>NC_050483.2:14328831-24328831 GCF_012460135.2 Molothrus ater | reverse complement strand
GGTTGGACAAGATCACCTCCAGTGGTCCCTTCCAACCTTCCTGATTCTGTGAAGATGCTTGCCCACAGGTGAGCCAGCATGGCCCCTCTGGCAGGACAGCCTGGCCCTCAACAGCTCTGGTCCTTCTCTTTGGCCTGAGATATATCAAGCAGCTAGATATTCTGCTCTTCTGCCCTTTGCTTCTTGTAACTGAATCCTACACAGTTCCAAATAACTCTTACCTCGTGTATTCAGTAAAGCCATATTTAGCCATGTTAACTGGAGAAAAGTGATGGGCAGACCCTTGTAAATGATTCTTGGACTGAGAAGTTCTACTGATTTTGCTCATCTCTTTGGACCCAACCCAAATGAAAATTAATAGTTATGGTAAAGAGGGATTACCTTTGCTAGGTACATCTTGCCTATATCTGACCATATGTCAGTGTGAAACCGCCTCACCCTTTATATTTGTCAGGAGAAGCTAAGTAAAGGTTGTATTAACTGCTATTTACCCTTGTCCTGTGGTATGCAGCCAGTGTGAAATTCAAAGACAATTTAGAATGCTGTCACCAGTTCTACTGATGGTATTTTGCACTCCTTTTATTTAGTACAAAGCAAATTGTACTTTGGGTGTTTAATTTTTTTCTTAAAATTAAGACATTAAGCATATTTGCTTTTCAGCTGGCAATGCTCCATCCCTCTGATGCAGTGGTTCTGACTTCCAGGGGGATGCCTTTCTAGAAATGTTTGTGCACAGCTGCTCACTGTACAAATACACCCTTAGGATCTACTTGTAGTGAGTACCCTCCCTTTAAATCCAGGTAGGTTGGCTGGCAAGCACAAAGATCACTGAATATACTTTGGTCCTTTGCAATCAGTCTCTGAAGAGCAGAAAGTTTCCTTTGGCAGCACAAATCTGTTAATTCCATCAGCAAGACAGCACAGATTGAGGCTGCTGGCACTTAATATATGTAAATTGTCAGGAATTCTAAGCCACCCATCCACACCAGCTCTTCTGAAGGCAAAGCACCATGCCCCATGTCTCTCAAATCCAGCATAGTCTTGACCAGCTCTTGTTGACTATTTCTGGCATGAACTAGGAAAGCCCTTGCGTAGATTTTAACACTTGAAGGGATCACACCTGTTGCAATGCTGTATTTCAAACATGTAGCAGAAAACAGAAAAACAAAGTGAAAGAAAGTGATCTGCATTCAGATCTTCTCTTTTCCAGTGGCTTGCTGGTGGTGCACTAGCCAAATCACTGGATTTCTCTGCCTCCTCTTCCTTATGCAAACAAGGGGAAGTGATACTTAGTCATTATTAGAACATCCAGGGATGCAAATTACCGTGTCAATGATTACTGTTTGTTCTCAAAATACATGCCATTTCCCTTTATCCCATTTACAACACTGGATTAGTCACTTCCAATATTACAGAATCATAATCATTCATTCCTTCAGATAAAGTACTAAAAAAAAAACGAGTCTCTGATCTCTGAGAGGTAGGCCACTATTTAACCCACGTGTATGTGGGATCAAGTTGCATAGATACTGGAGTGATGGAGGCTATAAAGCACAGAGGTGACCAAAAAACATAAACAAAAAGTGCATAATATAATGAGGATATAGCAAATGCTTGTCTCATGTAACATCTGATGGCTAATGAGTATTTGTAACTCATCTGCAAGAACAGCTTTACTTTCTTGCAATGATACTGATTACATCAGGAACTTCATAGTAGTACAGAACAGTACATAAATTAAAATCATTAGACTGAGGGGATACACAGCTATTAGCACACATCAGCATGCTTTCTTGAATGTGGATTTTACAAAGTAGGAAATGTCTTCAAGAATCTACCTACCTCTTTGTGGTTTTGCAAAGGCGTTTTTTGCTGCTGCATGTGTATTAGTGCCAACTTCTCCCTTGCTGAATTTGGAATTATAAAAAAAAACCCTGATCTTTGACTATATATTGTTGTAGCAAGGGAGGAAAATGTTTTATTGAAGCTTGCTGGAATTTTGAATGAGCTTTAATCACGGAGATACTGGAGACAATTACTCAGGCTGTGGCTACACACAAAATTGCAGCAATTGAACTGAAGATTGGAAACTGATAAAGCAGTTCAAGCCTGTAGAAAAATACCTTTCTCTGCTTAGGTCAGTATGGGCCCCACACACCTTTCTTTGCAGGTAAGGAGAAAGTAACAGTTGTCATTCATCTTGATTCTTACAAAGTTTGAACACCATTCCACACAACATTCTCCTAAGAAAACAAAGAAAATACAGTCTAGATGAAAATTTTCATAAAGTAGGTGCCTGACTGGTTAAAAAAATAGACTTAAAACCTAGTTATCTATTGTTCTCTGTCAGACTTAGAGGAATTTTCAAATGGGATCCTTCCAACATCTGTGTGGATTCCATTTTATGCAGTATTTTCATTAACAACCTGTGACGAGGGAATAAAGAGTACTCATAAAATCTGCAGACATCATCTATCTGGGAGAGGATGCAAACAGTTTGGCGGATGGACTGAGAATTCAAAATGATGTTGCTAAATTGGAGAAAATCAACGACTCAGTAAAGAAAAGTGCAAAGTGCTACATTTAAGAGGAAGAAATCAAAAGCACAAAGAGAAAATGGGGACTAAGTGGCCAGGCAGCAGTACTGCAGAAAAGCAGCTGGGGGTGTCAGCCATGAACTGAAGTCAACAGTATGATGCTGCTCCAAAAAAAAGGCTGAGCTAATGCAGGGTGCTGGGTGCACAATGCAGCAGATGACCATTTTGCTCATCCTGGCCTGGGGAATGACAGACACAAATGGAGGGTTTCACAGCACAGCAGCAAACCTGAGAAGAGGCTTTGGAAGATTAAGGAGGTTTGTTTAAGGTGGGCAGGCCTGGAGAATGATAGAGTAATCATTGGCTTCTGGCTGACTGCTGGGAGTGGGACAAATAGAGGTCTCTGCTTCAAAACAGAGACCCTAGGAAGTTCTGAAAACCCCTGCCATTTAGGCATAAGGGCATGAAGTCATAGAGCTACAGAGGTGGCTGTGCATAGTGTCCTTTGCCATGCTGGGGCCAACTTCATCCAGGGATGCTGTAGGTAAGATCAGGCCTGACAGTGGGCAGCAAATGTAGGATGCAGATGGAAACAAGCACAAGGCACCTGCTCAGGGTGGCCACGGCTGAATCATGCCATCCCAGAAATGAAGACAAAATTACTTGTTTTGCTGTAAAGCCCTCAGATGCCAACATTTAATTTGACAGTGGAAGCAGAGCAAATCCCTCCTACCTTAAAAGTGATGGAGAAACCCTGTAGCAGCTGGCAGTAAAAGGCCATGAATTATGTCCCTGGCCTTTCCCATTGAGCCATTTCTAAACATCCTGGTGAGGAGATCCTGGGAGGCTTCCAGGAGGCAATATAAAGTGCCTAAGTCCTTGTCAGTGCAAGCAGTCCCTGTTTGTCTGCCTGTATCCATGTGGGCAGTTTTTGTTTCAGTAGCTACTAGTCTCTGTTGTCATTTAAATGGAAAAAAAATTGACAATATTTTCCTCCATGTTTTCAGTTTTCTCTAGAGCTGGCTGCACTTTCTTCAAATACCAGAGCTTTGAATTTCATTGAGGAAACAATAAAACAAAAAATGCAGAAAAATTCTGAAACCCACTGAGTTTTTCACCCTGTTTCTCAACCAGAAGAAAAGACTAGCAAATGCTAAGTGACAAATATGGGTTTGCCAAACCCCACTGCCCAAATCTAGCGACTAATATCTCCTTTCTTTTGGATGAAATGGGATTAGCAGATATATATTGGTCTTAAAAATCAATCAAGAGACTCTCATAGGATTCTCATAAAAGTTGGGAAGTTGAGAAGCTCCATGGAGATCCATCATTACTGAGGAAGCTGTGTCCTCTGCAGTAGACCATAGCTGGAAGGATGTGAGAAAACTGAACTATCCTGTTTGCTGTAGAGTGGGGTGGAGAGGAACAAAGAGCACTGTGGCTGAGCAGGTAGAGGGATGGATGGGCAGGTAGTGGGAGTTGAGACTAATCGGACTTGCTGCAAGACACTGAGGAAACTTTTCACCTGTCCCTGTGCCATAACATCTCCAACTATAAAATGAGATGAGCCTAGCTTTTCCTTATAAATAAATCTAACTAACTCTCTTTATGAATGACTTTCCTTATAAATAGCTTGCCTTATAAATAGCTTATATGGCAAACACTACATAGGACATAACAGGCTCTGTGGCATTTTTCATAATAAACACATTTCTAAACCCAAATAGCTCAGTAAAACAGTTACAGATGCTATGCTACTTAAGGGAAGCATGTGCTTTCAAAATGTGTTGTTAGGATAAAAACCCAATTCATTGGACTGATTTAAATGTATTAGCAAGCATCTAACCTGCAGTAATTGCAAAAATTTAATTGCAAAATTAAAACGATTATCAAGGCACCCCTCAATGTTCATGATACTACATCTATTTTATACAGAAATTCATAGCATCTGAAGCATCCCATAAAATAAACAATATAATCACCAACTAAAGAAGGAGTTGTTTTTTGCAAATCTTTTGGGTTAGAGTTAAAATAAGTAACTTTACCGATTAGTCACAGAGTGTTTGCTTACTCGGGCTGGAAGCCAGTCCATGTCAGCACTCCCTGGAGTAAATCCATGTGCGACAGCCCAGTGTCACAGAGATGCCCCAAGTGACAGTGACTAACAGTGCAAAGGGGTGTCTTGTGATCTCAATTCATGTGCACACAGGGCAAGACCCACATCTTCCAAAGACAAGCTGTAACCTCAGACTGAGACGGTTCACCAGGGAAACTGCTTCACTTGAAAGACCCCATCTGCTCCCCTTTCTTGAAACATTCTTGCCATTAAGGGGGTTCTTGTACTGGTGGATCTCCTCCTCTACTTGTAGATTGCAGTTTATATGCTGGGCAATGCTTATTGGTGACCCCAACATGATGCCATTTGTTGGAGAAAATAAAACACATCATTCCATTTTTTTTTTACTTTTGCCAATGGCCAGACAATGGTGATTAGCTGGGAAATGTTTGAACAAGCATTGGCATTCAGTGCCTCTTTGCAGTGTGGATACTTTGGGATTCTTCTTGACTTTGTCTGGTGCTTCAGAAGACAAGTTCACATCAGGGCCTTCCTTTCCATCATCTTCCAGGAACCGCTTTTCACTTCTGAGAATTACCAGGTGCCAAGACTGATGGCTGAGGTGGTTGCTGGTGGAGCAAGCAGAGAGGATGAACTTGACCTAGTTAGCAGGAACATACTGATCTTGTCAAATATTTCTGACAAAGCATTCAGTGGTTTCATTTCAGTCAGGGTCAAAGAAACCTTCACTTCCACAAGATAAAAAAGTCTCATTTAAATTACCTCAAGGCAACTGTGAAGTTCAGTTCTCAAATCTTGTCAAAACAAGGGTCTTCAACCAGGTACTCCTGGTACCACCTATCAACAGGACTATTTCTCTGTACAGGCAGTTGTTTGTGAAACTCGGCTTAGCACCCTCTTAGCACTTTCCAAGAGCCATTTAGCACTTAGCACAGCAAGCAATATGTGGCCAAGGACATAGGAAAAGAAGAGGGATCTATTAGGGCCAACTGCTGTTTGAGGGAATTTGCTTATTAAAGTAGATTATAGTATCAGAAATAGTAATTGGGTACTGTTATGGTCAAAAAAAAAAAGACCAAAAAACCCAACCAACCTTCCAGGGATAAACTTCTCCAGACTCTGGTTCTGACTACTTTTTAACCAATAAAAATCTGCACTCACTAGAAGCTCACTGGCATCTATGTCTTTGTTCAGTATATAAGTTTTTGAACTTTGTTGCCATCTTCTGAAGAACTTACTAATTATCCAGATATTTCCTCCTCTAAATAATATGCACTACAACTGAGAAACTGCCCATGGAGTATCTGTTAAAAGGAATAGGATGTTTGGTGAACTGTTCCAGGATAAGCTGTTCCTGAGCAGCTTCCTGTTTCTATCATTGTCAGTGTCCACGATTTGGACTTCAGACTGAAGTCTTCCATGTCTGATGCTCGACTTGCTGCACTTCGCTGCAGTCTCTGCAATGCTTTGTGGCTGGGAAAGATCTGCCTGTGCTCTCTCTGGGGCAGACAGCTCAGCCTGTATATGCATTTTATAATTCTTTATATTTCCCAGCCTATATACAGACAATATTCTGTGTAGTTTCTTACCAAATGCACTACACAGTGTGTTCTATTTCACCATGTTTCTTGCAGATTTTTCATAAGTTGGCATCACTTTATAGATCTTCCACTGATTTCCACTTCCGTTTCTATAGACGTTCTTTCCTCTGCATGACCTGGAGACAGCTTGGCAACCCAAGGCAGCCTAAAGAGCTACTTCTATGCAGAAACTGCAGGTCCTAGAGTGTGCTGAGCCAACATCAAAGATAAAACATTAAAGATACTGACACAGCAATGGCACTGGCAATCAGCTCTTGCACGTGTGAAGAATCTGTAAGGATGCCGTTATATAGCTCCTTCTTCTATCCCTCTCATTAAGGTGATCTGCTACCACTTTACATCACTTTGTCAAATGTATGTTTGTCAGTGCAGTCTGCTGTCACCAAGAACATTCATGTCTGTGCAACTTCCCATGTTCTGCTAATTATCCTCTACCTGATACAACTTTGATCACTTCTTGAATATGGGATTTTCTCTGTAGCCAAGCACTAAGAATGCTTTATAAATCCTAGTTTTTACAAGGGTGGGGAGCTAACCTGGGTTAACTCTGAACTTTAGTTTTCTAGCTTTTTTTAAATTCTGTTTTAAATACTGGGTGGTTTTGCAAAAGGTAGATGTTTGGTGCAATTCAGAACATAAGTGAACAGACTGCAAAAATTGAAAGAATTAATTCCTTACTTATCCTATCCTTCTGCACTGCAAACCCAGGCTCCTGCAGGGAACAGATGACTTGACACCATCAACATACTGATGCACAGTGAGCAGTAGCACTCTCACTGCACGGTCACCTTGCTGCCAGGGCCATGGAGACAGACTGGAGCCAGCTTCCAGCTAGCAACTCCCAACAGTATAGCCGTGGCTGCTGGGCCTTCAGTGTTGGGTCTTTCCCCAGCCCCTCATCAAGTTTGCAGTTGGCATGAAATGTCATGCTGCTCACAGCATTCCGCTTAGAGGCCAAGCTGCCAGTGAAAACCAGCTCTACCATTTGAACTGCTCTTCTAAGTTACAGAGCCAGCTTTATTCAGTAGGGAAATAGTCAGCTTGGACAGGTAATTACATTCTCAGTTATCTCCTCCTTGACAATCTTCCTCCATGTTTACATCTTGGACCTGTTTTGGCATTTGGACGAGGCTGGTGCTCGTCTATCAGTGCATCGATCCAAAGATGTACAGGAACTCCTACACAATGACCTCTCCTATCAGAGGCAGCTTTAGTGTCACCTCTGGCCTGCATGCCCCAAGGAAAGCTTCCCTCTTGGCTTAGTGAAACCAGTACGTTTTCAGCTTGAGCTGAAGAAGTGGACGCTTCGCCAGAGCGGCCATTGGAAGACTTCTCTCCCACGGCCGTGCTTAAGGATGGAGGGGAGGCAGCGCCTCTCTGCTGGGATGGACATCTCGAGATAAGGGCTGGGCAGGCCTGACTCAGGCCGGCTCTGCAGCTCGAAGCCCGTCCCAAGGTACGACCCGGCCGAGCCGCTTTTCCCGGCGCGTTCCCGGGATGCCCGCGGGAGCGCGCACGGCGGCGCACGCGGACCCGCCCTGGCCCGCCGTGGCCGCGGCGGCGGCGCCCTCTGGCGGCCGTGCCGGGTGCGCGCGGCTCCGCGTGCCGCGGCTGCCCGGGCCCGCCCGGCGCCCCTGCTCCGGATCGGCACCAGCGCCCGGGGTCGGGCACCCGCGGCACACAGGCGTTCCGGGGCTTCGCTTTGGGTTATTTGCTGTTTGGGTTTTTTTCTGACTAAAATGACGTTAAAGACCAGCGGGTTTTACAGGAAAGATTGCGCAAACTTTCCGGAAAATCACCGGTAACTGCGGGGAGGGGGGGTGAAGTACATCGGAGGAGGGAATACTCAGCTGTCCTTTTACGGCCTGGGCTGTGGGTCTGCCGTGTAGGTTTAAAAAACAACCTCGGTCTCGAGGCTTGGCTCAGCACTCATGGAGCACATGGTGCAGGCACTGGCATGGCCATGGCTATGGCATAGGCGCGGGCACGGACACAGCATGGCCACAGGCACAGACAAGGCCACAGCCACAGCATGGCCACGGCCACAGCCACATTACAGGCACAGACAAGGACATGGGCATGGCATAGACAAAGCTATAGCCACAGCCACTACCATGGCATAGTCATGGCTGCATCATGGCTATGGACAAGGACACTTGTCATGGCCATGGTCATGCCTACAGCCACAGCATAAGCATGGACAAGGACATATCACAGACTAAAATGCCAGGGCAATGAGCATGGCCATGGGCAAAAAGGCTCTTGGACATGGCTACAGCACAGGTGCAGGCAAGGACATGGACATGGCCACGGCCACGGCCACGGCCACAGTCAAAATGCCGTGGGCACAGCCACAGGCAGAGCATGGCCAGGGCCATGCCACCAAGGCCACATGCACAGACACGGAAAAGGGCACAGCCCTGGCACGGGTACCGGCACTGGCACAGGCCAGAGCATAGCTACAGCACACAGCCATGGGCACTGACAGGGGCACGGCACGGTCGAGGATTTGGATGAGGATGAGGATAAGGATGAGGACGAGGAACGAGGACACGGACCCGGACGCCGCAGAACACGGCAGTGCCGCCCGCCCGCCGCCAGGGGGCAGCGCCGCCGCGGGCGGGCCGCGCGCTGCCCTCACGGCGCCCCGTCAGCGAGCGCGCGGCGGGCGGCGCTCATGGCGGCTCCGCGGCTGGGGCGCCCGGCGGCGGGGGGGAAGTCGTTTCCGTCTCCTTACCCTGCTCCATTGCGGTTTTCTCCACTAGGACGAGCAGCAAAAAGTGAGTGGGGTTGAGGTCCAAGAGAGAAGATCAGATCAATTCAAAAGAAGGGAGGAGCGAGAGAGAGGGCAAATAAACAACTTCACAGCTTTTCCTGATTTTTCCAGTGAAAATGGGAGTATCTGTAGCATAGGCGAGGCTCTGGCCCACACGCTTCCCATGTGCAGGCGGTGGCGGGTTTCAGGACTAGAACAGCTGTCAGTAGATTCCAACACAGCAAGTTCTGTTTTCCTTTGATTAAGAGATCGAGTGCAAAGGGCCAACCACCAGTCACTTTGGGGGGATAAAGCCCACAGAAACAAGAGAGAATTGAAGCAATCCTTTTCTTTTGATGATAAGGGTGAGAGATGGCACAAATGTCATCCAAATTGCTGAGCGTATCAGTATTGCCTGTGTTACGCGCACAGGTCAAATGCAGTGTGAAGTCAATGAGAATACCCAACTGCTAGGGCATCTGGGCTGTGTCAGAAAGACTTGCTGCTCTCTGCTTTCTTAGAGCTAAAAGAAAATTCAGTAAGTTGTGGAGTTGAATGCTTCATCCTCCTCCCTCCCAAGCTTGAAAAGGTGACAGATGTTTCCTCAGGGCCTGTTATTTTAGACAACTCCATGATTTATATATCTCTGCAAGCCTGGTGGGTGGAATTGCATGTCACAGATGAGCTGAAAATAACTTGTATATGCTCATATACAGACTCTGATATCTATTGGCCCATGTAGAAAAACTTCAAATTGAATCACATGATCTCTTGCCTGGCAGATGCATTAAGATGTACTGATGGAGCAATGGTGGCTTAAAGTGAAGTTGAAATGTTCAGTGAAGAGCACTGGCAAGGACTCTGGGTAACATTGTGCACCAGAAGGGCTGTGCAGAACCACCAGAGCTTAGCCCTCATAATTGTTTTGCTAAGATAGGCAGTCACATATTGAGAGAAAATTCATATTTAGAACAATATGCAATTCCCTGTGGGATCATAGAACTGGACAGACTGCCTTTGGCCTCTGTGTGAGAGGTTCAGAAGATTCCTGGAAAGGTGGTTGCAGAACTTCGTTTGGATATGTGGGTCCTTCTCACTAGAAGCAATACTTGGGGAAATTCTGCTGTGGGACCTTGGAGTGTCAAGCTGTTAACACCTGATCAAGTATTTGGGATATCCTGGTGGAAGAGGCAGAGAAATAAATATGTTACATCCAGGCGTGCCCAGCACTCCAAAAATCTGTTAGGTGGCATTGTGTATGGCACATAGGCACACACCGGGCTGAAAGCCCAGTGTCAAGGCTAAGATGTAAGGGAATGTTTTTCTCAGGTGAACTTCTCAAAAGCAGACGTTTCTGCTTCCCTCCATCTGTAGAACCCAGGGAGTTTCACCCAGCTGCTTATTAAGTTTTCCCCTGAGTGCTGCCTAGCTTCCTTTGGGTACAGCTCAGAACCAGCGTTCTCTGGGAGACGATAATATTTTCCAAGGCTGGGCCATTTATCCGTGCCAGCCTCTGGAGAATATGGAGAAGCTGTGCAGAAAGGCCCTGGGCACACTTGTCCACACCCTGTAGTCCGCAGTAGACATTCACATCCTGCCAAGGTAAACTTGTGTGAGCGGTGCGTCTGATTCACAGCCAGGGCTGCAGCAAAAGCAGTGAGGGAAGAGTGGCGGAACTTTAATTCCTTGGGAGGGGCTGAAGACAGAACTTGCAGCTGACGACCCAAATTCTTGGCGGGAGCATGTATCTCACAGGGTTTCCTGACAGAGATTCTGCTGTACCACATGTCATCTCTGCACTTAAAGTCTTTTTTGTTCTGGGAGGTCTTTTGTTGGGTTTGGGGTTTTTTCCCCTCAAACAACACTTTCAGGCATTTGTTTCTACTTACCTGAGTGCTTCCCAAACACTGGACTTAAACTTACTGTTGTCTAGTCTCCTTTGATCACCAGGATGTGATGACTCAGATCTGGAGCCTAAACCACTGCTTTTTAGAAATCATTCAACCTACCTGTCTGATTCCTCAGAGATTATCTGGATTCAGCATGTGCTCCTTTCCCTTTGGTCAAAGCTGCATGACTTCCACTTTTCCCTTGCATCTTCCAGTTTCTCTGTCCCCATGGTTGTTTGCTATTCCTTTTCCTTCTTTTGAGTCTCTCTGCCACAAAGTGTCACACAAGGTGATATTTTCAGATACATGGTGGAGGTGATGAGGATGTTAATTCTGCTCTCAGAGGTTCATTTAGAAAAAAACTATTTTTTAAACACCCACAAGCAAAAAGGGTTTAATTTTTAAGCTGATGAATAAATAATTTGTCCAGACAAAATGTTTGTGATGATAATGGTGCTGTGCCCTGAGGGAATTAAATTCAACTATCACTTTCCTGCTCACAAATACCTCAGTCCAGTGATGTCTCACATTGTATCTCAGTCTGAGACTCATGGCCCCACTCCTGCAGGAGGAAAATACTTGCATCTTTGGAAAACTTGGGTGAAATTTTCAGTGGCATAGCAGGAGTAGAACCAAAGGTCTTCTGCTGGTTTACTCTTACCCAACACAATTTAGACCCCTCTGTCCAAAACTTTGCATGATGTCAGTGGGACAAATGGTACAAAATTGCCATTTTGTCTGGGAAGATGTTGGATCCATTTGCTCTTGCAATGTCTTGATGTGTGTGTGGCTGTATGGGAGTGTGGCGACACATCCCTTAATCTTCAGCCTGTGACTGTAGTGGAAAAAAGAACATAGAAATGTAATTTTTGGGTTTTTTTTTTTAATCATGCTGTGTTTTGTTTGTTTGTTTGTTTGTTTTAATACCTCCCAGTTCTCATATACTAGTTGCAGTCCAGGAAACTTTGTGTTTATTAAGCACTGTGTAAATTTGCAGCTCTCTATAAATGTAAAATCAATAGGAGTGATAACAGTAGCAAAGTGCTCAGTCCAGCCCTGGTAAAAACCCAAGAGTGCTAATTCCTTGATAAGGTCACTTGCTTCACACAGGCACCTCCTCTCCATGTGAAAACACAGGGTGCAGCACAGAAGATATTTGTGTTCCCTGGCAAGACAGGAGACACTGAAAACACGTAATTCCCTGCAGGTGACAATGGCGGGCAACAACCTGAAGTACTCTTACAATCTATTGTAGAGGCCTTCATCCCTCCACAGAGCACTGCAAACACGTTCTCTTCTAGGAAATCAAAATCTTAGCCAACATCTGCTATCCTTTTTAATCTCTTCTCATAAGCAGATGAGAAAGGGGAGTCTCCAGTAACCTGATGGAGTGAGTAAGATTGTATTTTTGGAGGATGAGCAGAGCAGCAAAGATGAAAGCTTGTATGGCTGACCCCTCTGAACTGTGGTCTTCATCAGTGATGCCCACTCATAGCCTGGGCAGTTTCTGGGGTTCACTGAGTGTGTGTAGAGACCACACTCCCACCTTTCCCCAGGTGTCCTGGTGCTATAATGGTAGCTCTGCCTGCTCAGGCTACTCCACTTCCATCCAAACAGGCAGGTGGAAGGGCTTTGGGCTTTTCACAGCTGGAACTTAACTTTACCACCAGGGGTAATAAATTAAGTATTTACCATGGAAAAATAACTTGTATACCCCCTCTATCTTCTACTGTGGTGATTCTATCAATGGTAGAACTGCTGCAGACAGCTGTGGTTGGCTCCATGGGGTCTGCTCCTCTTCCCTTCCAGGTCCCCTTTAAAGATGGTTTAGGGGTCCCAGGTGGCTTACAGCCATTCATCTGACCTCTGTCATGACTTCCCCTTGGACTTCTCTTGTAGACCTGAGCACCCAGGATAAATCCATTCCCTCCTGCCTGCCCACCACTGTCAGTGAGCCTGCTGTCATTCTACTCTGTGGTGGGTCCATAGTGACCTTTGGGCTTTTTCTTTGCCATACTGCTACAGTAAATCCAATCCATCTCCACATCAGTACCCTTCTGTTTTCTTCTTCCCTGACCTCTGCCTGCTAACACATCCCTAGTTCCAGTGACCTTAGGTACAGGAAGAATCCTCCTTAAGTCCCCATCCCAAAGGTGGCAACTCCTGCTATTAAATAATAATCATAGAGTAATAATCACCAGAGGGCTTGCAGGGACTTTGGGAGATCTCTGAAGCTGTCACCCCCTCTCCAAGGTGGAGTCACCCAGGAGCAGAGCATGACGTGGGTGTTAAATGCTTCCAGCAATTGGGATGCCGCAGCCTCCCCAGCAGCCCCCTGCGGCCCAGGAGACCGTCCTGGAGAAAAAGCACTTTCTTGAGCATAGCTCAGGCTACTCCAGCAGCTCAAATCCTTCCTCCTGCAAATAAGGCTGATGATTACTTGTCCTTCTTCTGGTGAATCTGGAGTAGAACTGATCATTGTCTGCTTTATTGAACTTTTTATATAATAACAAAACAGCTTTTAGAGTAACTGAGAAGGAGGCGTTTGCTCACTTGCAAAGTCAGGAAATTCCCTGCCAATGGACATTCTTTGTCGGGGATCCTTTGCCAGCATAGGCTGAGCACTAAGCCCCACAATCTGCATTTTCCTTTTGAATGACTCCCACAAAATAAACCAAATATCACATCCAAGGAGATTTATTACATCCCTTCCAAGGGCGAAGCATTCCTCAGCTACATTCCACTTCTGTCTTTTGTGCTTAGGAAAGGGGAAAAAAATCGCTGTGATGCCTCTGGATCCCACCCCTCCAGGGCTTCTGTCGTTAATAAAGTCGAGCAGCTGGAGCCAGATTTGTCAGACTAGTCCTGAATGGCTGGCTCACTCCTGCTGCAGGAGCAGCACCATCAGAGCAGCGCTAGGATTCCTGCTTCTGCTGAAAGACTAATAAGTCGTGGCACCACGTTTCCTCAGTAAAACCACCTTTTGTTGTTCCCAGTGACACCTTATCCCCGTGGCAGCAGCTTGCCAGAGTGGATCTTCTCGTTTCCTTGCTGCTTTGCCTCTGCATGATGCAAGAGTTTGCAATGCTTTTTGGGAGCTCAGATGTGCTCTCAGAGACTCTGCTTGAAGCAATTGCTCTCTCCAGGCTTTGCAGTGAAGCTTTTACCCAGATGTGTAAGTGAGGATGTGTATAAAGGGAGGCTGAGGTGAAACCTCTGTTGTGTTATCTGAGCTTAATTAAGTTTCACCCCTAAGCAGTTGCTAATTGATTGACCCCAGGATTGTAAAAGGGAGCAAATTTACCAGAGCTCATTAAAAGAGCGAAGTTTGGAATTTGAATTTTTTTATTTTATAGATTAATACCTTTGACTGATGTCTTGCTGACTGATATTTGTGAAACAAACTCTTCTCAGCAAATGTTGGTAGGTGGATTTGGCTTTTTAAACCCAAATGAGAGAAATGGTGAGTACACAGATGCCTGTTCATCCTCACTGTGTCCCTTGCCAGCATTTATAGGTATCATTTAACTGGAGCTCTAATACTGCTTTCTGCTCCAGCCAAGGCTGTGCTAACCAGCTTGTTGTCTCTTCCAGCAAGGTATCAAGTACATTTCAATTTCATAGGCTTCAAAAGCTTTTCACAAAATTGACAAAAAACCCTCCCCAAACCAAAGATTATTTCAGCCACCATAAAATGCAGTCACTGCAGGTGTGGGTGAAGCCAGCTGTGCAACAGCACAGGACAACACCCCAGTGCAATGGCGTAGTAATGGAGAAGGGGAAAAGATGCTGTGTACAAGGGGAGCTGCAGGATGAACAAAGGGAGGAGGATTGTCTTATCCCAAACAGCTGGAACATGGACTATTTGGAACATTCAAAGATTGTTTCCAATCGGATGATGTTCACATCTGTCCTACACAATCAAACTCCCATGCAGAGCAGGAGTCACCCGAGTCACAGTTGCCTTCTTCTCAAATACATCAGGACACCGTTTGCAGGCCTCCTCTCCAGGTACTAGTCCTGAGCTTTTGTTGGTGAGGTTTGATACAAAAGGAACTCATCCTGTCAGGACTGAGACATAGCCAGTGTGCAGAAAAGGCTACAGAAAATAGGGTGTGCAGAACAATGTGGAATAGATATGCACACCTGAAGATGTGAAGGATGAAGGATACCATTATGAGCACAATGGATGAGCAGCCACTGCTCAGCTGACAGGTGGCTACTAGAAGGCCAACTTTCACAACCAGCCCAGCAAAAGTTCCTTTTATCACTTGGAGCGAATTCACTGCAGCTCCCATCAGCCTTAAAACAATTTCAGATGGGTTTTAAAGCTATTTATAGTGTGGAGGGGAAAGTCCTGTTGTGTAGCAAACTCAAAAAGTAGTGTGCACAACCTGGATGTGAGTTGAGGCATATTTGAAGTTTCCCCTGACAGCCTGTGAATTGCTTCCCTTTTTTTCCTTGCAAGGACAGACTGTTGTCCTATTCCCTCACGCTCGTCATCCTCAGAGAAGATGCTCATCTCTCCTGAAGAGATTTCATGCATTTTATGAAGATTTTCAAAAATTTGATGGAACTGTCAGCTCAATAGCAACATGGACAAATTACACTTGTCCTACATGGGTTTCACTGTGAACACATCTCTACAGTTAAGATTGTCTACCTCTGTCCTAGGCTTGTTTGCCTCTAGGCCCTTCAGAGCCCTTCTGAGTTGCTTTTCTGTCTCTTCTGTTTGTAAAATGTTTAACATCTGTGAGCACTTACAGGAAAGTTCCAAATTTCACACCATATTTGAAATTTCCTGGTTTGTTTGGTCTCTGATTTAGGTAGTGGTTCCCAAGAATAAATCTTTAGCTGTAGCTATGAGGAAGAGAGCTATGTTACTCTCTCTGTAGTGAAATGACATTTGTTGACAGGAAGGACTGACCTTCCAGGAGAAGATGTTACTGAGGAAAGGGAGGAAGCTAAGTGTCTTCTCTTTGGAGTACATGGATGTCCCCCTCCTGAGTGCACTTGTGACCCTCACAACTGTCTCCCCTACTGTTTGCTCTGTCTGCTTCTTTCTCTTTCTTCTTTTCTTCTCTCCCCAACCACACCCACTATTTAACCATTTAGATATAAAAATAAAAAATAAGAAAACCACCCAACCCACTAGACAGAGGGTTTGCTAAAGAAGGGTAATTTTAAAAGCAAGTCTTTGAGGTCAGTGTGTAATTGTACCATTGGGACTATGTGATCTGAGACAAAAATAATCCACTGAGTATCTGGTCAAGAAGGAGAGGATGGCAGCCTGCAGTGGGGGAAGAGTGACTTATATGCAATTGACCAGGCAGCAAAAGACCAGGCAAAACTACTTGCTGGCACCAGAATTAATATTTGTGTAGAATGCTGCAAAATATTCTGTCTGTGATGGGATCATTACAGCTGTTGCTCAGGTCACAGCCTCCCTTGGTATGTGCCAGGAAGCATTGGGTACTTCCTGGAAATTTAATGGTCTTGCACAGAAATAAAGATATGATGTGAAGTGTATTTATATATTAACCTGCTCCCGAGGAACATTTCTGGTTTGATGTGGACTTTAGGGTGCTGAGGTTTTTTAACAGTTCTCCATTTTCAAACCTCTGTTTCAGGTGCTTTATGAAAATCTGAATTCTTCAAAGGGTTCATAGGACTGTAAGCCATGCTCTCAGAATAAAGAAGGATGTTTTCACCCCTATAAATATCAGTTCCATTCTTTGCAGTTCCTTCTCAGTTATAAGTGACAGCAGTAAGTTATGTGGGCCATTCATATAATGTATTTTACCAGTACTTCCTTTAGTGCATTTTACAGGAAGAAGTGAACCTGCTAAGTGCCCAAATATCTCTGCTGTTGTCTGCTAGTCCTGAGAGCGCAATACAGGGGGTAGGAGGACCACAACACAGTGCTTTGTTTTGTTTATTGTTCTGGCTGAGACAGTGGCAGCCCCCATCACTTGGAAATAATGATGCCAATTCCCATACTGGGGCAAAACACTAACTATTTACAGAGAGTCATGATTTTCCTGGCTTCAGAGGTGGCTCGGTGACACCAAGCAGACTTTCATCTCCCTTGTTCCTGAGTTACTTTCACACTATCCCAGATAAAAGCACCATAAAAATCAGTTTTATTGTGAAAGAAGTTAAATTTGAGAGATGGGAATATTCTTGTACATTGATGCCAGTGGCTGGGGGTATAGAGCTCTACCTGAATTGATGCTACTGGTGTTTCCACTCCAAGGTGTCCAGCCATGAACTCTCCAAGATTTCACTGCAGTTCAATATTTTCCTTTCTCAAACCACTGTCTGTGCATGAAAGGATTTATTTTTAATCAGAGGCCAGTGCTGTTTTCAGGGGTCTTTACTTTGTGACCTTCAATTCTGTTTCTAGGAGGAGACAGTGGGTTTCAGTACCTTCTTGCTGTGGCTGTTTCTGGGCAAGCCCTTCCCAGAACAGATGCCACTGATTCAGGAGGTCCTGCTGCCTCCCCTTTATTTAAGTGCTGGTTACACAGCTCCGCCAGGATCCATTGCTGCTGTAAACCACGTTCAAGGGATAAGCAATTTAGGGTTTGGAGTCACTGTAGACCAGCCCTGGAGACCTCATGCAATTGTTTTTCATCCTTCTTACACCCACAGTTCTGCTAGATTAGAATTACTGCACATTCCAGACACTCTCTGACTTGAATTTGAGTTGGGAAAGACACACACAAAAAAAGAAATTTGTGTTGTAAATTAGATTTCTCAGATTTCAGTGATTTGTCATGGTAATGTGGCTCAATCTATGCAGTCATAGAAACATTTCACAAGTTCAAACTCTTCCATGCTATTAACTTCCCCAGTGTGGCAGGGTGCAGCGACCGTAGGAGGTAAAGGTTAATTTCAAATCAGCTGTGGTAGAAAAAAGACATGGCACCCCACATAGGAAAGCATTACACCTACAAAATGAGGATTAAGCTAGAAAGCATTCCCCAGCCCTAGAGATCTATTTGGGAAGACTGGATTCTTGGCTCAATTGTTTTGTGCCCCTTCCTGCCCCTGTACAAGTCCAACAGGGTATATGCTGCCTCTTGGTGCAGCTCAGGTCAGTGGGACAGCACTCAAACACTTTCCTGTGTGCATTGTGCTTGCCCACAAGCCAAACCAAAAACTGTAATTCAGAACTCACTCAATGGGGTGATCTAAAAATAATAGGATTAAAACCAGTAAATGATGGTTTCCTAGGTTCGCCTGCCTATGTTGGAGCCAGCAGGGTGCATTTTCAGCCAGTTCCCTGCAACTGTCAGAAGTCACCTAAGAGCAGGGAAGGCAAGAAGTTTCCACTTTTCCAGGACTTCAGGTGCCCAGGCTTTGAGAAAGCTGCTAAATGTTCTGAGATACTTAGAGAAAGGAAGATCTGGCAACTCCGTTAGCCCTGTTTGCCACACAAACCAGAATGTCTCATTTCTCTAGTACCTCTTTTCCTAGAAAAACTGGCTGCTCACGACCTGGATGGGTGGTCTCTTCAATGGGTAAAAAACTGGCTGCATGTCCAGACCCAGAGAATTGTGGTGAATGGAGCTAAATCCATTTGGCAGCTGGTTGCTAGTGGTGCTCCCCAGGGCTCAGTTTTGGGATTGGTCTTGTTTAACATCTTTATTGATGACTTGGACATTGGGATTGGTGGCACTCTTAGTAAATTTGCAGATGACACTAAGTTGTGTGGGAGTGTTGATCTGATTTGAGGATAGGAAGTCTCTGCAGAGGGATCTGGACAGGCTCAATCAATGGACTGAGGACAACTGCATGAGGTTCAATAAGGAAAAGTGCTGGGTCCTGCACTTGGGTCACAACAACCCCAAGCAGCACTACAGGCTGGGGGAAGAGTGGCTGTAAAAGTACCCAGCAGAAAAGGACCTGGGAGTGCTGGTCAACCGAGGCTGAACATGATCCAGTGTGTGTCCAGGTGGCCAAGAATGCCAATGGCATCCTGACCTGTATCAATTATAGTGTAGCCAGCAGGACCAGGGCAGTGATCTCCCCTCTGTACTCAGTACTGGTGAGGCCACACTTCAAGTGCTGCATCCAGTTTTGGGCCCCTCACTTTAAAAGGACATTGAGGTGCTGTCCAGGTAGAGAGACTGATTTCTTCTACCATGCCTGCAGTGAAAGAACCAGAGGGAATGGCCTTGAGTTGATACAGGGAAGATTCAGATTAAGAATTAGAAAAAGATTTTTCATTGTTAGGGTGGTCAGACATTGGAATAGATTGCCCAGGAAGGTGGTGAAATCACCATCCTTGAAGGTGTTTAAGAGGCATCTGGATCTGTTCTGGGTGATATGGTTTAGTGGTTTAAGGGTTACCCTGATACTGCTGGGTGGATGTTAGGACTTAGTTATCTTAAAGTTCTCTTCCAACTTTGATGGTTGTATAATCAGTGGATGTTAGAGATGCACAGGTGCAGAGCCACAGGCAAGGAGTTCTTGAGCACTTCGAAGAGCCTCTTTCTTAGTGACGCTGCCTTTGGCCATGTTTCACGCTTCATGTTTTAGGCTGCTGCAACACTCAAGTTCTTGATGAATCAAAAGCTGTACAGGAAATGGCAGCACCAAAGGAACCTTCTCAGTATGTCAAGGAGACACAAGTACTCAGGGAAGACCCAGGGACTCTACTGCCTTGCCTTGCCTTGCCTTGCCTTGCCTTGCCTTGCCTTGCCTTGCCTTGCCTAACCTATCCACCCCAGAGTCAGCTGCAGAAACCACATCTCTCCCCACTTCTGTTTCCTTGCTGGGCATCTCTCTAGCAATCATGAGGAATTTGTCAGTGGATCTTAATGGAAGGCAGCTGATAATTATTATTTCTTTATTTCAGATCTTAGTCCATGCACGAAGAGCATGCCACACTTGGCAGCAGCTGTATGAGACTTTTTGATCCAGGTAGTCCCTCCCCTCCTTTTTGCAAATTGAGAAGGTCACACTAGGGGCAATTTCATTCACCAGGGCTTCTCCCAAAGGAGTTCTTGCTCTGCAAGAGGGCAGTTGGCTGGCCCAGGTGAGCTCTCCTGAGGCTGGGAGAGCAGTGAGGCCAGTTCCCAGGAACAGCTGCATGCCCAAGTGGCATGGACAGTGCCAGCCTCCCCTGGCTTTCCTGCATCCCACCCCAGCCCCATGCACTGCTTGGGTAGACAGAGGAGGGCAGGGGAGCTGGCTGCCAAGAGTGACACGTCTGTGTGTGCCTGACAGCATCCGTTGCCATGGCAATGCATATTTGAGTCTGAGCCGAGTTGCATCTTCCCTGAAGTTGTGAATTGAGCTTAGCTTTATTTATTTAAAACCAACCATAACAAGTGTAAGAAAGACAAGAGACACATTACAAATCCCCTTGCACAGGACGTAGCCAAATGAGTCAGAGGCACTGCAGGCTTTAATCAGCCCACCTGACGTCAAACCTCTCCATCAGAGGAAAGTGCCGCCTGGAAATGTCAACATGCCCAAATGGAAAGGCCAGAAGGTAAATCTTTTCCTGTGCTCACTCACTGAGTAGGAAAGAACAATTAAAATTCAGCCAGTTCCCTAGACACATCTTAATAGCACTCTGATTGAACGTTATTCTCCTCCTGGTCCTCTCCCATCTGTGCTGTTAGTTGCCTGGGGACAAGGCCTATTGGTTTGAAGGATCTTTCTAATGTAGCATCATACCCCGAACCTGCAAGAACAAGGTGCTACCACCAGCAACACAAAAGGGCTCTGTAGGAAAATTTTGTCACTGAAGTGACCTCTCCCACAAACACTGAGTTTACCATGCCATGACAGTGGTTCTCAGTTTCACACATGTGAATGCCCAGGGGTAAAAAGAGTAACTTAGCTTGGACCTATGCCTTTTGTCAACAGAAAGTTGGAACGAGGAAGAAAAGCAGCAGGAATTAGACCATTTTTTTGCCAGAGGTGTCAGTTACCTGAGGGAAGGTCAACACCAAGCCTGACAGATGCACCACAGCAATAGGAAATGATCATGGTCTGTAACAGATGCATGACCTACTGGGAAGAAAAACCCTCTTGCATCCTTTGCAACAAAACTCAAACTTTGGGCCCCTGTAATATACACAAGGTAAGAAGGAGCCCCCAGCTTTGAGTACAAGAAACCTGTTCTTGAGTGTATATCTTAAGCTAGGTGTACAAAAGGGAGAGGGGTCAGCCAAGGACACCTACAGCTTTATGTGCCCCTTTGACAAACATCCAGCTAGGAAGCCTAGGAAAACCATCCATTCCCAGCCCACTGGTGTTTACCAGGGGTGACAAAGGGACACATGCAGACATCAGGGAAAACAAGCACCCAGAGAAGGAGGAAGGAAGGAAGAATGTAAATGCAAACCACACCACTTAAAAGCAGGGCAGCATTCCAGCTCCTCCAAAGTGCTCCCCACACCCAGCACTGTACTGCAGCCAATCTGGTGGGCTTCTGATCTTCCCAAAGCACTTAACACTTCTCCCCCTTTTATTTTTGTCCTAAATGTGTTTTGCTTTGGTGGCTGATCCTGGCTATGTGCCTGAGACTTTACACTGGGGTTGCTTTTCTCTAGGAGATGTCTGTAATGAAGGTTTCTTCCCCCGTGTTCTCTTCCCCCTGTAGTGAAAGTCTGTAATTACCACTGAGGGGTGAGGCAGACAGCACTGAAACAATGTCATTTGAACGGGGGTGAGACATGCCTGAATTGCCGGGTTGTGCTTTTCTCCTCACAGGATTTCTTGTGCATCTGGACCTTGCTTTTAACCCTTGGCAGTACAGGGAACATCATCCTCCCACTCCCCTGACCAGCCTGTGTGTGCTGTATCTACTTTGTTCTGACCAGGGCAGATTCTGTTGGATGTAGCCAAGATGTGAGTGTCCAACTTCTCCACCATGCTTGAAGGGTCAAGTGGCACAAATTTGCATGGATTGCCCTCTAGTCTTTCATGTGGGTAATGGGAGTTTGGACTGACTCTATATGGCTCATACAGTGTGTCAAAGTAGTTGTTGCCATCCCTTGCCCTGACTCATCCAGTCCTGTTCCAGCAGCTCTTCAGCTGCCTCCTGTACCAAAGCCATTTGCTTCCCACTCCTTGATGCAAGGTATCTTCTTGAGGTAAAATTCAGAGTGTGCAGCTCGTCATCCTTCCTAGGGAAAGATTTGAGTTGTAGGAAATGGTTAGGAGAAAAAAGGTGATACATTCCCCCAAGAATGACTCTTCAGGTTGTCTCCAGCCCTATGAAGTCTGCCTGGATCCCTTCTGCAAGCACGTCTTGCAACTATGAAGGCTAAAAAACCTAGTAAATAAAAAGCAGTGCATAGGAAGCAGAGGTGGCCACCCTCTTCTGCTGTCCTGCAGCTTCCCATTCACATACTGTCTTCAAATGGTAACAAACTGCTGGAAGGAGATGCCCTCATATTGAAGTTACTCTGCACCCAGTCAGCCTGAAAGTTGTCTGATTCCCCAGGGAGATTGCCAGCTTATGCTCTTTTTGAGATATAGAGCAGGAAGGGGAGACTGTGTGTGACAAGGCAAAGGAGCAGTCTTAGCTTGCCATGAAGAAATAAAGGAATTACAAAGAGATTTTTCCTCATATATCAGTTACTTCCAAAGTGGTGAGTTTTCATTTCTCCTATTTTGTTACAGTGCCTATTTACTATGTGGGGGCTTTGCTTTCTGTCATACTGGCAGAAAGACATACAGCCACAGGCAGCTCAGCCACATTCCCAGGAGCCTAAAGGGGTTCTGTGAAGGGATGTTCCTAGGGTCTGGTGTCTTGTACTCAAAGCTTTCCTTTTCCTAGGCCTTTCCTCCTTTCTTGTCTGCCACTCGCTCCTTGTTTGCAAGGCTGACTTAAATCTATCCAAGGGCCCCAAGTTTACCCCAGAAAGAATAATAATTGTAGTGCTGAGCTCTGTGGCTTCCCTTTCATTCCCCACATAGCATTAGGGTGCTCATTGAAACCACAGCATTCATGGATGCTTGCCATATGCAAACATGCAATTAATATGCTCTTCACTTTCCCCTCTACTTCCTAAGCAATATGGGGGAGAAAAAAGCACACAAAAGTTGTGGTGCACATTTCCTTATGACACACACGTGTCTGCACTTCTCTGCAGTGCTTCAGCATGGCTCACACCTACCTGGATTTGGTGGTCATTAAAGAAGTGTGTCTGCTTGCAGGCAGACATTTAATTTGACCTCCTGTGTAGCTGCACACAAAGCGATATGCAGAACATAATTCATTCCCTCTTTCAGCTGTGTCAGCAGATCTATGAACATTCTTTTTCAACAGGTGTTACCATCTTCTCTGTTTTTAGCAGGGAGCTGCAATGGGTGTGATCTCTGCACTGCTGCTTGCTGGTGGTGGGAACAGGTGTGCTGGGTACTGGGCTGGAGCACACACAGCAGGAAGAAGGAAATGAAAAGCAGCTGATGCTGGCTGGAGAGGGGTGTGCAAGAGAGTTTAAACCAGTCACTGGAAGGAAATCCAAAGGGAGACACATTTCCTGGATGAGGCAGGGCTGTGGATCAGAGGGGAAAGAAAGGCTCCAGTGATTGCAAGTCCTTCCTCAAAAGTTACCTTTTGCTAGAGAATGTTTTGCTGTGTCACTATCCCGACATTTTCCTGGGTTTTTAATTGCCCCCATAAAAACCTAAATGAAGAAATCACAGCCAAAGGGTTGGATATGTAACTACTTGTGCCATCACACACGACCTGACTCCTAAGAGCTCATCTGGGGACTGTAGTACCTCTTCTTTGAACTAGGCTGAAAGTTCCATTTCCATCCTCACCTTGTTCTCAGTGGGCCTTCAGGAGCAGAGGGGACCTATAATGCAGCAGTTGCTCTCTCTGTCTGTGGTGCACAAAACAGAGAGCAAAACCCCACCAAAGGAATGTATGGAGAAGAAATAAATCCAGAGAAAAGACAAAGCAAAATGAAGGCAAGACTGTTGCAAAGAGCTACTGAAGAGCCAAAGTATGGAGTCCGCATGACTCCAGAAAACCTTCATGGCTAGGAAGACAAGCTGTGGCAGAAACAGGCATATTCCATCCATATGACCAACACTGGAAAAATAAACAGGACAAATGGTATCTTTCACAGAGTTGAAGTAAAAGCTTTTCTTTGGTGGCAGTCCTAAAGAGCCAGCCTGACCTCCAAAGCAAAGCAGTTCTAACAGCATGAATCATTTCCATACCAGCTGTCCAGGCTGCAAACACTACACAGATGACCCCTCCTGTAACAACAGAGCCTGCATGCAGCAGACCAAAAATCACCGACATTTCACCCTACATTCCTCAAGAAACACTCATCCTTGAAGAGTCTGTGAAACCTCCTGGCACAGTCCTGGGTGGGGGAACCAAAAGCTTCAGCTTGGCTTGTAGCCGAATGGCCTGGATTGCTGTCCACGTGTTCAAGCCCAGGGCTTGCTTACCTTGTCTTGTGTGTCCTGCTCACAACAATGCAGGGTGAAGGCAAAGCAAATGCAAAGTGATACGATGAGAGACTTGCAGTTCTCACTATATGGACATAAAGTCAAGCAGTGGAAGCAGGACCAGGCAGGATGGAGCACAGGAGAGCAGGATCCCTTTCTTCTGAGAAATGGACTGATGATTCACTTCTCAGCAGTGATAAAATTAGCTTGGTTGGTCATACATGTGTATTTGCAGTGCCAAATATTGTGAGGCCAGGAAGACTTACCTGTTGTCAGTTTGACTTGTTCAGCCTGAACATACTTGATTGCTATTTCAATCTCCTGCTGTAATCAGATTGCAAATAAGTCTAAGTATAAAATCAGAGAAAACCGGGCTGAAGGAATTTGAATAATCATGTAATTCAGCCCCTGCCCCAAGGTTGCTTCCTGCTCTGCTGTATCTATGTCCCAAGAGATGGCTGCAGAACTTGGTTTTAAAGATGGTCTAGTAAGGGTGATGCACCATTCAAGTGTTGCAAGCACTGCAGTCCCCAGGCCTCAGCTTCAGCAGTGCCACTCAGCCTGTCCTTTTCCCCCTTTGCTGCAGGCACCCATGGCCAGTTGCAGCAGCACGTCTGAGTTTTTCTGAATTGCAATCACCTCCTCTCACCCATTAACAATTTACCTGTCTCCAGGTCTCTTCTGGAGCACAAAACTGCTTGTCTGCAGAAATAACTCTCCTTTTTGGCTCCAGAGGGTCAGTAGCAACACCCTCTGACCACCTAGATGACATTTCCATTGCCTTTAGTGAATTGCACTCATGCATGACGTATGCAAAGCGTCCATTTCAAAGCTCTACACAAATGCTGAGATGGGGGCTCCCATCAGAGCTCTCCAAGATGAGACAGAGCAGCTTTCCTGTTCAACATCAAAACGGGGTATTCGTTATGATTCTTCCTTGCCTGCAAAGTGCAGCAGTGATAGGCAGAGAAGCTGCATCTGGGCAGTTACACTCAGTACTAAAAGCACTGAATAGAAGCAGGGTTTCAGACCAGGCAATTTCTTTTTTTTTTTTTTTTTTCTGAGATATTTTAATCTCCAGAATGGATTTCACAGCTCCTATCTGACTGTGCCAAAGCATTTTCCCTTTAGAGCACAGACAAACAAGTGAGGTTTACTTTGCCTGACCTTTTCTGATGACACTGCCACCCATGCTGTGCAAACCAGAGCTGACACCATCTGAGCTTCCTCGGCCTGAGGATAAATACAGTGTGTGTCCTGAGAAGAGGCTTCCTTGTGTTAGCTTGGGTGAGGCACTGAACCAGAAGCTCTTGGTTTCACCAGTGAGTCTCCATAGTTAGGGAAGTGATATCCATGTTTGGTTAGTGGCAGGAGGGGAAGCTGCCCCTGCTGTGGCTCTGTCCGTGCTCTGTGACCCTGGCTGTCACTCCATTGCTTTGGCAAGATTCAGTCTGTCTATTCCTTGCAGCTGAGAGCCCTGCTGACTGGGATGTTGAAGAAAAGACATCTTCCCTCTTACTTGGAGACAGGTTTACTTCTTGCTGAAGGGTCTGGACGTATTTCTTCTTCCCATCTTAGAGTGGCAAAGGTTTTCGTGTTTCCCCCTTTAAACCCACTGGCATCCACATTAACAAAGAGGTTTCTTTACCATTTAGGAAGTAAGAACAGCATTATTTTCTCAGCACAACTCCATCCTGGTTGAATTTATGTCTCTGACCTTTTACCCAAAGGCTCTTTACACTTGACTGAAACATAAGGTAAAAGTAAATGTAACTGAAAGAGCTCATTGTGTGTGTAAGTATAAAGGCTTTTGTGTGCAGGATGTGGCTGCTTGTGCAACCAGTAGCCAAGGAGCACCTTGGGTTGTGCTATTAGTTCTGACAGCCATGGAGAATGTGGAGCAAGAGCCTGGATGGATGAAAACCCCGTATCCAATTCAAGCACAGGCTCCAGCCACCTTCAAATCAGCACTTCTTTGCCAGAACCCTCACCGCTGGCAACTTCTGGCCAGGTTTCCCCCAGGAGAGATGCAGTGCTATCTTTGGGGGTTTTTTCTGCAGATGCCTGTGACCAAGAAAGCCCCCTCCTTGGAGCTGGGAGTCCAGTCTGTTCTCTGTGGAGCCATGGAAATAGGGACAGATTAATAAAACATCAGGGCTTCTTCAACGGGATTATTATAAGTGGTTTTCTTGAGTGTTGGTTGGAGTAATGATCAGAGAGGACACGGATCCATAATCCTATTTATCTGAAACCATATAATCTTCCTGAAGCTCTTTAATAGTGCCAGCTCTTTAATTACAGAGCAGCCACATGTGCTGCTGCAGCCAGGCCTACCTGCAAGCCCTCTGCGGGGAGCGGGGGCAAGGAGACCTCCCAAGCCCTTCAGGCTCCGACCCCGCGCTTTCCCGGCGCCGCTCCCCGAGGGATGCAGAGGAGCCACCAAAGCCGGCCGGCTGCTGAAAGGAGAGTTTGTTCGGTTCGTCTGACACGGCTCCGCCGGGGACCAGCAGCGCCCTCGGGTCCCTGCGCAGCGCCGGCAGGAGCACGGGGGCCCCGGGCAGCCACCGGACTCGCCCCGCCCGGCGGTGCGGGGGCTGCCCGGGAGGCGGGGGCGCTGCCTCGAGGGGGTGTCTGCGCGGGAAGTCCCGCCCCGGCGGCTCCCGGAGAGCGGCGGGGGCGTGCCGCGGCCTCCCGCCGGCCCCTCGGCAGCGGGGCACTGACAGCCGCCCTGAGCGGCACCGGCGCGGCGCTCCGCTCCCGTGCCCGCCCGGCGGTCGCTGCCGCCCCGCCGCCCATGGGCCGCCGCCGCCGGGGGGCGGGCGGGAGCGCGCGGCCGCAGTGAGCCCGGCCGGCGAGCGCGGGGGGCGGCCGAGCCCCGGCGCCGCGGGCACCATGGACAGTATCCTGGAGCCCTTCCCCGCCGAGCGGCTCTTCCCCGCCGCCGGCACCGGCTTCCTCGACTTCGGCGACTTCAGCGAGGCCGACTTTCTCAGCAATGTGGTAAGGGACCGTCGGCAGCACCCCCGCTCCCGGCCCCGGCAGCGGCGACGGGACCCGGCGGCGAGCTCTCCTCGGTCCCCGCCCTGCCCCGGGGTGCCCCGGAGATGCAGGTAGCCGGGTGTCCACTGTCGCACACGGCCAGCTCCCCGCTGGACTGGCCCGGCCGCTGTTACCCTGAGGAGACCCCGCCGGGGAATCTCAGGGCTGTTGTACACTATGGTTTTATGAGCCTGATGGCTGGGGAGAAGTGTGCGGTGCCAGGCGGGGAATGTACGACCTGCCGTGTGTGAGCTCGGGCAGCACCGAGGCACGGCCGGTTGCCGTCGGGAGAGCTTTGGGCTCAGCGCCTCTTCTCTCCTTTGCCTGTAACTTTTCCTCAGAGTGGCATTTGGGAGATGAAGCGTCTACCGCTTGGCGCTTTGGCTGGACTGATTTACTTTGGAGAGAAGGGTGAGGGGGAAGAGTGACTAGGGAGGAAAATGTGTTGCCAGTCTCAGGGAACCAAAGGGGCATTGTTCACCTCTAGGGAAACTGCCCAGTTTCTCCTAGGAGTCAGGCGAGTTCTCAGCCCAGCAGCTCTCCCTGAGAACACGCACAGACTCTGCTGTAGAGCCCGAGCTCTCCATGGGAGTTTCCATGGGATCCTGCGCCCCCTCTGCCCGGCAGGACCCAGCCCTGAGGCAGAAGTGGGAAGGTCCCCACCCCAGAGGTGCTTTGGAGCGAGGGTATCCGGCGCTGGGCAGCAGAGCACTGCCTGGACGCGAGGCTCCGCCAACCTCGGAGCGGCTGCAGCCGTGGGACAGTGTGCCTGCCCCGGCCAGAGATCTGAGCAATGGCAACTGGCCTTTCACGGTGCTGGCACCTCCCGTGTTCCCGGTGTAGCACTGGGAGCGTCCCTGAGGGCTACCCTTGCAGTGGGAGCAGGGAACAGGGAGAGGGCGAATCCTCTGATGAATCCACTTCTGCTTTGCTACACAAAAGATATTGAAAGCCTTTTATGTTGCCTGCTTTGTGAGAGAGACGGCAGAGATGCAGAATTTGCATAAATATTAAAATGCACTGCACCAAGCAGAGGCACACAGGGTCTGGGAAAGAGATTATGGAGGCAGCCCCATCCCTCAGAGATCTCGCCAGCTCCTAATTTCCGAGATTGCACTGTGCCTCGAGGATTGATTCCACTGGGCTCTACCACAGGCAGCAGAGTCCGCAGTGTTCAGGCAGACCTTCCAATGGCGCATCACCCAAGACTGAGCGCTTGCATCCCCTGCTCATATCTGAGAGACCTGTTGTTAGGAGTTTTGTGCTTTCCCTAATTCTGTACACATCCAGTGTGGATGAAGCTATGCTGATAGGAAGTGCTTTATGCAAAGACCATTTATTCCTTTACCAAAATGAAAATAGTATGTATTGACACCAGCCCTTTTACCAGGTGCAACATGGGCTGTGGTCAGAAGTCAGGGAACCCCTAACCAATATAGGTGGTGTCTTTTTATAGTTAAATAGAACTTCTGCCTTCTCAAGCAGACCCTGTGAAAAAGAAGCTTTTGTGTAAGACTGCCATCTGGTGCCACCTGCCAGGACAGTGTGTTTAAAGTGTGTGGTGGCTGTGGGCAGGCTGGCTCTGTCCTGCCTCATTTAAATGGCTTTTCTGCTTGGAGAGCTGCTTCTGGAAGCAGCTTGCCGTTGTCTTCTCATTTAACTATGTTGCAGTGACTCAGGCATTGCTGTGCTCAGCTGACAGCAGAAAGGCGCTTTTTTAAAGGCTTTTTTTTTCCCTATGGATTTTTTCCCAACTGCCAGCACCACAAACTTCTGCTAGAGTGAGAGAGTCAAGCTGAAACCTTCTCTTCCTGCAGATGATACAAATAAGAGATTCTGTAGCCACTTCTCGCCTACCAAATCTGTTGGTGATACAAGAGCCAGAACATAATACATCAGCCTCTTTGTTCTCACTCTGCATGACAATGGGAAGGATGGAAGAAATACACTTGGATTTTCTTACTAAATCCAGCAAATGTCCTGGGATCTTGCAATGTGTGGAGAAGTCCTTTTGACATAGAACTGTGCAGAACATCACCGTGCACAATAGGCATAAAGTTGCCAGTGCCTTTGCTTCAAAGATGGGCAAACTTTTCCAGATATTGTTCAGCAGGCATTTTTCTTAAAACAGGCCAGGAATTTCAGCCATAAAATGTCAGTATGCAATTTTCATGAATATGATTTCCTTTTTTGAGAAAGGAAGCAGAAAAAAAGATGGATGAACCTTACTGCAGAGTCTGTGCACCTTTGGGGCAAGAATTGCATGTGTCTAAACTACTCTCTTTTCCACAACCTTGGCAGTCCTAATGAGTCATCTTGGTCTTTAAAAAATGGTTCTCTGTATTGTTCATCTGAAGCTGTGACACATAATTAATTAAGGCACATCTGTAAATGCATCTTCAGAAAGATCTGTGCTTGCAACAGAAAAAAAAAAATGAATGTGTAGGAACTGCCTTTCAGAGACATCTGCCCAGGTTGTAGGAATAGGTTGACAGAAACCTCATGAAATTCAGCAAGAACAAATCCCAACTCCTGCCCCTGGAGTGGATGGATGGATGGATGGATGGATGGATGGATGGATGGATGGATGGATGGATGGATGGACGGACTGACCCACCAGGGGTCATGGAGCACTGGTGTGGCCCCAGTAGCAAAGGCAGCTAGGAGCAGGAGTGACCTGATAAATATACACCGGGAAGTGATTATCCCCTTTTTCTTGAAAATCATAAAACTGTGTCTCAAATACAGTGTCCAGTTTTGGGCTGCCTGATAGCAGAAAGACATGGATAAATCTGAGTGCATCAAGGGGGTTGTCACCAAGGTAACTGGGAGATGGAGAATTTCTCCTGTGAGCAGTAGCTGAGGGAGTTGGACTTCCTTAGCTGGAGAGGAGACAGCTCCAGGAGGACCTAGCAGAAGCTTACCTGCACAGCTGAGGAAGTTACTGAGAAGATGGAGCCAGGCTCTTTCATAACTGCATGGTAGGAGTGGTCATAAACTGGAACAGGGAAGGTTTAGACTGGGTTTAAGGAACCGATTTATCGCTGTGAGGATTTTGGTGGTTTTTTTTTTGAAAATCGTATGGAGAGTGGTGTCTGCTTAATTGGAGAGGAAATCTCCAAAGGACAAAAATGCTTCTCTTCACTTAACTTTTGCTAACCAGACTTACACAGGATGGCTGCTAACAGCACTGTCAGTCTCCTTTGGCTCTAGAGGCCACATACTGCTCTTGAACTTAGGCAACTTTGTTCTTCTTTTTCTCCCAGAAGGACCTATCATATATAAAGCTAATCCTTCATGCAGTGCCTGTTTATCAGTTTCACCCATTTGTGTCCTACCCAGCCCAGCATATCTGATCATTTCTGCAAGCAGCCATCTATTTGCTTAAGGTCTATTACAACTGCACTCAGAGAACTCTTACTTTCTCATCCAGCTCTTATCAGTGCTGTGAAACTCTTCAATAGACTTATCTCTTGAGTCAGATTCACCACTGTGCTTCACTAGGTTTGTGACACTTGTGTCAGAAGGAAACCAGAATAAACCAACCAAACAGGAGTCGTGTGCTTCCTTCTAGCCCAGTATCCCAGTGGGTTTGTTTCTTACCTCTGCTTCTGTGTTTTATAGTGCAAAAAACACCTTCAAAGATGACTTTGGATATTTATGTAAACACAGCTTTATTTTGACTCCATATTTTTCAAAGCATATACTTTACCTCCTTCAAGACTCATGAAGGCAAGAAAATAGCCTGCATGCTCCCTAGGGTCTCCACAGTTAGAAGCTGCAGAATGGCTGTTCAGGCTGTCTCAAGAGTGCTAACCCAGCTCCTCTGGGGAATGCACAGTAATGCACTCTTTCACTGTGTGATCCTGTATGCCCAGGCAATGTGACAAATGGCATTTTCTGGAGCCTACAACGGGACAGCAGAATGGGAGAAAACTGCCTGTCTCTGTAGGGTTGCTCCTTGAGTGCAAACTAGGTGTTTGTCTTACTGTGTGCTCTTTCCTTTAATATTGTCCTGGCCTGCAGGAGGAGGAGAGTGGCAGGACTGTACATAGTGAGTAGGCTGAGAGTGATGCTGGTGCAACTCATAGAGGAAGCTTCCCCTGAAGATGAAGAGAGGCTATTCACCATGGATGACTGTCTCTCTCACAGGAAGCCTGTACACACTTTTATTCCTCTTATGCCTACTACAGGGACATAAATAGCACTTAAGTGGTGCTTAGGTGTTGGACTGACCTTTGGTCTGAGCGAGTTTCATGCTCTGTGAACTCCCTCTCACCGTGTCAGTGCACAGTGAGGATGGAGAGCACAGGCAGATTTGGTCACCCACTTTGTATCCCTTACAGTTGCTAGACAGGGGAGCTCTGCTGTAATAGGAGGCTGGGTTTCCAGGACTGAAGGAGACTAATCTCTCGTGGGGACACATGCAGCAAACATTTTGGCCCTCTAGTCCTGTACCTGGTAAAATTTGGTCAGTAACACATTTATGATTAGTCTGCCAAGTACTGGATATGAAAAGGCTATTTTCTTAAAATTTTTCTTGGAACTCACCAGCCAGATTCCTGTAGGATCTGGAGCACAGATACAGAGACCTGATGGGGCCTGATGGAAATTAATCCAAAGATAATAATTCCTATATCCTTCTATTTCATTAGTCTCTTTGGATCCATCTCATGGTTTCTACACTTCGTGGCCCTGCTGCTCCTTACTATCTCATTATGAGACTTGCAGAAGTGCTAGCAGCAGGATAAAACCAGAGCTGAACATGGGTCCATGGATCTCTGAGTCTGGGTCTCTGACTTTCATCACTGTAGATTCACCACCAGGAAAAATGTTTCCCTTTTGATAAAGAAGAGGGGAAGAGACTTGAACTTCGTGAATTTGGAAGACTCTAGGTAAACACTTAATCCAGAGACTGTGGATCATTTGTGTGTCCTATCTTCCAGGAAATTGATAAACATTTGGGATACTCTTCCAAATAAACACATTCATTTGTTGGACAACTGCCTACATGTGCTGGGAACCCATTGTCCTAAATTATCATCTCAGCCAAAGTGGGAGAACCCATTAACTGTGCTCTTGGGCCAGAACTAGGAGAGAGGCTGCAACTTAGAGCAGGAGTGCAGGAAAGCATATGTCCAAAACAGGGTTAAACAGTGGAGACAGAGCCATCATCTTGGTGGGGAGAAGCTGAAAGGTCTTCATGGAAGTGCTTGCAGAGTAAACAAAGGGAGGGTTTGGCAAGAGTTGGAAGTACATCTGTGCACACAGTCCACTCCCACTGAGGGATCAGCACCAGCTGGGAGATGCTGGAGTTGTGTACTGCTCAGCCCATATCTGCCAGGTGATCCTCATCCCTCATGCATAAGGCAGCCGTTCAGTGCCACCACCACCACTTTCAGAGAGGGAGAAACCTGAGGTCTCAGTTGTATAGATCAGACTGCAGAAAACCTGTAAGACTGGCCCACTGTACCTTCTCTTGGTACCAGTACAAGTGGACAAGCTTGTACTGTATGGTGGCTTCAGAAGCCACCATAGTGTGTGGTAGCTTCTGAATTTAATGAAATGTTTTGTGCTCATTGATGCAAAATGTCTTCTGCTGCTCAGCTTGTCCTATTTGTGCTGCTCTGGTCTCATCCATGACTCCTGCTGTGTTGGTCCCACTGGTGCTGCGCTTTTCTTGCTGAAGCCTGGAATGGAGCTATCTCTGGTAGAGCAGGGATTAGGAAAGAAGAGCATTTTCTGAAGCAACCCCTTGAAGGGGAATTTAGAACTAGGCATTTCATAGCCACAGTTGTAGCTGCACTATTTAAAATATGGCCAGGCTGACACCTCTGTGACTTACTGCTGTGTTTCCTCACAGAAAAGTTATTCCTCTGCTTGCTCCCTTTTTTCTTCAGCATTTCTCCATAGGTTTTAAGGTTGTATTTAATTAGCATTTAATAATTACTTATTTACTATTTAAAGAATTTTCAGTGTTAAAGGAAGTAAATGAAAATGCTTAACTCCCTGGAGTTGTCTTTGGGATGGCCTCATGGCAGATCCTCTGCACATAACCACAGGCAGGATTGTGTTCTTGATACAGCAATTTGATTCTCAAGAGTCACTTGTTCCAGTGCATTTCAAGGAAGGGATGAGTCAACCCACTAAAGTTTATGCATCCTTGTCCTGTTGTGGATAGTCCACTGTAAGAAACCAGATGGCTCACAAAAACCAGTTGGTGACTCTCCTTGCTGCATTGTTACAGGAAAACAGGTAGGGCACCAGCAAAGAAGCAAACTATTATAGCTCTCCTAAGAAATGCCCAAAACCTGTCTCTTGGCCTGATTGGCTGAGAGATTTCCCTGGGAAATTCCACGTCTGTGCATCAAGGTACAATGCAGTCACCCATGCTTCACAGGCAGCCTTGTGGCAAGCATTGTTCTTCTTCAGGAGACAGTCTGCTGGAGGAGCCAAGTGTGTTACGTTCTCAATTCCAAGCTAGTCTTAGTCCTGGGATTACTATATCCTACCAATCCCAGCTTTCTGCCAAGGACTGTATTTTCACATCTGAACTGCTGGGACTTCATGTCTCCACATGGGAGATGAGAAGTAAGAACAAAGGGGGAACCAAAGCCATCTTTCTTGGCTGACTCCCCATGCTGGCACCATCTTTTTCCTGCTGCAGCAGGTGACTTCTGTGCAAGCGACCTCAGTGTAGTTTGGTATCCCTGACTGAAATCATTGATCCAGAGTTCAGCCTGGCACTAGGACAGAGTGGGTGCTTACATGGAGCTCGTCTCTTACTTTTTTCCTGTATCTGGAGCTCAACTTGTGTTGTAAGTTGTTAGGTGTTTCCTTGGGTTGGTGTCTGCATGCTTTGCAATGTTCCTCAGAGCAGAAATAGCTGAAAGGTTGTGAAGAGCCAAAGGTTGCATGGCCAAAGTGGCAAGGGACTGCAAGTGGCATGCTGAAAGGCAGGCTGTGTCTTTCAACCCAGTTGTTCTCCATGTCTGCCATGCAGTGTTTACATCTATCCAACTTATTTCCAGCTGCTCAAGAAAACAAATTTTACTTCTGCTTTCTTGCATGGTTACATCATTCAAAGTTTTCCTTTCCTGTAGTTTCCTGAACTGACCCAAACGCTGCAGCCTTATCCTCTCAACCACCCCTTTCTGACTTCTTTTTCCACATTCTTTTCTCTTTCTTTGTATCTCTCCTTTCACTCTTATTTTCTTAAACCTTTGAAATCACATGGTGCTACTCTGGTCTTTGAAATCACATGGTGCTGCTCTGGTCTGCTCTGTATCCAAGTGATAGATGCTTTACACTTACCATGACACATTGATCAGCCAGAACAAGGTATCATGAAAGTTAGAAGTGCACATATCCACATACTCTTTCACTCCTTTCTTTCTTGTCCTATTTTATCTTCTCACTTTCTAAGACTGGAGAAATTCCCTATAGAGCACTGAGCAAGGCTATTCTCCTGAAACTACTACGTAATCTAACCAGCACTAAAGTAATTAGTACCATCTTTAGAGCTCAAAGGTGATGCCTCATGTGAGGTCATTTATTACAATCACTGTCCAGACTGTTCCAGAGGAAACTCACCCCTGACTACCTCAGCAAAGTTGCTTTTGGCTTTTTTACACTGTGACTTTGTCTTGATTAGGAAAAATGTTCATTTAGATCAGTCTGGCTGACCCGATTAGCAAAGCCTGCTCAAAATGCAGTTAGCATTTTTCCTAGAATACATGCAAAACATAATGCTTTCAGCTGAGCAAATTGTGCCAGGAGTTCCCCTGCAACAGGAATGTCAGGGCTCCCTTGGGAGAAACCTGGCAGCTAAGGCTGGGGCCTGACATCAGCTGTGTTACACAAGAGGGAACTGGATGCTACATTGGTTGTGGACATTCCTATTGGATTGTCAGCATTCGTCCTGCAGGTGAGCTTTGTTAGATCAAAGCTCAAACAACATCCTCCATGCTGGCTCCCCACCACAGTGTCATGAGGTCACTGTCATCTCCTTTCGATGGCATGGCACATCCAGGGTGAGCATTGCAGCTCAAGAATAATCTATCTCTGCTGTTCAAGGCTCAGGGGCTCTACCATGAGAACCTGCTCTGGCTCTGCAATATTTGCAGCCTCTCACTACTTGGAGGAGAGCTTTCCCCTCTAGAAGGGGAAAAAGGTAGAGGGAGACCAGGATGAAGAAGAGGACTCAGTTCAGAGCCTCGGGAGTTAATTGCTCCATGTCAGAGCAGCTTGATGTTAAATGAGTCTGCTAAATTCATGACAGTTGAAGGAAGGAGCTGGGCAGGTGCTTTTGGCTAAGTTCACTGCTGTCCCGGGGGGGGGGGGAGGGACTGCAAGCCAGGCAGCTCAGAGAGGAGGAAACCAGCTCTGACATTTGTAAAGACTGTTGATGGAAGGTTTCTTTCAAAGACTTTTCAGTCTCTCAATCTGAGAGCTCTTTGCCCAAGGAGTGCTGGAAATGTGGCTCTTCTTTCCAAGCAAATGTGGCAGACTCTCACAGTTGATGAGGTGCTGTTGAGCCACAAATACTGAATTACCAATTGAATGATATTGGGTTTGTTTTTGTTGTGTTTTTCTATCCTTATGGACAGCGCTGCAGTGAGGTTGTTGGGAATGGGAGAACTGTATTTTGGTCCTGGCTCTGCCAGTTTCTTAGTGTGTGATCTTCAGGGTGTCACTTGCAGTGAGGCAGCTTTTGATCACTATAAAAAAGTGGACATCCTTATTCTTACTGAAAAGGAGCAGTGTCACCAATGGGTGAAGCAGATTAACAAAAATTAAGACTGGAGTGGTGTTTTGCTAGTAAGTATCTGCCAGGAAAGATCCATAGGAGCTATTACTTTGCTTCCTTAGTTGGACTCTTTTTCAATGACTTTGCAGCTATACATGATTTGCCACATTTTCAGTTTGGCTGATCTATTCTCCACTGATATCCCAGCTATCCTTCACCCCTCTCCTGTTCCTTATCCCTGTGGACTGCACGTGTCTCTATCTGACCTCAGATACTTCAAGCTAATCCAGAGTAATCTTTCTGTGTCAGTATGAATGACTGCATTGGTCAGCATCAGGATTTAAACTAAAGTACTTTTGGCCCATGCTGTTACTGGCCTGACCATTCTGGGCCTTACTGAAAACCAAACAATTTGTGCTTTATAAATCCAGTGAATGGGCTATACTCATACCTCATCCTCCACTGTACAACCAGATCCTGGCTCAGGCACAAAACTTAGCTTCTCTGTCAGTTTGCTGCAACTTGCTGAGAGCACCCTGTTTTATTTTTGCCCCAAGCTGCTGCTTGGGGCAAAAACTCAGTGCTGGGCCGAGTTCTCAGGCTCCCAAACTATTTCTCTGCTGGTTTGTAAATGAGAAGGAGGTAACAAGCTCCTTCTCATAAAATACCAGAATGTTATGGCTTTGTCAGTCCCTAGCATGATATTTCAAGACCCATGTCAGTCCCTCCTGCTGCTCAGCACATGTTTTTGCACTTTCCCTTTCTCTGGAAGTGCCTTTTCTTCACAGTAACTCTGTCCGGCCTGTTGTAAAGTTAGGATCACCATCATCCATTGGGAAGAGTGATGCAGAGGTTGCTTTTCCATCCTCTGATCCTTCTCCTGCTCTTCAGGTTTTGTCAAATATAGTTGGCAGCTGTTCAGCAGCTGGATTAGCAGTAATTAATGAGCAAATGGCCTGCAGCACTTTTTCAGACCTGGCAAAGCACATACCTTTCACTTTTTTCTTACACAGTTTTCAGCTCTTTTTTATCATGCTGGGAAAGAGCGGAGTAGCAGCAGATGCTGCTCTGGTCAATACTGGGGAGTGAACAGAGGCTGCTGTGCTTTTCTTTGCTGCTAATCAGTACCAGGGTGATAGGCAGGGGCTGCTAGCTAGGACAGCTTTTTCTCCCTCCCATTGTAGCTGCAGCCACAGTGAGCAGTCAGTGGCAGCTGTAAGCAGCTGGGATGAGCTGCAGCAGAGCAGGAGTAATGCTGATTTCTTAATTTTCCTGCATGCTTCAGGCTCCAGGCAAACAGCCCTCAGAACCTCCTCCTTTGTGACCTGGAGGTGAAGTCCCAGGTGAGGTGAAGGTATACATTACTGTGTCAAGTCCAGGAGCCACACAGTGTGGTGAGGTCACCCAGCACCTTTGATACCTACAAGTGCCAGAGACCCATGTCCAGAACAGTTGCCCATCCACTGGTCTCAGATGCCCTTCTGATATTTGATGAAATCGAATTACAAAGAGTTGTCAGAGGATTTATTTACTTATTCTGGGAAAGAGTGAAGAACGCCAGAAGGGATGGAAAATAGGGAAAGAAAGAGGGACGAAAAAGCAAAGATGAGAGAGGTAGCTATGTAGTTAGCATTCCTGAGCCATCTGGACCTGTTGGCATGGCCCCATCTGGATGGGCTCACGTGTTCATCCACAGCATGATGTAATCTTCATTGTCCAGCATTTGATTTTTCTCCTTGTGCTGGATGGCCTCATATCTAGTGCAAGTCTGGAGCGGGCATTTTGATTTCCTGTTGCTATTTGTAGACTTTTCCTGGCCAATCCTCAAGCTCAGCTCAGGCGGTTTGCATTCCTCAAGCAGAAGCAGCAATGCCACCCTGCCAGCAGGAGCAGAGGCCAGCTGCAGCCAGCCTGCCAGCCCGGGAGAGGCAGCCCTGCACATGGAACCAGCTGTGCTTTGCACCATGCTGCAGCTGGAGAGAGAGTGACACCTCTGCCTGGTGCTTGGACCACGGCGGCCTGAGCTCTGGAGTTAGCTCAGCTTCAACACCAGAACAGAGAGGGACCCCTGTTCCCAGATGCTCCCGGGCTTTCCTGCCCTGCTGGATCTTGCAGCAGAACAGGAGCAAGGAGAGTTTTACTTGACTCAAGACCTATTCCTCCCTTCAGTAGATGTGAGTAAAAAGCAACTGATTATCTCAGTCCCTCTTCTTTACAAATACCTGCACCAGGGAACACCAGGGCTTTTGACTGCTCTGTGAAGCAGGTGGGCTTCCCAGCACATAGGAAGGAAGGCTGGAAAGGGTCTGGTCTGACATTGCCAAGTACCTGCTCTTGATAGTGGAAGGCCTGTCATCCCTCCATCACTCAGTGCCATTTGCAGGAGGCAGTGCTGTCCACTCAGACGGATTCACTCAAGTTGCCACCATGTTCTGTGGGAGACTGCCATGCCTCACCAAGACCAGCCATCTCTTTTTTTCTTGTATACTTCCTAGCACAGGAAATGAAGAAGATTTGTATGTCTGCCTCCATAAGAGCACAGTTTGAAGGTCTGTAAGTCATAGAAGCCACACAGGAACAAAACAGCCTTCTTCACTACCTAAACTCAATGTGTGGAGGGACAAACAGTCAAGCCATAGACTGCCATCCCCTCCTGCTTTTAGAATCAGAGCAATTCCCACCCTCCTCCATGGTTGGGGAAGTCTGAGACTCTCAGAGGAAGAAGATGGAATTTCTCTATCATGTACCACTGCTGCAGGCAAACCTCAGACCCAGCAATATGAGGACCTGCTTCAGATTATGCCATTCTCCACTCTGACTCAAGATGTGGGTAGCTGTGTGGTGATACATTAGGCAACAGTTTGACCTTGAGCATCCAGTACTCCCTCCCTTACAATGCCTCATCCTGCCCACATGCCTCCCTTAGCTTTGTTTCCTCCAGGGGCTTGGGAATGGGAAAAATGAATGCAGTGACCCCCAGGGAATGAAATTTTTTCAGTGGAGAATCCTACTGCCTGGTTCAGAAGTCATCCTGTTTGCATGTGAAGAGAGCAGGGCTTTGCTTTCATAATAACCCAGGGACAGCCTGTCCACCAGGGATGGACTCCCTGGAGCCACAGAGCTGAGCTTTTCCACACAGCTCAGCTCTGTTGAGTGAGAGAGTAGCTCTGGAAAATGATTGCCTCTTTTTAAACCAATTGGCAAAACTCTTGCATCTCTCCTGGGAACAGGCCAGGGATTCTGAGTCACTGCTTGAGTGGGTTGTGGCCAAGGTAGTCGTACCCAAGATATTAAGTGAGAGAGGAGAGATCCACCCAGGAGTGCCAGCAGAAAGAGGAATAGTTATGACCATAATGAATAATAATATAATGATGAAAAGATTCAGAAATGCACTGCCCACTCCAAAAATAAAGTTTGAGGACAACTCAAATGTTGTAAAGAAAAGAGAGGAAAGAGTCGAGAAAGACCGCCAAAGCCTGCATGTCAGCTGCAATGCAAGGAGTCCCGTCCAGCTGGCCTGGGTTCAAAGAGCTCCTATTGTCCAACAGCATTTCCAAGACACCATTCAAAACTTTCAGAAAATAAACCCAAGATGCAGGGTGAGATTTATCACACAATAAAGGCAAGCCAGATGTGTGCACCCTTTGGGAGAGAGACAGGAGGAAGATGAAGGAAGAGTGAAGCGGGGGGGTATCAAGCAGCAGAGGCATGAGGGAAGAGGTTGGCATGAAAGGCCAGATGCTGTGAGGATCCAGGCAGGAGCAGGGGACTGGATCTTTGCTGGGACACATATTGGGCACTTGTGAAAGGTTTCCTGTTTATCAAGAACACTATACTTGGGAAAATTTACCTAGCATCAAGGTTAAGGAACAAAGAGGGAAGATCTCACTGATGCTTTTTTTTCTTTTGTTGCACATAAAACCATGATGGATACTGAAAGGTTGCTTCTTGTGCTGAATTGTATATCTGCAAAATAAGGCCCTGTCTGAAAGAATGTCCAGAAGCCAAATCACTGTAGATTTTGTCTTGATTTTCTGAGGCTCACACAGTCTTCATTATTGCTTTGCAGGGATGTAACTTCTTCTGCCACAGGAATCACTCACTTCCACCTGTGATTAAATTATGTTAAAATCTACTTAACATAATCAAATAATAATAAAAGCAATTAATTACACAGAAAGATAATTTAATCTTTGAATATGCTGGTAACATATTCATGGAGTTACATGTCTACAACCTGCCATCACTACATAACTCCTCAAGTTCTCCCTGCCTCCAGAACAACCTGGCAAGGTGGCCATGCCATATCACACACCACAGATGAAAGGTGACTTGGAATTATTTGTTCTCAGGAAAATCTATGGTAGTAAGGACTTGTTCATCTAAGAGTAAAAAGCCTGAGGAAACATTTTGGAGGCTTAAGCTAGAGAATCACTCTTTGCAGTGACTCATTTGTTTGGTAACTGTATTTCTCTTCTACAAGTTGTTGTTTTTTTATGCTGTGTTTTGGGGTTTTTTTTTTGTTTTTGGTGGGGGTTTTGGTGGGTCTTTTTGGGTTTTTTTTGGTTTTGTTTTTTGGTTTTTTGGGGTTTTTTTTTGAAAGGTCTGGATGTATCTGGAGCCTCTAAACTGAGCTCAGTTGCAGATGATGAATTTGAAGCAGGACACACTCAGCTCTGTAAGGAGTCATATTTGATTACCAGCATGGTTCCTCAAAGCCCTAAAACCCATGAGGCTATCATTTCCCTTGTCCAGGGATGTCCAGAAAATGGATTCCCAAATCCACCAGCTTCTGCAGAGACCATTCCAATGCTGCAGTGCAGATGTCTGCTTGATCTCAGATACAGGAGCTTTCAAAGCAGGAGTTCAGGGCATAATAGGTTTCCTGGCTTTAAATGAACATGGGATCTTTTCTTCTCAGAAGCTTCTAACGTTACTTGAGTACATGATACCATGTATCTCCATATTTCAACTTCTTTTCACCAGCTACAGGGTCCTTGGCTGCTGGGCCTTGTTGTGGAGATGTCCAGCTTGAGGAAGGGATAGCTGAGAGCCAGGTGTTGAGAAGGGGTTTTAATTGGCTTCCTTTTATCCTTCAGCTATGATTTTCATCCCATGGTTGAAGTGACTGCCTGATCTCTGACCAGTCAAATATGTATCCTTATCTTTGGAAATGCAGGGCTTTTACCCCTGGTTTACCAGCATCACATCTTCATTCTACCCCAGGATGGAGTTAATTCATCTGGTTACCCCGGTAGTGAGAAATGGTCTGAGAGGCCTTACTGCTCTTTGTGGCCTAGGAAGGATTTCCCTACTCTCCAGAGACTCTGGTTTTTGCAGCTCCACTGCTGAGGTGAAAATGGTACCCTCAGCATTGGAGCTGAAGATTAATTTCCTATCTGCTGCTTAGGGCACAGATTTTCCACTGAGATGTTGGCAGAAGGTCAGAAATCTGCATTCCAGGTTGAATTGCTTTGAAAACTGTCCTGGTGCAGAACCCTGTTCAGTCTGCTGCTTGCAAAACCAAACTTTTGCCCAGCCTGGCCACTGAAGAGAGTCCCAGCTCTTGCTCTCTCAAGATTTTATGTGAAAATCCTTCACATCCTTGAGTCACAAATCAGCTGGCCCAGACTTCGTTGCTCTGTTAAGTGCCCTTTACAAAGGCCCAAGGAATGAAAGCCACCAGTAATGTTTGGTATTAGCTGCATGCCTCAGCTTTTGGACATGAACAGAGTACAGCTCTTCCTCTTTCAAGGCCTGCTTTTCTTTATGGGTCTCCAGGGACCTGCCAGGGGACAAAATGTGAATTATCTCTGATTTTGGTCTCTGAGCTAAAGAGAAACAGTTTCAATGAGACAAATGAAGATGATTGTAAAGATAATTCAGACCTTTCCTCCTCCTCCTCCTCTGGTTATCTCCCAGAGCAGATTTCCTCTATCTATCAGTGTGTCTTTCTTGATGCTTTCTTGCAAGATGCAGAAAAAAAGGCCCATAATGGAATGGGGCTTACAAGCTGTGTAAGAGCAGAGATCTGCCAACTCTGGCAGCTTCAACTCCTTACTGGCCAGGGCCAGAAGCTTCCAAAAAAGATAGAAGAATTGGTGGAGTGGCATTTATTCCAATTTATTTTGGTTATTGAATAAACATTCCCATCCCACTGACTGGTGAATGGCTTGAGCAGCAGCACCTCTCTAATTTATTTTAATTGTATTGAACTTTCATCTCTATTGCATTTCACGTCTTTTGGTGATAATGTGAAATTGTTTCACATCAGCATGGCAGTATAGTCACACAAATCACACAGAATAAACCATTATTTCCTTTCACGTGCCCTGCCTGTTGTCATACTGTGCATCCCTCACCATTAAGCAGAATTTTTCTCTAAATTGCCCAGGCAGACATGCCACACACAATTAAATCCATGTAGGGTTTTCCAGGGTGGATTCACCTCTGGATTTGCAGGACTGGGCTGGGGATGCATTCCTGGGGTGTGCAGACATGGCTATGGACACCCAGTGGTGTTCTGGCTGCTGTGCCTCTGTGGGGAAGGAGGAAGGGTAGATGCGCTCTGCAAGGGCACACCTGGGTCAGGGTGGATCAGGCTAACATAGCAGATAGGGCCTTCCCAAAAATGATGGATTATATTTTCACACATTAGGACACAAAGTTCACATGAGGTCCCACCCCCATGCTACAGCAGCTGAAAGCCCCATCATGGTGTGGAGTTAGGGTGTCAGTGGGAGCCTGATGCAGACGCAGCTGAGGCTGCCGTGTTCACAAACAGGCAAAGCACTAATTCAGCCAAGACAGCAGAGATCTGGGGACAGAGATGACAATACAGCTTCTCTCTCTAAGGGCTACTGCTCGTGTGAAGTCTCTGCCTGGAGACTGACCTTGGCTTGGGAAGGAGTGAAGAAGAGGAAGAGATCCCTGGCAGCTTGCCCAGGGATACCTGCATTCCCATGGAGAACAGCGCCTACACATCTCTGTTTGAACACAACCCAGCTGCCACCACAATGGCTTGGAAATAAGGGTTGCTTTGTTTTGTAGCAAGCAAGTTTTGTCTTCAGTTCTCCAAGCTCAAAAAAAGCCTAGCAGAACAAGCTTTTTATTTACCTTTCACAAACTCCTAGAAATTTGCCCCAAATCTTCTGCCAGATGAGGGTTAAGAGCAGCCGATCCAAACATTTCATCCTGAGAGAGTTGCGTCCAGTTCTGCGTATGGTTTAAGTCCTGCTCTAATTTTTTTTATCAGAGTCAGCTGCAAGGCAGTTGTAAGCCAAAGGAAATTTGGGACATTCATTGCATATGTAGCATACACACAGCAAAAGCATGCTTAAAAGCAGAGGCATTCCTTTTTATCCTTCAGGGTGCCACTGCTGGGAGGAGAGGTGCTCCTATCTCTCCAGATTCAGCTAGTCACATGCCATAGGCAGACCATGTACTGTAGCTGCTTTCCACCCCAGGCCAGCAGAGCCTGATTTTCCCAAGGAGAGGCAGCTATTTCCCCTCTCCTCCCTAGCACATGCGTATCTGCTCTGAAGCTGGCACCCACCTACCAGGTGGTAGGAGAGCATACAAATGGCCACACCGCTGTGGCCACGCTGCAATGCCACTTGTCTTGTGAATCACCTCAGCCTGGGTTCTGTACTGCCCGTGGTGCTGTGTACCAGCTGCTAATCCCAGCTGAACACACTGGTGCCAGGTATGGAGACACCAGTGTCAATGACTTTAGCAGCACACAAACACCTCCGTTGGGGCCACTGGGAAACCCAACCCTAGTCACAGGCTAGCAGATTTCAATTTTCCACATACCTTTTACTCCCTTTTCATTCTTTCAGGGACAGAAGCATTTAAGTTAAAGACTTAAGTCGCCCTCTTCCCCTGCGCCTGGTGCCTCCCAAGATTCTCCCCAATGAACTGCAGGCGTGTGAACTCTGAGCTGGTATTACACTTCTGCAGTCTCGGCCACGAAACTTCCATGCGGTCTGTGTCGTGCACGTTTTTTAACAACATCACCGGCTCCGTCAGCTTTGTCCCCCCTGCCTGGGTTGCAGGGCAGGAAGGCGTGACACCACGAAGCCTTCCTGCCTGCCAGGGAGGTTTCGGCTCGCCGCGGGAGCCGCGTGTGCCGGAGGGGCTGCGGCGATGTGAAGGGCTGAGCGGGGCCGGCCCGCGCCGCTCCGTCCTAACCCTGCACTCCTCCCGCGCGCCGCGACGCTGCCAGCTGCCTCCCATTGGCCGCCTCCCGGCGCCGCCGGCCAATGGGCGGCCGCGGCTGCGGGCCGTTGGAAGCGCGCCGCGGCGACCGTTAAACCGCCGCCGCCGTGCCCGCGCGGCCGGGCTGCCCTGAGGGGCTGCGGCTCCTCGGCCGCGGCTGCCCCGCCGCTGCTGCGCCCGGCTGGGCGCCGCGCCCGCCACCGCCCTCCCCCGGCCGTGCCTTGAGCTGCCGACGGTCCCTCCTAGCTCCTGTGGCGCCTAGCGCTGGAAATTGTAAATCCAGGCCCTTGGCACGGATGCGCGGTGGAAGGAGGTTTCCACAGCGAGTTGTGCCTGTGCCTTGCAGGGACAAGAGCAGGCTCCGGGGAGAGCTTATCACTCTCTACAAGTACCTGAAATCAGGAGGTTGTAGCCAACTGGGGGTCTGCCCCTTCACCCAGGCAATTATGAGAGGATGAGAGGATATAGTCTTAAACTGCAGGTTTAGGTTGAACATTAGCAAGAATTTATTCTGAAAAGGGACATTAGACATTGGAATGGACTGCCCAGAGAGGTAGTGGAGTCACCATCCCTGGAGGTGTTTAAGGAAGGACTGGCTGTGGTATTTGGTGCCATGTTCCAGTTGACATGGTGTTCAGTCATAGCTTAGATTCAGTGATCTCAGAGGTCTTTTCCCACTTAAGTCGTTCTGTGATTCTACGATTCTACAGACAGCAGCAAATTCTGGGTCTAGTTCCAGATCAGGTTCAGTCGAACCCTGCCATCCTGGGGTGTCTGGTGTGTTTGGTCCACCCTACATGCCAAGGTTGTGATGCTGAAAGTAGTCACAGGTGATTTGGGCATTGATGCAGTGCCTGGGACAGACGGGGTGCTGCTGCTCAGGATGCGGTCCTGCTGCTGAAGGGGAATGATAGTGGCGTTCACAGGCAGTTTGGCCTTTGGTGCTTTGGCCATGCCACACAGAGAAGCAACAGCAAGGGGGTAGCAGGTCAGTGGCAAGCTGCTCAGGCACAGCAGGGGCCTGGGTGGACCAGGCATGGATCAGCAGGGACCTGTGATATGTGAGGTACAAGAGCAATATGGGTTCAGGATAGAGAAGCAGCAGAGTGGTGGCATCCAAGGGGTGGTCGGATGGTCACTTGTGCCGCTTGGGGTGCACATGCACTGTCTGGCTGTGTGGAGAAGTGTGTATAGCATTTGTCCATCCTGTCTGAATCGTATTAACACAGTTGAGAACTTCACTTTCATAAGGTCTAAAATTCTCTGCATTTTGAAGAGAGCAGAAGGACTGTCTGGAGTGTATGGGCTCTTCTTTCCTGGAATGTAAAGAAAACCTCGGCTGTGCAGCTGGAGTGCAGGGGGCTTCATTCCTTAGTGAAAGCAGAGAAGGGAAATGCAGATGTCACAGCTGGGACAGGAGATTTATCTTGGCAAGCAAAGAGGAAAAAATTTTCAAAAGAAAAGAGAAAACTCAGAAGAATCCCCTCCCCATTTTCACTGCTTGCCAGCACGAGCAGAACCTCCAACCTGCAAAGGCCTTTCGTCTCCTGGGCCTGGGCTGCCGCCCAGCTGGATTTAGCCCCTCGCTGCTTTCTCTTTGGAGCGAGACCGTTGTGGTGGGTTGAGAGAGGCTGTGAGAACCAGCCTGATCCTGAAGGAAGACTGTGTCCAAACAACTCAGCTGGAGGTGGGAAGGGGAAAGTCACAGTCAAAGAATGGAAGCATGAAAGGGAAAAGGAGGGACAGATGCAGCCAGGATGAGTCCAGAGAAGTGGATCCAAGGGGAGGAAGTCATCACCTCCTCAGCCATGCATGGTGCCACTGGGCTACAAGAGTGCTACCTTAAGGCTTCCCATGTGCAGCTGGGCAGGAGAGAAGGCTTTGTGCCTCAGTCTCTCCTTGGGGCCTCCAGAGTTCTAACACCATCTCTGGGTGGGGGTATATGTAGAGCTTGCATTTGGATGTCTGGATGCCTTGCATTAGCTCCCAAGATAACTGTTGTACAACAGGAAAGGGTGTTTGAATGAGAAGTGCACGCACGCACATACAGTGTGCTATTTAGACAACCCTAAGCATGAGGTCAGGATGAAAACATGTGGTGGAAATATGTTTGGAAGAGTTGGTGCCTGTGTCGATCACCAGGAGTGGGAGGGAACAGAAGCCAGGAGCTGACAGATTCTCACTCTCTCCCCATGCCTGAGGTGGCCTCAGCCTGAGCAGATTCTACTGTGGCACCAGGGTAAGGCTCTCTGTAGGGCCTAGCGATGCAATGCTTGTTGTCTCCCCATACCTGTACACACTGGCTCATCCTCTTTGGGCGCTGCCTCCCTGTCCTCCGAGAGTTTGAGGGGGACAGGCAGCCAGAAATCAGGCTTGGATCAGGAAATTCAGCACATCCTCGCCATTGCATTTCTGTCCCTTGGCTGCCCCCTCCCTGACCGCTCACTGGTAATACAGCTTTGGAAACACATCTCGTGCTATTTCTTGGCTTTGGAGCATACTTAGAAGAAGAAGGAAAGAGAGTGTGAAAGGGAGGGGAAGATAACAGAAGCGAATAATGCAAAATGAGACTGTGCTGTGAGCTTTGTATCCCATCTGGAAACTGTTTTCCCTCAGTACACTGCACACCCACTCCCTCTAGGCCAGGATGGTAAGAGTCGAGTTTCCCAGTTGCCTGGTCCCCCTTGCTAAAGCCAGACCCATCTGCATGAAAGCTACATGAAATATCTGAAAGGAGAATCTCAACAGTTGTTGAGCCCTTCATTGTCACAATTAGAAACTCTTGGCCATTCTTCTGAGGAGCAGGAGCTGGCTGATCTCAGCCTGGTTGGAAGGCACTCTCAAGCAGCTTTGGTCTTGAAGAAGCTGTGAGAGGACGAGGCTGCTATGCTTGTGAATCTCTGTACCATCCCACCTTCATTCACACCCAAGTTCCATGGACTCTTTCTTGGACCTTCCCTGGTCTGCTGAGACCTTCACTGCCATTGTGTTGGCAAAAGTCTCCCCAAAGCCCAGCCTAGTCTTGTCATTTTGTGGCAGCACATGAAGACCTTTAGCTGTGCTGGCCCCAGCCTGGGTGGGAACGGAGGGCTGGTGACCACACAGCACCTTCCATTCCAGCAAGGATAAAGCTGCTATCCATTTGGTCAGGTGATAAACCTGCTTCCCTTCATTGCTCAGAAGCTTGGAGCATTGACCCTGCCATGTGCTGCTGTGATGTACACAGCCCTGAGTCACCCCCTCCTAGTTCCCTGAACCCTCTCTCGCACATGCAAAGGAGAAGTATAGCTGAAGCTTTCTCTGAGTTTTGCCAGATAAGTGCAGCTCCCAGAATTAGGCTGGGTGGGACAAAATTTGCATATTCTGCGTTAACAGGCTCAATCTAAACTAATTAGTAGTGGTTTTGATGCCATCTATCCAAAAGAAACTCTGGGTTGCTCCTCACTGTGTCCATCACAGTTGGATCTTGACAAGAGGACACTCTTTCTTCTTACCATGTGGTTGCATGCACAGCTGTCTTATACAAATTAGAAGTCTAAAATTAACAATACCTGTTGACTTCAGAAGAGAACACTCAACCCAAGAGCCCCAGTAGTCTTCCTGGGATGTGGTGACAGCTTCCTGCTGGTCCCATAGTTTCTATTATGGGTATAGCCAGCTACAAACCCATGTTATTATTTTTGTTTGCTTTACTCTTCCCTCTGCTGCTTTCCTCTGCCTCTTGCCACCTTCTTTGAGTAAAACAACAATCTCCAGCTTTGTGTCAGCTCTAGGTGCTCTCCCTCCTTGAGGGTTTTGTATCCTTGGTGCCCCCTTTGATAATAACTATAGTTATGGCCAATCTCATGGGCTAGCTCCCTTCTCTCCATCAATTGTGTTTGGAGATGTTGGACTGGTATATGTGTGAGTGGTGAGAGCTGAAACAGGCTGCTTTGATGAGAAGGCTTTGCCAGTATTTAGGAGGATAAGACCCAGAAGCCCAGAGGGGGGTAGATTCCACAACATTTCTGGATTCCCAGGGAGGGGTGCAAGTTTCATTCTCTGCTCATCACCCATGTTTCTCCTGTACTGTGCAGTAGGCCTTTGTCTCTTAGGAGAGAATGGTCTCTTGGGGACCTGAACTCCTGCACCTCTGGGAGAACAGTGTTGCCTTCATCCCCATTCCCAAACAGTGAGGTCTTCGAGCAGCAAGTCTGCTGTGTGGTGTCTAAAATAATGAGAAACCTGAAATTACTCTTGCCAATGTTGGTGCATGTGTTAAGGCTCTGATACTCAGTCCCTTGAACTCATTACTCATCTCTCACCCCTCAGCAGCTGCTGGGGTGATTTTTTTTGGTTTCGGAATAGAGCCAGAGATGCATGTCCGCCTCTTCCCTCTAGGTCAGTTTGTCCAACAATAGAGAGATTGTTGACTGACCAAGGGATCATTGTTCTAAATGTGGGTGGGATGCCGCTAAAAGATAATCTGTGTAACTACTGCACGGATGCATTTTCTTGACTCTCTTCAATCTCACCTCTGCCTTTGTTAATGCACAGTTGTGAAAGAAAGTGGAAGCACGTGGCAGTGTCACAGACAGCTCTCCCCACAGCTGTCCATCTAGCTCTTCTTCTCTTCCACGGCTACACAGTCGTTCTAGTTTTCAGAGTTACAACATGAAATATGATTTGAGCCCAGCTCTGCTGTGTTGTGGTGCATTAGCAGCCAGCACTCTGAATCCCTTCACTTTTCTGTGGTTCTCACCCTTACCATAAGGCTATCGTGTTCACATCCTGTGTTCGCTTGTGTTGTTTAGAGAACATAAGACAAAGAACAGCTGTTACATGAGCAAGCACTCTCTGGGGTTAATGCTCAGGACTCCAAACTCTTTATCTTTCTATGCTGTAGGATAGGACAAAACCTGGTTTTCCAGTGCATTTTAGATAACTATCTAACCCAGTTCCATCTGCTGACTCAGCTCTCTCTGAAGTTACACTCCCCACAGATGGTAGGTGTTTTCTGTTATTTGATTCAAGTGCAAAAATGCTCCTAGGCAACTTAGAAATGGCTGGGTGGATTTTACCAAACTACCCCGCCAACTCTGCTTCTGCTGTGGGAACAAGTGGAGAAAACTTTAGCCCAGACATTGCAGGGAGGGCCTCAACACTAGGATTTAGCATGAGTGTGCCTTCTCCACCCTACTTGCATATGCAGTGTCTGGTCTCCAGGGAAGCCTTGGATGGTCATGTGTTGGGCTGTCACTCCAGGCAGTCAGAGGACAGGTGGGAAGGAAGTGAATGGAGAGAAATCTCGTGTCAGGCTGAATGCAGGTGGCAGGGACTCCACCCCCACTTCCTGCATGCTGTGTAAGCATCTGAGGTTTTAAATGGAGCAGCTGAAGGATGATGTTGGAGGGTGAAAGGCACTGACATGTTGGAGATTGCTGCCCCTTACCATCTCCCTCCCCCATTTGGTGGGAAGTGTGGGTCTGTTCATCTAGAGCCTGCTTCACTCCCCAGCCTCACCCCAAAGCTCTGCCAGCCAGTGGAATGTTGACAGAGTGGTACTGTGCTCAGGTAAAACAAATATACCTTCCAGTAGGAGCAGGAACCTACAGGCTCCAGCATCCGGGGTCCCCTGGCCACCTCCTGCCTCAGTCCTAGCACTGGGGAAAGAAAGGACTGCACACACCCCATGCTTCTCTAGAAGCCAGGCTCTCTCCTGAGCTGAGCTCTCACCCTGGAATTCATTGGCATTCATGTCTCCACTCCAGGACCTACATCTCTCCCACTCTCATTCATACCCTGTGGCTCTTGGTATTTCAGTATACTGCTTTCAATGCCTTTCTGCCCACCAAGATGCTTTTCCAGGCAGGGGGTGGGGGAACAGACCCAGTCTGACTCTGCTGAGCTCTCTCCAGTTCATTTAAGTTACACAGTTCTGTCTGTGTAGTATAGTCACTTGAATCTATCTGTCTTTTCTTTCCTCTCCCTGAGCCAGAAGCCTCAATCTGCCAACAAATGGGATAATTTTTCAGCTGGTGTTTGGCAGCCATCATTTTTCTCCCTGCCCAACCAATGCTTTGTTGTAGCAAATGGAAAAGTTAGTGATTTGACTTCTGAATAGGAGGATATGCCTCAAAGGAAGAAGGTTCCCTGTAGCATCAGGAGCTCAGCTCTGCAGCAGCACTGGCCAGATTTACCGACTGTTACTGGAATGATTAGTGGAATGATTGTTTGTTGTTAACAGCCCATCTGTGGTGTTTAAACTTCATCGGGGAGCTGAATTTCACAGGCATTATCTGGCTGAAGTACAGCCTCATATGGTCTACAGAGGGGCTGTTAAATCCCAGAGGAAATTAAATACAACAGGGGGCCTTCCTGTTATGTTGATCCAACTGATCTTTTTTCTCTGATAGAAATCAGCAGCTGGATTGATATCCTCTGGGGCATCAATGTGCCTATTGCTGCTGGCAGAGAACATGAAAAAGTGTCTGTCACTAAGGACAGGTGCTGAAGACCATGACTTTGTGCCACACTTACATTTTATCGTCACAGGAATCTCTTTCTTGTATTCTATTCATTTTGTTGTCACAGTGAGATTTTGTTTATAAGACACAGATAGATACTCACAAAGGAAGGGGGAAATAAGTTGATGTAGAAAAGTTTCATGCGTGTTTGTGGCATAGGTAAACATGCAGTGATGTACAGCACAACATCCCTTTCTATCTTAATTTGAGGTCTTGTTGTCAGACTGATGGAGGTGAGGAATAGGAATTGATGCTGAGGTTTGACTCTCAGTATGGAGGAAGGCTCTCAGATCCCTCTTGGAGTTGACACTAATGCTCTTTCTCCCTTTGTCTTTCCTTAGCATTTCTCAGAGAACCTGGATCACTTCTCTGACAACATGGAGGATTTCTCCAATGACCTCTTCAGCAGTTTCTTCGATGACCCAGTACTGGCTGAGAAGAACCCTCTGCTGGACATGGACCTGGATCCACCCACTCCAGGCATCCAGGCAGAGCACAGCTATTCCCTCAGTGGAGACTCTGCTCCCCAGAGCCCCCTTGTGCCTGTCAAGACTGAAGATAATGCTAACGGTGAGCATGAGATGTGCACACTGCTCAGCTTTCGGCACCTCTGTTAGCAGAGGCTCTCACTGGCTTTCATATATAAGGACAAACTGGCTATTCCTTGGACTTGCACATGTCCAATACAGGGAAGAATTTGATTTGCTGTTGTCAAATACAGCCACATTTTCCCCTTCCATTTGTGCTGTGATAGTCATATTACTCCTTTGCTGGGCTTACTGTTATTTACGAGGATGGTAATTGGCTGTGGCTTAGTGTGCTGCCAGCTTCTGGCAAGCAACAGGCAATGTCTTTTTAGGACCCTGCAAACTTGGGTGTGGATGCCCTAAATCCAGCTCCGTTTTGGCATCAGGCAGCAGGGTTTTGGCTTGCACATAGGAAGCATGAGTCTCTGGCTGCAACCAATGCTGGTACATGTGGAAAGCTAAGTGGCTTCTTTACCAGCAGATCTTTTAGCAGGAGACAGAGGGGAACAGTCATTTCAAAACTTATTTTTAAAACAATTCATTTCAGGATAATTTATGATGGCTGGGTATTTTTAGAGCTGTCCTTGCAGAGAGTCCTGTAATTTGTGGGATTGTGTGGGTGTCCCAACAGCTGATGGACACCACGCTGCCTGAAAAAGCAGTGGCACAGGCTCAGTATACACAGAAGACAGCTATTCCTTTGAGCAACACTGAGACCTGGGACAGAGGCTTCCTGTCATGACTAGGAATTATCCCAGCTTTCTGGTACAAACACCAAGGCAGAAGGAGAGAAGGCTGGCCTCTGCTACCTCTTGGTCCTTGAAAAGGCACAACCATCTGCCACATTCCTTAGGGGCATCTCAGAGAGATGCTGGGAGAGAGGTTTATGGCAAGCCAAGCAACTCTGCCTTAGTACCAAAAAAGCTTTCAATTTGCATTTCTTTTTCCTTAGTTTTAACCCCAGTACAGTCTTGGAGGGGGCAACTAACAAAAAAACCCCAAACCATCATGAACAGAAAACCACAGCTTTCTTTTGCCCCTGAAAATGAATAGGAGGAGATGAGTATGAGAGAAGCCAAAAGAATGCATTTGTAGAAAGCAGTGAGATGAAGACTGCCAGCATGAAGCTTTCTCAAGAGCTCCTTTCTGAGACACTCAGCACCACTTCTCCTTCTCTCCACTGTGTCTGCTCGTGCCCTTCCTTCAGCTGTTATTTCTCAAAGGCAAGATCATGACTCTCTTGAATGGAGTGTCACACTGACCCTTGAGCAGAGGCCGGCGGAGGGTGTACAGTGCATAACCCAGGAGAGTTTGAGATGGGCCTGGCACTTCTCTCTGAGAGTGCAGATCAGTTTTATAAGGGAGTAAGGCCTGGCATTACAATGGCAGGCATAGGAGTATCCATGCACCCAGTCCTGCAGCTAGATAATTCAGCTCATCTTTCCAGGGCTTTTTTGGCTCATAATTGCATGTGAGTCATATTCTAGTGAAACCCTGAGTCAGGTCCAGTATTTGCAACACTGTGCAGTCCTTTTGGCATAGCTCCATCCAGTCTCAGTCCTTTTAGACATTCAGTTCCAATTAATTACCCAAAAATGGTTTTTCTTTAACATTAAGCAAGCTCTGCTCAGTCTGCAGAGCTCCTCAGGAATGCCCCTGCTCTGTCTAGGCTTGGAGCTGGCTGAGGCTTGCTTTTTATCAGCTTTCTTGCAGCTTTTCTGCAGATCTCCAAAACTCTTCCAAATCCTGCCCCTTCCCACATGGTTCCCACTAACACAGGCCAGCTAGGGCAAGCCACTGGGTGCATTGTGACCCTGCTTATCAGTGGAGTCTGCTTTCCAGATGGCTTGTGCATACTGATTGGCTGCTTCATCCCTCAGAACCAGCCCTGAGTTTTGCAGGGTGTGATTTGATGCCAGGAGCAGGGAGAGCCAGGGTTGTGCAGAACTGTGAGCACTGGACCAGCCTCAGGTTAGTGCCTGCCCTCCTGTACAGGTCCTGCTCTCTCACTGCTCTTTGCCTCCTGAACCCTCGGCAGCTACAGATATCTCTCAGCCACATTTCTTCCCAGTAGGTACAGAGCATCTACAGACTATCTAGAGCAGAGGATGAGTGTCTTGGCATGCCTCATCCACCAGCATACAGTGAAATCTGCAGTGTTACAGTGTTACCTCTGAAACATCCTCTCAGGCAGCAGAACCTAGATGCCTCTACAGAAGATGCCTACTCTCAGTCCCTCATTGACCCTCTGATGGCTAATTTGTCTCTGATTCTGTAACCCAATCACTCCCCAGAAGAATCTCCGAGGGTGGGAAAGAGACCAGGGTCAGAATGTAGACAGGAAATGGGAGGACAGCACATACTTATTTGGGTGTCTGCTCCTTGGCCCGTCTGGACTGACAGCACTGGGGGCTGCTCTCTCACTGAGTCAAGTCTGGTCAGGGAGAGCCCTTGGTGGTCTGCTCCCCCTTGTCTGGTAACTTGCTTCAGCAGCAGCCCTCACAGAAAGATACCCCACACATCTGAGAAAAAGAGAAATGCAGATCTTTGCAACAAAAAGGATGAGGAGGAAAAGGCTTCAAATGACAGTAAGGAACTTCAGAGTAGTCAGCAGGCAAAATGTTCCCACGGTGGGCATTACAAAACCACAGAAGAGTTTAAATGGAGGATGATGTGAACTCTTCAGCACTTTTCAAAGGGGTAGGTTCAAGTGAATCATCTATCAGGATTGACATAGGTTTAGTTGAACTTGCCTAGAGCAGTAGGATAGACTGAAAGATCTCTCAAGGTCCCTCATTTCTGTGAAAGGCAGAAGTCAGTCCAAAATTTCTGGATACAAACACTTGTGGCTGTGTGACACTTTGCCTCCTTCCATCAGAAGGGGTTTGTCTGCAAACCAGAGTAACTAGGACTTCACTACTTGCGGTGGGTTCAGTGTCCTTAGCAGGACAGAGAAAACACAGTCCACTCTGTGTCTGCGCAGTAGGCTCTGTGTTGTCTCAGCTGTACAGTGCACCCCTGCCTGAGATGCTGCCTGATGACATTGGCCCTGCTGCATTATGGGAAGCTCTAGAAAGCAATCCAGCAGCACTGAGAGCAGCACACACAGCTGAGACACACACGCAGCAGCCACAGGATCTGCCTCTGTGCTTGACAGCGTCCAGTTGTAGAGGCAGCTGGAAGGAATGAACATCTGCTAGAGAGACTTGCTAGGCAGAAATAAGAGGTGCTAGACCAAAGACAGGAAAACAACATACTCCATTGTCAAGGCCAATACTGTGTTATCATATAGAATTCTTGTCTGGGCTTTAACACCACACTGTCCAAGCAAAGGCCAGAGGCAGGATTCTGCCCTGGCCTCTCCTGAAAACAGAGGCTGAGTTGGGCAAAGACAATGTTAACAAATGTTTAAGTTAGATCAGATAGCAGCTCCCATGTGAACAGCTGCTTGTTTGTACTCTTCTTTGTGCAGTCTTTTCTGGAGCAGAGAAAGACCTTTCTCCCTCTCTCCTCTTGCCAGGACATCTTCTGGACTGAGGCCTGCACTGCAGAACTGCTCTGGGCAGCAGACAGCTAGGCAACATCCCTGGACCTGACTGAAAGTGTTGCATGCAGAGAGCAGTGCAGAGAGGTTAGAGAGTGAGTCAGACTGTGGCCTTGTGGAGGCAACTGGAGCTGTCTCTGGTGGCACACTTAGCAATAGTCTGTCCTATGTCAAGCCAAATGTATTTTTACTTGCCAGATAAAAAGGGAAAGGGAATGGATGAGGATTAGGAAGGAGGGTGCAAGGCTGCAGGCCGGCTGGGAGTAGCCTTTTGGCAGGCTGAAGTATTTGAAGAGCAAAGACCGAAACTTTAGAGCAGAGCCCAGGCAGCTCTCCTGCCTAGCAGTCCTTTTCCCATCTGATCTGCAGTTTATCTGGGATCTCTACTTCCAGTGGCAAGCCAGGCTCACACCACAGATGTGCATGGGACAGAGCAGGCAGGAGGTAAGGGGAGCGTGTCCCCATGGCTCCATTCAGTTCTCTTCGGACATTCCCTTTCCCTCACTGGTGCTTCTTGTCCCTGCCAGCAATGGCAGCAGGGTACAGCTGTGGACAGCAGTCCCCTGAGCAGCTCAGGGTAGAGAAGAGAGTCTCAGAGGTGAGACTGAGGGGAGTAGCTGTGGAAGCAGCCTCACAAGCAGGTGCTGCGGTGGGCTTCCTTCCACAGAAATAGACCTTCTTCCTCTTCTGTCATGCAGCAAAACCCTGGTACTTGGCACAACATCATCAGGCGGCCAAAGCAGCACTGTCAGCCTTTCACTGTCATCATGCTTGCTCTCTCACCAGCTCTCCAGCACAGAGATGGTGCTATTCTTGCTACATCACCTGGCAGATCTGTGATGCTGGCCATGCTGCCTATGGAGCAACAGCCCAGCATCCTCCTCTCACTGAGCCCTAAATATAAATAAGCTCCAAAGGATGAGACCTAGACATTACTGGGGGGAGAAACCCTCCAACTGTCCTCCAGAGCTTGGGCTGTACAGTCAGAGCCCAGCAGAGACACAATTCCTCTATCTCTGTCCTGTCTGCTCCCCACACACTGGGGAGCACACACTAGGGGTTCATTCCCTTTTGTACTCTGTGTTGTGTACACTGTCACCACATATGCTTGTGTGGTGACAGTGCTGAACTTGGGGAGGCAGCCTCCTCAGTCAGAGGAAGCTGTCTGCATGGCTTCTTTTCTCCTTGCCCTCCTCTTGCTGGAGTTTGACTCTCATGTTGTGCATGTTTCAGAGCTGGAGAATGGAGTGTGGTCACTGGGGCCCAAACTATGCTCCATCATGGTGAAACAGGAACAGAACCTGCCTCTAGACCTGCCTGAGTCCCAGCTACCTGCCAGCTCCATACCAGTGCTGAACCTCAACCCTCTGCAGAGACTGCCACTCCCCGAGGAGGTGAGCCCATCTAAGATGTGTTGGGAACCTGGGCTCTCACACAGCAGCACCTCTGGTGGTGCAGATGCAGACATGTGACTGCAGGGTCCTGCAAGGTGATTTAGCTACTGAACAGACAAGAGAAGATGTTACAAAGCCCAGACACTGTATTATTTGTCATTCTCCTCTTGAAATGGCAGCACAGAAGGCTTTACAATCTTGGTTAAATATAAGCATGTTTCCTTGGCACAAAAGCCAAAAGCTCTAAGCTTGCACCTACTGGAGATCTGCCCCCTCCAATATGCCAGTATCTCTGTAGCCACTCTTGGCTTATTTTCATTTTTCAGAGAACAGTATCAATTAATGTGATGTCAGTGACCTCACTATTTCTCCATATAGACCCCTGCTCTGCCACTGTCCTTTTCATGGCTTTGGACTTGTCACATGGCCTCTCACTCTTTGTAGCTGCTCACTAGAAATGTTGGTCCCACTCTAGGTCCTGCTTGCTTTTTCCTATGAATCAGCAGGATTTATTATTTCTGTGTAACAAGGGGCTAACTCTTTTGGTCATATCTAGGTTCTTAAGAAGTCTGTTTGTCTGAAGGAGGTTCACTTATGCCACTGGTATGTGGGTGTAAGTTGAGGGCTTAGTTCAGCTGGCCTTGACTCCAGCTGTGTTGGATGAGAAGGTCTGACCAGTCTCACACAGACCTTGCCTATCTTGTAGCAGCTCAGTAGATAACAGTAGAGCATCTCTGGGGTTCACTTCCTTTTTTCACTCATGTTGAACATCTTCCTATTTAAACAACCATCCAAAACAAATGGGTTCTTCCAGCCAAAACTGTGCACAAACTTCCTCTATTATTTACACAGCTTGAACTTGCTGTGCCCTCCAATCTCTGCTGTGTATGCTCAGCAGCCATACCATGGTGCTCTCTCAGCTGTGTTTACAGTCTGGAGGAGTTTGCAATGTGTCTGTTTAGTGTAAAAACTCCACCCTATGGTGGGCTGGGGGCTGGCAAGCCAGGAGGCTGAGGGACAGCATAACGCAGATGGGAGTAAATCTACTCTTTATTCAGCTCTCAGTCCCCTCCAATTGGAAACAGTTGCCCAGTGTCCCTGGTGAAAGCCACATGAACAGGGCAGCATGGTTGTTCTGTTTCTGTACAACCTCTATACTCCCATTTATAATGAAGGCAGATCAAAGAAGGACTTCCCATGGTAACACAGGGGTTGGTTTAAATTAGCCTGTCTGGGTCTATTAAAGGAAGAATTGCCAAGAATAAAAGTCATCTCCCTTTTGGAGATACTCAGCTCAGTGCATTGCTTGGCAGCACATCCATCTTCCAGTGCCACTTGCTCTGTAAATGTGTTTGCACTCTGTGTGCCCAGCAACTGAGACTTCAGGGGCTTATGTTTGAACTCTTGGTTTCCTCCGTGGTGAGAGACCTCTCTGGGGCAAAGCTGTGAGATGGGGCAGGACAGGCAGCAGTTGACCAGTGGCTATGGGCAGAACTGGTGGGAGCCTTCTGGGCAGGGGATGTGGCAGTGGCCAAGAGCTCTTTCTGCTTCTCTTCCACAGGTTCCTATAGAAATGACTCCAGCACCTGTGATCAAAGCTGAACCCAAAGAGGTGAACCAGTTTCTAAATGTACCTACAGGTAAGAAGATAGAATTTCCTGGCCAACTATATTACTCAGCTATAGATTGTTATTATACAGGGCAGAAAGACAACACCTAGAGGCAGAGCTGTGCATATAAGGCAGCACTGGGGCAGAGAACACCAGAAGAGTGGGCATTGTTCTAGTTCAGATCAGTGTCTGCATCAGGAGCCACAAACAAAATTGTTCAGACAGGGACTCCCAGGCAAAACAGGCTACTTCAGAGTTGGAAATATGCAAGAGTGCCTTTAAAATCCTCAGAGAGACTGTAGAGCTATCCAAAAATAACCATCTGAAAGTCAGGAAATTCAGGATCCAGTTTAATTTGAAAGAAACCCAAGCATCTGAAAATCTGCCGATGCACAAATGAAAGCACTATGGGAACTCCCACTGCCGCAGAGAGACATTCCTTAGGCATATTCCCACCTCCATTAAGGCCCCTAGGGCTCACCAGTACAAAGTGGGGACAGTTTTCAAGTGCTTGGAAACCAACTGAGTGACCGGAGCTCCGTTGGATCAAGTGTGCTGGCAAGTGTGTGAACCCTGCAGTGCTTTTGGAAGAGCTGTGCTCTCACAGAGCTTCCTGTACTTGTGAACAGGCTATGGAGCAAAACATCACAGGCTTTTTACTTCTTTTTGGTTGACACTGGAGCACCTTATTGCTTTGTAAATACCTTCAGTTCCTTGGCAAAGCCCTGCCAGCTCCTCTGCAGTTCCTAGTTTAGCACATTTGAGGTCAGTCTAACCTCTGTCTTGGGCAGTGCTCAGTCAAGCCTTTTTCTCAGGCTCACCCCATCTTCTGAAATTTGTCATCCTCTCCTTTCAGCCCTGTGTTATGGCAGGGGGCATAACCCTATGCCTGTACCAACAGGCTGACATGAGAGCCATTGACTTGATCTCCTTATTCCTCAGTAGATGACCTGGTGCAGATGCCTCCAACTCCACCCAGCAGCCATGGCAGTGACAGTGACGGATCTCAGAGCCCTCGGTCCCTGCCTCCCTCCAGCCCAGCCCGGCCTGCTGCTCGCTCTTCTACTGCCATCTCCTCCTCACCTCTCCTCACAGCACCACATGTAAGGAGGCAACAGGGCTGGGACACAGGGCTCCTTGCTGCTCACAGGGGTTTGTAGGATTTCCAGGGCTTATGTGGAGGTTCCTGCCCTTGCTAAGGTCTCCAAGCTGAAATGCTCTGTCAAGGCAATGTGATGTCTTAGCACAAGGGTAAACGCTCATAGGAGTGAGAAGAGGCACAATGAATCTTGCATATCTACCAGCATCTACTTTGTTTTAGCAGGTGCTGTCTTTCATCCATACTTTGGGAAGTGGCCTATGCACTAACAGGGCTTTCTGAGAAGGCTAATGAGAGAGAGGAATTACTGAGAATTCCAGTAACCAGCCCATTTTAACTGTTGCCCAGAAGTTTGTTGGCAGGTGTGCAAGTGTGTAGCCAGCCTCACTGTGAAGGAACAGATGCCCTCCCAAGTAAAAGAGGAAAGAAGTTGCTGAGCTGTGCCCCCAGATCAGGTTGAGAGTAGGAAAGAGCACTGCCCTGCACCTGTTTGGTGTCAGTGGGCAGCAGTGTATTCCACTCTGATGTGTACAGCCTCTGGCTGCTCTGCAAGGCTTTAAGGAGGATCACTGGGGTAGAACTCCTTGCTGACACTGATGAATGCTCTCTGTGTGTTTCAGAAGTTACAAGGAACCTCTGGCCCACTGCTCTTGACTGAAGAGGAGAAGCGCACCTTGGTTGCAGAGGGTTACCCCATTCCTACCAAGCTGCCCCTCACCAAAGCAGAGGAGAAAGCACTGAAGAGGGTCAGGAGGAAAATCAAGAACAAGGTGATTGCAAAAAATGTAATCATTCAGTTTCCATGATTCCAGAGCATCTTCAGCTGACCAGTGCTGTAGTTACCCTCACCCCCTCAGTGCCACTGCAGCTCAGAAAAGGTGGGATCGTGCCTTTGGTACACTAGCATGAGCCTCCCAACCCACAAATAGGTGCCAAAGGGCATCTCTGCTTGCATGCTTTGCATACAGCCATACCTGGGAAGTGTGGCTTCCAGTACAGCTCCTGGGAGTGTGTGGTGTGGGATAGGGTCCACAGATCAGACAAACTGGTCAGGTCAGGCCTTGTTGCTAGGACAGGGAAACCAAAGCCATTGCATGGTGCAGGACGGGTGATGCAGAGTGTTCACTAGCCAGGCAGAGGCTGTGATACTTTAGACTGGGATTAGAAAGCATCCTGTGGGACAAATGGTGAGACTGAACTAATCACCCAGTGACTCAGAAGTGGCCTGGAGCAGAATCAGCCCAAATGGCCACAGCACATACACATGTGAGTCAGTGGAATGGAATGCAACCCTGAAGATGCTTTCAGCAGCGAGGGGCATAATGCAACAAATGGTTGCAGGTTACAAGCCAAGGAGGGCTGTATACCTACAGCATCAATCCCCCCCCAGTTTTGGCCTAGAGATCAGCAGGAAGGCAACTCCGCATTTGCCTTTAGGATGCTGTGTGTGCAGGAGAGAGACAAGATGTATGAGCCACAAAAAAGCATCCAGAGACTTATGATACTGACTCCCCTCTGCCCCCCTCCCAGATCTCTGCTCAGGAGAGCCGCAGAAAGAAGAAAGAGTATGTGGAATGTCTAGAGAAAAAGTAAGTTTCTTCTTCTCAGTCTTATTTTGAAAAAAGTAATCCTGACCATGCACAGGCCGCCTTTCTAGTATTTTGTCTCTGAATTGCTCAAGAAATACAATTCCTTGCAAGGCTGGCTGCCCAGGAGTTTGGTTTGGGATCTTGCCCCTACTCTCCTCCCTCCTAGAAATCCTCTTGCGGGATAAAGATTGGGCAAGAAATTTTGTGTTTCCAACTGCTTCATTTGGCTGGTCCCCTGCAAAAGACAGGCCATTTTGGCTGCCAGCAAGGTGGGATTTTGGGTTTCCCCACAATAAGTTGCCTCTATTTTGTCTGTCCCATAAGTGGCAAGCTGTTGGAGGGCACTGATCATGGCTTTTTCCCCCTCTCTTCCCATGAAGTCGGACACACAAACACTTGACAGCAAGAAAAACCTCGCATTACAGTTGTTCCCCACTCTCCCCCACTCCCACTCTCTGCATTAGCTTTGTTTTTCTCCTTGCAACTTTGTTTTTCTCCTATGTTTGGCAGGCCTAACCCAGTCACATGACACTGCCTGGGTAGAAAACTCCTGTACTAGCAACCCCTAATGTGCATTCCCAGGCAAAGAAGAATGCTGCAATCCAGGCACAAATTCATGTTTCTGTAGAATCTTCTTCCCAGTTACTAACACCATCTGAGATCAGCAAATGGAAAAAACAACCCCCAAACCCAACTTCAATTAACTCTTCTCCCTGATGCTATTTATCTTCTCTAGTTGCACAGAAATGCTCAATTAAAGCAGATGATTCAAGGGGCCTCAGTGTGCATGGGTACGTCCAGGCACCAGAGCACATCACCTCCAGCTAGTGTCCCATATGGGGACCTTCAAGCCAGGGCTGGGGAGCTGGCTGACCTCACTCAAAGGGCAGGTCGAGGGCGTTTGGTGCTGGGGCCTCCTCCCCAGATGTGGCTGTGGTGCCTGTATGTACTAAGCAGTTTGTTACGCTAGAGCATTGCTATGACAGATGGCTTTCAAACAATGCCAGGTTTAAATGTGAACCAAAAGCAGCATTCAGTGATTTTTTTTTTTTTTAATAGAACATGTCTTTGGTCAGCTTGGCTTACTAAAAAGTGGTTTGTCAAAGCCTGTACTTGGGCCCTTCCCCATTCAATTTGACACTTTTGCTGGAAGCCCAGTTTTTGCACGGAACGCCTGGTTCAAAAGCTGTGCTGCAAACCTCCAGCAGTATCAGGCTGCGTCTCTATCTGGCTTGCTTTTCTCCCGACCTGGAGGCACTCCCCTTCCCTTGTCCCAGCTGCAGCCCAAGCACTTTCCCGTCGGAAGCCGTGGGAAGGAGCCTGCAGCTTCTCTGCTGCCCTCAAGTGCCTGCAGTCGGAGCTGGCCCAGCGTTTGCACAGAACGGCCTGGATTTCACAGCCAGGGCACAGAGCCCAGGGCAGGTTCTCAGGGAGGGGTTTGACTTTGTTCCCCTCCTCCTTTTTCATGCTTCTTAGGGGGGTTTGGAAGTGATGGAAATGCCTGCATAACTTTGGGTATGTCCTGATTTGACCTGCCTGTAACCAGGTGCTACTGTCTCTCCCAACCCTCAGAAGATGCTGAACTGGGAACTGTCACATGTAACTGTCAACCTGCAGTCTCATCGCTGCTCCATTGGGGCTGGCAGCAACAAGGTGGGCCAAGTAACATTTGATTTCAGGACCATATCTGCAGGTGACAGATGAAGCCACTGAGCCTCCATACCCCATGAAAAGCAAGGACTGCATTGTCAATCTCTCTGCCCTTTGTGACTAAATGGCTGTGGGTTTTATTCCCCTAGGGTAGAGACATACACCACAGAAAACAATGAACTCTGGAAAAAAGTGGAGACCTTAGAAAATGCAAACAGGTAAGAGGAGCTAGACTTAGCCCTCTGTGGGTAGGGCAGGGTGGGTAGGAATGAAGTCAGGAGTGCTGGAGCGGGGGGACAAGGAGAGAAGAGCAGGCTGCTCCAGCTCCTGCACGGTGCTGCTTGGCCAGGCACTGCTTTTCAGCCCAGGACGGCAAGGAGGCAGCTGGGTTTGGTTAGTGAGCTGGAATGTTTGTGTTGGGATGCCAGGACACTCCACAGCAAGGGGAGGGAGGGAAGGAATGTTTCCCATATCACTTTGTCCTTCTCCCTGCAATCGTTTGGGCTCATGCTGCCTTCTCCAATCCCCTCCAGGGCTCCGTCTGTGTCCAGGGCAGATGCATTAAGGGAGGCCCCTCACAGCAGCCTCTCAGACCCACTGTTTCTGCTTTTGGGCTCTTCAGAGAAATAAAATGCCCTGGGCATATTGTGGCTGTTTCAGGTTTCTCTTGAGAAAGCTGAACAGGCTCGGTGAATACAGGGAAAGCCCATTCTTCTAATAAAAGTAGAGATCCCAACTCCCACCAAATCCAGGGCAATTCGTTGTGCATGTGGTATTCCAGCCCTTTCTCAGCCTCTTTTGGGCAAAGCAAGACCAAAGAATCTCTGTCTCATCTGCTGCTACTGCTCACCTGAAAGGAACAAGCTTGCTCCCACAGCCCCAAAGTTCTCTCACCCAAGGCTCTGGGTTTCCTCACTCAAAGCTCTGGTGAGCACTTGTGCTTTTTATATGCAGAGCTGGCCCACCAATTACCAGGGGGATTTGCTTCCTTGGAAGCAAATAAGGAAGATTTCCACCCTGCAGTGGGGAAGGGCAGCTGGAGCTAGAGGAGAGCCCAGCTCTGCTCCCTCTTACTGGGCACAACAGGTGTGAGCAAGGGCAGGATAAACTGCAGGGGATGCTTGTCTCTATAGCTCCATTTTTATCAGCTCAAATTGCAGGGGAGAGCCACAGCCAGAGAGCCAGTTCCTCACCCACTCCTCAGCTGCCATGTCAGCTCATGGAGGACTCCTAGAGGCTTCACTGCACACCTTCTTCCCATCCACCACACGAGTGCAGTGGCCTTGGCTTCCAGGCCTGACACTGGAGCTGGGACTGGGGCTTGCCAGGCATGGTCTGGCTGAGGTGTGTGAGAGCCAGAGGTCTCCTGTCTGCCAGAGATACAGCTGCTTAGCTGCTCTCATGCTTGGGTCACATCTTACCCCCTGGCCTCTCTGGGGGTGTGGGCAGCCCTCCTGCTGAAAAAGTGTGAGCCCCACCCTGAAAAATGAGGACGCTGTCCTAAAAGCCAAGAGATTTTAATTTTTCCCCTAAAATACACATTGTGTTCCTTCTAATTTGGTTTGGTTTTTGAGCACTGCCAGTGGGACACTCTGTGCTTCTCTCCCTCCACATGTACAGGGAGCAAAACAGGATTTGGAAAGGGATAAAGCTGGGAATCTCCTGCAATCTCCTGGTTCCAGGACCTGGCCTTTTATGAAAGCTCAAACATATTTGTGTAAAACAGTCAGTCCTCCCAGAGGGAAAGTCAGCAAAGGCCTCCATTTCAATAGTATGCAACTCTTGGGAACTGTGCACTCTGTAGTCTCCCTCATCCCAGATTCCTTCACCAGCTCAGTGAAAGGCTCAGTAGCTCTTGGTAACACCTACCACTGTTTTGTATTATGTGTGCAGATGCCCATGAACAGTTAAATGGGGCAGAGAGACCTTAGCATGTGTTCCAACCAGGGCAGTCAGAGAATTAATTAATTGCTGAACTCAAGATTTGGCTTTGCCTACATTCCTCTGCAGAATTTGCCAAGACTGAAGAAGCTCAAGAGGATCACAACTGTTTCTTATTTCTCTCTCCACCACAGTTTGGGGCACAAGTCAAGCTTCAGAGTATGTGTCTCTGAATGAAGTGGGAGCAGGCAAGCCTGTGCTAAAGGTCTGACCTGTCTACAAAGTTCAGCCTCCATGCCAGAGCTGGTTTTCATGGTATGCTGGCTCTCCACTGCTCTGGGAATTGACTGGCTGGGCTTTCAGGCACCCAGGAGCCCTAAATAATAGTCATTCATAATAGTGGGTAGGTGCAGTGAAGGTGGTGGTGGATCCACTGATAAGACCCTTATTTGTTTCTTGTTTCCCAAGCCTGTTTGGTCAGAGAACTTAAGCAATATACAGCAAACGGGAGATACTTGTTTTCACAAGAAGGGAAAATCAAGGTACAATGTGAAGCAGGTAGTGGTATTCTTGGCTCACTTACTGGCTTCTACCTCCTTATTAAGTTTTGATATGCATTGTTTCCTATCACAGGACTCTGCTCCAGCAGTTACAGAAGCTTCAGGCTCTGGTAGCTGGGAAAGTCTCCAGACCTTATAAAATGGCTTCCACGCAGACTGGGACCTGTCTAATGGTATAAGCTTCATTTCCATCTTCCTTATTGGCCATGCTTCTCCAGATATCTTTGTTGATTGCCTGTCTCTGCCCTCTTCCCTGCTGTCTAGCTCTGTTGTCAATTACATCTGCTCTTTCCTTTTGTGTTATAGTCACCAGAGCTGGGCCCTGTGTCATACATACATCAGTTGTTTATGCAACAACATTAGAATAATTCCTGCACTTTCACTGCCTTCTTCTTTGGGCAAAAAAGCACTTTGTTTGCTTTTCATTAGCTATTAGCCATTCAGCAAAAATCTTCAATGAGATTCCATTGTAATGGGCAGAGTTTTCTTTTGCTGAGCTGGTAATGCTTAATGTTTAACTCAGCAGGGCAGATGAACACTCCAAGTATTCATCCCAGTGGGCATTACCTTGTGTTTATCAGCAAGAAATGGCATCTGTTCTTGCCATGCCTGCACATAGGCTTTGTTAAATCCAGCTGGAATTCTCTTTGTCCTTTTGACTAACCATAATAATTCGGGGTTGTCTGTTGTTTTGGTAATCCCCGTTTACCTCACAGTGGAGGATCATGGTTAATCAATATTGGCTTCATTGACGAGTTTTAGAGCATGCCAGTGTGTAGCCATAAATAGAACAAATTGCTTAATCTTCATCTCTCCTTTTTTTCTGGGGGAAATTTATGATCTGTAGTAAAAATATAATCTTCACCCCTGTGATGTCTTTGCAGGATTGTCATAGTAGCTGCTCGTGACAAATTTGTCAGAGTTAGTTATCTATATCCTGGTTATCACTTCTGTACTGTTAGCAGTCACAAAATGCAAACACATGGTGAGGTACTTGCCCCACTTTCTCAGCACCCTCAGTGTCCTGAGGTATTGTTTTTTGGTCCTGGTTCAATGAGTATTCTTGGTTCCAGAGCCCTGCTCTGTAATTTCAAGCACTTTCTACTTTCAAAGTCTGCTCAACCTTTTGCTACTCTTTGCTGCCCCCATGTCAGACCAGATTTTAATGACTGTCTTTTTTTGTCCCTGCTCTCTGTCTTCATTCCCAAGTTCTTTCCACATTTTTGGGTGTGACCCAGCTGAGCCCAGTGACTCATTGCTCCTTAATGCAGCAGCTCATCAGAGCACCCCTGGCTCCAACAATTCTTCAATGCTACTACCTGGAATAAACAATTTTAGAAGAGGTACCTTGCAAACAACCCCTGTGCTAAAGGCTGATATAATATCTAATTTAGCTTCCAACAATGTCCTATGTCTCCTTGCTGTTCTCTTTGTTGCAGGCATCCCAGCCCACACACCCACTCTCTGACTTCCTAGCTTTGAAGCATTCCAAGAATTTGTAATTTGCTTTTCTATCTTTGACCAGTTCCTTTCATAAGCCTCTGAGTTCTCATTTTCCATTTTCAAATACAGCATTCCTTATCATGACAGATATGTAGAATCATCAGCATGGGAGTGGAGCAGGCTACCCTTCTTCTTTAGCCCTGTGTCATTGCTCCTGAATATTTGTACTGCCACTTCTTGAGGGCTTCCAGTGGTGAGCAGTCCTCAGCCTCCTCAGGCAAACCATTCCAGTGCTATGTTATCTTTCCCAGATAAAGCTTTCTTGCTATCCCATCTCAATCTTCCTTGCAGCAGCTTAAGCCCATTAGAACTTCTTCTGCCCATTGTAAGCAAGATCTGTTTATTCTCCCTTTGGGCAGCTGCATTTTACATATTTGAAAACTCTTGGTTTTGAGCAACTCCCTTCAGTCTGGTCTGCTAAATCACCATGATTTCTTCAGTTTTCCCTCGAAGGCTGAGTTACTGAATCACTGATTGTTCCCAGAGCTATATTCCAGATTTTGTCCAATGGCCCTGCATCTTCTTGGAAGTATAGGGTCCAAAGCTGGGCATAGTGTTCCACCTGAAGGCCAATACAAATCCAGCCAGAAAGCCTGTTCATAATGCTTGGGCTGAGGTTTGCCCTTTGCAAAGTAACACTGACCTGGACCCATCTTATGCATCAGTTTAACTCCCAGAGCCTCTTCTGTAGGACAGCTGAAACACATGGCTACTGATGTATTTCCTCTGTTAATCACTCCTGCCACCTCAGAGCTCTCAGCAGGTCTCCACATTTGTCTGTATATATCTTCCCACTGTTCTCTTGGATCATTTCTTCCCATGGTCAAGATCATTCCAAATTTGAATACTGACCAAAAGCCAGTCTGCTTGTAGTCTCTCCCATCTGCAGATTTGATACAGTCCATCATTTAAGTCAAGCTTAAAAACACTGAATCTTGCCAGATCTGTAACAGATCTCTCTGCTACTCCATCTGCTACTTCCTCACAGTTTGACAGCGAACCTTTGATAAATACACTCTCAGTATGTCCTTTATTTTATTATTAATTTTGCCTCCACCTTTCCAAATGGTTTTGCAGTAGTCTTCTCTAGGTTAATTTCCCTCAATTTTAGGAGGTCAAATAATAAGATGGTCAAAAGCTGTGACATGTTACTCTGAATCAAGCAAAGAGTTCATGTATGAAGTGTTGTAGAGTTTGCACTAGGACTGAATCAGAGCATCAGAGTTAACCTGAAACAAAACAGTAAAAACAGTGCTGTTTTGCAAAACCCCAGCTGAAAGCTATGTTAAAGCAAGATGTTAAGTATACTGCTCTTTCTCAGCCCAAAAAGCCTGGGTTTTTTTAAGAAGGAAAGAACAGACTTTACAGGCCTGGCTCCCTTTTCTCCAAGTTGTGTGTTTGGCTGTGATAATTCCAAGCAACATCCATTCAGAATTTATTTTTTCCTCTGTTTTTGTTGAATAAGGATTCTAAATTCTTCATGTGCCTGATATGACACACTTCGACAGCATCTATGCTGCCTTCATTTAATGTCCTTAGTTTAAAACCAGCCATGAAGAATCTGGATAATTAAAATCCTTCTTTATATAACGCAGTATCACCATGTTACTATTTCATCTTCCAGATCTCCTGGAATCCACTGGTGGTCAAAATAAACTTGATGTACCAGCTTCTGTGCATTACTTAGGCACAGGTACTCTAAAATAGGTGACTTCTGAAAAGCAGTCAAGCAATTGCTGGCTGTCCCCACAGGCATCCACCAAGATCAAATTTGCTAGTTTATACATAGGTAGTAGAAATCACCAACAGATGCATTACCTCTTTGGCTGCTCAGTTTGAGCACTGAGCTGGCAGCAGGTAGTTACAGAGCATGCATGGTGCATGAGTGTTCAGTAATTTGGCTCTGTACCATTTCCCATGTGTGCCTTCTTGCTCTGTACTGGCAGTTCCCTAAGCTCTGTAGAGTCCCTTATGATCAGCACTGGCATTTCACTCTGAAGCTTTACTGTTATGGCAGAATTTCCAGATAGCTCCAAACCTACCTGAGGGATTTCAGGGGAGATTTCATGTACCTTTCTCCTGTTCTCACTGTCTAGTAGCTCTGACTGCTCTGCTTGATAGCAGAAGGCACTGACACATGGTCCTGCATACCTACCCGTCAAGCATAAATTTAACCTTTCCTAGAATTCTGCATCTTTACTATCAGGTATTAGGCAACTGCAGTTCTGCTGTCATTTCTGCCCTTGCATGGATAGTAGATTCACTTTGGTCTGTGTGTAGTACCTCACAGATTTCTCCCAGTGGACTTGTTTTCTTTACAGCTCACAACAGCTCCTGCTAAGCCAATGGTCAGGTTCCATTTGATCCAGGCAGAGTTTGTCCCTGCTGTTAAGTCTCCCTTTTTTCAGCTTGTTTCTCAGCTATGCCTTCCACTATCTCTCCTCAATAGGACATGCAAGTTCTCACAATTGAACCAGAAATACTCCAAATAAAGCAACAAGAGGAAGTTTCTGGCTTCCCTTCTTGAATTTGCAACAGAGGTTAGCACAGCAAGCCCCTTCCCTGTCTGGGGAACCACAGGTACCCAGTTGTCAGTCTGACCAGATCTTCTTACACAGCCTCATGTTGTTGTGCTGTGCGGGGAGTGTTTCTTCATGGCTAGTGGCACTGACTCTGTGCTGATCTCCTTTCTAGGTGCTGGCACTCTGCTTCGTTCTGATCCTGGGATCCCTGATGCCCTGTCTCCCTGAATTCTCTTCAGCATCACAGACAGTGAAAGCAACACCAGCACCAGACATTTACACAACTAGTAAGAGTGAGTCTAATGTGTTCCTCCATTTCAACTTGTCAAACCATTTCCAGCTCTTCTCTCAACACTCCCTGATCAGGCATGGCATCCTCACCTCTGTGCCTTCCCCATATGCTGGGACTGTGGCAAGGGAATTCTCCTAATCTGTTTGTGGTACAAACTTCATAACAGCTCCTTGTTGGGCCTGTTGTCATTCTATGCTAATCATTGTCCAAAACATGGCAAGTGTCAAAGGAAGGAACATGAGGGAAAAGTCCCAGGGCAGACTGGTTGTCTTCTGAAGAGGCTGTGCGTCCAGGGGGGCATTTGCTTTATGAAGCTAGGGGGAGGAGGGTATCCTGCACAGTTCCACACGGACAAGGCTGGGTGAGCACGTGCTGAAACCACCATCATGACCCACACCCATTGCAAGAGATCTTGCCCTCATTGTTAACCAATGCTCTCCTCTTTTTCCAGTTCAGTCACGGAGCCTCCTTTTCTATGACGAGGGTGCTGGCTCCTTAGAAGAGAGCTATAGCTCCTTCCTAACCATGGACCATCCTGAGGGGTGGGAAGCCAAAAAAAGGCAGTCTGAAGAAGGAAGGCCTCATCTGGCCAGGACACATGAGACAGCTAAATATCTGAGTAAAACCCAGGGGGGTCCTGACCAGAACCAAACTGACCCAACTCTCAGCCACCTCAAAGAGCAGTTCCGTGAGAGGTAAGCAGGTGGGGCCACCTTCTGAGCCCAAAGCACAGCACGGTGTCTGGGGGTAAGCAGCAGGCACGTCTGTCCCTTCTGCTGCAAGCGAAGGACAGCTGAGCCACCCAGGACAGGCAGTCAGCTAAGAGCCATGGCTGGAGGAGGCCAGTGCTGGCAGGGAGCATAAGAACAAGTTCAACAAGTTCATTTTCTAGAGCAAAAGTTTGTCCATTAAGCAGTGTCCCACTTGCATAAAGATGTGGAGGGCTGGGTGACTCATATGGTCCCAGGTTTGTGTTCCATTTAGTGCCCTGGGGAAGGAGTTCATCCTGGTCAGAGCAAACTAGCTGGGCACACAGAGAGGTGGATTTGCATAGGAGGCTACAATGAACCTTGATTGATGCCTTGTCTTTTCTTTTCCTCAGGGAGACAAGCTCCAGTGAGACAACTGAATTCTTGTAGCAGCTGCTGGACCTCAAGGCCTCATCTGTCTGATTGCAGAATTCCCTCCTCACCAAGCAACTGAGGGGACTTGGCAGGAGAGGACACTGCATTTAGACACTCCTAAACTGGCCTTGGGTTCAGCTCCTCCCCTTCCCCATCGTCCCCATTAGTGCTGATCTCTCTGAGGGGAGTCACAGGACTGCCAGAACCAGCAATAAGTGTCTGGAGAAGCCCTGAGACTCCCTCTTCTCTGGCCTTACCTCCTGCTTAAATGAGCACTACCCTATGGATGTGGGCTCACCTTGGAGAGGAGGGAGATCAGGGGAAGCCCATAAACTATTCAGCTCGCTCCCCAAAGCCTCCAGACCAAGGGGGCTGTCCCCACATGTGTAGCTCTTGGCTACATCAGATGCACCTGAAGGAGAGAGAAAGTGCTGGATTTACTGTCCTGCCTGAGGGTTTTAGGAGTGGGTGATGCCGGTGCTGGAGAGATGGCTCTGGAGAGTTTGAGCTCATTCCTTGCCCTCCATATGTTAGTATATTTCTGCTTCCATTGAGAGAAAACCTAGTTCTTCTTTGCTCTAGTTTTCTCTTGATGGACATGCCTACGTAACTTCAACACCAACTATCTGCAAAGATCTGCACACAAACGGAGTAGGGGAGAGAGATCCCAGACAGATAAATCACCATAAAAATTAGCCAGCAGCTTCTGGGTAACCAGAGCTCTGAAAGAGAGAACAATTTTCTCTCATAATCCACTTCTCCCCATCCCTAGTACCCCTGTTTTGGCAGGGGTGGTATTTTTCTTTCTGTTCCCAGCTTGGGCCCTACAGTGCAGTGCTAGCCGGGTCAGTGGTCTTCTCACTTTCCATTCTGCAAGCCTCCCCCTTTGAGAGTGAGTGAGAAAAACACATTCCCATAACCCAACCCCTATCCCAGCTCTCCATCCCTGAATCTGCTTCATGCCTAATTGGGGTCTTCTTAGGAACCACCAAGGAGACCTCTGCAACCCATTGGAGGGCTGTCAGATTAGCCATCATTCCCCTCACATCCTCTGTGTGCACAATAGTGTTGTGAAAGCCACTGAGGACATACTGGCATTTCTGGAGACATGTACATCTGTCAGGAAAGAGATGGTATGTTGGAATTGGCCAGGGTCACCAAAGACATTTTTAGACCTCTTCTTTCTAAATGCTGACAGCAAAGATAGCAAACTCTTACCACACCACCTCTCAGGCCAGCCTTGCCAAGTTTGGTGTTGAAGTGACATCATCTCAAGCCTATGCCATTCTCTTTAGCACCCAGGCACCCATTTCTGACCCTTCTTCCTCTCCAGCAGAAGTCCTGCAAAAAGGCAGAAGTGTCTCCTCACTCCATTCCCTCAGCTGCCATTTGATGGAAGGACAATGTGGGACATGAGTGTCGGAGATCTGGGATGTGGCAGGTTGCCCCATGTGTAACACGGAGTCCCTGTACACTCTGCCAGGTCTCACAGCAGGCTCCTCTTCTGCTTGTTTCTCATCAAGCACCCTCGACTCACTCTGCACTGCCCCAGCCTCCCCTCTTCCCCCAGACTGGGAGTGGAGAAGGCTCCCTTTAGAGGAAGGATGGGACGGCTCTTGTTCAAGGACTTAGAGGTGAGGGAAGAGCCCTCACATCCTTCTTTTCTCCCTATTGAAAATTGGTTTTGCCCCTCCAAGTCATTTGGGAAAATTTGGACACAGCTGGCTGCAATCATGCGTGCATGGCCAGTGGGGTGATGAAGAGGAAGGCTTTCAGCATTGCTCTGCTCTCCCCACAGGACCCACTGGTCAGCAGATACCACTGCATTCCCCATTCTCCACCTCCACCCCAGCACAAAGAACCACTGCCGGGCCCAAGCACACCCTCCTCCACCCCAACACGTCCACTGAGCATGTCCCCGTGTCTCCCACTCCCACCGTTGTACAGAGATCAAGAGCAGAACTCGTTTGTACATAATGAAACTTATTTTGTATTATTGCCGATCCCTTAAGATATTGTATTTTGGAGACTCTGAGATCCTATTTTCAGTATTGTATTTTATTAAGAATTAGTGCGGGCTTGGCATCTATGAACTTCTTTCTTGTAGCAGCTCACTTTCCACTTATACTCCAGCAGCTGCTTCTTCCCTCTTAGTTTTTTTGTGGTTTTTGTTTTGTTTTGTTTTCAAGCCACCCTTTCTCCTCCTTCTATCACTTGCTCTGCATTTGCTTTATGAAGCAAAATAAAAATAAAATAAAAAGATGCAGCATCAGCCCTGGGTTGACAGGTGCTTTCATTGAAGCATGGTTGTCACACCAGCCCACATTACAGCTCTTCACCTCCTGCTCCCTCTCCTGTTCCCTGGCCATGTGCAAAATTGGTTCAGTACTGCGACTTCATGCTCCATGTCAGGGACTAGAAACAAACTTGCATGTTTTATTTCCAGCAGCACTGTCATTGTTATTTCTTCTGCAGTTCTGAACAAGTCAGAACTCTTCTGCGTCAGTTTCTTTCCCCACCTCAAAATACCACTATCATCTTCTTGGAAGGAGAAAGATCATGGAAGAAAGTACATGAGAAGCAAAGAGCTACTTCAATGAAGAGGCTGTGCAGGGGTCTGTACAACAAAGACATAGCTCATAGCATGATGTCCTATCCTGTCCGAAAAAATACCTAATTCTTTTCATTAACTGTAAAAGCAGAGCAACTGCACTCAAATGGGAAACGACCTGGGTCCTGGCTGTCTGTCAGCCTGTACCTCTGACAGTCCATTTATACTTGCAAAAATTGATAGATTTTCTCCTGATTTTGTGTGAAACACAAAGTAACTGAGGGTCTAGAAAACAAATTTTCATTTTCTAGCAAGCTTCAAGTGGGTTCATTAGAATTTGGTCATTGAAGCAGCTCCTTGGAGTCAGCCCTCCGTGTCTGGAAGGCAGCCTAAGCAGGAGTGACTTTCAAAGATGCTATAAGGTGTCTTTATCTCCCACCTCTGGCTGGGCTGGTACAGCAGTACTGTGCCACAGCAGAATGTAAGGCTTGGGGCTTACAAAGGTCTCTTTCTGCAGATTATAATTTCTTTGTGGAGAGGAGTAAAGCTATTGCCTTGCTGTTTTGACTGAGCTGGCCATTGAACGGTGTCTGGGAGAGATAGGAGCTCTCTCTTCTGAGCCAGGTCTGTACTGCCAAGAGGGAGTTTGATGTGTGATCCATGGCTGGTTAGTCTGACATGGGTTTGCAGACCCATGCAGAGCTCCTTTCCCCCTGCCCACCCACCAATGCAAGGAAATGCCTCATCTTGCCCTGCAGTTTCTTCCTGGGCCAGAACTAGTTGTGAGTTGTGAATCTGATGTTTTCCCTGCAGCACCTCATCCAAAAGCAGCCTCCTAACCCTGTGTCAGTATGATGCACCTTCCCCCACCATGGGGTGGGGCTGCTCCCTGTACTCATCAGATTTCATCCAGAGGAAGGGCTCAGCCCTGTTTTGCTCAGCCCTGTGAAGCTTCACACAGCTCTTTGGGAATTGCCTTCCAGGGAGATTTTGGCCTGCACCTTTCACAGACACTCCAAAACAGAGGGTGCAAGAGGGAAGCTCTTAAAAGGATGAGTTCTCAGGCTTTGGCTCCTTTAACACAGCCAGACCAATCAGAACCCTTCCATCAGGAGAAAATTTCCCTTCATCTTGACAAATCCTCCTAATTCTGCAGTCTACCAGATATCTCTGAGCTGCTCAAAGCAGACACATTAGGATCTTTTGATCCCCGCTATGCCTCCCAAAATGCACCAGTCAATCACACCTACCAATTTGACTACAGCAACTAATTAGAGCAGATTGAGAGAATTAGCAGAGCAAGAGTCACCTTCTTTACAAGTCACCTTCAGCCTCACTCAGTTGTGTTTGGTCTGCTCCAAGTGCCCCAGCTGAGCTCTGCCACAGCAAGCTGGGCTTCTACCCACTCAGGGTCACATTTCTCAGAAGCCTCTGCACTGTCAATTCATACAAGCCCTGAACAAAAAAATGCTAACAGAACATGGACTTTGTTTTTCAGAGACAAATTATTCCCGATTGTTCTGTTACCAGGCCAATTAAAAACAACAAAAAAAAGATAAAATACTTAGGTTTTTTGGCTTGCTGCTACCAAAAGGGTTACTGACAGTGCATGGCAGCAGCCTGGTGGGTATGTTTTGTTTGTTTCAGAAGACATGGGCAGTTAGGGCTCTCAGGAGAGTATCCATGCTCTCTAAGCCTGGCATGATCCCTCTTGCTGTTCCCTCTTGGGAGTTGTGCCAGCAGTTGTCTCATGTATCCATCAAGGGATAAACAGGCTTTGGTCCTGCTACCAGGCAAGAAGCCCAGGCTTTTGGACACCTCCTGGGGAAAATGGGGCAGTTGCACCCCCTCACATCCCCCAGGTGCTTATGGGGCTTGTTAACAGTGATAGCACCTGGATGGACACTGACCTGGCCTGTCTCAACAAATCTGTGTTGATTTTCTAATCTGGTGGCTGAAATAGGGCTTTAGAGGTGAGCAGGGTGGAGGTTTTTCTTGTGCCCAGGGAAGGCGACTGTACCTTCACAGAGCTTTACTCACTAGAAATGCTGCTTCCTAGAAAGCTCATGTCCTGCCTATGCCTGCAGAAACAAGGATGGGGTCTGTATGGTAAATACCAATATGCCTTTGCACTGTCCCACATGCCCACACAGAAGGAAATCAGAGCACAGGAGAGGCACACTCCTGTGTGGTACGCGGGTAAGCACCAGGTAAGCAGGTAACTTGGCTCAGCTGAAGGGTGCCAGGAGGACAGGACTGACCCAATCCTACTGTCCAGCCCCATCATCCTCAGGCAGCATCTGCCTGCTCTTCCCAAGTCTTCAGGGAACTCCAAGTGAAGGGTGACCCCATTCATGAGAGAAACACAAAACATCCAGCAGAGTCAGGTGGGCAGAGAGAGATGCAGATGCCTATGTGATCCATTACATCACCTCATGCAGGCATATCCTGGGATGTCTCCTCCAGACAAACAAAATCTGGCCTGCCCTGCCTGTGTGACAGCTATATAACCTGGCATGTGGGTAGAAAGTTAGAAATCCCCTGTTGGCAGCTTCTCCCCACAGAGAGGGCTTCTGTGGAGCAAGATCCGGCCCCTTGGGAATGCAGGAGGCACTTGCTGTCCAGGCCTTTACTCTGACTTGACCAAAGGTGCTGTTAGTTCAGGGCTCTGCTCTGCCTGGCTCAGGGGTCTCCTGTTCCTGCAATAAGGGCCTCTGCTTCCCACCCTGAAGCTCCTTTCCTATGGCATTGACACAAACACCAGTGAGAAATGCTCTGCCTTCCTTCCTACCTGGAAGTCTCGACCCAGCTCTCACCCAACTTCCGATTTGTCTCCATCCCTGACTGGTCATCCACTTCCTCAGCCTGGTGGCCACAAACTTCTTTAACCATAAAGGACATGACAGATGTTTCCCAAAATTCCCTGGGAGCAAGAAGGGACCGGCATTTTGCATCCCCTGTAGCTCCTCTGGGTAGCCCATCTTTGTCCTGCCCTGACAGCCCAGCTGGCACAGATGAAGGTGGCTCCCATATTCCATGGCAACAGAGGCTCCCTAGGCCAGGAAAAGCCCAGGGCAGAAGAGAAACATCTCATTGTGGGTGGTGAGAAGAACAGGTGCCACTGGGCACCTGCTGCTTCTCCCTTTCCACAGCCTGCTCCCAGCCTCTGTGGGCAGCAGGAGGACATGGAGCAGGGCCATGCATCCATGTAGGGAGTGCTGGCAAGCTCCCAACCAGGTCTGTGTCCCCAAAAGGGACGATGAAGCTGCTTCCCCAGGACCAGCTGTGCTTGTGCAGTGCTGCTGGGGGAGGGCTCACCCCGCAGTGCTTCAGCTTTCAAGGAGAACAAAACCCCTGTGGGGGCTGGAGGGGCTGAGTCACACAGTGAGGAGGGTGGGGGCTCCCTGCCAGTCACGATTCCGTGGAGGAGTGGGTTTGGGGGCTGTTGTGCCCCTGAGAGAAACAAATCCCACAGGAGTGCAGCCAGAGAGAGATGTCATTGTGACTTTTAGGGCCAGATGAAGGTTCACTAACTTGAACTGGAGGTGCCAGTGGGCTGTGGTTACCAGGAAAAGACATAGCACTTCCTCAGCCCCTGCTGCTTCCCAGGTTGGGGTGAACAGTGGCATGGGAACATGCTGTTCCACAGCACCCTGCAGCAGAGGTGCCACAAGGCCATATGGACGTAATGAAGAGTGCTGGCACGAGGGATGAGATGCTCCTGATGACTTCCATGGTGATACAACAGAGCAGGTTGAGGACAGTTTCCTGCTCCCATCATGCCAGACTTTCATGGGAAAACACTGGGATTAGAGGTGACTGCAATGTGCTCTTTGTGCGATACATGATTGTATAATCTTGCCATGACGCAGGGGATGGCTCTTATAGACAGGAACTTTGAATTTTCCAGGGCCTAGCAGTAAAGGCACAGCATGTGAATCTGGGACAGAACAAATCAGGCACATATGAGAGCTTTGTAGGGATCTCTTATCTCAGCTGATATCCACAGCATAAGGGTGGGCTTGGACTCGGGTCACAAAGTCCAGCTGCAGCCCGGGACAAATAAATGATGCAACTTTTCTGATGTATGTGGGCAGAGAATAGAAGGTCATTTCTACCTCTGGATGCCAAGATTGGAGAAAAATTGACTTGAATAAGGAAAAATCAGGAATAAAGTAGCCTCCTAAGTGGCAAGGACCTGAGTGAGCCAACTGGAAAGACAGAGGCCATGCTACAGCACTACCTCTGCTCAGATGGGTACCACTGTCCACAGCTGGGGACCCTGTCCCTGAATAGATGTCATCCATGGTGGATGATTGGATACAACAGCAGGTACTTTGTTCTGCTGGGGGTGCTGCTGTCATGCAGTTTTCCAGGCTACCTGACTTCATCTGACAGCAGGTCTGGTTAAGACAAGTGACCGAGACCCAGCTCCCTGAGCAGCCCTTGCAGGCAGGCAGGTGCCAGCTGGACTGCAGGCAGAGAGGAGCAGCTGAGTTGCCACTCTCCTGTGCCTTCCCAGACTCTGAAGAGTTAAGTGCCAGTTTCAAGTGTCTCTAAGGTGACACCAGGCTGCCTGCTGGATGCAGCTCCCCGCAGCCCCCTCCCCACGCACACAGCACGCACTCATGCTCACTTTCTGCTTTGTCTTTCGAGAGCTGCTCCAGGCTTTGTACACAGGCACTTTCCTCACTACCTACCTTTCCCTGCCACTCCCGCTCAGCTGCTGCCGCCGGGAACAGTGACGGATGTGCCTGGCTCCAGAGGGACCTTGCAGAAGGCAATCCAAGCTCTTTTTCACTCATTTGCAAGCATCACTATCCCTGGACTGCTTCTTCAATGAACACTGTGTTCCCCACTGCTCTCACAGTGGCAGCACCTCCGAAGAGCAGCACGAACATCTCCAGGTGTGTGTCAGATATTCCTCCGCTTCAGAGTAGCAGGGCAGTTGAGACGGTAGGAGGCTGAGCTGCTGCGTCTGAGCTATTCAAGCTGCTATCAAGAGGCCAGTAAATACAACTGCAAAAAGCTGGACACTGTTTTTTCTCGTGCTTGTGCTCCCTCAGGGAGCTAAGCCTTGCTGGGATTGTCCCACGGCCCTGGGGAGGCGAAGCGGAGCAGCACTGCGGGACCCTGTGGGACAAGACCAGTCTGCCCAAGAAGTTCTGAGGGCAAATTGGGACTCCTTGCCTAGAGAGACACCTCACTCCAGCATGGCTGAAGGTCCCAGGAGCTGGAGAGACTTCTCCCCTGCCAGGAGTGATGCTGAGGTGGCCAGGGGAGCCACAGCAAACTTCCAGGGAGCAGCAGATACAGAGAGCACTGGACGAGCACAACGCTTGGGCCTCCACAGCATGGATCCATCTTGGGAGGAGATGAGAGGGGCAGTGGCTGTGGCAGAGGTGGAGGAGCAGTTCCTGCACTTGGCCATCAGAAAGCAGGTCTCCTACAGGTAGGAACACCTGGGTCTCCAAGTGTCAGGGATGCACTTGGGCACTGGGGTGACCTGTCACTGAGGCATCTCCCTCCCATGGGGTCAGAGTTGGTTCTTTTCACCAACTACCAGCACATTCCAGAAACCATCTCAGCACAGAGACAAGGCAACCAGTTAGCCCAGTCCCTCCCATTGCATGCAACAGCCCCCTCTGCAGTGACAGTCTCATTATCACCTTTGCAGATCCTCTTATTTTCCTTCTACCCAACTCCCCCTTCCCATCCTGGGACTGTGATACGTCCTAGGCAGTGGTCTGGGCTTTTTGAGAGTACCTTGCAGCAAAGGGAGATCTGTCCTGGCTTTTGGTGTGACTCTTCTGTTGCAATTCCTGTGCTTTCCCACCCCTGCTATCACCAAGCAAAGCTGACAGAGGTAAAGAGTGGTTCTCATAGCTCTCACGGGGCTTATGGGAGCCACTGCCTGGTGATACCCAGGTGAGCTCCTGTTCCCAACTCCAGCCATAGTGCCCGAAATCCTGCTTGGGTCAGTATCTCCAGGACTTCAGCTCCATTCTTCTGTCACAACAAATAAGGTCTGGTGTTCTACCCTGTCCTTTCTTTTGCTAGAAGGGTGTTTGAGACCTTCTATGATTTACTACTCCCCATCTTTGCAGAATGGCTCTCAGGTGTAAGTGAGGAGAAATCCTTTGACCCTGCACATGCCCAGACTAGACATGAGCATTGCAGGACTGATCCTGGACTGCTGTGAGAGTCTGGGACTGAGAGGAGGAGCTGCCTTCTTACTACACTCCAGATTTGGCTTGGCACAGAGATGTCTGTGTCCTTCTGAGCTCCATGTTACCACGTCATGCCACGCTCAGCAAGTGCCACATAGTTTACAAGCAGGTGGAAATCTGACATGGAGGTCCACTGCAATGGCAGACAGAGGCTGAATGAACTGTCCCACTTCTGGTCTGGGCCTTGGGGACCCTGGGGTGCAGAGCTCTGCCAGGGGGAAGATTTTGGGCAAGAGCTGTCGGTCACCCCCCCTGCCTGCACTCCCCCTTTTTCCCCCCTTGCAAGGGCTTCAGTGCAAGCTGTGAGCAAATTGCTCTCTAATACTGCAGTAATCGGAACTAATGGGAAAACTTATTAGTGCCTGCAGATCAGGAGGGGCCTCGAAGCTGACTCATCCCCAGCACTTGTTATTCGTGTGGTGGGTGGCAAGCAGAAGCCTGGGGAGGTGGCAGAGACCTCCCCAGGTACCCAGTGTCCCTAAGCCTTGCCAGGAGCTGGGACAACACAAGCCCTCCTGGTTCTCATTCTGTACCCAGGGCTGCTTACTGGGGCACCAGACAGAGCTGGGAGGGTCTCTGCCCTGATGGCACAGAGGATGAAGAATTACTGTGCCAAGCAGAGCAGGATTTTCTCCTCTTAGCTGTCTTCTCCAGATGTGCACAGTGCATTTTGTGAACAGATTAGCCAGCTGCAATTTTCCAGCCTCCCCAGGGCAGGAAGGGACATATTGCAACCTAAATTATCAGCCTGAATTTGATCTAGAATTATCCAAGGTTGCTAGGGATTTTATACACCCTGCCCATCCCACTCCAGCCACCCCAAGCAAGTGGCTCAGTTGACATGCTCCAGCCTGTGCTGCCCTTACACAAAGCCCCTCTGTTCTACACAACCCACACAAGGGGTCTCTTTGCAAGAGACTTTGCCCTGTCCAATGCAGGCTTTGCAGAAGGGAGGATTCTGAGAGGTTGGAGGGAATGCTGCAGCAACGTGCACATCAGGAGCAAAGGAAGAAATGATGCTTGGGACAAGCTGCTTCCTCCACCCTGTGTTTTGGACGTCCAAACAAAGGGAGGGAGAAATGGGAGAGGAAGTGTCTGGGGGTGGATATCTGCTTCTTCTCTCCTGTGACACCCATATAGTTTTGGGTCTGGCTTCCATCATATGCTCCTCCTGCAGCATGGAAAGTCCTAGGGGACCGACAGAAATCTCCTTGCTGTGCTGTCTAGCTCTGGAGACACTGAACCCTGGTACAGAGTTTGGAGGACCTTCTCCATGGGCTGTGGGCATCACAATTATCCTCAATGTCAGCTGAAGGTTGGAGGCTCCAGTCCCCTTGCTGCCAACCTACCTGCTCCTGCTGGGACCCATTAGTCATCACGAGGGGCAGGTGGCATAAGCTGCTATATAAAGCTTTTGAAATGAGCAGAAATGATATTAATCCCATGGAAATAAAGTTCCTTCCATAAATAGCTGCCACGGTGTATGGAGGCGCCTTGAGCGGGTGGAAGAGAGCTCAGCACTCAGGTTATATTTAGGGCTTTGAGTAACAGTTTCGTGCCAAACTTATTAATGATGCTGGCTTGTGCACCAGATTTCCACATTCTGGGACAATTTGCCCAGTAGGGAGGTTCTCTGCAATGCCAGAAAGACCCAATGCCCTCTGTCACCACAGCAAACCCAGAGCAAACACCAGGGTTGTGTGCCTAAATCCCCAGTCACTTTGGCCAAAGGGAGTCCAAAGTCAGCTCCTGCTTGCCTTGAGTGTCTCCACTAAGGTTTTGTGGTAGGGCAGGATCATCTCTAGCTCCCAGAGTGGGATAGCTCCAGTGGCAATAGGGCAAGCTAGAGGCCGGCAGAACTTTGCTGTAGGGAAAGCTGACCTGGAGCCAGAGAAGCTTGGGACAGGTGGTGGCAGGTCACAGCAGCATCCTGCAACTCCTCCTGAGCAGTTGTGGGCTCCCTCTCTATTTCATCATTGCTTTCAGAGTGATGCTTGCAGCAGTAGCCTTTGTCACTGCCACTGCACCTAGCAACCCAGCCCGGAGGGGTGTTTACCCAGAAAGGAAACCACAAGCGCACAAAAGCTCCTGTACGAGCTCTCTGCAGGCTCTGCCCGGTCGTACTCTTCGGCTCTCAGTCACGTTCAGAGGTAGCGCCCAGACCAGCCCACGCACCAGGGGGCTCCACAAAGCCATCTCTGGCAGCGGGAAGAGGGGGTCCTGTGTCCCTCCGTGCCCCCCCAGCCAGCTCCCGTCCCTGCTGGGGAGATGTGAGGAACGTCGGCTGTTCAGTGTGGTCCCCGGCTGGCAGATAGGACACAGCTAATGCAACTCACAGGCTGTTCTGTGCCAAGGAGCTAAATATAACCCGCAGAGTGGAGCAGAGGGGGCTGCTTTGTAATGTAAATAGCAAGGGAGCTTGGTCACAGAGCAGGCAGGCCAGAGGGGAGAGCTGGCAGGAGCTGCTGGAGAGAGGGAGGCAGGAGCCCTGAGTGGCCCAGGGGAAGATGGTTGCAACTCTCTGCTGTCTTCTCTTCCTTTTGTCTTCAGATCTGGACTCTGGATGTTTGTGAAGTCTCAGGACAGCCTGGGCAGTCCAGGGGCTGAGGAAGAAGGAAAGGAGAGCCTCCACTGTCAGCACAGAAAGAGAGAGAGAGAGAGGCAATCTCCTTCCTCCAAGTCCTGCCTGATGGCCTTTTAATCGTGTTAGCCCTGCTCTGCAGAGCAGCATAATCAAATTCCCATTTGTTTCCAGCAAGCCAAGCCCGCTCCACTCTGACAGAAGCATCTGTCTCTGCATGCCTCTGTGCAGCAGGGGAGAGGAGATGGGGGGCACAGCCAGAGGGAAGAGCTAGAAATGAGCAGGTGGCTCCTCACAGACTTTGGTCAGGGGTGACAAGTGTCTCACTCTCCCCTGCCCTGACTCTTTCCAGAACCAGGGACAAGCTCTGCTGGGCCCCACTGTCAGAGACAGGCTGTAGTACATGGCGCAGGGGTCGGATGGGGTTGGAGCTGGCATCACCCTGTGCTTGGAGCACAGTGCTGGTGTGTGTTCACTCTCATTCTGGCTCTCATTCTGGTTGTTCCTATGTGCAAGGCAGTGGTGAATTGGATATGGGACTGTGTGTAACAAGAGAGAAAACATCCTAAGAAGCAATTTTGGAGAAACATTGAGTTTGTGGGTACAGCCTAGCTGTGTAGAGACATACCTGTAGTATGCCAGAGAGGGATACTACAGGTATGCAGCTCCAAGCCCTTTCTTAAACCAGGCTTACTCCCTGCTTTAAACTGACCCAAGACCCTGCTGCTGCCAGAGGGGATGATACTGCCCTTCCTCCTGCTGCAGTTTTTCCACATCAGGCAAGCCTGGTCAGCTCTCTGAGGCAGCAGGACACAGCTTCTCTCCCCTGTGTTTGTCCCCACAACCATAGCTTCAGCCTTGCATGTGGTGTAGATGTGCTGGAGGACCATGGACTGGGACTCCCTAAGTAGGCCAGCAGGGAGGTTTTTAGGGGCACTAACCAGGATTAGGGGCAATTCCAACCTTGATCCAAACACTGGTATGTGGGGAGAGCTGGGATCCCTGAACCAAGAGCCATCGCTTCCCCTGACCACTCCCTCCCTTATCTGATCCCTGTTCACAATGAATCCCACAGGCAGGTATCCTGCTGAGTTTGGCTGAAGCAGGCAGCTTAATCCTTTCAGTACCAGGGTGCTGCACAAACTAGCATGAAGACAAGGGTGCCAGTTCACAGTAACATCCAGCACAGTGATCCCCATCCCTCTCCTGTGCTGCCTACAGAGAAGCCTGTGCAGCAGGGTCTATCTCCTCTGGTCTCCTGACCAAGAACAGCCAGGAATGGGATTTCTAGGGGTTCCTCCACAGTTTTGAACCAAGTCCAAGGGACAGGACTGTGAAAGGATGCATGGACACAGCACACAGAGGATGGTGAAGGACTCAGGGCAGGGTGTGTTTCTTCTCCAACAGCCCCACCAAGCCCCAATACTCCTGATGCTCCTGGGTAAGACTAGACACCAATACCACGAGACAGTGCATGAAACATGAAAGGGAAATGTCTGCAGGCAAGGAGAAAATGCAACTAACCCATCATGGCATGCAAAGCAGCAGGGATGATGAAACCTTTCCGCAACAACAAAACTCTCCCCTCCCTGATCTGTGAACTGGAGTTAGGCATCCAGGTCCTGCCTTTTCCTCTCTCTGCACAGTAATTAATGCAGTGGGTTGTGTTCAGTTTCAGAGCTTGCCTGGTGAGATCAAGGTCTGTCAATGCTTTTTTTTTTCCTTTTGATGATGGAGTTTAAAGCAAGACCATGTGCCCCTTTAGAAATGCCATCTGTGCAGGCTGCCAGGACCAGCTTTGCTTGCTTGCTTTTCTCTGGCCCATAGAAGCTGACCACAGACCCTCTTGGTGATCTGAAGCTTTCCTGGAGCCAGAGCACACCAAGCAGCATCTGGTTGTGAAGAGTTGGGGTTTTTGGAGGTGGGGACAGGCCGGGCCTGCAGGCTTAGGCTGTGCTGCCCCAGACTGGGGGATGGACCATGAATGTCAGGCTGTTTCTCCATTCTTTGGAGGCTGGCTGGGAGCCTCCTACATGCTTCTACTTTTCACACTTCCCATTCCTGGTTTATCAAAGCATTTTTTCAATGAACTCCAGTGCAGATTGAGCAGATGCTGGAGGTTGTTTTCAGGCCTGCCACACAGGGAGGACATATACACCCAGGAGTTGTGAGTGCTGTGGTGCCCTGCAGGGTAAGGACGTGCATGGCCCAGGGTGGGTGGCAGGAGGACAACCCCACTGCTATGGCCTTGGTGTGCATGGTGGTGCTGGGGCAGCTTTGGAGAGGGGGCTGTCTCAAGTCTGGGGGCATTCAAAGAACCACCCAGCAGGGGAGGTGCGGTTCCTCGGCGCGCAGCCCAGCGTGCCAGGACGTGCTCCTGCTTGTTGAGGGTGTGCACGAGGCTTCACTGGAGACGACCCAGCAGAGGAGGTGGCCAGCCCCGTGGGAAGAAGGCCGCGCAGCCGGCTGCAATGACAGCCGCCCTCACACTTCCAGGAAGTGCAGAGAGGAACCAGGTGGAGGTTGCAAACAAAGCCGGGCCCCGGCCGGCGGCGGAGCACTGCCAGGGACCTGCCCTCGGGATGACTCCGGAAAGCGGCTGCTGGGGGAGGAAGAGCGAGAGTGAACCCCGGGCTGGCTAAGCACATCAGCTCATGCTGCGGCAGATGTGGCGGCATCGCTCCTGGGACGTTCCCCAGAGCCCTCCGGGGGACGTAGACATAAGGTACCCACCGAGCTGGGCTCCGCTCCCTTCCTCTTATTGTTGGGGGGTTAAGGTGCTGTGGCGAGTGCTGACAGCCCGTGATTTGGGGGCTGGGGGAAAGGCTTCCTGTGCTTGCCCAGCGCCTTGCCCGCAATCCCCTCCTCTTCTCTTAGTGCCTGGGCTTGCGCAGCACAACCTCCCAGCCAGGATGTCAGAGGGCCGCGCGAGCGGTTTTGACGCCAAGCCCGTGAGCACAGCGGGCCAGCCCGGCTTTGCCTGAGCCGTCGGTTTCAGGGAAACTGGCAAGTGTGTCCCCATTCCCACCAGCCCTCCTGGAAACAGCTGGTGTTTGAGTCTGCCAGTGGGACCTGACCCAGGGTCCTAAGGGTCGGCAGGAGAACCGCGCAGTGGGCAGCCAGGCCCCCACAGCCCCGGCTTTCAGCCTGGTTCCACACCCTTGGGAAGCGGGCAAGCTGTCATTGCGGCCGGCACATTTTCCATGCAAAGGAGGGCTGGAAGAGCTGCTCTTTGCCTGGACTGGCAGCCATAGCAAGCAGGCCAGCCCCTGCCCCTGTCGCTGCCCGCTGAGCCAGCGGCGTCGCTGGGCTCTGGGAGAAGCGGGGCAGGCGCTCGCCGGGCTGGGTAAGAGCCTCGGTGCTGGCCTCGGCGACGAGGCCGGCGGTGGCTCCCGGTCCCTGGAGAGGGCGGTGGCGGCGGCGGCAGGACTGTTGGCTCCGTCCCCTCCGTCCGGCGGTGAACAATGGGAGGCGGAGGCAGGGGGAGGCTCCGCTTCTGCCGCCGAACCTCTTCCGAGCGCGAGGCGGCGGCGGGGCTGACACGCGGCTTCCTGAGGCGGCGGCGCCGGGCGCGGGGCCACGGGACGGGCTCCGCCGCCAGCCCCGATCCCCGCGCTCGGCAGGCGGCGCTGGCGACGCGGCCGCCGGTGCCACCGGTGAGCGCCTCACTTCCTGCCCGCCGGTCCGTGGCCCCGGTGGGGCGGGAGCCCGAGCCGGCCGCGCCCCCCCGCCCGCCCCCGGTGCCCTCCTTCGGTGCCCTCCTCTGGCTCGGAACCACGGTGGCGGCGGCGCCGAGCCCTGAGCTCGGCCATGCAGGCGGCTCGGCCCCCGCCGTCTGGCGGTTCGCCCTCCGCCGCCTCCTCCGACACAGCCGCCGCCACAGCCGACTCCTCCGGGGCGTCAGGCAGCGCCGAGCCCGAGTGGGGGCCGCCGCCGCCGCCTCCGCTGGGCCGCCGCCACAGCAACAAGCGCTTCACTGGCCTCAAGCTCTTCGGGCGCAGGTGAGTACGGGGCAGGGCGGGCAGCGGGACGGTGGGTCCCGCCGGGCGGGCGAGCTCCGGGTGGTGCCTGCGCCGCCGCCCCGGCACCTGGCGGCGGAGCGGGGCCGGAGGGAGCTAGGCTCCCGGGCAAGGGCTGGCTGTAGGCGGCTGGAGCATCCGGAACGGAGGCGGCGGAGCACCGGCTCCCAAAGAGCCTCCTCCCGCTGAGCCGTCAGCAGCCGCCTCACCAGGCCCGGTCGAGGGGTTCACCCTGGCTGAGCGCAGCCGCAGGGGGATACGAGACAGGGTGTGAGGATGGAACGGGGTGAGTTTGCTTTTCCCTCACTTTCTTGGCACGAGTGATGGCAAGTTGGGGAGCACTACCCTCGCTGCGTGCGCTGTCGTCCCCATGGAATCAGAGCCTCGTCTCTTGGGCATTCGGTTCCACCCGCCCTGAACTGCCTGTCTCCATCCCCGCATGCCTGTCCCTTGCTTCGCCTGCGACACTGGCAGTCCTGCCGCGCCGGCGGATGGCTGTGCTCGTCCCGTGCTGCCGGCTGGGATCCCGGCTTCTCATGCGTCTGCCCCAGAGCCAGCTGGGCTCCTTGTGCCTCCCTTAGCTTCTCTGTTGGCCTCGTGGGGATTTGGACGTGTAAGCGAAGTACCTCGAAGTACCAGAGCCTGGTACCTCTGCTATCTGGAGGTCTTTGAAAACACTGAATAACTGAGGTCTGAAGGAACCTCTGGAGATTGCCTGGTACACACTGCTGTCTTAAAGCAGGGTCGAGTTTGATCAAGCTACTGATGTTGAGTTTTGAGCGTTGCCAGGGTGTAGAGAACACAACTTACATGGACCCCCACTCCTGTGCTTCAGCTACTCAGGAATTTTTTTTTCTCAAATAAGTTTCAGTTGTTGCAGCCTGTGCCTGGTCTCTTTCAGTTGTCACTGTGCACGTCTGGGCAGCATCTGACCCAATCTTCTCTGTACTTTCCCATCAGGTTGCTGGACATAGTAATAATGTTCCCCCTCAAACTTGTCTGCAGGCCAAACTGCCCCCCTTATCTCATATTCTCCTTGTACTTGATAATTCTTACCCCCAGCTGTGTTGGTGGCCCCGTGACAAGCTTTCTATGTCTCATGGGTATTTTTGGTATATGGGAGCGGTTGAAGCAGGATGCAGTGCCATCAGAGTGGTATCACACGTGCTGAATGGAGGGGAAAAGCTCCAATTTCAACCTCCACATCCAAGCCAGACCTGGGAGTGGATGGCTTGCAAGGTCACTCCACCACAGAGCAGTGTTCTCTGCTCTGGTTTCAGAGCTGTCAGCAATAGCTGCCTTGAGCTCCTGGCAGTCTCTGGCCTGTTCCAAATACTGTGTGGCATCTCTGAGTCCTGGAGCTTCAGGCTGCTGTTACTGCAATGTAGATCAGAGCCAAGGGGAAGTTCTCCACATGTGAACAACCTTTGGCAGTGTGGCCACATGGGGAGAGGCAAAGTGGAATGGCAGGAGGAGCTGAAGGAGGCCAGTAGGCCCGCCAAGACTGGAAACGGCCACGGGGTTGTTTAGTGCATTCTTGCCCTTCTGCTGCTGATGGAGGGACCCAGTTCCCCCTGGCTCAGGGTGATGAATGCAGCACCCAGAGCTGCAGGGTAGTGAGGAGAGATTCCCATGGACCTCTGAGAAGGGGCTCCCACACACACCAGTGGGAGGTAAACTCGATGAGAAGTCATGCAGGATAATTGGCTGCACGCCACTGAATTCATGCCCACCTGAGCATTGGAGCAGAGGATGGCATGAAGTTTCTTCTCCTCCTCTGAGGGGATTAAGAGGGAAGGTTGTGCTACGCTTCCTTTTGTCAATAAGTACAGCCAGCCCCTACCCGCCAAATGCTTTCCAACAGTGAGGAAATTTGTACCCCCTTCTATTCTGAGCTTTACTCAGAGCCGTATGTGGCTGGGAAACAGGTCTAGAGGGAGCTTAGGTAATTGAGAGGAATTTGCTCACTGGCACGAGTGGAGAGCCCTGGTTTCAAGGAGAGAAGTCTCCTGAGGTGGACGCCCTGTGCTGGACTCTGCCTGTAGCAACACTGGGAGGCATGGCCAAGGGAGGCAGGGGTCTGCAAAATGGCAAGAGAGCCTGTCCTGTCTCCAGGGCAGGTGAGCCCTTAGGGGGTTTGAAGCAACAGAAAGGTGAGCCCCCAAGCTCTGGCCTCCAGTGGTATGGTACATTAGTCCCGTGTTTTGCAAGCAGGCTTATTTCTGTACCTTGTAATTGCCTTACAGGAGGGTGGAGTAATTGGCTCTAGAGCTGACAGAGACAAGTGCACAATACATGCATCTGGCCCGTGGATGGGTAATTCTTTTAATTGGGCTGATAAAGAGATTGGGGCTGATCAGATAAGAGATGGTTAGGATTAAATTGCCTTTCTAGGTGCCCTGTTTCTGTGCTATGAGTGCACTGCAGTTTGCCCTTTCCAGGGAGGAATTGGGGAAGGAGTGTAAGTGCTGGGGACAATGCCTGTTTCTTGCTCATCCCTGTGCCAGTGAAGTGGGATGCCAGTGAAATGGATCTCCCCTGTGGGCTTCAGAGCTTCTGTAACAAATCCCACTTCAAAGGAACTATGTGTAATGGCTAGTGCGATAGCATAAGCAGGGCTATAGCCACCAGTGGGGCAGCTGGCAGATGGTAGTCCAGCAGAGCACAAGACCAAGTTTTTGGCTGTGACCCTTTGGCAGGTCTTGTGCTGGAGCCTGCAGGTGAGCCTGGGGGTGCCTGCCACTGCCCCAGGAAAGGTTTGTGGGTGGCACAGCCTGTGGGTAAACGGCACTCAAAAAACTGAGCCGAGCACCCGCCTACATCTTTCTGGGACGTCACTTGTCACTTCTTTCTTGCAGCTTGATGCTTACACTTATGTGAAAGCTGAGAATGATGTACCAGTGTGACAGCAGCCCAGCCTTCTCCATCCCTGCTGTGTTGGGGTGCCCTTGAAGCTGCTGGCCCATGCACCCACTTTCCCTGGTGCAGGTGCAGTAGAGAGGCCGTGCAGTGGAGTGAACCCCAGGTGCCCTGCAGGAAGACCAGATGGTAGTGAGGAGCCTGAAGTTTGTGCTCTGCAGGCTGAGAGCAGTGTTTCCCTTGGGACAAGATTTTTCACAAAGCACCTTGCTGCCAGCTAGCTGTTGAGCAATCATCTTCCTACTTCTCCTCCATGCATGCAGATTTTGTATGCCTCAAGCTCTGAAACCCTCCAGCCTCTGCTCCCCGTTCTGCTCAGAGGTGATGGCTGGGTAGCTTTGGCTGGGCCTGGACCAGTGTCACTTGTGGGAATCCCCAGCTGTCCCCTGCAGTGACACTTGGGCTTGTTTGCAGGGCAGATGGGATGAGCCGAGAGAGTTGTTTCCGCTGCTGAGTTTGCTCTGTGATCTCTGCTCAGGGACTTTTTTTTCTCAGCGGGGGAAAAATAAAGCACTGGGCACGCTGAGCAGCCATACCTGTTGGCAGCCAATGCAGCCTCACAGCAGAGCCAGGCTGGGACAGCTGCCAGCTCACAGTGGGGCTGTGAGATAGGTCAGGGAAGGATCAGCATAGGGGGTCTGACTGCTTCCAGAGGCTGAGGTCCTCCGTGGTGTGGACCTGCCACTTGCTTGTATCTCCAGTCTCAAGCACCCACTGGCAGCTCCCCAAGATCATAGCAGGGACTGCTACAGTGACACGTGCCTGCTCAGAGAAGGTGTCAAGACCTTTAATTATAGCATCATAGAATGGTTTAGGTTGGAAGGGACTTTAAAGATCATCCAGTTCCAACCCCCCCACCATGGGCAGGGACACCTTCCACTAATCTTCTTAGGGGTTGGAGCATCCTTTCCAGGAAACACTGTAATCTCCTCAAGGGGCTGAAAGGAGGGAGGATGAGAGACTGCTTCCCTCCTTTGAACAAAAACAATAGGAAGAGAGTCAGGCCCTGGGAGTGGAGCCAGGTCTTTGCAAGGATACAGTGATGAGAGGGGAGAGACAGAGCTGTGAGTGGTATGAGCAGGGGGAGTTTGAGAGCTCTTTGATTGTGTGAGTTCTCTTGGGGACTAAGGAGGTGCTGGTAAAGGGAGGCCAGTCCTCTGCAATGAAGGCGATGCTCCAGCAAAGGGCAACCTGAGCTCTGGCAGGTGGTGGGAGACATAGTGTAGGATTTCCTTCACTCATCATCATGCAGTGCCTGGGGAGCAGACAATCTCCCCAGAGACTTGGCAAAGCCTCTAAATTTAATTTGCAGGTCTGCTCTTAGTGGAGCTCTATTTTCTTTTCCCCAGGTGACTCTGTGAGCTGAAGCTCCTGAGTTTTCTCTTAGCCATGCATTCGCTTGCTTGCTGGTTCTTTTAAACCAGTGCTGACTTTGAGATGCTGAGTTCAAGAGTAGAGCAAGGACTGCAGGCTACGACTCCTTGACCCTTGGGCCCACAAACGATCTGTTTTTGGAAGAGATGAAGTACTGGCAGGAGGTGAATGGCTTCTGCTGGAGAATTTTGGAGGTAGAGACTCTGGTGCAGGTCTGGCTTGGCAACGCAGGCTGGACATGGAAATAGGGGAAACCTGTCCTGCTGGTTCTTGAGTTGGCACCAGGCTCTGGGGATAATAAGTGGCTCTGTCTTTGCAATTCTGAGTTCAAGAGCTTTATGACAGCTCTCCAGTAATACAAAAGTATACTCTGTGCTTCTGTTGCAACCTGCAGATCCAGCAGCAGCTGCAGTCTGTGTTTGGGAGCTGGGAGGCTTTCTTCTTCTCCCCATCAGGATGCCAGGTGGAGGGTGAAGCTCTGCCAAGGCAAGCAGTGAGGCTGCGCTGGCCAGGCCGGAGCCCAGCAGGGATGGAGTCCTGTTCACACCAGACGTATGTGTTAGACCCAGTGCTGTTCTCCTCCTGCCTGCAGTTTAGGGGTTGACGCCTTAGGGTGCTAATTCTGTAGTTAACTGTGAGCTCTGCCCCCAGGGGAAGCTCTTCCTCATTGTGCCAGGATGAGGAGCTGAGAGGATCTCTTCCCACTCCATGCTGTCCCAGACAGTAGGAGTTAATGGGCCACCTGTCTCAGCCCCACCTGCTGGGCAGGTTGTGCTGTCTGGGTTCGGCTGTCAGTTCCAGTTTCTACCTGTAACCATTGCTCCCATGCCTGGAAATAGCCTGGTTGAGCTTTGCCCAGCTGACGGCTGTCAGCCCTTCCCAGTGGTTCAGGGAACCACTGGGGAAATGAGCTAAGCATGCCCCATCTCAGAGAAGCCCTGCCCAGCTGTGAGAATTGGAGACCTGTCTCTGGGGGGACTGCAGGATGCTGCCCAAGCTGTGTGTGCAGGGTGGCAGGTACATGGCACTGGTGGGAAAGCCCCACTCTGGGAGCAGAAGGAGGTCTGGCTGGAGGTAGTCCCATCCTTTGGCTGCTGCCCTGTCCTCTATGTGCCCCGTGTTAGTGGGAGATTCCTTTGGTGTGTCTCATGGGCTGTTGCTGGCTCCCTGACATTATTGCAGGATGCCAGCTTGTGGCAGGTTCTAGTCCCAGCCACACATGGGGACACCCATCCAGGGTGTGAAAATCCCACCCAGCACCAATGGGCAAGGGCTTAGTGTTTGCCTTTTTCCCAGCTCCACTTACCCTGTCTTCCTTTCCCTGCTTCCCAGCAGCATCTCATCTCTTTGCAGGGCTGGAGTAGCCCTGGCTGCAGCACATGCTATGGCTTTGAAGAAAGTCATGTGTCCCAGCTGGCTGGCCCAGGAATTCAGGGCAACTAACATAGAGCCTTCTTGCAGGTTGGCTTCCACAGGAAACGTGTGTGCCAAACAGCCTGTCCCTTGCTTGCCACCGTCAGCCCAGGTGTGGATCCGGAGCCAGAGAACAGGAGGACTCCTTGCTGCCTGCTCCCCACTGGCTGTGGAGAGCCCCACCTCCACTCTAGGGCAGGACTCCCCAACAGGATGAGGATAGAGAATCCTGGGGTAGAAGTACATAAGATGGCTTGCAGCCTCCTCCTGAGCTCCCAGCCTCTGGCTGTGGCCTGTAGCCATCCAAGAGAGGGAGCAGGGGGCAATGCAGATGGCCATGTGCCACCCTTCCGTGTGAAAGTTCCCACTTGGTCCGATTATCTGTACATCATCCTGCCTCGCTACCCTGGCTCTGGCCAGGAGCCTCACAGATCCAGGGCTAAGCCTCTTACTGCCCAAGCTCGAGGTCACCACAGAAGAAGACATCGCGTGAGGCACTCTGGCAGCTAGCACATGGCAGCTGCCACTGCTGAAGTGTGGCAGGGGGTGGGGTGGCTGTTCTCTGCAGGTATTTTGCACCAGTGTGAGGCTGGCAGTTGGCAGGATTATGAAGGTACAGGGCTGCTGTCCTGTGAGAGCTGCCAGGATGCATGGAAGGAGGTATCCTGCTCCCCAGTTCAGCTCCTGGCAGGGTTGCAGGTCGGCATGGGGCCGCGAGATTCTCCAGCGGAGGCTGAGGATTCCCCACCTGGGCTCAAACAATGTTACCCACCCACAAGTTTTCTTGTTTGAATGAGTGAGGAAGCAGATGTGGTGGAGGTGAGTGTCAGAGGGATCCCAAGAATGACACTTCCCATCTGCACTGGGTCACCAAGAGCTTTGCTACCCAGCCCCTGGCTGGTGGTAGTCAGGGCTCCTGAGGGTTGGTGCCCGTGCACAAGGGCCGGAGAGTTGGGAACAGGTGAACTGCTCTGCCCTGCCCAAACAATGCTTCTCTGTGCAAGGCAGGGAGAGTGCCTTCATGATTTATTTGAAATTCAAATCCATGCATGGACCCAGCAGTCAAGGTGAAAGAAGGCAGCCAGGAACCAGGCCAGCACAGGGAAGGATGAAGGGAAGCAGGGGCTCTCTTTCTGTGCCAGCCTAGCTCTGGTCCCTGAGTTGTGTGCTCTCTTGCAGCTGCCTGGGTTGGGCTGGAGGTGGGCAGTTGGCAGGGTCTGAACTGGGCTGGGTTAGTATCCCAGATGCAGGAGTGTGGTGCTTCATGTTTGCTGATTGACTCTTTAGGGAAAAACAGTGTTGCTGACTCCAGCTTCATGGGCATGTTGCCTGCATTGACCTCCATGGCTGACAGCATGGGTGGTGGCACAGGTGCCATTGGAGCCCTTGGGATCTGCACGTGCCAAGGCAAGGGGAGAGCATGTGGTGGAGAGATGGCACTGGGGCGGGGGAGGATAGTGCTGTGTGCTGAGCAGCCAGGTGTGTTCATGGCTTGCTGACCACTCTCTTTGTGTCCCTAGACTCCACCTGCCCCACAAAGGTGTCTTCCCTTGTCTCCAGGGCAGCCAGCCCAGCCGATGGGGATCCAGGAGGATAAAGCACCGGCCAGCGGTGTATAAGTATGTGGTATTTTTATTGGCTTGCGCAGGCTGCGCAGTCCCAGCAGCTGCTGCAACATTTCTTTTGAAAAGCTCTCCTCCCTCCCACCCACATCTCACCCCACTTCACCCTCTTGTGTCAGTACTAACCAAGGCCGCTGAAAGCTGGGCTGCTTGCCTTATGCCTGTGTCACTGTCTTTGTTCTAGAGGGCAGTTTGCTACTGGACTTTGATCGACTAACATGGCAGCTTCTGTATTGCTGGAGTTTGGATTGAAGGTCAGTTGAGCTCTTCCTCCTCTATGTCCTAGCCAGTGTGGGCATGAGCACCTAGACCCAGTGCATGCTGAATGCTTGGATGACCTAAGGTGACAGCACTGAGGGTGGTTTAGCTAAATGACTAAATTAAATAATAATAAATAATAAAATCTAGCTGAAACAGTCAGAAGTTCAGTAAGGCTATGACTGCCAGAAATGGTGGAAAAACAGGGCCTGGGAGACAATCACCATGGCTGGGATGTAGTTGCTGTGTGGGAGCCGGTTCCTAGGCTAGCCATGGTGTTGGGACTAGCCATTACCTCACTCACAAGTGCTCCTGAGGAGATGTGGAGGTAGGGACAAGTCCTGGGTTCCATTCCTGGGCTCCCTATGCCTTGGTCTTTGTAGAGCAGCACATCAGCCTGGTCAGGATTTGGCCACACGTGTGTGAGTGCCGCAGTGGAAGACCCTTACTGCTCCTCCTGGCTTCTGCTACACAGTTTCTCTGCATGGCATCCTGGGCTTTACTGAATTTGCCACTCGTCTCTTGTTTGTCTGATGATGTAGACACAAAAATCTTGTCCCAGGTCTACTTGGGAGTCCTGTGGTTGGAGGTGTTGGGAGCAAGAGGCCCTGTGGCCAGTTAGTGCTCTTCAGAGGGGAGGCGAATGGGTTTTGGAGAGGTCCAAACAGCTGTGGGTTGAACACCAGAGGGCACGGTCGCTCTTCAGAGCTCTGGTGCTCTGCTGTGCAACTCCAGCTCTTTCCCTGCAGCTGACTTTAGCTGGGTGTTGTGACATGTCCCTTCTGCAGGGTTGCTGGCCTTGACTCATCGCTCCTGGTTTTGCTTTCCTCCCTTCTGCAAGAAAGGGATTGGCAAAGCATCTGCATAGAGCTTTTTTTATGCTGCTGTGGCTGAAGTGGCTGGTGAGCTTGATGGTTTAAACTGGTCAGCTGCTGCCATGGGCTGGCTGATGCTCAGAGGCAAGCATCCAGCCAAGGCAGCTGTCAGCCAACTCCCCACTGCGCAGGCTTGCGTGTCCTGGTACCACAAGAGCCTCATACTGGCAGCCACCCAACTTCTGCACCTGGAGTCTGGGTCACTCCTCCCACACAGCAAGTCTCTGGAGCACCCAGTGTCTCTGTGGGCATGAGAGGAGGAGCCAAGAAACTCAGGAAGCAGAGCAAGGCAGCCCTGTGTTACTGGTACGTGCTAAAGTGCTGGTCCATTCCAGGAAGGGGGACAGTGGTCTGCTCTCTGCATGGGCATTGCTTCTTCCCCTCTCTGAAGGATGATGGGAGAAAAAAGCCCATCAGTGATTCTGGCAGATGTGGGGATGTTAAGATGAAAGAAGAAAAGGAAGCACATAAGACCAGATACACTGAGGGCATTTAGAACAAAAAGGGTGGAGGAGAAAAAACCCCAACTTTTCCTCCTGCCCTCCCATTTGCTGCAGTGGGACAAGCTGACATTCAGCAAAGCCAATAGTAGCTTTAACATTGTTAAAAGGAGTTACTTCAATTTTGATGTGAGATGCAGGAGAAAAAAGACTAGTCACTTGCTGCCATGAGGTGAAAAAGTGAAACCAAAGGTTAGACATGATCACTAACAGGGGGACAGTTAACAAATGCCACTTGTGTGGCTTGTCAGCATGTGCTTTGCTTAGTCACAGGGTCATGATGAAGGCTTGGGAGGTGTCTTTCCTGTCTCAGGCTTTGTGGTGTAGAGAGATCACTGGGGACTGGGTTTCTCAGGGATGCTGAGCAGTTCTCCCCCTTGCAGACAGCTGCAGGGGCTGCCACTTGTGATGTGGTTTCAGGTGCGTGGGACCAGGATCTCCTCACATGGAAAGTCTTGCTCAGGGCTGCGTGGGCCTGGGGAGCCTCTTGGCCTGGGGCAGTGGTTTCTGCTTGAACACAGCAGACTGAAACCTGTGACAGCAGCATTGGGAGCTGCTGGTCTCCATCACAACCCATTCACCTGTCTGCATGTTAACAGGCTGAGGGCTTACAAAGTTGTAGGAGTAGGAGGAGAATGGCAGCAAGGTTTGCACGACTGAACTTGAGGAGAGGGCTCTTAGACTTCCTGCTCCTGCTGCCAGGGACTTGGGGAATTAGTGCCCTGATCTCTTGGTGGTCACATTGACTTGAAAGGGATTTTGGGACCACCTGGAATCCACCATGGTCACCCTTCCATAGTGTTTCCATGGGAAAAAATGGCTGTTTCCGTTTGTCAGTCTAGGTCCTGCCAGCCCAGGAAGGAGATAGGATTGTGGTGACTGTGAGGAGCAGCAAGTGGTATCATCAGGAGTCTCTGCTATGCATAGACCACAGGGGTCAGGAAGAGCAGGGTGGGCATGGGGCAGTTGGAGACAAGCTGGAAGCTTGAACCCTCCCTGGAAGTGTTCAAGGCCAGGTTGGATGGACTCTGACAAACCTGGTCAAGTGGAAGGTGTTTCTGACTATGATATTGGGGGTGCAATGAGATGCCCTTTAAAGTCTCTTCCAATCCAAATCATTCTGTGATTCTGTGCTAAGCTTCCTTGGCTGGAGGTGGGGCTGGTGAGGACCGTACATATCTTATAAGGCTACTTTGCTCTGAATGATTAACTAGTGGCAGCACATTTTTAATTTTCTCTTTGATAAAACATCCTTCCAGTCCCAATAAGTGAGTCTTAACAATGATGGACTGGGGCCTGTTCCTGGAGGCCCTTCTGCACCTGGCAGCTGCCCTGGGGCTGTGACGGTGCTGGGACCTGCTTGACCGCTAGAGGCAGCTGGCTCCTTCCCGGCAGTAGGAAGGGAGTTCTGAAGGATGTGTAGATACCCTTTGTAGGGAAGGAGGCAGAACTTTCCATCCTTCATCAGCTAGCAGTTTTGAGGGCAGAGAGAACTGACCAAGGTGAACACCTCCTGCCTGCTCTGGGTATCTCCAGCTCCCTTTCCTCTCTGGTGTTGTGAGGGCTGAATGAAATCCTCAGCAGCTTTGGCAATGGACAGGTTCGCTCATGTGTCCTCCCCATCCGTCTCTCTCACTGATTCACAAGGGCCACTTGCTCTTTCTTCCGTGATGGATGATGATGACAGCAATGGTGGTAGCTCAGCCTTTGGGCCTGGCTACCCTCTATGAACAGCTTTCAAGACACCCATCGGGGAAGGCAGCTGGCTGCCTTTGCCACACTGGCTGCAGCCTCTGTGACATTTTGTTATGATTGTGTTACTGTAGTCCCGCTCCAGGCCCCAAGGAGCACTGGGCACCGTCCAAACACACACACATTCCTACACACAGAGGAGAAGAGCTGTCTAATTTTAGCCATGACATGTAGGCGAGGGGAAGGGGCAGGCAGGAGGGGGCAGGGTGTGAGAGACAAAATCTCAGCTGCAGTCACCCGCACTGACTCACTCACTACGGCCTGTGTGTGGCTATTGGCTCTCATCGCCCGAGTAAATGACCGAAAAAACAATAGCTGGTGACGGCATCGTAGAGTGAGCTGGCCTTTGGTGTGACCTTCCCTTCATCTTTGCAAAGACCAATGAGGAGACGGGTTTTGTGACCCCAAAAGGGAGATGGGTTGTGTTTGGCTGGGAGCAGATCCCTAGAGGCAGCTGGGGAACCCGGATAGTGGTGAAGCATGACGGGGAAGTCCCCAGCCTGGGTATGAGAGGTCCCATGGAGGGTTTTCACGATGAGGGAAGACGCAAAGCTCCTGAGACATCTGTGGAGCCTGTGTGAACCAAAGACTAACTCAGAAGCAAGTTACCTCCTATGCATGAAGACAGGCTCTCTGTGGCAGGCGGCTTGACTCTCATCAGCCATGCAAACCCCTTTATCCAAGTTCCAAGGAGACAGGAGAGAATCGCCACCTTGGTGCGTTCTCCCCATGTCCTCCTGCTGCCGCTGCCAGAGAAGCTGCGCCGTCCCCAAGCTGCAGTTGAGTGTTTGGAGAGCAGCTGGCGCCGTGGGGACCCCTCTCTTTCCGGCCCGCTGCAGTGCATGCGCCTGCGGCTGGGGGCGAGCCGGCCTCAGGGCTGCTCAGAGAGGAAGTGCAGTTGGCTATTTTAACGAGAGCAGCGCGGGGAGGAGCGGAGGGAGAAGCCAAGCACTCTCTCCAAACTAGGACTTAGTAGGGGAGGGCTGGCCCGCTGCTGCGGTGCGGCCACTGCCGCCCACTCGGCACCTGCAGGACCCCTGCACCGCTCCGGATCAGGTCACGGGGGCTTTTTCCCTCTATCTCCCTTTTTCTTGTTCTGCTTGTCCCTCTCCCTCATGCTTGCTGCTTTTGTTTGTGCTGGGTGGGGTATGGGAGGGGACCTGGGGGGAGAGACAGCCCTTAGTTTGTAGGTATGGCATTTGGCTCCAGACCACTGTGAAGGGCAGGGGGAGCAGACCCCAGAGTCATCCCCTAGACCCTCAACTTTGCTTCTGTTGAGCACTGTTTGCTGCCAGAGCCTGGAGCAAAGCTGATCCACAGCAGTCCCCAGGGCTCAGGCGAGGCATCTGCAAAACACAGCCACCATGGCACTCAGTGGTGCCTGGCTGCTGTTTCTGTAGGGTTGCCCTGCCAGTGGTGTATTTCCAGCCACCCGTTCTGCTGCTTTTGTCCTGCCAGTCCATGTGGCATGGGGGTGGCAGCAGGAAATCTGCAAGTAGCAGAGTACAGGGAGCTAGCCTGTGCCTTGCCAGGAACCTCAGTCCTCAGTCTCTTTGCTTTGGAATAGTTTAGGAAAGCAGGACAGATTTGTGGACTCCTGGCATATCCTCTGGTGCTGGTGGCACTGTGATTCCCTTCTTATGCCAGGAGCAGTGGAATGCCCTTCCTGATCCCTGCTGTGGGCTGGAGGGAGGCATGTGAGTCCCATCTTTCTGATCAGTGATCAGTGCATGTTGTGGAGTGCCTGAGGTTTTCTTGACTTCACTTTGGGAGGTGCAGAGACTTACTAGCCCTGGGAATCGCTGCCTGTGTTCTGTATCTGCCACACTGCAGCTTTGTTGTCACACAAGGTCATCGCCTCCTCCCTAGGGCTGCTGCCCTGGGCAGACACTGTGTACTGCCCTGCTGCCTGGGGCAGCACTGTGACCAGTAGTAATTTCTGTGCCAGGATTTTGTCATTGTGTGCAGGGGAAAAACTCTGGGGCTGCTCTGGGAGTTTGGATCCAACAGCTGGGCTGTGGGACTGGCCACCCTTTAAATAGTGCATCCCTCCTTGTGAGGAGCAGAGCTGAGTGTACTGAGTGAGGGGACCACCACTGGGTGTGATAATGGGAATCTGCAAAAGAAACCAGGGTCTGAGTACCTAAACCACCAGGACACCCTGGCTGAGGCCCCCGCTTCATGCATGTCACTCTGGAAAGGAAGCTCAGAGAGAGAGAGAGAGAGAGAGAGAGAGAGAGAAGAAACTCTCCAACTCCTTCCCAGCCTGCATCGCTGGTCCTGCTGATGGGACCAAAATAGAAACTGTGTGGCCAGCCTCTCCCCCAGCCCCTGCTCAGCCTCGGCCCCAGCACCATGGCTGATGTCCACGAGTCCAGGGCTCACCCTGTGCGTTTCAGCCCTGGTTAATTCATGGCTCAAGGCTGTCAGTCTTGCTGTTCAGCTCCTCAGCCAAATGCAGCAACAGATTGTTTACATCAGTGCTGTCAGGTTTCTTGATTGCCAGGAGGCAGATTATTTACTGTACTGGCATATAAACTTCATAACATTATGATGGTGGAAAGTTGTCAAGGGATATAAATGCCCAGAGTCAGCCCAGGAGGCTCCAAGGAGATGGTTTTGGTTTAAATTAAGATAAAACACTGTCTTCCATGGATTTTGGGAAGGAAGTCACATTGTTGTAATGGGAACATTACTCTGAATATTAGGGCTGGCAAACTCTTCACTTTATGAAGTCTCTGTGGAGGATCTGAGCTACTCTGGCAGATGTGCTTTAAAACAGATCTCATGTTTACCCTGAGAAAGTGGTGAAAAAGGAGATGGTACCATGGCATCATGTAGAGCTTGGGGTGAGGTGGGATGGAGCTGCCACGAGAAGGGTGTTGGGAAAATGCTAGGAACTGTATTAGTCTCAGTCCCTTCTGCTCCCAGCCCCTGTTCTTCTCAGAAAACCAAATGTGAGCATTTTCTTGTGGAGGGCCAGGCACAGGTGGGACGGCTTTTGCCTTCTTTGTTTGAGGCATGGCTAGGCAGTGTTCTTCCACCTGGCTCTGCCACTTGGAGAAGCCTACCATGACAAACTGTCAAACTGTGGTGTTTCATTTCTTTGCCTTTCTACAATCGTCCCCCAAGGCAGCTGCCGGTCCTTGGTGTTGCATCTGTCACCCTGACCTGCTCATTTGAAGAAAGCATCTTAGAAGTTGTATCTCCTCCCTGTAGTGTTCCCAGCTCCTGACTGGCTGTGAGTTGTGCTCTTGCTCAGCCAGGTACAAGATGGATACAGAGAGTCTACACTGATGTAGCTGCCTGTCCCTTGTGAAGCAGTGCTGTCCTGGGACCTCCAGGTTGGCCACCCGGAGTGCCCAGTGACACTGACAGTCTTCTGAGCAAGCTGGCAAACATGATTAGATATTGCTCTCATGCCCATGCTCAGTAGCCTTGACAGGGACCTCTATGCATCACGTTCAGGGACCACAGGGCTGGGAGGAGGTCCTTTGCAGCTGCATGCATCTGACCACCAGCTGGTTTCTAAGCACTTACCTTGCTTTCTTGCTAGCAGAGAGGTCTGAATTTATCTTGATCAGGCCCAGGACTCACTGAAAGATAAGCTGAGATGTGTGGCCCTCTGAGTACCCTGCTAGGATCAGAAACTGGCTTCTGCAGCTTGGAGGGGCAACCTTACAGTTGCAGCAGTAATCCCCTCCTCTGCAGAGTGACAGTGCAACTGAGGATGTCCTTGTCCTTGTTCTGGGAATACCATGCTTCTGCAGCTCAGAAGTCTGGAAGTGGCCCATATAGGTGGTGGCACTTGTTGCAATAGTCAAATGTATGAATCCTAAAATAGATGAGCATAGCCCATAGCTCACCTCTCATGGTGCTTTGAAAGGCTCATGGCTTGGATGGAGCCTCTCTATCCCTGTGCTGGGTGGAGCCCCATCTCCTTGCTTATACTGGACCCAGTGTGGGGAAGCTCCTGACTCAGTTTTATTTGTATGATGGTAGGAGAGATGACAGCTGGAATGGAAATTCTGAGTAGAAACAAAGTGCACAGTATGGGAACTTGCTGATTACTGCACACCTCACTGCAACTAAAGCCTGAGAGCTGCACCACATCTTGACCAGCATTTTCCCTCCCCCATCTGGCACAGGGGCACCTTCCTCAGCAGACCTCATCTGTGCAGGTTGCTCTTGTAAGGTCAGAGAAGCCTGGCTGGGGAGCCCCAGGGAGAGGAGAGGTCAGTGATGATGTGTGGGAAGCAGGACAGGAGAGCGGGGACAGGATCTCAGCAGGGATGGTGTAAGGACAGTAGCATACATGGGAAGATTGAATATCAGAGCACTGAAAGGGCATTGTGGGTTGTGCAAGCCTGTGATGGAAACAGAGGCTGAAGGTAACAAGTGATATGCCAGCGGGGTGGGAATGAGCAGCAGCTCTCTGGGTGGGCTCCTGGGTCCCTCAGTCCCTCCAGTGCCCTGGCAGGGAGGAGGCAGGGAAGAAGCCCAGGAGATCTTGCTGTCACACAGGAGTGCCTATTAATAACACATTTTCCTTGTGGCTGATCTGTATGAGTCAAGTGTCTTTGCCAGGAGAAGACAGCTTGTAAACTGAAGTGGCCTCCTGCTCACACTCTGCCAGCTCTAGTGCCACAGCAGCTCCCCAGCACCAGCTCTAGTGCCACAGCACTAGTGCCAGCTCTAGTGCCACAGCACCACAGCCAGCCAGGATGCAGGAATCCGGCCAGCTGCCATCAGGACAGGTGCTCGTCATGGAACAGGGCGAAGCTCTCAGACTTGTTTCCCTGGTAGTCCTGTGGATGGAAAAAATGCTTTCCAGTTGACTAATTGGAGGTTTGCTGAAAGGTCAGGAGGAGCTGATGGTATTATTATGTCCAGACTTCTCTGTGGCTCAAGGCTTGTGCATTTATTATCAGCAACGACCTGCAGTAGTGTCCTCTTGCCTCCTTTGGTGCCAGGAGAGGGGTGCCAGATTTGTCACTGCATGAAGGTAACCTGAGATCTCTCTTGCTTCTGGGCACTGGCAGGAATGGACCAGGCTGCTGGAGGGACAAAGGGAACAATAATGCAGAGGAAGGGCCAAGAGGGTGTGGGGCACAGGATCCCTCTGCCTATCACAGAGAGCCTGTTAAGTATGGTACATGGGAGTTTGCTCTAGGTTAGTGAAACAAAGCAGAATAGTGGAGCTGAATATCCAGATTGTCTTCGTGATGTGGGCAAAGATTATGTCATGGGGAACACTGCATGTTTAGCCCTAAGGGTCAGCCTGTCTGGTTTTGGAATCACCATCACCAAATGAGGGCTAGCTGCTGGGTATCTGGAGAGATGATGTCTCCATAACAGCTGATTCACAAGCTCTATGTCCACTGCAGTTACAAGATGCAAGTTTTTCCTCTTAGATCCCTGCTGTGCTTTCCAAGGGTGTTTAGATCTTGATGGGATATGTTCCTGCTTCAGCAGCATCTCTGTAGCGAGGCCAGGCAGGGTGTGTAGGATGCTTCGAGGAGTCTGGTAGTAAAAAACACCCCACCTTTCAAGAGCTCTGATTGCAGATTGTGAGCAGACCAGAGCTGCTATCTCCTTCCTTATTCACAGAAGGAGATTGAAAAGACAGTGTGTATCTGCTCATATGTAGAGTTGGTATCTCAGTACATGCAGCAGTACTTCCTTACTTTGCACCCTGCAAATGCCAGGCTGCCTCGATCCAGCCTCCTTATCTAACTGAGCCGAGTAATGTGCTCTACAGAGCAGCCACAGGTGCTGGCTCCTCTCCATCTTTTCTCAGTGACAAACAATGGAGATGCCAGAAATATGCTGGTGTTAAGTCAGGGCCTTCCAAGGCTTAGCTCTTTTCGGGCTCCTCTCTGCCTATTGCATGGTTCCCCAGCTGCTCTGCATGCAGCTCTGCTAATGCATATCAACCATGGGCAGTCCCAGCAGTTTATCCATCTGCTTCACCAGCAGCAGCTCTCACACCTGCAATACACCATTTGGAGCTCAGGTTGGAGGTGAGATGCAAGAGCTGGGGATATGTTCACCTAGCATAACTGAGCTGCCACATGCTGCTGTCATGGGCTGTCGGATGGCAATCTTGTAATAACCTTCACCACTGGTGGTCAGAGCTTGATTCCACATGCCATTTACAGACAGCCCTGAAGATAAAAAGGTCTGCAGTCAGCTAGTGCTTAAACATAAATGTCAAACCAAGGTTGTTGTAGCAGATTTCCTCACGAGACTGGTGCAAAAAGGAAGGAAGCTCTGTTAAGAGATCTTCCTGCCCACAGCAGCAGCACAGTAAGCGGTAGAGCAGCCTTGTGCTGGTGGAATATCTGGGGTGGGAGGGAACAGCCATTCAGCTCATTTGAGGTGCCTTTGGTCAGTATGTCTCCCCCAGCAGCTAAAGCTGACCAAAAAAGATCTGTTGCAATGTGCCACATCCTGTGTTCTTGCTTGTGTTTTTTAATATGTTTTATTTGTTCCGAAAGTTTTTAATACCTGTTGGTGATGATGCTCATTGGCAGCCATCTGAACATGATCCAGCATGTGCCAAGTGGCCATGAAGGCCAACAGTATCCTGGCCCGTGTCAGTAAGTGTGGCCAGCAGGACTGGAAAGTGACTGTTTCTCTGTACTCAACATTGAGTACATGAGGCCACACCTCGAGTGCTGTGTCCAGTTTTGGGCCCTCCTCCTGCCACTGAGGTGCTGGAGCACATCTAGAGGATGTACAGCTGGTGAAAGGTCTATGGAACAAGTCTTAGGAGAAACAGCTGAGGAAGCTGGAGGCTCATGGGAGACCTTATTGAGCTCTGTAACTACCTGAGAGGAGGTTGTAGCAAGGTGTGGGGTCAGTCTTTTCTCCCAGGTAACAAGTGATAGAACAAGAGGAAATGGCCTCCAAAAGTACAGGGAAAGTTTAGATTCTCTGATTCTATGCTGTTTACTGTGCATCGTCTTGCAGATAATATGGAGAGGGTACATAAATGGAGCACTGCAGTGTGGGGAACAGACTGGAAGCAGAGTCATCAGCAAAATGCTGATGCCCTCTGTAAAGCTGCATGGGCCTTGGGTGGATTGAACCTTCTGGTGACCAAGTACCTGCCTGCATTGCTTGCAGTGGTAGGACTTGAGAAATACTTCTGAGGAGGTGACGCTTTGGCTTTGCTTTCAGTTCAGCCAGGCTTTAGCTGCCCTGATGCTGCTCTCTGGAGGCCATTGCCTTCCTTCCTTCCTTCCTTCCTTCCTTCCTTCCTTCCTTCCTTCCTTCCTTCCTTCCTTCCTTCCTTCCTTCCTTCCTTCCTTCCTTCCTTCCTTCCTTCCTTCCTTCCTTCCTTCCTTCCTTCCTTCCTTCCTTCCTTCCTTCCTTCCTTCCTTCCTTCCTTCCTTCCTTCCTTCCTTCCTTCCTTCCTTCCTTCCTTCCTTCCTTCCTTCCTTCCTTCCTTCCTTCCTTCCTTCCTTCCTTCCTTCCTTCCTTCCTTCCTTCCTTCCTTCCTTCCTTCCTTCCTTCCTTCCTTCCTTCCTTCCTTCCTTCCTTCCTTCCTTCCTTCCTTCCTTCCTTCCTTCCTTCCTTCCTTCCTTCCTTCCTTCCTTCCTTCCTTCCTTCCTTCCTTCCTTCCTTCCTTCCTTCCTTCCTTCCTTCCTTCCTTCCTTCCTTCCTTCCTTCCTTCCTTCCTTCCTTCCTTCCTTCCTTCCTTCCTTCCTTCCTTCCTTCCTTCCTTCCTTCCTTCCTTCCTTCCTTCCTTCCTTCCTTCCTTCCTTCCTTCCTTCCTTCCTTCCTTCCTTCCTTCCTTCCTTCCTCCTTCCCTCCCTTCCTCACTCATCCCTCCTTCCCCTACATTACTGAGTACAGTCATGGTGATAAGCCTATAGAAGCTGAAGAGCTGGCTTCCTTGTCTGCAAGGGTGGAGGAGACCAAACCAAGCCTTGTATTTTCCAAGAATACAAACTCACCTTTGTATTCATCTATTAAAAAGAGGTACAGCCCAATGTGCTGCTTCTGCTACAAGCACTATCAAAAACTCCATTTTGTCCAGAAGACAAAACCTGTGTCCTATCTTACATGCATTTCCCAAATAAACAGGGAAGAAGCTTCTGATAAATTCACCTGTTTTTGTGGGCCTTAGGTCATTGGAAGTTTGGGCCAGAGTGATGTCCTGAAGGTTCTCTGATATTACTGATCCATAAGAATGTAAAAGAGCATGGTTAGAGAGGAAGATAGAAGAAAGGGAGGAGTTATCAGTCTGCGTGGTGGGCAGCATGCCCATGCTCTTGTGGTGGGTAGAGGAGATGCCTTTCACAGCATGGAAATCCTTGAGAGTGGTAGTGATGGTGGCTTTTGTGTGCTTGCAGGCTGCTATGATTGAGTTCCCTGCCTTGGGAGCAATTGAGAGAAGTTTGCTTCTACCAAACTATGGGTTTTGGTGGGTTTTTTAAAGTTGGCCTTGAATAAATCCTTTAGCAGCTGAAGAGAGGTGGCAGCTGGAGGATGGGAAATGAACCACTGTCTCTGGAGGAGGGGAGCACTGGAGCTAGCCAGACTCAGCTCCTTCCACTCAGGTCTTTGTGTGCTGAGCCACTCACACTGAGTGTTGCAGCGCCTTCCACCCATGGCTTTCAACAGACTGCTGCAATGTCCAGGCAGCCTGTCAAGATTTGAGAGCTGGGCAGGGAAAGCATGAGCTTTCCATAAAGCTCTTTCTCCCATGAGAAGGAAGTTCTGCTTAGGACAGATAGGATGATCTTCCTAACTGTCCTCTGCCCTGCTCCAGCCTCTCCCAGTTTCCAGCTCTCCCAGACCTCTTCTACCAAATTTTCCTGCCCTGGTTTTACTGGCCTGGTCAATTTTCTTCTGTAGGACTCACAAGGGCTTAATTTCAATTTGCTACAAATTTGGTCGGACTGATACCTAACTAGAGTGGTTCCTGTGTGGAAACCAGGTAGATCAGCATCAGGAGAGTGGTAGGGGTAATAGAGGTGCCAGGGCTGATCGGCACCTCGGAGTGCACAGGGGTTCTGCTTAGCGGAGTGCAGGGAATGCAGAGGGTCCTGGCTAGGCAGTGACACCTCTCCTGCCATTGCAGCCCTCTGGGCTGAGCTGTGAGACTCGTGGAGCAGTAAAGCTGTGGGGAGCAACACTACCACACGCCTTGGGTAGCATTGCCATGTCTCCCACTCCCTGCTTCAGCCCTCTATCCCTTGCTTCCCACTGTCCCCTTGCCCTGACAGCCACAGCGTGGCCTGGGACTCATAGAGGAGCCTACTTAATCCCTGGTCTCTGTGTTAACAGCCACCAACCATCCGGATGCAATGGAAACCTTTTTCAGGCGGCACTTTGGGCGGAAGGGGCTGCGGCGCAGCAGCGTGGTGGCTGTGCCCACGGGCAAGGCCAGGCGGCGCTCCCAGGTGGGGCTGCCCTCCGCCTCGCTGGCCCAGTGCCGCCGCAGCTCAGGCACCGCAGCGGCATCCCTCTCCTGCCTGGGGCTGGTCCGGCGTCCCGGCACGCGTCGCCGCTCCAGCACCACGCCGCCCTGCCTCAGCCCTAGGTTTGCCGTGCAGAAGCGCGGAGGCCAGGCACAAGCCATTGATGCCCAGCTGCTGGGTCCCACTGTCCTCCTTGCCAGCCTCCTTCCCACGGGAGAGGAGGGGGACGGGGCTCACTGCACTGACAGCTCCACATCTGAGTCTCCAGAGGACGGTGGTGCAGCAGCAGGAGCTGAGGGGGGCCAGCACGAGCATAGCGCTGAGGAGACGTGGCTGGCCATGCTGCCCCAGCTGCGGCCGCTGCAGGCAGGGCTGCTGTCGCGGGGCCCCCGCTGCCTGCGGCGCGCCTCCTCCCACCGCCTGCCCACTGAAGCCCTGCACGGCCGCGCTGCCTACGGCCTGCCAGGCCACTACCGCCGCCTCAGCCAGCGCCGGCGCTCCAGCGATGCCCCTCAGCCTGGGCCGCTCCCCTCTGGCCACCCCCGGCTGCTGGCCCAGCGCTGTGCAGGAGTGGCTGGAACCAAGTGCCCCTCTGCCACCCTCGTCAAGGGTTTGGGACCAGAGCCCACCTGCCACACCACCCCAGACGGCTGGAGCCCCCGGCTGCTGTATGTATAGTGGCAGCATGTAAGCAGGCAATGCCTTGGGGAGGGGACAGTGGGAGTGTAGACCCAGGTTTGGTGGGGAAGGAGGGATGAGACTCAGCGCCATTGGCCGTGGCTGCCACTGGTGTCTTGCAGTGCTGCAGGTGTACCATAAGCATCTTCCACCTGGAGCTTGTGGGTTCCTCTCCTGCCAGGCTGGGACCAGAGGAATGTGGTAGGCCTGGTCACTGGCTGGAGATGCACACTTTCTCCTGTTGGCTGGATTTCCTGCTCCTTTCCTCCACCCTAGCACATCTGGGAGAAGCTCACTAGTCCCAAACAAACAGTTCCTTTTATTCTGGCCAGTTGTACTGGTCCATGGAAACATCCCAGGCTCTGAGAGATGCAGGGAGACTGTTGGACAGGTGCTCTAGATTGTCCCTGCAAAGGCAGTCCCACCACTGCAGCTCCATGGACACTCCCAGGGCGTTTTACAATGGAGCTCTTATCCCTGAGGGCATTAACCCAGCAGGCCCATGCTGTGCCTTTTGTTGGGTACAGGCTGTCTAGCTGAGCTGTCAGAAACGTGGCCAGTACTTCTTCATCCCACAGGACTATCTCACAGAAACAGGTACTTCTCAGCCACCTGGGATGGAAATTCACCTCATTTCCAGCCACTTGGTCCTGAGGAGCCTTTTCTGCTGCAGCCTCACGTGTCATCTTAGAAGCAGGTTGTGCTTTGCATATATATTTAATAGCCAGCCCTCCTTTGTCTTCCAGGAAAGCTATTGCCAAATCCAGTCTCCAACACATGGTAGCCCAGCCAAACCCAGCACTAGCCATGAGGAGCGACTCGGAGAGGCAGATACGGAGCACTGTGGATTGGAGCGTAAGTTGTACTGTGTTTTGCTGGGCATTGCACAGAATGGGCTCTTGGCCAAGAAGCAGCAGGCTCTTCCCAGAGTTGAGGCTTCCCAGGTGACTGACTTTGACACATTTATGGCCTCTCCCATTGCCACCAGCTGGTGCCAGCATCTGTGCTTCTGGCAGCACTACTTGATGCTGCAAAAGAGAGGCTGTGGAGGCACAGGTGGTTCCTGGAGGGATGGCATAACTACTCCTCTCTCAGCTTTTCTGCTTCTGACAGCCAAGATCTATTGGCTTGGGCCAAGCAACAGGAGTAAGCCCCTGCTCCTTAAAAGGCAATGCCCCACAGGTTTTAAGCTGCCCGTTCAGATTGTAGAACAGAAGCTGGTTCAGGAGTGTCCCCTGCACTGAGTTTGCCCTGATGCCTCCTCTCGGGCTGATTAAAGCAGCTCCCCTGTGCAGGACACTGCAAGTGGTTTGTAGGTCTTGGAGTTGGTTTCCTGGGGGCCTCTTGTTTACAACAGGTGGGACATGGCAGCAGCTTTCTGAGGCTTCCTCTCTCCAGATGTCCCTGGCTGTTGCATGCATCTTGTCTCCTGGCCTCCACCTCCCAGCATTGTCCAGTATCTTGTCCCTTGCACAAAGTATTTTAGGGGCTCAGGTGCCTCTCTGGGGGTTCTCTCAGAGCTTGTGTTGTCTTGTGTGTTTCAGGAGGCTGCAGTCTATGGGGAGCACATCTGGTTTGAGACCAATGTCTCTGGGGACTTTTGCTACGTTGGGGAACAGAACTGCATGGCAAAGCTTCTGGTGAGTCACCTGGGCCACAAACGCGGCTGTGCTGTCACCTTGTGGGGAGACCGCAGAGGCTGCACTTCTGCTGCTGCTGCTGCTGCTGCTGCTGCTGCTGCTGGGGGCCATGCAGGGGTCTGGGGAGCTGCCGAGGCAGAGACTGTGTCCCTTCTGCCTCTGCATACCGGAGAGCCTAGTCCCCAGTTTCTGCCAATGCTGGTTCTCATTTTGCAATGGGAACCTGATGCAGGGCTGCCTCTTGCCTGGAAGGTTCCAGAGAGAGGCTGTTGGTATTCCACACCCTTGGAAGGACAATCTGAATCCAAGACCTTTCAATAGAGGAGAAAAGTGAGCTCTGGAGACCCAGGCCTGTTGCCTCCTGCCCCTGCAGTCCTCCCTCCCAGTTTGTAGGCTCGGTCCTGCTCGTGGTACAGGATATGGAGCACTGATGCCAGCCTCTGCCTGCCATCCTGCAGGTGCCTGCCACTGATACCACCCTGCAGATACCTCCCAGATCAGCTTCCATGGTGCTCTCAGGCAGTGTCAGAAAAAGACAAGTACTGCAGGACAGGACAGGACAGTAGGGAAAGTACCTCCCTGCTCTGTCCCAGGCTTGAGAACATCTGCTATAGGCACATGCTTAGACCCCTTCACTAGATAAGAAGTCTAGGTTGTATCTAACTTTACAGTAGAGCTTGTACTGTATCCCAGTACATAAGAAGGAGGTATGATGGGAGGCTGAGCTTGCCAGACTCTGAACACTGCATATTTTCATTCACATGTATATTTTTTCTCCTCTTTTCTTACCCTTCAGCAAAAACCTCTCTCCAGGCGCAAGTGTGCAGCCTGCAAGATTGTAGTGCATACACCCTGCATCGAACAGCTGGAGAAAGTGAGTAGAGCCTGTTAAGCCCTCCCTGCAGCTTGCAAAACTGTAGCAGCCTTTTCTTGGGCAGTGAAACACAAGAAGATTGAGGAACTGCAATGTATAATTGCAGAGAGGGGTCTTCTGAGGAGACAGTACCAAATGAGGATCTAGTGATATGATTGAGAGCCCAGGCCCCATTTTGTTCAGTAACCAAGACATGTTTTGTGGCAAGTACCAAACAACTCCAGAGGTTCTGAACCTTACTGTAGTGCAGTAAATTCCTGTAGGTTTCCTTCAGGTATGATGGTTTTACTGGTTCATCTCCTGTGTTCTTCCTACAGATAAATTTCCGCTGCAAGCCTTCCTTCAGGGAGTCAGGATCCCGGAACATACGGGAGGTGAGACATGTGCCTTGCACTCTGCCCACATCTGCATCTCCCATTTCCAGTTTGGTGCTAAAGACACCAGATGCTGCCAGCGTGTTGCCCATCCAAGTGGAGGCATCATGTTCCTTCCTGCTCCAAGGGGGTGGTGCCATAAAAAGGATGTTTCTTTGAAAGGCAGCAGCACAGACTGGGTTTGAAGAGTGAGAAGTTTGCAGGCAGCAGATGCAGAGCATCCGATGGTTTGCGTGTCCTGAATCTGCATGGGAGGAACCTACAGACAGTATTTTTTGGGAGAAATTTTGACCCTTGTGTTGGGTCCTCAGGCACATAGATGAGGCTGTGGCAAACAAGGTCCCCAAGTCTCCTGCAATTTGGAAGGAAGCAGTATGGGCTCATTTCTGGCTTTATCACTCAGCCCTGACCTAGGTGCCACAGGTGGCAGTGGAAGTTGCCCACAGTAGTGGTATCAGACCCCTTCAGCCCATGTTGTAATGTACTGGGCATAAGCAGTGGCCTGGAACCTCTCTGCTGACCTGCACTGGTGGAAGCAGCTGTCAGCCTTCATGCTTCACCCTCCAGCCTGTGGAGCCAATGTAGCCTGTGCAGTGCTCTGGAGTGGGAGTGGGTGGCTCAGTCATGGGCCATTTTGGTAACAGAGCTGCCCCCAGCACACTGTGTTTGTGCTGGCACAGCAGACCTAGCTGGGGAAGGATGTTCAAACACAGGGCTGCCTGCTTTGAAATGCTGGCATGACATTGTAAAGGGAAGCTTTCAGCATCACTTTAAACCTTTCTTTCTTGCTTTGCTTTTCTTTCTGTGCCTCCTTCCCATATTGCTCTTAGTCTAGCTCCCTTATTTGTGCTTCATTTACCTTTTGGGCTCTGCTTACAGCTTGCTGCCTCTGCTCAATTGTCTGTCTCTATTTTTCTTCTCTCCAGCCTCTACAAATCTCTTCTCCCTCCCCTTTCTTGCTTTTTCTTTTCTCTCACAAACTCTGCTTCTCCATCCTGTCTTTCTAATGCTTCTCAGTTCCTCCAAGGCCTCTTCCTTCCTGTTTCCCTAAAAAGGTGCTCTTCTGGCCTTTGTGGTGCCAGGGATCTCCTTCAGGGTCAGCCCTTTTGCTAGATGTGCCTGCTTGGACCCAGAGCTGAGCTCAAGGCATAGCCCTCCTTCTGCTCCTACTGGATTAATATCCGCTAAAGCCAGCAAGACTCTTCATCCCCTCCCGTGTGCTGCACTCAGAGGAGGCAACACTGGAGCTGACCCCAACCTCCTGCCAGTTTCTGTCTCTCATCATCATGATCCCAAAAGCTGTCAGGAGCAGGATGTTGGGCCCTGTCATGCCAGCCTGTGAACTCGCACTCCCTTTCTCTTTTTGCTTCTCTCTCCACAGTTTTCCAGCCCATTCCCGGTCCAGGGCTGGAAAAATAGGATAGGATTTAGGACAAGTGGTACTTCATTACAAAACTTCTGAATCCCTCACAATCACTTCTGCAAGTCCCAGCCCTGAACCCACTGTGAGCCTGCAAGCAGAGCAGAGGTGCTGGCGAGCAGCCTTGCTGCCCACGCTGGCACTGAAGCAAGCTCAGGATTGGCCTGGGGAAAGAGCAGGGGGAAGTGGGTGTGGAGGGCTTTGGTGCTGCCACTCTTCTCGAGGAATGTGGAGTGAGGAGGTTCACTGCTTAGCTGCAACCACTTCCATCTTCTTCCTGTGGGTACAAACTGTGTCTCTCCAGGGATTTTCACGCCATCCAACAGCACATTTTTCACCTGGCACCAGGGGCATCTGGGCAGAAATGTTAGGGGACAGAGATGTGCTGCTGCTTACCCACTCTCCATTGTATCTGCTTTGTGTGATTCTCAGTCTTCAGTTTCCCTGTCCTCCTTCCTATTTCTTCTGGTTTTAATTCCCTTTTCTTGGAGCATCTTAATTTGACCTCTTGTCCCCTGATTCTTTGGCTTTGCCTTCTCTCAGCGGGTGGGGGGCTGGTCCCTATGAGCAGTGGTTTTGCTGCAAGAGCAGAGGTTGGCTGGCCTGTGTCCATTTCTTCTGCCTGTTTCTGTGTTCCCTCATGCACTGGGCCCTTCACTTCTTTTTTTTTTCAATTTTCTTTTTTTCTCTTCCATTTAGCCCATCGTTGTCCGACATCACTGGGTGCACCGGAGGCGGCAGGAAGGGAAATGCCGGCAGTGTGGCAAGGTGAGAGGGCGTCTTGGGCATTTTTCTCAGCCTGAAGGAAACCTAAGGTCAAGCCAGAGACACGCACAGGGCTTGGAACCAGGGACATCCCACCATTCCTGTTTGGCAGCAAAACCAAGACACGTGCCCTGCTTTACTCAGTGAAGCACTGTGTAACTGCTTCCCACATAGAGTAGTTCTTCCCCTGGGCCCAACTAATCCTGAAAGAGACTGTCTTCCTGACATGCTTTCCTTGAGCAATAAGGACACCCCTACAGAGCACAGTGGCCTCCCTGGTGCTGTTGTTGTGATTGGGACTGTGTGACAGGATCTGGAGGGCTCCAGCTGCAGGCATGCTCTCCTTGTTAATGTCTCTTACTGTTGGGTGACAGGAAACTGCAGGGAATTCCCTAAGCCTCTTGTCCTTTCTTCCATAGGGTTTTCAGCAGAAGTTTGCCTTCCACAGCAAAGAGATTGTAGCCATCAGCTGTTCCTGGTGCAAACAAGCGGTGAGCAGAGTCCTCTTGAATGCCTTAGCAGTCGGTTCTGCACGAATGACCTCTGCTTTCTGCCGGGGCTCCCCGAGCTGCTGCTCGCAGCCTGCCCTCAACAGCTTCCCCTGCTGGCAGAGTCTGTACTATGATATTTGCAAGCTCCTTTGAGAAACTTTCTCTTCATTGCCTTCCCGTTACAAAATTCCTGCATGGTTTCATCCAGCACTCCCTGCATTGGCATGGGGAACCTGAGAGGAGGAGATTGTGGCTGTGCCCAGCAAAATGAGCAGCTGAGTTTTCTCTCTGTCTTCTCCTTGGCCAGTATCACAGCAAAGTATCGTGTTTCATGCTGCAACACATTGAAGAGCCCTGCTCACTGGGGGCTCATGCTGCTGTCGTCGTTCCTCCCACCTGGATTCTGCGGGTCCGGCGGCCCCAGGTGAGTCACTTCAGCTCTTGGGGCTCTTTCAAAGTTACCACTTGCCCAGTGGCTCCTCACAGAGTTTTTGTGTTTGTTCCTTTTCTATGTAGAATCCACTGAAATCTAGTAAGAAAAAGAAGAGGACGTCATTCAAGCGGAAATCCAGCAAAAAGGGGGCTGAGGTAAGATATGAGGGGACTGGGAATGACCTTGTCTTGGAAGGGCAGAGGGACTGAACAGTGAGGAGCAAGGCTGAGAATAAAAGTGGGCTTTTCTGGGTCTGTACTGATGTTAAGGAGGTTGAGCTGGAGGGAGCATGCCTGCTGGCAGGGTATATCCCAGAAACAAAGTTTATGGGGTGGCTGGGATGTTTTCTTCCTCCTGCTTCTAACCTGCATGACGTTAGGGCTCAGCTGGAGGTGGCAGTTTGCATTTCCCCAGCTTTGTTGAAGGATCTATGGTATCTCTTGCAGGAAGGGAGGTGGAAACCCTTTGTCATCAAGCCCATGCCAGCTCCTCTCATGAAGCCCTTGCTGGTGTTCGTGAACCCCAAAAGTGGTGGGAATCAGGTATAGCCTTGTCTGGTATGTCTAAGAAGACATCTCTGTGAGGGCATTGCCATTTGAGTGCTGAGCTGTCATCACAGTTTTGGTGATGCTTCAGCTGCACAAGAGGCCCCAATGCCAGTTTACTGCATAGCAGTTCCTACCTCTGCCAGGCTTTGCCTGTGCCCCCTCCAGAATGGTGTTGTCTTAGCCTGTCCCCAGGCAGGACCAAATGCCTCCTTCTGCTATCCACTGGGAACTCAATATTACCTGAAGTCTTTCTTCTCCCCATAGGGAGCCAAGATCATCCAATCCTTCATGTGGTATCTCAACCCACGGCAGGTTTTTGACCTCAGCCAGGGTGGACCCAAGGAGGCGTGAGTACTGATGGGGGCAGCACCTTTCTCTCCTCCATCCATGTCCCAGGATTCCTCCTGAGAGCTCTTCCCCCAGCTCATAGAGGGAGACATGGATGTGGCTTTGTGAATGCCAAGGGCTCTGAGAGGCAGCTGCTGTGTAACACCTTCAGTAACTCTCCCCTCCTCAACCTCCCTGTTGCCCACAGGCTGGAGCTGTACCGCAAAGTCCACAACCTCCGGATCCTGGCGTGCGGGGGAGATGGCACGGTGAGTCTCCAGCCCCTCCATCCCCTGGTGCTCCTTCCCCCAGGCCTTTCCAGTGCAGACAGCAGCCCTCCTTGTTGTAATCCAGAACAGGACAAACTGGGCACACTGCATCCATGGTACAGCTGGTAGCAGAGATGCTGTGGGTCCCCTCGTGCACTGTTCCAGGGAGTGCTAGTCTAACATGTCTGGATTTGTAGCCCTCAAAAGAGGGCCAGTGTCCTCACTGGGGTTACTGGTACATCCTGCAGCACCTGATTAGAGTGTTAAAGACTGTGAATAGCCTCAATTGTGGCTAAGGAGACCCCATCTCTGCCCCTCTGCCATCGCTAGTTCTCCAAGTCACCTCTGTCTGCCTGCTGGTCCCTGAGACAACTAATGGTTTCTTTGTACTCTCTTGCTTGAGCAGGTGGGCTGGATACTCTCCATTCTGGACCAGTTACGCATCAACCCACCTCCTCCTGTGGCCATCCTGCCTTTGGGGACAGGGAACGACTTGGCCAGAACACTGAACTGGGGTGGGGTAAGTGATGGGCACAGGAACCCACTGCCTAGACAGCAGGGCTGAGTGCTTCAATCCTTGTTTCAGACATGTGGTTGGAGATTTGTATGGGCTCTTGTTTCAACTTCCTGTAAATACAGACCAACAAATAAGTGCAATATGGATGTTGCTGTTCTTCTGACATTTGAATGGTACTGCATTAGATTATACAAAAGCAATTGACTTTTCAAACTTTGGTAAATTTTTAGAAGGAAGATGTATTGTTTTAAATTTCAAATCCCATTTTGTGGTGCATTCAAGTAGAGTTGATCTCTTCTACATCTTTTATTCTGAGATGCCTTACCAAAGCCTGCTGTCTGGGGTATCTCTCTGGGAGGCAGGCATGAGACTCCCCAAGTCCTTCTCTTCACCAGGGTTACACAGATGAGCCTCTGTCCAAGATCCTATCGCACGTTGAAGATGGGAACATAGTACAGCTCGATCGCTGGAACCTCCATGTGGAGCCAAACCCTGACACAAACCCTGAGGAAAAGGATGAGGCAGCTGCTGACAAGGTGGGACACCTCCTCTCCATGTCTGTTCCCTGTGCTAGAGTCTGCATTCTCTCTTCTGTCACTGGCTCGGGCAGTCCCAGCACTTGGGGCTATGTTCTCGGGTTGGTGTTTCCCTCTCACTCCTCCAATTCTACCATTCTGTTCATGGCTCTGAGCTGCAGCATTCATAGCAAGGGTGTATGTAGAGTTCATAACTAAATGCCTACCAAAGGTTTTTAACCACAACTTACAACAGGTATAAGCCCAGTCTTCTGTGAGGCTGTTTTCTTTAACAGAAACATGGGTGACTGCAGAAACCTCAGAGAGCAGAGTGTGTACCCTTGGACCGTTTCCCTTACCCCTAGGAGCCAGGAAATAATCCATCATCTCAGGCTGGTGACCTCTGTATTTTCCTAGGGAAAAGGCAAGCAGGATCTTTCAGCCTCATGAGCACTGTAATGGCTCTGCTGTAACCTGACCTCATCTGTGCCGTGGGCACATGCTGGCAGCCTCATCCTTATTTCTCCTTTCCATTTCAGCTCCCTTTGGATGTCTTTAATAATTACTTCAGCCTTGGCTTTGACGCACGGGTGACGCTGGAGTTCCACGAATCTCGAGGTACAGGGCAGTGGCAGGACTTGGTCGGGGTCTGTGGGATGGGCCTGTTCTCATTTGTTCCTCAGGAAAGGGAACAAGAGAATTGCTTCAGGGACAGAGCTGGAGGTGAAACATGAGGAGCAAGTCCAAGCTGCAAAGGGGGAAGAGGGGTGCCTGCACAGGAAAGAAACTGGGGGCAGGCCCCTGGCTGAGGCTGGCTGGAGAGCTGTGTCTGAGGAGAGCTGGCAAGTAAAATATTTCCATGTGTAGGCCAGTGACCTGGACTTTTTTCTCCTTTCCCCAGAGGCCAACCCAGAGAAGTTCAACAGCCGGTTTCGGAATAAAATGTTCTATGCTGGGGTGAGTGTGTGTGGGATATCTGAGCCTGCCGTCATAGTAGCCTTAACGTCAGCTGCAGCACAGGCATGGACCTGCCTCCTGCCTGCATCCTAAACTCACCCATAAGCTACATGGACCTTCACATGCACCCAAGTTAAGCCCCCCAGCCTGAAGCTGGAAAGTTGCTGGAGAAATGCTGCAGCACTGGGAGTCACAGCTCCCCTTTGGCTGTGAGTGCTGCTGGCAGCACAATTTGCTCCGTGGCCTGCAGTACAGTTGCTGTATTGATCTCCTGCCACTATTGTTCTTGATCTCAAGCTCTCAGGGGTGGTCACCGAGGCAGGACCTCCCTGGAGCTGTGGGAAGGCAGACTGCTGTGGGAAGGCAGAGGAAAAGGAAGCCTTTCCATAGTCTGCACACTACTTTGTTCTTTTATTATATACCTTGGACCAGTTACAGCTTCCTGGCTGATTACATCACCCTACTGTGTCTCACCTGACAGCTTTGCATTCAGTATCATCTTTGTTCCTCTGTCTCCCCATCCTCAATATACTTTCTAGCCATGTGTCTGGTGACTGGTATTCGAGCAGTACTAAAGGCCGAGTGCTGCTCTGTGCCATCTCACATCTGTCTCGCTTGTGTCTCTTTTGCTGTCTGCACAATTAAGCCCAAAGGAGACCCTTGCTGTCCCTCCTGGTATCTCTAGATGGAGTCACTTCAGCTCTGTTTAGTGGTACTTCATATCAGCTTGAGACTGAATTTGTCTCTTGTTACTTGGTTCTCACTGTAGGAGACTCATCTTGTCAACTCTTCCCTAAAGTCAGGACTGGGCTGGCAAGGGAGTACTAGAGCATGCTACTGAAGGTGCCTCAAGGTTTTTGGTAGGCAAAATAGCAAGAGGAATGGATCAGGTTGTTTTGGAGGAGAAGAGGACTTCTGACAGTGGATGAAAAGGGGGTTTGCAGGTTTGATCAGCTGAGGTCTGTGTCAGGTCAGTGGCAGGCTGAGTTGCAGGTCAGAGACAGGCTTCCTGGCTTCCCATTCTGGTGAACACCTGGGCACTAACTCTGTCTCTTACCTTGGCAGACGGCTTTCTCCGACTTCCTCACTGGGAGCTCCAAAGACTTGGCGAAGCATGTCAGGCTGGTTGTGAGTGTGCTGGGGTGCTCTGGTCCAGGGAGGGGGTGAGCTGTAGAGGTGTGAAGAACGTCCCTTGGCACACTGAGTATGTCAGGGTTGGGGAACGAATGGGGAGCTTCCTGGAAGCATCAGCTTCCCCTGACTTGGAGAACATTCACTGTAGGGAGCAGAGGAGGGCGGCCATTTCTTCCTAAGTGAGTAGGATGGACCAGGCTCCCCCTTACAGAAGCCTGAACACCCCTGTGTTGTCTCTAGTGTGATGGGATAGACCTGACCTCCAAGATTCAGGACCTGAAGCCCCAGTGCCTGGTCTTCCTTAACATCCCAAGGTGAGCACCCTCAGGACCTGTCTTCATATGCTGGGCTTTTCACACCTGTGCTGTAGATCTCTGCCTGGGTTTGGGGTGCCAGTCCAGGTATTTCTTCTTGTCCTTTCACAGGTACTGTGCAGGCACCATGCCCTGGGGCAACCCTGGGGAGCACCATGACTTCGAGCCCCAGCGCCATGATGATGGCTGCATTGAAGTTATCGGCTTCACCATGACATCACTGGTGAGTTAGTGCTGTTGCCAGTTGTAGGTAGCAATCAGGGGAGTGAATGGTCCCAATGGTCACATGTCAGCCAGCCCACAGCTCCACAGATCCTCTCTGGAGGAGTTGTGGTGCTGGCCTATATGAGTGTCTGCTCTGTAAGATTTAGGCGAGGTGCTGTCATGTCCTGGTCTCTGTGAGTCCCTTCTCACTGAAATCATACCTGAGACCCTCAGAACTTGGTTCACTTGTAATATCCAGATGACAATGGATGTTCCCCTCATCCATGTCTCAGTCCCATGTTCTGCTCTCACTCTGGACCCTTTCACAGGCTGCCTTGCAAGTCGGTGGCCATGGGGAGCGGCTCTGTCAGTGCCGGCAGGTGGTTCTCACCACATCCAAGGCCATCCCCATGCAGGTAGATGGAGAGCCCTGCAAGCTGGCAGCTTCCTGCATCCACATCTCTCTGCGCAACCAAGCCAACATGCTGCAGAAGACCAAGCGGCGCAACTCCATGCCTCTGCTCAATGAGTAGGTTCCTCAGATTGATCTGCCACCTCCTCTCCAAGGAAGGATGGTTGGCAGGGAAAGGGATGGGACTGATCCATGACTGGCAGAGGCATTTCAGTCCTTTCTTGGGTAGGGTCTGGGAAGGGATTGGGTCACAGAAGTAAGACCAGACCCTGATGCTGAAGAAGCTGCTGGTGCCAAGCTCCCCACCCCAGTCTATACAATACTCTTGCCTATTTTGGAGGGATTAGGGCAATAAGGAGAAAGCAGGGTGTCACTTTCTGATATCTTCCTTTTTCCTTGCCCCCTGCACACAGCCAGCAGCCAGTGCCTGAGCGGCTGCGGATCCGGGTGAGCCGCATCAGCATGCGCGACTATGAGGCACTGAACTATGACAAGGAAAAGCTCAAGGAAGCCTGTGAGTGACCAGCTGAGTGACCAGGGGGTGGGAACTGCAGTCCCCAAGTATGGCAAAACCTGTAGCTAAACTGTGAGGTGTTGGAAATGGGGGGCTGCTCTCTGAGTTAAGCCTGTGCCCTGTCCTTCAGCTGTGCCACTGGGGATCATCGTGGTTCCAGGAGACAGTGACCTGGAGTTGTGCCGGACCCAGATTGAGAAGCTACAGGAGGTGAGTCTGCATGAAAAGTGGTCATAGCTTAATACTGAGGATGAAGGGACTCAGGGAAAAGATTCCTAAGCCACCTTGACCTGCACACACCACCATACACACTCTTGCTTTGGGTCACACTTAGAGGTCACGGTTTGCCTTCACCATGTGGTGAAGGCAGGGTCCCAAGCTGGATGCCTTGTTGCTCCCTGCTGTCTGACAGCTTCTTTTTCAGCACTCCTCTTCTGACCAGAAGGTGACTCTGAAAAACTACAGGGTAGTATAAAAAGCCAGCACACATCCTGTGGGGGCCTATACCCATTCAACCCTTCACAGGCTCTGTGTTTCCTGTCACAGCTCTGCCTTCTCCAGGTGCCTAGATTAGGTTTATAACCCCTCCCACTCTTCTCATTTGCAAGCACTAATTTTTGTGTCCTTGCCAATGTACTAGCACATGTCTGTGACCTGTGCATAGACTGTGTTACTGTTGCTCCTGGTGAACAATGCCTTCTAAGCCCATAGTGTGGCTTCTGGTGCTGCACTGCTCAATCTGATTGTTGCACAGAAGATTGAAGGGACCTTTCTTAGTCTGCTGTTAGCTGGCCCTTGTGCTTGTGGGAATCCCATGCATTGTATGTGTAGAGTCCGTCAGAGCTGAGTTGCAGAGCTGCTTGCCTGGGCTGGCACACTGGCATCTGCCTGTTGCTGTGCCTGCTCTGTATGTGTGTCCCCTGCCCACTTTGTGCCCAGGCACTGGTGGGGACACACAGGCAGGCACATGGCTAGCAGCTCCTGGATTCACAGAGTAATGCTCTCCTGCTGTGTCAGTGTGATTGCCCCTGCAATCTCCCGCACCTTTAAAACTGTGCAGTGTGGCCAGTGTTCCTTGGTCACCTCATGGTTTACCTCTTGTCACTCCTTGGGTAAGCTCTGTGCTCTGATCTTAAAGCCAGGCAAGGACCAGGTACCTTGGCCAGACAGTCTGTAAAGCCAGACATGGCAGCACACCAAGCAACTCCAGCGGGATGAGAGAGGGATTGGGGGGCTGCCCAGATGCAGGCTGTAACAGGACACCTTGCTTTTCTGCAGGATTTCCCTGCACAGCCCTCTGCTTTAGAGCGCCTGCTCTTCCAGGTGTGTATAGCCTCTCTCTGTCCTCTGGGCCCATCTGCCGTGTCCACTGTGCCAGTCTCAGGGGCTCATCTTGTGACATTGCTCTAGAGTCAGCTCCAGTCTGTCCCATGGTACTCCCTGTTGCAGTGTGCTGTGGCTGTGTTCAATTTCATCCAAGTGCCTGTGGTCCTCTATGTCTGCAGAGACCTCCCAAAGCAGGAGAAATGCTCTGAAGAGAGATGCAGGGGCCATAAACTATGTCTTTATCCTCTCTTTTATTATGCAGGAGGGAGATGGAGCCAAGCCGAAGACAGTGTCATTCCAGAGGCTGTCACCCAAATGGTGCTTCCTGGACTGTGAGTATCCCCCTCCACTAGGAGCTGGGTCTGATGATGTGCTGGCAAGGTCCTTTGGTCTGCCAGCTCAATGGAGGTAGGGGATGGAGATTCACGTGGCTGCAAAGATCCAAGGTTATTGATGCCTTAGAAACCATAGAAGTACCTGAGAATTAGGGCATAGGAATTACAGCTCCTATGCCCAGAAAAGTGGAGGAATCAGTAGCTCAACTGAAGTGTGTCAGCACCAATGTATGCAGCATGGGCTAAAAACAGGAGGAGCGAAAAGATATGGCAGAGCAAGAAAACTATGACATAGTTGCCATCACAGAGACATGGCAGGACAAGTCACACAGCTGGGGTGTTTTAATGGATGGCTATAAACTCTTCAGAGGGGACAGGCAAGGAAGGAGACCAAGCTGATCTCTTCCTATGTTGAGATGACTTGCTCAGTGAAAAGCTGTGGATGTTGTCCACCTGAACTTCAATAAAGCATTTGACACTGTTTCCCACAGCATTCTCCTGGGGAAACTGGCTGCTCCTGGCTCACATGAGTGCACTGTTCACTGGCTAGAAAACCAGCTGGATGGCCGGGCCCAGAGAGTGGTGGTGCCTGGAGTTACATCCAGCTGGTAGCCGGTCACCAGTGGTCATCCCCAGGGCTCAGTATCGGGCCTGGTCCCATTTATTGTCTTTATCAGTCTGGATGGGGAGATCAGGCACACCTCAGTCACTTGCACACAAGTTGGGTGGCAATGTTGATCTGTGGGAGGGCAGGAAGGCACTGCAGAGGGATCTGGGCAGGCTGGATCATGGGCCAAGGCCAATTGCACAAGGTTCAAAAAAGTAAATGTCCTGACCTTGGGTCACAACTACCCCGTGCAGTGCTGCAGGCTGGAGGAATGGGGGCTGGAAAGCTGCTCAGCAGAAAAGGACCTGGAGGTGCTTGTCAATGGCACCTGAACATGATTCAGTGTGTGTGTCTGTCAGGATCTGATTACTAATGTTCTTAGGAATGCCCCTGCCCAAATTAAGGTGAAAATGAGACCATGTGTCATTGACAATAGTATGGGGTTTTGACTGTAAATATGAGAGAGAGAGAAATAGAAAATAGATGGGGGGACAGAAAGAGAGTAACAGGAACAGAATAAGGAAAGTATCACCACTCCATGGGTCCCAGTGATGTTCCATTGATCCTCTCCAGCTGGTCTTTTTGGTGGTGAAGGTCACCTGAAAAAAAATAGAATCTGATGGGTTAATACACACTCAGGCCATGTATAAAAATCCCTACCTCCCTGGAGTAGGGGGGAAGTTTGCCGCTGTCTCTTCCACATTTGTTGCATTACGTGCAGTCCTGTGGTGCAAAGCCTCAGGAATGACTGTGGAGGCACTTTGGGGGTGCTTTGATGGATTAGTGCACCCCCTCAGCTGCCCCTCACGTGAATGTCCTGTGGATATTGCCTTCCCAGGGTTGGGGGTTCCATAGCCAGTTTCTACAAGGGAGGATGGGTTCACAGCCCCTGAGCAGAGGTTACAACGCACCAAAACTTCCTCCCCCCGCTCAGTTGGGGGGTGAAATCTGTGCAAACCTGCTCCCAGCAAATGGGTCTGTGGGCTACAGCCTCCCCTACCCCAAAGCAAGCCAAAGATGATTCTTAGCATGACTGCTGGGTTGGGCTCACATTCTTGTCCTTGTTTACTTGTTTGTTCCAGGTGATTGAAGAATTCCCTTTATTTAATCTCAGCAGTTTAACTTTCAGTCCAAAGTCCCAGTCAGATATCTTCAGGGAAGCTTCTTTGGTTGTAGCTTCTTTATACAGTTTTTATACAGTTATAATGAGTAATACTTTATAGGCCAATGGCCTTCTGGCCTGGATCAAGAAAAGTGTAGCCAGCAGGACCAGGGCAGTGATTGTTCCCTGTTCTCAGCCCTGGTGAGGCCACACCAGGAATCCTGTATCCAGCTTTGGGTCTCTCACTGCAGGAAGGACACTGAGGTGCTGGAGCATGTGCAGAGAAGGACAATGGAGCTGGTGAAGGCTCTGGAGCACAGATTTTAGGAGGTGTAGCTGAGGAAGCTGGGGTTGGTTAGCCTGGAGAAAAGGAGGCTAAGGGGAGACCTTACCACTCTCTACAACTACTTGGAAAGAGATTGTGTGAAATTGTGTTGGTCTCTTCTCCCACGTAACAAGCAAGAGGATGAAGGGAAATGAATGACCTCAAGTTGCATCAGGGAGGCTTTTTTCCCCCACTGAAAGGGGGATCAAGCATTGGAACAGGCTGCCCAGGGAAGTGGATGAGTCCCTATCCCTAAAGATGCTTAAAAGATGTGTAGATGTGGCACTTAGGGATGTGGCTTAGTGGTGGACTTGGCAGTGTTGGTTTAATGGTTGGACTCAATCTTAAGGGTCTTTTCCAACCTAAGCAGTTTTAGTGATCATTCCGTGGTTCCATGAATTTGGGGGGTGAGAGAACAGACATTTAGTGACAAGCGGCATGGAACCATTGAGGCTTGGGACTCATGGATATTGGGGTCTTTGGGGCTGAGCACAGCAGTGCTTTCCCCCAGGCTGCATATCTGGCTGCTGACCCGGAGTGGAGCAAGGGGAGTCTGTGGTTCTCTTGCCCCTGGAGCTGAAGGCAGCTTGGTGGCATGTGTTTGTCACTGCGGGACTGCTGGGGATGCTCTCCTGTGTTGTGCAGGCAGGGGGCCCCCCTGCTCCAGCGTGCCCGGAGCCGGGCTCACCATGAGCATAGCAGTGTTAGGGGAGAACAGCCTCCCTGTTGGGCTCCAGCTGCTGCTTCTCCCCTGCCTGAAAGTACCTTTCTCTTCTCCCTTTGCCTTCTCCGACCAAGAACCTCCCTCTGTACCTAGAAGCTGGCTGAGTGAAATGCCCATTTGTAGCATTTAATCTCTCTGATACCCCAGCAAGCAGCATGTAGACCACAGCAGAGCACAGCCATGGGTTGCAAAGTGGGCCTGGGAAGCCTCGTGCTAGGCAGAGAGGGTGCAACTTCTCCCCTCAAGGTTCTAGCCCTTTGTATGGTGTTGCTAGTGGTGCTGCTCCCCAGTGTCACTACTAGGACTGCTGTACCAGGGCCACTTTCCCTTCTGCCAGTCTCCCAGCAGCAGGTTCTGGGCTCAGGAAAATGTGTCAGGAAAGAGACTAGAGTCTCATTCAACACAGCACAGGTTTGTTCAAGTAGCTGAATTATAGGCCTTGAACAGTAGCTCCCTGGATGCAAATATCCAGGATAAACATGGCTCTTTCACTCCTCTCACCTGCTCTAGCACATCCCCACTCTGTTTGCAGAGAGACTTCCTTGGGTCTGCAAGAATCCCACTGCAGCAACCTCTCCTGGACTAGCACCAGCAGCCTGTCAGGATATTGGGGAAATGCTGCCCTGCATAGGAATCCAGCTGTCCTGGCACTGTGCTTTTACTTGTCCTGGTCTCCCTTGGTGATGCCCTTAATCCATAACCCCTCCCTGCTCCCCTGGGGGTGGGGGCCATGTGTGTCTGGCTCCAGCATAACCACTTGCTCTCTTGGAGCTCCTCTCTCTCTGTGGTGATCTCTTCTCTAAGGAAGAGGGATGCACTCAGACAGGCTGGAGGCTGATTTGAAGCTCTCCTGCCATCCTAGGAGACAGGGACTTGGATCTACAGCTGGTGGTGGCATGCTCTGTTGTGCCTGGCAGTCACATGCTCTGAGTGGCCTCATGAAGGTCCTTAGTCAAGTCAGCAGGAGGCTGAGCCCTCTCTTTTCCCAGCCTCCTGTAGTGCCCCCATTTCTGAGCACTGTTCAACAAGGTGCACCATGTTAATCACAGCAGTTCCTCACCTGGTATAAGTGAGTGCTGAGATGTGCACTTCATAGTCCTGAGCTTCATCTGCTCGGGATAATGCTGGAGCATCTGAAAGCCCCCAGAAAGGCCATGGCATCAGCTAGTTGTGTTCCTGCCTTACCTCCTTACCTGTGGCTCCCTGCCAGGAGTCATTGAGGAGAAGGTAGCAAGCAAAGGCGCATTTCACGGGGACATGGTGGTCTGTTGGCCTAAGGGGCTGCCTCTAGGGTGAAGACACCAGCAGATTCATGAAGGGAAGTGGTTTGCTCCTGGTCAGGGGCTGCTGTTTGCTTTGCTGTACCCTCTGTGCAATGCATTAAGTGGCTGGATAGCTCACTGTCACTGGTGGTGGGAAGAGGCGCTGTCTTGCACCAAGGATCAGCCTGTCTTGTTCTGTTCCTGTCTTACAGCAACCACGGCCGATCGGTTCTACAGGATAGACCGTGCACAGGTGAGTGCAGCCTCACCCTGCACCGTCATCCCCTGGGAAGGTGCTTGGGTGTCCCACCTGCACACAGACCAACAGGCAGGCTTAGCCTTAGGGCCACACAGGTCTCACACCACTGACCTGGCCTTTGGCATCCCCCAAAGGGATGGCATGACAAGCCTGGCCCAGGACCAGGCTCAGCACCTCCAGGTTTCTAGAGAAAAGGGAAGAAGCCTGAGTGGTAGCGCAGAACCTTGGGTTGAAAGCTGCCTGCAGGGCCCTCCAGTGCAGCAGGTAAGGAATAGCAAACGTAACAAGACTGGCCAGGGGACCTGCCAGCTGGGATCATCTTCACCAGTATTAGATACTTTCTCTAATGATCTGGGGAGGGGAGCGTGGAGATAAGGTTTACGAGGTTGCTAAGGTGGCAGGAGACAGGAAGCCTGAAAAGAACAAGGAGATGCAAAGGCTCCCAGGCGCAAGACTGTTCAAGCCACCATTGCTGTGCAAATGAGTGGGCCACAAACTCACCCAATGGGATATGAGGGGATGTAGTTTTGCAGAAGTAGGTCTTGCTTCTGAGGAAGCATGTCCTGACTTGTTTCTTTCAGGAACACCTCAACTATGTGACAGAGATCTCTCAGGATGAGCTCTATGTCTTGGACCCAGAGCTAGTGGTCACTCAGACTGTGAGCACTTCTCCTGCCATGCCTGACCTCGTGGACTCATCTGCCACACCCCCTGGGCACCATTTTGCATTTCCTTCCTGTTCCTCCTCTCCATCCTCCTCTCCTGCCCCCAGGTGAGTCTGAAATGGGGGTGCTGGGCCTCAGGAAGAATGGGCAGTGATGGGAGAGCTAGGGTTGGCTTCACAGCATTGATCCCTGGGCCAGATTACAGGGGAGCTCCCTGGAAGTAAGCAGGAATTCACTGTTGAGTAAGGCCAAGGGATGAGATGCAGTCCTGTTTTCCTTGTTCCTCTGCCAGTGCTGCCCTAAGTAGCCACCATCACCAGGTGGCTCAGCCATGGGGTCAAGCTCCAGCACCTGGACCATGGGGCAGAGGACAAGGGTGTCTCTCAGCCAAACCGAGGCCAGTGATGAGTAGGGAGGAGCAATGGGACCAGGAGCAGCAGTAGAAATGGGAATGGGGATGGGGAAGAACCCAGATCAGGGAAGAAGGAGTGCTACAGGCAGGTTTCTCCATCCTTCTAATGGTGGCATGCCCATTAGGGCCATCTGCTGCCAGGACTGGCAGGGTTAGTTACGCTTTCTCTTCTTCCCTTCCAGTGCTGAGCCTGAGCACTGCCTCCCACACAACGGTGAGTGGAGTCCTACCCCTGGTCATACCCCCTCTTGGGTTGCACTTTTGTTTTCCTGCCATGGGTTTTTTTGGCTACTCTCTGGTGAGCAGGGAGTAGCCCTATTGTTCCATGTATTCTGAAACATGGAGCCCTGCAGGCAGGTGACCCAGAGGTGAGCACAAGAGACCTGACAGTGATTTGTGGAGCGGCCCAGCCAGGCGCCTTCCCAGCTCCAACATGCGGGAAATTATGTGGCAAGGGGTTAATCCCCCACCTGCAGGGCCGAGCGTTGTGGACTGGGTTGGAAGGCTGTCTCTGCCTCTCCCTGAGGAGGTGGGAGCACTAGATCAGGGGCCTCACCAAGCTGAACAAATGGAAAGAGTTTCCTGAAACTTGATTGGAGTCTGGAGGTGTGAGTGAGTCATTGGTGAGAAGCATCTTGGCTGCTGGCTGATGCCCAGGAGATCTGCTCCCCATTTTCATCACAAGTTATCCTGCCCAAGGGCAGAGACTACTCCCCCTGCATCTCCCTGGGGCTGAGACCTGGCTGCACCCCTAGCTACGTGGTGTCTCTTTCCTTTCCCTGGCTTGTTCCTTACATTCCTCAAGGTGGAGAAGCCATGTAAATGCAGTCTGACCAAAGCATTAATCCCTGGAGGAGCTTGTGCTCCTGCTCCACACCTCTGGTGCCCAGCTCTTCTCTCCAAGATTAGATAAGCAGTGTTCCAGATTGACTTTTCTGACCCTGACGCATCTCTCTTTGCAGATGACCTTCTGATAGAAGCTGCCAAGAGTGGCAACTTCAGCAAGGTAGGTGCTCCAGCAGCCTGGTGCAATGAGCAGCCAAGGCTGGCTCCTGGGCTGGTGTGCCCTTTGGGCTAAGAGAAGCCCTGCCAGCTGTGCTCCCCAGTTGCCCTGGAGCAATGCCTGTCAAAGGCCTTCCTTCATGAGTGGTGGCTAGAAACCAGGCAGGCTTCTGGCAAGGAGCTCTGGTTCATCTCCTGGGAGACACAAAGGGAAGGGAGGAGAAGGGAAGGGACTTGGTAACATGGCTGAGCTGGACAAAGCTCCCCATCAGCACCAAGTATCCACACAACCTGTCAGACACTCCAGGTACATAATGCTGGGGCTTGGAGCTGGGAAATGCAACTCATCCTGAACAATCTGACAATCCTGTAGTTCCAAGAGCTGCACCAAGCTGGAAGAGACCTGATGGTGCGAGATTCCTCAGGCCAGACTGTCCTCCACCATGCTGTCAAATCAGGAAGCAAGGACATCGTCAAATACATCATCGAGAATGGTGAGCTGGAGTCAGAGTGCCACTCTTAGCAAAGGAGCCTGGCAGCAAAAAAACAATCGACCCTCTGCTTAGAGGGAGTGCTCCTGGGCTTAGATCCCTTCCCTCTGGGTTTGCTACGTCATCCTTCTGGTGTATGGGCTTTTCCTGGCTTCTGTCTGCCAGTACTGGGGTGTCCTCATAGCTATTGCTGCATCCTGGCAGGGATCAGCATATCTCTGGGAAACATTTCTCAGTGTCTTGCTTCTGCCTCCAGGGCAGCTGACCAGTTGTTTTTGGCAGCTCCCACTGAAATACAGACAGTTTTATTTTTATTTAGATATTTCTCTGTAGTGAGTCCACAACCACTTCTTCTTTCCTGGGATCAGCTGGGCTCAGATGCTACTGCTGACCTGAGTTCTTTGAAGCTAGGACTTTTGCAGGCAGCATGAAAATAGCAGCCCCTATGGAATGATGCAGACTGTGACCAGGGAGTAGGCAGGTCGGTCTCTGCCCCAGAGCCAGGTCTCACTCACCTGCACTCTTTCTTTCCACAGCTCCTTCAGAAATCCTTGATGCCACAGAGGAGGAGAAGTAAGTCGCTGCCTGACTTGCATTACTTGTTGGCCAGACCCTCTGTGAAGTGACCAGTTATAGGGGCACTTCAGCTGCCCTTGTTCTAATTGCCAGCCATGATTCCCAGTCCATTATGGACAGGCTGCCCCTGAGTAGCACCCCCTCCTCTGCCTGGACAAACACACAACTTACCACCACCAGCTGCTGCTGCCGCTGAATTGCTGTCCCTTGATGCCACCTGCATGTGCTCATTGTCCCTGTTCAGGGGGACATCTCACATCTCCTGCTTTCTCCTCCTCAGTGGTGAAACCAGCTTGCACCAGGCTGCAGCCTTACGCCAGCGCACTATCTGCCACTACATCGTGGAGGCTGGGGCCTCGCTCATGAAGACAGACCTGCAGGTGACAGTGGGAACAGTGGCAGTGGGGCTTTCTAGGGTGACCAGAGGGCTGGCAGGGAGCAGAGCAGAGGTGATTTGGGTGAGGTGTTTGCCAGTCAGAGGGGAGCTGACATGGAGTACCTATGCCTGCCCACTAGAGCCCAGCTACAGAGGGGTTAAATTCCTCTTCTCCTAGTGCTTCTCTCCCTGTTGTTTTATTAAATTAGCAGCAAGGGGCTGGAATGTCTCATCCCTGTCTCCCCCTTCCCACCCTCAGGGGTTAGAGCAAGGACATTCTCCCTCCGAGCTGCAGGACTCCAATGCTCTCCCCCACCGGCAGTCATGATGGGGGATCTGGGAGCTCCTCTTGGCGGGTGAAGCCGGCCTGCAGGGAGCAGGAGCAAGCAGTTGCAGCACTTTCTCTCACATGCTGAGTTAATTGAGCTGTGCCTTAGTGTCAGGGAATTGTGCCAGCCCTGGCAGAAGAGATGCAAAAGGGGAGGAGGAGGGCTTGGGGCCATATTTTGGTACAGGAGGTTCCCAGGGCTGGCATATGGCAGAGAGGATGTGGTCAGATCTCTCTGGTGGAGGCTTGTAGTGATGGGCTGTAACAGAGGTGATGTAGAACAAGCCAAGAAGGTGTAATCTGTGGGTCTGGGACACCCATTAGGAGCCCAGTTGAGGGGTGCTGGTGGTGGTGAAGCTTGGGGTTCAATTTAGACAATGCACGTTCCTGTTTGCCAGATGCCAGGAGAATGCAGTACAGATAATCTCTGGCTCCCCATCTCTCTTCCTTGGTCCTGTCTAAGACTTAGGCCTTGCACAGTGCCCAGAGTGGGGCTGGCCTAAATGGAGACTCAGCTGGCAGAGGCAAGAGGAGAGGGGAGTTTGGGGTGCATGGCCCCTCTCTGTTCCCTGCCCCATCATTTTCCTGAAGGAGAGGAACAGCCCCCAGCCTGCCAGCACAAAAGGGAGCCTTGCTCAGGCATGCGGCTGCCCCAGGGAATGGGTTTGCACGTGCCTGTGCAAAAGCATGTCGCATGTCAGGTTTGTGGCTGCCTGGGGACCCCGCTGTGCTGCTGCACTGACCTCTCAGGGGCTCAGGGTCACAGCCTGCCTGCACAGGCAGGATCCACCTCATTAGAAACCCTAGCAGCAGACCTGTAGCAGGGGTTTGGAGCAGACTGATCCCGCTCTCTGCAGTGGTGAAGGAGGCTGAGCCTTATCAGTTGGAGTGCCTCAGCCAGCCGGGCAGGGAGGCCCTGGCAGCTCTGGTTTCAGGCTGCAGGCAGGCAGTGATGCAGAGGGCCTTCTGCAGGGGAACAGGAAAGAAGCTTAATTCCTCCTCTGTTAACTGAGTGATTGCATTCAGGGGATGTGGGGAGGAGGCCATCAAGGAAAGCCAGCACCAAAGCACAGAGTGATCTCCATCCCCTGATGGTGTGGCTGCTGGGGGTTGTGTGCAGGACCACGGGGTATGCCCAATCTTGGGGTGCACATCCCAAGGAGATTTCTTGCTGCGTGATACCTCTCTGCAGCCACACATGGATGGGCTTTTGTGCACAGGCACATCCAGGCCCAGCGGAGGACTCTGCACGTCTGACCATTGTTCCTGATGGAGAAATATAGCTGGGGGGTGCTCGGAGGCCCCAGCACACTGCTGTAGCTGCCTGTGCCCTGCTGTGCACCAGGGGATGAGCCAGGCAGGACGGGTATCCCTTCCAGGGCTGGTTTTCAATGGCAGCGGCAGAGCGCCAGGTTTCTGTGGCCTTTCTCAGTGGCACAGCAGAGCCTGGCACTCGGAGAGGTGGAGCAAGGAGCAGGGGGAGAGAAGGGGGAGAGGAGACAGAGCTGGGAGTTGTTAACAGATTTGTTTTTTATGGAGTGCAGGAGTTCATTAGTGGACACAATCCAGATGGCTGCAATAAGCTGGTGAAATGTGATCCTCCTTTGGGAGCTGGAGCGTGCTAGCCAGGCTGTGAGAGGGAAGGGGGGTTGGTATGCTTGGGCATTCCCCAGACATAACCCTCATTCCTCACCCTTTCCCGCCTGTCTCCCCAGCACAGGGGAAGAGCCAGTCAGGGGAACTAGCCTTTGTCTCTTCTTGGGTGACTTGTGTTGCCCAGGGTCAGTCATGTCCTAGCCCATGCCTGGAGCTGATGGTCCTTCAGGGGACAGCTCCCAGGCCTGCAGTAGTCATGCTCCTCAGGAGCACACTTTGACCCCATGGTGAGCACATGGACATTTGGCTGCCACCTGACTTGGGGTTTGGCTGCAGGCTCTGCTGGACCCAGCCACACGGGGGAATGGGGACACCCTTGGGTGCCAAAGCAGCCTTTAGGCAGCGTTCGGCGCTCTTGACTTGTCGCCTCCCCTGCACAGGGAGACACCCCGAAGCACCGTGCTGAGAAAGCCAATGACCCCGACTTAGCTGCCTACCTCGAGAACCGACAGCACTACCAGATGATCCAGCGGGAGGACCAGGAGACAGCTGTGTAGTGCTTGGCGTGCCTTAGCCCGAGCCAGCTCATTCAGGATGAGAAGAGTACAATGCCAACTTCAGAGCTGTATCTGGCCCAACCGTCCCCAGATGCTAGCCTGCTCCCTGGAGATGGACGCAGAAGAGCTCTGCCCCAGGCGGGCTGGAACTCTGTTTATGAGGACAATGGATATTTCAGACTTGAAGCCTGATTCTTTGTGTGTGCCCTTCACCTCTCATTCACCACATTCCCTGCCCTAGGTGGGCTCTATCCTCCAGCCATGTTAGAGCAGGCCAGGCTGAAGCCTACAGTCACCCTTGTTCATGGGAGTAATTCCAGTGTCCCCTCCACAGGCTCCTACCTATAATCCTTATGGGATATCATTGCTCAGTCCTTCTCTCTGCTGGCAGTGCCCCTCTTTTAGGTGCTTGGCTAGGTTTGTGTCCTGTTCCTCCTCTCCTGTCTGGCACAGCTGTGGGAGGCACAGGCTGCATGGACAGACTGCGGAGGCTGTGAGCCACAGACTGCCCCAAAGAAAGCACCACAACTTACTGGCCCTGCTTTCTCCTCCCTCCTGGGGCTGCACCAGGTCTCTGTGTTGCCCTACCCAGAGCCTTCTGCAGCAGGAGGGAAGTCACTTGTGCATCCAGCCTTTCCTCAGAGCATCTGGGTCTGGTGCAGCTGGAAGTAGAGCAGCAGGTGCTCTCCTGATGGGCCTTGCGTGCTCAGTCAGCAGTCTGACTCAGGGCTGGGATGGCATGGAGGAAGGCTACCAAACCGTCCCACCATGCTTCTCTCCATGGGGCTGAGTGGAACAGTTTGCACACCCACTCTGCTGAGCATCTCTTTGTGAGCCCGCTGCAGGATGGTGGAGAGCTGCACTCAACTGGTGCAGTAGCAGCAGTGATGTCTGTTATATTTCCCAAATGCTGAGTTAGATTCAGCTGCCCTCCTTGCTTCAGTTTCCCCCTCAATGCTAGACTTCACACGGGGCTGGATGGGCAGTGCTGGGGTCAGTGCTGCTCTCAGGGATCTCCTCCTGTCCCCCAGCCTGGCAACATGCATCCTCTTAGGCTGACTCCTGCTATTCCCCAGACTGGGCACAGGGCTTTGCAGGGAGCTCATCAACCCACGTGGGCAAACCATGAACTCACCCTCTCCAGTTTTAGTAGAAAGAAGGATTTGGATTCCCAGGAACCATCAGGGCTCCTAGCCCTGAGTCATGCCTACAGTGGGATGGAGTTTCACAAATCGCCTGTCATGGGGCATGAGGCACCACAATCCATCTTCCCTGTTGATGCTGTAAGCACTTGATGCCAAGACATCAAGCCAGGCCTTAAGCAAGGCTTTTGCAGAACTGAGTCTCTGAGACCAGGAGGTGCCCACAGAGGAGAAAAGCTGATGGCTCTGAGCCTAGCAGACCTGCTTGGCACTTTTGGGTGGGCAGTGGTTGTGAAGGGGGTTGCTGTTCACATCTTTGCTCTAGGAGAGGATACTGCTGCTGCCGTGCATGGTCTGTGCAGTCCCTTGGCACTGACATGCAGCTGTGCCCACTGGGTCATGCTGGATGGCACTGTTTGAATCCCTCCTACTACCAAGAAAAGGGTATAAGGATACTGTAGGGAACCAGAACACCCTTCAGACTTTTTGCCCAGGGGCAGGGTTTCCTTGAAGGATGGGGATGCTATGCTGTACTGGGGAGCAGAGGCACAGGGCAGTGCAGGGTGCCCAGGGGCCAGTGTCAGTATTGGCAAATAATAATGAAGTGTACTAATGCATTGACAGCTGGGACACTCCAGAAGTGCCTGGAGTTCTCATCAGCACTGCTGGCAGGCCACTAATAGACAAGGCACTGTCACTTCTCAGAGGTCCACACCACTGCTGCCCTAGACAGGATACCCAACTTGGCCCAGAGGCATTTAAGCCTCAGCTTTTCCCTTTCTCCCTTATAGTTTTTCGTACAGGTAGTTGAGAGACACACTGTCCCCCTCCCTGCCTAGCCCCTCCATGCACCTGTGAGCTGAGTTGCTGTGCAATTCCAAGCCTGCTTATATTTTGGTGAAGAAGGAGGGGGTGTTGGTTACCCTGCTCCCTGAGGGCAGGGGTTCTGTGCAATACCTGGGTCTGTGTTTCTTAGACACTGTTGTAGGATTGTATTTTTGTAATTATGTGAGGATGCTGGCTCCAGCTGGGCCAGGGCCTGGCATGAGCCTGTATTCCCATTGCTTTTCAACTTTGACTGTTTGATGTTGTTGTTTCTTGCCATTGTAATAAAGAGATTGATGTTTTAGTTCCTGTCTCCTTGCTGCATCTGCAAGATTGCAGCAGGCATCGCACAACAGATGCCCTGCATGGCACAAACAAGGTTGGATCCCAAGGCCTCTGCCCCTGTCCAAACTTGGGGGTACTTTTGGGAGTTCCCTGCTGGCCCGCATCCTTGTTCATTTCCTAGCACAGCATCCTTCTGGGACTGTTGCTAGATACAGGGTCTTTGTCCTGAGGGACCTTCTCCTCCATTCTGCATCATACATCAATGCTCAGTATAATGTGGGAAAAGGAGAAAGTGCACTGCCTTCCCAAGTGATCCAGAAGGCCTTGGAAGTGTGAGTCAGCAGCCTGCTATTGCTCCCTGGGGCAAAGGCAGCAGCCCCAGCAGCTGCCACAGCTGTCAGTGGATACTGCAGCAGCATCCAGCCTCCAGTTTCAAAATGTCTGCTGGTGGTGAGCTGTCCCCAGTCACGCTGCTCTGCGGGAGATGAGCCTGCCGGGGGCTCTGCCTATTCATTTCCAGCTCCAGCAGGGAGTCTTGTGCTACCGCCTCCAGTGCTGAGCAGTGAGAGCAGGGATTATCTCTGCCACTCTGGTGGAAGGACCGCTCTCTGATTACAAAAGCAGAGGATTAGGGACACTTCTGCTTCCAGCCTCAGACTCATAAGGATGACTGTGGCTGACACACTTCTATCCTGTGGAGTTTTCTTTGAAAAAGGAGGTAATTGCAGTGGCCAATGGCATGCTGGTGATGGAGCCAGTGGGTGATGAGGAGCTATACTCATACCTCAGACTTGTATTTCTTGGGGCAGTTTGGCAGCCTGCCTAGTGCTCCTGCCAGCCCCTCTCTGCCCGGAGAAGCAGCCGCCTTCCCTGCCTGCATTGTCCCTTCCACCCCCACTGTGCCTCTCTTTCATGGTCTTCAAACTTCAGCTCCTGCCCAGAGCTAATAGTGAGGATCGGTAGCAGGTGTAAGGCACACCAAATTGTCCTGGCCTCCCCAGGGACCAGGTGTACATGCAACTGGGAGGAGGGGGCCCGCTCTGCTTCAGTGCCCAGACCCCAGCATGCTGGCAATTGGCCCACATCTCAGCAGGGAGGCTGTCAGTAACCATGGCGATTGGAGTCTTCCAGCCGCCCCAGTGTCAAATATACCGTGGGGAAGAAAAGCAGTCCTGCTATGTGATCACTCTGGTGAGGAGTGTTGGAAGAGGGGCAGTGTACCTGTGGGGCAGAGTCCTGCCCTTCTCTCCAAAGGGTGTCAACATCTCCTCTTTTTCCTTTTCAGTCAGGTGCTGGGGGTTCAGAGGTCTGTCTGCCCTCCTGTGGGATGGAAGCACACCTGGGGGTGTAGGTATGTGTGCAGGCTGGAGAAAGCAATGCAAGCCCAGACCCAGCTTAGCAGAGTTGGGGTGACAGCAGTGGGCCCTGTTAGTGATTACCTGGCACACACCTCAACAAGGAAAAGTTCATTCCTCTCCCATGCATGGCTGCATCCCTGCACTGACACTGCAGCAACATCCACTACCAGTTCCTCAAGGACCAGGCTTTGACCAGAGATGGAAAATGCAGAGCTGTCGTGCCATGAATTAGACTGTGACATTTTAAGAGCTCAATTTAAAAAGCTCAAGTTAACCAACTGCAGGGAAATGCACCTGGGTTGGTCACACTCCCTCTTTTTTCCTCCTTTCCTCAGTATGAGGCCTCTTTTCTGCAGTCAAGCACTTTTGCTGCTAATTTGAGCTGGGGAAGGAGCCCAAAGGGACCAAGCACAGCCACTGCTGAGTGATGTGCACCAATGCATCTCTGCTCTCTCACACAGCTAGCACTTGTCTCCTGGTCCCTTGGAACGGGTGAAAATCCACACAGGGCTTCACTGTACCTTATGTTGCTGTGCCCTGGGGACTCCAGCGAGATCTTCAGCTCCTGGCCAGAAACAGCTGAAGAGAAGCAGCAGTGCTTGTGCCACACCTAGTTCTTTAGCAGTTCTATAGGCCTTGCTTTGCTCATCAGAGTCTCCTGATTCAGACGTGCAAACCTGATGTACACCTAGGTCCTTCTTTTGTACATTGAAGTTTGTCTCAGCAGCTTCCTTCAGCTTGAGTTTAAAGGCCCAGCAATGGGGGGAGGTTACTGGCTTTGCTACCTGCCCAGCTATCAGGATCCATTTCGGCATCCTGGGCTCAAACCTACAGCCTGGCATCTCCGGATCCCTCGCCACACAGAGCAGTACCTGTTGCTGTGTGTGCAGCAGGAAGAGGAGATGACATGTTCCCACATTTACCAGCTCTCCTGAAAACCTCTGCAGATGTTTAGGAAACTGCTGGCAGACTGGCAATTAAATGTGGCACTCTCTTGGAAAGTGATTCCTGGTTTCGAAGCAGCTCATAAAAAACAGCCCCGCCCTGCAACTCCACCTGTGGCAGCCTTGCTCTCAGCAGACTTCTTCCAGGATAAGAGGTGGAGAAATGGCTCCATTCCCTACCAGAGCCCCATTTTTCTTGCATGACACTCTTCTTTCTGGCTGCTAACTCCGAAAAGGAATTGGCTTTGCTGCTGCCTTGCTCACCTCCCAAGAAAAGGTGGTAGATGGGGAAAGGAGCAGTCACATCTGCACAGTCCTTTTCATCCCCCATCAGCAGTCAGATACCACTGCTTGGTCCAAGGGCTGCAGCATGTCTGAGCTGGGGACAGGCAGGTGGGTCACAAGGGACAGAACTGGGGAGATGCTTGGGACAGCATGTAAGTGATGTGCTGCTCTGGGTGCTGGGCAAGTATCCCTTTCCTGGCAACTTCCCACGAGGGGCAGAGCAAGCAGAGAAGTGTGAAAAGTGCAGAGATTATGAAAGGTCTGTCCATTGATGCCAGTGGCCTTGATGGAGGAGGCATCCACGGAGCTGGTAGAGACACAGGGTGGTTCCCTTTACTCCACCGAGGTGCGGGGATGCCGCCGGGGCCAGCTTCCATCGGAACTCAGAGCAGCAGCCCCCAGGGGAGACGCTGCCCGGCTGTTCAGCTGTGCACCTTTGGCCACTCGTTGATGTTGGGGTGCATGGTCAGCTGAACCCGCACAGCTTCCCTGGTACCGCACCGCGGGTACGGGTTGGAGAGCGCAGCAGGAAGATGAGAGGGGACAAGGGACAGGAGCCGTGCCCCGCGGGACCTGACGCTGCCCGGGCCCAGCTCAACCCCGGCCGAGGGGCCCCCGCTGCCCCCGCCCAGCGGCCGAGGGGCCATCCTGCCCCCGGGCCGCCCCTCCGCCGCCTGCCTTTGTGCCTGCCGGGGGGCAGAGGAGGAGCTTGCAAAAGTTTTGGGCTAAAAACCCACCTTTTTGCTGCCAGCCGAGCCCGACGTCAGGGGCCGCTGTGCGCCGCGCGGGGCTCCGCACGCGGCCGCCACACAAAGGCAGCAGCTCCGCGCCCTCCGCTCCGCTCCGCAGGTGAGTGCGGCCCCACACACACACAGCTCTCGGGGTCGGGCCCCACCGAGATGGGCGCCCCGGGCGAGGCGAGCGACGACCGCCCATCACCTCCCCAGGGAGGCGGCAGTCATCCAGGCTGAGGGCTCCCCGGAGCGGGATGGGGCTTTGCCGGGGTGGGGGATAGGCTCCGGCTGGGGAGGACCTGCAGAAAAGGGCAACTGGGGCCGAAGGACCGGGGGCGGTGCCCCCCCCCCCCCCCCGGTGCGGGATCGTCTGAGAGGAGGCACGGAAGAGCCTGGAGATGCAGAAGGATGGAGTTCGGTAGGGAGTCAGGGCTCCTGGAAAGCAGGCGGGTTGAGTCAGTGGCCCGGTATCCTACCCCCTCATTCCTCTGGGGAAGCACCCCACACTGGTTCGGGGAGAACTCATCTAGTGGAGATCCTCCGATCGGAGCCCGGGGAGCTGCCCCGGAGCGGGGATCGACCGCCGCCCGCCTCTCCGGAGGGCGAGGGAAAGGCTCTACGGGGCTCAGCATCTACCCTGAGGAGGGAGCAGAGGGCAGAGGTGCGGAAGGGCGCTGCCTGCTCCCCTCTCTGCCCTCAGCGCAGGGACAGAACCCTTTTCCCTTGGAGCACTTTCTCTTCGCTGCGAGGGGAAGGTGAGGCCGCCTGCTGGAGAGCCCCACAGCCCTCGTGCTTCCCTCAGCACCTCTAGGAAAGCCTCCCGGCCGTGCCGACGCCTTGGCTCACGGGCACATGCTCGGTGTCCCCTTTCCAGGCAGCAGGGAACTTCCTACTGTCGCCGTGCTTGTCGCTTCAGGCCACGGGCTTCCCGAGCGCTGGGCTGGTTCCTTGGGTGCCGGGCTGCCTGCCCGGAGGCTGGGAAGCAGCTCAGCCCGCAGTGGGAGGACAGCAGCCCTGCGCCCACCACCGCCAGAGCTAGCTGCAATTTGAGCCGAGCAAAGCCGAGCCGAGAGGTCCCACTCCTGGAAAAGGGCTGTGAGTGGGGGGGGACAGCCCAGCCCCTCTCCGTTCCCGGGAGCGCATGGGGTCAGCATTGAGGGATCAGGAGCTGCGGAGGATGTGTGGGCCGCATTAGGAGAAGTCGGTGGCACTACCTGCCCCAGAATGGTGTCCGGAGAGAGGTCCAAGCTTTCCCATTGCAATAGTGGGTATTTGAGCTCTGCTTCAGCTTCACCAGATGATTTGTCTTTTTAGAGCTTCAGTTTCACCAGGTGATTTAATTTTTTTTTTTAGAGCTAATCTAGATCATAAAAACCCAGAGCAGTAGAGGAGGGGGAGGGGAGAACAGAGACTGATGTTACGTGAGAGCCAGCCACATCTGAGGAGGAGAGAAGCCAGGGCCCCGCAGGGACACAGGAGGAGTAGGGCTGTGCGAGCATGCCTGAAGGTGCTGTCAGCCCAGCCAGGAAAAACTCTTGTTTGCCTGGCTGTTTGGAAAACCAGTTGGAAAACTGCACTCCCTTTTCCTTATGAATGGTTTAGGATGAGCCATGACTGAAGGTCCCTGCAGACCTTTGCCTGGGGGAGGGGACGTGCTGGGCTGAGCCTGGGAGCAAATTCAGGGGTCCCTGGGGCTGTAGCTGGTCATCCCCTCAGAGGGTATCCTTCTAGCATCCCTCCATTTATATAGGCAGGGCCCCACTGCGCCCGTGGCAAACAGAGGGAGTCCGTGCCTGGAGGTGAGGCAGGGATGAGCACAGCAGCTGGGGCTGTCTGCCCTGGAGAAGACCATGTCAGAAGGGCCTGAGCAGAAGGTTGGTGGGAGGGATGGGAGGTAGGTGCAAGGAGCACAGGGAAATGCTCTGCAGCAAAGGATGGGAGAAGTTAACAGAACACGTGAAACCAGGGTGATGGTGTGAATAATGTGGATGTCAGAGGAGCTACCCCATAAGAGCCGCTGCAGAAGGTGGGACAGGCATGTGTGCAAGTCAGCTCAGCTCCAGCCCTGTCATCTGTAACCAGCCCATCTTGGCTGAGCCCTTGTCCCCTTTGAAGGCAGATGGGTGGGAGCAGAGCTGAGCTGTGCTGTGCTCCGCAGGATGGCTCCCAGCCAGGCTGGGTGAGGGGGAAGGCAGATCTCAGCCCCACAACTGTGCCCTCAGCCAGCCACTCTGTGTAATTCCCTGTGACAGTTCAATGCAGAGCAAAGCTGGCAGCTTGGCGGCGGATGCATGAAAGGTGAATGCACTGGAGCCTGAGTAATGTGGGATGCTGCTCTCTCTGGCATGCTGCCTGGGGAGCCCAGGGCAGGGAGCAAACGCTGACCCCGGGCTCTTCCCTTCTTTGATGTCCCCTGGGGCCTGTGGTACATCCTGTCCTCTACAGCCCAATTCTGCAAAGCCCATCACAGAGCCAGGGCAGGTGCCGTGTATTTTCTGGATGGCTGCTGCCACACAGATATGGGTGGCATCTTAAAAGGCTTTGGGGGAACAGAATGGAGTCTCCAGATTTCAAACGCTGGCTCTGCATGCCTGCACTCCTATTCCCACTGAGAGCAGGATCTGGGACCCCTGTGTGGGCAGCAACATCCCCCAGAGTCTTGTGGTGGCAGCCAGAGAGGAGCCGTCACATGGTCCAAGGCCACCAGGGACAGGGGGACAGGGCTCGATCCCCAGAGCTGAACCCTTATGTGTGTGCACCCTTGTCCCCAACCTGCTCCCAGGTGTGTGCACATCTGCTCACCCCCTGCATGCATGGGTGGCATGGGCAGCAGGCTCCATACCTCCAATGAGCTCCCACATTGGTGGATGCTTTTTTTTGGTGTATAATCCACTGATATAACTTTCAGACCTCTCACAAAAGCAGGTTTGTTTTCCTGGGATTTTTTCCTTCTCCCTGGCATCCTCTGGAACTGGAGTAAGGTACTATGGGAGCTGTGTTCCCTGGCCCCAAGGCTCTTTGGTATGGGGCAGCAGCCTGCTGGGTCATGGATAAAGGATCCATAGAGAAAAATGAGGGTAAGGGCTGGCAACTGTAGGTCCTTCCCCAGATGCTGTGTGGGCTGTGGGGTTCCCATGGAGAGCATTTCGACCACATACAGGGCACTGGGGTGGCTGCAGGGGTGGGAACAATCTCTCAGCTCTGCAGCTCCCTGGTGGGAGGCAGTTGTTGAGGTACACAATCAACCTTCCTGTTGCAATTAGTGAACATAGTCTACTGGGTGACACCAAGCAGTAGCACACACTCACGCATGTAGGTGAGTGTGTGCTACTCCTGTCTTACACAGGCTGCCCACAGCCCACCATGCCCGCCTTGACACCACATTGCACCCCAGCCTCCAACCCACCCAACTCTCTCCTTCCTCAACAGGCAGGATGCAGGTTCAGAGTCTCTTCCTCCTCCTGGTGCTGATCCTGGTGGCTGCCACCGCCGAGGCTGGCAAGAACAAGAAAGGTGCGGGGCAGCCTGGGGCAGGGGGGCAGTGGGGCAGAGTGGGGCACGCTCCCCTGTCCCTGCAGAGAGCACCCACTCCACTTTTCCGCACAGAAAAGACAAAGAAGGATGGCTCTAAGTGTGAGGACTGGAGCTGGGGACCCTGTGTTCCCAACAGTAAGGACTGTGGCCTGGGCTACCGCGAGGGAACTTGCAAAGGTGAGAGTAAGAAGCTCAAGTGCAAGATCCCCTGCAACTGGAAGAAGAAATTTGGAGGTGAGTACATGGAGGTGGGGACCACCCTGTGCTGGGTGACCAGGGCTAATGTCCCACCAGGTCCTGGCTAGTTCTGATGCCTCTCCCCTCTCATCCAGCTGACTGCAAGTACAAATTTGAGAGCTGGGGAGGCTGCAGTGCTCAGACAGGCTTGAAGACTCGCTCCGGAATCCTGAAGAAAGCCCTGTACAATGCCCAGTGTGAGGAGACTGTCTATGTGACCAAGCCCTGCTCCTCCAAGATCAAGTCCAAGTCCAAAGGTCAGTTCCCACCACTCGTGTCCCCAGAAGGGTCCTGTGGCAACCCTGGCCAGGGGTTTTTCAGAGATACCTTGGCCTATTGGGGTTGGCTTTGCTGGATTCTCTTTCCTTTGCACTGTGAAGTCCAGCTGCTGGCAGGGTGGGAGGTGCTACTAGGAAAAACCCTGGTTCCCCCACAAACCACTGCCATCTTTGGTGGGATGGGAATTCCTTGCTTTCCTCACTAGGACTGATACAAAAGGTGGTTTGGCATGGCAGGAAGCTGCCTGCAGGGACGCAGCCACTGCGCCGTGCTCAGCCAGCCATGCTGGCTACATTTCTACCACAGCAGTGTCTGGAGGACCGTGAGCTGCCAGCAGATGCACTAACTCTTGTCTCCTGTGCTTCTTGAATGCAGCAAAGAAGGGCAAGGGGAAGGACTAGAGCAGGAAACCAGCGTCCTCATCGGCCCCTCAACACAGTGCCTACAGGACTGGATGTCCAGCTGTAGCTGGCGCACACTACAGTCTTCCTCCTCCTCTCCTTACTCCTTCCCATGACCTCCTCTTTCACTGAGATGCCTTGTTTTAATCATTAGTGTTGTAGAGAGCAAACCCACCCACCCTGCAGGATAGGCCGCCTCCTTCCTTGCTGCCCCATGGGCACTACCTGTGCATCCTGCTCACCTCCTCTGGGCTGGTGTTGGGGTTCACTGGGATGTGCTCAGAGAGCTGGGATGGAACACACATTTTTCCACCCTCTAGCACAAATGAGTTGCCTTTAGCACATACTTTTGCAAGCCCAGGAGCCTCCTTGCTCCTCCACCAGGTACCAGTGCCAGAGGGAAGGGCTGGGTGTTGAATGCCTAACTCCATCACTGAATCTTCTCACTCAAGGACTGCTCTCACCTCAGGGGGTTTATTCCAGCATCCCTTTGGCTGGGGCATGACTTACCTGCAGCAGTTGAGGAAAACACAACCATCACCCTGAGAAGCAACTGTCACTTGTAACCATGTGTCCACGCTGGGGCTGCAGCCCCTCTGCCTTTGCCATGCCAACACCAGTGCTGGGTGGGAGCTCTCCTTTTGGAATTTTTCTTTTTCTTTTCCAATAAAAAATAAATAAAAATCTTTTTTAAAAAAGTATCAGAATTCCCCTGTTGTCCCCACAAAATGCTGCTGTGCTGGAAGCCCCAGCAAACCCCAGTTTTGCTGACCCCACTGGCACCAGCAGTGAAGTTACCATGCAGCTGGCCTGGGTGCCACATGCACATGGTCCTGGACAAAGCACCAGACCCCTCACAGCCTCTTTGCAACAACGCTTCTGGTTGCCCCCCCTTACTCTTGGCAGAAGGGATGGGCTGCAGGAAATGTCAAGAGTGGGTGACACTGGGAAGCAGGGAAGGAGCCACCTGGGTGATGACTCATTCATTCCTCACACCACGGACAATAGTTTCCTGGTCCAAGGTCTTTATTTGTCTTGGGGTGTGTTGGGCTGCAGTTGTAACCATTTAAAAATACCCAGAAACCCACCAGGCATTTTGGGTACCCCTAAAGGCAGTGATGGAGGGGCTCCCATCTGGGCTGGGGCAGCCTTTCTGCAGGTTGCACCCTGGCACGAGGACAGGAAGGACATATGGACACAGAGCTCACCAGTGCTAGAGTGGCCCCATTCCATCCCTTGCCTGCACCTGGCTGCAAGGAGAAGGCTTGCACCCGGCTTTGGGAGAAGCTGGGGAGCAGCCCCAGGGCGCTCTGGGCTGCACACAGGGGTGGCTGGGAGGAGGCTGGAGACGCTGGCTGAAGCCCGCATGCTCAGGGCTCTGCCACAACGCCCATGACAGCGTTACATCCATGTACAAAGCTCAGCAACCGGCTCCTTCGGCCTCCCTGGAGTAACCCCCTGCACTCGGGGCAGGAGGGGGCTGGAGGCTACCGTCATCCTCTCCTGCCTCCAGAGCCATGCATTAGGCCTCCCACACCCACTGCAGGGAGAGCGGGGACCTGCTCGTGGCCCAGATGAGACACGGGGCCCCTTGGCCACATTGCAGACCCTCATCCCACCCTTCTGAGACCCCCAGGTCCCCCCTGTCTCTCCCAAGGACAGTTATTTTCACAGTCACTGCTGCCCACTACTCAGGGTCCCCATTCCCCCAGGGCTGTGGAACAAAGTCCTGCACCACACCAGGGCTTTTCTTTCCAGTTTTAGTTTCCATCATTGTTGGAGGCAACTGGGTTTCACACTCCTTACCCAGGAGTGAAATGCTTGGTTTATCTCTCTGTCTTTCCAGCAAATTGCTGTCTGAGGGCAGAAAGGATGTGAAGGGGAGAGCAGAGACCGAGCCCAGGGAAAAATTCTGCCCCAGGACCCTGGGTGAGGATGTCCGATGGCACTCTCAAGGGAAAGAAAGCATCCTGCCACATCTGTTAGGGTCCAATCTTGACTGCCTTCACAGGGGGCCTGCCTGGGCCAGCAGGACTCCCCATTAGCCTGCCTGAGTCAGCCTGGTCCAAGATGTCTAGCAATGTTTGACCCTGGTTTCTTTTCATTTCTTGGGTAATAAACGCTTTATAAGCCAATGGAAAGCATCCAGCATTAGCCCATCTGCATGCAGACAAGATCTGATGCCATGGAGATGGTCAGCTGGGGAAAAAGGTACATCCAGTCTTAGGAGAAACACTGATGCCATTTGGCCAATCTGAAGAGCATGGAGCTGGGAAGGGCTCCTGGTGACCACATTTCCTCTTGCCTCTGGCTTTCCCGCTGGCTCCCTGAGCTAGTCCCCAGGCCCAGAGTGACTGGAAGGACCTGTAGCTCAGAAATGCCTTGGATTTTTGTCAGCGTTGGATGAAGGGCATCCTCTGCAATCACTGCACAGTCTGCACTGTTGTGAGTGGTGAGCAGAAGAACCCCCGCTGGCAAAGGAGGCAAAGGGAAGGGTTTCCATAAGGATACTGAAGTGGTCCCTGAGTACCAGTTTATCTGGCTGTGCCAATGTTCCTGTACTGGCACATGAGAAGGTGCTTGAAGGTTTTCTTGAAAGTGGCATTGCAGAGGGCATAGCAGGCTGGGTTGATGGTGCTGTTGACATAGCAGAGCCAGTAGCCGATGGACCACACTGTTTCGGGCACGCAGGTCTCACAGAAGGTGTTAATGAGGACCATCACATTGTAGGGTGTCCACGTGAGTATGAAGGCCAGCAGGATGGCAAATATGGTGCGGGTGACTTTCTTCTCCCGGGCAGCCATCTGGCGCTTCTTCCGTACTTGGCTCCTGGCGATGCTGGCAAACTTCCTGGCAACATTGACTGGGCGACTGTTGGCCAGGGAGTTGTGGTTAGAGGCACCTGACTTAGCTGGGACGATCTCAATGGCGGTGACACATTCAGACCCAGTCTGCTTTGTGACAATCTTAATCTTGGACCACTTGGAAGTTGGGTTCACGCGGGGGTTGGCTGGACTCTGTCCTTGCCCTGCTGGCAAGACTTCTGCTGTGGGCTTGTCTTTTGTGGTCTGGGTCATGCTGACGGTGCTGGACTCATTGGATGTCTCCTTCTCCTCCTGATGGCCAGTGGCCTCTGTCTGTGCAGATGGCTGGTCATCCACTTTCCCATTCCTCACCTCCTCCTTCACCTCCACAGCCCTCTTGGGAGAATTATTGTTGTTCTGTTTCACCATGGGGCCCTTGAGGAATCTGAGGGACTTGGTTTTCCTCTCTTTCCTGCTCTCAGGCTTATGCCTCCTTACCCTGCTTCTGCTGGCCAGGGAGATATGGATGTACAGCACCGTCATGATGACCACGGGCAGGTAAAAAGCAGCAATGGCTGTGCCAAATGTCACCGCTGGGTTGGAGAGGAACTGGATGTAACATTCCCTCTCAGGGACTGTCCTCTTGCCCACAATGAACTGCCAGAACAAGATGGCAGGGGCCCAGAGAATGAAGGACAATATCCACGCGGCCGCGATCATTAGCCCTGCCATCTTGGTGGTCCTCCTGGCCGGGTACGTCAGGGGCTTGGTGACACAGAAGTACCGGTCAAAGCTGATGATGAGCAGGTTCATGACAGAGGCATTGCTCACCACATAGTCCAGAGCCAGCCACAGGTCGCACACCACGGCCCCCAGTGGCCAGTAGCCTTTGATGATGTAGACCGTGTAGAGGTTCATGGAGAAGACCCCAATGATGAGGTCTGCGCAGGCCAGGCTGAAGAGGAAATAGTTGTTGACAGTCTGGAGCTGACGGTTCACCTTGATGGAGAGCATCACCAGGATGTTCCCCACCACGGTGACAAGGCTGAGTGAGCCAGTGACAGTGGCAATGAAAACCAGCTCCACTGTCTTGTAGTTGGTGGGAGGCTGCACAGCCACCTCGGAGTGGTTGCCCAGGGTGAAGTTGTCATAGGTCAGGTTGGCCATCTTTGCCTGCCAGGGCTGAGCAGAGAGGTTGTGCATGGGATCTGCAAGGAGAGCGAGGACAGAAAGGGAGAATATCAGACCTGCCAGCCTGTCCTGGCAGCATTTCCTCAGTTTCCCAGGCCAGCACAGCTGTTGACTAGTGCTCAAAAATCTGCTGGCATTCCTGAACTTCTCTCTGCCACTCCAGGAGTCCATTGGAGGCATTTTTTGTGTCCCTATTTATCAGTAGAGGAGGCAAATGAGTTGCAGGGAGAAAAGCAGGAATGGAGCTAGGACAGTCCCAACCTCGTGTGGCCCAGAGAGGCACAAAGGGGAGCCAAAGGGCTGGGGAAAGAGGACTGCAGAGCCAGGGGGGATGCACATACAGCACTCACTGCCAGAACAGCACAGCATGGAGCCAGTGCCCTGCCCCAGGGACAAGAGCAGGGTTATGGTATACCCCAGGCATGTTCCACTGACCTCCCCAAAGCACTCCCCAAGAGGGCCCTAACCCGCAAAACCTGTGCCATGGTCTGCTCAGCTCACCTGTGTCTCTCACAGCAAATAGCTCCTTCTGGAAGATGAAATCTGGGAGAAGGAAAACAGCAAGTTACACCACAGCTTGTGTGCATCCCACAACATCTTACTGAGGGCACCAGCCTGTCCAACAGAGGTGACCCTGACCAAAGGGTGACACTGCTGAGATACAGATGCTGAAAAGCCAAGAAAGGCTGAAGGTGGGGGCTTTGGTGTGGCGCAGCGCACAGCGCAGCAGGCTCAGGAAAGGGAGGGAGCTGCACAAGTGTCATCAGTCACTGATGCTGGGAAGTGATGACCCCTTCCCTCAGTCCCACATCACAGTGCAGCTGCAGCCACCCAGGCCAGATGTACAGTGCGGAGTCAGACACCTCAGCATGATACACGGAATTATTTATGAAAAGTGATGAGAATTATGGATGGAATTACTGCCTTCATGCAAACCAAGATGCCTGTAGTTAATCACCCAAGGTAAGAGTGGAATGGACCTTAAAAAAAATCAATAGACAAGAAGTGCTGTATTGAGATGAAAGGGAATTTCCTGGAAAGCAAAGAAAAAGCAAAGGCACTGAGGGAGTTGGGCAGGACAGAAGAGCTTTCCATTGAACCTTCCTCTCCCACACCATCCAGACCTCCAAAACATGCTAGGCCTTCACCAGCCTCACCCTGGCTTCTGGGGGCATTCCAACCCTGCCAGACCATCGAGGGCAGCCCCTCCAGCAGCTGCTCCTGGTGCCTGGGGCAGGGGCTCAGCCCCATGGGCACTGCTGCCAGGAAACCAGCAGGAGCCAGTGAGTGTCCCCGCAGTGGGAGTGCTCAGCACAGCGTGTCTGTGGCTTGGGAGATGGCGCCAAATGCCCAGGACTCCTGAAGCTGATTTTGCTGAATGTATAAATGTGCCTTTAACACGCACCTCTTCTGAATAGGGCCTGGCAGGCTTTAGAATCAGTTTGTCTGTTTTAAGTATTTGAAAAGAAATGTCCTTGTCTTTCATTTGTGGTGAGGGTAGGAGATGTCTGCCATCAGCAAATAGCCAAGTTTTTAATATAAGCACTTTCTAAAGAGATTCAGGTGTAATTAAATGGAAATGTGGCTGCTAGGATGCTAAAGCCAGGATCTGATGTAGCCATTTAGGCAGCTTCTGCATTAGCAAGGATACAGCTGCGATAGTGATGGAGCTCCTCTTACAGGTGCAAGGAAAGTAAGTGGGTGAGGGACAGAGAAATACCTCTCTACCATTATCTTCTAAGCATGTCTGTGAAGACAAAAGGCTTTTAAAAGAAAGCAATGCCCTTTGGTAGATGCTACATGCCAGATACAGATGGGGTGAGGAAGCCTGGCAGCACTGCCCAGGCTTGGAGCTTTGCACCCAGCTCCAAGCACAAGGGATGCATCAAGGGAGAGGGAAAGAGGTTTCTGCTGCCATCCTTCCTGGGCACCCAGCCAGGGATGTGAGAAGAGGTGATAAGTGTATAAAATGGCTTAGAAATATATAATCATGGCAGTTTGGGGGTTGGTTTCAGTACAATAGAAATGAGTTTTAATTTCTTCACTTTGGTGAGATGGGGAGATTTAACTGTCATTCTTGTAACAGCTAATCAAACTGATCAGACAAGCTAGCAATCATGCAGACATCTACCCCAGCTCTTCCAAGAAGAATTTGAAAGTCTTGAAAAGAAACCTTTCCATCGTCTCTGCTAAAATGTGGGTTTCAGTTTTCTCACTTTTGTTCCTGAACTGGCATCCTCTTCTAAGCGTGTCTAATTAATTATCAGCCCTGACAGAGGCTTGTGTTCTCAGTTACCCAGAGTAAGAAAAGTCCATCTCAAGCCCGAACTGTTCTGTACGTGTCCCAAGACGGGAGAAAAGGCTGCGGCAGCCCCTCAGGCGAGCCTTTGGATGCCACCCAGAGGTCATGCTGCAAACTGGTGTGAGGAGGCAGAGGCAGCTGCCGCCGCGGGGGGTGGGCTTGAACACTGAGCACTTAAACTCGATAAGCCTTCACCTAATAGCAAAAAATAAAGCAATCCCCTGTTTGAGGGAGGCCTTGACAAAGCTGAGAGGACACTTCAGAAGGGCTCCTAGGGCTGACACCCTTACCTGTGACACCAGCTGGCTTTGCAAATTCCCTCAGACTTTTGGCAGTGATTTACAGCTGGTTTTGTCCTCTCCATCGAAGCCGTTGGGAGACTCCAACTCTTTACTGATAGCATCCTCCCGTCCAAGAGTTTCTGTGGCTGCTGCAGTGATCACCAATTGTGTCATCAAGGGAAATACCTTTCCCTTCCCACACAGCCACAGATCCAAGCAGAGAAAATTGTAATTTGGGTGGAGTCCAACTACTGCGGGCAGTGGGCGCAGCAGGGTCTCCCCTGCTGCCGGCAATCATGGGTGTGACCACTCTTGTGTGAGGATTCAACCCCAGAGCAAGAGCAAAGCCAGTGCTCTGTCACAGGGTGACACCTGAGACCACAGCAGAAGACTCCTGCTGTTTCCTTGCTGCACCTCATGTGCCTTACCAGCCAGCCTTCCCAGCCTGTCGGCTCCTACAAACTGCCTCACAGCCTCTTGCCAGGTAGGAGAGCAGAAAGCCCTCATGGACTGCTGGTGGCCACCCGTGACCCAGAATCTGCAGCAGCTGGAGGCTGGTGTTCCGTCGGCTGCATTCGTGACTGAGCACCTGCTGAGCACTCGGCTCACGTGGGATGGAGGGTTTAGTTCCCTCCCGCCCCTGCTGCTCCTGATGTGGAAGGAGCTGGCTGCCCTCTGCACGGGACGGCAAAGGCAATGGGAGAGGTCGGCATTTACACACACCCGTGTGATGGATGAGCTCCTGGAGCAAGCAGCCCTCCTGCCCCAGTGTTCCCCACATCTTCTCTCTGTACTGCACAGCCGCCCTCTGCTCCACAGCCCCTGCCCCACATGGCATCACCAGCCATCTCCTTTCCTGTTGTGACACTGCCCCCATCCCAGCATCATCCTCAGGGCTGGGGATACCCAGGGAGCAGGTGCAAGGCAGGGCAAAGCCGTGCCTGGTCCACAGGAGGTTGAAGTGACATTCTGCCTCTGGGAGCGAGCAGAGCTCTGCAAGGAACCCCATCATAAAGCAAGCCCCACGCTCGCACACCAGCCTGGGGGGAGGGAGAGGAATCACAGAAATCCGTGCTTTAGTGGACACCTGTGAGCGTGAGCTGCTCCCAGAGGAAATGGGCTTTAACCCTGCAAGGGTCTGGAGCAACAGCACAACTGCAAGCGACCTCGAGCCCAGGGACAGGACGGAGGGGCTGTGGCTGTCAGCTCCTGGCTGAACGGATCCTGTGGGGGTCTGGGAGCTGCCTGTCTCCGGGAGGGAGGAAAGGTGTCCCCCTGCACCACAGGCACATTCCAGGAGAAGGTACACATCACTTCCTGCTCTGTCTGGGTGCCAAGGCTGGGCCTGGGCACATCACTTTTGGTGTGACATTTGGAAAGAGTCAAGGCAGCCCTACTGCCAGCCCCCTGCCTGTCTTGGCCTTCCTAAAAGTGCAGAGAGGGTAAAAGTCTTAATGGGATTAATCCTGTCAGGTCAGACTGCTGATGTGATGTGGGGCTGGGCAGTTTGTGCAGCCACCACCACAAGGAGGAGAGGAGAGAGAAAAAACAGGGAACAGAAGACGCTAGACATTTATGGCTCACGCTCACAAAGGGAAGGTATACTTGGAGTAGGATGGCAGTTTGTGGTGCTAATTGCCTTATCTAATAGCTGTTAATTAGTTCCTGAATCATGGCACTACTTTACAACTAGTGAAGGGTTGTTCTGGTTGACAGATTCACACCCCTCAGAGTGTGAAAACAATTCCTAGATGCTGGGAACAGGCACCTTAGAAATACAACATATGAGAGAAGACGGAGGGCCGGCCCCGTGTCTGGCAGGGGAGGGTTGGTGTTGGTCTGCTTCCGTGCCTCTGTGTTGGAATGATGAAGGCAATAAACAACCAGAAAAACAGAAAGGAGATGAGGGGCCAGCAGGATCTGTTGCATTAAAATGGCAAGCCCTTCAAGCTCCAGCTGGTGGCTGCACTTTCACCCCTCTGGTCAATGGATCCCTGAAGTCCTTATCCTGCTCCAGAGGAGATCTGAGCCATTGTGGAACAGGAATTGTTTCTTGTCAGTAACATATGGGGTTCTGAGCATTTGATTTTTCCATTGAATAATTTATTCTTCTTTCTTCCTCTGCTATTCAACTGGTCCTCATGAGGCAAAGCAATTTCCTCCACCCCACAAGTCAAGAACCTGTGACAGCTTTTCCTGGAGCCGCTGGAGAAGCAGTAAGCTCAGTAGCACAGGAGCAGCCAGCTTGCAGGGGGAGGTGAGGGAGCCAGGGAACCCCCCCCCCCCCGTGCCTGACGTGTGTTTGCGCATCAGGTTTGTAAAATTTGCTGTGTCCAGGGCCAGAAGGGAGTGTTGAGGTTGGGTAAGCCCACCACCCTCCCCAGGCAAGCCAGGGGCCTCCCTGCTTTCACTGTGGTTAATGCTGGCTGTCGGAGCAAAGCCGAGGTGCCGCACCCAGGCTGGCTCGCACCCGGCTGTGGGGAGCACTCGCCGGCCGGAGCCGCGGATGTCGAGCTGCCCCTGCAGGTGGAGCCCAGCCCAGCAGGCTCACCAGCATCCCACAGCAGCCACAGCTGCACCCCCTGCCCAAACGTGCCTGTACTTGCCTGTATCCCTAATGTGCCCTTGGCAGGTTGTAAGGGACCACATGCCATTTATCCACAGCATCACCAGACAAGAAGCGAGCCAGTGAGAAAGTGTTTTTTAAAAAGTAATTGAAAGGTCACTCCTATAAATAACCTACCAGCACACTGGTCGCTCTGACAATTAATTAACCTCCTGTCACCCAATTATCGGGCCAAATAAATGACCTATTAGTGGAACACCACTAGCAAGCGTGCGTGGCAAATGCCACACAAGCCGAAGTCCAGCCTTACCCTGCTGTGCCCAGCCTGCAGCTCCCAGGCACCGGCGGCTCTGCAGCAGCTCCCACGGCTCCTGCACTGGCTCCGGTGGGAACATCCCGGCGGGAGAAGGCTCACCACGGCGGCATGGCACAGCGGGACCAGGGGGACACGGTGCCCTCTGCCTTGGCCGCCCCAGGGCTGCAGCTCCCTGCTGGCGGCTGAGCTAGGAAGGTGCTGGGCTTCCAGCTGAGCCTGGGCTGGAGCCACACTTCTCCCCTCCCATCCGCTGCATTAATGCTCTCTGCCTCAGAGAGATGCTCATGTTCTTTTATATGCCTGGCTGAAGCTTTAACAGAACCCAGCTGTTTCAAGGCAGCACAGCAGAAATAACCCTGCTGCAGCTACAGGTCCCACTGCTGAGAAGGGCTCTGGGACCAGCCAGCAGAGAGGAAGGAGCGGGGAGAGAGAGGATTGCAGCAACAAGTGACTGCCTGGATTAGCTGGGCTCTTCCCAGGGAGAGGTCAGTGGTGGGGACCAGATGCCTGTGGGAGAGAGAATGGTGGAGGAGTGACTGAGAGCCAGAGGGGCAAGTGCTGCAAAACCTAAGAGCTGTTTGCTTCGCAAAGCAGCTCCCCCTGCCCCAGGGACAGGCCTTGCCTGGGGACAAGGGCGAAGGACTTGGCTCTTTTTGGGAAGCCAGCTGTAGGGAAGCCCCCTCACCCTGCCATGGCCCCACACAGCCACAGGTGCCCATGCCAGGTCCCTACCACCCACATGGGGAATCTGCCCCCCAGGCCAGGGATCTGCCCCCCCCCCCAGGTGCCTGGGCTGGGGCTGAATAAGGCAGGGGCTGGCCCTCATGCAGAGACCTGCAGCACCTTTCACTCACCCTCTGTGTCCCCAGGGTCCCATGAACTGCAGGGGGGATGTAGCTCGGGCAGCCAGAGATGCAGTGCTGCTCTGGCAGGGGAACATGTTTGTAACTCATCCCAGAGCTGAGGCAACACAGGGAGCAAACAGTAAGGTGCTCATCTGAAATTCTAAAGACTTGGCAATGGAAACAAGACCCCCTTTCCCCATGGAGCAGCTCCACAGGGCTTTGAGAGGACAAATGAGCCAGCTAAGCAATGGATGAGATAAAAGAGCTGAGCCAAGGGCAAAAAATCAGGCAGGAGCAAGAACCCTGCTGGATGGATGCATATGTGAGAGCCCTACTCCTGGGGGCAGATAGCAGATGGGAATCTTTGGGGTGCTAATGAAAAAGGAAAACTGAAAATATGAGACCCCATTAGGCCACAAGACCTGCCAGAGGATTTGGAGGTGATGTCTGAGCTAAGGGATAGAGTGAGGAAGAGGAGCTGTGGCAGAAGATGGGCAGGAGAGCCCAGGGCATGGACAGGCGGAATGGAAAATGTGGGGGTCAGAGTGCCAGGGGAGGAGAGCAGGTAGGAAATCCCTACAACATAAAAGGGGAGAGATGGAGAGGAAGGAGGTGGGAATAGTCTTGGTCTGCCAGGGAGGCATTACTTTTCTCCTCTAGAGAAAAGTCCTAAGAAAATCTTCTTAGAAGGAGGGACCTCACACAGAGACATTGCCTACAAACCTCTCCCTGTTGCCTTCTCTGAGGCTCCCACCAGCTCCTTGCTGGGCAGAGTGGGAGCCGTGCTGGAGCTGGAAACCTCTCTGGGCTGCAGCTCTCTGGCTCAGGCAGCCCAGCTCTGCCTGGAGTCATCTCTCTCACTGCAGGATGGTGATCCCCAGCCTGTTGTGCTGGTGCTGAATAAGGCAGCGGCTGGCCCCCATGCTGGCCCCCTCACTCTTTTTGCCCCCCAGGTCCCCATGAGCCTTAGGGTGGGGATGCAGCTCAGACAGTCAGGGATGCAGTGCTGCTCACCCCACAGCACAGGGCAGGGGTTTTAGCCCCTCATGGACAGAGACTGCACATAGTAGCAGAGGGTTTAATGAGTTGAGCATCACTTATGGGCCTTGGTGAGTTATCTGAGCTCTGCAAAAAGCATAGAGACCACCATGCTAGACACTGCTCCTAAGTGCTGCAGAAAGGCAGGCCCAAGGCCAGGCAATTCATGCCTGCCAGGCAAAGGCAGATGCCAGAAGGGTTGCATTGCTCTCCACTCCTCTCTGTACACATGCATGCACTTTTTTGGCCTTATCTGGGACTGCACATGATGTAACTGTCAGCAGAGGAGGGATCCAAACTACCCCAGTGATACTAGAGATGGCGAGATGCCGGGTACTCTCCCATCTCAGTCATGCCAAGATCCCTCAAGGACCTTCATCCCTCCTCAGCAGAGGCAGCCTGCCACACTGCCTGGGACTTGGGAGCTGGCATCGGCACTGGCAGGGTCTGCAAGTGAGGGGTCAGTGAAGCACGGTGCCATGGAGGCCTCTGGAGAGCTGTTCTGTGACCTGGAGTGGATGCAGGGCCCGGGACATCATGTTTGCAGACTCATGTTTTCAGACCTCAGTGTTGCACAACTGCAGCTGAGTTTCCCACAGACAAATAAATCTAATTCTGCTTAAAGAGGCTGGAGACATTAACCCCTTAACTGGCCAATGCAAACCAAATTTACCAGGAGCCTTAACCCTGCTGATGACATTTCACCTCCAGACATCACTAGCTGAGGCTCCTGGTGCCAGACCCACTGCCTCCTCTGCCAAGCTGCAAGGTGCTATACAATATGCTAGATTTAAAAGCAGTTGTGGTACCAGAGGGGCTGCTTCTCTGCCTGGCTTTCTTGGCTGGAGGAGCACATCCACCCTCAATATCTCAAGTAACATGCCGATAGCTCAGGCCAAGCCTGCTGAGCTCAAGGAGCTCCACGGTTTGCACCGAGTTCTGCCTTTAAAGGACAAAATTCCTAGCTGCTGCCCCTCCTTCACCAACTGACCTGGGATGTAACTCCTCTTCAAGGCTCTTGAAGACAAATAAACAGCCCTGTGCTTCCCCCTGTCCCTCTCCAGCTCTCTCTGAGTCACTGGAACAGGTGGGAGAGGTTCCTCTGCAGCCGCACACCTCAACCTGCCTAACGCTGGGGTGGGAGGTGGGAAGGGAACAGGGCACTCGGGCACCTCTGCCACTGCCTCGGGCACCGAGTGGGAACGGGGCACAGTTGCACAGGACATAAAGCGTCATGGGGACAGGGTCACAGCAATGCTCTGATTTGCAGGACCTCCAGCAGCAGTTTTGGGGACCGTCAGAGGGACAAAGCACTGTGCCTACAGTCATTGCATTTGCAGGCTTGGACAGGCTGGTGATTTTCTCTGCAAACTTGCATCATACAAGGTATAAACAGAGCCTTTGTTGGAGTTCCTCCTCCATGTGGTGCAGCCTCAGGGCTGAAGGCATCTCTGGAGGGTCCCGAGAGCAGCCCCGGGGCGAAGGTGTGAGCAGCTGTGCGCGGCACGCGAGGGCTGGGGAGCATCTCCAGCAGAGCCTCACTTGCTGTGCTCACACTGCCAGGGGACTCAGGGTCTGAAGACAGGTCAAATGATGTTACCCTGGCACAAAGTCCCAAGAGGACCAGTGCATCGATCCACAGGGAAGGTGGGACGGCTGCCAACAGACAGACTGAGGACACCCAGGTGTCTCTAGCTGGGGGAACAGGGACTGGTTGTGTGGCTCCTGCTAAAACTCTGTGTCTAAGCATCAAGGGGAGGATCTGTATATGAGACACCTTGCCCTGTGTTCATGCACCAGCAAAATGCTGGAATCATGGATCAGCCTGACCAGGGAACACTTGCCTCAGATTAGTCCAGGAATTGCCTAACTCCTTGAAGCTTTAGCAAATGAATTTGTTTGAATACAGGGCAAGAGTCCACTTTGGTATGTTCAAGGGTCTGGATGCAGCAAGACTGTATGCCTAGAGGCTTAAAAGGATGTCATGGTGGATTGTGCCTCTGGGGACAGTCGAGGCTGGCACACTCCTCCACTTGGCTCTGAGTTAGACAGCAGCCAGACATTCAGGCCCTCACCTCCTGGTCTGCCAGGGCCCTGGGCAGGAGAGCACATGAGTCTTCCTAAAAGCTGTTGTCTGCTTTCTGACTGGTCACACAAATCCCTCAGAAGAAGGATGTATTTGGTATGGTTCCAATCACCAGCTTGAAGAGGCTTCAACAATGCCTGGGTGTGGAGCCTCACTGCAACCACTGGTACCTGGCACACTCATGGTGGGTGCTGGTGCTTGGGCAGGCTAAAGAGCAGTCAGCAGGGGATGCTGGGATGGGAATGAAGAGAGAAGAGGAAGTACATGGGAATGATCTGGTCCAAAACTTCCATTTCCTCGCTGTGTCAGGTCCTGCACTCTCATATCTCCCCAAAACACATCTTGTAACACGCAGTTTTAGAGCCAGCCCAGAATGAATGCTGAAATGCAAAGCAAATCTCCTCCCTTGGCTTAGTGGAGAGCAATAAGGGCATAGACCCATGTCAGGCTGAGGAGCAACTGGCTCGAGGACAATGCCCGTTTCTCCAGAAGATGCCCATCAAAGTCCTGACTTAGCATGCCAAGGAGAAGGGGTCAGCTTGTGCACAAGAAACAGTTGCTGTGTGTCTGTCCATGTGGAAAGAGGAGCTGCGCTTGTGCAGAAAGCAGCAGCCCCTTGCAAACAGCCTCCATCTCCCTCTCCTCTCACAACTGATCTCCCTGCTGCCTTTGCAGAGCTGCATCTGCCACCTCGGCTGGGCGCTCACCAAACCTCTTCACCTCTGTGGATGCTGCCGGTCAGGGCTCAGCAGGGCAGGCAGAGAAAGCATCAACAACACAAAGGTGTGCTAGGGACTGCTCTGCATCAGCTGCTCCTCCTGGTCTCACTATTTTTATTCCCTGTTTTTGTCTTTTTTTTCTTTTTCTTTTTTTTTTCCTCCTGGGGAGATATTTGTCATTTTAATTTTAAAGAACAAAACAACAAAATCCCAACTATGACAAAACCTCCCATCAATGGGGTGGGGACACAGCTTGTGGGGACAGTTAAAAGAGAAAAACCATGCTCCTTCTGCAAACTCAGAGTTATTGGATCACAGCATTAATTAATCATTTCAGTTCATTTCTCTTTTATGAAAGAAAACAGACTGACCTCCTGAGATGGGTATGCCCCTCGTGTGAATAAACAAACCACTTTTACTGGTAGCCATTCTCCTCCTTCTCCCGCCAGCTTTCCTCTGCCCACTCATCAGGTCACTCCCAGGGCCACTGCCGCTCCATACAGCAGCCCTGGAAACTTGCTGCCACTCTGAGCAAGGGCACATTGGCTCAGCTCCTGCAGGAACCAGGACTGCTGCCCACCCCTGCACCCCTGCTCCCATCCCCACCTCCCACACCCAGGGCTCCCACCACGGGCCGCTGTCCTGGCTGATTGGGATCTCCACTGGATGCCCTGCTCTTTGCTGGATGTCTCATAGGGGCCTAGTCTAGGCTGGAGAGCAGCAGCAGGTGCTCAGATCACAGGAGTTAGGGTGTTAGGAAGCAGGAGGTGGTGCCCAGCAGTAGAGACAGCGAAAGCATCTTGGTGTCACCTGTGATTTCAATGTGAGCATTGTCTCTGGTGCTGTTTCACCAAAAGCCTGGGCTCTGGGATCCTGTCACCTGAGTATTTTGATAGACAGTGCCTGCATCAACAAGCCACCCAACTGCATTGGTAGCAACCCTTCCAGCCCCTCTGCTCACTCTCAAGTTGTGGCAGAAGTCAAACCACCTTTGGAGGTCACCCAAGGCAGTCGTGATAAAGCAGGGAGCCTTCAAATGCTCAAACAGAGCCCATCTACCAGCAGGGCACAGGGGAACAGCCAGCTGTTCCTCAGGTTGGGAAGTATCTCCCTAGCCTTGCGCTTTCCAAAGACTGGCTAGAAAAATCCATCCACAGCACAGAGGGGTTGAAAACAGGTCAGACAGAAGCCAGTGCTGCTTTTATTTCAGAAAAAATATAAGAACTGTTCCCTGATTTGAAGCCAATGGTATTATTTTGGAAAGAAAGAAGGGTGTGGCTGCCCAACTCTTGTCCATGATGTGCCAACAGAGAGCGCGGGGCAGCTCTGTCATTACCAGCAGAAGGGGTGCAACAGGGCCAGAAAGGGCTAAAGGGAAGACGAGATGCACACTGAGGGAGAGAGTGGGCAAGATCTGTCTCCCTTGCAATGCCCAATCTGGCAAAGGGCTCTGTGAAGAGGGGGCAAACTTCTGCCTAGTCATGTCCTGGGAGGTGGCCACAAGCGCCAGAGGGGTTTGCCCAGTATGGCGACAAAGTATCCAACAGATAGGGGATCCTCTCCCTGTTGCTCTTGCTGGAATAGTGAGGGAAGCAAAGAAAGCGTGCAGGTAGTTTCTTGTCCAGGAATGTCTCCTTCCCAGAGAAGGCACCAGGGGAGCAAATAACCCCCGTCCTGGGTTTCCTCCTGGGGGGTGCCTGCCCCTGGAGCCGCAGGCTGCTCGTATTCCCTACTCAGGGTGCTGACAAGGCTGTTTCCTGGGTGACAAGAGGGGCCCGAGGTTCCTCGAGCGGCGGATCCCGGGAACGCTGTTGGTTTGGATGGGAGCAGGGAAAGGGGGTGCCAGACATCAGCCCGGTGCCCTGGCAGGGCTGCACGGCTCCAAACATCCCGGGGCAGCGAACCAGCGCGAGGGTCCCGACCCGCGGGGCACCCCGGCGTTCCCGGAGAGACGCAGGAATGCGGGAAAGTTGGCAGAGACACCTCCCCCGTTCCTGGGGGGACCGCGTGCCACATCCCCCGGAGGTGCGGAGCCCCCTCCCCATGCACCCTAAAGCCATGCCGACCCCCCCCGGACCCTGCGGGGGATGCCCTGCGCCCCCCGCCCGCGCACACGGAGCCCCGAGCAGCGACTCACCGGGCAGCCCAGCCCAGGGCGCGCCGCCGCCCGGCGCCGAGCGGTTCTCAGCGGCCATGGTGCCGCGCCGCGCCCGCGGGGGCTCCGGCTGGCATGGCCCGGCTCCGGTCCCGGCTCCGGTCCCGGCTCCCGGTCCCGGCGGCGCCGCGCGCGGCGGAGGGGCGGGGAGAGGGGAGGGCCCGGCGCTGCCGGCTCGGCCCCGGCCTCCTCCCCCCGCCCCCGCCCTCCCCCGCTCCCAGATGTGCGCCCCCAGATGTGTCGCCCCCAGATGTGCGCCCCCCTCGCCGCCACGAGAACGCACCGGGCGGGGGCGGGAGGAGGGGGGCTCACGACGTCGGGAGCCGCTGCCAATCCCCACGCCGCCGTCCCCCCCGTCTCAGATGTGGCCTCCCGTCCCCGCCGGCCAGACGTGCGGGAGCGCTCCTGCAGCACCCCGGACAGCGCTCCCGGACCGCCCGCTCCCCGGCACCGGGCTCCGGCCCCGCGGCCCCCGCCGCCCCCGGCGGGGAGAAGTCCCGATCCGCTGCAGCCGGCAGCGCCGGGAGCATCGGCGTCCCACGGCGGGAGGGAGCGAGGAGCAGGGAGGCGCCGAGCGGGGCCCCTCACGGCCTGGGCAAAGGAAGGCCTCGACACCTTCCCCAGTCCCCAAAGACTCTGCCGGGCTGTCACTAACACTCGGAACTGCGGTGTTCATGCAGAACAAAAAAAAACTCATCAGGCAGTTCCACAACCAGCTGACTGACTGTCCCCCAGGTCTGCCTTCTGGTAATGAGAAAGCGTCAAACAAGAATAAACAAAGGGAAAAGGGAAAAAAAAAGTCTTCCCTTTCCTGTACACCTTTCCCCTTCCCTCCACTTTAAACCCAGAGCAACTCCCTTACCCACCCTCCACCTCTCACTTGTGCTGTCTCACAGACACACACGGGTATAATTTCCCCATCTGCTCGGCTCTCACACACACATGTATATACACACATAAACAAATAAATGCCCCACTGTAACCCTCCTTTGAAGCGATTGCAGTAGCAGATGGGTTCCTACCGTCCACTCCTTCACCCTCTCACCATCTTCTCACACCTCTCTGACTCTGGGAGTGGTTTAAGTCAATGTCTCCTCTAAAGATGTGTCTAGTTCACAGACTGGACCTCTCTTTCCTTTAAATCCTGCAAACTGGTATCTTCTCCCTGCCAATGGAGACATATTTCTGAATTCCAGCAGAGAGAACATTGTTAAGGTAATTCAGACAATTTTCTCTGATGACACATCTCCCACTCCAGGTGCATCTCTGCACCCTGAAAAGGTTAAAGCCTTTTGGCACTCGCATCTGCTGCTGCCTTTGCACACCAAGAAGCCCCTGCCACAGCAGGGAGGCAGATGCACCACCATTATTTTAATCACCATAGGCCACATTCTGGCATTTCTTTAGTGAGTTCAGTCAACTCATGTTTGTTTTCCTTCCTGCCTTCTTTGAGAAGCAAGACAAAGCTTTCCAAATGTTGGCTGGTGTGGAGCCATGCGATTGCACTGAGTGCAATGAGGCTTTGCTGGCTCTTTTCAGCTTAACATCTGCCTGCACTCTTTTTGCAGTCACTGACCAAAACCCGTCAAAGACTCCAGCCAGTTATTTGGAGTCTCTTGCCTTGTCCAAAGACCTGACCTCAAATAAATACCATCCTCTCCTCCTCCTTCTTTCCCACTAAAAAAATGAATGTAAATAAACCTTTGTCACGCTCTGTGAGAACTCATCCGGCTGAGGAAATATCTGCTTCAAAGACAGTTTGATTGTACTGGAGTTGGGTTATTTGATTGGACTCTTGTTTCAAGCTACAAGTCCCCATAGAAAGACAAAAGACTGTAATGAACAGTGAGATGCCTTCTTCCCAAGCTGATCAGTCTTGGAGATAAAAATGTGTAACCAAATTGAATACAAAACTTTCCAACTTCTAACTCTTAGCTTAGCTATATGCACTCATTAGTCAGAAGCAGAATTTCTGAAAGCCTGGACTCACTATACATATTCCAGTTAAAGGCAGCACTTGCTTCTTTTGGCTTGACATATTCACACATTCCCTTCTAATGGTCTGCCAGTGAATTTCACCAGCCTCTCTTGCTGCCACCAAAGTGACATCACATTCCTTCCTGGACCACGTCAGCACTGGTCATGAACAACAGTTAATCCACTCCAGAACCAGACCTAAGCTCCAACCCTTCCCCTGTATGTTGTGACAGGCTGTGAGGTGGGACAGGAGGGACTTGTGGTTTTCTCATGGAAGAACCCAAGGGCTTGAGCCAATGGCCCAAACAAATTAAGGGCCTACCTTACTCTCTTTTGGGATTAAGACCTGTGACAGTCCGAGACTCCTGCTATCCTGCAGGACTGACCCAGCTTGGTCTGGGGGAGTAATCAGCCAGTAAACCCAGCATCTGTCACCTTGTAGGGATCGGGGATACTCCTGGAGCTGTCTATTTTTCATGTAATTGCACATCACCCACTTTTTTGCATCACTCTACTTCCAGCCTCTATTTTTTGGAATGGCTTCTTTGTCTTATTTTTTCTTTTCAGCCATGCTGTGCTGTGCCTGCTCTCTAATCAGCATTAGCTACTCTTCCATTATCAGCTGGCAATGATCCATCATGCTCCTCCATCTCAAAAATTGCCCTTGCACCAGCACACCATAAACACCTAGGAACAGACAAAGTCACTCCTCTCACCTCTGCCTCTCAAGTGGGGGATATACAGAAAACAAGGGCAAGTGACCACCTTGATACTCCACCTTGGCTTGTGACAGCTCCCATCCATAGCTATCCTGAGGCAGAGTGGTTACCACTGAGCAGGTGCTCAGGAGATGAATATTTCTGGAGAGCAGGAAAAGCTGTTATGGGTCATTTACTCTGGCTTCCCCCACAAGCCCGGGAACATCCAGCCATTATTCCTGACAGATTCCCAGTAACTATACTCAAACATGCAGCAGCCACAGCAGCAGCCAGCACTGGCTCCTGCACACAGATAATGCCAGGCTGTGTCTGCTGGGAGACTTGGGGAATTCAGTGCTGGTCCTGCAACCCTACACTCACGGCAGGGCATCCTCAAGTAAAGGAGCTGTTTTCACCCATCCCTGTAGTACATAGGGCATGTACCAGTTCAGACACACACCTCTGGCACTGAGCTCTGCCAGGGACAAATCTGCTCACCATCAGCTCTGGCCAGGTCTCCCCCTTCCTTCCACAAGTCCTCCCCTAGCCTGACACTCTCTGCCAGCCTGCAGCAATAACAGTCCAGCTCAAGCCTTGCCTCCCATCCTGCTCATGCTCACATGCTCACTCTCTTTCTGTCCTTCTTCAAGGCACTCAGGTTTTCTTTCTGCCTCACACACCCTTTCATGCTCCACTTCCCTCCCTCTGCCACCAGATCCCTTTGCCCTCCGGTGGATCCACATTGCTTCCCCAGCACAGTGCAGGCAGCCAGTCCCCCTCCCTCTGACAGACGTACTCCCACAAACTTGCTGAACCCATCTACAAGGCTTTAATATTCATAAAAGTCAACCTTAGTCTAAAGAAAATGTGCTTGATGACGAAAGTATTTACATTGCAAATCACTTTTAATAGCCCTCTGGTAGTCAGCCTGGTGATAAATGCTAATCCATCTATCAGCTCAAAACCAAAATAAACCCAACTCAGAAGGGGAGAGTCAGAGAGAGAAAAAGCAGTTGGCAAGTGAGAAAGGCTCAGGTCTCTGGACCATCACTGCCACAGGAGATGGGCGTGAAGGCTCCGCTCAGCAGCTGGTGAGAGGAATGAAGTGCCCCAAAGGGAGCAGAGGCAGCTGCTCTGCCTGCTCTTGGCCAAGCAAGGAGACACCCTTCACTCATTGGAGTGGATCTGGCATTGCCTGGCAGGACAGAGCTGTCTAAATGCCAGGGCAGTAATTCAGAATCCTGGCCCATGCCCAGGACTGCAGGCAACAGGGTGATGGCACCTGTGGGTGGGCTTTTGCCCTGTGTGTGCTGCTGGGTGAAACACAGCTATGAGGGACATGGAACTTTCCCCTGGGCCAGTGTCATCCCTGTGGGAAATGGAAGAAGGGACAGCACCTCATGGTTACTTGCCTCTATCCTAATAATTTGCCTAAGGGCATGGGATGGCACATTTGTAAAGGGACTTAGAACTGTTTAAAAGGTCTGAAATAAATGCTGCTTTCAGGCCACATCTGCCTGAAGCCTCCCACAGCTGTTCTCTCCATTGAGGAGGTACAGGATCATCTGTACACAAGTCCTCCTCTTCGCCATCAATACAATCCCCAGAGGAACAGCTCTTTCCCCTCATTCCAGCTGTCCCCAGGGTATATCAGGAACAAACGGCCCCAGACATGAGTTCTTGCTGGAGTACAGTCACTCATGGGTACAAGGTGAGCCAGATCCCAGACCATGCTAGGACAAAGTCACGCTGCAGGGAGCAGGGCAGGAGGACTTGCAGGGCCAAGGAGAAGCAGGTTTGCTGCAGCCTTCCTGGGAGAGAAGGTGACTGAAGGCACCCAGCCATGCACTGCTGCCTCAGCCAGACCCCCAGTAGTCATCCAGAGCCACATCTTCTCATGCTTCATGGCATGCCTTAACTGGAGACAGGGAAAAAATACCGATGTGGAAGCTGCATTAAGCACATCACTTAGTGTTCAGCTGTTCCCCAGCCTCCCAGGTTGCTTGCAGAGACAAGGTAATGAAAGATTCTTTCATTATCGGAAAATGCCGTTTTTAGCACCAGTGAAGGATGCCAGAGCCACAGCCCCAGGGAGGGAGTGACTATGTTTAGCCATGGAGCAGGTGTAGCCCCAGTGGCTGGGATGATGGTGGCACCAGAGGCCCCTACTCGCCCTGCAGGCAGGGCACAGCCAGGAAAGCAAGGTATAGACACTCTGGCCCATGCAGGGAAGCCAGGTGAGCATGAAAGAGCAGTGACCAATAACAGAAAGCCAACCTGCCATGCCAGGCTGGTCCACAGGCATGCAATTCACACCAGTCCATAGGCCCATGAGCATCCTTGAAATGCCAGGGGAGCACCATAGCTGTGCTCTCAGCCTGGCCACAAATATCAGTGCCTTAAATCAAGCGAGGGGATATGGCAGGTGACACACACTTCTGCCACCTGATGCTACCCTTGGAAAGCTGCCTCTTGGGCACTGCCAGCAGCTTGAGCTCATCAAAAGGCAGGAGGGCAGCTGCAGCCTGTGCCTGATGTGGCACCTCTGGAGAGAGTTAAACACCACAGCCTGCACCCAGCCTGGTGCACTACAATCTCTTCAGTCAATAATCATCTGCTTTTTGTGTTTTAAAAGATTGCTGCTGCTATTTTAAGGTTGCACTCAGTTTTGTCACATTTGTCATATAGGCACGGCTTCAAATTCTTCAATGAAATTGTTTTGTTACAGTCTCCACTCTTGCAACTCTTACTTGCTTTCTGGGTAATGGAAGGGGGAAAGTGTTTCTCAATCACTTCTTTTATACCTATCATAAAAAAAACCCAAAAACAAACAAAAAAAAACCACCAAAAAAAACCCCACAAAAAACCAATAACAACAAAGCCCCCCCCCCCCCCCCAAAAAAAACCCCAAAAAACAACAACAACAACAACAACAAAACAAAACAAAACAAAAAAAAACCAAAAAAAACCACAAAAAACCCCCAGAAAAATAAAAGGAAAAAAGTGAGGAAAAAAAGTGAGGAGTGTAAGCTTGTGCTGTTCTCCTGCCATTTCTCACATGACACAGAAGACAGAGCATCTTCCCTGTGATTGCTGTGCCCATGGGCTGGGGCTGGCCTATGGAGCCAGGCAGTGTGGGGGAACTCTGTGCCTGCCTGTGGTCACCATGAGCTCCCCAGGGCCCTCTCCCAGGCACTGTCCCACACAGCTTGGTGCCCGGCGATCAGAGAAAAAGCAACCAAGGGCTCAAGCCCCTTGAACAGATTAGTCTAATTAGTTAATTTTCCAATTCACTACTTCATTAATTCATGAATTCACTAACCCACCATGGTTACTCACACGGCAGTTGCCTCCCCAGCATGGCACGGAGTCCCCAGAGCCCTCCTGCTGCCGCCTGCCCTCCCAAGGCTCTGGGGTCAGCTGCCCTCCTGGTGCCTTCCAGCTCGAGTGATCCATGCAAACCCTTTCTGCTGGGCTCTGCAGGACGTGCCAGCGGCTGTTGCAGAGGTGCAGGAGAGGATATCCACAGGAAATGCTGGTCCCTGGACTACAGGGGCTGGAGCCTCTAAACCTGGCAAACCTCCATGGAGCCAAGACCATCTTTGGCACGTGGAGCCGCTCCTGGAGGAGAAACTCATCCCAAATGAGGAAACAAGCCCCAATACCACATGGGCACTGAACCGCTCAGCCCAGCCTCCCGGTGGCCTTGCCATCCTCCTCGCACTGGGGCGCTGAGGCAAGCCCAAGCCTCTCTGGGGGCTCCCCTGCAGCCCCCCAGGACTCTCCACAGCAGGGGCAGAGAGCCAGCAGCCCTGCAGCACAGTCACCCTGCCATCAGGTTTGCTTCACTGAGCAGCTTGGCAGAGCCTGCCTTCTAAAACACACGCAGTCTAATAAATGCACTCCCTGTTTTAAATGTATCTTTAAAAAAGAACATTTCCCTCGGTTTGAGGTAATCGCTGACACTGCTGGGGGACAAAGAGCTCTGTGTGTGTGCATCTCACTTCAGGCAGCTCAGCTCTGACCCTCACATGACAGAATTTGTGCTCCCCACGGGAACATTTACCTCACACAGAGGCCCCGCTAAAGTTAATGCTACCTACAGCATCCTTCACAAGGAAGGAAACCAAGAGGAACACAGCAAGTGTGCAAAATCCACAGCAGGTGAAAAACAGTCAGCAGTTCCTATGTCAAGAAAGCATTTAGTACAGCCAGAATGAAGCAGATCATTGCTTTCCCAAGAAAGATGCTGCCCCTGCCGTGCATCTCCCTATGCCCGACAGGGACCTGGCCCTGGTGTGGGGGAAGGTACAAGGCCATGGGTCACTTTTCTTCATCCAGTGGGCATCGAGTGTGACTGTGTGCCCATGGGTACAGGGTACCCATGTGCCTTGTTGGGCAGCCCCCCAGCACTGACACCGCACACACAGGAGGCTGTCCCTCCTCTCACCCCTTTTCTCAGCCTCTGCCCACTGAAGTTTACCCTGGGCAGAAGAGCCCACCGTGGGTTGGCCATGGGTACTGAACTGCCATGCACTGCAGGGATGATGGCAGCCTGCTGCCATTGGGGTTTTGCATTCACCCCACAAGTCTGTACCCCCACGCCCAGCCCCAGCACTCACCAAGGAGACTTCACCACCCCAAGCCAAGCCAAAAACATGGCTAAAAGTATTTTGTTATGGCAAGAGGCCATATCTCAAGGCAGAGCCAGGGACAGAGGAGGCTCAAGGCTGCAGGATGCAAGAGCTCTGTTCTCTGATGGCCAGGCTAATAACCCTGTATTAAATTACAAGCCTGGGTTCAGTTGTGGTTGTTTTGTTTTTGTTGGGTTTTTTGTAAGCTGTCTGTTTAGATTTATCAGCGTAATTCCTGATACTGCCTTGTCGGACATCATTACGATAATCTCACTGCTGTGTCTGCCAGGGAATTGGGAGGACAGCAGAGGCGGCTGCAGAGCAGGGGAGTGGTGGGGCCTGGGCTGCCTGCAAGGCACAGCCCCAGGACCACTCACCCCAGAGCTGGGCACCCTGGGGAAGGGGGAGGCACAACACAAGCCCCCTCAACAGGACCCAAAAGTCAAAGAGAGCAAGCTCACACTGAGGGAAAAGGGATCCAATCTCCAGCCAGGCAGGTCACCATCCCTCCAACAACCTCAGTGAGAGGAAGAGACACCTCAGGAAAAGGAGAGGGGGCACACATAAAAACCTGGAGGATGTGGGCAAGTTGGAAATGAGCAGCCTCTGTTTTGGCACTGATCCCTCCCCTTAACTCACGGTAATTTTATCATTAATTTAAATAAGGTTTCTCAGGGCAGAGAGCACAAGAGGAAGAAGGCAGGCGGCTGCTAGCCCAGCTCTGTCCCTCCATCCTTCCATGCTGCAGCTCTTCTCTGCTCTGTGGGTGCTCCCTTGCACACACACACAGGTGTATACACACATGCACACACACAGCCTTCCTGTCTTCCCCACGGCCAGGCCTGCTGTACTCCACCTTGGCACAGGTCCTGTGGCAGCCCCCATCCAGCAGTTTGGCTGGCAAGCCTGGCCAGGCAGGCAGCAAAGTGCTTCTTCCTGGGGACCTGGTGCTGAGACACTCACCTGAAGCAGGGGAATGCTCCAGTGCAGCACTGCAACTCCTCAGCAGCTGGAGTAGGGTCTGCAGCTTCCCTTCCCAGCAGCTAGAGTAGGCTGGGCTGAAGAGCTGTCTGGGACAGGGATTTGGAGCTTTGAGATATTTTGGGCATGACATAGAGCAAAGGTGCCCCTGAGAGCCTATTCACCTATGTGAAGCATCCCCCTCTCCATGGGGCTGGGCCTGGGGGAGCCACAGGTGGGAGGTAGGTAATCACATCAGCAAACAAATAAAAATCCCAGCCCAGTCTGGAGTTTTTATTAATGAAAATGAGCCTGTGATGGGAGGTAATTTCCAGCCCCTGGGTGATTCGGCTGGAGGATGGAGCTGCAGATAGGGATGAGTCTAGGCAGCCAGGCAGAGTCAGAGCCCAGTCAGATGCAGTCAGGGACCAGAGCCGCTTCCAAGAGGGGATTGGGTACGTGGCCTTGAAACCTGGAATGTGAGGAGAGGAGCTGTCAACACCTCCAGAGAGCAAGTGCTTCCAACTGCCTCGCTGGAGATGCAGTGTTACCAGCCATGTCCCTTGCAGGGGAACTGGCTGAGATCCCCCCACAGGTGTGAGGGGATCTCAGACCCCATTTCACAGCACTCCTATCCCCATGCTCTGGCTGTACCTTTTCCAGATGCAGCTCCTTGGTTGAACCACCCTTATCCAACACTTCCAGTCTCCCTTCATGCACCCACCAAGGCAGTTGCTCACACCAGCTCTGCTCTCCCCCAGCTCTTGTGGTGTGCCAGCATCCCCCAATACTGCTGGGAAGTGGGATGGCAGGCATTTCCATAGCATGATGAAAAAAAGAGGACCCTCTCTTGCTGCTGTAAAGTGGGGAAAATCTCTATTCATTTTCAGAGTTGAGTGAGAGCAACATATTATGAGGGCAAATTTTCTTCTCAGGAATACCACATTCTGATGAGCTGAACTAATTAATACCCATTTGAGTGTCTGACCCTAAATAGGTTGTATGACTGAAATTTAAAGAAGCATTATTGTAGTGCTAGTATTTCAAAAGAAGAAAGTAAGCAGCTGTAGTCTTATTTGTTTGAAAGGTAAAACTATTTTATGAAAATTTACTTTTTTCACCCATTCAGGGCCTGAGACCTGGCCTGGAAACCTTGCAGCATCCCCAGCATAGAAGTCAAGACCTCTCCCACATTAGCTGTGGAGCAGGAGCTCATCAGCCTTGTGAGGAAGGCTGCATGAGAACCCTTGCAGCACACAGAGCCTGTCCAGAGAGTGCAAGCAAAGCAAAGCAGTGCTTAATAAGTTTCCCCCAAATAGCTGAAGATGTCAGCAAGAAGGAACAACCTTTTGGCGCTGCAAAGGGCTCACATTAAACAAGTGGAGCTGCAAGTGGGATCAGGGCAGCTGGAGAGATAAACCCAATGCTCCTGCTGGGCTCAAAGTGCTTTTCCAGCTGTTTCCCAAAGGATGGGACCCGTTGCATCTCCAACCATCCCTACAGCAGTAGCTGCCAATGCCTCGGGGAGACCCAACCAGAACCAACCCACATCTGCCCTGTAAAAGCCCCCCCGGTCCCTCAGCTGGGCCAGCCTTCCCGCACTGGGCCACAGATCACAGTCCCTCCATCCATCACCTCCCCAATGAATTGTGGCAGATGTGTCACTGGCCAAAGTGTTACTGCCAGCCCCAAGCTGGCATGCTTCAAATAGCTGCGCACTGCGATACAAATTATACTTTGATGAGGTACATTAGGCCATCTGGACAGCCTTAAACAGCCTTGATGAAGACAGAGCAAGGGCTGCTCGAGGTGGGAGGAACCTCAGCAGTTTCAGGGCTGTTTGTTGTTCCTTAAGCTAACATTTGAGCAGCCAGTGGGGCTGGGGCTGGCAGCATTGAGGAGTTCCATGCAGGGTGGGTCTGCCCAAAGGCAGAGTTTCAAATGACCAACGAGTGACCCCCACAGTGGATGGATCCGAATCCTGGCAAGCATCAAGAACACCCCGCTCCCATTAGTCCCATTAACTTTGTGGGAAGCAGCACTCCTAGGAAGGAAATCCCATGCGCACTAACAAGCACAAGATAAATAATGTTCTGGGGGGCGGGGGGGAAACAAACTGCAGGAGATGGTTGCTAAAGAAAACCACCTAGGCAGGGGTAAGAGCCAAACAGCAGGGAAGGAAACAGGGGACAGGAGCCAGAAGAAACCCAGGGGAAAGGTGGTGTCCCATCCTGCTGAACCCTGCAGGAACTGACAGCACCGAGGCAGGGAGCAGCATGAGGGACCTGGATGGGAATTCTGCTCACTGGTGGTTTTCTGACTGTTGGTATCCCTGAGCTGGCTCTTTTGTGGCACCTTGGAGCCCTGGCGGGCTGAGCAATTTCTCAAGTTTAATTTCCAAAGTACCTTGTAGGGAATGAGCTCAGTCCATGTGTGGGACAGGCCACAGTGGGTTCCCTCACCTTTGCCTGGCTGCTGGTGCCATGCAGCCCTGTGTCACTGCTGTGACCTACATTCTGCCTCCCCAAACATACGGCCTGGCCTTGCACTTAGCTGCATTAAACCCACGGAGCGCTGCATAGGGCTAATTTCTGATCAGGCTGTCAGGAAGTATTATGTCAAATACCTTACAGGAGCCTAAACATATTATGCCAACACAGCTACCTTTGTGAACCAAATCTGAGATCTCATCAAAAAAGCAATGCTGGGCTTAGCCATCCTCAGTGCCTCCGGAGCAAACCCATCTCCAGGGCTTCTCCTGGGTCACTGCACCCCGAGCGCTGCCCAACTCAGCCTGGGGCTGCAGCTCTGCAGGGAGCAGCCCCAGCCCCCTACCAGGAGCCAGTGGAGCTCGCGTGACACTGAAATAAAGAGTTCGTGGAGCAAGATCTTTACTCCCACATTGTGGGTGGGAAAGGCTGGGTGCAGGGCAGCATCCTGTGCCAGGTTACTGCTGCTTTTGCATGCTCAGCTCTTGTCCTCCTTGACTGGGACCCGTGGTCCAGGTGCTCCCTATGCACGAAAAAATCTTGTCTTTCTCAGTTATCACTCGTTATTGCCAGTCACACCAGGTACCAGAGCCCTAAAGCTGCTGTTTAATGGCTGTGCTTGTGCCCCCCTCAGCAATGCAGCAGGACCAGCCTCAGTCCCTCCCTAAATAATTGTTTTAATTAGCATTTCCTTTGATGTAGGTGATTAACAGAGGGCTACTGGCAGGGCTTCCATGGGAACTTTTGCAGTGGGCAGGCAGATAAGTACAATCCTCTGTACTGCTGTAGCACTTAAACGTTTTAGTATCAGCCTCCCCAGTGGCAGCCAGTCAGTCTTCATTAGCCCCTCTGAGCCCTTTCTAATTCTGCCAGAGGCTGAAGGGGGAAGGAGTTTACAGCCCCTGCACAAGCATGGACCCCTGGGTGGGGCATGGCCCTGTCTGGCTGGACGAGCAAACCCAAGGTAATGACCCCCAGGGAAAGAGCAGATCCTCGACCACAGCACCCTGGGGGAGTTTGACAAGGAGCCAGGGGAAGGAGAGAAGCTGGGCTTGGGTACCAGCCAGCAAAGGGCTCTCAGCAGTGCCTGGTCAGCAGCCAGCAACCACCACTTACTCATCCCCCCATCCCCAAAGTCTGCAGTGAAAACAGATAATCTGCAAATTAAAGTTTCCCTGCAGTGGGTGGCAGTGCCCCACGCTGTGCTGGAGAAGGGACTGGAGTCCATCTGCCATCAGAGCCAGCTCCTGATCCTATCAGGCTATTACTGTATTATTGAACTGGGGATTGAGGGACAGGCTTTAATAGCTGCGATGGTATCAGGGGTGCAGCATTAAACTCCAGGAAAAGGCCATGAAGATGAGCCTAAGAAATAGAAAGAACCAAGCCTAAATGACCACATCTCACATTTTTGCAGTGTTTGCTATTTACTCCAGCCTCTGTGAAACTGAAGAGCTCCTAGCTGAAGAGCTAGGAGCTCAGAGAGTAAGGATGAAAGGCCAGGGAGATTCGGGTGTTTCCTGAGCTTGGAAAGAGCAAGGACTCCAAAGACCAACTCCACCAGCCAAGCTGAAACAGGGCAGGATGCAAGGACAGAAAGGCAAACCTCAGCAGCTGCCAAAATCCATGTGCCTGCCTGAAGCTCACTGGCTGGCCAGCCACAGCTGAAGTGAAGGCTCAGTGGGGTGGCAGAGACCAGCTGCAACTCTCCACATCCACACAGGTCCAGTTTCAGCAACAAGTCTTCCTGGAGACTTCTGTGTCTGGCTGCCTTTTCCAGTGGTGGCATTTGCTCCCTGCTGTATTCACATCTCCCATTGCTCACACTTTGCCTGTCCCCTGAGTTATTCAAGCAGCTTGCATGGGACGCCCAGTCCCTCCCCTGTGGCACCACCAAGCTGGAGCAGCCTGGCCTGCATTGGCAGGCAAGACCCTGGCACAGAAGGTGGATGCTTGGAGATCAAGCAGCAGCATATTGATTTTCAGATCAGAGGCAAAGGGGAAGCCTCACAGTGTCCTCTCTGGGATGCTGGCTCCTGGCAGAAAGAGCTGATTCCTGGGGCCAGCATCCTGGGGAAGAAGCTTGATCCCTGCCAGCTCCTACTGGTGCCACATGCCATCACCAACTGCTTGAAAGGCAAAACAAAGAGGAGCGAGGGAGCTCACTGGGAGCAGATGAGAGGCACTTCTGCTCGAGATGCTGTGGAGAAAACAAATCCTTGTGCTCGGCAGAGTGCACGGAGTGGCTGTACGGGCTGTATGAGGCAAGAGCTGGGCAGGGAGGGGGGAGAGGCCTCTGCTCCTGGGGATGAGGGGAGAAGGACTCGGGCATTAATTGGTGGCAGAGTGGCAGCTGGAAAGACTGCTTTGCCTTCCAGCTCCCTCGTGTGCTGAGGACCCCCTCCATGAAGAAGTGGCAATGGCATGATATTTATGCACTGCACACCGAGATCCCATTTAGTGGTGGATGGCTCACATGCTGCACACTTTAATTAATTTGTCTTTTCCTGTTGAAAAATAACTTCTCTGACAGATTAGGATTGAGCAGAGAGGGCAACTACTCCCTAGCCAGCAGCCTGAGCAGCAACTGGAGGAACCAGTTATGGGGTTTGGCTTTGGCATCAGTAGTAATGGGAGAGACTCCCCACACACCCAGCTGTGACCAGGTCCCTGCCTCTCCTTCCTGCCCAGCACATCTCCTGGTGGTCACATACAGCTACAAGGTCACCCCGCAGAAGCCATGCGTGGGGTGGGACTTCTGAGAGGGTCAAATAGAAGTACTTGGAGATAGAGCAATAGATAAGCCAAGGAGTGAGGGCAGAAAGCCCAGGACTCACAAGAACAAGCAGGCATCACCACTTCACTGTACCATCTGCCAGGGCTTCAGCAACCTTCTCTGGGATCCCAGGTCTCCCTCCAGGCAGTGCTTACCCTCTGGTGTGGTCCAGGCCCCAGAATGCTGGAGCATTCACTGTCTGCAGCAGTGCCCATGCAGGTTTCCATCTGTGATGGATTCACACAAAAAGTCCCCTTCCAGCACGGAAGCTCCAACCACTACCTCCTCCCACTGCCCCAGGTTTCTGGCACATTCTCCCTTCCTAGCTAACCTAAATAATCTTGTATCATCAGCTGTTCCCCTCCACTTTCAGCTCATTAGGGCTTTTAGAGAACACTGGCTCCTACTGAACCCGACCAACCCACCATTAACCTCATTCTAAGCCAAGAAATAGCTCTTACTTTTGACTCCAATTCCTACAGCTTCTATCTCCAGGAGGACTCTACCCCTCACCCTTGAGGTGACTAAGTTTCTTTAATAGCCTCTTGTGAGGGACTTTATCAAAAGAGCCTTTTGAAAGCTAAATAAAATTCTCTGCGCTGTATTTCTCATTTTCCTAGGATTTTGTTAGCACATTTAAAGGCTCCTGACAGTCTATGGCTGAGAAAAGCTTTCACTTTTTAAGATTATTTCCTGCTCCTACGCAGCAAAGCTCTCACTTTGCCTCCTAAATTGGGCCAGCAAGTATGCATAGCTCTGGTTTGGTTTCCTGAAGCAGCTCTTGTTGAATTTCCATGCTGCTCCTGGTACTGCATTTGCCTCGGTGCTGCATTGTCACACTGCAGTGAGCAGGTAAAGTTGCAAGGCTTGGGGAAGGAGCCCTGAGCTGCTGTGCTGCTGTCCCTGGTGTGGGCAATCCCACTACCTGCTCTTCTCTGCAGGGCTCCAGGCCTCAGGTCACCACACAGACTCAGGGGTGTTGCTTGAGGATACAGTTAGATCAGCCCTGCCTGAAACAACTGAGCTGGGCTGGAGCAGGGTAATCCAAAGCAGATAAAGACTTTTGTCCCACATGAAGCATGGGAGGCATAATAAATAAATTGCATTGGGTTGGGTGTGGGTGGGCTCATTGCCTAAGTGGGCTCAATTTTGTCTCCTGTCCCCTCCTCACCCATTCACCCACATAGCTCCATCAGGTCTCAGGCAGGGATAATCTGGGTTTTCTTAGGTCTGAAACTGAAAAGAAAAACACTGCTCTCTGTACACATAAGCCCATCACCACTGAGGGCATCTACTCAGTTGTGTAGCAACAGCAGGTCAGCTAAAAAGCATGTCTGAGGCAGCACCAGAAGATTAAGCCTGTCCACACCCACTGTGCCCACGGCTCCTGCTTAAAGCCTGTAGGAAGGCAGGCTGCAGTCAGGCTCAGCTGATAGCAGCCTTTTGCCCAAAGCTACAAAGCTGCCTGCTCTGACCAGGCCTCCACTCTTACCTCATCATCAGGAAGACGCTCCCTTTCAAGTCGTGAATGGAAAAGTGCTTTAGAGCTTCAGAGACGTCCCATGCCAATGGCAAAGACAGTGGCTGTGGTTTGCTCCGGCTCCCACTGGAGCTCACCCCCTGCTCTGCCACAGTCTCCAGTGGGGGCAGGTCTGGACAAAGGGGAAGCCATGGACAGAGCAGGCTTCAGGGCTCTGCACAGCAGCCTGGCCAGAGCACCCAGCAACAGTGTACACCAGGCTCTGAGAATCTGCCAGCACAGGGCGAGGCAGCCCACAAGACACTTCTACAACTGAGATGGAAATTTTTCTGTAGATAGCTTGGCTCTTTCTGAAAATGGATATCTATAAATGCTCTGCAACACATCTACCAAGAATGGGCCTCAAGGTTCTTCCAGGAATCATGCAGGGAGAGGGCAGAAGTGATGTCAGGCTGAGCTGAAGCAGCTTTTTTTCCAGGTTCTGTTTTAGTTTGTTTTCAAGCAGAGCAATAAACAGCTCTGTCTGGACCTGCACTGCCTTGTCTGTCCATCTGAGACATAGCTCTTCTGGCTCCCAACTGCCAGCACATCCTCAGGCCCCTCCACAGTAAGGCAAAACAGGGATGCATGAAACCTTCCTTGCCACACAAGGGAATCCCATTTTTCAGGCTGCTCTCCTGTCAGATCAGGGATGTGGTTGGCTTGGGGCAGGTTTTAGAGCCTCATTAACACTCAGCAATAAGGCCTGGCAGCAGCTGATTTGATTTAAGGTTCATCTCCAGGCTGTGATTTAAGGGAAGATTTGCTTAATGTTCTCTAACAGACTCTTCTGACTGGGAGCTTGAGTGCTGCCTAATGACAGACTTATTTATTGTAATGTCTTAGCAGCAGAGAATCTAGAGGAGCTGGGCAGGAGCACAGCAGCTGCTGGCAGGTGCTCAGACAGCACTGGAAACATCCCTCACACCACAGTGGTAACAGAGGACTGTGCATTCCTCTATCCAGAACAGCCAGATACTGCAACCCTCTTCTGCATCAAGGGGTCAGCAAGACAGGCCACTCCCTGCTTGCCCAAGACGTTCAGTGCTGCACCTCTACACAGCTCTTTACACAGGATAGGTGAAACGCTCTTCTTTCTCCTTAGTGCAGTACTGGAATGATGGGAAATGCAGAGGTGCCTGCTCGTCTCCGGACCGGTTAAAATGCGATTTGCAAGGAAGACTCCCAAATGCACCTCCTTGTTTCCCAGTTTTGGACTTTCATCTCACAGGCTGAGTCTGCTTTCCTCCAGGGAAACGGGTGGCCATCATCTGACATTTGCATGCTGCCAGAGCTTCTGAGATGGATGCATCTATCCCCAAGGCCAAAGACAGAGACAACTATCACACAAATGAAGACAGGAGGTCAAGCAAGGGTTTGTCATATTTTAATGACATTGATCTTTGGTGTTTCCCTCGTCAGCACTCACACTCTCCCCGTACTTCCTCCATAAGCCTGCTAGGGATGGAGAGTTACAAACGAAAAGGAAAATCACATTTGAGACTAAAAACAAAGTATCAGAGCCTTGACTTCTCCACTAGAAACTACATGTACAAGGTCAAGATTTCACATGCAACACCTTACATCACAGACCCATACCTCACACCCTGGCCTGGAGCTGAAAAGAGACTTCCTGCCCCCTGTCAAGGATGTGCAGCTCAGTCCTGGCACCATGAAACCACTGGAGTGGCTCATTCATGTTAATATTGGCACAGCTTAGAACATCCTTGTGAGAACTGCATCCTGACTAGAGAGCAGTAGCCCTTGTCCCTCTACCCATCCATATGGCATCTCTGCTTCAGTTCCTGCCAAGTCCTAAACTAACTCTACAAAGGAAAGATTCCACCTGTGAGCATATACTGAGCCATGCACGTTCTGGTGAAGCCCAGTTCTTCCCAGAAAAGACCACAGCATAGGCAGGACTGGTCTCAGAACACCACACTCTGGGGGAGCAGTGCTGTGCTATGGAGAGGAACTGTGGCCTGGAAGACTCCTCCACTCCAGCAACAGAGCTGGAGCATCACGCCTGGGTTTGCCCAGTACTGCCTGTCTCCAGAAGGATGCTGCAGGCCCCCTTCCCTTTCTTCACTCTACTGATCAGCTCCATGGGTATAAAAGGGCAGGAAAAAGGAAAGGAAAAAGGCTTTACAAAGGATGACACACCAAGTTGCAGGGCTTAGCTCTGGAGATGCCATGGGGCTTCAAAATTTGGCTGATGTGCAGCAAGTGTGGTTTGTATTCCTGTTAACTCCTCAGCAGTGGGAATGTTGGAAGTTAAGTACGCTTTCTTTCCCATGGCTTCCCTTGCAATTCTTATCCCTTCCCCCATCACCCAGGATAGAGAAGCCCTCTGAACCACCAGCATCCTGTTAGAGCCACCCATCCCTGCTCTTCCAGCTCCTGGCCAGCTGTGAGGTACAGGTCTCTGCTGAGCAGTACAAGGGTAGCACCAACACACAACTCAATCTCTACCTGTTCCGCGACTCCCCACTGGTGCTGTCATTACTATAGAAGTTGGTACTGTCAGGAAGATGGTTATTGTTAGTTAGGTCACTGTATTCAATTGGTCCCTCGGTGTCCATGGAGGACTGGGCCTGCTCTGGCAGATCCAGGTCACCAGCGCTTTGTCCTTCACTCCCACTAGGGGCTGTCCGCGGGCTCAGGCCACGCTCCGGCAGCTGCACAGACTCCGACAGGATCCGTCCCTCCAGCTCTGTGCCCAGCTGCTGAGAGGTGGACTGCTGTGCCGACGTGCCCTCAGCTCCAGTGGGCTCTGTGCCAGTCTGAGAGCTGCGGTGGATCCGGTGGCTCACAATGATGTTGTTGCCAAAGCCACCCATGGATGCCATGGTGGTGCTCTGCTCCCTCTGAACCACGGCAGTCATGCCACCTTCTGCCATCAGCCTTTGAATCCTACTCAGGGCATCCTCCCCACTGGCCCCATATTCTGGACCTTCACCTGCAAAAGAAAGCAGAAGCAACTCTGGTGCACAAGGCAAACTACGACACAAAATAAAGCATGCTGAGTAGTTGCATCATGCAGTGTGCCTGTGCTGGGACAGAAGATGAAGGTTCTATTCCACACAGAGCCCAGTATTTTATTTCCATAACTTGCCACTTGGTTAAGTGTCAAACAAAGGCACTGAATTCTGTCAAGAAAATCTTGGTCATTTCCACAGGCAACCCTCAGGGACTTGCATGTCCAAGCCTTGGAAAAGCAGCTATTATATAGCCATAAAGATGGGGGAAAGGGTAGTAGCCAAAGAGGCAGGATGCTTTATCACAGCTGTAGAGATTATCTCTACCCACGGGGACAAGAAGAGAAACCTCAGTTTGCACTGCAATAAACCAAACAGTTCACCATGGTGTTAAAAGAACCCCATGGCTTTTCCTACTTCACCTGTTTGAGAAGTAGGCAGATGACACACTGGCAATGTCCCCAGTGTAAATCTAGGGAGGACAAAAGAAGCTGTCCAACAGCAAACAGCAGCTACAGAACATGGTCTTCCACATTAGCTATGATCAAGTGTGTAGGCTCCTGCTCCCCTTGACTGATATCTTTCGAGGAATACAAAAAAACATCTCAAGACCTACAGTATTTGTCTACTCTTATCTCTGAGGCTTCCCTTTATTGTCAGGCTGTAGTGAGCTCTGAGAGAACCATCGTCAGATACCTTGGCTGCTCAAGATTACTTCAGGAAAACAAAATCTCACCAACGAATTGTCCATGTAGAAGATTAAAGCACCATGACAGGGAAGTTCATTCCAGTTCAGTTTCTCAACATCCTCCTTTTGCTACAAACCCTACCCGCAGCATTTGGGGAGAACAATCTGTAATAATAAACTGCTAGAAACATTCCACAGTGGGATCTTGCTGATTCTTATTAAAGAAATAAATCTCACTCCCACCTCTATGAAGCTATCACAGTGCTGATTTGAGGAGAAAGCCATGAGCTCTCCTGGCACCAAGGAAATGAACACAAATGTCAACAAGGCTAGATGTAGGGAGGAGTTAGAACACAATAAAAAACAAAATGCCACACTGACTAGGAAAACAAAAATACTTGGGGCTGTGGAGTTTAATATCTTTATCCATTATTTGGATGAGGGGATTCTAGTGCACTCTCAGTGAGCTCACAGTTGACAGTAAGTTGGTTGGGAGTGTTGATATGCTGGAGGATAGAAAGGGTCTGAGAAGGAATCTGGACAGGCTAGGTCAAAGGCAAAGACCAATTGCATGAGGTTCAACAAGGTACTCTTGAGTCACAACAGTCCCAGGTGGCACTACAGGCTGGGGAAAGGGGGGCTGGAAAGCTGCTCAGCAGAAAAGGTCCTGGGGGTGCTGGCTGATAGTGGCTGAGCATGATCCAGTGTGTGTCCAGGTGGCCAAGAAGGCCAATGGCCTGTATCAGCAATAGTGTGGCCAGCAGGATCAGGGAAGATTGTCTCCCTGTACTCAGCACTAGTGAGGCCATGCCTTGAACCCTGTGCCCAGTTTTGGGCCCCTCACAACAAGAAAGGTCCTTGAGGTACTGGAGCACATCCAGAGAAGGGCAATGATGCTGGTGAAAGGTCTGGAGCACATGTCATAAGAAGAGCAGCTGAGGGAACTGAGGTTGTTTAGCCTGGAGAAAAGCAGGCTCAGGGGAGACCTTATCACTCCCTACAACTACCTGAAAGGAGGTGCAGCCAATCTCTTCTCCCAGTTAACCAGCAACAGGATAAGAGGAAATGGCCTCAAGATGCACCAGGGAAGGTTCAGGGTGGACATTAGGAAGAACTTTTTTCACTGAGACAGTGGTTACTCATTTTAACTGCCTAGGGAAGTGGTGCAGTCACAATTCCTGGAACTATTCAATAAATGACAGGACATGGCAATTAGTGCTATAATTTAGTTACATAGTGGTGTTCAGCCAAAGGTTGGACTTGATGATCCTGGAGGTGTTCTCCAACCTAAATGACTGGATGATCATGTATCCAGCATGAGAGCTAAGATACTCAGCAAAGTCCACACCACGCCACTCGAGAGACACCATGCAGTCAGTCAGTGACAGCTTATTCCCTTTTCTCATGGGCTCAGTGATACTTGCATCAAGCACTGCCAGCATCCCCCACCACAGGACACAGTTCATTTCATCCTCAAGGAAGTCTGCTGACATATTGTCCTCTTGCAGAAATATTGTGGACATTAAGGGCAAATTTACACCTCACCAGTAGTGTAAGTAGATTCCTGCTAGGAATGCAGTAAACCTGCTACATGCACTATACCTTACCCCTCAACTTGAGCATTAGTGGGACCACAGAGACATCTGTAACCACATGAGAATCTGCAGCACAGCCTAAGAGGAGTGAGCAAGAATACCCCCTGGACAGAGCCTGACTCACAACTCTAGCAGAGAAATCCTATTCAGGATGTGGCTGATGTGTGAATTAGGATGTGGCTGATGCATGAACTAGGAACTTGGCTGACCAGTACAAAGACTGAAGACAGAGGCAGCTATTATACTGGAAAACTCCAGTGTGAAAAACATGCATGCCAAGGGATATTGAAACATTAATCATGAGCAGAACTAAGTGGAAGTTTTGAGAAGCATGGTTTTGGATTCAGTCATCACTTCCTTCTGAGGGCATAGTCGTACTTCATTACTAACCATCTGGCCAGGCTGGAATGGAAGCTTAAGAAAGCCAAGATTTGCAACCTGGTCTAGAGACATGCCAGACAGGCCTTATCTACACAACTCCTGAAACAGCAGGTACTGTGCTCTTGATAGATCACTTACTATAAACAAGTCCAGTACAGAAGCACTGGAACAGCAAAACAGCAAGGACTCCCAGCCAGCCAATGCTCCTCAGCATTACAAACATATGCTTCACCACAGCATCCCTTGCTCTTCCCTGCCCCTAAATTACCATATGCCATGGCTGAATTTCCAATTGAGGCATCTTCTTCCTCAGAAGACAGGCAAGGGCTGATGCCACAGCAGGAATCAGTAAGGCATGAGCCTTCAGATCCCAGAGATACAGCAATGTTGGAAATTCCCAGCCCATCAAGAGCCAGAAGTGAGCCTCACCATTCAAGCAGCCAACAAACACCTCTGCTTTGGGGACTGTCCTCCCGTTTTCCTCTCTCAGGTTCCAACGATGACTTGGGCTGACTAGTTCAGAGCAAAGCTTGCTGTGCCATTTGCCTTGAGCTGAGCTACAGCACAGATTCACACACAGCCCGTTCCTACTGCCTGGTGACTCCCACACACATTCTTTCACCAGGCTGCCAATGCAGACTACATTAGTATTCAGAGCAAGTGAAATAAGCTGACTTCCATTTGGTGAAGGTTCAGGGTGGGCACACAGGGACTTACCCAAAACAACAGCAATGCTGTAAACCACACACATATCAGCTTGCTGCAGTGCTGTGCTCCTACAAATGTTTTCTACTGTAACCAAAGTGACCTTTCCAGAGGTCCAAACTCCCGTCTATTCCAAACAGAACAAAACATTACTCTTGAGAGCAATTATCCCAAAGACCAGAGGATTTCTGTCAATGCAGCTGTCTCAAACATTTAGTTAAATATTCCCTAGCTAATGCATTTGTTTTTAAAAGTCCTCTATGCTGCTCCAGCAAGACAAGAATTTGACACAGAAAACTATGCAGGCAAAACATCTTGCAAACTTTTGATGGAGTTGGGCGTAAGGCAGGGTATTTCCACTTCTAAAGGAAGTGCACTCTGAAGTACTTGTAGGCAGTACAACTTGTTTATCTCTGGGCATGGGTGGCACACTCCTGATGGAATGCAAAGTCCACAGAAGCAAGGATGAGATCAGACTCCCCTGTATCTGTGCAATATACTGACATTGCTCTTGAATTTTCTTCTGTTTTCAACATTCTGCTTTGTAAAACCAGCAGTAGTTAGGAACCATGTTTGCAAACAAAGCTTCAAAATTAGAACAGTAAGCACTGTGGAGATATCTAAGTCTTCAGAGAACATGAAATAATAGCTCTGAGGTGTGAGCTGCCCCACTAATTCAGATGCTTAAAGATAAAAATATCAGCATTTTTACATTAATTCACCCCTTGCATAAGAATAGAAAAGGGAGGGGCACACCACAGTATAACCAGCTATGAATAATTATATCTCCCTTAATGCCACAATAATTACTTTTCTTTCCAACCAAGCCCAGAAACATGTTCACACTTCCTTTCTGAGGTAGTTAATGCAAACAACTCCACAGAACTCAGAAAAAATACAACTGCTTTAACTTGTAAGAATTTTCTTAGTAATATCTCACCTTGGCTATTCATATGAGTGAAACTTACTTTTGTAATGAGAGTTTAAAAGTAGCCCACATAATTTAATCCCAAGAGACCCAAGTACTTGGAGTAGATCACGCTGTAAGGCTTGCATAGTACATACTTCTAGAACCTAAGTATATTTTGGTAGTGGTTTTCAGAGGATTTTCAAGAGAAACCAAAATTTGCAGTTCTACAGGACACATGACGCAGATTTTACAGATGGACAGGCAGATGAAAGGCTAAGGGATCTACCCACGTTTCTACTTGGAGGATGAGAAGCAGATCTGGAAGCTGATCCCTGGTGTCCCAGTTCCCATTTCCACACTAACTACACAAAAGTCACATCACATCTGACAACAGCATTGCAAGAATGTGTTCAGCTAACATCAAACAACATGTTTCTTCTTGTTAGCATTCATAAGGCCCGGCTGGGGACAAAGTATTCCTGCCCAAGCAGCCCCTCGACACGTGTTCCTAATGTCTCAGATTAAATAAATTACATCACATGCAGGCACACTGATTGCTTCTAAGTGCTCCTCAGGCACTCCCAGGATCCTTTGCTTATATCAAGAAAGTTTTGCTTGCATGTGCTGTCTTTTCACTACCAATAGTTTGAACAGAACTAATCTCACAAACCCAAGCCTTCATTTTACAACCCTCTTCCCTCTCAAATGAATCTGCTGCAACCTCTGAAAGCATTTGGAACTGATGGAAATCTATACTGGCTGGTGATAAACACTTCAACCCAACAAGTTAAAAACTGTATATGGCATGACAGTATATGTTGCTCCCTCAAAGACAGGCAAAGTAGCAATCCAGTGACAGCAAATATTTGGATGGCTACAATTTCAGTAACTCATAACACGTGCCTACATGCACAACAAGCACTGAGTTTTAAGCCCGAAAGACAATGCAGACAGTAGGAAATCAGATGACAATTGCTTTTCAGTTATTTGTTGTTGGTTTTTTTTTTTCCTCTTTAAAGACTGGATTACCTGAAAGACAGGTAATCTCTCAACAGCCAGGGGACAGCACGGGCCCACTATCAAACAAGTGTCCTGCAGCTCTGCAGAGGTGCCTCTCCCTCAACCTGCAGCAACTTTGGCAAATTGCAGACCCTGCAGTCACTGTCCCTTGCACTGTATTCCAAAGATCCAACAGCCTGAACAAGTGGCAGCCACAGCCTGACCCAGTCTGGACCGGGAATTACAATTTTTAAAGGTTAAAACTTTGGGCCATTAAATCTCATTAGGAATTTTTGTTGGGTTTTAAGTGAGATTCAATCTGCCAGCTGAATACAGATCCCACTCCCATTATGCCTGTCTATTTGCAAGGAAAACATAGTATAACGCCCAACAGATTGTTTCTAATTAAGGGTGCCTCAAAGTTACAACTCTATCACTATTTCCACTATGTCTGTCAGCTTAAAAGAAAATAGGAGACAGTTTGAACACTGTTTTAAGCATTTCTTGGTACCTCTCCTAGTTTTCTCTCAACTCTAACTACCTTTCCTTTATGTGTGGCGTGGAAGCAGAGTTCACAAGTCCGCTATTAACTGCTGCAAAACAGAAAGATTCAGACATTAGAGGGATTCACTTCTAATAAAGTCATCATATACTCATTCCTCCAAAGGAGGCAGAAAGATAATCAGAGCAGCAAAGTCCCCGCAGAGCTTTGCATGAGAAAAGGAAACTATTTATACCCACACAGAACTTAATTAGATTTCTGATGCAATTCTGCATACTCTTTTTTTTGTACAGTAAGCACATAACTGCAAGAAATGCCCTGAGCCAGAATTCCCCACAACAGCAGGGCTGACACAACAGAGGACAGAAACCCACTCTCAGGGTGGCATTAGCCTTTCTTTTTTTTTTTTTCTTTTTTTTAACCCTACGAGGGTTTTTTTTCGGTTGGTCAGTTGGTCGGGGCTTTTTCACCCCTCATGGCAGGGCAATAACTAGACCACTTTCCTTTACATTACTCAGAATCACACTTTATTTATCCATTCTGCTGATGATAATGCTGCTAAGCCTTTACATAGTGATTTCCATCTTCAAAGCCCCATACAAAACACTAATTAATCTCCACAGCTCCTGGTGTGCTGTACTATGGGAAGATTAATTCCCATTTAGTAGATGATTAATAATTTGCCCTGGGTCATACCCCAAGTTACTGGTAGCACATTTCTCACATTTCTTCTCCTTTTTTTTTTTTTTTGCCTTTTTGCCCCTGACATCTAGATCATGCTATTAGGAAACACAGTTTTCCTTCCAGCAGGCAGAGTTATGGCACACACAGTGGGTAAATTAGCCATCAGAAAAGCACCACAGCACCTGGTCTTGCCTGTTGCCTGCTGGAACACACTGGATGCGCATCACAAGAGTTGATGATGCTAGGAAAATGGCTGGCTTACCATCACAACCAGCCAGTAATGCTCATGTGTAATGTGAAGCACAAAGATGAGCCAGACCACCAATGCCACAAGTACTTGGCTGACTGCCTAAGGTGTTGGTAAAAGAAGAAGAAAATTTGTCTCTCTGCTTCATGTCAGGTCTTTGTACTATTCTTCTGTCATGTATTACCTATTGATTTTTTTGATCCTTCATCCTCCTGACCGTTATAGTCTTCACAGTTCCCTGTTTCAAGTTACTTTTGAGCCCTTACACAGTAATTTCCACTGAGGATGCAACTGGCATAGGAACTGACCAACAACAGGTAAAAATATCTTGGCTCATCTCTGATGTATGTGCTTAAACTGCAGTAACTCCTTTGTTCTACAGGCCCCAATACAGCTGACAGGAGTGACAGCTCATTTTGCAGGTGCGGCCATTTGCAAGGGGACATGTGGTAAATCAATGTCTGAGATGGAAATTGCACCAGATGTGGAACTTGCTGTTCTTCTTCCAAGCAAGAAAGAGAGATGAAGAGAAGTACCTGTCCTAGGCTTGTTATTTACATTCCTTTTCTTCCAAATGTTACGTGTTTTTCTTCTTTGTAAAGATATCCTGCCAAGGCACTGGTAAAGAACAGCCCTTTCCCTGTCTCATTAACAGTCTAGTTAAAATCTATGATCTAGATCTGGAAATTGAAAAGTTAAAAAGAAAAAGATAAAGAAACTGTCAGATGATTGCAAAACAGCAGGAGAGAGAAGCAGTGTTGGAGAACTCTCCTGGTTTAACTGATTCCAAAAGCCTGCAGCATCAGCCATCATGGCCTTGATGCAAGAAGGTCCCACACTGTACCATGTTCTCAGTCTGTGTTCCACATTCAGTGGAAGAACTAGTTCCCATGAGTTCAGCATTTGTCCAGACAATCTGTGTTCCAGTCTTATTCACATGCCATCAATTGTACCAACCTTCCAGAGAGGTTAATCTCAGCTCTGCTGAGATAAGCAGACGGAAACCCCAGCAGGCAGGAATTTCCCACTTAACTTTGTACAGAAGAGCTGAGATCAGAGAAACACAAAGCCATATCACACATGCTGGATACTACACAGCAGAAACTGTGGAGAGTCACATACCAAAATGTAACTTTCAGAATGACAGAGAAGAAGCAGGCATATAGGCACACACAGGCATGTTGTGGGCTACTTCCCAAAGCCAAGGAGGTTCATCATGAACCAACAACTTCAAAACTGTCTCCTTGATTTTCTCTTGTCTTTCCTATGTATATACTGCCCAACCCCTACCTAGCCAAGCCTTCAGAGCTGAATGAAAGCACGAAGTTACAGTATTGAGACAAGAAGCTTGGATAAATCAATGTTTTCAACAGATTAGTGACTTTGTACAGGAATTGCACAGTAGCTGTTTCCAGCTCCTTACATATTGATAAGTTTTCCTGGACTGCTAACCACTAGAGACATTTTTGTATAGCTGAACTGGGCACTCATCACGTACCTCATCAATCAAACTAAACAGCATCCTCAAAGATGCTTTGTGAGAAGTGATTTGCAATGATTTACAGAAGTGAATTTATTTTGTATCAAAATCTTGAGCTTGTGAAGCCTGCAGACCTTTGGCATAAGTTGGAGGATCAAGCTGAACTCTTAACACAGAGGCAGAAAGGATAACTCTCTGCAGCTTGCAGCCCTGCTGATGGTTAGGAGATCAGGAGATGTGTGAGGAATCAAGGCAGTACAGGTGATTCTACAAAGGGACAATGATCTGGAGAAGAATGAAATTTCCTTCCTCAAAGCATGTGAAAAAGACAACTTTTCTATTCATATGGCCAGAGATTCACTCTCCCGATCATCTATGCCTGGCTACAGGCAAAATTAGGTGGGAGAAATCTTTGTTGAAGAGATAAAAGGAGTATCCAAATGCACTGACAGGATGTGGACCATATGTGGAAACTAATAAATCACAAGGTAAACTCTGTCAGATGAACCACTGATTGACCCTACCTTCACCAGTCCCTGCAGAGGCGGATTCCTGCTCCTGTACCTCCCTCTCTGTCTGAGTCTCGGCATTCTGCAGCTGAGGCGCCAAGGTCTGGGTACCCTGTGATGTCACAGAGGTGGGGGGATTTCGGGGTTGTAGGCCTATGGCATTCATCAGGCCCATGTCCCTGTCTGTCCTCCACGTAGCTCTGCTCGTTCTGAAAAGAGAGAAAAACAATTAAGACCAGGATCACTGGAGGCAACATGCCCAAGCAAGATTGAACCACGAACGAGAGGCTCTTCTTGCCTCCACTCCAACCAGGCACCTGCTTGCCAACATGAGGATGGGGATTAAAGTAATTGTGACCTGCACTTATTTACACGCACTGGTCTCTTGAGTTTCAAGCCAACAGTCTTAGAGTCCACTCACCCTTCCACAGAAGCGGCAAGTCTTACAGGCACTGAGAGATATCCCTGCAGCATCATTAAGCCTGCAGAACAACTGTCTTGGAGTCACTGCGTTGAGAAGGCACACAATGTGCAGTGCAGAAGCACAGACACACACAAAACCTTCTGCACAGCAGGGCAGTTTTAACTCCCATGGATGTGGCCTGTAGTCTTTCCCTCCTCTGGACTTCCCAGTTTGTCAGCATTGCACATGAATGCACTCCAGCAGGCATTACTGCCCATTCCAGTCAGACAAGGGAAATCCTGTGTTTTCAAAAGCAAACAATAGGAACCACCTCAAGGCTCATTAGCTTCTCAGACTCAAAAAGCTGAAGTACACAATGCTACAGCTGAATCTTCACAATGCCACAACCCTGTTTTCTAAACTGACCCCTAAGTGCTGGGAACAGTCAAAAGATTCAAGGAAAGACTTCCTCATTTACAACCTTTTTTCATAAGGCTTTGAAACCTGCTACACTTTTTTTTACTCTCTGTTTGAGCTAGTTCATTCTGCACCAGTATTTCTGCCTTCAAGCTTCCATTATACCAGAATGAGTATGTACTGTAAGAAACTTAAGTAGTGGCAATATCCACTCATACAGCAGAGTAAAGAATCTCTACTGCTTATTTTTCACCCACAATGAGACCAAGGCTGTAGGACAGCCCAGACATTTGCCCTGTAAACAAGCTCACAGCTTCCTTGGTATGCTGAAGCTCACAACTCAGAAACACAACTACCACCCTCTTGCTGAGAACAGCTGGCTTACAGAGAAATACTTGTCACTATGGCAAGAAGCAATGGACTGCAGCATCACCCTTGTGCTCAGAACAACAACATGGGCATCACTGGACAGACTGAAACAGGCAATGGGGACATCAAGGGAATTAGCTTTATTTTTAGAGTTTATTACTCAGAAACAACTGTCCCATGATAAGCAATTAAAAACATGAAAATCAATCACTGGGTAGGCACCATATACTTGCCCTTTTCTCTGCCAATTGCCCTGTTCTTCAGTTACCTTCCAAAGGCCATTTGCTTTACATGGTGTTTTTGATGCATCAAGCCCCACACGTGCCTCTCACAGCTGCTACGGGGGCCCTGAATGACACATGTACTTTACTACCACTGGCACTTTTGGGCACTGAATGTCACTTGCTGGAAAAAGGCCAGGTGACCCAAGCAGGCAATACCAAAGAGGGAGAAAATTGCATACTTAAAGCTGCCAGTGGTAAGGGAACAAAGAAGTGATGTCAGAGCTAACAAAAACAGCAGAAAGGGTCAGATCTCTCTAACCCAACACCCAGGAGACTCACCCAGGCCGCTCAGTACTCCTGCTGCTGGAATGCACAGTGAAGACATTCTCATTCAGCTGGTCCCAGTGGTACTCAACTCCAGAGTTTAAGGCCCTTAAAATGCCAAAGAAGGAAAAAATATTAGTATGACAGGACAGTGTTCAAGCCAGCACACATTACACCCCCACAACATAAATAGTCTTGATTCCTGCCCTACAGAAACTGCAGATCTAGCTCACAGTTCACATTTTCATTAAAAGGGTTCATCACCATAAACCACCTTGCAAACATAGTGTGCTGTATTACCAGATTACTCTGGAATATTCCATTCATTTCAATTCAGTATTAGCACCAAGACACAGCAGAGAGATTTCCAGGAAATGAAGACATACAACTGTGCGTATAAAATCAGGTTACCCTAACTCCAAGTAACTAAACAAAGAACTGGAGTGGAAAGGCCAATTCTCCCTGTGGTGTCTGCAAGCACTTCCTGCACTAGGTAATGGTCAGTAAGACACTGTCCTTATTCAACATTTAATTTCTTTGTAAACGATTCTCATTCTACCTATAGATAATCTTTATGCATCCCTCTCACTGACAGCCACTGTGGAGCAAGGACAGATGTAGAGGATATTTTAACAAGTTTCCACAGAAGAGCTTGTACTGCATCAACAGCATGTGTGGCTGTTGATGAAAAATCCAAACTTGAATTTTACATCTAATGCTACTAAGTATAATAGAACCACCAATGCTCTGGGATCCTCTCACACAGCATTTCCCCAAAAGATACACCAAGTCAGGGCTTACTACTCACAGGAACAGACAAGGGTCAACCACTCCTGAAGACAACAAGCAATCACAGAAACAAAACCACATAATGCTGCAAGTACACATCCCACCAAGAAGAGGGTGAGAGCAAATCCAGCTTACTCTGTGCCATACAGAAATGCCACAGGACAGGCACTCTCTATGCAGTCCCAGGCAGCATAGAGATCTCCCACCTACTGATGTGTTCCACCTTCACAGGCACTCTGGGCTGCATTAGCATGGAAGGCACTTCCTGCGGTGTTTTGCCACACCACGCTGACAGCTCACATGAGCTGCCTAGGAGTTTTGAAATGGTGCTGTGCACCACCACATGGTTGCTGGACTGCACACACCTGATGCTGCTGGGTGGAGAGTCAGCAGTGCTGTGCAGTGGTCACAGAAAGGCAAGTGGGGGGAAAAAACCCGCAAACCAACAAAATAAGGCCTGTGTAGACACAAGGGAACTCTGTCTGAAGAGCTGGACTTCTATCACCCTGCAGGCAGGCTCAGAACTAGGGGTAGTCCCATAATCTGAAGAAAGGATTCACGGCAAATGGTAGCTGGTTATGGCTCAGGCACAAACGAGATGTTTGACATACACATAAAAACTGTTGTCCCTGTAAAGAGATGCCTCAGCAGAACTGGCAAGAACCCCAGCTTAGAGGATGCTGCAGGTCACTGGAGCTAGACTGCCAGGATGACAGCACCCCAGGTTAGGACCCAGGGTGAGAGATGAACAAAATTAGGTCAACAAAATCACACATGGAGGCTATAAGAAGTAACCAGGCACTGCTTTTTTTTTTTTTTTTTTTTTTTTTTTTGTGATAAGCTAGTCCTGTGCTGCATTATAACCCACGAAAGCAGCTGCCAGTGAGACAGTGAGATGCTGATTTACAAAGGTTTCTGAGTTTACTGACAGATGGTAACTTGTCACTAAAACTGTGCCAGTCCCTCTGGCTGCTCCATCCCCTGCTTAATATACTGGCTGAGGATTAGATGTCACACTTTGCTGTCAGTGAAGCAGCACAGTCCCTAGGCAAGAGAGACTTTCTGACCTCCTAGTCAAAATTTCCATTAAAAGTCTAGTGTATTTGGTATCTTCAGCTATTACACAACAGAGCCAAGCTGACCTGTGCTCTTTTCCCTCTTCTTCCACACACCTTCATGTTTCCTAAAGAACAGGCATGGTCCCTCACAGCTACGTACATTATTAGTATTCCTTGCCAATGTGTGCCTTACTTGTCTTTGCCAGCTTGCCAGCTCTCAAGACAAGAAACAGAAGACCACAAAGCTTCCCTCAGGCCAAGATGGGAGCTGACAATACCATGTTTCCTCTCTTCCCCCAAACACCACGTTCCTGTAACACACAGAAAGTCCAGCTCCTATGTACACTTCTACCTACACTTCTTTGAGTGGATCAATTTCACTTCTACAAAAGCATCATGGTAGCAAGATGACATGCAGTACACCCATGAAAAGCTCCTGACCATGCTCCTACCTATTCTGCAGAGTCTCTCTACTGTACAATTAGGTTGTTGGACAGCAAAGTCCACTCTAACTTCATGCTGTCAGTTTGCACATGGTTAAATCAATAGGCATTCAATTTAATGCGTAACTTTTCATATTGGTTTTAAACACTGCCATTTATCAGCTGAGCTTCGCTGCCAGGGTCCTGTTAGCTATTTCTTTACTGCCAGAGAATCAAGGGCTTTGCCTTCCTTCCCTAGAAGGAGGACCTGTAGCAGATGGTGCCACTGCTCTGGCTGCTGACTCTGGGAACACCTACAAACAGGCTCAGGCCAAGGTCACTACACTTGGCCACGATGGGAGTTCAACATTCTCAGCATCACTTTGACCTGGCTTTTTAGTTTGGTGTGTCTCCCTGCAGGGCAAAAGAAGTGGCTCAGAATAAACAGCTGCTGGCACTCCCTGCAGCAGCAAGCAACTCCACTGCTACCTTTCAGGAGTCTCTTCCTTTGGCCAGCTACACAAATTACCCTTTCCCAAATCTACCTCTTGTAAAAGCCATAAGGCCCTCAGCACCATCTCTGTCCTCTTTTGTATGCATCTGGGTATCTCTGAGCTGGAATCCACATTGGTCTCTTTACAGCCCTAAGATCAGTATCATGATTGCTCCTGATTATGTTTTCCAGCCTTTAGATGATTGATTGAGCCTATAGAAGAGATGTTTCAGACTGCATCAAGATACAGTGAGGAGAGCATACACCTGAACTTACAGAGGGCACTGGTTGGGCACTACCTTTTATATGAAGATCATAATGTCTCTTCTTAATGAATCAAAATTTCATCAAAGAAATACTGCTATTGTGAGGGCTAAATGCCAGTTTTAACACATGTTTGCATTAGAAACTTGATCACATAATCAGACCTTAAACCAACTTCAGTACACAACAAGATGTGTGGCGACAACCACAATTACCTTGGTTTAAATCAGATTTTCAATTAGGCTTACGATTTGCTCTGGTTTAGCCACACCTATTTAAAATAGTGCAATCTCCCTTCTCAGAAAGCCTAAAGGTTTTTTAGTTCCCATTGCAAAATACTGCTTGAATTTTGTAAATGAGCAGCCTTTCACAGTACGTTTCCCAGGAGATTTGCAAATCAAGGCCTGACGATTCATTCCAAAGAAGCAGAGCTTACACTGGAGAAATGAATATTTTTCAGGTAATGTAAGCATTTAACTTTTGCTTCATCAAACTCTAGACATAGAAATGCTAGAAGCACTTTACATTTTTCAAGGCATAAGCTCTGTGTAGCATGGAGCCACTTGGATGTGGATGCAGTAAAAAGGACATTTGTTGCCCAGGGCTTTAGGGTGAAAAATTGCAATTCTCCGCACTGTGTCAGTCATGGACAGTGAAGTCCACTTAGTCAAGTTCTTACTTTCTTCCCTTTTATGGCTGTCACTAAGCTCTCTAAGCCCTCACTGGAAATTTCCATTAGCTTTGTCACATGCAGAGCTGCCCACAGCCTGGATTTCCCAGCAGGGATCTGTTCTAAGATGGACTTTTCCTTCATGCTTGTGTCCAGCTCACATTATTAACGAGCTTGGAAAGGATGAAGGGCACAGACTTGCAGGCTTTGCTGAAAGTCAAATAAGGATTCAGAGTGGAGCCTGTTAAGTATTAAGAGCCAACAACTTAGCAAGCCTCTCCCTCTACACAGAGGTATTACCTACACAGCTCAGTTATGTCTCTGGGAAGAAATTAGGACAAAGTACTAGGAATTAGTGACAACATTATTATTAACAAATTACAAGAGAGCTGAAATGCAATATAGTGCACTTGCTTAACCAGTACTTGAAGGGTAAATTGACAAAGCACAGGTCAGCACAAACAGACTCAGACATGTGGGTACCCCCCAGCTGCCATATCTGAAACTGGGAATTGAAGAGGAGGAGGGAGTAGGATGAAAATTCCCCAACTCTACCATAACAACACAGTCAGGAGCATGACAGCAAGACAAAACAACCCATAATTTGCAAGTGGTGTATGCATGTCCAGGAAGGCCTAAATAGCACTTACTACCTTTTCACTTGTATCATCAGGGGATGATTAAAGTGAAATCTGAAGACAGCAGCAATGAGCAAATGCACTGCTCTCCTCCTTCAAATCCTGCCACATGGAAAGGCCCAACAGCAGCCCACTTGTTTGCTCTCGTACCAAATTAAATTTTGATTACAACATTGCTGCCTGCAATCCCATCCAAAAATATCAGCACAACCTCATTACCAAAATGAAGACTGTGGCAAGCCCAAGACAGAAAGGAAGCTGCCTGATGCCATGCAATGCACCTGATTTTCATGCTGCCAAGTTTGCTTTCTCCACAAAAGGAAATACTCCTTAAAGCTGATTTCTCAAATACACTGTCCATTCAAGATCACTAAATGCAAGCATACAAAACCAGATTAGTTACAAAGATTTGAATTTCCCAAGACATGCTTTCTTCCCTTTGTGTAAACTTGTCATTTCTAAGCCACTCAAATGGTATCAAGGAAATACAGCGAGCTACAAGAGAGCAAGGTGACACTAAGCTAAGGAACAGGAATCTATTGTCCTGGTTTGGGAAGGAAGAAGCAGCACACAGTATCTCATGCAATGCAATGCAATGCTGGCCATATTCCATATGCATCCTTGTCAGCAGCTCATTATCTCTTCTGCCAGTGTGGTGATGATCAGCACAGCAAGCCCATCCCTAGCTCCCATGATTAGCTAGGCAACGGTATTGTTAGTACAAGGCGAAGTTTGGCACTCCCAGCAGCTGCCTGGATGGGAAAACAATAATTTCTAACGCCCTACTTCATAAATATTTAGCTTTCTGTGCAGGCGATGAACCACGTGCAGAGACAAATCCAAGTGAAAACTGGCTGCTGTGCAAACTGTATGGAACCGAAGCAAAGGGGATTTCTGGAGTAATTCTGCAGGGCAGTAACTCCCTTTGATCAAGAAGAGGTGGCAGCTTCATTGGTGCCAGCCTATGTGTAACTAGCCAGGGGAAGGGCACAAGATCAAGTATAGGAATTCAAAGAATACAAGATCTGCAGTTTATGATTGACAACCACAGATATTAAAATGATGTATGACATCATCCTGTCCATCACATTGAGATGAATGATGCATCTAAGAGCAGCCTCATTTTCACTCCTCATACTGATTTTCCAGACTCCTGGAACCCACTAATTTTCAAGAATCCTGCAAGTTTTGCCTGTGTGAAAACCAGCAACCATGCAGAAACATACCCTGATACCTACTTGAATTGTCCAAGGTGCTGCAGAAGCAGGACATCAGCAGCCTCATGCAGCTGGTGGCTGTGTGCCTGCTTCAGGGAGGGTGCCAACTCAGCTTGGAACACTTTGCAAACAACTGGTCCTGCCAGCAGTCCTGCCAGCCAGGTTAAATATTTGGATTTTTGAAGATGCTGTATTCAAACTCACACCATTTGTATGAGGTCAACCTTATAAAGCTGGTGGCACCAGTAGCTAATTCAGCAGCTCTTCTGTCTCAACAATGTAAACACATACGAGTTTGTTCTGTCTACCAGTGGACAATTAAGGTTGGATCCACTTCATGATCTTGTGGCCAGTGGATAAGATTTAGACAGAAGGCACATCCCTAACAGCCATCTTCCCTCAGTAAATTTTTGGTGTCTCAGCTAAGGAAGAGAGTCATCAGTCAGCTAAGCTTGCAGATACTTCAGAGAGAAAGAAAAGAGAGATTAATACAATAAGAAGAACCCAAACAGAATAGTTTCTTCTGATCCACAGGACCAGTATAGCTAAAAACTAAGTGACTTCCAGGAGTCAGCATTTGCAACCTACCTACAGATTGCATGCAGCAGATAAGCAGACTCATAAAATAATTTGAAGTGGATGAAACACACCACCAGAAAGCATTAAGAGGAATTTGTCTTATATTCCATGGAAGAAGTCTTCAATTAAGAATCAGTCTTCTAACAGATCCAACAGGAGTAACAAATGGAAATTAAGCACCAAGACAATGACAGAGCAGAAAGAAAAGAGTTTAGTACGAAAGTGTGGATGTTTGATTATCTTGGGACTCAAGTAAAAATATTGTGGTTGAGAGTGCTGCCCTTAAGGAATGCAAGGTTGAACAGAAAAACCAGTGTTGAGAATAAGGACAAGGAAAGTCCCTCTCAGACAGCCTTCATTCTTCTGCCAAAACACCAGAACAATTTTTGCAAGTGATTTTCTCAGAAATCTTTTATGCTACAGTCATGTAATCACACTGTGTTTACACAGTGTGACATAGGAAGTTGTAACTTGTATCATGTTCATGAGAAAAAGAGCACAGCACCCAAGCCAAATAGCCTGGAACAGACAAGGCAGAAATAGACCAAATAAAAATTTCCTGAATTTTCACTGACTTTCTTCTCACTAAATCTTGCCAGTATACCATGGTATCCTTTACTATCTGCCTCCAACCACACCAAGTACCAGGTAGGGACACCTCTGGAAGGTAAATAACAGATTCCAGAACACACAGCTTAAAGGTCTTCAAACAAGCACAGTTCACCTTGATATTATCATCCACACAGCTCTAAAGATGGACAGCTTGCTTAAGTTCTCTAAAAATCTAAAGGCTTGTTAATTGCTTAAAGTGATTACAGGCAGACTACACTCCAAATAAGCTTTGAACCCTCAGAATATCTTAGGCTGTTTATGATCTATCAGCTCTTCCAGTGGCTTAGACAATTTAGGATGTTACAAATGTTTGGAGTAGTGCAAATTGTTTATGCCTTCTAAGGCTTTAAAACATCTTAAACTGCTACAAGAGAGCCAAAGTCACTCTTAAGTCATATTTGAACTTTCATTACTGTTTTAGCAGAAGCTAACATTGATGAAATAGGCTTGTTTTGTAGATATTATGCCAGTAAACTAAACCACGGAAATACATCTAGAATGGGAGAAAGTAACATCAAAATAAATGCTTAAAATTAGCAAGCATAGCAAATGCTTATTTTTAATAGAACATTGGAATGTGCACACACAAAGTTGCCAAGCTCCAGAACCAAGATCTTGGTTTGGTCAAGTCTCAGTGAGATCCACAGGGCAAGCAAAGTTTTATATTTTTAATCTTCAGCAGCTTTGAAATTATCCAACTAAAAAGTATTCTGTTTAGCATACAGGGGAAACTGCCTACAAAAAAAAAAAAAAAGGAAAAAAAAGGAAAAAAAATCATCAAGAACCCCAAATTGCAATTATTACTCCAATTATTCACAGTTTGTAGACATGAAGTTAAGACCATTTGCAGACAGATTTAAAATAGGGAACAAAAATGAAAAAAAATAAATTGGCTGTTTTATTTGCTAGCTGGATTCATTAGCAGAGTCCTGCTGGAAAAAACCAGGCATAAGGGACACCAAATAAAACTCCCCAAATAATATGGATTAAAAACTGGAAAATTAAAGAAAAAAATCTTATTGGAAAGCCAAGGAAGTAAACAAGTGAACAAGGAAGGTCTAGTATAGATCTGTGGAGAAAAAAAAGGTTATAAGACAGGTGGGGAACTCGTGCTGCAAGAGAGGGAAAAGACATTCTAAAAATAAACATGAGGAAAATGGCATTAGAATGGAAAAAGGACTATTCGTTAGTGAGGCTAACGACAAAAATCAATGGTGTTTCAAAGTGGACAAGATATTGAACTCTCTTCTCTGAAGTCTCCACTTCTGAAATATCCAAGGGTACTTGTGTAATTAGGGAGTAAGAAATATGCCAGACATAGCAGCTAGTTGCACTCATTTCATATTTTTTTAAAAAAGTTAACTTTTTTGAGTCATTTGCACCTGTTTTTTAATACATTTCAAAAAAAAAAAAGAGGAAATGACAAAAGGGCAAAAGAGTCAACTTAGCAGCACTCTTCAAAAAGAAAGCCATACTTAAAACTGACTATTATTGTCTTCTAGGTGTAACTTTTATCTTTAAAGAGAGTAATATAACAAATAGAAAAAAGAAGATATATTGAAACAATGAAAGAGTGAGCCATATGCAGTAGGCAGTTAGTAAAATAATTGCTTGCATGAAATTTAACTGCTTTTGAAGACAGAATTAGAAAAAAGTACAGGAAGAAAAGGTGGCAGGTGTGATCTGAATAGATGTAACTGAAGCATTTGGTAACTGTTTTTAACAGCACGTGGCTGTGCTCTTACAAAGAGCTCTACTGAAACTGAGAACTAGTTAGGGCCTGCAGATGACCAGTGATGCAGAACACAAATTGGTAAATACCAGGCTATGATTTCTTAACACAGAGCTCTGTACCGAGTAACTGAAGACTTAAAGCAGCTTTCAAAATTTATCTTTAGGAATCATAGACATATTTAAATGGAATTTTCTGAAGGCAACTTTCACCTAATGCCATCAGTCATCCTGGATATCCCATTCACATACAAAAAGGGAAAAAAGAATAAAAAATGGTATTGGAATGGAAATACTGTTTCAAGCCTCCACATTAGCAGTCTACTTCTGCAACTGCAATGACCAAGCCTCTTGGCACTGAGGTTACCTAGGCTTCCCTTGCAGAATTTGGAAATAATTAATTTAGTTTATCTTAAATGCAAGAATGACAAAATCCAAATGTATACTTGCAGGATGCATCTATAGTGCAAAATGGGCCATCTTTCCTTCTTTTCAGTCCTTTAATTAATCAAAAGCATCTTTTATCCTCCTTTAGACAATTCAATGTATCTTGTGGTTAACAGGCAGCAGAAGTGCAGGACACACATTCACTTCCTTCTTAAAGGCCCTGTACAGATGCTGCCTTTCAAAAGGCCATTTGCTGGGAGGACTCAGACATAAATAGTATCTCCAGCTACCCCAGTTAACAGTTGTGAGAACATTTCCTATGCAGGGCTGCTAACATCCCTTGGTTACACATGAAGGAAGACAGTTCTCCTTCTGTCTCCTTGTTTACTCCATCCTCCAGAAGCTATTCTTAAGAGGCAAAAGATGTAGCTTATGCTGCTGGGGGCATCACGGCTGGAGGCTGCAGAGCCTGAGGAACTGTGCCAGCCAGCAGGGAGACATGATGTGCCAGGCAGCTGCATAGATTACCACCTCTTTACCAACACTGATAACTAGATGTAGACACATTGTCCCCATCAGTAGATGGGAGGATATGCTATTCTCAGAGAAAAAAAAGATTGGCACAGACAGACAAATGCAGTGATCGCTTGCAAAGCATAGGAATTTATCATAAAGATAATTTTCCTAGAATAATTTCATGTGAGACAGATCTCACCCCAAAGAATTAAAATATGCACACTGAATCAGTTGAGACTCTCCACACCTACTTCCCAATGAGAGAAATCTAAGGAATGCTGCCTCTGAACCAGATGCATCTTCAGGGGTATATTAATTCCATTACCAGAAGCTCTGACAGCTGAAGAAATCCTTCCTCTCTTGTGGATGCCTGCATTAAAAAGCTAGCCTTAAACAAGGTGTTTCAAGAGCTTGACATTTTCTCAGATCAGTGAGGTTTCTGTAACAGTATTTGCAAAAGCATGTGAGCACTGATCCCTTCCAGAACCTGCTTCTGAGCACAGGAGAGAGGACACTCAAGATGAAACAACAAACAATTGATATTTGGATCCCCTGCCTTTTTCCCATGGTGTTCCTCCACAAGCAAAGACAGCAAAGGGCAGCATGCAGTCTGCTCCTCACTACTTTTGGTCTCACCTGCTTATGTTTTGCAAGACAGTTCATGTTTGAGATGCCCCACCAGGAATGTTTCTGAAGGGGAAAGCTCTTGTTGGGATGTGACAGGATAGGAAAGGTTGTGAACATTAAGAATCAATTTCCTTTTTAATTCAGTAGAGGTGTTTCTACCATACAAGACCGACAGAGAGGATTTCATTCCATGATGCAAATCCAAAGATTCAGAAACAGAATCAAACCTTGATGTATGCAGAGTCAAGAAAGGGAGATTTACTGAAGATTATTACTGCTCACAGTTACAAAGGATGTCAGGTAGAATGTAGCAAGAGAAAAACATCCTTGGGGAGGCTAAAAAAGCCCTAGCAGCCATGCAGAAAAGTCAGTGTGCAGCAGGACACCAGAGGAGTGGGGGAATTCACACTGCTGTATCACCTCCTGTGATGGACCTCCAGGCCACAGTTGAGTAGCACATAGTAGCTCACTTCACTTCCTAAATGGAGCACACTGCCTCACGTGGTATGCCTAAAGGGATTCCTGTTTATATCTGACATGGCTCTTCCACTGAATATCACTGTTATCAATTTAGTGTCTTGATTTAGCTCAGTGGTGCCCACCCTTGAAAACATGGCAGCCTTAGAGCCTTTCAATACCACACTTCTGGACTGAACACAAATTCATCTTAAATCCAAAAAGCACAGATTACCATGGGTCAATCTGAAGCCATGTGGAAGCAGACAGCAGACTCATGATCTAATGGGTATGCAAGTCTACCAGTTAGCAACCTTCACAAGAGTGAACTACAAGACCCTTGGAAAAGAAAAAGGCTGTCACAGCCTCATAAAGACTGCAACCTGTTCCCAAGCCACATCTGAGCTAACATTCTTTTATCAGCAGGATTTGCCTGTGAACCACAGACCTGAGTCCTCTTGCTCCAGCTCCAAGATCAGACTTGTGAACAGTAAATAGTCTCTCCTGTCGATCACTTGTAGAGGAAGTTACTTCCAAAAGCTGGGTTCCTGCTGCAAAGGAATCCAGTCCCCTGGGTTCTTTCACACACACCATTCCTCAAAGACTTAGATTCAGAGGGTAAAGTACACAAAGTTTTTAACAGGCCACAGAGACCTGCTTCCTTCCAAGAGACCTGCTTCATTCAGAGACCTGTGCTCTCCTTCTGAGAGCACAACAGCTCTGAGAGCCAACTTGTCAACACCTATTAAGATGGGAACCCTGGATTTAAAATACCAAAACCTGCCTCATGGCTCAGCAGCTCAGTCTCACCCTCAGTCACAAGTATTCAAGTCATACACTTGTCTCTGCAAGCTGAGCTGCACTTCCAAACAGCTGAATCTTTTGCATCCACCCAACAAACATACAGGCTATTGCAGAAATCATCTGGTTGCCACCCTCCTCTAATTTGCAGTCACACCTAATCAGTCAATTTGTGCCTCTTTGCTCTCTAATAAAAAACCTATTTATTTATTTATTTATTTATTTATTTATTTATGTATGTATCTAGATCCAAACTGCTAGCCCCATTATCCCAGTGGGGTATGCAGCCAGGTGGCAATATGCTCACCTGGATGACAGCTGAAATATTTTCATTTATATTGGTGTTGGAATAGTCACCATGGATTCACCAAAGGGAAACAAACCACCCTTAGCCAACCTGATTGCCTTCTCCAATGGGAATACTGGTTAGATAGGTGAGGGAAGAGAAGTGGGTGTTGTCTACCTCGACTTCAGCAAGCCTTGTAACACTGTCTCCCATGTTATCCTCACAGGCAAATGGGAGCTGCAGGATGGATGTGAGGATGAAGCAGTAGATTGAGGTGGCTGAATGACAGGTCTCAGAGGGTCATGATCAGCAGCACAGAGTCCTGCTGGAAGCCTGTAACTAGTGGTGTCCCCTGAGGATTAATACTGGGCCCAGTACTGTTTAGTTTATTCATGAATGACTTAGATGAAGGGACAGATGCCTCCTCAGCAAGTTCAGTGATGACACAAAGCTGGGATGGCCGATATAACTGAGTGCTGGGCTGCCATTCAGAAGGACCTTGACAGGAATGAGAGATGGGCAGAGAAGAACTGACTGAAATTCAAAAAAGGCATGTGCAGGTCCTGAACCTGGGAACCTGCATCAGCACAGGCCGAGGGGCTGATCTGCTGGAATGCAGCTCTGCGGAGAAACACATGGGGGTCCTGGTGGCCAAACTGTCCATGAGCCAGCAGCGCCCTTGTGGCCAAGAAGATCCGCAATCCTGGGGTGTATTAGAAAGAGCTTTAACAGCTCTTTGTCAGGTCAAGGGAGGTGATCCTACCCCTTTACCCAGCCCTGGTGAGGCCAAATCAGGAGCATTGTGTCCGGTCCTGGACTTATCAGGACAAGAGAGACATGGAGCTCCTGGAGCAGGTTCAGTGGAGGGCTACACTGATGACTAGGGGACTGAAGAGATGGTGTCAAGAGGATGGAGCCAGGCTCTTCCTGACAGTGCTGACCAACAAGCAATGGGTAGAAACTGGAACACAAAGTTCCACCAAAACAAGAAGAAGGACTTTACTGTCCAGGTGACTGAGCACTGGAACAAGTTGCTCAGTGAGATTCACTATCTCCTTCCCTGGAAATACTAAAAAGCCATCTGGTCACTATCCTGAGTTATGTGTTCTAAGGGATGCTGCTTGACCAGAGGTTGGACTAGATGACTTCCAATGGTCCCTTTCAACCTTGACCACTCTGTGATATACATTTAAACGGCTCTTGCTTCTCGGATATTTATGGAAGGCTATATAACCCCCTCCTCATCTTTCCTTTTTAGCCCTGATAAAGACTCCACACTGAAGATTTTCTTAGATAAAATGTTCCCCTGATCCCACTATCAAGCGCTCTATGCTACTGTGCAAGTTAAAAGGCAAATTTTAAACTATTCCAGCTTATATATCTAGTTTCCTCTACACCCATATTAATATTTTGCCACCTCTGCTGTTAAGCATCTTGTATCTCATCCTAGAACAAAATTTTTTCTTACAGCCTCATGTATTGATGGCTTAATCACCTACAATCACCCAAAACCTCAGGTCTTTCTCCTCCTCCGTCATTTTATCTACTGAACTCAGTGTAATTAGTCACTAAGTGCACTTTGTGCTGTTAAATTCTCATTTCTATAGCTCCAGGCACTTTAACAGCAATCTGATTCCTTTGCAATACTTTGATTTTTCTCTGCAGTGACAAAGCTAATGTCACATCCTCAGCAAATTTATTCAGTGCACTCTTACCAGCTATTAGTGTAAATAGTATTAATCAACCAGTTCCAGAACTGCTTTTTTAAAGAAGCCAAATGACCTCTTTTTTGACAGAGTCCAGCTGTCAATAACGTTGTATTCTTTCCTTTAACCAGGACTTCACCCACTCTTTACCTGATTTTGTTCTAATTCTTTAGAAATTAACTAGATTTATTGTAATTCCAATATAGGAACTGCCTTACTAAGCCACAGATATTTTAGACTTAGAGCAAATCCCTGGCTGAGCCTTTAATTAGAAATAAAACCATAAAATTCTCAAGGACAGGTACACAACCTACTATACTCCACTCCAGGCAAATTACAATGCATTTGATCCCACTTTACATGTTTGGTTTTATTTTGCCTACCTTCAAAATGTACCCTATAAATTTGTGTACCGAGATTACAATAATGGACTGACAACATAATATGACCTTGCCATTTCAATTTTTAACCAGTGTTTCTTTTGAACACTGCAAGGAGACTACTTGCATAGCATCCTATTATGAGTCCACGGAGTTTCAAGTTAGGCCTTTTTTTTGGTCAGCTTGTACTTCCAGTCTACTCATTTAAATCCTCTACTTGAGGAACAGCTGCTATTTCAATCTGTTTATATGATTCCTGTAGTACTTGGTTTCAAATGCCTCCACTGCATATGGGAATTAAGAGCCAAGGAATTTTAACAGTATCTGCTGTTTGCTACTGACCACAGCTTTCTTTGCCAAATTAGAACAGTGGTGGGGGGAGTCAGTAGTACAGTGTTTTCCTGCTGTTTGCTAGACTATCCTCCATATATCAATTATCAATATATCCTCCTCTATCAATTGCTGAATCCTGCATTTAGTATTTGTCTTCCACTGTATTACTGTGTATGGAAACCACACAAATATTTTTCATTTTCTCCCTCACTGCTCAAGTTAAAGCCAATACACATACCAATCTCAAAACAAGTTTATTAAGCCAGGAACTACTGAGATGGCATGTCAGGATTTTTCCTTTCTCTAAGGATCTGTCAAGTAGATCTGGAACAGACACCACAGCTGCAAGCCACTTCTATTCTGATAGAGCCTCCTTCACCTTTGTGTTCTTATGTTAGTGCCTCAATGCAAATTATACAGCTCAGTGAGTATCTACACCTTCATGCTGAGGTTAACAAAACACTCTTGACTCTTTTTAGTCTATAAAATGGTGCAGTTGAGAACAGAACACATCAGGTGTCCTGCTCCAGAAAGAACCCACCAGACCATGTGATGTTTACAATTATCACCAGAAGCATCCAATCCACCAGCAGGAAACCTGCTGAAGCATTTTTGTCAACCCCCCCCAATAAATCTCCCACCTAATACAGCCACCTTGTTTCATGTTCACATACAAAACACCTATTTTTGTTGGAATAGTGCATAATTAACACGGTGAGCTAAGAAGGTTGCACATGGATGTTGCAGAAGGGCTGATTGTGCTTCCATAACATACCATAAAAGTGTTCATATTGACTCTTTAATTAGTGAGGTGCCAAGAAGAGACATGCCTTTCAGCTTTGGGGTGTACTGCAAGAACTGGAGTGGAAATCTAATGTGGGGTGTGTGAAGCCAGGACAGCTAGATCAAGCTTGACTCTGCAGCATTCAATCAAAGAATCCATCCTCAGGGAGACTTCATTTCCCTGGGTTCTCATCCAAGTTCATCTCACGAACCATAATCAGCAAACTAAATCTTAACCATTTTTCTATACCGAAAATAGAATATTCCCAAATTCAAGAAATGAGCCATTATTCCTGAATAATTCTGCTTAGAAAATACAGCAACTATTCTTAAAGAAATCCACTTATCCTGAAAGAGAGTGATTAGAGCTTATTCCATAACAGTATCTTATAGAATTTCATGTATAAATAAGGTCTTGATGAAAGATTATGTTCAAGAGAACAAGAGGGCTGTTTGAAAAGCACTGCCATTCTGTACTACCAAAACTGGTCCAATCTGATTTCCAACCAGACTTCACCAGAAGGCTGTGGTGAATTAGTCACTGTTACAATTGTATATATTTATTCTGATTTCAGCTAGTGATTCTAAACTGACAATATGACTCTCCTCAAGCACCACATGCCTGATGTCATGGCACAACAGATGGAGTCCACATGCATGTGGTATGATCACCAGCAGTGCTGTAAGTTCCTAGCTGCCAGCTTTTAAGCTCCAAGGAACTTCAACATGTGAAGCACAACCCAAAAGAATATTAAGGTAGGATACTACCAGAAAATAACTGAAGCAGAGAAACTCCTTAAGTGTCCCCGCAGCATGAAAGAAATGTGGTCCCAAAAGAACGCTTGGACAACACAATGGAAAGAAGGGTTTCAACAAAGTAGGATGCAGACACTCCCCAGGAACACTGAAAGCAATACGTGTCACTGTCATCATCTGTGTCAGACCACAACTAAACTAGCTTGTGCTGAATTGTAAGCTTATAAAAGGGGCAGTACACTTTTCACAGCTCTATACAAATGAAAGAGAACTGAAATGTACATGTCACATCACTGGACTTTAGGTGAGGACACCAAAATAATTCACTGGCTTGCTCATAATCATGACAAAAATCTTTGCAGTTTCATAGAATCTCTTACTTGAATACTGAAAAAAGTATTTGATAATTCTAGGTCAGCAACTTTCAACCTGGCTGGTGGTCTTCAAGAAGTCCTTGAAAGCTGAGGAAAGGTCAAATTTCCTGTCACTGTAAACCTTCAGAAATCTATAAATCCACAGAGGGTGAAAGACACTGCACTAGTCATATGAGAAATAAAGGATCCAGAAATCCTAGTAGGACACAGGAAATAACCTGAGCTAATGAGCTGCACTTCAAACACTCTCTGAAGTTCACCATCAGCAAAACAAATACTCATTGTAAGAGACTCAGGTAAACACTGTGGCAGTCCAAAGGAAGTATCAGGTATTGGGGTTTTAGGACGCCTCAAGCACAAGAAAAGCCATGTTATCCCCACTACCTGAGAACAGAATGGCTACAGCAGTTACAGCTCCATGTAGTGCCCCCTGTAAAGCACTCACTCTGGTCGGCAAATCACCAGGTCCCCTTTGTTGGTGCCGTATGCCAATCCCAGGCCCGGCTCGGGCAGCCAGCGAGCAGAGTTTATGCTGACGTGTCTCCTCTGGTCGGCAGGCATCGGGTACAGAACGTTGAAAACTCTCTGGAACAACAACAGGAGATTACTTGACAGGACAACACAAGGCAGGAGAGCCAAGGAGGCTCAAACAAATTTCCCCACAGCAGCATAGGTGGCCATAGAGATATGTCACTTTACAGGATTGCAGGCAATCACTTAATCAGCAGTGAGAGTAAGCAGCTGCTAGAAATGCACATACATGTGCCCTTAAATCTTTAATAGGCTGACTGGCACACAGCTGTGAGGCATCCAGCAACCCAAACTGGGTATAGTGACAACAATCCATTTAGCCCAAAAATATGACACATGGAAATCATAAAAACAAAGCTATGGGAAATAGAAAAAAAGCAGTAATGAATCAGTTTGGCTACTTAGAATAGAGGGACAAGATGCTTCAGTGTACTGGGCCATCCAAGTATCAGGACTTTGGAAGGGTAGGACTGAAAACTGCACTTACAAGACCAAATCATTAAGAGAATTTCTTCAAAAATTTAGCTAGTACACTGTCATTACTGTAACTAACAGACTTTGAATCTGGATTTTCAATGGGATAAATCTAAGTGAAAGACTAGATTTTCTAGTGGGCAAGCATCCAACCTTCACAAAACATTTCCTCCAGACTCCACAAAAAAGGGTATGGTGGTGAACCAGTGAGCAGGGATGGGAATAATGTTATGATGGAACAACAGGATGAATGTTGATGGGAATGCACATCAACCACGCACTGCTGAGGTGACTTGAAGTAAATAATTAGAGTCATTAGGATGGTACTTATCAGCTATCTTAACAAACTGGGGCCATTTTACTCCATAGCTCTGTTGCCCACTGAATATCTTGTCTGTTTGACAATTTAACTTGAGAAGCATGAGTCAGGGAGTACTTAACTATGTGCCCTCCAATAGCTAGTACCCAGAACCTTCATCCTGAGCATTCTCTATGGACACAAAGCAAGTCAGAGCAAAACAATATAGCTGCATTATTTCCCATCACCAGTAACAAATTTAACTGCTCCTCTGAGGAGGTCACATTAGATGAGAAAAAAGGATTTCTCTGTATGGCAGAAGCTGGCCACTCTTTGCCTTGGCTGTATCACTCAGCAGTTAGTGCATTCAGAGAAGCTCAGCATTTGGGCAGAAGGAACAGGTCTCTAGGGGTTTAGCTATGTCTTACCCATCTCTGTCATGTCAGTCCCATTCCCCTGCCCTGCCTCGCTTGCTTGGGGCAGCAGGGATGGAAGGGGAAGGGGAGAAATAGAAGGGGGGGAATCAGCTGTACAATGGTTAACACCTGTTACCATGGAGATTAGGGTGCACTCCCAGATGGGAAGATTGGATTTGGAGGAGGAAGGAGGGGAAAGGGAGGGGTCTGCCAGAACCAGGAGCATAAATTCATAAAATAAGCTTTCTGAATCTCTCAAGACTGCAAGGGTCTTTCATCATATCCTTTGGCAAGTCAGAAGCAGTCAGTTTCTCTTCTACTGAGAATGACTTTGTCACATCTCAGGAAGCCACCACCTTCCTGGGCTAGCAACAAGCTCTCCCAGCTGGCAGGTCAGCTTGCACAGCTGTTCTCCCACATGCTCCATAACCAGCCACACCAAGGCAGGAGACTTGCTGGCTACAGCTAGGCTTTACTGCTTTTACTGCTTTGCAGTAAACAGCACCCCATGGAAAATGCTCCTCCAAGGACATGAGTCTGGTTTTGACAACCTGCAAGTGCTGGCTGAGGGCTGAATCTCAGAGACAAGATAGCTTTAAAATTCTGCATCAGAATAGTTGCTTCATCATTCCACTCCATTCAAATCTAAACAGCTTGTCACGCTGAAGAGCTCCCCTCCCCTGCTGCTTCCCACTCCCACGCTAATGGGACAACTCCATGCAGTGTTAAGGGTGATGACATCCGTGCGTGTGGTAATTAGTACATAAAAAGAGAAAGCAGCTGTACTGGCATAATCACCACTCACAGCAGTAACCAGGACCCAGCTAATCAATCTGATGCAGTCATACAGACTGTCTGTTGCAATTGCATCCATTAACAAGACCCCCTACTCTATACACAGAGCAGAAAAAAAAATTAAGTTCTTTCAACATCAGCAGGTCCTTCTCTTCAAAGAAGGTCAGAACTCTGCCAGGAAGCACTATTTGCCATAGATCACAGCTAATTCCTTTTGGATTTTTTTTTGTCTTCTTGTTTTGATTGTTAAATCTTATAAAAGTTACTGAGATATTTCAACCAAAGTAGCAAGCCTGAAAACATACCACAGACTCACCACACCTCTTTGCTGTGGATTGTTCAGGCTTTGTAATTCTGAACTTCTAGGAAAAATGCTCAGGTTACAACAGGAATCCTACATAAACACAACTCTCCAGCTTCTAGGTCAAGTGATTGGTGCCAACCCTCAAAATCTTAAAATTAACAATACAGATGCATAAAGCTGATAATTCAAGAGTTTCTTTTTATTAGGGCTGGTCCACACATTAACTGCAGGCCATGTGTAACAGCCATGTTGATGGCCAAGGGTTCAGTTTGGAAATGCTGTTGTAAAAGTGCAGCGATTGATTTTTAAAGATGCCCATCATACTCCCAGAGTTTCCAGAGAGCTTATTTTTAATAGTGTGGCACTTTCAGTTACAAGATATCATATTGCACTACACCTTATCAGCCCATAATCACCATCAGCAGTCACAAAAAGCTTCCATGCTCTTCACCATAACCAATGTCAAACTTGCTCTTAGCATCACTATACTCCCAATTCAATAATACATGGCCACACCATTAGACATGGCAATTCAGCATTTTAGAAAGTTGACAGCTGCCTTTATGTCCAGATGCTCTTCTGAAATAGTTTTGAATGGTATGTTTCTCTAACAACAAACACTGAAGTCTGAGGTGTGTGAGCTTCAGAACATACCTATGGAAGCTTAAGCCCTAGGAGGTAACACAAGTATAGCAAGCTGTTCTCTTCTTGCAACAACAATAATGTATAAATATCATTTCAGTACACATGGTAGGTCCTACTCCTTCCCTTTAGGGCCCCATGATTCAGCCTGAATTACACAAAGCAGTTGCTTGACCTGTAGTTATGTTTGTAGAAAACTCTGTCTCTGGTGATCTTTCCACACTCCACCAAGGATTCCAGCAGTCTCCTGTCATTTCAAAGAGTCCATCTCTCCTTGAGTTCAGGGCATGTCAGAAAGGTAAAAAGCCTTTGTCTAGAAAAACTAAAACTGTCTAGGTAGCTAAACTTCCACACAAAAGGCAATTTGTACCAAGGGAAAGCAATAGTCACTAAAGAAACAGGTTGGTTGCTTCCATTTTGCATCCCTGTAATCAATCATGAAGTGTGGGGAAAGATTTGGTTGATTTTTGTCTGCACTTTTCTATTTCCAAAAACTGTACTAGAAGCAACAACTTATCTCTTTGGTGCATCTTTTCCATCCTCATTCAACAGGAGTGGGCATGTACATCATGCACTGAACTCTCTAAAGCTGCTTTCATTGCTTCATAGCCACAGGAAAAGACAGCTCAAAGAAAGCAGGGCTATAATACATGAAGATAAGGAAAAAATAGGTCCTCAAATTATTCAAACAAGCTGCATTTGGAGTGCAAAGGCCACCTCAAGCCCACTGTTGCTGCTTCCCCTCCAACTTGTCATTGCTGTCACATCAGTACTGTCACAGCCACTAACTTAGGTATTTACTTATGGCAGAGTGCCAGGGGAGGCTGCATGACAATCAACAGCCTCAAGGAATCTTTCTCAATGATCTCTTCCTCAATGTCAAGCTGACAGGCCCAGGGCACAATACATAAGCATAGAGCTAGACAGTTAATTTATACCTGCCCTGGAGAGGTAAGAAAACTTTTTGCTGGAAGTCTCTCCTACATCCTCATTATTGAGCTAGTCCTTCTGTCTTCCCCTCCCATTCTGTACTAGGGAAGCTGCTGCTTTTTAATAACAAATTAAATTCCACCTTTCCCCCCCATTTCTGGGATGTGCCAACACTAGAAAACTGGACAGAGCAATTGCCAGGATGCTGTCAGTCATCAAAGCAGCAGCAGGCTGCCCCAGGTCTGTGCTCCTGCTGCCAGCTGGCCACGGTGCTGCACTCGCCCGATCCAGGCGGCGCCGTGCCTGGCCAAAGCAGAGGCAGGGCATCATCTGCACAGCCACCGCTTTGCTCAAGGCCTTCCCACCCCTAAGGAGAGCAGTGAAAAGCAGGGGAGTGCTGAACACCTCTTGTTTGGCAGAGTGAGACCTTTCTTCTCTCTGGCACTCAAGAAAGAACAAACATGTTTTGAAGCTGGAGAAGAGAAAGTTTTGGCACAAGCAGTAGGAAAACTCAGCAGGAACTCTTGCTTTTTATCTTTTTTTAACTCAATAGAGACACTTCTGCTCTCGACTAGATGCATCTGCCTACGAGATGCCAATAAATTTCAAGCCATTACCTTTGCTTAGGCCAAGCAGTAAGCTGGCTATAAGATCAGCCTTGATAAGGACTCCCTGGGGGGTGGGAGTGCAGCTGTTGTCTCCTTTACATGGGGAGATCCTGTCATCCCTGAAGCAGATAAGGTGGGTTTTTAAATCACAAAAAAAGCCTAAAACATAATTATGAATTTTCAACTGAATTATATTTCAACCAAAGGCTGAGAGACAATGAAAACACACAGGGAAAGAAATATCTTTAGTTAAACACTAAAGAAACCTCTTGGAGGACTGGTAAAATACACAGTTTTGCAGCTACTCTGACCTGGGTTGCCAAGGAAGAGCTTCAGACCATTTATCTATGCTAGATGAGTATAACTGTAAGGGCAGACAATAAATGTACTTCTCACCTCCACAGATGCAAAGTTTGTTTTGGTAAACAAAGTGCTCTTCATGTGAGTACAGGTTATACTACCAATGCAGCCCTAAAATCACAGCCACTCCACAACACTGTATTAAGTTCACTTAAAGTACATCTCCAAGCAAGTCCTACATATAGTCTGAAACTACTCAAAGAGCATTAAAACAAATGCAGAAAGTTATGAACCCCAATTGTATTTGCCAGAGCAGCAGATAAGATGCAGTGAGAGCATGAAGGCATAAGCAGAGCAAGTTTGACTTAATTTTTTTTTGATTGCAAGAACCTTGTTAAGAGATAATTTAAATTAAATTAATTATCTTTTTTTTTGCCTCCTCCTAATACTGTGTTACCACTGAAAGACCTTACCTGACATTTGTATAATGCCAATGTGTTGACTAGCTTACCTCTGACACCAAGGTATCAGGTAAGTTTCTATAAAGCATCTACCACTCCACTGAATACACAACATGTCCTTAGCCAGTAAGCCTGAATCACTGACTTCTATTATGCATTCAATTAGTTTGTGTTTTTTGAAGGCCCAGAAGCACCATAAGAAAAAGACATTCTAACCTGATCTCCTTAATAAACAGCACAATATTTTGGCTAACATTACATTTTTTGCTTTGCTGTCTATTAATGAATTTCACAAAATATGATGAAATTCAGGTTTAAGACTTGCACTGTTACAAACTCCAGAACCCTCTGCAGCAAAATTCAAGCCTAGCTTGTCTAAAGCAGAGCAAAGCAAAGTAAAACAACACTCCTTGGGATAACTAACTGATTGCTCAATACATTTATTAATAAGACAATGTATACCACCAGCATTTTGAAACATAGAAAGTCTCCCCTTTGTTTGGAAGGAGTCTCTGTGCCTATATGCAGATGCAGAGAAAAAGGCACCTATTTTCCATGATGAGATGGGGGAAAAGATTTGCTTTCTTGCTCCCAGTCTCTCCCTATTAGGCAGGTTGGTCTATGCTGCTCAACCCCTCCCCCACAGCTGATTCCTGCTAACAACATACACATCTTTCCAATAGACCTTCTCTGTTAAAATGGAAGAAGTGAAAAATAATGCACTTATCTTTTCAGATTTGTCAGACCTATCCTCAAATGGATTTTATCGTCCAGTGCTCAGCACAAATAAAATTTCTTTCAACTCCATTTATCTTCCTCAGATGCAATAGGATTATATATAAAATTTTTCTTCAGTCTTTACCAATATAACAAACCTCTTTCTGCCTTTTTCTGCACCTGTTTTCCATGCAGAAAATCCTAGCTTTGCTTTCTGAGCCACAGCAAATTAAATGAAAACTCTTAAATTTTCAACAACTGAAACCTTTCTGTGGATAGTTGATCCAATTCCTAAAACAGGCTAGCACCAGAAAATCCTGTTGGATGGATTGCAAAATTTTCTGCTAACATAAAAGATTCTTGGTTCTTCCTGATCCTGGTTGATTACATAATTTATTGCTGATATTTCAAATTCAGAGAAGTCTCATTAAAGCTCACCTAATCCTTTCTTTCTTTAGGTGAGTTCTTCGCATTATCAGCTGGTACTTTATTTCACAAGCCTGCCATGCAACTACTACATTTAAAATTAACTAATGGGAACAAAGTCTTACGAAGAAATGGATCATCTCAGGTAACAAAGCTCTCACTCAGGAAAATAACACACTTGCAGTGAAGTGGCTTGTTATTTTACTACCTGTCTTTCAAATGCTGTAAAACCAGGGTAATAGCTCCAAAAATCTCCTTAGGGGACTGGTCCAAACTGGGATCTGAAACCGAGGGTTGAGTAAGCAAGAGAACAAAACAATCATCTTTTCATTTGCACATGCAGATGGTTGGAAAAGATGAAAGGAGAGAAACAGGAATGCCAAAGGGATTGGAGTGGCAGAAGACAGATACACGTGTATGTATATTCAGCAGAGATGCACAAAAAAACTGAACTGTGCAAACAGGACTGTATCCCACTGCTGCTCTCTCTTCCAAAAATCACCAACAGCTCTCAATGCTGCATCCATCTAATAGACATACCGCCATTTCTCTGGCAAAAGGAACGGCAACATTTTTTTTATTTTTGCCCTTAACTCAGACTGCAAACCAAAACCAGTATCTGTGAATTCCTCATTAAATGTCATGCTGAGACTGTAACAGCAACATCTACAATATGTTAAAAATCCAATGACAAGAGCAAAGGATTTGTGCACAGCTGCCATTCCACTCTGTTCTCTGTCTGCTGAGCCTCAGTGGAATGGTATACAAGATCAAATGTCAACAATATGTTGATGACAGAGCTACATGCATCCTTATCTAGGTGAAAAGAGGCTGACATCCAGCTGTCTACATGTCTGGAAGGAATAAATACAAGAGGAAAGAGTTGGTTCAAATTTAATTAAATGAAGATGGTAGAAGAAGTACTGGAAAAAGTTTTTGTGAAATAGCAAACAGTAATTTCTTCTCAGCCCATGCACAGTTCAATACAAATTGGTAAGAATTCACTTTGGCTCCCTTCCAGCTAAATGACTTGGGCAAGATGATTGCACATAAATAATCTCATATGTAGAATCATGTTTGCTATCATTTCTTAAATCTGGTTAAAACTACGTACCAAACCGCACCAAAGCTAATAGTAGGTACCGTGGGGCAAATAGGCTCAAGGCCTTATCTGAACTGCAAGAGCTCTGCTCTCCAAATACTGGACCACATATTAAACAAAATGTCTTGGCTCTCAGTTTCACATCCCACTAAGTAAAAACATCCTGAAGAGATGTCATTTGCTTTTTCTTCACACCAGTTTGCTAAAAGGGATGGTTAAACATTGCTCCCATGTTTAACCATCATGTGAGATATTAACACAGTATCTTATGAAGGATTCTAATGAGTTTTTAGTTTCCTCTAAGCTGTGTCTTAGCAGACTTCAAGCAGACACAGCTGAATTGGTCAACACAGAAATATATCTAAGTCTTACAACAAACTATTCCTGTGCACATCTCTGCAAATCTTCATGCCATCTGCACCCCCAAGGTTGTGCTGCATTTACCAGTGATGTTGGATACAGGTCTCTTTACAGAACCCTACATAAAAAGTGTTTACCAACATGGGTTTTGGGTATTATCTGTTTTTCTAAAAACATCTGACAGAATCTGCCAATACACAGAATATATAAACTACTAGGTCTCAATGAGACAATAATGCTCCACTCTATTAAAAGGAGGAATTTCCCATTTCAGTCAAACAAGCATTCTGTTTCCATGTCCTTTTTCTAGTATCAACAAGTGCCTGCAGTCTGTGACTTTGCATGGCCTTTCAAAAGGCCAAAAAACATTTATGTGGTTTGACTTCTGCCAAGAGTGAAAAATTTCTGTGGGCAGTAATTGGACATATTATTTGCAGTTCTACTTGGAGTCATCAGAAGATCACCCTGTTGACCTGAAGATGTCAAATCTTTCTTAAAAGAAGACCCAAGGGACCATACCAACACATTCTTCAACAACACAGCAAGAGGCTGGTACTTTCTTGTATGCTACTCTTGTTCTCAGAAATATGTTAGTTCATATGAACTCTTTCACTGGACGTAAGGTGTTGCAGTAAGCCATCTCCTCATATTCTCCTAACCCATTTATTTTCACATTACCAAGGTTTCTGATAAAACTAACTTGTGCCCCAGTGAAAGAGATGTGCAGGGTATTTGCTTTCAGGATTAAAGCTTGGTTGCTTATGGCTGCAGGAGCTTGCACAGCTCACCCAGAGAGTCAGTGAGTGACCTTTGCAGACAATGCTGGATACATTTTACTGACACTTGTATGAAGCTCAGAATGCAACAGCACTCAGGAAAACTGTGCATCTTTTTACTGTGCATTGTACTCATTAAGAGTTAATATGCTACAACAAAAAAAAGCTTGGCTTTGTGCTAAAACTCTGCAAGTCTTTCTGTTTCAGGCTCTTCTTCCTGTGGTATTTGGAATGCTCCATCTGTTTACGATGGAAATGTACAAATACTCTGTTCCGTCCAGGCTATTGACCGACCACTTAATCAGAATGTTTCCCAAATAGCAGCAGTCTTGTCAAGAACCAATTCTGCATCTCCACAGCCTGAATTTTTCCACACTCAAAGCAAGTGCAGCACTTGAGATGGGGATTGGTTAAGTCACCTTATCCCCACAAATGGTATGATTTGCTCTTCAGCTTCATGTCAATCAAATTTTTTATCACCTACCTCACTTTTTGTATCGTCAGCTCAAAAGCTACTTTCAAGGTTTCACTTTAATTTGGATTCCAGTAATCATGTTTGGCTGATATTTCCAAGTTATCTTCCTCTGGGTAGAATGAAAAACACTAAACATTGCAAGGGCATCAGCATTTGTGAATGCTAGAAATAAAACTACCTTCTGGCTGCCTTTCTCACTAGTACCCACTGCTATCAGATCCAGGGCAATATGATCCTTACTCTTCCCATGTTTCTAAGGACCTTCAGCTCCATACAAGACTCTAATTTCATGTTCTTTAAAGTCCTTTAATGTCCGTATATGCTGGGAAGCATGTGGAATTCAAAAATCACCCTAAACCAAACGGCTTGAAAACAGGCATGCTTTATTTAGAAACAAATTCCACCTATGTTTTCAAAACAGGCTACAAAACCTATCCTTACTCCACATTTGGAGTCCTGTCTCCAAGCTTTCTATCTCTGAAACTCAAATTGCAGACAATTGCCAGCATCACTGCTATCTGTACCACCCCCAAACTAGATATCTGCTAAAAGCAATTCCTTCCCTGTTCTCTCCAGCTACAGATACATTTCAGAGATTTGCAAAAAAATCCCCCAAGAACACGAGCAACAAACACTTGATGTTCATGCATACCCCTCCTGTTAAAAGTCAACACTACTAGAAAGATTTTGTTTTTCAGACTGAAGTTTAAAAATTGTTCTTTAGCAGAGCGAGGTTTCCATGTGAAATGCTAATCAGACCAATCTGCAGGGAGTGAGCAGAAAAAGCATAAACTTCTACCTCACAACTACCACATTTGATGATAACTCATGACTTTATTTCTGAACAAAATTCGTAACTGTCAAATCACAACAGCCCTGACCTGTTGTGAACTCTACCCAATCTCTCTGAAATACTGGCAGCAAGATGCAAACAGGCAATGTACTCTTGTACAACCAAGGTGCTCCTTAGTACAATCCAAAATAGCTGAAGTTCTCAGAAAATTGCATCAACAGCCAGTGAATTTCTAGTACAATTAAATGTATTAAAGTTTCATGTAATAAAATTAATTAACTGCATCTTCAAACCTCTCTTTTAACAGCAAGATGGAAGAAACTCTCCAAGCAATAGAAATCTGCATTCCATTGACTGCTAGTTAAGGATGTGGAAGAAGGTTAATCTGAATCAGAAATAATCATTGCACTGGTCAGCAGTGGCTTGGAGGCCATGGTGCCAAGCCTTGCTCTTACAGTTCATTGACTGCAAATCCAAAGCCAAGAGGGAGGCAGGGAGGAAGGCAGGCAGGCAGGCAGGAAGGCAGAAGAACTGTCAAACAACTTATGAGAATTCTCAAAGAATGTAATGTAGCATTTCTTTTGGGAGTTTTGGAGTAGGGTATAATTAAAATATCCACAAAATATTGCTTCAAACATGACTCTGACTCATTTTTAATTAAGAGTTTGAGTAACAAGTGCTTTGTATTACAAGCTGTTGGCAGAGAGGCAACAAAAATGCTTTCTGATTCTCTCTAAGGTGCATATTAAATTAGATATTAAAGAATACAGTTTCACCAGGTTTCCTGAACCTTTTTGTTCTGCATGCTGGCAAAGCTATAAACAGATTTTTACTCAACTGAATATGAATATATCAGCTGTGGTAAGGACAGTGTGCTAGGAATATGATGAAGTTTCCTACTTAAAACTCTATTTTCATTTTGCATGCCTTGAAAAGTATTACAAACTTATGAAGGAGTCTTACTGCAAAACTCAAGGCAGAAGAAATACCTGTGGTGGATGCACTAATTTTTACAACTAGACAGAGGAACAGTATTAACAAAATGGACAGCTGTACACTTTCTAAGCTTGGTTTTGTGGACTGCACAAAGACAACCAGCAGCACACCAAAATGTTGAAACAGTATTCAACATCACTCAAGAGGAAAGTTCTTTAACCAAATTAATTCAAACTGATCTAGCTGTGACCCTGTCACACATGCATAAAGCTCCAAGTCCAAAGCTGTCAGAAATAAGATATTTTTAACATCTTTAAACATTATTTGGAATAGGGGAAAACAGCAAAATAGTTAGCAAATCCTGCTAGACTGGATGGATTTCAAAACGTGGGGGAAAGGTTTTGGAAGCTATAAATACATGTGCAAGAAAGATGAAAAAAGCAACCTTTAGAATACATGCAATCCATCTGGAGAAAAAAAATCCAGAACTACAGCAGATGAGAAAGACAGAAATGCAATGATGTGGAGCAAGTCTGAGAAGCAAGAGTGGGAAAAAATGGTACAAAATTTTCAGTGCACCAAAACAGCATCCCCCCCTGAAAACTAATCCACCCCTCAATGGTTTCTGACTGCATAAATAAAGGCTGCTATCCAAATAACTACCCTCTGTGGGCTTCTGGTAAAACTGTGCTTATCACATTAAGTACATTTAAACACATCCCAGAACAAGGGAAAAAAAAAAAAAGAAAGAAAAAAAAGAAAATAAAGGTTTTTTTGGAGAGAGTTCAAAAGAAAAAAAACAAAGTTGGAAGATTAAATTACAAGAGAAGATTAAAGAATACAAAGCATTACTTCACTAAACGGTGACTAAGAGTAGGGGTATAAGCATTTGAAGACATGAAGATGAAGAAATATAAATGAAACATTTAGACAGTGAGCTTGCTGATTTAGCTGGCTACAGAAAAATGTCTCCAAAAGACAAGGGCTAGAAGCCATAGCAACTGGAGCTTAGAGCAAATGTAAAGGAGAGATGAGAGGAAGATGTGATTTTTTGCTAATCGGACTTCTCTGTCTTAACTTATGATATGGTAAAAAGACTGTAGGAAGGGCTACTCTAGTTTCTGGCAGAAAAAAAATATGCATTTCACTAGGATCTTAAAATAGATGAAAAAGAAACAGTACTAGGGCAAACTAGAATTTTCAAATGATCTTACAGGATAGTGTTTCCATGTACTTTGTGATCTTCTATCCATGCAGCTTTTACCAACTTTACCTGTAAACCAAATTGTACTTTTTTTCTTAAATACATTTTAATTTCTGTCTCTTACTTTGAGAGGCTTGTACCAGAACGGTAGCTCAGAACCACGTCTGAAAAAGTGCTGACTGGTGCACCAAAGGATACTTTCATCATTTATCTTCCCTTGCCTTATAATATGGAGCAGATGATGACAACAAACAAGAGTTTCAGATCAGGTGAATCAAGGAATTTCACCCAGTGACAAGTTTGCCCCCAGTGTCAGGTCACTAGACAAATGCAACCCTTGTACACTGAGAAAACATTGTATGGCCAAAAGTAATAATAATTAGAGAGGCCTTTAAGAAAAAAAGAAAAGTATTTTAGAAAAGAAAACAAGAGGAAAAAAAGATTTCTCACGGAACGAGTTCCACCATGGTAAAGTTATCCCTCAAAGTGAAAATTGTGAAGATTTGTTTTTCATCTCCTAAAACAAGTCACCTGAATACATGGTCTAGAACTTGAATCCAACCCAAATTTCAGCTTTAGAAATTACTTAGTTCTGACTCCTTAACTCTCTTTGTGCATTATGAACTAGACACGGCTTTTATTACCTAGAACTATCACTGAACAGCTGTTGTGCTTCACTCATTAAGAAAGTAAGACACACATGTTCTCAACTCTGGCATTTAGTGAAAAGATGAAGGTTTTCCCTCAGGTACTAAATTAATCAAAGTGGATCACAGTTCAGCTGCCACACAAAGCAGAACATAAAGATAATTCCATTGCCAAATATCCTTATAATATGCATTAAGAACTAACTTATAAATAGCCAGCACAGCCTGTTTGGGAAAAGCATGGTCAACTTCAGTTTGCAGGTAGGATATGAAGCTTGGCCCCTACCCTTCCTGAAACTGTTGATGGCTGCTGTCCTAGAGGTCACTTGCTTTTAGGAATGATAGAAAATGATCCTGAAGCCTCAGCTGATATGCTGCCTCAGCAAAATCAACTGTAGTACCACAAGCAAGATGCAAATCACCTGAAAAGGTACAAAATACCTACTAGGTACTCTGAATGATGTCTAGCCCTGGGAATGTATTACAACACAGAAAGTATTTGATCATCATCATATTTGAAACGAGAGAAAAGTTTCATAGTTCTGTTGTATTTACATTCTCCTGCCATGTTTGCATACATCTGCAATAAATTCCTTTGTGTGTTTATTATTCAGTGGTTCTGGAGCGTTCTCTGTTGTCAGAACCCAACAACTAACTACTAGGCTGGAGCCAAACACACATAAGCAGGATACACATATACTCACCCTCATAGAGGTTTCTCCACCATGGGGCTGTTGCAGCCTGAAAACTTGAGCAACCATGTGTTCTGTAGTGGGATGCAACAGGATACGTCGGGAAGCCAGTCCCACCATAACATATCTGCCCATTGGAGACAGGCTCACAGAAATGGCATTAGGTCCTGTGAAGAGAAGAGGGGTTATTTCTCTCATGAGTTGACATCCTGCCCCTTGTTTTATCCTCACAGCTTTTTCAGTCACATAATGTATGCCATATTAATCTCATTCTTACAAGGCGTAGAGAATAGGGAGACCGGCACAAGTTACAAATTTTATAAGACATTTCCTTGTTGTAGGTGTTCTGTCACTAAGACAATGAAGTCCTTTAAGGAATTAAAAACTATTCTTCAGCAGCTCCCCCATACCAGCACTGTACTTGTCCAGACCATATCACAAGCCTCTCCCCAGCAGTACTGTCTGTGGCTGGCTAGATGGCCAATCCAATGTTTCCTGCTGCTACAATTACTGATGCTCAAGCTATTGCATCTTACTGATGGCTGAAGTTCTGAGGTTGTCACACCCTCACCCACCCTGACTTCTTGCTGTATGCTTACCAAATCGCTTTGTGTATAGCATCTCGCCCAAGTTGTGGGGTGCCAGAGAATATACAGCCAGTATTCCTTCATCAGGGAAGCCTCTCTGACTGCTGGGAATGAAGGCTGCCAGCAGCTGCCCATCAGCAGAGATATCACAGCTAGCATCATTGTAAATCTTGCAGTTTTGGACAAGCACATTCACAGAGGCTGCAAAGAAAGAAATGAATAGTGATTATAGTACTAAAGTTGAACAGAATACAGTAAGATGTAAACTTAATGTTGGACAATGGACAGTACACGCAAAAGGCACTCAAGACATTTAGCTTCCTCCAGAAGTTTATGAAATGTTAATACCCTGATTAATGTATAACTTGCTCCAAAACGGAGATAAGACATTGCAACGAGCCCAGGAAATTAAATTTATTCACCTCCTGAAGCCTTCAGCCAAGAAATAATAGCAATTGCACTTTATCAAACACTGCCCTTTGTTAAGCATAACAGCATCCTTTGCAAAGGACAGCACAGTTTAAACAAGTCTCAAATCATGACACTGACAAACTCCAGCAGCACTCTCATTAGAAACAGTATGTCTTAATTCATTTCCCCTTCTCTCGTGGAGCGCCTAGTTCCCGCTCTTCTCATCTCCAATAAACAGGAGATGAGTGAAAAACTCCTCCCTGCAGATACAGACATTCATTTCTTACAGCTGATTTCCATACTCATCTTGGATAAAGTCAGTGAGAAAGGGCAGAGACTTCTCCAGCCAGTCTTCCATTTAATTATTCCAGTATCTGAGACACTCATGCATATCAGTGAAGTAACTGTACAGCAGACTAGTGAGCAGCAATCCACAAAACAATATTTTATTTTAATCCCTGCTGGTAAGTTGCTGGGTGACCTCATCCAAGTGTTTTCCCCTTCATACCTCGCATATGAAAACTACAAGCTCTAGTACAATGAGGTTCCAAGGCCTCTAAGTACCATCTACACCAACAGTTCAGTGGCACCTTGTTAAGACATGGCTGGAGTGATGTCTACTCTACCAGCCTAACCTAACTGCAGTTCAGTTTTTCAGGAGGTTTGAAGCTGAACCTGCATATACTATCTTTGTGATAGGGAAATTTCAGGTTCTAGTATTTTCAAACTCAAGAGTATAGAGATATTAAAAATTCCTAGAAATAAGGCCCACGTTTGCAATATAGAAAGTTTGCATGGTAGAAGATGGAACATCCTGTCTCACATGTTTGAAGCTACAGCACCATGTAGAACACTGTTGATTTCTACAGTCCAGAAATGATCTTCAGATGAAAAAAAAACATCAGACAGACTATTCTTAACCCAGAAGAGGCCTTAATATGTTCAGCTACAATTGCAAGCAAGTTTATGAAGGTATTTCTTAGTCTAGATTCCTTATTAGTTTAGCAAGGAATAGTACCGATGGCACCAACAGTACCATTCTTGTACTAACAGTACAAGAATGCTTTGTGCATATTTCTGAAAGCCCAAACTTGTAAATAAAATTAAGGCTGTAACTCAATACTTCAACAAATCCTACCCCTTGTTCCCAGCACCTGTGTAGAAGAAAGCTGCATCAGGGAACTGCTATGAGAAATTACTGATTGTTGTCTAGGTCATTTTTTTAACCAGAACAGTTTCCCAATCCAGTACACCCCATGGCTGCATAGTTGCTTGCAGCAGCACAAAAAATACTCATGAGAGGGAAGCAGACAGGACTGCCCTTCATACAGCATTGCTGATTTAAAGCATTCACTGAACCTCATCTTTAATTCTTCTGGTCTCAAAGACCTTTCTCCTGGGAACTTCTTTCCCCTGTGGCTGAGTATCAACTTCTATCTACTGTTCCATTTAGGAAACTCTGATGAAAAAGAAGATGAGGATTAAAAGTGGACTATGTAATTACATTCTGTACTAAACCACCTACACCTGTACCCTAAATTTATTCCACCAATTTTTCAGTCTTGAAGCTGCTAAAAACAGTAATTTTCAGCCTAGTATAAACAGAAAGGTGCTGAACAGAAAAAGGTAAATAATTCTAATCACTATCAAGGCTGCAATACCAGTACATGAAATATACATGGCCCTTAAAGAACAGGTGGTTCAAAAGATGACAAAATTCCTGAGTGCTTAGTCTGAAGATAGTTGAACAGAAAGACAAGAGAATTAAGATTAAAGACTATACTGCTTAATTTTAAACAAAGGATAGAATTAAAATGCATAATTTTAAAAAGAATCTAGGCTTTATTTAAATACTCATTATGTCACCACGAGAGAAGATGGGCATCAACACAAGAACTGCAGTATGTGCTGTGAACCAGCTAAAGGATACATGACAACAGCTTGTACCATTGCAATCCCAGTCAGACTGGGAGGATTCCTGCTGAGTGACTCATTCCAAAACCAGTCCTATTTGTACTCTAGGAGCTCTAGGTTTTGTTGACATTTATATACTTCTGCTTCACCCAGGAACTTGAAAACATGAGAGAATTAACTTTAGTTATTGTAGCAAAAACGGAGCCATTACCCAGTGCAACAGTGAAAGTGACAGCAATCCTAAACTGCACTAGGGAGCACAATTCCAGAAGAAATATCAGTGCTGGTACACAGCCTTGTGCTGAGACCACACACAGGACCCCTGGGCACAGTTTGGGCCAGCCACGTTCAAGAGCGATTAAACCCTAACTGATAACATGTCCAGCAAAGAAGATGACTGAGGAAAATGAAACATTCATTTTATGTTCAAACAAACACAAAACACCAACACCACCCCTCCCAAATAAAGGGAGGGGAGGAAATAGAATTGTGTACTGTATTTTCAAAAACTACAGAAAGTAAGTGCCAGAAAAACATCAGTTTTCTACAAATAATGTTGAAAACTGATCACTACTCAGGTAAGTGGGTAAAAAAAAAAGCATTGAGTTTGGAGATCAAAAGGTTTCAACAAAAATAGCAAGATTCCAGAACAGTCTTTTCAATAGACATTAAAGGACCAAAGAATTTAACCAATAAGAAGACAGAATTTTAGGAACTACAGTATGTGATTCTCTAAGGCAACAGTGAGCTACTCTCCTTGGATAAGGGGTCCTTTCTCATCAATTCCTTTGTAGTGGTACTCTAATCAGCAGTGTTGCAAAAAATTGGGAGGAAAAAATGGGGGAATGGGAACCAACTAAAAAGTAAGTATTGGGACTCTCACAGCCACAAGACTTTACTTAAAAGAGAGCCAAGCAAAAAGACAACAAAGAGCAAAAAAAACATAGCACACATGCACAGCATTTGCTAAAAATACATCTATGAAACATTCCCACCACCAACCCCGCAAAAAACTTTGATTATTGGGAAAAAAAACCCCAACATAGTCCAGTCCATTTTTGGGGGTCTAAGAACTGTTCTTATTCCTATTCTGCAAGATACAAAAGTTTGTCCTGCACCTCTGGGGTCTGGCTGCATTTTCCATGAGATAGCCAAGGCTTCTCAATATTCTTAATTACTGTCATTTGATGCTCAATATTAGAAGTCACAAGGACATAGACTTGCTTCCTCAGAGCACAGGTATGGGTGTAATTTATCACAGGATAGTTTGAGTTGGAAAGGACCTTTAAAATGACATCATTTCAACCCTCCTGCCATGGGCAGGGACATCTTTGATGACATCAAGCCACTCAGGGTCCCATCACACATTGCCTTGAACATTTCCAGGGATGGGGCATCCACCACTTCTCTGGGCAACTTCTTTCAGTGTCTCACCACCCTCCAAGCAAAGAATTTTCTCCTAATACCCAACCTAACTCTTCCCTCTTTTAGTTAAAATCATTCTCCCTTGTCCTGTCATTATCTGCTCAAACAAAAAGTCTCTCTCCACTTTTTTTTCCTAATATCCATTGAAGTACCAAAAAGCTGCCTTCTCTTCTCCAGGTTAAACAAAACCAGCTCTCTCAGCCTGTCTTCATAGTAGAGGTTCTGCAGCCCTCTGATCATCTTCGTGGCCCTCCTGTGGATTTGCTCCAGCATGTCCAGGGACAGATCCTAAACAGGACCTATTTAGCCCAGGGACCATTCTGTACTAATGAACTCCTGCTTTTCAGAGGTACAGGAAGTTCTAGAGAGGAAAGATACTGATTTCTCTGTAACTACTGAAAAATCACAGTCTAGAGAATCCAGCTCTTCTCAGCTGTTCTTCTCAGCTTTTGAAGTTGTTTTTGTTTTTTAATCCAATGCAAACTTGGACATTCCTAAAATAAAATTCCACACTTTTATTTTTGCAAGTTAAGTAATGTTTATATTCTGTACCATTTACTGATTTGGAGATATTGCCACGTTTTGCATATATCCTCACAGTTCCATGGCCATTCCTTTCATTTCCAGGTCTCTAATTCTCTTCCTCATCTAGGATTTACTATATGTCTTTTTACAACAATGTTGGGTTTGGATCAGCAGTCACCCAGAGTCGATAACATAGCACATGTTCACTCATTTTCTATCAAAAGGATTTTCCCCACACACCTGCTCCTTTTCCAGCACAGCAAAGAGGTTTTTGGTGAGCAGTCCACAATGAAGACCAACATGAATGGATATCATCCTGTTTTTAAAGTTTGTTGCATATGTTGAATGTCTCTTAGCAAAACACAATACGTGAGCCCTCCTGCCAAAAGAGAACTATCTTTCCACCTTGATGTGTGCTGGGAACATACAACATTACAGATGCAAGTTGTGCTTAGCAGAAAAGAGTGCTATTTATTTCAGTCTTTCATCACCTGATTCACACTGGCATTATAGTTCTCTGCTTTGCCCTCATTTGTGAAGGATGAGGATTCAGGTAGCACCTACATCTGGAACCAAGAGAGCCTACTGCACAAGCAGAAAAAGTCTAAATGTGACAGGTGGACATCTCAGCAAGGTTTCATTTTAAGGACAGCTTTTACAAGGTTCTCAAGAGATGAGAAAGACAAACATACCTATGCATTCGACACAGCCAGAGGCTATTTGATTTCTTTGAGCTTGCAGCCTGATCTATGAAGATGAAGCCAAATAGGAAGATTTTAGGGGGAAAACTATTGCTATTTTTGGAAAACTACTGCAAGAAGACTGCCCTTTCATCTCCTGTTTTCTTTTGTTGTTAATGCAACCACAGAACTGACAAAACAGATCAAAAGAAACATCAGAGAACAAATTAATCAAGCTGTTGTGCCAACTTGGACATTAATTATGCTTGAAGCTGGGGAAGGCCTGGAATGCCAGCAGCAGTAGCACTGTTTGCCAAAGGAAAACTGTGCTGGACACACCATCCACTCCTAGCCACTCTTAGAGATAGCTCCCAACTCTCCTAACAGCTGCTCCTATTTAAAATTTTGTTTAATATTTCTTTTTTCTTCTACTAAGCTACCCTGCATTCCACTGTGGATCAGTAACTATTGATCAAATCACCTTCTTCAAGACCCAAGCAGTGTTCGAACAGGATGAACTCCGGATTCCTAAACGAGACCAGTTCAACACCAGAAACTGGCAAGAAACTGAAATTATGAGCAGTGAGTAGCATGGGAGAAACTACATTAAAAAATATAAACAAGAGAGAAAGCCTTCAAATATTTTATTATGAAAAGCCTATATTCTACACTGTTTTCAATACTTAGTCGCAGGAATTTTAAGGATATGCAACACTCACTAGAAGAATATTAAATAAATGCAGAAATAGCAGTGTCTCTGCTGTCAAATAAATTCTCCACCCCAATGCTGATATGACTGACAATTTCAATATAAGACCGGGTCATGTTTATTTCAGAGCTATTAAAAGCAAAACTGGCAAAAGGAGAGAAGAAATCTGAAGCAATCTTTGTGCATTTTGCAATTAACAGAGAAAGACAGGGCTGATACTAAAATCCCACAGGTCCCTGCACAGCCATTTTTCCAGAACTGCCAGGATCTGCTTTTGTGTGCTCTTGCTGGACTGAGCCTCAGGGAGGTTGCTGCTGCAGAGGCACATCCTGAGCCCAAGGCTTCCAAGGGTGCTGGGGCCCAGACAGTGAGATCACAGGACTGCACTAATCTCACCGCTGTCACCTACTCAGATGCATCCGCTTCAGTGGAAAACATCCTACTTCCAAGCTATCTTTTCTTTGTTTAATTGTTACAGGAAGAAGAGCTGCTCAGACATGGAGGCTGGCCACAGAGTCATTGCTTTGATGGAGAGAGGAGCTGGCAGGCAGTCCCAAACTTCAGCTGCATCATTTCATCTGCCTGAACTCCAAACCAGTTGTGGCTTAAACCAGTCCCAGAAGGTATACAATAGACCTCTCTGTGTAAGCAGATTATCTCACAGGACCACCTCTGAATTATAGGAAACAATGGGAGGAAAAAGAGGAGCTACTGAAGTCACATACCTTACTGAGAAAATAGTTTATTTCCAATATCATGAAGAATCACAAAAAACTCATCCAATTCACTGCTCCTCATTTGAGAATATGAGAATCCCAAACATTCTGAGTTGGAAGGGACCCACAAGGATCATCAAGCCCAACTATGAAGTGAATGGCCCATATGGGGATTGAACCCACAACACTAATGTTCTCAGCACCATGCTCTCCTATCTCTAAGTCGTGCACCTTGGCAAACTTGCAGCTTGCCTTTGTTCTGTGCCTAGGCAAGCTTGGCAAATACCTGGCTTAGTATAAACACAGCTGTTACATCTTCATACATCCCTACTACACCCTGGCAGAAGGAGATAAGGTTAACAGACTAGAAATGCCAGGATTGCACTCGGCATATAAAAGAAGAGTAAAAATGAACATTTCCAAATGGTCATAAGACAAAATGGACAAGCCAAAAACAATGAAGCACAGCATGGGGAGTCGGAAGGGCTGGGGATGGACTTGTAGCTGGAATGTAGCCCACAAGAAGGACACAATGACAATAGAAACCATACCCACTTTCCAGCTAATTGGAAGCTTTTTCAGAATAAAAGCATCCTGGTAGGTGAAAGGGAGAAGATTGAAACACTGATGTATTGAGCAGCAGATGGTTCCTAATTTCTGTGGAATGTTATAAATTATAAACAAACATCTTATGTTGTTTTTTTTTTTGGTTTTCTGTTGGTTTTTGTTGTTGTTGTTTCTTTTTAATTAACAGCCTTCTCAGCAGCCAGATGAGGCAAAAAAATAAGCTATGAGCAGCTGAAGCACTTTTCAATCACTCTACACCTCACAGAGAAGTCCCAAAGAATTTAAGTTGCTTCCCCCTCTGACTTCATCTTTATTGTCTTCCAGAGTCTGGCAGGACCTCCAAAAATATTGCCACCATGTGGCAAAACTTTGCCTTGAGCACCGACCCTTACAAGAAACCGGGAGGGAATATGCTCCAGATGGGTGATCCACACTGTTCAAAGGGATCTTCCACGCCACAGAACATCACACCCAGCGTATAAATTGGGGGAGTCTGCCACAAGGGGCCAATCGCTCTTTGGGAATGGGATGGGCACTGGTCAGTGGGTGGTGAGTTGTGCACCATTGTGTTCCTTGGGTTTTATTCCCTGCCCCACTTCCCCTCTGTCTCCTCTCACCCTTCCTCACCCCCTCTTTTCATTACTACTATTGTTATTGTTATTATTAACTTTATTTCAATTATAAACTGGTTTTATTTCAATCCTCGAGTTTTACGTTTTTCTGCTTGCCCTTCCTATCCTGAGGGGGCAGGAAGGAAGTGAGGAAGTGGCTGCATGGGGCTAAACCATGACAGCCAGACTGGGTGAAGCTTTCAACAACCTGATCTATTGAAAGATGTTTCTGTTCACAGAAGGGGCGGTGAATGAGACAATGTTTAAAATTCCACTCCAGCCAAAACTATTCTTTGATTCTGTGATTTTGATTCTCTGCATCTCTCCTACTGCAGTGCCACCATACATTCTCCTTTTGTGGGTTCTTTAAGCAGCAGGACACTACCCCACAGAGACATCTATTGTCAAATATGCAATTTCTGGAAATGCAGAACACACAGATCTGGGACTGAGAGTTCTTCTCAATTAATTTTAGTGACTACCTGTGAAAGCAGAAGTCTTTCTGAAAACAAAATCAATCCCTGTTCTCCCTAAAAAAGTCAATCCCTTAAAGTAGAACCCAGTCTACTTTTGCTGAGAAATCAAGCAGTGAGTTGCATATATACACAGAGATGGCCTAATCTAAAAATCACTTGCACAAAGGAACATTCATGAATATCTACCTCTTATCGTCATCCCAGGCTGCCACAAACATTTCTGCAGCTGAGCAACAAGCTATATCAGGATCGCATTCTGGGTTAAAAATAGCCTTTCTAGTCAAGTTAGTTTTAGCCCTGAAAATGTCATTCTTTGATCAGCTGACCACAAGTATCAAACATGCTTGTGTCTGCATAAGGAAGTCTTTTCCAATGTGAGAGCTAGCTTATGCCATAGAACACATATGAAACTGTGGTCTAATTTTCACGAAATGAATGAGAAAATAAATGAAATCAGCAATATTGCTCAGATATTATTCAAATATTGCTGATTCAAAAATAGCTTTTACCTGAGAAACAGGACTAATAATTGCTTTTGCAAATGACTAGAAGGTACATCTAGTTCCCTGGGCTTGTAACACTATGGTAAGCAACAGACTAGGGTCCTGATTCCCAAAATGTATTGTAGCACTTTAACACACACTGATGTGAGTAACTTAGAGTAATCACACACAGTTCATGCACAGGTTCTAATTTAAAGTTATAAAGACAATATTTCTCTAGGAACTTGTTAGTAAGAGAATGAAGACATTGAATACAGAATTCTAAGAGAATGGTACATGCCTGTGAAAAGGCTCACAAAAAACAAGCCCTGTTTGCACATGGATTTGCTGATTGCAGGAATACACAAAGTAGATAGAGTGGAACAGCTCTACAAGCTTTTAGTCAACTTCATCAAAGGACTAAGCATTTTATAGTTCCCAATGTGACACGACAAACAAGACCTGCAACATACAGCTGCCTTTGAAAGATCCTAGAGCTTACCCTAGCTCTGGTTAGCATAGACTTAAAATAAGGCACTGGTGTCTTTTCCAACTTACCATTGCTGATTTCAGGCAAATCAAACTTAGTGAAGTCCCACCACTGTAGCCGGTAGGTGGTGTTGGCAATGTTGCTGGCCACAGCTGACTGTCCATCCCCAATCACAGCACCTACAGAAAAGGGGGAAATAATTAGCAATTTAACCTCTACAAGAATAACCTGAAAAAAAAAAGCTGGGGAGACAAAACCATAGAAAACCTTTCAAAATCCAGTACTCAAAAATCTAGATTCTTAAAGTAACTTTATTTACAGAAATGGCAGCACGTCCTCAATAAGCCACAGAGAACAGGAAATTAACAGGAAAGCATCTCCCTGCAACACATTTCTGAAAGAAAATAAAGTTGATAAGAGATAAGAGTTGCTCAGAAACACAAGGCAAAATCCTAATCAATTCATTTGGTGCAAAGGCATTCTACTTATCAACAGTGAAGCTGTATTTTCACAGACCCAAAACTGTCTAGTACAGCTATGAAGGCATATCAGAATACAAACGGAGGAAAAGCACTGCCCTGGGAAATTACACAGATTTGTGGACATAATTACTGCTCCTACTGTAAACTTCACTCAGAAGATAGAGGTTGCTTACAGTATTTGTCACATAGTAAGGGTTGTAACAAAATATGGGCCTGGAAAACCTAGGAGCTGGCCCTTTGCTGCTTTGTGTGGCCCAGCCTACAGCAGGCAAGGGCTGCTCTGACACCATGACCCTCCCTAACTGCCCGAGGATTTGGGCAGCAGCCTAAAATCAGAAGGCTAAGCATAATTCTTCAGAAACTATCATAAAGAACCTATATTTCCCGACACAAAGGAACAGCCATTACTCAAGTCAGCACACATTTAAGAAAGCTGAGACACATCAAATGGGATTCCCAGGGAGACAAACGGAGACAAGAGACAGCTCATCCATGGTAGTACTACAGTCAAAAATGTCATGCTACTTGCAGTCTCTAAGGCCTTCATGGACAGGCAGCCCATGTCCTGCACGCACATCCTGGCAACCAGAGAAATTCAGTGTCATAGAATTTGGTAAGGGAGAGCAAAGCGAGATCACTCCCAAGCACAACTGACTAAAAGCAAAGCCTCCAGTGTCTACACAGTCTGGATTTCAGCATCTCCTCACTCCAGTGGGAAGAATACAGCAAAGTCAGTGCTTTCACTCTGCTAGAAGGGTTGGCTCAGGACATTGCTGCCACAGCAGCAGTAATAGAAGAGACATCACTCAGACAACTCTGTCAGACATCTATGCAGAGTTAAGAGCTTGCTAACTGCTACTAAGTTAAACTGGTGTGGAGGAAGTTGGAGAGAGTAGGATGGCTGGATAGTTACTTTTCTTATAAAATACCAAAAGACCACTCAGGCATGAGAGGAAGGAGGAAGGTTCGGAAAAGGAAAAGGAAAAAAAAGAAACCCAAAATGCCTGAACACACAAACACACCAAGAGGTTTTTTGCTTTCTCAGCAAAGCAAAGAACAAGGTGGGTAGGGCAAAGTAAGTAAGCAAATTCTAAACTGGTGCTGATAAACAAATACACCAAGAAAGCTGCTTGAGTCCTGATTTTTGCTTCTAGGGAAAGCTCAGAAATATACCAAGAAGAAGACTTCTGAGCAGACAGCTTTACCCTGTGCTCTCAACTCTGTCAGGCCTCCAGCAATCCACCGATTTACATTGTACATTTGCTCCATCTCTGTACCTGCCTCTGTCAGACATGCATGGATCACTTGGAGAGCAGAATTAAAAACATTTCCATTGCTGTAACATATGCCTAAGGCCTTGTTTTCTATATCCCTCAAAACAAAGGGCTCCTCTGAAGAGAAGATATGCACTGAAGAAAGCAGATTCAATGAATTAATGAAATTACACTTGGCAACCAGAAGTAGGACAATTAAATTTTATGTTGCTTCATCTTTAAAAGTCTCCTCACTGCAAGCCTGGATTTGGTACACAAAGGCAGCTCTTCTGCTGTCTTGCCTTCAGCCCTCAGGAAGGGAAGATTAAAACAGGTGCTCTACAAATGTGAAGCAGTGGGACTTCCTGCAGGGAAACAGTAACTCACATCACAAGCAAGGTAGTAGCTGCCTTATAGGACTGAGTCAGGCAGGGAAAACACGCTGTGAAGACAGGCAACAGAAGTTCTACAGAGGGCACATAATTCCAGAATATTGATCTTATCACAGATGATTGCTACAAAGTTACATCATCTGTTTTGCAATGAGAACAACCTTCATAGGTGTAACAAGCAATATATAAAATGGAGAAGAACTTACCTTAGGAGAACAATCATGCTCTCCCTCTACATCAGAGAAGCTTAGCAAAGTCACTAACTGCTCTACAAACAGTGAATTAATGTGGCTCATACAACTGCTGCACCTTCTGCTAAAAGTACCATAAAAAGCAGCTGGCAAGCAGATCTGATCTTTTTTCTGTAAAATTTCTCATCTTTTCACCCCTTTCCCTGTAAGGTGAAGAGGATGCAAGGCTTAAATGAACACCATAACCAGCCTTCAAGTTATGGTGTTCATTTGAACCTTGCACCCTCTTCACCTCCAAAGACAGTCACATCATACACAGAGAAATTAAAAAAAGCAGTGGAAATGGAAAAAAGCAGTACTGCCCCATCTACAGGACAGCCCCATATAAATTTCAGAGCCAGCACAAGCTATCGAGTAATGCTAATGCTTCAGGTAATAGATACCTTTATCAAAAAGATTAGAACACAGGCAAACACAGTTCTTAGTGTGAAAGGTCATGTTCAGAAAAATGTGGTCCATTTCTTGAAGGCTTCAAACCCGTGTAACTAACACTAATCAGAAATCCATGATCTACGGCTTTTATTAAGTAATTATCTCCACTTATACTAATTATGTAATTGAGGAGTGCAATTATTAAATTATATCTATATACATATAACAAAGTGTAATAACGAAGTCCTGCCAGATGCCTCCCAAGTGCACGCATGCACTGTGCTATAGTAAAAATGATTAAAAGCGTGTAAACATTTCAGACAACTAATTAAGGGAGGAAAATACCCTGTAGCACAGAAATATGCCATCCTAACCTGTGTTGTCCTCTTTGGCTTATGGGAAACATTTTAGACCACACCTGAAAGACTCAGAAAAGTTAAAATCTTCACTAGAGAGCTTTTGTTCACCGTGCAGCATGAGAACTCATTCTCAGCTGGCTTTGCCCAGTCAGGGTTTCAGTCTGGATGAGAGGAGAAGGTGCTGTTGCTTGTCAAGTATATGTAACCTAGAGGCAAACAACACAGTGTATCTTCTTAAATTTGGGCAGCAACAGATCAGCTCTTACAAGGATCTGTTCTCACCAAGCACTCGACAGTCCTGATTCCTGGGTCTTCCCCTATTTGATGGGATCACAAATGACTGCAGTGGGTACCCAAGGGTCTAGGGCTTGTCATCCTCACGAACAGAACGACCTTTTTCTGCAGAGATGATGTAGATTTCAAAATGCTGAAATCCAAAGCAAGGGCCAATTGAAATGCAGTGAATGTAGGTTTGATTGGCAGCTTTCCTGCGTCTGTCTATCACTGCGTAATAAACACTGGATGATGGCAGAAATGAAGATAAATGCTTTCAGCAGCCCCCCGTTTTCCCTCCACCACCCTGAACTCCATCCACCCCCACTGAGCACATGACAAAAGAGTTTAAAGAGTTGGGGGGGAAGAAAGTCTTAACAAAGACTTAAATAAAAAAATCCTCAAATCTTTTCTTATAGGCCACCTACACGTGACAGATATTTATCCATCAGTCTCAACCTCCTCAGAGGATCCAACATATCTTGGCATATGGAGAAATGAACCTTTGCCAGTCAACTATTGCTCATTTATGAATCAAGCCATGCAAGCCAATGTCTGAGTTCAGACTGAAAGGGAAAAATGGGGTGCAAAACCAGTTCCCTTGGCACTCCAGCACTCCCTCAGTGAAAAGCAGGCTAACTTCAGACTACTACTATCAAACTTTCAGAAGAACAACTAATACTCTAGAGCTACACAGGCTTTGGGGTACATGTTTTCAAACATGAAACATCTACATAGTATGGGAATTTTTTTTGCATGTATTTAACAGAAACCAGAATTCAAATTTCTTTCTAGGCTAGATCCTTTAGCCTTAATTTGTTAGTGTCTGGCAGGTCCTCTTGTAATAAGAGAAAAATTTATTATAATGCTTACAGATAAGCTTGAGGAAGCTGGAGAAACCCCTTAGCTAATTTGTGACTCAGTTTGAAGGAGTGATTAGTCCCTGGTATAAAATTCCCCCTAGATTAGTACTCAAATCTCAAAGCATGAGTACCTTTGAAAAGTAATTTCTCTTTAGGAAACCATTTGCAATTGTAGCTGATACTAGGTTAATCTATACTTGTAGAAAGGATCTGTCAGAATTGATGGGTTTTACATTTACTTATTCTAGATTTGCTACAATCCAGGCTCCAGGAAGTCCAAAACACAGAACAAATCTATTTGACAAACCAAGGATAAGACTCTCTGCTGCAAGAATACACCAGATTTTCTCAACCAGTTCTGAAACAATTTGAATTCCGGCAAAATGATTACTAAAGTGTAGTGGAAATGCAACAGGTTCTTACACATTTCCAACCCTCAAGTATTTTATGGGACAGCCTAGTTTGGGGGACCACCTTTGAAGACAGTAAATATATTAAATTCTGAATGTGAATTTGACAAGTCCCAGTAAATCTCTGTTCCTCAAAGGCTACTTCAAAGGCTGTGCCTTTGAAGTAGATGAGCTATCTATCTCAAACTGGGCTAATGCTGTAGAAACAGTATGCAGAGCAACCTGGTATTTTCAACCATTTCTTTTGCTTGTTCTTCAATGTACAAGCAAGCTGTAAATAGGAAATGGACAAAACGATTTTCATGAATGGATGCACAATATGCTACTAGGAGTAGTTCAGCATACGCTAAGCACTGAAAGGATCTTAGATTCAACATTAACTGAGAAAGCCTCTAAAAGGTCTATGCTCTCTGAAGGATGAACCTTCAAAAGGCTATTATTTTTTCTTTATTCCAGATGTATAAAATAAGAAGAAATGTAATTTCCCATTCATGTTCATTCCCACTGCAAAATTTCCTTTCAAAAGGGGCAAGGCTTAGCATGCCAAGTTCCATAGACCTATCAGCTATGGGAATTGGAGCAGGGCTCAGCTGTAGGTAAGTGAAGATGACCATCTTAATAGGAGCCTGTCAATTACCCAAGGGGTCCACTTACATTGAGAACAATGCAAACATCATATAGGAGAGGGAATTTTTCAGCCACAGGTTTTAGACTTCAAAAGGAAATCAGTTAATTTGCAACAAGCACAAACAATAAAAGAACAGATGCCTGGCCAAAAGCCTCCACCTCCAAACGAGTCATGATGGCTTCTTGACCTCTTACCTTCCTATATTTTATTTCTTTGTCTGATCATCTAACAATTAATAGAGAAATGTGTCTAGCAAGCATTTGTCTTTGATGGTAGAGTCCAGTTTTCCCTCAGGGAAACTAGAAGACATTAAGATCCTTTTCAAATGCATCCCCTCTTATCTGTATTGCTTGCATCTCAGCAAGCAAGCTGGAAATTCTTCTCCTTAAGAGAATTCACACTCTGTTGCTGTTCACTATAGAGATTCCCCACCTCATGTCACCCTGCTACACATGAAAATTGGAAAATCTGACATGTAACAGCATGGACAGTTTCCTGAAAGAGCAAAAGTTGAGCCAATAATATTTGCACAGAATTGAGGATGAGGAAAATTCTATACTCTGAAAAATAAATTGTCTTATTACAGCCTTTGTGTATACATATTGGAGTAGGCAAATGTCTCTGTTTAGGACAGTCTCATCCTACTCAGGGTGACCAATAAAGAACAAGCAGTTTCATTTCCTTGCTGTAGCTACATCAAACCTCTCAGCTTCTGGTAGCAACAGATCGTGGACTTAAGTCTCCCAGCTGACAAGAACTTTCTCCAACCATCCAATATCAGGTATGCACTGCTGAACAGAAAAAACCCCAAACAAACTGTGAGGAATACATGGAATTCCTTCCTTCTATGATCCACATCTCTACCAATCAGCACCCCAATACAGCGCTACCACAATAAAAGACTGACAGGATTTAAACAGTATCTGCACACTATCTTGTATCTGCAAGATTCATAATCTCTTATGCCATAGAAGAAAAAAAAAAAGGAAAAAAAACCCAACCCCAAAACACAACAAAACAGAGAGAAATACCACCTGAATCATGGGCAGGCCACAGTACACATCACCTTAGTGCTAGAAAGGAGAAGGGATGAATGAGACAAGTGAGATCTTGATTTTGGCAAGAAACAAAGTAAGTGAACAGAAGTAACAGTTGTATATTGTTAGTGATACATAATTATTTAGCTTATGCACAGTTTGGAAGTTCATTCTTTCAGGGTAGTAAGTACAATTCACAGGAGAACCGAAAATCCTACTTGCAAAATAAGCAGAGCTCTAAGTCTTAGTGATGCTCTTACATCTGTACAACTCAAACTAAGGTTTTAAATGCTACTTTCTTCTTTATAAGAAAATCCTCTTTAGGTTCAGCTATTTGTGTTCTCATTAGTCATTTATGATGCTTTTACCTGCAGTGGATGGGAAGTTCCTTGGGAAGGCTCCACTATACTATTGCTTTACACCATGTAAGGGCAGGCATGCATACACATTTAAAGGGGCAAAGCACCAGTTGTTTAGGGACCATCATGAAACTCCTAGAACTCTGATGCTGGATACAGTACTGGAATGGCATGTAGAGATACAGGTGCTCCATAAAGCCCTCAAGTTAAAATAAATGTCAAGGATCTAGACAAGTGAAAAGAAATCTTTCTGCAAATTGAGATGCTGTGACATTGAAAGAGTTTAGCAGGAAAACGTTATGGATATAAAAGAAATACCTATTCCACTTGGCTGAAACAATTTGCAAGCTGTTTGAGAAGTGGGTGGTCAAACAAGCTCTCTTTTTTTTCATTTAGGCCCCTTGCTGGGAAGGACAGTCAAAGCTGGAGTCTTCCTATCAGCAAACTGCTGGAGCTGCTAAACTTGCTTTGAGATCCCTTCTTTATTTCCATGCGGTAGCAGCATGTGTTAAAAGCATGCCTCACACTACCATATGATTCAGGCAGTAAAACATGTTTCCTTCAGTACAGCCTTTTAGGGAAAAGATTCAAGCACTAAAAATATATTCCAATCTGCATTTCATTTAACTAATGTTTTGGTTTGACCTTTTCTGCATACTTGCAGCCTTTTATGTGTTTTGTCTGTATGCATTTAAGAACCCCTAACATAAAACAATGAGTAAATGGTTGAAGAAAGGGATTTACACTTTCTTCATAATTTCTATTACAAAATTCTCTGAAGTCTTAAGAAATCAGCTGTAGAGCCATCAAGCTACTGCCCAGGAATGAAATCTACTAACTGGAAAATACTGGGAAAATGAAGACAGTCTTTATCTTGTCAGTGTGAGAATAAACAATAATTTGGGTTGCAGGCATTTCTGCATCTAGAGGTCCACATCAATCTACTAAAAAACCAATAAGATAATACATTTGAAATCTGCTCCAAAGCAACTGATTCTGCAAAGGACAAAGGGTTTTGCAAATTAATGAAGGGCAGGGTGGGGAGAGCAGTGAATGAGTCCAAGACATGCTGATAGATGAAAAGGCAGAAGAGAGCTGAACTCTGCAGTCTCTAAAGAAATGTGTATTCACTTCCTTCACCTCTGAACCCACACATGCAGGCATGTTCACACCCCTGCTTCCTTGTCAATTTCCAGAAATAGAAGGCGACTCTCCAAATCAAAATGCCACCTGCTAGAATTCAATGAAATGCCTGGCAATGGGAACTAGGAAGGTCTCAACAGCTAATGTGTGGTCTGTGTGTCTGGGGTTCCTCCCTCTGCTTACTCTGCAACTCGCGGTGCCTCTGCTCTCTCCCATCACTAAGTCCCTTGCACCATTACCGAGCCTGTCATTAAATGTTTTTGGAAGTCCACTTTTTAACCTTCACATCTGTGTTTATTCTCTGCATAAAACCAGAGTGGAATCTGTGCCTGGCAGGCATTTCCTTTTGTAAAACTCCTTCTTCTTTCCTTTTCTGACTTTTCAGAGCATGAAATGTGCCTGCTAATCCTAATTGCTGCAGATGGAGAGTCTCACAGAGACCAGACAAAGGGGGCATCCTTCCACCAAGCAGCTGTGAGCAGGCATAAGACTCTTAAGTTCTCCGGTTTCCAGAGCTCCCATCTCACTTTGTCACATTTCTAAAGAATACAAGGACAAACTTCCACAAGTAGCTATACCAAAAAGGGGGACTTGCCTTCCAAGACTTACCCTCTCCTGCCTAAATGGCCCTCTCAGCCCAAGAGCATACCTGAGCTTATTGTGTGACCTGACTCAGGGTGGGCAGTCCTCAAATACTGCTGCTATATATCAAAGAAAAAAGCAAAATCTCTGTCTTTTAAGGGTCATTTACCTGTCTATATCCCAACATCAGCTCTCTTACCAAAGAAAAACTTTTTAAGGTCCCACTGGCACATCCACACAGTTGCCCCTTCCATTAGCAGTGTCTTGGCCAGTAACAGAGGCATTGAGAAACTGAATCAGTATGCTATTAAGACATTTTTGCTGCCAACAGCCATTGAACAAGTTGGCCTTTCTAGCTTAGGAGTGTTTGGATTCCAGCGTAGCAACAAAAAACTGCTTCAGAGGGTTGCTGCCACCTAACCAGAATATCCTTACCACCCAAGGCTAGCTAATGCTTGGCCCCTCCACAGTTGCCACATCACACTGTCTATGAGGTCTGCTGCAGTTCACTCATCTAACATAGATGTTAACATGTATCAGATTGATCCAGTGTTGCCAAAACTGTTGTATATAATTTAAGATAATTGAGAGGTTTTGCAATTTCTTGTCATTGAGACTGTGTGCCAAGAGCGTAGCCACCTCTAGCCCATATATTCCACTCAGGTTATACTTTATCTATCAATTCCATAGTTTGTTAGTGTGGCCACAGTTTTAGTTCACACTAAGTAATTCCCCTTCTTCCTAAGAGGCTCAAATAATGTTGTAACAGCACTCCCATCTAACCAATATAGCTACACCAACAGACAGATGTAGAATAGACACAAAAATAACAAGTCAAACTGCTTTCTACAGAAAAGCCTTTTCCATTGTGAGTGTGCATTTTAACTACATGAAAACCTATTAATCCAAACAAATCAGCAAGCCAAATTCCTGCTACCGCCTCTGCAGCTCTTACTGCAAGAATGTGTGCTTAGCACAACTTGAAATGTGCATGTCTTATACCAAAACACCCATCTGCAGTTGAGAGAAAACCTCAGCAATGTCTTTGTAGAGCACCTGCATGCCTTATCAACCATCACATTGCAAAAATACAAAGTTTTACTAATTCAAGAAGCAGTAGGTTCCCTACTGGGAAGGGATTTGAATTCTGCAGTTTTGACTGTGTATCAGTACAACAACAAGCTTCCACACTGGAGCCACTTTTCATTGTGGAAATAGCAGTACATAGTATTAATAGAAGTGCCAAGCACAAAAAATGTATTCAAAGGCTTGTACTTGCCAGTGAATGGAAGACTTGCAAAAGTTATTACTATCCTTAAACATATTTCAGGACTGCTGTGTTACAGCACCAGCCCTGTGCACCCCTACTTGTAATGAAAACGCTGTGTCAGTTTAGTGACACAGACTGAATCTGCACAATACAGAGCACTAGCTAAACATGCTCAGTGGTGGATTTTCACAGGAATAATATCCTCTGAGCAGGACACATCGTAAAGTATCGCCAATGTAAAGAGCAAGAAGAAAAGGCAGGAAGGAACAAAGTAAGCAGACAGACTTGCTGTTAGCTGGGTAAAGCAGTGAACAGACACACAACCTAAAGAAAGCAGAAAATTAGCAAGCTGAGAAAACACAAAATCTAATAGGAGTTTAACTCATGTGAAGGCAGATTAAAATAGATTAAATTTAAAGCATGCTGAGATGGAAAGGAGGAAGCCCAGGCTGGAAGAATGTAATAAGGAGACCACATTATTCCAACTGAAACAGAACAAAGTAAAAGAAACCTACAGCAAATAAAGTACTTCGCTATCACAATGTTCTGAACACTTTCTCATGGAACACCCACTTTGAGGGTGGTTTGGCATGATGTAGATGACAGCAATGGAAACAAGACTCATTCCTTATTGCCACTAGCTTTACTGCATAAAGCAGGTTGCTGCACCCCAGAAAGTGCGCAGGATCTCTGTTTGAAGCCAGTGCAGATACTCAGGCTCAAGGGGTGACCCAGATCCCAGAGTATGCAGAGCAGGACTGACACAGCATGATAGTTCACAACTCGACAGACCAAGTGTAACAATATGGAAGTAACCATGCAACATTTGGAACAGTGACATAGCATAAGGGCTCCTAGAAGTCAGGACTCCACCAAGAAGTTTGGCCAAACTCATAACCTTGCAGTGATTTCTGTAAAATCGGTGCCCCAGCTCAGCTCATCACAGACAGGTCCAACCCACTGCAATTACAAAACTGACTCCAAGATTAAAGGAGACTACCACTGTATTCTATTGTTTTTAAGAAGTGTAAAAGGCAAACTCAAAGACACATCCAGAAAAACTAAGGCAGCAGAAGTACTTAGATACTCAGCATGCAGGTCTTGCACTGCACAGTGAATGAATACTTAAATGGGTTTTATTTCTTTTTTAGGGCAGACTTGACTTTAATCCATCTTGAATTAGCTCATAATGCTTCCAGAAGGTCCTAAGCAGACCTCCCCAAGATGCTGCTGTACAAAATAACCACCACAGCTACTCCATACAGCATTTACAAGCAAAAGCGGAGGGAAATTTCATATGATGAAAATACAGCAATGACAACTGGTTTACAGTAAAATTTTCAATTATACACAACCAAGATTTGGAGTAAGCCATGCTTTACTGGAGGATAGGGGTCACAAACTAAAAAGGAACTGTGGTGAAATGTTCCAGGATCTCAACCTCACAGCAGCAGTCAGAGGTCCAGCTCCTACCAGATCAAAGAACCAGCAGTGGTACATTCTAGAAGATGATGAACATCCAAGCCAGCCTCTCAGTCCTAGGATTCAGTGTAAAATTACAGTTCCAAATGACAGTTTTATTAGGCCTCACAAGTCATAGGACAGCAGAAGTTAAGCAGTAACTCACTAAAATCACAGGAGTGATTAGGGAGACCGACATCCACCTACAGCTAGTTTATTTGCAAGCAGAGAAGTTATGACAGGGCTTTGTCTTCAGCTTTCCGTGTTTTTTTGTGTCAACAGACAGACAGGTACCCATGAATAGGGTTTTTCTATGGAACCTCATCAGCCAAGCTAGGATAATATAGAAACACACTCTCCTTACATACCTTACATACCTTCCACATACAGAATCCAAGAAAGACCTCAGCAAAATGCTTTCTCACCTTACTTTTCAAAATCTTTGTAAATCTGTTCACTCCATTTGGCCTATGAGATTTTCTTCCAAACTTTATTATTGAGTCCCTCTCCGTCACAACTTAATATCTTCCAACCCTTCTCTTCTATTTCATCTTGTTATGATTTCCAGTCCATAAGCATTGTCAGTTATTTGTCTCCCCTCAGCCTTGTTTCTCCTGTGCCTTCTTTTCCTTCCACTCTGGCAAAGTACTTTTGGATTTCCTTTACACTTTTCAGTGTCCTCATAATGGGGTTGTGGGGATGTATATGTACACATGCTGGGTATTTGCCTCCTTCTCTCCCTACCAGATTTTGAGCCTGACCCACCTGTGATAGCAGTACCCATTCCTCCATCTATTGCAAGACATCACTAATGAAAACTGCCACCAGACCAATTCCCTCCACTACACTTTTCTACTCTGCCACATCGAAGAAGCCTTGAGATCTGACTTGGTTGGTCTGCGGTGAACCAAAAGACAGATCCTCAAACAGCTTCTGTGTGCAGCAACCAGGAGACAGCACATGGATGGGTGCATGCATGCCCACACCATGAATGCTAATACGAACAATTGTTTGAAAGAAGACAAAGTGTTTCTCCAGCTTAACTGAAGCCCACGCCTGCAATCCCAGCTACCTTTGACTCATTCCTCAAACCCTCCCCTCCTCCAGCTTCCATTTGTCTCTGCGCAGAATCTCAGCTGCTTGTAAGAAAATTACATTACTTCCTCTACCTTTTCAACCTTCCCTTCCCCTCCTGCAATTCTTCCCATAACAGACACAAGCATGTTCCCAGTATTTCTAAGCACTCCACCAGCCTCTATGATTTTTCCCTCTTTTCTATCAATTTCTATCCCTTGCCATTTGTCGGTAAACGTGTATGCTCTTCTTCTCCCTCTCACAATACAAATATACATCAATTTCTTGCGTCTCTAAATTTCTCAATGACTCTGGATCACAGTTTGGATGTTTAAGATGAGAAGAGGAAATGCATTGTCCCATATGTCCTTATCACCTCTAGCTCTCAAACTGTATATGAACTCTGGGCAGTCACTCTTCTTTTTCTGCTCCAGCATATCCTCCATCTCAACTACTACTGAATCTGCTCTACTTCTAGTGACCTCCTTGCTGGTCAAAACCCAGGACTAGTAGTCTAACTATTCTCACTGACTTTTTCTTAGCAAAGGTACTAACATTTTGGATTATATGACTGCTCTTCCCTTGCCTTCTGTGAATGGCTTCTACCTACCACTACCACTCTAACCAACCCCAAAGATGCTGAAAGAGACAACCAAGAAATTATGACCATCACTACAACTTCTTGCATACTCTGCTGCCAGCCCTGAAGTTATCTAATGGGCCATGAGCCACACCTACCTACTCCTTCCCATCTATTGCTGCAAAACCTGGTGGGTTGAAGCACATTGATACAGCTGAAATTGTACCTTGCTTCAGGCAGTGCTTGAAGCAAGGGGAAGAGATGTGAATCTGGTTCCCAGAGCAGCAAGAGTAAAACTCAGAAGCCAGGCAATGGGGGAACTCAAAGTCCAGAGCTGTTATATTTGCAGAGGCTGGCTCACAGCTCTCACTGATTTTGAACTCTCAGAAACATAACAGCTCCTGCCTGCCAGGGCTTCTGGATTACAGCCCACACTGAGCTCAACAGGAGAGTGTGTCAACCTACTGCTCAAGAAAGCAAAATATAGCTTCCTTTAGTAGCACTACATTGCATCTCTTGCTTAGTTCAAAACCAGCGCTGAGCTCCTGCAGACACTGGAGACCATTCCCAATTCAGCCAAATTCCAGAGGTGATGGTTGCACTCATTTAAAAAAAACAACAAGGCATGGAGGGACACATATGAGGTACACCTTTGGATCCTGTTTATGTTTTCTAGTGTACAGAATCTCTTGTTGTCTGCATTTAATTTTGAGTTCTGAGGCAAAGAGTTAAAAAGCTGATATGAACTCACCTAGTGCTCTTATCCTGACTAGAGACTGTGTTTGCTACTGCACAAATGCTATTTGGCTTCTCTGCTCTGTTTTTTTTCAAGAACTTCCCCATCTCATGCAAGACACTTAACACCTTCCACATTTTTAACAACCCAAAAGCACTGACAAATCCAGCCTTTATGTTTTGGGGAAAGTCTGAAGCCTAAATTTATTTCCTAGGCTCTGCCCTTGCCACAGGCATTTCTAAAACTCCTCCAAGTTCCACACAGGGGGCAACTTATAGTGGCTCATGTTAAGGTAAAATACCCAGGTAAGATAAACCCACAAGTCAAAACTAACTCCGAGAAAGCAAGCAAGTTGTTACTAACCCTGCCGAGATCTTCCCATACATCTTCCCCCACAATCAAGGAAAGCCAGCAGATCAGGAGCATAAACCAACAGTACCAGCTGAGTAATGATACTATGTGGAGGAAAAACCACTACTGTAGAACCTAATAGCTAACACAACCTTTGATTTTATGCATTAAGTGATAACAGACTGAGACTTTAATGCTCAATTACAAATAAAACATCCAATGGTACAAACCTATCTACCTGCAAAAGGGACCAGGAGATCATCACATGGCATTCTTACCAGATCCATTATTCAAAACACAACTATGTTGACATAGCAAAAACTTCTTCTATCTTTATGGCAAGGTAGCTATAAAAATGTCTATGAAAATATTCTATACTGGGCGCAGCAAATCTGTCTTAGGATTTGCTTCATGGTGTTGGGTCCCCCCCCCCGCCCCATAAAACACATTAGTGAAAATCATGACTAATCTCTTCAAAGATGACAGCCAAATGTGGCAGGCCACTGAGGATTCCTACCCCTCTGCACAGCACGGGTTCCTGCCTCCCCTCTGCGCTCTGGAACATGGGTAATTTTTTTATTATTTTTTTCCCCTTTTAAGAGGAGGCAGCAAGCTCTGGGAAAATACTTTTATGGCTAAGTGAGTTTTACCACCCACAAAGAGACAGGTCCCCAAGGGGCCTCACCGCCCACAAAAGATGAGCACTTCTTCAAAGCCTTACCCGTTCTGATATAATGATATCTAGAAATTCATCTCTTTAACAATGCACACAAAAGGAATCAGCCTGCACCCTTCACTTTTAAGAACATGATCACTTCTCTCCAATGCCTTTCTGAATCTCAAAGGCAGCTTTAGATTCACAGCCACCAATACAAAGAAAGGCTTACTGGGACAGCTTGCATGAGAAAACACATTATACAAGCTTTCTCAGAGGCAGTCCTTGCTTCCAGTCCTGCAGCACTTGTGACACGAGGCAAATGGCTGGAAGAACCTCTCCAGCAAAGGGACCCCTGAAGACATGAAAACTGCTGCACATGTACCAGGAACCTTGAGACTAGTACTATGATCATAAATTTTCCTTTGAGACTAGGCAATAATTTTGCTAGTTTAAACACCCCATGTACTGGGAAAAAAACCTGTTTCAATCAGTTACCTCAAGGCAAGTGGTGAACTTTATGTGGCAGGACTTCAAGAAATTAAAAACTCCCAACACCATTGCTCAAGCATTGCTTTTTCTTCCAAGCTAAATTGGTATCAGGTTCTGCATCTTTCTATGCCTTTTGTCTATTGTATTAAAGGGTGCTCGATCAGAAATCTTTCCCCCACAGCTATATCTATACCGATAAAGTAACAACTACCTACTACTTCTTTGATTAGCTAAGTACATAAAGCTTATGTCATTCTATAGCTGAAGTTTTCCTCAGCTGATTTTTCCTTCAGCCATACTAAGTCTTTCTGAAATGTAGACACAAAGATTTGCACGTGGACTTGAACATCATCTGGAATGATGTCAATAAGACTATATAAAAAAGATAACAGTAGTTTCATACTCCCTGATATTGCCTGCCTACATAAGGTTGTAGAGCTGTAGCACCATGACAGGAATTCATATTCCATGGGTTCACCCACAGCTCCCCAGAGCCATTTGCAAAGTCACTACATTGCCCAAAACAAGACTTCACAAACTGCAAATGGGATACACATTACTGGTCCCAAAGTACCTTATCTCACTCTGGGCTGTAATAATAGGCACATCGGTATCATTGCTTGGATCGCCACTGGGAACAAAGCAACGGCAGGAAAGACTGGCCTGCCAAGCAAATAGATTTCAACTGCCACTCTAACATTCCATATTTTACTATTTACAGTCAGAAGTGGATTGACCCCAGATCCCAAACACCTTCTTTGAAAGGTCAACAGCAATTAAGAGAGCTTAACTGCTGGTTTGTTCACATACATCTCTCCAATCAAACTTGGATATCCCCAAAGATAAGAGATCCCATAATCTCCACACACAAACTGTTCCAGAATTTAACCACTCTCACAGAAAGAGAAAGTTTTCTTCAAATGGAATTTCAATTTGTGTCCATTGCCTTTTGTCCTTTCACTGGGCATCCCTGAAAAGAGTCTGGCTCTCTTCATTCCCTCAGTTATTTATACATATTGACAAGATGCAGTCCAAGCCCTCTCTTCCCCAGGCTGAAGAGTTCCAGGCTGAATCTCTCTCAACCTATTTTCTCAAGTTCCACTGAACAGCAGCATAACTTTCTGGTTCATCCTCTACTCCTCCCAGTTTTGCTGAGGGTGCACTCTGATCCCTCATCCAAGTGATGAGTGAAGATATCCTCTTCTAGATAACATCCTTTCTGCCATCAGAGCAGGATGTAGCCTGCCTAATTTTAGGCATCTAAGTAACCCACAGCAGAAAAGTACTCTTCCAAAACTCCCTATCTAGTCAGTGTTAGATATATTGTCAGCTCCACAGAATATTCAGAGCACCTCATTTCAGCTCACTGCAGGTGATGAATCCTCAGAGCAGAGGTTTTTTTTCTTCTGCTAACTATGCAGGAAGCTTGGCCTCCCAAGTCAGATGACCTCAAAATTACAGTGTAAATACCTCCCATAGTGCACATAGCTGCGGATTCTTATTTCCAGTTGACTCACAGTCCTCTCAATTAACACATCCCCAGACTTAGCAGATTGTGATAAACTATGGCTTGAGTTACAAAAGCATAAAGGAAAGACAAGAACAAAAAGGACCGAGCAATAGTAGGCTTTAAAGTGCTAATAGTATAATTTTGACTCTTTAGCTCCCCTTTACTGTGCAAGAGACTCATGGAAAATCTTCGGTTCTCGGGTGTGCAGGTTCTTTGCATACAAAAAAATTGATACACAAAATCTGTTTCAGAAATTAAACTGATTTTGGAATCACTCAAGTGTTAAGAGTACTCTAGTCTCTAGAACCAAATAGGGGATAACATTTTACAAGGGTTGTGATGCAAGTTCATTCCATCTGCCCCACAATCTCTAGTGTTTTGCACTCAATGTCCCAACCAAAGAATTCAAACTGTACCTGTTCACAGATGTAAACAGAGAACTCTATATGACCACAGAGCAGGTCTGCTGCTAAGTGGAAGATGCAAGTGAACAGTGACACAGAGCAAGCAGGGCATAATAAGCAGACGGCCAGAGTAAAGTTATTCCATACAGAAAGTACCCCGACACCTTCTGGCTGTTTGTGCTTTTTGTGTATGACAGTGTACAGCAGGAGCGGACAGCAAAATAAGGATGAGTAACTGCTCAGAGTCTCAATGCAGAATTTGGTATTTTGAATGGGAGGGAAAGGCTAACTAGAAACAACACACAAAATCTTCCATCACATAAATGCATATGTTAATGGCTTTATCTTAACACCACCTATCACCCACTTTCAGGAGACATCTAGATACACAGATAGATACTAAATCCCGTTTAGCTCAGAGGAGTATTTATCTACATCAAAATGAATGCCAACAGCTTAGGAACATTTGTGGGGGTCTCTGCACTGGACTAGCATTTCAGAAGAGATTGCCTGTAGGTCATACAAAGGCTAATTGCATCAACTACCTATCAGCCTTCACTGTGCCAAGGTACAACATCCAGGATGACACAGATTACAGCACCAGAAAAGAGGCAGCTGGACTGCCAATTAAAGCACAGAGCCGGAAAAAACAAACTCACTGGTGTCCTGCAATATAGGGAAAAATTACTTAAGTACTATAAAGATGGACCTGCTAGGAAGAATGTAGCATCTGTGGATCAGCTATCTGATCCCAGGGTCACCACAAAGTTGTGTATTTAGAGTTGTTTTCTAGACTTGTTTTTTTAAGCATTAACAAACTGTCTTCCATCTTCTGGGAGAGTGATTTAATTTGAAGAATGTGTGATAAGAAGTTCACCTTCTGACCATAATCATGATGTTGTAAAATCCTGTAGCCACAGCTACAGAATCCATGAACTGGAAGTCAAGAAGGTATCTAATACTATGAGAAAGTTAACTCACAGTACATGACTTTATTCTGCACATAGCACACTGAACTACCAGGAGATTTTATTTGAGATACTCTACTGTAATTGAGCAGCAACATTAAAAACTTTCATGGTTGAAGGCTGATCTAGGAAAACACCAGCTGGTGAGAGACAAAGGCAGGTAAGAGCTGAGGTGCCACAACAAACCTTTGTGAAAGCTCAAGGGCTGCAAGTGCGTTTTTAGAATACATGAAGCAAATTTTTAAGTGAACACTTAGATAAGAGGAAGTTATGCAATTAAAGTCTTTGCCACGTTTCCAAAATCCTACCACAAAATCTTCAAAAGCTTAAGTACCATGTTGAGGAAACCAACAACTCTGAGGATACCTCTCACCAGTCCCATGAAGGGACACTCCATCATTCCCTCCTGTAAGAAGTTCATTCATTTGCAATTCAGTCATACAGTCTCTTTTTTCCTTACATTTCTTCATGAAAGGCTGCACTTTCACAGAAATTATAAACTGTTCTCAAGTCTGTGATGAAGGTGACACGTATCCATAGCTCGCAAGTCACAGAAGAATCTGAGGCATATTTTAAGCCTCTTAAATCATTTAGTGTCCACTGACGTAGACCACAGAAAGACCATAAAAATAAAGTTACCCAAAGCTTCACATCTTTCCATATTTAGCAGTACCAAATAGACTTATAAAAGAAACAAGCAGCATAGAAAGCCACACAGCTATGTTCATTGATTCTATTATTCTACAGAACTCTCTACTGTGAAAAGCAGGATTAGATCAGGACACTAATTCAAATTCATACAGCTGTCTTGGATGAAAAGGCAGAAGCAAGCCAATATCAATAAGCCAGTGATGGACAGCTAAAGGTACAGATTCAGAATAACACTCAAATCTCAGGGAACTGTACAGAAAATACATAACTACTAATACTGAGAAAAACATGGGTACATCAGAGACAACTGGCAATGAGTCTTCCTATCAACTTTTCTGGTCTTATGGAGCTCTCAAGTTATCTTTGTCTTACCGTGCCCAGCTGTGCATCACTACAAGCACATTTGAGGGATGAGAGCACCTTAGAACAGAATTAACAGTATACTGTACATGACAGAACAGGATTAGGTCAAGATGACCTGAGCCACAGGAGGCAATCGCACCTGAAATGCCAGAGGAACTGGAGATCTGCCTTCAACATGGTTTTGAAGGCAAAGAAGCCTTTTATCATGATCACTTCTATCATTAGAGCAGAAGTGAAAGGTTACTGTAGGGCTAACTCAACTTGCAATGGCAACCAATAGTCTATGCAGCTGCATGTACCACAGGCTCAATGATATCCATTTAGCTGGCTTTAGGTTAGAGCCATTCACTTGTGAACATCAGCCCTAAATACAGCTGGAGTGATTAATAGATTGGGAGTGTGCACCAGAAGGCACCTTAACTAGTGCATGTCACTGGTGAGAGGCCATCATCATAATTCTTATTAGGAGAACTATCGGATGCTCAATGACATCCCTCCTGTCCCAGAAGGATGACATTACCCATCTTAGCTAATTTTCACCACGATGAAACTTCATACACTCTAACAACTGTGTGTTAGCAGTTGCTGGCTGAAGAATAGAAATTCACCAAAAGACACATGACTTTGAATTCTCCCAGGAAGTAAAGCTCTAAAGAAAAGCATAGCTTATAGGATTTTGGGAAAACAACAGCCAGACTTCCCACTTCAAAATTCTAGACTCCCATTAAAGGGATCAACTGATTCTTAGCTTCATCAATAGCCTCACCCCCACCCCAGTGTAAGAAGGCTACAGACAGCTTGCTTTGGCAACTCCGACAGAGATATCCAAAGCTGAACCATTATTGCTCTTGTGGCAGGCTATACCCTGAATAGGTGTGGGATATGGAAAAATCTATAATCAAGCTCATTTTTTGACTACATGTAAGAGTTCAGTCTTTGGTCTGAATATTTTACCCTGAGATAGCAACGAAATCATTCAGAAACTGTAAATGTAGAATTTGTATCACTCAAACCTTCAGCTCTGCGGAATCTGGATCTCCCCACAAGGTGGAAGACTCAGAGCAACTGTGCTGGATTGTATTTTAGCAGATAAAAGTCTGGTGGCAAACCCAGAAGAGATAAACATAACCTATGACCACACAAGGAAAAATATTTTGTTTGTTGAGATACACATAACTGAATAGAAGCCTATTAAAACAAAGTGAGGCAAGACAGAAGCATTTCACAAAGCTAGGTAACTCCATCATAAACTTTCATCTGTATATCACCTAATGAGTAACAGAAATGCCAAAAAAATGGTATTTGTGTCAATTTTTAAAGGCTTTTGCAAAGTTCCTTGGGAAACACCAGTTCTCTTCTTCCCCTATGCTTCCACTGAACTGAAACTAAAGCCTTCTTTGTTTCACTATACTATTAGCATGTCTCTGTCCATCCCAAAGCAGTCAATTACTATAAAGCCTGAGGCAAAAGTTCACAGAGAGGAACAAGAGGTCACAAGCACTTCAGCGGCAATGATGCAGACCTTTTCTTTTGAATGTATCTATGGATTTTAAAAAAGATATTAAAATGGACATCCTGGTCTGTGCTACCAGATGCCAAAAGATATCTGTAACTTGTCCATCACAACAGTGTCCTGCTTCCCAATGCAACTTAGGACAAGGAGAAATTGATTTAAAAAAACAAACAAAAAACCAAACCAAAACCAACAAATAAATGAACCAAAGAAACAAACAAACAACAAACCCAAACAAAACAGTGGGCAGAAATACTCAGCTTACAGAAACATTTCAAAAACGCAGTAAGGAGTAGTAAACACAATACTGAGCTGTGTGTTCCTTGGACGTATTAACGCTGCTGAGCTTTGCAGCAGTACTAACTCCCACTAGAAAAGGTGTAATCTCAACCCCCAGAACATCTTTTTGGTATCTCCTGGGAAGTGTAGAAGGGAAAAAGACATTCAAAAAAAGAAGGAAAGAGAAAACCAAACCAAAAATCAAACCCCCACTCTGTTGGCCCAAAAATGGCAGAGAACCCAAGAGACTCTAAGACTGAAATGGCCCCAAGATGCAGTATTTCCACCTACATTGTCACATGCAATCAATCAGCCATATGAAGTGAGAAACCAAAATACATTTACTGCTTTCATCATCACTTTAGCAACCAACCACTTCTACTAGCTTTCACTGTATGGATGTTTCCTTGGAGACCATAACTCCATCACTTAGGGCAGTTCACCAAGGAGAGGAGAGTGCAGAGGGGGGCTTGCAGCCCACACTACCAAGAGCATTAAAAAAGCTGCCAAATGAACTCTCGGGTTCCTTGATGAGTCTTGAAATACAGGGGAATATGGAAGATTGAAAAATATGCTAGTGTAATACCAGTATTTTAAAAGGTTGAAATAGGATGAGACTGTCAGTCTTGTCAACCTGACATTGATTCCAGACAAAATAATGAAAAAGCTCATATAAGACTCAGTTAATAAAGGATTAAAGGAGGACAGTGTAATTACTGCCAATCAACGTAGACTTTACAGAAAAATATAACTTGTCAAACTACCAACACTTTTTGGTGTGATTACAAGTTTCAATGCTAAAGGTAACAATGTTGATGTAATATATTTTCACGTGGTGTTTTACTTGGTGCCAGAAAGCACAGTGATGCAGCATTCTATATTAGCTGAGAGATCTGAACTGCACTGGCAGATAATTAGGCAGGCAGGTGCCACTGGGGCGAGTTGCTGTTCCAGTGCTCCATGCAAATTAGGCTGCTGGCATGGAGATTTCCCTGTCTGTCATGTTGACTGGTATCTCTTCATTCTCCCCCTGGGCTCCCACCTACTCTACCCATCTGCTGCCACCATTCCCATGCTTTGCCGGGAAGTGCCTTGGCACAAGGATGGCCACCAGTCCCGACTAGTACAAAGGGCTCTGATTTGACCTAAGCTCTGCCTGGCATGTTCGTCATTCTGCCCAACCCACTGTACTGCTGGACTAGTCCATCTGCAGAGAAAATCTGTAATTTTTAGGGGTTCATTAAACTTGACTGTAAGGATTTAGTCTTGAGGCAGTCCTCCCTAGTGTGCAGCGATTGTCTGTGTAACACTTGCCTGAGAATGACACTGAAACAACAGAAAGCTCTTCACATCAAGCAGAGAGCTGAAAGTAAACGGACAGAACCTGACAGTAAGAGCTCTGACATTAAGAAATTTAGTCAGCACACCACAGTAATTCACACACTAGGATCTCCATCTGCTCCTTTGATTTCCTCTCAGCATATAGCAGTAAATGGGGCAGTGGACAGGAGCAGAAGTACAATTGGAAGTATTTTTCCAAACAGCAGCTCTCAGCCTTCTCTGATCACAGAAGTCTACTGTCAGTTTTTAGAAAACTGTCAAGTTAGCAATACAGGTTTTTTTGGTACCTCTTCTCAAATGCTGTAGAGGTTACATAAGAAATACATTTGGCATTTTTGCATTTAAACGTAATTCAAAAATGACAGTCTGAATACATGGTAGAATGAAGCAATTCAAAGCATTCAAGCTTAGATTAGCCTTTGTTAATGGGAAAACAGATGATTGATTTTTTCTTCAGCCAAGGCTGTCAACCTCACCCATAACTACTAGGCCAGGGTTAAAGTACCTTTGAGTTTGAATAGAGGTTTTTCAGCATGATACTGAAGAAAAAGCTACCACAAGCCTTGGCACAGGCTAAATATAAAGGAAAGTATACTATCAGCACTGTAACATTCAATGGCTCAGAAATATAAAACTGAAAATTACAATGCTGCTGACCAACATAACGGGTATAAGAAATTCTCTGGCTATTTCACAATTGCAACCTCAACTTCTAGTTCTTGCCTGTCATGCCTCCACCTAATATTTGCAATTTCAACTCTCCTTTTTCCCGCAACATATGAAGAAGTTTTTGAGCATGGATGTATAAAAGCATTTTGAAAGCTGAAATCATGGGTAAAATAAACCAAATACTAAACCAACATAACACAAGCAGTTACTGTATCTGAAGAATAAATTTTATATTTAGGTCAATGAAAGCCTTTACTGTGGAGCCCCAGCCATTCCCAGTGTGAGGTTCCACAACACTGCCAGAGTGAACAAACTTTGCCTTACGAAGGCTAAGCACAGCGTCACACAGAAAAAACTGATCTTGATTTTTGAAACTTCCGCGATTTACAGTTTCTGTCTTTCTTTGTTATTCTTGGCATACATGCAAGAAACAGCAAGCATATGTGTTTTGGGGCTCAAATTCCCCAAAAAGCATAGATGAAAAAGCCAGCTATTTCCCAGCCATAGTGGAACAGGCAAACTCCAAGGAGGCCTGGAGGAGGGATGAAGGCAGGTGTCTCCAGCAAAGCTGGGCTACACAAGAGTTCTGCAGTGTTGCCTGGCAGCAAGTAATTATCTGTCAGTGTGCTGCTTCCACGTGCCAACAGCCAAAGCCCACACAGGCAGCAAGCACAGGCAAGTACATGTGTCAGCTAACACTGCAGGTTAGCTCCACTGTTCCCTAAGGGATACAAGCACAGGTCCTTTGGATGAGACTTTGGCTGAGTTCTTACGACTCAACGGCACTGGGAACCACTCAGCCCAAAATGTCCAGGGAGACAGAAGTCTGGAAGATGATGGAAATCTACTATCAAAGACAAGACCACTGCCATACTAAACCAGCACTGCAAAACCGGCAACAGTTCTACCCCAAAATGATTGGGAAATCTCCAATAAAAACAGGTTAGATAAATCCTGTCAAAAATGACTTAGGCATTGTTGATTGTGCCTTAGGATAAGATAAAGAGTCGTGCAGCCTCTTGAAAAACCTTTCAGCATTCCTTTCAGTCATGGTCCTGTGATTACCTAAAGGAAGGAGGAAAACCACATCCCAACCTACCTGTCCATACATCATCTCTTGTTATTCCCCAAGCTTCAAAATTACTCCCCCGCACTGGGGTTAATTACAGAGCAACTCAGACCCAGCCAAAAAAGACTCACCCTCAAGATATGTGTCATCTATAACCGTCTCATTCATGAACTGCCAGACTGCCATACTCCTCCTCCTCTTTCCCCCACCTCCCTTTCCACCTCCGCTTGCCCTCTAAGGCTCCCAAATGCCTGTGTGCTGTATGTGGTGGCAGCTGAGTTTTTTAATATGCACTTATTAAGATCCTAATTGAATCCCACATTGCCTTGTGTGCGTCTTCCTAGCCGGAACATGAACAAGGCACCCTATAATTCAATTAGAAGGACCTGCAGCAAGACGATCATTAGTCTGTCAGGTTGTTTAAAAAAAGATATCTAGGAATAGGGAAAGAAGTTAAATAAAGGGAGAATTGTTAATACCTGTCCCCAATTCATGCAGACACTTCCACACATACCTGAAGCATGGAATCTGCAATGCTCAAGCACCTGAACGACAGCTTACTACATCAATCCAACAGTCCTTTCTCTTGCTTCAGACAACTTAAATAGAACCTCAAAAGTTGGAATTAATTTTCCTCATCAATCCTTCTCTGTTCAGATTCATGAGAAAACACCACTAATATACATGACTACTGCAAACAAGGAAATCTCATTACCTGCCAAGACCCTGTTGACAGAGGAATGGGTGGCTAAGCCAGGCTGTCCTCGTTCATGGAAAATCCCAGCATAAGGCAAATACTCCGGCAGCAAGAAGCGTCTGCAAAACAAAGAGAGTAAAACATGGAGAAAGCCATCCTGTGTACTACAGCCCTGAAGAGCCACCGCAATTACTTTGAGGAAATATGACTACATTCCAGCAGACTACAGTAGAGGGAAGGCTGGAATCCTCTGCTTAGCCAACCGCTTCCCTGCTTCAAACAAAAAGTAAATTACAGATTAGATCCTCCTCTGATCAACGTGGCTGCAAAGACCAGCACTACACAAATCCTCTACCTCCCACAATAGTTTCCTCATCTCAAACCAGCACATTGTGCTGAGAATCTCTGATCAGATTCTTTTCTCCTCCTATTCTGCCTTCACACTGTGACCTCAGCCCCTAAGTAAAAAGCACTAAGACCATGCTATCTTTCAAAAATCACAGGACAAGCAGCTCATACTAACACGCCATCCTGGGAGTCCCAGAAAGTACAAACCATGGATAAAGAAGCTCTGTCCAAGAAAAGGACTTCACCTGAAAGAACCAGAGAGTTGTACTGGTGGTACCTCCAGGATTTCCACACATTTTGCTCTTACCCACAGATGCCTTACCTTGGGACAAAGCGCCCCAGCGATGGTGCAGACATGCGGGCGTTCCGGGGAGCTCGGTGCCTGGATCGGTCTCCATTGTCCCTTCAGCAAAAGAAAGAAAATTACTGTACATTAAAAATACTATGTAATAAAAGTATTTTCCAAGAAAACAAAACACCAGTGACATCACCTAGTCAACCTGGGTATGCTACAGAGACTCAACAGCTCTTATGCTTCCAATGTTCCAAATTCACACGAGTAACTGTACCAAATCCTCTGCCAGTTTTATATAGGGATAACCTTAAAGTTCACTTTCTTAATTGTTTGACAATGTCTCAAAAGTATCAACAAAACCATAGAGAGTCAATGAATCAATGTCAGCACCTGAGCAAATGAAAGAGAAACATCAGAATTTTGACCAGGAAAGCAAAAGGCAAGCTCACCCCAGTCCTCAGAAGAACCTTCTGTTAGTCAAAGAGATCTGTTAAAGTTCACATTTTCATTCCCAGGAGTGCAGGCAAAAGAGCAAAATCTGCAGACTATTCTTTTGTGTTCCTTCCCTGAAGGTCCAGTTTAAGTGCCATCAGATCTTAAAACTATCTCACTTTTCATAAGCTCTTCCAGTTAAATCAGAAGTGTTAGGTGGTGTCAGACAAAATTGCATCTCCTGTTTTACAACATCTCATTCTGTTTCACAATAACAATTCTGTTTCTGGGCCTTGGGGAACAAGGGGAAAGGGTCTAGCATCTATTGTCCTACAGCAGACACAGGAAGGCACTTCCCCAGCAGTGCAACACTGAACAGGCTTTCGCGGAGCGGCTGCAGAGCTGCTATCCTTGTAAGTCTCAAGATAAGAGCTAGACAAACTCACAGGTGGCCCAGCCTGGTTTTGGTAATGACAGCTGTACAACGAGCAGGAGATCAAACTGGAGGACCTTCAGAATCCCCATCACACACAATTCCTGATATTGCATTCCAAGGCCACAAGGGGTCTTATAATTATACAGCACTAAAACTGCAAGGAAAATAATGAGACTCCATTAGTGACTCTGGAGTTCTGAAAGAGACCTTAACAGTGCTTTCTTCTCTGTTCAGAAATTTACTCTCTGTATGACCTTGCACAAGTAACAAGTCTGCTCTCCATGGATTCCAAATCCCCATCTGTAATTGCAGCCCTGTCTCCTTCCCAAGCAGTTGCAGGGAGAATATTACTTGCAGAGCCTTGAAATCACTAGGAAACTAAATATTCCTTATGCAATGCACTAGCAGCACATTTCTAACCCACTCCAGCAAGCTGCGCATTTTATAATTTTTCTTCGTTTTGCTTTTATGAAGTCAGTGAGCAAGAAACGTGGGCTGAGAAAAAAGTCTATTACGTGGCTGTTTCCCACACACTTGAGGAACCCAGGAACACAAAAGCCGAGGTTCTTCTGCAAAGCTTGTTAGTGTTTCAAGCTATTTCACCAAAAACAAATCTGAATCCAAGCTCAAAGCTTCCATTTCTCCTCCCACTGTAGATGCAGCATTTGCAGTTCACAGCCAAAGCTGCACCTCACCCTCAGGATTTTGTGTAACCAGCAGGGTTCCTGAGATCAGAGATGTAAAAGCTACTGCTGTTCTTTTATCACAGGCCTCCAGCCTATTAAGATGGAGATCAATAACAGAAGGAATCCTGCAAACTTGAGTGCTGCCATATCAGCTTTTGTTGCTAAAGAGAAAAGACCAAAGGAAAAAGAAATGTCGTGTTCCAGATCTTACCACACACAGTAAGAGCTAGCAGAAGACAAGAAATACTTTTTAAAAACCTCCATGTAGCAACTTTTGAAATAACACAGATATGCTACCCTGTGAGAAAAGTAACAAAACCGTTTTCAGGGTTTTTATTTACTTTGGACATTTATTGGAATTGGAAGATACTTTTGAAATGGACAACTATCAGCAAGAGCACCAACAGCAGGACTACACTCTACAGAACTCTCCAGATGAAGAGAATCTCAGCAGCAGGTTTCAAAAGGAATGAAAAATTAGCTCCAGCAAACATAAGGAGATAAAAGGGCAAAATCTACAGACTAAATCAAGAGACCTAGAGGAACTAATTGCTCAAGTTTTTTTAATTGCCACTAGCCACAGGTCTTAGCATTCACAAAAACATTTTCAGACACATCTTCTAACCAAGGCGACTTTCTGATGTGAGAAGTCCATCCTGTACTTCCCTATTTATTTACTGTGCATACAATCTCCTGACAATATGGGAAAATGCCTAAAAGGGAAAAATATAGACTAGGATTTTTTTCAGTTTTCACCATGACAGAGACAGCCTCTACTAATGCAAAAGACAGACATATATTTTTAACATCCCTTTAAAAAAAAAAAAAAACCAACAAAAAACCACAAACCCACATCCCAGTGGCCACCTGTCCTATAACTCAAGACTGAAGGGAGTAAGAAAAGTGGCTATCCTTCAAGAATGCTAGAATTCCTATTTACTGTAAGTAGAAGTGTAAGCTATATTCTCCTGGGATAAAGAAAAATATTACTAAACATTACTCTGAATTACTAATTTATAGAGTAATTTATATCTAAACTCCCATGCTCAACAACTACATGAAAGATTGTCTAGTCTAGTGTTGCAAAGCTAGAACTGCTGATATTACCCTGGTGCCAGCTGAAGATTATTTCTGCACCCTCTAAAAAGGAAAATAAAGAACGCCCTACAGATCAGTGAAAATGGGTGGCACTTTGTGTTATTTCTGTACCACATACAGCCTGCTGACAGAGGGAGGAGAGCAGATGTTAGTACACTGCAGTGCCAGCGTGAAGCACTCCAGCAAGAAATGAGAAGTTTCCAAGGCTCCCTAAAGTACTGATGAAGATCTAATGCTCTACTTTCTATTTAGTGTCAACTACCTACAGATTCATTAGCTAATGATTCACACTGGATAGTTTAATTAACATTACCTGCAGAAGAAGTGGAAAGCAAATTCCTCAGCGTGTGTGTGTGTATCTACATAAAAAAAAGCCTCTGCTATAAAGCAACTCAATAACCTTGCTAAAGTAAATGAAATAAACCACAGCAAGGTGACAAGGGAAATGTAATACTCTAATTATTAGCAGACTAATTTGTCTCAGCAGGAAAACTGGAAGAACCAACAAATGGACAAAATAACTTCTAAGGTCTGGCTCAAAATTCAGGTTATTCATCATTTGTTCAGATACCATGGTGGCACAAATCAAAATAGTGATGTGGAGAATAAGAGCTGGTAGGGGAGAAATAATATTAACAGCAACCTACAATGGAGCATGAAAAGAAAGCAATTCCCAAGCATTCAGGAGAAATGTGGACATTTAATAGGGCATAAGAAGGATGCAAGTTTAGCCTAAATTGGATAAGACAGTCAAATCCCCTTGGATTTTTCTTCTATTGTCTTGTTTGCTTGTTGAGAGAAAAAATTGACTAATGTAAATTTAATGGACCAGCAATACCAGCTCTGAAAACAGAGAAAAAGATACAAAATTTTGCATCCTAAAGTTTGGAGAAAAAGGCATTCTTTTTCATCTGGTAACTTGGCTACTGCACTAATAACAGTGGATACAGAAGACAGTAAGGACAAAAAAAGCGCCATGTTCTGCTTTTCTGTCTTGGCAAGAATTCACTTTAATATTTAGAGATTGTTGTATCAGGAAGTGAAATTAAACACACAGCATGGGATTTCTAATGCAATCTGTTGGTCTAACTGTTCCCATTGTAGTCAATATTAAAACTCCCACTGACTACACTGCCAATAGAATTAGGTCAACAATGACCATTTTGAAAAGCCATTTAATTATCAAAGCCAGCACCAGTAAGCCATGTAAGTTCAGAGGAATCAAATTGTATCACATCAAGCCAATTGTTTCATATTTTCAGCATATTTTATCACGTTTCATGCAATCCAATTTAAAATGCTAAATCAATTTGTATTGCAGAGGTTAGACACTCACATACAATAGAAATGCTAAATAATTGTTTGAGTGGCATCTACTACTTTCCTCTAAGGTTGACACTGGAAGTTGCACCATCTTCATGTAGCAGAAAAAAACAATGTTTGAAGCACTGAGAAAATGTGAACTATCTGTACTGACTTGCTGTATTTTTTTTTTTGCTAATTGCAGCAGGTTACTTCAGAGGAGATAGGGCAGAGGGCAGGAGCAGCCCAAAGGTCCCATCAAGAGCTCAGAGGAGGTTACCAGACACAGCAAACTCATTTGGCTTTACTGGCTGGTCAGGTCTCACTGCAAGTCCTCAAAAGTGCGTTCCTGGAAGATGTCATATTAAACTGGCCATACTAAAGCAGAAGCAGATCCTGACATCTTGCAACTTACTTCACAGGGTTCCCTGCTGATTTGGATGAAAACACATGACACATACCTTTAGAAGAGTGTACTCTTCTGGAGTTACATAGACAATTCCAAGACAAAGTGTGTACTGTGTTTTAGAAAGGGTACAGAAGTAGGAAAAAAGATGAGGAAGAGAACATCACTTTTGCTGGTTCTAAGAACATGTTGATTACTTTCTAGCACCATCCTGATGGGTAAGGTAAAATACAGTGTTGGGAACACTATGACAGAAAGTTAACTACTAACTTCACCACTGAGAGAAGCAGCAAATACCAGATATTAACACTTTAATCTGTCTGATCCTGCAAGATCCTGAGCATCTAACAGAAATCAATTTAGAGAAAAATGGGAGCACTTCCAGTAAATAAGCCTCTCAAAATAGAGAGGTAAACACAAATATAAAACATTGTCATTCAGAAAACGTTAGTGAGCGACAGGCATCCTAGAAGACAAAAGGAAAAACCACACTGCAAGATGGTTGTAATTTGGCAGAGGGGCATAGTAACTAAAATAGTATCTCCTGGATGAGTTAGACTAGTGTCTTATTCAAAAATAAAGGTTCCATACAGTATGTGCTACTTTACTCAAAATCCTCAAGGCTTGGAGAAGTTACAAACTCAAACCAGGAAAAGGGGATCACCCTACTTCTGGCTCCTTGGACAAATGTATCTCACCTAAAACCAGGATTATGTTAAAGGTGAAACATTAAAGACAACTTATCTAAGAGGAGAGTTATTTCCACAAGTAGATACAAAGAAAGAAGCCAGGAGCATAGGTTCTATCAAAAAGGGTACAAATATTGACATCCACAGATTAAAATGACTACTGTACAGTTTTTTTAAAGTATATCTCAAAGAACACACATAATCTGGTAAAAAAAAAGTTATACATTTATAAACCCATCTCAGAAGCATACAGTCATTACTGAAGAAGTACTTGAGGCAGAACTAAGGGAAACAACAAGAAACAAGAAAAACAAGGAAAAAAAACATTTGTTACACAAAAATACATTCCTGGCACTAAATGTATGGTTGTGGAATGAGGTCCCAAGTGCAAGACTGGAAGCCAAAACCAAGTGAAGAATAAAAATAGTAGGAAACTACCAAGAGTGACGGTGGCCAGCTGGAGAGACAGGAACTAGAATAGATTTTTAACACAGTAATTGATAAAGAAGTTAGACAAGTCACTCAAGCCTTTCCATCATTCTGCATTCTTCTGAAGGCTGAAATGCCAATCTCTCACTAAGAGCTTTTTGAAAGGCCCACCAGAGAAAATGTGTACCTATTTATCAACTAAAACTTCCTATAAAATAGCAGACTGCTGAGTTACTAATGGCTTTGCTGACCGAAGAGAAACAAACCCCCAGCCTTGATTACTTCTCAGAGCACTGGTCAGGGGAAAATGTATTAACAAGATTAAAAATGGCACTTCAGAAGATCAAGTGTTTCAGAAAAGTATCACATATGAGAGGTCAAGAGAAATAGCAGTACTTGCCTGTAAAATGCCAAGGATTAAATGCTTCAGAGAAAGACAGATTTGGAACTAGAATGAAGCACTCACTCTTTTCTAGGCACATGATCCAGTTATTTCTATTTTAATCAGCTCACTGTGTGGTGGGCTCACAAACCGATAATGCTGTTTTAGAATAAGACTGATACACTTCATAGCTACAGTGAATCATTAGAAAGCAGAAACATCAGCAGCCAGACAAAGCTAGAGAGGCATCAACTTTTGTCTCTTTTTAAAAAAATATATTGCACTGTTATGCTTGCAAAGGAAACAGAATTGAAACCATAACTTCACAAGCAACACTAATCTGTTAGACCTATGGGCTTCAAGAATGCAGACCACTACCTGCTTGCATGGCCAGCACAAACCAGTAAGAGCTTGCTTCCTAATTACTCTCATTAACAGCAGACTTCACCTACTAGGTGACCTAGTTTGACTTCTGAGTTGCACAGGCACAAAATAAAAGCAAAAGGAAAACAATGGACAGAGTTTAGATTTGTCAGAAAAACTCAGAATTACCATCTTGACATCAAATTGTTTCTACGGACTCAGGCAACCAACAGTATGGAGTATGATGGGCGCTTTTCTGGCAACTGCCACCTTTCTAAAGGCACACATTCTTTCACCACCCTGATATGAAAACACTTGCCTTGCTGGGATGTGACTTAATGGTAAAGCAACATTATGCTGGAGAGGTTAGCAAAATCCTGCAGTACTGCTGCAAGAAAACAGTTATTGCCTGTTCACTGCATCGATGCAGCATTACTAGACATTATGACCAAGATAAGGGTAATATAGACGACTGTTACAAAAGATAAAAGATTAAAAGAATAGGGAAAGTGAAGCTGCAGGCTACTATGAGTAGATCACAAGACAAGCTAACACTAACTAATCCTTGAAAAATTAAGTTCAAAGAGTAGGTTCAGTATCACTCCCATTCATCCAGCACCTGTAACTGTCTTGCCTGAAATTGTGTTTAAGATGATGAATATAGTTAACATAAGTTGCTGTGTGTCGCAGACATCTTTTTGTGAAAATCTTTTCTTAGGATTTTTTCTCTTCTGAGAAGCTGAGGCCTCAGAAACAGAATGTAAACAATGGTTATCTGCTGCTGTGGAATGCAACAACAGGTGGATCCGTGATTGGTCTCTTTGGATGTTTGGATTTACTGACCAGTCACGGCAGAGCTGGCTCTTGCCCTCTGTCTGAGACACAGATCTTTGTTATTCATTCTTTTCTATTCTATTCTTAGCTAGCTTCTGAGAGGAAACCTTTCATTCTACTTTTCTTTTTAGTATAGTCATAATGTAATATATATATGTAATAAAATAATAAATCAAGCCTTCTGAACATGGAGTCAACATTCTCGTCTCTCCCCTCATTCAAGAACCCCTGTGACCACTGTCACAGCTGTGTATCTGAAAGAAACAACCCAGTGGTAACTGCTTCAGAAACCTCTAGCAGAGAAGAAAAAAACCCAGAAAGTGACCACCAAGTTACACATATTTGCATCTGCTTTGAAAGCCAGTTTTGTAAAGGCTCATCTTCATCAAAAACGATGCAGTGCCATGTGAGGCAAGAAACAAGGGCAGATGAAAAAACCACAAAAACAGATAAAGGAGCTCTGGGAAGAAAGAAACAAATAGCGATCCTGCTTTACGTGAACTCAAATAGCAAATTGCTAGCAAGAGCATTATTTGTAGATGCTCAAGAAGGACAGATAACAAACTGTCTCATCTACGATTTCCAGGAAAAAAGGCTACATTTTCTGCAGTATAATGACTTGTCATGGACCCTAAAAATCCATTTCCATCAGCACTTGAATGACATGAAGAGCCTATTAAGATTCTCACATCTCCTATATGTCTCTTTTTAACTTCAGATGTAAACATCAGGATGGCAAGGAGAAAAATTAAAAAACCCACCCTAATTGCTTTTAGAAATCTTGTAGTTTGGATATGATACTACTATTTCCAGAACAAAAGCATACCACTGATCAAGTCATCTCTCTTATCCACCTTCACTATGTCCTATGAGAGCTTAACACTTGGCATACCATCAACCTACAGACCCCCAATAAAGTAAACCTCTTTCTTTACCTCTGGGATTCCTCATGCTTCTCTCTCCATAACGACAGAGCTTGTCTCAGCATTCTGGAGCTGTAGATCAAAAGCTCTATACTTATTTAAAGTGTCACAAAAAGCTTTAATCATTCCAATCTCTCCTCTCTCTTGACAAGAAAACCTGGCTACTATTTGAAGAGGTTTCTTCTGCAGAAAATGAAAGTTGCCAGATAGGAAAAAAACCACTCTGAAATAAACGAGTGCACGGTGGACAGCTGTAAAGGAGGGCAGTAAAGACAGAGACTTTACAAAAAGAGTCCAAGGTTCTACCCATGTGCTCACAGTAGATGGTGTGCTAAGGGAAGTCAGAAGGTGCACAGTGAATTGATTGCACTGCTGCAGCTTAGTGCTCCCATTGCACTGTGTCTCTAGCAAACAGTGATACACAATCAGACTAAAAAGGCAGAGACTGGATTTAAACACACGCATGGACTTCTGTCACAAGGGTAAGGAAGAAGTAATTTCAGTAACTGGCAATCTCCAACCTCTCCCTTCACTCAAACTTTCCAAAATCTTTCTGTGTCAGCCATCAAGCATCACCACATGCTTATTCTCACCATGACACACAAATCCCTGCTCTAAACCCACTTCTACCATTCCACTTGAGGATCAATACAGAGAACAGAATCCAAAACCAAACCTTCTACCCAAATACACACTACTGAGTAACCACATTGCCACAGCCATTGTCTTCCCTTTTCTCTCACAGTGCTTTATGTTAGTTCAGACATGATTGCATCCAGACAGTTACTAATTAGTATTGTCAAGTATTAGTGCCCCAGTTAAGGTTCCTAAAGAAGCTAACAACAAAATATACTTTAAACGAAGACTTTCCAAAAGATGAGTGATTGCCTGGATATCTCACACAAAAATATCTAATCAGACATGCACTTTTCTTAATACACAAAGTTAAACCAGAATGCCAGCCGGAAGTAGAGCACTAACTATGACAAAAACTGGACTCCCAAACCAAACATTTCACCTATAAAAGAGGTCAAAAAGAATCTACCACACTATTCTCCCAAATGAATGAAAATTGTATATAAGACACTGGAAGTAAGACTTGCAGCGTCAATACAGTGGCAGTTGGCTGGCAGGTTGTCTCTTCAAGACAAGAGGCTGTTGGAAGAACTTAGATTTGGCATTTCTTGCCCAGACAGTGTCAATAAAACAACCAAAAATGGCAGGAGGCAAGTAGGATGGATACTCATGTATCTCACGCACTCATGAGGAGACCCTTGCAAGATGCCCATCCAAGAACCTCCAACTCTTGGTCCAGAGCTTACCTTAAACAAAAGGATTTTACAGTGACAAAAATAAAGCCAAATAACATCACTCTGAATCTTGTAAGCTTTCCCTAAGTGATTAATCATCTTTACAAAGCAAGAGCCTCTTCCAACAAAACCAGAAGGTCCATTAGGGTCTCAGTAAAACAGTGCCAACAGTTCTCATATTTTCTGTCTGGATGCTCTTGGTGTCTCAAAATAAATTAAAGAGATGAAGCACTAAAACAAGACTTCAGGCCTGTGAGGTAAAGCCCATCTTGTTATAGAGACACAAAAAAGACATTCCTAGCCTGTGACAATGGCACAACTGAGTGCATCCATGCCAGCAAAAACCCTCCTACAGGGAAGGAGAAAGGATAAAACAGAACAGGGAAAAGCTGGAGACATGATAATAGTGTTATCTCCAAGCTCCTTCTTCTCTATATGCTGTCAGGCAGCCCACACTCAAAAGTAGACAGAGGAGTCAGCCAGTCACACCTGTAGCCTTAGCTTGAAAGCCTTTTTTGAACTGTAGTGAAGGGTTTGACTCAGGCTTTAAGAGCAGGTACACTATCCTATATATCTGCTTTTCAGTTTGACAGATGAAACAAACCTGTACTTCTCTATTTGTTCCCATAGTTACTTCAGACAAAAAGGGACATAGATGGCCAAAATTCACCTCCAGAAACACCTTCACATTCTTATTATGGTGACAAATTCAGAATTACAAATGAAATAACAGAGATTGCACTAAGGAGTCCTAGAAGCATAACCCACAGGCTTCAACATCAGACAGCTGTTCTAGACTAAAGGAAATCTATAGAAGAGACCAGATCAAAATTCTTGAAAAAGTCAAAATTGTTTAGCTTTAAAAATCTCAATTTACTATGTGATGCAAACATGAGATACTCAAATAAGAACTTGAAATTAGAAAGTTCAACATGTATAATTTGTCTATAAAGAATCTATTTTTACCAGTTATGCTGGAAGACTAAAATGATGTCATTCTTCATTCAGAGATTCTTATTCCACAACTCAGGAAGTATTTTCATTTTAGCTTAAGATTCTACTAAAGCTAACCTAAAAACCCACTCATATCAATCTATCTGGCAATAACCTAATATTACAATCTGTATATATATTACAAACTGTATAAAATGCTTTTATGTAGACATGACTAAGTTTACAGTTGACAGTTGCATTCAATAAGCAGTAAGATGACAACAGTGACAGGTTAAACACAGGGAGCACATATAGAGAAAGAACATCTTCTTAGACTGCAAAACACAGGTATAGTGTGTCTCCCTCCTCCTCTACTGTCCATAAAAGCTGGTGTAAAAGAAGGATATTACTAACACCTATAAAAAAGACTACTTTAGATTCTTATACCAACACTACTTCTATTGTCATCACATACTAAATGCATTTATGAATGAATTCACCCTTGACTAAGACGCAGGAGAGGCTTTAACTTAAATTTAGAGGCCATAAGCACACAAACAGTACATAGGCCCAGTTCTTCCCTTACTAGGCCATTAGGTAAAGAAAACTGAAAAAAAAAGACAAAATGAATTTTTGAGGAGAAAAAAATCTCTGAATCCCAAAAAATATGAAAGCAGAGGAAGGCTTGTCTCGCAAACATCCTGCACAAGCACAGGATTCACGCCTTGCCCAGTGCTCTATGTACAGTAAAAGGTACTGGTGTTTAATGTCCCTTACATCCTTCTCCTTATCTCTGGGAAACAAAAAGAGATTATTTATCAATTATATTAGCCAGATTAGAAAGATAAAGTACCAAGGCAATTTTCTGGCTTTTATGGAAAAGAAAGTTCCCTGTATTTCAGGAGAAAAGCATGAGCTGCAGACAGCCAGACACAGCGGCAACACCACCCTTCCCCATATCAAATCTGGAGACACAGGGAAGTCAAAGCATCTGAACCACAGCAAGAAAAATCATCCATGAAGTAATACATGACTGCACAGGTGAACAAGCAAGGAAGGAGGGATACAGGAGCCAAAGGAGAAGCAAGAACTCTGTAAGACATTTAATTGGGAAGTCTCAGCAGAAGAAATCAAATGAGTCACGAGAAGTTCCAGCTCTAAGGACCCCTGCATAGCAGCCCTCTCTAATCAGCCAAGAGAAATAATGAAGCAGAGGAGTAAAAAGGCAGCAGGTCTTGAATGCACAGACCAGAATTTGATATGAAATATTCAACCAACAAATTCAGGCACTGCACTTTAAGGAATAAACACTTTTTGCTCAGTATGAAATGAAAGACAACCTCAGTATGGCTGATTGAATTGCTTCCCTGACTGGGTGCTCTTACTGTGTGAACATTATCTGCAGGGGAACACACTTCTCTACAGGCATTTGCCTGGCTCTGTGAACAAAGAACATACCATCTTTTACTTCTCCAGCAGAACAAGCTGCCCCAGACAAATAAAATGGAATAATGGAAATAGTAAGGTCTACGCTTGCAACACACCCACTTCATAAAAACAGGTCCAGTAGCCACCATATTTCTGCTCTTCCAGACCACAAGGATGCTTGAGAAAATGCAGAAGAGTCACTGCCTAATAGCTTATCTGCCCTCATTTACATTTTACACAAACAAAGCCACAATGAGAGGGAAAGACATTCTCTGACCCTGTACTTCAGAATATTCAATTGCTGGAGCATGAAATGACAGCTTCACAGAACAACTTTCTAAGAAAAAAAATAGTCTACCACCACTTGAAAGTCTGAAAGGGATTAATACCTTGCTTTTGGGAATAGCTAGTGCGACTAGTGTCCTTCAGAAAGGGACTTTATACTGAAACAAAGGACATGGAGCTTTAATAACATGTCATCTCAAGTATGTGCCACTGCAGCAAGTGAATGCACAAATTAAAATAGTAGGGAAGTTGACAGCATCCTTTGCTAGCAGTTGCAACATAAGAACCCAGATTTTTTGAGGAGTTCACAGCTCTCATCAAACACACCACCCTACTATACTACAGTATAACCATAGACTACTTCTACAACCATGCTCAGAATTATCCTATGTTTTAAGTACAGCATACACAAATGGGAGGAAATTCAGTGAAATACTTAAGGCTACTCAGGAATAATCCCATATTTAAAAAGAAATTACTGAGACAGGCTAGAAAAGTTATAGTCTCTTTGCTGCTAGAATGGATTTTAATCTAAATTCCTGTGCTTTTGGTTTACATGCCATCTAAGGAATACATTACTATACTCTTCCATTTATTAAAAATTTGCAATAAATTTTTTGCTGGGATTACACTGCATATCACCGGAAGTACAAAAGGAGATGCTGGAGAACAAATTTTAAAAGTTCGTCAGCAGAACCACTCAGAAGGAAATACAGTGGCTAACAGTAATATTCTTCTAAGGTCTGAATGCAGATCCATTCCTCACTTTAACACAAGAGGTCTTTTTATCTCCTTACAGAAAATGAAGCCTTAACACAGAATCACAATCACCAGATTTTAAAAAATCCCAAACCAAGCCAAAAAACCCCAATCCCAGGAATGTCATCTAATTTGACAAAGGTACAGAGATAGAGCAAGAAAAGGCTACAGGACATGTCTATCTGTCTCCTATAGCCTTAGGCCAAAGAACTAAGTCTTGCAAAGCCTCTTAGTGACTCTTGTTCTGTCTCAAGATTTGACAACTCAAGTAAAACTCTTGGTTCCCCATCTGTTCTATTGGAGAAAAAGAATCTCATTTTCTTTATTTAACCAGTCTTCTAAATGTGGTTGAGATACCTAATGTGCTGAAGGTAGCCCTACAACATCCTTAATTTTCATAATAAAAATGACCAGACCTATTTCTAGCAATCAATGTTCTAATTATTGATTGAATTACTTAACGTGTTCCTACAAGAAACCTAAGGTGTCTTTGACTGATAAACAATATGGTTTATTCCCAAGTAGGAAACCAGAAAGCAGACCTGTGATGACAACAGTGGCAAGCAAGAGGGCTAGGCAGCACACACACTTACTCAAAATCTTCAAATTCCAGATCATTTCCCTCCACAGATGGGCTTGAGTTCTCTGAAGTGGAAGCAGAGGAGGAGGAAGAGCGGAGACGGTTTTGCTGATATCGCATAGAGCGTTGTCGAATACTGTCCCTCCGGGAAAGATACTGGATCATCCTCTGGGCATAATATGCAGCAGGAGACAACCTGAGCAAGAAAAGATACACAAATACTCATTACGTAAGTATAGAATGACAGCAAGCCCTATTTTTCCTTTTGAACTCCAAGTGCCAGGCCAGTAACAGCCTATCACAAGGTTGACTGTTTGTATTTTATCTGTAAAATAGATTAAATACAGAAAGCAAGGAAAAGTAATTTTCCCTTTATATGCTACAATCCCACATGATCCCTTTTGCAAACAGAAGAACCACACAGTACCTACAGACAAAAAGCTCATCCACAGAAGAGAGAAATTTGCTTCTCAGTACTCTCTGGAGCTCACTGATTCATTTATTACCAGTTTACTCTAGTAAGCTCAGCAAGCATCCCTTAAAAGAACCAAGCTCAGTCTCAATGTGAACTCTGCCTGCAATGCCAAACAGCAGCACTGTTCAGATAAACACTGAAGGAAAGTGCTGTTGTTTGGATGGTAGTTAGGGAGTACCATGGAATATCAAGCAGGAGAAAAAAAGTTTCACATCTTTAACTACTTTGTAATCTAAATGGTAGGGATTTTATATAGTGGCAATTTTATCAGATCCACTAGGTATATGCTAAGTGGAGCTTTAAAAGCCTTTCATCCCACCTGAAAGGAAACCTTTCCTCTGTTATTAACTCTTAATTCTCTCTCATGCATAACCTAGCATTTGTTTGCATCAGCTATCACACACCAGTATTACTCTCTTGAGAATGAACACACTCTCTTTTCCCACCCTGTGTATATCCACAGCTCCTCACACACGTTTTCTGTGACACACTTACTCAGTGTTAAAATCCAGACACTTCAGATGCTTGATTTATCATTTAATTAGCCTTATTTGGTTAGACTTGAATTTTAATTAGGGGGGAGGACAAGTTTAGGAGACAGATTACAGGTTCAGGGGTGTTAAAACTTAAGCCAAAAAACATCAAAAGGGTAAGAGGAACAACACACTCAGCTTGATTCCTCCTGAATCTTTTATGCCCTGTCTAATGAGGTAAAGCTGTTCATGCCTACATAAAGAAGAAGGCTTTGCTGGACAAACACATCATTTCTCTCTACTCCCCATAAGACTTAATAGGCCAAATACAAAAAAGCAAGGCATTACAGATGCACATTAATAAATGAGGAGCCTGGTCTCCTCTCTGGGCTTTTCCATAAGCCAATGCCTTTGTGCATGCCTAAAAAAAAACTACATCAAAATATGTACAGAGAGAAAAAAAAGAAACACGGGAACAAGGCAAACACTGGAAAACATGAACAGTGGTCGCAGCAGTCCAGCAGTGTAACCACTGAAACTTTTATTTTCCCTAATATCACACCAAGGGAGAATTTTACAGAAGAATATGAAGAATGAGTTTAGCAGTCTTCTAAAATTATACAGGACACCAGAAGAAAAAACATGGCAATGCCTGTTAGAAGAAAGAGTAGGCAATAAAGAGTGGCCATAACCGATGACAAGATGTGACATTCAGCTTCCTAACAGCACATGGTGTGTGCACTGAATCGACTGTGAAAAAGATCTCAAAGACAACACAAGAAGCTTAAGTCTGATACACAGAGAGAAAGGTGTAAGGAATAAAATACTTTCTAGCTGCTTAGATTTTTTCTAGAGATATATCCAACAAACACTGTGATGCTTTATGCATACATACATATATGGAGTCTGGGAGCACATGTAATTCTTATTGAGTATTTCTATTTAAAAACCCCATTATTGTAGGTGTTCTTTGATGACAGCCTAATTTAATTCTTCTGCAGATTATTTTCTGAGCCCAGTACATATAGAAACTGTACAGAATGACAGAACAGCCAAGCCTGACCTTAGTGAAATTCAGCAAGGCCACTGAAAAATACTGCTGCAGTCTACCTCAAAATATTAATTCTAAATCTGAGGGAACTTCAAAAATATTCTCCCCGCCTCACTGCTGACCTAGGTTATTCAAACATAGCACCATTACAGACAGTAAATGCAGAAACAAAACTGACACATACACATGCTCTCAAAAATAAATTTTTCAGATCGTGTAGTTTATGTACTCTTTAAAAAAAGACTCCATTGGAAACAGCGTGGTCTTAAGGAGGTATACATATTTAATATATATTTAAAACACATAAACACACAGACACATATAGATGTTTATTAATAGATCCAGATGTGTTTATTTCACCTTTCACTTCTCCACCTTGTTATTTAGCTTCTCAAAGATATAACTTTACATTTGGAACTTATGATGCTACAAAAACACCGTTTAAAATGCAGTAACACTCCTTTTAATCACTTTTCAAGTTTCCAACTAGTTAAAGGGACAGTTAAAAATATCCTACTAGCCCAGCACACCAGTAAGGTTTATGGAGGAAGACTCTAATCCTATCCCACTCAAACTTCTAGCTGGTACTGATCACGCCTCCATGAATCTCATTCTCTGAAAAGGACAGTGATATTTACCAGAACAAATTAACCTTCTTAGAAGAGTTTCAAAACTGGACTTTTCTTCCAAAGCTCTTTATAAACTCAAGGTACTATAGCTTCTACCACAACCTAAAACCACTTGAACTGTCACATGAAGAGCACTGCATCAGTTCTAAAATGGCTTCAAGTAGAAAAATATCTTTGACCATACCCCTTATGCTAGGAAATGACTCAGGCATTGATCCATTTTCTTACATTTTATTCTTACAAATACTTACATTTTCTTACTTCACAGTAGACATTTACAAAAGGGGAAAACAAAATTCAGACACCTAGGCAGGCCCTCCTTTTCTTTTTTAAAAGGCAGCTCTCAGAGAGCTAGAACGAGATCTTAAAATCTCTGCTCTATCAATCTGCCTCCTTTGGACAAGGCATTCCAGAAACAATCAATGGTGCACTTCCAGCAATAAAGCAGCTTTTGGCATTCAAAAATAAACCTGAATGTAATAATAGCTTTAAATTAACATCCGTAGAATATAATTTTCCTCTTTCCAGGTAAAGCAATCCCTTTCCCTACCATTTAACCAACTGCCATTTAGAAGCTTTTAAATTTATCAGCATTTCTGACAGGCAGTTGCCAAGACCTTCAGCAGCCACCTAGGTTGGTTTCCCAAGGATCTTATATACAAGCAGCATACTCCACCTTACTTTCACTTCACTACACTTTTGTTTACATCATTCCTAAACCTTTGAATTAACTTTACAAGGCACTTTCTTCACAATAAATGGAAAAAATCCAAACATAAGATTTCACCTCTACAGGGCTTTATCTACAGACACAGTTAGCAAGGAGTTATTTACCAACACAATTATACCATCTGGCCAATTTGCAACACAACCTTTTATTTCAGAACTTGTACTTAAGAGTATTATCTGTATAAAAATGCACATTTTTGGGTTAATGATGAGGAGAACAACCCCCACCCCCCACCTCAAACCTCACAAAACAACAAACATCCTTCAGCAACTCAAGATTTAATTTTCAGTGGTATTCCTGTACTCTTCTTTATGATGAATCCTAGTAGCCTTCAATTCACACAACTATGCAAGAGGTTCCCCAAAAGGCTAAATCAGATATATTTTACACTTACTGAATTTCCTCATTCATAGCTATCCTAAACCCATCTAAAGAAAGCTTATTTGTCATGATTTATTCTTTGAAAGTTTCCAAAGCTGCTTGCTGTTCACGATTCTATCATTTCTTCTGACAGAGTCTTTGGGTCACATTATCCCATCTGTTGCTTTCTTAATACACTAAATAGAAACTGCAAAGATCACTTCTTTCCATTTTTGATAACTGCCACATTTGCTTTTTCTAGTCCTCTGAAACACTCCCACCTCTTTTGACGATTAAGCAGCACTACAGGTGTTTCTATGCCTAATGTCAATGATTCATGACTTTTCAAAAATAATTGTCAGTATTTTGTTCTTAGTTAAGTATACATAACCTTCTGCTATGCTCTGTCTTGTACAGATACATTTATGCAATTCATGCTTCTAAGCATGTTGTTTGCTCACACTAGCTCCTAATTCCCTTTACTGCATTCAAGACTATTTGTTTTTTAATTCATTTTTCTTCAAAAGAGATTTTTAATATAGTGATACAGCTCATTTACTGTTGGACCTGTTTGCCACCTAGTGTTCTCCACCCCAAATGATTTCATGAATTCTTACGTGTTTACTTCAACGGTAATTCCTTCCTGTTTTCCTCACTTCCCCCAGACTTAACAGCATCTGCTCACTTGTTTTGCTCTTTCCCCACGGCAGATCATTAAGAAGGAGATAAGCTCAATATTAGAACCATTGCCAGAGGTTTCAGTGAGTTATACTGAAATTATGCTTTTGCATGTAAAACTTAAATGCCTTTAGACTGCATTTAGATCTTACCTGGCTGGATCTGGGTAGATTGGATGTTCCCGGGATCCTGCTCCATCATAGCGAGATAATGAAATGAGGGAAGACTCCAGCAACCTCCTAGAAAGGAAAAACAGATTACAACATCAAAGACCATTCAGGAACATCCCTCCTATATATGACCTACTTTCTGAAACATCTTAAGACTATTTCTATAGTGCAGAGAATTCTGCAACATACTGAACCACTCACTTGATGGCATAAGTGTTTTCACCACACAGGTATTCAAAGTTTTATATTGTCACTGCACAGGAGAAAGAACACCTCAGGTAAGGAAGAAGAGTGGTCCCATAGCCATTTACAAGTTCCAAGAGAAAGATGTAGATTTCACTTCTCTGGAGACAACCCATCCCAATATATCAGGTCCATAAACACTACCACTGCATTGGCCATTTGTCAAATTCTTACCTACTCAGAGGTGGCTACATATGGAATGGGCCAGGGAGCAGGGGACAAAACACGCATGTTAACATGTGGACTTTAAGGGCACCACTGCTGTCTATCCATAGTAAGATCTTGAATCTTAGTCTCAGGCTCTGAAAGAGAGGTTTTCTACAAAACTACAAAAATTTAAAATGTTCTTTTCCTCTGTATTGTAATCAGCCACAGGGAGAGATACCAAATATTCACTCAAGAAAGAAATGTATGCAAATGCAGCCAGACAGCCTGAATATAGGAGAAGTGAGACTGAGTCATGAAGGCAGCAGAATCAGAAGTATATAGCAGGAATATGTCCCCCACCCTGGCTTCTACATGCACCTCTGTCTAGCTTCTGTCATAAACCAGAGGACAGCACTGTTTCAAGACTGACTCATGGCCTTTGCAGTCATTAGATTAACACAAGAGAGATGATTTGGGGCAGGTATAGAAAGTTGAAAAAACAACTCTCACATTTATAAGATTGCTGAGTTCCCTTTCAAGTCTTTCTACCTCAGAACTCCTGCTAAATTTTGTTTTCTAGTCTGTAACTTAATGAAAGTTGTGGTTTGAAAATCAAAGGGGTCCGAGACCACATCTGTTCTACTCACTCACACACACAGCTGTTGAGAAAGATTTGAATATTTAGTCCCACACTCATAATAATCCATTAGCCTTTGCAGTGCAAGACAGCAAGTATTAACACAGGAAGCAGGAAGAAGGACCAGATAAAATCCACACCCAACCTCCCATTTCTAGCCACATAAAGACAGCAGAATTCCAAATGAGATGTCTTTTTTCCTAGCAGCAGCCTACCCATCAGGATCTCAAGAAAAATATTTACTGTCTTACAGCAATTAAAAAAAATACTTCAATTTCCATTATAGATCAAGAATACAGAAAACAGCGAGAGATTGCTTCAGTCTCCCAGTTGGAAAGGTGTGTGTCAGCTTGAGAAACTTGCTGCAAAGCACTGGGACTATGCATAAGGCAAGAAATCCTGTCCTTTCTAGCACAAAGTTGTTTGGCAACCATTTGTCTTATTCAAGAACAGTTATTAAATCTCTCAAACTTTGAGTTTAATTAATTCTCCTGTTCCTAGGTTATTGAGTCAAAAGCTCTAATATTCAATACTGCCAGATATTATGAATACCTTGGTTACCCAAAAAGTCCTTATACTTTAATTCTGTCTTACCAAACCCTTCCTTCTGCTCCAAGTACATATGTGCAAAAAGCAGCCAATCCAGAATGAACAGTGTTACAGCTTTATGAGGTATACCTGAAGTCCTGTACCTGTGAGGTGTACAGGTATACCTATTAGTTGCATCACATATAGACTGCTTTAATTCATTCTAGGAGAAAGATAGACAGATTAAAATTAGCAGAAGGGATATTCTACCTACTCAGGCAACTGGTCCCTTCTAAACCACTGGCTCTGAGACTAGGTTACTGCCACTGCAATACCAACATGCTTTTGAGAAATCTGCTTTTCTAAGCTGCTCCAAACCAGCATTTTGCAAGCAACTTGGATATGCCAAGGCTGGAACATCCTGCCTGATCACTGGACTTAGCCAAGGAGAAAGAGCTTCCAGAACATGCAGATTCTGACAGGGTCACAACTTGAAACAGAAACAGCAGCTTCCTCCTAATGTGAGCAATGCCTATGGTGTTCTGATAATATGTACACACAAATAATCATCAAACTCACCCCTGTAAAAAGTCTTGATGCCTACACAACTACACATCCCATCTCCTTTCTATCTGCCCACTAAGTGACACAGTAAAATCAAAGCCACAAGGGAAGATGACCAGTACATGCTGCACAGCCTAGCAAACACTATTAGAAAGAAGTTTACTGGTATTGTCCCCCCATAATTGTCTTCTCACCTTTAAAAAAACTGGCAACTGCCTAAGATGACCATTGACTTTGAGGGATCACCTTCAGAAAGCATCTAGCAGCTATGCTGAAAGAAATCAAAACCCTACCAAGCAGAGGACACCACAAGGGTGCAGGGGCAGGACACACATCAAAGTAACTTGGTGTGGGTCTGCCAGGAGACCCTCTGCTTGGCTTGGGAACAGCACTTTCAGGAATCTATAATTCTCACCACTACACTGCAACAGATCCTTGAAATATATATTTGAAGAGTCTTGCTATAGCAGGTACTTGGGACCTCAGATGAGAATGGGTACAGGTTACCTTAGTAACCAACAGTTGCCTGAGGCACAGGATGGCCAAGTGTCTAGGTAAAGAGACTTCCTCCAGGCTTCAACAGCCCTGTGACATTACCTGAACAGGCTGCAACTCCATCCCATGCAGCAACAGAAGCTGCTACACCAGAAGGGCTCCCTTGGAAGACCAGTAGTTACTGGGTTGTAAGGAACAGGATTACAAACACTCCAATAAATACATTCCCCAGAACCCTTTCTATGCTTGCACTGTCCAAGTTGAATGGTCTCAGTTAAGATGGCCTTTCCATTAGAGCCTTCCAAGCCTGACAAAAACAAATCCAGCTCCTGCACTACCTCACACTGAGGCACACAGGCCACATACTAGGGCCACATTCAGATCATGTGGACAAAGATAATTAATTCAGTTAACAGTAACTGCTAAAAGCCAGAGCTGATTTTAAGTCTGATTAGTAGTTAATTGTCCTACAACCATGCCCTCTCAGATCACAGAGCAATGAACAGAGAGATTTAGATACACATAACAGGCAAAATATCCAAACCAAGGCAACAAGCAAGCTCATGAGATCCAGACAGACCATCTCTGCTTAATGCTCCACAGAATAACAATACCTGTACTGAGGCAGAGTACTAAGCACACATAAAATCCATTTTCAACTAACTCGTTCTAGACTTAGCCCTTGAGTCCCAAAGTTACAAATCCAAATGCATTTAGTACTGTCAAATGGGTTCAATAATAGGTACTCTGCTAGAATAATCAAAATGTCTCATCTGTGTCACTGGTAATGTAACCTACTGTCCCTCAGGAAGGTGCAGATAAAGATTCTTAAAGTAAGTCATGCTGCATTCTGCCAAGTCTTTGGTGTTACAGTCATAGCTTCTGGCACCCAAAATCCCAAAAGAGACACAGACTATTTATTTTCAGTAAAGCCAAAGTGTAAGGTAGTCCAATAGTCCAATTCACTACCACAGTAAATGTAAGGTTGGGAGCAATTCTGCTAAGGAGGACAAACATAATCCATAGATGAAGAGAAGTAGCTCTGTTGCTGTAAACTGTTAGCCACTAAACATTTAAGTTTCCAACAGAGAAGCATGAAAAGAGAGAACAGAAACGCATATTGCTTGCATCTCCTTTTGAAACATTTCAGCAGATCATGCTTGACTCCTGAATCCTTTCTGCAGCTTACAGCAACCTCCTCCTCTCCCACATCCCCCATTTCTGCTATCCAGATATGTAACAGGCTAACACTAGGTTCTATGGAAGCAATTGCTCCACTATCTCTGTCTAGACAATATGAAATTGTCACAAATGACATATAAAGTACAATTAGCAGAGAAACTGCAATTTCTACTCTCTTCCCCCGCTTACCAGGGGAAAAAAAATCACCCATTATCAACCTCCAGGTTGTCAGTCAATCCTGCAAATGATGAAAATTAACTCTGCTCACCCTAAGAGATGCTTCTGTTCCAGCTTGCTAAATTAGAAGGAGGGGGATTGTAGTTCTTGTTGGGTTTATTTTTTTTATTAAAACTACTACAAGATACAAATTTCCTCTGTTCAGCAGCATTGAAATCTCAACTCTCTGATTAAGATCAGGCTCTTTTTCTGTCAGACATCAACAACTCTGGAACTGCTGCTCTACACTTGCTCTGTTAACTCAGGTTTGCAGCAATCACTAGCAAGGGGTAAAGGAAGCAGACTTCAAGTTACAGGACACCTGTAGGCAAGGGAGAGAGAAGGAATTCACAGATACAAGACATTATAAGCAGAAAAGGGATCATTTTCAGAAATGAAGCTGAATGCCAGAAGCTGCAGTTCAAGGGGAAAAAGGTCATGAAGCAATCTCCTCATAGCACATCAGCCACTGGACTATAACCCCATTCTCCCCATGGGGATGAGCATCACCAACAAAGCCATTTGGGACAGAGCGATTCATTTCAGCGGGCTTTGAGAAGATACTTAACTGCAGCAAATTTCACTTTTCAGTAATAGTTTCTAAGGATATGCAGCCCTACACCACATCTCAGATTTGGTGCCACAGCATGAGCGTTACTGAGTAACGCTACTCCAAGAGACACGGAGGGAAGGGTTTTCTTCCCCAAAAAGGGAGGTGTTAACAAACAGCACTGAGGTTGTTTCCTTAGAAGCAAAGGGGTGTTCAGTCAGCTGCTATCCTCCTAAGCTGCTCTACACCAACAACCAGGGCAAACCAGTAAAATGAAGCACTCTAAGGACAGCAATTACACCTACCCCTCCCCTACTCCCAGTCTTCAGATACAAGCAGAGCTTTAAAAAGAAAATTCCTAGTTATCCTTTGAAGTAAAAGTATATTGATGACTCTTGGCAGCCTCTGATTTTCCTCCCCTGGCTTTATGTCTTCCCTGAAAAGACTTTTATATTGCATACTGCCCATTTGGAGGTGAAAATTATCACACTACATATTATATCTGTTTTTCAGTCCTCCAACTTACCAGGCAGTTCTCAGTTCCCCTGAGTACTCATCCCTGCGAATGTGCTCCTGTGGTTTCTCATAAGAAGGTAAAGAATAGCAACAGTTTAAAACTAGATTCCCTTCAATCATCTTCCTCTTAGAGCCAGGCAACGCATAACCTAAAGATGATAAGAAAGCTAAAGCATGAAAACAGCTGAATGTTCTTCAGTGTCCAATAACACCAATACCCTCCCTCAAACCTTGAACTCAATTAACCGTTAATGAACCAAATTCATTCCTGGAGATCAATTATAGCCTTGATAGAAAACTATTTTAAATAAAAATCTCAACCAACCAAATGCACTGGCTTGGATATACTTTCTTTCCCTTTTCTCAGAGGAATAGGAAAAAAATATTTCAGACATCTGTACTGTGTTTCCTACTTTCAAAAAGGAAATTGAAATCACGTAAGCAGAAACCATCAAGCATTTTGTTCCATAGCTTCATTTTTCATAAAAGTTTTGTAGTCCTTGTCAAACAGCAAAACACTATTGCTCTTCACCAGTTTCATATTCAAGCTTAAAATAAAAAAGCAATCAGTATGCTGTTCTAAAGATTGCCTGAAAAAATGAGTTCTAAAATTAAGTTCTTAACATAATCTGCTCTGATACCTCTAAGCTAACATTTCTAGACTGCTTCAGCTTTCACATGGTTATGGTTGGACATATTTAGCCTGGCATCAAGACTGGATAAGACAGGTCAGAAACAGACAATCAAGAGAGAAAATATAGTCAAACAAAAGGATCAAGCTTTTCTTAAGATAGTTCTAACCATCTGCAAGAGACAAATAACCTGAAAATATCACTACTCATTAAAACCTCAACAGTCACTTTTACAGTTGGGAGTGAGCTCCTCCATTCCCTTGTTCACATCTGTGCCAAACAACTCATGCTCAGTGAGGAACTAGAGTTGGTGGCTGTCTTTCTATCCAAACCCTCTTAGGCATCCTTTTCATCACCTTTTTTTTAAGTTACTCCATACAATAAGAAGCCTTTACAACATAATTTCCTTTTTTTAGGGAAACCAAAGATGCAATATGTGATCAGAGACAACTTCCAAACGCAGCCTTGTAGAACACTTTGGCCTGCTTGTGGGAAAGAACTTGTGTTAACTCTGAAGGTGCAACTAGGGACAGAGAAGACAGCCTTCCCAGCTGGAGGTGCAGAGTTGTTCAGAGGAGTAGGTCTGATATAAGGCAGAAGTTATCACAGAAAGTGATTGTTTCCCCTTCACTGATTCTGGGCAAGAATCTTGTAGAAAACAAACTGGTTTTCTCAGTCAGAAAAGAGACAGCACATAAGGTCTTCAGCCAACGTGGGAAGGAGTGCAGAAAAAGGTGCACAATTACACAAAACAAGGAAGTGTCAGTAAGAGTTTGAACAGCAGAAATGAGCACTGCAAGAACTACACAACAACTTTAGAGCTCATCACAGGGAAAGAGAGTAACTTTACTGAAAATGACAGATTCTTTCGAGAAGACTCAAGGCTGCACTGTTAATCTATTACTTCACCTGCTGAAAAAGGCCATGCATCGGAACAAAACATGAATGAGCATTATGGAGAGGTCCTCATCATACAGCATCTGGGGAATGATTAGTTCATCATTTCAACAAGCAAGAGGGAACACACATCCATGACAGACATTAAAAGAGTCAGGACCAGCTACAGCAAGAAGCATTGATTAGTTTTGGCAGTGAGTCCAGCATGAAAAAAACAACGAAAGAGCTTGCACCTTCATTTTGCAGGGGCAAATCTAGAGGGACAGGAGGGGGAAAGAAATTAAAATCAGTTCAAGGTACTGCACATGCTATTTTGCTCTACAGTGGCAGTTTCACACCAGTGCTCAGGATGGGGCAGGTACCTGCACCAAGCTGAAGACAGACATCGCATTTTTCCGCCTAGACCCTTAACAACATGCCATTATACCAGAAATTCAGCTAGAGGGTATGGGTTTCTAGTTATCATAAGTTTAAAAGCATGGCCAGAACACAGCCAACACACTGAACTCCCTCAGCCTGCACACAGCTTTACTCCTCTGAGGGCTCTTCTGCCTACCTTCATCTGTACGACTCCTTCAAATTCTCCTTGTTCTGGGAGTTCCCAACACCACAGACTCTGTGGACAGCAGAAATCTCTGCTTACCCACACACACAGATCTGCGTCAGCTTCTGGGATAATTACATATAACTCATGTTTCTCCATAGGGAATTGAAGAGGAGGTGTCTTTCTTGAGGGGGCAGAAGCCATACTGTTATCTCCATAGCTTTCTAACACTATGAAAACAGAGGTCTCACCACAAATCAAGCAATCCCTTTAAAATGCTCTTGTTCACGCTGGAGTAAAAAGGAAAGTCAGGTCAACAAATGACTGCCAGGGTAGTTCAGTCACTTAGTCCAGCCTTCCCACTTCAGGAAGACGGGAATGATTTCACACTAATGCATTTCAAGCAGAAAAATGAGTCAGTTTCCTGGCAAATAAAGAACCCTGTTTATTTACAGCCTTCAGTTTCAGCAGGTGCTCTCTCAAGAAGAGCAAGGGAGGAGGTCACTTACATCATCACACAAACATCCATTTGGTGCAATCAGTTAAATATGTATGTGGAAAATGTTTAAAATGCATGCTAGCTATTCAACAGACCAGAACAGCTCAACTGGAGAAATCCAGAGTCATCACTCTTTTTCTTAGTTGTATTAATGAGTCAAATCACAGGTTTCCCTCTCTCCTCTTACTCCAGGCCCACAGATTAGATGAATGCTGCCCTACTGCAAGCTCTCCAGCCCAGATTCTCATTGTAATAAGAAGCAAATAATTTGATACTGGCTCTTTGTCTCCAGACACCACACTAAGAATTTCTAAAGAGCATGAAGAGTGAGTGCACACATGAAGTACATGTAAATTGAATGCATATCTAAAAATTACAGGGTTGTATTACAATAAAAAGACACACTACAATGCCAACATCTCCAGCTCTTCCCCACAGTGAAGAAAGCTACAGAGAGCTTTTAGATGAGCAAGCAAATCTGAAACAGAAGGTCTGAGAGCCTGCCCAAAACTTGTTTCTTGGCAAAAACCAAAACCAAATTGAAACTTAGACACTGTTTTAATGTGACTTATCTGAAGCCAGACTATAAGCTCTAAAAATCACAGCTAGATAGTTTAAGCACGTCACAGACCTCCATTAATCATAAACTGAGCATCATCCCCTAGATGAACATGAACTCAAGACACATAGGTAAAAGAACAGAAACAGGAGCAACTGTACCTGGTCAAGTGAGCCTGTCTGGACATGCTGCCACCCTGCAGCAGCTGGATCAGGTGGCTGCAGGGAAAGTATGCACAGACAACAGAGGAGACAGACACCCTAACAAAGGATGGCTTTCAAGAGCAGGAAGCTATTCACACTTCTTCCCTCTCTGTAGGAAAGTTGAGAACTCATATGTTTTATGGTATCCTCAAATAGCTATCTGTTTGAAGTCAGCTGTCTTTAAACTTCTGAGCAATGTGCGTTTATTCAAGATCTTTGGTCTACAGTCCTCTAATATACATTCCTCAAAAAAACAAACAACCCCACAAAAAAACCTGCCCAAAACAACAACAATCAACACCCACCCACCAAAATAACAAAAACAAACAACCCCCCCCCAACCCAATAAAAACCCCATACACACACACACACACACACAAAACCGTCACCAAAAAACACCAAAACCCCACCCAACTCTAGATGTCAACAGGAGCAAAAATAATAGCCAGTTTGGAAGCATATACCTCTTCTATTCTCACTAAAACATCACTTTAATTCAAATTCAGTAAGCTTCCTTGCTGCCACACTGCACACGTGAAACTCCAGAACAGTTCCCATAGAAAAGACACTTGTAGGGAAAGATGTTTCTTTTATCTGGAGATTGCAGAGGAACAAACTTCACCCATTTCTTTTATAGGTGAACTTCTCATTGCTGTGCCTGGACTAAGATGAGGGGTGGAATAAGGGCAGTGGTTCAAATGGGAAAGTACTCTGAAGGTATTTGAGAAGGAGTTATTTTATACCTGCCTAGGTTGCAAGTCAAGCTGCTACAAGAGGAACATGGGGAAATGAATTTCTTTTAGTCTGCTACAGTCATTGCTGCATATTTAAATTCAGGCCAAGAAAAGAAAAAGCAGCTTACGCCTTTCTGCAAGTTTGGCGAAGGCTGCAGGTGCATGTCCAGCTTTCCAGAGCACTGGGGGAAACTGAGCAGCAGGGAATAACCTCCATCAGTTACTGCAAGAAGGGAAAGCACAAGGCATCATCCTTCTTGCCCACCTACTCTCAGTGAAGAAGAACAGGGCTCTAGCAACCTTACATTATTCTTAAATCAGGAAACTAGCAAAGGCAGGGGAAGGAATATTTGTGCAAGAAAACAGGCACTTCTTTCACTTGTTTTTCCACGTAACTAGCAGCATACTAAAGAGCTCAAACTTTTAGAACTTCAGTAAAAGAGTCTTTCCTGCCCACACAGAGACAGTAGGCTTAGTCTGGAGAAAAACCACGAAGCTGGAAGGGTGACTGTAATTACCCAGAGCTCACAAAGGCATCAACTGACCTTTTAGGTACCATGGCAGCTTCTCCTATAGTTCAGGCTATATTTACAGTCTCATGATAAAACAAATTTGTATTTTCCATTTTTTGTAAAGGCCAAACAAACAATATACACCAAGTTTGTCCACAGCATGCACATCTCACACATAAACAATGCTAATTATCATGTTTGAATGCTCATGTCACCTTCAGACTATCATTTCACTTTATGCTCGCAACAGACAACAAATTAGGTCTTTGTTCACTCTAACATGTCCTGGCTAATGTTTACAGCAATCATTCCCCTATCACACAGTTCTGGCTTTCTCTCCTCAAGCACATCTTCCCAAGCACAAACCCAAATCTGTTCTCTCTGCTGGCAAATCCATTTATAATTTCTGTTTACCCCAATACTCTCACTAACTGCTGAGATATTACTTATCTCTATCACCACCATTTTCAAGAACAGTAACAAAGCATCTTTGGAATTATTTCTTACCAAGCCTGATAACAGCCCAGCATAAACTCTTCCAAAACTATCAGAGTGCACATGGCTTGTCAGAAAGCTACAAGGCTTGTCAGAAAAATCCTTCTTTCCACAGCACCAGTAAGGTCTACACACCATAACTTTAAACAAAATACTGAACTCAAACTACAAATGGCAGGACACAAGGCTAGCAAGGTTTCCACAACTAATGGGTCTGAACAAAAAGAGTCAAGAAAATTACGTTGGGTATGTCTAGATTTAGCACAGGCCACATTCCCAGAGATGTGCAGTCTGAGCCAGTCTCTTCTCCACAGCTCAGGTGTGCCCTTCTGCTCAAGCCTCCCTTTCTCTGTGAGCTCAATACCACTGCCACAATATATAGATATATAATATAAAGACTTGAATAAGCAAGCCACAACTGCTGTACGCAATTAGGAAAAAAATAGCAACTACAAAGATTTTGAGAAATAAGAAATGGAACAAAAGGCAGAATACACTAGGTATGTGTTCTGTCTTCACCATAAGAGACATCTGTAGCTTTATATAAGGTAATTCCCTCCTGTTTTAGTTCCTGCCCCCCAAAAAGTAAAGTGAGTAGCACTACCCTCCTCTCTGATTTTGATGGTAAATGTCAGTCACAGAACTGTGTCTTCCCAGGCAATTCTGTATCCATGGCAGGGGACAAGGAAGTGTTCTGGTTGTTTAATTGTTAAAGCAAGGATATGAGTGACGTACACCCTTTCATTCAGTGCTTTGCACAGTGAGGTTACCAGAACTCAGTACATGCAGAGATCCGATCAGTCTTGGTCATTTACACCAAAAACCAGAGCTGCAAATAAGAAGCTTAGGCTCCACCAGCATGAACTCAGGAACAAAAGCTGCAAAAGTGACTGTAGTCTTTTCCATTTCATATACAGCACTGATCACTGGTGGGCAGGAATGGGGTTGCTCCTACCCTGTCAATCTACTTCAATCATAGACTGCTCCCAATTCGATCACAAGTGAGCACTGTATCTACAACTTAGAGCAGGAAGAGGCATCCCCTCAAGGCATTGAGCAAACCATACCCATTTGCACTAGGAAAAAAACCAAATCCAACACAAAAAATCCCCAAACATATTCTTTGCCTTATGGAAAAGCTCCAAAATTCAGGTAATAGCTCAAGGCTTACTTGAAGAAGAGAATAAACAGAGCCCTCCAACCAACATCTGCCAAGCAATCCTCCAGAAAATAAGCTCCATGTTACAAAAGTCCTCCGAGGGGGTGAACAGCCATTAAAATGAAAACAAAATCTTTGAGAAGGGAGACTGTTACAAAGATAGGCTTGGTAGGCAGTAAGCAAGAAGTCCAGACGAATTCTCCAAGGCTGCCGAGGTCTTTTAGAGCTCTAACTTATAAGCATTTACATATCAGAAAGCCAAAATACCTGCCTCACCTTAGACACACATCTGTCTCTTTCAAACCCTTACAAAAGCCAAAAGGATAAGCTCCTCCCTTGCTTGCATTCTGTAACAGAGCCATTTCCCGTCTGGATCCCCCGCATTTACGCCTTTCTCCAAACACTAAAGAACTTGCAATTGTATGGTAACTACAGAGACAGGCTGCCGTTTGTGAGTGGGGTGGGTCCCCAAGCTACCCTTCATACAAGAACTCAGAAACTTTCAGGTTAGGAAAGGAGACAGAAAGGAGCAGAAGCAACATTACCCCCTTGTGGCAGCAAAGCAATATGGAAATAAGGTCTGAAATTCAAAAAGGAACAGACTAGGTGCTTCTCTTCATAGTTGCTGTAAGGAGAACTGTATGCGGCCAGAAGGTCATCAACACTGAGGAGATGAGCTGGAGTCACTGTACTACATGTGACCGTGTTCACATCACACAGCAAGAACAAGGCAGGAGGGACCAGAGTCCTCAAACAAGACCTGACAAAATGAAAGACACAGATTTGTCTCTGTACCCCGGTACGCGGTTCCAGGGAAGATGGTTTCACATGTCACTTGTGCACAGTGCATCCAACACACTAAAACACAGCAAAGCCTTTGGTAAGCTGTGCCAACTTCAACAGATCAAATATTTGCAGAACACAGTGGCCTCTGTCTTTCTTACACTCACAAACAAACTAAAGGAGTTTATACAAGGGTCCCCAGACAAGAATTTCCCCACTTCACACATGCTCACTACTTTCTGCCTGTATGCATGACAAAAGTGTCACTCAGGATGGTTCAAAAGATTTTTCAGATTTTCAGGTAACTTCAATAATGTATCTTGTCTGTCAAACTAAATAGGTGAGGCCACGTGAAAACATCATGCATTCGTAAAATGCAGGAACAAAGTTACTCATACCACAGCCTACGGAATTTGACCCCTGGAATGAGTGCAGTGGAGTGGTTTGAGAAGTTTAACATAATTGCCAGACAAAGCTTCTTCATGGAAGAATAAGGATAATAAGCATTTCCTTGCGAAAGATAAGTTTCATGCAAACCTGCCTGACAACAGAACAGAACACACCTTTCATTTGCAGTAATGTACTCAAATCTCTAGACAAAATAAACAGGTAAACCATATAAAAATTGTTCCCCTGTGTATTACAAGCAGCTAAATCTACAGAGGACAATTTTCTTCTTCCTTCTTTTCCCCATCTGTAGGAATTGTTTCACTGAATAAGGTCTGAAACATGATAGCAGGGACACGCATCACTACTTGCTTTTTGCATCCAGAACTCAGTAACAAAAATTAATTTATAACCTAATTATTTTCCTTTTTTTTCCTAAAAAACCCACACTAATTCTGCAGATGTTACTTGTATCATACTAAAATAGCCAAAGAGAAAATCTGAATCAGTTTTATTAGCCAGCATTGCACCATACCTAGCATTAACTTCTGAATTGATACATATTTCAGCAGAAATCACTGCTAGATTCTGTGTATCACTGTCTTAAGAAAGTGGCACCAGCTCCTCTCAAACAAGCAGCTGACTAGAAGAATCCTCTTTCATTCCCCTTTCAACTTTTCATTACCAACCTGAATTGACCCACAAAGCAACAATGGCTTTAAGTACTTAGAGGATCATTTCCATCACTGAGATTACAGTATTAATACAAGACCTCCTCAACCCATTTTTAAATTAACAGGTAGGTATAAAAAAATTAAACTAGCTATCATCTATTGCTCAGTTATCCTTCCTTCATCCACATCTTTCCAACAGCTTCTATGACCAATTTTATGCAGCACATTTCACATGGCAACTTCAGAGATTTCTGGGATTCTTTTCACTTCGATGTTAAAAGTGAGGCAAAGACATCCACAGGGGAAAACTCCTTGCATTTGAATTAATGAGATCAGTGTGGAGAAACTCAGAAAAGCTGGAGCTCAGTCTCAAGAACTTGTGCTTAACCTAGACCATAAACTTTCCCCAAATTCATGCCTTGCCAGCACAACTTCAAGAAGCACACAGCTCAATGCCACACTGCTTTCAGGCCAGGTTGAATGTGATGGGATTCCTTGTATTGCTGAGGCTCCTAGCGACATGCTTCTCCTAACACAGGTGCCGGAGCTGTTAGTGAGGAATAGTGCCATTACATGCTTATTAATGGCTTTGTGATTAGTCCAAGATAATTAGCCTAGGACCATCAGAAAGAGCAGAATTCTCTCCTTACCCAGCTGACATAGTTGCATCAACAGAATTCAAAGAATAGCCTTCACTAAACTACCCTCTTAACTTAATTGACCCTCAATGGCAATGTTTCCCAGAAAGCTACTTCTCTACAGGAAGGTCATGTCAGGGAAGGATTCCTGCCCATGGACAGGGGATGAGAACATACACAGTTTTGAGACACAATTTTTATCTTACGTTTTTTGGCTGACCTTAGAATATAGAGCTCAATTGCCCAATGAGGACATCTAATGGAGAGACAAAGAAGAACAGAATTATAAAACAGGTTATGAGCACACCTTGGATTCCAACACTAAGAATTAACCAGACTCTGATAGGCACAAAATTACATTGATTGGAAGTGTGTATACAGTTACCACTTGTACCCTCAGGTTTGAAGGCTTATCCTCCCCCCTGTATTTCATCAGCACTTTCAGCATTACATAGCTTATATCTCAGGACCCTCAGACCCCCTCTTTGCACGCTTCTGCAGCTCCAAAGGTTAAAAGACATTTTGGACTCTGCTGTGCAGAACTGGTTCCAGGACTTCCCACTGTGAAAGCATGCTCAAGGTCTGGGAGACATGAAGGCTTGGCACGAGACGCTCACTCTGTGCAAAATTTAGGCAAGTGAGTGCTTACTGAGTTGTTAATAGATTCACAGGATATTCTGAGTTGGAAGGGAACCACAAGGATGATCACGCCAAACTCTTAAGTAAACAGCCTGTATGGGAATTGAACCCACAACCTTGGTGCTATTAGCACCATGCTCTAACCCAACTGAGCTAATCTCATCTCCCATGTTCTATAAAGAAAAATATAAACAACTAATTTGAGAATGGCAGAAAATTACACCTGCAGGATAGAGCTATCCTGCATGCAGGGTTCCTTTTAAGGGAAAAGATTTCATAAAGCCCCAAGCCCACCTGATGTGTTTAACAAGAAAGGAAATAAAGTTTTACTTCAAGGAAATTGCCACAAGCATTTAATACCAGACTGCCCACTGCTTCCAGCTTCTTGCTTCAGAACTGTACACATAACCTTAACTTCAGTTAGAAGGGAAGCTGAAACCCCTGCAGTGCCTGTTCTTTAGAAAAGCCTGATAACAGAAGCAGAGGATTGGGAAAACAAAAGAGTACCTAGGAGATTTTCAAAAACCTCTGCCAGAAAGGTTTCACTAAAGGTTCCATCTTAGAGGAATTCCTCTGGAATTAAGCTCATGCATCAAACTACCCACTCCAAATCAGAAGCCTCAGCAAAAAGCACCTGTTGGCTCAGCTAATCAGGTTGGCAAGTAACCCTTCATAAATGCTACAGCCACTGGAGCAGACAGCAGCAATCACCATGGATGACAGACAAAGTGACCCAGAGATTTAGTCATAGGACTCTCCCTTAGACTCCTGCAGGCTGGGGTGGATCAATTATATGCCTCAGGACATTTTAAAATTATAGTTACCACAGAAAAGATCGTATCTACATATCCCACTACATCTCATTGTCCAAGCACGTGCCAAGTGCCCAATCAATAAGAAGGTTATTTGCCCTGTTATTTCTGACACTACAGTGACTCATCCCAGAAAACAAGACACAGTGGAGATGACATAAGTATGTACCACTATTTCAAAAGAAAGGTAATGCAAGACTTACTCAAGTGCCATTTTAAAGCTAAATTTGTCAGCTCCTTCTTACTCTTATGCCCTTTAATAGGAGACAAGAGGATATCTGACTTAAATTAACAGGAGGTAAGTTCAGGCCCAAAAAGTAGTTCCCATGTAATCAGCTTGAGATTCTCATTATGGGAGGTTATTTAAAAAAAAAGGCAAAAACTGGGGCAAGGATTTAGAAACTGATTAATAATTTTATGACCACCACCACTTATTTGCTATGCAACTACAACAACAAGAAAGGCAGTCACTGTTCCAGCCTCAGTATAATCAGCTTATCTGCAGAACAGAGGAAAGAATTCCCTTTCCTCAAGCACTCCTGTGTACAAAGCCTTCTTAGTTAGTTACATCTGCATCCAACCTGGAAATTTTGCTTTTCTACACTCAAAGCATCTGTTTCAGAGAAACAGAAAGACTGAACCTTTCCTCTGGTGAGAGCACAAACCACTTGACAGAGAAGATGTGAAACTGAAACCCAGTGTGGAAAGCCCATTCAAAGTACCGATGTAGCTGTATCATCCACACAAGCCAGTGAAGACACTCTGACACAAAGGATAGGTCTTTCCTGACACAAGTTCAATTCAGCTTATCCAGTTTCTTGTATCATATCTGAAGCAGAAGAAAAATATCCTTCAAAAAAAAGAATCACCTTCTTAAAAAAGAAGACAGCAAAGCCTAAAATTTTCAGTGATCAGCATGTCTCCAACCAGCTCAGGTCAACAGGAGCCACTTTCAAAACTAACCTCTCTTATAAGCAGCAAACCAACTGCATATACCCAAACCACTGACACAGGGCTTTGACTTTTTCCCCCCACTGGGCAACTCTAAGGAAATTATTGTTAACCCTTTTACCTTAACATCTTACTCATGCTCAGTTTTCCATGCCAACCCTGGGCAGATTCTCCATGCATAGCACGTGATGACAGGATGTGTGATAGGGAGCACAAAGGACAGCATTAACATATCCTGAGTTTCCATGCTTCTGCAGGGTCTCGGAAACACCAGGAGCACAGTTCACTCCAGAGATCTGCTAAAGAGCCCATCCTTTTGCATGTCTGTACTACCAGAGTCTCTGCCCTTACAATCTTCAGAACCCATCTGCAGCATGACAATGGCAGCTATAAACATATCAACACCAACATCTCTACTTTCGTCTACATGAATAGCACACAGCCATATGAGAAAAGGTTTTTAACTCTGAAAATGTTGAAAAACCTCAGACTAGATGGGAAAGGTTTAAGAAAAAATAGAGGAGGAAGGGCAAGCATGTATCTTACCTCCTGAGTGAATCCTCCTCTGAGCTTTCCTCAGGCATTTCCTGGTTTAAGGCCTCCTGTGATACATTCCCAGGTCTGCTTGAAGCCGACTGGCTGTAAACTCTTTCCCAGTGCCCCGTCTCCTGGTTAAAGACCACTCCCACGGTCCTCTCCTCCTGCGGGGTGGAAGAGCTGCCCAGCTGCAGTCTGCTAGAGGCAGGAGCTCTGCCCTCGGTTCTCTCTGCAGGCTGCACCTGGCTGGTATTTGGAGGCACACCCTCAAATGTGCTTTGGACCTGCCCTGGTGTGTAGCTAGGCGTGCTTCTTTCCCAGCGCAGCGTGTCATTGTTAAAGGTCAGCAGGTTATGACAAGCACGACAGCGGTTCAGGTGACCCCGGGACAAATTGGAATTGTTTTCACTGCTTTGTGGAGTCTGCTGATGGGAGGGACCGGGTCGATCAGGCTCAATGTTGTTGTTGAGCATTTCTTGAGCCTGCTGCGACTGGCTGGGCTCCCCACCAATCCCCTGATCTAACTCCTGAAGCCGGTCATATTCCAGGAAGAATCGCCTCAAATCACACTGGAGCTCATTACGAATGCTGGCCTGATTGCTCGGGCCAGCACTACTACCACTGTTCACCTCAGCCCCTGTGGCCAGAAAGCCCCTCCCTTCTGTTGCAGAGGTATAGACTGAAGCCTGGGAACCTCCCTCCTGCTGTCTGAGCACGGACAGCAAGCTCACGGAGGAGGCACTGGTCCTAGGGGGAGGCATGGCTTCCAGCTCGGACCGAGAGCTCATGTTCAGCACTGTCCTGGACCAGTCAGACCCACCCAAGCCTGAAGCCATCTCTCTCGCAGACTGTTGGTACCGGGACTGGTGGCCTGCCAAGGACCCGCTGAGGGACCGCCGCGTGGGGCCCAGGCTAAGGTTGCGCAGGGTGTTGCCAGCAGTGCTGCTCTGAACTGTGCTGAAAGCAGAGGGCCTGTTAAGTATCCCCTGCTCCTCCTGCGCTACGGATGCCTGCTCTGGGGGTTGATAAGGCTCTGTCTGCACAGAGGAGAAGGAAGTGCCAGTGGCCCCAGAAGACGTGGAGGGTGCGTTTTCCTGGTGTGGGAAGAGAGAAGAAGGAAGTCTTGCACTAGAGCATCGGCTGCAAAGGCACAACATCCCCAGGTGCTGGCAGCACTCTGCTGTGGGATAGCTGACTCGCTCCCGGAGCCTGTTATAGACAGATGCCCTTGTGTTCTCACTGGCTGGAGGCGGAGGTGGTGGTGGTGGAGGCGGTGGAGGGGATGGGGTAGCAGAGTCTTGAACACTGTTTTGCTCTCCCACCTGTATGCCAGAGGAGCGGGAGGACAACATATGCAGGAAGTTGTGGAGGAGGGGTGTGCGCCTCACAGGCTGAGACGGAAGGATAGCACGCTGACGATAATGCGGCATCTCTGTGCTGTCCACTGAGATTTCCACTTCCTCATCGCTCTGCAGAAGGAAACAGGCAAAGTTCAGTCACCTCAAGGCAAAATCCTATACTTCCAAATAAACGGCAGAAAGTCAGCTACCAGCCCAGACAGATGAAAGGATGCGATAAATCCCTTCCTAAAGGCCTTGACTTGGAGGAAATTAGTCGAGATGATTTCTCAGTTCATTTTATGGATCTAGACAACCTCTTCCTACAGCCCAATGAGCTTTCACAATACATTGCTCATGCAAACAGAAGTATCAGCGTCTGAGGGTCAAAAGCTGAGGGAAGAATTGTTAATACCTCAAATAGCTTCAACTCCAAAAGAACATCACAACTGAAAGAACTGAAAGAACAGGACCACTGGCATCTCTTCCCACCATTAGTCAGACAGAGAGGGCAAAACAAACACATTTTGGAAAGCATTTTATTAGCCTGCACATAAGAACATGTTACATTGTTATTGTATCACCAAACAAGGTGAGACAGAACTCAGCTTAAAAAGACTTCAGGTTTTCAGAAAAACACAAGTCTGCTTAGAAACAGACTAGGGCTAAAGTACATAGAGCACCTTTTAACTAGCCAGTCAACACAAGCCCTGACATTCCCCTTACCTGCTGGTTAGAAGGATTAACTATCGCTGTGAGCAAGTAGTGTCCCAAGGGATCAAACCGTACCAGCCTAAAACAAAAGCAGTGCCAGAATAGCAATCATCAGTTCACATTCCACATTGACACAGGAAGCTGAACACAGCAGGGAAGAAAACCCCACATGACATGTTTGCAGTGAGAATATTACTACATTATCACCATATTTTTATGAAGGACATCAAAGAGTTTATGCATTAAGAAGAAAAAAATGTACATATTTAGCTGAAGACTGCAGTTATTTTATAGTCCACAGCAGCACTACACCAAAGTTAAAAGCTGGATGTAAGTACTGCTATATCGATTGAAATAGCCAGAAATTTTAAAGGAATACAAGTGTTTAGATTACAAAATGGAATTGGTACAAGGGGAGAGATTAATGTGCCTTGATGCCACATCTTTGTCTTTTTAAATTGCTCAAAAGCAGCCATTAGGTTTCCAGCAATCCAGTTTCCTCTACAAGTGTGCTAAAGTAATAGCTCAGCATTTTGTTTCAGCAGTTCCTGGGTTTTCTCATCCTTATGGCTGACAAGTTTAATTACTAAGCTTACAATTCAACATGAAGTAGATTCTGGACATTTAATGGACACATGCCATATTACAAATATGAACAACCAAGGTGATCTATGACTTTCAGTTGCTTTTCTTTCTGCCCATAGAACTGGTTTTCTACCAGCTGAATCAAGAGCTGCAAGCAACACTTTACTGCCTGAGTGCACAGGGTGCAGCATCCCAGAGGAACCTCACAAACCCTTTCTTAATCTGACCATTTTTCATAAGTTCTTTTCACCCAGAAGCAGGAGCTCACCTGACCCGCTCCATTTCACTGGCTGTTTTCACCACTGCAAAAGGCTCCCGACGACTCCAGTCCCAGAAATGTATCTCATTGGCAGTGGCAATCAGCAAGAGCTGAGCCGTAGGATGAAAAGCAAGTGATGCAATGGCATTGTTGCTATCTGTGAACCAGCTCTCACTTCCACCCTAGAGTGAGGAGTCAAGAACCACAAGCAGTTTGTCACAAAGTTTGCTATCATTAAGTTTCCATGTACTTGCCATGCCTTCCAGCCCGCCTAAAGCATCGCAGGTGAGGCGCTCCCTTGGCAACAACAGCTGTTCCTATACAAGGTCTGTGCCAGGTCTAAAATGTAACGCTACTTGCAACAATGACCACAGATGCATTTTTGTAGATAAGTGTCTCAAGCAGCCTGTAAAAATCCTTCATTAAAAACAAAACAAAACAAGCCCATGTGTTATGTCTCTGTGCCATTTACCAAACTAGGTAGAGCAGCAGCTTCTCTAATGAACAGTTCAGATAGGCTCAGTGGAATAACAAACAGCATGTCTCTCACAAAGGCTAAACAGGCACCTTGCACAATGCTCTCCAGAATTACCTGTACCACTGCAATCAATAAAACTGGTGCTGCTAAGAAGCATGACCTACCTGGCAGGACTGAACAAAGGAGCTGTCACCTCCTCTCTAGAGAGAAGAGGATGGCTATGGTCTGTTCTATGCTTTTACACACAGGTCCCAGAAAAGCTTCCAAACAGCTCTCTTACCAGGTAACATTTGGAAAACAAACTCAGCCAAAAAAAGTCGCCACCCACCAAATATCAAAGGAACATATGTTTCAGGAAAGACTTACATGTAAATCCCAAATTCTGACCTCCCCATCCAGGCATCCTGAAGCAATGAGGCCTGGGATGGTGGGATGGAAGGTGACACACCAGGGAGTGCGGCGATGTCCAACCAAGGAATGAACACACTTGCCCGTTTTCACTTCTGTGATGTAGATGTTGTGGTTCACATGCGTGGAAGCCATTAGGGTCCTGGGAATGCAGAAGGTATGACAAACATTAGCATGAGAAGAATACAGCAAAATTAGACCATGGTTAGCTTCATCTCAACAGGGTCTGTTCACACTTAACCCAGCAGCTCTCCCACACAGAGCTCAAAGGGTAAGAGGCTACTGTTGCACCAATGTCACAAAGCTTTCTGAGCCAGATTTCAGGGTCCATGCAAACATGAGCTCATCTGAATCTGCAAGCACAAACTTGACCTTGAACGTCAGAGTGAACATGCAGCTCAGAAGGCACTCCTGACTGACAGTCTGGGGCAAATAAATATTCCCAACTCTCCACACTGTCTCAACCCCTGTCAAATCAAGTGATGCTATGAGAGATCCCACCTCCATTTCTGCTTCCAATACACACATCATCCTGCTCTGTTCTTTATTCCTAGATATCCCAGTGAATGTGTCACATCATTTGGGCATGTTGTATTAAAATATCCTTTACTCCCTTTAGTTTCTTATGAAATCCCATGGTGTCTGCACAGATCATTTTTCCTTACAATTTTGTATCACCTGGGTACCTCAGAAATTAAACACCAACTATGCTCGAAGCTGTGAGATTAGGAAGGTGCACACATTCCATCCATACGTGTCAGGAACCAGAAGTTTCATTCGGCTGTTCAGGACTGGACAACTCAATGGGCACAAGCCTCCATCACTTTTGTAAGTGTAGGGAGACTGCTGAAACAGGGAACGAACTAGGAGTTAATTACCTGTCTGGACTAAACGCCAGCAAGAAGGTGGAGCGTGGACTGTCTGGTAACTCAACTTTCTGAAAAAGCCAACAAAGCAGGAAGTGTTGCAAGAGTCATATGATAATACTTTAACTGTAAGCCACACAGACAACAAGGGGAACCCGCTGCAGGAACATATCTAGTATCACATCACTGCAGGAACTGAACAGAGCCAGAGAGCATATCAAGTGTAACACATCAAAGGTATAATCACAAGACAATTTATTTCAAATCCCTGCCTCCCTTCCCCCATTCCAAGATCAAGCTGTGCAGCTCTATCCCACAACCTTACCTTGCCCTCCCATTTCATCCATCGAGTTTTATCCTCCACCAGCTCCTGCAGAAGCCGCTGAGCACCCAAGGCTTGGGTGCCCCGTTCCCTACCCCAAAGGATGCGGACAGCATTCTTCTCCGGGACAACCTTCATGGCTCTCAGCTGCCAACACCACGCCTGCTACTGAGAGGAGATACCAGCACGTTCCAGATGACAACCACCACCAAGCTACAAATAAGCTATCCACATTTCAGTTGTTTATCTTCATGGAAACCTAAAAAGATAAGAGACTGATAAGGAAGGCAGCTTTTACCTCAATTACCCAGATGAAGTAAAAGCTTTAAATCCCAAAAATACTAGATTTGAGAGACAAATCTTTCTTCTTACACAGCCTTTGCTACCTGCTTCCATTATCAAGGCCCCACTTTGACATTTCTGCAGCCAAAGATTACTTTGAAAGCATCCAGTTCTTCCCTTGTACACGTGCCCTAGCCCCACTACACATATGAAGAATTAAAATATTCCCTTCAAATTCTTCTCCTTCCCTTCATCTCTTGCTGTATGTAATAAGGGAAAAAAGATTTATGAAGATATGGTCTTCTTTACATCTTGAAGATTTAGGTCCTATCTGGGAAGGGTGTCTGAAAGCCAGAGGAACAGTATTACTGAACTGACAATATGACAGAAGAATCTTCCAGGAACTACTCAAATTTCAGGAAAAGGTCTAACTCTAAAGGTCAGACAACTGATAGACCTCAAGTCCAAATTATCTCCAACTACATCAACAGCTTAAAAATATTAAAACAATGATGTAAGGGACAGCTCCACCAAGATTATTCCATTGTCTGCACATCACCCTTCAATCTGCATTGCTCTTAGAACAGCAGTTCACCCAAGTAATGCACACTGGCAAAGAATAATGCTTTTGGAACACTTTGACCTGCAAAAGAAAGCTTTAATATCCACTGTCTACAAAAAAAAAAAAAAAAAAAAAAAGCTAAATAAAGAAATAAATAATATAGTGACTCTAATAACAACCAAATAACAACCAAGTCACACAGCTTTTCAGTGGTGTCATATTATGGAGTACCATAAAAAAGCTCTCGAGAAAAGTTTTTTAGAACAGATAAACTAAGAAACTCTGCTGTAATGCTACTACCTTCTGATCCCAGCAGAGTGTGCATACTACTCTGCCATCTCTTGATAACATGAAGATCTAAAGACAAACCCTTCTCAATTCATGTTACACTGAACAAAACCATCAACATTCAATAGAGAAGGAAATAGACATTTAAAAAAAAAACAAACAAAAAAAAAAACCACAAAGAAGAAAAAAGGTTCATGTGCAGAAGAACCAAATTGTTAAATGACAGAACTCAGAATGGTCAGTAGCAATATTTTCTTTCCTCCCACTTTCCCTAAAAAAACTCTCCTGAACAGATCATTTAAGACAGCTGCAGCTTATAGAGAGGAGCTGTCTAAAGATAAGCCAGGAAAATTAGTTCCAAAAAAGCACACCAGTTTTTATTTCTAGAAGTAAAATAAAGAGTACTGAAGTAATTAACAAGTAAAGGCATCCACCTTCCTAGAAAACAAATTCTCCACAGTGAATTTTGAGCTAGCTGGAAATTCCCTGATGCTTAATGTGAACAGCATGGGGATCATGAATTTTAGAGAAGCTGAACTCCATGATACACAATAAGCCTTCTTTTGAGAATCTGTGAAAGTTAGCCAAACATTAGGTAGGAGTTATTCTACAAAATCAAAGCCTTACTGGAAAGCAACACAAAACCAAAAGATATCATACTGCATGAGAGTTCTTAAAAATAACTGTACAGATTAAAAAAAGCCCAAATTAAAAAAAAAAAATCCAAAAAAGCTAGAAGGATAACTGGAATAGATACATCCAAAAGCACAATATAATACAGGAATCCCTATACTAAAAATCTTCTTTAGCTAAATGCTGATAAACCCTGATCTGGATTCTGCAAACAGGCCCAAGCACCCTTGTTCAGAAGTGACAAGATTCAGATGGTGAGCAGAATGGAGAAGAAGGACAGCTCAGAACAATACAGGCAACAAAAACTCTGCTTTACAGGAGGAAACTATACATCTAGTTTAACTCCTAATCTAGTAAAATTAAGAAAACAGTAGCTGAATATTTTATATGGGTGTATTCAAGGAATTTGGACTACAACGACCCAAGAATAAACATATAAACAGGACACCAATGGAAGACTGGTCCTGCAGCTGGAATAAGCTGGAAGTTCAAAAAGATTTAAACTTTGGAACAGCCTTTCAATAGCCGTGAAGGACAAACCACATAAATAACTTGAGATCATGGTGATGTACAAGCAGGATAACAATCACTCATGAGAAAGAACAAGCTCTGACAACCTAGCAACATTTCAGTCCTATCAGAACTTATGTTCCCTAAAGTACAATTGCAACAAGGAAAACAAGAGGTTTAACAAGTGACTTTAAGTTTATTTATGCCATGGACAAGCTTACATATTGTAAAATAAATGGGGACATAACTCCTACAGCTGCAGTCAGTGAAATTCTAGTATTCACCTTATTGAAGGACCAAGTCATCTCCACTATATAAAACCAAGTACATACCTTAAGACAGCTTATCTAAATCTCTGCATGTGTGTCCTAATTTATTCAACTAATCTGCCTATACCAAACACTTCATATGTGAGCCTGAACATTTAACTTCACATTTTTCCCTCAGGGACTATACCTCGTTTTTTCAGCTTCTTCTGACTCATGTCTTTATCCCATTTTAAAAGTAAACAAAGGAAACACCCAGGGCTCTAATGCCTTCACAGTACCCTGCTAGCCTGCTCAACATTTTTAAAAGCTGGGATCTCTTCAGAAAACACTGAATGTATCCTTCTTGAGTAATGCTGAGATTACAGTGTTACCTCGGATCCCTTCAGGGGCCAAACTTTATCCTTTTTCTGAGTTAGCCTGAACACAGTAACTGCTCCTCTACTGGGTGACACATTCAGCAACATTTCAGAAGGCCAAGAAACTCAGAGCCTTCAAATGCAGTAACAGATAGATGTAGTGTAGCATTGGCAATGCAGTGAACACTGCTATTTGCTCATTTTAGCAGGAAGACTTTAACCTTTCTATTGGATTATGTGTTCAGCTTCAGTTTGTTTTGGTGTGGGGTTTTTGTTTTTCCGTTAGTTTTTTGGTTTGTGTAGGGGTTTTTTGTGAGGGTGTTAAAGGAGCCAGTTTTTTCTCTAACCTAGTAAAGATACCCACCAACTCCAAACATTTTGCTCAAATATAAACTGAATAATGACAGCATGCTATTAAATACCATTAGCAGATAAACCATTGAAGTACCAACTGTATTTACAGCCACTCATTAGACATCTGACTAACAAAGTCAAAAGTAAATGCAGAGGGTTTGAAAATACTTCTTGGGACTCAGCATAAATAAAAACTTACAGCTCACTGGATCAAACCTGTTCAGGCAAGAGGAGAACTGATTCAGTGTCTATTACAAATACCCACAACTATCACAACTGATAAACAGCTGACCACCTAAAGAGGGATTGGGATTGTTCTGTTTTCTTCTCATTGTTGAGTTTGTTTAGTTTTACTTGTTTTTGGGAGGAGGGAGGGAGGGAGATTTGGATGGTTGGTTTAATCAGGATGACCAAAAGTGTCCAACAACTGCAAGATTAGCTGATGCCCTGAATGTGATGCAGATGACCACAAAAAATTCTGAAAATGGAGAATCAAGAAATTTTTCTATGATCAGCAACTTTCTTTCCTTAAGAGTTTTCTCCCTTCAGGGCATTTCAGGACAACATGCTGGGCTGTTTACAGTTTTGGAAAGAGCATTACATAGCCCAAACCCAAGCCTTTTACTTGCTCTGTACCAGCCATCCTTGAAGAAGCCTGAAGAATTCCAAGCATTAGAGTAACGCAGGCTTACTTGAAATTGTCACTTTTACAGATGTTGAAGCTCTAAAAAACCAAAGTGAAGCTGCAAATTGGTAATACTTTGTAGTGGTACATGACTCCCTGAAAATACTGACAGAAAGGTAAGGAAGAGAAGAGGAATAAAAAGAAGCACATTCAATTTACCATATAAAAAGGATGTCAAGATATTTTATGCATTATGCAACGGCTCACCATTCCAGTTCAAAACTTCAGCATTTTAAAGAGATGATTGTTCCATTTCCAAATGTGCCCCTTCCCCATCTTTGCTGCTATTAATTTTGTGGAGATTCTGGTACCACCATGCTGGGAGCACAGCTGGCTTCGATACAAAGATGAATATTGCAATACTACCTTCAAGTTATTCCACTCTTCATGGGGGAAAAATGTTAGTTCATGTGGCCTTCAGCTCTCAGACTAATCTATTACCACTGCAAAGAACTTTGTGGTTGTGTGCTGAGCCCAACACTAAAAGCCTTTCCTAATGCATGTGCACAGAGTCAGTGTAAACAGCTACATCAGTTTTTAAAAAGGGGGAAAAAAAAGCTGCAATCAGTAAACGATATTTACAATGGGAGATCTATCCAGAAGAAACAAATGTCCAAATAATTTCAGACAATTTTGCTGCCCAAAGAGACCTCATGTGATTGATGAAGAAAGAGACAATATGAAATGAAATATTAAAGCTGTCACTGACTTTGCAATCTGGGTTCCACAGAGAGAATGCATTTATAAGACTCCCTGTAAGAGACCAGAGGAAAAAAAAAAGCACATGCCAGTAGTTTTGGTCTCCAAGTTCCTTTGTCAGTTTTAAGACTTCCATAATGTATTGACTGTAAAAGAGCCATGATCCACACACAGCTGATGGGCCAGGGCTGTATACTTTGTATTAAAACAACATGCATGGGGAAAAAAAAAAGGACTCAAAACACAACAGAAGCAAAACTGTGGTGAACAATGAGGCATATCACTGTCTTGCAAAACCACAAGCCAACCTGTCTCTAGAAAAGAAGAGGAAACAGATTATTACACTCAACTCCCCCAGTTCTGGCCAGGTGCCTACCTATCTTGTAAGCCAGTTACTTCTGTTTTCAAAATGTCTGTTCTGAAGAAGCGTGTCCAGCCCTAACAATGCCACCGCAGTTATTCCAAATTAAGTGCGGCATCTCAGGCTTTAACACCAGCAACATACTAAAATTTCAAGAGAACTGTTTATTGCATTTAATAAATGTTAGTATTTTAAGTTTCATTTAATAAATATTAGCAATAATTTAACATTCCCACTATTGCACATGTGGGTGGGTTCTCCAAGAGCAATCAGATCATCAGACAGGCATGAAAAGAGTGTATGCAGCACTACAGCCCAAATCCTTTATCTTTGCTGACAGTGATCCTAATGAAGGCTGCAGTCACAAGACAGGCTATTTCCTCTGAGGATTTTCTACAAGTCAGTTCCCCTTGTATTTTACACAGCTTAATTTTGAAGCAAACTGCCTTACCAAGACCCCTTGTGCTCTTCAGAAGTTCAAAAGAGCAAAAAAGTGCCCACTGAAAACAGCCAAATATGATCTTGCCAAAGAACTACACAGCCCCTCCTTTTGCAGGCAGCTCATTGATAAAACAATAAAATCTGCTTCTGACACCCAGACAGGAGATCTCCAAGAACAAACCAGATGTCTAGAACATAATTTGGAATATAAAGAAGCAATCACACAGCTCCAGGGACTTTCTAGTTCCCTTCCTTGTTTGTAATCTCTGTTTCCCTCCCTTCTCCAATATGGACATTTTGAGGCCATCACTTTCCTAAATTGCATGAAACTATTCATGTAAGAAGCCCAACAAGCACTACACCAGATAGAAGACCTGACTTATACCTGCAGCTTTATTAAAAATACTGATTCAATCCATATCAAATGTCATGCCATCCCCACTAACCCTTTTTGTGTCTCCGCCTGAAAAACTGAGCAAAACTTAAAAAAATGTTTATGTAAAACCAAAACTAAAAAGCTGATTTGCCCTCTTTGCATTGCATCAACCCAGCTTAACAAACAAGACAACTCAAGGAGTCCTAGTTTGGTAAATCCTAGTTTGCCAATAGCACTGGTATTTGAATAATTCTGTAACAACAAAATCAGTAAAAAATAGGTGACATGACTCATATCCCAAATAGTAGCATGGGTCAAAACGTAAGTATTGGAAGAACAGGACTATGTTCATTCTTAAAAGACAGGGCCATATGAATTTCTGGCAATATATCTAATTAGCTATATATGTCTAAATGTACTTCAAACAACATTTGATTTGTCTTCCCTTAACTCCATTTGTGGTAGTTCCAGATGAACCTTGAGACTGTTTATAGACGTATTAACCCTTCTTGGGTTAAAAACAAACAAAACCAAAACAAACAAAAACCAAAACAAACAAAAAACCCAACCCCAAACACCAGAAAACATTTTGCATAGAGCAAACTTCAAGATACCTTGTAGTAATATCTAAATGAACAAAAATTTAAAATAAAGTTACATTAGACTAGAATCTTTAAACAAGATTAACCCACAAACAAAAACAGTCTTTGGATGGGCAACAACTATCTTAAGCAAGATTAATCAAAACAAAAAAAACCCCTAAACTCTAACCCATTATTTTGTTCTACTTGTGTGCTTGATTATGCTTTAAAAAAAAAAAAAAGCTGCTGAATTTAAGAATTTAATTAGAACAAGAGTCAGTCTTCAAGTGCCCCTAAACATGGAGAATAAAAAACAGTTAGGAGAAGTCAAAGAAAGTTTATGATGCAACTATCCAAGAGAACCCAAAACTAATACCATGAAGGCACTTCCATTATATGGTCCCAGTTTTACTCTTCCAAGCTTTTAAATACTCCCCAAAGTATTATAGTGTAAGCTGAAGTTCTGCCTTGATTAAAGCCAGAGAGAGATGGAAAGTAATTCAAAAGCACATTTTCTGTAGATGCAGTAGACGCACTGCTCTAAATTGCACTCACTGCAATAAGTGTTGACACATAAAACAGGATTCCTAAAGAAAAATAACTTGTCTTAGTGCTTCATGATTGAAAAATTCAATGCTGTGTTTTAAACTGCAACTGCAAACAGCTCAGGAAATTCAATTACGTTACAAAGATGTCAATAGTACTTTGTCATTTCAAGATCCTGAATGACTGCAACAAGTAACTAATTGCCATTAGAATCTTAATTTGTCTTTCCAGTCTGGATTAAATGAGCTAAATACACATAAAAGAACTTTTCACACAAAAGAAGTACATTAAAATTCTGGCTATTTACAGCAAAATGATGAAGACATGGAAGAGAAACTTGCAGATCTCAACTCCTAAAGGTCAGAAAATGAATAGTAAATATAAAAAGGGAAGTAATAATAATAAAAAATGTAAGTGATCACCCATGTCTGGAGTCTGACAGTTTCATTTACCAAAGAGAACATGGAGCACTTTCATAACTATTATTACAACTTCCACATAAACTTAATGAATTCTTGAGAAGAGAGATATTAGTTTCAATCCAGAAGATAGGAAGAGAATAAATATGATTTCACAAAACTGTAGGTAAGTCAAAGAGCAGAACTGAGATCTGGAAGATTAAGAGTTGGTTTCCACAATTCCATACTCAAACCATAGCATCTTTTGTTAAGTTCTATACACAGCAGGAAATGAGGGACAGATAGAAGAAAAAGCCAGAGCAATAGAGAGACAGAGCAACACAGAATTCAGATTAACCCCCTAAAAAACTATTCTCATTTAGATAGGAAGGCAAAGAAATTCTCAATTCAAAATCCCATTATTTACTATTATTAATAGTCACATCAAGGTTCTTCAAGCTCAAGGGCCACAGCCAGGTCCCCCCAAGTGACATCACACATTCCATAGTAATGTGGGATTGCCAACACTACAGAGTAGCAGAAGCAGCATCACATACCCCCAAGGTGAAGACAAAGTGTTTTATGCATTCAAGGCTGCACTTCAGGCACATGCACCTTATCCAAGTAATAAAGAAAAAGCAACTGGAAGCAAGAACATGTTTTAGAAAATACAGGTAATATAATTTCTTGCTCACATGGAAATACAGTAACAAGATAAAAAGTAAAAATTATCCACACAGAAGCTGAAGTCTTCATACAAGGATGTATCAGAATTATAGAAGAGGTGGGAAGATTTAGACTCTGAACAAAGAAACACAGCCAAATTCTTGACACTCTTGCCCTTCTTGGCCTCAGACTGAGTCTGTGGGAGAAATATAAGGGAGGGGGAAAATTGTCCAAAACATGAGTCAGAGACTCCTCTCAGCAATACTGCACTGCCCAAGGTGAAGAATTAGTAACACATACCAGGAAGAAGGAAGCAGGAATCACTCTGCAAGGGCAACCCAAAACCCCTCACTGAGAGCATGGGGAGTGCAGCTGAGCGAGCACATGGATTAAGATGACGCTCTCCACACTCCAGCCTGACACTTCATCATCCCATTCAACAAACAGTTTACAAAAACTGGAGACAACACACAGCTACCAGACAACAATCCCAGTCAGAATTCCCAACAACCAACTAAGTCCTGAGATGCAGACAAGTACTGCTTCCTCTGGGAGAGGAAAGCAGGTCTCCTCTTGTTCCAAGCAACCCAATCAATGGGTCTTTCATTAGGCAACTACTATATCCTGCAATAACTTTCCAGTAAGATATTTCTAATATTAATCCTCCTCCACTGCATATCACATTGTCATTCACTTTTGCAAAACAAAATTCGTCTGTCCTTACCTTACTAATATTTTGTTTCTATTACCCTCCTTGCTAGGATAGCACAGGGCTACTAACACAAAACACACAAGGTAGCTATTATCATGCACTATGCCCTGTATCAGGCTCCCAGAAACCCAAGAGGGGAAAAAAAGTACCTTAGTGCTGTTTGCATTAGTAGTAAATATTCACATCAACAACAACTCTGCAAGACCCATGAGTTCTGTCAGTTTGCTAATCATGGCATAAAAGATTAGTACTAGAGTTTATTTCCAGAAGTTTCTTTAAAGAATCATTATTCAAATGCCAAACTTCTGGCAGAGGGATAGCAGCAGACTGGATCATTGTGTACCTTCTTTAGAACTGGTTGTTACAGTTGTATAAAAGTTAAAAGCGCTGCTCGGAAAATGGAAAAGTAGGAAATAACCAAACAAGAATCCAGAGGGTCAGTTATGACTCAGAAAAGGGCAAAAGAAAGAAAACTGAGAAGAAGCTGTCAGCAAAGTAAACATTCGTCAGAAACTCCCAGCAACTCAATCTGAAAAGGCATGTCCAGACATTTGGATCCAAATACATTCTTCATTCCAAGCATCAGGAAAAATATAAATGCTAGTGGACAGCCCTACTCATTAAGAGCCACACTGCCACAAAAAAAACCATACTCATTTGTGACCATCAAAATAAAATGGACCAATTTTTTTAAACAAAATTACCCAGAGAAGCACCAGTTGTGGACTCCAGAACCAGCACATAAGCTACACTGAAGATTTAGGAATGTTAGGAAATGCATCACAACAGTCCTTCAGAACTCAAGAAAGGATTTTTAATTTAGCAGAGAATTTCAGGTCCTGTTGCTTGCATCACTCATAAAGCATTCAAATCTGCATGGATTTTAACCTCATACTACATTCTGAAAACCGACCCAACAACAAACTTAAGAGACCAGTAATGGACTGGCAATAAGTGCACATTACCAGCAGGTCATTCTTAGGTCCCTTTTTAACATTCCCATCAGCAATTTGAAAGAGGATGGGAGTGGCAAAGGCAAAAGAAGCCAGATGACATTTGCAGAGGACACCAAGCTGGGTGGAGCAGTAAACAAGGACAAATATAGAAAAACATACTGGGTTTTTAAATAAAGATCAAAGAGCACTTCATACAGAGGAGAAAACAGAGCAGCACTGAGCACTGACCATATTTACAGACTTCACATTCATACAACCTATCTTCATGAAGACAGGCTTGCATCTAGATAACAATTAATGAATCTATCACCACAGAACAATACTCGAAAGTGTGTAGTGAGAAAAGCTACTCATAACCACCTACAGGATCTCTTGAAGATGAAACCCTATTTAGTACAGGAAAAATTGCTTTCCAAAGGCAGCTGAACGCATGGTATTGAGAGGATCACAAGTAATCAAAAAAAAAAACACTACAAGAACACTACAGAAATTTATGTGTTGTCAGGAAAAATATGGGAGATGACAACAAAAACGTTCCCATAGACGGTGAATTAGCTGAGTTCGTTTCCTCACTAGACAAGACGTAACCAGAGGTACATCTGAATGCATTTTTGCCAAACACTACTTTCACAAGCAAGTGTTCTGCAGCACACGATGAAAAACAGCAGAGATAGAGCAGACAACGCTTGCCGCACGTTTTATTTGGGTAAGGCCGGAAAACACCAACAATGATAAAAAACATCTCGAAGCAACAGCCCCAGAACGCAACTGGACCGAGCCCGACCACGGGCCCCGGCGGGTGCCGCTGGGACAGCGAGCGGGGCGACGGACGGCGAAGCACCAGGCACCCGAGCTGGGACAGAAAATCCGGCTGAGGCACGCTCAGGAGAGCGGCAGCGGGGCACGGGCTACTCGCCGGTACCGGGACGCTCTCCCCGGGGCTTCCGTCCCCGCCGGCCGGCGGGAGGCAGCGCCGCGGGTTTCGCCCTCCCGCCGCGGCGCCCGGCCCGGGGCAGCGCGCCGGCCTCCCCGCTACCCCCAGCGTAAGGCCGCGAGCCCGGAACTCCCGTACAGAGGCCCCGGCAGCGACTCCCGACTCCCTCCCGACCGCGTTCCACCGGCCGCGGCCTCACACGGATCGGTACCGCCGCCTTCCGGGGCGCCGCCGCGGGGCCGGCCGCGCCCGCCCGGGAGCGGCAGCGCGGCCTCGGCGCGGAGCCGGCGGCGCGCGTAGGCCCGGAGCGTACCTGCAGCGGCGGGGCCGGAGCGGGGCCGGGCCGTGCGGGCGGAGCGGCCCCAGGGTCGGTCGTCGCCGTCGCCGCCGCCGCGCCGAGCTCCGGCCAGGCGGGCCAGCCGAGCGCCGAGCGGGGCCCAACGGCGGCGGCGCCGAGCGCGGGAGCAAGGCCCGAGCAGCCGAGGCTAGAACGCCGCCAGGCAGCGCCAGCCGAGCGACGAGGTCTTCCACCGCCGCCCGGGGGCGACGGAGGGCAGGCGAGAGCAGTCGAGCCCCGAGAACTGCGGGGCAGCGCCCCAGCCCAGAATGAAAATCTGCATAATTTAGCTTAGAGAGGCGTGGGATGTTGGAAAAATGCTCTTAACAGACGAATGTAAACTAACACGTACAATAGTCAGACTCTATAAAACAGATTGGAAGTTACTATTCTAGATTTCCAAGATAAGGGTCGTCCAAACTTAAGAGGAGAAAGGGGTGTTAAATGTCTTCACAAACGCCCAGGACTGGAAGAACCGGCCCGGTGCCGGAGCAGTGGCCGTGGAGGTCTCCAGGTGGTCGCAGAACCCAAACAGTTCGAGCTCCTGAACTTCAGGGGAGGATGTAGCAGGCGAATCGGGAAGGCTGTACCTTCCCAATACCTCAGGCAATGGGGAAAGGAAGAGGGCAACGTGCAGTCGATAGTTTAGGATAAAAGGAGGCTGCGTCCTCCAAAACCCTGAGAGACCCCGCGGGGGTATGGTCCAGTGAGCTCTCTCCTTTTATTCAAATAAAATAAATAAAGTTGCAGGACTCCTCTGTCTCCTTTGTGGACACTGGCTCTTCACAGCATGATTTTCTGTATAAACCAAATCACAAATCTCAAAGTAGTTTGCAGAAAATATTTTTTTTTTCACATTTTTTTCAGCCTGGAAAAGAGAAAGCTTCTGGATGACCTAACTGCTGCCTTCCAGTACTTGAAGGGAACGTAGAGAAAAGATGAGGAAGACCATTTACAAGAGTGTGTAGTGACAGGACAAAGGGGAAGGGCTTTAAATTGACAGAATGTAGGTTTAGATTAGATAGTAGAGAAACTTCTTTACTGGGAGGGTGGTGAGGCACAGGAATACGTTGTCCAGAGAAGCTGTGAATTCCCCATTCCTGAAGTGTTCATGGACAGGTTGGATGGAGGGAGCTCTGAGCAACTTGGCCCCATGAGGGAAAATAAAAGTCTTTTCTGAGGGAAAAGAAAAAAGTCTGGGTGAATGGTTTTGAAGGAAGCTGCTTAGGAGTATGTGGTGGAAACTGCTCCCTACATTTCCTGAGTGAAGAGAAGGGTACTGACATCTGACTCAGGTAAGAATAGTGCTCAGTGGATTGGCTTTGTCTAGTGTGGTCTGATGCAGTTTTTGCCCAAACTGACAAGCAGTGAGATCAGTTTTGAGATTAAACTCTACCACAGGTGACAGTGGCTGAAAGAAGACAAAACTGAGCAGCAAATGTGCTCCAGGAAGTGCCTGCACTCTGAGTCTGCTCTGGCCTCAGCACACACTGGGAAGAGGCTATTCATAGCGTAAATTGAGAAACTCCAGCTTGTCATTAAGTGACAATGTTTGTACCTACACATGTCCAAGTCTCCCTTGACCTTACCACCACCCACACAGCTCATTCAGTGTCTGCTGGTGTTTTGGTCTAGTGAACAGTATTTTTAGCGCAGACCGTCAGATGCAGTTATAAGCCATCAGGCACCATATATGGCAGCAACTCTCACCTTAAAAATGCTTTTTTTAGAAAACAATGCTTGTCTGCTTTTTCCTAGGTAAAAGGAGCAGGAGTTTTGCTGCAGTGACCAACAGTAGTTCTTGTATAACACCTTGCATAAAGAAAACTGAATTATATCTGAGATCCTTGTACACAACATTTTACAGCCCTCACTGAGGCTTCTGAAAACATCTTGTTTACACATCATCAAGCATGCCTGGTTTTCTGTGAGATAGTAAGTGCTTACTGCCACTGGAAACCTGGCAGAGTGTATCTAGCCCTGCATCTCCACCCTGCACCTGCGAAACGTGTCCTGTACACTTGTATTCATCAAATGTGGGGCATGACCCAGACTCGCTTGCTGTAAAAGGACACATCCACAATGCCAGGAAATATCAATGCTACTTTAAGTAGTTACAGTTTTGTAGTTTTCTGCATTCCCTATCACTTTTGTTACATTTACTGCCCAGTAAACAATAAAATCTAAGAAACAAAATTTTCTTAGACTGCTGTCATGAGATCCTTGGAAACACTTGTGCCTTTTAGAAAGAGAACATTTCCAGGAAACTGCCCAGCCTTGTGCCAGCAACAACTGCGTGCATCAGTCATCTTGTTCCACTGAAGAACTAGATTGCCAGCAGTGCTAGAGCAGCCTTTCCACACTTCTGCTTTGATCTAAGAGGAGAACTTTTGCAATTGGTTCAATCTCTGTGACCCAGCCAGTCCTTTGTGTTTCTTTTACAGCCACCACCAAGACAACCAGTTTCCTGCTGCAGGAGCAAACCAGCCTCCCCTCCACTAGACCATTTCCTGATGTCTGTCAAGTACCCAACAGAGTCACCACAGCTTAATGTCTTCTCCAGCCTGTATGGGAAAGAAAGAATGTTCAATCCCTCTAGATATGTACAAGCACTAGTGTGTGCCCAGAAAAATGCCAGACCCCTCCCAGAACACAGCTGCCAGCTTTCAGAAAAATCACTGGAGTTTGTGAGATGTGTAAAATGGCAAAATGGTGTTGAGCAAGAATTTATACTGCAAACAAAAATATAAATGTTTGCTTTGCTGCTCATGAATTCACAGTAGAAAGGAGCTCATGTGGAAATTTAATTTGTGTAAAATACTGTTTAAGAAAATCAATCATAAGTGTTTTGAGTTACACAGTGGAATAGAATTGTTGCTTTGTAAAACAGTGCAAGGTTTACAAATTTTCCATCACTATAAAAGACAATTTCCCTAATTTTCCCACCGTTGTCACATTAGTCGTTGTTCTCAAGTGAATGGGGCGCCTGTAAGCATCATGACAGCAAAAATGTCCCAATTAAACTGAATCTCTGGAGAGATTGAGAGCAGTTCAGAAATTTGTCTGAAATGAAGAGAGTATATTTCTTCTCGTCTCACATCTGCTTAAGTCTTTACAGGCTTAAAGAAGAGGAAGGGGCATGTTTGCTCCAGATAACTTCCCAAATGAACTGTTAAAAAGCTTTCTCTCTGTGACAACATTAGCTAAAATGAGTAAGTAAAAGCTCCTGACGAACACGACAGGCTTCCGAGTCCACTGATTCCATTTGCTCGTATTCTTCTTCCGATTGTTCCATGTGTCCTGTGGCTGGTGCAGACCACACGTCCAGCCCATGCTGCAGGGAGATGTTATGAAGCACGCAGCAGGCCAGAATGATGTGGCTGGACTTCTCTGGAGAATACTGCAGGGTGCCTTTGGAGCCATCGAGGCAGCGGAACCGGGACCGAATGGTTCTGAAGGTGCGCTCAATGACGTTGTGAGTGGCGGAATGGGCCATGTTGTAGCGGTACTCTGCAGGCGTCTCGGGAATGTGCAGAGGGGTCATCAGCCACGTCCGGAGCAAGAAGGAGCTGTCACCTGTGAGCCGTGGAAAGCAGCGGGACAGGTTACACACCTACAGATAGCCACAGATTTCAGCCTGGTTTACTGGTACAGCAGATACAGAATAAGTTCTTCCTCTGGATAAAAGAGAAGGCACGGAAGAAGTAACTCTGGTTTACAAATGTGACAAAGTAAAGGCACTTGGTTTTACACAAGAAGACTTTCCACAGAAGAGTTTTAAGAGAATTAATCTACTGCATAAAACAGGGGGAAACAGTTGGACTAGGGCAGTACCTAGAATTAAAAATTGCATAATTCAGCATGGAAAGGTGTAGAATACTGAAAGAAAGCCATTAACAGAATGAATGAGGATTTATACATACAATATCAGTCTGTAAACCAGACAGAAGTTAATGTTCTAAGCTTAGAACACTTAAACACAGATTAGAAGTTAATGTTCTAAGCTTCCAAGATAAGGGTAGTCCAAACTGAGTCATAAATCTCAAAGCAATTTGCAGGAAAGCAATTGAAAGTAAACATATCACTCGTGCCCAGAGTAAGGAGACAATATATAATTGACTTTCTACTGAAAACAAGGATGAAAAGCTGACTTACCAAGTAGCCAGCCGTCTTTATGTAGCTCAGTTTCAAACTGGCTTGTGAGGGCTGCCTGCTCTAACACCGTGCAGTCAGGCAGGCTGCCTGGCCAGTGCGTTTCAGCACTAAGGAGGACTCCTCTGGAATCACACACCATGAGGCAGTTCAGGGAATGGAGACCCTTTCGGTTCACATAGGACAGGTCCTCAGCATTTGGCGCTTTGATTGCCACGTGGGTGCAGTCAACCACCCCCAGCACTCCCGGCATTCCTGCCAGCGCATAAAAGTCATCCTTCAAGGTCTGTACAGTAGCTTCATCTTTAGGAAAGTGAATGAACTGTGAGGCTCTTTCCACAAGTGCCTCGGTTACATTGGCAACACAGCGGCTCATCGAGGCTTGGCTAATGCCCATAGCATCCCCCATGCGAGTCTGGAAGGAGCCAGAGGTATAGAAACCCAATGCAGCAAGGATTTGCGTCTCTGGACTGATGGCCCTGGACCGCTGTGTAGGGCGTGAGAGAGTGGCTCCCAGGAGATCCACCAGGTAGCAAATGAACTGTCGGGGAAAGCCGTACGTGGATACTAGATACTCATCCGTGACATCCTCCAGCTTGAAGCGATCCAAAGTCCGGTGTCCGCGGCCATAGAGCAAGAGGTCGCAGTCAAGAACCGCGATAGGTACGGCCATGGCTGACGGCCAGGGGCGTCCCCTGGGGCTCCCCTCTGACAGGGCTTTCCCAGAGGCTTCACCTGCATAAAGCAAAAGAGGATACTCAGAACAGTTGTTACAGGTGATCTTATCAGACTCCGTTACCATTTTCCTTTCAGTCTGATCATCCAGAAAATCTTTTAATTTTTCTTTTTCTGCTTTTAAATACACGGGCAGCCAGGTGGACTCACCGCGGAGCCGACACCTCTGTGGGGCGATGACAGGAATTTACCTCCCGCGGCGGAGAGGGAGCTGGAGCCGTCCCCAGTCACCCTCGCCGGGGCATGCCAGACACGAGCCGTGGGCAGCCCGGCGGGCGGTCTTGCAGCCCTGGCGGGTGCTGCCGTTGCCGGGCGTCCCGGACCCCACGGGCCGCCCGAGCTCCGCCGGAGTCGTCCCAGCCCTTACCGGCCCCGCGGCCGCTCCCAGGCGGTCCCCGCCGGTCCGGCCCCACATTCGCCGCGACAGATTCGCCACAGGCAAGGGGCTACCGGCGGGAGCGGCACCGGGCGCTGCCCCGATTTTTTAGGCCTGGCGACGTCCTGCCTCCCCGGGCTGTGGGCTCGGCGCCCCGCGGGCGGGCGGGGAGCGGCGGGCGGCTGCGTGCGGAAAGTGCCGCTGCGGACATTCAGGCACCTCCCTTCTTCCCTCCCTTCCTCCTTCCTTCCTTCCCCCCCCGCCCGCAGCGGATGAAAACAAACAGCGGCGATGGCGACGGCGATGGCGGCGGCGCGGCGCAGCCCGCGGCTCTGAGGGCAGCGGCAGCCCCGGCCCGGCCCCCGCCGCCGGCCGCGCATCCCCGCCGGCGCTGACACTCGCGGCGAGACCCCCGAGCCGGGAACGAGGAGGAGGAGGGGCGCCGGCCGGAGCCCCGGAGCGGCTTCGGGGCTTGGAGGCGGCGGTCGCGGCCCCGGGGCCGCGGGGCTCTCCCCGTGCCCGGTCGGGGCGCGGAGGAGGCGCCGGGGCGCGGCGGCGGAGCGGGCCCCGCACGGGATGAGCCGCCGCGCCGCCAGCACTGCCGGCCCCGCGCAGGTACCGCGGCCCCCGCAGGGCAGGGCTGGAGCTCCGTGAGCCCGCGGGAGGCCCTTCCAGGGGAGGGGGCTGTGATGTGCGTCTTAAACCATTGGCTGTGGGTTCGCGTCTCCGTTTTACTTTGCTTCGCTGCTCGTGGGGTTCGGTTCCAGACAGCCGCGTGTCGGCTGCGATTCGTTTTCCTAACGACTGGTGGCTGTCAGTGGAGCCTGGGGAAGATGTGGCCCGCTGTAATCTCAGCAGGGGGTCATTTCAAATCAAAATGCTTCACAGCCTGTTGGAAACAGTGGAATCTGAGACCGCACGCTCCATTTTATGGTCTTGTATAGTCTCCCTGTGAGACGCGAGTTTGTGGTATGCTGGGAAAGAGCAGGGGTTTACAGGTGGTCGTATCTTTCTTTTTCCTGCGGGAGGTGTGGCTCTCAGGGCACAGTCAGAGTCGTTCCCGTGGATTCAGTGGGAGCAGAGACATCTTCCATGCCAGTGAATAGGTAGAAAAGGGAATCTTTGGACTAAGCCTACAAACTGCTTACTTACAAATCCCAAAAGTGATATGACTAGGCACATACCAAGGGGGAAAAACATGGCAAATTACTGCCTTAGCTGAAAATTAGTTGGCTGTCCAAATAAAGTTTAGAGCATCTCCAAATTATTGCAGGACTGGCCTGACCTGGAGGACCCTTCCTTCTTGTGGCAAGAAATAAGTCTTTCAGATGAGCCAGGCTGTCTGTAGATGTCCAGAAGGATCATACAGGATCACTTTATTTTGCTTAAATGGTATTGTATAATCTTAACATTTCTGAACATGGGTTCAAACAATAGTTGAACACTGGTGATTGTGTTGGTGATTATAGTGCAGGGTATGTAGAAGCAGATTCTGGTTTAGTCTGTATACTTTGGCTTGACAAACAAACTGAGAGGATGGACCTTTGGACTGATACCATTTTTAGACCTTAGGGAAGTACAGAATGTAACTGTTGGTCAACAGGAATTACTTAATATTGTTTCTAAGTCAGTGGAACTGGCTGTGCTGGCTTTAGTAAGGTATTTACTAAGCTGTGGAGTTATTGGTTAAAAAGTGAATCTGTTTCCTGATGAGGAGGAAAAATTACCTCTTTATCAGTCAAAACTTGAGCATATAGTGAACTACAGAGCCTTTGATCACATCAGAATGTTTATGTTATGTGAAACAGTTTTTCTGCTATTGAATTTATTCTCTTCTGCTATAGAATTTAATATTTTCTTTAAAAAAAATCGACAAACTTCAAAGAATGAGAGTGTCACACCTTCAAACTTAGAACTGTTTGCTACTTCTCCCTAGGTTTCTGACTAATCTACTAAGAAGGCAAAATGGAGATTAATTTTAAGTAATTGTAGGATACTGGAGTTTGACTTGCAGGCCCAGTCTTGAAACAGAGCACTGTGTTTATGAAGATCTTTATATAGTTGCTTATTAGTGTGCTCAAAATACCTGCTTGCAGTGAAGCTTCTTGTTCATTGAAGGGAGGACCTGTTCCAGGAGCTCTTAAAACCTTCAAAAACTTCCATGTGCTTCTTGTTTACTGCATGATTCAATGAGGCTTTTCTGAGCTTCTCATAGGACATCCTTGGAGAGTCAATTTGGTCCTGTATTAAAAAACAAGTTCTGGACGAGTGGTATGGGCAAGGAGTGCAGTCTGCGGCGCACAGTCCAGTAACTGGGAACGAAGATCTGGGATGAGAGCTGTGCACAGCCCTCTCCTTACAGCTACACCCACTCTGCTTTCTTCCCTCTTGTCTTTTCAGTTTCACTCTAGCATAAGAACCATGAGTAATTATTTTGCGTTGATGAAGGTCTGGTTGAAAAGAAAGCAAGATAACTTTTAAGTTGTAGCAGCCATGGCTCAGAGAGAAATATAGGAGATGATGGAAGCAGCCTCTATATGCTTTCCCCAGCAGCAACAATAATGCCTGGTGTGTGTCAGGTGCTTCTGCTCCTTTCCTGTTTCTGTAGGTGTCAGAGAGATGCACTGGCTCAATTCCCGTGCACGGAACACGTAGTGTAATGCCGGTGATCGCCGCTGTTGCCATACAGCTGCTGTGTGCCGGGTTACAGGTGTCTGCCGCCAGCGGGGCTGCTCTCGCTGAGAGCACGGCTGGGAGCACGGAGCAGGGCAGGAGCACGGCGTGCCTGTCGCTGTAGTTCCTCTCGGCTCTGCCGAGGCATTAAGGGGAGGGCTCTTGCAGTTCCTTGCATGACAACAACGAACAGCGCCATCACCTTATGCTGATGTGTCCTTCTCCTCAGAGAAGGAGGGTATAAATAGCAGTAGAGTGTATAAGGCACAACACTTAGATGTTAAGCCGTTGGATAAAATCTGTCTCAACCTTGGGAGAAGGAATAAGGATTTAGTCAAGAGAGCCACATGAGGCAGTTCTCCTTTGCTGTTTCTGATGTTTCTGTTCAAGTAAAGTGAAGACAAAGGCATATAAATAAAAGCAACAGTATAAAAACGGCTGTTAAGGAAGTTGGAGACAAAGCAAAAAGCCATATGGAAAAGATGCTTGCTGCATCACGTGCTGGTGAAAAATCAGTTTACTTAAGGGATTACCTGGTTGAGGGGAGATCAATCATCTGGATTTTTCTAACCTAGACCAAAGGTTATTTCCCTCTAGTTGTTATTCAGTGTAAAATGAGCCTGTGTTATCCTTGAGTTAAGCATAGGCTGTGCACTAGCACTTAACAAGGAGCCATGCTGGCATTGCAACCTACTGGATCTGAGAAGTTGATTGAGTTTGGTAGAACTCAGTTTAAAAAATTTCCTTCCTGTTCAGGTCAGCTGTGGCAGCTAACCTGAAAGTACCAAAGAATTTCTGTAAAAAAAAAGTTTGCTGTAATTCTAGCTACATCTTAACTCTTACCAAGACTGATTCTAAAGGTGAATACTGTTCTAAGCCTTAGAAGGTCTCAGGCAATCACCAGAGGCCCTCCTACAAAAAAATGGAGAGATTATTGGCTGTCAGATAAGAGCCCTTAGACATTTCAGGAGGTGAGTTCCAAAGTCCCAGTTTTCCCATGAAATTATTTATTCCTTTCCAGGAAACCTTGCCTGATACTTTCTGCTCTACTTTGGACTCTGGTGGGTTAACTGTTGCTGGCATTTGGAGCTTGAGAGGTAACAGTATGAATCTCCAAATGTTTGATGAATGTTACAGGTAGTTTCAGATTTTCCAAGAAGAATCCCAGTTCTGCTGCACCAGGGCAGAGCCATGAGGCTCTCATTTTTTTTGAACCCTCTGGTGGTTGTTTCTCTCCTCTAGAAATATTTGGGTCATCAGAACAAATTCCTGTACTGCACATGGAGCCATGCTGATGGTCATCTTTGTTTCCTTTCCTAAGAGACCAGTGAGCCTAACACCTTCCATTAGTCCCCAAGTATCTTGAAATAGTTGATATCAGAAGTTTTTTTCAGCCTCAAAAGGCAAATGTGGGTGTTTTGTTTGACAGCTCTCCCACAATATCAGGATATGTACTTCCTTGAATCTTTCTGCAGGGGTCACATATCACTTTTCACATTCAAAGGCAGTATGTTTTTGGTTTTTGGTTTTTTTTTTTTAGTTTTTAAATGTCAGCATTCTCTTTTCTGAGAAAAACATATTTTTAATGCAGTATTTTATTGCCTGTATCAGCCAGGTTTGTCAAAGATCTCAGGTCTCCTCAGCCCCTACAGTGCTGTACTTAATTAAGTCAAAATAATAATAACAGGTTGTTCTTGCCTGGGGTTTTGTTTGTTTGCTTGTTTGGGGGGATTTGTGGTTTTTTTGTAGTGGTACATGTGTGTACTAAAGGGTTGGGGTTTTTAAATTTTGAGTACTGTGTCAAGCACTTTAAATGCTGCCTTCCTTTTGCAACCCCCCACAGTGGAAAGGATCTGTAATCTGTCTAGTGGAGGTAAAGGCAGGGAAAGAAGGGATAACAGTTTCAATAAGGAGGTTAAAATATCCAAGGGATAATTTGAAAACGCATCTGATGTTGAATATTTTTTGTTGTTAGTTCTCAATTTAAATTATAATTTGTAATGAGAACAGTACAGCTTAAGGAGATGTGGTATGAATGTAGCCCAGGAACTTTCAACTATACTCTATGTCCAGCTTTCTTTTTATAGAGTCATTCAGAAAGCAGCCCTGTTCTCTATAAAATGTTCTGTAAATTGCAGTACTCTTATCTTGCAGCCCTTTTTGATTGATGCTCCTAAAGCATTGGGCTTTACTGTCATTAAGTGTGATATTTTAAATAGAAGTATTGCATGTGCATGGTCATGAAAGATTCTCTATTTGCTGTGTGAACAGGGCTATTGGCCCTTTTGCCCTGCAAGCTTTCATTTGCATAAATAGCATACCTTGCTGTAAGTTCAGTCTTTGCTTGATGACTGAACACTGAATAACGTTGTGCACAGAAGCTGCTCGTGCCCCTGACCTCAGCTGGCCGGCATTCCTGCGAGGAGCAGCACGTTCTTTAAATACAGGATGTCTGACAAGCTGCCTCAGGCTGATTAGCTGTCCCAAAACTGCAGCAGGGGTAGGAGTGAATTCATGCTTTGAAGGCTTACACGGAAAAACTACCAGTGCTGCTAATTAAGGCGTTCCTCCCCAGTGGTCTCTATATGATTATTAACTTACGTGTGAAGAAACTGAGAGACAGATGAATTGTGATTTATCCCAGGCCATGTGACATGATGGTGACAAAAATAGGATTAGTGCCTTGCCCTGCCCTGCTTCAGACGCTGTGCAAGTTCATTGTGTTCCTAGAAACAATTGTATTTTGAAAAACAAGGCAGTGTCAGTGTGAAAGCTAAGTATGTATTATCAGAGCTTTCAAGAGAAGTGAATAGAGGATTTTGGTCTATTTCTTGACAAAAATTTGTCTTTTCAGTTGGTTGTAGATGAATTTTGTAGCTGTATAATTTTTACTTCATGTACTATTTATTGAAAGTAAATAAGCAGTGTAGCCTGTTCCAGCAATGGTTTATTATACAGATTTCTGCTGAAATACCACTGAAATACTGTTCTAAGAATTTCAAGCTCAAGATAGCAATTTGGCTTGGTTTTGACCAGTGCTGATAGCTCAAGATACATTATTTCTGAAGCAGAGACCTCCATGTGTGATGGTTAGCTTGGCATAGAATGCAGTCATTGTGGTGTTGGGGTGTTCTGGGTTTTTTTGTTTGTTTGTTTTGCTTTTTTAAATTAAGCTAGCAAAATTGAAGAACTTGTACTGAGTTTTAATTGTGAGCCTTGTTTTTTTTTAATTTTTTGATCTTTGCACTGACCAGATAAACTATCAATGTGCATTTATACCACACACTCACATCTCAAACCTTTTAGCATGTTTGGATTTTGACAGGTAGAGCACTTTGGTATTTATCATTTCTTTTGAGATGACCTCTAATGGCAAAAATATTTTGAAATCTAAAGAGAAAGCTTGAAGGAGACTTCATTCCCAGACTTGTGCTATATTTCAGATTGCCATATGCAATGGACACTGATCTCAGTTCCCAGGACAGGAAGGACCTGGACAAGTTCATCAAATTTTTTGCTTTAAAGGTAATTTTTCTCCTTTGGACAAATGCCTCTTCTTCCTTGTTTAAAAAATGCCAAAAAACAAATGACATACTTGGTGTGGCTAGAGTAACAAGACTTGTTGGTTTTTTTTTGTTTTATTTTGTTTTGCTGAAGAAGAACAAAGCAAGAAGGGCTGATGTGAAATTTAAGAGATTCCTGAGAACAACTAGAAAAACATATTTTCCCCTTTTTTCTACCCTCAAATCCTCTTCCATCCTCCAGAAACATCCTGCTTTAGAATCAGCTGTAGGCACTTCACACCTCTGTCAGCTTTGGGTTTCTAGCAGCATGTCCAACCACCAGCTTTTAGGTAGTTTATCTGCTGGACTCCACTCTTTCAGCCTATCTAAATTTTTATATTGCATCCAAAAACAATAATACCAGAATGTTCTCTTGAATGATGTTGATATGTAATTATAAAATTTGGCCTCACTTCATACATTGGTGCAAGTAGATAATCTGACAATGGCTTTGGTCTAAATAGACAGATTCATTTGTCTTTAGTTTAGTTGTCCAGGCCTCGGATATTTTTGTAAATTTTTCTGAATTTTCTATAAAAACTGCAAATCCTGATTGCAAAATTGACTTTGTCTTTTAGTCTTGTTACAGAAAAAGGTCAGCCTAAAATGATTTTCTTTCTGAAATACATTTGCCTATTACATGTAATAATTTAAAGTTATTAGAACTGAAGAACAGTGTAGCAAACTCTACTTCTCTACATCCTGGTCAGCCCTTTCATCTTTTTCACTTGGAGCTTGTGTAGCTCAGGCTCTGAACTGAGGCTCAGAGCTGGTGCTGAGCCCAGAACATCACTAAGTATCCTTTTATTTCTATTCCAGACAGTACAAGTAATTGTCCAGGCCCGACTTGGAGAGAAAATCTGTACCCGCTCATCATCCTCCCCAACAGGTTCTGACTGGGTAAGGTCTTATTTTTTAAAGCCACTCCATAACTCTGTGTGTGTGCTGGGAACACCACGTGATTACTACAGTCTTGTGCAGACAATAATAATTATTCACAGAGTAGGTACTACATGTAGTTATGTTTGTGGTGATGTTGCGGGGGGTTGGTGGTTGTTCTTCACATGCAGCAAATCACTCTGGACTCTTACTGATGAAGAGTAAGAGAAATAATGCTTCTCAGCAACTCCTGTTAGCTAAGGCACATTTCCAAGATCTGCTTGGGGGTGGGGTGATGAGTTCTTATCTGTCAGAAGTTTGCTACTCTGCAATTCAGGACGTTTTAGTATTTGGCTTTAATAAAATTGAAAAGACTCAAGATACTCTGTGGATGAAGATAGGACTGAAGCGAGGGAAAAGGAGCATATTTTTAATAGCAGGAATAAGAAAAACGTTTGAATTAGCAGCCAAGGGAATCTTTGTAAATATGAAAAGCTTGAACCCAGCTGGGAATTTTCTGTTTCATAAATATTTCAGTGGACACTGACCTAGTATGTTATATATGGGTCTGTGAGCCTGTCTGAAATGTACCATCACACAGTTTTTCAAAGAAATAAAAAAAATGGAACCATCCCTTTGATTCTGCAGTTCAATTTGGCAATCAAAGATATACCAGAGGTTACTCATGAAGCAAAGAAAGCCCTGGCAGGACAGCTGCCCGCTGTTGGACGGTCTATGTGCGTGGAGATTTCTCTCAAAACCTCAGAGGTGAGAACTGAGTCAAAACAGATGCCCTTTTTTTTGTTTGTGGGGTTTTCTGCCTGAATCTTAAGTCAACTGTTGTTGTGGTGTGAAGCCCACAGCTGCTGCCTTTGGTCCAGCAGCAAGGGCCAGATGAGCCCAGGCACATTCCATCCGGTAATATTGGGATCTTATTCCAATAAACTATGAGAGCTCCTGCCCTTTAATCCAAGACAATGTGAGAATATTTAAATTTTATTAAGTTATATGCTAATGAAATGAAATGTATTGTTTAACAGAAGCAATTCACTGCAAAAATCTGAGGCCAAACACACAAATGACGCAGCAGAAAAATCTAAATTTTTTAAGAAAATTAAATTCTTAAATTTTAAGAAACTAATTTCTTAGCCCATGAAGAACTTAGGCATTCTGAAGAAGGTATTCCCTCAGGTGATATAATTGTGCAGGGACACTTCCAGTGCACCTTTTTCTATCATTGCATCACAAGAAAGTGCGAGCCAGGAGACAAACCATTGAGAGGTGTGGCCACTGCTGATCACTAATGAGATTTGAACAGGTCTGTGTTCTGGAATGAGCCTTTGTTTGCCATTTTTTCTCTGATCCAGGGGGACTCCATGGAGCTGGAAATTTGGTGTCTGGAAATGAATGAAAAGTAAGTGCATTCTTTGTGTTTGTATTTCTTAGCTGATGCAACGGGCACATGTGGTTAATCTACGGTGATCCATGAGCACATTCTGGCTGTGTGGCCAGGGGCACTCCAGAGGGAACACTTCTCTTTGTCTCGAGCAGCAGTCAATCTCTTTAAACACCAGTGTCAAGAATGAAAACTAGTAATTTAATTCCTTCTTCATTCTTCCATTACAACTAGTAGGTTTCCTCAGATACAAGAATTCGTAGTAATGACAAATGTTTTTCATATTGAAAAGGTGTCTCTGTTTAGTAGAAGGCTGCATGGCATTTTTCAGCAATTTCTTCTACAGCAGGTAACTAGGTTGAAGCAGGATGCTTAGCTGGTTGGTCAGTACAGGTAGCCACACTGGGGCTTTATTTATCATTTTGGCAATAAAATAAAACAACTGGCCCAGAGTAATTTTTATTTTAAATAAAATAAACAAAAGCAATTGCAAACCAAAAACAAACAAGAGCCCCAAATCCAGGCAGCTTAGTTGTGGACAAAAGACTAATTTTTTTTCGTTTGTGTTCTCTAGGTGTGACAAAGAAATCAAAGTTTCATACACTGTATACAACAGGCTTTCTCTATTGCTGAAGTCTTTGCTTGCTATAACCAGAGTAACTCCAGCCTACAGACTCTCTAGGAAACAAGGCCATGAATATGTAATATTGTACAGGTAAAGCAAAAATTTCCCATTTGAAATGCAAACAGAAGAGACTAGACTTGCACAGTGTAGCTGCAAATGTAGTTAAAAAGGGATGGGCAATAATAAAATCAAATTATTTTTATAGAAGTACTCCTGATCAGTGACAGAAGAAGACTTTGGTCTGTGTATCACCTTTACTTGAGCCATTGAAAGAAAAGCTAAGCATAGGCTGTGAAGTGTTTACCTGCCACGTTAGGAAGAGTAAAAAAATTCTACATGCAGTCCCTTAAATTGCTTACTAGCACCCAGTTGTTTGGTGTCTGGCTTGTGTTTGATAAATGGCTCTCTACATTGCACATAACTACAATGTGTACTTTTGCAGCATAGATTCAGACTCTCTCCTGTTACTCCATTTTAAAGATGCATCCTCAATTTCACATCCTGTAGTTTTTGCAGTTTACTCATCCAAATACTGGGTTCAACTCTGTTTAGCCTGTGAGTCTGACTGGTTTGTAGTTCACAGTTGTCTTCCAGACTCTGTTTTTGGCTGTTAGAAAAGTCTTTGACATGTGTGCATAGCTAATTTATATGATTGTAAATTTCAGGTTTGTTATCGTTTGCACAGCTGAAAACTCAAATTCCAGCCATTTTCACTTTTTTGCCTCCATTGCTGACTTGGCACGTACTTAAGAGCAACTCTTACAGCACAGTTAACCTCTTATGTTGTGTGATGAGCATCAGCTTTTAGACTCAGACCTATCTGTGAAGTTTGTATCACATCACATTTTTGCTCTGAACTGTAGACTTAACCACAGAGGCTTAAAAAAATTAAAGAGAAATTCCTGATTGGACTACCATTTTCTCTTTCTCCTTCATTTTACATGACCTGTTCTTCTTCTGGAGCAGCTGTAAGGTTTTTTGAGATGGGCATTCCAGCCATTTATTTTGGGCTTTTTTTTCCTGAAGAGTAGTTCCAGCCTTCCAACTCCCAAAATTAAGTAAGAAATAAGGATATGTATAGCATTATGTCCCAGCTGGATCTAACAGCTTTTCTTTTTCCTTTTCCTTCAGGATATATTTTGGTGAAGTCCAGCTGAGTGGCTTGGGAGAAGGTAAGATTAGACAACACACAAACAAGAGCAGAACTGTGTTTCATTCTGACTGCCTTTTGGTTACTATTCCCCAGTGTCATAGGGAAATTCAGTCTGAGGCTTACATATGCTTTTTGTCTGGCTCTGCCAGTGCAGCCTTGTGTCACAAGGTGACAAGTATAATGGTAGTACTTGGACAAAGTCTCGGGTGACTGCCATTTTAACTCTAGTGATACAGAACTGAAATAAGAATACAGAATTATGTTGATAAGGGGCAGGACTGGTAAAGGAGATCATGATCTACTGAGGAACAAGAAGCACTTCAGAACAATATTTTAGACCAAGAAGCCACGAAGCAACATCAGAAGTCTTGCAAGTGAAGCCTACCAGCAAGGCAACCTAGTGCACCTGTTTTGTTATGGGTTCTATGTGTGTTTTTGGGGTTCACATTGCAAGAGATAATGGTAACACTACTGAAATAAGATGATGTAAACTCAGAATAAAAAAGTGTGGCACATAAATAATCAGTGAAACTGAGAATTATTCCTTAACTTTACAGGTTTCCAGACAGTCCGTGTTGGGACAGTGGGTACCCCAGTGGGCACCATCACTTTGTCGTGTGCCTACAGAATCAACCTTGCTTTCATGTCAACCAGGTGAGAAAATGTGATCATGCCAGAAACTGTTTTACAATAATTTACTCTTAAACCCCTCATGTTCTGAGCCCCCAAATCTTTCCCTTCTGCTTATCCTTTCCTGCTGAGATTCTCTTTCATGAGGAACGCTCTCTCTCTTGCTTAAGCTTGCAGCAAGGGGAGTATTTGGGTAGCCCTGAGCCAGGCTCTAGAACTCCAAATTGTTGATGCATGCCTGGAGTCACAGGACTAAATTGTAAAGATGCTCTGATCCCATTAATAGACACAAGGGTTTTCTGTGAGGGCACCATGAATTGGAAAGAGTAGAGAGAAAAAGCCAGTAACACCATTGCTTGTTGCCTTGCAGGCAGTTTGAGAGGACCCCTCCTATCATGGGGATTATAATTGATCACTTTGTGGACCGTCCCTATCCCAGCTCTTCACCCATGCATCCCTGCAATTACAGGTGAGAAAATACTGAGTTGAGGTCATGGGCCATGGTAAAGGCATCCATTATGCCCAAATACAGAGCCTTTTCCGTTCTTTGTTGACAGCATGGGAAGGGACACTGGAGAATTAGGGTCAGTCAATTGGCACAATTAAACATGTGATGAAGGGTTACATTTTGCTCCTCACATTGAGATGGCTGAGTGCAGCAAGCTCCAGTATTTTCCCAAATTCTTCACAGAAGCACTTGGACACAAAGGATGTTTAATCTTGGCTGCATTCAGGAATTTGAAAGTGTAAAGGTTAATCCTGATGCAGAACTACATGTCTAGATGCATGCATCCCTGGATATTTCCACTGGGGGAAGATCAGTTTAATTTCTCTTTGGAGATGAGAGGTTTGCCTTCTCTAAAATGAATGTGAGGGCATTCAGGTTTGGACCAGTGGTGTTGTTTGACAATGGTTGTGTAAACACCAAGGCCAGCAGCACTAGCTTGTATAAGAAAAGTATTAGTTAGATACACCTCTTATTTTACATGGGGTAAAAGACAAACATCCGAGGAAAACTCATGTTTTCCCACTTTGTTTTCCTCAGATCTGGCAAGCAGATGAGAGTCCTTCATAATTCTCCTTTCAACTACACCCAAATACTCTCAACCTCCCTGCAGTGTTTGTCCCAGTGTGTTTTACTATTTGTTTGTTTTAAGGAATATTTCTGGTTAGAAAACTTGTTTTTTCTTGCTGCTTTAGAGCTGGTGAGGACAATGGTGCAGTATACCCCTCAGTAGAAGATTCCCAAGAAGTGTGTACCACATCTTTTTCCACCTCTCCTCCATCTCAGGTAAGAGAAACCAGGCTCTTTTTACTTCTAGATAGAACAGTTGCTGTAAGAATAGTTTGCATATTCCTACATCAGCTGTTGTGCAAACAGAAATCCTCCTGCTGCTAATTAAAATTTAATGTGTGGGTTATTTATGTCATTACACTCTTGAGTAAAATCTATTGAAATTAGATACTAATTTCAACAAAATTCCAAGGGCCTAGAAAGACTGAATTAAAAGAGCCTGTTCCTGTAGCTGGGTTGAGCTGTGCTTGAAGAGGACAGCAGTGTGCTTACACATTTACACATTTGCATACCAATACTGCAAGAGAGGAATTCAAGACATTGATGCCAGGCAGCTTAAGTATGAGTAAGAGACTGACATAGAGAAAGAGACACTGAAATACCAGGGAAATGCTAGAGAAAGACAGAAAAAAGACAAAAGCTGTATTTATTGGACCATTAAAATTTGTTGGGGCAGCAAGAATAAGTATTGGCAAAAAAATTGCCCATGCAAATTGCATTTAAGTTTCAATTTTAAAACAAATAACTAATGGTTTCCTTTTGAGTATAAAACCCCAGAAACTCCCACGTTCTTTTACTGTCTTATGTATGTGATTCCACAGTTCTGTATTTTGAAGATGGCCAGAGTTGCAGTTGTCTATTGCTTTAAATATTCAGGATTGCCCTGCCTTGTTGTCCAGCCAAGCAGATGGCTCTACTGACCTTTAAAGACAATCCAAAGACTCTAAATCTCTTTCACTGTCAATGTGAAACATAGAATGAAGTATAATTGGAATGCTGTTCCAAATGGAAAGAATTTGCTATGGGTCTTTCTGCTGCTTCAGAGGAATTAATATGTATGGTTTAGCAGAATGTATTCTCCTATATGAACAAGCTAGAAATGAGCTTCTCTTAGGAAGCATTTCTGTGCCAAAGTGATTTCAGGTGACCAGGCATCAGGCAATGATGAACTAATTAGTCAGTACTCACGGTAAGTCTGATGGAATAGAGCTTTTCTTATTCTGCAATACAGAGTTCAGGAAATTAGTTTGTGGCTGAGTTGTGTCCTGCGTTTTCCTAAAGAGGGGTAAATACAAAAGATTTCATAAGGAAATTTCCACTGGCTTGCTTGTGCCAGTGTTACTTAACAGTAGTAGTGTATGTAACTATATTGCAGTTGACATTTCTGCAGGTGTCATGAAGCTTTACTGTCACTGAGGGGGGAAAAGCTTTATGAAACCACATGAACCTTGAGGATTCACATAAAGTATGAGCCTACATTCTTGCTTTTTCTGTGGCTCATGGTTGCCATATGCTGTGCCCTTATTTGTAAAGCAACTGCCAGTCTTTGTTACCACAGTTAGAATTGTAAGGTTGCCTTGGCTGAGTGGACTTTAAATTAAAAGGGAAAGAAGTAGTTATTTTTTTTCTCCAGCTTTCTACATGTCCTGTGCAGGTTAATGACTAGGAAAATACTAGGAACTGTGTGATTTTGTAGGCAAATATTATCAATCTCTGCCTGCCTTCTCAGTAAAAGTGAGGCCTAACCTCTGTGATACAAGAAAATAGTTGTCACCTTCTTTGTGAGCTTGTATGTCTGCATAGGTGCGTTGTGAAGCAGCCCAAAATTCAGGAGAGTCTGGCCACGGGTAATACCCAGAAATGAAGCTGAAGCTTTCCTCAAACTGAAAACCATTGCTAGGAAAATGACTGTGGGAGGAGGTATGGGACTGAACGAGGTTTGGTTTGCCCTTTGTGCATTAGCACCCTCTGTGAGACTGTCCTCTGGAGTTTTGCTCCTGTTGATGGAGTTCCCGCTTCACATCAGTGTCTTTGAATTGCACTGTAGTCTGGGTCACCTTTATTCTCAGGGTGCAGCATGGACCTGCCAAAATAGGACCCCTCAGAAAGCTGGAGGATAGAAAGTATGGATGGATGGAGAGTGCTGAAATACAAGTAATTTGTAAATAAAAAAAAAAAAAGAAGTACTTGACTTTTTCTGGCATCTGCTCAGCTTTCTTGCTAATTCGCTGGTACCAATTATAATTAACTGTGGAACAGAGTCTCTGGCAGTTACTTTCTGTCAGGGTTTACTGGAGTCTAAAATATTACCTGTGTTCAGTGGTTCACTCAGATTGAAAAACAGTCAATTCTTTACAAAATGAATGTACTTCTGGCAATACTGAGATTTCTGCTCTCTGTGTAGGTGTGGCTGCTGCAGCCAAAACCTCTTCACTAGCATTCAGTTCATCCAACTCTTCATAATTCCTCTCTGAAGTCCTTCTCTCTCTCTCTTTCTCTCTCCCCCCTCATTCTCTCTTTTCCTTGTTTCCTCTGTTTGTCTGTGTCTATGCACAGTGTGTTTTTACTGTCACAAAGGCACATTTTCAGACCCCACCTCCTGTGGTGACGGACACCTTGAAGGTCCCAGTGATGGGGCTGGCCTTTTCCCATCAAGTGAGTTGTCGATAGAATATGCTGTACATGGTCAGAATAGAAGTTCCAGCAGGACAAAACGAATACAGGAAAATACAGATTTGACAATGTGGAGTGTTTGTTGTGCATGGGAAGACTGGTGAACCCACAATGAGCCAGACACTTTACTGAGACTGGCTTCTTAAATGCCTTTGCAGATGAAGGTCTCCTAAAGACAGGACAAGCACCCCTAAAATCACAACAGCTGTCAAGGATTGTTAGTGAAAGACACTAGTAAGGCACAATTCTGAGTGTTAACAGCCAATGTCCCTAGAACCTGTATAGTCATTAGAGCTCCACTCAGCTGAACTAGCCTCATGTGAATCAAAGTGCTGTTCTTCATTTTGATACCTGTAAAGGACATCAGCTTTGGAGCTGCTGGAGCTCACACTGAGCTCTGGAAGAAATACTTATCTTGAGGTCAGGCAAGTCTAAACAGGAAAGTTGTATCTAACCTGACTGGGTAGATTTCTGCCTGGGATGTATAAGGAATTTCTCCTGGGTTTCACTGCTTCCAACACTTAATTCCTAGAGCAATCTCACAAGGGTTAGCTTCCCAGTTCTCTTTACTGGGCACATTTATGGGACCATGTATTCTTTCACTGAACAGGTGACCTATTTGAACAGGTCTGGAAGATGACCTGTTTTAATTTGCAATGGAAGTAGGTTCAAACAGTTGATAATGAAGTTGTTTTGGGATAAAAAAATATTAAATATTAACTCTTCAGTAAGTTTATGATGGCATTCATGTAACCCACTACACCAGTATTCAAAGTAGGCCTGTAGAGCAGAGCTTCCCTGAGACTGGATGTCAGCCATACCTTGCACAGCCTCCTCCTACATGTGTAGGAAGCCAATCTTGTTTCCCTGTCAAGGCTCAGACTTAGTCCCCTGGACTACTGTCAAGTAGTCCTCATAGCAATAAGAATTTTTTAGAATAACCTACATTATTGATTTCAGTGAAAATCTAGCATCCTTCTGCCAGCCTGAAATGCTGTGCCTCTGACTTTTCCTGTTCCTTCTTCAGTGACTGGTGATTATTCAGGCTGTGGGGCATTCCCCTTCCCTTTCCTCTCTCCTCTCCCTTTGCCCTTGTTTTTTCTCTTCTTCCCTAGCTTTCCAGCTCACGTCTTTCCTATCAGCCTGCTGCCCTGGGAGTTGGATCAGCTGACATGGGGTATCCTGTACTCTTTGCTGGTGGCTTGAATGCTGCACACCCTCACCAGGTACTTGTAGAGAGTAGAACCAGCATGGCTGGTATTGCAGCCATTTGTGTCACTTGTACACCTGAGAGAGGCATTGAAACTAGTGCTTGCATTGGTGTCCTGTCTGTCAGGAATGGAAAGAATATAAAGTAAACACAGAGAAAGCACAACTTCCACAGGAGTTGGGAATTGGCTCCTCAGCATCCCTGACTTGACTGGGGTATGGGGTCATGTGGAAAAACTATGCCAAGAGAGCAGACACCAGACCTGTTTGCCTGGTCTGCTTGTCACTGATTCCAAACAGTGCCTGTTTTACAGAGCTGCTGCCCCTGTAGCTGTCCAAGCGCAGTTCTGTAGGCTAGACATAGGATACACTGGCAGTTCATACTGACATAGTTATATTGGTTCATCAGAAAAATAAGCCAAGTTGACAGAAGTCTTTTTCTGCTTGTGATATTGATGTTGCACCAGTTTTGCTGACACAAATGTTAATAAAATAAAAACATTTCAGTTGGAGTGGTCTTACAGTGAGCATCTAATCCAACATCCAGTTCAGGGCTGGCCAAGCTAAAGCCTGGTATTAAGGCAATTGTCCAAATGCCTCTTAAAACTGGCAGCTTGGGGCATTGACAGCCTCTCTAGGAAGAGAACACTGTTCCAGTTTTTAACCACCCTCTCTCCAAAGAAATGCTTTCTAATGTCCAGCCTCCCCTGGTGCAGCTTCAAATCACTCCCATGCGTCTTATCACTGGATCCCAGGGAGAAGAGAGCAGCACCTCCTTCTCCACTTCCCCTTCTCTTGAAGCTGTAGGAGCCATGGGCTTGTAGCAAGGGGATGTAAGGTTTTTTTTCTCCATTCCTCCCCATGAAGCAGAGGACTTACAGCCAGAAAACTCTGCAGTGTAAAACAGGCCTGAAATGGACATTAGAGTAGAAAGGGAGTAAAAAGTGAGTTTGTATTGTGATAATACACTCCTACATGACATCTCTCTCAGGCTTATAGGGGCTAGAGTCCAATCACATGCCAAAACCCCCACAACTTATGCCCAGTATAATGGAAATCTACTCTTTATTGCACTGTGGTTTTGGTTTGATTTTGAGATTTCTTAACTTGACTGTTTCTTTCTATCTCAGTTGATTGGTCCAGGCAAAGAAGGGGGAGTTCCCCCAGTTCCTAGCCAGCCAGCGCATGGCACTCAAGCTGACCAAGAGAGGATGTGCACCCCACTGGAGGGAGTCCATTACTCAGCAGCTACTCCTTCTAGCAGGTGGGTTGGTTTTAGATGGTCCACCACTTCTGCTAACCCACTTATAAGCCTGTTAAGATAAAACTTTTTGTTTGCCCTTTTTATTTATTGTTTGTAGCATAACTATTTTCTTGTCATTCCTCAAATCAACTTGCAGATTTCTCTGATTGGGGCTTTTTCAGCCTTACTCCAAACAATGATCTTGCCCATCTATTTAAACCTCCCAGTCTATGTAATATTCTTCTTCTATGTAATATATCTTCTTCTATGTCAACTTTATTATCGATTTTATCATTTTTTTCAATCTTTCTGCTGCTTTTGCTTATTGTAAAACAAGATGCAGTAAGTTCAAAAATGAGCCTTAAATTCTCTAGACTTAATGTGCATTGTTACCAAAGCCAGTTGTAGTTACCATAAATCTGTTCACCATTTTAGTAAGAAACTTTAGGCACAAAGTTATTTAAAAGGAAACAATGCAACCTCAAACTGTCCTAAATCAACTCCCTCACATCTAATTAAATCCTTCTGTTTTTTTGATCACTATATTTATTTCTTGAGAAATCTCTCTTGGGGTCACATAGTTGTGAGTCACAGAGAACTCTGGGGAAACCAAAACTCACTTTCCTGGGTATACTTGAATGGTAATCCTCTTCAGTCCTTTCTAGGTAATCCTCTTTCCATGGGACAAAACTATTTTTTTTTGTTTTAAAGTTCTGAATACCTGTGGTAGGAAAAAACCCAAAACAATAGGTCATGGAAGTACCTAATAGCTATGGAGTGAATTAATCATACTGGGAGTGGCTGTTGTCATATACCAGATCTGCTGCATTTGTGAACTGAATGACAGATATAATGGGAGATCTCTCACCTCCTGAGAGATCTGTGAGTACCATGTTACTGAAAAATAGTAGTAATGAACAGGAATTGCTGTGAACACACACAAGTTAAAAGCCCATTTCCCAGAAGAAAAGCCTATTTCAGCAACTTTATATTCAACTAAATAGTTTTTGTCCAGCTTTAAACAAAAAAAACCTGATTCCACAAGTGTCCACTTTCCTGACTGAGGAGGAAGTTATGATACGAGGACAGATTTCTGTTGTCCTTCTTCCAATACTAGGAGTAAACCAAGAAAAATGAAGGAGTCTCATAAAAAACCTTATTTATCTGCCCTGGGTCAGAAGGCACTAATTATGTATTTTCCTCCCCCAGTGAGGACACAGAAACAGTATCCAACAGCAGTGAAGGAAAGTGTGGCTCCCCACATGACCTTTTGGAGACCATCTTTATCCGGAAGGTGGGAGCTTTTGTCAACAAACCCATTAACCAGGTAATAGGCAGTAGATCTTCTCAGAGAACACCATAATACCTTTCTTTTCCTGTCTGTTCATACACAGAGGAGCAAAAAGCACCCCAATGCCAGGGCAACCTCAGAGACTCAGAGAGTGCATATTTCTGCCTGCTGCATTTCCCTACAAGTTGTAGTTTTGCCAAGGTGTATTTTGTTTTTCATAAAATCCTTTTGGGATGTGATAGCCATTGATTTGCCAGCACCCTATTTGAGAATAGAAGACTTGGTACTCCACTTGGATCTCAGCAATGATCTGCAAGTACCACAGATCCATAAACTAGGAAAGCTGATAGCAAGCCTCCTTTCCTTGAAGGAACATGCAGTAGACCAGTTCATCACTAGAAGCAAGCATTTAAGTTCAGCTAGGGCAGCTTAGAGATTTGCTTGGCTCCTAGGGCTGCAGTTGTAGGCCTTTTGGATGAAGGAATGAGAATTGTTTCAATTTGTAGCAGTTCATTAATCCTTGCCTATATTATACAAGATGTGTATAGAAGCAATCCCATCTCAAGATATGTATCTGCATTAGGTCAACAGAGTATCATCTTTGGATTTCATGCCTTTTAAATGAGGTTGTCAGCCTCCTGCCTAACTGCTGACGTGATTTTGGGCCGTTTTTAGCTGGCCTGACAAAGACATTCAATATCCTTTTCATGCCTGGTAAGCAGAGCATCTTAGTGAAATTCTGTTTGCTAAATCTCCTCAGGTGACCATGGCCAACTTAGACATTCCTTTTGCCATGTTTGCTCCCAAGAATGTTGAGCTGGAAGATAACGACCCCATGGTAAGACTCTTCCAGAGGTATATGTGCCTTCTCAGCATCCCTTATGCAAACATCCATGCTATTCTCTGCCTTGAATACACTTTGGTTTTGGACAAAATAACTAGCTATTCCGATTTGTTTGCTTTCAAGAAGTCTCTTGTGTTGAATCTTGGGCTCTGTAGACATGCAAATAACAGCATGTGTTTGTTGCCCCTGCTCTAGTTAATGTTAATTGTCCCACCTAACTGCCCCCACACTGCCAAAGCACACACAGACATGACTGTAAGATCACTACTCACCATCTTTGGTTTCTTGGGCAGGTCAATCCTCCTGAATCCCCAGAAACGGAATCTCCTTTACACGGCAGCTTACACTCAGAGGGCTCCAGTGGCAGCAGCACAGGGAACACCCATGATGACTTCGTTATGGTCGACTTTGTAAGTGCCCCCATCAGAGCTCTTACACCTGCACCTTAGGTGGGCTTCATGTTCTGGTGTGATGGCAAATGATCTCAGAGTATTTTCAGTGGGAGTGGTAAAGACACATCATTCACAGTACCATACTCTAGGGCGTGACAGTCCCAGAACTGCCAAGACACTGGTACCAGGCATCATCAGCTACAAATTAAATACCATTTCAGTTCTCTACTAACATCTGGGCTTGGCATCCTCTCTCTTAGCACCTAGAGGAGCTAGATTCCAAAGATATGTTCTCTTCCAACTGCTCAAGTGCTATTGTGATATCAAGTGATATTGGCTGTTCTTCAGTTATTTAATATGCATTACTGCAGCAACAGTTTTAATGCTGAGATGTTTACTGATAGCAGGTAACAACTTTACCTGAGATTGTAACAAAAGGGAAGCCAGTGTCTCTGGGAATTAACAGCAGTGTCTTCAATTGTAGAAACCAGCATTTTCAAAAGATGACATTCTTCCAATGGACCTGGGGACATTTTACCGTGAATTTCAGAACCCCCCTCAACTCAGCAGCCTCTCCATTGACATTGGAGCACAGTCCATGGCAGAGGATTTGGTATGGAATCCTGAAATTTCTGTATGTGGAAATCATATGTACTTTATAATGCTCTCCCTATTCCTAGTTTGAAAAAAGTATCTTAATAGAATTGTAGAATAGTTTGGGTTGGAAGGAACCAAGGTCATCTAGTCCAACCCCTCTGCAATGAGCAGGGATATGTTCAACTAAATCAGGTTGCTCAGCCCCATCTAACCTGGCCATGTTTATTTCCATGGATGGGGCATCCACCACTTCTCTGGGCAGCCTGTTATAATTTTTCACCAGCTTCATTAAAAAATTCTCTCTTACCTAGTGTGAATCTACTCTCTTTCAATTTAAAATCATTGTCCCTTGTCCTATTACAACAGCCCCTGCTAAAAAGTCTGTTCCCATTATTCTTAAAAGTCTCCTTTTAGTACTGAAAAGCCAAAATAAGGTCTCCTCAGAGCATTCTCATCTTCAGGTTGAATCACTACAAGTCTCTCAGCCTGTCTTAACAGGAGAGGTGCTCCAGCTCTCTGATAACTTTTATGGCCCTCCTCTGGACCCACTCTAGCAGGCCCCATGTCTTTCCTACACTTTTCAGAAGAGAGAGTTTTTTTTCCTATACTTTACAGAAGGGAGTCCATCACTAATATTTTCCAAATAAATGCAGATTTGTTTCTGGTACACCTGAGCCTCTGAAACCAGTGTGTTTGTCTTGAAGCTGAAGACTGCTGCAGCATGCTTGCTCTGGGTCACTGAAACCCCCCAAACTAATCCTGCCTCTGGGTTGTCTCACTTGGTGGCAAACCAGGCCTGACTTTGCAGCCTGGGCAGAGTTAGAGTTCTGGTGTGGCTGGTGAGTCACATCTGGGTGAGCACTCTCTTAGGCTCTCTGGCATTGTGCCACACTGTGGAGAAAAATGAAAACCAGAGAGCAGCAAGTGACTTGATGAAGGCAATGATTTGAGTGGGTTATTGTGCTGCAGCTGGTGGGGATTACACAAGGTGAGGCCCCAGTGCACCTCCAGTTCCTGCAGAACAAACAGGCTCTGGGCAGAGTGCCCTGCTCAGGGTAATTTCCTGGATGCTGCCAGAGGGCTCCTGCTTTTGTGCACGTAGAAAGTGAGCCCAGAGCATTGGTGAGGGATTGCATGACTGAGAAACAGATTTTTTTCCTAGTGTGTTTAAAATTTCCTTCTGTCTGCTGTGAATGAACCCTGATCTACATTTTTCCTTACCTTCCAGGACTCATTACCAGAGAAGCTGGCAGTCCATGAGAAAAATGTCAAAGAATTTGATGCTTTTGTGGAAACCTTGCAGTGAAGCTGTTTCCCAGTTCTGCTGCAGCAATTCTTCCTCCTCAAGGCATCCTGGAGAGGACATCAACAAATATCTCTATCGCCCCTGCTCTGCCTTTTGTTCACATTGACTAGTTCCCTCCATCAAGTGAGCTTTCTTTTCTCTCTTCAATGACAGATACGACTCATCTGCTGATTCTCCTCAACTTTTCCACCACATAGTTCTGGACTGCTTTTCCTGCTCACAGTCAGTTTTAAGACTTCAGTAGGGACACAGGAAGTCAAACCCCAGTGTATGGAAACTTGCTTTCTCTTCGGTCTGTGTTCTGTATGGAGGGGCGTTGTGGAAAGTTGCCATATGCTTCCTCCAAGGGTCCTATGGTGCAAGTTTCCTAGGTAGAGCTTCTTGCTAACAGACTTTTTCCTGCAGTCTCTGATCCTGTTAGAGCATAGAAAGCTTTGGCTTATTTCCAGGGTCTGTGAGTTCAGCAAATTCAACTGTTTAAAGTCCATTCCACAGAACTGGGCATTTCATCCTGACTTCAGAGTGTGTGCTTGGAGCACAGGGAGAGACGTCAGCTTTGGAACCTGCATAATCCAAGTTACCTTTGTTTTCCTGCTTCTAAGGAATTGGGTCTCTACACTGTGCAAGGCCCTCTGTTAGGTGGCTGACAGGCAGGAATGAAACTACAGGAATGCTTTCCACATTTCCTTCCCGAGTGCACTGACACTCAGGCCATGCTGAGTTTAACAGTGTTGACTGTTGGCAAGCCTGCACGTAGCAGCTGTGATGATGCTGAATTCATAGTCTCTAGTTTTGAAACATAACTGTAAATACTAGGAATCCTATTTCTTTAGGGTTATGTAACTAGGAGTCTTAGTCCAAGATTTTTTCCTCTAATCCTTGCAAACCTTCCTGCTTTATGGTTAATAGATGATCTTAAGAATTAAAAAATATTTATTGCTTTTAAAGAAACCTATATTTAAAAGATGTTCTGTTTTCATGTTATAGTGCGGGTCATTCTGTCCTGATCACTGCAGAGAGCAAGTGTGCCATGGAACCCTAGCCAGTGAGGCTAGTCTCTCTTTGCAAGAAAATATCAAAGATATTTATTTTCTAAGACAGACTTGATTATACTCTGTTTGGGGGACTGTGTGTCCATTACATCCAGCCAGGGCTCACTGATGGAATGAAATGCACACGTCAGTGGAATGGAGTGGCAGGGACTTGGTAAAAAGCTGTCTCCTGATAGGCATGGATGAATTTGTAGTGTTCTTTTGCCATTCAGAAGGCAGCTTCTTTAAAGAAGCACACTTTTTTGGGAAGCTTATGGTACTTTTTAATCAGCTGGCTTTCGAGTAGCTGAAATTTTATTTTTGTAATAATCCAGCCACTGACAGTGTGACTGGCTGGAATTGCTCTATGGGTGATTTGGCTGTTGCATGTCTTCTGCCTCATGTAAGGATGGGAGGAGAAACAGTGACACTAAACAGAAACTTGGATAAGGTGGGGTTTCTTGTGGTTCTCTCTCTTCCTGCCCCGTGTAACTAGAGTGTGCAACTGCAAGACCCCTTACTGTCCAAAACCACTTCTTTTCCCCCTAGTTTCTTTTAAGTGGAGTTGTGTTGCTTGAGCACTGAGAAACCATCTTCATTTCCTCAGAGTGGCTGAGTAACCAGCCTTCTAGTTGGTGCAATGTGGCAGCTTCAGCTTAGCTGCATTCTTCATTGGAAGAGATTGCCTGCAGCTGATGAGGGAACCCCAGCTCCACTCTGGGACACTATTTCTGTGTCACTGCTAGAGCAAGGAGCCAAATTCAGAGCAGCTTACTATAAGGCCAGAACAAAGCAATGCTTTGAAGTTTATGAGTATTTTTGTCGAGAGATATGTTTGGTGGGAGGCCTTGTAAGTTCTAAAACTCCAGGTAAGAGCTTCATTGAAGGAAAATTACCCACCAGAACCTTTTTATTTTACTCAACTGATTCAACTTCTTAGCAACCTCACATGGAAATTGCTTTGTCCATGCAAAGTAAGATGCAGAAACATTTAAGGTTCCAAGATGAAACAGTTTCTAACAGGACTTCAGTTACACAGGCTGTAACAAATACTTGATACCCATCCAAAAGCCACCTTGTTTCATAGGTGGAAAGGGTCACAGAAGGGTGCTGGAACAAGGAATTAAATGGATCAACTGCCTCTCACCTGTGCTCAGGAAGTTGGTCTGCCACTTTGTAGGAAGTAGTTCATAGGTGGTTGTCAACTTTAGTCTCTGAAGTGATACAATCTGGGCTGCAGAGCAGCAGAGATGAGGCAAAGGGCTGGTTCACACCATATGAATAGAGAACAGTTGAGGTTGAAGTTCATCTAGCCAGCACTCCTGCTGTGCTCTTCTGCTGACAAGCTGTGGAGCTGGCAGGGAGCACTGCCATTCTTGTTAACCCCACCCAGGAGGTCAGGGCTTGTACTTGTGCTCCTTTATTGTTGGAGTTCCTAACATGGCTACAGCTCTCACATCTCATAAGGCAAAATGGCATTGTGGCACATATTCTTCTCTTCAAAAGGCTGGAAAATTGCCTATATAAGCTGCTAGCGTTGAGCTGGATGGCCACAGCAATAAGAGAGTCTCCAGGGCTGAGTTACCTGCCTCTTCTCTGGAGTGTCTTCAGTTTTAACACACAGTTGCTACATCTAGGCTCTGAGTTCCCTGACCACTGCACAAATGCTCTGCTTCAGTAAAGACCTAGCTGCTGCTCTGGCCTGCCACGGATTGTGTAATGAAGGCTGTTTATTTTAGCAGCTCTCTGCTCTGCTGAATATTAAGGACAGTATCTATGTAGCTGCTGATTTACAGATACTTTGGGTGGAGGGGAAGATTCCTCAAGTGTATTATTTTGGAAAGTCTCCAGTGTACTTCAAGTATTCAAAGAATTTCCAATAAAACTTTTGTGTAAGCAACACTCTGCATTTTTCTGTGTACCAACAGGTCTGGGACAGTCCCAGGCTCATGCTTGTTTTCCTCCAGGAAAAAGGAGGGTTAGGGGCCTCTCAGTGAATGCAGGACAGAGCAAGTTGCTGCCTCTGTCAGAGGGCAGAATGGACTGATGCATTATAGTTGGAGAGGTCAGTGGGATCTTGCTGAGATCAACCTACTGGAAGGACAGTGAGGGACAGACAGAACAGGTGCCTGGAGGTGGGAGGAACAGTCATACAGTGTTTGACCCTGCTGACCTCACCATGAACCGGGAAACAAATATTAACTTATCTCCAGAGGAAAGGGGTGGGAAAAGGCAGAAAAAATTACCCAGAAAATTTGCATTGTACATGGTTGCTACATACTTAAAGAAGCATAGGAGTGTTTTTGAGTTGACAGGAGAGATAGCGGAGACTAATAAAATGCAGAAAGAATAACCAAACTTAACAGCTGCATTCTAGTAGTGGTAAAAGTTAACCCTGTATAACACACAGTGCCAGGTATGGTGCCAACACCTTCCCTTTAAAGGAAAGACAAGATTATAAAAATCCATGTACTAATAGCAACTGCTGATTTAAGCTTCAGTGTAAAGGGTGTCTGGTTGTTATAAAAAAAGACACAGTGGATAAAATTACATGAATGGGGTGGAAAAAAAGAGAAAAATTACTCTGTGTATTAGAAGCTTCTATGAAGGGAATATTCCAGCTTGGGATATAAGGATAACTAATAAAAGCAATCTTTTCTTAATCACATCTTCAGAAGGTAACACAGTAAACTGAGCATACCACTGGAATCTCACAGGTAGCAATCTGTCTACATTATATGCATCTATATATGTGTATTTATGAGTGTCATTTAATGAACTTAAAAAGACACAGTGCAGTGTCAAAACTCACAGAAACCATCCTGTAGGATCTGGGGCCTACTACAGGGCTTTCAGTTTCCACTATTTACACCATGTCACCAGGAAGACAAGGGATTGGAAAAACCATCAGGAAATAAGTGACAAAGAAAACAATCACATAAGTACGATTAACCACCAAGGTCATGAACAATTAAATACCATCACTTTGTGAGCCTACTTTATGTATTTATAAAAAAATGTTCTCAGAACAGTGTCCATCAAGTCAGGAGGCAGCTACTCATGAGAAAGTGTCCAGTTGCAGTGGTGCTCACACTGTGTTCAGTACTGCCCATGGCAGCACATAACATAGTCCTGCCAGTGCCAGCTCCCTTTCAGGGACAGGTGCACCTGCTCTCCAACTCCTCTGAGCTGATGTTGCTACAGCACAATGCCAGGCAGGTCACTGTGACAAAGCCCAGAGCCAGGACCACCTGCTACACTGGGGAGGTTTGAGAGCTCTCTGTATAGTTGGAATGTTAACCACACTGACCCCATTACAGGGGCCATGTCAACATACAGAAGGGGAGCTGGCAACAGTGGGAAGCCCTTAACTGGTACAGTAAAAACAGACAAGCAGCACACATTTTAGACATGCAAGTGTTGACATCAGCCTCAACACATCACCCTGACATACCATTGCCGACAACCCAGCAATCAGGCTACTGCCTGATGCTGATGGCTTTAGCCCCAGCCCTCTCCATTCTACTCCTAATTCTTGCATCCTAGCCAAAAAACTTACTGATGTAACAGGCAAACTGCAGTCGTTAGGAAAAAGTGGTGAACTGAATATGGATCAAGAGGAGTGTGGTGGTCCTAACCAGACTATTGCTCATCAAGTTAGCAATCCACATCCATCGAAATGAGAAGGTGCAGGCTTCTGCTGAGTGTATCACTTGCCCCAGGATAAACTTAGCCAGCAATTCCTAAAGTGGCTCCTGCTTGGCACCCTTGGAAATCCTAGGCAGACTGCTCATCATGACAGGAAGATGGTAATGTGGAAGAACATCCTTCTTCAGAAGAGCCAAATCTATACTACTTCATTTTTGTTTTAAATCTGTTTCCAGCCCAAGGCTCCTGCAACCTAATATTTCTTCAGAGTTACTCACATAGGGGGCATTTCATACTCTCTTTCCTTCCTTGCAGCATGGTTGTGGTTGGCAGCATAGACAGCCTTACTTGTTTCTTGTAGATGTGTCACTGCTGCTGCCACTTGACGAACATGTCTGGATCTGAGATTACATTTTGATTTTTATTGAAATACAAAAAGTGCAAACTGTGAAATACAAGATTGGTGCAGATTAAAAGAAAATAAACAGTGTGAACTGTGAAAACCCAGGCGTGCACCTGATGAACATTAACAAAGAAGGCAGGGAACACCAGCAACAAAAGCATAGCAGAAATTTTTGCACAGGAGCCCCTGTGCATAAAAAAGGAAACTGGAACCAAACTGGCCCTCAGCTCTCTCATGTTAGCACACAAGGCATCTGCATGGCCCCAGACCCCCTGCACCGCCCAGAAGCTCTGGTGTCAGTTCACAGCTTGGGCCAGGGAGTGATCAGAGGCCATTAAGACAGCAGGAGGCTTAGCAGAGGGGAATGTTCTAGATGCTAAAAAGCAGGAGGTTGATGCAGAACAAGTACCCCCACAGGAAGAAATGGCTAATAGCTAACCTGAAAGGTAAGCCAGGAAAGAGACCCTTGGGCAGCTCTATAGCAGGAGAAAACCAACACAGACCAGCACCTTAACTGTATACCACCCTGACCTATACAAGGCAGAGAAGCTCTGCCCAGCCAGCACCCTGCCCATGTGAGGAGGGAATTTAACCTCATGGCCTTGGCAGGAGCAGGCTCTGGTCACCACCCACCTGACAGGCTGCAGGCAGGCCCGGGCCAGTTCTTTGCTCAGATCACTGGAGGAATATTTCAATACAAGGCATTCAGGAGAAAAGACTGCAAAAGCAACCCTGGTTACTATGCCTGCTCCAGAGCCCTCAGCAGCTCCAGCACAAGGAGCAGCAGAGGAAAGGGGATATTTACAGTGGGTCCCTTCCAGGATTTGCAAGCACTTTCCCACCATGAGCAGTAGTAGTTCCCTGAACACTCTCTGCAAGCACTGAACTGGAACAGGCTTTTATCCCTGCCAGCAGGGGATGAACCAGTCTCTATTTTGCTAAAAAAGGAAACGTCATTTCAAGAATTCACTAAAAAAAAACCCAACCAACCTAAATCCCAAAAAACACCCTAAAATAAACCGCCAAAATCCAGCCATAACTCAGACACTTGCAGTATTCCCCACTTTCCCCCTGGACAGGAGCTACTCCAGCACTGCTCCTCTGGCTACTGGGCAGGGAACAGTCCTTGCTGCTCTGCAAGGTCAGAACATGCCACTTCCCCAGAGAGTGCACAGGGCCAGGCCTCATGCACACAGGCACTTGGACTCCAGGCTGCCGAGCTTGGGCGTTTGTCCCAGAAGTTAAGTGGGCTTGCCTCTCCTCTACAGAGATGAAGGTGAAGCCAGTGTCAGCTGCAGACACAGTCAGAGCACCAAGTCTCCTTCTCCCTCTACCAAAGGCTCCACAGGGCAGGATGCCTGCAGGGAAAAAGGAGCTGCACTAGGCTCCCTCAGCCTCCACGGCCTTGCCCCTTAAACACTGGGGGAAGTACACCTCTCTCCACACTAGTCCACCCCAGATTACTCCTCCACAGCACATCCGCCCTGCTAACTCACTCGAGAAGAGATCACAAATGAATTTGGAGCAGATTATCTCTCCCTCCAAAACATTTACTTAGTTACTGCTGTGAATTGTTCAGGATGAAGCAATTCATGTCCTGGCCAAACAGGGAATGCTCCTACTCTTGGAAGAGAGAGACTTGAAGAAGTCAGCAGCCTGGTAATCTCCACAGGGCAAAGTCTCCCAGTATCTAGAAAGGATCAGATCCAGTCCTGTCTTAGAACCTCTCTTGCTCCGGTCTTAGTAATGTTCACTTACTTGTTCACTGTTCCCACCCACGTTAGTGTGCCTCCTCCAAGGCAGCTGGCTGAACCTGCGCTGCCTTGCAGAGCTGCCTATGTTTGCACCCATCCCCATTCCAGAGTTTAGCAAAAAGAGCAATCTCCTTAATTCCTGCAGCAGATGCCATTTACTTTGACTATACCAGGGGCACCGACCCCTGGTCAGTGTTTAAAGGCAGGCTAAAATATTATGAAAAAGCAAATTCTCTTTAGCATCCAGTAGCTTTAAAAAAACAGTTCTGCTTGGTCCAAAAGATTTGTCCCTGAGGCCAGATGCAGCAGGGAGGTCTGGCCCAGGCACACGATACAAAGATAAATCACACCAGTGAAGTAAGGCTAGAAGCTCCCTCCTTTAACCCTGACAGGCCCAGGCTGAGGAGAAGGATCTCTTTTAGCTCAGGTAATGGGAATGATGCAACCCAAACCCAACAGAGATGCTGTGACAGTATCACAGCTGCTCCAGGGAGGTGCCAGAACCACCCCACTCTGAGCCTGCCTTGCAGAGAACATGATCTCTCCAGCTGTGCCCAGGGCATACAGGATGCATCTGACCAGATGGCAGGGTAGAAGGTATGAACCCAGGAGGAGACACAGGCAAAAGCCCTCGGCATGGAATAGCTGCTCCCTCACAGCTTTGGCACGAGTGCTCAGCACCTGGTCAGAAATTTGTAATCCAGGCCTGTTGCACTCCATGGTGAGGGTTGGCCCCAGTCCCCAGACCTTCCCTCAAGGCTATGGTCTCTGTTACACTGTGCTGGGGAAAGTTATGCTCAAAAAGTAAAAACTAGTCAAGGCAGTCTGTGCCAGTCAGCACAGATACATGTGCCAGAAGAGGAAGCCTAGTGCTGCTGCCAGGACAGATGGGGATCTTCATGGTGTTCAGCAGCTCAGTGCCATCAGGGCACTTGCTCCTGCCATTCAGACTCGCCAGTGGTCAAAGGGTCACAGCTGGCCTGCATGCACAGCCAAGCCTGGCATGACCCTTCCCAGCCAGGCTGGAAGTGCTGCTGAGGGACAAACACACCTGAGCTGGATAACCACAGGAGGCAAGTCACCCACCACAGTCCAGCAAACACTGAATAGTACCTGGAGTGGGTGACACCAGAGGGGCTGGGCTTGGGCTAAACTCACTTTCATTGTTTTGGAGTCTGACAGGTAACACAGCCCATTGCCATGAGACTGTCCTTCACCTGCCTGCCAAAAGCAGGGGGTCTAGAGTGGTGGTTGCAAGTGCAGGACATGCTGCTACCTGAAGCACAAGGGCTGCTGCTCCCTTCCCTGCTTTAGGTGCCCCTGGGGAAAGGCAGGATGCATGCTCAGTGCTGAGAAATGGCACTCACAGTAAGAATGTCTCCATCACAAAACCCAGCAACCCTGCCCTAGCCCAAACAGCCCAGCTGAGGCAAGGAGGGGTGAGCTGGTGCTATTGGGAGCTTGAACAAAAAGATCTGTGCTGAGGAAGGGACCAGGAGGGCAGAAAAACTGCACATAAGGGAAGGAGGAAAGGAAGGCAGGTCATCTGATAGGGCAGAAGACTGGTGATGAGCCCCGGAGAAGCTGCGCAGGTGGATTAGGACTCCAGTCTCAGCAGCTGGGAGACCAGCTCCCCTGCCCATCCAGAGCTGCAGGTCTCCTGCTCACTTACTTGCACACTTTCACCATCATCTCCACAGCCCTCACTCTGCTCATCACCCAGAAGATCAATGGTCCCTTTGTACTGGAGACAGCTTGGTCACAGCTCCAAGACAAAGAAGGGGAAGGTGGGCACAGTGTGCAGGTGTGGTCTGGCCTGGGTTCAGGCCTCTGCAGCCTCAAACAGCTCCTTCTGGTGGTCCAACAGGAATTTGGTAAAGGTATTGATGGGATTGATGGCTTTTAGAGTGATGGCCACATCTTTGGCCCAGAGCAGATTTGGGCCAAACACAACTGCCAGGTTGGTGTTTGTCATCTTGTTTCTGTCGCTGTGAGCAGAGACCTATGTGGGAAGGAAAGAGATGACTGTGAATCCTACAGAATAGCACAGCAACTGCCTACCCTCCCCAAAGCCAGAGACAGAGAAAATAAGGGGAGAAAAGCTGACCAGGCCATATCATAACAACAGGATCAAGAGCACTGGCAGATAATATCTCTACAAGTCCAAATCACCACTCATGATCTTCCCTCTTGCTTGACTGGCCTTGTAGTGGCTTTCTTGGCAGCAGGAAGTACTGCAAAGCAAATCTGAGACCCCTCTTCTACTCAGCTACTAGTAGAAGTAGTAGTAGTTCTACCTCCAGCCTGGGGAGCTTCCAGCCTCCCTGGTATAGACCACGCAGGCTGTATGGCTGCACCTTTAGGCTGCCTGTGCCTCTCAGCCTTATGACAAGCAAATGCTTAGGCTAGTGCTCACCTGCACCAGAAAGGCTGTCAGTAAACGGAGCACTTGGTAGTTTTCTTCTGGCAAATCCTGGAGCGTTTTGCGAACAGCATCCACACGTTTCACCTCCTCCACACCTAAAAATCAAGAGAGACAGACAATCCTCAGCATCTGTCCTGATGAAGGCCCTGCTGGCAGTCACAAGTTATCCCATGCATGTCTCCACTAAGACATCTTTGCCCTTAGCCAGTGAAACATTCAGGGAGTAGCACTTGTTACAACTCACTCTGGAAGCTGACAACATGGCTGTAGAGGCCAAAAGTAAGGAGGGGCTCAGGTAGCTCCCTCAAGAAGGTCTTGAGAATCACAGCAGGGAGGTGGACATCTTCATACTCCTGGAAATCTACAGGCACACCTGAGAAAGTAGAGCAGAGATTCAGTGCTCACTGGGCAAAGCAGCACCTCCTCCAGACAAAGGACAGGACACGATGGTCAGAGCCCGAAACTAAGGAAGAAGTATTTTAAAAAACACAGAATCCCAAAGCACCACATCTTCTAGCAAAGTGGAAAAATATGTCCCAAAATCATATACAAACCAGTGCTGAATCCAGCACTACATCTTTAGAAGTCATCAAATCAAACATGACTAAGTTTCATCCTGGTCCTCTTAAGTCCCTTCATTATAACCAGAATAAGATGGTGTATCTCACTCCAAGAAAGAGGGAAACTTTCAGAAAAAAAAAGAATAGTTAAGGGAATACGAGTGGGAAGGAATATGCTTTCCACACAGCAGAAGTACCAGATACTTCTCCCTTGCAATTCAGGTCATACCTCAAGATGAGGCCTCACCTACAGACCTATCAAAGAAGGAGAGGATCCATGATGGACTAGTTCCTACACAGTTGCAGTTGCACAGTAGTAATTAGGGAATGAGAGGGGCTCTGATGTGTTTGGGCACTTACCCATATTGTATTTTTGCTGGACCTCTCTGACAACCTGTGTATTTGCTGATCTCCGGAAAATCCCCTCTGTATTAAGAGCTGTGAAGTGACAGCAGATGCAGAAGAAAACAATCAGCCATGTGAGAGTCTCTAAAAATGCTGGCCCTCTGCAATTATAAATCCATGCTGTGGGGCATTCAGACAGATATCAACAAGTCCCTTTTTTAGAGTACAACAATTTTTTCTGCTTCCACTATCTGACAAAGGATACAAGGGGCATTTGGCTACTTTTACACAAGTAGGAACATGGATTCCTGAAAGAAGGAGGTCTCCTAAACCCTCCACAATCTCACTTGAAGGCTAACTCACCTAGTTCAGGCTTTACACCCTATTCTAGACTGCTGTTCTTCTTAACACAGTCTTGATGGGAGCTTGGACAGAACAGAGGTCACTGATCTGGGACTGCAGCTTCTCCAAACACTTACCATGCTCCCGCAGGTGAGCAATGGTGTCTCTGACCACCAGAGGAACAGGAGACTGATCAGGGCTCTTCTCCCTGAGACTGCACCAAGAAACAACAGGTTACACACAACTGGTACACAGGACTGGTCCTGCCTTACATGCAGCCTCCAACTCTTGAATTTATCCACACAAGCTGTACCACATATGATCTTACTATCCCCATCCCTGGTTCAGCTATTATTCCAGCCTTCTATCCTCTTCACCCATCATGTTACATCATTCACTGGAGCAACTATGAGCTCATTACTAGACCACAGGAACGTTTTTCCATCCTCTTTAAAAATCTCAACCTGTATATGCCAGGGCAAAGGGCTTCCCAGAAGGGAAGTATGCTAGTTAAGAATCAGGTGAAAAGGGTTACACTTCCTTTTTTCTTCCCCATAGGAGCAAGGGCAGAAATAAGCTGACACACAAGAAAAAATCAATTTGGTCACCCCATTCCTGTGACGGAAGATTTATCAACAAAATGGCCGTCAGGGAAAACCTCATGACACCAAGGTGCTCCCTGCCACCCTCACATTTGATTGTCCAGACCACTCGATAGCTGGGAGCTGGTTGACCCCTCCGAGGCTGCTAACAAGCTCAGGCAGCACGCACCACGGCAAACACCATCTGGAAATGTTGCACTGAAGCCGGGGAATGTGTTCCCAGACAGCCTCAGAGGATGTGTCTAGCTACACAGTACTGGCTCCTCCTCATTCCCCAGGGAGGCAAAACCACACTTAGAGTTAAAAATACCTTCAACAGTTACTCAGTATCACCAGCCCTTGCCAGTGTCTGTGTTTGCCTTCGTCACTGTGCAAGAATGGGGAGTGGGATTCACTACAAGGCTGAATAGAGGTGCTTTTAAAATAGAATTTATGATTTCAAAAACAACTAGGAAACAAATCTGCAGTGCTGCTCAAAGCAGCATAGTCCTAAAAAGAACCCTGTCAGCCTCCTACAGACATCTTTTGCTTAAAAGAAAGTTTCCAGTGCCGTAAAGCTGTCCCCATGGCCCTTATTTTGCTCCTCCTTTAGTGACCCTAAGTTGCAAAAATAATCTAACCCAGGGATCAAGAGAGTGGAACTGAACTGAGTTAGTCAGGATCTGGACATGAGCACAGAGTTCCTCAGGAAAATGATTAAAGTTTTGTAGAAAGTCTGAACTGCAAGAAATTTCGCAGCCATTTTCTGCTGTTGTTCAGTAATAAATACAGTGACCTCATATCAAGCAAGTCAGGGCAAAAGCAACACAGTCCAGAGATACTCACTGCTGTAGGGAGACTCCAAACTGCTGGTTTGGCAGTGGTGGACGTGGGGGTGTTGGCTTCTGGGGCACTTGCAAAGGTTTCTGCAGGGATCTCAGGTATTCATCATACCTGCAGCAAAACACAAGACTAGTAAAAAGGCACTCCACCTCCCAGAAAGTGCATGAACCCAGCACTGCACACCCACTGGTAGCAACACCAGACTGGTACGGTCAATTACACCTATGCAAAACCACCACAGGCAGTTTTGGAGCACAAGAACGAACATCTCGTTGCCAAAAAAAAAGCAAGGAGAAAAGGAGTATCTATCTGTAATCAAGAGGTGGAGTAGCTGAGTAACAGCATGGGCAGGAGGCCAGGACAGCATTGTGATGAGACAGATGCATATGTGGGTGTGGGACAGGGAAGCAATCTGGTAGGACTGAGATTATGGGAACTTTGGGAAGCCCCAAAGACAAGCTGAGCAGAGCAGAATGAGCTAAGCAGGTGACCAGACAACAGCAGATGCACACCACGAGCTCCAGGTCAGTGTCAAGGTCAGTATCTTGCAGGAAGTCCCCAGAGGGTGAGTGGGAGATGCAGGATTGGTGCCTCATTGCGGGAGGATTTTTAACTCAAAGACAGAACTGGGGACTGGGGCCAAGGACACACAGGAAGGACTATAGAGAGAAACCAGTCTTGAAGGCAACTTGTCAGCACACCCTGCAAAATCTGAGTGGAACAATCTCTTCCTTCCCTTGCCCAAAAGGTCCCCTCTCACAGAACCCTAAACAGGGGGGGAGACAGACAGTATTCTCACTTTAGCACTTGGCTTGGGATCCCCAACTGTTCCAGCTTCACATACTCCTCCAGCTCACTAAGGTAATTCACATAAAAAATCTTCCGTCCAAATTTAAAGCTGAAAAACAAGAGAAAGGTAGATATGTGAGGAATTGGGAAATCCAGTAACAGAACTGACTTCTTACAGAAAATGAGTGCAGAGGGCTGCAAGAAACATCAGTGGGGCAAAGTGTAGGTATGGCTGAGCAGCAGAGATGTCACCCACATTGCTCTCCCACTCCATCTATTTTACCAGGAGATGCAAAGACTTTCCAAGATACATTAGAAGCCCTAGCAGCAGCAGGCTCCCTCAAATGGTGGATTTCTCCTTCCTTTGTTCAGCAGTAGGCTTGAGAAGATTTTACTCCCAATTATTTCATGGAGTTATTATTTCAGTATCACAATAAATTAAATATTTGAGTTACGGAGTCTGCAACTTTTTACTTCTACCTGGCTGGAGAGAAAATGAGTAGCACAAAGCTGCAAACTCTGTAGGTTCCTAAAGAGGTATTTCTGGTGTGTGAGTATTTCTGAGCTCAGAAGTGGGAGGAGACAGAAAAAGGTGAGAGACTCCAGGATAGGCTTGGCAGCCTGGGCTCAGCTTGTGCCCCTCTGAGAAGGCCCCATTGTTCCCCTGCAATGTGAACATGCAGGTGAGCCTCCAACAGTGTTTCCTTCGTACCTGATCAGAGGCTTGAAGAGTATCAGCAGGGTCTTGATGAACATGGTTGGGTGCACGATATACAAGGCTTTGATGTTCTTCTTGTATCTGTCAAGAGAAGCCCAGTAATGACAAGCTGCACCTTAAGCAGAGGAACCAACCTTTCCACAAGATTAAGGCACCCTGGTTGCTTCATGCCTTTTGCACTGAGCCTCACCACACCCCAGCACCCATGGCCTCTGCTCTCCCATGCTCTGTAGCTGTGTCAGGCCACTCAGCAGCCTAAGGGCATGCTACCCTGTATTCCAATTTTCATCTAAAATCAGTGAGTAGCCTCCTCAGGAACCTACAGTTATACCGTGGGGCTGACGCATTTGCACCAGGTCCTGGGTTTGCTGCTTGCCTGTTGGCCTAAAGCATGTAACTACAGAAGGAGCTGTTTAACCTATGTTTCAGTCTGTATTAAACAACAATCCACCTCCTTAAGCAGAGGAATAAGTGACAGTAAATTATGATCACCAAGCTACACAGGAGGGCTGGGGAAGATCCTCTATGTTAGGCTAGAGAACAGCACAGGACATCCTTGCTTGCTGCAGCTTTACTCACTTGCGATCAAATTCCCTGTAGGCATCCCGCAACCAGCTCAGGGATGGCTTGTTCTCACTGGTCAGGCCATGGTGCAGGTACACCAGCGTGTAGTCACTCTCCACATACTGGTCCAGTGTGAATTTCAGGTACCTGAGAAGAAAGAACTCAATTTGTGCTCTGCTACAGAGAGCCTATTCCTCCCTTTGGGACTCTTTTTGTGTGCCATAACAGAGGATTTGCAACTCCAGCAATGGAGGTAAGCACTTGGGATGACATGTCCAGCTAAAGAAGCTACTACAGATGGACCTGTTCCCAGGAATCCAGTAGCTGAGAATTAGGTCAGATTTAAGAAATTAACAGCAGCCTACTAAGATTCTACTTACCCCAGCAGTTTCACGTGATCTAGTTGATGACTTGGGGGCATCCGGCAAGCACTGAACAAAATTACTTTTCTTCCATATTTGTCATCACCTGCAGATAAAATGCCAGAGATTACAGGAAGGTAAGGACTTCATTGTGGTATTGGCAACAAGGGATAAAGAAAGAATGAGAAACCACCATAACAAGGCACAGCTGCCAGCAAAGCTAAATCTGATTTTCAGCAGTTATCACGGGCCTAGTGTGGAAGCAGAAACCTGACCGCCAAGGGCCTGACAAGTCAACAATGAGAATCAAGAACGGATTCCCTGCTCCAGCCCTGAAAGGAGATGAAGGACTGGAAACCAGAATGCCTCCAGGCACATAGGAATGAAGGCAAGTACAGAGCAGAGTGCTCAGAGCATTAATCCTGCAAAGCTGTGCCTGGGCATTGCTCCTGATACACACATGTCCAGGGAGGCACAGGGAAAACTGCCCTTCACTGGCACAATAACTCCTTCCATCCTGCACACAGTCCCAGACTAACTTCTAATAGTCTGGTGCATCTGTTTTTTGCTTCACCTGGAGTTTAGTTCTGCACACAGAACACAGGCCATTTCATACCCTGGAAACCAAGAAATTCCTAGAAAAAGAGCAGTTCCAGATAACAACTCTTCTGGATGAGTTCCAGGTAATTTCTCATCTTTCCAAAGGAAAGTCTCCTCTACAGATGGGCCAAGCAGGGCTGCTGGATTCTCCAGAAGGACTGTAGAATAAGCTCTTCACCGCTTCCTAGATTTTCCATCCACAGAGAGATTTTTCCAGCCTGAGACAGAAGGAGCTGCAAAGTGCAGCACGACAAAGCATTCTTTGTAAAAGCCATGCAGACAACAGTCCCCATCACACTGGAGCCAAATAACCCATAAAGCACCGTCATGTCATGGAGGACACTCCCAGGCACCACTTGAGGCTTTGGAGACAACAAGCCAAGTTTTCCCCAAAGCAAGTCTTCAACCGACAGTGGACTTCTGCCAGCAGAGATCTCAGCCCCATGAACAAAGCCCAAGCAGACACACATGGCCAAGCTTAGCAGACATGCTGGGGAATAGAGAGATTTGCATAAGTGAGAACCAGGTCACAAATCCTGCAGACATACAGAGTTTGAGAGAAAGTCTGATTCTCTCCCAGACACAACACCCAATCCATTTCCACAAAGATGACTTCTTTTTTGCAGCATTGGAGATGAAATGGTTCCTTTAGTATTAAGGGTAAAAGTCTTCCCACCTTTTTAGCTACTTACCCTTCTCTGAAACCTGTGTTTTCTTGTCAAGCAGAGAGTGCAACAGTGAATGGGGCTGTTGAGGCTACACTCAACAATACCCTCCTTACTCCCATATGGTAAAGCATCTCACACAGACCACAGCACAGAAAAGCAGCAAGGATCACTACTTATGCAGGACTGACCTGCAATACATCATTCCTCTTGAAATATATCCTTTTCCCAGCATGGATTTACAATATTCATGAAGCCATTTTCTCAGCTTTGCACAGGCTCTGGCGCTCAACTATCACTTGGCTACACTTGCCACGCAGCAGCTCGGGTCTCGGAACAGCAAACCTGATATTTCTGGGAATGCTGCCTGTTAGTACCAGAGGACCACTTGGTGCTGCAAATGACAGCCAGAGAATTCATACACACCAGCCATGACATTAAGATGCCACCGGCCCCCTTTTGCCCCCATCTTGCCAGAACAGATTCTCTTGCTACTTTGTTCATTTTTATTTTCACCTTGCAAGTCCCATTTTCAAGTCACCAGACAACACAGAACTTAGTGATGCACACAAGGCAGAGATTGTACCAAAGCTAAGGACACTGCGGCAGCACTAGGTACGGGCCAGAAAAGGGGCGGCACAGGCCATCACACTGACATACACATGCGCAGATACGCGGCAGGGGGGAGGACGCACGACCCGGAATGCAGGACTAGGAGAGTGATGCAAGGCTTATCTGGAACAACCAGGTACAGTCACAGCCAGGCCACAAGACCAACATCACACTGCATATCCCATGGTAGCCCACTCTGTGCCTACCCCAGAGTTTCTTGGTAGCTCACTGTGAGCTTTAGGGACAGGTCTAATGTAATTGAGTTGTCTAAAAGACTACGTGCAGGTTACAAAGTCCTGGGCAAGGAACATGGTATATTGTGATCCTTCCCATTGGTCTTGAGCAACTCATATGTCTCTATCTGAAGGACAAAGGCCTGTATAAAGCACCAAGAGGATGCAGCATTTGAGAATCTGTTGAGTTTTATACTCACGAAAGAGAATGGTCAGAAAGACAACAGACCTTTGCAGATCATATGTAGCTCTATGCTAAATTCAGAACAGATGATATCTTCAGTTAACTGAGGCTGCATTTCACACCAGAGTGGATGGTCTGAGGGCCGGATGCAGACTTCAAGTTTAATCACACAGACAGACCTCTGTGGTGTGTGGTACAGTACCATGTTTGTGCCATGTTGTGGGTGGCCATACGCTCAGCTCAGGCTTCTGGGCACTGACTATCAGACCTGACAAGTCACAATTCCAGAACGGCATACCTTAAATAGCTTTCTCTGAAGTGATACAAAAGCCTACAGCAAGGCCTATGCAAAGTCTACAGTCTTGTTCCTTACATAGTCTGGGATTGCTGGTAAAGAATAAACAGACAATCCATGACTCTTCCAAAGGGGAGATGGCATGTATCTCCTGGACAATTTCCAGGGCTAAGTACATCAAAAGATAATCTACAGTGCCCTGGATGACTGAAAAAGGAGTGGCCTGTTTTGCCTTCCAAATCAGAATGAATTTATGCATGAGACCTACAAAGGAACCAGCATGCCCTTTTCTGAGTTCTGGGTTTTGCTCCAGTTTTATCACACTGAGCTCAGCCTGTCAACACAGAAATTTTCAAAATGATGAACTGCCAATCTTGTTTCTACCTGACATATATCTGATCAGTCTCCTTGCTCCAGACATGACAAAATCAAAAATTCAGCATCAAAGCTGAACAATCAGTTGCTCCAATTTATAAACAAGAACCTAAAGCCCATTCCATGCATTCTTGTTGGAGGAAACTACCTTCAGGTGGCCCCTCTGCCTCCTACAGAATAGATTCTTATCAGGTTTGATCTTTCCCAGATGCTCCATCCCTTGTACTATTCACTTTCCTGTTTGCAGTATTAATCTTATGTATCTAGGTTTTCACCCCTTGTTTGCAATTGCAAATAGCTGAAGTTTCCACTGAACACAACTACAGATCATGAAGTAATCACTTGGCTTCTCAGGCTGCCTCCTACCTCTCCCAGATGAGGAATGCTCAATAGTTAACAACAAACGAATAACAAATTATATACCATCAGTACTCAAAGAACACCCCAACTTAAAAAATATTTTCAAGTACACTGGAATTAAACTACCTCCCTGAAGGATGTGATTCAGATTATTTTGCTTTTAACAATAAAGAGCAAGACAGTAGCCAATGCCTAAAGCCAGACAAGACAGCTGCTCATCTAAAGAGATACGCAGTTGTAGCACTGATTGACATAAGCTCCTGAATATTTTTATGGCACTTTTAAAGCCTGAACTGCATTTTTCTTCTCGCTCAAAAAGAGCATTTCCAGGGCACTTCTCAGACAGGGGCAAGGAAAATCACTGCTGTGTGTCCAAGCCATGAGTGCAAGGCCAAACTTCTAAAAGGGCTGAAATTAAAATACTGAGGCAAATGTTTCAGAGTAAAACCTGCAGCAATACAAATGTATCACAGCAGAAATTCACATCAAGATGGCAATAATATCCCAAGACAGGGCATTAAATGAATCTGCACAGCCAAAAAATACACAAATCTGCACATGGAAAATACATCCTTGGCATGCAAATCCTGTTATTTACTATTTCTAGGTAAATAGAAATATATCCATTTCATATCCTGAAATATATCCTTTAGCATTTATGTCAAGATTTGAGGCAGCCTAGCTGCAGTCTAGAGACTGCCCATTCCTACCTTCACCAGATCGCCTCAGTTAGGTGCCTATCTTGTTGAAAGATTCATATGGGAATATCCTAATACTTTGATATTTGGACAATGCAGATGGATAAAACTCGCCTCCAAAAGCTAGTGTTACTGCTAAAACAGCAAAGTTAACAGAGTTGAGGGCCAAGGAAAGAGCACCACTACAGAACACTGGAATATTACTACACAAGTTTCACAAAGTTTAGCATGTTTAATCAGAGCCACTGTGAGTAAAAAACCTGTCAAATGTAATTTCATTTCAATTAGCTCTGCTAAGCTTATGGCACAGCTGGGAAATGTTTAAGCATAGTAGATTTTAGTTGCCTATTGAATTCCCAAGTGGATTTAGCCCTGAAGGAAAAGAAGGTAGGGAGTTCAAAGCAGAAGCATTTTAATACATTATTTCATCCACCTTGATATTCCCAATATCCAAACACTGCCAGAATCAGAAAGCCTTATGAAGTGAATTTAGCTTTAACTGATACAAAAATATACTAGAGGGTCAGATTAAAGAATGCAGTATGGGAGGATGTCTGAGAGCATAGAAAAAGGGGAAGAAGACTCCACATAATGAGGAAATGAGAATCAGCATTTCCATGAATTGTGTGAAGGTCTTAGCAGTAAGAATTTCACACCAATAGAAGTTTTCATGTACATTGAGAAGCATGAAAGCCCCAGCAGCCAAATTACTGAGACTTAGGACTGAAGTCCGGAGAGTATTAACAAATGCTCAGCAAGCCCAGGGAACTCAAGCACAGCTTTGGGCAAACAAGTTACCAGAACACATCTCTGCAGCCAAATGGAGAAGAAATAGATAACAGTTGATTTCAGATGGAGAATCCAGTTTAAGTGCCAGCTGCTTAGCACGTGAGTGCAGCAGCAGATCATGTGAAAGAATAGGAAGCAATCCTAGAATGAACTTCCAAGCCACATTTGATAACAGGATGAACTAGAGTTCAAACTGAACTGGTCCAAGCAGGTCACCACCATGATAGGACAGGAACAGGATTTACATTGAGACCCATGAGCCCCGAAGTGCCCAAAGTAAAGCCCACACACCAAATTTGGCTCAGATGATTCTGCTGTGTCTGAGGCAGAGGTGCAGCCCTCAGACAACAATTTTGTGCAGCCTTTGGATTCCTGAAAAATTGCCAGTGCAGCCTAAGGCTGAGCAAAGTTTGGGCTCCCCTGAGACAGTCCAGCTACAGGCCATGGTCATGCTAAAGGAATACCATGATCTACAGAACCAAATGTTAGCGCCACAAAAAATCTACCTACCTGGTTGGGCCCCATCAAGTGCACCCTGGTCTGGAGGAACAGAAAAAAAGTTATAGCGAGCCAAGCTTTGCATCCTTTCCCAGAAAGTAATCATGAGGTTAAAGTCTGAGAGCCTAGCCAGATTGCCACCGGGATGCATTTAGCTGCTGTCTTGCAAGATTCAACCTCCTTCCATTTCATCTTCCCCCCATGCTCCTCTGCCAAAAGCAGCCTTATCTAACAATTAGAGGCAATAACAGCCAGCCTTGATTTCCAAATCTCCTTTTTGAATTTGCAACTAACTCTGTATAGTCAAATTTCTTGCCCTTACTGTTAGACTTCGTCTGCCACCAAAATGGTAACTGCTGTACTTGCCACTTTTAAAAGGGTTAATTGCAATTAATTCTGAAGTCCTCTGAACAACTTCAGAAGTGTACAGAGAATGGCATCATACCATATGAATAACATACCCCACACCCATAACTTTTTTTCATGATTAGTAGATTCTGAGTAAAAAAACTGAACTGCCAATTAGAATTTTAAAAAGGTTCCTATAGTTTATGAAGGCGTTTATTATCACACCTAGCCCCTTTCCATCACTCTCACAGCTATATACTCAGCAGACCCACATGGGCCTATCAAGACAGGAGCCTTTGCAGAGCAGAGCTCTAGGAAGAAATTCTCCATTCCCTTATAAAGTTAAAATTCCTTAGATACTCTCCCTTCCCTTGACATTGCATATCAAAATATGGTGCACAAGCTGGGCTTGCTTTGGATAGACTCAATTCTATAGAGGCAATTCATAATTTTTTATCATACAAAATATTCTTAAAAAAATGAACAAACAAAAAAGTTAAAAGCTGGAAACTACATCCAAAAGCAGCAGAAATGCAGGCACTCTGTACTGATGGAGCCAGTAACAATGTACCATGCCTGAAAAGTACCCTTGTTACCCTTTGCTGAGTCCATTAGCCACCAAAGACACCCTGCAACACATCTTCAACACAAGTTTTGTCTGCCACTTCTACCTTTGCCTGCTTAGAGAAACAGCAGCTACTGGTGCTCCAAGATTGATTTTACCTCCCCATGTCAATCACCAACACCTACAGCAAATCACCAGCACCAGTTACAGCTTTGGCATCTGCAGTCATGTTTGCTGGGTAGGTTTGGTACCAGATTCACCAATGAAAATAGATTTACTGCTGGAATTGCAGCTTCAATCAAGTAACACAAAAGAAGGTACACTCATAGCTCTCCACCTTGTTTTCCCACTTCAGTTACAGGTCTTAGACGTATTGGCATCACAGCTTTTCTGAGAGGGCAGCCCCACAGATTGACAATGGTGTGAGGCAGCAGATTTCCCACACAAACTAGCAGAAACATGCTTTGAGCTCCAACAAAGTTTTGAAATCACTGGGCAGGGATTACATAGCTGGAGTATATAGTGACAGCCACTTTCCTGACCACTGATACACTATCTTCTACCCTCCATGGCAGTGAGGAATTCATATGCCAATATATGTTAGGTCCCTGTTTTCTTATCCCAAAAGAAAGCAAGGCAGTTATTGTGTAAAATGGGAATGCTGATGAACCTCATAGCCATAGTTTTGCATATTGACCACAAAGAAGAGACCAGTATTTCAGACTGGGCAGCAGAACAAGGATGGAACACTTTGCCAGAGCTGACAAGAGCTCTGCTCTTCCCACACAGCCACAGGTTTCCAGTATGAACTGCCATTTCCAGAAACCTGCTTTAGCCTATTATTAACTACCTGCCTTAGTTTTGCAATTAGGCTTCTGCTAAAATTCAAGGCCAAGACTATGTCACATCTGCCTCAACCCCCAAGAGGATGGAAGCAGCACCTTTGCCATGTAAGAACTGGCAGGAGAACACAGAAACTCTCAACATAACAGAAACTTGGGATAGTTCCTTAACCAGGAGCTTGTGTTTCCTCCAAATGCTATGTGACATGAGCAAGGGAAAAAACCAAACTTTGCAGAAGTGGACTGTGCAATGAAATCAAGCCTCCTCTCTTTCAGCTTCAGGCCACGTGTAAAGAGGAATTTCACTGCTACAGCGCTCACAAAAGGAGGCACTCAGAGTCAAGAAGAACCAAACCACACAGAGACCTCTCCAGAGCCTGTGTAAAACACTCCATAAACACACACTTTAAGGCAGATCTGAAAGGAACAGCACAACACCAACATCTTCCTTCAGAAAAGCATCGAATCCCAGAACCAAAATAATGTTTCCTTAAACCAAAATATTGTGATTCCTAACAATACTCCAGTTCTGAGAACTCCCTCAGGACTGTGGCCCAGATGCCTTTTGCTGTCATCTTTGTGTAACACACCACCACATGGGACAGCAGTGACATGCCTGCTCCTTTCCCATGGACAGCCTCTTCCCACAAGATCCTAGTCCCCAGAAGAGACAGGAGCAATAGGGCACAAAGGACAGTCTCCATGAAACCACTGCACTATTTTTAAGTGAGAAACAAACCCCAAAAACTTATTTCCCGAACAAATTCTGCAGAAAGTTTTTCAGTACTTTCCCCTCTTAGGTCAGATAACCAGACATTTCAAATGAAGCACACCTTGGACTAAATTAAGGCCAGCTAGGAAATGAGTGTGCTAACTTTTTGCCATCAAAACTGGGCTTTTATTAAGTTATTAACTCAATGCACACATCCAGCAAGAAGCAATTACTTTCTGACCACACAGGATAACACTGAGATCGTGAAGTTCAGCCCGAGGATGGGAACCAGCATTCTGCTTTTGTCTCAAAATAGCATCATCATCACAGAACATATTTCAGGGCAGGCAGGAACAGAGTTAGCCACAAACTTTCTGCTCTGAAATGCAGAACAGGGAAGGACATGGGACAGAAAGCTAATGAATCAATAGAGTGGATAAAACTATCCTTGATCTGCTGCCATTTGCTAATATTTACAAGAGATCTAGGGTAATTTTGTTTCAGGCTCAGCATAGCCAGTGTTCATTGCACCTGGAGCTGCTGACAAACACAATTTGTCAGCAGAGCCACATCTGAACAGCTTCATATTAATCCTCCAGTGAGATTTTTATTCTCCAGGCTACGTCTAATGGGATTTTTCCAGACTTTCCCAGATTGATTGCCTCAAACAACAATCCAGAGAAGACTACCCTGTCCGACTCCGAACAGTCAAAATTCTCAATTACTGACCAAAAAAAAATTATCAGCTTCCTCAGAACCAAGATTACAAGTCAGACCCCTTTGATCCACTTCCTAAATTCTCCTTTCAGGAGATGAGAAACCAGCAAGTCTCAAACCTACATGGCAGCAAATCCTCTATCCAGAGCTGTGCTCCAAGCTCTCCCAGTGCCAAGAAAGGCATCACAGCACATGCCATGTGTGGGACCATCACATGCTTCCAGACACATCAGCTACCGGTGAAAACTGGCCAGCAAGAGCCAAGAACAGAAGCTTCTCTGAGCTGTTTCTGCACTATACAGAGACACTGCGGGGACACAGAGCTCACTAGGAATACAAATTTAAACCACAACGGGGAAGAGTTCAGAATGCAGGCACAGCTCCCAGTCAGCCATCATCCCACCCCGGAATCTTTTCAGGAAGCTGGCTAATTCTTCATTTGCTACCCTAGACTGTGTCAAATGGCCAAATGGCTCCGTTCCAACAGCCACTGACACACACCTCCACTGGAGTGATACTCCATTCAGAGAGCTTGTCAAAGAAAAAGTCATGTTACCTTGGAACAGAAACCCCTCAGAAAGAGCAGTGTTTATCCCAGGAGGCAGCAGACAAAGTATATCCTTGGTTTGGGCTGACATTCCAGTCTTATCAATGTCTCTGATCTAAACTCTGCTAAGCACTTTGTCTGAAGCTTAGCCTAAAGCAACAACTGTTATCATTTAACTCACCCTTTCCCAGAGTCCTCAAATACCAGTTACCTGTGCCATTCACATTCCAAATATTCTGGCTATTACTACTGAAATGGTGGAGGCCACACATCTGTCCCTTTCCAGTTTCAGCAGCAGAGAGCAGGGTGCAGACCTCTACAACCGGCAGTCCTGAAACTCCAGCCCCATGGAAAAGAAGCTTAGGAAAACATTTGCAAATGAAAACACTTCTGGCAAATCTATAAGGCATAACAGCCCAAATGTCAAACACCTGGCCTGTCAAACTGAGCAGGAAAACAATAAACCACAAGGTTTTGAGACTGCCATTATAATTTTGTTCCACAAAAGATGGAACATGAGAGATCAGGAAAAAGAGAGCTCATTTGAGAAATCTGCCCAGACAAGAATGATATCAAGACAACTCTTACCAAAGTAAGTGCCAGAGACTCTTTTTGTTGTGGTCAAACTCTGCTGCAGAACAACCCTGAATTAGGAGGACTCCAGCTTGTGCCTCTGCTTCCTTGACAATTCACATGTGGGGCAGGGACCAAGTTACAGAGAGATGGCAGTAGGAGGGGTAGGAGGTGCCAGTAGGAGGGGTAGGAGGTGGCTATAGTCAAGCAGGAAGTATGAATCAAGTCACAACAAGTTGTAGAGTGCTTCTTTTTTAAAAAAACAAGGAATACAAGACAAACTGGCCTTACCCTTCGCTCAGGCTCACCACAGCAACCTAAAGAATACCTCCAAAACTCTTTCTCATAGAGGTCCCCAGCAGTATATCACCAAGGGTTAGCATAAATAAAATAATATGGACAAGAAAACACAAAAAAAAATACAAATGCTTGTGACCCTGAATGAACAGGTCTTTCCTTGCAGTGGAACACAGGCCTATTCCCCCTATTTCAGATTTCTGTACATATTATTTCTGGACAGGATGGCAAGCTCTGGCCGTTCAGACACGAGTGATTCCACCTACTGTGGATTCCTCAGTCAGCTGAGGACCTTATAGCTGTATTGCTTAACCACATAATTTCTCTGGCATTATCAAGCAAAAACCACTTTGTGTTCAGGATGTAGTAAAGAGCCATATCTAAAACAAATCAGCTAAAGCAACTGAGTCCTGACAATAATATAATCAAGTCAGCAAGAGCCAAGAAATAACCCAAGTTTAGCTGAAGTCAATGGAAAATTACACATATCACAAACATTCAAGAAGTTTGGTGTTCTTTCTGTGCCACCTGTCATTGCCACTTGGTCTTGGCAAACAGCAGATGTCCCCAGAGCCCTATTAGAAAAGTGCTTCCTCAGCCCAGCTGCAAAGACATCAAAGGAGAAAAGAGGAAGGTTCCTACCTGCCACTTCCACAATGTGGTGCCTGGCGATATCATAGTAGGGATGATCCCACTGCAGGTGAGTGACAGGCTCAGGGGAGCCTTTGGAGTCATCTGAACAAAGTACAAGAAACAAGCAATCAGAAGAAGGGATCTGGAGCACATTGGCAAGTACAGAAAGATAGAAGTATAAGAAAAAATGGCACTTCTACATGGGACTAATGTATGCAACTATACACCTTGAAAACCCACTTTTGAAATTCTGACTGGACATAGAATTCTGAGCAATGACTTCAGAAGAGTCCTCTCAGTCCTATGAGATCCATATGTGTCCCTCAGAATGTACACTCTCTCAAACAAATGTTCAAATATGTCACAAATATTCACAAAGACAAAACCCAAGGACACGGTCATGGCTTTTTAGGGAAAGGAGGATCTTAACATAGTCCCTTGATGGATGGTCATACTATATATCCTTGAGCTAATTTTCCTGACCTCTCTGTTTATAGTTCACAGCACAGGATTTCAGAGCAACAACTCAGATCTCCAGCCCCACCTCCCAGATGGAAGTTTGAGACCATTCCAGTCCAGAAGGCCAAACTCTCCTGCAAGAGACCATAATGGAGCATACTCAAAGATTTACAGCACATCTATTCTGTCAGCACCAAAATGCAGCCAGGCACAGGACTGAGAAGAGCATATTTACAGCAGCTGGTCTGCACTTTTTAGTGCTGTTCAATACTGAGGCTGATTCACTTGGGTGTGGTGCAAGTTTAATACATCTATAAAGCTTTTAAATGGAGCTGGGGCTCTCTGTATATGTAGATATGACCACAATGCTGCAAGACAAACAACTGCTTTTTGGCCAAAACCCAGATCCCAAACAAGCAGGATACTTACCTGATTTGGGAAAAACAGGGACTTCATCTGATGGCCAGTTCTTATCATCTATGGAGGGGGCCAGTTTGAGCTGGCTGAGGGACTGGTTGGTATCATCCAAGTTCAGGTCATCCTGAAGATCCGTGAGTGGGTCTGTAGCCATGGTCCCCAAACACCGCAGTTTATTTCGCTGTGTCTAGAACACAGACTACAGAGATTCTTAGGTGAGACACAGAGATCACAAATCTACCTCCCCACAGAGACACTTCCTCTTCTCACCGATTTCCCCCCAATACTCCCTCATCCTTACTTATCCAGAGATTGTGTCCCCTCCTCCTTAATACAAGCAGGAATTCCTTCTCCTCCTTGTCAGAGGCACAACATATCAGATTCTTCCATGTCAATTGCTATCAAAGGCCATCAAGAGCTGTACCAACCCTCTCAAGGAATCTCTGCTTGACCACAGCTCTGGGCAGAACAGTTTTTCTCTCCTGAAACAGAAGCAGCACCAGGACTCTGCAGAAGGCGACAGGCTGCACCAGCCCCTGCCTGATACACTCCCTGTATGGCTCTGAGCTCCCCCTCCCTCCAAACAGCTGGCACAAAGCCCGGCTGTTTCCACAGTTGGCCCAGAACTGGAAGCTTTCCCAAGAATCACCCCCCTCCTTCTCCCCATAATGGAGAACCAGAGCTCTCAACAACACTGAAGTGCATGCTTCAGTGTGCTGCGATCTGAACAGAGAAGTGAACAGCTCCTTAAAACAGGAATTTTTTAGGCGGAGCTAGTAAAACGGAGAACAATACACATAGAATCCTCATCTCTTTTCAGCATCACCCAGTAAATCCTTTCTCCTACATAATAGCTAGAAGCAAGGAATTGCTTCTTTCATTTAAAGCCATACTGCCTGAATGAGTATTTTTCACCAAGCATGCAATAAGCAGACTAAAGAATTAAGAGGGTCCGAGAAACAGACAGCTCAGTGCGTTTGCTGTTGTTTGCAAATATTTCTCACTCTCATCTGAAGCAGAAGATACATTAAAGCTGGGACTGAGCTAGCACAGCATACAGGACCTCCTAAGAGTACCAACTCTTAAGGACAATCCTTGGGAAGCTGCTGTTATCCTCTGAATTCAGTCTCCTGGAAGTAAGCAAGGAAACATTAAAAAGGACAACTATGTAGATCTGGACTGCTCACACTGACCATGTGGACAGTAATTCAGTGGTCAGCAGGCAGCAAGCCAAGAGGAAGTGTAGAAAAATCAAGTGACATCTTGCATCAGCAAGAGTCTCTGCAGCACTGTTTCACAGCAATGCTTGTGGCTTATTTTTCTTTATAAGGAAAGCAAAGGGTTCAAAGATCATCTGAGGAGGCACAACACCTTAGTGTGAAAAGTATATTTGCAGTAAAGCTATTTCCTTTAGCAGAATGGAGAGGGGGACGATGTTTTGCATCTTCCATCCCTGGAGCTTGAATGTGTATATTTATGCAGAGAAAACAATGAAACAGTTACTCAGACTGAGCACAGAGGACAAAAACCTGTGAGAGACTGAGCTCTGGAAGGTGTCACATCCCTGCTCAAGTCTATACTTGCCACCAAGCTTGAGAATGCATTTTGAGAGCGCAGGAAATTGGATATTCAGTGGTTTTCTTCTCCCTTTGGACCATTCCAAGCTTATTATTTACTTCCTATCCTCCCTTATCTGCTACTCACCAGTTTACAACCAGTTTTCACCTCTCCAGGGCTCCCAAAGGACTGAAAGCTATTGCTAATCAAATGCAATGTTTCCCATAATATGAAAGACCATGACATATACAGACAGCAGGTCATGAAGACAACACATCAGACACACAGGGTCCCACCACTGCAGCCATGCAAAGATCCAACCAAAATTATTTTCCCTGTCCTCTGGTCAGGGCTGCCGGAGCTGCCTGACCTCCTCTGATATCAACAGGACAAGGAGCAAGAAATTAGGTTCCCTAGCACTTTGAGCTCATGCTGGAACCATGCAGCAGTGGAGCCAAGGATCAGGACTCCCCACCCCTAGCAGCTGATCCGATTTCTATGGTAACAGCAGGCACTGACTCCTATGACTCAGCGAGCTTAAAGCATTTCCCACAGGAGCTCAGCAGCCCCAAAAGCCAGTGCTCCATGCTGAGGAAGCATCCATAGCTCCCCAGGACAGCCTCTCAGCATTCACAGCTCTCAGGGACTTCCCAGCCCTAGTGGGGACAGAGGACCCACATTTCACTACTGCCATCCACTGAGATCCCTTTCATGGGAGATTCTTGGGGATGCCCAGTAGCAACCACTTCCCCAAAGACGAGTCCTGAAACACCTGGGGACCAAACCCAAATCCCCCCAGAGAGCAGTGATGGCACTGCCATACGGACAGCAAGTCACCAAGTGTCCCTACACTTGTCCCTACACTCACCACTCGGCTTCACAGTCAACTTGCAGCACTTGTCCAGAGACAGAAGACCAGGTTATTAGACAGCACTGGGGGATTTCCCCTGAGGCATAAAATTAATCTTAGTGTGGCACCATGTGGAAGAAGGAAGTTGTTTGTTAGTAGGATCCACACTGCAAAAAGAGCCCAGTGGATAGTGCTCTGGCCTCACCCCTTGGAAAAACAGACAAGGCTCTCCAGATACCTTCATGAAGTTTTCACAGCCAGCTCCATTCCTTGGCCGTAGGTTACTGCTCCATGGTGTTAATGGAAGCAGGATCCAGAGCAGAAGACCTCTTAGATTTCAGGTCCTTCTTGTGAACCATACTGTAGTACCCAGAGAGCCCCAGAAGATTTTGCAGATTTTTCTCCAGCCCTTTCCCAACATGCAAAAGGCAAAAGCACAGGATCTCACATCAGATAACTATACAGCAATTTAGGACATGAAATCTTCTAAATGCTTGGGAACTAGTAGGCTCTGAGAAGGAGAGAACTGGAGTTATCATGTAAAACACAAATTGAAGATCTTCATATAAGGATATACATTTCACTTTCCAATAGTGCAGCTGCATGAGATGCTTCCCTGTGTACTCAAAAATGATCCCTAAGTATCTGTCTTTAAACAGAAAGTCCATATGTATCATGGTGATATAGCTGTTAAAATGAGTAAAGTGTTTGTTAAAACATTTCATGGTTTTTAACAATAAAAGAGCATTTCAACAGATTTAATTCTGTTTAAAAACTGCATCTGTTTTACATAAACATCATGACAAGATGCAAGTGGTACACTCCATATAGCAAACAATAAGATAAGAAAAATTACACACCTAGATTTTGAAAAGCAAAAGTTGTAGCCAAAGATTTAAAACCTAAAGAATCACACACGGCAGCAGAAGCATTTACTTACTGCCAAGTTCTAAAGACCCAAGTGTACCTTTTTTTCCAAGTATTTAAGTATGTTTTCTGCAACTGCACTACACCTGAACACTTGCTGTGTAATAAAAATTAACTTTCCTAGATAAGAGAGACATGTGATGGAGAACAGCATACTCCTCTAAAGGAGAGAACTCAAACCATTGAAATACAATATTCACAGAAATTCTGAACTGAAGATTCCTTATATAAGATCCAGAATTTACCCAAGGAAGACCATTCACATTATACCCAGGAAATCGTGGTGGCTGCTGTTCATGAAAACTATTTTTTTTCTGCAATTTCATTTCACTATTTTTCTATCACTTATTTCTAAGCTACACCTGCTTGGTAGTTTCCTTTTCCTGTTTTTCTTCCAGATGTACTATTAGTTCAGAAGTGAATTACACTTCAAAATATGTCCATGCATATATTACCACACCCTGGAGCTCTACATACAATAAAGAATTACAGAAGCCAAGTGACCTCTTCTTCCATGCAAGATGAACAAGCAATGGTCAGATGCAACACAGACCTGGTTCCGGGATTATTTTTATGACTTTGCCGCCATCCACACCTCCTCCCAGTTTCAGCCTATTTGCACAATGTCTCTTTTTCTATACACATCAATCAAGGCCCTGCACTTTGCTACAGTGTTAAAAACAAGCACGTGGAAAGAAAAGGGAGCAGTTACTCAGCAGCAGATCTCCAGGGTACTCACGTGCATGAATGAGGTCCAGAACCGAGACTAACCCACAGAGCCCACCCCTCACATCAAGACTGATAATACCACCGAGAGGATCACTACCCTGGCACTACCCTGAAAGAACGTAGAGGTCAAGAGCAAGACCTTGTCCTGGCTCACCATGACCAGTAAACTCAGACACACTATTGCTCAGGGAAGCCCTTTGGTCCTTCATTATTCCAACAACTTTTTAATTGAGCAGCCTTCCCTCCCCAGTCACCTCAATCCGTTTACTGAAGGCCACCTCCGTGCCCGCTGGAAATCCACGCTAGCGAGGAGTCAACTTCCCCTTACTGGTTCTCTGCAGGGTCTGAGGGCAAAAGTGCTGAACTCTCCAAGTGTCCTCTCCGGAGCTGCTGCACAAAGTACAGAAGCTGCTCTCAGTGCCGTGCAGGACCAACCCCGGACTCATGTGAGGGAGGCAGTGAGGCACACACAGCCCTGCGCGGGCTGCAGCCCTCCTCCTCCTCATCACCCCCTCCACTATACATCTGTTCTCTCCCGTTCCCTTCGACTCATCTCCTGGGAGACCCCTGAGGGAACCTCAAGACGACTTACGAGACTCACGGACTTAATACTTACACTGTTAAAACAAAGGTTGCTTAGTACACACCAATTGCCTGAAGACAGGACAAGTATCAGCCCCCCGCCGCTGCTGGGCACCGGGATTAATGGCAGCCGGCCCCAGCGCCAGCCCCGCCGCAGCCGCCGAGGTCGGGAGCAGCCAGCAGCAGCCACGGTGGCGCCGCTCCGGCGGTACCTGCACCGCCTGCCCCGGTCAGCGGTGACCAGGACACCGCGGGCTGCCGGCCCGGCTCTCCCCGCCCAGGTGCCCGGGGCGCTTCACCAGCCGCGCTCTTCCCGCCAGGCGCGCACCGCGGACGAACCGAGCCGCTCCCTCACACAGGGCGAGCCCGGCAACACCCGGGCGGAGCGCTCGGGGCTCCGGGCCCAGCCCCGGCCCGTTCAGCCTCAGTCCCAGCCTCAGCCTCAGCCCCAGCCCAGCCGCCGGGCCGCTCCCCCGCCCCAGCAGCACCAGGACAGGCCGCCGGACCCCGCTGCTGCAGGCAGGGCCCGGCCGCGCTCCCCGGGCACCCCACGCCGCCCCGCCGGTGCCGGTACCTGCCACCGCCACCGCCCGCCTGTCACCGCTGCCCGCCGGAAGCGCGGCCTCGCCGCCGGGGAATCCCGCCCCGCCCCGCCCGCTGCCGGCCGCCGTCCGGGCGCGTCCGCCGCTCCCTCGCAGTGTTCCGCCGGCACGGAGCGCCCGAGGCCGAGGGGGGGGCTGCGGAGGCGCGGGGGCCCGGGCCACCCCCGCAGGCAGAGCCCCTCGTAGGTGCGTGCCGAGGCCCAGAGTGGGTGGGATGAGCGGCCCGGCCTTCCCGAGCGTTGGGTGTGCGCCCTGCAACCCCTGCGGGACGGCGATCCGGACCGTGCATCGCTCTTAGGAGCTGCCAGCCCAGAAAAGAGCGTGTCGCCCTGTTTTATGCCAGTCATGGCGATACGTCGTAGAAATACTTGTCGTGAAACAATAGGAATGCTGCACAGGTACTGTCGGTAGTGATAAATCGGAGATTCGTCCCTCTTCCCCAGTTTAAAAGGGAAAAAGATCATAAAAGTAATGGTTCTCATGGCAGAGCCCCAGCATTACTGCATAGCAGAGTATCCATCTCCAGCGTTCATCTTTCTCTTATCCAGCAGCAATCATGTCAACATAACAGCCAGCCTTAATTCACCCATCATGCCTTTGTGTTTGTGCAGGGGATCCCGAGGTCTCCAAGGTGGTAGCTGATGAAACCACAGTCCTCAGTGACCCTGTGTTAGCAGGCTGTCCACCAAATATTTTCACAGGCTGCAAGAAGCTTCCAAACATGAGCCATGACAAGCCAGCATGCTGGGGACTGAGAATCAGCATGTCGAGCCCATTTCAACCATTAAGACCAGTGGCAGGTGGAAAAAAGAATTGGATAAGGTTGTAGATCCCAGATCTGCAGCAGAAAAAAGTGGAAATGGGACAGCAGGCAGCAAGTCCTGGAGACCTGGATCTGTTGTCTCCGTCAACCAGGGTTTGATTCAGTGCTCCCTTGGTTGGCAAGCCATGCAAGGTGCATGCTCTGGCCAGCCCACTCCAGAAGTGCCTGAAGGATTCTGGTGGCAGGACAATTGGGCGGGAACCTCAGAAGCCCAGTCCTACAGAAGGAGAGACTGCAGAGCTTTGTGAGAAGGAGAGCAAAGCTTCCAAAACCTTTAAACTGGCTTTCCCACAGCCTGGGGGGAAGGGCTTACTGAAGGGCCCCGAGTGGCAGGAGGAGTATACACAGCTGGTGGAGGATTACTCTGGCAGCCCAAGCACCCCTCTAAAATCTCTGTCCCAAAAGGGGATGATCGAGCACAGGTGGTGCTTCAGGGAGTATGATGAAGCCATCCTGTGGCTCTGCCACCCCCAGAAGCACCACTTTGTCCACCCTGGCCACAAAGCCTCTCCTGTGCACAGAGTGTGGCAAGAGCTATAGTTCAGAAGGGAGCTTCAAGACCCATGGGTTGGCCCACGGTGCTGTGTGGCCATTCCAGTGCACCCAGTGTAACAAGGTTTGCTGCCCCAGAGGAGAGTTGCAGGAGCACCAGGCCCTGCACACTGGCCAGCACCCCTTGTCCTGCCAGCAGTGTGGCAAGGCCTTTGCATGCTGGCTCTCTCTCTATATGCACAGGGAGATCCATTTGGCTGCTGGGACTGGCCCAGCTGGTCCCAAGGGGTGCCAGTGTGCCATATGTGGGTGTCACCTGGCCAACTCCAGCTCCTTGTGCAACCACATGTGCTTGCACATGGGGTAGTGCACTTTCACCTGCAAGCAGTGCGGCAAGTCCTACCCCCTGGCCACTAAGCTGTGGTGCTATCAGAAATCCCACCTGGCTGGCAAGCCCTGCAAATGTGAGCTCTGTGGCATGGGCTATGCCCTTCCCCAGAGCCTTGTGCACCATGTGCTCACCCACAAGGTGGTAAAAGAACTTTGAGGAACTCGCCACTACAGTGGCCTCACTTGCTGTGGGCCTACCTCAGGCAGCAAGAAAGAAGCCACAGAGAAAGGGCCAGCTGGGGGGGCTTGTAGCAGGGCTCACCCTGCTCGTGGTGGAGGTGCTGAGGCCAGTGAGTGAGGCTGAGCTGCTGATCACAGCCAGCACTCACTGCATTGCTACTTACCAGTCTAAAGGCAGATCCCAGATCCTGGGGCACATAGGACAAAAGCTATGTGTCCATCAGCAAATGATATAATCAAAATCATCCTCTCCGAGCTTGAGGACAAATGCATTTTGGTGCAGGATGAGGCCTCACTGAGTGATGTGGCCATCATCCAGGAGGGGATGGGCTTCAGGAGACATGGCAGAAGTGGTAGAGGTCAAGACTGATACCTGGCTGTCCCAACATGCCCTGGCTGGTCTTCTGTACTTATAAAAACAAAGGTAAAAAACCAAAATAAAACCTAGCTCTCTCATCTCTCTGTTAGCAACAAGGCCCTGTGGTTCAGCACCAGGCAGAATTAGCAGTCTTGGGGTTAACTGCCTGTATAAACTTGGGTCTTTGCAGTAGCTGCTCACTGAAGCTATGAGCCTACATATGCCACATGCTGGGCCTGGCACAGGGAAGGCATTGGCTGTTGATGGGAATAACTTCCTAGAGAAGACACAGCATTAATGAGCAGTGCTTCTGTTCTGTCTGTGTTACATTGTCAGTCAGTGACAGTGCACTGTGGGGAAGGCAGGAAAAGTCTCAAAGCAGTGACTTTGAACAGTGCCTTCCTTTCAAGTTTTTTAATTACTTGCTGCTATTCAAGCACTTTCCTGGGCTTTTACTCTTGGAGCTAAGCAACGCTTCTGATCATTTGAAGCTCATGCTGGTGCCAGACATTACTGGTAAGCAGCTTTCCAAGTGTTTACAAGGTAGCTTGTAATATGAAGAGCATTTTTCACAATTAGCAGAAGCAAAGTCCTGCCTTGGAGCTAGGGCTGAATGTTCCTTCTCTGCTGTCACCTGGTTTGCTTGCTGTCAGTTTCTTTTGCTTATGGTGACTAGATAGTCTATCTGAGGACATGAAAAGGATAGTTTTGTGTCTCACTGTGCAATTTTCAGTGTCCCCAGCTGAAAGGCTCCTCACCTCTCCACATAAAGGTTGACTAGTTCATCCCCGCTCAGAAGATTGTCCATTTCCTCTCCACGTTCATACTGGGTTCAATAATTTTTTTCCTTGTTTCTCTTCACACATTCTTGCTTCCTCTCTTCCCCTTCTCTCCTACCCCTGCACCAAAACATTAAAAGACAGCACTGCCAGAACTACATCCCAATATCCCCTCTGCTCCATCTTCTTCAGTCCCTGTTTGCCAACTGAGGCATGCTGACATTAATTAGTCCTGTTGCAGGAATGGAGTGCACAGCTATGTGAACTTGACCTCCTAGGAAGAGTTGACAATGCCAGACCTAACAGGTCTTTCAGACTTGCCTGCTCTGCACTCTCTTTCCACGTTATAGGAACACCACTTTGATTTGCTGAATCCTCAGTTTTAGCTATTTTTGCTCTCTGTTTTATGCCTCTCACACATTTGCAATTCCTCTATTTTTTTATTTAGTCTTGCTTAGTGGCTTTAAATTCTCTGAGTTTCTTATGCCCACTGCACAAGGCACCAGGGAATCATAAGTAGTATAGATCCCTTTTGGGGTGCTATGAATGCAGTTATGTGACACTCCTAAAAGCTGCACTTTGTGGTTTAAATTTTTTTTCATTAACTTTTATGACATGTTTGCAGACAAGGTGCTAGAGTGAGATCCATGACACTTTGATGTGATGTAAAGATGGAAGGTGAATTCAGTTGATAAACCTTTGGGTGTCCTAATTTTTAATTATTTTCTCTATAGGGGCATGTGAGCTAAGTATTCCCTGAGTGCTTGGAGCACATGCATGTGAGGGGGCTTGTATTTGAAGGTGCAGTACTTCCTACTGTTCTCTCTTTGGTGCCTATCCAAACTCAAATATTGACACAGCTGCGGAATGTTCTCACTGGAGCTGGGCTCATGTGCTGTGTTTGAAGTGTGTGCCCTCTGTCACAGCAGAATTGGGAGAGAAGGGGGAGCAATGGGGGAAAGGGGCAGGGAGAACCCAGACCCCTGTTGCCTAAATAGCTGACCTGCTTCTTTATCCCAAGGTAACAGGAGAGAAGTAGAAGGAGCAATTATGAATTAGGAGGTCTTCACAGAAACATTGGACCTGACTGTTGATCTGAGTAGGGGGGAGCATGTCTGTGCCTTGCTGCACGTATCACTTGGCTGCAAGATAAACTTAGCTGGCTAATTCTGAGGGGAGGAGGTGATTCACCAGGAGGTGATTCCCATGGGCCCCTGGTAGTAATGCCACCACCATGTCTTTGTCTTAGAAGCAGCATGTTCTCATGTGAACAACCTTTTTCTTGACAGCAAAATGATGCATAAATCTGTTTACTCCTAGGAAATTCCTATAAAAGCCCTGAAGACCATGGTGCTGGTGAACCTCAGCATGGATAGGATCTGTACAGGGTGCTGTGGCCTGACTGGATAGCTGTGCAGTGCTGTTTAGCTTGGTTTTTGCAGCATCTGAAGGAATGTGGGATTATCTAATGCCATACCCTTTCTTCTATTATGTCCAGTAAATGGTATTTTAATGACTACATTGTAGGCTCTGAGTGCCTTTTTTATTGGAATCCATAACAAGCCCTCATGCCAGTGCATTACATTTGGTGCAGTTGTCAGGATGCTGGTGAGAAGGGAAATAGGATAGCAAGGAGAAGGATGTGTGCCTGCCTGATGCCATATGCTGGCATGGGGAGCAGTTACACAGCATGCTGCCTTTCAGTGCCAGTGAGGGTTAAGTTTTGGGACAGCAGACACGTGGATTGCCCAGCTGGCTGGAGATCTTGTGCACCCATTACCAGTACAGGCTCAAGCAGTGAGCACACAGCTCTGCTGGGTAATGAAGTCCACCATGCTGGCAGGGCTTCACCAAAGCTTTGGGGTGCTGCTGCAACACTCCTGGGTGACAAGTGCCAAGATCTTTTGGATGATTGGGGTCCTTCCTGCTGGCAGGGTGACACCAGGTGTCAGGCATGCACACAAGTGTTACATTTAAACCTCACACCACAGTCAGGGTTCAATCCCTAGCCAACTTGTAAACTGGCTTAAACCTGACCAAGATGTTTGAATGAAAAGGAACAGGCTGCAAGGGAAGGAGACCCCATCTGGCAGCTCCCTGGCCCTCAGGGACAGGGGAACCCCTGTGTGAAGGGATAAGGGTTTCATCTTTGTGATTGTATCCAAGGTGTTGCTTTGATTAAACTGTATAACTCCCTTTAGGAAGAGATTGATAAATGCCTCAACGAGCAAACGAGCAAACTATCCATCACAGGCCAAGGTCAAAGAAAATGGGCCAAGGCCAAACCCCCTATATTCTGCTCCCTGAAAGTTGAAAAAGTAGTTACACAGGAAAAAAAAATTGCCAAAGGCTTTTTTTACTTAAAAAGATGAATCAACACATAGAAGGAAAGAGATCAAAACTCTTAACTGTGTTACAAACTGTCACTCTGGATGATAAAGGTATCTTAACTCTCTTGTCCTAAGAAAGAAAATAGCATCCATCATCCATGAGTGAGTGAAGGCAGAAAGAAAATGAAATTATAAAAACTTGCTTGCAGGAATGGAAGAGTTAAATGTTGGAGGGATGGAAGTCACACCCCTGGAGAGGTGATAGCTGATGCACGCTGTGCTGCTGCAGAGGCTAACCACAGGAATGGGAGAAACAGAGAGGAGCCCTAGAAGCACATTAAGGAATGAGAAAGGCCACAATGTGAGGAGTCAGCATCTTTAATTACTGACATTGTTGTGAGACACAAGAAAGGGCTGGAAAGTGCCCCAGGATGTAGTGAAAATCTCCTATTACAAAGCAACAAAATAAATGTAGGAACCAGAGCAGAAGTAACATTTAAGGAAGCTGGCATAGGTAGGTATTAGAAGATACTCATACCTGTCTGATAACCAAGCTTAACTGCTGAATTGTATTGCTGCTTAAAGTTAGCCTTATATTCTGCATGATGCCATGGAAGGTGATAAGACCTTTCCTTTAAAGGAAAGACGAGGGTAAAAATCTATGCATAAATATAACAACCTTGACTTAAGCTGCAGTGTAAATGCTGCCTGGTTATTATAAGGAAGAGACAGAGATGCAGAAATGAAAGTGATTGAGGAGACTGAAAGCTGCTCCTCCTCTAGTTAGGAGTGGAGGTGGCTGTGTGGGACACAGCAGCTGCTCTGACCTCACCACTCTTGTTTGTGCTTTTCCCTGTCTCTGCCTGTGCTCTCTGCCTAAATGCTGCTTCCCCTGCTAAGTAGCATGGGTATTTCTAGAGTTGTGTCTAATCCCATTCACACACTCTCCACCCAGGTCATTTCCATCCAGGGAATCCCAGCCATTCCTAAAGGTGTCTCTCCAAAATCCATAGCGAGGAGTAGAGATCTGTGTGGATGAGAACAGGAGATACTCTTATTATGTGAGGAAGGAAGCATCTGCAACTGCTCTTTGTACCAGTGTCCAGAGTCATTGCTCAGCCACCCTAATGCTAATATTTGCACTCTTCTATGGAGATAAACATTACAGATGTATCAGTTGCACAGAGGCACAGCACTAAATATGCTCCCTGCTGGCAGGAAGCATTTTTGTTCCATGTGGCAATTCCTGAGACTACCTCCATGCTGCCCTGTTTTTCCACTCTTGCCAATAGTCTGCTTGCTGTAGCAATCATTAGAGCCTTCTCAGCTCTGGTAGTCCACTTCCTGACTTAATAGCTGATGTCATGACATCCAGACCATTCTTCTCTCCCTGTTCCTGGAAGCCCTTGTTTTCCTGGCTGGTTTTGGGTGCGCTAGCTCCCTGCTTGTCAGAGTTTCTGTTTCCTTTTGGATGGACTTTAGTACGTTCCACTATGGGGGGGAAGAAAAGGGGGAACCTAGCCTTCCTGCTGCTTCATCCTCCTCCACTCAGCTGGGAATTATGACGTATTGGGAAGAATGCACTGCCAATGGCACTGCTAACTAACCTAACTGGGAGGAAAATTTAAATTCCAATTGGGCTGTCAAAGGCATCCTTTCTGCTCATTGTCATGGGCAAGGGAGAAGGAGGAACACTGAAACTGTGCTGTTGTGGTGCCAAAATAGCCGAGGCTGAGCTTGCTGATAACTGTGGGAAGGAAAGAAAACTGAGCACTAGGGAGAATCAGGGGGGCTTGCAGCTAAAAAGAGAAGGACTGGGAGTGGCTAAGGAGGTCTCAAAGTCTTCCTGCGTTTGAGTACAGCCTTTGAGAAGAGTCAGGCAGGGACCTGAACCAGCATGGTGGGGAGGCAGTGATGGTGCCATCGGCTGCACAGGAGCAAAGCCAGGGAAAAGGAGCATGCTCTCTGGCGGGAATGGCTGTGAGCTGGCAGAGGTACCTCTCTCTGGGACAAATGTCCTCTTGCTACTCGTGCCATCTTCCTAAGTATGAAATAGGAAGTTAAGTAAGGAAACGAAGATGCTCTGATAGGAGGGACAGATGCCAAGAGAGGAGGGATAAGAGTCCCACTGTCCCTGACACACCACGACCTGGACTCCTGTTTCTTCATTCTGGTTCAATATTAACCCAGCAGGGCTGTGACTCTGCTTATTCTGCTTCCTTTGCAATTCCCCTGCAGCCAGGGCTGTACAGCATGGCGCAGACCAAAACCAGCATACTGAGGGGCCTGCTCTTCTCCAGCCTTCTGCACCTCACCTTGAGCCATGATGGAGGTAAGACTCAAGGGCAGAAGTCCCAGTAGATGACAGGAGGAAGACGGGAATAGTTCTTTCCAGGGGTAACACAGGTGGCAAGTTTTCTTCCTCAAGTCAGGAGGCTAAAAGCTTGAAGCTGGGAGCAAAAGGGTGCTGAGAATGGAGTGAACAGGGGAAGATGCAGCTGCATCTGTCAGCTGGTGACAGCAACTCAGTGCATTTTATGAATCACTTGGGAAATGGCAGGAGGAGACTGTGGCTTAGTTCAGGATCAAGTCTAACATAACCATTGGGCTTTTGGGGATAGTTTCTCAGCTGACCTAGGTGACTTCAATTCTCCATTGCCTCCCCAGCTGTCTCTTACTGAAACTTTAGGTCATACAAAATATGCCACCTTCCTGCCCACTGCTCCTTTTATTAGAGCTTCTAACTATCTTTTCTTAACATGAGGTTAAGTCCTCTTGGACCCACTACTGTGTAGGGGAAGATCTGTCTCCAGGTCTCAAATCAGGGGCTCTGAATATGAAATGAAACCAAGCTGTGCTTATCGCAGTGGTCTGAGGCTTGCAAGACAGAAATACAGTGGCTGGGGACAGGGTCACCAGCAGGCTCAAAGCAAACAAGCCTCTAGCTAACTGCAAATAAGCAGAGCAGCTTTGTTGAGGAAGCAGTATTCTGTCACTTCTGTTCCTTGTAAGTGATGGGAGCTGTGACGGGATGAATTCCAGAGAGCCTGCTCTGATCATCAAGTGTAGACCTGACAGGGCTTCTCCTCTCTGTGTGGTGGGCTGGGGGAGGCTGGGCTGTGGGATCACCACATCAGCTGCATGCAGTTTTTGGAAACTGCAAGGGGAGACAAAGGTGCCCTCTGGCTGTGAGCAGCCCTTTGACTGGCAGTGTTCTGACCTGATAGTTTTCCTGGAAAAGGGGCAGGCATTGTCACTGCTCAAGCGCCACCGACGTGCCAACAAGGGATTTCTAGAAGAGATGCTTAAGGGAAGCCTGGAGCGAGAGTGCTTGGAGGAGATATGCAGTTATGAGGAGGCTTTCGAAGCCCTTGAATCCACCGATCAGACGGTACGTACCAGGAAACATCCCCCAGCCACCCTCTGTAGGGAGACACCAGCAGGTTGCCCACACAGCCAGGGGCCAGGGTTGTAATACTCAATTCTGTGAACCAAAGATGAGGCTGATGAGTGCACACCCCATGGCAAGCTCAGGCTTCCTTAGGGGGAGCTTCCCTCCTTGAGACACTGCACAGACTACGCCTGAAAGCTCAGGTTCTTTTCTCTCCCTCTCTATGCATAAAGTGACAAGGTGCCATTGGTCCTGAATAGCACCTTCCACTAGCTCAGCATGGTATCACACACATATGAGCTGCTATCCCAGACACTCACAGAAGCACTGGCATAGTAGTCAAAACACTAAGTGCAGGTTCCTCAGACTCCCTTGAGCTTCTGCACACCCTGCCCATTTTTCCAGTTTCCAGACTCACTCTGCCAAATTTGTGCTGCATCCTTTTGGGATTTGCTCCTAGCCCCAAGGCTGGTGTCAGAATTTCACACCCAAAAAAAACCAGATAAACAGGTAGGAGCCTAAGCCAGCAAGACACTACCTCTTTGGAGTACTTCAAAAGCAATCAGCCTCAGGCTGCATGGCAGAGATGAGCCAATACCTACATGTGATCTGTGGCCTTAGAAATTCCAGGTTCAGCTGTTTGGACTTCTGTACTGTAGCCCACTGCACTACCTGCACTGCTTGCTCTGCAGGTTGATGAAGGTTGTAAACATCTTTGGTCTCCTTAGAAACAACAGTATTGTCTTGATTCCTGAGTCTGATGTGTGGGAATGTGGTGTTTTATTGCATTTTTTGCTTTGACTCCATAGTAATTGGTATAAACAGAGCTAGGTTAGTCTTGTCTTTTGTTGTGATGGGATGTTCTCTTACTGGTTTGAATAGCAGTAGCCAAGAAAGGTTTGATGTTCTGTGTCCCTAATTTTTTTTTCATCTTTTTTACAGGATATATTTTGGTCAAAATACCAAGGTAAGTTGTTTTGATTCTTGCAGGTACTGTTACTCCTTAGGATGCACTGTCCCATCCTGGAGAGATGGCTCCCTCTTTTAAGAGCTCACTTTCCAGGGCTAAGCACTTGTGTTTTGTCCCTAGATGATAAACTGGTTCAAATGATGATGCTTATTTGGATTCCTTTCATATAATGTGTCTCTTTCTTCTTATTTTGTTAGTATGTCAGGGCCTGGGAAAGGCCAGGACAGTTCTGGATGCTTGTCTAGAAGGTATGAATTTCATGCTGACCTCAATCTCCTTGATACAGTGAGTGCCAGGAACTTGCTTCCTGCAGAAATTGTACAGAAAAAAATTAAACTGATGTTGGAGAAGCCATCTAATTTTAAAGAAAAATACCAGGGGAGGAATTTGAAATTATGTCTTACTCTTTATTTCCCCAGTAATCATTTCAACAAACAATCTAGTTTGTGCACTGAAATAGTATGGAGTGAATATCCTTATCCTTGCGACACAGTCAGGTGTGAGCAGCCTCTCTGAGCCAAAGCAAAGCACAGAGCCCTCAGGGATAGCTCCCTCTGATGAAGCAGAGAAAGCTTAGGCTGTGTGCTCTTCTCACAGGAAGAGGATGCCTCTGCTATTGCAGGCTCATGCACCCAGCAAAAGTTAAAGGGATATGTGAGATGGTACTTCTGACCTTGAAAAATGCAACATCCAGTTCCCCTGACTGGCTTACACTGTGTTGGGATTTTGACAGGTAACTGCGCTCTTGGGCTGGGCCAGAACTATCAGGGAACAATTAGCCAAACCAAGTCTGGGATTGAATGTCAAGTGTGGACAAGCAAATATCCACATATTCCTAAGTAAGTTCATCTCCTGCACACCTCTTTAAGAGTTCTCTGTGGTGTCCTTCCTTCCTAGCCTAACCAGCTTTGTCTCTCATAGATTTAATGCCACCATTTATCCCAACCTCATTGAGAACTACTGCAGGAACCCAGACAACAACTCAGAAGGCCCATGGTGCTATACCCGAGACCCAACGGTAGAGCGGGAGGCGTGTCCCATCCCCGTGTGTGGTATGCCCCAGCACTCCAGAGAGCCCTTCACTCACAGCAAAACACTGCACTGAGACTGATACTAAGGCAGTCAAGGAGAGGGTTAAGGAGGGGGAATGCTTACATGAATAGAGGTCAGTAGGAGTAGAGAAGCTGCATCTTAAAGGGTAAAGGAGCTGAGGAAGAAAAGTCACTGAGTTGCCCATACATAATGAGCTGTTTTCTCTAGATTATGCTAATCTAGATCTAATTTAAAACCAGTGTCAGCAGTACCCTGGAATGTACTACAGTATTTTCTAGTCAGTCACCCCAAAATCCTGGCCCAGTTGTCTCAAATTAGAGACAGCCACAAGTCATAATGTTTTTTGGTCTGAATTCCTACCTTTAGGACAAAATAACTACAGTGTGTGCTTGACTGCCTGCCTAAACACTCTCTCCTGTAGAGGTATGCAGTCTAATACTCACAATCTCAAGTAAAGAGAAGATGCACTTCTCTCATAATTGAACTGAACATGGAGGATCATCCCCCTACACTTACACATTCCCATTTCTCCCTAGTACAGAGCCATCTTCCCTGGGGCTTGGCCTCTGTCTCAGAAGAACTGGTAAAGGAGAGAACCTTCTCACACAGCAGAAGTTTCTCTTTCAAAAACAGAGACTAGAAACAACAACTCATAAACAAAAGTTAGAGGTCAGCAACCTTCTTGACATGGGGTTATTTTGAAATTTCAAAAGCCATTACCATTGCTCTGTTTTGCAGAATCTAACAAACTGAAAAGAAATACTGCTCTGCTTTGAGGCCAGGCACCGGGCATGATGCCAGAGGTAGCACAGATGCCTCATGAGGCCATCGGGCATCTGTGCTACCTCTGTTCACCAGTTAATTTCTGACCTGCAGTATCTTACAGTTACACTTCCTGTGTGCATGGATGTAGCAGGATTAGAAAAGCCTTTGTGCACAGATCTTTTATAATCATGTTGACATGAGTCAAAAAAGAGAAGCAGCCCTACCAATAAAGGTGAATACTACTTGCCCAGTGGCTGTTGTGCACCAGAGTGAATAGTCAAATGGGCTATCTCTTCACATGGGGACTCCCCCTGTGCACAAGGAGAAGGCACCTTGAGGCCCAGCCAAAAGAGATTATTGGGTACCCACTCCTTCAGGAAATGCTGCTTAAAACTTGCAGTCATTACGACACTTGCAAGAAAAAGTGTGAAAAGTCTTGCAGGGAAATTTTTCACTTATCATTAGATTTAGAAACATTGGCAAAAGTTAAATTTGCTATTTTAGTAGAATATCACAGTAAAAGGCTCCCCCAAATATGGCTTAGTTATGCATTTTAGAATAAGGTGTTGAAGGAGCTAATACAGCAGAATTATGATGCCTGGGACACCTACCCATCCCTTGAGCTGGTTCTCAAAGATGCCCCAGAAGGGAACACAATATTGTTCCTCATATCTTAGTGACAAAGAGAAATGTGACGAATAGTGCCAGCCTCACTTCACATACTGCTGAGCCATCTCTGACACTGCAATATTTTAGAGGGCCACCCCATGCATAGAAACACAGTGAGAGTTCCTAAACATATTGGGAGGCCCCATGGAACTCTAGGCTTTACTAAGGGGCTCTGGTACTATTTGCTAATAGCACTTCTGAGTGCACAGCTGTGGCTTAAATCACAGCCCTCTGTCTTTCCAGGTGAAGATAGAACAACAGTTCCATTCACTCCACGGGCTGCAGAACCTGCACCAATGGAACCTTGTGAACCAGAGAAAGGCATGCTTTACACAGGGACTCTCTCAGTCACTGTGTCTGGATCTAAGTGTCTACCATGGAACTCTGAGAAAGCCAAAGAGGTGCTCCATGGAAAACAAGTTGACCCAGAAGTGGAGCTGCAGGAGAATTACTGTCGGAATCCAGACAGAGATGATGAGGGTGCCTGGTGTGTCACAAATGAATCGCCCTACTTTGACTACTGTGATCTGCACTACTGCGGTGAGAAATCTGCTTAGGTTTGGGTAGGCCCATATTTGAGGCAGTGGCATATAACAGGAGTAGAATGAAATGCTTGGCCTGGGAGGAATGGACAAGGATGTACGTGCCCATGCACACGGGAGTCTTGTTTGTTCATATATCACGTGTACTGACCTGCCTTAGGTGCACAGCACTGTTACCTCTCTGAGGTGTTCTCCCTGAAAATTCACACTGGTGGACAAGGCACATTAAAAAGAGCACTGGTGTTTTAAAACATCATTCCTTCATCAGACCTTCTGTGTGGGGAAAGGAACATTTACATTGCTGATAATTATGGCAACTACACTTAAACCTTTTGCCTTGTTTGTCTTTCCATCTCTCAGACAGCTCGCTAGAGGATGAGAACCAAGAGTCTGAGGGACTATCAGGACGTTCTACTCTTCCAAAAGACTTCAAACCCTTCTTTGATGAAAAAACTTTTGGTTCAGGTGAAGCAGGTGAGCAAAAACTCTAGGTACAGCATGTTTGCAGAAGGGCTATCCCTTCTGCAAACATGCTGTACCTAGCTTCTTCCCATTCACTGTTCCTAAGAAAAATGAGCTAGCTAAAAGCTGTTAAAAGCAGGGGAAGATACTTAAATTCCTTGAGGAACTCTCAAAAGTCAATATCCAGTTCCAATCACGGAGCTAGTAAGCACTTCCTAAGATCTTCCAGCTTTGCATGCTGACTTCAGACAATAGTTCTCCACTGTGATTCAGGTAGAGTAGCAAAGCCAAGATTCCTTGTTTTTTCAGATTGTGGCACTCGTCCTTTATTTGAGAAGAAAAAGATAACAGACAAAAGTGAGAGGGAGCTGTTGGATTCCTACACAGGAAGAATTGTTGGTGGGGATGATGCAGAAGTTGGCAGCTCCCCCTGGCAAGTATTGTCTTCACATAGTCTTTGGGAATTGTGTTTTCCTTCTCTTCAGCTCAAGCAGGCAGAAATAAAAGGGCTTTCCTATATTAGGCAGCATGCATAAATTATAGATTCTAATCAAAGCTTCTCCAATGGCTGACAGAGGAGTACTAAAATAGCTGGAAAGAAACTCTTGAATCAAGTATGCAACCACTGGAGAAAGCAAGTGTGTTGGTGTGTTTCATCTTCATGTCTTCCTCTTTCCAGCTTTGCTGGAATGAAAAGGATGAGAAACTTCATCAGGTAAAAGAAATGGGGTAAATAAATGGCCTACTACAGAGGATATACATGTCCACGGAAGACTTGCTACAGAGCTACTCACTCCATTTTGTCAGTATAGAGCAATGCTGTTTCCTCCTCACTGCCAAATCTGTACTTTCTGCAAGACACTAGGATCCATTTAGTCCTGCTAAGGGCTTCCTTCCTCATCTCTCAGGCAGGTGATGCTCTACAAAAAGTCTCCTCAGGAGCTGCTGTGTGGTGCCAGCCTTATCAGTGACAGCTGGATCCTGACTGCTGCTCATTGTCTTTTTTATCCACCCTGGGACAAGAACTTAAGTACAAGTGACTTATTGGTGCGGATTGGCAAGCACGTAAGAGCAAAGTAAGAGTCTGAATGAAGTGGAAGGAACTAGACTTCCTCTTGAAGTAATGAGATACTGAATGACAGCCCAACTCCAAAGTATCTACTGAAGTATTATAACTAATGTCACATGCCTCTCAATAATAGGATCTAATGGGGCATTTGCTTCTCTTGCTGATCCTAAAGGTTGAAGTGAAAGGGAACAAGGAAGCCTGGGAAATCTAAAAGGGTGCTCCTATGTAAAGACAGCATTGTCTCAGAGGGTACAAAGCTGAGAGTATCATAAACTCCAGAAGACTTTCAGCTGCTACTGTACAGCGAGTTTTCCTTCATAACTATTTCAGATATGAAAAGAATAAAGAGAAGATTGCTCTGTTGGATAGAATAATCATCCATCCCAAGTACAACTGGAAAGAGAACATGGACCGAGACATCGCACTCATGCACTTAAAGAGACCCATCAGCTTCAGTGACTACATCCATCCTGTCTGCCTGCCTACCAAAGAAGTCGTGCAGAGGTGAGGAAAAGAGAGAGAGAGAAAAACATGACTTCTCAAGGCTATTGGCACTAAGAGTGCCAGGCAGAAGAAAGCTGTTACAATACATTTAATTATACTTGTGCTTCCTTCCACAGGCTGATGCTGGCAGGTTACAAAGGGAGGGTAACTGGTTGGGGAAACTTGAAAGAAACATGGGCCACTAGCCCCTCCAACTTGCCCACAGTTCTGCAACAAGTCAATGTGCCCATTGTAGATCAAAGTACCTGCAAGGCATCCACCAGAGTCAAAGTCACTGACAACATGTTCTGTGCAGGTAAGTAACACTGGAGTCACAGACACAGCTTGCCACAGAAGTCAAGGGCTCTGAGCTCCTGGTGTGACTCATGCAGCTAGATTACTTTCTGATAAATTTGCAAATGCCCTCCACAAAGAATAACTTTCCCCTGATAAGAAATTTCTCAGCTCTCAGAAAATGTGAAAGCCGGAGAACTTAAAGCTAAGAATAAAGTTTGCAACAACAACCTGTGTCAGGTATTAGTCTAATGGTACTATGTAGCAGCAGCAGCTGTGGGAGAACTAAGCACAAATAAAATTATCTTTTCACTAGTACAGAGCAGTTCAGTGACTTCCTAAATTAAAGGCTGCACACCTATTATCCTATCTACTAGCTTTTGAAGCCCATTCATACTTATGGCCACATATTTTGAAGGCTCCTGCCTTCCTAAATCTCTTCTAGCATCATACCCTTTTTGAGTGAGAAGGGGACACAGAATTCAAGTTACCAAGTTAGTATGGATTTATGTACCAGTTTAATAGTTTCTGATATATTCTTCATTTGTGCGGACTTCATCAGTTCCTACAAGCAAGCCTTGAGATTTTTGACTAAATTTGTGCTGCTTGCATCTAAATGCATGGGACTGCTTTAGTTAGGATGGAAGCCAATTACACAAGCATGCTGAAAATACAGAGCTCTTATGGATTCTCTTTCTAAACAACATTCTATGAAATAGCTGAGCTACAGACATACAGAAAAAATGGAGACACGAGTGATGGGAACGTGCAGAGATACTATCCAGTTTATCAGGAATGAATGAAATCCTCTTCCTCTTCATAGTGATACTTTAGGAAGACAGCTGGGGAGAGGAAAAGTAGAACTTAAGTGACAGGAAAGTAAAAGTGGGGATAACAGTGAATCTCTATAGTAAATAGAAGAAGAGGGAAAATAGACTTACAAATAAGTTTGTAAGACAAGAGAAGCACAGTAGCTTAAGCTACAGCTGTTGTACAGTGTCAATGCAACTGACACTAACACCAATTCTGATGAAAAAACAAGAATGAGAGCAGAGGGTAGATTCAAGACTGCTGCAAAGACAGATGCAAAGTTAGAATTTTTACATATATGAAAAACAGAAGTCCGAATTAACAGCATCAGCACTTTCATGGGTCCCAAAACATTTATGCCATTTATCCCAAAACCTTAAAGAAAACATGGCCAACACCAGCCACTTGCCCCTACAGTCAAATGTCCATTTTTCTTGCCTGTAGGTTACAGTCCTGATGCGCTAAAGAGAGGAGATGCCTGTGAAGGGGACAGTGGGGGACCTTTTGTAATGAAGGTATGTTCAACAAGTTCAAGCTTATAAGACATAGGAAGATAGGTTTGTTCTGTGCTGAAATTCATAGTCTAAAAAAAGCAGCAGAGTTGAGCCACTGCTGAGTGGTTGAAGCAAACCCAGGTCAAGCCTAAGGTGAGCAATGGAGACCAATCCTGCAGTCATCCAGCTTCATTTCTATACTGAGCTCTCAGCATATTGGGAGATCACCTGGAGGATGCATGAGTGATGGCCAATTTTTAATTAGAGATTTAAGAGGAGAGACAGAATTACTCCAACAAACTCTGTTGGAGGTGCCAGTCTGAATCCCAAAGTAGCATCCATCATTAAACAGACTGGGGCTCATCCAAGGTTTAGATCTGAGAGGGCAACCAAGCTGCTAAACAATCCAGAGCACAAGTCTTATGAGGTGTGGCTGAGGAAGTAGGGCTTGTTTAGTCTGGAAAAAAGGAAGCTCAGGGGAGACCTCCTGAAAGAAGGTTATAGCTAGGTGGCACTCGGCCTCTTCTTCCTGTTAAACAAAGCACAAGAGAAAATGGCCTCAAGCTGAGCCAAGGAAGGTTAAAGTTGGACATCAGGAGGAATTTCTTCACTGAAAGAGTGCATTTAGTGCTGTGGTATAGTTAACACGGTGGTGTTTAGTCAAAGGCTGGACTTGATCTTGAAAGTCTTTTCCAACCTTAATGATTCTCTGATTCCATCAAGGTCATTTGCTCCTTCTGCCAATCTCATTTTTTGTTTACTTTAGAACCCAGATGACAACCGTTGGTATCAAGTGGGAATAGTTTCATGGGGAGAAGGCTGTGACCGAGATGGCAAATATGGATTTTACACCCACGTATTCCGCCTGAAAAAGTGGATACGAAAAGTCATCGAAAATCAAGGGCGATAGATGAAGCATTTACCTTGCCTGGTCTCAGTTTTGCAACAATGCTCCACTTTAAAACATAAGCATAGAAGATCCTGAAGTAAAACAAGGTATATCCTTACAACTTGACAAAAGGAAGGTCTTATCCCTTGAAAATAAAAGCTCTGAAACCCATCTTCTTCCTTTTATTCATGCTGAGTTTAGATGCGGTTGTATCTAAGTCATGACAGTAGCCAGGAGCACCACAGCACTAGCTATACTGCTAATTACCTGTTGTGCTTGAAATTCCCCTCCCTTCCATCACCTACAATCAACAGGTTTTGGACCCCACATAATGGCCTTGTCAGTCACAGCAAGCAAGATTATGGCCTCATGCACCATGCACTTTCCTCCCTTCAAGACAACTAATATCCTGTTCTAGTTTTTGATCCATGTATGTACCAGAGATAACCACCCTACAGTACCTGTAGCATTCCACAAGACACCAATGTCAAAAGTAAAGCAATTAGAAGCTGTTTTGATCAGACAAACATTGTTCACACTACAACAGCCGGCAATAAATACCAGCACCACTGTGTGCAATTCATCCTACAAAGGAATAGTGGCTTGAATACATTAAGCAGCACTTCCAGTAAGTTCCTACACAGCAGGTGGTGCTGGGTCCTCATTGTGTATTTTCCACCTGCATAGCAAAATTCCGAAGGAAGCAATTTGTGTAGTCATTGTCAAAACCTGCAGTGAAAACATCCTGCACTATAGGTGTTTGCTTGTGTTACAACGGGATCTCTCCAAAAACAAGCTTCAGTCTTTCATAAACTCCTCTTTAGCAGGAATTTGTGGACCACTGAGGACCCAGAAGTACAGCAGTAAATACAAATTCTTTACCAGCCAATTTTCTACTAAAACAATCATGACATTTTTTCCCAAATAAAGCACAAAAACCAACATCTCAATGAAATCTGAAGAAAAAAACCTCAACATCTCAAGTTTCATGACTGTTTAAAGTCATTGATAACCACATACATTGAACACTGAAAATATTTAGCCCTTCTAATGTTTAAATTTTAAGCCTCACCCCCTTCACTACTATCAAATCTGTGACAAAAGAGGGGAACCAGGACCATACAGTTTCTGGAGAAAGTCACTGTTCATATTGACTTGTTACAAACAATACAGAAGAATCATTTTTAAAATTCAGTTTAATGTTATTTAAATATTGTCTGGGCTAAAGATTAGGCTTTATTAATTTATGTGCACAAGTTTTAGTTCAGAACTCCCAGGATATTGAGTCCAACCAAACACTACAAAGACACAGGGCAAAAACTCATTCATAAAAACAACTATATCTTCTGCTACTCAATTATTCCTGTATTTCACTTCTGAGTCAGCTTTGAATTTAAAATAGTTTATGCAGGTTTGCAGGCATTGCTGTTTTACATCCTGAGCTAATTAACAAATAGTTCTTCAGAATGTCTGCTGAATATGGTAAAGGAACATATGGATTAATTAAAATGTCACTAAGCTTCAGAGAGCAGCTAGTAATTGAGAGGTAGTGGCAGTAACTCTAGCCAACACAAACTATTCACAAACCGCCCCGGTTTAAGTGCACTAAACCACAGCACTTACCCATAAGGGCCAAACCTCCACTTGTAACAGAGCTCTGTTCCACAAGTGCACACCCATTTCAGGTTATGAGAGGAGACTGACTACTAAATGGAGGCAGTGGAGCAATGAATGGCATCATATCAGTTAACACAGGATGGAGAACGCTCATGATCACCTGCTATCACAGTGTGCAAACTCACCATAAGCACCAAGCAGCATTATGTCAACTGCAACCCCAGCCTAGGGGTCCTGTGAAAGGAAGATTTCAGACATTTGCAGAAGCTCTGGCATAGATCCGTAGTACAAGTACTAATTTAAAGTCATGTTTTTACTGTAATCAAGCAAGACAGTTTCAGCAATGGCTCTCAGGCAGAGACTGCTGGTCTACATAGCAAACAACAAAAGCAGCAGTTACATGGAAGAGATTAAAAATCTAGCATAGAAGTGTGCTATTTTAAGCCTGCCTGTCCAACCCTTCAATAACTCTGTTCTAGCTATGGAACAGATGTGCAATTTATGCTACACTTCCAGTTTTCACATGGAAGTGCAGCAATAAGGTGAAAATACACGACCTCCCTAGAAATGAAAGGGCTAGAAAGGATACGCAGTGTGTCTGCCTTAAATCTTCATTATTTGGAGCTTCTGAAAAAGGCTCTTCACTCATAAAAAAAAAAAGAAGTGGCTACAACTTTTGCAGACTAGTTCTATTAGGTGTCTTAGTTAAAAAATGGTAACATCTGATGTTTAAGAGCAAAAAGAATGTAGGTTTACCTGCATGAGGAACACTGCTTAACCAGATGAGTTCAGGATAAATGAGTCCACTGACCATATGCTACTCTATTCCATATCGTCAGCAGCAGGCTCCCTCAAAAAAAGCTCCCTCAGCTGGGACCACAATCTGGGTAAAGGCATCACAAGGACTAGATAATTCAAAATAAACATTTCAGCAAACTAAATATTTTCAAGTTACAGAAACATTCCAAAACAAAAAAAGCAACTATATAAAAAGTGTACTACTGCTCATAGAAGAGTGCAAAGTCTCAGGACTGCACCCACAGACAGTGTATTTCCTTCCTTACAGTGTATCCAAACCCCAAGGTTCATGTCAGCTTAGTTCAGTTTCTAGATGCCCAGTCACTAACATTCAGAAATAGAGAGTGACCTCTAACCAGCAGCTGCTGCTGTTCCTATAGAGGCTGGTATAGTTAATGCAAACTTTATTTACAAAAGACACTTAAATTAGTTACTTCATGCCATGTGTCCATACAGAATCAACAGTTCAAGGATTACATGGAGAAGAATTCACAAAATTAAAAGTGAAATCACTAAAGGTTTTCTAAGAGTCAAGAACTAGGAAAAGATTTTAAAGACAACTTTACAAATAAAAACCCCAAGTCATGAGAAACTAGTCTGAGCAAGAGGATGGTTGTTTACAGGTCTGTACACTAAAACTAATACACAGACAGCCTTCTATTGTCAAAGAGATGCTCATTGAGAAGCAGATTATGTACAAATACTTGTGCCACAATGACTCAACCCCCCAAAATCCACTGTATTATACATAAACCAGTTTGTATACATTAGGCCTAAACGAGGCCATTTAACTATGAAGACTTCTAGTTTAGTAAACTAAAGCTGAAGACAGCCCCAAGCAACAGCGATACCGTCTCTTTGCATCTCTATTTGCGACTGCTTTTTATTCTCTCCAATCTTTTTTTCAAGTCATCAATATTGGCCGCTGCAGAAGAGGGTGAAGCCAGGGTAGTTCCAATGCCAGAGGAATGAGTCTGATTGGAGTCCAGGTCCAGATGTTGGTACTGCTCCCGGGACTCACGCAGCTGGGAGAGCTTACTGTGAAGCATATCTGTAGAGGATGCAACTGTAGGGAGTGTTGGTTTAGAGAGCAGAGACGTCAGAGGGGGTCTGTCTTCCTGCTGTGAGGGAGAAAAGGGAAGTGTCAAGACCTATAGTGGTAAAGGCCATAGAAAATGTACAAATCATCATCAATGGCTTTTCATCTCTTCAAGCAATAAAAACAGAGGAAAGGCAAAGAGCACCACAACACAAGTGGATCTGGAGCAATAAAGTCAGTTGCTGTCAAAGTCAGAACCATGCAAAGCTAATTACTATGCTCAATCATCTGAGTAGTTAATGTTTAATTTTATGTCAACAGGGACACAAAGAAACTAGTCTTTCAAGATCAAAAAATTCCCTGCAGACTAGAGTTTTACTGAGATAGACTGCCAGTGTCTTGAACAGCCTAAATTCTAACACAAGAGAAAAATCCCTGCCTATGTGCAACATCAGCAGACAATGAATTTTCTGGAAGAATGAGAAGAGGAAACTGGCAAGACTGAACCTGTCAAAGACTTAAAGTGGCAATTGACTGTTCTTTTACCAATATTTCCATCTGAGTTACTTACCTTGTTACTATGTTCTAGGAAACATTTCCCCTCCTCAGTGCTCTAAGCTGATACTCAAATTTGTGTCAAAAGTTAAAACAGTGATGCATCTGGATGACTATTCCTAGCGTGAACATCACTTCTCACATGGCCGAATTCAAATTTCAGGAATTGGCACTAGATTCCTAACACACAGGTCATTGAACTCTAAGAAATTTTGGTCCACAGATTTCCAGTACTAAGCTCATTTATCATTCCTGCACCTCAGTATCCACACACCCAAAATATACAAAACTTCAAATTTTTATCAGCTCTCATGGTAGTTTTAGAGCAGAAAGTCTAGAATTTCCACATCATTAATCTCTGAGGTGTTAACTTTTAGAGAACACTTATTGTTTGAACCTTTCTGAGACTCAACTTCCCATCAAGGAATGATAATAAGCTGCAGGCCTGTAGAAACAACCTGTACACAACACCAGCAATGCAGACAGAGCAGACTGAAATGCAAGCCTACTTGGCCAAGTAATGAGATTAAAGCCATTTATACTAGGCATAGTGACATGCAGTGAGTAGCTAGGACATGCATTATAAATGAAAGATCATAAATTCTGATTGGAATCTGCCTTCTGGCATTTGAATTCTTATTAAAAAAAAAAAAAAGTAAGTAAGTGCAAATCAAGTGCCTCTCCAGGGGATTTTACAAGTGTTGTCAAGTACAATACCTTTGCGTTGTCAAGGCCACAACGCTGCCTGAGGATTTTTAATCTTTCCAAGTAAACTGAAGGCCCCACTTCCTCCCCATTTGTGTTTCCTATAGATGAAGATACAGTGTGGGTAGACGCAGGAACACATGTTCCTTCCATCTGAGGAGAAATTCCTGGAAGATGAGGGGAAGAAGAGTTAAAAGATTTAAAACATCAGAAAAGCATAAACCTCTTGGTCAGTTCCTTGTGATAAGATGCAATGGATGAAAAATTAACCAACCTATTATTTGCTAGTTATTTGCATTTGCTAGTATAGATATATCTGGCCTTTCATTTCCTTGCAAAAATGACAACTGAAAACCAAGAAAAGAAATGGAGAAATTTAAGGAATGGCTGCAGAGCAGCTCTAGAAGTGCTGAAGCCAACAGCTGAAGAGAACAGTGCAGGGAGAGGAAGATGATGCTGATGTGCATCAGCAGTGAACATGTCCAAGGGGAGAATTGAGCAATTGGCAAGGTGAGAAATGCTTGGAGTTGTCTGTCTTTTTCTAGTTAAGTCATACTTTTGGGTTTACCACTGATTCTAACCCCTCTTTATCTCTCATTTGTGCAACTTGAAGCTTTTTATTCCAACACAGTCTCAAAGAGCGATTTCTGGAATGCACATAAACAAGGTTTTTAAAGCTTCCCTACCAAGAGACTAGAAAAGGAATTTACATGATGAAAAAAAGTTTTCCATTATTAAAAGAATTGCAAATTCTTTCATAAGACTTACCATGGACAAGGATTTGTTCTCACTAATTTATGACAAGGGTGTTTAAAATAGATAAAAGGAGAATAAAGGTTAAGCATTTATACCTTAATCTAAATAAAGCACTGTTGCAATATGGAACAGCATGTTTTATTATATCAGACAAAGTTAGGGAAGAAAAAAAAAGACAACTGTGGCATGTAAATTAGGTTTTGCAAACTGCTGAACTAGTATTACTCAGTTGTACAGACTTTTACAATGCAAGGTAGAATTTTCTGTCCTACATAGGAAGTTCTAAAAGAACCTCATATAATCCATCTTCCTAAAGAAATCCACAATACAGGGATAGGAGAAGGTGTAGTAGTAGAAAAAAGGCTTAAGTTTCACAGGACACTATGAAATGAGTAAGAAATAAAGGTTAGAGGTAGTTTTGCTAGACTGTGTATCAGCTTTTACTGTCAGCTAATAATTTGTCACATTCCTTCCCTAACATTTCATTAAATACTACTCCTTTGTATTTATCTGCAATGAAAAGACTCAGCAACAAACAGTTTTACAGTAATTCATCCAATTAATCACAAATTCTGCAGAAACAGTTCATGTTATTTAAAGTAAGCTTTCCAATTCCACAGAAAATAATACTATTAAAAGCATCTGATATGTTTTTTAGTAAAAAGGTGAAAGGAGAATCTGACAGCTGGTGCTGCTGTTTTAAACCAGCTTTATACCTTGCAGAACCAATTCTTGATACCAGACACATGAAACACAGGCGAATGTTCAATCCACACTACAGGATATGGATTAGAACCACATGTTTGCCAAGTCTTTCAGATGTTTTCTACATTCAGTATGGTTCTAACTTCTGCTTTTGTAAACAAAGAATGCTGCCTCATGAAGCAACTCAAGCAGCAAGAAAACGGCTTGCTTCAGAAATCCATAAATGTACGCAAATATTAATTTCTACCAGGAGACCTGTAACTGCTCTAGTTCTGCTTCTCACAAACCAATCAGTTTTGCTATAACACGTACCTGTAGAAGTAGCAATGCGTCCTTTCCCTTCCCGTTCTGTTTCTATCAGTCGGAGGCCTCTTTCCACATAGCTTTGGAAGAACTGTGAGGAATTTTTCAGGAAGGGCTCAATGTCTGCATCAGAATATTTCTTTTTGTATTCATACAGTTCTGCCAGACCCTGGGTAGGAAGAGTTGCTATGTATTACTACAACTGCTGGATACACTATTCTAGTGTATCATGCTCTCTTTCTTGCAGGAAGGGGGCACTCACCTCCTTGGTGTTCTCCTTTGAGCCAATCTTCTTAAATATTTCTGCCAAAATATCATTGACTTTGGCTTTTGAAGCCTTTTCCTCCTAAATAAATAAACAAAAGGGGACTTTAAAAACAAAGAATAAAATAAAAAAGAAACTAGACAAACCCATGGCACCCTCACACTGCTAGCTGGATACAGAGCTTCCAAGATGAAGAAAACCTTGAAGTGATCAGGGTTCTACATAGCCACTTTATACACAGAATGTGAGCAAGAACATCATGAAGATGTCGGGTTCCTTTTGAGAAGTGTTTAAAACCTGCTTTGGATATGGCTAACTTTTAGTTGATCAGATGCAGTACCATTCAGCATAAAACTTTTGCTATACATTTGAATTTCCTGCAGAGTATTTCATCCTGGGAAATGCACAGAATACTCAGGTAAACACAAACACCAAATTCCCAAAAGAGCCGTAAATGAAAATTTCACTTTACAAGACCATTTCCAACATTAGTTCCATGTTGAAAAGGGAATTACTGCTTACACAAAATTTAGTTTGTTTCTTAAATGAATTGCTTTACACCCCCTTCCCCTGCCAACACATCTTTACTTACAATGCGAGAAGCTCCTTTTTCTGTATCCTTATCAGCTTTTCCAGTCTGCTCCATAGCGTGTTTCATTAGTCTACAAAGGTGAGCTTCTAGCTCAGACTCATTTTTGTTGTCTATCATTGTTAAATGATCTAAGATCTAAAATGAGAAAAAAAGGGGAATTTAAAAAAGAAAAAAAAAAGAGGAAATACTCTAAAGACTGCATGAACATCCAATTTAAGAATACGTGACTAGTGATTGCTCTGACCTTGGGCCCTTTCAGCTTGCACAGGGTGTGAAGGAGCGTCTTCAATGTCCTAATAGGGAACTCACTCTTACATTGCTTCAGCTTCTCTTTGGGAAAGACTTTCATGAAAATGTGGATATCCAGCAGAATCCGATCCAGATTGATGCTATTGATGGTTTCCGGAAGAAGACGCACCATTCTCCACAGACACTGGAATGAGAGGCTGACTTAAAGAAGACAACTCAAGAAAGAAGCACTTGATTATATAAGAAGTTACACAACACTATCACTGAGCCACTTCACTCTGCTAGCACGCCATACAGGCATGCACTGTGTCTGCTGCTCAAGCTAGATTTGCACTGGGTGCGTACTTTCTCTTTGCAACTGGCTGTACAGTATCCAGATCTTTCTTTAGAGCTGATGCATACGTAAGGCACTGATTTCTCAACCTATAACTGGAGACTGAATGCTTTGTGTGAAGAAATTTCAGCAGATAATACATAAATATATGCTATGTATACCTACACATAGACAAGTTCTTTAGGTTTAACCTCATTAAGAATGCCTGAGCTGTCTTTAAATCTTAACCAGTTACAAAAGGGTGTTGTATGGCAAGAAGCGATCATGCTCATGCTTTAAATGCAGACATTTGCCTGTTTACTCTGCCTGTCAATACAGATGACAGGACAGAAGTCAGCTCCTGCCTGGCACTGTCTGAATCCATAGTACAGTGTTGTGCTCAAGCAAATAAGCCCAGCAGGTGACTGTATGGAGGACTGCACTTCTGTGTGGAGTTTGTATTAGTGTACACAAGCTTCTGTAAACTATTAACAGGTGTTAAGCTCCCTCCTAAATTCCCTATATGTGACATCTCGTAAGATCAGAATTATAGAAGTTGTAAGAAATATTTCAAGTTATGGACACTAATTTTTTTAACTCCGTCTTTTCTTTCAGGTAAGATGATTAAGAGAAACCACGTAAGTTCAAAATCTCCACTACAGGCTCACCTTCATGACAAGTTCTGAAAACTTAGGAGAGCTGGCTGTTGCTAGAAGACTGTCTTGGAGCAGGACAAGCAGAGCACTAGAAGGAATAAATTTATAAAGGTTATACAGAAAAAGTACTACACATAAGAAAAAAAACAATACCAACTCAACACAGAATACCACACTGGAGACTGGGGTTAGCCCAGCAGATGTGCAACAGCTCTTACCTTCTCTCTTTTTAGTATAAGAATTTAAGAGACAGTCTGCTGAACTTCAAAGCACAAAGAACCATACTAAGCTGGCTTGTTTAGCCTGCCTCCAGCTGTACACTCAAATTCTGATCACAATCAGTGATAATTCTTTATTAGCTAGCTGAGTGATTCTACAGACACCGCTCTTTGCTTACAAAATGACTAAAACTCAGCCGTTCAAGGAACATAAGAGAACAGGTAAAGAAGAGCAGTTAATTGTGCACTTTTCATTACTTACCTCAAGATGTTGGTCTGGTCAGACTTCTCCAGAACTTTAACTACCAAGAGGTTGACTGATCGGATGACCTGCTCACCCTCCTCAAGATCTTCAACCCGAGAATCCAGCATTAATGTAATAAGTCCATGCATTAGGTCTTTAAGCACACCAGTGGATGCCTCTCGAGCCAGACTCTCTATCTGAAACAGCTACATATTGAAGAAAGTGTCAGTTTTCCCTGCACATAATCCTTTAGTATAAGGACTTCTCTAGACTACACTGTCAAACAATGACATCTCCATGTTTTCCACAAAAGTAAGAAAAAAAACTATGAACAAAGTTATTTCTACTGAGTGACTTCTGAAAATACTCAGCAACTACACCAACTCAGCAAATACACTAACTCAGCAATCACAAGGTAAAGAATTTTAAAACCAGGGCTTAATAGAAGTCTTAGTGGCTGTATTTTGCAGAAGCAGAGACGTTCTTCTCTTCCCCTAATTCTTGTTCCCCACTTACTCTCAAAAGGTGCATTGATAAGCATTTGGCAACAAACCTCCGTAAGAAAGACTTAGTAGGAAGATAACCTAGGTACAGAACAGACACTCCATTCTCCCACAACTTCTGTGCAGAAGTTATTTGTTCTTCACCTTATCTCTTAGAGCAAGTCTTACCGTGATCATGCTCCCAATAATACAGCTGTAAAGTCTGACAATCTCATCTTTGTCCAGCTTCTCATCTGCCATGTGTGTATTGTAGATTAACCGGAGCTGCATAAATGTGGCTATTAGGAATTGATCAATGTGGCCAGACATAGCTTCTGCTTTGTCCTCCTGCTTGAGAACCTCATCAATCTAAGATTTAAAAACAAAATACTTGAGTAAAGTCAACATAATCCAAACAGTGCAAAATAACAATAATTTAAATACTTTTCCGTAGGAAAGGTTTTGCCCTGACTAATCCATTTGCCAAGGCAGTTGTATTCTAAGCTTTCACCCAAAATCAGTAGCTAGATATTTGTATTGCTAATCCAAACACAATCAATTACTGATATTTTAGAGAACAGCAATCCTATCCCATACACAAATGAAAACAGCAACAGCTGCATTATATATTCTGGAATTTACAGTTTTATGAAATCTTCTGGACAAAAAAGCGTCTAATTAGTTAAAGCCACCTTAAACCCATGCAAAAACTATGGGGCAAGACAATCCTTTTGCCAAGGATCTCTAAAACAGTTCAAATTTAAAAGTTAAGACTCACTGACTAACTGGCTTTTACAAACTCTTAGCAGAAATAATTTGACAAAACCAAAAATATAACACAGAAGCACTAATGAGAAAAGCATTAAGGTTATTCTACCTCTTTCAAGTGGAATTTCTATTGCTAAAGCGAGTCAGATGGCCCCTGTGCACTTAGTTTTGTCATCAGGGAGATTCTGAGCAGAGCCCACGTCACCTGACATGATTGCTCCACTACAGTGCAACTCATCACCCTCGCAGGCAAAGTCTGGTACAGTGTGATTAGTTGCTATCTTAATTCACTTACCTGTGTCAGAGCCTGGATGCTTGTATTTATATCACCACTGGCCACTTGGGAAATGACAAAGTTGATAGTAGAAGCTGTGTTACTGTGCATGTCATCAAAGTGCGGGGACACAGCACGGATTCTAAAGGGTTGAAAACAGGATTCATTACTTTTTGGAGAGCTACACTTATGTACACTTAACCGCTGTATTTCAATGAAGATTTAGAGGAAAAAGGATTTCATTCTTCACTGAGGATTCTCAAGGAAGGAATAATTTCTTTTGACCGTGTCTATTGCACTGTTTGTAAAAACACTGATAATGCATTTACAAACTCAATACCATCTAACTATGAAAATGCCTAAGTAGAACTAATGTTTTTCATTAAATATAACTGCTCTCCAGATTTCAGAAGAGTACAACAAACCTTTGTTTTGCCATCTCTTCAAGTTAGCTGACACTACCCTCTTATGGAAACAAGTCTGAATGTATAAACTAACACTTATCAATTCACCTTTCCAAAACACTTTTTTAGGCAGCCCTGCTGATTTCACTTAGGAGGTAAAACTAAACTCACTTGGGCTCAGGAATCAAGACTGGCTCGAAGATGTCATCTAGTTTGTGCTGTACAAGTGCTGGCATCTCACATCTGACAGTTCCATTGTCATTTTCAATTTCATCAAGATCCAGCTGAAATTCCCGTGGAACTGTATGTGTTGTCTCCGGGTGGCTGCCCATGTTGCGATTTTGGCTACAGAAACCAGGAGAGAGTTTTAGTTTAAGAGGTAAGATTATTAGCACTAGCATCCACTGGTAACCCTAAAGTTCTCATACTATCACAGGTTTTGCAGTTTGGATTATATTCAAGCCCCTTAACTCCCTCTGCTTTTCCCCTAGTCCTTAGTAAAACAAACTTCTGTAGGCCAGAAGAGCAGCTGCTACTTTACTCGCCCTCCTAGTTTCTCTTGTAAACCACAAGATACCCTGTACCAGGTATGCATGGTTTGGGATAACTAGCACAGTTTACAGTACTATTAAAAGAATATAACTTTAAAGTTTGAGTGGCTTTTTTTTGCCTTTTTTTAAAATAATGGATAAGATGCACACGTACAGAGCAACTTCAAAAGCCCCTCTGAATCTAAGACTCGCAGCATTCCCACATGACCTATACTGCATATCAGATTTCTCAAGGAAATAATTGAATATATAGTTCTCAGCACAGACTTTTAATCAAAAATGATGAGCAGGTGGCAAGGAATAGTTTCTGAGCTTTTTGTTTTGGGTACTGTAGTCCCAGGCTCTACAATTCACACATTCTTATGAATTTTTATGCTTCATGTCTAATCCAACTAGAACATGGTCCAACAAATATAAAGTTTAGTCCAACACACTGAAAGTTCTCCCAATATTTTTAACAGTTGCTTAATGTGGAAGTGCTATGTCTGTCTGCAGCCTGATCTACAGTCACCTTACAGAAACCTGTATTTCTCTTTTCTTTCTTTTCTTTTATTCAGAGATCTATAAATAATCTAGAACTAGCCATGGCAAACCCATCACCCTCAGGAAGGGATGGCAAGGATAGAAACTGAAAGATACAAGAGCCTTGCTACTAAGGAGTTAGTGGGCAGTACTTACATCCTATAAGTGCGATACATAATTCTGTCCATGGAGAAGCAGTGAAAAAAGGCACAAGACCATTTAGAAAGATTTCAAGACAGACAAGACAAAAAAATTTCAGACATTTAGATTTATATTATTTGGCCATTTTTCACAATATGCAAAGATGATGATACAAGAACTAAAGTGATGTTGTCAGACATATTAGCACATACACTATGCAGGTAGAGACCATAATGTAACATTACATACTTGAGTTTGGAGGACATGTCCTCAGCTTGTCCCTTGCGCATCATGCTGGCATTGGCACTCATGTTCTGAGTACGCTGAGGTTTCTCCTCTGCCTGTCTCACTGGAGCAGAAGAGGGTCTCTTGGCTGACCGCTTTATTCTTTCCTCCAGCATGCTCATGTCTTTCTCTGAAAGCTGTAACATACAATGCTATCACTCATCCTGAGTTGTATGGGTGTTAGAAGTCTCAGTCACCTAGAGGATTCACACCATACTTATCAGTGCAGACTGAAATTCTCTAATATGAAGGTGGGAACTGTCAATGCTACCTCTGAGCAGCAAACTCACCAGAACACTCCAGACTGTCAGATGCTACTTCAAGAGCTAATTAACCCATGCTGACAAGCTGTAATACAGAATACACCTATTTCTAGCCCTGTTTTTTCTTTCAAGAAACAGTTAATTTTAAATTCAAACTATGGTACTATCCAGTGTTTGTAATTGTTGCATGTGTTGCTGCAAAAACCCAAACAAAAAAAACAAACCCACCCACCTTTCTACATTCCCTACTAGCAGTGCTTGAACACTCTGGACCCTGCCACAGAAGCCAGAGTTCTTCTGATAGGTGTCCTGTTCAATGTACTCATAATTCAATATGAACACCAGATCAGGCAACTTAATGCTCCAACTCAGGCGGTGAAAAGATTAATATTTACCTGCTTATCTACCAGACTGAAGACTACCAATAACTCCATTTGAACAAAAGTAGGCATTACAATTTCATGAGCAATACTCTCCAGCATCCCTATGATTTAGAAACCTTCCTGAGAACCCAGAGATGGACAATATTGAAGCTCAGAAGGTCATGGTTAGAAAGAGCTGAATTGTTCAGGTGCTACAGTTTTTCCTTTACCTTGAAAATTCAAAAGCAAACAGACTATGTAAAACTGAGGCAGAAGCAGTCTGCACTCTGAACAATAGTTAAATAGGATGGAAATATAAGATGTTAACGAAAATGTAATATTAACTCTCATGGGAACAGTTACCAGAGAAAACAAGAGTCACATTAAATTTCAACTTTTCAAGAAGCTGGAAATTAAAAATAAAAAGAAAAAAGCGGGGCAGCCGTGTCATATTCCATAAAATACCATCCAATAGCTAGCTTGTACGCCCTATGGCATATGACACAACACAACGAAGCTGCAGAAGCATTAAAATATCTATCACATTCCAATCAGTTTTAATGCTGCTAGAAACATTACCAAGGTCAAATCCAGAGAACAGAACTATAAAAAAATTATCTAACTGTTCTTGATTCAGATTGGAATTCAGTTAACTTAATCTGATATGCACAGTAATTATAAACACAGTGAACTAGATTTCCATTGCTGGACACTGGAAACTGAGTTTTGCCATCTTTAACTTTTACTGTCTTTTAGATGATAATGATTAAGTATAATTTTCAGAGAGCAAAACAGCAGCAATACAAAGCGGCATAGTACTGACACTTTAAAAATGAAATGCAGTAAGATGAAGCAAGTAAGCAAAACTTACCAGACTTCTACTGCAAAGCAATTGGATAAGTTGGGGACAAAATAGCTGAAAACTTACTGGAGCCCCAACAACTAACCTTTCTTGGCCAAATAAGTTATCCAAATATTCTGAATCAGATGTGTCACTTGTAAAATTGACTATAACGCAAGTTACTCTTTATAAACAATTTTATTCCCATGAAGGTCAGTCTTTAGCTTGTTTTTTCATTCATGCACATCCAGGTTATATACAGCTCTCTTACTGGAAACAGGCTGAGAGTTGGGGTTGGGAGCATACTGAAGAGAAGGCTCTGAGGAAACCTCACTGCAGTCTTCCAGTACCTAAAAGGGGCCTACAAGGAAGCTGGAGAGGGATTTCTAACAAGAGCATACAGTGATAGAAAAGTGGTAATTATTTCAAAATTAAAGAAGATAAATTTAGATTGGAGTAGAAACTCTTCACTGTGAGAGTGGCTGAGGCAATGAAAAAGGATACCCAGTCCCCGGAAGTGTTTAAGTGTCTCTGCCCATGGCAGGGGGTTTGGACCTAAATGGTTTTTAAGGTCCCTTCCCAAACCATTCTATGATTTCATATATTCTGCTATCTGGGATTAACCAAATAGCCATCAGAAAATCTATGATGTAGTAAGTTATTCTCAAAACTACAAAATGCTCTTGACACCAACAGCAAGATGTACCATGATCAATCACAAGCAAAACAGTGCTAATCCCCTACAAAAGCGTAAGGACTTGAAGAAAAACCAAACCGCCAAAGCCCAAACAAACAATCCCACAAACCAAACCAAGCACAGCATGCCAACCCAAATCCTCCATGAACTCATGTGCAGTTATACTGACATTTCCAATCAGCTTGAACACTTGGTCGCCATGGACGTTGTAGACAGTCACGATGGTGTTCAGTGCAGCGTTGCGCACGGCGTTGTCCCGGTCACCAATGTGGGTTGCCATTTCTTTTAAGGCTTTCCCTGGAGTTGGCTGGCATACATTCATGCCATACGATTCAACCAGACATCCAAGCTCTTCCAAGCATTCTAAAAGAAGATGATAACATACACACATTCAACTTAAAAGCTGCTGTGAAGAGAGCCCTCCCAATTCCTGTGTTGCTTGGCACAGCTTGAACATTCACTGTAGAGAACTGCCAATCACAAAGCTGAGGACAGATATATGGGGTGATTTATGGGATCAATAGTAAGCTACAGCAGACTACTTCACAGATAAAAGCAGTCAGTCATCTTTCTACACTTCAAGTATTTCCCATAACCATGTATGAGCAATGCTACAGTTAACATTACATTCAGGTAAACAGTTGTGAGCTTGCAATACTATATTATGTATAGAATTTAACTTTCTGCTTATACCAGGATAAGATATTCTCAAAGTGATCAGGAAGTTGTTTGAACTACAAATGCCACAATTTTATTACAGACATGATTTGTGGTGCAACAGATGTACAGTGCAGAGACACTTCTTGCTCAGATTAACTGATTCCCTTGGTGAGTAGGGAAACAGTACTGTCACTGTTCTCATCAGCACTGTTTCACTAAGAAAACAAGCCTACTCAAGGGACTCATAATACTCATAGCAACTTAAGAGATTCCTTGTCTTTGGAAGGTATAAAGACACCAAAATATAAAAAGCAATATGATACTACTTGAAAATCTTATCCTTTAAACACTTGCAAACATCTGCATAAAATTCCATGTGCATGCAAATCTCACATCCCACTCAACATTCTTATGCTGGGTTTTTCAAGATGCAAACTAAAGCAATTTTAAGTACTTTGCACATGTACAGTTCAACAGGCCATTTCCTACCTGCACGTTGTTTGGAGTTTTTTGACTTTGTCCCCTCCATGATAAAAGGGAACATCTTGCTGGCTGGATAGATGAGACACATTCTGTTCAGAATGGCACGTACATCCTTACGGATGACATCTTTCGGTTCTCCTACCTAATGGAAAATTAATGTAAAAAAAATTAAAAAGAGGGGAAGAAATACAAAATATTTTATACAGTTTTGTGATACTTTTGACTATTCTACATAGTCTCAGGAAAGCCAGAATCATTCTCAAGGCAAAAATCCCTTTTTTTGTCAATGGCTTTTAAGGGAAATACGCCATATAGATTCATAAAGGTGACAAAGGACAACCTTAACATCATTGAGTGAAACTGTTAAACCAACACTGCCAAATCCACCACTAAACCATGTCCCCAAGTGGCACACCTACATGTCTTCTAAATACTTCCAGTGATGGAGACTAAACCTCTTCCCCAGGCAGCCCATTTCAGAGACTGACAACCCATTCAAGAAAGAAATTTTTCCAAATATCCAATGTAAGCCTCCCTAGAAAAATTTGGGTCCTTTTGCTCTCATTATATTCACTTGTTACTTAATAAGACAACATCAACACCCCCCTCACTACAGCCTCCTTTCAGGTAGTTATGAAGAGCACTAATATATCCCCTGTGCCTCCTTTTCTCCAGGTTAAATAAACACAGCCTGTTGAATCTCACACAAGCCACCAACTGGACTTCACTCCATTTGCAATATATTTAAAATGAACATATTGCAATGCTTGATGGTATTCTGCCATAATCCTCATGAAAAAATAACATTAGTTTCTGTAAAACAAATTGTACCTTTAGGATCAGATATGGGATGAAAGAGGATGCTTCATTTTCAGTGAGGTGATACTCTTCTTGACTCAGCAAATGGAAAAGCAATTTAAGATATTCAAGTGCTTTCATCAAAACACTTGTGTTAGTATCAAAGAACCGCAGGGTAAGCCATTTTAGGATCAAATCCAGGCAGCTGATGACTCCATCTTTTTCACTCTCCAAGTGCTTGAAGGCAGTTAAAAAAAAGAAAGTTACATAAATGAAACACATATATACACTGTTCAATAAGAAAATAAGCTAAGCTATGTCTGATAAGATAATCTACATTTATTGGTAGATTCTTAGAACAATACATACTCCTTTTTAACTTAGATGCCTTTCTGAAATTCTAGGAGAAGTCTCTGGTGAAGAAATTTTCCTTTCTCCTGAGAAACAGTATTAATACCAACTTCATCATACCTCTGAAAATTATTTCTATATATGTTTAGGTTTCAACTACACAGAACAATGACCCCTGGCTCCTCAGAGAATTTCTATTTTATTTTAATTCAAGCAGTATCTTCCATAGCAGAGAGTAATTCTGTCAGCCTCATCTTCTACCACAGATCCAAACTCACCTCAATCATAACAGACAATGCTTTGTTGTGGTGCTGAAAGTCTGCATGAAACATCTCATCCTGTAGCCATTTGGCAACACAAGTGGACATCTGAGTTTTCAGCTGTTCAATATATTCATCACGGGGAGTAGTGAAATTCCACTTTAACACCTGTAAAAGGCAGTATTTAGAACTCACAGCAAGTAATACCTTTTCTTCCTGACAGATGCTGCTGATTGAACATCTTTTAATTCTGCTTTAGAATCTGTTTTCAAAGCCTTCTTATTACCCATAAGTAATGAAAAACTAGTGGTGTTTGCTCAACTTTTCTTTACACGACAAGATTTCTTCATATGGACTGATTATCCTTATGCTAGTATCTTACTAATTATCACTTAAACTCATTGTTTTTAAGCTTCAGACAGGCCTGCTTACGAGCAAGTTACAAATAACACACATATTTTCACTAATAGAATTTTCCCTACAAATTGCTAAGTGGGGCTGCTCAAAGTAAGTATATTAAAGCATTTGCAACATACCCTAGAACTCTGACATTGTACCTGAAAACAATTCACTAAGCATAATGATACTTCACACCTTAAAAACCTAAGGACTTTTTACATTTTTCATGACAATGTATAAATGCACAAAATTTGAAAATCAGAAAAGAAATACCACAGTAAGCCCACTACTGATGTATGAAATTCAACTCAAGAATCAGACTCCAAGAGATGGACAGTGGCTAACACATGTCACAGTATGTTTAATTCTAAATTAAAAACTAAAGAAAGCGTTAAAAGCCTCCACTTCATAACTCGTGAACACTTTCTGATTTTTCTCACCTTCAGAGCTTTCTCTTCTCTCATCCTCTGTTCCTTCCCATTTGGGACAATGATAAAAATAGGGCCTGATTTATCATCTTCTTCCTTCAGACTAGGCTTGCTTAGCACCTTCTTTCCCTGTACCTGAAAGAAGCAAGGTATTAGCAGGCAACACAAGCCATATATATGCCTCAGTCCCAGCAACTGCAAGTGTTAGATACTTGCCACCCTCACCCTATGTGTACAAGAGGCAGAGAGAGAAGCTGAAAGAAAAATGTTGATTAGAAGTTTAAAAGTGTGTGCTCAGCTGCTGTGGAAGCGATACCCATGACAGTGTGCACAGTAGTACCCTGTGAATTATGACACATCACTCTCAACCAGTGTGCTAGTCACCCACACACATCCCTAAAACCCAACGTGGTACCTGTTTGACAGACTGGCTCTTTGTCAGACTTGAACTGCCCTTGCTGAGGCTTGCATTAGCTTTGGACAGGCAGGCACTACCCTTGGACATACTGCTATTAACATCTGACTGCTGGAAATAAGCCATAGAAAAGTCTTTGCTTAGAATGTGTTAGAAGGTTTGGAATGGAAACTTAAAAGTAAACAGCTGTCTGACAATAAAGGTCTTAATTCTACCAGCAGAGTTCTGGCAGAACATTGCACTGACTTGAGCAGACCTACAACATCCTTCAAGGTTTGTTCTGCTCATTCTTACCATGAATATGGACCTACATCAAATGTTCTTGTTACAGCACTACTTCAGACAATGGGACTGTAGAACATTTCAGGTTATTTTTAGTTATACACATAGGACAAACTTAATTATTAACAGCAAAAAAAAATTACTGTAATACAAAACAACAGAAAAACCTAACCAAAAATTGACTGTAATTAGTTGAGATTATTACATTTTTAAACATACTCCTTCCCTTTTTGCGCTTTGACTGAGAACTTCTTGCCCTTCACACTGTAAGGCAGAGCTTAATTTCTTTTGATACATGGATTCAAAATTAACATTTATGGCCCTGAATAGTAAGAATGAATTCACAATAGCACAAAATCAAAGAGGCCAGGAAAATTTTGAACGGACCGAGTTTCTCGTAAGACTGATTTTTGACAATACGGATTTAGGAATTAAATAGGTAATGACAAAAGCAGTGATCAGGTAAGTGATATGGGAATGTCTGTCATCTCAGAGTTCAGACAAACATGAAGATTTTTAATAAACGTTGTTCATAGTTCTTCTACCTATAACACATTAACAAACCACAGCTACTAACTTTATAAAACTGACTTTACACAAAAGGCAATCAACATACCTTAGTTTTAGAGGATAGTCCTCCTGCTTTGGCTTTTTTGAGATCAGGCTTAGATTCCGTGGTATTAGATCCCAAATCATCAGCAAATGCTGGAGAAACAGTAGACCATTTAAAGTTATCTAGAAGCCCATTTTAGCTTATCAGTTTTCTCTTCTTAGGACATAAGAAAAACTGTTTGTGGATACAATATGCTTAATCACACATATGTCTGAGGTTTTTAGACCCACTGAAGAAGTCCCTTAAATTCCATGTTAGCATACAAAGCTTTCCTAATTTCCTAATTAAGATTATGGTACTCAGCCAATTTGTCATTTTTCAAAACAATCAAAAAATGCAGACATATATACTGTGCAGGCTAATGTGTAGAGCTGTAGTTGAACCTGGCTTGAGTAAGCTAGCCCCAGCAGTTTGATTCTTCAAATCAATTGTCCCCTAATCCCATCACAGAAGCATTCTGGCTGTCCCACAGTGAACTACACTGAGAAAATAGTCCAGATAAAAATAATGTGAAAACATTAAAAAAAAAATTAAAATCAGATTAGAGTTAGAAAAAAACCTCCTCCTTTAGCCCAGCTTGGTTTTAGCTTCAATACCAAGTAGATATTTTCAAGTTTTCAAATAGCAGCTGACAGATGGTTGTGTGGAAAGGAAACACCCTCCTACAATGGAAGCTGATTCAAATGCAAGAAGGACCAGAATCCTAACTATGGCTGAATACTTCTTCAGCTAAGTATGTTTATTCCTCTGGCATGTCAAAAAGCTTCAAAATCCACCATTTTCTCAGTCATTTCCCAAAATGTCAGAGAAGTTACCTGATGCAGGTTGGAATTTGGCTGGAGCTGCTCCTCCTACCACTCTGGCAGATGCTTTAGCAGGAGGAGCTGGTTTGGCTGGCATGTTGGCTTTGGCTTTCTCCAGCATGGCCAGTACCTGGTCTTTGGAAGTTGGCTAGAGAACAAAATTTCAAAAAAGGAGTGATAAATTTAATAATGCCTATCACTAACCTTTCCAATCCATGCTACAGACAACAACACTAAAATTGGTTTGAAACAATCCTTGCTCTGTTAAGCATCTTGGATAATGGTCATCTTAAAACATTATTGTTCTCAGATACTTTTGTTCTGAGTTAAAACATCTTTCCTTAAAGTTTCCTCTGCAAGATCTATGGGAAACGTGTACTCACTCTAGGTGAGTGGTCTTTGGATGTCAGTGGAGTGCCTACTCACTACTCAGGGGTCTGTAAGCCAAACCAAACTGCTAGAAAACATGTTAAAGTATGAGTAGAAAGGCATAGAGGGGGACAGGAACTGGTAATGGAAGCTAACTGCAAGTAGATTTTTTTTCAGAAGAAAAGCAGAGTGAAATATCAAGCTCTTGAAGTAATAAGCTTGTAATTTCTCTGCTTCAGTAATCATTTCTGAAGCAGAGAAATCTCTAGCTCACAGCTCTTGATACTATTTTCAGTTCCCCTGAAAATACTCAATGCAGACAAGCTTACAGGACTCAAGACAGCATGTCATGAGACTGTGAATAGGACTTATAGTCACTCATTCAATATCACATGATCTAATCTTTGTAACAGAAGTACCTTCAGCTTGCCAGTGGCTTTTGCCATCTTCTCAAAGCCCAGATGCATCATGAAGAAGGGCAGGGCATCCTGCGCCTTTTTGCGCACATCCCCATTTCGATCTTCAAGGCAGGAGTACAGGTGAGGCACACACAAGAGTAGGTCAGAAGGAACAGAACGGAGTGCAGGCAACTTCTCAGCCAACCAACCAAGAAGCTGAAATAAAGTTTTAAAATAAAAGCTTTTAAAGAAGTGTTCACAGTGCTGTGTGTCAAGGCATGAGAGTCTGAATAGTAGTCCCTCACATACCATCACATTCTACAATGTAAGTAGGGAAAACCCACCCAAACATTTTTCAGACAAATACTCTTCAACAACATCAATTTTCATATCAGCAATCACAAAAATTAATTTCAGTACAGCATGTTAGCACAACTATCTTAAAACTTGAAGCCTGGTCTTTTTGCAGGCTGTTTCTTCCTTTTGAAAGGAATAGAATTTCAGTCATTCTTTTTAATGTCTCCAGTTCTGTTCCATGGTGAATTTAAGGGACCACAAACAAGCTTTTAAAACGCTAATCAAAAAAGATAGAAGTTTTGTTTTAGAGGCACTGAAGTCTAAATGACAGCTATTATGCAGGAAGAAAGCTTGTTATTAGCCTTTCAAGGTTTAACAATTTTATGTCAGAACAAATACACAGCTACTTTTCCCATACGATGGTAGCATTGTTTCATTTCAGTCTGCATAAAGAGTCCATAGCACATAAGGTTATTTTGATTTGACACACATAAGAAGTTTACTTGACAGAAGCCTACCTCTTGTCTTAGGAAAGGATTTTCCTTTTTGAGCTCTTCTGACAGGTCTTCCCCTTCCAACCACTCTTTCATGCCAGTTTGTTCGGCCCAGGCATTCACAGTTGCCAGTGCAGCAGCACGAACGTTATTCTGCAGCAAGAACAAGATTTAAAAAGAATAAACCTAAAGAGGGGTCAGAAGATTACGACAGAAGAAGCAATAGTCTCCCTTCCTATGAAAACAGAAAGCTTCCACACCACGGGCTTTGAAATCTCTTTTTTTATTTGCAGCTTAAGAAGTCTAAGATTCAGAAGAATTTCATTTTAGTGATTTTATCAGCTGCAGTAATCTCCAAATCAGACATTATACCCATCTACCATAATTCTTAAAAAAAAAAGTTTAATAAAGAGGGTGAAAGGGTATCTCTAAAATTACTTTTATATGCTACCATTCATTGATGACAATTCTGAGAGCAACTCTTAAAGAAGCTAAAAAATAGTGTTAGTGACTTATATAGCACTTAAATAGGCTGCACATTCATAAATCAAGACAAATGGATTATGGAGCCTGCTATTAGGGCACTTCTATTTAGGATACACATGAGCAAAATCAGGAATGAGGGAACCCTCTAAATCCTACCAATTTCCATCTTGTTTTTTCCAAGCAAAATTTAGAACAGCACCCTTTTTTGAAGCAGCTATATGAAGTTAAGAGAAGCCAGATGGAATATTTAACAACCATGGTTCTTTAAAATGTTATCAGTCTAGACATGACTTTATGCATACGACCTGTAGGTTGAATTTCCGAGGAAAGCTAATAATGTAGAAGACTCTTTTAGTTAAGTATGAACCATATTAAATGCAGAAGTAAGATCCAGGCATATATATATAAACAAGAAGTCAACATTCTTACTTTACCAACTTCTCCCATCTTCTATCTCATTGAGGAAAACAAACAAATCATGTGCTGCAGATAAACATATGGTCATCACCCTCTCTGACAAGGCCTTGGTTCCTATCACCCAAATTTAACTTGTCTTCACTCATGCTTCAAGCGGATTACTTTCCTCAATTATTCAGTGAGTCCACTACAAACACACTGAAGTAGGACCCAAAATGGACCATCCTCAACTTCAAAAACTTCAAAAACAAATTTGATAAACTAGCTAAATCTTGCACTTGAAGTACTTAAAAAAAAGAGCACTGTAAGAGTGTTCAAACGAGCATACAATTTTCTGTCAGCATTACAGTGCTTACAAGTTATGTCAGTATTATGCATTTTAGTAACAGTGTAAGTTAATCGCAATTGGTCTTATCCTTAAACCACATACTTGCAACTCTCCTTCCAGTCTGGGGCTCTGAGCAACCTGGTCTAGTGGAAAGTGTCCCTGCCTATGGCAGGGAGGTTGGAACTAGATGGTCTATAGGGTTCCCTTCCAACCTAAAAAGTTCTGTGACTCTACAAAAGGAGCTTGCTGGTACCTCAGGATAATTGGTGAGTATAAAGAATTTAACAGTCATATAAGATCTCAGATCTTGAAGACTTTTAAAAAGAGATATCAGTTTTAAGCAGGAGATTTTTATCTAACCCTAGAACAAGTCCAAATCTTTCCTCTGTTTGGGACAGGTAGATCCAACTTCTGCTCTTTTTCCTACTCATATTCCAAGCAGAGACACTGAAGTATGCCATCTTTGATAATTGCCCATGACTTCTGGCACAAGATATTGGCACCTTCCCAAGCCTTTTTAGCCATTGCTTCAAATAGCATTTTCCCAGGGACCTAAGCTTTATTTTGACACAGTATCCTGTCAAACTCAACACTGATGTTATTTACACAAGCTTCAGTGTGAGTTGTGAATGTCCTTTGTCTACCTACAGTTCCAAGGGCCTCTACACAGTGGCAAAGACAACAACAATGTATAGTGTAATCCAGTGATACACTAAAAATTCTACAATAAACTTTACCAAGCAAATCTTGTTCAGTGCCTAAAATACTGTACTTTCAGCAGCAGAAATATGCATATAGTTACCACATTAAATGAAAAGCCAGATTGTTTCACTGGGTTTAGTTACAAGGTGGAAATACATCTGAATATACATTCAGGCATGTATTTATACTTGAATATTAAATTGTCATTCAGGCAAGAATTTTTTTTACCAAAAAATTGGTAAGCTTCCAAGGAAGTTTTAACTACCAACCACCTTTCAGGCATAGCTTAGATACACAAAAAGCAAAGAGATCTTGACATCTGTCCTACCTTACTATCTCCTAGGACTGTAATGACAGGAATCCCCAAATTTTTCACATACTGTTTGATATTGGGGCCCATTGCTGTTGCTAGTTGCTGAAGAATGCTCAGTGTTTGTTGCACCTGCACATAAGGAAAAAAAAGGTTTTAAATAAAACAGTATTACAAGCATTTGTGCAAAAATTCCCAGTTACACATGGAAAAGAAATACTGCTATATATTAAGCTTTTACTTTAGAATGCCTGCTCAATGAAACCTATTCCAGCCTTCAAATTCATCACATCAAAAAACAAGAAATACTCCCATATTCTGAACAAATTAAATTTCAAGTAAAAATATTTTCAAACAAGGGACAATTCATTTTTGCTTCACAAATGAAGCAATTAGTCAAATTCTTTTAAGATTTCCTTTTATTACATTCAGAGTAAAGGCAGTTTTCCCTTTCTTTTGAAGCATTTTTAAATGAAAAAAGGCAAATATTTATTAAAATAGGGAAAGATATTATTTGGAAACACACAGTTCACTCTTTTCCAACTGTTGATCTAATGACATTGAAAGAGACGACATAGAAATAATCAAGGTTCAGAAATAATGACTACCTTAAGATTTAAGCTGGAAACAACTGAAACAGGACTTTGAAAAACATACCAAGATTTTATTGGAGTCATTGAGACGACCCTTCAGAGCAGCTGGAAGTTCTCCTATGTTTGGCTGTATGAACTTTGCTTCATTTATTATGCTTGTCACTTCATCTAGGCCTTCCTTTCTGATCTTCCAATTTTTATCCCCAATCTTAGACACTAGCTCTGCTGTGATCTTATCACTGCAAGAGAAGAACACGGAAAGTGCCCATTTACTTAGTGATAGCTCTATTAGTATTTGAGTGCTTTAACATCATAGATTTCTCCTTAGAAAGGAGTTATAAATGCAAAGTTTTGAATTGCAGTGGCAGTGTATCTTCAGGTGCTAGAATACAAACCTACCCAATATCTGTTCTTGGCAAGAGATCCACAACATCATTCCCAACCTCCTCCTGTTCTTCTTCTTCACCATCATCCCCACCTCCCACACTGTGCCTGGAAATGCCACGAGTTGGAGCTGGTGCTGTCTGTCCTTGCATCTGCAAGCAACACAAAATCAAAAACAACAATTTTACAATTTTTCATTTGACATTAAACATAAAACCACTTGTACGATATGAATACACTGGATCATTATACTATTCAAACAAACCTAGGAACTTTTCAAGTTCATAATGAAAAAAATGGCTATTGAGATCCCTACACATAATGAATTTGCAGCCTTTGTGCACGGTCGTACCAACCTGGTTCAATTACAGGCCCAAGGGTTAGACCACAAAATTGCTACAAACTCCAGCTACTGAAGTTTCAAAGTAGCTTTAATGACACTTGGTAGCAAGAAAGCTCGAGTTCATACCTTTTCAAATTCTGCATCTATCTGGGAGAGAAGGGCTGGCTTCTCATCTTCAAAAAACATTCGCAGAGAAGGGCCCACATAAAGATACATTACTCCCAGCAATGTAATGGCAGAAGTCCTCACAGCCTGCCAGAAAGAGGAAAAGGCACTCAGTCTTCAAATTAAGGTCTGATAATAATTCAGGGTTAAGATTCTAAATTTACTCACTGGGTTGGTTGCAGCAAGAGCTGTCTTCACATTACTGATGAAAGCTTTGACATTCAATCTGTGGAAAGAAGATGTCTCCCATAAATAAAACACAACACAGGAAATGGCACCAACAAACAAAATCATCACAGTATGTTAAATAAAAAAGATACCCCTAGACAGATTTACACAGCTAACTTAGATGCAGAAGACATGACCACTCATAAAACAGCATCACGGGTACAGTGCCAGTGCAGATAGTAGCTGCTTAAATAACTACTGAAAGATCAGTTTGGAGAATAGTCTACTGTGAAAATCAATCAGTAAACAATTTATACAAAAGCCTACTATTATCACAGCTGGAAACTTTCTTAAACTATATAATCCCCATGACTGCTAGGACTGAAATACTGAGGAATGAATCTAGAAACATTTTAAGTACCTGAAACATGACTATACAATAAAGGTGAGGGTATATTACTGTTGTAGTGGATCTTTTTTTATTTTGTTAGTTACTCTCAATCTCCCAGAAAAAGGCACATTTTTCAAAAGGATATTTACAAGATAAATGAAGGAAGGTTTAAATTCCTGAATCTTCTATATCATCTGTGCAGCCTCAAATACCGTTGTCCTAGTAACACATCTATACACATTCCATGTTGCAAATATATATTTTAGGTGGAATTTACTAAAGAAGAGTTTATTTCCCAGACTTAATCAACATCACTATCCATTTAAAAGCCACAAAATATCTCAAGACGGGCATAGTAACTGCCCAAGTAGTCAAATAAAATGATATTTGAAGTTTTCCCTGCTTAGAGATTTTTTTTCTTCAGAACTAAACTCTATTGACCACACTCAGTTAAAAGACTAGTGATTAAAAATTAAGGCATGCTATCCCTGGATCTGATGGAGAAATAATTTCTCACACTCACAATGCCAGATATAATAACAGCTATTTCATTGGCTACAACTTCATTCATCTGTAATCAACCTCAAAATGTCTCCCAAGGAGATTAACTGGAGAGTACTGGTTATGTACTCTTCTGTAGGTTGTCAGATTCAGTTGTTGTGTTTTTTTCTTTTCCACTATAAAATGTATAGTGGTCCACCTGGGTGCAGGTGTATCCAAGCAGGAGTATAACAGGCATGCAATACCACAGCTCTGTGCCCACCCCACACAAGTAAGTGCCTGAAGACAAATGCTCCTCAGAGAAGATCAAGTGATGAGTAAAGTAGCTAGTAGTGTAATCACATCCTATCGTACTAGATACTTACTTATATACTTAAAAGCTAGAAGAACATGGCTAACATCAGAGCTTAAGAACTAGAGTTCAGATGAACAGAACCTTAGTCCCAGATTAGAAACATTTTCATTCAAGTTTCTCTTAGCAATTTACTTAAAAGACTTACCCAGAAAAGCCAAACTCTTTAATTGCATTTGAAAGCCAGTTCAAAGTTTCTGACTGGTTTTTAGGATTCTTCTGAGAGAAAGCCATAGCCACAACCTGGAAAAGAAGAGAGTTAAGTGTAAACTTTCACTGGCAAACCAGGTGACAAAGCACTGTAATAAATAAGTGAAGACACCTGCAAAAAACACAGGGCAAGTGAACAGAAAAAGCTGAGGTAACAGAAAAAGCAACCGTGTCACTATAGCAGGATAGAACTGGAACTGAAGTGAACCGGAAGTTCTTGAAGTACTTAGAGGCAGCCAGAAACACCTTTATTACAGATTCGTACCTGCTTTTTAAAAAAAGCATTAGATAATTATTCATTATTACTGTGCCTCAGAAGATCATAGAAGACATCCTTCTAGAAGCTGTGCTGAATCACATGGAGGACAGGGAGGTGATTGAGACAGCCAGCACAGCTTCACCAAGGGCAAGTCCTCCTGACCAATCCCATGGCCTTTTTTGATAGAGCAATTACATCAGTGCAGTTACAAATACTATATAGCTGGACTTCAGTTAAGCCTTTGACAAGGACCCCAACAACATCCTTCCCTCTAAATTGCAGAGCCATGGATTTCATGGGTGGACTTTTGTGGGTAAGGAACTGGTGGAATGATCACATCCACAGGGTAGTGGTTAATGGCTCAGAGTCCTGATGGACATTAATGGCAGGCAGCACCCCTCAGGGATCCATATTAGGACCAGTGCCATTTAACATCATAAATGACAGACAAAAGGATTGAGGGCTTCCTGAGGGCAAGTTTGGGATGGCCAAGCTGAGTGGTGGAGTTAACACACCTGAAGGACAGGAGGCCACCCAGAGAGACCTGGACAAGCTTGAGAAGTGAGCCCATGGAAACCCGAGGAGATTCAACAAGCCAAGGTGTTGCACCTGGGTCAGGGCAACTCCTGGTATCAACACAGGCTGGGGGATGAGTGGAGAGAGAGCATGTGCAAGAGAGAGCATCCAGCCCCTCCAAGGAGGCAGGACACGACCCAGCAATGTGCACTCACAGCCCAGAAAGCCAACTGTGTGCTGGGCTGCACCAAAAGCACTGTGGCCAGCAGGGGGAGAGAGGGGATTCTCAGGGGATTCCCTCTGCTCTGCTCTTGTGAGACCCTACCAGCAGTGCTGCATCCAGTTCTGGGGCATTCAGCACAGGAAGGACATGGATCTGTTTGAATGAGTACAGAGCAGGGCCACCATGATTTAAAGGATGGAGCACCTCTCCTATGAGGGAAGGCTGACGGAATTGGAATTTTTCAGCCTGGGTAAGGTTCTAGGGTAATCTTCTTGTGGCTCTTTAGTACTTGAAGGAGGCCTCCAAGAAAACTTTTGAATAGCGCATACAGCAGGTTGAACAACAAAGAAAGGGTCTGAACTGAAAGAGGAGTTGTAGCTGTCCCACCCCTGGAAATGTTCAAGGCCAGGATGGATGGGCCTTTGGTCTAGTAGAAGGTACCGCTGCCTAGGGTGCAGGGGGAGGACCTAGATGGTCTTTGAGGCCCCTTCCAACTCAAACCATCCTATGATTCTATTTTCAGCTTTAGAGGAATATATATTTAACTTCTGCCTCAGGAAGCATCTTGAGAGCAAAGAGATCATCTTTCATGCAACAGAGAAAAATCAAAGATTTGGGATTTACTCCTCAGACTGAAAGGACACCCTACATATTATTTCAGATTTTATTTACTGAAAGAATACCTTTGCTGCTCACTCACCTGCTCAGCAGTCCATGGCAACTGACACGCTTCTGCTATTGCTGTCATGGCCTCTTTTGCATTAGTTCCACATTTCACATCACCAACCTTGTCTACAAGACCATCCAGCACAACCTGTGCTGAAGTTTTGGAGAAGTTTCCTTTCTGTGCAATTAATGCAACTATATGCAGTTTCATCTGCATCACCTGCAATGTCCAAAACAGCAAGAAAGGTACTCATGTGTTTGTGTATTTTAGATTCATTTTTCTCATTCTATATCTCTATAGATACATATAAGAATTGTATGTGGGTAAATACTAACATATAGGCAAAATTTGTATTTGCATATACATACACATTTGAATATCTAGAAGTATTTATGCACACAGCTATTTTGTACACACACAGGTGTTTTGTGTGACTATACACAAAAACTGTGTACACACACAAATACAAACTATCATATATATACACACAACCATTAATACTGGGCTGCCATTATCTACTTTTAGAACTTATATGCACACACGCTTATATATATGCACATGTATACATATACATCTAAAGACAACCTTTAGATACGTTAGATGACATCTAGAGTTTCAACTCTCAACAGAAATAAAATCCAATTTGAGAGTTTATTTACTCACTGATTACAGACAGAACCGTGGCCACAGTGACATATACACTTACAGCCTTTTAGCTGGAAACTGCTTTACATCAACAAAAATGGACTATTTACTTACTCAAGGATAATACATTACCTGAAAATTTGTTTCTTCCAACCTGGCTTCTTGGCCAGCATTCTTACTAGGGCTTGGCAAGGCATTTCACTTCTTTCCATAAGCTCAACAGCCTAAAAGATAAACATTAAGTTAACCAGTGGGTCACAAATTATACAAAACTCAAACAGAAGTTCTCAACTGTCCTTGAAGTATTTTCTTAATACTGAATTAAATTAGAGAAAGTCTCAGCATAATAATTTAACTGAAGAGCAATTTTTACAAGGAGTCTAAGGTACTGAACCAACATTTAACCTACAGATTCACATCACTACTCCTTTAATGTTCTTTAACAAATATCCTTAACAATCACTATTGGCCATTCCAACCTAGGAATTTAACACTTAATTAAAAACAAACAAACAAAATCCAGGAACAGCCTACCTGCCCCTCAAAAAGCTGCTTTTGTTATTAAGATGAAGTATATTATGCAGCTTTCATGTTGGAATGTTGACTACACAGCAGAGATTAATCCTGAATACGATCTAAATTACTGGAGTTCAGCTGTTAATGATTCAATTGAAATGGCAACATTTTAATAAAGCAGGCTTCTGCAGCAGCATTTCAATGCAGCCAGTCACCATTTCCCAACTGAAGTTCGTCACTTTTCCCACTAAAATACTAAAAGCTCAGTCATTACTGTACTGGTGTCATGGTATGAACTACTTGTACATCTACAGTTGAAGCTTTTTTTGTCTGTGACTACATGAAGCACTTTCCACTAGCTGTGAAGACTGCTAGTACTGTATAAGCCTCTAAACATAAAAATTTCAACTGGCAAATAGTTGATTATAATCAATTGCTGCCTAACACACAAACAGCAGGAACTTGTTTGCAATAGATCTGGCTTAGCTGTTGCAAAACCTTTTGTTTAAATCTAGCTACCTTTGAGACCAAGCTTTACATTTACTTGGGAGTTTTAAAAATAGTTCTAAGTATCCTCAATCAAAATACAACTATTTTTGACAAAAGTACAACTGTCTACATTAAGGTAAAATACTTACTCCACCACTGTCATGGAATTTAAAGTATATAAGCCATTTGGCTTTTTCAAGTATTGTTTAATACTTGATCCATCTGAAGTGCTGACATACAACTACTACAAGTAAGTATTTCAGGAGACTTATCAGGCCTAGAGAGCGGAAGAAATTATTACTTATTTTCTCTTTCCCTACTGCCTGTCTTATCAACTGTTCCAAACATACCTTCTGAAACTCCTCCATGCAGGCAAGCCTCTCTTTCCAGTTACCACTGTCCAACTGCTGGATACAAGAAGCTGGAAGGACAGCAGCAGCTTTCTCTTCACATACTTCTATCTGCAGCCAGATCAGAACAAGGTTAACACTCCACTGGATCCCTTCAGAAGAGGGCAGCAACCTTAAGGACAGGTAATATACTGGACTGACCCTTGTACTGTGGTGCATTTACAAAACAGGAAAAGGGTTCTGTTGTAGATTGAAAGATTTTAGTATGGATTGTGGTTTAGCGGGTCTTATGGGTTTAGAAAGCTGCTAAAATTGCACTGCAACAGAAAAGTAATCTCTGGAAAGTATGAGAAACTGTGCAGACAGTCAAAAATAATCTTGAATACCAACTATCTGCTTAAAGAATCAAGCAGAGGTAACCTGAAATTTCCAAGGTAATTTTGGATCAAGTCTGAATAAACACTGACGACAACAATTCAGAAGTTGATGAGTGCAGACAGGTCTTGTCTCCATTTTAGCAAAACAGAATATAAAAGTTATTTAGTGATAAAAACTTTCCTTGTTTCACTGGTGTCTGCATCGCCTTCAGAAACTGTCTTCTCATTTTCTACTGTATAACTAACAATATAAGCTGGATACACAATAGAAATTATTCACTGTAGGCAACACTCCAAATATAACTATGGTTTGGACTGACAGTCCAAAAAACCTGCAGATACACTTAGCGAAGCTTTAATAGCTTTTTTTACTGTTTGAGCCACAGATTCTTGGTTGGGAACCAGGTAAACTCAGGTAAGTAGGTAGAAGATGGTCAGCTAACATGCAGAATTCACTAAGTTTTTTGAAATGCAACTTCCTATGAACAGCACAAACATATTAGTTCATTTAATTATTACTTTATTTCACTTCAGATTTCAATGTAAACTCCAGAATAACGCATTCTCAGGCTTTTAATACCAGACTCCTTAGGACACAAATCATGTGTCCTAAATTACATATGAAGTATCACTGTTTTTTAAATTTCTTCCTACTTCAGGGACAAAAATATACCCTGTTATAAGGGTATAAGCATGATTTATTGCTTACTGTCTTAAATGGCCTGGTGCCAACAAGAGCCTGAAGAACAGGTGTATTTACCCAAGTCCCACTTCGCCAGTTACCAATTTACACATACTGCTTTCCCTTCTCCTAACAAAAACGAACAACGTCCATGAAAAACTCTGTAGTACCTGAAGAACTGACTAACCAAAGCTGCAATCTTTGCTTACAGAGGACTTTGTATTTTAGAGAATAGCAGAATACTCACAGAGAGCTCCGACTCAAAGATTTCTTTGGTCTCAGGACCCTTCTTGCCTTTAGGCCCAGCACCTCCTGTACCTGCAGCTGTAGCTGGTTTGCCTTTCTTCGGTGGGGCCCCAGCCTAGAAAGTAAATGGACAAGTTAGCCAAGATCAAATAGGTCTCTAGCTCACATATCAAAAGAACTGCTGTCTATCCTATACTACACTTCTGTATTCTAATGTCAGAAAAATGAGTATCTCTGATAGCATAAGAACTGCAGGCAGAGATAAATTAGAGCTTATTTAATTATACATTGCTTTTAGACTACAGGTTTTACAAAATATAACAGGACAATAGAAGATGAGAAAGAAAGGAATGATGTATTTGTGCAAGTTCAGGAAATAATTACTTAATCTGTATGTTTTCCTATGTATACTGGTTAGATACTAAACTTGTGACTGGTGTGTCTCTTTCTCAGGTTATCTGAGTACCAATAGATTTCAAAATTTTATCTATCTTCGATTGACTTACAGGTATCCCACCTGAAGAACTAAGTAGCATGTTACAAAGACCATCTACTGCAATAAATTTTTAAAATCCAAAGAATAATATTAAAGAAATGCAGGCTAATAGTTCAAATTACTTCAGAATATACAAAGGAACAAACTAAAAACTATGCTGAAAAAATACCCGACACTTAATTAGTAACCTCCCTAGTTCCAATAAATGTTGACTTCAGCCAAGTATTATATCACAGAGCACATCAATGTTACAACACCTGAGGCTCCTCTGCATGTCTCCAGTCTTTTATCACTATTTCAAAATCAAAATCTGGTATTAAGACATAAGTGACAAGACAGTTTGTATCATTAAAAACTGAGATTTTATTACATTCCCAGAAAGTCACAGATTCCTTTTGCTGTTAGGCTCACCTACTCCTGCAAAAGGACAGTGATAGCTCAGTGGAGGCATATGTTCAACAGGCCACCTTTGATCTGCAGTAAGCAACTATTTGATGCAATCGCAGACAGCTGATTGTCAGACAGCCTCTCACCTTTGCTGCAGATGCTTTTTTCAGTGGCCCTGGTTTGGTTGCTGCATCTTTTGTTTCTTTATCCCCTGCAGGTCCTGGAAGCGCAGTGGTCTTTCCAGTAATAGGCTTGCCTTCTTTTTTCTCAGCTGCTCCTCCTGCTTTTTTCCCATAAACCAATTCTACCTTTTCAGCACACTCTTTAATCTGCCAAGCAGAGGGGAAAAAAAGGTGAGGGTAGAAAGAAGCTATTTAGCTACCACAATTGGATGCACAGTGTCCCTTTACCAGCAGTGGCTCAAACCTGACTACCAAGGAAAAAATGTGAAGAGTTTAGGTTGTTTGCTTTCCAAGACTTTGTTATCTGGTGTTCCTTCAATAATAAGGTTAACCAGTCACTGGCATCAACCATCACTGTATTGCCAAAATGAAGTGCATTTATATATTAAGAAAACATTGACATCCTAGGGATACTCATAGATGCTCGAAGACTAAGTCTGAGTACCACAAATTATAAAGTCTTCATTCAGTCAACATACCTGCCAGCTTATGCAAAAGTATAACAACTTTGCTGTTGGGAAGTAAGTCTTTAATACCAAATCCTATCTACTAATACAAAATTATGGTTGTGACCTAAAAGCTTGTTTCAGACAATGAAGTGTTAAAAAACCCCCTCCATATTACCACCAACCAAAACCACAACTAAATCTCACAACCCACCTCACAGATAGTACAGCCAGATACTTTATGTAAGAATCAAGAGATTTTCAGATTCCCTGCAACATCAGCAATACTTAAGTAAAAAATACATATTCAAAAATCTGTGCTGAAATTAACTAGGCTAAAGCATCATCGTTCGCCTTCTCTAGCCTAAGATGCATCTTAAATGGATAAATGGAGCCTTTTTTACAACATTTATAACAATACTCACCCGATCAAGCTTTAGTTTGTCCACATCTGCTAGAAATGGATTCACAGCTTTCTCTCCAGCTACTTTCAAGGCAGTGCCTAATGCTTCAAACCCAGCATCTCTTACTTCAGGTGCAGAATCATTGATATGCTACAGAGAAAGACAATTTATGTCATGTGACTTGTGACTCATGTCTGAACATATTCTATACAAATCCCCTCCCGTTATTTAGAATCTAAATCTACTACAGAGCAATCCTTGACATTCCAATGCAGAAAGAAAAAGGTTGTGTTACACTTCTGTTTTCCTATGTATTGACCAAGTCTACTTTTTCTCAGATACAGCCATTTTCTCATCTTTGTTTTTTTTTTCCACAAGAAGAGGTTGAACATTCATGCTTTAAACATCATGAAAGTTCATAAAGAGTTTAAAGTTCTGTAATCTTGTCATAATCTCTATTTTTAAAGCCAAGGATATTGCCTATACCAAGGAAAGGGCTGTTTGCAATAAGAAAAAAAGTATACATCATTATCATTTACATTGATAAATGTTCTAGTGCCACTGCTGTGTATGACTCAACGATGGTTGTTCTTTTATTCATAGGAAACAACAGTATTCCAACAAAAACTTAGAGATGTGTCCAAGATGCAAGTGACAGTGTCTGGGATAATAGCTGCAAATCACTGTCCTAATCTACTACAAACTTAGTGAGTCTACAGCTTCAAAAAAGCAAAGATAAAGGAAACCAAATTGTTCCCCTGAATGGCAGTCACCTTCAAGTTGGACATCAGCCAAAACTGACTCTGAGGGCTACATAGCACACAAGAACTTTTTGGTCTCTGCACTACTTTCAGGTCTTTCTCCCCAAACAATCTAAAGCTTCACAACAACAGTGCTCAAGTCAATGCCAGAGAAGTATCAATTCCTTCTGCTTTACCTTGAGAAGTGCAGCACAGAAAGGTTTTAACAGGCTTTTTGGCAGAGTAGAAGGTGTGCAGTGTCGGAAGCTTCTTGCAATGAAAAGGGATGTTTGTTGCTTAATTGTTGGGTTTTTGTTGTCCATGACTGCCAAAATATCTTCACTTATGTTCTGCAATGTGGTCTACAGTGTTGAATAAAAAAGTCAATATTTCAGTAAAGAGAAAAGCAAATCAAAATTCAAGACCAATTCTCAGACAGTGGGGAAATGTTCACTCTTACTTACTGTAAGAAAGATTGCATCAATGGCCTCCTGCAGTGCCTGCACTACCTGAGGCTTCTTCTCTTTGAATTTCTCCAGGATTGTTGGAACAACCTATGGAAAAGGGAACAAAAATGTCAGATCCCTCTTCACTAATATAACTGGAAAGCCTGATAGTCTACCCCACGCTACTTTGTGGAGAAGCCAGTAATTCAAACATCTCCGCTGTACCCCTCCAGAAGTACACAACAGCAGTCTGAACTAGTTTATTCTTGCTGTTTTCCAACATTAAACTCATCCCAGTCACTCTATTAACAAATACAGATTTTTAAACAATTTCAAAACAAAAGGCAGACCTACAAGTTCAAAGTTCACATAATTACATATTATGGAATTATACAGAGCATAGAATGAAATGAATGATTTCACAACATAAAGGCTGTTGTGCTGTTGCATTCTAAGAATCCAAGAAGGAATTTAACCTGTCCCCTCTTTCCCAGCTTTCTGACAGCACTAAGCATGGCTTATTAAGGAAGTCCTCATCTGATCTGCAGCTGACAAGATCAAGATTCCAAGATTCTAAAGCAACTGGAATCCTCTCTGCAGCAATATTTTTCAGATCTACCACCTTGAAAAATCACATCTGACAGTAAACTATGTCATACTGAAATTTGACAGCAATTCCTACCTAGTCTAGGTGCTCAGACAGTCACTGCTGAAAAAACCAAACAAATAAAATATTTAAGGGGGAAAAAAAGTAAAAATAACTATACTGCAGATGTGCCAGTAATATGAACAGGTCCATAAGGGCTCTATAAGAGTAAGGACTTCTGTCACTGAGCCAGAAAGATGCTGATCTTAACTGTGGGAAGCAGGCTATTTTCAAGACTTTCATAAACATAACAGTTCATATTTTGGAAGCAGTCAGATACTTTACAGAAAGTTATATGCTCTTGTATAACAAAAAATAGATTTGTTTTCTACTCTGAAGCTCACTATGGGATCCCAACCACTTGTGACATACTGTGACCTAGGCTCAGGTGGTATCTTGGGCTGTAACCTCCAAATTCCCAGTTTATAGACTTCAACACTCAAAAACCTGCAGATAATACAGATGGCACCACAGAGACCATCATACATGCTACTGCAGGTGCTAGATACCCTGCCCCCCACAGAGAAAAAAGTCATAAGGAGGAGATATTTAAAATCATTAAGCCTCTGTTTTAGAAAATACTGTCAGGCAAAATGAGCATTTTTTAACATGGAAGTGAGAAACCATAGCCCATGTGAGAGGGAAAGAAGAAAAATTAGTCCAGGGGTACAAATGCAGTCAAGAGGTGAAGGTGGCATACATGTACTCAACTATAGTGAGGAATATGATTCTATGCATGATTTCACTACTCCCGTTGGAACAGACTGCAGACTAGCATTGCAGTCCTATATTTAAGTAATAGAGTTTATAATCATACAATTCTAGCAACAATTCTGTTTTATAACACTTCAACTCTCACTCTCAGGAGAAGTCTACATCTTCCTCACAAGTAAATAAATCCAGCAAACAAATCAAGTGAACTGCTAAAATGAGTACTGAGATTATACAATTCAGAGCTGCCATTATACTACTGAAAAAGTCATCTTCTTCTCAACGCCATTTCCTTGGCAACTACAGAGCTACACTCTTGTTTTAGAAGCCTGGCTTTTTCAACACTGAGTAGATATAAGGGTTAACCTTTAGAAATAAACTATAAAACAGATGCCAGAATGATTTTTGTAACTACAGACAGCTTTCAGAATGAAAGGGAGCTGGGGTTGTTTAGCCTGGAGAAAAGGAGACTCAGAGGTGACCTTATCACTCTCTTCAACTTCCTGAAGGGTGACTGTGGTGAGCTGGGGGTCGGTCTCTTTCTCTGGGCAACAACAGACAGAACAAGAGGACACAGTCTCAAGCTGTGCCAAGGGAGATAGAGGCTAGAATTAAGGAGGAAGTTTTTCACAGAAAGGGTGGTCAAATACTGGAATCATCTACCCAGGGAGGTGGTGGAGTCACCATCCCTCGATGTGTATAAAAAAAGACTGGATGTGGCACTTGGTGCCATGATCTAGCTGAGGTGCTAGAACATGGGTTGGACTCGATGATCTTAAAGATCTCTTCCAACCTAGAAATTCTGTGATTCTGTGACTGTCCAAACTGTTGTTCAGAGTTCAAGAGACCTGAATGTTTCTGAAGCAGTGAGATTCAGCAACTTCCCAATTCAGAGACAACACTACCAGCAGCCAGGCACAGCAGTTCTCTAATTCTGTTACTCTTGCATATCACACAAAAAAATTGACTGAGCAGCTTAAAGAACACAGTGATGCAGGTTTGAGAAACAAGTGAGAACTGTAACTCATTAAAAGCTCTCTCTGCTCCCACATACTGGTTAAGCTTCCCTGTATTCCCTGATATTAGCTACTGGTAAGAGAAGAGCACCATAGGAGTGAACAAACAGCACTTAACTGGAGCACCAGAACATTTTGGTACCAAAAATCTCAGAATTTGCTATTTAAGGCAGACAAAAATCCCCACAAAACCCAGGCAACAAGGAAACAGAACACCCACCACCTACCTTCCCCCAACATTCAAAAAACCCAACCAACATAAGCATACAACATGGAGGTGCTAAGAAGAACTCCGATTTAGAAACTCTTTTTTCCACAGTGGCCTACAAATGCATTCCTGTAGGGGTATCTCTAGGACAAGGTAATGTAAATAAAGTTCATTTAATGGCAGAACAATTCAATTTTCTTAGTACAGAAGATTTATATTGCAACAAAGTTTCATGTTGCTGAATACGAATGAAAAAGGTCCTTTCAAACTTAAGCTACAAAGATCTAGGCAAGTATTTCAATACTTACTCTTTTAAGGGGTTGGTAAGCATCATAATTGTACAAAGAATACCTCTGATAAATACCAAGGCTTGACACGGAAAAAGGAAAGGGAAAAAAGGTGTCCAGCATGAACAAAATCAGGAAAAAAGTACATACTCTTACTTACATGCCCTGCATACTGTCCAAATTTCTTCCGGAGGCCTGTAGCTAGTCCAGCAAGGCATTTGGCAGCCAAAGCAACTAACATAACATTTGTATCCTTTCCAACAACCTGAAGAGAAAATTGGTTTCAGAGAAATGGAAGAATTTCTTACAATTATCAGTGGGCCACAGATTGGGTTATTTCCACAACTGTTCCATTTAGTAATTTTTTACTTGTGAGTATTACATAGACTGTAACTTTTAAACTATCATACAAATAAATTATAAAAAATAAAATTATATGTGCACTCTGAGTTTTATTTACTACCTTTTTGAGAGCTTTCACCAAGTCTGCATAGTCTCCTGATTCCAGCTTGGGATTTTTCACTAGCAGTTCAACAGCCTCTAGAGCCTCTTTCCTTTCTTGCCATTTTTTTGCTTCCTGTAAAGCAAATAATTTACATTAATCTATAAATAGAAACAGTTCTAGAGAAACATACTTGCTACAGACCTTAGATTAAAAACCTTTGTTCCATCCTGAGAAAACCAAGGTCTCCCTGCCGTTCAGCATCAGTAACTGCAGTGAAATATGAAATACTGTCCTTGCCCAGGACATACCTCAGCCCCTTACAATTACAGCTTTCTTGCTGCTAAGTCCAACTTTGAAACTTATTTATGATAGCTCGCATGTTATTAACACTAGTTTGTTATTATCCACGTGGCACTAAAGCACACACTGCAGAATTGCCCATAAGTCTTAAGACTCATTAGCTATACAAAGAATTAACAGGTAGTATTTAAATTTATGCTTACTATTTTCTCATAGAAGTCTTTGGGAAGCTTGGAGAGAATTTCTACAGCTTCAAGCAACTCATATGCATCTACTTGTGGTACCGCCTCTTCCTCATCATCATCTCCTGCAACCAGGAGAGAGAAATATATAAACAGAGTGACATAAAATTTTGACTAGAGCACCACCTAAGGCTCATTGCTTAGAAAGTGCTATCAGCAGCTGTGAATTTGTTATTTCAAAAGACACTCTTTCATATAAAAGCTTCTGCCTCAGACATATTTTCTTCTTATGCAGTACACTCCACATGTTGCACCAGCTTGAGTAAAAGCTTCTTTACAATTTAATGCATTCCTTCACCAACTATATACAATATACTTGCCAACAGAGTTCAGAGATTAAATAGTTTACCTCCATCTGCATCTCCTCCAAGTCCCTGCTGCTGCTCAAATTTTGCTTTCAGCTCCTGTTGGGAACGCAGGAACCTGGTCTGCTTAGGAGCAGCTGATGACACTTTGATCCATTCTTCTTCCAGCTCTTTTAGCTGCCAAAAGGGAAAGGAATCATCGTATCAGAGACATTACGGACATACCCCAAGACAAGCAAGCCATTACAGTTTTCCCATTTCAAAGCCAAGACAGCACTACATTTCATTACTATCTTTTTTCTGCCACTAAAGGAGTGACTTCACATTCACTGTTCAGAAGTTTGCGGATAAACTTAGTCAAAGGAGAGAATGTTACTGCAAAGCATTTACATAAGAACAAATAGTAGAACAGTCAGAATGGTGTGGCCTCTCTGCAGACTTTGAAATAAAAATGGCTCAGCACAAAGGAAGCTTTCCTTTACAGCTATGCTATTATTACTATTATATAGTAAAACTAAGATGAAACAAACATGCTGAGCTACATTTGATGAAACAGTTTGGTTTTTTTAACCATGCCCTTTTAAAGCAAGCTACTGCTTTTCACCTAAACATAATTAACTCAAGTAGGTAGGAGGAAAGGATGCATAATTTGTGAAGTTTTAAAATGATGAAATATCCTATCTTAATTCAGTGCCACTTCCTGAAAGGAAACAGTCACATCCTGAGCATCATCAGAATAAGTATGAAGGGATGCACAGAGGAAAAAACTTCAGAAAAAAGAAAACTGAGAATAACAATTATTGACTTGAAGACATTCAGTGCAAGGGTCTTTTATAAGGGCAGCCATTCTGCTACATTCTACTGCTCAATTGCTATCCTCAGTTCCAATACGAAGCTGCACCCCACAACTACATGTATGTTCAGAGCAACCAAACTCTGTTATGATTTCCTTACAAACGACTAGGAGTGACCAATATTTTGGGTAAAGTTAAATGGAGTGAAAAAATACATTCCAATTTTGGCTTTAAGAATGCCCAACATCACAGAATCAGGGAGGATGAGAATCAAATGTTTGGATACAGAAGTACTTCCTGCCTACCTGAACAGAATTTATGTTCTGCAATGGAGGTCTCAAAGCATCCCTTATCCAACGGTAAATTTCCACAGCAAGGAGCTTGGCTTCGTCTCGAACAGCCTTTTCCCGAGATTCAAAAAGTTTTGGCAATACTTTGATGATTGGCTTCAGTGAGATTATCTTTGAACCAAATTCACTGACAGTGAAACACACGGAATAGCATCAGTGTCCATCAACAGGGAGCAATTCACAAATACCTCATTTTTCAAAAAACAGTTTATGAAAGTATTCCAGTGCACGGTTAGAGATTTCGTCATTTACTCAAACCATTATGCTAGATGTTATTTTGAGATGCTACCATAAAATTTAAAGAATATATGCCCTATCAAAATTAACCTCCACACCCAGCTTGGAATTACAAAATCAGGCCTCTCAAATGACTTCAAAGTACTTAATCCAATCCAGTGTTTAAATCAGCTCCCTTGCCAAGAGGGGAAAAAATACAAGAGCAGCAAGAAAGAAGTTGTCCTTAGACCAAAATTTGTATGACCTCTTTTTTTTTTTAATCAGAATAGAATCTCCTTTGTCTATCCTTGGAAACAAGCTGCAATAAAGGCATTAGTCACTTTTCCACTTGTTGGACCAGATAATTATAGTGAGCTTGGGTCATCTTCACAGAAAACATATGTGCTAAAATATGTGCCACTGAAGGAACACATAAAACAAGTTTCCTCAGCCAACCACCCTTCCTTGACAGAAGATTCTATGTGCTGTTGCACTTAATACACAAAACTTCCTACTTCAATCACTGATGAATGAGAACACAAGAACTTTCTTTTCAAACTCATAGCAAAGTTAATTGCTGTAGTTACTAAGGCATCATATATAAATCACCTCAAAAGCAATATTTTTTTTTGATTCAGAAAGATTTCTTCTTAATTCTGAATTAGCCTTTCTACCAATCACACTTTTTCTTATGGTTCCCTCCAATTCAAGTTCCACATAAAAAAGCTAGCAAAAAAGGCTGCTCAAGGACTAAAATCTACATGTCTCACTTTCTAGAAATTCTAGTGCACATCATTTTATTTCCACATCAATTTTAAAAAACACTCAGTGTAAAAACCTTCAAAACAGGTAGTAACAAAATTTAAATATATGAACAAATGAGGTGCCCAATAATTCAATTTTTCTATCATAACTTAAAAAGAGAGCATATTTGGAGAAATGCCTATGCAAACCTATTTGTATCCAATTCATATAATCTATTTTATACAACAAGAAAGAATAGAAACCTTAGCACAAGACAGAAAACACCAGAAATTAAACTAGTAATGCATTCAAGCTACCCACCTAGGTACAACACAGAAAAATTTTGTTATCAATGCACAAAGTCTACCAAAGCATAAGAAAAATTTAAGTAGCAACACAGCTCAGAAGCAGAAGATGGAGTTTAAGCCTACAGGGCTGCATAAGAGTATTTGATCTTAACATCACAAAGATAATAAAATACTGCAAAAAAGAAAAAAAAAACATATGCGGCACATTTTACAGAAGTAGTTAGTTGAAAGATACTGAAGAAGGTTATGCAGGTTTCTAACTACACTGCACTGTTAAAAGGACATTTAACCAGATAAGCAAATTAAAATACCTAAAACACATTCTTAAATATAGGACAGTAGTTTCACTTAGCAGAAGCATAGGTAATGTGTTAAGCCCAAAGCTTTATTTTGATATTACTGAAGCCTGAAAAAATCAGTTTAACAAGGATCATCTCTATATATGCCCCAGCAAGTTCTCTATATAACATAAGGCACTCTCCACATACATCATACAGTTTTCACATGAGCTGCTTTACTCAGAAAGAAGTCTTCTGTCCATTAATTTCAAAATTTTCTGTTTTCTTTAAAAAAAACCCTAATGGTCAGTAAATTTTATATACACCAAGTACAAGAATTTCATAAAACCCCAGTATTTTTTCACTCAATGGCAGCAAACAAACTTCATGTGGAACCAAAAAATAATCTAATACTGAAGCCTCCTTCATCATCTTAAATTAGATATGATTTTTAGGGAGCACTAGCAGCTCTCCTTTTCAATAAAGGAATTATTATATGGACAATAGAAGCTTACTGTGCAATGAGCTTGGTATTTTTTTTCCTTTCTTCTAAAAACACACACTGTGTACCCAATTAAACATGCTCACATCAGTGAGGAAAACAGTGGTTTAAAATAAACTAAAACAAAAAAACTAAACTATGTTTTAGTTTTCACATCAGTGAGTTTATTACAGATATTCAGAAGAGAACCTTCAGTCTGGTACAAGACACAGGAATCTTGCCCTTCTCTCAGAGGCTGGGAAAATGTAAGTTTGGTAAACAGTTGCCAAGAATGAAAGAGATCCAAATGAGTCTAGTACAACATAGACAACCCTCACATCTAACAAATCCCATTATGTTGTCAACTGCTGCTGTCAAAAAATACCAATTCAGGAAAGATGCATTCTAGTCAACAATAACAAGGGCCTGCTAAAGACAGCAATAAAATTAGACTCCACATATTGCTGGAGTGAGGAAAAAGAAGAAAACCACAAAAAACACCATGAACTAAAAGCTTACCTTAGTGCTTTCCTCAGTGTCTCTATACATGCTACTATGATTTTTGGGTTTTTGTTGTCCAGACCCTTTAATAATTCTTCTTGTATTGCCTCTCCTTTCTCAATTTCTATATACATTAGACATATATCTTCACCCAGCTCTTTTGCTCTGGCCTTTGGCTGATTGAACACTTTATTTACAACTCCTGACGCTACTTCTCCTGTTGTCCTGAAAGATGAGAGGGCAGTACTTTTGGAACATTTATGTGAATTAAGTGTTCTACATCATTATCCACAGGAAAAACACACACAACACCAAATCCAGATTAAGACCCAACAAGCCTTCACATAAAAGGGACTACATCCTAAGATAACCTTGAAGGAAATAGCCCTTTTTAAGGGATGGATTCATCATCTGGTTTTATAAAAGAACACAGATCACAGTTAATATGATTCTAATATCAGACTACACCAGTGAATAGTAGACATTCTCAAGAGTGTATTAACACTCTCTAGTTGAGGTTCACAAATAAATGCTATGTCCTGGAATTATTTATGTTGCAATATGTTAAGGGTATCAGTACATAATCACAGCACAGTATTTCACACAGGCTTCCAAGCTTCACATAAACTAAATCACTGACACCACTTTTAAACCAAGGAGTGTGGAAGGTTTTTAGATTTTTTTAAACAAAGCTTTGTGTTTATTTGTTTTTAAGTAAGACCTTTATTCATTTCATCAGGTCACAAAGTCAGTGGGCCAAAGTGGACTAACTGGCCTGTTACATGCTTTTATTTCACCCTCAGGAGTATGGGCTACACAACATGCAAGTACTAAAACACATCCAGTGAAGAAATTGGCAGGTATGAAGATTTATATTGGTTATGCTGGATGCAATGTCACATAAACATAACTATATTTTATTTAATGTATGAATTACACAAAAAAGGCTCCCTCCTGTATAGATAAGACTATTTCAATCAAACAAGAACAGAGATTTCCAGTTCACAGCACTTACACCACCACATTAGTGATTCACTTTTTTCACCATTTCAGAAATTTTTACTAGTGCCTTCAATAGTTTTTTAGAACATTGCTGCAAGTAAGTTGTGATAAGTTAATATGCACATGGAGGCCATCCACAAGGAAAGCCTGCCATTCAGCAAGTTCTCTAGATTGGAAAGCAAGTTCTGCTTTTAACAGTACAGATCAGAACTGATAGTGGTCACTGCATAATTTACATGCAGCTGCAGCCTTTCTCAGAGAGGCACATTAAACTGTCCTAACAGCATAAGAGCAGCAAGAAAAGGCTACTTACTTCCCAGCTACATAAGCATTTTCAACATAAGCAAGCGCTGCTTCCAGTCCTTTCAGCTGAGCCACTGCATTGGAGTCAGTCACAAATTTCTTTATCAATCCAAGATATTTGGACCATTCAGGACTCTTTTCATCATCTATCTTCTGGAAGAGCTTAAGGGCTTCTTCATAACCGTTTAATCTGGCTTTCCATAGCTGGAATCAGAAATTGGACATTTAAATGTTGTGCTATTTACAACCTTAACTCACCGATCTCACAAAGCTCTTCAATTACATTTGAAAGTATGCTCAGCAAGCTGGCACCTGCAGATTTCTCTTCAGTGTCTATATGAATGACATGCAACAGGACAAAATACTTCTTTTTCTCCTCCCAAGAATAATCTGGATAGAGAAATGCCAGTCTTCCCCCCTGCTCTTCATAAGTTCTAGCAAACACCAGTGAGGAGGTGGGAGCCCACAGTTTCAGCTACAGATGAGTAATTTCTCCACGTGAATGAGTGTACTTATCTGTCAGCACACAAGCTTACGCCATACAACGCTACTAAAATCTGCTTAATAGAGGTTATTCAGCCTCTAGGCTGGATAGAGCTGATGCAGTTTCAGATCTGTTAATACTCACACCATGCAGCTGTCAAGATTACCCAATTACAGAGTATTTAGATACAGAAACACTACAAAATCATCATGAGCAGGGATATTCAGCAAGCCAAATCCATGATCACCTACCTTATGTTCACATTTCTGATCAATGGGCAATTTCATCCACTCACTGTCGTCCCCCATCGTAAATCAGGTTCTCTCTATAACTACAGTAATTTCTGTGGAGATAAGGACAAGTTAAAAAGCAGAAAAATAAATATTGGGTGAATACATACTTATACCTAAAAATACAAAAACATAAAACTAAACCAACCAACCAACAACAACCAAAAAAAAAAATCAAACAAAAAAAAAAAACCACCCCCCCCCAAAACACCCCATACCAAAGCAAAACCACAACACACACAAAAACTCCCAAAACAACAAAAACAACAACAAAAAATTCCAAAACAATACAACTCCCCAGTTCTGTAGCAAATCTCATTGCAAATATGCAATCCGAGATTGTAATTAGCACACTTTGAAGACCAGACCACTATTTTTTTAGCTCTAGAAAATTACCAGAAGCCATTAAAGATTAGAGAGCAGTGCAATTTGTAGTATTTCTCACACTACAAGTCTCAATAGGTAAAACTTTTAGTAAGCTGAAAAGGCATGTGGAATATAACCTCACCTAAGCTTGAGGAGAAATGTACTACAGCTAAGGCACTAAACCAAAATGAGTTCCCATCAACACTAAAAACTGGCTCTTACTGACACATGCTTTTAGCAACAGGTGCCATGAATCAGTGTCAAAAAATAATCAGATGCAAGTGTAAGGACAGTCATTTTAACAACTTTATAAACAGCACAACTGAAATGAAGAGTTATCAAGAAGAACAAAACCCATTTTGCCCTAATGTAGCCAGCATCAGCAACTGTCAACAAGAGATCAATTTCTTGCCACGTGGAGGGTTTAAATCCTTAATCATTCAAGTTGTAGTGGTTTCCCCCTTCTTCCTTTCCTTTAGATTAAAACAAGAACACTGACTATTAGGGTATGACAGATGAGATCTTAGGCTCAATGCCCATCTCAGACTTATTGTACAACTAATCTGACTGCTCAGAAAATAATGAGACAACCAGTCTGATGCAGAGAGGTCAGCAAAATGAAAATAGCAGCAGCAGTAGAAAGGGCTCCCAGTGTTATTTATAAGCACAAAATCAAACCAGAGAGGGAGTAACACATTTCAACACACCAGTCTGAATGCACAGACCAAGCCAAGAACTCTATAACCCCATCATACACAACAATTTACCATTACAGGCATATAAGTACACAACACTAGCAGAATGCTTCTAACAGAAATTCAGCCTTTGGCCTACAAAGTATTTCACCTAATTCACTCAGAGGTTGTCTGTAGAAAATTAATCCCTTGAATTAGGGGCATATTTTCACTCACATAAATGAAGTAAGTAAGTACTTCAAAGCCTTCTGTCAGCTGCACAACACTAACACATACAGCTAACCTGACAGCAAAATTAGGCTAGCAACACCATACAGTAAAACCAGTCTTTTTTATTCCTTCCTGGATAAGTTAGAAGATACTCAAGTAACATCCCAACCTCCCAATAATTAAAAACCAAAAACCATAAGAAACAAAAAGAACTCCAAAACCCCTACCTGTCACCAATACACACAGCCCCACAGCAAATTACACTAAGCTTGCCTTAAATATTTACAAGTTCCTATGGATGTTAATACTGTTCTCACTGTAATTGCATAAACTATTAATTTGCCCAATGGCAGTAAAACAAGAGTCAATGTCAGAACACAAACTGACTACATACATAAACAAGTGCATCCAAGCGTTATTAGGGTGTTTCCTTCTCATTCCCTTTCTCATCAAAACAAACAACAATATGGGTATTTTTTCTTGACATCAGCACAGTGGTAACAAGTGTGCTTCTAAAGAAACACACTTTTTTTGGGGAGGGCCAAAGAACTGTAAACCACTGAGAATGAAAGGATCTGCTTATTATGTAAGAAGCGAAGTACTCAGAAGTGAGGCTACCTAAAACCCATTCCACTGAACTGTTAATTCTCTTTCACTATCTTTTTTAATGCTCAACTTACTAAAAAACAATACAAAAAAAACCTCTAGTCACAGCATTTCTCCACGTCAGGAATTGACAAAAAAAAGGTACTCCAAATTAAAATTTACAATGAGACTAGAACTCATTCTATTCTCATTTACAATGAGAATAGAACTCAAAGGTCATACCAATCCCAAACAGTCATACAAGGTCAAAAGGGCAAGTGAGTTACTGCATCCAAACCCCGTCAGCCTTTTGCAATGGATCTGCTTAAACTCCTGCTTATGTTTTCTTTCCCCAACCTCTCATTTGCTCTCTTATCCCTCCTTCAGCCTTCTGAGAGAGTTCAAAACGAAATAGAATTCAACAAACTCCTGGTTCAAACTCAATGCATTTTACCTATTAAAAAAAACCAACCAAAAAAAACCCACCAAAACCACAAAAAACCAGAAACCAAATATGCACACCGAAACAACGCAAAAAGCACCACCCCACACCCAAAATAAGATGCTCAGGGCAAATACAGAAGTAGAGGGTAAAACATATCAAACTCTATAAAGGCAACGACTTCTCTCTAAAAGCAAGAAACAAGACTGAATCCACATGAAAAGCTTTCCAAACGGTGCACCTAGCAAGAGATGCAGGCATGCCGTAGAGCGAAGAGTTTCCAGCAGTAAAATTCCCCATTCCTTAAGTTAGCTCTGCAGCCAAGTGCCATCAGCAAAGACAGTTTTGCCAGTATAAACTGAGCTGGCATTAGGAATATCTTCATTTGAATGCACCAATATAGAAATAATGGAGTACTTCCTCAGTGTGGATGCAGACAACAAATAGATGCAGTGGTCTCTTCCCAAAGTCACATACACCCTTGCAAAGAAAAAGCAAAACTAACTTTATAGAAAATTAGGTAGCTCTGATTCTTAATCAGAAACTTGGAACTAATTCAAGCTATTGCCTCTTTATACTTTTTTGTTGAAGAACACATAAGGAACCAATACAAAGATAATAGTTATTCTGAAGAAAAATGGGAAAAAAGCATGAACACACATGCCAGCAACAGGAACACCAGGATAAACTTTTGGCACCTGTACTAGACATCTACACTGTTTTTTTAGAAAACTGACAAAAGCATGAACTTACTACCTCAACAATTAAAAGAAACATTATTTCTCTCAATAGATCTGTTCTGCCAAGGAAAGAAGTCTAACTGTAGGACAGTCCTCAATCAAAACCTCAATTCAGTTCAAACCCTAAAGTCAATACCAACTCTATTAAAAAGGCTTGTCCATTACCAGAATGATTTACAATTATTTTTATCCTTACACATTGTCCTGAGTTGACTATATGATGCTTTTATCCCCAATCGTTTAGTTCTGTTTTATGCTGAGTAGTAAGTTTTGCACCTTTAAGACGTGTTCCAGAGAGTGAAGGGAGGGAGAGAAGAAGCACGCAGTTTGTTTTCAGACACTGCACTCACTCCTCCACATTCCTGCTCCTGAATGTGTTGTCTGCAGAGAGACAGCAGAACAGAGCTCTCTTTTGCTTTTAGTTAGTTTAGCTAGCTGAAGCAAAGAAGTTCCCTGGACTGTAGTTTTTTTTTTTTCCCTTTTCTTTAGATCTCTTGAAACTTGCTCTAGACTGAACACCCAGGGGAGCACCGACAGCTCGCACCTGTGGCCCACCGGGCCGGGCCTGGCCTGCGACATTTCCAGCACTGGACAGACTGACCAGAGACTGAGTGAGCTCAGCTGCAACCCAAGGACAGAGTTTTATCAGCTTGTCATCTCTTTTAGAGCAGTAAGGAGTTTTATTGTTTAATATTGTTTAGGTTTTATTGTTTAATAAATAGTTTTTTTCCACTTTTCTCCAAAAAAGTAGTTTCTCGCGGACCGAGTGGGGGGAGGGGCCAATTGAATCTGTTTTACTAAAAGAGCCCCTTTGGGGTTCTCTCCCAAATTTGCTCTAAACCAAAACACACATATACAACAGTTCACTGCCACAAAGTACAACCTCTTGCTTGTACAGTAGTGATACACTACAGCATCTAGCATTTGCCTTCCCACATCACAATGTACTTAACTTGGGGGGAATCACACACTATAAGAGAGACATAGGGAAGGGAGTTGAATGACCATGAAACAGTGTTTCACCTATTTTTTTTTTCAGTCTGGTCAACTGAGTTCCCCTACTATTTTTACAATCGATACTTCAATTACAAAATGGGTTAAGTTACTTTCTGCACTGAATCTGCCATCCAAAAATAGCGATAAAATTATACTCCCCCCAGTAATTTACAAATCCCTTTAGAACAGACAATTTCTCAGAAAGTATTCCACAGTCACAGAGGGAAAGCTCCTTCTTAAACATCCAGTCTTTCTAGCTTCATCACTGCTCATGTCTGTCCTAATGCCAAGATTTTGTACTGTCTGCATCTTGCATTCAACAGAATAAAAGATTATTGTTTCTCTTTTCAATTAAGTCACTGGGTTCTGTGTGATCATAGAGTACCCCGCATTTGACAAAAAAGTTTTTCTTAAAAGCTTCTTTGCAAAGACATGCAAACCTCAAGTCATTACTTCTCAACAACCAAATAGCAAGTGGCCTCGTTATATGATAACACAGCTAAATTCCCTTATTACTAGTGAATTTGCAGCAATGAAGTGTTTGACCTACATAGATTTTTTTTGCTGCCACAACTTGGAACAAACAGAATTAAGTATTTCAGAAACAACATTAATTTTGGTAAAATCTAGAAAACAATCCCTCTTAAGCAACTGAACTGCCAAAGTAAGTTTTGCGAGAGACACTTGTCATAAAAGTGGTCAATGCAACATTTCCAAAAGCAAGTCACCCGAGAAATCAGTAGTGGAGATGAATAACAAATCTTTCCTGACAGTTCTTGGCAGGGCAGCTTTATATTACAGAACAGTGACAAAATGAAGACCATCAAGGAAAGAAGAGGATCTTTTGAAGGGAGATCATGCAAAATGCAGCAAGAGTGGAAAGCATTTACAAGGCAGCACAAATGCAAGAATTTCAAATGTAAAAGTGAGAATTGCCAAACAAATATATGTACATTTGGAAAACAAATGGATCAACACATTAAAAGATTGTGAGAAAGCATGAAAACATCCAAAGTTTGGATTCACCATGAACTACTCTGAACAGCTCTTACTCAACTTCTAAATAAATGCTTTTCCTGCTACAATTTGCAGAGCTGAATTGCATTAACATCATAGCTTATAGTATGGGGTACTGCTAAGGAAAAGTCTTTATATCATTAACATTCTAAAATGTGATTTCTTTTGAAGCATACATTCATCATCTATCACTGTATATTATTGTGAAGTGTCAGCTTCCAGCCCATTTTCTACAGAAGATGTACAATGGCAAACTAGGAAGCCATTTTATGCTAAACAAAACCAGATGTTTATTGATAATGATTGTCTACTTCTCCCTACTCACTTTCACATATTGAATATTACAGTTGCACAAGAACATCATCAAATATTTTCATATTTTGAGAGGTTCTCAAAAGCATTACTCAAGTGTAAGTTCAGAGAAATCAAGACACGTATTTTTAAAGTAAAAATCTGTTTGAAATGTTCCTATACAATAGGGCACAAATCTGGAGCACATATAGTTGGACGTCACATTTCAGATAAAACTATACTTCTTGGCGGACAGATCTCTGGTAGTGCAGCCACAGTTTTCTCAGTAGAAGGAATTGTTTGGTTTTTTTTTTGTTTAATGGCAATTTTGGGTCCATTTGCTCTTTGGCTCTGAAAGGACAAAGTTTCACTTTCTTAGAAGTTTAGTCCAACACGGGTTTTTTTTGTATTTGCCAGCCAAACCTTCCCATCAGACACAACATGAAGTGGCTCTGAAAAAATGTTGAAGACTCAAGAAATCATAATACAGTAGGCAATAAAAATTTAATAGAATTTTAAAGGCTGGCATTTTCAATTGACAGATTAATTATAAGTTGCAAGATACAAAGACTCTTGATGAAAAATTAGAAAGACCTCAGAATAACAAAAAGAAAAAGGAGAAATGCACACTAAATGGCATTAAAGAGCAAACAGCATTAAATTCTCTCTTGCCTGCTTTAATTTGTATGCCCTAACTCACCCCAGTGAAATTTTAATAGCACAAATGACAAGCTACTGGTAAGATATACAAATACTTAATTTTTCTGGAAAAATACATTTTAATACATGGCCTCTGAAAGTAACCAGGGCCATTCTTTTCCATTCATATAAAAGTGAGAGACAATGCAAAATAAACTGACCTTCTGTTACAGCTAAGACCAAAAGCAATTTGTAACTGCATGGGTAAGCCTGGAGTGAAGCCAGTCTTAGGGAGGCGAGAAGGGCAAAAGGGAAAAGGGCAACACACGGGCAAGTGCACAGGCATGCTCTGACATAATTCTAAGGGTGGACAGTCGGAAGTGAAAGATGTCAGTGGGACTGTGCTTGTAAGCTGCAAAGGCCCCCACCCCTCAAGAGGTTTTACGGAGCTCAGGCATGAAAAGGCTCATGTGATTTTCTTTAAAAGGACGGCCTGAACTGCTGATGAAGGAAAGCTCCCGCGGAGACATCACTAGCTCCCTCCTTCTCCAAGGGAAGCTCCCTCCAGCACGGCTTCCTTCTGCAACTAGCGGCGCCCCCGCCATCCCCAGCACCTTCCAGAAGAATACCCCCTCCACTTCTGCGCGCAGCCCCAGAGGCGTCCCCGCAGCCCGGCGGCGTTTCCCGTTCCGCGGGAGTGTGGCCGCAGGCCGCGGCCGGGCACGGCGAGCAGGCCGCCCTCCCGCCCGGCATTGTCTGTGCCCGCCGCCCCCGCCCCACGGCCGGGCCGGGCCGGGCCGGGCCCTGGCAGCGCCGCCGCGCACCGCCCGCGGCTCGGCCGGGCCTGGCCGGACACTCACCCTGACAGCTCCGGGCCGGCTCCCGGCAGCAGCGGGCGGGAACCGCGGGCGGGCCGGGACGAGCCCCTCCCCGCCGCGGGCGGGGCTCGGGGCGCCGCGGCCGCACCTGGGCGGGAGCCGGCCCGCGCCGGGGCCAGACAAAGGCGGGCAGGGCAGGGCAGCGGCGGCCCCGCCGCGCTGACCCCGCAGCAGCCCCGGGCACATCGCGCTCCCTTCCCGCCGCCGCCGAGCCGCCCCCGCGGGGCCGGGCGAGAGGCAGCAGGCGCTGCTCGGCCCTGCCGGCGGCCGCGGTGCCGCCTCTCGGCAAAGAAGGGGCCGCCGGGCCGGCGACCAGCGAGCAGCTTGGCCCGCCAGGCCTGCTGGCCTCATGAGTCATACGCCGAACGCCCATGCCCGTCAGAACAATTACTACTCTAACAGAGGGAGCTGCGGTCATAGCCCAGCATGCAGCAGACATTATCCCAGGCCACCAATCATCCAGCAATCCCTAATTGAAGGAGGGAGCGGTTCTGAAACCCGACAGCAGGAACAAGGCCAGCCGTGGGGAAGGAGAAACAGTGCCTTCCAAAGGAGGTACGAACGAAGAGCCTGGCACCGTACCATCCCCGCATTTCATGCTGCTGCAAGATGTGTAATGACAGCGCCCTGGTGGAGCTGATTCATCAGCAATCTCTCTAACCCATCGTCTGACATTTTGAGATGCCTTTTCTATAGTTACAATAGCAACTGAATTAGCTGGTATGGTGGGAACTGGGTGTCACTTGCTTCCTCCTCAGAAGAGCATCAAGCCATGTGATTTAAGGCTGTATTTCTCCGGCCATCTTTTTAGTTAGCCGAAGAAAGATGCCTCTTCTAGGCACCGCTAGCACCAGCCATCCTTCCACTGAATTGCCCAAGTTACTTTTCCTACCACCTCACTCTACCTCTGCAGCAGAAAGGCACGAACACGCACAGCAGCTTCTGCTTTTCAACATCTGACATTGGCAGCCACCGAACTGTCAGAGACAACCCCAGCCAGAGCAACACTGCCCGGTGCAAGGCAATATTTAGTTTAAACAAAAGGGTACAAGGCTTTTCAATCACTTCAGAACTCCACCCATATAACATGAACCCCCGGGAACAGTCTACAACAAAGCGTCAGCAAAGCTACACCATATTAGTCTTGGACTATGTTGTCTTGAACCAACCATTCTGCTACAGATGCAAATGGCTTTAATGCCATCCTACTCCGGCAGATTTGACAAACCATTTACATTAAATAGTTTACAAACAAATTAGCAATACAAGTTTATATATTTCTTTTATAAACCATATAAGGACTGCTGCTGGTAGTGTGAAACAGAGGAGAGGCAGAAATGGGAAAAAAGGGAACCAGATGAACACTGACCGTGACTTTGAAAACCTTAATTAAAGGTTTGCAAGCATTTACATCTTTCAAGTGTCCTTCCAGTCACGCATCCTTCACAACAAAATCCTCCAAATTAGATAATTAAGATAGTTATCTCTACTCCACAAAATATTCAGAGCAGTTTCTAATTGGATGTACTGTTCAAGATGTGCTTTAGTCATATATAAGAAGGGGCAAACAGAAGTGCTGCATTTGCAGATGACAACTGGGTAGCAAAAATCCCCAAAAACGATTGACTGAAGGAGCGTACAATATGCTAAGTGCTTTTCTGCTGTATATTTATCAACAAACACACAGAGTGAAACCATTCATTACATTACACTGAAATTCAGGTTTCCTGCATCGACTATTAAATAGGAACAAGATCTTCCCATTTTAGCAGACTCTGGTATGAGAGCACAGGCTCACTGTGGCAAACAAAGTTTTCAGAGGCAGAGGCCCAGCTTACATAACTGACCCATACAAGGGGAAGGACAAGAGCCAGCATGAAAGTTAAGTCTGACAAAATACAAGTCTTATGTGTACAAGAACCAGGAATCATGCTCCATCACCATGCATTCCCTTTTTCATATTACAACACCAAGGGAGAAACCATCAATACAGATCTAAAGCAGTCTGAATAACTCCCATACTTCTAAAATTCAAGTTTCTTTTTGTGAAGTTGTCACATAATTTCTCCTATAGCAGGTCACCTACTTAATGTACCCAACTTTGTGTTTTTGAGAATTCCTTTCAATACATCTGCAACCATTTGTTCAGAAACAGTCTGTTGTACCTGAAGGCCATTTGCCAGTGATTCTGCTTTGATATATCACTCTCTCAATGGTGCTTATAAGGCTTAGCCCTATCACAATTCTTGAAGTAGAAAAGAAACCAAACAGTGAATCTGTAGGTTCAATATGAGGGGAAGCTACCAAAACAGCAAAGTTTAAAGAAAGGCCAAGCCTGAGGCAAGAAGACCAAACCACATTCTAAATTTTGTACAATCAACTGATCTCATGTTAGACACTAAAGAGTCAATATTATACAGGCAATTTGCACTCAATCATTCTACCTTCTGAGGTGAACCTTTCTCAAAGTTTTAATAACAGACTTTTGTGAGTACACCTTTAGAATATGCCAATATTCAAGACTCCATGGATTCTGAACTAAGCAGCTTTACAGTTTCAAACGAATAGATTCACTGAAAGCCTATAGCAACACTTTCTTTGATACAAGAGTAATACATTAGGAAGGGCTCCCATTGCTGGTAGCTCAACATCCTGACAACTTCTCATCCCCTTCTCACCTGCACAAGGCAACTTGAACAGCACTGCAGTTCAGCAGAAAATCAAGCACTAAAATCAGCAAAAAGTAAAAACTGCAGAATAACCAGATAGATGATACACAGTAAACACAGATCAGTTAGAAAACTGTAGCACATATGATTTTAATTTTTTTTTTTATTCTTAGAACAGAATTCTGGTTTGCTTAAGGCACACAGAAGTATCTTTTCTCAGCCTGTCTTCCGACCCAAAACTTCCAGATTCAGGAGGAAAACCCTCTGCACACCAACCTGAAAAGTACTGTCTTCGGAAGAATCACAAGACTATCTGTTTCAGAAACAAAATCAAATGAAATGCAGGAAAGTTGTGCGTGCAGAAGCATGGGACACACACTTCTACCCAGCTCTTCTTCGCATATACTAGAGAGGATTCAACAGGAAGCACCTCCTGGCGAGGGGCTCTGACTCTTAATACTCGCACCCAACAACAGAGCTGCAGAAATAAGAGATGAGCTCACGCTCTTGGTTTTAGGACTACAATTACCCCAGAGAACGTTTTGCTTAGGATATTCTAGAAGGGGAACAGATCCTGTACGCAGCCTCAGGGGACAGAAGTGCCCCGTTCCCCCGGCGGCTCCCAGGCCCACTATCCCGGCCGCCTCCCACGGAAGGCCCCCAGCAGCAGCCCCAGACCCACAACGGACGGAGGCGGCCGTAGCGGAGCCGCCGAGCCCGCGGCTCCCACCGGCCCCATCGCGCCCCGGCTGGCGGGCGGCCTGAGCAAGTTGCACCTCCGCGGCGCGGCGCGGTACAGGCCGCAGCCTCTCGCCGCTACTAGCCGCAATCCTCACGCTGCCGGGCTCTGCGGACGGATGCCGCCGCAGCCCGCGGGCCGGGACCACCTCCGTGGGGAGATGTCGCACCGCTGGGACTACGCCTCCACACGGTTCCCGAGAGAAACGGGGAGGCTCGGGCCTGGCAGCGGAGGCAGGCCTAGCCACCCTCCCACGGGCGCGGACAGCGGATGGCAAAGGGGCCGGAGCCCACCGGGGCAGGGACAAGGCCATCGGGTCTCACCTGGGCCCGGCAGGTCGGGCCGGTGACGGTCCGGCGGCTGCTCGGCGGGGTTTGAAATCGCCAGCACCGCCCGCACCTCCCAGTGTCCGCCGCGCCCATTGGCCGCTGCCGGCCCCGCCTGCGCTCGCGCCCGCGCCTCTTATTGGCCCGTTTGAATCGGGCAGTCGCAGCGCGTGCTCTCCGCGCGCTCCCAAGCTGGCAGCGGGGCTATCGGGAGCGCGCACCGCCGCGGGCGGTCTCCAGCGGCACCGGGCGTACCCCGCTCGGCAGCTACCGAGGCATGCCCGTCCGCTCTCTCGGCCACCGCCGTGTCCCCGCGGAGGGTGCAGGAGGGGGCTGCCGGGCCCCCTACGGCCGGAGCAGCGCCTGGCGAGAGGCGCAGGTCCTAGGGCGGCCGGGTCAGACCGCGGGACCCGCCGGCAAAGGGCTAAAGCATCTCGGAGCTGATGGATTCGGCTCTGGAGAAGATCCTGTTACAGAGCAATGGGCCTTCTCTTTATGGTCAGTGAGTTTGTAAAGCAGTAACTCAAGAAACGACTGAGAGGGGACCTCACCAATGTCTGTCAGTATCTGAAGAGGTGTCAGAGGATGAACCAGGCTGTGCTCCGTGGTGCCCAGCAATAAGGCAAGAGGAAACGGGCAGAAACTGATGCACAGGAAATTCCACATGAATAGGAGGAACTTTACTGTGTGGGTGACCGTGCACTGGGAGATGGCCCAGAGAAGTTGTGGAGTCTCCCTGACTAGAGATCACAGGATTTGTCTGGACACTGTCCTGTGCCATGTGCTCTGGAGTGACCCTGCTTGATCAGGGAGGTTGGCTCAGGTGACCCACAGTGTCCTCTCCACCCTGACCCATTCTGTGAACTGGTTTTGGAGCACAGTGTGTTTTCTCTCGTTTGTTTCTTCACTTCAGCTTTAAAAATTGAAGGAAAATTTTTTATGGGTGATCAGAAAAGAAGACAAGGGACACCAGAATGCCATGCACACAACTACAATTAATCTTACGCTGCCCTCTCCCCACCATGCCATGTGAGCACCATCAGTTTTTTGGAAGAAGGCAATTTTTTCATGACCTGATTGAAATGGATTCTGCACAGTTCTTCAATTGTTAAATGAGCAGAAATACACTTGTTTTAAATGTTTTAGGTAGTTTTTTCATCAGAAAAGGACAGAACGTGTTACAAGACTAGCACCAGTACTGTAATGTCAGTTATTAATGGATGCTTCATTCATTACTCAGCCTTTGGCACTATTTAAACTCTTGGTTAAAAAAAAAGGCGACAGAAGCCTAAACAAAACCCCCTACAGAAAGAAAAAGCAGCTCTTCTTCAGAACTTTATTTTCCACTTGGCAGAGGCTTGAGATCTCTACAGTCCTAATACGAACAGCCCCGTCTGCTGTTGCCATGTTAGAGGGGGTGAAAAAGCAAGATGGGGCAGAGTGAGAGGTATTATGTGTGTGAAAGAATCTGCAGAAGTGACTGTAGATATTGGGCCCTTGATTCAAAATCAAAGGGGTACAGTGCGTGCTACAATCAGGTTTCTACGAACCCAAATCTCTTCCTATCTTCTTGCTCCTCTCAAATAAAGCAAAGTTGAGGTCCTGTCTGAACAGGTTTGGGAGTTTCTCATTCAAAGGAGAGTCCAAAGAACATGCATGATTCACAACCAAAAGCCAGGCAGAGTGGTTAAGAAAAGCTAAATTTATATTAAATTATCATCAACCCCTAAAATATTGAACACAGTGGTTAAATAACTCCAGAAAATCCAATGTCTCCAGTGAGTAACGTTAAAACCATTACACAGGAACACACGGAAATCACTGACGTTAGCTCAGGACAGACAGGAGAGAGGTTTGCTTTTTACATAGTAAATCAGTGCTCAAGAGATCATCCTCCAGTAGCCTTTCTACATTCTTAACATCCTAAGTGCAACGAGGGTCTTCTCTTCCCCGGAATGGGAACCATGATGCATCCCCAAGGCAGCATCTCACTGGGGCTGTCTCTATAAAAAAGACACAAATTTCTGCCCACCTCTCTGGTAGAGGAGGCTGTGTGATATTTTTTTGCTCCTTTTCACCATAATCATTTGAGGAAGGGAGCAGAGAGCAGTTATGAATGGTTGTTAGGCTGGAGTGTGCAGGGTCTCGCCTAAGAAACAGCAGAGAACATTGATCAAGGTGGAGATCACAAACACCATGAGTTGTTGAGAAGACTGACTGTGTTTTTCCTTTCCCTTCCACACCTGCGACTTGGACGGCAATTACTCTGATAGGCTGACTTAAGATTAAGTGACAGGTCTGGGCAGATGTTTCCCTTCACCCCTGTCCCACCACAGGATTTTGGTGCATGGTCATATAAGCTACTGGGAAAAAAAAAGAACAACCCATTCCAAAACCCAAAGAAACCCTGCTGTCCCCTACAGGTCAGAGCCTTCCTTCCCCATCTCCCCACTCCCAGCCCTGATGCCCCTGCCCCTATACATGGTTTCTGCTCATGATCTGATTCTTCTGCTTATGCTTGAGCCCTCTGGTGTTGTCCCTGCGTGAAGTGGCTTAGACAGGCAACGTCCATGTCAGTGATATGCACTCCTTTCTCAGTTCCCAGTCAAGTCCACACCTCAATCCGAAAGTGCCTCTGCCCAACAAAATCAATGCTTCCAAGGCTGGAGTCAAACAAATAAATAATTAAATAAAAATCTAATTTAAAAAAAATAAATCCCTCTGGGAGTAGGGAAGAGTCCCACATTACACAGGGAAATCCAAGCCTTAGCTCCAGTTCATTTTCCACAGGAATATACACCAGTCAGCCCAATGGTGCAGTTAGGGACAGAGTCTCAAGCCACCTAGCCAGGTCAAAGCTGCAATCTTCCCCTATCTACAAAGCTACCTCTACTGTGAAAAGTACAGGCAAACTACTGGCAACTGTGGTGTTTTTCAGGGGTAGCAGGACTGTTAGCATATAAACAAGGTTCGAGCAGAGTAGGATGATTCTCCTTTTTAATCAGCTGAAAAATATATTGCATGGGAGTTGTACCCTCCCCCTACCTCTGAACCATACCCCAGTGTATGTTTTGTTCTCTTTACACCATGGATGGGAATGTACTTGACCTCTTCCCATGTGATAAAAGAGGTTACAAAGTTTGCAGTGAGAAATTCTTCACTGGGAACTTCTGCTTCCAAGGATCTGGCTTAATGCTTAATATTTTACCATGTGATTTGAGGGGTTAATATCAATTTTGTTTTTGAAGAAGTGTCAAGCAATATTTTCTCTTTTTTCTTTTTGAACAAACAGATGACAAGAGAGTATGAAGAGGTGGCAATAGTCCTTTGGAGCATGCAAGACCCAGCACCAAATGCTGCTGGGTTTTGGCTGCAAGGATAGGATGACATTCCCTAAAGGGTAAGAGTCTTGGAGGCGGGAGAACTGAAGCTCATGCAGCTGATGGGAAAAATTATTTGGCAATGAGAGCTATTTAGTGGTAACAGAAGAACTTAAAGTGCAATTCTGTCTGATAAACAACTACTTAGAATGGCCTTTGCAGCTCCCTGATTATTGCCTCCCATTCTAGGTCAAATGGGCTCAGCCTAGTAATAAAGCAGTTCCTAACTGTCAGCACTGAGCATTCCCCTGGGAAAGACTCGACCTAGGAATTATCTCTTTTCCCTTATTATGGTAATCAAAGGTCCTAAAGGCCAAAATAATTGGAACCTTGCAGAATTGGGACTAGTGGGGACCTAGCAAATTTTCTTTTTCTTTTTTTATGTATCAGTTATGCAAAGATCAGTAAAATTTAGGTGTTGCTGAGACCCATTTCCCCCCATTAGCCCTGTAGAGCTAAGTAAAATACCAATTTCTCCTTGTCTCAAGTTCAGCACTCAGACTCCAGTACCCACAGGGAACAGTTCTGAAAGGGGCATTTGCTGACTCTTGTTTTTCCAGAGTAGAAACATGTTTTAACGGGAAAGGGGAGAACTGGAGCAGTGTCCACTGCCAGCAACAGACACAGTGCTCCCATCTGAGCATTCCTTAAAGTTTTTAGTAGCAGATATGAAAGTAAGCAGTGATGCTCTCATGAAGTGAGTCTCGGCAGCCGTGGTTATCTCCTCTTTATGCCTTTACAAGGTGACCTGATGCTGTGTCAGTGTCCTCTTGAGCCCCAAAGTATATCCCATCTATAAAAGACCTCTCTCATGTCAGAGACCCCTCAACACAAAGCCTCAAAGAGTGCTGCTAGTGCTGGAATGACTAGGGGTACTTCTGTGACCAGGAGCCAGCAATGAGGCAGCTCTGCTCTCTTCATGGGCATTGACCGTGAGCTGGATGGCACAGGACTTGCAGGTTGCCAGGGAACAGACACTCTGAACCAGATTCAGGCCAGACAAGTCACTGCAAAAGTTAATGCGGCAACTTCCAGGAAAAGGGAACATATAAATAAACCACAGACAGTGAAAATGAGTCAAAAGGGTCTCTGGGTTCCAACCAACCCACCCATCCTCCTTCTCCAGACACAACAACACAGCTGCCCAGGCACCATGCTGAAAGGCAGTCCCAGTCTCAGGCCCCTTGCAAGAGAGGCTGGTCTCTGTGCCCCTCCTTGCCAGGCAGGCAGAGTCTGTCTTTTCTGTGCAGAGCAGAGGGTAGGGAGGGTACGACTGTTTCCAAAGTCACGTGTACTTTAGACCTCGCTCTCTGTGGAGGGCTTGCGTTGGTGTTTCCAGCCTGTGTCTGGGAGTGAGCCCCGCCGCTCAGGAGTGGCTGCTGCTGTGTTAACACTGCTGCATTCAGACTGTTCTTCCTGTAGCAGCTGCTCAGTTTCGGTGTCATCCAGTGACCCAGAACTAGCCTGGATAGAGACTGTATCTGTCTTCATGCAGACGTGGTCCCGGAGGATCCCTCCACGGGAGCTCCGAATCTGCTTCAGGTCATCCCATTCAGGAATCATCACTGGATAAAAGGCAGATCCCCTCCACAATCTTGATCTTCTCCTTAGTGTAGCTGTGGTCAGGACCAGTCTAGGGAGAAGACAGATGAATGAAAAGAATACATCTATGGAAAAATATGGCAAAGAGCAATGCAGAGCTGGAATAAAGACAGGAAAGCAGACAAAGAGATGGACCTCCATGTAAACAGCCACTGGCTTTAACTGCCACAATGACAGAACCCATTTTAAGCTTTCTTTAGTTCTTTACCACCCCCAGATGAGTCCTCCCTGCAAGGGCTCTCATTCCAAACTCCCTGATTCTTCAGTCATGGAAGCAGAATGAGGATGAGGCTGCTCTTCTCATTCAACTGTACATATTCCCTGACAGAAGAAAGTAAGAATACTGAGACTAAAAAGGAAGGAAAAAAACCCCACCAAACAAAATGGGAAGCAGAAACAGACAGAAAAGCTCATGGTAAAACTAGGCAGGAGATCAATTCAAGGTTTGCAAATCTTTACATCTGAGTCATTCTAGATTCACCTCTCACAGCTGGAATACCACTGTTGAGTCCAAGTCTCACAGCAGCAGAGGGGAAGGAGATTATAGGGAATCAACAAAAACGATCAGAGGCAAAAGGGACCACACTGAGATTAAAATAGTGAAATGTAACTTGGCTCACTGTGAAATAAGGAGCACCTGATCTATCCCTGAGGAGAAAGTGGAGGTGGTGGGGAAATATACATCTGAGTATATCAAGGAGCATCAGAATTAAGGGAAAATGGAAAGCATTTAGATTCCCAGATAAATAATCCTGGCTTATCCTTAACAGATAAAGCTAAAATGGCTTGAAGATTTGGGGAATCTATTGGATAGTACCTTTGAAGAACAGTAAGGGAAAACTTTCCCCTGTGTGAGTCTGTGATCCCTGCCAGAGGAACCAAGTAATCTAATAGATAATCACAAACTGTCCTAACAGAAATTGCCTGTTCAAAATATCAGCGAGTATGAGTAGCCAAAGCCCAGACCAAACAATCTGCCACAGAAAATTACTTGTATGTTCCTGACAGACAGTAGAGCTAGTTTAAGGACATAAAAGCAGGGGAGGAAACCAAGAAAGAGCAATTAGTACGGACAGCGCTTGAGCCACACAACAGAGCTTGAGTGAGGGAGGCAGGATCAAGCACACAGAGCAGTGATACCTGACGTGAGGATGTGGACGGAAATCAGAACAGGGAAGATGAGAAGCTATCTGAGTGATAAGAAAGCTTCTGAGGAGAAAAGAGAGGAGAAACTAAGTGCTGCAAGATATCATATTAAACTCTCTCCATCATGTGGCACAAAGTACAGACCTCTGAAGGGCCTTTAAAATGCTCTATTTAATAAGGGCTCTATTTTTTTCCCCTATCCCACCCTTTTCAGGCTGTGCACAGCCAGGAGCCATTTTCTTGTTACCAAACCCCTTCTGGCTGCCTGGTTCCCTTGGTGACTGTCCAAAGCAACCTTGGTGCAAGTCACTAACCAGGACCTGTATCCAAGGAAGACAATTTAAATTGGTTCATGCACTTTCGAGGGCCAGCACCCAATGCAAATGAAATACAAGACACTGTGGGAGTGGGTAAGAAGCAGAGAACTAAAGACAGGTCAAATTCACTACAGCTCACTAGTGAAGAAGTGTTGCTGGCTGATGTCCATAGCAGTCTGAGCAATGCACTGAAGCTGTCCTTCTGTGTCCTAAAGGTAAATGCTCACAAGTTGCAATTCTTCCACCTAGTGAGGCCTGTGATAACAGCAGCTTGGGCTGGGCTTCCATGTCCTTAGTAGCAGTTCTTACCTCCTTCTTGTAGCACAGCTGGTTGTACATGGTTGGTTTGGGAATGGATTCAATCTTCACCTCCTGGGTAGATGTCCGATATGAAGGATTACTGTAGGTTAGGTTCCCCAAGCCAGGGTCCGTAAACTTGGACTTATTATGCCTAGAGGGAGAGAGCTGTCAGAAAAGTCACAGGAACCCACTGCCAGGATCCAAAGTTCCTGAGTGCTCAGCAAGTGGATGGCTTCAGCCATCTCCACTGTCCCCCAAAGAGAGAATCCTGGCTTCACCTGGCTCTTCAGCTATGAATCCATTTACTAGCTACCAGTACAGCAAGGCACTGCCATGTAATCACAAAAGCTATCATGGCAGTAATTGGTGAAGTTATCTGTCAGAAAGCACATAAGCTCATCCGTTTACTGAGATATGAATTATCTCATATTACTGTCCATAACTCTCTGCAGAAAATTTAGCTAATAAGGTTTCAAATAGTAGAACTGCATTGCAAACACTTTAGAGGCACAGGACTCTAACCTCAAATAAAATCATCAAGCACTCCTTTCAATGAAGGAAAAAAGGACTGTAAATGAAAATAAAGAAAGATTTAGTGCTTTCAGAGACTTCTTCTCCTACAATCCAAGAGTTTGCAATTGGCCAGGAGAGGGAAAAAAGTTCACTTACCTATATATAATTAAAGCAGCGATAAGCAGCAAAATAAACAAGATGCTGAGAAGACCTCCAATAATGTAGCTGACGTGCAGTCCTTCTCCTGAAAGTGAATACCAAGGGTAATTTATGCACTTTTATATTTCACTGGGTAATACTGACCTTGGTGTGATGCCTGATGCTGGGGCTTTACCCATACAGAAGTACATAAACTAAAATGTCAGCACATAAATGTTTAGCAAAGGGTTTTGTTTGGCTTCATATGAAACAAACATATGGCCAACTTTCCTCCCACCCAGGCCCCAGCAAATCAATAAGTGTCAAGATCTTTGTAATGGGGCTGTAATGGAGGAGTTACATGACAGGTTACTTGCTGACAGGTTACTCCTGCATTGGGAAGCAATTTCTACAGTCAACCATCTTCAACTAAACACAAAGGGGACAGTGAAATAGAGTACTATTAATGGGAAGAGCCCAGTGGATGGGGTATAGGATGAAAGAAAACAGAACAATTCTTCAGACCAAGGAGTCACTTGGAAAAGTCCCCATCTAGGTTAATGAATGTCTACAGAGGCATTTTGCTCTACTCAGAGGGCATTGGAGTAATTTAAGTCTGAATTTCAGAAATTTCAGTTTCAGACACTATGGACTGGAATGCCTGAGCACATCTGGAGGAACAACTCTGGTGGAGAAGAGTTAAAGAAAAGCAACTCACCCATGGTGGCCAACACCGCCTCATTGGCATGAGTACACAAGCCTTGCCTGGCATCTTTGTCAGAGCAGCTGAATGACAGAAGGACAGTTATTTACTGAAAATAGAATCAACAGTAACAAAGGTATAAAAAACAGGATGGAATGGGCTAGCACTGATATCCCTTCCCTTTCCACTTAAAAAACACAGGTCTTCCTTTTTCTTCTTCAGTATTCTGCATCCAGAGAAGAGACAACTATACATACAGGTGGTGTGCATGGATATATCAATTATTGGTTTGCAGTATCTTTATATCCAATTAATTCTAGATTTGCCTCTCGGGTACACAGGTGTACTCATATTTTTCAGGAAACAAATTGCAGCATCAGTGCTGAAGCAAAAATCAAAATGTCTTAGAATCAGCATGAAGACATTTCTGTCCAATAAATCATACTCAACAAAGTGCAAGTTTTGCTCTCTAAATAACTCAACCATATACTATAGAACCACTCTTTTGCTGAGCTGTATAAATAGTAGGCTGTAGGGAATTAGCAGAAAAGAGTCTCTTAACTACTTGCATTGTAAATTCAATGTTAGAGCTGCAAAGATTCTGTTCTGCCCCAAGCAAGCTATCCCCTTCCCAGGGCAGAACCATTTCCTCAGCTGTGTGGGTCTAGTCTGAGATGTTTCAGTGAATTGAAGCAACAGACTCCTCTGTCCTCCTCTCAGAAATAGGTTCTCAAAATTAGGAGATTCAAAAATCAATCAAATTATGACACATCAGCTAAAGGTGGATTTTAACACTTCAGTACAGTCAGCCCACACACATATTTCAACAACATGGACAGAAAGGATCTCCAGCTGTTTCTTGCCATCTCAACAATGGCTCTTTGCCGTCTCAACTGCATCTTTGTCATAATAGTTTCATTCATTAAAAATGTGAAATCTGGAGCTGGAATATCCTCTTTTGGCTAGGGATAGACATATTCGGATGATTGTAACCAGAGGGGGCTTCCATGTAGAACCTTGCAAAAGCTGGGACTTTCCCACCCCAATTCCAAGAGAACAAGAACACTTACTTTCCTTCCACTGTTTCCAGAGATGTGAGAGGTTTGGTTGTTGAAGTACCTAGTCTGCCAGGTGGTGTTTGACTTCTCTCACTTACACGGGTTGGTTCTGGACCAGAGGGCACCACACCAGGAACTAGAACAAGAGAGAAAAATAAGCAGGACTCCAACTTTGTGGGACAGATAAGTCTGATAGGCCATTTCCAAAACTCTCTATAGCTTATATGAGCAGCCTTCCCTTCTCAAACCCAGTCTGTCAGCAGAAAGGACAAGAAGGCTTACTCCCAACCACTGGCCTCAGTTCCAATATATGACTGCATAAGATCTATACACTGGAGAGCCTCAGCTGCTCTGGTTGCCACTGCATAAGCAGTAGCAGTGGCTCACTTATGGGAGCTACTACCCAACTGACAATCAGTAAACTCACTCGTAGAACAGGGCCGCCCATCTGGCTCATCCGGACACGCACAGACAAAGTCAGAAGCCCTGGCAAAGCAGAGGTGAGTGCAGCCTCCATTGTTCACTCCACAAGCATTACTACCTGGAAAGAACAAACAATTTTCTAAATATGTTACATCTGAACAAAAAGGGGCTCAGAGCAACAACCTTCTTTGCTGCTCAGCCAGAAATACTTCTTAGAAATCCAGCAAGTTATTTTGTTTTTGGCCTGTTATCTGATTGCTAAAATTGATGACAATAACCAAACACTGAATTGGACTAGGGCAGTCTTGAAAGGAAGGTACTGGAAATCTTTAGACAGAAGCCCAGACAACACAGTTGCAGAGATAAAAAAAAAAAAAAAAAAGAAAACAAAACCAAAACCTCACATTCTTCTGCTTTAACACAATGTTGGGTGAACAACAAGAAAGTGACATTTGCTAATCAAAGCTTTAAGAGAAAACCTTTAAGATGTACTTGACTGAAAAGTCACAGGCAGACAAGGAATGAGCTAAGGGAAGATGCGTGAATAGTTTGAGCATAAAAAAGGATGTCATCCTTACTTGATATCCATAATAGTGCAGTGGGGTTCTAGAGTTCTTTTGGTCTACAATTAGAATTTGCCTGAATCAAGGTCCTTCTATTTACCTGTCTGTCTCTGAGGAGAAACCACAATGATATCCATCAATCCCTCAACATTGGCTAGGACTGTCTCCTTGTTCCGCCCAGAGTATTTGTCCACTCTTTGGATAGATTTCGTTTGCCAGTCAGTCCAGTATATCCATCTGTCCTGCTGCTCAGGGAGACAGCAAAGAAAAATCACAGCCATTATTAGCATATTTAGTCATATAGACACAGGGTATCCATAAAAAACACATCCCAGTGGCAGAAGGCCCAAAACAAAGGCCTTTCCAAACCCTTACCCTCTTATTGTAAAGAAGATGACTGTCTACACCCCACAGTGCAGACAAACTTTCTTTGTTAGCTCCAGAGAAGATTTAAGTATTATCCCCTCAGCCATCTTGGTTTCCTCAGACTGTAACACTTCCCTGTTCCCCAACTCCACTGTACAAACTCATCAATACACCAGGGAGAATGGTGGCAGCAGAAAAATCTTCTCACCTGTGTCAGAGCAAAGGGATGTGACACCTGGCTGACCAACACTTGTCGTAGCTTCCCGTTGAGGTCACAACTCTCTATGCGATCAAGGTGAGCATCCACCCAGTATATCCTGAAGGCACAGGGAAAGAGGTGAGCTTCCACCTAGACAACCTCTCTTTACTTTCTAGTCATTTGCTGACCAAGATCATGGAGTCATAAGATGAATCAGGAAATAAAAGCTATAGAAGAAAGCCCCAAAACACCCCAAAATCAAACCCAAACCCACAGTGCTACTCCAATAAATAAAGCTAAGAGTGCTAAAAAATTCATTACGTCCCTTAACCCTATGCAAGTACAGCAAAATCTTTCACTGACCTCCTGGTGTCATAATCCAAAGTCAATCCATTGGGCCATCCTAGGTCAGTGTTAATCAGGATTTTACGTTCAGAGCCATCCAAATTTGCCCGTTCAATTTTAGCAATGTGACCCCAATCTGTCCAGAAGAGATACCTGAAGAGATAAAAGGCAAGTGTAAGAAGAAAAGACCATTTCACTTGGCCTAAGGAAAGTCTTAGTTACGAATGAACTGCCAGATTCTTCAGGTTCAAAAAGGATAATATAGTCTGTAGCCTGCTTCTCACAGCTATCTGCCCAACCTTCAAATTCACTGTCTGCCTCACTACTACGAGTCACTCAAAGTCAACCTCTTACTGGTACCGGCAGATTCACATGGCACATCTCTTCTTCTTCCACAACCTCCTCTTCCAGCTTGCCTCTGTGCAGCCCTTCCCCCTGCCCCACCAAAAACCCCACACCTACCCCCTCTTGGGAAAGACAGCAATGGCTCGAGGTTCATCCAGGCTGTTATTGATCAGCACTTTCCTGGAGCTTCCATCCAGTCTAGCCACTTCGATGGTATTGCGTCCTGTGTCTGTCCAGTAGAGGTTCCTGGCAACCCAGTCCACTGCCAGGCCATCCGTAGTCTTCAAACCCTGACCAATAACAGTTTCCATGTTGCTGCCATTCAGATCAGCCCGCCTGGATTAAAATCAATGACAAAGGGCAGTGAGGAACTGGTAGTTCTGGAAAGCTGGATCTCTATCAATCACAGGGCCACTACATACTAATACCTCCTAAAAAGTAATAATACTTTTGCCCCTGTCTCCAGCAGGTTAAGCACACCTTCAGAATGATGCTGTGTACCAAAGACAAGGTGTAAGTACTGGAGTAGTGCTCAGTCTCCCCAGTTTATTGGCACACAGCACAAATCACTGAGTGACCTGGGCACTGGCCAAGCAGCTCACTGGCACCTACCTGATAACATCAAGAAATACATCTGTGTAGTAAATCTTGCCGTCCACACTATCATAGTCCAGAGAAATGACATTGTTCAGCTCAGGGACAGGTATGTGCACATCTGTGTGGTCACTGGTGTCCAGCGAGATACGACGGATGGAAGCACGGCTAGAGAAAAGTAGGTAGGTCTCTGGAGAAGAGTCACATGTCTGCTCATCTCTCTTCAGCTGGATGCCAGTGGGGCAGGCACAGGAGAAACCAGTGGGGTGAGGTAAGCAAAGATGGGAGCAGCCACCATTATGAACTCCACATTTATTGAAGCCTTTAGAAACAGGGAAAGCGTAGTTTTAGGATCTCACAGACCAAAGCTTTACTTTAAAGGCTACGTACATGTACAACTTGCTAGCAGCTGAGTTCATCCTTACCATCCCAGCCTTGCTGGGAATCTACAGCCCTTTGTATAGAGATGCTCTCCCCCCTCTGCAAGATTCACAGTAGGTATGGGCATGACTGGCAAAGAGAACAGGAAGGTCCATAAGAAGAGGGATCATTAGAAGAAAAATCTTAACCTGCATTCCTTGCTAATCATAGTTTTCCCAGGGAAAAAGAAACAGCTAAATGCTCTCAAACTTATGCAACTGCAGTTTAACTTTATTACTGCTACAAATGGTAATGCTGACAGAAAGACCCAACCCTGTAGGGAAATAGTGTGACAATGTACCAGAGGCCAGGCTGACAAAGAAGCTTCTGTTTCAACTTAGCTGCACACAGTGGCAAGTAAACAAAGGCATCAGAGAAGCCTGCTGGAAATGCCTGACATATTAGGGTCATATTTTTTTTTTTTTTAATTGCAAAGAACCCAGCATACATTTACTAGGAGGGAATAAGCCCAGGAGACAGGTGCAGGGAGTAGGAAGAAGACAATGTGGATATGATGGCTAGACTTTTGGTGAGCTTTAAGTTATGTTGCCAAGTTACGCAATCAGGAGTGATGTTCTGCTGTTAGTAACCACAGGAAAAGCAGCAGAGTTTTCTATAGAAGTATGTATTGGGGAAATTCTACAGAAATAAAACCATAGCACAAAGCAACAACTTCCACTGAAAAGCAAGGAGGCAAGATAGGGTGTTATAGGATCCCCAAAGAGTAACAAAGAATTGACTCTGGCACACAATAGTTGGACAACATGACACATTAAGAGCAACTAAAGCAGCAGAGATTTTGCAGAGCAAAGAGGCAGACAAGAAGATGAAGCCTGCAGTGATTGGGAAATAATACTAGAGCTTGAAGTAATATTTCAGCAACTGGTTTAAGAAGAATTAGTCTTCTGGAGTTAAAGAAGGGAAATTGTCCAGTGTCAGTACAGTCTGGTGAAGCCAGACATGTAGTAAGGCATGACTTGTTCGGCTGTCCTAAGAAAGTGGCTCTGCTGTGTGCAAGAATGAGGTTGTCAGTGCAATCCAATGAAGGAAACGGGACAAAGGGGTCAAAAGGCATGCAGTAATCAACACTAGACCTACAGAGCTGGGTAAACAGGGAGGAGTGCAAAATTAGTTAAAGAGGGAAGAAGCGATGCCTTAAAAGATGGCATCAGAAGAAAAGCTGATTTTTGGGAAGTCCCTCTATCACTCCTGCTTTACACCAAAGGACTGTTTCCAATGACAGCTCTGAAGGACTCCCCTCGGCACCACCACCATCCGCCAACTGGGAAGCAACTTACCCAGGGGCCGTGCCCTGTCAACAGCTTGAATATCCATGAGGCCAGGCAGGTTTGCCCTCACCAAGATGACATTAGCACCAGTGTCCTTGTCAGCCCTGTGAATGCTGCGAGTTTGCCAGTCAGTCCAGTAGATGTAAGAGTCCAGCAAAGTGAGGCCATAGGGATGCTGCACCGGAGACAGCAGGGTGTGGCGGTTCGCGCCATTGAGATCCGCAGCCTCGATCCGCTACGGGAAGAAGTAGAACGTCAGCCCATACTCAAAACACTTCTCCTCTTGCTAGCACTTATTGTAGCAAGTGGGAAACAGTCTCAGCAAGTGATGTTATTCAGGTTCACCCTCCCTCCATAGCCCATACTCTCAGAAAACCTTGCTCTTTTGACAACTTGCTCAAGACCTTCAAAGCAGCCTCCAGGCTACCAAATACCCAATGATAAACAACACTGAAGAACAGAATCAGACCTCTGTGTGTGCATCAGCCCAGAGCAGCTGGGACCCAGCCTTATCCACTGCCAGTCCATTAGGCCAGCCCAAGTTGTTGCTGATGAGCACCACACGTGCAGAGCCATCCATCCCAGAGCGTTCCAGCTTGGCATTCTCACCCCAGTCTGTCCAGTACATATACCTGGGGAAAAGTCAGCAAGTATTATGGAAAAGGAGATCAGAAGTCCTGTGTAACTCCTAGACAATCTCTTGACAACACTAACCCCATTTCATGGTATAAAGCTATTGCCCGAGGGCTGTCCAGGTTCTGCCAGACCAAGACTTTCCTCATGGAGCCATCGAGGTTGCCCACTTCAATCCGGTTTGTTCCTGTATCTGTCCAATATATCTTCCTGCCAATAGCATCCACAGCTAGCCCATCTGTAGTCAACAGACCTGAGAAAATAGCAAAACATTTTGGTCACTGCTTTTTCTCCCAATGTAGTCAGGAATTTCTAGTATTTCTCTTGTCCATCTCGTAGGCAACTTCTTTAGGCTTTGTTTGCCTTTCCACCAAAAACATATTCTACCAGTGTATCAGTGAATCTCTCTTTTCATACTGCAAAGAAGCAAGAGGCTCTCAGATCAAAATCTCCCTCACCTGTAGTGATGATGTCCTCAAATTGTGAGCCATCAAGTGCAGCGCGACTGATTTTCCGCAATGTGCTGTCTGACCAGTAAACCTTTCCTGGGTTGAAGAAGAAAGAGAAATTTGAAAAAGCCCAGAACAAAACCAAACCAAACCCCAACAACCAAACAGCAAAATCCTTAAAAACCAGATCCATGTGTTTGACTACCTGCTACACCATTCAAACTGGACCTGATTGTACAGGAATAATAAGAGCACAAGATTATTAAGCTAGAGTGATAAAACAATGCAAACTCTCCCCAAAATATGTAGGACATTTACAGAAGATCTGACCTTCACACGGAGAACACCGAAAACCATCAGCTAGTAGTAGAGCTCCCCATCTGACTTCTCTAAATGAGATCATCTACCTTACAGTGCAACAGTGTTTACATCCAGCACAGCAACAGATGTTTACTATACATGAGCAACCAGCATCTCAGCTCTACTGTTGGAAAAGGCCTCAGCAAGAGGAACTTTCTTAAATCCAAAATGCAGAGGGACCCCACTCAATATTGCAGGCAGGTTTTTTTCATATAGTTTGGGTTCTCTGCTTTCCTCTAAGGATATTCCTTTCCTCACTGGAAACAAATTATCTGCAGCACATACAAGGAAAATAAAAACCTACCCAAATCCACAGCCTACAATAAGATCTGTGGCTGGGTCTTTACTCAGGCATTTAGATAGGAAGTTACTTGTTGCCTTTCAAACACAGTCAGATACAGTAAGAAGTTCAAACCTTCATGAGGATCCACTCCAATTGCAATGGTGTTCTTCATGGTGACATTGACTGAGACAACAACATCTGCAAAGTAGGGGATATCCAGAGAAACCATTCGGATGTCAGTCCTTCTGGCAAAGATCAGAAAACTGGTCATTCCTGCAGAGTGGACAATGGACACATATTAGTGAGGAACAAGTTCAGTCAACTGTAGGCATAATTTATCAAGTATTCTAGAGTTTACAACCACTTCAGTGGAAAAGGGAAAGTGTTTTAGATAGATCTTGGCTTATGGACAGTCTGTGTACAAAAGCATCACTTTTTTGAGCATCACTTAATGCTTCTTTACATCCAAGTTGAAAGGCATAACCCTCACAGAAGAGTTACTTCTGCTAATATGTGTGGGAAATTTAAATTAGGAGTCATTTTTTTTCTCCTAGGAAGGAAAAGTGGATGTACTATGGCCTGAAGCCAAGTGCCTTCCACCATCCACAGAAGTGGTCCAACAGGAGGAGTGTATACAGATCTATTAAAGAATATATCACCTTGTAGTTTAAGAATTCACCTCAATATTAGGGCAAAGTCTGGGAAAAAATGTGATGTTTGGTTCACTTGGCCAACATAATTTCAAGAAAAATGTCTCCTTCATCAATCCATTTATCAGTAAGCTTCTTCACAGTAATTCCCACTCAAATTGAAGGTACAGGCACCAAATGGGTTTTTCAAGGCATAAAGCAGGTAAGCACATAAAAGTGAAATTTTTTCTCTAACACGGCAGAGGCAAAATATAGCTCTGATACAAAACTGCAATGAGGATTCTACAGAGAACACTCACCAGGGGAGCAGGTCTTGCCATCAGATTGCAGATTGATCCCTGTGGGGCAAGTACAGCTGTAGCCTTTTGGAAGAGGTGCCAAAAGGCACAGGTGACTGCAGCCCCCATTGTTAACTTCACATGCTGTATGTACTACAGAAAAGAGGATGAGAAATCCATGAGCCAGCAGCACTGGCACAAAAAAGAGATGCAGCAGCTATAGAAACACATTGTAGAATGCCCTCAAATGCCAAGTCAAGAGTTAATTCTCACGTTCTCATACTCCACGCAGACACTTAAGACAATGAGAGCTGACAGGTCAGCTGCTTGCAGAAAAGACATGCCACATGGCAGAGCCTGAGCAAGCTCTCAGCTCAGTGGGGCTTGGGTGTGAGCTCTGTACCTGGTGGCCTGTGCCGGTGGAAAACATGAATATCCATAAGATTCTCCAGATTGTCCTGCAGTGTTTCCCGAGACTGCCCAGTTCTCCTATCTGCACTCTGGATGCTTTTGGCCTGCCAATCTGTCCAGTAGATTCTCTCGCCATAAAGAGTAAGTCCAAACGGGTGAGGCAGATTGTTCCCAATCAGCACCTGCTCAGATTACCCCCATCACCCGAAGAAAAATATTATATAAATTAAAATCCTTTAAAAAATATTTTATATACATATATATATAAGTGACTATGAAGTCACTAAGGAGAAGAGGCTTCCCTTGCTCCCTCTCAACATCATAACATACAATCACAGCAAAAGGAGAATGATGAGGCAACCTTGGCCCTCAAACTTCCCTCACACAGTTTCAAATTGAAAAGGAGTTCTTTTCTCTCAGTAAAAGCCACCATGTACTTTGATTTGTAAATTTTCCTTTCCATTGGAAAAAGAGGCAGGAAGCATCATTACTTTGTGTTCAGACTCCCAGAGCTGCTCCTCAAAGACGGCTTCCTTACCTTCCTGTGGCTTCCATCCAGACTGGCATACTCGATGGTCTTCATGCCTGCGTCTGCCCAGTACAAGCGCTGTGACTCGTAGTCAATGGCCAAGCCATTGGGCCATGTCAGGTTGGAGGAAATGATCACCAAGCGGTTTGAGGCATCCATCCCAGCACGTTCAATTTTTGGGTTAGCTCCCCAGTCAGTCCAGTACATGAACCTGAGAAGAAGCCCAGATAGAAGTGAATGCCCACACTTTTTCACTGCCAGAGAAGCAAGTGACTCTGGTGCCTTCAGGCTCTAGCAGGAAGAAGCATTAAAGTATTAGTGTTCTCGTGTCCAGCCTTGGGTTCTTGTAATGTACCTAAGATCATACTCAAATTTATAGACCTTCTACTGCCCATGGGCTGGCCCAATTACAATGTGTAGGAAAAAATTCAAGAAAATAGGTCAAAGTCTAAAAATTAACTGATTATTTAGCAATGTACACCACTAGCCCTTTACACTCTTGCTGCATTTGTCTTCCAGTAATCCACTCAAGGAAAGAATAGCACTCTTTCATTCAAGACATTAAACACTTCTAAAGCAATGGCTGGTGAGCTTTTTCCTACCCACCCTATCCCCATCTCCAAAAGGTCTGAGAACATCCTTCTGACTGAAACTCAAGTCAATAAGCAGGGAGCTTGAATACAAATTCAACATATATGTGCAACAGAGAAATAGAAAATATCTAGATGGCCCCATTCTCAACATTTTCATACCACATCTTTAGTTATTACATCCCCAGGATAAACAAATGAAAACACCAGCCAGTTCCTGCAAGCTCCACAGCACAACAGGAATTACCTCTTCTTATCTTGTTCTATTAGCATCTAAATTCACATCTCTAGTTTCAGTCACTAGCAGGTTGTAGAACAATGGCACCAGTGAGAAAGAAAATGGTACAAAACCAAAGAACCAGAAAGTCTTTAGACATGCAAGAATTGTTATGTCATCCCAGAAGAAAGACTCTCTTACCCTCCAACAGGGTCCACTACAATATCTCTAGGTCTGTCTAGGTTCTCCCATATTAGAACAGTTCTCATGGTCCCATCTGTATTGGACACCTCTATCCGATCTGTTCCTACAAAAGTCAAGAGAGAAAATAACAGGGATGAAATTTGAATTGCAAGAGCTAAGGCAAAAAAACCTCCATACAACAGTGCATTCTTCCCCTATATCCATCTGTGTTCTTAGCTGGAAGATAGGTAAGAAATCTGGCTTAAAGTGTCACTTTCCATCCTCTAAAGTCACCTCTGTGGCTGTCACTGATGTAGAATCCTGTATATAATCCACCTCTTACCTAAGCCCCCATGCCATGAGAGAACAGCTAGAAAAGAATAATCTTCCTTACATGTCTCTTAACTATGACTATGAGCAGGGAACATGCTCCAAGTATGACCTGCTGCACCCCAAGATACACTGATGGAAGATACATAAATGCACACAATCACAAGCTCGGCAGCAAGACAACAGTGACAAATGTTTTTGTAGAATTAGTACTGGGGATACTGCAAAGAGAATTAAACTAAGGGTTGTGCCTCAATTCACACTCAGTTAGAAGCACATGACATGAAACTCCATCTTTCTGCTACACAGAAATTAGATAAATTTGGAATGAAACAGACAGAACTACCCAGCTGATTTTCAGTTTTTATGACTAATAAGGAAGACAGAAGTCTATGTAAAGCAGAGGATCCCAGTACCTGCATCAGTCCAGTATAGTTTGTTGGTGACCCAGTCAATTGCAAGTCCAGCTGGACTTTCCAGGCTGGTGTCCACCACAACCTGAATGAAAACATAAAGAAAAAATCCTCAGTGAAATTAGACCTTAGGGAGAAACCACTTGTCCAATGCACTACCCATTCACAAACAATGTTAACTTTCAAAAGGCAAAAGCCTGAGCAGAGCAATGCCATACAAGAGAACATTAAGGACTTTGAAGTCCGAATAAGGGTTTTATTTGGAGAAACTTTTATTTTGTTTTTGTGCCTGTACAAACTGCAAATCCAAACTTTGAATTGTTTGCCTTGTTTATAGCACCACCAGCCTAGAAGTGTGTGCAGAAAGCATTTCCGAAGAGCATGATTCTCATTCCAAACGTAGAATGTAATAGAGGATTTAATACTTCTTCCTTTCAGATTCTAGGGCTACAACAAAGGAATTGAACAAAGCCCACAAATGGCCATGCTTCATGTTCTCCATTCAAGGCTCTCCATGCATCCAATTGTTTATGTTGTGTGCAGCGATCTCATTAGTTTGTCAGAACTAGGCAAACTAATGAACAAAAGATCCACCATGAACTGCAGCGCCTTAAAAAGCCAGTGTATCCCAGTGGCTTCAAATCTGGTGTTCCAGGAGTCTCCTGGCCAGATGACCTCCACACACAGTGAACACTGTACCTCCTGGTTCGATCCATCCCATTTTGCTCGGCTGATTGAGTCAGTGCTAACATCTGTCCAGTAGACATAGTCATCCTTTGAGTCCCAGTCTAGAGCCACAGCACTGCGGACATCAGCAAGGGGGATGACATCATCTGACAGGTCATCTGTGTCAAAGCTGATCCGACGGATGTCCATCCTTCGGGCAAAAAGCAGGAACTTGTCAAGACCTGATCAAAGGTCGAAAGGTCTTCTTTTAATTTCTCTAAGTTCAACAATAATGTGATAGACAGACAATTCCCAGCTACATCCACAACCTTAACTACCTACATCATCTCTCACTGGCAGGCCTTTGGTCTTTTTTTACTGGAAGCAAAATACCACTGAGAGAGGATGGGCAAGGGGGGGTCAGAGTGGTTGTGAGCTCTCTTCTGGGGTGTAACCTATGCTGAGGGAACAAGGGCAACCATATTCTTCAAAGGATGGCACAGACATCCCTCCAAATCAAATAGCTATTTTAAAATAGCTCTTGAGAATCTGGGAGATAGTTGGTCAAGTTCTTTCACATAGCTGCAAACTAAGAGAAATGTGGCAATGATGAGGACTTTTTTGTTCATCACTGACACAGCCATTATGAGAATTTCAGAAAAACAATTAGCTGTGCCAGGTAGCATGGTCCCAATAGCAGCCCTGAAATAAGGACAAAGGGTAAAATTTGTCTGCATCCCCACCCATGAAGCCTAGTAAGGGCAGTGAGAATACAGAACAGGGGAATGCGTCAAAAAGGTGAAGCATCCTCTGGCAGGACCCTTAATACTTCTATCTCAGTCTATCCAGCTGCATTTCCTTGGAAGCAAGTACTGCTGATGCTTAGTCCCACTGCCAGCCCTCTGCCACCCGCTGAAGATCTGAGCACGTGGTCCCACCTCACTTACTCTGGGCACAGGCATGGCTGCTGGTCTTGCGGAAGCCCGTGGGGCAGGCGCAGGTGTAATCCTTGCTGCTCGGCAGGCACAGGTGCGTGCAGCCTCCGTTGTTGTCCCCACAACGGTTTCTCCCTGCTCAAGTAGCCAAAGACAAGAGCAACCACACATAAAGCAAAGAGTAAAGAAATGAGGAAAAACACTAGCTGAGGTGTCAAGACCACATGGATATAACTTCCCAATCCAGAAGTTAATTGAAAATAAGGAAACATATAAACTAACTCAATTTTTAGGGCTCAATTTTAAAATGAACATTTAACTCAATGCACTTCGAGAGCAGATAATGGCAACTGAAGAGGAGTAAGGAAGATGTCAGTCATCATGACGTCCACTTATGATTTTTCCCCTGTCCCAAAACTTCTCTTGTGTAAACAAGCCCCCAGTATTTCCTACTGAAAGGCCTCCACCCCCGGTGTCAGCAGGGGGAGCTGCGGTAACACTCAACTCCGAGGTACCGGCCGAGCGACCTCAACGCGGGGGCGGTAGAGCAAGTTCTGCCACAGCCCCGGGCACAGGTGGGGGTTCATCCACATGCTGGGTTCAGGATGTCATCTCCCGGCTTTACAGGGAGTGGGCGGCTCCGGGTCTTCTACTGGCTCAAATGAGTTTCTACCCGCTCTGCAGTTACCTGCTGGCTGACGCTGAGGATGCAGCGTGTGGATGTCCATAGGGAAGTGGAGTTTGTTGCGGATGATCTCCTGGTTCTTGCCTGTGAATTTGTTGGCACTGTTGATGCTCTTGGTGTGCCAGTCTGTCCAGTACAGACTGTCCTCAAACACAGTGATAGCAAATGGGTGTGGGAGCCCTGCAATAGACATCCAATACAGGAATATGATCACGTCTAACATGACTCAGGCTAGCAAGGAGACAAGGGAATGCTCTTTTCACTGCCCCTTAGGCTTCACCACACTCAACCTGCTCAAATATACTTTACACTAATTTAACAGACAATTCCTCTCTGCTGTCCTATAATCATAGATAGAACATTAGGGGGCTGGAATAGGCTTTAAAGATCATCTAGTCCCAATCCCCCCACCATAGGCAGGGAGGGACACCTCCCACGAGGCTAGGTTGCTCAAGGCTTTGAACAATGCCAGGGTTGGGGCATTTGCAACCTCCTTTGCAACCTTCCTGGGCAACCTGTTCCACCACTTCACCATCCTCAAAAGTGAAAAATGTCTTCCTAATACCTAACCTGAATTTCCCCTCTTTTAATTTGTATCCAGTACTTCTTCTCCTAACACTACAGTTCCTGATCAAGAGTCCCCTTCCTGCTTCCTTGTAGGTTCCCTTCAGATACTGGAAGGTTGCAATGAGGTCTCCACACAACCTTCTCCTCTCAAGGCTGAGCAGCCCCAACTTTCTTTCCAGCCTTTGTAGGGGAGTGCACCAATCCTCTTATTAACTTTGTGGCCCTCCTCTAGACTTCCTCCAACAGTTCCATATTCTTCTTATGTTTGGAGCCCCAGAGATGGAGGCAGCATTCCAGCTGGAGTCTCACAAGAGCAGACTCACCTCCCTCAACCTGCTTTTGATTCAGCCACTGATGACTGGATGGCAAACTCCATCCCTCAATGGTGACAGAATTCATTCCACAGTGAAAGAAGAGGAGACAAGCACAGATGCAGGAGCCAGTGTCTCAAGCTCAGATCAGCACTGTGCTACTCTGTGGTCTTTATTGCAGAAAGCACTCCCTGGAGAAAGCCTGTTACTTACCTTGGCTAATAACAGCCTTCCTATTGCGTCCATCAAGGTCAGCCCTCTCAATGACGTGATGTTTGGCATCCACCCAGTACATTCGATGTCCTGCATAGTCAATGGTTAGTCCATTGGGCCAGAAGAGGTGTGTATCCGCAATGATGCGCCGATTCGAGCCATCCATGTTGGAATACTCAATGCGGGGAGTGTTGCCCCAGTCAGTCCAGTAGATAGTACTGGAGGAGACAGGGAGAGACAGCTAGAAAACTTGTGGCCCACATACTGCACCCAGCATCACTCCCTATCAGGGCAAAGCAACATCAGTCCTGCGACCTCGAGCATGAGACTGGGTCACAGCCATGTGAGAAGTGAAAAGTAACAACCAGCCTGCTGAAAGTTGAAGGGCCCAGAGCAGATTAAGGCTCTGAAGGGTCCCAACATTGCCAGGTTCCCCAAACTGTCAGTGCCAACTCAAGTCTTGGTCTTGAGGTAACCTTTGCGACCAAGAATGTGGTTTTATGTTCAACAAAAAGCACGTACATGGAGAGCTCACTGGGGTTTCCCCCTGGTTTCCCATATTTTCACTCACCCCTCCACAGGATGTAGGGCAATTGCTCGGGGCTTCTCCAGGTTCTGCCACAAAAGCACTTTCCTGTGAGTGCCATCCAAGTTTGCTACCTCAATTCGAGATGTCCCAGAGTCTGTCCAGTATAATTTGTCATGAATCCAATCAATAGCAAGTCCACCTATGTACAAGACAGAATTAAGTACAGAATGAAACCATGGATCTGCACAGAAAAATAGTTCCTTTTCTCTGTCCACCTCAGAAGAGGCCCAGTTTCTTCTTCTGCCAGCCAAGATTAACTCCAGTGGGACACTGACCTAACACCCATTCCATCCAACCCATAGCCTTCCTCAGGGAGATGCACTTTGTTCTGAATGCTGGGTCCCCACTCTCCTCCACTCACCCACCCTATACCATTGCCTTTTTTGCAGTCACGGACCTGGGCTCTCCAGCCCTGTGGAAACCACCTCTTCCACGTTGCTACCATTCAGATTGGCCCTCATGATGCGATCAAGTGTGACATCAGACCAGAACACCAGCTCCTTGCTGTGGTGGAAATCAAGGGCAATGGCATTTTCCAGGTTGTTCAGAAGCAGTGTATACTCAGAGCGATGAGGCAACACTTGTCGGATATCAATTCGATTGGCAAAGAGCAGCACGGGCTCTGGCCCTAAGAATATACAGGAAGACAGCATTGGAGTATTTGACAGCATTTGACTGGGTCCTGTCTACCATTCCCTCTGCACCAAGTCCCAGAACAGAGTTTTGCAGTACTGGCAGCAGAAATCAACCCTCAAATGCAAAACACTTCAGAGAGTGTTTTTACATCCTCTATACATAGTCCTAACTCAAAGATGAGCAGTTTTAAACCTTCTGGCAAACATTAACTCAGCAAGAAGCAATCATTCCAGGTCCTACCTAAGCCTGCCTCCCCTCAGCCTCTGAAACTACATCACTGGACAGCCGCTTGGCAGCTGGACTAGAGTTTCTTTTTCCTATACGCATTTCCTAGCCATGCAAACACACATGCTCTACTACACCTTCTACTACAGACAGGACACAGTTGAAATCTGCCTCAGCCCGATATAAACTCAAGAGACATTTCCACTGCAAAAAACCATCCTCAAAATATTAACATCCTTTATGGATATCACTAGGGGAATTCCTAATGAAATCTAAAGTCTTTAAGTGAAATTTCTATTTCCTCAGCTCCTACATTAGAGGAGGAATAAAGTTAAAGAAGTGTATAGGTATCTTTAAAAAAACCCAGCAGATCTCCATAGAGCAGCCATTCACAGCATTCAGAATTAGTGAACAGCATCAAGGGTCAAACCACGAGGAGTTGTGATACAACCTCACTCATTGGAAAGGCTAAGACACTTCCTGAACAGAGACAGAAAGCTTGTTTTGTCCCAGGTTCTGAGTCACAAGAAATGACAAAGGACTAGGAAGAAAAGGAAGGATCATCTCCCTGGCAGGGAAAGGAAACAGTGTAGTACCTCTCTCCATGGTCAAAATCATATAAAATTTTCACAAACACTTATCAACAGTGTGGGCATATCTAACACAAGTACAGGTACTTCCTTTCCTTCACAGGTTTCTTTGTGAACAGCACAATGCTGCCAGTGAAGCACTAAAGACATCATTATGAGAACTGGACCAACAGACACACACCAGTTGTGTTGTTAGGTTGAACTCCCCTTTACCTAGAGCTTTGCAGCTACGTTTGTCAGGGCGCAGCTCGTAGCCCTGCTCACACCAGCACTGGAAGCCTCCTTCGCTGTTGGTACAGCCTTGGCTGCAGTAGCCTTCCTCAGCACATTCATTCACATCTGCATGTTACAGAGAAAGTTACCATTAGATAGATCATCAACTAACCCAAAAATCTCACTGGTAGATTGCATCTGCTTTCATACTCTGATTTTCACCCTATCATAGCCACTAATTTCAAACATACCAAAGCAGCAGGGAGGAGGCTACTGCTCCAAAAACCCACCTTGGCATGATCGGCCATCTTCCAGGAGCCTGTAACCTGTGTGGCAAGTGCACTGCACCATCCCTCGCACCATCTGGCATTTCTGAGCACAGCCACCATTGTTGACATTGCAATTCTCCTCCCCTGTTCTTGGACCTGCGGAAGAAACATGTGAAGATAACTGAGCAGAAACCACAAGGCAGCTGCTCTTGCCTTCAGCTGTTAGGCAGCAGTCACCCTTCAAAGCAGGCTGAACAAGAGGGGGAGGACACAAGCTGCGCTGGAAGCTTCCTCTTTGCAGCCAGAGCTCTCCTCTGCAGGCCACAACTGAACAGGACAACAGAGGTCAGATTAACATGTTTTTAGGATTCAGTGTCTCTGCAGACAAATGCTGATATCTGAGATCATAATCTTTTCCCCATCATTCCTTGTGTGCAGTCTTTAATTGGCAAAACCAACAAGGTTTTTTTCCTCAATCTTTAACTCGCTCCCATTATCACAGCTCAGACTTTCCTTCCTACACACATCCTTCAGTAACACCAGACAGACTCCCACACATTAATGGGCTTCCATTTATGTCTAAGACTGAACTTGGGAGGACTTACGGCAGTTTTGATGTGGGCTCTCATCACTGCCATCTCCACAATCATTTGCTCCATTGCACAGCTTCCTCTGGCCAATGCAACGCCCATTCCCACACAGGAACTGGTCTGGGGCACACTGAGGGGTGCCTGCAATAGAAGAAGGGAAAAGTAGCACATCACAGCTTACTGATGGAACAGTAGTTATGGTGAAGAAAAGAATACAGAATATTTTCCAAGATTTGTAACAAACTTTTCATATGAGCACAAATACATTACTACTTCTTCCTTTAAATTCAGCTCATCTAGCAGTCCTTACTGCTCTGCATACTTTTATGCTGATTTGGAGGTCTGCAAACTCTCTGCTAGTCTGAGTCCACTGTTGCTTTACTGTGAACTTCTTCTGACTAGTTTCTCTTAGAATGACTGGAAGGTCCTGGCTTAGCTCCCTTTGATTTCAGAATCCACAATCCTACTCAGCATGTGCAAAGGAGAAGTCGGTTCCTCACTTTCATAATCTGATCTGTCACACCAGCACAGCTATGGATCTTGAGCCTGCCTAGGAAGGAACATCTTGTCTAGCCCTAGCTGTACTTTGATGGACTTGGAATGAGATTTACATGCATCCCTGAAATCTGAGCTCAGGCAACAGGATTTCACATGACCTACACGCTTCAACTTCTGCTGTTGGCAAGGAGACTGCACAGAATTCTTGTAAGCAAAGTAATACTGTTTGTAGGGACTTTGCCAATCTGATTGTTTCTTCAGCAATAATTGCACTGTCCTGTTGCCTCTTACTTCTTGTACTTCTTGAGCTAACTTGATTACCGGTCCCTAAATCATCACCCTCTGATAATCTTACAAAGATAATAGGACAATACAGTTACCAGCAGAGAAACAATCAGATTGGCAGATTGCCTGTAAACAGTGTGGAAAAGGGTAGTTGTGAAATTAACAAAAAGAGTTAAGAATTAAAGACATACCAGGTGCAAACACAAAACCAGACAACATGCAGATTCACTTTTGAGAGCACAGGAATACTGTATATGAAGGATTCTGAAACTTGGACTTCATTTGTCACATTGAACATAAAGATCCTTACACCAGCTGATTGCCTAGCATTTTAGGAATCTTCTCTGTGGCCAATAAAAATATATCTCTGCTCTAAAGCCAAGAGGATTTTAACTCTTGCTACAGACATTGGGACACCACACTATGTCGCTTAGATGAGTAAGCACACTTCCTGGAAAAACCAGTCTCATTTTCACCATAGACCTTTCACTGTCACCATAGACCTAACGTAGAACTGCACAACTAACCTTACAGTAACTGCACCTTGTGTTTGGTTTGATATGGAGATAGTCAATTTCAATGGCTCTGGCAGTTTGACTTGGCTTCTTTCAGTACCTCTAAATACCTTTGTTATCAGGATGAGGAAACAGGGTTACCAGCTTGTCTTTAAGTACAATTGCTTTTTCCAGGATCACCACACTGATGCTCACAACAGCTGACCAATTGAGAGCAGCTGCTCCCAAACTGACTACAAAGTGTGCCTCTCCAGCTCCTCTGAGCTCAGCTGTCCTCATAGAACAGCCACTCTCCACTCCTCAACAGCTCCAAAACAAGAGGTACAGTTTCACAAATCCATTATGTTACCCCTAAAACCACTGTTCAGAATAAACTGATGCAGAAGGATCAGTACATATAGCTGGGCTCCACACACTAGGATCAATTCATGGACCAGCACACTCTAGTCCTCAACAAAACCTACAGACATCCTGAAGACTTTAAGGAAAAGAGAAGATTCTAGACATGCCTTGAATCCTACCATAACACTAGGGTATGTTAAAACCCTCCTGCTCCCCATAACCACTATCACACAAAGGAATAGCAATATGTGAAATGAATACTAGAAAAAGTAACTCCTGAGCAAATGTCTAAGGGGGAAGCTGACACCCTTAATCCTCTAAAACAAAGGTCTTGTTATTCTCTTCCACTAAATGTCCTCCTTGATTCTACTGTCTGCTAGAATTGTTCAGCAACTTCACAATGCAACAGGAAAGCTATCCAGAACTACCTAGAAGGCATAAGTTGGTATAGCCCATGTGACAAAGGTAGTAACTTGGTACATTATTGATGTTTCCAAGTCTGAATGGAATTGTCCCGGAGCTCTGTGGTAATTCACAGTGTAAGGACAAGACAGGAGGATACTTGACCAGAAAACACCTTCACCTAAGTTAGTGTAAGCACACAGACCTGCACAAGTTGGCAAGCATATAAGACAGATCCCATTCTCTGGGAAGGACAGAAACTCTAGGCTGAAGTCCCTGAAGCAACACAAGAGACTTTACTACCTACTACCATCAGGATGGAAACTTAATTAGCTATTAAGCATCAAAGCAGCAGGTCAAACCTGTGTTCTCACAGTTCTCCTCATCACTGTTGTCAGAGCAGTCATCTTCCCCATCACAACGCCAGGACAGACGGACACAGCGTCCTGACTTGCAGCGGAACTGGTCAGCTGTGCACATAGACGTAGCTGAGGGCCCAGAAAAGGAACATCAGACAAGCAAGAAGGATCAGAAGAGACCCAATTCTAAAGCTAACTGTCCCAAACACTCTTTTGCATCCACAGAAACAGAATGTTTCCACCAGTTCCCAGCACTTACTGCAATTCCTCTCATCTGACTGGTCATCGCAGTCAAAGTCACCATCACACCTCCAGCCAGCATTAATGCACAAGCCACTGTTGCACATGAACTCTCCAGAGCGACAAGGCTGGTGAGATGCTGCAGAAATGATAAAACACAGAAAAAGCAAACTCAGACCAATGCAACAATCCCCAAAGCTCCTCAGTTTCACCCTTACCCCCCATTATTAAGGAACTTGGTCCTGAATAGATTTCTTCTGGAAACTGTAGTAATTCTTGTAAGCAGAAGTCCACTGACTACACAGTTCTCATCACTATTCTCACTTTCCAGAGTTAAACATAACCCCTAATAATGAAGGAGCCAGCTTATCTGTGAACAATTAGATTGCCATCTACACTGTAACCCCTTCTCCAGCCAACCCAAAATGCATTTAAGTTTGCAACTCTGATTCTTGGACAAGGACTGTGCTAACTTACAGCAGTCAGATTCATCAGACCAGTCCCCACAGTCATCATCACCATCACAGTGGTAGATGTCCAAGATGCAGCGTCCATATGCACACTGGAACTCCTCCAAGCTGCAGGTGGCAGCTGGAACATCTGATGCTAACAAGGGAATCAAAGAAAAAATATGTGAGGTGACAAGGCACACTCTAGTTTAGAGGCAACCTTCTCAGCCCCATAATGGATTGGCAAGTATTCATTGCTGCTCATCTCTGCATGATTTGTATTACAGAGAGGAATGCTGGTTTTGCTTCATTGAAAAGCAGGTTAAACTCATATGCAAAGACTCATGGAGACGATCCAGTAAATACAATTTTTAAAAAAAGTTACATAGGATATCAGGCTATAAACACTGAACTTTTCAAGAGCCATTAAATTCCAGAGAAGCAAAAAGATTTGAAGGAAGAATTTATGGGAAAGTCTCAAAAAGGATCCGAGAGTGTCACCTTCCATCTTATGCTTGAAGCGCTATATCTTAGTGCCAAAAAAGTGTTTAAATTGTTTAATAAATCTGAAAATAGGTAGACAGAAAAATAAAGAAACCTTAGGGATAACTGCATATTAAGGACCGTGGCATGTCAGAATGCAAGGTTAAACTAAGGAATGATTCCTTTAAAATTTTAACAAAAATAAGCACTTGAAGACCAAAGGAAGCAAGCAAGCAGCAGGGTGTCCAGGCCAGCACCTGACCTTTGAGGATTTCAGTCTCCCTTTCCTCTCAAGCTCTGGCCAAAACAACCATGCCTATTCAGTAAGGAGCACTGCCAGAGAGATGACCCTGGGCAAAGCCAAACAAACTAATGGTCAAGGATTTGCCTACTGCTCTCTGTTCAACAGTACACTAAGTGGGAAGGCATGAAAAATATTCTGAGTCCCACACAACAGAATCTGACACCTCTTCTCATACTATTTGGAGAATGCACTGTACTTTTCAGATATACAAGTCTCCCAGCTGAGGAGTTCTGAATATAAATCTATTAAACAAAAAGGAAAAGAAAGATTGAAAAGAAAGAGTAGTCTACGAAGTGAACTACACCTGCCTGTTCAACTTGAAGAAATGGGCACAGCCTGAAGGCATGAGCTAAGAACTTTAATTCAGTGAGTGTCAGTGGCTGGATATGAAAATGTGTGTTAATGTGGCCCTCACCAAAAAGAGCCTGAGTGTTTCATTTCCTTGAGAAAATTAAATCAGTGACTTAAATTATCATGCTGTGTGATTCCATTGTAACACACACATCCCCAAAAGAAACAAAGGAAAAAAACCCAGACAAAAAAGAAGTGTGTAATCCCACCTTGTCCCAGACGAGTGACAAACATGATTGCAGATAAGAAAAAGATGACAACCACATGGATGAAGGTAAAAGAACAGGAGGTAGCCAAACTGAACTTCTTAGCAAGTTACTTAAAATGTCTTATAGAGACAACTGCCAGCTAGGACTGAAATAGCGTTTCAGCTCAGAGAAACAGGGACACCACTTCTGGGTGCCCCTCCACTCCCACAGGAGGCAACATTGGAACATCTCTCTTCCCTTCCTGAGGGTCTATTCATGGCCTTCGGTGAAGTGACAGGCAGGGGAACAAGAAAGGCAGAGAGCGAAAGGAGAGGGAGAGAGGCTGGCTTCCTCTTAGAGTCCTTTCCTGGCTTAGAAATGTTTGCAGCCCCTGGCTTTCTGCCAAGTCTCATTATCTGGAAAGATAAAAGACAACTCCCCCATGCATCCACTCCCCCTGCCCTTCAGGAGCTGGCAGCCCTCATCCCCCTCCCAGAGCCTTTTGAAGTTTCCTGCTATCTAGAACAAATTCTGCAAAATGCCTTTGAGAGCAGGGAGGGGGAAGGGACCACTGCAAGTTCCAGAGACATGGACAGTGCTCACAGACTCAGGAGAGAGGCAGTGTGGGTTAGAAAGGGACACAAACTCCGGTCCCACTTGCTACAAGCCTGTGAAGGTGAAGAAGGAAACAACTGTTGTGGGTTCTCATGCCCCAACACCACCCCCCTCCTTCAGCATGGGTCACTTGCTGGGCAACATCCTGCAAAAAGCATTTACATGAAGGGAGACTGGGCAGGCAGGAGGTGCCTTCAGTGTGCAGTACCTGAGGGTGGTTTCAATAAGCAGAGTATGTCTCCATTTCCAAAATTTCAGTCTGGAATCAGACAAGAGGAAAAAGAAGGGAATAGTATTCTCGCCTTCCAGCTGCCCTTCAACTCCTCCAGTTTTATAGAGAGCTATATTCAGTAAAGTATAAACTCCTGCTCTGACCCAAGGTCACAGCTATAGGAAGAAAGAAGCAGCAAGGCACAATTGAAGTATGTTTGTGAGGTAACACAAGAGAGACACCATTCTTTTGTGCCCTCTGGGGTAGGCAGAAGAAGGTAGCATAGCTGCCAGTACAGGCAGAACTAACTTTCTTTTGATCTCTGCTGCAGAAAACATGCCAAAACCCAAGGCAAGAGCAGGTCCAAAGGGCTATTTCCTGTGATTACAAAGAAAAGCACTCACGGCAATTCTCTTCATCTGAGCCATCCTTGCAGTCTGTGTCCCCATCACAGAACCAGTGCTCAGCTATGCAGCTGCCGTCACTGCAACGGAACTCCTTCTCTGAGCACTTTCTCATATCTGCAGAGACAGCAATGCAAACAAAGCCTTGGCTTTTTCTCAGAGTACCCAGGAAAACACCACAACATCCTCCTGAAGCTCCTAGGGCACCCACAAACAAGACTGCTCATTAAACCATACATATCCCTGTCAGGCAGGGCCTGAGCAAAACCATCATTGTTCACTGCTGAACTGACACAGAGTGCTGGATTCAACAGGAATCCAAGGGGAATTCACAATCCCATGTCAAAGAAGGAAAGGTCTCAAGTGATATTTTTTGCCTGGCAGGTAAGCCACATAGCCCAAGATCCTAAGCAGCCAACCCTTGGAATGGAATATCCCACAAGTTCAGCCCAGAAAAGCCAGCTGGGAGCCTTAGCCGAGTTCTGGGAATCCTAGAATTGCAAGGCTGGACTCTGCACAACTCATAACTCCTCTTGAAGTACTGTGAAGGCAGTATTTACATTAACTCACCACACTGCTCATCACTGTTGTCCCCACAGTCATTGTCACCGTCACAGTGCCACAGGCTGCGAATGCAGTATCCATTCTGGCATGAGAACTCATCTTCCTCACACTCCCTTGGAGCTGCAAGGACACAACGGGGGTAAGGTGAAGGCACGGCAAGAAGATTTAGCTTGCAGAACACCAAATGTGTGACATGTTACAAGTCAAGCAACATCATCCTCCAAGGACACGGTGATGCTGGAGAGCTGATTCTCCTAACAAATACCAGGGGAGCCACTGGGAGATTCCTTGAGTGTCTCTTTTCCACTCTGTTCACACAGCAACAGTACAGCAGGCTCTAAAACTTGAGGTTTAGGTTGAAGGAAGTAGCTGGAACAGAGAGATGAAGCCACCCATCCTATGCTGGTATGTATTCTAGCACTGTCCCAAGACAGACTGAAGATAACCCTGCACAGAAAAAAGGTAATCCAAACCTCTTTTCAATTGAGTTAATAGTCTCTCTCATTATCTAACAGGTAACTGCTAGCAGTGTTGTATTTCCACCTTCTTTCACAACAATGTCAAAGCCGTCTCCGAAACAAAGGACATGTTCACTGAAGAGGGAGAGAGAAAATTTGAACTTCCTCTTGCGAACACCTCAGAATTTGGAGCCTCATTCCACTCTCCTTGGAAGTCTCCTAAGGAAGCTTGTCTGCAGACAAGTAAGGAAACGAAAAGGACTGCAAATTTAGCACCTGAGGACTCCAGTCCAACAGAAACCCTCCTATGGTTACTGCTAGCCTGAATAACCTTCCAGGAATCTCTCATGCACAGAACCTTCTTTCTCCTTTCATTGGTCTCCAAATCTTTTGATCACACCCTTCTCCACTGTTATCTTAGATATGAGGGCATTTCAAACTTTTATGAAAAACAGAAAACCAAAGAGACCCAGACCTACATATCTTTTCCTTCATGAATATATTTGAATGGACTGGAAAACTGAGTTTAGTCCTGCATTCCAGAGCATCACACAGGATGTCAACCCCTGAACTTTGCTTCCCAGTTCTTTGCCCAAAAAGGCAGGCAAAGATCAGGGATATACTGATCAGAAAGTGAACTAACTTCCATGAATGCAGTGGACATAGAATACTTTACAGTCAAGAGCTTTATTTCTACATTTCTTCAGATGGGGTTCCTCCAAGAGAGTCACTCTGGAGCCCCATGCATACAACTCTGTGTAGGCAGTATCCTTACAGCACCTTCCCTCTCGTCAAGGAGCCCTGTTTGAAGGGACAGGATGCTGGTGACAGGCCAGCACTGCAGAAAAGTCAGACAGTGGAACCTGAGGCCACAGGAAGTCAGCCAGACAGGCAGTTCAGTGGGATTTGGCAGGGGTTAGGTGTTTCCACTAACAGGGGAGGGCATGAAGAGCCCAGCTCAGGGAAGTGCTTCATGGGACATTAACTAGCAGGGCTGCAGGGCATAAACGGTTCTACAGCTGGATGGAGAATCATCCCCTCCCCCAAGACAGGCAGCTGAACAGCAAGCCAGGTGCCAAGGCAGCAGGGCTTACAGGTACACACCTCTGTCATGGGCAGAATATAGCTTACTACAAGCCAGTGGTCCAATTCAGTGGATAGACTCTTACATTGCTGTAATAAAAAGGGTCAACTTTCCCCAGTCACAGCAGGCAGGCACTGCACCCACCCTCTTCCCTCAGACAGGTGACTTACGGCAGTCCTGCTCATCAGAGTCATCCTCGCAGTCATTGTCTCCATCGCAGACCCATGACCGGCGGATACATTTTCCATTGTCACAGTGGAAGTCCAAGGGGGAGCATGTGGGCAGCACTGAAAGAGCAAAGAAACACCTCATGTAGCTGCAGCCAGCTTCCTTCCTGAGAACAAAGTTCCTTCCCTCCTGGGGGAGCAGAGCTAAATCTCTTAGAAACAAAAGACAAAATTTCAAGTTACCAGGAAGAGCTGTTCTTAGAGGGGGGGTCAGGGTAGGGCTGTAGCTTGGCAGTCTCTTCCCCAGAGAAACATTGACCTTTCCACAATAAAGTAGCTGCTGCAATTCCCCCATTGAGTTCCTCTTTCATCCTTGAGCCTGCTGTCCTCCTATAACTGCACTTGTTTTATAACAAGCAAAGTTAAACCATCAACATCTTTCCTGCATGTTTCCCAGGGCAGTCCATCCTGTTTCTATTACACAGCAAGTTCCTTAGAGTGAGAACTATCAGAAGCAATGTTTTGACTTTATGAAGTCACATGCTACAGTGTGTGTTTCAGCATGGGGACTCTGTCAGGGTTTTTTGCCTAAGAAATCTGCAAGGAGAAGCTGAGAAGCAGGAATCCACTGCTGGGGATAATTTTCTGTACCTCAGGTGTGGACAACAGTCCCAAGCTTGCTCAAGGTTTCCATACAGAAAGGATGAAAGAAGGGGGCAGACATGGGATGATGCCTGCCCACACAGGAGTCTGTTTGTAATGGAGTGGACCCACAAATCCACAGCGCCTGAAGAGGCCTGGAGCTACATAGCTGAAATTCAAGGGGGAGCATCATTCCTGCTCTTTCCCCCACAGATGAGAGGAACACTCAACTCCAAGAGGTTCATGCTTTTAAGTGCTGCCAGCTGTGGTAGGCAAGGGGCTGCACAAGACTGTTCCTGACAGGTGTGTTCTCCAAAGAAGAGCATTTGCTCAGTGAAGTGACGGGGCGAGGGCGAGAAAGGCCCTGAAACCCTGCCTGAAACCCTTTCATCCCAGCCCAGCCTGCCGACAGCAACTCCCATCTGTCACCAGGCAGGCCAGCCCTCTTCTGCTATGCTGCTACTCCCTTTCCTGCCAACACTACCCTGGAGGTGGGAGTGAGAGGGGAGGGAGGTGGGTAAAAAAGGAAGGTGAAGACAGCAGCCACACACAAAAGGAGGATGATTTAATAAGGAGAACAAATAGTCGCATTTTCAGTTTTTCCAGCTTTCTCAACCCTCTGTTTCCCCTTGGCCCAGGACTGTTGCCAGTGTCCTGTTAAAGAAGCATGGATTATACATACTGAATCATTCACTGCTCTCCATAGCAAGTCCTCCAACATTTTTCACCAAGGGCCTGTCCTAAAAGCCCCCCCCCTCTAAGAATATATTAGGGCAGATAAATTCAGACTTTCTCTAACATCCATGTTTCTAACCACAAATTCAGATAATCTTCTCAGTTGTTCCTTAGTGCGGCAGGCATTTCCATACATGAGGACATCACTACAGATGTAATTGCCCTCAACATTCAAAGAATTTGGCATTGGCCCTCGGGAAAAGGTCCTTCCCATCATGTCTAGGCTACCCCATGCAGATATCTCTCCATCTCATATCCAGCTACTTCTAGGCCCCAGAGGGGTATGAAGGATAAGAAATACTCTGAAAGGGGAAGCACAGAAATCTGTATTTTCCCTCTACAGATTTGACAGCATCCTGATCTTCCAATAACTGAACCCCTTCCTTATATTTCAGTTTCTGTGGTTTGCTGCAGCAAAATGAAGAAGGAGTTTTGTCTTCTTCCTCAGGGCAGGTAGAAGTAGAAAACTCTCCACTTTCCAAACTCTGCTTCCAAACAAAACGAGGACGTTTTTGGACTCAGATGATCAGTCCAACAGATCAGACCTCTCTCCCCCAAGAACAACTTCCAAACACTGCACACTGAGAAAAACCTTCCCCGGCCTCAGCTGCAATTTCAGGACTAAGACCATCCTCCCAGCATATGCTTTAGCATGACTAATCACCAAAGGACTGCACAGGAGCCACCTGGAAGGGAATTTGCATGCTCACTCTCCAGGGGAGAATTCTTCAGGCTCCCAGAGGGTTAAGCCATTAGCGCTGGTTCAGAGCAGATACCATTATCCCACCGAACTGCTGCATCCCTTCATGAGCTAAGGACATAAAATGAAATTCCACCCCTACAGGAAACAGTTCAACCAATTTCATACTCGCCCTAGATATAAAAATCAAGCTTCAAGCACAGGGGAAGAGAGCAAAACACAAACTGCCATATACAAAGGAGGACCAAATTCCCTAACCCAGCAGAGATCAAGTGTGTGCTAGCCTAGAAAACACTGGAGTGGGGGCAGGGTGGAATTAAATCTCCTTCTACAGGAGCTCTCCTTTAAAAGAGGAAGAAAAACCACAAACCCACTTGAGACCAAAAAACCCAACCTAATGAATGAGGGCTGATGTCTCATAGAGCAGAGGAACTGCCAATGGGATCAGGGCAGGGATCCACATAAACCTGTAACCTGATTTTAATAATGGTCAGAAACAGATGCTTCAAAAGAAAATGCAAGAAATTCTGGGAGCAGCTTTCACATGGGGGCAATCTTCCTAATCCCCCTCTTCCTAGCTCTGCCCTCCCAACCCCTTCTTCCCACTAAAAAGCACACTGCTTACACAAAAACATTCCAGTTTCCTTCGATTTGTTCTAAGGACATCAGGCTCCAGTTCCACTGCACAGCCCTTTGCTCTAGGGTTGTTACTAATCAGCTCTGCTGTTGGCTATTGATCACTTCATATTTTGATGAGTTTTATTTCTATAGAGTTAAAGCCAAGGCTATATCACTATCACACAGTGAATGTTTAATATTGTTGTAAATACATCCAAAGTGTTTGGAAATTTGAAGTTAAGAAGAAATTCAAAAGCTAGGAGGTCACACTTAGGACATTCAAATAACCACCACTATGTCTTGTTCTGACATAATGGAGCAGCTATACAGTCTGGTAAGTGTATTGTTTTCACTCACATAGCTAACTTTAAAAGCCATAGTCACAAAGTAGGTACATGAAATACAAATGAAGCAGCAAGAACTCTTTTCACTGACAGAGGTGGAACAAGACCTCTTCATCTTGCTGGAGGACAAACTGGATTAGCATCAAAAAGATTAGAAACTGAATACCCATATTCTTATCCTATCTTGATATTGATGTATGACCCTGGGACATTTCTGCCTCTTTTTCCCCCTTCTCCAACCTGTAAAATGAAGGATATTTATTACTTTTTGAAACAGCTACAAGTCCTTCATAGGCATCACTTCTCCTGATAAGAGACCAATCATAGATTGTAGTAAAATGCTTTCACCAGTGCTCACAGCAGGATTAGGCTATGCCAACAGTAAACACAGTTAAGCCTCAACCCCCCCTTCTCTGCTCAATTCCAGCTTGATCTCTCCATATCAATGCAAAGAAACAATATTTTCCTAAGAGAGATGAGCAAAGGCAAGTCCCAGGATGGAGTTGAAAGCAGGCAAATGCCCAGAAAGACAGGTACTAACTTGCCTCCCCAGGCAGAGCCAGAGGCAGGATGGGGAGCAAACCCAAGGAAGGGGAGCCAGTGGGAAGAACTAGGCAGGGCAGCAACAGCTAAAGAGAGCACATCTGTCAACTGACAGTGAGCAATACAAAAAGGTCTTTGAACTTCCAACCATTTCCCTGAGCTCATCCCTCTGCATGGTCACACTGGACATCATCCAATGTTTCAGCAAAGTTAGGTCTATCGTAAGCCTGCTATTCCTCCCCCTCTCCCAACTCCTATTACACAGGACACTCTTTTATTGCCAAGCAGAAGGAGAAGGGGGAGGGCGGGGGAAAAGAGAAGTTTATAAGGTGAAACACAGACTGAATCACGTCCCACTGTCCTTTGAACACTTTATCCCTGTTGCCTGTGGTGAGCAGGTTGCTTTGTACCCAAGGACAGCAAGCAACTGGTGTTCAGAGCTGTGGAACACAGAGAGGCTTGAACAATACTGGCTGCTTAATTAGACAAACGCTCATTCATGTGAAGAATGAGAAGTCAATTTTAAACATAAATACAACTAAAAAAAAAAAAAAAACATGCTACCTACATTATACAAGTGCAGCCTGACCCCCAGCTATGTTCATACTCGTGCATATGTATAAACACACACATACCCACGAACAGATCTGTTGCTGAGATCTGCAGCACAGCAGGCAAAAAGTCCAGGACAAAAATAAAGGAGATTATTCCACTCTCAGGAAGAAAAAGGAGACATTGCATTTTACTAACAAACATTTTAGAAAATCTAGTTCCAGAATAACATAAAATGTTATTGCACTGCTGAACTGTATTTAAGGATGTTGCAGGTCAAAAGAAAAAAAAAAAGAAAAAAAAAAGAAAAAAAAAGAAAATACTATCAGCATCCAATCTTTCACAGCCCTTTGATCACAAGCACTCTGCCTGAGGGGGCATTTCATTAATTCTGGTGCCTTTTAAAGGAAACATACATACTCCAGGCCCAATAACATGACAAAGTTTCAGATACAGAACTGGTGTGTTTTCAAGAGAATACTGAACTCTTAACAAGAGTTCCTAGATTTTAAAACTTGAGGTTTAGAAGTGAAGCTTCACCTGAGCCTTTGCATCTGAGCTCCTGATTAAGTGAATGGCAGAAGGAAAATCACTCTTTCAAAGTTTCTGTTAATTTTAATAAAAGACCTGTGAGATTTTTTATCCTAACCTCACCTTAATTTTTTTTTTTTTTGGTGGGGTTGATGAGCAGGTTATAGTGACAGTCCTGCCTGGCAAGGAAAAGACCCGCTACTGGGCTTGAATGAGATGTAGCTCAACAGCAACTGTATCAATTTCTCCTTGAGATGGGAACAACAGATCAATTTCAGTAAGCTTTAAGGTAAAAGAAATAAATTTTTCTTCAGTCCCTTCAAATGAAGAAGTTTTGTACAACAGTGCAGGGAGGTAAGCAAACAAGTCTGCCTCCCAAAAAGTACCACATTTACAAGTCAATTATGTATGATACAGATCCAAAATTCAGAGCAAGAAAGCTCTTCTGGGAGGATGGTTATGGGGACATTTGGTGTATCTTATGAGAAACAGAACTATGTATCAGTCCTCAGGCCAAGTTTACTCAGTTGTCCTTTCACCCCTGCCACAGGAAGTAAGACTCATTCACACCATGAGGACTTCAAAGGGCGTGCAGGAGGACAGAATGAAAACCATTCCTCTTCTTGCATGCGGCTTTCGTTAGGGACAGGCCAAAGCAGTCTCTGCTGGCACAAGGCAGGAAGGAAGCTGAACTACCCTGTGCATGTGCAGCAAGAGCTTCCAAGCCAGACACTGTCAGCCAGCCAGAGAGCTGACAGCAGACAAAGTCTATGGAGCAGGCATGACAGCTGGCAGGTTGCTTATTGCTATTATTACTACAGCACTCTGGCTTGTAAACATGATCCAGAGCAGGAAGCAAACATGTCACGGAATAATTGGCTTCCATCACAGCACGGCTTCAAATTTGCAAGGAGAACAATTTCTGAGATAGGTAAGCAGAGGCAGGGCTCTCCCAAAACTAATGGAAAATACCTATGGAGAGGCAGATGCTCTAAGGACACTGATACAAATGTAAAGTGTCTGGGATAAGCAGAAACAGTGACAGTTGAGGAAAAATTTAGTGGAATCAACTCAAGAAGTGGTGATGTGTTTTACAGTGTGCAACACAATATTAAAAATCCAAACAAAGTAAAACATACCATATTTTAAGAATTTATCTCAAAACTGAAAATATCTCTCAAAAGGAGGGTTTCCCATGTCTGCTCCTGTTTTTCACAGTTGTAACTCCACTCACTACCAAGTATCTTGCTTTCTTTTTTTTTTTTATACCACACACTGCATTTCAAGCTGTTATTCTCTAACCAAAATTACAGATTACCAATTCAAGGCTAGAAAATTGCATTAATATAGAATTTAACAAACTCCAATCAACTACTCAAGGATATATGCAGTACTGTAGAGACACAGATGCAAGACTGAATCTTGACTTGCTAAAGTAATTTTCACCTTAACCCCCAGCCTGTTTCAGTCTCTTGCTTTATTAGGAGTCCAGTAGTCCAATGTCTTCCCATTTTCCTCTCCTCTTCCCAAGGAAGGAGACAGAACTCATTCTTCTCATTGAATTGGGTTAGAGTATACATATGAGCATATGATACACTGAAGAAAAGTACACTTTAAAAAGGTATGGTTGCAGATTTATTTCTCTGGAAAGTTTGGACATTCACAGGAGAAAAAAAGAAAATCCTGTAACTCTAAAACTAGTTTGCAGCAGATCAGTGGAAAGGTGAGACTCCTTGCAAACACATCTGTTCACTCATTCAATCAGAGACATCTACTTGATATAATTCCAGCCTGTAAAACTCAGAGCTGCACATCCATGCAATTTCTGGAAAAGAATCTAAATAGCTTTAGCATCTCAGAAGACTCCATATAAAGTGGTTGCAAATTGCAGTTCGTAAGTCAGAAAAAAACAACTGGGCCCACTCCATCACAAAGATTAGCCCCAGTTTTTTGAGGAATTTTTAAAGTAGGCCTTTAGTATATCTGAGGCTTGCTGGATAACTTCAGAACAACCCAAATCTTTAGCTCAGTATTTGTATTAAAAGAAATTTAATCATTTCAGTCAATAAATAAAATGATAAATCAAGTTCAAAACAGAGAAACTCAAAATTTCATTCCAGCCAGGAAACTTTATGCATGTCACAGACAAAAAGCCAGGGAAGGAAAGAAAAATTAGTGAACCAACTGTTTTCATGTACTGTGTGCATCACTGCTGATTTGTGAGAAGCTTAAATCAATTTAAAGTTCAAGTTGCTGTTCCAAGGGGCTCAAGCCCCACCCCTGCTCTTGCACTCCCTGCTGCCCTGTTTATGCTTGGCACAGTCAGCAAGCAGAGAAAATGGAAGGTTAACCCCACAAATGAGTACACCTTCAAAAGGCTCCTGTAAGCCAAGCAGAAGAGAGGGCTTTAGCAAGCAACCTGTTCTGGCAAAAAGGTTTGGTGCTATAATAACTAAGCCAGACACAAAACAGCACAGACAGTTACCACAAGCCTACTCTGTAGAGCTGATCTAGTTCTTACAAGCTAAGAATAGTATCATACTTGGATTCATAATGAGCAGCCACTCAGAGCAAGATATAACAGGCTTAAAGGAGGAAGTGTTCCTCAGGCTCCTCCACTGCAACCTTGAATGTGCGTGCTGAAGTCATGCACTTAAAAAATAGAGCAAAGGATGCTACAGAAATGTTAACTTTTATTTCTGCTTTCTTCTTTCCTCTAAATTGCACTTCAAGTACTGCTGGCTGTCAGCTGAAAAAGTTCTCTTTGTATCTATTCTACCAGGATGCAATATTTAAAATGACAGCTCCTATTCTAGTCCTTCCCCTTTGAATCACTTTACTACTCTGTATAAATGGAGCAAGTTATATTCTGATTAAGATCACAGATTCATCAAGGTTGGAAAAGACCTTCAGGACCATCTAGTCCAACAGTCAACCTATACCAGCCCCAAGCCACACTCTCAAGTGCCACGTGCAGACACCTCTTAGACACTTCCGGAGACCATGACTCCACCACCTCCCTGGGCAACCTATTCCAATGTCTGACCACTCTTTCAGTGAAAAGTCATTTTCTAATGTCCAATCTTGCCTGGTGCAACTTAGGGCCATTCGCTCTCATCCTTTCACTTGAAACATGGTAGAAGAGAGACTGACCCCCACCTCATTACAGCCTCCTCTCAAGTAGTTGTAGATGGCAATGAGGTCTCCCTAGCCTCCTTTTCTCCAGGCTAAACCCCAGCTCCCTCAGCTGCTTCTCCCAATACATGTTTTCTAGACCCTTCATCAGCCCAATTGTGCTTCTCTGGACACACGTCAGCACCTCCGTGTCCTTCTTGTAGAGAGGGGCCCAAAACCAGACACAGCACTTCAGGTGTGGCCTCACCAGTGCCAAGTAGAGGGGGACAATCACTGGTCCTGCTGGACACACTATTGCTGATACAGGCCAGGATGCCATTGGCCTTCTTGGCAACCTGGACACACACACACTGGATCATGTTCAGCTGTATGACCAGCACCCCCAAATCCTTTTCTGCTGCACAGTTTTCCAGCCTGCAGTGCTGCCTGGGGTTGTTGTGATCCATGGGCAGGATCTGACACTTCACCTCGTTGAACCTCGCACAACTGGTCTCAGCCCATCGACCCCAGCCTTTTCCTCATCCACTAAATGGGTCATGTTGTCACAGAAGATCAGGTTGGTTAAGCAGGACCTGCCTTTTGTAAAACCATACTGTCTGGGCCTGATCCCTGGTTGTTCTGCACATGTTGTATGATGGCACTAGGATGATCTGCTCCATAACCATCTCTGGTACCGAGGTTAGGCTGACAGGCCTTTAGTTCCCTGGACAATCCTTCCAACTCTTCTTGTAGGTGGGTGCTTCATTTGCTCATCTCCATTCAACTGGAACTTCTCCAGTTAACCAGGACTGCTGCTAAATGACTGAAAGTGGTTTGGCAAGTTCTTTCGTCCTCATTACTTTTAGGTGCATCCCTTCTGGGCTCATAGACTTACGGGTGTCTAATTAGCATAGCATGTCACTATTTCCTTCTGGATTATGAGGGCTTCACTCAGCTCTCTGTCACTACGTTCCAGCTCAAGGAACTGGGTATCCTGAGGACAACTGCTTTTGGCATTAAAGACTAAGGCAAAGAAGACATTAAGTAACACAGCCTTTTCCTTATTTCCCTGACACAATGCTACCCTGTACACTCAGCTAAGGGGAAGACTCTGCTCGGCCCTCCTTTTGCTGCCAACATATTTATAGAAATTTTTCTGTTGTCTTAACTGCAACAGCCAACCTTCTTAGAAACTGTAAATTAAAAAAGGCGGAAGTCAAACCCAGTTCCCACATTCTCTGCATCACTTTATATTCTGTCTCTTATAAGTCTATCTCTATTTCATATTCTTCCCAACCTCCAGTGCCTGAGAATATCAGCATTGCTCACTCTTCAGTACTGTTTCCTAGTTTGCACAGCTTCTATTCAAATAGATACAGGCCAGATCCCCTTAATATATTGTGTCTCCTTAATACAGTATATCTTACTGTGCAAGACCAAGAGAGTTCCTCTCTCTGAGGCCACAGAAAGAGACATGTGAGGCATCAGAATACACCAAGAGAAGAGTGGAAGAAAGCAGCATGAAAAAAAAGTTCTTCCTCAAAACACAAAATCTGCGTCTACTTGTAATACAATGACTTCCCAAACAAGAGGTGGCATATTCATTTTTAACAGCCCTTGGTGGATTATACATCCATAAACTTGTCATATTGCTGTTTGAGAATGTTTGAAGTTTCAGAATCAATGTTTTGTGGCAAGGAGATTCACAATTCAAGCCTATGTTGTACGAAGCAACTCTTGTTAGCACCTCCTGCTTGTTCCTATGGAAGATCTTATCTTTCCCACCCCCAAGTCTTACCATGCCTGCTTAGCTTGAAATTTGTGGTGCTGGAAGTTGTTGAATTACCAGGAAAATTATATCAAGAAGTATCTCTTGTCTAAATCGTTACTGAGCCCACAAAAAAAAAAAGTTAAAACAATCCCACCACCATCCCCCAATCTCCTCACCTACCTGCAAAAAAAAACCCCAAAAGAAAAGGAATTTTCTTCTGTGCTTTGGAAAAAGCCAATAAAACCAGCTTAGCTATTGGATATGCCTCACCTCTCCAAGACTAAAGGTCTTCCATGTTGCTTAATGTTCACAAAATTTTAAGAAGCAAGAATCCAGAAGGAAGAAAATTTTCATGAAGCTGGGTTGACATCTCCCACGTTTAAGGAAGAAGAGATTCTTTAAGACAATACTTACAAGATTAGGAAAGCTCCTTTCCATACAGTAATCAACAGCAGAAACCAGGAAAGGTTAGAGAGAAGATCCAGCAGAGGAAGATAAATTTCTCTCTACTGTCCACTGACAGGAGCCTTAAATTTTCAGCTCTAGGGCAACATTTAGGAAAGGAGTTTCATGAGACCAGGCGTTTTTTTCTACTCTTCAATTCTACCATGCTCTGTGGAATCCAAAGAGACGAGGTAAAAAAGGAACTTACTTGTGTCTCCATGGAAAGAGGCTTTCTCTATTCATCTCTATCATGCTACATCCACTCAAAATGACATTTCACATCAGTTCTCACCTATCTGGGCTCAGCTACAGATGCCAACACTATGCAGATACACAGTACCTGCAAGGTAATGTCTCTCAGCAGATCCCAGGACCAGTGAATGTTTATTTCAGTGCTTACCTTTCCCTCCCTTCACAGGGCAGCAAGGACAGAAACTAGAACGTTACCTAAGAGGGCAGACACTCGCAATACACCTCTTCACACTATTTATTTTCCATTAATATTTACAGCCAAGTCATATAATTTAACCCAGAGATAGTGCTTTTGCAAGGGTAGAAAAATGAGAGGTACTGTTCTCTGTCCCTCTTCGCCCTCTAACATATTCATGTCCAAGCACCACCTAAAACCAGCTGCAAAAAAAGCCAGAGTTGGGCTTCCACTGTGTTTTATATCATTGGACAATGACTTTGTTCAACCCTGAGTCAGTCAAAAGTACAAATCATCTACAATCAAAAACATTTGTCACACAAGGGGTAGGATGTGCCTGTAAAACACTGAGAAAAAGATACTCAATTTTCCCAAACACAAGTCAAGGATAGTATTCTTACTGCAGCCATCTTCATCGCTGTGGTCCCCACAGTCATTGTCTCCATCGCATTGCCACTGAGCAGGGATGCACGTGCATTCACCAAAAGCACTGACAGCACAGGTAAAATGATTACGCCCACAGGAGCACTCAGTGCTACTTGTAACACCTGTAAAGAAAGAAAGAAAGAAAGAAAAATGTTTTGAAGAGATCCCATCTATTTTAGAGTAAACATTAAATACAAAATGACATCTATTTTTCTCTGTGTACACACAGAAAGTGTATACACACTATTGTGTACAAACACATCCTTGACTGCAAAGGAAAATATTCACCCTCCTCACATGCTGAAACTGGAGATCAATTACTATGCACAGTTTCTTGGCAAGGGGCTCTTTAAGGCAACAGCAAAGTGCAATCTGCCAAAAAGAGACTCGAGAATCAGCTGAAAAATAACTCAGCACTAATCACAAAAATTCAAGGAATGCCAGGTATCAGAACACCCCTTTACTTTACAAAGTCAGTCCTCTCCTAGACCACAGTGCTGCTGCTGCTCCTCTTCACTTAGTTCTGACACCACAATACAAGGAAAAACTCTCTGAAGTAGAATCCTTGCTATTTGAAGGGTCTTCTCCAAACCCTAAGCTTTTTAGATGCAAACCTTTTGCATGTCATTATTTTAGACATTTCAGACTCAAGTGACAGTGGAAAAAATATCTTTTATTATTTACCTGTAAACATTAAACTGTTACACTAGGCTGTGCAAAACTGACATTTATAAGAGCAAGCTTTACAAACTGACCAAAAGAAAATGCAGTCCAAACAATAATGTATAACCTGATAAGAATACTTTTTCCAGCCTTAAAGTTAGCCTAAGGACCTCCCAGCCCTCCTTTCCCACCTTCAGAACACTCTAACACAACTCTTGACTCTGACCCCTGTGCAAATGCAACTATTTAGAATATTAACCCACACTTCCTCTTAAGAAAATCTCTGCCTTGAGAAAGAACAGGCTGTAACACCCCCCACCCCCAAAAGGAAAAGGTCATGCCTGAACTTCTGTCTGACATTATCTAGACAATCTATATAATCAATATCACTGTTAAACAAATGATTATCAACCATCAACTCCCTCAAGGTAGTCTGGTTGGATTTTTTTGCATTGTTCCTTCTTTCTGCATTTCAAACAAACCTAAAGCTCTTAGATTAAACAACAGATCATAAGGAAATAATTACAGAGAAATACCTGCCCCAAGTGGTAATTAATTACATACATACTGAACTATTTTCAGCCTTTTTGAGTTCATTGATCTCACCCATACATCTAGTGTACCTGTGATTAACCATAACCTCTGCCCATTAAGAAAAAGAAAAAACAAGCCTCATACTTTCCTTATTTTCCATTCTAATTGAGAAAAGGAATATCTGCAAAATTAATGGAATATTTCTGCAACTCTTTCAACAGCAGTGCTCCCTCCAGTGAAGACATAAGACATCCACTTGTGCCAGTAGAGCAAAGATTTAACTTCAGAGAGAATGCACTTCCTTGAAAAAGGATTACATTATGTTTCTACTGCACAAAACTGGCTGAAGAGATTTCTGCTGGCCTCAGCTGCCTGCTTGCAAATGCTACACTGCAGGTTGCAAGGCCTTAATACAAACTATTTTCCAAGCTGAACTGCACCCAACAAATTGGTTGTGGGATTTCTGTTCAGTCTGTCATGGATGTGAAAACCTTTTATTTTTTCACTCACGTCCACTACAAGTTAGCTTTGAAAGGTTTAGTACAAAACATACATCTCAAGGTATTACTGCATACAACAGAAAAGCAGCCCTCATCTGGTCTAATGAGGGACAAAGGCTAAAAGAACAGGAGGTGAATAAGGAATGCAAGAGGCCAGGGCAATCAGCTCTTCGGAGAACTTACCAGGTATGGCCAGGGCAAGGGCTGGCTTAAAAGAACAGCAAGTGGGTAATGTAGCCAGAAGGCAAAAAAAGCAACAGACATTCCTAAGAAAAAGCAATTTATTATCTTTGCAACATTTCAGACTAGTAGAAATAAACTAACAGAAATTCAGAAGAACCACATCCACCCACAAAAATCAAACAGGTTTGTTCAAACCGACAACGCAGAAAATTCAGAACAAACCATCTTCTGCTGTTGTAGGTGCTACAACCTTTTAAAAAGACAGAACTAGTTGTACATTGTAACCAAAGTAGCTGTTGTTTAAACTACCTTTTCCAAAGCAATTTTCTACCATTATCCACAAAAGCACCCCAAAACACTCATCCCAGCTACTTTAAACTCTAATACCCCTTCCAGCTGGAGTACTCAAGACCACTATCATTTAGGTTAGAAAAGATCTCTATGGTCACCAAGTCCAACCATGAACCCAACACTGCCAGGTCCACCATTAAACTGCTTCTCTAAGTGCCACATCCACATGCCTTTTAAATACCTCCAGGAATGGAGACTCTATCATTCCCTGGGTACCCTGTCCTCCATTATTGACAGCCCTTTTGGCGAAGAAATTTTCCCTAATATCCAATCTAAACCTCCTCTAACACAACTTGAGACTATTTTTGTTCATCCTGTCACCTTGTACCTGGGAGAAAAGACACCTACCTCCCAACAACCTTCTTTCAGGAGTTGTGATAGGGTCTCCCTGAGCTTCCTTTTCTCCAGGCTAAACAACCCTAGCTCCTTCAGCCCCTCCTCTGAAGACTTGTTCTTCAATCCTTTCACCAGCTTTTCTGGCCCTCCCCATGAGCAGCATGGCAATACAGCACTGCAACAGCAACCAAAGAATTAGTGCAGCTGTCCCAGTCTGCAAACTGTAACTTCATCTGCTGTATTGTCAAACACACAGTGCTCTTCAAAGTTGTTACTAATATTAGGTTACATATAAGCACACACATACTAAATCTGTTCTTCTCGCCTCATTAAAGCTGCTATGTTCCATCATCTCTGCTCTGTGATTTTACCATGCTACTGAAACTGTTGGAAGCTGAAGGACATGCCATGACCCAGATACCAACACTCCCTCATATGCACTCGCTGGTGTCTGTAGAGCCATTATGTAAGCATACTTTGCTCAACAATTTCAAATTAAAACCAGTGCAGATCTAATGGTTTGTGATTTGTGACCCTTAGGAGAACTAGCCTTCTAGTCATTTATAAATCATGATCTATCCTGATTTTGCACTTGTCAAGTAATGCATATGACTGCTGGGAAAGCACACTGATTTCAGCCTATGAACAGTTTCAGAAGCAAATCCTGGATGGGAGTCTTTCCCAGCCAAAAGAACAAGGTGAATGAAAGCTGGCGCACCTGAAGGCAGCAGGCAATTTTCTCAATGATTTCACTGTGGATAGTATTTCACCTTTGGTGTCTCATGAATATTTCCCAGTACTCAGAGCTCCAGTGACACTACCCTGTAACTGTATCTGTAACAGTAGAGGGTCAGGAAGGATAAAGATGAGAAGCGTGTTTTTTCCAACTCCAAGCGGAAATGGTGCACTTGGTGTGAGAAGCCTTAGCAGGAGATCGACTCCCTTACTTCAAACTCTCATTAAACACTGGGAGCCTGAGACAGAAGACTGACCAAACACACACATAAAGCTCCAGTGTCACGTTTCAATCCCAGTTAGTCAGTGGGCCAGGAACAGGATGGAAATCAGCGCTTGCTGTTCAGGCAACTGGAACAACAATCAAAGGGGACTTATCTAATTGCACTTGTACACATTATTCTGGAGCAGGAACACTGAGAGGCACCTCTGGGCTTAGTGATGACAAATATTTTTCCTGAAATTTTACATCACGTTGCAGGCTTGGACATTTTATTAACTCTGTATTCAAAAATATTTTCACTTATGTAGGAGGAAAAACCCTGACATATTTTAGCAATGCAATATACACAAAACAACACAAAAAAGCTAAACAGAGATACTGCCACATGCTGAGCTGATATCACTCAATTTTCATGGCCTCTCCTGATCCCTCATGTGACCACAAAAAAACTTCCTACTCTCATTTGCCCATGGGTACAAACAACTAAAAAATTATCTTCGCTGTCTGCAGTTTGGCTCCCTCCTGATGCATAGCAGCAGGATCCAGTAACCAAACAGTTTTCTAGCAAAGTATACAAACAACCTCCAGATTTTAAAAACAGGAAGTCAGTCTAAACACAGGCCTCATACTTAACATCTGCCATCACCTTCAATTTAGCACGGTATGCTCAGTTTCTTCAGACTGCTTCCAAATATCCTCCACATCTTCACATTTATCTGATAAACAAAATGTCTCCTAAGGGAGGGTCAGTTCACCCTTCTTAAAACAACAGTTAGGATCTATGTAGTTTTATGTCTAAAGTTGGCAAAGCAGAAGTCAATTAACATCCTGTTATTTCTGCTTATCTTTTTTTTTTTGGGGGGGGGAGGGGCAAGCAGGGGCAGGGCTGCTTAAACAGTAGGTTGTTCTGCTTCCTCACCTCCCAACAACTCTTCATCAGGCCAAACAATATAGCCCCATAACGCAAAACCTAATAATATACACAGCTTCATTTTGCTTTGCAACTCTTAGAGCTATTACAGAGCAACCCTTTATTTGCCATAGATCGATAAAAATATTGACATTATAAAGAAAACTAAGGTAAACAGGAAAATTACCAAACTGGGGTCTGTAGTTGTTGCTTTGACAGAAACAGTAGATTTCTACTGGAGAGTGAAAACACTGTTTTGTTTAAGTCCTGATGGCATGCTTTATTCCAAAAAGAAAGATTCTAACCTGTTCCCTCTTCAGTAAAAATAATGTCACATAGCAGCTCTTAACACTATTTTGCAGCAATTCAACCTTTGACAGGCTGTTGATACAACATGGAATCGTGCAACAGCCCAATTTGAAAGGTACCTCAAAAGATCACCTGGCCCAACCTTTTGTGGAGAATGGAGCCTGGATGAGACTATCCAGCACCCTGTACAGTTGCATCTTGAGAACCTCCAGTGATGGGGACTCTGTCATGTCTCTGGGGAGGTAGTGGGGAGGTAGTATGATTGTTCTCACTGTAAAAAGCATCTTTTGTTGAGATCAACACATTCCTGTCAGTCTCTAGTAGCATTCTAGCACTATCAGAGTTATCATATTCACATATGGATGAAGTTTCCTCAATGAACAACTGCAAAAGAATATGGCTTCAATGGTCAATGCCATGCTGCCTTTCCAAATTTTCTTTTATCCAGGTATCAAGAAACAGCTACATAAAAAAGACTCCCACTCCACACTACCCTGTTGATTGTATCTTTTCCCTCTGATCCTAACACAGAACCTCTTACTGCTATTTTTAAAATCAACAGTAGGCAGTTCACAGCCATCAGTTTGTTTGCACCACCCTCCAATTCCTCATGTACCTGTAGCATCAGATAGCACAGGTAAAACCATGGCTAAGTATCCCTTAAGTGCTTCTATGCTGCAAGGAAAACAGCAGCAATAGCTTTAGAAAAGCCAGAATTACAAACACATTTGGCATTATTTACAGTTGCAGACTGTTCAGCTCAGACTCAGAAGCCTCTGGAAAGAACAATCATTCTCTTGGTCCAGCACTGAGTAACATACAGATCCGGGTTTCTCCCCCTCCATGGACAGGCATCTAATTCTGGCCTACAGAAGACCTTCAATGGAAGGCAAAGATCTTTCTGCAAACCTCATTATTACAAGAGACACAACCAAAAAAATGACAATACCATATTTTATAATTCTAACTCTACCATAGAAAAGTGTTGTGAAGACAGAAGGTATAAGTGGATATTGAACGAGGGTGAAAATACAAGACACATTCGACACTTAGAGTGACAAAGAGGAAATAAGAAATCCAAGACTGTGTAAATGAAATGGAATATGATTAATGGCCTTAAAGGTAAAAGGAGAGAACTGAAGTCCTAATAGTGATGGTTATAAGGCTGTACGTTTTTTTTCCCACAGAGAAAGCATGGAAGGGTATCCCCACAGGCATTTTTGAACAAATCTGGAATAAGCATCAGAATATTTTGCCCTGGCTTCAACAGAGGCACTGAATTTCTTTCTTCTGTATTTTCAGAACTCATGAGCATCTGATTGTTTACTTGGGGTTAAAATTACTGAATTCTGTAGCACAGCCTTTAATAGCCTTCTTAACACCTTGTCCACCTATTGCTAGAAGATCTGTGTCAGATAACAATTATCCTTCTTTCTGCACTTCCAGGCCAGGCTCTCTTTTGCATTCCCATCACATAGACATCATGATGAGGGCATATGAGGGGGATGTCAGATGGTCTTGAGCATAGTTCAGATTATACACTTTCCTTCTTTATCCAGCACTTCCCTCAATTCCTACAGCAAAGAAGCTCGGCTTTATTTGCTTGCCTGTCTTGAGGGAAAATGAAAATTTTGGATTCCTCTCTTACCCAAATAGCAGTTTCCACTGAAGGAAAAAGTACAGTTAATCCAGCTTTAGAAGAGGGATTTGCTGACCATTGTTTAAACTCAGAGCTCTGCTGGCAGACACAGAAAAGGCAACATTACAGCAGAACAGCCTGATGTCAGAAGGGGCATCATGCACTGATAAAAGCCAATAGTTTTCTCTTCTTTTCTACTTCCATTACAGAAGCATCTGAAGCAGTTCTGATTGGGTACCCACATGGTCTTTGAGTTGTTGAAGCCTGCCTAGACTAAAGCTAACATCATTAGGAGGAGCAATCCAAAAGTATTCAAAGCTTTAAACAGAATTGTTACAGTTTTGTTTGAGGAGGTATGTGATAGTGGAAAGGTTAAGGGGAAAAAAAAGGACAAAACCCTCAACAAAACCACATGAATCAGAGAAGACACTGAAGTTACAGCTTTTTGGTAATGGAATATGGTGCTTACTTTGGCAGTCTCCAAGTGAGAATGAAAGTTTCCTAGTCCTAGAAGTTCCCCTTTCAATTTGAAAAAGCAGGGATAACCTCAATGCTGAACCAGCTTGTTCTCAATTAAACACGTGACTGCCCAAAGTGCAAGGGAGAGGCACATTATCAAGCACAATCACCTTCAGTTACCATATTAAACTGCACAACTACACACCTCAGACCTCAAAAATGTTACACATAATGTGAGCACAAAGAATAGAAAAATTCCACAGGGCATCTGCTAATTAGGACTTGAAGAAAATAAGGGGTACAACAAAGTGCAAACTGACTGAGTGTTAGTGCAATGGGTGTATGAGTTAGAGTGAGACTGCAACAGAAGCTATATTTTCAGAAACACTGCATGAGGAGTGAAATAGGAGGTCTTTAAAAACATGCTTGAGTCTCTGGATCCCAATTCTCATCCCACAGAACTGAAGACCAACAATCCCACTGAAAACTTCTACGTGCACCTGGGGAGTAGGAAAGCATTTACAGAAACAATTATTGAAAAAATACACCGAAGAAGCATTTGATTTGAACATAAAAAGACTCAATGATCAAGAAACAACTGTTACAGTTCCTTCTTCCAAAACTTTAGTCATAAATTAACACCTTGCAATAATCAATGTGACTATAACTGAGGTCTCTAGATACTTGTCCTAACTCTCTATCTTCTACAGAACTTGACCAAATGACTTCTTCCCCTCTACAAGTGGGTATACTACTATTATGCCGCCACAATGTACTGAGGCTTAATGTTTAATCTGTTTCTACATATACAGAGGCTTTGAACAGAAGGTGCATTATTATTGCCATAAAATCCTACTCAAAATCTTATTCAAATTGGCTGGGTTACCAGCAAACACAGATCAAAAAAGTCAGCTGAAGGACCATAAACAAAAGATAATGAGAAATGGCAGCAAGTCAAGCTGCAGGGGGTAGAGATACATAGTAGGTATTACAGGGATCAGCATTAGAACCAGTCCAATTAAATAACTTCATTAATGATCTGGAAGAAAGAATAAGTATCAAGTTAAAGGAGCCTGCAAATGATACCAAAGTAGGAAATATTGTACTCCAAACACAGCAGAGGAAAAAGAAATAATACAGAAGGGACCTTAGAAGATTGGAATTATGGGCAGGAAATTAAGATTCAACCTTTAAAAATACTTTTTAAACTAGTACATCTGGTGAAAATTAATTTGAAACAGATTGAACAAATTAATAAAAAAGGCTGGGATGCAGCAATGCCTGGAAAAATCAAGGAGCAATAATAAAAGACTAGCCATTGGTTTCTGCTATGACACAATATGGCAGCCAAAAAAAATACTTTAAGCTAATTATGCATAAATGTCACATCATGGAGGAAGAAACTTTCTCCCCATCTGCAGAAGTGGAGTGTAAGATTAAGGTCCATACTGAGGCTTGCACAGGGAACTTAGGCATCATATTCTAACCACAGTAACCAAACATTTATCAAAAGTGTGTTACAGCCCACAGTTCCCTCAAGATTCCAAAAAGATTGTTTGAAGCCTGAACCAACATGGTATATTTTTATTCCCTGCTATTTAGTTCTTGAAATCAGACAAAAGGCAACAACTACCAATTCTATAAGGGCTTTTTTTCTGAATAGGAAACATTGTTTCCTGAGCAACTTTTTAATTACCCACGGATGTAGCTCACAGTGGACAACACATGAAGTCTCAGCATAGAAACAGGAACCTTTCAACCACCTAAAGCATGTTAAACACATCAAAATCTCAGCCTTAAGCTCTTGTCCAAAAGCGGGTATGAAGTATCAGGTAAATGACGACTATTTCAAATGGACTGAGGAATTTTAACAGGTGAGGCTAGACAGGAGAAAGCTGTATCTGAGTGACCACACCTGCTGTGTTATCTCCAGCTCTCAGCTCCTCAGCACAAGAGAGACATGGAGCTCCTGAAGCAGGTCCAGTGGAGGGTTAAGAAGATGATTACCGAGATGAAGAATTTCTCTTATAAGCAAAGGCTGAGGGAGTTTGGCCTATTCAGCTTTGAGAAGAAATGACTGAGAGGGGACCTCATCAATGTCTATCAGTATCTGAAAGGAGGGTGTCAGAGGATGGAGCCAGGCTCTGCTCAGTGATGCCAAGCAACAGGACAAGAGGCAACAGGCAGAAACTGATGCACAGGAAGTTCCACTCAAGTATAAGAACTTCTTTGTTGTGCAGGTGACCAGCACTGGAACAGGTTACAGAGTCTCCCTCACAGAAGATATTAAAAAACTACCTAGGTGCAATCCAGTGCCATGTGATCTAGGATAATCTTACATGAGCAGGGGGTTGGACCACAATACCTACTGTGGTCCCTTCCAACCTGACCCATTCTGTGACTTTTTCCCCCAGCCTTCTCTTCAGAATCCTATGCAGCTCCTTCCTGGGAATACCAGAACTACTTTTTAAAGACCTGGTAAAACACCTCAACTCTAATTTCCAGATATTTTGGCTGAAATGTGATCATACAGTGATACATTTTGCATATTTAATAGCCATTAAATGGCAAATGTCCTTTCTGTAACTACACGGTTCCCTCAAACATTTGGAACTGGCAGGAGACTAGAAAATGCTGGTTTTGCTCTGTAGCTCCACACACATCTGTCAAATACTGCTGACATCCAAGAAACCAAGCACCATATCAGCCTGCTTCAAACATCATGTCCTATGTTGACAGAAATAGCCATTTTAAAAAAGTCTTTGAGCCTTTCAAAAGATCAGAATTCAGTATGGTGGTTCTCCCACATTCTATCTAAGTCTGTACAAAAACATTAGATAGTGGGAACATCTGTTTGTTTTACCAAGAATCTATGAAGGTGCAAAGACCTCAGAAAACCATGAGCTGCAGTATGCTACCTCTGACATTCTGTTTCTTACCTCCAAGGCCGTAACTGGAAGAGATTGAGCCTCCTACAAACCTTCAACCCACATACTTTTATTTTCTCTGTGGACTAAATAATTTTTCCTACATGGATTCCAAGGAGCAGGAACATTGTTTCCCACCCTGTGAATTTGTTTCATGTTACTGTTAAAAGCATCCCTTCAGTCTTGGCATTTCATTACCTGTAGCTTTTCTCTCTTTGGCAGAGAGCATGTCATCCATTTTATATTAAGAAGTGCAGAGTGATACCTGAAGGATGCCATCAAGAAACATGTTTTGCTGATTTTAACATGAAGCAGCATTTTCTTACATAGCCGCAGGCTCCTGTGCAACTGCATGTCAATAGAGAACTGCAACAAAGAATTCAAGGGACTTAGCCCAGCACTAAGTTACTTGTCATGCAGGATCATTCCACTCAAGCACATTAAAAATTAAATTAAACACTGTCCACTGAGAAATAGACAGAACGACAAAAGGTTGTTACTGTATAACATTACTCAAGGATATCACCATCCAACCTAAAACATTGTGGGAATGTTTCGCTGGACCACAAGGGCCTGACAGGCAGAGCTACAGGACTCAGATCCTTTCAGAATACAGACACATGCTGGACAAACACTTTAAAATACTACCTTAAGCCTACGTCATGCTTTTCAAGAATTAGTCACTTCATTAATATGAGACACATAACTTTCCATTTCTTTCAGTGGGGTTGTTTTTTTTTAACCCACACGCTAACAACCTCTACCCTTTCCTGTTCCATAAAGGTTGCAAACAATTTACTGTTCATTTATCATGATTCATGCAGTACACTAAATTTTAGAAAATAATAGCACAACAGCAGAAACGTTACCAGGTAACTTTCAAAATTACTAAGCGCCAGCTAGAGAAGCAATTGCCAAGAGCCAGCTGGGGAAGCAACCTGCTGTTTTAAGCAGATAATCCACAGGAAGAAGGTACTTCTGATGTACTTCACCTAGGACAGTTACCTATGAGTTTCACTAGCATGACAGCACTCATGAATGAAGGTCACTGAACAGCCAGAAAGTGTTCTGCTATATCAAAATTCATGGAAGTAAAACACTGGACTTTGTTTTCCCAGTTATGGGGTAGAAAACATTGGCATTTTAAGTTCTGTGAGCTTTCCTTTAACTTTTCCATTACTTCATAGACAGATTTCTCTCATCCTTGAAATAATTATCCTAAAGTGATCCTTACATTATCTCAGCCACAGAAGCATCAAAGGTTAATTATAGTCACAGTAAGGATAAGCTCTGTCACTTCTGGGAAACAATCTCAAAGAATCAGAATCTCAGAGCTATTGCAGAAATTCTGGAGCTTTGCAATCCTTCCCCTTCACTAAATGGAGAAGAATGCAAGCAACCTACAAGACCTAATGAAAACCAGCTTGGCATCTGTCACTCATAACTACAATATGAGAAAATAAAGATTTAATTTGAATACATGCATTCCTCCCTCTTCTACTTAATTGCTCTTATTTTAAGTAACTCAAATATTAACTTTTAGTGTAACAAACAATCAGTGCTTGTCCAACATCTATTCTGCTTCTGCCCCCATTCCTCTTCCAAGCTGCAGGCATCCTTGAGATTTCACTGAATTCCTTGCTTCACAGCTGAGAAAGACACAGGTGTCATCTCACCACTAACTAAATATGAATTGAGCTAAAAACAAGCAAAAAAAAAATCCTCACTCAGTTTTCAGTTTCATACAGGAGATCCATATATCTTCCTGTCTGCACATAATGTTGAACAATAACAGCTTCCAACCATGACAAAGGCTATTTAAGGAACCAGTTACAGGTCATAGCATTAACAAAAACTGAAATTAACGTCAATTTGTTTTAATCTACTGGCTGTAAACTGCACTGATTTACCTGCAGTGTCATGAGCAGCTAAGGTGTCTTGAGGCGGGCCAAAGGAAAATGGAGTGGTCAAAAGATGGCAGCTAAGAGGAGGAAGCACCACTGCCATCTTTGTTTGAGAAGTTATGCTCAGAGGCTTCAGGGATCCAAGAAAAACTACAAGTGGCATTTTTCAATCTGGGTTGCAAGGATAAATGCTTTGGAAAATTCAGAATCCAGCCACTTCCTTACCACAAGGTCTACAGGAAAATCCTTTTCCCTTTGATTTAAAAGTGGCTTGAGCTTTTAGCTTCTTCTGCCACACCACTCATGATCTTTGTTAATTACTGCATCAGTGCTTCTCCAGTGCTCTCTCGATTTACAAATTACCCATAACCTTGCTCAACACAATTTCAAAGCCATTTTTATCCTGTCTTCAAGGTTTCTGGCATTGGCTCTCTGAACTACTCTAAGTAAGTTAGTCCCACAGGAAATTATCAGCCAGCTTCTTTCATCTTTCAGATGCTCCAGGCACTGGACAAGCTGTAAGGACATTCTACCCTCCAGAACTTCTCTCCAAAACCCAGAAAACTCATTTATTTGTTTAACCTTTTCAAGACTTCTGTTCAGTCCCAGAACACACCTATCAATACTCATAGCCATACAGTTCTTTTCAGAAAGTAAAAGTGAAAGCATTGAAAAGTTTTCCTTTTCAAGGAACTTTAGGTTCTAGCAAGACTGCAGTTGTCCAGGCACATAGTGCAACGAGATCAACTGGCTCAAAAAAAAACCCATTTTGGCTTTTGCAGGCTGCAGTCAGATTCTTCCCATCATTATGGCATGATACAAAAAAGACCAGGTTCCTGGACAAGATAGAGACTGTTTTCTTATGGAGAGATCATGTTAAGGAGTTTATTTTGGTATTCTATAAAGAGGCCCTCATGTTAGCAGTGGAGCATCTGAGCTTTGTAGCTTTCCAGCTCTGCCACACGAGAGACTGGGAAGCCAACCACAAGAGCCCAGCCTAGCAGACGAGTCCTCCAGGGAAGGGATAAGATACACAATGTGGTTTTGTGGCAATAAGGAGGCAGGAGCTTGTTTTTGCAATCCCACGGGCAGGAGGACTTCAAAAGCACAAACCACAAGATAAATGCAGCTATCTTGGGACAAAGAGAGTTCTTCTGTATGTTGTTTTCTAAAAAATAACTCCACACATGATATTATGTTCTCCTCAGAGGATGAGGGGCAAAGGGGCAATTATTAACAGGCCAGATTGAGCTGGAAGAACACAGCTGGGTCTGGCAAAGAGAGAGGTACCACACAACCACAGACATCACAGCAACTGTGCAGCCTACCAGAGAACTGGATTATCTTTAAAGTAAAAAAGAAACCTTTACCAGCAATATTTTTAAATATATATATGCACACACATATATACACAGAGACATGCACTCAAAACCACAAGTTTAATGCAAATATGCTTTAGGAGCTTAGGTGGGATAAGTTCTTTCTAACAGAATTGCCAACAGGAAGAACAAGAATGTCAGTGTTGGGGTTACTGCAGGGCAGCTATACTGTACATCACCCCCTATTTAGCCCACCCACATTTGTTTGCTTTCAGGGCAGCCCATGAAGCACCGACCTACCCCTCCCACAGCACCAGAGGGGACTTCAGACTGCTTTGCAACACTTAGAACATGGTCATCAAACTCTTCCTCTGCTTAAACTGGAAGTCTCAGGTGCTGCCTCTACAAACCCCCAAGTTCCACAGTTCATTTATATTCACACCCCAGAAAAATTAACCACAATAGCGAAAAGCACCAGAGAATCCCTTACAGCCAGTAAGGGATTTCATACTGTTCACATTCAGTTTCACTTTCAATTAAATAACAGCAACAGCACTGAGGCAGGCAGAGGAAGACACACAGAAAGCAAAATGGTCCAGTCATGGAACCACATCTTTCTAGGTATGTGGGTGGTCTCTACTATTACAGTGTCAAGTTGCCTTTTTCTACTAATGAACAATTTTAACACCTCTTAAAAAGCTGAGAAGTATTATCTTCAATACAGGAGCAAAAAAATGGAAGCTAAACAGCACAGAACTGTGAGTATTTGGGTGCCTAAGGCAATTAAAATCAGTAGAAAATTAGACAGTTAACTCTCATTACACAGCTGGCCTAAGAGACTCAGACCTGACTCTGAATATTACAAAATACTCATACCTCCCACCACAGGCAGTCTTCACACTTGGAAACCTGAGCCTTAAGTGACTTCCCAAAGAGCTTGTGGCCAAACTGAGAAATTAAAACAGATCCTACCCAGTCCCAGTCCACCTCTTAACCAGGGCACAATGTGCCCTTCCATACCTAGGTTCTTACCCCAGAGAGCTTATTGAAACAAACTTGCAGGAAATCAAAGCCACTATTGCACAAACATGGAAGGATTTACACACACTGCTTGGGAAGTCAACACCTCCTGCTCTACCTCACCAGTCTACTCCCCTATGCCATCTGACCCAAATTATATCAGATCCAAGTCCTGCTTCCAAAAAAAAAGGTCAGAGCCAGGGTCCTGAGACTCTCCTGGGGGTTCCCAAGTTCCTGTATTAGCCTTACAGTTCCTAAAAGGACAACATTAAAAGGAAGTCCAGTCCTGAGGCCACTGTTAATCTAATAAACACTGGAATTAGATTTCTTCTCAGTGAAGAGGCTGCCCGCCTGATGGCACAAAGCCAACATTTAAATGCTACTGTTGCTCAGAGCCCTAAATTAGTTTTGGATCTGGGGAGTTTGCCTTGAGCTACAGCCAAAAGAAACATAGGAACTGGAGGGAAATTTGTTAAACGTTAACAGAGCTGCAGGAAAGGACTACAGCAGGACTAGTAGGTGGTGGGGAAGAGGAAGAGAAGCCACAAACGAACAGCAGAAAAAGAAACAAGAAGACATGGGAAGTGACCAAAGAGTAAGGAGATTTTTGTATAGAAGTTACTCCTCCCATCCCTCCCCTCCACATTCAGCTGCATGAACAGCAGACTTTTTAAGTCCCACTTGCTCACAGGGTTTTCTGCACTACAGTAGTTAACATCTACCTTCCTATCTCCATGTTCAAAATACAGAATAAGAATCTCAGGAAACTGTCATTCCTGATTCCTTGGGCTACACTGTTTCTGAGTTACCACAAAATTTGATTGTCATCCTTGGTCAGTTGAGAGTGAGTGAATATTTCCAGTATCCCTTGATAGGATCTCAAGAGATCCCAGGTTCTCAAGGGGAGTGGTACACATCTGTCTGCAGGAAGAACTTTTGCAGCAGTCTCTTTTTCATGAACAGGATGCAGTGAAAATAATGCAAGATCCTGTCTATTCACATTGTTCTTCATTTTACTGATGAATTGTAGGACTTAGCATAATGCCATTCTTCCTTGATCCAACACTAATGTCTACACGGAGAGAGTTTAAAGATCATGTTATCACTTTTTTTTTTCTTTTCCCAACAGGAAGTGAGCATGAAGAGTCCCCCATTTGACAGCTGCTTCCTGTGAAGCCAAGCATTCTGAATGACGTGACCAGAGATGTAGGACAAAAAAAGGAAGATAAGCAACTTCTACCTCAGAAAGCTCCTATGACAATGTGACCTGTTTAGTGGATAAGCGAAAGGCTCTGGATGTTATTTACCTCCTCTTCAGTAAAGCATTTGACACTGTTTCCCACAGCATTCTCCCGGGGAAACTGGCTGCTCGTGGCTCACATGAGTGCACTGTTCACTGGCTAGAAAACCAGCTGGATGGCCGGGCCCAGAGAGTGGTGGTGCCTGGAGTTACATCCAGCTGGTAGCCGGTCACCAGTGGTCATCCCCAGGGCTCAGTATCGGGCCTGGTCCCATTTATTGTCTTTATCAGTCTGGATGGGGAGATCAGGCACACCTCAGTCACTTGCACACAAGTTGGGTGGCAATGTTGATCTGTGGGAGGGCAGGAAGGCACTGCAGAGGGATCTGGGCAGGCTGGATCATGGGCCAAGGCCAATGGCACAAGGTTCAACAAGGCAAAGTGCTGGGTCCTGCACTTGGGTTGCAACAACCCCATGTAGCACTACAGGCTGGGGGAAGAGTGGCTGGAAAGCTGCCCAGCAGAAAAGGACCTGGAGGTGCTGGTCAACAGCAGCTGAACATGATCAAGCTGCATCCAGGTGGCCAAGAAGGCCAGTGGCATCCTGGCCTGGATCAGCAACAGTGTGGCCAGCAGGACCAGGACAGTGATTGTCTCCATGTATCAGCACTGGTGCAGCCACACCTGAAGTGCTGTGTCCAGTTTTAGGCCCCTCTCTACAAGAAGGACACTGGAAGTGCTGGAGCACATATAGAGAAGTGCAATGATGCTGGAGAAGGCTCTGGAGCACAAGTCTAATGAGGAGAGCTGAGGGAACTGGGGCTGTTAGCCTGGAGAAAAGGAGGCTTGAGGAGACCAAATTTAACTCCCTGAAGGAATGTTGTAGTGAAATGGGGGTCAGTCTCTTCTTCCAAGTAACAAGCAATAGGACAAGAGGAAGTGGTCTCAAGTTACACAAGGGAAGATCTACTTTAGATTTATGAGGAAAAATTTCTTCACCAAAAGGGTTGTCAAGCATTGGAACAGGCTGCCCAGGGAAGTGGTAGAGTCACCATTCCTGGAGGTATTCAAAAGGCATGTAGACATTGTACTTAATGACATAGTTTAGGGGTGTACTTGGCAGTACTTGGTTAACAGTTGGACTCATTGATCTTTAAGGCCTTTTCCAACCTTAACTATTCAATGAATTGGAAGGAATGAGGAGCTTTAGAGAGCAAAAAGCAACCCCTCTGTCATTTTCCCAGAGCCCACAAAGGACCTTTGTTTGCTCCAACCGTATCTCCACTCTTTCCACTTCTCTACAGAAACATTTCCAAGCCAGTGGGCACACATGTGCACAGGGTGCTGTAGAAAAAGATAAAACGACTGGAGAGCACACTCATTAGAGGACTTATGTGCCATCCTTTGCTGTGCCACACTTGAAGCTGAGCATTGCTGGGGGGCAAGAGCATCTGCCCCCCACCAATCTCCTCGCACTGCAGCACAGAGACCTCTTTCAAAGCCTGAAGAGTCTATTTGAATAAATCATCTGTGCTTCTCAACAGAAGCAAGCTACAAACAGGGTATTAAAGAAGAGAATGAGCAGAGAGCATTGAACCATGTCCAGACACTAAATCAGATGAGCAAAAAAATAGGTTAAAGAAAACCACAAATATCACAACATGGATTTTTTTCAAAATTTCTAAAATTAAATCAATATATAACAGAAATGAGTTTTTAGTCCTAGAAAGGGGTTCCTAAGCATTCTCAAATTCCATCCTATCCTTGCTGAGACAACATATATCCAAGCTGCCATCCACTTTCCACACCAGTCCCCAAATTGAGCTCAACTACAGCTTTGTTCTCACACACATTATAGCATTCCTTTATATACTCACTGGTTTTTATGCTTTTCGTGTTTCTACCAAGTTCTTTTGCAACATTCCCCATGCAATCTGTGGAACTTTACAGGTCTCTTTGCAGAATTTTTCCTACTGCCACATTCAGGATTGCAGAGAAGGAAAGACAGATATGGGTAGACAAGGGCTACTGAATTCCGCAAAACTATTAAAATATAGCTAGTAACGTTTGAGCAAACCCTCATACATCCTCTCCATGAACAAAATGACCCTAAACCCTATTTTCATTCTCCAGTCCCTTGTCTTTCATGACACATAGTCTGTTTACAGGTCTCCTGCTGTGCACACAACTCCTTCCCCAAATGACAGAAGTCCTGTCTCTCACAAACACATAGACACACACTGAGCAACGTTGACTCTGGTGAGGATCCCCCTCCCCCATTTGCCTTGTAAAGGGTTAAGGCCCAGTCATCACATGCTGGTAGGCTGACAGCTTTATGTCTAATGTCTGTGTGGGTTTCAGACTCTGCCTTTAATCGGGTTCCATTGCAATTAATCAGTGGGTTTCTTTATAAGAAAAAAAATAATAATAATAAAAAATGGCGAGCATTCTATTCAACCCAATTCAATCTGTCCAGCCAAATCTCACGACCAGCTGGAATGCCCCTTTCCTAGCCTGCCCAGCAGGATGCCCAAGAATGGCGTGTGAACGTTTCTCTCTGCTCCTGCTCCAGCGTTAAAATGAACAATAGTCCCTGCCAGTGTCATTCTTCAGCAATTCATCTCTTCCTGTCGCCAGACTCTTTCGTTCCTTCTTGCCCCTTCCACCTTTTTTGTATCAAAAACGACAGCAGATCAGCAGCAATATAATAAAATAAAATTGTATTTACTTGGGAGATTTGAGGGAAGGGGCAAGAAGGGGGTTGAGAACAGCAAGAGCCCCCACCCCCCTTCAGCAATGAAGACACCAAAAGGGAGCGTTCTCAAGCCCCAGCTGACCTGCTCCGCTCCACGCCTGGTTTCCCTGCTGCAAGGAACATCAAATTTGCCAGGGGGGCCGTAGCAGGGGACAGGGCCCTTTTCTTCTGGAGGATGTTGGAACTGTAATTACAGAGAGGCAGTTTCCGGAGGGAAATTAACATGGATCTCACCTCATGTTCCCTGTGTTTTTCATCTGCAGACCTGTGGCCTTTACTCAACGCTCTCATTCAACAGGGAATGGGTCAAAAGAGACTGAAAGAGGCTGCAAGCACAGCATTACGAGAGACCTGGACCTTCTCTTCCTGCAGGAGCAGGAAGAGAAAGGAACTGCTATGGGACAAGTCCAAGCAAAAATATTGTATTATATACAAATATACTCCTCAACAGAGGAGGAAATAAGTAGTGTTATTGAATGCATTGAATGGTCCATGAGCAACAGGTTAAGCAGAGGTAGCAGTAAACACCATACTAGGAGACACACCCCCAACACCAGCTCTCCTTCCACTGAAAGGAAATGAGGGGCCAAGGCCTGGAAGATTTTAGTAAATTTCGTTTCACAGGTGTGAATTTAAAAGGGTTGTTTCCTGGTACGCAGAACTGAGCAACAGTCTGGCAAAAACAGTATCTTATGCAGCATGCTTCAGAAGAAAAATCCAGCTGTTACTGATTACACAGAACATTTAAAATCCATTATAGACAAGTTAGAAAAAGCTTTAATGAAATCCCAGAATTAAATTCACCTGTACAGCTTCTGCACTTTTATGGCACCACACAATCTCCATATTGTTTGCAACACAAACTCCTGAACTCAATGCACAGTTATTATACGGTATTCATCACCAGAACAGTCATGCAATCCATTAACACAGATTCACCGTCACATCTTACTTCTTTAAATGGTATCATCAGCTCTGTTTTCTAGACCTCTGACAGAGTCCCATGACAGAAACCCAAGTGTACAATTTGTTTCCAAGTCTCCAACTTGAAAAGCCAAAGAATGGTTTGCAGAAGGGTTGGATGCTTGTAAACACTACAGAAGGAAAGGGGAGTAACACAGGTGATATGAAGGTAAAACAGAGTGCCAAACAGGTCAGCCTCAGGCCTCTCAAACTAGCAAGTCCCCTTTTCTTAAGAAAAAGGACAGGCTACAGAAAAGAATGTGAAAGACAAAAGTTGCTTTGTGGGTGAGCCACTATAGGAAAATGGGGCTTGGGAGTAAAAGGTACAGGCTAGATGAGCTTGGGAGATGAGGTACAGGTATGAATGAACTAGATGGAGGAAAAGAGAGCATGAGGCAGAGTGTCCCATCTGACAACCACTATCCAGAACCATCCTTACACATTCCCACATTCCTTCATTTCTTCCTGTCTCTTAACAAGTTTCCCTACTTCTATAATCTTCAATTCTCTTCTGCTACTCCTTCGTCCTAAACTTTACTGTTTTTTTTCCTCCCCTGAAAAATGTCCATAAATTCAATCTTGGTCCAAATCAGATGCCAGCACAATCATTTTTCTCTCTATTCCCACTGAGAACAAATATACAAGTTTAGCCAGGTCCACACTGATGTCAAAAGAATAGCTCTTTTCCATCTGGATCACTTAGCTACCAAAAAAGTTAATCCTTTACAATTACCGGGAATAATTTGACCAGGCAGACAGGTTGTATTATTTGGTATTTGACAGCACACAGCTGCACTGGTTTTGCATGTATCCTTTGTGGGATGATAGACTCAGCTCTCCATGCTATTTCTTGCATTGCAACACAATCTTCAACACTCCTTTGTGGCACACAGAAATAGCCTCCTGCAGCTGCCTTCTCCTCCTCCTCATGGCCTGTAGGTCAGCAAAGAAGCCCTCAGCCCATAGAGCAGCCTCTCAGAAGGCATTCTCTGGACCAGAGCTCCTCTGGTGCCCTTCACACGGAGCAATAACTGGAGCAGAGCTCCTGGGTAACTCAAGCCTCTGTGACTGGATAGTCAATGTCCACCACAGTAAGCATCAAAGAGGCTTCTGCTGGCAGGGTTTTTAACTCCTACTCAGCACATACAAATACTGATTGAAAGTTTTTAAAACATTAGAAATGTTTGAATATTTACAAAGTAATTGCAACTCCACTATTCACGGGTGAATTTCAGACACCAAAGAATCCTTAAGCTTCTTCTGGTTTTGGATTGGACTTTTTCCTTTACTTTTTTTTTTTATTTCTAGAGTATGAGAGGCTCTCTAACATTCTCCAACTTTTCTGTACTATGGCAAGGTTTTAAACATGGAGGGGGGAAGCATTCTCCATCCTTATTCTGCAAACTTACCAAATCATGTCTAACTTAAGTTACACAGACACTTATAAGCAGAAACTCTTCTCTCTCTCCCTCAAGTTTCAGCCAAGAAAGTTAGAAATTGGTGACACTTTAATCAACTGCAAGAGAGAATCAGGCAAGGACTGGAATAGGCTTGGCTCCTAATGCCCTAACTCCTTTCCTACATATCATCCCCCTTCTGCTCCAGAAGTATCAGGAACTTCCTTTGTAATATCCAATTCACTAACACAGTCAAGCTGAACTCAAAGCGACTGTTCTCAACTTGTGCTTAATTTAAAGACTTAGGCTTCTATTTTAGTTCTCAGGACAAACTGCTCCCAAAATCTTGTTTGTTTGTCCAGCCACATTAGTTGGTCTAACTAAAGTGGTTCTCTTCCTACAAACCTTGCCTCACCACTAATTGTGATGTTCTATGGATAGAATGCTTCTACAAACACTATATCATCAGTAATAGGAAACAATGGTGCAGTCACAAGATGCTAGTGAGGGTAAAGGTGCTTGAACATCTACATAAAGAGATGCTATTGTATGTTCTTTTTACTCAGCTCTGTATTTGGCCTACTAGGAATTTCCTCCTACAAATAAGGATTCATATTCTGTGCTCATCTTCAAATGAAAGGCAAGGATATCCCTTATTTAAAAGCACTGGTTATATCTATGCTAAGAACTTTGCTCTCAGCTTTACCATTGCACAGTAGTCTTGCTCATCCTGCATATGGCCTTGGACAGAGAGTCCAGGAAGCTCAGTCTCCATATGTGCAGCCCCTTGTTATGCTCATTGTGAAGCATCTGTGGAACCATGACCTTAGAGCAAAAGTATTCTGTGTTCTAGGAGAATACTGACACAGGTAAGCACCTCCTGCCCGAATTTAATTTCTGACATAATACGTCTGGAACAAGGATTATGCTTCTTGTATCATTCCTACTGTAACAGAAACATCAGGTCTAAGATGACATTTGAACTTTTAGTACACATGCGACACAGCTTAACTAATGTAAGAATTTAACTCCAAACGGCAGGAACGCCAAGCTTGCTGCCATCCCTGCAGAGGTGGAAAGCAATGTTTAAAGGAGGTGTCCTGGTAATTTTTCCTCATAATGCAACAGAGAAGTGGGCTCACACGATCTCTTCTTGGCCCAATCAAGCAGTTTCATGTTGCTTAGGTATCTCCACTGCAGCTTTAGAAACAGGAGACAAAACCAGCACATCAATATGAGCCTACATGTCGATCCCAGGGCTACAGGGGTGGGTTCAAGCAACATTCAAGGCCAAAACCTATCAGACAGTGAAGGTGAAATAATTTGCTTTAAAGGGACATCACTTCTCTGATTTCTTCCAGTCTTGAGCTGCGACCCAGATCAAATAAACTAGAAACTGAGAGGTAATTCATAGGTAAAGAGAGAATAGGAAATCAAGCATAAACCCTACAGAACAGCTGAGCAGAAATAAGCTAGACATAACACAAAAAAAGGCTGTACTTTCAGTCTACACCAACACTTTGGATTAAACTACACAGAAAGGGCTTGTCAGCTATGCTTCCTTCTTAAAGGAAAACAAAAAAACTAGACTGGCAGAGCTGAAACCACTACGCACTGTCTGCCCTAATCTCCTTTCTCCTTCAGATCCAACAGTGATGCCCCCCAAACCCTCTCTAGTTTTAGCACAGATGCTGACAAAGGTTCCTTTTAGAAGCCTGGACCACAGAAGCCAGAGATCAATCCATCCACCCATATATATTTTTGTCTCCTTTGCATATACAAAATTTCATTCACCCTCCTACCTCTCAAACCCATCTCACCCTCCTTCCCTCAAAAGCGATTAAGGAAAAGCTGCAGAAATATTTGCCCAAAGCTGGAGCCGGTTGCTGGGCTCAGCTGTATTGTTGGTAGGAATACACACAGCAAACTTTCACTGTGAGGAGCCCTGCGGGACTCCAGGCACTTCGGGGAGGCTTTGTGAGCCCAGCTCTGCATGCACTAGCCAGGCTATTGTGAAAGGGAAACAGAAAAAAGTGTTACAAACCCCAATGCTCTCCCACTCTCGTCTCCCCCCACCTCCCCATGTGCCCCCCTTCCATCAGCCGCCACCTTCCCCAAGACAAATCGAGAGGGGAGGGGGCCACTGATGAAGAGACTGAAAAGGTTTCCTCAGTTAGATTTAAGGCAACAAGTCAGGGCTGCAAGGAGGCCTTTATCCACCAGGGAAGCCTCCCACTGCTCCAGAGCTGGGCCGAGCGGGGATCCTGGGGGCCAGCTTTCTGAAGGCTGCCATTGATTTGTCACTGATGATAAGTGAGGCCGGAGTCGTTCCCACCATTGCCTGCAGAGGGGACGACTCCCACAACGCCCGGCAGGGGAGAGGGGCAGCAAATGAGGAAATGCAGAACCCAATGGTTGAAAAAATCCCAAATGGCTATTTTTCCTCTAACGAGCTGCAACAAAAAGGAGCAACCGTGCTGAGACCGAGGCAGGGGACAAGAGATAACAGTGCACAGGGGCAGTGCAGTCACTCTTCAGTGGACAAACCTTCCCCATGGAGAAGGAGCAGGGGGGATTTCTTCAGCCTCAGCCTCCTAAGGGTCTCACAGTGCCAACTCGGTCAAACAATATTCCTTCAAAACCTCCCCAGCTGCTCCCTTGCCAATTGCTTTTAAACCTGTTCTATTTACATAGAGACACTCTTCTCTCAAGCACATGCTGCTGGAAACTCGTTCTTCTGCTTTTTGGGAGGGGAAATCTTTTCTCACAGTACTAAATAAATGAGAGAGGCTAATGAAGCACCATGTCTAAAAGGTGAATTCCCAAAGCAACAGGAGATCTTAAAGGAGCACCAGAGCTCCCCCAGGGAACATACAAATAGAGCAGCAGCTGCCTGGGCAAGACCAGATGCAGATGGGTGAACTGAAAGCAAGACAAAAGGTGGAGGGGGAGGAAGGCTGAAAGAAAAAAAAAAATCAGCAAAAGAAATAATGATCCTTGGCCTTTCTGATGTAACTAGTTAGGAAAAACCATCAGAACTGGTTCAACTTGCATTACAAAATGTCTCTCTTGTGCTTCAAGACACAGAGGATGTTTAGGAGTAAATAGGACACCTTTCCTTCCTTCCTTCCCCTGCCCTCAGCAAAAGCCCTCAGCTACTTTCTGCCCTGGCCAGGCTGAGGCACGCAGGCCTCGTAACACGGCCTGAAGAGCAAGAGGCACATCTCCAGAGGGAAAAGAGAGGCACGCCTGCAGCTTCCTTCCAGTTCAATCAGACTAGACCTAGCAATCCAGAGGATCTTATCTGGCAATACATCACCTCAGGACACTTGTGCACAGCTCCTAAAGCTTCAGTTTATAACCCAGCACACTAAAATAAATGAAAGTTGCCAGGCTGTAAACTGTGACATTCAGCAATATTTTACCTCATATTCAGCCACTCAGAGGCACAGGGCAGATCACTGGGAGTAGAAATTATTTCAGATATTCTAATTAGAATTTCTTGGTATACAAGACAGCACAGCCTCCATGGACCCTTAAGCTGGGGATAAGCACAATATCAGAACCTTAACTGATAACATCCAGTCCAAAAACTTCATGAGTTTAAACATTTAAAAAAAAAAAACCAAAAAAACCACAAAACCCCCCATCCAAAACCTCATTCATATTTGAGAAATAGCCAGCAACCAGTTAGCTCAAAATACAGGTTTAACATGCTTCTTTCCAGAAATATTACACTCTAACCAAGCAGCCACATCCTAAACCAAACAAAGCTTTTGAGTCCTGAAGTGCCACCCAATTAAAGCCCATTAAAGACCTCTGCCTCCCAATGAGAGAGGACTAAACATCTCCTGGCTTGATGAACTAATCACTCAGACCATTGCCACTGCTTGGGGACCTGGAAATAGGCTTATGTCCAGTAAGACCTCAACTTGCACACCTGAATAATCTCAATAGCTACATGAGAAACAGGATTCACAAAGCCAGTTTCAGATGGATTCATCTCTTAACAGACAATTTTGATGCATCTGTTGCCAGATGGATGGAGGGGATTCTTTCATGTCTAACAAAATGCAAACTCATGAGGAATCTTCACCCACAGCCAGGTTGCTCCTGTGGTCCCCTCCCTTTATTGTGCTGCCTGTTTTCACGGAACTTCTATTCTCTGGGACCAGTTTTTTTGGGTGAGAAGATATGCACACATATTGAATAACCACTGCTTCCATACAAAAGCAGGCTAAAGGTGCCTGTGGATTTTTCTCATGAGAATAGTCTATATTAACAATATTATTAAAAAGTGCTTCTGATACTACTTCCTGGACCAAGTTCCAGAGTTTGAAGTGCCTATCCAAATAAAAGATTCCTCATAAAGCTCAGAAACATCATTCAGCCCTGGAAGAAGAATTTTTTCCTACTTGAAAAGTTTTTAAACTCTTCTGTGTCCCCCATGCATACTTCCTTTTGCTAGAATGATCTCAGGGCCAAAACCCATGAATAGACAGTGTGATGTCTCCTGTCTTACAGATGCACTTACCACAATGACTCAAGAGCAATTTTCCTTCTGTTATTCCAGCATACTTTGGGGAGTAGGGTACAAGAGACAAATTAAGTTGAATCAGGCTTTTGAGCCAATTTGTGGGCATTGCAATACAATATTATTCAGCCAAATATAGAGTACTTCCTCTGATCAAAGAGCAACCCAAGCCCATCAGTGCTAAAAATGCTACCTAAAATGACTGGATAACAGTAGAGAAGTGACAGAACACAGGGCTATGTGTCTACTTGTAGCAGAATTTTACCTCCAGTAATTACAGTCTACCTTGAGAAGTTCTTGGGAGTTTTTTCTGTTGAATACAGACTTTTCCCCCCTCTCTTTCCACTCCTAAGTGGAGGAGTTATTCTTTTCAACAGTTGTGAAGTAAAATTACCTTTTTTTCAGTCAGGAAGAAAAAAGAAAAAAAAAAAGAAGTATTTCGGGGGGGGGGGGGGGGGCGGGGAAGGCCCTAATGTGCAGTTTGTTTCTTGACTAAATTTGCTGAATTTTTCTGGTACCTTATGCTACCATTCTCAGACACAGTAAGAACATAACATTTATTCCAATGGATCATTCTCTAAGTAAGAACATCTGGTACACTTGGACCTCCAGCCAACAAACCTTGATGAGTCAAGATCAGGTCACCTTAAGTCACGGTACCCAATTAAGCTATAGAGCATTACCATCATGACAGCATCCATCTCAGCTTCAGAGGCAGAGCTCAGTTAGCTTTCCCATTTCCTGGCCCTTTATTCTGAGACTGAATGTGGTCCACTAAGTCCAGATTCTGAGAAGCTTGCTTAGAGTTTCATTACTCTCCCTTCATTTTTTCACTGTTCGTTATCAAACATACAGTTTGATAATGTGGAATTACAAATAGCAACAGCCTTTGGGAAATCATTCCCATACCCCTCCTTAAAACTGCACAAACACTTTGCAAACTGAATACACACATGATGATTTAGGTATCAAGTCCTCAGAGGAAGATATCTGCTTTCCATGGGGAAGATAAAATTTTCTGCCCTTCATGCTGTAATCTAGTTTCTTAATTTCTTTCCAGGTATCCCTCTGAAACAAACCTTCTGTGCACAATAAGCAAAGGACAGAAAGCAGTCTTGATTTAACTATATTTAAGTGTTAATACAAGTCTCAGGCTCTCCAGAAACACAAAGATGTTTGCTCAAAATGAGAAAGAAGACTCAGGATGGTGATTTTACATCCATCAGTTGTCCAACCCTAAAGAGCTCTTAGCCCTCCTTCTCTAACTGCCAGTCCTACAACCCCATAAACTGGCTTAGTTTTGTGCAGTCTGATAAAAAAACAGATGAGTAAAAGCTATGCAGTGGGCAATGAGCTTCAAAAAGATGCAAACTTGAAGGATCTCCCAACTCCTCCTCACCCAGCCCAGTTTGATTCCTTCTGTTGCTTCGTTGCTTGCAGAACCATGGCCTCAGAGGCAAACTGACAGAAGTAGTTGGGGTCATTTCCTGTTTAAGGCTTTAAAAATGTATTTACTACAGTGGGTCATGCGTGACTTTCTTCTTACAGTCTGCTTACCAAGTGTTTGTACATTTGGAAGTAGGATAGACATGCTACTGTGCTGAAAATTCTTATGAAAAGGAATAAACACAGGGAATTAGATCATTCTACACTTGAGTAAGTAAATGTTTAAAAATGTAACATTCTAATCTGGGAAAAAAACACTGACTTCAGTGTGCAGAAAAAAACCAGCTATTAAGCAACCAGTCACTGTGGTTAACTTATTTACCCTCAAAAGAAAAAAGTCTGTAGACTCCAAAATAAAATTGTCAACTATCCTGCGAGAAAAGTAAAAAATCCCAGACCTAGCCATGAGCACACCTGACCCAACAACCATAGGGAATCTTTATGTAACAGCTTGAAAGGATGGCACTCCCAATCCAAGTTCTGTACAGCTGATCTCCAGGGGGTGCAGGGAAAAACACTTGAGCTCTTGAGCTGTTGGGTAAATGCAGCCACTGGAGCAAATTACACATTTATAGAATTCTACCCAGCAATCTAGCTTGCTGCTACAAAGCAGCAAAAAGGAACACTTAATTTTTAGGCGAAGTTGTCAACAGCTACACTATCCCAAGCCAGGAATCTAGGGTTAAAACTTGGATTTCTAACCCAGCCCAAGTTAAGCCTCTGGTTCTTTACCTTTGTGATTACATGGTTAAATATCATTTTGTGATCCATTCTAAGAGATACTACAGTCAGGATACGGGAAAGAGTGGAAGAGTCACAGACACAGAACAGATCTTTGAGAGCTGGGTTTAGATATGATGCTCATTAGACTAGTGCCAACTGTTTATTGAATATGCTGGCAGATGACAGGAACATGCACTATATCCAGGGCAAAAAGAGCAACTAAATCCTCTAAGACGGACATTACATCTGAGAATAATTTTCACTCTCCCATTATCAGACCTCAGACACAACAAACGTGTCTAATTGTGATAATCTTGCGTGCATTGTATCAGAAGGGGAAAAAGAACAATTAGAGAAAGGCAGCTTCAACAGAAAGGCAGGAAGAAGCATCACCATACAGACTAAAAGGCAAAGCCTAAGTGAAGCCTCTATTTACTATGTTAATTTCATTGTGGGTATTTTTTTATTATTTCATACATCTGTCAATTTACTACATGCAGAAATTATTAATTCTTCAGAGAAGGGATTGTTCTTATTGTATGCGCATGCTGCATGTAACACTGTGAAGTTCTGATTTCCATTAGAGTGAATCTTTACGTGATCCAATTGACAATTCATGTGTAAGATTCATCCTATGTACATCTTCCCCTTCAGCCTGCCACATATTCATTCAGGGAGAACAGGAATGGCCATTTAGACAGCTTATGCTTTCCCACAGCTAGCTCTGTCTTCCTGTGACTAAACAGACACTTTGCATCACCACTGCCACTTCCACGTCTTGGCTTGGTAGGAGAGTGGCTTGTGCCTTCTTTTGTGTGCATGCCCAGGCTGGGCTTGTGAAACCTCATCATCACACTGCATCAGTGGAGAGTGGTGGGGACAGCAAGCAAAACTCTAATCCAGAGTCTGCAAATAAGTGTCAAAAACCAACTCTCTGCCAGACATCAGCTATTTAAAAGGCAAGATTAAGAAAGAATAATCAAGGCACTAGCAAGGCGATAAAGCTTTTCATATTGAGATTGACAATTTCTCTGGCAACAACTTACAACATTAGTTTGTGGTAGCCCAACTAAAATAAGATACTAGGCCTTTTCTTGCAACCCTAATGAATAGAAGTTTCCACCACAAAGGGCATCAACAATTAATGTACTGCACCATCTATATGTATTAATGTATTGCAACATCTATAGGTTGATCTTTCACCACACTTGGACGCTAATACAGCACTGTCATACAAGTAACGATACAATGAAGAGGCTATGCTTATGTGAGCCACAGAAATTAAATCCTGGTCTTGAATTCTCACCTCTCCTTGTTTCTAGGGAAGCTTTTCCAAATTACTATCAAGGCAAAGCAAAGAAGCAGCAAGTCAGTGCCAAAAAACCAGTTGGTCTTGCCTCCCTCTGTCCTTCCATCAGGTCTATACTGATGAGCTCACTGAAGAGCAATTCACTTCAGTTTGCCAATACCACACAACCTGTGGTTTCACCATTCTGCAGGCCAGTTCTGTGACAAACCGACAAGCTGGACTGATTCACCCAGCAGATATCTACACAGACCTATCAAAGGGACAAGGGAGCGAGACTGCTCTCTGGGACAACCCACAGTTACACCAGACTAGGCGCAACAAGAAACCACACCCCTGGGCCAAGGAAGCCCAGCAGCTGGAGGCCAAGCCACACACACTGTAGGCAGAAAAGAACAACCCTCAGCAGTGACAACGTCCTAGTAGCCCTGCCAAAAAAATTTCTCTCAGAGAAATCAAGTTTTAGTAAAAGAAAAGGGAGCAGGAGCAAAAACTCCTCTAATTCTGCTATTCCAAAACATGGGCTATATATTACCATAAAACTGTATTTTGATGACAGTATTTCCCATAAAGCAAGGTTATACTAAACCCTACTCTGAATCAGTAACATGCCCTTGTAAGTCATTTGGAGCTGCATTCTTAGTGCCACCTGAAACAAGCTATGAACTGTGTCCAGGCAAACCAGACCTCCACGGTCCAGCCCACTGTTTGATTGCTTTAAGCCGTGTGTTTAATTTACCAAGTTTAAAGAGGAGGAGAGGACTGAATTGATAGATATGAAGGAACAGAGGATTGCCCAAAATGCAATTCATGATCCATTAGTCTTCTCTTCTAGGATCCTTGCAAAAGACGTGGATCTGGAGAAAGGCAAGTGGGTGATAACTGGGGCAGTTGGAACATTGTTTATTTCCTGTTAGCAAAGACAGCAGTTCAGGCCTCCAAGGATAAATCAAATTTCTTAGCCAGATGGAAGACATTTCATTTCCAAACATCATCCATACAACAATGGACCACAGAAAGAAAGGAGCCAATTCACAACGGCAACAAGAAAACAAAACTACTAGAGATTTTAAAGATGAGTTCTCATCAAAATCCGCACTTGCAAAGAGCCTCATGTTACATCAGAACTTGCACCACATCCCTCCACAATCAATTCAGAGACACTTTTATTGGCAAAACAAGCTCTGCAAGTGTTACCCACATGTAAAAAGCAGCACGCTTGAGTTTCTTCCAGAAGTGGATTCAACATATGAAGGGCCCATCTCCACAGAGGTTTTAAGAAGAAACGGATACATGGTATGGAGTCCAAGTGTCAAAGAAGAACATTTTATTTCTAATAAAATAAATGTTCTTTGCTCTAATATATTTTGTCTTTTACTCATAAGATTATAAAATTTTCTTCTCAGCCTTTCCTTTTACTTCTCATTGCAACATTTATTGTTTATGGTATTCTCCCTGTATCCAAAGTGCAACCCAAATTGCACATGCCAGCTCAGTATTTGGTAGAATCTGACTTCATTTTCCACATTTGACTTGGCACTAAGTGCCAGCAGAATAACTTTGTACAATAACTTGTGGCAGTTTAGTTGGCTAACAGGTTCGGACTTTTTTTTCTGCTATAGAAACTTGTGTTCTGGCTTAGATTCTGACTAGTTTCTCATGTGAATTTTGGATGAAATTAGTTGCTTCCCAAGCCTCAAAAGGAGTGTCAAACCCCAGAAACAACGTTTTCATAGGCATGGATAACATTTTCATTTGGTTTCAGCCTATGGTTCTCCTGTGCTATTAGGTGGAGACAATTTTTGCTGTTTTGGATAAGATTGCATAAAAAGAATTGGTTTTGCTGCTGCTAGGATCAGCAATGGAAATCCTCCCAGTCCTACTCTGTAGCAATCATTACACAGACCTCTAGATCTAGTAACTTCATGTCTTTGCACATCTGAAAATAAAAAAGTTGACTTCCCTTTGGTTACAAAGGAAGAATATTCAGAGCTCTGGAGCTCGTTCTTGTGGGAGTCAAATATTTAATTTACTCTTGATTAGTATAGGAGGAAAATCTCAGCAGTGTATTCAGTTCTAATGGTTTGAACAGTTCAAACATGCCCTACTTGCTAGGGCTGCTAACGCAGCCAGCACAGTCACACAAAGCCTTAAGCACTAAGCATGCAAAGGTTCCTGAAGCTCATTACAGTGGGGCTGTAGAGGGTCTGTGCTGTCTACCCACCTTAGCTCAGTCCCATCCCATAACAGGTAATATTCTCCTTATGGAGTTACTGTCATTCTGCTCCTGTGAGCCACTCTTGTCTCTAAAGGGCATGGAGCCATAAAGCACATACGTTAGAGACTTTGGTATGCAGCCTGCACAGTCAGAAGCTGGCTCCTTAGGCTACCCGGTCTTCTAGGGTGTAACTCCAATGGCCCTCTGTCCTCACTACACTTCAAGAAGCAGTTTTAGCATTGCCATCACATTTAGTTTAAGATCTTGACATAGGATGCAAAGCATATTGTTACAATGTTGTTCAAGAAAAAACCCAAGACAAACCCAGATAACACTCCATTGCCTTTCCCAGATGAACCTGCAGGACCAATGCACTGCAATACCTTAGCCAGCTAACGTAGGTGTTTTGGCAGCTGTCCCAGTCACTTAATCGAAGCCTGAGCTCACAGGCTGCTTCGCCTGAGCGCGTAAATCAAGATGTACAGACCAAAGATGTCATCTCTGCCTCACTCCCTTCCTTGCTCGAAGGCTATTGTGTGAGTACTGTTTATTTTTATCCTACAATTGATGAACTGTACATAGGTCTAATTTTCCCTGTATCTCCCAGTATTTCTATATGGTAACTGTTAAGGCTTCACCTTGTGTACCCAATTAAGCTAAGCGGGGGATTGCCAAGCATTTAAAGGAGGCAAGTGTCTGCCACCCCCTCTTTCTTGCCAGTCTGCTCTAAAGCATCTCATCACAAAAACTGCTCACGGGTCCTTTCTCAAAAAATAATCATCTGAGTTTCTCTTATTCTTCCATATTATCATCACCAAGTTTGCTTCTTCAGCACAACCAACCAAGAAAAGGTTACTACAGTGTATCACAGGAATTGTCCCCTTTTTTTTTTAAGACATTCCTTTAAAGCTTTAAAGTTTGCTCCCAAACTTTTAAAGACTTACAGGTAAAGAACTAACCATAACAAGGCAAGAAAAGAAGCACCAAAACAACACCCAACATTTTCTAGGGACAATTGACTGGAAAACTTAAACCTAAGCAATTTACTTATTTTGTTCTAGTCTGGAATTTGCACTAAGAGCAACAGAAGATTACAGCTCCTCCTCTTCCAGTTCACAGAAGGCAGGTCACAAACAAGAGAAACCTCAGAGAAATAACAGGCTTCTCCTGTTAGTGAGCAAGCTGCTTCAAGCCAAAGGTTGTAGTCAAAGGTTGCAGAAGTCCAGGAACACCAGGGTTGTTCTTGCTTGAATACTGGTAGCATAGAAATTATTCAGCGTAACTGTAAAGATGCAAAATGACAAATCTGCCCTTCTGGAGGAGTTGAGGCACAGGCAGGGGATCCACCTGCTTCCCAGCTAAAAGAACCTAGTGCCTGGAAAAAAAAAATCAACAACACAAACAAACAACAAAAACAAACCCCTAAAACCAACAACTATCACCCAAAAGGCCTAAAGGTCTTCTGTTGTTTAAGGTAATGCTGACTGCAGGTCTGAATAATTCCATTCCTGAGTTGTGACATTTCAAACTGGAACACACGAGGTTACCACCCTTGTGGTGGAGACAACTGCTCGGCAATCAGCTCTTCATGAGTCAACACCCTCCTGTAGCTGCTGTTCACTGGATCAGGGAAGAAGTCAGATGCAGAGGCAGCCTTCCCTAAGATAGAAAAGGGCCATAACCACATCAACTGGACAAATCTGTCCTTCCCAGTTTCCAAGACAATGCCCAAGAAAATTCCCTTCATCACTTCATCTCTGCATGAATACAGCTCTGAGCTCAGCCTGGTCTTTCCTTGTATTTAACTTAGGTCTGTGTGCAGGCTAATGACTATTGCTCTTAAAGAACTCCTGACCCAGCCTCTCACTTATTCCTGCATCATGCTTTCTAAGATTTAAACACTGAGTACTTCTATTTGAGATCCATGACTAAAATGCAGGTAGTTCTCTAGCATTCCTATTTACCAATGACTACTCTCTCCTGTTTCTTGGCTATTAAAGCCTCCAGAATGGCAGCCTCCAATCTATCTCCCCTTTCCCGTACTACGAACTCTCTAGATTTCTCTCACAGACAGACTTGTTATGTTTTTCCTCATGCTAATAGGTACTATGCTGATTAAGGCCCTTTTTATAAAGGCAGCACAAATTAGCGGCATGTCCTTCAGCCACAAGAAGCTCAACTCAGGCTTTTCAAGAGTAGCAGGCTTCAAAAATCACAGTGAAGAGAATACAGTCTTTGAGGCCTCAAAAACCTAATTTCTTAAATTTGTCAAGCTTGAAGAAGTGGCAAAGTCTGAATAACAAAGAAAGGACAGCAGTAAAGCTGGCTTCCTCCTAACAAATGCAGTTTTAATTCAGAGAATTATCCCACCTCCCGGTTCATCCTCAGAAGCCTGGAACAGAAGCAGGAAATTACAACCCCAAGACATCTCTCCTTTTTTTTTCCCCTGCCCTCAGAGTCGCAAAGAAAGGATTTGACTATTCAGCAGTTATGGAAATTCAGAACTAAAATCGGGTGGGAGCACAAAGGAAAAAAAAAAAGAAAGAAGGTGTGTCTTTATTTTATTCTAATCCTAGATCCCATGAGACAGTTCTGATATACTGAATGGCTGCACCTTAAGCAAGAACCTCTCCCAGCACTACCTGCTGTCACCAAGTCAAATGAACTGACAGAGCTGGAGATTCAGGCTAAAGGAGCAGAGTGTGTATTTCCTTCTAACTTTGCATAGTCCCAGGATGCTCCTTACAAGCCTTTCAGAGAAAAGGCTGAGGACATCAGGTGTCTGTGTTTTAACTGTTCACTATAGTGACTCACTCTTTCACACAGCAATTCTTAACGGGGAAGGGGAAGAGAAGTAGGCTGCTTTTCCAGGAAAGGAGCAATTTTCTGCCACCAGACTTACACTTGTTTCTATATCCAGACTTCTTACCAAACCCATAGTAATCTCCTATTCTCACTTGATGCTTTTGTCCAAGCAATTATCTCCAAAGTTCTACCTTCTCACTTCAGTTCTGCCCTCCCAATTTCATACACTTTTCCAGACAATACTGTCTGCCAAAATACCTTCTGGAACATCCCACTCAAAAATCCTTCTAGCTTACGTGCTCCCAAGGCCAACAGCTCCATCACCACCTTTGTCTGCAGTGGTGGAATGTGGAATCTATCTCATGGGCTCACCATCACAGCGTTCTGCTAACAGTCTCCCTTTCCACCTCTGACTCCATGGCTAGGCTCCTAATATTTCATAAAATCACTCCATTAGGTCAGGGACTCTACTGTCACGGATTCCTAGCAATTTGTCACATCCTCCTTTAAAGCATTAGTAAAATAAGTCTTTCCCTGTCTCAGCAGTTAAATTATGCTCAATGCTCATCTTCCCTTTCAAAATTTCCATCTTTTATCCTACCTAATTAACAACGCTTTCTGCCATCAGATCCCACATAATTACTCCACTTGGATTTCCTTACACGACTTTTCTGTTCCTTTGCCAGCTCAAGTCCTTGGCTCTCATTTCCAAAATGCCTATCTTTGCTTCTGTTAATATCTATACTTCTATATCCCTTTACCTTCTTCTCATGGTTTACACTACTCTTGCATTTGCTTCCTCATCCTTATTTACACAGTTACCAGCTTTCGGTAGTCTTTGATGCCAACTCCTACCCAAAACCTCTCTCTATCCTCATTCTAAGAAGTGATTGGAATGAAAAACTTTGGAAGCTTTTCCCATTAAATCAAAGCTAAAGGAAATTTAATTAGAAAGCAATACAATTTTAATATTGACCTTATCTATCCCAGTAGAATTATCATACCCCCTGATCCTTATCAGATGTCAGATGTCCAATTAAGACTATAAAGCCTTTGGGGCAAACGTAGCCCTTCCTTCATGTTACACAGAGCCACAGCACCTAGACCAATCCTTAAGTTAAGAAAAACACCTTGGAAAGTCAAAGAACTTGATTTTGCCAAGGGCAACACCACTCCACTGTGATTTGGAAATTACCAGAGAAGTTAAAAGTCCTCACTCTCTGAAACTTCAAAATGCAAGAATAGGGTTCCCCTCAAGAGAAATAATGTCGGACCATGTCTGAGAAGAGAGGAGCGGGGTACAGAATGCACTGAAAAGGTTTTTCCATGGTATCTCTAGCTCCTTCCTGCCTCAAATCTCCAAAGCCATCACTTATCCACTTCGAAACAGCAGGAGAGTCACTTCTTTTTTCCTGTTCTCTCCAGAAGGAGCACAGCAGAAATAAACCTCGAGTGATAAATTATGCACCACTTTTGTGTGGCTGCCTCTTGGCCAGACGGGAAATTTTTCTCCCAAAGCCTTTTGTTTCCAGCTTTGATCCCAGTGTTGGATCCGCTCTGTTCAGCATGGAGGTGAAGGGAGAGCTGACACAGGCCAAGTTCAGGCTTACTGCAAGTCACAGTCAGATCTTCCATTAGCCTTCTCCCCTCCCCCTTTCCAACTGGAACTCTCCTTGAGTTTGAAAAGATCCTATTAAACATTTTCCAGAGGGCCTTACAGAGGATACATTATTTTGATGGATGCTGGGGCTAAAGGAGGAGGATTTCTAAGTACAGTGAAATAATGGAGCTTGTTCTAATGGGTTTAAGAGATGCCCGGGGGCACCAAGTAAGTTCCTTCTCTGCAAATCAAAAACACAGAAGACCAGAAAATGGAGCCGAACAACTGAACGCCAGGAAGCGGGGAAATCGGGCTCTATTTAACTGCTGCTCTTGGTTACAGCCAACTTCAGGCTGCTTGGAAAAACAGCACACACACATATCACTGGCACAAACTTAACAGGAGGAAACAAAGAGACAACAGGGGTCAAACTAGGGGTGGCAAGTAGGAGAAGGATGCAAGGCTGGGTCCCCACCCCCTACCAGAGAGTCGGATCAATTATCCTTGAATACTAACAAGATTTCTGATTAAAGAACTGCTGCTATGCAATAGAAACAGAAAGCTCCAGCAGCTGGGAGGGGCTGTCAGGCAGTAACAAAGAGACACAGAAGACTATGCCCTGCTAGGGCATACTGAGGAAGTCACCATGCTGGTAGCCAGGAGAGGGGTCTCCCCTGCCTGGAGTCATGATAACGTCTCACTGCTGGTAGATTTAACTTCAAGAGTGAAATTCCACCTTGACACTACAGAACTTGGGGGCTGTTTTCAGGCAAATATTTTATCTACTGGAAGCTTTGCTGGACAACAGTTCTTTATACAACCTCATCATTACAGTACAGGAAGGTGAATTCTATTCTAACTCTAACCCATTCAGGGAAAAAACCTGGTGCTTTTTACTTCTGAGTATTGCAACAATAGAAAGTTGCTATCAACATACAACAGCTTGAGAAACAAGATCTGCGCTGTCTTTGGTCATACACTTTTTGACAAAACTCCAGCTAGCAGTGCAAACACTGAATATGCACCTACATTGCTGTTCGTTAATCTTAATGGTTTGTGACTTGCTGACTGGTGGCTAATACCAGAAGAACCTAATCACCTAAGAACCTCATGACAGACAAAGCTTCTGTTACTAACTTTTCAACCCACAGGTGTGCTAACACGCTTACACCAGAATGCTTAATGTATCTCATACCATCAGAATCGGGCTCATGATACTTCAATTCCCTTTTTTTCTTTGTCTTCTATCTTAAATTACCTAATTCCCTGACATGAGGAATTTCAGTCATTCACAATTCAGCACAATAAAATTCAACAAACATCAGCTCCATTTGATGTTAATAAAGTCTTTATGAAAACTTCTTTTCCTGCCCTTACACAGTGAATCTCCTTTCATCTAGGGTCACAACAACAGCCAAGGATATCTGCTGCTCACAAAAGACTGATCGCAGCTCAAGAGTCCCCCAGACTAGATGCAAAGGCTGGAACACTTCAGCATCTAACAGACAGCTCTGCACAAGAAAGGCAAAAAAAACATGCCTGGAAAGCTAAAAAACCTGAACATGAATTCACTCACAACAGGAGAGCAGTCAAATACTCCCAGGTAACAGTCCCAGAGCAACCAGATATAAAGTATGAATAAACCACAAGTCTACAGAATAACAAGCTCCTGCATCCATATGCTTACTATCTTTAGTACAAGGAAATGGAAATCTACAGACAGAAGAAAGAAGAGATTCAAGGAGCATTACAGTGCCCAGTTTTCACCCAGCAGAGACAACAAAATCCCATAAAAGAGTAATACCTAACCTAACAGCAATGGCAAAGAACCATTGACACCACAGACACAAAAGTAAGAGCCTAACCACCAAGGACATGAGATTCGTGGATGACAATTACATTTAGTGTTTTCTGCCCTGCTTTGTGTGAAACACAGACAGTCACTAAAGACAGTATGCCATTTAAAGGAGTGGGTTTGTTGTTTGCCAGAGCTCCAGCTCTGGATGTTTTATCAGGTAAAGCCAGGCACCTTAAAAGATGGTCAGTTTAAGTCTAATATATACCATCTGATTATGTAAACCCATAGAACAAAACATCACAAATAGTTAAGCCACAAATAATGGGGGACTAGAGAAATTAAGTATCCACCTTTCTTTTACATTTCTTTTAATAACACTTTATTTACCAATTCACCCTTTTCAACAGAGTCAGTAAAATTTCTGTGGTTTTATGATTTTTGACCATCATCGAGAGAAATGTAAGTATTATTAAAAAGATAAATAGTCACAAGCAGCAAAGGAATTCAATGAAGCTGCAGAACATGCACTTACTACATAAACCTATTTTTAAAACCTTGACTGGTATTTAAGATAATATCTCTTTATCAGCTTTTAGAAGTGTTATGAAGCATACATCCTATTGTGTTCGACTGTAAGTTGCATTCTAGGGCAAATGGAGTTGGCCTTGGGCAAGACAATTTCTACTTCACTTCCCACATTTACAAAACAAGGATAATATTTGCCTATTTCACAAGAGTGCACGAAGATTCAAGAGCACTATCAGACTACAGATCATTCTCACAGAATTAATGTTTTAACTATTTTTAATGTTAATTTCACTAGTCTGGAGAGCATTTACAAGTAAAAACAAAATACAAATCACTTTGATTTCTTTTCTAGTTAAGATATAGCACGTACTGTTTTCTCGTTTGAACTACAAACAACTGGATAATGTTTGTATCTAACCACTTTTTCCTTCTGTAATTTCAAGGAATACAATTTAGAAAAACAACTATCAGTTTTCTGCAATCACATTTTGTGGCCCACATGAAGAGAATATCCCTTTTCAAGGTTCACAAGACATTCTGGAAATGCAAACACTTTATGCAACTATGCACCTATTAATTTTCTTGCTGCATACACCCACACTCCCAAGACACAAGAAGAGTTTCTCTATTGCAGAAAACAGTGCTATAGCACACAACTGAAAGCTTCTAGAAAGAGAATATAAAAGAAAATTGGTTATATATACTAAATAAAACAGTTATGCTAACTTCACACTGGAAGATTTATGCCATATGCTTTTCCATTATGTTTTAGTAGATGGAATTGTCAAAAGCAAAACAAAAAACCATCACTTGTCACTGCCTGCAGCACGTTGCTCCTCATTTTAGGAATATAGGGAATGCTACTCAGTGCCATCACCACTCTGGAAAAAAAAAAAAGTCAAGATAATTCAGGGTGATCAAGAGATCTCTGACTATCATCCAAATTGATGATTCAGCAAACCCTGGCACTCTCAGCACACCCAGGAAGGACATTATCAGCTCCAAGTTGACAATAAGAAAATGGGTGCTTTACACTTGGCTAATAGCTGCAGAACCAACAGCAATGCCAAGCACAGGCAGTTGAAACTCTGATTCCCACTGCAAATTATACTTCCACAGAAGCAATATGTTTAGGTTTCCAACTATAAAACATAGTCAACATGCTTCAGAAGTGAAGCTCTGATATTAGCTATGTATTGTTCTGGCAGAGCTCCAGGAGCCGAAACAGCAAACACATCAGCCAGACGGGTTCTGTGACATTCTGTATTTATACTAACACAGATCATCTTAACACCAGGTCCTTCTTTGCTCCAGCCACCAGCAGTGCATGACATGAGCATTAAATTCCCTCTCTATACCTGTTTTTACCTGCAGTGCACTTTTCCAAGAGCTCAAGACACTTGCAGACCTCTTTTGTTGGTTTGGGGATTCTTTGGCACAGACTTACCCAGTTTGATCTGCCGCTATCCACTACAAAAGAGTCAAAGGTCAATCTTGCAGACTTGTTTGCTCTACGCTCTCCTGTACTGAGGCAGAGCAGTAAATGACCAAGTGTTTCTAACAGCTTACCTGTTCAGCATCACAACTTCCGTGAATGCTTTGTGACAGTTAAGCTGCACGCCACCCCTGCAGCTACTTCTAAGGGACAACTTGGAAAATTTTCTAGCTATGTCAAAGAACACTGACTCATCACAAATTTTGGCATTTTCTCTGCCACCTCAATCCTGGTATCTCCTCATGTTTTTCCCTACTTCAAATAGGAAAAAGATTGTTCAGGAATTGTGTCCTTATTGCAAAATTGTGTCCTTATTTCCTCATATTTTGATGAAGGAAAGAGGATATTCACTTCTGGAAGCAGCTGGCACATCCAAACATAAACTTACAGTCATCTGACAAGAGGATACAAAAGTGCACAAAAGTGCACTGATGGGAAAACTACTTGAAAGAGAAACAAACTGCCATAAAAAAACATCCTAGAGACATCAAGGAACAACCACCTACTAGCAAACTTGCATTTTACAATCAGACATCCCCCACATGGCTGTTAACAGCCCAGACACATTAACTAGGAGCACCTGGGTAACAGCCAAAATAAAACACATCCAGATCTGTACCTACACTAAGATCTATCTTTTAGATCCTTCTCACTACTAGAGGACAGCTAAGTATCTGTGTGGCATTGGGGAACTCAAGAGGCCTTGTGGCTCCTAAAAAGCAGGCTTTCTGATACACAGAACTACAGCCCTCTCTAGTCAGTCTATCCAAGCTCGCTTAGCACATTCTTCAAAGCTGCCTGCAATTAGTTTTTTTGTTAGAAGAGAAATAATATTACTTGAAACCCAAACTTCCTATGATTGTGCCCCAGGGGCAATACTTGTAGAATGATAGAGGTCAGCAGCACTACTGCAAATGCTTCCTGTAATTTCAGAGTAGCACAGGAGAAAACGGATGGGTGAAATTATACAGCAGCTGCCAAAGCAGTGAAGGGAAAGAAATGAGGTACGTATCTCCTCTCCACACCCCTCCCCCAAAAGCCTTCTAACTCTTTATAAACAATTTCGCGAACCGTTTAGATGTTTTCTTCTCCACCGGGCGCATTTGTAAAATCAAGAACCACAGCACAAGACGAAGAAACAGCAGATGTCAGTTGATAGAGCAACCACAAAGCTAAAGTTTTTATGGCGAGACTTGATGAGACTACCTCCTGGCTCGCTAGGAGCGCAGCGAAAGCCTCCCCTCATCACTATTTTTGGTACTCCTGCTCTGGCCCCGCTGTGCCAGGGCGCTGCGGGAGGACTCCCACTCCCCGGCGAGGCAGGTAGCCCGGGGCGCCGCCGCGGAGCCGGGCTGTACCTTTAAGGGGCCCGTCGCGGCGGGTGCGCGGCTGCATTCCTGCTCCGGAGCGGCGGCTGTCCCGACACGCCGGGCACGGCAGCCTGCGAGGCAACCTGCGCGCCCGCCCCGGCCCGGCCCGCCGCTCGCACCGCGGGAACAAAGCCCGCGCCCGCCGCCGCCAAACTTCCGCGGGGGGCAGCGGCCGCGTGGGCTCCCGGGGCAGCGCCTCTCCGCGCCCCGCGCTCCGGCCTGCCGGGGCACTCCGCCGGCTCCAGCCCGCCGCGACACGGCGAAGGCGAGAGCCCCGCGTCGGGGCGCGGGACGGGGCGCGGACAAAGCGCGGCGGGGCGGCGCGGCGCAGGGCAGGGCTCCCCGCCCGGCGGGCGCGGGCAGGTGAGCGGCGCGGCCGGGCAGGGCTCTCCGCCCGGGCACGGATCGCCGCCGCCGAGCCCGGGACGGCAGCCGGGCCCCCCGCGCTGCCGCGGGGCAGAGCGTGCCGCGGCAGCCGCTTACCTCTGGAGCGGAGCAGCGCTCCCAGCAGCACCAGCAGGAGCTGCGGAGGCGCGGGCAGGAGACAACCCCCGCCGCGCCGCCTCATGGTGGCAGCGCCCCGGCCCCGTGCCCGGGCCGCCCGCAGCGACGTCGCGGGCTCCTCCTGCGCGGAGCACCCCGACACGACCGGCGCTCGTTCCGTCCGCAGCCGCGGCACTCCGGGGCCGGGGGCTCCCTCCCCGCTCCGCCCGCCCAGGCCCGGCCCCGAAGGAGGAGCTCCACCGGGCAGCCCCCGCCCCGCTCCCCCCAGCGCCGAGGCACTTCGCAAACTTTCGGCGAGGTAGAGGCGGTCCCGTGGCGGAGGCTCCGCGGCGAGACACGCACCTCCCTTTCCCATCCCGAGGGGCCGTCGCCCGTCACCTCGGCGAGACCCTCGGGCTCGCCCAGAGCACCCCAGACCCCCTCAGCTCTTGCTCCTGGTACAGCTCCCTCGCCGCGGGCGGGGAAGCCCTTCCTAAAGCGGCTCCGGTGCTCGGGGCCGTCGCTGTCGGCTCTCCCTGTCCCAACTCCCGCAGCATCGCCAAGGAACATTGCTCCGGGGTCTTGGCTGCCCGCAGCAGGGCTGCCCGGTGTCCTCCGGTCCCAGCGCGCTGCCACCGCTTCCCGACTTGTGCGAGCTTGCTGTACCCAAGACAAATCGCAGAGCCCTTCTCCCCGTCCTGTCCCCGTTTGCCAAACTCCCTTCGAAAGGAAAACTTTCACGAGCCCTTTGCCCAGCATGCATGTTGCTACCTATGAGAAACGTCTGATTTTCCCCTCCGTTCGTGACAATATTCTATTTGGTGTTTTCCTTAATGCCGCGGTGTCTGAAGACAGCTGACTACCTATGAATCTCAGGTACCCTAAAAAAAGATGTAGGGTCGTTTCCTGCAGGAGTAGAAATTAACTCTTGGACAACTGGCTTATATTCTGTCCTGCACTAAAAAGCAGACAGGCTTTCTCTGGAGATCACCCTTAGAGCCAGTTTTATGGTCCTTTTGGCATGATTTGACATTTTAATGCATACGGTTGACAATGCAAGGAACTGTTGTTAAATAATTAATCTCAGTTGATTTCAAAGTATTGACTTGAACAGAAGGCTGACTCAGATGGTCCAAACCCTGGACCACAGGGGAAGATGAGAATTTTGTCAAATTGACACCAAAGGGACAGTAATAGAAATGGTCTTATTTAAAGCCTTCCCACAGATGAATCCAGAGGAAGCTGCAATTGATCCCATCCATTAAACAATCACAAGAGTAAGAAAATGGCACAGCATGTGATTGAATTATGCCACTCCTACTAATTAAGTGTAAAATGGTGAAGACAAGGGGTATTATTAAAAATGTCAACGTAAAATTAAAACAGGGACTGAGTCTTGACAAATTGTGCTCAGTGAAAAGAGAAAATAATCCAACACAGCTTCACTGAGGAGAACTCCCAAGAGCAGTAACACCACAAGAAACAGTAAGCAGCAAACCATGTTTAAATTCTTCTGTACATGGCTACCAAAATTTTTAAAAAGCAGACTTTTTCTTTATATGCAGAACCACTGCCTCAAGATAGGAATAGATCCACATTAGTGCAAGATGGGCAAAGTGTGCAAAGTTGCAGAAGAGTAACAACAAATACAGGTAGTCAAGAGGGACTGGTTGAGGTTAAGAGATTAAAAACCTTCTCTATTCTAATATTGAGTTGGAGTCAGTGACAGACTGAGAAACAGAAAGTATACACAATTATTGTAAAGTAATAAACTTAAAGATACCATAGTTTAAGATGGCTGAAGGGGAAGAATTCTGAATAGTGGGTTAAAGTTTAGAGAGAGAAAACAGTAACCTCACACTGACTGGCTGATTGACTAGAATGCAAAACCCTCGCTGTATCTCCCTAAAATACAGAGCAACATAACCAAAATTCATTTAAGTTTATATTCTCTACTTAGGCTAGATCATCAGGTAGTATAACTCAGAGGAGTCCTTCTGACTTCAGGCTCACAGAAGCTTTTAGAAGTTTAGGTGCTGAAGTACTGAGCAGGATAAAGCACAGATACAGGGCCCAGAGCTTCTTGATGATTATATACTTAGGTCATGGAACAGTCAGCTGTTAAGATGAGTGTTTCCCTGTGTTTGAAACAAAAGCCTCTTGCCCTACATACAAATAAATTCACTTGTTAGCTCTTCAGTTCTTCTCTCCCCAGAGAACAAATGTTTTTACCTACTCTGTTAAAGTGTGTTTACCACTCCTCTAGATCTTGCACTGTATTCTGGTAAATCACTTTCCTCTCTTCCTTAAGCTATATCTCTGTCTTATTAGTAATTTTGAAATCCCCTGGTGAAATGTTAGAGGAGCACATAGTATTATCTTTCCCAAAAATCTCCTAAATAGGTTGCAGTTGAACAGATGAAAATGTATATTGTAAACGTCTCAATTACCTACCTGTTGATAGATACTTTGATTGAATATAGCCCTGATTACATGTGGGATCTTTGAGGAATAATTGTAAAGTAGATTTATGCAGTGAAAATGGACATTTATGGTAAAAGCAGACTAGTTGCTAAATAATGCTGGTAGAATTAAACCATATGGCTTTGGTCTTGCCTCTTTCAGAGCAAATAACTTTAAGATTATGGAAATATCAGAATACACTTCAACCCATGCACAACATAGGTACTTGCCTCTACCCACACCTATGAGGGAGGAGCATCATGAAGTAACCTGCAATACTTTATAGACCACTGATAAGTGATATATAACACAAGTGTTGTGAGACAGATGAGAAAGAAGTACTTAAAATATAATTAACAATTAATTTATGTGACAACATGCCCAAGCAAAAAAACTCAACCAGTCATTATAAATGGAACAGGAAGAAGATTATTATCCTATTAACCATTTTGGGACATAATTCAGATACATCCCCTCCAAAAGAAACATTTGAGAAATAAACCAATCCGATGACAGAAAATAAGTGCTACGAAATAACACTAATAGTTTGCATCATTTTCAGGGTGATTTTAAATAACAAACCTGTGTCAGGAAAAAGAAAACCAAGAACATGGTGTCATTGGAAAAAGAAGAAAGGGACCAGAACAAGGTAAGATTATTAGGGAAAAGACACTTTATCTATTTTGAAACTGCAAAGATCTTAATAATAGGTTTAAAGAAAGAAAGGGGGAAAGAAAGAAAAAAAAGTCTAAGTCTTACCAATCAAAGTATTTTTAAAGGATTAAATGAGCTTTTCCATGTGAAGATGATTTTCCCCACCCCAAGTTTCGTAGAAGAGAATGACACATTGGGTAGCTTAATTGTTGTGTTCAGAAAGGTTTGGAGCAATCATGTTTTAAATACTTGAGATAAAGTGAATTAATTTCCTAAAATGAAAAACACATGAAAAATGGGCAAAATGCATTTACGCTAAACCAAGTTCCCTTTTTCAAGTAATGTAAAGCTCGCTGTGTGAACAGAAGGCAACAGATATGATACACCTTGTATGGCTTTTGGCATCATCTCACAAGACACGTTCATGGAACAACATTTTAAATACAGATATGGGAAGATGTGCAAGCATCCAATAGAAGGAAACCACAGTGGTCATTAGTCATTATTCATCAAAAGGCAAAGGCACGTCAGATCTGTTTCAAGATGTGTCTTGAGTTCTGTTTTGTCTGCTATGTTCACTGACAACTTAAATGATATGCTTGTAAAATCTGTGCTACAACAACTGATAACCTCAAAACAAAGGCAAAGGGCTGGAAACACTAGGAAGGATGAGATCAGACACCCCAAATCCTATTGACAAATTGGTCAGATTGTCCAAAAAACAACAAGGAAAAATACAGTAGTTAGAAACATATTATTCTTGGGAAACAGAATGAAAAATGAATAAACTGCACAGAATTTTGGACTAGACGGATACAGCGTATTAGGATAACAAACAATAGAAACCAACAGTGCAGCAGCACTGCCAGGAATGTGTTGAATTCTGGAACACCTTAACAGGTGTGTCATATAGGAGACAATTTGATTTCTTAAATTCACGCAATACAGAAGACTCGGTTGGATGCTGTGTCTGGTCTCGCCTGAACACCATAGAAATATAAAAACAACTGAAGAGAAACCAGAAAATAATATGAACAAGAAATGTATAAATCAAACCCTTTGAGAAAAAGCTGAAAGAATTAGGTATGCCTAGTCAAGATATAAATGCTTCAAGCCAGATGCAGCTTTCTGATATTTATAAGAGCTAATTACAGAGATGTTGATCAGCCATCCTCTATGGCTCCAGTAGAAAGACATAAAAGAGTCAACTTCATTTGCAACAAGAAATGCTTAAAAGATTTTTCTGATCAGCATTCCAGCTGAGGATTTTTCAATAATGGAGCAGACTGTCTAGGGGGACTGGGGAATCTCTTCCACTGGATTTTCGTAAGAACATAATTTGATAAGCATGCTGGTATTAGCCTTGATATGTTTAGTCTTGATGCAGTACAGACTGGACGAGGTGATCTTTTGGAACCCCTACCGAACTTTGGTTCAACAATAGTTCAGGAAATTCTAACTGTAAAGATAATTACAAACTCTGCACTCTGACCAAATTCTTTTTTACTAGTGACCTCCACTAAATAAACAGAAAAGACAGGAAAACACCAAAATGCTCCTAACAGGGCTCTAAGTTCAAGAAAAAACCATAGATATTAGACCGTGAGATTTTCCAGTGGCCTTTTAAATTTCTTTAGTTATTTCACTTGCACATTATCCACATCAGTTCCCTCTTCCATACCACCCGTGAACTAAAGAGGTGGTAGCTTGAATTACCAGGTAAGTTAAAAGTCAGATTTTACCCATACATAGGACAGTTGGGTGTCCAACTTCACTGATGTAAAGAAATAGTTTAATTTTCTAAAGAGCTGAGAGATTGACAGCTTTTGCATCTGGTTACCTAGTTTGTAAATTATGGTCTCTATGTTAAATACATTAAATGAAATTTTAAATTCATTTATATTTTATGTTATCACCTTTTCCTTTGCTGCCTTCCCTTTCTAATACTGCCACTACTACTGTGTACCCAGAGATGCTTGTAGGAGTCATAAACATTCAAATACTGTCACCATTGTCCCCTACAGTATTTCTCCAGTTACTGCTCACTTATTCTTAATAAAACTAGATGCCATCTTCTGCAGTGTTACCAAAACTGCTTTCATTCACAAAAATATAAAATTCATATTAGCAGACGAGAGTTTAGGTGTTACTTAATTTTCTTGACCTTTCATTTAACTGCTGCTTTCTAAGCATTCCAATTGCACATTTGTTTTGGGAAACTTTATGATCATCTCATGGACCACTATTCATTCTACTTTGCAGTGCAGACCAGCAAAACTAAAGATTACATTAAATGGCTACATTCAAAAGCTGAGATATAAAGAATCTTGCAAAAGGTCCTTTGTAATGTAATGTCCCAAGTACAGATTCATCTAACCCCACCCCTTTTTGTGTGTGTGTCTAGAAAGTGGGACAGAAACCAACTTCTAAGGCCCTTTAATTCTTCACTCTAGGAAAAAAAAAAAAAGAAGAAGAAGAAAAGGAAACAAAACCATAAGTAAATTGACTCTCAAAATAGGGAAAAAACCCCAAAACCAAACAACAGACCAAACCAAATCTTTCTTCACATTTTCTTTGAGATGGTAGCTCCTTCTGTGTTTTTGAAAGCTGGTTCTGCTCCTTCTTTTGCTGGTTCCCTAACATCCTCTATGTAAAAATAATGCAAATAAACACCCTCTTCTATCCCTGATGAGACTCCTCCCTGGAGTGAAATGGCAATTATCCAGGCCTTGCACAATGTCTGCATTGCAAAGGTAGCCTATGGCCTACCCTTAGGAACTGCACAGCTTAATACCTTGACTCTGGCACAGAAAAAAAGGAGAAGAGGAAGAGCTTAAAAGGGAAATGCTCTCTCAAAAGCCAGCAAAAGAAGAATTCAATTTGAAGACAGAAGCCTAGCCACCTTTATTCCCCAAACACATTCAAATGGATAAGTAGCAAGCTGTATCTCCTAAATTAATTTTTGAGTCCATAGAGAAGCATTTTCTAAAGAACTGAAGACTTGTGTCTTTCTTTGACTTCCAGCTATTAATGTAGTTTGCCATCAATAGTTGCAGTACTCAGATAAGAAGTTTGTGGTAAAAATCAATCACACAATCAGAAAGAAAGGTGACCTTATATCTCAGTATGTGGAATAGCTTAGATGGGCTGAATTTTCCTTTCTTAAAAAATCTAGAATTCATAAATTGGGCCTGTAAAGAAACAAGTAATCATGGGAATAGATGTGAAAGACAAACATCTTTCTCTCAGCTCTCACACCTTTCTTGTTTGCAGAAGCCACTATGCAGATGTAAAAATGTAGACAGAATGATAAAGAGTTTTCTTTTTTGAAGATGATTCACTTCTAATATTTTATTGGCATGATAGGTCTGGCAAGTACTGCCAACACAAACAAGACATAACCCTTGTGTGTTTCTGATAAGATGCCACCATCTGCTTTCCTATCAGGTGGCTGAATCAGAGATACTTCTTAACACCTCTCCCTCTGTCATACTAGCTCTTGAAAAATGGGAGTGAGGGAACAAATTAATTGCTCCCTACGAGCACTGGGTGAGACCTGAATAAATGCACAGGTAGGAGCAAGATCCAGACTTGCACACTCCCTTCACATGAGTCACCCACATGTATGCACACACATCCAACCTCCCTCACAGTCACATATACTTATGTCCATTTCATTGCAAGTTTAGGATTTTAGAAACTTGACTATTTAACAAGATATTAGCATTCTAAGAGTTTAAGGTAATCTGAGTCTGTGTATTGCATTTTCATTTGTTCTTCATTCCATGTCAGCAGAGTTGTTGGAAACTCTATCAGAGATCTGAGTGAGCAAAACCCAACATTTTTAATGCACAGGGGAAGACCATGTCATAGGGACTATAGGTTTCTCTTGCTTCTGTTTCACATAACTTAGAGCACACTGAGTATGTTTAGTAAATATTAGAAATGGACTCTAGCCACAGAATTTGAAACTCGGATCCACATCTAAACCTTACATATTCAAGGAACACCTCTTCCTTCACTAACACAGTGTAAAATTTAACACTTAAAGTTAGAATCTTAAGGATATTTTCTTAATATCTAATTATATAATCAGATTCAAATGCAGAATGATCAATCTATTTTGTTGTGGTATAGAAACTAGAATGATAAAGTTAACAAAGCAAAAGAAAAATTTTAAAACGTTCCTCAGATAAAACTTACTTAGGTCTTAATTCTCTACTATATTCTGAAAAATGTTCAATGCTTCCTCTGTTCTGTTTAGAATTAATTGCCATAATCTTCATTTACTGTTTCAGTCTCAATTGTTTTATATTCTCTCTCACTAAGCGATTTGCTTCTCTTCCTAAGTACTCCAACCATTATATCATCATCTGATCTCTATCTTCTCCTCCAGTGACTCCATAAAGGTGTTACTCTCGAAAACACCTTATGCATTATGTAGCAAAAAGAAAAAAAACATTCACCACTATGTCCTCTTATATTATGGAGTGAATCACCAGGCTACGGATGTGTGTTTTTGCTGGAAAAATATTTTGACTGCAACTCCTGTACAGTGGCAGGGTTCTGCAGTGCTGTCTTCCAAGTACCCTTTTGTGTAGCTAACAAACTTAGAATTTAGCTAGAATTCCACTATTTTAATGAATCTGTGATCTCCACTTTCTTCCATTTTATTGTTTTTTTCCCTTGATTCCATCATTTGCTTATCCATGCAGATGTTATAAGGCAAAATATTTTCAGGGTACCTAGCATGTGAATAATGTCTGTTCTGCACAAAGAAAGTTACACACCTTTCCCATAAGAGCTGGCCACTGCAGCCATCACAGTTACGGCTTCACTTCATCCCCAGACACAACAGCTCACTCCCACTGCTCTCTTGCACATACACAGAGCCATTTACTTATTATAATTTTCTCACACAGACACCTTGTCTAATGGATAACAGAGTCTGGCAGCTTATGTTTGCAAGGAACATTCGATAAGTAGAAACAAAGAATAAAAATCGCTGGCCTTTTTGGGTTACCCCCCAGGATGAGCTAAGCCTTGGCTGTCAGAAATGCTTCCCATGCCAGAATTTCATAGTGATATTTATTTTTACCAGGCATTTTAGACTTTTTTTTTGTTTGGCATGAGAGATCCTGCAAACTCTGCCAGAAATGGCTGTTTTTCTTCTCTGCATCATTAGTGGGGCGGCATTCCAACAGAGAAGGGTCACTCACTTGGTACTTAAGTACTTTTAAAGATGTCCTTTCCTTCCTGATGAGATAATGGGAACAAAAACTGGAGGAGAGTCTTTCAACAGTTTGTTCTTACAAAAAAGCCAACTTTGCTTACTAAACACTAAACTCAAAATCAGAATTTGGACATTGCATTTAATACATGCCAGGAATCTATTATACAACTTACAGCTACCATTGATTTGAAAAGAACATGTGGCCTCCGTGAGCCACAGAATCTGTCCTACTACTATTCCCTTTTCTCATAAGCACATCATGCAGAATTCAAAAGTACTCCTATGGCTGAGGAATAGAAGAATATTTCAAGGTTTTTTTTCTCCTCACCAACTTGTATTTAAAATACAAGGATCTTGGAGCTTGTTTAGACCTGAATCATCAACAACACAGACAGATCTCAAAATCAGATCAGATCTCTCTTTACGTTTTTCTGTCCACCAGTTCAAGAGGGAAAATAAAATCTTAGCAATCCAGATTAAAATGCAGTTAAACTAGTAAATAAAATAAAAATTATGATGGCATCATGTTCACAGGACAGTTTCCTGTACACTTATGACATCTTACTAGTTAAGTATATTCCTGACTTAAGACTTGCTGGTACAATTACTGGTGTCACAGTTAGCTCTGTAATGGTACAAATGCTGGCTACTTAAGAGAGCTGCTGCTGTTATCATGTTATCTATCACTAGCTGAGAAACACAGTTGTTTCCAGAATTCATCTTGGCAGATGCTAGGAGAGAGAAATTTGGTGAATCTTATTTCTCTGAAGATCTTAAAAAAGAGGGTAAGTCCAATCTGTTTGTCTAGATTTTACCTGAAGAGGTAGTATTAATACTGCATTATTTGGGAAAAAAAACTAATTTACTTGTGCAAAACCACTGTGCTATAGGTAAACCAGACAAAGAGTTCATACAGTGTGAGAAAGCTCAGATTAGGAGAAGCACTAGAAGTGCTGGATCTTTTTCTGTAAATGACTCCTGAGGAACCAAAACCATAAAAACATGGAGTTCATCATATAATTTCATTGTGGTTTTGGCTGACCGTTTTATTTAAGACAATTTTATTTCTAGTGTATGTGTTTAGAGAGTTTGGTCATTATCCATATAAATAATTATTAAATCAAAAATTTAATGAGAGGTTTTTATGGATTTGCAACTGACTCAAGAATGAATCATCCAGCTTCAGTACCATTGATTTTTAAAATTACTTACAAAATAGAATTCTAATTTCACTTACAAGATTTCCAGTAATTTACATAAATAATAGCATGTGAACTCCTTATTCTCCATTTCTTCAGATGTCTCCTCAAAACTTATCTCTGCTACTGTGCCCAAAATAATAGATTATCAATAAAGATTGACAGTTATTTAAGTCAATGTTTTTCTCCTCACAGTATAATTTGTTTTTCATGTGTCCTTTTGTTATTGCACCTGCAATTTTATTAATTATTATGTACAAGGAAAAGCTCATCTGGAAAATACGTGGGAAGCCTCGATGAACACAAAGCACTATCAAAGTCAAAAAAGCTGAGTTCTGCACAAGACAGGCTCTTAGCTAACTATGTCTTAAAACATGATAAAGCTTTGGATGCTCAAAGGATACACAAGAAAGGCTAGAGACATTTTCTTAGTGTTTCTGTGAAACTGTCTTACATTGATTTCACAGTCAGATGGAATAATACTGAAGACTGCCCACAGCTTAGTTCTTTGTGCATTGTAGCAACAGCATTTCCATCAGTCACTTGAAGAAAAAAAAAGTTTGTTTCCTCTAATACACCTAGTAGGCTGCATTGTAACTACCACAGTAATATTGTTAAAATTCTAAGCAAATGAAACATTTAATTCCAAGAAAAGTTAAAGAAGCCAGGCAAAGTGATTCAATCTTTTTAAAACATGGCACTTCCTCTGGAATTTTGTTCTTGCTATCTAGTCCTGTTTATTATTCTATATAATACTCTCTCTGAAAGAGGAGCTGTTTCTCAGGAGAACTTTGTCTAATAAAAGTAAAATATTTCAGTTTCACATTGATTGTATAATTCAGGAAGATGAACATAAAATCAGCAGAGAGTAAGCTAAGCACTTAATATAGTGGGGGCAAAGTATGTGTTTCTGGAGAAAAACAGAAATCTGATTTTAGCTAAGTTGCTGAGAAACACTTATAAAACTTACACAGGAAAGATTTTCAGCCCATGCATCTTAACATAATAAAGACATTTTATTTCATTACGTAATTTAAATTACACCACTATTTTCAAACTTGTGGTCACATGGACTCTCATATAACTAAGTTAGCCCAGTTTACGAAACATATGATTTCTGAAACTCTGCTTAAACCACACTTCAAAATGAATTAAGCTAAATAAGATCAAGATCACGTTAACTCTGAAAGAGAGTGTGCACAAAATATACCAATATAATCCAACTGATCCTCCTTGAAAGACTGATTTGGATGCCCAAATGTCCCTGGTAAACAAAATGCAGCAATTTTAGTTACTAGATGTAAGCACCACCATGATTCCCAGGGTAGATGGTAAAAGTGTACTCCATAGGCTGCCCTGAAGTGAGATCTGTACCTCTGATAATCTACCAAGAGGCTGTGACAAGGAAAAATAATTTTCTTCACAATCATTCTTCCAGCTGGGTCCAAAAGAACATTAAGCCCTTGTTAGATGTGCCCCCTCTGGGGGCAGCTATTAAACCTCCAGATGGCCCAGAAAAACCTTCTGAATTTATTAAAATGCATTAGTATAGGGTTCTAAAAATGAAGTTGGTAAAACAAACTTAACACCTATGGCCAGGCTGGCAGCATTTCTCCCTTTTCAGGTCATGAGTGCGAGGGAACATGTAAGTGCTGCTGACCTGTTGTATCACCTAATCCGAGCTCTGGCAAGCCAAAGGAGAAATAATAGTAAACAGGAAAGTCTATAAATAGTCTCAGAAATGACATCTTGTTTTTGTATAGTTTTCTTTAGGTTAACAGTCAGGCACCATTACTACTGAAACTTACTGTTATTAGAACTGCAAATGGGACCAGTGACCAAAAGGTTTCCTTTAGCTGGTCTGAAGGAAATAACAAAGTCTAACCCATAGAGACTAAGAGGAAAAGAAAGAGAAGAGAAGAGAAGAGAAGAGAAGAGAAGAGAAGAGAAGAGAAGAGAAGAGAAGAGAAGAGAAGAGAAGAGAAGAGAAGAGAAGAGAAGAGAAGAGAAGAGAAGAGAAGAGAAGAGAAGAGAAGAGAAGAGAAAAACCACCCTAAAGGAAAAAACAGAGAGATGTCAGAACATGTAATATTCAAAACTGGGCTTTAAAGGCCTCTTGTAAATCAGTGCTCTAGATACTGATCAAGGCTAAACTCTGGTTTACAGAAATGGTTTAAACAACAAAAGGAAACCTGTGGAAGGCTCTTACCAGCTCAGCTGACCCGCATTATAGAAGAGGTTTTTAAACACCAGTGACACTGCTTATGTGTGTAACAACACAATCATGCATTTTCTCATTCTGCTTGAATCCACTTCCTTTCTAAATTCTACTGAATTTCTGGGCTCCAAAATATCTTGTATCAATGCATTCTGCGATCTCATTGTATCTATAACTGAAAAAGTCCCATATTTAAATTTATAGCCTATATCAGAATGCACAAAGTGCCAAACTGAACAACCTGGAGTTTTGAGTGAGTTTCATTGTAGTACAAATAATTTTAGGTAACATAATTTCATATGTTACATTTTTCCTCTTTAAGGCAATCTTACATTTTTTCAATCATTCTTTATGCTGGAGTGTCTCATTGTCTGCTCCCTAAACTATTCTCTTGCTCATCTTTGAAATATTTATATCTAAGCCATATGCTTTTAAAGACAGAACAAAAAACAAAGGAGAGGTCCAGGCAATCTTATGTGGGATATTAACAGTTAAGTTATAACATCTTGTTTGCCCTTTTTAAATGTAGCTGTCCTTTAAATATAGATTAAAGTTGAGTTGCCAGTGCCTCAGTATTTTTCTCTAGTGGAATAAAGGCGGATCATATGCAGGTACAAATGGTTAATTTAATTGCTGTTCTTTTGCATTTGTCAATTAAAACACAGAAACACCTGCAGTCCTTTTGTTTATTTGGTTGGTTGGTTGGTTGGGTTTTTTTGTAATGCTTTCAGGATTACATCCTGGGCTGGTATTTTTTCTAATGGTGATGAAAGAAATGGCAAAGTAATTTGGGAATTTTAGCCACATCAGCTTCTGGGAAAGAGGAGTCCAGCAGGCTTGCTTCTAGCCACATGAAGAGCTCTGCCACTTGTACATCCCCACTACAATGGCCATTCCCATACAAGCTCCCAGCCAAGAACAGAAAGAGCCCTGCGACTCAGGACTTTTCTGCTCATTTCTACTTGAATCTACAGAGGGACAATTCCTGAGGCTCCCTATACCTACCTCTCCTGAGCACAAGGGATGCAGAAATTCCAGCTCTGGGATAGTATGGACAGTAGGACACAACTCTGAAGGATCTCCTTAGTCACACTTTCAGTCGTTGCTCTCTGGAACAAAGCTGCTACACATTGACTTCATTAACCCAGGGAAGTGGTCAGAGCAGCAAGGCTGGCAGAGCTCAAGGAGCATCTGAACAATGCTCTCAGGCTCACGGTGTGGTTTTTGGGGTGTCCTGCACAGGGCCAGGAGCTGGACTCGATGATTCTGATGAGTCCCTTCCAACTCAGCATATTGTATGATTTTAACTTATTACAATTCACCTTCAAATCAAGATCTTTCCCTCACAGCTGTAGTCCTAAATAACCCCTAGCAGTAGAATATACCTTAAGTTAGACAACTTGAATCTAATCAGGATGATTTTACACGTGCCTCTCCTCTCGCTATTTCAGCTCTTCGGGACATCCTGCTCACTGGCTCTCCCCTCTCTGAGGCGTCCCTCGGCCCGGGAGCAGCAGCCTGGGGCATCGCCCAGCGCGGCCCCCGCGCAGCCCCCGCTCCGGGCGCTGTCAGCAGGCTCCAGGCACTGTCCCTTCTCCCGGGCTCTGTCCCAGCCTTGCCCCAGCCCCTGAGGGCACAGGCGATGGGGCTGCCGGGCGCCTGTGGGCGCGGAACTGTGGCGGTGAGGGGCGTGTTCCCAGCCGGGGCGAGCGGCCGAGCAGCGCCGGGAGCGTCGGGCGCCTTGGAAACGGGCGGAAGCTGGGAAGGAGCGGCAGGAGGAGGATGCTGAGCCCCGAGCGGCTCTCGCTGCCCGGGCCCGAGTATCTGGGTGAGGAGCGGCGCGGCGGGGCGGGGAGGCTTCCTGAGGGTTCTCTCCCCCTGGTGTGCTGGTGGGCCGGGACCCGGCATGGGGAGGGCTCGGCGGGGCCGGGGTTGCTGCGCCCGGCCCGTCCTTTCCGGGGAGTGCGGCGAGCGGCCCCAGCCTGGGCCGGGCTGAGGGGGCTCGCAGTGGCTCCGTGTCCGCCCTGGCTGGAGAGCGGGCAGCACCGGACCGCGACAGAGCGGGTTGTGGACGCTGAGCTGGGAGGGCACGGGAGCATCCCTCATCCCTCCAGTGCCCAGAGGTGCGGTCTCCGCGAGCGGCCGGCGGGAGCTGAGCTGCCGTCTCCTTCCTCCACTGTCCGCTTTGGCGATGTGAATGAATAGCGAGCGGCGTTCCAGCCTTTCTGTGATAGACTTCACCCACTACCAACCTGTTTTGCTCACAGATCTAGGTGAGCATCCTTATTTTTTGCTCGTTTCCCAACAATGGGAAGGAGTGCTGCTCTTTTGTTCTGAAATAAGGTAGCATTGATACTGTTTCCTACATAAAATGAAAATCTTTTAACCTGTGAAGCGGCTACTCCTTTGAAGACTACATCCTTATTAAACTGCCCGTAACGGCTTGATGTTCCAGGAAACTAAGAAGCAAAGTGGTTTGATGTTAAGGTGTCAAATAAAAATAATTAGGGTGGAATAAAGTCAATATGACTTCATTTAATTGCTGAGGAGGAGATGAATTACAAGTAATAAGCATTTGGATTGTGTTCAAGAGAGTGTTTGTGGAGTGAAACTCTTCAGCCATTACTTTCTAGGCCCAAGAGATTGTTTGGTAATAACTCTTATCAAGGTATACATAATTTTCTGTGGTTTTCTTGTACAAAGGAAGGTCAGGAATGGATTGGATTGCTTTGTGCTGCTTGTTCCGTCATGATTTTGCCATTTCTGTAAGTCAAAATGGAACAAGAGTGCAGAAACACTGCTGTTAATGGAAAACCTGTCTTGCACGGGGTACTAGACTAAAAGACTTTTGTTTAACCATTTAAGCAAAGGAGTGATCTAAGTCATCTTAGAATAGAATCTCACTGTGCTGTTGCTGCTAGGCTGCTGTTAGGGTGCTTTGTGCATACCTGCATAACTACAATGCTTTTCTGTGTCAAGGAAATTCAAGGCAGAAATAGGTTTGTTTACTGCTCTATTCAGGGTGACTCTCATGGGACTCCCCTTGCTTAAATTGTTATCACTGATTTCAGTTGTGGAGCTTTAAGTGTTTGAGAACAGCATCACAGTGCCATGTAGACACACTGGACACACACCACTTCACTATTTTTAACCTACATGCTAATAGTTAATAACTTTTCCAGAGTGGCTCTAGGTTGAAACCTGTAAAATTTATTTTTCTTAATGAGCCAACGTGGTTTCAGGTTCTTGTAATTGTTTTTAATGAAATAGGCCCTTTTAATTGTGTGAAACTTGTCAGTAAGGATTGAATCACTCAAAACAATCTAGGAAGCAGACTAAAAATACTTAAAGTGTGAAAATAAACCAGTTTTCTCTTGCACATCTGAAGGTAAGATATGCGATGTACAAGAGAGATTTCTTATATGTACAAGATTGTTAGGTGCAAGCAGCTTTACTAGTCACTTAAGTGAGCCTCTTTCATATCTGTTCCACATGCTGATTTGGAATTCCCTTTTCATTTTGTACAACTTTCTAAATTATTCTGACATTGGGGTCAGAAAAAGACATGTGACCATATTAGGGTGAGGAATAACTTGTGTAAGAGTTTGTTCTGTTCATTACTTAGCATACCTTGGGTTTAGATTGCAGTTTCTGTTGTCTGTTAGAGGAGGAAGCATATTCTTATTAGCTAAAAATGTTATGAAAACCAGTTTTTCTGCCTTCATGAGACTTTGTAACTTGCCAAACTGCTCACAGATCCTAAGGATTTTAGTGTGGATTAGCAGTAGGAAAATGGTTAAAAACCAAACCAAAACAATCCCCAACTCCCTCTCTTCCCACCCCAAACAAACACACCTCCTCATATGTTTTTCTAAGTTGCATTTCTGTTTCCTACATTGGCATCCTGAAATCACCATTATTTGGATTGTTCTATTGTGCGCCTCAAGGTCTTGTTAATACAGTTGTCTGAAATGGGGCTGTAAGGAGCTGTGATAAATTTCACTGTCTGTGATTTCATTCTGGAGTTGCATTGCCTTAGCTTGCCACTTAAGGTATTCTCTAACTCTCAGAGACCAGATGACCCTGCCATTTCTGAGCTGGAATGGGCAACTCACCCAAACCCTTCTTCCCCTCTTCTCTTTCTCATTATCAAAACCAGGCCATCACATAAATTGAGCAGCCAGAATAACATAATGCGCTACTTGCTGTTTTATTTCCTGCTCTATTTGAGATAATTCTTCTAACCAGTTAGAATGCTAAGAGGGAAATAAAAGTAGTTCTGAGTTAAAACAGAAATGAACAGGGAGAGAATTAAGTATTCACTTAAGATGAAAAATAATTGCAAAGCTTTGTTATGCCAAAATTCCTGGAATATGAAAGTCAGGGCAACATGTGTCATGCCACAATGAGACAGTAAGTAGAAGAAAAGAGATGACCATTACTTAGGGAATAGGACTGGAGATGAGGTCTGCAGAACTGGCAGAAGGGCTACAGTGAAGATGATGTTGTTACAAGCAGGACATTATAAACAGTAGTTTCACTGAATAAACAGCATTTATTGTTTGGGTATAGTGATGATAATGTGTTTCTCATTTGATGGATGAGACTGAACCTACAGTAGGCAAAATGAGGCATATTTGAGACATTTTTCATGGTTCCTCATTATGGTTTAATAACTGGTGATTGCTCAGTTATTTATAGCAGGCAGCAGAGCACTTAGGGTATTGTTCTGCTCATGCAGCTGTCTCTGAAGCTTCATATTGTATTACCTCCCTGCTCCCATTTCCTGTTATGGAGAAAAAGCTGCAGAGTACTGCAAACTTCTATTTTCTATGTATTCTCTTGCCTTCCACTACCCAGCTTCAGGATGTTGTTTCTTGTCCTTCTTTGCCAATATAAGGCATGTAAGAATGCAAATACTCTGCTAGGAAATTGCCTTATCAGTAAAGCATGGGCCTATCAAGTGCCAGAACACACAGTTGTGTTTCCTCATCTCTCTCATAAAAGGTCTTGGGTTTAATGATTAGAAAGAGTATACATTCTTTTACAAAACTGAGTAGCTCCCAAGAGAGAACTTCTGTTGTGTGGAAACTTTGCTGAAGCCTAAGGCTTACTCTTCTTCTGAACAGCCTTAAGAAATAATGATCTGGAAAGTGCAAGTACAATAATTCCCTTTAACAGCATAATCAACACATAGGCTACATTGTTATCCAGACATCTCAGCTGACACTGGTTCTCCTCTTAGTACAGATATTTGTTGAACTTCTGTGGAGCACTGTGACTTAAAGATCTCATGGTCTAGAAAAAGAGAAGAGAACGCCTATTTAAAAATTTTATTTCTTGCTCTGTTGTACAGGTAGGACAACTATAATGTAGATTGAATATAATGTGTAAGAGTTTGTGTATAGAAATGTTAGTTAAATCTTCAAGATTTAAAGATTCAATGTTAGTTGAATCTTCCTAGACTCAGTCTAATACTTTGTCCAAAAGATGAGGATTTCACCACCATACTGGTGTTGCACCGCAGGATTTCCACCTTAACTTGAAAGGTGCAGGTGAAATCTGATCCTGAATTAGGTAGAGTTCCAGAACTGGAGAGTACAGTCCTTTGCATATGTCCCTCTGAGCATGAATAGGTAGGGAACCATTAGGCTACTTAATGCCTTATAACAAACTGAAATGACAATTTCTTCCACAATTAATAATTTTAGATTTAAACAAAAACCTCCAAAAAACCCCAACCAAACAAAAAAAAGAGAAGATTGCTCAGCTATTTGCTTTGGTGGGGGCGTGGTTTCTAGCAGCTGTATGACACCTTGCAGGAAGCAGTCTGCTGGAAGGACTTGCACAATTAAGTTAGTCTGTGTGCAGCTCATTGTTAGAACCAAATTCTCAGCTATGGTCAAGAATAAATTATAAATGGAAATGTCTCTTAAATTTTTTGTTGAAAGTGGTTTTGAAAATTGGGACATATGAAATGTGCTGTAGTTATGGTGTGTGACCTCTTGGCATGTGCTCCTGAGTAAGAGCAAGTCTCATGTTGGATGATACCTCTGGTATGACAAGGTCTACTTGTACTTAAATGTTCCATCCTTCAAAAAACATTTTGCTTTTGGGGGTAAATAGGAAATTACACTGTGAAGCTATGCAAAGCTGGAAGGAACTATGACAGTGCAGAGATGTAGCATTTAGGTTAATTGTTTTGTTCACTCACTTCTCTTTCCCAGGCCATTTCTTAGCAATATCTGAAGGGATTTAGTCCTTAATGATATCTGAAAAGATTATAATGCGCATCCTGAAAAACCATTGATGCTGGAAAAATTTCCAGAGGTGATGTGATTTTGTTGTTGCAGTTTATATCCTTACTATTTTTCTCTTGCATCATTATTGTTTTGGTTTATATTTGCATGAAATTGATTTTATGTTACTATGGATGTATCTTTCCAATGTGTCTAATAAGGTAGTCCTTAGTTAAGCTACAGTTTAGAACAAATACTGAAAGAGTATTTAGCTATTACCTTATGCTCTCAGAGTATATGTTCTCAGAGATTAAAAATGCTAGAAATAGTCCAGGTCCATTAAAGCTTGTTATGCTCTCAAGCTTCTGATAACTGAAATTAATCATAACGTTAATTTCATCAAGCAGTGTGTATTTTCAGCACTTCAGCTGAGGAGGAGGCAAATAAGTAAGAAAAGGTGGTCTTATCCAGGAATTCCCACTCCTGATTTTTGAGCATGTTCAGTTATGCCAGGAATGACCCCAACTTAAAAAAAAAAAAAAAAAAACCCAAAAAAAACCCCCCAAAAAACAAACAAACAAAAAAACCCCTTGTGTGCATACAGAACAAATCGCTTTGATAGACAGCTCCTGTTTCAGAAGAAGTCGTGTCTCCTGGAGAGTTATCCACTTGGATAATAAAACCATTGCCTATACACAGTATCATGACTTAAAGGTGACATCTATTTCCTTCCTTCTTCCTGAATTTCTAGCTCTGAGAATTTCAGTGCATATATTCAGTTTTGTACAGTGATATTATTTGCATTAAATTTTCCTTCAAGACTTTTCAAGTATAAATGCTTGTTCTTACAACATGTGTAATCAAACCTACAAAGTAGTGGATTGTTTGTTCTTATCAGAAGACTGAAACAAGTAATTTGGTAGCTTATAAAAAGACTATTTTTACTATTTTAAATACATGTGCAAAATTATTTTGTGTGGTTATGGCTAAATGGAATTAGTTATGATTGTCTAATGTGCTGTAGAGAAATCTATGGAGATTGTGGATGTAATCCCCATTATGCCTTGTACTTGTATGACTTGGTCTGGCCATGCTTGAATTGAACAGCCACTGCTCAGCCCTGAATTTGGTTCTGAGCTAAAAGTGCATTTATTCCAAAGATTCGTTTAAACATTGGGCATGTGTGTGATGGGGGGGTGTGACCATGTGAGTATCACAGGCTGTTCTCTTAAGTGCTGCAGGGGGCAGCTTTGGAGGAGCTGTACGTGCTGCTACTGATTGGACTGAGGCTCCAAGTATAACATCACTGCTCGTGGCTTAGTGATAAGAATTCAGATACTCTGTGCAAAGGTATTTACTTAGTATCAGGTTATGGGCTGCCTGAAAAATCCTCTGTGAACTTACTCTGTCAGATTCCTTTGTGAAACCCAACTGTTAGTTTTTAAACCTGACAGCAAAGTGTGGTACCTACCAAATAAGTGTGGCAGGCACACTGGTTTCCTGTTTGGGGTACTTGCTTGGGATTTCAGAGTTGAGAATTTTTGTTATATTTACAGAATATGGGTTGCATTGGAAAGTTCTGTATGAGTAGGCAACTTCTGTTACAATAAGCCTGAAACAAACAAATGCTGAGGATGTCCTGCTGTAACACCTCCTGTGTGGAAACTGCAGTATACTGGAGTTCTGTCAGGAAGAAAATTAGTAGAGACAGAAAGCTGTAATAGCACAGTGAGTATTTGGGCTTTACATTCTGATTTGGACTTGCTGCCTTGTTGTTGCAAAGAGGGCCTCAAAATATGAGCAACCAGTACATCATTATGCCTGAATTTTCAAAATCTATTAAATGTATGAATCATCTCATTTATTTTGCCTAGAACTCCACAGATTTTTGACTATACTTGCATAAACGGTTAATGTTCCGGTATGGTTCCAGTGTTTGTTATGGAAAGTACCATTTGTATAAATTAAGGAACTACTCTTTTGCTATAACCAGACTCCTGGCACTTTATTTTGCCTCTCTGGCCTGCTAAAACCTGGCACTGCCTCTCTGGCTGCTAAATTACATTTTGTTCTGTGACTTTCCTGTATAGCATAGCATTGGTTGGGTTATAAAACATATTACTTGCATCGTTCCATGGAACTGGGCAGTCAGTGAACAGGAAGCCAGAGCTGGAATTTGGTTTGGCAGTGTGAACTGTGCTACCTGGAGAGAGCACAACAGCCAAAGGGACAAAGAGGGAGACTTCTCAAGGAGATTTAAAGTGCTATTTTCTTTTAATTTCTCTGCTCATAGTTTTCTTCTCTTCCCCACACCTCTACCCTCTCTTCTGGGAAATAGTTATAGAGGCTCTTTGCCAGGATCCTTAGGCTATGCAACAAAAAACCTAAGAGAAATACCCTTTTACAAGCAATTGTATTCGATAATGACCTATATATTTTTGTGTACATTTTGAAAGGTCTAAAATTCTATGTTGAAAGTTAATTTATTCTCCAGGAGCAGATTCAAAGGTATTTATTATAGAGGTCAGCTACATTGTGCTGTGTAGCACTGTGGGACCATGCCTGTCTATTCCCAAAGGCTTTTAGGGGAGGTTTATGACTCTAAGGAGAAATATGGTTCATTGATAGGGACTATTCTATGAAAGGAGTGTGTACTTCCCCACAAAGTGTTGAGAATGGTTTTGCAGTTGAGCTGAAGTTTATTACAGGCTGAGTGGAAGTCTGTCTGCTAGTACCGTTTCCTGGCATAATCTGGTACATGTGACACCTCAAGAGGTGCCTTGGGAGACAATTGCTGAGTGTGAGATGGACTGCTTCAGGAGGAGGGAGGAAGGATGGGCTGAAGTAAAGTTACCCAGTTGTTGCTATCTTGAGCCTGTGACTGAGCTGCACGGACTCATTCTTCCCTCAGGGGACACAGGTGCGCAGAGCTATTTTTCTTTAATCACTCACATAAATTAAATTTATTCCTTTGCATTAAAATAATTAAATAAAGCTACGCCCTGTATCTTTTAGTGCCAGATAATATCTTTAAACCTTTGGCTCACCATTTTGCTATCAGCTGCAAGGTATTTTCCAGGGTGTGCTTAACCAATTTTACTATTGTCCTGAAAAGTGTTCTAGGCAGAGAATCCCCTGATAGCAATCAATATTCACACATACTTTTAATCACTGTATCCACTGGGAATAATCATTTCCGGGCTTCTCTTGAAGTCCACCCCACACTAAGATGAAAGGGCCTTCCATGCTGTGTATCAAGTGGCACAGGATTGATGCTTACCAGGATATTAAACACAAATTAAAATGGTTTAGAGAATATTGATGTGGGTCTGAGGTTGGCCAGTTGCTGCTGAGGGGGTGATTCTGCCAAGTCTGGAGCAGATTGGCAAGAAGCAAGAACAGCCCTTGCCTTTCCTATATTCCCTAAGGGTTTTCTCCTGCTCTTTTAGGACACGACACTACTTGCAAAGGTACAGTAGGATACGTGTTTAGGATGGAGGTGTGTGGTTTGGGAACAGGGTTTGTGTGCTTTCCAGGTTAGGAATGATTTTCCTGGGTTCGTTGTAACTTGTCTTCTGATTGTTGAACTTGTAGATTTGGAAAATCTACTGCTTGCTGGCTGGCACATCACCTCAGACTCGGCTCTTTGTTGCTCTAGCTTGGTTTCTAGCCAAAAACATCAAAGGGGCTCAGTGGTAAATCTGTGCTGCTTCCTCCCTGGCAAATGCTTGTTTTGTACAGTCTGCCCCCTGTAGAAGCAGCAAAACAGTTTGTGTTGCACCAAACTGTCTTTACTCAGGAGTCTTATAAGTGAGTGTCATTCTGTGGTGAGGTATTGGCAGATCCACCATTTCTGAAATTCTCCTGTTTGGCCTAGGCAGTTATTTGAGACTGGCTGTTGAGCAATATAACTCTCTCTTGGCATTCAGACCTGTTCCCCACCTGCCACATTCACTGATGCTTGTTTGGAAACAGATGTACTTTTATTTGCACCTTCAGGAGGAAACCTTTACAAAACAACCTTAAAGCTACTTGGCTTTGGTATAGAGGGGAGAGTAAAGAATACCTAAAGCTCTGCAACAGCCCCATCAAAACAGCATTGACAATCTGTGTAGGAAAGATGGCCCAGAACAGAGATCAGGAACTCCTCTGGAGTAAGCGTTTTCCAGTGAAACTGCCTCACAACTCCGTATCTTCCTTCAATACCAAAATCTCAGGGGATTCTAAAAAAGGGTCAGTGCTGTTAATGACTAAGTCTGTGTAGCCAGGAAGGAAAGCAGGATTTAGGTGATGAATTTTGCTATCTATTTCTGGAAGAAAGAAACCTCCACTCTCTAATTGAGGAAGCAGATGCTTGATGTCTTGTGTAAGGCGCACAGCTGGGCTTGTCTGGCTCTGGGAAGGCCCCTTATATTCTAACTTCTGTCTCTTACTGTTTTTTATTTGCAGCTCAGCGACATGTCCTCACATACATGGAGGATGCAGTGAGTCAGCTGCTGGAGAACAGAGAAGATATTAGTCAGTATGGCATTGCCAGGTTCTTCACTGAATAGTAAGTACATCAGGATGCTGCCAATAGGGCCAGCCTGAGGAGGGCTTTTGGAAACAGACAGAATACATGGAGAATGGAACTGCACATGTGCTGGTTATATTGTGAATGCTGGATTTTACTGGGTTAGTCAAGGGCTGCCTGAGTGTGTTTTGGAACTGTAGTGAGTTTTGTACAGTTCAGTACCTCTTCTATTACAAACATTAGTGTAAAGTAGTCACTCTGGGAAACAGTGATTTTAAAAACATGGCTAACCAAATTCTGCTTCTCTTGGTCAGGACTGTTAGTATCAAACTGCTTGAGAAATACTGAAGTAAACTGTTTCACAGGCTGCTGCTGGTTTCAGCAGCACTCATTCTTCCTTTTCTTGAGTATGAATTTGAATTGTTTGTATCCTTGTGGGATTGTTGTTCTGTTAAATGCTTTAATAGGATGTCTCTTCTTCCCTTAAAACCTGGGTAAGGGTTAAGTACTTAAGTAGTACTTTACTCCTTAAGTGCTGGACATGACCACTGTCTCTTCTTACTACTTTGCAAGAAAATTATTGAGGGAAAAACTATGTGCTTTCTGTCCAGAGAAAGTAATACTGACATTAGTCAGCTGAGCAAATAGTTGGAAAACAAGAGCTTAAGAAAGATAAAGAGCAGGATTACAATGACCTCCACCCAGCAACAGGATTTCTTCAGTGGAGTTGAAGGCAAGGTGGCTTTGAAATACCCTGCTGAAATTGTCATTGAGGCACCTCTGCAGATTAGCTTGCATCTAATTTCAAATTGACTCTTCTGTGTCCTTTCTAAACTTCTGATCATATATATACTTCAAAAATTAAATGGTGAGCAAGAGGTTGTTCACACAGTGAAACTGTTCAAAATGCTCTGTAGTATTTCTTCATCTTGATGTGATAACCATTTTCTTTTCACTTCCTGTTCCTCTTCTACCTTTAAAAGAATAAGTAGCGGTTCAAAACCATTATAATGAACAAAGCCATCACCATAGAACAAAATCCTCAGACTGACTTAGGTACTAGAGATCTTGTTTTTCCCATTTATTTTCAGAGATACAATTTTTACAATGTTTTCTTGTTCACAGTGAGCATCTTGTGGAGTTTCTGATTTCATTAAAGGATTATAGGACTATATATTATATATATATATATATATATATAATATAATTATATATTATATATTATGTATTATATATTATAATATTATCTATTATATATCTAGGAATATAGGATTGTATATTTCCTGTAGAAGAGGATTCTTTTTCATTCATTCTGTAATATAGAACTAGTAGTTCTCATTTTTTCTTTTTTCTTTTCTAAAATATCTGGAATTTAGCAGATGAAATTGTGTCCCCATACCAAAGCACAAACAATCTTAGTAATTTTGAGAGCTGTGAAGATTTGAAATGTGGGATTCTTCATTTAAAGTGGAGAATAAATGATAGCCGACATGGGTGTAGAATGTGAAGTTTCATATTATGAAAATGTCATATGTTCTGGCTCCCAGGGCTTAGTGGTGAACCCTCACTGCCCAGAAGATTTCTGTTCATCCACTCAATGTTTGTTCCTGCTGTGCATTGAAGGCCACTCTTCTTTCCCAAGCAAATAAATTTGATCTTCAGTCTCAGCATCTTCAAGCTCAAAGATAACTTGTGAGATTCCAGAAGGTTTGTGGGCATTGTCCCAGTGCTTTCCATAATCCATGTTTTTCTGAAGGAGAGGATTGGAATGGAGATATTTTGAAGTATGCTGCAGATTTGAGATGAAGGGACTTGCTATTAGGATGTCCAGTTTTTAAAATTGTCTTTTCCCTATTTATGCTGGTTTAAAATTAGAGACCAAGCCCAGGTTTAGAAAGCTAGTGGGCAGTTTGGCAGGCCCAAACAAGTAATTTTTTTAAAGTCTTTATGGTGTAAAAGAATGACTTCTGTAACTTCAGAAATTAAATTAATCTGTCAAGGACGGGTATTAGATATTTTCCAAACTCCTTTCAGAGGGCATACTTCTCAATGTAGTGGTGTTCCATGGACCTCTCTGCTGGATTCACTGCTGAAGAGCAACCTGATGGCATTTCCATCATGCATTGCAATGCCCCACTTTATCATGTCAGTTCAAGTCTTTGAGCCAGTTACAGCAACTTGGGTTTTTTTGGTAATTAAGAAAACTTTGTTGGGACTTAGCATACCTGAGTGAAATTTCAGAATTGAAAATGATACAGTCATTTAGTTCTGTATGGATCAAGCAGTAAGTGTTTTGCTGGCAATGAGTATTTCAGTTTTTTCTAAGAAACAGAATTGGGTATGTATTTCACTGCTCTCCACCATCTAGCACTGTGATTGCTGATTGCAGAGGACTAACCTTGATCTCTACAGTTTTCCTTCCAGAATAGTCTTCAAGGATAGTTTTTTCTCCCACTTTATTCCAGTGTTCATTTGTCCCAATCATGTGGACATCTGCTTTCGATCTTGGGAGTACCTTGAGGCTTCCCTCATCTGGCTCACTCCTGACCCTTACAGGAACAGGGATCAATCACCCCTCTGGCAATTAATCCACATCTTTTAGTTAAACAGGTAAAATTATGCCTCTCTTAGGACTAATCTTGACTTTATAGATATGCTGAAATGCTACTGGTATTTGTTCATTACAAGCTTGAGAAATCTCAGCTCTGCTCTTGAATCTTCGTGAAATGCAGACTCTTGAAAACACTCTGTGTAATTACACACTAATGCTGCTTTGCTTCTTCCAGCCTGATGTCTGTGCCAACATATCTTAAAGGAACAAAGCTCCCCCTATACATTATTTATTATCCTGTTTTCTTGATCTTTTCTATACTGAAGAAGACCAGGGCCCTCATTCTAATGCATTTGATCACGCAGAGAGAATGTGCATAGCATCCCACTTTATATTTTCTGGGCTCTTAAAAGAGTCTGTGTCTTTTTTTCATTTCAGCTTAAAGAACCAGCAAGAAAAAAAAATAGATGAAGAGACTTCCTACTAGTACATTTTACTTTTCTTGTAGGCTAACCTTTGCTTGAAACTTTCTCTTCCATCAGCAGGTAGGTGTGCTGCTCAGTTCAAGACTCTTTGGAAAGCTCAGAAATAATAACCAGTTGTAACTTACCTTGGTGAGGAAACTGGTTTTTCCATAACTTTGTTTGTATGATAAATCAAACACAAGTGAACTGGAGACAAGAGAATGGACCTTTTTTTTGGTGGTTTTTTTTGAGTCTATATATTCTTGTCGCAAAACGCTTCTCCTTTTCTCTTGTTTCTGGTGAAATATGTCCTGACCACCTGCTAGCTGGAGCGTGACTGAGAAAAAACTCTTGCTTTTTGCTCGTAGATGTAGCACTGCTTCCACTGGACTCTGCAAACTGATGGCTGAGATCCCCTTTTCCTCTAAAGAGCATTTCTGCTGGCTCTAATTTGAACGCCCCTGCTGGATTTTATGTGACAGTTTAACAGTATTTATCTGAGGAGGTATCTGTGGTGTGTGTGACAAGGCTGAGGGTCAGATACAAGTTTTAGATCTGTTGTGTGCCTGGCAATTCAAAATACCAGCTCAGCACTGTGTAGAGCCTTGTTTTACAGGAAGGAACATTTGCTTTGTTCCTAGTAACAAGACTGACAGTGCTATATAGTTTGGGATCCTTGGGAAGGAAGATGTTATCATGGTGAGAAGTATCAACTTCTAGCAATGAAAGTACCTCATTTTCTCTTGCTGTCTGGATTGGCTGGAATGATTTGTTCATCTCTTTCCTTAGGGACAAATGTGATACTGCTCCTTTGGCTTTCTCTGGCAATAGACACAGGCTTTGGTATCAGACAAACTTTTGGCTTGTTCAGTCCTTTATTGCTGTACAACATAACAGAAATAAATCTGTAGAGTAAACAATGTCCTTCTCTTTAAAAATGTCTCAATACCCTTGGGGGAGGAGGGCAGGGGGGAAGGGCCAGGAACAAGACAGATGGGATGCCCATGAGAACTAAGCCACTCACTGAAGGCAACCTTAATTGGCAACTGGAAATAAGCTGAATTATCTGATTATGAAAAGGAGAGATGCTTAGAGCCATCAATTTTCTTTTTTCTTTGCATCTGTGTATGTAGGCCTTATCACCGTCATCATCTTGCTGTCATCTGCTCTGCATCTTTCCCCTTTTCAGAGTAACTTGTTTTGTCTTGTTTGCAAGGATAGTGTAAGCTCTTCAAGACAGAAGTGATATTGTACTGCATGTACTTTACAGCACCTAGCATTGTAGAATGTCGACTCTGTACAATTACAGTACAAACAGCAAAAACAGTAGTGGGAAGGTCCTTAGGGCTTTGACAAGTTGCGCCAGATTCCCTTTCTGAGAGATGAAGCCATTCATTTGAATTTCTCAGTACAACTGTTTGGGGGAGGGGCATTGGTTGTTGGGGTTTTTTAGAGTTAGTTCTTTGTGTTTTGGGCAAATCAGTAGTATTTGTGAGATATTAATACTTTTAGGATATTACCTAAAATATTGATATTCTCTCTGATATAATCTTCTGAGCAATTGCAAAAAACCCCTCAACATTTCGTGTATTCTTCAAATACTGTCCTGATTCCTGCACATCTTCCACTATGGAGAGAAAAAGATAAAATGATGCCACTCAGTGCAAGACTGCACGGAGCCATGTGATCAGTATCAAGCTGCTGCTGTCAATGACCTAGCTGTGCTGCACCCCTTTGGGCTGAAAATCTCAGCTGGGATAATGTGTTTGATGGTTCCTGACAGGCTTTTACTTGGGATTCCTTGACCCCTAGGGCACTGCGTACGACTGCTGTCTGTCTCTCCTTTGCTCTTCAGTTATCAGGGAAAAGAGAGTGAATATATGAACTCAGACACAGCACTTGTGCCAGAAGCTCTGAGGAGGTTTTGCAGTTAATGTGTATAAGTTGCTGTGAAAGAAACATTTTGAAAGTATCTCTCCACAGACTGCAATGGATTTGCAGGACTGAATTTGTTGATAAATCTTTCTGGGGAACCTACAGTAATTGCATATTTCTCCACTAAGAGTGTTGCTAATGGACACAAGGCCTTTCTGTTAGTCCCTTTGTTGCCTTCCAGTCTCACCTCTGCAGAGAAGCGTTGTCAGAAGGGCAAACTCTCTTTCTTGTAATTGAATTTCTCCAGCCCACCTTAGAAATGGGATTTCAATACCTCCTGCCCACTGTGCATGGGGTATGTGTTTTGTATGAGAGCTATGGAAGATCTGGGGGTTGTGGATAACTCTATATGACATTTAAATTATGTGAATTTTGTCTGGAACCTGTGTATCTGTCACCCTATGTTTTTATTATAGAATTCCTTTATGGGAGAAACAGCACTGGGATTTTGATATGACAGCCAGGATCTATGAACTCCTGATTTTCCCAGAGTTGTTTCTCTGTAACAAACATTGCAACAAGTCCTAACCTGACAAATATGCTGATTGGGATAACTGCTGTTGAGTAAACAGATGGAAAAAATGCATATATTAATCTCAATAACACAATTCCCACTGTAGTTTGTACATGTTGCCAATATATTAGAAAATGTAGTATTGTCTTACCTTATACTTGAGAATCTTACAGATGAGTGGATATTCAGATGTGTCCCTTGCAAAGAAATACAAGGGGGATGAAAAGGTAAAAAATCTTTTTGGTAAACAGGATTATCTTGGAACAATTGTAGCAAAGCAGTAGCAGAATTGAACTTAAAAGAAAGTATTTACCAGTGATGCTCTATGTGGTAATATACTCCACGTAAGAAACTTCTCATACTGTTTGGTGACAAAAGAATCTGCAGGATTTGCCAAAGCATATGAATGTTAATACTGGATATCAGCATGCTGTCAGCACAGGGTTGTTATCCATGATGTCTGCACTTAAGTACTGACTTGACCTGCACTGTGCTCTTGCTCTTTGAAAAGAGGTAATCACAGTTTCCATGTGCAGTGTGATCAGATTATGATGCTCCTAGTATAGACACACAGGAGGAGCAGTGCAGTCTTTGCCCACGTCTTTCCTATTCCTTCACATCAAGGAAATTACATACTTACTTGTGGTCTTTTTCAGAATAGCTGCAGCAAGAGTTGGCTGACTACTTTATGGAGACCTTATGTAATTGGGTATATTTTATTTTTTCTTACAGCCTTGAAGGTTGAAATGCAACACATATGCCATGAAATTGAGCTTCCTTTAGATTAAAGCCAACTGCATACAGGTGGTGTGGATAGCTAATAAAACTGGAAAGAAATTTCCCAAAAGCCAGAGTCCAGGAATGTGGCAAATGGTACAAGCATCAAGACAATATATATCTGAGTTAACTTTGTGCCTTTTCTCTGTGCTAGAGTTGAATGTACTATCTTCTCTCTAGCTTTAGTTTTTAACTAGTAAAACTCTCGTTTATGCTTCCAATTTTTTTATTGCTTCTCATCATAGTTACTGATATTACTAGTACAAATTTGGAGAAGGCTATGATCCCAGCTGGGAGCTAAGATCAGGCTTTCGTGACTTGAAATGTATGAACTTATACAGGCTGAGGGATGGACAGATTGAGAGTAGCCCTGCCAAGAAGGCCTTGGGGATACTGGTGGATGAAAGGCTGGACAGGAGCTGGCAATGTACATCACACATCAATGTGCATTCCTGGGATATCACAGAGTCTTCTGTTTAGTTTTACTTTCTCCATCAGTCTGCTATTTTTTTTTATTTTATATCTGTGATATTGGCTGGTTCCTGCCCTGTTCTTGCATTTCTTATCATGCATCTCTGTTGTGGTTTTGTTTCTATCCTTGCAGAAGTGAAAGGGCCCCCAGGTCAGAACTGGGGAGCTCTGGAAATCTTGTATTGTCCATCTTCCACTGAGAAAAGGTCTGTTGTAGAGTTTGCCATGATGCAAGGTAGATATTCAATGCTGATATAACTGTTTGACCAGCAGCTTTCCCCATTATTCTGGAAAATTGCTCAGTTGTGCTTGCTGAGTCACTGTTGGAATATATAGGAAAAGATGAGAAACATAAATAGTGATATATCCACCACAGATGTAGTGGGACTACTTACAGTCTTTTGCATACAATCTGCAATGTGTATATAAAGCAGTAATCTCACCTCATGCTTGGTCACATGCTTGAAAGATTGGATTTCCTGCAGTTTCTCAAAGTTTTTTGAAGGAAACTGTTTTAGTAATATGAAATTGGGAACTGGAATTCAGTAGAAATGCACTCAAGAATAGCAGCTTTGGAAAAACATAGCAGCGTAGAAAGTTTGGTACATGGTGTTTTTTCCCATATTGTATGTGGGGGTTTAAAAATTATTCTTAAGAATGAAAGGCATAGTTTTATAATTTTCTGTTAGTAATATTTTCTTTTTAACATACTATTTCCTCCAATAAAGCTTTTGATGTTTTCAGCAGTAGGAGTACCACTGTTGGATACATGGTAACTTCATGAATAGCAGTACCTCTCTCTGTGGTACTAACTCACATGGTTTAGTTCTTGTTTTAATGAAGCACTTTGGCATGGGTCTAGGCTACTTCATGTATATAGGAGATCAGTTTTAGAGTTCTTGGCTTACATCTGTCTAAACCTATAAGGCTTCCTATTAAATTGGAATCAAGTAGTGTAAGTTTAAGGAACACTTTTTTCTTCCCAGAAATACCTTTAAAGAAAGATTGATGAGAATTGAAGTTGGGGTTTGGTTTTCTGTTGTTGGTTTGGGGGTTTTTTCCAGTTTTGTGTTGTTGGAAGGACTTTTGTGTTTGTTCTTAGGCTGTAAAATGTTGAGGCATCACAGAAAACCTTGAGGTACATTTCTCATTGCTGTGCTAAGAGTATGTGTTCCCTAATATATGTGTTCCCTTGTGGACAAGACCAACAGATGGAAATTTTTTCCTAAATTAGGTATGCCAAACTGTAAAAATCAGCGAATGTTTGCAGCAATGGGAGCTGATAAGATCCCATAATAGGATTCCTTATCCTTTACAGGATAAAATCCCTTAACTATGGCTGCATTTCCATTAATATTAAACACCAAAAGTCTTGTAAGCCTGAAAAATGCATTTTTGCAATGTGGTTTATCTTTCTTTTCTGTAAAAACAGCACAAAACAATAGCAAGAAAAGCAAAAAGTCTAGTTTCTTGAAATCTGCATGTCTTCAGAGAACCTGAGATTTTCTGTGCAGTGCTATGTTGAAACCATACAGATCCCAGAATACATTAGCTTTAGTGAGTTGCAATAACCATGTCCTGCAAATTTAATATTATTGTGTATCTTCAAGTGAATTAAACAAACTGTAGCTGCTCAACACTGTAGCCAAGAACTTCTAGTGAGCACAAAGTGGTTTAGCTAAGCAATCTCCAAATGCAGAGTTAGCATTAATGTCAAATGATGTAACTTCATCTATATTAGGGAATTTTGGCAAGGTTCATTTGTTGCCATGATGAAAATATTGGAAGCTGCTTAGTCTTTGATGTGCTATAGTTCTTGCCAAGGCAACTGAATTGGATGACAAAGTACCAGTTGTAAATTTCTTCCTCTGAAATTCTCCAGTCAAAGGAAGGCTGAAATGAGCAAATACGGAATCTGTTTGCATGGCACCAGTATCAAATCTCTTTGGAACAGGTATTCAGTTATATTTCAGTATTTTGTGTGTCATCACAGCCATAACATGATTGGGCTGCTACCTTTTAAAATAACTAAAAGTCTAGTTTATTAAACATGGAACTGTCTTACAATAGGAGAATTCATGCAGAATGGAGCAAGCAGGCCCTTACTTTTATATATGCTTTGGCCTCAACTTTCTGCAAAGTCAATTTGCTTTTACATGGCATTTTACTTTGATCTCAAGAGTTCAAGATGGGTGCAGTTCCTCAATAATTTTCAAATCCATACTCCTCCTTTGGTGGACATTTATGCTTTGGTATCAAATTCCATCTCCAGCCGATGTCAATTCCATAGCTACTTTCTGAAGTGTTAGATAAGAGGAAATCAGGGTACTACCTTGTGTGGCTTGTGTTTTTAATAGTGTTTTTCATCTTTGTGCCATCCTGTCACCCTTGCCACAGGTTCACGGTATGGTTTCTGTGGCATCTTAAATCTAGTGAATTAATTCCACAACATGACAGGGAGGACAGAAATACTCATTGGTTAATAAAGGAAGCCAAAGAATAGAGATCATGGTGTATGATAATGAAGCTAACAGAGGACTTGCAGCTCCCATACCCTCAGAATATAGAGAGTTATAGAGCAGTTCAGAAGGAATTTTCTTCTTGCCCCAAAATGTCAAGTTGAACTACTTTGAACAAATACTTAATAGATTAGCTGGAGAGTTATCAGTTTTCCTTGTGTAGTTATAATTTTGGATTGGTTTATTATTTATGTATTTAGTTTAGGTTTGGGCAGAAAAAAACAGGTTTTTTTGAGGGAAGCTGGGTAGCAACTTGCAGTCTTCTCCATAAAAGCTAGTTATAATGGTGTTCATGCAGCTATTCCTGTGGTATGCAACTTACACAGTTTCCTACTGTAAAAAATAAATCTCTGTTTATACCAGCAAGACTTCTCCAGACTCCCTGTAACACCATGTAGTCTGAAATTGCACCTGATCAGACTGAAAGAGCTGGTCATGGGTGATTGATGCTTATCTGTGAAGGCTTCTTTACTTTTCCCTTAAGCACCTTGGAGGGCTTCTGCAGGGCTATTTATGGTCTTTCATTATATGCCCTTTCCCGTCTTCCTGAATACTAGGCTTCCCAGCTCATAATTCTAAGAAGAAGCTTTATTTCACAGTAGAAAGGGGCCCCAATATGTGGCCTATTATATCCATATCAGCTTGCTTACCCTTTTCAAACAGCTATTGTGTTTTAATAGGGCCCTGCCTGGCAGGGGGAGTCCTTAATTCCTGCCATGTAAGAATGGTCAGCTTGAGTTACAGCAAACTGCAGGATGCTGCTCTGATCAAAAGGCCTCTGTTTTTAAAGATTCCCACGTCCCCACCCCTTCCCATTTGCCTTTTAATTTTTTTTTTTAATCCTGGGCTACTAATTCAACACAGTATGGTCATTTTAGCTTGGGATTTGCAAGGCTTGAGGTGTTAAATTACTGACCTAGCATATGAAAAATTAAGGGAGAGGGACTCTAAAAAAGATAAAGGCTTTCTGGGTAATAACAAGCAAGCGCAGCAACTCCTTTAATCCTTTCCTTCTCCAGAATCTGTATACTGGTCTCAGAGGGTTTGATTTGCTACAAAGCAACCTAAGAAAGCTTGTTCACTGCCTACTCTGAGCTGTGTCACAGGTGCTGTGGTTCATTTCCTTCATCCCAGTACATGGGATAATCTTTGTACCACCTGCATTAAGTCTGCCATGAATACAGAGATTCCTAGCCTATATTAAGAAGTCTGAAAACACATAATTAAAATTTGTCGCTCCTTTCCCTCTTTCTACACCCTTCAGCTGAAGTAATCTTGAGTGCATGAGACAGGAAGGATCTCAAAAGATCCAGTCTCTGTGTTTGCAGTCTTATATCAACCAATCTTACCAAAAGTTTTTAATGTTAATGATTTCCTATCTGCCTAGTTGTTAAAAAACCTGATTATTTTCCCTTAAAGCCAGTCATCAGGAATAACTTATAGCATCTGTTTTGTCTTAACACATTTCCAAGGAAATGTCTAAAAAGCACTGCTAATTTCGTTAGAGGGAGATGATGGTTTCCTTGAGGTTGACCTCAGTGTCCCAAGTTCTAAGATGTGTGGAATTTAAAAAAGCACTTGAAACAATGGCTTTGAATTGAGGAATGCTCATAGTCCTACACTACTTTCCAAGGGGGATAGCTAAAAAAGCAGTCCAGTGATTCATCTGAATATTGCAAATATTGTAGTACTCTTAACCCAAGAGGTGAAGAATAAAATGATCTTAAATTACATTCATACAGCAGTAATCTAATCACTACAACAGTGATTTTATTTTTTTTTTTTACCCAGTTATGCCTCCAGTTTTAAGTGTTCCCTTTCAGGGTTCCTTCTAGGCAAGGTAAACCTCACTTTACTATCTCAGAACATAGCCTTGGGCTAAGTGCAGTTGGTTATTTGGGGATGCTTTATTGTTGTGGATGAGTTATTTAACAATAGAAATTGCCTGTTTTGTATAGCCTTTTGTATTTCAGTATTTTCTATTGCTAGAGCTAGTTATTTGTTACCCATTGTAGCATAGTCTCTAATCCTAATACTCCTGGTTATCCCTACTTACTGTGCTTTAGTTCACACAGTGAAACAGTCTTGGAGCTCTGGGTTCCTTTCAGATGGGGCTCAACTGGAAGATGTGTTCCTTCTGCAAATGAGCATTCAGTTAATGGGACTAGATTGAAGTAGTCCAGGGCATGTGTCAAGAAAAACAAATCCTGGGATGCCCATGATGTTGACATCAAATCCTCTGCACTGTTTTTCTCTACAGACCTTTCAGTCAGTCTAAACATAGCCTCTGACAGCAACTTTGCATTTGAGACTACCTTATTTTTGCTTGAGACACTCAACTCTGTTTTAATGACTTAGACACTTGTGTAGCTGGCAAGAGAAGGGTGTGTGTGGGGGTGTGTGTGTAAGTGGTTTATGCTCAAGAAGCCTTCAAAATTTTTTCTTCATCATACTCTTGATAGAAGGTGCGAGCAGTAATGCTGTCAATTAAGGAAATATGGTCATTGTTCCTTGTTTTCCATTTGGTAGAGGAGGGGTCCTGTGAACTTGTTCAGCTCTTTGCATGGTAACCAAAGGTGGCACCTGCTAGGGGAACAGCAGGGTCCTGGCAAGCTCTTCCATCCTTCTTGAGGACTTGGGACTCTGCATTGTGCGTATTTGGCTTTGCCTGAGTTCAGCAGGCAGAGGCTAACTGCTGTAATGGGTTTCAATTGAGATGTTACCATAGCATCCTGGGACTTTTACAATCTATTTAGAAGTCCAAAGGTTTGAAAAGAGTGCTTGAAAGTTTCTGGACTCTGGCAGGTTGCCGAAAAGTAAATGCACAAAAGACAAAGCCTTATGAAAGCTGCTCTGTTTAGAGAAGCAGCACCTGAGTGCTAGGATTCCCAGCACAGCCATTTTTGAGAGCTGGGGCTGTTTTATCACAGTCTCCTCCCAAATCTTTTTTCTTCCCCTCACGTGTATGTGCCATCCCACAAGATTAGCCTGGGTATGCTGCCGGATGCAGCCCTCTCCGCAGTGGTGGTGGAGGAGACTGTTCTGGGGCTTGGCTGCTCTGGGGCACAGAAAGGAAAGGAGTGAGAAAGCATCCAGAAGCCCCTACTGTAAGAATTTCTTTAGATATCCCCATCAGCTGAGAACCTTGCTTTATTCTTCTCTCATCTTTCTTCAGGATTTTCTCACAAGTGAATGGAAAAAGCTGTTTTGTTAACAGAGTATCCAGTTGCCTAACAATTCTTGTGTGAAATATGAGTGCTCACAGTAAACTGGTGTTAACTAATGAACATTCAATTCAATTTGTAGCCTTGGTTTCAGCAAGACAAATAAAATCACATCATTAATAACTGTTGTTACTCTTCTAATTTTCCTACTCTATTTACTGGTAGAGGACTGAAGCAAGCATTAGGTTTGCAATAGGAGGCTTGGAGACTAACACAGTTGTTGAAAGCTTTCTTCTAGAAGGAATCTCTTGCAGATGGCTACGTTTTAAATGCCTGAAAGAGGAAAAAGACCAATTAACCAGAGAAGTGAAAAATTGTTTTCCCTGCTTCTGGATCCCAAACCCATTTCTCAGTGATTGAGGACAAAGTAAAAACTTGTTGAGGTACCCTGGTTTTTTCCTAAGTCTTTATTCTTCAAATGTGCTGAAAAGCTCTGGCCACTTAACTTTGCTAACAGTATGAGCTGTTCACTGAGAGGAGGACAGATAGAGGGAAGACTGAGCAATCCTAAGGGAAGAATCTCAGCAGCTGTTCAACTTGCTGAGAATGATTGAGCTTAATGGTTAAGTTTGTTCCTTTATTGTTGATACCTTGCTTAAGCCATTCCTCTGACTGCAGCTTATTTAATTTCTGTATTCAAAAGATATTGGGAAAAACATCTGTTTGCATGTATAAAAATCAAGATAAGGTGTTGGTCATATGCCCTACCTACTGTTGGAATACATGTAACAACATAGGGTTGTCATAATTTTTCTTTCTTCTAGAAATGTGTACCTGTAAGATTGCCACATTAATGGTACCTTCATCTCTGGGCAGCTGTTAAAAAAAAAGGTGGCCAAGTTATTTTGGTACTGGCCATCTACCCATGATCTAGGAATTTCAACATATATAGTTTATTCAAAATATATAGTGTTCCTGTCCCTTGTAGTGATCTTGACCCTATCTGAGAATAGATTTGTCATTGGGCTGCTTGCTGGATAGCTCCACCATGGGCTGGTTCCTCTGAGCTGAACTTTTACTACTTATAAAAAGGAATGTAAGTAGTAGGGTGTCTGAAATGTAGCATCTTAACTGGGATAAAATTCTGACTCCCAGGCTTGCAATCTTGAGCTTTTGGGGGAAAATCCTTCCATTGTATAGTTAAACAAAATCCTCCTTTACTCAACTAGCTGGAGGCACTTGGCTGTCAGCACGACCAGGTGTGCTGAAGTTCCAGCATATCCACCCACTCTTTTAACTGAGTAAGCAACAAATGATATCATACCCTTCTGCTTGGTAGGTTTAAAGCCACCCCATGCTGAAAAGTGAGTGACTAGAGTTTTTGCTTATTAGAAATACGGAGTAATATAGTAGGCCTGTCTCCTGTGAATGAATAGTATGTTGGCTTCATGTCTGGACCTTTCCATTACAATTGTGCCAGGATCTGCTTCCAAAATTTGCATGTTCTGTAGATGTTCTGAGCAGCATAATTTGGTGCATTTGATTGTATCATTGTGCCTTCATTTTCTTTCTCTTCCAAAATGTCTCCCTTATGTGTGTTATCTTTCTGAAAGCTGCCTTCTTCTGTTACACCAACTTTCTTCTTTTTCATCTCTATCATTCTTTTCTCCATCAGTCTTTCATCAGTGAAACAATGCAGATCAGAAATGAAAGAAGTCATACAGGCTGTGGTTTGGGATGAGAAGATCTGAAATTCCATTTCCAGCTTTGTCACAGGCATCTTGTGGGACTTTTTGCAAGTTACTTTACCTTACTCTGAACTTGTTCACTCTAAGGCAGTGAGTGACAGCACTTTGTAATGAATACTCTTTGCTTGCAATGATAGTCATGTAATTTTGGCGTATTTTGATCCAGCACATGATTTATTTATTTACTTTAATCTCTTGGGACGATGATTGTGCTTTACTTCGCATGAATAAGGTTTCATTAATATGAAATACTGTATGTGTCCATGATATTTACAGGAAGAATATTCCTGACTCCAGGATTCAAATGTCATGAGTGTTTCTTAATCATAAGGCGATTGTACTTATTTTATTTACATTTCCTTTTGGGTAGGGGGACTAGAAACTATGTTCTGTACTACCTTTCAACACATGACAACAGATTCTGTTTGCTCACATATGTTTGAGAACCAGGATATTAAAAATGAGAAATGGTGATTCCTTTTGTAAAAACTGAATGGCTTCTCTCCACACACACACCCACACCCACGCCCAGTTGTTACATGACTCAAATTTTGGTCAAGTCTGTGGAATAATTCTTTCAAATGTGAGACCCTTTTCTGTATTATGAAGGATAAAGTGATTTAAAGTCTTTATATTAAAAGAGGTGATTTAAAATTGCAGACTGAGAGTGTTCACACTGACCACCAGATTTTGTCTGTTTCGGAGATGCTACCTATGGAGAGGATCTGCTGTGATGAAAGTAAACTTGAATCTTTTCATTAATTCTCATCTATGAGGGAGAGTTAAGCTGCTGTCCCAAGTGAATGTTTTAATGATCTCTCTGGAGTGTTTCGAAGCTTTGTCCCACTTGCATGATGCCAAGTGAAATGCACAAAATCTATCTTTGAGGCAACCCTGTCATTATACCTTTTGGTATATAATGTTTGTATTTGCATTTCTTTTGTTCTTGTATGTTGAGATTTACCATGCCCAAAGGAGAACCTCTTGCACTTCAGAGAAACCTTTGTAAGACAAATGTTTGCTGTAATAAGTTAGCCTAAAATGCTTACAACTCATATTTTAGAAATTTATACTGAAATACAAAAACATGAGTGTCTAATTGAAGATTCATCATAATGACCAACTACTTTTTTCAAAATGCATTAGTGCAAATGGTTGTTTAATGGTGTGTCAATCAGCTTTTCATCACAACTGCAGTAAATTTTATACAGTAAATTTTATCCAGTAGTCAATTTTCAGTAACCTAGAAATGATACCTTGAGGCTTCTCTTAAAGAGGATTTTTTTGTGGCTTTAAAGAAAACTGTAATATAAACAGCAGTGAAGTTCAAAGGTACTAAAAGAAAGGGCATCTTCTGGTCAAATAAACAACAGTTACTCTTGGCAAGCCATTTTCCAATGGATTGTTTTCAAATAAGTGGGTCTTGGACACTCTAAAGAATCCTTGCTGGGATTCTTTAGAATCAATTTCACTTTCACAAACCTCTAATTCCTATAATTAAATTTCAATGTGTGGTTTTTGCAAATAGTCTTCTCTCTAGAGAACAGATGGGTATAAACTTTGGAGATTTGGTTTCACAAAATGTAATGGCCAGTGGTTTTCTTGCTGCTGTCCTAGTTGTTCCCAGAATATTCATGTTGGTTCAGCTTTCTAACATTCTTGTTTTGACTTTCTGTCCACAGTTTTAACAGCGTGCGGCAAGGAACACACATCTTGTTCCGTGAGTTCAGCTTTGTCCAAGCCACCCCTCACAACAGAGCCTCTTTTCTTCGGACCTTCTGGAGGTGTTTCCGAACTGTGGGGAAAAATGGAGGCAAGTATTCCAGCATCTGCTGCTGTCCTGTTACCTTGACATGAAAATCGTTAGCCAGGCTATTCATGCACTACAAATACTGACCCTTCATATTGCATTCTAATATCCTAACATTATTAATGGGGAGAGAACATCTCATTTCCCTGTGAAATGGTTAAAAATGGCTCCCAGAATATAGCAGTGTAGAAGCACCTTGTTGCCAGTGCTACTTTTGTAACAGAACAGCGCATCAAGCAACAATGGATCAGAGGGAGGATATTGTGGGCCTGTGCATTGAGATAGATAGGAAAAAAAATGTGCTGGAGGTTAGTGGCTGGGACCCAGAGAAGGTTAGAATATTGGGTGTGGAGAATGAGGGAAGGGGGTGCTGAGATTCTCAGCCAGCTGGGCTCCTGAGTGCTTTCATTAGGAGCCTGCAGGAGGCTGGGTTCAGTGGTGTGGGGCAGTTAACACTGCCACCTGAGCTGTGCCTGAATAGTCCTGCCATAGCTAGGTGATGCTGCAGAATCCTGATGGCTGTGGAAGAGGAACCACTGACAACTGTGTGACCTCTTCCCCAACCCTATCCACAAGGAAAAAGCTCCAGTGCCAAAACAAATGCTCAGCACTGTGCTATCATGCCTAGCTATTCTTATATTACACTTGGTATATTAGGTATTACAGAACTGGCCAGAGTTCAAAATAAACTCTTGTAACTACATGCAACTAAAATTATGTTTTGTTTTACTTTTTAATTTGGTATTTTAAGCAAATACACTGAAAGTTGCTGTACAAATATGAATGTTGGTGTTTGTTTTTTTTACTATAATCCTCATTTCTTTCAGGCTATTCAGACTCATTTCTTCTTGCAGGAAAGACTAGAACCATCTCTTAAATATAGATAAAACCTTGCCTTCTGGCTAAGCTTTGCAACACTTCTGCTTTTGATGAACAGAGCTTGCCAGACCATGAATAAAGACTTTTTGACGTGTGCCATCTAGATCTTTGGCAATTAAGCAATCACAGTTAAACATGACAAAATCTGCAGTAAGCTGCTGAAGTAACTGACTATGCTATCTGTAACACCTTCCTCCCACTGAGAGGTACTTTGTTATGTTATAAATAATTTACTTCAGATATTTTAAAGATTTGAGGTAAATTATATGATACTAATTTAACAGTATGCAGTAAGGACATACCTGTTTTGCGATCAGGTCATAGCCAGGAAAAAAAAAAAGTAGATTCCTAGACATATTTCTATGGGGAAGTTAGAGATAACAGTGAAGAAGTCATCCAGCAGAACTGCAGCTGTTTGTGGTAAACCATATTGAAAAATCGAGAAGAAGCTCTCTGATGCAAAGTATCCACTGCAGTACTTTCAGTGCAAGTTTTCATCAGGCTTCATTTATCCAGCACCAACCTCAGCCAGATGAAGGGCACCTGGATTTGTTGAAAAGAATGGACAAGTTTTAGCTTCATAATATCTCCTTTAAATTTTAGTAGTTTTATGTGAGTATGGAAAAGGCCATAGAAGAAAGTACCAAGGTACTTTGAAGAGAAAGGGTAATAAGCACAGGAACAAAAGCTCAGCTGGATGTTGCTAAGCTCTGGTTGTGGCCTAAAAGGAGTTCAGTGTGTATTTTTCTAACTTTGAAGTCCACTAGCTTCACTTTTTAGTCTGGGTAAATATTACATGTTTAGCTGTATATTTATACATCTACATACATTTTCTTTTTACACTAACCAGAGACAGAAATGCATCACTTCGGATAAATTACTGTCAATATTTTCTTCCACTTAGTCCATTAGTCCACTTAGTCTATGGTTCTCTAGTCATAATTATAGACTAGAACCTCAATATTTTTTATTTCAGTTTTACTTGCTATGGAATTTTTTTTTTTGCTATACCTGCATGTAGAGGAACTCATAACATTCATGGCCACTTAAGAATTAAACTCATTTACTGAGAAGCCGAACCTGTGCAATGTGATGGGTGAAATATAGTCATTACCACACTCAGGCATAGAGTAGACCTAGATGTTTTTTCTTAGCTGTGTTTGCATGGGAAACCTGTGCTGAAGCAGACTCCTGGGAGGACCTGTGGACCCACAGAGAGAGGAGCACATGCTGGAGCAGCTTTGCTGGCAGGACTTGTGACTCCACGGGGGACTCAAGCTGGGTCCAGTGCATTCCTGCAGGACTGTGCTCCATGAAAGGGACCTACTCTGAGCAGTTTGTGATGAGTGCAGCCCTTGGGAGGATATTATGCTGCAGAAGTTTGTGGAGGAGTGTCTGTGGAATGTCATATTGGAGCTGGGGAAGAGAGCAAGGAGATAGAAATGGCAGAGACAGTGTGTGACAAACTTCCTGGTCTCCCTGTGTCACTTTGGGGAGGGAATGTAGTAAAGAAATCAGGAGTGAGGTTGAGCCCAGAAGGAAGAGAGGGCTGAGTGGAAAGTTTAAGATTTGGTTTTATTTCTCACTATCCTACTCTGATTTCATTGGTAATAAATTCAATTTCATTTCCCCAATTCGAATCTGTTTTGCCTGTGATAGTACCTGGTCAGTGATCTCTCCCTGTCCTACTCTGCCTTCATGAGCATTTAATTATATTTTCTCTTGGTTGTCCAGTTGAGGGGGGGAGAGTGACAGAACAGCTTTGGTGGGCACCTGGTCAGGGTCAAACCACCATAAGGAGGTAAGTAAGTTATGCAGTCCTCGTAAGAAATTCTTCTTATGGTTATATACTATGCAACAGAGCATAGGACAAACAACCTGCTGTTTCTGAAATTAGTAGCAATATAGCTTGGGCTAACATAGGAATGTTGCTTTTGAGACCTGACCTAGAATTTCTGCACTCAATGCCCTGTGTGAGGTGTATGAAGTGTTATTTATCAAACGGCCACTTTATGTCAATGGAATTTCTGTGTGCAGAAAAGGATGAAAATATACCCTTTGTTTTCTACAGCATGATTCTTATCTGCCCCAGTTTTCTCTCTGGGTTTGTTTCTCAGCAGGGATTGCTCCATTCTTTGTCATTGATTTATGTCTCTGAAGAACTATGAAAACATCTTTTGTCTTCCTTTGTCAGAAGTAGTACATTCACTAACTTCCATGTCTTCTAGGTTGTTCTTGGTTTTATTTATTCCTTTATCGTAAAAGTGTTTACTGCTGTTTCCCCCTCTCTCAGTTACTTTACATTTCATTCCAGATTTGAATTTCATGTTTTAGGAGTGGGTGGTGGCTTTTTCTTAATTTTCTCCATCTGTGGAGGGTATCTCTGATAAACGACATAAATACCAACCCTATGAGGATGTAAGTCCACCTAATAAATAACTTACATCAAAGCTTGTACCCTGGCTGGAGGGAAGCAAGAGAGAATATTAAAGATGTAAGATGATGGAGTTTTGTGAGCTTATACAAACTCACAAAACCCCCATATTTTCACTTCTGAGTGTGTAATTGTGATTTTAGAAAAGTAGACAATATTGCACAAATAAATTAAGTGATTGCTTAATCTGGCTGGTAGCTGTTCCTCCTTGATGCAGGGAAATTTACTCCTTTGTCTGTCAGTCTTGACCATGGCTTGACTTGGAATGTGCATGTCATTCACCCAAGCAGATGCGCCTAGCCATGAGTTCTCAAATGTCCAATAATAGAGAAATCTGTCTGAACACAAGCAGTGCTTAAATGTAACAATCTGTGTGTGTGCAGAACCATGTATACAGTAACTGAAATGCACTAACATTACTGTTTCTCTTGGGAAATTGCTGTAGATGTTACTTTTCTACTTAATTCCTTATCCTTTTGAATTACTGGGAAATAGCTCTTCATGGAGAAATATAGCATATTTTATGTTATTTTTGTTATGTTAGCTCTGTTACTTGATAGGTTGGGGTTACCTTGACTTTTTAAAGTCCTTTTGTTTGGAGGCTACATTTATTTTTATTTTTGTCTCTGATTAGTAAGGGTAATTTACTAGCTTCAATAAATGTGATGGTTACACTTCAAAAAATAAAGAAAAATTTGTTGGTTAGGGGGATTGTTTGTTTGTTTGTTTTTTCTTAAGAGGATTTCTTTTTGGTGATATGCTGGATCCATTTTACAGGATTTTCCAGTGGGTTTAGAAGCTTAGTAAGATGCAGAGTTTTATTTTCAAGTATGCATAAGCATATCTGGGATTCCATGCATTAGGAATGTGATACCAGGACTAGAAGGAAACAGATGAATGTGATCCAGTAACAAGAAACTGAGGTTTCCTGGTGAAAAATACATCACAGAATTTCTTGTGATAGAATCATAGAATATCCTGAGTTGGAAGGGACCCATCATGATCACTGAATCCAGTTCCTGACCCTGCACAGGACAACCCCAAGAATGACACCATGTGCCTGAAAGCATTTTTCAGATGCTTCTTGAACAGAAGCCTCTTGCTTCTGTCAGACTGTTGCTCTTACCGCTTCCCTGGGGAGCCTGTTCCAGTGCCCAACCACCCTTTGGGTGAAGAACCCTTTTCCTAACATCCAGCCTAAGTCTCCTCTGACTCAGTTGCATGTCTTTCTCATGTCTTCCTCGAGTCTTGTCCCTGGTCACAAGAGAGAAGAGATCAGTGCTTGCCCCTCTCCTTCCCCTTGTGAGGATGGTGAAGACTACAATGATGTTTCTTCCCCTCAGTGTCCTCTCTAGGCTGAACAGAGCAAGTGATCTCAGCCCTTTCTCATATGACTTTCCCTCCAAACCCTTCACCATCGTTGTAGCCCTTCTTTGAACAATCTATAGTAGTTTAATGCCTTTCTTATATTGTGGCACCCAAAACTGCCCCCAGCACTCGAGCTGAGGCTGCCTCAGTGCAGAGCAAAGTGGGACAATGCCTTCCCTTGCCCGGCTGGTGCTGCTGGGCCTGATGCTCCCCTGGACAGGGTTGGCGTTCCTGTCTGCCAGGGCACTGCTGACTCATAATCCACTCTCTGTCAACCAGGACCCCTATGTCCCTTTCCTGTGGTGCTGCCCTCCAGCCTCTTGTTCCCCAGTCTGTCCACATATCCAGGGTTGCCCCATCCCAGGTGCAGAATCCAGTGCTTGCCCTTGTTAAATTTCAGATGGTTGGTGAATGCCCAGACCTCTAATTTGTTGGGGTCTCTCTGCAGGGCCTTTCTGCCCTTGAGAAAAGGGATTTGCCCAGTTTAGTGTCATTGACAAACTTACTTAGTATTCCTTTGAGTCCCACATCTTGGTAATTTATGAAGATGTTGAGAACTGGGCATAGGATGAAGCCCTGTGGAACTCCACTAGTGAGAGGTCACCAGTGAGTCTGTTACCCCATTCACTATAACCCTTTGTGCCCTCCTTTAACTTGTACCAATAATACACAACACTCACAGAGGTGGTTAGAGGACAGTTTGTGTTTGTTGAAGCATAATGATCAGTTAGCAACAGATTTCTCCCAGAGGAAGGCAGAATGGCCAGAAGTCTTGTTTTCCCTCTGCTTGTGCTTAAATTGACCTCTTGGAATCTATCTGACCTGCTCTTTTGAATTGTCTGTTCCTCAGGACTCTTTAATTAAAACTGTGCTTTCTCAGTTTAAACGGCCCCTGCAGAGTTCTGCTGTGAAGCCTCATAAGGTCAACATATGCCTCTCCCAACCCCCATGGCTTTCATGTCTTGTTGGTTCTCTGTTTTTAATTAAAAAGAAAGATTTTTCCTTAAATGCTTTCCAGCCAATTAGAGAAATTTTGCACTGAGAAACTTGTTCCAGGCCTGATGTACTGAGAAGTGAACAGAAAGCTCAGTCAGAACCATTGGCACTTCTTTTCTAGAGCCCCAGCTTTCTTTGGTGCTTTTCAACAGCTTTTCTCTTTTTTCTTTCTTTGCACCTCCCCCGCCTCCCAATTTAGAACTGCTTCCAGCAAAAATAGCTGTTGTTTGATACCTTAGATTTAGCACTGAAATGTAAAACTGCTGCAGAAAGTATGTTAGACTATATTGCCTGAGAATCCTTTTTGCAGACGCTTGCCTCCCCTTCAGACAAAAGGTACATTTACTGTTCATATTGGAATAAAATCTTATAAAATGACCAAGTTTCTTTCACATTCATCACATGGTGTGATGGCTACCTCTTTGCTTCTGCACACTTGAATTAGGAAATTGGAAGCCTAGCTGTCTCTGGAGCTTGTGGAAAGGGAGGTTGACCACAACCAAGCACACAAGCTATGTCATGAAATGAGAAGAGTGGTAAGCCTCTATGACTAATTCTACTTCAGTTTGCCAGGAAGGCTAGATTCCTTACAAACATTAAAGAAATGTCTTATCTATATTATTCATGTAACTTTGAGATGGAAAAGAGCTAAATGGACCACTGTTCTCCCACCTCAGTTTTGAAATATGCTATTTTAATGCATTTCTGCTGACAAGATTACTTTCCTGAGGTTACAAAATCCCTTCCTTTGCTAGTGTCATTCTAATGCTTCCATATGTTATTCTTTATATTAAATTACTCTGCCTTTTTTTTACTCCCACCTTTGTAAGCTTTTAGACTATCTTCATTTTTAGCTTAGCCAATCTCTGCTAAGTGAAATGTTTAGAACAATACGGCGATGATCACAGTAAATATCAGAATCTTTTTTCCTTTCCTTTTTGTTACTAAAACTAAATCAGATTTTTATACCATGTTATTGTAGGAAATCTTTTATGAATCAGTGAAGTCTCACAGCATGTCCCAAAGATAAGTTAGCTGTGTTTTTTGGAAATTCATTCTGCAGTGAAATAGCCTTGGCTGAAATGATTGATTTCTAACTTTACTCATGTCATAGTTCCTTCGTGCTACGGTTACAGCTGTTGCTATTTATGATTTATCAATGTAACTCTGCCTCATGACCCTGGAGTATCATGAAAAAGGATTTCTGTCGCTGGGGAGAAATAGGTGGAAGATTACATTTTAGAGATGGTGAGATATATCTACAAGGCATTGTAGGTTAAAACGTCTGCATTACATAGATCTATGTGCATTGCATTGCAGTAATCATTTGTAGAAGTGGGTCAGTGATGGAGTCTTCAGCTAGTCTCTCCCTGAATTCAGTTCATGCCATTCTGTCAAGGCAGTTTGTGAAATTAAATGTAGTACACTGAAAATCCTTCTTGTCTAATCTGGTTTGGGTTTATTTTTCGCCCCAGTATTATATTTCCTTTTCAGCTGTCTCTGAGCATACACCAGCTCTTCTTAATATTCAAATGCTTTTTTTCAATTTAATATTCCAGATGTGTATCTCTATAGATTGTTTTTTAAACCAGTTTCTGTTTGTTTTCTAATGTTTTCTGGCTATTTTGTGTCTTTTGACACTTCTTCACTGGTTGTGTCATTGGCAAATTAAATTAATATGTTCTTTACTTTTTGTCCCAGTTGAGCAAAACATTTAAATAAGCAGTGATCATTGTTGCATTCTGCTAAGCAATTATCCAAAATTCAACTGGTAATTATTATTACTATTTGCTTTGCAGTCTTCTGGCAAGTTTCCCATCCCTATGACAGCATTCCTATTCAAACCAACTGAAATAGATTTTTTTAATTAAGACTTTTTTAGGTTCCAATGTACTCTTGAAGAGTTAGTATTACAAATTGTGGGGAAGTTCCCTGAAACAAAACTGGTTCTAGATTGTTTGACCTGGCCTGGGATTCTGAATGCTCCATGTTTCTTATATTAAATAAACTTGGTCTGCCTCTTCTGTCACTTGTGACATGTCTTGAAAGATGATCTACACATTTCATATGCATAAGCGATCATCTAATAGAATGTCTATGAAGCCTTAGTTTCATTAATTAGTATGTTTTATGGTATTTTCTGATCTACTCTTCAGCAGCAGAGATGCTGAAAGGGAGAGGTAGAGAAAGTAGGTGAAAATCTTGTTTTGTCTCAATTCCTTATACTGTGACTTTCTGCAAAGAGGTTTTATGAGAAGGGTCTCCGTGAAGCCCACATGTGCTTTCAGCACAATGTTGGCTCTTAGTCTGCTCTGAGAGGTGAAAGTACCTAAACTGAGGAAAGCATTATCTTCATCCCTTCTCTGTAAGCCCTAAAGCATACTTCTGCCCATGCTGTTGGCTTCAAGTGCGTGTCTGTGCTGTGTAATGCAATGTTTACATAGACAACTAAGCTTGGGGTTTGTGTTTCCATATGGTACAATTCAGCACTATCTCAAAATACTAGCTTGGGACCTGGATGTTGCAGAGCTATATTGCTCTGACAGCAGCCTGAGCCTAGTTGATCTGTCTCAGCAGATCAGTGGACATAAGGGGAGTGTTGTGATAGTGTGTCTGCGCTCATTTCTGTGGAATAAACTCTAGCATCTCTGTGTTGAGCTGCTGTGAGCACTGTAGCTGCAATCTGAGGAAGAAGACTGTGGATGGGGAATGTGTATTCAGCATGAACAGAAGAGTAAGGACTCTCCTTCACACATGTAATTAAGTCTTTGACATAGCCTTGGTACTAGGAGTTATCATTTTAACTGGAGAAATAAGTATGTTTTTGTCTAGCTGCACAAAAAATCTCTGAACAAATAATTTTTGTCATTTATCATCCCAGATTCTTCTTCAGCTTTTCTCTTTCATGGTCTTATTATTAATCGTTTCCATCACTACACATTCACTTCCTAGCTTTCCTAAATTAACTCAACGGATTTATATAGTGTGCTCCTGATTCTACAATATGTATCTCATTCATTGGATTCAGACCTGACGTATATCTAGAAGTTTTTTTCTGTTTGTTCATTAGGAATTTGCACAACTACAATTTCTGGCCCCCTGTTCTTCCATTTAATCTATTAGTTATACTCACAAAAGCTTTATATTCAGTTCTTGTGATAAAATAAGCTTGAGAATGCCATTAATTTCTTTTGAGGTATTGATTTTCCCCTGTGTTGTTAAAAAGACTGACTGAACTTCTGTTTCTATAACTATATTACTGAACTCTTCAGTAAGCCTTTTCTTGTTAGGCAAGATAATTTAATCCTAGAAACTTTAAACATATCAAGAAGTCCCTACTTTACAATTTATTTTGAGGCCTTGGTTCCATTCAGTATGTCCATGTTTGACTAAAGTGTAATGTTGAATTAAGTACAGAAATTCTTGGATCCTTTTAAAGTTGCCTTACCTCAGTCAACATCTTGAAGTCTGGTTTAAATCAGTATGATCAGGTATAAAGTTGTTGTATATGATGCAAAGGATTGTTGGCTTACTCTTTGTTATGCCTCTTTCAAGGATCCTAGATGAGTATCAGTAGAAGTGATCTGCATGCATGATTAGTACTTTGATATGCTACTACTGTGAAATGGGGATAAGGTATTACTATGGAAAACCTGTAATCTGCAAATGAGTTATGAAATGTAGTCAGTAATATTTATAAGTTAAGCTTGATCCATTCTGAATTTGTCACAGGACATGACTGTGGTAATGTACAGTCTGTGATACCTTCCTTCATAAGCTGATCTGAGGGTGATTTGCACTCTGTGATCCTACTAAGCATGAATCTCATAACGTCTGTTGGAAAAATGGAGCTTTCTTTATCTTGGATTAAGAGATACTTAAATATCCATCACTTCTTGACCCCTTTTTCTCTTAGAGCATATCCCATAGGATTCTTCCAAAGAGGTCTTTGCAGTCATTAAAGTATTCTGTGGTCCTTCTAATTGCCAGGTAGATACATTCCTGAAACTTTTATAAAATGGTTTTTCAGGTATAAAGAAAAACACCTTAGAAATGCTTCAGGCACAGGAAAAGCTTACACAGAAGTTCACACTTTTCTAGACTGCAATGTCAGTTAGCCAAACCCCAAAAATCCATAGGATAAAAGCTTTGCTAATTCTGGTGCTCACATAGATACTTGTCAAATCCTGTCTTCTCTGAGGTTTTCCTGCATTAAGATTCAGACCCAGAAATAGTTAAAATTTATATCAGCTAATTTAATGAATTTGTACAGATTCTCCAGTAGAACTTGGGTAATATTTGTAATGCAGTAACCTGGTGTTTCTCAGTAGAAGAAGCCATAGCATCAAGGGGGGCTGCAGAGTACATGACGTACACAATAAACCTAAAGGAAGCTAAACATTTGAGAAGAATTTTTTTTTCTCTTTGGAAAAGCAAGTGTGTGAGATTCCAAAGTGTTACTAGTGTTCATTTTCATAGAGGGTAGGGAGAGATGGCAGAAAAGGCAATATTGTCCTGAATAGAATTTTAACTCTTCCCCTTTAGTTCCTTTGTGTTGTAGGACAAACTCGTTGAGAACTATCTTCATCCCTTTGTCTAGTCAGCTCTTTACCTGTCCATTTTTTTTATTATTTATCTCTGTTTTGATCATCTGTTTGTAGAATATTTGTTTCCTTCCAGCTATGGTATCTGCTTATCTGTATCTCTCTACTCTTTCTGCTGGAGTTAAGGTATTACATATTCCAAGTGCTCATCTAGTCTTCATTCAAATTGCCCTTACATAATTCCCAGAATAACTTAAACATTTTCTGAAAAGAAGTCAAGCTGTCAGTTCTTTTTGCATGAGTTATCTTTGCATCACTATCTGATATCAGAAACAAAGGTTTTTCTTCATTTCTTCTTTCTCATCCCCATTCCCCATGCTGCTGTTAGGTATTTCTTCATTCTGCTGGCAGAGGCAGGATAGGTGTGCTGCGAAAAGTTACAATGCAAATACTAGTTAACATGATTAGGATAACCAGCAGTTAATATTGCAGCTTATTCCTGAAAGAATTTATTTTTTTCTGTCTACTTTGATTGGAAACTTTTCTTATCAAACCCTTGAAATGACTGAGCAAGTGTAATTGTCCTTAAGGTGCTGAGAATTGTCCTTAAAGCTGAGAAGTGTTTCATGGCTTTCTTCTGTGATGGACAGGACCTCAAATGTGATGTCTTAATTTCAGAATGATGATTATTGATAAAACTTTTCTGTGCCTACTCTCTAAGGATCTCCAGGTATTTTTCAGACATTAAGGATTGAAGCTTCCCAAAATTTTTGACAATATTATTTTCATTTAACAGTTCCAGAAAGTGAGACAGGGAAATGAAGTAATTAACTGAAGTTCCCATAGTCAGAGTTCAAGATGTTTTGCCTTTTGATATATTACTCCAATTTTATATACTAAAGTTATGTTTTTTACAGATACAGGATTGCTTTACTGTGAAATAAGTAGGAGAACACACATATGTTAGTATGAAGCAACATTGTCTACATAAATTGTAAGAATCTGTTTTGGTTTTTTTTAAATGTTTTGAGTGTACTCGTCTTACTCAGAATGGTGGATCACTGTGCATGAGCTGTGTGGGATGATGCAGGATGTATTTGTAGTTGTTTTGCAGTTTGATATTACAGCCCCCTTTGCTACATGCTTTTCTCAACAGAGTCTTTAGAGCAAGATAGAAATCAGTTGAATTAACATATGTCATCAAGTTCATCATCTCTGCTGTAGAACCACATGCTCAGTATTATTCTCCTGACAATTCTTTGCTCTTCAGGAGGGGAAGGTTATTTCTTGTGTGTGCAATACCTGTCTGAAAGTGTGTACCCTGTCTGAAAGTGTCTTGGCTCATAAGCAGTCTGGTGCTTAGCTGGTAACTGTATCACTTAGAAAGCCAGTCTTGGTGTACAGAGAAGTTGCTGGCTTCTAAAATAAAATTGGCAAGAGATTATCCCTTTATCCCTTTTGAAGATGCTCAAAATAGAAACTACTTTATATGCTGAAGTATATTCTTTATTCATCTTCTCTTATTGTAAATTCAGACTCTTTTCATTTTATACAGAGGTTGCAGTCTTTTGTTGTTTTTGCTTAGCTTCAAAGTACTAGCTAGTAGAGTCTTGTTCAAGCATGTTGTTCTTCAAGGGACTGACCACCTTATAGAATAGCAGACAGTTCTTTCACGTTAGGTCCAGTCTACTAGGCAAGTTGCATACAATGTCTAGTGAAAGATTTCTTAAACATATCTGTTCTGTGAAGGGCCATCTTCTGAGTTCTTTCATTTAAAGAGTAAAACAACGAAGCTTAGAACCTGATCTGGCTATGTCATGTCTTGCTATTTTTCTGGAAAAACAGGCTTAAAAGCTGAACTCTGGGTCTCAAACCCAGCAAAGTGGGATTTTGGCATTTGCTCTCAAGAGGCTGCTCCATGGGAAAATTGAGTCTGTGCATGGTGTAGCTAATGCCAAAACTAAAGAATACCTGCTGAAGCATGTCCCTTTTTTGCAAGTTGTGTCCATCATCTCTTGTCCTGTGAGTATACAAGTTTGATGCCCAAACTCAAAATCTAATGCACTTCTTTGGTAGTCAGCAGACAACGTCTCATCCATAGGGCAGTTTTGAGTAGTTCAGATGGGCTTCTGGTCACTATCCTTCTCCTGTTTTTTACACTAGGAGTTTAGGTAGAACAGCCTTTTCATTGAGGCTCTAAATTCAGAGCTTGAGGAGAGACAACATAAAAATTAAATTTCACTCTGCATTTCAAACATTTTCTGTTTTCTGGATCAGTACATTAAACCCTTAACAGAATTTGTCTTTCTAATGATGCTGTGTTAATTTATTCTGGCACTCAATATTCTTGAATAAAGAATCATGAGTAAAGTTCATGAATACATTTTAGCAAAGTTTTTTATTCCATGATGCTTTTTGTCCCTTATAAATCTTCCCCAGCTTTTGTATCCAAAGTATCCCATAAGCAAAGCAAAGTGAAATGAATATTGTATTAAATCTTAGTAGACTAGAGGAGTTAAGAAACAGATCAATGGTTGCTGAAATCTAATTAGTAATCTCTTCAAGTATTTCCTTTGAACCCCAGCTAAGATATCTTGCAGAACTAATATTAAAGAAAAAAAGGCTAGTAAAATGTTCATTATCTGTTTCTTGGTAACTAAACATTGCTGTCTTTAGCAGATTGTGTTGGGTTGACCCTAACTGGATGCTAGGTACCCACCAAGGCTGCTTTCTCACTTCCCCTCCTTAGCTGGAGAATTAAGAAAAAATGTAACTAAAGGCTTGCAGTTCAAGATGAGGAGGGGGGGAGATCACTCACCAGTTACTGTCATGGGCAAAAATGACACGATTTGTGGAAATTAATTGAATTTATTACCAATTAAGAGTAGGATAAAGAGAAAACCAGATCTTAAAAACACCTTCCAGCAAGCCCTCCTTTCTTCCTAGGCTCAGCCTCACTCTGGATTTCTGTACCTCCTTGCCGCACCAGTGCTACCAGGGTATTTCTGCTCCAGTGTCTGGAGCACCTCCTGCCCCTCCTTGTGCACTGACCTTTGTGTGAGAGCTGTTTCTCTCACACAGTCTCACTTCTCCCTCCAGCTGCAGCTCTGCAGTATGGGGTTTTTTATCCCTTCTTAAATATGTTATCCCAGAGGCACTACCACGGTCACTGACCGGCTCAGCCTTGGCCAGTGATGTGTTGCTCTTGGTTCAGGCTGGCATTGGCTCTGTCACACCTGGGGGTGAAGCTTCTTAAAACTTCTCACACAAACCCTCCCTGCATCTTTACCCACTACCAAAACCTTGCCACACTAACCCAACACACAGATGCAGCAAATAAACAGGGTTACTTAGGGAAGCAGTTTTTAAAGAAATAATACAGCTAATGAAAGCTTTGTTTGTTATTTCTTTTGTCTTTCTCTGTTAGAAAAATGAATCTGGAGCATCCCTGTACACAACAGAGCCTGGAGCTTTGTTTTGCAAGGTCTTACACTGATTTAAAATAAATTAAATTACTTCTTATGTACTTAAAATATTATTTCTGATAATAGGCATGCTTTGGGTGTATGTAAAGGCAATTCTTAGTCAGACAGCTGATACTGAATAGGGGTTTTAACTTTTTTTTCTTGGTGTCAAGTAGAAGATGTCAGTATTTTACTCTGTTCTCTGCTGTCCTTGTTGTACTTAGATTTGCTGGAGCAAATATGGGATAAGCAAGGAAATTCAAACTGGCAACTCCTGAATCCTAATCCTGTTAATCCGTATCTTTGGCAAATCCCTTAATCTCACTGTACCTGCATTTTTCTATTTATAACCTGGAGTTACACCTGTTGGATTGAATTAAGTAATCTTAGGACATACAAGTGCTGGCTGGATCAGTAAAACTGAAAATATTTAGCTATCTATATAGATCAAATTTGACAGAATCACCGCCTTAAGGAACTTTCACTTTATTGTTAGTGATAAACAGCTAATGTTAGACAGATGCATGTAAATTGGTAACTTCTTTCCATTGAAATTATGTAACTCTTTTTTGAATACAAAAAAAGAGTGATTCAAACATTGTAAACATTTGAAATGTAAAAACTTTAACATAAAAAAGCCTTTAATATCAGTCTTCTCTCTGCCCCCCCTCCCCCAGTTCAGACTCAAAATTTTTTCCTGTGGGAATTTTCCTGCCTTTTAACAATTCTTAGGATGATATTAAAATCAATTCTGGAGGAAGGCAGGAAAGGCTTTTTGATAGACAGAACTGGATTTCAACAGTTATATCTATTCATGTGAAAACTAACCAAACCTGCAGAGAGTAAATATGAAAGTGGCAGCTCTGTTTGTTGTGGTTTGGTTGCACAGGATTGTCACACACAATGTACAGAATCACTTTGAAATCTTTCAGACTTGGAACAGTTTCAGAAGAGTGTGAGGTGCACCATTTTTCTTAGCCCAATTGTTAACATTTGCTCCTTTGCCTTTTCTTACTCTCATTGTGTTTGAGCATTTGGTAAATGTTAATAAAAAACTACGTGTTGGTCAGATACATCCAATATTAATTTGTGGATATTTGTATGTTTCTAACTGGTGCAAACTGAACATATAAAAAAAGTAAAAATTCAGATTAGGGAAGTGTCATCATACAAGCAAATCTGTCTTCATTACCTGTTTTTTTTTTGTGAGCATTTTTTATGTAACGGTGATACAGGTAGAGAAGAATTTTACTTTTTATTCACTTATGACTACTCTACAGGGCAGTGACCTCACTGTTATGTCAGTTCTAAACAATGGCTCTAAGGTATTTTTAGAAGAAGCTTTAGTGTTAAGTTAATCTAATATTTTAAGCAGCCTCAAAACGATGGATATTTGCTTGCCAATAAGTTAACTCACCTTAAAAATTTATTTGTCTTTTAAGATCTTTTACAGTTACCATAGCAAAAGGAATTTATGTAACTCCTGAAGTTACACAATAATGTTCATTTTGAAACTGGAGCATGGTGATAATTGTAGAGAAGCCTGAATCCTTAAGGAGTTAACTGTGTCATCAAACATAGTCCTCACAACCTAGGAATGTGATTGTTCAAGTTATAGCCAGAAGTTATTCCAAAATCTTGTTGTCAGACTATGGTAACTTTTTGAGGAAATACAGGCAAAAATAAATAAATACAGAAAAAATTAATAAAGAATTAAATAGATTGTACCTCTGCAGAAGAGATGATTTAAAGAAAACATCAAGAGAGTTTTCTTCAAAATACTGCAGTTTTCAGTTATTGAGGTATCCAGAAGTGACTTTTCTGTTCTTCAGGAACCTTGTTCAGATCGCTTTGAACTTAAAATGATTTCAAGGTAAATGCAGATTTGACAGATATTATTATCCTTGAGGCTTAAAGAAAAAATAGAAAAAAAATTTTGTTTGTCTTCTTTGATGATTTTGAGGAGAAACAAAACCAAGTAAGCAAAAGTGACCACACTGAGAAAGAATTGTTAATGAAAACATCTCACAGAACATACCTTCAATTAAGCCTCTGAGACTCCCATCTGCTGTAATTGGAAGTACAATGCAGAACTTCTTGGGACTTGAATGCAGGCAGAGCAGCATGTAGGCTGCTAATTTTTCTGGACAAGAATGTGTTTTCCCTTTGCTAACTGGGGAATTCTCCAGATATACTCAGTACAGTGTTCTTCTATCCTTTCACTACTTGTACTGCATTTTTTAAAGCTTATTTTTAACTCAGATCACTTTCATAATTAGATTTCTCTGAAATCTTGACATTGGATTATCTCAGTGGGATGATCTGGGAATCAATTGGGTGACTTTTCACAGAATTCAATTTTGGCTTTAAGTGAACTACTTCAGATTCTACTAGAGTCAATATATTTGAAAATTGTTGCAGAATTTGTTCTCCCATTTCTGCATGTGTAACTATATAATTATTTTCCAGTTACATTAAGGTACAGATGAGAACATGAAGGGATACTGTATTCTGCAGTTTTAGCCTGGTCTGGATGGTACCTCTACCAAATATCCTTTGGTTGTCTTCTACAGTTTTAGCATGTGACTTCTATGCTTGAGAGCTAGAAAACACCTAGGGACCAACAAACATTGTGATAGTTCAATTGTTTTGTGCATGCACATTGTTGCAGGCTTTAGATTCACTGAATAGACAAATTCTGATAAAACTACTGCATGCAATCCCCTTGCTTCCAAGTAGCATTAAATGATTTGTAAAGGGCTACAAGCACCGTGACAGGAGCTTGCAAGGCAACTAAACAAAGGCAAGTTCCTTCACTGGTTTTGAAGGAGTTTCAAAGTTCCAAAGTATTTTAGATTTTTGCTTGTTGAAAAGTCCCAATTCCACAATGTTTTACCTGAGTCACAAGTGAGTTTGAAGAAACTGCCCAGTAACTACGTTGTCTGTACAGGCTTTGTCTAACATGGAGGTGATGGTGTTGCAATAGAGATGTTTTTAGGGAGTGGGATGAAGCATGATGTATTGCGTTATTTGTTAATGCAGCCATTTTTGATTAGAAGTGCATAAGCAGGTTAGGGCACGGAGGAGCACCTGTTCCCTCACTGAGTATCAAAGTGTTTACCCTTTGTTGATGAAACAGCAGAGTATCTGTGTGTGAGTCTGAAACGTCTGAAAAACTGGCAGCTGGGTTTTCTCCACATAAAATTGCAAGCATTCTTCTCCAATCATACTATCCTCCTGTGCATTCTCTCTCATTTGCTTCAGTCCCTCCCTGAAATCTTCTATCTTGAGGGCAGAGTCTGCCAAAGATGGATTGGCAAGAAAAGCAAATTCTCCCTCTGAAGAGCTGGTGTCATTCATTAGTATGTGAGAAGGGTGATTGTAAATAAACAACAAATTATTTTGTGTTCTGTGTAGTATTAATTCTAGTAATGTATACAAGGACATGCAGCTGACTGGATAAGGTAGAGATGCCATTAGTGTTTAGAAAGAACTTATTCCTGTACCCAGTTAAATGCTTGGGACTTTGTCCCAGAAGCCCTATTGTAACAAGAACAACTGACACTATCCTTATCTTAGCATTACCTCTAGTGTCCTTTGTTTTATTCAGTTGATCTTACCAGATGAAAGAGAACCAAGAAAGTACGTGTGTGTCCTGTAGAGTTGTCCAGTATTCAGTTAAGTGTTGTTCTTGGTAATGCATGTTATGATCCCACACTGTATCTTTAATATAAATAAAGGAAATACACAGAACCGGATGTTCCACCCCACAGTGTGAATGGATTGCCCAGGAATACTTGCAAGTTGAAACCTGTTCTTTTAGAAATTGTACATTCATTACTTTAGAAGCAATATATTTTTTCTTTCTTCATAATCATTTTTTAAAATGGCTTTAAAACCAAATCACCATGCTTCATGTGGCTATGAAACATTTATAGTTGGTTTATTCTACTTTGCACTGGGAAAAGGCTCAGCCTTTAAGTTATTCTAGTGATTCAGTTTCTTGCGGTAAGAGCTAGACAGGAAAAAGGGACCTATTGTGGTCGTATGCCTAAGATAAATTGGAAACTGAAGATGTTGTCTTCTCAGAATTGAATGCATCTGAGACTTTACTAATGCCTTAATTAAATCTGCAGTACCATGTCAGCATAACCTGATCTAATTGCTGGCTAGTGAGGTACTGCCTTCTTGCATCCTTCTCATGGCAGCTCCAGCACTTGTTCCATCTTGTGCTGATCTGTCTCAGCATGCTAAACTGGCAGCAAACTATTCAGTACTTCTGCTGCTTGAGTTAGTTTTCTCCCAGCACGGCACATTGAAATGTGCCAGTGCAAGGTCACAGAGAGGTGGAATGCCAAGTGTGGTACTCTGCACCCATGGCTGAACTCAAACTGCCAGCAGTTCCTGAGCGCAAAAATCCCGTCATTGTCAAACCTGACCTTAAAATTCAGGCCATATTGCTTTGTATTGATATTTAGCCTAGTCTAATTAGGTAATGTACTGAATATATTAATATTTTGCTTTAAAACCTCCTTTAGAGAGTAATACACTTGTTGCATTTATAGCCAGAAACTGCCATTAGGCTGTGAAGTTTGACCTGTATAGCACATCATTAAACTTCACTTAGTAACACCAGTATTGAGCCAAAACACTTTTGTCTGACTGAAAAATAATTTGCATATCTTCCAGAAGGGCATTCAGGTTTTATTAAGTCATGTGAGCCTGAAGGGGCCGAAGGGCCCCTGGGAAAAATAGCAGGAGGAAGCAGTCAGCTGCCGGTGCTGCCAGGGCAATTAGGCTGGCCTGCAGCCCGGTCCCCATGAAGTACTGGGTTTTCATGGGAAGGAGGGCTTCTGCAAGCTGCCGGCTCTCAGACACCTTCCTCAGGAAGGCTGAGCCACGTGTAGTTGTTCCGCAGACGAGCAGTAGGGTGGCCCTTGTGCACACTCTGCACTGCTGCTGCTGAGAGGAAGTTGCTTGTGAAGATAGGAGGGCCAGGTGAGAAATTGTCCTGACAGGAGGAAGATTGTTTATAGGTAACTTGTGTGTTTTGTTGGAGGTCAGAATTTACTAAGACTTACTTGATTTTGGACTGAAACATCTCTTTGGGTGCCTGTAAAATCACACTCCTGAGTACACTACTGCAATCTCAACTTGTGGCAGTCTTTAATAGTGTGATTATCTTCGCCTATTTTTTTTTTTTTTTACTTTATGAAAATTATGAGGTTTTAAGTGTTTCAATCATAGGTTAAAGTTAATTCCTTATTCTTGCTTTTGACAAGCTGAGTAAATTATCATCTTGAGCCTCTCTCTGTGAGGCATGTTTTGTTAGCACGTGATCATTCCCACAGCGCTTCTAATTCCGTTTCAATTCAACCATAATTCCAGATTGGTCAAGTGCTGGTAACTGAGCCTCTCTACTTGACATTGCTGTGTTTACTCATCTCAGGACCATATTATTCTCCTAATTGCATTTTTCTGAGCATTTCTGGTGACCACCTTTTTCACCTGTCTTTGTTGTAACTATGTATGCAGGTGGAGCCTTCTGCATTCTTTGCTTCTGGATTGAGTGTTTCATGTATGAGGCTCTAAGGTACATGGGAGCCGACTATGCCCTATGAGGTTTCACCATGTTACTACTCACTCCTTTAAAATTTTTAGTTTCCTCAGTGTGTATATGGTTCACAAATGTTACACTTAATTCTTTTTCTCTTCTAGGCCATTAATTGGAAAACTGCTTTAAAATGTAGAACTGAGGAGGTATTCTTGGGGATCCCAAGAGAAGTACATCTCCCCATCCTTATTTTGAGACGTAACAGTTAATGTAGTTAACTGTTGAGTAATTCAAAATTTTTAATCACAGTGTTGTTTGTATGAAGGGTAATATCTCAAAAAACCTAATTGGATTTTGATGCTTTTTTATACCTAGACTTGTGTTCCCTTTGAAAAGATTGTTAATTCACCAAGACACTTTTCTTCATGTTTCATAGCTATGAGTTATTTACTGATAAAATGCAGTATTTCCTGTTTGAATACTTTGTTTGGAAGTGCTATCAGGGTGGTCATGGTACAGATGGCCAGGTTAGCTCAACTGGTACTACTGCCACTACTGGTGGCAGTATCTTAAGTGTTATTTTGACCCCATCTTTGCTCTTATCACTTCACTGTGTGCTCTTGTTGGGTAGGCCTTTCACTCAGAGTAAGCCCCTGTCTTAGAATTTTTAAGTGCTGCAGTGACTTCAACTTTTTTGAGTCCTGTAAAATTTCCCAGGTGTTTCAGGCTTTGAAAATCACTTCTCAGTAGTGCTGAGAGCTTGTCAGCCAACCCTCTTGAAAATTCTCACAGAAATTATGAACATCTGCTTTTAATTTTTTAATATGTTAAGTACCACTCCAATACTGACATCCTCGCACATTATCATTGGAATGGAAAATGTTTTGGATTTTGCAGAAAAAGAAGGATGATACGTATCAGATTAAATACAGTACATGCTTTTTCTGAACACTACTTTTTCCCCGCCATGTAGCAAAATGTCAAGAGGACTATCATTAATACAGTTTTCTCCTGATATGCATATCATTATCTTTCTCTTTTCCCCCTGATTTTTTTTACCAGCTTCATTTTGTTTCTCTTCCCAGTTTTCTGCAAATTCCTGGCTTCTCAGTATTATTTGCTGCTGTCAGATGCTTTTTTTTTTACATTGTTTTATTTATTTTTATACTGCTTAGGAATCTATGAAAGATTTATGCTAATATTAGATGAATTTTACTTGACTCTTCCACTTGAAATATATCATAAAGGTATTTAAAATATTGTCAATGTTTGGCAGAGAACTTAATCTCTCCTGCTCTCTGAATTTCATCTTGGGTAGGCTGTGCACCTTTTGGAAAGGAATATATCACAGAATATGCTGAGCTGGAAGGGACCCATAAGGATTCCTAGTCCAAATCCTGGCCCTGCACAGGATCAGCCCCAAGAGTCACACCCTGTGTCTGAACACCTCTAGAACTCTGTCAGGCTGGTGCTGTGACCACTTCCCTGGGAGCCTGTTCCAGTACCCAGCCAACCTCTGGGTGAAGAACCTTTTCCTAATATCCAACCTAAACCTCCCCTGACAAAGCTTTAAGCCATTCTCATGGATCCTGTCTGGTCAGCGCAGAGAGATCAGTGCCTTCCCCTCCTCTTCCCCTCACAAGGAAATGTGTGATATTTCATCCAAGTAAAGTATAATACAAAAATGTGTCAATACATGTGTTTGGCAGCACTGTGACAATGAAATTGGTATGAAGTATGCAAGAATGATAAATGTTATGAAGTAACTAAGAGAAAATATGTAATAGCATAATGCTTCAAATAGTGTTTGCATAATGGAGGAAGTGTTGATATAATTTATATAGACTTGAGGTAGTTTTCTGCACATTCCTGATTTTAGCAGTTTTTTACATTTACAATATTGTATTACTGTGATGTCTTTAAAGAGCTTTTCCTTGAGATTTGTTTTTGTTTTTTTGAGATAAACAAGGACTTACTTACATTACTGAAATAATTGATGAATACTAACAGCCTTCTTACTCCATGTGCTGCCATGTATTCCATGTGCTGAACAAATTCCATAGCAGGTGTTTCTTCTTCGTTCATTTTATAACTTGTGCATAAAATCAGGTAACAGCTTGGACAAAGCCTTGTTCTATTCTTTGCATGACTTCCAAAACACCTGAAGGAGTAAACAGGGAAAAAATTCAGTTTCGGATACAGGAATTTGTAACATAAGATCAAAAATTCAGTGCTTAGGCAATACCATAAAGTTTCTAAAAAGGTTATTTTCTATAAATGGATTTATCTCTGCTCATCCTTATTCTATTGAGTGGAAAGAGAGATTCTTTTAAACTGTGAAGATCCAAAAGCAGGTTTTTCAGTTTACTCAAGTTAGAGTGGTTTGCTGTAATGATGTTTGCCATTTAAAAAGCTGAATAATAAGTCTTCTAAATGATAGAAGCTGACAGCAAAGGCAAAATAAGCCTTATGTTGGCATGTCCGTTCAACTGTGGGTGGATTTTCAGAATTTTGAACTCTTTAGCTATTAATAACTCACTCTCTGCAGAGAAATCTAATCTGGTAATTTCAAAATTAATTATCACACTTTCAACCACCTGATAGTTATGAGTAACTCTTGAAAAAAATCCACCCAAACCAACAAACTCCAAAACTTCAAAAGAGTATGTACTCCCATTACTAGTAAAGAAAATTGACTTGTCTGGAATACCTTAAGGCAAATATGGCACTTTTGAAGAAGATGCACCTTTCCAAGTCAAATACATAAATGCATAAGAGGGGGTGGAACTAGCTGCACTAATGACTTTATTGCCCAGAGCAAGGGATGTTCCAGTGTTCTTTAATAAAATGCAGTCTCTGATGCTACAAAATAGAGGCTCATACACCACTGCTGAGTGCTAAAGTGACTGGTTAAAGATTCATTTGTCCTTAATTAAATGACCTTAAATTTCTTCGCACGGTGGCTACTGGCAGATATAATTGGAGGCACCTGACACTTATTCACTAACTTTAGTTTAAGATTTTACTCTCGTAAGAGATTCTTCAGTAGATAAATTCTGAAGGATTTATCCCTTTAATGCTCTAGCTTTAATAACCATAAGCTATTTCCTTAATGATTTAGAATTGTGTGATGCAGGAGATAGTTAAGCTTACTCTCCAGGAGATTAATTTCCTGCTTTTGCACTGGCATTGACTTCTTGTTTTTAACAGGAATATTATGGATTTCAGTAATGTTTTCTAATTGCAGCTACTATAATTTATAAAGCATTGTGTGTCACTCTCTTGTGTTCTTTGGAGGTAGGGACATTTTGTGGATTGCATTCTGAGGAAGGTGATGCTTTGCTTTCAGACTGTGGAGAAAAGAGTTTGCCTGGGAGTCCTGTGGCCAGCTGTGCTGCCAGGTGACTTGCAAGGAAACTGCTTCTGCCCGAGGAAGACAACCAAGCCTGTGGCCAGATAAGGACTGTTAGGTTGGCACTGGTGAGAGAAGGAGTACTCCTTGCCTTCCTCTCTACTGATTTTCTTCCTTTCTTTGTGGAGGTGCAGTTGGCTGTGTGGTGAAGACAGCACAGAGCTGATCCAAACTAAAAATAGCCTGTAAAAAAGAAATTTCTTTTCAGTTTCATTAATATTTGTCCTGTTTGTAATGAGGCTGTATAGGCAGCTGTGCTGGAATAATGGAGAGAATGGGAATGAAATGTAAGGGAGAATAAGACTTCCCTTTGCAGTAGAAGACCCTGTATAAAATCTATGTTTATATTACAGCTTTGTCTGATGGTGTTATAAAATGCCTGCTAGGCCAGACCTGCTCTTAACACTATCAAACTTTTCTTCCTCAGAAAACAATTATATATAAACTTCAGATCTCTTGTTTACAATTGTAGCATAAGCCATCAACAGCTTGTTGAATTTGTCTTGTCTGGCTTTAAATACATGTGGAAGAGTGGGAGCCAAAGCACAAAGATGACTTGTTTATTGGTTCTCATAACAGTTTACTGATTTTACTGAAAATATCCTGCTTGCAGGTATTTCTAGTCTTTTCCTGAACTTTCCATATAAAAATATTATGGATGCTTAAATGACAGATATACAGATATTAAATCCTCTATGGATAGGTCCCCGCATTTTTTCGGTTTATTGTACTTCTGTTCATCCCAAAGTTGACAGAATAATTTTTTCTATTTTTTCCAAAAGCCCCCTGGTACTACAGCCAATGAAGTAGCTTTATTCTTTTTCTTAAGTCTCTGATGTGTGTTATAATTTGCTCTACATACAGAAAAGAGTATGAACAAAACTATGCATGTTTTACTCAGACCATAGATGTAATGAGGTTGCTTTGACAAGCAACTTTAATATATCTCTACCCTTCTCAAACTGTGAAAAAGGCTCTAGGGGAACCAAGAATGTTTCCCAAAACTGCTTAGCCAAATGCCTAAACATATTCTCCAACCACACTCATAGTGTTTGAGCACAGCAGAGTCAGACTGAGTCAGACTGACGGTGTTGCTAGAATAATTCTGTTTCAGATGTTAAAATTAGTGGATAGATAATGAAAGCACCTCTGCTGACTGCAAGTACATTAGAATAACAGAGCAAAACACACCACTGCAGACAGTTAGGAGACTAACATTAATCAAAGTGTTCACCTGTATTTTGTATTGAAGCTTCCCAAAACAAACAAAACCACTGAAAACATCGTTCAGGCTATTACCAGTGGTTCCTTAGTCTTGACAGTACCAGCTCAGTTCAGAGCTGGTTAGCCTGAGGATTCTTTCTCTTTACTAAGTAGTGCTATCTCTAGTACTCATCTTCTGAGCATATCCACTTGCATTAAAGTGCCTTCGTGTGGCAATACTTGAAAGCCCTTCTTCAGAATTTGTTGTACCCTGTGTTTTAACTGAGCAGTTTATATTAAAACCATTTCTGCTTCCCTTGCCTATTCTCTTCTTCCCCTCTTCTCTATCCTTCTTTTTCCTGAGTGACTGTAGGGTGAGAAAAGAAGCAGTTTTGCATTTCAGTACACTTAATGTAGCCAAGAGGTTTGTTCTTTGCCGCTTTGTACTTTCAGGCAAAGGAGAAAATTTAGATTAATAGGTTGTTTATTCTTTTGCGTGTTCCTCAAATCAAAGACACTAAATTGCATTATTAAAGCAGTTTTGTGTGGCAGGCTTGGAACTGTCCTCACTGAGCTGTACATGAAGAAAAACTATTGCTTTTCATCCCCCACTCATTATGCAGATTGGTGCAGGAACACTGTTAAATGTGGTATCATGTACTATCACTTAAAGACCTTCCTTCTGTACAGCTAATGTTGGGCTCCAATTTCACAGGATGATCTGTCTTGGAACAGACAAGGAAAACCCTAGAAATAGAAACACATATGTCCTTAAATTTTAAAAATTTAAATATACTAACCAGTTTAATAAACAGAGGTTTTTTCAGAACACTAGTGACTGTCTGCTTTGCTGTGCTTTTAAATCTCTTCATTGATGATTCAGTTCATTTGTTTCTCATCCCTTCAGTTAGCAATAATGATTAATTTGGGCTTTAGCAATAGTCTACCCAGCCAAATTAATGAAGAAACCATAACATAAGGATCTAGCTAGTGTTGGATAGCTAACTTAAATGCATGACCCTGTCCTGTGGATGTTCTATACTGAACAGGCAGTCATGTAGCTCTGGGTCTTTGAATACATTAGGTACTCTAATTCCTTTTTCATTCTGTGACAGCAGAATCTCTCCTGACCCAAGGCTTTCTGCTTTCAAAGTCAAAAGTCTGGGGGACATAATTTAGGAGTAGAGGAGGCAATTGTGCCTGTCTTAAGTAAATAAGAGGAAACAAGTTTCTTTGCCTTATTGTTCTACTTAAGCTCTAGTTCATGTTCAGAGCAAGAAAGCACTACATTCATCATCTTATGAAATGGCGAGGCTTCTGCTGTGTGGAACACACCAGTATGGCTGGGTGCACAGTGGGAAATAAGCAGTGTCACAGTTACCAGACTGGCTGAACCTCTGAGCTTTCCTTGTGTAATATCAGGTATTCTTCAGTGTCAGACCTGATGCAGGATGAAGCAATTATGGTTTTTGTTATTGTCTGCTGCATTCCTGATTCTGCAGTCCCTTTTCCTAAATTAGAATCCTTTAGTTGGTGTGATTGAAATGTACATTCTCTCTGAGATACCAGTGCTAGGTTCTCCAAGTCTCCCTAGAGAAAAGTGTTGAAGGCAAATGTTATGTAGACTTGTTTATAAGGTACACTGTCATCTTCCACCTGAGGATCATGTAGAATTTCTCCAGCCACTTTCTGATTTCACTTTGCTATGTTAGTTTATATTTGTATCACAGATCACTGGGTTTTCCCTGTCAGGTAACCATTTTCTTTCTCCAAGGGATTTCTAGCTTTCTGGGAGTTGACAGTGCCAGTATTTTGTTTTCTAGGGTTTGGTTTGTTTGTTTTCAATCTCTGCATAGAAAAGTGATGTGGCTTTTCTACCTAAAACGTGAATGTACTAGTGTCTTCTAACTGCTATAGATACTGGGGATAGTATCAATTTTGGTCCTTTTGTAACTTTTCAATTCTCTACATTGTTCATTCATGCCATGTTTTCTATTCCCATCAATGCTTGTAAGCCATGATAGCCAAGTTTGTAAAAGAATTACAGATCCCTATTTATAATGTTATATATCAACTTTTAACATGTTCTAAAATGCCTAAACATGAATAATTAGACTACTGTGTTCTTCTCCTGTGTTCCTACACAGGGGAGGAAATGTAACTGGGTCCCAGATATCCTGTGTGCAGCTATGTGTTTCATCTGTGACAAATATGACAATCACTGAGCTGAACATTGTCACTTTTCTAAAAAATAATAAATTTTTATCTTTCTGCTTAAACATTCTATATACTATTTTGCCTGCTTAAATTTACTCCTTAATTCAATTTTATTTTTCCTTACAGCTTTTGGACATTTTTGAATCAGACATCACTGTTTGGTTATATATCATTATCATTAATCTTATGTTGGTGACCAGTAGTATTCACACTTAGAAATACTAAAATACTGAAAAGGAGAAGAATATGTTGTACTTACATTTTCTAGTCAAAACTCTTCTGTCCCTATTCCTATTTTGCATCTGAAGGCACATTACTGCAACAAATTCGCTCCTGCATGTCCACATGTTCCTGCTATACAGGACACTTCTAGCAGTTGGATGGTTTTCTTTTTGTTTCCTAGTTGGTATAATGGAAAGTATTTTCAGTGCTTCCTTTTTCACATCTAGAATAGGTAACATTTTTACTCAGACATTGAAATTAGAATCAAATCTGTCTAGCTCTGGAAGCTTTTAAATGCACACTGTATTTATGGAAAGACTTTAGAGTAATGCAGACAAGCAGTTCAAAAAGAAAAGAAATTCAAAGAAAAACTAATTAAATTTCCAAATAATTCACTGATTTGTTATTTTAAACCTTAACTGCAAAGCAAGTAATGATAATCTTCCTTTTGCTGTGGCAGTGGCTGCAGAACTGAGTGTCCCTCATTCAGCAAAAGTCTGTTCTGGTCACAGCTGTGTATACAAAGCTGCAAGTGAAAATGAGATGTACACATAAAGGCTCTCAGTCTATTTCCCTTTGTGGCATTCATCTGTTTGTTCTTTACCAAACCCCAGAAAACATCCTCCTAAAAGGAAAGCACAAAGTAAATAGTGAGATTTGTTTTTTTTCCTTGATAAACATGTCATGCAAAGTGAATTTCCAAACATATCCCATTTAGTGGAGATCATTTAGAAACCTTGAACTTCATCATTGTTTGTTGCCTACAAGCCTGAATCCTAAAGACCCCTATTCTTCCTGTTTTCAATTCCAGGATCAGTTAAGTCTTGTTTTGGCACATGGGCCCATACTCTCCAATCCAGAGTCACTTTCTCTATTTTTCTAGTAACTGAGGAACTGTCTCTTGCATTTGTCTGCTGAATGTCTCTGAGGGTTCTTAGAGATGGGATATTTTTTGCTTTCCTTTGGATCCCCTATGTGTTAATAATTTCATTTAATCTTGACTCTCTTAAGAGCTCGCACTACTAGTTTTGGAGCCCTTCATACTGCATGTAGGCGGGGACTTGGCACAGCAAAGCCTGAAACAGATCCAGACAGAAGATAACTCATGTGAAAGACAACTGAAAGGATGGATGCTACCTTTAAACGTGGCATGAAAGTGAGAGTACGAATTAATACATTTGTATAGAATCCCCCTTTTTACCATCCACTTCACATAAAGTACTACTAAAATACAGCTACATCTGATGCAGTGAATTGACATAGAGTTCTTTTGGCAGAAACACCAGGGAGCAATTTTTTTCCCATCAGGGCAGTATTAAGAAATATTTCTAATTGCAGGGAGCGAATAGGACCTCAGCTTTCAAGCTTTGCTTTGAAAGATGCAGCACATTTCCTTTGAGTCAAGAACACATGCTGAAATACATTATATTGAAGTGCTTCTTACAGCTATATTGCTGTACGATTTGCACCATCTGATTTTCAGACTTGCTCCATAAGTCTTAACCTCGAATGGGAAAAAAAGGGCAGATATTGCAGGAAATAAAAGGAACATGTGTGTTCTAAGTCTTCAATGGCTGGAGATGCTTAAAGAGCAGCTTTCATCTCACTCCTCCTCTTAGGGTTTACCATACTTGCATTTCCATGATGGTTTTTTTGCTGAACAGTCAGGATATTGTTGCATGGGAGATCAAAAAATGTAAGTGAAACCACAAAGAGTACAGTTGTGTTAGAGCAATGTAGCTGAGGCCCCAGCTGCTAGTAGAGGTTAATACAGTGTTACTCACTGTGGATGGCCCATCTCACTAACTGTTGCTATTAATGGGTTAGTCAGCAGTAACTGTGGGGTTTTAGTACTCCTGCCATCTTCTCTTCCAACTAAGGACAATCCTACATCTTTTAGAGATGGTGTGTTGTTTCTCTTTTTGTTGTTGTTGTTGTCTTCTCAGTAGCCTGCATCACAGCAGCAATCCATCCAGGATTCTACAGAAATCTGATCATGCATCCTTTAGGAGAAATCACTTGCATATCATATCTAGTAAAAATCATTTGCTCACTCTGCAAAGTTATCATCCCACAACTAATCAGTTAAGTTATTGCTCCTGCTATAAAGATCCTTACAAAGATCTTGAAGAGCTTGTCCTCGTTATGAGGCTGAAAAAGATGACACAACTGAATTCTGTTTTCAGTTTTAACAAGCCAGGATTACAGTATGGATTCCTCTCTACACTTATCTTCCAGTAGATGACCTTTTATTCCCCTCTAGAAAGCACTGTACAACAACAAGAAAGTGTCCTTTTCTCTTTCTGCAACAACTTGCTCTTTTGTCTAGTTTCTTACACTTCTCTGATTACCATAATATATGCATAGCATCAGTGTTAGGGCATAATGCTTGAATATTTAGGACATTTGCCTGAACTTTCTTCCAGCAAAATATTCTTAACTTGTGGTTCATGGTACATGGTCCAAGGAAGTTTATTTAGCTGTAAAATAGGTGGCATTTAAGTTAAATTTTGACAAAGATGCATTATGTCCATAAAAAACTTTCAGGATTAATAGAAAAGTGTAGAACTTTCTTAAAGAAACATAAAAAAAGAAAAGGCTTTGTTTCACTTTTTAGAAATTACTATGTTAAATTTTTATTAAATACGTATTTCTCCATGTGGAATACAGAGAAAACTAACATTTTTTCTCTCTCTTTTCAATCTTAAAAAATTACATTTTTTGGACACATAGCTCACTAGAGTATTGTAAGAGTTAAAATCAAGGGACATTACAGAACCTTAGCCAAAAGCATACTCTTAAAAGGGGCAGTTGGATGCCTTGTTGTTTCAGGTTTCTCTTAGTGCATTCATTCTGTTCTGTATTCAGACCAGTTCTGTAGTGGTGGTCATTTACAATCATTAATCTAGCTCATTGATATTGTAATGGGCTCCAAGCATTCTCTGTGAAGCTTACATGCTCCACTGCATTTCCTTCTAAATAACTAATGATGACTTCTTCAGTCTTGTCATTAACCAGATTACCTTTCTCCAGCCAGTTGTCTTATAGATTTGCTTTGTTTGAGGTTCATTTTCTTTTTAAGTTTTCACACTCATAAAAGAGACTCAATATTGGTGTGTTTAAGAGCATTTTACATGACTGAACAACACTGCCCAAGCATAGGTCCAGATACCATATTTATTTTTATGAATAGAGACTTTAACTGTTGATTTGGAGGCTCCTAAAAACAATGCCCTTTCCTTTCAGACTTGTTTTAGGCACTATAACTTCTGAAAGAAAATTGGAGAAAACTAGCCCACAGTCTGGGTACTTGGGATTATACTGTGTGTAAACCTCTAGTAAATATACTATGCAGTAAAGTCAAAGAATGGCCAGGCCTGCTGGTGGCTTTCAGTTCTTGGAAGATGCATGTTTATGTCAGGTAGTCAAATGGTTCCAGGTGAACAAAAGTACACAGAGAAAGATGTTCTAGATCCTTCAGTGCTTTGTGGGTCACAACCAGCTTCTTGAGTTTCAACCACAGTGAGTTGACTGCTTTGTGTAATTGCATACTTGTGTCACCTTTGGTGGCATGTGGAATTCTCCATTCTTCGCGTGCCTGAACTTGTCTCCTTCATGGCTGGGCTCGTGATGGATGAGTTTCAGAGAAGCAGTATCAGAGTGCCTGCTGTGATGACAGCTCTTAGTAAAGGTGCAGTTAACTGTTCAAAACCTTGCAGTGGATTAGTTAAGAGTTGATGTGGAGCAGGGTCAGAAAGACACACAAGGCTATCCCTAGTCATGATACGAATTATGCTGAAATTATTTGTGTCTCTTCCATTGGGTGCTTGTAGCAGCTGCACTGTACTTTGAATGCTTCTTCCAAAGAAGTCACTAAAAGAGGAAAGTCCAAAACATTCCTGTTTTATTCATTGTTATGAAAAAATTGTTGACTGTTGCACCTCATGCTTTTCCAGGCCACCTTGTGCCATATGAACACGTATTTGAAAATACCTGATTCTATCAGAACTGGATTCATTGGAACTTTTCACTGATGTTTCCTGGAAAAATTGTCAAGAAAGAAACTGGAAATCAAGGAAATCTTGGATCTTACATTACTACAGCAATCTTCAGCATTTCCACAGTTCATTGTGTCCTCCTTATCCTCCACCTCCTCTTTCTTTTAGGTCACTGTTATAGCTTTCCTCTGCTCCCTGACCCTGTGTGCATGACACAGATAAGCTGTCTGCCAGCTAATTGTATTTCTTGGGGCTCCCAAAGCAGAAAGGAAATACCAAACACTAATTGAAGACTGGCCATATTGTCACTAGTCCTAGTACATATCCGAGGGAGGATATGTAAGGTCCTGCATTGACTGAAATACAGCTGCATACCACCTGCCCATTTACTCTGCCCATCTCGTGATGTGTAACCATGAATTCTTCAGTTGTTTTGAAGATCTTAAGCTTAATGACAACTTGTTTTCTTGAGTAGGGGCTGATCCACATCTTGTCTAAAGATTACTGCTGCTGTTTGGGAGCTTGGGGAAACATTGATGGTCTCCTTCAGTAAAGTGTTGCCAGCATTCCTGTACTTCACTATTAAGAGTGCTGTGCGTCCTGTTTCAAGTCGTTGAGCAGTCTGCCCCCCAGATGGCCAGAACTTCAACAGGAGTGTTTTCTTCTTATTGTTTAAAAGACCAGTTAGCTCTGGCATTGGATTGATTATTTTCTGCACAAGTGACTGAAAACCTCTCAAAGTGAGGAAAAGTCAGCTGTTGAACAAGATAAAAGCAGGCTAAATCACCTATAGCTGGGGAGATCAGCTGGTTATGTCTTTAGTAACCTTAGAGTGAAAGGAAAAAATAATTTCATATTGGACACATACAAAAAATGTCTAATGTTATGACATTTCAGTTATAAATTAATTTCACTCTGAAATGGTACCTTATTTCTAGTTTTCTAGTTTATCTGTCTTAAAAGCCATTTATCTGTCTTGCGTTGTTTTGATCTGGGTTTGCTATGCCTCTGAAACATGATACATTCTCATACTGTAGTCCACAAAACTAGGCCTGTGTCCTTTATAGAAAGCTAAATGTCCTTAGAGATCATACTCAATGAGCTGAGCATATCTTTAGGATTATATGTGCTTTGGAATATGCATGGATTTATCTTTGTAAATGTTAAAGAACATTGCATAGAGAAAATTGGGTGTCCATTTAAGTCACCATCTGGTTCCTGTATTCAACTATGTACTGGAAAATTTAAACCAGACTCTTTTGTTTGTCATCTTCTATCTTCTTTTTCTGCTTCTGGAAATACTGCCAGAAGTTGTGGCTGCTTCTCCTTTCTTATTGTTTGCTGTTCTTGCACTTTAGGAACTCTGAATTCTTTAAGCCCAAACTACATTCAAAGTCCCACTCTAGACTTAAAATAAGAAATTAAAGAGTTGACATTGTCTTTAGTGTTGCATTAGGTATAGTGTTTAGGTTCCTTAGGGGAAAAGATCAAACTTTAGTCATGTTTCAGATTTTCTGTGGGTTCAGGAATACCACACTGTATCAGTTAAACTCTTTGAGTATTGGAATGTTTTTTCTACAACCATGAGAGCTGAAAACTTTCTCCGTGTTTCTAATGAAAGTTTGAATTTTTCAGTTTATGGATGTGCCATGTTAGCCACATAAGCATGCCAAATGATAGCCTTGGACTGTACCTTTGGCACAGCTCATGGTGCCCTGAGCAGCGTTCACTCAAAGCTGAAGTAATGCTGCCACATGAAACACTTCATACTAAAGGGTAATTATGGGGCATGTGAAAGAGACTAGGGGATGATTAACATTTGTATAAACAGAAAGAATCTGGATTCTGGGGATAGAATTGGAGCAGTTCTGTATAAATTCATTTTCTGTTTTTGTTAATCTGGCGAGTGGTTTATTGATAAAAGGGCTCAAGATCAAAGTGCAGGAAAAAAATCACACCATAGAGAAGATTTAACTCTTTTAAAAACTTTTAGCTTGCTCAAAGTAGGATGCTACAAGCTTTGCCCATAATGGACCCATTTCTCAGTTCATATGAACTGTCCAGGCTACCTCCAGAACAAATTACTTAATTCTTCATATCAGCTGCAGCTGAATCTTTTCCTTCTTACCCAAGTACTTAAAAACTGGCTTTCTGCTCAGTCACAATGCTAATCCTCTCTCCTTGTTCTCTCTTGCAACAGTCCCCCAACAAATCTTTTTAGGTCAGTCTGCTTAGCTCTCCACTATATTCGTCCTGAGTCAGACAGATTGTTCCAGGCAAATCTCATAAATCTCTTTCACTCTTTGTTTTTTCACATCATAAACTGGCTGTTTTTATCTGTTGTCAACAGGGGTCACCTAAGTCTGCTTTTTGCAGTCATGTGCCTTTTGTAGGGTGCAAAACATCTTGTTTGTGAAGACTGCTCACCTGCAGCAGCTCCCTTCCCTTATGTCTGGCAGGATTTTGCTTGTATTCTCACTGGTTAGTAGAGGCAGTCCAGGGTGCAGACAGTTGCTGAAGGTACCTTTCTATCTGAGCCAAACTGTAGTTATTCTGCATTCTTCAGTTACCCTGTCTGTTTCTGCTGTCATGTCATGTCAGACACGAAGGCTTCTGGGGTCCTTTCCTGAGGGTGTCCTGGGACCCCATTATGGGAGGACCTAAACAGTATCAGTGGAAAGAATAGGTTTGTGAGTAACCTGAATTCATCTGCCTGCATGTTTAGTAAGGATGCCAGAAGTTCTATCTTAAATGTGTCTGATACCATCTGCTGTGATGGTCTGTGTTCACAAACCATCACAGCAGGCAGGGTGCAAGTACAGCAGGTAAAGCTGAATCTGCTTTTGATTAGGAGGATCTCTAATCTTAGGACATTGCCTTGCACACATCTTGGAGTTTAAGGATTAAAATGTCTTAAGGAGGGAACTACTTAAGCCTATCTAACAGTTTTTCTCTGCTGAGGAGGAATGAATCTGCTGTCCTTATCCACCTCCTTCCCTCTTCCCTGCACCTGGCTGTGCTCTTCCACAGCTTGCTTTGCATGAGCTTTCATCACATATATCTGAGAGCCAGTGCAATTCACTAGCCCAGGGGAAAAGTTGAGTTTTCTCAGCAAGAGGTGTGCTGAGTGGCAGAGCTGGTATGAGGGGTGGTTCAGAGCCATGTGGCCACCAGCAAGTGATGGGAAAGGAGAAAGAGGAATGGGCCTGTCCCTTTCAGCAGGAGTAAAAGTTTAGTTTGGCTTAGGTGCATGTTGAACTTCATCATCAGGAAGACAGAGTGAATGCATCCAGTTGTTAAAATAAGAAAATACATGCTAGTAATTTATGAAATGTATAAAATATACAAATAATATATGCCAGACCTTGGTACAAAGCCACAGTATTAAAAGCCACTTATGCTGAAGACTCCATGTAAAGAACAGATTCGTATGTTGATCCATGATACCATTTTACCATTAGATTTTACCATTATCTTCTTTAAACTATTCACTAGAAAATCTTCCTTTAAAAAGAATAAATTGTTTTTTTATCTAACCTGGCATTAATCTTTGGCTTTTAGAGCATTTTCCTATTGCCTAAAAGTAAGAAGTGAATCTCTCTTAATTTTCTTCTGATTCTCCTACACTCCTTGGACTATGATTTAATGATTGTAGAAGCTGTCTGTACACTTCAAGAGCAAAATTAATCTTGCTGTACATGTCTTACATGAATATACTCAGTCTTATCCATGGATTAATTTCCCTAGAATTCTTGGCTTTTTGATTGTTATTAGCAGTAGATGTATGGAGGAAATTAGGCCATAGGCCATGTGAAAAAGGCACATGCAGGGTTTAGCCTACTAGCCAGATGATACTTGTGAAGTTGCAGTACTATCAATGCTCATGTTTATGTTCACTTTTTTGTAAAATTGTAGTTCCTGTAGACAGCATGAGAACACGTAGACTTTTATTTTGGGGGGCTTTGGGGTTTTTTGTTGTTTTCTACAATGTTACAATCCTTCATGGATATAGGGAGAATCCTAAATATTTAGTACTTAAACCAGAAACACTAAAAAACTAAAGGCCAGCAAATACTCTTCCAACTCTTAAAAAAAAATAAAATAGGCTGTTCTCTGTTATATTTGCAGGAGACTGATTTACAGCTCTATGCCTTTATGACTCTTGAATGACTTCATGACTGTGGTAGAAAAACAACCTGTGGAAATTGTGTGTCCTACCATAATTCAAAGGGGACAGCTACATTGCTCAGGGCTCCAGTCTGCTTGGATACTGGTTGTACATAAAAATTATGGGAATAGGGAACTTTAATGTATATTCATCAAGGCAATCCTTGTGTTTCTGGGAAGCTAATAATGTGACTTTTTGGGGCAGATTTCATACACCAGCTGCAGTAAGTATTCTCCTACTGCTTTGGGCATTTTTATAGCTGTCACAATGTTGTGACAACATTGTAGATAGCTACTTTTTGTGTTAAAAGCAGCCTAGACACAGCAGCAATGACTGCAATTCAGGCTAAGTCCTAAATATTTATTGGCTTCCTGGGTAGATTTTACAGCCTTCACTGAGCTGCAGGCTTCTATGTCTAGGTTGCTGTCACTATGGAAGATAACTGGTTTTAAGATAATTCAGGTGTGTCTACACTCACACACAACACTGACAGCAGCATTAACACATCATTTAGTATTCCTGGAGTTTGCATCACTCCAGGTGTGAGTGAGGTTGTGTGCCATCTGTTAGCCACATACAAACCAGAAACAGCTTTAATATGTGCTTTAAAAGCCAGGGAAGTACAAAGCAGCTGCCTCCATGTTTCTCAAGGTAGGCCATTTTTATCCAGAAAATGGTACCTTCTTAGACTGTACCACATGGACAAAATTCTTTCTCCTCTGTATCTCTGAAACGTGAGAAACAGTCTGCCTCAGGCACTAAAAGACAATAAACTACTCACAGGAAATCCAGTCTTTAGGAAAGTGTTAGGATTTTGCTGGTGGCATGGTCTCAGTACCAGTACAAGCTAGTCAAGAATGTGAAGTCTAGTAGAGCAAAAATTATGCTGACCTGTCAAAGTACTTCCTGTTAAGCTCCTTCTTAGTGAGCTGTTGTTTAAATTGACTTTGGAATTTGTTATTAGCTCTTTTTTAGTAGAAGAGTGGAGTGTTAGTTCAGCTGTAAATGAACATGATTAACATGGAGACTGCAATCTCCATCCTTAAGCATATGGTTATGAGCAAGTTTGTTCCACTGCAGGGGCATGGTAGTGTGTGTGTATCTCACTGCCCTGTGCTGTGGGGTCAGATTTAAACACTCCATGATTTGCTTCATTTGTTACTGGAACTTGAGATGCAGTAATTTGTGGTAGCAACCAAAGTGGCAGTTGTGGATTCTAGTTTTCACTCATTCTGACTGGTACCTTCCTTCTTTTCTTTCTTTCTTCATCATGCAACATTGAGCTCTATTTACTCAGCTGTGGCCTGGAGACAGGAAGGAGCAACGTGGTCATGCACCAAAACTGCCCTTGTTTATTCCCAGCAGCTCTTGGCAAACAATGTGGTACATGGGCAAATGTAATTTTTCTGCATGGTCTTCACTGACCTTGCTGTAGGGCATAGGAAAACTGTGATCAGAGTAAACTGAAGACACCTCCTAAGGTCTGTGGTGATCCCACTTCCTGTATAAAAGGTACCCAACTATAGCCTGAAAAATTGGTATGATTTGTTGGTCAGGCGCCTGGGGTGACTACAGGCTGAGTTGTGTTATAGCCTAAATAAGTCTGCCTGTGTGCTTCACTGAATAATTTGGTGCCACTTCCCCAGGCTTTAGAAACAAAGTGTTTCTTTAGAGCAGGAACTTCTCTGCACCACTTCAACTTTATGGGCAGTTTCTAGTCTAAATGGACCATTTGCCCAAAGATTGAAACTGTAATTAATTCCACTTTTATTGACGACAAACTTCATTCTCTAACATGCTGGTTTGCGGTGGATCTCTGCCACCCTTTCCCAAATTCTTTCTGATCAGACTTCTGCTTTTATTCTATATTGTTTTGTTGTTTTATGGTGGAGGTGAAAGGATAATGCTGTGATTTGGTAAGTAGACAGAGAAGAAAAAGACAGCCTGAATTATTACAAGTTTTTGAACTATGTTATTTCTGCCAAGTGAGAAATCTCTTTTTATACCTCACAACTAATGCTCTCTTAGGGCCTAGTTATCTTCTCAAGCTGCTTTTGTCTCTCAATCAGACAGGGACTGAGAAAAAAGTGCAACTTTCTTTGGAAACCTCATTATTAAAAAAAAACCCCAAAACCACAACCTCAAACTCCTTTACCTTCAGGGAGAAAAGAGACTAAAAACCAAAATTATTGAAAAGGGCCGTAGCTGATTAAAGCAGGCAGAATATCCTTCTAGAGCCTGTCTGTTCTGAATGTGGGAAGGATGCTTTGTATACTGCTGGACACCACTCTGTGGAAGTCTAAAAGGGATCAAAGAAAAAGAACAGATATAACTAGGCTAAGTGGTGAAAGAAGTAGAGGGTAAGATAAATGTAGTTATCTGTTAAGTAGATTGAATAAGATACAGTAAGATACAGTAAGATAAATGTAGTTATCTGTTAAGTAGATTGAATAAGATACAGTATGAGGAAGGGGTTATTATAATGATCTGTTGACGAATGAAAGAAAAAATAATAACAAGCAAGAGGCGTTAGGATACATAAATAGGAATTTTAATTTAAGCAAACAAAAATAGAAATTGAGTATTGCATAAAGTTTCCAGTTGGTGTGATTCCTTCAGACCAACATCTAGACTTTTTAGCAAAGATCAGAAATTTATTGTCCATCATTATTCAAAGCTAGATTTAGAATTCCTTGAAGAGTAAGAGGTCCATGCTGTCCTGTTGACTTATGAGAAAGGGTCTGTTTCAACAAGAGCTTTTATTTGCCCGATGTTCTCTGTTTTCCTGGTAACCTGCTTCCTGTGCTGGGCCTGTGGAAAATCACAGAATCACAGAATAGTCACTGACCACAGTGGGTCATTTGGTCCAACCTTCCTGCTCAAGCAAGTTCATCTAGAGCACATGACACAGGATTGCATCCAGACGGTTCTTGAGTATCTCCAGTGAGAGAGACTCCACAACCTTGTTGGACAACCTAGTGCATGGTCACTCCCCCAAAAAAGAAGTTCTTCCACATATCCATGTGGAAATTCCTGTGCATCTGTTTCTGCCTGTTGCTTCTTGTCCTACTGCTTGGCACCATCAAAATGAGCCTGGCTCCATCCTCTTGACACTCTCCCTTCAGATACTGACAGATATTGATGAGGTCCCCTCTCACTTGTCTCTTCTCAAGGTGAGCAGGCCCAAGTCACTCAGCCTGTGCTTGTAAGAGAGATTCTGCAGACCCTTAATAACCCTTAAAACCCTCCACTGGACCTGCTGCAGGAGCTCCACGTCTCTCTTGTCTTGAGGATCTCAGAACTGGACACAGTGCTTCCCATGTGGCCTCACCAGGGCTAAGTAGAGGGGCAGGATCACCTCCCTGGACCTGCTGGCAGTGCTCTTCCTAGTACACCCCAGGATACCATTGGCCTTCTTGGCCACAGGGGCACTGCTGGCTCAGGGACAGCTTGTTGTCCATCAGGACCCCCAGGTCCTTCATCACAGAGTTGCTTTCCAGCAGGTCAGCCCTCAGCCTGTGCTGGTGCATGGGGTTCTTCTTTCCCAGGTGCAGGACCCTGCACTTGCCTTTGTTAAATTTCAGTTGGTTCCTCTCTTCCCATCTCTTCCACCTGTTGAGGTCTTTCTGAATAGCAGCCCAGGTGGCCAAGAAGGCCAATGACATCCTGGCCTGTATCAGCAGTACTGTGGCCAGCAGGACCAGGGCAGTGATTGTTCCCCTGTACTCAGCAGTGGTGAGGCCACAGCTTGAACCCTGTGTCCAGTTTTGGGCTCCTCACTGCAAGAAAGACATTGAGGTGCTGGCATGTGTCCAGAGAAGGGCAGTGGGGCTGGTGAAGGGTCTGGAGCACAGATTTTAGGAGAAATAGCTGAGGGAGCTGGTGTTGTTTAGCCTGGAGAAAAGGAGGCTCAGGGGAAACCGTACTGCTCTCTACATTCACCTGAAAAGAGGTTGTAGAGAAATAGGGATCAGTCTCTCCCTCCAAGTTACAAGGTTAGAGAAAATGGTCTCCAGTTGCACCAGGGAAAGTTTAGATTGGATATTAGGAAAAATTTCTTCCCTGAAAGTGTGGTCAAGCATTGGAATGCTTCCCCCTACCCCCCTTCCCTCCCAGGGAAGTGATGGAATCACCATCCTTGGAAATGTTCAAAAAACATGTAGATGTGATGCTTAGGGTGTGGTTCAATGGTGGACTTGGCAGTGTTGGTTAATGGTTGGACCTTGCTGATTCTGTGATTCTAAGTTGTGGCTCTCATCTGAAACAAGGTTAATTATTTGGATAAGAGTCTAATGAAGACTAACGTGTGTCGCAGACATCTTTTTATGAAAATCCTTTCTTAGGATTTTTTCTTCCTGAGAAGCTGAGAGGCTCCAGGAACAAAATGTAAACAATGGTTATCTGCTGCTGTGGAATGCAACAGGTGTATCCATGATTGGTCTCGTGTGGATGTTTGGATTTAGTGACCAGTCACAGCAGAGCTGGCTCTCTCTCTCTGTCCGAGCCAGCTGCCTTTGTTATCATTCTTTTCTATTCTATTCTTAGCTTAGCTAGCCTTCTGGGATGAAACTCTTCCTTCTATTCTTTTTACTATAGTTATAATGTAATATATATATCATAAAATAATAAATCAAGCCTTCTGAAATATGGAGTCAGATCTACGTCTCTTCCCTCATCCTGAAAACCCCTGTGAACACTGTCACAAACGTGTTTGTGGCAAAAGAACGTATGCTCTGTACCTCAGTCCTGCTGTCAGTGCCCTTGAGATCCCCTCCCTGACTACTGCTTGGCTCTACTTCCACCTCTGGCTCTTTCTTCCATACTTTGCATTATTCTGTATATAGAAGTACTGCAAAATTGCTGCTGTTCAGCTAGTCTTCTTCTTAGCTCCAGTCCACAGCCTTTTGGACTGTGAACATACAATCATGTAGGGCTTTTTGACATCAGGATGTTTCCATTCCCTTGGGATCCCTAAGCTTCCCCAAGAGTCACCTCTTTTAGACTCCTTCTGCTGAGCCACAGAGTTCCTTCTTGACCAGTCTTTCACAAAGCTGCTCTCTAAAACATGAATCATTTGACTGGTTTTCTGTGTGTTTTGGATCTTTGTTCTGTGCTTCCTATAATACAGTGACCAGATTTGTACACATTATTCCAAAAGAGACCATCCAGCTGCCTTACTGAATGCCAAAGTAATAACGTCTGTGGTTTATACTCTGTAGCCTTCCACACACAACCAAAAAACCTTGTTTGCCTTTGTTACTGCTGCCAGATGTTCTGTGGATGATTTTCAAGTGTATTGTGGGGAATGTCACCATGCCAGTGAATTTCAGCAAATTTAAGCAACTTTGAAATTATTCCTTTTTCCACATGGTTATATTCAAGTAAAACCAAACTGTGTTCTCACTTGAAACTGCCCTGTTTTGGTTACCCGTTTTTCACACTGAATCACTCACTACCTGTTACCAGTTTCTCTGCAGGAGCCTGTACAATAGGATTTTCCCTTCATCAGGCCTCTTTCAGATGGTGCTGGATCTCCATCTAAAGAGTTCAGCTCTGAAAGTCTAGGGAACAGTTATACTGTCTTTAGTACTCAGACTGCTTGAATTGGGAGTAAAGGGAATATGAGGCTTTTTTCCTAGAGAGGCAGCAAGGGGAGGGAACAGTCTATAAAAGTCTTACAATGTTCTCACCTCTCTTTTCCTGCAGATTTGCTGACAGCACAGGAATACCACTGCCTGCTGCAGTTGCTCTGCCCTGACTTCCCAATGGAGCTCACTCAGAAAGCAGCAAGGTGGGTCCTCATCTCTCTTTAAAGGCAAGATTAATCCTACATGCATGGACTTAGGAACTAGACCTGGTGAGTAAAGGTAGGGACAGGAACCTTCAGCTTTTAAGGTTTTGGGGAAAAGAGACACCGTCTTTTGAGGTTAAGAACAGGGTGTTTCTCTAACAATGTGAAAGAGTATATATTTAAGATATACAAAGGCTGAAATATCAATGCAGAATGCTGCTGTTGGCTCTGTGTTGAGATGAGATGCAGATAAAAGAATGTTAGCCAATATGTTTTTAACTGACATGTTTTTTAAACTCTATTTCAAATACTGTTTACCATTCTAAAATGTGTTCCCCCTTGCCCCAGCTTCTATGGTTGATAACATTTAAACACACTAACCTCTGAAAGATTGCCAGTGTTTTAAAGTATGTTTGGTAAGAACAAGGCGGCTACTCTGTTTGAAATTTTATTTTAATCTAGACAAGGCAAAAAGCAGATAGCTGGCTCAGGGCATTGATAATGTGATATGGAGTATTTTACTGATGGTGCTTGCTGATTCCAGTCCAGCCCGGGCAGCTGATTATTAACTATCTGATATGGAAAATGTAATAAGGTACACACATCTGTTCAGTTGCTTGTCGCCCAGTGCCAGACTAAGAAAGAACACTAACCCTGTGGCAGAGATATGTCTGCTGCTTCCTTTCATGGAGGTACACAAGCACCAGTCCCATGTGCTGGTGTGTATTTCATAGGGCTCCAGCTGAACTGAGCAGGAATTTGTGATGGTGCATGCAATGAAGGAGACTTCAGCATATCTACACATGTTGTGATGTTTGCGTCAAGGAATTCAGTCCACAAGGCTGCTGTAAACTAGAGGCCTCATTCAGGGGCCTGCTGCACTGTTGTGCATGTGTTGTAGAGATGGACAAGCTGGCTTTGGGAGCAGGTGTTGGAGAGATATGAGATCTCTGTTAGAGGCACACAGGCTCAGGTGGGGGTGACCTTACTCCTGCTTTTGGCTGGCTAGAGATTTACTTGCTCATTGCTAGCTCTGTAACAAGCTAATCTAATTGAACAATTTTAATAAAACTTGTCATATTTCTAAACCATTTTTCTCTTTGCTTACAACTGTTGCTCTTGTCCTTTTTCTGGTCTACGCTTCCCATTGTCCTCCATGGTCTCTGCCTGTTAGAAGGGTGAGCTCTACAGACTTTATTACAGCACCAGTTGACCTAGTCTTTGCAAAACACCAGTGTCACATGCAAACCTGGAGACATTGTTCCTTCTTCAGTCTGCACACCCCAATTGTTGCTAATTTTCTTCTGAAAAGAATTAAATCAAGTAGCAGCCGGAGTCGCCAGAACATTCAGTGATACAGGCAGGACCTGCATTGATAGTGCTGTGGAGAGGGCAGTCATAGCTGTAGCCTGAGTGCTGCGCGACTGAGATGCTCTCCCAGCACGGTGCAGTCCACTCATGCAGGAGCTGTTGCTGTGCTCTGATAACAAACAATAGGACTAAGATCAGGATATGTCAGAACATTAGAATGGAGGCTACAGCAATATAGGTTTTATTCACGTAACATCAGAGAGCTCTATTTTCCTGTTCCTGGTGCAGAAGCCATATCCAAAAAATGAACTCGGATATCTGTGTCTCTGAGATTTCTTGGATTTTTTTTTTTCAAATGGTTATAGCCATTAGCAGATTAAAGACTTTAACCTACAGAGATACCTTTGATCTTCAGAGACACCTTTGGCTTTCTGAATCTTGAAATTGCAGGACAGAAAATAAAGGAATTTTTTTCTGGTTTATTGTCATGATTTTAAGATCTGTACCTGAGCACTGATTTTTCTATTGTAAGGGAAACACAAGAAACTCACTGCCCACATTTGAGTAGTGACAGCCCAGTAGTTCACAGCTCCTATGCTGTTTTATTTGGCGTGTGAGCTCATGTTGCAGTGATCAGTACTAATGGAACTGGGGCTTGCAGTTCAGTACTCATATTATTAAAAGATTGCCTAAGAGTGCAGACTGTTTTTTATGTTTTGCATGTTTTGCTTATTTTTGCCTCCATGTGTCAGTAAATAAACCAAGTCTCTGAAAACTCATTTGAGCCAGCCTGGCTTTAAGACAAATAGTGTCTTTAATGGTAGCAGAAAATGGTAAAAGTGCTTTCAACTTGCCTGGTCTAGAGTTCATCCTGGGAACATCCTGTCTAGTCTGGATTTCTGAGATTTTAACCACAATCAGGAGACCATAAAGTTTCTCAATTGGCACAATAGTAAGGCTTTCCTGCCAACCAAACCCACTTGACCCCTGAAAAACCACTGTACCCTCTACCAGAATGCCTCAAGTGTAGGCATTTTTCTTCAGTCCTTTCCAAAGTTCCTCCTTGATTTTCGTTATTCACTGAGTGCCAACCACTAACTTTTTTAATACATCTGTGGCCTCAGGATTTGAATTCTAATTTGGACAAGAAAAAAAAATCCCTTGAAATATGAGATACCTGAGGATCTCTTTTGAGTTGCAGCTCATACTTTCAGATTTTGCCCTCAATTTTGGTCCTGCTGTCTGTGTTACAGTCCATAGCTAGGTTTTTCTCCTTACCAGATATTTCAAGGAAGAGGTGCAGATATGTTGCATATGATGCTCTCTCAACTTCCGTGAGTGCTTAGTCAGCTGGCTATGTGGTGGAATTGCCAGCTGCAGTCAATCTCCTCATAAATGATTGTATTGGATTTAAAGACTTCTCAACATTTCCGGCGTGCAAAGCCCTGGGCCAAGCAGAGTCAGTAACCCAGCACCAGAGTGCACCTGCTTCTATTTAGATGCTCCTCTGTCACATATGTGCTCTACAGGCTTCCTCAGAGGCTCCTTGCTGTCTTTAATAGCAAAAACTGTCCAGCAAATTCTCATACTTCTGCAGACTTTCTCATGCTCTCCTCTAAGTAAGAGACTGGAACTTGGTGCTGCAGAGCAATGCCATTGACCAGAGTTTTAGATTTAACAAGTGAAATGAGTTGCTTGTTAGGAAGGTGATGTAATATTGTCTTTCTGCATAACAAATATGTAAAACCACTCTCCACTGTTGTTTTCCCTCATCTTTGAGAAGAAAGCTTCGGTGCTTTGAGGGTATCAGGGAGACAAACCATCATTTCAAAGGAGGGAGTGCAGCTCATCAGTGATGTGGCCAGTTGCATTTCCAGTGCTTAAATAGTGGTTGGAAATGCCAGTGGCTGAGCAGTTTTGCCTGAGAGATGAAGATGCTCTGCCTGCCAGCTTCAAAGCCATTTCCTTGATGTGGCCACTGACAATCTCAGTAACATGCTTATTAGTGAGAATTAAGAACTGAAGCTACTGCTTCTTTAGACAGGAGGAGAGGAGGCTTCTGGAATGTAATAAATAAATCAGAAGCACTTTGACATCTTCAAAGGGTTTTGTTTTAAATACTGGTTTTTCTCCTGGGGACCCTCTTAGCCCCGGTCTTTCTTCTTTGAGATAATTAATTCAAGCTGCTCTACATGTTTGATTTTGCCACAGTGAACAGAACTGGTCTGAGTGGCAGGGAAGTCTTGCAAGATCCTATGTTCTTCTAGGTCAGCCTCCCACACAGCTCCCTGAAGTCTTTTACATGAGACAGAACAGTGTTTCTCCAGCAATGTGTTTAGACAATTGATGCTGCGGGATTTGATGTGCAGATTGCATCTGGCCCTGTGTTCAAAAGGGTCCTTTTGGGTGACCCATACTTTGGCTGTAATGAACTGGCAATACCCATATGGCACAGTATGCCAGATGCTGACTGTACAGGCTCAGTAGACCTAGATCCAGTTGAAAAGAAATACCAATTGCCTTTCTTTAGCATTGCCTTAATACTCTGTTTTTTTTCCCATCAAAGTGGAGTATTTTCTTCTCTTTTATAGTCTAAGCTGTCATTGTTTAGATGAGTTTGATTTTCCCCACTTCAGCAACTGACCTTTTTATCCTTAGGCAGTGGTGGCAGTGACCAGAGTATTGTTTTTGTTTTCATTTTTGCCCTGAAATCCACAGGTTTTTTCCCTGAAAGGAAGAGCTGGACTTTGCTATCACTTATATTTCATGTTTATGGCCTGTGGCTGGTATTTTCCATATTGAATATGCTTCAAAATAGGGATGCGTGTAGCTCCCTACATGCACCAACGACTTAGCAGGGACAGAGAAGACTGTCCCTGGCCCAAGAAGTCTTCAGTTGCCATGATATTTGACTTGATAGTCAAATGATAGACCTATTATGAAAAGAGACTGATTCTTTCATCAGGAAGCGAGGATAGGATGTTCACAAAGTGCAGTTAGGAAGCTGAATGTTGGTGCAATGTTATTTACTCTGTAGTCAAGTAGAGTTTGTTTGAGTATAGATGGTGAATTGCAACTGTTGTGACCTTTATGAATCTGAAATATGTCCCGGTTTGATGAAGTCTGATATACAGAGGAATAGCATGAGTCTCATTCTGCTTACACCAGTTTACTACTTGTGTAACTGTCCTGTCTGTAGTCACATTTAGTCAGAAGCTGACTTTGATGATCCTTGTTGATCCCTTCCAACTCAGGACATTTTACAATTCTGTATAACCATGTGAACCAGCCTTGCAGTTTTTGTACCACTGTTTGTTCCATCATGTCCACCAGGCTTTGAATGTCACACTGCTCTGTTCACACTGTAGCTGAAGTGTGTGACTGACATTCAGGATCTTCTCCTTGCTTCAGGTTCTTAAGCTGCCTTCAATTGATATTAGGGCATCCACATCCATGCAGTAATGGGTGTTCCCATTTCTCTCTCCTAACTTCTTATACTGGGCCACTAGCAATCCTCAGTTGCCCATAGTTCCTTGGCTGCACTTTCTCAAGGTCTGGGGTTCCTGGTTACAGACTTTAGTTTTTTTGTAAATGCTAAACTGTTTCTCTCTTATCATAGGATTGTGCTGATGGATGATGCAATGGATTGCCTGATGTCTTTTTCTGATTTCCTCTTTGCTTTCCAGATCCAGTTCTACTACTCAGGTAAATTCTGAGAACCTGTTGACTTCTCCCCCTTGTAGAATTACAACTTTACAGCTTCCCAATCTTTGCACTTTTCTGAAATTTGAAAGGATATGTTTTTTTTTAAAGAAAATATATAGCTAATGGACTCTACTGATGAAAAGCATCACAGATGTCAAGAGATTAGGAGACTTAATGAGGAGATGCCAAATTGTTGTGAATAACGACACACCCGCAACTGCTATGTCTGATGAATTTATTTGTCTTGGCCTTGAGACATGAATTTCCAGCTTTATCTAGACTATGTTAACAGCTAACAATTAGCTTTTACTAGGAACATTTTTTCCCTTTCTTTAAGGCAAATATTCAATCCTGCTGGATAAAACATAGGAAAAGCCTACCAGCTGGTGCCTTTAAAGGAAAAGCAGCTGGACAAATGGATATAATTCTTCCCCTTAATATTTGCTCAACTATGGTTTCAGTCAGAGAGTTTCTAAACTGGGTTTAGGGACCCTCAGTGGACTCCACTCCTAAGAACTTCTCTAGCCTCACCTTGAAATCACATAAAATTGTAACCTCCACACCTTTTGACAAAGAATTGCACAGGTTTGACACCTGTCCTGTGAAGAACCACCTCTTTTTTTTTTATTAGAGACCCCCTAGTTGGAAAGCAAAAGGAACAGATAATCCATATGAATAGTCTTCACATTGTTGGATATTTATTGTATTCTATCCCACTTCCTCAGTCTTAGTTTTAACTAGATAGGATACTTCTAAAAGTCTTGGCAGGAAAAGTACAAATCAAATAATACTGGTTTGTGTGAGTGTGTTTCCTCATGCTCACCCACACATATACATCTCTAAAATCCCCAGGTATTTTTAAACTTCAGGAGACAAGGTGGAGAAACTTGGATGAGCATTCAGGTGCTTGTCCTCTATGGGGAGACTGCTTTAAAATACATTGTCCTGTTGCCCTAGCCCCTCTAAATTGGGACTGAGGAACGAGAATCTCATTCAGGACAAAAAGAGGGCGAATAGATATTAGATGTGCTCCCAAGCACCGGCTGGTGTGCCACTTCTCATCTCCTGGCACACAGCACTTTTTAACATAAAGCTCATGGATTTCTGTGCACTCACACTGAAATGGCTCCCTCTGATGGACGTAGCTCACAATTGGCCTTGACCAGGCAAAACGGGCCAGGTTTGGATGCACATAAACACTGGCTAGAAGCTGTTGTGAGCATAATCTGTGGTCAGAGAGTAAACTTGGGTGGCCTTCTGATCTGATCTAACCTGTGAGTTCCCATCTTTCTAGCAGTTAGGAGTCTGCTGCTATCCCTAATACAAAAATCTCTTTTTCTCAATAGTTCTCTGTATATTCTTCCCTTGTAACTCCGCTGTACATATCACAATTTTGTCCATGAAACCTTATTATAAAAAACCAGTTCAAAATGGTGATTTTGAGCAGAACCAGGCTTGTAATGCCCTTAGTCAGGGACAGAAAATGTGTTTGGAAAGTTTTCTCTGATATAACAAATATTTCCATTGAGCTGCAGAACCTCAGCACAGCCTCAGGGCCTGCTGACTTCTGACTTTCCCCTCCACCCACCTCATGCACAGCATTGCACTTCCATTCACTTGGAACTTAAATGCCACTGGAGTCCTGACAAGCTCATTCTTGTGTACACACTCTCAGAGATCCCGTCCTGCTCACCCAGACACAGTGCACACACACAGCATGTCATGCACTCTCCCACCAACCCACACACATGCAAACCTCTCCAAATGGAATCTAGATTTGTAAACTGCTGACCACATCCATAAACAAACTTGTTTAAAATTAGATTCCTGCAGTAAACAGTGGGTAGTATGAGGAGCCTGGGGAGAGGCTTTCTGCCAACTCTAGCCTGACCTGCCCTGGCTCTTCTAGATCCTGTGTTATATTTACTTTGGAGCAGCATGGAGGCAAGCTGATATACAGCCTGGAGCCCTAACTAACATGCTCCCTTTCCTCCTGTTGCAGTTCAATTTAGTTTGCTCCCAACTTGGATGAGTTCTAAATCAGTGGCAAGAGGTGGAGAAGGAAAACATTTTAGACTTCACAAACTAGTTTTGTGTTTTACATTAGCTTTCACACTTCACTGTTTTATTAGTGTGCTAGCTAGCCTTTGTTCCCTTGAGATGAATCTTTGCAACAGAGTGAGTAACGTTTCATAATCATCCTAAGAAGAACTTCTATGGAAACGGCTGCATGGGCATGCATAATATCTGTTCTGAACATGCAGGATCCTCTAGAGTTGTGTTTATTTCCAGTTAGTGCTATGTACAGCACAGAACAACAGTTTAAGCCGCAGTCTGGTAGGTCAGGAGGATGCTTTGCTGGTTACAGTGCTGAGTTTTAAACAGCTTTCTGTTCTTTTAGAGTTCCTGGAAAGTGTGGCTGCCATTTATCAAGATCTGCTGGCTGGTAAGAATCCAAATACTGTGATTGTGCCAACATCATCCTCTGGGCAACATCGGCAGCGCCAGCCCCCAAATGACTGCAACCCACTTGAAGGAGTAGAGGCATCTCTGTTCTACCAGTGCCTGGAGTCCTTGTGTGACAGATCAAAATACAGGTATGAATGGAGTCTAAAATACAAATTTGAAGTCTCTGTCTCTGCAGACCCTTTGTATGGTTGGAACTTTGAAGAAAGAGAGGCCTTTGAACAAGCTGATATTCCCACATGGTTCTCACTGAAGAAGTATGAAGGGAAACATCATAGCTGAACAGTTTTAACCAAATGAGAGAAACAATTTCATGGACCAAAGAAACATAGGGTTTGAACTGATTCTTGAAGTAATAGATGGATTTGGGTCTCTGCTCTCCATCTCATTTCTGCATTGACACTTTCATCAAGGAGAGATCCATCATGAGTTTGCTAGAGGGGATAAACAAGTGCAGTTGCATTCTTGGGAGTTGAAAGAGCCCACTGGGTGGATGGAGTATGAAGCCTTAGTACCTAGGAGAGTTCACACTGTCAGTCTGTACCTGAGCCTGTGTTGGAGCTGGTTTCCAGCTACAGATCAGGCACAAGACTGGCTTTAGTTCAGCAGAGGATGGAGCAACACCAGACTTTACTGTATAGCTTTGACAGATACTTTGATCATATTCTCACTACCTGCAAGAAACTTCGCCTTCCTAGAAGGTCATGGTCTAGAAACACAAAATAACTCAGGACAAGTTCCAGCTGATTTCTACTTTAGGTTTCCAAATCCAGATTTCTGATCCACAAAATAACTGCTGAGCTGCTGTCCAGTGCTATAGATATCTAAGCATGGAGATCATGGGTTGTTTTATTCTTTTAAGCAACAAAAGCTCTACATTCCCTGTATGTCCTGAGAACTTCAGATGGGAAGAGTACTGTGGGCCCATCTGGTAGGTCAGGCTTTGCACAGCACTATGAGGGGAACCATTCCTAGCCTTTCATGTAGTAGTTCAATACTCAGGCTTTGGTAACCACTTCTGCCTGAGGGATCACCAGCCCACGCCCACATCTTCCGGGGTACCACTACACCATTGACTGTTCAACACTTCCTCTTTATGAGGCAGTTTGATTTTGCGTGAAATCCTTCAAGGAGTATTGGTCAAGAGCAAGAATCACCATGGAGATACTACTTAGAACTCAGGACCAGGGACTAAGGTGAGTGTAGAAGAAGGGGATATGCTAATTTAGTCCTCAGCTAAATAGTGTTCTCTGACATATTTAGGCTATCATTGGAGAGGTTTTCTTGCCCCTTGGATGACTATCACTGATAATAGTGTGATAACAGCATTGCTGAAAGTGTTCAAAAATGTGTAGATGTGGCAGTTAGGAACATGGTTTAGTGGTGAACACAGCAGTGCTCCATTAACCACTGGACTTAGTGGTCTTAGTCTTTTCCAAACTTAACACTTCTTGGAAAGTTTATTGACTTCTGAAAGCAAGTATTTCCCAGAGGATTTTTCCCAGAGGAAAAAACATGCTGAGTTGGGATGTGTATGCCTCTGAGCGAATCTAGGCTTTTCTAACTGTCTTTGGAATAAAGACAGGTAAAACTGCTCCTAGGGATGTCCCCCAGGCAAAGATCTTGCTTAGCAACTGGGGAGCAGATCCAGTGCTCAATAAGCAAGCTGGTGGCTCTTCATTTTAAACTGAGTCAGGGCAACCTTACAGTGTTAGACCAGGTGAAAGGGTTTATTTCTTGATTTTGAGCTGGTCTTAGAAAAAAAAAGATTATAATTTAGAAGACAAGATGATCTCTGTTTCTCTTTTCCTAGCTGCCCACCTTCTGCTCTTGTGAAGGAAATGCTGAGTAGTGTGCAGAGAATGACCTTCTATGGATTCCTTATGGCTCTTGCAAAGGATCAGGGCATCAATCGAGCCCTAGGTAAGACTTCTCTAAATGACACAGCTCTAGATTTTCAGTCATTTTGTATTTCTGTGGAATTTCATTTGTAATTATAACCCATATTTTACACTGTCAGGAAGAGAGTGAGGGGAAGTTTTTAATATTTTTGTTGCTGGATTAACTTTAAAAACATAACACTGTGCCTTACTGTCTGCCTGAAGCTTTGGAGCTTCCTCAAGGCCTACTGAGTTGAGGTGCCATTCTATGTTTTAGCCCTTTGTGCTCGTGCAGATTTTAAATGGCTGCTCTCATCTATAAGGAAAGAGAGCACACCTGATGGAAAACCTCTGGTGCCTCCTTGGCTAAAAGACTAAAAGCCCAGTCTTTCCCAGCTCTTCCCCATCTTCCCTCAAGGCGGTGTGATCTTGCTAGTAGCTACTTGTGGCGTGTTGAAAATCTGATCATAAAACATAAACTGCTACAAAAATCTGTACCACGCTGCTGTGGGAACCACAGGGATTACCAACCAGCATCTCACTGCTTGTGTCTATGTTGTGCTGGCTTGGAGCAGGGAAGCAGTGTTACATTGGCCAAGGACAGTATGTAATCCATCCATAATTCACCCACAGTTTCATATTTCCCCCATATGCCTTGCTTGTGCTCTTCCTCCTCCTACAAAGAGGAACAGAAATGGCTTTTCTGTTTGACAAGACTGTATCCAGGAGATAAATTTAAATGGCAGGAGCAGGAAGGGAGGGCTGTGTGTGGGGGTGTTCCCAAACACTCATCTTCATTCAACAAAATGGCCATCACCTGGCCATTAAGGGTAGATGACTCTGTCTGTCTTTGGGTAAGTGTCCCCTTCCTCTTCTTCTGGGCCTGAGTATCTGCCAGTCCCTAATTGCAAAGACAAAACTCAATGAAAAGGTGTACCTTGCCTAAGGGCTGCTTCTTTTGCTCAGGTGTGTGCCATACTACAGTAAAAGTGTCTTCCCTGGCTGAACCCCTTCTTACAGCAAACCATTTAAACTGCTCATGTTCCTCTGGGGCAGGGCAGATTATATATCAAAGGTGCATGAATACACCCCTGCAATCCCCTCTGAAAACAGGCTTAGAAAGCAGTGTATTCACTGGGAGGAAGGTGATGCCTGGATGGCAGCAAGCAAAATCTTTTTTTCCTTTGCCCTATGAAATCCACTTCTAGTCAATCATAAAGAAAACAGATGAAAATAAAAAATCCTGCCCACAGCCTCCATTGTGCCATCTACAAAGTGAGTGGGTTTTCGTTTCCATTAATGTAGGCCTGTCCTCTGGCCCTCTGCCAGACTCCTGCTGAGGCCTCTCTCAGAGGAGGGGCAGCAACCACAAGTCTGACAGGTGCTAGCGTTTTTGGCAAGGAAAGGAGGATTCTTTTCCTAGTGTCTTTTAATCTCTCCTGAAGGGTGATTTCAATAGACTTTGGTCTGTACGGGATCACAAGCTGCCCACAACCCTTCAGCGAGAGCAGTTTCAGGCAGAGGAGGTTTTGGTCTCACAAAGCCAGCAGCTCCTCTTGAGGAACAGAGATAGAGATTAAAGCAGCTTGCTCAGGCTGGGACAGTTCCATTGAGTGTGCCAGGCAGACTGGAATCTGCTGTGTATCTCCTGTCAATGTTGATTTGTGAATTCTTCAAGTGCCATTTATCAATTCTCCCAAGTAAATCCTGTGCCCTAAAGACATCACTGTGCAACTACAGAAATAAGCTTTAATCATTTATTCTTTTAATTGAGCACACAAAAAGAAGCAGACTGGGACACTTCCTTGGATCTCCTGACACTGTTTTGCAGTTCATTTACAGGAGGAGTAGATCAAAACCCAAATAAATGGGGGAATTAGTTCTGGTCTGAACTTTAGCTTTCAGGCACTCATTGCTACATTTTTGATGACTGCTGCCAGCCTGCCTCTGTGGGACAGGTGGCTCTCCAGCCTCTCCTGCATGAGCAAGGTATCAGAGCCAGCAAACGTATTTGTGTTTCCATGAGGAATTCAAAGCCCCTTCCCAAAGGTATTGAGTGTAGCACCCAAGTCTCCTGAAAAACCTTAGAAAGAGCATTCCTCACTGTACTGGGTATAGATTATCAAATAGATTTTTTTGCCCTGGTGTGCAGTGGTACTCTCCAGGCTCTGGTAGGCAATCTCTGTGCTGTTCTCTGTAATTTCTGTGCTGGCTGATCACACTCTCCCATGACCCCTATACAAGGCGGAGTTTGTTCAGGAATTAGGAAGGAGGGCTTTCCTAAGAGCCCCATCTTCCCTTCTGGCTCTGCTAAGGTCCCAGTATTTTCAGAGAAGAGCAAGGATTATCAATCAGCTGTTCCAGTCCTAAACTATATCATGTCCTTCGTCTGGAGTAGGGTTTCTAAAGTGAAAAGAAGCATGAACACGTTGATCTTACACTGAGAGGGTACCCAAGCACTGGCCCAGACTTTCATGCTCACACCCTCAAGTAATGCTAGAGCACAGTTCATCCACATTTAACTCCTGTAGGCAATGTGCAAGAGTCAGGCCTGACTTCCCGAGTTGCAAGGAAAGCAAAAGCCTTAAATCTGTGGAGTGTTTTGATCCCCAAGACCAGGAGGCCACAAGAAAGGCAGGTGGCACAAAAACATAAATAACCTTGGGTGGTATAGTGCATGTTTCAGGCTGTGGCACTAAAACCACATCTATTACATCTGGTATTGGTGACTACACTGGGCAATGAACAAAGGCCCAAAGTTGGTAGACTGCACCTCCCTGACAGTCAGTACTCTCATTTTGTACAGTGAATGAAAACTGCCAATCCTCAGGGCTGTAGGCAGTGGCCTACTGAGGCTGCCTCCAGTTTAGTCTGAGCTCAGCTATAGCATGTATGAAAGACACAGCAAATGGATCATCATTCTTTATCTGTCTATGATCCTCAACATTGCGGCCATTTCTCTAAGAGGTATAAGGAAAAAAGTGTTTTCTGTCTTGCAGGCCAGATTTTGGATGCTGCTATGGCTTGAACATTTTTCTTGAAGAATCAATAGCCTAACTCTGCTGATACTTTCATTGGGTTTTTTTTTCCCCCCAGGGGCTCTGCCAGATAAAGGAGACTTGTTTCAGGACCCTGCCATGGATCAGGAAATTGAGAAATTGTAAGTGGAATTGCCTAAACTAGGAGGTAAAGCAACAGATTAAAGGTAGCATGCTAAAGAAGAGTGGAATAAAGTACTGTCTTATTCCTCTGCTCTACTACAAAACAATAGAGCTAAAAGAGCAACCTGAACAGGAAGAGCTTCTTTCTTTGTGGTGCCTCAATGCAATTAACAAAATCCTTACAAAAAGTCTTCAAAAGCAGAGGGGAAGAGTGTGACTCAAAGAGGGATCTAGAGGAAGCAGCATTCTCTAATGAATAGGGAAATTTTGTTTGGATGGTGAAAAGTAGGAGTGTTGGAAGGAACAAGATCAGCCCAGAAGATATGTTTAAATAGAAGATTCACATAGTGAGTCTGGGAGGTACAATGTATTCCCCCTCTATGTTGTGAACATCTTTCCATCCCTGTGCTAGTTTTAAGTCTTTCTCACAGAGTTCACTCCAAGAGTGCTGCAGTAGAAGTTTTTGCAACATGCTGCTTAGCATATTTCTTTTCTCTTTCAGGGTAGCTCAGGTTTCAGGGCTTTCTGTCTCTGGTCCTGCCAGCTCCAGTGCAGACACAGCAAATATGCCAGCTCGTAATTCACCCAGGATTAACTCACCTTGGAAACCTCTACACCATCGTCGAAAAATGGATGCTGAGAGTGAAGGCTCCAATGAAGAGACAGACTCCTCTGAAAATTGAAGGTTTTGAGGGTGGGGACCATTCCCATCTTGGGCTTCTCCAGAATCCACTGGAGGAACAGCACCTCCTCCCAGAGCATCTGCTCTAACAATGGGTTCTGTCTATATCAGCAGTGTGTGTTGCTGTGCTAATCCCCAGTGCTGGGTTCACCCATCTCTTCCCAGGAACAACTTGCCTTTTTCTTAGCTCCAAATCCGTGCAGGAATAGTGCCTCTGCAGAAGCCATTTACAGCTACAGTTATGCTTCCCCCTGCTGGCAGGCAAGACAAGCCAGCAGCCGCCAGCTCTGCCACCGCTTGGAACCAGCCGGGTATGCTCTCACCGGGGCGCTCCCTCCCACTTGCGCAGTTCAGCAGGTGCTGAAGCCGCGGGAGTGCTAGTACAGGCCGCTTGCCAGTGATCTGTTGTGTAGCTCTGCTCAGATGTTGGCCCAGATAACAGAATGGTTAAATCGCCAGCAGCAGCTCTGCACTTCTGTTCCATTATTATTCCCAGTAAAGCTGCATCTGCATATGATCAAAGGTAAGGAAATTCCTGAAGTTCCTAAAAAAGGGACGCTTAGATATTGCCATGCTACCTGTCTCTGCTTTGTGCTTTCTCCTCCATGTGTCCAAGACTTGCCAAAGCAAATACAGCAAATAAGCTAGATTGCAGTAAGTACTGCATGGTGCTGTCTGGCTCCGCTGCTCTACTAAGTGCCCTTCTGTGAAGTCTCCCCATCCCTCTAACAGCATATTATGGTCATTTGGAAAAGTGAATTTCAGAGGATTTGGAGAAGAGGGATAGGGTTGTTAAATTCCTTGGCCACAGGTCGTATGGCTTGCAAGCATATAGAGCACCTACTGGGGCTAGGTGGGCAGAAGCACTAAGGGAAAAGGAAGCAGTCATCAAATGAGATAAAGCTGGGTTTTTTTGTAAATATTGGTATTGTTGGAGCAGCAGTGTAGCCCTTAAAACTACAATAAGAAGTAGCATCACATTGCATTAATGGCAACCAACTCAGCAGTCTAAACCTCCACAGACCCAAACGCTTTGTCTAGCCCAGCTCCTGCACCCCAGCTTGCATAGACTCGTTATTTTGGGGGGAACTTCAGTTTCTCATGCTTCTTTGGGAGCCTCCTTGCTCCTCCTGGTCATAAAGTGCTACAGGACAGGCCACCAGGGCTGGTAACCCAAAGCTTGTAGCAGGGTAATTTATTTATTGTAAATTAAATTATTTATTCTCTGTGCATTCTGTCCCAGCTTGGTGAGTGGCTGTGACAGCCTGGCAATAAAGCACGCTGTGTCAGGCCTCTGCTATGTCTTGGGTCTTCTGGGCTGCCCCAGCCCCTCCTCAGGGGCGGGAGGGTATCAGGTGGGCAGGACCAGTGGAAGGCCCCGGCATCTTCCAAGGCCCCAGGAACCCCGCCCCTCGGCCGGGGAAGGTGCCGCCCAACCCCTGAGTGCCTGGACTGCCACCACACCCTGCAGCCATAGGGCAGCCACACCGCTGCTCCCTGCAGCCCCAGCCTGCTGTGCGTATTGTGACATTGCCACAACTGGGTCAGGAAGACCCAACCCTTACCCCCCCCCCTCATGCCCCACCAAAATGAAACATCAGCACAGAGTAGCTGAGTAGCTGCTGCAGCCCCTCAACTGGACAGGAGAGGTGAAACCCATGCCAGCCTCTTCCCAGTCGCAGACAGAAGGCTCCAGAACAAACAGCCCCAGCCTCTCTTTTGCTAACAGTGTGTAACAAGCCCTTTCCCACCCTTCTTACTATCTAGTCCTCAACACCATAGTTCAAGGAAGAGAAAAGCACTCTTGTTAAAACCAGAGACTAAACTGAACAGGATGGAACGTCCTCACTGCTGCATCTCATGCTTAAGTCAGAGGCTCAGTACTTTGATCTGATCCGAAGCTGGGCAACAAAATAAACCAGGGATCCAGTGAATTTCTTTACTTCTTTACCTGGGCCTTTTTTGCTGATGATGTAGTTAGAAGCTAAAAAAATATTCTTTGATTTTTTTTCCCCGCATTCATATATGTTGGTTTAGAAGACAGTAAAAAGGACCAGATCACAGCAAAAGGCAAACCCTGCAAATACAGTGGACTCCACAGCACCATGGATTGGGAGCAGTGATCAGAACAAAAAACAGTCATGTCATATGATGTTCAGAAAAATAGCATTCCCCTTTTCTCTGTCACTTGGTGAGCTAAGGTATGGGCCAAAGAAGGACAGGAGCATTGATGAGGGCAGCCCAGGAGTTCGTGTCATATCTTTTACAGCAATGACGTTAACCCTGTAAGAAGGCCTGTCTCCACTGGCTAGTAGATAGCAGTGGGTATGAGGGCACATTGGATTTTAATAGAGTGGAATCCAGAGATATTAGAAAGCATCCTGGGCACAGCCATGTCCTGACCCCCTCCGCTTACCTTCTCCCCTCCCCACCCAACCCAGACAAATAAGACAATCCTGTGGAGTTTACTCCAGGCAAAGGTGGCATCAGTGCCTCTTGCTGGCTTCCCCTTGCAGTCCCTGGGTCATCAATATGAACCGTAACGATCCTAGGGAGGAAACAGACAGAGACACCTTGCTACAACACCTTTGTGCAAAATCCAGAGACAGATAACAAGAAACTGGGGGGTTTGGTATTTTAATGCAGTGTGAGGTTATTTAGACAGGACACCGTACAAACGCAGAAGGTAAAATGACCTTGACTTCTAGAATTCTGCCTGGAATTTGTGCGAGAAGGTGTATCTGACATGACAAGGTGTCCTGTGCAGCAGGAGGGTAAGGCTTGCCAAGTTCACTGGCCCCTGCAATTGCTCAGCTATTGTACAGCAGTCAACAGCTACAAAAGACAGGTGTCTTCCTGGGACTTCCCATATAATTTGAGAAGATAGTGATAATTCCAATGGAAGCAGGTTATGGTGAAAGCCCCTGAACATGACAACAGCCTTTCTCAAGTTGCCATAATGTAAACTCACCTGAAGGGAGTTCATCACCCCATTGGCCAGGACAGCCATCTTGCCAGCAACTGATTTCACTCCTTGCTTGAATTGTGCAATGTCAGCTGCAGGCAGGACATTTCCAATAGACACACCACCTACAAGAATCAGGAGGACTTAGCCCAGAGTCCCTCAGCTCCAGAAAGCACCCTGATCCCCTCCAGTTTAGGTCTTCCAAAGCTGCCCCCTTCCTCAACCCACTGAGTGCTAACAAACCTGAGTGCACATTGTCAGCCTCTCCAAACAGGTCTGCGGAGCTGATGGCACTGCTGCCTGAGAGCTGCTGCAGTCGGGATCTGGCTTCATACTGCAGCAGAAAACAAAACAAAAATGTTGTATAGGAAGAGAACAAAGTAGGACCTGTGCAAACAGGAGGAGGTTAAGCCAGAGCTGTACCAGTGTAAGCACTGTGGAATGCATCTACCTCAGCATCTGCCTCCCGCCCGAAAAACATATCTGAAGAGATAGCTTTAGCCCCAGCAAACTTCTGCCGAGCTTCATTGGATTCCACCATGGATGGCCTGTTCTCAATCTCCCGCCTACTGGTGGGTCTGAGGAAACAAAAGGAGACATCTCATATTAAGCTCACCAACACAGTAAAGAATCAAGACTTCTGTCTCAGACCTCATCTAACCAAAGGAAAGCAAGTCATCCTTAAGTATTAGTTGCACTGGGGCTCTCCTCTCCCCATTTCAGGGGGGTGTCTCAGCACTCAACGACCACAAAGCTGTGTAAACTTACAGACATGACAGGCAAAGAAGTGTCCGAGGACCTTTCACTCGAGGCCTTTTTTCTTGGGCTTGTCTGTGCCTCTGCAAGTCATTTTCTACAGCAGGAGGCTCCTGCTACAGCAGCATCTATGCCACAGCTCCCACACTTATCCTCTGTTCCCTACACAAGGGCACAAGGTACACTAGCAGTGGCAAGCACTTTACCTCTCTGAGACTGGCCGAATGCTGGAAACGGTCACCTCTGGTTCCTCCTCTTTGTCCATACCCCATGAAGAGTCCGTTTCCCATCGTGAGCCAAATGCATCTTCGAATGAGAAGGGACTGTATTTGTACCTAGGTACCAAAAATAGGTAATTTATGCCAGACATAAAATTCAGGAATAAGCAAAGACTACACTAAATCTAAGTCTTACTTGGGGGGTCCGGATGTGAAGCTACCACCATCTTCAAACAAGTCCAATTGGGAACGGGAAGATTTTGCTACCAGCGGCGTCTCTTGTTCAATTACTTGCATCTCAGACATCACCGAGTGTGAAACAGAACTAGCACAACAAACAGGCAGAGTCAGGGCTGATGGGTCTGACAGCATCTAGTCCCTACAACCAGTCTGCCTCAAAACTGAATCTGGCCTTCACAGGCAGGGCAGGTAATATAAGTTTTGAAAGAGAATTGGGGGATGTCAGCCCCCTTCACCACTTATCTATGCTCCTTCAGAAGTCTTGAGCTACCTTCTTCAAGGAAGGATCCTGCAGGGGGGCACCTGTCAAGTAGCAGGGCTCTAGTGCTAGACACTGACAGGCCACACATATCTGTGGAAAAGCTCAAATGAGAACTAGAACCTTTGAACTGATTCTCTATTCCTTCTGGGGCCCAAAGCCTTTTCAGAGAACAGCATATGAGCACTTTAACTCATCTCCTTATCTATTACAAGAGCAAACTACTGACTTCAAGAAACTTTTCCAGAGCAGGGTACTTTCAAGACACCTGTCTATACTATACCATCTACAGCCAAGTACCTTCTGGATACCAATCCCATGCCCAGCCTCTCTGCTTGTTCACGTTTCTTCCCTTCGAGGTTCTGGAGTTTCTTCTCTTCCTTCTTGCGATCAATCTGCAGTTCCTGATAAGCCAGTCGCATTGAGGTGACTCTAAGGGAAAGAGCCATGGTGGGTGCCAGCTCATTACCCTCCCTTGCTGCCCGTGTTGTAGAAGAACAATGGTTAAATAACCCCAACCACTTTTCAAAACAGCCACTTTTCACAGCAGCTCAGCCAAAAATCCTTGAACAAAAGCTATTGCTCGTTTTACCATCTCCTCCGCTGGGATTCAAGTCTTCTTTGGCTAACCATGATTTCCTTACTGTAAGCATCACAGTGTCTGTCTTCTCCCCACCCCTGCATCCAGAATGATCCATCCAGTTCAGCCTTTGGCATTTTCAGTCCCATCCAAAGGTGAATGGAAACACACAATACACAAGTATCTGCTCCCTACGCTCTTCCAGGAATGCTAATTTGAATAAAATACAGCAGTATAACCTGTGCCCTGCTGCAAGGGCCATACTAGCATACAGCTACTGCTCTTCCTCTCATGCAGTATGTTCTGTAGTCACATTTGGTGGTCCTGGGGTGAACAGCATTAACCTCACACTACTTCTGCCTTAGGTATGCAAGGTACCCATCCCAAACAGGGCACTTACATCGACTCCTCGGCTTGTTTCCTGGACTCCGCTGCCTGCTGCTCCCTCAGCTGTTCTGCCACCTGGGCTTGCCGCTCAATCTCACTGAAGCTCTGGCTGCTGACTTTCTGGGCTCCAAGACCTTTTTTTGCACCCAGCTTAAAAACAAGAACAAAATCCTGTGAATTCTTCATCCTAGATTGTTCATTGTAGAAGAAAACCTGAATCCTACTTCTTGCTGCACCAGTGAGGCCTTCAGTCTCCCTGTCATCCAAGAGTTAATCCATCAGTGGCCAGCACTTAGAGATAACCTCATATGCTTCAGACCACAACCAGTAATGATAATTTTTTTTACAGTAATATACAGGCTGCTTAAGGTCTCCTTTCCCCAAAGCAGATCTCTACGGCTTTGTTAAGCAGAAAGCAAGAATCAGGGAAAGGACAGCAGAAATGCAAGACATGCTTTACCTCCCCTCCATAAAAGAGCTCAGACATACCCCTTTCTTGGCAGCTCCCGGCTTCTTCTTTCCAATGAGGGAGGATTTAAGTTCTGCAAAAGGAGGGAAGTAGCAAATAAGCAGATGGGAATTAATTTAAGAGACCAAAATTAGACAGCAACCCACATGAACATCCACCACAGTCCAGCTGCAGTAGCGTCCAGGGCACACCATGCATCTTCACATCAAAAGCCTGGGTGATTTCACCCAGGTAAGAAAGTTGCACGTAGAAGCTCCACCAGTTGCAGGCTGGTAGCCTAAAGAAGCATGTCCATTTCTGGAGCAACTTATAATTGAATTAAGAACTGTGAATATCTCCTCTGAGTGTTATGCAGCAGGTACCAGGGTAGTTCGAGAAAGACTAGGTTTATCTCATACACAAATTCAAGAAAATGCAGCTTCAGAGGCATGTGAAGGTCAGAGTCTCACCAATGCCTTAGGGACAAAGCAGCAAGAACTCTCAAGTTGTGTTTACATGAACATACAAAAACAAATGGACCTAAAGTGCAGCAAGCTGTAAAAGCAACAGGTTCCCCAACACCTTGCACTTGTCACTCTTGAGGGCATGCCACACTTGTAAAACCAGATAAGGGCCAGCCAAGCAGCAGATGTCTGGGGAAGTCTAAGAACAAAGCAGAGAGGGACTGCCCAAAGCATTTTCCAGCTTCCTATAGGTAAGTCCAAAATCTTTTACTGCCCTTTTTGGGCTTTTATTTTGTGTGAGTGTGTGTGTGTCTCCTGACTTTCTACAGCCACATGACTTTTGTTAGCCCATAAGTTATTCTTGACACATTTTCTCTTACCTTTTCTAGTCTTATGATAAGTCTTTTTAAAAAAGGCGATTCAAAACATTCACACTATCTGAAACTGTTTTCCACTTCCTGTTCCTAACACTTGAATCGAGGTTGTTTGGGTTTACGTTTGGAGATTTTTATATTTCAGGAAACATTTAACAGAAATGTTAATACAGTCTCTTTACAGATACGACATATCTGGTTTAGATCTCAGTACAACAATATAAGCTTTGTCTTGTTCTCTCTCTCTAAGTACAGGAAGCTAAAGTTAGAATTGAAGGCAGAATCTCAGGAGGGGCAAGCAGAGTTGTCACAAGCAGCCAGCGCAGGCCAGCTGTTAGCCAGTTACCTCCAGCAGGAGCGGCCCCTTGTGTTGACAGATACACGGACATGTCTGAGGAAGAGACGTAAAACATGGGGAATGAACAGACACTTGAGGACACAGGCTTTCCACCCAGAATGAACCCACTGTGGGCTAGGAGCATGCTCTCAATAAGGGAAGAAGCTCCAGCTAGATCTTCTGTGTGCAGCCAGGATAGTAATGGCAGGGGAGAATTAGATACAAATCCCTATTATTCTGAAAACTAAAAATTCATTTGCCTCCAAAGGTTCTGTGGGGAAACAAATAAAAAAAAACCAGCCACGTGGCCCTGATCACCCAAGTCCTAGATATGCAAGTGGCAAGTTTTGTCCAAAGCTCAAAACCAGGAAAACATACTTTTGGGAAAGCAACAGCTTTGAACTCAATTATCCAAACGAGGAAGAAACCTCCAGAAAACTGTGACTTGGTTTTGGGCTTCAGGAACATCCTAAGTACTGGCTCAACAGGGAGATAAGCTTGTTTAGGCATTCTGGAAACTGGCTCATTGTTTCCAACTTCACTGAGCTTACTACTGAGCAGTGGGTATAAGAGCAAGACTGATCTGAGAGTGAAGAGTCTTACCTAGAGGAGCCTTAGGAGATGTGCTCAACAAGTCAATAGATGGACCTTGGCTGGGATCTGTGGGCACAAAACCAGAAGAGAACATTCAGCAGATTGATTCTCAACCCTTTTCTTTCCAGTATGTTCACAGCTGCAATACATCTCTCCTAGCTCCTCTGCCCCCACGTATAAATCCAGTTACAGCTTGAAATATGCAATTTCCCAAGCAAAACAACTTTATGTCTCCACAGAGCAAATTATTCCTTCTGCAGTGTTCTTAACACAGTACAAGAAAGCAAACACTCTGCAGGGAAATATACAAAGCTGTTACAAATTACAGCTATGCCCCCAGGTTCTTGGTTTCCTTGTCCTTCACCCTAGAAATTTTTCAGTCCTATGTCATTTTCAGACCCAACAAATTCAAGAGGTAGAGAAGAATGTTTAGACAAATAACATCTGAAAGCAGGGAACTGAGCCCAAACGGAGTAGTGTTTTTAGAAGTCTCCACTAATTTAACTAAACATCATAAGAGTGTGTAGAACTTCCACTCCTTCAGGCCTGAACCAAAGGATAAGTTCAGCCCTTCCAACAGTGGTACAGAACTGTATTCTCCTGGAAATGAAGACAGGTTCTTGGAAAAATTATTCAGTAAAGAACTCACTCGAAACTTCACTGCCTTCTGGTGACTTTGCTGCTTTTTCCATCTCTGGAGAAGACTCTGCAGGATTCTGGCTAGCATCTGCTACATCCCAGGTACTGGAAGACTGCAAGGAGATACTCATTCTAGTTACTTCCAGAAGATGAATGAACCAAACAATCCTGAATTTACTACAGGTTTAGTGACCTGTACTCAATTTTAGGCCAAAGGAAACTTATTCCAAACTTCAGACTATGCCTTCCTTGAACATAACATATGGACAAGTCCACATTCCCTTAGCAGGGACAAAAATGAAAACAACAAAAAGGAAGCTAAGCTGAATGTAAGGCCAGGAGGAATGACAGAATCATTTGACAAGCTGGCTAATGTGTGGACTTCCCAGGTGAAAGGAAACAAGTTTAAATCTGGGAGAACATGTGAATGAGTTTTCCTGGAAAAAGTTCAGCTCCACTTCCACTGTCTCTATTTGCCATACAGCCAATTCCGGCATTACCTGAGAAAGTCTGCCTGGCATGGTGCAATTGCCCAAATCCAGTTTACCAGGGTCTGTGCACTGAAAAGTTTCTTTTAAACCAGAAGTTCAAAGTAATAGCTTTGCTAGTCCTTGCTTTAACTGTACAAAGAAAGTAAGCATTAACAAAGCACACAAAGCATCTTCCAGGGCATAGGTGGTAGCTTTGAGTTCTTGAAACTAAAGATGGTCTCAAAAACAAAGGACATGGATGGATATTACAGGGACTGTTCAGATCTGTGACTATGTCCCAGGCAGATGACTGAATCTGACTTCCTCCACATTACTACTGATTAATTATACAATTTAGAGTTTTCCAAGCTAAGTGGGACTGCTCCTGGTTGAACAGCTGGCTATTGGAGAGCTATTAAGGCTGCCTGGTTTAGCCAGCTCTTCTCACCTGTGTGTGCTCCATGAAGAAATCAGCATCACTCTTCTCAGGGGAGTGCCCAGGGGCTCCACTCAGTCCATCTATAAGCAGCTGAAGAGAGGAGAGGGTAAAAAGAAGGTATCCTCCAAGACTCAGCATCCAGCACTACCCATCTAGCACTCCAGAGCTCTCAGACCTACCTCAGTGCCGTACTTGGCCATGGCAGCACTTGCCAGCTGCCGGATCTTCTCCCTGTACATCTGGGCAGCTCGACTGTTATATTTAGCATTGGCATCTGTGGTGGTACAGCCGTGCTGGCGGAAGAAAGCAGTCTGAAAAGAGAGGAATATTCAGTCTCTGACTGCTAGATCATACTCAAGCAAGCACTAGACAAACTCAACAGAAAAAGAAAACTTCCCAGAGACAGAGGATGAAAATCTGAGAACACAGCATAAACTAACCATTCATTGATCAGCTTTCTACAAGAAATCTCACTCCAGGGGCATATGAAAATCATCCTCCTTCTCTACAGAGATGATTCTGAGTCACAAAGCTGAGCATGAGCTTTCAAACTGATCAGTGTTGTTAACTTCTATCATTTAAGAAGGCTATGCCTCTCATTTAAATGAGGTGCAAAAAAATGAGAAATCTGAAAACAACACATGCAAAGGTCCCAGTCTGATGTCCACGCACACTTGACAAATTCCCCCCTCCATTACACATTTCAGGTCAGACTGGTACCAAGAAAGCCATACAAAGGAAAAAAAAAAACCGAGAAACAGAGGATGTGGATTAGCAAGAGGGAAAGCAAGCAAAATGCCTACAGAGGCTCCTCACCGCGTTGGCATTACTGCCCACTTGCATACACCTCAGCTGGAACCAGTTCCAGTTAGAATCCAACTCTGTGGACCTGTGTGAGAACCAATTATTTCTATTAATAAAGACCAGGCAAACCAAATGCAAAACTGAGCTCTGGCCTAAAATGGTGAGATATCTCACCACTATTCCAAAGTGCAGGAGGCAAAGGTGGAAAGAACATCTCGGGAATTTCTTTGCTCCTCTAAAAAATTAATTTCAACTTTTAAGTGAGAAAAAAGACCAGCTTTTATCTAAATTTTGAGGATCTCTCCCTTGTACTGCTTGTTTAGAGGGCAGAGCTTGAGCTAGGAAAGCACAGCCAAGAACTTTCATTCTACATGTGATCTCGCCACAACACGAGAGACTCATATTCAGCCCGTCCGTCAGGTTAGGCCAAAACACGTGACAAAGCAACCGAGACTACGTCCAAGTAAAGCTAAGGGACACAGAGTGTCTCATACCAGTTACTCAACTTCTCTCCTAACAAGTAAAGGTCACAGTTCTCTTAACTTAAAATGCTAATTTTTACAAGTACTGAAAACAAGAAGTAGGCTGAAAAGCCAACACCGTCTTCCCCATTAGGCTGATACCAAAAAGATTAAACAATATTCCTCCGTTTGCCTTGCTCAGCATTACGAAAAATTATGTACACCACACTGCTGCCTTACTGGCGAGATTCATGCACCGCTCTCGTCTCTCTTCCTAAAATGCCAAGTCCAAATAGCGTTTCTGCAAGGTTAGCGAAAGCAACATGTCGAGGTTCCACTTGAGGTGCTTTGGAAACTCCATTTTGGAAGTGCTGAGTGACCCAGAACCTCCCGCGAGCAAGCCTCGTAACCCCCGAGGTGATGGCTCCGCGATAATGCTTCCCCTCCCGATCCCTCCGTACCCCCACCCGAGGCGGGGCGGCTGCTCCAGGCGTGCCGGCGGTACCGCTCCCCACGCACCTGATGAAGCTGAGGTGTACGCCTAGGGACCTGTGGACGCCGGAGCAGTCGATGCACAGGAAGACCCCGTAGGTGATACTGGCCCAGCTCGGGTTCTTGGCGCCGCAGTCGAAACACGACTAAAGCGAAGGCAGAGGGACAGCCAGGTTGAAGCGACTGCTCTGCCGCTCCGCCACCCCCTGCACAGCTCGGCGGCCCCGGCCGCTCTGCCCAGGCGCTCCCCAAGGGCCCCTGCCCGGCCGCCCTAACAGCCGCCGCAGCGCGGCCCGGAGCCCACCGGGGCCCAGTCGGAGCGCAGTCCGCGGCCGCAGAGCAATAGCCCGGCACAGACAATCCGGCGGACCCCGGCCACTCCCCGCTACCTTGTTGGCCGGCGCTGCCCGAAGGCGCTTGAAGAGGGTCTGGATCTCCGTCTTGCTCGGCTCCGCCGCCATGATCTCTCCTTCCCAGACACCCCCGCGAGTACGGCAGCTGGCCGGGCCCAATTGGCGCCGCGGCCGCGGTAGAGCCGTGCTGGGCCGGCCCCCCCCGCCGCGTCCGTGGATGTGAAGGGCGAGAAGAGAGCGCGGTCCCTCCTTCCCAGGATGTGGGGCAGCGCCAGCTCCAGATCACCCCGGCCTCTGCGCCGGCTGCACGCCTCGTGGGGGTCATGGTATCGCTCTGCGCACATCGGGCTTTGCACGCCCTGAGAGCCCCATGAGCTCGGAGCGCTTTCGGCAGTCCCAGCGCTGCCGGGGAGCCCTGCTGGCTGTGCCCCAGGACTGTGCTTTGGGGGCCGCTGCGGGCCCGGACCAAGGGAAGGGAGCTTTAGAATAGCAATGGGGCCCTGCCTGCCGTGGGTCATCTCAGAGCAGCGTTTACAGCATCACCTGCTCCAGCAGCCAGCCTCAGGGCACCGGGCACAAACGAACGGGGATTTGGAAATGATTTACAGAACCACAGAATGTCCTGAGTTGGGAGGCACCCACATAGATCACCGAGTCCAACTCCTGGCCCTGCACAGGATATCCCTAAGAGTCATGCCATGTGCCTGAGAACATTGTCATAACACTTCTTGAGCTCCGCCAAGCTTGTGCTGTGACCACTTTCCTGGGCAGCCTGTTTCCAGTGTCCAAACACCCTCTGGGTGATGAACTCTTTTCTAATATCAAACCTAAATCTCCACTGACAACTCTAGGCCTGATAGTGGCCATTAAAGAGAAGAGATCACTACCTGCCCCTACGCTTCCCCTCCTGAGGATATTGAAGACCACGATGAGAGATGAGGTCCTTTCAGTTTCCTCCAGGCTGAAAGACCAAGTGACTTCATCCACACCTGGTATGGCTTCCCCTTCAGACTCTTTTCCATCTTCATAGCCCTGATTTAATCAGGGGCGACATCTCAAGAAGCTCTTACTTTGGCTATGCAGTAAACAAGGAATCATGAGCCAGTAATCAAGGTAGGGAAGTTGTTACTTCAGAGCAAAAATTATGTCAGGGCCCTTAATACTGCTATGTTACCTGCCTAGAAACAGTAGGGTATTGGCTAGAAAGTCATTCAGTTATAATGTAAGAAAAATAGAAAAAATATGGTTGTGCTGTGAGCTAGAAGTCAATGGCATATAGTCGACTTCATGTTTTAGCAAAAAAAAAAAAAAAAGTGACTGCAGAGCAATGAGAGGTTCAGGAGGATGAGAACAACAACAAAAGTTAATCAGTAGCATGGTACTACAGAGATGGAGTGCATTGGGATTTCTTTACCTCTGAAAAGAGGTTGCTCTGCAGCACCATCTTGTCACTAAAAGAAACTCTTAAATGTACTAATATCTGGACAAGACAACTTTTAGTTTAAACTTAAAGGCTTTCTTCACTCATTTCCACAGATGTTAAGGTAGACAATAGAATTCCTTGCAATGGGAACCTAGGACCCCTGGTCTTAGGAAGATACATAAAGTATTGGGACATAGAGATGCAATCAGGAGCAACAGAGTTTTTAAGGGGAAAAAAAAGCCCTGCAGAAAAACCTTGCAGGTTTAGCAGGGTCTTGTGTTCTGGGAATCAGCAAAGCTCCAACTGTATGGTCACAGTGAGACCTGATATGGTAGGCACATGCAGTAAGATGAGAGGCTTCTGGCTGACACATCTGATTGAAGCTGCTCTGAGATGAGTTTCTGAGCTGGATAGTGAAGCCTGATCTGGCCTGACAGAGCTCATTCTTGGGAGCAGTCTTCAGTACTCCCTGGTTTCTGTTGCTTTTATTCTACTACCTTAATGGTGCCTATGTGCCATTTCTGGGATTACACACACATGTGCTGGGGAAGCAATGCAGGTAAAAGTAACTGATAGCATTTTCCTCACAGCTATTTTTAAACAAGTTGAGTTCCCCGATGCCATTCATGGTGCAGCTGTCCTGGCAGTCATACCAGGAGAGCTGATGTAAGGGCTGGCTGCACACCAGGACAGGGAGAACTGTGAGGGGCTGTTCCTGAGGCCAGCAGCCAGGGCCCTCATGGGGCATAGCCCATTCCCACAGTACCTGACCGCAGAGAGCTGGGCAGGCCTGGCATAGCCTGGATTTCACCAAGAATTGAGATAGCTGGGCAAGCTCATGGTGATGAGGTAGCTTGAAGTCAAACTGGGTCAGGATCAGGCCCAGTGATTGCCAGGTGTGTCTGTGATCATAAGGCAAGGCAAGCCTGAGATCAGGCTGATGAACCAGCCTACAGGTTAAGATCAACAAAGCACAGCCAGAGACTACTACTGCTCTAACGTAGCTCAGACAGGGCCTGGGAACTCTGGGCTGAGCTTAAATGCAAACACACCCTCCCCAAACCCCATGGGCAGGGGCTTTGGGCAGAGCTGCAGGGGAGGCTGCTCTGGACAGTGAAGGTCTGTTAGTGCATTCAGGGCCCTGACTGGTGAAGCTACACAAGGGCACGAGAGGGAGTCTCTGGTGCCAGGTTGTGTAAGCTGCATCTTGTGTAGAGGAGGAAGTTCACATGATGAGAGTGCATTGGGAGTGTTTGTGTTCATGTTGGCTGGAGCTGCCTCAACCTGAGTTGCTTGCTCCTGCCCTGTCATCATCAGTTATGTGGTGCTGCTCCCCTTCTCTGCTTGTTTCTTTCTTGTGTTTGGGAATGGGATGGGCATCAGTCAGCAGGCGATGAGCAATTGTATTGTGCATCACTTGTTTTTCTTGGGTTTAATTCCTTTTTTCCTGTTATTATTATATTTTACTTTATGTCATTTATTAAACTGTTCTTATCTCCACCCACCAATTTTATCTTTTTCCAGTTCTCTTCACCATCCCAGTGAGTGGTGTGGGGTTGGTGGCGTGAGATGTGTGATGCTTGGATGCAGGGTTAAATCATGACACAGAGAAATGGCACATGCTCAGGAGGAGCCAAGCAGCCTCAGAGGCCAGTAGGTCAGTGTGTAGGTCAGTGTCACACTTTGTCTCTGCTGGTCTGTGCCAGGAGACCTGGGGACATACAGTGCCAGCTCCTCTCCTCCATGGAGGAAGCACGGTTTCTGTTCACTGCATTGTGCCCTCAGAATGCTTGCTACAGCAAGGTTGCTTCAGCTACTCTACCTCAGCAGGGTCTCTTGCAGGCCTTCAAACCCATGCTGGTTACTCCAGATCCTGGCAAGGCTGCTGATCCTGTCCATCAGTTTTGCATAAAAGCAGCAGGGAGAGCATGCTGCTGGTCTGAGAAAAAATCAGTTTTTTGTTGCCTTTGTCAGTACAGGAAAGGCCTCCTGCTGCTGACTGTTCCCTGTGAATGAGTGCTGTCACTGCACTGTTCTTGCTATTTCCTGCATCTGTTTCTTTTGCATCTCATGTGCTTTAGTGCTGAATTTCTGAGCTCCAAGCTGGCAGCCTGTTCTTTGGCTCTCAGCTTCCCTATCCATCTACATCCCAATGACATCTTCCTCTTTCCTCCTGACTGCTGTGACACCAGACCCTGATTTAGCCTCCAAATCAGAGATCCTCTTCTGTTATCCACCTCTGCCAATAAAAGATAGTTCCCAGCATTATCCAAGGCAGCAAAGGAAAGCAAAGGATGATGACCAGGCATGATCTTGGGAGTCTGCCATACCACCAGGGACACATTTTCAATACAGGAGTCTGGTAATCTAAGGGCATGAGGTTACTGTGGAAGAGCTGGAGAGATTCAGGAGGGAAGTGCTGTGACAGGGATAAAACATGCCCTGAACTTTCAGGCCTGAGCCAAAGGTAAGAAGTGCTTCTCTGTGAGTCTGTCCAAAAGCAGGGTGGTAGAGGGGAAAAAGGGACCCTGCTCTTTTCTCACTGCCCAGCAAAGAACATGGGTGATAGGACTGTGCAGGAGAGACATGAGGTGGCTGAGTCCTCCTCTCCTACTCAGACCCATTGGCCTCTCACACTTTTGTTGAATGAAAAGTTTTGGGAAAGGAGCTGGCCAGTTTAGTAAACTACCCAAAAAGTAATAGGGAGATGTAGTTTCCTGTAGTTCACAATGTTGGGTGGAGTACCAGAAATCTACAATGATGCCTTGGGCAAAGAAGCAATTCCTAACACATATATTTTTTAAATTTTTTTTTCCTCCTCTTTTACTAAGCAGTTCACAGACACTAACTAATCCATGTGATTTCCCTTGGGGATAGCCAGTAACTCTGGAAGAAATCTCTGCTCAGTGTTTCAGGGCAGCCTGGCTATTTTCAGTAGTGGAAGGAGCAAACACAGCCACAAATGGAGGAGAGGAAAACTGAGTAGAAAGCATTCTCACTACAACAAGGGACAGGTTCTCAGCAGGTATGCTCCTTCCCAGCTGAAAGGGAGAGTGTGTAAGAGGATGCTCCTAATTATCTGTGGTTTCAGGGATCATATGGAAAGCTTTTCCTTGGGTTAGGTTAGGTTTCTGTCAAGTCAGCTAAGTGCCCTGCCATGTATTCGCTTGGATTGATGCAAGGGAAGCAGCTGGCTGAGGGTTGTGGCTGACCAGGCTGCCAGTGTGCTGGACTGGGTGTAATTAGTAGCTGCCTCCCTAGGAAAAAGTAAAGCACCAAGGCAGGCAGTCATGTCACTCACTGGCTCCATGCAATGCTTCTAGCAAGATCTAAGAGAAGGCGCTAATACAGTATGTGTACAGTGAATAAAGTTCACAACTTACACAATTTTACTGCAGTCTTGCAAATGTTGAGGTTTGGAGAAAAGCCAGCAAAGGTTGAAGGAACACATAATTTAAGGAACACAACAGATGGGTAATAGTGAGAAGTGTAGTCATGGATGGCTTGCCCTGATTTGGGGTTGTGCTGCAGCCAAAAGGCTGCTCCTGCTGCGCGTGCTGTCCCTTGCACCCACTCTGGGAAGTGGCAGCTGTGGGTTGAGTTGTGTACTGAGCCCTGCTTAAACAGTGATTGTCATTGCATTGCTGAGCTCATCTTGGGCTTGTGCAAGTGCTGAATAAGTAAGGCAAGGGCTACGAAGTCTTGAAAGGGAGAAGAGAGGACTGTCCCTTTCTGCTGTGCCAGACAGCCTTGCTGGGCTGCCAGAAAAACTGCTGCAGTTTGATGGAAAGGGTGATGGGAGTGTAGGGCCAGGACAGGAGTGTGCTGCTCCTGAGTAGTTGTTAAGTGAATGTCTGTGTGTATATACATGAGTATCTTCAGGCTTTGGTTACTCCATTTCCAATATTAAAGTTAAATGTTGATTTGCAAATGTTTGGTAATATTACCTCTGGCCTGGCAGGTGCTTTGGACCTGGGAAGCTTTAGATATGCCCCAAAGTAGGGGTATGCTAGCTGATGTGGCCTGGGGTTTCCTGGATCTGAGGACTAGTTTTAGATCTTGCTGTGGTGGTCTGTTTGGAGATGTTACAGGTGTCCCTGCTGGAAGCAGGCTGTTTGGCAGGGGACAATCACTCAAGTGATGGAAGACATACACATCACACCACATGGAAGCAAGGTGAAAAACTGAGAAATGAGTAGACCCTGAGCTCTCTTCTTTCAAGGGCAGTTGACAGCACAGGCACTAACTTGCCTGAGGTCAGAACCAGCAGGGCTGTCCACCCGTCAGACATGACTCTTCCAAATTTTCAGTAGGTGTGTAATCTCTCTTCCCTGCAGATCACCCCACTCAGGAGTTTCCTAAATAAACTGAATCCCTTTAGTACAGGGACTAGTTGCCTGCAGCCCCTACAAGCATTGGGAGTGTGCCTTAGGCAGAAGACTGACCCATGAAAGAAAGGCAGGCAGAGCTGACCAGAAGACAAGGTAATAAGCAAGGCAAAATGAGAAAGCTCTTTTGAAAACAAAGGATTTTCAGAGTGGAATCACCACTGTCTAACAGGTCACTAGGACTGAAGGATTTGGGTGCAGGGGGAGTAGGTAGCAGTACTTCAGCTCCATAGGTGGCTGCAATGTGTAGAGGGGATGCAGAGCCACTGGTGAAACAAACATTCATAGAATTATGGATGCAGCATTCCTTAGGAACTGTCTGGCACTGTCTGTGGTGAAGCCCTGAAGAGAATCTGAGAGAAAGGGCTACTGTGGTTACAGCTGGGGGCCGTGACTGCTTCAGTGTCAGCCTTCTGCTGCAAGCAGGATCAATAGATTCAGGAAGGAGGTAAAGTCAAAGGGGGAGAGTGGAGGACCTGGAAGAAGACTTCCAGCTGCTTGGACAGAAAGAAAATGCAGGAAGGAAGGGACCACAGGATGTGTAATTAGGACCCAGTGAAAGTGCTGAAACTGAAGAGGAGAGCTTATGGATCCCCACACTAAGGGGGAAGAAGTGTTGAGCACCACTACACCTGTTGAGCTGTCTCAAGCTGCAGCTATAATTGCCTTAAGCTGAGAGACTGATAAACCAGAAACCTCTGCAAGCAGGGTTACTGAATGATGAAAAGCAGGACATGGCCAAAAAATAGATGTGCTGAAAGCCACTGAGGTGATTTGCCTGAAATTTAGTTTGGAAAACTTCACTGGAGCCATGTTGCTTAGTCAAGATGCTCTAAAGATAACTAACCAGTTTCTTCCAGTTACAGAACCTACTTCACCCCCCCGCCCCTTCCCCTCCCTTTCAGCAAGGATTTGTTCATCATCTCATATTAATCCTCTTTGATCTGCTAAGAACCTAGGTAGCTTGGTAAAGTCTCACTCCCTTGTAGCCCTGAGTTTTTCAGCTCCTTGTAGCCTGGACCTGGGCAGGGCTTCATCACACGGTTACAAGTTTTTTGTTGGGTTTTTTTTTTTTTTTTTTTTGGTTGGGTTTTGTTTGTTTGTTTGTTGTTTTGGTTTTTGTTTTTTTTGTTTTGTTTTGGTTTTTTTTTTGGTTTTGGTGCAAGGTCCCTTTGAAGACACTTTGCCTTGTATCATGCCATCTTACTATTCTTGTTTATTTTGCACAACCTTTGCTGCCAGCCTGCAGTGGGTATTTTCCAACCACATTTCCATGGGTCAGGATAGGGGTTTGTGGCACTGGCTTTGTCTCACGTTCAGCCCCATGATCTGTCAGCAGCTGGTCTCAGTGCAGTTACCCTAGAAATGATCACCTATGGGTCTGAGTGGAGTGTTCAAGCCCATTTAAACTGCAACACCAGCTTTCTTGGCAAGCAGAAGAGATTTCAGCAGCCTGCTGTCCCTAAGCATAATGCCAGCAGCTCACAAATGCAGCCAAGGCAGCTCCAGTTCACACAGAGCCTGCACTGCAGTCGGGGGAGCCTGCAGGAGACAACAGAGCTGAGCTGCACAGCTGTGGCCTTGGGCTGGACCTGCAAAGAGAGCAGAGCAGAGGTGGTGCAGGACACTTTTTAACAGCACCGACGGGTCTCTATGCAGGATTGCCACATACTTGCACCTGCCTCGCTGCTTAGTGCCAAGCAAAACAGCCACAAGGACACAGGGGATGGGAAGTGGGATGGAAAGTAAACTAAAGCAGAAATGGCCCCAAGCTCCAGGCAGGGCTGTGGGAGTGCCACCCAGAGCTGGAGGCTAACCACAACTCAGCTGCCATCCCACTGCACAGCTGGCCTGTGGGCTCTGTGACCCAGATTTTGCCTACAGGGCAAAACCTTTACTGGGTCAAGCGAGCTCAGCTGCTACTTTGGGGAAATGGGTGTGATCTGTCATAGATAATCTTTAACTTCCTCTTCCTACAAGATTCATCAACAGGAAATCCAAGCTTTGCATGATAGTTCTAAAATTCTTCTCCAGGAAGATGCCAGAACCAAATGAATTATCTGCTAACCACAGGTGTATGTGCTTTCCACAAGGAATGGCTTTATTAAAAAATAAAATATGACTAGATAATTATTCATTGTGTGGCCCATCAGGCACAGAGGTGCATTTGTATTTTCTTTTACAAAAACCATGGGGGAAGAACAGGCTTCACTGGCCTTCTGGAATTCAGGCACAGCAATTAGTTTCTGTGTACATGTCTCTGTTCACACACAAAACTTTTGGCATGGCACGGAAGTTTCAACTAGAACCTTTGTGGTTAACTAAAACCTCATTTGCTTCTGTGGAAAACCAAGTATCCAGGTAGAGCAATTACTTTAATATAAGATCATTAGATGTGGGTTGGTTTGGGGTTGTTTTTTCCTCCTTCCCTCCAGCTAGATCTTCACTACACAGGCTCTCTTTTACTAATCCAGATGGTTTTGGGTAGCCAGGACTAAGTGCCATGCCTGTTTCTGAGGTATAGCCCAGCCAAGCTATTTTTCATTCTCAATGTATTGTCTGCTGTCCATTACTTCAGCTCTCGGCAGGAATTTCTGATGTGCAAACAGTCATTAGAGAACTTGTTCACATAAGATACAATACGTCACAATTTCTAGAAACCTTCAAGCAGCCCACTATAATCAGGTGGTCATGTTTTCCTAGGACAAACAAGCCTGTTCAGACTTTGTCCTGTGGAATTTCAGGTTGTTTGTACTGTAATCAGAGGTTCTGTTCACTGGACATTTCTGTCCTTTAGCATGTTATGGCCACCCCTACCTCCATCCCTAATTACAGCCAGACTAGAACTCAAATAGAGTTAGAAGTAAATTTTCAATGTCATCCTCTGTAGCTCCCTTCTACCATTTTTTGACCTTACATGAAAGTCTAGCACTAGTGTTTGAAAGATGCAGGTTAATCAGGGAAACTTCAGTATTGTTTACAGGACATCTCAGGTCATTTTAGTGCTGTTTTAATCTCAGTTCTCTCAGAAGCCTGCCAGGCTCTCTTCACATTCATGTGTGCTAAGACAAAGGAGCAACAAACCATTCCACTGTGGGTCAGCAAGTGTAACACTTGCAATTACTGCACAACACTGTATTTTTACCTGGGACACAGAACTGAGAGCAGACTGGATCTTTAAATAAATCCAAGTGCTTATACACCAACATGTCTAATTACATGACATAAGCTTAGAGGCATCTTCAGATATTGAATCTAGAATACTAACTAAATTCATAGCTAAATCCAGCCATTTTTAATGTCTGTTGCTTAGATATTTAATTGCCTTTTGGAAATACTTTCTCTTTTATTGAAAAATGACATAATAGACTCTGAGCAAAATGCCTTTTTCTTTTGGTTTGCACCCCTCTTCCCCATTCATGAAGTACATTGCTAGAGATATTTCAAGCAAAACTTTCCAACTGTAAGTTTCTGTGGTCTCCCATCTCTTTGTTCCTGGCAAACTACATTTCAAGGCATGTAGTATGCTGTAAAAGGTTAATTTCTGTTGTCAGCCAGGCAATGAGATATTTGTGATACATTAATCTTCATAAATTAAGTGTTTGAATATGTCTATCCCCTCCTCTGTTTCAGTCTACATTTTGGTTTACTAGCTGCTGTTAACACAATACTGGCCATTTAACTCGATGTTCACCCATGACTTCAGCCTTTCTTATGTGTAGCACCCTTTTTCCAAACAGCTCTGAAGCAGATCATCCCAAGTGGTTGGTGGAGGCTAAACTGAGTTCTGTGAGTCTGACTGAGCCAGGTCACTCACACGTGCTAGGCCAGAATAAGAATGTCACTACAGAAGGTTACTACAAACTCAAAATGCATTTCAGCAGCAGTTTCAAGCAGATGTGCTAAGTAAGCCATTTTTAAGCAACTGCTTGTTTGCCTTTGTTTCTCTGGCAATAGGAGATTTTCCAATTTTTTGTTCCCTCAAGCTCTTGGGTTAATCAGTCCCTCTGTTGGAATATACAGAGCACTAGGATCAGGTCTTCCCAGCAGCCTCACAGGCTTTCAAAGGCATGAGGACAGGTGAGATAAAGATGTTGGATACATCCTCCCTGCTGAATGGCACTTAACAACTGGGCATAAGTGCACTTGCAGCAATTCAGGACAAAAAGGGGTGTTACCCCTCTATAGGTAATTTGTGCCAGCCAGCAGGCAACTTCCACAGTGCAACCCTCATCACAGTGCAGGGGTCTTTGGCAAAGCAGGGAGTGCACTTCTAGCCCTGTGTAAGCCAGGGCTAGATATTGGAAAGGAAAAAAAGAGGGTCGCTGCTGTGCACTAAGTGCTCTTGAAGAGAGGTGTAGCCAAAATAATCTAGATGCATTAGAAACCCCAACATACAGAAGTGAATTTAGGAATCCTAAGCAGAACAGCACTGGAACATGGCTGTCATTTTGTTAAAACCAGCCTTCAGCATGTGTCAAAGACCATTCTAGTTCAGGGAGCATTCAGTCAACTCCAACTTGCTGCACAACAGGTCTGTTCAGAACTCATTAGCCTGAACAGCCACACCATGCAAGACAGAAGCTTCTTTCTCCTGTGCCTCAGCTATACTATCATTCATTCCTGGGGTTATCCCAATAGAAATGAGGGCAGTGAAAAGGGATGTTCAGGTTGTAGCTGTGTAACTTTTACCAGCTGTCTTATCAGGGAAGCCAACAAGCTTGCAGGTGAGGGATACTGAAAACTTATAAAATACATGGGAAATAGAGACCTTTCTGCCAGTCAGCTTGATGGAGCTAAAAAGGGTAAACAATAGTAGAAGTTCCTTATTACACTGTATATCAAAAATTCATTGAACAAGAAGCCTGGTGGCAGGGCAGACCTCAACACCCAATGCACTATGGATGCATGTGCACTGAAGTCAAGGAAGTATGCTTTCTCTCTTTTATAACGCTCCATGAAAACACCTCCTTTCACTCAGTGCAAGTCAAAAGGATCTGTTTCTTTCTGCACTCCTACACTACTGTAGTGCTCAGAAAAGTCTTTATTCATCCTTGTTTATTTTTTAGAAAATCCCTACAGATCTAGATGTTTAAATGAAGCATTAGTTACATGGAATATGTGCCTTTAAAGTCCAGAAGCTGCAGGATATACTGCAAAGGCAGGTTGGGGCCAGGAGTGACCCAGTGACCTCGGCAGGAGATGCTGGTATGGCTGTGAGGCACTGGTGGGGCAGCAGCAATCATGATCCAACCTTCTCAACATAATTAGCAGGATAGAGTCCAACTTGACCAGTGAGAAGTCGGCCTTTGCACCAGCCCTGCTCATCTTCCTCACTAATCTTCATTAGTTCTTCACCTAAAAGTAAGAACAGCCATTAAGAGGCAGCCTTGAGAAAGGTAGCATGGCATTTTACCCACCCAAGATGACTTTATAAAAAGCAAGACTATTGGTCTCAATCATCACACTCTTCTCCCCTTATCAACACCCTTATCATAATGCAGTTTAATCAAAGCCAGAATCACTGATCTCTTCAGTATTTATACTCAGTACTACTACCTTGACCAAGGAACTTAAACAGACCTTCACTACTTCTATTCAGCATCAGAAATCTTTTGGCCCTATAGTTCTCTGCCTGCTTTTCTCTCCCTAAGGAACATGCCTACCAACCAGAGTGATCAGACTGATCTGAGACATTTTTTTCTTAGTGGCTCCTCTGATAGGCAAGTGGGAAGGAAATTCAAGAAGCTGCTAAGCTCTGGCTGGTAGGACTCAAAATGTCTATTCCATGATGGAGTGTCTGGTTTGGCCAGTAAGGCATGAGATCAACTGATTTCTCAGACTATGACCAGGAAAGACCTTTAACATTCCCACATCAATTTTGGGAGGGGCAGAAAGATCCCCTCCTCAACCAATAGTCATACTTCTGCCAGAGAGGGAGGTCTGACTGCATCAATAGGCACATCCCACATTGGCAGAGTCTCAGAAAGTCACTGCTGTTCCTTAATGGTATGTGTTGCTCAGAGCTGATTCAAAAAGGAGATGACTACAGCTAATAAGTCATACCCCATTTCATCTGCTGAGTGGAAAGAAAGAACAAAGTCAAGTTCTAGAGCACTCATATTGCAGGATATTTTAAAGCAACAAGTTAATGTTAGGAAGTTTACTAGTATGGTAACACTGCAGCACAGATATTGGCCTCAGGCACAAGGCCCTGCTACTGAAGGACTTCAGTGACTTCCAGTGAGTGTGTTTTGGAGAGCTATAGCACAGAGATACCATGTAAAACTCAAAACAAGCAAGATCAGAGACACTCCCAAGATCATGATGTCCACTTGAAGATGAGAGGAGGCCACATGAAAACTTAAATTTAACTAAAGGAAGAAAAGGGGACAGGTCTGTCTGCTCCAGCGCTCAATCCTCTGCTGCAGGCCAGGATCTCCATTCATGAGATACCCATTCTGAGCAACAGTTTGCATAGCTGTTTTTTTCCCAGCTGACCTCTGCCTTCAGTAGTACATGTCAGTCAGGTGAGCTTCTCCCAAAATATCTATCTTCACATTATTTGAAAAGACAATCCAGAAGAGCCGTGTAATTTTTATATCAATGGTGCAAGGGAGAAACATTTAATAAAGGTTCAAGACACAATTCAGAATAAATGCCCTAAGAAGAGGCAGGGGTCTGCTCTCCCTGCACTCTGACCAAGGCCTAGGCAGTCTCTTGCCATGTGGCCTCACTACCTTATGGTCTAGAAAAAGCTGGATTTCCCACTGTGTCATCCACCTTGAAGGAGCTGGCAATGGTCAGACCAAGGGAAGAATAAAGGTCAGTTTTCAAGTGGACATCCAATTCTTACAGAGTGTTGCAATCATTCATTGAGCCCAAGTGAGGACAGTGGAAGGTTAGTAAGAGATTAGTGCTTCTGTACCTGCTTTAAAGCTCAGCTCATCAGCCTCCTGTCCCGTGTAATCATAGAGTGCTCGTACCCGTACACCTGGTACCTTTAGGTCTTCCTCATGCCCGTTGGCATCCAGGCACTTCTTGGGAGTGTCCTCATCTGACCACTCTGAAATGTCTTCCTTCCCTCCGCTGTGTGCGTGGAAGGTGAGAGGGGACAAGATGGTTGTTAGTGGATTGATCTTTCACCAACCTTCTCCTGAATCATGCACCACCCTGACTCCCCCTGAGACTGCTCTGCTATAGGACAGGGTGCAAGAGGCCCAAAAGTCAAGCAAGGGCAAACAGGGAAGAGAGATCCCAGAAGATAATAGATTTTGTTGAGAGCACCCTAGCATTAGAACCCTGAGGGCCAGGAGGATAACTCACTGTCAAAGTATTTTTACACTCACACACACTCTTCATGACCTCCTCCTACTCTAGCAGACGTTCTTATACAAGGAAGGCCAGTCCTAACTGGACAGCCCGGCTGCATCCAGAGTTATTCCAGCCAAGAATAAGACAGAGAGGAAAAGCTGTGTTTTGCATCCTGACAAGATGTCTGGAATTATGTTTTCCAAGTCAGGGACAAGAGCAGAGGGGAAGAGCAGCAGAGGACAGACACCTGAAACCCAAAAAACCCTGCAGAGGCTATGTTCCATACTAACTTCACATTGGTTGGTGCCTTCAGGGTGTCATAGAAGAGACTGTTCTGCTCCTCTTGATAGGAAAACCTGTAGATTGGCAAATAGGGCCCTTGAATCCAATTGACTGTGAAATACAGTTAGTGGCCTTGAAAAATCTCTATATCCCCATTCTTCTCTGCTCAGTTCACTTCTTCTTCTCCGCTCAGCCAGAGTCTATCTTTTAAAGCAGGACAGCTACTGTTACAGTAGGATGAGTCTGTGCTGCTTCTCCCTATTCTCCAGGCTTGCCTCCTGGCAAGGGAAGCAGCTATGCTCAAACTTGTCAGGTACTGCTCAGCACCATACCAGGGAAAAACAATAAGAATTTGTTACTTTCATTTAGGAAACCACACAACCCCCAACTTTTCTCATCCTGTCTGGGAGGAAGAACTGGGGAAATGCATGCCAGAATCAGACAGCACTAGTCAGGATTGGGCTAAATCTTTTCACTAGAAGGATCTTTACCAGGAAAGCATTTTGTGAGGCAGAATGTGCTAGACAAAAAATCCCAAAAAACCCTACAAAACAAACTCAAAACCAAACAGCTACCCTAAACAGCATTTTCTACACGGCCTTTTTCCAGAATGCCACAGGTAAGGCCATGGGCAAGAGACAGGAAATTAAAGAAGAGATTACTCTTTATCAACCCAACTCATTCATGACCCTAGGCAGGACTATACTTTTCCTAACATGATATATCCCAGAATTCAGCCTTTACCTTGTCTGCAGAGGGGTCTGTGAGACAACACCATCTCGTGTAGGCAAAATGCTGGTCAGTGTGACATCATCAGGCATCTTGCCACTCTTCTCCTTCTTGGTGATTTGCCTCTGTGTTTCAAGGGACCATTCCTGTCCAGGGAAAACCAGTAATACCATCAAAGCCACTCAGATAGAAATACTCTGTGCATCTTTTCTATCCAATACAGAACAACAGAAGACCAGGTTGTACTTCAGTAGCAGCTGAAGTGGTCAGCTCAACAGCCTTGCTGGTATAGCAGGCTCATTTCTGTTGAATCCCAAGCTGCAACAAGAGAGGCTGTGAGAAAATCATCACAGAAAGCTGTCCCACGGTCCTGAGCACCACTTCCTGTTCTCTGACCTTGCAGTTGGATGGCTGGAGTATAGCTTGGCAGCCTGCGTGTGCCCCTTTGGGCAGCAGATACCTTGCAACACAACAATTTCAGAAGAGCCCAACATCCTCAGCCTGCTGAGCAAAGACATGGTCTTTCCAACACAAGACTAGCAATGGCCAGTTTCAGCTGAGCAGCTAATTGTTTGGAAATAGCATTACCAGAGTCTAGAATGCTGCCCCACCTCAAACTGAGGCCAATTCATCGCCATGCCCGGTCCATGAGTGTTGCGCCACCACTTCAGGTCCTCCTGGTTGTCTGCAGCCATGATGACTTGGTGGAGATCCCGATACAATGCATGAAAGCTACAACCAGAACAGACAGAACCACCAGTAATCAAATCCCTCAGCAATTTCCCAAAAGCCAAGTAGGAAGTAAAAGATTAACCTCGTGCACAATTACATAGCATCCTCAATCCCACAGGATTGAGCATCACCTATTCAGCCCTAGGAAAACACAGCCTCCCTTTCTGGAGAGTCAGCCTGGCAAACGGGACGGGCTTGTTTGGTGTGGCAGTGCCTAACAAGTGCCAGCACAGCTCATTAAGTGAGCACTGAAATAACTTGGCACACTCACACACATGGACAGGGAAGTGGCTCAGATTTGTTGTCTATACCATAAAGGGGGCAGAGAAGATTTTTGGCTACGCCTGTTACCCCTGTGTAACCTCTGCTAAGGGCAACTCGTGGGCATTACTTCACAAAAGGTCTCTCTACTAAGGGCAAAATGGGAATGGAATAACCATCAATACTAGATGGCAACAGAGCTACTACATTCCTCGGCCTGGGATTACATACATAGCTACATGAAGCTTTTCATAGGATAGAAGTACACACACAGGACAGTACTGGAGAGTAGTGAAAAAGGAAGGGTTCAAAGGCAGAAAATCCTCTCTGGAGAGCCTGGTGCTGCCTACAATCACAGACCCCAGCACTTGTCACTCTACAGAGACCAAATGCCAATTCTAATATACACTTGAAAGGGGAAGAAGTAAGATCTGCCTGATGCAAGCAGCTTCCAGAGACCAGAACTGGCACCCCTCATCAGAGCCTAAGCACTCCAGGCTGGCAGGATTCCCCTCTGCATCGGGGCCAGTACCTTTCACTGGTGGAGAGGTTGAGATGCTGGTGCAGATTCAGAAGCATCTCCTTGAAGAAACACAATCGCTTGCGCTCTGCCTCCTGACAGCCCTCAAACACTTGCTCCATGTCCTCCATGTAGCGGGGATTGTAGCGATTCAATTCTTCCAGCATCTTCTCATACTGATCCTTGCACTGTAGCAGGAACACAGCAATGGTGAGATGTGTTGCCCTGATGGCAAAGAAGTAACAACTCTCCCTACTCTGGCTTGGGACTGATAAATTTTTCCCCCCTGCACTGTGGAAAAAATACACCAAAGAATTAAGAAATCCTACAGCTGATGTGCCAGTCCATTGCTCTCCTAATATTCTTGCAAGTTCCCTGGTTTTCCTTACTACTCTCTTTCATACAGGACCTTCCACACTTTCCCTCCTGTGAAGGGACAAATCAGGTATTTTTGGTAGCCAGGTCTTCAGCTCTACGGGTTCCACTCCCTGCGCCAAATCCCCTACACTTGTTTCCTTTTTTATTTAAATTCATTTATAAATTAGGATCTTGCATAACTCCAAAGACCAAGATCTTAGTTACTGAAGTCTCAGTCTAGCTCACTAAAACCTCAGATGATGGGATTTCACATCTTCTTACAGGCTTCAGCTGAGTAATTTCACGGAGGGACATTCCCACCAATGCTTTTCCTTGAAAGAAGTGTCCTTGTGACCCCCATCCATAGAACACACACACCCCCACACACACCTTCTCAGCCTCCTGAGTGCACTTCTCTACACGCTCCTGCAACTTGCGCATCTGCTCCTGGGAGACAGACGAGTCTGCCTTGGCATGGTTCTCCCTTGTATGGGCTGTTTTCTCCTCCTTCCGGGCTGCGTGATAGTTTTTCTTAGAAGTCTCCACCTGCAGGAGAAGGGATGCAGAAAAAGCTGTGATCCTGCCCACATTGATCCTCCAATACTCAGAGGAGGCATGTTAACATTTGTTAGAGTCTGCAGCAACCTAACAAGAATGCCAGTTCAACATTCAGTAAACAATGCTTCAGTGGGAGTGGTACCTTCAAATGATCTCTTTTTCAGTGCTCACCTGCTGTGCAGGAATACAAAACCTGTTGCCAAAGTCTTCCCAAATGGGAAGGAAGTTATAAAACCACAAGAACATGAGATCCTCGAGAGATCCATCCCTCTCTGGGAATTCTCTGCTACTCTGGCTAACCTAGTTTGTTTGTCCAGTGGCTCTTGAAATCAGGCAACCAGCTCAACTACCTTTATCTCTCTTTCCTCATTCACACTTTGCTTACATCTTTCATCTTCTTCACCCAGGGTTTCTGGGCTTTGCGGAACCCATCCTCTGCATCCTTTGTTTCCTTGAAGCCTCCAATCATCTGCTTGTGGTAGGCCTCCTTCTGCCAGGCCTTGATCTTATCGGAATCTTCACCAGCCAGGTGGTTCCGCACAGCCAAGTGAATTTCACTCAGTTTGTCTGCAGCTGTCAGGAAGGCATGCCAGGCCTTTTCCAGAGTACCATACTGCGGACCTGCAGGAACAAGCACCAGAGAGACTCTTATACCTACTGCCCACAGAAGGGAATGCAAAATCTCTTCCTCTTATATCTACCAGTATGGAGTCACTTTCTCATCCAACAATTCAGCACTGACTGGTCTCCACAGTTCCACCAGGCAGCATCTAGACTGGCTGGTAGAGCTGGATGAGATAGGGATTTCTTTGGGCAGCTTCAACTGTCCCAGACAGTGCCTGCTAGGAGAAGGTTTCTGTAGAAAAAATTCTCTTCCCAAATCTGGCTTAGGCTTCAGAACAGAGAGCAACATTAATTCATGTCTGAGGCTAGGCTTCTGTTCCACAGACCAACAGGTCCTTTGGGACATCTGTCCCATTGTTTCCTGTTACTTTGTGAGACACTATCAGTTTGAACACACTGCCACTAAATCACAGCGTTAGTAGTTATTCTCAGACTGCAGGAGAAGACAGCTAAGCCATCCTTAAAGGGGGTATCTCCAGCTTGATTTAAGACATGGACTGCCCAAGGACTTGCCAAACTAAGCACCAAGTTTTTTTATTTTTAATAAACATGCACATGGCAAGAGAATACATCTCCAAGTGAATCAGAGGACTCACTCAAAAACAGGCAAATACACAAAAAACCCAAGAAAGTTACCCCCTTCCTGGGGAAGGGAAGCCTGTCCCTCAAGGAAACAATGTCACCTCAGTAAAAGATAGCACTCAAAGAGGGGAATGAAATGATTGCTTCCTGTTCCCAGTCTGATATGCTAACTTTACCTCTCTCCACATTGGTCCTCCACTTACGGGACCATTCTGTTAGCTGCTGGGCATAGTTCTTCTCTATCTTGGCTCGCTCCTGGAAGCAGGAGATAAGGTCATTGCAGAGCCGGTAGCCATCATCCACACGTTTCACTGTCCGCCTGTAGTTCCCAGCCTGAAACGTCACACAGCATTATCCTTTAGACCGTACTGACTTTCACATTCCTACAGTACACACAAGAGCAGGTCCATCATTGCACGGGGAGGGAACATGGGTCCTTCTGAAGCATCTGCGCTCAGACCCTCCTCTGGCAGTCTCAGGCAGACACAGCACTGGAGGGAAGAAGCTGAGATGCTTTGCTTGCTTCTCTCACAGCTCAGATCAATGTCAGCTGAACAAGGAACTCTCATTCCACAGTATCTATGGAAGAAAGACTCACTACTCCCTGCAGTAACACACAGCATAGCACTGAACCTTCCCACAGCTCCTCCCTTCCACTCCTCAAGGGCAACATGTCACCACAGACCTGGAACTCAACCCAATTCCAGTGGGTGGTAAGATGACACTCCTACCTCCCTCACATTCCAATTATCCTTCCTTACCTCCCAGAAACTGCCCCCAGGAGCCTCCCCGCCAGCATCATCTTCTGATGACATCACCCTTTTTTTCTTGCAGCAGAGAATGTTTGCAGATTTCAGTTAACCTGAGAAGAGAGAAAAGTGATTTCCATCATAGCACTTGGCTGAGCCTTTGCAGACAGCATAGTTCTCCGTGGCTCTTGGAGCTGGAGGAGCCCAACTTGCTGCCCTTCAGTCAAGTAGTGTCATCAGTACTACTCTAGCTGCAGATGGCAAGGTCCAGCAAAGATGCCTAGGGCTGAACTGGCCTCCTCCCTGCAGACAAGAGGCCTCCTTGGCAGGCCTGTAACACATTGGGAAAGGATGTTGTAGAAGACAATCTTGCCAGCCTTGGCTGTGCAGATATCAGACATGCTCATGAATCCAACACTCTTCAGCAGCACCAAATACTTCTGCAGAGATTCTGTTCTTAACCAAAGCCCTGGAGAGGGTAACAGTAACTGAGGTAGCTAAAGCTATTTAAAATCTGCCTTGAAAGACTTTATTTAAAGTCTTGTGTCAATGGAGATGACTCCAGCTTCCCAGTGTGACTCAGGATTACAGGATTACAACTGACTGGGGAAAACAAGGCTGAGCAGTCAGCAGGCAGGCATGTCTTGAATGGGGAGGAGCCCTATAAGCTGCCCACCAGCTGAACTGGGCTTGAGCAGAAGTACAGAAATGTTCTGGGGCATACCCAGCCAAACGGCAGCACAGCACACATGCCTGTTACCCATCAGCACTGCTTCCCTAGAAACATCCCTGCACAGCTGCTCTTTTCACTACACTCACTGCATTAGGCTCAAAATCTAGATTGGAAGGTAAAAGGTTCCTGTCATTCTCTGCTGTCTCAGAACTTCTGCCCATTTCCCTGTGCACTGCCAGTTTGTTCCTGATGTGGTATGGAGCCATGAATTCCTTGGGGAGAGGTTCAGGGTTGTTCTTGTGCAAGAATGAGAGAAGGAGTAACAGGACCCAAGCCCAGTCACTTGCTGACAAACCCAGGTCTTTTCAGACGAGCCCAGGTTAATGCAGCATGCATGGCCTTTGCTGCCACTTCTCCTCTTGCACATTCCTAGTTATAAAAAGCTTCCCTCACACCCCAGAGAGGTATCTGCTCATTCTGCCAGCCCACAGAGCACACAGCAGAGAAGAAGATCAGGTCAAGAGTCCACATCTCCCACCTCACGCAAATCCTTCTTGGTGGCGTGAGCCGCATAGTGAAGCGCCCCAACCCAGACTTCAGAAATTTCCCACATTTAGCTATGTTTGCCCAGTGTCATCCCATGGAGTGTGTCAGAAGTGTATTAGTGCTGTTCCTCTGGCCTTCTTCAGAAGGCTGGAAATGCTGAAATCCAGTCACTAAAGCAGGTTGTTAAATGGGATACGACATCCAGGTACACAAACCTTGAAAAATTAATTCCTCCACCATGCCATCAGCTGTCCCTGTCCTCCCTCCCCACATTTGTCATCTGACTGCAAAGCCATCTTACAGCCTCCAGGGCACGGAACTCTACTCCTGGCCCCAGTAACTACATACCTGAAAGCTGAAAGCGAGACGCTGCTGCAGAGGAGCAGTGGGAAGCTGGCAAGTGTGTCTCAAGCTCTTCAGACTATAAAAAGACTGGAGGAGACAGAGATGGACATGGTCAGACACTCCTTTGCAGGGATGATGCCTGTTCTGATGCACACAAAGGGATGTCCCTTTTCTACCAGCTACTTAGGAAGGGCACCCTCTGATATAGCAGCTGCACCCACTGTGCCTCCCGAGATGCCATGTTCCAGCACGTAGGAGAGATGCCAAATCCTTGTGTCACAAGATCTAGCCCCAGAGAGAGTTAAAATAGAAACACTGGGGTGGCTGACAGCACTGTGCAGGAAAGGCAGCATCACAACAGCTGAGCACAGGGAACGGCTTGGGCCAGAAAGACCTAAAATAAGCACCCAGGCACCCCACATGGGGCCTGCTTCCCCTCACTGGACAGTGTCCATTTTAGCAAACCCCACCGCCTTCATGCCCTTGCTGCATACACTTTTACACAAAGCTGCCTTTGGAACAAAGAGAGAAGGACACACACATACCTTCTCCAGTCTCTTTTACTAAAGACGAAGATTTATACACAAGTCAAAGAACTTGATAACTCTACATAAAGAAAAAAAGAAAAAGCCACCAAGTCACCAAAATGCATATTCTGGTCTACAGTTCCTTTAGTACAAGAGCACCTAGCACTGCACTGGTAGAATGTGGCCCTCTAGCAGGAGAGCTTTTTTGTCCCTTGCTTCTGTAGGCCGTTCCCATCTCATTCTCAGAAATACTTTATTTTGCCATATGGCACAGGTAATGGTATGGTATGGTACAGCCTTCCACAGAGCAAAGAGAAGTAAAAGGTCTGCAGAAGCTAAGAAAAGCCAGGACAGAACAAGATATTTTTGTTTATCTCACATTTACATCCCTGGGGATTCACCTCAATCTAAAAAGTTTATTTATTAAAAAAAAACCCAGACAAAAATAACAAAAAACCTCAGCTACAGACAAGCAAAAAAAAAATCCCTTCTCAGTCACCAGCATGCACTCAGCTGAGGCTGGAAGGTTAGGGCAGCTGAGAGTAGAAACCACAAAACATGGAAGTGGGATCTTTAGCCAGATGATAAGACCATTATTGAGAAGAAATGAAAGAAGGTAGGGAAACTGAAGGAAGGAAAGAAAAGCAGACTGGGTTATTGCAAACTATTGACTTTTGGTAAGGAAGGGGAAGGCAAGAGGTTGAGGGGGAAGAGTTGTGACTCTGAGTCGTCCAGGTCACTGGATTAAAGGTTATGGCTTCCCTGTAGTCCCTGATAAAACCAGACTAAACATTCCTGAAATTGCTATGATTAAAAAAAACTTTGTGAAGGTATGTAAAAATGTATTTAAAACCCATCCTTTCTTTCTTTCTCCTGATGAAGACATAGATCAATGATACATGACACATGAATGCTGTATCACTTTTTCCACGCTACTCCCCCGTCCCCACTTTATCAGGAAGCAATGAATCACAAACATGCCTTCCATCTCTTCTTTCCAATTCAGGCTGACTACATGGCACTATAATTTGGGGGGTAAATGTGGAAAGCTGTTGTATGGCAGTATATGCTTGTTCATTTGAGGGACAGGCTAAGCAAACATCCCAAACCCTGAATCCATTCTTTCTGCAGTTTCCATGTTAGAATTTGAGTCACATCTGCTTGCTTTCTCAGGAGCCACAAACTCAAATAAGCAGATTTACTATCACTAACAGGCTCTGAAATATAATAGTAGCTGTGCTAGATCAGACTAAGGTATATCATGGCCTCATAGCCTTTCAGACAGCAGCCAAAAGGAGGTACCTTCCCTCACTTTGACAACAGAGCAAGCATACATGATGCCTACCTGCGTGCTCTCCAAGCCTCTAACCACTTGCTGACAGGAACTTCCCTGAGATGGATGTGCCACCTATGAATGAGCACTCAACAGATTTCTCTTCCATTAATTTCTTCAACCTACTTTTGAATTCATATGATTTTGCAGCATCTGTAATATCATATGCCAAAGCATGCCACAACTTAAGGCTTTACTGTAGTCATCAGCACAGTAGCTGGGGGGAAAATACAATGAAGTGATATTTTTACAGACTAATCTCCATGACCTGAGTAAGCAGTCAGTTGAGTACATATTTCCATAGCAGTTGTAAAGCCTTTATAAAAATCCAGAAAAATCCAGCTTGGTAGAAGCAAAAAGGTCAAAGAACAAGAAGGACCCTTTCCTGCTGGGCTTTTTCTGGACTTTACATACTTCATGAGTCCAGAAGAGTCAGTCAGCAGATCAAATTGGATCTGCATGCAGACATAGGGAAGGTACTTAGTACTGCACAGAGGGGCTGAAAAGAACAGCTGCTGCTGTCACCCTGAGTGAGCCCTGGATGAGCTAGTAGATTGCCAGTCCACCCCTTCATGCCGATCTATTCCTGAAACACCACATGGTGTGAGCCACTAAGTGTTTGAGACCAGGGAAAACCCAAGTTCGACGGGAAGAGTAAATGTATGTGCCAAAGCCTGGACGTTGTTTTACAGCAAAGTAAAATGACAGGGATACCTCATGGACAGCCTGATTTAGCAAGAGCCACCAAATGATTCAGGAGGGCTGGCAGAGCCTGTACAATATGAGCAATGTAGCTGGAGTTATATTGGATCAACTAGAGTTTTGGAGTGTTGTATGTAGGCCAGTACCACATACAAGACTCCTCCTGATGCCACTGCCACCTCTGCTAAGAGGAGGCTATCTAGCAAATCATATTTGCAGGGCAAAGGAATGTTTATGCCTACCTTCCCACCTTTGTTTATCAGCTCTCACAGTTAAGAGCTACTTAAGACCTCACAGCAGCTCCTGCAAGATAAGGTCTCTGAAGAAGAAGGAAAGAGTGACTACATTGTCATTCATTTCACACCTCCAGAGGATTAATGGATAAAGGCATCACAGACACCATACAACCAGCAACATCAGGCAAACTGAACTATGCAAATGACAGCTACAAGTATTTCTGCTTGCTGTGTTAGAAAAGATACCTCCCTTCTTCTCCCACATACCTGCTCTCACTTAGGAGCCAACATAATTATTAGGCCACACCTGCTATCAACTCCCTATTAAGTTATCAAAAAATGCTTCTTGTTCTTTAACTGCAGAAAGATGGAATGGCTCATGACTGTCTCACTGGTAATGAGCTCCACTCAGGAAAATACCTGAGGCCTCATTGTGATAGAGCTGTTTCTACCTTTAAGCCATATTGTTATTCTCACTCGTGATCCAGTCAGGGACACGTCTCAGACCACACATCCCTACCCTCAGACCAAGGTGTCAGGCTAAAAAATTCCCTTTCAAAAACATGTGAAACCCATTATGCATTGTAGGGTGTACCTTGTTGCTTCATGCTTTCACAGCATCTGTGCAACAGGGTCCTGATCCACAAAGAAAACTTCTAGATCCAAAAGTAATAATAGCTGTTGTCCATTGAAAGCTTTGCCTCAGGAGGTAAACCACAGAAATTCTCTTCCATCTATACCACATGCCAGTACTTCCAGCCTCCAAATGCCCAAGGCACCACTTCTATGCATTGCCTGAGAATCCTTATGAGCAACCGTTTTCCTAAGTTTCCCAAGATCAAACCTCTGAACTCTACAAGGGCTCAAAGGGCTGCAGTCCTGCAGGAATTCATCCACACAAATAAAGCTTGTATATTGCACCAGACAAGGCCTTCTGCTCAACTCCTCTTCCCTTTCCCAACTACAACAGCAAATGCTGGATACAGACACATGTAGGAACAAATTGAGTAACATTTATCTAGTAAGTGAGGCTTTGGTGAAGACGTTTTTATTGTGGATCAATTTCTATATAGGTGCTAAAGCCAAGCTAAGCAAAAGTTTTAACCAGTAATAGGTTGCTACTAACTAATTTCCACCTCAAGACAACTACCATCAGAAAGGAGGAATTTGATACTTTCTGCAACCAATTTGTTTGATTTCCTGGTCATTCTTCTGTACAGCACTCCAAGGCATTATTTTCCCTCCAAAAACACTGGCACTCTAGTACAGGTTGCAGATAAATGTTTCAATCTGAACAATCCAACCACACAAAATGGTAGCGCCCCTTCCCTTACAGCATGAAATCCCTTTTTTTTCTTCTAACTTGTCAGAATGAAACTAGAGAGCTGAAGCCAGGAGGTTCCATGTCACTCCAGCAGTGTAACAAACTCAATTGCTGTTGGTACAGCAGAGCTAGGAAGGTCCCCAACAGAGAGAATGAAATGGGGCATGGGACAGGGTGTCCTTTCCAGACTCCCCAGCTCTGCAACTGCACATCCAGTAGCTCTGCACCAGTAACTGGGATGACGTCCAGTAATGTCCTCTCCACTGCCATTATGTAGGAGGTCTGGTATTTATAGGCAGACACTCACCTTTCTGAAGAGGGGACAGTTCTTGTCTACTGCTAGAAAGAATGCCAAGTAACACAAAGATCCCCCAAAAATTCCCTTAGAGGTATTTATCTTATTGCAGTGTCATGCCCTCAGCAGTCACCTGACTGGGAAAGGGACTAAGCCAGTGTTTCCCAGCCTCTCCCTAAGGACTGAAGCCTGCCAGAGCTGTCTAATACAGTTTCAGGCAAGATTTCAGTTTCAGCTCATTTCTCCAGCCAGGGAAAGGTCAGAGAGACAGCAGGCAGAACAGTAACTACACAAAGAGGTCACTAACAGAAGCCCATCTCCCAGCCCATGATTCTCTAGAGATCATGTGGCTGTCCACTAGCAAAATTCTCAACGATTATACAAAATTCTAAAACACAGACAAGATTGAAGAGCTGACCCTTTGAGTCCAGACCACAGCTTCTTTAGCTTAGTCTTCACATTCAGATCAAGTTAATGTACTGATGACAGGCATTCCCCATGTGCCACCCCAAGCTGTTTTCAAAGTGTTCATGCAGAACTCAATCCTTTCTACTATTAGCTATTCCCTGTCAGCAGCCAAGGCTACAGGACAGGCTTCTACTAATACACTGCTGCTGATCTAGGGGTTAAGATTCCCGGCTGACATAGCTTTACCAGACAGAACTGTTTTACCAAGAAAAAGAAAAAAATCTGCTTTTATTTCCAATATGATGTAGAGGATCTTTAACATTACAGGAACACAGATCTATTCTGGTTAACATGACAGTATGAGACAATGTTAATGAAGGAATGTAGTGGGCTATCAAGGTAAATGTTACATTTTTTCTGAGTTGTTCTTTTTATTAAAAAAAATAAATCACAATCTCAAATACAGAGCTGAAGGAGGGAAAAAGCCAGCAGTGAACCATTGTGTACCATACTCAAACAGGGCAATAGGCTATGTTAATTTTTATTCCAAATGGCTGCTGGTATAATTTAAACATGTATGTTGTATCTACATGTTTAGCAGCTGCAGCTAACTTCTTAGTAAGAAGCCACACATACAAGTTACCAGGAACAGCACTACCCTAGCTGCTTTCTTAGACCTGTTAACAGCATCATTGCTGTTCCACTCCTTAGTCACAGAATGCCCACTTTCCAGCTCTCACACTCCCTCTCTTACCACTCTCTCAGGGCAATGTTTTAACCCAGGCAGATATGGAGAACCTTTAATTGCTACTGTCCCACTCTTTGGCCTCTTCACTTGTTTGCTTCTACGCTGGATATTTCCCAGGGTACTTCCCACCCTGCTGCATCAGTCTCTGCAAGCAAACACCAAACACATGCACTTCCCTTTTCCAGATAGGACCCAAACAACTGAAAGTTCTTTTTTCCTTAATCACTGATAAACAGGTGTTTAAAGCTCTAGTAAAAGCTAGTATATCCCTCCTTAACAGTCTCAATCCACACTGAATGCAAACATTTTCCAGGATTTAATCTACATCTTACCTGGTAATGTTCTTTTCTGCATTTAATAACTGGTAAGATCAATAGTCCATTCTGTAACACAGTTGCCTGGAACTTTAAGTAAAGATAAGTTATTGCAGTAGCAGGTTGGACCAGTCTATCCTCTCCAACTAGGCTTGGAATAAGAAGTTTGGTTTGTTTGGATCTTTACGTGAACAACACTTATCCAAACAGAATAAAATACCCTGGACTCATCTAACCCTGAGTAAAGAAGGCAGAAGCAATAGGAAGTGGTGAGCAGGGGTGTTTGCTGTGGTTGTGGATGGGGAGTGGGTAGGGGGGCAAACTCCAGTAAGTTCCTGCCACTGGAATATTCTCCTGTGATTGAATCACCTTGCAATGCCAAGAGCAGGGATCAAGTTTACATGAATGCATTAGAAGTCCTAAGGAAGCAGACTGCCCTCAATGCAATCAAACTTTGTGGGAGCCACAAGCCAATTAGCTCCATTCTAACAATGAGCTTCTGGAGGTTTCTTGCTTCACTAGACTGCACAGCAGTCAGAAATCTCCAGCCTTCTCTGCTACCTTCTCCCACCTGGAAGCCACAGTGAGTTTTTAACTCATTTGTAGCTCTGGAGCTTCTGGGTTTCCTTTACCAACAGTTGTATTTTCCACTGGCTGCTTTTTGAGAAAGGGGAATGGGAGATAAGAGTTGGAAGAAATTTGTCCTTCAGACCAAATGTGTGACAATCATGGTAAATTATTTCAAAGTACTGCATTTCTTTATCTATGGCTGCATCAAATAGGTTTCTGGTTTTACATGGTAAAAGCTGATTTACTAGAACTGCTTATTATGTGAATACTTTCCTTCCAAATATTCATATAATGGAGACAAAAACATTGAAGATCATCCTCAAGGCATTTCTGAAGTTCATCCAGTTCCCTGAAGAGTTTTGAGTCCCAAACAGTGAGTAGAAGGGAGTGCAACCAACTCCTTGACTTGAGAGCTGAGTAAGATAAAACTGAGTGCTAAGGCATCTCTCATGGTAAAGAAGAACGAGGTTAAAGCATCATACCCATTGCTTCTGTTCCAGGTGTGACCAGTTCCTCCACTTTGACAGCAAGGCTCTTTTTTCACCTTTTGTTACCAGAGCTAGGTTTATTCTGCAGGAAAATCTAAACAGCATAAAAACAACTGCAAATTAAGGCAGATTGCGATACCATAAGAACTGGAAGGACTGCAGAGTAGCTTTTACACAGAGTCATTTTGCATTTTTTATGGGACCAGATGTGAAAAGAATGCATCCTTTGCTCTGTGGACTGGAGAGAACTTATATTCCCTTTGTAGCATCTCCTGGTTCAAGAAGAGTTTGGCAGATCAGCCACTTTGGAGGTACTCCACTTCTAAACATATTCATACACCTTTCTGACAGATTTCCCAGAGATACAGGTAACAAGGTTGAAGTAGGAAAGCCATTAGGAACTGGCCTGCTCTGTGGAGATTCATCCTTCATTGAATATTAGAATGGTTTTGGTTGGAAGGGACCACAAAGATCATCTAGTTCCATGCCCATCTCCATGGGCCTGGATGCCACCCATTAGACCAGGCTGTTCAAAACTCCATCCAACCTGGCCTTGAATACTACCAGGGATGGGGCATCCACAACTTCCCTGGGCAACCTGTTCTAGCAATACTTTACTTAAAGAATTTCTTCATAACATCTAATCTAAATTTCTCCTCTAGTTTAAAAGCATTTCCCCTTGTCTGATCACCATCTGCCCATGCAAAAAGTTGCTCTCCCTCCTTATATAAGCTCCTTTTAAGTACTGAAAGGCTGAAATTCTTCTACTGAAAGGCTACAAATACTTCACACATTCTTCTTGAAGTTCATTGCCCTGCATGTCATGGAGCAGCTTTTATCTACTTTCATAGTATCTGCACAGAATCTGCTCCTTAGTATCCATAGTGCCTCTTAAAATAAGTTTTTGGATCTCAGGCTGAAAAACAGAACTGTTAACACTTCAGAACAGAACTCTTAGCACTTCATATCCTAAATTTTATTCAGAATACTTTAGGACAACACAGGCAAACAGGGCAGTCAGCCCAAAGTGCACACGTGACAGGATAGATTTTAATGTTCAGCATCACTGGAATGTCAGTTGCTTTCTCAGTCCACTGCCCAAAGGAATGATTTCAGTTTCTGGTCCTCAAGATTCAACCTGACATGTGAGGGAAGAACACTGGAAGGCTTTTTAAAAAACCACAAGCACAACAAAGCAATCCAGTGAGCTTTATTTCCCTGCAAGGCTTCCTGAAGCAGCTCAAAACCCTAGCTGTTTGCTTGCATTGGAGTAGAAGCCTGCTGGAGTCAACAGCAAGGTTTCCCATGGGTTACCATAGCTCACCAGTCCTTGTCCGAGGCAGAGCTGACTGAAAACATCAAGAAGCAGAAGTAAATACTTTCAATCATTCAAGGAGTCAAATATGCTACATCTTCTCTCAATCATCCATGAAAGCTTCTTGCCCTTCTCAGAAAAAGCAGCAAGGCCACTTCAGAGCTCTGCACAGCAGCACTACAGCTGGTGCAGCTCAGCACCCTCAGGAGTGGGAGAAGTTTGGCTCAGCAGCAGGGGTACTGTACTGAGGCATGGCAGGAAGCTACTACCAACAGCAAATCATCTGTAGGTGACTGAAAGGACTATGTCCCTGAGAGCCCAGGAGGCAAGTACTGTGTCTTCCTGCAAACAGGAGAGACACAGCTTGGGCGAGCTCACAGTAGGGACAGGACTGAGGAGGCTGAAGGGTTGCCAGCACTGTTACTTATGGGTTGCCTGCAGCAATTCTAACTCCTCTAGCCTGGAAAAACTCGGTTGCAATAAATAGAGTCCTACCACAGTCACCTATTAAGAGAGCATAAAATCCCATACAAACCTAATGCCTCTGGATCCAGGCCCCCGGTACCATGGAGATCTCTCACATGCCTTTTCAACAAACTACAGTGCCCAGTGACAATCACTAGATTTAACACACAAATTCCAACTATCCCAAGTCTGAAAGGCTCATTCCCATCATCCCATTCACAGCAAGGAGAAACCAGTGAAGGCTCAAATGTGGTTAGGATGCCAGTCACATTTACTGCCTTATAGTGGTGCCCAGCTACTGGAGATCAATGTACCATCATTGAAACAAAGCTGGATGATTACAGCAGAGAATGCACCAGGTTCTTTGCACAACATTTTCCTTTGTGCTGCTGGAAAAATTTGTGCCCAAACAGTCAAGAGTGTATTTTGATGTTAAATTACAGAGATCACCATGCTGCAGGGTAGTGGCAAAAAGCTACCACTTGAACAGCTTCTTAACTGCTTCAAGGATGCCAAGTTCTTTTTTAATTCTTCGAAGAGCAAAATCCTAAATTCTTTGTGGAAACTTCCAGATACAGCAGTCACTGTTTTCTGACCCATCCACTCAAGTCTTAGACTAAATATTAAGGCTTTTTAAAAATCTATCTGTCACAGTTGCCTCTCACAGAGTACCCTCTACACCCATCACACTGAGTAACTAGCGATAAAACAGCTTGCCTGATCACAAAGTCTGTTTTAAAAAGATAAGAGCTCCTTAAAGGGCTTAAACAGCTCTTGTATTGTTCAGGCATTTCCCCATGAACTCTCAAGAGCAGCCCAAATTCACAGATCACTGATCAGCTGATGGCAAAAATAGAGGCAGTTTATTAATGCTCTCTGATCAAGAGTATAGCTTTTTCCATTCGGGCTATAAGCAGATACTTTTAGCTTTTGTTCAAACCCTGGATGCTAGCCATGACACAGACCAAATAGTTCAAACAACAACTGAATAATCTCCAGCCCTTGAGATGGCCAGAATAAAGAATATACAGTGTTTGCCATGCTTGCTGATATCATGAGTTCTGACAGAAGCTCACATCACCCCGTTGTGGTGGTAAAGGCATTCTTACAGCTTTGCATCTCCTAAGAAGTCCCATTATTGTATTACTGTGTGTATATATATATATATAGTATTACATAATCATATAATATATATACATTATATATATGTATATATTTTATTTTATATATATATATATGCATGCATGTGTGTAAATATACATTGATTCTCTAATACATATTTATTTTCTTTTTGTTGTAAATTTATGAGCATCCAGGGAAAGCCCAGAAGATTCAGGCTAGGTCCACAAAAACCTAAAATGACTAAAAACACCAATCATTATCCTGTGAAGAAATTAATTTGGGTCCATAAAATTTTCAGGCTTTTATGACTTGGTCACACACATGGTCTGTCAGTGACCTGCAGCATTTTGGTGCAGTGCAGCCACACACAAGCCTATTCACTTGTTGACATTTGATAATAGAGTTCCAGGTGGGCAGTTGTTCTCACCCATATACATAGATGATACACTCAGGTTACTGCTTTTTTCAGCCTGAGAAGAAGACAGTCTTCACCTGAACAAGTGTAGGCAAGCCAAAGAAGCTCAAACACACAGATCAGAAGAAAAAAATTAAAAAGCCAGTAAAGCAATACAATGGACCAGGCACAAAACAGGGAAGGCAGCAGGCAGCTGATCAAGCTCACACATTCATTCTGTTCCAAGCTGCAACTCAAAGGACAATCTAGTAAATATTTTAGGGAACTTCTAGAGAAATACCACTAATTACACAAAACACTATCAAAGCAGACTCCATCTCACACAAAGCATATTGTGGACTTCAGGGAAAGGTGAATCCTGGCATGAAAGAATGTGCCCAGTTACGCAACTCATGGGGAGAAGCTCCACTTTGACTCCACCCAAAGACCAGCTCACACCTGGAGCACGGAGTATCTGGACCCTGTCATTTTAGCCCACACACTGCAGTTGTGCATTCTGCTCTCATTCCTTCCCGAGAATGACTTGAGTCACCCACTGTAAGGCTTAGTGACACTTCAATGTCAGGGTGGAGTGGGAGGCTCTGCTTGGGTCCTGTACTGCAATCAATTACCATCGTATCAGAAATTCCTTTGTGTGAATTAGACCAGCAGCTGATTTGAAGGAGAGAGAAGTTCACTTCCAGTTTCAGGAAGTAGGGAGCACCAGTTCTATAAGGTGGGTCAAAGAGTGAACAAAAAGGCTAGACTACTTCCTAGGGCCAGGAACAAGGGTCTGGCAGTGGTCAGCTAACCTCAACCTCACCCGTCCCACCAAGCCCTGAGCCTTCTTGCATACCTGAAGAACTGAAGCAAGGAAAGAACACATAGTTGGCACAGAAAGTGGTGGAACAGGTTAATGTGTTTGGGCCACGCTAGCTTCACTTATCGATAGCTTTGCAGAGACCTTGGAACCCTCCTCCCATACCCAGTGACAAATCAGACTGTCTTCTCAAGCGCTGGATATTCAGGCCCACTAATACCCTCCCTGTTTATCAGCTTTCTCCTGCCCTAGTCTGGAGAGGACACAGTAACCCCAGCAGCCTGCCAGGGGCCCGGTGACACAGCCACAGGCAGCATCCCTGATGCCTGTCCCTCGCCCTCCCCTCACTGCTGTGGGCAGCCAGAAGAGAGGAGGAGGACGAATAAGGACAGAACGGTCCCATCTGCCGAACTTCTCCATTCAGCTACCCAGAGTGCGGCTCACAGACCGGCAACAAGGACGCCGGAGACAAGGGACTGCAGCCCCGCGAGCCTGGGCCCCGGCGCGGCCCCTTTCCCAGGGGGTCCTGGGAAGCCGCTTTAACCCCACTCTCCACAGCGCTGCCAGCGCCCGCGGCTCCGGTTTCAGAGTGGGAAGCGGCTCTGCGCGGATCCGGCACAAAGAGGCCCCTGTCCCCGCGGCGGAGCGGAGGCGCGGGCTCCAGAGGGAGGGAGGGGGAGCCTCGGCAGCCCCCAGTGACGGGGCGGCGGCAGCGGGCCGGCCCCGGGAGGCCGGCGGCGGGGCACCCGGCGAAGCTTAGGAACGCAAAGGGAGCGAAACTCTGGCAAGAGCTTCTCCAGCCCCTCGCGAACAACCCGCCGGGACCGCAGCCCTGCCGCCCTTCCCAGCCCCGCGCGCCACCGCTCCCGCACCTACCGGGGGTCTCCGCTGCGCCTCCAGACGAACCGCACCGAGCCGCCTCCCAGTCCCCTCCTGCCCACAGCCAGCGCCCAGCCGGGTACCGCCTCCCCCACCCGCCCCCTTTCCATGAGGAAACTTTTCCCTCGCAGTTGCCAGCGCGTCCCAAGACGCGCTGCCCGCCGCGGGAAGGCGGCGCCGGGACCAGGACGGGCTCCGCCGCCAGGGCTGCCAGGACCCCCGGCACCCCACGGGGCACAGGACCGAAAGGCGCCGGGCCCAGGAGAGCGGAGCCCGCAGCAGTGACCCCGCCGCTTACCTCGCAGGCGGCGTGGCACGGCGGAACGCTCGGCGGACAGCGGCCACCTGGGGGAGGGACTGGTTGAGCCCTCCCCCTATTTCAACCGCGGGACTCGGGGGTCCCGCCCCGCCTCCAGCAGCGCCCGCGGGGCGGGCCCAGGCTCGGGGTGCTCCGATGGCAGCGACGGGGCAGCTTCGGCGCAGCTCCCGCCTCCCCGCCCCCGCCGCCCGGCCCTTGATCCAATTAACGGGAGTGGGCTCTGCCCAGGCATGTGGGGTTGGAGGAGGATGTGGGGAGGGCAGCGCCGGTTCCTGTCGTCGTTCCACCCTGCCTCCACATTGGGAAGGGCCTGCAGCCGTGGGGTGAGGAGGGGGCTGAGGGAAGTCTCCCTGGCCGGGATCCCCCTCGTGGCGGGGGCGGGAGGGAGGCAGCTCTGGGAGCTGCCCTGAGTTCGGCTCCTGTCCGTGAGTTCGTTCATCTGTGTGCTGTACCGGGCAGATGACCTGTAGGGCCCGGAGCTTACCTGGTGTTGGAGGAGGAGGTTCCCCAAGGCTGGCTTCCACCCAAGTGAAGTGCTGTGGTCTCGCTTGTGAGAGGGGTGTGGGTCACTCTCCCTGGGCTTAGAGGGTGGCATCACCTCAGTTCGCCTTGGTATTCATCTTTCTCTTTTAGCCCGATATTGCTAACTGGTTTCAGTTACTCTTCCATTTCTCTGAAAATCTCTATCTGAATAATCCGGACCTCATCTTTAAGTCCCCGAGTGCAATTTCTCTTGAGGCCGGGCTTGTACAAAGAGCACTATGAGACCTTGCTGGCCCGCCTCCTCTTGACTGCTTCCAAGTGACTTGGGACACAATTCCAAGGCCCAGCTGTGGGTTTGTAGTGATGTTTATTCAATTGGTCGAAAAAGGAAAGACTGAAGAGCCTTGCAGAAGGGAGAGAGGAAAGACCATGCCATAAATCTTCCACTTCTCTGGAGTACTTGGGTATTTTTACAAGTGCCCTAGATTTCATAAGAGCCAGAAAATAACTGTGCTGATGCCCTTCACATACAGTGAAATTCTGTGTTAGAAAGTGGATATTAGAAAACATTCCACTTAATTTCTTCTGAGACCAATCCTCTGTTAACTTTTACCAGCATAGGGTCCCTGGAAGATGGACACCCGACAGGTCATTGCTTATCATGGGTGTATGAGTATCCTATGGGTATCCTTTAAAGAAGTGAAGAAAGATGCTTGTCTTGTCCTCAAAGTTAATAACAGTTGAGAGTATAAGCAACAACATTGTCTTTTACTAAAACAAAGTTGAACCCTATTCTTTGGCTTAGATACTCCCTAATTCAATTAAGATCTGAGTTTTTGATTTCCATTATCAAATTAATGTACATTAATGAAGGTCAAAAAAGGTAAACTCCTGTCATCCATTAATAGTCTATATTCAGTGTTTGCCCTTGTTGTGTTTGCATACTGATTTCTATATTGATATCCCATGTGCATCTAAGATAGTGTGTCTAAGACAGATGCTGCCCATGTGGGACTTGGCCACCACCAATACTGATTGCAAGGTGAGAGTATTAAATAGCATGGCTGTTACAATCCTGTCTTCCAAGGCTGAAATGGCTTGGAGAAGATAGGGTGCTTGGGTAAACGAGGCCATAATGGTAGTGATTTTTTTGTTCATTTTCCTGGTGTAGGCAGCTTAGCAATGGTCATGGAAGAGAAAGAGGTCAAACAGCATGATATTTACTCCTTCATCTCTAGGGTTTTATATTTTATTTTACTTTTTCATGAAATATAGGCTTGTTTTCATATGCATGGCAAACTCTAGTTGCTCTGATGATATATACATCAGTATATATAATTTATATATTTGTATATGATTATACATTTGTATATAATTGTATATTTAGTTAAAGTAGCCAAAATTATTCATGCTTTAGACAAAGATCCTGGAAACAAGGAGGCAGAACACCTAATGGTATTACTAATACTACTAAGCTGATCTTAGTTACAGTATAGCTTTACTGGACCCAGTGACAACACAACTTGATTCTGTGAGAGAGAACCATGTCCCATGACTGAGGTAGAGCCTCAACATAATTGTACATCCGAGAAAAGACATAATAAAAATAAGCCTAATATCCTGCCCATGCAGAATTCTACTCCTCTGACTTTGTTGCATACTGCAGTTCTAAAAGATGAAAGAATATTTTTTCAAACTAGTCTTTCTCTTGCTTGCTCAGACTACCATCCAGACACTGAGCTGTGAAACATCAGGGCAGTGGCATTTTTTCTGTGCATGAATTGTGTACTGTCGGCTGTTCTTGCCCTTAGCGGATAATAATTACAAAAATATCCCATGATTCTCTAGAGAGAAATCAAACTTGGTGTTAGTCATTGACACAAACACTCTATTTAGCATGTGACCTCATCGTGAGTACTGTGTGCAGTTCTGGGACTCAAAATTTGAGAATGGTGTTGAAGTCCTTGACTGTATCCAGAGTTTGGCTTTCCTAAGTTGGGAGAAAGTAGGCTCAGGGGTGACCTCACGGCTCCCTGCAGCTTCCTGAGAAGGGTAAGTGGAGTGGGAGATACTGATCTCTTCTCCTGGGATCCAGTGATAGGATGCATGGGAGTGGTTTAAAGCTGCACCAGGGGAGGCTTATACTGGACATTAGGAAGCATTTCTTTACAGAGGGGGTAGTCAAACACCAGAACAATCTTCCTAGAAAGGTGGCTAATGCCCCAAGCTGTCAGTTTTTAAGAGGCATTTGGACAATGCCCTTTATACCAGGCTTTGACTAGGTCAGCCCTGAACCTGTCAGGCAGTTGGACTAGATATTCACTGTAGGTCCCTTCCATAGGCAATAGCCTTTTCTACTCTTTTGTATTCCATTCCATTTCTAAAAAATGCTAACTGTGATAGCTCCAACATGGAAATCTGTAGGTTACACTGTTTTTTGCTAATGGGTACAGTTGTAAGACAAATGCTATGTATTACAAAAGTGCCTGATGAGACTTTAAGATGTGCTAATTGGTTTGATGTGTATGTCCAAAACCAGATTGTATTAGTGATTATCGTTTTTGTGTATGGCATTCTGATACAGCAACTAATACAACTTTGTTACTGTTCAGGGAAAGAGCATAGAGACTGAGTATTTGTTGTTTTTCTGGGGAGTTTTCCTGTGCATTTTCTGTTATGTGAGAAAATCCACAGGTAACTGTTGTTATAGCTCAAAAACCAAACCCTACAGAAGGCATGACTATGTACAGCTACTTTAGAACCTGTGTTCATAGCCTCCTGTGTGGATGACTGTACCTTAATTACTCAGCATAGTTACTGGCAGGCCTGAAGCCAGGGAACCTTACTGCTCCAGAGATGAGGGATGAGGTTCCCCATGGTACATGGCCCACAGACAGCAGCCTCCTTTGCAGGTGCGGGAGGGAAGTGCTGGTACCTCCCTCTGTGTTGGTAGAGCTCTTCCTTTCCTGTTCTTGTCAGCTTCGTCATGTAGCATCTGGTACTCTATGAGCTGCTCTCGACAAGACTGTTGTCAGCTTTTGAAGCGCCTTTTCTTGTTCATGGTCCTGATGCTATTGATGATGTTGTGTTCCAACACCAGGTGAATTTTCTTGTGGAAATGCTATTTTGAATTTTTTTTGATTGCCGTGTTTGGGGCCCTTACCAAACAGCTTTAATAGGACAATTTGATGCTCTACAAACTAATGAGGGGCATATGATTTTACGTGCTGCACCAAATAAACAAGAGGCAGACAAAGACAGATCGCGCGTTTCAGGCCGGCTTGGCCCTCGCAGCCGGAGGATCTCTCGCTGGTCTCTCGCTTCCGGGAGCCGGAGGTGCTGCTCATGCTGAGGGCCGGGGAGGCCGGCAGGGGTAGGGGCGGTGGAGGCGGGCAGGGACTAGACAAGCACACCGAGTCATCCCCGACCTCCCCCGTCGATGGCGCTGCCCCTGCCCCTCTGCCTCGCCACGGCCGGCGAACTCGGTGCCGCTCCCGGGGGCAGGGCCGAAGCCGCTGTCCCCCGTTCCCGCCCCGGTTATGAAACCGCGGGGGAGGGGCCAGTGCCGGCCGCCGGCCGCGGCGGCGCCGGGAGAGCGGAGGCCGCGGGAGCGCAGGTGAGAGCGGGGTGGGCTTTCCGCCCAGGCCGCGGGGGCTCCGGGCCGCGCCTGGGGCTGCAGGGCGGCCCGGAGCTGCCGGAAGGGTAAGAGCCTGCGCCGTGGCCGCCGAGCTATATTTAACACGGGCAGATATCCGTGAGGGCCATTCAGGAATTCTAAATAAGCTCAGCGAGAGCACAGGCTCAGCCTAGGGATGCTTTGCGGGAAGGCGCTGCCGCTGCGGAGGGCGTTTGGGGCACGGCGCGCTGGTTGCAGAGAAGGCTGTGGAAGGCCCATGCTTTTCCTCAGGGGCCTGCTGGTGTTGTGGCCGGCATAACGCGGGACACGAGTGGCTGAATCCCACCGCCGTCAGAAGAGCAGTTCCGGTGTGGTTGCCAGGCAGTGCAGGAGCCCAATCCAAATACCAGGTGGTGGTTGTGAGGAAAAGTGGCCATTATGGAGGAAGTACCTTCTGAGCCCACTTGTTGCAAGGCCAGTCAGCCCTGGCCATCGTCACAAAAATTCTGACCTTTTGCTTTGCTGAATCTAAAGAGCTCAGTGTGAGTTACCTGAGAAACAGTTAGGGTAATCTGTGGTTTCACAGATGTACTTTATGCACATCTTTGGGTTTTGGGTTTAAAAGTCTGGTAGAGGCACATCTGTCAAAACATAATCTAGTGCTTTAGGATACGTTAATTTTCATATGTGAGCAAAGAAGATTTTATTGAACCTGTTTCTCTCTTCAGTAGAGAACAACAAAAAGCTAGTGTCATCCAAATGAAAGAGGATACAGGTCTAATCACTACCTTCAGACTAACTGGGATATGTTCCATTCCAGTTTTTCTCTCTGTCCTCTGGTTAGAAGTGTATGACAGTCTTACCTTCCATGCTTTGTTTGCTTTCAATGGTCAGACAGAATGGCTCCAGTGAACCAGCCAAAGGACAAGAAGCGTGAGAGGGCATGTCAGCATTGGCCAGAGGAGGCAAAATCAGCTGGGAAGAAGAAACGGGACTATGGAGAACGAGGGAATGAGAAACAAGAAAAGAAGTTGTTTGTGAGAAAAACACCTAAACCCTCAGGGAAAATCGGTAACATTTCTTCAGGTTCTTATTTTTTTCTCCCTACCAGATTTACAACAAATAACAGGCATTGACTAGTTGAAGAGGAAGAATGCCAAGAAGCACGTTCAGACATGAGTGTTCAGATGGGGTTATGTTGAAGTAATAGGCAGACTTGTGTTGGGGTAGTACATCCTCCAAGTTTTTGTCTAGTGAGTGTGTGTGCATGCATGAATGTTTAAGTTTTGAGACTCTATACCCCTTGATAAAAGCCCGAAGCACTGAAGATGCTGTTACAGCTCATTTGAGGGTGGTCAAGTTTTATAGAATTCCTGTATTACAAGATCTCTGCTTTAGTGTTGGACAGACCAGTCTTGGTAATACATTCTTATTGTCATGCAATTCCGAATGCAATTGTTAGTTTTAAGGCTGGTGTCCCACAGCATCCAGTCTGAACTGGTATTTGAACCCCATTCTTTTCCTGTTCTAAGTTTTGCTACACTAAGTAGGAATACTTTCTACCTCTGTTCAGATTATAAAGGACAGAATTTCCTCTAATTTCTTCTGCTTATGTGCATTTTTTTCCTTTAGTGACTAACTTATGAAAAAGACCAAATCTTAATGATTTTTCATGTCATGTGGAGTTGTGATTAATTTCTAATATACTGGAAAGTTTAATCCTTTGCATTTATTGAGGAAGTTGTCTAGCCTTTATCTACAGCAACTTCATAGAATCATTTAGGTTCAAAAAGACCTTTAAGATCATAGAATCCAACTGTTAACACAGCACTGCCAAATCCACCACTAAACCATGTCCTTAAATGCCACATTTGCACATTTTTTAGAATATCTTTAGGAATGAGGACTCATCCACCTCCCTGGGAGGCCTGTTCCAATGGTTGACAACTCTTTCAGTGAAGAAATATTTCATGATAGCCAATCTAAACCTCTCCTGGTGTATCTAAAGACCCTTTTCTCCTTTCTATCACTTGTTACTTGGGAGAAGAGACCAACTCCCCTCTTGCTAAGCCTCTTTTCAGGTGGTTGTAGAGAGCAATATGGTCTCCCCTCAGCCTCCTTTTCTCAGATAAAACCTTTAATTCCATCAGTGATTTAGGAGATCAATAGGGTTACTGCCATGTGGAGATACTATGTGTTTTCTGTACGATTTTGGCTTAAGGATCCAGAAATTACTGAAGTGTTTTTCAAAAGTCAGAGATACAGGGATTCTATGATTTTTGCACATTTCCATTGTGTGGTCTGTAAGTCCAAACTTGGAGAAGTTAGCAGGGTGAACAGTGACTGTGGAGGCAAAATGCTCTGTTTGAAAGGAGATCTGTCTATAATTGCAAATAGTTAAAACATCTTCTGTAGTTAATTTAGCTACATGATTTTATTGAAACTTCATGACCGATTTTTGTATTTGGTAAGCATCTGCCATTCCTGTAAGATACTTCAGAAAAATGAGGCTAATAATATTTTTCCCTTAACCCTTTCTTAAAAAGATTAAGACCTTTGTATTTGAGCTTTCTGGTTCTGTGTTCCAGTTTGTATGTGTTTGGAATTTTTTTTCTCCTGATTCATATATGACAGTTTCTGTTTCTTAAAATTAAACTACCTTTTTAGAGGGTTTCTTTCAGCTGATCCTAAAAAGGCCTGAAGCTTTGTTTCTTAATAAGTTATCCTTCATTGTAAAATGGAATCTGAAAAAACCCCTCAATTTCTGTCGCCTCTGAAGAAGGAACTGTGGATACCAATTCTTCAGTGAAAAAAAAGCAATTAGAATAGAAATACTTATGTAACTATTTCAATGTGTGACAAGTGTTCTCACTATGTGAACAAAAAAGTGTGCTTTTCTCCATCATTGCATTAAAGAAAGATTTAATTAGGTTCTAATCATATAGGATGATCTGCATGTTTTCAGTCTTCTGTGTTTGTTTTTTTAAAATAAGTGTCCTTAAATGAAAATAGCATTTGTGTTTCTTAAGAAATGCATTTGACATTTAGTTTGCCTGGGACAGACCATTGTTGTGGGGATGATTAGATCACAGACATGGAACTGAACAGATCCAATTTTTATGTAAAGGTCCCTGAAGACAAAAATTTGGAACATGAACAAAATCTAGAAACAAGCTGTGCTCTCAGCAAAAATCACTCAGAACAGAAAGGTTTTCAGGCAGTGAGGCATCAGCAAGTCTATTATCAAAAATAAAACTGGCAGCGCTATAAGCAGACTGTATGGGCTACAGCGTGAGCAGACAGAAAGTTCTGATTCACAGCAGGCTTTTCAGGAACTGTGTGGGAGCTCATGTTGCCATACTTGGGAAATTTTCAGGTGTTCCTGCTGATCACACATGTGACTTTTCTTTTGCTGTATGCATGGGCTTACCACCTCCCATGGCATATTTCCAAGTTGCTGGGGCTTTGGATAGCAGCATTGCATTTTGGGTATGAAACATTGAAATTGTATGTTGTCCAAGAGGTGCACCATCCACCTGTGGCATTACTTTAGTCCTTTCCTGTTATCTTTTATAAATCTGTGGGAAAGAGAAGGAAAGTTTAACAAGAGGAAGTATACACAAATCTCTGGTGGCCTATGGACTCCATAATTGCAGAAGCTGTTGCACCTTAGATGTGTAAGAATTATTTAGAAGCTTTTATCTTGTGGCTGAAGCTTTTCATGGATGTAGCAGAAAATGCAGATGTCTTCCTATATTGTTTCTATTGAATGAGCATGACAGGTGTTGCTAATCAGTAGGTTTTACTCTTTTCCTCACTGGCAGGTTGCAGTGGAGGTGGGTTTGTGATGAAAAACAAGAGAGTCCTTTCCTCTCAGCTCGAGCGGCGATGCAGCATTGTTCATTATGTCTACCAGAAAATGCTGGGGGGCTCCATGCAGGCACAGCTCAGGCAGGTGAGGAGTGTATCCTTCAGGACCTGTTGGACATCTCAGCTCCCTACATCAAAAGGTCTTCAGCACAAGCAGAGGAACTTAAAGGAGCCTAAAAAGTTCCCCATGTACACAGTTTGTGGCTCCAATTTTGGTGCACCCTTATGTTTCTTAATCCTGTAAAATGGAAGAGCTGAGATGACTTTCCCTTTTGGTTGACCCAGCCCTGCCAATTTTTATCCTCTGTTAATTCTATACTTCCTTGAATCATATTTAAACTTGTCCACTCTCCCTGTTGAGTTATTGCACAGTGATACTTTTGCATGCTGGTCTGACTGTTTTGTCATACTGTTCTTGTATCCACACTACTTTGCCAGTCTTGTCACGTTGTTGATTTTTTTTCCTCTTCACAGACATAGTCTTCAAGTCCATAATGTTTTACTGTTTTGTAGAGCCAAATGCCTTTCATTTGAAAATTAATTCTTCCTGTAACATCTGTAGGTGGGAAGCACCTGGGCGAGCTTTGTTGTTAAGATTTTGTGTGAACATATTAACATACATGACAATTAGAAATTGTTAGCATTCCTCATTCAGAGAATCTCAGGGATGCTTGCAAAAGTCATAATTCTCTTTACCTTTTGTAACAGAGATTGGAGCTGGCTTTTCTGCGTTCTCTTTCCTCATACTGCCTCTTTCGAAGAGCAAGTCCCTTTGACAGGAGAGTGACATGTCTGGAATGGCACCCAACACACCCCAGTACGCTAGCTGTCGGTTCCAAAGGTGGAGACATCATCCTTTGGGACTGTGAAGTACTTGCTAAAACCTGCTTCATAAAGGGGGTAAGCCTTTGTATGTGAGGAATGGGTGGGAGGGAAAACTGGAGTACTATGAAATACTGCAGATAAAAACTGAGGTTTGTTGTGAGAAGCACATAAGGGTCTTGGGTTTTGAAGTAGCTAGTTATGGGTAGGACTGAGATGCAACAGCATGTCTGTTCCCAAGTCCCAGACTATTTTAGCACTGGGGAAAACTGAGGCATGGTGATTAAGTTCATAATGAAGCAGCACTTGGTCTGTGCTCAGTGGAAAATACAGCAACTGGCAAAACCAAGGGATGCCAGAAACAAGTAGGCAGAGAGGGTCTGTCTGGTTTAGGTCTCGATCTTTCTCTGCTCACCTTTTATTGTGGCAGATGAAGAAACATCTTTGGGGAGAAACAAGGTGCCTTCATCTCAACAGAAAAACTAAGATAGAATGAATGGTGTGTGCATCTGGCATACCCCCTCACTGCTGTATTCAGCCATTTCCATTCCAATAGGGGATCAAAGACTTTGTACCTTTTATCACTCTTCTAAGTTAAGATAGATACACATTGAGAGGTCTGTCCTCCAGAAATTCCAGAGTCACTTTTCTCTTTTTGTAAATAGTGTGGTGCCAGACAGCAAGTACCTTGCCTGGGGACTGAAGGAATTGCAGATTTGTCCTCCAGGAGGGCAGCTCCTGGTTTAGACAACCATCATGTCAGAGACATGGTTGTCTTTCCTGCTTAGAGGACTGTGGTGTGTTTCACTGTTACTGTTAAAGACATAGCAGTGCCTGCAGACTTACAGAACACACTTTTCTCCTTCCCCATCACTCAGTGGATTTTTCTTTTGTTCATCCCCTTCCTTGTAGATGGGAGCTGGAGGGGCCATCACAGCAATGAAGTTTAACCCTTTTAACCCTAGTCAGCTGTACACTGCGTCAGTTGCCGGCACTACCACCCTGCAGGATTTTAATGGCCATACTGTCCGGGTCTTCACCAGCACCGAGGACTGGGAGTAAGAATACAGTAATGCTTTGGGCCTCTGTGTCCTGCTGGCAGAAAGAACTACAGAGAGCAGGAGAAACAGGGAGAGATATGTTTGTCTCTAATATGTGAGAGCTGGGCTTCCTCTTCCCCATATACATGTCCTTTATTCTCTGAATTTCAGGGAGGCTTATTCTTTTTATTTTTCCTTGAAATGGGGTAGTGGGTAGGAAAGAGCTTTTCACTAGTGGGGAGGGACTCTTTGATGCTGCTCTTCCTGTTGTACATGAGTGAGTGGGGATCCAGTGGATTTCCTTACTTGTGTGTTCTTAACACATCAGAAAGCTCTGTGCCCTGGGGACTGTCTAACCTCTTCATCTGCTAGCAGTGCTGCTTGATGTCAGGTGGTTTTTACAGGACAATTCATAGTTCTCTCCACAAATACCACTGACTTCAAGCAGTGCCTGCCATTAGGGTCACACCAGTTAATCCCACCAAGCTTCTGGTGCTTGTCTAAAATACCAAAATTGAGTCTGGGTTCCTTCAGTAGTGAGTGAAAAGAGGAGATGAATTGCTAGAAGCAGCTGTGAGAATTATCTTCTCAAGACTGTTGTTTTTTCTGTGGACTCAAGAGGAAGCCTGAGATCTTCAATTAGTTACTTGAGTTCTGTGCTTAAAGGTAAGTGAGAGAATTTGAGTTAGCTTTCACTTTACTTTCCCCCACCTAATTCTTTCTGAGTGCAGCTTTCATGGTTACTTTTTAATTTGTCTGTTCCCCTGCAAGCTTGTAATAGGGCAGAAGGTGAACCCAAGTCATGCTGGGATGACTGGTGGGGTGAGCAAGGAGAGATAAACTGCATCCTGAGACCTAAGTAGTTGTTCTGTGAGCAGCAGATGGAGTGCATTTGAGTAGCAAAGAGTTGAGGGACTCCCAGGTAGCGCTCTTTTCTTCTGTCCTTGTGTAGGGCTTCCACTTTTCCTCAGTAGACCAGCTAGGGGAAAACGACATAACAACAATAACAATACAACATAACATAGAACATAACATTCCTGCCATGGGGTTAGCTTAAGTAAGATTTGCACTTGGCTTTTCCTGCTTGTTGGTACCTTGAGAAAGACCAGATACAGCACTGGAAGCAGCCTAGGGAGCTAGTCAGTGTAGTCTCTGTAAGAAAAGCTTGGTGCTGGGCTATGAGATTTTACATGGTTTATGCATGGAATGGTGCTGGTGTTGCTTGTGATCTCCTAAGCATGGTCTGAGCGAGGTAGCTCACTGCAGATTAGTCCTACCTCCATACAGAAGCAGCAGTCCTTGCTGCTAATGAGGTTTGCAGCCCAAACTTTGAAGGCTCAGAATGTATGTGCTTGGATTTGAAACAGGTTAGAAAAAAAGAGTTCTTGTGTATGTGCTCTGCCAGAAAGCAGTGCTTGTACCTAGAGAAACCGACAGTGTGTACCAGGAGGTGACTGTTGAGTTAAGATTTTCACTTTCACTCTAACCTTGATGTCTCTTGGCTTTGTGTGTATTTCAGAAAGGGCCAGGAGATTCTCTCGGAGACATCAAGTTCAGTCCTTATGAGGCAGAGAAGCTTTATGTGGCATCAGGTGATGGCACCCTAAGTCTGCAGGATCTTGAGGGCAGAGCGGTGCAGGTGATCTCTCGTGCCCTGGACTGTGGCCATGAGCATCATAATGTTTGGTGAGAAGAGGGCACTGCAAGGTTAATTTTCTGTTCCTTGGGGTTAATGCTGTGTTGCTTCTTCATCTCTGCCAGTGTTAGGAGACTCTTGGTATGCATTGGTCCCATGGGGGAGCTTGGAGAAGACAGGGTCCTGGTTGCTAGGCATCACAGGGCACGTAGGCTTTTACATTAGCTGAGCGTGCCACGCACATCCTCCCATGTTAGTTTCTGGTGGTGCCATCTCCTATCTTGCAGATACTGATGGCTTTTCACTTGATGAAATATGAGGTGAGAAGAGCAGGGTAACTTCCTTCTCTTCATTGTTGTCAGTAGTCTGTTTTGTCAGTGGCAGCTCAGGTACCGTAAGGAAAGCCACACCACATTCCTGCACAATCTGAGTTTCAGTTTATTGAGTTTACCCCGTGGCCCTTTTGCAGACTTCAGGCTCATCATGTTGACTTCCATGGTCTTGAATTCTTAGAATAATGTATCTTGTAAGTGAAGCTTTTGCAAGAAGTTCCCAAAGGATCCCAGCTCTATTCTCACTGCCCTTCTTCTGGGAGAGCTGGCATTAAGACATATGTCTTGATCAGATAAGTTTCTATTTAGTTTTGTTTCCTGGACCATGAAGCTGAGACAGTTTGATGTGCAACTCTTCAGTCCAAAGCTTCTGTCTTTACTGCTGCTTCAGTGTTTTGTGGAAAATGTAATTTTAAAGCTGTTTCTCCACATTTGTCAAAGTCCCAAGGATGTTCTGATCTTTCCCAAGGTATTTTCATGTGCAGGCACAAAGTGGTTCTTCAGTCTCAGTTATGTGCCACTGTTGCAATGTGTTACACTACACCTAATAAGCACTTCAAAATGACTTTGAAGTTGTTTCACATTCAGTCACAGACAAAACATTGCTGATAAGCCGTCCTTCTTCCTCATACTCAGACCCATACCACCAGGCAGGAGATTACAGTTACAATCTGTTGCAGTCTCCCTTGTCAGGGAGATGTGAACCAGAACTCCACTGCCTTCACTTTCTTGAAGGAACAGCACTGATTTGTGTCTTTCCCTCTAGTTGCTGGTACTGCAGTGTGGACGTTTCTGCAAGCTGCCGTGCAGTGGTGACAGGTGATAATGTGGGCAACGTGGTCCTGCTCAGCACTTCCGGTGAAGAGGTTTGTATGGCTCCATGCAGCATCTCCTCTACAGGAATCTTCATGGCTCATGTGCTTTCCTACTCTACAGGGACCCTGCAAAGAGGAGCAAGTGACTTGCAGCTCAGGAGATGAGTTCACTCATTGTGTGGGTGGTGAGAAATCCTCCACTTCTGCCACCCAGTAGACATTTTACATTGTTGAGTATAATGGTAATAATTTCTAAACAAGGAATTATTACCTGTCATGTGCTGCCCCTTCCTTAAGAGTATTTGCTACTAGCCAGAGTAATTATAGGGTAACCTGAAGATGTGAGCACCCTCTGCCAACAAGCTTCACACTTCCAGAAACTTAGTGCCCTGATGGGAGTAATTTAGGAGGTACTGCTTTGCTGTGCACCCTTCCATGACCTGAGGGTAGGCACGGAGCAGCAATGCAGTGAATGTTGGGATGGAAATTGCACTCCTGCCGTTGGACACGAGAGGGCAGGCAGAGGCGCAGACTGTGAGTCTGGAATGTGGTGAAAGAGGAGAGAGTACTTGGAGTGGGCCCTGCTTCGAGTCCCTGCTGTACTGTCACACTGGCACTGCCCTCTCTGCTGCATGTAAGGGTAATGTCTGTAAAAGTTTGCCACCCAATGATCTGTGGCTAGAGGCAGCTGTGCAAAACAGTGGGCAGAGTCAGGAGTGCTCCAGGTGACTTGTCCGTATTCAGTGTTAGTTGCTGACTTACTTTTTTTTCCCCCTGAAAGAATGTGACAGTCTTTTCTGCAGTAGGGAGATATCCATTATTCTAGAGAGGATAGGCCAGCTTCAGCCCTTAGATGAGAGATAACCTTCTGGCTTTGTATAGAAATTTATTCATGGCCACTTTGTGTTTAGTTGTTGTTGTTAATTGAAATATTTGTCCTACCCTCATGTTTCTTTGGTGACATGTTTCTAGAAGCCAATTATATCTTCTCTCACTTTTTTTTTACTTAAATGAAGGTTTTTTTGCTTTTCCACACAAAGCAGTTCCTTCCATCTTGTTATCTTGGCAGCAGATTTTCTCTACATGTTCCAGTTTGTTTAAATCTTTCTGCAAGTGAAAGGCTGGCACTGCTTAAGGTCTTCCAGATGTGATCTTGCTTTGTACAGTGACACTAATATTTCCCTCCATGAAGGCCTGGGCTTGTGTTTTCTTTTCTCATAGCTGTAATAAATTGTCAGATCAAAGTTTTTCTAGAATGAAATAGTTATTTCCCAAGGTCATTCTTTTCCTTTCTTGTTTCCAGTGAATACACTCTTGGTGAATTGTAGAAGATTTGTTACTCTATAAATGTGAGACCTCTTTACTTGGCACTAGTAGATTATAATTTCATTTCTTTACTCCAGATCTTGATTATTTTGTTCTACATGATTTTCTGTTTCCTGCAGGTCTGGAAGCTGAAATTGCACAAGAAGAAAGTGACTCATGTAGAGTTTAACTCCCGATGTGAGTGGATGTTTGCCACAGCATCTGTGGATCAGACAGTCAAAATCTGGGACCTCAGAAGCATCAAAAACAAAACAAACTTTCTTCATCTGCTTCCACATGAGAAACCTGTCAATGCAGGTGAGTTAAGGATTTCATTGCATGTTCCATTGCACTGGATTTCTGCAGAGAGTCCGCTCGGCTCAGCTTTTATTGTGGTGGCAGTATTGGGTTTTACTCAGATTCCAAGTTGCATGGTAATTAAAGCAAGGAAGCTGTTGGGAATGTGTGGCCAGAGGCAGGGAGGTGGCTAGGGCAGCTGCAGCACCTTGTTAAGACTTGCCATACAAACTGTGACACTGTACCTTAGAAGTGAGTTTGAAAGGAGCAGTGGCTGAGATTAGAAAACTGAATTTATTGGGGCAATCCCTTTAACAAGAGCAGAGAATGGAACTCAAACCTCTGTTTCTTGGGTGCAACTTCACCAGTTGATGGAAGTCCAAACTGCAGGTATTCATCTCATTATTCCACTGTCTTTCCACTTGAATGAGCAAGTTCCTTTCTTTGCAATGTTTCCTCCTGTGATTCTGAAATGAGAAAAAATTTCTTCTTAGGTAACCCAGCATGGTAGGTGTCAGCTTTCTTTTTGTAAGAGTTTTGAGTTTGTTTGAGACAGGTAGTCTGTCCTGTCAGAGTCTTACCTATTGGGACACACAGCCATATTCACATATCAATTAAAGAAATAGTGATGGATTTTCAGTCAGTGAAATGTGACACATTTCTTGTCAGTCACAGCATTGTGATCTTTAGTTTGCCTTATTGTCCCACTTTCCTAGCTTACTTCAGCCCAACACATGGTGCCAAGCTTCTGAGCACAGACCAGCACAATGAAATCAGGGTTTACTCATCTTCAGACTGGACCAAGCCACAGCATCTGATTCCACATCCACATCGGCAGTTTCAGCACCTCACACCTATTAAGGTGAGTTAAGTCTAAGAGGAGCATCATGCTTGGTGCTAGCAGCCATCTGCAAATCAAAAATGGTCTGATTTCTGGTCAGGATACTACACTGGTGGGTGGATATTTACACTGCTGCAACTCCCAGTGGAGCAGTGTTCCTCAAGCTGTGGGTGGGATATAATAAGAGTTGCTCCCAGTGTCAATTGTCCGGATTGTGTCAGTGCTGAGCTCTGTTCCTTTCCCTAAGCTCTCCATGACTCTGTTTCCTGATCAGGCGACGTGGCATCCTCGCTATGACCTCATAGTGGTAGGTCGCTACCCAGACCCCAAGTTCCCCGGGTACACGCTGAACGAGCTGCGCACCGTGGACGTGTTCGATGGAAACACCGGCGAGATGGTTTGTCAGCTCTACGATCCAAATGCTTCTGGGATCATCTCGGTGAGCTGAGCGCTGCAGCTGAAAGGGCTGTCAGTAACACTGCTCTGTCTGTGGGAAAGAGGCATGGCTTAGGGACTAGAACAGTATCCAGTTTACTTGTGACAGACTCATGCTGCCATGGGATATGGCTGCCAGCTAAAACTGCTGACTCAAGCAGGGCTAGCCCGTGGTCCTTTGTGGGGCTTTTGTGATACTCTTAGGGAACACTTTTTTCCAGATGGTTTGTTGCTGTTATATAAGCTGTGGTGCTCTTATGACTGTTACATAAGCAGTGATGCTCTTACAGACTCTGTGTTTTCATTTTCAGCTCAATAAATTTAACCCTATGGGAGACACACTGGCTTCTGGCATGGGTAAGTGAAGAGAACCTGGGGCACTAAATGTGTGGGTTGTAGTCCCAGGAAAGGGCTGGCTTGTTATTCCATGCCATCCATGAAGCAGTAGAAGAAAACAATGGAGGGGGAAAAGCCTTTTCCTGCTAGGCTGTACCATTTCCCTTTGTTTAATTTATCTCATTTCCTAGGCTGCAGAGCCAAGTTTAGTCAGCTTTTCACAGGCTGTGTGGGATTAAGTTAGCTGGCTATAGATTTAGGTCTTAGACCTGTGACAGATGACACTAGGAATTACGTATATTTCTTAGTTAGATCAGATTTCCATGGCTATGTGGACACAGCATCTGCAATAACTATTTTTACATCCTCTATACTTTGGAAATACCTTAGGAAAAAATCTTTTTGAATTTCTGGGATTTAAGTGACATAGCCTAAGGTATTATGATTGATGCAGAGTTTCTGATATACAGTATTTAATTTTTCTTCTCAGGCTTTAATATTCTGATCTGGAACCAGGAGGAGATGGCAGCCAAGAAGCATGAACATCTCTTGAAAGCCATGACAAACGAGGAGATTGAACCATGAGAGAACAGGGGATTGGAAGCTGGAGTTCATCCAGACGTGGAGGGCAGGGACAGGCAAACCCTGGCACAAGCAAACTCAAAAGCTAAGTTAATGTCTGGGGAGCTGCAGGAGATGAAAACAAAAAGCAGTGATTCTAAACCGCAGGGAAGGAAGTAAAAAGAGACCGGATCTAGAGAACTGCTTTAGTATTTAGATCCTTTCTGAATCCCAGCATACAAATTGTTGGCAATGGGAGTATTAAGCTGTGGAATTAGACTTTGTCCTTCCTCCCCAGATCTGATGTTGCTTCCGTGATCCTCTTGGCCTCTCTTTCTAGAAAGTTATGTCAGTACTTGGTTCCTCCAAGTGGAGTTACTGCTCATTTTCTGAGGCACTAGGAGAACTTCAAAGACGTTCCCAGATCTTGCTGAAGTTACTGCTTTCAGCCTACCATATCTGTTTGTCATCACTTGTCACAGGTTCCCATTTCCTGTAGTCTGCAGTGGAGCAGCTCATGACAGGGTCCCCAGCTTGTTCTAGTCCAACCAAGCTGAGAAACCATTTGCTAACAGGATTAACACCCTGAAAAGATAGAATGTTCACAGGGGTGAATTTGTGGATAGCTTGGGTATCCTAGGAAACACCAAGCTTTCCCATATGCAAGCTTGGAAAATGTGTTGGTCAAAACATCAGGCTTAGCCTGTTCTCTGCTTGCAGCTGAACCACAAAGAACGGGATTCCAGAGGTCTCTGTCATTGATTGCAAGGACAGTATGGAGCTGGGCACCTACTGATTCTGTAGTTTCTATTTTCAGAGTCTAGGCTGTTTCTTGCCAATGATTAGGCATTTTTTTTCACCTATGCCTATGTGCTTCAGGATGTTTGGTAAGAGTGTTATAAAACAAATGAGGGATTTCTTCCAAATACCCCTGCTCAGAGCCAAATCTCAAGACTGTTGTTAAAGGGTTAAGTTTTGCTTTTTCTACTTTGTTTACAAGGCTGCTGCTGTCCCAGAGGTTGATGGGATGGGATGGGCTCCAGGCCTGTGCAGATTCTTCACATTCACGTTTATAGTTTTGCAATATTAATATCAATAAAATTTTGTACTAAACTAAAATTCTTTGATAGAGTGGCTGCTTTGAGGATACTGCTGAACTGCTTTCATAGGGGAGAAGTTTGAAACCTTTATACAGGAGGGCTATGAGACATAGTAGTGGGTCTGCAGCAGACCCCTCCAAGTTGGACAGGATGCATCATAAGCTGTATCCCTGAATAGCTGCTGCAGTCAAAACCAGTTTATGTCAAATCTCCCTGTGTGATGTGTGGGATTGTGAAACAGGGAATTCCTTTGGGGGGGTATGCTGCAGTAAATTGTCTGCTTTCCAACACTGAGCACAGTGGTGCTAACCCTGTAAACTCCTAGAGAAGAGGAGAAGAGTTCACTGAGAAATTGATTTTAATAATGAAATGTATTGGAACAAGTACAGAAAGTCATTCACAGTCAAAATGTCTAAATCATCATAAAAATCTTTTCTGTGTGTGTGCAAAATTTGGTGCCTTTAAAAATAACAGGTCTGGTCCTTTTAAATGCACTTTCTATTACCTCTTTCTTGTGCCTGTTCTCACAGGCAGTAGCTTTTTCTTTATGACTGTCTTGCTGTGCAGGAGACCTAGTCCGTATCTTCAGAGGACAAAAAGGTGAGGAAGATGCTGAGAACAGCAAGCTGCTTCTGCTGATTTAGGGTTCCCATGCTGGCAGATGCTGATTACGGTGTGGAGAAAAGTCCCCATGGTACTCCTTAGGGGGAACAAAAGGAAATGTTTGTAACCTAAGAACTGGCTTCTGTATCCAGGAGGGGAAGGGAACTGCACCAGAAAGGGAAGTAAAAGTAGGAAGTGAATGTGCAGTTTCACCACGTGAAGAGCCTGTGCTTCTGGTGCCTGCTGCAGTCTCATTTTCTGCCAAAAACTGCAAGGCAGGTAGTGAGCACTTGGTGTGAAGATCTCTGCAGCAGCTGCAGTGTGCAGAGAGGCCAGGCTGGAGAAAGAATCACACTTTGGACAAAATGCCCAAAAGTGTGTCAAATAAAGGAATCCATACTGGCCTGCCAATTCTGATCCTTAATGTTTGTTGTCCATCCAGTAGGGAAGATAGGAAGAAAAACTATAGAACTTGGCATTTAATCTAGTCTTAGGTAAACAGCTCTGCTACATCTCTTAATTACAGCATAAAAACATTGTGCTAGTAAAGCATATTCCTTGGGCTGAATCTGGATTACCTGGAGTACTGGATACTCCCTTTAATAAGTCCTTGAAGTTCAGATATGGGAAGTAAAATTTAAACTTGGGATCTTTAGACAGAAACCAAGTTTCTTATCTAGAGGGACTTTCCTTTCTAGAGCAACATTGCACAAGAAATTGAGTGTGGGTTTGCTTCGGTCACAGAAATTGCTCTCTCTCATGAGAGAGCTTTTTTGGGTTTACTCTTGATTCTACTCTGAGCCCAATCCCAGGACTGACTGAAAACTGCTAGGTTTTCAGGCTTGTCCTGATTTCAGTACAGTCCTCTCTTGACCCACAATGTGAGGAGGGGAAAAAAACCCCAGTTGCCAGCAGCAGCTACTTGACAGCAACCTCAAGAAACGCTTTACATTTCTCCCATCATCTGCAGAAGTTCCCTCTGCATGGACAGTAGATGAGTCTTGGTGCATTGTTGGTGAGCTGTACCCCCAGCTCAAGTTCAGCCTTTCTACCATCAGCAGCTCTATGATGTGAGGGAAAAGCACTCAAAGTGGGTTGACCCTGAAGGGAAATGCAACTGGATGTGGCAGCTACTGCACGCCCAAGCTTCTCTGCCACAGCCATGGTGAGTGGTAACGTTTACAGTCACTTGAAAGGAGGAAAACTTGAAACTGGCCATGTTGGGAATCATAGACTGGGTAAGCTGTATGAGGACCAGAGCACCACAGAGTATATTGGCTTCAAAGTTAAGGTGTCATTTCCTTAGAGTAGCTCAGTTCTTTTTCTCAGTTATTTCCAAAGGATGTCACCTTTAGAAAGTATCCAGAAATCAAGTCCAGTTCTGTTCTGGGAAGTAAAGGCCAAAATAGAAGAATGCTGAGTAACTGAAGGTGCCCAATCATCCTTAGGGGCAACACAGCTCCTTCCTACTGCCTGGGAAGGAGTTGAAGCAACTGTCAGGCCTGCTCTTCTCCTTCATTGGAGACGTGCCGGTAGCCAGGGGGCTGAGACTGTATGCGAAAGAGTACAGTCAAGAGGAGAATCAAGAGGAGAAGGAGAATGGATCCACACACAGCCAAACCCACAAAGAGCTCTGTAAGGGAGAAAATAAGTGGTCAGCACGGTATCACCCAGACTTTCCCCTTCTGCCACACTCTGGTCAAGCCTGGGCTCACCTGTGTCATGCATGCTGCTTGATACCTTGCATTCCTGCTCCCAGTCCTGGGGCACAACAGGATCTGTGAGTTCCAGGAATCTTTGCAATGGGCATTTATGCTGACAGCCAGGGATTGTCAGTGGGAAGGGCTCCTTCCCACTCTCATTCCGGTAAAACATCTCCACGGAGAAGTTACTGAAAACAAAATAGAGCAAGGTGGTTTTTTTTCTCTAGTTCAAGTCATCCCTTCCCAAAAACTAAGTGTGCACACCCTTTCCTTTATTCTGGTGATAAGTTTTCCTCATGAGTCTTCCACTAGGAGCAAGATTGCATGCCCCAGGAGTGGAGCCTAGCCTAGGTGTCTAACCCTCAAGGTGAAATCACAGCAGACGTCTTTACTGCAGCCCTCACCCATCATCCTCTTGGTACAGTTCAAATAAATGACATGAGGCGTATGGTGCTTGGTTCTTGTTGTAGACATCTAGAGCCGTCTGCAGTGCCACAAGTGTGGTGTCATGCTGAGAAAGAGGGAAAAAAACCAAATCAGTCACCCTTAGGGATGTGTCAGGGCAGCTCAGACCATACCAGTAATGGAGAAGGCAGTGCAGAGGGGACGTCACCTTTGTAACTTCCATCTGGAAATGGGAGAGGAACTGTACTGGTAGAACAGTGGTCTGTGATGGTGCCAGAGAAGGGGAGGAAGTGAAACAGCCATATGCACTGTTTTTCTGAGAATTAATCTCTAGAGAGCAATTTGGAAGAAATACTTGGCCTTTCAGGCAGTAGGCTGCTGGAAAGGGGAGACAACTGTATCCACACTTCTGAAACATCATATTTGAGTAGCATCAACCCATCTAGCAAATAAATAGTGTCTCCTTAAAGTCTGCCAGTCTTGTTCATGAGCCTGAGCTAACAGGAATAAGGACACATTGGGAATTTTCCTCAGGGATCCCAGAAGAACGATGCCAAATACTGCATCTCCCACCCAGTCAGAGGCAAAGATGCATGTCCTGGTGACTGCACGGGGGCTGTAGGGAAGCTAGAAAGGGTTAAAACTATCACCAAACCCCAATCCCCTGCAGGCAGGAGGAGATGGCTAAAAGCCAGCCCCAGCTTTAACTTACCGCTGAATAGACAAGCAGTTTTAGGTTCTGATGGGCAGAAGCATTTGCTGCTTTGGTTAGATTTTTCCTTATGTGATCCAGCAGGACCCCTGAGGAATGAGAACAGCTGGTAAGAGGCAAAAGCCAGAAAGAGCAGCACAAGGCTCCCTCCCTGGTGCACTCACCGCCTTGCAGACGAGCTTTTTCTACCCGGTTGTGGATCCCAAACAGAAATTCAAAACCAAAGTCTTTTAGTTCCTTCAAGTGAGTCATGACTTCTGGAGTCACCCATCCAGGCAAATCCATTTTGTGTGCTTGCTAGAAAGAGAAATAATATTCATGTGCAGGTAGCACAGGTCACAGATTAAACAGAGAAGGGGAGGGTGTCTAGAGACCTGCCCATACTGCTGCTACTTTCCTACGCTATTTTAAATATGCAATATAATATGCCCCTTTCCTATTTGTGCTTTTGAACCTCACACTGCTATGCTGGATACAAAGAATATATGTGGGTTTTGGTGTTATTCCAGAAAATAGTAATGAGAAGAATAAAGATTGCAACTTAAGAGCTCCATTTCTGTGAAAGCACAGCTGGAATGCAAGGTTATGTTCTAATTGATACAATAATCTTAGGGCATTAACTTTACATGTGGGTAATTCTGCCCTGCAGATGGCATGCAGTCGAAGGAAAAAAAACAGGTAAGTGAGTGAACACAAACTCAGGGTTTCTGGTGTAGCTGCACCTATTTCCCTGGAGGCTCTGAGGACCACTGAAAGACACTAGACAAAGTTAGCAAGTGCTCTGTGGACAGAACAGTGGGATGCACCACTGACAAAGCCGTGTACTCAAACCCAGGAGCCCGAGAACTGGGAACCAAGAGAAGAACTTGCTTTGCAGCCAACCCATTACATGAAAGGATTAGTTATAATGGCAGAGAAACAGCAGTTGTGGTTTCCCGGCATTACTGAGAACAATTTTCTTTGCTGCATCCCATTAGATTTCTGGAAGTTGAGGCTGAATATCCTTAAGGGCACATTCTGTCTGAGTGGTTCAGAGAAATTCCATCAGCAGCTTGGATATTTAGTTAGTTCTTCATTAATTTACAAAGAGAATCACCGGTAAGTTCAGCTATTTCTTGGACTTTTTTATTGTCTCCGTCCAGATAGCAGAATGACTCTACTGGCAGAGGTGAGAAAAACAATCCTCTTCAGGGCACTTTTTGCATGACTTACTAAAAAGGAGGAAGACCAAAGAAGCTGAAGAGACCAATCAGCCTGAGGGTACAGTTCTGAGTGAGAAACACTCTTTCCTTAACAACATTCTGGTTTTGCTTTGGGACTGTGGGCTGTTCTCAAAGTTCTTTGGGATTATAGTGGTTGTCACCTGGCCTTCCAGGCCCAATCTGCAAGTTCGTTAAGTGAAATTCTGGATCTCTCTGACCAAAGGATATTTTTTTACCAATACATGTTGATTCACCTGTGATTGTTACAAGATAGGAAATGAGATTTGTGATACAAAGGGCAGATTCACATAGGACAATGCAGCTTTGGACTGGAATATTCTCAGCTTGTAGCAACCCAAGCTGCTACTTTACATAGAAAAGTGCAATTCCCTGCTGATTTATCTTTTACACCCCCAAAATAGTGCACACCACTGTATACCACTGCCAGCAAGCGAAGCAGTCTTGCACTCTCATAGAATTAGTGTGACACAGTGTCAAAATGCTTTGGTTTACTGTGTCCATAATTCAGTAATTCACTAGTTTGACATGAAAGATCACGCTGTACAGTTATACACTGAGAAACTTGTGTGTAACAACTTTAAGTATCCTGGATTTGTGACCTTTAGTTTAGCGTTACCACAGCACAGCTAACCCAATTTCTGATTTTCTTTAAGTCTTCGTGAGATATGTTTTCAACAGAAATCGACTCAAATACTGAGTTTGGTGCCCCCATCCCAAATGGTAAAGGGTAACATCTGTCTCTAGAGTCTTTCTCTGACAAAGGAAAATATGTCAAAAACAGATGTGAGTGAACCCCGCTTAACTTAGATAGCATTATTTTCTTTTAGATATGGCATTAAAATAAGCACAGAAAGATAAGTGATTGATTTAAAAAAACAGAGAGGTAGAGATATCACCAGGAATAGTCCTAATTAAGGTCCCAACTTAAATAATAAATTTAATGTTTCTTCAGTTTGCAGAGATCTCATTTCTATGGTATTTGACTTAGGCTGGTCAACAGACACTCTAAAGATTTCAGATTGCAGTCATTTTCTAGCGACTTTCAAGAGAGGTACGGCTTTTTCTGACTCTGGCATGATATATATCTGAGCTACAGAGTGGGAGGTTATAGGGTGCAAAAATAGGTAATTCTTGGCACATGCCTCTAGTGAGTGGGAGCTGTTATTATTCTGAAATTAGAACATTACTTCTAATTGTAAGGTGAAAAGTTGTTTCACGGGATTTTGTAAAATAATTTCCACCAAATCCAGTGAATACTAAAGACCAGATTCCAGTGGGTGTAAGATGATGGCCAGACTTACTTCACAGAACAGTGTGTCATATACACTCCATATACTCTCGAGAGAGATATCCCGGATCCCAGTCTCCTTTGCCACCATCTCCAGGAATTGCTGTAGGTTGGACAAAAGAGAAAGGTCTTCAATTTTCTAATCTCATACTGTATTATATGCACTGGTATCCCTTCCCTTTTCTCAGAGCTCTGATTATATGGAGGTGATAACTACAAGCCTAGAACCACCTTATTCTCATGTAAACAGTCACTTACCCAATTCTCTTTGGTCTTATTTATGTATTCTGCTGAGTGCCGTGTTTCAGTCTGTAGCTGTTCATACCGTGGACAAGGGGTCAAAGGGAACTTCAGTAGCTGGGCAGAGACAAGAGCAGCCAGGTCACCAAGAATGCTGGAGTACAGAATTTGCAGTAAACATGCACAGCTGTAATGAAACCCTGACTGCATCTATAAACAGCCTCAAGTATTGCCTGCTGACATACTCCCGATCATGTGTGGTCTGCTCAGGTGTTGCACCTGACATGTTGAGTGAACCCAGCCCCTGAATTCTCTCATCTTCTTCTGAAAATACGAAAACCTCTGCAAGGTAGGTCCCAGGAGAAGTTCAAGACAATCTGAATCAAGACTATAGCAAATATTTTTGGACACTACACTACTTGAGTAGTTAATACATGTCTTTGAGATGAACTTACCCTTTCATCAGACTCAGGGACTGTGTGCACAGGGATAGGCTGCCAGGAGATGTTAGGGTTGAACATCTCTTGTCCTCCTGGGGGATAGAGGCCTGCCAGATTGGCCTCTGCACTCATCAGTGTCCGATCACAGTCTGTGCTGCGGATGAAGATCTGCCAGGACAGGGACAGTGCACCATTACTAACGCTCCTGCAAGCGGTGATGCTCAGGCACAGGATGATGCACTCGCCCAGGAACACTGCCAAGTGCCCTGCAGCTGCTCATGGACAACAGGGGAACAGGAGTCAAAGGGACCGAGCCTGCTGATGTTGGCCTGGACAAAGCTGTAAGGACACACACAGAGACAATCTGCTGTCTAATACTGGAGCTGTCTGGTCGGGATCAATGGGATACGCAGGTGCAGCGTGCAGAGGTTAGAGATAGAAAGGAGTCTGAATCTGAGTCTGAGGAAGGTTCAGAGAAGAGGAAGACAAAGATGCAGAAAACTATGGGTACAGATAGGAAATGTGCCATATTTGCAGAGCAGGACTGAGGCAAACTCCTGCATTCTGCTGTCAGTTCTAGGAATGACTGACTGTGCTCAGGAAAAGAAATGGCTTCTTCAAACCTCAGTTTTTCCATCTGAGAAAAAAAGACAAAAGTGATCTGACTAACAGGAGAGTAAACAAAAACAGGGAGTGCTGGGATTTTATCTGATCATTGTGGGCTCTTGGGATTAATGGGCCAAGACTTGACCATTCTAGAGCTCAGAAGAGAGTTCTGAGCCAGAAAAAAGGAAAAATGAGAAAAATACAGCAATGTTCAGAAGGTCAACATGGCAAAACTTTAGTATTCTGGTATCTGTGTACTGAAAACAGTTAAGGGGAAATAGAGAAACCAGTGATAAAATAAGAGGACCAACAGGAAATCATAAATAAATGTCCCAGGAAACAGCATGTTTGATCCAAAACAAGAACAAAAAGCCTGAAGAATGAAATATAATGTAAAGATAGTGATTTTTAAAGTGTTAGGACAGAATCGTAAAATATATATATACTCTATATAATACCTCTCATGTGAAGTGTACATCAGAAACTTTACAGTCACAAGAAAAAAACCCAACTGTCTGCCCACTTTTACCTCTTAACAGTGGCTTGAAAAAACTGACCCTGTACTCATTAGACGGGTTTGCTTTTATCCTTGGTAAGCTCTGAAGAAATGAGATATTTTAAAAGATAAGGACCTAATTCTAGAAGTATCATAAAAACCCCAAGCAATTAAGCCCTAAGTGTACATGCTTTCTTCAGCACCTTTTGCCAGGCTCCAGCTTGTCGCTGAGTCAGGTGACAGACAGTCATATGGTGTCACCCAGAGGCAACACTTCTTACAAGGGAGGTTGCTCAACTTGAGCAAGGGTTCAGGCTTGGTTAGCAGAACAGCTTTTGTTTGCACATCTTGGTTTGTTTTTCTTTCTCAAGCAAGAGAAGGAAAAGAGTTCCAGCTTGCAGAAGGTGTATAAGAGTGAAGTATGTTTGGAAAGGAAATAATGAGGATAGTTAAAGGATCTGTGTTTGAGACAATGCTGGAAGTTTTGTTGATGAAGTAAATGTCAAAGAAGGGATGTAATCTTAACTGTGACAAACTGGGTTCTTACTGGGAAGCCCTAGAAGGGGAGAAACGTGGAAAAGTGTATGGGGATTCTTAGTTTGCCCTGTCTGTATAATCAGCTAATTGAGCTCAGATAAAATAACTGAAGTGGTGCAGAGCCTGTAGTAGGGCAAGAGGTCTTGGCTGCCTGCTGTCCATCTGAACAAGCCTCTCATCTGGACACCTGTTCATGTTTTCAATTGACTCAGTACCAGTTGATTATTAGCAGAGGTACTTGGGAGGACTTTTTATTTCCTTACTTTTTTTTATCTTTTATCATTTTGTCTGTGCTTAGTACATGGTTCCACAAGGGCTCTGTGACTTTTTCCAAAAGAAACCTACCAGTTTCTCAAGAACTATTATAAAGTGTGAGGACATCCTAATGAGAGAGAGGGGAATGAATAGCTTTGGGCAACTGTCAATACTTTACAGTTGAAAGGAAATGAGAGGGTCATTGCTGGCCAGTAACTACTACTAATATCTACTCTGGTAAGATTGTACCTCAAGTGCACTGGGGAGGGCAGGGCCAACACGGGCTGCATTCTTGTGAGCTATTGTAACAGGAAAAGAAAATCTCATAAGCTCGAGTAAGAAACAAATACCAGCTACAACAAACATTGCTGTTTAGTTCCCTGGACTTCAGAGTGAGTGGCTCGAACAGTCTCACAACTCTGGCTGGATTTGCCTTCCCACCCCGCGGCCAGACTCAGCACAGAGCCTGCGTTTGGGCCCTTCTTCTTCTTCTTGCAGTGGGAACGGGCTAAGAAACGAAAGTACTTGGAGACGAGTCCCGGCGCTGGCGTTTCCCTTCCCAAAGGAGCCACCCGCAGCCCCAGCCCGCGCGGCGCCCCGGGCCCACCGTGGGGCGGCCGAGAGCGCCGCTCCCCGAGCCGGGGGGCTGGCACTGACCTCCTGCCGCCGGTACGTGTCGCTGAGGAAGTCGCGGTAGCGCCGCCGCAGGGCCTGGCCCAGCTCCCACTGCTGCCGCATCCCCACCTGCAACGGCACCGGGCGTCACCGGCGGTCTGGAGCTCGGCCCGGCCCCCGCCGCCCGCCCCGCCTCGCACCGCACCTGCGTGAGCTGCCCGAATCCCTGGGGCCAGGCGCTCTCCTGGTATGGGTCCCGCGGGAAGGCCTTGATGGGCGAGCGGTCTCCGTGCCGGTACACCTGCGGGCGGCACCGCGTCACCCCGGCCCGGCCCGGCCCGGCCATCGCGGCCCGGCCCGGCCCGACTCCCCCCGCGTCCCCCCGTCCCCCTCACCAGCGTCACGAAGCGGAGGCTGCGGGCCCGGGCGGGCGGCGGCTGCAGGCACAGCGCCAGGAGCAGCAGGACGGCGCCGCCCCGCCCGCCCGCCATGGCGCTCGCACACCGCCCGGAACCAAGCGCCAGCGGCCGCCGGCCCGCGCGGACGGCGTTTCGCAGCGCACAGCCCCGGCCGCGCTCTCGGCGCTGCGCCCGCCCCCGAGGAGGAGGATCCCGCCGGTGGGAGAGCCCCGCTCAGGCCCCTGAGCCTCGGGCTGACGGCCCTGAGTTCTGCTGTCAGCCCTCCGGAGGCTTCGCCCTGGGCTGCAGCCGCGCAGGCGCTCGGTAGGAGCGGCGGGAATGAGGGCGCTGCGGTGTCACCCCCGCCGCAGCTTCGCTCTAGGACACGAGGTTTCGCAGTGCTCTGACGCTGTGCGTGTGCTCCTGGGTAAACTCGTGGGCAGAAGTAGGGAAGGCGGCCTGGCGGGCAGTGCCCGGCAGCCGCGAGTCGCTAATCGTCGCATCCCTCCGGTCAGCCTGAGGATGCCCGTGTGGAATGGAAAGCTGCTGCTGCTCCCTGGCAAAGAGGCTGCCCAGCGTTGGCGGCTTTTGCCCAGTTTTGGTTGTTCTTTACGAAACTTGGTCGAATTAGACGAGTGTGAGATGAAACCCGGCTTCTGCTGCCGCCTGTGCACCCACTGGATCGTTGGTCGAGGATCTCGTAGGTGCCGTGTAGAGGGAAAAATCATTGGCAGTTAAACGAATTTACTGCTACTTAGTGCTTGCCTGCACGCAGAAGTGTATAGAGAGCGGTGAATGAGGTTCTCAGCTTTCTCTTTTGAGGAAAGAAGGAAACATGGCTCTCGCATTTGCAAAGAAGTCTTGGAGTCATGAAGCACAGCGGCTCATAACCCAGCTCTTTGGTACCTGTTTATTTGCTTAAAACTTTCCGTAGTTTGCTGCGTTAGAAAGTTGTGTGTAAGGTCTCAGTAAGGGTGCCAATTGTTTGTGAAGCAGGGGGGTTATTTCAGGGCAGGGTTGGTGCAATACACGAGGCTCAGCTGGACGGAATAACGTGTTTACTTTGCTCATGCTCGAATGCTTAGTGAATTTAAACTGAATTCTATTTCCTATCTCTAGGACAGCACGAAGCCGCGTTCTTTTTTTTACTCTGTTTGCCGATACCGCACCACTGAGGAAGTTCTTGGCGAATGCTGAAAGGAAAAGGTTCTCTGCGGAGGGGGAAGGCGCGCTGTTCCTGCAGCACCTGCTTTGGGATAGTTCTGTTGTTGCAGCTGGTTTTGCTCCGCTGCTGGGGACTGAGCTGAGGGCGGGCGGGCGGGCGCGGCGCGGGAGGGGCTCCGGGCCCCCGTGCGGGTCCCACCGTCCGGGAATCACCCGCGCCCGGAGCCTTCGCGTCCCGCGGGACCCGCGGGGGCGGAGCGGGGCGGGCGGCGCCTGCACGTGACCCGGGCCCGCGTGACATCACGGCAGCTCCGCCGCGGCGCCGGGAAGAACGCCGGCAGGAGCGCCGGGAGCAGCGCCGGGCCGGGCCGGCCCTCCGCCCGCGGCTCGGGCACCTGCGCCACGGGGGGCGGCGGCCGCGCATCGCCGGGAGCCGCGGCCCGCGCCGGTAACTTTTCGCGCTGGCTCTGGGGGCGGCGGCATCTCCTTCTCGCCGCCTGCCGGGCCGTGACTCACGGCGGGGGACGTGGACGCGCTGTCCCGCCCCGCGGCCTGCGCCGGCCCGAGCGCCGCAGCGTTCCCTGCGACCCGGAGCCGGCGGCGCAGCGCCGCCCGCCCGCGTCCTGCTGCCGGCCGGGCCGGGCCCGGCGGCGCTGGAAGGTGCTGGAAGGAAGGGGGACGGCGGCGGCCCATCCCGCTTAGGCACCCGTGGTCTGGCGGGGTGCGGGCCGGGCTGGCGGCCTCAGCCCAGAGGGGCCCGGCGGACGGGATGGAAGGGGTCACTCTCGGCCTGGGTCCAGAGCCCAGCGCCGGCCGTAATGCGCGGTGTCTGCCGGCGGGGACTGAGCGGTCGCGCTGTCGGAGAGAGTCCCTTTGCTAAGGGGGTCGGAGGCGTCTGGGGAGCGGAGTCAGTTTCTCGTGGCTACTGTCGTGCGTCTGAAGAGCCTGGGTTTCTGTCTGCTGTCTCCGGACGTGCTGTCAGGAGATGTTTACTTGCTTTGTGGTAACTTGTTAGCTTTCCACTCTGCTCAGCTTGAAGTTCTCTGTGTCATTCACCTGTTGCATCCTGTCAACCCAGGTTGCGAGTTTTCTAGGACAGAAACTTGTCTGTACGGCTGTTAGTTTGCATGGTGCTGTTAAAAGGTAACTTTGCTTACATTAGTGGTTACTCTTCATTGTGCTGTTTCACTGACGCTTATGCTGCTGAAGTCCACAGATCTGTCAAGAGATGATTTCGTTATGGGCTGGAAGCAAACCTTGGATCACTGGTGAAAGAGAAATGCTCTGTCTCCTGAAAATTCCTTCCCTTCTTTTCTTTTTCCTAAAGGGACAGCTGGGCTCTTCCCTGCAAGGCTTTTTTTGAGGGAGTCTCCAACACTGAGTCACGTTTCTGACTAACAGTTTGGATCACTGTGTGTCAGACAGTTTCTGGCTATGACTGCAGGTTATGTTTGTCTGTAGGGAAGAGTCCTCTCGGATCTGCTTCGTGTTCCAAGGTACGTGGAGTTGATCTGCTGTTCCTGGCTGTCAGAGAGAGGGCTATACCTGAGCACAGACAAAAGAAAACAGAAAGCCTGTTTTTTATTTCCTTTACTGAATGATGGGGCTTGATTTTTTAAATTGAGTCTGAATCAAGACATAACCCCCTTGCTGAAATAGAAAAACATTCCTTATATTTTAATTATAGAAACAAAAACTGTTTGAAAAGTTCAGCCAGTTGTTGCTGAGCTCTACCTTTCTATCATTTGGGTTGTGGAAGGAGGGCATTGGATGTGGTACACATTGTGCAAGGACCAGGTGGAGATTGGCCTTGGTACACTTCTTTGTCACTGCACCTGTGGCATATTCACCAGAAGATACTGCTGCTGTAAGGCTTGTAAGGGTAGACAGGCTATGTGGCTTCCTGCTGTGACCCCTTCTTGGAATGTAGCACTTGCAGTGATACTTCTTTCTCATACATGAATATGCCCATGCATTCTTCTTCATACAGGAAGGCCAGCATTTGCAGGAGAAAAACCAGGGTGAAAATATTTAACAACTTTCTCCCAGACCCCCAAAACAAAAGGTGGAGGAAACAAACCTAAACCAGCCTGAGGGAGGATAGAAAATGGGTCATTTTTGAGCTGCATGGGAGTTCTGTAGCTGCCAGAGGAAAGTTGCAGCTACTCGTGTTGTGAAGGGATGCAGAGAGAAGTACCACAGCAGGATCTATGTCTATATAAATTGCCTAATCTAAAAAAATATGGACAGGAAACTTTATCACAGAATTAGTGTGTCCTGGCAGTGTGCCTGGGGTTGCTCTTGCTTGCTGTTTCCAGTTACTGCTGCTGCAGCTCCCTGTGCCTTGTCAGCATGTTTTCCTTACCAGCTGGCTGTGCAGGGAGGCAGGGGGAGGCTATGCAGGACAGGCGTGCAGCCCTGCGAATACAGAGCAAGAGTTTGCTGCCTTGTCCCTGTCTTACACCTGCAGGAAGAGTGTGTTTCCGCTGTGGTAAGTTCATTTGATTGCTATGACTCTCTTTTCCTTTCTCTTGGATTAGTCCTCACAACTCGGCATACTTGTTCTGAGGCAAACAGAAGGAATTTTGCTGTTTGAATGTTAGCTCAAATGGTGATGGTCTCACATCTTGGAAGTATGTCTCTTGTAATTAGATCTGGCCTGTGATTGTATGGCTGTCAAGACTGACAGTTTTCAAAATTTCAAGTTTTGAATTTAAAAATCTTTAACTCTTGCTGTTCTTCAGACGTTGTGATTCCATCTGTCTAAGGAGAGTGTAGAATATAATGTGCTTTGTCTTGGGTGCATTGAAGGATGATCCTGCTTTCTGCTCTGGAAGCAGCTGCTGTGAAAGTCTCATTGTTGCAGATGTGTGGGTCTTTGCATGTTGAATAGGAAAGCTTATCAGATTGTTTGTCATTCTCCCTCTTCTCCCTCCCCCACCAAGTAATGAGATTCACACACCTGACAGCCTTGGAGAAAAGTCAGTCTTCCAGAACTGCCATAGGTGTTCCTGCCCATTGCTGTGGGGGTTGAACCTACCTGATTTTTTAGGTCCATTCGAAACCATTTTATGATTCTATACAAAGATACTTTGTTTCATTGTGGGAGAATTTTCTGCTGATCTTCTGTAGGATGTGTTGACTTGTTTTCCTTACAGCATAATAACTCAGGAAGGCAGATTCCCATTCTCTTGGCTATGGAAACTGTCTCAGTGTGAAGGAACTTAATTTTAGGTGGGAATTCAGGGGAGTGCTTCCTTCTTATAGGTACAGGTCTGCATTAAGACCTGCATTCTGCTTATGAACAGCTTGAACTTGATCATTAGATCATACTTCTGCTGTTTGACTTAAGTACTACGAGTACTGTTTGACTTAACATTTTCATTGTAGTTATTTCAGGTTTCAGAGATGTGTTTAATATTGTTAAATGAAAAGAGGCTGTCCATGTTCAGTCAGACCTTAAAAATATATCAGTTAGAAATGGAACAACGGCTTCCTTTAGCATTCCTGTGTCAGTTTTGTTCTGTGACTTCCTGTGACCAAATACTTTTTTTCCCATATTTGGAACATAGACAAATTTCTTTCTTGTGTTCCCGCTGAAAGAGAGACACCCCTAAAGTTAGTGTAACTTGTACTTTTATATTTGGAGATCTCAAAACTAGATTTCCTGTAAAGCAAAATTACTTGCTTAATGGAGTGTCAAAAAGAAAATTTTACAGTGATTTACATAATTTTGGTGTAATATTATAAATCACTTCGGAGTATGCACTGTCAAACTCTTAACAATCTTATTTGGGGAGGACAAAGGTTAACTAAGGTAGTGCACAGAGGAGAGCAGAGCGTTGCAGATCTTCCCAGTAGGTTTAAGGAGGGGAAAAAAAGAATGTTTATTTAGTGGGAAGTCGGTGAAGAAATGAATGTAGAGAATGAGAAATCTAATGCTTGTTTTGAGCAGACCGACGCTAGTGCCTATCAGGATTAAGTAGGAGAACTATCTTGTGGGATTTGAGAATTGAAGCAATTTAAAAGCCATGTTGCAGAGTCAGGTTATATTTTGTACTCATAGAAACCTCTCTGAGATGTAAATAAGGTGTTAGGTGAGTATCAGATTGATTGCTAAAGCACATGACTGACAAGAGAGTAGGTGTCTCCTGGCACATAAGGCTTTCTGATTTGTTTTAAGATTTAAAAAATATTGGCAAATTTGCTCACAAAATTTCTTGAAACCAATAGTGCATGGAAGCCTATCCTCTCCCTTCAGGGAGCGGGGCAGTGTTGGCCCACCAGTCCTCCTGCAGCTGTGAAGCAAGCAAGGTCGATTGGTTCAAATCAAGGCTTCCCACTTGCTGATAGAAATCATGATTAAAGTTAGTGATTTAAATAATTCATTTAAAGTTTTTTTTGCATTTGGTAATTTCTTAAAAGGCAGCTTTAGTCTAATCAGTTAGGCTCATCTATTACTGCTTCTTGCCAAACAGGACGATACAGTGTATCTGCATACATCTGTTTATGCTATTATATCACAGTAAATGTTTACATTACAAAATGGCCAGTTGTAATTACTGGGTGAATTTCTTTCCTCGTGAATTGTACAAAACTGCATTTGAATAACAAGGTCAAATCAAATATCCACTTTTTTATACTTATACTATAATCACACAAATCATGCGCTGGATACATAAGAAAAAATATCCTTGCTGGAGTGTGCTATTAAATAATAGGGATTCTATCAGGGTAGTGTTATCTGTATTTAGCAGAATGAACTGTTTAGTTTTGGTAATTGTCTCTTTCCAGATCTTAGAATGAGCATTACTCATTGTTCCTTGTCTTGTTTTCATTTGGAGATTTTAAGAGAGAGGTACCTTTCAGCCATTTTATGCTGCCTGCACCACCTTTGAGTGAACTGAACTAATTTAATAAGTGAATTGAAGAAACTAATCTCTCTGCCTTTTTAAGAAAGAATTGTTTTGTACTGACTCTGCATGACTTTCTGGAGTTTAGAGTTAGACTTTTTAATCATTCTCCAGTAGCCATGTCCTGCTTGAATAGGGCCTGCGTGTGTTTAAATGGTTGTTTTAGATTTAGTCATAATTTGCCGTTGACTTAGAAAATAAATTAACAAGTGTAATCTTGAAACCTGTGTGTAAAACCAACTCAAAGGAAAATGTTTGGAATTTAAGTATTCTCATCTAGAGCTCTTATGAAACGAGGGTGCACAGGTAGGCTTCTGTAACAGCTCTGTAGTATGTCTTGGTTGCCACAGACATACATGCAGAAATGTGCCAGCCCCCGAAGGACTCCACATGCCTTGCCAGAGATTTTTGCTGGAGGATCTCACAGCCAGAGAGGCACATGTAGTGGCTTTTTGCACGTCTGCCAGCAGAAGCTCACATGCAGCTTTGTGTGGGCACATGAACTTGTGCTGGAACAGCCTTTGGGACTTGCTGTGGTGGTGCATGCCTTGACATGCAGGCACACATGCACACTCAGAGTCCTGTGGGCAGCCCTCAGCAGCGTGCATTGGCTTGCATGAGAAGTGCCACCGAGGCAGGGCAGTTCAGCTCAGCCAGCTGCAAGCTTCAAGAGTACAAGGAGAAGCTGTCACCTGGCCCTCAAAAAACAACTTTGTGATTCCAGTCTTCTGATTGACTGCTTCCCACCTTTGGCTGTTGTGTGCAGGAAAGGAATAATATGTTGATTTCTGTGAAAGGGCTAGGAAGAAGTTCAAAAGATGGCTTTTGTGTTAGCAGCTGGTGAGATGGACATTCTCAGGCATCTGCATGTCTGGACAGGAAGCCAGGTAAGATATGATAAGGAAGGATGTAATTTAAGGTCCATATAGCATGAGGACAGGCAAGGTTGCACTAATGTGCCTTCAAGGAAGGTGTCAGAACCCCTTCCTTAGCAAAGGAAGAGGGAACTTCTGTTGTGAGGAGTGTTTTAAAATGAAAAATAAAAACTTAAAATGTAAGATACAGAATAACTATAGATCATACAAGGTAGCCTCTGTTATCAGTATGTGTCTGAAAAGCAGGGACATAACTTTCTGGCCTGTATGAGACTGAAAAAAAAAATTTCCTTGGTCTGCAGAAAGCTCCCAAGCTGTTGTTTGTTCCTGTAGAAATTGAACAGGATTGCAGAAAGGAGAAACTTTTGCCTGAAGAAAACGTTAATTTTCTCCCTAGCGGTTGTACTTTGAGGGCATTTTCTAAAGAGCTGCTTTTAAGCAGCAGACTAGGGGTGAGGGTTGAAGAAAAAAACAAGAAGAGACTGCAGATTTTTTTCTCCCTTGTTTCAGTATCATCTTCCACTGCTACTCCCTGATACTTGCTCTGGGTGGTGCCTTTAGCAGTGTCCCAGAATCAGTGGACCATCCACACCCTTCTTCCTTGACACAAGGATCAAAATAAGAAATGGAGCCACTTGTTGGCTTAGTCCCATTGCCTACTCCCACACACTTGTACACATGCTGCAATTTGCAGTCTTGATCTTGGATTTGCGCTTATTTCTGGGAAGTCAAGGTTATAGGAGTGCTCTGATAGGATAACACTTGCTGGCTTCCTGCAGACTCTGCTGGGGCATCAGTCTTTGCAGGATTGCTGGCTTCTCATTTGTCCTTGGGTCATGTGTGATGGCTTCCTTCTTGTGGCGGGGTTGTGCCGAAGTTGGGAGTAGACTGCAGTCCTTGCAGCAGGATGCTTGTGACAAACTCAGATGGTCTGATGGTTACCTTCTTTTGCATTTTTCTGTTAAAACCTTTGTGCAAACTTTCAGTCTGTTCTGAGCTGTTACTGGGGAAATAGGAAAACATTGTTCTGTTAGCACCTCTGGCTCTGTGTACCTTGGTAGGGCACTTTGTGCATGGATGAGGGTGAGGCCTCCTGGGTGCTTGGAGGCAAGCTGTGAGGAGAGTGGGTGGCTTGCTTTCCCATCTGGTGGGTGTGCCATCAGCGCAGCCATTTCACTGGCTGGGGTTTCAGCGGTGGATTCTGTCCGGATCTGGACTGTTTTTGAGCTGAGTATTTGTGGTGATGTCAGGCAGTGTGAGAAGGGAACATGACTTGGCAGGACAAAGTCTGCAGAAAGTTCAGCTCCACATTTGGCCAAGAGCCTCAAAGGCAATGAGATTGACACACACATTCTGCTACACAGCCTGTCACACGCCCTCTCACATGCTCCCTTCCTGTCACACAGATCTCTTTATCTCACTTTCAGACCTTTAACCCTTCCCTCCTAGCTTCTGCTTGGTGAGTTTATAAAACTCAGAGAAGTCCTCCTTCTTTTGTTGACACTGTAGCTTGTAAGGGTTCAGTTGCAATGACCCCCAAAGCAGAAATAGCCTATACAGGCCAGAATCCAGAAGAGTAGTCAAAAGCAGGGCAAGTTTACTTTGCAGCAAAGCTCTTAATAGTCCTTTATTCTGACCTGCCCCCCTCTGCCAGTCTTTGCTTCACTTTCTTGGCAGCTCTTCTGATCTCCTTCATTGCTGTGCTGCAGTCTTCTGGCTGATCTATGTTTGGATATGTACATCTGCAAGCCTGCCTCTCTGCTCCTGCTCTTCTAAGAGCAGTATTAGCAAAACCTAACAAAATAAACCCCTGATGATGCTTGAGTTGGGAATAGACTACCAGTCAAGCTTAGTCCTGAAGCAGTTTAAAACTCTGTTACAGTATCCCTCTGATGTGTTCTTTGTATGGGTATTTCAGTAGTACTGTAATTTCTTCCTGACCTCTGTGCTACATCTAGGGATGATCCTTCTATGAATGGGAATCAGTGCTTTTCCCCTACTGCCCTGAAGGGAATCTTAATGAGTTTCCTGCCTGTTTTGCAATCCAGTACTGTATTTCTGGTTTGCCTGTGAGCATTAGTATTTGTTTGGATTGATGCTTTTGGATGGAATGGTGTTTGGATACAAAGTGTTATATAGAGACTTTATTAAGAGGTTCTTTCCCAGAAGCAATCTTGTATCAGTTATGGTGATGTGCAGTATGCTGATGGAAGTACTCCTGGGGTGGGAGGAAAGGAGGAAGTCAGTAAAATGAGCAAAGAGTTTTACTGTAAGCAGCCTTCCCCTTCTGTTCTTTCCTCTTTTGCTTCTCTTCTTCTTGTCCTCTAATTTCATAGCTGGTAGAGGATGGAGAAGACCAGTTTGAAAGAGAACGTAGTCTGGACAAGGGATAGGAGTTGAGAGCTTTTAACTTCTCTTTTTGTTTATCTTTTTGGCTTTGTCATTATATATGCTATGGCTCTATGTGTCTTTTGTCATCTTGTGTTCCTGATAAAATGGTGCAGCTGCTTATTTTTTGCTTTTGTCTGTTTTAGTAGCTCAGTGCAGTTAGTGGACTGTGCCATGTTCCTGCTCAGAGGAGTCAACAGCAGTTTGAGTTTCTGTGTTGAAGAGATGCACTGAGACAGCCTGGGGAGCTGAGGAGATTTCCCTTAATAAAAAGTGCTTGGCTAGAATAGGCATGGATCATGAAAAGCTGTTCTCTTACTGCATAGTTGAGATGAAATAATTTTTTAAGGAAACAGGTAAAAAAAACCCCGGTATGTTGTGGTATTACTTATCACTACCATTTTCTGTCTGCAGGAAAAAGGCCTGCAGTACTCTCTTCTAGACATAATCTTTATTGATCCTCTTGTTCCTTATGGACTAGGTTTAGCCCTTTTCCCTGGCATTTCCACTACCAGGATGTTGTTATTTTGGGTATTCGTTTTTTTTCTTCTTCTTTTTTTTTTTTTTAAGTTCTGATCTCATGCTTCAGATTGGAAATAGCATTGGGGTGATTTCTCAAATCTGCTGTGAATCAGACTCATGTTTCCCTGAAGCTGGGCTATAACGTCTGTGGGACTGAGGGTCATAAAAGAGGAATGTAGGATTCATGGTAGAGTCTTTGTTCTGTAATATGGTGCTCCCAGAAAAGTCCACAATTATTAAAGAGAGAGGCTTCTCTAATTTTTCCCACTCCCTTCCAGCTTCTATGCAAGCCCCATTTAAAAAAACCCAGCTTTTTGGACCTAGTTGGTTATTTTCATTGCTTCTGATCTTGGTGACACTATTACTTCTTGCCTCTTTTAAAAACTGTTCTCTGGGAAGACAAAGGAAGCCCTGGGTTATAAAACTGTCGCTTCAAAGAATGCCTGACTGTTATGTTTTGCATAGCTACGTATAATTGTGCAGAGCAAGATATTGATGGCTGAATAAATATAGAGAAGGCATCCAGAAAGAAACTGAGTCTGTGGTCCTGTTTTCCATGATGTCATGCAGTGGCATTTATAAAGAAACAGAGGTGGTGGGGTCAGATTGCATTTTTGGCCTTCAAGTAGGATGTGATGAACTATTGCTTCATGAAGGGTGTGTAAGAGCTGGTCAGTAGCAGGATTAATGAGCTACAGACACCTCAACTTTAATTTTCCAAACTGAAGGGGGATTTTGTTAGCAGATTATTTTATAGTAGGAAGTTTTATTGGTTGCTTGAACACTTTTTACATTTGGGTTTTTTTTTTTTTGTTGTTGTTTTGGTAGTGATTTTTTTTGTTGTTGTTGGTGATGTGTGTATCTGGTGTTGTGGTTAGAAATGTGAAGGAATGACACTATTAGCCATTACAGGGACCCTAGAAAGAAAAACAGACGTGTAAACCAAAACCACATTTGCATAGATTCATGTGCAAGGGGAAAGAAGACTTACTGCTAGGATAGCTACATTTGCTTGGAGAAATTGAGTGCTACTGGCAAAAGAATGTTGTTTCCAATTTAGAGTGAGTTTCCATAGGAAAAAATTGCTATTGCAGTTGATGCTGACACATTGTGTGGACAAGGACCCAGGCTGGATTTCCTCCCTTCTGCTTCCCCAGAAGCGGCACAGAGCTGCCCTTTGCTTTCTGCTAGCAGGAGGGGGCAGCTACTCTGAGTGTTTCATCCTCCTGGGAGGAGCACAGATGGAATTTTTCCTGTAGGAAGCCCCTATCAGAGACTCAGTCCTGCTTCCTGCCATCTGAAGGTTGGTGCTGATAGTAGTGTTGAGCTGTCAGTGAGCTGGAGTCGTGGCCAGGCACAGGGGATTATTGCAGTTCAGCAACAAACAGCAAGTTCTGCTCATGTTCATCCCTGTGAGTGCTGCAGAAGCTGGTGTCCCTCTAAAGTGACTCTGCTTTGTTTCCTCCCCCTCTTGAGAAACTGGCTACACAGCTCATCTGGCCAGACAGAACTGAGGAGGGATGACTTGTCGTTTTACAGGACGGCATGGAGGGAAGGATGGAGGGATGCTGCTGCTGTCACATCTGTAAGCTGCTGTAAGCCTGTGCATGTCCTGGTTTGGCCATTCCTGTGGTGGCTATACTCTAGGTTAGCCAGAAACTTGAAGGCTGAGGTAACAGTAGAAAGCCTAGAAGGGGTTAGAGATTTTTTTTATCTAGATCAGGGTTATGTTGTTTTCCAGAGTTCAAAGGAACTTGTGTCAATGGCCTTTTAAAGGAATTCATGGCAGCAAGGTGGCTACATCACTCCTGATATGACTTGTTATTCATTTCCAGTTCATTAACCAGGGAAAAGTCTTATCTTCTTACCATAATCCCTTCCTCCCTCTCCTTGTTTCCCTCCCCTCTCTCTCTTCCCTTCCCTCTTCTTCTCACTCTTCCCCTATCCACGTGCCTGCCTCTTTCTGTCTCCTGTTGTCAGTGGGAGTGATATTTCCTTGCAAACAGGAAGAGAGGCAGGAGCAGCCCTGTGTGCAGTGTGAATGAACTCCAATAACCTCGTCTCCTTTCTCCTCCTTGCAGAACCAAGGACATCTGGCAATTGGGAGAGAGGGAGGGAGGGAGGAAAAATAAAGGCACAGTCCATTTCAGAATCTTACCCACCCTGAAAGTAGTCACATGTATGCTCTCTTTGCCTCTTGCTCCTTGTGTTGACATGGCTCTCTTTAATCAGACAGAAACCAAGAGTTGAAGGGAAGGGCAAACCCAAAACCTCAGCCTTTGCCAGGCAAGGTATAATGAGAGGCAGGTGAGAGAGATCAGGGAGCACCTGTTTCTGGATGAGGCATGTGAGCAAGAGAGCTGACTTGCAAAACAGTTGCTGTTGGGGGTGAGCTTTGCAGAGCCTGTAGTTCCCTGGGTGGGACTAGAGTCAGTGCATTCTGTCATCATCTGATTTAAAATTTGGGAAGCCGTATTTCTAAAATGAGGGAGTCCATAGGTGCTGCAGGAAAGAAACAAATATTGTACTCTGCAGATCGTGGACAAGGAGCAGGTTTGGTTTTTTTGGACTTTTTATGTGGAGCAAAGCAGAAATACTTCAGGCTTATTCTACCCTGTTTTATTGCATTGTGTTTGGTCATACATTTGTGCCTTAAGATTCTAATTCAGTTTGCTAACCCATTTATTCACTTATTTCAGTCTACATGCCTTATGTAGGGTGAAACTGGCTTGAACTCCTGTTGCTACTACCATTGTTTGTTTATAATAGACACTTCACCTACAGAATAGCTAAGTCATATTAAGTTCAGATTCATAAGTGTCCATGGAACTGTCTGTATTTTGGTTGTAGTTATAAGGTCTAATCCTAGAAGGAAAGTTATGGAGACTTCCAGCTCCCAGAACTTAGCTTTAGGGTGTTTTTCTGTAATAGGAGCCAGACTTTTCCCTTCAGTGTTCTTTTAGAGATACTGTCTTTCAGAGTAACACCTTTCTTCTCTTCCCAGTACTCTTTCAACCAAGTGACATACATTTGTTTATTTTAATCTTTCAGTTATTAGTCACTTCTGCTGTTGTTCTCTGAACTTTGTGGTGGTTTCCGTGCCTGACCTGGGTAGGAGACAGCGTGCCTTGTGTTGAGACCAAATGCAACCCAGTGAGAGCTGGATGCTGCAGTAAGCCCACTTCAAAGGGAGAGACAAATGCCTGGGCAAAGACCATGCCAGGAATCAGCAAAGTTATGGGTAATAAAGGAGTCGGTCAGCAGCAGGAGTAAAACCTAAAGTAAGGTGGGGGACAGAGGTAGAGAGGCAGGCTTTGGAAGTGATGTAGGGAGGGAGAGGTGGCAATTAAGACCCTTAATTTGAGGGCAAGAGACCAGAATGCAGCTGCACAGCTGGGAGTGACTTGTAGACTCTTCTGCATAATTGTCAATGGTAGCAACAACTTAAAAGGCTTACAAAGCAGTGCTACAGTCTTGGACAGCTGCTCATGGTCAGCTGAAGCTTAGCTGGACAGCGAATGAAAGCAATCAGGAGGCTGTGACTTTTCTTTATCAGCTTGGGACTGACGGTAGCTCGCAAACTCTTTCCAGCTTATGGTTGCCTTTATGCTTCTGGGAGATCAAAATGGATAATGTGATTTCAAACTCTGTCCCTGTAGTTCTCTGAGAGAGGGATTTACAGCAGGGCAACTGAGCTAGTCTGTTCCCTGAGTGTTGCAGAACTTTTTTCCATTCTTTGTAGACATACTCTTCAAAGTCATTCTTCATAGTGTCCTGTTGCACTGCTTTTCACATTTTGCATTTTTGTGATTTGTCTCTCCCACTGTCAATCTGAAGTTACTATTTTTCATGTGACTTTTGATAGTCTTCACATGAAGTATTACTTAATTTTCAAAGTGACAGATTAATTTTCTGTCTTGAAAGGTACAAGGTGTCTTTTTCAACTTTTTCCTAATTGAAACGTGTCATATGTATACTTTTGCCTCTCTCATAGACCTCCTATCTGTTTCAGCATTTTTTTGAGAAATGTGATGATGTAGAGGGAAGGAAGAAGAATGAGCCAACATGAGCTGGGAATAATCTTTGTTTCTCTGAAGCAGCTACAAGGTAGTACCAAGATCCAATGGAAGATTTGTGAAAATACTCTGGCTGCTACACCAGACACAGTATAGGAAGAGCATTAGGTCACAAAATATGGTTACTCTGTATGAAAGGATTGGAACAGTGATGTCTCTCAAGGGGCTTAGTTCTCTGCTGGTGCTGTAGAGTCCTGTGAAATCTCAGTCTAACTGGTGTTGTTTTTTTTTCTTGGCCATGCTTGGCCATCTGCAGCCAGCATTTGATAGCCAATGTAGCATTATCACTGTGTCAGTTATGCATTTAGGTTTCAGCAGAGGTCATTATGCACTGCAGTGGGCCCAGCTTTCAGAGATAAATGCTAGCAGCCAAAGTGAATCTATACTGCATGTCAGAGCACACCTAGAAGCCAAAATGCCAAATTATATCCCTGCTTTAGTTACCTCTGAAAGATAGCCCTTCCTGTCAGTTCTATTTGTTCACCAACAGCCTATTAAGGCCCCTGCAGAGAGGTGCTGTCCTGTTGACACACAGTGAGCACAGTCATGTTAGCATATGTGTGCAAACATGAGGTCTCTTCCTCATGATGCTGACACGCTGCAGAGTGGCTGCTTGTGATTCATTACAGATCTGAAACATAGCTATATATGTTTGCCTTGGCAGAAACTGTAGGATATTGTAATTTACAGGGCCAGGACTGCAATGAGTAAATCCTGTTTTGAAACATCACAGAGACTTGAACAAACTTTCTAAAAAGCTACTCTTTCTTCAGAGCATCCATTATTTGGAGGTAAAGGGCTTGTTGTACTGTTCCTCTGATTGTTCATGTGTTACACGTGAACAGTGAGTTTCTTCAGAGATGTGCTTGCATCTGTACTGGTTCCTGATCCTTAAACTCCTCACAGAAAGTGCCAAAATAAGAATACCAGGGAGAGGACAGCACTCTTTAGCAGAAGGCTCACACTAGCTGCATTTGGTTTCTATATATTCTGTGCTGCTCAGTGATATCTCATTTACTGGCCTCAGTGATCTGTAGCTTAGTCTGTTGATGATGGGTCAGATCAAAGTCTTCCAGAAGAATGTCTAAGTGCTTCAGCTGGCTTAGAGGAAAGACTCAGCTGAGGGAATGGGATGAGATTGTTGCTGGAGGAAGTGATGAATGTTTCTGACATTCAGCATGAGGTACAAGAGCCAGGGCTGCCATCTTTAGTCTCTGAAAAAGCAGTACTTTGTTGTAGGAGTGCTGACCTGGAGACCATCAGTATCGGAGTTGTTCTGTTTTCTCAGAAAAGAAGGGGAGATGGAAGAAATGGAGTAGGGTGAAGCTGATGGCAGCACATTTCAGAAGTGTTTAGTGTTACATTTGAGACCTGAGTGGCAAGGGCTAGCAGAAATTTGTTTCCCTCAGCCTTTCATCTCCACATGTTTCTTCACTGGAGTATGTCTGCTCATCAGGTTACTCTCAAGATGCTGCATTTGAGAGAAGCAATTGCTTCATCATTTGTCACATGGCCAGTCCTGGTTTCTGAAACTGAAGGAGTTGAGACAGACAGTGGGAGGCAGCATAGCTGACTGTGTCAAGAAGACAGTGTTCCCTCTTGCAGTTAGGGCTTGCATCACCTTTCTGCATTTTTGGTTGAAGTGGTGGTGCAGATTGGAAGGTGTGAATCTCTAATAACATCATTATTAGTACAAAACTTTGCAAGATTTTTAGTCATATAAAAACAATCCTCATGCATTTCTGTGAAAACTAAGCCTCAGACTTGTCACATAGCCTCTCACTTGTGTGCGTGTGAGGAAGATGCTCAGTAGGCTTCTTTACCTAGCACCAGAGTGCTGCTGTTCACTGTTAGGTCAGTTTTTCAGCCTGCAAGTGTTATTATTGTACCTACAAAAGGATAAGTGCTCTGTCTTAGGAGCAGAGAAGACAAGTAACCTTTTCTATCTGGTCCATTCTGTTTTGGGAAGGTTGGAGGCTAGTGCATGAAGCAGAAACACATTGGGTAGTTCTACAGTGCAGATAGTGGCTTCTCTGTTGCTGTGTCCTGGATGTGCACATGGATTTATAATCCCCTCTCTCGGTAGCTTGCAATCTCTCAAGACACTCCTTTTTGGTCTCCAGATGTCTTGCTGACAGCAAGTTTCACTCTTGCAATGTCAGTCATTGTGCAGATCACACAGTTCTGAAATCCCATTAGACTGTACCCTTCTGTTGTTTTCTGGAATAAGTTTCAGTTGAGGCAGGGGTGCACTAAGAATGGGTCGCTGTACTGGAGGTCTGGGCCTGAGCACTGTTACTCAGTCCCTCAGATGGGTGATCAAACCCTTCCTTTGAAAAATTGCTGCAGTAGTGCTGCTGGTGATTCATTCTGCACAATAATTAATCTTTGAGTGAGTCTTTTGCGTGGTTTAAAGGAATGTGGAGATGCAGAGGCTTACTCTTAGCTTTCTTGTTTCATGCCCAAACATGTCCAGAGACATCTGTGTCAGCATTGCTGAGGAGCTTACATAGGACTAGGAATACAAATTGGGTTTGGATTTATTGCAGTAAAGTTCCCATCTCCATCTGATGCTCTATGCTGCTTCCACAAGGTTTTCAGATTCTGCAGGATTTACTGGGGAGACTTTTTTAAAGAAGTTGATTGTAGTAGCCACATGGTTCCTTTGAGGACCATGAGTTTCTTCAAATTGCTTGCAAATCACATCAGTTAGGTTGTACTATCCCATAGTAGGACTTCCTTCTGTCTCTAGGTTTAAGTTTCATATTTTCCGTCACTACTTTTATCCTAGATAGTCTGTTTCTCCAGCTCCCTTAGGGGGAGGGGAGCTCTGAGTTCCTGATGCAGTCTGAGGCTGTGTTTACAGATGTCACGTGAATTAATGTGCCCTGTGGGTTTTAACACCTGCATCCACAGTGTAATTGGAGATGACAGGATCTCAGCAGGCCTGACAATGTGACTTGCTTTTATACTTGATGCCTGTTTCAGAATTCTGGGAGGTGGTTCATTTTTAGAAGCATTGCTTTCATCTTTGTTTTTGACATTCTGAGAAAAGTTGTGTGGTCTGGTCCAAATACCCAGGAGGAAAGAAGGGACCTGGGACAGTGGTTTTCTGCCTCTTCGTGGTGAGCACTTGAGTGTGTGAGGCATGCCCCTGCTTGCCTGATGCTCTTGTATCTGAACTGCTTCAGAGCTTTCTGTCACCTCCTGCCTTTCGGGGACTGATAGGCTTCCAGTCCTGAACTCAATCATTCAAACAGGCCTTTCACGTAGTTGCTTTTTAAATCAGTTAATCTCTTTAGCTTGCATTGGTAAATCACTGAGTTAAGATGAAGTGACGTTCAACCAGCTTAGGGGTGTTTACATTAGCAATTTACATGAGTTTCACTGAATCTGTGCGATCTACTGAGTTGGCTCCTTTCTGTGCAGGTGGGGCTTTTTGGAAAAAGTGGTTGGATTTGCTTTCCAATTTCCAGATTCTGTAGTGGAGTTAGGGCTCTACTAACTGTAATGAAGATGCTTTTCAGTATGGTTTCTAGGTTCCACAAAAGGGTGTCCTCAGAAGGCTGGTGGTGAATCCATTTCCTGAGAATGGCAACATGGCCATTTCCCATAGGGGGGATGCTGGCTTTCAGTTTCTTACTGTAGGTGAGGGGAGGATTTGTCATCCTTATCTTTGATGCATCATCGACCTTTGTCAGTCTTCAGCTGCTGATACTAATATGGAAATTCAATGTTTTGTAGTCTGCTAAATAGTTGTTTGAAAAATCTCTTTTCCAATTTTCTATATGCTCTGCAATGCATGCACCAAAATTCAGGGCAGCTGGCAGCACTGAGCTATTTGTTACTGGAAACTTTAACAAAGGCCACTGGTTATAATGTCAGGAATTTCCCTCTTACACACTTGGAGAGATCAGGGATGAAGAGCACTGGTAGTGTTGGCAGTAATGAAGACTTGTCTCGCTTTGATAAATCTGTTGGCATTGAAATAATAGTTTTGCACCTGGATATGCTAGTCTTGTATCTTTTCCCACAGTTTGTTAAAATAGTGTGTTTTAAGAGTGGAAACATTGATAAAACAAAGCTAATTACAGAAATGAAATCTTGAAGCTTGCTTGTGATACAGCTTGTAATAGATTTTGGAAGTTAATAGTTTCAATAGTTGAACTCTTGCCTCTTTTGCATCTGTTTGTTTTTTCCACAGGTACTTCCTGACTTTCAGTAGTAGAGAGAACTAAGGACTTTGAAGATAGATGCCCGTGGCCCCTTGCTAGGCAGAAACAATGCTGCAGCGATGAGATTATAGTGAGCCCTTCCTGTGTGGCTTCCATGGGTCCCACTCAACTCAGCACACAGGATCATGGGAAGAGAGTGGCAAGTGTATTGGAAATGGAGGAGGAAGGGCTTGCACTCTTCCCTGGCTCAGAGAACCCCCCTGAGCATGCAGGTATGCAAAAATTCTCACTAAATCTATGCAAGATAAAGACTGTCCATTTTTTCAGCTGTAAGCAGCATTGCTACTTGGCAAAAATTTAGGACAATTTCTACTGTGCTTGAAGCACTCAGAGATGATGTCTAAGAATAGAGTCAGTTATTGATAGCTGAAGACTGGGTTTATCTAAGTGAGAAATGCGTTGAATATTTTGCTTATTTGACCTTCTAGAGACTAGGTCCATGGCAGTAAGATAAAGATTTTTTGGGCTTACCAAAAGCTGCTGAACAATAAAGCTTTACTACAGGTGACAATCCAACAAGGGTAGGTGGTGCAAAGAAGTGATAGGGTTTTGCAGGTTGGTGCAATGGGAAGACAGTAGGAGTTTCTCCATGTATTTCTTAGGTTAACTGAGGATGAAGAGTATCAGACATAGAACTGAGATTCTGTAGTTAAAGCTGCTGCTGATAGCCACAATCCTACACTTTCAAACTGTAAGAAGACTGTATAATATCTCTGGATAGGTAACACAAAAAAAAAAGGAAAGTGTAAGTGCATAGGATCATCTTCTTAATGAAAATATGACAAATTAATGTGTTTGCTCAGCAGTGAGGCAATGGGCAATCTTGATATGAAACAAAGAGATAATCTGAACCTTGAATGAGGATTCCTCAGTGAAGTAGAAACAAAGAGAGTAGTTAAAAGGTGATATGAGATTTTTCAATAAAAGTCCTTAAAATGGGTCTGAGGACTTGAAAAGAAAGCAACTGATAGATTAATTCCTTATGAAAATGTAAGGAAAAAAGACACAAAATGTGGAAAATACTAAATAGGAAATCTACAGAGGAAGGAGGACCCTAATGAGAGTTGAAGGTTCAGAAGTGGCATTCATGCTTTCTTTACACATCTTACATTATTTCTGTAATATCTTTGACTACAGAAAATAACAATAATCTATGTAACTAAAATAATTCATGCTCAGAGATGGAAAGTAATTTGCATAGATCAAAGAATAAACCTATCTGTCTCAATAAAGCAGTCATAGAAAATGTAATAAAAATTTATGTAATGTCTTAGAGACAGCTAAGAAATCCAAAAGAGGGACAGATTTATCTGTGGAAGTCATTGGAGTACTCTGATGTTTCTCAGAAGCATATGAACATCACTTAAGGCTTCAGCAAAGTTGTTACACTAGTTAGTCTGCCATTACATGTGTTTATACTAAGTAATCTGAAATAACTGTAAGCATTGCATCATTTTTACTTGGTAGTGTGTGAAAAGAAATATAGTTGAACAAGAGAGAAGAATATCAGAAATTTAACCTTTCTGATGACATTTTCTTGCTGTCCAATCTACAATGAGAAGTGCAGGCCAAATTGAGTGACCTCCAGGCCTCTGTAAAGTCAGTGGTATTGAAAATCAACACCAAGATACTTATGGCTGGAAACTTGTATTGAGGAACACAGATAATAATGTCTGAGAGTGACCTAAAACTGGTTACCATTTCAGGAACTTGAGCAGAATATTAAATATAAACACAAGTAAGGACAGAAGTATTGGAAGAGTAAGTAAAAAAATGAGACATGCAATTGTAACCCTGATGCTGGTCAAGAAATGCAGTAGCCTTTTTCTTCAAACTAAGCAGTAACTCCAGTGTAAAGGCTTTCCAGGCATATCTAAACATTACCTGGAGATTTATCAAGACATGCTGGTTGTAATCTTTATAACAGCTGCCATGAATCACTAATATCTGACACTTACAAAAATACCTGCACTGTGAGCTGTGTAGAGTATCAGATGTCAGCATAGCTAGAATTAAATGGATGGAAAAGAGAGAAGGCTAATAGAAGGGGAATGCACATGTAATATCAGCAAGCATTTGACTGGAGTGCTTAAGGTAAGATGTGTTGGAGCAGAGCAAAGATGTTTTCAACATGCAGAGCCACTGATAAGATTAAAATCTCTCAGAATGTTATAGGAGGAGTTGGGAGCTGCTGCACAAAACCAGCTGAAATGTGAAGCAGTAGTGAAGGTCCCATATTTGAGATAGAGCAACAAGCTTTAGTAAAGGAACTGTCACTATGAGAGTGTTTCAGCTTTAGGAGTGGGAAGAGCCCTTCTTGAAGAGGAGATGCTGGCTTCAGGATTCCAAAGGCTCCCAGAGCTTGTGAAGTGTACTGCTTGTGTGCCTATTGCAGCTAACTCCACAAGCTGCTGTCTTCTGTTTCAACAGTTTTCCCAAGTGTTCAGTTACAGGGATTGTCTGCTCAGTCTGGTTTTTGTAGGGTCACAGTTTCAGCACTGGCTTTCTGTCACTACTGAATTGAGGAAATATTTTTCCTTATTCTGGTCCATATGTATGGCAGAAAATAGAAGTAAAAGAACTTGAGGTGAGTTCTGAAGAAATTTACTTTTTGCACAGTCTTGGATTTCAACTCAACTTTTTTATAGGTCTTTCTCACATTAGTAACATAACTGTAATTGGAAAGTGCAGAACACTTAGCCTCAGTGTGTTTTGGCTCTTTCCCTCTTTTATGGAGAGGAACAAATGTGAAGCTATATTTGTTTATATAGTTGAGGTGAAACCTTGTGGATTATGTCAGTAAGTTTGTTGCAGAAGACTTGTGTGCCCAGAAGGGGTGTGAGTAAGGATGTTAGTTGTCAGGAATGGGGCAGTCAGCTGCAAACACCACACTTCCTTCATGTCTGTGAGTTTACTTTTCTTTTTTTTTCTTTTCCTCGCTACCGTTCATTTCGGTAGAAAATCCCCCCTTGAAGCGGAAGAAGGGCCCAGCCCCTAAGATGCTGGGAAACGAAGTGTGCAGCGTGTGTGGGGACAAGGCTTCCGGCTTCCACTACAACGTGCTGAGCTGCGAAGGCTGCAAGGGCTTCTTTCGCCGCAGCGTCATCAAGGGCGCGCAGTACGCCTGCAAGAACGGCGGCAAGTGCGAGATGGACATGTACATGCGCCGCAAGTGCCAGGAGTGCCGGCTGCGCAAGTGCCAGGAGGCCGGCATGCGGGAGCAGTGTGAGCACTGGGGGTGGGGATGGCACAGCTGGGCTCTGGGGACCATGGCTGTAAGGCAGGGGGCAGTGCCAGTGCTTGGGGAGGGGGGATGTGGAAGGTGTGCAGGCTGAACATTGGAACATGTGTGGGAAGTCACTGAGAGCTCAACAAGGATCACTTGGGGAGGTGAGGCTGTTAGTGGAACTCTTAACACCCAGCCCTGCTTTGTTCCTTGTAAGAACTTGTGGAATATACCAGCAGAGGAAAGACTCACATGTTCATCAGGGTGCTGTAAAGTGTGTCAGGCACATCAGGCTTGTGACCAGGACTGTAAGATTGGTCACCGTGCTCCTTGAACAACAGGCACTTTTCTTTGCTTCCTACTGTGAGCTTGCAAAAGAGGTCAAGGGCAGCACCACAGTACTGCAGCTGTGTTTGTGCATGAGCTAATCTCATTGCTCCCTTTAGTGATCTCTGCTATTTTTCTCACGCTAGCCATAAGGCTGCTGTTTCTGAATATTCACCAATATTCCTGCTTGCATATCAGGAACAGCCCTCTTTAGCCAAGGTATCCAGGTTTCATCCCTTTGCTGGTCAAGACTGACTGAATGAATGCTCAATTAAAGTTAGATCTGTGTGAAGTCTTCTTTTTTGACAGTCAGCACCCAGAACAGCTAGGAACAGTGGGTGTTTCAGAAACAAAAAATAATTTTGCAAAAATTAAGTGCCAGTGAGCTAGGAGACGTGCTGTTCAGTTTTTCAGCATGAAACACAGCACTTCATATATCTTTGTCTCACTGGTTTTTATCAGCATTATGTGTGTCGTCTTTACCCCATTTCCCTGTTTCCAAGAGATACAAAACAGATGTGTTTGAAAAGCAATGCAGTAAGACCACTTGTTCACTTTGGTTCTCTTTTGTTGCAGGTAGATAGAGAGAGCCTCAGTATGTTTCTGCATTTAATCATTGTTTTGTGTTGAAGACAGCTCAGGAAAATTAGGTCAAATGGAATCTTGGTGTTATTATCAAGAACTTGGCAATACTTGTTGATGCTGTAATCCCCACTGCAAATTTGCCTTGTTAGTTTTGACAGAAACTAAGGGCTTTTTCGTCCAGCTGTTTCACTTACAAGGTCATTCCAGAACTTCCCCCCTAGTAATTGCTGGAAACATTCTTCTAATTCCCAGACTGAACTTATTCATGGCCAGTTTATTGTTCTTGAGCCAGTGTGAACCATGAGGTCAAATAATTCCTTCCTGACAAACCGAGTAAGTTAGATTGCTTTGAATTTAGCATGGTGTAGGAGCTTGCACATAGGCAGTCTTTAAGATTAATAGCCAGGTAACATGTTACCAGATAAATTTTTTTTTGTGCATTGGAGTCCCAAGATGAGGGACTGTAATCACTTGGATCAATTACTTCCCTTCTTAAACTGACACTGTAAGTAGCATTCTCTAATCTTATAGATCATCCTTATTTTGGTAATTGTATTGAATGCCTTTGCTGTTAGAATTGTTAATTTTGTGCATGGTGCATGTACTTGTGCACACATCCTCCCTGTTTGAAGTCAGGGATAAAAGTTACTGTTCTTTGTCTATCTTTCCAATCCCAAGAATGCTGTCTTACAGCAGCTCTCTAGTTCTTGTCTTTGTTTAATGTGATTCTGTTAAGAAGTACAGTTATATACCTGTTCAATTTTAGGGCCTCCTGCTTTTCTGTATAGCAGGTATAGAATCATAGAATCATCAAGGTTGGAAGAGATCTTTTAAGATCATTCAGTCCAAATGTCTACCCAGCAGTACCACTGTAACCCTTAAACCACTAAACCATATCACCGAGCACAGATCCAGGTGCCCTTTAAACACCTCCAGGGATGGTGACTCCATCACCTCCCAGGGCAACTTGCTCCAATGCATGCCCTAACAAGGAAAAATTTTTTTAATACCTAATCTAAATCTCCTCTGTCTCAGTTTAAGGCCATTTCTTCTTGTTCTCTCACTGTGGGCATGGCAGGGGGAACTAATCCCCCCACCTCATTACAACCTCCTTTGTTTTCTGTGTTATCTGTGAATTAAAAAAATGGCCAAACAATCTTTCAGCACTTTTAAAGTCTTATTTGTAAAGTCAAACTTTGTTTATTTATCTATGTTCCTGAAGATACAGAGGGTGTTGTTTTTTTGTTCCAATCAGTTCTTTTCTGCTTCCCTTCCCTTTAGAGTGTCAATCACAGCACAGAGCCTGGTGCTGTCAGAGCCTTGCTGAGGCTGCACTCAGTCCCACTGTCCATGTCACCAACAAAGGTGTTAAACAGTCCCAGCACCAACAGGCCTGGGGAACAGCACTCCTCACTGATCTCCACCTGGACATTGAGCCATGGGCCACAGTCTTTGAATGTGACCATCCAACCAATCCAAGTGATCTATCTGTCAAATCTGTGCTATTCCAATTTAGAGACAGGGATACATTGCTCCTGAGCTTGGAGGAGGCAATCCTTGAATATTAACCAGCTTTCTTGGGCCCCTCTCCCTCCAGCACTTTATCTGATAGTACTCTACTGAGCAGATCCCTGAAGAGGCCAGAGTCTGCTCTCCTGAAATTCAGGCCAGCCAACTTGCTGTGCATCCTCTCTCTGTGATGCCAGTATGATCACAGCTGTGCAGGTGTGTGCATGTCTCTTAACTCCTCTTACTTGTTCCCTATGCTATGTGCATTTGCACAGAGGCATTTAAGTTGGGCTCCCAATGAACCTGACTTACTGTGGCAGGAATTCTGTTGTGCTGCCCTTCAGGTGCTCTCCCGTTGACCTGCATACCCTCTCCAGGCTCTGGACATCTCTGCTGGTCCTGGCATCAAACTGGTTTGGGAGAGGAAAGGGATGGATTGAGGTTCCTGTCCCTAGGCAGCTTTAGTTTAAATCCCTCTTTGCTGCTTGACAAGCCTACGAGAAAAGATGTGCTTCCCTTTCTCTGACAGAGGGACCCCATCAGCCCTCAGTAGAGCAGATGCCTTTGAGTTCTGTTCCTTACAGTGTTACATCCAACTAACATCTGCCCTTTGACTTAACAACTGAAGGAGACTTGTAACCCTATTCCTGAAGGACCTGCGGTTGGTCCTCAGTACATTTATGCCAAGTTGCTCTTCCATTATTCATCTTGGGGTATCTTACTGCTCTAGAGTTGGCTGCAGATGGCCTGTATAGCAAATTACCGTTTTCACTCTCAAACTCCACCCAGGGCTGAGTCTGAACTTTGAAGAGGGTGAAATGACACAAGTTGTTAAATTAACAATATTGAAAAAAGACATAACAGTGGGATAATATAAAATAGGGTGGACACACTGGCATATGAAGGGAGCATCTGTTGTAACATGACACTTTAGGGTATTGCTTTATGGGAAAAGTCACTGTTGTTTTCTGAGATCTGCAGGGCATCATGAGGGGAGCTTCTGCCTTTTGTGAACACTTTACATAACAGTATGATTAGAAGAAAGGCAATGAAACAACTTAAAGGAGGGAATAGAGAGAAAAACAAATAAGTATCACTGTTGACTCTGTTGTGTACACTCTGCTATGCCCAGTACAGGCAGCTCTGATCTCTGCCTCTCCATCCACAGCACATTACCCTGTGTTCAGTGTGGTTTCCACTGTGTTCCTATGATTGATCATGATCTATTCCTGCTTTAGATGTTCTGTCTGAAGAACAGATCCGACTGAAGAAACTGAAGAAGCAGGAAGATGACCAGGCTCGGACAGTTGTGGTGCGTCCAAACCCTCCAAATCCACCAAGCCCTTCCCACAAACTGACGCCGGAACAGCTGAGTATGATAAAAAAGCTTGTGGCCGCTCAGCAGCAGTGCAACCAGCGCTCCTTCACAGACAGGCTCAAAGTAACGGTAAGAACTCTACCAGTGTACCCAAAATAAGAAAAAGTGAAGTTTGGGGAGTTGCATTTTAGGTAAAAAATTTGGCAGAACAGAGTTGCTTTAGACATGGCATCTGTGGGCTAAAGCTCTGTAAAGAATAGCAAAAGATGATATTCCGAAGTTGTCGTTTTCTTTCCTTGTTCTCTTCATCTTATCTTTCATCTTTGGCTCCATCTTTCACAAATACATGCTGTCTCTTCCCATTCTACAGCCATGGCCCCAGATTCCTGATCCAAATAACCGCGAAGCAAGGCAGCAGCGTTTTGCTCACTTCACAGAACTTGCAATTATCTCTGTGCAAGAGATCGTGGACTTTGCCAAGCAATTACCTGGTTTCCTGGAACTCACCAGGGAAGATCAGATTGCTTTACTGAAGACATCTACCATAGAGGTGAGGGTTTGACTCCACCCCAGATCATAGCAGCAGAGATGAAAGAATTTGGAGTTATCCACCCAGAGAACTAGTTCTGTCCCTTTTTTGAGGATGGCATACTGAGGGATCTGAGCTGTGGGACCATTACTGCAGTGCGAGGTTATATTGGCAAGAGGCCTGGTTATATACTGCAGTGCCTGGTTATACAGGAAGGGGATGAGGCAAGTGCCTTGGTAGTGGTAAGGAGGAATTTCCCGTTTCCCAGAAGCAAGACATCACAGACTTTGTCTTGGAATTTTTAAGCACTCTGAGAAACTGGAGTGGTTTTGTTTGGTGCTTGTTTTGTTTTGTGTTTTTTTCCAAAGATGCTTCAACAGTCAGCAATGTATTGATGTTGTAACATTTCTTCCTGCTTTCAAAGCAAGTATATCTTATTCCTGTCCTCAGGTGATGTTGTTGGAGACATCTCGGCGCTACAATCCAGAGATTGAGAGCATCACCTTTCTTAAGGACCTGAGCTATAATCGGGATGACTTCGCCAAAGCAGGTGGTGCATTAGACAGGTGTTTCTTCCTCCCTACTGTCTTGTGTTCTTACATATTTTCCTTTTTAATGTGGGCAGCTGGAAGTAGTTTGTGGTGAGAGGTTTAGAACAGGACCAAACCAATAGCCTCACAAACGATTTTTGTTTTTTTTTTGCTTTTAATGTACCAGCTCATTTTATGTCTTTTTCTACATGTCAGTTTGCTTGGGAAAATCTGGACTCTTAAAGCATAAAAATATTGCCACCTAGGACTGGCAGTTGGTGTGAAATTCCTTGCTTGTAGAAATGTGGCATGGTGGTGGATCTGTATCAGATCATACCAATCTAAACCATAGTCTTCTCTCCTTTGCAAGTGTGTCACTTGCTAATCTGGATGGACGCTTGGAGTGCTGACATTACTGTGATTACATTTCAGTTGATACAAAGTTTGTGCACTGAGGATCCCCAGAGACTGCTTTAGACACTTTATCATCCTATTATATGGTAGCCTGTGGTGCTGTGATCTCTGAAGTGTATTTTTCCAGGAGCTATGAGTGTTTGTAATTTCAGATGCAGTAACAAAAAGTGTGTATCTTCAGCATTTCTAAAAACAAGACTTTAGCCTGTGCTTCAGCTGATTTTTAAAAAATTTTATTCCTTGACTGGCTATTTAACCATTTATACTTGAGATGGCCTGTATATACAACTTTTCTTTATGACACTTTTCCTGGTAGCCTTTTCTTCAGGTTATTGGAAAGGCAAAAAGCAGGAATCCAGAATTATTCCCTCCGCTTTGTTCTTCCTTCTCTGATGCATTTGTAATGCTGGAAATTAGAAACTTGGGTGCTATTTTGGAGGAAAGGCCTGAAGTTTTCAGTATGATTATATAGCACAAAGGGACCTCATTTGACAGTGGTCTCTATTACGGCTATAAATATCAGTGCATTTCTGTCTGACTGCATTTATCAAATGAGGTGATTGGAAGCCTAGGTCAGACTCTGCCTCAGGTCTCCCAGTTCTTTGAGCTGAAGGAAATGGCATAGTTCAGAGTTCTTGGAACCGCATATTTTCAGCTCATACATGCTTTAGACGAACCTGAAGAGTGGAATTAAAGCTTTCTGTGAAAGCATGAAGGCTACTGGTGTGAAGGAGGTGATGCTGTGAGAGTGGACAGTATAAATGTTGTGCTTGTGACATTCTGATGTTTTGATGGACTTGTCTGATGGCTGATGTTGTGTTCCTTTAGCGTTGCCCAGTAATGTGCTGTGGGGCATTTAAGGCTTTAGGAAAACCCAGAAATAGTTTCATTTTACAGATAGAATCTGACTTCTCAGCCACTGTTGTTGGTGCTCACCAGTAGTGATGTAAAGCGAAGATTCATTAAAGCATAATGTAAGGTTTTTTTCCCTGCCTGTCTCTCCTTCCCACTCTCTGGTGTATAGCAGTGGATTTCTGGCAGCCTTTTCCGTGAAAGGGAGCGGGAAAGAGGGGAGACAATTGTTACTGCCTCACCTTGTTCTCTTCTGTTTGTTGCAGGTCTGCAGTTTGAGTTTATTAACCCCATCTTTGAGTTCTCAAAGGGAATGAATGAGCTACAGCTTAATGATGCTGAATATGCACTTTTAATTGCCATCAATATTTTCTCTGCAGGTAAAAAGCCAGGAACACCTGAAGAGTTGCAGTAGTGAGTCAGAGGGCAAAGGAAGTAGAGTGAAGGGATGTTACATGCAGAAAAGGAGTAATTGAGCGTGTATAGAGTCTAGTGATAAAGGGAGCATATTGTTCATTATATTCTGAATTGTCTAGTGCCACTTCCAGAGGAAATTTAATTCCTTACTACTGGAAAAGTGTGCAGAAACGCCAGCCAGTATTTATCTTCCTCATTTAGAAATCGGTATTTTACTGCCCCCTTCATGTCCTTGGCACCTCTCTGGTGTGATGCAGGTCCCACAGCATGAGTGACATCTAGTGGGCAAGCAAACATACTCCTGACAAGAGGCAGTATCACTCCCGGCCAGGACTGGGCTTTGCCAAGAAGCCACCTCTACTCTTCTGTCTTGTGACCTGATTAATAACTGTTTTTCTTTGTTCCTGTTTCCTAACTGGCTCAACTATTGGAGAAACTTTCCCATTTGCTTTTGAATAGGTGGCTTCACATATTTTCTGGGACAGGAACATGAGACCAACCAGCACTGTGTAAATGTGTTTGGTCTCTCCACCTCTATAGGAGTTGGATTGGACTCCCCATGTGCAGTGGACATCACTGAGAAAGAACAGTTACAGGCAACTGCCACAGCTACCACAGTTTCATGGATATATCTCCCAGCTGTGCTGGGTGAATGTGAGATGAAGTTTTGGGAAGACACCATAGGAGGAAGTGGGCTTAGACAGAGATGTTAAATCCAGTGAAGCTGCCCATGGCAATCTGCTTATGTCTACTCTGCTTACTTGTAACCTGCTTTTTGGCAGACCGACCGAATGTGCAGGACCAGTCCCTGGTGGAGAGGCTGCAGCACACCTATGTGGAAGCACTTCATTCTTACATTTGCATCAACAGACCAAATGTAGGTGCCTGACCAGAACATCTCCAGGGATGATGCAAGCAGATTTTGTATTTATGCAGGCAGAGTTCCTGCAGTATTGTCTCTAACAGGTCTCTTGCTGCCTGTACTGTCAGACTTGTCTCTTCTGGGCTCTTTGATAGCACCTGTAAATGCAGGGTTTGTGAGCTATCACAATCTCCTGTCCTGTATCATGTTTTATAGTTTAGGCAGCATGGAAAGTCTGTAGTTTTGGGACATGATGTACTTCTTGTGTTCTTTCATACTGCATCCTCCTGGAGAATGCTGGGTCTAGATAAGGATTGTGATTACAGTGTAATGTAATCAGTAGTGGTAATTTTTTTTTTTTTTAAACAAAGTTTTATATGAATTTACTAACAACTGTCTATTTGGCCCTGCAGGACCGTTTGATGTTTCCACGGATGTTAATGAAGCTGGTCAGTCTTCGGACACTGAGCAGTGTCCACTCTGAACAGGTGTTTGCCCTGCGGCTGCAGGATAAGAAACTCCCGCCCCTGCTCTCGGAAATCTGGGATGTGCATGAGTGACTGCATGTTCCCAGGGCGCTGACATGCTGACATAATGCCATCTCCCAGCCTTTGCTAACGAGAAGCCAGCCTCCCCTCTCCAAAGCACTGAACCCTGGGCTGGACATGCAGGGAGTGATGAGCCTGGGGTTTCACTGTTGTCATGAGACTATGCAGGAGGCAGCTGGGCTAGATCAGATGGAGGGGTTGGTTTCGATGTAGTGCCCATACCCCAAAGGAATAACATGAAACATTCGAAAACGGTAGAAATGAAGACCTTTCCCCTGCCCCTCAACTCCTTTTTCTTCAGAGTCTTTCTCTTCTCTAAGCATATGCTGAGGGTTTGCCCCATTGATCCTCTTCTTGCTGATTATGAAAATGAATTTGCAGGAACTTGCCAAAAGCTCTCTGTTGAGAGTAACCCAGCTCAAAAGGCTTCTGCAGGGTCCCCAGTGTACCTGGATCTGAGGAGCTCAGGGAAGTCAGTGTGGATGTTCTAGGGGTTTCACTGGGTTTCCTATAAATAAAATCTCTTGAATGTGCTGCCCTTTACAATGATTCCAAGAGAAGTAGCTTTTATTTCTTTATTATGAGACTACATCTCTAAAGCTGCCCTTTATTCTGGCCCTCCTTTGGAAAAAGGATTCCTGTAATGTGTAGTGCCCTTTGTCTAACAAGGAGGTCCTCTGGGTAGGGAACATTGTGTATCAAAAAGATGTCAGGCATAAAGTAGTGGATTTTTTTTAACGTAATGCATCACAGTTTTATCTCATGGCAGTTCTCAGCTCAATTTACCTTTGATTTGCTAACAGCTGGACAACTTTAGTTCAAAACAAATCAGGGCATAGATTTTATCTTTAGGGATGAAATAGAAGGAAGATAAGTGGGTAGGCCTCGTACCTAGGTAATGTGGGTGTGGTGGAAGAATCTCAAAAACTTCCAAGAATCTGGAGCATGTGGTATGTGTTCCAAGGTGGGTGTGAAGATGTATTGACCAAGGAGAGAGGACACACTGCATTTAGTGAAATATGTGAGCACTGCATAAGCTGTGGGCTGCACAACTCTCAGATCACAGGCTGCAGGAATATTGGGTGTAATCAGATCCACTTGCATCGTCTTCCTTTTGCCAAAGTCTTTCCAAGGTACTTGCTCAAGGTTTCAGTGGTGATCACGGGATATGGAGATCCCTCCTGTATGAGGAGTACCAACTCCTTCAGAAGGACACTTGGGTCTTGTATCCTTTCGTCACTTTTGGGCATTGTGAGATCCACACTGGATTTATGGCCCAAGTTTTAAGTATCCATATCCATAAGTATTCTAGGATTTACAGCAATATTTTGTCTGGCGGAATAGAAATATACTGTTTTAAACATGTTCCTTATTTTCCAAGAAAAAAAATCTTATGGCTGATCTCAGAGATGTAACCTTAAATATCCTGGTAGCTTGGTCTCATGACTCTTCTCTGTCATAGGGGTCTATGTTTGCTTGCCCGGTGAGCATCCCAAGAGCATAGGTTCACATGGCTCGGGGTTTTTTTGTCTGTCTGTTTTTTGGTTCGTTTGTTGTTTTTTTTGGCTGTGTATCTGAGCGCTATGCCCGTGGTGAGGGTATCGTGTCCATTTTGCACTTGAGGTTGGTCCCCTGCCACTGGCCTTCACTCTGCACCTTTGTAAAGCACTTGTAACAATCTGTAAAATAATCTGTTGTTTTTTATAACTCATTGCAATTGCAAAAATTCTTGTTTAAATCTGTATTTTTAACTAATCTGTTTGAGAAATGTTAATGTTTATATAAAAGAATAAAGCCTAATACAGGATTTTGACATTCTCTGATGTGTTGTCATGAGACTGGAGGAGGGTAGAATAAGTTCTTGTTGTAACAAGCTCAAAGCTGATAAGAAATTATGAGTACATGTGTTGAGAGAGAAACAAGAAGTGTCGAGAAAGAAATAGCTGTGCAACCCCAGGCAGTTTGTTTTGGCCTTCGGTATGAGATTTGTAGCTCAGTATGTGCCTTGCTGTGTGCCAGAGCTGGCAAATAGCTGAAGTGGATTAAGTGTGTATCAGGAAGACCATGCGTTATGCATACACACGTCACCTTGATTTGTACAGCTGCATTCAGAATGTAACCCTTTCATTGTGTGTGCTCCTCTCCATTTCCTGCATTTTGTGGCTCACTGAAATTGAAAGAGGAGTCCAGTGTGCCCTGGCTGTCAAGTGGATTTCAGTGGGGCCTTACCTGACCCTGGTATGCTGCTCATTTCTGATGTCTCCATAGGCGAAACACCAGGAAGAGCTGAACATGTGCATTACCTCAAAGGGAGCGGCAGGATGAGGGAAAGCAGAGAGCTGTCCAGCATTAGCTGCTTCTGAAATGCTTGATGATCCCCTGCCCCAATGGGAAAGGAAAGCAATGGTCAGTTCAGCAAGGTTCCACACCTCAGGCTGTTCTGCTGAAGCCTCTAGAGTATCAAATTCCAATTGGAATCTACTGAACCAGAGGAAGAAGGAATAGCAGTAGGCTTACAGGAGACTGGAGCGGGGTAGGAGATGGGGAGTAATGAGCAGAGCTCAAGACCTCATCACTGCTGGGTGGATTAGAGGGTGGCTGGGCCCTGCTGTCAACAAAAGAGCTGCACCTTAACTTCCAGCTTTATATTCTTTGGGCTGCATCTCCTTAATTTGAAGAGAAAAACTGCATGGGAATTTGAGGGATTCTCAAGGTGTACAACGTATAACATTGCTGTGGAGGGCAGTGGTGAAAACAGTGATTTCTCTTGCCTCTGTAGTGGTTTAACCCAGACAGCCACCAAGCCCCACACAATCACTCACTCCCCAGCAGCAGGACTGGGGAGAGAATCAGAAGGGTAAAAGCCAGAAAAGTCTTGGGTTGAGATAAAGACAGTTTAATAGGGAGAGCAAAAGCCACGCACACAAGCAAAGCAAGGACTTCATTCACTGTTTCCTGTGGACAATTCATTAATTCACTGTGAATTCACTACTTCACTGTGGACTTCCAGGTGTTCAGCCATCTCCAGGAGAGTGGGGCCCTATCACATGTAATTGTTATTTGGGAAGACAAACACCATCAACTCCAAACATCCCCCTCTCGTCCTTCTTCCCCCCTTTATATACTCAGCTACATGGTCTGGAATATCCCTTTGGTCAGTTGGGGTCACCTGTCCTGTGTCTCCTCCCAACCTCCCATTCACCCCCAGCTCCCTCACCACTGTGGCAGCATGGAAAGCAGAAAAGGCCTTGGGCTGTGTGAGCCCTGCTCAGCAATAACAAAAACATCTCTGTAATATCAACCGTGTGCTCAGTATAAATCCAAAACACAGTCACTGTGAAGAAAATTAACTCTTCCAGCCCAAACCAGCAGGTATTTTCATTATCATGTAGTCAAATACAATCTTCTTCTTTACATCTTCACATTCTCACTTTTTTTGAAAGTGCAAATCAGTACAGAACCTTTTTTTCTTTGTCTTTTAGAAGCTTCGCAGGTTAGCCTGTCGAGTTCAAGTAAGCAGGTGTGGGGGAAGAACCATCTGTGAGATTGGTGACCCTTTGTACATTTATGTTTACAAAATGCTATCTCGGCCTGAGATTCAATCCTGCTGCTCTAAGTCTCTATGCCTGATCTCTCTCATATCAATTTTGCTGATTTGGCTGCTGGAGAAATCTTGCGATGTTTGAATTATAATCCTGGGAAGTGTTCCTGGTTGGCTGTACCCTTATTCAACATCTGTATCTGCTCATGATACATTCAGATCAATGGGGAGGGAGGAAAGTTATTTCTGAAAACCCAAATCCTCTACAGTGGGCAAAGTATAGATGACAAATATCAAAGAGTGTTTCTCCATTTTGCACTCCAGATATATAAAAATTGTGAGTTACTTGTGCTGCTTTTGGTTGCATTTTGGATTTATTTTAGTAGTTTTGGTTTTGTTAATAAATGGATTTGTTTGAGCAGCATATTGGTTTTTAGAAGCTTGGAAGGAGTTAAAGCTTTATCTCAAGCTTTTAATAACCAAATAATCTTGTAATCTTATGAAGCTGCTAGCAAATCAGCAAGGATGTAGCTCAATACAGAGGGTGAAAGTACACGGCATTGTGTCTCCTTGCCGCAAGGCAGCGTCTTCTTGTCCGTCTGGAGCCGAGCTTTGCTGCGAGGCCTCAGCTGCTGCTTGCCAGGACGAGGTCTGAAAGCACCAATTCGAGGGGCTGAAGGGGTCCTGGTTTTCTGGACGCCTGCGCAGGAGAGCTGCGTCTCTCCACGCTTCCTGACACCCCGCCTCCAATCCCGCCTCCATCCCGCCTCCATTTTCCCTCCAATTCCGCCTCCGTCCCGCCTGCCCCTCCGCGGCTGCAGCGCCCCCTGCGGGCGTCTGGCGGGGCGGCTCCCCCCGCCCCCGCCGCGAGTGGTTCGCTCCGCCCGCCCCGCTGCACCCCTGCTCTGGCTGTGGCGCGCGCCGCCGCCGGCGCTCGATGCGGAACTGGGCGGGCGGCGCAGAGCGGCGGCGGCGGCGCAGGTGAGTGGAGCGACCCGACCGGGCGGGGCCCGGTGCCGGTGCCGCAGGCGGCCAGGGTGCGTGCACATGTCACAAGCGGAGCCTGCCGCACCGACCCTACGTGTGGGTCGGGCTGGGGAGCGCGGAGCGCGGCCGGCAGCGCTGCCTGCACCCGGACAGCTGGCGGCGGGGCCCCCCCGTTCGCCCCGAGCGCTGCCGCAGCCGCCCGGTCGGGCGCGATGGTGATGCTCGAGAGCGGCGAGCCCTTCCTTCCGCAAGGTCACGGCCGGCGGCGGACAGAGATCGTGTCCCCCCGCTGCAGGAGCGGGGCCGGCCGGGTTCGGCTCCATCGTCCCGGGGCGCCGGTGGCGGGCGGGGCCGCGGTGTCCCGCTGTGGCCGCGGGCTCAGCCGGCCGCTGTCGGCAGCAGCCCCTGCGGGGTCGCTGCAGGTTTCCAGGCGGGACTGGGCCGCTGTGGGAATAGCGGCGTGGCCGGCGGGCAGGGGGCTCTGCCGCCGGCGGGGCTGTGGGCGCGGGGCCGGCGCCCTCGGTCCCGGCCACCCGAGGCTTTTCCTCGCTCCATGCCGGGTGGAAGCGGGCAGGGTGCTGAGGGAAGGGAGAAAGCGGCTCAGGGCGGACGGAACCCCTTGGAAAGGGTGAGGCGTGCAGCCGTGTGAAGGGGTTGCTGCGGTAATGTGACTGGAAAGGTGCTTTTACTCCTTGGTTTGTAAACAGCAGATCCTGTTACTCTGCAAGACAATAGAATAGGAAATCCACTTTATACTGGGTAATTTCTTGTGAAGTCGACTATAAATCAAAAACATTTTCCTCTCAGAAATGGGTGTCACCACCTTGTTGTGTTGCTCGCTTTTATTGTCAGGTGGAGGAGGGGAAGAAAGCTTGGTCTGTCACTGTTTGTGTGGAGTCACGATAAAGAAGTGTTTCAAGAAATGATAAGCGTTGAAGGAAACTGATTTGTTTCCTGTCTTTCTTCTCTCTCTTTCCCCCCTGAACTCCTCCATATACCACACTGTTTTCAGTCATATGTAAAATAACATACATTATAAATTTGCAGCCCCATGGAGATGGGGCAGAACTGTGATCTGGCAATATGTTGTGCTCTCCCTAGACAAGCCAGCCATTTTCTCTGTGTCCAGTGTGACTCTGGGTCAGCATTTCTGTTGGTGTGCTCTCAAGTGTCCTTGCTGTGCTCCTTGCACCATTGCTTATCTGCAAAAAGGATGCTACTTGTAGACACAAGCAAGAGGAGGGAAGATTTATTCTTCCCTCCTCTTGTGGTGTGGTGTCTTGAGGGTCACATAATCAAAGTCATCCAAATATAGGTTGTTTGGGAAGTGTCTCTATTTTTGGACTTTATACTGCTTGGACCCAGGCAGCTGTTTTGGATTGGGCACAAGATGCACTTGCTGTGTTCAGCACTAATGAAAAACTGCAATCCTGACACATCCAAGAGAGCACTTCACATCCAACACAGCTAAAATGCAGTTTTTACAGCATCTAATCTGGCCATCCCCTCACAGCATGTTATGTAACACTGAACTGATAGATCATTCAATCTATAAAATACTATTTTTGCATTACTGTTGTATTGTTAGAAAATGCACACCTTTTGAACACAGTTTAATAGACACTGTAATTAAATGCACACTCGTTAAGTATCTTACTGTGTGTTTAACAAAATGCAAAATCATCAGCAAGTCTCTAGAATGCTTTTGTTTGGAGAGTAATATAGCCTTGTCCTCACTAAAAGATCTTGTAGCTCCCTGTCCAGTGGTGCTGCAGTTGTATCACAAGTCTGGACTCCTGTGTTCTTACCAAATTAACAGGTTTCAAGCTGTAAGCTTCAGAGTCCTACTGCATTGCTTTCCGGGTTACTGCTTTTAAAACAATTCTAAGTTTACTGGATGGGCAAAAAAGCAAAACAGTATCATCCCTGAAAGTGTGTTGTCTACACAAAATGCATAAAATGGCCAAGATACAGTTCTAGGATGATGTGTGTTATGTGCCAAAGCTATGAAAGATGGTGAACCAAAGGCTGTATGGAAATTGGCAAAAAAAAAAGAAAAAAAAAAGGCTTCTGGTTTAAAGTTTTCATGGAAAAACATAAATATATACTAGAGGGCAAACCTCTTCTTCAGCCATGGTACCATTCTGTAACTCTTTTGAAAGCAAACAGGGCAAGTATGTAATGAATCACAGAATGTGCTGAGCTGGAAGGGACCCACAAGGATCATTGAATCCAGCTGCTGACCCTTCACAGGACCATCCCCAAGAGCCACATCATGTGCCTGAGAGTATTGAGTCCAACTTCTGTCTGTTTTAGAAGGATTTGGGGGTCAGGGGAGTAAAAGTTTTGAGGATTTTTAACAGTAATCCTTGCCTACCTAGCCAAAGTAGCTTTTTAGGTTTTAGAGCATCAGGACTGATGGTTCAGTAGAAGTGGTAGAAGCATCAGTGCATTTCAGGCCTTACTAGAACACTTGTTCATATTATCTTCCTGAATTAAATTATTGTTGGCTTTGATTTTATCTGCCTTGGGCTCAGGGGCATAGAGGCTCATAATTTATAGCTTTTCCCCTCTCAAGCCATATCAATTACTCGGGTTCTGTATAGACAGGATATACTAGGCATACCTCTGTCAAGATGTTCAGTCTGGTCTATTTAATATCTTCTGTGGTGAGTCAGTTGCAAAACCAAATATTTATGAAAACTTTGAGTATTAAATTAGAAAGTCTCAAGTACTGCTAAATTCAAAGAGAATAAATTTCTTCAAACTTTAATTTCCAGCATTCCAGCTAGTAGATTTTCTCTGATACTCCTTTCCAGATACATTTGTTAGAAGAATGGCTTTCTTTTTTGGGGGGGGGGGGGGGAATTGGTAGAGATTTAGTATGTGAGAGGGGATAACAAATGGTGTAAAATACTGTGTCTTCTCTGTCATTTCACACTGTCATTTTTTAACTGGATTTGCCATCATACTCACAAGATGTGCCTCGTGAAATACTTTTATGTTAAAACTTAGTACAGAGGTGAATGGTTCACTTACTTTCCATTAGGAAGGAATTGAAGACAGGCAATGCATGGGTTACAACCCAGATGAATTCCTGCAATGTCCTTTGGCCCTGTTGTGCCTGCATTTAAGATATACTGCATTAAATTTCCAGGCAGTTATTTAGTGGACTGGTAAAAAGTACAGATGCAGCTTCTGATTAGGGATTTGTGGCAATGAGGAAAGGATTTACTAAAAAAGAATGAAAGAGCTTGATATGCAAGATTAATATCATGTCCCCAGTTTAAAGAGCTTTCATCTATCTCAAGCTATGAATTTTTGTGAAGTGAAAGCATTGTCAGTGACCTAATAAGAAACAAAGTGAAATAAAAATGAACATCATGAGGCATCACTTAGAAAGGAAGGTATTTTAGTGGGATAATCTGTTAATCTGTGGAATAATTGTGATATTTCTTTTGAAGACAGAATACTTTACTGCTTTTCTTTCTCTACCTTGAGAGCTATGAAAAACTTCCATCGATCTACTGCTCACTCTCTGTGGCTGAGCCTGTATAATTCAGCTGGTCTTTGCTCTGTTGTTTGAGCTGGAAAATAATTCTAGAGCAGCTAGATTCTCTGTCACTGGATCTCCTTAAACCTGTCATAGCAACATGGAAATTACTGTTGATTATTGACAAACATGCTCCTGATTTCTGTCATGGAACTAGAATAATCAGCTGAAACCCCAAACCAAGCAAACTGAAGAACTGACCCATGTACTGCCAGGAGCTCTGAAGTATCTTTACACGGGGAAATTCCTAGATGGGGAGGTTGTGCCTATTGGTGCCCAGAAACCACTGAATTGTGAGAGGTTGTGTTCACTTTATATCACTGCTACTAGCAGGACCCTTGCAGGATTTAGAAATAAGAAGTGCTGCTTGCATATGCCTAAATTACCCAAGCTGAGGCAGTTCTCATGCTGTTATCCCAGACAGTGCAGTTAAATGAGAGCCTTGTGCTTCTGGTTTGCTATGAGGAGAAATAATGCATCAGAGTAGCAGCAAGGAACGAGGTTTTATGGTTTTCTGTTCCTTCTACTGCCTTCATTATTTCAAAGCAGCAGCATTCCTCGAAACAGAGCTGGTCATCATGTTGCCATTGATGTATCCGGTAATATTTGACAGATAGTACCTTTTTGTTTTATTTGTGACTAATCTCTAAACAGTTGTGACAATCAGGGAATTAACTTTGCTCCTTTGTGCAAGGGACAAAGATACGTTACTGTCAAATTTGTTATCTGATGACCTCCAGGAACTGTGTGTTATCTTTTGAGCAGAGCAGCCTTTTATTTCATATCCTGTTACTTTGTCACATCTCCAAGATCAGTGTCCTGGTTGTGTCCTGCTTCCCATTATATTCTGACTGAATTTGCCAATGTCAGTGTGAAACTTTTGATCGCCTTCTTGCCTGTAGCTTTGACACCAGCTTTCCTGGCTCTCTTCTTGTCTGGGTATCTTCTCCTTGCTCTGGAAAGACCTTGGTGACAGGAGATGAGGAGTTGTGCCTCTGCCTGTTTCCCTGTCATCAGCTAGCAGGAGGAGAGGAGTGCTTTTTGTGATACAGATAATTAAGAATCAAACCCACCGAAATTTGCTGCAGCCACGAACGCTGATCAGCTCTGCTGCCGTGTCTGTTTCCTCTTGATCAGCAGTTAAACTGCTCTGCTGGAGCCATGAGCTGGGCACGCTGTTTCTGTCCCCCAGGCCACCTGGTTTCTCCCTTCTCTCTTATTAAGTAGTCTTAAGGCATGCCCAGCAGGGTGGTGTTTGCCCTCCCTCCTTTGCTGTGGTGACTGCCACTGCCAGTGTCTGGGAGGACCTCTGGGGAGCCCTTGCTGTGTCGTTTGCTGGCTCCAACAGCCACTTGAGGTGGTTCCTGTCCCTTCTTCACTCTGAGCTTGCTTCCCCCAGTGTTTACGTGTGGGTGAGTCTGCCAAACGCACGCTTCTCACACCCCAGAGCTCTTGTAGAGAGAAAATGGGCTTGTCTCTTTTATTTCTTTTCAGTTTTGACCAGCTGGTACTATGATTTATCACCAAAATTAATAGTAGGATCGGTTTGAGAGTAGGAATTTCTGGTCTCCCACAGTGTTGATGAAGAGTAGGGGGAGGTGTGTAGAGGGAAGGAATAACAAGCAGGTGGCACACCTGGCGAGACAGGCTGAGTGCTTCTAATACACAAGGCAAAACAAATGTGGGGCTCTGGGTTCTGAGGTGCTAACAACAGCCAAATGACTGGATTATTTAAAGTACTTTATTTTCTGGTTCACATTATCCTGAACAATGTTTCAGTGTTTCCACACTGCTTGTGATCATTCCCCCTCCTCTGTATTACAAATGGCTGTAATTTATTGTTGGGATCCCATTTGTCTGTGTGACCGATTTCCAGGAAAGAGTGAATGTGCCTGTATCTGTATCTGGTGGTGGTGATGCCAGGAGTGATGTCTCCTGGCCCAGAGCTGCTCACTGTGGCTGGGGGAGGTGCCGTGGCAAGGGAAAGCACTGAATAATTTAGCAGTTGCAGCTGCATCCAGCAGTTCTCTCAAATGTCACATGCTTTGTTGTTTTCTTGTTAATTTTTTTATGGCTATACATTTATACTATTTGGTTTTTGGAAAAAACCCTCTGGTGCCTGCATTATGGGAACTGTGGCCTACTGCTCAAATTCCCAGCAGAGGGCTGGGAATGGAAGCATCTTGTGGGGGCTGGGGTCTGGGCTGCACCAGAAGCAGCACCAGCGTTTCTCAGCTCAAAGCTCACACCAAAAGCACTTCTGGTTTGGAAAAGAATGTAATGCTGTTGTGGTTGCAGGTGATGTGAGGCTAATTGGGCTTGGGGCATTGTGTGGGCTTTGGTTTGCCCTTCCTTCCTCCCACTCCTTCTCCTTGCAAAATATTTAAGTGCAGATTTGAGGATCAGCAAAAAGCTGATGACGTATAGAAAATGAGAAGGCTCTTGTATTTTGTGATGGTGATGTTTCACAAGGAGGGGCAAAAAAGGACAGACTTCAAAAGAGTTGGCCTTGTGTTACTGTTCTCTCATGCAAATCTCGGGAGATGATTTTTGAATAAGAGGTGAATTTAAATTCAGACAGTGTAGAGCAGGAGAACTGGCCAGATTGAGAGAGGGTTTTTATGCCAGAATTTGTCCTATGATTCTATAGCGAGTGGTGCCCTGCACAATGATCCTGTCCAGGAAGGATCATGAGAGAGATTTTTAATACAGTAAAGGAGGGGAGGAGAATAAGGTCTTTAACCCAAATTGAAGCGTGTGAAATGTCCTGTGGCTGAGGCTAAAATCTGTCCTCTCCTTCCTGTTAGGAAGTAGAGTGCTATAAAAGTGTGTGCTTTTCCTGCATTAGGTTACTGTTGATGGTTTTCCCCAGGAGTGTAGTGGAATAAAATGGATAGCAGTATTTGCATACCGTTCTCCCTCACATGCTTATCTCTTGGTCATGATTTTTCTTCATGGCTTTCAGGTACTACCGGTGGGTGCAGCTGTGGCTCTGTGGGGCAGGTGCTGCTGCAACCTCTCCTTTGCCTTTGCTGCTACCTGCAAGTTCCTGTTAGGATTGTGTGTTTGTGTTAGCACACTCTGCATGTTCTTTCTGTGCCTGCACTGTGTGTTTGTGGAAGCATCCTGTGGGTGCCTGGGTAAGCGGATTTTGTCAGCTCTGGTTGGTAACTCAGCTTTCCGTGGGCAAGAACGCCTCCTGGTATTTGTAGTACTCGTGGCTATGGCACACTCACGGACTGCGGGGTGTTTAGCATGTTGCAGGTACTGTGCTCTCTTCTGGCCTGGGGCCTGCAGGTGCCAGGAGGGCTCTGTTTCAGCACTGACTCCAGGCAGTTCTTGTGTCTGGGTGAAGCTTGCTGGTAGTGTGGGCAGTGCTGGGAGCTTTGGTGGTGGAGCAGAGGGGGTGGAGCGCTGCAGCTGCTCTATAAATATACCCAACAGGCTGAAATCTAGGGACTAAAAGATTGGGTTGCTATGGTGATTGATCTGAATCAGATTACCTGTGGGGCTGTTCTCACAGCATGTGCATGTGTGGTGACTGCATGATCTTGCATGTACAGCAGGCTGCATTAGCCAAGCTTTTGGCTGAAGCAGGGAGGAGAGAGGAAGCAACACTGAAGGGCTGACATATGGCAAGGACGGGAAAATCTGTCACTATAGCAACCAGGAACCTGAATCAGTCCAGCTTCACTCCGTGATACTGCAGAAAGGTTCCCATCTGTCTGCCATGATACTTCTGTTTGTGGAGCAATTCTGGTCATTTTCAGTTTATCTGTCAGCACCCCTGCCCATGCTACTTCCATTTTGCTCTTGACAACTAATGTGGAAGCTAAAGATGCTTGACTGTGTCCGTTCTGTTTTCAGAAGGCAAAGAGATAATATTACTTAGTAGGAAAGGAAGAAATCTTTTATTTATTATAATTATTGAGAAGGCCTTCAAAATAAGTCTTCTTGTATTGCCAAAACCTGTTTTCCCCATTCATTCTTTAATTTTCTTTTATCTGGTTTGTTCTGTCCTTTCCCTCAAGATTTATTGATAGATGAAAAATATGGAAATAGTTGGGGTGCATCTGCTGTTTTACCTGTAAGCAACTCTTACTGATTGAAGTGATGGATGTGCTCCAGGGCAGATGCTTTTAGAATTTGCCTGCAGTCCTGTTCTCTAGTGGGTGATTTCTTATGCTTGGAGCTATCCCCATAGCATTTTGCAGAATCACACCTATGTTGTAGGTTAGCCATACTAGATAAATATGTAACTGTCTGTTTAGGTATGCTTGCAATTCTTTGAAAATGCTCTTTTTTTTTCTTTTTTCTTTTTTTTTTCCTCCAGAGTGCAAGTATCTTCTTAGGAGTCACAGTTTTGGCAGGCACTGCTGCCTTGCCAAGGTGCATGGTAACACACAAAGCAGCTGCACCAGTATAGCAAGTCCATCCAGTCAGATTTTAGAAATTGTTCCATGTTCTGTCAGATTCTGGAGAATGGGAAGTGTTCTCATCTCTGCTGTTGTCTGTTTCTTGTGTTAGCAGAAACACTGTAGTATCTGGATAATAGCAATAATGAGCTTCTTAGAATGTTGCATATTTTAAAGTATCAAACTATTTGCAGTGTTTTATATAGTTAAGCCGAGGAAGTGAAAAATGGCTCATGTGAAAAGAATACTGCCTATCTGCTTCTTTAAAAGTTTAGTACAAGCAAAAATAGCATGTGCTATACCAGAGATAATGTCTGGCATAATTTGAAACACACTTGGAAGAAGAAGTAACCAAAATTTCAGTGGTACAGATTCCATAAAGATTATTAAAATGTCTAAAAGCTACGATGAACAGTTCATACTGGGCTTCCAACCATGTTGTTTCCACTTCAGCAGTGAGTGGAGTTCCTGCCCACACAGGTGAGGTTGGCTGGTCCTGAGGTACTCACACCTATTTCTCATAGCTTAGCAGATAGGTCAAGGTGTGTGATGTGAGAAAAAGAAACATAAATCAGTCCAAAGGTGGGCATTGAAACTCCTGGCCCTATCTGTGTTTGTTTCAGTGCTCAGTTTAGTTCAATTGGTGAGCCTTGAGTTCACAGAAAACAATGCACTAAGGTCAGGCATAGTGGCTATTAGAACTGAACTCAGTACAGACCGTCTTGGCTGAGAGTAAATAGAAATTCAGGATGTTCCAAGGAAACTAAAAATTTAGTTCTTTTTGGGCGTGACTAGAAATCTGGTTTTTCACAAGGTGAAATTTCAGTGAACCGTAATTTATGTGGCTTCTGTCCTATAATTTGTTCTGTCTCCTTCACAATTTCCTCTTTTTTCTCTTACAAATTAATGTCCCATGTATGCTCATTATTCAGTCAGTGTGCAAATTGAATTGTATGATGCTGATTTATATTCTAAAGGTATCCATGCACTGGTGAATTGTGCAGTAGGATCCTTTTACCAGCTAAAAACTGGAGGTAATTAAAGGAGAATCCTTTCTGGTCCCATCTTAAAGCATGGAAGAATTGTAAGGAAAGCAGGGCTTAGCACCTTCCTGTTAGAAATTAATCTGTTGTCTTCATACCATTTTTGCAAGCAATGATGTAAATACCTGCCAGGCATTGTGCAGGTCAGTGTAAGCCTGGCCCATCAAAACTGGGAGCCTCTGTGTGAGGAAAACAACTGCAGCTGAGTGTGGGGAGTTGTCCTTGGCTGGATGCCACTTGTCCACCAAGCCACTCTATTGCACCCCTCCTCAGCAGAACAGGAGGAAGAAAATAAGATGGAAAAAACCTCGTGGGCAAAAGTAAAGGCAGTTTAATAAAGCAAAGATTGCATTCATAGAAGCAAAGAAGCCCAAGAAATTTTATTATCCACTTCCCAGAAGCAAGTGCTGTCCAACCATTTCCTGGGAAGCAGAGCTTCAGTAGGCTTAGTGGTTGCTCCAGAATATAAATGTTTTAAATAATGGATTCTCTACCCTTCTCCTCTCTCTTAGGTTTTTCCTGAGCAGATGTGATATGGGATATCCTTCTGGTCAGTTGGGGTCAGCAGTCCTGGCTATGTCCCCTCCCAAGACTTTGCATACTCCCCAGCACTGCTGGGGGTAAGATATTGGAGAGGCAGCCTTGATGCTGTGCCAGCACTGCTCAGCCATAGCCAAAACACAGATGTGTTGTCAGCATCTTTCCAGTTACCAGTACACAGCATATCACTGGGAGGGCTGCTGAGGGGAAAATGACCTCCATCTCAGCCAGACCCCATACAGTGACACTAGTTAACACTTTGTTGTATCAAAGTTATTCTTAGACTGAATTGCTTTGTTCCTCTAGATTTGTGTCTCTAATGAGAAGACTCCTAACAAACATTGGGGGCTCCAAGGGATAGATGAAATAGGATAATTGCACAACTCATTAGTCCCAACTCAACTTGGGACTAATGCAGGGCATGGCTCTGACACAGCCAGGGCATGGCTCTGACACAGTTTAGATGACTCTAAATTGGTAGAAAGTCTGCTGTGGTTCTTTCATGCTGCCCTATCCATTGTGTGCTGTGGTGCTTTTCATGAGTGTGTGTGTTTGTTTATATAGGCTTTTATTTCTGGGAGGACTTTAAATTGCAGAATACCATGCAGATTTTCCTCTAAGAAGTTGTGCTGCAACCTAAAATGTGGGTGTTTGGGGAATTTTTAAATGCAGAGTAATGCCAATAATAGAAGTGTTTGTTTTTTTGAACACTTTTTTCATGTCATGGTTACTGGTAAGCTGTGGTTTTGTGCTGGTTCTTGTTTTTTGTCTTTGTGCCTAGGCTACAGTGCCAGCTTTTACTCGTGAGTATTGCTGACAGCTGCTACAGTGGGTGGGTAGTGTTAGTTCTCACCAACCCGTTCACCATCCATATAAGTGCTTATTTCAATTTTGGTGTTGTCTGAGACATGATCTGTTGGTGCAGTATTTTTCTGTGGTGGGCCTTCCCTTCTCTGTTTTTCTTCTTTTCTAGAGATGAAATAATAGGAAGTCTCTTCTCAAGTGCTGCTTGAGGATTCAGCCTTCCAAAGGCTGCTTCCAATATGTTTGCAAAGAGAAAAGACACTGCACAAGACCTTTTCAGAGAAAGCAATGTAAAGTTAAAGCAGTTTGAGAGAGAGAAGAGGTTTTGACATATCAACCATCTTAGAGTCAAGATAATTTCTTGGTTCATGTCCAAATTCCAACATAAAAGAGGAAATAATGAAGTATATCTTGGTTGTTTGATCTATTTCTGTCCTAATGTACTTAGTCTCTAAAGTCTAGGAGGATGATTGGAAGCATGATAGGAAATCTCTTAGAAAGAAACTACTTTACCTCTGTATTGCCTGTAGAGGTGCTGTCTGTGGTTCTGTGATCACCTGTGTTCAGTCAAGTCTTCCAGATTCCCTTAACTGCTTTCTCCTACCTTTTCTTTGTGCCTGCACAAGCATTTGTGGGGTCACTTGGTGAACGAAGTAAAAAAAAAAAACCTTGTAAAAACAAAAACAGGGAGGGAGAAGAAGGGAGGCTGTTAGGTTCAGTCTGTATCAGTTCCACAGTCTGTTTTGCCCTGTAGCTGCACAAACTCTTCTGCCAGCACAGGGAACGGAACGATACTGGCCTGAAAGAAAGCTTTTGCCAGATAGGGAGGGGGAGGCAGGACTGGGATGCCTGTTTGTGTTGCCTTATACAGATCATCATCTGTGGTGTCTGGTTCCAAGCAGGAGTAGGAAGACGAGTTCCAACAGATGCTGGCGCAATACTCTTCTAAGTGGTGTCATCAGCCATTGCTAGATCTCTGAAGAAGCCAGAGATTGAATAGAGGAAGGCAAAAAACCTACACTTGGTTCTAATTCTTCTACCTCTTGCTCCAATCCAGCAATAAATCATATTCCCAAAAAAGCCTTTGTCCTCTTATGCCTGACTGTAACTGTTGTGTTGTTAAATATAGTAAATCAATAAAGGTGGCTCTGGAAGCCCTGGCACATCTGCATCGGTCTCATCTCCCTGGTACTTGTGTTTAAATAGAAAGCAGAAATTGGAAAGTGCTCAGGTCTTTTTTAAAAAAAATGGACAGAAACTTCAGTGTTTGATGTCAGTGGGTTGTAGCTTCAACCATTTCAGGGATATTGTAAGCCCTGCATATATTCCTTGTACTTGTCTGCTCAGATATTCTTGAAATTTCATGATTTCTAAGACCTTCATAATGCATATCTTGCTAACTTCTTTGCAGAGCTGTGGGACACATGTGTAGGGAATTGCAGTCATAAGACAAATGCAGTGTATTTTCTCCACCTTCACTGAGGGGTTGGGTAGCCTCTGTTTTTGAGGAAAAACATCTTTGGTTACCACTAAGTAGCAGAATTTCCTCGAAGTTGTACTTCTAGGTATGCCCCTGTCTGACTGAGCAGTTTGTTCTTTAAAGAGTTCTGGGGAAAGCCATTTGGAAAGAAAACGGATCAAGTAGTTCTTCAAAATGGAGACAAAAAGGACCACTTGATATCCCAACTTCATCTTGTTCCTCTTAAGTTTTTCTGTGCCAAGATATTTGCAGAATATCAAGGATCAAGAGCTTTTCCAGGACAGAATCTACAATGTTTTCAATAATGTCATTAAAATCTAGAAACAGAAACTTTACTTCCTGTGTCTGTATTTTCTCTGTTGTTCAGAGAAGATAATTTACAACAATATTGCTGCTCAGAGAAGATAATTCATACTGCTGTTACTTAGGACTTTACAGTAGCTGTAGTTGAAGATCTACTAAAAACGTGGCACAGTTTCACGAAGTGTGGGATTTTTATGTGTGAGGCTTTAAGTTTCTTTCAGTTTATTACTCCTTTAATAGTACCTACTGACTAGTATGATTTTCCTTTTTTATAAATTACATATGTGCTTTTTTTGTTCTTACTGTTGTAATGTTTTTGTGTTCTTACTGCTGTTTGCAGGGCTAATGAATAAAATTTCCCTGCTGTGTATGTGATATGTTTACATCCTGCCTTAGGATGTAAACATGAACTGAAATGGAAACCTTATTCTGAATATGTCCCCGAAAGCAATCAATTAAGTTTTTAATGTAAAATAACTCTTATTTAAAAATCCATTGGAATACTTAATAGACTTCTAGAATACTCTGAGCATCTCTGATTTTTTAAATTTCTGAGACCTTTCAATTTCAGGAAGTTTCTGTTTTCAGGTTGGTCTCAAACACTGTAGGGAACACTGTAGTGTGGAACTGTATTCCTTTTTAAAACTTTTTTTTTCTCCCTGTTCTTTCCTGAATTCTGTGAACTAGGAATGGTGGGATTGGAAAGAATTATTTTCTGGATATCTATTAAGCATAATTATTGACAAGTAGTAATGCTGCAGTATAATCTCAATTTTACCAAGAAGATCTTTCTATCATAAAGTACTCAGAGAAATTTGCTGCAGGAGGCATGGGTATCAGGAGTAAGGAGTGAAGTTAAACAAGATAAATGGAACTGAATGAAGTAAGTGAAAAATTCAGTGTGCTTTACAAGATGCACTTTTGCTATTGTAAACTGCAGTTCTGTAGAACTGCAGTTCTGTATCTGCACAGAAAAGGTGTTAGAGATCATAGTCTTTGGGAATTGTGGAGATCATTCCTGCTGACAGCCATTTGCAGGTTTGGGAAGGTGGGATGCATTTTATCAAATTGAATTTCTGGTGTTACCCCTTTGTTAGTGGTTCTGTTTATCCCACAGCTAAAGTTCAGGTTGTGGTTTTTTTTCCTTCAGTCTTGCCAGTTGAAGCTCCCTTCCCAAGCACTCTCAAGATCCTATGGATTTGCCTAAGCAACGCACAAACCATGTGATGAGTAGCTCCTTGGCAGTGGTAGGCAGCTTTGTTGGTCTGTGTTCTCCCGTAGAACAGAATCGTAGCATCATTTACCTTGGAAAAGACCTCTAACATGATTGACTCCAACCATTAATTCTTGAGATACTCTTGTACTTTTTTTGTGTGTTTTTCATCTCTCTGCTTTTGTGGGCATATGGCTGTGTTTTTGTACTCCTGAAGACAGAGATTGTGGATGACCATGACTGCACCAAACGTGGAGGCTTTTTGGGAATATAATTAAGGTCATTAAGTTGCTTGTATGTATTGGGTATTCCTGGTTGTGCTTTTGACACTCTTGCTTTTCTTGCTTATAGATTGGACTTGGCAGACTGTTCCAAGCAGATTCTGTTCCCCAAGGCAGCAATCACGGCTGATGGGATAGCTGACCACTGGATCAATGAACAGGAATTCCTTGAGATGACATAGGGAGGGGCATCGAGCACAATGGTGCAGAAAAAGAAAATCTGCTCTCGGCTGCTTGACTATCTTGTGATCATTGGAGCCAGGTAATGTGAAACAATCTCAGCAGAACTTTTGCTTGGGCACTAGAGTGAGGATAAATAGCCTTGTATCCACTGATGAAATCTTCCTGATGCTCAGGAAGTGCTGTCTGAAATGTGTGTAGAATGCTCCCCTAAGGGGAGCACCTGCTTGAGCCAGGGCACTTCTTGAAAGATCCTAGTGTAGTCAGAATTTTTTAACTTGTGGTCTTTAGACTTCTTTTCAAGGGTCTGCAGAGGGTGACTAAGAAAAGCTAATTTAACTATCACTCTCTGGTTTTCTGTGTCTGAACTTTGCTTCTACTGGCATCAGGACAGAGGGATTCACAAATTGAAAATACTGAAAGCTAAAGACAAGTAAAATACAAGTTTTCTACTACTTTTATTACTAGTAATGTGCTAGTAGTAGAATAATACTACTTTTCTAGCTTTTGAAATGTAGTCTATAAACTCAGTTAAAAAAAAATCTGAAACTTGCTTTACTTGGCTGTTTTTCCCTCTAATACTTATTTATCCTCACAGGAATGACATGAATGCTTCTTGTTTTAAAGTCTTATTAATAGATAAAATGTTATGCATATTTACTTAAAGCACATATGAAATGAAGGGTTGATGTGTTCTGTTTGTCAAACATAGAGGTACTCAATAAATGTTATTTTTTCCTTATTCAAAGTTTATGCAGCAGCCTTCTGCAAATTCTATGTAATGGATGTATCTCAAAGTCTGTTTTGCTTTCATTTCTAAATATCAGTGGTTCATGCACATCAGCCTGTTGCTTTACCTCTTGCTTTCTTTTCAGAATACTTTGAATGCAATATTTAAATAGGCTGAGTGGAGGAAATTACATAATCCTGACTAATAGTTATTTTATTATTGCATTTTACGGACTGAATGCTATAATAGTTAAATACTTCTTACTGTCTGTAGAAAAACAACCAAATTTTCTATATGTGTGTCACCAGCTAGGAAGAGGAGGGAGAAATGTTAGCTGCCTCCTCCAGTGAAGCTTATAGTGTCTGATGTTCTCACTTAGAAATTTGCTACTATCACTTCTGGACTCCTACAGTTCTCTTGCTTTTTGCCAGCCCGTGCTGGTTAGGCTGCTACTGCTGTCTTGTTTGGCACTTTGGCAAATGCCTATGATGAAAGATGGAGCTGACTGAAACAGCCTCTCCTACAAAGCCCTTAGGAGCTCCATGTGGCCTTTACTATTACATCTTGTTATCCACTGTGCACAAACAGCAATACTTTTTGGAACTGTTGGGTTAAACTTTCCCAATGTCTGAGAAAACTCTGTCCTTGTAGCTAATATTACAGCAAAGGCACAAAGTGGTGATACATGCACTCGTACTTTGTTGATGTCATTTTTTGGACCATTTGCTGCCAAATAAACTCTCTAAATAGTAGCAGCATTATTTGACATTTCTTTTTCAGCAGATGATGCATTAGTTGTGTCCATTAACGTATAAAAGCATTTTAGTGTTTCTCTTTTTTTCATACAGTATTTCGGTATCTAACTTTACAGGCAGTATAAATCTTGTTACCAGTTTTATTATGAAAGCATATTTACTTGTTTTAAATAAAATATTTTTTGTTTGGAAGAGTTAGTCAGCAGAGCTATTTACACCAGTGATTTTCTTTTGTAAATTGTGAGCATTCTATTACTACTTGTTTGAATTTTTTCACATCTCTTATATGAGAAAAACAAGTGTCATTTGTATTTTGAAATAGGCAAAGGTATAATATCTTGAAAGAATCTAGTGGAAAATTAGGAAACAACAGTTTTGCCTTTCTGTCTTCACGTTTCTGTGGTGATTTGTAGTCCAAAGATTAGTGAGTCACAGTGGTAAATAGCTGTGCATATTACCATGCAGTTTTTATATAAATTACACTTTAAATCCCAATTTGAAAATCAAACACATATGTTTGTGTGGTTGCTAGAACTTTTAATGAAAGTGGTTTTAGGATGAGGTCTAAATCCCTCCACTGTTGATCTGAGTTCTTGTAAATTCTTGCTTTCCCAGTTAGGAATTGATACTGGATTTCTCATTTAATTTTTCATCTTGTTCATAATGGCTGAAATCTAGGAGCTTTTCCTCTGACTGTGTATTTGGAAAGGGACAATGTGTTTCCTACTGAAATGTTGCCCAGAGACCTGTGCAGTTTAATTAATTTTGAAAATCCAAGTCAGAGCAACTGGACAATACGGTGTTCTCCTGGGAACAGCATATTCCTGGAAGGCCTTTTCCTAATCAGATTCGAACAGGCTCCTTGCTAATGACTGTATAGACTTAAACTTCTTTACTGAACCTTTCTGCCTTGTGCTAGTGAGTGAGCTTTGCGGCTCGTGACTGAGAAGCTACTTTCCATGGACAGTAGGGAAGAGAGAGAACAAAGGTGAAGCTGAGTCCACAGGCTCTTGGCACATTAGTAGGAAGTTTGCAAAAATATTTATTACTGGTCAGCTATGTATGTGGTTTTTTGTTTGCTTCTTTTGTAGGCACCCCAGCAGCGACAGTGTTGCTCAGACTCCTGAGCTGCTGCGGCGTTACCCTCTGGAAGACCACGCAGACTTTCCCCTCCCGCCCGACGTTGTGTTCTTCTGCCAGCCTGAAGGATGCCTGAGCGTGCGGCAGAAGCGCATGAGCTTCCGCGATGACACTTCCTTCGTGTTCACCCTCACAGACAAGGACACGGGGGTCACTCGCTATGGAATCTGCGTCAACTTCTACCGCTCCTTCCAGAAGCGAGTACCCAAGGAGAAGGGAGAGGGCACGGGGGGACATCGAGCTCGAGAGGGACAGAAGATCCCTAAACCTGGGGATGCATCAGCACCGCAGGAGGAAGTGGGCACCGAGAGTTCAGAGAGCGGTTCTTCGCTGCAGGCCCCCAGTGCGGAGTCTACCCCTGACGTGAATCGATCCCCGCGCAGCAAGCGCCTGGCCAAAGGCAGCCATCGCTCTCGGAACAGCACTCTGACTTCTCTGTGCATCCTTAGCCATTATCCCTTCTTTTCCACCTTCCGTGAGTGTCTGTACACCCTCAAGAGACTTGTGGACTGCTGTAGTGAGAGACTGTTGGGCAAGAAGTTGGGCATTCCGCGTGGGGTGCAGAGGTATGTTGAGAGGGAAGAACTTTTTTCCTCCTACTGTTTGTGTTCAGTGCTGCAATTTATTCGCACAGTAAATTGTGGCTGCAGATGTGGTTGCAGAAGCAGCCAAACGCCAAGGGTTGGCCTTTTTCATTGTTTTAACCCAGGTTCACAGTAGGAAAAGGAAATTTTTATGACAATTTTTTTAAAACTTCTCTCTCTGATTCTGTAATCTGGTATGATTTTAATTTTTGATGCACCTAAGGAGTCGCTACCCTTCTGATGACTGAAGCTGAGTGCTTATGCTGCTACTGTTGCTTTGGCATTTAAGCTCTGTGGCAGTATATGTCAGGACTGATTCTCTGGGAAATTAGAAGCAGCCAAGAAATAACAGAGAGAATTTCTGCTTGGGGCAGGAGGGAAATTATGAAAATGTGCTTAACAAGCTTATGAAACAGTCTGAACTTCAGCGTGGGAGAGAAAAGACTAGAGAAGCAGGATCAGCTGAAATAGGTCAAAGTACAATATTTGAAGGAGAGTGGGAGGAGCGGTAGAAAACAAAGTAGTTGTCTAGGAAACATGGGAATGGTTGTTGGTAACAGTAAATTGACAGGAACGTGGTGTATATTTAATGTAATGTAGGAATCGTAACGTATTTGCTGTTGTAGTGTTGAGTATGTAACAGAAGCTGTTGCACTGTAGAGTATGGAAGGGACAATATCTGTATGTATTTCAGCCAAGGATGTGCATCTGTGCTTCTGTGCCTGACACCTTCGTTCCAGGATGGTGTTTTCCTTTCCAATGTGCTAACTGAATAGAAAAAGTATGAAATTAATCTCTGGAGAAGCAGGGGATTATCTCAGTTTGAGAGACAGGACTGTGAGATAGTACATAATGTGAGTTAAGTAGCTTGGTACACTCAAAATTTAACTTGTCAAAAGCAAAAAATGACAGGATTATAATTATTTTAATTTTTATCTTTATAAGCTCTTTACATTTTGTATGAAATGGAAAATGTGTCCCATTTATAGAGCAGTGGCCTACTTCTTGGGCTACTGCCCTGGAATAGTTCTACGAGACTGTTCTGGGCTAGTATGACTGCATTAGCAGATTTATCACTTGAGTCCACTGATGGAGAATAAATTATTTTGTCAGAGCAAAACTTCCCCCCAATGGAAGTAACTGTTAAGGAATGCTGTTTTGTCACTTGGTTTAGCCTGATAATTATTGAGGAAAAAACACCCCACTGAATTTCATGGTTTTCCTCAATTTGGTGTTTGAATGACATGTGGTATTTGAAAAATTTGCTCTTATTGGGCATAATTCTTAAAGAGAATAATTAAGTGATAGATGAGGAGAGCAAGAGACAGAATACTGAGCATACATCTCTGGGAAAAGTAAAGCAGCAGGTTTGAATTACCATGTGATTTTCTAGTGGTGACCTGGAAAAGTAGAATAGTTTTGAAGTGGTGGCAGAATAAAGGTGAAACTGAACCCTTACAGCTGGCAAAAGTGGAGCACACCTCTTAGCAGCCTAATGTCTTATGCATGACAAGTAGCTGAAGGAAGAGTGGAGAATGAGAAGCATTACAGTTCCTGAGAGGTGTATCATGTACTCAGTGTAATCTCAAATTGCTCTTATTTTGAGCCATCCAAATTTCTCTAATTATTCTGCTTTTGTGAAGCCTCCAGTGTTATAATCTTTTTTCCTTTTCATTATTTTTTTTAAAGTTGTGAACTGTAAGGTAAAACCTCCAATTTGAGCCCATAGCTTTCTAGGGGATCTTTTCCAGTAACTCAAGATATTTATCAGGCTGCAGTTATTTGGAGAATAAATACAGAAGGTTTGCATCCTTCACTGTGCTACAGGGTAAAGGGCTGAAGTGGACAAGACTCTGTGCTTCCCTTGTCAGACCTAGTTTTGAGTTGTGAAGCTCTGAAGGCCATGAGCAATGCTGTACATGCTTTTTGGCCAGCCTGTCTGTGAGCTGCAGGTTTGCAGATTGCCATCTTAGGGTGTGGAGAACTTGCTACTTGTTTTGCTAAGGTACCTAAATGTTTTCTACGCAGCTTTCTGAGATTTAGCTGAAATAGATCCATTTTCCCATGGGTTATTCAGCTCTTAAGAATGATACATTGCAATTTAGGACAGAATGATGAAGGGTATTTTATCATGCTAAAACATCTGGGAGATCTTGGATGTGGCATATTTTTATTATCTCAGGTTTAATTCCTATTCTTGCAAAGGTTTGTAGACTGCTAGAAGCAGAGTCCTGCAGTCAGTGTGCTACAGTTCTGGATGAGATAGGAGAGTATCCTGTGTGTCTGCTGAATTTCAAGCATGAGGGTGATGAGAGTTCTTCAGAGATCTGGACCTGAGTGAATCCTTTAAACGTGTGAATGAAGTCTGAAGTGACATCCTTGTGTTGATTCCTGCCACAGAAAGATTTATTCTTCCTCACATTGTGGGTTGTGTCAGTATGAATGCCTATCTTCCATTCCTTTGTGTGATCAAAGGTTTGTTAGTTGTCTCTTTTAATCCTTGGTGGATCTCCCCTTTCTCTGGAAGAATCTTGCAGAATGGCTGTCAAGTGAAGTTCTTGGAGTGTTAACCTTGGCGTTCTCCCTGTGTCCAGGGACACAATGTGGCGGATTTTCACAGGCTCCCTGCTGGTGGAAGAGAAGTCCAGCGCCTTGCTTCATGACCTGCGGGAGATTGAGGCTTGGATATACCGGCTGCTGCGCTCCCCCATGCCTGTTGCTGGGCAGAAGCGGGTGGACGTGGAAGTCTTGCCACACGAGCTGCAGCCAGCTTTGACCTTTGCTCTTCCTGATCCATCCCGCTTCACTTTGGTGGATTTTCCATTACATCTGCCTTTGGAGTTATTGGGAGTGGATGCCTGCCTGCAGGTGCTGACCTGCATCCTTCTGGAGCACAAGGTAAGAAGGGAATATCATTGATCTTTGATAAGTATGTAGGAAGTTCTGCCCTCTTCAAAACCAGGGTAGGCTGGATGTGTAGAACAGCTGTCTCTCTGCACTGCCTGGAATGAATTTTGTCTGTGGAGATGAGGGGAATAAATAGCTCCTTCTGAGATTCCTGTTTTGAAAACTTCTGTTCCCACTCAAAAAAAACACCCAAAGCTTGTTTTCGGACAGTTTAGTGGAGGGTTACTCAGTTCACAGCCATTGAATTTCAGTCTGTGGAGATCACAAAATCTGTGGTCTTTGTATGCACCTGAGGGGAGTATTAGATGTGAATGGTTGCTGCAGTGCTGATGGGAGTTTCTTTGGTTGCAGGTTGTATTGCAGTCCCGAGATTATAATGCACTTTCAATGTCTGTGATGGCCTTTGTGGCCATGATCTACCCACTGGAGTACATGTTCCCAGTGATCCCTCTGCTTCCCACCTGCATGGCCTCTGCAGAACAGGTACATATTTTTCCTTTATTGGTCTTTCGCAAAAGATGTTTCTGTGATGTCTAAAATTCATATAGTTGTAGTCCTTTCTTTGTTCACCATCTTTTCAGAGATTGTATCAAAGTCTGCCTTGCAAAGAACATTGCTTGAATGTGACTATTTAAATCATAGGTAACACCATTTATATAGGATATCTTCAGAGCACACTCAGTGAATAGAATAATTCAAAGCAGTAATTCACAATGAACTGGATGACCATAGATCAACAATATTATTATGATATTTACCCCCTTCCCCCTCTAAACTGAGTAATAAAATTTGTTGAGGAGGGTCCAAAGTAATATTTAAGGATGCTTGAGGGCTCTATAATTCAGAGTTCAGAAACTATTGCCTGCAATCTCAGAAATATGAAATGTTGTTTAGCTTCAGCTGGGAGCCTGGGTTTTGCCAACAGTCAGTTCTTTGCAGGAGCTCATTATTCTGCTTGGAAAGATAGAATTCAAGACATCTTACTACTTCAGTGCTATCCTGCGACTGATGCTGTAGATTTGTTCTTGTGCCACTCCTTGGAGGGGACAACAGTTCTAGATTAAAAGAATAAATTAGCTCCCAAGCCACTGGTCTCAAGCTGCTATGTGCCTAGTTGATTTAAACCTTTTTCCTCTGTTTATTGCCTTATCAGAAGCAACCTGAATTTGCCCATAAGTTTTCCACATACATATGAAAAAATGTGTCTATCTTGTACTTTTTAGAATGTTATTATTTTGAAACCAAACTACCACTACGAGCATAAGGGTAAAGTCCTTGTATGTGCCTATTTACAGTGGCACAGACTCAGTTTGAGCTGAGGTTGTATTCATCCATGACTTCCTGCCTTTCAACTTACGCTCTTACTCTGAACGTTTTGGTTTTTTTTGGACCATGGTAGACACAGCAAGCTGTTTGCAAAGAGCTGTGTAGCCATATAAATTATGTTCTGGGTGGCAGTGGGACATGAAACATGGGAGATGGAAATGTATTTTCTCCTAGATGAAAACTGAGGCTTTCTGAGTAGGAGCTTTTATTCTTTTTTTTTTTTCTTTTTCTTTCTTTTTTTTAATGCTTCCTTTGTATGGTATTAATTACTTATTTATCAATGCATTTTGTGTTGTTTACCCTGCTATAAACGTACTGTAGTCAATAAATAAATATTTGGGAAGAACATGGTGATATCAAATGCAGATCTTGTCCTTAGTAAAGTCTGTCTTTCTCTCAGTTGCTTCTAGCCCCTACACCTTATATCATTGGTGTTCCAGCAAGTTTCTTCCTTTACAAACTGGATTTTAAAATGCCTGATGATGTATGGCTTATTGACCTGGATACCAATAGGGTAAGTGGCACACATAAGAAGTTATGGCTTTGTTTCCAGAGCTGTGTACTGTCACCAGTGTACCCACTGAGAATTCAGTAATGCCTGGCCTCAGTCTGCCTTTGCCACTCCCATTTTAAACTTTAGGATTCCATTCCTTGTCGTGTCTCAAGGTCCCCATGTCTTTTGCATTAGGCATCCTTTTTCAGTTAATTGACCTGGCTATCTCAATAGTAGGTGAATCCTCAAGCAAATGATAGAACTTTCCTCTTGACTAATTGTCAGACTGGCTTATAGCCCTACTTAAGAAACCCGATCTGTTAAGAACCTTCCCACAGGTTGTCATGGTTCAAGTGGGGCTATGTATCTCACTTTCTACAAGGGTATGAGCAAGGCTCATTTAAGGAAAATGTGAATAACATCATCATATTGATGGAAAGTATGGGTTGATTCAAATGTCTTGGTTTTGTAACCTTCATTGTTCGTTATATTGTAAACAATAACAGCCTTAAAGAAGTGAAGAGCAGGTGTCTGTCTGAGACTGTGAAGTTTTTTATTTCTTATTTTACTTTTGTGTCTTTTATTCCCTGGTGTCTGGAGTGCTGGAGATTCTGGGGATTCTGTTTTGGAAATGACTACAGCTGGGGAATTTTTAGTCTGTTGTTGTGCTTAATTCCAGGTGATTGTTCCCACAAATGCAGAATCTTTGCCAGCACTGCCAGAACCTGAAGCTTCAGAGCTGAAAAAGCATCTGAAACAGGTAATATGCACTTTGGGGAAAGGACTCAGATGCAGCAGAATGTAGCATATGTAGTGTTGCCCAGTCTTCTGCTAGAATGAATAAGAATGCAAGTCAGTGAATGTAAAGCTAAAATGTCCCTGTACACAACAGGTGGTTTCTTATTTGTTGTTTGAGGCCAACTTGTTTCCAGTCGATGAAGAAAGTTCCAGATTCCTCCTTTATGTTTGCCATGTGGGCTTTAAATTCTGACTTGATCCATCAAGCTATGATCATCTTTGTTTCCCCTCCATTCACAGATCTGTGTGTGAAGTGTCAGTCTCTCCTCTCAGGTCCTGCTAAGCCATTAATCAGCTTGGGTCATCCTGGCTGATCGTGTCAAGCAGGTTTTATCTCTTTATTTCTGTTTTCCTTATGCACGCTGCATGCAGTATCTAAAGGTAAAGTGTGTTACTAATGTGATGAGGTTTGCTCTTTCTCTTTCCTCATAGACCAGGAGAGCAAAGTGTGTAACCTCTCTGATATCCCAATACCTGCTGTCAGCACAGATGGAAGTGATGTATTGCCTGGAGTTTTGTTAGATCAACCTTCCCCCTACTGCTGCCTCACCCCCTTGCAATTTCAGGCACTATTTAGCAAAACTTTCTCACTAGTGCAAAGGTAAACTCAAGTATCAGAAGAACAAATTGCAGTTTTTTTGAAGACATATTTAAAATTCTCAGTGTTCACCCAAATTCAGCTTACATTCCCTGTGTATTCCTATGGACATGGTTATTAAGGTTTTGTCATTGGCAAAGGAGTGCTGCTGGTACAAAGCAGACAAATTGTGGCCCACATTATTAAGGTTAACACTTCTGTGTGCCTTTGGTTCTTAGAGTGAATAAATGAATTCCAGGATATCTGCTTTTAAACTGCTGTAGAAAGTTCTTAGCTGCATCATTAAGGACAACAGGCTTGCCTGTTTCCAAAGTGGCCAGATATGAATGTTTGGGGGTGGGGCAGTTATACCTCTTCCCCAAGATGTGTCTATTTTGTGGTCCGTTTCGTTTTCCTCTCATTTGTGATATTTGGTAGTAATAGATATTTTTTTTTTCCTTCCATCTGTTTCTCTGTGGTCATGTGTTCGTCTTGGCTCTGATGGGCTGCTGTGGTGTTATCATATGATCTTCCATCTTGCCTCCAGTGTCTGGTTAGCATGACTGCAATCACTCAGAAACAGCTGCTCACTCCTGACAACAAGGTTCTTTATTTTATTCTTTTCCCCTCAATTTTCCATTTTACCCTTTTCCTTTAGAGTTTTTTTGTTTGTTTGTTTGTTTGTTTCTTTCTTTGTTTTGGTTTTATATATTTATTTATTTTTTAAGTGAAAAGATGAAACCTCGGTGGCAAATGGGAAAAATGAGGAAGATTTAGGATAGGTCTGGGTGTGCAGGACTGATTCTCCACTTGTGCTGCTCCTTGAAGATTTTACAAGGGTTGAACTGGTATCTTTATGGACAGATGAAGGCTTTATTCCAATGGAAAGTGGAGGTTTTCAGGGATAAAGCAGGTGTTTGTGTAGAGGTGTCTTCACATTTTCCTGGAATATCAAATTACTGATTGAATAGTCATCTTTAAGGGCAAGTTTCAAGGCCTCTAATTCCCAAGATGTATTCAAATTACACATGGAAATAACTTTACAAGCAGTAGAGTTATGCAGTGCCATACTACTAGTGGTCCAGTTAGGACTATCTGTTTTCATGTCATGAATGATCTAGCAAAGTGGAATTCTGTGCTACTCCTTGACTGGCTCCAGGACTGTTTCAGCATTGAGGAGATCATTTTGACAATCACCATAAAGGAGGGGCTGGAGATGCTTGTTGACTCAGCGTGGAGGTGGTTTAAGAGGAATTAATGGAGCATGCATAATTGTTGCAATTGCCTAGAGGGCAGGGTAGCTCTGATCATTTGTTCCTTAAATAACTGTTCTTGCTGAATGTGTGCATAATGTCCTTCAATAGGCCCTGGCCAGCATGAGCCTGAATACTCAGCCAATTCTTAATCTAGAGAAGTTTCATGAGGGGCAGGAGGTGCCTCTGCTGCTGGGAAGACCACAGAATGATTTGCAGTCTACTCCCTCCACAGAATTCAACCCTTTGATCTATGGAAATGATGTGGACTCTGTTGATGTGGCTACCAGGTGAGGCTTAACAGGAAGGTGGCATTGAGTCTTCGTAGAAGTTTGCCCTTGAGGGCAGCACAAACATTTCCGTGGGTGAAACAGTATCTCTCAGGTACTATTGCAGATTCTCCTTGACATCCTGTGGGGAAAAAGAGCAGTAATTACAGTCTTTATCTCACACAGTTATGTTCATGCAGGTAATAGATATATCTTGAGGGGGTGTTTTGCTTCTTACATTTTCCTATAGATCATCCACTTTACCTGGATTTGTCAGTCTGATACTGTATCCTCAGCTTAAATCACAAACCTTAACTATGGAAAATAAACAACTGGGGACTTAGTTGTTACCTCAGCTCGTAGAAACAAGAATGATGTCCTTCACTGAGTGAGTGTTTGTGTTAAGATGGTGAAGTAGAACAAAGTGATTTCTTGGGTTTTGATTTGTTTGGATTTTTCTTTTATTTTTTGCAAGACAGCTGTTTTCGAAGAAGAGTTAGGTTACTGTTCTTCAAAGGTTTGAAACATATGGCATACCTTTTAAGGGCTCTCTTTATTCTTTTTTTGTTATGCTCTGTGTTTTTTTCTAATGTATTGTTCTCTGTTTCTTTTTAGGGTTGCTATGGTGAGATTCTTCAACTCACCAAATGTTTTGCAAGGTTTCCAAATGCATACTCGCACTCTTCGCCTCTTCCCACGACCAGTGGTAGCCTTCCAGGCAAATTCTTTTCTTGCCTCTAGGCCGAAGCAAACACCTTTTGCAGATAAGCTTTCCAGAACACAGGCAGTAGAATATTTTGGAGAATGGTCACTCAACCCTACTAATTACGCTTTCCAAAGAATTCATAACAGTAAGTGTTGGTCTTGCCTTTCCTGTACTTGGATGTAATGCAGGAGCTTGAAAACCAGACATTCTAGGGAAGGATTTAATTTTATACCATATTAATCCTGCTGGGGTGGGGTGGGGGGGAGGAATCTGGTTCAAGGAATATTTTTCTCTTTTTTTGTATGGCCTCATATGTTTCTCCCAAGTTAGCCCTGCTATTGGTGTGTTGCTCCTCCAATTAATTTTACCTCTTGTTTGATTATGGAGAAGTCTTGTAGGTTTCTTAAAGACTGCCCCTTTGTGCAAGACTTAGTAGAGGGTAGTGTCATTGTGAATGAAGCCTTTGACACCAGTAAATGAGTTTGGTTAATGCTCTCCTTGGTTTTTTGTGCAGACATGTTTGACCCAGCCCTAATTGGTGACAAACCCAAGTGGTATGCTCACCAGCTGCAGCCCATTCACTATCGAGTCTATGACAGCAATTCACAGCTGGCTGAAGCCCTGAATGTCCCAGCAGAGAAGGAAACAGATTCTGATGCTACTGATGACAGGTTAGCGGGGAACATGCCCGTAGTCACATGAGAGTTATTTCAGATTGCTGGACCTGTCCTACTTCTCATTTGCAGCCTTTTCCTGTAGTCTGCCAGGCTGTTTCATTTCTTGTCTGGGCAGAGTACTGACACTGAAGTAAATTTTCTCACTGCTCTGTTATCACAGCAAACCTCTTAACCCTTTGCTAGTGTATTCATTTAATGTGATTCTCCATACGTATTTTCCTGTTTTCTTTTGCCACCCTTATGCAACTTGACATTTGTCATTTCCTCACACCCTAATTGTCTTTTCTTCCATGCTGTTTTCTCTGGTTATTTTTGTTGCAGTATTGCAAATACTCTCATCCATCCTACAACTCTTAAATTTCTGTTCCCGATCCATAGTTATGCAAAGCTTGTTAGTACTACCCACTGCCTGTGACCACCTTGTGTGTTTAGTAAAATGAAAGGAAAGTTTATATAGTAGTTCTTGGCCATATTTCATGGAGTTTTGTGTCTAGTTTTATTCCCTTTCGTTCCTTCCTGGTTTGTGAGATCTTTCAGCCTTGGATTTGCACGTATTTTGCATTCTACACAGCACCAGTGGTCCTAACAGAATGGAATTTATCACTAGTGTAAAAAGGAAATGCTTTTACTTGTGATTCCCAGTTCCCTTGAATTTGTCCTACATAAACACACACGTTTTGTGAATTAATATACTATTCTCTACTCACTTATGTTTAGCCTCATAACTTTACTAAGAGATTTTAAATGTCTTCCTACAACTCTTCACATACCTAGAAGTTATGGTTTTTGCTCTTACCTTTCATGAAGTTGGCCTGTGAAATTTGTTGGTAGCTACTATAATATGAGATTTTTGGGAGGTCCATGAAACAGTGCTGATTCAGGTCTTTAAAGCATCAGAGCCTGCCGTTGCTTTGATGCTGCCACTCATCTCTCTCTCTTGTGGCAGTGGCAGTGACAGTGTCGACTACGACGATTCAAGTTCCTCCTACTCCTCCCTTGGTGACTTTGTCAGTGAGATGATGAAATGTGACATTAATGGTGATACCCCAAGTGAGTAACTTTTGCTTTTACTTTCACAAGGTCCACATAGGTTCCCTTTCCTAATTCATCTGAAGCACTTTGGGAAAATGGCCTCCCCTAAATCCCTGAATCAGAATGAAGTATTGTCCCATAGTGGTCTTGCTCTGAGGTAAAAGTGTGTGGGTAGACTGAGAAAGGACATTTCTCCTGCTTACAACCAGCTTCCTCCAAACAACACTGTGAAGAGGAAGAACAGAAATAGGTGCTGCTGAACAAAACTGGTTCACTAGATCTGGAAACAACCTGCTGCTGCCAGTAAATACTGTGCAATATGGACAGTAGAGTCTCTGAGACAGTGAGCTCTCTCCTGTCCCTGCATATTGGTTCTCAGTGCTAGCTTTAAAGTATTGCTCTGTCCTAGTGGGGACAGAAAAATGCATTCTCTGTGGCTTATATGGAAGCTGCATAAACACTCATTTTGTTCAATAAACTAAATCTAGAAGTCCCAAAACATTTCCTGTGTCCCAAGGACAAGAGCTAATAATCATAAGCTGCAACAAAGAAACTCTGCTTGGATGTAAAGAAAAGAATTTAATGGTTATTGTAGTTGAATAGTTCCCAGGATCACTGTAGAATGTCAAGCCTTGAAAACTTTGAAAACTCAGTGGGACAAAGCCCTGAGCAACCTGCTTTAATTTTGAAAGTGTTCCTGCTTTGAGGACAGAATTGGAATGGATGACCTCTAAAAGCCCTTTACAACCTAAATTTTTATGCAAGTTGATTCTGTTGAACAGTCCTCATCTTCTAGGAATACTTAGTTAGATGGGCAAAAGGCTGAGGAAGGCAGTTTTGTTTAATGAATGATGGTGTGTTTGCAGATGTTGACCCCCTGACTCATGCAGCCCTTGGTGATGCTAGTGAAGTGGAATTTGATGATTTTCAAGAATATTCAGGGGATCCTGATGAACAGACCATGGACAGTGAGAACTCCCAAGAGAATAACCAGCCTCGTTCAAGTTCCAGTACTACAGCCAGTAGCAGCCCCAGCACTGTCATCCATGGAGTGAATCATGTGTGTACTGAGTTCAGCCTCAAGATCAGCATATTAGGATATAAAGAATGGGAGAATGCACATGGTTCTTTCTGAGAAGGGCAAAAGCTAATAGGACTATGACACCATGCACAGATTTAATTGCATGCACACCCTGGATTTTCTGAGCAAGGTGGAGTTTGCTGGTATCCTCTTATGCTGGGATAGACCATTCCTGTACAAAAAGTTCCAGTGCATTGAAAAATGCTTTAGCAGAGAGAAATGGTCCAGGTTGGGACTGCAGGAATTGCTTTTACAGAGTCTGGAAAGACCTGATATCTTTAAGGGAACAGGTAGTGGGGTGGGGAAACTCAAGAATTTGTGGTCTTTTAAGAAGAATGGGAACATGGTAATGGAAAGCCATTATCCTGAGCTAACACTTCCTAGTCAGAGCTGTTTTAAAGGGAAGTAAGTCCCTAGAACAATGCACAAATACTGCAGTGTGTATGAAATCCTAGTTTAGAGACACAGATAGTGAGGATGTGGTGGGGGCCCCGTAGCAAGTAACAAGGACTGTGCAGATTTCCCAGTTTGAAATAATTGTTCTTGTCCTGCCCTTCAGTTGTATGTAACGCAAATTAGCGAACAGATCAATGATTTGACTGGTCCACAGGAGGCAGCAGACTCAGCAGAAATAGAGGAGAAGTTGGCTGCTGGATTTTCAAACCATCTCTCTTCCTTGCCACTGCAACCAAGCTTTCCCAAGATAAGCTTGGATCGTCGTGAGAGTGACATCGCAGCTGGCAGCATGAGCTCCTCAGAAGGGGCGGTGAGGAAGCGAGAGTATGACAATCCATACTTTGAACCACAGTATGGTTTTCCTACGGAGGATGAAGATGATGAGCAGGAAGAGAGCTATACGCCAAGATTTAACCAAAATCTCAATGGAAGCAGGCGAGTCCTCCTTGTCTCCTGCCCTTCTGTACAGTACTTCCGGGGTTTCTCTCTGCTTCATGTAGTTTAACATTCATGCACTCAAATGTCTTTGGCTATTGAGATTTATTGTTGATCACTTTCATTTAATATTGAAGTGCTGTCAACTCTTCTGGTTTGAATAGAAGTATTTTCTTAGTCCCTCAGTTCCTTACTTTTATGGAAGCAGTAGAAGCTGTGAGAATTAACAGTTCTTTTTAGAACATTCTAGTATATCATGTACTGATTTCTGGAAACTGTTTCAGTAAGTCTTTGTCTTTTGGGGGAAAGATACTGCAGTGATTGGTGGCAATAGGTTTTCTTGTTACTCCTTTCAAACCAGAACCCTTTCACCTACAAGTCTGCCAATGCCCTTTTGTAGACAAGTTTTCAGCATGCCCTGAAAGGCTATAAAATCCTGAATGTAAAGATGTTTCAGTTCTCTTTTTTTTTCTTTTCCTTGTTTGTTTGGGTGATTTTTTTTTTCTTTTCCAGAGGGTGCTGGTAGTATGGTGAAAACTGGTGGGAATGAGACCAACATCAGTCTCCCACAACCATATGATGTATTGATTTGGGGTGGGAAGGGGGAATGCTAATAACAGTTGTACTTAATTTCTTTAAAGGTCTCAGAAGTTACTTCGGCCAAACAGTTTAAAACTGGCCAGTGATTCTGATGCAGATTCAGATTCCAGGGCCAGCTCCCCAAACTCTACTGTCTCCAACAACAGCAGTGAAGGTTTTGGGGGCATCATGTCTTTTGCAAGTATGTACCATGCATTAATTAAGCTAGTTTTATTTATTATATCAGAGTGTACAGAGAGATGTAATAGAGAGATGGCTAGTCAAGAGAATGAGCTGGTTGTCAAATTGTGACCAGCTCTTGAGTAGTCATGGTGGCTTACTGACAACTGCTGACAACTACTGCTTTATATATTCTTCAGTAGGAAGGACTTTGGTTTTGTGGTTAGCCCCTTGAGTTGTATGGCATTTTAGAGCGCAGATCAGAAATTTCTTCAGTTTCATTTAAACAAAGCATTGTGTAATTTTATGAAACTGATAAAAAATCTTACACTAATATGCCTTCCATACTGCCATGTTTTGTGCTGAGGTGCAAAATTCAATTCCTTTATTGCCTACTTTCAATTATATTTTAATAAAAAAAACCACAAGTGTGGAACATGAATCTAGAATCTCTTAATCAGTGACAGAAGGCATGGCCACTTGAGTCTTGCACTACAATAAAAAGCAGTGAAAGAAGTTTTTAGCACTGGGGAAAATATGTTAAATGTTTCTGGTAAGATGACTTACTAAAATAAGGCTACAAAAAAACAAAGAACCAAAGAAAATTGAAATAATAAGTTGACACTTTAAATTAATAACTTGAAGTGTTAATCAGCTCCTTTATGTAAATATGATGCTTTCAGGCTGTCTATGGGCTATGTTGATGATGCATAATTGTGTCCTTAAGATCTGCCAGTACCAGGAAGAATGTATGTTTTTTCCTAATAAATGAAAAGCTTCTATTTCAAAGCACGGTTTCATGGCAGATTTACAGTATTTCGCAAGACACAGTGCACAGTCCTCACTTCAGAGTTACATGTTTTACAGATCTTCTGTCATCCTGTTTTCTCATGTGGCCCAGCCATTCATTTGCTCCCAAAAACAGGATCAAACTAGAAGATAGACCTAAAGTGATGTGATCTAAGTGCAGGAAGACAGGAGGATTTTGCTGTTACATTTCAGCCTCGAAGATCCAACATCAATTATTGTAACACAAATGCCCAGACTTACGATTTTGTACTGTTTAGATTAATCTGATTACAGATGTGGTTGCAATGTGAATGAGGTCATATTATGGTTGTGAGACTTTTGGGTAATAAAGAAGAACTTAATCATTGAGGATCTGAAATAAGATGGCAAATTACAGGATCTTTGGGTGCATGCAGTGAGCAGTAGACATTAATTGTTTTTGTCTTCTGTCATAGGCAGCCTCTACAGAAACCACAGCACAAGTTTCAGTCTGTCCAACTTGGCCCTACCAACCAAAGTTGGGAGAGATAAGAATACTCCCTTTCCCAGCCTGAAAGGTAATAATTTTTCCCTTTGTCTTCTACAGCCTTTTCAGTTCTTGCGACTTGGCAGTCTGAGGTCCTACCCCTAACAGGAATCCTGATAGTGATGCCTTTTGGTTGTTTGGGTAGGGGCTGTGTTAAGGAGCAAGACAGTAAATTGTTATGATATTTCTCAGTCAGTCTTTTTCCCACAACTGTTGAGATGGGAGAATGTCTGGTCTAGGCTGAGTTAACAGATACAAAACAAAACCAACATTCATAGTGTATTTTGTTCTGTTTTATTTTTAAGTACTTAGTATATATACTAAGAATGGGAACTAAGAGGTAGGTCCAGCTTTTGTACTGCCACTATCTTCATGCTTAGCCTTATGTAATTTATAAGAGTGATGATGCTGCATTTGTAAATGGGGGTAATGCCAACCTCCCATGGAGACTGCAGATTATGTGAGTTTCAAAAGTGTTTATCATCTTTTCAGATTGCTAAATAGAAAATCAGATTACAATCACGCTTTCAGTTCTATGAGAGTGAAGATCAATCCCTAGCATATGTGCACAATCTTTTCATTAGAACATCTCCTGTTTGTCTGCAGTGTCATTAGATAACATGTCTGAATGGGCACTAGAGAAATGCCCCTCACACCATGGGTGTTAGACAGCCTGGTCATCCTTTTACCAAATGTAATATCACAGGGGTGACTGAGCTTGCACTGGTGTTGTAGTGTTGAGACCTTTTCAGATGCTACAGAGGAGAGGTTTTATTTTGCCTTTTGAGTTATTCTATCTGATTAGAACTTACTGCTTTTGTTTTAATGTGTTGATTTTTTTTTCATTTATTTTTTTCCTCCTCATCACTTTTATCGGTAAAGATTACTTTAATCTGGAATTGGGAAGGGATGTGGATGAAGGTTGGTATGATGTTTTGCTGACCTTTGACCTTGTAGAAACAAAGACCAAAAGGTGGATTTTGTGTTTCTGCTTTGGACTTTGTTTTTGAGACAAGTAATCATTCCCTGTGTGTAAAATAAGGAGTAACAGGACTGGTAGGGTGAAAACACTAGCAGAGACTCTGCACAGCTGTTTTTGACAACCTTTTACCAGTTGGTTATGTTTTTATGTCCAGTTGTACTGGATAAGAAACATGCTTCGTGTCAGGGTTGTTTCCATGGGTAAACTTAATGACTGATTCCATGCATTGGAAGAAAACAGTGATGGGGTTTGCCATTCCTCATTCATGCTTTGTGCCTCATCTTCTGCACTTTGGTGTTCTTTTCTTGACTGTTTTAATCCTGTAGGGCCTTTAATGTTACTGTGCAGATATGAGGATGGGATTTCTATGGAGTAGCTCAGTCTGTTTTATGCATGTGCAAGTGTGTGTGAGAGAGTGTGTGTGTGTGTGTGTGTGTGTGTGTGTGTGTGTGTGTGTTCTTTTACATGTGCATGCTGGCTCACTGGGATGCCCACTGGGCACTTCAGTGGTTTTTAGATGTTTTTGTCTCTGTTGTAGAGATACAAAGTTGCTACATTAACTTGTTCTTGCCAAGTGTGTGTTTCTAACTGTAATGGGAAATGATGCTGGGACTCCATTTCATTGCTGCTGTTTGACCACTTTCCATCTTCCTTTTTAATTTTTATTTCATGTGCATCCATTGATATTTTTTCCTTGGTGATGCAGATGGTTTTTGTAGTGCCTTTCAAATACAATATGTGCAATAATGTCCTTGAAGATGCATTACACTGGTTCCACGATGCCAAATTTCAAGTCAAGCACTATCTCTTAAGATAAGTTATTCTGGCCCTTGTGGTCTTGGGCTTTCAAACATCCTTCCTGCTCTAGTGTCATTTGGGTTTTATTTTGAGGGAGGGCTGGGAAGAAGCTGGTAGTTGGATGCTGACAGTGGGGAGTGTAGGTATTTCAGTACACTACTAATTGTATATTTTGTGTCCCAGTATTTGGGTTAAATACTATAATGGAGATTATTACTGAAGCTGGCCCAGTAAGCAATGAAGGTGGGTTCCCTACAGCATGAGCTGTGCATGATGTAACAATTTCCAGCATTCCCTGTGCCTGACTTCGGGCTACCTTTCTCGCTGGGTAACCAGTACCACATGATCTATACTAGTCACCCTCAATGCATTATGCTTTTACATATAGTGACTAATTTGAAGATGATTCTTGTTGTGGAACTGCATGCAGAGCAGCCAAACTTTTCCTGCCTCTCACCTCCTGCTCCCATTACCATCTCTTTTTCTCTCTGCATTACTCCCATTACTGTTTTCTGCCGATGTGTGATGCTAGAATATGATATATGCTGCTGCTTTTTTGGAGTTTCCATTTTGTTTGAAGTCTGTTACCTGTAATTCAAATAGGTGTGTTAGCCAACTTTAGTGTTGCTTGTTACTGTCCTGGGATCAATTTGTTTTCTTCCTGCCCTTTCCTCTCATTCTGTTTCCTCTCCTCTTTAGGAAACAGACGGGCCCTTGTTGATCAGAAGTCTTCAGTCATAAAGCACAGCCCAACAGTGAAAAGAGAATCTCCATCACCTCAGGGACGATCTAGCAATTCCAGGTAATATTTTTTTCCTGCTTTTCAAGTATACAGTGTAGTTAGAGTGACCTCATACCTGTCCAATATTTTCTCAGAAGTCTAGCTGTTGAAAATTAAATAGTACTTTTCTCTTGCCCTAGACCTGGACATGTTATTGTCTAAGAAGATTTGGTACGGATGTCTTACAGTTAATAGTGCACATGCTTATTTTTCTGTGCTCCAAAATGTATCCTCCTTCTGTCTGAGATCCAAAATCTTCTAGGTTTCTACTTTAACTCAGTAGTTATTCTTTGTAATTGAGTGTTCTGAACAAGGTGATCTAGCCCATTGGAGTTTTAATGCACCGTGCAGGGGGATCAACTGAGTCCAATGAAGAAGTTTGATTCCATAAATTCATGTGAAGTGCTTTTCTCAACCTTGGGAAGGGACTCAGAATGGTGCAAGTAAACATTACTTGACCTGTGCCTGTGCTTTCTTCTCCCTTTCTTATGTAGCAGTCATGGGTAGAGTGAATTTATTTTGACCTACTGGGTTTGGTGGACAAGTAAGAGCAATAACTGCAATTCAGACTGGGGAATGCAGTAGGTTGCACAGGAGTTTCCTTCTTCTTACCTTTCCCTCTGTGGCAAAAGAAGCTGAGCAAACATGTGCCAAGGCTGCTGCAGTAATGCATTAGTAGTGCTGCACTTCCTCTTTTAAAGGAAGCTTACAGCTCAGATGTGGGGGCTGTGGAAGAAGGTTGAGGCATAAAGATTCCTATGGATTCTGAGGGATGCTGTGAAAGTGAAGGATAGAGTGGTACCTAGAGGAGCTAGAGGAAAGCCTGATTATGGCTTTTTATAGGAAATAAAGGACAAAATAAAGTATTTGATACTACACCTATGGAACAGAGCTTGAGCTATGTGCAGTTACATTAGCAGCAGACAGTGCTACATGTCAGATATGTTGATAGGGAAGGTACTTCTGTGTGTGCCCTGGCCATAGCTCTCTTCCCATGCAGGGCAAGGTAAGCAGAGGTTAACTAACTTTTGCCTGCTTTCTCTTAAATATATCAGTGAGAACCAGCAGTTCCTGAAGGAGGTGGTACACAATGTTCTTGATGGGCAAGGCGTTGGTTGGCTGAACATGAAGAGAGTCCGACGTCTGCTGGAGAGCGAGCAGCTCCGTGTCTTTGTGCTGAGCAAGCTGAACCGCACGATCCAGTCCGAGGAGGACGCTCGACAGGATGTCATACAGGACGTGGTCAGTGCTGAGCTCGGCAGGGTCCTCACTCTGCCTGTCTGCTGAGGCTCAGTCCACAGGAAGTTTTTGTCAATTGCGAAAAGATGGTGTTACAGCAGTTTGAGATTTTATGTTCTTGACTTTCTCACATGAGAAATAGCAGCACTAATGGGGCTTTCATTGCAGGAGATCAGCCGCAAGGTTTATAAAGGCATGCTGGACCTGCTGAAGTGTACTGTCTTGAGCCTGGAGCAGTCATATGCAAATGCTGGCCTGGGAGGTATGGCCAGTGTTTTTGGCCTGCTAGAGATAGCACATACTCACTACTATAATAAAGGTAAGAAAAGTGTTCGTGAGAATATAGTGTTCATGAACCAAACAAGATTGGGAAGGTAGCTGGTTTTGTGCCTTTTGATATTTCAGGGCTTTTCCAACACTTCCAAAATGCTGAGAATTGTACCATTGTTACTGAAGTCTTATAAAGCTTGAAGTCTGTTTCTTACACACATGTTACTGGACCGAAGCAAAATAATGGCCATACTGATACTTAATTGAAAATGGAAACTCTGCAGTGAGATACAAAACCTGGCACTTCTACAGCTGAAGTGGAAAGTCTGGGAATAGGGACCTTCAACTAAAACTTCCCAGCCACAGTCTTGGAAAGTTGTTGCAGGCAACCTCAGTAGGGAGGGAGATACTTGTAATATGCAACCATATGGTGACTTAGGTCTCATCAACCACATTGCACTACACAATTATTCTCATACAACTAAATATCTTAGAGAAGAAAGTCTGGAAGCATCTCCTAATTTTTCAGCTGTTTCTTAAGAATCTGATTCTTAATGCTAACTAAGAAAGTGCATGCTAAGGAAGAAAGCAAAAGATAACAAAAAGATAAATCTCTGCTTAGTATCTGCCTTTTCTGTAATCTCAAATGATGAAAAGTTACTTATTTCATTGTAGCAGAGAAGTAGCATCTACTAAACCCTTTATAGCTGGTGTTCTGGGTCTTGTATCAGGGATTTTTTAATGAGTCAGATACACCCCGTGTCCCTGTCCAGCATTGTTGGAATGCTGAGGAAAGTAAGGAAGGCTGTGCTAGTGGAACAGTCCTGAATGTGGAGAATGGGCTGATCTTGGTAATTACAAGCTTTTAGTCTGACACTGATTTCTAAGAAAAATTGGAGTGGTTGATGTGAATCTCAGTAGTTTTAGAGTGAAGACCAAATAGCATAATTTGATGGTAAGTAGAGTTTTCCCAGTAAACTAATTGTGGTCATGAGAGACAAAATTTGGTGCAAACTTTTAAAGATTCTTTTCAACTTTTAAAGACTCTTCTCATCATTGCATAACATCTTAATTTGTAGTCATATTTTAGCTGTTTAGTATGTTTTACTTGTTTTCAATTAGTTGAAATTAGTATTTATTTCTAGAAATGTTTTACAGATATTAGTCCTTATGTTGATATTATTTAACATATAGTAATAGACTAGTAATCCTACAGGACATGATGGATATAGCTTATTTGTCTGGAGTAAGCTAAGTCTTAATAAAGCATGGTTGTGATTAAGTTATTATAATGTGGTGAAACTAAGGACTTGTTTTTAGAACAAGGATAGTTGGCAATAGTAGTAGGATTGGGAGGTATATCCTAGGAAGCAGTCTCCTGCTACTGTATGTGAACTTCCCACTATTTACCGTGTCTGTAAAAGCTGGGAAGGGGGGCACTGTGTATCTGTGAATACACATTTGGAATGCAGCTACTGTATAGTATCTTGATGTATCAGTAACAAGACCCACAACTGAAGTAGTGTTCCCACTTCTGGTATTCACATCTTACAAAGTTGAGGAGGTTTCTGAAAGATCTGCAAGGAATTGGGGAAACACTTCAGCTCTGAAGGAAGGAAGTGTTCAGTCTGTAGAATGTTAGGTGTTGATTCTTTTCAATTACTCTAATTGAAAGGTTTTACTGAGAGCAGAATCTAAAATCCACTGAACAAAGGTATCACAAAATCTAGTGATATGACAGATTTAGATAATAGGAATTGAAGTTTTGACTATTAGATTCATCAGGTATTGAAATAGTTTGTGCATGAAGCTCTTTATGGAAAACCTGGTTTTAATTATTCTTTTCTGAAGGTTTTGCTGTAGTTCAAACTGTGAGGTTTGCTACAGAGAAATAATCCAAACTGCCTTTAGGGACACGTGGTTATAGGAAGTCTCAGAGATTGATGGAAGAGCTATAGCTCATTGGTATTTTTGGGAATTTTTTTCCCTAACTGGAGTTTCATTTAGTGCTACCCATAAAATTGATTGCATTTGTCCTTTTTGCACTGTGAGTGGAACTTACTTATCTTCTAGAAATTGTATTCTTGATAGTTTATGCAGAGTTGTTTAACTCGTCACAATTTAGCAGAGGAGATGCTACAGTTACTGTGTCAGAGAACATTCCTAGGTTTCAGATATACCGAAATGAGATACTTGAGTATCCCTAAAACAGTACTCTGGCTTTCTCCTCTACTGTTTCCACCAGTGTGTCAGACTATCAGCAAGCCAGGCTGGCCTATGGGAACAAATGTGGCACTGAGCTGTTTCAGTGCCAAGCTTAATGATTTAGGTGAGACCATCTGTCTCATCTTTCTTCTCCTGCTCTCATTTTCTTTTTTCTTAGGTCTCTTTCTATTTATTTATTTGTTTATTTATTTATTTATTTATTTTCTCTCAACACTGTTCCTTTAATTTAAAGAACCAGAAAAGAGAAAACGAAGTCCTACAGATGGATCTGTCACTCCAGTTGGCAAGGATCCTGCATCATCCCCAAGAGTGGAGCCAAAACCTGCGATGCAGCTGCCGGTACCTCAGCTAATGCCAAAGCCACCGAGCCCTGCAGGCAAAGGGCCAAGGGAGTTTGACACAAGGAGTCTAAAGGAAGAAAATTTTATTGCTTCCATTGGTGTGTATTGAGGTGCATGTGGAGTGCAGGGGGGACTTCTGGCTTGGCATTAGGTTCTATTTGCATTTTCTCCATTTTAACACACTACATTGCTACTGTAACATGCTTCATTTACACCTTGGATCACAAGGAACAATCATATGTGTTTTCACCCTACTCTTGGATAAACTATCCACTGCAATTTTCTCCCAGAAGCTGTTTAATCTCGTTTCTATATTTCATTACACCTTAAACAGCCTTATTTTTTGTTCTGTGATTGCTGTTTTCAAGCAACAGGAAATGGCAAAAGAGGAACAGGGACAGCAGGACTTCAGAAAGGGCAGCTGTGGAAGGGAGACATGAAACAAAGGTTTTCTGTCATTGCTGGCTACCTATGAATTATGTAGATTGTATCCTGATGTAGTGGGATCCAAAATCTGCTGTTTGTTAACAACAAAATTTCCAAAAAGATTTTAGTTACAGTGTTACAGTTTCAGTGAGCAGGACTGATGGATTTTCCTTCTATGCAATAGCAAATAGAATGTGTGTTCTTGTAAACAGCATCTGGTGGGCTGGTCACTGGAGATTTTCCTGTCTTACTCTTAGATGACATAGCTTTTCCCTATGTCATGGGAATAAGTTTGAAATAGGGCTTTCAGAACTGTTTTATTTAAAAAGGGCTTTACAGACTTTTTTGGTGGGGGAGAAAGAAAAAAATTACTTTGGTTGGATCCTCTGGGCTGTGGGTTGTAAACATGAGAAGTATCATCAGCATATGAGAAGTTTTTTCTCAACTGCAAAAATATGTCATGTTAAATTATAGATGTTGCTTCTTGCAGCCTGTTTAAAGTAACATTTTAGTGGAATCACTGTGTGAAAGGTTAATCTTCTGAAAGTGTGGTGCTGTGAGGATTTGTATGTAGTTTGTGACATAGATTTGTATGTAGTTTGTGACATAAGACAAGGGATTGTGTGTGTTCAGCAGCTAAATGACAGGAGCACAGACATGCATTTTTATACACATATAATAACTGCAAGCTGGGTGCTGTCGAGTCCTGAAGTGATACTGTACCCCTCTGACTTGATTGGTTTTCTGTTTAAAGAGGCAATCTATGGAGGCAGTTGCTCAGAAACTAGTCTTGCACTCCATTTGAAAAGCTGTCAGGAAACTGAGAGAGTTGCAAATTCAGATGTCCAGCATTTCAGTTAGTTATTTGGTTTGCTCTGGGTACTTCATTCCTGTTCTGTAGAAGAGAAAAAGGAAAGTATGCTTCTGGCACAACTAAGAATAAACCAGGCTCTAGCACAGTGTTCTTTTAAAGAATGAAGAGAGATCTTTTGATGAGATTGCTAAGACTGCTTCTTTTCCTTTGATGAAATTAAAGCTTCATAGAAATGGAAATCATAGACATCAGATAGTTCCTGTTTGTGAAGCATCATAAGAAGTGCTTTTCAAAAGAAGTGCTATGCAATATGCCATGTTAGCTACTGTTGCCAGAATATAAGCCTTAAACAATTCACTGTCTTCAAGGACAGACAAAGGTACATTCCCGTTGATGGTTCTGATGTTTTCCACTTGTCTCTTATGGAGCTAAGTTACAAGAAGAAAATGGTTGTACCTAGACTGACCAAAGTTCCAAAGACTTGAATGTTTTTCCTGAAGCCTTTTTTTCTATCTGCTTTTGTCATTCACCACAAAACATGAACTGGTATGCAAGTCACTTCTTAGGAAATTGCTGTAAAATTAGTGTAGTCTACATAGTGTGTTCATCTGACTTGTGTGATCTAGAAGTAAAGAGTGTTTCTCTTGTGTTGCAGAGAGGTAATTTAAAGCTGCTTGCCTATTATACTTCCTTTATATTCTGTCATAGAAACTTCAGAACAAGACAGCTTCAGATATACAGGGCTGGTGTTAGTTGTAGCTTAGCTGTGAAATGCAGGTGTTCTCATTCAAACTGATTTATTTAGGGAAAAGCATTTGGTAAACATTTACATCTTGCTGAAATAACAACGTATTTGTAAGTAGTTCCATTTAAACATGGGAAAAAATGTTTTTATGTGAAGATGATCCAGCACTAGAACAGGTTGCCTGGAAAGGTGGTGGATTCTCCATCTGTGAGGAAAGTGAATACCTGAATGGACATGGTCCTGTGGCAGGCAGCTTCAGTTGATCCTGCTTTAAGCAGGGAGGTTGGACTAGGTGATGTTCTCAGGTCCCTTTGAACTTCAGCAGTTCTGTGATTCTGTGAAGTTTGGAAGGTACTTGCAGCCTCAAGTTGCAAAAATGTAAATACAACTTTGAATTAATCTCTTGGTATTGTACAGACGAAGTGCAAATTGGGCTGCTACCCTTTTTACCTAGATACAGGAAGAAATACTAGAATGAGAAGTCTTCAGAAGGATGGAACAAAATAATGTACAGCTCTGTTTGCAGTAGTCATATGTAGAGTGTATGTTAGTGTGGTGATTAAACTGCATCTCAAATATAGAGCTGAATCTATGGTAGCTGAATCTGTGGAGTTTTCTGGAACTACAGAAATAATGGCCATAAAGTTCACAGGGTTTCCTATTTCTAAGGTGAAGTAGGATCTGAGTTACCATCTGAGCTTTGATCTTGACTGTGCTTGATACCTAATTCCTACCTAGAAAATTCAGTAGGAAGATGATGCTTCTGATACTCAACAGTTGCTTACTTCTAGAGTTCTTGTCTTCCAGGGCTTATCACCTGTAGTATAAGTCTTTTTGTTAGGATACTGGTGGCTTTTAAGTTGATAGTTAATTAATTTGCCCCTTCATGTTAGTGGTAAGTTTGGTTTATTGCGTACTTTCCGTAACTGTTAATGAAAATGTCAGTACTTACTGAAATTTCCATTACTAGTTTTTAAATAATTGTTTAATCTGGTCAGATCACTTTTTTTTGGCTGTTTTTTTTTAAACAGAAAAGATTGTGCTACATACTTCATCCACATCAAGCCCTTTCTGGACCTGCTGTCCTGTTTAGTTCAGGGTCACGTAACAAAGCCATAGGTGTAATACTTATGCCCTGTGAGTTTATTTGAAGGTTTGTTTTTCTTCTTCGACTAAGTAATTAAGAGTAAAATCTAGTCTGTTTTTAATGTGCTAGGATATGCTCTACACTAAATTACCAGACAAGTCAGCTAAAAGTAAGTTAATGGCAGGTGATGTAGCTTTCAGACTGGTGGTTTTTAAAGTAAAGCCATATAGACTGAGCATGGAAGAGGCCAGATGTTTTCAAAGCCTTTTAACAAACAAATTCAGTCCATCTTAGAGATTGTTATCTCTGTCAGTGTATGCTCAGCTTGATAAGCCTGTAGGATGCTGTTTGGATCCCTCAGCAATTTTATCTTATCCGTCTGTCTGTTTATGAAAGTTGAAGGAACATCCATCAATCATGAAGCAGATCTAGAAATTGGTAGGCTAGAAACCATCTTTCTTGCTTTTTCTACCTTGTTTTTCATTATACTTTGGAGTCTTCCTTCACAGTTGTAATCTATCCTTTTAAATTTTTTTTTAGTGGACATTTTGCTCAATAGAACTTATTTAGAGCCTGTCTTGCCCTTATTTCTGCTATTTGCAGGGTGGAATGGGTTTCTAACACACTTAAGTGACCTTTCAGTTGCCCAAGAAGTTTTCTTAAAGAGCAGTAAAAGAACTTTTTACTTCTTTTTCCTTCCATTTACCACTTTTTTAAGAGGATCTTCCTCTGTAGCGTCCCCAACTGTAATGGTGCTAGTGAAAGAGGACAGTGCCTGACACTTGGAGTCAGCTGACCATGGCAGCTTGTAATGTTTCCTTTGGCCAAAGGGCCACTGCCTGGAATGATCTGATGTTTCTGAGCGGAAAAGGTGACTGCATTTCAGAGAGTTGAACAGAGTGATAGAAAAGTGCAAGTGTCTCAAGACCATTTTGTCCCAGGGCTGAGTTTCAAATTCAGTTTTAAGAAAACTTCAGACTGTTTTGCTGGTCTGCGCTTTGTATATTCTCTTATGGAATTCGCTGACTTGATTAGAGTGCTGTGACTTCTGTGACTTTGAGTTTTGGAAGTTGGAATGAAGCGTGTCTGATATCTTGCTAATTTTAGTTCTTCATCATTTTCTATTCTCTATACCCTGATGGGAGCAAGTAGATGCAGAGGAGTTCCGCTCTTTGCATATAGGAGAGGTTCATAGGCAGAGCCAGGAATTTATTGAGAATGTTGTCAGGTCAAAAATAACTTGTAAACTTTGTGATAATATGTAAGACATAATATTCTTTAAATATTGTGTTAACCTACACTTTAATATTTTTGTACTTGCTGCTGTTGTCTTTTGTGTCTTTCTTCTTTCAGTGATATAAACTAGAGACATAATTATTTGTTCCTAAGAGCTGTTTTTCTTAGTGGAGTAACTGCTGTCAAAGTGTGGCCTGTGGAGGGGAGGGGGGGTGCACCACCACCACTGTATGAAGTCATCTCTAATGTTTGAATACTGTTACTGAGAGATGATGCAGTGCTCAATACCTAACATTGATTTCTTTTAAACTGGTGTTAATTAACCCTTCACTCAGTAGTTGTCATAAAATTCTTCCTTTTTTTTTTTTTTCCTTTTTTTTCTTGGTTTTTTTTGGTTTTTTTTTGAGGTGAAGGGGTGGGATTTTTGTTTGAAATTTTTTCCCCATTTTCACATGTCTGACCAGCTGCTGACTCTTTCTCTTTCTCTCCTGCTTTCAATGCATCTTGGGTAGAATTGTGGAACAAGCACCAGGAAGTGAAAAAGCAAAAATCTTTGGAAAAAACGAGTAAGGAAATTTAAAAAAATGTAGAAACTGACTCCTCCAGCCTCCCCATAACTGCCAACTCCCCAGGTGCAGGGTGAGCTTGCATCTCTGGCACACAGGTTTTACACTCACAAGAACAAAATCTATCAAGAAAGTCTCCATTAAAGTACCAAACAGATCTGTTTGCCCTGAGGAAATTATGTTCAAATGTCTCTTCTTTTTTTTTTTTTTCCCTTTCTTTTTTTCCTCCCCCAATTGTTGCCTTCAAAGAAGAGGAAGTAGGTATTCTGCATCCTCACCAATCAGATAAATATTTTTTAAGATACTCCATCTCCTTTCTTAAAAGTTAAAACTTATTTAACAAGTTGTTGACATGGATATATTGATTGATTGATTGATTAAATGTTACTGGAATGAAGAATTCCTGTTTGTTCAAGCTGTGGGATGGTGAATTTTGTTAACTGGCATCAACCATGAACAGTCAGTCTCCCACAAGAAATACTTCTGAGGGGGAGAGAGAAGGTGTATGTGAATAATTGTATTTAGTGATGACTTCTAGAGAATAGCCTCAAAATAAGGAATCAACCCGATTTTGTTTTTCATATCCCTTGGTAAAGAAGGAGTGAAATAGTTTGAGGCTGTTACAGAGTCTAAATAATAGTCTAAATCTACACAAATCTGAACATCTGTTGAAGTATGATAATGAATAAAATATTGAATATGTACACTCTGCAGGTGCAATATCAGGTTTTGCTCTTTTGGTTGTCACTGTTGTAAATAGGGACATATGACTTAAAGGCAACAGCCAGTTTATAACAACCATATTGTGGTAGGTGTTTCCTAACCATAAGCTTAGTTTGTACTTTGCAGAGCTGATGCTACCTATTTTACAGACTGAAAATTGGGAAGGATTAATAGCTGAGATGAATGAGTGAAGATTCCTAACATTCTGACTAGGCCTGGATTTGCTTCCATTAGTTTTAGGCACCTCAGTTAAATATTTCTGTTAAGTACAAATTAGCAACTTCTGTCAAGTACAAATTAGCATGTGGAGTTAGTTCAGAGAGGATGGGGTGACTGGGGCAGCTCTGCAGTGCAGCTCACTGTACTTCAGTTGTGGATTGCTTCCTGCTGGGGTAGGAGTGTGTGAGACAGACACACAGCACCATGCACAAACTGAGCCTTTCAGGTAGGTGCCTACCCTGGGAGGGATAAATTGAAGCTTTAGTGTTCCATGTGTATTACACATGTCTCCATAAAGAAAGGAAAGGGAGGTTTTTAAGTGCTTGTAAATTGACAGTGACAACAATGGAGTTGTGGCTATTGTGCTCCTTAAACTCAGTTACAGGCCTCAAATATCCGAACTGCTTCAGTCAATTTCAATTCCTTTAAAAGTCAAACTGCCAGAAACATATCTGAATTATGTGTTGGGACAGAAAACTCCTAAATTGCGTAAAACACACAGCTGAAATTTTGTGTTATTGCTGTAGTAATGAGATACAAAACTTTTGGCTGTATCAGAACTAGAAATGATGACCACTTGAATGAGTGCATATAGACTTCTAGAAGTGAGCTATGTGTATTTCAGTGGAAAATAATATTCCAAATTCTTAGAAAAGATATTTTTAGTTATTTTTCTTCATAAATTCTGTTTATGCTTTCTCTTTCTTAGAATCTTTGAGGAGTTGATTTACAGTAACTAAGGCATTTGGGTCTGGAGGCAAAATACTATAGCAACTGAAGAATGCTTTCTGTAAACACTTCACAGGAAGAATTGGTGGTTGAGTAGTAAGCTAGTATGGTCTGCTCAGCCCACTTATGGCTTTGCTATTCATGAGTTTACATATCATCTCAAACTCACTCCCACAAATCTTTGTATATTATCCTTCTCTCTCTCTCTCTCTCTCTCTCTCTCTCCTCCCGTCCCTTTTTCTTTCCTTTTCACGATCTTATCCTCTCTAATATTACATATAATACAAACATGTTCATAATTCCCAGGTTGTTGTGATCAGTGCTAACATAGGTAGTGGCATTGTTTGTTTGGAGATACTGGCTATAGACATGGGTATATAATACAAATATTCCAGCAGCTGATCATGTCTTCCTGTTACTGAATAGTTGGCAGATATGGCTATGGCAGCAGTATTGCATTCAGTCTCTTCACCTTTCTGAGAGTATTAACATTTTGTGTACAGCCTATAACACACTCTTTTCTTGCATTGTTATTTACTTCATTCAGTGCTTATCCAAATTTCTTTTCAGGCTCTACCTCTCCATCATTCTCTTTTCCTTCTGCCATCCCATCTGAGGACAATAGATGATACGATTCTAGAAGTGCATGGGAAATTGAACATAAAGTTCTTTATCCTTTCTTTCCCTTTTTTGTATTGTTGGGTTAATGAATGCATGACTTAAAAGCTTGCTGATTTCCTCTCTCTCTCCTACCTATGTGATTGCCAACTCTGGAGAGCCATTTGTTAATGTAATTGGGGAATGTTGTGAAGTACAGCATCATACAAGTTTAATCTTTGAAAATCTTACTGGGTAACACCAATTGTCACTGTTTATTTTCTTGTCATGTGTTGCCTGATTTTTGCCTAGATAGTTGCAGTGGGAAACCAAAAAACTCAGTCCAGGACTTTGAGCAGTTTAGCTGTTCAAAACAGGATTCTTACTTATAAGTAAATAGGTATTCTTTTTTATTACCAAGAATCAAAGGAAGTGGCTTCCTAGAGTTGAATGTCAACTGCTCTGCATGTGTTATTGTAACTGGAAGCTACTTGACTGTTGTCTGTCCTCTAATCTCTCTTGAATGGCTAAGAAAGGTACTGTTTAATTATAGTCACTCCTGGATGTTGGAATATTTGAAATTCACATTAATGTTTGAAGACTAGCAGATATGTTCTGCTGGCCTTGTTGTTTTCAGTACCAAGGAATAATAAAAAATGCATTAAAAATCAAAGAAATGAGAAAGCAAATCTGTTTTCTTGGTACTGTTCCTGCTTCCAGTCTGTCATCTGCTTTCTCCTATGCTGTTTTTTCTTGGTACAGTAATTATTTACTCTTTCCTTTGTTCAGGACCAGAAGGTGTGAAACAGTTTGATTTGGGAGAAACAGATGAGAAGAAATCCCAAATCAGTGCAGACAGTGGCCTCAGTTTGGCCTCAGGTTCTCAGGTCAGTGGCTCCTATGTTTGCAGTATTTATGTGGTAAGAGACAGGATTCTTCTATTCACTGCTTAGTTCTGGGAAGACTTCTAGGGATTGAGTATTCTTGAGAGGGTCATTTGGTAAAATTTCTTTGCCCCTTTCTCTAGGGCATTGATCTTTGTAAACTAAATTACAGGACACCGTGGTCTTTTTTACACTCAGACAGTAGTTTCTATTTGATTGGCTAAATATACTAAGGAAGTGTAAGGCATGGGATTCAAGAGCCCAGAAGAATGGGAAGTGATGTTCTCTCCTTATGGTATAAACTAATGTGATTCTTCTTGTCCTTTCTATGTTTTGACTGCAGAAGAGTGATTTTGACTCTATTCCCAGTGGAGGACCAACAGTTATGGTCCGAAGTACAAGCCAGGATTCTGAAGTCAGCACTGTGGTAGGATATGCCCAGAGTGAAATCTGGATGTGATTGACTGCTTGTTAAAGTGAGGAAGGGCATTTTGTGCCTACATTTTGTGTGGTGTGGCAGCATAGTGTCACACATGCATCATGTACTCTGTGAGTGCTCTCTCCAGAGCCTCTGAGTGGGTAGGAAGCATGTGTGTGTGCCAGAACATAAATGGTACTTGCTTTATGGGCACATTACATGGTACTTGCTTTATGGGCACATTACAGCCTTCATATATGCTGCTCGTTGCTGCTACATATTGGTGTATTTATGGAACTGGTAGATTGCAACAATTCTATAAATATGTCCTAGTTTTGTATAAACTATCTATAAAAAAACAGAAGTTTTTGAAGGTAACCTGAGAGCAAAAATGGCAGATTGTTTGATGCATTAAAAATACGAGTAAATTCTCTGGTGTGTTATCTCTTGAAGGTAATGGCTTTATTTTTCTCCACAGGTTAGTAACAGTTCTGGAGAGACATTGGGAGCAGACAGTGACTTGAGTAGCAATGCTGGTGATGGCCCAAGTGTGGAAAATGGTGGCAATTTAGCAGGATCCAGAGGAACTGTGTCAGACAGTGAAATTGAGACAAACTCTGCTACTAGCTCTATCTTTGTAAGGGCATTGCAAATTTAATTTTTTTTTTAATAGATCTTGTACAGTAATATTTCAATGTGCGTGCATTGATGCAATAGGATCTCTGATTCAGTTCTAAGGGTTGATCAGCAATGACTTACAATACTACAATGTCAAAGATGTAGTTTTGTCTGGGTCCACATACCTTTCTTCATTTCCCGTGCAATAAATGGTTTTTTGAAAGTAGTAGATTCAATCTTGCACCACTTTAGAGACTCTAGTAATGTTTAATATTAATTCAGTATTTCTCTCAAACAAATGGACATTTGGTGGGCATTGTTCATCCTTAACTAAAAGGAAAATTCCCTGTTTCCTAGGAGAAACTGCTTGATAGAGTAAAGGAGTGATCTATTTTAGTTTTAGCAGCTGTTCTGTTTGTTTGAAGTATTACTTTAGTCCCATTAGAAGTGTAGGCATAACTTTCAAATATATTTACCTAGTTGGAAGATCTGTATGTAGTAAAACCCAAATAATTTGTGAGCACTTAGTTTTGGAAAGTCTTGATTATTGTGTATAACCTCTGATATACATCCTACCAAGAAAATAATGATACATTTGATTTGGCTAAATCAAGCTCTCAGCAAAATAAGAAAACTTGCAGTGCCTTAAGATTGGTCTCACTGTGTTCATTTTTTATAATCTTGATAAGCAGAAGCCTTTACAGGGCTTCTACTTCTAATGTTAAAAAACAAACAAAATGATTGTGTTTTATGGCAGATTCTGCAAAAAGCATTATTAAAATGCTTTATTAATTATTTAACCATGTCTGCTTCCTTAGTTGCAAGTGGGTGTCCTCTCAGTTACTGAAGAGTCAGGCATTTTTTTTAAATTTACTTTTCTGTGTTTTTGTACCGAACTAAATAGAATAGAATTAAATAGAAATGAAGTAGAATTATAAGAAACCTTGCAAGAGATTTAGAAGAAAGATGATGGGTGTATATGATGTGCAATGAATTCAAATATTGCACCATAGTTTACCTGGTGTAGCAAAATAAATGGACCAGCTTTGGCTGTCACTGTTGTCACAGTTCCTGCTGGCTGGTCTTCCCAACTCTCACTCTTCAGCCAGATGAGATGGAAGCCAGATGGCTTAGTGTCACACCTTTATGAATGCATAAGTGTGAAATATGGGGGATGACAGAAGAGGTTCTTCCCTTCAGTCTGGGGCTTGCATTTTTGTTTTGCCTCAGTTTTCCTTCAGGGAAACACTGTGCCTCCTCTGTGTTTTGATTTCTGTGTTTGTCTCTCTTTGATTTTTCTTTGGCTGACTCTGGATGTTTAAATGTATAACGCTGCTTTGAACAAAACAATTGTTTTGTGAATGTTTGCAGGAGAAGCTTTTTTGAAGTATAGCTTGCAAACTTGTGTCTGTTAAACCCAACAGCACAAGAGAGAGCCCTGCAGGGTGCAGAGTTAAATTGCCAATACCTCTTGTATTATTTTCAGGCCAAGTCTCACAACCTGAAGCAGAGTGTGAAGGATAGCAAAGGGAGCACTCCAGGGAGAGGTCCAGAGGATGGGAACCAGCGTGTCTATCTATATGAAGGACTGTTGGGTAAGCTACCTTGTTTTGTGGGGAGGGAATCTTTCAGGTTGAAGTTCAAATGAAATCATGTCTAGGACAGACTGGAATTTTCACTTCCCCTGACACTGTTTTTAACCTCTAACTATTGTCCATGCTGGTAAAATAGGAAGGCACATCAGACCATTCAGAGTGAAGCCAAAGTTTTGCTGGGGAAATTGAGTAAGTGTAAGAGGAGATTGGTGTGAGTGGTGTAGTTTGCATAAAATTAAATCTGTCCAAGTCTCTTGCTCTTCTTGAATACAAATTCTTTAAACAATATGAAGAAGGGGAGAAGGAAGTTAGCTATGTGTGGAAAGCTAAAATATTTCACTGATCTTGAAAAAAGATCATTCAGCTTAAGTCACTGAACAGAGGGCTAAACTCAGAATACGAAAGGGCTTCAAGTAGCTCCCTTGAATTAGGAGTGCATTGGCTATTTTGTATTTTGTCTGGACTTATTGTTAATCAAAAGCTCTCTCTTCCTGTGTTTTTCATCCTTCCCATTTATCGTTCCTACCTGCTTGGAATGGTGCAGGTAGGGATAAAGGATCTGTCTGGGACCAGTTAGAGGACGCTGCAATGGAAACCTTCTCTCTGAGTAATAATCTTATCTTTCCACTTCTCTGTGTGTTTGCTGTGATCTGTGTCTGTATAAGATATTCCTGTCTCTTTTGGGCAGTTTATGGAAGTTTATGGAAGAAGCTATACTCCTTAAAGAATAGAGATGAGAGGTATTTAGCTGTAAGGGATTAAAAATATTGTGCCATTAATTAGAATGAGAGATTTGTCTTGTCTTTTCTTTTACACTTTTCTTCAGTTGTGATATTGCTTGTGGTTTCAAGTAACCTTTTTTTAAAAAATATAGTTTCATTGTGTATTGGCTTAGGGTATTTTCAAGGAGTGGGATTGAACAGGAATTAATGATAAAGTATCTGATTGGATTAAACAGAATAAATGCTCAATTTTTTAATACATTGCATAGGCAAAGAGCGTTCAACTTTGTGGGACCAGATGCAGTTCTGGGAAGATGCTTTCTTGGATGCTGTGATGTTAGAGAGAGAAGGAATGGGGATGGACCAGGGACCTCAGGAGATGATTGACAGGTAAATTCTTTAGTAGACATTTTTCCTCCTCATTGTTTCACCTGGGGCTGAAATAGTAAAAATAGTAGGGAAAAATTATTTTAATTCTGCTTAACATGCTATTGTCACTTTGTAAACCTTATTACTATACCTGACTATTCCAAAGGGACCCTTTCTCTCTCTGCTGGTCAGTAGCTCCTGATACTGAAATACTTGTCTTTAGTTATGACATACGTTTTTACTCTTGTGGTGAGATATTTCCTGAGAAAAGGGTAATGTAAGCATAAGAACAATATGAATGGATGGAATAGACTAGATCATTAGTAAAGTAAGAGATTTCTGTGGCTATGTTCTGGAATAATAGTGTGTTGACATACAGTGAAAGAATTAAATAGTTCCAGAAATGGGATTTTGAGCCTTCTCAAAATGCAAAGTAACTTAAAGGTGTTTTCACAGCTTGTAGTTAAAACAAAACAAAAAACCTCATGAGGAAACCACTCTCTAGAAATATCTACATGGTTGCCTAAGGCTTGACTGCTTCTAAGATGTCAGTCTTGACTCATTTCCTCTTCCTCCCCCCAGCTCTATTAACAGCTGATCATTCTGTGCTCTTGTCTACCACCTGCAGCTCTACTGCCTCCATCCATGCTATCATGGAACCTGAAATCTGGTAGCCAAAATAAGAACTAGGTTGGGGTGATAATTTCAAAACTATTATTCCAGAAACTGCCTACCTTACTGGAAAAAGAGAGTGCCTGGTGCACTTCCTTCATCAGCTTTCTTCTGCCTTGCAGTTGTATTTAAGCTCTAATGTGGGATAGCTCTTGTGCTGAGCTATGTGTTCCTCTTCTCATAGTTGTAATTGTCACGGAGCTGCCACTGCAGAGAACAGGAAATGAATGATAAGCCCAGCAGACCACTAACAAATTTCCCACTGAGCAGATGTTATTTGCTTCAACTAGTTAATAATTAAGGGAAATGTTTAATTACTGATAACAGTGTTTTACTGGAAAATGCCCATTTGACTTAGTGTTTTCAGAGGTTTTATTTGCTGTACGCTTTGCAAACAGTGCTGTGTCCTCTGGCAGTGCTTTAGGGAAGTGGATGAAGAATGCCTGTGAGTCTGCCTCAGATGTAGCTCTTCTTGCAGGTATCTTTCCCTGGGAGAACACGATCGAAAGCGTTTGGAGGATGATGAGGATCGCTTGTTGGCTACACTGCTGCATAATATGATTGCTTATATGCTTATGATTAAGGTGACTTCTTGTTCTTTTTAGTAGATTGCTACTAAGATTTAAGCAGTATATTTTGTTTGTTGTTTTGAAACCATACATCTGTTTATGAAACTCAGAACTGTGGATAATAAGGGCAGTTTCTAGTAGAAACTGCAAAGTTGGAAGGCTTTCTGTTACTAGAGAGATGAATTTATTTGAGCTGTCAAGGGAAGCATAATCCTGCTAACCAAACACTTTGGTACTTTATTTTCTTGTTTTGCATAACAGAGCCTAGTAGGCTTTAATTTTAAAATATTTTGAAAAATACAATGCTTCTTTCAAGCACAAAGAATTCTTGTCAAAGGAAGGAAGCAGATTGAGTTTGTTTTATATACTCCACAACATTAAGGTCATAATGCAAATGTGTTCAAAAACAGTGTTTGATCCAGCTTGAAATCAGCACTCAAACAGGGGTGTAAGGTCTTTGAAGCCTTTAGTATCAATGGCTGGCATTCATAGTAGCCTTTTGAAATGGCAACTGAGGCAGAAATATTTTGCTTCTGAGCTTGCCTGCTGCTCATCTTCAGGAAGAACCTTTTGCCTGTTTGAAGGCTCTCTGGGAGTGTTTGTTAGAGCCACAGCCTAGTGACCAGGAAACACATGGTGAAAGAACAAGAACTCTGAAAGATACTGTGTTGTTTTGAGGGCTCCACAGCTTCATAACTTGAGTCTGTGCAGAGAAAGAGGTGGAGGAGCTGGTATGGCCAATGAGACTCAGAAGTGGTAACATGGAGAACTGAGGCTTTTCGTGTCAGTAGTTGGAAGTAGTGGGTAGTGGAACTGCAGCTTGTGCACATGGGCAGAGTGGAAATCTGTTGTGCACAGCATCACTTGCACAGTAGCTGGAAAAAGTGGGATATGTGCAATGTGGTCCTGTACTGCTGATTAAAATGCCCTAGCATGGGTGAATTGCATATAAGTTGTTTTGCTTCTTAGCAATGGAAACCAAGATATATTTGGGAGATTGGAGTTGCCTCCTGTGAATAGAAAAGAGTATGCAACTGTCTGTATATCTGCTTTCTAGGTGAACAAGAATGATATTAGGAAAAAGGTGCGACGTCTAATGGGAAAATCACATATTGGATTGGTGCACAGCCAGCAAATAAATGACATTCTAGACAAACTTGCCAATCTGGTAAGTAAAACAGTGATGAGTGGGATATACCTCTGGGAACTACAGTGGAGGAAATAAATTGCCTGAAAAATCTTATGTATATTCTCTGCAACACTACTTTAAAATATTAAAAATAATTAATTGAAGTTTTAAAGGCTACTGTTCACAAATATAGAATAAAGACTGTGACTATATGACCCTGTTTATAATGTTTTAATGTTACACAGTTATCAGTTAGAGCTGTAGTACAAATATGTATAAACATGACACTTATGTACCACAGTTCTGTGCAACATTAATGTTTTCTTAATAACGTTTGTTGGCAGGAACCTTTATGATAACTATGACTGTAAGAAGAGTTTAGTTTTCTATGAATTTTCAGGCCACTATAAGACTTGGAGCAATCAGTTTCTGTACAAAACTGTTTCCAGTATTCATAGGGAACAGTTGTCCTGATGTCCTCTAATGATCAATAAGAATATAGGCTAAAGCTTCAGTTAGTAAATCTAGCCAGTTTTTAACACAACCATCACCAGGGTAGACACAAGTTAGGCTCTTTTAAAGGTAATTTCTACCTTTGGAGCTTACTTTTCTGCACAGAAAAGGCACAAAATGATCTTATAATTAATTGGGAAAAATCAGACCAGTTTACTGCAATGATACCAGAACTCAGATACCTCAATTTCCCATACTGAGTATGCTACCATGTGAATACTGTGTGCTGTCATAACTCTCCCAGTCACACTTGTTGAAACTAAACTTACTAGAGTATCTTGCTTACAGCTTTGTCCAAAATTGTCTCCAATGAGCTCATTAAATACTGTTAAAATTCTTTCTTTCATTTGTGACACCTAACGTTTTGGGATTTTTTCCAATGTTCATTCATGATTGCATGTGGGTTTTTTTCTAGAATGGACGGGAACTCCCTGTGAGACCCAGTGGCAGCCGCCACATCAAGAAGCAGACTTTTGTAGTACATGCTGGGACAGACACAACAGGAGACATATTTTTCATGGAGGTAGAGACAAGAATAATACTAATGCAACCAGTAGCGGAAGGAATAAGAGAAACAGCATTAAAAATCTTACATAATATTTTGTGCTTCCAGGTATGTGATGATTGTATTGTGCTGAGGAGCAACATTGGAACTGTGTATGAACGTTGGTGGTATGAGAAGCTCATCAACATGACTTACTGTCCCAAAACAAAAGTGCTTTGCCTCTGGCGCAGGAATGGTCAGGAGACACAATTGAACAAGTTCTACACAAAGAAGGTTTGTATCTTGTTTAATATACAAAATACTGCAGGGAAAACTGCACAGAAGAAAATAAATTCTTTGCGTGTCATATTCCATGTTTAATCAAAAAACAGCACTCTCTTGCCAGCACTGGTTACTGAACTGCAATGGCTGTTTAGCAGCACTGACATCTGAAGCTGGCCTTGTGCCCTGTCATTTACTTGAAGACAGTTGTCCACCAGAAAGTATTTAAGAAATGATATGTAGCTTTTTTGTTGGAAGAAGGAAAGCATCAGTATTACTAAATATTGTGTGAGCTTGCAGGCTTGTGAAGATAGTAAAAATACTACAGAGGATTCATAGGCAAAACCTAAATAAAACTATGCCCTAGGAGTTAATTGTATAGTTTTTGATCTTAGAATTCTGGAATGGCTTGGGTTGGAGGGGACCTTTGAGATCATCTACTTTAAACACCCCACTGCCATGGGACACCTTCCATTAGTCCCTCTGTCCATGTCACTGACAAAGGTGTTAAACAGCGTGGGACCCAGTACTGACACCCAAGGAACAGCACTTTTCACTGGTTTCCACTTGGATGCCGAGCCATTATCTCAACTATTTTGAGTTTGTCCATCCATCAGATTTGTTCCTTTCTAGTACAGAGTAGCTCAGCTCTGTGTCCTGTATCTTGGGCTATTGACAGAAAATTTTCTTAAATTTAGCTCTGAGATTATGGCTTAATCTCAGAGTTGAAGGAAGAGGAAGAGAAGAATATGCCATAAGGAAATTGATAAGAATAACAAAAAAATAGGTATTAGGTGTATGACTAACAATATTGATTGCTGCAAGCTGAAAGAAAGGGAGGGATTATTTTGATGCCTATTCTACAGTAAGAAACTGCATAGGCTTGGTTAGAAGGTGCCAATGCATGAACTCTTCACTAACTTAGGTGGTTAAATGCTATGAAATAGTTTCTCTATCATCTTGTAAAACAAATATAAATACTAACTAGTAATAAGGTGTGCTTGAACTTGTATAGGCTTTTGGTCATTGGGCACCACATGGGGCTTGTTCTTTTTGTAGAACCTTAGAATATTGCTGTTCTTTTCCCTCCCTTGGTAATTTGGAGGAATAACATTGTATTACTCTTGTATCTGTTAGTGTCGGGAACTGTACTACTGTGTAAAAGACAGTATGGAGCGAGCAGCAGCAAGGCAGCAAAGCATTAAACCAGGTACAAGATTTTAAATGTTGGGAACATTTGTTGTTTAATCTGCAATCAGCAATTTTTTAAATTAATAACTCCTTTGAACATAATCTCCTTTTACTTGGAAATCTTGCGGTAACTTTGTGCATCTATACACAAGTAGCAGATTGTTGTCTTTAGCAAGAGTGTATTTGAAAGGTATTTTAAGAATTGGACAATAATGTAGTATTAAAAATATGTTTGAAATGTGTTTGCATTATGTTAAAAGCCATTCCCCAGAGCTGAGTGGTTCTGCAAAAAATTATAATTTTTCAAAAATAATTTTAAGAAGGCTTTTTTTAGCTGAACTGAATAATGCATAAGAAACGAGATGAAAATGTCTAGATTATTTACCTATTAATAACCTCTATTAAATTATTATTTAAATAATATTTTGACATTTTAATTACTTAATACCATGCCATGCAGCTCACAAATACAAGCCTCCTTTGTGCTGCTTATGTATCTGTACTTAAGATTATGCTCTCTATGGTATTATGTGATTGCAGGATGTTGCTATTCAGAAATGAAATGTGGCATTTAAAGCAAACAAACAATACCCCAATATGACATACAATAAATACAGGATGAACTGACATTGATGTTACTTCATGTTACCAGAATGAAATTTATTACAATTCGAAAAATTCTAGTGGTTCTTAGAAAGCTGTCATTAGTGAGTGGGCTCACTGAAATGGTCTCTACTATTCTTAGTAGTGTCCTTTTGCTATGCAGATCAATAGGAATTAAGTTTTTACTATTTAATATTCCCCTTCAGCATACCATGACTTGGCTGACTCCTTTCTGCGCTCCCTCTCTCTCTCTGAATTTTTCTTTTGGTTTGTTGTTTTTGTTTTGGATTTATTTTTTCTTTATTGACATCACAGGCCCTGAGTTGGGTGGTGAGTTCCCTGTGCAGGATATGAAAACCGGTGAAGGAGGTCTTCTTCAGGTCACACTGGAAGGAATTAACCTGAAATTTATGCACAGTCAGGTATGAGGGAAATCTGTGAGAAGACTGAGCATGAAGCTTTCTGCAGCATGCCTGTATAGGTGTTTCCTCTTCCCAGAGTATCAGTAAGGAGAGGGGATAGTTTGATGTGGGTAAAAAAACTTAGATATATTTACACTAAAACCCACAAGCATGTATCTATCTATCTATATATATATGTAAAAACACTCTGAAATTAAATATCCTCAGGAAAACTATAATCTGTTAAAGAAAAATGTTGATAGATCTTTCAGCTTCTTGTTTGTTGTGGTCTGAATTGTCTAAGCAGAAAACAAATGTTAGCCTGTATTAAGAGACAGAAAAAGTGATCAGTGATAATCTAAGCTGCTGTAATGCATCACACTGTGAACAAATCCTCATTGCATAAGCAGTCAGCCTTAAAGATAGTGTTTGAGTATTACAGGTACAGAAGGCAACCTTCTGCATTGTATTTAATCTATCGTATTTTAAAATTTTAGAAATTATCTGTAAAAGTTTGTAAAAAAATAAAAAAGGACACTGGCTCTTGATGTAATTCACAAAAATAAGAAAAAAGTACTGATTTCTTTTTCCTTCCAAAAAGCAGATATTGTGGGCATAGAGGAAACACAAGTAGAATTGTTGTTTCTTCCTTTCTCTGGATGTTGTTTCTGTTGCTTCCTTTGATCCTTGTTTTTTATTTTGCTTTATGTTTTTTTGTTTTGCATATATTAAATGCATGCTATGCTAGACAGTAGAATCAATTTTTAGGGGAGAAGGGAGAGTGTGTATGTGTGTGTGAGAGTGAGAAAGAAAGAAAAGCTTCTGTCAGTTCTCTGTGAAGTGTTTTTTCCTTTCCTCCTGACTAGACTTTTCTCCCCACACAAGCTTTGTTTTTCTTTGAGGATACATCAGTGTAGATCCCACTGGAAGTGCACATGCATCTCAAACACACATGCTCAGAATCTTTCATATGTCTCCCAAGATCACAGCAGCACCATGTGCCACTTTGAGTTCATATGTGCCAGTGTAAGGAGTGGAGAGTTGTGAACCTCCCTCAGTTTTCTTGCTGTCTCTTAAAAGTCCTACCTGCAATGTCCAACCTGCTGTAGAGTTTCAGACCTACTCTGTGATGGAACACTCTACTCAACTAAGTTACAGATTTTATCTTTTCATTGAGTGCACTGAAATACAAAGAAGTGTAAGAAGAAGTTATTGGTTGCACAGAATGAATTTTCATAGTTCTTGAAAATGACAGGTCTAAAGCCTTTGAAAATTAAACCCTGGTCTCAAAGCAACAGTATGATATCCTATAGATGGATATAATAGAAATTAATTTGTCCTAAGGTAAGAACACAAAATAGGAATGTTCTGTTTGCTACTTTGCCCAGAAGTCAAAAAAGTTCTGCTATAACTGCTCATCTCTATGGAGATGACTCCATTTCATAAATGAAAAGGCAGGCAAATTCACATTTGCAGTGAGAAAGAACATAGGAAAAGATAGCCACATCAGCAGCAGCATGGTTTCTTAAGCATTGCAGGCATCTTCACAAGACAAAGACCCTCAGTGTTAAGCACATAGTGAGCACACATGAATTTGTGCAAAAGAAAAACTCCAGATGCAAGCATTATTTTTTTTTCCTGAAAGGTTGGAATGACATTCAGAAAGAATTTCAGGGAAACCTTGTACTGACTTTTAGTATGGGACTGTCTGGAGCATTACTTTAATTTTGTACAACAGGTACTGAGACCTGTGCTACTACCAGAATTCACAGAGTACCAGCTTTATCATATCCTTTCTTAGAGAGAATGGTGTTCTAATTTGCTGTCTGTCATGAAGATTCCTATCTTTTTTCTGGAAAAGAGTCTGTACAGGCCAGACCCATGAAATATGCCAGTAATAAACCTGAAGGATTATTCCTACTCTTCATCACCTTTCCAATGAAGCTATTGCCATTACTTAAGATGGATATTGAAACAAGTGCAGTTCTGGAAAATACACTGGGTTTATTCAATATGTTTAATTCTTGGTCTGTTAGATTATGTGACCAGGGCATTCAGTACCATTTAGGGGATCCAAGATATATAACCCTGTTTTCCTTCTCAAAGCAAAGTGTCTAGACAGATAACGAACATGTATCATTTGTGGGTATCCGTAGAATGGACAACTGTATCAATTACATAAAGGACTCCTACTAGTTGCACCATGCAAAAAAAAAAAAAAAATCCCCTCCAGTTTCCTAATCTTTGGAGCTAAAGGATGTTGGCATTCTTATTCTGACACTGATCAACCAGTCTGTTTTCTTAATAAAAGGTCTGCTATTCTGGATGATTTTTTTTCAATTCTTGTATACATTGTGTGAATTGCTTCGTAAGGCGGTTGATTTCAGAATATTTATATAAGCATCATTGAAACCAGGATCCCACAGCTGTTTTTTGGTGTTGAAAATGGCATTTTCTATTTCTGTTGAATTTGAATGGGAATACTGACCAACAAAAGCCTACAGGATCTCATCAGCCCCAACTTTCTCTTCATCTTCCTCTCCTTACTTAATATGATGGCCCTGTTCTTGGCTATCTTTCCAAGTACTCTTTTCAGTATTGTGGCTTACTATTGCTCTGCTTGATTGGACATCATAGAATTAATTCAGAACATAGGAAGAGGGGGTTCCACTTTTTAAAAGAAAAATGTATATGGAGTCTATGTGAGAAGACTGAACATACTGCTTCAGTGTGAAGCTTGCTTTTATGAAGGTGTTTTTGAAGGCTCTTGATTTGTGGTGTGTGTACTTTCTTACCATCTTGTGAATTCCTTAGGCAATGTCTCAGATACATGGTAGGACAACCTGTTATTGACATGTGAGAGTTGTCTTTAGTGTTCACAGATTGTCTCACCATGCTGCAACACATGTAAGTTTAAGAATAAAAATTTTGAAGTCTGTCTGCGCCTAGCAGGTTAGAGGATGTTCTTTAGAATAGTGAGGAATCAAGTGTACCTGTGGCGTTGGCAGATAATTCTGAGTTCACATGTACAAACTCTGTTGATATTGGGACTCAGTAGCCTGTGCCTGAATACATCTGTGTCAAAAATAGATGGAAGCTTAATAAAACATGCATAAGGCACATGCCCATCTACAGTAGGATCCACACTGAATGCTCTGTCTTGAGGAACCACAGTTTCCCTAGGGTAAGTAACTGCTATTTCCTTTATGTGTGTTTTCTGATGAAGTGAGAGGAGAGGATCTCTGTCCCTTAAACAATATAGCAAGAAATTGCCCTTTAACTCACATCTTCTGAAAATGGATTGTAATTGTGACAAACTTGATAAATTTTCATCTTGCTCATAGGTCTTGTGGAAATGCAGCACTCTGTGACATTAACTCAGATCATGAGCACCTGGGGCAGTCAAGTCTCTTAGGCAGTTTTACTCTTCCCAGATAAAATGGCCAGTGTTTTGCCTGAGCCTTTCTACTGAGTTTCTGAATTTTTGTACTTCAGACTATTAGCAAAAACTTTTCACAGCAAATATTACAGAATAAACAGAACTAAGTGCAGTAAAGAAAGTATTCTGTTATTGATTTGTTTATTCTGTAAGTGTACCTCAAAAATTAAAATGTTTTTGACCACGTAAACTCATATAGAATATGAATGAAAACAGGCAAATAAAAAAATGGGATTAAGTCTCCTTTTCCTTAAGTGCTTGAACATACGCAGAAATAAAGATTTCTGGTTAAGTAAGTGGAAGTTTTGAGTTTTTATGTTGAACAAAAAATATCTCAGGTCTGTTGGTTAGTTCTCTGTCAATAAAAATAATCATAAAATTCCTTTGACTTGAAAATCAGCATGTCTTATCTCAGATGTACAGTGGATTTACTGATCTTCTTGGCAATAAGTCTCTTCAAAAAAAAACTCCACAATTTCTAGTGTTGGCATCCTTTGTCTTTCATGCATAGCATATAATGCATGACTACATTGGTGTTGCTAGTATGGGATTCAAGAAGGTTGCAGAGTTTTCCTTTCCCTTCTTTCCAAGACAATGAAGTTTCTCTAGTACCATTTAAAAAAAAGTTCCTGAGATCATGGTGTCCTAAAGGTGTAGGCACTTGAAGTATCCAACCACACTATTGTAATACAGTTTTTAAAAGACCTCTCTAAGGTGTTTGACATAGACACTCCAAATATTAGGGCAATGTTACTCTTAGTGTTTCTCTTGCCTTGAAAAGCAAGTCTATTAGAAAGTGGGATGTGGTTTAGAGTCTTTATAGCACTTGCTACAGCTTCTTATGTCTGTGTACTGACTTTGACCCTTCTAGACATGTGCACATAAGAAGGGTCTGTTTTGTATCTTCAAATAGATTGGATGTTAAACAAACTCATTATGCAAAGAGAACTTGTTTATTCATGCAGTCTTGGTATCTGCGTTCTGGACTGAGAAACCTCATTGTGTAGTTCAACAGCTTTTATCTTTTGGGGTTCATGTATGTAAAACATGACTTTAAGGCAGGTTTGTTTTCTAAATGACTTGCTCAGCTGGCAGAACCATATGTGAAGTGAGCAAAACCAGAGAAGGATCCAAACTCTCCCATCCTGCTTCAAGCAGAAAACTGGTACTGACTGTTAAAAGGAGATGGTTCCAAGAGTAACTCTGAAGATTATGTGTCATAAACTCCAGTAAAATCTTACATGGCAGAAGTGTCAGGGAGAAGAAAGGTTTGTGGTTCCTCATTGGATTCAATTTGACTACTTGGTAGGTTAGGAGGATCAGTATCAGGGTGGGAAGTATAGTGCCCCTTACCTGCCCTCTGTGCTGGAGGAGGATGCATGGAGGGGCAGAAACTACCTGGGATGGATCAGAGGCTACAAATAGTGCCAAATTTGGGAGCCAGCTTTATTCTCGTCCCCCTCTTTTGCTGTATTTCAGGTGTGTTGGTATTCTTTTTGCAATAACTCATTTGAGTGCCTGAAGGGGTAGCAATGTTGGATATGTCAGAGTTACTAACTCCTTCGTTTCTCTTCCATGCTTTCTCCTCCTGCAAGGAGCGGAAGGTACTTCATCTTCTGCTGTCTTCGCTTCTTAGCACTTTTAAGTTTTTTGTTGATTTCTAGCATTGTGGCAAGTTTGTCTTCTGAATATTTATTTCACCCTTTATTTATATATTAAACTGTAAATGAACTGGTAGTGTATGCTATCAAACTTCAGGTTGTACCTGTTGTGATGATGTTTTTGTTTAATTTTGATTTTTGGTTTAAAAAAAACTCCCAACTAATTTTATGTTACTTTTCCTCCTGTTTTTGTAGGTTTTCATAGAGCTGAATCACATTAAAAAGTGCAATACTGTGCGAGGAGTCTTTGTCCTGGAGGAATTTGGTAATTACATTATTTTGATATTAGGTCTGTACTCACATGGCAGTAACTCAAATTTCCAGTCTTCAGATTCAGAGTTGCACTGCAGTTTCAAAGATGGGAGAGAATGTAGATTGCCTATAAGGAGTTGCCTGAGACATGGGTGACTTTACATAAAAATTTCCACATTAATTTTTATAATATTAAGATTTCTGATCTAGGTGCTTTTTATTATTAGACAGAGAAAAAGTACTGAGTCTTTTGAAACAAACAGAAACCAGACGTGGATGTGTGTGAGAATTGTCTTGGTCTGTTCCTTTTTCATCTGAGAAACCACATTTTTAAAGCAGGATTTAAAGTTGATCTTTCTCAACACACCACACTTTCATTACAAAGAATTACTGTTAATTGCAAAGCTTTCTTTTTGCTCTAATGTAGTTTAATTTTTGTAAAATGGAGCAGAAGCTGTGTTGTCAAGTTGTACTTTATTTATCTTGTGATTGTTATTTTAGAGAATGAGTGGAAAAGTAAAGATTAGGGAGAACAGAAAGTTTGTGCTGTTTTGGTCAGTTATTGCTGTTGCATATCTGCCTACACCGGAGTCTGGGCAATATTTCAGGTTACTCTTCAATGTTAGTGTCAGTCACAATATTCTTAATTAGGGTCTGAAAAGTACAAGTGACTTCAGATGCAGCTCTCTGGAAGGGTGATCCACGTACTTCTCCTGAAGCCCAAATTGGTTTATTCTTCCAGCCATCTTTGAGACATTTGTTCAGGTCTTAGGAGTATGTCTGAAACATATAAAAAGGAGCTGAAATTTAATTCTATAGTAGATCAGCATGCATACTTTGGCCATTAAACAGAATCTGCATCAGCAGCTCCCATTACCAGGACTGTCATTGTTCTTTGGTACTGTGAACAGAATGTTCTGGCTGAGGGCTTCTCTCTTTAATTATAGAAGACTATTAACATGAGATTTCTGAAATTAATGCCTTTGTCCATGAGAATATATTGTTTCCTTTGGGTGACACAAAGTTCCAAGTGATAAAACCCTTCTGGCTGTTGCAGTTTGCTTGTTGTTTACTATAAATCTTTCAGGTGTTTCAGATGTGGATTGGTGAACAATTTTTTTCCAATTTTTGAAAATGTTGTTCATGGTTCATATGATCAGATCTGTATATTTAAACCCTGAACATGTTCTAACAGCTTAGATGTTTATAAGTTCTGTTCAATTTCTGTTCGTTTGATAGCATGTTTTCACGCTGATGGGCACTATTCATTTTATTACTTACAGAAATTTCTGGAGTCAGTAAAAGATTATTGATTGGTTTAACGAAGATGAGAATTCAGAAGCCATAAAATTAGCTTAAAGAATGGCTTCACCATCTGAAATCTTTACTTAAAAGAAATTACTTCGATCAGAAATTAGTTTGGATCATTTTTTGAGGTTTTATGCAAAGAACTTCTTTTAATAGTTTGTTTCTATTGCACAAGAAGAAAGACAGTGTTTGACTTTGTTATTTCTAGTTGATTTGTATTGGTGACTCTGTAACAGAGCATTTAGCCCCTAAATAATATCTGTAAGAAATGTAAGAAAAAGGACTTCTTATTTTTTTACAAAAGATTTTGTAAACAAGGGCCTATTGCAAAAGCTACAATTGTCATATGGAACTTAAAAAGGGTAATTTTAATAAGTAACTAAAAATAAATTGGGAGTTGAAATCTACAAGCAAAAACTGAGAAATTAAACCACTTGAGTTAAAAATGTCCTCTCTCACAAAACAGAGGTCACAGACAAGAGCCAATTTAGATGTGCCAAAAGACATTGACAATTTGCCCATCCAGCTAATACAGAGGGAAAAAAAAAAAGGAGGGTGTTGCAGGGGAGTGCAGGGGAGGCAGCTTTTCTTCTTATGCTGAGATTAGTCTACCTCACAGCTGTTTTTTGGATTGTTGTAAAGTTGAGAGAATATTACAATCTGTCCTGTTCAAGATAAATGAACATGTTTGGTAGTAGTGGACTAAAAGCATTCATCAAAATCTTGCTTTAGAAGAATGAAGTTATTTAGTGTTAAATGTTGTAAACCTTGCCATGAGATTTATTATCGTAGGAGCATATTGAAGTAGTAGATGCTCATATAAAGGTAGAGTCTGGTAAGTGTGCATACTCCAGTCTGATGAGAATTACTTAAATGCAAGATTTTGATTTTACCAAGCATGAGTGCTCCAAATTAGTGGTAGCACAGGAGGAAATTAAAGGTCCGTTTGTGTTAATGCTGGGTTTAGATGGCAGCATCACAGCTGGACTTGTGGTTTCAGAGCAGGATGCAAGCAGAAGTTCAGGAATTGTGTCCCACAAATGAAAGTGTAAACTTAAGTGAGGAAATGAAAGGTTCTTCCCTCTGGAATTTGAGTTACTGCTGTGTACTTGTGCTTTACTTTCTTGTGGCCCCTTCACCGCCGCTGCTATGAAAACCTTCATTCTCCAGCAGGTAAAGTGATCTCCCCTAAACTCATTTTGTGGTAGCACCATATTTTCATTTACAGGACCAAAGGCTGCAGGATGGTGCCTAATTTACTCCCTTCATCCACTCAGTTCAAGAGCATCGGGAATAACTTCTAATGTTAGAAGAAAATGCTAATCTCTCAGTTTAAGGCTTGAATCTTTGGAAGCTTGGGTCTTTTCTTGGGGTTTTTTCTTGTTGTGGTGGAGGGGTCTTTTTTTTGTGGGAGGGCAGTTTCTTTTTTCCTTTCTTCCTTTTTTCTTTGTATTCTGCAGTAGTAGTGCTTTGACTTCTGTGTTTGTAAATGCAAACCCACTCTTCTTAATCTTCCTAACTCAGTCCTCTCAGGAGAATTTTCTGCATTGGAAGGACTGTGAAGGAGTACTTTAAATAAAAACAAGGCAACTTACTGTGGAGAGATAGTACCTTGCCTAGCTGCTCTCCTCTTCCCTCTCTTCCTATTCTCAATTATGATACAGGACTTTACAGTTTCCCTTCTCTCCTTCCCTTGTGGCACAAGGTCCTTACAGCTTTCCCTTCCTGCTTTTTGAAGAGTATATGAACAGTTGTATGTTATCCAGTGGGCAGTGAGACTTAAACAGCTGTAAAAGTCCTACCCTATTTGGCTGTGCACCAGCCTCACTCCCACCTTTATTCCCTGGTGACATGGAGTTAATTTGGAACATCTGGTGCCAACGGGTAAGGTAGCTTGGATGTGCACCTCCTTATCTCCCCAGCTTTAGTCTCTGGTATCACTGGGGCAGTGCAGCCTGGGTGTGCACTTCCCTTGTTTCTCAGCCCTTCATGCAGCTGCCAACTCCAAGGAGAGTGAGAGTTGAAAAATAAAATAAAAATATTACTTTTTACCATCATTTCCTGTACTTTTCAATAGATTATTTTCAAGAATGACAATACCATGACATATGAGAATTAGTAGGTACTGGTTTATATTTTGAGAACTTTCTCAAACCCAGTCTGCACTGCCTACTCTTGGCCCCTTAGAGTGTGATCCGTCTCCCTCTCCAGCGTTTAGCTGTGTCATACCATAGTTGAAGAGATGACATCTGCATGGACAGGTTTTGTTGTGGACTTTTCCTGGCTCTTCATACTGAACTCATCTGCCTCTGTTTCTTTTCTTGTCACTAGTACTATGTGTAATAAAACATTTATCCTTCCTCTATGAACCTGGAATGATTTGGTTTTGCATAATTTCTGTACTGCTTCTTCTAAATTCTTTTGTTGTGACACAGAAATTTCATGGCAAATTCCAGCTATTCTGGAAGGGAAGTACTCAGAGCTGGCCTTGGTATTCCCCTGATACCGACATTTTAAATTTGCCAGTTGAATGTTCTAGTGTGGTCTTTGTTCTCTTCTGGTGATTTCCCATGGTATCTGTTCACAACATTTGCAGACCGAGTGCGGGCCAAAGGCACAGTTCAGATGCACTGCGCACAAATGGGCTGGTTACAGTTTGCTTTTTTGTGCATTCTACAATGAGAAAAAAAGACAAATTTCCTTTACCTGTACTATGCCAGTTTTCTTTCTATCAGTTTGAGGCAGTGCAACGGAACAAGGACAGATTTTCTGGATAATAGATTTTTTTATCAGTGCCCTAATCTTCCTTTTATATAAAGATTTCTATAAACAACCAGCTTGGTATTTTAGGAATATGTGTCACTGAACTCAGCATTTTATTTTAAGGCAGATCATTCAAAAACTATGAATGTTTTCAGTGAGTATGTCAAGTAAATACCATCACAGACAAGAGAAAGAATATCTTGAGAAACATAAATAGAGCTGGAAAACAGTCTTCAAGTTAAGAAAAAAATTCTCCCTCAGCTCCTTTTTTTCCCCCTGGATTTCACTAGCTTACTATACAGTATACAGTGTCCAACAGTTCTTTTGAAATTTGTTGCTCAGCAGAGAAGATCTCAAGGGTAAAATCTCTGGGATTCATATAGTGACAAATTCCTATGGAATTTTTGGGTTATGTTTTATTGTAGTAGGCATTAGACATAGTTTGTTATTAAGAATATTTTTTCATTATTTTTACTGTCTAGCAGGAATAAGTAATATGAGAAAAGTCAGAGTCTCTTAAGAACCATCGAATATCTGCTGTGCCAAACACAGGCAGTGAAAATTTTTGCCAGCTTTAGTAATTTATTATGAGTAATTTATTAGTGTCTTCCAAGGATATATGTTATGTAAATGAAAAGAAGTAGAAGTATGTAGAAGTGAGGGATAGTGAAGTGCCCTGTACCTGCACCTGCTGTCTGTCTGCCTCCCTTCCCTTTCCCATGGGAACATTGTGCTATTTCTTCCCCATTTGCCTCTCGTTTTTTGAACTTTTTGTTTTGTCTCTTGCCCGTCCGGTTTTAGTTCCTGAAACTAAAGAAGTGGTGAGCCACAAGTACAAGACGCCAATGGTGAGTCTACTGTGATGCCTCTGGTGGTTCTCTAGAGGATGTATCTTTACATTTTCATGTGGAGAAAAGAATTACATTGAGACTGCAGGATTTACAGTGAAACACCAGCTGATCTTTATGATGTTTTCAGTAGGGGGAGACAGCAAAACTCAGTGATTATTGGATCTATGAAAATAGAGGAACTCGCCAGTAGTGCAGAAAGCACTGTTTCCTTTTTTAAGACAGATAAAGATGAAAGGTTGCCAATTAGGCATTGAACTTCAGCACAATAGGACCTGGTGGAACTGTTAAATTTTAAGACAGTGCAGAACACAACCCTTACTCCATAGAAGTGCTGGAAAGGGAGGCTACTTCCTAAGAATAAAATGATTGTTAACAGTTTACAAAAAATTCCCATCTCCTCATGAGCAATGACTTGTGAGAGAACAGTAAAAGTATTGATTCCTGCTGTATAGATGAGTTCGTGTTCTGGAATAATATTCAGTTTGTATAGCAATTTTTGTGAGCATGAACTGTTGAAAATGATGCCTAGCACTTTTATACATGATCAGGCTTATATGCATTCATGAGGAAGAAATAGGAACCAATGATTATCATCAGAAGGGAAATTTCAGTTTATGTCTGATGTACACTGTGCACATTTGGTGATTTCATGGAGACTCAGTCTTTCAAGAGCAGAGAGAGGAAAATTGTTTGAAGAAGCTGGAAATGTTTTAGAACAAAATGCTTAGAATATATGTAGTTTAAGAAGCAAATAGCTGTATCTGCTAGCAAGAAAAGCCAGTTTAATGGAAAAAAAAGTATTTTATGGAAGTGTTTAGCTTATACTGTAATACAACAAAACATATTGTTATGCTTATTACATTTACAAAGATTTTAAGTGTCTCAGTTTAAAGGACAAGAATTTTTAAGATCGTCAGAACAGCTGGCATTAGAATTAGTATATAAATTAAGTCTAAGTCTTACCTTCACCGAATTGTGCTGCCAGTCACATGGTAAAAGAGGATTTTTGGTTAAATAATAGCACAGTTAATCAGTTAAATAATTGTAAAACTGAGTAGTGCTATATGAAACCCTCTCTTTAGTTAGCTCTTTCAACCTGTCCCAGAAAATATCTTGTAATGTCATGCAAAAGACCAAAAGCAAATATACAGAATGGTTTTTCCAAAGCCAGTTAGCCAACTTCCTAGCTTAGCATGCTGTTCTTAAAAATTATTAAATCATACAGTTAAGCAGCTAATGTTTTTATCCCAAAGGAAGTTTTTAGTTTGTTATATGGCTCTTCTTCTCTCTCTGTCTCAGTTAGAAGGTGGTAGGGGACACGTTTTCCTGATTTTGTCTGTAGCCAGAGTACTTGTCCCATGAAGGAAGACATGCAGGAAAATACAAATGTACAATGGATTTTGTAAAACACTTAATCTGAATTTCAGTATCTCTTCTAAATTGTTGTAGGCTCATGAGATCTGCTACTCCGTGCTGTGTCTCTTCTCTTATGTGGCTGCAATTCGTGGAAAAGAGGCAGAAAGCAAAAGCAAACCACCTCGACCAGTTTCCAGTTGATCAGGATACTTGGAAATATCTACCCTTTGGCACACTGATATGCAGTACTCCCAGTTTTACTGCAGTTACTGGAGCTCACTTTCTGTCTTTTCTGAGAACTTGATTATTTATGTATGACCCTGCAAGTCTTTCCCCATTGAAAAACCTAAGCCTTCCGTGTTCAGTCTCCTTCTGAATTCATCCTTAATGGAGTTTTTAAATGAGCTTTTAATCAGACAGTTTTGAGCATCTGCATCCAGCTGTGAGTGACTTACTCTGGACATTCCTTTGAAATACCTTTTTTGTTAAGATGAGTAACAGCTTGAGTTTGGTTGTTTTTTGTTCTAGTGGTACTTGTTACAATTTGATCACTTTTCAACTGCAGGCTTCTGCTTTCAGATTCTCTGGTATGTGCACAGTGGAAGCAGCCTGGTCCTGTATGTTGTTTCAATGTTGTGTTTTTGTTGTTTTCCTTCTGTGTTGTTCATTTTAAATTACCAACACGGCGTTCCTGTCACATAGTTCTACAATCCCTTTTGGTAGAGGTGAACAATTTAGCTGTCATAGTGTTAAACTATCATGTGACAGTTGAAGTTTGGTTATTTAATTGGTCCATCTGTGGAGATGGCTCTTCTCAAGTGGAGAGAGAAACTTTGAAGGTAGTATAGTGTAAAAAACCTCAACACTTCATGGGTTCTGTGGATTTTCAAATGGGATTTTAGGTAACCTCTGTAGCTACCCCAACAGTAGAGTTCACAGATGCAAATAAGCACTCCCTAAAGCAGTTAATCACAGGATAAGAAAATTAATAAGGCAGTGTAAAACTTGGAAACATTATTGGCAGAAGCACAGTACAGAAATCTGCAGAACATGTTCAGAAGCCCAGAGGATTTTGCTGTCTCCAAATTTTTTAAACTATTGCTTTTTATTTTGTTTTCAATCTGTACCTGTATATGAAGGGATCTTGAAAATATTGTGTTTATGTATAATGAAACTCACATAGTTAAAACTATCCATCACATTCCTTATTTTAAATAGGCTGGATATGAATGTTTTTTTGCATCCTGTTTTTGTTCTTGAACTGTACTGCACTTGTCTAAAAAGCTCTTAGGATGCTGGAAGGTGAGACTGTCTAGAGAAAATAATGTTACATGTAAAATACCAGGAAAAATTGCTCTGACACAAACAGATGTATTGTATGTTTTGACATAGAATCCTGACTAAATGCACCCAGAAATAACCCTGTTTTGGCTTGGTCAGGGTATCTACCATTTACAATGGAATATACTAGTATGGGTGAGGATGATGTAAATATTACAGTATCACATCTATTTATAGAAACTGTACAGTTCTCTGAATGTGAAAATAAAATGTCATTCAACCAGCAACTAGTTTTCATCCTCCTGTGCTTTTCTATCATTTGTTATTCTGAAACAAATGTAATTATATACAAAATACATCACACACATAGATGAAATAGTGGAAAAGAGAAGACTCTAAATGGACAATCTAAATTTCTTTCCACATAAGCAGCTTTAAATAATGACGGTTTTTTTTTCTTCTAAAACAACATCTGTGTGTCATTTGTCTTTAAAACAAAAGTTTTTGAAAAACATGAATAGGGAAAACAGACACATCTGAAATATGGAAATTTCTTTTGCAAGCTTGCAAGTGCAAGTGGTACGTAAATGATCTTTCATCCTTTCCTAACACAAAAGCAAAGCTGAAATTGGCAAATAATGAAATTAACCTGGTTTGAATTTATTTTCCTTCTTTTGTATTCTGAGACTATAAATTTTCTTATAGTAATATCTGAATTTTTAGCATTTGTAGTTTTCTGCATACTATATTTCAAGTACAGTTAAGACTGAAAGCACTTTGGTCTACAGTAGAGGTTCCATTTATGCAATGCTGGGTCCCACTGAGGTAGACCATTTCAATTTTTAGGTTGTAATTATGTTAGTAGTCCTATTAACATAATCAACTTAAAATTATAGGGGGAAGATTATTAAATGCACAACATCATTTACTATGTACAGCTCCTTTTAAAATTACATAAGCTGCTGTCTGCTTTAGGCTGAAGAGAAACGTCAGTGCAGAATAAGACTTTTAAAGGACCTGATAATAAAAATGGCCCTCTGTCCCTTTTGACAGAATTTGTTTTGACAAACAAGTGTGGCTAAATATAGAGCTTGCTGTTCCATGGCTGGGATGAATCAGTAACAAGCTCAGCATCTGCTCTGACACTGGGCTTCTGCTCTTCAGGTGAGACTTGGCTTCAAAACTGAGGACATTTTTGAAATACATGAAATGTTTCCCATACTTGATGTTTTGGGTGTAGCACATTCATCTGAGCCAAAGACGTGCTCTGCAGAGTTTCCACCACCAAATGACCAGTGCTGCTCTCTGGATACCAAATGCAAATATAAGGTGGATTTCAAATTGTTACAAAAGTGTAAATCTTTTGGAATACAGTCTTCCATCCTTTCCACTCCATCACTCTGAAGCACTAAGAGACAGATGAACAAAATTGTTACAGTGATTTGCAAGTGTTTTTGGTTATATCCCACTCATTTTGATATTTAGGTAGCAATACGTTGGTAGCAGATAAGAACTTAAAGGCCTCTAAACCTTCCAGAACCAAATGAAAGGCTTAGAGACTAATTAGGTTAACAGACTAACTATAAATCGTTCTAGAAATTTCCTAACACAAAAAGAATAATTCCTACGTTTTTACCACTAGGAGGAGCCTGTGTCTTAGTTTTTAAGAATTTCAAAATTGCAACCTTTTTATTTTAATGCTGGTGTTAGAACATAAACTTGCCTTAAAACTTCCTTATGGCTGAACAGGTTTCTTTTTCTGCTACAATTTTTTTTGTGGAAGTTGGTTTTCAAAGTGAGGGTTATAAAGTGTTCTCTCCAAATGCTGGAATTTGTGAGTAGTCTTCCTGGCAGTTTTTAAAGTGGAACCTATGTTACTAATTTATCTGTATTCTGGTTATCAGATCTTCATTGTGATGTTCCAAAAATGCTTTTTTTTTAATTTGTGAATGCAGTGTCCACTTCTAATATGAATGGGTCCACATTTTAAAGGTTAAAAGTTTAAACATCAGCGAATGTCACGATGCTGGTACTTATTAAGTGATATTTGCTAAGGATATGTCTGGGAAAAGCATTTTGAAGGTCTGTTGAGGGAAAGAACTCATTACTTTAAGAAACCTGTTGTAAAAATCTCCTATACCCAGATTCCTAACTTCAGATAATCCCTACCATCCTACTTTAACACTTTCAGGATAGCAGAGCCAGATGAAATGTTCATCTAGATATTAAAAAGATTAATTGCTAGTAAATATAAATCATTAAGAATTGCAATTCCAACTAAAGTTCTAGCTTAGTAATCAAAGTGGATGGGAAAATTGGCTGTGATTGTAAGCCTTATGAAGCTTTACATTGCAAAAATATTGAAAATATTTCTAGAATGATGCTACTTATGCCAGAAGAGGGCTTTTGGCTCACAGAGTGTGTTTCTAATAAGGACACATTTGCCTGCAATGGTAACAAATCAGCTCTTGCCCCAGTGTCAGGCAGAGGCTCTGTTATCACTGAATTCAGAACTAGGCAGGAAATAGAAGCTAAGCTTCTCACAAAGAGCAATATTTACATCCCAGTTCCCCTTGACTGCCAAAGGGATGAAAGTCAGATGATGTTGCCTCTGAGGCAAGATCTTCCTTTTGGGAAAAAAATGGTTTCTGCTTAACTCTGACTCCAGTGGTACTTACAAACTCCAAGTCTCTGCTCTTAGACAAGCCAGGTGTTGAAACAAAACATCTCAGAGCTCCAGAAGAAGTGGAAATTGGAACCAAGAAGCAGCAGCTTTGTGCAAAGGACCTTGTCATACAAAAGGCAGTGCCAAACGGTTTCTTGCTGTTCTAGAAGTCACAATCAGCCAGAGGTATCTGCTTGTCACAAGGGCAGGACACTCCCAGGCAGCAGAGTGGTGACTTAGTCTGTGCTGGTGGTAAAGGCTTCACACTGAGCCCTACCCTGTGACACCCTTGGAAGGTGTTAAGTGTGAACAACAGCTTTGAGATTCTGCGGCCATTCCCAGTGTGGCTGTTTCACTAAAATAAAGGAAATGTGATGAAGCTTTAAATAGTAGGTATGTGATCCCTCTTTCCAGCACTGTGTCCGGAGATTTAAAAGCTTGATGTTGGTGACAAGGGAGGTTTGAGTGCAATTGAGTACATGGCAGGCTTAGGCAGGACCTCTTTCAGGCAGGTACTGTACTCAGATATGACAAAAATGATCTTGTTTATACCAAGGTTAGTAAAATCATAAGTTAACTTTCTCTTTACAGGTGTACAATGTTTTGAAACTTCTGCAGCATAGTACTTCTAGCACTGATAGATTTTGTTTTAAAGCATCAGTCCAACAAAGAAGCATATATATGTCAGCCAAGGGCAAACAGTCCTGCTTCTATTTGCACCAGTTACTATAGTGATTTAGGAACCTACATAGAAATAGAAATCCCCATCTCCCAGAATAGCTTTATATAAAAAGGAACAAACGGTGTCAGGAAAAACACCAGTACAACTCTAAATAGTTGCTTCCTTCAAGTATGTGAAAACTCTGGTTCTGTATTCTCATTCTTTGCTCTCATTTTTTTCAGTTTCTCATTCTAAGTACAGTGAGTACAAGTCTATCCATAGTGCTCTGGATATCAAAGAACTCTCCTTCTTTTTACATGTCGCTCTGCTTGGATTCCTCGCTGTTTCCTCACACATCCTTGGCCTACACTCTCTTCAGCCAGTCAGGCTGAACTCTGCACCTCAATTTCCCATCAGATCATCTCCATCTGTTTCCCTTTGTAGTTTTTCTATACATTCTTCTTGCCTCTGTGGCCATCATCACCTCCCAGCCTCTTTGCCCAGGCACTTCAGCCTTATGCTCTTCCCGGTCACCTGCTCGACCAATCCTTGCCCCTTTCCAGCATCCTGTCACAGTCTCTCATCCCTCTCTCCTGTCCTTACCAAGTGCTCTGTCATCTGCTTTCATTCTCAGCCATGCTTATTCCATGCTTTCATTCTTATTCCATGCTTACTCCTCTTGCATTTAAATCAAGTTATTTTTGGTGGAGTGCTGAAGAGTGCTATAGAGGGAAAGGAAAGGTTTCCAGTCTTAGTGCTGCTGTTCTGTGATAGCTTCCAGCAGCAGCTCTTCCCTACACTGCTTGTTAGAAATGACTTAACCATTTAATTTGATATTAAAAATAAATAAATTGGTTAATCCAGATTAATAAATAAATAATAAATTGGTGTAATCCAGTAGCCTAAAAAATGTCATAAATTATTAATGTTTTTCAGTACTGTAGGAAACAAAAATCATAAAAGCAAATACTATGCTTTGTAAATACACAGTCCAGTTATCCCCCCTTGTACCACTGAGGAAGAACAAGTCCCGTTTTCAGGTAGAAATTTTTGAGGACTTTCCTATGATCAAAATCTGCTGTACTTGGGGTTTTCTTTTCAGGCATCACATACAATGAGCTCACCTACAAAGAAGAAGAGAAGCTTGGATTTTTTGACCATTTTTTCCCTGGGTACATGAAACTGTAAGTAAATAACAAAAGTGTGTTTGAGAGTTATATTGATACTTAGTCTTTTTGTGATCATAATTTCTTGGAATATATCTGGATTTCTAGGGCAATTGTTAGCATTATGACAGGTACCAAGGGCGTGCAACCTTATTGAAGGTTAAAGTGTATCCATCCACAGTTTGGGTTCATGTATTTGGGTCCCACAATTTATACTTCCAAGCAAAACAGTGGAAACTATGTATATTGTTTATGTTTCCTAAGTCCATTGTATAGAATATAAAATCACATTCAAACTATTATCCATGGATAAGAAGAAAAACGGAGCACACTTAACACTTATTTTTGTTTTATATTCGCTTGTCCACTGATGTTTTAAATATTTTAGATTAGTCACTTTTTTAGATTATTTGTCTTTGGTACAGCTGTGGTAATACACAATTATTGACTGGACTGTGTTCTTAACTATGACACTTATCTGTGCTTTCAGGGCTGGTTATTGTCAATGTTTCTGTCTGGCACAGAAAGCAGATGCTTGACTATTTTTTCCATATCTGGACCTAATAAGTGAGGCTGTTCTTATCTATTTCTTTTAAACTTTCACCAGTTCATGCTGTTTAGGATGTGTTGCTTATGCAGACTGTTGTGGGGACCCTGCCCAATGACAAGTAAAGGATATCTCTGTGACAGCTTTTGTTTCCCTAAAATAGAGTTCTCTTCTTGCTAAGCACTTGAAAGGTATCAGTGGGGCTATTTTTAATCTCAGCAGACTGTTCTTATAAAATTCTTTTGTAAGGAGACAGGAACAGCTTGTAGTTCTAAACCTACTCTGAGATGACATGTTAGTGACAAACTTCTCTCCTAAATACATACAAGGATTTTGTTTCAGAGGAATTCTGTGATCAAAGCAACATAAATGATTTTCCTGACTTCCAGAAAAGTCTTTTCTCTTGCTACTGTCCTTCGAATGGCCATTATATGATTCCCTTAAGGAAAAAGTTCTACCAAATAATATTTTCTTATGTTTTGATTCATCCTACTCAATTGTAGATCTCTCTTGAAATAACTAGAACAATAATCCTTTCTCATAGGTAATGAAACATGCAGGTGAGATGTCCTGAGACTATCTTTAAATGTTTGGCATGTCCTGCACTGAAAAATTTGTTAAAATAATATATAGGAATGCCTGGATCTCTCACTGTAATTTTCAAAAAGTAGAACTGAATTTTTATATATAATTTGATATAGTAAACCTAGAAAAATCTGAAAGAGTTGGTAAAGATAACTGTTCCATCTTACAGAGAGGAAAAGGAAGATAATCTCAAGACAGGTGAGGTACTTTTCATAAACATTTTGTTGGGACAATTTCAACTCAATCAATTTAATTTGCATTATACCCCACTATATCAGCAAGTATTGTAGCTTAGGCAGCAAAGCTGCTTAAGAATAATAGAACATTTTGGGTTGAAAGGGACCTTTGAAGGTCATCTAGATCACCTAGGTCATGGAAACATTGGTGACAACATACACTGATGGAAACATGGCTTCTTATTACACAGGTTACCTTTCCTTGGACACACAAGTATTCACCTGCATTGTGGATGGTATAAAAATATATTAGAAGTTGGCACCCTTTCTGCAAGAATAGCTTTAGTACTAGAGCCTATACTTGGATTTACAGTGACTTGGGAATGAAATACTCCTGAGATTTTTATTAACCAGTCAGAAAACTAAGGCTCAGGAAAGAAAAAACAATCACTTTTATTCTGCAGGTGTCACCACAGATAAGCCTGCTAGTTTTAAAGTAACAGTTGTGGATCTATGATAGCAGAATACAGAACATGCTGCAACCTGAGAAGCTCTGCCAAACAGTCACTGTCATGACTGCTGTGTGGACATAACTGTAATTTCCTTCTTTAGCTTCAACTGATCCACTTGTTATTTGTTAATAGGAAAAAAGAATTATCTCCATGGGGGACCATCCATTAACTCCCACAGCCTTTGACAGCTTCTGTATAAGCCTGCTGAAGAGGAAAAGGAGGAAACCCAGAAGCTTTACCTTAATCTGCTATGCTCACACCACAATTTGAAGAGATTTTCTTCATGCCTTGCAGCCCTGAGCAATAATCTCTCAGAGCAAGAGTTGACAAGTGGGTGGGGGAGCTCCTGGCAGTGAAGGGGAGAGGTGGTGCTGCAGCATGAGAGAGCTCTTTAGCCATTTTCTTTGTTATTTTAGGAGTAATGGTCAATCATTAACTCATTTTGCTATTATTATTTACTCACAGAATAATGGTCAGGATTTGAGGACTAAGGCAATCTCAAGGAAACAAGGTGCTCAGATAAGGTTTGTTTTAATTTGACAGTTCAATTTCAGCTGGTGGCTTTTATGAAGCTTCCCATTGCCAGGAGTAAATAAATATTGTTTACTTCGAGTATTTACACAACAGTGCTGAAAACACGAATGAAACAAGAGAATTGATACTGTGGTATGAAATATGTGTTGTCTCAGGCTAAAGTGTCAGCAGAGGGTTTGTTTGGCAGGTAAGCCACCCTGAGAGAACTGGGCTTGTAGGAGTACTGGAGGTGCTTTTTCTTTGTCATAATATTTTAGACTTGATGCTTCTTACCTGAAGTGAAGCACTGGGCTTAGTCATGCTCTGCAACACCCCTGTGCTTCAAATGAGTCTTACATATGTTAATTCAAAGCATCCAAGTATCTCCATCAGGTGTATAGTTCATAGTCTGAAGGAAAGGCATGTACACTGAACAGGCAGCCAGCAGCCTCAATTGATGGGATTTAAATGGAAGTTGTGGAAGCATCAAAACTTACAGTCAGTTTCATGTCCAACTGGATAGAAATAATCAGCCTGAAGAGGTTATGTTTGTCTAAGTTACATATATTTTTCACATGGAAGGGTTTTTTTTACTGGAGCAATAACAGATTTTTTTTTGTCTTGATGGAGAAAACTACTGGAAGAACTTCAGTAGGACTGCTGTTTTTGTAAGTAACTGCTGTCAGCTGTGAAAGGCACTTAATGTGCCAAAAGAGACTGCTGCTAGGTAGGAATTTTTAAACTTTATGACCTATTTTAATTTTTTCTTTTACTATTGAACAAACCTTACACACTTCCAACAGTACTAAACAACTACAAGGTAAGAATATTTGCCATGACATTTAGAGATAAGGCTGATTTTACATCAGAGGAGATCTCACTCAGGAAATGATAGTGTAGACTGTCTTTCATCAAATAGTCTTTCAGGTGTGATGGGGGGAAAATTGGGAGATACTTTGTTGCTCTTAACCAGGTAGCTTGGGAAAAGCTTCTCAGTGTATAGGGTTTTAATCAGATTGGGATGAAGATTGTTTACTTAATCATTTATTTATTACCAGCATGGAATTAATGGGCAATTAGTGACTCTACTTTTAGGATCTGTGTCAGCCACTGAACAGATAAATGTCAATAGTATATGCTGGCAAAACATCAATAAACACCTACAATTTTCTGAAGACCTTTCTTGAAATAATTACAGGAAGTTGAGACTTTGCAGGTGCAACTTGCCCCTTTTCCTCTTTTCAGGAAAGTGAGGACTGGTTAGTGTTTGGAACTCAGAATTCTTATTTTTATGAAGACTTTTTAAAAACCTAGTTAGAATTAGTGCTTCTCTTTTGTAATGCTTTGGATTTGCATTTGACTAATTGTCATTGGAAGTTTTGGAAATCAAAACTAATTTGTGTTTTTCAAGTGCAGCATTCTTAGAAGGCCCTATGGAATTAGGCTCCAACTTTTGCAATTCAGTCACTGCTTTGCAATATGCATTGTCCCACAAATGCTGGGATGGTCCTTTTGGTCCACTGCCTTCTGATCCCAAGTTCTTTAGAATATAGATAATCTCTGTCTTTTATCTGTGGCATGTGCCTTTTAAAAAAAAATAATAGCATTGCTCAGAAAGTGTAAGCACAAAACAATGTAAACCTGGCTGCATATTTTCCTTTTTAAATTTTATTTATTCGAATATTGTTGAATAAAATTCAATGTTGAATATTGTTGACATAGTTGTTGAATAACAACAATGTCCAACAGACAAGTGTTAACCTGGAATAAGTTTGCTTTGGTTTTAGAGGGTATCCTTTTTTGTTCTGATATCATAATGAAATTATTAAAATACACATCTTATGACCATCAGTGCTTTTATTATGAAGATGCATTTGCTAGGCTAATACAACTAACACACTGTGTCAGATATGCTTTGCCATCCCAAGTGGCATGTTGGAGGCAGAGGAGGAGTGTTACTTCAGTTCCTTTGTGTAGATTCTTCCAAAAGACAATGCTGTCTGGATTAACATAATCTTCTTGCCATCTCCTGTGATCCTTAAAATGTACTTCCCAGCCAGAAACTATCAACTACTGCAGGAAAAACCTACCCCAGATACTCTTCAAACTTGTAGGTGAGAAGCTAGAAATGCTATTGTGTTATTTGCTTAGAAATCATCTAAATCATCTGCAAAAATGCTTACATATCACTCATGGCCTTTCACAAACCTTCAGGAAGAGTTATTACAGTGAGTTTATTTCATTCATTCCAAGCTTCTCTTTAGAGTTTTTTATTTACATGCAAATAGTCTCCCTTGCTAGAATTTTCACTGTTTCATCTGACATGCAAAATTATCCATGTAGATTTGTGTGATGTCTCTGATTGGTAGAAAAAAACCATCTAATAACTGGAATTCTATGCTGGTGTCTTTTTAAAAGCTAGAAAACAAGTAGTGAGTAATTATCAAAGGAATTATTTTCTATAAAAAGTATAACAGTAGCTATAGCCAGTGGTTCCCAAATGGTGTGATTTGGATGCAGTTCTGCTTGAGAACACAGCAGTGGATAGTTCAAGCACTCACTGAAGCAAAACCAGCAGGAATGAAAGTTACATTCTGTTGCACAGAGACAAATATAATGACTATATACTGTAAATAGTATCTTACTGCTTCATTATTCTGAGCTACTTGTTTCTTATGAAGAATGTCAGAGTTCTGCAAAGAGAAAATGGAGTGGACTATAGAATTGGGGGATTTTTGCTTGTTTCAGACATTAGGAAATGACTAGGGTTTTTTCAGTTTTACATAATTTTACTATTTAAAAAAACCCATATTTTATGTATGTAATGGGGGAAAAGTTTATCTTGATTTATTTCAATTACTTCATGTGGAGACAAGGGCAATCTAACTACGACAGATATAGGAAAAGAGGAAATATTGTCTGAAAACACACTGAGTAAGCAGACCATTACAAGACACTGCTGCCTCCTTGTACATGTGTATTAAGTGATTGCTAAGATGAGCAGGACTCCTATATGAGCAGAATTTGTGTTTCATTAATCTCTTCACTTTTCTTCTTTTCAAATTCCACTCTAATGCTGAGACAGAAAATGGAGAGAAGGATTTATTGTCAAATGCATTACCTGACTGCTATTATACCACTTCATTCTTTTTAAGTCTAAAATGTACATTACACATCTAGATGCATTTAAATGTTAACTATAATTTCTTTGTTGAAGCAAGGTTATTGATATTAGTTAGTCCTATTTTAATAAATAACTGTCTCTTAGAGGGAGTGCTTGTAGTGGATTAAGAAAAAATGGCAACCAAGTATTCTGTTATTCTTACAGATTTTTACACTGGCACAATGTATTAAAGGTGGAGACCCATGAAATACTGACTACTGAAAAACAAACAGAAATCAAAACAAACACACATTTCCCACCAACATTATAAACATTCTAAAAAGTCTCTACCATGAATATTTAATGATTGTTTATTCACAGATCTGACTAAACAGCCATTGCTCCTTTTTCCAGCTGAATTATTTTTATTCTTACCTTGACTTGCAGATCAACTGAGATTCAGAGTTTTACTGAGGAGCTGGAGAATGAAAAAAAGTTTAAGACATTATCAAATATTAAAGAATGGTAATTTTAAATTGAGACTTGGTACTGCAAGTGAAATATAGACACTAGTAGATGCTTTTATCTGAGATTCTAAGAAGATTTAATGTTCCTAAAGCAAGCTTCAGATGATGATACAATTAATCTGTGAGCCCTGAGGGTATTGGCACCCAGCACTGCAAGGTGTACTGTATGCACATTCCTGATTTAGCACCGAGTCAAATATTCAGCTTGGCGCTGTGTAGAAATGCCTTCAGGCTTGCTGTGCTGAAAATGGATTTCCATCAATTACTGTTATGTAGGTCACTTTTGCAGCTTTTACTGGGTTTGAGCACTTAAAGTAATGCTACATACATTTGTATTGATAAATAGATACTTTGCTGGCAGCTTTACAAAAAATATTTAATATTTCATATTTTTTTATTCTGTTATAAACATGTGAATTTTGTTCCTGGTCCTTTTGACAAACGAAATAATTTGTTACAGTTCCAAAAATGTTTGTGATGTAGCATGCACTACCTTTTACATATGTCTAATAGCCAATGATGTGATTTAAAACCTTCAGTTACAGAATAAGCACAAAGTCTAATGAAGTTATCCTCAATGCAGTGGTTGTAGATAGATCTCCCTTCCACTGCTAAGTGTCTGCTCTAGAAATAGCAAGTCAGAAGTGCAATAATTGTACACCATCAGACCTGTATTACCTAGCAAGTAACCTAATTCTATCATAATGCTTCAGAATGAAAAAACAATCTTGCTGATGCATGTAATTAACAAACTTTTTATATACCACCTAAAAAATCAGATAAAGGGGAACTATGATTTTATTTCCTTTTAACTACCCATTACTCTCTCTTCATTGCAGTGTTAGGGTTATGCATAGGATTCATCTGATTACCTCTGACGTCCAGCCTGCACTCTATTTCAGCTTCACCACACTCATTGACAGCTTTGCAGGTGTAAATGCCTCCATCAAAGGGAGTGGGCTTGCGGATCTCCAGGGTCAGCACCCCCTGCTTACTGAACATGCGGTACTTGGCATCCCCAGAGAGATCCATTTTGTTTTTGAACCAGAATATCTTTGGCTGAAGAACAAAGAAGAAGATTTTTAAAATAGAAGTTAGAGAATGGAAGACTTACACCTGATCTTGCGGCCTCCTGTAGCCATCAAAGGCTAAGTAGTATTATGAGGAGTATTTAAAAAGAACTGTTAATAATTTTTCAAGGAACATCTAATTCAGTAGAAATTAATGAAACCAATAATTCAAAACTTTAGTATTTTTGTTAACTCAAAAACAGCATGCAGAAAATGTAGGTTTTTTCCCTCTTTTATTGCAATAAAAAAAAAAAACAAACCCTAACCCCTATTAACTGTCTACAAGTTCATTCATTAGGCGTTATTGAGTTGTGCTTATTAAAATGTATTTGAATGCTGCAAGTATCTTATAGAAGGGGAATTAAATGTCACAGATTATTAGAACAGTCATAAAAGTCCACAGATGCTGGGTGGCTGAATTAGAATGCCAAGGTTTGGTCCAGGAAAGGGTTTTCCAAACTCTCTAGTGTATCTTTAGAAACTTCAGGAATTTAAACATGAAGTTTTGGAATTTAAACATGTTGGCTTCCGCTGTGGAATGAAGTGGCTGCTTCTATACCAGTTCAAGCTTTTATGTTTTGTTTCCAGTCCCTGAAAATGTGCCTTTAATTTTTATAAATGAAATTTTGAAAATGAAAAATCTGATGAAACAGATTGCTTTTGTTTATTTCAGGCTCATTAGTACATACAGTGAAGAAACAGTCTTTAAAGAATAGAAAACCAAGCTTTACATTTATCTGTTTTTCTTTCAGACATTAATGTCTTCTGTTTCTTCATCCATAAACCCCAAAACTACTGCACTGTTTTTACAGAGTGCTTTCAAATCTACTGAATTACTTTTGTCTTTGACCTGTGGTATAACAATCCAGTGCATCCCACCTGCCACTTGCTAAATTTTCTTGTCAGATCTCTGCTGGAATTTTTCCTGCCTTAACATTTTTTCCCTGTTTGTCTATAGCCTCTTTATCTTTCTGGGTATATGTCTCTTGTTATACCACATACTGATTACTGGCAGGGCATGAGTACTGTCTCTGCTTGCAGTGGTAACTTTTCCATGCCATGCAGATCATCCTGAGGTGTGTTTGAGAATCTACAATTATTAAGAACTGGGAACTTTTCATCCACATAAGGTAATGAGAGCTTTTGCAGAGCATTGCTGCAGGTACTGAAACATTTAATCAAGGTTAATTTGGGCAATGGAAGCACAAAAACATATCTGGAAAAGCTGCTTTAAGAGCATTAGGTGTACTGAAGGTTGAGGACTACTTGGATCCTTCAGGCTAATGTGAAGGAGGAGCTTAGCATGCCTGAATTGCAAAGCCTTCCATTACTGCACAAGAACAGCTGTAAAATTGAGAAGGCTTTTTAAAGAATCTTCTTAAAACCATGGAAACAGAATGAAGTGGATGCAGATGCACAAAAATGTCAGTTAACCAAGAGGGAATATTGTCAATAACACTGTAATTTCTAAGTTGAGGCAGCTACTGGAAGATGGATTTTGCCTACAGTTGCTGGTGTTTATTCTGTAATGTTCTTGTTTTTTTGAAGCCATTTACATGGATATGCTTCCTTTTTACTTTTGAGTTTTGTCTGGAGCTCCTTCTTTATCTAATGAATGCAGCAAATGATTTTTTTTCATTCGGACTGAGTGTTACATGTTTTGCTCTGTAGCAATCAGATCCTTTCACAGGTATAAGGTCATGAAAGAAGCTGAAAATAAGCAGCCAGACATGAAGGAATTGTGCTAATTTAAATTTAGGACAAGGTTATGTCATAATATGGTAAATTCCTTCACTGCAGGCAAAAATCTTATTTCCCTTTTCTGAGAAGTCTAAATTTAGCTCCTAGCTGATACAGTTTTTACTGCTTGTTCCTGATTAATAAAATAGTACATCTTTATCTACTCTTTGATGGGACTTTCATAAATATATTTAGAATGAGAAAATATTCCTGTGAGATTAAAAAAACCAAACCAACAAAACCCGTGTCGGGGCAGAGACAGACAGCCGAACCCGACACCCCTGCAAAAAAACTTCACGCGAGACCAGGCCTTATTCTAGTTAGTTTTGCAAAATAGCTCAGACTGTCAAAAACTTCTGTGGATGCATTGGTGTTACAGAAAAACTGCTATTCCTCTGTGTCATTTGGTTAGTGGAACAGTAGATGACATTTACTGCTGTTTTCTTCAAAGCCTGAAGAGAGCAGAGTATAGATTGTGAGCAGGCAGTTTTGTTGTTTGCCTCACTTTGCAGTGAGTAGGTTTTGTGCAGAGGGGGTACATTTCCAGTGGCGTGGTGCCACCAGGAGCAGTGAGTGCCCTTCCCTCTGCCCCCATCACTGTGTTGCCCCCCAGTTGTGCACTCGCCCCCCTCTCTGCAGGCTCAGGTGTGGGCAAGGTGGGCATGACCAGGTGGCCTCTGCTGCTCCTCTGCACAGCCATGCCACGCTCAGCCACCCTGAGCTGGCAGGAATTCCTGCCTTGGTGCAGCAGTCTCAGTGAGAGTGGTGACTGTACCTTGGGGATGCCTCTGACAGCACAGCTGAGAGTGGTGTTGTAGCCCGCGATCACAGAGCGGTTCACCAAAGGGTGGGTGAATTTAGGGGCTTCTGAGAAGTCGTGTTCTTTGTAACAAGGGGGTTTATAAGTGGTGCCTGCAGTTCAAAGAGACAAAATAGTAAGAACCGTGTTGGCAGTTCTGCTGACTTCTGTATAATCTATCTGTCAGTTATTTTGTCTGAATCATTTTAAGAAACTTCAAAACTTTTGGCGTTTGTGATATTAAAAGTCTTTAAATACATTTCATTCCAAAACACATCTCATGTTTAATGTGTTAGTTAAGGTAAAAGGTCCTGGCAATCATGGGTTTTCAACTTATTTTTAAAATATGACAGCCATATGTGTGCAGAGAAAGACTTCACCACAGACATCTTCAACTTTTAACCCCAAAATAGAAATATAGTCTCCCAGCTGTATTATTTACTTCAGATAATATAGTTTAGGAAGACTCTGTGATTAAATATTTTTAACTAACTTTTGTATTAGTTCAGGAGATCTTCCTAGATAAAGGCTCTTTATGCTAAAATTCTTTATAAGTGCTAGTTAGTAAGTAATGAAAATATCTTTAGGGATGCAGCTAGTAAAACTGTATTTTCCATTTTCCAGTGTATTACTTCTGGTATTTAGTGGCTTTTGTGATCTTTGGTTTGAAGAATATGTTACCTGTTTTTTGGATATGGGCAGGATTTTTGGTGGTTGCAGCAGTTTCACTCAATCCACACAAATTTTCACTGAAGATTCGAAAAAAATAGTCATTTCCCATGATGAGGTCTGACACGATACAGTTTGTGCGACGATAGTGATCAAACACCGTGTACCATTCCTGTAACAAGACTGTACTGTTTAGAAAGATGTTATGAGAGGTCAGACTGGTGCTACTTTTGGTATGGAGAGAATTATTTTGTTACAAGGAAAAGACAGGCAGAGAGGTATTTAGCACTAACCTGTGAAATTAACATTATGTTGCTCCTTGTGAAGATCAGCTGATCTATTTTCTTACTTTTATATTCTGGTGGTGTGATAGGCATATTAATGCTTCCATTTTGAGAAGAAAATTCCCTCAACTCTCTACCATATTTTGGCCACTCCTATCTGGGGAATCTGGTACAAGATGTGTACTCAGAATGTGACTGCTCAGGGGGCTCTTCCATTAGAAAGATGTTTTCCAGTTTGACAGGCATACATACCTCTCCAGTACATACCCTGCTATGCCTAGCATCTCACTTCAACTCTAACTCTTCCTCCCTCCCCTTCAATTTTTTACTGCATTTATGAAAAATATAATTCCAAATAAAAACTATCATTCCACCTTCTAAGGAAGCTGTCTATGCAGTCACCACCTGATACTGCACAGGCTTGGTCTCTCTTCCATTTTCTACTGAGTATTTAGATTAATCTTTCACCTTTTGGGGTTTTTTTAGATTTTATTTTTCAATGTTTTATTGCCTCTGAGGTGCCACAGGACACCTTGGACACACAAATGAGTGTCATGAACTCAGTCATTTCCTCAAGTCTCTGTGTTCCCAGAGCAGGTGCTGGTTTAACTCCCTTCAAAGCCACAGACCCAGCCAAGTTCTTACCATTGTTTTTTTGTCAGCTTTCTGAACTGTGTAGCCCAAGATCTGAGCATTGCCATCATCCTGGGGAGGTGACCACTCCAGGGCTGCATTAAATCCCCAAACATCCACAAGCTTTATATTCTGAGGAGGACCAGGCTTGTCTGCAGAGGAGACATAAGAAAACATCTTAGCTTTTAGTTTAAGATTCAAGAGCTTTGTCATTTCCCCATGCAGGGAAAAAAATAGAACCTGATAGCAATCTGTAACATTCCATAGCAACACACTTCATTAATGTGAAATTAAAACTGTAAGAAGAACATTGGGTATTTTTCAAATATTTGAATATTCTTTTGAGAGGCTGAATCCTATGGAGAAATAGAAAACACATGAGAATTAGTAACATCTTTAAAACAGAATAATAAGTTTGTGTTGTTTGGATGGATGTGATTAACTCTTTAACTGCAGTTTTATTACTTACTTTGTTACCTCAGTGCAATTTCTTGGCCATTTATCTACACTGCTATAACTACCAGGGCAATGGGTGGTGTGCCTTCCAGCTGAGGATGGCCAGCCATTTGGGAATACACCTTTTCCCTCTTGGCTCAGTGCTTGTTAGCTTGCCCACTAGGTGATTTCTCTGTAATAGCTAGAAAATGAACAAACTCTCAAAGAGATAGAGAAATCTGTGTCCTCTTTAAGATACATGGAAATATAGAGAAAAACAACATAGTATGAAATTATAATAATTTTATTTTTTTCTTTTTATACCATGTTGTTTAGTCAAATGCTGTAAGATTTAGATTAGATTTATTAAATAATATTTCTGTCTTTTTTAACTTGAGGACGCCAGTCCACCTTTTTGATGTTAGATTGTTGCACCCAGTTATGGGGCCTGCTGGCGACAGCTGGATAGTTCATCTTGTTATTGAGTGAAAAATAGTTCAAGATCATTCTAAACACCTGAAGGGAAACTGTCTCCCCATTGTGTAGCTAAGCTGGAAAAATTAAGAAAATTGTAAGAATCTGATGGATGTAGGTTTGAGATGAGCAAAGCACAGAGGAATGTAATTATAGGTGGCTTGTAATGTAATTCCTTAAAGAAGGATATTCAAACCAGTAATAAATTAGCCTTTGTTATTGGGGGAACTGTGACTTTCTACATCAAAGCAAAATGCGCTAATTCTCTTTTCGCTGACAAACTTTGGAATTGAAAAGCTGCTTTATAATTAGGTTTGACCCCTACTGTCCTTCTTCAAAGTGGTGCCTACTAGAGCACGGCATGATGTCTGATAAGGGATATGGAATGCATGGCTCTCATTCCATTTATCATCTTCTTTCTGCCTATCTTAACCAACATTTCAGAGAAAAACCTGCCATCTTCTGTGTTTCTCAGCAGCCACCAACCAGGTAAAAAACCTTCATACATTTTCTTCTCTGTTTCTGAAGTAGGGAATGGCAATATGTTGTCAAATGAACAACATTGCTTATGGGGATGTGGAAATGCATTTGTTGTTAACTTGAATCACAACTTAGAAGAAACAAAAATCTAGTTGTTTTGTTAGATATGTATTTCATTTTACAGATATCAATCAATCTATTCCGATTTAAGAGAAGAATTTTTCATGCTACATACGTGTCTGCATATGTGTAAAGAACAACCTTAAAAAAGGCAGAGATGGATAAATTTGCTACATGGGTTTTTATGTTCTTGATCTTTGTGGTTCAGTGGGATAATGCAATCTGCAAGAAGATCTATCCAAAATTTCTTCATAGAATGGTAGAATATTTCTTTCTTAGTAATAACCAGTACAACTCTAGCTTGTGGATAGAGGATGGGAAAAGTTAAACTTATTGATGCTTCTGACTCAAATTATTTTCCTCTGTAGAGCACTGTGTTGGAGTGGGGATTTTTATTCTGAGGAAGTATTCTGTCTTACCCGCAGCACAAGCTCAGCTGAGGAGTTTTGCAAACTAATGAAATTTATACAATGGGAAGAAGAGATAGTGTGAATTATCTTTCAAAGATAAATTCTAATTTATATTTTCAAATAATACATAATTAGAAAAAGAATTAATTACAGTTAAAAAAATAAAGTATAGATCTGAGGTTTGCTTCGGTCAAAAGAAGTCATGATGAAAGACATAATTTATTGATTCATGTAGAGGGTGAAAGAAGTTGAGGGCACCATATTCTCCAGAGATTGAAGATATTTTCATTATCTTTGAACTTTCTAGAAGTCTTTAGTAAATACTCGATTCCCATAGAAATAGTGCACATCTTTTTTTGATCTGCAGAGTAAATGGCAACAACTGTTTTGGCAACGAGGGAAGCTGATGGCAGTAACAGAGCTGTTTCCTCTTGTTTGGAGCTGACCTGACTCATCACCACAGCAGAGCTTTTGGCTACCTGCACTCTTGCCTTACCCCAAAAAGAGATAGGTGCTGAAGCCACAAGCATTACTTGTTCATCAAGGAGACTTTTGCCAAGGGAAGTTAGCTGATGAAAAGACACCTCAAAAGATCACTGGTTGATTTGTTGTGTCTCTGAAAGCCAGGGTGGATTTTCAGCCTGCTGTTCTACAGCACCTAAAGCACCACTAGGAGTGTAGAAAGAGTGCCTGAATCACCCATTTTCTGTCGTGCCAAGAGAATATAAAATCTGGGGAACAAAAAGTGCAGTTAACAGAATTGAGAAGAGGCAGTTCCTCTAGAATAACACAATCAAGAATCAGAGTAGATGCCCTGATTGCAGAAGTATCTGCATATGTAACGAGCCCTTTCTCTGCATGGTCATGAATTAATGAAATATATATATTCCCATTCGTTTGACCAAACTGCCCAAGAAGTACAAAATAAATGTCCTACAAGTCTTACTTGTGTGATAAGATTAGTTCTCTTTTTCAGTCTTTCATTTTCTGTATAGTATAACTCTCTGGCAATGGTAGATGGATATGTTTTTGTGACTTTCTACACAAACAGTAGGCAGAAGATACTTGGTGCTATGGCCTAAAAGCAATGGCCAGAATCAAGAGTCACTAACCAGCTTTAGAAAGATAAATTAGAATGTAGAATTCACTACTCCCCTTTCCCTGAGTCATAGGGTCAGAGAATGGTTTAGGTTGGAAGGGACCTCAAAGATCTTTCTGTTCCAACCCTGTGCCATGGGCAGGGACACTTTCCAGCAGACCAGATTGCTCAGAGCCCCATCCAGCCTGGCCCTGAACACCACCAGGCATGGGGCATCCACACCTTCTCTGGGCACTCTTGGGATTATTTTGGTTTAGCTGCCATTTACTTATTTTGCTCTTGCAGAACTGCAGTCAGCCTTTGAGCAGAAGCTGCTGCTGGTATTAAGACATATTTGCTCCAACTTTTTGGGCCGTTCTTGTTTTATGTTGGCACCATTGCATACCCATTCTGCCAACATAATTAATAAAACTTTAAGCAGAGCAAAGTCAGCATTTTTAATTCCAAAGCATTAGGAGGTGAGCCAAAACACATATTCTAAAAATGTATTGATACACTGGAAGAAATTCAGGATAACAGTGTGAAAGTGTGGGGAACGAGAAATAAAAACAGTTATCAAGAATGTTAAAAAGAGTGCTAATGAGGAGAAACAGAAAAGCTCTGGCTAAACATTAATGAAATCTGAATAGGCAAGATCTCAGAATATCCCTCATATAATCCCAACAAAAGTTATGGAAACTTTGGCAATGACATTGGAAAAGAGACTAGAAATTGTATAATAGACAATAAGCCCCAGACTAACTAGACACTCTTAATAGAGTAAAGCATGAAATGTAAATTTTTCAAATTCACAGGACTGTGCCTTCTAATTTTTGGAACTGTAGAGGTATATTATGGCAATGATTTTATCTCCCTATCCTTATCTAATGAAAAAAAACCCATGTACAAGTACGTCCATTCCAAGAGTCATATTTCCTTCCTTGAGTACAATATGGCTATGCCTAGGAGCACCAGAACTCTGAAATTCTGTCTCTCTCAAAGTGACAGAAGGGAGAGTGATAAGGATGACCAAAGATATGGAATGACATCTGTTTGAAAATAGTCAAAATGAAGAGGGTAAAAGTTGAGAAAGTTAACTGAGGCAAGTGGGACTGAAGGTTATAAAATCATGAGTAACATGGAAAAGCTGAATGATTATTCATGGTTTTTTCTGATACAAAACTGTATGGATGTTAAATGAGATTGTCAGGAGACAGACTCGAATCAAAACAAATAGGTATATGTATTTAAAATGAAATCCTTTATAAAAGGATGTTTGGATTCTCAAACTAGACCTGGATTAAAATACTGGATAAAAATTAGGCAAGAAAAAGATCACTAAATAGCTATGGGACACAATATCCCTCACCCTCTGAAGGTCTCTAGGACACAGATAATTTCAAGGTGGGAAAATGTAGTAGGAAAATAAGGTCACACGCTAGCCCTGCTCTTTGTCCTACCATCTGCAACCAACCATTGCAAGAGAAGGGATTCTGAGGGAGTTGGACCTTTGGGTTGCCTCAGTCTGGCCATTATTTTGTTTTGCATGATCTGCTTAATTCTGATGTTGTCAGGGTCTTACCTATGATTTGTATTGTTATTGCAACTTTATCAGACATGTTTTCTATCTGAAGAGTGACTTCATATGCTCCTGAGTGATGAAGCTCTGCTTTTCTGATGAAAAGGATTGTGTCCGTGCTGCTGTTCCGAATTCCCACATCTTTGGAGTCTAGAGTTTGACCATCTTTCAGCCAAGTGATTTTGGGTCTTGGTTTACCCTAAATAGAGAAAAAAAAGTTTTAGAGGCTTTAGTATTTCCATTTTTCTCTTAGCAATAAATCTAGAAGGCTTAATATAGTACACAGAGTTGAGATAGTAAACTCTATAAATACCTTACAATTTCTGTTTTCTTCCAGACAAATATTTGCTACCATCTGTGTGGTTTAGTGGCACCATGCTCTGAGGATGCCATTTAGTTCAAGACTGAAATGATACTGAGAACAAATCCAGAAACACTATGCATGTGCTGGGCTGGTACTCTTTGCCAGGCATCAGTGAAGCCAACAGGTGATATGACTTGTTCTGATTGTTATTAGCAGAATCTTTACACACCTGAGGACTTATTAGCTCTGCTCCCCTTCTCCTTCCTTTCTTAAAATGTTTGATGTTCTCTCCTCAGGCATTTTAAAGATTTTTTTAAAATTTATTGTAATCTTGCAGTCTTGGGAAGTGAAATTTACTGTATAATTCTTTCTGCATTGCAAAATTATTTTGGTGACTGTCAACCTAAGCAGTAAGTGTTGCTACACCCATGGAAGATGGCATTGTGGAATCAGTGAGCGATCAGTGGTGTGCACTGCTCTCATCCAGTCATTTCCAGGAAAAATGGTAAGTACTATTTAGTTCTTCAGAAGTTATTGGGGTGCTACTTCCACAGTACAGCTCCAAACAAGGAATCCCAAAAAAACAGAAAATGGCCATAACATATTTATTAAGTGTATTAATAGTTAATCCAACAGAAAATAACTGTGGGGGAGTTTAAGTTTCTAGGCCCAGGCCTAGAGTAGTTCAGAGGGGTGGGGAGGGAAAGTGGGACCTTGCAGGGTCAGCAGTCACCTCTGCTCAGGCTGCCCTGAACTGGAGCCCAAGGCACTGAAATGGGGACACTGCCTCAGGTAAACAGCAGAGAAAGCAGCTCTGGAAGGTTCCTCAATCCACTGGAAAGACTCCTTCTCACTCTGAAAGACTGTCTCTCTCCCCTTAGCCTACAGAGGGAGATTAAAATACTCAGACTCTTGGTTTTGGTGCCTAAAGGTAGACAGAATAATAATGAATCTTTGTGCATTGCTACACCTTTATTTCAGGTTTTTCTGGTATTTGCTCAAAAAGTCTGTGTACCATCATTCATTTTTCCAGTGGTATTAGGAAAAAAACTTCACCTTTTATTAGAGTCAGGCCAAGATCTGTCCAAAATTATACTTAGAGGATGCCTAAAAGATCTAGAAATTGCCATTTGTTCATTGATGCTCTTTTCTCTTGCTCACCAGATGTATTGTAGTTTATTTTACATCAGGGCTGATAAACACCTTGAATGAGCTGTGGTTTTGGATCTTGCATTCTCTCTCTCTGATAAATTATTTTCCTACAGCTTTCTGCCAAGGAGCATAGTTAAGAGCACCTCAGGGCTGAAATAATAGATACAAGAGAGTTTTGTCCTGTTATGGTGTACCTGTACCCTGAAGGTGGTCTCATTTCAGAGAACCCTCACAAAAAACCTGTTAGAGCAAGAAATGGCTTCCTCTCTTCAGCTGGAATGTATAGTGGATATTCTGGAATAAGTGAAAGGGTTTGGGTTGTTTTGTATTTTATTTTCCATATCTGATTATTGGTGAACAGGCCGAGAACTGACTCTACTTTACTCTCCACGTATGCCTGGATTTTAAAGTGATATGAAGATCCTCCTTGAAAAATTTGGCTAGAGAATGCTTTAAAAATAAAAATAATCTGCCTAAATAGTATAGTTCTATGGGCATTTATTTAAATTTCTACTTTGCCAAGACAAATACTTGGCAGGTTTTCAGGCTGATTACAAGGTTGTTGCTGCTGGTGTTCTAGTGTGGTTGATCAGATATGTTCACTCACAGCTCCTCCTTTTTTGAGGTGCTGGGAGAGCCAGTGAAAGATTCCAAGTGTTCTAAGTGTTGGCTTTCATATACTCTTATATTTATAGACTGTGAAAAGCATAATCAGATAGAAAGCATGTCCTAATACATATGTCAGAGGATTGGATTTCTGCAATGTGTAATAGATAATCTGAGAGAGAATAGTGAGTGACAGAGTAGCTAAATAGCACCAGAGAAACTTAGGGAGTTCACAGCCAGGGAAGAATGAATTTAAATGCTCTTAGATATTTATATTCACACATTTATGATGGACAAAAAGACCGCTCAGTACTACTCTGAATTTTATCCACTAATAGCACATAATACCTCTCCAATCACCTGCCACATTGTTAATTTTGAAGCAAGAATGTGTTGATTCTCTTCCTTTCACCAGAATGTTCCACCTGCTTAAAGCACTCAACCTAAAAAAGGTTAGTAATAATGTTTTACTTTCTTTTCAGGACATTTTGATCTAAAGGTTTAAATAGATCTGCCAGTAGCATTAAACCCAGGATACCTTGACAATGTATTTCACAGAATTTTCTGTAATGACCACAGAGGTCACTGGAAAGGTAGCACAGAGACTGTAAATAGTAGAAGACATTGACTTCCACTTTCACTAGATACCAGATTCTGTATTTATTTAGAGTCGTCTTCTGCAATAGAAATGACCAGTAACTTAAAATTTTTCAAAATGTGAAGGGAAAAGATCTTTTTGATTTGCTTTTTTTGAAAGGTCACCTGTATTACATATTCTAAACTGCTAGAGCCACAATTTTTAATACTGTGAGAACTGAAATTCAACACTATGACAGATTTAATTTACTCAAATAAATACTTCTTGAGTTAAAGTCTTCTGGCTTCATTCTCAGAGTAAAATCTGGTGTTGCTGGATAGATTTTAGCATTTTTTGTTAGCCTTACCCTTTAGGAGACAAGAGCTTATACCAACACATGATTTGTCAGTCAGCTACTCAAATCACTTTTCAATTAGTTCGTTCAGTTTGGCCAAATTTGCCAGAGTACCTGAAATCACTAAGATTAGCTTAGAGCAGTTCTGTGAAAAATCAAAATGCCAAAACCTCAGTTAGTGTCCCCACTAAGAAAAGTCAGGGAAAGCTCAGTCTTTTAACTGTTTTGTTTTGCAAAAGCAGAATCATGAGGCAGGATTAAGTGAAGCTCTGGATTAGTTGCCACATGCACTTAGCCTGGCCAGGGAACTGAGGATGTGTCAGTGAGGGGAGGAGGGCACAGAACTGGCAAATCTCTGGGAATATTGCAGTGAGGCTGCTCTCAGAACAGGAGGTGCTGCATGTGCTGGGACACTGGTGATATGGGGCTGTCAGGGTTTATTTAGCACCTCCCTTCCTGGCAGAGTCTTGTGGGGAGCAGAGAAGGCCTTGACTCTGTGTATGCACTGCTCTCAGCAACAGCTAAAATACCCCAAAATTATCAGTACTCTTTCCAGCACTTATTCAAAACATCACCCCATAGTATCTTCCATGAAGAAAATTGACTGCCCGGTCAAAACCAGCACAAGGGGACACAAGACACAAATCTCTAAAATGCTAAACTTTATTCCCCTGCTTATGGGACAGCTTGTCAAATTTGTGCAATTTTTCTTCAACCTGGATATCAAAGCAGGAAAAATATCTGTTTATTTTAGGGGTTTTTAAAAATAATTACATAACTCAGAAATAGCAGATGTACAAATCTTGAATTTTGTGTGTGGCTAGACATCAGTAAAAAGTGATTTTAACAATTTTGGAGATAAGGCATTTTTTTTCTTTCACATTTCTTATGATTATGCTGACATAATTCAAGCATGCAATTCAAGAAAGTTATCCATTCATGAGCGTGCAATTGTGTACTAATCAGATATATCTCTGTGGAAAAGCAACTTTTCATGTGACCCAGAAACCATAGTGGAAAAAAGACATGTACCTTTAAGTTTATATAAATTTTGCTCTAATTTTTTTTTCCTGCTGATGCTACTCAAACAAAAAAATACAGAGGATGTGTGGCTATTTGTCTCCCTTGTGGAAAAAATGTTTTGCATATCTCCAGCATCTTTTATATGAAAATTTCAAAGCTCTTCACTAATAACAGGATTACATTTCTATAAATGTCAGTCCTGGATAGTAGAGAAATTTCAGTGTCTTGAAGTTTTAACTGAGGACTTGATTAAGTGGTATATCTGTTATTACTAAGGACATCTGTGTCAGAGCCAGAGTCTGTAATTGACAATTTCTTTTGCTATTTCCCCCTTAGGAAACCATTTCCTTACACACATTCATTCTTGCACTCTATTGATATTATACTCATGCATCTGAAGAAAGTCACGTGGGGTTTTAGAAACAGTCAGATAGTTGTCTGTACAGCTCTAGAAAATGCCAAGATGAGGTAACTGGTCAGGTCAGTCTTTGTGTATATTTGAGCACTTTTGTGCATGCCTTAGTGAGGTGTAGTTACATACATGCACCCTTGATAATCCTCAGCAAACTCTGGTTTTTATACCTTCATGCACAGTAATGCCCAAGCAGGTCTTTATACACACACTGAGGTTCTGCATCCCAGGGCCAACTGGGGTCTTCTGTTTATGTACAAACTCAACTTTTTGCAGTCAGCCTTTCAGAAATTACCATACACACTTTTGCCAAAGAAGTTGCCCAGTGACATCACATGCCTTGTTTCCAGAAGAGTAATTAGTTGGATTCTTACGTTTTTGTCTACTTCTCTCTAAGGTGCCTCCTGTGCTCAGTAAACAGGAATGGGCTTGCACTTACTTAGACCACTTTTTTCTTCTTCCCCAAAAGGTGGGATTAAGGAAGAAACTCTGACTGTAAAAAAACAATTACTGAAAAAAAGAGTGATTCCCTCCCTTTCTCAATTTTTTGAGAGGGTTTCATGAATCATCAGCCATATTTATGTAATTCTGCTTAAGCAGTGAAGTAATGGGAACTTGCATTAAGGAAATTACTTTAGGTAAGTAATCATAAATAACCATGACAAAATAGAAGCTGATACATACCTGAAAAGGGATCACAATATTGATTGTTTCACCCACTTTCTTTACCAGAGTCTGTCTGAGGTGGCGTGGCAGCCAGAATTTGGGACGCTCTGCAGTTAAGCATTAGCACACTAAGTACAAAACTTTTGAGAATATGCAACATTATTTATAGCAAAAATAAGGCAATGGATAACTATAAGAAAATTGTGGAAACACTGTTTACATTTTTAGGGATTATCTCAGTCTCTCAGTAGTTTCAAATGTATTTGCCTACTGGATAAAAAGTTAATATTAAGTCTCAGTTATATATTTACATCTGAGCATGTTTTCAGTGACAGCAGCATTATGAAAATGTGTCACATCTGAAATGCCAAATTTGGGTGGCTTCTGTTGGATGTGAGTCTTCTATATGGACTTTGTTTCTTTGGAGAAATTCTTCAGTTCAGTAGAAAGGATGGGACAAGGGATGTATTGGAGTAAAAGAGTGATGATAGATTATGATTATCTGTTGCTGTATTGATACTGCAGCACCTTGTAAATTGCCACTGGGAGGTATTTATGGACATACTCAGAAAGCACAGCAACTGATGGATTCCTTTATCTTGCTACAGTCATTCAGTTACAGTTCTTTGAGATGGATGTAGTGTGATCTCTTTGTAGCATCTTACTTTCACTAACAAATAAGGACCTTACTGCATGGTTTTTTCCTTGGTCTCTGCTTTCCTCTACTTCACTGGAAAGCTTTTTAGGCTCTCCTTTTATCTTTAGTCTTTTCCGTATTATTTACAGAAGGAATTTCTTAACATACAGTTGGAGTGTCTGTCTTCATGACCATTTGGTATTGAGATGCATTAAACTTTGTTTTATTTACATTGGCTCAGTTTACTGCCAGTGAGACTCTGGCAGACACTTTGTGTGAGCCAAGGTTGAGGAATTCACTATTAGCAGCTCTTGATGTCTTTTGGACTCCAGTCAAATGAATTTTAATCTACCACTGTTGGGTGATACACAGGATGGTAATTAATAATCTGAGACAATGAAGTAAATAGATCTCTTGCCATAGCCAACACAGTCATTTTGCAGTAATACAGCAGCTTTTCAAGCAGAGAGGTAAATATTAAAGAAATGTTTCTTAAATGCTGAGAGTGCCATTGCAAGAGGTGAAATGTCCATATTTTGCAAGTAAGAAGTAGAATTTTATTTTAAGAGCTATGCTTTACAAATATAAGACCTGGGTGCTGTAGAGCTGTTCTCAGAGCCAGAAGACACTGGGCACCTAATCAAAGTGGAAGAGCAGTTTGTGTGTTATTCTCAGATAAAGGCAGAATTTTGGCCAGAGGAAATGAAGGAATAGGATTTATTCAGTATAGATACTCACGCAGGATCTCTTGAACGGTAATTGGCTCTTTTATTGTTGCTGCTGCACTCTCACCAGCCAGGTTTACAGCCTTGATACGGAAATAAAGTTTGTCCCCTGTGACCAGATCTTTAACCAGTGCAGATGTGCGCTCGGTTAGGCCAGGGAGGGCAGGAATCCATTCTGTAGCTACAAGTACAGTATTTGCATATTGCATTAATACATTATTTTTCCAAACTGAGGCCTTGTTTGCAATTGAAAGTAAATTTCTATTGGGATAAAATGAACTCAAGTTACAGCACCATACTTAAAAGGGAACAAAATAAGTAGGAAGGAGAACTCTGGATCAAGGAGATTTGTTTACACGTGGAGTTAAGCAATCTCTAGACTTCATTACTCAAAACAGCTAAGGATAAGGGAATCATGTTTGGGTAGTTCCTTTGGCATTTTGTTTTATAGAGCTTAGAGCTGTGGGACTTCTTGACACTTATTTTACTACATGGGAATGGGGAGAATTTTGGAAGAAAGTGAAGCCTTAATTGAATTTCTTTTCTTGGAGTAAATATACCTTCTGCTACTGTCCAAACAGATCAGTGAGAGCCACATATGCTGAAAATAATAATAGAGCACATAACTGTTGGAATTTATTGTTTGATTCTCAATTGTCACAGTAGAACAGAATTCTTAGTGCTTCCTTATTATAAAGCGCAGAAATATGACTGATAAAATCGTTCTGCCAGACAATGACATAGAGATTCTGGTAATTCTATAGTGATGTCTCATTAAAGACTCTAAATTATTTCTGCATAAATTATGCCCTATAAACCCCCTAGTTTAGATTATTTGGCAATCAAGCCTAGTGTTAGGGAAAATGTCAATATTGAAGTGACTATAAATTTGTTCTCAGACTGGTGACATAAGTATTATGTTGTAGCATCACAGAACATTGAATTTTGTAGATATGGTGCTGTTACACTCTTTATTACCAGTAATGGTATTAAATGAGGTAAGGTAATGGTTACCTTAAAGTTTGACTGATGTTGTCACAATCATGTTATTTTATGTGTTTTAAGGAATATGCAATTCATGAATGATACAGAAGTATAGGAGGGACTATAGAACAGTAATGATATTTTTGTATTACTAATGTTTATTAAAGCTTATGATGACTGTGAAGATGACATTATGGATGTGATTTCCATGGTTTTACGGTCACATCATAGTGAGTATGGTGATGGTTGGCAAGGATGGTAGACATAGATTAGAGTTAAAATTTGGTCATGCTGGACATGGTTAGGTTGTTGGTAGTGTGTTGAGGTGAAGTTATTGCAACTGTAGCATTTTTTAAATGCTCTGTTGCTGCTGCCTAGTAGTCATGCTTACTTACATCCATCTTTGCAGTATTCCACCATGTAGCCATCTAATCCCCCAGCTCCAATCCGCTCAGGGGGCCTCCACTTCAAGGAAACAGTGCTGTCAGAAACATCCTCCACTGTGAAGTTGGTTGGTTCACTTGGAGGAGCTGTAAGGAAATACAGACAAGTAGATTCTGAGAAATAGCAATACAACTATGAGAATTCAAAGGCTATACAAGGATTGTTTAACCACTGATTTATGTACCACTGTCTATATTAATAAAATAAATCTACCTGAAGCTGAGTTGGAAAGCATAACACCTATTACATCATTTAATAAAAACACAGCATAAGGTTCCTATAATAAGAAGGGGAACAAGAGGTTAAGATAGTAGTTCCTATTCACAGATGCTCCCTTATGAGAAAAGCCACTGAAAAAACAAAGACTTGTAGAAGGGAGTCAAATTGTCATCATAAGTCTGCAGAGAAGTTTAAAAATGAAAATATGTACCTTTTATATTCTGTACTTACACCCTGATTGTAACTGGACAAAATTTGCATGGTCAAAGAAGCAAACTGACAGTAGCTAAATTTTACTTCACTCATACAGTGAAGAAAATGACCAAAAGTTATGACTACATGTTTAGAGAAACACTACTTATGATTTGTGCATTTGTAACAGAGACATACTTGAGAAAAATATTTTAGGGATAAAAAATTTTGGTTTAGATACAGCTTTTTCATATCTCTTCAGAACAGGTGTGTCATGGCTTTTTATAAACCCACAGTTCAGAAAGACCACTAGCTAAATTCAATCTTCTGCAGTATGACTATTTTCTACTAATTTAAAATAATCAAGAAAAGCCCTTACTAGAGGATCCAAAATACACATAAATGTTACTGTGAAATAATTGATATCAAAAAGCAAACAGAAAACAACTTTGTAAAAATAACATTTAGGGTGCAGGACCATAAAATTTAGTATACATACCATAAAAGCAATCTTATTAATGATTCTGTTTGGCATAATTTGTGTATTTGTGTATTATAAACTGAACATCTACTGAATATACATAATAGATTTTACAAGGTAAGTTAAATACAGGTTCACATATTGTGGAATAATTGAAATCAGTCTTGGTTCCCAAAGTTATTGTTTAAAAAAAAAAAACACCACCAAAAAATATCACCTAATTTCATTTCTGTAACTGTTAAAAATTTTTGTATTCACATGCTAGCAAGGACAGCACACAGGAGGAAATGCAATTGGGAGCATACACAACCACACAGTACACGATCAAAACCCCAAACCTCTTCTCTGAAGAAGTAAGTGTGAACTTTATCCTTAATCAAGTAAAACTCTGCCTATCCCATGAAAACTTTGGACCTTTTTTTTCAGTAGCTCCACTTGATGGTTCTTGTTTGACCTCTTTTGTTGCAGACCAGCCGTTGTGAGTTTGAAATCCAGAATTAAGAGACCCTTCTTGCAGTTCAGCCTTCCCTTCTGACTCCTTTACTGCATCATCTGCTTTTACATGATCTCCATCAGCAGGCTGTCCCCCTTCGCTGTTATTTGTAGATTTAAAAACTCTAGTCATTTTAATCTCCAGCTATTTGTACTTTTGTGGGTCTTCTCCCTAAAAGACTTAGCAGGCAGGCTTCCTGAGGACTCCTTTAGTTTGCTCCTTGCTCAGGGATTGCAGGAGACACTGCACTGCTGTGTTGGGAAGGATTATTTATAGAAAATCATTCCTCAAATATTTTCTTAATCATCTATCCTTTTAGCTGTGGAGAGGGCTGGGATTAAGGGAGCACTGGACGGGATACTGTGATATTTGCACCCATAAGGGAATGGAAGAAGCTGAGAGGGACAGGGAAATCTCTGTCAATTAGTTATCCTCCTTTTTTCAGATCCAGCTTGACTCTCACACTTCTAATTATAACAACTAAAATTTCATCAGCAATTTCATGAAACTGGAACCTCTGTGCTCTTCAGGAAGAGGAATGAGAGATAGAGGAATATTACAAAGGAGAAGGTTGATTAAATATAGAATATAGAGATGGCTGATAGCCTCTTTCCTGACACATTCTTTTTAGCTGTAAGAGCAGTTGAAGAGAAGAGATCAGAATTGTCCTGTCTTTGTTTTATCCTAGAAATACCATGGAGTATCAAAACTCACCAATTGGCATGAAGGGTTGTGAGGCAGGGCTTGGCCGGGACATGCCAATAGAATTCACAGCATAAATCCGCATCTCGTAAAACACTCCTTCAATCATCCTCTTGGCTTCGTAGGTCAGCTCCTTTAAAAGGTCAAAGTTCAGTCTCATCCATCGATAGCTCTTCTTCTTCTTTCTCTCTAAAATATAGCCTGGAAAGGACAGCTGTTATGTGGTAAAAGAACTGGAAATTGTTATCTCACATGAAGGAAAAAAGAAAATCTTTTTAAGTGAAGGAGAAATTTCCTTGAAATGTCTAAGGTGTGGTATAGAGTAAAAAATTAATTTATTTCGTTTATCCTGCTTCAATTCACTAACCTTGACTAACAGCCTAAATCCCCCACAAAGAATTAATTGGATGAACAGTTTGAAAATTCCTTTTATTTTAAATTAATGTTTTATTAAAGAACTGATGCTAGATCTCTGTGTTCTTTGCAAAGCAGTGGAAATGCAGAATGCTTCCCAGACAGTGCAGATCTCAGCTTGCTTCAGCCCTACAGTGAGTGAGATATGGCCTCTCACCATTTTTCTTGCTCTGATTTCCTTGGGAAGGAAAGAGAGCCTGTATGACAGCGGAGAACAAAGAGAGCCGGGTGCACTGCAGACCACATCTGCAGTACAGCTTAAGGTGTCATCTGTATGCCTGGAATCCATGTCTTAGCACTTCTCCAGAACATCCATAGCCTTTCCAACACTACCATGCTGTTTTCCATAATGACTGAGACTGGATAATCAGTATAAAAGATAAACTTCTCATTTCCCCAAACTGGGAATGGAATCTGTGATTTCTGATGCCTAATATGGAGGATGGTTGTATATCACATTGGAAACATAGATATTTTCCGATTGACCTGCTACAAGGACTACTGAACTGTTTCTTTCCATTTAGCTATATTAATTTCTGCTGCTTCTCTGTGTTGCAGATAGAGTAACTGGATGGGATCCACATAGGCTTCTTTCAAACAAACTTTGCTAGGAAAGCTATTAATCTTTTAACTACAGAATGAATATCAGAGAATAGTCATGTACGCATGCCATGTATGTGAGTGTATTGTGTGGGTGTGCTCCTACCCATGGACTGCAGAGGTCTCTACAGATGTCTGTAACAGGGGGCAGCTACAATAGTGTGAGTCCACAGCAAGGACTTAAAATTGAAGAAAATTGAGCCATGCAGGAGAGTGATTCAGTCCCTGCAGCTCACAAGGTCATAGCTATCAAACTTGCAGAGGTCCCTTTGGTACACCTGGGAAGTATGATTCACACTTCAGGTGTCTCCAGGGATTAGGAGAATGACAGGCACATTTGATTTGCTGGCATGCTGTAGGCACAGACACCATGCAGCCTTTCCTGTCAATGCTGAAATGCAAGAAGTGCATGGGAGTCTACAGAATGTTCTGGGAAAAGAACAGTGGAAGTATCTTTAAGCTGACAGGTTGTATCATCACTTTAAATGCATGAAGATGTACTTCTGTCATACTTGTTCTCAGTAACTTTCAGAGTTAAATGCTGTAAGCAATGAACCTATGGTTCTTTGGGTATGTTCCTGGTTTTTTCTCTCTTCAGCAGGGTCTATGAGACTGAGAGAAGTTTCATCAACTCAGTTTCTGGGGTTTTTTGCTTTTATAGATAACCAGTGTTAAGCACATAAGTGTCAAAATGAAGAGGTTTGCAATTAAAAAAAACAGGCAGAAAAGAGGTAAAATGACAATACTGGTTGTATTGGTGACATTTGGTAAAGCAGATTATTTCCCCAAATGCGTGAGAGTTAAAGATACTGCTTTAGTAATACAAAAAGCACACAAAATCTCAGGAAAGGTGAAGATGGGGTGTGAATTTCTTTTTTATATCTGTTGGATATAGCTAATAAAGACTGTATCTGACTGCCTACAAAGCCATCTGTAACAATATGAAGACAGATGAGAATGAGTATGCCTTTCCCCCCTGCCTTCCTAACTTGTTTAAAGCTCTGTGTGAAAGGGTAGTGCTGCATCTCAGTTTTCCTCTCCCCCTGCTGCAGGTGTTTTACTGGAGCTCTAGCAGTAGTGCAGCCCTGTGCTACCTGAAGGAACCTCCTCAGGTAGTGTGAAGGGTTGTTACTGGAACAACAACAAAATCCTTCCTTTGACAGTGAGAACAAAGCAAAGAACTTTTCAAAATATATGCCCTGAGAACCCTACAAAACAAAACCATAGCCTTTGTTTAGTCAGTGAGGTGGGGGTTGCCTGTGGTAATGACACAACTACTGGTAAATGTCTTTGCATGTAATATTTTGGCTTCTTCCTTGCTTCCTGTCAGAATAGATGAAACCACAAAGCACTGGCCCAGCAGTACCTTGTTTATTCCTGCACAGGTAAATTATTTGATTTAAATAATACATATCTTCTGGAAATGAATGAAGTCCAAACATCCAAATTCAAATACAAACTCCTCTCTTCCAGATACTATTCAGGGGATTAAAAGAGTTTTGGACATTTCTAGCTCTGGAATTCCCATGGGAGTCCATATAGCTTTCAATGTATATTTTTTTCAAAGAAACTTAAGCTCCAGAGATCTTTGTTAAACAAATTGCTAGATATGGACTCCAGAGGAATTTTTTCCCTTAAAATTGGTCAAGACCCTGCATTGTTTTCTTTTTCTTCGGAGGATCACAGAGATTTCTATCAAAAATTTACCATTCTCTGTGCAGAACTTAAGATGGCGTCAGTGATAATCTTGATTGTGCCTGCTCATTTCCTGCATCGCATGATAACTTTGCACTCTAAGTTTTAGTGCAGGTTTTAAGGTCACTAAAATGATTGAAACTATTTTATGAACCATTGTTTTATATGAAGTAGATTTATGAAGTAGTTTTCCACTATAAAACATATATTACATAAGTGCCTGAGATTGCAGATGTCTGGAGTTGATGACTGAGGTGGCCACAGATCTCTTTGGATATTCCTAGGTAAGCACAAAGGCCTGTACACTGACTTAAAATTTCAGTCTTGAATGAGGATAGTTAGCTTTAGCTATTTTTCATCTCACCTTTTTGTGCTTTGGTAACTTGTTTGCTGAAATACTTCTGACTCAAATCGCACAGGCAGGGGGCACTCTCTGCTCAAAATTGCAGGGCCAGACCCTGGGCCGGTTTGAAGGTTCAGTGCATCAGAGTAGCTCCTGCCTGGGGGTCTGCCTTCCTTATGTCTAAACAGAGAATCCTTCTGTGCCATTTAAAAGGAACAGCGAAAAATGTGTGCCAAGCTGCAGGGGACTTCATGTGTTTGCACTCTTACCAAGTACTGGTTGCCCACCATCGTATTTAGGGGGTTGCCACTGCACAGTGCAGTAATCTTCTCCAATGTTGCTGATTGTGGGAGCTTCTGGAGGGTCAGGAACATCTGAAGAAAGGGTGAGAATGAATGAGAGTTTTTATTGTTTCAATTCTTTATGCAAGTAATTAAATATTTTTAACACTTTTTTTCCTGTGTGGTATTGATGTAATGGTGTCCCCCAGGAATCAGTGTTGGGCCCAGTCCTGTTTAGTATCTTGAGTGATGATCTGGAAGAGGGTATTGCATCTATCATTAGAAATTCATGGATGACACCAAGTTGGGCCCGAGTGTTGATTTGTGGGAGGGCAGGAGGGCTCTGCAGAGGGTCCAGGACAGGCTGGATCATGGGCCAAGGCCAATGGTGTTAAGGTTCAACAACATCAAGTGCTGGGTGCTGCACTTTGGCCACAATAACCACCTCCAGCACTACGGCTGCAGGAAGAGTGGCTGGAAAGTGCTCCAGTGGAAAAGGACCTGGGGATGCTGGTGAACAGTGGCTGAATATGATCCAGCAGTGCCCAGGTGGCCAAGAAGGCCAAAGGCATCCTGGCCTGGATCAGCAATAGTGTAGCCAGCAGGACCAGGACAGTGATTGTCCCTCTGTACTCAGCCCTGGTGACGCCACACCTGAAGTGCTGTGCCCAGTTTTGGGCCCCTCACTACAGGAAGGACACGGAGGGGCTGGAGCACATCCAGAGAAGGGCAGTGGAGCTGGAGAAGGATCTGGAGCACAAGTCCTGTGAGGAGCAGCTGAGGGAGCTGGGGGTGTTTAGCCTGGAGAAAAAGAGGCTCAGAGGTGCCCTTATTGCTTTCTACACCTCCCTGAAAGGAAGGTGTAGCCAGGTGGGTTTTGGCCTCTTCTCCCAGGCAACCAGAGACAGGATGAGAGGACATGGGCTTAAGCGGCATCAGGGGAGGTTTAGGTTGGACATTAGGAAGAAATTCTTCACAGAAAGGGTGATTCAATATTGGAATGGGCCACCCAGGGAGTCACCACTCCTAGAGGTGTTTATGTAAGGACTAGATGTGGCAGTCAGTGCCTGATCTAGTTGACATGGTGGGGTTGGACTTGATGAGATCAGAAATCTTTTTCTCATCCAAATTTATTTTCTGATTCTGTGATACAGCTTTGTCAGATAGCAACAGTAGGTACAACCACAATGTATTAACTTAGTCTAAAGGGAATCCTGCTCTTTGATGCTTCTTTGTTAGGTTGATTTCCTTTAAATAGCATTGATTATTCAGCTCCCTTTTTCTTCCCAGACATAATAAAATTTTTGCAAAAATGTAAGGTAATTCTGTTCTGTAAGATGAGGCTTGCTCCAAGGTTTCCTATTTTCTCTAGAATAAATTTTATAAAATACAACTGCATGTCTCACATATTATGTCACTTTGGAGATATTCATAGTAAATATCCTGATTTAATATTTATAAAAGATTGAAGAATACTTAGTATTTATCAAGCAATTCTAAATTTTAATACTGTAGGTGAAAGTAATTTTCTTTTATCATTTCTGATTTGCTTATAACTTGTTCTTTTGTTATGTGTGCCAGGGTATCAGCAAATTAAATATTATGAAAAATTTATAAAACTTACTGACTCAAAATCATATCCCTCCCAGGTCTTTTGTGACTCATTGAAGAGTCTGTCAATCTGTTCAGCTTCTATCAGATACATTATATTTCTTTATTCCATTAACCATTTACTGCTTACAGAATGAAGTAATCTCTGCTTAAAAACATAACCCACGACAAAATGACTAAAAGCTTTTCTTATTTCTGACAAGCATGAAGCATGTACTTCAGAATGGAATGTCATCCATAAAATGATAGAATCACTTGAAACAGGGAATACCTGGGTTACTACTGGGAGTTCTTCTCTTTTCACCTCTGAAAAAAACACTTCTGCTGAATGGATGATTGATACTGTTCCTCTCTTTGTGATCCTTTCCCACTTTGCTAAACCTAAAGTCAGAACTTGTATCAGAGAGATTTTAGACTTTTTGAGAACGGTGAGCTTCAGCAGACTCAAAATTCTTTCATGCTCTGGCTGTTTCTTTCCTTCACTTACCAATAACTTTGACTGTGATATCAGCCTTATCTTCTCCAACTGGATTCTTAAGTATAACTCTGTAAACTCCCTCATCCTCTTTTTCTGCCCCTTCAATGATGAAGACACAATGGTCTTCATGCATCTCCACACGGACTCTGCCTTCAGATTCAAACAGGAGCTGTGGGCAGTGAAAGGGACAGATAAAATCATTGCAAGTTGTGCCAGGGACAGCCTGATGAGTCTGTAAGGTAGTGAAAAACTACAAATCATTAAATATTACAATAATTATTGAAAAGCTGTAAAATGTTTCAAGTTCTTTTTGTATGTGGAAGAGAGGAAATATAGACTGGTTGGCTCACATAAATATCATTTGGGAAAATTGGTTCTGGAAGTCTGCAGGTTGTTGGGATTCACCACTAGTTACACAAACCCAGTTATGTTTCAAAGAAGTTACTGAGTACTTCCAAAAATTCCTACCTGGGACAGCTGCTAACATCACTGTGAAGAGTTTCATGGACAACAGTTGGTTTCTGTATAAATTAAACCAAGACTCTTGTAACTGTTAATGGCATCAGTGTGATTTCTGCCACTCAATGGCCACAATTTAGTTGTACATATGTAATACTCTCCTTTTTTCCTTATGTGCCTATGTATCTTTAGATTTAGAACAGGAACCACTAGAAAGAATACATGTCCAAATAGTGATTAGTGCAGCAGGATCCTAACCCTGAGAATGGTTTATTGCTGTATAATAAATGTAAAATATTTTTTACTCTATCAAGAAAGAAGTAATTTATGTGAAAAATGAAAGTTGCTGCAAAGTGAGTCCAGTTTCACTTCTTTATAGTCCATCCACTCTTTGACTCATTGTCATTTTCCCATGTGTCTGTCCTGTAAGATTTTGTTCTAGTTATTATTGGAGCTTACAAGTTACTGAGGGGAAAGCATCACCACAAATAAATCTAAACCAGTTTTCAAATAACTGCTTTGATTCTTGTAACCCAGTCACCATGTGATGGTGATTAGAAAGGCTTTCTCAATCAGCTTCTTACTCTTAAATTATTCACCAGATCTCTTGTGCCCAGCAGGGGTCTGGTAATTAATTACCACTGTGAGGCAGGATAGTGGGCCTGATGTACTGTTTGACTTTTAATATCTACTGACTTAAAGGTTATTTCCTTTTGAGTATGACCTTTTATCTGGAAAACTAAGAATATTTGTGTGGTTGCATAAATAATAAGGAACTTACCTTATTATCGGTACTTAAATCACTGCTGTTTTCTGAGGGAGTCATGGAATCATCACTGTTTCGAAGCAGGTCGTTTCTCTAGATAAGCAAAGAAACCACAGAAAGTCAGCTAAGGCTGAGCAGAGCAGTAAAGCTGTTTCTGCAAGACAGAGAAGAGTCTGTTGGGGGGGGTTGAATATGGAGGTGGGAGAAAAGCAAAGTTAGGCAGCAAGCAGACCTGGGAAGGAAATCTTCCAAAACCAAAGTAAAAAGCAGAAATGGAAAAAAAGTATCAGGATGCAGTGAATTAAGGAAGGATAAGTCAGCTAACTCAGATTTGCTGCTTAGCAAAGGAAGAAGAATGACATTCCTGCAGTATTATTGTAACTGGTTGTGAACCTGGCTGTGTCCTCTGGTACTAGTTACTCTATATGTGTAAGTACAAAAATAAGGATTACTTCTCTCTGTAACAGTGGGACAGTAAATTGATGTAAATATTTTAACACTCAGAAATAGTCAGGTCTGTAGCACTCATTGAACAACATCTTTTGAGGCTGTGCTACTCTTTGTTTGGAATTTCATTAGTAAATATATTTTACACAACCTTCAATCAGGACTGGCTGCTTTTCCTCATATATTGAGACCTGCCACCTCATAAGTAATGCTGTACAGAGATTGTCTGATACCCAGTCATCATTTTATCAGAGAAGCTTCTGTATAGAAGAGTCAATTTCTTGGCTTTTTAAAAATTTGTTTCCATACTAATTCTGCATTGAAGGAAAAAGTTCTGAGTACTATTAGATATGCTAACCTGAGCAAGAATGCTGTATAATAATGAAGAAATAGGAGATTAGGGGAATTAACATAATTGGCAATATTGTTTTTTCTGTATCTACACATATGGATGTGTAATGGTGCTGTAGAATGTTATGCAAAATATTTCTGTTTTGTGCTAGTTATAGCTCAAAAGCCCACAGATGGTGAGGGGTGGGGATATTTTGAGATACCCAGAAAGGAAGCTCACTTAACATTTTAAGTCTAGATTCTAAACTCTTTCTCTGATGTTTTGTAATCGCTTTGATAAGATAAATAGCAAAGTTCCTCTATTTTTATTATATGAAATTCTGTTTTATGCCACTAGTCTGCTAAGATGACATTTACTTTACAAATGGTAGAATCCTTGATAACGACTAAAAAAAGAAGCTGCCACCTCCAGAAGATGTTCATTCTATCAGGTGAAGGTGATGGGGATGACTCATAATTTATTTATTTTTCTCTGAGGTAGGAAGAGAATAAATATGTATTATATCCTTCTATCTGCATCTACATATGTCTCCTCATATATAGTCAGCCCCTTCTTTTGGACTAAAAAACCAGGGAACAGTTCATAAAAAGGAACAGTTCAGGATGAATCACAAAGCCAGCTATGTCCCAAGCAGCTGCAGTTCAGATATTTAATTTTTTTTTTCTCTTGAGGTTTAAAAACATACAATTGAAAGGAAAATGGAAATACTTGTAAATAACCATAAACCAAAGTAATATTTGAGAAGGAAAAATAAATTTGCAGTTGTGACTTGCCTAAGACACTGTGTCAGGTTGCACATTACCTTATTCACTTTCTGCCAGATGACAGTGGGTGTTGGATCTCCTGATACAGGAACATCCAATCTCAGTTTGTTCCCAGCCACCACGACAATAGTGTCAGGGGATTGGCCCAGACAGTCAAGGTGGATTTTAGGGGGCTCTGTAGTAAAGATAGAGAGGATAATTTTTAAATATAGTTTGAGTAATCTGAATGGAAAATGAAATAAAAAGAATATTCATGCATTAAATTTAAAAAAAATCTGCTTATTTTGCTATTGAAAACATTCTTACTTGCATATAAATAATGACTGCTGTTCTTACCTTCTCTTGGTACAAAATCTATCTTGACCTCTGGGGGGGAAAAGAAAAGATGAGACAGGGAAGAAGAAATGGATCAGAAAACAGAATTTACATAGCATACATACATAGCAAACAAAGTAATTTAAAAACTGATTGCAACTTCATAATGCATATTAATCAGCAGATTTATACAATGAATTAAAAAACAGGCTCTGTAAACCCATGTGATAATGGTAATGCAAAATAACGGGGAAAAGCAATGTGTCTACGTTGAGGTATCAGAAAAGGGGTTGGCATTCTCTTGCCTGGTATAACCATGATTAATGTCACCATTTTATCCCTGTGGAATTCCCATTACATGTTCTAAAATAACTTACCCAAAAACTGAAGCTTGGCAGAAAGGTTATAAGCAAATCCTTGAGGAATGAAGGAATAATCAGCCTCGTCCTCTGGTGTTACATCCTCAATAGTTAGCTTATGGATTCTGCAAAGATGAACAAATATATTGCACTCCCTTCCCTTGCCTCCCCAGGAGAAACAGGGCTATCTCAAGAGACAAGGTGCAGGCTATAGGATACTAATAGAAATTATTATTTCTTCTTCCCATGCCATGACACAAGGCAACAACCACCAGCGCTGCTGGTGTCTGCTCTGCTTTCAGTATTAAATCCAATCCTATTAAAGCCAGTACATTGTCTATGAATGGATTTTTTTTTTTGTCAAGGTAGATTGTTTGAAGAGAGGTAGCATTTTCCTTGCTCTAGTCCAGTCCTTTGACATTACAAGGGCAGTTGTAACGCTGCTGACTGGTTTCATTTGATCCAATTGTGAAACAGTAACTCTGACTAAACAAACTGAAAAGTGATTCTCCATCCCTGTATTATTTTAAGTTCAAAACAGAATACAGAAAAGAGTACCAGGAAAGACTTCACCTGGTATTTAATGCTGAATCTTCTTGGTCTCCATTTCCATTAGTAGCTAGACTGCTAGGAAACTTGAGCGCAGAATTACAAACAGTATATGTTAATATAAATGCTAATTTTTCTGTAGGGTTTACTCACATGTACTATCTTAACACTACTGTTAGTTTTAAAGTTCTCAACAATGTGTTTTGAATACCAAAACACGATGTAATCCTAATGAAAACTAAGATTTACTTTTGCTGATGCACTGCTGAAGTCATATATAGAAAATGCACCAACTCAGAAAGACTGCACACATGCTAAAACAAGTCTGTCACTAAATGTTGGTTGCATATGAAAAGCTTCTAAACTTTTTACCTGTTAGCTGGAGTCAGGACAAAATCTCTCTTTATATTCTTAACCCTTGAGATTACAATTCTTATGGATTGCACTGCAAATCCCAAGCCTGTACCTGCTTTCTGAAACAAGACTGACCTGCCAATATGGGAGATCTTTATCCTTTCATCTGGGATCACCTCCTTTCCGTTTTTCAGCCAGATTCCTTTCACGTTTTCATCTGAAACTTCACACTTGAAGACTGCCTGGTCACGTGCCTTCACTGTCAGGTCTGCAATGCTCTGATAAACTTCCAGCTTTTTCTCTGATATCGTGAGAATAATCGATACACACATCAAAAATCAGAATAGCTCTGTAAGTAGATGATGTGGATTTACTGAGTAGAAAAGGCAAGGGCTGAGCAAGCAATATGAAGGGAAATAGACAGCCTGCAGGGCTTTAACAGGACTGATAGCTAGCAACAAGGACTGATAGCTAGCAACAAGCACCTGTTGTTATCAGAGTATCTGCTATATCCGGCACACAGGTCTGAGTTCTCCTCAAAGCCTTTATTATCAAACCCTATGGCCCTTATTGCATCTCCTTTTTCCCTGTCAGGGGGATTATGCTACCACTCTGCACTATCTGGAGAAGGTTACCTTCAGCCTATTCTCATTTTTCGGCTTCTCTGGTTCTGGGACGTTCCCTGTGCCTACCTTGCACAATCAGTTCAGCGACTGATACCCCACCATTGGTCTTCACAGTGTAGTGTCCACTGTCCTCCTTGGTTGACTCATTAATAATGAGATACTGTTTTTTTCCATCTTTCTTGAATCGGTATTTAAATGTTTCTTCTCGTGTCAGTTCAATTCCATCCTTTTCCCTGAAATACCAAATAGCGTTGAGTCATTTTTGCTGCGGTTGAAAGAGGAGAGTAAGGATCAGCTTGATGTTACTAGGGATTGGAAGACACAAGGTGAATCCAATCTTTGTAGCATTTCAAGCTGGCAAAAAAGGGGATTGTTGCACAAATGTCAGTGCAACCAGAATGCCTCTATCTTGACCATTAATTTTCCCATAGGTATTTGACTTTTGGTTCAAGAGAATTCACCACAAGTCATTACTTGATTTTTTTCTATTTATATGCTATAGATAAACATGAAAATATGTTAAATGCTGTAGGAGATAAAAGGTTGAAAACACACTTCACTAGCAGGAAATTTACTGTCTTAAAAATGGCCATAAATTAAATGGGACTTGATGGGATATTACTTAAAAGTCTTAGTTTTCCTGATGTGAAATATAATTGTTATAAATCCATGATTTGTGGGCATCAGCAAAAGGAGAAAATTTTAGGATGGATTCAAATGAATGTGTATTTTGGATTTTGTAGATCTTTCCATTCAAGGATGCCATAGTATACTTAAGACTTTACTAAATTAAGCTTCACCATCTAGCACAGGAGGAAATTGAATTACTGTAATTTCCAGTCATCACGAAGGGAAATGCACAGGGAGGACTCACGCTGTTTAATCAAGGACATACAAAAATACATAAGGTGTTTCAAGGGTTTCCTGTTGCTAATCCTAAATAACATAAACAGCAAATACTTGTAATTTCTTCAATTTGCTAATTTTGTAGCATTACATTTTTTGTTATTACTTGAATATACTTCTATTTTGTTACTTGAATACTGCTCCAGTTTGTAAATGAAAAAGGTTTTCTCTTTGATAGCTAGTCACATGGAAAAACAAATAGAAAATATGTGTGATTTTAATAGAGTAAAAATATTCTTTCTACTTTTTTGTTATTTCCCTTATTTGTGACTTATTTGTGACCAGTGACTCAGTGACTATTCAGCTTACAGAACAGCAAATTGAAATGCTACTTGGAACTCATTAAAATACTACAGCTCTAATTTCTAAGTAGATATATGCAAGAAAACCTTTTACCTCTATCAGAGTCTGCTAATGTAAATCACAAGATCAAAACTTTAAGCAGAAACAAAGATCCTACAAATTGTGACTTAGATGTTCCTGATGCAACTGCATTTCAGAATACCTACAGGTATTCTGTACATGCCTGTTTGTTAGAGCAGAGCTCAGTGGAACTCAGAGTTGGTTTAGAGAAGGACCGGCCCCCCTTCCAGGTCACACAGCAGCGCTAGTAAGGGAGGAAGCAGAGGATGCCTTTAACAACTACTTGAAACACAGCACTTGGTATGATTGTCAGGATAATGTTTCCTTTTCTTTCCTCTTCATTACTCTTCAGACAAGAGTCTGAGACAACACGTAAGATGATCTCTTAGGGCTGTTGTGATTCATGCAAATTAGTTTTGGAACAAGTGCTACAATGCTTTACAGAAACCTTTGCTGAATTGCTGAGAATGGACTTTAATCCCAAAGCTGAGCATGCTGCTGTCACTAAATGCAAAGCCAAGCACACACACACTGTGCCTAGACTTTTGGAGCTGAACTTTTACATTTTTTTTCCACGGTCTCTTTTGATACAGGGCTCATGAAAAATATCTGAATGTTCTATTCACCCATTGCTAAAAAAAGAGTTCTCTTGAAATCTTGACTAAATAATGAAAATAGTCTTTTTGTAATGATTAGTGTCTTAAATCCCTAGGAGGAGAATACTGTCTTTAACTTGCGTTTGTTTTACTGACTGGCACATTGCTGGTCCTGTGGATGAGTAGAGAGATTGCAGAAGGGTATAGTGACAAATAGAGACTGTAAGCCTTGAAACAGATCTCCAGATAGCATGTAGCTTAAAATAATACTCTGCTGCTGTGAAAAGCAGAAAACCTCTTTAAGGTAATATTACAAGCCTTCCTTTGGCAATTGGAACTATAAAATAGAAGAATCTGTTTATATTAAAGTGTAAGTGAAGCATTATACAGAGTCATAGAAATGTTGGTTTACAGAATACCATAGGTCAGTGGCCCAGCCTCACATTTGAAGCAGAACTAGTGCAGTAATAGGTAGGTCAGCTGTGGTTTTGTCTTTCCAAGTCCAGAACATCTGCAAGGTCAAATATCTGTTCTCAACTTCACCACTCAATTCCTCTTTGTCTGGAAATGCATTCCTATTTCCTGTTTGGATTCTGAGGATTAATTGCTTAATGTTTTCTGAGATATCACTGATGTAGGTGATAATTGGGACACACAGATTTATTGCTATAAATATATATTAACATGGTTTCTTTTGATTTGGAGCTGATAAGATGGTACATCCAGCATTCAGAGATGGAAAAATTAGATCAAAACTATGTATTTTATTATATCTTTTTCTTCAAGTATTATCTTATTTCCAAGACATCCGGAGTTTAGAAAAAACCTGTTCCATGGTAATGCATGAGATGTAATAATGTGCAATCTTCCTTGGTGATCAAGAGAACATTCTTTTCTGATTGCTCTGAAGACACCTACATGATGAATTCTCCAAGCCCTAGTCTGATGGCTGTGCCTCAGCCTTATTTCTGTCTTGTGCAAGTCACATAATTGCCTTTGTTCATGTGCTTGTGGTTTTATATCCTGGGTTTGAAGATTTAAGAACTATAACAGGTGTTCTGAGTTAGTGCCTGTTACTTGGCTTAAACTGTTGATCATTCCCTAATGAGCCATAAAACTGGAACTCTTTCTCTGCATTGTGTTTCAAGTTTTCCCTGGACATTTTTCTCTGTGGTCCAAAATGTTCCCTTTTGTTGGCAAAGTGTTTTTTGTTGACAGAGTCTCACATAACAAAACCAGTAAAATACAGTGTGAATGTCTAACTGCTCAGTTTTCCATTGCAATGATTTGATGAGTTTCTCTGATCACTTGCTGCATTTCAGACTGGGACAGCTGCTGGTTTGCCCTTGTCACATCAAATGCCCATCCCACAGATAACAGCTCTGTGAGATGTATGGGAGTTGTTCAAAGGCACAGGATCAAAGTGTGGCAGCTGCACTGTGTTCTGAGAGGGACAGATCTGGTTGTCCCCATCTCTTGTGACCAGGCATCTACAGTCAGTTCCTGAATAATAGAATCCGTGTCCCTGTGTTTGTGGATTTAATAGTGTAATGCACACCCTGTACTAGCTCTCGGACTCCATTTAAATTCTCAGTTCCTTCCTTTGGGAGAGCAGATCATTAGTTGGCACTTTCCAGGAATGTAATGGGCATTGTGGGAATGCTTGATAACCATGTGTCTGAAGCTGTTAACAAGCACAAAGGAATTTCAGCTGGTAGAGAAATGAAGTGAGAATATGAGCCCTGCTTGTCATGCCTGCCCAAGCAGCATGCACCTTCCAGATTCTGCTCAGCTGGAGTGCCCAAGAAAACAGGATCCATGGTCTATGTGTTTGTCATCTTAATCCGTCTCACTGCAGAAGCATAACGACCAGCTTTGCAGGATCACCACAGCAGATGTGTTCCCTCTGTGTCTCAAGAGACACTTCTTTTTTACCTAAGAAAAAATACTTTAGAAACCCAAATGCCTCACTGCAGTTGAGAAGATTTCAGAGAGTACATCAAAGTCACCACAGTATGGATCTGATTAGTCTGGGCAATACTTAGGCATTACTGCAGTGTAAACACTGAGCAAGAAATTCTAGAGACACTATAAAATATGTATACTTAATCTGGGGTTTTGTGTCATATTTTTGCTTCTCAGTTCCTCCTCCATATTTGACATATAGGAGGAGGGACAATCTTTTGATGGAAACAATTATGTAGGATGTGTTCTCCCTTTTTATTCCACACCTCCTGGTATGTTCCATGGAGGAAGATGTTTTGTGTTGGTTTGCTTTGCTTTGCTTTGCTTTGTTTTTTTCTTCTTTTCCCTTACCATTTCACAGTAGCTCCTTCCTCAGACACTTCACACTCGAATTCCACTCTCTCTCCAACCATCACCATCTGGTCCTCTAGTGGGTGAGTGATCAGGATTGGAGGTTCTGAAAATAAGGAGAATTTTATTAAAACAGTATTCTGAAACAGTGGAGACCAGAGGTAGATTTCACCATTCCCTACTCCACAGGAAGAATCCGTGGACAAATAAATGGTGATGATCCCTGTCTTAGAACTTAAAATTTACTATGCCAGACTGTCTTATCTGAGTTTCCAAATGACATTTTTCATGAGCTGGAATAAAAATATAGAATTAAACAGTTTTCATGTATATTGTAAATTTCTAAACAGGAGGCATTACTTTTCTGTACTATTTGATCCACTCGTGGAGCTTGGGTCAGATGTTTGTTTTCAGCAGAATCAAATTTTTAAAGTAAGTTTCTAGCCCCATTGTTGAGAGGTAAATGAGAATTAATGATAACTATCACTGTTCTGCTTTCCTGGTTGCTGTTAGGCAAAATTTTCCTCAATTTAACTGTAAGAAAAATACCTACTTCAATAGATCTCAGAATTTGTTAATATGTTTAAGAATTTCCTTTCCTGTAAGATAAATCTGTGAGTAGAGAAGATGACAGTAATTCAATGCTAAATGTACGGGGAGATCTCTTTCCTTTTGCTACCATTGCTCACCTTTTACAAATAATTCTGTGAAGCTCTTCTCATCCCCTACCACACATTCATATGCTGCATCGTCAGCCAGGGAGCAGTGGTTTATGGTCAGTATTCTCTTATTCCCAACAGCCTCAAAAATATATCTGAAAAGAGAATCTAAATGTAATTATCAGAGAAAATCCCTTCTAGACCCAGTCACTGTCTTCTCCTGCCTGGAAGAAAAAAGATTCCTCCTCTTTTTCTGTTATCAGTGGCAAGATTTGTAAGGACTCAAGCCCAACAGGCCTGTCCTGGTGCAGTGAACAGCAGCTGTGTTTGAAAAACTAGCTTAGGAAATTGTGGGGAATCTTCCTTCAAGTGTGAGATGTGATCATATGAATGGTGTTGGATGCTATCCTAAGATCTAGCATGACTACCATTAAAAATGGCTTCAGCACAAAATCACTGGAAATTTGTTTTACATACAAGTTACACGGAGGTATATCCCAGATCAGGAGAAAGTGCATTTGTACCCATCAAGAGCAGAGTATAATCTCAGGACTTACTTGCTAAGTTGGTAGATGAGGGCATCCAGTCCCACGTGTAGATATATAAAGCAGAGGGAAGAAAAAAGAAAGAGTTATGACAACAGCACACTGCCCCTGAGCCATAGCACTACATGGATTCCTTCTCAGCTCCTATTTCTCCCTGTTTATTCCTTTCTTTCTAAGAAAAGCTAGGTTTTTCACTTTGTCCAAGCTGTAGCTCATTCCATTTTGGATTTCTCGTATTTCTAGTTTACCTGCCGCTCACTTGGATCTCCTGCCCATTCTTCAGCCATTTCACATCAGCATCTGGGTTGGCAACTTCAACCATTAATTTAATCTTCTGCCCCTTGTCTACTTGGTAAGCTGGATCCAGTTTCTTGAGGAATGCTATGATAAAGAATGATAAAAAAAAAAAACCTTATAATTTTTGTACTTGTGTTTTTTTCATTCTGGGTCATGAAACAAATCTTTATTCCCTTTCATGTTGTTTACCATCATGTTAAACGTTCCCCAATTTCTGCATCCCTGTTTGAATTTTTACCCTTTCTGTCTGTTCTTCATCCTGTACTGTTTTTCCTTAATGTAGGATGACAGGCATGTGTTACAAACCAAAATAAGCAAAGTAGAATATTCTAAATAAGATGTGAATATGTACTTCAACACATCCTAAATAGAGTTGCATCTGCTCATATGGGAAAATTATACTTGGTCTTCTCAGTACTGATGAATGAAGGCTGTTTGCCTTCTCTGTTTCTGACTTTTTAAGAAGTCAGTTACAATTAGGTAATTAATACTTGACAGGACTAGGAAAGGCTCAAGAATTTCAAAGGTATCATACCAATGAAAATAAAATTGTTCAAATATATCACTGTTGCCTGACATACTGACTAACTGGGGTGGAGGGCAAGTAGGGGATGTTGTTTTATGTTCAGGGAAATATAAGGGGCCAATCTTGTGGAACTGGTGAAGTGACTGCGTTCAGTGTGTCCAGAGTTTCAGAGCAAGGTATCTCAGGGTGTTGGACATAGCTGCAATCTTTGGTAACCAGTATTTCATATGCAAAGGCTGGGTAATAACTGGAACAGGAAATTACTATTTCTCATTGTCTTGTATCTTGCTGCTGTAAAGAAGATATGAACATCATATTTGGAAGAAAAGCATCTCACCAACCTGTGCTTTTTTTCTCTTCCTTCTTTATGCGTTTGAGGCGTTTCAGCATCCCACGCAAATCTGTGATACCATACTGGAAAGCAATTTTCTCATATTCTGTAGGAGGAGCTTTCCTCAGGATATCCCAGACATCAACATCAGATTGTGATTCAGATTTTCCTTCACCTCTGCAGAAAGGGATTAGAGTTTGAGTGCTACTATTAAGAGTATTTAAAGAAAGCTGTAGGGTTGTCAGCTACATATTGTCTTGATGAAGCCATTTCTTAAAAAAATAATTAACAGTCTAACTTTTTACTATATTATGTAAAATAATGAAATAAAACTGGTGCCTCATTTTAATTTTATTTTTATATGTAGTGATTAAAATTGAATTCTATCCTGAAGGGTTTATTTCTAGCAAACAAAACTAATACATTTTAACTTTCTTTAATGATTGGTAATGGAAACATAAGGAAACTTATTTTCTTGTCATGGTCAATGAACAAAACATGGAACGTGGCAAAGCAAGGAACTGAATGGTATGCTGGCAACATCTTAGAAAAAAGGCACTTGGTTTATGCTGATAAGAGCATATCCTTTTCTACTCAGGACAATTTTTTTCTTCACTAAAAAGAATCACAGGTTATTAAGATGATTATCATCTGTTGTGAAGAAGATTGTTGTCTGTAGTAATGTATAAAACATAAGAGACTGGTGAGTAGTGGCAAACAAGACAGTATTTACAATGAACTGCTTATTTTATATTTTAGTCAAAGAACTAGAGATTATGAAAGAATTAATGTTTGGTTTAGTGAAACTAGGGGAAAATTTGGCTGTCTGGCTTTGGGAGAGGTCTTTTTTTATCTGCCATCATATCTTTGTTTGAAAGATCATAAATAGAAAAAGAGATTGGCATGACCTTACCGGTTTGAAGGGCGCAGGAAGCTGCTGTGCTCCAGAACGACGCCAAGAACCGTGTGGGAAAACACACAGCATCCCAGTGGGCAAGAAAAGGGCATCATGTGTTAGTACAAAAGAGCCATGAACCTCATCTTCACCCTTAGCAGAGAATGCCTGTGCTTCAGTAGCAGGGAAATGGAGGAATTCATGCAAATGCTCTGAAATGGGCTTGAGGAAAATGTTGATCCATACTGAAATCAAACTTGCTCCCACACTTTGTATGTACAGGTCCACTGTGGGATTTATCTGCTAAGTGCAAGCACTTCTGTTCATTCCTACTTATGGCTGATCACCTTCCAGGGAAACAAATAACTCTACTTCCCCCAGCCATCATGGCATTTTTGCCTGTCATCGTTTTCATTTTGATAAATAGAGTAATTATAGAAGAACTAACATTTTACTAAAAAATTTTTAGGAGAAAAACTTCCTTTGGCTGCTATTTCTGATTATCACCAGCACCAAGCAGATCCTGGTGCAGCAGAACATACTCTTATAACAAAGTCATGTTCAATGGTAAACCCCAACAAGAAGACAAGTTATGCAACAGGTGATGCAGAGAAAAGTGGCGTGTTAGTGGAATGGTGTATTTCCATTTTTTTGCAGGAAAATAACAGTCCAATTAGTCTGTGAGAAATATTGCTACTTAACAGTACTGCTGTGGTCAGTTCAGAGAGCAGATATAACCAAATATTTCTGGTGCTGCTTTTATTGCCAAAAAAGTGCCTGCTTGCTATAGGAACACTGTGTTTATTAAAGTGCTGCAGTCCAAGCTTGGAATTTCCAGCACCTTGTAACTCTTGAACAGAAGGAAGCAAGAGAAGGGGATTTCAGCTCAGTGAGACTGAGCTGAAATATGGTAGGCAATATCTCATATCTTCAAAGTGGTTTAGCACTTGCTAAGCCCGAAGCCCTCACCAGCACTCACTGAATTGATAGGAGGAGCTGAAGTTTGGAGTGCCTGTGATAAGAGCAGCACACTGGATATTTGCTTTGCTATAACACTGCATCAACATCACCAACAAATTTTACCAAATTTTACTCTTCTATATACCAAGCATTTAGTTTGAAGTTGCTACAAATAGTTTTTAGTTTTGCTTAGCAGGAGACAGAAAAACTGAACTGATTTTCCACATAGATCAAGATTTTTTACATAAGCAGTTCTTGAGCTTGTTGCTGTGATCATGCAGAGGAGTGGCTTTCAAATACTTGTAAATACATGTAAATTAAAATAGATATATAAGTACTAAATACTAAGTACTATATAAAACTAAGGGCATATAATATTTCTAATATGTATTTAATTTTTGTACCAGTACAATTAAACTTCTGTGGAGAAACTGTATCTTAAAAAATATAAAATCATAGGAAATAAGAAAGACTTAAGAGATCAAATATTTTAATCTTCCTAAAGACATTATATAAACATTGGTAGTTTCTCTATCTACCTGCTTATAGGCTTGTCTGTATATACACACTCTATATCTGAAAATTTGCAGGTAGGACTATTAATGGAGCTTTCAAAAATGTTTTGCGTGAGTTATTTTTAAGTACATAATGAGAAAAATCTTCCAATTTCAAAAGAGTTCCAAAGGAGTCTAATATCTCACTATTGAGAAGACTTTCCTAGTTTTTGCTTTAGCTTTTCCATTACTGAGTGTCATCCCATTGTTTTATATTGCAATACTGTTCTGGTGTATGCAATATAAGAAAGTGAACATAAAAAATAATATAGTCTCTCCCTAGGAAATACTTTTTTTTTTAACTAAAAGAAAAGGCTTTTGTGTTTCATGCAAAATGGGACTAAAGACTAGAAGTTGCAATTCCTGTTTAAATGAGTTCTGAAAATGAAAAGAAAAAAATGTGTTTGCCTTTGAGCAAAGTTTTCCCATCCCAGCACTTCTTTTCACCATTTTGCATTTGTTAAAATATTCTCTTTGATCCCAGAGCCACGGAGTTTGCCCAGAGAAGCTGTACTCCTCCACTACCAACAGGAACTAAGCAGTGTATGAAAAGGAAGAGAGCACTTGGACTCATGAGGTTTCTCCCCCTCCTCTGCTCTCCTCCCTGATGCTGGGGATCCTTATTCACAGAGATCACCTCATAGGTTAGCTATGCACTTGGGGGCATCAAGATGCAGCTCAGTGAACCTGCTGTAAATGGAATATGCAGCTGATATGTTTTAAACATATGTGGAGGGGTTAAAAATAGTTTTGTACATCCCAGAAATGGTTCCTTCCTATCCAGTTACTGTCAACTGATTGGACCCTGTCAGCTGTCACCTCCTTCAAGGTCTCTGCTCACTATCCCATTTAATAGTCCTGTGACAGCTGTTCCCTTTCTCTTCCCAATGACCTTTCCTTGGCCCATGACATCTGTACATCAACACCAGTTAATTAAATTACAGTGATAGGAGATACAGTGTTAAATGAAGCTCTTCATTATAGTGAAGCTATTTATTATAGAATGATCATTACCTGTGGATTGAGGGACACTTGTAAAATGGTGCAGAAATGGTAAAAGAATAATTCTCGATTCTGTTTGAATCTACAAAGCTCTTGAGAGTTCCCCAGCATGAGATCCCTTTTCCTCATCTATTTCAATGAGGAATTATTTCATTCCATTATGAGATTTTATGCCTATCTGTTCTCATTAATAAAATGGTCTTCAGCCTGAGGTGTGCAAAGACTGAAGAGTCCACAAATTACTTCTGAAGTGGCTGTGAAAAACAACTAGGAGCAGTGAATTTATGTTCTTAAATTCACCAGGCAGAGATTTTTAAGTCAAGAAATGGCAGAAACACTGCTAAAACGTAGAGAAATGTATAAGCTTATTTTAATAAATTACATTTCTAGCCTAAAAAATAATGAATAGTTAAATCAATAAATCTAACATTTCTGTAAATACTGAAGATTTTTACTGCTGTTTTGAGTATGACTATTGCTCCAAACTAATTATGAGAGCAAAAGAGAAAGGCATGAGGAGAGGGGCTCTTACTACCCAGCACCTCATTCCAGCTGGAGATCCTATATGAAATTATGCAAATATTTTCATGCTGGTTTTCATTTATTTAAAATTTTATAAAGAAGATATGCAATTGCTTTATGCCTTACATCTTCTATGGAAACCAGAGTGTGTTTACAACAATTTGTGTTCATGCCGGAACAAGAAACTTAGTTATCAATGTCAGCTATAGAAAGGTTGATAGGTGTCTTTTCTGTCTGATCTGTCTGTCCCCCTGAAGTGTTCTGCTTTAGGTGTTACTGCAAAGCCAGGATTCACCTATAGACAGGTGCCCTGCATGGAGTGTAACACAGGGGTTTGTGCAGCATGTGGCCTTGTTTGCACCACTGAAGTTTGGTTGAGTTAACCTGAGCCTACTGTGGCTTTATTGCCTTCTGTAGGAAGTTACTTCATATGTCAGCACGATCCTGTACTCTTTGTGAGGATAAAATACTTTTTATAAATAGTGATACCACTGCCTGAGCAGAGACAGAACACAGATTCACAACAACACTCATCCAAGTAGCTGATTGTGAAAACTTAAAGTAAGAAAGGTTAGACTTGCAAAACATGAATCTAAGTGATAGTTTTTATAGTAGTTTCAGGTGCTGGAAAGACAGAGTGAGTGGTCAGTGAACAGAAAGAAGCAAGTAAAACTTCATCACCTATTTGATAGGCAACAATATTATGTAAATTATTTTTCTAATTCTAAATACTGTGAAAACAGGAATACAAAGCAGCAGGTTATTGAGAAAATCTGGAAATTTAAGGGAATTTCAGAACTGGTTGCATGAAAGAAAGTGATGGTAAAAGCCAAATGACATTCAGAGAAATACATTGATTGTATGAAATTGTCTTAATTTTAACCTTAAAACTGTTTAAAAGAATTTCTGTCTCAGAAATTAGCAGTAAATAGTTTTCTTTCATGATATACAATTTTTGTCAAGTTCTACAATAAAGAAGACAAAGATGCATGCATTATTTCAAACCAAAGGGTTCTTATATTCAGTCTGACCCATGCATTTATAATACAATTAAATAGAAATCTTACTCTCTGTTGGCAACAGTGGAATCCAAAACATTGAGATTAAGAGTTTGGTAAAAAGAGAAGAGCATAAGTAAACAGGTTATAAAAACAGAGACATCAAGGAAAGATGGGAATTAGAGAAGAAATTACAGCAAAAAAAATAGTGAAAGTAAAAGTAACAGAAAGAAATACAAATTACAACTGGAAGAGTAAAACATATTTGTTATATTTATGCAACAAAGAATATCTATATAATAGATAATAATAGTTGAACAGTGTAATAGTTACATTAACTATCTAATAAAAAATCTTGGTTCTTAATAAGGCAGCATTATAAATAGGTATTTTTAATCCCCCTTCCCCATGAAAAGAGCTGCTGGAAACATGTAATTACCTGAGTCCAGGCCTTTTCTATCTTGGGAAAGATTTTTTTTCCTCTTTTTTTTTTTCTCCTGTATAAACCTAGCAGAAATGCAGCAAAGGCTGTGTATTTCAGGAAGTAGCCATAATTACCTGTCATGCTTTTTCCATTTAGAGCTGCTTCAGGAAAATGACAAGGATTCTAAGTTTGTGAAACTTTCACTTATTCCAGTTCTGGTATTTCAGAGTTGTTCAACAGAAGCCTTATTTCTCTAAGTCTATGGATTTTTTTACTCACCTTTTTTTCAGTAGGGAGCTGAAATTAAACTCTGCCCCATCATCATGTCCTTCAGTACTGTACAGTAATAAAAAGCCATAATTAGTTTCAGAAGGAAATGAGAATAGCTTGTGAGACTATAACATAATATAGATGACATATTTTTGTAGAGGAGTAGTAGATGGGTTTATAATTAATTAGAATGTGCATTGACGTGGAAAGTGACTTAAATAGGCTCTGTGTTCATATTAATTTGCATTTAGGTTTAAAAATAAATGTAATGAAGTTGTATTTTTTCTGCGCCGATTGTGCATGAAGTTGTACAGGGTATTAATTTGGTCATCATATTGATTTGGAATGTATTCATTATCACAGAGGTGTTGCAGAAGCTTCCCTCTTTCCTCTGTCTTTCAGGGGTGTGGATATTGTTTACAGTTGGGGCACTATTTAATCAAGCTTTGTGTGGAATGCCTCACATTCTAAAATCACTGGTTTTATCCTTAGCATTATCCCAGCTGTAATTTTTTCTTGAGGCTGTTTGTGTTACCAGAATTCATTACACTGAAAAAAAAGTGTCACATCATCTGTGCCTGGGAGAGCTGAAGGAGGAATTCTGTGATCTGTCTTTCAGTTCAATATACCTTTGCTCAACAAGCATCATGACAAGCAATGTTGTGGGGAGTTGGTCTGGGAAAACAAGAAGCACCAGGCAGGAGTTTTTTGATGTGTCGTTCTGCCCATTGCACATGGTGAACTCAGATGGAATGCACAATGTTATTTTTGGTGTTCTGAATCCAGTGGGTTTTAGCTGTGCTTCTGAACATTTGTAATACTGACCTACTCTGGAAACAGCATAAAGTCACTACAATCACTTCTTTAGATTTAATTCCTAAAAAAAGGTCTTCTTTGCATTCAGACAGGATTTAGAAAGCCCAAATGTATTTTCTTCATCTCAGCCAGTCTACTATCATCAATGACCAGCTGCTCTTTAACATCTCTGTTGTCTTGAGTGAAAGAATCTGGTGACTCCACCTCACAGCATTAATATTCTTCCAGAAGCAACACCTTGCATTTAATTATTGTTTCATAAGCAGAATTTTTTCGTTCCAGTTGTACTGGTGGTAGTTGTAGACCATAATGCTGCCTCTGTCCACACACAGTCCTAGTTGCTTCAGAAAAAAACAGTCCATCTACAGAATGCAAATCGAAGTGTTGGGAAAACTCAGTATTGCAGGAACAAGAATTTTTAGAAATAAGAAAACAGCCTCAACAGAAAAATGATGGGCATTTTAACAGTACTATTAAAAAAATGAAACAGATAAAGTACAAAGTTCTTGTGCTGCTGGACAATACAAGGTTAAAGAACAATTCAGAGTTGGTGTAATTTGAAATATGCTGTGAGAAGAGATCTTTTCTTTAAGAAAATACTGGCTTTACATCTTGGATTACTTTCAGAATAGTACAGTACTGGAAAGGATAATTTCCTGGGTATAAGGCTCAAACAGAGAAGTGTGGTTTTGGCCCTACTTTCACAAGAATTTCTGTGTTTGCAGGCATAAAATGTACATAAAAATAACTGTGGTAATCCCAAATTTGGAAAGGATTTCCTGTGATCAAATATTCAGTAAAACAGGTCTACAGCTAGCAGAATAACTATTCACCTTATTGTTTCACAAGTGGTAGTTAAAGTTTCAGGAAAGACCAGCAATCAAGGTTTAGCTTTTTTGAAGAATAAGACCCTAATAATTGCTTTAACATGCATATAGTCAAATCTAATCTCAGAACTCCAGTTCTTGCTATAGTAGAAAACATTAGGAGCAAAAGGCATGGAGTGAAAAATTTAACGATGATATGATAAGGAGTGTGCTAGGAAACAACAGATTTTCAGTTGTGTTGATACAATTCTGTGAGCAACAGCAATTTTAGTCAAAATGTGCTCAGTAGAGAGGAAAACATGTAAAACAGAGAGGGCAGACATGCATATAATTTAAAGTTGCTTTTTTTCTTCTGATAAGGGTGAGAAGATGTCACTTGCCAAACACATGCATGTTTTCTCTAGATGAATCTGCCTCTCACTGAACTACCAAGCTACTCTTTTCTTTATCTGTTTTTATCTATCCTTTTATATTATGTTTTATCTTTTTAATTTTTCTTTTTTTTTGTCTTACATTACTTCATATTCATATGTATTAATCTCATATAAATACTACACATTATAAACAGTGATTTATTTGAAATTTAAGCTGCATCGTAATTCTTTGGGCCTGTTTTTTTCGTTTTTTTTTGTTTTTTTTGTTTTTTTTTTTTTTTCCTAAGCAGAGAGAGACAGTTCATTGTAAGACTCAACTTTGTCTGCTGACACAGTCAGTGACTACCTGAGAAAGGCTGAAGTCATCCGTCTCCCCCCTCCTGCTAGGCTCCTGAGCGAGGGTATCAAAGACAAAGCTTCAGATTTAAACAGTTCAGTTCAAAATCTGGCTTCATTCTTACAGGAGAAACTGACAATCTGAACAGCCTGAAGCTGCTCACACTGCACTCCCTTCGAACTGATTTGTAATTCTTTTAATTGTGCTAAAAAGAGGAGAAATTCTCACTGCAGTGAAATAACACAATGCACTTAGGCACTGAGTGGCCCCCATTTTACAGTGAGGCTGGTGAGCTACCTACAGATGGACTCTACAACTGTAGACAAATTCTACTAGCCTTGTTTAATTCTTTGTGGTAAATCTTAGAAAAATTCTCATAGAAAAATAGGACTTATAGAGAAATACTCAGAGTTGCCACAGATGATTTGTGTCCTTTAGAGAAATAGATGTCAAAATATTCTTGGTCTAGTAACTTTTCAAAAATACATATAAAAACTAAAATAGAAACTTATTTATTATTGCATGAAGGAAAAAGGGAGCACATATTAATGTCTAACACTAGAAAAAATCCAACCAATTTTGTGAATCTTACTAATAGAAGGGAATATTATTCCATTAGGAGAGACATCAGAAAGTATTAAAGATGGGGGGAGATTGGCCTTTTCAACACCAGTCTTTAATATCTAAGACTACATATACCTGAGTTTTCACCACTCACAGTGTCATTGTCTTCATTCAACTAATATAGGTATAGAACATGAAAAAAGATACAATCAAAATGCTTGCAGGAATGTTATCAGTCATATGCTGCTTACAGAGCTCACACCAAACTCCACTCTCCTTGTTTGGCAAATGCAAATGTTTGTACCAAGATACATGTAAGCCAGACAAAATCAAGACCAACATCACACAGTATCTTTTCCATCTCTGTTGGTCTATATCTGGAATGCTCTTTACAGGCCTGGAAAAAAGGTGCTGAAGTTCTTGTTGCAATTATACACATTATGGATTGCCTAATTGAAGGCAAGCATGATTATTACACTAGTACAAAGTCCAAACTCTCTTAGGTGATTTCCAGGAGTTGTATAGTATTTTAATAGAAGAAATATATTCTTAGTAGACATCTCTATCTTTGTGTTTGTTTGTCCAACAGCTTTGCTTTTAGCTAGATTTATCTGGGAAAGTGATGAATTCCACAAGGATGCGTAGCCTGATCTAGACAGGTTTCTGCTGTGCATACTCACGTGCGGCGGAAGGCAGCTCGGATGTCCAAGTCTCCACTTACAGGTGCTTCTGATGTGACAAAAAGTAATGAAGAGAAATGGGAAAGCAAGTCAACAAAATGTAAAAATAAGCTGCTATTTTTAAAAGTTTTCCTTTGCTGACATTTTTAGAAAGAAATTCTTATATTGTAAATTGTGATTAATTGCATATTGAAAGATTAACACATCATCTTTAAGCATGTAACCTTCACTAATTAGCTTTCAACATCCAGTGGTTTTTTGATAACTTATTTCTGTCTCATGTTTCATAATAACCTGGAGCCTGATGGACTATCTTATCTCTTGCTTGTCAGTTCTCCTGCTGCAAAATTTAAATTTCAATAGTTTCTTCACAGAGTATTTAAACCCTAATGAGAATATGACTGGACATCAACTGAATACTATTATTAATAATAAATTATAATCTATCCTCTGACAGCAGAGATAATTCCTGGAACTATGTAGAGAGGTACAGAAACCTAATTGAGGATGTTGTATGGAGAGAATTTTATTACATTGTTGGTATAAATTGGTATGCTGCTACTGCTGGGAGCAAAATGGTTCTCAGTTGCTGCTCCTAAGTCTTATGAGTCCTATCTATTGAAACTACAAAAATTAACACTGCTGATCAAATAACTTAATAAACCTTTGTCATTAGGTTCAGTGGTAGCTGGACAGAAGTTAATATTGCAGCCCTTTCAATAGAATTGCTGAAACCAGAAATGGTCCAAACATTCAGTTCTTTCAGTCAGTCCATGCTTATACTCTTTTACTTAAACTTTTCCAGAGTCAAGGCCAAATTGATGTTGAAATGTACTTCCTTTTTAATTTTATAAACTTTTCAGTATAGCACTTGTGAGGGTGGCACCACTCATTAAGTAAAATGAGTCATCTGCTCTTAAAGCAATTTTATCTCACAAGGTGCTTCTGGACGAGTTGAATTTATTTATATAGGAAGGAAAAAGGAATTGACAATAGTGTCACATGTCTAAATCTATCTTTTTCAAATATCCATTTTTAGTACTGAACTTTTGCCAAAATAAGAATGAACTTATCTTCTATTCTAGTGAAATTGAACTTGATGAAAGAATTAATCTGAAATCAGAATAAAGCCAGAGAAAAGGTGGGCAGTTTTACATCTTTGTGTGTGCTTTCTTTAAGAGCATCACAGTTCTGACCAGAGTGACAACCAAGTGGTATTTCTAATGATCTCAATCCCATTCTCCTCTCTAGATCTTCAGGTCTATACTTCAGATTTGTGCTTGTCTAGTGATCATAATGTACCAGAAAGAATTGTTGGTGCACAGGGAAAAAAAATACAGGGGCAGGAAGAAAAAAAAGAGATGGAAGGAATTCACCTTACCATTGACTGTCAGGCTGAAATTAGAGCTATCAAACTTGTCCTTGGTAGACACCTCACATCTGTACCCTCCTGCAAAAGTCATGTTTGCTTCTATGATTTCCATTTCAAAGGTGTACACCTAGAAGAGACACCAATGATACAATAATTAAGTTAGAAAATGAAATGGTGAAACCTGAGAGAGGGAATACATGGAGAGAAATAGACAAAGGATGAACTATGTCTGTGTGTTCCTTTTAGAACTAAGAACCTCATGAGTGTCCAACTCATTACTGTAACAAAAAATTATCCATAATCCCCAATTCAGTAGAAACAGTTGAAGAGTGCTGTCAGTACAGGTATTCTTGAGGATAAAAAGGTGTATTAGCAAACTGTGCTGGGGCATACACTAATTCCACGTGCACTGGAAACAGGAATAATGCTTTCATTAAGCAGTTTTAGCCTCTTCCCAGAACGTTTGCAGAAGATGCCAAAATTCAGGGAAAGGAGTGGCTCATGTGAGCCAGTCTGTCCAGTTCCCTCCAGGAGAGGGTGGTAGTGATTCATGTACCGCAAGGAAGCAAAGTCGTGGTACAGACTCGTGTTCCTCCTCAGGTACCTTTGGACAAATTTCTGGTAAAAAATGTGTCTTACTCAGCTTCTTAAAGCAGTCTAGACAATGCAAGAAAGCAATGAATTCCAGCACTAATAGCAGAATGATTGACCTATTCAGACCAAGATAGACTATGCTTAAATAGCTGTCTGATTGTTTTCTCTTAAATATACCAAGTTTCTTGAAGGAAGATGAAGGGAATCCTGCAGTAGAAAGTGCAAAACTACTCCCCCAGTCCTCCAGCTGTTTTCTCATTTCAGCACAGATAAGGTTTGCAAGAGTATGTAGAGTTTGTCTCTTGTCTGTGTGGTCAAAACACAGACTTCTGTGGATAAGAATAGCCTTGTGTGTTGCTTTGGCTACCTTAACATCAAACCAGTCCTATTTTAGTTTCTATTTTCCTCAGATTAAAGATTAGTACCTAGAAGACTGAGAACTCTATTCTGCCAATTGTACCTTGGTATTTCGATCATAACTGTCATGTAGCTGGAGATGTTTCCCCACTTTGCTTCCCAGGTCCATCCACTTTCCTTTGAACCATTTCACTGATGGCTTCTTCAGCAGGCTCTCACCTGCTACTTTGGCAGTGAATGTGATGTTTCCACCTTGTTGGAGAAGTAGGTTAAAGTAAGATTATGAATTATGTTTATCTGTTGTATCACTGCTGTCACCCTGTACTTAAGAGCTAATGATAGTCAAGCAACAGGTGCAGTTTACAAACTTCACTTGGCCAACGTGCACTCACCAACAGTAACTTCTCCATCCTGTGGTCGTGCCACAAAGAGCCCAATGGGGTCCAGAGGTTCTTCTGGGTGTGTCTCAGCAGATAAAACTGAAATAAATATCATAATTACTATTTAGATTTTTTTTTTGGCATCAGACTATATATGAACTACTTAAATATTTTAAAAATTTCTCAGTAGATTTCTTCTGCCTCTGAGATTCCTTATTCTTTATGATCTGCTTTCACCTCCTGTCTCTATCTCACATTAAGGAGTCCCTGTGGATGTTCTTCCCTTCTGCTAATAAACCAGACTTGATGTCAATGTTAATTCTCTATTACCTTCTGTCTTTTGGCTGCCTTCTGCTGGTGGAGCAGGTGACTCTGAGGCAGCTGGGGCTGGAGCAGCTTCTGCAGGAGTGACTGCCTCACTCTTTTCTGGAAATGAATGTAAGCCAAGATTAGAGAAATTCTATTTCCTCTTTCTTTTTGAAGAAATTTTGCAAAAGAACAGCCTTTAATATATTTTAGGAAATGCAGAGAAATTAGCTGTTGTTTCCTAGAGCTTAGAGGATGTGCTGGAAGCAGAAGGGGCTCACTGAAGCTGGATGATGAGGCTTTTTCTTCTGATGAGCTCAGAAAAAACTGATGCCTGGTTTTTAAAATTCTATAGTCTTGATGTGTAGAAACTTATCAGATGATGAATAATGCTGTTATTTGTTGCAAACGTCAGTAAACTAAAGTAACTACCAAAGCAGATGGACAAACAAACACAAAGATGTCAATTTCTAAACAGAAAAAGTAATGAAAAACGATGTAATTAATATATTTGTAAACAGTTTGCTTATTCAGGAGATTTTGTTTAATGATGCTGTTGGAATGTAATGTTACAAAGCCTGTTGTTGTGGGCAGCTTGGAAAAAGCTCTAGACAGTGCTAGTAAGCAATGTGGAGAAAGTATTTTAAAAATCCATCCATAATGTAATAATCCCTGGTTTATGGAAGTTTGTATCCTCTCAATTAAACCATGACCTCAGAGACAAATTTAGGCAAATGCATTTGGCACAATGGAGAAGACAGAATTGTCTGAAAATGGAGTAGGAGTGAGCAACTGGAGCAGATGGAGGGAGGTAGAATTTCTTGAAATAGATCAGTTGCAGGAAGATATTTTTTCTCTGTAGGTAGTGGAGCTGCTTCCAAATAATAATGGACAATCCAGTTACTCTGTGACATTACATACTCCATTATGCTCCATAGCATTATTTGCAAGTATTCTGCCTATAGCAGCCTCTGCATGGAACTAACCTGAAAGACAATGAGGAAAATATGATGAGTACAATATGGCCCAGTTTGCTTTCAGGATGAGATAGTCAGCAGGACCATATTTCTGCATGCTCTGACAGCTGTCAAGTTGTCCTAATCCATACCAGGATTTTCCCTTACACATAATCTGTCATGCCCTGTCTTTGCATATGGAACAGGACATCTTGAAGCATGTTAAATTTTCCTCCATTTATTTTCAGCTGACCAGAAGGTGTCACAAGGTCCCATCATGTTGCTAGAACAAGCAGTGATAGCAAAGAAAAGGAAGTGATATAAGCAATCTGAGTTTGAGGCTTTTCACCATGTTGAAAAGCAAAAAGTCAAACACCAGAAGTGGTAAATGGATACAATTTTGGAGGGGAAAAAGGGATCTGGAAGGTCAAAATGTTTCAAAAAATGAGTGATTTCATCTATCCTAAGCATCTTCAGATACTTTTTAATGAGAAAATTCCAGGGAGTTTGACTCTTTAAATTTATTCCCAGGAAAAGCCTGGGAAAGTTTTTGAAACTTCCACATAACTGGTCTTTTAATGTGTACAAAGGTAGTAATAATGGGAGGTACACAATAATACAAAGGTTACTCTTCATATTCCAGCTCCTTTTGAAATACGCATTTTTGGTAGCAGGAGATTTTGAGACAATTTTGGGGAATGTATGAGCTTCTAGAAACACTACAGTATTACTTGTGTTTTGTCAATTGCTACAGTTTTGTATTTAAATTAAATAATATAAGAAAATTCCAGTCCTAAGATCAGGCATCTCAGTTTAGTTCAGGGTGAGGGTTAGTTTAGCTTTGCTTTGCTTTTCAGTAGTTAAGTGTAAAAGCTTGACAGAATTCTGAAGATGTACATTGACATTTCCCTTATGATCTCTCTGTGGACTTCTGACACCTGGAAAGAGTGTCTTAGCCACTGGAAATGTATTCCTCAGCTTAATAGGAATTTGCAGCTTCAAATAGTTGGGCAAAACAGATGTATTGCTGGTAGAGAAATTTTACAGTGTTAAAATAGGATAATTTCCATGGGCTTTATCTGTGAAGGTTGCATGTGGGACTGGAAATACTGATTAAACCAGAGGAAATTGCATAGGAAATTATGTACCTGGTTCCTTGACCTTGAGTTCAAATTTGACCTTGGAACTTCCAGCTATTACAGCATATGTCACATCATCTTCTTTTCCTACATTATTGATTGTCAGTGAATGCTTGTTGCCTTCTGTCTTGATGACATATTTTTCACTTTCAGTAATTTCTGTGCCAGCTCGCTGCCATTTCACCTTGATGCCAGATTTTTCTGTCTCTGCTTCAAACACAGCTGTGTTTCCGGCTGTCACCTCTGTTGTCTTTGGCTTCTTGGTAAATGCAGAAACTAAAAAAAGAGAGAGGGCTCACTAAAATCTGTTTTGCCATTGTGGCATATCTGGTGTAGTCAGCTGTTGTGGCTGCAGCAGCTGTCTCCTTTCTCTCCCATCTGCCCATGCAAGTTATAAATTACAACACTTTCCCCAGAGAAGCTGTGGAATTGTCTTTGAGTTTATCAGGTTTTGTCTCTCACTGGGATGTCTTAGCTCCTCCACGTTGTCATGAAATAAAGTGAAATGGAGAGCAAAATCGCCTCACTTTCTGTCTTCCTCTTTCTTTTTCCCCATATTGAGCTCTGGTTTTTCATAAGTGAATGTTTTGGTTGACAACCAGATAGCATGGAATATATTCTTACATATTTAGCTGTCTACATTAATTTGCCATGCACTTTCATCTAGAATTATTAATTTTGTCCTAACAGCTGCTTAATACAGTTGTTACAGAGGATCAGGATCTGTTCTTCAGCAACACTGCAGTTAGTGTGTCCTAATAGACTGCAAGGAATTAATGGTTCATCTTTAGTCCTTCTGTTTTGACTGATGAAGGCTTTAGTGGAAAGGAATTCACATTCCTATGATGACCCTTTCATTCCAGCTATAAGGATATAAATTGTTGTTTGTATTATAATTTCATTCCAGCTATAAGGATATAAATTGTTGTTTGTATTCAGAAGTTTACCTCAGAATTAAAAGTTGAAGTACTTGCCTACATGACACTCTACAACAATTACTTTCAAGGTGTAGATTAAAATATTTCCTCAATGTGTCAACACTTGGGAAGCTTATAAGGAGAATTAATGACATTATTAATATATAGGGTGAACAAGTGTAAACCAAATGATGTTTTACTTCATATGCAATCAAAGTAGCACACCAGATAGAGAACTGTAAACAAATAATGTATCATGATTTTGATCCATGGGGATCCCAATCTCTCTCAAGACTAGGTTTTAGTAAAGTAACTTGTTTTACTAATTTCTTTAACCTGATTTATTTATTTATTTATATTTCTTCATCTTTATTTTGAATCAAGTTTTTCATTTCATGTTCGTGTTTTTTGTCTTAATGAAATCTGTTATCATTTGCTAATTGCTATGAGCTATGTTGATGTGTAAAAATACCAGCAATTAACATTCTGATTCATACACTGCATGTTTTTTTGTGCATCATTCTGTCATCTTTCTATTGACTCACCCCTGTATAACTACATTTTAAAAAATACTAGTCATTTCATCACATCTAATTTTATCAGTCACCTCTGTGGCAAATTGTCTATGGCTCTACTCCTCTGGCAGTCTCAGGAACTCTTCCATACAACACAACAACGGTTATAATTAGCTTTGAACTTTTAGTTCTGCTTTATAAAAATGAAAGAAACATGGCATGAAAATGTTTTAAAAGAAAAAGCTTATATTCATGTTCAAACAGGTGCTTAAGTTCATGTAAATGGTATATTATTAAAAATACCATCTATTATTTTTATAAAATCTCTGCTCCTGTAGCATGTCTTCAGACTGCATAATTTACTTGACCTTAGTGGAGTTACATCTGCAAAGATTTAATCTGATGGCCTTTGGTCTTTAGCCATAACACAATTCATGCTTCTTGCATTGTTTTACAAAGGATTTGAACCTTCTTAAGCATGAGGTAAAATATGAACTACAAACACTTTTAGAATTTAGTAAAGATTGAATTTTGCTTTTCTTGATTATATAAAAACCAAAATTACATATTTTCAATTTCTTTTTCTTCCCCCTCCTCCCCCCCCCCCATTTTATATTTCTGATGAAAACATAGTTTTAGTTTTCAATGAGCCTAGGAAAGCCTTGAAAAATCTCCTGTTTTATTCTTCTGCATGGTTTCCTTCCCTGTTAAAAGTGTGGAAAATTTCCCCTGGGAGTGGAATGTTCCTGCATGTTTATAATTGAGGTTTCTTCTAATCTGGTGCAATAGTTCCTTAAAAATTTAGTGCTTTGTAGAATACAGGACTTTGTACTGTAGTGTCCTACAGCGTGCTGCCTGTTACCAGCTGCACACCTTTAGATACCGTCCTGCACTTCTGTAAATAACACAGCAGGGTGTGCATTGGTGCAGTGTATCCTGAATAATTGCAGGAGAGTTACTGTACACAGCAGGCTGGGCATGCAGGATTCCAAAGACCTGTGAAGGTGGCCAGGCTGCTGCACAGTGGGGAGACAGGTCAGTTCTGGGAGCCACTCACTGCTGGCTGGCTGGCTCCTATGATTCTACAGACAAAGCAGCAAAGAGGCATGTTTTCAGTCTTTGAGTGCTATTATCATCACTCTTCTATTTAAGCACAAAAGAATCTATAAATATATTAATTACCTAACAGCAAAGTGATTTGTAAAGGTTCCAGCCTACAGTGTCGGGGTTTCATGACATGCATACTTGGAAGTAACTCTGTGATCTGCTGCACACCCTGTAAAGTGATTAGGTTTCTTACATTTGCTCTGTAGATGACTCAACAAGAACAAAATTGTTGGTGAGAACACAGTGAGAAATCTCTACCACTACATAACATTTCTGGCTTTTAGGAAATCTAAACACATGTGCAGAAGTTTATATGTAAGGCTCCTTTTATTCCCTCCCATCTTTCCTGCCAAAAGACACTTTAGTTCCAACTTAAAATTATTGTGAATATTTCTGGAATTGGAAAAGCCCAAAATCTCCCATGAGAATGGAGGCCTTCAAGAACAGCTGCTGTGTACCCACTTTTTCACTGGTAAAGGAGACTCAAGTTTTAAATGAGTATTTTTCCTGTACTTGCAATTCAGTCAGGGGCAGTGTCCAGAGTGGCTTCTCTCTATCCAGCTTTTCTTTCACCTTTCACTGCTCTTTTTGCAAAGGAAAACTAAAGATGTAGGGCTGGAGATTTTACAGGAAATTACTTTGCTGCAGAAGAGAGATTGCTGAAGAAGCATCTGAAGAGAATACCGTATTTTTTCCTTTTGGGGAAGAAAAGGGGCTGCTTAAGAGGTTAAAGAGTTCAGTTATTCCCCGTCCCTTCATTGTGGCTGCTACTTTAAGTAACGTGTAAATAAATCCAAGTTGACCAGAGGTTTTTTCTCATGCAGTTACACCAATGTAATTCAGGTAATTCCTCACTAGGAATACTCCTAAACACCACCACCCAAAACTTCTGGTCTGTCCTGAGAACCACACTTCTGCCTGCTTTTATCAGAAACACATTCCCCATCTCACAATCTCTCTCTCACTACAATGTTTCGCTTCTACCCAGATACACCCCTCTGAGTTCTATATATTCATCCCATACTCTAAACACTCTTGAATATGACCACCACCATGAGGCTGTGGAAAACCCAGCGACTGTGACACGTCTTGTGTGATGCTGTGGAATGTGTCTGTCAGCCACTGACAGATCTCAGCGCTGTCCTGTGTTTATCCAGGCTCCAGGTGCCCATGAGTTAGGAGCCATAGGCCTGGGGCACCTGATGTCCTCTGCTGCTCACTGTGTTAACTCTCTGATTCCTGGTATGTTCTAACCCAGCCACACAGGGGGAGAGAAAAGTGACATTAGCACTAACACGCCATGGCACTTCTGGAGAGATCAGAGAGCCACGTGAGTTACCAGGGCTGATGAAGACAGAAAGTGTTGAATGGTGCTCTGTATGTTTATTGGGGATAGAGTTGGTGTTGCTGTGGGGATTTAATGAAGGGAGAGAAGAGGGATGTGAAGCTAATAAAAGAAAATGAGCCTAGGGCCACTTTGCACGAACCCATTTTTCAACACTTCACCTCTCATAACCCAGGCCTTCCTAGTCACTTCTAGCTTCCATAATGCAAACACACTCACATAATTTCTGAGTAACATAAACCAGCAGATTTTACCCCAGGCAGAAGAGGAAACAGCTGTATGTGGTCTGCAGTTATCTTGCAGAAACTTTTTGGTGGTTAAGGCTGAAGCTACCAGAACTTGTATCCTCTAAAACTCTTGAAACACCTGAAGATGTAACATGAGCCATACACTGTATATGTTACACAAGTTTCAGCTTAACTGGTCAGTAATAAAAACCTCTGTTTGAGATCTGTGATCAGATTGCATTTTTAAAATTTACTGGTAGGTCTTTCAATCACGAGGATGAAGAAAAAAAAATACATTTGCTTTGCGCCAAATTAAACTAGAATAAAATAATTTGAGTTCCAAAACTAATTTTCTGTAATAGTCACCTAAATAAAATAACAGAATTAGTATTCTGCCTTCATTCTGCTGCCATTTATTAAATCTTGATACTAGCACCTTCATGCTTTCTCCTTTACTTTCTGACCTGCTTTGAAGCAATATCCTTCTAACATCCATCATCAAACAAGTTTACTACTATGATTCAAGTCTTTTTCATACTCTCCTATGCAAACCCCAAGAAATGGCTAAGCTACCACCAGGGTTTCTATCTATTGCACTAATAATTGTTTCCTTTGCTCTCTTGTTGAGCTATCGATCTATTTACTGGGCTTTTATTTTATGAGTGTTTTCAGGCAGAGAACGTTTTTCTGTTGTCTTTGTACAGCATTAAATTGTTAGTAGGTAGCTGCTAAGTACTGTTGTATCTCTAATAAGAATAAAAATGAGTATTAGAACCTAGAAAAGCCATTCTTATTTCGTTATTGTCAGAAAAAATGGGGGTAAGGTATATAGTATAATAATGTTCAAATTACCAAAATAATTTCATTTGCCAGCAACATTCCCTAAATAATCTGGCTTAGAGTCACAAGCATCAGCTGAAAACCTATTCCTGAAATACTAGAATTTCAAAGTATGTGTGAACCAACTGAAATGAAAGTGAGCAAGAAATGTGTTTTCTACACAGAGTGGTAGAGGAGAATATGTGTTAGATGACATTTTCAGATTATATTTCTGCCTTTCTGTAATAAAACCTGTTAAAGGTATAAATTCTTGAGGAGAATCTAATGTATCTGGTTGAATGCAGCTGCTAGAAACTACAACAGAAATTTGTGATGAGTGAAATTAGACAAAATAATCACAGGTTTCTCCCACAAAGCTGAGTTATCTTATTGCACATTATCTGTATTTGGTGTTAAAATATGTATTGGTCAATATATTTAAATAATATTACAAAAGCAGTGTTAGCTTTTGGAATTCTTTAATTTGTTAAGATGTCATGTTGAAAATTGATCTTTGCTTGCACTTGGCATCTAGTTTTGCTTCTATATCATTTGCTCTTCCATTGAGTTAAAAGCCCAACTGAGGATAAGCAGACTTCAGTAATGGAGCTTGTAAATTCCTTTCTGAGGAACTATATAAAGATGCTGCACGTTCCTCAGTCAGGACCTAAGTGGCTTCTTGCAATTACAAGCTTAATCATTCCATGATCCAGAAGCTATTGAAAGACTCAATCTTATCATTCCTTGCCTACTTCAGCAGCTGAGATTGCAAATTCCTGCAGCATGAGCAACGGGCGAGGAATAGTTTCACTAATCAGTCACCTCTCTCTCTATGCATCCATCACACTTGCTGTAAAAGGGGGATAATAATGTTCAGCTTGGTTTGAATCTTAACTTGCACAAGAGGAAACTGTCTGTATGAATTTACGGTTTTTTCTGCATTCCTGCAGTGCATAGAAGTTTGTTGCAGTACTTTGTTCTGCTAGGTGCTTGCAAATGTGAAAGAATGATCTCATATTCAAACTAAAATTATGTGGTTTACTCTTAATTATGCAACGACTACTACTACTACTACTATTATTATTATTATTATTATTATTATTATTATTATTATTATTATTGAAGCCTCTGTGTACTTACAAGTTATTTGTAAATTCTTGATGAAATTTCCTAATCAGAACTGCAAAATCTAGACTCCCCAGTCTACAAAATATGTGAGTAAAAGCTGACTGATTTTCAGAGAAGGTGAGTAATATAGACTTCTCCTTTCCCAGCTATAATAAAGCACACACTTCCCATTAAGTCCCATTTATCTACTAAATTTGGTATTTAAAAAGTCAACTATTTCCTCCTAATGTCATAAAATATTTTTAGGGAAATGGTTGGGTTTTTTAAACATTTCTGAATTTTCAGAACAAAAAAATGATAAAAATTTTCCAAATAGTGAGCTTTTGAACAAAGATACACTATGAAATGTTTAAATCAAAGGGAGAAGAACATAAAATTTCTGCCACAGAATCCTGCAAAAAGTGTGCTTTTCAAAGTTTGATGGTTTACTCTAACACTAAAATCTAACAGGTCTTACAAATTCTGTTTCTCTTTTGGATGGTGTAGATTTTTTAGAACGCTAAGACAGTTCTTTTGGCATTCTTGAAATAAGTAGGGAAGTGCTTTGTCCTGAAGTATTTTAGTTGGGCAGTTGAAAATGAAAGAATGTCTGTTGGAAAATCTACTTCACCACACCATTTTAATTTGATGGTTTATTAAATTATTTTTGGGTTTTGGTGGGATTTTTGGGGGGGCTTTGGTGGGTGGCGTTTTTTTGTTTATTTGTTTTTTTTGGGTGTTTTTTCGTTGTTGTTGTTTGTTTCTTTTTACATGTTAAAAGCCCTGTTAAAACAGCAGATATAAGCAGAATATCTCTGATCATTCTTTGACATGAAGAATTTTCTTTAGCCAATACACCAGATGCACAAATTTCAGTAGTACAGACTAGGGACTTCTTTGGGCTCTTCAGTAATCTAGCTATATGGTGTGTGAGGGGCAGGAATTGTGATTTATCCGAGTATGAATTGCCCAATGGTTATTTGGCCCTCCTGAGATGGTGCTCAGCATTATCCCATCTTGAAATGGCTTGAACTGTATAAACAACATGAAATAGAAAACCAAAGGGATTAGTGTCTCCTGGGAGACTGAGAAGATCCTCTCTAAAAGTTGTGGGGCATGTGACTGGTTCTGTCTCGGTCAGAGCGTGTAACAAGAGCTTTTCCTCCCCCTGCTGTGATAATCCCAGTGTTTGGTCTGGTTTGTTCATAAGAACTGTGTAGGACTAGTGATGTTAGACACCTGTTAGATTTCTCTGGAGAAATAAGTTGGGATAGAATTTCTCTTCGCCATTAGCCAGCAAAAGTGGGCATCTTCACAAACAGAGACATTGCCTCTCCCCCACGGAGAATGGAAATGTTAATTTAAAGGCAGTTAAACAATTAGAAATCAGAAGTCATAATGCCAAGGTGTCACTGTCAAATTTTGCCTACTCTGTTGTATTTCTTTTTGTCTGCATTCGCAACAATTAAACATTTAAATAAAACTTAAAAATCATATGCCTTTAAAACCAGAATATGAGTATAATTTTCTCATTTTTGAGGTGATGACTGAAACTTTGCAGCTTATATTTTCAAGTTTTTGTCTATAATTACAGGATCTAATATATATTTCTTTTTTATATACAAATCTACTTTCATTAGAAAAGGCACCCTTATGAATATGAAATGATGTTATATTTGTAATACTGTGTAAGGATTGCTGACACCACTGTTGCTTTAGGGTTATCACACAGAGGGAACACAAAGAATCTTGTTGGAGTTAACCATGCTTTGATGCTTGGCAGGTTGTAAAGGGGGAGTCTCTGGGCGTGTAATTGGTCTGCCTCTGGTAGTGGCTGATTTCAAGTAGTTTGGTCAAATGAAGGTTCTTAGCAAGTTCTCCTTTTGTTATTGTAACAATAGGAGATTGTGTCAGTGGCCAGACTTAGAGGAGACCAATGCCTGCTCAGGCCTTTGCAAAGCACAAAGGTCATTATTAATAAGTCTCCACAGCTGGCACTGGCTGACTCTGGAAACTGCGCATTACTAAAAACACGTGCACCTTGTACTGTACATTCAGGTAGTGGTGATTCTGGATGTTTGCTGGCATCAATGAAGTGACAGCTTGAAAGTGGAGAATCCCAGATTTAGTACAAGTTTCTCCAGGCCTGACTATTGAGCATGTTCACACTTCTCAAACTATCATAAATTCAGCTTTTGTCAGCTTTTTTTTTCCAAACTTGTGGATGCAAAGTGCTCCTGAGGCATCTTCCTCTGCAGGTGTCCTGAAGTTAGCTGCCTCTTCCTTTTCTTCCCAGGCTCTCTTCCTCCTACAAACACCAAATTCATTGCACCTTGCACCCCATTCTAGGCCTCCTCTATGTGGGTAGCATCTGAGTGATTCCTTATTGGAAGATTTTTAATTAAAACATTAATAAATTTGAAATAGTTTCCTGGCATTTTTCTCTGTGGCTCTGTGACCTTGGCTTCCTGAAAAGGACTAGTTATCTTCTGGCTCAAGGGGAAAGGATGAAAGAGGGCAAGGGAAAAGAAATTGCCATGTATTCTTCACAGTGCAATGTTGCCTTTTTTTCCTAGAATTCTATAGTCAGTGGTTAAAAGAAACAGAAAGAATAAACTCTGAACAGGTTCTATTTGCTTTCATTTTCATAGAGATTTCATTCACAATAAATACCATCAAATTTTGCCAATAATACTTCTACAAATTGTCAAGGGGAAAAAAGCCCAAACCCAAAATAAAAGCAGGAGAGATTTGTACTATTTAGCTGTCTAAGAGAGAGACTACAAGCCTTTATTTATTTTTTTTTCAGCGTCCTAAAGGTGACTAGGAAAGGAAATGAGAAATTAAGTGCAAGTGAGAATTAAATGTGTTTCACCTCTATTTTTTCCTCATCCAAAGTCTCTTGAGAAAATTCTGTGGCTGAGGGTTATGAAAGCAGTTAGTGATTTCTCTTCAAGATCACTCAATATCTCTTACATTTATAACTTAATAAATTTTTTTCCCTGTCTATTTATTTTTGCCTTTGAGGCATCTCATTTCTCTAGCATACATAATCTACTCACATTTTCCTGTCAAGCTGTTCCTAGTTTTGTCTGTCAGTTACGATCCTTACCTGTTTTCTTCACCGGCTCTGGCATCTTCCCTTTGTTTCTGGTGGAGCTCCCAGCTGTATCTAGAAAGCAGGGTGTGAGTCACACAGGAATGGGACTGCAGGGCTTTTGAGACCCCCTAAAGCCCCACGGGGTGGAAGCCCCCATCCTGCTCCTCCCCCTTGATCCCCCCCTGTTGTCGGCTACGGCACCTTATCAGCAGCAGGGCACTTGACAGGCTACATCAGCTGGGATAAATATAGCCAGGTTCCAGGAGCCAGGGAGCTCAGGCCACCCAAGGCTGGCTACCACTGATCTGTTGGTATAAACCAGAGCACAATGTGATGCTGCACATGCGTGCAGAGCGTTTCTGGCTCCGGGCATGTATTGCATGGAGAATTCCAACACTGCCATGTTTACAGCACATGCAGCAAGCTAGATCTGATAGTTACATCTCCTGTGTGCTGGTTCCTGCTTACTTTAAGTGTGCATTTGCTTAAATTCTTACCACTTATTTCAGTTTTTGTTTTTGCCCTAATTGGGTCAGAGCTGAACAACCCCTCACAAACTGGTTTTCTTGTTTCTTTTTTAGCTCTTCAACCAAAGATTGTATTTGTAGAACTAACTGTGAACTTTAAGGAAAGAACTTTCTTTTGCAGAGACACTTACACAATACTGACATTTGCAGTCACAAGTAGAAAGCATGACACTACTTAAATAGTTTTAGTCCTCCCTCCCCATCCACCCACTTGATCCACAGCATACGTTTCTTGATAACTAGCAAATTTTTTTTCTTCTTCTTTTAACTATCATTTTAAAAATAGTTACAAGGTTCTGTTTTATGCCACTAGAAGTTTCAATTTTGCTTAATCATATAGAAAAAATCTGAGGGAAAATCTCACTAGAAAATAATTCTTGTATGGCCATTTCATGCTCCAATCATTGCTTCTTATTTATTCCTATATTTAGCAAAATTCATATATGTCAAATATATATATATATTAAGATTTAGCATATTCATATGCATATTATTTAGCATATTCATATATGGCAAAATAGTAACTGTGGACAGTAATTTTTTCTTATCATGATGGTTTATCAATTTTGAGTTTTAAGCTTTACCAGAAAAACTCTGGAGGCCAAACATTGAGCATATTTTAGCCACCACTAGTATTGACAAAATAATTAAAAAAAAAAAGAAAAAAGGTGTGGTTTTCATTTCCCTCCCCAGCTTTACTCTCCTGTAAAAAACCTCATTTTTGAATGATTTAATCTTTTGGCATGGAGTTCAGAATAGACCAGTGTGCAGGCAGGTCATCAGTCACTGTACTCTGTCTTTCACATCTGACTCTCTCAGTAGGCTGATAGCACAAACGTGATCATGCAAGAATCACTGCTGATACTTCTCCTGATTTGGGGCGAAGCACCTCCTCCCCTTCCCTTGAAGCAATTTTTACTGGATGAGTGAGGAAGATGGGCAGGATGTCGCCTGTGTTTATTTTCCATTGCCTGGTTTCTAGTGAAACACAAGTTACCGTGATATGTGTTTGGCTACTATCCTGTGCCTGAGATATTTCACTGGGAGTCAGGAAATTTTGGCTATTTGCTTTGCCTTGAAACCTTTCAAAGGGCTTGGGTCTCACTTCTTCCCCACAATGAAACACAGCTATGAGGATTTAATCTGATGCAGGGAAATGATCCTAACCCAATAAAAAATTTGCAGATTTTGTGACTTTTAGTGTTATTTAAAGTAATATTTCAAATATATTGCTATGTTCAAGACTGGGAAAAATGAATGTTTTGGCTGCTATTACTCATTAGGTTACCAGGTGGCAGCATTGTTGTAATAGTAAACTTTTTCTAGCATTTTCTATATTATATTACATTACATTACATTATATTATTTGACTACTTTTAATAACAAAACTGCTATGCAAATGAAATGTATAATTTCAAGGGCTACCCTGACCCAAAACTATACAGTTGATTGTGATAACTGCTTTCTAGTGCACTGCAACACTAGATAATTGTTTAGCAAGTCTGTGAAGTTTCTCCTGTATTCAAATGAAACTAATGTACAAGAACAGTGACGCAACATGTAATACATGTCTCAGGGCCTGTGCTTAAAAAGTGAGTGAGAGGGAAAATTCTTCCTTGTCAGAAGAATTACTCTGAAATTATTGCTCTGTGCTTCAGACAGTGTCTTTCACCACATAATTCAAAATCAAGTTCAAAAATGACAGAAATTGGTGCCCTGCCGTGACATGCTGCGCGATTTTGGATAACTGCACCATGGCTTATACAGAGAAAACCAAGGATTTATTATTTATAGCCAAAGTTAACAGCACCTCCTCTAAAAAGACTACACAACTTCTTATTAAAAAGCTATGTATTTGGGTGCTTGTGACTCTGCCCAAATTTAGCTATCCAGACAGAAAGTCTATATATTACTTTTCTATTTTGGGCTTCTTTTCCTGGTAGATTCTGTCATGCCATTTAATTTCTTGTCTCTATTTTTGTTTATTTGTTTCTCTGCCTTTTGTTTTGTGTCATGAAATTATCACCTCCTCAGTGGTTCTGCAGTTTCTGAGGACAAGGCAGTAAAATTGCCTCGGTGGCTGCAGATTTACTGGTGGGAATGGTGGGACAGCTGAGGTGGCTCAGTGCAGAGCACAGGTCCAGCAGGACTCATCCACTGAAGTGCTCATAGAATCATGGAATATCCTGAGCTGGAAGGGATCCACAAGGTTCATCAAATCCAGCTCCTGACTTTGCACAGGACAGCTCCAGTGCCCACACCAGGTCCCTGAGGGCATTGTCCAAACATTCCTTGAACTTTGGCAGGCTCCTACTGTGACTTTCCTAGAAGTTCTGTTCTAGTGCCCACCGACCCTCTGGGTGAAGAATCTATTCCCAATATCCAACCTAATCCTCACTGTTTCCTTTGCGTTTTTGAATCACAGAGTGCTGGTGTGTACAGTGCAAAGCCACTTGACCTTAATGACAGAGCCTGAGTTTACAGGGATTTAGGAGATTTGGGTAATGCTTATTTGAGCTTTCCTCTGCACAACCATTTTGTATCCCTACCCTTTGCACTCCATACTTGAGTTCTTTCTGTATATTTGACAGCAGCTTGCTTTTGTTTAAGGGATGTTCTTTTAACTGGCTTCATGCTAAACAACCTGAGTTGCTGCATATTCTAGTCTATGGGGAAAAAGTGCAGTCTCCGTATGCTCAGTGAGAACTTTCTACATTTCATCCTCTGAAGAAGGTTTTTTGGGTCAATGAGGTCCAGTGCAGGGGTCAGCAGAGTTTTCTATGCATTTATGTCAGGGCTAATGTGAGACTTGGACTTAATCCAGACACCTAAAGTAAAAGCAAATAGCCTTTGTGTCCTGTGCTCCAAACATTATCTCCCTCAGGCATATCAAAATAAAGGGGAGAACCAGCAGGATTGGGGGGCAAATAGTTGGAACTTCTGAGAGGGAAGGGATCACACCAATTTGAGTGGGAGTAGGAAATAAAAATGTGTGATTGAAGGGCGTGGATGGGGGGAGAAAATTGTTTTTTCTAGGTAATATGGGAGGGATTTAAAACAGATTCTCAAAGGACAAGAATATTAGATGGGGAGCTGGAATAGAAATGCGAAGGGAAGAGAACTGGTGATAAGACTGAAACTGTAAGAGGATGTGGGATGGAAAAACTATAAATGGCTGAACAAATAATTTGGAACTGAGAGCCATTCACATAAAGAGAAACTGACTGGAGGCATTTGTGAGAAAAGTTGGCCTGAGAGGAAGCAATGAACTAGCTGGGCAAAAGTTGAAAAGGGACATTGAGAATAAAGCAGTTGGAATCTACTAAATATGGAGGCATCTACTGGCTGAATCTAGGTATGGAGAAAAGCTGACCAAAGAGCTGGAAATTGATAGCTCAGGTTAGCAGAGAAAGGAAAGCACAGTGTGGGTGAGTGGGAAAAAAGGGAAGAGGGAATATCTAGAGAAGAAATCTAAAATTATGTTTCTGAAAGCAGACACCCAAAACTCAGAAACGTCGGTAAATCTAAAAGAACCCAAACTGATTTGTATAGGCAAATGCCCAGCTCAGCACCCAAACATTCTTCACTTTGCATAAGGCAGAGGAATCGAAGCATTCTGCACAAAGGCACCAGTGGTCAAAGGGCTCCTTATACCTAAAGAACTGCTGCTCTGCTGCTGGGGAGTTAAAACAGAAGCTCAGAGGGAGCCCTTAAGGCACAGAAACTGCATTCCTTCCTACCACAAAGCCGCTTCCCCAATCCTTTGCATAACCTTGGTCTCCCCAATACCTCCTCCCACCCTTCTTTCTCCTCCTCCACCTCCTGCTAACCCTTATCTGCTCCACCACATCCTCATTCCCCTGCTGTCCATAGACTGCTCTGCTCATTCTCACGTACTGCTTTGACTCCTCAGTAGCAAAAAGTAACACTGTGGGGAACCAAAGGCATGAAGGAGGATGTGGCTGGATGAGTGGAGAGAATGGAAAGAAACACAGAATGGAAAGAAAGTTGCCCTGAAAAACCTGATCTAATGGGCCTGCTTTGAGTAGGGGGTTGGATGGGGTGACCTCCAAACATCCCTTCCAACCCAGGTTCCTCTGTGTGCTGATGTGAGGTGCTCAGCTAAGGCAGACAGGGGTGAGTTGTGAGCGAGGAAATGAGAAAGAATATCTCAGCCTACTGCTGTTTCCATGCTCTCTGGAGGACATTCACATTCCCCAGCTCTTGGAATAGGACTGATTATTTGGTTTATATACAGACCTCTCTAATAGCACAGGCTCAGCTGAGCCAACTGAATTGCAATGTGCAAATTTTTTAAAGAAGAAAGGTGAAATTGGTGAAGTTTTAGCTACTGTCACAGTTTCTTTAAAGAGCAAGCTCTTCATCTACTTAACTGTAATATGTAAGTGGGTTCATAACAGTAGCATTTTTATTACAGGCACTACATGTTTAGTGTTTTAAGTATATGGGTATGCAAAATTATGTAAATCTCATTTGAGTGTTTCTTAGAAGAAGAAAAGGTGGCAAGATAGCAAGGTAACCCACAAAATAAATTAGAAATAAATGCAAAATCTTGGCATTGGTACCACAGTCTGTGTCATACCATAGTCTTTTCTATCTGTAATCCATACATTTTAAATACACAAGTGGGGGATTTCCATTGAGAACATACTGTTCATGGCATTCTCAGAGGAAAACTGCTCATTCTGTTGTCATCAGCAATAAAGTCTTTTCTATGAATTTACAATGTGCAGCTATGGTACAGGGAAAATTTTGAATAACAGTAAAAATACACTGAATTGAACTGTCATGTGATGTATGTACTAGTTATGAAGCTGTCAATATAGTTTGAATTAAGCTCGATGATAATGAAGGGAATTTTGTTGTGTGGAGATCTAAATAAGGGAGGAAAAAAGTAGAAAGAAATGGAAGGAAGTCAAAGAGATTATGTGATACAAATAAACTAAGGCAAAAGGCTTACTGAGGAAAAGAAACCTGGCAATGTACAGAGCCTAAGCCTAAGCCTAAGTTGAATTCACAAGTGAAGACAAACATGGATTGTAAGACTCTGTCAGTGTATGAATCTTGAAATGAGGGTATAGAGATAAAACTTCATGAAGGACGGACACCAAAAACCTCCATCAGATATATTGGGATCTGTGTACATGCGTTTTTTAGGAAGTTTGGAGGACTCAATAAATGTGGGCTTTCAGGCAGAAAATAAATAATAACACCTTCATCTGCAGTTCTGTCTGGTTCAGGTGAGTAGTAGCTTACATCTAGAAATGTCTAAAACTCTCTTTGACTGAGTAGAATTTAAAAATACATGCTACCACTGTAAATTGTTATAAGCATATTATCTGTATAGCCAATGCAATTTTTCTAACTTTGATGCCTCTGATGTACTGCTAGTGGGAGTCTAATATATTGTAAGTGCAGTTTAGTATTTTGAATTTAGCTCACTGATAGTTTCCTGAATAATCTTTCCACAAGAATTGATTAAGAACCACTCAGTGGCTAATAAAGCTGATTTTTAAAGCAGGCTGCAAGGGCCAAATATAAGTTGACTATCCAGTTGGAGTATGAACATTTGCTTTGAAAGAGGATTAATGATCTCTAAGAGCAGTGGGCTGCAAAATGTTCCAATGAACTTGTCCTAATCATGGGTCATCTCTCCAAATAATAACCCCCCGACCTTTTTTGATCCCATCTGCCTGTCTAGTACTTGGCCACCTTCAGAGAAAGCAACTCCTCTGTAATTTTGCAGAACCTGTGATTTAGTCATATTCATGTTGGTATTTTTGTCTAAAACAGCCAAAGAGCTTCTGTGCTTGCATGAGCAGCTGAATGGCAATAATTCAGCTTGCCTAGACTGCCTAGTGTCCTGAGCAGTTGGATTGTGTGGCAGACAAACAGTACTCTGGCAGAGAAGCATCATCATTTGGTCTCTTTCACAGCTGCAACATATGATTATTCACTCTTTATGCCACAGATGAAAAACCTAACCAGAAACAGATGGGGAGCGAATATTTTTAGAAACAGTATTTCAAAGCATTAACAAGAGGAAGAGAAAAAGTTTTCAGCTTTGAAGATAAAATTTTAAACCTTCTTGTTAAAGTATATTCAATATTGCTTTTAAAAATATTTTTTTGCTAATCCTACTATTCCCTCAAGATAACTTTCTCAGAATCTTCAATTTCCATATTTCTTGTGGTCAAAACCAGTGTAAAATGCAAATTCTTTAATTCAAGTATAAGTAGTTGCTCTAAATTAGCATTTTGAAGTAATGCACACACTCAAATAGCTCATTTAAAGGTTCTTGTTGTTTGTTTGAAGGCTTACTTTAATTTTGTATTATTTCTCCAGCATCTAATAAGATTTTATGCAAGACTTGCTAGGGAAATGGAAAAATATGTCTCATAGATCTTAGAAAGCTTTTTGGTAAGCTTGAAATGGCTTTTGTGATATCCTAAGCATCTCCACAATTAACTCATCAGTTGGCTCTTTTCAGTTATCTCAGTTTTCCTGCAAGAGGAAATGATCCTTCTCCTTCAAATTACAGTGTCAGAGAAGGATCAGTTCTGCTTTTGAAGCTGTGTTTGTGATAAAGATATTTTTATGACGAGAGGAATTATTACTCTACTTTTCTTGAATATCCAGTCTGCAAGTCTGATGAGTGAAAATGTCTTTAATCTCTTTTTAATTCCAGATCAGCAGTGCCAAACATCATCAGTACCAAGCAGAGAAGTCCTGAGTTTCTACCTCAGCAAGAAGGAACCTTAATTGTGTCAGTGTTGGGTGCTCTAGTCTTCTGAGAGCTGCCTTCAACAGCTTCCATCCTGAAACTTCAAAATGGATGCAGGTGGAATGATCCAAGTCTAATTTAGTGAGTATTACAGTATTTCCTATAGGAAGTAAATCCTTCCAGTACAATTTTAGAAATAAAATGTCTTCTTAATTTGACTCATCCTAACTCTAAGTGAATGAAAAATGATCCTCAAAGCACAGTAACTAAAAGTTGGATTACAAGATTTTTAGAAGCATGAAAGATAACTCTCTGCTAATTTTTGGCACTGACTGATGTATTTATCAAGTTCATAAACTGGGAATAAAAATTGGGAAGTAGTACTTTGGGATGTTTTTTAACGAGGAGCTTCTTTCTTGTTTGGCTCCAAAGAGACACTGGAGGCCATGATGCCACCAGATTTTCACTTCCACAGTGAGATTGTTAGTGCAGACAACAATGACTGTGTGTAGATATAATTTTGAGAACTCAGGTCTGTAAGAAGCTCATCACTTCAACTATTTCTGATTTCGGTGAGGAGCAAGCTCTGAAAAAAATTCAGATTATTTAGTGATATTTGGCATGTTGTACTGCATTTCAATATTGCTAAAAAAATTTCCTTCTCTTCATTCTCAATCTGCCTCATTTCACCTCATCTATTTTGGGAAAGTCCTGATTTTTGAGTGATTGAAACAGTTGAGATATGTTAAATAATGTTAAAATTTGAAATGCTCATTTTCTTACTGTTGCTTGAATTTAGATTTAATTTCTGTGCTTAGATGTACTGGGTAAATTTACCATGATATTTCAGGTATTGAATTATCATTTATTTTGCATTTTGAGTGTTATCTTTACAGTGCAGTTGTTATTAGTTACTATTAATTGTTTTACAGTAGGGCTTAAAATCCACAGTTAAAATCTTGAAACTCTTTTGTCCTGGAATTCCGCAAAAACATGATTAAACACAACTTACTTCCAAGAAAGATTCAGGAGCGAGAATCAAGGTATCACTGTGGGGGAAAAGAAGACAAAGGAATAGGAGCAGGAAAATAAGTAAAACTGCAAAAGAACATGGTTAATTGATACATTCTAAATGGTATGGGGATATAAATGCAATTCTTGGTATATGTGACCAGAAAATGTTCAACTGGCAGGGTTTTTGCACAGGAAAAAATAGTGAGAAATATATACATATAGGTATTTTTAAATTTCTTTAAGTACTGCAGTCTCTTTCATAGTAATGTATTTCACCTCGTAACATTTGTTACTGAGTTTGACACCACTGATGATGTTTCCAGGTAAATTAAAAAGTAGCTACAGATGGATAAGGCCCTACAGCCCAGTGCATCTTTTATTCAGACATCACACAGGAGCTGTATCTGCATAACTGAATGCGTGACATGTGTTTGTAAAGTAATCATTTATTATGCAAACATCAAAACTTCATTATACCTAATTTTATTAAATATGTACATGTTATTACTATTTAAAAGAACGAGTCTCATTCCAAGATCTGCAAACTTCTCTCTAGCTCTGAGAGCTGCGGCAGAGCCTGTATTAATGCTAGTTTAAAAGCTGGAAGCTAACGCGGTGTCACTGTGAGTGACACAGCACCACCTCTGGAGGCAAAACTTCATTGGCTGTATTCTTTAGTTACAATACAATCAAAAAAAAAAAAAGAAAAAAAAGAAGAAAAAAATATTTTTCCTGACAATATATTTGTACATTGTTTAAATTTCCCAACTCTGTCCAACTTGGAGGATGGAAGCAAAGAATTCTGTCATGATTGGGATTCTCAGATGCTGAAGAAGGGGATTCGTACCAGAAACATCTGATGATAAAGGCTGTTTAAAGGCAGAGAAGGGGGCACAGGAAGAAAAGAGAAAGATGCGTCCATCTCCTCTGCTGGAATCCAGCCAGGAGCTCTCAATATTTTTCTTGCTTAGGGTCCCATGGCCTCAGTGAGGATAATGCTTCCTATCAGTGGCCCCCCTTCCCATAACCTCTCCACTAAACTGGTAGGTCAGCTTCTTCTTAACTTTCTTGACCTCCCCTGTCTTGCCATAGTTTCTCAAAGCCCGTGCCATCTTCTGGTAGGTCATTTTCTTGCGGTTGCCTTTCTGGATGCCCCAGCGATGCGCCAATGCTTCTTTGTGTTTGGAGGAGAACTGGAAAGTACCTTTCTCCTTGTCCACCCACCAAATGCTGTCCTTCATGTCCCCACTGCGAAGAAGGTCCAGAAGGAACTGATACAGACGTATCTTTTTCTTGCTGCCTGTGTGAGAGTCAAAGAAGAAAGCCAATGGAGCATTAGTATTTGTGTGTAGTTCCTGGAGAAACAGCAGAAAGTATCTAAGTATTCCAGCTAGCTTGGGAGACATAACTTCAGTTTGCAGCATTTATAACAGTAGACAATATAACAGTGTGAGGAAAAAATGTGGGTTTATATACCAAGAAGAAAAAGCAAGAATAATTCCAATGGCTAAACTTCTGAAATTCATTTGCTAATTTGAAGCTAATTGAAAAACATTGCTAATTGAAGCTAATTGAAAAACATTGCTAATCAAATTAACTTAAACCTAATTTTGGCAGGTTATACAGAATGTGACTCTCAGATACTGAGCAAAGAGAGCTAAATATTTTTTTTTAATTGGTTCTTCTTTGACTTTCTTGTCTTGGTTTCCCTGGCTGTTATTAGAAATTGGAGTAGAAATGGCAAAAGCCATTTCCATTCAGGAAGCCTGAATAGACAAAGCCAAAGGAGGCAAGGGAGTACATTAAGAAATGAGGTTTGAGATAGTTTTGGTTGTGAGATTCAGAGGACAGGAGAGTGCAGTGAGTCAGGGAAAGAAAAGCTTTGGAAGTGGCATAAAATACTAGCACAGCAGTTCTACAGTTTCATTCATTATCCCCCTGGTAATAAAACACCTGCTCAGTTCATAGCTTGACAAAATCCTTCTGTTTTCACTGACCTGTTTCTCCATGCATAATTCCAGGCCCAGGCTCCACACCATCATTCTCCCCATCTGACACCTCCAAGGGGGGGCTCTGCCTCTCTATGTCCTCCTCATCAGAGCTGGGCTGAGGTGGAGAGAAGTACATCCGGGGCAAATAGGACACCTATGGAGAACAGAGCAGTAGAGGGAGAAAACAGTGACACAGAGTAGGACATCAAGATTAAAAAAGGAAATGCAATGAAGAGAGGCACAGAGAAAAGGAGGAAGAAAATTAGAGGTATGAGAAAATGTTCAGTGTAATACTGAGTGACTTAGTTGTTGACATTTATAATAAATGCCATCCTATTAAGAAACACTTTCAGATAACAGTCAACACACATGTACAATGATGCACCTTTACTAGAGGGAAGAATGAGTAATGTAAATGCCAGAACTTTCTCATACCTTATCTCCTATGCAAGTAACACTGTCCATCTTCCCCATATCTCCCCAAAGCTTGCTTTCTTCCTAATGAGTTTCTGATCCTGGTTGTCTATCCCAGAATGAAACTGCTTTTCAGAACAACTTTTTCCTAACGCAGACCATCTCGAGCTGAATTTGAAAGGGATGAACAGTTCTGCCCTATCATGGCTGGCTTTGGCTCTGTTGTACCGTTCCTTTCTCAGGCACAGCACCTCCTAATGGCACCGAAACCCTATAGAACTGCATCCAAATTTGGAGATGGGATTGTACCGGTCCGTCATCTTTCTCTCATAAACTTCCCCCATGAGTAGCCTTAACACTAAGATAAGGATATATCATATCAGCCCCTACTCTCTTTTCCCAAATGGCTATCTGAAAATTCCCCATTAGGGGGGAATTTCTCATCTGCAAAGCTAGCAAGCCAGTTTTTGTGTTAAATTCTCTTGCCCTTATATAGAGGTGTTGTCAGAAGCAGTGTGGAATATACCTCAGCTCTGTAAATTCTCAGTTGTGGTCTGGTTTGCTAGGAAACATGACCAGTTGGCACAGATTATTGCACCTTCTTATTTAATAATGTGAAACAGGTCAGTCTGAGGGGCAGGGAGTAAGTACCCAGTCCCTACATTAAAAAAACCCAACAAACATTCCCCAAACCCAGCAGCATATCTTATGCAGCTTTCATGAAATGGGACAGATGATAGTCCTTGAAAGTGAGCTCCTTTTGTACTGCTCTTCTCCTTCACCAGAGAGGGATGTTTTGAGCCTGATGCCCTCCCCAGGGGACCTCAGATGCTGGGTGGACAGTGGGTGTTCATGAGTCACTCACCCTGTGCTGGCTTTGGCCGAGTGGGGCTTTTTGGGTGAGTTTTGCACCACCTTGAAGTGTCCCAATAAGGCGTGTGCCAAGGGCTGCGTGGGGCACTGCAGCTGGCAGTTAATGAGCTGGCACATTGGCTGCAGCCAATCTGGCAGGAAGGGCAGGATTGGGCAAGAGCCCCTGTAAGCTTCCTGTCAGATCCCCAGGAGTGAAACTTCAGCCCTCACCACAGCCACCTTCAGCTTCTTACAGTTAACAAAGCTGCAGCGCTGGGGTAGAAGGGAAGGGAGAGACTGTGCCATGGGGGAAGGGGAAGGAGAAGGTGAAGGTGGGACAGGGTCCCACAGAGGAGAGGAACAGAGATTGGTGCCCTTGAGAAAAGAGCTGTGGAAACCTGGAGGGCTTTGGGAGGTCATATGGGAGTAAGGAACTGCTTCTTTGTGGCTCAGTGGGACAGTGGGAGGGGACACGGTGTCTTGCAGAGGCCAGCCTGGGATGTTGAGTGAGCGTTCCCCACGCTGTCCCCGCTGACCCTGACTGCTGTACCTTTGCTTATACTTCCTCTGCACCTGAAATTCAGCAAGGGCAGTCAATACAGTGTCACACAGTTTTGGGACAGAGTCACAGAGGACTGTCCCATGTGCTATAAAGAGCCAGGTTACTAATACAGCTCGGAGAGAGAAAACTTAAGGAACTACTAGCTGCTTTCCATATTCTGATGTCTTCCCAGGGTCTGTGGCCTCTACCTATGATTCTCCTCTTTCTAAAAGTTCTTCTCAGAGCTTTCCAACCTTCTCTTTCACTCTTCCTTCAGAATGAATATTTTTTTTTTCTTATTGTAGTATTTCTGAGGTCCCTGTTGGCAGGCTAACAAAATTTCAAAAAAATCTTGTTCATGAACATGTTAAACTTCAAATATAGTTTCACAAAGTAATGTGATATCCACAGAAAATTAAAGAAATATCTTTGCACCTTCCTCCTTTGCTGCAAACAGTAACTCTGATATTGCAGGACAAGCATACTAGTTAAAAACTAGCAAATTTAGAGGAGGATTAAAACTTGCTTCTTGCTTGTTTCTTTGCCTGGGACTGTAACTGAGACACACCAGAAGCTGAACTTCAGAGCATGCCAAGTACTATTTGTATGAGCTATTCTAGGAATAAAAGTAAAATAAAGTAAAAAGCCAAAGATCCCCTGCTGGTAAGGAAAAGAAGGGTAGTGGTGAATTCTACATACTAACATCTGCAGCTTGGTAGGGTGTGGGGCAGGGAGAGCACAGTGCTCTTTATCAAAAGTTGTAACAAAATTAGTTCCCTGCCTTTCATCCTGAAATGAAAGACCATAGCTGAGAAGAATGAACGTGGATACCAGAAGTGCCCTCTCTTGCTTTTTTGGTTGTGCTTCCAAAGACATCCCTAAAGGGGCTCATTTTCATCCTTTGCCCTTGGCCAGAGGTCATGGTTGGTCATTAGGTTAGCAGTTGCGATGAGCAACTGAAACAACTTGAAGCTTCCCACAGGCTGCTGTTCCATGATGCATTTTTTATAGTTGTAACTTTCTGTTCCTAATTCTTTGTTTGTATCTACATCTTATATTCTATTCCTGATTTTTTTGATGGCTTGCAGTTTCCTGTTGTCAGTGTTAACTTACTCATTCTATTTTTTCTCTTCTTTCTTTTTGATTAATACAGTACTAACATCCAATTTCGGTTTGCTTTGAGCAGAGAAACCCAAAATGCCAAGCCCATGCATGCAGTTTTTCTCACAAAGCTTCAGCAAGGGTACTGTTAGATGCAGCACTGTAATCAGCAAACACTCTTTTCTCTAACTTCAGTTCTACTCTGTCTTGTATTTAGGACATTTCATGTACATTGGGGAACAATTTAGCACAAGATCTTCCAGCTTTCTTACTGCCCCCAGTAATGACTTCGGGCATATTCGTGTAGGATCAAGAGTCATTTCCACATCTGCTGTGCTTAGTATCTTTGTAGTATGATGGAACACCTTATAATTTCAGGTTCAGCGAGAATTTGCTGGTGCTTTGTGACTACTGCATAGTGGAGTATCTTTTTTTTTTTTTCCAGGGAAATGCCTGGCTTAATGTAAAATCTGAGCAAAGACAAGACAGTGTGTTTTGGCTTGTGACTTATTTACTCACAGATAGAAGCACAAGTAGGGTCTCCTCAGCCTGTGGTAGAATTGTCAGAGACTTGTCTTTGTTAGCATTTCTCACACAAGTCATGTAAAATTTTCAGGGTTCCTTGGAAATATTTAAAACTTTAGTACTACTTCAAAGCTCAGAATTACTTCTTAATAGTCCTGGGTACCCTTGCTATGATGATACAAAGTTTCTCACCTCCAAATCATCTGCAGAATTGCAAACCAGTTGATCTTCATTCCAAATGAAACAAAAATTGAAATTCCAAACACCTCCACAAAATGCAGTTCTCATTTTAGACAGTGTGGGGAGCATGATTTCTCATTGGCAAAAAGAATGTTTAAAATACATTAGTCCTGAGAATGAAGAGCTTTACATCCCCTAAGAACCTGAGTAACTCATTCCAGAAATTTCTTTCACTTCATAATATGCATTCCCAATGTATTATTTTCTTTACCATTAATTACAATCTGAAGTTCTGGGCAGGGCTGCTGACCATACCTGATGGTTGAGTCCGATGTGTGTGGTTGGGATTGCAGAATCCAGGACGTGCATTTGCTCGATCTCCATGTGCCTGTAGAGCTGCTGCAGCTGGGGAGGCTGCACACTCTGCAGCTCTGTGAAATGGTTGTCTCCAAAGGTCTCAAATTCACTGTGCATGTGGTGTGGATGATATTCCCAATAATGATCTAAAGAAAGTAAAAATAGATTGTCCATCACTGCAAGATGAAAAAACATGGCATTTACCTGGCTTTCATGGATTCTCACTCCTGTCACAGCCCTTTCTGCCCTCTCCAAACCACTCCTGTTGACTTGTCTCTGCTGACAATTTCTATAGATCCCTGCAAAATTTCTTTTCCTAATCTCATAAATTCCTGTGACTGGGAAGTATTACTTAGGCCACTTTTAGTAGGAAAATACTCTCAGATAGTGAGATGGATTTAAATGATAATTTAACACAAGATGCAGAAGATGTTAATGCTGGCACCTTTCTCAAGAAGAGACCATAACAAGTTTCAAAACATTGTCATTCTTGAGACAACAAATTCTACTGATTTACACACTGTCATATTCTTATTACACTCTTCCTCATGGCATGGAAATGAGGAGGTGGAAAAAATGTAAAGATTATTCTGCAGCTATCTTTAGACTCTATTTTACTATAGCTAGCAAAATTTCAGGAATGCTGCAGAAAACTCACTTCCTGCTGTTTTGCTATATCACACATTTTTAAGTACCAAGACTAGAGAATAAAAGGATAAACACTTGGAAATCTGGTGTACACTGTATGCAGGAAGGCTGAATTCTAATGCAGATTCTTTCTCTACCTTTTTTATCTCTTTAGTACATTTGAAATTTCTGTGATAATTTGGATTTAAAAAAAAATATATAAAGAAGTACTTAAATAACCACTATAATGTTTCCTGATTAATTTATCTTTGAAGTGAAATTCCCTATAATTCTCGGTTCTAGATTTCTGGATTTTTTAGTTCAACATAAGCCTTCAACTTTTTAGAATGTCATATTTTCTGCTCAAAATTTAAAATTTTCTGCAAGAAATGTGAAGTAATTCTAATTTCTCATATACAATGGCTGCATACATAATTCTGCACATATCTATGTGCAACCTGTTTTTAAAATCAGTGTCAACAATACATCCTCTGCTGTGACTGAGCTTGGAACTAATTTTCTAGGGTTCATCTTTTTGTGTATCACTTTATGCATGGCTGAAATTTCTTTATGATATTCTGTGTAACAGTTCTAATTTGTATCTTACTATTCCACACCAATCCATAAATTATTTTTAAAATTTCTGTCCTCCCCTTTACATGTTTTCACGTTGCTGTCATGTACTCTTACAATCTACTTCTCTTCATCCCTTAAGCTAGCATCAGCTCTGGGTCTTTCAGTGTAAATCAGTATATTCACCCCCCTATTCACACTTGTACACTTCTCCAAGCTCCCTCCCAGCTGTTGACATCCTTCCAATAACACAATGAACATAGTTGAACATGTTCCTCTAAATGTAGTTAAATTTATAGAGGAACAATTGTCTCGTTCTGCAATATATGTTATTGTGCGTGATATCTGGATATTAATGTGCTATGAATATTTTTCTTAAATATCAAGTTATTTCTTTTTCTCAATCCAAGGGAGGGACTTTGAATGTGGCTTCCTTTGGAGTGAACCCAGTGATAAGTTTATACCAAGCACACTCGTACCTTTCAGCTGCCTTTGTGCTCAGGCCAGTAGAAATTTATTTAGAGGCTCTATGAGATCATTTCTGACACCAGCACTTACTTTTTTGTCCTTTCTGCTTTTCTGATTCATGAATAAACCACTTCATTGCATGTGAAAGGGGTGGAAATGTGCTTATAAAAGTATCCAGGGAGCTGCTGCATTACTTTGTCATTTCTTCACTTTGTTATATGGCACTTTCTATGGGCTATGTATGGGTTTTATAGCCCTAAGATAATTACAATGCACAGTAGCACTTCTTCATGTTGCACTTCAAGACAAAAATTTCAGTTTCTAGTGTAAAAAAGTGGGGTTTATGGATGCAAAGCACTCAGGTGTTTTTATATCCACATCTACTGCAACCCAGGAAACAGCAGTGTGTGAGCTGAAATCCATCATTTACCTAAGGCTGTGTCCTGGTAGGAAGCTTTGAGCACTTTCAGTGTGAAACCTTTCCATTTAGTTGGGAGACTGGGCCACACTAACTCATGCTTTTTCTAGGTTAAATTAGTGCAGATTTCTCTAAGTAGAGCCAAGCCTTGAGGTCCCATATACCGTGGGCAGCCCTGCATATTAAATTGTTGAGAATATATCCCAGGAATAATCTAAACTCCTGTTCTTTAGAGTGATGTGGCTCTGCTTGCTGTGTGGAAAGTGCTCTGTCAGAGGGCAATGTATATTCCCAAAGATCCCTTGTCACTGATAATCCACAACAATTGAGATCAGTGCATAATTGGGAGGATGACAAAGCCCAGGAAAAAGTCTCTGAGGCTGTCAATGGCAGGTCTTCGGCTGTGGAATGTCTTATTAGAAGCAAATATGGTGGCCACGAGAGAACAAAGACCATTTCCAACCTGCATAGCCATGAGTACCTGTGCACCCTCTAGGTGGTCTACTTCTGATAATTTTAAAATATTTTTTATCAGTAATGTTTTTATACTTTGAGATACCTCTTAGTTCTTTGGAACCTATGACAAGGTTACTGTGGCTCCAGAAATGTTTTAACTTTTCCCTTGGCAAATTAATTAGCTCATGGAACACTATTTATGCATATTCATGCTAATAACTAATTAGTAATTTTCATACTAATTTCTAAATTCCTTTTTTATGGAATTAGATGCTGTTGTAAAAATAAAGTAATAAAATAATACTATTAACACAGCATATAGGATTTAAAATAATGACATCATAGTATTACACTACCAATAAATCTATGCCAGAAATTACTTCAACACAAACTTATGTCCAAATGTTCAAGTTGTGATAGGGAGCAAAGTCCTTATTCTTTCCAAAATATCTATAATTTCCCAGTAATCCTTAGGAAAAACAATATTGGTTTAGTAACATTAGAAGAGGAATTACAAACATGTCCCCACAAGTCCTTCTGCAGTTAACCATCCTGGCTAAGTTATTGCATATGAAAATTAAAGAGAAAAATTTAAATATCTGCAGATATTTGAGTTACCAGTAACTCTTTACTTCCATGCTCTTTGTTAGTGTTATGTCAGTTACTCATACCAATTTGTTCTTTTCTCTAAAACATGAAGGTGGAAGGAAGAAAAAAGATAGGAGATAAAAATTCTAGAAATGGAAAGTGCCTGTTCTTTGGGTAAAGGAAAATATCATTAAAAGCCAAGCTATACCTACACAATGGAGTCATTATGAGAAATTTCATGTGAAGTGAAAGAGGATGTGAAAAAAATTCTCTCTTACAGAGGCATGGAGATTATGTTTGTTTTGGTCTTGTATGTAGTGAAAGGTTAGAGGAAGGACAATAATGAATTCTAAACTCCCTCTCATGACAGAGAGGATGTTAACCTGTTGGGAAGCAATAGCTGACCTAAAGGCATTGTGTCAATATTCACCATGGAGGTAGATCCTCACTCTGCAAGTGAGAAAACCTGACTGAACGTTTCCATGCACCTTCTCATCCCTGTAAGTTGCTTTGCTCCTGTTTTAATAGATGAATAATGGTACAAGCAGTGGTCAGAATACGAAACAGGCTCTAGGAAGGTATTTGTAATAAGTGTGGAGCAGGAGGCTAGATCTGCATGATGCGGTGCCAAAGGGTGCAGCAGTGCTGAGGCAGCAGTGGAGCAGGAAGCCGGGAGCTCTGGGAGCTCTGGGAGCTCTGGGAGCTCTGGGAGCTGTGGGAGCTCTGGAGCACCGTGCTCTGCCCAGCCGGGCACCGCGGCTGCCAGGGCTGTGCTGCCAGCCTGGCCCTGCGCCTCGGGACACTGCTCCTGCTGGGCTCACCTGCCAGCCCATACATGGAGAGCTAGGACGGGGCTTCTGCACAGCCCCACACCGCATAGCTTACAAGCTCCCACTCTGTTTTGCACATCTGAAAAAGCAAGTCAAGGAAAAAAGCCATAGAGGAAATTAGAAAAATATTGAAGGGCACGGGAAACTCAATGTCTTGTTCAGACACTACAGAATCACCCTTGAGAACAGTGCTGTGGTCCTGGGCCAAGCACCAGTCTTACCTAAAACAATGTTAGAATCTCATTAGCTCTCACTTTACAAACTTCATGACTTTAATTATGCCAAATGTTCAAAAGCCTATGGGTCAGGCCCCATCAAATCATGAGAAAAGCTTTGGAGGGAGGGGATTTTTTAATGAAGTTTGGAATTCTTTCTCTTTTTCCTGTAGCATTTAAGACTAAGGTTTGCACGTTTGGACTTTCCCCCACTTCTATGTGGGCTAACAAAATCAAAGCTGAGATTCCTAAATGGTCACATTACTCCAGGATGTGGGACAAAAATAAAATCCCAGATCATGAAACCTAGAAAGTTCCATGAGGCTAGCAATGAAGTGAACAAGGGTCAGCACTCAGCTTCATACAAAAAGTGATTTTTACTAAACCTATAATGTTTGGTGACAACATAGAGACAAAGCTGCAGTGGAATTTTGTAATTACAAAGATTGCATTAGTGTTACAAAATATGCTGTTACATATACAGACTTACAAGCTCAGGGTAGGGTGATGGACTAATACATGATCACTCAAAGCAGCTTCTGTCCAGCATGACTGTGTCTCTGTGTTACTTACAGTATTTAAAACAGTTACACTGCAGTAAAGAAAATAATCGCACACAATGCTTGTGCTGATGAACATATCATGCTGTGGTTTTGCTTGTTAATTTCAGTGTTCACTTAATGGAAATAATTTCCTAAATATTACTCACTAATGGAACAGATCTACAAATTTTTTGTGGACTTTACTACTTATTTGTGTAAATAAGTAAGTAAGGGATAATAAATAAGGTGTAAGGGTTTCCTTCAGTACTATATTTGAGGAAAAGGGACGGTAATGCAGGTAGCACCAATTTACAGATTAAGATATTGCCATCTCCCTTTCACAAAATAATTTTTCTAGCAGTGAGAGGTAGTCTGACACCTCAGGAAATTTTCCTATTTCTTTAACAGTCCCTTTTCAGCAAGATCAAAAGCATTATACTGTCTGGTGGCATCTATTTGCATTAATTGGTAGTATTGAGGTGCATAGTGGTACTAAATAGACCTGCAAAATTATTTTTATGTATTGCCAGTGATCTCACTGTACCCCAAGCTGAAGTTCTCTCTTACAATTCTGTTCTTGTTTCTTCTTTTTTTACTCCCATCTAATCAAGTTCTTGTCTCTTTTACTGCTGTTACTGCAGCACCTTTTTATTCCTTTCCCCCTCAATTTTTCAATCATTGTGCCTTTATCCACTTTGTTCCGAACACTTAGTACATATTTCTAAATGTACTTTGTGGCATCCTTTTCCTGCACTTCTGCATGGCTATCCTCAAGACTTTATACTTCTGTCGTGTAAACAAAATTAAAGCCAAAGTTGGGTTTTTCAATGTTTATCAGAAAGATGGAAACTACAATAATTTGTGGGTTTTAGTCTGCATCTGCATTTTTTGGTTGTTCATTGCTGTTTTGGACTGTGAGCAATTCAAGACAGCACAAGGCACAGACATTTATATACAACCAACCATATTACAGATGCTTTCATAAATTAAAATTTGATTGAAATGTGCAGGCTGGGTTTAGGTTGCATCTTCCATAAGCACTTACTGTAGGAGTTAAAATGCTTTTGGGGTCTATAGGACAAGCGCAGCACAACTTTAGGAACAGACAAATTTCTGTTTGAAGTGCATGTTTACATACTGCTTAGGTTATAACCCATACAGGTCACTGTCCAGGATTTGTTGTGTTCATCATGAGGAGTAAAATCATGCTAGTGAACTCAGAAGCTTAGAGGCAGCCTTTCAGTAGAAAAATGGGCAGTAAACCAGATGGGGAGATAAAATGATGAAAGGTAAAGGGAAGTTTTTGCTTGAGGTAGCCTGGACTTAATGACAGAAAAGTTATTTCCCAGTGCTTTTTCCTACATGGCATCTTTTATATTTATTGTTTAATTGTCACAATTGCCTTTTGAGATAATCAATGTTATCCTGTTTTATGAGTGTGCAAACAGGTATGGGGTATAATGTAAAAACCCTAAATTTCCATGTGGAATTTGCTGGGTTTGATTAATGAGACTCGACAGATGCCATGAGATAACTTATATAAACTGAATAAATTCTTTGTCTTTAGGTGTTAAGAATATCAGAGGTGTTTCCTGAATGAAGTGTAGAGAACAAATTTAAGTAGGAATCTCTTTCAGCTAAAAGCTCAGAGCCATCTTACTCAGTAACTCACTGCTCTTTTGTTGCCACAAAACAGTGCTGTGCGATGATTAGTTCATGTCTTAAATTATAACAGCAATGGGCCTGGTTGCTATATCAGTGGGATTCTTTCAGGGAAACTCCAGAACCTGCAGGGACTGCCACCACTAATGGAGTAGAACGGTGCTTTTCCTTCCTGAGTCAATATTGACTCTGGTATTTCCAGGGTGCTCTTGCTGGAGACCGTTGTATTGCACGGGAGACAAAATCCACAAAGCAAGACTCTTGCCTCTGCATTGATTTAGAGTCCAGTGCCCAGACAACACTATAACATAGACACCAAGGCTTTGAAATCACATACATAAATTGAAGTAATAAATAACCATACAGTATTTTTACCTTGAGTTATGTTTATGTACAAACAGCTACAAGGAAGTTTTACATAGATTTAGAGACAGGAAGTACTTGGGTGTACTGGGGGAAGAGTGAAAGTTAAAGTTAGGTGTGGCAGCATGCAATAGAGATCAAAAGAAAGAGGAAAATATATGGAGTTGAAAAAGGCTAAATACCAAAGAAACCTAAGCACAAATAGATTATTTAGGACCTATGTGAAATGGGAGTTGGACATGGGAACACAAGAAGAGGAATACAGTGCTGCAAATCCATGCTTTAAAAAGTTGAGAAGCAAGCTGAATGTTTTTGGTCTTCAGAGGAAAATAAAACCACAGTAAAGATAATGAAGGATAGAGATAATGAGATCCCACTTTCCTGGGAACTCCTTGCATCATAGAGTTCTTTGTAAAATGCTCTTTCAGAGAAACCATGTTGCAGTTGCTGGACTGGAACAAATTATATAATAATATTATATTATTAATAAAATAATTTTTGTTCCTGATTCGAAAATGTGTTCCTATACATTCTAGATCACAGCAATAAATTTGTTATTTTCTTGTATGTCCTAAATCCATTTTCTGTGATAACCCATGAGATTTTATGCTCCAATGAGATATTTTTTGACTTACCACCATGACTCTCTCCATCACTGTTGAGATACTGGTAATAGTCATGGGGCTGTCGGTAGAGGTCTGACTCATAGGGTACCATATCTTCAGAGGGCTGTAAAAAGAAGAGGAATTTTTAGAACAGTAAGCTTATACAAATCCTTTCCAAATTATTCATATAGTTGGTGAAGGGCTGATGCCAACCCATTTTATATTGCTTAGGGAAAGAAAGGGGAGACTTCAAGTTATTACTGAATCAGCAGAAATAAAATGTATGATGCCAAAGACTGGTTTTGGGGGAAAAAAAAAGAGTTATCCCAGTAGAAAAGAGACCCAGCCTGTGTAGCAGAACTTGTCCAGTTGTAATACAGAAATCCCTTGTATTCCACATTCCAGCCTTCTGAGGATACTGCTTTAGAGTTGTTGTAGATATTATGCACAAGTGCAAATATTTTCGTTGGTAGTAACAGACATTTTCTTTTATTTATGATAATGATGATGATGATTATTATTATTCCTGTACACAAAAAGGAAAGCAGAAACTTGTCTTGCCTAAATATATTGTTTCTACAAGGTCTGACTAAATGGTGGGAGTCTGTCAGAGGGTACTGACACTGACAGAGGGCATAAACACATTTTCTTTCTCAGTTACTGTCCAAGATGACCTCTAAATGTTTGCTGCCTCAAATCAACTGCACAGGGCTTCTAGATACACACATTGAAAACTTTAAAAGTCCAAATGTGGGGCAAATAGTGAGTTGTGACCTGTTGGATGCTTAGCTGTAGAATTAAAGTCTTCTCTAGCTTCTCAAAACAGGTGACATAGGCTAACTTGCCCACTTCTCTTCCTCTTCCTCCTCAGGCCTAGTATTCCAATTGGAACACTGAGTAAGATCTTGTTGTCACAATAAAGGTTGTTTACTATTAGTTGTGCACAATTTTGTTGCTTCATCTAACGTTTCATCTTTATGTTTATTTCCAGAATAAGAGTTAGAGAAAAACAGTGTCTGTTTTGTTAAACCTTAATTCAGTTAAGTTTGTTACAGTATTTCCTTCCAATCTAAACAAATTCTTGCACTGTCAACAGCAAAGAACTCAACCACCTTCTTGCCTTTTTCTGGGAAGGAAATTACTCTTAGTATTTTTAGGTGTTAATAGCAACATTTTAATTCTATCAATGACTCCATCATAACTAACTTTGAAGGACAAATATTTAGAATAACATGATAACTATATGATCGGTGTATTTCTTGTGTTTATATTTCATATGCCTATCTGTATGTCCCAAATCCTTTCCCTCCATGAACCTGTCACATTTTTGGAACATCTGCATTTTTTAAGCTTAAGCTGTGATAACAGCATGACAGAAATACAGGACAGCTTCTCTTTTTCTTACTCCTCTAGACTGTTTGAGAAATGGAAAGTGATTACAGTAGAATTGCCCTTTATTCACACAGAGATACAATATGAAGTAAAACATGTTTTCCAGATTTCATGGGGGTGGTCAAAAAGTCAGTACAGCATGTATCTCCTCAACATTTCTGCTTTTTCTCCATGTATTTTCTTGGTGTTCTCTCTGGTTATATGTATTTACTCATCTTCATTCCTTCCACCTTTGGTGTACTGTGATCTCTGACAAGAAAAAGTAATGAGACTGTATTTTGCTTTCTTTAGGATAAAGTTCTGAATGGAATTTCTCCTTTTCATTATCTTTGCAAATTAGTTTATCCCATTCCCTCATTTCCTTTCCCTAAATATATGCTTCCTGGTAAATATATAAACTTATGCATTCATATTCAAAATTTTAAATTGTTATATTATAAATTAAAAACTAAATTTTAATTAATATTGTAAAGTACTATAATTCAAAACAAAGCATTGATGTTCTGTGAAAGGGGAAATGTCAACATCTAAATGGAAAATGCATATCATACTATTCAGGAAAAACAGAGGTTAAAAAGTCATATAAATGTACATTGTTTGAAAGAAAAATCTCTGTTTTTTCTCAACTAAGATACTAGAAAATGATACAAAGATGTTAATACCTAAATGTATTGAAGTTTTAAATGCTGATAAGTGTTTAGTCAAAAGTAAACTAATTTCGAAAGAAATCACTATCCTGATAATATAGGCCTAATTTGCTAAAATTTCCAGTGGTACAGCAAGGCATCTATCACTCATATCTTTACAGAAGTATAGCTTGGCAGGAAGGCCAAGCATCAGTCCAAAAGTAGATTAAAAATACATATTTTAGGCAAGGAAAAGAATGTTTGGCTTTTCCTAGTTGTGCTTTCCTGTGTTGTCTTCTCTCAGTTTCCAAACCCCCCCACTTCAGAACAATATACATTAACAGGCAATAGTGTCTCACAGTCTGACAGCTGAGAATGAAGTATTTTACCATTTAAAAGCTACTTTTACAGTTCAGATGCATATTCAATGAGCAGAGCTCAAGGGAGGTGTGTTAAATAGACTCTTAAAACAATATTAAGACTCCCTTAATATTTACAGATATGACTGACAACAGAGTGAATTGCAGATACCCAACATCTAAAAATGATTTTACATAGGGCATTGGGGTACTATAAACTTTGGTTTGAAAGGCTGGGGCTTAAAATTTATTTATCATGGATCCTTGGAATTTTTGTCCTTGGATTTGTTTCCTGTCCAGTGATCCTTTTGATAAAATACATGTGTGTATATCCTTTTTAACTCATGCAACTGAACCAATCTGTCCCCACACAGGACTTGTAAAGCCACTGCTTTCTATCTTGGTGTCTGATCTTCAAGGGCACAGTAACTAACATGGCAAGATGTACAAAATATTTAAAAGTCTACTTATCATCAACTTAATCGGATGGTGGTTAAAGGACACAGAACAGCATGTATTCTCTCTGATTATCCTATGGGAAAGTGGGATATTTCCCTCTATTTATTAGAAAGGCTATTTTCAATAACCTGTTTTTAATTGCTTTCTGGTTTTTTGGGGAGTGGTTTGTTGTTTTGGGTTTTTTTAAGAAAAATTTCTTTAGAAATGTTTTCTCTAATTAGAGAGAAGAGGTTTCACCATGTACTGCTGTTGCCTCTTGTGTCAATCTTTACCCACTTGCCCCGTCCTTCTCTGGAACCTCCCCACCCACACCCATTTCATCATCTTACTGACAGCTCTTCCATGACACTGAACTGTTTTGTTACTCCTGACAAAAAGCAAAGAATAGCTTATGTTTAATATTTAACTGATGTCAATGGCCATTTGTTCTATCGGTTATTTCCATTAAAAGAATGACTGAAAGCTTTGTTACAATCCCATAGTTGTGGTCTAAAGTTGGTATCTCCTTGCATGCATGCCATGAGTTGCAGTGCACTATCTAGACAGTATTCTACCCTCAAGTAAGAGGTCAACAAACAATACTTTCTGTCACAGACTTTTATAAATGAAGAGTGGCCTCAGTCTTCCATCTTTGCCCTGAAACTCAAGGGAAAACCACAAAACCAGTCAGAGAAAGCTCAGTTGGCATTGGTTAAGAGAGACGCATTGGACTCAACTGAATTGCAGTCTGAAAATCTTGTTATTCCCCAAGACTTTGTCAGATGATTCCAGGGAATTGTAAAATCACTAAATGCTGATCTGTTTTTTATCTTGATATAACTGTTCACTGGCATGTGATTCAAAAATACTTCAGACAATTTCCAGTGATGTGCTGCTGAGACAAGCTTTAAGGCCAAGATTAACTTTATTTCCTTGGAAAAAAATTACAGTATAACTATTTTAGAAAAGATGAGTAAAAATATTAGCATGATTACTCATTGGGCCAGCCTCACTGGACCGTGTTGATAATGCAGTTATGTGGAACAGAGTAGTTCTGTGGGGCATTTTTGCTCTCATGCAAAAATACTTCATTCAAAGCTGTGATTTCTACAGGTGGCTACTTAAGGATTCATATAAAACTGGAACCCTCTTCAGGCAAAGGTGTTTGACTTAATAATGTTTTGACCCACAACTGAATTCTATCCCGCACTGGAAGACACAGACCCAGTCTGCAGAACTTTTCCCCACAAAATTTCTAATCTTCAGAGGAAGATGCAGTACTCCCAAACAATTTACATAGTGTTTCCCAGCTGAGGGATAAGAATTTCCTAGCCCAGGCAAGAGAAAGCAGTTACTGACCCACCCTCAACTGAACGGGGAAGGGTGGAGGAGGGAAGTGTTGCTGCAACCCCTGCCTAGAAACAGGCTCGAGTCTCCTCACTGAAAAAGTCCCAGGAGACAGACTTGTAGGACTCTAGCTGGCAGTGCTCAAAGTGCACTTAAAGACATTTTGAAAATACAAACCACAAAATTATTAATTTTTGACGGTTTAATCACAAAACAAAAAAACGCAAATTGCTCTATCAAGAGCTTCAGTAAGATGCATTTGAGTTTTCACTGCCAGTTGTATCACTCATCTGAACGCAGTACAGACATTAACTGCAACACAAATTAGGATATGGGCCAAACTGTGTTAGATTTTCACTCAAGTTATTCAACATATGTCCTGGAATTCAACACTGGGGAAAAAAAGGCAGAAAACTTGACTATGAGCTACTGAATAGACAGAAAATTAACAATTGGGTTTTTTTTTTAATGGAGATACAGTTTTCTGGGGTAGCTAAAGACAAGGTTTGTGTTTCTTTGCAATTTATTTTTTGTTAAGCCCAACAAGTAACATACTGAGAAATCTCTAGGTATGTTTTTTTAAGCTTGTTTCTATTCAGATTGCAATTCCGTTGCACTTACAGGAGACCCATTGGGAAATTCTGTGTATTTAAGAAAAAGAAGAATTATTTTTAGAGTCTCCTCACCCTTTGGGTAGATAGGTGATTTCAGGAGGATTGATGATAAATTGAGAAAATAAAGGTTCTCCCCCAAAAATAAATAAATACTTTCAGTTTTCATGAATTCTGAACATGACAGGGAATCAAAGGGCAATCTTTCTGGATGAAAGATAAGAAATGTCTTTAGTCTTCATTAAATGGGACAAGACAAACCCAAAACTTGAAAAAAGTTTTTGTTAAAAACCCTTTGGATCTGCATTGTCTGTCTCTGTTATCTGACACATGTATAGCAATTACTGTAAGCCATCTACCACATAAAAAGCCAAGTCAACCACCTTATCTGACACCTCTTCAGCTTCTACAAACTTAATGAAATCTAATTAAGGCCTCTTGTACCCAATCTCTTTAGAGATTTCCCATTAAGCCTGGTTTCTGAACAACAGGTATGTGACATTATTTTTTTCATAAATAATAATTTTTTAACTCACCGTACGATAAATTACAGCAGTGTGACAATGCTTAGAGTTAAAGAAAGGATAGACCTGCCCCATAGGCACACAGAAAATTTTATATGTTCGGGAAAACATTGAAAGACTTAAATAAGGACCGTAGGTTTTTTTCCCCATTAGCCAGTTGCTTTTTCACAGTCAGTGAATTCAAGAAAATTCAAGAAAAAATTAGGTTAAAAACTAAAATGCCATCATTGAAAAGAACACACAGAGTCCTAAAATCTGCAATATGTAAATCAACATTCAACAACTCTTCTCTCACAGATTAGTGGGCAGTTAAATACATAAACTATGTCAGAGACTTCAGATGATTAAGAATTACAATCTGAAGAAAGACGGCTTTTATATCACATAGGTAGCACTGAAGAAGAGAGATTTACTGACTTGTTATAAACACCCTGTACAAAAATACCATACATTTATCAGTGAAAACAAATGGAGATCAAAATCAGATACAAGTTTAGGGAGGAAATGTTAATTTCCCTTTCATTGCAGTGTTGACACTAGTTTTATATATTGACCCAAGCCAAACTTCCTGGCATTACAAATACAGACCAAAACAGAGATATTCTCAAATAACAAAAACTGGTTTATTTTGCCTTTTGCTACTGAACCTAATGATCCATATTACAAATAAATCCATATACTCACAGGGGGAATAAGGGGAAATCCTTCCATCTTGCAAGCTTGCAACATTCAGCCAACTTCTGAGTGAATTTTTCTTAATTCAGTTTTCAAACATCCAGAATAACTGACTTGCAAAAAATCATATTTAAAAATGGTGGGAAAAAAAGGAAAAATAACGAGAAAAGAAAAAAAAAAAGAAAAAAGTGAGACCCTTGGACTCTGTGAAGTCCCTTAGCAGTGGTGGATCTCAGGACAGGAGGACCCTAACAAGCTTTCATAGTTTGCCCTAATAGGTTCTGAGGTGAACTTCTTCCCGAGTTGTATGTGAAGTTCCTGATTTTATCAAATGTCTGTAGAAGGCAGATAGGCCCTGGGTCTATCAGTGCGCTGTGACATCACACTTGAGCCAGTTTGCATAAATCTCATTTCAGGGCGCTGTGGCGCTGCAGCAGGAAGTCTGCCCCAGCCATGGACAGGTGCTTGGCTGTATAATCAGCAGCCCAGAGCCTGCCATCAGTAAGCGAGCGGGTGTGTGCAGCACCGGGGGAAGGCTCTGTGCTTCCCACTGCACATGAACCAGAACCATGGTGCTGCTGCTCTCAGGTTTAATGAGAGATCATAGACACAGCCCTGACAACTTCTGAGAGGCCAGAGCAATGGCGTAGACTTGCATTAATAATAGTCCTGTGTTGAAATGATGTGGCAATGCTTAGCAGGTAGGAAAAAAAGAGTATGCAGTTTCAAATACACAGCCTTAGGTTTTTACAAAACACTGAAGTTATGCCCATGAGACTTTTGTCATCAGCTTTGCACCAGAGTAAATTCAGTGAAAGTTACTTGTTCTCCTATTTGTTTTTTGTGAACTATTTTGTTTTATAATTCCTGCAAGGAGAAAGTGAATGGGGAAAAGGAGAAAGTATTACATGTCTCTCACAATGACTTCCCTCAGGTCCTGAGTGCCTTCAACAGTGAATAGAGAATAAGATTTATAGACTCCTGCTCAAAGTGTCAGGGGCAGAAATACCTTGTAGAGATTTTGTGTTAGCTCTGCTCACTTGATTTTCTCCCCTCTCTTTATCCCAGTGCTCTGCTGGCATTTGGCTGTGCTGAACAAATGCCCTTCATATGCAGGTTCTGGCAGTGCCAGAGGTGAGTGGGGCTTGGGGCAGGATGTAGGGGTTGAGGCCTGGCTACAAGGGGAGAGAGCTCTCATTCTGCAACGTGCCCTCTTGCTTTGCAGTTAGTTACTACTGTCTTGGAAAAGTGAAGTTTCTTTGTCTGGTTTGTTCCCCTTCAGTGTATGCCCATGTGCCACAGGTTCTGCTTTTAAAAGCAGCCTGCTTACCACTCACCTGGATCTGTGTGCAAGGGGAATTTCAGCCACTCCAGACTTCCTCCCTTGTACACTGGTAAAACCAGAGGCCACTCACAAGTTCCTCTCATTCCCCACCCTCAGGAACTCCACAAGCAAACCATATTAGCAATGGGATAATATCAAGACTATGATGGGATATTAACTCTTGAAGCCTCAGACTGGATTTCGTCAGCATTAGCTGATGCATAAGCATTTAATTCTTCCTTAATTCATACCATGAACTCTTGACTTTAGCCTGGGAATAAGCAAGCTGCTTAACAGTCCATTTCTGTTTCTGAGGTGCTTCTCAAGTCTCCCCCTGGATACCAGCCTGGAAGTGATCAAACCACCTGGGGGAAAAGGAGAGAAGCCAAGTAACACCCTGGTGATAAAATTCAGTGCAAACAGAGGAGAAGGGAGTGAACACACAAATCTTACACTGGGTAATTGAATAATAGGTGATAAAAGCAATTGTGGAAATTGTGTGTCTATTAACAAGGCTATTCAGAGCAAGGAAGATATGCTATCTGATTCACTGTGCACTGAAAGATAGCTTAAGCAGCTTCTGCAAATATTAAGCGTGTTTTATACAGAGAGGCTTCTACTAAAGTGGCATGAAACTATATTCCATAGGCTGGAGGACATTTCTGCACTGACTTTTAGCACAGGAAATTGCCTAACAAGGACAGATATTTTGCACCAGCCTTACTGCACTCGGGGAATGCTGGGTTGCCAACATTATCAACCAGGTCCAAACATACAGTAATTGTAAGTGCACCAAAGCAATCTATATAAATAATTAAATTGATTCTCTGTATGCTGAATCAAAACTAAATGATATGCCATAAGGTTTCAGGACGAGCAGGAAGTCCAGCAATTGAATAATCTTCTCGGAAAAGAGAGCATCTCTGTGGATGGAAATGCTCAAAGTGAGATAAAACACTGGTTTATCCCACTTGTATAAGAACATCACGAGTAAAAACCTTGCTAAAGTTCAACAGACTGATTTCTCACAATTGCATATAACTGGTATTTTATCCTCTCTTTGTAAGCACAGAATCTTCTCACCTCTAAAGCAAGGCCTACTAGAGGTGATACTTTTGCCCCAGATCCTTGCAGTTGCCTTATTAGATGACTTACATGAAGAAAATAGATGAAGTTACAAAACAGTTGTTTAGTAGCAAACTGATTTCCAGAGGTATGTGATGTTAACTGCTCTGCACAGAATGTATTTTGACCTTTAAAAATGCTTTTGAATTAGGGTGGAGATCCCTCTCCATAATGGAATTTTGAGAACTAGAGAAAAAATGGATGAGTTGAAGGATTAAGTTTTTGAAAGATTATTTCTGATAACATTAAACACTCATACGAATCCTTTCCCTCTAAGCATCACCTCACTGTGTGCAGTTTTTTGAAGCATTTCTTGCCCTACCTCTAGCCATTTTTTCTTTAAGTTATTTCTAACCACAAACTACCAAAGCAAAAGGGTTTCTTCTAGCAGCCACATCACAGAGAGGTCTCATCACCTCAAACCTTGTTTGGTGCTTGGAAGGTAATTTTCCCCCCTACTAAAACCACAGAATATCACTCATTCTGTAGTCCTTTAATCAGAAACAGATGTTTACACAGATTCTGCTACTGAGTTTTCTTGCAACAGAAAGACAACACCTCTAAGCAAGGAATTCCCCTGTGTGTTCCATATTCTTCACAGTACTATGTTTTAGCATGGAACTTGTTTTTATCTAGGCCTAATATGGGTTGTAGGTCTTGTATACCATCCTTTAACATTTATTATCCATTGAGATGACATGAGTCTCTGACTGTGGAACCTGTGGGGTCTGGAGGACAGTCCTCTCTTGATAACTGCTTGTTGCATGCACTCCTACTGAGTTGAAGATGTGAATTGAAATATCTTTGTTGCATATGTAGATATGAGAGAGTAGGAGGCAGAAAATGGCTGCTGCAAATTCTGGCTAAAAAGAATTTGTTACCTCTTTTTCTCACGTGGACCTGTACCTTAGGACCTTTAACAGTCTGACTGTAGACTCTCCTGAAATATGTACTCCCATTTCTACTGTGGTAGTGTCACTCACCCTTGTGATACCCACAGGTTTATTGGCATGACTACATCTGAATAAAGGCTTTTCCTCTCTATGTGGGTATCCCTTCCCAGAGCTGATGCAGTTCGTACCTGCAAAAAAGGGCTTTTGTCAGTTCAGCTTTCATGAGTTCCTGAGTTTTATGAACGAGCATCTGTACAAAAACTTTTCCTAGTGGGAAATGTCATAAAAATGTAATTAAAACATCAGTTTTAACTAGCTTCAATATATTGGCAAAGATTTTCAAGCATAGACTAGACTCCATCCATATCAGAATGGAGAAAACCACTTCCATTTGGAGGAAGAGAAAATTCCATGAGTATTTTAAGAACTATTATGATATGCAAGCACTTACAGAAATGAAAAGCATTTATTTCTTCATTTGATTAGTAACTTTTAAACTCTCCATAAAACAGAATTCAGCAAAGAAGAAAATCTCTCTTTGGAAATTTATACGGCTTTAAGATCTGTTTACATGCCAGCTGCATTTTATTACTTACTATATTTGGGAAAACTTGTTTGGGTTTTAAGGCATTTTGAAATAACTATAAGATTTTATATGGTTTTTAATGATCTTCTGCATTCTGTGGGCAACAGATTTTCAATTTACACATTTCTGCTCACTTATTGTCATCCAATTTCTCAAAACCTTAGTATCATTTCAAGCGATTAACATGGAAGACTGTTTTAACACCATCTACTTTTGAAGTCTATATCCAGTGTACATCCTACCTACAGTCAGCAGCACCAGTAAGGTGAAGGTAGAATTGTCTATCATCCGTTCATAAAGAGCCTACAGTCCAATAGAAGTTACCTTCCCTCTCACCTCCACCCCCGCCCCCGAAAAAAAAATCAGATACTTTAATGGTAAAATTAAGTTATAAGGTTAAGGTGAATCTGTGATTCAGCTTGAGAAGAATATATTTGTAGAGAAAAATACTTGCTGCAGATGGAGGCTCAATACACCCGGTATTTCTTTTAATGAGGCATCACTTCAGACTGATTCTATTCTGATGCCATGGAATTCCCATTTGCAGCTGGAGACCTGAGCTACGCCTTCAGTTTAATCTGAAAAGAATCCAGTTTATGCATCCTAATACTGCTGTGTGGTGCAAAGTGTAGTAAGTGGGATCAGGATATTGATTTTAGAAGTGGTTTTATGATCTGAACTATTTTGTCGATCTACATTCACCATTGGAGAGGATTCTTGCCCTGAGTCTGTAGTGACCTCTGACAAGTTGTGTCAGAGATATCTTTGCTGTGTGGAGCTTGATTTGGATATTTAGGCAGCAGTTCTTTCCTGAGAGCTCAGCTGTACCTAGACTTGCTCTCCTAATGTAAATAACACTTTCCAGACTTGTATCTTATTAGGATTATACCCCTTAGCAATCTCTCAGAATTCTAAAGAGAACAACACTTTTCACAAATAAATGTGCTTACATAGCTGGTGGGTTTGTAGCTGTGCTTCTGGCTCTCTGCCACCATTTTGACAAGGACTTGCCTGGAATGGTGCACAGACAGAGGAACTGAAGTACTGGGAGCCAGTGCTGTCTTCCATCCTCCCCATGGATGTTTGGCTGCATAGGAGGTGAAGCATGTATGCAAGCCCAAAGGCCACAGCTTTTTGTATGTGACTAGGCAGATGTGTATGACACACTCAGGAGTATGTTATCTGTAGAAACTTTTTACTAATTAGAAAAATTGTGTTTTAATTGATTACAATTCATTCTTTTGTAACCTCAGACCGTCTTTACTAAATAAGTCACACGCAGTTAGATTATTCAGTCTTCATTTTTACTTTTTTACCTGTGATTTTTTTCAGGTGTCTTGAAATCTGCAGGGTTTGGTAAAAAGCTGAAATCCTTACCTTAGCTGGTAGAAAAAATTAACAGCCTAGAGATAAGTAGCTCCACCTTAAGCTCTACCTTTCTTTAGGAGCAAAGTTAGCTTACTGCTTTGACAAATGCTACATCAGCCAGGTAAAGACTACAGGCCCATTGAAGGTGTTGATGGATTTTTGTTTGCAGTTGTTTTGCTCTATTTTTTTAGTACTATGTTTTTTGCAAAGTTGTTCTGCTAACAATATGTGGGCTGATACTTTATTTCCTCCCTCCTCTTGCTTACATGACTGTGGCTATTGGTCCTCTAATGTTGCAATCTTTTTATTTTAATGCAAGTAATTTGCTGTATCTACAGTACAGTAGGTACTGTACTGAACTCTATTTAATTTTTTTTTGTTGTGCCAGCAGTATTACATCAAACATTGAACAATTACATAACGTATTGCACATTAAAGAAACAAATATTAGGGGGGAATAGCTGTGTGAAGGGTCTTAAAGGACATCAAAATTTGATTTTGATGTGATAGTTTAAAGGAAAATAGTGGAGAAATGCAACAGAAAGTTTTTAAATAGTGATTTGATCTCCCCCTTAGAATGAAGAAAGGAGAGAAAGCAAAAAGAATCTGATGCCAGGAACACCAGACAGAAGAAGACTTGTTTTTCAGGTCTTTGGTGGGCAAGAGTTTAAGCAATGAAAGGAAAGTGAAAAATATTCCTCTTACAAGGTGTTCTACAAGAGGAAGCTGCACATCCTTGATAAAGCCTGGTTGTGTAGATTGGCATAATGTCAGAGACAACACTCAAGGACAGCAAGCTTTACAATAGCTATGCTAATAGAAAGAGGGAGAAGGAAAACTGAGAGGTTTTGTTGTGACCATATTATATGAGTGGTTGTATTTTAAAGGATGTTACAGAAGAGTAAACTAAGAGGTATGTTTCTTGGAAAATGAGAAAACTGAAATTATCTTCCTGTTTTAGGAGAAGAAACAGTCACAAATCTGAACAAATTAACCATGTGGAGAGCCTAAGGTGTTCTGACAGGGATTTCAGTGCCATGGCAGTGGGGTGCAGGGGAGCAGAGCGCTTTGAATGCAAAGTGCTGGTATACGGCTGAGGAGGAAAAAGGGAAAGAGGAACTTGGGGTATCTTCATTTGTAGGACTGGATCAATTCACAATAATTACCAGAAGGAGTTAAACATTTTCTGGGGTTAAAGTGAATCAGAATCTGCACACCATGTGCTGGAAATTCCCTGAATGATTTCAGTGGTCATTAAGAAAAGGGAAATGGTTCTTTTCTGAGTAGGAGATGATAGGAGACAGAGGAGTAGACACCAAAACAGAGCAATGGCTGAGTATTTATAACTCAGATTACAGGACTCCTGCCAGCTGAGAAGAGGACAGACTTTCTAATGGCTTTTTCTGTTGAATGGGGGTCTTGCTGGTAACCACTGTGACCCTCTGTAACTGGTAACACAAGAGGCTGAGATACTTGCAGTTCTACTAGAAATATTACAAGTAGTTACGTACAGCATGGGCAAATACAGGTAAAGCTGCTGATAAAATATGCTCTGCTGATGAATGAAGCTTCCACTCTTCTGCAGTGACCTTATTCCCACTCCTATGCCCCTGGACTTACTCAAGTTTCTTGTCTCTTCAGTCACAGACCTCACCCATATACAAAGCCTTTAAAATTTAATTAAAGTACTGGATTGTGTATTTTAAACAGTGACAAAAGTTAGCATAGTTTACAGTTGCAGCATGCTGTTACCAAAACTGTTGTTTTCCTTTAATTCAGTACTGCAGAATAAACTTAGTTTAACCAGCAAAAGTATTGTGTTTAGACCTATATTTTCCAGTCAGTATTTAGGGATTTTTCAGCTCATGATCTGTAGGCCTTTGCAAGTCAATGAAGCATTTCTGAGGAATCTGAGAGAAATATAAAAAATAACACTCTTTTCAGTGGGCTTAAGCTGGCCATGTAAAATGCATGCGTGCTTGCACCTACATAGATGAATTCTAGAGATCTGCAAGTAAGAATATTTTTTAACTCTGAGATCTAGAGGTGCCTCTATTTTATTTTATTTTATTTTATTTGTACACCTTTTCTTCTGAGTACCATTTGTCTCCAGCCAAGATCTTGCCATCATCCCCCAGTCCATAATGGGCTGTAGGATTTCTGCTGTGGTGAGAAAAACTAGAACATGTCTGTCCCAGCAGCTTCTCCAGTGAACAAATGGCAAAGTTGTCCCTGGAGTAGGAGGCAGAGTACAAGGACTTCAGGAGTGCTGGTGCTGTTTATCTCACTACCCCAATCCGTGGTGTTTCCTCAGTCCTGCTCCTGCTCCTTCCCCTTGCTTCTGCCTGCTTTGCTAGGAATCTCTCCTTGATGCCATGACTAACTTTTTCACTGTTTCATTCCTGATAATTCCTGTAATCATAATCTTTCTGAACAGCATTCTACTCACCTATCCACCCTGCCTCTGGTGGAGACTGAAGTCTGCTGTCTGAGGAATTTTAAAGATTCCTCAAAAAGGAAAATCTTAATATTGCTTTTTTGTTCCACAGCTATTGTTCTGGTCATGACATCGCTTAGCATACACAGTGCAGATTCCTGTCAACCTAGAATCACCCAGTACTACTGCCCACCCTGCCACAGTTTAACCTTCCAGAGGCTGTCACTTTGTGCAGAAGTTTTTTACTATGTATTTAGAAGATTGCATTTCCACTTTTAGCCTATGCTACATAACTATGTATATTTAGTGGAAAATTCTTCTTTGAACTGAATTTTTTTCAATATACAGAGCATCTTGGGTGTTTTGGAATCAAAACTATGGTGGTGGGTACAGAATTTAGAGCAAATCCGGCCTGCAATGAAACACAAACCCACAGCAGTAGCTGCAGGACTGAGCTCACCATGTCGTTTCCAAACAAGCTGACAACAGTAGGAATCGTGGTTTATAAAAAGCTGCCAGCAGTGCTGAGCTGGTGAAGAGAAAGAGGAAGCTACAACGGGAAAGAGAAAAACATCACAACCAAAGGCAACTTCACTTCTCTGCCTTTGGTTGTGATGTTTTTTAAATAGATTTGGCTCTAAGTTGCTGTTGAGGGTGATGTGAAATCTTACAAACTGATCCTCACAATATTTATCCCTTTCTGAATACCACCTGCATATCTCACCCAAGTTCAAGGGGTCTTTGTGTTTTTTGTGCATACGTGTGAGAATCTAAGTTTGTGAGTAGGAATACACCCCATGTTACCGAGGCTATTGCTCAACAGCGTGCCAGTAACTAGAAGTTTACTAGAACAGCTTTTGCCATTTCACTCCCCTTCACACGATATGCTGAGCTGTTCTCCTGAGATTGTTTCCTGATGTTTACATCCACTTCATTCTGTGGATTAACTCCTTGTCCTATGAAGCATTAAAAACTGCTTCTCACCCTCAAAGCACCTGTACCAGAAAATCATCCAAGGCACTATTGACAGAATTGTCTTGCATTGGGCGTGAGGACTGTGGGAAGGTGGTCTTGAAGACCTCATCTAGGGAGTGGGACACACGCTTACTGCTTCCACTTTGGTTGCTACAAGTGCTAAGCTAGGTGATGGAAGATATGCTGCATCAAAGTGGGTGTTAAAGGTAAACTCAGAAAGATGAGAAATAATGTGAGAAAGGCTGATGTTTAAAATTACTTGCATTAGCAACTCCTTTGTTTTTTGTCATTCTGGGTTCATATCTTTGATTCTGTGTATTTTAGTTGAGATGGGATTGACTTTTTGTAGAGCTAGTCAAAAGAAAACATTGCCAAGGGAAAGTCATTAGGGGCTTTGCAGGTGAACTGCATTTTGTGTTACACCATATAGTTCTTGAAAGAAGGACCTGGCAGAGTCTCCCTGCATGTTTACTGCTCTGAATCTGAACACAAAGAATCAAAACAAAAGCCATACAAAGATGTCAGAGTCTGTTTTTAGTGGCTGTGCTAGTCCTAGGGAGGGGGCTGCCATTGGCATGCCCTGGAAGAATTGAGCATGATCTGTGAGGATAAACTGAGCATAATCAATCTGCAATCAGACTGTCAGTGGGAGGCAAAAGGCAGCAACAGAGCACATGACTCCTGTGATTTCCCAGCAGCTAAAATGCTGAGCATAGTTGCAAAGGGTTAAGTGCACAAAAATTATAATAATTATTTATTTTCCTTCATCATTGCTTTTTGGCTGCAAATAGATGAGTACATTTTCTTGCAGGGCCTGAGGTATCAGGATATACCAAGGTGTTTTTAGCTCTGGTTCCAGAGCCCTTTATATTTAGCAAACAGCTATGAGTGGGTACTGGGATCTGCAGTGCTTTTTTTCTTATTCTTGCTGAAATATTAACATCAAATCCTCAAGAGAGTCAACACTAAAATTACTTCTTTTCACAAGCTACTTATAGGTGATGCAAGAATGGCCTAGTAAAAAATTATTATCTTCCTGTGAATCTCCTTCAGAGAACAGTTCCCATTTTTTCCATTCCTATTTTGTAGGAGATCAGAAGAGACCGGCTTTTCTTCATGGCCAGTTTGTGTAGGCTTGGAGAGAGACACCCCTTCCATCCAACAAATACACTTCACTCTTCTACAATGTGCACAGGCCTGGGATCACTCCCAGCTGCCTTTCTCCTATCATGGAAAGAAAGTTTTATAAATATTTTTCTGTTTATTCTTGTGATCCTGTTATCCTGATATCTGTTCTTAGAAAGATCAAAACTGAATGCAGTTGTTGTACTTATAAAACTGTCGTATTTGAGACAGAGACAATACAAAGCAACACACTTCATTTTCAGAAGGCTTCAAGCCTGTTTTTATTCTAGCATGCATGCTTTTTATACATTCTTACAAAACTCATAAGTTTACACTTTAGTCATTGGTCACAAAAGACAAACAAAGTGCTTATTGGAATAGGCAGTCACAGGTTTCTCTTATTTATCCTTCTCTTTTTCTTGGTTTCTAGGTCAACGACCTTGCTAGAAAATTCTTCAGGGGTAAACATGGATCCTCTTATCAAACCTCTTTCTGGCTTAGAGGAGTTGCTGTAAAACCTCTTCCACATAAAACAATTATTTCTGAGACAAGGATATTTTACAGTTCTTTCAGGGTCAATCGTCATCAATATCCTAGACAGACTTTCAAAGAAGTAAGGGCAAATTTTTCACCTTGATCACCAAGTACTATATCAGGCTTGGTGTTGGGAATGGCACTGATGAAAGGTGCTTGGCTGAAATATGAAAAATAACCCAAATCAGGAAGTCATTACTAGGCTGTTTCAACAAAATTAAATGTAAAACATTTTTCAGTGGTTTTTTTTTTCAGTAACATCTTAATCCATCCCAAATTAATTTTCAAAATCTTTATTCTTTAGTCCTTAAACAATCAAGACTTAACTTTTGAAACTAAATATCTTAGCCTGTAGTTCTAAGTTTAAAAGGAATTACATTTTAATTAAACCTGATTGGTATTTATTTTCCTATAGAGAACCACTTCCGATTTGGAAATCTGATAAGTAGAATTTGTCAAATCTGTGATAGTCTATTTATTTACTACTTTTTCATCAAAAATTGGTCTTGTTGCTGTCACTCTAGAAAAGGCAAGCTGTCCAAACATAATTTCCCCTGAGAGATCCTCCTTATAGTGTCATCTTGTGACAATAAGGCCTCATAAAAGAGTAACTAAAAGAACGGATAATTTAAATGTCAGGGAGTTTACAGGGATTTACCCCAAAACTTAATTCCTAAGTGTTAGGATACTAAACACTCACCTTACATAACAAGGGCCTTCTATTTTCAGAATAAGACCACATAGTTTAGAGGGCCCACAGTCAGACCCCAGAGTGCAGCAGCATCTTCAAGATCCTCCAGACAAACAGGGACAGCTGGGCACTAAGGCACTAAAATGAAACTTCAGCTCAGCCACGGACATGGCCGTGCCACTGTATGTCACAGACCTCCCCCAGGCATCATTTGAAGATTTCTGCACAGTAATATTTTATTCAGGGAAGACATGCTTTGTGACAGTCTCAATCCTTGAACATTTTCTCACAAATCCTGTCATCCAGCAGGACCTTTCTCTTTTTTTAGCATTTTAGCACACTCCACTGAGGCAAAAACTGTTTTCTCAGCCTGTCTTAGATGAATTACATTTACATTACATTACTTTGAGCTTTGACTGACAGATTAAATGCTAGATTTTTCAGGAGATATCTTCTAGAATCTGTAGTGGAGTGCTCATCATCCTAGCAGTCAGAAATTGCTAATTTGTCGTTAGGGAATCCACTTGGCAACAGTATGAACAAAACATCTGAAATAGTTTTAACGTGATTATGTATGCCTGTGGTTTCTGGTTTTGTGTGGATGGCTCCCCAAGCCTCTTTCTTCCTTCACATTTGTTATGTGCCTTGTACCAATGAGATGTTGGAACATATGACTATAAAGAAAAGGTACTGGTTTTCTTTATTTTTCTTCCAGCTATATAAGGATAAAGGACACACAGTTCAGTTCCAATTGTTTAGTACCAATTACAGGACAAAAAAACTAAGGCCTTTCACACATGCATGTTTACTACAAATGTATTCTACGCTCACCAGCCTTGCACAGATGAGGAATATTGTTTCTTACAACAGAACTTCTCTGGATAGTGATAAATCACTAGATTAATTATCTCTAGATTTTCTGCATATGTTTCAGGGGACCATGTTTATTTTAGTTGACTGGACTGGAAATGCGAAGTATTTTTTTAGTAATTTTCCCCATAGGTCCAGTTTCTTCAAATTACATAAAAAATATTCAGAAAAAAAATCAGAAAACATACCAGTAACATTTTTTTGCTAAGCTTTGCTACTCCTTTCATAGTTTGAATTGGCTTTGGTTGTATCTGTCTCCAACACTTGCTTAGGTTCATATATAGAAGGGAGTCAAGGAAGTTTGATCCAGGCCAAGAAGATTTTTTTTTATAGTTTCTTATTTTAATGATGAGAGAATATTACATGTTTTCCCAGTTTGATGAGGAAAGGAACCCAAAAAGCAGGAGTGAAAACAAGATGAAGAACTTTTCTTTTTGAAGTAGTAGTATTTTATGGGCCTCTTACACAAGAACAGATCTTGTTCTTCATATTCCAAACCATTTTATCCAAATTTAAAATCTTGTAGATTCGATATACACACATAGCCTTGGTCCTGAGCAGACAAGAGAGGTTACTGAGAAAATGAGTATTGGGCCCTGCATTCCTAATTACTTATTTTTGAGTTATCATCCAGCCCAGCCCTGCAACTTCTCACAAATATGTTCTTTTATGCAATGACACAAATCTTTTAAATTCTGGAAAATGCTGTCACCACATTTTCCCTCTTTAACAAACTTGTAGCTGTAAGTTCAAGCTTGCATTTGTGCTTGTGCCTGCTGAACCCCTAAAGTGTTCTGTGAAAGGACAGGACTGCAGAGTGGCAGTGCCTGTACTCTGCTGATGATTACCTGTATGGGAAAGAGTTTGGTTCTGGAGTGTCCAGCACTGCACTATTGCCCTAGAATTCCCACATTCCAAACTTTGCTACTGCTTTTTCAGTTGGTGCTGATCAGTCTGTGTTTATCAAGCCTTGAAAGGAGAGTGCGATTGTTTTTAGTTAACCTACTCAGGGGTTTCTGTGGAGCACACACCATGGGCAAGTGCACTGCCACTCTTACCATAATGCAATTTAGAGTCTCTTTCTGTAAAAACCTGCTGTTATTTCATGTATGTCCTTGCTGCTGATAATCAGTGGATAAACAACTTTCATAATATGACTGCAATGCCCCCACCCCCACGCAGCAGCCTGACAGTTGACTTGCTGGTTAGCCACGGACTCGCAGCAGCCCTGGGCAGCCAATTTGCAGATTGCAGCCTGCCTTTCAGCACAGCATGTGCTTTCAAAGGGCTGGGCAGGTTCAGCACACAGCTCTGTGAAGATCTCAGACAGGTTTTGGAGCTTCTGTAGTACATTAGTAATTGCAAAGGGATGGGATTTGATCCTCTGCATTAGTGCAGTTCCAGAAAACAGTGCAGGACATTTTTGGAAAGTTAGTATTACTAATCATGTCATCCAAACTGATGGACACTCATATTTCCACAGATGACATAACTCTAGAGTTTCTCTTTTTTTACCACCATCCACATTTGGTTTTTTTACACCATCCATATCTTTTAGCATTACATTTCCTATTATGTTCCAAGACCTGTCTGCACCTCTCTACGCTGCTTCTCCAGTTTGCAAACCCCTCAGCTGAGGTTATAAATAATTACAATAACCATGCTAGCCCCATATTGCTGCAGACTGAGCTGCATGCCAAACTGTCAGAGCTCTGTGCGATTGATGACTGCAGTCATTCTGCTTTTAGAGCCAGGAAGGAAAAATAAATAAATTATCTTGTAGTGCACCATAGACTGATTCTCAGAAATATTTTGCTCAGTCATATGGTATGGAAACTGGGAAGTGCTCTTTCTTGTTCTCGAGTTTTATATGCAAAACCCTGTGTAGATACCACTAAGCAACCTTGATGAGATTTTCAGGAAAAAAATGTAATTAAAGGAAGGAATGCTTGAAGGTAGAGCCACTGACACAGATCAGGAGGATATCTAATGGGGTGTCCTCATTGCTTGCATACCCCAGCAGTACCAAGGTCTTCAGCCTATGAACCGGCAACTCAGAAATCCTACACTTGAGCTCAGAGAAAGATTCAGATGAAATCAGTGAGTGAAAAGAGGAGAAAGTGAAACAAATGCAGTGTGAGGAGAGGAACTCAAGCTCTTTCATATTCACTTCTCCGTGAAAACTCAGGGCAGGCCCATGACAAGAATTCAGAAAGCAAAGGGATATTCACCCATATAAAATATTTATGTAAAACACCGTCTAAGATTGGAAGGGACCAGGCAAGAATAGGAGAGTATGAGGGTCCAGGAAGTGGAAAATTATATGCAAATATATTCAAGCACTTTAGACAAAGTAGCATGAGGTTCAAATAGATGGTCAAAACCAGAGGTATGAGCATACAGGTAATGGAATATGAAAGCATTCTTGAGTATGTTAAATGCATCTAGACCAAAGTAAACATTTGACAGTTAGTTGGGTCGAATATACTTTGAGGCATGAGCCTTACAGTGAGATCAGGAAATACAGATCAGAAATAACAGAGCCACTTGGTTTAAATAGTAGTCTCTGTTCCTTTCTGGGCTGGCTCCAAATATCAAGAGTGACCACACATATCTCACCATGAGGGTTCCCCCCCAGTCCCTCCTTTCATCATTATTCCCTTCAGCCTTAAGAGAGATCTTTTATGCTCTTATTTTCTCACCGTCTTCTTCTTTCCATTTTGCATAGATCTTGTTTCCAAAATGTAGACCTGGGCTGCTTTTGGGCATGGAACTGATGACAAGAGCAATGTATTAAGCCTTTAGTCATTAAACAGTCTGGAGAATGCTGGGGAGCTTAGATATGAACTGAAACAGATTAGGAAAAAATCAGTTTTCCAGAAAGATCTTAGTGCTATGATGGATAACAAAGCATAGAGGAAAGCCTATATTTAAATATGTAAACTTAGTGCATGAAGAAATGCATGCTGCCTTGTCTATACAAGACTTCTCAAGCGTATTTATTAGCATATATTAGCTAACAGGTGTTAGCCTCAAAATTTCTAGACAATCTAGGGGGTGATATGAGTCTGAAGCTCTAAGTACAGTATTAATTTGACTGCCTTTTTGGTTGGTTTTTTTTTTTTTCCTTTGAGTGGTGGTGTTTGCTCTTGCAAGCAGGTTCTTCAAATATTCATTTCAATTTTGAGAATGTGTCCTACTCAGGGAAGCATCTTCTTCAATCCTGGTTATATTATAGTTATTTGTTAACAGTTTTGGGGGATCTCATGTTGATACTAAGGTTTCGGTAATAATAACCAGGTAAAATTGCACCAGGATACATTTATTCTGCATCTTTTATCTTACAGAATAAGATTTTTCTTTTGTCAATTTATTTTCCCTTCCTTTCCTGTCTTTTACCAAAGATTTCTCTTCTTTTACTAATAAACTGATTTAATGTACCCTTGAACCCTTCAATGGTTTGAATATTCATTTTGTTTGAATGTTTATCAAAGCCTGCATAAAAGCACTTCTGTGTTTGAGTAACCTTTTTGTCCATCTATGGCTACTGACTTGTGGTTTTATTAAAAGTCTCATGATACTTCATGTTTTTCATACTGAAAAAGAAAATATTTCTTGCTTTTATTGCAGAGAATAGGGTGTAGCTTAGAAATGGGAATTCAGTGGACAGAGAAAATATATTCCAAAAGTTATATGATTTTTAAATTAATCTCATGATCTATTGTGGTTAGGCTCTTGATTTTTGACTCTTTGGTGTTCTGGGCATTTCCCACCCTCTTCTCAATGAAAGAGCAGGTAGCCCAAAGCCACAGAGTTAGAGTTCCAACTCTGGAAAGATTTGGGATTTTTCTATAAGAATGGGATGATGATTCATTCTGTGCTCTCACAAGACAATCATGCATCTGCCCCTGTTTCAAAATCAGCAGCCCCGCCAGCTCGTCTCCATCGGCTTGAGAAAACAGGAAGCAGAACACCACAGGAAGCGGTGCACTCTTACACCCACCCCAAAAACTTAGCTGCTGAACCTATTGCAAAATGCTAACAGAAGGCTGCAGGGTACACTGAGAAAGAGATGAGAAATCTGCTGACCTTCGGGTGCCTGTGCAATTCCCGGCTCCAGTTTCTCAGGCCCACAGCCTAACTCAGTCACCAACATGTCCTGCGTCTCTCAGGGTAGATCCCCTATTGTATGTTGTTCTTACGCAGAACGCAAAGGCTTTTTCTTAATTATTTTGTTTCATTCCCCAAATCTGTACAAAAATGCAGTAAGAAGCTTCTTGTCTGAAGGGCTGACAGACTGAAAGACCAAAATAGAGAAGGTGGAGAGGACTGTGTGTTGTTGGTCGTGATTAACTGTGTACTCATTTCCTTGGCAACATGGAAGAAACGGGTGTTTTTAGAGGAGAGATTTATCAGTATATCTTGTGATTTGGATGTTTTTCATACTAAAAAAGTAAGATTATTTCTCACACTCATGGTTGCAGAGAACAGAGTGTGCCATAAGTTTTTAGAGAATAGAGGTGCTTTTTGCTTATGAAAGGAGGTGCAGGACAGAGTGCTCTCAAGTAGGAAACAATTCCTTGGATGTGCTGTGGGGTATGGAGTAGAACTAGGAAAGGCTGAAAGAGAAGAATAGGACATTCTACAACAAACAAAAGAGACAAAAGATATACAACATGCAAAAATATTTTAAGTTTGAGAGCCTTTTTTGTTATTTTTGAGTATTAAAATAATCTTGAAAATTTATTCTGCAAAGCCAAAGGCGAAAAATGCAAGTTTATATGCTGGATGATGGGCAAGTAAAATTTTAGTACAAGATCAGACATTAAAAAAGCAGGATTTCTTAATTAGAGAAGTTGCTTCAAAAGTAGTCCAATAATAGGAAGGCAGGAAGGGGTCAAGAGTGGAATTTGATGTTAGCTATTTAGACTAGATCCAGGCCTGTTATTTCTGTTAGATGTTTCAGTTGTCCAATAAATGCAGATTTGAGAATCTGGTCACGAATCCAAACTATTTCTAAATTCTTGTTAAATTCTGTGAATTTTTTTTGGTCAATATTTAGAGTGCAATTGAATTTTGAATTACCTAGCTTTTCTTTCCTTTTTTGTTTTGTTTTTGTTTTTTTCATTATTGTTGTGTGTGGGGTTTGTTTGTTTGTTTTTTTTTTTTTGTTTTTTTTTTTTAATTCAGCCAGTGAAAGCCAATTATTCCTTTAACTTCAACCACATTGAGAAAAACAGTCAGATTCTTGAATCTAGTCTTCATCATTATTGGGAGTTGAAGAACATTAAGAGCTCTCTTGTAAGAGTGATGAAAGTCCTATACAGACACTAAATGTAGAATTGAAGAGAATGTGTTCAGAACATTAACAAATATCCCCAGGAAGGTGGCTTGGTTTTAATAAAGCAGCAAAAGTTCTATGTAGAATCTTCAAGTGAGCTTGCCTAGATGTGGATTTTAGAAAAGTATCTTATTCAGAATGGGTGAATGCTCTCTCTCTTTGTCACTAGCTCCTAAGTCTCTTCTTTCTCTGAAATTGAACTTAATCTAGAACAAATGGAAATGCAGCTCTACTGAAATTAAATTGAATATTTTACCTCCTGCTTTACTATGGAGAGGCTTCATCCAGATTTCTTTTCTCCAGATTGCTTTGGAATGGAATTTGTAACACTTCCAGCACAGGTTAATTTTGAAAACACCAATCTGAGACAAAAACTTCATTATACTTCCTTCTGAAGGAACTCATTCTATACAGATTGCTTCTGTTTTGCACAGTCATTCAGGAGGCAATGTCAGTTTGTCTTGTAACTTCCCTCATTGCATTAACTCTCTTAACAACACACACTTTGGAATTTTTCTAAAGATCACAACCATGGGTTTTTTCTTGCCATGAAATAAATTTTCATTTCAAATGTGCTCAGAGAATAGTAACATGAATATTTCCAAAATTAGCGTATCCATATTCTTCTCATTTTGATCTAAATATCTCTCTTCCTGCTAGTTATTCTGTCTGTTGGCTGTTTTCAAACTTCTAAAGATGTTATTAAAATCTTGATGTTTACTGGACAGAATTCTGCCATGCTGGTCGAGTATTTTCTCCTGAAAATTATGATAGTTACCATTTCTTTAGGTATCAGGCTAAGCAAAATGTAAGATTGATCCTGTTTGTTTCTATTACAATGTCCTAGTTCAAACACTTGTGGATTTTGCATGGAGAGTGTTGCAATTTTTTTTTGGGGGGGGGGGATCAAATCAGTATATACTTAAACTTCAAGATATGTCTTATCAGTGTGTATTCATACTAAAAAACAAAACAAAACAAAACTCACTGGCTCACTAAAATTTGAGGTCAGCATTGGGAATATTATGCATGTCCTTAAGGTTGGAATTCTGGAATTCCTAGCCATATAAAGATGAAAAGTAGCCTATTCTGAGCAAGGAAGAGATTCTTATAATCTTATAATGTCTTTTACTGTGAAAATACATACTGGATTTCCACATGGAAACCAAACATTTAGAAAAAAACTATTCCAGCAGTTCCTCCTCATTTATTTTATTCAACTTTCACTACAACTCACTATTGGGTTTCAGCTTCTTTCTGAAGTTCTGATGATTTGTCCAAGACTGTTTTGTGCTTAGCATTTATTGAGATTTATTTTTTCCTTATGAGCTGTCCAAACTTCTGCAGATAGAAATTTAAGTCTGGGTGGAAAAATGACACATATTATTAATTGTCATTGCACTAAAACATAAAGCTAATGAAGATGATATGGGAAACCAGGGGGTTTCAGTCCCAAACTCTGTGTGCTTATTAGACTAGATCATGCTCTCTGAATTTTGTGCCTTATTAGTGGTCTAATATGCAGTATGAAAATAATCTGATATGTGAGGCAAAAAATAGAAGGAAAGTGGTGCATTTTATGCAAATAAACCCAGAAAGTGTTCAGGACTAGTGAGTTTTAAGTGCTTTGCAAACTGTCAGACTCCTGCCTTCAGACTTTTTCCATGTCTCTCACTGGGGAAAGCATTGATTTTATAGGATTTGACATCGCCCTTTGCAAGTCAAAAGCCAGGAAAGACATCCTCTGTGAACAAAAATTTGTGTTATATATATTGTGTTAAACTGCATCATGTGGGTGCAGACTGGAATATGAAAAGTAGTCTTTAAAATATGGACATGATAAGTGATTTGGAGAACAAAATCTGTCCTACAGGAGGCTACACTAGTTAAATTTGATGGGATTTCAATCAATTACTTCTTACTATCTTTTTCAGAGAGAACTTTTTCAAAGTTGCAAGATGCTGCTATCGCTCCTGCCTATGGCTCTGCCTGGGCAGTCTCTGAGCTGGCTCCTCTGGTTTTCCTTTCAGCTGTTGCTATCCAGCTGTTGCCTTAAGTAAAGCCCATAAATGCTTTGATTTATGGATCTCACTGAGAGGAAGAGGAAGTACCGTTTCTCCAGTAGCTCTCTGCTAACACACATTTCTTACTTCAAACCCTTCTGGGTTTTTATTTAAAAATCACCCTGCACACTTCATCCTGTCCCTTCATTTGTTCTCTTAAATTCACTGGCAAGGTTTTTACTCTGTTTTTTTGGTATCTTTACTGTATTTTCACCAGTCAGCAACTTCTTTTAACTCCTCATTACCTAATTTTGCTAAGCTAGAACTCTTCAGATCTCCTTTTGCGAAATATGTTTCAGATTTATTTGGTTATTCCATTGTTTGCTTGTTTGTATTCATTGACAAAACTGAAAGACCAAAAAAATAGTTGGAACATGGAGAAAGAGAAAAACAAAAGGAAGGCTGAAAACTCAAAACACAATTTCATCACTTTCAGCATAACATATATTTTAGTCCATCAATTTATCAATTCAACCTTAAATCAAAGCATATTTTTATCACATCAATTGAAGCATAATTTTGTTTAATTTCACTACTTAGAGTTTCTACAGTGTGAAAGGCAGACAGTTTGTTCTTCTCTTACACACTTCAGACTTGATTTTCCCAGTTCTTTAGCTCTATTGATTTCACCTGCGCTTGTTGGAACATTTAGACTACTTGACATTTTACCAATAGATAATATAATCTTCAGAGCTGAATATGATCCACAAAGAATTTTGTAGTATCAGATGTACTTTATTAGCTTTAACAAAATCAGTATCCAAAATATTCAAACTCTATGTTTTCAATTACGGGGTTTCTACATGCCAATTCCATGCTGGGTCCACCAAATTTTCTTAGCTGGAGTAACTTCCTTATGTCAGGATTATGTGACACAGCTAGAGTGATGTACAGGACAGAGCTGACCTCAGAGAAAAAGAATATTATTGTTTCCCTTCTTTGTGAAAATTTCTAGCAGTTCTAGACTTATTTAACATTCTGCTTGCCTCAGGTTTCAGTTATGCAGATGCCCACATTACTTTTTCCCTTTGAGCAGACAGCTTGAGTCTGAATCAGATGACAGAATGGTTGGACAAGGTTGCCTAAGGACAATGTCTGTTCTGCTCTGGACATTGCAAAAGAAGGGACCACAGCTGCCATAGACCTGCCTGGTAAACCCACCCTTGCTTATTCTGTAGCACTCAGGACTGTAAGGTTTTTCTTTACTGCATAGAACTTCAGAAAATCAGGAAGAAGATTTTTCTTAAGGTAGGCTAAGAAACACTTGGAGGAGATCAAATCAGATATTCTATGGTTATTTCCATGCTTCCTGACTTAATTTTAATTATTATTTTCCACTGAAGAGTTAAAGATGGATTTTGGTTCATCACCTTCCAGAACCATTACTTTTGTTCTCTAGTCTTCAAAACTATGGCTCAATCTCTATTGTTATGTGCAATGAAGCTTCATTTAGGATTTGTATTTCCTGTGAACAAAAATAATTAAAGTTTGTACAAAGAGAAAAAATAATTAAAAAGAAAAAGGTTTTAAAGAGCAACCAAAGCATTTTTATTTGGCATTTTTTCTAGTTGATGATAAGCTTGACTGTCTCTCTCCCCCACCCATGCAAACACTGAGCTTTGTTTCTGTAGATCACAAATGGCATGATTTTGCATTTCTGCTTGCTGCTTTGGGTGAAGTAGAGCAGTGGGGCTTTGCAGAGAGGGACAGCTGGGTGAAATGTTTCTTGCTTTCTTGATTCTTTCTTTCTCTTTCAAAGTGAGTTGTACTAATCCTTTTGGGAAGGACGAAGATGGTGCTTTTGCACAAATATTCTCAGCAACTATTCTTTACTTTGGCAATCTTGGAATTTCCCTGAAGGCTTTTGTTTCTTGCAAGTTCCCTGATACATTTTTTTCCTTCAGTTTATTTCCTAAGTCTCTGAGCCCCAACCAAACTTGGTCGCTGTCTTCCAGTGATATAGTGGAAAACTAACCTTTGACCCATCCAGACCCTTTGGAACACCAGGACTGTAATAAACTACAAAGAGATGTGGAGGTATGGCTGCTGCTTGCCTCTGGTAGATGGATTTTATCAAAAAAGGTAGTGCTGATTTGTATCACTCAGCCACACTAAGGTTATACAAAGAGCAGCAAAGCCCCAGGAGCATAACAGCCGGTCTGCTCATAACCTCAGACCTTTATCTCTCACAGCCAGCTTCCTTCCCACACCACAAGCACCACGTGTTATTTTACACTGAAGCAACACTCAGCAACTGGGGTCTATGTGCCCAAAGAATGGAACAGGAAAAGGAGGATGACATAAACATAAGATGGGTGGGCAGCGCATGGACTATCATGGAGCAATACTCTCACAAACCAGTGCCAATCTACTCCCTGCCACAGTATGTGAGCTTTGGAGAGCTTAAGAGGGGCTTTTCATCAGTAGTTTTTTGTCTTGTTCCAAGGTGTTGTCTTTACCTCTGGGTGATGAGAAGTGAATTTGACTAACAACTACTGAATGAGGTGAGAGAAAGCTGAAGGAATCAGAGGGTGATAACACCTGCTCCAGTCTGCCGGAAGGCACCCATGACTAAAACCAGTGTCCCCCCAGTCCCAGGGGACAATCTGTATTGCACCCAGATATATATGTGTTGCTGGCAGCAGCCCCTCTAAAGTTCCATTACTACACAGTCACATCACTCCACGTATGAATTGAAATTTGTTGAACCCCACAAATAAGTAGGGAAACTATTTTACCCTTTTATGCATTCTCTGTAACTCATCGCTATAGGGGGGAGAGAGGTGCATTTGGAGTTCAGCAGAGTGGGACCTTCTAAAGCCTTTGGCAAGGGATAAATCCCTGACTGCATAAGCCTGGAGAACAAAGAGAAAACAAAGGAAAATCTAAAGCCCATGGGTAAAGTTTTGTCTGAGTAAGAGTGTGTTGGTATTTACTATTAATCACCAACAAACAGGACAGATACTTGGCCATTGAGGTTTTCCTGATCAATATGTTGCAGGAATCAGAATAGTATTTCTTACTCTTCACTTCCCTGATATACAGCATAAAATGATAAACTGTCTATAAAGATGAGAGGGGGTAGGCAAAAAAAAAAAAAACCTAAACCACCAGAGACAGCTGCACAGATCAGCAGCTGTGACACACACAGGAAATTTGGATGGAAAGAACCATTAGTGCATTGAGACCATCTCCTTGACTGTTAGCAGGGCCAGCCTCCTTTTAGCAGACTTTGAAAAAGCAGCTCCTCCATGACACATGTGGGTGGCTTTAAGATTTTGTCTTCTTAAATAGACTCAGGCAAGAGGCCTTTACAGATATCAGTCTCTGCCACACCTTTTCTAATTTGAACTTGCCTCCATCCTGCAACAGAAACAGGCCTATCCTTTGTATTTGAATGACCTGTCAAGCTTCCATTTTGCTCATTGTTATCCAGGTAATGACTGTTCCTATGTTGTTCTACAGCAGTTTCAATTGCATGACAAAACCCATCCTAGGATAGGCATGTGATGTGTAGGAACAGCTGGTTTGCAGCCCTTTCATTGAGTGATGGATGCGTGTCTTAATTGTTAGAGGAAATTAATAGCATGTACATGTCTCTTGCCCAAAATGCACATCTCCCATCAAGCCTCAAATGCTACAGTTTTGCTTTGCAGACCATCTGCTTATTCTCTCAGTCCCTTAGGAATGGAGAGTATTAAACAGTTGATAAACACAAGCTCAAATTTCAGAGACTTTGTGACAAGTCTGTGCTTGGGCCATCCTGATTTCCTGCTCATAATATGATTGATTTCCAATTAATTTTGAGAGAAAAATCCAAAGTATATGTTGCACGCGTAACTGGATAAATTACATGGCAACTCAGAGGGGAAAAATATTCAATCCAAATTTAAAGCTTTTTATTTTACCCTATTATAAACTACCAAAGATACACAGTGGATGTTTTGTGAAGAGCTGCAGCTGGAAAACATCTAAATGCACTGGCAAAATCAGAGGTCTGAAGACTTGAGTGGCTCTTAAGCCCAGTCTGTCATCTTCTCCATATTGTTAGACATAGAAACCATGTGTTTTCTGTCCAAGTCGCACAGCAAACCATGTGGAAAACAAAGAGCTATAAATAACTCCTCCCCAAAATGAAAGATGATTAATCTGCTGCTTAGTCTTTACCCATCTTTGTATTAAAGCCAGATGATGTGGCCATCACTGTGCTCTTTCCTTGACCACCTCTGCTACTACTTTGGTGCTCTCTTTCAGTCTTCAAATACTTGCAGAAATGTCACTTTAGCTAACAGTAACCTCTGAATTACATTCCTGGAAAGGCAGATTTCATGAAAGAAAATGAAATAGCAAATGCTGACACAGGACAACATGCTCCACTGTTTAGAGTCTGGTTTGTAATCTAGGATATTGAGTTAATTTTCTGACTCATTATCTGGCCACTTGCATCCTCTATGCCTTTATTTTCCCTCTTGGTCAACCCAGGCACATGTTTAGTGCCTTGAAGTAAAACACCGTGTCTAAAAAATTAAGTGTTTTGAGATCTGTCAATTAAAAAAAAAAAAAAGCAGCAATACCAGCGCTAAATGGTCTTACCAAAATGAAAAGTCAGCTGAAACTGTGCTACAGACCTTAAAATCCGTGCAAGTCCAGGAAAAAAAAAGTCCAATGAAAGACTTCATCCCTCTGTCCTTGCTACCATTTACCCTTTATCAGGTATGGAGTATAAATCACCCACTTGGTCTTAAATCTGCCCAACATTTAATGGAAATGCAGTGGCAAAAGTGGTGTAAACTTTACTTAGCTAATGATTGCAAAGAGATTGCAGTTCAACAGCCAGTGATATTTCAGCACAGTTCTATAAACATTTGTATAACAGTGGTACAACAGGATGTTTTCTCAATAGAATTGGGATGGATATGTTTGAAACTATGAAATACATAAAGCACATGATAGGGAAGTTTATGCAGAGTTTTATGGTCTGTTTTTAACTAGACACTTAGTAATGACTATGCAAGTATTTTTAATTTTGTTCTGTTTTAGTGTGTTATAAGCCAAACAATGGCAGCTGAATTGAGCAAGAAAGATGATTTCATTTGCTGTTGAAAAAAAAAAAAATTTCACATGACCTAAGTCACACAGTTAATGTAATTCAGTAGCATATTTTTTGATTTATCTTCTTTTCTCTCCAATAATTTCTTTTATAGGTTCTGTCATTCACATTTTGAATTTGATTTCCAACTAAGTTACAGTATTTTTTCTTGCACAGGTATAATTTCAGCCAGATACTGTTCTCACCTACTTCTACAATAATAGGAACAATAACAATTTTGTAATGCCTTAAAAGTCAGTGATTTGTGTTGGCTACATAATGTCATAATTCCAGGCTAGTTGGTTATTTTGAATTCATTATGCATTTTGATAATCTTAGGGTGAGTCATAGTTAGTGGGGAAGACTCAGTGAATGAAGAACTGAAATTTCTATTGCTTTTCCATATTTTCTTTTAGACTACAACTTTGTTTGTTAGTTGGTTGGAAAATAAGAATTTGGAAGACAACAGCAGAGGAATAGGATTCTGGTGAAAGAAATTAAAACTTTCTTTTCATTTGTAAATTAAATTCATTAATTTGTGAATTTTCCTAGATTTTTTAACTGATGTTGTAGTTTTAAATTGAATTTCTGCAAGACATCAATAGGTATTTCATCCTGGTACATTTTTTGTATAGTAAAAGTCTGGAAGTTTCCCTTAAATACTTTGGCAACTCTGTGTAGGGCCTGTGTATTACTTTAAAGTAGAAAAGTTAAATCTCACTGGGTTATGAAAATATGTCTTTGAAAAGTATTTATCTGCACATAAAACTTTTAAATGCTTATGACTTTATACACAGAAAATTTTGATCATCATGAAATTTTTGGACAGTTAACTAATGATCTCTTCCTTTTCTTATGTTTTGCCAGGCCTCTCAGGCTTCCCCTTTGACATAACTTACTCTTGTTCCCTGCCTATTTTTAATATTTTGGTAACTTCTTGTCTTTGGTCATCAGTATCTCCTCCTGCTCTTTCTTGTCTTTTTTTTTATGTCCTTCTTGTGTCTTTCTATGATGTCTAAAGCTACCAATACATCCTCTTCCATGCACCTCTTTCCAGACACAGCATCGTTTTCTCTCTTCCACACCATGTTCTTGGGAACTCTGTTACAGGGCTAAAAAGGCAAACCATAGTTCAGCTCCATCTACAGGCTTGTAAATAAATCTTGTTGCAACTAAGTACCCTAACAAAATATTTTTGTAGTTCAACTAAGCCCTCTGTGTGGGAGGTCAGCTTTTCAAACGCACGGTGGTTCATTTGAAAAACTCCCTTGGGGCTCTGACCTTGTAAGCAAATCTCTTAGAAACTGGTACCAAATGGCTTTTCATGATGAGCTGTCCAGAGAGTGTCTGCTCAGCAAGGGTACCTTTTCACAGGCCAGAATCAAATCTTGGTTGTATCTGTACATGGATTTTATCCCACCCAAAGGAGGAGAACTCAGAGTGCTTCATCTCAAGCGCCAGTGCAGGACGAGCTAGGACAAAAATCAGTGACTCCATTTTGACACAAGCAGGAAACAATGAGAGGGAGGGGGCCTTGTTTCCACAACATAAATAACATTTTTGTGACTCCCCTATCATGATTCAGCAGCTCTGATGTCAATTTACAGTAACAAAGGAGACGGGAGATGGTCTATGCGGGAAGGAGTGTCGACAAAAGCATCTTGTACAACTTCCTCTGGGCTCCTCAGCTGTGTTATCAGGGGTGGGCAGCAAAGCCCCAGACTGCTGAGAAGAGGCCTGTGGTATTAGCAAGAAATGAGGGTGGTAGATAAACTTTCAAACTCAGGATCTGTGATCTTTGTGGGGTCACTGGCTCTGCCAACCAGCAGATGTATTTCCATGGTGTAAATAAATGCCTGACCTGGGAAAAAACACAGTGTTCAGAGCATAGCCCATTTCTGATAGTGCAAAATTGGTGATGCTCAGAAACATGGGATGAGCCTAAAAATGTCATGGCTGGTTAAAACATTTTTAGATACTTGAAATATTAATTTCGGGCTCTTATTTTTGCCTTCTTTTTTTTTTTTTTTTCAATTTTGTCAGTTTCGTGTTTCAAAATTTTTCAAGCTACCTAATTAAAAACTTCTGAAACAAAGAGAGACTGAGATTCCATAGGACCTCTTGCTATGTCAAGAGGTTTGGCTTCTGAGAACACAAAACAAAGATGAAATACAAAACACCTAGTATGAGGTTGTGTGTTGAAAAGGGATTTGGCAGTACTGTGTCTCATAACTCTCCTCAGCTATCTTTATCACTATTGTATCTGATACCACCTCTATGCAACTAAGACCAGTTTTACAGACCTTATCTTTGAGATGCTATGCCTTCATGCCAATTTTCTCCTCCTAAGGTTTACTTTGTGTTGGACTCTCACAATCTTTTCTTGCCCCAAGGTGCTTGTTTCCTTCTTCTATCAGACCTGTTGATTCCTTGCTAAATTGACTCATGCTTGGACATTTCTATCTTTGATCCTAGCACCAGGAAACCATTGCTGTGTACTGGATTGCTCATCTTGATGTTGCATGTAGATTGTTCTGTTTAACCAAAACATCAAGTTTCCTCAGATTACTGGTAACATGTTCTTGTGAATGTTAGTTGTGATTCAGTGACAATTCCCTTTGCTATTCTTCTTCTGAATCCTGCTCCGTAATATCTGCCACTAAGTTTCAGTCTTGCCTGTGACACTCCCACTATTACTTCAGTCCTGGGCTTCTTTGTCAACCAGAAAAGAAAAAAAAAAAGGGCTTCCCCCACCTACTTTGAGTACCTCAGATGAACTTAGCTATCAATTGCACTTTTTTTAGTGCCAGCTTTATACAACTTCTGTCACCTTAGACAAACAGAAATGGAAAAACCCTGATCTCACAGTTTTCTTCCGTCTTTGAGAACTTAATTTCATAATGTAGGATGTCAGACTGAAACAGAGCAGGAGATGTTCTCCTTGGTCTTCTTACAGAGCTATTCATACCAGCCTGCAAACCTGAGTAGTTCTGTGTTTTACCCAAATGGAGACAGCATAGATTCATCAGGAGTCTGGAAGGACACTGTAAACCCCTGACCTCTACACTGTTGTGACTTCCTCATTAGAAGAAAATTAGGCTGGAGTAACTGCACTTAAATTTTGAGTGGTCAATGCTAATAATGGATCCTCTTGAATTTAAGAAGCTGGGAAATGTAATGCTGCCTCTGCTAGCTTGAGGTAGGCATTGTTCTGAACCATAGTAGTAGCTTTGGAGATCCTTCATTACAACCAACCCCTTCATTACAGAGGCCTGATACTTAAACCTTCTCTTCACACCAAGCCTTACAACCACTGCTCTTAGAGCTCTGCCAAGTGATGGCTCCTCCACTTACAGTCAGTAGCTCTGAGTGACAGCACAGGCCTCACTACTCATAGTAGCTGAGAGTGTGAATCTTGGCACCAGCATTCAGAACATGGCCCTCACTAGGGAGTGATGTAGATCACATGCTGTGCAGAGCCTGGAAGTGTGAATGTTGCTTATGAAGTATGTGTATGCCTGCAGCACTGATACTGAAACATGCATACACAACTGCAGCCTGTCCTCTGCCAGCTGAAGGGCAGGAACCAGAGCTGGGTCTCTACCCTGGAGACATGAAGCTGTGCTAGGTTATAGAAATCAGGTTTTTCATTACTGAGCACTGAAAAACATAAGGAAACCTTCTTTCATGGTCAGAACTCAGCATTAACTACATTTAGAGCTAAGACAAAGACAACTCTGTATCAAACACAAAACACATACCCAGCTTGGTAGGATAGTATTGTGACCTCGCTATTTAAGTCTGAAACTCTAGTGAGGAACAAACACATGCTGGTCTTCTGCTAGAGGTTAAGATTCTGCTAGACCTTCCAGCACTGCTTGTTTTCCATGATTCCATAGATTTCCCTTATATTTCTTGCTTACACTTGTCAAGATGAGGTAAATCAGCATGAATCTCCATTCTAACTTTTGAAAATTGTCTATTGTTCATGTTTTCTCATCTGCCACATTTTTCTCATGTGCCAAATTTCTCATCTGCCCTAACCTGCTCTCTGGCTTTCCCAGACCAGGCCCATCTTTTTTCTTCTTCCTCCAGAATGGCACTGAGTTCTGCCCAGATTAAACAGCACTGACCAGGCAGCTCAATTATTCCTTACAAACACCAGTAAAGTGCTAGTCAGACTGAGCTCCCAGCTGGAAGTTGTGTGTCTGTGCATGGTAGCAGGCATAAAAGGAGTCACTGCTGCAAGTGGACAAACTTGAGGTGCACACAGAGTTAATATGCTGACAGAAATACTGAGCTTTACATCTGAAAACCCAAATACAAAAATAATATGATGAGTAAGACTAAAATTCCCTGTTCTGAGCTTCCATGGGGCCAGCTCCCCTCCCCACCCCCCTTCAGGGCTCAGCAGTCACTTCTCCTTTTCTGCCGTGCCTTGCAGAAATGTCTCCTGGGATGAGTCAGAGCAGGACTTCCAGGCAACAGTGTTACTGCCTTTGGCCCCACCAAACAGTGGGCAAAAATGCCTCTGCTGGGGCCTCACAGCTCCTTTCACATACTTTGAGGGCTCCCTCTGATTCACTTAACCCTTGAGAGTGTTTTTTTCTGAATCAGAGGATCATAGAAAACATTAGGTTGACAAGGACCTCTAGGAGGTCGTTTTGGCCAGTCTCCTGCTTGAAGCTTCACAAGTAGATCAAGTTGCTCAAGGTCGGGGCCAGCTGAACTGCTGAAAATCTCCAAGAGATAGCACAGAAACCTTGGACGTCTCTTCCAGTGTCTGACCACCTTTATTGGGAAATTTAAAAATCTTTCTGCCCTGTCGTTTTAAATGCCATGGTCTGGCCCTGTTTCTCAGCTTGCCCATGCCCTCTGCCAGTGCTTCACATCGAGTCCTCCACATGCAGGCCTTCCAGAGATGTTTTGATGTGGTCTCTCCAGAAGTTTTGCTGGGGCTCTGGTACCTTTTCTCTGTAGCAAGTGCAGTTTCAGGGCAGTGCTCAGGCCCCACCCTTTTACAAAAGTGAGCTTTTTACTGTACCACAGGAAAAAGTATGTTTTAGAAGGTCCCGAGGACAGAGTATAGAGAGTACTATTAGGTGTGAGAAAGCATGAATTTACTAAGCCACTCTGACCCCTTTATTAGCAAGTTTTGTGGTGGAAATTCAGCTGTCAAAATGTCTTTCTGGGGAAGGCGCAGACTCCCCTGCAGTGGCCAGGGAGCCAGGCTCCTCTGCAGGGCCCCGTCCTTCAGCCAGAGCAGAAGCCTGCCAGGCTTTCTGAGACACTCGAGGCTGTGCCTGGCTAAAGGAAAGCCTCCCATGGCGCCGGAGTGACCGGGGGAAGGTGACACCATCCCTGAGCTCGGGCTGTCCGTGTCCTGCCAGCACAACGCGGCGCGTTCGTGGGTACAGGCCACCGGCGGTACCGCCCCGCTCCCCGCGCCCGCCGGGCACTGCCGAGGCCGGTGCCGCGCCCAGGGCCAACCGCGGCGCCGCTCAGGTGCCGTGAGCTCCGCGCGGCCTTCAGGCGCCTCACACAGCTGTAGCTGCTCGTGTTCCACAGACGGGCTCCCACCCACCGGGCCACACCCGCTTCCCTGCGGGCGGGTTCCCCCGCTCCCCCCGAGGCCGCTCCGGGCCCGGCCCGCGGCTCCCGGCGGCGCCGTTGGGCGGGCGGGCAGCGCCGCCGCGCGGGGCCCCCGCGCCATTGCAGCCGCGGGGCTCGGTGCGCTCCCGAGCTGCGGCCAGCACTCCCGGGAACCGGCCGGGACAGCGGGAAAAACTGATTCTCCGCCCTTCCTTTTATACTTATTAACCTTTTTTTTTTCAGGCGAAATACTGTAAACGGATTTTTCATATGGGTGACGCAGCCAATAATATACTCCTTTATCAATTAATGTAGGACTTTAAAAGATAATAACAATAACGATGTGTATGTAGCATTTGTCATTAATTGACTAATACTTTTGAGTGACTTAATTTTTCAGTAACCAATGTACGTCCCGTGCTCCACTGCTATCTCTTGCCTTTTGTGGATGTGCAGCATAGCAGCCTTTCAGGGCTGTGCTTGAGGTGTATCCCATGTCTCTGCCTTCAGGGTGCCACTGAACTGTAATGGGTTTACTTTTTGTGTTTTTAACTCTCTTCTGGAAAGCTCCCTCAGTTCCATCATTGTCCCACTCCTGCAAGAATGATACAAGAAGACTACAGAGGTTGTAAATAAGGGTAAGCATTGGAGACACTCAGGTAAGGACATTAGGTAGGCAAGAGCATCAGTTACAAGTCAAAGAGAACTGAATATATAGTGACTGTTTTGCTAGTCTACCTTTAAAAGTGATCTGTTGGGGTTTTTTTACCCTCAGCTGGGGAAATAATTCAGCAGAGAATACAGAAACTTAAAAGTATTTTTCAGATAAATGATATTGAAGTGATTCTGTGGCTTGGGGGAGTCAGGAGGAGGTCCCAGATCCCTGATTTTTTCATGTGGATCTCTAGACTATCACTGAAAATGTCACTGCACAGCCACCAACAGTGTAAAAGCTCCATTTGATGCACAGCAGCTGACACCTGACATGAGGTACAGAGCGAACATTTAATCCAGAATACTTCCTGTGCTGACTTACAGCAGGATGTCATAAAAATGGAGAGCCTTGGAGTGAATTCCTGCATCACTGGAGTCAAAAGCAAACCCACTCATTTCACTGAGACCATGGTACCCGTACTGCTTGCAATAGTTGAAATTCTCTGTGTGGTTTGGTTTACCTGAGGGGGTGCCTGTTGTAACTGTGATAATAACAGCTATGATCCATCAGCACAGAGAACTGTGCCACTGGAGCAAGGCTCAGGAAGGCTGAGGATAGCAGTAGGAAGGCAGCTGTAAAACTCAAAACCTATAAATTGTACAATTTGAGAGCAAAATGCAGAATATCTTAAAAGTTTCGGCTTCCTATATAAACGTTCTGCTTGTAAGCAGGAAAGTTACAAGTTATCTTTAACTGCATTTGCAGGGCAGCAGCCTGTAGGATTGTGCTGCTCTCACACGAATGCAGGAAGAGCCGCTAAACCATTGCAGGCGACTGCGGCTGACTTAATTCCTAACTCCTGCTCCAGGGCATGACATTGTTGTGATGTAATCAGATCGGGTGAAACCGTAGCGAGAAGCACCAACATCAGCACTGCCTTCTTGGGAAATAGGATTCATTCTGAAATCTGGAACGAGAATCAAGTTCTGTGTCTCAGGGAAAATGGTAGGAGATGGAACTTAAAGGTACATCAGTACATTCTGGAAAGTGTCTGTATTGGAAACAACACAGGTCCAACCTAGCTTGGCTGGTATAAAGGTAAATCTTTATTCTCTTCTGACCTAGTTTCCTAAGCACACGCAGTTTCTGCAAATCTCTGCAAGAACAGTGGGTAACCTTCACAAGAGGTAACTAAGAGGGCACCAGTGCTTATGGAGCTCTGGTGGTTCACGATTTATCGTGAAGGTTGCAGTGAACCTGTGAGGAGGAAGCAAATTGGTTTAAAAGTCATTGTATCTTTCAGAAGCATTTCGAGGCTCAGTCCTCAGCCACATCTTCTGCTTTAACAACTTCCAGAAGTTCTGCTCAAACCCCGGTTTCACACTGTGCTTGTCTCTAGACATCTGCAGCCCAAAGAATTTATAATCCATTTAGGGAGATTAAAAAATAAAGAAAAAATAAATCTCAGCAAGCACGTTCCAGAAGTCGGGGTCTCGCACAGCACGCGTGTCCCCGCAGCCCGCGTCGGCGATGTGCACAAACAGCGCACCGTGACGGCTCCGCGAGGGGCCGTTCCCAGCACTTGGTTTGGCCGTGCCCGTGGGCAGCCCCGCTCCCGCCCCGCCGGCCCGGCCGGACACAGCGGCGCGGCCGGAAGCACAGCGCGGCGGCGGCGGCGGCGGGTGCCCGGCGGGGCGGCGGCGCTGGAGCCGAGGAGGCCGGGACCGACGTGGCCGGCCGGGGGAGGCGGAGCCGAGGGGCCGCCGGGCGGGGCAGGCCCGCGCCGAGCCGCGGCTGGATGGCAGCGGCGGCCCGGGGCGCGGCGGCGGTGGCGCACGGTAACTGCGGCGGGCGGCCCGGGGGCGGGGGTGGCCGGGCCACGGCCGGCCGCTGCTGCGGTGCGAGGGGGGACGGCGGGGCCGGGTGCGGCAGCGCGGCTCAACCTCGGCCGGCGGGACGGGGTGAGCGGGGACGGGCAGCGCCACACGTAGCGCAGCCGAGCGAGCGACACCCCCCCCCCCCCCCTCTGGAGGGGTCTGTCCCGGCCGAGCGAGGGACAACTTTGGGAAAGACGTGGCGGGGAGCGCCTGGAGGGGCCGCTGCTGCCGGCAGAGGTGCCCCGGCCCGGCGGGACCGTGGGCTGCGCGCCGCCCGCTCCGGGGCCGCGGCTGCCCCGGACTCCCGGGGCCGCGTCCCCCCTTGCACCCGCCTTTGCCGCAGCTCGCCGGGGGAGCGGCGCCGGGCGGCTGCCGCTGCGGACGTGCCCGGGGCTGCTAGCGCAGTCCCCGCGGGGCGCAGCCGAGAAAGTTTTGGAAGTCCCTCCTCCGGCAGATGATGCCGCGGGAAGGTCTCGGCGCGGGGGCTGCCCCGCGGGACGCGCGGAGCGGGGGGGGCCGGGTCTGCGCGGCCACACTGGCACAGGGACCCCGGGCGGCAGCCAGTGTGCCGCTCCAGAAAGGTGCGGGAGCAGCGCTCATTGCTAATTCGCCCCGCGGCAAGCATGTCTCGCTTTGCATCGCTCAGCGTTCCTCTAATGGAAAACCCGCGCTGTGTGTCCCGTCCGCCGCGATGTGACAGACAGTGAGTGACACGAGCGGGCCCGCCGCGTCAATCGCCTGCGGTGAGAGCGGGGCCGGAGCCCGGCCCGGGCTGGGCGAGGGCAGCGGGAGCGGGCCGGTCTGCCCGGCCTGTGCTTCGGGCTGCACGGAGAGCGGGCTGGGAGGAGAGACGTCCCAGCTAGCCCAGGGGGAACGAAGGGCATTGCCTGGTGCTCAAACTTCCCTCTCATCCTAGGGATGAAAGGATGCAGAATGGGGAAGGAGTCGCAGTCTCCCAAACTCCGTTAGTGTTCAGTCGGTTTTAAATGCCTTCCTTGCCAGCTCGTAGGTTTGCCCCGGGTCTGTAATCTCTTCTGATCTGCGACCCATTGTTTGTAATCCTGTGCATCCCCAACTTTTAGCTGCGCACACTGTCATTTGCAGAAATGTGAGTGCAGTCTGTGCAGAGTGGTTTTTTATGAGAGGGATGGGGCAAAAGGGAAGGGTCCCACCAGAGCCGTGCATTCCTTAGAGATGGGCAGTGATTCAGAGAGAAGGAGTGCTCAGGGAGTACTCAGGGAGTACTGGAGACCTTTTGTGCTTCTGCCGAGGTCAGGGTTTCCAGGAGGAATTCTAAACTCTCCACGGGGCTAATGGAGGGAGGTGGCTCATGCAGTTTTTTTGGCTGAAAATTATGCTTCCTCCCTGGAAAAAAACTTTTTTCCATTCCATGCAGTACTCTTTTGCAACTGTAATACCAGGCAACTGGCTTCCAGGGAAAACACTGGTAAAAAAAGCATTTTCTTTTAACTTTTTTTCCTTTCAACAACATCTGAAGTGTTATTATGTGGCAATGAGCAACTGCGCTGAGAGAAGAAATTGTGTGGTCTGAGAAGGCAGAATGTTGAGGAAGAGAGTAATAGATAGAAGCATGGTCATCATGTCAATGTTTCATTTTCTCTTTTCCAGTAGGTTTTTGCCTTGGCATTTTCATTTTGTCCATGTTTTCTCAGTCACTGCCTGCTTCAGAGAAGTTCAATGAGGACTGTGAGGTAGGGGAGGCCCTGGGAGCCTCATGGATCTCCTGGCTTGGTGTGCAGCTTCCTCTGCCGCGCTCAGGAGCATGTAAATGGCAAATTCTCATTCACTTGTTCTTTCTGGGCTGGGAAAACCTAATGGTTATTGCAGTCCTGAGGCTGTTGCAGGATGAGCTGAGCAGACCTGAGTCCTGCATGCTCAGACAGGTAGTGCCCTGGAGGGTGCTGCCAGTGGTCATGGTCACCAGGCTGTGAATCAGGCACAGCTGGGAGCGGTGGTCCCAGACAGAGAATTGACAAACCTGATACATAAATGACCTGCTGGCTATTTTTCTCCCAGAGTTGCATGCTCTTAAGTATGTGATAAACCCTACTTGAGAAAACACATCTCTAAACCTGTTTATGCCTCTGCCTTGTGACCATAGATGTCTCTGAGAGCTTGCAGTGCTTTCTCTAGAAATTTCTCAAGACATTCTCTGACCGGGTTCCTAAAACAGATGTTGTTGTCTAAAATTAAGGCTAGATATAGACTTCCTCCACCCTTTGCAACTGTTTTCTGACAGGGTATTATTTTCCTCTTGAGCAGTTTTTTTCCTATGACTACATCTTCACTGCTTATTTTCTTCCTCTTAAATACTTGCCATAGGGGTAACCAGTTTGAATGTTTGAATTTAGAGACTTTGCTAATGTTCTAATGAGATGGAGAAGCGAGAAGCTTGTAGAGATAAAAAGTCCTTTTTTTTTTTTTTTTTTTTAGCAAGTGGTTATGATGTGTTAGGAATAAGGAAATGCTGGGAATATGCTCTAAACAATTAGCTGGACACAAGAGCAGTTCAGGTGTGTCCTGAACAATACACTAAGTTTCTCATAGATGTTTTATAAACATAAGGAATTTATTGCATGAGATATGGGGTTGTTCCTGAGGCATGATGTAATGATGGTCTGGCTGCACAGAAATAAAGAAATGTTCTGCTTTTTCCTCACGTGAGTAACAGCAGAATAAAGACCTGTGGACCACTGAAAGTTGAACCAACACTAATGTGAGTTAGGAGAATCAGTTTTCTACACTTTATACCCATTTGTTTTCCACCACCATCCCCTTTTTGAGGAACCTGATCCCATGAAGCCAAGTATGCAAACCTCTTTCAGAGTCCTGGACATGACCTTTGTCCTATGTGCTACTGCATCTCAGTCTCTGAGACCCTTTCAGGTGTCCCTTGGGGCTTTTGTGGGTTGTGAGTGTGGAGAATGAAATGCAAGAAATCGACCTGTTGAATCAATTGCAGTGTTTACTTTTCCAGATTGATTCTCAAAAGCTGTGAAATGTTACAGAAGAGATTTGTGCTGCTTCCCATCATTGCTGAGTGCTGTGTGTGTGTTGGTTCTTCATAGGCATGTACAGTTGTATAAATTCTGATTTATTTTTGGTGTATTCCTCACAAAGTTCTCAGTCATTTTATAGGTCTAATCCAATCATAAAAGATGAGGACATCCATCAGGCCCACTGCAGGGTTGGAAGGGGTGGAGGCCTGAAGGACTTCAAAGAAGGGATCTAATCTTTGCAATGGAATGGTATCTGCATCAGCTGTTTCTTTTTCTCAAAATCAAAATTAAAAAGCCAAACAAAAACAAACCCCAAACAAAAAATAGTGCTGGAAATTCTGCATCCTAGATAACTAGTTTCAGTATATCCCCAGTTTGGCACTATATATATTTGTTTCTTCATCTTCAGGCTAATCTTGTTTACCATTTGAACTGATGTGAACGAATAGTTGAGTACTTTCCCCCTTTCTTGTGACTCTTAATGTATGCAGCCTGTTCTGTTCCTTTGGTGTTATCTTTTTAAGACTAAACACACCCAGGTCCTTTGGTTGTTTTTCCAGGTCATGCTCTCTACACTCTAGTTTTTTTTTCTTTCCACTGCAGTGTCTCGGATTTTTGCGTGTGTTTTATGAGGAAGAATATGTGGGGCTGGATGTGGTCTGTTGGCTAAAGACTCACCTGTGTGACACCCACAGCGTGACTCCTACTATGTCCCAGGATAACTTTTACCCTTTTTGTAGCAACATAAGCCCGCTGGCTTGGAATTAATTTCTCAATCAGTGTGTGCTTTTTCTTTGTGGCATGTTGCAATTACTGTTCTGTCATTTGCATTCGATTTCACACCTGCCTCCCCAGCCCTCAGTGTACTGTTTTTTACTGATCCTTACTGAAATTTGATAGTAGGTTGTAGGTAAGTGTGGCGTTCCTGCAGCCAGATCAAAACACTGCATTCCCTAAAATCCTGAGCTGGTTTGAACTTGCTGTGTTGAGGGATTTTAGTTTTTTTGTTGTAAGAGAAAAGTGATAGCTTTAGTGGTCCTTGATCAACTAGCCAAGTCTGTGTCTTCACTGATTCCTTCTTGCATCCCTGCTCCTGATGGTCACTGTGCTTGGAGATTGGTGTTCTCCTTCAGAGAAGCCATGGGACCCTGTCCCTTGATTTCTTTTTGATTGCTTTTGATTGCAGCTTGGCCTTCCTCCTGCAGTGTTTTTGTTCAGGGACTGAAATTGGCAAAGGGCCATGAGTTTAAAAAAGCAGTTTTTCCTGCTCATTTGTTCCGATGCCGCTCACTGGTGGAGTCTGGTGTGAGCATGGAGAGGTGATGCTTCGGGAAGGAGGGGGGGACAAGGGGCAACATTGCCCTTTTCATCCACAGCCTTAGATTGGCTCCAGCATCCTGAATTTCATCTTGAGAGTTTCAGGTTCCTTTCTATCTGGCTGTTACTTAATGCTTTGATATCTTTATCAATTTGTTATCTTATAGGTAACTACCAACTGATCATTTAATTTGATCAAGAGTCCTTCAGAGGATTGAAGTTACTGGTGTGTAACTTCTCCCACCTTTTTTTTTGCTTTTATAAAGGTAGGTGAGGCATGATGCTTCTCCAGCCTTCTTGTGGCCTTCCCATACTCCTGTAAATTTTCAAAGATGGTCACTGATGCTTCAGAGATTAGACTGGTTTCTTACATGCTTTTGGGTGAATGCTGTTTTTGCCTCTTGAGCTGTTTTGTGAACATTTGTTAGGTCTGTCTTTTTCTAACCCACCCTTTCCTCCCATTTCCAAATTATTTTTGCTTGTCACATTTCACTTTTTCTTCTGGAGATTGAAGGAACATTTGTACTTCAGCCTTTACATCATTTGCTTTCTTTTCCGCTTTGTCAATGACTGTAATTATTTTTCTCTTCTAACATGCCCTCTTCAGTTTTCTTGTGACTGCAGAGCTCTTACTAACAGCTGTGCTGATTTTGACTAAGAGACCATCTAATCCAGTATCCTTCTACAAAAGGATAAAATCAGGAGAAGTAGATATGGTATTTTTCAAGAACACTTCCATTCTCCCACTCCTCTCATATCAGGGAATTTCTGAGTCTAATGTGAGCTGTTTAACCCTTAACAATAAATAGATTTGTCTTTCTAGTACTTGTCCTGTCTTTAGATGAGTGCATGTAAAATTTTTCATCATTTTTGGAGAAGTGCTATCACACAAGTTACCTACTGGTGAAGGGTCATATTTGTTTATTTTGAAGCTGACCCTCACTGGCTCCATGTGGATGGATGTCAGCACTTGTGTCTGATGAGATGGTGAATAATCTACCCTGTTCCCCATCTTTTCACCACTCATGAGTTTACAGACCTCTGTTATGTTGCCTGTCTTGCATCCTAATTTGTTACAGGGGTGCTGTTCCATACCAAAGAGAAGACTTACCTGGTAGCATCTCTGGTCAATACCTTTTGCTGAAGCCTTGGGATACTGAAGGGCAAGAACAAGGGTACTTGTAGTCCTTGTCCAGCCCATCTGAAGGGAAATAGTGAAAGCCTGATGCTTTCCCCAGATGTCTCAGTTTCGTGCCCCATTGATAAACAGCCTCTCTGCCCTTTAGTGCTGTGTTGAAATCAAGAAGAGTTTCAGGTGTTCCTCATGGGTATTCATACCTGTGCTAAGACACTGAAGGGAGGGTGTGGTATGGCCAAGGCTTTTCCTCTGGGATGGTGGAACAGAGGGTTGAACGTGTTTTCACGTCTTCTTTCCTCTTATCTTTTCAGAGATTGGCCAGCCCGGCTGAGACCACTTAGCAATGACAAAACAAAAACTCCTGCTTGATGGGACGCTCTCCTTGTTGCTGATCGCGGCCTGTGAAGCTCAGCAGCTCCCGAGGAGTCATGTTGCTGCCAGTTCTGGTTCTGTGTGTGACAAGGAGGCAGACTCTTGGGGACACCTGTTCAGCAGCGAGCGGCTGGATGCTTGGATCTGTTCCCTCATCGGTTCCTTCATGGTGGGGCTGAGTGGGGTCTTCCCCTTGCTGGTGATCCCCCTTGAGACGGGAGCTGCGCTGTGCTCCGAAGGTGAATCTGCCAGCTGCATTGGCCTTTCTGAAGCCAAATGTCCTGGGATGTGACAGCAGCACAGTGCTGAACAGGACCTTGTCACAGAAATGTTGTTCTCTAAAATAAAAAGACTGGTTTTGGTACTTTAATGAATTTAATGAACCTTTAATGAATTTGAAAGGGAGTCCTTTGACAAATGTAAGCCGTGGATGGAGCTTGTACAAAGAGTACTGTTTTCCACCCTGCTTGGTTCAGTACCCACACACTACTGTCCCAACCAAGTGCTGTCAGGGCTTTTTCTTGCACTCCATTTGGTTTGTTCTCTCTCTTTCGAAAGCTTGCTTTGCAGATGCTTCCAGTTTTGGTTTCTTCATGCAAAATCTCAGCTGGAGATGTCTTGGTTCCTAGCTGAGTAGTGATCAGTTTTTTTCTTCTTGTTTCTTCTTTTTCTTTTTTTAGGTGGGTCACAGCGTTTGAAGCAGTTGTTGAGTTTTGCAATTGGTGGACTGCTGGGAAATGTGTTTCTCCACCTGCTTCCTGAAGCCTGGGCCTACACATGCAGTGCAACAACAGGTATGAGAGCCTTATGTGCCTGGAAGCAGCTTGTGCTGTGCCTGTTTTGAGTCTGTTCTGCCTTGAAAGCCCAAGACCAGCCAGTCTGGGTCAGCCCAAAAACTGGTCTAGGCTGGTTTCCTTTTTCAAGTAATATATAAAAGCAAATGCCTAGGGAATTATGTGAGAATAAAAAACCATACGTGTAATACTTCATCTTTGTATTCAGCAATCCTCCAAAGACTTTGAAATTAGAGGCTTCCTCAATTTGCCATGGTTTCTTTATGTTTAGTACCTTGGAATGGTTTTCTTGTTTATTGACTTTTCCTATCATGTCTTGGACTCCTGTAAATCTCTGTTGATTTTCCTTTGTTCCTTCTGTAAGGAAAGGGAATGCTTCTTTAAGCTGATGGGAGGTTATGGTTGTGTATGTGATCTGGTACATGAACATGTTCACCATCTTAGTTGGGGATCAGGTGCACCTTTTTTACAAATCTGTCCCTAAAACAGTGTTACTCCTAGAACCTCTTTCTTGGCACTAACTGGGGCCCGTCCCTCTGTTGGATGCTTTGATTTATGGGAGCTCATGTGTTGCAGTCTTTGCTCCATGAGAAATCATGGAACATTGTCTATAGAGCCACCATTAAGATTGGAGGGTGGGGCAGGGGGAGAAGAAGAAAATGGAGGTGACAGAAACTTGTGTTTGCCAGCAAACTAAACACTGAGTTGGTATAGACCTTTTGGGATCAGTGTAGCTCCTTCATCCCTCAAATAGCCAGGGTTGCTGAAACCTATAATGTTTGTATCTGTCTGCTTCAGCAAATTGATATCATAGAAGGCAAGTGCTGCTGCATCCCACCTGTTGAGAAATCAAGAAGTCATTTTCCTACTGAAAATGTGAGAGAGGGAAGATGATGCCCTGGGTTTCCCAGACTTTCTTGCACCTGTGTCCTGGGGTTTCAAATCTGCCAGGCCTTTAGTGCTCTTCTTCATCACAGCAATAGCACTGTCAGCAAAACCTCCCGTACTTTTTTTCACCCTTTCTACAGTGGTTCCCAAATTACTCTGTCTTCCTGCTCAAGCTTGTTTGCTTCTGCCAGACTGTCCTGAAGTGTAAAGGTTTCCTTGACCCATGTAAGTCCTGGTACAGAGTCGTTCTGTTCTTCCATTGCAGTGCAGTTTCCAATTCTGGCAGTGAGACTGAATGGATTATTATCTCACAAGCATGACTGTAATTGAAAAGAAAGTTTGTAGCTTTGGGCTTAATAACTTGCTGAGGTGTGGCAGAAGGGGGAAGGTGAGTTTCTAACTCCTCTAATGGCAGAATTCATGTCAGGGCTTGCTTCTCAGTAGGTACAGCTGCTGGATTTTTGTTGATGTAATATTCACTTGCCTCTGGAGCTCAGGGAAATTCCCAGTGTTGTCAGGAAATATTCTGGGTTGAGCTGATGTGGAAAAAGGGATGGTAGCTCTCACTCTGAGGGTCTCGAGATGATGAGATCTGTTAGATCAAGAATGGGGAAGTTAAACTAATCTGTTTTGAGATGTGTTTACTCCTCCTACATTGCAGGGAGTTTTTCCACTGTCATTTATTTTTTTGTCTTGGAAATGTGTGAAAAGCTATGTATTTGAGACATGAAGATTTCTCTTTTGACCTTCAGGAGAAGGGCAGAGCTTTCAGCAGCAGAAGCTTCTGGGTCTCTGGGTGATCATTGGTTTCCTGACCTTCCTGGTGCTAGAGAAGATCTTCTTAGAGAAAGAGGAGGAGTATCCTGGTGTGGTAAGTTAGCAGCCTGAGGCAGGGGAGTACTCTTATATTTGAAGCTCTGTACTAAATACTTCATCTGTCCTATCTGACAGTGTCAGGAAATTATCCTGTAGCTGTGAGTACCTTGTCATTGCCCTTTGGGAGTTTTTTGCCACTTCTTTGCCACTGGTCCGTAGGAGTAGATTTCATCTTCAGGCTTTTGTTTTGTGGTTTTAACTGAGATTTCTCACTTCTGGTTTGGTTTTGTTCTTTATGTGGTAAGTGTAAAAGAGAGCTCCTGTTCTGTGGGGGCTGGGAGCTGTAGCACTCTGCAAACCAGACTTTTGCTCAAGTAAGCTTTGAGGGGTGACAGTTTGCTGATGCATGTTCCACGGACCCATCGTGACTCATTCTCTTTCTGGGTCCTCAGTCAGGACAAAGGCCAGCCTTCTTGAAGATGTTTCTTCTTGGTTATGTCCTGGACCAGGTGTTTGTTTGGGTGACTTTTTGTGGTAGAAGGAATTTGTGACTGGACAGGTAATCCTAAATTCAAAGGAGTCACCCAGCTGCAAAGGGGAGATGTAGATGAGGTAGCAGAGGATAATTCCAGGACAGAGGAGAACACCTAGTCTTCAGCGATCTGCACAACTCCTAGTTGCAGCTCCTTTAGACTGTTCAGTCCTTGCTGTGCCATGACTTTTGAGAGGTGAACCTGTAGGTCAGGCACTACATAAGAGCAATTAGGTGTAAACTTTGACTCAATGTGAGTCTTCAATGCCCGAAAGGAACTTCATCTTCTCATTCAGAGAGAGGCTGAAATCATAGATAAATATTTTGTTGTTTGGAAGGTGATGATCCCAGCTATAGAATAATTCTGTAGACTTAGTTGTTCTGATGCACTGGGGAGAGCAAGACTGTTTTCCCCATCTCCTGCCCAGGTGGAGTTGTATTTCTCTGGGCAGCAGCTGCTATCAGGAGGCGCAGGCTCAGTCCCTTATCTTTCTAGTGGAACTTGACTCATGCCAAGGGACTGTGACTCCAATTCCTCCCCTTTCTATTTCTCTTGAGGATTGAGAGGTGTTAGCTCTTGTTGTCTTTCAGGGCAGATGTCACAATGGTCTCTGAATCTGTCTCATTTCTGGCAGTTGTTATTAAACTGGGGTGTCAAACCTGCTGAGTCACATTGTAAGAACAAAAGGATTAAGGGTGAAGGCTGGATTTCTGATCCTGATTCATGCTCATTCATCACTGAAAAAAAATCAGTGACAAGTTTGTTTCCCCTAATTAAGGACTGTGATTCCAAAGCACCGTCTGGAAAGATTCCCAATGGAAGTGGCTGCCCCCTGCCGAAGGGGTCCTGTCAGTCCCAAAGAGCACGAGCTCAGTGTAATGGCTCTTCTCTCCAGTCTGGTCCAAAAAACAACAGAATCAAGGTAAGAGGCACACAAACTCACCTTCACTTCTTACTCAGGAATTGTCTGTGGAAAGACTGTGCTTGAGTGGGGAACTCAGCATTTGAGTTGTGCTTAATTTTACTCTGTCAAAGTGTGTCCTGGTCACAGCAGGGAAGAAATAGCAGACTTGGAGAAAATCTGCACTGCAGCTTATGTGGAAGAGGAATAATCAATATTATAAAGGCACAAGTGTGATGATGTGCATTTTGGCTGAATTCTGTTACCAAAATACAGAATTTCATGTTTTATTACTCTATATTTTATAGTTAATATGTCTTTATTTGCTTAATTTTTTGCACCATGATTTCTCTGTTCTCTACTGCCTGGATTGTACCGATTCTGAGTTGCACTTTTCCTTTTAAGGCACCTTTTGGAAGTGTTTTGACACCTTTAGGAAGTGTGTTGAAGCTAACCAGTGTAGAATTTAAAAGTTCCATTTCTCACATTATCAGTTTACCTGCTGCCAAAAAGGACTTCTTGTCCACTTCTGTCTCCAAACCTGTATTTCCCATTGCTTCCTTTGCACTGGATCTCATCTGACCTCACAGTGAGCCTATTCAAGGAGCTAAACAGGCAAAGAATTTGCTTGTCTACACCCACACACCCACCTCCCACCCCCTGGTCTATTTCTCTCCTAACTTAACTTCTTGAATCAGCTTGATATGCAGACAGGCAGCCTGTAGTGCTGGGATAAGGGAGATCAGCAGGCTCATAGCACTGGAGGTGGAGGAAGAGTCCTGCACCATGGGGAAGTGGATAACCTCTACATTGGCTTTGCTTCCTGTTCCATGTTACTATCTTTGTACTGTTGAAAACCCTTTTTTGGGTGAGCATTACAAGAGAGAGAGTAAACAACCGCTTTGGTGAAGGAGGACCTGCAATTTGAGTTTGAAAGCCCATAAAAATGTGCAAGATTGTATGAGAGTAACTATGGACAGAAAGTGTGCTTCATGAACTAGTTCAAAGCTGGATATGTGGTCAAGCAGAGGCTCTTCAGTCTTTCTATTTTAAATTTGTTTTGCTGTAACTTTATAGCTCTTCCTACAGAACATGGAAGTTATGCTGAGGTCACTGAGTATTTTTGACATCTGTCACATTCATGTAATTTGTACATAACACTGTAAGGTGCCACGTGGTTGTTTCTAGAGGTGGTAGTAGTGAAGACACTAGTATTACTGGGTTATGAAACATTGTGCCCTAATTTTGGAAGGGTTTATATAAGGAACTGTAGACTACTGATTTCAAGTAAAAATGAAACACAGATAGGTGATACAATTGCTCAGGGCATGGTCCTAATATAAAAAATAATAATGTAATTAATGCTAATTGATATGACTTTATGTAAGATAAATACATTCTTATCAACCAGACATTTTTCCTGCCTCTTATTCAGGCATAAAGTTGTTTAATAAAGGTCATGACAAATGTATATAAAACACAACTTTCTCCCCCATTCTAATCAACTTTGCTAATACTAGCTGTATTAAAAATCTGTTATTTGATGTTATCCAAAGGAGCTGGTTTAATGCAGCCCCCCTCAAATCTGTTTGGGTTATTATTTTTCCAAGTTATTATTTATAAAAATAGTATATCTTCGCATTTGCAGGTACTGCGTTACATAAATGGCACATTGTGACTGCATGAAGTCAGCGATAGCAGCTAAACTGAGTAACTTCATCAGAAAAAAGTGCTGAATTTTTAACAGGTTTTGATACATGCAATTATAAGGAATAGATTAAGAAGGAGACCTCAGATCCTATTTACAAGATAGGGATAGTTTCTAGTTAGTCAATGCATTGGAAAAACATGTGAGGATTACAGTAGGAAATTTTCTGAACACATTCTTCCCTCATGGTGCTACAGCCAGAAGGATGGGTGAGTAGGAAATAATATGTAAGAGGAGAGGTGAGAGTTCCTCTTTCTGTATATCAGTAGTGAAACAGCTATCTGGCTTTTTCCAGTAGGGCTGTTCCAAATATCCAGAATACTACTACTAATTTGCAAAGGAGCCCAGAAAGAGATGAAATAATATTTTAAGTTTGTAGTACATGATAAGTGGCTTTCTTTAGTTTAGCTCTGTAGTCATGGCAGATCAAGGGTGACTTAGAGTATACAAATACCCGTAGAGGAATGACTAAATTTGAATAGTGACAGCTATAGCAAACAGTAGTGGTCTAGAACTTAGAGACAACTCTCTAACTGAGGGTAGCTTGCCAGTGGAACAACTTGCCTTAGAGACAGCAGATTTTTTGTCACTTGTGAGCTGCAAGCTGTGGTTTAAGCTGCTCTCTACAGAGTACATGATAGCCTAAGAAACAATGAAATTTGTGCACAAATTAAATTAAGTTCTTTCAGTTGTGTTATATGGAAGGTTTAGGCAACCTTCTAGCTTTAAAATCCTGACACATCTGTTCAATTTTACAGATGGTTGTTGATATGCATGAATTAGAAACTTAACGGGCGTAGTTTTAACTTTTTAACTTCTGATCTTTTAATCTGAATATTTTAATAGTCTTCCTGGTAGGGTGGAAATTATCAAACCTACCAAGATACTCCTGCGTTGTTAGCCTGTTTCCTTAGGCAACAACATAAGCAGTCATCCCATCTGTCTGTCCATCTGTTCTGCCCTTCATTTTCAATAACTTTTGAACCCATAATTAATTTTCCTTGTGTTCAGGAGAGGTCAGGAATCTTGAGGGTGATCAGATTTCTGCAAGTTCTATAAAAATCAGTGTGACAGTAGAGGGGGAAGGCAAAGGGATGCTCTGTTGAAAGCTGCAGCTGGAACTGGGGTGCCACGGCTGCAGCTGGGGACAGGGCTGCCACACCATGTGTGCTGGGCAGGGCACCTGCAGGGAAGTGGTGGTGCTGGGAGTGAGCAGAGCAGGTACTCATGAAGGAAGGAGTGAAATTCATAGCATGACAAAATTTTGGTTCTTATGTTCACTCAGAAACCCCTTTTTCTTCAGCAAACAAAAAGGGAAAGATACTATTTAAATGAACAAAGTCACCCTTCAGGACTTGATTATTAGTAAGTTGTGGTGAGTTGACTGTTGTCCACATATATATATTAGAACTTCTGCTTTTTAGCTGCTGCTAGAATTTGTCCTAGCTTGAAAATGGCAGATGGGAGGTTTCCTTTGCATGCAGACATAGATCAGTTCTGTCCCTCATTGCAGCCTTATTCCCTCAACAGGTAAAAACATTGTGTACACTACTTTTCCCTTGCTTATTCTTTCTTTCTCCCTGTGATACATGGGGTCCTGGTTGATTTGTGAAAGTATGTTTTATTACACAGTGACATTAATTCTGAAGCATGAATATAAACACTTCATCTGGCTGTGCTCCTTATGAGCAATGAGAACATCCTATTAGGGATTCGCAGAATGTAAATGTCAGAGGCTCATAACTGTCAAATCAACCCAATTTATTTCTGAGCACTCCAAAGCTTTGCTTCTTTCAGTGACAGCTTTTGCCCAAGCCACTGACAACAAAAAGTCGTAATGTTTTAATCATGAAGCCTATTTTTTCCTCTATAGAGTGATATGGGAAAGCATTTTTGTGTAAAACTTCTGTGAATAATTATTATTATCCTGTGGGGAAAACGCCATCACGTAAAAAAACATGAAAAGGAGAATTTTAGTCATATTTGGCTGTCTAGGAATGAGAGTATGAAGAATGAGAAGTACAACTGTTCCATTTTTGTGTCTGCCTGCATGCATTTATTTGGGTTTCCTTTCTTATAAAAACATGCAGGGATCTTTTTTGCATTCATTGTGGAGATGTTACTTAGCTTATTACTTAAAAGTGGGGTAGGCTTCGCTTAATTCTTAGTTTTTGCATTTAATCATGAGTGCACTTAAAAAAATTTAGAGGCTACAATGGTGCCCCAAGATGGTGCAGTAAAAATGCCCTGCAGAGAGGTGGTGCTTTGGAGAGAGAGGTTTGACAGAAGGCTCCTGAGTTGTGGCATACAAATGATAGCAAGATGCCCCAAGCAGAGCTGATAGAAACAGGGAAGAGCACAAGAGCAGAAAGAGCTGATGAAGTCCATCAGCACTTGTGGCTGTCTGGCTGAACTTTGGCATCTGATGCTGTGGTGAAGTAAGAGTTTCACAGTTTCCAGACAATGTCTCCACTCACTGGATACTGCCCTATATCTGGAGTTCTTGCAGTCCAGAGATGGCCTGATACATGGGCTAACTCCTGGTTTGATAATAATTTAAACTGAAGTCCCATATAGTGAAGTGCAGTATCTCAGGACCAACATGCAGTAGTTTTTGTTAAACGTGATGGAAAAAACCCAAAAACCTGTGAGCTAAAGAGCTGGGGTGGTACCCTTGTAAATTACTTTAGGTCAAATACTTAGATTTTGTCGGGAGATGACCCTAGTTAGAATGATAGGGAATTTTAACTTGGAGATGGACTTGTGAGGATGACAGCTGCTTTATGCTTATAATTTTAAGAAATGTGTTTATATGCAAATGCTGATACATGCTATTCAGCCTTCTAGTAGGTGTTTTTTTGGTGACTGTCATCACTATCTTCTCTTTTGATTCTTTGTTAAGGGAAAGCAAACCCACAAGCACAGACTTTTTTGGTACAATGTTTGAAGATTTATTTAGTTAGAGAAAGCAATTCCAGCAGCATTTGTTCTGTTGCATTGTTCTTGCCAGCTTTTGAAGAGGAGATATTTAACAGTTGGATATTAAAGTACATGACTTGAAAACAAGATTAAGTCATGTTTGAAGCCGGTCACCTGTGTAAATTAGTCAGTGTTACCTAAAATTGGTTCAACTTAGAATTAAATATATTCTTGCATTTTGGCTTTCTTCTTTTTCCTTTCTTTTTCTGTTTCTAGAGCTCTTCATCATTTGCATATAGTAATTATTCTAATCTCAGACAATACTTGCCCGCCCTAAAAGGTATTTTACTCTAAAACCAAAAATTACATGTAGTTTTTACTGAAGCACTGACATAGTTCAAGATTTTCAGCAGAAGCATTGTGCTCTGTCCTTTCCCATCTGATTGTGACTGCATCACCCATGTCTAAGCTGGTTTTTTTGTCTTCTTACATCTCTCCCTTTATCAAGGGCTCTTCCTTCTCTTTGCAGATTAGTGGATACCTCAATCTGCTGGCCAACACCATTGATAACTTCACACACGGCCTGGCAGTAGCAGCCAGCTTCCTGGTTAGCAGAAAGGTAAGGTTTCTGTCCCCAGCTGTGTATTGAAATGGATAGGTCTTGTCTCAAGTATGGTACAACATGCAAAACAGCCAAAAAATGCAAGGAGTTCCTTCCTATTTGCTAGAATTTTCTGAGAAAAAGCAGGCTACAGTAAAGCCCAACCCTATCCTGATCCTCTGATGCAGAGCTTCTTTGAATTGGGGACACATTAGTCATTTGTACTGGCATTAGGGGATGGATTAGCTCATCTACCCTCATCTACTCAAAAGACAGTCCAGAAATAACATGATGAGGATGGTCACCTCAGAAACTGGGACATAGACATGGCTGAGATGTTTATTGCATTTTTGCTTTTGTCTTCAACACTGATGATGGACTATGGTGGTCCATTCCCCTGAGCTGGACGACCATGACTGTGAGAATGATAAACTCCTAGTCAGCCCTGCACTGATGGGGTATCTGCTGCTCCAGCTGGATCCCTGTAAGTGTATGGGACCTGATGAGATTCATCCAAGAATACTGGAATTGTTTCCTAATCTGTTTCTCTCTACTGCAGGTTGGGTTCCTAACCACAATGGCCATTCTCCTGCATGAAATCCCACACGAGGTGAGAGGGCTTTGTATCCTGCCATTGTGAGGGGGATTACATTGTGCTTCATCTACTAAGAGGAGGTCTGGGTCTGGTTGACATCTTCTTGTCTACTTGAAGGCAGCTCCCTCTGGGGAGACTGACAACATTGAAAACCAGGAACAGTCTTAAAGCACTGGCCTTGTTGTGAATGACCTTTGTAACTGGGAATTTAGTATTCAAGTTCATTAACTGTCAGCTCTTGGTTTTCTTAGGTTGGAGACTTTGCAATCCTACTTCGGGCTGGCTTTGACCGCTGGAGTGCAGCCAAGATGCAGCTTTCCACAGCTCTGGGGGGAATTCTAGGAGCCTGCTTTGCAATATGTGCTCAGTCACCAAAGGGAGCAGGTAAGGTTCCCTGGGACCTCTGTAGAAATGGGAGAGGAGGCAGTGCTTTTCATCCTTCTGTATCTTCTTTCCCTTCTCTGTTGGGTCCCATGGCTCTGTCTCAGTAATAACTGAAGCTTTCTGTATTTGTGCAGGAGAAACAGTAGCCTGGATCCTCCCTTTCACTTCTGGAGGATTTCTGTACATTGCCTTGGTAAATGTTGTGCCTGATCTCCTGGAGGAAAAGAATCCTTGGTAAGTGCTCCCTCCTGTTCTTCTGCAGCAATTTATGCTGCCAGGGGGCAGGGATATAACCCTTTCCTGTGCCTCTTCTTGGAAGTGTGTGAATGCCAGCTTTCCAAATCCTATGGACAAGGCTGTAATCAAAATAGACTGCTTGCTATCTATTGCATTTGTGGAACTAAAAAGACCCTTTGTAAATGAGAGCTTTCACCTGAGTGAGTCCCAGAGATTGTGCTGGCACAGCATGCAGTAGGGCCAGCTAGAGAAAATTCCTGGGAAACATGTCCAGTAAGGACACCACTGCCCAGTCTGTTTCAGCTTCCAGTACATACTGGTGTAGGGACTGTCTGAACCAGGGCCCCACAGAGGCTTATATGTCTGATAACCACATGTGAATCTATTCTTCCATGCTTCTCTCTCTGACCCTATCCATTAATTCACACCTCTGCAACCTCCTTTTGGCAGCAGTTTGCAGAGTTTGACTCTACTGTTAAGTGATGCTTCTTATTATTTGTTTTTTACACTCTTGCGTATTGATTTTTTTATTAGGTTTCACTGTGTTGCTGTGTGAGTAGAAAAATAATAGTTTGCTTCTCTTTATCACTCAGCATTTCATAGTCTGTCATTGTATTCCACCTCAGACATCTCTCTTCTGCATTGGTATATATATTCCAATGTATTTGGGTATCCCTCGTGTATTATTTTAGTTTCTTGCAGTCTAATTAAGGTTGTAGCAGGTCCAATCCAGCTGTTCCACAGTAAAGGCCCTCTCAGATCTGCTGCCAGAGCTGCTCCTGAATGTTCCCTCCTATTTTAGTTGCAATAAGACAAGTAACTTTAGTAGTTTAAATAAGATGCCTTGGTTCACCTAGTTAGTTATGACTGAAACAGTGATCAAAAAAACAGCTCCACAGTTCTTTCTGAGGAGGTAGGAACTTCATGGAGAAATGTTAATTTGGGTTGGTAACCTCTTGTGTTGGCAGAGGTTGTTGGCAGAATATGCAGAAGTGGGAGGTACACAGTCACTTCAATCCAACATAAACCCGAGACAGTGCTAAAAGAATGGCCAAATTTGTTGGCTTTTTTTTTTCTGTAACTGTAGTTGTTAGCTGGATGAGGTCCCTAAAGTGTCTGTGCACATGCTGTATAAGTGCTGGTTTCCTCGTGCGTGAAAGGCCATGAATATGTATCTGAATAGCTGCATGACTGAATCAGCTTGAATTGATTTGGAAGCCTGGAGTTGGGCCTTGCAGCTGAGTGGAGCAAGTCCATGCCAGTTTATAGACAACTCCTGTGCTGGGGGTACTGGGAAGGTCTTCTCATCTGTGTTAGTGACTTCATACAGCTGCTGTGTTCTCCACGTGGTAAATTTGAAAAGGCAAACAATAAATCATTGGAGAGCTTTGTGCAGCTGCCTATGGGGATTGGTTTATGGCTCCTTCTAATTTTGCTGTTTCTTTCCCAGGAATTCCCTGCAGCAAATTCTGCTCCTGTGTACGGGCATTACAGTCATGGTGCTACTCGCGCTCACAACTGAGTGACCTCTGCGCAGACCTCATGATGCCTCCCAGAGCCACCACAGTGACTCTGAGCTTTACAAAGCAATAAGGAACACTAATGTTACTTCCCACGTGTGTGCGCGCAGATCTGGCTGCTAGTATGAGAAGCGGGTGACAGAGAGGTCTGGCTGTGCAAGACTTCATTCCCTGGCTCTCCTATCCCTGTTCTGCTAAAATCCACACATGAGGGCTTCTGTTCTTTTTTTGTTTGGTTGGTTTTTATGGAGCAAAAGATACACTGGGCAGAAATGAACTGAATGACTGCTCCACTATGAGTGAATGATGTTTCATTTGGTTCATTCTGATGGAACTGCACCTCCCAAGCTCTTGCGTGAAAACAGCAGAGGTGATTCCTGTAGCTGATGAAGATAAAGGATTTTTCCTACCACTTTAAGGGCTGGAGGCAGAACAGGCATGACAAAGCTTTAGCCAGAACCCCCTACCCATGAGAAGTTGATGGTGCTATGAGATAGAGGGGAAGAGACCCTTTCCAACTTGATCTCCAGCTGTTCATTGACACCACTTGTTCCTAAAGGTAGTATTGGCCTCAGCAGTTCAGCTCTTTTGGTCTATTTTGTTTACATTGAAATTGAGCCAAAAGCTTGAGGCACTTTAGGGTAGGTCACTACAATTAAATGACTCAGCTTGGAGATTACTTGCCTCAGCCCTAACCACTCCAGTAGCCAGCACAGCCCAACTGTTTATCTGATAAATGATCAGTAAATGTTTCTTCAATTGCCAGCTACCAGCTCGCTCATGTCTGAAGGGAAAGCCATGTAGCTGTTGTGACTGAGCTCCCTCTCCTCATAACCATTAGACGAACATGCTTCTGAGCCTGAGACCTGATTCATGCACCATCTGCCCCACACAGTCTTTCAGAGCTTTCTTGAGGTGTAGCATGTTAGACCTGCCCAGCAGGCTGCAGTCCCCCTAGACTGTCATGGCAGAGGTGCTTGAACACTACAGCCTGGTCAGCAACTGATAACTCCTGGTTAGCTTTTCCTCTGTTCAGTATAGACTATTTAAGAGCATGCTGTAGATGGCAGCCTATTTCTGGGGTTTTGACCTCACAGTGGAGTTCATCTATTGAGGATGAATGAATAAGAAATAATACTGACAGCTTTTAGATGGGAAGGTTGAAACTGCTGGTGAAAATATTTTTAAGGTGAGAAAGGGATTTGAAAGGGTGACAATGAGTATGCTTTAAGAGGAGTTTTCTGTTATGTGATGCCTGCGATAAAATCTTTGGCAATTTGAGACCAATAAAAATTAATAAAATTTCTAGTGCTTTCCTCCATCCCAGCTCATAGGGCTGACCAGGCCATAATTCCACAGGGATGTTTTAATGCCACAGAGATGTGCACAATTACTACATCATCCCTTCTGTAGAACTCAACTTTGCTTAAATTTGTTTAAAAACAGGTCTAATTGAACTAACAGAGTCACTGAACATAAAACAGGTGCCACAGTGTGATTTACACCACCTTGGCTCAGTCTTATAACAGCTTTTGTGAAGCAGTACAGCTCTCCAGTCTGCCCAGGGCCTTACCAAGAGAACTCATGCCTTGAGAGGGCAATTAAGGTCAGAGCAGCAAGGCAGGTATACTGCCCACAGCAGAGGCACTACTTCCTAAGAGATTCCTGAACTGTTGACACAGTTCTTTTTTATGACAGCTCTTGTCCTACTTTTCAGTGAGTGCTGGAGAGCTCATGCTTGCAGTTCTGTCTGCCCAGGAACTGCTGTCTGAAATTTTTTCAGCTTTCCTTTCCCTGAATTTACATTAGTAACTAGTTTCACTGCAGCAAGGAGGCAGGCTTAGTGCAATTGTTTATTCCTCTTTACAAAGTTGTCTTCTTGTGCCAGCTACTCTCTCCATCATTCAATTGTCATGAGGTCTGAAGGTAGCATTCATTTCCTGCTTTCCTGGAAGGATGATTAATCCAGTTATCCTGCAGGGACTGGAGGAGTCTTCCAACCCTCTGGTTCTACCTTGGGGGTTCCTTCTGCCCAGGGACTGCAGCTAAGCAGACCCTGTAACAGGGCTCTGGAGGAAGCAGGCTTGCACAGAAAGTTGTGCCTGCTGTTCCTCAAGATGTCTTTCCCAAAATAAGGCTGGCATTTAAGTTGAGGCATTGCCAGGTGAGTGCCCGTGAGTTGGCGTTGTTGCATCAGCACTGAGCCTTGCCAAGACTGAAAACCACAGTCAGGATTTTATACTCAGCGTTCAGGAATGTGAAGTGGATGACACTGAACAAAGAATTTCTGAGCTGTTTTTCTTGGCTGCTATCACAGGCATGGATAGTCTGTGGTTCTTGGGAAGATACCCTGGTAGGAGGTAGCATGGGGTTGTGGGAAGGAGGGGTTCAGTAGATTTCTACTGCATCAGCCCTGGGGCTGAGGATTGAGAGCCTTGGGAGAAATGGAGCATCACTCCACCACATTTGTCACTTTTGGAAATGCAGAGAGAATTGTATTTTCTAGCTCTATTTTTTCAGCTGCTCTTATGCATTTTCTCCCTTCATCTGTATTGGTCTGCTCTGCATGGAGACAATAGAGATGAAATAAATGGTTTTCCATGTTGGTGTGTGTTTTTGGATTATTTTATTTTGTTGGTTTAGGGTTTTTTTTTTTAAGTTCCTACTTTCCTTTGATTTAAAAATTCAATTTAAATTTCATTTGAATTACACAGACATATCTCTGGGTTAGTCTAGAGCAGTTTGGACTCTGGGTTAATGTCAGACTTTCCCCAGACCTACAGAGCTGAAAGAAAAAGTTCTATTCCAGTTTCTTCTCTCTGCTGCCATGGAACTGTTGTCCAGGAGCAGTGTGATTGATAGAATCATAATTCTTGAGTGCTGCTCTGGGTTCCCTGAAAAGCATCATCAAATATTTTCAGGGGAAAGCTTGCATGGTAACTTTACTGTTCAGAGAGTTTTGTAATCATACTTGACTGTAATCAGTTATTTTTTAAAATCAAAAAACCTCAAGGCCTGTCTGGTTTCAGTTAACAATAAGCTGGATACCTGCCATGTCAGACAAAGATGCCATCATGAAAGGTTGTGTGTTCCAATTGCCCTGAAAGGACTAAGAGGAAATTCTCTACTCTTCAAAAACATGGGTTCAGAAAATGTCTTATCCCACCCTTCATTTGGAAGATTTTCAGCTATAAATTGTGCATTTATATCTCTTCTTACCCAAAGTCTTCTGTAAAAGGAAGGAAAACCATAACCCAAGAGCTGGAAGAAGATGAAAGTAGGTAGGTGATCAAGGGCATAATGTCACAGTCTGTGGATTTTGCCAGCAATCTACATTTTGGAATCTCTGTCCCTGGATTTACTACACTGTGCTCTTGGGCTGTGCTGGAACTCCTGCCCTTAGGTCTGTGCTATGAGCCTTTCTCCCTCATCCCTTTTTCCTTCTCAAAAGCAATCAAAATTATCATGAATAATCAGCTATCTGTTTCACAGGCTCTGGGAAGGATGGCTCTGATGCAATTGCAGTAGCACAGAAAGGAGAACAATTAGAATTTATTTAATTCATGGGAACTTTCTAAGATGATGGTGTTGCTGAAGCCCCTGTCTTTTGAAACTGTATCCAGAGCAGCTCACATGGAGAGTAAGGTGACATAATAGGATTGCAGACTTAGGAAATGTGACTATTTGGATCTTTCCAGGAAAGAGCTATTACAATTGAAGGATTTTTCCATGTTAGCTAGAGCAGTGATTGTATTTGAAAATTATTTTTCATTCTTGCTATGGAAGACTTAATTTAGCTGGTATGTGTAAGAAAATTCTTTTGACAGCAGCCCTTTCAATTTGTCTGCCTTGAAGGCACCAGTGTGCAGCTGCATGGATGGTAATCCCATCTGTCCAGTGCAAACTGCGGAAGAGGATCATGCAGAAATGTGGTTAGAACAAGCTTTAGCTGTGGCAGAGTGCTCAGGGGAGATAAGCAGTACCTTGTGCTGGGCAGTGTTGCTGGGAGAAGGACTGGGGAGGGTGTTTAGGTTGTGCTCAGTGTGGCCGAGAGACCAAGAAGTGTCAAGGGGAAGGTGGTGGCAGGGAGAAAGGATCAGAATCTCCTACGGTTGAGCATTTGTTCCTGGGAACCAATTAAAACTACTTCTAACAAAAAACACCCAAAGCTAAGGATTTCAAAATTGGATTTTAAATTAGTAGTTTAGGCATAGCATATCACTAGGTCGTTTTATCTGGAGGCCACAATTGATGAGATGATGCCCTAACAACTGGCTTTGGGGACTGAGTGGTAGTGCTGCAGCCGGAGGAACAAGCCCTGTACAACAAGCGGGATCAGAATGGATTTTGTGCCCCTATAAATGCTGCATTTAACTAATGGCTCGGATTTAATCTGCTTCTCACTGCATAAAATAGATGGACATTTTTCTGGCCTTATTTTCCATTAGCTGATAATGAAGGGTGGAGGAGAAGTCATAATCCAAAAGCCAACAAATGATGTTGCGGGTGGTGTTTGCATTTCGTGTAGATTTGAAAAACTGCTGGCTCCCGCGGCCTGAGCAGGGCTGGTCTCTGCCCTGCCCCGGGCGAGCCAGCGGGACGGGCGTGTGCCAGGCCAGAGGAGGCCGCGGAAAGGCTCGGAGGGTCCGTTCACCCCTTCCTCCGGTCACCCATCCCCCGGCAGCTGCCCGCGGCCATTCCCGCACCGCCCTGGACATGGGCTCCGCCGAGGGAGGGCCGGTCCGCGGAGCAGGAGCCGGGCGCCGCGGCGGGGGCGGTTCCGGGACCCCCGTGAGGCCGTGCCGGGAGATGCCGCGGTAGGGGACCGAGGCCCGGCGCGGTGCCGCGGCGCGGGGGGCGCGGGGGGCGCGGGGGGCGCGGGCTCGTCCCTTCCGGGGGCGGTGCCGCAGGCGGCGGCCCCAGCCCGGCTGCAGGGAAGCGCCCGCCCCTGCCGCCCCCGGCGCGGTAAGATGGCGGCCGCGGCTCAGGCGCTGAGCGGCACCGGGCTGCTCCTGGCCGCCGCCGCCCTCGCTCTCCTGGCCGTGGCCATCGGCACCGACTCCTGGTACGAGACAGACGCGCGGCGGCACCGCGAGCGCTGCCGCGGCTTCGGCCACAAGCGCAGCGACCCGCCCGGCTCTATGTCGGCGCCCAGCTCGCACCTGCCGCTCCGCGCCCGACCCCCGCGGGCGCTCCTGCCCGGGCGCCCCCCGGCCCCCGCCCCGGCCGCCGCCGCTTCCGCCGCGCTGGACTCGCACTGCGGCCGCCGCTTCAACTCCACCGTGTCGGGGCTCTGGAGGCGCTGCCACCGCACGGGCTACGAGCCGGACAGCGAGGAGCTCATCCGGAAAGGTGCGGGGGCTGGGGGCGGTGGCGGCCCCGCTGCTGTCCGTGGTGCTGAGCGCGGTGCCGCCGGGGTTGCGGGCGGGGCGGCGTCTGCCGCTGCCGGGGCGAGACCGGGCCGGCGGGCGGGCGCGGATGGAGCCCGGTGGAGCCGTGGCTCCCGGTGTCCCTGGCGCGCAGAGAGCGGCGAGCGCGGCCCTGACCCCATCCCGGGTCCTGTGCGCCTCCCTCTCTGCTAGAAATGCTGCAGTGCTGGGTGGGACCGCGTCCTCAGAGAGCCCCTTCGGGGGCCCAGTGCAGGGCCCGACTCAGTGGGCGTCCTCCTAACCCTGACAGTTCCTTCTAATTGAGTGCTGAGAAACATGCAGTGTTGTTGATAGCACTGTGATTTTTACAGCAAGGTGAAAAGGGACCTGTTGTTCCCATTCTAGCATGAGGGAGTTCTCATTGCTGCAGAAGATTGCCAGGCTTTCATGGTGGCAGATGTCACTCAGGGCCCCCAGGGTGAAAGGAGAGAAAGCTATGGATCTTCTACTATTGTGGCACATGGTACAAAGCCAAGCAGGCCATGAAGTATAAATAAAAGTCCTGCATTTGATGGTACAAATAATGTAGTGGGCTGACCCATGAAGTCAATGGGTTATGTACGGTTAATGATAAATAACAGGACTTAGTGTTCCAGCAGGTACATATTAGCACAGAGAGAGTAGGAGTTGGGAAAAGTGCTTCCATTGAGGCACAAAATGGAAATGCTATCTTAAGAAAGCGAGAGCAGTTCTTTAGCTTGGCTTCCAACTGTGACGCCAGTCCTGCACAGCAGAGGCTGGATAGACTGGCACTGTGAATCTCAGCTCGTCTTTGTCCCTTCTTTCCAATGCACAGCAGTGACTCTTACTTCTCGAAACTCTAGTGCTGTGTGCCTGGCTTCTTTCTCAATTTATTCTCCTAGGATCCATTTTATGTCATTTCATTTTTATTTCCACGCTGAACTCCTTTCACTAAAAGGGAACTCATTAATTTCTTTCTATTAATTGTGGCTGTCATGTAAAATATTTATCTATTTTTCTGCTTCACATCAAGCAAAATGCTTTCAGTTCCCACTGAGATTAGCTAAGATGGGGGAACAGGTGGGAAGAATACTAGTTTGGTCATCAGTACTTCTCTTTCTGAGGTATTTTCCCAACACCACAACAAGTCACATAGAGAGGCTAGAGTCTGCATTCTGTATGCAGGCCATTACAGGGTGGTGAATGGTCTTCCTTAGTGTTTGATGGGTAAAACTGGAAGGACTCTAAATCCAAAATGTTTTCTGTCTACTCTGTTTCCTTTTTCCCCCAGCTGTTCTAATAAAAGACCTTGCCTTTCCCTACAAAAAGCATTGCCCCCCTTATATTCTTTGCCTATTAGGTCTGCAGTTGCTACTGTAAAGATTTATGTGTCATCTTACAGAGGGAAATTATTAATAATAGTTCTTGTAGAATCAGATCTTTAAATAGATATGACTCTCTTATCCCTTCTCCTGACCTGCTTTACTAGCAGCCTTTCCTCGTTCCCACTGTGTCTGTCTTTTCTCTGACAACTGTGATTAAGCAGCCTTTTCTGACTGATGGTCAGGTGTGGCTGCATCTGAGCTGTTCTCTGTAGCATGATACCAGATCTGGTGCTTCTGAAAAGGAAAAGCTGGTATTTTTTCCCCTGGTGTGACCTGAAGATTGCTCCTGTGCACTGCTGAAAATCCTATTCCTCCTCAATTTGCATTAAGTTTTCAGCTAGCTCTTTGGTGATGTGTGGTGCCTTTCTTTATTCCTAGTATTCCTTAATCTAGTGAAAGAGGAGTAAATTTTTTCCCACAGTTCTATGGTAATTTTGGTTTGGGTTTATAGTCTCCATTTTTTTCTAGTCTCTCTGGAATAAGATTTCTTTTCTTTCTGCATCTCTCCTGAATTCTGAATAAATGACTTAAGTCCATAAATACACATACTCATATAGATAATTCCATAGATTTCTAGTCCATCTAATCTACTGCTATTAATACAAAGCAGTTTCATGGAAACTTGCATACTTGAGCATTGTAGCTAATGATGCATATACATTTATATATCTGGGATATTTAAAAAAGCAAAATATATTCACTTCATATATTTAAAAGGAAAAAACTAGTCAGAAAATGTAGTGCAAAACTGAGAGGTGGGAAATGTTTAAATGTAAGATGGGAATGATATGTGAGATTTCTCTTATAATGCAAAATGACTATTTTGGAACTGTGAAAAAATACAGTTTCATTTTAAAAATACAATTAAAAGGCAAAAGAAGGAATGATGTAAAAACCACATGGGGGAAATGGAGATTAGTAAGAGATAGAAGGCAAAGAACTGAGCCATTTGGTGGGGAAACAGAGGATCTCTGTGCACATATGGGAGGTTCTCTGAGTGTAAGAACAGGAGCACTACACGTCATCTTGTAGAGCCTGTGCTATGTGGATTCCACATTCAGTAACTGATGCTACAAAAACCATCTGCATGGACTGTTCTTAAGTAGTGAGGTCCTGCAAGGGTTCATTATATATTGTTTAGGGGTCTTCTCTACCTATTAGTAGAGTAAAAAAGTGTTGCTTACAAAATGGTGACAGTAGAAGATGATGAATTGGGAAAGATCCATTCTAACCGGCTGCTTTGGATGACTTGGTGGGCTCATTGAACATGTGTTTTAACATCCCTAAACTGAAGGAATTAAAAAATAAAAGGTTCATCACTGTTGATAAACCAGGGATTTTATTGTTTTTCAGGCTTGCTCTGAAAAGTCTCTGGAGTGGGACTGGTACATCTCATATATACTGAAAAGACTTCTTGGTACCACAATGTAGCTGAGAAAGTGAGGAGAGCCACTGGATCCTAAAGCAGAGGAACACACCAGTTTGGGGCCATAGTAAGGCCCTTCAGAGAAAACTGCTCAGTCCTGGTGTCTATACTTCCCATTCTTTCTCACTGATGAGAAGTGAGAGGAGTTACAGGATTGCCTGTGAGGTCTGTAGAGGATCTATTATAGTGGCACGTTTAATAAACTTGATCTGTTTGGTCATGGTCCTTGGTAAGTATGTTCTGTCAGTGGGATCTGTAAGAGTTCTTGTGGTATTTTAAAGAAAGGTTGATTCAGTTGATCTGGTGGCCCTTGGGTGACAATGTGGACAGAGTGAATGCATGGCCGTGGTGCTCCTTACAATCCTGGGCAGAAATGGTAGGAAAATGCCTGGAAGCTTCAATGGCCAATTGGTCCTGGGGCATGAAGGAGGGGAGGGCCAGGCCTCACATGGTATTTAGTTGCTACCTGGCCGTGGCTGCTCATGAGTAGGAGGGGGTCTCTCCCAGCTGTGTGAGAGTTGAACTGCTCTGATACTGGGCCACATAGCAGAATTGAAAATGACCCCCTCCATTTCTTCATAAACCTCTCGCACATTGTGTAAAGAAAACCTGCATGTCTCAACGTTGGAGACAAAAACTAAACTGAAAATCAGGGTGTGCTAAGCCCAGGATTACAGACTGAATATATCACAGCAGGGTTGGTGTTTCCATGTTTCTGGCAGCTTAGGAACAAGGGGCCTGTGCTCTGCCTGGGTATCTGGCTAGTCTAGCAAGCATCCTCTGACCTTTCCCATCCTTTGTCTTCAGTCAGGAGAAAGGACTCATCCAGAGACACTCATGTATACTCTTCCAAGGGCTGTGTGAGTTCCAAGGGGAACCTGTCTGCAGTTGCAATCCTGAGGGGTAAAAAAAAAAACATGTTGAGGATGAGGTGTTAGAAACAATGCTGGCTGTGAGAAGGCACAGGAATGTAGCTGGGCCATGAAAGTGTCAGTGTGACACTGCTGGATGCCGTTCATGTTTATTTTTTAATCAAGAAAATTGTACATGCAGTGTGACTCTCACAGTGTTCTGTTAAAGCCCTTAGAAATGCTGGCATCAGACTGTCCATCTAACCTTTTTCTTGGATGTGTGCTTTATGGTTAACTAATGACCTGGAGGAGAAGGAAGCACCTGCCTCCTTCTGTCCTGTATTCCCAATGTACTTGTGTGCCAAAACAGACAACACACACTTGTTCACCGCATGACTCTGTTCTATTCAAGCCCTTGCCTGAAGGCAAAAGTTTTAATTTTGACAGGCTTTCTTATGGTACTTGTCTGAGTGTGTTGTAAAAAAAAGAAAATCACTTTGCTAGCAGGTTTCTGAAATGGAGGGCAGGATGCTGTCCCTATTTTATAGACTGCAATTTCAGGTATGTAAGTCTCAGGTCCAAGGACATACTGGAGTACCTTTGAAACACCTTTTACTTAACAATAACTTTAGACTGCAATCCTGATTTTGATTTTTACTTTTTTTCTTGAGTACTTGGAGAACAAGGTGTTATATGACTTAAAATGCAGTCCTGTGGAGTACCTGGCCATATTTGAGTACATGGCATCTCTTCAAGTGAGACTTAGAGATTCACTCAGAAAATGGGAAACACAGACTAGTGATGATAAATGCAAAATTGAGGTTCTGAAGGGTGCCTGGGTGCGTGTTAAAATTTCCTGGGAGAAAGTGGCTTAGGTGTCCAGCTGAGATCACACTCACTGCTTCTCCAAGTCCCTGACTCTCTTGCCTGCCTATTTCAACTTTCTAGAAGATCTGCAGAGAGGGGCCTCCCTTGTTTTGCCTATGGTGGCTCACATTAGAATGGGTCCAGTCTGTGCTCTCAGGAGAATGGAATCTTGTTGGAAAAAGAGCTTGTGCTGGTGTGATCAAAGGCTGTTACCAAGCCTATGGATTAGAGGTCAGCACTGAGCTAAAGCCCTGAAATCTGTGCACTCCTGAGGTTTTTTTTTTTTTTTTTGCAATTTTGCTGTTTTAATATAATTGTTATGTGCTAACTATATAAAATCATCACTTTGCATTCTGGGGAAGAAAGGATTAGGAGTACAGTTTTTAAACCAGAGGCAGAATTAATTGATATCCAAAAATTTCTAGTTTTGTCTGGGAAGGTGGAGAGGTTTTAGTTTTAATTTACATGTTAAACTCTTGAAATAATAAAGAGCCAATATTTTTCTTAGTGATGTCTTAGCTGAGAAGTCCGTAGCTTTGATCATAAGGGATGTATGTCTCTAGTCTTTGCTTTTTCTTTAATGAGCTATAAAAATAGTAATCCTTGCTCTTATTTAAAATGCTGCTTTATATGTACTACTTTTATGATCAGGAAATGTAAGTGCATAAATAATACTTTTAATGAATGCAGTGCATTATAATCTGAAATCTGATGTCATTAGTTTGTTCTATTTACATATTTCTCAACAATACATGCAAATCTTGTCCATATTGAAATTGAGTTCAATCAGCAGTCACAGGTGACATTTGGTTAGATACTGTGGTATGTTGTATATGGCCTAAGTTCTTAACTCAGATGTCTGCAGCCTTTGCAAATGCACTGGCACCCTCTGACACTGGGTTGTCTTGCTGATCATTGGCTCAGGGGGCCCTGTCCTGAGGTAGGTGCAAGGAGGGAGCACTGCTCAGCAGGAGAGGGCCACTGGCTGCAGGTGAAGGGCAGCACCTCTGTATATTGTGTGCAGCTGGAAGTGCTCTGAGCTGCTGGAGAAGCAGCAGGGAGCCACAGCAAGGGAAGGGGTGGTGGGAAGCACAGCTGAGAATTGGAGCCCACTTGAAATGGGAGGAAATTCAGATCACCTTTCCCTCCCTGGCCTGTTGGCTGGAATTGCCTGGGCCTCTCAAATGCAGCTTCTGATCTTGTGAAATGGGGGCTCCTCTTTGCAGATCCTTGCAGAAACCAGGTCAGTACAGTCCCAGTGAATATTGTTAGAGAACAAAATCAAGCTTCTCGTTGCTGTGGGAGCCACAAAAAGCTCGATTCTTCTGGGTTTTCTAGTGTCTTTTGCAAAGCTGATCACTGAATCTGCAGCTCTCTGCTAGTGATTGTTCACCAGCTTAATTGCTCACTGGCCAGTTGATTGTTTTTGAATGGTTCTTCTGCTCTAACATTCAAATAGTGGTAATGGCCCTGTAGCCACTGTTTAAGAAGAACTGTTTCTACTATATAGCTCTTTTATCTTTCTGGTTGCTCTCTTCTACTCCACCATCCATGTTTATTCTCCCCCAATTTCTAAATTAAAAATCCCTTTCAAGAAGAGCATGCTTGTAAGTTCACATTTACATCTGGGGTACAGCTTTTCTTTAAGCTATTATGGAAACATAGTATTCTACCTGGATACTACTGTTCCCTGAAAGTAAAGCAAAGAGCCAATGACTATTGGAGTGAATTCAAAAGATTCTCTCCAGTGCAGTTGAATTTCCAGCATTCATTCAAAATTTTCAAAGTGTTACAATTCTGTCTTCTTAGAGATGAAGTGGTCCTGTTGGTGCTTGGCCACATTCTTATCTCCTTAGACATCCCAAAAAAAGATCACAGCAGTTCCTCTAGAAAGCTTTTAGACATGTTTTTCCTGACTTTCATTACTGTTTAACTTCAGCTGTTGCTGCTTGGAGAGACACCTGGCTCCTGCTTTGCCAGTGTTTCTTTGTAGATTCTCTCCCCTCCTAATCCCAAAGCCTTTGAAGCAAACAGCTCTTTTTTGGCTACATTTGCCCTGTTACTGAGCGAAGGCTTCCCCTGTGCAAGGTTTGCTGGGCTAGCCAACCCAGCAGCATGTGCAAGGCTAGGGGGCTTTCCTGCTGTTTCACACTGATGTCTCTTCACAGGAGTTATTCAGCGCTGCACGGCTGTGAAGTACCACTACACCTCCAGCTCTCTGCCTCGCAACTTGCCCATCAACATCACCAACACCATCCGGCAGGATGAGTGGCACGCGCTCCGTAAGTGGCCCTGAGCAGGCTCAGGAATGTTTGCATCGCTGAATGCCTTAATGCAGTGCCAGCTGAGGGCTCAGGATCACCTCATCTAAGCATGGCACTGGGCTCTAAGCATAGATACACATTGATTAGTGAGGAAGTGCAAGCAGCCAACTGTATGATTGGAAGGAGACATGGGATGTGGAGGGGCTTAAAGCTGGGAATTCAGGAATACAGATGTATGTAGTGATTTGCAAGATGTCATCGTATTCTGGATCTGAGCACAGACAGTTCCCAGCTGGCTTACAGCAGAGGTGCTGCATCACTGTATAGATCCTGTTGCAATTTTCTGTGTGCACACCAGTGACCTGATTCAACCCCCTGGTGACCAGTTCTTTTAGGGAACATCTCAGTTTGTCTTTGTACCAGCACCTGGCCCACAAGCTGCCTTACGCCCAAGTCCTTCCCACACAGATAACTGACCTGTAGCCTGTGACTGAGAATGATTTAATCAGGTTTTTTTTGCTCCTGCTTCTCTCTGTTTTTTTATTCTATTGCTTACATAATTCAACATAGCCCCTGTCATGTGAGAGTCAGTGCCAAGGAAATCCTAGTTCAGCTGGAGACTGAACTAGGAGGAGACAAGAATGGCAATTTTACTATGGAAAGCAAAGTGCTGTTTATGACACTGGTACCCAAGCTTTTTTTTAGAGCTTGTTACTGGAGTTGTTCCCATAATACTGTATTGATCTGCTGTCTGCTTCTGTCCTCCCACTATTCCTCTTTTCAGTTCACACTGTGTGCCTCCCATGCACTAATCCTTTAGTCTTCTCCAGTGTCCCCTCTTGCTTTTCCATTTTCAGCAGAAAATTTTCCCCCCAACAAACTCTATCCCAAAGAAAGATGTCACAGAAAAAAAAAAAAAAAAAAAAGCAGCCTTTGCAGTACTAACATGAGTTTGTGATGTACCCCTTCTCCCCTTCCTTCTGTCCCATGCTTTGGCTGGTACTTTGGACAGAAATGCTCTCCAGTTACACAGTGTGCAGCACAATGGAGCCATTTTAGATGGATTCCCTTAGTTTCAGTGTAATGGGCAAACTACCTCAAAGAAGCTACGGGAGGAGAAGTCCATGGTTGAAATATAAACTTTAGAACCAGTAAATCCACATCTGGCCTCTGCACTGGCTGTTTTCTCTAGGTACTGCCATCTTCATGTCTTTTGTCTTCCTTTTCTGGTTTTTCTTCAGATCTGCGGAGGATGACAGCTGGCTTCATTGGCATGGCAGTCTCCATCATCCTGTTTGGGTGGATCATTGGTGTGCTGGGCTGCTGCAAACAGCAGGAGCTCATGCAGTACGTGGCTGGGCTGCTCTTCCTAATGGGAGGTGAGAGCCTTTTGCTTCTGCTCCTCAAGTCACCACATTATTGCTGCCTTGTAAAAATAAAAGTAATGTCAGCCCACCACAACTACATGAAGCAGTTACTTAGTGCAGCAAAATGTCAGCACAGTGCAGTTACTGCTTCCAGCACTGGGCAGGACCTGTGCTTGTGTGGGTACTGCATGTTTCTTGGTAGACCCTAATGTGTGTCTATGAGCCTTCTGCTCTAGAGGGCTGGTGTGTAGCCACGGGGACCATGTGCACAAATAGCACAGTCCTCTGGCTTGCTCCAAGTGTGCAGCCTGTGGCTCCTGTCAGACAGCTCCGCCCAGTTTTCCCTAGGAATCATAACAAAAAAACATAAGTTAAAGTGGAGCACCTTTCTGGTACTCAAAGATGCTTAGATCTTCATGTAATGATTAGGTCCAAACCAGCCAAGCCTGGGAGGACATTGGCCCAGTGATAAGGATGTGAGCTCAGTGCTTGCCAGGTGCGTTACATCTGTTTGTCCTGGGTGGGAGCAGCCTTTCTGTATGACCAGTTTTTCTGAACTTTGGTTTTTCAGCTTGAAAATGGGCAGTATAGACCTGGAGTCTAGTGTAGTAGTGTACATTAAACATACTGGAGTGCCTTGTGTCTTCTTAGGCTTTTTCTCCTCTATACAGGTGTTCAGTGAATGTGTAGCAGATGACAAAAATCTGGGCAAGCTTTATGGGCCTAGGGTACAGCTGGCAGAAATGTGGGTGCTCCTAGTGGAAACCAAAAAGTGCTGCACTTTGCAGCCCTGGGATTCAGTGAGCTGATTACCTTTCGTAAGAGAAACTGGCCAAGTACTGTCTGGAACCTGATGACATTAGACACTGGAAATAGTCTCAGGAGAATCAAAGCATGATGCACTATGACTGAGTTCAAAATTGCAATGAAAGGTGCTAAGGTAGTACTGGTTATTTGTAAAGCAAGGTATCCTGTAGTCCTACATGTTTTCCCTTCTTTTTTTTGGGGGGGTTTTTTTTTTGTTTTTCTCTGCCTTATAAGGACAGTGGCCAGTATGACTGCAGAAAAACCCCTAAGGGTAATTCTTGATTTTGAAAATGCATGACTTTGAAAATACTGAGGGAGAAACCAGAGAATAATTAACCTGTCTGAGGGCAGTGTAGAACCCTCTTGCTTTTCTCCTGCAGGTACTTGCTGTATCATCTCACTCTGCACATGCGTAGCTGGGATCAATTTTGAGCTATCCCGCTATCCTCGCTACGTCTATGGGCTGCCAGAGGACATCAGTCATGGCTATGGCTGGTCCATGTTCTGTGCCTGGGGGGGCCTGGGCCTCACCCTGCTGGCTGGGTTCCTCTGCACTTTGGCCCCATCACTCAACACCTCCCGGGCATCTGTACAAAAACCCAGACAAGAAAATGGGGCCGTGTGACCCCAGAGAGAGCGAGGAGAGACTCTGGAAAGCGCAGCCTGGGCAGAGCTGTGGGTTAACACCAGGAAGAGGTGGCATGTCAGCGTGTGGAGAGCAGTGCCAGAGCTGTCGGAATGCCAGCCCATGGGACGCTGCTACAGCCTCCAGTCAGACACGGACATTGCAAGTAACTCCAGGTCTGAATTATTGGCAACTTGATCATTGATGGTTTAAGGGGGACAGTTCTTTCAATTTGTTTTTCTTCTGTTTACAAGGGATTAAGTCCAAGATTGTGTCTTTTTTTGTGCTGTTTTTTGAACTGTACCTCCATGGTCCTATTATTGTCCAGTTGTAAGGGATGTTTACGCACCAACTCTATTGCTGCAGGTCTGTGTAATTCAGACCCAATTTAGGGCAAGGAGCTAAGTGAAGTTGGCTTGAACACTTTTGCAACAGGCATGTCTTGTGTTGGCTCAGGCCATCCTTTCCCAAAAGAACCTTGATCTAAGCTGAGGTTTAGGCCAAAGAATTAGCCCATTCTTAGTATTAATTTATTTAAATCAGAAACCTGTGCTATTCCATGCTGTGGATTCAGCTATTTACTCACTACTCAAACTGTTTCCAAAAGGAGCTAGCTGTAATTGAGCAGCAAGACTCCAAGAAAACTCTTACAGATTCTGAGAAAGCAGAGGAAAGTTTTTCTCAGCTTCTTACACAGTGAAGGTTACTCATCTGGCTAACTAACATACCCTTGTTTTAATGGGGAGATGTATGCAACATGCAGCTTTTAACTATTCCACCAGAGGTACATTTTTCAAAATGTGTCATAGTTTGAGCTGCCAGGATCAACTTTCACTTCTGAACTAACTTCTGGGTGCAACTCCTGCTCTGTGAAAGGAGATGAGTAATTCTCCCTGAGCTCAAATAACAGTACTGCTAAAATAGCAGATGTACAGCCCCATCTAACATTAGTGTCCAAAGGAACCACAGTGTATTTTCCTCAGGAACGCGTGGCTTCTGCCCCTTCCACTGTCAAATGCCCTGAGCACAGCGTGTCAAGAACACGCGTGTTCTGCTGGAACAAGATCCCTCTCCAAAATGAGCACTAAGGACCTTGGTACCAGCACAAGTACTAGGGCTAACTCAGGAACATCAGCCAAAGTACTTTGGAGTGCATTTTTCTTTCATCCATCTATTCTTTTTTTCCTTCTTACATCCCCACCCCTCTACCAAGCGTCCAAAAACTGCACAGGTAAAGATGAGATGGCCAGCATTTGGAGATGTTTACATTGTATTTAAAATACAATACAGTGGCATGTAAGATACTTAATGCTAAAGTCAGTGTATTTATGAAAAGTGTAATTTTTAAATGGAAGTTGTAATTCTCAACTGGCATTAAAAGTACTGAAAGACTTGCTCGGTGGATGAAACCTCAAATTCTTTATGACTAATGACCTGACTGATTCCCCAGAGAGCTCACATACACATACCAGCAACAGTGTTAAAGCTTCAAGAGTTAAGTTCACGTAACTATGTTAAAACATCATTCATCTGTGAATTATGTTCACCCTTGCAAAGTGAGTGTTCAAAAGTTTCAAACTCTAACCATGCTGCAGGCTGTTCACTGGCTGCGCAGGCAAGAACCGGGGATGCTGTCTGAGCTGCAGGTCATCAATATCACAGTACACTTACTGCAGTATAGTCTCCTGGTCCTCATGAGGAAGTATCAGAGCAGGGTTTAATCCACTGCTAGTTGGAGGAGGGTCCAAAGGCAGCATGGTGGGCACAGTGCACAGGAGGCTTTCAGCCTGCCTTTACACAGATGTAGAACCACCGAGCAAGGGCAACAGCCCCAACACATCATGGATTTGTTTTTAAAGGGAAAAAATGCTTTATTTTTTCCAGACAGAAAGTAAGTGTTACACTTCAGTCTATTCATGTCCTCTGCCAAGGCCACAACCTTGACTGGGCAGGGATCAGGCATAGTACTGCAGATTGGCTTTTTTCTTTGCTTGAACCTCCAGGATTCCTTCCATGTAGTCCTCGTGGGTGAGCTCTGTAGCTCCACGGCGGAGGGCAATCATCCCCTGCCCAACGAGACAGTATTTAGAGAAGGAATGTGCACACCGCACCAGTTCCAAATAGCTGCTCCATTCTAGCTTTCACATTGCCTCCCATCAGTGCTATTCCTATGGAGGAATACTTACCGCTTCGACACACACAGCCTTGCACTGGGCTCCATTGAAATCATCTGTGCAGCGAGCTAGTTCCTCATAGTTCACGTCAGGGCTAATATGAGCAAATGGGAAAAAAAGTCTGAGAACATGTACCAAATAGAAAAAGCAACGTAGGGAGTTTCCTCAGCCCCACAGTGAGCTCCCAACAAGTGACTGCCAACCACTTCTCAGCCCTGAGGTACCATCATAAGTGACAAAAAGAGCCCCAGAAGGCCATACCTGACATTCATTTTGCGTGAATGAATCTGCATAATTCTGGCTCTGGCCTCTTCATTAGGCATTGGGAACTCAATCTTCCGATCTAATCGTCCAGAGCGGAGCAAAGCTGGGTCCAAGATATCAACCCGGTTGGTTGCAGCGATCACCTAAGTACAAGTAGGATCATCACTGTGAGGCACCTGGAAGACAGGCCTCTTCTCCCCAAAGATTCACCAAGCTTCTTCCCTGGACATTGTTTTCCATCCCCTGCTAGAATGCCCTGGAACTCAGCAGCACTCCCTGCTAGCTCCCAACCTTGACTTGTGTGTTGGGCTGGAAACCATCGAGTTGATTAAGCAGCTCCAGCATAGTCCTCTGCACCTCCCGATCACCAGCCTTCTCACTATCAAACCTGAGGGGAAACAAGAGTAAAACCATCAGTATGAACCTGACCACCCTGTCCCTATGTTTTTAATCACATCAAAACACAGAATTACTGTAGTTCATGCTCCTTGGTTGAGGTGTTCCAAATTTTTCCTTGAAACTAAGTTCTACCATGATGAGGACTGCAACTAGAATAACTGTCAGCAGCACCTAAGACTTATTTAGTCCTTACAGCTGAATGGGGCTTATGTTGTCCAGGCCTACGTAGTAAATGAGGGTGAACATCTCCAGGTACCTGCTGCAGTGATCAGAAAATAGTTTTATACAGCAGGAGGCTATCAGACAGATCCCAAGTCTGACAAACTTTGCTCCTGAGCCCAAGGGTTGTGGCAACTGCTATCCATCTGTGACTTTGTTCACACTCTCTTTCTGAGTAAGCCATGCTTTAAAAGGCTCTGCTTACATACACAGGCAAAGGAGGCTGCTAGGCAGCTCCCAAGAACTTTACAACATGGACTACAGCTCACCTTTTAGTGCCAATGGCATCCAGTTCATCAATAAAGATGATGGAAGGAGCTTTTTCCTTCGCGAGAGCAAAAGCATCGCGTACCAGCTTCGCTCCATCGCCAATGAACATCTGCACAAGTTGTGGACCTGCCAGCTTCAGGAACGTGGCCTGGGAGGTGAAAGAGAATCAATCCTAGGCCTCATTTTACAATAGGGTCACTTCTGAGTACTATAAGAAGCCGTTAATAAAAACAAGCAAGGAAGCAAACAGACAGGAAAATCCCAGCCTTTGTAACACCAATTTGTGTGTATGACTCACTTCCCCTGGAGGTGTTCTTACTCTTTGTCAGGTACTATTCTACAGCTGCACACACTTTCACAGGTTCCTTTTACCTTGGTCTGGGCAGCACATGCTCGAGCTAGAAGTGTCTTCCCTGTTCCTGGAGGCCCATACATAAGGACTCCTTTGGGTGGCTGTATACCCAAATTTTCAAATTTCTCCTTATGATTCATCGGCAGGACAATGGCCTCCACAAGCTACAAGAAAAGAAAAATGTTAATACATAAACCCATTCTTCTCCACAGATCCAGGCTGTCTGCTTTTGAGTTGGAAGTTAAAAGATGCTGTCCACAGTCACAGCAGAAACTATACATAAAGTATCACCTCTTGGATTTGTTTATCCAGCCCCCCGATGTCACTGTACTGCTCAGTGGGCCTCTCATCCACCTCCATGGCCTTCACTCGTGAATCATACTCAGTAGGCAGAGTCTCCAGGATCAAGTAAGAGTCTTTGTTCACCCCCTGTAAACACAAGTCCTTTGCTTTTAACAGGTTCCCTCAGATAGCACTTAATAAACATGCAATCAAAGCTGATTAACTAGACCTCAAGGATGCAGGAATAACCAGCTTTGACACAGGCATTCATCAAATCACCCCAGCTTGGCAGAGTGGACAATGCCACAGTCACATTTTAAACGAGTGGTCCGGTTTATTTACAATTAAAAGACAGGGTTTAAAAAACTTACTAAGTGGTCTCTAAACTTTCAGCACCTAATTGTATGTATGTATAAAAGACACACACCTCAAACTGCTTTTCTTTACTACAAACTGTAGTAACTGAGCCCATAATACCTATCTATGAAAATTTTAGTAGAGAAATGGTCTTGGGGAAATCTGGACAGATTTGTCTCTTTCTTAAAGGCAAGACATAGGCAATTTTCTGGCCACCATCATATCCAACTATCACAATAGAATCACTCACCACCAGATCTCCAGGCTTCAACTTCTCAGCATCAACCAACCCAATAACAGGCAGGAAATATGTCTGTAAAAAAGAAATCAAAGTGATCAAAACCAGATGTACCCGGAGAAGATCCTCTGCATCACTCCTCACACCTGGCTGGGCACATGGCTCTTACCTGACGTGTAGAGGTCTTGATCACAGCACACTTGCCCTTTCTCTGTGAATCCAGGTCAATGTTTGCTCCATCCTCCTCCTGGTCATTTGGGTCAACATCCAGCAGCTGAAAACCAGGGTGAAAGAGTTCAAAACAATGTAACCAGGCTAGCAGAATGATCCCAGGATTAATGCTTCTAACATACGTGCATTAGAAGAAATAAAACTTTCCATCATCCATCAGCAGTAGAATCCTGAAAGCATTAAAGCCCTCCTGTAAAAATTGATTTCTTCCTTTCCTTATGAAGCAGCACGCAACAGTGCATAGAAAGATGTTACAAAATTCAGAACAAAGTAGTAGCTAATGGCACTGATTCCTTCTCCCATACAGCAGCTCACATTAAGGCTTAAGCTCATTAAGTTTTTAAACAGTAGTACAAAGCAATCTCATTTTTAATAGCAAACTATGAGCATTCTTTTTCCTATCATCAGAATTACTGAACTACAAAAGGAATGTGATAAAGTAACAGAGCCATGGCCTTTCATTTGCTGTTTCACAAGTTACAGAGAGCATGTGTCCAATTTCAGATGCTCAAGTTTACACTCAGAAGAGCTGTGCCACCCTCTGATGGTTGTTAAGTACAGATGAACAGTACCCAAAGCCTAAAGAATGACCCAGAGAACAAGTGGGCAAGAGACATGCACTTCCAGGTCACAGATAAAACCAACAGAAAACCCTGAAAGTCCTGGCTCTGGCAGCATTGGTAGTCTGAGAATACTCCAGGTTTTGAATCCCTGACGAGCTCCCTGCCTTTCTCCCTGACACTATAAATTGCACACACTTCTCATATCACTATGTAAAAGCCCACCACCCTCACCTCAATAACATTGGAGACAAGGTATGGCAGAGTTTTGTTCACTTTGATCTTTTCACTGTTTTCTTTGATCTTGTCTTTCATGGCCTGGAGCTCGTGGGTCACTCTCAGTACCTCACTCTTCATGATCTGCAATTGGTACACAGAAGAAAGAAAAAGGAATAGTGTCAAAAAACTGAGGCAAGATAAAATTAATAGATTGTTCCAAAAGCAAACCGTTACAAAAATCTAAGTCTGAAGAATAAAGGGAAATGTAAAATATAAAAAAAAGCAAAGCCAGCAAATAGGCCAAAATTTGCTAGGAATCAAGGCTATACAGTCCATTCTGGTCTCTAACTAATCAATAACCCCAAATAATTTCTTCCCAGTGTCACCTGGTAGCCTCAGCCTAATCAATATGGCCCAGATATGGCAACTGTTGTTTGGTTTGGATGTGATCTTTTAATAAATACAGATACAAAAGTAACCACATACACACACCTATTTCAGTTATGTTTTGCAAGGTGGTTGGAACTAGATGATCTTTAAGGTCCTTTGCAACACAAAGCATTCTATGATTCAGCCTGGAGAAGAGAGGGCTCCAGGAAGACCTCATGGTGGCCTTTCTGCATTTAAAGCTGTCTTGTAAGAAAGATGGGCACATATTTTTTAGTAAGACCTGTTACAACAGGACAAGAGGGTAAATTTACACTAGATATAAGATTTTTTTACAGTAAGGATAATAAAAGACTGCAACAGGTTGCCCAGAAATATGATGGTTGCCTCATCCCTGGAAACATTCAAGACCAGGTTGGACAGGGCTCTGAGTAACCTGGTCTAGTTAAAGATGTCCCTGCTCACAGCAGGAGTTGGCCTTAGAAGTCCCTTCCAACCCAAACTATTCTATGATTGTATTTACTGTAAGGAAAAAAAAATCCTCTAACAAAAAAAGTTCTGTACTCCCCATCCAACAGTGAGTACATCTACACCCAACACAGATGTCTGCAGTGCTGTCTGGCTGACACTGACAGGCCTTCTCCTCCCTTTCCTGGTTAGTCAGACAGCATGCCAACAACACTTTGTGATCCCCACTGAAGGGACTGGAGCACCAAGAGATCTCAGGAGACCTGCTCACATCTGAACTGGTGTGTGTGATTCTGTTCAATGGGGAAATCCACTCTTCACTAAGAAACCATCTTTTTAAAAGTCTTTACTCCTAAGCATAATACTGTGCTGTAACACATTCACAGGACAGAACTGTAACAGGAGCCAATGCAGAATCTGTGAAATAAAAATGCAAAAAACTTAATAAATTTGATTTAATAAAACAGCCTAGAAAATATTAAAGGAAAACTGCCTGAAGGAAGGGTTCTTACAAACATTTTGCATATATAATGCTCTTACTATGAAATGAAGAAGGCTACTTCTACTCCTTACTGTATTCTGCAGTTTAAAAATAAGACACAGTTTTACCTTTACGGTCTTTAAAGAATAATAAAGTACATTAGTAAGTCAGAATTACTTGTGGAGCCTGAAGCAGTAAAGGATGAAGTTACTCTACAGAATTTATGAAATATTTTATCTCAAGAATGCTAACACTGGGCAGCAAACATTCTAAATTTGTAAGTGCTCTTTTATGCAAAACATGTCTATCACAAGACAGGTCTATCTGCTTAACATCTCCATGAATGAACAAGCAAGAGGATGGAATGTTTTCATCTCGTGTTTGCAGAGGACACCAAATTGGGGGGCGTAGTCTCGGTGTTCAAAGGCAGAGCTGCCACACAGAAACCTTACAAAAAACGAGGACACATGTAAAGCCCCACAGCAGGGAGGGAAGTGCTCCTTGCAGTGACACATGCTGGTGACTGTCTGGCTGAGGAATGGACCTGGGGGTCTCCATAAGGCAATAAACTGAACAGGAGCCAGCAATGTGCCCTGACAGCAAGGGTGGCAAACGGCATCCTGGGCTGTACTATCAGGACTGCTGGCAGTAGATGGAGAGAAGTGTTGAGTCCCCTCTATTCAATACTTTTAGATCCTACCTAGAGCACTCAGTGCAGTTTTGGTGTCCCCCCCATACAGCAAAGGCATTGATAAACTGGACTGAGTTCAGCATAGGGCCACCAAGATGGCTGGGGGCTGGAGCATGGGCCCCCCTGAGGGAGGTGGGTTTGTTCAGCTGGAGAATAGAAAAGCTGGGGAAGGAGGTATCAGAGACTGAACCAGACACTTCACAGGAATACACAATGGGCAGATGAAATAACAAAGACTGAAACAGGTGCGGCTCAGACTGTAGCAAAGCAAATCTTTATCCTCACGAGGTCTGTCAAGCAACAGCACTGAACACCCTGTGAAGCGGTGCAATATGTGTCTTTAAAGGCTTTCAAGATCCACCCGGATCAAGCCCTGAGTAGCCTGAGTTATGGCTGACCCTGCTTTGCGAAGGAGTTTGGCCTGGAGGTCTGCTCAAGTCCCTTCCAACCTAAATTACCCGAAGATCCTACCCGACTCAGCCACAGAAGAGACTTCCCCCTCCCCTCTGCCTGTGCAACTTTAGCTAAAGCATCCATGACTGCGTCGAACAGCCGCCCCCTCAGCTTCCTCGGGTCGATGCTCTTCCAGTGATTCTTCCCTACCTTCGCGGTTCAGTATTCCTCAATCTGCCGTTCTCGATTCAATTAACCGTGTTTAATTTTTTGCTGTCCCCGTGGCTGTGCTAACCCGCCCGCCCCGAACAAAAGCAGCACAGAGCTCCCGGGAGGGCGGCCCGGCCCGGCTCCGCTCCCCGGCCCGGCGCGGCCCCCGCCGCTACCTTGATCTCGCTGTCGAGGAGGCGGGTGCGCTGCACGATCTCCTCCGTGGACATCTTCAGCACCTCCTCGCCGACACCGTCCTGCGGGGGCACAACGGCAGCGTTACCGTCAGCCCGGCCCGCGGCTCGCCCCGGCCCCGCCGCCCCCGGCCCGGCCCTGGCCCCGGCCCCTCACCTCCGACTCATCCCACACCGACGCCATCTTTCCGCCGGCCCGCAGGAGCGCGCACGGCGCGGCGGGTTCGGCGCGGCAGATTCCGCACTGCGGTTCCCGGCGGCGCGGGGCGGGGGCGGCGCCACGGGCGGAACGGGGGTTCCGCGCACCCTCCCCTCCCCCGGCGCTGCCGCCGCCGCCCCGATCGCGGCCCCCGCCGCCCGCGGCCGTGCCGAATCTGCCGGCGGGGCGGGGAGCGGCCGGCGGGTCACGTGCCGCTCCCAAACCTGCTGAGTGATGGCGGCGGAGGCGCCATGGCGGGGCGGGGCGGGGCGCGGCGCGGCGCGGCGCCGGAGGCAGACGGAGCGCGGCGCCGGAGGCAGACGGAGCGCGGCGCCGGAGGCAGACGGAGCGCGGCGCCGGAGGCAGACGGAGCGCGGCGCCGGAGGCAGACGGAGCGCGGCGCCGGAGGCAGACGGAGCGCGGCGCCGGAGGCAGACGGAGCGCGGCGCCGGAGGCAGACGGAGCGCGGCGCCGGAGGCAGACGGAGCGCGGCGCCGGAGGCAGACGGAGCGGTGTCCCGGAGAAAGCCTTTATTACAGCCAGTGCCCCTACACGGCAGCGAGGGGAAGGGATGGGGAGGGGAGTCGAGCTGCGAGGCGGCCCCGCCAGGCACAGCCGGAGGGGGCCCGGGAGCGGCTCCGTCAGTCCCCGCCGGGCCCGGGCGGTCAGACGTAGCCGGGCTTCACCGACAAGCGGCGGCAATTGGGGCAGCCGCGGGTCCCGTTGGTCTGGAGGCACCTGCAACGGGAGGAGGTCGGGTCGGGGGGGTCTCCGCGGCCGGAGGCTCCCCCAGGGCGGCTCCGCGGCTGTTGTACACCTCAGAGCTGTTCCCCGTGGCCCTCCCGCCACCGGCAGAGACTGCATCTCCTCCCCATCCCTTCCAGGGAGGCACTTGGGCAAATTCCTGTGCAAAAGTCTGTTCTGTACTGCTGGAGACAAGTCCCCAGAGCTCATCGGACATCTCTCACTGCCCAGTAGTTTGATGCTAATTCTGGTGTCAGTGTGAAACTTTGTTATTAAATTCTTAGTTTCCTGATTAGTTTTCAGAGTGTTTTGTAACACTCGTGGTTTTTTCTACGGTAAAATGATGGTGCAGCTAGCTTCTTTCATGGCAGTAGCATGATAACAGCCTGAGCAACTTCTTCACCTCTGTTGGCCACTAGCCAAGGGAGAAAGTGAGGGGATATGGGAAAAAGCCAAACTGCCCCTGGGAGTGAAGAACTGATTCCCCAGGAGGAGTCAAATAAGAATTTGTGAACTGGGCTGACCACCTACAAAGTGAGGACATCTGTAAATAATTATTTAGAGGACAAGTGGGAGTGTGATGGATATGATGGCTAAATCTCACCCTCCAAGGCTGTGATACTCTTAGCACTGCAATGGGATCCTGCAAGGCAGGATCAAGACAAAGACCTGGGGAACAGTGTGCATAGGACTGCTGTGGGCTTAAGCAGCTCTTTTCTATGACTAATGTAATGATGATAATTTTAGTGCTTCCAGATAATTACTTCAAATGGAAGAAATGGGAGCAAGGTAGTGCCTGGAGCTGGTTGTTTTTCTCCCCAATGGACTCTCCACACATGCCACAGTACAGCTCCATCTCCTCCACACATTCATGGAACTTCACTACATGGTCACGCAATTCTTGCTGCTGCTCCTTCGTGCGATAGATCCTTTCACACAGGCAGTGGAGCTTCAGCAGGCCGAGCTGCAGGTGAAGGACAGAAATGTAAGACAAGTGAACAGCAGGGTGACCACAGACCAGAAACAGGAGTGGGAACACCACAGCCCCATCAGCCAGCTGGAGAAACATCAGCAGGCCTCAACAATTCCTGTCATTAACCCTTCTTCTTTGTGTCACAAAAGGAAACACCAGGTTTGAGACACTCAGCAGCTCTTCCACTCATGGTTTCCCTGAGCTACCCCTGACATACATCACTTTCCTTTGCCTCCAGCCAGCACACAGTTCAGCAGCTGCTCAGGGCAAAAATGTATTTCAGAAGAGATTTCTAATCCTCTAGTTCTCTGTCTGTTTCACACCCCATTTTCACTGCTTCTCATTCTCCTTTGCCTATCCCATTGTGACTCCTCACTCATTTTTCAGACTTGCATACTGATGATTATCTGTGCAACTGCCCACAACGAAACACTTAGTGACAAAGCAAATCTCAAACACTCACTGGTTAATAGGAATGCTAATGAGCAACGACAAGCCTTCAATGTTTGACATCTTATATTGCCTGACATAAGACTATGAAGAATGCTGAAAAGGATCCTACCTTGTTCCCTAGTCCCTCTGCCAGCTCCTGTGCCTTTTCAATGCTTTCCAGAGCCTGTGAATTGAGAGCACTGGTTGTTAGTTTTCAGCCAAATATATGAAAACCAGGCTTTTATGAATGTCCTATAAGAATTATTTAAAAAAAGAGGTAAAGAAGTACAGAGTAAAATTTGGATTAACAAGTATCCCTGTAACACTGGAAAATCAAAAAAGCTTTTTTTGAGAGGGCAGATTTCCCTCCCCTACCAAAAGTTAATCCGTAAGAAAAAGCTAGTTTCTGAAGGACCACAAGTAATGCAAGAGCTACATTTCTGTCACAGACCCTCAGTGTCAGTGTTGGCAGAGGCTGGTCCCCAAGCAGAGAGAATACAGACTTATTTAAACTCAGTCCCACATGCTCATTTGGGGCTGGGATGGCAAAGCAAGCCTTGTCCCCATCCTACCTTGCAGGCTCAAAAATTGTTGGGCAACTTCAATTTCACTTGTACCAGAGGTGAGGAAAAGGATCACCAGCACCAATGCACCACACTTATCCATTTTTTCCTTGCTGTTCACATATCCACCTTGCCTTACTTACACATGGTGTGATGTAGGAGTGTTCTGCTACCCATTTTTAAAATCTGAAGGAAATATTTAGCATAGCAGCTGTCATACCAAATGACTCCCTACTTTCACCTAGATGTCACAGTGTTCCTTGCTGTTCTGATAATTAGTCTCTCTTTTCCAGAGCTATTGAGATCTGCTTCCTATTTGTCCAAGGGGAAGAAGAGGTCTCCCTTGTGATGCAGTAGTTTTCAGGAGGAACATTATAAAATTTCTACCCTATAATTTGGCATTACTGCTGTTGTAGGAGGAGAGGACCAGATGAGATGCAAAAATGTGCTGTGAATGCAGAGGAGATGGCATTAGACTTGTGGTGGCAGCAACAGCCTGGGATAAGGAAATGTAGGAGAGGGAAGCAGGAACTAAAGGCCAGCAGGGAGAACGTAACTGAGAACTGTGCTTAGGAAGACTGTGTACTGAAAACTCCTGAAATTAATGATTGTGAACAAGAATCAAAGTGAAATGTGTGGAGTAAGGGAAAGGATGTTGAAAAGTCTAGGGGACAGTTTGTCTTGGACTGCACAAGAATGAGGGCAAGCAAGCTGTGAGCAGCTTCGGAGGATCTGGAATAGCATTGATTACATTACATGCAAATGAAATGGACTAACTGATGAAAGAGACTGGGAAGATGGAAGAAGCTTGAGCAAAAACAGGGAATCTGCAAGTGGAAAGTTAGCAAATTGATTTATTAAGTAACTGATACAGGGATGAGTAGCATGAGAAATGGAAACTGGGCCTGCCAAGTTGAAGAACATGCTTGGGTGAATATTCAGGGATGTGACATCTAAGGAAGTCACATTTAGTCAACATACATAAGGTCCCCGACCCAACAGGGCAGACTTCCCTCTACTGCCTGGAACAGAATACAAGATTCCTCCACTTTCTTCTTCTGTGGGATTTGGTGAGATTAGAATTCTGTGCAAAGCCCACATAATGTTCTCACAAGTGAGAGCTGCTTGATATCAGACAGTGGCTCGAGATAGAATCAGTGAATGGAAGAGTTTGATGAGTGCTCTGAATATTGTCTCCTGCAGATGCCTACCTGCTGTGTCCTGTCCAATTCTTTTGATACTGAGCTAGCTTTTCAAGTCCACAGTTTCTCTTCCCATTGCTAACAAACACTGTGCTTACTTACTGAGATTGCACCGTGTGTCTCACCCAACTGATTCCCTGATGGAGGCACTCTGATACTGACAGCACCCTGAACCTGTCTAGCTGGACATACTGATGTCCAGCAACACGGGTTGCTTCATTTGAGTTAAAATTCTTGGTGTCTCAATATGAGTGATAAGAGCGAAATTTCATCATATTTAGACCCAACCAGCATCTTGATGTGGCACTGTGTACAGTTGTTCAGAGCTAGTTCAGGGCTAACCATTGAGCATTTAATTCCATGGCTGAGTAATGTTCCTGCCATGCAAATGTGCTGCATCTACTGCAGTCTGGACTTTAACACACATACACACTGTCTACGCCTTTTTATAAGTAACTTCACCCCCTTGTTCTATCTTGACTGGTTATCTATCCCCAAATAAATTCCTGCTCTCATTCCTCTGTTTCACATCAGAGTTTACAGAGCGTCAAAGTTTCTCCAAGAATTTTATGCCACATTTGCCTGCAAAGCACATGGTGGAGCTGTAGAGCTGTCTAAACATCATTAGCACATCAATGAGCTTAGTCATAGAACTAAAAAGTAGGCAGGGGAATCTATTTCAGAGCATAAGGCTTCCTTCCTCCAGTGCTGGTTTCTCAGCATAGAACTTAAAAGTCATCAGGATTGACTAATGAGGCAATTCTGTAACTTAGCACTCTGACTCAGAATGCATGTTCCTACCATTAGTAACAAATCCCTGGCTGAGAGAGACCATTCAGAGAAATATAACTCTACAAGCAACAGACCCTGTTGGTAGAACCAAGGGGGTACAGGTCTCTTCTGAACTGTACCCTCTTCTGAACTGTGCAGTACAAGGCTGTGCTCTAGTCTTGTCCTACAAACCTCTGTAGAAACAATTTTGTAACTGACCTTGTCCAGCTCCTTTTGGATCATCCAGCACTTAGTCACTCCTAGCAGCACCTGCACCAGGCCCAGGCGGTTCCCAATCTCTGTCATGATGCTCATGGAAGAATCATACCGAGGAAAGGCTGTCTGCAGACACAGGGAGGAAAGCACATGTTTTGCTATGAACTCTTTTCATGCCCTCTTGCTATTCTTCCCATCCTTCCTGGCAGGAAGGTGCTGTACCTGCACGTCCCTGCGACTGCGATGGATATCTGCAAAGCAGAGCAGACACAGTGCTTGCAGTGGCCGGTCACCATGCTGCAGGGCAATCTTCATGGACTCCTGCAAGAAATTGCCTCTGGTCAGTAGAACAGCCTGTTCCTGGTTCAAAACAGCAAGGCTGGGACTTTGGACTCCAGCCAATAAAAGCTCAGCTCTGAAGAAATGGCACCATCTTTTAAGGCAAGGAAAATATTTTTCACATGTTCCTAACCAAGGACCATTCATAGACCCAAATTTTGAAGCCCTCTGGCTACAGAAACTACAGCTCTAAGACTGGAAGGCATCAGGAAGATCTGCAGTGTGGATGGCAGGGTATCTCTCTTGCTGCAGGGGCATGGCAGGATGCCCTGGCAGAGCCCCCAGCCGTGCCCGTGCCCCGTACCTCGCAGCAATCCATGGCGTCTGCCAGGCGCCCCAGCTTCTGATAGGCCACAGCCATGTGGTACTGGCTCATGGCACGGTACTTCAGGCTCCAGCCCTTCCCGTAGTCACTCACCAGCTCAGCTGCTTTACATGGGAAAAACAGGGCTTTCTCATAGTCCTGTAAGGCAACAAGCACGCAGACAGCAGTCACAGCAAAAATAAAGCAAAAAGGAGAGAAGGAAAAAGACCAGCTATTTTTCATTTACTAACATTGCAACAGTTACCAGATTTCTGCACATCTTTAAACTCATGCTGCTCCTCTTCCATGTGTGCAGTATTTTGGTGGATATCAAATTGTGAAAGATGGAATTGCCATATACTGAATCCTTATTATTCTCTGGGTTCAAGACACTGGGGCAATGACCCAGCAAATGAATTTTATGTAGTATGCCACAACTTTATTCTGCAGGAACCATTTACCCTCCTCTATAAGCAAAGGCTGAAAACTTTCTCTGCTCTTACATCATCTCTACTTGTAACATCTACATGTAGCCTTCATTTTCTCTAAACGGTGAGTTTGGATCTCCAAGAAGCTCTTTATCCATCATTGCAGGAAAGAGGAACTAAGACTCCTGGCCTCATCAAATTCACAAAAAGTAATAATACATTTTAAACATCTTTTTTTTTTTTGCATTAAAAGCATGTTAGAAATAAATCTTATTTTACAATAATTATGTAAAACTTATCTTAATATCTAAAACCATTTTCAAGTAAGTTATATAAGACTGCAGAAGTGAAAAAGTCCTCATATTTTTTTTTATTCTCCACAATGCAGAAAGGAAACCACAGATTCTTAAATTTCCTTTCTCCCTTCTTATTTCACACCTGAAAAGTGTTCAGCACAATGTTATTTTCTTTATTTTTGGTCACCACACTTCATGTGATGATCTTCTATAAGTGAAGAAATCAGGACTTTGTGAGAAAACCTATTTTTGCTGTTTGTACTAGAAGTTAGAACTGGCAAATCACCCCTGTGCTCAGTCCCTGTCTGATTTTACCTACAGCTTGCTGGCAGCTATTTGCCTACAATAGCGGTAGAAATAGAGAGTCCATGAGTTTTGGCTGCCAGCCCTGTGTCTCTGATGTGATCTTCTTTGAAGCTAAGTTTGATCTTTTCAACACACATATTCACAGCTGCTTCTGCTGTGCTGTGTAAACATGACACTAATCCTCCCATCCTTACTGTGGAGGAGAGTACCCCATTTGGAGTTTACAAAGGGATTTTAGCTTACAGTGCTCTCTCAGCACTTCCTATAGGAAAGACAAAGGCTGAAATTCACGTGATTTCCAGTGCTTCCCTGAATCTGTGGGGCAACCATCCTCCTGTCCCTTAGGTTACTGTACCTTTATCTGGGTGTAGAAGTTCCCAAGGCTGCAGCAGACTCTACACTCCAGCATCTTGTCATCGTTGTTGTGTGCGTAGCGTAAAGCTTTCTCAAAGCACTCCAAAGCCTTCTGGAAAATGCTGAGGCCCAAGAAGGCATTGCCCATGCTGAGGCTCACCTGGCCATTCAGCTGCATGCTCACAGTGGTACCCTGCATGTTGAGGCACGTCTTACAGTAAGAGATTGTTTTCTGGAATTCACAGAGTTTCTCATTGCTGCGAGCCAGGTTTAGGTAGCTCTCTGTAAGGAAATCTGGGTCTTCCAGCTCCCGTGCTGTGTCAATCTGGACCACTGCAAACTTTAAGTAGAGAAGATAGTGTTTACAAAAGTGTGTAGTTTATTTAAATACAGCTCAAGCACCCACAGAGTAGCACCCTGTACTGGAGAAAGAGTCTCATCTCTGAGCAGGGCAGACAAGGCCATCAGCACATGGAGAAGCATTGTATGCACTGAGCAGTTATCTGGTGGTTTAAAAGGCCTATGAAGACTCAGAAGAAACCTCTCCCTCTCTTCACACAGTCTCAGGGCAGGGAAGATGAACTAGGCTGGCTGTAAGGGGAAAACAGCTGTTAAATGGCCCTAAAGGGAAGCTGGTGAAGCAGGAAACATCTGACACAATGCAGTTCTGTTTTCTTCCACTCATTGTAATGTATCCCACTTTCTCTGGAATTCCTAAGCTATTAAAATATTCTTTTTTCTATTAATATACTGTAGTATATTAATAGTATATATTAGTATATATAATAATATCTATTATATCTCTTAATATATCTATTAGTATATCTATTATATATCGAATGTATCTATTAGTATATATATTAATATCTATAATAGTATCTATTAGTATATATAAAATATACTTTTTTCTATTAATAGAAAAAAGTAAGCTACTTCTTTAAGGAATTTTCTGCTAATAAATTGCAGTCTTGATCTTGACAGTCTTGGTTCTATAACCTCCAGGATTTGTTGCATACTGTTTTCTTAAATGAACTCTCTTTCCAGCTGCAAACTCTTCTAAGCAGTAACTCTTTATGTTCTGTGATGAAGCAAGCACAAGCATTCAAGCTGGCTTGAATTAGTATCAGTAGCAAAGGTAAATAGTTAGCAATTTTCATTAGACATTATCAGGATTATGGATGGCAAATTCCAAAGGAATCAATTACTTCCTTTTTATATAGTGGCTACACATAATAATTTAGGCTACTAGAACATTTTACATTCTTTGGAAACAAAACCAAAACAACAACAAAAAAACCCAAACCAAAACAAAAAACCCCAAAAACAACAACAACAAAACACACACAACCACCACCCCCCAAAAAACAACAAAACAAACCCACAAAAAAGCCCAAACAAAACCCCCAAACATCACCAACCATAAACTGTGTATGTTGGGTTTGTAATCATCTTCTCATTTCCATTACAGTTTAGGAAAGCTCCTATGTAGACTCAGTGGTGCACGCTAGCTCATGCTTCTCCACATTCCCTTAATTTTGCAAAAGTTCTTCAGTATTTCCTGGTTGCCACAGCCTCTTCTCTTGGTGTGTAGTAATTTTTCCTCTCCAGAAGAGGTTGAGCATCACAGCCCTTCTTAAATTACTTTTTATTTCATGCATTTAATTTTGACTCATTTTCTCCTGATATTTCCTCTCTCAATGGCTTATTGCTAAAGTTCTCCTTTCTCTATCCTTTGACCAGTTGCTCTGTAAAATCTTCAGTTTGACTGAAGCCATTTTTCCTTCCTAATGCTGTGAAGAACTAAAATTCACCTACTCTGATCCCACTTTCTGTTCTTTTCTCAGGGAAGGAATTATGTTTGGGTATACTAAGCTCACTCCTTTGCCTTTTTTTTTTCCCATGAAGTTTTCAGTACTTCCTTCAGGTAGCTACATCTTACCCTTTTTTTTCTTCTTTCTTCCCCAGTCAGTCTGTTGTTTTTGCCAGCACCTAATTTCATACCACTTAACAAAATTGTTTGTCTTCAAATGTTTTCAAGGTGTATTAATATCCCTCCTTCCTTCTTCATCTTAAGTATTTGGTTTCAATATAGGGCTTTGACGTGTGCATGGCTTTATCAGTGAGGTGCTCCCCTCTCCTCGCTCCAAATCCAAACAGAGCTACCAAAATCTTTTCAATGAGATGTAGACACCCCTTTCACATTTTGTTCTAAATGCTGAATGATGGCCAGTCTAGTAAGAGACAACCCAAAACATCAGGACGAGGATATCAAAGCCCTTTAGTAAGACCTTATTTCAGGCTGGGATGGCTTCTTAAGACTATTACAACACTCTCTTGCCTTGTCTTACAGATTCTTGAGCTGCCCTCCCAAATGCTGCCTGCTGCTCTCTGTACACATCCTCTTACTTCTCAGATCCACATACCAGCTTCTTTTTGGTCATTTAATTAAACTGTTTATCCTCATGTGCTTGAAATGTAACTTCAGCTGCTTTTTACCACTCTTCCATCAAGCCCCATATCCTTCCTCCTTTCTTCTATACTGTCCTGGCAACTAGAAGCTGCTCTCTGACCTCAATTGTGAGACATCTGGGATGTCTCAATTACCTCACCAAAACAGCATCTTCTTTTCCCTCTTGTTCAGCCCCCTGGCAAACAAATAATTGCAATTAGAAAACCCCAATATAAGATCTATTTTAGATATCAGCCAGAAGCTGAACAAGATAACAGACATGTCTCCACAAGAATGATACTTATTCTACAGAATCCACTTAGAGTTCTCCTTTTATGCTGACATACAGAATATAAAGAGCTTGTAGTGGACAAAGGCTCTGTTCTCATACCTGCTCCTGAAGCCTGATAACATGGTGTGCCTGTATGTGGGAAATAATCAAGACAGCTTCCCATGAAAAACTAGAGAATGTAAATAATGTAAATGATGTAAACTAGAGAATGTAAATAACCCAGGAATCCTGAACCAGACCCAGTGAAAAATCATATTCTGTGTATCTTGTGGGCTGGAGCTCTTGGTGAGCACAGCGATCACAGCAGCCCAGAACATGCACTCAATAGCTGGTATTTTCTGTTACACACAGAACACCCCCCACTTCAGGTTCTGATCTCCAGCCACGTTCCATCGCGGTGCGACACAATGGCATGCATTCATCTCCAGTTCACCTTACCTTCAGCATGTCTTTGTATCTGCCCATCTCTGCATGAGCAGTGATGAGGCAACCCAAAACCCGAAACCTGCCAGCAGGATCCGCAGACTTCTCCAAAACCCTCATCCAGACTCGCAGGGCCTTTTCGGTCTGATTAGACTGGTAAAGATGGAGTCCTTTCTCTATCTGTTGCTTTGTCTGGTCCTGACCCATCTCCCATGGATTAAAAAGCCTCATACACTGACCTCTAAGGATAGCAAAAAGGATGTGCTTACAAGAGAGCACAACATAAAATGCCCCACTAGAAGAGGGCGGGTTGTGTGCTCAGCGGGCCCAGAGCCATGAGAGCCCAGCCATGTCATGGGGCTGGAGCTGTGGTAGGCAATGGCAAGAAGTGGTTGCTCAGCACTGAAGGCAGAATCCCAAATCCACTAGGCAAACATCTTGCTTGCTAGGGCTTCATCAGTGCATTCATCTGTCCAATCCCGTAAACAAAGAGCAAAAGCACGACAGGGAGAGAAAGAGAAAAATCTCAAGCCACAGGAGTGAAACTCAATCTGAACAGCCAGTGCTGGTCTCCTCCCCATTGGCTGCAGCTGCTCCTGCCAGTCCAGCTCACGTGGCTCCCAGGAATTCTAGTCAGGCTCCCCAGCTCCCAAGGTCACGGTGCCAACTGCCCACCCCTGCCTGCTGGTATGTAGCTTATAAATACCCCAGGGAGAGACAATTGGCTGCAGTCACAGCCTCGGGATGCCTCGGCTGTCTCTTTCCTCTCTGGCCATCTCCTTAGACAAGCACTGCTGGTGGTGGGCTAGCTTGGGAGGAAGCAGACTCAGGTAGAATAATAGCTTTAGGAAAAATACATGACTTAAAAGTCAGGTGTGAACAAGGCAACTTCAGTGTGTACACACGTGCAGTGTTACACTTGCAACAATGTACTTGATACTTTGCTAGGTATGAAATTAGTCTCCCTTTTGAGGACCTCAGTTGGCATCATGGACTGTTTTTATGGACATAGGTTGGCTCTGTCACAGATTTGCTGCAAATACACCTCTGACTTCTTAATTTTAGGGACAAGGAGCTAACCATGCTGAAAACCTTTGTTCTTGACGGAATGTTGCTCCCTGTCATCAGATGAGTGTGGCAGTCCTCCAAAAGTTTCCAAAAGAAGTTGTCAATGGCACTGCTTAAGTTCTGCATCCAGAACTTGATGATCTTTTATGATGAATAAAAGATAATAATAAAATAAATAAAATAAAAACAATAAAGACACAGAACAACAGGTATCTGCACTTTTTGGTTGCAGGAGAGGCGTTAGCCCTATTAAAAGATAGCTTTATGTCTCCCACACTCTGTTGAAAAAATCAGACTGGTTCCTCTAGGAGTCAGTTTAATACTCTCACCTATGTGCTGCAGCCTTGGTGGTCCAGAGATTTATTCAGTCCTTCTTAAGAAGATACACCAAACCTGGGAGGAGGGGGGCAGGTGGAGAATGCTACAGGGATATTGAATATTTTTCAGATGCAGACATTCCAGGAACCAGTTTTGAGATTCTTTTACTGGGCAAAGAGAAGCAATCTGAAGTTTTAACAGATCTGCCTGCAAAACCAGTCATGTCTCCAGCTGCTTCCCTGATTCTTGGTGAATTTGGCTACAATTCTTCCCCAAGCAAAGGTAAATACCCACAGAATCACCTCAAAGGGTACCAATCAGACTATCCCGGTCTGTCAACAAAAACCCAAGGGAGCCTTCCTGAGGTAATATCCTTAAAGAAAGCAGGACACAAAATAAAGAACAATAGTCTACCCAGAATCTTTACATCATAGCACTCATGATTTTAAGGGGTTACATCTGTCCTTTATCCAAAATTCCCTCAGAAAAATATTTCAAAAAGAAAAATGTTTTAAATTGTAGAAGGGTTTTGCTACAATAAGACTGATTCTCTTTTAGGAGCTCATAAACAGTATGATATTTGCATTATTTAACTTAGCTTTGTTTTTCAGAGATGTAATGTGCTAGATGATATTTCAGCATAGATTATATGTAGTCTCAAACTCTGGAAGTAGAAATTATAGAAAAATCTACAGAACCTGAAGAAAACTAATGGTGAGGCACTGCTGGTTAATGTGCACTTCAGCATCACTGTTGAAATTATTAGCTAGGTACTTTATAGATTTTAGGATTTGCATAAAAGTCTGATTCAGAATATTAAAAAATCTCTCCTTGCAGTAATTCTTCTATGTCTCTCTAGATGTAGGTGGTGGGATGGAAACAAGATGCAGATCAGTCCCCATGGAAGAAAATGACAATGGTTAGGTCATTCAGATTTCTACACTTGGAGAAGCGGCCAGGAAAGCAGCCACTGGAGCCTGCCATGTAACAGAATCAAGCCAGGACTCAGGAATGGGGAAAACAAAAATTTTATCATTCTTGGTAGATCAGACTACTTTGCAAAATTAACCTTCCACAGGTGAGCTGCCTGTAACACAAACTCATCCTGAGATTCTTTTGGACCAGGTCAACGAAGAACTGTTCCCTTCCCCACACAGCATAGCCAAAATGAAGAGGGTGCCTTGCAGTCTGACAAAACCCATCTAACAGGAGGTGATCTGCCCTGCATTTTGTTAACCTCACTTTAGCTCCTTGCTTTTGAGCACTATGAAACAGTGCTTAGTTTCTTAGGAATCAATTTGCAACTCACCTATTGAGATAAAAACACCCTAGTAAAGTAAGGGCTAAATCCATCAAGTTCAAATGGGTCATTTTCAAAAAAACCAGGAACATGCTCTGATATGGAACATACCACTCTGAGCCCAGCTGCAGCTGCCTAAATAAGGAGGGATAAAAGATCAACATTGCCTGCCTGTGCTACTTCAAAAAAAAAAAAAAATGGCACCTGCCTGTGACTCAAGATAGCTGTAATTCATTGAAGATTCAGGTACAGCTTCTACAGTCAATGATCCATAGTTTATCCTTAGGAAGTGCAAATAAATGAGCCTGAATGGTGCTTGGCAACATCAAATTAGGGACTCTTACCTGTCATACATGCAGTGGCTCATGCACTCACTTCTTCAGAGTGACCACACTGACCTGCTTCTCCTCCTCCCCCTGCTCTCCATAATGCCCTCAGGTTCTCCTGGCCGCATGAAGAGAGCAGAATGTGGCAGGTAAAATCAGGAAGACTGGAGCCAAAACAAATAGTGAAAGGTGGAGGTGGATGTGAGAGGAAAAAAGTTTCTCCTAGAACATTCAGCATCAGGATTTCATCTACAACTTCATGTATTTCCTACAAATGTTGATAAATGTAACAACTCATGTGAAAATGCTGATTATTTTCAGAGATTATTATACTGGCTCTTAGGTGCAGTTTGATTGTGCACAGATTAGTGGTGGCCTTTTAAATTGAATTAAAAGCCTTAAAAAAATAAAAAAAACCCCTCTGACCCAAGAGAGATCTGGTGTCAGTTCTGTAAGATGTAGCTGGCAAAGCTTTGATTGTGTAAGACAAGGTAAGTAAACTTTCTGCACAAGCTGGAATCTTCCATTCAGCCTAAACAAACCCTTTTTTCCTGATTCAATTGTTTCTCTCCATCCTTGGCCTCAAGTTGTATCTAAATTGAAACCCCTGCAGCCTCTCTCCTCAACAGCTGCAAATTAACTGCAGGGATGGCAGGGCAGTCTGTAACAGGTGGCTCTGTGCCTCGTGCCCCAGTTGGTGTGCTCAGGGCAAGGAATGCAGCACTGAATCCTGATGCTTTGCAAGTGCTCTCAGATTTACAATCATGTAGGAAGTGATGGGGTGAAACAGAGTATCCCAGATAACACAGGAAAAGGACAAGGAGGAGAAACATAGCTGTCCTAATAATGCTTGCAAGTCTCCAAGATGCAAGACAGCAGAAGGAAGGAATAACATCAGGGAATTTTAGGAGCTTTTAGAAATGCAGCAAAATCATGGCCATTGTGGTACTTTCCTTCTGAGAGAGGCAATAATTGTGTCAAAATTGTGGCAGGTTTCTAAATGCTTTGGCTATGCCAAATACTTTTTATTAATTTGAAATGAGATATCATAAAATATATCTTAGTTCTAAGAGCAAAGCAGGGAGCCTTTGCTTATCACTAGTAAGTAATCCAAATCCAGTTGCAGTTTCCCTGTGTAGTGTTTCCAGGATGAGGAGCGCTGAGGGCTGCAGGTACCTGATGCTGCAGAACCAGGACAGATTCAGCCAGCTTGGCTGTGCTCCTAGAAGGGGAAGAAGGCAGTGGCAAGTGTGCAGCTTGTGAGAGTGGCATAAGTTGGTGCCTCTCTAACCCCACACAACACCACGCACTGGTGCTGCTCCTGCAGAGCTGAGGGCTGCTGCTCTGCCCAAAGTATTGAGCCCCTGAAACACCCTGAAGCACAAGTGCAAGGCACGTCATTGCTTGGCACCAGTTCTGTGAGGCTGGATATGCCCACTCCTCACTCCTAAGTGTTGAACATATTTGCATTATCCAAGATCCTCGGCTTTTCTGTATCTAAGGAGGACTTGACTTTCAAATGATCCAAAATGGACATATATCAACCTGAAAACATTTTCCATTTCCACTCAAAGTAGCTCATTTACACAGAAACAAAAGTCCAGTGTGATATTGTACATCCAGAACAAGTGGTACTGGGCCATGAATATTTTTGTGTCTCACAGCTAAGAAACTGTAAAATAAGTCTCTCATCTTCATCTTCTCACACTTGAACCCCAAAAAGAACCTCAAGCTTAAGACACAAATACAACACACAAGGACTCTTCTCAAACAGTTTAATAGCAAATAAACATAGGAAGGTACCACACTTGGCATATACAAAATGACTTGTTGTCGGTGTGTCTGTGCAATTAAAACAGCTTTAAGTTGCCCTTTGGGACAAAAAGAAAAAAAAAAACACACACACAAAAGGAAGAAAATTCCTTTAACACATACTCGCTTGTTCCAAACCTGTAACAAATCTTTTCATTTTTAAATCCACTACACAAACTCTGTGATCAGATCAGAAAAGCAACACGCGCTCCTCTGCTTTTTAAACCATTAAAGTAAAATCTGTAATTCTCTACAGAGTACAACACAATTTCACACAAAAAGACATTTTGTTTTGCAAATCAAAACAAGAAAAAAAAGGAACAGCTCAAACAAGGTAAAGAAAAGCATTTCTACGACTGAACCACGACTTCGAGTTGATTAAATCCCGTTAACTGCAGAACAGACTCTACATTTGGTCATAGTGGCAATTTGTTTTCTCATCACATTGTGAATCACTTTACATTGTTTTCTAGTAGAAAAGGCAAAAAACTGTACAAAACCCCTAGTGTTAAATACAATGTTTGTACCAATAAAAAAGCCCACAGGTTTGTCTCCAAAATGTAAATTTTCTTTTTAAATTATTCACAAAAAGCAGCCAAAAATCAGAAAGGCAGCTGCTGCTCCACTGTCTCAAATCCATTAAAACCACCACAGAACAATTAAAACAACCAAAGGAAGAAAAGGAAAGAAGAAAGGAAAGAAACACCCAACATTTGGCATTTTGGTTTTCTTCAGCTATTTTTCCACAGGCTTCCCCAAGATTCCTTACGGAACCAAACGCACACGTACGGAAACGTACTGGCAGCTCCTCCGCACACTGCAGGGTATCGGTGCCCCCTGGCACACAGCCCTGTGCATTCAGACTGTGGGACTAACAGCAGCCAGCCCCCAACCCTACTTCCCAAATAAACCAGTCTCTACCCTTTTTCATTCAGCCTCACGATTCACTCCCAAGTACATGTACCATATTCAAATGGTTCTCTTTTGTAAGCAGATTAAGGACTGTCTACACAACTCTGGTCAACACCTAGAGAGAATACAGTATCCTCAGCCAACTAGGGAGTAGGATAGAAAACAATCTTTGCATCTTTACATTATCCCAAACACTGGACAAAATGAAGATTTCTATCCAATCAAACTCTTGTTTTCTCAGCAAAACCCCTTCTCCTGGAATTCCATTTCACATTATTTCAACTGTTAAGATACCTACAGTAGCTTGCTGCTGCTTCTGACTGAAACTTCATCACAGCACACACTCTTCAGGTGCCTTCATCTAGAAGCTACTTCCCAGTTTCTACCTGTGCAGATGGTACGTAGAGCAGGGGAAGCCTGCTACCCAGAGAGCAGTAACCTGTTCTAGTTCATCCTGCAAGCCGTCAGAACTGCTCAGCTCATTACCCAATTAAAAACTAAACAAAAACTAAAAAAAATCTCCGCAGAGATTCCCCAGCTAAGGCCCTTGAAAAGAGAGCTGGGGATGGTACCCTGTTCAGGTAACAGCTTCAGAGGCTGTTGTATTGTGCTTGTCATTTGGGAAAAGAGCCAGCAGTTGTAGGACCAGTGTTACAAATGCTTTCTCTGGGAAATTTAAAACACACTTAATTTCATGAGCTAACCTAGATCCTTCCAGAATTCTGCCACCAAACTCTGACTGATGGTATTAGATTAGGGCTGGACTTCACAGAAATGAGCCCTGAGTTGTGCAAAATGCTCAGTGTTTGAAATGAGCCCTAGCTTTGACAGCTTTGGAAACAGAAATATTGTGAGCTCCCCCACCTTCCTGCTCCCAGCTATCCCCTTCCACCAAAACTTCCACTAGGGGAACAGCGCAACCAAGCACCCTCAGAGCTTCTGACAGCACTGGAGATGGAGCAAGGTCTAGGTGCTCTGTCAGGCAGACAGTCTAAGTGCACAGGTAGATGCCCTCAGGTGGCTTCTGATCAGATATTTGTCATACCAAAACCACCAATTTAAAGGATACCTTTGAAACCCATTAAATTGCTCAGTTTTTGCACAAACTATAGAAAACAGAGAGGTGAAGGTGATATATACGAGGGTGTGAAGAAAACAGCAGGAAACATGCACAACATTTCTGGGCACTATCTTAGTTTGAAAGATTAAAACAAAAACATCACATTTTGCTGAGGAGATTGTAGTTACAAAAAAAACCAAGCATGCCAGAGCTTAACAAAATACAACACCAATTTTGATCAAATTTTCACTGCAGACTGATAATCACACAGGGAAGCAGGGAAAAAAATAAAAACAATAATTTAAAAAAATCAGTAAATGTCAGGGCAAAAATGTAGCTACAATCAGAGGAAAACGTAGTTCAAGTGTTTTCTGCTGATGCCACTTCAAGTCACAAGTTTGAACTCATAAAAACACATGCTGTCTCCTCAAGCACAGAAACCAGATCAGCAAAATGTGACTAGGAAGTCTCCTGAAAGATTGAGTCACACCATATAATTGACTTTTTCTTTGAACTGTGTTTTTAAAACTAAGCACACAGAAAAAAACTAAGCCTAGAAAGTGATTGGCTGTATGTTCACAGAAATACAAATACTCCACAAGGTATGCTAGCAAGGCTGCTCTGAAGACAAATTACAAAGAATCAGATTCACAAAATCAAGTGGTTATCTTACGAAGGTCTAGAAAAATAGAAATTCTTTTATATTCAAATGCAAGTTTAAATATTCCCCTTCAGCAGTCTTTCTAGCAAAACCAATTTGGCAGCACAAAAAAAAAAAAAAAAAAAAAAAGAAAAAAAAAGAAAAGAAACAAACATAATAAAAATACACATCAGCATCAAAGGTCAACACAAGGTCAAAGGTGAGAGTTCAAGCATCAGAGAAGCTGAAGAGACAAGGATTTGGACGATGTACTTGAACGCCACATCGACATGCTTTAGGCACAACGATGAACAAACGGCAGGAATCTAGAAAAAAAAACAAACCAGAAAGAGGGAGACCCACTGAGTTACACAGAGCAGTACATCCAAACACGGAGAGAGAGAACAAGAATGGGCACTTACAATGAGATCTCCTGGGGAAGGGAGTTGACAGGGAAGGGCAGCACATGCCAACGATGGACAAGTAAAAGTCAAAGTACATGAAGGACACCAAGTAAACATCAAACTGCCAGAAACCAAATGGAAGCAGAGGCCTGGATTTCCCTCTCAGCACCCAGTCTGTGGAGCGTTCCACAGCCTAGTGACACACTGGTTAGAATGCAGTCACCTTGCCCCGTGCCCAGTGTGTCTGCTACCTCTGTTTAGAACAGAGTAAACTCCCTCCCCAGGAGACCGATTCCAATAATATGACTCCAGGGCAAACACTTGCCCACAGAGACTGAGACCATGAGAGACAAGACAGAGGACACAAGGGATTCACAGGTGGTTTGACATTTGAGACTTGCACTCTAACATGGGAAGTTCTTAGGCAGTAGTAGCCCAGCAAATCCACGTTCTTTCCTTTAGCTACAGTTTCTTCTCATTCCCTAGGAGCCCGTGTAACTGGGGGTGGGTGATTTGGAAAAGGGAAAAAAAAAAGATTATACAAGACAAAAAGCCCACACATCAGAGAAGAATTCCTTAAGACTTGACTGCAAGTTAAGACTTGTCCTAGCTGAGCACTTGTCATACCATTAGACCTGCGCAGGGATTTTCCATTCCCAACCTTTTATGTAACAGCCCTCAGCTCCCTGGCTTCATGAGGAGGAGATTTTGGGCTCTGAGAAGCTCTACAGTCACTGTTGCCAGTTTGATGAGCAGAAAAAATGTGTTTCCTGAAATTTTCTTGAAGAGTTTATAAAAAAAATAATTCTTATATTAAGTGACATAAATACCTCTGTTCCCTCCCCTCAGCTTGTGAGCTGCAAGAGACAAGGAACATTTTGGGATGAGAGTGGGAGGCAGGAGAGAGAGGATATGGTTTGTTTTCTTATTCTGCCTCCCCACACCCCCAGCTCCCTTTTAGCTCCTGTTTGTGGCCTTAATCTTTTTCACATCTCAAAGCTTCTGGTTACAGACTAGAACAAGGTGAGATTTGCATATTATCTAACAATTTGAGAATAGCAAGTGTTGATTCTCATTCCAAAGCAACAAGAAACACATTGTCTACTAAATCAGCAACACTCCTCTTAGTAGGACTGCTGAGATGAATTTGCTTTTCACGCTTTCCAATAAAGGGAAAGGACTTTAGTCCAGAGTTTAAACCAACTCCAGCAAACAGAGTACAATGCAACTCTTGCACTTGTTTCTGTATTTCAAGAAATACTCTAGATAATTTGCAGATAGGTGCAAGATTTCACTCTTAAACCAGAAAAGCAAATTCATCATGAACTGAGGCATGAGAAACAACAAGAAGCATGAAATCAAGTGACATCTTAGCATGCATCACTGATACCCTCTGTGTGATTTGTCTGGGGATTTTCTTGATATGGATTTTTCAAATATTTCTCTCAGCTATGTTGAGGGCAAAGACTGAGTTTTATCAAAGCCCTGTGGAAAGACTGGCCTATAAAAACAGAACCATGAGATGCTGGACAAGGTCTTAAAGACTTGGAGAAAGTTATTCCAGTTTGTCCTTGTTTTATTCTCACAATAATGATAATTCTGCCTTCTGTGTTTTATATTTTGTGGCAGGTATGCTAGGGATATATCAGTCATCTTTAGGTTTAAATGTCTGCAACAAGAAGCTTTCAAAGCATTTTACCTGTTCATAGTTGCATCCTTCATTTGCAATTTCCTTTATCCAAGTTGGTTTTAGGTATTTCCAAATAAAATGGGAACAAATTCAATCTGCTTTGTTGCTCTTCCCTAATCCACAGTCATTACCAGTTCAGTTAGATTCAGCTTGCATGATAGAGTTATCATAATATGTGACTTTCAGTATTCAGGTGAAAGGCTTTTTCCTGATAGATGCATTTGCCAATGAGAGTCTTCTGAGCTGGTATTTTTTAATAACGCCAGCTTTGTAGTATAAAAAAGCTAAACTACAAAGAGCTATCCTATTTTGGACTGTTGATTATCTAGGGGACTGAAGAAATGTTGATTTCATTTACTATAGTACTGACACTATACTGACACTAAGTTCATAATTCTTTCACCTTGTTACAGCAGTAAAATCAAATATCTCCTGAGAAAAAGAATAAATCTATGAAGTAAACCATTTCCATCTTGTAAACTAAAAGTATTTTAAGTATTTCCTGGTGGCACATATAATAAGGAATTCTATTTTATCTGAAGTTCTTTTAGCTTTTCTTGTAGAAAATCAGGTTCTTTGGTTTTAAGCATATAGCATACTTTGTCCATGTGGCTGCTTCAGCCAACCTTCTGCAGTTTATTTGAACTCCCCCAACTCCTGTCTTACTACCCAGGAAATGGAGCATTTGACACTGATTCCATTACTTGAATGAGAACATGATATGAACTAAAAATTTAAAAGCCCCAAGTCCCCAGAACCCCAGACTTTCCTGCTAATAAGTGAGGAAGAAAACTGGCTTAAGACTGAAAGGCAAGAGCAGCCTAAATCCCCACAATCAGCAGCAGCCACCAAACAGACACAGAAATGTTGACTTTATCTGATCAGTTTTTTGTTATCAGAAAAAAAAATCTGCCCAAGTCACAAACTTGATACATTTATTAACTTTGGCAACATACACATTGATACACCAAGAAAGGGAAATGTGAAACAAATACACAAAAAGGGCAACATCTTCAGCTGGTGAAAACTCATGCAGCTCTACTGCATTCAGAGAGCTGAACTGCATTGATTCAAACCATCTGAGGATCACATCTTTTAAAATTTAACCTGCATAGATTTATTTTCTTTTTCTTTTTGGCAATACTTACAGTTATGCCAGTAAGGCACAAGAGCTAGCCCAAGTTAGGGCTTATGTCTTAAGGTGATTATGTCTGGGAGGAGCCACTGATCAAACTAAGCCACAGAGTAAACTGGTGCATCTCCTAAAATTAATAGGAGTTGCACCTATTTGCAACAATGCCAAGCTTGATCTGTAAGTTACAGTATTAAGGACACAGTATGGGATGAAGAAGCTAAAATATCTAATTTTGGGCAACTGAAATGACTAGTAAAGAGGCCAGAGCATCAGGTTAAAAGAAAAACAGGACAAAGGTCTTGGATAGTACAGTGGGGTAGGATGCAAAGAAGGTAAGAGTGACTGTAGAGACCCCAGAGCACAGTGCTCTCCTCCACTGGTTCACAGCATTCATCTTCCTCGTTTAGCAGTTGTTGGGCTGCAAACAGGCCACTGAAAATCAGTAGTTTCAATCGTGCACATCATTATGTGTGTAAAACAATCACATTCAGGATTCTACGAAACCCTGGCCTTTTTTTCCAGTGAAATAATTTAGGTAATAAATATTCTCCACCCCGGAGCGGTATAAAACTTCTATAAAAATAGAAACAACATTCTTGGTTACAGCAGGTTGCACTTGGAGCAGTTGCTCCCAACTATGTTTTTTATGGTTTTTTTTTTCCTTTTTTTTTTGAAAAGTATATAATTTATATATATATATATATAAAAAAATCCCATTGTCACCCTGGAGGCCTTCACACTCCAACACTCTTTTCTCAGAAAACCAGGACACATCTTTCCTATGGTGCAGAATTCAAGTGTACATGGTTCACTTCAGTGTATGTTTACGTTTCTAGAGAGATTCAAATAATTAACACAGAAGGGTACCACATGCCAGCATAACTGGGAAATTTGGCAATCTGGCCTTTGAAACTTTGCCACCACAAAATTATTTAAATAATACTGACAGATTTATTTGTCTGCCATCAATATGGACAGACTGACATTAACTGTTTGATTTTCAATTTAAGAAGTGGAAAGGGCTCCCCTCAGATGTTACATATCAGGCCTTGTAATTCTGAGGTTTGAGGTCCCAGGGGGCCCAGTCCCTGGAAATGCCCAAGATTCCCAGCAGATGACGGCACATAAGTGGGGATTTGGACCCGAGATCTCAGGCTTGATGGGTTTAGTGCTCCTCCTGCTGGAGCAGAACACGAAGTCCTGACCCCACGTCTGACCCACACACATCATTTAGCAGCTGGCTCCCAGACTGCAGTGTTAGCTGGAGCCCTGGGAAACAGCCTTACAACTCAGGAATACAAAGAAAACAAGGAAAAAGAGATATTATGAGGTAAATTGAACTTCTGTTAAAGACACAGAAATTGTAAACTTCCTCTTGTGACAGAGGTGGATTTTGGTGGTTATAAAATGGAACTCTACACAGATTTCTTGAAACAGCTCAGGCCAGAGTGTCAAAAGTCCTTTGAGCTCCCTAAACCCAGTGAATATCAAAGGCCCTTAGCAATGCACTAGCAATTTCACTGGTGGGCAGAAGAAGTGTGTGTTCAGTTAAGGGGGTGCGTTCCATTTTCCTTCAATATAAAAGATAACAGCTTGTACCAAAAGGCAGAAAAAGACTGAATGGCTCAATACTCTGGTTCCGCAGCTCCTGGTTTAGCCTGTTTAGCACTGGTACACACCACCTTAAAGGAAAACTGCAGCAGAGAGGTACACCTAATTACTAGACCAAGTCACTGCATGAATTTTGTTCATTAAAAAAACCAACAAAAAACCCCAACAAAACAGGAAGTTATAATTTCAATAAACAATCAGCACTTACATTATGCTTATGAAAAGGAATTCATAGCAATGTCTGCAAAAAAAGGACATTATTCCACAGAAATGGGTAATGTGATCAACTGTTAAGAAGAAAAATCATCAAAAATTTCTGCCAGTTACCAGGGATCTAAAGTTTATTGTTTTCAGACCCAGATGTATTCATCCAGACTAAGCTGCCTCTACCTTTCCACAAAACCTAGATGAAGTACATAGGTCAAGTTTTCTTATACATTGAGAAATTCACTGCATCTCATTAGTATTCCACTGTAGGCAGAGAGTGAAATTTTCTGGGCAGAGACATTGTCTAATAGTTTTATAAAGTGCTGTGTACATTCACACTGCTATATAAACCCCATTTTATATACAGCAAAGAAAAAAAAAATCACTGCAGTTTTCCTTTGGCTTGTTAATGTGTTCACCCTTTTAGCCCGTCTCTTGCTTTAGAGATGATTTAATAAATCCTCACCGTGGCATACAGTGAAGGAAATTTCAAAGAGCAGATGGGGCATGACAAAGGCTACATGGAGTCAATTTTTTCTCACCCAGGACTCTGTTCTCCTTGCCCATCTTTGTTTTCATCAGCTGTTCTGTGTTATTTCTGCTTTCCCTTCTCCTCTCTACCCCAAGGCAGTGTGGTGTCAGTTTCTGCTGCTCCCTTTAACCTTCCCTCCCCACCCCCAAGGAGCTGGCATTGGTCCTTCTCAACACACACTGGTTACAAACACGGCAAACTTCAAATAAGGGAGGAAAAAAAACCAAAAAAACAAAACTAAACAAAAAACCCTCAGCGATATGGCACCTAAACTCCAAAGTAAAACACTGGAAACAAAAGCACAAACTTGTCCTCCATCCGAAGCGGGATTCTCAGCAGAGGCTGCAGCAGAGTCTTCAAGGGAAGATGTGCCAGATAGAAGGCATGGATCAGCTTCCAGGACTGTAAAAACACAGCCTTAGGGCTTCGAATCACTAAGTGCGCTCCTCTCCAACTTACCAGAAGATCCTTCTCACTCCAGTCCCGGAGGGGAGGGGTGCTCAGTATGGCTTGCTGTCGTTCTTGGAGCGCTTGAGCTGGACTTTCAGCCGCTTCATGCCGATCTGGAAGCCGTTCATTGACTGAATGGCAGCCTGCGCAGAGACAGGATTGTCGTAACTTACAAAACCTGAGGAGAGGAAAACACACAATTACCACATGCCAGAGCTGCCTGTAACAGCTACTCACAACTGGAAATGCAAGCCCTCACAAGGTCAGAGAGGCTTGCATGAAGTGCCACTTTCAGAAGCTCACAACTATTTCAGACTCCTCATAATAACAACTTCTATAGGCTCTCAAACAAAGCCTTGCTTTCTGACATATGGAATTTTGGCCAGAAGATATACACAGCTCAGGAAATTAACATCTTTTAGTCAATCAACAAAATAAGAACTGCTGTTTATAAGAACTCATACCTGGGAGAATACCAAACCTGGAAAATGTTCATCCAGATGCAAAAGCTCATTTAAGATACAAGACGGAAATCACCCTCATGACATTATGGGAGAAGATTTGTTTGGAGTGAAATAGCTGGCAAGGAAGGGTAGCACTGGTACCACTATTGTGTTTAGGTTGCTCTCAGATGGGAGGTTGCATATAATTCCTGGAAAAAATTATCCTGAAAATAAACTTCCCCAGTGTTTTGAAGGAGCCTATTTTAAATAACTGCATTCGATGTCTGGAGTGAGAATAGCTCCCACTCCAGTCAATGCCTATGTGTCCATGTCCAGGTGTTATAGCTGGATGATGAACATATTTCTGTGCTCTCACAAATCATCAGATTGTTCACATCTTTTGGCTCAAATAGGAAAAAATTCATGATTTTATGTAGACACAAAGCTATCAAAACTATAGAGAAAGGCGTACATCTCCTATTCCATCACAAGAAATCTCCATCTATCAAAACAGTCATGAGAGGTTACAGCACTACAAAAATGCAATATGGTACCCACAATAGTTATTTATAAAGATATTAATAGAAATAATTCATAATAAAAATGTACTGAGTAATATATACAAATTATTATTGAAATTATTGAAAAAATGGGAAGAGGCAAGAGGAAGAACTATCTCAGGATTACAGTCTGCAAACACAAATAATAATCACATATCATTCTGAATTAGGAGGGATCCAAAAGGATCAAGGAATCCAACTCCTAAGTGAATGGCCCAAAAGGAGACTGAACCCGCAACCTTGGCATTATTAGCACAGTACTCTAACCAACTGAGCTAATCTCAGTGAGAAATATCTAGGCCCAGAAAACTATAATAGGGCACAATAGAAAGAAACTGTGAAAAGCAAAAAGTCACATTGAAAATCGGGAAAATACAGTTTATTGCTAGAAACAGCATTTGGTTTATTTATTAGGAATATATAGAGACTCCCTACTTAATAGTTAGACTAGGAAATATACTGAAAAAGAGATTACTATAAAAGCCACCTTTTTACAGATAATAATTTATTAGAATGACAAAATATCCTGATTTGGAATGGATCTACAAAGATCACTGAAGTCCCTGTACAAGACACCCTGAGAATCACACTGTCCATCTGAGAGCACTTTCCAAACACTTCTTGAACTCTGTCAGGCTTGTGCTGTGACCACTTCCCTGGGGAGCATCTTCCAATGCCCATGCGCCCTCTGGGTGAAAAACCTTTTTCTAATATCCAGCCTAAACCTCCCCTGACTCAGCTTCAGGCCTTTATCTCGGGTCCTGTCACCAGTCATCAGAGAGAAGAGATCAATGTCTGCCCCACTGCTTCCCCTTGAAGGAAGCTGTAGATCTGACATACCAAAACACTTGCTTAGATTGGTCTGCTTGTCAATGAAAACCTTGGCAGAGACGACATTTCCAAATGGCATGAACATCTGCAGCAGATCCTGATCCCCAAACTCCTGGGGAAGATGGTAGATAAACAGATTGGCTCCCTCTGGACCTTCAAACAAGTAGGAAAATAAATTTAGAAAGAGCATGGATACCACATACCCAGTGCACAAAAAAAGGTGGATGAGCCAGTCAAGACAGATTTTCTGGATAAAACAATGAAACTGCTGTTTACAGTACTGCAGAGCACTTGGTTCCAGAATGAGCATGACCCTTTGCTGGGATTGATCACTCAAATAATTCTAGCTCTTTCTGACCACTTTCGTTTGTACTTTACACATTGTGCCAAAACTGGTTCACAGATACTTGCTGTAATGACAACTGAACAGTAAGTTTGAATGCTAGATGGTGACTGAACAAAAAATGGCTATGCAAAAATTGCGGTCCAAAGCAACTAAGTAAATTTCCAAACAAAATACAAACAATCACATTGTTTGTAATCTGACAGATTCTCTTATAACCATTTTGCTGGAAATGTACTCCTACATTCTACATTACATTACATTACATATTAAATTTAACCTGAATCTATAGAATGAAAAGACTGGCTGTAAGTAGCTGGCTGTTGGAAGAGGTGAAGGACCCAGAAAACAGCATTAACAAAACCACATCTGATTCTCTGACAGTGGGATCTATCAGGCTGTACATTCATATTCTCCTTCCCTCTGAGAACATACAGGAGTACAATTAAGGAAGCACTTAAGACTAGAAAAACCCCATGAGAAACATCCTGTATAAAAACTACTTTGGGCAGCCCTTAGTAGAAAGATCCCACAGACAGACCTTTTTTATCTTCAGTAACTCCTGGATTCTAAAATATGACACCAAATAAAAAAATCTGCAGGTAAAGTAGGTGCAAGGGCTAAGCTTGCCCTTTTGAAAACCCATCTTAAGTAGTTTCTACAACTTTTTGCCTACCTTCTTTTTGACTTCCTGCTGCACCAATACTCTGCTGTGTTAAGAGACTCTGGTTATAGAGTGTGGGCAGTGCAGCAGCAGCATATTGCTGGATTCCAGAATAAGCCTGTGTGAGGGCTTCCATTGTGCTACCTGTCCCATTTGAGAGACCACCACTGCCAAGTCCTCCATTTAAGGCTGCCATTCCTGTGTAAGAAAGAGGAAATAAAAGATGACTGAGTGCTTCCACTGAGCCAGATCAACAACCTTTCAAATGCTCTGCACAATTACAGAAAGCAGGGAGAAAAAAAATCACCCCAGAGACCTAGCACAGGCTGAGGGATGAGAATCAGCACTAGACATAACTTACCTGCTAAAGAGCTAACGTTGAGGCCTGCTGTAGCACCTGCCAGTGTCTGCAAAGCTCCAAGAGAAGCCATTGGATTAACAGAGGAGCTGCTACTGGAACTAGGTGAGGAACCTGCTATTAAAATAAAACAATTAAACTTCATCTCATATTTTTAGTCCTGATAATTCAACTTCTTCATAAAGTTATTCCAGTAGAAAAAAACTAGTAAGGAACAGATCCAGGCAACACAGAACACTTTACGTAAAAAAAAAACAACCCAAACCCACACAACTTGATTGATCATACTGTTATATGTTTTTATATAAGAACATACATGTTATGTTCTAGGCCCTTCCTACATTTTTAAAAATTTCTACTTCATCATAACATCTATACTCTTTGTAGCAATAATAATGTCAGTAAGTGTAAGACATGTAAGATTGAGACATTATATAAATGTTGACTAAACTCTGTATCTCAACATAAGGTAACCAGCAGTGATGCCCTGTTTCCTGCTGCCTAAAGTAAGAGTCACTTGCTATGTATTAACACATATCCTTGAAACATCACTCAAGGTGAAAAAGATCTGCAACATAGGTACTAGGGACATTACAGAAAGCTGAACATACTGTTTTCTGCCAGAACAGTAACACCACATGCCTAGATTATTTTGACACATTAAATAATTTTCTATTAAAAATCCTGCTGCCACAGCTGGGGCTAGGACTGAGAGAAGTCTTGAAATGTACATCCAAAAATAAATAGTCTGTCCTCTATTCCAGCAACATCTTCAACTACATTGATTCAGTTAGAGAAGTCTACCAATATAGTACCTAGGACAGTAACAGCTTACATGGCTCTCCAAATTCTACACCAGGTACAGTTACTTCTACAGAAGTCAACATCAAAATAATGAGAAAGAAAGCTAGTATGTCAAAAGATAAAGAAATTCACATTGAGGTCAGCTACAAAGATTTATGGACATGATAAAATAAGAAATGCATAGTATTTTTATGATTATATAGCAGTTGTTTTTCTAACAGGTTTTTACACTACTGCAGAAGAAAAGCTATGTGTATTGCTATTAACCAAGATGTTTATATTTCCTGCACAAGATGCACTAGAAAATATTTATGACTGCTAAAAATTAAAAGATACTGAAGACTGATGCTGTAGGGGTATCTTGTAATCTGTTTGCAGGAGGAATTTATCAGTTTGGCCAAGAACGTAAGAGAAGAACTGAATTTGAGGCATTTTCAATTTTCTTCATGTTTTTGTGATTCTCAATTATGCTCATTAAAACTTTTGAAAGAATTGTTAGCATCTTTGAAGAAGTTTCATCCACACTACATATTTAGCATTTCATGTTTATGGCACGAAGTCTCTGCTGGGGTGGGATACTGGAACTATGTAAATGGAATACAGCCTAACAACCCCCTAACTAAAGTAGCTGTACCTAACCGAAGCTGCATGAGAACCAGAGGGCTGCACTTCATACCAGTTTTTGTAATAACAGATGGAATGACAAACCTCCTCTAGTACTTTTTAAGACAAACTGTCCTATTAAATCAAAAATTGAGAGATAATGTCCCAAACTATTTTAAGATGCTTACTCTGATGAAAGGACACACTTCCTGTCTTACTATCAGTAGCATATTAAATGTTGGGAAAACACAGAGAACAAGTTACAATATAACCCTCAAGCTGGTAGAAAAATTAGCACAGCTGACTGAATCAAAGCCAGAGTTCAGAAATCATACATTCACCTTGATTTTAGAATATCACTTGTTTCTGCAACATTTCATTGCTGATCTTTATAATTCAGAAAGACACTCTATTTGACAGATGAGAACACAATTTTAAAAACCCCTTCCAAACCTATCCCAAATAAAATAGCAGCAGCTAAGGAAAAAAAGGCTAGAGAACAAGGTGAGAGGGAATATGGGTACCTTCCCTACTTTAAAAGGTTGTGATTTTAAATAAATTAAGTTAAACCACTATAAAAAGCTGATCACACGGTTATTTTAGTTTAGCTGCCTTTATCAATAATTTCTTCAGGCAAAACAAGAAATACTTTAGTACTGAAAATGCTGAGAAAACAAAAGACTTGTCTGGATTTTCTTTATCTTGTGTACAATGGAATTGAAGATAGCATCACATTTCTGATGATGACAAAAGGCAGATAAGTAACAGTAGAGCAAAAATACAGGGCAATTACAAAGGAATGCTTCCTGCATATAGCCTATATACCAACAGAGCCATCTGTGAATCTAGGATTTTTTCAGCCAAAGGCAATGCCTTGTAATAAAGTCACAATTTTCATTCATTAATTTCAGCACAATGTGAAAACCAAATTGTTGGACTCTACTATGTTCTAAGGCACAACTTCTGCAATTTAATCATGCACTATGCTAAGAAAAATCTGGTTTTTATTTTTAAATGATCAGGTGACAACTTGACCTGATATCCTGCAATTCTGTTCTTGAAATATCTAATGTCTGTTCTTTCCTATTCATCCTCATCACAACACTAATGTATTTGTAGGCTGTAATCATATCCTCATATGTCAGTCTTCTATTTTTCAGACTACTCCTAATAGCAAAGGAGTTCCACTGTTCTAGTCAACATTTCTGTTCTGTTTTTCTTGTGTTATATTTTAGATCAGAAAAGAGAACAAAGCAATGGGGATGGGAAATCATTATTGTTTTATACATGTTCTTTACTCTATCCCTAATTCTTAATGTTGTTTCTGTGCAGTTTTTGGTGGGTTGTTGGGTTTTTTCTTGCTGCTAAGGTTATGTTTTCTTAAATCTATACACTGAGTTATATCTAGTCAAAAAGGTGAACTCTAACAGAAGTAGCTGAAAATGCTTAAGAAGGTTTAAAGAAAATTTGAATATGTAATAAAGAACAGCTCTGTAGAAAGATACTGAAAGACGTATTATTAGAAAGAAAATGACACTCAGACAAGGACATCAAGTAACAACTTGTGGAGGTAGGTAAACTGAGAGAACACTAAGTCTGTCCTAATTCAGTCACGTAGCATCCAATCAATGACCTGAAGAAAAGTTGAATTCAGGTGATGAATCAGACTGAACTGTACCTGAATCAGTTCCAGTAAAACCAGAAATATTCTGCTATCTCTGAAAAGAATTTTGCCAGAGACACATCAAGTCCAAGAAAATCATCTAAGCTTTGAGGTTGCCTTTAGAAGGAAGACAAATAGAAACATACCTCAGTGTTTGCAACCATTTCATTTTCCTCTGAAGCAGATAATTCTTATTGGTGCTTATGTCAAAAAGATGGCAGACAGGACACTCCTAACCTGAGATATTTCTACAGTACTTCCTTGGATGTTTCCTTTCACAAGCTAGTTTGAGTTTATCTACAGCCATGGTCTCTGCAACAACAACTACATAACAGCAGCAGACTGTTCAGTTCCAAGAGCTGATCTTCAGCAAGCTGAAGGTTTTATTTGACCCCATCGTACATCAAAATACACTTGGATAGTGCTTGGATCTATCTAAAGAAAATTATCTGAAATGGGTAGGAAGGCAGCACAGCAACAATACATAACACCTCTGAGTTCCACCATTCCAACAGGTAACCCATCCATAAGTCCATGGACTGCACTGTGTAGACTTCCATGCTCCCCAGATACAAAATGGTATCAGTGCAGATGAAAGAAAGTCAAGAAAGCAACTATGCAGAAAGACTGTCTGTATTTTTTCACCAATTATGCAATTTGAGCAGGGATGTCCAAGTAAGCATCAGGTGAACATTTGGATGACAGATGGAGAGAAGTCAAGGAGTTAGTCATCTCATCTGCAGTTAGGTTTAAGAGGTTATCACAGTAGATGTTGCCATATGTCCCTCAGACAAGGTAGGCACTTACTAACACATGGTATTGAACTGCTATATACTGAATTTCTTCAGGGTCTGGGTGTGGCTCAGGAGGGATAGATGTTTTCTGCGTGGAGCCCAACAGCCTTCTATGTGAACATATACAGAGTGAATGCACATATGAATATTAACCAAAATAGAATCTCTAGTTTACTTGAAGACTAGAGAGTCAAAAAGCTGTATAACTACAGGAAGTATCATGGGATTGAATGTGTCTGTACACATTGAGGCTTCCCCTCATCTCAGTTTGAGTGTAGTCCTAAAAGGTGAAGCATATTTATACCTCTAACAAAAGGCATTAGAACTGTTTCAGAATTTGATGTCAGTGACTACTTATAGACAACATGCTCTCAAACTTTTTATTTATTTTGAACAAAGCTGATTTTTACTCTTTAAAATTATATTTGAAATTAGATAAAAGGCATGAAAAAGACAATAGTGCCTGCTTCATGTTACAGGCCTGTGAAGAGTTAATTGATAAATCTGTATAGGATATTAATACAAATGATCCACCATGATAACTGAATTGTTGACACAAAACCATTTAGTGATATTACTGATAATCAGAAGGTTATTTGAATTCAGCACAGTAAGTACTGGAAAATGGGCTGCTCCCCATCCCTGAGCCCCTCCATGAGAATGATAAAAAAAGGAAGAGTCCTGAAGTATGTCTCTCATCAAGGAAAAAGGAACTTGCATAGTTCTGTGGAACAGCCAAAATTCAGAGAGGGAAAGCCAATTCCAAAGAATCACTGAATAGTAGCATAACTTAATTTGAAAGTGACCTCTGTAGATTATCCTGTCTAACAGTCTGCTCAGAGCTCATCTAACCTCTGAATTTGAAAATGTCCTTTCCAACTGAATTCTCAGTCTCTGAAATGATGGAGATTTCACAGCCCCTCTGGCACCTTGTTCTTGAGCTTGATCACTCTTGCCAATAATTTTATTTTTCTATCTAATCAGAATTTTCTTGGCTGCAGCTTGTGTCCATTGCCCTTGTCCTTTCACTGCACACTTCTGAGAAGAGGCTGTCTCTGCTTTTTCTAGCACATCTGACATTTGAACTTCACAACCTGCCAGCCCTTCTCCACCCCAACAAAACAGAGAACAAACTTGCTGCAGTCATCAGACGAGACAGCCAATAGGGAAATCTTAGTTCTAAATGCCAATCTCAACAAATTGTAACCTGACAAAGCATGAGGAAATATAGGAGAAACTGTCAGATACATTCACCTTCATGCTTCCTTTATGATGAAGAAGCATTAGGGGGTTATGAATGCAGCGCTTCTATAGTCTAATCTCTTCATAGTTTTTTGTTTGTTCTCTTTTGATTTTAAATTATAGAATAGGATACATAGCTGTGAGTCAAGATAAGTTTAAAAATTGCAATCTTTTAATGATTTCAGACCACAAAGTTTTTATGTAAAAAAATGTCCTGCAAGAGAACACTCTTTGGACTAATTCTTTCTTGGGAATTTCTTTAAGTAGAAAACTGTGCAAAGCACCCATGGTTTAACTCCCAATCCTGTGACAGAAGGTTTTCTAAACAGCTTTTCCTTGTAATCTCTTTAAAATCTCTTAGCCTGGCTCCTTGGTCCTCCTACACAACTCAAAATCTACCTGTGGAAATGTAAAACCCCCTCCTCCAACCGTGTTTGGTCTCTCACAATCACAGGTGAGGATGTCAACTCTGTAGGACAGAAGCCAGAGATGCTGGAAAACTGACACCCTGAAAATACAGGGTCTCCCTTCTCATGACAGGATTTAGTAATAACTCAAAATAGGATAAAAATAACTGAGCAGAATACGGATCCTCATTTGTGATAAAAACTTAGTATGTCTGCCATAAGCACAACTGAATTTATTTTTAGTTTTTTGCTTGTTGCATTTAATGATCACATTTAACAATAAGACAGCAAAAGAACACTACTTGGACATTCTAGTATCTCTGGTTAATGTACATAACCTAAAGTTAAAAAACAAAACAACTCAAAACAAACAAAACACAAAAAAGCAAAAGGAAGATACTGATTTTTATGTGCAACTCATACACTAAATTCTATACAACCACTTTCCAGTAGAAGTGCTAGGTGTCTGTTTATTCTACTTTTATGAGGAAGTTATAATATCCTTGTCTTCATTAATGGAATATAAACTGTATTGTTCTAGCGCACAGAATGCTTTATCTCATGCTAAAGGCATTTTCTCTTCCATATTGAGAGGAACAGGGTGTATTTATTTACCTGTGCCTGCTTAAAATCACAGATAAACCAAATATGTGATGAGATTGTAATAATATGACTGGAAGAAGGTCACCTACCTTTCTGCTTCATGATGACCTCAAAAATTCTTTTTACTCTAAATTAATCTGACCATTTGGAGGAAGAGACACAGCAGGTAAAAAAGCTCTTGCTAGTGGCAAAGATATCTATCCTAAACAGAGGCCAGTGAATCTACTAGTAAACTGCTTCTCTATTAAAGATCAACATGAAAGTGACAAAAAGGGCTAGACAAACAGGTGACAGGACTTCCAGGGCAGTGCGGGTCAGGCTAGAGCAGGGGCAGTCTCTTACCTGAGCTGGTGAGCACGCTCAGGGGGCTGCTGGAGGAGGTGAGCGCGGCGGTGCCACTTGGTGTGTTCTGAGCCGCGCTGGCCGCAGGCTGCCAGGGCAGCCAGGTTCTGTAACTGCATGGCGTTCAGTCCTGCAACACAGGCAGCAATGCGAGTGTCTGCTGGCACTGCCACGGCACCCACGTGTGACACACACAGCAAGCTCATCACAGGGACCAATGGCAGCGAGCTTAAAAGCAACAGGCTTAACACTAGTTACCAATCTTTCCTACATTGCAGCTCCTTGCTATCATTGAACATCTTTTTCTTTGCCCAGACAGATGTGATTCTGGAAAAGGCCAGGTAGTCATTACGCCAGATGGAGACTCCAAAGGACAGGCATTTTCAAGCAGTGTTCTCTCCAGTCAACAAAACATAGGAGTTAAGCCAGGGTCTGAGAGCTTGTGTGCAAGCTACAGAACTTGCCTAGACACCAGGCCAAAAACTTCTCCCATCCTCGTGTCCCTCCACACTCTTTGTATGTGGACAGCAGTAAGTGCAAAATTCTTTCATGAAGGCCTCACACCACAGAGGCCACAAAGTCATGGCTTCAACCCACCATCAGCTGAGCATCAGCATGTTGTGTTTGGTCCCCCTGGCAGCCAAGAAGCAACAATCAATTGTGAGACAATTGTTAAGTGGCAACTCGTGACCACAGGATCAACCAACGTATGTGTAGGCTGGACAAACCCACTGGAAAGGAAAACAAAACCTCAGGCATGCTGTGTGTAGGGAGCAAGGAATACTGCAAGGGAGGAAGGGACCCCTGTGTTTATGAATTTTACTGGTCAATTTATGAATCTGATTCACCTTCACTTTGAGCCACTGCTTCTGAATGAAACCATTTGGTCAGTACTGACTGTATTTTGCTCTCTTTTTCTGCTAGAGGATCCATTAGAATGGATCTCCTCCTGAATTTTAACCATCCTTTCGTAGACTAGCTCCATTCTTCCAATTCTGCCTCCCTTCACTTTTCCCTTATTTTCCATTTTTTGTCTCTACCTTTGATTATTTAAACAATTCCTCCTCTCTTCATCTGAATTCAGACAATCCCTAATATTTATTCCCAACATAATTAGAAACAAAACTAAATTAATCACCCTTCATTTAAAAACATCAGAACATCCTAAGCAGAGGTGGTATCTTATCTTTTGGATACTCAGTAAGACCTTGGGAGCAAAGCACACATCTCAAATAATTAAAACCTCAGTTTTGTAATTTAAGCAGTAAACAGACAACGTAAGAAAGTGATAATGCATTATAAACAAATTATTTTCTAAAGTACTTCTAATACCTTCAGTATAGTTTGTTTGGTTTTTTAAACTCTTTTTCAATTGTTATGGGTTTGTGGCAGGATCTGTTTCCTTTGGCAAATTAGGTATCCTAAACAAGTGGATTCTGCCTTTATTTATATTCTCAAGATTCAATTATAACATAAAAGCATAAAGCTAAAGAAGTTTTCTATTTTGCTTTTGTTTTGCCACAGAGGGTTAAAAGTGCAAGTGTTGGAGCTAATGAAGAACAGAGCAGCTTGTTCCTTACTGAAGCAGTTTGTCATGTGCACACTGCACCTGTCCTCTTGTCATCACACTGTTTTCCCATCTGCTTTCAAACAGCGTTGAGATTAAATTTTGTCTGCAAAGTCTGGTAAACGTGGGATCTAATAACCTACTTAATTTTTCTTTCTATGAATTTCAAGAAAGGAGATCAGCTGAGATATCATCAAGACCTTAAAACTACAACTTTTTTGGTAAGGAATCAGATTTGGAATAACCATGCAACACACTATTTATATGTCTGGATTTCAGGTTTTAAGGTGTGGTGGTGTTTTTTTTGTCTTTTTTTTTTTTTTTGGGGGGGGGTGTTTGTTTTGTTCTGTTTTTTAATAGCGAAGAAAGAATTACCCTGGAAACTTCTCAATCTCAGACAGTTATGCCCTTCCCTCTGCCCCAGTGCTTACTGCTGTACTTTCTTCTTTATTACATCCTGTTTTTAAGCAGACACAAGAGGCGTGAAAGGCAGGATCATGTGCCCAACAAAATAATTTATAGATCACCCCCACACCGGATTTCAGTGAAATGGTTTTTTAAAAAAAATTGCTTTTTGCACAGGTCTTGGATCTAAGAGCTCTGAAGAAGTCTAACATGAAAGAAGTCAAAGTAGCAAGCTGAATTTAGAATCAACTTCCAGTATAAATCAAAATTCTTACAAATGAAAATGTAACACTTTGCAAACACTTGTAATTGTTACTGATGGGTGCACCAGCCAACATAAAGACACTTTTGGATAAACTTCTGCACAGAAAGGGCACGTGATACTGGCAACTACTATTAAACTCCAGGAGGCAATTTGAAAAGTTGAAAGTCTTCAGTATTAAAATCAAAACTATAGATTTCTCTGCCAGCAGAAGAATTTAGAGAATGTGGAGAAAGGAGTTGCTAACATGTGTTTTATTATTCCCAACTGTGTGAAGACAAAAGGGACAACCAATTTACAGCTCCAGGACTGCTATACTCAGTGAATATTCTGACTAGCAGTCCATAGCAAGGAATTTGACTCTTATCTATGAAGCTGATCTTCCCTAAAAGTAATGGCATAATGAACTGTAATTCAAATGAATGAATAAAAGAATCTGAATGAAGCACTAGCTCACATTCCTAACAACAATGTATTTCCAACTTAAATGCTTTGTTCTTGGGTATTGAAAATGGGTAAACTAAGAATCCAGAATCACTGAAAACACGTGCATTAGGGAGTGCCTATTTCAAAAAACAGCTCTTAACATATGCATCTGTTTGGATGAAAACAAATACAGAGAGCATTCTTTTTGCTACCCATAAGGGAAGACAATTTTAAATGCCAGAGGTTGGGGAGATACCACCACTTACCTTGGGGACAATAGTTAAGTAAGATTAAGAAGGAACATCCACACTTGTAGCAGAGAATTCCTTTCATTTCAAAGGAGTAGGCAAACACAGGACTACTTATTTTAAATGAGATTAAAATGCCTACAGCCTTTTGGCTACTTTGTCTACCCTTGTTCTCTTTTGTTTGGCACTGAATTTGTCTTCTGGTTGAAGAAAACTCACCTCCCATTGGGTGGAGGCTGCTCAGTGTGTTCAGGTTCCCAGATGAAGCAGCTGCTGTCTGCTGAAGGAGCTGCAAATAAAGCTAGACATTACACCAAAAAACAAAACAAGAGTGAGAGTGAGGGCTGGCTCTGCTTCTGGGAGAAACTGCATCACACCACAGCCAGAGCGCCGTCACAAATGAATTCCCACAGCCCATGCGCCACAGCACAGCAAAGCATAAAGAGAATTCCCTGAACAGCACAGCCAGAGCACCACCGCAGTGAAGCTCCATGTAGCCCATGCAGCACTTTGCAGCCAAAGCAACAGCACAATGCTTTCCTCACTCAACATCAGCAGTGCTGAGAGAAAATTATAGCCAACACACAAAGACAAAACCAGCAGAATAAGTAGTGAGAGAGAATTCTTATTCAAAGCACCTAAGGCAGGATTACCAACCCTAAGGATATGCTACCTCAAAACAGACTGTACAGCTGACACTGCCAGCATGGGCCAAATGGCAATGCCAAACCAAAACGAAAGAGCCACCAGGAGAGGGAACCTCCTCTACTCTCCTTATGCACAGCAGACATAAAAGACATTTCAAGCTTTAGCTCAGAAGGTTTTTAGAGATCTCCAAATCCTTTTTCTATTAACTAGCTGTTATTAAAAAAAATTCCAATCTACCAAAACTAAAAAAGTAGTAAGAGAATTGTCCCGTTTCAACTATACACCATACCAAGAATGAGATGAAATTTTCCTTTTCTGTTCCTCAGACTTAATATTACATGAATACAGTTGTCAGACCTACTCTGGCAACTCTCTTGAGCAAAAGCATATCAGTTTTTGAAAAGTTCGTCCTTTAGGAACCCAGCAAAATCAACTGAAATGAAACTGCAGTCTACCCTCTGTTACATCATTTTTGCTGAACAGAATAACTCCTCTCTATTTTCTGTAGGCTTTGCTTTTATTTGGTTGGTTGTTGTTTGGGTTTATTTACTCTGCTTCAAATCTGATCATCCTTTCTATCTGGACAGTACCAAGTACTGTTCCAGGTTTCACTGGAAGAGGACGACAGAAATAAAGGAAAATTATAAAGGAATACAAGGACTATGTCATCAGATAGACATGAAAAGGGCATTTATATGGTAAACATTGAGGCAATACTATATACAGAAAAAGCATATTCTACAGAATGCAGGAGAAAAACCCAAGGTTTCAGGAACTAGGGCTACTCTGACTGGGGCTGAAATCCTCCTATAAAAGTATCCCAACTAGATGAGAGCACATAACACGATTTCAGCCTTCTGATCCACAAAATGGGGATTAAGAACCCAGCTCCTATCTTCCAGGAGCCTTCTAAAAATGAATATATTAAACACTGCAAGACAGTCAGACACTCCAATCCCTGAAGAGATGAAAAGAACCCAAATCAGAAACTCACTGCTAAGTACTGGGGTCCAAGTGTGTTGAGACCAGCCAGGTTTCCCCATATTGAGGCAGCACTGATCTGTTGCATTTGTTGCTGAATTTGCTGAGCAATTCGTTTCTGCTCTTTGTCCTTCTGCGTGTCTGCAAATTTTACAACAATGGGAGAAGAGCAACCCTGCAAATAGCAATTCAAACAATTACATACTTGCTATCCCCAGCAGTCACAAAAATACTGAATTAAGACCCAGTCATTGGAATCATTCCCCTCCTCCTCTATGCATACATACAGACATAGATATATAATATATATATTCAAATAGAACATTTCATCAAGGGCTCAAAATCTCATTTGCTTTTAATTCTGTTTTGTATTTTAGTATTTTCTTTGCAGATGAAGTTTCTATCTCCAACTCTAAAAATAAAGCAAAACAAACACAAGGGGTCCAGGAGCAGTTTTTGTGAAGAAACACAGAACTGCACTTGTCCTTCTCTCTGCTCTCTAGTCCCTGAAACTCCATAGTGACTGCCTGACAATTACACCTGCTCCTGACACCCACTAACTTGTTTTACCTCCATGGTTTGTGCTTGGTGCATTGCTTTGATTGCTGTTTGTGCCATGGCTCTTGTTGTAAAAGTCACAAATGCACAACCTGGGGAAAGAACAAAAAGGAATCAAGTTGTTCACTACCTCCACAATTATTGAGATGAATACAGGAATGAAAATGCTTACTGGGTAGGGAGGAGGTGTAGGTGGGAATCACAGAAACAGCTCAAATGCCAGGCTGAGTTGCAAAAGGCAGCATCCAGCATCCTTAAACTGCCAAAAAAGCTTCTTGCTATGCTTACCTCGGCTCAGGCCATCCGGGCCCCGTAATATCCTGCATTCTTCAATCTGCCCAAAGGGGGAGAACATCACTCGAATGTCATTTTCATTGCACTTCTTGGATATCATTCCAATAAACAACTTCCTATCTTCTACTGCTAAGGAAGCAAAAGATAAAGAGTATTACCAGCAAATATGTGCTTACTAGATCTTAGGTCTTCTCTGTTAACTGCAGTTATTTCCCTTGTATTTAGGATATGGGCTTATCAAACCAGATTCCTGGTAATGGACTGTGTCTTTGGTTTAAGAGGATGCATATGAGGTACTTCAATGAACCTGACAGATGTCTGTTTTATGATTTTATGTTTATGATTTGCTGATTATTTTCAGCCTGTTAAGTCTGTGAACAACAGGAATGTTAAAAAAAGAAGAAAAAAAGTATGTCAGATTCAGCACTTCCCTTTATCTCTTCATTTCTAGGTGAGGCAAGGCTTGAATGTGGTTTATTGTACTACTTTCATTGTCTTTCCTCTGCTTATTCTATCTTTAGACTACCAACATATACCTAACTGCACATAAACAAGCAAGTAAAAAGCTTCTTTTTAGCCTCATGCCAATCACCTAAATTTAGATATGCCAATTTCCTCATGCTCCTCTCTCAACAGTGGAAGCAACAGCAGTTGCTAAAACTGAACACCTTTACTTCTGTTAGTGATAGGCCCATTCTGATGTGCATCAAAAGCACAAAAATAACACCTCAAATCAAACCACGGACTGTGTGGTACTTTTTCTTGGCTCTAAATACTGATGCTATTAGATATATTAGAGTTGAAGAATACCTTTCAGTGGGTGGACTATTTAAAATAAGTGGTTCAGAAAGGCATTTCCCTTCATTTTTCAGTTAGCTGTTACTAATGTCAGCTAAAGGTCACTTGAGAGAGTGGCGTAAATCTAAATTCAGAGCAGATTTTTATACTCTTGATTTACTTATTTAAGGATGCTAAACACCTCTGAAACACCTCCTTTTAAAGGATGAAGTGAATTATTCATAATATCACTTGAAAATATAAAACAACATTCATCACAATATAAAATGATGAATACTCTAGCACATTTTGAAGCTTCAAAAAAGTCTTCTCCAATTCAATGCTATAGTGAAGGGAAACCAACTTATTTGTTGAGTCTTCTATGATGCTGGAAAGGAAGACACCAAACTATTCCAGCAGACATGGCTTTAATTGGCCATTAAATATTAATGTTGTACCCAATTCATTTTCTGGTCTTAGAGCAGAAAGCTGCTTTCAAATCCTTTTAGCAGACCATTTTAGTTCAAGAGATCCAGAATCCCTTGTCTTGGTGGGAAGTTCAAATACTCTCATAACTAATGCTTTCTTATGTATTGCTGTCACCTTCACTTTTTATCAACACTCAGAGTTAAATAACAGCCTCAGAAATAACATCCTAAAATTCCACTGAATACTTTTTTAAACTTTCCATTATTTTCCCAGGATATTTGTATGTGTGTTTCTATGTAATGCAAGGTCATTTTAAGTTTAGAGAACCTATTCTGTTCCCCTCCCAAAAATACTTCAAAAGAATGACTCCTTTCTAGATATATTTACACAGGAACATGTCCTGTATACCCATGAAGGAATCTGCAGATGGAATTACTCCTACTATATGTCACCCATACATTCCATCTTTTATTTTTCTATTATATTAAGGGGTAAGCTTTCTCAAATCAGGACTATCTTCTCCATGATGCAACACAAACTACTGCAAATGAAGAAAATAAAATTCGGTTGAGCCTAGAAAGGCTGAAACTATAGGATAATAAATGCTTTCTTTGCTTAGGTTGCAGCAATACAGATACACACATATTTGAAGATCCATGTATGTAGGTACATAAAGGAAAGGCATTTTTCATAAGGAAATGCATCGATAAATGATCATTTAGCTAGCGGTAGATGATGAATTCTTAATCTATCTGAAATGGCCAATGTGCAGAAATATTCAGTTTTTCTTCTCTACTGAACTGCTATTAATTCTCAACCTCTCTTGTATGCTACAAGAAGTATTTTTGATTCCCACCCCAGCTGCAACAGACTTTGCTTCACATTGGACAAACACATGAAAAAGCATTTCTAGATTTCATAAAATCATAGAATAGATTGGTGTAGAAAGGACCTTAAAGATCACCTAGTTCCTCTGACTAGACCAGGCTGCTTAAAGCCCCATCCAGACAAGTCTTGAACACTTCCAAGGATGGGGCACCCACAGTTCCTCTGGGTAATGTGTTCCCACGTTTCACCATCCTCACAGTAAAGAATTTCTTCATAAAATCTAATCTAAATCTCTTTCAGTTTAATACTGTGATCCCTTGTGCTATCACTATACTCCTAGATAAACAATCCCTCCACATCCTCCTTGTAGGCTCCCTTCAGGTACTGGAAGGCTGCTAGAAGGTCTCCCTGGAGCCTTCTCTTCTCTAGGTGGAACAACCCCAACTCTCTCAGCCTGTCCTCATAGGGGAGGTGTCCGTCCCTATGATATCTTGATGGCCCTTCCCTGAACATGCTTCCCAGGTCCATGTCTTATGCTGGGGGCCTCAGAGCTGGATGCAGTACAATAGATGGGGTCTTACAACAGCAGAGGGAGAATCACCCCCTCAACCTGTTATGCCTCCTTCAGCTACAGCCGAGGATGTGACTGGTTTTCTGTGCTGCAAGTGCACACTGCATCTTTATATCCATTTTTTACCCACCAAGTCCTTCTCGGGGCTGCTCTCAATCCACTTATCAGTCAGCCTGTATCCATGTTTGCAGCACCTTGGCCTTGCTGAACTTCATAAGGTCAACACAGGCCCACCCCTCCAGTCTGTCAAGGCTCCTCTGGATTGCTTCCTTCCCCTCAACCACAGCACTCAGCTTGACATCACCCATAAGCTTGCTGAGGATGCACTCAATCCCACTGCCCATGTCCCCAACAAAGATTTAAACCACCTTAGTACAAAGAACTCACTGGATGTTTCCCTAACTGACAACATGGTTCTACCACAAGCAGCAGCAGGAGAGATACTCTGAGTCATGGAATTTGAGAGACATCACTCACACTACCTATTATTTAAAACACACCTTTCTGATTTCACTTTATTTCTTTTAAAAAACCAGGCCTCCAATTCAAGTCTTCATCAAGAGCTGTTAAGCAAAAGGGAAATCCTCAAGTTTCCTGACTAGCCCAAACGATGACACCAAACTGGGACTTTAGTAAAGCTTACCATTACTCTTTTCACTGTCAGCTGGTTTCATCTGGATAGGATGGTGCATCTAAAATGTAAAAAGATTATTTAATCCCAGATACATCCACTTCATACTATATGAAATACATCCCATAACAATTGTGAAAGAAAGAAATTATAGGCTAAATTGCCTCAAGAGAGGTGCATATGTAACATTACAAAATTCCAAGAAAAGGCTTTCCTAATTATATGTCATCATTCCTCCTCAGAGTATTATAAAAGCCATTTCCACCCACTTCACTGCCATATCATTCTTTTAAAATACTCCAAATTTCCCATAAGTTCTGTTATTATATAGGTCTCATAACTCTGATCATTTGAATAGGTTTTTTACAACATTATTTTAGGGCAACATAATGTGTTTGTGCTTCAGTGATGCTGGAGCTCAGAGAAACAAGACAGAGTTGTGAAGAAAGCAGGGCTCTGCTCTTACCCCTGGGAGGATCTTCATGTTGTGAAGAGCATTCTGTGCTTCTAGTGCAGCTTTACGGGTATAAAATGTAACAAAACAGCACCCTGCAATTGAAACAAAATGTTAGCCAGGAATGAACACCCAATCTTGGAGCGCTGTACAGAAATTGCAAGCCCTACTTCACCCTTCCAATGCAAAATGTATGATAAGAAGAAGAGGTTGGGTGCTGAAACAGGTAGGTGCTACTGTTTGTGACAATTTAAGAAAGATTTCCAAGTGTAATAAAATAGAATATGTTCGGAACTGACCCAACATCCCTACCACACCATTAAAACAAGCAAATATATCTGTTGGCTACTTCATTTTCACACTCAATTATTTTCTTGTGCAAAAACCCTACCTACCTTCATAGGAAATATTGCATATAACCAAACGGCAAATGCAGGCACAAAATTTAGTAAGAATTTAATGTTTACAATTATTCGATTAACACGAATGACTAAAACCCCAATTTCATATTCATCTGATACTGTGTCCCATTCAGCCACATTTTGATCATATGACATAATCACAGTGATGCTCTGGAGCAACACAGTATTATTGGATGTTCTGCTGTGCAATTATAATTCATACTCCTCAAGCATCTCCATCACTGCTGAGCTCTAAAAAAAATAATGATTTTTCTGAGCTCAGCTAATGACTGGATCACAGTTCAAGTATAATTAGACAAACACACTTAAAGGCTTTATAAAGTCTGGGCTTGCATGCATATCTGGTCACACAGAGCTCTACAGGGCTGTTTGAATAAGCACACAGCTAAGACTGCAACTACGTGAAAGTGGCTGAAATCCCAGGTCTCACAAGAGAAGTACAGAAGTTCTCACCTTTGCTTTGAGGAGGGTTTTGGCTCCTGTCCCGCAAGACATTGATTTCATAGACAGCACCATACTGTTCAAAAAGTTCTCTGAGATCCTTCTCACACCAGCTCCGTGGGACTTGACCCACAAACATTTTGATAGCATCTAGATCAGGTTGGTCTGGGTGATCCAGTGTGCCATTCATTTTCTTTGCACTAAGAAAAACAAAAAAAAATTCTGGTTTATATCTTCCTACAAATTCTAAACAAAAGCATGCTTACGGCAAAATTAAAAAAAATTAATTTTCTACAAATATATAAATGTGTATGATGAAAATATACATATAAAAAGGAACTCTTGCACATTCCCAGTATGCATACCAGAGTACACTCACATTTACTGGCAAGTTATGTACTTTGAAATGAAACACACTCTACACAGCTGTTTAAAACTCTGTCCCATAATACAGTCAACATCTGGGATTCAGGATATAAATCTGCTGAGATAACTGAAAACTAACACTAGCTCAGCCATGTAAAAGGAAACCAGAACTGAAAGGAACCTAAGCTCAGTCTACCTACAATCTACCAAAGTTATCAATAATCACCGAAAATGAGAGAATGTTATGACTACATTTTTACATGCGACTAATTGTAACTGTTTATCAAGGTGAAGATTCATCTTAAAACAGAGAAACAGAATAAACTGATCCAATGGTAAGTTTCTTTAAGGGTTTACAAGGAAGTACTTCTTTGTGAAACTAGGGGGCTTTCAACAATAATTGGCAAAAAAACAGGTTAAAATTGTACATGAAAAGGCTGGGATTGGACAATACAGTTAGTCACAGACTGAATCAGGTTCAATAATGTCAGGGTTCTAACAGAGGAAAAAAAAAAAGTAACTTCTTAGACTACAACAACACGGAAGTTTTGAGTATGGGAATCCTCAATAGGTTCCAAGGCATTCTGTCTAGCCATATGAGCAGTTTACACCCAATTAATAAAAGTTGTGTTATGCTCCACCCAGCCAGTTGACAAGTCCCTACACTGCTCCCTGTATTGACTCCTCATTATTTGTTAAGTGCAGTGTGATGTCTGTTATCAGTACCCCCAGCCTGGTACACCAGAGCACCTCTCCCTGCAGAAGTCTGACTATAACGAGACTCTATTGCAGCTATAGTGATTAGCTGGTTAAAACTGCTGACCAATCCCTGCATAATCTAGAAAGGACATGGGGAGTGGAACAGCACCTATACAATGATTCCCCCCACCCCCAAACTCTTTGCTGAAGGTGGTCTTCTTCCAAAGCAGTCAGTTCTCTTCATCTCTGCTTTGTTCCTTTGAAGACAGTTTGAATGGCTTTTTAACTGCATGATAGTAAACAGTATTCCTCACTGTCCATCTGAAATCGTATTCCCCCCTGAAAAGAATTTAAAAAAAAATCCAAGCCCAGTACTGTTTAGTGTTTTTCCCCATCAATACACTGCTGTTCAGAGCCTAAGGAAAAAAGAGATGTTAGGGAAAGCTCATAATTTTATAGCTGTATGAAGAGACTTCTAGAACAACAAAGCTTCTTACTAGAAGGGAAGAGAATAATCATAAATGCTTTCACTCCTCTTCACCTTTCCACTTAGAAAGGGTCAGCACCTCTCCAAATAGCCAAGGGAAACAACACCCTTTACAAACATGTAAACTGCCTCTTTTCATTTCAGTTAAGAACAATTGGAAATTGTTTACCCTATCCAATAATAGTTTTCAGCCCTGCCTTCCATTGGTAGCTTCAAGAGTGCAAGATGGCTCCTGTTAGCTGGGCAACTCTTAATATGACCTCAACAGTATTCAAGGAATATTTTACTCCTAATTAAAAGGTTTAGTCTGGAGTCATTAATAGGGAAGAACAGAAACAGTTCTTTCCACAAGTGATTTCAACAATCTATGTTATGATATCAGTACCTGTAGCATACAATAAACAGTGTCATCAAACAGCTTTATTCCTCCTTAGTCCTTATCTCCACAATTATCAGACCATTTTCCCCCCATCTTGAAACCAACATCAATCTTCCATGACCACTAGGATTTCTTCAAGAAAACAAACTGCAGGCTGTCCTATCTCTCCTTCCTGTCCCCCTCTGTCCCAACAGACAGCAGGGGCTTGAGACAGCAATTCCAGCTATCATTTTAGTTAGAACTTAGATATGAAGAGGAAATACTTACACAGGGCTTGCATTCAAGGAGCAATGGTCCACCATCATCTCTGGGAGGAAATCCAACTTGAACGCGGCCATCACCTCAGTCTCTGACAAACTCCTAACACTAAATCAATGTACTGCCTAACCCCCTAACAACACCACTTCCAAAAGTCCTGCAGGTCTTAACACTCAGCCACACAAAAAACACTCAAACCACAGAAACAGAAGCTCAGGGAGACCAGCAATAGACACCACAGAAACAGGCTGGACTGGGAAAGGGACATGGAATCCCAGATTAAAAAGGGGATGCGACCATGTGAAGGGAGGCTCAGCTTAATACACAATGAAAATGCTGATGCACTAGGCTTGTTTTGTGCAATTTTCCCTGGCGAAGCAGTACTGAGTGCACTGTCAGATAAACAGAGTGTCAGATCCATGAAGATAGCAATGGGTAACAGAGCAGAAAGAATACAAACTCCAGTCTTTCCACCCCCAACTAACTCCTTGTCTCCCAAAATGGCAGGCCAAGGCCTTGAAGTTCAGACAAGCACTTTCCAAATCAGCAATACTAAGGTGTGAAGTCAAGAGGTTTCTTTACCATAAACATTTTTAATAGCTGATTTCACTCTCTTCCCCTTGTGCTCTACTATTGACACTCTCAACTTCTACGGCACAAAATGCCAACTACAATTTTTCTCCAAATCTGCCAGAAAAATCAAAGCTCAGATTATTCAAAAATTCCTTAACAACCACAGAACATCAAAACCGAATCCTTTTATAGAAGTAAAACATACATTGTTCTGGAAACAATACTTTGTCTAAAAATCCAGATGTACAGAGTCTATAAATGACCAAGAAAGGGAAAAAACTCCGTGATTTACTGAAAACCATTTTATAACACTGATCAGAACACCTCAGCTGCTTCATCATAAAAACAGACATAGCAAGTTGATCAAGGAACTGTGAGATGCATTTACATATGCAATGCAGGCTTCTTGTTAAATCTCCAATACCCAAACTAATGGGGAGATAATGTGGATAAAACTGGATACACTGTGAAATGCAGAAATATTTGACTGAGTGGATTGAGTGCTGCAGAGGCAGCTGAGTGTGTTGGAGCACTTCAGGAGGAATGGTTAATTGGAGTCTTAACATGAGACTAGCAACCCTTATATATGGTTGTTATAACCACAAAATAACCTCTCAGAGCATCAAGGACTGCACGCTGGAGCAGCTGTGATCACATCTTTCTCTTCTGTCAATGGCTGCAATAGGTACTTGCAGTTATTCTGACTGGCCAGTATACATAGCTTTATTTATTTAAGCTTGCACAGTTACAGGATGTCAATTGGTTTTTTTCATAAATAATGTTTCCAAGCCCTGAAAAAAATTTTTAAAAGAGAACTTTTCTTATCTTTTGCCAGCAGTGAGGTTAATTTAAAGGAGCTAGGCCTTGTAATACAAAGAGATATGCATACACTGCAAAATAAGAGAGGACATACATTTCTCACACATCAGATATTCAACAGTAACTACTTCATGCATGCTCTTACTATGTCATAAATGCAAGAAAGCATTCTCTTTAAAGAAAAAGGTGTAAGCTATCTGCTAAGCACCATTGTTAAGAACATGCAAATAGGCATTAGGGAGCACAGATCAATTTTTCAGCTTTCAATAAATGAAATTGTTCTGTCTACCTTTAGACACATATTACAGGCTTCCCACTTGAAAAATGCCATGTTGAGTAAAGTCCATCATATTAATAATATTCAAATGTTAAAATGATCCTAGAGCCCATTTCATGCATTTGTCTAAAATGAGACTGCAGAGAAAAACTTTTCAGGTTTATATGATTAGAACAACAGATTACAGGGTGTGATTCCTATGTGAGATGAATCTATAGACCAACATTGTAAATTCTGGCCCTATCCAGGAAGACCAGAACTCAATCCTTCTGGTCTTTCACTCATCTTAAGCATTTTACATCAGCCAGTAAAATGCCCCAGCTGCCATGCTCACTGTAGGTTCCATGAAAGACAATGCTGGCAACACATTGTCTAGAAAATGGGTTTTTAAAATGTTACTGAGATTGATTAGAAATGTTACTGAGATTGATTTACTGAAGAAAATCACTACACCATTACAATTTGATCCTATGCCCACCGTTTCCCACAACCCTCTGCTCCTCAAAATCAAGGTCCTATCTTCTTGTTCCATTAAGACAAAACTGCAATGTTATAGGCACAATTTGTTGGAAAGGAAGAATTAATACTAGAATGGTGAATAAATACCTGAAGATATGTTAGCCAAGACTCAGTGTCCCTGGTGCCATACTTCTGAAGTAATGATGGCAACTTCAGTGACAAAACAGTGTACAAGCGGGTTTGGTTTAGTGTTATTTAGCTGAAGGCTTCAAGCTAGTGAAATTAAAAGACTTACAGACTTCACTTGTGAAAATATCAAAAGGAGTGGAAAAACATGGTATTTCACTACTGCACAGAAATAAGAATTAAATGAGGAAAAAGTGTTTCTTTAAAATTAGAAAAAAAGCAAAAGTTATCCTAACCATTTCTCACAAAGAATGAAAAATAAGGGAGCTAAACACACTTATTTTTTGCTCAGATGTCAAATTCCTGCTGGCTTCCAGATCCATTCTTTGATTGTTTCTATTCAAAGGATAACAGAAACAATGCCTGAAATTCCAAGCTCCATGGATTGTAGCTACACATTTAAATGCTGTGCTCATCTGACAATATGAACATTAAAAAACTTCTATGTACTACACATTAGATCTCAATTTTTACACTTCTGAAGCCCTAGATGATGCTGCAGAATGTGTCATTATATGTGCTCCTCAGAGACTGCAGAGTACAAACGTCGAAAGTTCTTTGCTTTTTAAATTTACAGAATTACATCACATCCTAGGGCAAAAAAATCCTGAAAATTCACCACAAAACTGAAAATCCTCTATCATATTTTCTTTCCTAAGAAAGCCTAGTTTTAATGAGTAATTAACTCTGAAAGCTATAAGATAATACCACCTTTTATTTTATACATTCTGTATTCAGACAGCATACACAAATCTGATGCTGAGGGACTACTGGCATGGTGAGAGCAAGCTATGGGAAAGGATGCAGGCTATGGGGAAATCAGACACTGTGAAGCTCTGAAGGAGACAGGTCCTAGAATAAACTTCCCCTTGTATTATCTGTGCATATCCAGATTCTTACAGTGCTGCTGAATTGCAGTTTTGTTTTTACACTGATAGCCTCTAGGTTACATGCAAAATACAGCAGTTGCTTGTCAATATTTTGTTGTTTCATTGTTGATCGTGTAAGCATGTGGTCAGAATGTTTTCTGCTTGTGTTGAAATCCAAACTGTCTCCCCATGCCTCACTGGGTACAAAAAGCCCCTCACCTAGTTGCCAAAACTGCAGTTTCTTCCTCTGCCAATCTCTTTGACTGTTATGCACTGTGGGTACACAAATCTGACACATTGAGAATATTGAATTTACCATCGAAATACATGAAGTTTTTGGGCTGCCTACAATTCAGATTAAATTAACTGAAAAACATTTTATTGATGTGAACTTTGGTAGAAGTTCCCAGAAGATGGAGAAAAGGGATAGGAGGGGAAGACAACTGCCTCTACCTTGGAAATACCAAAGTTTTCTGGTGCTCCCTCTTATGCATTTATCTGAGAGCAGATAAATGAGATGTAGATGCAGATGAATTTTACAAATCAGGTAAATAAATTTAATTCTAAAAATAGATCCTACTATAAGCTTTCCCCCCCACCCTCCCCTTCCTCAAAATATTTCTGGGGAAAAATATTTGAGGTACATCAATACATTCCTGACCTACTTCCCTGGCTTGTGAATGAAGTCCTGTAGCTTCTACTTCAATTAACTCTGTGAAAGCTCAAAGGGAATGAATTATGAACTTTTGTCTGACTGAAGAATCCCCAGGACTCCCAGCTCTCTGCCAGCAGATGAAACAGCAAGTCACCCAGTCTTCTGGTTTGCAGAATGAGGCTTTCTCTGCCTAAGTACTCTTAGAAAGAAAAAAATGAAACAGCAGCTAAACAGACCTTTTTTGATAGTAAAGAAAAATTGTAGCAGTAAATTATATAAAATTTATTTTGAACAGTTAGGGATTTTTTTTTTCCTTGAAAAAGGAGATGAAACTTTGCACTGAAGTGAGGAAATTTGTTATTCTAATTAATTCTAAACAGTGAGGCTGATAAAAAGACAGACAAGAAACACATACAGGTACATTTTTGTCTCAAATTGTTTATGGGCCTCCTCAAATACATATGATTATCTGTTCTTCCTGCTATACAACATACACTTCACACAGATTCTCTGTGAATGGCAATGATAGGCCTAGATCATACCAAAGAGTGGGAATTTGCCTATGCATTTGCGTTAGGACAAAACAAACCAAACTATGTAAAAAAAAAAAAAAAAAAAAAAGAAAAAAAAGAAAAAAAAGAAGAGTTGTCCTGTTAAAAGCTACTCAAGAACTGAACTGTGCACATATGATGTAAATGCTCATTAAAACCACTGCACTATATTCAATTGCTTTAGTAAGTAACACTAAATCCTCCCAAAGAACTCCCCCAACACCACAAACTACACAACCAAAAAACCCAAACCCCACACCTCTGGACTTGAGGAAATGTGACAGCATAGACAGCAACCAGTATACACACTTTCCTTTCTTTTTGTAATGCCTTGCAATTGCTTTCACTATGCCACCCCACCACTTATGAACAAATTCAATCTGTGATATACTCAATATCTGGCTCACTCCCGAGGACAACTTACAGCAAATGGCAGACAGCAGCTCTGCAATACGAGAGCTTATCTACCAGGAAACAGGTTACAACATCTGTTCAAATCTGAGAAACAAAAAAAACCCACCCCAAACTGCAACTGAGTCCTGCTTTGCCAGTGGCTGCTACTGACGGCACGTCTAATGAGAACTTGGAGAAGCTGAATTACCAGTCTTAGGACCCTCTTATAACACATGTATCAAGTCCACAAAGTTTAAGGCAGTGGCCTACAAACTTTTCCTCTCTCCTGATACACTGCCTCTTCACCTGCTTGCCTGTGAGGGGATGCAGGATTGTGCTGTGAATATCCTGATGGGCCTGTGGCTATTGGAATTCTGCGATGTGAGCAGCCCACAGCTCTGCAGACAATGATCTGCTTCTCTAGGACAGAACAGCTGCATGATGCTACCCTGAGTTTTACTTTCTTAGAGCACAGCTGAGAGCTAACACAGCAGCATGAGGTTGCTAACCCAGTGCTTGACCCGCTGCAGCTGTGTCTGCTGCTTCAGTGATGATGCTATGAAGGCTTGCACAGGCATTACCAAAGAGAGAAAAATGGAATAGCCTGGCCATGAGACTACCTCCTGACAGGGACCTAAAACATCCATCTCTGACCATAAAATTTCTCATTACCCTATTGTCAATATGGAGTATGAAAGCTGACAGCCTTCACAGCATTACCTTGAGGTATATCCAATTATTCCTTCCAGAACCTGTATCTATTTTTTTTTTTACATAAAAAAACTCCAAAGAATTTCAAATACCTCAGTCTGCTATAGTGCAATGTACAGAGTGATAAAAAACTTCAGTTAGTATATGTGGATTTTTCCAAAGGCACACACTATGCACTCACCCTGTTTTCAAGGAGAGTATTGTGCAGCACCAAGACAGTAGACTAATACATTAGCACAGTGAAATAGGGGAAAAATATGCCTATATCTAAGTAAAATCTTCAAATTAAGACAATAACACCAAAGAGAATATGAAGTTTTATATATATATAAAAATATATACCTATTCCCCAATGATATATTCCATATGTACATTCATCTTCATAGAAATATAAGAAGAGGTACCTGGATTGTTTTCTTTACCTTATATTGTAATATATTTTCTTCTGCTAGCTTAAATTTTGTAATTAAAGTTTTCAATTGTTACCTTCAGAACAGTGATCTGAAATTTATGTTACATTTCTGTCTTTCCCTGATACATTTTGTTTATTTTGCAGATTTCCGTGTCTTTTTCAAACTATGGGAACGCAGAGAGACTTGTGAGTGCAAATCGTAGTTGTGAATTTAAAACTAAGGCACAGGACACAGGAAAACTTACTGTGATGCAAAAAAGACAATAAAAGTCTGGCTGAGAAGACACTGTATTAAAGGTACCAGACACAAAGCATACAAACAAACAAACTGCTAAAAGACCAAATAATAAATCTGAAGCAATTAATGCAGGACAACCCCTTAAAGCACCAATACCTGTAGAAGAGATAACAACAAGCCTTAATGCAGGTTCCTTAGAAAAATTAATTTTGTCAAATCACTGACAAGGAGCAAACAGCACATGCTTAACCCTCTTTGCAAGACATTTTACAATTAATAATTGATATTAGGAAAAAGCATTGATGTATCCCATGGCAATTGCTTTTAAAGCAGACATGTATAGGTTTCTTCCCCTCATTCTGGTATACTATTTCTACTATACTAAAGACAAGAATAACGTAAACAATTTAAAAAATTAAAGCTCTTTATCCTTACCTCTAGATTCTGGTTTGTTTTGTTGATTTTTTTAAAATAAGTAGATGTGAAATGTCTATTTCAGGTACTGCTTAAGCCCTACAGTAAGGTATGTAAAGAAAATATCACTTTAAATTTGTATTTTTTTTAACATACCCAAACATTCCAGTTGTTTGATTTTGAGAAGCATTTTGAATTTTTCTAATCACATTGCTAGAACATAAAAATTCTTACACTTTGCAAGAGACAAAAAACTATGGAAACCTTAAATAACTAAGAGATATCAGAAAGACTTGTAGACACTTTGGCACTGCAGACAGAAAATACTTCTTGAGAAAGTAGGAAAAGTGGCTTGGTCACAACAATAGTAAGAGGAAATGAAGGCAGCTGTATGACACAGGAGACAAAGCAGGAAATGAGTATAAGAGGAGAGGACACACACTTCTACCCTGTGGAAGGACAGGATGAAACATTTTAGGCAGTGGCAAGGTTTGAGTTTTCCCCTTGCACTCTTTGTTTTTGTTTATTGACTGAATTCAGATCCCAAGACACAGAAATACAGAGGGCATACCACACTTGCACTTCAATGCTCAAATCTTTACTGCAAGAAAATGAGAATATAATGCTTGGAAGCAATCTTGTGCTGAAGGCAAGGTAGAGATTCCACTTAAGTGTGTCTCTGCCCTCTTTCTCTCTCCTAAATGTTGCCTCTGAGTTTGGTTTGGTTTTGGTTTTTTTTCTTTTTAAGATGGATATAGCCAAAGGTAAACTCCTGGCCATCTTTTTGTGCAAGAAACAATCCTGCAAGCAATTCTATGGAACAGAAAACTTTGCTTCAATTTTTTTTACCTTGTCAATACAAACACAGTACCTACAAATCTGGTTTCAGATACTCCTGCATTTTCCTGTCCTCTCCTGTATGACATGAATCTGAAGCTCTGTACTTAGTCAAAAAGATATACTGGAAAAAAATATTTTGCAATCTCTACAGTATTCACCAGATTTTTAAGGACTCTTAAATCTACACATTTTAGGACAGTCTTCTGACACTGAAACAGAGCCAGAAGTTATTCCTCTAGTAAGGACCTGGAAAGCCAGTCATTCTTGGAAAGCTCTCAACAGTCTGCTTGTCCTCAAGCCAAACATGCCATAAAGCATTACAGCAGGCAAAGCAACTACATTTACACAGAGAAGGCTGTGTGGTTGCATATTGGACCCAGGGGGAACAACAGAACCAGCTGTACAATTCCAAGACAATATAATCTACAATATTATATTTTTATATTATTTATATTAACCTGCATGACGAGAACCTCTGAATCAAAAACACTTTTAAGTTTATGGCAAGCAACACATTTTGTGTACATGTAAACTAAAACCTTAAAGTAAGAACTGGGCAGAGTAACTTTTTTAATTCAAGAAATGTAATATGTTATCTTAACTCAAAGGAACAAACTACAAATTATTATTCTCCTTACTGAAATGTCTTAGAATAGCACTTAGACACTTCTAAAGTTTTTTCTGATTGTCTTTTTTTTCTTCTATTGAGTTTCAAGAGACCTTTTGGACTAAAAGCAGCAAGTCTCAAGTTTCAGTGTCCTTCGCAGCCACCAGAACAGTTGGACAAGCCGTTTTGAGGAGTCCTTTAATCTCAAATTGTTCTTATGAATAGCACCAGATACAAACAAGAATCAGTTAGTTAATATTATACTACAAAAACAGTAGTACTTTTGTAGCAGTATCTCTCTCATTTCATTTTATCCAAAGGAAAGCTTTTTGTTGCATGTTACCCAAAGAAAGTTGAAACATAGCCTAGACAGGGGCTCTCAGTTGACTGGGAGGGTCCAGTTGACTGGAAGTTAGCAAATGGTACACTCCATTTACATGAAGGGTTGAAAGGAGGATCTGGGGAACCACAGGCCTGTGATCCTGACCTCTGGGATGGGGAAGGTCATGGAGCTGATCATCCTGAGTGCCATTACACAACATGCACAGAACAAGCAGGGGATCAGGCCCAGCCAGCAGGGGTTTCTGAAAGGCAGGTCCTGCTTGACCAACCTGATCTCCTATGTCAAGGTGACCTGCTGAGTGGATGAGGGAAAGGCTTGTGATGTTGTCTACCTGAACTTCAGTAAAGCCTTTGACTGTTTCCCACAGCATCCTCCTGGACAAGGTGAATTTCCATGATGTGAATGGGTGTACTCTTTGCTGGGTAAAAGCTGGCTGGAGTGCTGGGCCCAGAGAGTGGTGGTGACTGCAGTTACATCCAGCTGATGGCTGGTCACCAGTGGTGATCTCCAGGGCTCAGCACTGGGGCCAGTCCTGTCTAATCGCTTTATCAATGATCTGAGTGAAGGGATCAAGTGCATCCTCAGCAAGTGTGCAGGCAACACCAAGCTGTGTGGCAGTGTTGATCTGCCAGAGGAGAGGAAAGCTCTGCAGAGAGATCAGGGTAGGCTGGATCCACAGACTGAGGCCAACTGTGTGCAGCTCAACAAGGCCCAGTGTCAGGTCCTGCCCTTGGGTCACAACAACCCCATGCAGTGCTACAGGCTGGGGGAAGCGGGGCTGGAAGGCTGCCCAGCAGAGTAGGGCTTAGGAAGGTTGGCTGACAGCAGCTGAACGTGAGCCAGCAGTGCCCAGGTGGCCAAGAAGGCCAATGGCATCCTGGCCTGTATCAGTAACAGTGTGGCCAGCAGGACCAGGGCAGGGATGTCTCCCTGTACTTGGCACTGGTGAGGCCACACCTCAAGAGCTGTGCCCAGTTTTAGGCCCCTCACTACAAGGACACTGAGAGGCTGGAGCACATCCAGAAAAGGGCAATGGAGCTGGTGAAGGGTCTGGAGCACAAGTCTTACAGGGGGAACTTGAATGAGCTGGGGTTGTTCAGCCTGGAGAAAAGGAGGATGAAGCGAGACTACTCTTTACAACTACCTAAAAGGATGTTGTACTGAGGTGGGGTCAGTCTTTTCTCTCAAGTAACAAAACCAGACAAAATGGCCTCAAGTCACACCAGAAGAAGTTTAGATTGGATATTAGGAAGAATTTCTTCACTGAAAGGGTTGTCAAGTCTTGGAACAGGCTGCCCAGAGAAGTGTTACAATCTCCATCCCTGGAGGTACTTGAAAAATGTGCAGATGTGGGGCTTAGCAATAGTTTTAGTGACAGACTTGGCAGTGTTAGGTTAATGGTTGAACTCTGTTATGGCATCACGTCATGAGTCCAGTCTCTGTCTAGACTCTAGTCATGGAATCTTTAAGGTTGGAGAAGACTCTTAAGATCACAATCTACAATCTTTTAATGCCCATTTTTATCTCCATGCCAAAGATTTCCATTTTGGAAGGGGCTCATATCTCATATGCAGAAATTTTATTTGAACACAGACATGTTTCAGCATGGTAAATGTGTGCATGACAAGAGTCAATACAGAGGTAGAACTGACTCCTTATCATAAAGCAAAGCTGAGTCCTCCTTATTTTTATTCTCTGTACCAGACCAGAAGCAGAATGCCATCAGTTTTATTCTGATGTATATCTCTGTATATTCTGATACATATCTCTGTAGTGTTAACCATGATGTGACATTTCAAACTGGAACATATACAAACAATTTTATATACCATTATTAGATGTTCAAGAAAAGACTCCATCCTCTTCCATTTGGTCACTTTTCTTATTCACATTTAGGCAGATGAATTCAACTTTGCTCTTAAGATGAGACACCACGGATCTTGCACCAAATCAAAGCGACTTATTTTCATCAACCAGAAACTCGTGATTATCTTGCTATTTAAATATCTGATGATTATCTTGCTATTTAAATATCTGATGATTATCTTGCTATTTAAATATCTGATTGTTTTGTTATTTAAGTAATCCAAATATATTGATTCTGGACCTGGGTAGAGAATCCCATGAGTTTGAAAAACTAGGTCAAATCAGTTTAGTCTGTCTCAAAAGATGCAAATTCTTCAGAAAAAAGACACAAACATAATGATCAGTATTCTCTCTTTCCACTCTTCTGTATGGTACTAATGGACAGCAAAGGAGCAGGAAGCACAAAGTACAGAGCACCAGTCATTAGAAAAGAAGTCGAGTGTTTTGCAACCCACACAATGCCTGGAGACAAATGTCCTTGAACTGGTACTTCCAAACACAGAGGTCAGTCACCAATTCTCTAAAAAGTCACTTGACAATTAAGGTGATCTTGGATTTCTTAAACCAACTTTAGATCTTTCTACCCTGATGAGTAACATATGGAGAGACAGGATATCCTGCACTTTAAAGACAATTTGTTTTTCTTTCTGATATAGTCATAACCAAATCCTTCCCAATGTATTTATGAAAACAGTTGCAAATGTCTGTCCATAGAAGAAAACAACTCTTTCCTCAAGACAAGATAAAAAAACTCAATTCTCCCTGGTTGTCTACAGACCAAAACACACCTTAAATATTTCTGCCATAGCAGAGTTAATTCATGGGAAGAAACATCACCAAATTTCAGTTGTGGTGATACTGATAGTGTTACTTAACACAGCAGTTACAGGTCAATTGTCTCAGAAGTGAACTGAAACTCTTGAGGTGCACAGTACAGTCTGATACATTCTTTTGTACTCCTCTGACCACACAGTAAATCATTCCAACTTCCTAAACCAGAGAAACAACTAGATCACAGAAGAGCTTTTTACGGGGTTGTCAAGCTGACTCTGTCTATAATGCAAGCTACCATGAGAACCAAACATAACCAAAGGACACAGCACTAAACTCTCACCTGGAAACTGAGAAGGGGCAATTGTCTCAGCTGTCACACGAAACTACAGCCTTACTGGACTTCTAGCATGAAGAAAATTGCACCAAAAGATCCTCACATTTGATTCCATGCATTTTCATACTAGACTATGTTCCCGTTCTACTGCCCATAATCAAATTTGTCTCAGTCCAGAAATTGTTCCACTAATACTCAACTTTAGGGTTTCATGTACTACAGAATACTGCAGATTTGTTCTGGTCAAGAAATCACTATGAAGACATGCATTTCTACTTTGCAGTTATGTTTCTAAAATTATTAAATTACAGATGGAGTTAAAGATGTCTATTGACTCAGTACTCACAGCCCTGAACTGTTAACACTCCCAACCCCCTTTGGCAGCACAAAGGCAGGAAACTGCAGAGTTTAAGGTTCAGGGAGCACTGCTCACTGCAGTGGAAAATGACTGCTTTCATCACTGAATGTAAAAACATCTCTCTAAATCTTTATAAGGAAGCTCTACTATGCAACTGAGGGATACATACTTTAGCTGGTTCATACCTGCAGCTACGCACCTCCGTCCAGCTGTTCCAGTCTTCACTCTAAAAGATAAGGAAAAACACACATTGAGGACTCCAGAGTTAACATCAGAAAATAACAAGTATTATGTGAACTCTACCTGGTAAAGCACTGAGGACAGGGAAAGTAAGCATATTTCTAATAACAGAAGTCATCATGAGGTAGTAACAACCCTCAATAGCATCAAAACCGAAGCTGTATATTTCAAATATATAGGGTAAATGAAAGGGTGCACAAAAATGGACTGCAAACACAACCTGGCTGAAAACAGAAGGCTTAGAGCTTCCTAGCAAAGTTCAGTGGACTTATGCCACCTCTCTGGCCTTTTTGCGGTCACAATAGTAGCAGCTACCAACAGCAGCAGCCACAATCCTAAACTCCTATATGATGTTATTTTGACAGCTGCAGCACTAACAGATGACCATGAACCTGCAGAGGGGAACTCCTATGTATGACTGCATAAATGGAAATGTCTCAAAAAGCACTGAATTAGGGAACACAGAATTGAACAACACAAGGAAAAAATGTTATTTCTACATCTTAAGCAAATCATCAGCCAGGAACCATACAGATTTTCTGTACTAGCACGTCATATCTAGGGGATGCTACTTCATGATTCAAAGTTCTCTTTTTGCAAACTCAGTAACATATGCTCAACACAAGCTAGTCTGTATTTAAAAACAAATTTGGGATTCTTAATTTAAGTTTCTTGACTTTTTTCCTCCCTCAAATAATTTCTTCTCTGCCTCCTCCCGGGTTATTTTGCAGAACTATACTCATGTCAGTCAAGCAGTATTTTACAGAAAATCCAAATCTACTTATCTGTAGTTACCAAACTAAAAACTGCATCCACCAGCAAGCAGAATTATACAAGGCTATCTGAGCTCCAACATTTTGACTGCTTTGCAGACCCCTTACTTAACATTTTTTCTACATTTTTTTTTATTAAGCAAGAATAAGCGAGCGACATCCTCTTCTAACTTGCCATGTAATATACTTGGTTATTTATCACATGTACTCATGCCCTCTTTTTCAAAGGGAGATCTCTTGAGAAATTTCAATTCTTCTAAATCCTTCCTATTTATTTAATAAAGTACTAAAGCCTCTAAAGGAATAAAGAAACCTAAACACAAGAACAAAATTAATTTCCTTATAATCTTTGTTGAAAACAAAACCCAAACTATGAATCCTGACAAACATAATGCAGTTATCTGAAATGTGTATTTTCAAAATTATGAATTTTTCTTTCCTAAAATATTACTCAAAACTGACTAATGTTCAGAGAACACTTTGCATATTTTTGTTCTGTTTCACAACAACATCCTGGATTATGAAGCTCCAATTTGTGATTGAGGCCAACGTTACCTTAAGACAGTTCTTCCACTGGAGCCAGATTCCTCTGCTGTTCTGAAGTTTAATTACAAAATATCTGTTTATGGCCAAAAAAAAAAGGGTCTTAGACTCCTGCTAACAGACCTTCTTCATGCCTAACTTCTAATGTCTTCAAAACAACACGTACCATAATTTTTTTGCTTATATGCCAAGTTATATTCCTTAGATAATCATCTTTCAGATAAACTGAAATATACAGTTACTTGATCTTGTGAAAACTTAAGAATATCTATATAAACAACTTTTTGATGTTAAAAAGAAAGCCTTCACTTTGCACATGTAACTGTAACACTCTAGTGAATTAATTAAAAAACTTCAAAGAAACCAAAAGTGCAGCTACCATACCCAGAGGAACCCATAACTCTTGGATTCCTTTGGAAAAAATACACTTCACTGAATCAAAGGCAAAATCCAAGACAATAAAAACTTCAAAAACCAAGCAGCAAATCTGTAACCACCTGTGGAGCCTGGGAGAGTGCTAGTAAATCACAAATTGTTTTAGTATGGTTTATTTAATTGCATGCAGAACATAAATACACTGAATAATTTATCCAAGTTTATACATCAGACAAACCTGGCCCAAAGGCCAAAGAATCTGACAACTGTGTTTGTTCTCAGGAAAAGCTGGGTCTTGGATCCCTCAGACTAAGGTATATACATACATACAGCTGGGTGCTGCTGGCCATGCGCACAGCATGGTCACTTCTGTAATTAACTGATGGGGCAGTAAGCTCTTGTGCAAAGTAGGTCCTCCCCAGCCAGCATTTGATGCTGATAGCCAAGTGTTTTCATAGCTGCATGAGTGTGCTTAGTGCTGCCAGCAAAATAATTAATGGGGTAAATTCAGATGTCTCACCACAGCTTTTATCAAAATTTTCCTGAAGTTGTTCCCTGACTAAGGCTCTGCAGCTGAGTACAGTTGTCAATTTCAACTACTGCACAAAGCTGGGAGGAACTACCTGAGTATTCCATGCAGAAAAACAAAGGTTTAACGCTTAAATTTAATGGCCTTGCCAGATCTAAAGGTGACAAAACATACTCTTGTTGATGAACAGTTGTAACTTTTGATATGCAATATAATATAAATAGAACTGTAGCTGGTAATGAAAGTAAGTGGTCTATCCACTAAGTTCCAGACAATGGATATGAGCCTAATAAATCCAGTAATACTGCTTTTCTACTAAGTGGTAGAACTTCTGTCTCACCCACACCCGGGACCATCTAAGAGAATACCAGATCATTTAATGGATTGTGATCAATGAAATTACTGTCATAGTCAGCACTTTGTCTAGACCAGTTAGTTCTGATTTCTCATTATGCTTTCCAGGAACTAATGTTTATGGGATTGTCAAGGTTACCACTGGCAATTAAAGAGGCCAACAGATCAAAGAGACCACATAGGTCAGCCTCAGATACATCCTGGCGTCAACTGACTCTCACATAAATCAGGGCTCAGTCTGGACTCACTGCAGATTTACATACTTTTAGGAATCCATGTGACCAATAATGAACATTTGAAAATACAGAAAGAACTATTTCTTTGGAAGAAGTACAGGAGGGAGATAAGGATGCATCAAAGAGCGACGGAGCAAGTGCACTACACAGATTATGAACCGAGAGTCCAACAGAAACCAGAGGAAGTTTCAATCACTGCACAGCCCAGGCCACAACCCACAGAAATGTCACTTTGTAGCAACCCTTACTAATGAGGCAACACACAACAGAGACAGCAAGGGGAAAACTTCTATCCCATAAAAGCCCTACCAGCGAAGGAACTTTTGAATCTGAGAAGTGCCCTTCTACTGCAATCTTTACACCACCCAAACCTCTTAGCACCAGAAGCTACTTGTTCAATGTGAGGCCACAGCTCAGTCACTGCGACTGCTCAATTTATTTTGGCAGACAGAGCTGTCAAATACTGTTTTTCTCAGCACTGCCAGCAAATACTAAAGGGTATAGAGAGTGGCAGACAAACTATATAGTTAGCAAGTTGAATTACTCATGATAGTATGTTCTACTATAAGAATGTAAGTTTTTTCAACTTCAGATGTAACACGAAGAACAGAATGAAGAATAGAAGAGGTGCACATTTTGGGACCACTGCAGATAAAGATGAAAAGACAAGAAAACATTTAAAATGCTATGCTTCAAGTTACTCTAACCAGGACATCATAAGATACTTAAGATTTGGGATGTTGATCATATTTGCAATGTCTGTTCCATGTCTAGTCAGCAATTACAGCCCAAACACCTCCAAGATTGATCATTAAGTCTTACAATCCACAATGAAAGCGTCAAAGACACTCTTTAACAATACAAAGCTATCCCATGATCTACTGCTGAAAACATGGGACTGGGGCTTAGAAGACAAAACTTGTATTATTAACTATGTGGCTGAATAGCAAGTTTTTGGTCTACTTGTACAATATGGACAAATATGTACAAAGAAATAGTAATCTTATTTCTTTGTGAAAAGGAATTTTGAAAACTAGTGACAGAATGCATTTAATCAGAGTCAGGGGTATCATCACATTGTTACAGTTGCATCTCAGCTAAAAACCTCATAAACAACTTCACAAAAAAATTTCCAAGAAAACATTTGTCTGTTAATAAAATCCAAAAAAAATCTCACCAACAAAAGACTTTAGTTTGCTATCTCTCTCCAGATTATGGTATTAAGGGACTCTCAAAATATACCAGGAGTTGCAGATAGAGAAGGTACAAACTAAAGCAACATTTCATTTACTATTTGAATGAAGGTCAGAAAGCAAGCATTCATGTTTTGCTTTATGGAGACTCTACATGCCACAGGAAGACCTAACACATACAGCAGAGTTTGGCCTTGAGTTTTAGTGATTGAGTTTTAGTGAACACAAACAATATTTTCAGCTTAACCACTAAGCCTACTCCTAGAAGCAACTGAACTTTAGCTGAACTTTAACAACCTCATCCATCTCAGCCACAAGATTCAAACACTAGCACTTTCAACTTACCTATCTTTAAAGGCAAGATAAAAAAAATCTCAATGGGGAAACCACCTCTGTGCAATGTTTACACACACAGAGCTAGCACAGCTCTGAGTTAAAAATTCAAGATACTAACACACCTTTTTTTCTGATTGTACTAAAGAGAATAGATTCAAAAGCAAACAGAGAATAAAGATTTATTACAGGTCTCCCCCAAAGATCCCCAAATGCAATCACTATTCTGTACTACCACACCTAAAATGCCAAAGGAGGACGCAGTGTGCATGGCTGTTTCCAGCATCTACTGCTAGCTTTAGGAGAAAATAATTTTGAGGTGTCTCAATTTTGAAAGATCAGAATTGAACTGTATACAAAATTCTGAGTAGGTCTGAAATTTGGTATTTGAAAAATGTTGAAGAATAAACATTTCTATTTTATTTCAAAGAAGCACAACTAAGAAAGACTGATTTACCTGAAGCTTGTATGTGTCTTGCTTGGCTTATATTAGACAAATACTTGCCATGAACTCTACCGTGCAGAATCTGCCATTGCCACGCCTGCAAATCAAAGAGTAAAAATATGCTCAATTATTTTTATCTTTATTTTGTAACAGGCACACGGTAAATCCTTTGCAGAAGTAAATGGATACAAATTACACTCATTTACATCTGTAAAGAATTGGAGTTACTGCTCTATTATAACCAATGAATACTGATTCAAATCAACTTTAACAGCAAATAATTTTTGTTAACACTTGAAGAGATTTAATATTGGGTGTATAGAGCAGAAGCTTTAAAAAATATTTCATACTATTTCTTTTTCTCCATCAGAGGCAAATGCTGGCATTGCTGTGGGAACATCAACTTAGGAATGTTCCACTTTTGCTCTAAAACACAAATTTAATAAAATGTAACCATTTCACTGCAAAGCAGTTCTTACTAAGCTTCTAGTCCAGATCTCTGAAGGTTTCTCATTTGTCATCATTCGTAACATCATTTGTATATACTTTGATTTCTTTTTTGCAACATTTACTCCTCTCTTCAATATCTTTCTATAGTATCTGAAACATACAACTGTAAATAATACAGAAGAACTTATTAAAAAAAAGTGCATTCATTTACAATCTGCTGAAAACACGTGAATACATGAGCACATGCCATGAAGCACCATTTTGGCATGTCTACCAATCACAAATGTAATGCCACACCTCACATGAACTTTCCTCTGTTTGAAGAAGTTTTCATTCCTTGTTACAAACATGTGAATACAACTAATAGAATGCCTTTCCTGCTGGTATCAGCAGCTTTTTACTCCACAAACTACCTTCCTGGTCCACTTGGGACCCTGACACACCCTCTCCAGACTGCTCATCTCTGGTGGTTGATGCTCACTGATTCTTGCATCAGCACAGCAAACTCTGCTTGGTCCTCTCTCTTCCCAAGGCATCAGAAACTCTCCCTGCTGTACAATGCTGGATCCATATCTTGATCTTAGATTTTAGTTGGATGGGTGGAGAAGGATCAAGAGTGCCAATGTACTTTGCCAAGAGCTAGAGGTTCAGTCCTTGCTTGAAGTCTTATTCATCTATTTTCAGATGTTCTTCACTTACACACTCATCCATCAATTCATTTCCATCACTTTTACTGAAAGGCACAGTATGACACCTGCTAACAGTTCTCCAGTGCTAGCACGAAGAGACTCCATAAACTTTATGGCAAAAACAAGTGCTATAATACAGCTTTGGCTGCATAAGCATGCAGAATGACATAAAATAAATATCTTTCTGAATTCTCTATACCTTGTCCCTAGATTTGGGAGGCATCTTAGACTGCCACATGTAAGGTTTTGGAAGTATATGTGGCACATAATTTTCTCTCTGTCCTCACATAAGAAAAGTTCACCAATTTTTTTCCCAAATGAATAGCAGGCTTTCTGTAGAGCAGCATCAAACAGTGTGTACCAAATACTGCATTCATTAAGAAGTATGTTAAGACAACATTTAGGACTTCCCTGTGTAGAATCAAATTATATGTGCCCCAGCAGGCAACACAGGCAAACAATTCTCATTTAATATTTTCAGGTTTTACAACTGAGAAGACTAGATAAGAGCTCTCCATTAACATTCAATAGAAATGGGGAAGAAATACAAAGGAATAGATTGAGATACTCCTGCTATAGATCCAGTTTAAGCTGGTGCTATTGCCAAAAGAATAGTGCACAACTCTTTCCTCACCAGCTGGGCATGCCTACCTCTGTGTAAGAAGCCAGAGAGAGGAAATGGTCAAGGTGTGATCTTGTCCACTACCAAAAACAGGAAAATAACAGTTTTAACCCAGATGTGCTCCTAGATTCAGTTCACCTCACAACCACACAGATGTTCTTGGTAGCACAAAGGAAAGGAAAAACGCATGAAAAATGGCACAAGCCTCTTTCAGAGCAATACTGGCAGATGCTCATTTAAATTACTCATGGAACTAGATCATCAGATTTAGGTACTGAATTTCACACAATTAAATCTCTATTGATTGATCCTTTCTAAAGGCCTCAAGTGATAAACAAGGCTTCCACTGCTTCTGTTAAGAAAACACTGTTTGTAAGAACTACATACATGTCCTTCCATATAATCATCTTCACTGTTCCAATTCTTTGTCAGTGGACTGCCTCAGATATTAGAGACATGTCACTTCATATTCTTGATTAAACAATATGATTTAACTTCTCAAAATCACAAGTAAATGTTTTCCAACTTTCATTCATTCTTCCTGGAGTTGTAAATACTTCACAATAGCAGTTTTAAGTTTCATCAATCTGAAATGCACACTGGACTTAATTTACAATTCCTGTAATCTTTCCATATGTCCATCCTTAACCAAACTTTATTACTCGACTGCATAATTATAGTATTTTTTAAAAAGGGCTTGTTTTGTAAAAAAAAAAAAAAAAAAAAAAAAAAAAAAGGCAGTAGGGCAAGAAGAAAATAAAAAATTATGCTTTCCTGTGGAATTTCAGTATCTTCAAAGGACATCAGACAAAAGTTAATTTTTCATTTGTCTCATACCCTGATTAAACCCTTTCTGCAGACAGGGTAACAGTCAAGATACAATAGATTATTGGGTATTCTCCCTTAAAAACAAAAGTATATACAGCAAACAAGATTTCCTGTCTTGACAGCTTGGCTTAGCTCTGAACAATGCCGCTTTCTCATATATTGCCTTTAGGAAGATTACAACAAAATGGCATGATTGAAATTCCCCAGTGCCATTATACTACTCAAATGCTTTTGGTGCACATATATTTATTATTTATTCAGAGTTCTATCCATTTATCATGGCATCTTTCACAGAACAGACACACAGTAGTTTTAAACATGCCATAGTGTAATTCCAAGAGGCCTTTAAAACTGCCTAATTATATTCCTGCTCCAAGACTACTTGGAGGAAATAGTGAGTATGCTATAAGAAAACACTTGAAAGCTGAGGAATCATAAAACTTCAGTCACTGACCTCCAACAGTACCAAGAATTTATTTTAACTGATAACTCATATAAATGAAAGGTTGTCAGCTAGGGAGTCAGCAAGCAGAAAAGTGGGAAGACAGGTGGGCAGAGGACCTAATTCTAGCAGAGGATGCCAGAATTAGGCAAAATACCAAGATACTTCAGGTAACAAGCTTAACATCCCACAGGCTGCATATTTGCAACAAATTCTGCAGGATTTCCACATGAAGAGGGGAAAAACTACTGCAGTGTGTCTCCATTAAACAAAGAATGATCAGAAAACAGCCACACAGCAAAGTTGCTTGAGTTCAATCAGTTCAAGAAGATGACCCTCTGTCAGACATAAATGACAGGTCCCTGCCTGCAGACATCAGTACAATCCTGACACTGTCAGGCAGCTGAGATCCAATTTGCCTCCAAAATGTCCTTCTTCCAAATCCAAGACACACACCTCTCTCAGGAGGAAATACACTGAAGACACTGCAGTAGCAAGAAAGAAAAAGAATTCAAACTGAGTTTATGGAACATGGTCCTCAACAAAAACGGCAGACTCTTGCTAAAATCAATTTCACAACTGAAACAGTGTTTTCCTCTCTCAAATTCAAGAAACAAAAGACTGATGCCTATTTGCAAAGATATTCAAAAGACACCATAATTTTTAAGGGGACAGTATTTCTTAAAATTTAGAAAAAGTGCCCCATAAACAATTACCCTCTTTCTCCCTCTCAAAGAATTATTGCCATAGTTAATGGTGTATTCAATTGCTGCCACTATTTTGAGCACCTTTCTGCTACTTGAAGATTGTATCAACAGTTTACTACAGTGTAGCAGCTAACAGACATTCTGCACTATTTGTTCACCTGATCTACTATTTAAAAAAGCAATTGTGAATAGTAATCCAATGTGTGCAGTGCCTTAATACAAAGTTTATGCAAGCACACAGTCAGGGAAGTCTTAGCTGCAAGTTTCCAGCCCGTCCTAACAAGGTATTTCCTACAAGCCTCATCCCTGAACACCAACTCCTGATTCCAAACTAGGCAGGCCAGGGTCTAGCTCCTCATTAATCCCCACTGCCCATAACAAGCAAACACAGCACTCAGATCTTCCAGGACAGGATCTAGGTTTCATTAATCTTTAAGGCAGACAGTGACAACAGACCTTTTATGGAAGGATACAGGCCTTGGCTAATCACTCCCCAAAGCAGGAAGGGAGATTAAAATCCTCACCCAAAGACAGCAGCTCTTTTGGAGGTTAAGTCTGGGTCTTTCTGATGCCACTGGCACCCACTACAAATTGCCCCTGCAAGACAATTCCTCCATTTCTACTCCCTAGACTCCCAAATCGGGATGAACTGCAGTTTAGAAAAAAGACAACAACCACAAACAAATCGCCTTTCACTTGGAACACCAGTCATCCCAGAGACGCAGAGACAGACAGACAGATGGACGTAACAGAGACTGTAAGCCCTGGCTCCCAATTCTGCTCAGCAAATGCCCACCAGGCCAGCCACTGCCTGGTGAGCCAGTGTGCTCTGCTGGACAAATATAGAAAGCAGAAAGTGGAACAACCCTTTCAGCAGAAGAGATTCTGCTCAGCTCCCCGAGAGGGAGGAGCAGGAGCTGAAGCAGCCGAACTGCTTTACCCATACATGGTCTCTGAAAGAGACCATTGCTAAGACAAGTTCCTTTACACACACACACCCTCACTCATTGTCACACAGTGCAAGGAGAGAAAATAATTAAAGCATACGAACCTAAGAGAGTTCCTGTTTTGAAATAAGTTCCAACTCCACTTTTCTTGTGCCCACCTTAATAATGCACAAATATCTAACAATATTCACCAACAAAATCTGGGCAGGAACTCAGAAAAAGACAAAAATCTTCCTCCCAGGGAATCCCCACATCCACCAGCATTTCAGTAACTACTGAACTAGTGAAGCCTTCCTTGTTGCTTTTGGACACACACAACCACATATTAAGTTCTTGGTTTGACCTTCTCCCCCCTCCAGCCCAAATTGAATTACAGAAATCTTTTTAAACCCTTCTCCCTTTTCAAGTATTGTCCTAAACCAGGAAGCATGACCTTTCTCATTGGTTGATACTAAGTACTATGGTGACCTGCCACATCTTGTCTGCTATCCCTGTAGTCCTTTTAGCCAGTGTTTGAACACTAACTAAACCTTTTCCTATACATTCTTCGTAAAAACAGAAGAAATGCACTTCTGTGCAGCATCCTCTTCTTTCTCCACCCACCCCATCCCTTTCACATTCTAAAACAGAAAGAACAGAGTAAGTGTAATTGAAGACTCAAATCCACAGGTCTTCACAGAAAAAAAAAAAAAAACCTACGAAAACTATACAAGTAGCACAGGCTATTTTTATTTTTACTGCACAAGTAAGATAGTTCAATTTATTCAAAAGTAGCATAAAAAAAGCATCATTCTTCATAAGCAATTTATTACCACACGCTGCTGCCTATTGCTTCTCCTTGGTGAATCCCACACTTATGTGGTGATACCAAACTACACTACCTTACAGGAGCTACCAGAAAAGCTCTTTCATACAAGTAAGTGGAAGCTGCAACTTCCAGCTATATCAGGAATGCAGCAGCCAATTCAGAACTCAGAGAAGCACACTAGTCAGGGAGTTTTGTTAATGTCACGTGCCAGTAGACACAAAAGTGCTGGCATTAAAACCAACAATCCTGATATTTTTTTCAAATTTCTCATTACTGAGATAATGGTTTAGGCTCCCTGCAAATTCAGGAAGATAACAGAATATGCAGAATTAGCTCTACACCTAAGCACACCCTAAATAATTTTCCTTACAGATAAGGATCAAGACTATGTGTCCTAGTCTTGCTTCCCAAGAAATGCCTGTTAAGGCTTAGTCTTGAATTAAATGACAAAATAATTTTAAACCCAAAGGAATTACAAAGCAAATTCTGCATCAGACAATTAGTGTCATAGCAGCTTCCACACTGTGAAATATAGACAGTACCACCTACAGCCAGTCTCTGATAGTGATCAAATTCTGGCACTGAATGCATAATCCAGAGTGTAACATGGTGGCTTTAGTCCATAAGTATCACAAAATACTCACTTAACTTTTCATAAGTCTCCAGTGCATATAATCATGGATTTCTGAGCAACTAAAACTGCTTTAGAGAAGTAAATATATAATCCTTTTTCTTCCCTAAAATATTTTGATATTTTCAAGGGTATCACTTCTAATGTCACCTAGGACTGTGCAAGTAATTTTTACTGTTTCAACTTGTCCTCAATAGTTCTCCACATGGTAGTCATCGAACAATCACATGGGAGAAAAAACAACCAACAAAAAACCCCAAGAAGAAATACAACTTATCACTAAATTGACCTGTCATCCAAGTATTTTTTAATTCAGAATTTTAAATGGAGGACAGAAAATTTTTGAAGACAAATAACAAGGTAATACAGGTAAGTAGGCAAAAAATATTTTCACATGGTGCTCTGCTTTGGAATACAAACCTATAAATTAGAGAATTACTTTTACACTGTATTGTGCCTACACAAAATGCAAAAGCTAGATGTGATGTTCAAAATACATTCTCGCTTCCTGAAAGATCAATATTTCATTGCCTTCTGAAGAAACATTTATCAAAATTCTATCTTGTAAGATTTTGCAGAGATAATAAGATGCCTGGTGTCCATCCTGCAAATCTCTACATATATTAAGAAAGATAACACCGTTTTTGTATGTAGACTTGGACATTGTCTGCTAAGTGCTTGATTTGAATTACAAACTCCTCTGCTTTGGAAAAAGCAGACATGAATATTCCCTTTCCAACAGAGTCTAAAAAATTTGTGGATTGCATGCCTACATTGGAATATCTTTTGAACTGCATAGTTTGGGACAAAAATAGCAGAGAATATGCATGGGTTCAGTGAAAGCCTGAATTTTAAGTGATGTTTGAAGGAAAACAGTTTTTACTCTGACATGTGAAATACTGAAATCTAGTGGGTAACATCTACATTATTTTCGTGAAAGGTGCAGTACAAAACAGCCAGCAGACAGAAGTGAAAGATACCTGAAAGAACACTTTTGATAGTGGTGAAAAAAAGAAGCCACGATCCTGAAAAACTCCAATTATTTTAAAGTAAAAACAATGTAAGACAGTCACCTGGGTTCTTATATGAATTGGGAGAGCATCCAGTTCTGAGAGAACACAGAGCATGTAAGCATTAAAAAAAATGCTCTGCAAAGGAAAGCCTGCCAGATACCACACCACTATGACACCAGATATTCAACAAACACCCATCCTCTCATCCACATGCTCATTCAAGATCTACTTGAGGTGTGCTGCTGAAAACAACAAAGAACCCAAACTGCCTGCTCATTTGCATGGATTTCATCAATTCTCAAGCTAATTATTCCATGCTATACTACAAGCAATTTAGTCAAACCAATGTAAAAATCCCAGAGCAATATGGTTTTAAGCCCAGTTTACATAATCTTAATTCTACCTGGGACTTTACCACTGCAACCCAAGCCATTAAACCAGTTATAAATCTACTCTAAATAGGTAAAGACTCAAAATTGGTAAAGACTTACCAAAACCTGCAGTTTGTCAGTTTGCCACTAATACTCTGCCTCTAACAGAGCAGCCAGAAAGCCAGCACACCTTTTCTAAAAACAGAAAGACAGCCCATGCTATGCTAAGTACACTGAAGATACAAAGGTAACATGCATACATGGGACAGACAAGACAGCTTGTGGACAAGGATTCCTCTTCTGGCATAAGGCTTTCACTTACTTATACCTGTGACACAAACTGCATCATCTAAACTGAAATTCTTCACTAAGAGTTGGAAACTACTGAAGATTTCTGTTCAGCCATCTAGCTGCTCATTGTTCATCCTGAAGTCAGCTAGCAATAATGCATTTTCTTTAGCACAGAGCTAAGACAGCTGGAAGTTTGAAGCTACTCAAGATGTCAAAGATGACTTCCTTTCCTTGGGATGATGACTGTGCTGCACTCTATTGCTGTCACACAAAGAAGCCTGCTCTGTCCATCACTGTTCAGACTCGTGAGCTGTTCCTCCCTACAGCAAAGCACTTGTAGACGAAGTGGCACTGCAGCTTTGACCCAATGTGTATATTAGTTCTACCAGCCTGAGTCTCATATCAGGTGATGTTTGGGAAATCTCTTGAAATGTGAATGCTCTCTTTTCATTCTTACTTCCCAAACACAAGGTGTCTTGGCATCTTTATAAAACAGGTTGCAGAGAGCAGTAGCAGAAATGTGCTATCTTGCATTTATGCATATAACAAGTATCTCTGATGACTGGAAGAGGGGCAGTAAAACTAGTGGTTACTATTTCCAATCAAAATGATCTCTCTTGCCTCAAGAAATCTTGTAACAGGATCACCACTCAAGATCCTGCTCTGTGATACTTTGGGAAATACCCATTAGAAGTCCTAGGTAACTTTCCTCAACTTACAATCCCCATTCTAATAAATACTGAAATATATTAGTCTTCTTTTATTCTATACTATTTCTTCCTCCTGCCAAATACCTGATCAATGGATAAAAATCATACCTTCTTGCCTGAAGGCATTGAATAACTCTGCACATAGTCTTGAAGGACAAGCAATACTAAACATGCCCAGATTGAAATAAAACATTTCAGACATTCATGGCAAGACTGAAAAATAAGAAAGCAGAAATATAGATCTGAGTGCATTTGACTATTGCAGCTGTCACAGTAACCAACTCACATTATGTCTTGGAAAACTGGACATTTTAACTTAAGAACAGTATCCAGTTCAACAGCCAGAACAGTGGGTTCTTGGATCTCAGTGCTAAAGACTAATAACCAGGAAACCTCAAAAACTATGACAATTTGTCTCACTTCCCACCTATTCTAAAACAGGCACTAAAGGAAAAATCAGAGTGGGCACTCTGAAGAGATTTGTGGCAGATGACTCAGTAACTGATAATCAATAGCCACATTTCAGAAAAATATGCAAGAAATAGTTAAGGAGCAACTTGCTCACATTAAGTTTCCCAATAAGTTCAATTAGATACTGGATTTCAGGTAGAATCTTACTTAACTCAAAGTGAATCTAAATATTTAAGAATCACATAAGGTTCTACCTTTTATGAAATTCAACCAATACAGGATACTGTGACTTTAGAAGAAAATTTACACAACATTATAAATATTTCCCTTATTTCAAAGCATCGTATTTTGTTTCAACCAATGCTTCTCCAACTGATGCACAGGTTACTTGGCAAGGCATGGATTTATTATTAATGAGACAGACAACTATTGTCTTATCGATGATCCTGCCACATTTCCTGCTTTCCCCTTTAGAGAAGTGGTGCCAGGGAGGAGCATGTTTTCAGAACCCCTACTCGTAGCAGAAGAACTAAAAGAACTTTCCCCCTGCCATGCAAAGATAATCTTACAAGTGCATCAAGTTTTGGAGGCCTAGCAGAAGCATGGATACAGTAAGAAGTACACAATACTACTATAATGGATTTCTTTACTCTGTTTCTCATAGTGTAAGATTGGTACATTCTTCTCGCTTTGTAGGCAATCCACTTTCGAAACAAAACTATCTAACACATAAATCTTCATGTTTTAGTGTTCATGACTTCAGAACAGTCACTTTTCAATCATCTGCTTTTCCACAGATGCTGTGTTCCTGCTTTCTTTTGCATTTAAACAGAATGTCCTAGGCTTACATCAATTATATTGCTACCTATTAAAAAAAAAAAAAAACAGATACAAAAAGGGGAAACATGTAACAGAGCAGTTAAGATCACACATTGATTTTCCCCAATGTAACATTAGAAACTTAGGGAAAGGAAAACCAGAATAAAGACAGCCATGCAAGAATGATCATCCAGAAATGGTGAATGCACTTCTCAGAACAGCATAAACCTTCCCAAAATAAGTATCAGCAATAATTTTGAATGTGAGCAGAGGCTGAAAGAGAACAGTAACCACCTAAAGAAAAAAAAATTCTTTACATCACCCTATTTAAAAATTCCCATTTATGAATTTTAGTAGTATATACATTTGCACCCATGTCTCTGAGCAGGAATAAGATCTGTGCTCCTGTCCTCCTCCTTCAACAGCAGGAATGCAACTGAACATATTAAACTGCTAGATACAAGCTGTACCTACCCTAACATTTCTTGGCTCAATCTAAACACATACAGATTAATTTTAAACATCAACCACAGCAGCAGTATTTCCAACAATGCTGCTTCTCCAAGGCTAAGGTCCAGACACAATTCTAGGAAGATACAGTATCTCATATTATGCAGAGATCCCAAGAACATAGCAACATAGCCGAGGGGAATGGAAAAAAGAATAAAAATGTTATGGGTTTATTATGGCTGTGCAATGCCAAGTCAGTGCAGTAAAACCTATCTGATGAACTAACCTAGAGAAAAACAACAGAGGAGACCACGAAAGACACTAGGAAACAGTTCAGCAATTTTTGTGATCACTGGTAAAAACAGTAAGACTGAAAGGACAGACATACACAAAAAAATAAAAACACAAATTCAAGACAGCCAGAAAAGACAAGCTCTTGTAAGGCAGAAGTCTAGTGTGCTTCATGATCTAAATCCCCACCAAATACTTTTCTAAATCCAGCGAACTGGTGAAACACACCCAACGACCACACTCAAGCAGGACATACAAGAAAGCTGCAATGCTTGAAAAATGTTCCCCGACAACTTCTGGCAGAAGAGAATGCCTGTGCCTTAAAGGTGAAAATGTCTGGGGCACAATTCCTCAGGAATTTAAATGAGTGTATTCTAAAGTTGCCTCTCAACTTCCTTCTCGTAACAGTTCTATTAAAAAAGCACGCTGTTATCAACCTTTACTGCTTCTTCACGTATTTATCACCCATTTTACGCTCCATCTCTCCTGGTTTTTATACTCCTCTTCCTTCTTAATTCCAGCAGTGTCTGTCACGCCTTCTCATACTTGAGGACTGCAAATCCTCACACTGGGCTGAACTGCAATTTCCCTGATCGTGCTTCTCGTATGCCTGACTCGCCTCCACCGCTGGTGCACCAGCACACATTTCACCGCTCCATCGGACAGCCCCGCACCGTACCGACGACAACAGAACCGCACCCCAGGTTCCTCTAGGTGCCCGTGGCGCCCAGCCCGCCAGGCCGACGGCGGCCTCGCCCGGGGCAGCCGCTCCCCCGCCCCAGGGTCCGCCCGGCCTCGCCGCAGCCCCCCCGCCCCCAATGGCGCCGCCGCCGCGGGCCGAGCTCGCACCCGCAGCGCCACCGCCACCGCCCGCGGCGCTGTCAGCGCTCGGATCAGATACGACACCCGGCAGCCTCCGGCTCCGGGCCCCGGAGGGGCTCCCGGCGGGGCGGCACCGCCCCGGGATGGCGCGCACGGGGCGGCGGCGGCGGCTCCCCCGCGGGCGGGAGCGGGGCGGTCGCCACGGCCCGGCAGGAGCGGCCTCGCGGCGGGAGCGCTGGGGAACAGGGAGAAGGGGCAAGGAGCCGTTACCTGCGCGAGACGGACCGCGCTTCCCGCCGGCTCGGCTCGGCTCGGTTCGGTTCGGCCCGGCCCGGCTCAGCCCCGCGCCGTTCCTGCCGTGCCGTCCCTGCCGTGCCGTACGCGGCCCGAACTCCTCCCGGCGGCGGTACCGCCCTCACCTGCCCCGAGATCCACCCGCGCCCCGCTCCGCTCCGCTCCCTGCGCCGCCTCAGGCCGGCTCTGCAAGATGGCGGCGCTTCCGGGAGAGACCACGGCGGGCGCGGAGTGGGGGGGGCCGGGGCGGTGCGCCCGCCCTCCCCGCCGCCGGCCCCGCCGCGCCCCGCCCCGCTCCGGCCCCGCCCCGCTCCGGCCCCGCCGGGCGCCTCCCGCCCGCGGCCCGACCCTGCCGCAGGTGTCCCCTCTGGTGACGCTCGGTGCGCGCGTCTGTGGCGCCCCCCCGCCCTTCGGCCCTGGCCCGGCCCGGCGCGGCGCTGCGCGGCCCCAGCGCGCATGGGGTTGGTGGAGGCGCTGGGCGCCGGCGCGGCGCGGCTTCTCTTCTACCCGTCGCTGCTGTACACGGTGGCGCGGGCGCAGGCTGCCCGGGTCCCGCCGGCCCTGGTTCCACCGCATCGACGAGGTCGTGCTGCTCGGGGCGCTGCCGCTGCGGGGGCGCATCCGCGGGGTAAGGCGGGCGCAGCGGGGCGGGCCGGGCCGGGAGGAACCGAGGTCCCTTATGGTGCCTGTGCCCGCAGCTGGTGGCGGAGGAGAACGTGCGCGGCGTGGTCACCCTCACCGAGGACTACGAGACCCGGTTCCTCTGTTTTTCTCCCCAGGTGAGCCCCGGGATTTCTAGTGTATCTCCCCGCCCAGGTCTCTCGTCACCGTCTGTCCCGGCACAGGTGAGGCTTTAGCCGCCTCCTGTCATCCTGGCAGCCACCGCCAAGTCCTGTGGCAGCAAAGCCGGGACTACTCGTACCTAAGCCGACTTTAAAAACGATGCGACAAACCAGTAAAACGTGAGCATGCGAGTGAACTGTAGCTGCAGTGGCAGGGTAGGACAGGGAGCATGGAACCCACGTACATCACTAAACAGGAATGCCTTTGGGTTGGGAAGAAATCCCAACCGCCCTCTTTTCCTTTAGCTGAAACACATTTCAGTCCCCTTTAACTACTACCTTTGATGACCAGGACTGAAGTTTTCATACATCTGATTTGAAGGATTGATGTTCAAAGTCTCTTTACATCTTCTCTGAATTTCCCAGCTATCTCAACAGGTTCTTAGTTTCTTTCAGTAAAAAGAAACGCCCAAAAGTTCACTGACCGAATCTGCTATGTCTGTTACAGGAATGGGAGGCAATGGGAGTGGAGCAACTGCGTCTTAGCACTGTGGATCTAACTGGAGTCCCCACCTTGGAAAACCTGCACAAGGGTGTGGAGTTCATCCTGAGACACCGGGCCTGTGGTAACAGTGTCTATGTGCACTGCAAGGCAGGACGCTCCCGCAGTGCCACCATGGTGGCAGCATACTTAATTCAGGTCAGGAGTCTCTCCTAAATGGGGTGAATTTTCATTAAAAAATAGAAATAAAATGCTGACAACCTTTATAGTTTACTCTTGCTCAGGATACCTGAGCATGTACAGGTTAATATTCCATTATTTTACAGAGCTTGGTTTTTAGAGAGGCCTCAAACTTACCTTGTTTTGAATGCAAATGCAAATTATGAATTATTCTGCTTTTCTTAATTCTTTCTGTGGAGGAACAGATTGAGGTGGGAATAACCAGTCACTCACGAGCACAGGTTCACTTAGCAGATAAACGTACGTTTTGTTGTTTGTATTTTCTTCTTGGTTCACTGGAGTAATGGTGAGCCTTCCTACAGCTTTTCCATAAATACAATTCAGGATCAAGAGAACTGACTTGTTTTCTGTATTCTTCTACCAACCCAATGGGGGAAGCCAGCACTAAGAACAAAATCCCACCTGTGGATTCTTCCCTTGCTGTTACTAAGCGCTCCCTGGAAAATTTGCCATTACTGTTGAAAAGAAAGCTTTCTCACTAAGTGCTGAAATGTGATGAGAGTACTGGTAGAATTAAAAAAAAAATTAAAAAGCAAGCTGCATTTTTGCTCTGGTCTAGTGGGGCTAGGACAGGAAACTGTTCACAACATGAAGAGCAAGCAAGATGGAACATGGAGGGCCCAGGCAGCAATGATTCTTCTGTAACTGAGGGACACATTTCATGAATGTGTGACTTGCAGGCCTCTCTGAGAAGAACATCAAGTGAACCTAAGGGGCAAAGCAGCAGCAAGCTTTCTGACACCTCTAATATTGCCTGTAGCCTCCAGGAGGGTTCCATTAACTGGTGCAAGGATGGAATGGATTTTCACTTGCTGGTTTTCTGCCTTTTCAGTTGCATCACTGGAGCCCTCAGGAAGCAATAGAGGCCATTGCCAAGATTCGTCCCCACATCCTCATTCGACACAAGCAAGTCCAGGTCCTGGAGAAATTTCACAGGAATATGATCAGTGGGACAAGTGCATAGCTTAGTAAAAACTAATCAAAATCAGAATCAAAATCCTCATTTCAGCTGCTATAAAAAAAGTTTTTATGATCTAACAAAAGCTTAAGGGTTTTCATTCTTGACAATCAATAAAGAACATTTTACAGTAAAGGTGAAATAGAGCTGTTTCTTTCCTTATGGCTAATATCCTAGATCTCCTGGAGTCCCATAGTTCTTTTCCACACATCAGTGCTGAGCAGAACTGCAATCCACACGAAGTTCAAAATATTTGTATTTGAAGCAAAGAGAAAAAAAACAAAATACTTTGTCTCAGTAGAGACTTTATTTAGATTCTTACCCAAAGGGTTACAGTGCCAACAGAGAGGGGTAGGAGGAAGTGGTCTTATTTCTGTCTTTTCACCAACACTATGTTATAATTACAGGTAGGGATTTCCTGTACAGTAAAGGAAGCCAGTGCTCTAAAAACAATCTCCCTCTTCTTTTTATCCTAGGTGATGACAGAGCAATAAGTAAGTACTCAGTTGGTTACCACTTCTCTAGAAGTGCTGAATGTAACGTAAGGGTCCTGGGGTCAGTTCTGGGATCTGTCTGCCAGGCCCTCCTTCTGCAATAGGACACAGGAATGTTTAAATGGGGGCATCCCTGGGGGACAGAGTGCACGTCTAACTCTGTGACTGACACAGCAGCAACACACAGTCTCCTAGGCAGTTAAAACTAGCAGTCTGGACCAAGGAAAATGTTCTCCATATGCCACAGGATTTTTTAGTGGTGGATTGGTTCCAGGCTAAAATAGCCATTTGCTGCTGTTTGGGCCTGAAATGCAAGTAGGTTATCATCAAGGAATCAAAGTAATAATATTTAGTCCATCTGAAATCTAAGATACAACAGTTCAATACGGTTTCAATAGTGCTATGTAAAAGAATAGGTCCACAGTCAGAAAGCCTGTACTTCCTCTGCACAGGTACAGAGGATGGGGTCTTTACTGGATGATGTGAGCTCGTAGTAATTGGGACTGGTGCTGAGGGTCGCAGGTGTAGCACAGCAAGACATTGTTGCTGTCTTTCTATCACTGGGCCTGTTTAGGCCAGGACAAACTGAAGGTTAGTGAGCAGCACTTTGATGCCACTTGTGACTGTTACAACAGAGGTGGCTGGGTTAAGTTTAAAAGTATTTGCATCGCCCTTTTTATAGCGGTCGCGAAAGACATAGATGCTGCCATTACAGCTGGCAATTTTCCAGAGGGATGGTACTGAGCTCCAGGCATCTGGGAGGCACAGCCGGGTGAAGCTATCCAACAGGGGATTGTAGCAGAGCAGCGAATCCCCCTCAGCCACAATGAACACCACATCCTTGTGCACAGCAGCGTGCATGCACCCTGCGAAAGGCAGTACGTATGGCTTCACGTGGCATTTCTCTGTGTTGGTATCATAGCACTGAATGAGCCGAGACGGCTTGGTGAAGAAGTCTAAGTCATTTTCCTCCCCACCCAGCAGGTAAATGACACCATTAAGGTTCACCCCTGCAGCTCCAGAGACTGCCACTTCCAACTGGCTGGTCTCTGTCCAGACGTTGTCTCGTACTCTGTAATATATGACAGCATTAGAGAGAGTGTCCTGTAGAGTTTTCCCCCCCAGTGAATATATTGCATCCTTGCTTGGCACAGAGACGAGGGTGTGCTGGAGCCGGTCACGGGGCAGAGGAGCACACCATTCCCAATCTATAGTCGCATTGTTGCATTTCCACATGCGCCGTGGAATGGAGCCACCAACGACGTACAGGTCGCTGCCGTGCTTGCAGGCCGCGGTGATCTGGTGACACAGGCTGTTCTGGCCACTCACACTGATGGAGTCATCGTCAGCACAGTGCAGAGAGACAGCGAGGGAATGGGTACGTGATGACTCCTTTCCAATCAGGTAGATGTGAACATTTTCTCCAATCACCTGAGCGAAAGTAGAAGTGTGCCAGCAGAATTAGATCTGTTCATACAAACATCAGTGATGCTCAAGACTGAATTTTTCAGTTTAGGACCCACCTGTGGGCCTGAGGTGTGTAACCTCCTTCCCAAGTCCTGCCACCCCAGAACATTCAGGATTCAGAGCCTCAAGACCTTTTCAAGATACCATTCATATCTGACATAGTGAAATAGCCACAGATGTCACTGGAACTCAAGTGTTCCCAGTTTAGGTAAGGGCCAGTTACATCACTGAAGGAGTACAGTTGTTACAAGGGGAATGTCCAATACAGATTTCTGAACAGTTTATTTGGTAAATGAGGTGAAACAAGTTATTTGTAGCACTGCTCCAATCACCAGTGAAACAAGCCTCAGGTTAAATGAAAAAAAAGCTGTCTGTGGGGTTGCTATTTATGACACTGAAAGTATCCTCTCACAAGCACCATGAATTTCAATGACATTTGTGTTTTGTGACTTTCAAGTCAGACTGGTGAGCAGAATACCCTGTCCTGAGAAGTGTGAAACCAAGTAAGTGCCACATCAGCCCCAGAACAAAAGGTCTTTTTATACCTTCAGACTCGATCGCAGAGTCTCCGAAAAGCCTGCACGCTCCTCCTTGTTGAAGTTTATCCAGGTTTCTATAGCAACTGTTGGATTCTGAGAACATGGAACGCCATCTGCAGTTTGGGAACAGAAAGGCGTTTATGATGTCTGGACAAAGGTGTATATACTCAGGAACACCCCTTTCCTGTGGCTGCCTCCCCCCACTCCCACCACAAAACCTACTTTCTAGAGATGAAAAATAGACAGAGGTGTTTATAGATTTTGTCAAGCATGATCAGCACTGCCAGCCAGCCAAATACATTAAATTAATTTGGGTAACTGTAATAAGACAACTACAGATCTTAAGCACTTTGAATGAGTTTCAGCAATCTATTCAGGAATCTATGTCGAAGAGAAATAGGTCAGGAAAGAGAACTTACACGCTATGTGACAATGACAAATACTTTCTTATTTAATCATTTAGGCAAAAAGATTCTGTTACTGAGAATCTCAGCACCTGCCTTTCTTTCTGGCTGGTCCTAGAAACCTGTCTAGCAAAAGTCATCTATAAAATACGTCTGAGCACTGTCGGGCAGCTGACCCTCATGACTGAACATCTGGTGTTGCTGCTATCCTCTTAATATTTGGAAATCCCCAATGAGCTACTAGAGCTTTTCTTAGCTGTGTGACAATAGCAAACACTCCAGAGACTGCATCAGATTTAAGTCTCTTTCAAGACATAACTGGAAGTTTTGGTTAAACCACAAAGTCTTGCATCATCATCAGTACATTACCTAAAAGATTTTAGGTATTTCCTTCCAGTTTGAAAGCCAGCAATTATGCCAGTGTTCATTGAGAAGCTTCCCTATGAAGACTCTGATTTTGTAGTCTGTTCTCATGACAAACTCTGAATTTAATGATGCTGAAGGCACCAGACAAATTCCAATGCTTTTCTCTATAGTGGAAGGGAGCAGAAAAAGTGTGGCACAAAAGCAGGTATTTCAACTCTGTTTAAAAGGATTTGCATAAGCTAACCATCACACGTAGTGATTAAATAGAAAAAAAAACTTTTTGAAATTGGTCCTAGAGCGCAACAGAAGGTAAACTTAATAAATAACTATTTCATTAAATTAATTTTAATCCTTGCCACTAAAAGTTTCCTCTATTTAATTCCCCATTAACTAAATGAAGATGCAGGAAAGGCAAAAGAAAAGGATTTTTCCTACCAGCAGTAGGGAAGTACTTCAGATTTTAATCCATTTTATGAGCTAAGTTGTGGCAAAAATACTGAGTAATGTGAGTCTTCATATGAAAATAGATAATGCATAGAAAAAAGTTATACTGAGCAATTGTTTTAATTTAGGACCACAAATGCTAAAGGCCATAGTACTAAAACTCTTTTTTATGTGGAATCCCTAGGAAATTAAATGTGATTGACCTCTACAGTTTTATTTCATGATTTTAGAGGTTTTTAAAATGAACTTGTGACTTACTTTAAAAACTTTAGCTAGATCGTTATCAAAATTATTCTAAGTTTATCCCAGTTTTTGAGCTATTAGTACATTTACTCAATAGGTTTTTGACTGTACATTTCTTTAGATGCAATAGAGATAATTTAATGCAATATCTGTAAAGACTCTCATATGCACAGTATCAATTCTAAAGGCTAGTTTAAGTCTTATGGATAGATTTGCCAGTGTTCCAAAGAAGCCAGTCATGACAGGTTTATTTTTGCAACTGCATATAAAACACATGACACACAAAGTCTAGTTAGTTACTCAGTTACAAAGAGTAATTAAAAGCAAGAAAGAGGCACATTTGGATGTATGAGCTGCTTCTACGTTCTTGCTTCCTCAAGCAATGATACATAACTGCAGAAGAATGGACTTGTGACTGCAGCTTCCTGGAGAGGTAACAAGTACTGACTGTACCTACTAGGGCAGCAGATCTATAAGGATTGGTGGAAACTGGACTAAGTTGTTTATGTGTTGACATGTCCTTCACAACTCTGAGTCATGGCATCCACTACAGGGGAAGGCTATTACCTTTACAAGAAGGGCAAATACTGTACTACTCAAGATGTTACAATGCCTCTATTTCAGTCGGTTGAGTGCCTAAGTAATCCTAACAATTATATACAATTGTGAATAACACTAAAATAGTCTAAAATATGTGCTCATTCTTAGAGATGTGGAGTTACTGCATTACTATGTTAAATGGTTATGAGCTAAAGGGATAAAAAATACTTTCATCAGATGTGTATTTCTGGTAAGGCTTCTTTGTTTTACTTTTAATGCAAACACAATTACAACAAATTGTTGGAATTGTGTTTAAAAAAATATGTAACACTTCTAACCCGTTGACTAAGGAACTGCTGTGAATTTCTGGCATCCTGTATGTCCCTTTTCTATAGCTTAGATGTTTCATGTCCAGTAACAATAGTTTGGGGCTTTTTCTGATAAAGGTATCCAGAAGATACCTTTATCAGAAGGCAGTTTTGCTCTGCCTTGCTTAGCTAAGTCTTTGAACAGACAGTGATTATGAAAATTTATATCTTTCCATCTATTTCATTCACTACCTGACCAGACTCTGAAAGTCTCTTTCTACATCCACATCCTAGGTAGTTTCAAGTACTCCTTACCTGTAAGGATGTCTGTCAGCAGGCGGAGAGGCAGGTGTAGGAACTCCTCTGTCTCCTGCAGCTGAGACAAATGTGACTTTGCACAGTGTTTGGCAGCTGTGTAGAGCTCCATGTCACTGTGTTGATCTGCCAACCACATGACCTGCAGACAGTTTCTAACCTGCACCGTACGGGCCAGGAAACGGGAGCACTCTTCAAAAAGGGCAGTCAGCTGGTACATGTCTGCTACTTCATAGGTTTCCTGCAACTCCTCTGCCCTCAGCTTTACAGTTCCATGGTAAATATAGTCCACAAGGAGCTGAAAGACACTCTCACTAACATCCTGCAGCTCTATCACCCGGTTGTGGGCCTCCTTTAGGTTGGAAGTGAACATAGAACGAAAAAAGCAGCTCTGAGCTGAGAGGACCAAACGGTGCAGCTGGAATTCTTTGCCTTCCACTGATATTGTAACATCAGCAAAGAGCTCATCCTCCAAGCATAGTTTCATAATACCCTGGGCCACGCGGCCCGAGTGGGAGCGGTCAGTGAAGGTGTAGTTCACAAAGTAGTTTTCTTCTGCAGAGGAGCCTCCAGTCTCTTCTGATGAGTCCATGGTGCTGCACAAATCAGACCTCCCGCAATCTGTAAAATCACAATAATTATACGGCTTTCTCTCACCACTAACAAGATTATGCAGTACTTCAGGGTACAGGGAAAAATCAAACATATTGGTAAGAGTCCAGCATATTTTAGACTTAACATAAATAGACTTAACATAAATAGCCAGAAACTTGTGCATGAGCTTTAGAATCTCAATGAGCAAATGAGAAGATGACATAATTAAAATTATAATATACACCAAACTTCCAGTACAGTGAACATCACATCCCAGCAGGGCTGGGAGACGTGCATATCTTTTCACCACTCATTTCACTGACACAAAGAAATGCAGCAAGTTATTCAAGTGGAAAGTCCAGCAACTGCCTGAGGAAACTTGCAAAGCCAAAAAAAGCAGCGGCAGCATAGCTGGACTAGATGTGAAAAGGATTACAGCATCATACTAAAAAAGAGCACAGGCAGCAGTTCATATCATCAGGAGGTGTTAATTACTGTCAAAACCCAGTGATGAATCTGTATCAAGATGAACTCGTTTTTACCAAAAAGATGCACAAAGATGTTGGTCTGACATAACCACCAGTCCTTCAAGTCAACCGAATGAGATAACTGATGATTATGCTGTTTGTTAATGTGCCAGTCAACTTCAGCATGCAAAACAACATTTTAGATGTTATTAGAGACTGCTTCCCACATGGAAAGGGGATTAAAACTTTAAAGAAAACACCTCTTAGCAGGTACCATGGATCTTTGCAGTACAGATCCAGGTAGTCTGTGGGTCAGAAAAGTTTCTGAAACACAGAAGGACTACTACAGCAAGGAGCTCTTTTTTACGTGGCTCTTGACAGCATTAAGAACAGTTGCCTACCTGCATTCACTTTAGACTTATTTTTACAACTGAACTACCAGCCATGATGTCTAATATCAGAATTTTCTTCAATTAATAATGAACATTATTTCAAGAACAATGTTTCACAAAGATGTGATTTTTTTCTACGGCAGATTCATAGTTACTCTTCCATGGTTTATCTTGTCAAACATGCATTTTCTTACAATTACTCTGCTTGAACAGGAGGGCTCCTAAGTTCTTTGCTCAAATTCTGTTCATGGGTAAGTAGTGTCTACATCCCTAATTGGCTGGACAAGTCCATCTCATCTCTGGTAATAGCTTGCCTTAATTATACTCTAATCTTGATTTTACAGTAGCTCTGGTCTGTCTGAAAAGTACCTATACATTAGTCTATTAGAGACAGAGGAACTGCAGTCAGCAGAGAACACATCAGTACTATTTTTCCAGCTTTTCGACATATGATCCTGTCCTGCAAATTGGCATCCACTTTGGTTAAAGCTCTTTATCCATACAGTCAAGGTGCTTAGGAACTTCAGCCCATAATGCAGAAGAGACCACAAAGAGCACAGGATATGGACAGATGAACTACTCTGCCCCCTTGGCATGGCAGAATCAGCTGCCCACACTGCCCTGCACAACTCCCAGAGGACTGATGCCAAGACATGAAAGAAATGCCAAGAAGCAGCTAAAGACTAAACAAATCTCACGTCTTCCTTGTAGACACCCAGACAAAGCTCCCCTTTGCACCCACGGTGTCTTGGCTATAAAGAAAGAGGCATGCAGGACAGTTAACTGTCCCATAAAGCCAAATTGTATGCTCCAAGCGTTCCACACGCCTAGCTATCAGTGACAGTGGTTTAACCAATACCTAATACACCTCCTTCACACAATCAGGGAATCGCTTAAGTTGAAAAAATCCTCTGAGACCATCGATGCCAACCTATGGCCGAACACCACCACATCACTTAGACCATGGCACTGAGTGCCACATCCAGTCTGAAACACCTCCAGGGACAGCAACACCACCACCTCCCTGGGCAGTCCATTCCAGTCTCTAATCATCCTTCCTGTGAAGAAATTCTTCCTAATGTCCAGCCTAAACCTCGCCTGCAACTTAAGCCCGTGTTCTCTCGCCCTGTGGCTGGTTGCCTGGGAGAAGAGGCCAACCCCCAGCTGGCTACACCTTCTTTTCAGGCAGTTGGAGAGGGTGATAACGTCAACGTTAAACCTCCTTTTCTCCAAGCTAAACTAACACAGCTCCCTCAGCCGCTTCTCATAAGACCTGTGTTCCAGCTTCCTTCTTTCCTTGCTCCTGACAGAGTCGCGGATGCCACGGCGGCGCCCGGGATCGGAGAATCCCTAAGCACAACTGACAGCGGCCCCGCGGTCCGGGGCGGGGAGAAGGCAGGAAGGGAGGCTGGCCCTCAGAGAAACGCAGCCTCCCAGCAGGGCCGCGCTGACGCTGTGCAAAGCTCAGCGCTGGCTCAGCCCGGGGGCTGCCGGGCTCCGCCGCCCTCCGCGCCCTCACCTCCCGGCGCTCGCTGCTCCGTCCCCGGGCCGGCGGCCGCGCCGCTCCCCCGGCCGCGTCGCGCGGCACCCACCTGCGGCGCCTCCCTTCATGCCGCCGCCCCGGGCTGCCCCAGCGGCTGCTCCCGGCCCTCACCCTGCGCCAGGCGCCGCCAGGCACTCGACGATTCCGCCCACCGACCCGGAGCCGTCCCCGGGAAGCTCTTCGCGCGCTTCCGCCCCCGGGGGAAGCGCGGCGGCGGTGGCGCTTTCCGCTTCCGCCCCGTGCCCTTGCCCGTCCGTGTCCCGGAGGGATGTGGGCGGCGGCGGCGCGGGGCCTGGCGCGGGCCGCGCTGCGAGGTGAGGCTCGGGCGCTGTGCCGGGGCTGTGCCGGGGCTGTGCCGGGGGCACGGGCCGGGCCGGGCGGGGCGGTTGGCGGCGGTCGATGAGACGTGTCCGTTTCTCTCCGCAGCTGGCGCGGCACCGGCGGCGGCACGGGCCCGGCTGGCGGGGAGCTCCGCCGCGGACACTCGCCGTAAGTGCGGGGCCGGTTTGGGGGCGCGGGGCGGACGGGGCCCGAGGCGTGCGGTTGTGCCGCTGCCGGCCGGCGGGAGGGCATCGAACCGGCCCGCGGACGTTCCTGGGCGGTGGAACCGCTTTAGTGAGCCTGTCGGGAGAGGGTTGGTCCGGTCACCCGAAAACCCCAATTGCGCAGAAAAGCAGCTCTGTTGGTAACCGTGCTTGCTGAGGGTTCCCGTGCTTGCTCTGGGTTTCTGTCTGCATCCTCTCCCAGATGCAGGGCCAAGCCTGCTTTTTCTGTGTTAAGCTGTGCCTGGGCACCAGCATCCTAGCCCCTCATCCCCCTGACCCTTAAGGACTTTTGTCGTAACAGTGAAAAAACCCTCCCCAACAACGTGAATTCCGAGAGTGTTTTGATTACGAGGGGCTTGCTTCGATGTTGACACATCCAGCAAACCCAGAAAACAAGGCCCTTTCTAGACCCAGGTTGAATGACATGAGTGGTTCGTAAGTTCAGATTGTTCTGTCATCTCTGCTACCCTCTTTTTCATCTGGCTATTTACTTTTCCATCATCTTGTTGAACAATTCATGCTGCTCTTCAGAGTTGACAAAATTTTAGCACTGACATAAATTCCCTTCATTATCAGAGTGTCTAGTTCCACCTTCTGTGTAACACAAGTCCGTTGCTATAGCGTAATTTCTGACAAACAGCTAGACTGGTTAAAGGGAGTTACTACTCTTCTTTCTCTAGCTTTTTGTATTCCTTGTCATAATCTTGGAAACTTTATTTTTCTCCTTAGCTACTGTCAGACCAAAAAATGAAGTAGAGCAGAAGCAGCTTTGTGCTTTTGGGGAGTATGTGGCTGAGATTCTGCCCAAGTATATCCAGCAAGTACAGGTAGGTACTTTTCAAGAAATTGTTCTTGGGGCGGGACAGGATCCAGTGAACACACCACTTTTTTGTTACCTGTTCAGAGAAGTTGTTTTGGGAAAGAAAAATGGTCAGAATTCCATGAGAAGTACTGCAATTTTTAAGCCCCTTTATCTGATGCCTTTTTGTGTCTGCTGTGTCTCTTTGTTTGAGTGTTTTGCTGAAGTCAGCATCGCGTTCGGTCCTGTTGGTGTTTGTACTCATGCACTGTTCTGTTTTCATCAGGTGACCTGTTTCAATGAGCTGGAGCTTCTGATCCATCCAGATGGGATCATTCCTGTCCTGACCTTCCTTCGTGATCACACCAATGCCCAGTTCAAATCCTTGGCAGACCTGACTGCTGTTGATGTTCCGTCTCGGCAGTACCGCTTTGAGGTAGGAGCTGCTCACAGCTGCAGTACTTGGAGGGCTTCACAAGTGCTGATGGCTGGGGGTGCTGTTGCAGCTCTGACCACTTTCTTCGGTTCCTGGCAGTGAGAAAAAAGTTTCAAGAGTTGTAGATAGAATTGTTTAAGTCAAAGGCCTCCAGTTGCTGAAGAAGTGGAATATTTTTTTAATTCAATAGTTTTCTTTCAAAAATCAAGGTAGTAGATTCATAGAAATAATAGAAATATAGATCCTATTTTATTCATCTTTTCCAGTCACCAAGGCAGTATCAAACAAGGCTTTAAAATTCCTTATAAACTTTTCGGATCTTCTTTTCAGTCTGCTTGTAGTATGTCATAAACAGCTTTTGTACTAGACTTCATCACCACAGATGTTGGAAGTGTTCCCTGGTGTCCAACTCACTTGCTGAAAATTAAGTGTTCTTTTTCTTAGCTTTCTCCCACTGATAGTAATTGTAAGAGTGATTGATGGCCATTTTCTTTGAGAGACCATTCATTGTCAAGTATTTCCATCCCTCCAGTAGTCTCTCTTTTTAGCATGTGTTTACTTCTTTGTCATCAGTCATGATGTCTAAGCCTCTCATAGCTTTCGTCACACTTCTAAGGACCAAAGTGATAAGCTGTTGGAACCTCAGTTGTAGGAGTGTCCTTTAGTGGCCAGCTCTGAAGTGCTGAACATGATCCTGCTCATAAAGAGTATTTGAAAATGTCCTTGTGTGGCTTTGCTTAGGCAGTGGTGTACTGCAGGGAGATCAATAAATGCTGCCTGTTCTCTGGTTCAGATTGTGTACAACCTCTTGTCGCTGCGGTTCAATAGCCGGATCCGTGTGAAGACGTACACTGATGAGCTGACACCCGTCGACTCAGCAGTGCCTGTGCACAAGGCAGCAAACTGGTATGAAAGAGAGGTGAGTGCTGGTGTGCTCGGGAACAGTCTTTGTGGAGAGAGGCTGTATTTTCCCAATTTAAGTGATTCCCCAATGCCCTCAGGAAGAAACAGAAGTGTTTCCCTGGCTGCCTTTACAGAGTAGGAGATAAAATGGTGTTTGATTTACTTTTGAACGAATTCCTGCATCAGTTTTGCTGGCACTGTACAAAGCCAAGCATGTAACTGAAATTTTATGGACATAACACATGCAGGTTTTTGGGTTTTTCTCAAATACAATTCAACTAACTTGTCTTCCTTTCATTTAGGTTTGGGACATGTATGGTGTTTTCTTTGCCAACCACCCTGATCTAAGGCGAATCCTCACAGATTATGGGTTTGAGGGCCATCCATTCCGGAAGGACTTCCCACTCTCTGGTTATGTGGAGGTAGGAGATACAGTCATATTTAAAGTTACCAGGTCTCTCCAGTGCTCTTTTCTGAGTTCCAGTACAAAGATGTGACTGCTTTACAATCGCTTATCTGTATTCCAGAGGAGTTGCATAAATCTGCATAGAAATTTGAATGATCACACAGAATATCATCCATAATAAGGCAGCCTAAGGCTGGAGAAATGGAACAAATGTTATGTGCTGTATACCAAAGATACTTGACAGGCAGAGGAAGTGTTTCTGCTTTCAGCACGTTTTCTGGAAGGTTAAAGTTTCCACTGCAAAGCTGAGATGTCTGGAAGGATGAACCATTCTTGATCCAATTAGAACTTCACTTTGTTGTGTGTTTGTAGGCCCAGATTATAAAGCTCTGATTAAACTGACTCTTGCTGTTTACCATTTACCTCTGTATGCCAACCACAGGTGAAATGGGAGCATTTGGTATCTGTCTAGTTTCAAATGACTGCCCTGTAGAAGTAGGTGTATTTGGTGCTGTGTTAAGACTGAGTTGAGTCTCAGAAGGAAACAGTGAAGTTCTGCAAAAAAGAGGCCGTTTTAAGAAATGTAGAAATAACAAAATCCTGCAAGCAAGGATAAGGCAGCATCTCCTCAGCTAGAGTTCAGAGATCTGGACTGGCACAGTGAGGCTAAAGCAAGCCAGTCAGAAGTGTCTGGTACTCAGCTGGTATTCCATCCTGGTTGTCTTCTTTTTCTCCCCTTGTTCTGAGTGTTATGCAAAAAATTAGAACAATTAAAACCACACAAATGCCATATTATAAAGATTCATGAGTGTGGTCCTCAGCCATGCAGGCCCAGGACGGGCCATCGTATTTCAGTGACTCAGGAAGAATTTCTTTGTCAAATTTCATATTAAATGTGCTATTGCATGGAACTTGATATGGACTGTTAGGGTGGGTGCTCCTAATTCTGGGTGCTTACTCATGACACCTGAGGGACATGGCAGCAAAGCAAAGAGGAGGGTTTTCTTGGACACTCTGGAGATCTCAGTAGCATCTAGAGAGCTCTTGTTAAGTAATGAGGAGAACTGAAGCTGTGGCAGAGGCCTGTGGGCCTGTGGTTTTCCATGGGTAAGTAGAGTTGTCTGCACAGGGGGTGGTCTGGGTCATTACTGGCTCACTGTGCTCAGCAGACATGGTGCAGGAGCAGGGTGCAGATAACTGGCCTGTGTCCTTTGTGCTGTTCCAGGTGAGGTATGATGATGAAGTCAAACGGGTGGTTGCAGAGCCTGTGGAGCTAGCTCAGGAATTTCGCAAGTTTGATCTGAATAGCCCGTGGGAGGCATTTCCTGCCTATCGTCCAGCTCCAGAACCCCTGAAAATAGAAGCAGGAGCCAAGAAAGAAGATGCCAAATAGCAGCAGAAGGAAGCAGATGTGCAGCACCATCCTTTCTGTTCCAATATAGTATTTATAATAATAAAAATTGATATGAGAAACTTGCCTGTTGTGATCTTGTGAATAATGTTTTCAAGCTAGATGAAAAGCACAAAGCCTGGAATGCAGATTTACAATCCTTATGATCCAACTGGTGCTCTGAATTGTAAAACAGGGGATTTGTCTTTTTGGTTTGCAGATTGAACAGAGTGCAGGCATTGCCTGTGGCCTAGTGTTTCCTGAACACTACTACTACTAGCAGTACTTGCTGGTAAGCAGGTAAAAATCAGAACTTGAGCACTCCCTAGAGGCTGCACTGAAACAGCTGTGGAGTTTGGGCAATAGGACAGCAGTTTCTTAGCTCCAGGATGAGTGTTGGGAAGATGGTAGTAATATGGCAAAAAGGCAAAGCCTGTAAATGCTATTAATAGAGTTCCTGTCAGGACAACACAAATATATGTGGATCCAGACCAAAACAAGGTATGGAAATCTCAATTGTTTCCATGGGAATTAGGTCAGTGCCTTTTCTCCCATGAGAAGGAACTGCAGATAACTTCTGAAGTGACACTCAGTCTGGCTTTTTCTTCACAATCAAGCAGTCTTTTCTCCAGCATCTTCAGAGTGTGTTTTCTTTTTCCTGCAGACAAAAATGTACCCCTCCCTTGTTTCATAGACAAGAGTCTTTTTTTGTCAGTATTCCAATTATTTTGAGCTGTATGATACAATTGCATTACCACTTTGCTCTTGTGGAAAATCTTTTTCCAAAAAAGCTGGAAGAATGCTGTAGTTCCAGTCCACCCACCACCTGTTTGAATGGGATTACATTACAGCAGTCATCAATTAGTAATGTCCCTTGTCCTTGGTCCAGAAAATGCATAATGCTGTTCTGCACCAGAAAGCTGACAGACTTCATTAAGATCTGAAAACTGTTGTATAAGAGATTTTATGAAATAATTCCCAAACAGTTTGTAGAGATTCCCTGAATTGATACTTAAGCTTTTAAATTGCAAAAGCACTAATTAAAATAGGGGTTTGGGGGAGGTGAGGGTATGGGATGGAGGAAGGGATACAACAATAGTAAATTCAATTAGGATAAAAACCCTACTTGCTGCAGCTAGAATGAGATCTCTTTTCAAGAATAAACTGTATTCTAAGAATTGGGTTTCATATTTGTTTCTGCCCCAGCCTTGTAAGCATGGGCTGGTTAATTTTTTTTTTTTATTTATTTTTAAAATTTTGTTTTAGCTGCTGTGGCCAGCGGTGTATGGGATGTGTCTCAACAGTGTTCCTGTTATTTATTTTAACACTGTTAAAATAAATAGCATTTGCCACTCACCTTAAAATTTACAGCTCTACATGGGAAGGAGAAGTGAACACATCAGCCGAAGTTTGGGGTTTTATACAATTACCTCTCTTTTGGATCTGTCTTCAATTGAGCAGATTAACTAGGAAATGAACTTTAAATTCTTCCTACGAGATGTTCCACAGTTGGTTGTTTTCTTTGCAGTGGCTCTCATAGCATGCTGATACCTATTGTGTAAGACAAAAGTTCCTGGTACTACTTCTATCACCATGAAAATTCTTTATAAATCACATTTCCTCTCCGTGTTCTTTATCTCTGGTTGCTTGAGACACCACACCAGGACTTATGGTCTATATATTATAAAAATACGTATTTCCCAGTACAGTAAGTCAGACTGATGGTAGCAGGAACACTAGGAAATTTGCCTTTTAAAATTAATGTTTGTGCAGAGGGAGAACTTGATCGACATCAAGAAATGTCAGACATGATGCCTGTCAAGTTAGAAAATATGTAAGGTTTGCTCAAGAATGTGTGTACAGGAAAAATAGCCAGCCCTGTGGGATCAGGCATTGGCTCCAGCAGGTCTTCAATACGTGGAATAGTTGCAAGTGGACCTGAATCTCTTCTCATTAGTGAAGCCTGGGAGATCAGGAAGGCTGCATCACCTAGGCTCATTATCCCAGGGCACAAGAGGTTACACAGCCTCACAGAATACTTGTGCACTCCGCTTCCTCCACTGCTCCTGAGCTCCAGAAGCCATTTTGCTCATGGAGCCTGCTCACTCTGGGATTCTTGTGGCTGGTGGACACTTGCTTCGTGTTGGACAAGGCTGTGGTCAACTTGGCCAAGCACAAAGCTGTCTTCCAAATCCTCTGTCCCTGCCTGTTGTGTATTGCCAGCTTCTGTGGGGTTTGTTTGCCTGGGTTGGATTCCATAATGCAGGAGGATGTGGGACGAGATGTAAGTCAGATGTAGCTGATTTATAGACATACCATACAGAAGAGAGATTTTCTGCTACTGAAGGGACAGATAGACTTTAGATGATGACTCACAGTCACCACACTGAGTTTCTCCAGCTGAGAAGGTCTTGCTGGTGTTTTCCAGAACTCTGGCATTTCTCCCTACAGCCAAGCAAGCAGACTGTCCTGAGGATGTGGCTACTGACAGTGTCAGGGTGTCCACCTACCTCATGTGCTGTAGGTACAGTGGGAGGGGGCCCTCCCTGTCACTTTTACACAGCTCATTACTCCTTCAAGCAGTAGATGCTGCTCACAAACTGAAACCAAAGGACAAGAAAAGCATCCTTGTAAGGACTGGCAGCACCATACCTGGAAAATACCAGTATTACAGAGGTTCTGTCTGGTTACAGTCAGTGCTTCACTCCTGCTTCCCTCAAGGTTTTCTTACTTTTTCCACTCCAGTAATCCAAACATCACCTTTTCTGTGAGCCACGTATGTCCTTCTTCATTCCCCTCTTTCTTCAATCTTCTTCCCTCCCTGAGCGTCTGCCAGACAGCCCCAGGCTGGGGAGCAATCTCCCCAAGTTCTGGGTGAGATGATGGAAGCAAGTGATTTCTTCAATTCTATGAGCAGAATTTCCCTTTTGTGAATGTGCTATCTCCCTGAAGTCCTACTTCAAAGAAACTTCCCTCTTAAAGAGGCTCTTCTGGTGCAACACCTTGTGCCCCAATCAGCATCCAACCAGTTCCTGCAGCTTTTGACCCCTCTTCTCTTGTTCTCATTTCCCATGTTCCTGCTTCAGGAGGTCATGGTGAAAAAGAAGAAACCAATCAAGTTGTCCCTGCATAAACCTGGCTTGTGACGTTTTGAAACTGCTCCAACAACAGACGGTATGGCCAGGGGAGTGCAGAGTGGCAGGGCTGTGCTCAGCTGTGAGTACCTGGCAAGGACAAAATCCTTCAGGAGGAGCAGGTGCACTGCCTAACATTGCAGTCATACATGCAGGGACTTTGTGCAGCTGTCAGAAACTCAGCCTTGTTTCTGTGCAAGTATTGCTGCTGTACAAACAGCTAAGGAATATGTTTATCACTCTGAAATTGTCTTTCTTTGCAGGATAGTGAAGTAATTCTACAAAATTCCCCTAGTTCAAAGCAGCACCCACACTGATACTTGTCCCTTATCTGCCACTATGTCAGCCATCTGAGCACAGCCCCCAAGCCTCCTCTCTCTCCCTTCCACCAATGTGGCTGTCCTCCTCCAGGCACTTCAGCTGCAAGCTGTTCCTAGGAAATTCTCCAATTCACAAAATCGTGTGCAGCTCCCACAGATGTTGGCCAAATCCTGTTGGGCAATCCTCTTCATGTCATGTGCTGCAAGTTAAAGGGTGGCTGTTTCATGGCCCGCAAAACACAGGGGTTTTTCCATAGTGGCTTCTAGACAAAGTCATGTGTACCCTGTGGCCTAAAAGGGACTCTGGCACAAAGCAGAAAGCACATCCATCTCACTGCACAGATGGGCTGTAAGTGTCTGCCTCTTGGGTAGCTTGTGATGCAGTTTAATAAAAGAAGAAAGGAACACAAGTGAAGAGTAAGCAGTGGAAAGTAATGAAAAACAAAAGCAGTGCAGTGTGACCTGAAGATACCTAAGCCTATGACAGAAAGCACAGGTCTTGCTTTGAATCCAAACTGAGGGGAAGAGTGGCTTTGGATATTGTGGGCCCCTCTGTGGCTCTTCCATTATGTGCAGGAGGTAGTACCAAGCAGAACATCATCCCAGCCCTCAGTACACTATCTGGTGACAGTATGTCCTGACTGATGTCCGGTAACTTGCTGAGCAAGAGATGCATTTCAGCTTCACCTTCTCTCTTTTCTTGGCAGAATTCTTTCTCCCTTTAACCTGAGAGAGAGGGTATTAGTCCTGATTTATACATATTACTGCATATTTGTATAACCCTGGCTTTACATTCTGTGCCATACAGAATAGAAATACAGAACAGTTTGACTGGGGACTTGGCACTAATAAATATGTAAAGGTGTGTAGAGAACAGATACCTGCTGTAAAGTGAATCAAATGAAGTTTTGTCTGTGTCATTTAGAACATCTAAGGCAGACTGTGCTCACTGTAACCCACAAGTCCACTCACAGGAGAGTATGATAGGGTGCTAAAGCCTGAGCCACTTTGATACTTGGTGTTTGTTAGGTCACTGTACTGAGTTCTCCCTCCAGGGGTTTGATACAGAACTGAAACCAGAGACATTTCTTCTGCCTGTTTGTATGTTTTGGCTTCTATTGCCCTTCCGTGAATCTGCAGTCTGCTAGCTTTATCTGTTTGTGACATTCCAGGATTGTTTTCAGATTTTTTTTTTTTTCAGGAAAAAGGAAAACTGAAATGTGACAGAGGCACTGTGTAGAGATGGAAGGGACTAGCGCGTCCTCACTTCTCAAGAGGAAACCATATATAGTGGAATTTCTTGCAATGAAAAGCTTCCTATAATCATTGCAGCAGAAAGTCAATCTTTTAAAGATTTAAGGAAGCTTAAGCTTAAACAATTCTGCCAAAAAAATCACAACAAAGTTTTCCAAGTTTCCAAAATATGACGGAAAATATCCTTCGGGGTCAACAAGTTGAACTGCAAGCCCTTCCCAGGGCTGTGACCAGAAACACAGAAAGATGGGTCCATTCCAAGAGAGGCTGCTGGGATCCGAAGCAGCACGGAAGACGCCCCAGGCGAACTGCTGTGGCTTGGGGCGCGGCACTGTCGCGGAGCGGGTGGCAGCTGCTCAGCAGCGCTGCCATGGCTCAGGCACAGCTCAGCTCCTGGCTGCTCCTGTGTGTGTTTGCTGCATCCCAGAGGCTGACAGGTAGGGAGCACATCTGTTAGCGACACGGCTCCTTGGCTTGGCAAATCTTTGTGCAATGCCCTTTGTGTGATGCTTTGCTGCTCCTTCAAATGTGGATCGAGGCTTCAGGCAGCTGCACTGGCATGGGATAGAGCTGGAGGCCAGCTGGGGGGGTTGGCTGGTGGGGGCACTGCTACCTCCTTGCAGGTTGAAGATCTGCTGCTGTGTTTGGAGACAAGGGGAGGATTTTCTTGGATCTCCACTGAAAAAATAATCTCCTGCAATACTGTTTGTGGGTTTTTTATATGCTTTTTGGGAAACAAAACCCCACCCAACCCTGTTGAGTGAGAAAATAAGTAAGGATTTTCCCTTCCCCAGAGGATACTTATGTTATTATTTCAATGCATTATTTGTTATGCTTTGTTAAATTTTTCTCTACTCAAAAATATTTATGAGGCAGTTACTTCTAAAGGCAGTTTGGCACCTATTCAACAAAAGCACTGACTTTGCAGCCAGTCAGACATCTCTCAGGAGAGGGATCTGTGAGCCGAGAACATCGGTTACTAGTGACAGTACCACCAAAGAAATTTTCAGATGATATAATGCTTTCACCTTAGCTAAAAGCCTTGCTGGTACATCTGTGGAGGAGTAGGAAAAAGAAGCTACATCCCAGGTCACATTCCAAAGCGACAGCTGGCTTGGATCACAGAGCCTGCAGCTGTGCAGAGAAAGAAACCTCTGCAGCCTGCAGGCTGGCAGTGCACTTCTCCAGGCAGCTTGTGCATCTCCCTGAAAAGGTCTAATCAAAAATGGAGATTTGGAAGTGTCTTTTGGTAGCAGATATCACACATATGTAGTACTAAATAATTTTTCTACTTTTTATATGCACCTGCTGACTTTAACTCTGGAGTATTCAATCCAGAGTAAATCCTCACTCTTTTTTTTTAATATATACATGAAAAAGCCTTCATCCATTTAAAAATTGTTTTAAAACGCCATAAATATATTAGAGAGCTTACTATTTTATATGAGCTTTTCCATTTCATGTTTCTTAACCTGAAGGATGAGCCTGTAAGAAGTAGAAGAGGGTCTTGGCTACCTCATGACACTGATAATACAGAGGAGGGAGGGGATGCAGCCTCTCTCTCACAGTCCTGGACCAAGACTGCTTGTGTCTCCTTTTCATACACTCACAAAAAAAGAAATAAAATAAATGCAGACAGTTAAAGTAAGTATTAGGAAATGAAAATCAAACAATTCCTAGGATTAATGTGACTTTCATCTTCAAAAACTGCCATTCCTCTGGCCTCATGTCCATTCTTCCCAGATTACATGATGTCATGTGTCCCAGCAAGTAATTAGCTGGACATCAAATCAGTCATAATGCATCTGACAAGGTTTCTTTTATCCTCACCCTCTTCCAGCAGCAGAAGCTTAGGGAAGAAGTAGAAAACCAGGATAAGCATCAGTTTGTGTTTCTAGCAGCAGCTTGAGGAGCCTGCCAGCACACTCCTTTCATTGTGCAGCATTACTTTCTCCAGCAAAAACTGCTAACCAGCCAAACCCATCGTCTTAAATCCATTCTTGGTGTAAGAGGCATCCTTGCTGCCTGTCAAAGCAGTGCCTTTGCTGCTGTATGCTTTAGCTCTGCTGGCAGCACTAAGGACCGTGATATCCAAAACCTCGCCTCAACCACTGCTGCTTCTCTTAAAAAGCTTGTTTTGCTTATCAAAATCCCGTGGTCAGCATCTGTCATTATTTGGCAAGCTGAGTGGTAGCTCAGGAATGTTGAAGACGTTATTGACAATCAAATGGCAAAAAACAGTAAACAGGAAGGTCTTGTGCTACCAAGCTCTGTCTGATGTCTTCCAGATGAACACCCTCACAGCGGCACCAACAGAGCCCGTCGTGGCCCAGAGGACGCTGGCATCATGTTAGAGGTCTCCTGAGCACTGGGGGCCCTGGGCCGAGGCACTGTTCGTGCCCATGCTCCCACCTGCCTGCACGTAAAAACTCACCCGTTCTGTTTGTTCTCATCCCTGACGGGTTTCAGGAGCTCCCGGAGAACGCCTCGGCGATGCCTAATGGCATTTGTGCTCCCTCCCACTGCGGGGTGCAGCCCCGGGCGGCCGTGCCCCACGCCGTGGCCCTCGCGGGGTGCCCGCGGTGGCACAAGGGGCCATCCCCGCTGGCTTTGGCGACGGCCCCGCAGGCGGCCAAGCCCCGCCCGATCGGCCGCGCCGGGGAGCTGCTGCAGGCGGCACTGCGGGGGGACAGCAGGGCGGGAGGCAAGAGCTGCGCTGGTCCCATGGGGAAACGAGGTGTGGGGCTGCTCAGACACGGGGCCTGGGGCTGGCAGAGAGGGACATGGAGTGGGAGCAGGCCGGCCGTGAGGGAGCGGCCGCTTCTGGGCCCGCCCGAGGTTTGTCTGGCAGCGCTGCGGAGCGCTTTGCTCGCAGCGCGTCCGGGAGTGATGGAGTTGTGCTGGGCTTTCCATGACAGCGCGGCTCCTCTCTTCCAGATGCTCTGGGGAAGGCTGGATATTCAGGCCAACGGGACAATCCGGCTGCGGGATGAAGAGCTGGCCTCCCTACGCCCGGCACGGCGCTTCCTGCAGATTTTCGAGGAGGAAGTTCCCAAAACACCAGCAGAGATTGAGCAGCATCTGAGATATTATTCACTGACTGACACTCCCTTGCCTCCGACGGAGTTTGACCGTCTCCTTTTCACCAGTGTTTACAGTGCCTATCAGGTTCGCTCCGTGCAGGGTCTGGATAAAAACCCCTGGATTGGCTTTTTCTCTCAGCTGGTTGATGAAATCTTTCGTGACCTGTGCAAGGGGCTCTGCCCTGCAAATACCACTCTCCTCCAGGCTTCCTGGCCTTGGAAGGAGAAACCTTCACATTTAGCATCCCTGAAACATTTATATCGCTCTAACCTGGCCAGGACCAAGAGAGACACCTAATGAAGGAACCTCCGTAGCAAAGGGCACACCTGGCTTCAGTGGCCTCCTTGGTTATTTTCAATGCTTTCCACAGTGTGCAGGACTTTGAATAAGTATGCCACACCTTTTGTTCTGCTTTCTGCACAGTGCTGGCACCCTCTCAGGACTTATGCATGAGCTTTTATTTTTAAATGAAAAAAGGACAAAAGCATAAAGAGCATTTCTCCCTTTTCTGATTTTTTGCTAAGTGGGCTGTGCTGAGGGGCAGTGCTATTTAGATGTCTTATCTATCTTGATCACTGATGCTTAGGAGAGATGGCATGGAAGTATTTTTCCAGGATATTATGCTGGTTCAGCATTATCTTCATTTCAGATAATTCAGTTCACTCTCCTTATATTCTCCCTGTGGTTTCAGACAAATACAAGATCTTCTCTCCAGCAGCAACTAAGCAGGTTTTGTTGTGTTTCATGATATAGGTCACATATCTAATTTCATTTTTGTCTTCATGTGCCATCATATTTTATGTGTCAACAGCAATTTCCCATCTCATGTATTCATTTTCCTTTAAAAGCAGCCTGAAAGTGTATGTATTCCATGAAGCTTTCTGGTATTTGCATATCATATTTACACATACACACAGCTTTGTTTCAGTTATCATTTTGGAATATACTTCCTGAAATCTCATTTAAATTCTGAAGGATCCTGACCTAGTTATTTCTTCAGCAGATTTTGCCTCTCTTCTATAAAGTTTTTTTGTACAGCCATGGCAATTTTTCAAGCCAAACATAATAAATGCATAGTCTCTATTCTCAAAATCAGAAATGTAATTATTTTACAGAAAGACATCATTAACATTTGTCTGTCTTAAACACTGTGTTGTGGAATTAAATAAATGTAATTATCTCCTCAGGAGGGTTTTGATTTTGGTTCTTGTTTCCATCAGATTTCCTGCTACCACTATAGGTACATCAATTTTGAACATTCTTTGCATGTGCTTAGACAATGGGATCCATCATTCCCTTTCTATCAATATAATTTTTCCATGTTTGACAGAAGAGGCATGTACGACCTTCAAAGTGGGAACTGCAGCTTCTGACCTAGTTAATCTTATTCCAAGCCATTGTAGCCCAACAGATGGAGAGGAAAATAGTAAGGCAGGAACAAGAAGCCTGGAAGCAAGATGCTGCAGACAATGGTTTTAGAGGTCAGTTTAGGGTTATGACAGAAGGAGATAGATTTAAAGCAGGTTTTTTGTTGCTGGATTTTTGTTTTGTTTGTTTAATTTTGGTTTGTGCTTTGGGGTTCTTTTTGTTTGTTTCTTTGTTTGTTTTTCACCCCAAAGGATATAGGAATTAAAATTAGAATTTTACTTGAAGTAAAACTTCTTATCTCATCTAAAGTTCTATTATTCTTACACTAGTTTTTTACATACTTCCAATCTTTACCCTTCACCCTTTTGCCAAATATGCCCTCGGTCTTTTATGTCTAGGATATGTATGGAGTGACAGAGGCAGTGAGTGGCTGCACTCAAGCCAATTTTGAGCAGAGTATCATCAAAAACCTGAGCTGAGATGGCACTAGTGCATGAAAATACTGTCTTGCTGGACAATGTACAGCCCGAGCCATACGGATATATGGAAAAAGGTTGAGTGGGTTGGCTTGTGACTCAGATGCCAACATACTGCTTTGAACTCAGGATTTTGTTAGGAGCAGTTTTAGAGCATTGCTGCCTGTTGAACAGATTATAAAGTACACTGAAGTGATGCCATGAAGCTTTGTAGATGCTTAAGGTGATGCACTTTTGCAGTTTATGTATTTTGGGGATACAAACCAGGGTTTAGCTCAACTGAAACAGCTCCAGTGGCGCTACGATGAAGCCTCCTGTGCTCCCACTACCTCCTCAGCAGATCCCGCCGGGCGCCCGCCCCTCTGTTTGTCGGATTGTAGGAGCACAGCAGCGTCCTCTACAGCCACAGCAGCCTCTCCACGGAGAAAACTCTCGCTGGAACTCGGCACGTGCGAAACCACTGGAGCATGGATGCTGAAAACCTCCCCGCGGTTCCTCTGACCTCTCCTGCAGGAGGCTTTCAGTGCAGCACGTGGCGGGCTAGCAGCACCCTTGTGTTCAAGGGGCTCATTCCTGGGGAAGGTATCGCCCCTGCGGTCAGCAGTGCCACTGCTGGTGTGGTACTACTCACACCTGGTGTTATGAGCTCCTGATCCAAATCTTTACAGATTTAAAAACACATTTCTTATTCTTCTTACTTTCCTCACTTCTGGGCTTTCAGAGCATGGTCCATTCACAGATTAGAGCCCTTATCTTTCACTACAAGAAGCCTGCACATCTGTTTGTTTCTAAATGTATTCTTTACATTAAACAGAAGCTGAGATTCTCAACCACAGCTTCTTGACTTCATCTACATCAGATAAAAAAAAGCACAAACCACTGTCAAACTTGCAATAAAATCATAAGAGGTACCAACCGTTCACACACACAAATCATTAAAGAGTGTACACAGACAGACTGGCTCAGTAACATATCCTCAGCTCACACAATCACCACGCATCTCTCTCACCTGAGCTCTGTACTGGCTGGTACCTCAGCCAGTGACAAGCACACAAGTCTCACAAAGTAGCAAAACTTCCAAACTGAGAACATTCTCATATTTTGTATTTTTATTACATTCATTTTCATTACATTTATTCCCTCCCTGGATAAACAAGGAAAGCCACCATACCCTTTGCTCTCTGGATGCTGGAGATCTGCAGTAACATGACTGCAGTAGTTCTCTGATCCTCAGCATCTCACTACAGTGCCCCCCCACCCCAAAACTACCTCATGCTTTATGTTAAATCAAACACCAACACGGGACACACAGCTACAACCTGAAAGGCCTCTCTATGGATGAATGGCACACACAGCAGTGGCCCTGCAGACAGGGCACAAGCGTGCAGTGTAAGGAAAGCACTGGACACATGACAGCATGCTCAAAGTAGAGGATGATATTCAGAGAAGCTATACCCAAGTTCATGGCACCTTGGCTCTTCTTATGCTCCTTTCACATCTGCATTTAATTGTTTGACCCTTGAGGTGAGCTGGCACCTGGCAGCCACTTTGGCTGAGCCTCTGAATAGATGAGGAAGCCTGTGAAGGTGATGTACTTGCCGTGGTTGCTGTAGGCACCATAGCCATCATGCTGATGGCTGTAAAGCCAAACGGTGTCCCCGTATTGCAGAGGCAGCATGATGCTCTGGCTCTGCATCTCCCGCCGCTTGGAGTGGTTGTCATCATAGATCATGGCCTGCACCTCATTGTGGTTCTTCATCAGCTTCACCGACATAGTCTTAAAGGGCATTTTGCCAATGGTGAAGGAGAAATAGTATGCACCAGGTATACGGCACGTGAAGATGCCAGTGGAGGCATTGAAATCTTTTCCAATATTCACAAACTCTGTATCAAATGTGATTGGCTCATGCTGGGTTTGCTTCTCATCTGTCCCCAGGAGACTTTGTGAGCGGGCAACAGAAAACGCAGAGCGAGGGTCTTGTACCCTCTTTGGCTGGTCAGACAACACGCGTCGCTGTGAAGCTTCATTCTGCTCTCTGGGGAGCTGCTGAATTGTGTGAGGGTGTGGCCCGAGCTCTTGAGAGTCAAGAGCATTCTGGAAGAAGGCAGAAGTGTCTGGATAGATCAGGTAGCCATTGAAAGTTGTATAGGGCCCTACATTGCTGTAAAGAGCGTACTTGGGATCTCCGTGTAAACGCAGCCACACTGTGTCCCCGTAGTCAAGCTGCAGCATGGCACTCTGGCTGGCCACCTTGCGTTCCTTGCGGTGATGTTCATCATACACAATTACCTGCACCTCATTCTTGTTTCTCATCAGCATGACAGACAAGTTTTTCTTTGGGTATTTCCCAACGGTGAAGGAAAAGTAGTAGGCTCCTGGGATCCGGCAGCGGAACAGTCCAGTCTTGGGGTCAAAATCATTGCCAATATTCACATACACTTTGTCAAAGGTAATCACCATCTCAGAGCTTCCTTCCATGCTGCTGGTTCTGGCCACAGAGAAAGCAGAGCGAAATTCAGTACTGGTGTCTGCTGGGAAGCCATCTGCAGGAAGAAAAATCATGCAGCAAAGGAGGCCAAAGATGATCTGAACGTTCAGTGTCATCATTGTATCTGGAAGAAAAAAAAAAGCATATTTTAGCAGGAATAGCGTTAATTTACAGCTCACAAATGAGTTGAAATCCAGACCTGAATATTGCTAAGTAAACATGAAGATCTATGTCCAAATAGTGAGAAATTTCCAGTGTGTTCTCTGAGCAGTGTATGGGACCACACCGTAGTTCAGATGCCAGCACCACTTTTATATTTTCCTGGGAAGAGCTGGACCTTTTTTAACCTGTTCTTGTGGAAAGAAAAAGCATCTTCTCCTTTGAAAGCCTGACTATCCTACAGCTTGACTGCAAAACACCATGTTGCTCACACTGCAGAGGGATCTCAGAGCCTGCTGGGGATTTGCCAGAGCTCCCTTTTGTTGTGCCCTTTTTTATTCATAGGACCAAGGATGAAACAAAGCCCTACACAAACCCTGTATTATACAATGGGGACACAGCTGGAGGGCAGGGAGAAGAGGACATATGCTCTAGAGATTCCCATGCAGATGCCATTGCTTCACAGTGCAGTAGTTGTTTCACAGGATGTGGAAGCTGGAAGCCAAGTAAGCTGTTAGATCCCATTATTCCAACATGAATCTGTGAAAAGTATAAAGAAATATGAAGAAGAAAGAATATTTAGGGAAGGAAGACAATGGAGAAAATTGCTCAAATAATAAAAAAAAGAAGGAAAACAAAATGGTAAGTAAAGGAAAGTCTCCTAAAGAGTACAATTTCTGAGAGAGAACTGAAATACCAAATATGGGGAAACAACTCCCTAAATGGATAACGGACTAGACATAAAAATTTCTTTGACCCCTAAAAAAGTTAGGAGCTAATAGGACTTTCTGCTAATTTTTTTTTTTTTTGGACTGAGGCCAAAAATTATCTGTTAGTGCTTTCAGGCTGGAAACAAAACTGCCAGTCATTCCAGTGAGAAGCTTCTCTTTCTGTCACCTCTCAGTGCTTATTAAAATATCATTCAGGCTAGGAGGCAACTGCCTGGTTTGCAGTCTGCTCCATCTGTCACCCCAAAACTGGTGCCTTGCCAACCTGAAAACAATGAATTCACAGACCAGCAGAACAGAATCAAAACATGCAACTCATTGGGGGGGGAGGGTTGAAGACAAATCCTGCATTAAAAAGGATAAAGGGGTAAATATTTGAATCATCTGAGATGGCCTAGTAATAGAAGTAAAGCACACAGAATGCACTTGGACTGTGAGGTGACAATGGGATCTGACTTTGGCAAGATGTGATACCTAGAATCACTCACCAGAAGGAATTCAGCTTGAACCATGCTCTCTGACACTTGAGAATAAAACTGAAATCTGAGGTGCAGCTTTAATACATAAGAACCCAAGAATAAATTAGATTCTCAATTACATGAAAATGGCACACTAGCAAAGACTAAAAGAAATATCTGTCCATGTCCCAATTTTACCTTAGATCACTTCTCTCACAGACATCTGTAGCAGGGCTCTCAGCCTAAGCAGGCTGGTAAGTTTGTCAGTGAAGAGCTGATCAAGGAGAGTTTGCTGTTCAGTGGAGCAAGGATGGGCTGCTGATCAGTGAAAAGAGTGAGCAAGGATAACTGAGTGAGAACACTGAGCAAGGATAACTCTGCTGTTCTCAGTGCTGAAGAATGCTGAGACCAGCTTGACCAAACTCCCACCCCCACCACAAGGACATGCAAGACTGAGGCTCCCTGACCAAAGCTGGGAGCAGCAAGGATGTGCAGGTCCTGATTTGGAAGTTGAAGAGAAGGAACTAAAAAGCTGCCAACATATTTTTCAGCAGAAAGCACATTTTGCTGAGTAAGCCTGAGAACACATAATCTAAAAAATGCCTGTTTTGAACGCATATTAAAGTCAATCACTTTATACTATAAAAGGCCAGCGTCACTTTTGCACAGCAAAGATTTCTAGCATACCTCCCTAAGCTGTGTGAAGATCCTTCCCTTCAGTGGGGACACTCCTCAAGGTTATTCCTTGAGGCTGAACAACACAGATTTTCCCAGTTGTTGGTGTGGGTAAGTAACATCAATCTCTGCTTAACAATTATTCTGCTACCTTGAATATATTTGCTTTAATATATTTGCTTCAAAAACAGTGCACTAAATCAGTAGTAATAGCAATCATACTGTGCAGGAAGTGATTCTGATTAAGTTTTTTTCCCCTTAATCATTATTGTAATAAATTAAAATAAAAAAATAATTTTATTTATATAAATATATCTGGTTTGCCATCCTTAATTCTGCAGGATGAAGGTGCATAAAAGCTCAATTAAACCTGTGTAACTCTTTAGCTATAAACCATCGACTAAGTCTGGGGCTAAGATTGTGTCCAGCTGTAGCTCAGTTCCTCTCTCAGAAAGAATTTAGAAAGGGAATCCTTTCTGTACCTTGTGGCTTCTGTTTGTGAAGGGAGGGCTTTTCTAATAAACTTTGTCTGAAGCTCCCATTCTGCCCGCGACATCTCAGAATTCTCCTCCATGCCCCTGAATTCAGAACGTTTTTCCTGACCTAGCCTGCTCCTTCAGGCCTCCATGGGCTGCAATGAAAGTTGCTGAGAAAGCTGAGTGATGTCAATTTGAGGCCACTCTCTATCATCTTTGAAAGGTGATGGGAGATCAGAGGAGGTCCCTGGTGACTGGAGAAAGGCAAATGTGGCACCCATGCTCAGAAAGGACGGGTGACACTACCTGCAAAACTACAGGGTAGTCAACAAGTTAGCCCCTCATTTTGGTCCCTGGGAAAATCATGGAATGTTCTTCTTAGAACACATTTTTAGTCAAAGGACATGTAATTTAGCCCACGTTATTTAACTGAGCATAGACTAGTCAAACTGATTGCTGTCTTGTGGGAAGAGATCAGTGGATGTCACCTGCATTTTAACAAGGCTTTTGTTTCAGTCTCCCAGCGCATTCCTCTGTCCAAATTTTGATGTTAGATAAGTGGACTACTAAAAAAGTGAAAAACTGACTGGATTATCAGGCTTGAGAACTAGTGTTCTTCAGATGTTTCAATATTATTTATCAATGTCCTGAGAAGCAGAGAGAATGCCCACTGATCAGTCTGCAGATGACACCAAAACAGATGGTTGACCAATATACTTGGAGGTACAGCTGCTATTCAGAGGGACCCAGACAGACTGGTGGGATGGACTGAAAAGAAATTCAGTGATGAGAAATGCAAAATACTGTACCTGGATACAAAATACTGTACGAGCCTGTGTGGTGGTACAGACTGATGACTGGTTGGAAGTCTGTTGAAAATGATCTGAAAAGGGTCTAGGGCTTCAGGAGAACAGTAATTTGTACCTGAGATAGTGCTGTGCCCTGCAGGTACTAAAGGCTTACAGCACTCTGGGGTGCAGAACAGAACACAGCCAGGAACCAGAGACTGTGATTACTCCTCTTCAGTTGGCACTTGAGTGATTCCAGAAGAGGGCAGCCAAGATGGTTGAGGTCTGAAGCACCTGCCCAACAAGGAGGGGCTGATTGAACTGGCCTTGTTTAGCATGGAAAAGAGAAAACTTTGGGGGGACCTAGTAGCAGCCTTTCACTGCCTTTAGTGGCTCCAGATAGTGCAAGGTACTGCATTGGTGAGCATGGTGGAAAAGTAACAGACAATGGTCATTAAATCCGAAGGGGAGGAGTCAGACCAGATATAAGCAAAATAATTCCGTGATGAGGCAACTAAGAATATAACAGTTTACCAAAAGAGATGGCAAGATCTCTATCCTTGGAAGTTTACAAACAAGACTGGATTAAGCTGTGAGCAACCCAGTCTGCACTCAGTGTTGGCCCTGCTTTCAGCAGGAACTTGGACTAGAGACTTCCTAAGTCATGATTCCTGATTCTGCAACTGAATCCCATAGCTACTACTCCTTGCATTTAAAATTCACTCCCTAATAACCCTAGCCATGGCACTTACATGGAATTAACCAGCTAACAGCAGGTCTAACAGACAGACTATTTTCCCTCCAGCAAACTGAAGCATATTCAATGAAACAATTAATCCATACCTAAGTGTCATACATCTGCTTCCATGCTGTCTTTATTTTAGCTTACTTTGTAGTTTCTGTGTTCCTCAGGGCAATGACTGTCTTTCTTTCCATGTCTGTACAGCATTTGGCTACTGCTGCCATTTAAACAATACTAGTAGACCCTAATATCCCACCAAGAACTAAATCCCAAACTGTCACATTTGTGAGCCCAGCAGCTGGTTCAGCAGTATTATTTTTGCAGAGTGCTACATCCAGCATGGCAGGCTCATTCCAGCTTAGAAAACCAAGCCCTAAAGGCAAACTTTTAAGGGCTATTAGATGCTCCAGATTCATTCTCATTCATTGTTATTCCAGTGATCACCATGGTGTGGCTGCATGGAGAACCAGGATGACTGTGACATGGCTGTGTGCTCTTGAGACAACAAATGACAGGAAACGATAAGGCATTTACATTTTTAGCAACAAGCCTGCTTCTCTGAAATACTGCCTGGGCTCCAGACTTTGTTCAGCATATCCAGGAGTCAGGGGGGATACTGAAAGGACATCACTGCTGGCCAAAAAAAGCACAGAAAGACAAAACAGACCAATTTTAATAAAGTGTGTAGTGAATCTGACCTTATGAGCCTTCAAATGACCACTATCCTTGTTTCTGTTTGAAAGTTAATTTCTCTGTAATAAGGTCACTTATTAAACGTTGGATCACTCAGTACAGTTGCAAAGACCGTCTGCTGCTGCTGCCCCTTATTTATCAGCTCTTTCCAAAAGCAAGTCATTTAAATAAAGCAGTTAATTATGCTGTGCTTCCATTAGCAAGTTGTTTCCTTGACAGCTCCCACTCACCACTTTCGGCACTATTTAGGTTCTTTTAAAAATAATGTGGAAAGTATCTAATAACTGCCTCTCAAACTAAACCAGTCTAAGAATAATTTGCCAATCATTAGGAAGACACATCCAGCTGAAGGGGTTCTATAAACAGAGGCAACTCATGACAGCTTTTGGACTTGAGTATTCTCATAGTAATTCTGAAAGATCAAGCTGCCAAAATGCCCCCAAAATTGTTTATGGTGCCCAAGTCTCTTTTACTGGTATAGCTTTCTTCTGGCAGAGAAGAGATAGCACCAGGGATGTGAAGCTGGCTGCGGACACTGTGGCATCAGCCCTGAGTTCATGCTGTGATGGAAGTTTTAAAACTGAAGAGTGAAGTGAAAGATCCAAACTAGAGATGGAAAATAGGTCTTCAGTATGTGGCAGCTGTGTTATTCTCATTACATTTACACACAAATCAGGGCCCTTTGTCCCCTACCCTGCCATTCCTTATTGTCCCAACACCACAGAAGCACGGAAGAAGCTAAGCAGACCCAAGTGATAAGCTAGGTAGGCTACTGCTTTTACTTTAGGCAGTACCAGCAGGGACAGCAACCCACAGAGAAGAGTCAAGAAACTAATTTGGAATAGGAGGCACAAAACACATGATGCAGCTAAACGATTCTCAAAGACACTGGCATTAAATTAGTGACCTGAAAAGAAGGGGCTAAAGTGGTACTGACTCACATAGTAGAACAAGAGTTGCAAAAGTTTCTTGAAAAGAAAGTCAGAATTCACCATTTGCATGACCCAGGAAATTTTAATAGCTTTGAGTTTGCTGGAGGTGATTTTTCTGTCCTGGAACAGAATCAATCCACCAGTGAAAAGACAATTAGTTTTACTCTTCTATTGAGACACGTGGATCTACAAAAGGACATTCAACAATAGAAAGGTCACCCCATTTCTACACTTGCAGGACAGACCTACTTGTGAAACACACAAGGGTTTTCTTTTTATACCAAAATATTAATTATCCAGGTTCCCTAGTTCTACCTTATGCAAGAGTCCTTTAATTTCAGTGGGAATTTTGCCAGGAATATCACTGAAGAATGAGATATGAAACAAAATTGAAGCAGTACAATTGGCTCAGGTGTTACTAAAAGGTTTTTTAAATCCTGTAAGCTGCAAGAGCAAAGCCATGTTCTCCCTAGCTCTCACCCTAATATTTAAGGACAGCTGCAAATGTTTCAATTATTTGAATCAGTGAAAGCCTGTGTAATGAACATCTTTCTTGGACTATAGTTAGTGAGATTTCTTTTCCCAAGATACCACATACTGTCTGTTCCACTCATCCAACACAGATTAAGAGCATCACACGATGCAAATGCATCAGTTCTTCCAGCATCAAAGAGAAAATAATTGAGCACATCCTCAAAAGCAAAATCTGTGTAAGAGTACAGGAGTAACAAAATCAGTGATTCACTTAAGGCTCTGGCCTTTCTTGTCTTTTGATGAATGTGTTTGGTTTTTTTTTTTTTTTAACTCTGGCACGACCCTGGGAGGTAAAACATTGTCTGAAGCTTTCAGGATGCCTTTTAGAAACTATATGTTCATGCCTTGAATGACAGACATGTATGGCATTAATATAGAAAATGCTTAATTTTGAATGTTTCCCTGAGTCAAGGGAGAGTCCTTTAACATAATAAACCATCTTCTGTGTACTCAAAAATCTGTGGAGAGGCAAAAATTATTTTCAAGTGCCTCAACTCCAGCCATACTCAGGAAAAGGAAATGGAGAGACTTTTTGGGCAGAAGCCACTACTATTACCCTGCATTTCAGAATATGATGAAACTTGCTTTTTCAACTGAAGTCCTAACAACTCTGGTTAAGCTAAAATGATATTATGTGAAATGATGTAAATTCACTGACCAAAATGAAAACAGGATAGTTCTGACATTAGGATTTTTTTTATTTAACATAATTTAAGAAAATTTGCCCTATACATTTGAAGTACCAGGGTGATACACTGCATCTGCCTTTTTGGCTACCATTACATTTTAAAATATATTAATTTAGACAAAATGGTGTTTTAGTAGAGAAGATGGCTGAATAAATCCCAGGGGGGAGCAAGGAGTTATTCCAGCATACTAATGCTTTAAGATGTAATATTTTTTTACATCCTTTTCTAAATGAACACATTACACAAGTCCAACTCTCCACCACAAACACACTACTCAAGAAAACAGGATTAAAACTTCAAAGCAAAGAAATGTACTCTAACATTGGCCAGAAGTGGAAGAACAAAAACACTGCTAGAACATTTGAGTTTAAAATGTAGTTCATAAAATGTGTTGAATACCGTAAAGTTGTTTTCACATGCAGTTAAAGCAGCAGTGGGTAAGCAATCATTGAAATTACACCAGCAATAAACAGTGAAAAAAACTGGCCATTGATGGGAAGGAATTCAGAGACAAACAGCTCCTGTGAAAGCAGAGGCCAGAGGAGACTGGAAACCACATCTTGAGAAAACCAAAAGTCTGCTGCTGTGCAGTGTTTATTTAACACTGCTACCTTTAGACATAAAACACTGAGACCATTTCAACAGTTGGAATTTTCCCATGGATCCCACTACAGTTACAGTAATATCAAAGTTAAACCATCTCTTTTCTCAGCCCCAAACATAATTTCCTTTTTTAACCTGGTTTTTGTGTTCATTTCTTTTTCTTGGTGTGCACAAGAGATGCTGAGACTGTGGAATAAGGTGATATTGGAGCATTTCATCTCTCCAAGCAGGAATCATAATGCTGCACCAAGAGGCAGATCACACTGGCATAAAGGATTAAAAAAGAGTCTGGCCTGGAATATCAGGAGGTATTTTGATAGGCAAAAGAAACTATCTGACACTTTGTCAGTGAATACCATAAAGATCTCAGTTAAGAGAGTGAGAGACGAAGGCCCCAAAGGCAGACTGCACACTGCAATCAAGTTCTAGAGAGAGAGGACTCAGAGGACTCAGAGGATGGAGTAGAGGGCAATTTCCTTGTTCCAGGTGGCTGGGCTAGAAGCCATGTAGCAGGAGGAGTTTCCCACAAAAGTCCTGGGTGTTTTTGCCTGTGATGGTAAAACCATAAGAAGCAAAAGGACACTGCCAGAAACTGTACCAGCAACAGACCTACTGGGATGACAGACACTTTATGAGAAAGAATGCTGAGTACAAGCAATTCAGGCTATTCCAATGTGAAATTAGTCTCTAAAAATGAACAAGAATTATTCACAGGGTTTTTATTTTAAACTTCTCACCTGGCTTAAGATACTTAAAATGAACATGATAGATGTGGATATTAAAGATGTTTGCGTGAGTCCAGAGGAGGGCTACAAAGACAACCAGAGAGCTGGAGCACCTCTTCTATGAAGATTGGCTGAGAGAGTTGGATTTGTTCAGTTTAGAGAAGCAAAGGCCTCAGGGTGACCTTACTGCAGCCTTTCAGTACCTAAAGGGCTACAAGAAAGCAGACGACAGACTTGTCACAAGGGCATGTAGTGATAGGACAAGGGGGAATGGCTTTAAACTGAAAGATGGTAGGTTTAGGTTAGATATTTAGAAAAAGATCTTTCCTGTGAAGGTTGTTAAGCACTGGAACAGGACGCACAGAGAGTTGTGGATGTCTCATCCCTGGAAGTGTTCAGGGCCAGGCTGGATGGGGCTTGGAGCAACCTGGTCTAGTGTAAGGTGTCCCTGCCCATGATGGGGGGCGGGTTGGAACTAAATGATCTCTAGGGTCCCTTCCAACCCAAACCATTACATGACTCTATGAAATAAAATGGTTTGATTTCATCATCTGACAGAACTGTAATGAACAAGCAAGACCCAGTTAGTAGCACAGCAGTGCTAAAGGAGAAGAGGAAGGCAATGACTATACAAATGAGAGACTCTTTAAGAGACAATGAGGAAGAAAATTTAGAAGTGTTTACCAAATACTTTTCTAGGTTGGAGACAAAACTGGGAACCTAAGTAAAATGCAGATAGGTTTAGCATCCCAGGCTACTGCTGTAATTTTTCTCTTTTAGTAAGAGCTTCTTCAGGAAAAAGAGAAATAATTTTCCCCAATAACGTAAGAAGCATGGGGACTTTAAAGGGTTCATACAAAAAGAAAAACTGTTTGGACAGCCCCACTGATCACAAGCTTATTAAGGCTTTCCTGTAGTGGCAGGATAGTTCAAATCCTTAGGAACATTAAAAAAAAAAGTCTGCTTTAAACTCAATTGGGTAAACTGAGCTGTGAGTGACAAAGTGGAAACACTAGGTAGGCAGAATGACACTGGAATGAGTACTCTGGAATCAACTCAAATTCTAAAACCTTTATTCTTTCTGCTTTATTGTTACACATCATAGCTCTTTCTAGCAGCCTTTCTACACTACTTCCTTCCAGTGAAGTAAGGTTTAGCTCTCAGGAAAATCTCCCCTCCCTCTGCTAACAAATGAAAGTCCAGCAACAGTTCAGAGAACATCAGTAGGTGTTTAGGTCATGTAAATACACCTACAGGATAGGCAGATATTTGACGTTTTTTGAACCACACTTTCCTCTATGGACCTAAGCAACAGTTTGCTTCAGTGCAGCTGAATTAATATTTTCATCCTCCACTCACGCTCACCAGAAGAGGAGGTTCCTGGGCTATTCTCAGAGTTAAAGCTGTATTTGTCCATTTTCTTTAAATCCTTAGTTGCAACAAATACTTAGAAGCATTAAAGGTCATCAAGATGAGAGTAAATATTCCAGCCTGTATTAAACACAGGCTGTACAGGCTTTCCTTCCTGTTCCCTGTTGCCTTCCACTTTCATTCACATTCCCAGTTATCCAGCAGCACACTATGACACCATCAGCTGGGCAAAATCTTGCAGTGATTCTTTCTTGTTCTTCTCTCATTTCCTCACTAAGAATGAAAACAAATGTTAATAGTAGGTTTATTTGTCCAGGAACTAATATGAACCTGTGGGACCCAAGCTCCATAAAGATGTAGCAAATAGGAAAGCAATTAACATTACAGGAATTTTGTGTTACACCTTCCTGTTGAAGAGTCCTGGGAAATTGTGATGGTATTACAAGAGATACTGGAACCTGTGGTGTGCTCTCAAGGCTTGTTCATTGTCCTCTCTGTAATGATTTTTTGTCCTCAATTTTCCTTCTGTGAGTTTGTGCTCCTGCACTTTGTATCAGTGAATATATGATTTTAATTTAATTGCAATGCAAGATCCTAATCAAACAAAAACAAGTTTTAGATTTTTCTGTTTTCTTTTATAGCTGCATAGCCACACCTTCTCTCTCTTTCTCACTTCAGTGGGCAAATAATTTTTTCCTGGAACTCTGCACCTGCAGAAGTTGTTTTAAAACCCTTCCCCCACTCACTGGAATGCTGTCCTCCAGTCATTTCTCTAAGACCTGCCACATCACCCACCTGAGTGAAAGCTAGAGGGAATATGCTGGTTGTTGCTGGTTAATCATCAAACCTCAAGTTAGGATAAACCTGTGGAGTCCAGTAGTGGTCCCCTATGGGACTTAATGGATAGCTGAGTGCCAGCTGGGATTACATGCCATGACAACTAAAACCATTTTTATTTCATCATTGAGTCTGAACTCACTGTCTGCTATGAGCTGATTTAGCAGTCCAAAAATTTTCACAAGGTGGATAAATCTGGTCTCCATCCTGACAACATGCAGTTAACAGAAAACTGTCAGAAAGGATGAGATTAGTTTTACTTTGCTTGATAAATCAACTTCTAATGCTATGTTTCACACTGACTACTGTTTTCTGACAGTAGGCTTTGCAAATCTATCTGAAAAAAACTCTCAGTGTACTGGGGCAGTTTCCTACAGGAGCGCTGCTTTCTTTGCGAGTTTTTTAGCATGTCTCAACAGGTAAGTCAGGAAAACATGCTGTCTTTTAACATCTGCCATCACACTCAGCCAAAAACCCACATTCATTTCTTTTCATGCCCTGCTGTTTCATTACTGTAAAGAAACTCAGAGAGCACTGAATTGCACTGCAGTGCTGCTCTACATTGTCAACGTGCGGCAACATCTCAATTTGGAAATTCACTGAGCTCTAGTTTAGTGCGGAAGGTGATAAAAGGCATTAAGATCCATTTATCTTTCATCTCTGCTCTGGCACTTTCATTTCTGCCCTTCCTCCTACTTGGTCAGGACACAGATCTGAATGAAAACTTTTGTGAGGGGAAAAAGGGGTGTCAGTCAAAGTCCACACATGCTAATATTTTTTCTGGTCCCGTTCTCCAACTGTCCAACTGGATCATACCATCATAGAATGATTTGGATTGCAAGAGAACTTAAAGATCATCTAGTTCTAACCCTCTGCCATGGGCAGGGACGCCTTCCACTAGACCAGGCTGCTCAGAGTCCCATCCAATCCGGCCTTGAGCACTTCCAAGGATGGACATTCACAACCTCTCTGGGCAAATGTTCCACTGCTTCATCACCCTCACAAGAAAGAATTTCTTCCTATTATCCATGATAATCCTGTTGCTTTTGTACACAGGGAATTGGTAGACAGATCAAGAAACAATAATTGAAAGAATAATCACTGCCTGGGACTACCCCCATTTTTGTCACCGGACAGTTGAGACCCCTTGAGATAGAGATTTCCCCTGGTATGGAACAGAAGTTCTTGATGAACACTGAAATTCTTCAATACATATAGTAACCTATAGTGACAATTAAATGCAGCAAAGTAAATCAGCAATTAGTAATTGTCATGCTTATTAATACTGACACTTCACCACCAGCAAGGTGTAGTTCCCCATTTTCTGTCGTACCTGCCAAATCCCTTGTGACCAGACCTCTCTGAGGAAGATCTATAGACAGCTGGAATCTGAGTTCTTTCAATTTTTTACCCATCTTACTAGCAATTATTTCTCAGAATGCTATAGCTGTTGCAAATGAGACAACCCAAAGCTGTGAATTGATATTTGATATCTTCAGGAAAACCACAGTTTCTGATTCCACTTTTAAAACATTTAGTATATTTTGGTCCATTGATTTAATCAGCTTGTCATCTTTTTAACAGGGAACTGTGAAGTTCCTCCCCAACACCCTGCATAAGTCAAGTTTTCACTTCACAAGTTTTTGAACCTGGACTTTTCTGTGACAATCTGACACAGAGGTGCTGCCGCCTACAAGACAGAATCTACGTCCCTGGATAGAGGGACAGAGAGAAGCATTCCTCAACAATGCCCTCAATACACACATCTATTTACAAGGTTTTTCCAGTATCTGCTTTCTAGCTTTATATTGCTTCCAGTATTTAAAAAAACATCAGTCCTCTCATCATGGCAGCAGAAATGCTTGTGTGACTATTTCAGTAAAACTCTGTCTGCACCGGGGAGCTGCTGGTAAAAGGCTTTGGCATTGCCCTCAAAAAGCACTGCTGGTCACTGCTGTTCACTCATCAGCTCCTCATTCACAGGGAGGAAGCTCTCAGTGCCTGTCAAGTGCTCACAGATTCCAGGCTCATCTTTGTGACCAGCCAGGTTCCTCCCAGGCAAAATTGCCTTTGACAGCTTGAAGCTGATGCCTCTGATTTTGCTCATAGGAAAAGAATTTTGTTAAAATACTGAAATAACAACTGCAGCAATGCATTGGCAGGTTTTACCTGACTTTTAGACTCTAGTTGGACATAATATAAGGAACATGAAGGATGTGGCTGCTCTGAACCTGGCTATGCAGATGCCTCATTTAAAGCAGGCTTGGATATCATTATTTTGCATTAAATACACAGCTCATACTGAAAGAAGGACCATTTGCAACAGCCTACACAATTTCCTTACAGCCACAGTGAGAAATTCCAGTCATGCACCCTAAACCCAAACATTCATATTCAGTTCATATTACAAGACAGTGCTTCCTCTATTCAAATTCTTTCAGTCACCTACCTTCCTTGTAGCTACTCCTGTCTAACAGCTCTCCCTTTCAAGATAATTATCAACATTTTCCACCAGGAGAAACATTTACCATCTGCAGAACCCCCTCCAGCATGTTCAGTATTTTTCTGCACAGCCTGTCTCAGATTTCCTCACAAGTTTCCCGGAGAATAACCCCTTCACCTTGTTGTCTCCTCTTAATAGTAAAAATAGGATTTTTTTTTACATTAGCTATATTTGCTTGATCTCCTTCCAGAACCACCTTGTTCCAAAGCTAAATTTCCTTTAGCACTGGATCACAGCAAGCCTTCTTTTGGATACCCTTTCTGTCTCTCAAATAAAGACTGTTTCATACACTCATCTGAGAAGTAAAGACAGTAAAAGCAAGGATGGGAAGAGGAATGATGAAATAAACTCAGGCAAAGCAGTATAAGCTGATGTCAAGCACTGCTCAGTCCTTGGGTCGAAGGGATGTGAATTCACTTTGAAATATCTGGGGCATCAAGTGACTGGCTTTCTAAGCATATAATTATTTTTCCCAAGGTGTTCCAGCAGTAATGGAAGATGAGGGGAGGGGGAAAATCCGTCACAGCTTATATAGTATCACAGTTTGTGCTCATGTGTCCTAGACTAAATAAAAAATCAGGATTTCCATCAATTTATCAATAATTCCAGTCTAAGAGTCTTTAAATTACAAGAGATTATTATGCTAATATGTTCACTGAGCAACAGCTCCATGAAAACAGGCTACTAAAAAGTGTAGCCTAACTCTTCATTTTCTCCTTGTCTTGTTCATTCAACACAGATTCTTTCCAGCAGTTGCTTTGCAGCCTTTCAGTCCTAGAGAGTACCTGTTTTCACAGAAAAAATTCCCTATTGCCTGCTTGCTATAAAAACGCTTCCACTGCTCCCAGTAGTCTTTAGCTTCTCTAAGAGCTTTTCTTTTTGTCTGAGTGAAAAGGTCTAAAGCCTGAGGAGAGAGAAAAATCCCTCTCCCTTTAGAGGATTAAAATATTATTTGGTTGGACTCAGAATGTGTTCTATTCAGGATCTTATGTGCAGCCCACAACTTCAGCATCCCCAATGTTGATCATTGCTCTCTTTTTTCTTTTTACCTGTCTCCTCACAGAGATTCAGGATTTTTCACCATGCACAGGGGACTGTCTATTCCATTTATATGAAACAATATATGTTAAACCACGAGTACTACAGGACCTAGATTATCTCCCTGGATAAATGCCTAAAAATATAGATCATAGGACTATGATTTACTTTATTCCTATTCTGAATTCCATTATTTATTTCATTTTATCTATTAAACCCATTTTTGGACTACAGCCTTTCATTCAAGGAATAAAATACTAGAAGAGTTTGTATTTTCAGTTCAGATAATTTTACTAACTACTAATCTTGATTAATTTTTCTTCTTCCATAGCATTGTTTTCAGCATTCATAAACTGAATCAAGCATCTGCTCCTGGGAAATCAGAACGTTTCATTCCTTCCCCTTTCTTCTAAAAAGAGACACCTCTTCTAACTGTCTTCTAGAAAGCTCTTACTCTTCTTTCAGGCTCTTTTCAGAAAGAGGTGGTCTGTGGTCTTGGTGCTGTGCTACCCCTGGATATCAGACAAATATTAGAGCAGGGCCAACAGACTTCTTTTATTTCATTCACATGGAATGATCTACAAATAAATGCTGGAAGAATGGTCTAGAGGAGAACTTAAGACACTGAACAGTCCAAGGTGCTTTCCCATTATAGGATCACTAGCCTTATTTGATTCTTCACAGATGATTGTCTAACCTGTTCTTAAAATGTCTTCAGAACCTCCCTATATCAAATATCCAACTGTTTTTATTATCCTAGGTCCTAGAAAATTATTCTTGTAGTTTAAAATAATCTTACTTTCTGCTGCTTCTTGTTTTCTGCTCCATCCACCATGAAGAAAAGATCATTTCCTTCGCTATTTTTTATCTGAAGACTGTTATATTCCCCTGTCAAATTTCTGGTCTAAAAATTACAGTTATTTCAAATCATCTTGCAGGTCACATTTTTCTGACCCATGATGAGTCCTACCGCACTCCTCTGGACTCCCTCTGATTGAATTGCATCTGTCTCAAAGTGCAAGAACCAACACTTTGCACCGGCCCCCAAGCTGAGGCTTTGGCCTCAGAGCAAAAGGATTTTGCTTCATGTCTTCCAGACTTCCATGTCTTTTACATATCCCAGCAAGATGTTTGCCTTTATTTGCAACAGCATGACATTGACTCATATTCAGCTTGTGATCTATCATAACATATTCTTTTCTGCGGAGTTGCAACCTAGTCATTTACTTCTGCCTTGTGCTTATTTAGTTGGTAATTTCTGCCTTATTGTAGTACCTTGTATTTATCCCTACTGAATTCAATTCAGGTCTTTTACTAGAAGGTCTTCCAATTTATTGGAAAAATTTTGAATTCTAGTATTTTCCTCCTGCATATTTCAAGTGTCACAGTTTTATGTCCCTGGAAAACGTAATATACCCACTCCTTATTTACCATCCAGGTCCTCTAAGCAAACACTGAATAAAAGCAGATCCAGATTACCCCAATGCAGCTACTGTGTCAGTGTTGAGCAGCTTGTGGCCTCTCTGAAGGACTGGCACATATTAAAAGCATACACATTATGAGCTCTGAATCTTCTGATATTTAAAGAAGATCTGCCTGTTCAGATAATCCCGTTTACCCAGTTTATAGCCTCCTTTACCTGCTATGTTCTATGCCTCACCAAAACAAATATTTGCATTAATGTGCTAACCATAGTCAAGAATCTCAACTTTTACATTAAAAATACCCAAAACCCAAATGAAATCTCTCACTCTTTTTCTACGAATAGCCTTTAATATGTAAACTGAAGTAAATTCTGTCAGAACCTGCTGGAATACTGGCAAAATAATTGGGAAAGATGTGACCATTTCTCTTCATAGATTTAGGGGTATGATAGAAATGCCCTAATTTATTACATTCACTGTAGTTACAACAGCAGCATACACTTCAAGGGCAGAACCAAGGCAGCTGGTTGATTTCAATGGACTGAACATTTCCTTTGCATCTGCTCTTGACCAATGACTTCAGGATCTTTTCCTTGGAGCTGAAATGCCAGCCATGAAAGTCACGAGCAGGCACATCGCAGACAGTAAGCCTTTGTGTACATTGGAATAAAGATGATCTGGTATTCCTCCTGACAACAGAGGCTTAACTCTCTGGTCTAGCCCTGACTCTTATTCCAGTAGTCATGACCACAGTGCCCCCAAATTCCTTAACCCAATATGGACAGTTTTCCTGGCACCGTGGCTGAGGCCCCAGCACAGCAGAAAACATGCATGGTGCAAATTAACCAGCTGGAGGGTAAAGAGGGAAAAATAGGGCTTTATAAATTTTCCCTGTTTCCCAGTGGGGCCCTAGTAATCAATTATTAGCCCCTGGAGTAGTCACTTACTGCTTGCTCTGCGATCATCTGATTCTGGCAGTGTTACCTCTGCTGGAAACCTCAGACCTTTGATTAGATGCAGCAGGAATTCCTCCTTTGTTCTCTAACCTGTCTGGAGGAAACATGCAACTAGAAAGAGGCTTTACAGGGACAAGAACCCAGGGGTAGACTTGGTATTCACAGACCACCAGCAGCACAGCACTTGTGTAGTACTGGCTTATCTCATTTGAACACAAATTTCCTTATCTAGAAGAGGGTCAAAGCAAAAGGTACAGAAAAGCTGAAAGGAAAAATGAAGTCCTGACTTTACTTCTGCTTGGACTGGACGGCCAACGGGATCCATACTAAATTTCTGAGTGCCAAACAAGAAGTAAGAGGCTTTTAATTTCTACTGGGTGAAAATCACAGCCAGTATTTCAAATATTGTAAGATGAACTATCAAATCGCCAAGTGTCTTCCAAGACAGTAAAGACACATGTGTCTTCCAAGACAGTAAAAAGAACCTCCCCCCTATAGATTAGTCAGTAAACTGTAATTCAGTGAAACATTATTTTCTTTAACTAGGTCCCTTGGAGTAGAATGCATGCTTCATACTTTGGTGATTTAAAAAGGTAGCTGCATGGATGAGTTCAGGAGTAAAACCCACCAAATCCTAACATCTGACCTCAGATGCTGATGACAAAGCCCCAGACTTCAGCATCTACAAGACTATAGCAATTTTAAGCCCTATTTTTTTCTCTATTCTTTTGCCTGAAAGTCAATGCAGAGATTGACTCATTCTCTTGGAGGGAGATATTTCTCAGCTGAAAATATTATATTCTCAAAGATACTCACCTCCCTAGAAATCTACTGTTACTATCAGTATCAGTTAATTTCAATGCTTTCTGTCTATAAGTAACCATAAGAATGGGTGAAAATCTGGCACAATGACAGTGATCACTCAGAGGCTCACTGCCTGTCCATTTTCTGCTAGCACTGGCCTCTTTTTCTTTTCGTCTTTGTATTACAGGGTGCTCTGCACAGAAGGTTCAAACTATCTTGTCTCTTTACACCTTTGACACATCATTTTTCTCTGTGTGCCTGTGTTCATCTAGGTTACTTTACACAAAAGGTTATTTAGGTTATTTTATACAAGTCTTCCAAGAGCTGGTGATGAACAGGCAGCCTTGCTGCTCTTCTGAAATACATGTTTTATTAAAATAGAGACTATAAAAGCTTATCATGCACTACATGACCACAGGTCACAGGATAGTAATCCTGTTTTTTTCACAAGTATAGCTGCTGCCATTGTGGGCCCACCCAGACTTCTGTATTTGGAAAATATGAATAGTTCACAGTTTATGAATGGAGAGCACAGCACAATGGATAGACGATTACACAAGTAAAATATAAATAACAACAACATCACAACTAAAACATAAATAACAACAAACAGGGTTCTGAGTTTTGGCGCCAAATCTCACGTTCCAGTGCATTTTATTTCTGCATCTGTTTCTTCACCTACAAAACAGCAAATGTCTATAACATCAACAAATTGTCAGATTTAAACCAATTCTCTATCGAAGCCATAGGTTCTCCATTAATGGCAACCAAATGCCCTCTGAAGGCATTGCTTCTTTCAGATGGAAAATATAAAACTCATGTGCAGAGCCTAGTCCATGAACCATTCAGCACTTTGAATTATAGCTTTTTAGAGGGAAACAGAAGGAATGCACAGGGTAATGCTGCTCTATTGGGAATCCTCATTCTTCCTTGACATACCTCCTAGTGCTACAAATTAACCCTTAAAAATGGCTAGACAAGGATACAGCTGCCATACGCCAAGATAGGATTGCAGCCTCACTGGTGTGTTTCAAACTCTTGTTACACATCCTGTCCCTGGAGAAGAGAAACTGCAGAAGGTTGCAATAGCATCAGAATGAATAATTGAAGCTTGGCTCATTCAGAATGTGCATAAACGGAAGGGTCACAATGCTGCCTTCTAGTCAGCCAGCAGCGCAGAAACTCACCAGTGTCTAATAGAAACATCATCTGGAGATACTGACCTACTTCTCTGGGAGCTTCTACAGAGTGGGTTGAGGAGACGACCGTGGGATGGCCAAGTACATAGAGGATTAAATCGTATTATCTAACAGAAAATCGTACATTACAGACTCAGTTGTATATGCTACTCTTGAAAAAACCCTCGGGACTTTGTTCCACCAAGAAACCAGAGATCCATGCAGGATTAATGCTATTTCTCACCTGAGAAACTCACCTTGCCAGGATGCTCTTCCCAATGGCGAGTCCCTAGGAGGTTTTCCTACCTCGTCTCCATGACAAGTGGGGCCAAAATTTTATACCCTTTCCTACATAAACTCTACAGCCATTTCATATTGGGGATAATAGGTGTGAGGGAAGGGTAACTCGTGCATTTCCCGCTATTGTCCAGCCGCTCGATGGGAACGGAGGGAGTGCAGCCCACCCGCGCCCTGCCCGCCGCCCCGAGGGCCGGGGGCTTGGACCCCGCAGGGTGCCCCGAGCGCAGCCCCCCTTCTCCAGGACCGCGGCGGCCGCCGCCAGAGCCCCGACGGTCCATCCGCTCGCACCGGCGGCCGCCCCTCGGGAGCCGCCGGGGCCAGGCCCGCCCGCGGCCCCGCTGGCATCGCCCCTGTCCGAGCGGGGGATCCCATCTCCATGCCCGGCCCTGCAGGTGCAGCCCGGCCCCGGCGGCGGCGGCTCCCCCGGCACGGTACCTGCTGCGCCCCGCGGCGGCGGCTCCGCGGCGTTGGGGTCTGAGCGCGGAGCGGAGCGCGGTGCGGAGCGGGGCCGCGGCGCTGCCTGCGCACTGACAGCTCGGGAGCCGCGGCGGCGGCGGGGGCCGGGGCTGGAAGGGGGGCTCGGGCACCCGGGGCTCCGGCGCCGAATCAGTGACGGGAGGAGGGCCCGGGGGCGGGCGGGAGCGGGGAAGGGGAGGGGGCGGCGGGGCTCGGGGCTCTGAGCCCCCCTCACCGCCGCAGCCCGGGCGGCCTCCGGGAGGCGCCGGCGCCCACGGGCGCTGCGGGCCGGGGAGGCGTGCGAGCGCCACACGGACAAGGGTGACCGAGGATGCGGCGCTGTGACACGGCCGGGCCGGGCTCCCCGCTGCCTTCCCGGGAGGAGAGGGCGCTGGGAGACGGGCGCCGCGGGATGATGCCCTTCATTCAGCACAGCGGCGGCTGAGCCAGGCGGGCGAGCTCCCCGCGCCGCTCCCCGCCCGGCGCACGGGGCAGCGGTGGGGCAGCGGCCGGACCGCGTGGGGCGGCAGCGCAGCGCCCTCCAGTCCCGGGCTGAGCCACCCGGGACGGGGCTCCCGCCCCGGCCGTGCTCGGCCAGGCCGATGAGAGAGAGGAAACAGCCTTAGCTAGACCAAAGGATGTGACTGGGGGAAGCGACAGGCTTTTGGCTACCCAAGATCATGTTCATGTCTGACCTTCTGCTCTGGAGATCTCTGCGAGTCACAAAGCATGTCCATAGACCAGCTGTGTTATTTGGTTTATCAAAAGCTTGTATCTCTCTCTAGAAGCTTGGCTTGCCTTAGATCATCACCTAACAACAAGAAGGCTACTACTTGTTCCTTTGAAGGCTGGCGCTGATTTTTGCTGACAGCAAAATAGTAGGCTTTTCACATTCCTGATCTGAGTTGAAGAGCAAATTTGGGGTTTTGTAAAGCATGTTTATTATTAACCCTGTAAAATCTAATGTTGACTTCCAAAAAGAAGATTTAAAGATGTGAATGTTTAAAAAATGTTCTGGCTCTCCAACACTAAAGGTCTTTTACCCTTCAACACCCACTTGCTATGGGAGGAATTTAAATGCCAGTGTACTCATCAGAGCAGTGAGTACACTGGCACCTAGTAATGTTTCCCCTTGTGCATTGTCCAGCCGTTGTTGCCCTGTGCTGGCATGCTCTGCTATCCAATCTCCATCCCTCTTGTGGCAGATACCAGGACTTTCTCCTGTTGCAGCAACAAACACGTTTGAATCAGTTTTCACATAAGACACGTACCAGTCACAAGGCTGATTCTTACAATAGACAGAGAATGGAAAAAAATAAAAGAAAACAAAAAGCTTTTTTTCTGAAATTCTGAGAGGAAGAGGACTGACAGATGGAATGACCAGAAAGTAATTTACTCTTTGGGGCGAGGATGCAATTTATGGCATAACAAGAACTTCCTACTGCTTGTTTAACATGGTGTGCATATCATATTAAATACCTGCCACCCTGCAAATCATCCCTATCTCTGTACCCACCAGGTGCTGCATTGTCCCCATGTTATATTTTTTTCCTTCCCTCATACAGAGCAAAACAAAGGTGTTGATGACAGGCAGAATGAGACATGAGAGAGTTAGAGACTAACCCTCATGTGGGTCTGGTAACAGCTGTCAGCTGAGCAGAGTATATCCTGGATGGGCTCACATCCAGCTGGTACTGCTGGCTAAACATATTTTGTGCTCTCCTAACAGCTTCTTTACACATTTCAAAGGACAGATTACTCAACCCTCAATTCACTGCTTTTGGAGGAATGAATGGACCACTGACTCCCAGGATATGAGAATGCTCATCTTGGACATAAACTAAACAAATGTATTCCTTTTAATCATCTAGCAATGATAGCAGTGCTGAGTAATTATCAACAGTATGATAAACTGTCCTTCTGAATATCTATGTTGCCACTGGGGTCAAAGTGATTGAGTACTAAGATACTACAGTATTATAAAATAGATGTATATTTTCCATTATCCTGTGTAGTCCAGATGAGCTGTGCTCTGTTCTGCCTCTGCCAGACAGATTTTCTTTCTCCATGGGGCAATGCTAGTACATGCCTCTTGTGCCCCAGCTGAGGAGAGGCAGAGGTCTGAGAAGACAACTGTGCTTCCATCCAGCAGCAGCTAGTGGATTTACTACATCTCCTTGGAAAAGTGCTAAAACAGAGCAGAGCTGCCTTATCTGTGGGTTCTCAGGAAAGAGGCAGGAGAAGGTGGAGGTTTTGTGGGGGGAAAGGAATACACTTCCCAAAAACAGAGAGCAGAAGAAGAGCTTCTAGTCCCACCTCATACTGTTGCCTTCACTGCAGCTGATAGTCCTCCCCACAAGGACATGAGGCCCCATGGGTGCATTGGAATGTCTTTTCCATGTTAGTATTCTGAAAATTCTCATGGCATAACTCATTAATAAATGGCAGCCTTGAAAGTGTAAGAATCAGTGCTATAAAGTTCAAGACTGTGGAAGAGGATGCTTATATTTTTAAAAATGAAACTGATTTCAGTCACTTGTACTCATTCACTCCTATTTAACATATTCACTCATAGTCATAAGCACCAAGATATGTGTGTGTGAGGTCTGCTCATGGCTCTGTGTGTATGGGTGTGTGTGACACAGAGGACAGGGGACAGAAGCTCCTGAGTCCTTGGGATGCCTTTTAGGTTTGTCTTCATCAGGCATAAGAAACCACAATTTTGACAAGCAATTTTATGACCCCTGTGAGTCAAGATGTCATGGCATGACTATGACCTCAGTTTTGCATTTTTCATCCTCCCTAAATCTTAGGCAAGGCTGTTGCCCATCATCTTTGTTTTCTCATTCTGGGTATCTTTATTGCTGCCGTCCTGTTGAGAGAAAAGGGATGGGCCATCTTTGAAGTGACTGTATCAGAGCACAGACCTTCTGGTGTTGATGTATGCATATTCCTTATTACCTGCTTTATTGTTTGCTTGTACCCTTGTTAAAAAAGATGTGCCATATTTTTAAGCTTTGATCTTTATTGTATCACTGTAAAGATAGAAAATGTAAGTAGTAATTCAAACAAGCCTAAGGATTAAAAAGAATACCTCAAGAATATGTAAAGACTCACTAATATGTAAACCAACTTATAGTGGGACAGTGTAAGGCTAAAAGAAATAAACCTGGGTGGTCCATGTGTCAAAAATCCTGCATTAGGATGCTGCTGTTTACTTATTTATTACAAACCTGGAAATGGAATGATCAGGTCTTAACAGATGTTATCACTTGACTTACAGTGGAGTCTCTCAACAGCAAAGGACATAATTAATGACTATCATGGGTAAATAACTAATATGCTTTTTTTGAGACCCCACCTGCAAATACTATTCTTGGAATTGAAGGGATTTGGTGAGCTTTGTTTTGGTTTGTTTCTTTTTGTGGTCTGGGTTTCTATGATTCTGGATAGCCTGCTTAAGAGAGATATGTGTACCATTTCCCATAGAAGAATTTAAAGCTTGAGCCTTGAGGGTCATTGATCATATCAGGTGTCTAGAGTGTGTTGTAATGGCAGAAAACCAAGTGTAGAGAAATTTTGTGTTGAAATTTGGAGTATCCCCATCTAGAAAGGTAGATCAGAGGGCAGCTATGATCACGTCTCTAGAGGAGCAGTTCTGTGCCACGTGAGTGAATGAGGAAGGAACAACAGCTCTGGTCAGTGCTGGGTGTGCTGTGTTTTCCTTTTCTTGCCAGCTGAAAGAGATGCTGTGGGTGCATGTGGTGCATGCCAGCAGAAATGCAGCATAAGTTATGTTCATGTGATTGAAGTGCAATTCTGTGTACAGTCAGAGCAGAATAATATTTCTTGAAAGACTACCTTGGGAGGCACTGGCAGGGACCACAGAGAAAATAGCACCAGGAGAATGTAGAAAACCTTTGTGACTGACTGGAAAAAAAAATCTGGTAGACAATCAACTTACTGAATAGGTATTAGACTCCCAGCAAGACACCTACTGAGGAGCTTGTCTGGCAATATGTAACAGAAAAATTCAGGAGATATCTGATGGAAGTTCTTGCAAGAAGGTGAGCAATAGCTGCTGGTGACTCCATGAAAAAAAAAAGTACAGATGAAACCAACAGCACAGTGATAACAAGGCAGAATGCTGCAATTTTGATGCACATGACAGATACAAATGCTGATCTTTCCACCAGAGAAGCAGCCAGGCACATAAAAATTGACAATAAAAGAATGTAGAAAAATATATTTTGAATTCAGTGCATGGAACACAATAAGGTGTCAAAGAATTTAGAGAAAAAATTCACTTGTTTGTCTCCTAGATCCTGACAAGAAAAATAATAAAATACAATTCTTAATGATAAAGAGAATTTTGATATAACTCACAACATAGGAATTCCAGAATATTGATGGCTCACATAACCTCTGTGGGAAGGAAGGTGTGGTATAAATATATATATTTCATGAAACTTAAAGTCCTGACAAGCATTTCACAATGACCAAATACAAGAAGAATGTCAAAATTCTCCTGGAAGAAACAAAGTATTTTCCTTTATGTTTGAGGAAGCTGACATATGTCAGAGAGATGTACAACTCTGAATTCCACTGGGACACCTGCAGACACATATACAGATCTTGTATAAACTCAACCAGAGATCACCTGACACCACAATCAAATCTATCTCATCCAGTTAGGAGAAACAAGCAAGCAAGCAAACAGACAAAAAGAAACCCAAACAAAAATCACTCTAAAACAGTTTGCCTAACAACAAGTTAGTTCCTATCCAAGTACCAAAGAAGAAAACCATTTTTACAGGTATGGGCTTTCCCCTTTCCTCATGCAGTCTTTGTCCTTTTCCTTACAAATATTCTGGAAAATTTATTCTTTTGACATATCACTAGAATACAAGTTAAATATCATAACCAAGACTTTAATGTCTATATTCAATAATACTGACCCAGAATCAGCTTCTAAAGATGAGGATCAGTTAGCATATGCAAGCAGGAAACCTTAACAATACCATTGTAGATGGATCCATTCAGAATCCCAAATAAATACCTAGAATTTGTAGATGGTAGCTACATAAGCAGAGAAGCAATTATTTCCTTAATGCATAAATACTTTAACTAAAATGGTATCCACTGGCAGCTAATTCAAAGGTTTTCTAGTGATAATAAAATTTGCCTATTAAAACTGATTTTTTTACAAAACTATCTTTCATATCCAAATAAGGACAATATAATTCTCTATTTTAGGCTAATAATAAAACCATTTTGAAATCTTTCTTTCCACAGTGTGTACCTATATCCATGTATCTCTGTTTTTCCTCCATGTCCCTTGAATTAAATTCTGAATTATGTGGGCATTTACCCACAACAGCTAAAATTACTTTTCATCTCTGAGCTGTGTTCCTAAAAATCTGAATATTAAACCCTCATCTTCACTCTAAGAGAATCATCAGAATATGTGTCAAAGAAGCTGAGAAAAATCTTTACGGGGTTGATCAATCTTTTCAGTAACTAAGTTCTTCAATGTTTCAATTTGAAAATGTGCATTTTCTCAGAAATCCAACAGATTCCTCATTTCTATGTGTGTCTCAGTTTTCACATTTTTTAAATTCTGTAAATTGACACATTTTTATGACTATCAGCTCTCCTTCAGGCATCCTTGGGATTTAAGAACTCTCCTTATTAGTTGAAATTATAGAACAAACATGTTGCCAAGCTATTTTTACCAATAACAACATGCTTGGAAATTCTGAACCTCTGTGAATATAACTGAACAAAAGTAAACAGCAGTGGTCTGAGCAGTAACCCCTAACCCTTTTGCATTTTTTCTTGCCCCTCAATTGCGTTGTTAAATATTTCTGAATGAGTACATAGACTGCCATGTGGTAAATCCACATTAGGAAATGGATACATCTGAAAAATAGTCAAAGAAGAAAAGAAAATGCAATTCATCACCTGGATGAGGTTCCTGGTCCTGTTCATTGCGCATTTCCACAAATGATTGCCCTGGCATCTGTCAGAAATTGGACATGGGCAAGGACAGCCTAAGGCAGTAGAAGAAACGTTTGTCAGCCAGCATCCTCAAGCACATACACAGCCTGCTGCAAACACTGCGCTGGGTTTCTTCACAGGGCTTATATAAACCTGGCTGTGCTTAGGTAGTTCCTTCAACTGTCTTAAATGTCAGTATAATCCCCTTTCTTGAAATCTGTGCACAGCCAATAATCACATATAAACACCCCAGCTCTTTGAGATAGCCTTTTTCACTTCCATGGTTCTCAACTTAGCACTTGACTGTCTGTTGAAATAAGCTACCACTCTGCATGTGTGATAAGTCACATTATTTTGAGTGAATTATGACACAACAGAAATGTCTGCAATAAATCACCCATCTACACTACCCTGCCCACTCAACAGAACACAGCCATAAAGTCTCATTTCTTGACGATGATTTCTTCACTATTTTTTATTTTAAACAGTGTTGGAAAATAGCAGCCTCCTATTTTCATTCCCTGTTAAAGCCAACTTTGACTGAAGCCCAAATCCTTATAACAAAGGCCAAGCCATTTACTTTATGTATGTCTCTGAAAAGAATCAGTGGTCACAGAGCAGCAGTGTCCTCAACTGATTTTAAAAAAAGAAATGAACAGCATATATTTTGAAGACAACTTCTGCATTTGGAAACCATCTTCTCTGTCACTCTTGAGACAGGTGCTATGGAAGATGACTCCAAGTTGGTTTTATCACTCAAAAAGTAATTTTCCTTAAAAAAAATTCCTACACAACTGCCATCTGTGTTAAATTATATGTCTATAACTCAACAGACAGAAGAAGGTACTTTTGTCTTTCCATCTGTGCCAGGTCCTTTGTCTGCAAACACCAAGCTTTGCTGTTTGAATAAAAATATTTTCCTGATATTTACGTGTCTAATTGAAATTATAGTTTGAACCTAATGCATATTCAATTCATTATAATATATGAGTAATTTTTTTTTCTGGTTACTCCTTGGAGCAGAAATATTGGTGTACAAAACTGTATTCCATTTCTTCTAAATACCATACATAATTGGACAGAAACTCTCATCATGCCCTACTTTCTTTGCAACTCTGCCCCCATCCCCTGCTTCTCTATAGGAAAAGTAAATTTGATCAGATTTCTACTATTTGGTAGTTTCTAACTCTGTAAATACTCTTTCCTTGCATTAAGCTGTTTAGAAAATGTACAGTTCTTCTTGAGATCCCAAACACATTCACATTGTAATGTGTAACTTCTTACCCAGTATGCTCCAATCCCCCTGAAGTCTCACAAGTGAATCATACAATGTTGGATTACTAGCTGTAGAATTTGCTAAGTAATTTAGGCATGCAGAGATTGCATACAAAAGGATGTGATAGAAATTAAAGTTTTTGTACTTTTATTGTGCACTGTTCAAAGTGACAAGGAACCTGGCATTCCTTTGGAATGCTAAGTAATTAATATGGAATGCAAGCCTTGTAAACCTTTTTCTCAGTAAAAATCAGTTTTTCCTAAAGAAATAACTGATACCTTGAAAGAAAGTCCTTCCACATTATGGCCATTCTAGATAACACCTCTCAGATATCTGCACTCCTGCTAATTGTTTGGAAATTAATTGCATTTCCCACTATCTGCCTTTTTTGGATGCATCTTTGTTATACCTAACGGTTTCAGGAACTCAGCCCAAAAATTCAGGCTTGTATACCCTAAAGCTAAATAATTTAAAGGCAAAGATGTTCTACCAAACTAAAAAATACCCAGCTTAATGCATACAATGCAGTGCACATGCAAAGCTATGCCTACTACTCCAACCACAACTTTATGGAGGCTGACTACAACGCTTCTTCCTGATTATCAACAAACTCTAAACCTAGCTTCCCCTGTAATAATTCAGATTATTGTTCCAAATTGCTTTAATATGATGGTCCATAAAGCTCATCCTTTTAACCCAAATGTATCCAGTGAATTAAAAACAGTCCCCACAGTAGCAATCAAATGTCTCCTGTGCCTACTCATCTCAGGAAGCAAAGTCATCCTTGATGAATTCTATCAAGCTAAGCTGCAGCAATCAGCAGCTTCTTTCCCATCATCCAGCTGTACTTCTATGCTAAAATCTCTGTCAGTTATACAAAAGGTCTGCCCCCCTCCAGGGTGTAGGTGTATCAAAATCCAAATTAAAAGAAAACACACACAGTTGTTTAATATTTGTCTCCCCAGTTCTATGGCTGAAGGCAAGCTCCTCTGTGTTTTCTCATTCCCCTTTCTTTCAGATTTCAGGAAAATGGTTTTCACGTCTCTTGCTTCACAGAGGCAATCACTGAACAGCAGAACCCAAATACTTCTAATAAGCCCTCCAGCTCTCTGCCTAACAGGACATTGTGGAAGGACCTTACTTAGATTGTTAGAGATAAGTGTTCAACACTTATTCTGTACTTCAGTGATTTTACCTCTAACATTAATATAGTGTCTTTGCTACACTTGCATGAGGCTCAGGACTCACACATCACAAAACCAGACTTCAGGCTGATTTCTGCCCAAGCAAGTGGTTCTTCTTCAAGGGAAAGGAAGTGTTATTGGCTGAAGTGTTATTCTTTCTCTTTTCCTCTCTCACTTCCTCCTCTTCCCCTTGCACATGGTACTGAATGTGTGTTTATTGGTGACTGATGCCAGGGAAACAGAAAAAGCTCATGTGCCTCTGTGTGGTCTTTGTTCTATTTGCCCGCCCACTGATTTCATGTTTTCCTTTGCTTTAATGACTGTACAAGAATCAACCACACAATTATGCCCCTATGATTTACAGGAATAAATAGGCTTCTGATGAAGGGTTTTGTGCTGATTTACTTGTAACAACTTTCCCCCCAGTTGTTACCCTAAGACACACAAGCCCTAAAGCCTACACCTGGAGTGCCCTGTCTGCTTCATGCCCCAGATGATTGTTGGGCAGCTATTCTTAGATCTCCTCTATGCTGCCAAACTCTTGCAATACAGTTATCAGCAATGAGTTTTGCCTGACCTTGAGCCTGCTGCAGAGTGACATGGGAAGCTTCAGTTTTCTCATATAACTCAGCCCTCCTGGGGGGAAAACAGTATAAGAAAAGCCAAATGGTCTAATTAGTCTCAGACTCACAGTCTGGAAAGGACAGACATCAGCCCTCTGCACTGCAGGAAGCAAGATGGTTCTTTTTCCTTCTCCTCAGGGGCCCATACTTTTCCCAAAGGAGCAGAGTTAAAAAATGAAGAGACAGAAAAAGAAATAAAGGCCAAAGAAAGACAGCTCAATATCCCCTTTTCTAGTTTTTATTTTCTTCTCAGAAGTTGAGATGTGGTCCTCTTGGCCCATCTCCGAGTAGTGCAGCAATTCAGCAGGCAGGTAACAGGATACCATGGCTGGAAGAACCACAAGAGCTGGTCTGCTGGTCACTGGTGCCTAGCTTCTGGAGAGGGCTGGCTGTGATCCCACCACTTCAGAGAATGAGGCCAAGACTGAGCAAACAAAGAAAATTCCATTTTTTCCCCTGCAACCACCTTGGAAAACTCGCTCTTTATACCCTCTGTTCCTTTTAGCAGCAAAACATAAACAATATCTATAAATGCTATGCAGGTACTGTCACTCTGAAAAATTGTGGTCTCTGATATGTATGATTAGTAGCCTTTTCATGCCTCTGTGGAGGCTTCTTGTGAAATTAGGAGCAAGTCTCACTGAGTAAGAAAATCAGAATACATCATAAGGTAGAAATGATTAGAAAGTTTCCTTTTATAGTCTATAATTAAAGTGTAGTTTTAGATTAGAAAGCTGAATACCTGGAAGATTCATGGAAACTCAGTTCTGCCTTTCTCATTCATATACAAGAATGGTGTATTTCCCGTTCTAGTTTTTGTCTCTTTAGTGCAAGGATTTGACTTCACTTATTTACTGCAGTCTGAAACCTGGAATAAATGCTCGACACAGCAGAAAACGTTGTGCTGTATGTCACAAAAATTGAGTAAAGCGATAGTAAATATAGCCAAAGGACTTCTGAAGATGGTCAAACATATATCAAACACACTGGAATGTCAGAGGGTTATGAAAGATTGGTAGGTTGCTGCTTGAAAAGGTCAACCTTTAGTAACAAAAAGTTTTCAAAAAACCAACTCATCTTGACACACAGGCTCACACATTTTAGGAAAGAGAAGAATTAAAGAGGATAATTGAAAATTTTTAAGAATGCCTGGCATGTGACAGGATTACATCTTGTAGCTGGTGGTCTTTCCTCTGACTAAAATTGAACAGAGAACGGTTTGTAATACATTAGCATCATCTGCTGGATAGTGCAAGGAATACAGTTTGGAAACTGCAATACTAAGTATGATACATACCATTACTGTATTTGGCAAGCCATGCAGAACAGGACGAACAGTTCAGACTCCTTCTTTGTTAGAACATTTCACATTTTCTTTTATTTCTGGAATGTTTTCCTCTGCCTAAAAAGTCCTAGCTTCATGTAGCAGAAAGTGCTGTGTGGTAACTGTAGGAACAGGATATTAGTATACAATATTGGCATTTAATTACAAATGTAACACTTTTAAAAAGAGGCTTAATTATTTTAACCATAGAAAAATTTGAACATCTTTGCAATGAAACCCAAAAAAGAACTTACAGTCCAGAGGCAGCAGTCCAAGTCACCTTAAAGAGGTAATACAAATTAGGGTGGTGCCAGAAAAACATATAGCACTGTGGGAAATCAAAGTCTCGAATGTCTTGGCTGTAAGAGATGCCAGACATTAATTTGGCAGAATGGGATACACCTCATATGCATGGAAAAGGCTGTTCAAAAATTACATCAGCAGTACTCCACAGTGATTGTTCTTAATCTCTCCAAAACTGAACAGATGTTGAGAATCATGAGCAGCTATCTTGACACAGATGAGTTACTGTTTCATTTACTCCTGGCTCCGTTTTTTTGCAAGGGTGGTGCTGTGCTCTCAGCAGAAGGCCCGGTGCCTGCAGCAGGGCAGCTGTGCTGCAGGATGGACAAGAGCTCCCACCCTGGGTGCCACCTGCCCCTCTGGAGCACTGCAGCATGGGCTGAGCCTGCTGCACCATGAGGGTCTGCTGATAATACAGAGGAGCCCCAGGAGTGCTGATTCTTTGCACTAACTACCTGTCTAAAATCAGGAAATTCTGAAGCATGCAGAATTTTCCAAGAGCTGCTTATAGGAATGAGGACTGAGAAACTTTTCCTTTGACTTCTCCTCATGCCCATTTGTGAGGGCTCATGGATTTTCAGAGAAAGAAATACATCATTTCAGGAACACAGGGTTGTTGCCACGGAAAAGATGAGGATATTTTTAGTCTACAACCTCTGTGACAGAAGACAATTAGAATTGCTGTATTTTAAACTGGGATTGCATCTAGTATGTCCTATGTGGTGTAAAAAACTGCTACGAAGCAAGCATTTCTTTGAAATACTCTGCTTTCTAAACAGAGAAAAAAAGGAAGCCCATAAATACTAGAAAGACAAATGACGTCTTACAAAGTCAAAAAGTTGCATTACATAACACTGCACCACAGCCCCAGCTACTGATCAGCTGTGTCTTGAAAAAAAGCACCGTGGTCCTTTTAAATGCTCATGAATCTACATAAACATACACACTGCCATTTTCTCAATCTTGCAGCAGGAAGTTTGAATATACAAATACATTATGTAATAAATGATTTATTGTATAATTTTAACTTTTATTTTGAGTAATGTTTTCTTATCATTGATGTGTTTATTTGTATTTATGTATGCTGTTATTAGCAGCTAAAACTATAATATGTAGGAGCTGAGAATGGTGGGTATCCAGATTCTGGCCTTTTAAGTCCAACACAGGTCCTTGTAAGCCTCCCCAGTCTTGACTGGCCAAAAGAACTGCTCTTTTTCAGCATTTTTGCTGCTCCTTCCATTTATACCTTCCTTGCAAAATTCATAGAAGCTTCACAGAGCTGTTTATATACAGCAGTACAGCAGGCACACAGTCCCAGTCTTGAAACACTTAGAGGCTGCAATGTTCCACCCTTAAAGGTAAGGGAGCACCCAAGATTTGTAGCTGCTCATGGTCAAAAGGAACAACGAAAGTTAGAGGGTCTAACCTAACCCTAATGCTAATCCTAACCCTAATGTTAGTCCCTGAGCTACTACATAAGCACATGGCAGTGGATTTTGGGTAAGTGGTGAGGTGAAGGAAGGAAGGAAGGAAGGAAGGAAGGAAGGAAGGAAGGAAGGAAGGAAGGAAGGAAGGAAGGAAGGAAGGAAGGAAGGAAGGAAGGAAGGAAGGAAGGAAGGAAGGAAGGAAGGAAGGAAGGAAGGAAGGAAGGAAGGAAGGAAGGAAGGAAGGAAGGAAGGAAGGAAGGAAGGAAGGAAGGAAGGAAGGAAGGAAGGAAGGAAGGAAGGAAGGAAGGAAGGAAGGAAGGAAGGAAGGAAGGAAGGAAGGAAGGAAGGAAGGAAGGAAGGAAGGAAGGAAGGAAGGAAGGAAGGAAGGAAGGAAGGAAGGAAGGAAGGAAGGAAGGAAGGAAGGAAGGAAGGAAGGAAGGAAGGAAGGAAGGAAGGAAGGAAGGAAGGAAGGAAGGAAGGAAGGAAGGAAGGATGATTACCAGTCCTGGTTCCAGTATCAGTCCATCTGATGGGATGTCCAGCATGCTGGGGTGTGCACCCAGGCTTGGTGAGGTTACCATTTTATGGATAGGTTTTTTCCACCCTGAAGATAGGTTTCTTGCTTTCTCTTCAAATTAGTTATCATGCACAGTTCCGTTCTTTCAGACCTTTCTGGAAATGTGTCAGAGGGCTCCACAAATCTTTGGTGGTTTGACCCTCACTACAGTCCATTCCAGCTTCTCAGCCCCATTCCTGTGCTTGTGCTGTACTGTGCTGTGCTTATCTCCAGTAACAAGAACAAGGACTTTTGTCACAGAAATTGCTACCCTACTTCTGCATGGCCACCTTCTCCAACCACAGTATATTATTACCAACAATCCCCCAGTTATTGCCAACAATGTTTCTCTGTTTTTGCCAGTGATCCTTGGTGGGCTCCACAGTCATCCAGCTATCAGTGTTTGAGACATACATATTGTCTTCTGGGATTCTGCAGAGCCCTTTTGACAATGCAGATTGACAATCCAAAAGTGAATTCTACTAAAAATTGGTCAGAGGTGAAGAGCAAGGAAGGTCAAGTAACAGTAGCATGAGCATATTCTGGTAATTGCCTGGGATTCTGTGTAGATTTCTATTTGCACAAATGTACTGGGGTTCTGACATGTAGGGTGTGTCCTGATTTCAGCTGGGGTTGAGATAATTTTCTTCCTGGTAGCTGGTGCAGTGCCGTGTTTTGGATTTCATATGAGAACAATGTTGATGTTTTAGTTGTTGTTGAGTAGTGCTTACCCTAAGGCAAGGTCTTTTCAGTTTCCCAGGTTCTGTTGGTAAGGAGCTGCACAAGAAGCAGGGAGAGAGCAGCTGACCTGCACTAAGGAAAATTCCACACCATGGAACATCATAGTCAGTATATAAACTGAGGGGAGGTGTCTGGGGTCCTACAGATGGATGCTCAGGGATGGGCTGGGAATCAGTCAGTGGGTGATGTGCAATTGGATTGTGAGGACACGAGAGATTTTTGAGACCCTGAGATGAAAACACACGACAATGAAAAGAGGTGTTATTCTAGAAAAGAATAGCTTTGGATAATAGCTGAAGAAAAAGGAAAGGAGAAAAATTATTCATGTGATTCAGACTGTGAACTAGAAGGAAGAATCATTAGAGAAGTAAATTAAGGTGAACAAGGGATGGCAGAATTTTAAAAAGCAGGGAACAGAAGTCTTAAATGTTCAAGATAACATGAATGGGGTAGGAGTTGAGACCCCAAAATTTCCTTAGGGCAGTTGATCATTTGAGGCTAGAACACAAGAGCTTCACTTAAGCATCAACTGACACCTTTCCATCTTTTCTGAGGGCATGACCTAACCATTCAGTCCTTCCTTTTCTTCTGAGAGGAAATCAGCCTGAGAGAACAAAAAGAAAAATAGCTAAAAATATACAGTGAATCATGGAAAATTATATCTACTAAATTTCACAGTGTACTGCTATTGCCATAGTAACCCTGGTTGGTAGATTACTGCAAGCTGTTTCTTTGCTAAATTTTCCTGGAAGCTTTGCCAATTCTCAGTTTGGTTTCAACATGAAGTTTAATAAAAAGTAACTCTGAGACCTCACATTGTCTCCTCCTATCTCTCTTTTGCCATTTTCCCCTTTTATTCCTCTTTGTAAGAGACAAGTCCTTTAGGGAAGAGTTTATAAAGGCATCTTTTACCAAAGTTGTAAATGGACCTATAGTAGGATTTATGCAGTATGCTATGTTTCTGGTTCTTGATTTCCAATTCAGTGAAATGCAATTCTTTGTTGGAAAATGAAGTATTACTTATTGCTGCTTTCTTTGGTTTTTCTCATTCCACCTAACAGAAAAGTCCAGCTGATCAGTGATACAGTGCCATATATCACAAAACAAGAAAGTAAAAAAACAGCATGAGAGGGAAAACATGAAAGGGGACTTTACCTCTTTGTCCTACTTCCTGAAACTAACAGCTTCCCACTGTGATAACAATCCCCAACCTGAGAGAAGGGTAGGAACTATAAAGAAAGAAGGCAACTCAACCAATGTATTTATTTTATGAGAGCTTCTTTCTCAGGTGTTCCAGAGGTGCATTTCATGTGTGCTTTGAGAAACAGAGCTTTGCATTCTGCCTCCAGGTATGTATAGCTAGTCCCCTTTTTCTCTCTTGTGTCATTTCAGAAAACTAGGATAGGTAATGTACAGTGCCACAACTAGGATAGGTAATGTACAGTGCCACAACAGAAGATGAGCTGACTAAAATTGTTGGGAAAACACTGTGAGCTAAGTTAATTATTTGTTTTTGATCAGTTTTTGATGACTGCTTGGTAATGCACAATGAAACACACACAATATCATTCCTGCAGAGCAATGCTGTTGGCCTTTTCCATACAGAGGTGGAAACATGTCCAAAAGAATGGCATCCTTCTGGCAGATGTATAGGATCAGGAACATGTGGTGTCCTATAATTGCCATTCTTTGGCCAATGTGTCATGAAACCATGATGGGCGGAACAGATCACATTTTAGATTTTGGAAGCATACAGATGATCACTTTCTCCATCTGATATAGCACAATAAAAAGTAAAAAAATTCCTTCTTTTAAGAGGAAAAATAGTATAATTGTGGACATCAGAAGGACAAATTATGTACTGGAAGAATAAAAGCAATTAGGGGAAAAGTCTTGTGACAATTGAAATACCAACTTTTTAGAGACAAGGGGAAAAAACCTTTGGTGTGTAAACAGGAAGTTCCTGTTTGGCTTGATTCTTGAGCATTTCAAGCCAAAGGCTGAGTAGTCAAAGAAACAACTTTATGAGTCATCAGATGCAGAAAGAAATTTTAATGTTTGCCATCAGCAAACACAGAAATGTGAGAAGGATGCACAGGGGATACGCAACCTCTTTTGCTTTGAGAGAAAAAAATATAAAATTAAAAATAAAGCTTAAGGCAATACTTCTGGTACAAAAAGCTTTTAGAGTCAAAGCCCTTAACCTCTTAAAATATGACTCAGTCATCTACTTAAACTTATCTTGGGCAATACAAATTTAATTCTTGCTGCTACATCAGTCCTTAGAAGACCCTGTGGTTAAGTTATAAACTACTGTGTTTCATTGACAAAACAGGTCAGTAATTTCCTTTGTTGCAGCCCCCTCCTTCTGTCTGGTTAAGAGGAACTCAGTAAGTTCTCTGAAAATGGAGATGTATTTTCTTTTTAATAAAACACACAGACCTATACCAGAAATAAATATCAGGGAAGACTGGCAGAATCAAAAAGTGTAAAATAAAACAGGAAGGGAGAGCAGCTGTACAAAATAAATGTGTAGTGTCCCTTGAAATATTGTCTATACTGTGTTTCTTTTGGTGAGAGAATTGTTATCAAATGCAGATGTACAATTGTAGACTGAGAGAACCAATAGAGAGTAGGAGTGTGATTGGAGACTGACCGAGTTCTGGGATATTAATAAAATACTGAAAAAAATTACTATTTTTTTTTTTTTAGTATTAATAAAATACTGAATAAAAAGGAAGAAGTCAAAATTTGTAACCAAAAAGCATATTCAAGTGAGCTCCTTTGAAGGGAAAGCAGGGTACACAGACCCAAGTAGGTCAGCTCTGATTCACTAAATTAATAGTCGGCACTGGGTAGGGAAAAATATTTCACATCTTTTATTTTTACAAATCTCTGGTTTAACATACACAAGTCAGTTTGGGATGAGCTATCTGAAATTTATCAAAGAAAGTTCAATTACCCTTGAGCAGTTGATATACAATGGTTTATTGTTCCAGTGCCCACACACTGGTTCTCTCCTAGGAATAAAGCCTAAGAAACATCTTAACATAAAAATCTGAAATGAATCATCTTGACTTCATATAAGGAAATTGGAGAAACCTGTCAGATGCTAATATTTCAAACCCTATTAGAAGTGAAAGACCAAGATTGTCTCACACTTTGATAATCTCCGCCTTCTTCCTACACTGTGCAGACACATAAAATTGTTGCAATCCCTCACATATTGATAAATATTTCTCATCAAACTATGTGACTAGATGACACACAGTGTGCTGTAAAAGAAAAGGAAGGTTTTCAAGAGAATTTTCAGGATGATAGATTGACACACCTCCCTTGTCTTTTAGAATTGTGGTGATCCTGAACGGGAAATTCTATTTATGCAAAAGATAGCATAATAACATTTCTCAAATCACACATTGTGAGTGTTATGAAGGACAGAAATAAGGGCTTACCTTATTGGAATTATCCCCAACAAATCTAAAAGAGTGTGGTGACTTTCCCTACAAGTTACTGGAAAGGGACAAAATAGAGGACCAGTAGTATTTCTCCATTTGACACAACAAGGCCAAATTTCAAAGTGCAGCCCCCAACTTAGTGACTGCTTTGGGTTTTTTAAGATGGTTTTCTTATACAACAAATATCGTGTGGTCTTGAGGAGAGACACATTTAAGAGGTGTTAGCTGGCAAGGGAGAGAGCCTGGAGGTCCCAAGCAGAGAGTCAGCACAAATGCAATTGCAAACTAGTAACCCAGCAAACATGCTGCCCTTTGCTTGGCCAAGCAAGTAAAACTGGAGGAGCAATTGATCTGGAGCTACTGACACAGTGAAAGAAAGGAGGAAAATCTAGGGACACAGTTCTGTAGGTCACTAAGGCTCATTATTTCTGCTACTGATTAAACAACCGATTTGCTAAAAAGGGATTTTCTTGGCTCTTCGCTCACATTTTAGAGTTCTTCGTTGCAGAGGAGAGAGTAGAATTGCAAAGCATGCTCTATGCTTAATTGATAGCCCCTACTGACATCCAAAATCATGTAGAAATCCCAAAGCAGCCACATTAGCTCTTGAACTGCAAGACAAATACCATGAACTACCTCTGACTTGCAACTTGTGTTCTTTTCTTTTCAGTCCTCCAGTTCCTTGGGTTGCAAATATATGAGACTTGACCTGCTTCAAAATGCTTCCATCATTAGAGGACATCATTGCTTTTATGCAGACAGATCTGTACAGACTTAGACACTCTATTGCAGCAATAAAAAATATTTACTGTTTTAATAGTGATTAACAAACATTGTTGATGTCTGAATTTCATCCACCAAAACAAAGCAGCAGCTGACTTCTGAGTTATATTACAATTTTCATCATGCTGCTGGGTTTTAAGTTGATTTTCCTAGTAGTGACCACTTCCCAATTAAATAAAGTTAGTCAATAGGTCTTAAGACAAGTTTCAACAATGTTTCTTGAATGGCTATTAGTTTCGAGCAGTTACAGAATTTACAGGATTTATAGTCTGATTAAATGCTTGAAATGCTGACATTTTAAGAACAATATGAAAAAGGAAGCCTATAATTACTAAAATTTCATCTAAGAAACTTTAACCTGGAAAGGTTCTTGCAAGTTTAGATGTTAGAAATTATTCAGAATCCAATTTCTCACTTAGTAACTCATTTAATCAGCAAAAGTCTGCTGTTAACCTACTATCTAAAATTTATTCTGAAATGCCATTTTATGGTGAAGAGAATTCAAAATATAGAGGAAACTGGGACATAAGAAATTCTAATCTTTTTGTCTTTCTTACTCTTGAGAGAACTGTAGTTTGTTCTTAGGATTTCCTAACAAGGCCATGAGCAAAGACGTGATGGACCTTAAGTCCTTTTGTGTCCTATGCACATAGGAATCCCATTTTGCTAGAGCCAGGGAAAAACATGGAGCCTTCAACAGAGTCGAGTCTCGACCTAGGGAGAACCACATCTGTAGCTGTCGCCACTTTTTAAACTGATTTGGTTCTTTAGCAATGTAGTCAGTCAAAATATATTAAAATTTCACGAGGCACTTGCAGCAGAACAACCTGATGCCAATAGGTGTCACCGAATATTTCCATCATATTTAGTGTAACGTAATTTAACAAAAGGCTAGGGGAGAATTTTCTGATCTCTGAGTTGAAGATGTCAAGCTGTAAGTTGAAGGAAGAATCATAGAATGTTTTGGATTGGAAGGCACCTCAAGCTTTATTTCTTTCTTTGAACTTTGAAAGGGAGATGCTGATTCCCCTCATCCCCTGTCTGGAAGGGGCAGCAAGGATTTGGCACAGCAGTTTCAGAGGAGTCAGGCACCTTGTACATGTCCCAGAGGTAGGCCAGAGCTGCTTGGTCCCCTGGGGACAGGGGACAAGGCTCTGAGGCACAGGCAGCCCAAGGCCACCAGGGCAGAGCCAGGCAGGACAGCCAGCGAGAGGCGCAGGCCCAGCTGGGAGCCCGGGGCACCGGGAGAACACTGGGACAGGCCCAGCCCAAAGCTGGGCTGGAAACCCGCCCGAGCTGGGCCTGGCAGCAGCAACCGCAGGCACAGCCGTGACAAACCGTGACACGGCTGTGACCAACTGGGAATAGGCACGGCTGTGACACAGCCCGGGCCAGGGCGGAGTTTAAGTGCAGAGCCCGGCCCCGGCAGGGCTGCAGGCCCCGGGTGAAGCCGGTGAGAGCCATTGGGGCTCTTGGTGCTACTGCCAGACAGGGACACCTGGATCACACCGTGTGCTTCCCGGGACACAAGTGTCCTGCATCTGCACCTTGCATACCAGCAAGAGGGATTCTGGTGTCTTTGTGCCTGTTGGGGTGGTTGTCAGCCTACCAGCCTTGGAAAGCATCCTCTGACTTTCACAATAACCATCAATTAAAGCTGGTTGAAGATGGGCAGGCATCACATAAGGACAGTTATAGAAAGGCTGCCCACAAGGATATGAAAATCTCCTGAAGGGTGGCGTATTTAGGCTGGATCCCATTAACCAGATTACAAAAAGTTGTTGAAATTAATCCTGTTGCCGAAGGCAAACAGCCTTTCTTAAAAATAGTTTAAATAGTACACAGATGTTGCCTTCTTTACTAAAAATAAAATCCACTGGGGCAATGGTTTCTGAACTAAACACTGCTAAGTGATCTTACAGGTGCTTCCCTCAGTAGCTGATGCATTTCTGATAGCATGCAACTGAAGTTTGCTTTGAGCAATATTTCTGAAATTAAACTTCATCAGCATGCTGAACAAAAAAAGCAGACTCCACCTGTGTGCTCTCTGCCTTCAGTGCCGAAAAGAAGAGATGTGGCTGTAAGCAGCCTTACTACACCAAAGGCTCTCTATGTTCTGCCTTCAGGACAGCTTTGTCCAGACTTCATCACTAATCACAGTGGGGTGCAGATCAGGTGCAATCAGTCTGCAAAGCTTTGATCCATGAGCCTAATCCAAGGTGACTGCTGTTCTCCACAGGACTAGTGCAGCCCTACAGGCTGTGGGCAGTTTTTTACCCTTTGTCAGCCTTTACACGGTTTCACTCAGCTGCACCTTGCATCAGAGTACCAGAGTGACTCTGATGTATGGAATGAAGGATATGCTGGAAAATGTTTTTCTGAATATAAAGAGGTGAGGAAAACATATCATGCAGGATATTTAAGCTTTGAAAGTGTTAGAAATTTGGGACTATATTTATTACATGGAACTGGCAGCAAATACACTTTGCAAGGTTTTCACATTTCTATGCTGCATTCCCTATGCCATGCAGTAGATGGCAGGAGCCAACAAAAATTTCAATGCAATTTTTGTAGAAATAACTAAGTTGATCAGAGTTATCTTTGTTAGATTCTCATGTTTAATTTAAAAGAATTTTAGAGCAGCCTTTTTACATTTATGGACGTTATTAATACATATAATATTTCTCTATTATAAGGTTTATTTCTTTATAATATAACTTGTATTATTAAATGATTAGTCTTTCAAAATTGTGTTGATATTTCAGGGGTTTTTTTATGAGCTCTGAGATTTACTAGACAACTTCCCTAAGTTTCCTAACTTAAATTACACTTTAGCTTCTGTTTTTGTAACATGTGAAATATTTACTTCCATATTATTTACTTTTGAATACATCAGTCATACTACAAACAACAGAAGAGGAAAATGCTCTAGGCATTAAAAAAACAAAAAAATCAATGAAATAAAACCCATATCAGAATTGATCAAAACAAGCATATGTTCAAATATTCAGTTGCAAGGATGACCCCTCCTTCCTAAATTAGTCCTCCCAAGTTTAATAAAAAACAAAATATTTTGCTTTGACTATCAATCAAGATTCCCTATGAAATATTTAATAACTTTTTTAAAAAGTGCTGATCTAAATTGTAACTATGAGGGACATAACATTCTGTTGTCAGAATCAGTTGCTCACTACATCTTAGAATCCAAAGGGACTTAGCAGAGAAACATAAGCAAACATTATGAGAATTTTTTCTTTGAATTCAGCATGGTCAGCCCATCTCTGCTTCCTGAGAGGAGACAAGTATCTGTTTGATAGTGTGTGCTCTTTGTCCACCCAGCTGAACATCTCAGCTTGTGCTTGCTGAAGTTGGGGGTTTAAGACTGAATTTTCATGGAAGAAGAAAGATGGGCTGCAGCCATGCCTCCTCTCCTATAGGAGTGTGTCTCAGCACTTACAACCCCTGTGTGTAACTGCCTGTCCTGTGTTGCTGGAGGAAATTAAGCATATGGCTTTAAGATATCAGAGAACAGACAGTTAATTGTGCAGATGTGGAACAAAGCAAGTATTGTTCCTTTAACTGAATATGGAAGTCCTGTAGCGCCACTATTTCCAGATATCACTGTCTGGATTATCAATTATCTCAGGTATGACTCATAAACATCTGGCTATAAGGAAGAGCTACCACCACAACTTTTTTTCTGTGATTAAAAAAATGTTCCCATCAAAGTGGATCACTTGGGGATAGGCTGTTACTGTAAATTTGTCAATGCAAGTTTAACTGATAAATCTAGTTTAATGTGAATGAAGCACTCAAAACAATTTTGACCTCTATTAAACATACTTGCAACCCTTGAAGATAAGGAAAATCACTCTGTCAGTCCTCCTGTGGCAGCAGAGCCTCATCCCCAATGGGCTACAGGTGTGAAAAGCAGGTGAGCAGCACTGAAAGCAATGAGCCACGGATTGCCCAAGTGCACTGCCCAATCACCAGAGGGAACAGAGGGCACACAGGTGCAGTGCATGAACATGAGGGGTATAAAAGGATGGGCTAAAGAGCACAAAGGGCAGGTGTTTGCAGCCTTCTGAAGTGGTGTGGTGATGTTCTGTATGGGCAGAACCTGAAGCTTCCTGATGTGGCATGGTGATGCTCTGTTTGGGTGAATGCTTAAAGCCTTCTGAAATTGTGTGGGGATACTTTGTGTACTGTGGCTGTCTGGACTGCATCATGTGCTGTGACATATACTGTGACACTCCTGAGCTTTGCTTGTCAGAGCCCTGGGCACAGTCTTTCTCTACTGTGAGGACTTTGGCTGCCTGTGCCATGGTCAGCACTGATACCTATAACCAGGAGGCTGCTGTGCAAGGAGCTCTGTGAGATCAGGCTGCTAGGAGCCTCCCTGGAGGCATCATCTTAGGCTTAACCTTTCTATAGTCCTGCCTGAGCTATGTTGCTGTTTTGTAGTCTGGCCATGTTCCTTCCTGAGCCAGATCCCCTGATCTTAGTGTCTGGGTTGCCTTTGATCTTTTACATCCCTGAAGACTTGGCTGGCAAGCACTGGATTGTCCTCTGACCCTGTGTAGTGTCACCAGACCTGCTCAGGTAGGGTGGGACTTCACTCTTGTTGGTGAGGGCATTGTCCTGCAGTCACCCCTTGGTTCCTAGCTCATCTTGCCTTGCAGAGCAGCTCTCCTCTGCTTCCTCACACCAGGTCACTGGAGCCACTTAAGTAAGGATCTTTTCCAGTGAGCCAGTGAAGTGCAAATATGATCCCAAACCCTTGAAGAAAGTGTAGTTAATTATATCTAATATCTGGCATATTTTCAACAGTGCACCAGAGCAAACTGGTATTAGTAAAGCTGACTTGTGAAGCTAACAGTGCTCATAGTAGGCTGAGTCTGCTAAATCCCCATGATAAACTGAAAAACCCTGGACTGCATTGTTTTCCAACCAGAATCTCAGTACTGTTTTGGTTATTTTGTTTTTCAGCTGCTGAAGGCAGAAGAAGAATTCATTAACACACTCTCTGGCATACAAAGGTACTTGTTCTCATTCATATCCTATAAAGAAGCAACATATTTGATCAAGGCACAGGGCAACAAAATATAACTATTTGAAGCCATGATTGTTCTTCTAGCCTTACTGGGTGTGGAAAGAGGTCTTTTATTTAAATTCCTTATGATAAGTTTATTACTTCTGCAATATATTATTTGCAGAATTCTCTTTACCAAGAGAATTTTAGCAAATTTGGAAGAGGAGAGAGTGATTTGAGGAAGAGTTCATAGCATGATACAGGGGAGTAGAACTGAAGGCAGACCTCAAAGGGCTGTGGGACATAGTGATGGTATTTCTTCTGGGGCATGTAATCAGTGACAGTCATGTTTACTGTTTTATTAAATTTCTTTTAATTTTTGAATGATTTGTCAGCTCAGGAAGCTACTAGACACTGCCTGGTACAATGAGTTGTACAGGCAGGCACCGGTTAGAAGGGACTTCTCTCAGCTCTACAGCTTTTCAAAGCTCTTAGCTTCCCAAAGCCCTAGTGAAAGTGATGCTAACTGTTTTTAATTAGTCCTGAAGACAGCCTAGTGGCTACACTGACTGAAAAAACAGATTTTTAAGAGAACTTACTTCCTTGGTACAGCTGTGATCTCTCTTTGTCCTAAACCTTCCTCACACATACTCAGGCATTCTCTTTCTCCCCACCTTAATCTACCTTCACAGCTCCATCATGTTCAGTTGCAAAACAATAGTTACTAAGTAGCCTGATAGCTACAATTTTCTATTGAACAGCCTATTATAATAGTTTTATGTCAGACTGACAGTATTTCTAGCCTTACATCATGAGCTATACTGGAAAATCCTAAAAAAACTTGGGAAGATACTGTTTTGGGGGTTTATGAGTCATTAAGTATGGCTCAGGTCCTGTGAGCATTAAGAAAAAAACAAGAAAGCAGAGCCATGTGCAATGTGTTGGTATCACTGATTATACATAGAACTTTGTAGAAGCAAAATTAAAACACACTACATTATTTTCAAACAAAAGTATTTGATATAAAATAATTTCTTAAATCTCTTTCTACAAAACTAAAAGTCTAGAGGAAAAATTTTACCTTATGCTTCCATCAGGTGACTGCTATTCACACAGAAAGAGAATGAATAGAAGACTATCTCCACTTCAGACATTTTTGATTTCTAAGCTATCATTAAAATGTCACAATCCCACTGCAGTCCTCTTCACTTCAGGATTTTCTCTCTTATCACAGCAGTCAGTCGGTTTGGGCTCTTTGCTTTTCTTGCCATTGTGCTCAATTTAATACCACCATCAGAGGAGGATAATGATGGCACATCACAGAAAGTTTTTGTGTTTTCAGCTTCATATGCTGGGGTGTAAGTGAACCTGTTGATAATTTAAATTGTTCCTGTAACTTTTTGAAACATTTTCAAAATGTTGCCTGCTCTTCCTCCAATAATTACAGGCTGTGGCAAATCAGTTCACTTTCTCTGAATGAGCCAGAAAAACCAGATTGACAGACAAATGCAAGAGAGAGAAAGGACTAATAAATTTCTGTTACATGTTTACACTCAGAAAAGTCCCTGCCCAAATACTAAATTGAAATTAATTGTAAAAGTTGGTGTTAATAAGTCATATACCATCCCCTGACAGAGGCCAGAAGCTTAACAGATCTTGGAGAACAACCTTCTTTCATGCTCCTACAGGTGGTCTTTCCAGATCAGTGCAAAAGCTGAGTATGACTGATGTGGGGACTTCCCATCCCAAAGGCCAAAGAGAATAACCTGGGCAGGCATATTCTGTGAAACTCCATGCACCAATCTGAGATTAAAGTAGGAGCATCCAGAATAATTTTAGGGAGCTAGGAGATACTTGCTTAAAATTACCTTATGCCATTATCTTGCCTTGGAACTCAGAAGACATTGGACACCTCAACACCAAGTGGCAGGGACCATTCAGAAGACTTCAGTACTTATTTCCAGATTTGTAGGAGCTGTTATCACATGGTGAGACAGGAATCTCCTGGATGCTTCTCTGCCCTTTGGAGGAAATGGGAAGTCCATCCTATATCATGCTATAGACCTCCTGTTTACAAGCAGAGAAGGGCTGGTGGCAGGTGTAGAGGTTGGAGGCTATCTGGGGTACAGTGACTGTGAAATAATAGAGTTTTTGATATTTGGTGAAAGGAGGAGTGGCATCAACAAAATTGCAACCCTGGACTTCTGGGGAACTCATCACCAGTTCTGCTATGATAAATTCATTACCAGTTCTGTTATGATAATGATTTCATTTATGTTTTCTTTCCAATTCCAAGCTCTAACTGGTCTCACAAAACCTTTAGATACTTAGTTAGATGCAAACCACCTCTAATGCTTTCTGATGCAAAGCTCTGCATTGTCAGTTGGATTCTTCTTGGAATTCTGGTTAATAGAAGGACTCCTCTGCTCCTTTACAGCAGTCACTGTCCACAGTGTAGACTCTGACTCCTCCATGATGAATGCCTGTTATGAAGGTGAAGTGACCTCTAGCAAGTTGACATTTGTTTCCTGATTACTGAAACCCTGATTACTCAAAAAGCCCTTTTATTCTTTCCATCCTCATCAAATGCTCTTCTCAATCAAATGAGTTTATTTACTTCCATCAAGGACTAAAGGCCCAGCTTTACAAGGATCTGGTTCAACAAACTCTTTTACAGGCACTATTTATCCAAGGGATTTGATATAAATGCATGCACTACAATGGACACTATTCCCTTTCCTTTTCTTCCACCAAGTAGCAACTTAAAAATGGTACAGATTAACCTCTTCTTATACATTGTTTTCTTCTTACTTTCCTACTCATACAGAAATATGGGGCCATTTAATATTTTCTGCATATATTTATGTACAAATTTACTTCCTTAGTTAAGCTACTATTTTATTTTAAAAGGATGCCATAACTGTGAAAGATAATAATAGAATGTTACAGTTACCATCTACTACTGAAAGAATTAAAATTATTTATTGCTCATCATTAGCAATGCTTGGCTTATCACTCATTCTGGGGCATGCATACTGAGAACAGACCAGTAAGTTTCACTTCTGCTTATGACTTTTTTGCATTAGAACAAGACCACTTTGAATAGGCTGCAAACACAGCAGAAAATTATATTCACATTAGATTCTCCATGGAATTACAGAGTAAAAGTTAGTTACCAAAGCCTGTTCTGTATATTTTGGATTTTACAGAACCAAAGACTTGGCGTTCTACCAGAAAATTGAGGTTTAAATTATCATCCAAATAGCGCAGCCAGCTGCCTGTAGCTATTTTTTTATTATACACAAGGAAAGAAAACAAAGGTAAAGTGAAATATATTATAAAATTCTCTTTGATTTCTTTTATGTGTCTGAATCATGAGATTGAGTGTCTACATAAGAAGTTCCTGTTTCTTTAGATGCTAGTGAGTACAAGCTTGTACCTCATTCGGAATAATCTCTGCCTTAATCCATGTTGGTATTAATTTTACTTTTAATCTGGCTTGCAGATGTTAAACTTTGGGGCAGCATCTTGGCTGTATAGTAGGGGTTTATCCAGAGAAGTAAACTGAGGGGCAATAACACCTGTGTGTTTTGGGCTGTTACAAATGGCTCATTAAATGTTGCAATACATTTCTGATCTTAAGAAAAGGATGGGACAAAGACTGCTGTTACAAATAGAGATTTGATCTAAGGCTGACTGTACCAGGGGCTGCCTGGAGCAGCATCTCTTCTCTTAGGTCTGCTGGCTGATCTTTGCTTGCTTTGTGAAGGAAAAATAACAGATTTGTTAATTTTGTACATCTGCTCACTTTCTACCCTGCCTGTCCTGCAGCTGGCCTTGATGTCTTTGTTATTGAGCTGCTTTCCACCACAAGGAGAGCACCACAGAAACTGTTTTGAATCATCATTTCCGTTCAAGGATAGTCATTCCAGTGCCCATGGAATCTAGGGAGCCAAAGTAGCTTAAAAAACATATGTGTAGTTGGTCATCAACTAAACCCACTGGTGCTCAAAAACTTCTGCTTGTGAAAATAAAAATCCCCTCACAATAGTAATATTAAAACAGATTTGTCCATACAGGGCTTTCTGTGATCTTAGCAAAAGCAACAATCTCACACAGCATTTAAACCAGTGGTGGAAGTGCTGAACAACTCTTCCTTCACATTTTTTTTTCCCTGCTAAGAATATGTGTTTGCCCTCCCATAGGCTACTGGAAGGGTGAAATGACTTACCTGACCCATCTTGTGAACTATATTTTCAAAAGTACATTTAATAAATTAATCCTTCATTTCTTTGTATAGAATGGAGTCATTGCATACTGTATTAGGAGCTTTGTTGATGCTGAGAATAAAATGTAAGATTTACTTAACACAGGCAAGCAGCAAATGTAAAGGATCTGCTCCTGACATGTTAATTTTCAGCACAGGCAGAAATACAGAACTGAGTGTCCTCAAAAACAGACACTTGCATATTCCCTGAGATCTCCTTTGCTGTGGCAGAAAATACTTCAAATTTAAAAATGAATTAGTTAGAACTGGTTCCACCAAGGGTGTTTGAAGTGTACCTATCAAGCCTGCAAGAGTTCCAGATTTGCTCACATTGTAGAAACTTTTCTGTTTACTACCAGCTAAAGTTGTACATCTGATCCTGAAGCTACAGGGACAAGAATTTTCTGTAGAATATAAATAAGGGAGGAAATATGGATTTCTCGTGCAGTGTGATAAACAGATCAATACTGCATGAAAGAGATATCGATGGATATGAAACTTATGTAGTGAAGCATGCTCCTTTTATAATTTCAAAATTAACAGAATTTTGCATTGGAACTTACATAGGGTTTTTTTTTTTTTTTAGCATAAGCCAGAATTGTACAAGGATGGTTGGAAGAAAGCAGAGATTCAGAGCAGAATGTCAGCACTTCAGGGAAGAATTTATTAGATGGGCATTTTACTAATAGAAGAGTGAGTGATTATCCCGGTAGCACAGAGAAAGAAGTATCTGCTGACATATAAACTAGCCATCTAGGAAAAGAAAAATGTAACCAAATGAGAAGCAGTATTTTGTTCCACTTGGAAGGAACATTTAGATAAGATACAGGGCAATTCAGTAGGGTACACATAACTGCTTCTGAAGAGAATAAAAAAAGAACTGATCTATAATAATGAATACCTGCACAAATCAAAGCAAATATCTTTTTTTGGGGGTGGGGGGGGCGGATTGGGAGGAGGAGCTTTATTTTGAGTATGACAAAGAAAAGTATCCATGGTTAATCAAATTGTATTCAAAAGTCATGAAGCTGTCAAAGCTACTGGATGCTGCCTTCTGAGATAAAACCAAAGTTTGCAATGCAGGAAAACTGGGAAGTTCCGAGGACTGAAAATGTGTACCAACTCTCAGGCAGACTTTTAGAAATGCAGTAAAATCTGCCAGTTCCAGTACAGGCTTTCCTTATTGAGGTAACCTAATAATAATGAGAAAGCTGAGAGAAATGCCGCTGAAAGAAAACTACACATAACAATGTAAAGTTCAGATTTACTACTGTGTAGATCTGCAAGATGAAGGAAGATTTTACTTTGCAAGAGGCCTCCAAATACTAAACGTGAACATAAAATTAAACAAAGAAGACACAGAAAATCTTATCTGGCAGATACACCAAACCTTTAGTAAAACACAGAATTAGAATGAGTTTTTCCAAGAGTAAGTAGAGTAAGAATAAGTAGAGTAAGTCTAATTTCTCATGGATCTGTATGGTTTATACCTCTAAGTGCTATCTATCTCTTCTCCCAGCAATAGCTCTAGATGTTCCCAAGGTCTGTGTCTGTTCAGAGACTGGCTGACTTTGAGCCATTTGCTGACAAACAGCAAATGTACAATGGTTCAGTTCTCCTGCCTCTCCCTTGGGTTTTCCTGCCTAACACAAAACACACAGAAAGGTAATTATCCTTAATACCTCCACAATATTTTAAAATTTAGATGGTACCAAACCTTAGTCCCACCTTTTGTAATAATTGGTGGGAGATGGGTTAAAAGGCAAAGAAAAAGTTTAGGAAAGGAGTTGAAAAAAATCTTGGATCATCATAAATATTGTAATGTCAGCTATTGTTCCTGTTGTTAATTGAGAATGTCAAGGATTATTAGGTACCCAGGGAATAAGAATTGATTCCTCAGATTCCTGACTGTAGGAAAAACCCAACAACCCACTTTGCAAATTTCTGAGATTCTTGGAACAGAGTGTAGTAACAGCAGTGAAAATGCTTACTATGTAACTGCGTAACGATATGAAAATCTGGAAGTGCCAATGGCTTGTGTTTGTCTTTTTGCATGCTTGCCAAAGATCATTTTTCACTTCAAGGACATTACTGAAAAATGTTGACTATGAATCTTAAGTCCCTACAGGTATTGCTCAGAGGAGCAGACAGAGTAGGAAAGAAGTTTAACGGAATCAGTTAATGTCTTGGCTGTTACTCCTACAGAAATTTAAGGAATTTTGTAGTGGGATGCATGCATCATCTTATCACCCTTTCATAACATTGCCAGCCTGACCAAGAACTTGTTCCAGTAAATAGATTTTATGTTGCTTAACTTTCAGTTATGTTGTAGGCTGTTTCAACTTAAATGAATTTTCAGGATGTCAAATATCATGTTAATAAATTACTGTTCTTCTGCCCACAGAACAGTACTTGTGAATCTTTTACAGCTGATTCAGTTTCTTGCTTTATTTAACTGAGAAATCTTTTCTATTGCCCCTGAGTTCCCCTATCAGGAGAAAAAAAAATCAGGATTTACCAGGTGTGTCACCAGTGAACATAAAGAAGTTCACAACTGGTTAACATTGTACAGTGGAGAAGCATTGATATTAAAATCTTCGGCCAGTAGTAGTTTGCATTAATGAAGGACCCTGATATCTGAGTTGATAAAGGACCGGTCCCAGGCAGATTTGGTAGTGCTGATGTATGTATCTTTGGATGTCTTGCCATATATCACATAGCAAAGCTTTGTATTTCAGGAGCTGGATTTTGATGTTGCAATTGCACAGGTGTTAGTAAATCATTGCCTGTCTTCTTCAGAGAGACATAGAGATGACAGGCACCATGGGATGAGGAAAAGTCTACTCTATGCTCTATGTTACATGTAGTGAATGCAAATTGCTTTGGAAACTGCTTGAGTGATGCAGGTACTTTTCATTCCCATGTTTTACAAAGAATGGTTAATCTATAAATGAAATATCATGAGATGTTAAAATTCAGAATCATAGAATCACTGAGCTTAGAAAAGACCTCCAAGAATATCAAGTCCAATCGTTGAATGAACACCACCATGCCCACTAATCCATATCCCAAGGTGGCACATTCACTCATTTTATGAACACTTCTAGGGATGGTGACTCCACTACTTCCCTGGGGAGCCTAGTCCAATGCTTAACTGCTCTTTCAGTGAAGAATCTTTTCCCTAATTCCCAACCTGAACTTCCCTTGGCACAACTTGAGGCCATTTTCCTCTTGTCCTGTTGTTGGTTGCCTGAGACAAGACACCAATCCCAACCTGGCTAAAACCTCCTTTCAGGCTGGAGAGAGCAGTGAGGTCCCTCCTGAGCCTCCTTTTCTCCAGACTAAAGAACCTGAGCTGCCTCAGCCAGCCCTTGGAAGGCTTATGTTCCAGACCCTTCATCACCTCCATTGCCCTTCTCTGGACCTGCTCCAGCACCTCAATGTCTTCAGTGAGGCCCCCAAAACTGAACATAGAATTCGGTGTGTGACCTTGCCAGTGCCAAGTACAGGGGGACAATCACTGCCCTGATCCTGCTGGCCACTATTGCTCATGGTCTTCTTGGCCACTTGTTCACTGCTGGATCATGTAATCTGCTGTTGACCAGTACCCCCAGGTCCTTTTCTGCTGGATGGCTTTCCAGCCACTCTTCCCCCAGCATGTAGCACTGCACGGGGTGGTTGTGACCCAAATGTAGGGCATTAACTTTGTTGAACCTCCTACAATTGGCCTTGGCCCATGATCCAGCTTCTCCAGATCACTCTTCAGAGCCTTGCTGTCCTACAGCAAAACAACACTCCCAGCCAATTTGTAGTCAGCCAAATAAAATCACCAATTAGAACAGGGTGCCTATGTACCCTATAAAACAAAGTTAAAAAGTCATTTGGAGCTTCCTGAGTCTGCAAAGGACACCCATCTGATGTGACACAGCTAGGCCTGGCTGTGAGAGAGAATCCCCTGCAAATGAAGGCCATTGTGTTGCCCAGAGCCTGAAAATGGGATTTCCCATGCTTGGAAAATACATAGTTAAAAAACCCTCTAACAATAAATGTCAAATACTGATAAAGAGTTGGTATTGTGTATATTTTCACTGGAACAGTGTAATCCAGAGCATGGTGGTGAGAGATGAGGGTGATAGGGTACTACTCACAGATGAGCATGCAGCTAACATAGTATAAGCCCTTGCCATGTACTCATATGAGACTAAGCCATGCCAATCTGTTTATGGCACTTCCTCATAGAGGACCTTTTATGTTCCTCCCAGCTCTCCAAATTCGTTGAGCTTATGCTGTGCTGATCCCACATTCTCTTGTCTCTCTTGGCACAGTGATTCACAATGTGCTGACAACTCAAAACATTTTTACCTCTCCCCTTCCCATTGTCTGCTTAATGTCCATGGTGTACCTGTGTGCCCTGTTCCACTTACTTGCCACCGCTGTGATGGGGCTTCACCCTCCTCAGGCTCATCTGTAGGGCTTGCTAGGGTGGGAGTGAGGGAGGAGAGTGAAGATGCTCCCTTTTGGTGGTGTGCCATTGTGAGGGAAGGAAGAAGCATGGATGAAGAGGCAATGAGACAGAGAGAAGAGCCAGCTCCTTTTTACCAGAGGAGAGAGAGGGAAGCACTCCTCCAAGCAACATGGCAATTTCTGCTCCCCTTCTCTCACTGCTTTGTCAGGAAATACTCCTCTGCCATGTGGGGAGCAGGGAGGCTGGGCAGGGCTGGAGCAAGGTGAGATCGCTGCAGAAATGGTAAGAGCTCTGTCTTGTTCATGGAGACATCTGGTGAAGCTGGTGTGTGCACACTGTGCCCCTTCTCTCAAAAGGCTGGGGTGGCAGGAGGGGAGAAGTCACCTCCTGGACCCTCCATGCAGCTCCCTACCTCATGTAGCTTCCTGATCCCTTCCCTTCCCAGCAGATCTGAAACCCTTTCCTCTCCAAAGATCACAGAGAAAGAGATTGACATAATTAAAGCAGACAAAATTTCATTGCTGTTTCTCCCCCTCTTCCTGGAGCAGCTGTTTCTGAGGAAAACCTGAAACCAGACATGCCTGGCCACACTACTCCCTTTGATGAGTGGCTTGCAGGTTACTTCTGGGAATGAGGATTTTCATTTCAGAAATTTTGAGGACATTACTTTTCATTGCTAGCCCTGAGACAATGTGACCAAAATAGTGTCCTTGGTCCTGCAGCTCTTGTGGCAGGTGAGCTGAGTCCCCCCTCTCCTGGCTGTTGCTGAGTGCACTGGGTCAGTGTTAAATGAGCTCTGTTAAGTCAGTGTGGCAGGCACTTGTCCCCAGCTATGAAGAAAATAGAAGTGTGCTATAATAAGTTGTTCAAAGAAGGAAGTTCTCTGAACGGCCAAGAATGGGTAGAGATTTTGGACTTGATTGGGTTATTGCAAATTTGTGAATAAAATGAGATGAGGCCCAATGAGAGAGTAGTTCCAAATAATGTGAGTTTAGGAGAGGTAGTTACTTCTTACTAAATGAGTTTTTGTAAAAAAATAATTGTAATTTGTTTTCTGCTGCCTTCCTACTGAGAGAGAAATGTGGCAGTGTTATGGTACAAAGCAAAAAAATGTTTCCTGACCAAGTTGAAGGTTTGATTGCCAGCTCTGTGCAGCTGATTGGTGCAGACAAGTAAAAGCATGCTTAGCACTGTGGTGGCAAAAACCAGGTGATTGATGATTTGCAACACAGATCCAGCCTGTCAGCACAATTTACTTTGCTTGCAACTTCATCCCTAATATTTCTTTCCTGAGGACTCCTTTCCCCACCTTAGGGAGATGTGCACCCACTTGGCACAAACACCTAAGGACATGGATGTGAGGGCTGGTCATGTGAATGGGTTATGTCTGGATTATGCTCAATGTGCTGTAGACATCCATGCTGTCTTTTAGCCAAAGATGGAGGAGCTTTATATTGATGCCCATTGGTAAAGGCTAGTAATTTCACTATCTGTTCCAGCAAACAGACATGAATCACTTAAGGCATCTTTGTCTGTGTGTGTAGTATAAGTCTAGGTTTGTTTTTGGGTTTCAGCTTTCCTTTCAGTCAAGCTGCAGGCACATATTTAGTTATTTGTGGGGGAGAAGGGGAAATCAAAGTTGATCGGATAAGATGGTAGCTAAAACTGTCCCTTCTGTGCTATTGGCTGTAAAAACTATGTGCCTCCACTATTGCACTGCTTGGGCACAAAATGTCCCTCCAAAGATGACAAACAAGTAGATTATGACCTCATTTGAGCCTACACTGATGAACATTCATGTCTTACACATATGACAATTTAGTCCAATTTTTAGAATTATCTCGAAAAATGCAAAGTCTGTGAGGCACTGTGGAGAGTGAATTGCTTTCTTGCCTCTGAAACTACTTATGTCAAATGACAGGTGAGGTTCTCTGAGGGGGGCAAATTTAGCCTCCTGTACCTCCTGCTGTGGCTAGAAGCCTGCAATCTCAATTATTTTATTCCTGTATTGTTGATTGCAATGAGCTTGCTCTGTGTGGGCACAGGAAGACTTTATCTTCTGTGCTAGTTTAGGCTGGGACAGAGTTAATTTTCTTCCCAGTAGCTGGTATGGGGCTGTATTTGGATTTGTGCTGCACACAGAGTTGATAACAGGCATGGCTTCCTTACTGCTGAGCAGTGCTCCCACAGAGCCAAGGCCTTTTCTGCTCCTCACCCAACCTCACCAGTGAGGAGGGCAGGGGTGTGCAAGTTAGATGAGAGGGGACACAGCTGGGACAGCTGTGCCTAGCTGACCACAGGGATATCCCACACCATATGGCAGCATGATCAGCACATAAAAATGCGTGAAGAGGAAGAAAGATAGGGACATTTGGAGTAATGGTATTTTGTCTCCTGAATAACTGTTATGTGTGATGGAGCCCTGCTTTGCTGCAGATGGCTGAACCCCTGACTGGGGATGGGAAGCAGTGAATGAATTCCTGGTTTGACTTTGCTTGTGTGCATGGCTCTTACTTTACCTATTGAACTGTCTTTATCTCAACCTATCAGTTTTCTCACTTCTACTGTGATTCTCTCTCCCATCCCACTGAGGTGGGTGTGTGTGAACAAGTGGCTTGTGGGGAATGGTTCCTGGCTGAAGTTAAACCACACACTTCCATAGATGTAAATAAGCTCTGTTTTGGGGCTGCTGTCTCCCACACTAAGCTCCCTGCAGGTCTGTAGGAACAGGAATTACTGTAATATAATAATATGTAATACTGTAATATAATAATACTATATTCTCTCACCTTGGACACATTCTGCCTGCCAAAGTAGGTCAAGGGTTTTGGAAAAGACTTGTGAAGCCAGGCTTACACTGATTGTGGAGACTTTTTACACAAAAAGCATTTTTGTGGTTTCCTTTTCAACCCATCATTGTGGTCCCACCCAAGATAAACTGCAGCTGTCAGCAGAGCCCAAAGATGTTTGAGTAACACTTTCCATCCACTCCAAGTTTCAGGACAGAAAAGTTTAGAGAAGCATGATACTTAACATGATATCTGAGAGACACAGATTAATTCACTGCCCATGTTCTCAATTAGGACAAAAGTCTATCTGTGAGATTTTGAACCTACTCCATGTCTCAAAGGCTGCATGTCCCAAAGGCAGCATGTACAGTGAAAAGATTGCCCATGGCACCCTTCTGATGCAGAGATTTAATGCACTGAAGATATGTGGCATAATTTTGCAATATATTTACTGTCCATTAGGTGAGTCAAGCTACAGGAGTGTGATAATTCCTTTCCCTGACATTTTCTTATGTCCATGTGTTAGCAGCATGCCTTTTACCTATTTTGATAAAAATGGTGTCATTATTTACAGAACTTGGGAAATCTCTGCTGATGGAAATTTCCATAGTTTGGGCATTTAAGCTTCCCGTCACATACTGGATCAGTTCCTTGCCCTGACTTTTACAAGCTAAAGGTCTTAGGAGCTTCTTAGAAGAAGAAGTCTATATTAGAAGGTAGAGCAGTCTAGAATCACTAACCAAGTAATTGTAAAAAAACCTCAATGTATTTTATAGATAATCCACATTAAATTCATATTTCCCGTCCTTGCTTTCAAGGCTGTAAACAACTCTGCCCACACAACTTTCTGCCCACAAATTCGCATGCGGTTTTTGGCAATATTGTCTCTCAACTGCTCCTTTTGTGTCTCTCCCACACAGAACTTTTTGCTGGGATTCCTCTCCACCTCCAGGCTTCCAACATCTGTGATAAATATCTGTGTATATATTACACTTTATTGTATTTTATATATTTATGTATTATCATATGCATCTATAAAATATGATCTCCCTTTCAATTGTTCCTTAAATTGACATCTTGCCCCAAAGGGGAAGGCTCCACTACTCCCTTCACTTCCTTTGTAATATATGAATTTATCCCTGAATGATAAATTCACGTGTGTTTTGTAACTCCGGAGAAAGGATTGCATTAATTTTTTCTAAACTGTCATGTATGCTTAAAGTGACATGTACAGGATAAGGCATAATAACAGATGCAAGTAAGTAGCCCACAGCCCCTGAACTTGGAAGAACAACTAGCAGTAGCCTGGAGCTAAACACCAAACTGCTTAGGCTACCAATCAGAGAAAGTCTTTAACAGATGTATGTATGTATATAGCATTTCGGTCGTATAAAGAATATGATGGCAAATGCTCCAGGAAGAATTTATAGAATAAGAAACTTGAGGTCAAGAATCTGTGGAGTGCTTTGCCAGGGACATGCTGGTGATGCCAAGCCTGATGGGACGTGCTGGCAGGGAGCCTACCAAGGTGTTATCTGTATATTTCCCCACATACACATCCTGTATGAAACTGGCAGGGCTGCTGCCTGCTCATAAGGGTTTTTTCCCTATTGTATGGAAGCAAAGTGATCTGAAGTTTCCCCCTGCAAGACCATCTGGTTGTACAATTCTACCCGAATGCATTCACCTGACACTAAAATAATGAACCAGCTGACTGAGAGATTACTAGTAAAAGTACCTCCTCTCACTAATCTTTTCCTCTTCTAGTTTGGTAACACTTAAAATATAATTATCCTTACTCTTTGACCTCTACAGTCATTTGTCTTTATGATTCAAAAAAGCCATTGCTTTTTAATTTAATTTGTGTGAGCCTCTCAAAGGTAGTGAACAAATGACAGTAAAGCCAGAAGTTAGAGAAGGAGACTGAGAAACCAGTGAAATAGCTGAAATGTTCTCATCTTGCCACATGAAGCTCACTGGAGTCTAGGATGATAGTTTCCCTTTAATGGCATTGAGAAATGCTAGAAATGCTTTGTGTTAGAGAGGATATTGTGGGTTTGGCTTTTGCAGAACTATAATTGGTTTTATTTTTCTTGTGAAATGAAAACCATGTGAAGATTTGAAGCTGGGTTCTTTTGCATCAGTGCCCTCAAAAATTTTTGTAGACTATTTTAAAATTACAGTTTGGTTTTGGTCCCTTTAATTTACAATTTTTTCCCCTGCCATCATGCTTTGCTATGGTATCATGAGGAGATCTGTTCATATGCAGTCATTGTTTTGGTGTCAATTTTCAATGAAAAATAATTTAGAGTTGTAAAGCTAATCAGAATTAAAAAGTCTAAGATTAAATAAACAAATAATTTTTCCAGAATATGAGTCTCCTAGTGCTGTCCCTATTTATTCTTAAGATCTCTTCCTTATAAATTATATGTGAAATATGCTCTGACTCTGTGGGGAAAAATGTGTATTCCTGTAGTGAGTCACTGTCAAGAAAAATGCACGAGGTCTCCTAAAAACATGACACCTATTTTTTTTTATAGGGTAGAGAAATCAGAAGGACCTGAGAATGTTAATGTGAGAAAGTACATCATGGAAGGTGTGTCATTCTCTTTGGGAAATTAGAGGAAATTCTGGTGAAGGTGACATGATCCTCTGCAGTGTTTTCAGAGGATGTTAAGCAGCAGTGCATGCTGCATTTCTGGCACAGGGTGGTTCCTGGAGCAATGCAGGGTGCTGTAGCCTGGCCCAGTCCACACAGAGGTCCACATTGCAGTAGCTCTGTTGTCTCAAAGACAAAGGATTGGTTGTGTATCTGTTGGTTCTCTGCCTCCTGCAATCAAGTGGGATGTTTTATGTTCTGCTGTGGCTTAGGAAGAGTTTCACTTAAGGAGCTGTCATGCGTACTAGAGGCAGTGAGACAGGAAATGTAAAAGACAGGTGTCTGACAGCAGTCAAGCTGCTAAACTGGCATGTTGGGAAGGTTGGTTCCCTTACATGTGCCAAAAAGATTAATAGATAATCCTTCAAAGTACTATACATTATTATTAAATTATCTGAAAGGGTTTAAATTTCCTGCAGAGCCAGGCAAAAGAAAAAAGGAAACCCACAATCCACCTCATCAGAACCATCAGGGCTATCATTTTCTGCAAGGGTAGTCAGAAGAGATTGAAATTTGACTTCTTCCTGGAGGTTTCTGCTGAATCTTATTGTATAAATTTATCACCAACTGGCAGGTGGAAACAGTCTGGCAGATCTGAGTTTCAGTCCTCTCACGAAGAATTTGTAAAGCTGATACTACAGAAGCTGGTACTAATGTAGTTCTTTCACTGTGGTGCTAAACACAAAACAGTCTGCCAAAGGATGCATGGCTTGTCAAACTCCTCTGAAAATAACAAAGGTAAAATATACAGGTTACCCTAAGAGCATTCCTTTTCTTTGTGTCTTGTAATCAAGGACTGAAGAAAAATGAGGGGACTACCACAACAGTCGTAAAGGAAAACTGTGAATAATTAGAGATCTTCTTGCCCATGAAATGCTGAAACATTTAATACCTTTAAACTGGAAACCCCAGAGTTTTATCTAAACTGATGGAGTAATTAAGAGCATGTTGAGGGTGTTTACACACCAGAGTGGTATGTATCTACAGCTCAAAACACTGGAACTATTTCCAGAGTGGGAGAGACATACAGGAGACTCAATTAAGAAGAATAATACTTTGGCTGGCTGTCTTTCCTGATGAGCTGTGCTGTGTTGTAAGGAGCCTTCGAAGGCAGGCATGGCTTCTTACATCTAGGACTTAAAAAGCTTTAGTGGCCTGGAGGGATCAATTGGAAATGTACAATAGAGAACAATCTCACAGAAGCAGGACAGTGGAATGCATCAGCTAATGACTGTTATCTCCCTTTCTGAAATTGCAAACTGCCCACAAATTTCAGATAGGACTGTTAAACGATCCCTAATAGAGTGGTTGCCTCTGTAGCTAGTCAGTTTGCTCACTTAATCATGATAAAGGCATACAAAAATTAAATCCTCCATTACATGTCTGATATTTGTCAGCTAGCACAAAGCAACATAGGTATTTGCCACAGAACTACCATTGCTACAAGAACTGTAGTGACAGGGAGAGAAGTAACACTTGGGGTACTAATCCCCAAATATTTAAGTGGATTTTAAAAAAAGGGAGCATATCTAACATACCTGATTTCTTCTTGTTTCCAAATCAAAACATTTTTTTTCCTGTAATTGCAAAGAAACACTTTAAATTCTACATAATGCTTAAACAATTAATTGACCTGACACTGTGGACTTCCCGTGTGCTTTGCCGAGCTATGCCTTTGAATAATTTACCAAAAGAATGGTAATAAACCATCAAATATTAAAACAGGCTTTCTACAGAACATAAGTTGGAGGGCTTTATTTAAATCGCGAGTCTGTTAATTTCTCAGACAATCAGTGTAACTCTGTCAACATGACTAAACGTGATTTTTGTGAGTCCACCATCTTTCATCTCACAGAGGCTTTTTGCTGATGTAGTACATTACAATATTTGAGCATTAGTGTTACTCCTGCTCCACTGGGATAGAGCCTGCTGTGTCTGAAAATAAAGTGTTGAGTCTAATAGCGTAAATCTAATAATACAAACCCAGTCATACCTGATCAGACCAGTTTACAGTATAGATCAATATCTTGTCTTCAACAGTGGTCACAAGCAAGTGTTACTTAGGCCAAAACTCAATGCCAATGAACTTGGAGTCAATAGGCAACTGAATAAAACAAATAGATTAAAGTGATAAATTAAAAAAAAATCTTTAAATCTTTACTCTATTTAGAGAACTGTGTTTCGTACAATAGCTGAGCATCTTTTTTGTATTTTTTTATTATGGAAAATATGTTTTAATTGTGGTCACAAATGAATGGATCCTTGAAAACCTGCACAAATGGGAGTTTGTTGGAATGTTTGTCTTTAATTCTTGAATGCAGAATTAAAGAACTCCCCATTTTTAGTAATAGTAGCCACTTTCTGTGGTTTGCTAAATAGAGGCTGAGTGCTAAGAGAATTTTTGGAGATATGGGTGGATCCTGAGTTTTGAAAAAAGGTATCTTGCAATCCCAGTCTCCAAAAGTAGTAAAGACAGCTCTTTATGAATTTAATTTTGTGTGAATTCCCAAAAACAACTAATGAGAGAGGAGTCATAGAATCATAGAATATCCTTGGCTGGAAGGGACTCACAAAGATCATCAAGTCCAACACCTGGCCCTGCACAGGACAGCCCCAAGAGGCACACCATGTGCCTGAGAGTGGCCCACCTCTTAGTGAGAAACTTTTTCCTGATATGCAACCCAAACTTCTACTGACTCAGCTTCATGCTGTTTCTTCTAGTTTTGTCCCTGGTCATGAGATGAAGAGATTGGTGTTTACTCCTTTTCTTCCCCTCACAGGGAAGTTGCAGACTGCAATGAGGTTTCCCCTCAGTCTCCTCTTCTCCAGGCTGACAGACCAAGTGACCTCAGTAACTCCTCATACATCTTCCCCTCCTGGCCCTTCACCATCCTCATGGCCCTCTCTTGGATGCTCTCTAATAGCTTGTAAGTTTGGTTAAAAGATAATGCTATCAAAAGAAGTCTCCCTCTTTTCCCATATCTTGGGAAATTTTGAGAAGGGCACCTGCTTTCTCAGCAAGATAACCGATCTTATGGATGGAAGGCATCATAACCTCAAAAGTTACTATTATGTTTAAGAGGCTGAATCAACAATCAGTGGTACGCCTCTCCAAACTGAGTTATACTGGGGAAGGTTGAAAGTAATACTACTTTAATTTATTTGGTTTGTAATTTCTGTCCTTGGCATATATTCAAGTTCACATTTGATTTCTTGGCTAGTCAGATACATTTCATGTTTTCTGTTCCTTGTCCATTCAGATGGGCAGACCCCACAGGAACAGAGCTGTGCTACTGACTGAACTTCTAACCAGTAAATATTTTCTCTCTTTTCGTACATGTAACCTGGTAGCTTCTCTACCAGAGTGTGCAAGGGGACATCAGGAAAAGTGGTGAGTATTCTGTGGATGCCCCTGCATTCTAGGCTGTCTAATATTAATTGAAACCATTATGATCTCACAGCTTTCAGTTGCCCTGAAGAGATGGCTGAAAGTTAGATAAGACAGTAATGAAACCGTGGAGAAAAAGTGGTCAGATGGAAATGCTCCTTCCCAATAGCAATCACTCCCGTTGAATGCAAGCCTTAGGGTCCTCTTCACCTGTACTGCACCATCAGTAGCTGTGGAGGTGAAAAACATTAATTATCACCTGTGGCTGGCAAGAAGATTGTGCTGGGTCCTATTAATGTTAAACTGGCCAGTGTGAGTGATGTAGGTCCAAGATACTGACTGGAATTATTGTAAGTGTTAATATATAGAAGTAATTTTCATAGAATGAAATGGAAAGTGTGAAAAGGGCACAAATTCTTGAATATGCAAAAATTTGCAAGATGAGGAGACTGATTAACTGAACTGTATTTCCATTAAAATTGTGATAGAAAGTGATTGTGATGAAAGAACCATCTTAGAGGGAAATTAGTGATGAGGCTTCTGAAGGATCTGTTCTGAGACCAATCCAATTCATGGTTTTTCTTAAAATATTGACAGAATATTGACACAAATATTGACACAAACCCAAAATTATGCTGATGAAATTATGTCTGGCCCAAAGTAGGAAGATACCATCAGATGACAAACTGGGATGTGGTACAGAAAGAACCAAATGACCTTAAGAATCTGAGGGATGCATTGATTTTTAATATTTCAAAGTATTAGGATCATGCATAGAATTAATAACCAGAAATCTTGGGACATACTCTGAGTTCATGAGTTGAAAATTACAAAGGGGGAGAAAGATGCGGGATATCTCTGAGATGTCAGTGCAATACAATCATAAAAAAGTAAGTACAATCTTAGACCTTTTCTCAAGCAAGTGAAAGAAGAAATAAAGTACTAACAGTAAGATACAAGACATTGCTCCTAGGCACCTGAATAAGTATATTTGGGAAATGAGAACTAAAACCAGAAAAGATGATGATGGGAAAGGAGTGCTTTTAATACAAAGGGAATTAACTTAATTTGGCTGGTTTAGCCTTGTTAATCCAAGAGTAAGAGGGCAGAGGTTCTGGAAATTCACACTGGAGTCTGGGGAAGGCAGGTGGGAGAGAAGAAGAGGTCTTCCAGCTGAAGGGCAATGTTGTCTTTAGAGTAGAGCCAAGAAATACTGAGCTTCCTTCTAATTTTCAGACTTCTGGCAGTCAGAGCAGTGACATTCTGGGACAGCCTTTTAAAGAAAATTGTGGGAAAAGAAACACAAGTGGTTTTACAATGGACAGTTTAAAAGAAGGCTATATTACAGGTTTCTTGCCATAACAGGAATCATTAACAGACTTTTCTCTCTCACTTGACATTAAAAACTCAAATAAATGTTTCCAGCAGCAGCTGAACAAATAAAACCTAGCTTCCCAGAGGATTTTGTCTCGGAGTAAGGCTCTCTTGTAGATCCTTTTGATGTTTGAAGAGAGGCTACTTGCTTCCCATACCCCAGCAAGGGCATTCCTGCCCTTTCCTACCAGTCTGCCTAGTTCCACAACATTAGTGAGGAACCTAGCCCCTCTGATGAATTTGGCTCAAACTGGCTAACAGGTTTTTGGAAGAGATGTGTAACAGTATGAAGGTCTTGAGTCTTTTCCTTCAAAAAGCCGACCAAAACCCCAAAGCTGTTGAGGGAATACATTTCTTATGTTAGAGGTGATTCAGCTACAAGGCTTAAACAGCATCACACCCAACTTGCTTTCCAGTAGAATAAACACTCACTGCTCTGACAGACTCTCTGGTAATGGGAAATTGTGTAAGCAGCCTACTGCTCCCTGCTGAAGTCCTTGTTCTGTCAACCTGGTTGCTCTTCAGATACATAAGAAGAAGAAAACTATTCCATAACAAAGCTGAATAAATTACTTTCTTGACAGAGGAGGAGTGGTACTGTTTGTTCACTGGCTCATATTTTATCTTCAAGCCTAAGAAAGGAAAAATCCAGGAAATACACGAAGAAGAAGAAGAAGAAGAAGAAGAAGAAGAAGAAGAAGAAGAAGAAGAAGAAGCAGAAGAAGAAGAAGAAGAAGAAGAAGAAGCAGAAGAAGAAGAAGAAGCAGAAGAAGAAGAAGAAGCAGAAGAAGAAGAAGAAGAAGCAGAAGAAGAAGAAGAAGAAGAAGAAGAAGAAGAAGAAGAAGAAGAAGCAGAAGAAGAAGAAGAAGAAGAAGCAGAAGAAGAAGCAGAAGAAGAAGAAGAAGAAGAAGCAGAAGAAGAAGAAGAAGCAGAAGAAGCAGAAGCAGAAGAAGCAGAAGAAGAAGAAGAAGAAGAAGCAGAAGAAGAAGAAGAAGAAGAAGAAGAAGAAGAAGAAGCAGAAGCAGAAGAAGAAGAAGAAGCAGAAGCAGAAGCAGAAGAAGAAGAAGAAGAAGAAGAAGAAGAAGAAGAAGAAGAAGAAGAAGCAGAAGAAGAAGAAGAAGAAGAAGAAGAAGCAGAAGAAGAAGAAGAAGCAGAAGCAGAAGAAGAAGAAGAAGAAGAAGCAGAAGAAGAAGAAGAAGCAGAAGCAGAAGAAGAAGAAGAAGAAGAAGAAGCAGAAGAAGAAGAAGCAGAAGAAGAAGAAGCAGAAGAAGAAGAAGAAGAAGCAGAAGAAGAAGAAGAAGAAGCAGAAGAAGAAGAAGAAGAAGAAGAAGAAGAAGAAGCAGAAGAAGCAGAAGAAGCAGAAGAAGAAGAAGAAGAAGAAGAAGAAGAAGAAGAAGAAGAAGAAGAAGAAGAAGAAGAAGAAGAAGAAGAAATTAATAAGTTTCTGTAATTGACTCAATTTATTACTTACAGACAAAGGCTTATGAATGAAGCTGCCCAAAATCTGGTTGTATTTTCAGTCTGAATGAAAAAGAACTCCTTTTAAAAAATGATTTTGTTATTTTCCTTATCTTTGTTCCCTCTAATTTACATAGGACTAGTTGCAATTTACGTTTATGTAGTCCTAGCCTAAACCCCATGTTGTCTTTTCTATGCTGTTACACAGAGCCTCTGTTATTTTTCAAATCTCCTGGACTATACACCAAAGGAAGCAGATGGATAAAACATTACTTCAAAAGTACTGACATCCAGCAAAGACACTGAAATGTTGAATCCTAAAGACATACACATTTGTGGTTTTTCAGTTTTCTGCCCAACCTGTCTTCCTGCCTCGTTATTTATCCCTGTGGTGAGCACTTTCAACCATAAACTCATAAATGTATGGCTGTCATATGTGAGAGAGAGTATGGAAGGAAGGAGTGGTTAAAGGAAGTGTTTGAAGGGACCTAAATTTATTCTTTTGTTGGTGTAACTGTGGAATGTAGAAACTGTAGATGAATTTCAAATTATAACAGAAAGAATGTAGGTGGAAAACCAAATGGGCTTGGTAGGAATGGCTGAGAATACAGGCTGCATGTTCATTGCTTGTGGATTACCAAGCATCCTGAAGTCTTGTTCAGTCAGGTGTTTGTAATCTGGGAATGCTACCAACCTCCTGTGTCCTGGGCAGGTGATGACACCAGGCACAGTGCACAGAAATGCTGCATACACCATAAGCAGGGGAACTTTTGGTGCTGGCTGTGAGCAAAAGCAAAAGAAACATTTCTGCTCACAGAAGGTGCTGTATGGATGGAGATGTTTTAGACTGTAGTTTCTGGTTTAGGTGTTTTAGCTTGTTTTAGATTGCAGTTTCTAAGCCTCTATCCATAAGACCTCTTCCTGTTCCCAGTGTAATTGTGATAAAAACTCCACTGATTTCATTGCTATAGGAGCAAGGAATAATGCTTTCTGAGAACAAAAAGCATTAATTGTGAATTTCCACTCAAACCAATACAAGCAGATATTGTGTTTCATTCTGTTTACACAGCAGTCCAAACAATTTTGAGATGTGAATAAGCAACAACAAGCCTTGTAATTATTTTTTTCTGTCATTAATTTGGAATCTTGTTGGAGCACGGTAATCTAGTTGTGGAAGACCTGGGAGATACTGCAAAATTATTTACAGCCACAACAGACTACACTGGTTCTAGTTGGTGCCAGAGTCTGACATTGCCTGAATGTCCCTTGCTAAGGCCTCCTCAAGCCCCTTAATTCCTTACCTTTAGTAACAGCTCCAGATCCTATATCTGCATTCTGTCCTTGCATATCTGCTGCCCAAGAAATGTGTTTTAATCAAAGGCTCTTCTCAAAAAGAAAAAAAACCAAAAAAACAGTAATTTTTTCTTTCAAAGATAATTGCCTACATGTAGGCCATGAAATGTCACATTACCATACAAAAACCCTTTAAGAAAACACTGAGCCCTGTTGAAAGCACATTCTGTTAAGGAACTCAACTGTCTTCTGTGTTTAATAACATTTAAACCTTGTACCATGAATCTGAAAATATTTTAGCAGTGCCCAACTTGCAAGCCCTGTTTTGAGATGGAAACTGAGCACCTTTGGTCAAAGTGCTGTGACAGTGCTGGGTAAACAGATTTGGGGTACTGCCTGCAAATTCTGTGGTTTTATTGGAAAGACATCCCTTCCTACTGATTTCTCAGCATTCCTCTGTCTTTCTCAAAGGACTCTTCATGGAAATAAGCTAATCTTTTCAAATTCATTCATTCCTGCCACTGGGTGCTACCCGCTGCCAGGACCTTCCTGGTCACATAATTATTTCTGCAACTGCCAGCCGTGTGCTGCAGAGGATTATGCAGCAGGAGCAGATGAACTGCTAAATAAATCCTGTTTTCTTATAGATAGTATCAGAAAGGAAGGACAAACAGTAAAATAGGGAAATATCACAGAAAGAGACTTAGCTGCTCTTGAGCTCAGATACCTTTTGATGGTTTTGGGTTTGTGGCTGCAATGCTGTATATGCAGCTCAGAATTGGAATTAACTCCCCGAGCAGTAAATGAACATTCATTAGGGTTCCTTTGCAATAAAATGGAATCTCCTCATCCATTTTAAAACTGGATGAGTCAAAGAAAATAATCCCTTCTTTGGCAGAGAGATGGGCAGGTTGTTAATTAATAGGGCTTGTAATTTTTATGATTCTTTGACATTGTCCTTCAAACCCCTGCAAGTTTAATGGGCCTGTAGTCTTATTGCTTGGGAGTGTTAGAGAACACTTTTTCTGTGTATGTAGGAGGGAATACCCAGATATGAAAGCTTCATCAGCAAGTCTGTGAGTCTGTGAATGCTGCATTCTTGCTTTTGCTTCTGCCTCTGAGTTTTCAATCTGAGGTCAATATTTTTCAAGCCAGAAACTAATGTTGAGCACCTTATATTCAAATTTTGAGGATTCTACTTCATGGAAATGTGGCTATTTTTATGTAGAAGCCTTTCAGATAGATTTGATGTCCAACACTATGTACCTAGGTGTTGGCACAAGAAATTTTTTTCCACAGTCCACTCAGATTAATGATGGCATTACTTGAATGTTTGCCATTGTACATATTTAGGGTTGGAAAAATAACCTGCTACCGTGACTTGGGAACTGAAGGGCATTGGGAGCTTCCAGGCTTTAAAGGTTTCTTCTCTTGATGATGATTCTCCTTGAACAAATAAGCTCTCCAATAATAATACTACCCTGTGTGTTATGTGAGATCCCCTTTCATAAGCTTTTAAGGGTATGTACATACCCCTCCCCAGACTGTGAGGCAGAGATCCCCAGCTGATAACAATAACTCTACTAGCCCTAAAACTGGAAGAGATACAGGTTTGTTCTCTACCTAATCAAATGTGCTAAGATTTAAAAAAAAAGCAACGTACAAGGCTCCACAGTTCCAGAGAAACCTCTCTGGAAAGAAAAAAATTTTTTAGTCATACTTCTGCCAGAACTCTACCTTGTGGTGTGGATTGCCCCAGGAGTAGCTGTGGAAAGAAGATGGAAATTTGTCCAATCACATGTGCATCTGTGAATGAGAGGGGGTGGAGGTGAAGTCTCTTTGTCCATTGGGTGTACCTCAGCCAGGTATGTCTACACTGCCCTCAATCTAGTGGCATGTTCAGAGGTGCATCCTAGTTAGATTTGAACTGCCTCATTCTGCCATTGGTTTAGTGCAGCACAGAGCCCAGCATGAGCTCATTTTCTTCAGCTCCTTAGCTGGATTTCGCTCCCATTTCAACCTTCACTCTGTGAGATCAATATTGCACACTGTACCCAGTGTAGCTAATTTTAAACATGGACACATCTCTGTGCTGTACAGTAGTCAGTGGGATGGCTGTATACCCAGCATGGCAAGAACACCTTCCCCTTGTCACTCGTCATGCTCAAATCCCTCCACAAGAACAGGATCTTCCACAAACAGGAGGCAAACCTGAGCTCTGTTGTGGTTCATTAGGAACAACAAGCCCTGCTGTGCCCACATCCCATCTGATGTGTTGCTCTTGGATTCCTGTTGTTTCCTGTTTTATTTCCCCCCACTGCTTCCTGCCTCTTTGCTGTACCTGATGTGGTGAGCAGCTGAAGCCTCTGGGGCACAGGGTCAGTGCTGTGAGGTGTCCAGCGCGGTTTGGGGCACGATCAGATACTGTGCTTGAGCTAAGCCCTTCTTATGGTAAGAAGCTCTGCTGATTCCTGCTTGTTTGCTGTCAGGAGTGTGAAGGTTGATCTAGGTAAGAAATCTTTCCACTGGGAAATACTTTATTTCAAAAGTGAGTTACACCTGAAAATAAAGGCCAGATTTTCAGTCCCCAAGAAGACCCCTTTGAAGGTGAGGAGTGCCATGGATGTTTGCCCTCCACACCAGCCTCACAGCCAGTTCTTGTGCTGTCATTGCTTGAGTGAACACAATCGACTTATTTTCTGATTGCTGCCTTTGGCTTGAGGGATATGTTGAAGATAGTAGTGGGGGCAGCTAGGACCCAATGCAGTCCATCAGTCCCAGGTTAGAAGAAAGGTTTGAAAGGAATCTGTGGGCAGAATGCCCTGAAGCTTTTTGAACAGGAGCTGACCCCTGCTCTCTCCAGAGTTAAAAGCTAGAAAAGGCATTATCTCCCTTTGATTCCCTTGCCAAAGTAAAAGCTCATGCACCAGACAGAGTCTTTAATTTTAGATCCAGGTCCTATTTTGTGCAGAGCAGCACCTGCAGAGTCAATGTTTTGACTAAAATGGCAAAGACTCTCATTGTCTGTACTTGGCTATAAATGTATCCTCAGCTAGTGCTGTGTTACTTCCTAAATTACATTTTCCCATGATGGAATTTAAAGGACCCAGTGGGTTGATGTAATTGTTTAAAAATTATTCTGATGGGGGATAGCTTGTTGTTTTATATGTTTTAAAACATCAGGTTGAATGAAAACTGGCATCTGCTACCAATGAAACAAACCCACAATCCTCTTTTTCAGATCTCTTTCTTCCTAATAGAAGTCAGTGTATTCTTTGGTGTACAGCATTGAGTGAGGTACAGTGAGGTAGTTCCTAGTTGTTTTTCTTTCTTTGAACATAGACTGAGAGCTGAGATAAAGTATCTGACTAAGTTATACTGAAAGAGAAGGAAAATCCCTCTAAGTTGGTGGTAAAAGATGAAGATTGACTAAGACATTTTCCATAAAGGACTGGATTTGCTTTCAAAATGTTGTGCTAGTATCTCCTACAAACCAGATTCAGCAATGAATGGGAATATCAGCCTGAAGATAACAGTTCTTTCAGAAGTAGCATGTCTGTTACAGTGTTATCGGGAAGCTGCAAAAAGCTTGGATTTTTTTGTTACAGTAAACACTGGAGCTGGTTTTGCCAACATTTTAAATAATGGAAGTCTTTGTCTCAGTTTATCGGTGAAGATCATTCAGATGTATCTGAAGATGAATATAGATATCATCTCTCTTTGCATGATAGCACCAGCCATTTAAAGACTCAAAAAGATGATGGTGTGGAAAGCTATTATCAAAGAACTTCCCTCTTCTCTGCCTTTTTCCAGACTGGTGGACAGCAGGTGCACTAATACTTTACTTTGCAAGAATTAATGCTTTTAAATAATAAAGCAGATGGCAAAATTGACTGTGTTTATGAAGGGCAGTTTGCAAAGACTGCAGTTCCAAGTCTGTGATATCACACATATGTTTGAGAGGAGGATCTTTGGAGTATAGAGGAGGAGGAGTAGCCACATGTACCAGACATTAAGCATGGAAGCATTTTTTCCACAGCCCCAGTGGAAGCTGACAAGTTGGTTTCCAAGCTAGGAAGGGAGATCTAAATATTCTGTGTGAAAATAGTTTAATGCATTGGTAAAGCAGAATTCCCTTTCTCTCCTGTCTTGTCCTGTCTTGTCCTGTTCCCCAGCTGTTATGACAACTTAGTAGTAAAGGCCCATATCTAAATAGGGTAGGAAAAAAAATGACTAGAAACAAAAAAATAAATCTAGGGCTCACATACAAAATCTAAAGGAAACACCTGATGGAGAAAAAGGTTTCAGCTGAACAGATTTGCTAAGAATTGCTTTTTGCAGACAGCTTTCATTGAGGGGGAAAAAAAATCAAAGGGTTGAACATTTTTTCAAGCCATAAAATGGATTTAGAGAGCTATTTTCAGTCCCTGGATTTGTCTGTCAAACTTGATGATACCTGCACTACGGAAAAGAGCAAGAAGAGAGGTCACTGTGCCTCACAGAAGGTGTAAGCTGAAGGAGAGCTCAGGCTCCAGGGGAGAGTGTGGGCATGAAGCATATGCCAGTCTAGGGAGTTGTGGTTTGACATTGTGCTGAGACAGAGCAAAATACTCTGCTTCAGCTTCATGTACTGGGACCTAAGATTTCTCTCTTGGAACACTGAAACATTTAATATTTTCATATTTAAGGGAAAAAAAAGCAGAAATATCATTAGTTTGACAATTCTGAAAGTCCCAGTTACCCAAGAAAATGCCCCAAACCCCAGTATATTTGTAGAAAATGACCCAAAGAGAAAAGAATGCTTTGTCCAGCCTTTATTCCAGTAGGAGACTGTTATGTTACCTTGTGGATAAGAGAGGAACTGAAGGTCTTTCAGCTTCAGAAAGTGTTTCTACAACTTGGGAAAATACCTAGACTAATAGACAGATCTTAGAAAAGAATCTGGCAACTTTGCACCCTCTCTCCCACCCAAAAAAAGGAAAAAGGTAAAGAGGTAAAAAAAAAAGAATGCTGGTAATCAGATTTTGCCTGCATGGGATGAAATCTTCTAGACACTGACGAGCACCAGCATCCCAACCAAAACCCAGTGAGGTTGTTTTTCTGAGAACAAAGCTGCTTTCAGAGGGCTGTTGTTTCCATTAGAGAATATTGTGCTCTGGCAAAGAAATCTTCATGTGTTTAATGCATTCTGCTGTTTGTCAGTGAAAGTGCTTTATCACATGTTTGTCACCCGGCAGGATTCAGGCCCAGATCTCCTCTAAGTGACTAATGCTATCACCTTTCAGCCTGCCACTGACAAGCTCACAATCCCCTATTACTGTCAGCATTGTGGGCATGCTGAAGTATTAAAAGCTCTTTCTTGTTCCATCAAAGGAAGAATTAACCTTTTGATCTACTTTGCAGCATTCTGAACCTTGGGTTGTTTGTTTCATGTTAATGAAATTCAATCTTTGTGCAACAGCAGAGGCTTCTTAAGTCTTACAATTCTTCAACAGAGGCTGGGAATGGAAAACCTGATCTCACAAGTATGGTCTGAAATCTTGCTGTCAAGGTCATTCAGCCTTTTCTCAACAGAAAGGAATTGCAGGAAAAAAAAAGAATTTAAAATGTTTTCTGCTTTCTTTTTGACCATTTATTGGACAAAAGATATTTTTCGCCTTCATCTCTAATATTAGGTCTAATAACAGTCCTATAAACAGCCTCCTGTCAAAAAATTGTCTCAAAGCAGTGCTTTGAGAATGTCTTCTATTCTTAATTCTGCATCAGAGAAGAGCTGTGAAGACAGTGCTGAATTAATTATATTAGAAATTATTCTAGATATTTCTAAGACTTTGGTTCGTCTCTCTATATCCAGAACATGTGTAGAACAGCATTACTGGTAGCTTTTTTGAAGGATACTGATGGATGGTCCTTAGTCCAAGAGCTGAGGATGACACAGTGGAAGAGTGGTAATGACACTAGATTCTGTCATTGATCATTAAAATAGTAGAGCTGGGCAGGAAAGATGCTGGCACTGTCTGGCTACAGGGCACATTTGTTCAAAGCACAGTTTGCAGTGTTATGCCACGTCATACAACATATGAGGGAAGGAGGCTGCCTTGCTGTTTGCAGCAATTTTCCACAGCCATTTTTCTTGTTTGGATCCCTTGCATGGAAGACATGCAATTTCCATGACTCTGGAGCATGTTTTTCATTGCTTGTGCTCAGATGGGGAATGCACTACAACTGCAGAACAGTGATAACATAAACCTGTCTAATTCCTTTTATTTTGTTTTTGAGAGGGTGTAGGGTAGGCAACTTGCAGTTCATGCACTCGTAACTCCTTGTGCTTGTAATAAAACTATTTAAATGAATCTTTCACAAGATATGGCTCTGATAATGCCACAAGAATTTCTCAGCAGCTTTTTTGGAACTTCCTTTGACTGCCAGACCTGTGCAGAGAGGTGGTTTAGCGTGCATGTGTGTCAGAGGGGCAGAGCTTTTTCATGTGACTGTGGCTATCACCTGGTTCTATGCAGGCTGTGAGATCACCTTGCATCCTGATGTATCAGCACTTGCAGTGCAAGTTTAAGCACAAATACAGAGGCACAGCCCACAACAAAACCCTTTGAATAGATGCAAGACAAAAATAGGATTGGTTCTGTGTCTACATGAACAAGCAGCAAGATCCACTGTCTGCTTTACAATTAAAATGTAATGAATTGTACAAATACTACCCCTGTCATACTACCCCTTGTGTACCGACAGAAACTGAGGCCACAAAGAGAGAAAAAGCCTCGCTTGAGATAATACAGCAGTTCTTCAGCAGAGGCTGGGAATGGAAACTTGATCTCACAAATATAGTTTGGAGTCTTAATGTCAAGGTTATTTAGCCTTGTCTGTACAGAATGAAACTGCAAAACAGAGAACATAATCTATTTACCATTTTATTTTGAACTGTTTTTGGACGGAACTACAAATTTCTGTCTTATCATTAATACTGCTCCTTCATACTTGCTTTGAAACAAAAAATACTTCAAGACATGGAAGCTGTCTGAAATTGGTAAATGTTTTGTTATCTAGTCCCACACTGTATCATTATTCTTTTTTCCTTCTTGGTTTCTTTAGGAGTGAAAAGAGACATCTAAAAGCTGGCATAGATGCTTAATTTGTAGACTGTAAAAACAGGAGATGTTTGGAAAGGTACATCAATATTGATTGAAATTGTGTCATTCCCAGTGCAGGTACATTCTTGTGTAGAAGACTAAACTCTAAATTCCCTGTTTCACTGATGACAAGGTTTTGCAGTAATCCTAATAGCATGGCATTTAACCTGCAAGGACCAGAGCTGCAGTGCAAGGGTGCCTCCCTCACCTCTTTTAATTCCTCTTCAACCCTCTGCAAAGCAAATTTACAGGTATAAAGTCTGGATGTGGTAAAAACACCTTCTGCTCATGTCTACTCTTATTCCAATGACAGAAATTGGAGTCCTCTTTTTCCTGACATGAGTCTAGCTTTCTGACCAGGCTGTATTTGCTTCCTTATTTTCATCTATCATCTCCATTTCTTAAATAATTAAAGAGCTTTCACTGACTTGATCTGTACTTTAATGCTTTGAATGCATTTATGCAGCTGCAATTTTCGCCCTCAAGCATCAGGATAAATAAGGATGTTGTGCCTCTGAACTGTTCCACCCTTGTGGTAACAGTCCTAAAGTAATCTGAGTAGCCAAGATGCTGAAGGAAAGAAGTTGGTTTTGATCTGCCCCACTAAACTCATTTTCCTTTGCATCTCTTTGCAGATTAGTTGTTTGTCCTCTGTAAATTAAAGCACTTCTTTGAGTAGGGAAAAGTAACAGAGAAACCAAGAAAAGACTGTTTTTGTAAAAAATTTAAAACACTGTCTTCAAAATTAAGAATATTTATTTTATCCACTTGCAATAAAGCCATTTCCATTACAGTTACTGTGGTAGCCATTAGGACAGCTTTCTATGTGACTAAGAATACATAACTGCATATTGAGTGTAGCTGTCTTCTGTTTTTAAATTTTATGGATAGTTAACCTTTTCCAGTAGCTTTTACTACGGACCTGAATATTTGCTAGATGGAGGAGGTGAAAATGCTTTGGAAGGAAGGCGTATAGGCGATTAGAGAAGGAGAAATACCCAATTAAATGATTTTTTCTCCTTGGGATATTCTTTGCTTCTTTTCTTTTTACAAGATTGCACTATCTGTATCAAAGCTTCTCCATAAGCTTAGTTCTTCTGCTGTGTCATCTTTTCTCTAAAAGGTACATCACCCCTTTTGTCCAATTTTGAGAATTTTTGTGGCACTTCTCTCACAGAATATGTCAAGTCTTCCATTATTAGACACTGCACTGACCATTTTTTTTCCCAGTGATATATAATGGGAGCTGTTCCTTCGGTCTATGATTTTTAGATTGCTTTTTTTTTTTTTGCCTACAAAGAGCAGCAGCAAGAGTAGCTTCCTCATGCCCATCTTAAATCTTCTGAATGGACCGAATCCCAATGCACATGTCTATAAGTCCTGTTCAAGTTCTGTCTCTAACAATTTTTTATTGCTTTCAAGATGAATTTTCAAAATATTTTTACCATCTAGTATTCCCATATTGTATGTATGATGGAAAACCAGACTGTTTTGCATTTCATACAGACATCTGGGGCAATATTACGTATTTTGTGAGATAACAATAGGGAAATACACATTCTGTAAACTAGATTGTACTGATTCCTGCCTGACAGTAAGTTTTGGAGCAAGTATTTATCATGTGCATGATCTCATCTCAGTCTTCTGCTGTTATTTCATATTTACAGTCCAGACTAAATAACTTAATAGTTTTTATGCAGTTTGTCTTTTAAAACCAGCTATGAATCATATATTCTAGACATAATCTTGATCATGGAAACTTCAGCCTTTGCATTATACTTTCTAATGAAGCTAGCCTAGTTTGTCTCTTGTCCAGAAATATTACAAATAACATAAGCAAGCAGTGTGCATTTATATTGAATGGCCCTTTTTTTTCCCTAGCTTTTCCCCTTCCTTCTGGTAAGAAATCATCTATTTGCTACAGTTTATTTTAATGAAGATATGAAAGAATCTTTATTTTCCTTCTGATTAAGAGAAATTTCTAAGTTCTTTTTTTTCCTTTTTATTTTTTTCTTCTTTTTTTTTTTTTGACCTTTGCCTCTTATGTGACCAATTAGTAAATATAGTTTTAATTACCAGGTGATATTTCATGGGTCCCAGAGTTTCTGGGGGAAAATCTTGTAACTGCTATAATGAGAGTTAGTTTGCCATTTTATGATTGAGTCATAATTGCTTTCTAATGCCCCATCCTCCACAGGTTCTCATACACATGACCCTAACATGTTTTAAAAATGTTCTCAGTTATTGTGTTTTAATCTTGGGCATTGGAATCTCTTCTGAAATGTTTCTTTGTGCTTTTGGCTTTGTTTGCCTGTTTTGGTGAAAGAGGGGTAAGAAGTTCCTGAATTTTACCAGATAATTTCACCTGCTTGAACTACCACATAGGGCTCTAATTAATGTCTTAATTTATACACAATGATTTTTGTTTAGTTTTTCAACATTTTTCCCCTCCAGGATAAGGTAGATGATTTTTGTAGATAATTTTGATCCATTTGAAAATGAATCACAAAATAATTTCTCCAAAATATGACGCACTTACCATTGATAGCTAAAATGTTACAATTTTCTTCTTCATATCCTGGGTGTGCTATTCCATATGGAGAAATCCTCTTTTATATTTTTATATTTATATATACCAAAGAGCTCCTTTATTTATAAAGCCTTTTGGGTCCTGCTTCACCCTTGTAAATATTTCTGTGCACAATCCTCAATAGCAAAATTTTAAACTCTTTCATTTACATTCAAGAAGGAGGTCTATAAGACTCTGGATTAAGAAAAAATTTCCATATTTGGTTTAAGTTTTAAAATTGGCTCTTTGTGACAAGTTGATGATCAGCAAGCCTTCTGTCACCAGAGTGAAGTGTTCTTATAATCAGGGAGATGACTGTATCTCAAACATTATGCAGCATTTATGAGCACATCCATTTGTTCATGTCTCCTTCATTTTTAAGAATTTCATTGTCTTGCTGAGTTCACCAGGCTTTTTCCTTATATTAGAATCAGACATTTTTAAACCTGTTTCATGCTAGCTCTTGCAGCAAAACAAATTGTCTTGATTTTCTTGTTCACTAGAGCTTATTTTCTAAAATGCTCTAAAGTTGTAAACAGCCTTGCTCTTTAACTATACCATTTTTGTCTTTAAAGTGTAGTGTGGCTGGCTGGACACATTCATTGAAATCACTCAAATTTCTAACCTCTGTGACCCCCACTTACAGAGTCTGTCTTTGCCAAATAGATGAGCTGTCTGGGATTTTCATGATATCAGTGGTTTAGATGCCATTTGCATGTTTTTAATCTCTTGGAGAAAGTCTGCATCATTCTGCAGTCATCTTGCATTTTCAGGCAACTCATAGTGAGGTACTGGGAGGTTCTTGGAGAGCACTGCACCCCCAGCTAGAGAAAAAAATGGGACAAGACCAACCAAAGCCTTGAAAAATGCTAGTATATGTGAGGTTTAACTGAAGCCTACTGTTTATCTGTGAAATTACTGAGCTTTCTTGCATGCAGACAGATAATTTTTGAGAATCTTTATGTCTGGTGTAGTGGTGAAGCTTTATTTAAGTAGGATTTGTGAACGCTGACAGGGAAGAAAGGTGTTCATTGGTATCTGGTATTTTGGAGCAAATATCTGATTAATCACAATTGACAAGGACGATAAAAATCATCCAGAAGGCTGAAATTAAAATATTTAGTATTAATCAGTAATCACTGTCGTGATAATTGAGTGATTCTGCCTTCAAGTGACAGTTAAATGGACATGTGGCAAAAGCTACCCATGAGTTTCTTTGTATTGTCTTCTCTCTGCCTCTGTTGGATAGCTCACATGAATGGAGAATTTGCTTTCCTTAACTAAATATGATTGCAAATGAAAAGTGCAAGCTGCTTTGTTATGCAGCTGTGGGCTTGTCAGTCAGTTACTGTCAGATTTCTTTGGGAAGTTCAAACATGAAGCACATTAAGCTTTGAGTAAAGACCAAATTGGGGTAATCAGTTTGGGTAAATCAGAAGAGCTTATTTGACTTCAGCTAAAAATCTTGCTGTCTAGGTCTGATTCTCAGCGATACCCTTGTATTTACATATTTAAAGACCGGGAGTTGCAGAAACCTAACTTGTGATAGCAGCATTTTTTCCCTGTTAAATGCAAAGCAGCAGAGAATTAGGTCCCAGCTTCCAGTCAAATTTGGAAAAAGAGAACAGCAGTGGGAGATAGCTTTTAAATATATTACGAAGTAAAAAAACCCCAAAACTATAATACACTCCATTTATTTTTCATCACCTTCTTTGTATGTGTGAATAGTCACACTGAAGCACAGCTATATTTAATCCTTGTTTAAGTCAGCTCCTGTCAACATAAGCTGTAATTGAAGTCAGTACAACCTCACCCAGGAGCAGAAGCGATTGTAGCATGAATTCCATCAGCTCCCTGCCTCTCAGGGCACAAAAACAAGTGCTGCAGTGCCTGGCACCTGACCAGGGCCAGGGCTAGAGACACCAAGGAGGGCCTTCTTCAGCAGACTTTTGGTTCCTCAGACAATGCTGTCTCCCAGCAGGAAGTCAGGTTACAAAGCCAGCTCTCACTCTTGTGAGGGCAAATCCTGTGGATGACCGATGCACTGTTGACAGCAGGAGGTATGACTCACACTCTGGGTTTGGTTAACTGGAATACCAACAGGGTGATTCTGGAGGTGTGCTACTGTTGTTCCTACCACAGCAAAGACTTAAGTGTCAGGAACTGTCTACGTCTTAGTAATTCTTTCATCTTTTTACACTGGTAAGTGCAATAGAGATGTTATGAACTGAAAGTCAGTAATTCTTGACCCAAATAGTTAAGTGGTAAATTATGTAGGTATATATGCAATATATAGCAATGTAATAGATCCTCAATTCAATGTACAATTATTATGAGATATATAAAGAGTAATTGACTGTCTTAAATTTGTCCCTTTGTTTTTCATGTTCTCCTACGTGAAATAGCATGAAAATATGATTACCCAGTGAATGAGAAATTAACTGAAAGAAAATTTCATAAATCTGAGCAAGGTGTTTGAATTCTGCTGCATTTACACAGAGCCTCTCACATCCTGACTGATGTCATTAAGTGACATCATAGTGGAACATGACACAATGCTCTTTTAAATACCATCAAGTCCAAAACTAGTGGTACACTAGATGAGACTAAAACCTCAGGGCATCCAGTCATATTTTTTTTTCATAGACTTCTTATGGAAAAGATCCTTTCAGCTCTTTTTGTGATTCTCTTCCTAGTTTCCTTTTCTCATAGTGCGGATAATATGCACCATGAATTGGTGAAAATGCTATTTAATGTATTAACATGGTCCTGAGGATTCAGATTGGTGAATACTTTTGTGCTAATATTACTTTGCATCATCTTCCTCTTTTATCTTTCAGATTGGTGAGCTTGTCTCTTGCATGACTGTCCCAAAATGGTTAAGGGTCTGAGTGCCTCTGTGCCCTTGTGAAATCCTGCCATTGTTTCTCTAAAAGTCATTACATTAAATAGAAGCTGCAGTGATCTTTATGAAGGCAAGAAAACCTGCCCAAAAATGATAAAAGAGCAGGCACACACAGAGCCTTTGGGAATTCTGTTATTGAATGAATGAGTTCCTTGACCTCTTGGGATTACTTCAGTATATTTTTGCTTTAAACTGAGTTTTGGTTTAAACCATAAACTAGTTTTGTCAGCACAGTTACTCAAAATGTAGGAAAAAAAAATCAGAGACATAATCCAGTCAAAGAAACAGAGCCACTGAAAACCTTCACAGCAGTACACTTCTCTGTATGGGGAAGGATGCCAGTTTTCTTCAGCTGCTGCTAAGGCTGATGAGACTGGTTGCCTTCCCTGAAAACAGCCCAAGGCATAAAGCCACTGGGCTCCCCTACTCCTTGTTCATATGGATGTGCAGATAGACCAGGAGTCCACAGAATTGGGCATCTCTGGTCTTTCCTGTGAGACTGCTTTCAAGCCATGGACTCTGATCCATGGCTTCAGGCTTCTCAGGCTATCACAGAAAATGGCACAGCTTTCTGCTTCCATGCCTATGAATCTGGGACCACTGAGACCACTTGAAGGCCTCCAGGAGTACAGACATTGATTGCTGTATAGCCTAAAATCTTTATAAGCAACTCTGTGGATCAATAAATGACAATGTTTCAATTTGAATGTTATTTTGTAATGAAAATGCTGCCCTGCTGAAGGGATGGTCAGCTAGACTGGCCATGTGAGTTGTCTCAAGCTGGACACAGTCTCTCAGAGCTCAGACATACTGGAGCTTGTTTGCTTTCCTGGCATTCCATATTGACCAAGTGTTAAGGAGCAGAAGATAGACACAAGTAGGCAAGAGCAGGTCTCCTGAATCCCATCTTGTCTGCCATGTGCCTGACATCCAGACTCCTGTTTACTGTTTGGTCAGCTTGTGTGCACTTTTTAGAGAAGATATGAAGACAGCCTCTCTAGTCCAGCTGCAAGGGATACCAAATTCAGAACTCTCTTCCAAAGAGGATGCTTATATTTCAGACTTCTGTAATTTCAGGGTAATGTTTACCACCTAAGGTTAATTACTTCATGCCTCAGTTTACCTGCAGTAAAAGTCATCCACCTCTTGGATTGGTGCTAATGGATACTTCAAATGGTACAGAGCAGAGCTACTCTAGAAGCAAGGGCTGGGAGCTTCACATCTCCAGAGTAGTGTCTGTAGATAGTAGAGGCTCCCCAGCACCTGGATTTGAACTTGGCATGAGATAAGGGCTGCTACTGATCATTTGCCTTTAGGTGGCAAAAATGCTGTTGAGCTGGTGGCAACATGCCTGACCTAAGATTGGAACAGCTGATTTCACTGCAGCTCTAAAGCTGAATGAGGATTTCTCCTCTTCCATGCAGAATGGGACGCTTCATGTAAGGATATGTAAAGTAAAATTCCATAAGTATAGCACTGGCCAAAAAAATGTAATCAAAACAGCTTGGCAGTTAAATGTCTCAAATTTTTTTTTTTTGTGTGTGAACTTCCAAATTTCAGTAAATATTCCCCAGGAAAATGTAATAAAATGAAAACTGGTTTTGGAAAAATTAATTTCAGAATTTTGGTATTTCAATTTAGCATGGGATTTTTTTACTTTAATGTATTTGTTCCCTAAGTTTTAACTACTAATGAATGTTTAATGTTACTACTGCCATATTTGATGGTAAAAGAGCTGTGTTTACTTCAAAAATAATGAATTGAGTTTGCTATTTTGTAATGGTTGAGAAATGTTATCTGTTTGCTAGATCAGAGTATCTTCTGTTTGTATCATAATGAAACTATTACTATAAATAGACAGCACTTTGATCTAGAAAAAGTACTTGTTTCAACTTACTGTTGAGTAACAACTTATTGTTTGTTCAGATTTTTAAAATGAAGGAGTATCTGTGTTTCTTCAGGGAGCTCTTCCTGACTTCCATTAGAATTCCACTGTAAAATAAATATATTTTTCTAGCACAGCATAATGCCAATGACACAAAGGTCAGGGAGAATTTTACATGGGTACAAATGCATTTGTAGCTCCTTTCAGCACTCCCACAGGAAGCAGACAGGGAGATGGAACTCCAATGTCTTTTCCTGATCAGATGCATGTGACCAAAGCCCAGATGTCTTTAACTTTGACATCCTGCCTGCTGTTGCGGCAGAAGGGATGGGTTGAATGTGTGACTGGCCAGCTTCCCTGGGCCCCAAGGCAGGGTGGGGAGGGATGGGGATTGTTTCTGCTTATGAACGAGCACAACCTGGCTGACCATGGTGTTGGGTACAAACCTGCTTCTGGCCAGGGGTTGCCTACCTTGTTCCACTGGACTCTGAATGCACCCTTCTGTAAGATGGGAAAGGGAGCAAGGGGATTGAACAGGGTAGGAAGGAGAAAGCGAGGATGGATTTCTGAATTGCTTCACATGGAGGAAAAGGCAACTGTTTCTCTTGATTTGGTGAAGGAGAAGGTTCATTTCTGAAGCATGAAATGCAAACTGAGACTCTTGTATCATTCTGGGAAATGGAATAAATTGCTTGGAAGAAACTTAGCTTTAAAGAGGTTCTTGATTTTTGACGATAATGGCTATCAGAGAATGATTACAGGATTTTGTGTGGAGAGGACTATGAGACCCAACTAAGCAGAAAAATCACAGAAAGTGCTGATAGAAAAGATATGTGCAAGATTAAAAATAAACACTGATTTTTTCTGGATGATTTTTGCCAACTGCTGGAAGTAGCTCTTTATTCCTTCTGGAAAATATCTCACTGTGTTCTCAACTACTTCATTTTATTCCAGCAGGTTTGATTACTTAAGGGTATACATTTGTCTTGGTATATGATTATGCAATCCATTTTCTAGCGGCTAGAAACTGGAAGTAGTATCAAGGTCACACTTGGTAACCAAGGAAATAAGATGCCAAGGTGTGGTGGTTTGACAGGAAATATGTATTCTGGGATGCTGTGGTCAGGCCAATGGGTGCTCAGATTTTAATATTGGCACCTAATGTGGCCATTGGGACATTGGATCAGCCTCTGAGCACACGGGGTTAAAGCAGGGCTCTCCCCTGGGAGGCTCTCTTGGGTTCCGGTCAGGGAAAGGCTCAGAGCTCCCCTGCCCGGCTGCGGGCTGGGCGGGGCAGGGGCAGCCATGGGGCCGGGTGAGGGAGGCCCAGGGGCAGCCATGGGGCCGGGTGAGGTAGGCCCAGGGGCAGCCATGGGGCCGGGTGAGGTAGGCCCAGGGGCAGCCATGGGGCCGGGCGAGGTAGGCCGGGGCCCTGGACAGAAGGGAGGGGAAGGCCCCTGCAGGATGGAAGGGTGGAGGAGGAGCACTGAGAGGCATCGGGCAGCCACCGCCCTCCCCCAGGAGAGACAGAGAGAGAGCCTGTGCCTGTGCTTGTGCCACCTTGAAATTTAATAGTGACCGGCCGAGAAGGAGAAGGGGGGGGCGGCGAGAAAGTGCCCGGCAGGGCAGCCATGGGAGTTCTGGACAGACAGAGCCTCAGATTTTTTTTAACCCTTTTCTTGGATGATGGAAACCTTATGAATGCTAATCCTCCTGGAGCTGAATGAGAAGAGAGCTAGAGATGAGATAAGAGGAAATGGGTCACGAGAGAAATAGAGAAGAACTCAGGTGGAAGAGATGATGGAGTAGCTTTTGCTGGACTCTTTGTGTGTAGCCATGGACAGAGCCATGTTCCTTGTGATACAGAGACTGCATTCTAGGGGGAGGCAATGCCTCAGGACCAAGAGGGTTCGATGTGGGTACCCCTCAGCCCCAGGGGGTGAAGAATATGGGGGGGGACAGATGTCTCAAAGTTGAGACTGTGCCTTTTTGGAGTGGGACGAAGCATCCTTAAAAGACAACCCTAGAAGCAGCTCTGGTCCGTGTTCAGTGGTGAGAGCACTGGACATGAAAGGAAGAGGTCACCATTGGCACAAGAAGGACTCCTTCTCCTCTTGATGAACTGAGGATTGAGTATTCTGAAGGGTGGTGCCGGACCGAGAGTCGATGATTTGGGGGATGTATTGTATTGGGAATTTGGTGGGGAGGAGGAGGAGGAGAGGTATTTGTGAAGTTTTCATTTTCCTTGTGTGTTACTATTTTTTCCTTCCCCTTGTAGTTTATTTAATTTTTTTTTTCCTAAGTGGGAGCCTGCTTTGCTTATTCCCTGGTCACATCTCACAGCAGAAATCAGGGAGAGAGTATTCTCATGGAGGCACTGGCATTGTGTCAGTGTCAAACCATGCCACAAGATTTATAGAGATATCTTTCACCTGCAGAGTTATCTCATGCGATCAACATAAAATAACAATAATGACAAAGTCTGGAAGAACTTTGTACCATTGCTGTTGCAGGTTTGTGGCTGCATGGAAGATTTCAGCCTCAGCAGCCACCATCACCAGCATCTTCTCCACCATTACAGCACATCTTTCCTTTTGCTCAGACCAGCCTGAGCAAGGTGCTTTGGGAAGAACTGTGTGTGCTATTTGTAGGTAAAGGACTTGCACAGTCTGGTCTATTTATAGATAATACAGTTAATCTCATCTTGAAAACAAGGAGAAAAGTGATATAGACAGTGGCAGCTGTGACACTAATATATTATATTTAGCCATCACATCCTCTTCTAACCTGCTGTTTATTGAATGTCATGACTGCACACAATTAGTCACTGTTTTGTTGTGGCTGGTTGTCTCCTTCTGGTCTCCTCCATTCAGCTTTGCAGACTTGTTAATAGTTAACTTGTAGTTTTCTTCAGGGAGCTTAACCCAGTTTATTCCAATGCTCAAACCGTATTTAGCTGGGAGTTTTATATTGTTCCAGCTTCATTTCCCACACAGCTGTACGTGCTTCTTGCAGACAAAAGATCTGTACAGTCCTATTTATTTATTGATTACAAGATTCACACTGCTTGGGAGCAGGAAGAAAACAGCAGCCTGTGGCAGGTGGAACACTTTTTTCCAATTATAGTTGAGAAGTCTTTATCATTTGTCCAGTTATACCCATCAGAGCATTCTGGACTGACCTACCAGTATATCTTCCTTGGAAATTACCCCATCCAAGGCTGCGAACAAGATGGTCAAGACTGCATCCAGCATTGTGTGTTTCCTTGAACTAACCACTGGTTAATACCGATTTTTTTTTTGCTATATTAAACACTTCTCTCCTATACATTAGAAATCCAGAGCAACAGATTAAAATTGACCGTTAGACCTGTGAGAGAAAACAAATGTGGCTATATCAGCAAATGATCTCTTCCAGATGGCCATGATTCTACAGTTCCTTGCTCAGAAAGGGCTTGGTCATTATTTTTGTTTTGTCATAGACCAGAAACTTGCTATAAAATCCTTGTCCCAAAGCTCATCTATGTATAACACCAAACACATAAATAACATAGGGAAAATGTTTATATCTAGAAGGATGAGTCTATCTTATAAATACTTGAAATGTGAGACAGTAATGGTACTAGTAAAGATAACCTTACAGTTACATAGTACTCACAGTTGAGGGTTAAATATTTTTTCTATATTTTCCATTTTATACTTAACATCCTAAAGCCAGATAAAGAAGGTTATTTTTTCTTGTAATAGAAATATTTCTTTCTAAACTACAACATGCAACATGATAAGGTGACATTTTAGACTTGGTCTATGTCAGAATGATACTGAAAGAACAGTTAAGACAGCAGCAAGAAGAGATCATGTTAAAGGCAGCTAACTTCTTCCTGATAAGTAACAAGGAGAGTAGCTCCTGCCAGCTTGTCACTGCAAGAAACAAACCCTATGATCTTAACCAGTTTCCAATGTCTGTGTTTCAGCAGTGGCTGACAGAGAAGCAAATCTGCTTTTATCATCCTCGTGCAGGCTGCTGTAACGTCACTGTGGCTAACCTCGACTGTGTGAAGGACAGGACATTGCAGCAACCTCAGAGAACACGATAGAGAAAGTCAAGAAATGGGATGCCATAAATAGTGAGAGGGAGGAAAAATTAGCTGAAGAAACCTTTTGGAAGAAAAGTAACTCTTTAATTTTCTGTCTTCTTTCGTGTGTTTAGAAAGCTTGGGTTTTAGTGAAGCTGTATCCAAACAACAAAAAAATTCTCCTCCACGCTGTCCCCAAGAAAAGATCCACAGGCATCTTCTGGCTTATGTATACACTAAAATTGGGATTGCATCTCAGAGTATAGAAGTCTGTTTCCAATTTTCAGATGGTGAAATACAAGTGCAGTAAATCATAGGTTGAAATTTTTGAAACTTCTCTTGGGTTGAGGAACAAATATTTCCTCAGAAAACACCAATGATGAACATTTACAGTTTATTGACTCAGTTTGTATTTGTCTGTTCTGCACCTTTGCTGATCTGGAACAGCATCAGCTGAGGGTCTTTTCCACTTCACATGCACTGCATTTGAGAAGACTCAAGTCATGCCAGAAAGATTTTATGTCCATTATTAAATCAGTGATGTGTGTTGAAGAATGATGCACAAATTTCCAAGTGCAAAAACTTTTTAATGATTCACGATGACTCAGAAACCTATGATCCTGTAAATAGTAAATATATGTGGCAAACAAAGTAGACAAGTCTTAGAAATACAGATACATTTTATTTAGACTGGGAAAGACACCATTTTCTGATGTTTCCTGTGAGATGGATTTTTTGTTGAAAAGACAGTCTGCAAATACCAACACATGGGATTTCTGAAATGAAGTATGACCCCTGGCAGCTGCTGGCTGAAATTGGTGTGGTGCTCACTGGGCTCAATGCTGCCCACCTCCTGAATAGCAGCTGTGATTTTCATGATTGTGTTAATTTTGCTCAGTGCCTGCTCCCTTCCCAGATCTGGATTGCTGGGATGTGTCTGCCCTCTGGAAGCAGTTTCAGAGTTTCTAGGCCCCCAAGCCAGTTGGCTGCCTTGCTTGTAGGGGCTGGATGCCTGGCAGTCCCTTGGAAGCCCACTCCATGATTCAACAAAGATGCAGATTTCATCCCAGTGCTGATACCAGCCTGCTCTGATGAAGCCATATCTTGTTGGAGAGTTCACAACCATCTTTGACTGGTAAAAATTATTAATTAATACTCTCAGAGACACTGATACACAGTCACATCATTATCATTAGTTCCCTTGCTGTATAATTACCAGATATAATTCAATATTTCTCTCATGAACAAAGCATTTCCCAGTTATGCTCCACCTGCCCCTTTGGCAGTATCCACAGCACAGAGTACCTGAGCAGGCCTGCCAGCCCTTTCCAGCCTCATCCTCACGCCCTGGCACACAGTTGCAAGGCAGAAGTGATCTAATGCCCATTACCCAATTGTCTTCACACAGTTCATCCTTATGTCAGCCTATCATTTCCCCATCTCTGTCCTTAGCTGCTGGGCCTACTGCCTTCTGTCACTTCCGTAAGGTGGCTCTACTGTATTTTCCACTGCTGCATATACTCACTTTTCTTCTCATTATCTCCTCCAGTTTACTGAGCTCTCTTCTCCCTTCAAAGCTCTTATTCCATATTGCCTATCACTGGGGAGCCAGAGCTTCCTCTTCCCTTCCTACTTCAGAAGCAGTCAGACAGAGCCTTTTCACATCCCATCCCTTTCTCCTGCTTTTCAATAAATCAGTCTCTTCTGCCTTCTTCTCAGGTCTCTATTAAACACCGTCTTAATATGTTTTACCTCCTCTTTCACTATTTTTCCTGGAGCCATGACAAAGTCAGTTTTCTCTTTGTCTTGCCTCATTCATCTCCTTTCCACTCCATAACCCCAGCTCTTCTTCCACTGGGATTTGTTCCACCCAATTTGTCTTATTTCTTAAGGCTTATTTGATTCAGCTATGTGTGTGTTTATGTGAGCATCTAAATCTAATGACCCATTCTTTAACCCATTGGTAAGCTGAAACCTCAGCAATAACAGTGAAGATCTTAAAAGCTACCAACTTCCTGCAGTTTTCATGAAGATTGATGACTGGGTGAGGAAAAAAGATTTGCACTTGCCTTTTCTGCTGGAAAGGCTGCAGCATGTGCTCCCTGTTCCAGTGAATGTACAATTATTAATTATTTGTCAACATCAGGAAAAACTTCAGTCAGAGTTTGCATTTTCCTTGACAAAGGAAAGTGTAGTCATAAGCAACACATTTTTAAGAAATCAGACATCAGGAATTCTGTTGCTCATGGAGCTGCTCCTTTTTCACTCTTTAACTCAGTGTTTTATTATTTAACTTTGAAGTTTTACTTTTTTATTTCATATCTACTTTTATCTACTTTTATCTTGGCTTTATCAAAATGTTTCATACAAATTTTAAGTCACTCAGGTTTCTGGTTTGAACTCCGTTTGTGAATCCATTCTTTCTGCATCTTGACTTCTTCAAGGTATCCCTCTTCATGTCTCCTTTCACCTTTATGCATTGTCTTCTCCCTTAATGCTTCTATTTCTCTTGTTTTCTGTCTGAGGACTCTTCTCATGAATGTCAGTTCCTGAAGTTTTGTAGCTGCTGGTGACTGCCACCATCCCTGAGCACTTTCTTTATAGTCTTTGCCTCTGTAAGGAGAAAATTGCCTTTTAAATGCAGAACTAAAAAACAAAAAAAAATCCCAGGCATTGATTTATCTGGAAGAGAAGGGAAGAATATAGAACCTTTCTGAAACCTTGTAAATTAATTCATAGCCACAGTGAAAACTGATCTGCCCTCTTATCAGACTTGAAAAATTTTCATATAAATGTTCACAGTTCTGTCACATACAGAAGAAATCTTTCTCATATTATGCAGATCTGTTTCTGAGACATGTAAAGTTATTCTGCACTATAGTTCGTGCAATGAGAAGGCTGTATGGCTTTCAAGTCCTACAAGTCTTATTTTGCTTATTTTATTCTCAATGACCTCTCAATAGTATTTAAAAAAATAGTGGGAAATTAAGTTGGGACCTTCTGAACAGAAGAATTTCAACACTTGGTATGGAAATCTATTAAAAAACATTGAAACATGAAAACAAAAAGATCAGGATAAATTGTTCCTTCGTCCTGGAATACCATCTGAATTGTTTCATAAATACCAACAATGAGTTAAATTCAGCATTTCAGAGGTAAGATCCTAAATCATATACTTGAAGAGAGACTTTCTTACCGCCTGAAATAAAAATATAACTGATGCAAGAAATCAAGGATAGAAGTCTTTTATAATTGAATGACAGATAGAGAGAAGCGGCAGAGAATAGATGCTCTCTAGTGGGCCTGGTTATGAGGGATGCTCCTCATTTTCAGTCCAGGAGCACAGAGAGCAATCTCTCCAGCAGAGTTTTCAATCACTGTATTTCATAAATCCCAGAGACCACACACAACTGCCTGCATAGGAGTAAAATTAAGATCCTGTACTAAGTGAGAATTTGATTTTGCCCTGAGCAATTTCTGCAGAAAATTTTCTTAGTACTTCAGCCTGTGAAGTATTACAGGTCCAGCGTTACAACAGGTAGCTTCATTTCCACAACCAGTAAGAGCTCCTGAGTGACAGGAGCTTCAGCTCCCACTTTCACACCTAAATTGAGCAAAAGGAAATCAAGTAAATAGGAGCAAGGAAATTGTAGCTTACTTGTGTACGATCAGATCAGGCCAGACCATAGCTCTTACACTAACATGAGATAAATGGGCACATCATACTTGACAGGCAATAACCTCAGTTCTGACCAATAGGTGGAGAGTTTTGAAATATGTTTTTTAACCTGGATTTTAGTCTTTAAATCAGGCTACAAAAAGAAAGCTTCTCAAAATATTATTTAATATATGTGTCAAACCTATTGTGTGGAGAGCAGTTTATGGTTTAGATTTATAATAGCTGGTTGCCTTGTAATGCACTACCATTCGTGTAATTGCCATCAAATTTTAGTGTTTTGGTCAAATAGTTATTTGCTGTTAAGTCACAATCTGCTTCTTATGCACTGCTTGTAGGAACTATGAAATTATCTGTCTATGATAAAATAGCTTATGGAAGTGGGTAGCAGTTGAGGCTAATAGTAATGGTTATGTAATTGCAGTGAAATGTGGAGAGATTCTCCAGGTCACTATTTTTCTAGAGTCTGTGCAGACAAGTAGTTAAAAAGTGCCTACTTTAGTTACAGGAAACATTGACTGTACGAAACACGTAGGAGAAAGGTGAAGCAATTATGGGTACATATAAATATAGTTAAACAAAAATAAAAGTAGGCCCACATATTTCATCAATGAGAATCTTCTTCATATGAGCATTTCAAGTGGAATCTAGCAGACGTTGCAGACACACTGAATCAGGTGCAGGAAAAAAAGGGTAAATTGATTAATATCTCAATGGCACTGATTTTGTACCTCAGATATCCCAATGTTCATTCTTTGCTTTAGACTGTTTTAGTGAAAACAGTAAAGAAGCATACTCTCTTTATTGCCTTACGTTCTTAAGTCTTCTCAAAATCTCCCTTGCCCCTGGATTAAATGCCAAACCTTTCCTCACTTGATTTATTTTGCTTTTCTTCAGTTTTCTGTTTGTTGTTGATTTCAGTTTTCTGGCATTTCCTTTTAAATTTGTGGGATTTTATTCAATAAACTTTATCCAGGAAATTGAGTGAAATGCAGCCACTTTGGTGGAATATTTTCCCCAGATCTTCCGTAGCAGAGAATAAAAACAGTGTAAACCTCTGCCATTATCTCATTTAAATCTGTTTCTGCTTTCAGATTATAGCCTCACTAAATTAGCATTAGAGAAACAGACCTTTATGTTAAATTCATTGCAGGGTTGTGCCAGCAGGACTAGTTGCATTTTAGTGGTCCCTCATTGCCTGTTTGCACAAAATTATAGCAAAGCTTTGAATAGTAAATTAAAATGGAACACAACCTTTTTATGTTATACTTTGAGTAGTTAAAAGCTTAAGCTTCTGTAGAACCCCATTACTATTGCATAAAGCGTGTTTCCCATATTTAAAATTCTGATTAATTAAAAACACTTGCAATAATTAACATGCATGCTAGAGGAATCCAGAAATTATCTACACAAAATTGCTTGTGGTTGATTTTGGTGTACATACAAGAAAAGTTGATATACAAACTCTTTCCCTGGAATTCTGACTCCATGAAGTAACACTGTCTGGGTGTCTGGTTTTATGTTATTCCTTACAGTAGATTTTTCTCTTACAGGCAGCTCTGTATCTTTGAGCAGATTCTGCCTTGTGTGTATTTAATGTCCTCAGTTTGTGTCCCAGCAGTTTGTGAACAGTTCTCCTCTTGCTTACTACCTCTACCTTTTTTTGGCCAATGAGCCCTTCTTTGTCTTCTTCACATGGATTACTGTATTAATACAATATAAGACACTGTAGGAAATGTAATAATTAATAACTGATAACTATTGCAACAAACTGCAGTGCAACCAGGGTTGCTGAAAGATGTTGCCAAATGAGGTGTACTCAATGGCACCTAACAGTATTTAAGGCAGTATTTTGCCTTACCTCCCTGCCATATATTTCTTTCAAAACAAGGCTTCTCTGGGCCATAATCCTACAAAGATCCATAATAAGATGAAGTGTCTATACATAATTTAGGACTAAAAATTGCTAAAAGGATATCGTAAACACCCCAGTTTTATAGCACTGCATCCCAGTAAGCTCCTCTTTTATTTTACAGTCTGAGCAAGAACAAGAGTAAGCCAAGCCCATCTAAACAGTAAAGATATAGTGCTGGTTTTCATGGAGGCTTTTAACAAAATCTACTCTGAAAAAGAGATTTTACCTGATAGCTAACATGCAAATGCATACTGAATGAAATGTGACATTACTGAAATGGCTTTAATTCTTTCATAAATACAAATAAGATCCATATCAGCTTGTACCAGAGGATGGGCAAAATATTTAATCCACAGTTTGTTTTATTCTTGTTTGTGTCTAGGTTGTTTGGGAACATGTGGCCACTACATGTGGACCAGAGAGACCACTGAACCTGCTTCAGTATCATCACAACATCTTTTTGATTAATCTCCATTTTGAGATTTTGAGTTGATTTTGATGATACTTGTAAAAGATACTGGAGAGTCTGTGGGTGATCTGTTTATTCAGAGTGCATATGTGTCCAAGCACACACACTGAATGGAAATTATTCATGTCATAAAGCTGGCAGAAGACAGATACTGAGTCTGCAGCTCCCCTGAAAACTCTCCCAGAGTTGTAAAGGTGAGTTCACCTACCAAGACTGACTTTGTGGATCTGGTTTTTCTACCTATTCCTATGGCTGTGAATGCAGTGTGGTGCTGTTGGTAGATGTTCTTCTTCTCCCCTGGTTTACTAACCAACAAACCACTGTGCTTCTTCATGGATATGCACTTGTGTATGAACAATCTATGGAAAAGCTCAATGACTTTCAAAGACCTGTACTTTCTTCCAGTCAAACCCAGCATAGCCTCCCCCAGCTTTACAATTAATACCTGCAAGTGTATTTCAAAGAAAAATGTTTTTTCTGTATATGCAAAATTTCCTTAATAAAACAACCTCTGTGCAGTGCCTCATGTGGGCAACTACAATGTTTTCTGTAGGTGAAGGTGGAAAAACTTCAGGTGACTAAAGATGATTTTTAGACAATAGAGAGAAGGTTTTCAGCAGTTAGAGACCATGATACTTCTCACAGTGTCTGTCGCTTATTTATAACTTTGTGTAAGTCTAAGTTGTCAGATATAAAATACTGTGACATTAATTTTTTCCTGCATGTGGAAATAGACTATAATAATTATTGCAAGCTGGCTGAGATGCTGTGGATTTATCTCCTGCTTTATTGTGCACTGATTACTTCTTGTGGACAAGCCCATTAGTCTCTGTTAGAGCGTTAATGGTTTCCCCAGACCACTCTGCAGCAGGACTTGTGATGATGGAGTCACCTCACTTTACAAGTAAAGCAATTTGAACAAAAATCAAATTTGAATCAAAGCTTTCATAATTGTTTAGGAAGCTGTTTCCTAATTATTTATCCCTCTTTGCTCCTTCTCCTGTTAGTACATGAAGACGATTTTATACCACACCACCATGTAAGTTTTTTGTCATTGTTTGAATAATTGCATGACTCAGTCAAGAAAAAACATAACCAATATAAATTCTATGTAGTGACACCTTTGAATACCAACAGTTATGTATTCTGTATATCATATAATGTATTATTAATTCTTTGAGGTTACACAGGAATCAATTAGCCAGAGTGTGAGGATGTCAGACTACTAGGCTACGTATTTGCTGGTATTTCAAATTTGCACTTGTTGGTAATTTATTTGATTAAAAATTAGCATATCCAGATTTTGCCATGCTGTGATTATGAGGGCTGATTTAGGAGCAAATTGTAGAACAGGCTTATTTGGTAGTGTGCTGCTCTAGAACAGGAAGAGATGGTTAAGCTTACTATTAGATGGGGTCAAGGAGATAAGGCTTCATTTACTCTGAAACGCATCACTGATGTTTTCACCCAAGAACCTGACTCATCTAAGAACCTGTACTGGGTGTTCTGGGTCAGATAAGAGGCCCAGCTAGCCCAGTGACCCATGCCCAGCACTGGCCATACAGAGAGGCCCAGGAAAGAAGCACAAGGCAGGCAGGAATGACCTTTCTCCTAACACATTCCTGCACTCCAGCTGTTTCCAGCCATCTTTCCTTGGGCTGAATTTTTGGCAGTCTTAAGTAACCCTTAGAAGACCTCTCTTTGTGCCCCTGTGAGCTTTACTATCTGCAATTGTGACAAGATGTTGCACAGGTCCACCACCTGTCACATGAAAAATTACCTTTCTTGTTTGCTTTGAACCTGGCTGCTGCTAGCCTCTTCTCTAGATGATCAGTAAGGTCCCCTCCAATCCAATCCAGTCCAATCCAATCCAATCCAATCCAATCCAATCCAATCCAGTCCAATCCATTCTTTTCCAGACCTGGGAGCCCTAACTAATTTAAATCATGCTCTAAATGAAAATATTTCCTTTTACCTTTCAGCATTACTGCTAGATTAGACCTTTCTGCCCTTTCATAGTAGAAATTGTTTGGTAGCTTTTAGAACAGCTGACTCCACAGCTTCTATTGCATGGAAATATTTAACTTCTGTATAATTCTGTGTACATGTATGTCTGATCCTGGAATGGTGCAAATCTGTAAATTTGCTGTTTTCAAAGCAGCTCTGTTTAGACCAAATGAAGCTGTTACTGGGGATTTGCCTTTCTGTTTATTGATGATGATATAAATTTAATAAACGTTTGAAGATTTTTATAACTTTTGTAGCCAACCTTAAAGAAAATCAATAACCTGAATATTCAATATAATCTCTGTACAGAATCAAAGGATAAAGACAAGTGTGTAAAACAAAGTAGAGCTGTGTTTTGTCCTTTTTGGACTTGGGCCTACCTGCCAATTGATTTTGGTCTGATATTACTGATCTGGTAATTCTGGTGAGAATTTGGATTATGGAAACAGGAGTGCCTTATGTAATTTATTCCATGGGTAGTATGAGAACACAGCATATTTCAGTCAGTGAATATTTCAGTGCACATCTGATAACAGTGATTGGCATGGATGAGTAGCCTCTATAAATTAAAAGTCCTTTACATTGTGTATATTTGGAAGAAATGTTCAGTAGCATTCAAATTAAATGTGAACTGTAATGAAACAAAGGAAGATCATAAAATAAAGCAAAGTGAAACTGACTAAATGCTTTATTCAAGAAATCTGTGGAAGAAACAGGAAATGGTGTAGGCACAGCCCGCCTTTTTAATTACCATGTTAAAAATCAACATGCAAATTGTTTATGCAGAAGCCAAAACCAAACCAAGCAAACTACCTCAGAGCTGGGCAACATTCCACCCGCAGAAGATTTGTTACATCATGCCTTAAAACTGCCAGCAAGTGCTTTGGGGAATATTAGCACTGCAATGTTGCAACAGTCCAAGCACCACCCAAGGAACTGGCACACAGAGTGCACAGCTGGGCTATGCTTTGTAGGTCTGGTCACAGTTCTATTGCTGGAATTCAGTGCATAAATATTAACTTTGAGCCACACATGTGCCCCTTTTCAATAGTTTGAACAGTCATCTGAGACAATAATGCAATAAAGATCTTGTTTGCAATTTCTGAACGAGATAACATTTAACAGGAAGCAAGTCAGATAACTGACTTCTGCATTCAAACTTGGCACGTGACAAACTGTATTTCACATTTAAGATATAAAACAACTCTGTCATTCCTTGTTGCCTTTTGAGCCAAATTTTGTGCCTTTATGAGAATGGATTTTAGCTTCTTTTTGGCTTAGAAAACTTTGGGTAGAGGGTGACAGCCTGAAGAGTTTATTGTCATATCATAGTTTCCATTCCTTCAGAGAAAGAGATGTCCAGTTTTAACCAGCTGATTTTGCTAAGGCAATGAAACTAAAGGTTGACCAGAGATATAGACTCTCACACTTAACTAATTAAATGCCTTTTATTACTGAACAGATGATAGAGACATATGCTGTGGCAGACAGGTTATTTGGTTATTTAGCTAGCTGCAGATCTTTCTTTGGCACTGCTCTATTAGTCTCAGCTTACAGGGAACCTTAAGCAGTGTCTTCAGAAGACACAGGGACTGCTGAGAGGCTACGGCAAGTCACAGCAGAGGCAGGGCCCTGAATGCTAAATGACGTTTTAGCAACCAAATCCTCTGAAACTGTCAGGATAAATAAGACTCTAACACTGTCTTTTTAGTGTCAGTGAGTAAGGCATTACTTTATTCCTAGCCTGGAGGCGTGTGTGTGGCCAACAAAATTCAGGCCTCTACACAAATGCAGATACAAAACTCATTCACACATTTTTAGCAAACAAAGAAATTAATGTTCATTGTTTCTAAATTACTTTTAATAATTGTCTTTAATTAATCAGTATCATGTTTTCTATCAGTTATTGTTTTCTCACTTCTCATGCTAATGAGTTTATATTTTTCAGTCTTTTTAGTATTTTTTTCCAGGTAGAGACTTTTCAACACTCATATACTGAGTCTTTATTAGCTTCTTCTCTATCTTCTGGTTTCTGCAAAAGTCTTTGTAGTCCATAAATTCTGTGCTTCTTGTATCCAATTTCAACAATACATCACTCTCTACCAGGCCTTGTTCATTGAAGCATATCAAGGTTAGCTTAGCAAAACTTAGTTTCATTAATTTTCCCAAGCTCTATTCCCACACTAGCTGCTTATGACAACTTTGCTAAATGCTGGCTAAGAGTAATTTAAGAATAGCATACTATTTGTAATATATATATAGGTAACAATTAAACAATTAATTTAGAAGTTAATTAAAACCACTAACTAAAATTATTAAGAAGTTCTATTGTTTCCAACACTTTCAGAATAATTTCACTACTTCTATTTCATAGTGCCAGCTTGGGACATTAGTGCCTATGCTGCTGTCTCAGTTACTTACACGATCAGCTGATTTATCAAACAATAAGAGTTTCTACCAGTTTCCCTAAATTATGCATGGCACAGGATGTAAACCTTTTCCAAACTGCTTGTCACTCACACCCCTCAGTGTGGATTCCAGGCCATATCTTCCTCTTGATGTTAAGGAAAAGGACCAATTCCTTATGAAATTACTGCCAAAACCATACCATTAGCAGGAATTAAGCTGGTTAGCCTCCTGCAATGAACTGCCTTCTGTGCTACATGATCGTCTAATTTCTGAAGCCTTATTTAAAAATGCACACAGTGTGCCAGGTGGAAAAGCTGCACGGAGCTTGACACTATTCACACTTACATGAACACAGGAATTATATTGTTCTGTGTACACATTTCTGACATTTTTCTTTAGAAAACTGGTAGCCATGGAGCGTTCCCTAGGTATGCATATAGCACCATTTTGGGAAGTGTGGCCTTATATTCTCTTTTGGCTTCTAAACTGACTCTGTGGTACCTGAGGTCCATTACGCAAAGGCATCTATGTAACAAGGAGTATTTTCAATTCCTCACCCTGCAAGATCTCAGAGCATTTTCCAAAACAATATACATGTGTCATTTACTGAGCACTGTATGGGGCTTATTACGGCTCAGTTAATATTTCACCTGTTCAATAAAACCTACATTCAGAGCCTACACAGGGTGTGTGTCTGTTAGAGTTCAAGAGTTGAAGAAAGGTGGCAATACCAAAGAATATAAAATTTGAACCAATAGGACTGTTAACAACCAAATAATCCCCCAGGAACAGGGTGTGTGATGAAATCTTATGATAAAAAAGCAGCTTGCCTGCATTCACTCAAGGTTTGAACTTTAAAACAAAACACTCCAATGCAATTAACCTCCCCAAGATACCAATAAAAGAACATCTTTGTCATGCCAACAGAGAAATAAAACTTTCCAATAAATTCTGATGAAAATCCAGTGTCCAGTACTATTTAAAAAGTAACTGTAGCATCGATATTTGATACATCCCATTGCTGTCCTGTGAGAGCCACCTTCTATCTGGTGATTTCAGATCTCTTTGGCACATGTTGGCTCGCTGCCTTTGAGAGAGTTGTTATCTCACCATTCTTCAGATAAGAGCAGGAAAAGTAATGACGAATAGAGCTATAAAATGATCAAAGTTCACACAAAAAATCAACAGCAGAGCTGACAGGAGAAACATCTTCATTCCAGTTCATCTACTGTAACCACATTTGTCTACATTTGCAAGGTATATCTAACAGTGGGTTTATCCTGGCAGGTTTTTGTATACAAAATGTGTCAGGTTTTGTGTGGCTGCCCTGCCAAAGGCATGGGTTAACAGTTATAGTGGGTACATGGGTTAGAGTGGTATATGGCTTATAGTGTACCTGTGCTACACAACATGCTACACGCACTCCAGCGCACCAGTTCCACACCTGTCCATCAGAGTGATGGAGTAGAGTTTTACCATTTACTTGGCACAAAATTTCAAAAGTAGACAAAAACCAAATTTAAAATCTGGACAGAATAAGTTGGAGACTGGACAAAATTGGAAAGTTGAGATTGGAAAAAATAAGATTTCGACAGGAAATCCAGATCAGTTTTACAGTGCTGGTGAAGCTCATAGGTACTTCAGCCCAAGGAAGCAGTTGGTCTTGGTGAAAGGCAGATTGCACGAATTGCATGATTATCCAGCAAAACTAGCAAAAGCCACTTCACATATTTCTCTTTCTTCAGAAGGAGACTACCCACACTCAGAGGAACACAATAGCATGAAAGTTTCTCTTCAATAGGGACCAATAATAATTTCTGGCAATAGCAGCTAGTTTGTTCATGCCAGTGGATATTTTGAAACATTTCAAACTATTGCAGCAGAGATTTAAAATGTTCTTTTACATGTGCATATTCTGATTCAGAATATTTAGAAACTTGTTAACAAGAACAGCTGTACTGTTTTGCTATGTGAAATGGTCAAAGGTTTTGTACATATTTTTACAGCTATATTGATGATGAGAGCGAGGTATGGCTGACTGCCACACAGAACTCAAAGAAGTCATTGGCAGATGAAACATGACCTGCATCATTTGTTTAGGTGGGAACAGAAGCTGCTTTGCTTACCCTGGATATGTAAAATATAATGTCAGTCAGATGGGCACACACATTTCTTTCCATGAGCTGCTGCTGGTTACCCTCTGGGACTCTGCCTTTAGAAAGTACTCCTAAGTTGCTTATGCATCCAAATCCTTTTTGGGTTTTGACTGACTAACATATTTGCAGTGGCTGGGAATACATGTACAGGTACTTCACAACAATACAATTTATTATTTAATTCTCTAATTGCATTATTTTAGCTATGTAAAGTTTTGTCTTACTCAAGTGTGAAATAGAAAATAAAAAACAATCTTATAATTATTACTACAGGTTTGAAGACTTTCTGGATTGTGGCTATCCTTTCTGGCATTGCTGTAGAGGAACCCTGGAATGATTGAACCCTGCTATATAAATTTTTCTGCTCCAAGATCTGTGCTGCCATTAAAGTGTTTTTGTCTTCAGTGTTTAAGCTGTATTTAGATATATCAGTTTTTACCAGTTCTCTCTCATGGCACTCCTATTTCTCTTATCAAATATGAACTTGGCTGTAGGATCAAGAGGAAATAGAAACCTTAAAAGGAAATAATAATTTGTATTAAATCATGTTTGTAAAAGATTATGTAAACTTTCCACCCTTGATGTCTCCAATGACAGAGGAGCTAAGCTTTCTTCAACTCTTCCCTGGAGGCAACTCTTTGAGTTCAGACCAATAGCAAGCCTTATTTGAACACAATATAAATGTAGACCATGTTGGCTTTATAAGATTGCTTTGCTGCACTACCCATCAAAGAGGGTGGAGTAAAATGCTGCAACTTATCAGTTGTTTTGTGGCCACCCTGCAAAGATACATTCAGTTAGGCGGAATTAGGAAAGAATTTTGGTTACCTCTGTTAAGATAAGACTAGATAGATTAAATATGTGTTCCTAGCTCAGTCTATCTACCATCTACAGCATACTGGGAAAGGGAAGAGCACAAAAACAGGCTCACCCATTTTGAGTCCTTATGAGGTAGGAATCTGTACTTATGTACTGCAGACTTTTGAGCATAATTCCCAAATTAGTTGGGACATAATTCCCAAACCACTTCTGTCTTGATTCCCTGTGCAAATTAAAGTTTTGTGCTACCAGTTTAGATAAAATACATTTTAAACTCACACATGCACCATATTCGTATCCAAATCTTACCTCAGAATTGGAAAAAGCTTGCAAACAGTAGATTGCTCATGATTAGTGCCAATAAACACTGCTACAGTAGCCAAACACATATTTGCTTAGAGAGAAAGAGTGAGTCTTTTAATCCTCTTTCAGCATTGGCCAGATCAGTAACTGCCTTTGGTAGTAACCAGGTCCTAACCTGGCCTTGCTCTGCTGCATTCTGTTTTGCTAAAAGGCGTTGCAACAGCTCAGCGCTCAGCTTAATCTGGCACAACTGAGGAGAGAAGGCTGCCTTAGGCAATGCTTACATACTTAATCTAAGAACTATCAGACTTTACAAGAAGTGTACCTGTATATTACTGGAATTGAACTCCCCCCCCCCCCGCTGCTGGTTGTTAGAGATGCTCTGAAGTAACTGCTTGAATGTTAATTCAAGAAGGTGAAAGGTTAGCAAGGAAAACAATTCTTCATATCATGCAATATGTTTTTCAAAATTACTTGAGAAACCTTAATCATTTGGCTTTTCTAACTATATTGAATAATTTTCCTTCCTTAAGGTTAGAAGTAAATTGATTATCAAAAGAATCCGGATAAAATTACAAAATGAGATAGCCAGTTCTAAAGCCTGGTAACAGTGCAGTGCCTCTGAGCATTACTGACAAAAACTTTGTTTCTCTCCAATAGCTGACAGATTTGTGATTTCAATGGGACAGTAAGGGAGCTGCCACCAAGTGGGAATGCTGGATGTTAGAAGCAGAACCTTAAACAACCTTGGCATTTGGTGGAGAAACAACACAGATGGGCATACCAGAGTAGCTTGCTCACAACAGCCCTTCATTCCCTACAGCCTTTCATTCCCAGCAAAGAGCCTGGTATGTTTTTAACCATCTGGAGGCTGGGGTTTTTTTTGATTGTTTTTGTGGTGTTTTTTTTTTTTTTTTTTTTTTCTCCCAGGGTTAATACAGTTTAATAAATTAGAAATAAAGTCTTGAGTACATCCATCACTGCAGCAAGACCCACTTCCAGAGCCGCAAGTAGATGTTTTGCTTCAACTGTAAAAGAGCTGGTGGAAGTGAAGGCTTTATTTCTTTTCTGTTTTTGTTTTTCTTTTTTTTTTTAATGAGATACAAAGCCATAATTAATTGTTAGTCACAATCTTTACTTTGTGTCAATGCTGCTACAAACAGGAATGCAACTCTAGTGAAGGCCCTGCATATAACTGTTAAATTTCCAGGTGGGGTACAGTATCTGGCTTATCTGGCGCTTGCTAGGAGGTAGATCCTTTTTGTTAATCTACTTGCTAATGGAAGGAAAAACTGGTCGTTCAAGTTACATGTGGGACATGTGACATGAGAATGGGCTGATAAGTAAATTGCACCCAGAAATTGATTTGGTTGCTTATTAGCTGTTTTTCCATTTGTGCCAAATACTGATAGACGCAATAACAATGAAATGCCCTTGGGAAATTTAAGAACTATTTCAATTGCAGCTACTAATGTAATAATAAATTTACATATATTAGTCAAAAAGAAAACAAAATAATTGAGTCTAATGAAAGCTTAATTGAATAAAATATGTTGGTCTTGCCTGGTTTTAGTTTACAGAAGTATTTCTGTCCAGAATGCAGCAGCATTCCATGTGACATGCCAGGCCAGTGCAGCAGACTGTCCTTCTCCAGCAGATCTGATCTTTTATTGGCTGCTCATTCTTTGAAAGTGTGTGCATAAACCTCTTGCAAAGGCCTTGCTGAGAAATAGGACAGCTGGGGTTATTATTTGAAAAGCCGATAGTACTCTCTTTGTAAGCCACAGATAAAATGTTTCACATTTCTATTTCAGGCTGTAAACCAGACCGGGCTGTTCTTGAGCGTAAGTTTACCTTCACAGGAAATCCATTGTTTGGAAAGCTAATGGAATCACCACACCCTGTGAGCACACAGATAAGGCTCTCAGATAAGTTCTTGTTCTCCATGAATACCTAGAAATTATCTGATAATGCTATTGTTAAATTGCAATATTGAAAATCTTACAAGAAATGATACATTTATTTACACAAATCTGTTGGGGTTGGGAACTTGATCTGAGAAAGGAAGCAAATAAGCAAGTGGGAATTTTCATGTCCAATGCAAAGATAAATCATCAATCTGGAATAAATCACTAAGCGAGTTAGCAAAAACCTAAATCCAAGGGCTAAGATCTTAAAGCAAGAGAGCTGGACCTGTTGTCATAAAAACATTGGCAACCCAGTAGCTTTATTTATTCCCCTCTGGATGTATACAAACCAAAAATTACTCTGAAGAAACATTCTTGCAGAGTCAAGCATTCAAAAAAATGTAGCACTTTCCCCTTCCCTCTTGTGGCAGAAATAGGAGCTGAGTAAAGATAGGAAATTTTAATGTGAAAATGTATGGGTGATAAACAAGTGCATTTTCTCCCTTGATGGAAAGAAGTCCAGAAGAGAGAATTAATACAGCTGTAAAGTACTATGAAAATAGTGTAGACACCAGCACTCTTTTGAATGTCTTGCATTCAATTATTATAAAATAAATCTGAGCAAGGAAACCTTGAAATGTTGAGGCAATTAGCATCTTAGCAACACCACAATGACATATTTAGAAGTTTGTAATTACTACTCAGCTCTAGAAATGCTGCTTCTTCTAGTATTTTACAGTAGAAAAAGTGATGAGTTTGTCTGTCTGTAAGGATACCCTAGCTACTCCAGGCGTAAGAAATGCATGGAGATGATGTGAAACATGAGAGAGAGGACTTCCTTCTTTTTGCCTCCATATACAGTGAGACCAGAAACTCTGTTTCAGATTAGGTCCCATTAAAAGAGCAGGACATATCCATTAGCATATTTGGAAAATTTGATATGAAAATCTAGTTGCAAAACTCAATTTGTTTATATGGCAGTTATGAGGGTGTGAAACATCTGATTTTTAAAGTCATATCCTCCTCCTTGCTCCTTATAGGAGTAGTCTGGCTAAATACACATAGATTCTTAAAGGAAAAACTAAAGGCACATTTTTTTTACCTGCATAATCCTGACAAATTTGAAACAGTCACTCTGAAACTTAAGGCACTTGAGAAAAAAGGGACAGAGCTTTAAAAATGCTGGTCTAAGCAGCTGAGAGTTTATGAAAACAAGTATTTCTGCTGTCAGCAACTGAAATGAGATCTTAAAGTGGGAAGTGCTGGGCCAACTTCAGGTGTTAGTGTCTACATTGCAGCTCATCCAGTTTGTAATGCAAGTTACATTGTTGGATTTTAATCCTGAAGTAGCTTTTACTGTGCATAGTTTTGGATAATCCAAATCACAAGTTTTGGATAATCTGTATTTTACTTACTCATCTGCAGGGACAAATGACTGTGTTTACACAGCTGTACTACTTGAGGCTCAGTTTAAAGAAAGAATGTACACATGGAGAAGATCCTTTTGCCTTTGCATTTACATTTCTGTCTTTCCAATATAACACAAGAATGGTCTCTATTCTGCTGAGGTGTAGAGACTACTGCTGTTAGTGAAGCTGTCCCTGCTTCATTTCCTCAGAAGAGATACCACTGTGCAGCTGTATTTTCCACATAATCATAGGCATCTCTGATATTTAATGAACATTCACAAGATGATTTTTTGATTACACAACTTATCCAGCATATTTTAATTGTCTTTGCCCTTTGTTCCTTTTGACCTTTAAGCCTTTGCTTGAAATAAAACCAGTAAATAGACAGAAACAAACTGCTGATTTGTAGTCAAATCAGACTACAATTCAGGAGAAGAACTGTAAATGTGGAAGTGTCAAGAAAAAGTAAGTTTGTCCTGATTCATATAAACACTTTTTTCAAATGCTTTGGGCACAGATAAACAGTCCTTGTGCAATGTTTGTTATGGTTTCACCTGCTTCAAGCTGGAAACTGAAAGTGTTTTGGTTAATGGGACAGAAAGTTTCTTGAGTTGCTCTGCAGCTGCAAGTACTTCTGTATGTTATGATGAAGCACTATCTCACATCTTTTAACAGCAAAGCATCTCAGTAATTCAGATTTTTTTTTGTTTGTTTGTTTTGTTGTTTTTTTTTCTTCCACAGAGGAGGAACCATTGCTTTGTAGTACACTTACAGTGACTGGCTGTACCTGCTGGCATTTCCTGGAAAAGCAGAAATAAATTTTCATTATATCCTTTAATAGACACAGATATAAGTCTTAGTAAAAATGTTTTAAAATTTTCTTACAACACTACTAACTTGGGAGGGGTGTTTCAAGTATTTGAAATTCTTTTCTATGTGAAGCTGAGACAAGTACAAGATCTGATTTCAAGTGGAAAAAGCAGGAAAAATTCTGAGGGCTACAACAGAAATATTTGATGGATCCTTTAAAATGTTCTTTAGAATTTAAGAAATTTGGATTTATATTAAATGATTAGTAATAGTCTTAGAATTTTTTTAAAGTTTTATGTAACATTGGCAGTTTATGTAATCTCATTCCTATTGTGTCTTGAACTACCTTTAACCCTTGTGACATATTTTCTGTAATTCTTATGTTACAGTTGCATTTCTGCAGTTTCCTGAGTGGTGCAGTGTATGGGTACTCATAGCATGTTGACTTCTACATGGAGGAAAAATTAACTGATTTAGATTTTTGGGGTTTTTTTCCCAACTCATCCTCCTCAGTATATAAAATCTTTATTTAAGAGGGACAAAGGCATAACACCATTCCACTCCAATTGCATTTTTTTTTCAAACATAATTTCTACATTTCTTTCTTGAATATACTGGTTCTTGAGCTGATCCTACCCATGTCTTCTTCCTACTTCAAATGACAAAACAAAGCTTGGATAAATGATGCTAGAAGCTGTATTATTCTTTATAGCAAGCAAAGAGAAAAATATCTGTAACACTCTCCTGTTCTGATCTTAATTTTAGTGATCCTTGAGTATTACCATTTTACAGTGGTCTGCAACAGGTAATATAGAATAGTTGGTATGAAATGAAGCCAATCTGCAGCACCAGGCTGCATATGGGAGGATTCCGATAAGTGTGTGGTTTAACTCTGGTGTCACCTGAAGAATTGGATGTCTTTATAATGAAGTATTTCCAAGGTACAGTTATACTGCAATAAATAAAAAGTGTCCACAAAACCTAAAGTAATCAAAGCCCCTAACTGATGCTTAATAAAAAAAAAAAATTAATCTGAGAAGTACTTTTTTTAACATCCCTTCCAGCTCTGGTGATTCTTTCTTTTAAGTTTACTTTTACTACTGCGATAGCTAAAAACTGAATGTGCTTCTAGTCATTTAATATAAAGGGATAAGGATTTAAGGTACTTTTTGGAGGAGTTGTTGTTATCCATTAAGAGTGCTTTATGGCTCTGGGGTTCAGAGATAATGAAGAATAAGAGACAACTTGTTAACACTGCACAGAGAAATAGAAAGTTCACAAAAGTAGAATTTTGCTTCTAGGGAGGTTTAAATGTGGACTACAGTATGTGTTCATGTGTTTGGGGGAAAAAGCCAAAATACCTTTACATTCCATTTTAACTCACATTGCTAATCAGAGGAACTTCTGAGACAGGTGGCAGGATGTCTCATCAAAGTGAAACTAGAGTTGCCCTGCTGAGATTCCACCTGCTATGTAAAAGTCCTACCACCTTCTTGCCAAGTGGAAAGAATTAGCTGACTCCAGTAGATTTTGGGTCTGTATCAGGTAAAAGTGATTCATTAGGCTGTGAGACTGAGTGCTAGAAACTGTACACTCCACAATCCGAACTAGAATCCACCTTAAAATTGTTTAAGAAAATTAATTTCCTAACCACGGTGGTGAAAAATTGTCCCATATTCTAGTGTAAATTTCCCTTCCCAAGCATTTCAGAGCACTAACAAACTAAGGCTCTGCCCCTTGGTCATGGGATGAAGAAGTTGTTGGAGTCACAAGAGGCATTCTACACCTAAAAATGAGCTTTTTGTGGTGAAAATGAAATTAGCTGCTGGCCTTTCAGTATAATTTGGGAAATGTACTTCAAATTGTATGTACCTGCTGCATTTAGCATTTGTAAAAAGTTAGTGCTCTGTAACAGCACTCCCCTCACTAGCTTTTCATCTCTCCCCCTAGTAATTTAATTTTCTTTCTCCCATTATGTCATGGCTTAGCACAGCTCAGGTCACAAATTGCTCAAAATAAAAATAAGGCTGATAGCAGTAGGTGTTATAACATGGTTAGAATTGCAATATAAATAAAAATAACTCCTAACTGTACAAGTCATGTGCAGATTGATCACATTTTACCCACTGGTATCTCCAGTGGATGCTGGGCATGGTACTGTGTAATTTTCTTCGATTTAAGATCATAAACCTGTAGCAGAGAATATCATGGGCTTGAAAGCAAGTAAACCAGCAGTAGTTTCCTCATTGTATTAAACAATTATTTGAAATGAACTTAATTTCACATCACAGTAAGTACAACTGAAATCAGCACGAGTGTATCAATGAAAGAGCCCATCTATTTTGGCCTGATTTTTGTCCAGTTTGCAAACATTGTATCTAAGAACTGTCTGCATTGAAAGTACCCTAATATTTTGTGGGTTAATAATCAGATTTATGTCCATAAAATAGTATTTTCCTACCAGACAGAAAAGACCCACCACAACATCTCCACTTTTCAGAAGTCTCCTGAACAATTTTACTGTCTTTTAGAATCCTTCTCTAGGTGGCATCCTCCAAGCAAAGGCAACATGCAGTTAAATATATCATTTGGAAAGCCATGCCTTGGTTTCTGGATCATCAGCTTCGAGTCACAGAATGATTTGTGTTGGAAAGGGGCCTTTAAAGGCCATCTAGTCCAAACCCCCTGCAATAAGCAGGGACATCTTCAGCCAGATCAGATTGCTCAAAGACCCGTTCAACCTGACACATTGCATATTTCCAGGCATGGGGGCTTCCTTCCCTTCCCTTCCCTGCACTGCACACACTTTTGGCCCATTTGCATATACCTAGACTTTTAAAATGTTTTTGATTTATGGAACTGGATTTTGGAATATAAATCCTTAACTAAATTTGTAGGCAATATAATTGTTAGTAGATATAACAACTGTTGCAGTCACAGGAGCTAGCAACTGCACTCAGTGCTTGACAACCATCAGCAATCTGCTTATCGTCTCAATTTCTCAACTAATCTCTATTATTGTCAGTTAGGAATCAAAACCTTAGGGAAAAAAGATATATTAATTATTTCTGCATTTCCAGATCGCTCTGGAAGGTTGCTATGGGCACAGAATATTGTAACTCTTCTTGGCATCCCCCTAGACAATGCTGGTGGTGGTTGTGCCCCAAGCGCCATGTTAGCACGCAGCTGATCCAGAACGTATGAAGTCAAGAGAGAAAAAAGCAACAGACACTGGCAGAATGTCTCACACCTTACAAGCTCATTTGTGAATGTTTACGACTTCTGGGGAAAAAAACCCCAACAAAACAAAACCCAACAAAACCAAAAACCAACAAGAGGGCTAGTGAAATAAACCAGGGAAGACAAGTGTGAAGGAATACAGGACAGAACACCAATATGCAGGACAGCTCTTCTAAGCTCTGGGAGGGGCGCAAAAAGGATGTGATAGTTACAAAGTATCCATCCTTACCAGCTCTGGCTTTAACCGAAATCACAGTATCTTCGAACATACTCCTATTACAATTTCTACTTCACATGCTCCCTTCCCATCTCCGCCATTTCGTCTCCCAAGCACACTGAAACATTACCAGTGCACGTTGCAAACTTATAATATGTACATAGCTTCCCTAGATGAATCTTTAGGATACTATAGCTAAAATTCCGCATCCATCCGAGTTCACTCGTTTAAGTGCACTTTTGGGAAAGTTCTGTAAGCCACAAAGGCGGAACAGTCAAGGATGCTTGGACAAGAGTGGGCCTCTCTCTAGTCCTGCTGTCACCCAGCAGACACAGAGCACTCCTTTTTCTCTCATAATAGAAAATTTCGTGAGATTTCTGTCTTTTCTAGGGATCTTTGCATTAAAACCACTAAGTCTGTTCCCGGGCAGGATGCGCTGGCGCTGCGGGCGGGACCAGCCTGTTGCGGACAGCACCTGGGGCTGCGGGCGGCCCTGCCCGCGGGTCGGCATCACTGCCGGGGACAGAGCCGCGCGGGGCAGGGACGCCTTCCCGGAGGGATCAAGCGGCACTTCAGGGGTGCCCTGGAACGCCGCCCCCGCGCCCGGTCTCCGCCGCGCTCCCTCGCGGGAGGCAGGAGCGCCGCGGCGGCGCTCAGCGGGCGCTGCTGCTCCGCGCTCACGCCCATCGCCGGGGTAAACGGGGCCGCTCCCGCGGGCTCTCGCCGCCGGCCGCCCCGCGGTCCCCCGCGCGGCGGGGACAGCCCCGCGCAGCGATGCGGGGACGCTGCCGAGCCCGTCCCGCCCGTCCCGGCCGCTCCCGGGGCGGGGGCGCGCGGGAGGAGGCGGCGGGGCGGGGGCAGCGGCGGCGCTGGAAGGTCCGGGGCGCGCATGCGCGCTCCGTCGCTCCGTGACGGGGGCGCTCCCGCGGCACCGGGGCCCGGCTCGCGCTCCCATAGGCTGCTTCCCCCGGCAGGCGCGCGCCCGCGGCGCGGCTCTTCCTACCGCGCTCGCGGGGGCGCGCGCTGCCCGGGCCGTGCGCCGCTGTCACGGCTCCCGCGCGCCGCTCCCCGCCCTCGGCGCGCGCCCTGCCCGCGCCCCGCGCCCCATCCCCGCCGGCTCCGCTCCGCCGCCGACGGGTTCCTGCTTCCGTCTGCTCCCGCCGCTCCCCGCCCGCCAGCTCCGCCGCCCCCCCGCCCGGCACCCGTGGCAGCGGCAGCGCGGGCTCCGCCGGCGGCGCCGGCACTCTGGTAAGGGGATGCGGGGGCTGAGCGGCAGCCGCGGCGGCAGGGAAGCGGGTACCGAGGCGAGACCGGGCTGCTCCGGCGAGCGCTCCCCATCTCTCCCCCGGGCCTGGCGCCGCCGCTTTTGCGACTCGGGCGCTGCTCAGCAACCACTGTCGCCGCCGCCGGGGTGGTGATGGCGGGGAGGGGGCCGGTCCCTGCCGTGTGCCGGGGTCCCCGTAGGCTCCCTCACCTGAGGGTCGCTGCTGGGGCCTGAGGCCGCCGGAGAGCGCGGCGGAGGAAGGGGAGGCCGGGGCTCGTCGAGCGGCCGGGGCATCACCGTGAGCGGCGGGGCCGGGCCGGGCCCGGGAGGGAGATGCGTGCGAGCCCCGGGCGCGGCGCGGACAGCGGGGTTCCCGCAGCGCGGAGCGCGGCTGCCGCCGTCCCGTGCGCCGCGGCCGCAGGGCGCGGGGGGCGGCCTCCAACTTTCCTTGTCCCGGGAACTGCGGCCGCCCGAGGGGACGCCTGCTTTTGGCAGGGAGGAATAAACGGTGAGCGTGGGCTGTGAGGACGGACCTCACGCTTTGGGGCCGCCTGGTTCCTCGAGGAAGTGCTTGCCTGACACGGGTACAGAGCCTTCGGTTGTTGCCTGGGGCTTTTCCCACGGCGACCTTTCCTGTATTTCGGCACAATTGGTTTTGGTCGTGGATCCTGTTACTGGTAAGGCTCTGGCGATTTAGCCTTAGGCGAGTTAGTGCTTGATTATGCTCAGGTCTTTCACACGTGTGTGCAAGTAGTGCGCGCAGTGTGTTCTTGATGCACTGCAAAGACCAGGCTGTGACCCTCTGCTTTCAGAAGCTCCTGGTTGAGGGTACAAGAGGCAGAAACTATAGTGCTGTGGTGCGGAGTGTACCAAGAAGCCTAAGGGCAAAGGCATGAGCTGTAAAATTGCTTGTTGAAGACTGTAACTTCCTCGGGGCAGTACCTGCTGTCCTTGCGCCCTCAACGCACACATGATGCACATGCTGTGTGTACATGGATGTGGCGAACAACCCTGTGCTCAGAACAGTCGTGTACTTTATCTGCGATCTTCTATTAGCACTTGGCACCTCTTGTTCTGTGTGTGTGTGTTTGTACACTGAAACATACACATCAGCTGAAAATTGTATGTTTCAGTATACATGTCTACATACACACACACATACTCTTTCTGTCCCCAAGTACAGGATCTTAATGTCTAGGCCTGAAAGTTACTGGTGTAAATACTTCAGAAAGAGTGAGTGTGAAAAGGTTTCTTGATTTTGTAGTATTAATCTTATTTATTTTTCCAAGTAATTTTCCCCTGCAAGTCATCAAAAACTTCAGAGAAGTCTGAACTGCAAAAGCAAATAAGTGGCCAACTTGCCTGTGCTGCTGGTGCTTGGGGTGCTTTTACAGATGACTGTTACAATTCCTTTCATTATTAAAGAAAACTGGTTATGGGGAGTTGGTGACTCTGCTTTGATGTATTTCCAGTAGCATCTGTTTCTCCGGTTATTGCAGGTATGCTTACTGCCAGATTTTTAGTGATGCTTGTTAGGGTTTTATATGAATATTTACCTTAAGCAGGCACACTAGCATATTGCAAAGTTTGCATATTTTCCCAACTACATGTAATAAGACAGCCTTTTTCAAAGTTGGAAGTACAATTAATTACCCATATTTTCTGAGCAAAAAGTTCAACAATGAGAGAAGGGCAGGAATCAACTTGGAGTGTTTAATCAGGCAAATTCACTCTTTCAGTGATGTAGCTGCCAGGACATTTGACAACAAGAAGGTCAGTTGGGAGTTGTAGCTTTCTTTTCCTTTTAGCCCATTGTCTTCATTTGTTTAAAATTTTGGTGGTTTAGTTAGCTGAACAACTGAAAGTACAGTAGTTCTAGGAAATACAAGAAAAAATATGCTAGCTATACATGCTGGAGTAGAAATAGAGCTACTTCACCTTAAGTGAATTGGTAAAGGCTGCACCAAACCACATAGGGGCATCCCTTTGGTTTGACATCTGTGGTTTATGATCACTTTATTGCAACTTCAAATAGAGACTTGATTGTATAATTGAATGCTTATATATTACAAATATTGCACACCATTCATATTGTAGAAATTGTTTTTTTGATCCATTTCTGTCTTTGTGTGGCTGTATGGAATAGGTGCTTTATCTGTCAGATCTTTTCTAAACCAAATTATTTTCCCAGGCTTGGAATGTATGCAGTTAAAAATAATAAATGATAATTTTATTTATAGTTTATCAAATCAGTCTGTTCATTGTCATTTCAATGGATAAAGAAGAAGAAGGTTTGGATTTGAGTATTTATATCTTGTTGCAGTCAAAATTAAAGTAAAAAGTCATGACTATAATCTTAGACTGGTCTGGAGGGGGAGCTAGTGTCAAAGCAAAACTGAATTAAATCTTGTTGTCTGGTCTTAGAATATGCTTCTAATACATTAAGGAAAACAAATATAGATGATGCATGCTATGTATGATTGCATTAATATGCATCTCTTGTATGATGAAAATAATCTGAAAGTGAAGTGATGTGTGATTTTTTTCTGGGAAATAGAGTATGTATTTTGCTGTTGTGCAACAAAAACTGTATCCAAAGAACTTTGAAGTTGCAAGATTAAGCTCTTACACATCATGAAATGGCAGAATCAGAGATTCTTGTAAGAAATGTAATGTGGCCTATAAATGTAGGGTTAAATTTTACGTTTTTCCCTACAATGTTGCTTTCAGTTTATAGCGTAGAATGGCATAGATGGTGTTCAGTGTGCCATACTGAATCCTTTTTCTTGGTATCAAATAATGTGTGGCCTGAATATTTTTTTATGTGCTGTTCATATTGTACTTTCTTAATTTCCTCTTTTGCTGTTTCATTACCTTCAGTCTCTAGTGCCTGCATGTTTCACTAGTAATATTTTCACATAAGTCTCCTGAGATATATTATGTATTCCTTTGTGTTGAATATCCAATTTAGGAACTTTATGATATGATTTTTCAAAATAATCTATCAGTGTTTTAATGATTTATGTATTCTAAGATGTTTTCCCATAAAGGTCTAATTTACTAACAATAATCTGGCTTTTTTTTACTTGTTTTTAATAAACCCCTCAACAGGGATCCATGAATGCACATCTAGGAAAGACCTCATTGCTTGATTTGTAGTATGGCGTGTGTTGATTTAGACTGCAGGGATAAATACTTAGCTCTGTTGCAGTGTTAACCCCAAGGTACTAAGTCCATTATTTTGATGAAGAGTGGATTGCTCATTAAAAGTTTGTCGGGGGGTTTTGATATATTTTTTTCTTTTAAAGATGATTTGTGTGCAAGAAAGAAGAAAAAAAAAATCCAGGACAGTATTAATTCCCTCACTTTTTCTACAATACCTGTCTTATTAACAACACACTTGCCAACATTTGCAGTGCATATGGCAAGGTCCTTATATAATATAATCTTGTTGTTTATTGTTTTTCTAACACGTTGTTCAGTAACACAGCAGGAGGACCTTGAGCACAAGGGCACAGAGAACAAGATCAAATAACCTTTAATTTTTGTGATGTGACTATATATATTTTTTTAACCGATGGGTAGGTTTTTGATAGTCAGCTGTTTAAAACTCCATGAAATTCTTTGCACATAACCAAAATGTTCGACATTCTAGATTTAAAAAAAAAGTCAGCAAACCTGATAGACAGGAGGAAACCCTCTGTCCTGTGGGATTGCACATATGACTAATACGCCTGTAAGTCTCTAAAAATGCTGAAATTTGTCTATTTTGCCGTGCAACTTGTGCCACTTGAGCTAGCTGGGAATGTGATACTAGTAATTTGTTATTCAGCTGTACTCCAAATGATGTTGTCTATGTATGGTTTTCTGAGATTTTGAAGTGTTTGAAAGTATAGATGAAATTCTGGAGTCTTGGGCTCTATTCCAGGCTCTGGGAGTGAATATATTCTGTTGGATGCTGATTTTTCTGCTTATTCCTTGTGTGATATCCCTGTCCCAATCTTCTTTGCCCTATCCTGAAATTTTTATCACAATTCTATTTTCCCCATGTAAACAGTTTGTTTCTTGCTAAAGGGCTTCTTATCTGGCATCCAGTACTATCCAGTGTGCATAGAGGTTCTAACTAATAAGTTATTTATCTGAGTTTCTTTCACTGTTTGAATCCTTTCACAGTCCTGTCTGCTGTCTCAGGTTTCTGTCCACTATCCTCAGTTTCACATCCAGTTTTCTGTCATAAAAAGGATCTCTCCTCTCTGTGTTGTGCATTTCCACTGGCTCCTGTAGTTCTGTATTCTGTAGTTTTCCCCCTTCAAATTTTTGCTTCATTCTTCCTGGCTTCCCTCATCTGAATTTGTTTTTTTCTTTTCATGCCTGTCTTCCCAGCCGTCTCAGACTTGGTCTGTATCTCAAACTCAAGATTGTGTTCATTGTGTCAACTGTATCAGCTTTTTTCCACATTGCAGTTCTTTCTTTAGTCAAATTTTATTGGTTCCTCTCTTTTCCTTTTGTTTACATGGATAGTTTATGTTTTCATACTTGTTGGATCCAGCAGGGGTATCACTGAGAATAAATTTAGATGCCAGTGATCCATCCTGATAGTCAGGAAAGCAAGCAGGCCTATCAAGACTTTGTGGGGAACTCATGTCTGAGCTACAGTACAAAAATGGGATATACCAACAGGGGCAGCTGGGACAGGCTACAAAGGAAAAATTTAGAAAAATTGTCCTGGTATGTAGGGATGACATCAAGAGAGCCAATGCTCACCTAGAGATGATGCTTAGGAGGGAGATCAAGGGCAGCAAGAAGAGTTTTGGGGAACGGAACAGTCCAACTTAACAGAACATTCTAGTACTTGAGTAGTGAAAAGCTGGACAAGTAAAATCCAAGCTTCTTTTGGAATGTGATGTGTCACAGTGACAGTGGATCCAGATAAGGCTGGGGTACCCTGATCCTTCTGTTCCTTAGTGAGCATCACCAGCAAGGTCTCCCAGGCCTTGTGCTTATCAGGAGAGCAGCTGCCAGCAGTGGCTGAGGATTCAGCTGGGGATTATTGAGATGACTCAAATCCTACTAGTGCATGGGGCCTAAAGGACTGTGCCAGTGAAGGTTGATAGAGCTGGCCAGTGTCACAGCAAGGTCCTTCCCTAGCATCTCTGAAGCATCTTGGATACCAGGCAACCCTCTCAATGGCTGAACAAATGCATATGTTGCACCCTCCAGAAAAGGCCAAAATACAGCCCAAAGAGCTACAAACTGAGTAGCTTTCTTTTTGTCCCTGGGAAAATAGGGACATGGGTTTTCTTGGAACACATTTCTGGTCACAAGAAGGAAGTGAATGGGAGCAATAAACATGGATTTGTCAAAGGTAAATCATGCATGACAAGGCAGATTGCCTTCTATGGTAAGCTGACTGAATATTTGGAAGAGGTAAGAACAGTGGATTTAATTTTCCTGGACTTCAGCAAGATTTTCAACTCAATCTCCACTGATATTCTTGTATCCAGATTTGGACAGAACAGATTGCTGGAGAACTAGGAGATACAAAAAAGACTGGTTGGATAGATTCAGAAAGAAGTGCTTAGTGTGTCATATAGGGAGGTTGGTAACAAGAGGGGTACTGCAGGGGTTTGTGCTGAATAGTGACAAAGTGTGCTCTTGTGCTTGCAGATGACACCAAACTGGGGGGAGATAGTTGTGCTTGATGATGGGGCTGCTATTCAGGGGGGACTTTGTCGCTGTGAACACAAGGCCCATCTGGAGCTTTATTCAAGAACAGCTGCAGAGTCCTACACTGGTGAAACAGGAGCACCTTGCAGTGATACAGGCTGGGGACTGACAGGCTGGAAAGCAGCTCTGTTGGAGAAACCTGGGGTCTTGGCAGACAGCACTCTGCCCATGGATCAGCAGCAGCATGCCCCTGCAGAATCACGGAGGGGTTCCCAGCTACCAATGTAAAGCACTGAGGGCTACTATGGAAAAGGGAAAAAAAAAATGAACTCTATCTCAGTCACACCCTATACAAAAGGACATAAAAGATCGTCCAATTCCAACCCCCCACCACGGGCAGGGACACCTTCCACTAGACCAGGTTGCTCAGAGCCCCATCCAGCCTGGCTTTGTACACTTCCAGGGATGGGGTATCCACAACCTTGCTGGGCAATCTGGTCCAGAGTTCCACCATTTTCACAGTAAAAAATTTCTTCCTAGTGTCTTATCTAAACTTTCCCTCTTTCAGCTGAAGGCGATTCCGCCTTGCCCTATCACTGCATGCCCTTGTCAGAAGTGTCTCTCCAGCTGTCATGTAGACCCCCTTTAGGTACTGGAAAGTGCTCTAAGGTTTCACAGGAGCCTTCTCTCCTTTTCCTCTCCTTTTTCCTCTCATTCTCCACAAGCCTGGCTCTCTCAGCCTAAAAAAATGAAGGGCAGCAACATCCTGGATTCTATGAGAAGGAATATAGCCAGCAGATGGAGGGAAGTGGTTATTGCTCTCTACTTGGTGCTCATGAGACTGCATCTAGAGTGCTGTGCCCTGTTTTGGGACTCTCAATACAGGAAAGACATTGATAAGTAAAAGTGAAATTGGTGGAGGACTACGAAGATGATTAGGGAACTGGAACACTCATCCTGTGAGGAGAGGCTGAGAGAGATGGGTTTTTTCAGCTGGAGAAACAGATGATCTCAGTGGGATCAAAAAACAACATACTGGGTTTTTTTTGAGGACATCACCAAGAAGATGGAGTCAGGCTCTTTTACTGAGATTTGTGGGGTGAGGACATGAGATGGTGTTCATCAATTGAAACACAGAAGGTTCAGGCTTGATTTAAAGAAAAACTCTTTCCATGGGGAATATTGAAGCTGTGTAGGAGGTTGCCCTGAGAAGCTGTGTAGCTTCTGTCTTAGAGGTTTTCAGGACCCAAATAGGAAAGCTGAGCAACCCATTCTTATATCTGACTTCGAGTAGGAGATTGGACTGAGGGACATGTGAAGGTCCCTTCTAAGCTATGTTATCCTGTGGATCTTTAGTTCCCAGAAGTGTTACAGGAATGGAATAAGTACAGACAGAATATGTAGGTGGCTCAGCTGCAACATATCAAAACAAAATCAGTAACATTACAGTGAGCTTGACAAAAGCATCACTTGTATGTCAGGGAAAGCATTTCACTGACTCTTAGAAAGATGCATGTAGAGCTTAAAGCATATGAGTGATTAAACCTTTTGAAGAAAACCTTTTGTAATGAGGCAAAAGTGTATTTTTATGTAGCTTTCCTTGGAAGGAGGAAAAATATGTTTTGCATACCATGTAAACTTTGAACCAGCTTAGGCATGGACACCTGGAACAGAATGGGTCATCTTGAAAAGCTTTTGGCAACTTAAACTAAAAAATTATTCTTTTATAAGGAAGTATCTGTCAGCCTTAAAAATTGGTGATCTCTCTTGGTGGTTTGTCATGATATGTATGTATATTCATATTATGTAGCTCATAATGCATCATTTCAAGGTGATGATTTTCTGACAGCCTGTTAAATCAGATGCAATCAATTCTGATTTCCACCCCCCTTCCCTTACCCCCCCAAATATTGTATACTAGATCCCTCAGATGATTATTTTTTATTCCTGCTCTTTTCTCCCTCCCTTGCCACATTTTCAGGGTGAGGAATAAATAAAGGAAGAGAAGTAGTCCTAAGATGCAAAGAGCCCAGTAACTGTTTTGGAAGACTTTTGGCTAAAAGTCTTCAAATCAGAAGACTTGCCTGTTGCAGAGAATTACTATGAAATAACAGGCTGGGTGTACATGTATAGTTAAAATTTATTTTTCTTTTTTGTTATCTGAGTATGAGATGTTATATGAGGAATGATCTTTTTCAGAGGTTTTTGCCTCTTCATTGGTATTTGCTAACCTGTCCTCTTTACATATCTTCCCTAAAACAAATGGTGATTTCTGTAGCAAAGCGTAGTTTCCATGAATCAATGATTGTATTTAGTTCCTTCAAATATTAGATATTTATAAGCATAATGTGCATAATTTATTTTCAGAATATATCACTTTGTGAAAATAAATACTTCATCTGTTGGTCATTCTAAAGCTTGATGAAGTTTGTGCTTTTACAATTGCTTTGTGGTAGCAATACTCTGAATGTAAATGCTTTTTAGGAGAGTGCTTTCATTATATGTTTGCTTCATAATCTTACAGTATGATGAATAATTTTCTGTAATGTTAGAGAATTTCTTTTGTGAGGCAGTTAATAGCAATAAATATCACCATGACATTATTAATTCTGTATGCCACAGATTCTTTAGAAGCTTGTGGAACATTGCTGTGAATATCTTATGGACATCAATTTTGACTTGCTGTGAATTAAACTCTTTCTTCAAAGCATTGCTCTTACAAAAGGTTTTGTAAAAGAGCAGTAGGAATTCTCTTCCAATAACCTCCCAATGTTCATCTTTAGTTTGTTATATTACTTTTGTTGTACTTCACCATAGTTTGTTTGCACAGTCACACAGTAACTTTTCAAAGGTTGTAGGGGTACTGATATATTTGTTAAGCTTTTTGGAATTTATTTTTTGAAGGTTTTTTTTAATTGATGTAAAAATATTAAAGTATTTATCCAATATGCTATTTATTGAAGAGTTTCTAAAACATGTCATAAAAATATTTGTTTAAATTATTAATGTATTCAATTACAAAAATTTCTTCTTAAAACCCTTTGCCTCTAAGGAAAAATCCTGTTGACCAAGTTCAGAATGTGAGCTTTCAGACTGCCTGGAACCTTTAGCTCTGTGCCTCTATTTATGATGATAAAATGTGTAGTACACCTGATATGCTGTACTTAGCTGATATTTTTTTCTCCTTTTGGGTGCTTGCTAAACAACTTTGTTTGTTTGACAATCAGTGCTCACACAGCAATAGCAAAAACTGTTCCCCCTCAAGGATACAGTGATCTAATGTGGCTGTAATGTGTTGATGAATACTCTCTTCCCCCACCCCCTTTTTGATTTTCTCCCAGCCCTAGTTGTATAAAATGATTCATGGCAGGGCACCTATGTCTTTGGTTTCTCTCAGCTGTCTAGGCAAGCATTTGTTTCTTATTTAGGGCAAGATTTGAATATACAGGAGAAAAACTTAAACAGAAATGTTTTCCTTACTTTTGAGAGTTTCACTAGGACACCTTTGTGGTATTGTGCCATGTCTCAGTATTTTTTTGAAGGTTAGATAGCCTCTGCCCTTCCCTTTTCTGTAGTCTGGGGTTTAGAATGACTTGTTCACAGTTTACAGTCTTCTCAATGCATGTCTTCACATTTCTCTTCAATAACTAAATCTGTTTCACAGTTATCTTGGGATTTGTTTTTTAACAGTACAGCATCTGACTTTTTGATGTGTCTATTGCTTGGGGTGTTTTTAAGTTATTGCAGCTAGGACAGCATGAATTACACCTTCTTCCTCACGTGGCCCACTGGAGGCATTCAGTGGCATTGAAAGATGTTCTCCTTGAGTTATTCTTCATTGCTGATGCCTACTCAGCAGTCTGGATTTTGGATTGAACTGCTAGACATTCTCTTTGCAATGGTTTTTAGCTTTTAACATCAATGAGGTGGTGTTGGACTAGGTATCAATACTCTGAAGTTTGCTCTGCCAGGCTGTAAAGATGGATGGCAATTTTGGTGATATGGCAGCTTACATTACACCCTATGACAATTTTTTCAAATTCTGCAGATATATGCTTTGTGTACTTCCTAAGGAGCAGGGGATGTCCCCTAGCAGGTTGTTAATGTTTTTTTTCTGATGTAACTATTTTTTCAGTGGCAGCAGGATCCTTGTAATGCATGTGAGAAAGCCCTTTTATCCTTCTTCACTTAATTACAGCAGATAGTGCTCTTACAGATGAGGAATTCAATATAAGTAGAGCACAGAAATGTTTGTCTCTCAAGGAGCCAGGCATACATATGAGATACGGAGAGATCAGCATAATTTAAAATGCTTGTTTGATTTTCCTGTACAACATACTGCAGAATCATGCATAGGTAATGTTAATAATTCTGCAGATTCTGTGTCTACAGAAGAGCTGAGAGAACATGGTCTGTGCTCAGTTGCTTGTTCTTAAGACCCTTCTGTATGTGTGCACAAAGTCACTCAAAGTTTATCCTTAGGCTGAACACATCTAGGTGCTTCAAGCTGTTGGAACAAGAATAGGAAATATCCCAAGGACTGAAATCTGGCACAGGGTCATAAAACCATGTGTTGAGATGTAACAGGGTATGCTGGCATCTCTTCACCAGAGATGTTTTGATGCTACACTTTCTGAAGAATGAGTTTGAAATACTGTTTTACAGAGCATTGATTTTTTCTTCCAAATCCACTGTGTCTTGACGTCCTGCAGCAGATAAGATCCTGCTGTCCTGGCTTTGAAGAGACAGTCACAGTTTTGTGACCAACTTATTTTCAGTTCAGACTTCCAAGACTGTGCCTTTTGTGGCACATGTTCTTATGTAGATTGTGAGTACATTTACTATTTCAACTGTATTGGTCTCAGGCTTGCAGTTTAGGTGCTGTGGCTATTTGGGGTGGGCTTGCTCATTCTTCACAAGAATGGAAGGGGAACTGACATGTTTGTATGCTGGCTGAGTGGATTGGTTAACTGCATGCATGTCTCCAGTGTTGGTTTGTTCACAGTCACAGGTTTCACCTGTGGTTAAAATCCCCTTTTATCCAACTTTAATGTCAAGTGGACATCATTAGAAAAAGATTAAATCTAAGTCCTTTTGAGCTGCAGTTTTTGCTGATGTGACATTGATTCCCCCCCTCCCTCCCCCCCACCTGATCTTTGAGTGGTACTTTTATATTTGTTAACTTTGGGGATGTCTTTTGTAGTACCTTGGCCTGTCTGATTCCAGGTTTTCTCTTGCTTACCTAACATCCTGCTTTCTGCAGTGGAGAGCCCTTTTCTTAGAGGAGAGATTTGGAAGAGGAGCATAAAGTGGACTGTGGTACAGATTTTCAGGTGTTTTCAAGTCATGCCATGCTGATTAAGGCATTGGTATGATATCCTGAATGTCATGGAGTCATAGAAGGGTTTGTGTAGGAACAGACCTTAAAGATCATTCAGCTCCACCCCCCCTGCCATGGGCAGGGATACCTTTCACTAGACTCCCTTCAGGTACTGGAAGGCAGCATTTAGGTTACCCTGAAGCCTTCTCTTTTTCAGGCTGAACAATCACAATTCTGTCAGTCTTTCCTCATAGGAGAGGTGTTTTGCTATAGATTGTTTAGAAAATGAAATGGCTAATCTTGGGCTTTAGATTTTATAGACTTCGAGACTAACTTTTTTATAGACTAACTTTTTATGCTTTCAAAAATCTGAGCTAGTAAATGGAGGTAATATTTTAGTGTCCCATCAGAAATGTTAACCAGGGTATCAATTACATGGTTATATTTAGAAATAAGTGGAAAAATAGTAAGCATATTTCACAGTGCTATTTTGAAGGTGCATGCAGATTCTGAATGGCTTTCACGCTGAGTCAGGCCTTTTGAATTTCTTCATGTTTATATAGCAAGTACAAATACAGAAACTGTTTTTCACAGTTCCTAAATTTTCATTTAAGTATATTTCTTTGTGACACTGATGTGAAATGATACAATATGGTCATACTGTGTTAGACAGCAAAGGTGCAACTTCGGTGTTCCTGAAAATCGTTTCTTGCAGAGAAGTTTGTAAATAGTGGGTAAAACTCACTGGCAACTGTAAGTCAAATATATTTAGCCAGGTTTTTGTTTCTTAAAGGGGTTTACTGTAATCTGACTTCTAAGACAGTAAAAACCTGCTTGTGTACCTAATGTTCTCTGTGCCATTTGTTATGCAAGACCTTGAAGTCATAAGCAAATAGGAAATCTTTAGATTGCTAACCTTTGTTAGTGGCTTTTCTCTTGAAGTCTTCTACAGTAGTACTTAACTTCTTACTGTCCCTGGCAGAAGCAACCACAATGAAACTGATTATTTATCTGGTTTAAGCATACCTTATCAAAAAAGGTTATAGTTTTAACTGTTCTTTTTGAAATCATTAGTACTGGGAAATGGAAGCATTTGGAGTGCTCCTTTGGACAGTTATTTTCTTGGTTTTTGCTTGAAAATATTTTATTAATATGGTGTTTATTAACTGCCATCACCTGGTGTTGAATTGTATCTAGAGCTCAGGGCTCTATTATGGCTTTTTTTTATTCTTATGTTAGGTCAAATGTGATTGTAGGTAAAAAAATGCTGTGAACTGTGGATTTCCATCTGAGAATTCTTCAGCTGTGCTTGGATATGCTGTGTGAAGACTTACTGTTATTTTGAAGGTAGATAGTCCCAGATGTGCAGTTAGTATGTACTAACATAAAAAAATTGAGTGTGACAGTATATAAGAATAAACAATGGTAAACCAAAATGGAATATTGTCATTTGAACTGATTTCTAATGACACTTGTACTATTACAGGTGTCTGTCTCCTCTTAATTGCACTAATTACATATGTGTAATTGGTGACAGCACATATAGTATGTGTTAGTAAAGTTATTTAGAAGGCAGAGTCAGTACTTGAGGGTGCATTTTGAGCTTCAACAATTTTGTCTCTCATCTGTCTTTTATCTTGTACTTTCTCAGCTTTAGACTATTTCCTGATGGAAATGTATGAAATGTAGTGACAAGTTTGTCCTTCTTTATCCAGCAGGCTCTCTAATGAGTTCACTGATGGACAGCACTGATGTCAAACTGTGTCTCTGTAAAACTAAATGTACAGTGAAAGCTGCTACAAATTTTGCTTGGATATCAGGCTTAAGATTACATATAGGTTTTTGTAATGTTGTCTCAATGTATTTTACTTCATGTTCCCCAGAGTTCATCCATATACTCCCTTTTCTTTTCCTACTGTCCTGTTACTGGGATCAGGATTTAGCAGAAACCCCATTTTCATAATTCTGTATCTCTTGGTGTTTGAGTATTGCCTTGTTTTCTTGGCTTGGTGTCTGCCAGCATCCCTTGACTGATGGGAAAGGGTGATCTATGGTTAAATGAAGCAGCTGTTCAAAGGGAAACAGAAGTGATGCTCGGGACAATTTATAAAGTTCTTTGCTGTTTGAAAACTGGGTTATATGTATAGTGTAGATTAAACTTATCCATATTATATGCATATAGATGGAGGTATATACAAAAATATATAATTATACCAGATTATGCTGGTTAGATAGGGTGGCTTTTACCACAGGCATTGGGTATTGTAAGGAAACCTAACTTACTACCAATGTATTCTTGCTTTGGGTATGAATGAAGCACTTTTTTGTGGAGCCTTTAACCCACAGTAAATTTGTTCCTGTGTCTGTCTGCTCTCCTTCATACCTTATAAACTGAAAGAGAAAAAAAGATGAAATTCAACTTGGTTGAAAATCAACATGTAAGTTTTTTGCTTTTTATCCCTAAGTAGGAAGGATGTATGTATAATTTGCTAAATATTTTCTTCATAAATTAAGCATGAGAGGAGTGAGAAAGTTATACAAGATTGGCTAGTTGATAGTAAAAGTGGGAGATAGGGAAATAACAACCACTTCAGGAGGAACATTGAAGTGTACGTTTGAAGGAATAGGCTCTTAATATCACACTGCTTTACTCTGTTTGTGGTGAAGCCTGCTCAAGGAAAAGATGTCAAAAATTTTTCAAATACCAGCAACTTAAAAGACCTGAAATCTCTCTGAAATGAAATGTACTCTAGTATTAGTACGTTTTTTACCCCTAACATTTAAGTTCTGTAAAACTTGGTGTGTAGTATCAAGGAATATATTCAAAGGCATTTTCTGCTGCACTGAATGATATAAATTACATGGGTTTTCTGTATAATATTAATACTGATGGAATTATATTTAATACAGATTTTCAGCTTTCTTCATTATCAGGCACTTTCTTCATTAACAGACATTGCAGAAAGGTCTTTCAGATTTTATTATTGAAAATCCCTGACCACTTCTTTGATCTTAATTCCAAGGATCTTAAATTTGATAGTTTTCTTGACTTTGCTTGAAGATTTGTTTGAAGATCTACCTTTGATTAACCTGTCTGACAAACATGAACATTTACCATGTCTGATAAACATGAAGCTGCACTGCTCTCAAGGGAAGCAGTGTTGTTTGTTCCTTTTTTTCTCAGCTTCCTGGTTGCTGAATGCTGCTTGCATCTGTTCTTAGCCTTCCCACGGAGGAGCAGTGGCAGCAGAACAGAATTGATACTATCTTTGAAATCTGCACAGCTGCTGGTATGGGTCTGAGTCACAGCAGTGAGGTTGACCACAATCTTGTTAATGCACTGCTACTTGACCAGTCAGTTAATAAAAGCAGAATCACTCAAGCTGATTGATGATAGACTTTGAAATAAAGTGCTATGATTTTTATATGGTTCTTGTTTGAAAAGCTTTAAAGGAAAGATGAAATTATGGATGAATTCTTAGTAAAATTTCCATAGCAAAATCAAACCATGTGCTCACTGTGGGTAGGTTTGAAGAACTTACCCTTTTCTTTCTTCATTTTTTTCTACCTTCTGAAAAAGGTGAGGCATCTAAGGCACAATAGAAGATGTGGTTTCTTTCTTTTAATTTACTAAATGAGTTGTTTCAATTCATATGTAGAGGATTTTTAATAATTCTGTTGGTATTTCTCTTGTGTGATCACATCTCTTTCAATATAAATTATCTCTGACATTAAAAGACTTGAGTAATGGTATTTGTAGGGGTAGCTGGTATTTGCAGTGTAAGGTGTACACTTTTTTAATTTTTAAAAAACTTTACCTGCTTTATGTCAGAACTTTGATAGTGTGAATTAAATTCCACAGTTTAAAATGATCCTGCCAAATTAATAGCAAGATTCTCTAGCTTTTTGATGTAAATAGGAACTAGAAACAAATAAGACCTTTTTTTTAATTGGCTTACAGCCATGTTCCTTTGTGTTGTGTTTTCAATATCACAGTTGTTTTTCAGTGAAATATATGGTACTGTCTTTATTCTGTGAAGCTTGCTGATTTTTTTTTTCCTGTGACTGTCAAACATTGTCTTTTAGTAGGATGAACTTTGTCTTTTGAACTAATTACTGCAACTGGTAACAAATAAACATGAGGCTGTACTGAATGAACAAATTTCCTCCCTCAAATTCAAAGCCTTTTTAAAAAAAATATTTGTTTCTTGACCTGATTTTAAATGAATGGGTTTTGCCAACATTTCAGCTTGTAGACTGTTATTTCTTCTATATGTTGACTGTATTCTCACTTAACAGCATTCTTAATTGGGTTTTCCTGACATCTTTTTTTCCAGTATTTTCATTCATTAGCCAGTGTCTACAGAGTGTTCTTTCTATGTGATTTTCTTTCCTTTAAACTTACTCGTTCTTTTGGTTGAATTTCTAAAGATAGTTACTACTTCCTCCTCTTTTTTTTAATGTACTTTTCCAGACTTTATCTGCACTTAATTTTAGTTTCCTTAAGCTGGTTTAATTTCAAATCCCTTTTGACTGCATCATCACTAATAAAGTGGACCATTGTCTGTTACTGAGGACAGCTGGCACAGATTGAGATTTGTCCTTTCTGTTAATCTTTCAGCCTTAAAACAGGTAGCTGTGTGCGCAGTGCTTTGGAAGTTTTCCCAGCCATGTGATAACCCTCAGATTGTTCCCAGAGGTTGGGAGAGTGCAGTTGGCCTTTATCAAAAGTATTTCGGGACTTGTTCTGACCTGATGATTTGCATTTCAGTGTCTGGGAAAATTTTAGTCATTAATATATTGATGTAACCTTTCAGGTTAACTTTTGTAAATGCAATTGTTAAGCCAGTTACTAACTAGGGGTTAACTCAGTTTTATCTGTGATCTGCTTCCTAAGAGGTCTACTCTGTGAATCATTAATATTAAATCTGATGCTTTGAATAATTCTGCTAGCTGTCTAGAAGAAAAACCAAATTATATCCAACAACCAAAAAAAAAGGAAATAAACAATCTCAACAGTCTATCCAACTCCCTCATCCACTTAAATTTTCTGGTTTTGTAATTTGTAGGAGGTCTACATTTTCCTGCTCATTGTAACTTTCCCATTCTGATGTTATGTGGAGTGTTTGGCTTCTTTTGCATTCTGTATTTCAGAGCAGACTAATCTGAAGATATTCAAGAGAAGACTTCCTGCCCCACCCTATATATCTGTCCTCCCTGAGCCAAGTATGCCTTCTGACAGGATGGAGTATCTCACGAGATGTCTTGTGTCAGTTGAGTTATATTTTTGTTTACTTTCCAAGATTTCCAGCTACCCTTTTTTTAATTCCCATAGTTCTTGTGTTAGCTTGCTAGAAGCAGAAGTTTACAAAGAAGCTCTGGAGTTATTCTACTGTTTGCCACCTTCTCCTCCCTGTGACCCTTTAGCTACCCACGCTTGCCACTCATTCCTTTGGAGCTATGATCTAGGTTGCCATTTGTAAGTCTGGTTATTTTATTAAAGAGGACAGTCTTTGCCTTTAATTTGCTCACTGGTGATTTGAATGACAGCAGAGTTTTAGCCTGCCAGGCTGGGAAGCACAGATGGCACTTCACATGGCTGAGAAAAAGTGGAACTCTGGGGAAAAGAAGCATATGTTTTCCTGGATTTGAGAGAACTAAAAGAGGTCCAGTGCTTGAAATGTTTTTCCAAATTTTCCCCAAATTTGCATCATATGTGCAATAGTGTAATGCATTAGCAATGTTACTCTAGCATACAGGAAATTCTGTAAAGTGAAAAATGTAGACCTGCAGACGCTGAGCAATAGTGATGTGTCTTCTAGGTGTAATGGGATGTGTCAGCTAGGGCCATGTAAATAAAAGGGAGAAATGAGTCAAGTGGTTGGGCCATTGTGTCTTGAAGGAGAAGAGCAGGAAAGAACTTGAGAACTGTGCAATAATCGGTTTATTACCTTCTGAGTCACCTGCCTCCTGGCAAGTGGATAGGTTAAAAATGTGTTTATATTTGAGATGTTATTTTGTAATTCACTTCTTCATTTGGCCCTTTAATACGTCCATGAAAGAAGTCGGGGATTGTGCACTGTTTTGTGTACTGCATCAGTTTTGTAGAGTGGTCTGAGTTTGTGCCTTGAGAAGCCATTATGTGTCAAAATTTCAATATCACGAAGAACCTTTGTACCTTAAAGCAGTTATTTTTTTATTTTCTTCTCTAAAGGATAAGCACTTAATGATACTAAGTTTTGTTCCTAATTGTTATTTATGCTGTTAAAAATGGTGTACTCTTAGAACAAGGTCAAAGTGGCAAAGTACTTTGTTACAAAGAAAAACAAGTGTGGGGAGATCTTTGTCTTTTATACTTATTTTGATGAATATTGAGGAATAATGCTCCCAGATCTGGCTTGACTGAAAGTGGAATTTCATTGACCAACTACTATGTCCTTCTCAAACCAGTGGTAATGAAAGCTTGTTTGAAGGGGAACCTCCTATACCAAATTGAACTGCAGAAAGAATCCTGTGCACTTCTCTGCAAAACAGATGATTCCTGGGAGCTGCTTCTCTGGCAGTAGAAGTTTGATGATTTGACTTTGTACCTTGCATATGCCTGCTTTTTTTCACTCTTAGCAGTAAGGAATCTGAAGGAAAAAAAAGCAACAAAACCAAACCCCAAACTATTATGTAATGTATATAGAAAACCCTATATGATTTTTTTAAATATATACATTAAAAGAATAGCTTTCCTTCTGTCTCCATGGGATGTTTTTCTTTCCATATTTGTTTAAGGAAATTTGACTTCTTCATTAGAGACATACATTATCTCTTAAAACTGGAAGAATCATGTTCTGAGCCTCACTTGGGCTTACAGAAGGAATAATTTTCCATTTCTTTTTCTTTACCAGTTTACTGATTTAGTTTGTTTGTTGGAAGTGGTTTTGTGGTGTTTCAATGTTTTAAGTTGTTTAAAATAGATTCTTTGCATGCAATGTTCTCCCTACCATAGGTTCAGTCACTTCTCTTGAAACTTGAAACTCTAGAGCTGGCAGTGGAAAATGCGGGTGACTTTACTAAAAAGCTGGTCTGTGTGCTTCAGAGATTGCTTGTACTAGAGAAGGTAGGATTATCATGCTTAGGAGTAGCTTTGTGTGTTTGGAGTAATAGAAAATGTTGAATAAATAAAATATAGGTTGCAAATTCACGTACTTGAGCACTGGTGAGAACTCTGGATAGACCCAGACTGGTCACCAGAGGCAGATTGCTGTTGTATGACCCAGCTCCTGATCTACCTCCTTCTCAGATGATGTGGCTTGGTGAGAGTAACATGGTTCTAAACCACACCAGCTGCTTTCTAGCTTTGAAAAACAGATTGTTAGGACCAGCCAATAAAGCATTCGTTGATTTACATTTAGATTGGCATTAGCTCTGATCACAGTCACACTCAGAAAAGAGCAAGTCATTTGGATAAGAACTGGTTGGGCTGAACTTGCCTTCTTAAAGAGAAAGAAAGCATTTGGCAAGTAGCACCTGCGAAGAAATAACAATCGTCTTTATTGCGTGTGAGAGCATATATGGGAGAGAAACATCTGAAAATAAATATATCTGAGGCATAAATTTATGAGCAAATCTTGTTTGAAAATCAGAGGATGAGGTTTAGTCCCAGAAATGGGGAGAAAGAAACTCAGTGGCTCAAGATGATCTTTATATATTTATCTAAGGATACTGTGTAAGATGATGAGGTTGATCCTGGACTCAGAGAGTAGAGCAGATAAGGAAGTATATGATTGTTATTTGTCATAAAATTTTCAGTTTTCAGTTCAAATTCTGTTCCTCAGATCTTCCACTGGTATCCTGTCCATATCCGAAGGGAATGTTTATTGTTTTTATTTTTTTTCTATTCTTAGTGCATAGTTTATCTTCTTCTGAAGCAGAGACAATTTGCATTCTCTAAAGGTGGGATTTTGACTGACGTGTCTGGTTCATCCTGTGGCATTGGGAAAGTAGTCCTGGCCTGGCATATGGGTCCAGTGTCTGTGTTCAGAATTAAATCAGTTTGCCCCAGTCAAATGGAGAAAGGATGGGAAAAGTGTTTCCTTTTTTCTTCCTCCTTGCTGCAACCTTCTGTATTCCTAAGTGATATAGGTATTTTCATGTTACGCTTCTGTAGTCACTAAAGCATGGCATCCTTGAACTCTACGACCTTGCTTTTGTTCTTTCAAATCTTGTGTCTTTTTGAAATGCAACTTAAATTACATGAAAAGTGTTGATGAAATGTTTTGGACTTGGTTTTGGTTGCAATGCAGGAGACTGGATTGAACACTGCAGATGTTATTGAATTCTTTATAAGGAAATATATATTTTTTAATAAATACATGAATTAAAAAAAAAAAAAAAGAGAAAAATGGTAATGACTAGTCTTTGTACATCCAGCAATTCAAAGTCAGAACTGGGCATAACTAAAACTTTCTATCTGTAAGTTCACTTCATGACCTTTATATCCAAAAAGATCTGTGTAAGAGAGCAAATTTATCTGGAAGGAACAACTGTCTAATTAGTGATGTTTGTAAATACTCTTGAGGTGGTTGAAACAGAAATGCAAAGATTTTTTAAAATACTTTTCAGTTTTTACATTATGAACAGAATTCAAATCTCAGGGATTTTTACAGCAATACTGGGCTGTAAAATTGTAAACTTTTTGGTAGTTTTGAATGTTTCAGAGTAGACAGGCTGTTTTAAGATAATCACAATTTATGCAAAGTGACTGCATTCTTTTTATGGAACTGTGGGAAAAAACCCAAAGAGCTTTATTTCTGTCCTATTAGTAATGTAGGCCATGGGGATTTGTCCAGCCTGGTAAGACTGGAAGGCCTTTTGGTACTGCTTGCAATTCTGCTGCTTACAAATAAATCAACTTGTAAATTTAATAATGGTTCTTTTCGTTACGTGAAATGTAAATGTTTCCACTTCATGTTTACCATGAGCCAATCTCTCTAAATCTATTTTTCCATATGTATGGCTCACATAATGTACTACCTTCTCCTTGTTAATGAGGCTGGAAATATGAACTTGTAAGAAAATACATCATAATGCTTCATACAAAAGTAAGAATAAGCATCATTCTAGACTATGCTCTACTGTGTTCCATGTAGGGCTACCTCTTGCAGCATGTGGACTGAATTTTCTTCTGCTTGGCTTCTTAAGTCACCTTCAGCTGAAAGTTTCACCTCTCAATTTTTGTGAAGCAGGCAGTGTAGCTGATTTGATGGGTGCTACAATACAAGAATGAATTTTTTTTTCTGATTTTGCTTTTTATACATGGAGCAACTGGGTTGTATTTTTTGGTTTCTGAGATACTTTATCACATCAAAAGCCATAACCTTTTCATTGTGTGCCTTAGCCAAGTATACCCGGACTATCAACCTCAAATAGAAGTGAAAATAGGCTATCTTCCTGTTTCCCTCAGGCTTTCCATTTTTGGAAGTTCATGGGCTCTGACTTTGTAGGTGCTGATTACTTTAAATAATTTATTACATGAATAGGAAAACACAGAATCCAGATTTGTTTTTTATCACTGTTGCTGCTTTTGAGAGCTTTAGAGTTGCCAATTCACCTTTAACAGTACAGCTGCTGAAGCTTCTCTTTGAAATAGAAATCACTTAATTTTCATTCAAAAATAAGAGTAATTTGGCAGAATTGTAATTATCGTAAAAGTCAGTTATCTGAAGCATTTTATTTTTTTTTTGCCTTTGTTCCTGTTCCTGGTACTATTGTTGCTTTAATTGGTTTCCTGTTTCTTTTTTTTTTCCTTTCATTCCTTGCCTTGAAGTCAGGTTCACAAATAAGCTTTTTCAACAACCAATTTCTTGCTGTTTAAAATAGTTTTTTCTTCACTGAAGGAGTTGTCAAGCAGCTGTAACAGGCTGCCCAGGGAAGTTGTTGACCTCCATCCCTGGGTGAGTTTAAAGGATATGTAAATGTGGCTCTTAAGGACATGGTTTAGTGGTAGACTTGGTAGTGGTAGGTTTATGGCTGGACTTGATGATCTTCAAGGTCTTTTCTAAACTAAATGATTCTGTGATAAAAACTGATGAGCTTTTCCTCTTCTACTTTCAGAGACTTGCCTATGCTTCAAAATGAAAGTGAGGAAGAAGAATCCCTGAAAGTATTAATTTGAACAATAATTATTGCTTGTAAGTAAGTACTTCTCATTCTTTGTGATGTTGCCTTCACAATTGAAAACTGCTCTGTTGATAAGTGTTTGTCAGCTGAGAAGAGGAAACTGGAAAAGAGACGTCAGGTCCTTTACTTTTCAGTGATCACTGACAGAATGGGTCAGTCAGATACCTGTTTCACCTTTTGTTTCTCCATACACCTATTTCTCTCCCTTCTCCTCTTTGCCTCTCATCTCTAAAAAGAGAAATTCTTTGGTAGGTTCATTATGTATCCTCTGTCTTATGTACTAAATCCTGTATTTCTCTGGCAGTATTTCTGGGCCCCTTCCATCTGTATTGCAGATATTACAGGTATTTTTCAGAGGTAAGCTGGTCTTCTGCAGAAGCTGTGCACAGGCCCTACTCCATGAAGTTTTTCAAGAGTTATAAGCAACTAAGCTGTTGTGGGTGGAAAGTATTGTGTGCTCTGGGATATCTCAGATCCAGTGCTTCAGATTCTTATGGTTTTGAAGGTGTGGGCAAGTACCATAATAGTCATGTTTGAGGACACATTATTTTTATTGAAATATAAGTTAGCAGAAAGGTAACTCTCTTCATTTTGAGAAGAATGCTTAAAGAATGAAGTGACCTTCACTGAAACATGAATCCAGGTGTGAACTTGGAAACCAAGAATATTATGACATTATTCTTTCTTTGATGTAACTGTAGAAAAGACTGTTATGATCAGTATTCTTAACTATGATAAGAAAGTTGTGAAAATTTCTTAAACTTCCACAATTGAACAAATAAGACTAAGAGTTCAAGCAAATTCGTAGCAGATTTGATGCTTTTACAGTTCACTCAACTTCACTAGTGCTTGTCAAGCTGGCGACATCTAAAGTGCTCTCAATTATTTTGAATTATTTTATGCACTTTTAGCATTAGAAGTATTGTGGTATTGTAGGAGTTTAATGTATAGTTTATTAAAAAAAAAAAAAAAAAAGAAAAAAAGTGGGATTTCAAATAATGTTCTAGGGACCTTCTGACCAGGCCAGAAGAAAGAATATGGTGATAGCTTTCCAAGTGTCCAGGTGGTGTGTCCAGGGTTAGCTGTTGTGACTGTTTCCTGTTGGTGAGAGGACTTGTTTCTATTTCCTGAACCCAGCTTTCTTCTCTGTCTGACTCCTACTGAAACGAGTTACCTGATTTATCTCACAAATCCAGAGGAAAGGTTTTGTTTCTTGTCTTTTAGGATAGATCAGCTCAGATGATTGTTCAAAGAAGTTCCAAAGTGCAGAAGAAGCAGAGAGACTCTGCAGGCAGGAGTAAGTGTGGCCATGTAGCAGTGTAACCTCGCCCTTCAGGCAGCTGCCAGTCCATGGATTTGCCCAGCAGTTTGTGGTAATGCTCTCTTGGAGTTGTTAGGCTGGGAATACATGGTTTGACTTTGGAGAAAACAGGCTTCTGTGGATGTTTCAGACTAGAAGTGGCTGATCTTGCCAGATCCCTCCCAGCCATTGCAGAGTGGTTTATTGATATGGAGTAGAAACAATGATTCAGATGGAAAAAAATCTTAGCAGGGAACTAGGAAATCTGTACAGTCTTTCCCCCACCTCAGCCTCCAACTCTCTAGCCCCATGTGTAGTATCTGTGTGCTCCAGGCTCTGAAAATAAATGAAAGGTAGGAGAACTTTCATGACTTCTGAAAACCTCACTTGTAGTCAGAATTGGCTGGTCCCTTGTACATGATGTTATGTAATAGAACAATGTGTATCTTGATTTGAAGTTTTGTAAATTAAAATCTATTTCCTTGTGAGAGCCTGCTTGCAGGCATGCATGCATGCATATGTAATTACTTTTGTACTTCCTGTTGTTCTGTGTTCACACTAACTTGCTTTGTCCGGAAGCTGTGGTGATGGTTTGGCTGTCTTTAGCAGAGATGCGTTCCTTTCTTTAGCAAGAAAGAGGCACAGTGCTTGAGAACTGCGTGAAACCTCTTCTTGCCTTTTCTGTTTAGTTTGTGTGGGAGGGTAATTAAAAGGATTTGAGCAGTTCTATAAACTGCAGTGCCTGGAGCTATAGTTAAGCCAGTGGTTTGGTATATGCATTGCTCAACTGCTGAGGAAGCTTGAGCAGTGGAGGAAAGCTGATTTGGGCTCAGTGTCTAGGTGAGATCTAGGGAGTGATGGTGGTTGAGACAAGTAATTGAGCACTACAGTGAGGTGATATCTTCCCCTACTTGGATTGCATAGTTGGTTATCCAATCCATGGATCGTGTTGGATTCCTGCTTCCAGTCAGATTTTTTAATAAGCTACATTTGGAATTATGTTCTGCTATCACAGTATGGCTTGAGGAAACTGTATGATCATCCATATACTTATTTGATATTTTTTCCTGATGCTTTTCAGATATAAAAATGTTTCCATGGTAGCCTTTCCTTTTTTTTCCCCAAATCATATTTCACACTTAGTCTAATCCATTCCATCTATGAACTGCTGTTTTGTAGTTGGTTGAGAAATAAAGATAAAATCAACATTTTTTATTGCATTCTAAAACACTTTCTTATCTGTTCTCGGATATTCTGTAAGTTAGATTAATCTGCGATAGGCCTTTCAAGACGAACTAATCTCTGGAAAAGGCCTGTATACCTTGAGCTTTATTTATTGTAAGGGCACCTAAAATCTCAGATACATATTCTCTGTTTCTACATATCTAAATAGATCAGTGTATCATTCCTGATGGAAAATACCTTTTCAGGAGGGTATGTTGCTGATTTAACCCTGCCATTTTATTAGAACTGTCCCTCTGTGGTTCTGAAGTATCTTTGATCTTACTTGCTACTTTCCCTCTTGCCTGAGGATCAGCAAAGTCTGTTTCTTGTTCTAACATTTGCCTTCAGTGTGCTCTTCTATTCTGGTAGTCTTTTAGCTTGGATTCTTCTTTGAAAAATTGCTTCCTGCTCCTCTGTCTCTCTGAACTATATTCTTTATTAAAAGTGTGTTCTAGATAAGTAATTTCTGATATAGAGGCACAAACAACAGTCTTTTACGTTTTTCTTTTCAAGAAAAGAGGATGCTAATGGATCCATTGACACACATGTTTGCTACAGTGAAAAATATGATACCAGGCTGAGACACTGCAGAGAGGTTGGAAGATTGGAGGAGAATTTAACATGAAGCAAGAACTTAGAATGAGCAGAGAAAAATGGGATTCAAGCCATTAAGGGCAAATTTAAAATCCTGATTTTAGATTAAAGAAAAAGAAAACAGGGGTGTGGAGGCCCTGGAGGGGCTTCTTCTAAGTTACACCCCATTAGCTCCTTCCCCTGTTTCTATGCCTGAACATAGGTGCTCCTGAGGCTCTCCCTCCTTTTCCCTGATTGGGCCTTACCTTGATGCTGCCTGGAGACCAAGGTCAGCCGGGAGGCCCCGGGGGGAGAGAGCGGGACCTTGGGGGGGAGTGGGTGTCAGAGAGAACATCTCACAGTGCGGCTGAATTGAACATCTGTGGATATTATGTAAAAGCCTTTTTTGGCTTCTTTACCCTGGACTTTACTAGCAGCAATTCAAGCTGCAACACAGGGGAGTCCACAGGGAGGATAAGGAATGGCTGAGAGTTCTGAAGAAAGAAATTGAGGGTTAAGAGCTACCTTAAATCAAGAGTATTGTGCACAAAAAATAGTTCTAAGAATGTAACATCACACCAGGATAAATAAATGTAAAACAAAAAAATAAAAGCGCTGTCATTCAGCACTGTAAAACTGATGTGGATCTCTCTGCACAACCTAGAGTAGAAATGGAGTCGGCTAGGTCATTGTGTCCAGTTTGGAACCATGCACTTAATGCATGCCAAGAAATCAGAATTATCTTGCTGAATTGGAGAATCCAGAAGAAAATAGTATTGAAAGTATAATGTTTCATCCAAGACCTGTGAGGAGAGGTTGAAATAATAAGAGGCTAATTAAGGAGTAAAATTTTTTTCCCCCTTATTATCGATCTCTTTTTGTGAATGAAGCATAGGGAGAACAACTTTTTGCAAAGGATGCTGAGAAGGAGCATAGGATCTCTTTCTGCATATTGCAGTGTTTCTTATTTTGTTTTTTTTTTTTTTTAGCTTAAATACTTCTTTCAATGGACCAAGTAACATTTTATCTTGAATGCATCTGAGTTTAAACTTAAATAGTCCAAATCTAAAACATTAACTGAATATTTGAAAAAAACTTGACATGATAACCTGGTGGATATTATTTGGCTCTAATTAGTACTATTTTACAGTGCCTGAAAAGCCAAATTTCAAATACCACTGGTAGTCTGTACCTTTTAAAATGTCTAGGATTAGTCTGTTATTTGAAACTAAACTTTTGTAATGACAAATTCATTAAGGGGACAAGATCAGAGGAACTAGCCAGACAAGAAGTTTCCTGCTTCACAAGTTCTTTCAGTTAAATAGGTGAGGATGTACATCACAGGGTTTTTAAAATTAGGTTTATAGTATGAAATACAGAGAGATAGAGTATGTGGGATAAAGGTATCTGTGAGTTATGAATTTTTATTTAGTATTATAATTTTTAGATGAAATGGTAAGAGGGGGTGATAGTCTTGCACACTTTTTGCTGCTGAGTGAAAGAAATTGTACTTGCCACAGGGAGAAAAACAAGATGTGGATAAGTGTCAAGGTCACACCTACAGTATAGAAATATTCTGCTGTTCTTTTGGCTTTGCTCTTTTTTAAAATTATGTAATTATGCTACACTGATAATTCAGCAGTTCTTTATAGTTTGGATTATATTAAATGGTGCCTAATAAACACATCTGAAATTGGCTGATCCTGTTAGCATAAGAAAATCTTCATTTAATTGTTTTTGCACTTCAGTCTTGGTGGGGTTTTTTGTTATTTCTTTTTTTCTTAAACAAATGTTGAAATTAGCCAAGTCTAAGGGGAATGAGAAAAATTAGATGTTTGCCAGTATGTGGAAAAAAATCTAATCAAGACAGAGGTTAATTGTAGGGTGATTCACTTGAAACCGATCCTAATGATACTGCCTTAATCAGATTGATTTTGCCTAAGTATATTTGTCGTAACTCATGTTAACTGTATTAAAATTGGTTAATGAATCCAAAAACCTGTCAGTAAGGAGGGAACTTTCAAACTCTAAGGAAGGCTCCCTCATTGCTACATGGCAGGAGGTTCTTGGTCATTGGCTTTAGCTCTTGGGAAGAATACATTGCTCCTAATAAATGTCTAAATTTGATAGAAAGAGATCACTAACTGTTAAATTGCTTGGCAAGTTGAACTGGAAAGTATTTGGATAGAGCCAAATGTGTGATCTCAGGTCTAGAGACCAATATTGTAGATTGCACTTACGGATTAGAGACAATGGTTTTGAGTAACATAAGCAGTAAAAGGGGTGTAGGGGAGGTGATATTAACTGCTGTATACAATAGAATGGGCTGTGGTGAGTGTATAATGGCTAGTTTGGGGTTCCTAAGATTAGTCAGAAATAGTCTTAAGAGGTTTAGAAGAGAGCTGTAAAAATGCAGGTTCTGGGAAAGTATATCTCATTTTAGAGATTTAAGAAGCTTGTTCTGTTAAAGTGTTACTCAAGCAGTTTTGAAGATTTGAACTTTAAGCCTAAATGAAAAGGCATTGGTGAGAGCTGAAAACAGACATTTTGTAACTAAGTAGTCGAGCAATTTATCTGGGAATCATTTGTTCTCATTTTCACTTTTAATGTGTTTAAACCTCATGGATGGTTTTAGTAGAAACATGTGCCTTTTCTTGGAGAACATGTATGGTCCTGATGCAAGAAATAGGAGAAAGTGTGTGATCATCGGATCACAAAGCAAAGATGGTAGTCATGATGCATTCGAGTGCAGCAAGACAGTACAGCAGAATATCTACATTAGATGGAAAGAAAGCAAGGATTGCCATTGAGCTTGCAGATGGAGCTGAGACCTCATGTTGTGGCTCAGGAAACTAAGGTATTAGAGACTGTCACGGAGCAATCCCAGTCCAATTCCCAGTGCTGTATTCCCCTCTGGGGGCAGGCTATTAATATAACCTCGCCCAGGTCAGCATGTTACTGGTAACACTTTTGTCACAAATACTATGTAAAACACAATGTATCACAGTAACACGAATACAAATCTGTGAAATCCATCCTTGTCTCAAGGCATTACCAGCTCCTTTTCTGCCAGCCAAATGCATTTTCAGGCATTGTATTGCATCTTCTTATGCAGTAGTTGTATTACTCCTTTCTTCTTTCTAAATGGTGTATAGATTTTTCACCTGTTGAGCTAATGGTAGAATCCTTCTGAGTGAATGTTGGCTTTGCAACTCTTCCACTGAACATGCTTTCCACTTTCCAGGAAATATGCTAATGTTTGCACAAAGTTCTTTTTTTAAAGGGCTGCTTTTTGCACCTTCCTTCCCAACCATATTAATATTAGTGGTATTCTTTTTTTTTTTTTAACCATGGAAAAGTACTCCTTTCCCCTCTACACTTAACATGGGCTTAGGAAGGCAGAACTACTGTATATATCTCTTCTCTTGATTCATCACAGTGTAGAAATTCCTTTGTGTTAAAATGTGCTTTTTCCTGCATGTGTACAGTTGCAGTGCTGGGCAAAGGTCATGTTTTTAGTGTCTCTAAATGTATGAGAATAGCTATTTACTTTATATTTCCCTTCAAGCAGATAGTCATCTGGAACTGCAGGCTCATGGAGGGCAATCTTTCCATTTCGCGCTGTTGTCGTATGACTTTGATTATGTCATCAGCATTATGTGCAGTTGTGTTTGGCATGAACCTAGTCTGAAGGGTGCAAGGAGATTGCTGATTGTCCTGTAACGGTAAGAGTGAGTGAACTTACAACTCAGTGCTTTTCTCACAGACCTGAAAGCACCACTCAGCACTGCGCAGGTGGTCAGTGAACACGTGCAGCATTTGATGGTTTTGTGTACCATCTCTGTCATGCATCCTTTCTTCTTGATTATCTTCATTTCAATGTGTTTTGGTAGTTGCTGAAGTCAAAAAAAAGAGGAAAAATTATGTAGGCTATTGTTACATGTTCATAACATTCCTCTGAGAAGAATTCATGTATCTTCTGGAGAGTGGCTGAATGAAAACTGGCGTGATGAGCCACATGTATTTCATAAAGGGGACACTAAAAAGCCACTAATGAAGTTGTGGGAAGTGGACTCTTGAGTCCTCATAATTTTCTGAATGCTGTGATTAGCATCCCACAGAGCATTGTAAAACAGTTCATTAATCATAGTCAGTGACAAAGAAGGCTCTGGAATGTCAGCTGTATTGTGCACCTTTCTGTGGTTACAAGATCTTGTGAACAGGGGCCAGAATATTTACAAAAACAAGTATACGTGTGCTGTGATAGGCCACTCTTAGCAGCAGTATGAAAGTCTATTCCAGTATACTTTCAGGAATAAAGAATAAATGGAGTAAAACTTTTTCTAGTGTAGCAGTACTATTAGAATGGGTTCTTAAGTTATTTTGCTGAAAAAATATTTTATGGTCTTTGTATTTTTCTGCTACTTAACCATTTCTATTTTAAATGAATGTTCAGATTAAAAATGCTTGCACTAATTTTGTCCCAGTGGTTCCATTCAAACAATTTTTCTAGTTGTTTTCAGTTTGCTGATCTACATGTTTTCTTATTATTTTATAACGTTTTATCCTAGTGTACCAGATATTCCAGGAAACTAATTAACATATACCTGGAATCTCTGTTTTTCATTAATAATTGTTGCTGTTAACTAACATGTATTTCTTAAAATGTGTTCTGATGTAAAATGATCTGTATGATGAATCTGAGTTACTAAGCTCCATTGGATGGGAAAAATTAATGCAGATATTTTGGAAGTTATTTTGCAAAACCTGAAAATTGAACATTCATTCTAGATCAGTACTACATTGTTTATTTGAAATGGTATATTTCTGAAAACTGTTCTAAAGCATACACTTGAAGTCAAAAGTCACTACATCAGAAGTGTTTCACTGATCCCTTGATTTTTCAGCTAGCAGTTTGTTAGTTTTGGCTCTTTAGTCCAATAGGAATATTCCAGAGAGTGTTGTTAGGATGTGCCCAGTGAAAAATAATCTCAGAGTTTGGGAGAATTTTACAGCAGCATATATTTGAGTGGGCTTAATGTTTTGGTGTCTCACTAGAACAGGGAGGAGGATAGCTTGAAGCAAGGTCAAGAAAATGGATAACTTGAACTCTGTTCAGAAAATCAGTGGCATGTAGTTCATGCATTCTAAAGGCTTCAGAGGGTATTTTAACATAAGCTTTCCACCTCTTGTTCAGCTTTTTTTCTTCCCCATGCCTTTTTGGAGCTCTGATCTTTCTGTCTTGAACTCTGCAAATCTCTTAAATTTAGCAGAACTTGAGGGTTTTTCCATTTGTCTTCTATTGCTTATTGCCTGCTTTTCATTTATTCCTTTGCATCAACTTTTTCATAATTGAGTAACTGTAACTGTTGTAAACATGTCATCTAGACATGGAGTGGGTTGCAGAGAGAATGGGATCTTTTCCTAGTGCATGCCAAATAGAATGAGTAGGTGTTGTGTGCTTTCCTAAAAATATATGGATTTTCTCAAGACCTCTGTGTACTGAGACTCAAATCTCTTTTGTAAAGAAGCATCAGAAAAATTAATTGATAGCTTGATACAGAAAGTAATCAGAACTTTGATGCAATTCAGTACTCCTGTGCATGTATGTGCTCTTTCCATGTAGTTGCTCACTAAGTCATGGCCAACTACTTCCGTTGCTGTCTTGTATTTCAACAGTATTTTAAACTCTGCCATTTCTTTAGACATGTTAGGAGCATATATCCATATGCACACAGAAAATAATTTTTAAATTTTTTTTATCTTTTTAGCAGTCATAGTATGAAGATTTTTTTTTCTGTTTTCTGTTTTGCTCATATCTAGAGTACTTTTTCTAAAATGTAATTTATTCTGTACTCTGCTTAAGGATGTAACTTTTTTTGGTCTAATTCCTGGCCTGTTACGATGAGTAATCAAGTGTTTCTTTCATCTAGTAAGATTGTTGTGTTTATGAATTGATTATCTTTCTTCAGCTGCTAAATTTCTCAATTCTGTTTCTCAGAGTGTTCAGTGTTCTTCAAGGCAAGAAGGATTTTACCTTTTTTTTCCTCTGTTCCTCTGGCCCAGTCTATGCAGTCAAATTGTGAGGAGGATTCTAGACTTTTTTGCCATGTGAGCAAGTTTTTATCTTTCTCCACCTGTCATTTAATTAGACAAGATTAAGGAATGAAGTATAAAAATGCATTTTTCCTAAGCAAACAAGGAAGACAAATTATTTCATAACAATCTAATAACCAGATAATTAATAAAATGTTGTGAGTTTTTTTTAATCTCAAATATATTGTTTTTGGAATGATTTGGATGAGCTGGTTGAAAAGTGTTTGTGGGGACATAATGTTTTTCTTTGTTTATTGTCAGAATTGATTCCCATTCCCCCATTTTCTTGTTGATAAGTCTCCACAAACATTTTAAAATAATGACTCTCATTTCTAGAAAGCTCAGAACTGTAAGTTAAGAATGTTGTGGTGGTGTGTGATTATAATGATATATCCATTTCCATTCTTTTTATTGGTATCCTAACATTCAATGTGTTTGATCTATAATCTTTTTGGTCGAGCAGAGAAAATCTGAGAGGATGGGGCAGGAGAGAAGAGTCAGCTCAACACTTAAAACATTAAAATGCTCCAAACCAACAAACAATCAAACTAACAAAAAAAAAACCAAAACAAAACAACAACAACAAAAAACACCAAAAAAACCCACCAAAAAAAAAGAGAAAAAAATAAAAAAAAACCCCAAACATCGAAAAGAAACCTTAGCCAAACTGTTCCAAAAGTCTTTATTGCATGTGAGAAATCTTTCTCAACAGCACTGCAAAATGGCCCATATTACTCCCTGTAAATGTGACTCCTTCATAGGTTACACCTTCATCTTAGTTGGCTGTACTCTGTACTGGGATCAGGTCCTTTCAATTGCATCTGTAGAACTGACTTCCTCGTGTAACTGTTGCTTATGTTGGTCTCGATGCCAGGAAACTGGAACGTGCTGTACTTAATGGAACCTCATTATACAAGAATTCCGAAGATGGTCTTTGAGTTAAAAGACCTCTAAGTTTAACTCCTATTAAACACAACCATGAAGAGGGTTATTGGATGTGTGTTCAAGTATGGTATGTTGAAGAAGAGCCAATGCAGAGGTGACCTGATCAATAAACTGTAATTAAATTGCCTGTTTTTGGCAAGGCTCTTCAACAATTGCTTTTAGAAAAATGAAATTTTGGGGAGAAAAGAGAAACAGGTTTTTTTGTGAATTTGTAGCCCCATAATGGAATAGAAGAAAACCCCAGAATATATGGTTATTTTTCATAATGGTAACAGTGTAATGCAAGGTTTCATCTTATCCTGCTCCAGGGCCTGTGCTGGGTCATGTGTACTTCATCATAAGAATAAATTGTCTGAAAAATAGAATCTCTTGAGCTTTTCTGGATAGAACCTACATAGGAAAGTTTAGCATTATATTTATGACCAAATCTTGGCACAAGGTTTTCATTTTAATTATTTTTGTGTGTGTGTTTCTCTAATATAGATAGGGGGTGAAAGAAGCTGGAAGTGAGTACATATTGAGATTTGGGAAGAGCTCTTCCTGTGGTCAGGTAATGAATAAAAAATTCTGAATGTTACTAAATGAACCTGTGCATGTAGCATTCCATGAAGATATATGATATGTGTTACATGGTACAGTATGTCTAGTAATGGATCCATTTAAAGCAAATCAAGGTTGTCTGTTTTTTTTTTAAATACCAGTGTTGAATTCTTGATCACCTTTTGAAAGTCTTAGACTTTCATCTACCATCATTGCTGTAAAAGACAAGGTATACTGCTAGTATATTTAAAATACATATTCCATTGCATGCTGTTTTAAAAAGCTTAACTTCTTTTGTATGGCTGAAATGAATAAAGATCTTTAAGCTCACTCTGGATCCAAATTATTTATTTATCTCTGGAACCAGCTGTGAAAATCACAGTGAGATAAACACAGTGTATGATATTACTCTTCCATCAGTTGTTGCATAGAGAGTTTTTCCTAGGGAAGTCTTATGAAATTAATTAATAAATATTTAGACTATTTATAAGTGATGTTGTATAGAAGTAGGAAGTAGTGCTTCTTTTTATATGTCATTAGGGAGCCTTTCTGTAATGTTACATGTTTCTGGGAAATAATGAGTAAATATTTACAACCATAAATTACATGCTTTCCACTCTGTTGTTTTTCAAAAGAAAACAAGAATATTTTGCTACATATCTTGTATTTGAAAATTAGCTAATTTAGGCTAATAAACACATCCTGGGCTAGTGCAGTAATAGGATGTGAAATTTTTCAATAAATGTCTGGTTACTCTTGACTGTCTTTCCCTCAATATTGTTGTCTTTAATATTGATTTGAAATATATTTAGTAAGTAGATAGCAAAATTCATCTCACTGTCATATTCTGGTAGCTCTTTTTTAAAGTTTCATTTATTTGAGAAAGCTTACATCAGTTTTAACCTCCCGATATAAGGAAACTGATGTCCATCACCACTGTGCTTCAGAAAAGTGATGGTTATGTTGTGAAGCAGAATGTCTTGCAACCAGAGCTGTAAATATTTTAAACTGCTAAAGAATTCTACTGACCATAGCAAAAGACTTATCATTCACTTGTGTTGAACAAACACTTTGGTAGTGAAAGGCAAGATAGCAATGCCAGTAGTAATTAGTGATGCTGCTCTAGGTGAAAATAAAAAGCACAGCATTCTTGTTTAACCTTGGTTTTATAATTTATTGAAGGAATTTATCACCTTGTTTTGTTCTGAAGTTAAAAAGGAGAAATGTTATCCCAAAATTTTTGCACCTCTTCTGAAAGAACTTCAATGTGAACATTCCTTCAGCCATAGAAGCTGTTTAACTTCATCAAGGAAAAGACTAAGGTTTTACTCCAAATAAATGTAGTGGCAGCTACTAACAGTCTTGAAGTCATTTATGGGGAATTAATCAACACCTGAAAAGGTGGCTGAACAGACCATAAAATTTATTTTCAGAGGAACCATATTAGTATTACGTTTCAAGTTGGTGCCTTTATGAAAAATCTGAAAACAGCCACATGTATGTGGTCCAAGATCATTTAGGTTTATATCAAATTTGAATTAACTGTGAGCAGAGGAGACAGAATTAGAATTGCATCTGAGATATTGTAATGATATTTTGATTCTCATGTCTTTGCCAACAAGTCGATGTTTGCAAGTTATAGAGGGTTGAGAAAAAGAAAATTGTATAATAAAGGTTGTATTGCAGATTTTAAATCTGTAAAATACAGATTGAATTTTACAGATTGTAAAGTGCAGTCAGAATTTTGGTGGCCGTTTGATTCCGTCTCTTTGAAAGAACATGTATATGCAGCAGGTAAAAACTGCTGGAGGGCTGGTATATCTGAGAAGGTCAATCGAGCATAAGGAGTCTGTTCTGAAGTAGGAATTCCAGGTGCCAGTTATGTTGGTAGTATTGTGTAGTGATGGATGGAATGCAGGGAGAAAATCAGTTACCACTTTATCAGCGTTATTTGTCCAATTTTCAGTTCATGTTTCCCTATATACTACACTTCTGGGGTATCTAAATAGCAAACATAAAGAATTTTTAGAATTTAAAACCTATAGTTGCCTGAACTTTGAAAACAAATTTTACTATCATCTAAATGTACTTTTTCCCCTGCTCTGACGTGAAATGTAATGCTTTATGATTACGTATATATTAAATGAAGTCTCTGGGTTTTGATGTTTTGGCAATCTAATTCTTTTCCTCTGTTTAATGTGGTTAGAAAATGGGTGAGGCACTATTGTGCTGAGAATGCAGTGTTGGTGTTTGTGGGCTTTCCCCCCTCCGATGAGTGTATTTAGTAAATAGTTAATTTATTTGACATCAGTTACAGAAATGCATGTAAATAGAAAAAGGAAAAATGAATAGCTTTCCTCTGAACTGATGATTGGATCTGAAAAGATTAGCAATAATTCAGACCAGTTTTCAGAAAATGAAAACGTTTGAAATCACATAGGTAGTATGGGTTTGTGTTTTGTTTCTGAGAATTCTCTGCATTGATTGCAGCTGACACTTCGGATGTGTATGGATGCTTCTATGAATGCTGGTTGCAGGATCAGGATCTAAGTTAGGGGTGCAAAGCAGGAACAGTAAGTCCTTTGAATACAGAAGGACTTAATTATACCAGCAGCAGCACGTGACACCCTGTGAGCACTTTTGTTTATTACACGGTTCTGAAAAGTGCAGTCTACCTGTCTTTTAAGTGAGGTGAGGTTCCTAAATTTAAACATGAACACAAAATGTTCATGTGCATGGATTTCATTAGGATATAAAAGTCACATACAATTACAAGATTTCTTCAATCTTCTTTTCCTAATAGACTGCTTTTTGGAGCCTTTAACTGTGTTCGTCCTAATAATGCTTTGTTAGTTTGTAGGAGAACATAGTAATCACTGCATTTACAAAACTTATTATTGGGATTTTTTAATAAATTTGTTATAGGGGATGGAAAGCTCTATGATTAGAACAAAGTTACAGACAGAATGTGATAAGCTTGTTTCTTCTAAGCTGCAATACTGATCGTTTTATAAACTACAGGTAAAATGTTATGTTTCATGTTTTAGTTTACCATCCAAGTATCTTTCATAACTGTTTTCTTTTTGTAGAAATGCTTGTGCTGAATCATCTTTCTTCATTTTCACGACTGGTCACACATTGTGACTTCTTTCTTTCTATGTTTTACTGCTGCTTTTCATAAAAAGAAGAGTATGAGAGAAAGCAATATTAAAAGTAAAATTTATTTTCTCTATAATATATTTAATCTGTATTAACATTGACATTGGTAAGGTTTAGTTTTGAAAAAGTTTTCCCTAAATACTCCAGCAGTATGAGTTTGTTGTATATCTGCAGAATGCAGCTCTTGCTACCTACTTCCAAATGCTTACACATGCCCTGTACCATTCCAGCCAACTCCCAAATAATTGCTTTTGAAATTCTGTCAGTAAAAATATTCTCCCTAACTCTGGTGCTTCAGCAGATCAAGTTTAAGATATTAGATGTCTTGAAGACTCTTAAGAACAGTATCAGAACTCTATCAGAAAGGGCTGAGTTCTGTTTATTTACTGTATTTTGTTGCAGTTTTCTTCACTTTTTTCCTTCACTTACTGAATAGATTTTCAACTGTGACCACGCCTACATAAGATCCAGGCAGAAAAAGTCATATTTAAAATGAATGTGATTTGAGCTTTTGTCTGCGAAGGATCCCTGTCCTACTCAAATGTCAGTAGCAGTTATCTGTAGAAGTGGAGCAAGCAGCCATGACCCTTCTAGCTTGTTTTCTGAGCTTCCAGGACTTGGGTTGTTCTAAGACAGATGCAGTATAGTATCCATGCTTGGATTTTTGTAGAAAGAATATCTAAGTCTTCTTTCTTCAATATATCAAGTTCTTTAAACTCAAAACATTTTAATTATGGTGACTTTCACAATCTAGTAGTGCCTTTTTAAAATCCTAATGTTTTACATCAACCAGGTCTCCCTAATTCCATGATAATTTAATTTACAAAACTTAGTCACCTTCTGAGGCATGACATCCCTCAGAAAAACAATGTTCTTTATTTCCCAGTATCTGGTGTTAATTGATGTGCCTATTGTTTCTGATGAGTATTGTAGTTTCCTAGCTGCAAGAATTCTTCTGTCATCTTCTTTGTGAATAAAGATTTCAATGTAGTCATCAATTTAAGTTCCTTCTAGTAACTGCAAATGCATTTATTTCATTTAACTTTTCCTGCGGTGGTCCTGTATTTAATGTGCTGTAATATTCATCTCAAGCATAATTTGCACTTATGACATCTGTGTCAAGTCTTTCAGTTCCACCGTGCTTTAAAAATATTTGATATAGTTTGTATGCATGTAAGAATTGGCTTCTCAAAACTTCTGTAGGTTTTCAATTTAGTATCTTCTAATTAAGCTTCATCATGACCTCTCTGCTTGGTTATGTGTGTCATAGGAAGCAAAAACTTGTTCATTGATATTTTACAAAGCAGCTTAAATTGTACTCCAAAGACTTCTTTTCTGCTGCTTCTAATGGTTGTGGACTTGAAGTCACCAGCTCCTTCCCACCATTTTCTAAAAGACCATCTAGTTTTCTTATAGAATTCTGTCTTTATTCTCAGCAGTCACTTCACCACAGAGCATTCAGTAGTGTTAAACAGCTAGTTATCTTATACAGGTGATATTTTATACCTTATTGTGTAACCTGCCTTCTATCCTTTAGAATCCCTGCTAGTCTCCACATAAGAAGGATGTCAGGATCATCTATTTATGGGACCATTTATTTTGTCAAAGTTTTCTTGAGGCCCCCTTGTCTTGGGACCCCAGAGTGCTCAAAGTATTAAAAAATTTGTTTGTTGTACTTATGTGTAGATGCAGCACTTTAGGACATTGTTTGATGGTGGCCTTGGCAATGCTGGGTTAATGGTTGGACTGCATGATCGAAGAGGTCTTTTCCAACCCAAAAACTTTTATGATTGTATGAGTCTACTTGTCTGTCTAGAATATTCTGATTTTAGCAAAACTAACTTCAAAAGCCACTGTTTCACTTAAGTTCCTCATTTACCTACCTCTATGTAGATAATCATGTGTACAATGCAGCATAATGGGGTAGCCCCTGCCTTCTAATCTACTGCTGCCGTTTGTTATAATCTTCATTTGCAATTTTCAAGTGGGGGAGCAGATTGATTTTCTTGTTTCCTTGTTGCTTTTTTGATTTTGTGAGTAACTAAGGGCTAGAGATGTAGATCCTTTATGCCCCTATTCCTTGTGGAACAGAACTCTAAATGCCATCCGGACTCTCCTTTAAAATCCTAGAAATTCCATCTGAGACTCAATTTGCTAAGGCAGGGTTGCTTGCTTTAAAAAGAATACAAAGATTTATAAACCAAAAGCCTACTATCTGTATTTGGGCCTTAGACAGACTTGAGTACAAAAGAGTCTGTGTGTGAGTGTGTGAGACTGGCAGGAGGTAGCTCAGAACCATGGAGAGCTCTTTTAAATTCCAGTATGGACGATAATGGACATCCTTGATTTTTTCTTGTTATTGTTGCTAAAATTAGCCTGAGCTATTCAGGAGTGAAGGAAGCTGAAGGGCTAGAAAAAGCCTGCACTGAGAGTAGGAACAAGACCGTAATACCTGCTATAAAAGAGTAGGTGGAAAAAGCCTAACTTGCAAGTTAAGGAATTGTGAGATACTGCTGTAAAGCTGCTAAACACAGGAGCTGCTGGCTATGATGTTCACATCCTTATTATAATGTGTTCACCACAAAGGAAAATACTGCTTTTCTCACAAATAATGAGTTTATGCACAATTATTCTATGAAGGAAATGCCTTTTTGTGTGCCTGTGTAGGAAACAGTAAGAATAACACAATTTTAGGTTTTTCCTACAAGTGCTTGACTTCCAGATTGATTCAAATGGTGATTTAAAATCCTGCATTTTGTTAGTCATTATCAGTCTGAAATACTTGAATGGGATTTCACTAGAATTCCTTTGAGAAGATATGCAAATTTAACTTTTAAGTCTTTTGTTACTGTAAAGTATTAATATTGCTTTAAGAATTACAGACTTTATATGGAAAATTAATTTAAAATCTTTTTTTTAGAATGTTTACCTTATTAAAAAAAGTATTCTTTGGTAAAAAAACTTCAAGCTTGCTTTAATTGCTGTAGAAAAAGTTACATATATCTGGGCACAGAGACACAAAAATCCCATCTTAAAAATAAAAGAAAATAGCTCACTCATTAAAGCTGATAGTTGCTAAACACTTGCCATGGTTTGACAGGAAATTTATGCATTAGGGAGAGTTGTTATAACGTAAAATGGGAATTCTGATTAACAGTGTAAACCTAAAGTATTAAGTTTAAAAGGACATAAAAGGAGCTAAGCAAGAAGCCAATACTTTCAAAGGTGTTTTAAACACAGCAAGTTTTAGACTCATCTGTCATTTTTCCTTAATAATGTGTCACGCCAGTTTTGAGAGGAAAAGGCATTGGCAGCATTATGTGAGGTTTGGACTTGCAGCTTCATAGTTCTATTTTATTCTTAGCTTTCCTATTGTACAAAGTGCTTTGAGTTTTTCACTTCTTTCACTTTTAAATAAATGAATAGATCTTAGATCAGTGGTACACTTGAGCTATGGGGATGGTGAGGATCACACGCAGAAAGCAATTAAATTTTGGTGGCATGGAGCACTACAAAAGCTGTAAACCAGTGTAAATTAGACAGCGTGAACCTATATGCTAATACAAGTAAATGGCTACTTGAATTAGCTTGTTAGGTGCCTTTTTTGGGGCTTTTTTATGTGTAAAGTTCTGTATCCCAAGTAAAAGGAAACTGGAGTGCCAAGGGAAATTTTTGCAGGCTAAGATTCGTATATTTTGCCGCAGTGGAATTGAAGTTAAGGCAGATACTTTTTTATCATATGGCAATATTACTATTTGCAATCCCCAGTAAAATTTGTCTTGCTCTAATAAAAATACTGCATAAAACATGGTTCAGTTTGAACTAGAAAATTATAATAAAAAAGCAAGTCTAATTATTTAGTTAATGATCCCATTTGACATTCTTTCCCTGATGTGGCCCACTCAAAACTGTATTCCAGCATTTCTATCAAATCACCCAGACCCCAAGCCTGCCATGTATAAGAAGAAAGTCTTTTAGCTCAGTTCTGTGACTGTTTTTTTTTTTTTCTCCCCAGCATCTGAATGCCATATAGCCTTCACTATGCTTTGATTTTGCAAAACCTCCTGGTTGCAAATATCACTTCAGTTTTCTTATGGCTGCCAAGTGTCATGCATTTTTGCATAACTATTACAAACTCGGCAGCTCTCTCATCTACCTGTTTTTCATCTTGATTTATAAACATCCAGCTGAGTTGTGAACAGACTGATGTTAAGTTTCCTGGTTATTAGATTTTTGCATGTTGCTTTGATGGCAGCCAAAAGAGAAAAGATCTTACCTCTGATCTTGCTTCTGATGTCTGCAGCCATTAAGGAATGACACGGGGAAGGAAGTGGAAAAGAAAGGAAAGTTTAGTGGAGCGCTGCAGCAGAAACAAGAATGGAAAAGTCAAATATTACCTTAAGGTTGTTTCTTTTCTCCCTCTCTGTTCCTTTCCCAAGACATCCAGATTATTCTACTGCTAGGGCACTGCACTTTCCCCAAGAAGAGGCGGCTGTGCTTTGGTCCCAGATGAGCACTGAAGCAGGAGGCAAATATTCTATTAAGTCTGTTAAGAAAGGGATGCACCATTTCTGTTTGTTAACTCTCAAATGACTAATGCAGGGCAGAAAGCCTGATTCTGTTCAGCTTCTTGATTCAACTACTGTACATTTTTGAATGCATTTTTGGTGCTTTAATTAAAAGGGAATAAGCAATTGGGAGTCCTTTACTTAATGAAATCATGTATTTCAGTGGCTGTTTCCTGTATCTGTTTTGCACTTATTTGTTTAGGAACTACTTTCTCCTACCTCATCAGCCAAATTTATCCAGGTGGAACTCCTGATTCCCAGAGTTTGTTATGTGTTTATTCACAAGTGTGAAAAACAATTCAATGTCACAAATTCTTTCTTTTTATAACACATAAACTATGTCCTTCTAAGTTCCATAGTCTGATCTTTTACTTCATTGCTTCCAAAGATTCTCTTCCTGGTTTTTTTTTTTTTTTGGAATGAGGCTTCTGCAAGGATTATCAGTAGATTGTTAATTTATTACTGTGGAGGAAGGTCATGCTTGATGTTAGAGGTTTGAAATTTTATTATTCATCAATGGCTTTTATTAGAATAGGGTTCTATGGAGTCAACACAGTAAGTAAACAAGAGAAAATAAACCTTTACTATCATGTGATTGTCCTGTTCATTTTTTGAGGTAATTTTTATTTTACAAAGACATTTCATTAGTTCAGATTAAACGAAGGTAACTTCTCACTTCACTGTGTTTCTGGTTAATGTATTATCCTAGTAGTTAAAAAGGACTGTAAAAGTGAAGACTGTTTTATCCATTGCTTATTAAAATGAATCCATATATGTAATTTCCTTGGAGGAGTGCATTGTTTCTGTAATTGACTCTTTTATCATTCTAAAAGAAGAATCACCAATAAGTTTTTGTCTGTTTGACAGAAAATCTTGTATATATTTGTCAAGTACTCTGCTCTTTTTCTTTCAAGGTACAATTCCCTCTTTTGTTCCAAATAACATTGATTTAAAAAAAAGAAGAGAAATTACTGTATCTTTTTTAAGCTTTCAAATGTAATATGCTACAAGAACTATGAGCACTTATATTTATTACTGTATCTAATATGAAGGAGTGCTTATTATTTTCAAACTGTAATTTGTTACTACTGATGTACTGTTGACTCTTTTATCTAGTTTAGAAAAGTAATTACTTCTGATTAGATTCTTAACCCCTGATAAACTCTTTCAAGGTCAATGCTCTATGTATAGCTTTAGGTTAAAAGCCCCCAAGGGCTGTGGGAATGGACTCCTCCAAGCCACTGCTGTTGTGATAACTGAACCTTTAGGTGTTCATGTAGCATAATTTTGAGGAATATTTGGTCTCTGATACTAAAAGTACCTAAATTGGTGGTTTGATAGTTTGCTTTTTATCTCTAACCAAAAGCTATGTAGTTGAAGTAGGATTAGTACTTAACTCCATTGTGTTTTTTGTTATGGTGTGTGTGTGCTTTGGAGTTTTTTTCTTCCAGTAGAAATAAATTTAGTAACTACAGGGGCATAGGACCCTGAATTTGCCATAATTTTTATGTGGTTCACCTTAGGCGTTCTCCATGTAATTAGCTCTTCAAAGGAAACCAAATGTTTTTTAATTGAAAAAGTGCTCAGTTTTATTAGAGTAACAGTTAGGATAATTAACACTTTAAGTTTTGCAAACTCAGTGAATAGGGAAGAAAGAAGAAAAGGGAAAAAAATGTTTACAAGGTTTTCTCTGCCCACATTATCATTGTGAGTGTACTGTTGCTTCTACTTGCTCACAGTTAATTCAGTGCCTTTAAGCCTTGAACTGCATGAAGAAAGCTTATGTTTCTTTGGAAGATAGCAGGAATTTCCTTGAAATTTTGGAAGTTGTATTCTTTTGCTATGGAATACTTTTAAAGAGCTGTTCAACTTATTTGTATTTTGTTTTCTCCAAATTTCCAGATCTGTGATTTTTCCAGTGGTTATTCTAGTGAATTTTAAAATTTTGATTGAAAGAAAATTCTTTCCTTAACATATTCATAATTTTTATAAATGATAAAAATACATAAATTATAAAAGATATGAGAGAATATATTAATATTCTTCTATTAATTTTATTAAAATTAAGGTTAAATATTCTATCTTGGATTTTATTTTTAATTTTTTTCCATTTCAAAGTTTTGCCTGATATTTTGAACAGGGAGTAATGCTTAGAGAGGGGTAAACAATTATTTGACAAAACTGCTAAGTGGCTGAACTGCTTTAATTGATTATGCAGATTTATATCTCTCATTCAACATGTACAACATCTTTCAGCTGCAAATTTGATGGTATCTGTAAATATTAATGAATCAACTTCAAACATAATTTTGAAGTTTGCAAATATTGACAAGGGAAATTGGGGCCTGGTGAGACTGACTTGTAAAATGTACTCATAAAATCAATACAGAGCCTAAAATATTCTTTGATTTAATTCTTTGGTTACTAGATCACATTGTATCTTAATCTAGATATAATGAAAGATGGTAGTTAAAAATGTTCTGATTGAGTGATTGATCTTTGTGGATCAGTTGTGGATTGATCTTTGTGGATCTTTGTGATTAGCTAAATAACAAGCAGAAAATGTGGTATTTTAAAAGCAAGCATTAGATTCTTTCTCACTCTTATGATAAAGAGTAAATCAAAAGGAAGTTGTTCTTACAGAATGTGAAATTGAAGGGACTTCTTTTTTTCTTTCAAACAGTTACTAATCTCACTGACTGCTGGAATAGTGGAATTACACGTTAACCTCCAAGCTCCATGATGCAGTTGTGTTTCCTTCCTTCTGTTGTGGACAGGGTAAGCCATTCTTCATTTGTGTCACAAAATTAGGATTTTTTAAAATGTACTGCTGTTTATGTGACTGATAAAATACATTGTATATTTGCATGTTATGCCTTTTAGATTAATATTTTTTACACACCAAAGTTTGTAAAAGTTATTTTATTTCATGGAATCACATCATAGCTGGCTTTAGGAAGTTTCTTTGGGGATCTTCTAGCCCAACTGCAGTGATCAAGGTAGGGTTGAATGGAGTTCATTGCCTGGGTCTTTGCCTAGCCTCCCAGGATGGAGACTTCACTGACACTTTTTGCTGCACTTTCACCAGTGTGACCATTTGATGTACTAAATACAAAGAATTTAATCCAATGTGACATGTTGTATAGAATAAGCTATCATGGGAACTTTTAATAATGAACTGTTTTTTTGGTCATGAAAAATGAATAACTAGAAATTGTCCTGCAGATTTATTTTTCTAGATATTTTGAATTAATCTTTTCTACTTTTTCAAAAAATTTGCATCAAACATTTGTATTTATCATAGCCACTTTTTTTTTTTTTTTTTTTTTTTGAGGAATCATTTCCATTAACATCTGATTGATTTATTGATGTGAAACTTCCTAAGTATGTGGGTTTTGGTTTTGTGGGCTTTTTTTGTTTGTTTTGGCTTCATTTTGTTTTGGTTTTGTTTCTGTTTTTTTTTTTTAATGGTGAATATTTAGACTTGCAAAGGATAAAAATCCAGAAATTACCTGAGTAATTTGTACCATTTTGAACAGCAAGAAGGTAAGGTAAAGGAATATAATAAAATAGAAAGTAATATTAGAAATTATTTTGGGTTGAAAGAGCAAAGACCAAGACCTTTTTCAGTGCTTCAAAGATTATTATTCTTGATAACAACTCAGGTATTTGTGGTAGTTAGGGATCACTGATGGAGGAGGAGGAGGCTTATAGGAAATAATTGCATACATTCCTTAATTACTTTCCTACATGATTCTGATTGAGCTTAGACTTGTGAGGGAAATTGCACTTATTATTCTCCCAGCTTCAGTTTTTCTGCTACGCACCACCTTAAGAACTAGAAAAAAGCCGTAGCCACGTTGGTTTGGTGATCTCTGTTTTGTCTTTTTAGGAAATTTATTAATGCTGCTCTGGTTGCAAATGAAGCAACTCTTGAACTGTTGACTATCTCTTACTTTGTATTCTACATGTTCTCATCCTGTTGATTTATTTTGGTTGCATCAGTAAATATTGACTTCCTAAAAGAAGAATAAATGTCACAAGATTACTAATTGGTTGTTCTGAATATTTGTCTATTTATTCCTTTGCCTTCCATTCTGAAGGTGTTTTCATTTCAAACTTTTGCAAAGCTGTTAACAGGTATAAAATACCTGTTAAATTGAAAATAGTTTCTGTGCTGCTCAGCTGAGCAGAATACCAGAATCTTCCCCTACATTCCCCTGCTTTGAATGTTTTGTCTGTATTATAATATGTATTGTGCTAAAGCTTTTAAATGAATCTTCAGATGACTCATCTCAAGTTGATAATCTTGCATTTAGACTTGAGGTTTTAATTCCTCAGGTCCTATTAATTTAGCTTCTTCTTAGTCTCTGTAAGTCTGAAAAATCATCAAGCTTCTACATTCTGTGACAGAACCTCTTCAGTGAAATTTCAGGAAGGATAAATCACATTGTGTCTTTCTCCAAAGCTTGTTCTGATTGGTTAAGATTTTGTTTTCTAACCAAATGAGTGGCCCTGCAGCTTTGACACAGTTAAGGAAGTCCCTCAGTACCATCTCTCTTCTCAAATGTTTAATTTGAGAATAATCTGCAGATTATATCAGACGCATAGATGTATTTATTCATGTACAAATGTAAGGGACTATATGAAGAGAATATTATGCAAATGGCTCAGGGCAATCTGTACAGATATAAAATTAGACTTTTACAGAGAGAAACTCTAGTAAAGAGGGAGTTGTGCATGTATGAGTAAATAGTGAGCGAGTCTGTCTACTAATGGCCTATGATGTATGTGAATAGAAGTTAAGAAAAAAGAAGTAAATTTCTACAATAATTAAGTATGTATATGGAATACTATGAATTTTATATCCTTGTTCCAGAAAAAGAGGAAGTGGATAGTTTTTATGGGGAGAAAATTATAACTAAACAGTGAACTTGACAAGGAAACTAAATGAACTTCATTTTGGATACTTCTAGAACACAAGCATTAATACATGCTCTGTCAATGGGTTTCTGTTCTCTGGTTGAAGAAAACAATAGATATAATTTGTATGTTAATAAAGGTAATTAAAAAGTTATAGATGAATGAAATGCTTTCCAAATTGTTTCCAGTCACGATTCTAAAAATGTTTGCGACTAAATGGGAAAAGGTCTCTTGGGATTGATATATATGAATGCTAGAATTAGAAATAATTACCAGTCCTGGCTTGATCACAGTAGTGTGCAAAGCATGGAGAAAAATTTCAAAGAAATGATGGTTAACAAAGTAGAGGTAGATATAAATGGGAAATTAGATAAATGCTGCATACAATTGTTATCAAATATTTTTTGATCTGTATTATTTCGGTTTTACTTACTGTTTCAATGGGGTCAATTTCGCAATGAAACACAGTTGGGGAGATAATGTGTATGTATCCCTTTCAGCATTTCTTGGCACATAGAAAGTTCTATATTGAGTGAGAGAAATTGTGGATGAAAATAGAATCATTTGTTGGAAAAGGAAGTAGCTGAAGGGATGAAGTGACAGGGACTTGTGCTGCAAGGAAGAGTATCAACCTGGAGGGGAAACCCTGTTAATGCAATTGATTATATGTGTTATTCATCTTGGATATTTTCAGTAGTGACAATGTCACAAAAATATAATAGTTTATAATGAAATATAGGTCACAAAATAGAGGAGGGTTCTGATGGGGTCAGAAAAATGTACAAGCGTTTTTTATGTGGTATACTGCAGTGGTAGAATGGGATAAAGTGTAATAACATAAAAAAGGATGAAAAATAACAATTTCTCTATCTAAAATAGGAGCTTATAACTTTGAAGAGAGAGAGATGCAAAAAGGTTTGAATGTATTATGTCCTTGTAAAATGGTTGCTGACTGCCAGAGCAAAGCAGCCATGAAAAGAGAAATCCTGTTTTGGGATACATCACATGAGGCAGGTCCAAGAGAGAAAAGCAAGTATTTGGTTCATATGAGACACCAGCAATGCCTTATGTTACATGCAGAATTTTGATTCAATTACTGTGTAAGTCTTCATAAAGAATGCATTGCATACATTGTGATTAATATTTGTAAGGTTTGCTTATTTTTATCAAACACTACAGCAGGATTTACTTGTTACTTTTGTCCTTTGATCCTTAGTTTTATTTTAATATCCTAAAAGGATTATTTCCTTAGGCTCTAATCCTTTGTCAGAGGCTGTGCCATCACATTATTCTTAAATAGGAACTGGAATCAGAAAGTTGGTTTTAATTTTCATTTTTATGAGAGTACAACAGGCTAACATTACTTAGAGTAGAATACTTTCACAAGAAGGTAGTTTTAGTTAGTGAAATCTTAAAAATATGAAATCTTAATATCTTTTAAGTTAACTTTTAAGAGAAACTAACAATGGTCTGAGGATTCAGTGTAAGTTCTAAGTCTGCTGTAACATGCTTTTTAAGTGTCTCACAGTTAATGGTAAGTCATTGTGATGGCTCTTAGAGTGGAATGAATTTCATGTTTTGTACATTGTACAATTTTAGATGATGTACATGCCTTAAATATAGTCCCGTATATGTTAGCTAAAGTGATGTGTGTGTTTTACTTTTTGAGTAATTTTCTCCCTTTCAGCTTACATAAGGTACACTTTTTTCCTAGGCCAGTAGGTGGTTGAGCCAAAAGTAGACTTGCTTAGTTTGCTTTGAATTTAATCTAAAATAACTTGAAACTGTACATTGCCAAGAAAAATCATAATGCTATTCTAGGGCTGTAATTCTGTAGGAAGCAGAAAAGCACAAGGAGAAAATACACACTATGTCACTGAATTTACTATTGAAAGCATGTTTGGAATAGTGCATTAAAAAGAGCCTTATTTAAGCTATTGAAGAATTTGAAATTATATAGTATTGAGCTATTAAAGTTTTTAATTCTTAAGTACCTTTTAAAGCTTTAAAATAACTTGAAGGCTTTGTGGGAGCAAGATGAAGAAAGATAGTATATATTTTTTTTGATTATTCTTTTTTTTGATTAATCATTTTTGCTATAGCAAAATATTTTTGCTATAGCAAAATAACTTCGACATGGATACACATTATTTCTCATTAAGATATTGGTGCTACGCTTCAGTCACTTTTTTAGTTATCATTTAAATCAAGTCTCTTTAGTGTTTCATTTAGTTGTTTTCACTTAGTCATTCAGTGCATTCCATTGTCGCAATGTTGTTTTTTAACCAAATTTTTGCTGTTAATTTGGCAACAATACTTTTTCACATTCTTACAATCAACTGTGGCTTACATGTGCACAATTTGATTTCCCAATTAAGGCTTGAAGCAGACCCTTATTTTAGGTAAATATTCTGTCTCTTCTTCGTGGAGTCTAAATAAGTTTGTGACACTAACCACATTTTCTGTGCTATGCACTTAACAATAAATAAATTTTAACTTGAATTCCTTTCTCACAATGTTATTTTTCATTCAATTGATGCATTGAACATTATGTATTCCCAATGATTTATGGTAGCCACTACTTACCAGACCTATTTTATTTCATAGCTAATGCTGCAAATTTTGTAGTGACTTTTTATAATAAACCTACAAGATTAAATTAAACCTGAAAAATAGCTTACTGTACGTGATGCTTTCAACTCAGCATTTGCTTTTAATGTTATTACATTCTTATTCTACAAAACTTTTTCCTGATATTGGTTTGATGTCTTTAGTAGCTGAAGTAACAAATCAATTTATAAGGAGTGATAGAGAACTTCTACATTTAAAACCAAAAAGCATTCATTTTAATCAACATCACTGTGCTGTTTATTTCTCATTATGTTGAGAAAATTTTATAGATATCTGTAGTCTTTTCATCTTCTCTCTTAGGGAGCCAGGAGACCTTTTAAATTTGTATATGGAAGACTTTGTACTGTTAATGTCGTACCAAATTGCTTTATTTCATGGCAGCTAAAAGTTGTGTCTTTACAAGCATACATTGAGGAATGACTGAAGGTTACCAAGTTCACTGTGGCATCTGCAGTCCCACATTGATACTGGCATTAAAGCTGCTTTGATTTACTGTACTGATGGAAGCTGCTGCTCCTACTGAGCTTTGCCTTGCCTAGCACCTGTGACTGGGATTTCCGTGGTTGCTAGCTGGGCTCTTATAAGTGGGACATGATTTACCTGAGGGATCAGGTTGAAAAACCCTCTTAACTGTGTGTAGTGATGAAATTTGTTAAGAAAATTAGCTGGAAAGATTGCTCTAGAGCTGCTGGGAAGAATAGAGGAACACATTCTTTTTCATTCCATATATCCAGGGTAAGCCTTTTGAAAGAGATATTTTTTTTTACATATTTTAGAGAGTAACATTGTAAGAATGTAGTTGACTGTTCTCAGGATACCCTAGAAAGGAAACAAGAACTAATCTAAAATTGAAGGAAAAAATTAACTAATTACCAATATACTATGTAATGTATTTATGCCCTGGAAAATGTAAGTTTATGGGTAACTCTAATCAAATGTAAGACAAGAAATCATGCTAAATCTCAGGGGATAACTAACTACTAAATTAAAATTCATGGCTTTTTCTGGTAAAATAAAATGAACATAATATGCTTAGATAACGGACCTTCATTATATAATTCTAACATAAATTTATAACACTGATAATTGCTGTTTAGGTATTTTTCTGTCTCCTCCTTAATAAAATACATTTATTGCTACTGCTCTGCCCCACCTTTTAGGTGTGATGGACTCTTATTTAGATGTTCAGTGTCAGATGGTGTTGATAACCATGTTATGATCCATGACAGGTTTGAATTTCTGCATTTGTGGGCTGCTGCTGTGGGGTTTTTTTCTAACTCAAGGCTCATACTTTCAGTCTTGGCAGTCTTGAACTTAGTTTACAGTATGAAACCTCATAAACAGCTGTAGAAAATTAAACAAGTATAAATATTGACATTACCTCTTGACTTTCTGTCAGGCAGATAGCTGTGGCATACGTCTGCATGTCTCAGAAACCTGAGACAAGCTATAAAAAATGAACAGTTTTAAAAATGTGATGATTCCTCCTTTGTTTTGATTTATATACAGATCTTTGTGTGAACTTTGAAATAATGAATCACAGAATGACAGGTTGGAAGGAACCTTAAAGATCATCTAGTTCCAACTGCCCTGCCATGAGCAGGGATGCCACTAGGTCAGGTTGCTCAAAGTTCCATCCAGCCTGGCTTTGAACTCTTCTAGAGAGGGCATGTCCAGGGATACTGGATATCTCCTCCCTGGAATGTCAAATACGTTGACATTTTGCATTTCCAGAACAGTGTGAAATAAAAGAATTTGTGTGAAAGCCATGTTACAGTACAAAGTTGATAGTTAGGTGCTGTTGGAACTCATGTATAATTAGATACACCACATTTGAGATATAGGCTTTTTAATGTTTTTTTCAGAATGTTCTTCCTATTCATTCAGCTAGTTTAGCATCTGTACTTTATATTTAACTCTACTGTGACCTAACTTATGAAAAGAACAGTGAAATCTTCAGAGATTGAGAGAAATCTGATAAAACCTGATAAAATCTGATAAAGTGAGGACTTTGTTGCAATTAGCCCAGTGCTGAACTGATATTCATAGAATTACCAATCACAGCTAAAGCCCATTCATAATGGGCCTCAAAGGTCATTTATACACAACTCTGCACACTGATGAACTGATTTTTTCCCCATTTTTCCTCATTAAACATCTTGATGACCTCCAGATCATTGCTATCAGATTTTTTCACCTCATGTTTCACCTTGTTTTCCAAAAATTTATGAATATGTCTAGCTGTATGGAGTCTGCTGTGGGTGCAGAGAGGTTCCTGCTTACTCTTTCCACTTAAACTGATTGTCTGGTCTTACTGTACATTTCTTCTCTTCTAATAGGGTGGGCACTCACATGAGGATCTTTCTTCTTCCATTCAGCTTAGGTTTTTTGGAACAATTTGGGAATCTTCTTGAATGCTATTTGAAAATTCACATTGACCAAATAAATTATGTAACAATTAGAACTAGTTCTGTCTTGCCTGTGTGTTTATTTACATCTTCAAAGGAACTTTAATAAATTTATGGGGCACAATTTGTCTTTCTAAAAGTAATGTTAGTACTTTTATACTTCGATTACTTTCATCCTTATGTCTGCAGATTTATTTCATCTTATTATTTCTGCCAGTTTGGCTGACACAAATATATTATTTTCCTGGTCTGTAATTACAGGGCTCCATGCTGTAGACCTTGGAAATAATTCAGTTTAGTTTTTAAATTTTCCATTCCTTTGCTACAAAGTCATTATGAGTAAGAGGTTGCACACCTCTGTTAATAATTAAACTATTGCATTCTTTAACTTCTTTAGAACTGTTGGAAGAATACCGTCTGTTCCTGATGACTTGTTATATCAATTTTGTGGATTTTTGATTGTCTGATCTACTAACACTGTTGTTTGAGACAGACCAACGCCGCCTCTGGTAAAGAAGATATCTGATTTGTGAGTCTGCTTAAACTTATATTTTATAAAAACCAGATTAGAAAAAAAGTCAATATTTTGCTTGCAAAGTGCTCTGTAAACAATTCTGTCCCATCTTACCAGTCATTACTGGATGTTTTTTTTGCCTCTTTTAAACATATACAAACTACCCCTCTTCTCAAGATAACTTGAGAAATTTTTCAGCATTTTCAGTGCTGTTGAAAACACTGAGCATTTTCAAGGTTAGAGTTATTGTATCTGGAAATGTGTGCTCCAGGCATATTTTCATAACTGGATAAGTTTGGAAGTTATTGCAATTTAGGAAGATTTTGCTCTAGACTTTAAATAAGTGAGAACAGAATAAAATAACTAAATGAAATTAAAAGAAGTTAAGGTGAAAGAAGGATCAAACAGAAAAGAATAACTTCGGAGAAGGTAGATGTGGATGGTATCTCAGAGGGAATACCGTGGATTTAGAGATTTGAGAATTCAAAAAATGGGTTACTTTGAAAATTGAGTCAGAATGGCATATATGTGCCCTTAGAAAAAGGTAGGAATGTTACATTGCTGAGAAAGAGGAGGAAAGGGGAGAAGTACTTAAAGAAGACTCTGGACATGCTGTCAGTTAAAATTCGATCTAGATAGATGAAGAAATTTGTTCCCTAGTAGAATATTTTGCCAAGTAGAAAATGAGTTGAGGTGATTTGGCATTCTTTTAAATGGCATGGGGTTTTTTTTCGTGAGAGAAGGTATTATCTTTGAAGCATTTTTTGCTTTTTTTATAGTTTTAATCATAACAACTTGTCAAAATATGTTTGATAGTTTTGAAACAGCAGAGAAGTGTTTCTAAAGTCATGCCCTGATTTTTAAATACTTGCAAATAACAAAATATTCTGTTAAAATGGCTATAACTCATTTGTTAGAGTGGCAGTCATGATAAAAATAGAGAAGACAGTTAATAAAAGTGAAAAAAATGAAGATGTATTTGTAATTAAATAAAATCTATTTGTTGATAGTAAAGGAAAATTTTAAGTTTACCAGGGTGACTTTTAAGCAATTTTAATGTCTGAAATGACACATGAAATGGTAAATATTTCTGTTATAAAAAACAGCATTTCTTCTGGCTGTTTCAAAGCCAGGATTAATTGCACAGTCTTTCATTCGTGAATTCAGCATAATGTTCTCTGGAAAGTTAAAAGCTTTTTTCTTTGTCTCTGTGACAGAAAGTACTAGCATTGTCAATTGTCATTCATGAATGTTAATGAAAATACATTTAGCTCAATTGCAGTCTACCGTATTTTTACATATCAGAATTATAATTTCAGATTTATTTTCATTTTTTCCTGCAGAATATAAATGAAGAATGATGCAATATTAATGCTTTCTATGTACAGCCTTATAAGAATCTTCTTTAAGGTGTTGCAGTAAGACAAACACTGAAAATAGTTTTTCTCTGGTACAATGTGTTGAAGCAGAGGAGCTGGAATTGTCCACCTTTGTACAAGCTAAGAAAATGTTTGCTATTTTGTGAGTGGAAGCAGCTCTGGAGTGAATTGAACTTCTGAAAATGCGGCCATGGACTGGTTCCTGGCGTTGGATTATGCTCATCCTCTTTGCTTGGGGAACTTTGCTGTTCTATATTGGAGGGCACCTGGTACGAGATAGCGAGCACCCAGATCACTCCAGCCGGGAGCTGTCCAAGATCCTCGCTAAGCTGGAACGGTTAAAGCAGCAAAATGAAGACTTAAGGCGCATGGCAGAATCTCTCAGGTAGGATCTCAAAGTAAATAAAACTGCTCAGAAAATGTTTGAAATACGAAATAGCAGAATTTAAATTGTAAGGGTTGTTTGTGGGAATTTTTGCAAGATTGTATTTCACGTTTAAAAGTATATATTAATGTTTTAATCTGTGCTCTAAGTAGATGAAAATATATTGCAAAACTTCTAAATAAATAATGTACATTTAGTTCTGGTCTAATGTAATCATTACTTAAGAGTCATTTAATGGTGTGGAAGTGTTACTGTCACAATAACAGAGTTCTGTAGGTGATTCAGCCCTCAATGCCAACTTCAAATAAGTGCAATTATTATGACATTCATACAAATTAGAACATCTAGTTCTTTATACTTCTGCACGCAGTAATTGGAAGAGCTCATTTTAAAATTGCTGAAAACATTTGTACAGCTTGTTGAAGATAAATGCTGACTTGCTGAAGATGATCTGCAATAGATTGCTGCATTATACAAATCCTTTTATCTAAGTTTTCTTCCTTGCGTTGCTGCTAAACTTGTAGAAACACTTGTAAAAAAGTAGGATCATCTCCTTTTTTACAATTACACTGAAATATTGAAAATATTGAAAATATAAGAGTCATTGAAATACCTTCAAATTACACAGTGGCTAGAAGACAGTAAATGATTTTACTGGTGGCAGGGTACTGTTTGCTGCTCAAGAAGGAGGCAGTAGAGGCAGGACATGCTAAGTAGAGGCTAAACTATATTTTAGGCAGTCATGATTTTTCTAAATGCCTTTCAATATTTTACTAACCTTTAGTGAAATATCTATATTCAGATAAATATTACATTTTTGGCGGGCAAGGTTTAAGTGATAGCTTATGCTGTTGATAATTTCCCATTCTTTATAAAAAGAAAAGCCTCAGTTTATACCTACTTTAAACATGCTACAGTATTTCCACATTCCTTCTCTATGATTCCATTAATGGTGTCAGGATGCTGGAATTGAATGCAAAGCTGTGTTGACTGGACTCCGTTCAGCTTTTTTGGAAATATGTTCTTTAGCAATATTCTGAGAGTGTATTTCCTCAGAGTGTTTCTATATCATAACCACAGGAGGATCTGAAATTCTGGCATGACAAAGCCTAAATGACTTTAAATACCAGTAGAACAGCGACTCATGTCCAGGTTCAGTTGTCAGTGCTCTCCAGGAGTGAGCCAGCTTGAGACGGGAAGACCTTCAGGCATAGCTTTTTTCTGGAAGTAATGCGAGTTTGCTGAAGTACTGGACTTTGAGGGAAATGATGCATGACAATATAGGGCCTTTGCATTATTTTTGCTGTGCCAAATCCTTGGTACTGTTTACGTAGAAACATCACAAATAGGTTTTAGAAATATCCTGGTCAACCTGTGTTATTAAAGTATTATAATACAATGTGGTACAGAATTTCAGTATTTCATTTCTTTGTTTGCCAGACAGAATAAGCTGTGTTGAAAATAGCTGTTAGCTTTAAAACTGTCCCATTTATAGTTTTGTTGCACTGTGTCTGTTTAAAACAAGGCATTAACCAGCAGTCCATGGATTGAGTATCTGTGTCCTGGAAGAGATCACTGCTGCTGTGAGCATACATTATAGGAAGAAAATACCTCTTAAATTCAAAAATCCAATTAGACAGAAAAGATTACTTTTGCTCCAGTTTACATCTTAAAGACATAATTTATTTTAGGCTTTATTGATCAAAGACAGAAAGACTGGAACTATGATTTGAATATGATTTAATTGCTAGAATATTTTGTTTTGTACTGAAAACTTTAATTACTGATAGTGTCAGTTAAATCTGAGTGGTAAAACAGCACTCTCTACATCAATAGAGCTCATAACAGGCATGAGGTAAAAACTTGATTTTGCTGCCCTTTTCCACTAAGATTTTGTATCTAGAGAACAAAACAGCACATAAAGAATTTTGTGTGGTTAAAACAGAGAATATATTATAGTATGCAACAGGGCTAAGATCATTCCTGAAATTAGGAATATTCCAAATCAGAACTTAAAGTTACTTGTGGAGGAGTTTATACAAAATGAGAGTGCCTACCTGTAAAATTGGAACAATGGACAAACATCTGATTAACAATACTAGTTAACTATACTAGTGAAAGTATTTTGGCACTATTAGATAAAATGTTTGCCTGGCAAAAAGTTCCAAGTTAACAGAATTTACCTTAGTGGGCAAGAAGTTTTGTAAATGTTAGAAAATTATCCTAATGAATAGTTGTGCTATTAATAATAGCTATTTAGGGCAGGCAGGAGGGCAGAAGGCAGGTGTGGTTACAAGAATCAGTAATTTAGTAAAAGTGTAAGTTGTTTTTTAATTTCCATTTTGAAGTTAGAGAAAATTGATATTTCATCTTTAATTGTTAATTAAAATGGTAAAATGCATTTCAGTACATTTCAATTGCCTGGACTTTCCCATTATAATGGGTTCCTGAGACTCCTCAGACTTCCTTATCACCTGATAAAAATCTTCTCAGATGGTTGAAAACAGGAGCTGGACTGTGCTTGTTTGCATCTCTTAATGAATGCCAACCATGCAATGACAAGAAGTGATCTTTCCACCCTGAGATTTGAATCTTCCTTTGCTGCTGATTTATGTGGCAGCCCCTCATCCCCAAAGATGACAACAAAAAGAAAACCAAAAATCTACCCTATGAAACACACCTTATGTGCATGCACAGCCAACCATTCAAAACTTGACAAAGATCATATCTGTGAAAAGGCTTTATAAAATCATGCTTAATCCTTTTCTCCTCTGTGATACTTAAATAATATCTGATTTTGTAATTTTCTCCTGATTGCTTCTTTTCACACAAGATGTGTAAGGAATAGAATTAGGGTTTTAGGGCAGGGGTAGGTACTTGTTTGGGTTATTCTGGTTCCTATCCGCTGCAACTGTTTGTATGTTTGATTTCAAAAAATACGTTCTTATGAATTTATGATTTTAAAAATACTTCTTATTTATTATCCATATTGGTTAAGAGTAGTTCATATTTTTGCAAGGAATTTTGGTGAGCATATTTTTTAATACTTATTTTCTAAGATGTACCTTTGCAAAAATGCAAGTTGGAACAGTCACATCTTTTTGTAAATGGCCTGAAATAAAAAATATTCCTTTAGGAACTGAGTACACTTTTGTGGTGCAATTCTGATTACTTGAAATTGCATCAGGTACCACATAGTATTATGTTGTATTTAAAAAGCCTTAGGTGAGAAGTTACTGTACTTTTTTTTTGCCAATATGATGCTTTGTAAAAACCTTGCTTGTGGGCTAGAAAGAAGCACAGATGTATGTTAATGTTGCAGAAGATAAATGGAATTAAAGGTATTTTGTAGTGTCTGAGTTTTAAAAATTATGTGCATGAATATTGTGGCATGGTGAGTTTGGAGAGTTACCATAGTCTGTATATGATTATAAACAATATTGTGTGAGCAGATCTGAGTTGATTTGAGAAGCATTCTAGATTTCATTGGTGTAAAATAGCAATAAATCTGAGTTTTTATAGGTTGTTTTTTCACTATTCTGTATCCAGTAGCCCTGGAAGAGCCCTTTCAAGGACACTTATTACAGATGTAGTAGGTGTGACTGCAAAACTGGAAATCTTTACTACAATTTTTGTAGTTGTTTAAAGGAAACTTGAGAGAGAGTAATAATCAAATAAAAGTATTACATAATGTTGTTTCCTCAAACCAGTACTTTTACCTAAAAGTTTTGCTTTCTATTAGGATTATGATATGACTTCCAAAGACTGTCCCTGTTGCATATGGATGATACAAGGTTTTTAGGAATAGGAGAGCTTAAAATTACAACTTTTGTAATGTCCCATTTTCTTGGATGGAAACTGTGAAGCTGTGTATGCCTTCATCCTTGTCCTAGGCTTTCTTTATTTTTGCAATACATGAATGCTTCGTAATATTCATGTGCTTCTTTATGTATTACTGGGTGGTAGTCAAGTTTTTAGATTTTAGGGTATTTTGATGGAAGATAAACCTGGCAGTTTAGGAACCAGTAATTTTGGAGTTCTCCTCAGGGGAATAGAAAATCTTGTTAAATGGATTCATACTGTGTTCATGTTATGAATACATCACATTTGGACTATATTTGCTTCCTAGACTCTTTTAAATATTGCATTCTGTAGAACCTGAAATTCTTTTAATAAATATGATAGCCTGTTTCTTACTCTGAATTAGGAGTGTGTGTTATAAAGAAGAACAGAGGTGGAAAAGGGTCAAAATGTCATCAAACACATAAAACCAAACACCTACATATTATTCTTACATTTCTTAGTGTAGCTTCAGAAAGAAGGGATCGGATTTAATTTTGAAAGAGCACTAGAGTTGCTTTAATGTAGCTGGTGCTGAGGCTGGTAGAGAATCCAAACTCACGATCAATTAATCCTAAACAACTGTATTAAAGTAGTTCTGTCAATTACTCTGGGCAATTTTTTAGGTCCTTTAAACCTGTAGAAAACATTAAACGGGCTGGGATAGAAGAATGGTTTTGGGTTGATAAAAATTTAAATACTAAAGTACAGTTTCCTACTACATGCATTTAAAATATCTCAAGTTTGAAGCTGAGGATATTGCACAGTGTGGGAAGAATGACGATAATTGAACTAAATGGTGGCCACCTCTGCTCTTTTTACTGGTTTTTTGTGCAATTCTGAGTTAAGGGAAGCAAGGCGTGCAGTGGATATAAATCAGTGCTGATCAGGTCTATGCTGATCTAAATTGATAAGGGATGTTGCTCTTTATTTGCAGATAACATTGACTCTTTCTTTCAGTTTTATTTACTGAGGAGGTTTTATCTAAGGAGGATGAAGTGACAGCCTGTGTTCTTTTTGTTTGTGTGTGCTAGTGGTCATTAATTATTGAACATGATTTTCTTCTTGGGAAGAGAAAAAAGTGAGAGGGGAAAAGGCAATCATAATGTGGCTTTAGGTGGTTACAATCCTAGTTCCTTACAAAGAACTTGGATATAAATGAAAGAATGAGAAAGTATTTGAGTATGAACTAGTGAAATCTTACATTTTTCCTTTTGCTGATAAATTAGTGTAACCTTTTAGATATCTTGGAAATAGGAAAAGGTTAGAATGGTTTTTATAATTTATGGATTTTTAAAAAGTATTTTTACAATTATTTTACACAGTATGGCAGTTCTTCTGGCTAAATTGAATGTCACTATGATTAATTTTTAAGGGGTTCTTTTTGCCTTCAGAGATCCAGACTAGAGATCCATTGCTTTGTCATTGCCCCTTTGTCATTGCACCTGAAGGTGATGAGAAAGTGGCCTCAGTCATATGGATTATGTACACAGAATTATTTTTTTAAAATCTGGATTGTTAGCAAAGGACAAAGCAGAAACAGTTTATCTCTACAACTTTTTGATGTTTAGAGTTATCCAGTAATATCTTTATTTGATTAATTGATTATGGGAAAGATAATTTATATTTGCTATCAGATGGTAGGAAGTAGCATGCAAACATCACACCTTATAACTATAGAGAATTGAAATAAGCTTTGTTTATTAGCTTGATTGACCATTTAAGTGGCTTATAATGATGTTTATTTTGGATTCATAACTTAATGACAGTTTTACCATAGTAATAAGTGAAGGATACTCTGATGCTTACTGATGTGGGTTTTTTTATTACTGCTTAGAATCATCCTAGTTTAGATGAACTTACTAACTCACTTCTCACATTTTAAGGAGTAAAATAGTTGTCAGGACTTCAGTAAGAATTCTTTTTCCCATAAGAATTCTGTTTTTCAACAGGCATTCTTATTCATGAGTACGCATAATTACTAGGATATTCTGCACTAGAAGTTACCTGCATGGATGCCATGAGACTAGACAAGGAATTTAATTCAAACATTTTTCCCTCAAATGTTATATCCAGCTCAGCTGAAGTACTTGTAGAGGGTAATAACTGCCAAGCTGTGCTGGTTGCAGAGAAGAATCTTTTCCCTAATTTTGAGACTGGATGAAAGTGAGGAAGACAGCAATTCCCAGTCTGATGAGGTAACAGATGTAGAGACACAACTGAAAAAAGAATAAGCTATCTTTGTTTAATCCTTAAAAGATGTGATTTTTGGAAGTCTAAGCAACTAGCTTAGAGAATATCCCCCCCTCCCACCTCTTTTATCTAACAGTCTAGGTATAATAAAAAATTTTATTGCAGTGTGCCAAAGCAGGATGAATGTTAAATGGCAAAATGGTACTTTTCTTTTTAAGATCTTAATTATATCAAATGCTCAACATTACTGTGCTTCTTTCATATCATCCACAACCATCCTTCTGTAGGATTCTCTAATTGCTACTTTACAGACTTTCCTTATGCTAAGAGGATGTGTGCACTGTCTCAAGACTTCTTATGGTAATGATTTTCTATCCTTTCACCCTATTGTTCCTCACAGACTCTACCTTTAGGGTATGTGACTTGTACGGGATAAACTGTTCCATTTTTGTCTCATAATTTTGTGGTTAGTTGTTCTTTCACAACTCAAATTGTGGTACCAAGCTGGCAGATCACAAACACATTTCCATCTGGTGGTTTTAAATTAGTGTAAGAATGTAAATGTTTTTCAATATACTTTTTAAAGGCTTGTTTGTATCGTCTTGTACATGGCAATCCAATACTCGATCTCAGTAGGATATAACACCATACATTTGTTGTAGAAACAAATTTACAAATTGATTGTTGAAACAGATTATATTTAGGGAGTGCACATGCTTAAGATTAGGATATTTTGCACAGTTCTGACATGCTTGTTCCATCATTGCATGAAAAAAGCAGATGTACAAGCAGTTAATGATAATTCCTTTTTGTTTACCATGGTAGTTTTAGAACACAAATATTTTTTTCAGTAATTTAATTATCCCTAGTAGGATAGGGATAGGATAGCTTTAGTGGGAAGCTTTAAGACTGCAGAGTTTTTTACTGAATTTCTGTCAGGCTATGTAGCTGCTTCTTCCTCCATCTCTCTGACTCCCTTCTGAAAAAACATGCTTGAATGCTGTGCTTCATGTGATGCACTTTTCTGATGCTCACATTAGGTATTCTCTTCACCTGTTCCAGGGAAAATGAACTTTTCATCAGTCCCTGAAATTTTATTGGAATTTAGTTATCCAGACCTGAGAGACATTAAAGAAATAATATCTCAGTAGAATATTTAGAATGCTTGAATTTCTTTTTTACAGGGAAGGTGCCCCGTCAAACCACTGTTTTCTCTATGCCAGAGGCATCTTTTGTCTGTCAAGGACTCTTCCTGTGTATGGTGCTGTGAAACTCTGTGTGTTTGTGTGTGGAGAGAGTATCTGTTTCTTTTTATGCTCATATTCCTTTATGAAAGAAGAATCATCTTCATATTTTGCAAGAATTCTGTATTCTTTGCAGTTCTAAAGACTTCTCATTGTGTATCTTTTTCTTTCTGGCGTCAGCTCTTACATTATAAAATGTGGAATGATTTTTAACCAGAAGGGTAATTTCTCTTGAAATGAAAAGGGTTTTTAATTTCCCTGCATTAAATTTGAGGCAAGAAGAAGTTAGCATCTAATTTTTAAATGTTAATAATTTTGCTTTATTAATATGTGGATTCAAGTTGAGATGATGAACAAGCTTCAGTAAGGGCCTCAGGGCTGATTTATGGCTCGTAGATTTCAGGATATGTGTTTCCATACTTCTCCTGTGCTCACATATCAGAAATTTAACAAATGGATGTTGCAATTGCTGATGGGTTTTTAGGTGATCTGCACTTCAGAATACTAGAGTTGTCATAAAAAAATCATGATAGTGGTACATTTAAGATAGTTGGATCTTTTTCTGAGTCCAGGCAATACATGGAAATCATCCTGTGTGGATGTATAGGAAGACTTAACTGGAGATCAAGTGTTGGAGCCCTGGTTCTCCTAGAAGATATGGCCAGGGCTCAAGAGCAGAATGGATTTGTTTGTGTGCCAGTCAGGTTAACAGTTAAACTGCCACAGATATTATTTTCACAAGCAGAGCCTTGGATTGTTCTTTTATTGGTGAGTGAAGTCTTGTAAACAGCACAGTTTAGGATCAGGACCTTGCAGCTGTGTTGTGCACTGTTTTTCTCCTATGGGATTGGACTTCTAAAATCTTTATGTTAATATGTTTAATTTCTCTGGTTTTAAGGAAATCTGATGAAGGTTTGTCAGTAAAACAGTATGAAATAAAAAATGAGTGGAGAGCTGAATTGTTAATGCAAATAATTTATCAAATAATTATATTTATAAATTATGCAATTTCTTTATTTTCTGTATCCTAGGATACCAGATGGTCCCATTGATCAGGGACCAGCTGCAGGAAAGGTACATGCTTTAGAGGAGCAACTTCTAAAGGCCAAAGAACAGATAGAAAACTATAAGAAGCGGACAGGAGATGGTTGGTAGATAATTTTTCTTTTAATTCTAAAACAAGTTTTGATGTTTTGCTATTTCATATCACAGATGTATTGGGTTCTTAACAAATAATTCAGCTACAATTACTGATGCTTTTATGCATTTTTTTTTTTTTTAAAGTAGGCGGCCTTGGAAAAGACCATGAAATACTGAGAAGGAGGATTGAAAATGGGGCTAAGGAACTTTGGTTTTTCCTCCAGAGTGAACTGAAGAAGTTAAAAAATCTAGAAGGAAGTGAACTGCAAACACGCATTGATGAATTTCTGTCTGATTTGGGTCATCAGGAAAGGTACTTTCATTAGTTGGTTCTGACCTTTAATTTAACTGTCATTATATTGTTCAAAGATGTGTGGCAATTATATTTTTCATTGTTGTCAATCATCAGGCCTCCTTATTGTTGGAGTACCTTTTGTATTTTATTAAAATATTCTGCACGAGTTTTGTTTGTGCTGAACAAAATTAGTCCAAGAACTGTTAAAAATTCAGTGACATCTGTCTTTAAGCATATTATAACTGTTCCCAACAGGATTGCAATGACAGTTTGTGTCTCATCAGTAAAGGGTTATACAAAAATAGCTGAATTAACTAAATACACTACCTTAAATCATTGCCCTGAAAAAAGCTGTGATCTCTGTGTATGAACATCTGTAATAAAGCAAGAGCCTTTGAAAGTAATAACATAGTAAAGGGAAAAAATCATAAGAATTTTCAATTCCTTAGAAATAATGCAGACACTATTTAAAACATAAAGACAATATGAATTTGGTTATTAATATGGGCAAATAGTATAGTCCATTAAATTTTGTAATTTAATATTCCACAATTCCAAAATCCATTTTGTCACAGATTGATTGAGTTGAAAGTGAGAAGGGACTATTCAATTATTGAGAGTTATTATTTATATAGAAGACATGATTAAATTTCATCCAATTAGTTCTCTGCCAAGTGCAGTTTTATATATTTGACTGAAATAAAAGTAGTGCTTGGCTGAAGTGGAATTTTCCAAAAGACTTGAGGTCTTCACTTGAACAGTGAATTGGCAGAGAAGTGTCACTTCCCTGGGCAGTTTCAATAGTTTTCTCCTCTCAGAAATATTTTTTTCCACATAACTTATTTCCATCTGGGTTTCTTGAACTTTAGGTCATGGATTCTTATGTACCTTTTAAACTATCTCTGCTAAAAACTGGAGCAAGTAGTCTAATACCAGACTTTCTGACATTTGTCATGGTAACAGAATCACTTACGTGCATGTTATTGCTCTGTTTATAAAGCCGGGATGAGGCAGTCACCACAGTGAAACTTTGAATAATGATGTGTGTGCTTGGTGCCAGAAGGTTCTTACGTTGCTGCCTTCCAGGATGAGTTCTTTCCCTTAGTCCTTTCCATTGTACACCAATGCTTATAAATTCATTAAGTCTTAATTTTCCAGTTTCTCCATTTCTGACACCCTTACAATTCACATGTCACTGTACTTCAGGATGAGGTGAAACCCGTTTGAGAGGTGCATAAACTCCTTCGCATGGAGTTATAAAACTGCCCTGTAGACCGGTGAGGTCCTCAAAGAAGACTTAAGTAATTTAAGCTAAAATCAAACAGCCATAAACTAGTCTTTATTAAACTGAATCTAGACAATCTGTTTGTAGTGTAGAAATTAAAAGGAATTGCATTAGAAAAAAACAGATAAAAAAATGTTTCTACGATATTCAGCCTGTGTTCCTGGTGCATTTGCAGTGTTGCCTTCAAGCAGTAGAATTATCTTGTGTTGCAGAATGCACAATTTGGTTGCCTTTAGTCCTGAGGAAGTTTTTTCCTGCACCTTTGTGGTCGAGCTGTCTCCTTCTTTCCCTTTAATCTTTCAGTCTCGTGTGAATTGCAGGAAGATTCCCGTTTTGTGTGCACATCCTTTGGCATGTGATGCACTGCTGCCTCTGGGGTCTTCTTTGCCCTTACAATGCACAGTACCTCCCCAGGGAAGGAGCAGTCTCATCTTCCCTCCACACTGTCCATCTGCTCGCTTCTCTGAAAGGAACAGAACATAAGTTCGGAATGAGCAAATCAGATGTTTGTCATTCACTTTGAGAAGCACGGGTATTTGCTTTGTTTTTTTTTTTTTTGGTCTGTTTTGGGGTTTTGTTTGTTTGGTTTTTTTTGTTCTTTTATGTTGCAGTGTGATGCCATTTCCTGTTTCACCTATCCCAACCCCCCAGGTGTGCCAACCTCTCCTTTCCCCTCCCCCTTTGCCCTCCTGCTAAGAGCTGTCCATCAATCTTAACATTCCAGCAGGGTCGTGGTGTGGTTGGCAGAAGCTCAAAAGATGCCCCTCAGGTCCGGGCTCATTGGCCTGTCCAAGTGTCTGTATCCTTTGAGCCTTCCCCTCCTCACACCTGGTTGGGCCCTCACCTGTCCCTTCCCGTCCCCCTGTCCCTGGGCTTAAAAGGAGATGGGACCATGCAGGTCGGGGTTTTACTGGGAGCTGTTACCAGATTCAGAGGTCTACCATCCTGGAATAGAACTCTGGATTAAAACTCTATGATAAAATCCTCTCCTTTCTCTCTTCACTTTTGTTTTTTACTTGTCTGTTTGTTTGTTGGTTTGGTTTGGTCTTTTAAGTACATGTGCACTTCTTGAATTTTTTTAAAGGAATCAACCTGTTGAATTCCTTTAAAAAAAGGAATGTTGTCAAATTGTTGAATGTTGTCAAATGCTTTTTTGTTTACAGTGCTGTCTTAAAAAAGTTATATTTTAGATAAATGGAACACTGCAAGTGCAGCTGGTATTACTTTTATACATATACATGCACATAAATATACATAAATATATCTCAGAAATTTTAATATATATTATAATCTACTGTTTGGATTAGAAAGATTAGTGTTTATTATAAGTACTTAAGGGAGTTTTTCATGCTGTCCTTATGTGGGAAAACAAAGAGGTGGGTGTCAAATGATGAGGTACCTATGTAAGGAGAGAGGCTCATGCTTATTTTGTTTTGTTGGTGAGGAAAGTCTTCTGGGTCATAGATTAAGACTTGATTTTTAAGAGATGATAAGCTTTAGTTTCTCTGGTTCTGGACAAGTATTAGAGTTCTTTGTTAATTTTGGTGATGTTAAGCAAATTGTTTACTACTCTCATGATAGTGCTTCTTGTTGGATGCTTTAATCACTGTTGGCTATGCCCTAGGAGCTGTGTGGATTTTCTCCAAGGCAGTGCTGGTCTCACCTAAGGATTTGTCAAGTATTTCAGTACTGATTCTGTTTGAGAAACAGTGTTGCCCAACACAAGATTTTCCTTGAGAATTACATAATTGTATTCTCATAGTTGCTTTAGGAAAGAGGGCTGTTGAGAGTAAATTCATCTAAACATTGGAAAGACTATTTGATATTGAGTTATTAAAACGGAGCAAATTAATCCTCTAGTTGTCATGGTTGTTTCCTGTGTTGAGAAATGTTGTTTGCAAGGTGGCTGTTACTGAGTTAGTTCTCTTCCTTCTCCCAGGGAGTAGCTGTCATCAGGGATTTTGTGGTAACTGACCAACATTTGATGCACAGTATTCGGAGAAATTTTCACATTATTTCCTTTGAGTTACATATTTTCCTTTGAGTTTTTATTTGTTGATGTAAAATTTTAGGAGATTTAATTTTTTTCATATGACTGGAATAAATGTCTAGACTGATTGCTAAAAACGCCCACCCTTCCCCCTTTATTTTGGCAATCAAATACAGATGAAACACAGACAGATTTTTTCCTCCATTCTGCTTTCCAGGAAAAAAATACTTCTAAGTGCAGCTCCAAGATTTATTTTATGATATGAAGCAAAAACAGCACCAAGTTGATGTTGTTGGTTAGTAGCCCAGAGCAAGTTTGATGCAGTAGATATCTGCAGTGCCACTGTGTGAAGTTTCCTGCCATTTCAGCACCTGCAGTAGCCTCTAATAACCCTGTGCAGGCTCATCCTTTGTCTGCACTGAGCTATCTTGGGCTCATGGATCACCTCTCCCTGTGCTTTTAACTCTCAGCATGGAGCACGACCCGGTTCTTTGGTATTTGCGTCTCTTCTAAGTCTGTATTAATAAGTTATCACAGTGATCTGTCACACTCAAAAAACCCTAGCAGATGTAGCTAGAAAATGCACATTTCTGAGCAGTAACAATCAAAGAAAAAAGCACTCTGTGACTGTGTCTCAAAATAGCACTACTTTCTAATCATTTCTCTGTGATAACACCTGTGAATTTTTCACTTCCTGGTTTACTTCAGGGTTTTATAATTTTTTTTTAAAGAAGATTATGGATACTGTCTGAAAACTCTTTCATGAATTTGTAACATTTCCTGCAAATCATTTGATACTTTTTATGGTTTCTACTGAGCAAAGCTGCCTTTACTTAATGTGGTGAGTCACTGAGGCTGTGTAAGGACACTCTCACCCATTTCTCTTACCTCAAAAATTATCAAAGTAATTATAATTCATCCATAAGGCTGATTATTAAAACTAAGCTACTGCCTTTTCTTTGTCGTGGTCACCATAGCCAATAATATAAAAAATAAAATTTGGGCAACACTTTTTTCTGTAGAAATAGGAAAAATTACTTAAGAGCTGACAGAATTTTTATTGTTGTTTTTTAATTGGTAAACTTTGTATTTTCGGTTATTTTTCCAATATTTAATGGAAATATATTTCTATAAAATATAGGGAGAGTACACTGGTTACTTGCATCACAGGTAGTGAAATGACTTGTTTAAGGCTAATGAAAGAGCATTTGAAAAAGGTTTAAAATGTGGCTATGTGGTTGCATGGCTGCTTTTAATGAAAGAGGATTTAAAATAAAAATAATGTTTGAACCTTGAAACCTTGACTTTGTATTTTTTCTTTAAACACCCAACTTGGTTACCTTCTGATTGGGAGGAAAAACATATTTAAACTCCTGAGAAAATGCACTGGTTTCCATTTCTAGTATGCCTACTAGCCTATTTGTTTTCTGTAAATAGGGAAACTGTCTTAAGAGCAAACCCTTTATGTGTCCAGTTATCTGTATATAATGCATTGTATTAGAGCTAATCTGTGACTGTGGTCACAAGGGTTTTCAGGATGAAGAAGAGACGAGAATGTTGACTCCATGATCAGAAGGCTTGATTTATTATTTTATGATATATGTTACATTAAGACTATACTAAAAAGCAATAGAAAAGAAAAGTTTCTTCAGCAGCTAGCTAAGCTAAGAATAGAAAAGAATGAATAACAAAAATCTGTGTCTCAGACAGAGCAAGAACTAGCTCTGCCATGAGTAGTCAAGAAATCTAAACACTTACAAGAGACCAATCACCTGTTGCATTCCACAGTAGCAGATAACCATTGTTTACTTTAGTTGCTGAACTACAGCTTGTCACAAGGAAAAATCCTAAGAAAGGATTTTTCATGAAAGATGTCTGCGACACTAATCCATTGTTAGTTCTGTTCTAATTCTCTTTGAACTGTGTGTGCATGCTACTGTATTATGTGTCTTTAATAGTTACTGATTTAAAACTAGTTACCTGGTGATGCTTTAAATTAATTTTTATGCAAAGCCACAATGGGGTGTTTTAAGCTCAATTACCTTTTAAAAGAAAATCGACTTTATATAGTTTCAGATTACAATGTAGATAAGGTTCCTCCAGTTGATTGACAGAAGGTGAGGATTACGGCTGCTGAATAATTTGGGTAAAATGTTTAATACAATAATAGTGGATGCTATAGTCAGTGTCTCTGTTACCTTGTGTAGAAGCATGAGGATAAAGACCAGAATGAATGTTTGAGAATAAAATTACAGATCCATAAATCCAGTTATTAAATTAGCAAGAAAAGTTTTTCTGATAACTCTGCTGATAAATCAAATTAGGGCAGCTCTAGCTTTATCTCAATGTTTACTCTCTCAATATTGGGTCATTGAAGTAGTTTTCCTAGTAGGGATATGCAGCCTCTCAATTATGGACATGGGGTAGCCTTGGCTAATTGGATTTGTGCTTCCAGTGCTAACAAGTGCTGCCAACAGCCTGACAAGACCACTTCAAATGTTGTTAGGAAATGTATTTTTCCGACCTTCACACTGTTTTTTGGTCACCTCCCAAATTTCTCTGCCTTTGTTCTGTTGCTTCTCTTTCTAGTGCTCAAACTTTTGGTTTATCAAGAATTTCAGGCAATAAAAGCAGCATCTGAAGTTCAGATGAAAGTAATAAGAAAAGTGGTTCAAACTTATAACTTTAGCATTGTTATGGAGAAGTGTTTAGCAATATTAAATATTCTCAATCTATGAAACCAACTCTGAAATTAATGCTTCTGAGTTGGGCCATCTTTTACTTTTAGAATAACCATTAACATTTCTAGAAACACTTTGAATAGTTTGTCTCTAGTTTTCTATTTCTTCCCAAAAGCCACAGAGATTTATTTTTTTTTTCAGGGTGGTACTGTTTGGACAAAATCAGTAATTTTGACTTACCTGCAAATTTTAACAAATGCCGTATATCATTTTTATTTTTGTGATGATGAGTTTTTTATTCTCTTATTTGGCCAATGAAATGTTATAGCCCTAAGAAGAGAATCTCTAATGTATTAGATAATCTCAGTTTAGTATTTCATAATTCTTCAAAGTTCATGTTTTGTAGTATGGACTTGCATGGCCATGAGTCTGTTTAGAATTTCTAATTTTTAATTGCTGATGGGTGTGGAACATTTGTTAGATGAAGGATGCAGTCAGTCTGTCTTGGCTGCTGTTTGAATTGTGCAGAAGGAGGTGGCATGAAGAAACTGATTTTGAAGCTGCAATTGAAATACCTCTTTAATTTGTCTTTGATTTCACTTAATGCTCCAAATTATTAATGTTAAGATTCTTTTCTGCTGTTGTTTATAGGTCAATAATGACCGACTTGTACTACCTCAGTCAAACAGATGGAGCTGGAGATTGGCGAGAAAAAGAGGCCAAAGATCTAACAGATTTGGTACAGAGAAGAATAACTTATTTACAGGTAAGAGTATAGAGCTTTTGAATCAAGGAAAACATTTTTTTCTTCTTACAAATGTAGTGCTTAGCTAAAACCTTGTAGTATAATTACATCACAGTTTAAAAATGAATGTTGGTATGTGAACGAATTATGTGGAAAATAAATTATTACATTTGTTTCAAACATTATTTTATATGTATAGGGCAGGTAATATTCTAAGGAAATCATTGGGGTTTGTATTTTTGTTGTTGGTTATTTTGGTTTATTTGTTTCTTTGTGGGTGTTTTTTTTGGATCCACGGGTTTTACTGGGCTGTACTTACCTATTTGAATTCTTCACTTTATTGTAAAAAATAATTGTCTGGTTGATTTTTTTTAAATTTTATTCTTTAGAGTATCAAACCACATTAATTTGTTTGCATAGTTTTAAAAATTTAAAAGTCCTTGTATAAAACTTCTGAACTAGCAGTGCATTTTTAAAAACATAGGGAAGCAAAATTGAAGTGCTTCTATAGTGTATTGTCTAGTCCTAGATTGTTTCAACAGATGTTTGAGACTTCTCTAGATGCTCGTTTTTTTGAGTTGATAAGGACTTCTTAATATATGTGCTTGTGTGTGTGTGAATAAAATCTAAATAAAACGTGATCTGAAGGTGTTGGGACTTTTTTCATGACTGAATGCATGCAGCTATTTATGTAGTGATCAAAAAGATATTTAATTTAGTCTGTTTTATTTGTACTTGGTTTATTTTTTATGGCATGTGTGGAGCTGTTTTGTATGGACACTCCTAATGCCCAATCTTTTCTCTTGTGTAAATAGCTGAATTTGTTTCTCAGATTTTCATTATTTCACAGTTCAGCTGTTAGAACCTTCTCTTCTGCGACCAAGCTATGTATTTGTTGCTTATTAAATAAAAAAAGACACCCTTCTGAGGAAAAAAACATCTCTAAATTGTGCAGGAGTCATCACTTTTATTGTCCTTCTTCAACTCCTTTCTGAGAACTGTTCCTTATTTTTTCATTTTGATACCACTATTTGGCAGTAGTATACCATAACTACTTTTCATGCTGATAAATGTAGCCTTTCTCTACCTTTTCCTTGTCTTCCACTTTCCATTTGTTGTCCTGTTTAGTAATATAACTGTGCTAGTCATCAAAAAGAGCACAAAATTATTTGTTTAACAAATATGCACCAACGTAAAGCAGTCAAATGGTTTGAAATTACACACATTTATATACCTTTATTAATGATAAAGCTGTATTAAAAATAAAATAAAATGAAAAAATTTAACAACCCTTGTTCCTCAAGTCGATGCAAAAAAAAATATATGGGCCATATTTGTAATTGTTTTTTAGTTAAATATGAAAGTACTGCATAGCTTTTTTCTGGTACATGTTGAACATTGACAGCTGCATTATTTTGGGACATCTCCCTGGGAAGTAATTTAGCTGAATGATTGTGAGTAGTGATGACTGCTACTTCATTTGGATGACATTACCATAAATTTGATTTAATGAGGCTACATGTAACTAGTCTCCTATAGTTGGAGCAACATTTTAAAAGCTAGGACTTTATATTTAAGGAAAAGGCCTTATTTTCAGAGATGTTTTTTATCAAACAGGTGTAGAAAATGTGCAAGAGAAGTCAGATAAGAGCACCTGTGGTGCTGTAATCAAGTGAATAAATAATTATGAAGGCAGAAGTTTTCTGTCCCTTCTCTTTTGTGCCTATTTTTGTTCTGTTTATTTTAGGAAGTTTGTGATTCAGCATGCAGTCTCACAATAGCAGAATATTTTTGCCTCTGATTTAAAAAGAATCCAAAACTTTTTGTTCAGCTTTGAAGGTTAAAAATGCAATCAGGTGAGAAAGGTTACTAAGTACTCAACAACACATCAATTCTATTAGTCATAGTTTGCCATATTCAAGTCATATTCTGCTATACTATTTAGTTGGGGCTTTGTATGTATGCAAAGAGCAGAAAGTTGGTCACAAGACTTTTTTCTGAGCTTTCTGGACTTTGCAGTATTTTTGTGGTTCAATGCGTCACTTAGATTTTTCTGTCTTAAAGTGTATTAAATCCTCTCCTTCACATTAAAATTACTGATTCATATTTTTAATAAAAGTCCTCATACTAAAATGACAAAAGCAATAAAAAATGTTTTGGGCACTTTGCATACATGCAAGGGGATGCACCCTATAGAACTGTAATCAATCAAATCATAAGTATATTATATGTTTTTAGTATAATAACCACCTAAGGAAGTGTGGTTACTGCTGATATCTGTGTGAGGTTTTCTCTAGGATTGAGGAACACATTGTGTTAAAGTCCATGTGCATGCTGGGATGTTTCACTCAAGCTGAAACTTCTGTGTCACAGAAGGGTAGGTGCAAACTAGAGGAATTTATATTAGAGGAAGGTTTGAGATATCTGGCTCTCAAATCAAATACCTACTATTTCTGACTAGGGAGAGAAGAATGTTTTCTTCCCGCAGCTGAAAGAAACTTCTGGGGGTTTGTTTGGATTTTTTGTTTCTTTGCGTGGAATTTTTCTGCCTCCAAATTCTTGAGGGGAGCTGTTATGAAAAGGAAGGATTACAAATGACATCACAAAATAAGGGGAATAGAAGATGGTATTAATTACATTTGTGATAACTAGGATGAGAAACACCAATTCTTGACATTTCTCTAAAAAATGGGATTTTCCAAAGATTTTGAGTGGGACTTTCTTCTCCAGCAGACTGTGTAGCATCAAAGAATAAAACATCTGTTGAAAATATAAAAAAAGAACAACTTTGTTAATGAGCATCCTACTGTGTTTATGAGGTTACTCAGTAAATGGTAGCAGAATGCTTGCCCACTCCACTCTAATCTGTCGTGATTCATTGGATTAAGTACATTTCTCTGAACTGTGTTCAGTTCTCTGAACTGTAAATTCATTAACAACACAGCGGTTTCTCATGCAGTAAAATGTATGTTAAGGAGTGGTGTTTACTTTTGCCAGTTTGTCATGTGTTTTGATGGCTGACTACACACTTGAAAGCACTGGAGGATGGTGAGGCATTGAGGCAGCACTTGGGACATTATTCCCACCTGAGCCTGCTTTCTGTGAATAGGCCAACCAAGAGCCCTGGAGGAGGAGTACAGTGGAAACCCTGAATTTTGTGAGAGCAACAGTATATGCCCATGTTCTTTGTGATGGAAGACCATTAAATCCATCTTGCCATTTGAAAAATCTACTTTTATTTTAGATGGTATTCTCTTTCATAGAAATAGGTAATTCTCACCATTTTGCTTTTCTGAAAATTTGTTAATTTTTTCAGTTGCATTGTTCATAGAAGTTATTCTGAGGAAGATAAAAGGTGTAAACTCTGGAATGGCTTGATGATCTAATCTTCTATATATTGAAGTATGTTTTGTATAATTGGTCAGGTGTAGGTTTTTTGTTTGTGATTTTATGTAGGTTTGTTTAATTTTTGTTTGGATTTTTTTTGTATTTCTTTTTACTGCAGTTTTATGGCTGTTACCTTACAGGACTTGACATTCATGGAGGTCCCTTTCATCCCTCTCTTGATTATATAGATCATTAAATTGGAGATAGGAGTGTGATCAGCAGTGTCATTATGGTTGAGAACAGAATGTACTACCCACTCAAATCAGGGATTTATAATCCTTTTCTGTGACTTTGTGGCAGGAGGAAAAATCTTTTGCCAGTCTTCGTTGGTTTTGAAATTGTTATTCTTTATCAGCTCAATACTGGTTGCTTTGGTTGGCAGTTGTGGTTATGAACACCCAAACTATTCTGATGCTTGAAATGTAACTTTTCTTCCTTATCAACGGGTAATATTTTCACCTTTTTCTGGAAACCAGTTGAAACTGCACTATATCCAAGTATCTCTACTCTCCTTTTCTTTTAAAATTCTCAATAGACAATTGAAGCTCAGATAGTGCTTTGTCTTTTTGCTACTTGAATATAGCAATTCGAAAAAACACCACAGTCATAAAGAAATTAGTTAAATAGCTTCCTTAAGTCACAAACTGATACTAATATATATAGTTTTTAGTTAAGGCTACAAACAATGATAAATCCCAAGTAAGTGCATTATGTTAACATTGATAAGCAGTCACACTATCAAATTACATTCCATTGTGTGATTACTACTTGATTTCCATAATATTGTTCAAAAGCTATTATATGAAGCATGCCTTTACATGAAAGAAAGTCAGAAGGGCATACCTTGACAATATTTCAAATATGCCATTGATTAAATGCTTTCATTTTAGAGGACACAAGCATTTGGAGGTAATGACAAGTGTAGAAAGCTTATCTAAGGTCATTTTCTAAAAATTCGCAGACATTATTCCTTTCAAAAAGAATAATGTTGTAGCTTTACCCAAGCTGGTAACAAATACCCCCCAGACACTCCCTCCTCTTCCTGGTAGGACAGGGAGGAGAATCAATGGGGAAAAAAACCCAAACAAACAAAAAAACCCACCCTCAAAAAAACCCCATTGTGTATTGAGATAAGAACAGTTTAATAACTGAAACCAAGCAAAATATGATAATATTAATGACAATAGTAATAATAAAAATATAATACTGCTGATAATCATGATATGAGAAGGTATTTTTTCATGGAGTTCTTTCTATTTGAAATTCTACAGAATACTAGAAAGGCCCTCTTTCTCTTCTGGAAGACTGTGGGAAATGCATTTGTTATAATTTCAAAAGATACCTGTTGGATTTAGTCTCAAGTTTTCCATTAAATTTGTGATGACAAAAGTCCTGGTCTCAGTAATAAAAATCTTGAACAAAAAATTTATTTTATTTATTGTTTTCATACCTACTTAGGCTTTGAATCGGGTGTATTTAAAAAGAAAAAAATAAAATGCTGATGGTATAGCACATGTTTTAGAGTTTTGGATTTGTTTTGGTACCTCCACCCCTCCCCATCTGAATTGTCATCCCCTCCTTTACATAACTGAATGCACAAATTTTTATTTTAAATTTTTTTAGGACTCAGAATATTCAGATTATCTTTTAGATCACTTGAAGGAGGGATTTCAGTTCTCCGGACATGGATCACTGTTTTTTGAAGATTGGATTTGACTGTTGCTAATTTACAGAAAATTTTATTTTAAGTTTAGATGTGAGAGAAACAGAATTTATATTGATGCTCAAATATCAGTATTCTTGTACCTTATATGAAATGTTAATCCTTGAGATTTTGTAGAAGACCTTTCTGGAATTTAGAGCTATGTCTAGAGCCATGCAAGTATGAATACAAAAAAAGTACTATCTTTTATGTAAAGAAAAACTTCTGTTGATTATGGTGTTGTGTTGTCCATATACCTAAAAATTCCACATGCCTGAAAATATTTATTAGTTTGTACCTTTAAACGTAGCATTCAAATAATGTAGGCATTTGCCTGCTATCTTACGCTTTTTTGGTTTGTGGAAGTGAAATACGTTATTTTATGGAAAGTGTATGCAGATTAAAATTCTGTCCTTTATCATTCTGCTTGGGAATGTGTTTTACATTCTACATTTGCTATGTGGTCAGCTAGCCTGGGAAGTAGTCCCTTAATAAGCATTTGTTTTATTCTGTACCATTTGTTTTTATTCTGTATGTTGTAGACAGGTGGAAATTTTCTTTTATTGGGTGACATGCATGCTTTTTGAAAGAGAACTAACAAACTTGAAAAAATGCCAAAGGAAAAAGCATTCTAACACTGAGAATCATGTTGATGAAATGTGAACTCGGAGTCCAAATGTTGACTTTTTCTGACAGATTTACAAATGAGAAAGTAATTTAAAATCTTGAATGTATTCTATTTTATATTAGGATAGTGAAGTATGTTCAATAACTGTTCATGCTCGCAGTGAAGAATTCACATAAAATTTTCATGGAGCTGAAGCTTAGTCATCCATCCAAGCTTAGTCTCCAGTCAGAGATGTGTTATAGCAGGGCGGCTTCTGTGATTTATGACATTTGCCAGTTTTTCAGAAAAATGCAAGCCTTTGGTGTAGCTTCTCTTCAGCTCCACTTTTTCACCCATCCTTACAGAACCCGAAGGATTGCAGCAAAGCTAAGAAACTCGTGTGTAACATCAACAAAGGCTGTGGCTATGGCTGCCAGCTTCACCACGTGGTGTATTGCTTCATGATCGCGTATGGCACGCAGCGCACGCTGATCCTGGAGTCGCAGAACTGGCGCTACGCCACGGGCGGCTGGGAGACCGTGTTCCGGCCCGTCAGCGAGACCTGCACCGACAGGGCGGGTGCCACCACGGGCCACTGGTCAGGTAAGGCTGGGCCACCCACGGCGCTTCTCCTGCTTCTGTGCACCTTCGTTCCCATAGAATTCATCTGTTGTCTCCTTGGTGTTGTGTGGAGCATGATAACTGTGCCTGCAGCTGGGTATGTAAGCACCTTCTGCATCTTATTTGCCCACTGTATTTAAAAACAAATTCCTTCATAAGATAGCTCTGCATTGGTAGAGTCTTTATAATACAAAAGTTTAGTATTTGAGACTTAAATTACAATTTTTCACCAGGGTGCTACTGTGTTCTCTGCTAGATATTCTAATTTTCATGGGAGGAGAGTATTAAATAGAGGGTGTTGTTAATAAACTTTTTAAGAAATAAGGAATGTTTCCAATATTAAGCAATTGAAATAGAAAAGAAATGGTGTCCAATAGTCACACCCCAACAAAATAAACAAATAGTTGAAATAACTCCTAATGCAAGCTGAACAGATCCAAAATTCGTGCTATAAAAATAATGGCAATGTTAAATATGAATTTTTATTTGTATATCAGCAAGTCGTTCCTTTCTTATATCATGCTGAACAATTGGCCTAGAGTTAGTAGATGGACACTGATGTTTGGAGGATCAGGTAGCTTTGTTTGTGTCAAAGTAAACAGTGTTTGTTTTAAATGACATATTTCTTCATGTGATTGGTAGTCAAAACATATCAACATCTTCAGTCTTTTCACTAGGACACTGCATACCCAGTGCATATGGAATCTTATAGTAACTATTAAAATTTTACAGGTCTGAAATTAACTTAATCAGATTTACAAAATCTGGTTTACACGTTGCATGTAAACTTGTGTGTTTACTCATTGAAACAGCATTTGCACATTGAAATAGCATCTGTTCTTCAGAGCTTCAAGATGCTACAAAATTAGCCTTGAGAATTCTAGTTAGCTTTTGTGAATGAGATTTTTTTTTTTTGCAAAATATGTTTCTTAGGAATGGTTGGATGTTTTATAAAAACAACTATAAATGGACAACAGATATTGAGAACTCCAGATTAAGTTTTATTTGTGTTTGGATAAGTTAGTAAGTGAGACTACAGTCTGGACATGGTTCTCAGTGGACTCCTATATGTGACTCCAGAATTTAGATGCAGGCAGTTTTGTGAACAACTTCAGAGCCCAGTAAGCTGGAAAACAGTTCACTCATGCACACATGGCTTCAAAAGGTTATATATTTTAATGAAAATCTATTTAAATAGATGATGGTTTCCTGCAATATAGGCTTTTGCTGATGAAAATACAAATAATGCTTTATTTTAGGTTCCTACAGTTTGGGTACTTTCTTTTTTTTTTTTTTTTTTTTTTTTTACTTTTCAATTAGTTTCTAGATCTGAATGAAATAAATTGAAGGCTGAGCACATGAAATACCCTGATGCAATCAATTATTTTTTAAATAATGAATGCCACTAATTTGAGTTTTGGTATTCTAGAGCTAGAGGGTTATGAAAGACAATCTTTCTGTAGTTGGTATGTTGGCCAGCCACAAATGCTATAAACTGTGTTAAATTCTCATCTTGTGCAGTGGCTTGGTCAGTGAGGATGGATGATTCTGACAAGGGATCTCTTTACTAGCCTCAGCCTGGCTTCAGTGGGAGTCATAATTACTGCTAAATTAATTTTAGAGACAGTGTATCTTGCTGAAGATTTCTGTGAGCTTTTTATGTCTCCCTAAATCTATATAGATTTTTATTTACTTATATATCTGTTTATTTATTGCCTGTTTTTTCAGGGACAAATAAGTCTGAAATTCTTAACTCTAGTTAGGAGCAGTTGGTTTGCAAAACCATGCGTTTAATTTTTTTTCTCTACAAATTCTGAAAAATCAGCGTGAGATTTTCTATAAGTTCAAAATAAATGTATTAAAATGCATTGACATTTATAAATTTTCATTTTTCATAAACAAAACATTTCTCCTATGTAGTGTAGGGATTTTTAAATTTTTTAAAATTATGTTTCAAAACTTCATACTAATGAATAATTTTAGCAAGTGTTCAATGTAAATTATGGAAATAGGCCAACAAGTCAGAAAAATATATCCTCTAAGAGTTATGCTTTCATGTAATTTGTAGACTTGGATAGATAATAATATAGTAAAATGTGCCTCATGACAAAATTGTTTAAATTTGTTTATCTATTAATTCCTCCTGATTGACATTTTTTAGTTTTATTTGCAACACAAAATTTTGCAGTTTCTGAGCTTTATCTTCAGTGAAACAATTTAGAATGCAATACCTTCTCCAAGAATTAAGAAGCTTATATAAGCTGAGAATGCATATAGTTCTGGAATTTTCTTTGTCCAGTCCTCTCCTAACTGGGTATAAAAGCTAAGCTTGTTTTTGGGATTTGGGAAGTAGAGTGACTTTTAATGAGCAAGCTGATATTTGCCCAATAGCAGAAGATTAGTAAGACGTGTTCTCATCACTGAAGAATTAAGGGTCAGCTCAGCCCATGTCACATCTTGGAGGAGTTGTTCTTTGTGTTTGATGTGGTAGTTCTGGAATCAAGTTCAGCTTTTCTGGCTTAAACATATTAAATGATTGAGAATGCTATTGCAGATTTCTGTAAATGCAACACTGTGGCATAAGTTTTCCTTGTCCTTTGTTTCACTCATACTGTCATTCTAGAGAAAAAATCTTGAGAGATGGTTGTCTTCTTAGTTCTAAAATTGTTATCTTGCCTGTAATTGCACCTTGCCTGTAATTTGTTTTTCCTTTGAAAGCTATGGTCAAACTATATATATAATAATATATATATAGTTTTATAAATAATTTAAGGAGGAAATTTTATAAGAAGCGTGAATGATTTACTAGTAATAAGAGCCAAAATGTAGAGAACTTCTGAAGACATATTTATCATGAAATTTTTGATTGATTTTCTTTAAATTAATTAGTTGCCAGGTCATAATGTTATTATCATTGCTGTGTGCTAAAACGGAGCCTCTTCTTACCATTTTTTCCTTGCTGATTTATGATGTTATGGTGGCATTCCCCAGTAATAAATTGAAAGAGGTCTACAAAATAACTAGACCAAAAAATCATAAATGAAAAAGAAAACGGATTAATAGGAAGGACAGATTAATGTACTGTTAGAAGTCATATTTGCATGTCAAGCTGGAGAATGAAGGGATGTAGAGGTAAAGAAGCCATCTACTTGCTTTAAATAACAGTATGTGCTCCTTCCCATAAGGCCTAAAAACCAGAAAGATCAAAGATAACTTGAAAAAGGAAACCTGAAACAAAGTTTCCTGCAGTTATCCTTGAATATTGATTTTGCTGCCTCTAACTATGGTTTGATGAATTAATGCTTTTGAGGAAGGGATACCCAGAGGGGAGAAAATGGCAGAGCTCTTCATTTGTTGGTAGTGCCAGCTTTTAAGTATTAATTAAACTACAATCTTAAAATATAAATTAACTAATATGTTTATATGTATAATTCAAGAATGAGGATACTGTGGGTACACAAAATGAATGTTTAATTTATTAAAGTCTATCTGGCAACAGCAATCAAAAGGACTAAATAAAAATTGCAAAATCAAACCATAAAAAGTTGTACAGAATTAATTGCAATAAATTAAGAAGTTTCACTCCATGAACCTAGATATTCCCGGACAGTAGTTTTTAACTGGAAATCAGCTGAATATTTAGTATTGGCCTAAAAAAACCCACTTTAACTTGCATACAATTGTATGAATTATGTTTTGCCCCCACATCTCACTCTTATTTATAAACATTTGCTGAAAGAATGGATTAATTTCTAGTTCTAATTCTTAACATTGTGTTTATAGAGTGGCTTTCATTAGTTACATTTTAATTCAAACAAGTTCCATTTCTATGAAGCAAGCTGGAGAATGGTGATTTGAGAGAACAGAGTGGAACAGCAACCTCTCTGAATTTTCCCTTTTTTCAATTGTGTTAATCTTGAAATCAAGCTACTGATGCTGTGTAGATTTTTTGTCTTCAAGGTGCCTTGTAAGATACTCTGTGTAAAGACATTTGTCTGAGTAAACACAGAATATATTTAGGAAGTGGTAACTTTTAAAAGGACCTTGGAATTCTAATGAAGTAGGTCTGAGCTTTCACAGCAATGCAGTAGCCTAAAAGAGCTAAGTGTGATCCTTGTTCATGTCTAAGTGGAGGGTTATGGAATAATGGCAAGAAGCTATTTTCACTGTGCAGAGCAAAGAGGGGCTGCAGGACACTGTCTACTTCTGTTATCTGGCCTTCAAAATGAATATTGATAAATATGAAAGGATTCTGAGAAAGACCTACACTGATTCAAGGACAAAAAAATCTGCTTTACAGTTGGAGATTAAAAACCAGTTCTAAAATAAAGCAAGTTTTAAAAGCTGGTCCTGCCACATTTTATAGGTGTTTCTATATGCGAAATATTTCTACTTTTAGACAAAGATGTGGCTGGATTATTTTGATTAGAGATGAGGTCTGCTTTTAACAATGACTCACTGCTGCTGTTGACCCCTATTATGGCGACGGGTCCAGAAACAGAAAAGCAAAAAAAAAAAGGCACAATCTGACATTGGAATTACAGAAGATGAAGTCTTTTCTTGTAACTAGCTTTATTTCTTTTGGGGATTTTCAACCAGAAGAATATTTGCCTTTTTGTGTTTTGGAGTGGCTATGGGTTTTTTTTAATTTGTTTGTTTTGTAGTAATACTTTTAGTATTGTCTTAAAACTTGTGTCATGAAGTTCACTTGTGCAGTCCCAAATCTGCCATACTAAACTAAATTACTTTGTATTTTAAGGAGGTTGTAATAAAATACATCTGTGTGTTCTTTCACGCTATAATCAATTAAGCCATTTACGTGGCCTAAACGTACCACTGATTCTCATCTAATTATATGAGGAATTACATCAGATCTAATCCATTCTTGGTAAAAGAATGGTGTTCTTGGAAGTTGTTTTGCATGTCAGTGGCATCTTTCAACAGGATGGGAGATAAATGGGAAATAATTTAATTTAAATACAGCTATTGTCCAGTAAATTTTCTGACAACAGAAGTAAGAATGTCTGTATTTCTTTAAAGGTTGATGTATATAATCATGCTATCTGTCAAAAAATGTTAAAGAAGCAAAAACATTGGGCTTGTATACAGTGAGTTGTCTTTGTCGTTGCTAATTTAGGTGGAGATTTGATGTCTGCATAAAATGCAGTTGAGTGTTTGATAATAGTTCCTTGCATGGGCAGGACTATAAACAGATTAGGAAACATGTTCCATGAGAATTCTTTAACTGCATTGAAATGAAGGAAGGTAACCTAAATGTGCCCTCACTGAAGAAAATTACTTTCCAAAAAGCAGGGGCTTCTTTCCCTACATTTCTTGATAAGGGGAAGCTGAAGACTTAGAAATCCAAAGAGTGCATGGAGGTGGGGAAAAGGATTCTTGGCTTTGTTCTGTTCAGTGGTAGGAATAATCGATCATGTATTTGATCACAGATCTTATGCTATTTGCATGAAATACTACACTTTGAAGCATGACTTTCCCTTTTTCCTAACAGGTTGATGTTGCCCCCCCACAATGTAGTAGCCAAACTAGTACCTAGAGGTTAATGGTTAATTGCAAACTTTCCTCGTGAGCATTAAATCATGGACGAAAAATTACAGATTGGTAAACAAAATGTCCATTACAAACTGGAAGAAATGTTTTTGCTTAATTGTCACCCTTCTAAGGATTGTTTAATAAGCAAAAGAGCTACAAATTGGCTTAATATTAGAGTTTATTTGATTTTTATTTTGAAAAGCTTTTTTCAAAAATTTTTTACTTGAAAAGTTGTACTCCAGCATGCACAGTAGGGAAGAATAGTGTGTTTTGTACTCAAATGAAAAATATCAGGGTTTTTTTAATATATGAAGAGATGGCATGAGGTAAACTAAGTATGTTAGGTCTCAAACAAACTGCAAAGTTTGAAATGTGAATCTGAGTTCTTTGTTTGGCTGCAAAAATTTCAATCCAAACTGAAGCATTGTTAGGTTTTTGGGGAATTAGAACCTGCATTGAAGTTTTGAACAACTTTTTAATGTATTACACTGGTCATTACAACGTTCTAGTTAAGTAATATTACCTATTTTAAAGTAATCTTTAAACAAGGGTAGCCTGAGCTGGCAGGTGTGGAGTTGAATTCAAGTCATCGAAACCCTTCCTACATCTTGAAAATGACTACTGTCTTTTCCAGGTGGGAGACATCCCAGAGCACTGTCAGTGCTATGGGTTATGGCTCTGGTGCTTGGGAATATATCAATTATTTTGGTGGCCATTTTTCCTCTTCATGCAGCTACTCTTAGTTCTTTACAGTAGCACAAGGCCTGGGCATTTCATTCGTTTCAGTGTAACTTCACCAAGTCCTAAAAGGTTTTTGTCTTTTTACATTTGAGTAATGAATTAAAAGAGAACCTTAAAATATCAGCTAATTCTCAAGATATATCTCTTGTCTAGATTTAGAATGTCATATTGAAAAGCTGCTTATAGGCAAATGGCTCTGAATAAAGTTCTTCCACCATGTGAAACAACTGAAAGTTAAAGTAAGACTTTTAAGGCAGAAATACTTTCTTGCATTTTTTATGTTTATTTCTCAATCTTTGGGCCTTCAGCCAACTGATTTATTTCTAGTGTTGTGAACAGATAAGAAATTTTAAAAGCTGCCTTTTATTGCACTGATCTAGCCATTTTTGAAGACCCACATTAATTTTAACATTTGATTTAATTTAGCATTTCAAATGAAACAATACTACTTACTTTAGTACCACATTTTTGGCACTGCATGTCTATGAATATGATTGTGCTAATTGTAGAGAAATCTTTGGAAGATGTTTCCCTTTAGCTGGTATTACATAAATCCTGAATACAAACCTGAACAAAACAGGTGGGTTTTTTTTGCAAGTAGCCTTAACTAAACTAGTGCTTTTAAGTTTCCTATAATGTGAAAATTAACAATAGTTTGTTACTGTAATAATTATGGAGCAAGCATCTCTATTTCTGTGTGATTTTTCTTGATTTTTTTCTTAATGCTTCCCTTACATTTTCCCCTATGACTGAAGATCAAAAAAAATTCCTTTTCCATTATTGCAGGCTTACACCCTTGATTTTCTCCTTTCGTGTTGGTACACCATAGGAAGTAGAATGCATCCTTTTTTCTTTCAGATGCATTGTTAAGGTGACGTGTGCTTCACTGCTATGAATCTCAAACAACATGGAAGGTTTATTCTCTCCTGTTTTAGTTATGGGTAACTAAAGTGTCCTTTTGTCTACAAATACCTTGAGAGCTGTGTTCCATCTGGGCTTGCATATGGAGGTACTTCTACTAATTCATTGAAAGAGGAGTCCTCCAAGTGTTCAAATTAGAACAATACAAGATTAGGAGTTATAAACCAGTATCTCAAAGAGACAGTAAATGTCTTGTCTAAACTGGGAGTGCTTCTCCATTAGATGCCTGGACAGGCAGCTACAAATATTAAACTCCATTGTCATGACCTGTTGGAAGCTTCTAGGGCATGAAATATGAAGTACTATCTGCATGTTGTCTTGTTTTTTACATGCTTATACATGCCTGTTACAGGCTTGAGTGTATGTCCAGTCAGCATATGCAGGCAAGAGATAAGTCCCTGAAGCTGTTGAAGGATTATTGTAAAAATAAGCTATTTTCTATTCCAGAAAAGATAACCTAATATTCAAAGCAAGTATTTGGAACTATTTTCAAATATATAATAATTAACATTACACTGAAATAGAGAATAAGCTTCAGTTCAATTGTTTGAAACCAAATGCGATACTGGTTTTTCATTAATATAGTTGTAATGGTCTTTTTTATGTGTTCCTGAGTTATTTCAACTATCCTAATGTAAATATGATCTTACTTTTAAAACATCAATTCTGTTTACTTGAATTACTAGACTTGGGTAACATGGAAAAACCCCTTTGCATTTATAGAAGTGTATTTGCCTTTGCAAATACATTTCATGATATTTTCTAGTAGCCAGGGAATTGGAGCTCCTCTTTAGCAGGTACCCCTTTCATATCAGCTCTTTAGATGAAATGGGGCATTGTTCAAAAGCAGTTTGAATATATAAAGATAAAAGGAAAAATAAATTGCTAGTAAGCTTCTTGATTTCTACCTAGTTTGATGGTCTTCTGACTGCTCTGTGAAGTCCATTTGTGCAATCTCTTCATCTGTTTCCGGATCTCTTTCCAGCTGACATGCTGGGTATCTAAATAATTGAGGATGGGAAAAATCTTTACTTTTTAATGCTCTCTCAAAGTGATGTGACAGTTGCCAACATAAAGCTTCTGGTAAGCGATGAGAAGTTTTCAGTAGAGTGAAACAGAAATATAGGTCTTTATAAGGCAGCTCACCCGAACTGCTAGAGAGGGAACAAGAGGCTCTAAAGGCCTCACTGCTTTTGTTTTTTAAGAGAGAGCTATTGCAAATGCAGAAATTGTTGCGCTCAGTTGAGACCTCCATCAGGTCAAAAGGGAAAGCATTCACTGGAATCTCATCACTTGTTAGGACAGTAAGAGCACTGTTAATCTTTGTGCTGTGGTTTTGATTATGGGTAGGATTATCAAAGAACCAGAATAACATGGGAAAATAAATGTTATTGCAATACTGTCACTTGTGTTACAAAGATATGTTGGTAGTTCAGTAGCTCTGGGAGTTACAGTTTTTGCAGGAGCAGAAAAGACTATCATTAAAGTTCTACTTTTCAGGAGGGAGATGATAAAATAATATCTTTACAGATTTATTTTAGACAAGTTTCTTGTGAGAGCAAAAGTCTTGTCCTCATGCTTTACCTTTCTATCTGCTCTTCTTAAACCTAACTTCGTTTAAGTCCTGAATGTTGGATGAATTTTGGCCAAATTTGACTAAAATAAATAGGTCTTGTTAAAAGTCCTCAAAATAGGTAGATTGTGTGTGTGTAAAGAGCAACTGAAGTCAACATTCAGGCCTGTGAGGAAGTGAGAGGCAGTGACTGATCACAGATGCCACTTTTCAACATGCAAACGGTACCCAGAGAGGTAAGAGATGTGAGAGCAAGTGAGGGTAGTTGCAAGAGTTGTGCAGGAGAGGAGAGGAAAGAATGCAGGAAAAAAGCCTTGGAAGTGCTGGATTGAGAAAAGTAATAGAAGGCATGTTGGCATGTTTGAAAAGATTTTGGTTTATTCACTCCTGAAGGTATCAAGATTCAGCCCCTTGGGATGACAAATGGGACAACACTATCCATATGGCATGTGAAACCTGGGAAAAAGAAGGACTATATTCAGTTTCTTTAAATCAGAATTGCACCAAATTTATTCAACACCTGTCTGCCTTAAATGGCTTGATTACATAAAGGATGATTAAAAACTTAGTAAGTGGAACACTAGTGAGAAATAGTTCAGAAAACCAAGTTCAAAAATTCTGTATTAAAATTGTACAAAGTTAAAGCTTAGAGAAAAAAACCCATTTAGATATATGAGTTGTATTTTACATTGACTAGTTTAAAAGAAAAATATGATTTTTACCTCATGGCTGTCGCAGACATCTTTTTATGAAAATCCTTTCTTAGGATTTTTTCTTCCTGAGAAGCTGAGAGGCTCCAGGAACAAAATGTAAACAATGGTTATCTGCTGCTGTGGAATGCAACAGGTGGATCTGTGATTGGCCCATCTTGGATGTTTATAATTAATGGCCAATCCCAGCCCAGTTAGCTTGGACTCTCGGTCTGAGACACAAACCTTTATTATTCATTCCATTCTATTCTTAGCTTAGCTAGCCTTCTGAGATGAAACTTTTCCTTCTATTCTTTTTAGTATAGTCTTAATGTAATATATATCATAAAATAATAAATCAAGCTTTCTGAACATCTTGTCTCTTCCCTCACCTGAAAAGCCCTGTGAACACCGTCACACATGGCAATTACATTTTATAGTTCAACTATGGCATAAAGATATTGTGAGGTAACTTTGTATTCATGAAGAGCATAACATGACATAACTTTGCATAGTTTTCATTTTTTACTATGTCTGAAAAGAAAAGCACTGAAGTATCAGCATAAGCCCTGAACCTGCTGTCTTTTGCAATACATAACAGGAACCAGCAGGACATTGAGGAGCCTTGAGAGAGTTCAGCACAGTCCTCTCACCGTGCCCTGTGCTAGTCAAACAGCTTTCCCAGCACTCTGACATCTCCTGCAGTTGAATTTAGAGTTGTTCACTTGGGTAAGGTTCCAAATTGGCAGTCAGTCTTTGTGCTGTAGAGCTTAGTTAAGTGGATCTGTGATAAGTCTATGCAAGTTAATATCAGCTTAATTAAGTATATTATAGAAACAGAAAAGCAGGGAAGCTATTCCATTTTTACATCAGTTTATTCAGTTGTGTTGCTAGCAAGACAAACTGAAATTAAATTGAAATTCTCAGTTACAAGAAAGGAATGTCCTTAGCATGGCGTTCTTTGGCATACTTCTAAGGACTTCTTGAAAAAATTAAAATTAGCTGATGAATTTTGAAATATCAGGAGAGTGAATGATCAAACAGGTTTTCAGTTAACATTAACTAATAGTAGTGATTGCATGGTAAAATGTCATCTTCCTTTCAGGTAAGAAATTAATAAACACCCAATGAAAATGCCCATCCAAGTGCAGGTATGAGCCAGTGTTCAGATGGCAGAAAGTAAGCTTACCTAAAATGACAAAATTCCAAAGATCTTTTTGAGTCAAATCAACATTTTTCAGGCTTCCAAAAGAAGTTGATAAGAAAGATACAAACAGCAAATTTTTTTAAATAGGCTTTAAATTAGAGTAAGTTTGAGAAGTAGACAGACGGTAAGGTTATGCCAAATCACAAAAATTATATAAGTCCTGAGGGGTATAAAGTGATTAGGGCACATTGGGATACTGCAATGAAGCAAAGTTATGCTTTTTATAACACACAGAGCTCATTGCAGTGCTTAAAAAGTATTCAGTGTGTCTTGTGAAAATTGAAACTATGTTACTGATGTATTAGTGATGAACATATCCAAAAACTGGTAATAAATAAGAGCTAGATGGTACAACTGGCATCGGTCATCTGAATTAAAATAATTTTCAGTCCAGGACCTTCCTCCTGAGTACATTGTTATGGTAAGAGTGTGTGTTTTCAATATTGCAGTATTTTATGACTCTTGGAAAAACACTCAATCTTTGGTTGCTCAGTGAAGTAAAATCCAAAACAGGATTAAGTTGCAGAACTCTGGAAGACAATTATTTAGATTATTCCAAACTGAAAAATAGCACCTGGAGTCATATGAAAGTTAAGCTGTAAATAGAATTATAGTGAAAAATTTTGACAACTGTAAAAGTAAATAAATCACATCAGAAGTAACTTGAAGTTTTGCTGACATGTAAGTTATGTATAACTACTCTAGAGGTATCTCACTACCTAAATAATTCTATGATTCTGTATCAAATATCAAAATTGTACCACCACTGAGCAGGGAATTGGACCTGATTGACATGATGATGCTGTGATTTAAATTTCCAACATGAGAAAAATATGCAAACACTAGTATGGATTATTACCTTTTATGGCTTGTCTGTTACTTAACAAAATACATCTGTGAAGTAGAAAAAACTCAAACATTTTACAAATTAGAGAAAATGTAGCTAACAACTGAAGTGTGGATTAAAAATTAATTCTGTATTTTTAACTTGGTTTCATTATCTTCAGTTGAAAATTTGTATGAATCAGTGATGTGACTTATAGTTTTCTAATATATCTGCTTGTCTGTTAATCTGAGTTTTGGTTATCTCCTGAATCATTGATTTTGATTGCAGCTTATTTCTGAGTAGAATGAAACAATATCCTGCTGCCCAAAAAAGGATAACAGTTTTTTAAACTATGCCTGTTGAAAATAGGACAAGCTCATTGCCTATTAGGAATCTTTTCACAAATACTGAAAAAAAAAAGTGATCAGTAGGGTAAGAATGCTGTCTTTTGCCTGTATGGCTGTTGCAAGGCTGTTTACTCCTTCAGGGTTACTAAGGAGTTACTCTACACTGGTTTGGTTCAGTGCAAAAGCAAACAGTTGCTGTCAGTTTTCCTTTCACTGCATCTACTATCTCATACTTTTAAAAGTGAATGAAGACTGATAGGGAGTTTTTCCTTCATTAAGATATGATAATACAGCTAATACAGTCTAGAGAGTTGCCATAAGGTTTTCTGGAATTGTACACATAGCTACACATATACATCAGCAGATGGTGATTGTATGTAAGAAATTAACATGCTACAACATAATTGAAATAGCCATGACCAAATTTATGATTTGAGTAAAATTTTTTTTTTTAATTTTTTTAAAGACAACGCTCAACCTAGTAGTGTCAACAACAATCAAATTGTTTTTCCTTAATGAAATACATTTGCAACTTCGTTACTATTCAAACAACATATCATGTAGAGTTGAAAGATGAAATCTGATTCTTTTGCACAATCTTTTTGGATATTCTGTGATTTTGGTATACTTCAATATAGTTTGCTATATATGCTGAGAGTTTTCCTAGTTCTTTCTGGCCAATCTCATTTTCTCCAAAACCTTAAGACAACCTATGGAAATTTTTAGAAGCATGCTCATCCTTTAAATAGGATGGAACAATGTATTGAGTGCTTTTCAGGGTAGGAATGTCAAATAGTGGGTCAGATTGCTCAATCAGCTTTATCAATAGCAAAACTTTACAAATGAATGTTTACAGACCAACACATTTATTCAGTCACAGAACAAAGTTTTAAAGCTTGTCAGTGATGCTGTACTTAATAAAAATCTACCTTTTATATGCAAATTTGCATTACCTGCTTTTTTCCCCATAAAAGGTTTGCAGCAAATTTCTTTCTCTAACTTAAGATTGAAGTCTTTTCTTTCTTCTCTTGGATAAGACTGCTATTGTTTTATTTGCCATCCTGTTTCTTCTCCCATTCTCAGCTGAGGGGAAAAAGGTAATGGAACCTCAAGCACTCTTTCCTACCATTCCCAAGCTAAACATTTATTGTCTAGACTTTTGCCTGATACTTCACATTTGCACCACATTTAGCACTTCCCTGGCTTCATGCTCCTTTTCTTTATTGCAGCTTTCTGAAGACATACTAATAAAGTATTATCCATCATATTATAAGAAGTTTTAAATGCTCAATATTTTTGCTGAATTTATGAACTTTTATTAAATATTTTCCTGTGAGTGTGATTTAATAGATGGTAAAAAAATGAACTGGCTTCTTGAATTAAAAAGAATCATCCATACCTGTAATATAGGAAATTCTTCTAAAGAATCCCTTAGAGTGATGGTATACAGTGGTAAAATACTTACATATTGAGACATCTTAGAAGATAGATCTCCAAATGTGGTAAAAATGAATTGGAAATAAACCTGAGCATAACAAACATTCCTTATTTAAATAACTATCTCAGAGAGTTACTGCAGAATTTTGACTAGTCTTGCAAAAGTGTTGTAACCTTTTGAATCTTTAATTGTTCTTAAACTCATTATTCCTTCCTTGAATTGATTTTTTTTCAGCATTAAGATTTATTTGGTCATCAAAAGTTATATGAGTTTGACTTGCTTGTATTTAAAGCAGTTTTTTTTTTCCTGGTTGGTGAGCACTAAAGGGAGAACTAACCATCTTTGCCAGTAAATACTACAGACAATGGAAACATTATTTTGGAGGAAATGGGCATACTAGAAATATTAGCTAAAATGTTCAGTGCTTTAAAAATTTAATGTTTTTTTTTTATGTTGCCATGTATTATAATTTTTTTCAGTATATGAACGTAGCTTTGAATTACCAGTTATGTAGACAGTTGTGTTTGTGTAATTTTTAAATCCCATCTAAACCATCTGTATGTTCTACTGTAGTTAATACTTTAAATATAACAAATTCTTACCTGTAGGTACATCACATGCTTATACAGTGCTTGTGTTTTCCATGGTCTATTTAATTTACTAGTTTAGTTTAAGTTCTTGAGGACAGGAATTGTCTTTCTCCTCTTCTAACAACAGAATAGCTAATTCAGTGGTTATAATGATATCTGAAATTTACTGGGAGGAGTCACTGAACAAAAATATTTACTGAATAAAAGGGGGTCAAAATAGCAGCAGAGCTCTATTTATTTTTTTAACTATTTCCTATGCCTTAAAATGTTTAATTTTTAAAGAAGTAACTGAATTTTAGACATTTTAGATAACCAGATAAGCCTTTGCACACAGTAATGGTATAGTTGCATATAAGAAGGTATCAATATATAAGCAGGAATACATTTTATATTTTATTAACTACCAGCTGCTAAGAATTCAAGAACTTTCAGTTTTGTTCTATTTGAGGTCATTGTTAGATCCAGCTTGTATATAAATCTCATTTAAAATTATGATTTTTATTAGATTTGTTAGTGCTGTTTTTGAAAAAGTAGAGCAAGGTTTAGGTAGTCTTTTTGAAATTGAAGATACAGGTGAATTGATATGTTTGGGATATTATTTGCCAGTGGTAAAGCTTATGAATAAAGTAAAGTACTTGACTCATCATAGTATATATTTTAAAACAGGTGAGACTAATGATAAGGATGTTCAGGTGGTGGAACTTCCCATTGTTGACAGCTTACACCCACGGCCACCCTATTTGCCCTTGGCTGTCCCTGAAGACTTGGCTGATAGACTAATTCGTGTACATGGGGATCCTGCAGTGTGGTGGGTCTCACAGTTTGTGAAATACTTGATTCGTCCACAGCCTTGGCTAGAAAAGGAAATAGAGGAAGCCACAAGGAAACTTGGTTTCAAACATCCAGTGATCGGGTGGGTATTTAGTTTTCTTTTTAACTGTCTGTCCTTTAATATGTGTATGTAGTGATTCTTGTTCAGGAAAAAATTGTTTTATGATGATAATCAGAGTCTCTAAGTATTTTGTGGGGAGAGAATGTGATTTCTAGATAAAGCTCTTATTTTTTAACTGTGCATAATACAAGTTGATTACAAGTACTTCTTCAGCACACTTGTCTACCTGCCGTTGGACAGATATGTAAAAGGCAGCTCAACAGAAGGTTTTTTAACAGATGTCCTTCCACATCTGGTAATACAGAATTTCATTAGTGTAATTGCCTTACAGCTTGTATTCCAGGCACTTTATTGTCTATGTCTTCTTTCCAGTGCCTGTAGCTTTTACATTGAGAGAAAAAAGGCTAAGCCTATAATTTACATGCCACGACTAATTTTATCACTGGCTACATATGAACATGTTATGTGCCATTCCCTTCCTGCTGGTGTTTTTACAGTTGTTGTTTCCCAGCTATAATGATGAATTGGAAAGGCCTGCGTGGGGAGATATGGAGAGAAGGAAGAAAAGCAGTAAAAAGCAGCTTGTGGGAGAAAGGCTTTTCCATCATGTAGTCTGAAAAATGCTGCTGCTGTGCTGGAGTCCTCTTCCTTTGCCAGAATTTCCTTCAATCCTTAAACTTTCTTTATCTAGGAGTACACAGTAGGTTATCCAAATGTTAGTTGGCTTTTGACCTTGAGCCAGTGGGCACCTCACTGCTGCTGTGTCTGGAGACGTTTCAAGGAGGTCAAAAAAATGCATTTGTAACTACCTTAATTCAGACTATGCATTATACGAGGCAAATACTCCTATTTTCCTTTTCACCTGTATGATCAGGCATTATCTATCTTCAGTAGATAACTTAACCTTGTGCTTGAAAGGAATGCCACCTTATATGCTATAATTCAATGTCTTTCATTCCTTTCTTTCAGTTACCCTTTGCCTTCCTTGTCAGATTATTATATTGCTTTTGAGAGCAGACTGACTTCATATTGTCAGTGTGTCATGATGGACATGGATGAGTTTTAATCCCTCGTTATTTTATGTATACATTCAATCTAAAATTTCATTTGCTGAAGTATGTATAGTGTTTATAAATGTAATTCCTAGATTTTCCCTTTTCCAGTGTCCACGTCCGAAGGACAGACAAGGTGGGGACTGAGGCAGCGTTTCACCCCATTGAAGAGTACATGGTGCACGTGGAAGAGCGCTTTGAGCTTCTTGCTCGCAGGATGCACGTGGATAAAAAAAGAGTGTATTTGGCTACAGATGACCCTTCCTTGTTGCAAGAGGCAAAATCCAAGTAAGATGAATTATGTTTATATTACAGTTCCTTCCTTCCTCTTCCGGTTAGCTTTACAGTTTCTGACTATTGTGCACCACAAGTTTTAGTATAATATTTTTTAGTCCTTTATTCAGTTAAGACTACATTTAATTTTCCAGTGATTTTGATTTTTCTCTCAGATATGCTTTTTTGGGTTTTTTTTCTCCCAAGTATGCTTTTCAAAGCTTAATCTTAAAAATCTGGAAGAGTTGAACAAGATACCTGTGACTATGTAAAAACAAATCAATGCTGTAGAACGGAGTTAAATAAAAATAATATATACATAAACAATAGAAAATATAAATAATAAACACACAGCATTTATTACTGAACATACATATTAAAAAGAAACTAATTAGAAATATTGTAAAACCTGGTTAATATATCAAGAAGTATATAAAACCTGTCCAAAAAATGTGAGCATTTGCCAGAGGAATTTTTTTAAGTGGGTTGAAAAGCTTATGGTGCAGCTCTTCCCTCTTTCAGAAGGACTTCTGTAGTGATAACATAGAAGACTTGCATCTACATGTTGAATAATTTTGTCCTTAAATATAGGGATTCTCAACTTCTTACAGTGTATTTGTCCCTTTTTTTTTTGTCCCTCTATCCTCTTCTAGCTCTCTAGAACATGGATACGCAGTAAACTTTCATTTACTCCTAGATGACCTGTATTTCCTTGTAAATTAATACTTCTAATTAATTGATTAATACTTTCTAAAATCAAAGCAACTCAGTAGTGGCAAATTTTTGAACTGTTCTGTTCCTGGTGACATTCTTGGAAAAATATGTAAGATAACATACTATATAATAGATTTTCTTTGGCATATGCAAGGCAAGCAGAAAATGTTATTTTGTAGTAGAATAATTTTCTACGGCATTGAAAACCTATTTCAACTGTGCTGTTTCTGTTTTTCTTTCATATTTATAAAAGGCTGCTGTTTAAAATGATGGTGTTTTGTGAAAACTAAATGAACATACTCAACTCGAGATGATGGCAACCTAATCCTTTTTTGTATGTGTAAAGGCAAGAATAATAGTAGAAACAATTATAGCATTTAAAGTGCAAATCTAAACAATGAAAAGACAGGTAATATGAAGTTGAGGTTATAATATTTAATTCATTATATTGTCTTAAATAACTTTAAGAACTATTTGTAACATAACAGAATTCAATATTGATGTAACAATCTTAGTTATGCATTTTTCTTTATTTTTGTTTAATTTTCAAACCTTAGCATTCTTTGTGAATAGTAATGAGATGCTCTACCTGTGTAAACATATAATCTCAAGGTTTTAATAGCAAAAAAAACTAATTGTAACCTATTCATTAAAACAATACTGAATTTTATTAAGAATTGCAGCTCAAGTCCATTTCAAATCACTATTTAATTTGGATGGTACAGTTCATTCATATAGCATTAATTTTATGGTTTTTTCCTAAAAGGCATAGAATCTGTAAGTATTGAAGAATTTTTTATGTGTTGCTGCTGGGTTTTCAGGTCACAGCTTACACTAAAACATAATTTCCTACGTTGCTTGCACCCTACTGTTGCTTGCAGCTTCAGATGCCTTGAGTAGAAGGCATTTGAAACTTCCTGTGATTTCACAGAAGGCAGGGTGCAATTTGATGTTTGGGCATTTAATAGCATCTGAAGGCAGGTTAAGGTCATGTTTTGGCAGCAAAGAAGCTTTTCTTTCTCTTCTTGTGAAATCAACTATAAATTGGTTTACGCTTCTGACAAAAATGTTCTAGTCACATTGAACTACCAAGCTTTGATAGAAACAGCTGTCACATTGCAGTAGCTTATGTTGCATTCATTATTTTGTGCAATAATATCAGTAAGTCCTAGGTACTGTATCTCTCTACAAGAGAGTGACTGGCTGTCAAACAGCGTTGGCATTTAAGTAAAGAAAATTTAGCCAACATTCACATGAATAGGCATGTTGTTTCTAGCAAGAGAAGTATTTAAACTAATCATAGTCATAAAACCAGAAATGTTTTGACTTAAGTTTCAGAAACTTCCCTTGCAGACAGATGTCTACCAACTGCAAGTACATTAGTAAAGATAGTGCAGTCACTACCACCAGTTTGTAGAGTGTTTGTGTTCTATTTCCAAAAGAAGGAAAGAGGTGATATATTTTCAGAATTAGGATCATGTAGAACAATTTTAGTAGAGAGTAGCAGGGTTGAGAGTTCAACAACTGTAATGATCAGGGGATTAAAGCATTTGACAGCTTCTGGTAAGCAGAGGTCATGGTATTTATCTTGGATAAGTGATGTGTTAGGGATGGTGTAAATTGCTTTTTCTTTGGCTGATTTAATCGTTTTCACATGCAAATTTTTGAATGTCTAGTACATGTATTTTTAGTCCATAATACTCTTACAGTATCTTCACTCCTTAAGGTATTCAAAATAATACAGATTATATATACATAAATTCTTAATTAGACCATATTTAATATATTTCTGGTTTGTATATGAACCTATTTAGGTATTGTTCTTTAGTACATGAGCACAAAAATTCAACAAATGGCATGCTTCCTTCCAGAATGTTTTCCTGTAAAACATCGTCTGTATTTTCTTTTTTCTCCTTTTTTTACTATTTATTTACTTCCACAATAGCAGGTTAATATCTTTTCTCCCTTTCTACTATGTGCAGTTTGGCTTACCCTCCCCACCCCCCAAGTCATAGTATGACTGATATACAGAATTCAGCAGTGCTTCAAAGTACTAGAACTTAATGAACAGCTCATGTATTTTCCAACTTTTTTTAGAGCAAGACCTGAGAAAACACATTATTTCTTACTCAATCTGCTTACACATGTACTCACAATGTTCTTTCAGAGGGAAGAAAATTTTCAGTGCCTGTTCTGGACACATCCACAGGCCTAGCAGTTGAGAACAGGAGCCTGGGACTCACCTTGATTTGCACCTGCAGTGATAAGCTGTAGTTACACAACGAGTTGATCAGCTTCTGAAACCAATGGAAACTCGAAACAGTCCTATAACTGTGCTTGATTTGTACCCTTCTCTGAGGCTGTAAAGTGCAGGGAGGAAAGATTTTTAACTCTCTCTCTCTCTCTCTCTTCCCCACCTTCTTTTGATTTCTCGTCTTCCTGTTCCCGTAAGAGTGGAAAAAAATAAAAAGGATTTTTAAAAATTTTTAAGTCATTGTTACATGAGAAAATATTTTATTTTAATATGATATAAACTAAGGTTTCATATTTCAAAAAAAAAAACTTTTTTACTTATAGTAGTACTGATGTTTTTTGTAATAAGTCAAGAAAAGTGTATTGCTGTGGAATTTTACATCTATTTCCTTATGACCAGTGAATTGCAAAATTTGTTCTCCACGTGGCCTTAAGAACTGTGAAAGACTTTTTTATTATTTTCATTAGTTTACATGCATTTATTTGATATGTCCCTTACACAGGTGACTGGTTTTTTTTTGCACATTGTCCCAATCAGTATCTAATAAGATGGTAGTAAGTGTAGCCTAGTAAAGTCAGAATTCCATATCCTGTTTGGCAGTAGAGAAAACTTAGTGGTCTGAGTATATTTCATCTAAAATCAGAATCATTTGCAGAATGTGGTATATACTTCCTACTGTGTCTTTCACTTCTACTTTGTTATGTATCTGACAGATGTACAGGATGTTTTTATTTAATTATTTTTTCTTGATAAAGAGAGGGCATGCTTGGAGGCAGCAGTGACATTCTAGAGGGTTCAGCAAAATTGTAATTAATTTCCTGTAAAGCAGAGACTCACCTAAAATGAGTTAACAACCCTATCTTGCAGCAGAGGTAATGCTTCTTAAAAAAAAATAAACAGAACAATTCTATTAACTGTGTATTGTATTTTTCACAGGTATCCAAATTATGAATTTATCAGTGATAACTCCATATCCTGGTCAGCTGGACTCCATAACCGATACACTGAAAACTCCCTAAGAGGAGTCATTCTGGATATTCACTTCTTGTCTCAGGCAGACTTCCTGGTCTGTACGTTTTCATCCCAGGTAATGTGCAATGCAGACACAGTGTTGATTATATGTACCAGTTCTAAATCTTAGTTTTCTTCATGCTTCTCTTTATAAAAAATTGTTTTAAGATGAAAAGCACAGCAAAAAGTTACCAAGCTAATGTAGCAAATGTGCTGATCCACCTAATTCACATATGGTAAGACATGATTTCTATCAGATTGAATGTTTTTTACTTGCTGCTGTTGTTATTCTCTTAGGTGACAGAATGACACATGATTGTACTGTTAGATGTAAGTGGATGCTAAACTCAAAAGTTAAAATTCACTTAAAAACTAAATGTTTTCCACAGCCTCAAATGTAAATTTTCTGCTGCACTGTAATGACAAATAGAAACAAGCACATATTAATATATGGTCAATACAGTGATATATTGACCTTGACAGGCACAATTCTTAATACAATTGCTGTAGCAAGAAGACAGCAACACTACAAAAAGTATAGAAAAACCTCTTATCCTTCAATCATACTTGTGCATACACTTTATTTACCATTCACAACATTCTGTAGGAGAGAATGACATTTTATAGCATATTTAGAAGGTTATTAATACAGGCTGTTTCAGACCAAGGACCTGAGTAAAATCCAAAGTAAAAATTCTCACTAAGAAGAGCTGTGAGGAGCCATCCAGTTTAATAATAATGTTTGATTTAGCTGAAGCACATCCACTGAATGCATATCACAGAGAAAGAAACAAAAGCTACAGCTGCATGTCTTAAGTGCCACACATGCATTGGTGTAGAGACAGTTCATAGTCTGAAGGAAGAATTATGTAGTCTTGAATTATGTAGTCTTGGATAAAGACATAGTGAAAAATCTGTAACAGTTTCTGCTATTGTTACATTCAGATAGCTGTGTTAAAAGTGATAAATGTTTGCTTTAAATAAAACTCTGGGTGTAAACATAGTTTAAATATAGCTGCAAATGGCTTGGCCAGAATATATTGTAATTGAATTTTAAGTGTTAAAGAATATGTGTTTAAAATACATGAACACACTTAAGGTGATACAGGTTGATCAAGACCTTTGGAGGGAACCTGACAAAACCCTCTTTGAGGTACATGGTGCCTTTGAGCACAGCTCTCATTCTCTTTCACCATGCATTTGACAGTAGACTTGTTTATTGGATAATATATTTGGTCTTCTAGAGTTGTAGAAAATTCTACTGAAGAATAGGAGATCCAATATTAGGGTGTTACTGTCAATAGCTGGACTATGAATTTGGTCCAGTAATTAATTTATTCTAGGCAATTTATTGTGCTGTAATAATTCAAACTCCTCAAAAATAATTTAATACAGTTTTTCTGGACATGCAACATTGTGGATCTCTACAGAATCTTCATATATTGGGCTTTTCTAAGGTCTGTTGCAAGGTTTTCCCACTATTCATAAAGTTTTCTTTTAAGGGGTTTTAAATTTGATTCTCTTATCTCTAACATTTGAATTGCTATCCCTGTCCTTTCATCAATTAAATAAACTATTTGATATTTACTTTGGCATTGAAGGTAAGCAAAATAAGTCAGTTAATGACCATCTTTTGTCCAATAAGTGTGAAGAAAAAATAAAGTTAAAAATGTATTCTTATTTATTTCTATTGTGGTTTTGGACTTTCTCATTAATCAATTCTATGCTGACTTTGTTTTATAATTTTCCAAAAAGACTCTAAACTTCTTAACAGAGGTATTAAGAGAAAATTATGCTATATGTGAATAGAATCAGGAATTCCCCTGTATTAGTTAGGAATTAATTAACAAAAATAATTAACTAAAAGAACATTGGTAGAAATTGAAGAATAGGTATTTCTTTAAAATACTGTTGTTAAAGAATTGGTCCTATCATGTAATGGAGAGTCAAGGGAAACAACCTACCTTGGCACTACATTCAGCAACGTCACATTAATTGAATAGATTATTTTAATTTTATAGGAAAACCACATGGGAGTTACACAAATCATAACACAGTAGAATTAAGATTACACATTCGAACAAAGATTTTTTTTGTCTCTTCATTCTTCATTTAGTGTTCATGAAGTCATAGCTCCCTCTGACTGATATAACTTCATTTTCTTCCAGAATTTATTAGTCTTTGTTTTTTTCATTGTACAGGTAAGTATACAGGCTGCAGAACATGGGATCTGGGAATAAAAAATGGGAGGCTGGTTTCAGCTATATTTCTGCATGTGGATGTTTTGCCTGCTGTCCTCACAGTTTACAGTTTAGTCACCCAGGTTTGGTGCTACAAAGAAAACAATTGCTGAGTGAAGGCACTGGATGTTTTGTGTCAGATATGCACAAAACACTTGCTTAAAGCATTTCTACTGAAAAGATTTAAAATCATTATAGTGTGTATTATGTATGTCTCTTCCTGGGGTACACACACATGCAGAGAACAAAACAAATACACTCTCACAGAAGCTATAAAATAAATAGCCTTTTGCAAATATATGGGTAATCAAAGTTGTTTTTATATTGTGGTGTGTAACAGGTACTTTGAAATAATTAACTTCAGCCTGATCTTCTGAAAGGTACTTGTGAAAAGTTTTTTTAAAGTTCAGATGCAGAGGGATAAAAGGAAATCTATTACATTTTTAAAGAAAATGCCTCTCTCAAAGGAGCTAAGAAAGTACAAATATGTCTCATATGAGTGATCAAAGTTCTATTCACTGTATCTTCAAAGGGAGAAAATAAAAGTAAAATCAAGCTTTACTATATTAACATAGACTGAAAATTATGAAAAAGCTGAAATGCTTCTTTTTATTGGAGAAATCTGCTGTATTGTTAATCAGCCTTTATCAAACTTACATGAAATTAGAGAAGGATACAGTAATGGAGGTCAGAAACCAGAAAACCCACAGCAGCCAAGTCAGACACCTGACAGAGAGGAGCCTTCTAGCCAGCTGTTGAAAAACTTTTTTTAATGTAGTGGTATACTTGTGTGTTTCTGGCAACTCTGAGAAATACAATATAATTCTGATGTGGGAACATGTGTTCTGTCTGAAGAAAATTCCCTTCATAAAATGGGGTACAATGACAAGTAAAAATGCATCTTCCCACCGACATAATAATTGTCTTCATGGAATTAATTTCATTTATTTGTCTTCTAAGTTGCCAGCAATTCTATCACTGTTCTAATATAAACAGCATTTTAAAGCCTTGGGCTTGTGGAACTGTTTGGTTGTGAAAATTTGAACTTCCTTTAGAAAAGTAAATGCAAGGCTTCATTATTGCAGGATAAATTTAAATGTAAATTCTAAAGGTTCAAAGGGAAGTAAAATGCAATTTTTAGTGGTTATAGTAGAAAAAGAAAAGTTGCTTTTACATTTGATTGGCTAAAGATCATTAATTTTAAAAAGCAGAGTTGCTAGTGTTCATAGAGATGTTTTCATTTTAAACTGAAGAGTAGATGATACTAATTATTTATCTATCTATTTATTTATTTATTTGTTTGTTTGCTTACCAAATCTGATCACCAGAGGCCTAATTAAGGTTCTGCAAAATTTCATGCTTTTTAGTAGCAAATATGCAGGGATTCTGTGGAGTTTTTTTGGTTTGGTTTCGTTTGTTTATTTTTGGGGGGCTGTTTTTGTTGGTTGGTTGATTAGTTGTTGGTTTTTTTTAACCCAGACATTCCAGACCCTGATATTCTTGGGAAATATTACTATACATTAGTTGTTGATTTCTGTGATATATTTCAGTCTCACACAATATTAATGACTTCTGTTTTTATTTCTAAGGTTTGTCGAGTTGCCTATGAAATTATGCAGACATTGCATCCAGATGCTTCGGCATATTTCCATTCTTTGGATGATATCTACTACTTTGGGGGACAGAATGCTCACAACCAGATTGCTATTTATGCTCATCATCCACGAACTGCTGATGAAATTCCTATGGAACCTGGAGATATAATTGGAGTAGCTGGAAACCACTGGGATGGTTACTCAAAAGGCATCAATAGAAAATTAGGAAGAACAGGCCTGTACCCATCCTATAAAGTTAAGGAGAAAATTGAGACAGTCAAGTATCCAACATACCCAGAGGCTGACAAGTAGATTAAAAGGAAGACGTTCAGCAGTTATTATAAAAAACTCAGTTTTGATTGGTTCAAACCAGTCAACAACGCACTAACTTTTGGTTTCTATGGGATTTGAATTTGCATTTTATCATGCGGTTAAAATCAAAGCCTTTGCAATGAAACTGGACAAGAAGCTGAGAACAAGTGGATGGGCTATTGTCTGAACTTACTCTTAAACATTTTTGTTACATGCACTCTCACACATGCACACACAAACCCACGTACAGCAGGAAAACTGTTGTTTTATACTTCTTGTCTCTTTTCAGGAGTTGTCCCGGTCATTAGTCTTACGTGAGCTTTGGGCTCTTTTCTCCGCCATTAATTGACAATAATGTTCAGACTTATAACACTGCCACATTGTGTAATTTGAGTGACATGAACATATTTTGTATGTGCAAAATTTGAAACATGGTGCCTATATTTGAAAAGTTTGTGACCTTTTTAGAAGAGCCATGCCTGTTTCACAATGGGCAAGAGTCCACTTTCATCTGGTGTTACCGTGACCACTGAACTTGCTTCAAACAAGAGATTCAGATTTCAGACTAGATTTCTTTACAAGTTTGGGGGTTTTTTTAGCATTCCATTGATTACTTCTCATCATTAATAAAATAAAGGTTACATTCAACAATCAAGTAGTCACTGTCTCTTAGGAGCTTTTGTAAACAATGCCATGAACAGATTCTTTAGTACTGGTAATTTCTGGACATTGCCTTTGATTGAAAAAACCAACAACACAAAATACACAAAAGAAGGAAAAGGTATCCGGAGTTTCATTGAATTTTAAAACACTTGTGTAGTACAGCAGTTGCATAGGGCACAGCGCTGCTCAGCTTTGTGGACAGTCAGTAACAGCAGGATTATTCCAGTGGCTAAATTGCTTACATTTACCCTCTGACACTATTTTCTTACCTTTTCTGTTTCTCTTCTGAAAATAATTCAGGGTTTAGGGTATTATGGATGGCCACTTAGAATTTTGGCATTGAATATAATTACTTTTAAGTAAAATACTTCAGGTTATCCCATTTATAGAACCTGTCAGTCTGGACTACTTAAAAAAAATCTAACAGCTTACCCAAAAATAGTAGGTTACAAGGAAATATACAAGGATGAAGTTTTATGCATGTCGTAAGATTATTAGTACTTCTTAGTATTTTGAAATCTCATGCCAGTCAGCTCTCATTAAGAAAAGAGATAATTTATAAAATAATCTTACCAACAAATTCATAGATTCGATGGTTGTATATATAGATACATATAATATGTAAGATGACAAGAGATTGTTTCCAAATAAAAAGAATATTTAATGGCATTTTATGGCTTCTAGTGCAATCCAGTTTGGATTACTGGAGAGCAGAAAATGTTTACTGTTCAAAGGCTGAGGAAAGGCCATATGAGTAAAGGTTAAAACAGCATGGCTAGTTGACCTTAGCAAAGCAAAAATATGCTTAATTATATTTATGAATAGACCAAGGACAGTGTTTACATAGCGAATGGGTGCACTTGACCATGAATAAATTTTAGGCTGAAAACTAAAAGGAAATCTCTGGAAATGTTCCATTCAGCAGCAGGCTTCCAATTGAAATAGTGCTGAGATGGAACTGGATTGGTATGTGAAGGAATTACAAAGTAGTACTTTCTGACATTGCTTTCAGGACCAATCCTGTAGATCCCCTCCAGTAATATGTCCCTCAACTGAAAAATTATTTTGCATCTTGAAAAAGGACAACAAAATCAAAGTTGAAATCTCTGAGGGAAAAAAATATACATTTACCATAGTGTTGAATAGACATATCAGTGAAAATGAGCTTAGATACCAAATGAGATATAAAGACTGATTGAAATATAATGGAAAGTTAGTAGAGCAGCCAAAACTGCTAAAGATGAATTTTTGCAACAAAAGATGCCTAGAGTCAACTGGCATTTCTGTATTTTGGAGCTGGTAAGGAAACAGCTTTATGTAAGTTTCCTGTCTAAGTGATACTGTAAAATTTTCCACTAATTCAGGCAAATGCTTATTTCAGAGGTACAAAAGTAGGATAAATAATTTTTTTTTAACTTTTTTTGAGTTGTACATATAAAGCTACTGCTACTTTCTTTTCAACTTGAAAAAATAGAAACCCATTTCTAGAACATTTCTTCCTCAGCAATTAGATCAATGCTTTTTTTTTTTTTTGAAAAACTAGTTTAGTTGTTTTTCCACAAATACTACATTAGCTAATTGGTATAGATTTATAGATTTTGAAAATGTTTTATTTTTTAAGCTATTTGCTTACAGCTTCAGAGCCCATCATTTCTAGCTCATTTCTTAGAGTGTGATTCAGAAATAGTATTCATAAATAAATTAACACTAAAGTTTTCCTGTAGTTAGGTAACTCAGTTAAAAATACAATTAAATAAGATAAATAACAGAATATCCAAGATCAGCCCAAAGGTAAAAGCAGGTGTGGTAATGAGAGAACTGAAAACACTGATGTTGTAGAAGCTGTACCTATATAATGTGGCAATTTCTCAGCAGACTGTATCTGACAAAACATTGGCAAGGTACACATACCTCCTTACATATTCTTAGTACCTAATGAATTATTAGGTCATCATCTTTGAGAAAATGATCATGAAGTTGTACAAAATTACAGCATTACTGTTAATAATTCAAAAATGTACTAATGTAGATGCTATGATCTTATTCCCCAGGGTCATATGATCCTCTAGTGCTCAAAGTGCAGTACTTCTCAGAGGAAGAAATCTAGCAATACCCTGCTTGCTGGATGCATGTTTCTAGAGATTTGTTTCCTTTAAGACTACCAATTAGTTATATTTTGGAATCCTGGGACATTGGTACATTAAAACTGATTTTGTTTTATATTAAACAAAATGAATATTTGAGACTTTATTCTCGCTGTACAGTGGGGTCCAGGTAATATAGAAGGATCGATGGGTATGTGGAAAAGAGACCCCCCAGATTTTTATTGTAGCTCACAGAAAAGTGAAATAATAGGAAATAAAATTTTGTTTTGAATACCTGGGAGAAAGCTGAATCTTTTGAAGGCTATGAACTCATTAAGTTACTAGCCAGAATGCTTGCGAGGAAGCAAGAATACATTGTTTCTTCTGTTTACCTTGTAGCCCTGCAGCAATCTAGTCTTTAATTTTTGCCGCATACCAAACCACCTTCTCTGATACCCATAAAACAACAAGCCTTCATACCCCCTTAAACAACTGCTGTTTAATTTAATTTTTTGTCTTTAGGAAACTTTGGTGCATGTGTGTGTATGCATGTTGCATACATAAAACCCAATATGAGCAGCACTCTGGCATTCTTCGCTATTTTACGTTATCACTGTCACATTCTCGGTAAATGCTTGCCAGGTAAATGTCGTCTTTGGAAACTTCATATTCTACATGCTGGTTAGAAGCTAAGAAATTTATTTTGAGTGATTCAGTTAACTGGTCTTCTGTGATATTGCTGTACCACTGACCTCAGTTCCTGATTTTCAGGCCAGCCCACGGTTAGATGGGTGAGATTTACAGGCTTTCTCTGCCAATATCCTGCCCATGTGAACTGCTGAGTATTATGGATTTGTTCAAAAAGGATGATGTTTTATTTCAAAGTTTTTACGTATTTTTAAATGTTTACCTTGTTTACCTTCAGATAAGTCTTTTGTTTAACCCTTCTATCACTGAATTTTAAGAAAACTTTAGGGAAACCAGATTCTTCTCCTTTACCAATTTTCTGAAAGGAGATCTGGTGATACCTTTTTTTACAGAGAGATATTCGCAATGCAGATGTTTCCTTCATAATGGGTTTTATGTTTCTTTGGTTTCCAATTATAAAATAAGGGTCTTCTGAGCTAGGGACATAATAGAAAATAAGTGGATAATATTCATGATAAATTCTTGATACTGAGGGAGGGATATTTTTCTTCATGCCAGTGGAATAGCACCTACCATTTAGAACATTTTCATAACAGTGAATTGAACTTGGTTTTTCCAGATCATTAGTTTCTTCACAATGTAATCTCTGATGTGACTGAGGAACCCAGATAAAAATAATTTGCTTAGTTTGGGAAATGGGAAGGAGAGAGAGTGTAATAAGACATGATATTGTGCTTTTAATATAAGTTGCTACATCATCTTATAAAGCCACAAATAAACATTTCTGTACTGGGTTAAGCACCTCTGCTAGTGAAATCATACATAGAATTTGCAATCCTCCTTTTGATTTTGCCTAATACCAGTCTGAGTTGTGTATAAACATCATGGTCATACTCTGATTATTGGTTGTTATTATACTACAGTTTCATTCCTGTTTTGGTGGCGTGGGAGCAGGTTGTCAAAGGGCTCAAAAGGTTGTTTGGTTTTCTTATTGTATGGCATTAAAATTACATTTAAAGCTCACTTAAATTCTACTTCCCTAAGGCACCCCCTAGAATTGTAATTATAGTCTCCAGACTTTTGTCAAGGTTCTCCCTATCTACCTGCAAGCTTACCTGCAGCAAGACTGAAGCAAAGAAAATAATTTATAAATATGAAATGCATACTGGTTGTGTTTGACTTCATAGTATCCTGTTCATTTCTTAAAAGCATGAAACATGCCATTGCATGATACAAATAAGAGGTTAGTATAAGATTCCCAAGTCTGCAGAAAAGAGTTGCTTGTCTGCTTGCTTGCATTACTGGTTGCATTCACTGTGTACAAGATTATTTAGAAATCCAGGTACTTGAGACAGAGGTCTTTCAGCATTACTATGGAATGTTTAGGTCTTTCAGCATTACTACTGAATCCCTTCCACTGATGTTTGCTGGTCTTTAGCCCTTTCAGTACTGTGCACAGACTGCTGGTGATATTTGCTATTCACTGGAATCCCTTTATTTTTTTAGGCTTGTTTCCTTTGACTCAGCTTGTCAGCAGAATCCTATTGCCACTGCAATTCAGACAAGTTTGGATTAATGCAAAGGCATGTCAGTTGTTTGCACAAAAATGTCTTTGCCATTGCTCGGAATTAATGTCACACTCAGGCTGGCTCCTTGGGAGGTGCTGTTGAGGGAAGGAGCCATCTCCAATGCACTATACTCCATGTGTTTTATAGCTGCTGGCAGTACATGTACATGGTTTTACTTTCAGTTTTGTATTATTTTTCCACTTTATCCAGACTCAAGATTTTGTTTAGTATATTTATGAAGCGTTTTCTGGAGGATGGTGAGATGAAGTCCCAAATATGCTACATTTTCTTCAAGAAATATAACAGACCTCATCCCATTACCTCTTAACTGTCTTAAAGACATACTATAGTTGTACCATTTTAGTAGAAGCAGATAGATTGAAATTTCCTGAAGACTCTGACTTTTTTTGTTCTTCTGTTAGCCCTACCACTTACTTGTATCTGATCTCGATCAGCTGTGGTTGTATGAACCTTCTGCTTCACATATTTTGATTTCTCTACCAGGTGGTCATTACTTGACCAGGATTCCAAGGGACAAGTCTGTATTTGGTATTTCATAATAACATGTAAATTGTATTTCTGGCATATTTGCATTTTTGTTTTTATTTTTTAGAAATGCGTTTTTGTGTTGTCCTTCATTAGTATAGTCAAGGATTCAAAGACGAAACACTATAATCTGCTGTGCCTGGTAAGTGTTTAGAAGACTTACAAGGCATAGAAATGTCTTTAATAATAAGGTTTACAACTCATACCATGACAAGTATCTTAACCAGATGAAGGACGTATTTTCATAGCATTCCCTATTTATTTTTGGCTGCAGCTTAATTTGCAAGAGACACAATGTGGATGCAGTCTTTTTACAGGACCATACAGATAATTTGCTACTCTTCAGCCTTGGAATCCTTTTTATTAACTTAGGTTTAGTGTTCCTCTCTGGCAAGATGGGGGAGGTTTGTATAATACAGCTGCACCGTTCTCAGTTAAGTAGTCCACTGCAAGCAGAGCTGTGAGGATATTGCAGCTCAGCTGTGAGAAGCCACTGAATGCATAGATTGCTCTCCAGTTTGACTGTCTGCAGAAGATCCATCTCTTAAAGAAGCCAAGGATATTTGCTGACACCTTTCCAAGCAGTAGCAAACTGGAAGAATGGAAAGAGACCAAAAACCAGGACATCCTACTCACTTCTTTGTGAATAAGAAGGAATTGGGCCTGTGTTACGTTGGTGGAGGTAGTTTGCTTCAGTACTTCTGGTTATTGCTGGAGAATGACCTGTGATGATGAGTTTATAATTCTAAATCTCTGGTCAGTTTGTAACATCTACAAAATTTTGTTTTCGTTGAGAATAAAATTTATATACACAGTAAGTTCAGCCTTGTGGAATTAGACAGTTTCATTCTTGCCTCAGATGGTGTGCTAGCTTTTCTTAAAATGATGGTTGCTTATGAATAAGATTCAGTTATTCAGCAAAGACAGAAAAAAACTTGGTAGGCTGGTTTGACCTTTTCTTAACCTGTACATCAGTAGAGATTATACAGGGGCTAGAGAATCTTTATGTGATAAATTTAGGATTGGTAGATTTGTTCCCTTAACTGCTCCTTTTGTTTATAAGCCATAGAATTTTGTTTTTTTAATATTAAAAAGTTATAGTTGCAATGTATCTCCCTGCTCAAAATGTGTTTCTTTAGGGCTGGTGATGTGCTATGACTGCTTTTTATTACACTGATTCGTATTAGCTTGTTTGTATATTTCTGAGTGTATTGCTCATTCCTTTTGTCCAGTGTTTAGACTATTAAGATTTATGATCCAGGAGTTGCCCTTTTTTGTATTTCCACCTCTTTGTTGCAGTGGGATTCTTCATTCAGTAGGATCCCTAGGCAGTACAGTAATATGGATTATAATTGTAGCCATAAAATGGCTTAAACATTTATGTCTGTAATACTAAATTCAATCGGATTTTGTAGTGCTTGCTTTTATATATGTAACATTATTGTTTTGTTTACTAATATATGTTGCTTATTTACCATTATGTGTGCATGAAAAAAAACCCTCAACCCTCAAGGAATCCAAGTATTAGAAGTCAGATTCAGGAATTTATCTTAGATATCTCCTACATGCTGATGACCTTTTTCATTGCTAGTATATTACATATATGGTTCTGAAACAGCACAGTGATTTAAGAAATTATCTTGTGCACTTTTTGTGCTCTCACTCCTCTTGGAAGTTAGTAAGTGAGCATGTATATGCTAAATCTACTTAACTGTGAATTGAAACAGGTTCTTTTCCATGCTGATTGGTCTGGTATATATTAGTCAATGATAATTTTGGCAGCAAGCAGGAATGTATATTCTTAATTTCTGTGCTTTTAAAATTGAGTAGAATAAGTGAATGAGCCATTGGAATAACAGGCTTTTCTCACCTTTTGGAGAAATGCCTAGAGCTTGCTCATGCCCTTTTTCATTCTTGCACACATAGACAGTTATGTATCTTATACGAAGGGATAAAATCTGTTGAAGCATCTGAAAAAGCCTCGAGAAGACCAGGATGCAACCAAGGTAATGTTTGGCTTGATACAAAGATGTGCCAGTCTTGTAATTAACTGAAGGTCGTGTTGTTCTTCTCTTCCTGGGCTGCCCCTTCAGGATTGATTTAACAGACATTATTTTCTTGTGACTTCATGCTGGATGGACACAGGAATGTCCTGCTCCTTTCTGATAAGATGTATCATGTTAATGCAGGTAACTCTGCTGTACTGCCTCCCTAGTAAAACAGTCTGAGTTTCCTCAGAGCACTTTTGATGCTACTTCCTCTTAATAGTTTCTCTTGAAAGATTTCCTTTTGGTAAAGCCACACACAGTGGTTGGAAAAAAAGAAAATATCATTCTTTACTGATAAGAGTCTGATATTTTATTTCTGAAGTAGCTGTGATTGGCCTTGCTGGCATAAACATCCACAAGGTAGATTTTAACTTTGCTCCTGTAGCAAGTAGTTACTACTGTTAGCTGTTGCCAAAAATTTAGTGCTGAAAGTAAGCTTTAAGTCTCTGAAAGTACTTCTGTCTCTTTTTACTGTCTGAGAAAGAGTGGTAACCCCTCCTGACAGCAGATGTATGGAGTCCAAAAGAACTAGTTAGAGCTAATTCCATGTGATACGATTTTTTCTCTCAACATTGCCACTGTTTTGTCTAAGTCTCTTTTATCCAGCTTGAATTAATTTTAGAATTTAGAAACAAGGAAATAGTGTTGTCTGATTGAAAGGGAGTTGTAAATAAGTTTTCTTAGCATGCTGCTAGTATAAGGCACAATGTCCAATACTCTCTTCATTTATGCAATAACTTCTCCAGCAAGTTTTCTACTGCTATTGCCAACTTCTTTTGTTTCCAACTGATTGCCTCCCTGTGTCTGCTTATACACAGAGTGGTCTTCTACTCTGTGCCTTTATATCTCAAAAAAACCCTGAATATGAACAAAAACTGAAAACAGAAAACTAAATGCAAAGATATTATAAACACATCTGATTTTTTAATCAGATTTTATATTCTATATATCACATGTTTAAATTTCAGGTTCTCAGAAAGAAAAAAAATCCTTTTTGTTCAGACTTCTTAATCCCAAAATAATAGACAAAAAGGTTTCTAGGAGGAGTAAAGGTTTTCCAGAAACAGTAGATCATTTAGCCCTAGCACAAACAATAAAAAATAGAAAGCTTATTGAATTCCCAAGAGTAGAACTGCATGAAAGAGTACTGAGAGTGCCAGAGTGGAAATTCACTGGATTATAATTTGGTTTTCCCCTGTTGGTTTCACAGCTCATGTAAGTTGCTGCTTATCTGTAAGGAATCAGCATTAATTTGCATCTGTAGAACTGGACAGACTCTTTAGTGTGCAGGCTGCCTGTCAGAACAGCTCTATGAAATTTAGTCTCAAGACTTTTTTAGTCTTACTACAAGATTACCTTGATGTTCTCTTAGAGTATTTAGTAGTTTTGTACCTTGAGGTTTTTGGATCACCACTTGTGAGTGTCATATAACATGAATGATAAAACTTTAAGTATATCCATCTGGAAAGCGTAGGAACAGCTGTTTATGCATAAGGCGATACATTGATGTGTCATGTTAATTAATCATTTTCAAGTCATGGGAAGTACAGAGTGTATCAGTGTTTACTGCACAGCAGTATGGCTAGCAAATGATTTGTGAAATCACTGTCCACTCCAACTGGGATGGTTTTTATAAAGGACAGCATCTATGATCAACAGTTTTAGTTTGAAGTCTGCCACTTGCTTTTGATGGCAATTATTCAGTGACTGAGTAATCAAGAATGTGAACTACATTTTACTATTGGAAGCAGAGTCAAAGACTAGTTGAATCTTACAAATCACTTAAGAACATGTTATTGGACAAAAATGCTCATAATGATTTCAGTGAAAACTCTCTGATCTGGAGTTTTGAGATTCTGTCTGGGGAGGATTCAGTTTTCCAAGTGTATATCAGAACAGTGCACTGTACCCATGTATTTCTACTATTACTACTAGTCTGAGGAATTTTATGTTGCTGATGTAATCCTTTCTTAGAATTCCTCACATAGATCAAGCTTCTGTTTATGTATGACAATATAGTAATATATACACAAGCAAAGAAGGGTGTTCCAAATTCCATGAATCCTTTTTCCTTTTGTATACATTATTGTTAGTGCTCTGGAATTAATGCCGGAGAGCGTCATCAGATTATCATATCAATACTGAAGTTAAGTATCTCTAGCATGCTTGCAATTAGAGAAAATGTTTTTCCAGGAATCACAATTGAAAATTGCTTAGATGAGTGATCCTTATTTTCAGTGGTAGTACCATTTAGTGATGGATCTGTTTGCAAAGGAAGGCAACAAGCCTTTTATCAGAGTCTGTTGGAATACTTGTTTCCCTGAGCATGCATTTTTGATTCCAGGGAGGTGTGCTGATGGAAACGTTCCTTAAAATTCTTTTGCTACTGAGACGTGTCAGAAATTTAGCTGAAGCATTTTATTCTGGCAATTTCTTCATAGACAAGAAAAGCTTAGTCCACAGGGTAGTTCAAATCATCTGAGAGCTTTGTGGGGAAAACAGTGATTTTCTGACTGATGACAAAGTATTTGTTTCATGCTGTAACATTTTTCAACAGCATCTAGAAAGATTGCTCTTGTATGCATTTCTGATCTATACAGGCTACATTCAAGTAAAGATTAATCTGAATACCAGGAAAAATATCTACAAAAAAATAGATATGGAAATAAAGTTGTTTGTTTAACTGCAGCTTCTGATGATAATGAGTGTAGTTTTTCTCATAGTTTTCTTTGGAAGTTTTGGACCACTCCAAGGATTTACCTTGTGCCATCAATTAGAGTCTTCTGTCCCTTAAAAGGCAGTATCCCTTGTCTTATACTCCATTAAAATTTCCAAGTTTTTTTCTTTGTAATATTCTTCATGCATGTGTTGCCTTTGTCTTTTTGTGATATGTATGCATATTTTAAGACTGCAGTAGCTAGAAGAGTCTTTTGAAAATTTTGGTATCAGAAGGCCCTAGACACATGCATATAGTCTGTGTTTCATCATTACAAAATTTTCATTGAATCATAACCAAAGCTCCTAAAAATACCGATAAATGTACACAGCTCAGGTATCATAATGACTGTAATCTTGACTTGGTTTGGAATTAAGCTGTTCATATTTTGTCTCTTTTGAGAGTCTTATAAGTCTTACAGTTTGCACCTGAAAATTTCAAACTAGATATGAGTGGAGTGCAGTGCTGTAAATGATCAAGGACAGGACTGCTCAGTGTAATCCAAGCATGTCCAAAAATTTTCACCAGCTTAACTCATTGGCCAGTACAAGAAAATAACATAGATTTCTCTAGAGACCTTTTCCAAAATATGTTTAACAATTATTTTTCTGGGTATGTTTTTTATTTAGTCATTCCTTCCATCAGTTCTGGAAAAGGACTGATTTCTTACCACACTCATTGATTGGAATAAAATGTCAACTGAATAGGAATAAGCAGGTCAAGAAAGAGAAAAGCTAATTGCCTTTAACAGAGTTATGTTTGTAGTGTGCTGTTCCCTAATGTATTCGAGTTTCCCCAGCTCTCCACTTGCTTTCTATTTCTTTATACCTCATGAACTCCATAATGAAAAAGAAATAAGCATAGAGTGTTTCCTTTAAGTCGTTCTGAAGTGTACTTAGGAATTGAAGAGCCTCAGTTTTCTTGATCTAGGTGCCTGCCCAGCCCCAGTGGAGTGCACATTATAGCAAGACTTTAGGAAAAAATAAGATACTTAATGGATATGTATTTTTTAATAATTAGGGTTTTAATATTGAGATAGTTGTGCATCTGCTCTTCTCTTGATAGTTATATATTTATTCTGCTAGTCAGTATGAGGGGTCATGGATGTTTTAGTTATCAGCCACTACACTCTTGGTCTGTAATAGCTCTTTCTGAGGGTTTAGGGCAAGAAACCCAGATCAGTTCTTTGTTCTTTCCCTTACAGCCTTATTAAGAGATTAAATAATTAGCAATGCTTTTTCCCCACACAATTTTCCCAAATTCATAGTGACAGTTTTCTGGTTTAGCCATCACAGACTAATGATTATTTATCCATGTTCTAGAATGTGTGTATATATCATTCTGTCAATGTTATTTTTAGACTTTGTATTTTGAGAGAATGTTGTAAGGGCAGACTGGGTTCTTTTATGAGAAAATTTAAGTCACTCATGTTAGGATTTTTTTTCCTTATTGTCCAGGTATTTAGAAATCATGGTGACCACTCTAAATGTGTAGATAACAGTATGAATAAATAATGTTTTTACCATCTAGCCCCAATTCTTTTGGTTCCAAGATCCATATAGTTTTATATTATGATCTTACTAGAACTGGAGCCTGCTTAATTATTTTCTTGAAACCAGTGTGACTTTTCCTTTGTCATTAAATTATATAATGCTAGCATGAGGCCCTAAGGAGACCTGAGATCTCAAAATTTTGAACTAGATACAAAGTTTAGCTCAGGATAATGGCAGTGATTCTAGCACTACTGCAAAGCCTTGTCTCCATCAGCACCAGCCACCCACTATCCATAGCTATTATTGCAGTGTGGTAGTATAGCTGAGAAAAGTTACAAGTCCTTCTCTGGCTCAGCAGAATTAAAAGATGCAACTTAGTAAAACCCAGTTAGCCCTTGCAGAATTTAAGTGCTTCAGGCCAAAATTAGTTTAATCTTCACGCAAGTTTAGGAGACAGGTGCTAAACATAACTCAGCTAGCAGTTTGCTTTGTTGTGCAATGAAACCCTCACATCCAGCACTGTTCCATGTATTCTTGTGGTTAGAGAAGAAATCCCTGAAATTTGTTTTCCAAATGGTTATATCAATAGCCTGTGCATAAGTAATGCTAGAATTGTTTCTTGATGGAGACTGCACTTTGGCAATATAGTATCTGAAATGGTAATTGAGATGTAGCAGTTTGTTTAATGAGGGCCGTGGCTTTTTGTGTGTATGGAGAGGTTTACTGTAAAAAACTGGTGTTCAGAAGTCTCACTCCAGAAAGAGAATAAAGGAGCAGGAGCTGAACTCTCCCCGTAGGTATGGTTGTAACCACCTGCTGCAGCTTGCTAATTTCTTTACTGAAGTTATAACAATGTCTCATATTCTGGTTGATTCACTACTTTTCCATTATCATTTATTCAACTGCATTGTCATTTATGTATACTATGGTTTCCTCTGTATTTCTTTATTTTCAGGAGCCATGTTGGCCTCCAGAAGTTGGCACTGATAAAGCTGTAGTGGCTGGGAAACGTGCCTAATTTGAGCGCATATATTCTGAAAAATGCTAATGGTCCTAAACATTACTCATGAAAATGTCAACAGGTGGTGATCTCTATTTGCAGCTGCCCTGACATCATTTAGATTAGGCCAGTGGCAGGACTAACAGCTTTTAGCCTACCAGTGTGTAATACAAGCCTTAAAATATGTGAAACATAAGAATCTCGTGTTTGAGTTCAGACTGTGTCACCATTTATTAACAGTAATCATTTAATAAGATTTTGTTAAACACAATATTACTGTTTTCTAAGTGTGGTCATGTACATTTTATCTATTTTCAGTCCAAGTAATTGACAATTTCTTGTAAAAACAAGGTAGAATTTATATACGAGGAATGAGAATGGGAAACATAGATTGAATTGCATGTGCCAAGTCAAAGCACAAGCACTTAAACTACTCTAATATGCTTGGGTCCTGATTTTATAGGAAATGAAATGTGTCAAAGAGGAGGAGGAATTCTGAGCCCTGAAGATTAATGATACAAAACCCCTCATAATTGGTGTTGATATTTATTTTGAAATGTCTTCAAGTGGTTCAGCTCAGTTTGAAAGAGAACTTAAGTTTATGTTTCAGCTTCCAAGAGGCGTTAGAGGATTTTGGTATTATTACATTTTCTGTGTTAATTAAAGGCAAAGATACTCATTCCCTTTTGAGCACATATCAAACCCCTGTTGGAGAATGATTCCCTGCAGCATCACAGCTCAGAGAAGCAGGTGTTTGACTAATGTTCAGTGAGGATGCAAACATTTTCTAACAGATGTTCAGAGAAAAAGAAAACATAATCATTATTGCTGTGTAATTATAAATTAATTGAATTTTGCTGTAATAGTGCTTAGTCCATAACTGCTGGAAGATGGTGAAGCTGTGGGAAAAGTTCTGTTCATCATGTATATCTATTTCTCAGTGGTCTGTTGCCAGTACTCCAGTGGATTGTAGTCAGATATGCTTCAGATAGTTTTAATACACCAGGGAGGGAAACAGCAGCTAACCACAGTAAAGTCATCGTTGCCTGATTACATCTCCTGATTCAGTGTAACTCTAGATTAAACACACCTACACTGAAGTCCTCATGTAGATGCACTTGAAAAAAATTACTGTTAAGATGGTCAGCAGGAACTTTCTAGTTGCTCTTTTGAGACTATGTCTTGAAGACAAAGTTTAATGTAAGGTGCTCATTTTAAACTCCTTATGGCTATCAAGCCTAATAAAAGCAGTTTGAAACATCCAAATATGGCTACCTAGTAGTGCTTAAATAGTAATTAAAGATACTTATCATCTGGAATGGGGAACCTTATTGAAGTCAGTTCACAATTTCTTCTGACAAGCTATTATATTCTAGAAATGATAGGTTAATTAACATATCATAGCCATGGGGGAGGTATGGTTTGCTTTGTTTGTCCTTGAATGAAAAATGTCATCTTAGCAGATGAACTTAACCAGCAGTATTGTGTCCTGTGAAGAGATCTGAAGTCAATGTGCTCTTTGAAAAATGGAGTTTCTCAAGTCTGTTTACTTGTGACAACTGTTTCTCTAGGAAATAAATTCTAAGGGGCAACTCAAGGATATTTAATGAACGTTATATTTTAAATTGAATTGAATCTTTCTCTATGTTTGTACTTAATTTTTCTGTTACTCTTCCAAGGTAAGGTAGTATAGATAAAAAGTTTTCTTTTTTTTGCTACCTGTCATTTATGACCTGTTATGCCTTAATGGTGGATCCTTGTAAAGCAAAACTTTTCAGCATGCTTCATTATCCCTGTTTCTAATTGTTTGGATGCTCACCATTTGAATAATGTTACAATTATTCCAAGAGCATGAAAAAATTTCTGCTGAAAACCAGAAAACCCTATAGAAGGAATAATTTTGTGTGTTTTTTTTTTCCCTTAGGCAAAATCTGTTTTCCACTTTGCCACAGAAGGCTCCTGAGATCTGACATGATCTTTATTTTCCCCAAGTTTTTAATTACTTATTTAATTTTTATTTAAGTCATATAACTCTTCTGCAAAGCACTGCTATGTTACATTCCTGAAAATACAAGATCCTTCTCTTAGTGATACTCCTTTCTATAGCATAAGTGGGGAGCCCACTGAGGTAACATAATTTGAGCATGACAATTCTCTCTGCACTGTTAAACACTGAGGGTTTAATTCCTGATCATAACCTCAGTCCAGAGGAAATGAAACTGCTAATCAATTTTCCTCCCTTAGTCTCATGCACTCAAACGGTATTGCAGTGAATATGTTCCAGGATATTCACTGGGGCTGTGTTGCAGTTTCTGATCATTGTATTCATCATTCAGGTTGGTCTGGCAGAAAGCAGGATTAGCAAAGTCCCCATCCAAGGTTAATTCAGGCATCTATTGTGAGTACTGGTATCTTCTGTCATCTTTGACAGGTTCAACACAGCCACACCTTCTTGCATTTAAAATGGAAATATGTTGAGTGAGACTGGGATCTCTCACTGGTCTCAGACCAGTGGGAAAGTCTGGGGCAAGGAAGACTTACCCATGGTAAAAGAGAGTTGGTTTAGGGGAAGATTTAAACAAACTGGGCATTCACAAGCCCATGACCAGACCTGACAGCAAGCACTGATGGAATTGGCTGATATCATTGTGAGATCACTCTTAATTGGTCTTGGGCAGTCATTGTGTTTGGGGGACATTCTTAAGAGCTAGAAGAAGGCAAATGTCATTCTTATCCTGGAGGATCTTGGGAGCTACAAACTGGCCAGCCTTGCTTCAAGGGAAGGGAATCCATGGGGCTGATAATTTCTGAACATATTAAAGACAGAAGGGGATTTGGAGTTGGCATGCAATTACAAAAGGACTTTCTTGCTCAGTTGATGAGAGGAGAGCTGTGAACGTTGTTTATCTTGATCTGAGCTTTTGACAGAGTCTGAAATGCATCCTCAAGTCGAACTTACAAAGTAATTTATGATCAGGGAGAAGTGGACAGTGGGGTGGAGTGAAAATCAGCTGAGCTGCTGGCTCAAAGGTTTTTCATCAGCAGCACAAAGTCCAGCTGGAGTCCAGTCACTGGTGGTGTACCCCAGAACTGCTAGAACAAATACTGTTTGGCATCTTCATGGAAGACTTGGATGATGGGGGCAGGGTGCACCTCAATTTTACCCCCTGATAATCCAGAGAATGGGCTGCCAGGAATCTGGTGGAGTTCAACAGAGGGAAGTGCCAAGTTCTGCACCTGAGGAGAAACAACTCATGCTCTAGAGCAGCACTGGAAACCAAGTGGCTGAGAAAGAGCTTGGCAAAAAAAAGACCTGGGGGTTCTGCTGGATGATAAGATGAATGAATCGGCAACCAATGTTAGCATTTGTCTTAGACTGCATCAGGAAATTATTCCCCACAGGAAAAGTGATTATTCCCCTCTACTCAGCACAGGTTGAGGGCAAATCTGAAATGCTGTACTCAGTTCCAGGCTCAATAGTACAAGAAAAATGTGGACTTGGAATGAATCCAGGAAAGGCCATGAAGAAGATTAAGGGATTGAAAAATTGGCCATGCTGAATCAGCTGAGATTGTTCATCCTGGGGAAGACTTGGAAGGAAGGAAACCTATCAGATATTTTAAAGCAAGGAGTATCCTCCTTAACAAAGGACACACACTGAGGCCCGTCTGTGAAGGTAAAAGCAAGACCTTAACAATCTGAAAGGTCTTTCAAAAATAGGCTGGAAGAGTTGCTTAATCATCATAGCACATTTGTTGAGAACAATGTGAGTGGTGGCTTCTCCTGCTCTGTAAGCACAGCAGCTTGTTGTAAGCCCTTGTGTTTCAGAGAAAAGGTCATTCAGGAGATCCACCTTGCTTTTAAAGCTCTTTTTGATGGCAGCTAGCCTAGAAGAAATTGTTACTGATGAAGACTTGCGTAACACAGTCCCCAGTATAGTCCTGGAAAGTAGTCCGGTAGTAAAAATTATGGTCTGTATCCGTGGTCTTGGAAAGGCATCAGCCAACCAAAGAAATTGTATGTAGCCAGATTGGTTTTACAATTTGTGTAGCTTGATCACACATTAACTGGAGATACTTCCACATTAGGTTGCTTCTGAGTTTAGCTGAATGATGCAGCTGATGAACATGCTTGGGGGTGTGCAGTGTTTTTTGTGCTTACTGATACTCCTGACCACAGGGGCATTGCCCTAAATTTCCTTGTGTTCTGAACATAATGCATCTGAGAGAAGAGATTTAAACAGTTCTGACATTCCTTGTTGCATATTTTTTTGCTTCCCTGAGCCAGAAATGCTAAGTTCTTGGATCATTATCTAAAGCTACTGTCTACCTAGACTCATGGAGCTGCTTCTTTCCTTCCACTTCACAAATTTTTCGTTTTCAAGAGTATTAACATACGCACTCATCTCGTTATTTGAGTCAGAGTAAATGTTCCAGCACTAACTATCTTCTTCCTGTCTGCTCTCAGCTAAAACTTAAACTAATCATGTAAAAAGAAACACAGAGCTCTTTAGCATGCATTTCAGAGTTTAAGGAATTTTCTTGAAACTACCACTTGAAATTTTATTTTAAAACTTTCTGAGTACTTGGTTTTCCTGTAATAGGAGTCAGAGTACTTGCTATTTTTGATGGATAACTAAAGGAAAAACACATTAATAATTGGTTTTAATGGCATTTTGTGAGATTACTGAAGGGAAAAGGGAAGGCTTTGTGTGACATCCATGTTTGTTCAGAGCTCACTGAGTATAGGTTCTTAAAAGTTTATTTTGCCCTTGTAGGGACACTGAGAAGCTTGGGTTAGGGTTTTGGGAACTGTATGCACATGCAACTAAAATATATAAATGCTTTAAAAGATTGTAGCTCATTCAAAGAAATCTCAAATAAACTTAATAAGTATAAAATAACAGTTTCAGAATAGAGATTTTTGGACAGTTATAAGGACCAAAAGCTTATTTATTACACTGCATTGAAAAGCCTGAGTTCTTTTACCTCTACCATAAACTGTATGTATGCTAGAAGTTGAAAAGGTACATATTTTGATAAGACCTCTAAAGGACTTTCAATTTTTTTGGCTGCAAGGGAAGAATAGACCTCATTAGGCAGAAAGTAAAAATGAACAGTGAACTACCAATTTAGTTATGAAAGAAACAAAATAAGAAATATGGAATAATTCTTAGGATTATTAGCACTGATAATGAACCATCTCTTTAAATTGCTTAGCATTTTCCATTATGTTAGATTTTTGTAGTATGTTAGGTTTTTTTCCTCAAAACTTAATACCTTATTGTTTTCACCAACCTTTAAAGTTTTCCAGGCTCAAAGGCCTGCAGCAGGAGACAGTTTTTTGTAAATACTTCAAAATTCTCATTGAATTATAAAATGTTACAAATTACTACTTCTCTTACTCAATTTGCATTTCTGAAAGAGGTTTTTGTAGGTTATTGAATATAAAGGCTGCAAGTCCATGCTGCTGCTGTGATGTGATAATAAACTATTATTACAAACTTCTGCAAGTAATTAGATTTAAAAAAATCAGGATCTTAAATTTAGTCAGTGTAAATAATAAGTGCAGTATTTTGAAATTTTTTAAAGAAGTAAACACAGCTATATATATGGTAATAATTTTATGCTTCTTATTTTAAAGTGTGTTCAATGAGATCCTTGCATGAAAAAAGACAATTTTTTTTTCTGTAAACCTGCAGCTACAAAAAAAAGAAGACTGAAACCCTGACTGCTAAAGGTGGAGAATTCTCAGAAGGTAGGCGTTGTTACTGATTAGAGTCTGACACTCTTGTCTTCAATTCTGTTCATATTAGCATCTGTGAAATAGAAAATGCAGGGAAAGCAATGGGCAAAACCAGATAGGATTCCCATATTTACTAACTGGATGATATTTGGCACTCTATTAATGAACGATACTGCTGAAATGCCCAAGGAAGTCTAAGCAGAGAAAACATACATATGGAGAGGCTCGGTGTAATACTCTGCACTAATTAAGGCAAATTTACATTTACCTCTAATTTTGACACAGTTGCTGTGAAGGCTGAATAATTGATGCATAAATTCTTTCTGTTATGCAGCTCAGAATGTGAATGATAAAAATTTATGACAATGACCTAAAAATATATTACAACATTGTCTTATTCAGCCTTCACTCTCCATTGTGAACTTCGGAGGAAGTACAGCCCTAAAAATAGACAATGTTTCAGAGGAAAAATATGGGAGTATTTTAAGTTTTGTTAATAATGCATAATGCATAATGTAAATAACAGCAAGTTATGAAAAAATGCATACTGTGCTGACACTGATTGGGTAATAATTTGGAATGCACTTTGGTGAGAAGCAAAATCACGAGCTGCAGAAATGCCGATGATGCAGATTTTTCTCCATTTCTGGGGACTGTATGTTTTCTGCGTTTATCTGCAATGTATAGAAGGCTTGACATGATTACATTTGCAAGTAGATAGATGAAAGAAACCCTCTTCCTGATGCAGTTAGTAATTTAAAGCAGGAAAGTTGTCTGGTTAGTCAAGGAGATATGCAATTAGGCCTTGCACACAGCTGCACTTACCTGAGCTGGGTTTGTTCTGCTCTCTACAGCTTAGTCAGGTGCAACTGAACCAACTCTGACATAAGAATTTGCAGAGATCCTTAAGTGGCATTTTAGGCATATAATTTAGATCAGATTTTTTTTTTTATCCTCAAGAATAGCAAGGGCCAATTGTTTCAGAGTTTTATTTGTTCTTGTTTGTTAATGCTCTGATATTAATACAGGGCTGTTGATGATTAACTTGCCAGCCTCAGAATCATCAAGTCATTTGTTACAACTGACTTACAAATTCTGGAATAATCCTGTTACTTGGATATTAGTGTGACATAGAGTAAAGCTGTGTGTATAGCTGTCAGATGAAGAAAGTAGGATATGTATGTCATTCTCTAGGTCCATTTTCAGAGTCTCTTGGAAAATGATCTATAAATTTGAGTCAGAACACGAGCATATGCATTACTAGGGCTGCACAGATCTGTGATTTGAAGTTCAAGAGGAATAAACTCATGGACTATAGTAGCTTTGTAGCTCAAAATGTATTTATGTGCTGTAAGGTTCCATAGGTTCTGATTGTGCTTGATTCTAGCTAGCACTGTTACGTAATTAAATTTTCTAAGTCTGTTCTTTTCAGAAAAGTAATCCTTTTACAGTGTTCATGTCAAAAAACAAACCCAAACAAAACCAACCAACCAAAATAAACAACAAAAAAAACCCTCTGAAAATCAATCCTGATAATTTTAAACAGGCTATATTTACTTTCTAAATTAAATCAAAGATATGGATTATATTTCTATGTAAAAATGCTTGGCATGAGCTCTGGCCTTAGAGAATATAATAATTGAATATGTGAGATTGTTTAAAAAGAAACAACTTTTAGGTAGCATCCCCAATGTCAGTTTTATAAACTGCTTGTGATACAGCAGTGATGTGTATATTTTAAATTAAACCCAGTTTAAGACAATTTCTTTTTTCATAGTCCAAATGCATTGAGTCAGTGTAATTTAAACAGCAGTGTACTGGTGTTATGGCTGCAATGGCCAGATTTACTTTCTCTGGAAGAAATAAATTTTATATAGGAATTGAAGAAAGAACTTTTTTAATAGAAGCCATTTAATATTCTACTTGTTGGTCATCCTGACTGGTTTAAAATATAATAATTCTTTTTTTTATTAGCATATATTGTAACAATATTTTGCACAATACATACATAATCAACAAATACATGTGCACTGTGGTAGCAGAATTCTGCTCTGTGTTCCTTGGTGTCTTCCACTTGAGGATATCAGAGACCCATAAATGTCAGAGGAAAGCAGCCTAGTTAGATTCTGCAGAACTTGTAATTTACACATGAAGATCCTGTATTCTGCACACAAGATTTCCTGTTATCTCTTATAGCAAACAAGATATTCCTGGGCATGTTTGTATGCAGATATTGTATTTTCTGATGTATGAATGGGTGAAAACCTAGCTTCACTAATTCAAAAGGAATATTCTGGGTGAAGCCAGGTTTTCATTTAAGTTCTTTTTCTGGATGTCTTTTCAACTGCTTTATTTTGGATACTAATAGGGATTTTTTGCTGCATATTCCACTTAAAGTGTCAAAGATTTTGCAAAGCTTGCAAGGTTGCTTCTGTTGTGAAATGAAGGTAAACCTTTCCAGATAAATCCCTCTAAGTAAAAAGAAATATATTTTGCTTCTTCCATGCTAGGAATCTTGTAATCAAAGGTAATACATAAGATTAGGTAACTTATGTCTGAGTGGGAGCTAAAATGATGATTAAATACAGATTTCTTTCAGTTTCACTGTATAGGACAGTCCCAGCATTTTTTCTCAATTGTGTGGACAGACCCTTTTTCATCCCTAAGTTTAAGAATGGGAATTCTTCATGTATCAGAGTGATATGATAAGAAAGGTTTGGTAATCTTCTAATTTTAGTTTTTCTTGGACACCTTTTAATGTGCCATTTTTGAAATTGGGCATTATCATCATGATCATCTGTCTTTTTAACCCCCGATTTTTGCATTTATAACATAATAAATAGCCTGAGCAAAGGTCACTTTCATCTATGTTATTTAGACTGCAACAGCTTTCTTTTCAGATTTCGGATGATATAAAGCATCTGTAGTAACTGCAAAACAGAGGCCAGTTTGTTTTGTCCATGTATGAATTGACTCTCTTCCATCTGAGACAACAAAAGGTGAACATTTATTGAAGTGTAGAAAGACCAGGAGTAGTAAAAATGCCATTACCTACGTACACCTGATGCATTTTCTCTATTCTTGTTACAAAATTGTATTTTTCTGAAGTGGCCTAGAAATTTTCAGTGAGTGAATTGAAGAAAGGTCAGAAAGTAGCAATGTTGATTCCAACAGCCTGGATTGCAGACAAAGGCTCTGTTAAATACCTACAACAGCGGGTAGTGCTAGAATATTTCTGACCTTTTCAAGTTAATTGTTTTGAAAGTCACTGGTATTCTGTTTTTGTTACTAAAGCTTTTCCCTTGAAGTGTTCATAATTTAAATGTTTTTCTGAGTCATGCAGTTGAAAAAGTTAAAAATTGTGCAATGTAATAAAATAAAGAGAACCTTGGTATGACAGAAAGGAAGAATTATGTAATGTCAGGTTACCTTTCTTTGTTCTGACTGCTTTTTTTTCTATTACCTCTCTTCTTAAAAATGTAAGTAATACGTTGTTCTACCAGGGCTGTGCTCTTGTTAAGCAAATAAAAGATATATCTGAAAATGTAGGAAAAACTAGATCTAATGCAGATCTAGATCTAGATACTGCCATTCTTAGTTTCAAGGGGGCATTGCTGTCTCATGTTAACTGTCTGTCCACCAGGAAAGTCAGATCCTTTTCTGCAAAGCTGTTTTCCAGCTGCATAACCTGTACTGGTGCATGGGGTTATTCCACTTCCAGTGCAGAACTGGACCCTTTCCTCTGTTGGGCTCCATCCAAATCCTGTCAGCCATTTCCCTCTGAATAGCAGCACAATCCTCTGGCTTGTCAGCCACTTTTTCCAGTTTGTGCCACCAGCAAATGTGCTGAGAGTGCACTCTACCCCATCATCCAGATCATTAGTGGAAACATTGAACAGTTTTGGACCCCAAATTTATTTGCTACATTTATTGCCACTTATACACTTGTAAAAGATTTCACTGGGTTCAGCATGCAGTGGACTTTGGTTTTTCTGACTGTCTCTGCATGCTTGGGCCAGTGTCTCTCTATGCCTGCTAGGTTACCTATGCCTGTTTTCACCTTCTGTATACTCCCTTTTAGTCCAAGGCTGTGGTCTTGCTTCTTTCCAGTCTTCTCTCAGGATCCTGAGCTCCACCATCCTGAGCTCCACCATCTCGTGGTCTCTGCAGGTAAGGCAGCCCTCACCCTTCACACACCGGTGTGCCTCAACCTGCACCTCATTTATAAACAAAGTCCAGCAGAGCCCTTTGTTTGCAAACAATGCCTGCATCAACAATTACAAAAATTACAATGCCTGTAATTTTGAGATCTCTGTGTAGTCCCCAGGGATGCATAATAAATACATGTCCAATAGAGCATCAGTTGACCATCAGAGACCAAGCACATCTTCTGGCTATGCTTCTCAGAGCCATACTGAAAGGAGTTATTTTCTGGGGCTTTTAGTACTCCCTATGTGAGAGAAGGAGAACATTAATATTTATAAGTTACATATACACCTAAAGTCTATATGTAACTTTTTATGTCAAATCAACTAATTACAGGATTTGTACATGATTTTTTTTTGACACATCTGAAAGCAGGTGAATGTGTAAATTTTTCAGAACTCTTTCTCTATGGAATTTTTGGGGCACCTTGTCAGATTGTACATCAAAGAACACTTGGCCATGGTTCTCAAGAAAGTTCAGATAAGGTAAGTATTCCCTGTATCAAGGAGAAAAGCTAACATGATGGAGCTGAGAGAGACATGCTGGACATAATTGGAGGTGTGGGGAGAAACCTGTAGGTGATAATGAATTTGAACACTAGAAAGCAAGACAATGCATGACAAACTTTGAGTAGGTCCATTTGTGTCAAATTGTGTGTGCTTTGTGAAGCTACAAGAGTGAGCACTGTCTGAATAACTGTTGTTTCTGCAGGATTTTTTAAATTCTTTTTACTTCCAAACTAAATTTCTCCTGTGTGGTTGATGGAATGTTAGTTCAAATCTCTCTTTGACAAAACCCTTCCAGGTTTTGGAATTCTTCCAGTTCTGTTTTTTTTAAGGGCTGCTTGCTTAGATCTATCAACCAGTAGTGTCTGCTTTACAAGACTGGATAGGATTGAGAGATTAGTACCACTAATGGGAAAACAGGAACTGGGAAGTAAATACCTGTTGGAACTTCTTTTTACTGTATAGAGAAATGGAAGTCAGACAAACAAATGTTTACTGGATTCAGTTTTCAAATTATATATTAAATAATAATAATAGTTCATTGATTTTGTGTTCCCCACAGCCCACTGGGGGGATCTATAAAATTGTCTAGAAACTAATGCTTCCAAGTTTTAATCATAAAGGATATGGAGAGGAAAGGCAGAAGAAGGTTCCATTGCGATGGTTTCTACGATATCTCCATCCAAGGGTCTGAAGGACCATCAGGATGGGTAGGCTATGTAGTGTATCATTTAACTGTTGTGAAGTTAATATTACAGAGCTCTGCACAATAAACTTTCTAACAGTCTTGGTCTACCCTGACATGCTTCTGTTGAGTGAGCACAAAACACAGTCACAGTTTTCATTTATGGAGAATAACGAAACATATTTGAGAGAGGGGCAGCAAAGACTCAGATGTATCTATATAGTTCCTTACAATCTACAAAGCAAGCAGAAGAGAATTTCTGGTGGGCTTGATTTATTGATTTTAATCTACAGTGAATTGACAGAATGTTTCTGTCCTACAGCACACCTGTTGAAGTATAATTGCAGAGAAGTATATGAAATAGATCATGGAAATGTTTCCTTCTGGCTTTTCTTCTTGGCAGATGTGCTAAATGGTTATTCCTTTCATCATATGGTTCTCACACTGTAAAATATAACCTGCTTTTTCTCTACTGCATAAGTCAGGCAAACTGCCCATGCACTAGCGGAAAAAAAAATAGATGACCTTTCTGAAACATTGAAAATTTTCAGGGCTTTTTAACTGGCATTTCATTTGTGTGTGCTGCAGTCACTTGAATTGGCACACTTTCTGTGACTTCACATTTCTCCTTTCTCCACATCAAATATAATTCATTTTGAAAATTAGCAGTGACATTTTATACTGAGGATTTATTAATCTTTGAAGTTATAAGATCCAGTCTTCCTTTGAGTGGAGCATTTATAAACAATATCATTAGAATTCTTCTAACAGGTCCCAATTAAGGATATGGAAAAAAACCCAAAAAAAGCTTGTTATATTAGACTTGTGAAAGTCCAAATCTGGGACAAAAATAGCAAACACACCCACATGGATGTACTGAGGACACAGTCCTCTCCCTATCTCCTCTATCTCTGATACTTTACTGGTTTGAGATAGTGATATAACTGTTTAAAAAAGAAGTGGCAGGGAAATAAAAAAATATTACCTTAACTATATTCTTTAGAATTTAGATTAAGGGAGTTATCTTTTTGTATCTAATTCAACTCTGATTCTGGTTCATTAATAGTTTGGAAATTGCAGATGAATGAACATAGGCATAATAACTTAGAAGTGTTGGTTCATTTAAATGAATAAGTAAGATTGTATGTGTTTTTTATGTTGTATGTGTCCTCTAAAGATCCAGCAGATCTAATAACTTGAGTCTCAGTGATGACAAAATATTACTCTTTCGTTATTGAAGCCAGATATTATTTTAAAAATATTCAAGAAAAAAAAGTAGCCCATATCTTGGGACTGCCACATGAATGTCCTTCGGTGAAAAATTACTTATGTATTTGATATTTCTTGAATGGCTTTAATAAAGCATATAAAACATATTAATACAAAATTCTCTCAGAGCACTGACACGTGCCAGAGGGCAGATTAATGAGAACTGGATAGCCAAGCCACCTGCCTGATTTTTGTACTGAAAATTCACTGGTGTTTTAAGAAATTGTTAAATGAGTCTGTAATTTTTCATTGCCAGAAGTACAGTGTCTTAGACTTTCCTTGGGTTCTTGATCAATATAAAGGGTAACAAGAGAAAAGCAGTCTTGGCTGCAGGGGCATTTGTACCACTTCTGGCTGTAATATCAATATCGTTGCCACATTTGTCACCTGACATGGCAATTATGTGTTTTTTAAAGAGGAGGCACTTGGTTTGCTGTAGAGTATTGTGGCTCCATATTCACAGATGCTTAGTCAGAAAGATTATTATAGAAAATTCCAGTTACTTACAAAATTGACACATAACATATCACAATCAAAACTGATGTATCTCTTATTAATTTTCTGAGCTCTTAGATAGTTAATAAAGTTGTGCTGTTTTGCTACTGCAAACTTTTTTCTTTTTAAGAGTAGGAGAAGATGCCCATAGTTGCTGAAAAAGCTTTGATTCACGTGAAGATACCCAGATTGTTTGCAAAAGACAGGTTCCAGGCAGAAATCAGACAGATAATAGAAGTTGGCTCCCCTGTTTTTCAGTTCTACCCTATGAAATCTCAGTATGCCCTCATTCAAAAGGGGGGAATTCTGTCTACAAAGATTTAAACTCATCCGACCTTAGACATAGAGAATAGAATAGAATTGAATTTGAATATTTGGCCAACTAGAATTTGAAAGAAGTTAAACTCAAGTAGGCCCACAGGCTAGAATGAAGTGTGCCAAAGGTTTGGTCTTCTGATTTAAGAAGTATTTAGGTGTATCCCAGCTACAGTTTTCCAAAAAAGAACTGGCTTCCTTATCCAAACTTTCCAGGAAAGTTGGCATCATTCACTCCTTAGGCACAGGATACTCATAACAGGTTTTTTGCCCAGGGCTACGAGTTTGACTCCTGAATTTGGAGGATTTTTTTTTCTTTTCAGGATTTTCTGTGATTTGGTGCAGCTGGGCTTTTTTTCCCTCATTTTGCTACTTCTACTGAATTAATCACTTGATGGGAAGCAGTTGGAACTGAATAAGATACAGGGAATTAAAACTGAACTTGAGCACATTCATTCTCACTGCAGGGCAGTGTGAGAAGCTTCCCTGATGCAGACCAGATTTCTCACACCAGAACAATTCATCTGCCTTCCTCACCAGCCTCCTCAGGGGCCCCTGAGAAGACAAGAGTCAACCTTGCTCTCTGCTCCTCTCAGCCCCATCACACAGGTGATGGGTGATGAGACAGCCATCCTACAAGCTGCAGTTCAGATGATGGGTGCAGATTTGGCTGTGTGAGAAGACTGGTTGTCAAGCCGTGCCATAGGAGCCCTCTCAGTGCACCAGTAGATGTGTGCCTGTCTCAGGATCAACCACCATAGTCTCCTTTGTGTGATCATTGTGGAATGCACTGATATATATTTAGTGTAATTGTAGCATAACTTCACCTAAGTAGAGGGGATGGGGAGATCTGGCCACAACTGCTTCCATCAAAGCCCATGGGACTTACTTGTGAATCCCATTGTAGAATAGAAGACCTGCAGAAAATGTGTTGTTGTGTTTGCTGCAAGGTTTGAAGGAAGTGGCTTAGAGGAAGGAAATTTATGCCTGTTCCTCTCAGCTCAGCCAGAGAGATTGCACGCAGTTCAGTTCTTGCCTACAGAGCTTGTCTCAGGTCAGTGCCTACACAAATTAAATTCCCAAATTTGACAGATGGGATGTGTTTGTTCTCAGTTCCTTGCTGTGTCCCTACACGAAGTAGCTGGAAAAGGAGAGGCGTTGGAAAGGACAGCAGGGGATGGGTGTTGTTTTGGGAGAAGGTTCCAGGTCTGGCAGGAGGACAGTCAGTGCAGCTTGGGAGGCTGCAGCTCAGTGTGACACAGACCACCCGGAGGAGCACAAGCAGGACCCAGAGACAACCAAGTGAACTTCCTTGGTATCAGAAGAGACTGGAAGAGTTTGGTGCGATCCAGAAAGCCACACAGCTCTCCAAAGTGATTCCTGTGAGAAAGGATCTCTCTCAAGGTCACAATGAGGAGAGGAGAGATTTGTTTGGACAACTGTTTCATTTTCATTCTGTCAGATGCGGTCACTTGGAATTTTTTGCAACTTAAAAGCTGGGTTATTTCTGCTTGTTTCATATAACTTATCCCTTCTTCAGTTTGAAAGCCTTTTGCGTTCTTACATTATCTTCCTATAGACTGAGATCTAGGCAGATCCAGATCACACAATTGTTGCCATTCTATAAATTAGTAATCTCTGGGCATTCACTATTTCTATAGTTCCTGTCTGTAAAGGACACTATCAGCTGATCTTTGGTGTGGCTTTCTGTTGGTTTTGATGTGATAATTGAGCTGACAATAACTTTCTGCAGGTGAAACCTTTGCTTTGCAGCTTTTGCTATTTGAGTGCTGCCTTCTGCACCAACACTGTCTGGTTCAATGATTTTGACCGAAATGTCTACATTTTTCTTTTCTGGCCTCTGTATTTTTCTTAGCTACTCTTCTGCATATGTGCTTAGGTCTGTAGAGCTTTTGATGACTCAGCTTGTTTGAAATGTGCAGTTCTTTGTGGTGCAAGTAGGAAGAGACCTAAGTAAAACAGTTGACTGTGACAGATTGTAGGGAAGCAGGGCTCTTCCTGTGCTTCATAAAATCTGCTAGGGTGCACGGATTGTGAGAGGAAATGGCGTCTCGAGTCTTCTCACCATATATGGGTCTGGAGAAGTATTTATATTGTCATGTAGGGCTAAGACAGATTTATTCCAGTTCATTTCGGTTCTTGCAGCTCAGCTCTGTTTTTATTCACACTTACTCATAGCTTTCACACACTTGCACAATCACACATAAATTTGACAATCTGCATGAAAAATTAATAATAGATTTGAAGATCATGATGTTATTTAATGCTTTAGGGAACGTGGTACAGTGAACTTGTTATGCAGGAAGTGCATCTTATCAAGCAGGTGCCCTTGCCATGTTCAGCAAATGATACTTCTACGTTGTCCCTGGCAGGTGGTCTCAGAGCTACAAGTGTTCAGTACACCTGGCCCTAATGCCTGGGGACTGCATCAGCATAAAGGCTGCCATTTCTAATTACTGCCAAATCAGAAAGTGCAGTGGGAGGATCTTTCTAGTCCTGACTTATTCCGAGCCATGTGCTAGTCCTGAGCTGTAGCAGTGTGTAATTAGCTGGTGTGCATTTGTTGCTCTCTGCAAGGGTCCTTTCACAGGGCCTTTCAAAAAAGTCTCTGCCCCATCTTTAAGACTTAGACTATTCTCATCTAAAGAAAATGTGGCAGGAAGAAGGAATTAGAGTTATTAAACACTCAGATAAGGAGATTAAAGGATAGGAAGTAAATCATGAGATGGGTAGGATAATATGAAAAGAGAGTGCTTTACAGTCATTATCAGTCTTAACATTGAAAGTCCTTAAGTCAAAGGTATTAAGGCACATCCAAACATTTGACCATAATCTCCAGTGTAAGAAGGCCCTAGAAGACATGATGAGGTTTTGAGAACCACTGTCCTTGTCCATCATGGCCAGGATACTCAGTGCTTGTGAATATATGAATATGAAAGAATGTTTATTAAAGAATGAATGAGTTAAAACCATGTGAGAAGGACAGTGACTGAGTGAAATCAATTTTGACTGAAATAAAATTCCCTTTTCTTCCTTTATGGTCTCTCACTAAGTTTAGTCACAATACTTGTGTAACACCAGTGCCATCAGTTAAATTCAGAAATACATAACCAATTTTACATTGTGTTAGTGATATTATAACATTTAGAAGGGGTAGGAGAAGAGGCTTATTATATTTTGATATTGAATATGTGTAATTCAGAACTTAAGAGTGAAGAAGAATCAGGACAGCATTATTGTTCCTTTCCTTGACATGTGAGTAGGTAGGTAAGGAGGCCCTGCCACTACAAATTCAGTATTTAAAATGTATATTCTGTTGAGAATTGTCTACTTATATTAACAGTAAGTAGAATTGCCAAGTTCATTTTTCAGGGGAAGCAATGTTGCTACTGGCACTGAATGTATTCCTCAACATTTCCAAAAGTGCATTGTTACCTACATTGTTTGTATAGCATTTATTCCTGTTGTTTGCTATGTTTCTCTATGCGATCATAGTGATAGACTGTACTGTTGAATTCACAGTTCTCAGTTTGCTTTTGGGTCAAATGCTGATGTAAAGTGCATCATTCAGCCAGAGCCATAACACACTGCCTAGCAGTTGCTTAGGCTCTAAGGTTTGGTTATTTGCAGGAAGAAAAGGACATGTTTCTGCATTCACACACTGAAGCAACAAATGAGAAATGGGATCATGAACTGGGAAACACAAGGGTTTTATATCTAAACCACTGTCTGGATGCATTTGCCTTGGGGAAATGCTGATGCTGGTGCATTTCCCCTGAGCACGGTGGGAAGGACACTGCTGTGCTGCTCAGTACTGCCTTTGTGAAGTGCCATGTGCTCTTTACAATGTCATGGACCCCTCTGTGCCAATGGGAATTTCGCCTGCTATGAGCCATTAATACTGAGGTCACCATCTGCTTCTTTCTGCTTCTGGGTGAGACAAGGACTGTCTTTTTTTTTTTTTTTTCCCCCACATGGTCTGCAGCCAATGTTTGAGTTTTAATATCTTTAGTAAAGGAAGAGAAAGAGGGGCATCAAATGAATAATTATCCTAGAGGCTTTTTGTGCATTAGTTACACAGGAAAAGCTGTCAGACTGCAGTCCTGAGACCAACAGTGGGGGTTTATAGATTTTGAAAAGGTGGCAGCCCAAACTCTTCTTCTGTATTACAACTCTGTGAGTGTGCTGATGTGGTTTTACACATGAAAGTATTGCTCTCAAAATTTTAGTCCTGGCACTCATGTACTATCTTCTACAACACAAGACATAATGCTGCTTTCTGATATAAAGATATTTTTCTCTATATGATCATTTGCACTCTTCTTGCAGAGTTTAAAACACAACCATTTTTATTTTTAATGTTGTATCTTATTTGTGCAGGAGCACTAATTACAAAGATACAGAGCAGTAGAAAATCTGAGTCAAAATGTCAGTGGCAGTCATCAGCTTGGAGAAACACACAGTCTCCATTAAAGTGTCATTAACCTTTGGTTGAATCCAGGACCAAAAGCTCTCAAAATGAATATTAAGAGTGCAAAATGAAATGCTGGAAAGATGAGTAAAGAACCAACCCAGTGCATTGATCAAGCTAATTTTCAGGGCATTTAGTAGAGCAGCATTGTTAGGGAATAATGGGCACTTTTATTGGTAAACTGAGCACTTTTAGTATAGCTAACGAGACACAGTAAACATGCAGGTTCCTCATACAGTTTTTCTTACCACTTTTCAGATTAAATTGGCAGCATAACATCTTTCTTCTATATTGTAATACAATATTTAATTTAAGTTTGAGTGCTGGTTTGAGATACATTTTGCATGAAAGATCTTTCACAGAATAACATTGCTGTATTTTTTCACTGTCGGATACAAGAAGCAAATGGAGACACAGGAGATATACCACAGAGGTTGTTTGAGGTGAGAGCTGAATAAGGTGGATAGCAGATCCAGTATCCAGTCACTTGAATGAAAAGAACATTGAATGCCTGGGACAAAAGCTGCGGAAGTGTGTTTTTGTTTGAGTGCTGTGGGTTGCGCCCCCAATCTTAACTTAATCTTTCCTACTGCAGTTTCTGCTTGTTTAAAGAACTGTCTTGTTGAAGTCTTAATGTGTCCCCTACTCCTTCTCAGATGAATGTTTATTGACTCATTACAAGAATTTTACAAGTAAAAGCAATGTTGGGGATTATTTGCTTTTTTTCAACATGTTCTAAAACTGCCTAAGTGATCAACAAAGAAATTTTGATATTTCACTCGACATTTAGATTTTACATAGTGTCATGAAACAACCAAATATTTCCTCTAATGAGTTGTCTGGGAATCCCATAGAAATAAAGCCATACTTCAATGTAGTATGTTTGCTTATTTGTTTAGACAGATAAAACTGAGGAGTTTAAACAACATGCCAAGGGTCCCCCAAATCTGACTACTTTTATTATTTCCAGATGTCACTTTCATAAATGTATTACCTGTTCATTGCAGGCTGAGGTCAAGAGAAGGGTTTTTCAGTGGTATCAGACAAAGCTGCAGTATGCCTTTTGTGATAACAGAAATTCAGTGTGAGATGAATGCAGCTCAGAATACTAAAGCTCAGTATGCCCCAGTTTCGTGGCTGACTGGAAAGAAGGGCTGTTCCAAACTGAAGGTAGAACAGAGGGGGGTTCTCCTTGTACAAAAGTCGGGTTCTTGTTTGTCTGCCAAGTCCCAGCTATCCCCAGGAAGTGGAGCAATGTTAGAGACTGTTACAAGTCACCAATACTTGAAACACCTCTACAGTGTACTATATTCCTTTCAAGTAGCGGAACAAACATGCAGATTTTGGAAAAATTAAGCCTCTGTTGCATATTCTTACTTGATGTCTTCAAGGAGTCAAGTGATAGCTTTTCACTCATTGCCTATGCTAATTCTGGTAGAAGTAGTAGTAATATTGGGACTTAAGTTTTTATATTTCATAGAATCACAGAATGGTGATGTCAGAAGCGACCTCTGAAATCATCTGATCCAACCCCCAACTCAAGCAGATTTGCCTAGAAGCAGCTGCTGAGGGGCAATTACAGGAGGCTTCTGAATGTGTCTGAATATGGTGACTCCACAGCCTCTGAGTAACCTGTGCCAGTGCACAGTCAGTCTCACAGGAAAAAACCTTTTTCCTGTGTTCCGGTAGAACTTCTTGTGCCTGTTTGTGCCCATTGCCCCCTATGCTGTCAAGATGCTTGAAGATATCAAGTTATTTTTCCCCAGTATTGACCACTGGTGCACTACTGGTTACTGGTTTCAAACTCAACTTGGTGCCACTGATCACCACCCTATGGGCCCTGCCACCCAGCCTGCTTTCAATCCATGTCAGTTCTGCTTCACCTCAATTTTCTTCAGATTTTCTTCATACTGAGGATAGTTTGTTACTCAAATCTAAGTGGAGCTGAAACAATCATATATCAATAGAAACAGTTTGGTTTTAATATATTTTAATTTTAGATTGTAGTGGTTTGGCAATGCAAATGAATGTTCAGATCTGTCAATATAATTTTGTCCAAAATCCTGGCAGATTTTTCTTTTAGATAACTGCTGGTAGGAGATAAAATACTGTTGCTTCATATTTGATTTTTTTCCTTCACCTAAATGTTTCACTACAGGATAGTGTTAAATTTAATTACCTTTTCTGTTTGCTACAGGAATAGAGAAAGTACTTGTAGAGCACAAAGCTGATATTTGCATTACCACCTCTAGAGATGAGAAAGCTTCAGCTACTCATTTTGTTCGTGGCTTCCTAGCAGTTCATGCCAGGTATGGACAGCTGGATACTTTGAGGTGTCCCCAAACCACTGAATTTTGCCCATTTAGCAGTTATCAGAAAACAGTTCTCCTCACTGATAATTTGCATTCAGAATAGTGTTCTCTCGCTAATTCCATAAGTGTTGGACTAACTCCTGTGTTTGTTGGTGGATTGTGTGTTCTTCATCTGAACTTTCAGGTTTTTGCATCAGCTATCATGTAATGTGGAAGTGTGACTATGAACTTTGTCAAACAAAATGTGAAACCCCTAATGTCCTGTACTTATGCTTTTCAAATTAACAGAGACTTCTGATGATGAAATTCTAGTCAGGTAATTTTCAGTTTGCTAAAATGAATTTTTTTAATTGACATAAGGCATCTCTAAAATAGGAATGTTATCTGGTCTTTGGAGGAGATTAAAGAATAGTTGTGTAGTTTTATTCTGCTCCTAAACCTTTCATTTTCAGTTTCCCTTTTATCTCTGTCTTGATGTGACAGATATTGTCAAATACTGAGAGTACTTGACACCTTTTTTCCTGAGAAGTTGCTTTTATTTTATTTGTTTTCCTTACCTTCAGTATTTCTGGCCAGAGCACAGAAGAGCTTGCTTGGCATTGCAAGTCACAAAAATTCAAGATTCATCAAAATATCAAAGTTTCTTGGTGCAGCATCAACACTTTCTGTCCTTTGAATTTTGTCTAGAGTTTATAATATATCTCAATCACTGGACAGTACAGGGTGTGTTCTTAAGCCTTTTAATGTTGCACAGTCAATGGAAATACCACAATTAACATGATATTACTTATTTTTAAACTAACCTTTTGTCAACAAAAAATCCCTCTGAGCCGCTCATTTAACTTGTTGGGTGTCATGCCTCTTGTCCCAGGGGAACCCAACCCTGGCTGATTGTGCTGTGTTGTGACATTGACAGCTTTTTGCTGCAGGGAATCTTCACATATTTTTCCCAGGTAAAGAGACAGCAATATGATGAAATTTTAGCTGTTTTGGGGAGTGGATACAGTAAGAAAGGCAATCACAAAAAATGTACAGTTGTGGGGCACACAGGACTAACACATAGCTGTGAGGCCCCTGTGTTCTATTCCTGGCTCTGTCATTGTCTGGTGCTATTGTGAACTAGTAAATTAACCTTGTTCTGTGACTGCAGCACCATTTATTAAGTAGGAATGATAATGCTTAGCACCACAACGGGGCAGTGTAATTCTTTGCTAATTAATATTTATTAAGTGCCAGATTCTCCATAACTCTGCACCTTTGCAATCATTTACATCTGTGCAAAATGAAGACAAAGTGGCTGAAAAGTGCTGTTATATTTTATACCTACTGCTTGCCAATGTGAAGCGTAGTACCATGATTGCAGCAATGGAGGATCTGTCTCAAATTATTTTTGAGACACTTTTGCCTGTAGGCACAGACCTACTAATTCAGGAGAGGAAGCACCCCTAACGCATATATCCACAATTCCCCTTCTTAGAACATGGCACAGAGCAAAGTTACTGTCATGTTACTTAAGGTACAAACTTGCAGGACACTACTTCCCAGCTTGCTGCTTATGTGCATATTCTTAGATCCTAAGGTAGTTTATCTGCCAGTGCAGAAGGATTAAAGTCTGTTACTTACTGTGACAGTGTAAAAATTAATACCCCAGCTGAACCTTGCAATAGCTCTTTTGTATCTCCAGGTTATTTTGATAAGCTTAGTGATCACATATTTTTAATTTTGTTTCAATATTGTAGCAAGTATTTAAAATATGATAAGGAATACAGGAATTCAATGAAACAAAACAATTTAAAACTTTTGAGTCTTGGTCCTTTGCCTGCTTTCTTTTTATATGGAAGAAGGCTTCAGATGTGAGCTTATTTTCCTTCTTTCCTTCAGTAATATTTTCCTTCTGGAGGTCTTTCAGTTGTCCCCAACAAGTGAATAGAATCACTGCTCTGTCATGCTCTTGATTAGGCTGCCCAGAAGACGGCAAGACAAGATGCCACCTTAATTAATTGATGAAAATGAACAAAGAAAACAGGTAAGAGAAAAACTATCAGGCTAGCACAGAAGATGGGGGTGAGGGGGGGTTGTGATTTGGCAAGATCTTTGCAGAATCTTTTTGGCAGGTTGATACAAATCAATGCCTGTTTGCCATGCCTGGCTCAGCTTTTCTCTCAGCTAAATATAAAGCTTCTTTTGAAATCTGACTGCATGACTGCATATTCTAGGCTATGGGAAAATGAATAAGAAGTGCCAGTAGTTTTGGAATTAAGAAAAGGAAATGTTACTTACTAGATTTTGCATTTACTGTTTTCATAGGCTGAAGGCAGAAGGTTATTTCAGCTTTATTCCTGCTCAGTTCAGGTTTAATTTGAAAAATTATGGAAATAAGACATTTTTTTCATTTTCTGTCCACTTGTCCTCAATGCTTTGCTTTGCATACAGCAGTGGCCAGAATAATGTATATGTTAATCACAAAATTGCTTTAGTGCACATTCTTATTGCCTCTTTGATTATGGGCCTGTCACCAAGAGCTGAGCTGCTCAGAATACTCTCTGATTAATCATGTTCTCATCAAACACTTCACTTTGCAGAGTATCAGATAATGATCCTCCTCACAGAGAGTTAAAGGTTTTCCAATAAATAGAAACTGTGGCTGTTGAGAACTCCAGACAGTGTGCTATCCAATAATTAAAGTGATGGGAAACTATTCTGTCTGTGCTTGTCTCTAGAAGATTAGCACATTAAAATATTCACTCTTATGATTCCAAGGAAAAAACTAGGATAAGAGAAACACCAGATGAGTGAGGCGATATGAAGTAAGCATGAGCATGATCAGCAAGTATGAATCTATATTAAATGAATGCCCTACCTTGCAGGCTCCATGACAATCCTCCATCTGCTGTTATTGCACAAACAGAAATGTGTTTTCTTCTGGCATCTGTTTGTGTTTGTGTTTGCTCATAGAGAGTATCATGTAGCTGAAATAGTCCAACTCATCCTGTCATAAACTTTATCCTGTTCAGTCTGTCAGCTTTAGCCACTGTAATGTGTACTCTAGTTCCTTGTCCAGTCTGTGGCTCAAGAAATAGGATTTTTCCTGGAGAGTCCTTTACCTTCTGACTCTGTGGGTAATAGGTATTTTCTATTGCAGATTGAAATGGACCAGTTAGAAAATAGCTCTTGATATTCTTTAGTACAGAAAATAAAACAGGTTCCAGAAGGCAAAACTGAATGAACTAGAGAGGCCAGAGGGGAAATCTGCTTTCATGCCTTGTCTGCTACATAAATATTTTGAATATTCAAATATTTTTATTGTATATCCTCCTTGATTTTTACACTCTGCAAGGCTGCAAGATGAAGGGGTATGAAAAATCTGAGGCTGCCCATTTCTGTGATGTGATGATGGATACAGGACATATTTTTATGTATGCTATATACTTATAATATGTGCATTATAAATGCATATTATATTTTGGAGAGACATCAAATCACTAATTAAAATAGCGACCACTTAGAGATAAGTCAGTAATCACTCAATATAAATGATGTCAGTAGTTTGTTAAGGTTTTTTAGGTCTTGAGCAGAGTGAGATATACCTCATCAAAAGATAGGGTTAATCAGGTAGCTGAGTTACCAAGAAAGTGGTTTACCAAGCTAACACATACTGCCAGACTTCAATACTATTTATGAGTTTGCTCTTAGCCCATGGCAATCATAAAGTAAATTTGATTTGGTTTAGTCAGCACTGAAGGAATCTTAAACTGGATCAGATTCCCTTGTATTGAGGGAATATGAGGGAATACAGATAATAAGGGTAAATACAGAGTGTATTTTGGATGAGCCATGGTAAGCTGTCAAACTCCAGTACGGTGACTGTTTGCCTTATTCCTTTTTCTGCTTCAAGTTGCAGACCACACAGGCGTAGCTGCATTTCTCTTCGCAGAGAAAAGCAAGGCACAGTTTCCCAAGGATATTTCTGGGATTCACATTCTCTGAACTTCAGAGAAAGAAAAAACAATTCTTATTCAATTGCTGCTCCTCTTGTTGTTCACAATTGGAATGCATTGTGGAAGATTGTTTATGAAAGACAATGGGTGTTTGGATTCTGGTGTGAGTGTTTTGATTCATTGTCCAATAGAATCCACGTGTGTGTGTTGGGACTGTCGGCTGGCAGACACGAGGTGCTCTTCAGCTGAGTGCAGTTGAATGCTAGGCAGATTCAGTGTAATATAGTGTAATATAATATAGAATTAAATAGTATAATAAAGTAATTAATTAGCCTTCTGATATCCATGGAGTCAGATGCATCACTTCTCCCTGCCACGGGGGTCGCCTTTGTTTCCGATAGACAGGGAACAGAGAAGTGGTTTAATACAGTAGCTGACATAAAGATCCTGAGTGTCAGGAGACCTTCATTTAATCTCTGCTTTTCCACTCACTTGAAACATGATGCTGAAAAAATCATTACAGACCCCACACCTGACCTCCTCCAAATTCTGGTACTGCATAATAATTCTCATCTACTCTTGTAAGACATTTTATATCCTCTGATTAAAGGTTGAATTTAAAGGTGTATCCTTCCATAAAGACTAATTAGGTCAGGTTTTGTTATGTATTAGATTTTTATGAATGGGTTCCTTAACAGAGAAAAATTCTCTGTGTTATCAAATAACTGACTAAATGTAAAATCATTTTTAATTGTGGCTTAAGGGCAGCTAACACCAGACACCCCTTTAATCAAAGGAGTGAAAACTATTAATGAGGGTGAAACTGAGCCCTATATGTCCAGGTAGTATGAGACACACTGAGTTAGTTCTGTTGAAATTTAGTTTTTTGCAGCACAGTGACTTCCTGAAAGGATGGTGAATCATTCCCTGCATGTTTCCTTGGCCAGAGCTAAGAGTCACAGGGTTGGTAACCTGTTCTGCTCCATGCATGGTGTTAGCACTCCAGTCAGAGCTGATATTCCTTCATGCTAATCTGAGAAACAGCACAAATGCTTCTCTCTAATCCTTTCTGGGGGAGGTAGAAATCATGTCTGTGGTTTGTTTCTGTTCTCACAGGGAAATCTGGCTTGTTTCTTTAAATGTACATCCTCCAATATATTTTCCTGGGGGAAAGAAGGCTGCAGATCTGTGCCTGGCAGTCTGAGCAGAAAATGGTAGTTCTGTGATAAGTAGGTTTCCTATTCTTGGGTGGTAATTGCACTGTCCTTTGATGATTGCTAAAACCCCTGTCATTTCTGCAGTGGTGAAATAAAGTGAGCTCTTCTTGTGTGTGTGGGCTGTTGGTGCTGGATTTTCTCTGGTCAAGTTAGCATGATCCCTGAGCACCTCACAGGTAGGGACAGAGACTTGGAATATGGCCCTGTGTAGAACCAGGAAAGAGAGTGGGTCAGATGCATGGATGGGATAATATTGCCATCTGAAATGGAAAGAAGGGGCAACAAAATGAGAACTCAGGGTCAAAGGTTTAATTTAGAAATTACCATTGGAAGCAGCATTAATTGAAAAAGTCATACGTTTTCTCTTAAATGTTCCCAAATTCCAATCCAGTTGTTGTAATTTGGAATTTAGCATTTTAATTATACTAACACATTTTAATCCATTTTGTGACAATTCACTAAAGTTTTTATAAGTACAGTTGCAATTAAGTTTAATCTGAACCTCAGCAAAATCATCACTTAGCAAGTTTCTGCAGTCTGCCCATATTTGTAGATGGGAGGAAAATATTGTTTAAGCTGCTACATTTGAGGTAGGAATGGACTGAGCAAGTTTCCCAAACTTTAAGAAGTAAAGAGAATTAAGAATTGGAAATAGAACTAGATTAGTTCCTACAAGCCTCATTAGTTCCTACCAGCCTTGTTCAGCTCGTTACTGAGTCTCTCAGTATTCTACAATGAGCTGCTTCAGGGAGTTAAACTCATTAGGAAAAAAATCAAAGAGTTCAGATTTCCTCTTCAGAATATAACTATTTTACAAACAAAGGATTGAGTGATCAGTGCTTGCAAGTGGGAGAGAGCATGAGTGAGGGTGGAGGAGACCCAGCTCCTCTTAGCCATCACACTAAATTTGTGTTCCTCAGTCAAGTCACAAAACCACCGGTAGCCAAACGAAGTTACTGAAATTTTATTCACTGAAGGCAAAGTAAGAGGTATTTCAAGCCAAATGCACACTAGTGCATGAAATAATTTTGAAATGTTGCTCCCTTTGATGAGTTTTGTAGATAAGAATTACACTTATGCCAAAATATTGTCATCAAGTCTTTGTTTTAATTTACCTTTGAATCGAGTCATCATGTCACGAGGTTTTCTGTTCATGGTTCAGCTTTCCCACTGATTTTTTTTTCCATACATTATAAAAAAAGGTATTATTAGAAACATTCTAGTGAAACAAAATATTTAGTAAAAGATCTGCTTCAGGATAAAATGAGATTTGAAGGGACAGAGTGTTGCAGTGGAATGGCAGTATATATGTTTGATAGAGAGAACAGGTAATTTCAAATTATTTAAACCAATGGAAGTGGTTTGTTGATTTATTTGTAACATGTATTTAAAGGACAATTTATGTGAAATACATAATGTGAATAATTTGAACTACACATTCAGAAGCTGTATCAATAGTACAACACACTATCAGGCACTTTCAAATGTTAATGAGCATCTGCAAGTGCCTACATACTCTTCTTTAGGCTATTCCTGAATGTTCTGAGGCTGCCTTCACATCCTCCAAAGTGTCTGGGGGCACAGGGGCTGCTGTTGCCAATGGGTATTTCAGGTTGCTCAGGTTCTGAGATCTCAGTAAAGCCCCAGGGGTAGGAGGTGGTTGTACTTCCACAGCTCTGGGGGTAACAGCCCAATGCCCCTCTTTGGTCTTGAGTGGCTTCCCCTTCACACCCATCCCTCCTGTTGTGTGGCTCTGCTTCTGTGTGCACCCTGCCCCTTGTAGCAGCCCCTGATGTCCATGCTGCTGGGAAAACACCCTGAGTTCATGTTTCAGACAGAAGGGACAGTCTGACAGGTAGAATCTTTCCACATCACAACAAAAAGGCAAACCATCATCCAAAGTTCTAGAAATATTAAATATTTTTTAATATTTTAAAAATTTTAATGTTCTCATATTTTAATTAATTTTATACTTATATATTGGTAATTTGTTCTTGAAAGCAGTGTTATGTTTCCTATATGGTAATGAAAATGATATCCTCATTGATAATAACAGTTGAATGAACCTGATGATTCATAATTGTTATTCTAACTCATGAAAGGGAAACTAAATGCTAATTGCTGTACCTTAATTTTAAACCAAAAAGTCTAGGGTGCTCTACAGATTAGTAATTCATTCTAGCAGAAAGTTTTGAGATATTCTATTTGGGACTCAAAAGGTGCTTAAAATCTTGCAGTTTTCTTTAAAGAAGAATTTTAATAGTAGTAAATATTTTTGCTATCACATTATGCATTTCACCAGATGCATAAATGCAGCATAAAAATCAGTAAACACTGTATATAAAATTAACTTTCTTGTGTGTATTCTTTTAGGCATCTGCTTCAAGGTTCTCATTTTCACCTGACCATGAAGTTCTGGTTTTGCTATGGTACCTGGTTGTCCTGGATGGTAGATTATTCACATTTCCTCTTGTAAAAATGCTTCAGAAGAGCAATAGTCCTGAAAGTGGTACTGGGTACTTCAAGCTTAATGTTCCTTCTCAGGGGAGATGAAGAAATCATGCAATGCTGTATTGATAGCAAGATATTAGCATGAGGCCAAGGTTGGAAAATAATTATCACCTTTAACTCTGTTGCATCTTGCATGTAGATTTGTTAATGCATCTAAGAGCATTTAAGTCAATGTGGCTTGTGTAGGAATCCCAGATGAAAAGATATATATATATATATGTATAAAATTTTACTTTTAATTCAGTAGTCATTTAAATAAATGAGTAACTACATTTTTTTTCATTTAATTATTCATTAATGTAATGTATGGCATTTCCATGTTAGGGAACCCATGGTCAGTAATTTCACTGCAAGAAGAGCAGGGGCAGTCTGAACTTCTGAACTGGGAAGGTGGCAGAAGGATTGTAGTCCTTGCTGCTTTTGGAGCACTGGGAGGATGGAGGCAGATGGCTGCACTGTGTTGACTTTTTTTACTGGAGCATCCCAGTGTCTGTTTCTCTGTGAAGCAGAGAATTTCTCCTCTCTGTGAAGCAGAGAATGTCTGCATTGAATGTTTTCCAGATTGCACAGAAGCAGAGATAACAAAATTTCCGTCAGGATGACCTAGTAGGAAAAGCACGAGGTGGGGAAATCAGAATGTGTGAGTGCTGTTCCTTGCTCTGCTACAGACACCTTAAATAACCTTCAACAAGCCCATGAGTATTCTTTAGCATTTCTCCTTGCATGATACCTAATTCTGAAAGAAAATATGAGCTTTATTATACTTGTCTTTGCCAACACTAAGTTCTTTCTGAAAAGGAGTTATTATAACAAAACAAAGTATTAATTCTTTGACTTTTTAAAAAACTAATGACAAAGGTAATTCTTCTTTTTTGTGGTAGCATTATGTGTGCAAAATTAGATTGGTAGCAATGGCTGAATCAGTACCAAACTCATCAGATCTGAGTCAGTAACTTAAAATAAGATTTAATTGCCTATTTCCAGTACTCTGGATTCACTCTTATGTGGAGAAATTGATTGAGTATTTATTGAACAATACTGCAAGGAAAAACCTTTTATTTTTTCAGCAGTGAACCTTTTCAACTCTGGATATGTAACCAACTTTGCATTTTATTTTCAATAGAAGCATCAACTAAGCTTGAATAATCCATACTTCTCTAGCCTGCATCTGATTAAAAATGATCAATTTACTGGACCACTTTTCTATCTACTGTTTAATCCATAATTGGTTTCAAGTTAAAAAATACTTCTGTCTAAAAAAACACATTAGTCTTCTAGTGTCTGATGGGAGATGAATACTGAGGAATACTGATGATGCATATACACAGAAACCTAATTCTCTAATTCCTGTTTTTCTGCAGCCATCTCTTTTTCATAGAAAACATCCTTCAGAGTCATTCATGAAGAAACAAATCCATATGTTGTAAAGCTGTTAGGAGGCAAGCAAAGACAGCCTGATACACTTAGCACCCTAATTGTAGTGTCTTCCCAGGTTTTTCTGGACAGACAGGCCTTTACTAAATAAATAAATATATTAAAAGTTCCCCTTTTACTGTTTCACGTATATTCATAGACTTCCAAGGAAATTGGCCTGGTCACAGCATCCACAGTGATGGATCTGAGTATCTCTGGCTCTTAAAGCATTAGTGGTCTGTGATGAGCTATGAAGGATGGATGGCTGATGATTTTGGTGAAGCTCTGTAAGCATTTTCTGCTTATCTCTTTTTAGTGGATCTGATTACCCATTTTTATCACTGATGTAGACATGTTGATGGTCTGCATTTTCTGTAAGAGTAAATGTGTAATATCGTAAATTATTCATTACACCTGTGTGTTTCAATCAGAAGAGGAGACAATAAACAGCAAGAAAAACAGTAATAAGGGCAATGAAAGCTGTGTTAGAGTCCATGCTTGTTAAGGTACTGGAAGACATAAGAGATTGCTCCAAGCTGCTCACACACATATTCTGCTTATTTTTATTAGGTAAAAAACCCTTCCCATTAAGCAGTGCATGTCATTGATCCCTTGTGGAGCAACGTGAGGACTCAGCAGAGTTGACACTTTATGAATGGGACAGAGTTACACAAATGTTCCATGTCACGACTCATATTTTTTTCACTTCTAATTCTTGCTGAATAAACTCATTCCTGCAGCCAAAATATTATCTTTATTTAGTTTTGGCAGGAGTGATTTATATCAATTAGGGGCTTACTTAAATGCAAAATATGTTTTAAAAATATATGTAAGTAACATTGATTCATCAGGGTTTTTTTATGCTTTAATACCAGGCTAAAAACTCTTGGCTATGTTCAAGTAAGCATCTTAATTCAGGGATCATGTTCTGCCTCTGATCCTATGACTGTCATTGCTAATGCTTATATTAACATACTCATATATCATGAGGTTACAGTCAGATCATAAAATAATCACTGTCTTTCCTTGTTAACTTTCATAATACAAGGTTATTAACTCCAGAATTCAAACACCGCAGAATTGGAAAAAGAAGTGAGTTTTGATATCTAAAGCTTTAGTAGAACAATTATACTCAAGACTTAATGAAGAAATTAAGAGAAAAAGGACACTTTGTAGTCAAGGATAGATCCATCCTTTTTCTGATCTTGAAACACTGTAGTATCTTACTGCTTTATCAGATAAATTTAGTCTTAGTGCCATGCCTTGCTTCCCCAAAGTCTTATCAGTAGAATGTGTATAAAAGGATTTGGGAGCAGAAGTCAGTTAAGTCAGTTATAGTATGACAGGACAATTTGGACTGGAAAGAAGCACAGGTGATCTCCAGTTCCACCTCCTTCTCCAGTCAGGGTCAGCTGTGGGTTGCACTGGGACACTCAGCTGAGCCTTGTAAACCTCAGAGGATGGAGGCAACACAGCCTCTCTGGGCAGCCTCTTCTGCTGTTTGACTGCTCTCATGGAGAAAGGTTTTTCCTTGTATCTGTTCTGAACTTCTATTCCAGCTTGTGCCCACTGTCACCCCAGCACGCAGCACTGTGAAGAGGCAGGCTCTTTCCCATAACCTCCTAAGGGTGTAGACAGGCTGCTGCTGTAGGGGTCTCCTGAAATCCCTGCTTCTCCAGCTGAACAGGCACAGCTTCCTCAGCTTCTCCTCCCAGGACAAGCAGCCCCCAAGCATTCTGATGACCCTCTGCTGAACTCGCTCATCATCTTTCCTGGCAGACCAAACCTGGACACAGCCCTGTAGCTGTGGTCCAACGTGTGCATAGCAGAGGCAGTTCATCACTTCCCTTGATCTGTGCTGCTGCTGCTGCTGCTGACACAGCCCAGGAAATTGTTGGCTTTCCTTGCTGGCAGCACACACTGTTCAACAGAGTGTCCACCAAGGCTCCCAGGACCTTGGCAGCACAGCTGCTCTCCTGCTTGCCAGGAGGCATCTCCAAAGTACAGATCATGAAATGAAGACATGGAATATTTTATTCTGATTCCCAAGAAAGATATTTTGACATATTTTTGTTCTTTATGTTTTCTTTGAACAATTAAAGCTCAATTACATTGATCCAATTTTGCAGAGAACTAAAGTTATGACAGAACTCTACATCATCCTGTCTGCATGTCTTAAATCAGTTGTAACTACTAATCTATCCTTTTTCCCAGGAAGATCCTAGCAAAAGTTTTAAACAATATTATTCTATTTATTGAATTCAGCTTGATTGGAATGTGTTATAATTCTCATATTTTACTGATATTTTATAGGAGTGGAAAATATAATATGAAAATTGTGCAGGAAGAAAAATAGTCAGAGAGGAAAAATGAAGCAAAAATAGTATCTGCCAGACAACCAGCAGTTATTCTTTTGCAATTGACTTGTAAAACAGGAACAGGATTTGTGTGTTTCAATCATACCAGTAAACAAATAAATGAAGCCCTTATGAAGCATTTTGTGGACTTTATAGCTTGGTTTTTTTGCCATTTGTAATGAGAAAGGGCAACAGATTGGAAGAAGGCAGCATTAAACCATAAATTAATGAACTGTAATGTCTTTAAATCCCATTGTGAGCTAATGTTAGATTGTCATTGGTTAAATGCTTTCAAGGACTGATATTAATAACACTCTAAAGGGAGAGATGTCAGCTCCCTAATGGAATGGGGCCATTCAAGCAATATATTTGAAGACTGGTCAGCAAGCTAGCAAGAGCAAAGTGTATGCATGGAGACAAGGGAAAGGGAAGATCAGAGGATCATCACTTAATCCTTCCATCTTAGATTGTCAGAGATGAGAGAATAAATCAGTTTTTCACAAGAACGCTTTGTCCTGCTGGGCTTGTGTGATGCTGCAGTTCCAGGAACAAAAGCGACAGGGGAAGATATTTATTACAAAACTGCTCTGAAAATGAAATGAAAGCAAGTAAAAAATCCTGCTCCGTAATTACAAAACAGAAAGTTGTTGAAAACATCTCTGTGTTTTCCATTGTGACAGTAACATCCATCCCACAGGGGTTTAGAGATTTTCTTCACTTTCCACACTTAAGTATGGGCATACATTTCTGCCATGTTTCACTGTAGCTGCTTAAAAAATGGACATTGGAAATGAAAGAGAAACAAGTCTTTAAATGAAAATGCAGAGATATTGTAGTAGGACAGGATGGAATTTATGCAGTTCCTGAAATAATAACTGAATTGATTTTTTTTTTTGAGAAGATATAAGACTATACTTGAAGGCACATACTACTAGGTCTGTCAGAGTATTTTTCTCCTTTTTTTTTGTGGAGGTGGAAGTCTCTGTGGGTCAAAACCATATGCTCAACAGAGATTGGGTCTCCCATGCTATCTTTCTACTGTTATAATGTTCTCTAGGTCCAGAAACCATTCTCTCTGAGCTGTTAGCTGTGACAGAAGATGAGACTGGTGCGGGCTCAGACGGTTCAGTACGAGCAGTGCACTGACCAAGATACACAACGGGAAAGCCAAGAGGGTGCTGGAGGCTTAAGGATTGCTGGAAAGGCATGAAGATGGCTTCTATTAATCCTAATAGAAGTCACAAAGTGGGAGGAGAAAAATTCTGAGGTGGGAGATGAGTTGATATTTTTATTGAGAACTTTTGCCTAGATTAGTTATAATTCTGGACATTAGGGTTGCTCACATATTTACAGGGATTGGTGGCATCTGTACCCAGGCAGCATCTTTCCCTTTGCTATTACAAAAAGGGTGTTCCTTTGGGAGACAGGAATAGAGAAAATGCTTCTATTTTAGAATAAGAGCTGTGGAGATTACAGGGTGCGTGATCCAGAGATAACCAAAGACATGCAAGGATGTAATTGCTGTATGTTACAAGCACCATATTTAAAAAAAAACAACAAACCAAACCAATATTTTTCATAATGCAGGGATTTCATCTTAACCCAGGAACATACAGCAGTGCAAAGATCATTAGAAGGTTGCATCTTTTAGTTTTTGGAAAACAAGATCAGCAGATCGTGATGTGTTGGTGGGCAGGTAGAGAGATTTAGAGTCTGCATAACGAACTTGGGAGACACAGGTACATCCTTTGGGACATTTTGTCTGTGTGCCAAGGAGCACTCCCTCCTGCAGCACACAGTGTGACTGATGGTTTTAGTTATGGCTTCAAGGTCATGCCCTAATGTATGGGGTTGATTAAAAGATTATTCTGCCGTTATTGTACCAATTGTACATTGGTATGGCACAGATTTCTTCTAAAATATAAAAAGAGAATAATCTCCTATATTTCCACATTGATCTATTCTAAACCTAATAGTAAAGTCACAATAGCCAAAAAGGTAATAACATAAACACCCTGAAGGGTCTTGTTCCCATTAAACTTCAGAGAGAGATGGATTTGCCTTTCAAAGGGTTTTATTGGTTAAATGAAATCACACAAAATAGTCCAATCCTCACAAATTTTAGAAGATGGTACTGTGACCTATAAAAGGAATGTATTAATCTTTACCTTTCTTAGTTTTTACATGAAAGACTGTCATTTTCTGTTAGAAAGAGGCATTTTTATTAGTTGTCTAAAGCAGAAGAACAGTAAATTTTTACTTTTGGTTCAACAAAAATAACATTGTATACTTTTGGCAAAATATTTCTTGGGAAATACACATTTGAATAAAAAGAGGGTGGGAGCTATTGAGAACAGATATATACACTGAGACTGGCGATAGGAGATCACATGGGAACCTAAGTGATTCTGACAGCTTTTCTGTTTTAATGGTATTCTTGTTTGAGAAAATCCTGGATAAGAACTTGTACTTCTTGCAGCTGCCTATTCTGTGTGAAGCAAAGAGTTCAACAGTTCAGGTATTCCTGAATGCAGTTTGCTTAGATTTCCATCATGGAGAGAGAGCTGTGCTTGATCACAGGTGACAGCAGAGGCTCTCAACAATGCTGTGCCAGGCATCAGTGCAGAAGGTGGCATGTGGCTGTTGTAGACAAAAGGAAAGGAAGACAGCAGAGATTAAAATAGTTTTTAGGCATTTTTGAGGATGTTTTGCAAGGCACCGCAAAAAGTTTAAGTATCAGTAGTGGTCCACATATTCATTTGGAAACCATCACTTCAGAGATGATCACAAGGGCTCATGAGTCAGGGATTGTCATCCACATCTTCTGCCCGGGTGTGCAGTGAGGACTCCAGACCCTTTTTAGAAAGACAGAGAGCAGAAATTGTGTATATGTCTGACTGCCGGCACAACTTTGGGACTGACAGGAATGGTTTCTATTTTTCCTTCCCCATATGGAATATCAGAGGAGCAGTGAAGAAAAGCAGTTATTTCTGTTTCCCATGCTTCAATTTCTTTGTACAGAGAAAAATTAAAATAGAATGAAAATTGAAGTAGGAAAAGAAAGGAAAGCTGAATAACAAGGAAGATCAGTTATCAGTTGACGACCATGAATATTGAAATATATGTTCATCCCTAAAAGACACAATTTGTGGTGGCTACCTTACACTTTACCCTTAGCAAGTGTGAGAGATTGCTTGTCTTCAGCAAGATTCCTTCCATCCTGTCTGCAAGAACTCTTCAACACCATGTCTGCCCATGCCTAAACTATAAATTCAACTCCCAAAATCAAATCTGTCCTCTTCTGCATCTCTTCAGTCCTGTTATTTTTTATCAGCGTTAGTTGTAATTTTTCTCTTTTCTGGCCTTTTTGTGCAGAGTGATGTCTGTGTTTTCTATATCTGGCACAGACTGTGCAGATGAAAGGCTCACAGGATGTGTTGCCACCACTCATCCAAGTGGAAAGGTCAGACTTGAGACAGAACTGCCCTGATCTTCTGCACCTCTCTGCTTTCCTGCAGCCCTTGCTCCTGGGAGAACAATGTGACTCCAAAGAAGAACTCTTTTTCCCCATTTGCAAAGGACACTTATCATTCCAAGGGAAGACTGGAATTATTGGGAGGACTGGAGAGCTGCTCAGCCAGCTGCAGCCATGGTGGTGTGACTCTGAGCAGCACAGGCAATGCTGTAATGAGCAAGATGCTGCCAACTGTTACTTCATCTGCCTTGAGAGTATGGGAGTAAAGAAACGAGGAAAAGGAAGGAAAGTGCAGCCAAAGGCACTTAAATATCATTAGAGTTATGTAAATCAGGCAAGTTAAAAAGACAGAACCTAAGTGTTATTTCCCTCCAGGGGAGTACTGGGGATAACTGAAAGGGGGGAGCAATGTCTTGAAGAAAGATGAATTGACAATTTTTCTACATGAGATTTTCTTTGAGTAGATGGAAAATTACCCTATATTGATGTCTTATTTTGCAAGAATGATAAATATAAATACAGAATTTAATCCTTTAAGAATAGTATTTATCAAAAGGCTCATACCTGGTTTTAACATTTTAGCTGCATGACACTTAAATAGTAATTACATTTTTTTGGTTACTCTCCCAAACTGATTAAAATAGTTTATATTTAATTGTACATTACTTAAATTATTTTGGGTTGTACATCAGAAATTCAAAGCTCAGGGTAGATATTAAAAACATGGCTATTAAAGACCATGACAGATATGTATTTCCATGGTCAGGAGCCTTTACAGCTGTGACTTTAACTATTGAAAAGATATTCCCTACAAATACATGTGTTAGCAAGGATAATGTTCAGCAGGGGTGCAGGAGGCTGGAGCGAAGCATCCTGCTCTGCACAGCTCTGCTGGAATGGGCGTGTGTGACTGATGAGAGCCATCAGTTCTGCTCTGTGGTTGCCCTTCAAGGGAGTTTGGCTCAGGTCAAGATGGGGTGACTCTATTTATAATTGCATGTCTCTAAATGTCCCAGATCTTTGCATGGAGGTTCAAAATTAGGAAAAATTGAGTTGTGATAACCAGGAGAGTGTGGACAAATTACTAAAGAATTCTCTTGTCTGTGTGGCAAAGGACACACTGTAGCACTTGTGAAACCAAAACGGTATTTCTATGTCTCAGATTTCAGCTTATGCCTCTTCCCATTCACTGTATGGATAAACAAAACTCTTATCTGAGTTACAGTGCTAAGGACGGAGATATTAACATGTGGGGACATGAATTTCTGCATGTAGCCATCTTACTAGAGCAATGCCCCCTGCAAAGAGAGAGGCTCGGTATAATCAGAGCTCTCTGCAGTGGGAAGAGAAGGTGCAGATGAAGAGGCGGGGAGTTGCCATAAGAGATGAGGAGTATCCATCCAGGGGCAGTGCTGGGTTTTATGGAGAATATGAGCATGCACAAAGGATTCAACAGCTAACAGAACATAGACAAAGCCTGGGCCCAGTACACAAAGTGTTTTTGCTTGGAACTGCCAGTACATCTGCACTGCAAAATACTGGCCCACAGAAATAACTAAGAAAGCTGACTGTGGCTGCAGAGAATTTTGCCTGGGATTGCTTTGCTTCTCAGAAGCATTTTGCAGGCTATCTTGTGCACCTAAGCCACCTAACAGAAATCTTCACCTTACATTCTCCAGGGTGTTGTGGTTATATCCTGATTCTCAAAGCAAAGAGGTCGAGACTGATGAAGTTTTGATGGCTGAAAAATCTGAGCATTTGTTACATAGGGCTTTGCATAATTTATGGGCACAACCCTGGCTCTTCAAATCAAAGTAAAGTGAGGGATTCAGAAACTATTCATAATAAAGAGTAGTAAATGGGGCTGTCTTAACAATGTATCATGGCACTAAAAGTATGCAAATGTTTCTGCCACCATGAGGAGATGTAAAATTTCAAATCCCGTGAGAAGTGATATGCTACCATAGCTAGGCCAGGGCTTTTGAGGATTTTTGTCAGCCCAAAGGTATTCAGCTCTAGGTGTGCAGTTAAGGGTTAAAGACTGGACAGATATTTCTTATTTCTTCATTTGTCTGAATAGGAAGAGCAGCAAGTGAGACTGTAGTCACAGCAGTTCCTGAGAGAGGAGTCTTTTTGGAAACTGCTCTTTGGTTGTGTTTTAGCCGTTAGTTCACCTGAATAGTGAATGGCACTTCCAATGCAGCTCATGTGAAAGGGGAAGAACAAGAGCTTGGAGGCATGCAAGCCTACTTGCTGTTTTGGAAGCAAAATTTTTTCCTCCAGTGCTGCCACTGGATGTGCTCAGAGTTGATTTCTTAGCTTTCTTTGCAGGAAGAGAATAATAAAATACTGAAAGACTTAAATATGTGAAATCTCTTGAAATTACTAAATTTACTACATATGAAGAAAAAAAATGCCTGAATGCTTAGAATTTTAATGACCTTTGAAATGATTTTTTGCTTTGTGTCATGTCATGGATATTGTGTACACCCCATAGTATCCTTGAGAATCTTCTGCTCTGGGGACAGTAGTAATGTGACATGGATATTATAGATTGTGCCTGTCGCTTTTCCCGCTGACTGTGAGGGGACGCTGCTTGAGAACACATAAAACTATAAAACTCCAGGTGTTTCAACACAAGTGGCTGTTCTTGATTTTTTTGTGAAGTTGCATGAGGCTCTCACATCTGCTTGACTCAGCAGTAGGACAAAATCCATGTTAGAGTGACACTGCATAGAGGGGGCAGAAGATACTGTGTTTCAAGGACAGAAAATCAGACTCCAAAGAAAAACCGCTGCATTTCAGCCTTACCGTAAGCGGCTGCTCTGATGATATTGCAGCAAGACTCTACTTTTCAAAAGTGTCTAACAGATGTGAGCCATAGGAAACTGCACAGGTACCTGCTAATTGGGCCACTCCCCTTGAGAGGCTTTTGAAATGAGTCATAGGTGTAACCAAGTTGTAGGTTCATAACACTGTTTTATTCATAAGTCTTAGCTGAGAGGTACATCAGTGAATTGTGCTTTTAGATGTACAGGAGGAAAGATAAGCAATGGGCTACACTTTTTAGAAACCTGAGAGTTGTACTGAAAAGATGCAAAATGGTTCCTAGGTCAGCAGAACCTCACCTGCAGAGCTGCAGGCTGCAGAGGTTGGCAGTGATGAGGAGTCCTCAAACAGACAAGAAATGGGTAACCTAGTCAGTCTGACTCAGCACAAGTTAGGAAATAAGGGCAGCTCCTACTCACAGAGTCAAAGTGTGATAAGAGGCAAGGACTTCCATCTGATGGTGAATTCAGGACTCAGTTGGGTCTCACAGATCCTGACACACAGTGGGGGAGAAGTCAAGTGGCTTGACCAGCAGCAGAAGCCATCCCAGAGGCTCAGTGATTTCCCTGTTTCTCTGCTGGGGAGCCAGTGTGGCTCACCCTGGTCTCCAGCACAGTGTGAGTCCTGCTGAGCTCCTGCGGGGCTTTGTAAATGGACATTTTCTGTCTGCAAAGGGAGTAGGACACTCTCAAAACCAAGGAGGGGATACTTTATGCTAATCTCCCTTAATGGTTGGGCTCCTGCCTTGGAGTGCTGTCTTACAAACTCCTCCAGGTGAGGAACTTGGGAGATGCTCATGCCCTCTGCAGTTCAAAAAGCCCCAGACCACAGGGTTGCTACCCACAGGGCAGCAACAAATGCCAGGCTGAGGTGCACAGGTCTAATTTCCTGTTCCCAGGTGCTACAGATGATCAGCCTCTGCACAGTTTGTGTAAAACAGTTACCATTCTCCAGAAGATTTTGATGGCCTCTCTGCTGAGATGGAAAGATTTATCCAAAGTGGGGAATCTGAATGTATGCCACAATCTCAGGAAAAGGAGCAGGTCAGTCACCATACAGAGGTGCTGTACCCTCCTTTAAATCCACTGACCTTGGCTATATTCTCATAAGATGAAACTGCCTACAAGTGTGGGGACTTTCCCTTTGAAAGCCATGAAAAGTTGTGGAAGCTGGTCCCTAAAAAACCATGCTTTATCTCTAATACTTAATGAGGCCTCAGAAACTTTTATAAAATTCTTGTTGGTACTTGAGGACCTAAAACTAATCCTGACTATGTGTTCCCAGTTTTATTCTGCTATGCTTGGTCACCTTTTAAAGTTTTCTTGCTGAGAATAACCATCAGTTCCTTGATTTTTCTTTGAATGTTTTTTATCTGTCATCTTAACAGCACTCTGTAAGAGAGACCTCATGGCACTGCTTTCCTGCTCAGCTCAAGTTTGAATATGCAGTTTGCATAAGGCAAATAGAAACCACCACATGCTCTGTTTAGAAATATTGGTAAGAAATTGGTAAGAAAGCAGAACAGTATAACATAGGAAGAGACTGCAGATGAAAACATGTATCCCACAAAAATCATTGAAAGCAAAAGCAATATATATATAAATTGCAAGAAACTCTCCTCTAGGGACCCTGGAAACACAAATGCATAACTACTCTCAGATCAAAATCAGGAAAGCAAATACATAACACATCTCTTATGGAGACAGGGAGAAGTCAGATCCAAGGTGCACAATGCACCTGGAGTAGGGGGGTGAGGAGGGTTTTAGTCAGCCTTCAGGTGCAAAGAATAAAGCCCCTTCTCCCAGCAGGTGATCAGTTACCCATAAACCAAGTGAAAATGGGAACCTGTCCTCTCTAGCCTCTGATGGGGCCCTGATATTGTCTACACCTGCTTCTCATGCACCTCATGTGCATTTCTCTGCCTGCTTCAGTTCCAGACATGGATGATCCTGAGCTCTGTTAGCAGGATGAATTAAACACCTGGCTTGATCATGCAGCAGCTGTAACGTAAGGCAGCACTGGACAGTGTTTGAAGTATGGTATTTGTTTACTGTTTATATGTTTTGCAGATAGGTACTGTGTCTGTCAGCATGTTCTTTTAATCAAAGGTTCTTTTCTCTTGATCCTGTGAGTGCCTCGAGGTGCTCTGTCTCCTGGGACAGCGACTTGTATAATGATGTTACTAAAGTAGGAGTGAATTCTGAATTCTTTTCTCTCCTTTAGATGATAAGAATTTGCTAATGTGGTGTGGCTGTTTTGCACAGGTGCTGTGATGCATAATCCTGTTTTAAGTGACTATCTTGTGTCTGCTTTGCATTACAGGAGGCACTGAGGCATTGAATTTCTCTTTGGGCAGACCTGATATGTCAGTCCTGGTGAACAGGAATTTCCAGTGTCATGTTGCATTCGTCTGACCTGGAATTCAATGACTTCTCTTTGAAGACAACTGTTTCTACCTTGGTCAAGAAGAAGCTTATATTTTGTATGAAAAAGATGCATATAAGAAATCATAAGAGAACCAGAAATTCTGGCTCTGTTTAGGCTCAGCTGGAAATTAAATACTGCCTTTGACAAGGCCTGAGAGTGAACCTGATTCACTGCTTAATTACTCCAAAAGGCAAAGCTTAGGGTTTCAAGTCTATTTTTTCCTTTCTTTTTGTCCTTTTTTCCTTTTCTTCTTTCTTATTCCTCCTCCCACCTCCTTTTTCCATTTATTTCCTTAATAATGCAATTCTATCTGTATTTTTCTTCTGCTTATTCCTACCCCTAATTTTAGGTATAGGCAAAATGGAGTGTGGCTCCATGCCAGTGTTAGACCTGACAGCCACTTCCTTCTGCCAGGAGAGGTGCTGGGGTATGGAGGCTGATAGCAATGTTTCGCTGAGGAAAAAAAGGTAATGAAAAATCAATGGAAGAAAAATTTCTCCTTTGAAATGTTTAACTCTGCTTTTCATCCCACCTGGTAGCAATAATAACCTGGCCATATTTTCTCCTCTGGTGGTGTTGACATTGCTAAGAATACTCAAATCAGCTCTGCTTATCAGCTTTTCACCAGTCATAGTCAAGACTAGTTTTACTGGAATTAAAGAAAAGCCTTACTCTTCTGACTTGAATGCCTGCTGGATCTGGTTACAGCTTGTTAGACACCTGTGTCTTAATTTAGGGTCCCATCAAATAAAATACAGCGATGGGAATCCTCTTTGCAGGATTCTCCAATGTCTAAAGACATTTTTGATGATTTCATATCTGAGTATATTAATGCATCTCAATTGTTTTACTTTTGTGTTTATTTCTTTGCTTAATAGGGGCAAATGGGGAGAAATTTTAAGTAGTCTTTGGAGCCTTTGGATTTTTGTTTAAATATTTAGAAAGCTGAAATATAAATAAAAGTGGTGTTACTTTTTATTAAATTCTAGGTTGTTATTAAATTCTAGGTTGTTCATATAAACTGAAATTGCTCATGCCTAGCCTGTAGGCTAGCTAATAGCTTCTGGGCCATATTCCAGGCCTGTCTATCTTGTGCATTGTTATTCCTTTGGTCTTGTTGAATACATTTTGCCTTTGGTCATACTCATCTTAGTTGGTGCAGCAGTGAAAGGAATGAGTTTCTCTGAAGGGGGTTGGAAGAGATTGTAGAGATGTTTGTCTAAAGATTTAGCAAGGGTCAATAGGAAGTGCATTTGTCTCCTTGTCTCCTGCTAAATTTATGATGAGTCTGCAGCATCAGTTAGTTGCATTATCTGACAGCCATTGCTTGAATAGTCTGCTGTCTTCTGGGTGGCTTTATAAGTGAATCTTTCTTCAAAGTTTATGTGCATTTGTGAACTGTAAAGCTCTCTTGCAACGTTTGTGCAAGTTTATTTTTTTCGTCCCAGCAAATTTCAAAAGTTGTGCTTAAACAGCAGCAAAATGCTTTTCACTTGCAGACTGCTCATTGGGCAAAGTTAACCTCTAAAAGCAATTCTGTTAGAGGTAGGAATATGTTTTATACAGAAGAACCCCAAGTATAGAAAAACCCAAAATTACTCAACGGAAGCATAAAAAATTGCTGGCATAACCAGAATTTTCATTTGTTGACATATTTTTTTCAATGTTATGTGATCTCTTGCCCACTGGCATCTTCCTCAGGTTTATATGGAACTCTGAAAATCAGCCTAGACTGAGGTTCTCAGCTTGTCAGTGCATTTCAAAAGCTAGGCTTATACAAATGTTTATGCTTGGTGTTAAATCAGCTGCAGCTATCCTGGACCAGTTCCCTTAGGATTTATTCAGCTTATGTTGCTTTTGCAGTTCTTCCTTTTATAACTGTGTAGCTACTACTGCCCAAATTAGCTAGTTTAATTCTGCATTGGGTTGTATTATAGGCAGCCTAAACCTTTCTCAGCAGAAGAATGCTTACTTGGTATTTTGGGAACTTTTTTCACTGGAGTAGCAAGTTGCCTGTGGGATTAGGAGTCTGCCTATCTCTGCAATCCTGTTGGCCCCTGGGTTGATCAGTCATTGTGATTTGTGTAGTTATGAAAAACTGCTTGCAAGTGTTTACATTAGAGATGTCATCTTCATCTCTGTGTGTAAATATGTTGCTGTTCCTATTATTTCCCCAAACTGTCGATTGTTAATCTGTCATTTTCAATGATCACACCCACTGAACTCCAGTATGCAATAAATTACCTTCTAATCAAAATGGGCTCATTTGCCAAATGTTGCAGGAAGCAACCTGGCAGAAATTTAAACTTAGCTGATAAGAAATGTTAGAGCCAAACATTCATATGTTAATAAGCAGACCAACAATGCTTACATCCACAGAATTCCTTCAATCAAAGACAAAAAGGATTGGTCTGGGCAGATCATGTCAGCCCATTTCCACAGTTTATTAAAGGACTCCTCTGCCCTTCATTCAATGACTTCCTAGGGCTTGTCCAGCTTAATTTTAAAGGAATCAGTGAGGGAAGATTTCACCATCTCTTTCTACTCTTGCAATGCTTTCTTCTGATGCTCATATTGCATTCTATTTTTCTTAATTTCACTCACATTGATATAAAAGTATAACTTTTCAATGAGTCTCATAATTAAATACTGTGTAAATTTAAAACTTAACTGATGTACTCTGTAGTTTCTGATCCTTTTTAGTTGTTTTTTCTTTTTTTTTTTTTTTTTTTTTTTTTTTAATTCTAACATATGCTATCAAATATAAACTGCTGAATTGCAACCTAATATTACCCCTAAAAGACTCTGGCTGTTGTTGTTGTTGTTTTTTTAACAGGATCTAAATTCCTGACTCTTTCAGACAAAAGCAAAGACAAAGTGACTAAGTATTTCAGTGTAACACTGTGTGTTGAAAAGAGCTGTGCCAAAGAGTAGTGTGATTGTTATTGCTATTGCTTTGGCCACACAGATATTTCTACCAAAGTGACATATATAATCTAGCAATGCTCAAGAGCTCAATCAGCACTTCACTACCTCCTTCATGGCTAAACAGAGCCACATCCCCTGATAATTGTACAGTCTTAGTGTTTCTGTGTATTTGTCCGGTAAACAGGACCAGATTGCCGCTTTACATTTATTTTGCTATTTATCAAGTGTTAAACTGAAGGAATCTGTGCATCTTTCTTCTGTATGAACTTTTCAGGGATGTGTTTGTTACATATTGAAGTACAGCTCTGTCAATTTGTGCAATGGAATTGTTGTCAGTTCAGATCATCTTTCCAAACAGTTCACTGTAAACTTGGTGGAACAAATGAGTGCATGCAGTCTGGAGGGATGGGAATTATGTATCATCAAAGTGATGAGTAAGCTGCTGTGATGTTATTAGATTTTTTTAAAGGCATGAAGGGAAACTTTAGTTGTTGTATTGCATGTTATTGTAAGAGCTGAAAGAAACCTGCAAAAAATTCTATTTAATGCTATTAAAAATGACATTAGGTGACAAGAGTCTTGAAAATCTTTTCTTTTACCTTTCCCCTTACTCAGACCTAATTGCCTTCTCAAATATGCTTCCTTGTGTAGCTCTTGCCCTCTACTGGAATAAAGGGAACACAAGCCTGTGTGTCACCACAGCAGGATTTGAAAATGGTGTGTAGTTTTTTGCTCTTCCTTAATGGGTGAAATAAGTTTCAATTAAAATTTGTGTTTGTTTTGATCTAGAAAGCACAAAATATGGGTGACTGCCGTGTGCATGATTTCTCTCTGCTGGCTGGAGGTCAGTTGTTTGTTCTTTGGTACAACCTTAACAGCTGTGCCCTGTGTTGGAAAAGTTTAGATTGTTCTGGTGGTTGGAGCCTGTAGGGTACTTGGAACAAGAAGTCCTAGGAGCTTTTGAAACTGATCATAGGAGCTTTTGAAACTGTGTGCTGTCTCCCTAACCAGCAGCATCTCCTCTCTTTTTTTATTAGAACCAAAGGGAATCACTGTTCTGCGTGTGCTGACAAGGTCTGCAAACCATGAAATGGGAGATGGGCACAGTGGTTGCTCCAAACTTTAGAAGATATTGACCCTTGCTCTTAATGAATTGCAAATAACAACTCAAATTATTGGTTAAAGAAATAATTGTGCTCCTGTCTGGTTTTGCTGTTATTACCTGTGACACCCATCTCACCCCAAATCCTACAGTGATAGGGGCTTTAGCACTTGCAGTTCAGCCTTGCTTTGCCTGGAGGGAGAAGCCCAATAGAAAACTAAATGCATCATTCCTTGTTTTTTAACTTCTGGAGGGTGCCATTTAAGACAAAACTATGGACATTTGTAATGTAGCCCATTTCTGGCAATGGCAATGGTGTTGGGGTGCCTCTGTAATGCTGCCTCGGGAGCAACAACATGTCTTGAGCTTGTTACTGCTGTGGTTGTCTTTGCTTCTGTCACAGTATTGCTGACAACTGGCTTCACTGTTTAACCCTCAGCCTATTTTCAGCTCTAGCCAGCTCTTCTAGGTAGCTAGCTCCCTCATTAGATGTTCTCCTGTCCTACACTACTTCTCTCTCCTTGATCCTGCTCTCATTCTGTCCCTCTCTTCCCCACCCCTGCCTCATTTTCACTTGTCCCTTTCACTTGCTGGGCTTTGCAAAGATTCTTCCATAAACGAATGCAGAGGTAGATACGTTCCTTATGAGAAAAATCTGCAGTCCCAGCTCTTCTTTTTGGTGTGTCAGAGGTTTAAACACTGTTGTTTTCATTTGCATCTGGTCTCTGAGGCAAATTTTTCATCTCTCTGTCTTAAATAAACTGTGTTCTCAAACATGGAGAATTTTAGCCCTAGCCCTTTCAGAAATTACTCTCTCAACTTCTTCTGTGGAGGAGGAGAGGGAAAAGAAATCAATAATTTTACTGGGAAGGAGGACAGGAAATCACTGTGTAAAATCTTGCAAAATCCTATAAACTACTGAGTATTGCCAAGACAATTCTCTGGGTATCATCTGTGCTCCTTGGTAAAGAACAGACCACAGGAGAGGCCAGGTTACCCTTCAAGCAAATAATCCTGGAGCTGGGAAGAAGATGAATTTCTCTCTCTTCCACCAGAATTAGAAATTTTCCAGTCAGTTAGAGAAGGGCAGGAACAGTAAATGGGCTGCATGGTAACAGTAGCAGGAACATGCAGCTAGTTAATTAATGTTAAGTAGCTCAAACATGCAGCCTAATATTAATATTACTAATACTAATATGAATTAATATTGTTAAGGTTGCATGGCCAAGCCTGTCTCAAGTGTTTCCATCATGAAGCATGGCCATGCAGCCTTAATTCATCTGTAAGCATGTATCCTTCACAGTGTAATCCCTGATTGCATTTCTCATTTGTGGTTCCCCAGGATGGTATTGCGTCAGCCTCTGCACAGCAGCTGTCCAACAGAGGGGTGAGAGAGGAGCAGGAAATGAGCCCTGCTGCTGCAGGCAAACCAAGTGTACAGGGAAAAGGGTGTGCCTCAGGACCAGTACTGCAGGCAAACCAAGTGTACAGGGAAAAGGGTGTGCCTCAGGACCAGTACTGCAGGCAAACCAAGTGTACAGGGAAAAGGGTGTGCCTCAGGACCAGTACTGCTCCGTACCTTCAGCAGTGACACAGATAAGGGCATTGAGTGCACCCTCAGCAGACCTGCAGGTGACACCAAGCTGGCTGGGGAGGTTGACACACCTGAAGGATGGGATGCCATCCAGAGGCACCTGGACAAACTTGAGAAATCAGGAAGTGGGACCACAGGAACCTCATGAGGTTGAGCAATGCCAAGTGCATGATGCTGAACCTGGGTCAGGGAAAGCCCTGGTACCAATACAAGCTGGGGGTTGAAGGGATGGAGAGCAGCCCTGCCAAGAGGACTTTGGTGGTACTGGTGGGTAAAAAGCTGGGCATGAGCTGGCAATGTGCACTGACAGCCCAGAAAGCCAACTTTATCCTGGGCTGTACCTAAAGAAGCCAGCCTGCGGTCAGCAGGTCAAAGGAGCTGATTCTCCCCCTCTCCTCTACCCTTGAGACTCCATCTGGAGTAGTGCAACCAGCTGTGGGCTCTCCAACATAGGAAGGATGAGGACCTGTTGGAGGGAGTCTGGAGGAGGACCAGGAAGTGATCTGAAGGCTGGAACACCTCTCCTGTGAAGACAGACTGGGAGGTTTGGGGTTGTTCAGCCTGGAGAAGTGAAGACTGCAGGGAGACCTTTCAGTGCCTAAAGGGAGCCTACAAAAACAAATAGTGGCAAAAGTTTAGCAGGATCTGTTGCAATAGAACACGGAGTAAATGTTTTAAACTAAAACAAATGAAAATACCTTTAAATGTCCCCCAAATAATTCTATGATTCCATGGTTTAAAAACTGTCCTGGGCAACACCATTCAGCTACTGTTTCTGTGTTATACAAAGTCTTTCCTTTCAGTTATGCTTCATCAGAGGTGACTAATATTTTTGTGTGTTTTTCACCTATAAGTTGACTTGCAGAAGCAGCGACTACATAGAGATGTAGCTGGAATCTATAGACAGATAAAGGGCAAGAAAATGAAAGAGTTGGCTTGCATCACATGGTGGACTCAACCATACGTTTATGAGCCTTACAGATATTTGTCTAACTGTTTCTTAAAATCTGGGGTCACAAATCCTCCAAGCAAGCAGCTTCAGCATGCTATTGCAGTGTTTATTAAAAAAAAAATTCAAGTGTTTTATCTTGAGTATTCATCTTGCAGTAATGTATAGGACAAGAAAAACAGGTTTAAGAGGATATTGAGATCATACTATTGTAGGGGTTTTGGTGGGGTTTGGTTAATCTTTTAGTAGCAGCCTTTTACATATTTTGAGACTTTTGGCTTCCTTCAGCCTTTTAAGTCTGTAGGGAGCTTATCTCTCAAATCTGCTTCTTGTAGGTGATGTGTTTTAACTTTCTGTCATTTTCATTTCCCTCACCTACATGTTCTTTAACTGAATTTTATTACTCTAGAAGTGTCCTCCATCAAATGAAATATTCTTAATGAGGTCTTATCAATGCTAAGTGCAATAGAAAAGTAACTTCATGTGTCTTGCAGGCTCTTTACAGTGATACAGGAAAGCAGCAATTTGCATTCGTATCTCATCTTGGATTTTAATAGGAATGAAACAGCTGTTCCACTGATGGTGTTTTCAGAAATGGATGGAACAGTGTGACTGAAAACTTCCAAAATAATTCAGCTTGAGGGGAAAAAAATGCTTCAAGCCAAGTAGTTGGATTCTGTTGATTGTAGCCAAAAGGAAGGCTCAGGTAATCTTGAAATAAGTTGACCTCAACTTTACTTGTAATAAATTTACCTGTCATAGGTGTCTGTGCAGACCTTCAGGCAGATTTTCCTTACCACCCCAGGGAAACCTTAAATATCTCTATTGAATGAGTGGTCAGAAAGTAAGTACAATGGCATGAACTTCATCAGCCAGTGACAGCCAGGGAACAGATTTAGTATTCAAAGAAAAATAATTTGCCTAGGGAATTGTCATCATCATCATGTCTTGCACTATAGGGTATAGATGTGTTTTGGTTTTGTTCTTTTGAGAATTCCAGTGAAAGCTGACTAAATCAAAATTCTCCTCGCAGTGGATTGAATGCTGATGAAGATATAATTTAGCATGATACAGCTGCTTGCAACATAGTGAAGTTATGATGTGTGCCTCTTTCATGTATAAGTGGTATTCTTTACCAAAAAATAAATCTTTGGTATTGGTTGGTTGGTATAAACACATCAAATATTATATCCATTATCTGCTTCCCATATTGTGAAAAGCATTTGACTCCTAGTCAATCCCTGGCTGAGGGGCTCAGTAATTCTAATGAATATTTGAAATAAAAAGCAATGACTACTGTCAGCTTTTTCCAACAGGTTTTTGGGTTTATGTTGACAGGCTATGCAGGGGTACGCTGTGGTTCTTAGGCCCTCATCAAGAATTTGCAAGAATCCTTGTAATACTTTATTCTGTGGTTAAAATCTTTTGCTGTTTAATTCTTGGTGTCTGCTTCCAAGTGATTATTTACTCAAAGCTGGCATAAGAAATGGACTTATGTAAAATGTTATCCGCAAATTCTGGTGTCCAATTTGTATTAAACCCCATCAAGTAAAACAGTGCATTAGTTCAGGGTTCTGGATAGTTTGTTGTGGTGGTCAGTCACTGTCAGGCCTTGGCACTGTCAGGCTCATTAATGAGATTGCTCTAAGCTGCTAGAGAAACTGTTGCATTAATTGTCATCATCAATGTCAAGAGGAATAAGGTCTGAGCTTTGAAAATGGTGGCAAGGGAAAATGAAGGACATAGTCTTAAAGGTGTCTTACTGCTTCATTCAGTGCAGCAATTACCTTTCTCAGACCCAGATGTCAAGACAGGTTGGATACAAATAATATAAAGATTAACATTTCTTCTGATAAATATGTTTGACTTCACAGTGATGCTTCTGACATCCAGAAACACGAACATCATAGAACCAGATGCAATTCAAGTGGAAGGCTGAGTTGATCTCTCTGCATATGCAAACACTCCCAAATGCTTCTTTTGGAGATCAGATCTGTGTCCGCTTCTATGGAATTTTGCAAATCTTGTAGTTCTTACAGAATGTAGCCTGAGTCTTGCTAGGTAAATGGAACATTTTCCTTCTTTATTTAATTATCTGTTATCCATGTTTAGTTGCTGTCATTGATATGACTGAGCTGAAGCCATTTATCGTGGTTCTAAGTAATCCTTTATTAACTAATTAAGACAGCGAACTTCTAAAATAGCTTCAGCATAATCCAAACAGAGAGGGAAGCCATGCTAAAACTCTTATAAGTGAATTGCTGTCACCTATTATTCTTTTGTATTCTCTCCCATCCTTAAAGCAATGGGAGTCCCTCATATTTTAAGGGGACTGCAAGCACACTCTTTGTTGACAAAAGAGGATTTTATTTTGTGACAGACATTGACATTTCTCTCTTACCTCTTCCTGTGAAACTGCTAACTCAGATCATACTCAGTTGCCTGCATGCCCTCATCATAGTTCTGCCTGAAAACTCTTGAGGATAATAGCTTAGCTGTGGATACCCTTGCACTATTCATGGTCCAATTGATGAAATGCTGTAGTGAGGAGCATAAGCATCTCAACATTGTCTGTATTGATTTGACAAAAGCATCTAATGCTTTCACTTGATCTGCTTTCTGAGAGTTAGTGTGAACTAGATTGTTCTGATATTCTTTTAGCCCTTTCTATTAGTGATGGGAAAGATCCTGTGCAATAGAAAATTTTTCTTCAGTGGAGTTTAACCTTTCTTCTGTGGAACTTATGAAAGGTGGAGTTGAGCAGGGTTGTAGATCCATATCTACTCAACTTCTCATTTCAGTACTGTGGATTTTGACTTTAGCATGTGATATAATGAGGGTAATTTCTTCAGCCCAAGCAAATCTATTCAAATGTGAGTTTTGTGAAACTAGTCAGCAGCAGATCTATATAATTTCACTGCTTTATAAGATCATCTAAACACTTTTACCCTGCAAAGAGGATCTAAAGACAAGGACATATTTTGCCTTTCTCAAAGCCCTCTCTTTGTTGCAGTTACAGACTGAAAAGTACCTATATTCTTGATATTTTTCTCTCTTAGTTGATGATTAAATACCTCAGTGTTCCTGGAAAACAAGCATTTCTTGAAAGACATTTGAAAAATTTCTTTTGCATGAAGGAAGAATACAATTCTCAGTACAGATCACTGATTTAAACCTTTGATTGTCTTCACTTTGCACAGGCTAGGCACAGCCTGGAGATGCAAATTCTGGAATGCTCAAGTATTGGAAGATTTCTTCTAAGTTAGCCTGCTTGTGGTGACAAACCACCTAAGTGACATGCAAGGACATCCCTAGGTCCTCCCTAACTGCATGCCAGATCAATGATTGTGAGGAATAAGCTTTGAGACATCTGGAGACACATCTTTCCTTGTACTAACATAGCTCTTGATGTGAAACATGCAGCTAACTTGGAGGTCAAGCAAGAAAATAAGTTCAGAGGGATTCTTTTGCCACTTCTCACTCATCTAAAAATCATATATTCATTTTCTAACTGTGCATGTTATATGCAGGATTGGGAAATTAAATAAGGCCTATTACCACTTAAGAAGGGGAATTTAATTAATTTCATTAATAAAATGAAAGAGAGAACTAGAGGGAATTAACCAGGTTTTGAGAGGGGGTGGGAAATTTTCTTTGATATTTCTCTATGACACAACGAAGTGCTGTGGTCAGTGCCTTTCTGACTGAACTGAAATTAGCTGTTCCTGACAATGTTTTAAATCAACGAATGTGCTCTATTAGCGTGATGCATACGTGCACTCTTAAGCCTAATCTGTATTGCCTTGTGATGGCAGCTCTGTGGTGTCTGTGAATTGACTGGCTAACTTGAGCCCAACTAGGGCTGCAGTGGCACCTACATTACAAAACCCCCCTTAAAACCCAGACATCTCAAATCCAACACCCTGTGCTAAAGGACTGAGCTGCCTGTAGAAAGAACTTTTGTTCTCTCTTCTCCTTGCCCTCCAACAGGAGCACAAATGCGAGAAGCCCTGTGTGTGGGTGTTATGTGGTTGCGTAGCTCAGAGTCTAAACAGAGGAGTTGAGTCTCTGAAGCCATTAATCTTTCCCTAGAGCTAAATTCATGATATATTTTATGTTTTGGAAATCTTAGTATGAACTAACAGGCTCAAGCAAAGCTGAAGAGAAAAATATAAAAATAGAGAGGAGGCATTTGCAGGGCAAAGACTGAAAAACAGTCTAATCAGATTGAAGGGGACTTTGTATCCAGTGGTGCATACAGTTAATAAGATATAGCTGTGTACCTTGCTGTACTGGGACTTCATGGCACTGTGTGTGGGTTGCTATTGTATTTTAAAAATAGGGGAGGTGTGAGAAAAGTCAACAAGGATCTAATCTTTGAGAATGTGCCGTAGAGGGCACCCCCGGGGGGGACACCAGACCTACTCAGCTCTTGCTCAACTTTGTAGATCAGCACAGCTCTGTTTCAGTGGTGAACAAAACCCCACAGATCCCTTTGCAGTACTGCTCTCTGGTGCTGTTACAGCCCCTGCCTATGTTCTGACACTGGCTATGAGGACCTTTATTCAGACTAAAAGATTATTGAGTGGCGTGCAGTTTAGCTCAGGTTCTTGCAAATGCAACAGATCTTGAAGCTTCCTAGCTCTGGACAAACGAACTTCTAATTATTGGTGGTCTGTCTGAATTCAATTTCAAAGCTTAATGGGTTTTAGATGTATGTACCAACTGGATTTCAGGCAAAAAGGCAAACATCAGAAACTGAAATCCTGTAATGTATTAACAATACACAGGACAGTAACACGTTCTGCCAGGTGAGATCTTGTAGCTTCATCATTACTATAACAGGACTATTTGTAAATTAAATTGCACTCTTGGTGAGAGACTACTTTTAGAGGTTTGTTTTTACTTTTTAACGCTTGCACCATCTTGAAATGTAAATGTAAAATATCAAGGGTTTGGTATTCAGCTGATTGAGCTCTCTCAGCTCTAAAGTTTGCTCTCAGTAGTTAGACAGCACCTCCAAAAGGGTGCCCTGTAACTGTGGCATCTCTCTTTTATCTTGTACTTGCTCAGGAGGGAAGTGGAATAGGAGATGTTGTGCAAGATTTCTGGGCAGAGAAGAAACAGGACCCTAAGATGGCTAAGGTCATCTGTCACTGAGGCAGCGTGTTCAAACAAATGTAAATTAATGTTGAACTTATCCAAAGTGGAATGGCTGATCTTATCTGAAAAAAAATCAAAGTCCTTATGCTTTGTATCAGGTTGGCTCTAATTTTTTTGTTTAGGCTCTACTGAAGGAAAGCTGTAGATCTGTGTACCTTTCAAAATGTTCCTGCAGAAAGTTTCCCTAAAGAAATATTCTTTTACTGAAAAATTCTTCAGCCTGCTCTGTCACTCAAACCTAGCAGCTTCAGGGCCCTGTAAAATAGTCAATTTCTAAGATCAATGAAGTCTAAATATATAATTAGATAAGTGATAGGGACTAAAAGGAGCCACAAACCAAAGAAATTTGGTAGTTGTCTGTTACATCTTTGTCAGATAAACAAAACACTTCTATTTGAAGTTTCATGTTGTTATGAATTTCTACATTTGATGTCTGTGGTGGGTTGTCTGTGGGAGAGAAAATATAAGAAAAGGCTTGTGGGTCGAGACAAGGGCAGGGAGAGATCACTCAGCAGTTACATCACTGGCAAAACTGACTCAGTTTGAGGAATTTAATTGAATTTATTACCAGTCAAATGAGAATAGGATAATAAGGAGCAAACCCAAATCTTAAACATGCCTTTCTCCCATACTTAATCCCATCCCTTCATCCCATACTTAATCTTATTTCTGATTTGTTACCTTTGCCCCACCAGTGGCACAGGAGGATGGAGAATGGGGATTATGGTCAGATCATCACATGTTGTCTCTGCCACTCCTTCCTCCTCAGGGGTCCCTCCCAAAGGATGCAGTTCTTCATTAACTGCTCTAGTGTGAATCCTCCATGGGGTCACCAGTCCTGCCAGCAAACCTGCCCCATCATGGGCTCCTTTCCCCAGGGTTCAGAGGTCCTGCCAGGAGCCTGCTCCACATCAGGCTTCCCATGGGGTCCTTTGGGCATCCACCAGCTTCAGTGTGGGGCTCCTCCATGGGCTGCAAGTGGATCTCTGCTCTGCTGGAGACCCCCATGGGCTGCAGGGGCACAGCTGCTTCAGCGTGCTCTGCACCATGGGCTTCAGGGGAATCTCTGCTCCTTCCACCTTTTTCACGAACCTTGGTGTCTCCAGGGCTGTTCATCTCACACATTCTCAATTCTCTCCTCTCTGGCTACAATTTGCTTCTGCACAATTATGTTTTTTTCCCTTAAATATTTTATCCCAGAGGTGCTACTGCTGTCACTGATGAGCTTGGCCCTGGAGAGAAGCAGGTCCCCCTTGGAGCCATCTTGTGTTGGCTCTGTTTGACACAGGGGAAGACTCTGGCAGCTTCTGACAAAAGCCACCTCTGTAGCCCCCGTGTTTCCAAAACCTTGTCACGTAAGCCCAAATACAATGCCAAAGCTTTTGGGCCTGAACCAAACCCCAAACCCTTGAAAGCTTGCCTACAAGCAAAGCAGAGATGGAAATACTGAAGGAAAAGGCAGAGCAAGCCCGAGTACCTCTGATTGAAGAGTCTAGGGTGACAAACATTTCAGAGAAGTCTGTGCCTAGGTCAGGCGTGGGTCAGGATGTCCCACACTCTCCTAGACTGCTGTCTAGGTAGTTCAGCCCAGTGAAGGCTGAAAGGCAGCACAGAGGAACAAGCTGAATTGCCCTTCTCATGCTGGGATGAACGGGCCTTACAGAGACCTGTGAATGGTAATGCTGCCTAGAAGGCTGAAACTGCAACTATTTTGATTTGATGTAGCTGAGTGAAATAGATTGTGGAAGACATCTGCTTTGGAAATGTATCTGGCACAATAAATAACATTTACATGACTCTTTCAGGAAATACCACTGTGACATTTACTGTTGTTTGTTGTTTTTATTTAACCCGTATCCTGACTTAACCTTTTTTGAGACTGAGATATCAGCTGCTTCAGAGAGATAGCTGATACTTGCCTTTCCTCCTCTGAGCAGGGGTTTTATTTTTATCATGAGTGCTACAGAAGACATATGGCATTTCACAGGCACTTCCAGATAGTTACTCAAAGGGTTTTATAATTTGATCCCTGATCCTACACTGAGCTTTTCAAGAACCATCCATTGAGTCTTGCAGAGCCATGGCAAAGAGAGTAAAGTGCCCTGAGGTTTTAGGGTTTAAGTACATGTAGTACAACATGGGAAAACAAGAATAGGAAATACATCCCACACTTTAGTCCCCACCAAAGGACCTGAGCAGATAAGAAAATCAGCAGTGTCTATGAAATGCTTATTCTTATGTTCTTATTTTGGCATCTTTTTACTCCTTTGTTTAAACAGAGCACATACGTAACAGAAATTAATTCATTTGTAGGCTAAAATCTAGAGAGAATGGGATGAATACCCTTGTGAAGATGAATAGTAGAAAGCAGATTTCCAAGAATAAAATAGAGGAATGAGAATCCAAAGATTTGGGTTTGGGATTTTATCTATGTGTTATGGACGATAGAAATTCACATAAATTTCAGTGTTGCTTTTTCACACTATTTTGGCAGTGATCTTGACATTTTAATTTAGTCATGGAAGTGTATAATAATAGTGTATGATTTTTGTTTTGGTTTTCTTATTTTAGTTTAATGTGAACTATTTGACATAACAGTAGACAATATGGAATCCTGAAGAAGAAAAATAGGGGCTACAAATAAGAACCCTAAATTAAATGTAGCAATCATTTAAGGGAGTCTTGCTCATAATTTTTTGCCATGTGACTTGCAGCATTGGGAAGTTATTTAAGGAAGGAATTGCTTCATGTTGTAGTGACAATGTACTCCTCCACTAAAGGACCTTGAGATGAAATTAACCTAACAATAATAAATATGTACAAGGAAAATATCATTGTAATGGAAGAAACCAGTTGAAAAAATATTAATGGATGTGGATATAAGTTTCCTGCCAAGTGTGCCTACAGAAGAGACAGTTACCTGCAGAATGCTGTTCCCTGCTTTCTTACCAACTTTGGAAATATTTTTTATTCCTCCCCCCACAACTTGTGGTCAGTTCTTTTCCTAGCTTTTCTGTTCTGTGTTTGCTAGAGTGCATGCCCCTACCTGTCAGTGACTTGTTAAAACAAAATCATCCTCACGAGGTTCTGGTGTCATTGTCATTGAGAAAAACCTTCAGCACAAGAGAAGAGCCCAGCAACCTCAGTGCACATTTCCAAGACTTATTGGTATAAACAGCCATCTGACAACCTTAAGATTTCTTAGACCTTTATAGCCTTTCCATCTTCTCTGTTTTCATGTTTCCCATTAATATCAGCTACTTTGTGCAGCTGCTAGACTATGTGTGACCTTCCTATGCTATCTCGATCTCCTCTGAGCAGAAATTTTCTTTCTGCAAAAGACTGATATTCAAATCACCACCAAGTGACAATGATGACAACTCGATGTCATTGTGACAGCCAAGTGAACCCTTCCATACGTCTTTTTATGCTTGATATGGGCATGAGCAGGATGCACACTCAGCTGTTGCTGTTAATGTGGCAAAGGCATGTTAAAATGGAGAATAGGAATCCTTTTTGTGATAGTGGTTTTTGTTTTCATGCTTGGAATTTCACAGCATGTTGGCTTAACTCTCATCAGTCTTCTTTCTTCCTTTCTGTCCATTTACACAAACCTACCTCTGGCAAATAATTTTGTGGGGATTTTAACAACTTCAGGATTTTCTCCTCATTCCCCATTACCCTTTCCCCTTCCTACCCACACCTTTCTTTTCATTATTTCAGTAAATGAAAATATCATGTGGAGATACATTATGTTGTCAGATAACATTTAGTTATCCTCCTTTGTCAGTGGAGAACCAGAGGTGACTGATGAGCACAGACTGTGCTAGGATGGAATCATACCAAGAGAACATGTGCTTGTATTTCTAAAACTTGTAGTTAGAGGTTTGAGGTTTAGTAGCCCTTCTATCATGTGGTGCATCTGAATCTTTGAGGGAATTAGGGGAAAGATGTATAGGAAGAGTCCTTTATTTGTAATCTTCAAACTTACTCCAGGTCAGCAATGCAGAAAACCTGCTGGTTTTAGGGCTTGTACAGGAAAAAGATCACACCCTGTCTTGGTCTTTCTGGACAGAAATTGCTGGGATTAGATTTGTCATGAGTGACACATCTGGCCTCTTTTAAAAGCTGGACTAAATGTCAATGGACATGTGAAATGAATGGTATTCTTTTTATCTTTGTGTCGGTTTCTATTGCAAGTTGCCCATGTACTTTGCAAGTGTACCACAAAAAACTGTTATATTTCTTTCCATGGATGAGTAAAAGAAGGCAGATCCTAGAACTACGTACCCAGATCTTTGGACAATATTAATTTGGAAGGAATTGTCATAGAGAAGGGTGTTTTGTAAACAGTTTAGTCTGTAATCTGGTCCCTACTTATTCCAAGGTGCATCAGTCACAGCTGAGCAAATGCAGAGAAAATTTTTTCAGTTATCCTGATTGTTAGATTATCTCTCAACAGCTCCTGAGTCATGAGAGCAGTGGTTGCTGTGTTTGGAAAAAGCAGTGAGGGGAAGGCTGATGGCATGTAAGCAATGAAGCAGCATTTGCAGAAAAAGCAGTGGCAAGTGATCTCATGGGTATCTTCCCTAAACATAAACAGACAGGATTGTTTGTGTTGTGATTAAAACTGGCTATTTCCCCTTTTCTTTTTCCTGCTTCTCCCTGTAGTTTCCTTGAAAAAATATTCCGTTCATCACAACTAGAAATTTCTGGAAATGTATCAGATCTGATTAAACTTACTAGAAACATTTTCAAAACTAGGATGAATTGTAAAGGAGGGTTTGATAGAATAGACTAGAATACTTGCATGAGTTTTGCATGCTCAATGCATATGATAATATGTGTTGACCAATTTAGAGAAGTTTTCCCCCACCACCCACCACTTTTCCTCTCCTTTTTTAAGGCCTAGTATTGTCCACTTTAAAAATTCTCATAAAATGGCCTTGCAATGCCAAGAAAATTTTTCTCTCTGATCTGGTTGAAACTGGAAATCCGCAAGAGTGTGATATGTGACGTGGACTAGATAATGCTCTCATGGGATGTGATATTTTCAAGCTGCTTGTTCTGTGTGCAGCTAATCCATTTCCATTGGCATCATGGCTGCAGATTAAGCAGAGTCCATCTGCACACACATGTTACCTTTTATAGGGCAGAAATAGTCCTGTAGGACTGACAACTTTCTCATTTGCTGCTCTGGCCCATATAACTCTGAGTCACAAACCCATGTGAATGGATATTACTCCTTTGGAAGACTCAGCTTTTATGGAAGTTAATGGAAAGTATATTTAAAAAACCCTGCTTTTATTTCTTTTGTGGTGAAGCATCCTATATCATTAGCTTTCAACCTGTATTAGTCCAATAAAGGCAATTAGTTTTCCCTATGGCAGAAAGCCCGTTCTGTATTTGGCAACTGCCCTTGGAGCATATCCTTGGAGCAGATGGCTGCTTGCCTGCCAAATAAGATACAAATTAGATTTCCAGATGATTGAGTGACGGTGGCAGGAAAGCAGTGGCTCTCCCTAACTCCTCCTCTCCTGCAAATCCGGTTAATCGGGGAGAGCAGAACCACTCTCTGCTGGGCGTGCGTTCTGCAGGGAAAACCTCTCTGCGCACGGGCCCCACAGCGAGGAGGTGGGATAAGCTCAAAGGAAATGTTTTGCTCTCTTAAATATTTATTTATAATGAATAGTAAATCCGTCTTCTACACAGGTGAATTGCCAAACCTTATTTAGTCCATTAAGAAGGCAATAAATTAGTATCAATGGTCCCCATATGTGTCTCCATCCAAGCCCTGCATTGTCTTGTAACTAGGCTGAGCTTCCATGCAGCAGGAGGATAACTGTGGAGCTGTATTGTGTAGATCTAATTATGATCAGCTTTTAGGTTCAAACAGCATCTCCCCATTAGCTGCATCTGCATATCTACCAAATGGAAGTGCACTCTGCTTGGCCCAGGAGTAGCCTAGTAACTTGTGTTTGCCTCACGTATTGTTTCTTTCTGTGTTTAAAGTAAGACACAATTTTATATTTAAACATGGTTGTTTCAATACAGTCAAAGGTAAGCAGGTGCTTGCTGACAGGTAAAGGTGACAGCTGGACAAAGCACGTTACTTCCATTCCAAAACCCTTGGAAACAACCACAGACTCACCACGCACCTATGAAGTGCAGCCAAGTTACATTTGGAACCTCATGTTCTAGCTAGATAACTGGGAAAAAAGAACAGCAAAAACAAAATAGCTTTGGAAAAAGACTTGAGGGAATAAATAAAAATATTTTCTCACAGTGGAAAAATAAATTCAGTAGGACCACTAGTATGCTCGGCTACAAAAATGCATTTCCAATAAAGTTAGCAGTTATGCTGGTACAATTGTGAAGGGAATATGGTTTAGCACAGAAGTCAGGGACCAGACCTGCAGCTGATGTGAGTACATGTGGTCTGGACTGAAGTCCAGGATGCTATATTTATCTGCAAAAATGTAAAGAGTTTGCTCGAGGACAACTAAAGTCTAGGGACAACTTCTGTTCTTCCGTAGTCCATTTGCTCTTCCATAAAATGCAGGTTTCTCTGTATCTTTGTCTTGACTTCCTTTCATACAAATAGTATGGAGAGAAAGATTTGTAAACCTACAATATATTGTCAAATTTTCAATATTGTTTTCTCTGACACATAATTCTTTCTACTTGGTGTATCAATGATTACATAGATGTAAAACCAACTATATTAGTGCTACTGTGAGGCAAAAAGTAAAATATTCGTTGTAGCTGTATTTTGAGATTGTTTGTAAATTTTCTACCCTTCATTAAAAATGCATACATTGCCTTCTGCAGCTGTCCTTCAACCTAAAGAGACTTGGTTAAAGAAATACATAGAGTTATTTAAATTTTAAAGAAGAAATATGGAGAGGATGAAGCCAGAGTTGGCACAAGGTTTTTCAGTGGGGTCAGCAACATTCAGATTTGCCATCCCAAGGGCAGCTGGGGAGTGGGGTGCTGAGGCTGGCTGGAGGAGAGGCAAGGAGGACTCAGAAGTGCTCAAGGTGGATGCAGGATCTGGGCACACACAGCTGGAAGACCACTGGAGTTTTTCTCAGGAGACAGAGTTATGAGATTACAGCATCCAGGAATTAGCAAAACCCATGGCAGAGGGGTTGGAATAAGATGATCTTTAAGGTTCTTCCAACTCCAACTGTTCAATGATTTTATTGGTAAGTCAAAATTTTAACAGTAGCTAGTATGGAATTTGATGAGGGGGAGCAAGCAGGAAGGTCTGTGAGGTTTGCAGTGTGGGGGTTCTTCTTTTCTTCACACTTTTGCTTCACTGCATGAAGTTCCAAAGAGTGCTTTGGAGAATCAACCAGGTTTTCTTCTCCTGCTAGTGCTCAGGATGGGGCTACAAATGGGGCAGCAACAGTCCCTACCACTGCTGTGGGGCTGCCTTAAATATGCCTCAGAAAAGCAGAGCTGTGTCAGCAGGAGACCTGTTGTGACAGTCATGGAATAATCCCACAGTGTCAAGGCAGGGTGACATGCCACCCCAGGCCACATCATATTTTCTTCGTATAGGTTCTCTGGTGGAAACTTCAAAGTTTGGCTGTGCTCTGAAAAGAAGTTAGAAGGGCTTTAAAGTTTCCATGCCTCTTATTCCTCAAAAAATATGCTCAGTTTAGAAGTAAAGAAGGTTCATTGTCCTGCTGTTTCTTTGAATGTTCAAGCTGAACATTTTCTCTGGCTTCCACCTGTTACAAAGGCATTCTGCCCTAGATATAGATCCTCTAATGATATGTGTACATTGGTTGAACAGCAATGAGGTTTTCTTCTAGTTTAATCTAATTTTTGTTTATGTTAAAAGCTCAAAGTAGACAAAGTTGTTACCGGTTCAGGTGCATCCACAGGTTGTCCAGAGTTAATTTTCAATAGTTCTTCTGTGGAAAAGATATATTTTCATATATCTCTGTGTACTAGAGATTTAGAAGAAACTTAAAAACTCAAAACTCTGAGCCTGTGAAAAGACACTTTTTTTTGCTAGTAAAAGCAGCAGCAGTGGTACACCAGTGTCACTCCATTGCCTGAAAGCAAACAGCCATATTGATTTAAGGTGAAAAAGAACTCACTTTAATTTACCTCCCTTAGCTGTATTGGCTTTGAATTGGTATCACAATAGAAGCCTGTGGTAGCCTTAAATGAATAAGCCTAAAAATCACTAAAATCAGTGCACTAAAATCAATAAGCCTAATAGTCACTACACAAAGAAAATTCATCTAAAAGCTAAGCCTGTGTCCTCAGAGAATCATGTTCAGCTTGGAAATATTAGTGGATATTTCTCCTATTTTGCAAGGTTGGTAAGAGGTTATTTGTTTTTGATTTTAATTAGTTGATGGACAAACTGAGGCATAAACAATAGAAGACACATCTGTTGTAGTGCATTGTCTGTGGTACAGGTAATACTTGATTTAAATCTTCTAGAATTTTTATTTTTACCTTGCTATAGCATCTCTAGTATCTAAGGTCTGAAATAGGAAATGTCCTGGCATATGCATCAGTATGTGCATTTCTATGCACTACCAATAAAATCTGTCTTGAGAGCAGCATACAGGCAATATGTAGACAAGAAAATGAATTTTTTCAGCAGAGCTATTTTTCAGAAATCCTGTGGAACCTTTACTCTCCCATGAACTTTATTTATTTATTTATTCATTCTTTCATTTCATTTTAACTCTCCCCCTCTTTTGAGGCAAGAATCTTATACATGGAAATGACACACTTGGAAAGCCTGACATGGACCACCAGGGTGAATTGGTGCTATATAGAAAACTATAGGAACATTCAGAGATGGTGGTAGGACAGACCCTGGCTGCCCCTCTGTAGAGGAGTCTATTGCATAAAACAACTGGGAGGTGGATGGCAAATGTTTTCTAAAAAAATTTTTTCTTTCTCTTCATTTTTTCTTTCTCTTATGAGTCAAGTGTGTATGATTTACCTAATAGTTCTAGGACACACTGTGCCTCCTTGGGACTGAGGACCTGATTACAGTTAGACAAGATGCTGGAGTTTATCCACCACTGTTCATGCTCATAAATCAGAGCTTCTCTGTACACCTAACCCTTCAATTACCTTCTCTCCAACAGCAGATTTTTCATGTCAGTGCTGAGCTTTCCTTCCAGGCTTCCTCCCTTCTCTCTGCCCCATTTATTAACCCTTATTAGAATGAATCTGCCCTCGCAGACCTGTTCTGGCAAATGTATTCATACTTCAAGCAGGCTCAGACATATTTTAATTACTCTCCTTTTGGTTGTTATTGCCTCTGTCCTCAGACTATTTTATCTTCTTTCCCCACTTTGAAAGGATTTGAAAAAGGTTTTGCAATTTTGCAACATCAGATAGAATTCTGCTGATCAACTAATACAATTTCTAATATAATTTCAGCTCCTCAGTAAATTGCAGTTTCTCTCTTCAGCTATCAAGGAAAACAAGAAAACTTCAAATTTTGTATTACAGCAAAATTGCCCTACAGTTCACAGTATCCATCACTTCTACCTTTTTACAAAAGTTAGGCCTCTGTCATTTTGATAGGGAGCAATAAGAAAGGACAGATAGTAAGCACATCTCAGTAGAAATTTATAATCAAAATTAAAGTCTAAATGACATAGAAGTATTTTTCTTATGTTTTCACAGCCACTGTATTTATAAAAAACCCTAAACTAACAAATAAAAAAAACCCCAACACACATCCCTTACCCTCCTTCTCCCTTTCCACTGTGAACATTTTTGCTATTGAATCAAAATCTAAAAATAGTTTTAGAAAAGGTGGATGTTTGTTGTTTTGGTCTAATTTCAGTTAACTTTGAATCAAATGAGACTGGATAGACAATTGGAGAGAACTGCAGATTGACAAAGTATGGAGTGGATGCCATAAATAATTTTAACTGTTTTGCTGCCTATCTTCATGTGGTGTGACTTATATATAAGTATTCCATTATAAACAGCTTGGCAGAGTTAATCATGTAATCAGAATTATGTCTAAGCTATGATGCTACTTGTTGCATTTTTAGGGTTAAGAAGAGAGAAGTTATGATTTGTTGTAAGCAGTTTGTGGTTAAAATGGGTAAATATTTGTGGGGATGGCCGTTACATTCATGGGGGAAATGCTGATGACATTTTTAGTTTCTTGCAGAACCAGAACTTACACAATTGTAATAATAAATGTGCTGTAAATTATTTTCTTCAGAGCTTTGTGTTTGCTTGATGACTCTCTGATCCATGACCTACTATTAGGATTTCTTACAGGAGCCTAAATTAAAAATACCGGTTAAAAATACCAAATGAGCTGGGTATTTTATTGCTGTATCCATAATATGCTGTAATTAAAAAGAAAATAGAGGATTTGGGAAAAGTAGAGCAAGATTTATGCTTATGCTTCTGCTGCTTTCATTGCTAATTATCAACCAGTGAGACACTGTAGCTGGTAGCAGTCTAAACCTGTTCTTAATAATGAGGGAGTAGGCTGAAACTTGCATCAGGGCTGGACAATCTTATTTTCATTATTACTATTTTCATTATTACTATTTTTACATTTACTGTTTACTATTTTTATATTTTTTGATCTCCTTTCTTCAGTGTCTGTTGTTGCTGTTTGTCAGCTATAGAATACCGAGCCAGGTAAACCAAAAGCTTGAATCATGTACAAAAATTAGCAGGTAATCAATAAATATTTTTCCTTGAACAGTACTGCTCCCTGCTTCATATTGTTCTCTGTATGAGAGCATCCATTTCATGCTCTTTGAAGCTTCTAAACAGAGAAAGGACTTCATCTTGTTCTCAATTGTTTACTTTTTTAAAAAGTATTTTTCTTCAGTTCAGCCATAAGTTTCTGGTTAAATCCTTCTCCTAAATGGTACCGATACAAGTCCTATTTCCCATTTGCGCAGATTTTCACTCTGATTAATAATTTTAATTCAGTTTCTAGCATGATATAGATAGTAGATGCTAGCAGCTACTCCAGTGGCACTGTTCCTGTCCTGTTTAAAGACCAGCCTTTTTTCTGGGTTATACCATTTCAGATTTTATTACTGAAGTATTTGTGCTGTTCCTTTATTTTTTCAAAATACTTTTTAGTCGTGGTCACTCCTGTTCTAATGCAGTTGCCTGTAGTTAGTTGTCTTAAAAAGTAACTTTCTTCACCAAGAAATGCAAAGTTTTTTCAGATTTTTTTCTCTTTCTTTGAATATTGAATACTTCCTTTGTTTACAGACGCAGGCTCTCCAGAGGGCTAACAACTGACCACAGTTTGAGAATGGAAGAGGAGTGACTTTGGTTTTGCACATATAAGTTGCAAGATTTGGACATCAGCAAATGTTACAGTGAATGGTATTTTCTCTGGCATTTATTTATTTGGAACTTTTTCTATATTTTTATATTTCTTTGCTCTTTTTTTTTGTTGTTGTGAATAACTTCAATTGTTGTTTCGTTTTTGTTTTGTGTGGTTCCTTCACACCAAAAAAAATTGAATTTTTCCTTCAGTTTCTTTGCTACAGAAAATCATACAGTTCCTATTGAAACACTTCTGGAAGTCAGTATAATCCCAGTGGCATTCAGAACAACTGATGTGTGCTAAATGGGATTGCAAAGAGAGCCACTCTTCATAAAACCCTACATGCCAAAATCCATTTAATGCTCCCTTTTAAGAACCCCAGCTGAGAAAGTGCGAGTTTTGTTAAGCTTGACAAAGTAACATCTCACTCCCCAAGCAAATGCAGCTAGGGTGGATAGGTTTTAACAACATTGTAAGGAAGAGAATTTTGATATGCCTAACAGTTGCAAGTTTAAATGCTTGTTTTCTTCATAGTATGCAGAAACTTATGTTCTGCTCTGCTGCCTGCAGGCTTATGTTTTACTGTCCATACTTTTTGACTTCTACAGGGAAATTAAGTTATATACACTTAAAAAGGACCATGTTTACATATGTCATTCTCATCTGTTTGGCAAACAGGGGTTATGGTAGAAAATCACAAGAAACTGGATAGCAGGGCTCTAGAAAACAACAGGAGAAGTATTGATTTGGAACAGCCTTTCCTGACTTTGCGTCATTTCTACATGAAACTCCAGACTGGAGGGATCCTAGTGACTGAAAATGGTGACTGAAGCAAGAAGGTAAGAGAACAGGTTGTGAGCCAATTAAAGCTGATAAAGAAATACAACATCAGGAAGTGTCTGTCTGACTCAACCCAAAGATGGAAGTCAGGAGATCTTATCCAAATTATCATTAGAATAAGTTTCTGTACGTAATTTTGTATAAAGATCTTTTGTGTTAAGCTAACATCCAGAATGAAAGGATCCTTTTGATCATTGAATAACCTCTGTCTTTAAATGGAAGCTGAAGTTTTGCTCAGGTAACATTACAGGTTCCCAGAGAAGGGGTTTAAATGTGGTGTATGTATCATTTGGCAAATGAAGCAGGAGTGTGTTGTCAGGCAAGGGAGGCACAGAAGATCTGGCTGTGGCACACCTGGTGGGTGTGCTCAAGACAGACTGACTGGGTCTAAGGAGCAGTCAGACATGTAACACCATTCCTCTTTTATTCCCCTGCTACGGCAGAGCATGGTTGCTGTGGTGCTCACATTTCTTGTGCTCTGACCCTCCTCCTTTCCCTTGTGTAACACTCACTCATTGACCACAGTGTCTCGTTTGCTGTCATATTTTCCTGGCATAGTAGACACTATTCCCAGGAATGTGCATCAGTCTCCTGATGCTCCTTCTTTTCAGAGGAATTTTTTTTCTTCTCTTTTTGGTGCATCATGAGCTTCATAACATTTAGTTGGGGCAGGCCTCATCAGAGATTTGTGCTATCACATCCATGAATGGCTAGAAATGTAGAAGTTATGGGTTCCTGCCAGCATTCATAAAACTGTGTTTGTACTTTATTTTGCTGGCTCCTGATCTACTGAAACTAATTCAGTAATTTTAATTGTTTTATTCATTTGGAATTGCAGTATTAATCAAATATTACAGTTGTCTCAACTGCACCTATCTATTCTGCTGTGCTCCCCCATTGCGAACACTTGGATGCACAATGATATTACTTCTAACCAAAGAGAAAAATATTTTTGCTTCACATTTCTTCTTCTCTTCTGAGTTTGTTCATTCAATATAGAAGTCTGCTCTTGTCTTACTCATGGAAAATTTTATTGTTACTGCAACATAATCATGATCAAGCCCATGTTTTCTATTGATTGACATTTCAAACTTTTGAGGGAAGTATATCCCACTCCCATCTAAAACTGGAGGATAGCCAATATCATCGTACAAAGCAGCTTGATTCCTGGTAAGGCTAAATGCTTTATACAGACCTCAGCAGGTTTCCCACCTCTCCAGAATGCACAGAGCATAAAGCATTTCCAGTGCTTCCTCTCTGGAAGCTTTTTTTGAATAATAATTTAGCACCATATATGAAAATTAATTTAATCAGTAAATTAAATGCTTTTATGTGATCCTGGGTGTATTTAGAGCTTGGTTAAGAGGCTCCCAATGTAGTTTGAATACTTTTGTCCCCTCATCCTATTTCTATTGTCACTAATATCTATAAATCTTAATTGAAATTACAGAGCTGAAGAACTGTGCTAGTCTGTACTCAGCTGGGATGAGAAGTCACTCTTTGGTCCTGGGCCAGCAAAGTAATCAACACTGCTTAACCACTCCTAATTGCACAGGATCAGTGCTTTAAAGTTTGAAATAAGATTGCCATACTTCAAAGTTAAAGTTAAATACAAGTAAGGGGCTGTGGGAGTTTGAGAGAGAGTGATGGAATGGAAAAGTCCACTGACCAGGACTATGGTATTCTGTGTCTCTGGATACTGACCTGTTAATAGGTAAAGTGCTTTTTTTTATTTAAATGCTTATTTCTTCTGACTACATAGTAATTAAGAACTTCTTTTCAGAGTTAACTCTTGGAAAAGGATACACCTAATATGAGGAGATATATATTTATCACAATTTTCCCAATGTTGATATAGGTGCTAGGGAACTACAGAAAGTACTTGGTACCTAGTTAATCTGTAATCTTCTGGTGTAGAAATGATTCTATGTTTAATATCTTGTTGAGAAGTTTGGGGGCTGAGGTATCATGGCCATGAATAGTAAGATGTAGGATTAGGACTTTGTGCAGAAATTGTTCTGTTCCAAAACAGAAGGAAAAATATCTGCCTGACCCCCATGGGAAATCTGACCTGTTCTGCAGATGAGATTTCAGCTGGGCCTTTGTAGCACTTTCTCTCATGCCTGCACATTCCCCTTACAGTGAGTATATCTGTCTACAGCAGCGATGTGGGATATGATCTTGCTAATCTGGTTCTCAAACACCCTTCTAATTCTTCACTGCATAACTCAGATGTCTTTGCATGTGTGTCCTGAGAAGAGGGGACAGTCCTGTGAAGAATTATTCTGCCCTGATTTTTTGCTTTTGTCTAAGATTTTGGGTCACAAATGCATTTTGGTTCAACTCTCATCTGTCCCCTAGAGCTCAATTTAATTTTTACAGCAAATACCACCTCTGCTGTGCCTCCTTCTCAGAGGTGTTTGCAGCTGTTCCTATCTTTGTGAGTCTCAGTGAAATGTTTGTTTCTTGTGGTACTCCCCAGTTTGAACTCTTACTGGAGCACTCTGAGGCTCTGCTGACAGAAGGTGCCCTGCTCCTGCCCCTGGCGTTATCACGCACTGGGTGTATTTAATCTCCCCTGCTCTGATGTGGTCTGAGGGCTTCAGCAGGCTGCTGCCATCTTCCTGAGGGGACGGGACTCTAGGGACAGACATGCCAGACTGATGGTGAGAGAGAGAGAGAGAGAGAGAGAGGGGAGGCTTTTAAATACTGTGTGCTACCTGTCAAAGAAGAAAAACACCGAGAAGTTATAATAAGCAGGAAGAGTCTCTACAGACTTGACAGCTGAACTTCTGAACGAGCTGTAAAGTGCTTTTCAGCTCTTTCGTGCATCGGAATTTAAAATGGTAACTGCTCATGAAGATGAGCACTCTCTCTGCCTTCTGCTGACTTCTGCAGAAGGTGTGGGGAAAACACACTTTTCAGGCTTTGCTACAAGGAATTGGGACACTTGGGTTTAATCAGCTGGGAAACTGCTTCAGAGAATAGTGCTCTGTATAAGCAAACGTATAAAAAAATCTCATTCGCTCTTCCATGGAGCATCATACAACTTTGAGATTCCAGAATTTAAATGATGAGTCTCAAGACTCCTTGGCAAAGTTGATGCATCTTGGTCGCTCTGGTGGATGGTCCATATTTTCTGTGTAAAATATTGCACAGTGGTCCCCTGTGAAAGCCTTAGCATGGGCACAGAGAGGTTATCAGACATAAGGAAAAGGGAAGGTGCATACTGTATCCAATTGGTAAGACAGTGACCTTATTCCAGTCCTATTTAATCACAGAATATAACCCCAAAGGTACAAGCAGTGATTATATCCTATGAACAACTCTTGTTTGAGAATTGTTGGTGCATCTTGCTCAGATAAATCTTTTTTGGTTATTTAGGTCTGGGCTTTTTGTTGTCATTGTTGCTTGTTAGTTGTTTCCTTGACAGTAAAACCTGTAGTGTGCTTTTACTTAAAATTAGTTATAATGACTACATAATAATTGAATGTAATGACTAAATGTCAAGAAAGATTTTTTTTATGTATTGATTGCTTGTAGGTCAAAGGAAATTTTTTTCTTATATTTCTAACATATTTCTTATGTAGGAAACATTTTTCTTCTGTACCACACAACACATCTGAGGATAAGACAGATGCAAGAAAAAATACAGATAGATCATACAGATGAGGACAAATTAAATCTTCTTCTTATGCCAAAGCATGTAAAGACATGCTAAAAAGTGGAAGGAAATTATGACCAACTCAAATACCTATTTTTTTTTTCCTAAAAAAATTATCCCTGATTACTTTTACACATACTCACTTGGAATGATAGTCTTATAAGGCTATAGGATGAATTCTTAATTATTTCTTCTTACAGTACATAGTGGAGAACTATGTATGAGAATTATGTATGAAAAATGTAGGTTAAGAATAGTGGCAATATTCCTAAAATCATACATTTATTAAGTGCTGTGTCTTGAATTCTGCTCTGGTGTCAGCCACAGGAGATGTTTAAAAAATGGACTTGACCAGTTCAGTCAGGCAATTGACTCTGCACTTGTCCTAAATTCTTATTTGACTAAAACATTTTTTCTTGGAGACAGCAAAGCATTTCAGTTGGCTTCCTCCTCCAAGTTTATGCTCTTATGCATCCAATTTCTCCTGTTCTTTAAGGTTTTTCTGGGGAGGCAGTTGAGGGGTTGTACTTTGTTTCTGTGTTCAGGGATCTTTTCTACTTATTCGAAGTAGCCATTGCCTTTCATGCTTGGTGTTTTCTGAAGACTTTCTGGTTTCATTTTGTAACTTTTCCTCTGACTCTGCATTCTGATGCCTAAGAAAAAAAAAATATAGTACTGCAACCACTCTGTGCCCTCTCTGTCCCTGTCTTCAGGATCTTTTCCTTAGTTGTTCTTAAAATACACTCCATGCTTTATCTGGGCTTGACAGGATTTACTTTTTTACATTTTATTGGTTAACTGATTTGCACACACCCATACCTGGAATTTGCTGTGTTGTAGTTTTCTCTAATGCTGTTAGGAGGTGATCTTCTACTCGCCAATCCTACAACAGTGAATACAGCTATTATAAAAATTCTCAGATTATTCTGTTCAACTACAAGGAAAATGGAGGACTTCTTTAACTGTAATCCCTTTTCCCCACCCCTTGCTCCTTTTTGTAATTCAGAAAGAACTCCAGAGTTCAGTTTCAGTTGGGAGCTTTGTAATAATGCAAAAATATAATTCCTTATATGATCCAGCAACTTGTTCCTTTCAGTAGTAATATGAATGCAAAATTAGTGGGTTAATACAGAGGGTTATTATAACCATCATAATAGCGTAAAATTGCTGTTATTGTAAACTCCTTTTTATTGTTCAGGCTTTTGGTCTCAGTGCCTTGTTTACCATCACAGCAGTTTTCTCTTTTGATGTGATTTCACCTGCTTCCAAATAGTGCAAAACCAGTGTTTTGTTTTGAACTTAGAGAATATTTTACACAGCAAACTCTTAAAATATGGTAATTTTGAACATGAAGTATGCTTAGAATTTCAATAGGGTTCAATCTTCATTAAATCAGTCCTAGGTGAAATCTTGTGTGATATATTCTTTCATGATTTTGCATCCTAAATCAAAGGCTACTTAGCTGAAATCTGAAACTTCAAATCTTCTGTCAAATTTGACAGTAAATATATATAGATTTAGCTGGTAGTTTGGCAAATATTTGTACTGCTAGAAGAAGAACTTTTGAGGGTGAAGTGGTAGCAGAATTACTCAGATTCAATAAGGTTAAAGAAGCTGGAGGAATTTTTTTACTCATTTTTTGTAAGTGGTTTTGTAAAAAGAACATTTTCCTCTTCCACTGCTATCCTTGATAAAACTGTTGTAAAAGTTAAAACATTTATCAAAACTGCCACAGATCCCATGACCCATAGAAGGAGGACTATCAGACCTTAATTGCAATAGCTGTGTAATTGCAGAACTTCCCTTCCCCTGTTCACCTACTCTCTGACCTTTATGTCAGCTTCTAATTTCCTTCTGTAATTGACTCTTCTTTCTAGAGCAGGAAACTGTGGCAGAAAATGCATTTTAGTGCAGAGGAAGATCCAAACAGTGTTGTAAAATCCTATCAAATTTACTTTAAAATCAAGTTTTTGGGGAAAAAACCAAAAATCACAGGTAGTTTGAACAAGTCTCAGATAAAAAAGAAGATAGTTTACCTAAATCTTGTTGTGGGCATTATATTTTCAATATATGAAGTTAAGTAAGGACTTCAAATACTACCTTCCAGCATGTGCAAAAGACAGCTGTTTGCTCCAACAATTGCACATTTCAGCAACACACACTAATGGAAGTCCAGCCTAATGGAGACAGGACAGAAAAGTTTTACTATTCTCATCCAAAGTGATGTTTCTGTATCATGCACATTTCTGTATCTTTTCTATGTCAATTTATTTCCTTGAAGAGATTCCATTTCAGCCGTGCCTGTCCCAGCTTTCCCTGTGTTTATTGTCAATAAACACAGGAGTGATTGTGAATTCACAGGAGTGATTTGTGAATTTACTCATGAATGTACTAATCTTACTGGTTAATCAACAACACCAACAGTCAGTAACACAAAAAAAATCTGGGGTTAAGTTCCAGGCTGCTCCAGTAGGAAGTAATATTTAAATGAATTGAAGCATCTGGTAGTTAGATAATGTTGTTGTCATTTAGAACAATTGAATTCTGAGGAGTTATGTACATATTTTACACACCTTGTGGCCACAAACTCAAAGATAAAACCAGTTTATCTTGTCAAACTTAACAGACCCATCTACAGCTTTACAGAACCCAGAAGGAAGTACAATAACATGAAAAGAATAGTTGTAATTTTTCATGTCCCTTTATTCCTGCATTAGGGAAACAAAATGTAATACAGGGTGTTTGCTGTAGACATTGTACTGCCTTGTAGTCCATAATTTTTTCTGCTGGCTGTGTGGTTTTTTTGCTTGCTATTAATATGTTTAGGATATTGGGGAGAAGAGGGCCAACCCTTTACCTGGGTGTTTGAATCACAAAATTAATGTATCTAATCTATTCAGAATTCAAGAACAAAATAACTTCTGTTATTATGCATAACTATCAGTAGGGACTGAGTGGTCTGCATAACTAAAATAAATAAAGCCAACCAAACTCAAATCTTATACATAAAACAACCTCCACCTTCCCCAAGTGAAAAGTTTTCTAGAACTTGGTCCTCCCCAGCCAGAGAGAACCCATGGTGCTATGAAGGGGAATGGCACAGAGAAGGAATGTGTGTAGGGGAAAGCACAAGCCTACAAATACTGTGTAGAGCTATGGCACCACTAAAGGGAGAATTTCATAATTTGCCTTAATTCTCTCTACTTTGTTTTAAAGAATAATCTTACAATAATCGAAGGGTCAGCCCTTTGAAATGAGGAAAGAAGCAATTTTTTTCAAGTTTAGATAACATACAAACTTCATATCTACATTCCCTTCTAAAGTTTTACTAATTCGGTTCCCTTAGGGACTTCCAGAACAAGCATAGCCTCTGCTATCTGGTCTTCAGTATCTTTTGTGTCAAATGCTGTTTTAACCACATTTGGCCTCAATGGGGATAAACATCCATCTAGAAAAGAGTCTCCTTACCTTAACCTGTTTGTCTTGATTTCCCGTTCTTTCATGGGATTATTCGACATCTCAGTTTGTATCATCCTTTTTGAATCTACTGTAGCTTAAAGAACAGCTGTCTTTGGAAAACAGGCATCCAGCATCAATTTCATTCTCATCAACTAGATCAATTCAAGACACTCCTTGAACATTACGATAAATGAAAAGTACATGTTTTCAGAATTTTCTAAAATTTCCCAATTCAGTGAACATTTCAAAGTCTTCCATGACTGGCAAGATAGAGTCCCTGTCTCTGAGACAATATTTTTAGGAAAGACCATAGCCAAATAGGACGAAAATAAAAGAATTGCAGTCCAGTAATAGGCAAAGTAATAATTTTGAACAGCTGTTGAGCCAAAGCTGTAATACATACACGTATGTATGAAACTGGCATGCATGATCTTCATTTTCCTTGGGTTAAAACATTTTAATACTCAAGAACCACCAAGCACTAATCAGACTGTAGTAAAAATTTGCTAGAAACCAACAATAGCATCTAGCTTTTGTGATTTTATTGAGGACAATCCAGAGATATCTTATGGTTAAAGTTATATTGCTGAACTAAACGGAGCTCTTATTTCCTTGAAAAGATCAAAAAGTTTCATCCATATTTTGCCGGGTGCCTGACTGGCTTCAGGAAAAGGAGGCTCAAATCCTAAAAATTTCATTATAAGTGTGTTCTCTTTTAATTTTTTCAGAAAGCATTGGATATGGAGAAGATAGGAGATATTCCAATATGGGAAAAATTATACATTATGGATTTGCCTCCTGGTAGTAACTCAGAGCAAAATCTTTACAGAGCCAGTGGCTCTTTGAAATCATATAATTATTTTCATTCCACTTTCTTCTTGATGCTCCTTACTGACTTCTCTCCCAACTACAACTAAAACAGAATATTGAAAGTACCCCTGGAATTCTAAAGGAAAAGACCATTCCTTTTCAATGACAATGACAGAACTTTTTATTCCTGTCTTTTAAAGTTTCAGATTTGTCAATTTATAATTCACAGTGATGAGAGATGGCTCAGGCCAAGTGCCAGAATGATTCAAAGCAGTTGACACGCAAAGAGGTGCTCTCTCCCGTGTATATATTTCACTCACAGGAAATAACTGCAGATTTGTATAGAAGTAGTAACTAGATTAGCTTTGGTGGCTCAAGAGCTCAATACCCAGTTATCCCAGCCTTGTGCTGTGCTCCACATCAGCGAGTTCTCAAACAAATATCTTGGAAAAAGCAAGTGTACTGTTTTGCAAAGATGAGGGGGTTTAGTAACTAGATTATAACCAGAAAATAATACTTTGCATTATTTAGATTGACTTGGAGACCTACACATCATGTTTCCTAAGTGCTGCTGTTTGTGTACACCTATGCAGAGCACACATAAATAGCATAGTTCCAAGACAAATGGACAAAATAAAGTTTTCGTGCCTACAGTGTCTGGAAATCAGTGACAGAAAACCAGGAGAGGGAAAAAAAAGCTTAGATGAGATAAATAGATAAATTAGGAAGAATTAACAGAAACTTAAATAGTAAATGTATTCTGAAAGTGGTAAAAAAGCATCAGGAAACACCAAAGGCCACTTCAGTGAGTTGGAAATGTGCATTCACATGTAAAGTTGTGAGTCAAGTAAGGTACAGCTGAAAGAACAGATTTGGTAAAAGCTCAGGTGGAAGGGGAAAGGGAGAAGTAATACATAACTAACACAGAAACAGGATGCATAGTTTGTCTGATATAATAATGCCTCTTTGGACTGAGTGAAAGGTAGGAATGGTAATTAGACATGGCTTGAGACATGCTGGGTAAGTTGAGCAATGGGAAGTAGCAGAAGAGATTAGTTTCTCCAGGGAACACCCAATGTGCACTGGTCTGGCTAGACAGCCTTGTTTCTGCATCTCCTCTGTTTATAGTGCAGCTGCTCCCAGCTGTCAAAGAAAACTCTGTATGATAATCTCCAGGCATATCACTGTTGTTACTTTGCACATATTGAGGAAAGTACGAACTGACAACCTACTCCCTGCCTAAGCAGACAAAAGATTTCATATTCAGTCTAAAAGATGCTTTTGCTACTGCAGCTAAGGTCCAGCCCAGAATTAGTATGCTGATAAAGACTTCAAATGGCATTTTATCTAAATATAAAGAAAATACTTGTCCCATCATAGTGTCTGAAGATAAGCAGTGATCCAAGAGAGGCAATAATGTTTACCTGTTTTGTAGTTATGTCATAGAGTGTAAAATATAGGCTAAACTTTGAATTTATCCCTCTTGTATGAAAGAAAAATCACTGATGTCTGAAGATGGAGAGCAAATTGATAAGATACCCATAGAAGCTACAGTGTTTTTAACTGTAGCATTGTGTGCTACCATTTCATACTGTACCTAAAAAGGTTAAGGAAAAAAAGACAAAGATGCTAGTTTCAGAGTGATGTGAGGGTTTTGGGGTTTTTTGGTTTTTTTTTTTTGTTTGTTTTTGGTTTTTTTTTTTTTGGTTGGGTTTTTGTTTGTTTCTTTGTTTTTGTTTTGTTTGTTTTTTGTGAGGTTTTTTTTTGGTTGGTTGTTTTGTTCTGTTTTTTTTTTTAGCTGACTGTTGAATTCCCTCAATTAGAGATAATTTGTAAGGATTATTTTTTCCTTAAATCACCAATATAATTGACAGGGACTGACTCTTATGATGTTCTGCTCATTGAATTCCCATTCAACACAATTTAGAGAGCCCCTGCAGGGAACACAAAGACACTTGGTAGACAAAACAGCCAAAGAGGTCCTCAGCCAAGGGAGAACAGGTAGAGAACTTCCATTTCCTTGACTAAAATTTCTTTTCTGCTGCTGACTGCTCAGTTTCAGCCGATTTCCTTAAACCCTCAACCTTTTGTTCTTCTCTTCATTATTTCCTCAAGAACTTTTAAGCAGAACTCCCTTGCGATTATAATGTCTGAACCCTTTTTAAAGTAAGAGCTTTTGTTTAAATAAACTTTCCCCTTTTCATTAAAAACCACTTTGCTCTTGTAAATTAAAACTAACCTTTGGAATATAATAGTGATTATAACCTGATCTTCTGCTCTGCACACTGAACTGGGTCCCCTCATCTAGTTCAGAGTGCTATAAAGAATGCTATCCTTTAACTACAGTTTAAACATGATCATAAGTCATTTTGAAATTAGGTGAACTAAACAGGCTTATTTTCAAGCACAACTTACTAAACATTTTGAAGTCATTTGCATGAAATATCTGAGATATCATGCTCCAAAGAACTGGAATTAAATGGGAAACTGGTTGTAAAATCAGTGAGATGGCCCTGAAGGAAAATTTATTCTCTTAATAAATGTTTTTGCCATAAAAATACATTAGTTTCCTATGTCAAGAGATTAACTGTTTTCTAGCGAATATTGTTTCCATGCAAGACCAAATTGCATAATCCTTGTGAAATGAGAATACTTTCAGCCAGGAAAAAAAATTATGTCACCTATAGCCAAATTTATTATCCACTTTTACTAGACAGTCTTCTTTCCAAACAAAAGCAAGAGTAACTCATGCTTTAATACAAAACCTTGCTCCTGATTTTCATTAAGACACATATCCCAAGTCGTAGAAAACATGGAGAAAGGGGAAAAATGCCAAAAATGCAGCAGAAATATTTATGACCAAGCCCTTACTTATACTGAACTAAATAACTGTACGACCTTTCATATTTTAGCTGTATGTTCAGACTCATCCTGCATATAATCAGGCTCATCTTACCCCTAGCTGAGCTCTAGGGATTTTAAACAGCAAATTACAAACTGAGAGTGGAAGCTTCCTTTTGTACACTTAACAGCTTTGGAGCACAGAGAAAGACACTTGTTTAAGGGGTAAGGCTGGGACAGCAGGGTATTTCTTAGTAGACAGCATCTAAATATCATGGATCATCAGCTGGCAGTGTGAGTCCAGTCAATGCAGCTGCTGCCAATTTAGCTAAGTCAAGGATGCTGCCGACAGTCCTGTATTCTTCTTCCCACCTCCCCTTCCCCAGGGTCTGAAGTAACTGATGGCTTTGGTGCAGGTGCAGAACAGGGAGGTGCAAGTCCTGGATCCCACTGAAAAACTGAACAGCCTTGAGCAAACAGCCTTGGGAGGTCTCCAAAACAGCCTCATTGTGCTTGTGTTTCTAATGAAATGCAAATTACATAAACAAAAAGCACTATGTTTCCAGGTTAGAAAAACCAGGAAAAACATGTCAAAATGAGCTGGGCCATGTCTGCAAGTGGCAGTTTTAGGCTTCTACATTTTAGGCTAAGGAAAAGACTTCTGTGTTCAGCCCTGTATTTTTTGAGTGGAGGTTTTAGGTAAGAGATTAGAAGAAGAGAAACAAGGCATGGACATAGGGTTAGAAGGCAAAAGGAAAAGCTTAAGGTGAGGTGGCTATTTTAAACTCTGTTTAAAAAGTTAAGCAAGAGCAAAAAAACCACCAAACCAAACCAAAATTTCTACCTCCCAAACGAACAAAACCTAAATGCCAGCCTAAATGCCACCAAACAAGCAAAAAAAAAAGAGACAACCCCCCCAGCAAAAACCCCACAACCCAAAACACACAACCCCCCCCTTAACATGCAATGAAATGCAAAACATGCAAAGAACCCAGCCAAACCACAGAAAACAACCAGAGACCAAATGAACATAACCCCAAATCCCCCACCTTTCTGCTCATCTGCCACCCAGGGACTGTATTATTCTGTCGTAGGAGTGGGTGCTAAATCCTTCTGTAATGGAGTCAAACCTGCTGCTGTTCTCACATTTACAATAGAGGCCAAATGCTACACAAGTACCAGAACAGGTCTGCAGCTGTAAAAACTACTAAAGAGTAGATTGCCTAATTGACTTACTCTACAACAACCTAAGGCAGAGTCAAGTAACTTCCCCTGCTACCCTCCCCTAAGTTTTTAGAGTTGAGACATACATCTCAAAATTACTGAGTGGTCTAAGAATCACAATTTATCAATTATCGGAATTGATCCTGTTGCTACACCTGTTACCCTGTGGTTGGAGTAAGCATCTTACTGCAATTCTTCTATCAATTCAAAACACCTCTCAAGGCTAATACCATGTGACTTATTTAAAATGCCTCTATAGTAATGTGCCATTCAAAATGCTCTCTACCTCCTATTTTTTAGTAGCTACATTTTCAAAGATACCTTTGTGCAACTAAATAATTAATCATTTTTTAGTATAAGATAGTCCTTTTAAGGATACAGATACAGGGGAGGTGGTGGTATACTTTACACCCTAAAAATGTGTTTGCAAGACATTCATATTCTTCACTAAGACTTACCAGAAAGTACAAATAGAGACCCATTTATCACAGTCTCAAACTCCACATGTTCCTTTAAACGCTGATTTTTATTGCAAAGGCTTTAATTCCCCAAATGGAAGCACTAAGCACCAGCCCATTTAGTTTCTGGCAAAACTGGAGGAAAGCTTATTTCAAATTTCTAATTAAAATTCTTTCTTGCTGTGTAAGGAGCCCTGATGGGATTCCTCAGGGTAGTTGGATGGGTTTCTGATTGAATTACAACTGGCCCAATTGCGTGAATATTTCATTTAAATGTTGTGAACTGAAAACAGCAATTAACAACAACCTGAATAATAAAAAGCACTACTTTACCTTCAATCCTCTCCTCTCCCTCAGCTGATTCAATTCAAATGCTTAGTCACTACGAAAAACACAAACAACCAAAACAACCCAAACCAAAAAAAAACAGAAACAAAAAGCCAAGCAAGGGTGCCTATGGGGGGGGAGATGTCTACAGTCCTCATCCTACAAGTCAGAAATACTTTGCCTGGAGTTGATGACTGTGGATGTGACACTGTTGCAGAATTGCCCTCTCTGTGCTTCTGACCTGCCATTTATTCAGTATTCTACACTGTGGTTTCTGTCCAATCTCACTAAAGGTAATTTCAGTCTATTGTCTCACCTTTATCATTATCATCAGCAATTTTTTTACTAGAGAGCCACACTGCCCATGGATTCGCTGCTGAACATTTGCTAATCTAGTTAAAAATTCTGAAACTATCAGATGGGACAAAGTCTCCCAGCCCTACACATGACCTTCTGAGTGAATTACCCACATTTACAAATTAACTTTTAGGTCAAGGCGATTAGGAGTGATCCAGATGTGCCTAATTGCCTGGCTGGATTATAAATATCTCCCAAAGAATACAGTAATATGAGCTGATACTTAGGATGAAAATACAAGAATCTGGGGAGAATTATAGTAAAACTAAATGCCAGGATGATATGCAATTTCTTTTGATATGTTCTAAAAAGCCACTATTGTATGTACTCTGCCTTCAGAGAATCTGCTCTTCTTGCATTTTGCAGCTTTGTCAAATCTAAAAATTAAAAAGCTCATGAGAATTGGTCTAGATCTGGCCCAAGATCCATGGTTTCAAAAATATTCTTAGGAACTGATGACTGATTGGACCTTGACAACCGGAAGAAAATAAGTTGAATAATTATAACCTTTACTGTTACTTATTAGTGATCCACAGCATTTAAATTGCTGACTTGATTATCATAATTGCAACAGCATAGTGACTAAATCAGGAGAAGTTGTTACTAGGACTAATGTGTTCCTATAATAGAGTTTTCCATGACTGTATCAATATCCATAGTTCATAATAAAACCCCTCCTTTTCTTCTCCCATTAGGAGCTGCTCAAGTTAAGCTAGCACAGATATACTGGGGAAAAACTCCAAAACCAAAACAAGAGCCATTGAAAAAGATAGGAAAGAAACCCAAAAGATAATTAGTCTTCTGAAGCAACCATGATGGTTTCATATGTGAAATGGTGTCAGCCCAAAGCACGGCATGAGGATCAATGGTACAAGCCTCAGATGCAATGATATAGCTTTATTCTGGCAGCTGCAAACTCTTCTGGCTCTGTCTGTCCCTTCTCAGCACAGAAGACACTGTCACTTGTCTGATTATTGTGGTATTATCTCATGGGCTAATTCTTCCACAGAAAAATGAGCCACTCCACTTCGTTTCATATTCCTCCAACAGATTTGCAGTTGGAAATACATCAAAATTGCATTTACTTGCTTAATGATGCTATTTTTCTAGATTTTGGGGCTTTCTTCTTGGGGGCAAAAATCTGTAGATGATAGAAAATTTTAATTATATAATTGTATGTCTATATTTATATAGGTATAATAATATAATTTGTCAAATACAAATTGAATCATGTTTTGCATATTACATATTTGCAGTTTATTGTTCTTTTTTTACAGACTAATCTTCATACTTAAAAGGCAATTCCCCCCCCACTTGTGCAGGTCTTCCTTTGTTTTTGAGCTACTATCCTCACACTAGGAGCAGTTATCTCAAATGTACTCTGCCTGAATTTCCCATTCTAGTCTTTGCTCCAAACAAATCCAAATATGAAAGCAAAACTCAGCTGAAAGCAATATGGCTTGGATTTCAGAAAAGGTCCTCACAATAAGCCATAAGGTTTTATGGTTTTGGTGGAAGTTTGTAAGCCAAATTTGGTATTGCTAGAGTAAGCCACAAACAGTCTTAGAAAATCAATTTGTAAGCTGGAAACTACCTTAGACCAAAATCTCCATAAGTTAGGGCCATGCATCAGTGAGCTAAACTGCATTTCAAATCACCTTTCAGCTCTGACACTGAGCTCAAACTTCCAGCAACATCAAAAACACTCTGACTGCATTTGGATGCTATACCTATGAACAACTTCAGAACACTCCTGAGGAAATGTTTCACAATGGACCCATTTTTATTTCATGCCATTTGCATTTAAAAATTTACCTGGAAATCAGTTTGTTTCAAGACAGACTTTGGCTTCTAGCAAAAAGAGAGGAAATATAGATGGGCAGGCAGGAGGACAAATTTTAGAGCCAAATATAGCAAAGTGATTTTTTCTCTGTTCTGAAATGTAAAATAATAAGGAAAAAATACCTGGATTTAACCTCCTTTAAAGTGTGTGAGCCTTAACTTGGTGTTAAACTTGGTATTTGAGCTGTATGTGATAACGAGTGGCTCAGTCTGTTTAAGTGAAGATTTGATATCAGGTTTTTGCCTTTGCATGCACTGATACCAATCAAAGTCCAAACTGCCTGTGCATTCAGATTTTGTGACTGGTCAATTCATTTTTTTCTTTTTGTGTGTGTGCTGTTTTAAACTTTGAAGAAGGGGTATTTTTATGGTACTTACAGAATCATTACCTTAAGTCTGATTTTTTTTACGTATAAATGCCCTAGACAATTATACTAGACAAGGTGGAGGGCTGGAGCCAAACCTCAGAGTAATCTACATGAGCCAGGAGTTCAAGGAAGGAGTTGAAAATATGTTCTTCATCAGCACAATGACTGATCTGTTTAAGAGGAAAAGCATCCACTCCAAGACTGACGTTTGTCAGAACTGTGTGGGCTTCAGTCATCCACCCTAGCACAATTTAGCTTTAACCAGCCATTTATAATTATAATATTCAGGCTGTGTTCAGGCAGGTGGTCATTCATCTCTCCTTAGCACAGGTGAGGCCACAGCCTGAGTGATATCTCTTTGGGTGCCTCAAAATGAGAAAGATATTGACTTCCTGGAAAGAAAGGTACTGGAACAACTGTCATGCAAGGAGAGACTAAGAGAACTGGGAATGCTTATCCTACAGAAGTCTCAGTGGGGATCTTATTAAATGTGTCTAAATACCTGATGGGAGGGTGTTAAGATGACAGGCTCAGAGTCTTCTTAGTGGTGCCTAGTGGGAGCATGAGAGGAAGTGGGAACAAAGTGAAAAACAGGAACACACTTTAGCTGCGATGGTGGTTAAACACCTGAACGGCGTTTCTCAGTACAAGAAAGATGTGGGATGTTGAAGCAGGTCCAGAGGTGGGCCACAAAAATGTTTAGAGGCCTGGAGCACCTCTCCTGTGAGGACAGGCTGAGAGACTTGGGGTCACTCAGCCTGGAGAAGAGAAGGCTCCAGGGAGACCTGATTGTTGCTTTTCAATGCTGAAAGGGGGCCTACAAGAAAGATGGGAACAGACTTTTTCATATGCCCTCTTAAGGTAGGACAAGTGGCAATGATTTTAAATTAAAAGAGGGTAGATTCAGACTAGCTATAAAGAAGAATTTTTTCAATAGGAGAGCAGTGTAACAGAGCACTGTAACAGGCTGCCCAGAGAGGTCATGGATGCCCCATCCCTGGAAACACTCCAGGTGGGGCTGCACTCGGCTCTGAGGAACCTGGTCTAGTAGAAGATGTCCCTGCTCACTGCAAGAGTTTGGACTGGATGACCTCTGAAGGTTCCTGCCAACCCAAACCATTTCAGGATTCTGTGATTCTATAAGAGCTTGTCCTGAGGACTCTTGAGTCTTCATCCTTGGAGGTATTCAAAACCCATGGGCATGGTCTGGGGCAGCTTGCTCTAATTTGCCTTGATTTAGTCAGGAATGGTTGAACTAGCTGATCTCCAGAAGATCCTTCCATCCACAGTAATTCTGTGCTATCTGTCAATGGAAGGCAAGCTGTGCATGGGCTTACACCAGCAGCTCTTCTTGTTAACCCTGGGGTGGAAATCCTACTGTAAACTTTCCTACCAGTGGAGTTACATGGCTTACAAGGAGGGGTGTGGGCGAGGTGGGGAGGGTAGAGAGATGCCTTACATCCCATTCCCAGAAATCATCCTGCCACCACTGCCAAACTGAATTTTTCTAGCTATCATGTACAATGAGACAAAATAATTTTTTGTCTAGATGGTGAAGAGCTTTGAAAATGCACTCTCACACATTATGAGAAGTTCTTTGAAGTGCACCACAGGTTTTAGTTTTGCTGTGGAACTGTTTTACTAAGTCCAAATTCCCAACCCCCACATTATTTTTTGTTCCCTGTGGTATTAGATATGACCTTAAAAATGTGCTGAAGAATAGTGTAAGGCAAAGCCTTATTTCTAAAAAGAACTGGTTTAAGGATTTACCAGTTTTGTTTTTCCTATGGAAAACATTTTCACCCATCTTTACATTTAAGTTATTTCAAAGAAATTTCATTTTGGAAACACAGGTGAAATATTTAAAGTATCTTGTTTGACTTTTTTGAGAATACAGGATTTTGATTTTGCTCCAAAACAGCATGTCTAAATTGAACTAGTCTTAAAAGTTTCACTAAATTCATAGGAAGTCAAATTAGGGTGACAGCTTTTGATTTTAATCAAAGCCAAAACAATTTAATTTTCTCAAGACCTCACAGCTTTTATACATGAATTTCATTTTACAGTAAACCTGGAATATCTTCTTTTGTTTGAAAACATAAGAAAATATATTACTCATGGATCACAAAACTTTTCACTAAACAAAAAGACTGTAGTTAATTCCCATTTCTTTAATAACAAAAGATACTCCATTTATGTCATTAAATTGCTGTTTCAAAAACCTACTGTCACAAATATAAATTAATATAAATCATCATTATTGTAACAATTCACCAGAAATATCCCACAATTGAGTAAGTACAGGTATATATTTTTAAAATCTGCACTTCTCATATCCTTCCAGGTGTTGAATAAGCTATTTATTTTCTAGTTGAATTTAGAATTCCTGGAATTGCAGAATATAAAGACCCATTATTATTCTTGAATGTCTCTCCAATTTTACATGGCTGCAGTCTTTTATCTATTCAGATTAACTATATTCCTGCTAGCTAGGAAAATTTGTTTGTCTGCAGAGAAGCTGCAGGTTAAAAGTACAAAAAAATGCAAGATGGGCAATGCTTTCTATCTTACATGCAGCAGGAACATATCTTATTAGACTTCAGATTTTAGCATTTTTATTTATTGAAATGAGTCAGAGCCAGCTGGACAGCTGCAATTCCAGAGCCCAGTTGGAAGTTCTAGTCACAATACTTAATCTCTCTTTTCACTGTATAAATAGAAAACTAGGCAAACTAAATGTAAAAATCACATAATGACTATCATAACTTATAAAAATAGATTACACCATGCTTTTGTTCAATTTTTTTATAAATAAGGGGATAACAGAGGAGTTAATTTAAGGGGGAAAAAATGGTCACCACACATTATCTATCTCTCTGCTTCCCTAGCATATAAAAGTAGCTCAGAACATTTCCAGTGTCTGTAATGTACTAACAGCTAGGTTCACACAAGGACTCAAGTATTTAAGTATCACTTTAAGGACATAAACCCCCAGCTGAGATTTTCAGCACCCCTGTCCAGCTGTCACTCTGGAGATAACTGAATCGTGTGCCACTTTGTGTTTTCCACTAGACAGGCACAATGAGTCCCAGTGGTGATTAAGCTGCTTGGTGTATAGTTCCTGGGTATCCTCTGCCTGACACATTTCTCTTCCTGGCTTGAAAAAAATCACCCAATTATTCATTTGTGGTTCAACTACACCACCTGCCTTTGATTCCCCAGAAAACATGTGCTGTGGGGAGTGTTTTCCTTTTATCCAGTATCTCCATCACTGAAGTCTATGACCCCTAGCAACTTGCAATAGGCAGTGCATCAGGTGACAATACCCAGACAACTCAAGGAAAATAGACCCAATCTGTTAGGATGTAAACCACTAAGCAAGCTTAGCAAGACTTCTGTTTTTCCTTATTCTCATGAAATATGCACATCACTATATTCTATTTTAAGTGTCTATCAGGCATATTGTAGCTCTAATGCATTTGACACAATTTATTTTATAAATGAAATTTGGAATTTCCCCAGGTAAGGATTGGGTTTCCTTATAATTAATTTTGGAACCATTTGTATTGTACTTACATGGATTTCATTGTTTAAAAAAGGAAAGCTATTCAATTTTAACTTGAATAACAGTATTTAATTTGATAGATTCTTGCTCAGAAGTCTAAGAAGTGAAAGGAAGATAAAACCTGTTTATATGCTAGAGTGTCTTTCCCAAAGCTACAGGTTTGATAACGCTTTTAGACAAGAGTAGTGAATTCATATCCCAAGGGCATGCAAACTGTTTTTCAGTGTTTTCTTGACTTTTAGAAGAGACAAAATAGAGTGGATCACAATGCACAGCACTTTTTGATTTATCTTGATGTTTAGATTATATGGATTCTGTATGAGAAGTTATCGTGTACCTTACATGCTGCAAATCAACTGCTTTGTGAAGAGTATTTCAGAGGAAATAGCTCACAACCTGGAGTCTATTCAACAAAGTCCAATCAACTCCCCTCCTGCCCCAGTCCTAATCAAAAAGACCCCCAAACCTACTGAAAACACACTGACAATCTGAAACAGAGCGACCTGCCCCTCTGACTTCGAATAAATTGCTTTCTTAGTATGCTGTGCTGTGGTTTTCACTTCAAAAAAAGATTGGAGTATTCCCAAATAGCTTTTCAATTATAAAAGAATTCTTGGTCTAGCAGCTGGGAGCCTTGGAGGTTGGAGGTTAAGAAAACACATCTATTACAGAAGACCTGAGGATGCAGTAATTAAGTGCCACAACTGAATCATAACTAGATGAAATCTCAAATCAGGTTGCATACACACAACTGTATTCCTGCTCCTATAGCACAATACACACTCGTGTCATAACTGAGTAATTTTGTTCATGCCACAGCAGTTCTCATTAAGAATACTTGCAGAGAAATTATCAGGGAAACCAAAATGAAAGTGTACAGTGACTAGATTTTGCTTTCCACCTAAAAGATGTATATCTTGCCAAGTATCCCCACAAACACGCATCACACCTGAAACACTGATGTAACTGGGAAAGGAGTGTGAATTTCTGATTAGGAGTCAGGAGCCCAGACTTCTTGTTTTGCTCTTTTATTTTCATAGAATCATAGAATGGCTTGGGTTGGATGGGACCTTAAAGATCACCCAGTTCCAAACCCACATCTTTCTCTAAACCATTCAACCTTCAAGAGTTCCAGGGCTGAGGCATCCACAAGGTTTTTAAGCAACCTGTTCCAGTATCTCACCACCCTTACAGTGAAGAAATTCTTTCTAATATCCAATCTAAATCTGCCTTCTTTCAGTTGAGGGCCATTCCTCCTTGTCCTGTCACTATGAGCCCTTGTAAAAAGTCCAGCTTTCATTAATTCTCCAGCTTACAATTAATTTTATTTATTACAGTATTTGTCTTGGAGCTGTCCAGAAACAGGACATTGATTTTTGCTGAGCACTTTAACACAGAACAGTTGAGGTAATTTCTTTATGGGGAAACTCAGGAGAGAGCCAAGCTGCATTTCTAAACTTTGCATTTAGTACATACTGGACAATCATATAAACCACCATTCAGAAATAAGCTTCTTTTTATTCAATTAAATTAACTCGGCCTAAGTGTAATATTGAAGTATCTGTCAGTTTGTTATAGCCACAAAAATCTCAAATTAAAGTACAGCCTTCATAACCAGGTTTATCCCAAAACCAGCCTTTTTTTATAGCCCTGGAACTCCTACCATACTTCAAGTGATGGACAAGCAATAGGAACTTATGGTCTACTCTTTTATTTCAATTAAGAAGCAGAAGTATTAGGGTTTTGTTAGTCTGTGCTGCATACCATATGGCCAGTTTTAGATAGCAGAACACCATGCTAGCAAGAGTTTACAGAACAGAGGAGATCTTGTAATTTAAAACCCCACACAAAATTCCCCTTTTGGACATGCTTAGAAAGAAGAGCACAGAGGAAAGGTACATAGGACTATGGCTGCAAATGGCAAAGCTATTATGTTAGGTACCACTGCAGTTTTCTTTTTCACTGGCCCTGTATGTCCCCATGTCCCTCATTTTCTTTCTTTCTGATAGTGGCCACACAGCATGTCACAAATTGATCTCATCTTGGTGCCAAGTCCTGGTAGGAGTGTGCAATGTGTCACACTTCTCTGCAAGTTTTGGCATTCTCAGAGCACATCTTCCCCTCACAGGCAGCAGAGAAATAAAGTGACCCACCTTACACTTAGTACTGAAATAGAATGTTTTCCTTCTCTACACAGGAGACACAAGGACAACCCTGCCCAGCCTCAAGTAATGATGTGAGGCTGGTTCACCAGTGTACTCTAAGTACTAAGTTTCAAGGTATTCAGCTGGGACCTCAACAGCTTCTGTAGAAGTTCTTTCCCTTGCCATGAAATCCTGAAATAGGGACTGCAAAACAGTCTTGTATCAGTTGTACTAGAGTGAAATATTCTTGACTTGTTGCATCTTGTCAAATCAAGCTAGAGACAGACTTAGCCAGCGACTATAAGATATTTTGGTGCAGGACACTGTCTCCTGGGTAATGCATCTAACTTTGTATCAAATCAAGGAGAGAAAAAAATTAATTTTTGTCTCTCACCAAAAATACCTTAAGTCGAAGTATGGCACTGGTGTTCATCTCTCTTTTTAATTTGATGAAAGAGTTATAAAGTTGATGGGATATTTCCCTGAACCTCGAGGTTAGATGCCAGGGCCTGGAAAGAGAGGTTCAAGAAAACATGATTAGAGAGGTTCCTGGGGAATTTTCTAGTTCTTGAATCCAATGAGTATTCTGCCTTCCTATATGATACCCTGAAAAGTTACCCTGAGCTCTTAATAGGCTTACATTAAAAAATGGAACTCCCACAGCCACAGTAAAATGACATGCCTGCATGACTAAGTAGCATTATTCTAATGATAAAGCTGTGCAACCCAAATGTTTCTCATAATTTGCATAAATGCATAAATAAATAAAACAATCAAAATCTAGATGTTGTTTTCCACATTGCAGAGCAGAATCTTGATTTGTAGCTTTTTCATCTGGCTCAAGTTTTACTGCTTTTGTTATTCAAGATTGCTAGGCAAGCTCAGCAGCCAAAAGACGTGGGAAAAAGTTAGTTTTGTAGTTCTTATTTGACCTGAAGAAAAATAGGACCTGACATCTGATGGAGAATATTTGTCTTAAAGAAAAGATTTTTAATGCACAAAATCCTCAGTGGGTGTAAGGCAGCACAGCCCCTCTGCAGCAAATGTTCATTTGTGCCATCTCAGGCTACAGAGCACTTTTTCTGGGCTCCCATACTGTACCTCCCCACCTCCTGTCATGAAGGCTGCACTGCTACAAGCATCAGCTGAGAACCCAGGAGATTTTGGCTATCTCAGTATGTTTAAAATCCAGTTTAATCTTAGAATGTAGATGGAGGATAAACCCAAAGCTTTGTTTGATTCTTTTAAAATCTCTGGGGACTGTGTGATTCCACCAATATTTGAACAATACTAATCTGTAGAAAAAATCAGGGGGGAAAAAAATCTCACTCTAATTCCTCCACTTCTGAGCAATGTGTTGAGAATGAGGCTTAAAGTCAGAGGCACACATCCAATTTATTTGAATTTCAATTACACTGTGTCTTTCTCATCTCAAATCTGACAAAGCTGAGGGCATGTGAAGAGCAATGTTTCACACAAAATAGTTTCATACGAAATACTCATAGCTTCACAAATATATGAGCAACCCTGAGGAACTCTAAATAACTAGATCTTTTTTAGCCCATGGAGAAAGAAAATCAGCAATTCTGCTCAGATATGGTGCATATTTTTCCTCAGCCTCCACAAATACACCCACTTTTATGATATCTTTTCTCCTTACTCTAACAGAACATTGTTGTTACCTCTTGGATATGCAGCTATTACACACTTTCTATCCCACTCCCCTCTTAAAAACAGTGTTCGTTCTATGTCTCAAGGAAATTATAAAATCAATCTATCCTAACAAGTAAGAGAATAATGGAAGTTCTTCGTTTTCAAATTAATTTGTACTAGCAAAGCCAACTAGTCCTTTCTCTGATGCCTTAATTAAATGTATTCATCTGTCTGATTTCACTCTAGAAAAATGAAAAATGTGGCAGAGGGACATGAACAAATTTTATTTCACATAGGCACACAAGATTTAGAAAGTAGATTTTACATGCTACCAGCATTAGTGGCATATGTTCCTGCTAATAACAATTCCAGCCCTTTCTGGAATATTCAGCAATATTCAAACACAGTTTTAGATAGAGGACCCTGCCCAGACACATTGGCTTTGTCCTGTGATCTGGATTTGTAGTCTAATTTTGTGGCTAAAAACAGACTGTTGATACCTTAACCACTTTAACAAACCCATAAGTGACAGAACTGAGCTGCACATATTGTCTGTCACTGGCAGGCTTCCATAATCATCTCCCTTAAACACAAGTTTTTTCAAAATGAGACAGAAGAGAAATTTTGTCAGATGCTTACTACCTTTCAACAGAGTAATGCTGCTTATCTGCATCATGCTGTCTATTCCAACCTGAATAAAGTTATGTTATATCCAGTGTCTGAACATAAAATGTTTCCCATTGCAAGGCTTTATGAATGATTTTAATCTCATTACTAAATAATTCAACCCCAGCAAGAGAGACATTCAGAGAATGGCCCCAGTGAAAAGTCCTTGTAGTCTTCTGCAGCATTACATCTATTAGACTCTCTTACTCGAAACTGTGATTACAATTCTGTGGAGTAAGGAGCAGATGCTCCCAGTAAAATCCTGCTCAACCTTAAGAACATGCTAATGTACACTGATTTATAGACAGATCAAAATGTGCTACGTGAGATCACCTGAGAATTATCTCACAGCATGAAATAAATATAGCAGAGTTTAAAGGATACTATTTTCTGTCTATAAGAAAAATTTATAAATCAGTCACCTCAAATGAAAATGGGAGGGAGAAGGAAAATAAAAAAAAAAATCTATAACTACATATATAGATATATTTAAATGAATATATGCCAGAACAGTTTGAGAACCAGAGAACCTATCATAAAACTCTCTTCATTTGTAGTCTTTTCCTGGTTTCTCCAGTCATTGCAATTACTGGGGAGAAAACCATGGTTCATATATACTTCTGTAATGCACACAACACTGTCTTGTTTGGCATTTTTTGGATTATAGCATTAGGCATGCATTAGGACCACTTCCTACAGATTTTGTGGAGTGTTCCCTTCCTCAAGACATGTTAGTGAAAACAGGCTTGTTTTAGTGGGAGCTGGTGCTGGAATCAGGAAGGTCTCCCTTATCACTTTGCTAAGGGCAGTCAGTATTCACCAGGCATACATCCATTTTCAGAATTTGCTCATTAAGACCACTTCATGCCTGAATTCAGAGACTAAAAGCTAGAACAAACTTATTAGAAGCTCTCCATAAACTGCTGCAACAATTGAATGCTACTTGAGGGCTCATATAGATGTACACTACTAAAAATAAAGAACATAGTAAAATGAAGAGCAGAAGAGATATGAATTTGGTTCATTCAGAAACAAAGTGTTGAACATATTTCTTAAATGAACCTACTTAATGCAGCTAAGTAATGCAAATGACTAGAAAGTATATTAGCAGACACCCCTATCACTGACTTGATTCTTTCTGCAAGTTCACAATGTCATCCTCCGTTTACCAAGCCAGAAGTTGCTGTATAAAACAGCATCTAAACTAAACACTGTACAAGAATTGTCCCTAAGAGCTTTTAAATATAAAATGTGTGGGAAACATCTGACTTGATTCTTATGTTGAGAAGTAGGGAGAGAAAGAGACTGGGGTAAGAATTGAAAAGATGTTTAAACAGCATTGTATTTCTTCAGGGATTCCAGCTGCATTCACTCTAAGAAAATTTACAGCACTTGGAAGCCTTTCCAGTATCCAATATTGCTGTCAGAAATAATCTGAAGAAGATTTAATGAAGCTGCTGTGGCAATCAAGGTCTACCGAAAGCAATTCTTTCTGGTTGTGGAGACCAAGATAAAAAGCCAGTTTAGGAATATATCCAAACTTTCATATGGCAAACACAAAATTTATCAATATTTCAAGACAGATGGAGATAACTGCCACTAACTTTCATGTGTATTTTTAGAACAATTAAGCATAAAATCTCAAATGCATAGTTTTGAGGATATATTGGTTCAGATTTCCCAACCTTTATGTGTATCTCTGTCAAGAAGTTGGAAAATTTTATCAAGCTCACATTTTCTGATAATATTTTGTATTTTCTGGTCCTGGAAGAATCAGGCTTGGCATTTTTCAGGTGTAAGTGAAATCATAGTGATGGTTGTTGTCACAGAAAGTGGAAGCAGGGGACCACATACTTCAAAAATAAAATCAATCCTGATTTGTTTTGAAAATTTGAGCAATAGGTCTTATCCTTTGCCTGAATCGGTTATTCAGTTTCAGCCACATTTTTGCAAGATTCTGCAAAAAAATTTTCGTATCCTCCAAAGAGCCTGTTTTTTGAACCAATTCCCCAAAACCAAATGTTTTTTAACTCCCTCATATTTTTGTTTGATATAGGAGAATAGAAGTGTGACTCAATAATTATATACTAGGCAAATGAAAATAGGGTTTTACATAGCTGTTTTTAAACTACCAAATCAAAGCAAGCAGTCAGCAAAATACAGCACACAGAAAATGAAAGAGTTTTCTCATTTGCCAATTAATAGGAAGGCTGAATGGTGAGAGCATTTTTGGGTTATCTAGCAATATTTGCACCTATTTAAAGCACAAATGAAAGGCAGGTGAAGAGGCAGGTGAAGCATGCATGGGACAGAGGTTGTAAAAATTACAGCTGTATTTAAGTCCTTCATCCAATTAAGTACATAAACTGGTGCTGCAGATTTCATCTAGAAAAGTTAGCTCACTTAATATCAAGAGACCAAAAGGAATTTCACTGTAAAGCAGATCTCCCCCTACCTCCCTGCCCCTGTCCCCCCAACAAAATGATGTGTCTGCGAAATTGAGCAGCCTTGTCCACATTTCTTGAGCTGCTGTTTCAGCTCAGAAGGGATGAGCTTGCTCTCTCACTTCTGACACTCCCCTAGCAGGATTCTAAAAAGATCCAGATTAAATCAACCCAAGCAGATACAAAGTGCAAACAAAACACTGCACCCAGTCTTAGTTCCATAAAGAGATGTATTCTGGGATCCACCCTCCCAAACATCTGTCCTAAGTAGTTCTGTCAGGAACAGATTAATATCACCCATTGCGCAAAGCCAAAGAAAAATCCTTCAAAAACTTGTTCTGTTTGACCTCCTTGAATAATCTCTTGTACTACCTACTGCCTCCTGCAAAATTATTTGGCCTGTCTTGCATTGGTCACTTAGCGTTTTCTCCTTATGGTATTTTTGATAAAGATTTCCTCCCTCAGTCTTGGAAATGAATTAATAAGGCCATGACCAAGTTCCACTCCTAAGCTATTAAATTCTTCCTTCCTTTTCAGATACTTATATACAGGCAGCAGCTCTATTCTGTCTGGAGTTTAACACTTACACATACTCTCCACAAGATTTTTCCCTTCCAGTTATTCAATGCACTATTCAAATATTTTATTTCCAGCATCAGTTTTAATTCGGATTGACAATAACAATCTTTCCTGAGTTCTTTGACCTTTCCCTCCAGGAACTTATCTCAGTTATCCCCAAGGCAATACAAGGGACAGGCCATTACAGAGCTGGGACAATGTGCTTTGTTAGAGTTCAGTGCCTGAATCAGCAGTACGCTGGCTTAACGAGCTGACACAAATTATTGTGCCTTTCTGGAATAAGTGGCCTTCTTGTCTCAGGAGACCAATGTGAAGTGACATATTGAGGCAGTACTGGCATTTCCATCATCACTGTTCCCAGGGTTTGAGCCTAAGGACAAGGGTACCACTCAACTAAACAATGTGCAGCAGCAGTACGTAAAATGTACACGCAAAAATTTGCCAAGTCACAGCAATGAGAAATCACTTTGACTCTTTTTGAGCCATGGGTTAAAGTAACTGAAGGAAGCTGTAAAGTGAAATTGTGTTTGTTACATCTATTTTTACATGGGGCTCTGTGTCTTCTCCTAGCACAGGCCTGAAATCATGAATAAAGTCATGGAAACAAAGAGCAGAAAACAAAAAAGGAAATTTGGCCTTATTCCTCATTTCCACCCCTGCTTGCCTTTATGCGATGCCGGGTACTTTGGTACATATCTTACTCCAGGTAGAACATTGGTAACAGAGAAAGAGATGTGTTTGTGGGCTAAAAATCCAGTCTTTGGTCATTTCAAGCCAGTGTCAGTGTCTAAGACCTCCTGACCTACAAGATGCTGAGCATTTGGTACTTAATCCTGTAGGTATCCCAGGGAACACAAACACTTGTAGAATCAGGCCTAATCCATAACTCACTTCAATATGAGAGCAAAAGCAGATATCAACAAACAGCAGGTATTCAAGTCACCTTGAGGGACAAATGGGCAAGAATCAGCCTCCCTGTGACAAAATCCCTATTTGAAGCAATGAAACTTTGCATACAAGTAGGAAAACCTCAGTTTAATCTGCTTTGGAAGGAAGGAATAGAACGAAAATGTGTTTTTTTTAACATCACCTTCCAATTCCTTTTATGGTTATTTTTCCAGTACTCCATTCCCTAAGGTTATTTTTCCAGTACTCCCATTCTTCTTCTTACTTCACAAAGACAAACACAAAACACCAGAACACACAGGTTTTGCCAGACAGCTTGCTGTACCCAGACAAAAGGTATTTGGCATCATAGTATAACAAAAAAGACAACCACAACAGAAAAAAATCTCTAAAGTCACAAACATCAGTCAGATAAGGTGACTGGAATAGTGGAGCATTCTTGCTGCAAAGGAACCGACATTAGTGCTAGCTTTGAGTAATGTCTCTGTGCCTTCTCAATGCATAGTCCCTGCTGTGCCACACTGAGACCCCAGGAGTGTCTTCAGTATCTTGCCTTCCTCACTTTTGGTTATTTGGTGACACATGAGCAAGGAGGCTGCTGATCCACTGAGAAATGGACAACTCAACCATTTTTATTCATCAGCTCCCTCTTTAGCCATTTCAGCCTTTTCAGCCCTCAATAGGTGCTGCCAGCAGACAAGAAGGCAGTTTAAAAAGCTTCAGTGTGTCTTGGATAAACACAGGAAAATAATGCTACCTTTTAGTAGTCCAGTCAGAATTCAACTCCCAGCAAAAATGTATTTCACTGCAGTCTACTGCAGTTCTTTCTGACACTGAAAACCCTACTGAAAATGGCCCCTGTCTTCCTGCTGCACTCCAACCCTCCAAGGACCCAGCACTGACAGGTACCTCTTCATGATTTTTGTTGTGCACCAAGTGCAGAATTATTCTTTGGTATTTGCTAAATAACAATCATTCTGTTCTATTCCTCTTGGTCCCTGCTGCCTCCGAGGTGGAGGTTCCCCAGCACTTCTCTCAAAGCATGAGACAGTAATTCTTCTTTTAAAATTATGTTTGTCTCAGTCTGTTGAGCATAGTTTTTACTGTACTATGAGCCTACATAATACCTGACAGAGCAGGGAAATAGAACTGTTTATTCTGTCTGACATTTAACAAGAAATTCAAAGTGTGCTAAGCAGAATGCCTGTTGAAACATGGGAAGCCAGAGCTGTACTTGATTTCAGTTCAGACTTTTCTCATACCTGTGACCCTACTAAGCTGTGATTCAGCTGTGTTCCACTAAACAAAGAAAGGATTTATTGACATTGAACAACTGAGTATTCAGTATCTGCACATCACCTGGTTTTAAGTAACCCAGCTGGGGTGCAGGAGCAAATTCCCTCTGTTAGCTTGGCACTCTACCCAGATGCTGTGCACTGAGCTCAGCAGGCAGAACTCAGCTCAGCTCAACTCAGGGCTCAACTCAGGGCTAGCACAGCTCTGCTGATCTTTCTGGACCAGCACAGGCAGTTCTGCTTGGACTCTTAGGAGCTGCATCAATGCACCCAATGTGGTTCATCCACAGAGTTTGTTGTAGAGTGGAATTAATCAGGCATAACTGAAGCTATATTGCTATATTGGTCCATGATTAGCATCACAGCCGAAAGTGAGGAGACCTAAAGTTTCTTAATGCTGGTCAGAAAATATTTCCATTAAATGCTTGGAAATTCACTGACTTTCAGATGTTCTTTGGGGGTCTGTTGTTGTTTTGTTGTTGGCTTTTTTTGGGGGTTTTTTTTGGTGTGTGTGTGAGAAGTCTGCACTTCAATTTTTTTTTAAATTTGCATCTTGAAAGCATTTCAAAGTAATCTCTTTATGTTTTGTAAAATGAAGAATCATTTTACACGTCTACATTTTTGAAAATGAAGAATTCTCTTTTGTTTACAGTGATTGCTTTAAAACTGAAGCAGTTAAAGTTTAAATAAACTATTATGCTTCAGCTGATACTTTGCTTTAGATTTTTTTATTCTAAAACTTCAAACAAGTCTCAGTTTGATACAGAAATATGTGATACAGTAATATCTGCAATCTCTGGCTTTCTCATCCTATCCTATTCAAACCAGTTCTGCTTGTCAGGAAAGAAATCTGACACAGAGTTTGCTGAATCACTGTGCTACGTAGAAAGATCCAGAAAGGATCCAGAAGGATCAGACAGAGGGTGAACTGCAGCAAGAGTAAAAGAGGCTCTGAAGTAATCACTGGTTCAAGAGAAACTTGTTCAGCCTTAAAATGTCATAAGGATTGAAAGGTAGGTAGTTAGGTGAAAAACTGCAAGGAAGGAAAGGAGTGAATATATATTGGGGAGGGGGTGGTGGGTGTCGAAGCTGGGGAGGAACACATGAAAGAATGCTCAGGCTGAAACTCCATGTTTCATTGCCCAAGGTAAGAGCAATTCCAGCCTGTGCACTCTTTCAGAAAGAGTGCAGTGCTTGACATGCTGCAGGATTATGTCTTCATGTAGCTTATTTCCTAGTCAATGATATTCAAAGGGAACATGTCTTACAAGAAAGAGTTCATAAATCCAAATATTATGGTTAGAAACTTCCTTCAACCTTCAGTAAATTTAGCACTGGGTAAGAAGTTGCCAAATTGATAGCCCTGAGAAATGAAGCCCTAAATTTATCAAAGAGGAAGATATGCCAGAGATGGTGTAATTGCAGACCTTCTGCATTTCTTTGGAGGTCCTGATGGAGGATATTTAAGGCTAAAGAAGGAATTCAAGGCATCTATCTCTGCAGCATCTGTCAATAAATGATCTCTTGGTGATTCTACTCTGCTAGCAGCTGAACAGAATTATCATCACTGAAACATACACAGAGCTGTAGTGAAGCTAATGGGCAGGTGGCCCTGCTCTGGCACACGAGTTGCTGCCTTCAATCCAGTAATAGATTTTTAAGTCAAATTGCAGAATCTGAGATGTGCTCCTGCAAACTGCAGATCATCAGTGCATTAAATGAATGGAAACCCTTCCTCTACCTTGCCCTATTTTCTGAGCTCTCAAGGGAATTGGTGATACCCATATTCTGCAGCACTGAAGAGATTACATCTCTCATTTGGTTTAAGGTGGAAGCAGCCCATACAATGAGATCAGCAAAGCCCTTGCAAGCCCTGTGGCCAGCCAAGGGCCACTGAGGGGCACAGGCAGAAAAGGCCCTCTCTGCTCTTGAGAGGTACACAGTTTCTTGGATGAACAATTAAGTTGCTACTCTCAACTGATACCAGCCTTTTGGAGAGTTTTATTTTGTTTTTTCCTCCTCAGTGTTTCTCAAATTGGTAGTGTTTCTATTAAAAAATATTTACTAATTTCAAGTTCTCAATCATCTAGATACCATTTCTCTTTCATTTACATTTAGGAATACATACCTTTCAACTTGCTTACTCCCAATTGTAACCTGACCAATGGCAAAAGTTGCAGAAGTTGGTGCCTGATTTTTGCTGGGTCTCATACAACTCTCTCCCTGCCTTCTAGAGAGTTCCTATTCTGAGAAGCCTGCCCTGGAAACACATCCTAAAATCAGGCTCTTTACATCCAGTGAACTCTGCATTAATCTTGCTGTGCCTTGTTTCCCCAGATAAACAGAGGAGCACTATCTCACAGATAGGATTTTATGAGAATAAATACCCCATTTTTTAAAAGCTATTTTGATTCTGTAGTGATCAGAGAATGCTAAATGAACACAGTCTAGACCAAACTAATGCATACATACATTTGATTTCCTATCTCTTCCCTTCTCACTTTCTTACAACACTTTATTCTTTACTTATGGTGGCAACATTGATATAAAAATCCATCACAGTGTGCTACTGGGGTTCAAGTACCTGTAAGAAGTAGGAGTTTGAGCAGTAAATATATTGCTAATACAACTTAAGGAAAGGACTCTCTTCCCTACAAACAGGTAATGACAGGCACTGGCTGTGATGCAGACAGCAAAGTTTGTGGGGAGTAGCTGCAAGCAAAAGAGCTTTTAGATTCCAATTCCCTCATCAGTTGTATATAACTTATATTTTATGTTTTCCAGGAGGACCTTAAAAGAAATCATGCAACAGATGAAAATAAAGTTTGGATTTACCTGAAATTTGACTTCCAGAGCTCTTCTATGATCACAGATCTATGAGGGCAAAGAATCTCACACCAATGTTTCAGCTACAACAGGCCATCTTGAACTTGTAACAAGGTTTAATGAAAGCTCAAGCTCTCCTCCCTTGAAGACTTCCAGATTCTGCTTCTGAGATTCATACATTTCATATGCAAGCCATTATTGGGTTAGAATCTCTCTCCCTTATTGGTTCACCTGGTAGGACAAAAGGGGACCTTACAGCAGAACCATTAGTAGAACCACTGAGGTCACTGATGACCAATCAAAGTTATTTTCTGTACCCTTTATTTCTCATCCCTACCATAAACCTTTTATGTGTGTATGCCATCACAGCTTCAAATCACGCAGTATAAAGTGGACGTAGCTCTTTGATCATTTATTATATTTGGGAAGAATTTCCCTTTCTTAGCCAAATACCATCATTAAGAATTTTTTCCAGATCATCCTGCAGTTCTGTGAGGCTTTTATCTTCTGAGTGTCTTTTTGCTACAATAAGCTGAGTTTCCCCCTTGGAGCACAAAACCTGTCTTTCCTATTGGAACAAAACAATGCAATTTTGTGAAATGATTCTGTCATTGAATCACTGCACATTCAGAGGGGAATTATAACCAGTCATTAAGATGCTAAACCAAGAAAAATAAATCAAAAAGAATTCACACTAGTATGGATTTTCTACACAGTATTTGAAACAGATCTTACTGCTTAATCCCAGATAAGGATACCACTATATTGCCAGAGTATCTTTTTTCTACTTTTGGACTTTCTACTCTTTATGTGATTTGGTTAGATTTTTTTCTGTTAAGCCATGCTGGCTAAGGTCAGTGCTTTTATAAGAGATATTGGCAGGAAGTGTGGAAGTCGAAATTCAACCAGGTACAAATAATGATATCATATCTGATCACAGCGTGGTCTCTCTGTTTCTTATTTCTGAAGCAACGGCACCCAAGAACACTATCCATTTAAACACTCCACTAAAGTTTATATTGTTGAAGACCCTATGAGGTACCTCAAGATTTGAAGACTTGCAATTTTCCACATAGAGCTGTTATAATCATCTAGGCTACGAATTCTAAGCAGCAACTTTGCAGAATGTTTTAATCATGATTTTTACATAAATTTGTGTAATACTGTGCTATACTCCTGTATAAACTGGCTGTACTCTCTAACTGCTGTGTTTTGGTGACTACAGAAGCCATCTCTCTTGGGCTGTTGTAGGAGAAGAACTGTAATTATAAGATTTAGCTAACTCTACTTGCCTTCCAAACCATGACTCTCAAGTGCTCACTATCTTTGGTGCATTTTCCCCTTCATATTACTGCAATGATTAGGGAGCTGTTATTATGCAGATATATAAATGAGGACCTGAGGTACAGAAAATAATGGCTCATCTGTAGTCACACAGACAGAGAGAGCCTCAATCAATGTATTTTATTTCTGAGAAAAATACCACAACAATTCTTCACTGATTCAGTAACAGACCACTAAAGATTTAAAACAAAGCTTATAGGTAAAGCACTTGCATTCTGTTTTCAGCTGTAGGGAACTTGGAGATCTCTGCTGCATTGACTTGTGTGTGTCAAAACCCAGTACACCACATGTTCTGAAGAATTTTTATTTCTTCCCCAAATTGTTCAGGTTGTTTGCCCAGTGTTTTAAAATCTGACTGCAATACCTGGTTACTCTTGGGCTTGGGCAGAAACAAGCAGCAGCTCTGTAAGCTCTTTCAGAGAAGCCAAGACTCAGAATGGACAGACAAATTTATTTTACTGTATTGCTTGCTCTGGACTTGGTGTCTAAATTTCAGAGAGGAACAAGCAGCAGCAACCCTCCTACAGGAAGGCCCTAACTCAGACCACTTATTATAAGAAGCCAAGAGGGCCAGACAGCAGGTAGTATGAACTCTTTTCCAGCCTCTGGATTTGAGTATGAGGGTGATACAACAGACACTGTCCAACAAGATTGAGTGGCCACAACTATTCTCAGGACACAGCTGAGCCCAAGCTGTGCACTGGAGTGTAGCAGACCAGATTTGTTAGGCCAGAAGCATTGTGCTTTCCCTGAGCCATGCTGCCTTTAAGTCCCTTGTCTTGAACATGCCACTGTCTCCATCACAATGAAACAGAAATGAAATTAATGCATTCATCCTAAACGGATTTACATAATTTGTTTTAGACATAGTATGTCAGCTCCAGATGAGGGGAATAATGTAGAGAATACATCATCTATTCTTCTTCACTGACAAAAAAGCCGAACTAGAAATACAAAAGGAAGAGCAGACAGAGCAAACTGGAGCATACAAGCAAAAGAGACTTATCTAATAGTCTCTTCATTATTCTGAAAGCAGGGATCTAGCAGGCTTCTGGCACAAGCTGGATACCTGCTGAGAGTGGGCACGTTGAATTATTCATGCTTTTGGTTATAAATAATGCACTGCCTGCATATATCTAATTTAAATAGACCCATAAAGCCCAGTGGATTAGTGACTGCATGCTGCCTAAAAGTAACAGATCATCTAGCCAAAGTCTCTCGGCTATTACCTGCTCTCAGCAAGGCTCTTCTGGAGGATAACATTTTAAAGAATTTTTTTTCTGCTGTTTTTGTTGATGCAGGGATAACATTCTGTATGTAAGAGCTTAAGAAACTCAAATAGGAGTGCTGCACTGTACCAGGACACCATCTGTTTGGAAGTGCTCTTGCATAATTTTGCTGTATGGTCATCTCATAATGATGGTACTGCTCTCTCTAACAAGGAGACTTCACATCTCATATGGCAGACAGAGTAAAAGAGTTGGTAGCCCTAACAAGAAGGGACAATTGTACCTCATGACAGTTGTTCTTAGGCATTATTTAAGCAACAAAAAGAAAGAATACACTCAAACTTTACGTACCACATTGCTGAGGAATGCAGTGTGAGGTGCAGTGCCAGCTGCAGGTTGAGCTTTGAGTGGTGGAGCCTGAGGCAAGATACTGACCCTTTGCACTAGAGTGGGGACCTGTGGCCCAGCCAGTGATGGACACTTGGAGGTACTCAGGAGCTGATGACTCAGCTGGAAGACCTCAGACTGTGAGGGTACAAAAGCCCAGGGTTTCTCTTGTTCATGATCCCTCTATGGAGGCACCAGCTCCAGCTGTTATTCTGTGGCTGCACCATGGTAAAATTACTTCAAGAAATCCAGACTGAGTCTGAGACCCTGCTATGAAAAATCCAGAGTCGAGCCCTGAGGAAACCTGATCTGACTGTGAGGGTGTGGGGTGGGCAGGAAGTCAAACCAGGGTCCTGTTGGGTCCCTGGAGCTGCCTATCATGAAGACACCAGCAGTGAAAGTGTCTGGTGGTGGGAGCATGACTGCCAGAGTGCTCCTGAATGGTCAGGGAAGTTTCTGAACAGTGCTTCACAAAAACATACAGACTGTAGCCCTCACTTCTCCGTACTTGAATTTTGTCCATCAGTACCCACCTCCTGAATCTTCACTGTGACTGGCAGGTGTAATGGGCCTGTACTGGCCTAAGAACCCTCCTATTCTCAAGGTAAGTCTCAAGGTAGGATAGAATCAAGGGTAGTTAGGGGGATTTTAATTTTGTGGTATCCCACAAGGAATGCAAGGAGGATTTGTACTTCTGAGATAACAAAGACTTTGTAGGCTGACTGCCAGTTTTACCAGCCTCTCTGGGAGAGGTTTTTAAATTCTGACTGATGAAAAAATGTCCTGTCTTACATGAGCTCCTTTTGAGATATCCTGAGAAGTGCTGTCTATCTGAGCTTATGAATGCCCAATGCAAGCTCACTTCTGGGATGGACAATCACAAGTTTTAGAACTGCATATTGCCCCCTGCCCTTCCCTCAGATCCACTCCTCCATTTTTAAAACGCCAGTGCTCAAATGCAGTACATTTTCACAGAGCACCCAAAAAGCAGCCCATTCTCACCCCTGCTTCTAAAAGGATGCAGCACGTGCACATCTCACACATCTCCTCAACTAGCAGACCGGGTCTAGATAAACATAGATCTTGCTCTTGATTTCCAAATAGTGAGTGTTGAAGGTCCCACCTGGTGTTTTTCCTATCAATCATAAGAGGAATATGTTGATGAAATCAAAGTTCTCCCACAAATAATATTTTTTTTCTTATTAGCTTGAAGAATGAAGGAGAGCAGAAGCATGGGAGAAGAAACACTATTTTAACTTATTTTGTCACAATTTTTCTTTTAACCAATGACTTCAGCAAAATATAGGACATTAAAAGGAGTCATGTCTCATTAAGCATTACTGACATGGTGATAACATAGAAGCTTAAATATTCTTCTCTTAATCCATAATGTTAAGTACTGTTTAGTGGTTACTTTTTTTTTAACATTTAAGCATTCACTGTTTATGGGGGCAAATGATGCACATGGAATTCCATATGAACACAGAACAATTTTTTTTTGCTGCAAAGGTGGTCAGACACTAAAACATTGCCTAAAATCTCCATCCTCAGAGATGTTCATAATCTTACTGCACACCGCCCTGAACATCCTGCTCCAGATGACTCCTCTTGAGGGAGGGAGGCTGGACTAGGCAGTCCCAAGAGATTTGTTCCAATCTCAACTATTTTGTGATTCCGTGAAAAGAGAGAATGGCTAATAAACACCTCAGGTGAGTAAAGGTGTTTTTTGCCCATCTAACACTGAATTTGTGATTTAGAAATTTAAAGTTTTAAAGCCTCAGCTTTCAATTAAGAAAAACCAGAAAACAAAAAATTCTTTGTAAGTTAACCTATAAAATGAAAGCTAAGTCAAATAACAAGGCTGTTTATTTCCCATTTTCCACAGCACTGTAGTTAATGTCTCTTGTGGGTTCCAGAGGCTGCTGCTAGGAATTCTCTCGGGTCAGAAAGGCCACATATATATTTGTGGTTAAAAGGATAGGACCCACCAACTCTCTTCCATCAAAATCAGCTGAACAAGACTTCTGCCTTGGCAGCTTGACTTTTAGTCATGATTTCAGCTGTGCTGCAGGCCATACAGCCTTCACCTCCAGAGGCTTGAAAACCCAACAGGAAATTCAGTATTCCTCTTTGAAAGAGCTTTTTCATTTGCTAAGGAGCAGCAAAACTCCTTCCAGTCCTTGTAACAAATTAGAGGCACGGGACAGTCAGTGTGCACACAACCACTGTGTCCATCAGCACCAAGTCCTACACGTTCACAGCAATCTGCTCTTAGAGACACGGGGGCTTCAAGAACATCAGGGATCAACTTTTCCCTGAAGAAAAAGGATGAGGTAAATCTATCAGCAGACAGTGCATTAATTTCTTATTGAATCAGTATTAGCTATGTCTGCTGTTTTTCTTTGGAGTCCAAGGGATTCTCAGCTGCTCTTCATTTGACTGGTCACACAGGACACCATGGCTTGGTGTTTAGGAGATGGATAGGACAAAAATCTTGGTTCTGCACCGCCCTGAAGGCTAAGATCAGAGTTATGCTGCATAATTCTACTACATTTCTGTTCTCAAAAAAGAATCCCAAAAAACCCCAAATAGTATACCCTAAAAGTTAAGCCATATATCTTAATGGAAGGGAAAAAAACCATCAGTGCAGGCTTTAAGAAATAAACTATCCTGCAGTAAGTTCAGAAACTGCCCTCTCCAAACAGAATAATCAAAGCCTCATAATGAGATGTAAAAAAATCACCTCCACAACAAATACTGATGGTGGAAAGGAATACTGAAAATCAAGGATTAATTGCATTATTACTGTCACACTAGCCCTTCCTACTCCAACATTAACTACTTTTAAACTAACACAACAGATGAGGTATTGTAGGATAGCACAACGTACCATTTCCAATGCACCAAAGGAAATTACACAAATGGAAAATGAGGTGGCAAATGAATAATTTGGTAGCCTTACTTCTCTTCTGGGAAGGGTTCAAAGGGAAAAAAAAAATCACACAAATTATTGTTTGCATCATAGTTGGACATTTGTTTGATAGCTGTTACCTATGATGCTTCAAAACTGATCCAGTTAAAAATTAAAGAAAATCTCTTATCATATCACATAGTTATCTCACTTGACAGGTAGTTATTTTTCTCTACATATAAAGCTATCAACAGTTCTTCTTATCTTCCCCATCTACATTCTCAGAGACAAAATTTAAACCACTCAGAATGTTAGAAGAAGGTGCATTTTGCTGCTTGGTGCTTCTCAGCAACCCCAACGCAGATTGAAGGCTTTGGTTTACTACTAACCTTCATTCATGTTTTCTGACTCCCATCTGCTAATAGGAATTTCAACATTCACACATGTCCACTCAACCCACTGTATTTAAAATAAAAATTTATTTTATAGAATCTAGAAGTAAACTCTGCACTTGGTAGTTATGGATTCTCTCCAGACACAACAATCAACAAGATCTCAAAAGATTTATGCTGATTATGTAAAATCTTCACATCTGGCTTGCCAGATGTGTGCTTTTTTTTTGGCATGCAAGCAAAGAGGCACCACCATCCATCCCAGCACAGTAATTGCAGCATGAATTCTTTCTTCAGGAAACGAATGTAAGTACTGAATATGAGTGTTAGAGTTTATCTGAATGTTAGACTGAAGTACCAACCAGTCACTCACTCTCATTGACGTCACATGCGTGTTTTAGCCCACGTGTTCTGGAACACACCGCTTTCTTCTCTTGATGAAGTCATGCACACCCCTGCTCAGTCTGATTGAGAACTAGGAGGTATCGGGAAAGAAAGCCATAGGCAGTTGGGAAGATATTTCCCAGAAGAGATATACCACATGCACTTGCTTTGTCTAACATCCAGTCCACAGGAGAGCAGGTGATACACTGAGAAAAGAGTTGACAGAAAATTTGAGTGTGGAGGAAAAGTAAATCTTTCCTGAGGTGAGATCATACCATCCTGCTGAAAACATTGTATTGTCTCTGAAGCATTCCTCTCTGTATCCTGAGGGCAGCTAGTTCACAGATGACACCATTTTGGGAAATCTACTTTATAAAGATGAAACTCTCTTCTTGGGCTGGTATGTGGAAAACTTGGAAGAAAAGGTTTTCTGATGGGCTACTCCCACACTCCTCCTAGACTTCAATAGTTTTTGGTATAAATGGACACACAGATTCCCAGATGAACAAGTTCCTCTGGACCCAATTTATATAGATTAGTAATGTTTCATCATCTCAATACCATAAAGTTGGCTTTAGCTTATTTACTCAAAACCAAACAAAAAACGAAACAAACAAAAACCAATTAAACAAACAAAACACAAACTCAGAGAATTTGAAATTTTTCAGATTTTCTTAGTGGAAATCTCATCACTTGTTAGCACCCAGAATCTACATTCTCATTTTCCCAGAGGATTTCAGCACACTATGGTGTGCTCATCCAGCACACTAAGCTCATCCAGCTTTCAGAGTGTGAGATGTTTCTGTCACATAATGCTCCTCTCTAACTTTCAGTTTTCCAGAAGCATCTGAGCTCTTGCAAACCAGAGATTACCAGCTTCATCAACAAGTCACTTGTGGATGACCATTAGATAACAGAAATCACTGTCTCCAGAAGAAGATACAGGTGTCCAACCTACTATTCCTATCTCCCTCCACCCTCAGCAAAAACTCAGCACAACACAAACAATCCTTCAAAAGAAATCTCGCTAAAAGAAGATATTGATCTTTGCCTCCCTTTCCTGTAGCCTCCAATTTTCTCCCCTTATTAGAAATTGAGTTAGTTTACCCTATTCCTCATCCAGACTGCAAACATTAATAATACAGAATAAGATTCGCGCTTGCCTGAAGCAATTTTATTTTCCACTAGCTGCCCACTAAATAGCAGTTAGAAGCTATTCCAGCAAATGGAGTGCTCCATGGCCTAGGGGGATGACATGCCACATTCTCCTTCACAGTCATTGCTTTAGTTCCCCTGCAGATTATCTAAATTATCCACAATACAGCCTTCTTCATTATAGCTATAGGAATGAAGCAGGACTATATGAAATTTGAACATTTTTACAATGCATCACTAACCCCATCATCAGCTCAATATAGTCATTAATATTTGGAATATTCACAAGCAGAAGTTGGATAAATTTGCTGGTCCATTATAACGCTGTTTTTAAGAAGAAAAAAAATCCAATGTTTCCACAAACAAATTAACACAGAATTAAGGATATTTTTGCTGTATGACATCTCTTCAGCAGAGTATTAAACACAAAACCCACTTTCAAATGTGTTTAACTGTGACAACTTATCTCTTCCTAGTGTTAAAACAAAAGTCAACCTTTTGTGATTAAAATGTGTCTTCTCCTTCAAGATGTCTATTTGATATAGCTGCAGTGTGAAGCCAGTACAAATTTATCTGAGGCATGAAACTCCAAAAGTCTATTTTCTTCAATTTGTAACAATACCTAGGTACACATCTGAAAAAAGCCTGCACAAGTGGAATGGACTTCATCTGAACTGCAGGGGGACCAAGGTGCAATACTTTAAACAGAGACCATGAGTGAACTTTGAAACTAATGAGTTAGAGAAAGCTGAATGAATGCAGAGAACACACTGTTCAGAATAGTGTTTCTTATTATGCAAATGCAAAAATTCTTTACCTTATGCGAGTCATAGGACAAAGGATGAAAATCAAGTGAGAAACAGAAAGCAATTTGCACTAGGAATAATTAGTGGGCAACTACAAAGATGCAACTTCCTTAGATCTGTGTATCAGATATGGATACCAGCACAGGTCCTGCAGAGGGAAGTCTTGTAGTTCATCAAATTATTGAAGTATTGGAAGAAATCATGAACAGGAAAACGGTTATATAACCAAAAGGTTTGAATTGTTATTTTGTTAGTTTGGTTTTTTTCCTATAACCTCTCTTAGCATAGCCTTTTAAAACAACTAAGCATCATGGAAATAAGTGGGCAATGTTTAGGAATGAGGAAGCAAGTGGCTAAAAGATGGAAGGTGGAGGAGGTAGGATATGGATAATTGGTCAGTATTGCAGTGGAGGAAAGTCATTAGTGGAAACTCTTGAGTTTGTGCTATTCATTTTATTGCATCTTAACCTTGAAAGCAGTGCTAGGTGGTAAGGCAAGGAAGTGTGCCAGCAATAGAAAGAGCAAGCATTCAAAGGAGTGAGGATGAGAAAGGACTGTGAAACCTGAAGGACCTCACAAAACCATCCACCTGGCAGGTGAAACCCAGTAGAAATAAGCATAAAGCAAGGAAAATTACTCCTAGTCTTATACATTGCCATTAGCGGAGAAAGAATTGGAGGTCCCAGCAGCTGGTTCCACAAAGTAACAAGTAAGCACTCAATAGCAGTGAAAAAATAAGGAAATGTTTGGAATTAGCAAAAGAAGGATAAAGAGAACAGGTCATTATGCCACTGTTTAAATGGACAATTCATCTTACTGAACATAAATATATAAGAATGGTGTGTGTAGGGCTGAAACCCTTGGCTTGAAAATGATTTGTTATTAGAAAACCAAAACCTTCAGAAGGGGGAACAGGGATAAAAATAATGTCGAAACAGTAGAAAAAATTAGTGGCTTCCCTATAAAGTAGGCAATTGGTAGGCAAAATATTTCGGGCATTGTCAGGGATTTAGGCAGAACAGGTGTGCAAAATCATAGAAGACATGGAAAGGCTGGACAGGGATAGATGGTGTTTTCAAGGAAGTCCAGTGAATGAAACTACAGGGAACCATGTTCAAAGTAGCAAGGCACAGGGTAGCATATACCTGTAATGTCTTGCTGGAGAAAGTTGTGAATAAAAAAATGTTTATATGGGTTCAAGGAAAAAAGGGACAAATGTTTAGGGGATAGGTACATTTGGCATTACCAGACAGACAAATTACACCAGAACTGGCAAATGCCCTGTACTGAATATAGCAGGCGGTTTAGAGAGCGTGCACACGTGTGTGTTAAGCCTTGTACATGCTTGCCCCATTTTAACTCTTCCTCAGGTATTTGTATATGGCCACTGTTCTTTTTTTTTTTGTCTTAGTGATTAGCTGCTTCACTTGAGAAAACTGCTTTTGAATGTCCTGACCCCCAGTATAAACCCTTTCTCTCCCTCTGCCCTGTAACACTTTCCCTAGGGGAAGATCAACTCCCATTGCCTACCCTGTGCACTTCAAGATCTCTGCTTTCAATCTAGACTTGTGCTGAAACAAACAGGTTTCTATATTTCCCTTAAAAATGCATCAGCCTTACTTTAACTCCCCCTGCCAAGACAAAGCAAAACTCTTTTAGTATTTTTACTTTTATATTACATATATATACCCTTTCAACATGGCCATTTTTCTTCTTTCTGCCTCACTAAAGTATCATGAGCTCTGCTCTTCATCATTTAAATTCCATTGAGGTGGGCAGTCAAATTAGTATAAAATTATTGAAAAGAAGAAGGGGGTTTAACTCATGCTATACATGAATTACCTCATCCACCACAGTGAATTTATAATGCTACCTGCAGTGTAATAGTGAAGAGGAGAACAACTACATAGTTTATAAAGAGGGAATTAGAGGAAACAGAACAGCTGCCTAAGCTGAAATTTAGCTGCAAACACTACAAATAAATTTTCCCTAGCTCTTGGGAAGATAGCATTATATTCTTCTGTTCAGGACATTGACACTGTCAGGGTAGCTCAGTTAATTCTGTTGGATGACATTTTATTTATAATATTAATAAAAGAAAAAGTTATATATAAATAATTTTACCCAAATTTCATCTAGAAATAACTTTTTTTTTAACAAAAAGCTGCTCTTGTTGCTTACAAAACAGTGATAAAAGTGCAAGAGGAGGAGAGAAAAGTAAAAAGACTTCTAGGGACAAAAAGAATAATGTAACCTTTGAAGATTTGCTAAAGCTTAAGATTTGTCTGCTCAGACACTGCTTCCTACCTCCATGTAATTAGATTTTAATTTTCTTTTTACATCCTTTTCCTCTACAGATTCTGAGAAGTAATTATTTCAATATCAATTGATTTGAAGGAACAGTCCCAAGTCTGAATTAAGCAGCTTATGGAAGTTTGTCTTGTTCCTGGTTAAACATTCCTGCTATGCAGCTGGGTAAGCTGCTTGCAGTAATAAAATCCAGATGAAATGGAATTGTGCTTGTGAGCCCAGGCTTGGTCTGGCTAGGGGGACCTTCTCAAATGTCTGTTATCAATGTCAGGGATTTAGAGAAAGCCTTCCCAAACAATCAAGCAGAGACAGAAACAAGGTATAAGCTCAATTACTTCCCTCCAGTGGGCCTTTCATCAAAACAATATCAAATTTTACACGTTTATAAGGAGAATGTAACATAAACAGTTCTTCTGCCTATATTGTAATAGAGAGTTAACTTCACAAACATGAGGTCTTCACCTTCCACATACGAATGCCAGTCTAAAGAGACCTTCAAATTGGCAGTTTTTGTTGTCAGCTATAAGTTCAGGGAACTTAGCAAAACAGAAATAAAAATACTTAAAAATTTAAAATAAAACAAAAATTAAACATTCACACCACAGATACCCATAGGACAAAACAGTGAATATTTTTGAAGTGTTTGTTACAAACTTACCTTTTGCTTTGACTTTTCTTCTATTTTACCTTTTTACCAACAGCCAGGAAAGTAGATTAGGGAAAAAAAGATTAAGTGCATAAATTTTGATAACATTAGTTATCAAAGTAAGTATAAGTAGGGGCTGGTCAAGAGTAGGAAAAAAAAAAATAAACCCAAACACAGGAAAAAAAACGCCACCCACACTTTTGAATTCTTATGTTTCCTTTTGTGATTCCCTCAAGTCGGTTTGCACCATCCCCACAGCAGCAGGTTCCTATCAACCTCTCTTTTCTAGCAAGTGGAAATGGCTGCTCAGATTGGGAAATGCACAGCACATGGGGCACCACCACTGCTCTGAGCAACCTGCTCCAGTGTCTCACCATCCCCACAGTGAAGAGTTTCTTCTTTGCTGAAAGATGGAGAGGGACTTTTTTACAAGGGCATTTAGTGAAAGGACATTAAATATACATAATGTGCACTCATGGAGACAGGATATTTTATTATTGAGGAGGGGAATAAAATCTTTGCTCCATGGAGAGCAAAATTCGAAAAGAGCATTGCACCAACAATGCCCAGAAGCATTTTCTCTATGGCCCTGCTGGACACTCCACTAAGATGCTCACCAGACTTCAGCAAGAATCTTCATTCTCTGGATATTCCATGCCCTTAAATTGAAACAGCTAATGAGATTCCAATGGTATCTCACAAACTCAGCTCTTCTAATCAGGCTTTTTGGGATTCAGATATTCTCACTTTTGCTCTTTCCTGAAAATTAGCCCTCTACAGTCTGACAACTCATGTCCACTTAACAGTGTAATTCTTCCAGAGCTTTTTCAGAAGAAATTGCACAGTTGTCAAAATTCTGGACTTGGGGGTTTAGCTTCTCACTGGTTAAAAATGATGCAACAGCTAAAGAAAGGCTTGGAGAATACTCTCAGTGGGGCTTCTAAAATAATGCTTCACATTTGAACACCACACACAATATCATCAGTTGTGGAAATACACAGTTAAATGGAAGTGTCTTTCAAATCTTTGCCCCTTTCAGTCAGTCTGCTTATTCCTGCAGGTCCTCCCTCATTTTTCTGCAAGCCTCCTCATTCCTCATAAATGCCTATTATTAAAGTTACTGTTATGTAAAGTTTCAGCCCACTTAGTTACCTTTTCTCCTACCCCTAGCACAAGCCACTTGATGCCTTTGTTTGGTTGCAGCCCACCTAAAATCCTAACTACTCCACATAGGCTGCAGATGACTTGCTAGCCAAGGGCAGGGAAGCAGACTCTGCATTTCAAGCTAGCACCACGCCACTCAGCAGGGAGAAATGTCCAGACAGAATCCAGGATACAGTGTCATTTATAAATCAAATCAACATTCACAAATGGAGTTTGCAGGCTGATAATATGGCCATCCAGTATTTCAGCCTAATTTCTTAACCAGCCATCTGAGACGTACAAAATGACCATTAAACAAGTCCAAAAATAGGAGAGGATAAATCCCATATCTGTCACATTAAAGCACTGTGCAAAGAAAGCCATTTATGAAACACAAGAGGATATTTCCATGATCTTTTGAAAACCTCACCTATTCCTCACTACTTTATACCTTCTTCTGAGCTGCATTTGAAAATGGACAGTTCTAAGCACAAACACTGATTATTTAAACACTGTTCCTACTGTTGTCTGTACTTGACTTTCTTCAGGGAAGGGTCTGGGAAGGTGCCAAAATATCTGCCAGGAAAGTCACAATCACACTACAAAAGGACTTTCAGACAGATTCTTCCTGAGCCAAATTTCTCTTCAATTTCAGCTGTACCTTCACCTTCCTCTGGAATTGTAGACTTCTGCCACTGACTTGGAAATAGCTTCTGCTCAAAAGACCTTGAATAATCAGGTCATCACAACTGCTCACTGAAGACTTTATGTATTTTTAAATTATCGTGTATTTAGTTTAGATAGCAACAGCTAGATGAAAAATCACAGAATCCCTAAATGGTTTGGGTTGGGAGGGACCTATAAAAGGTCATCTAGTCCAAACCTTCTGCAAAAGGCAGGAACACCTTAGGTAAAGCTCAGTTACATCAATTTATCAGTACTTGGTGCCTGGGATCACCACACTACAACATTCACAGTCTCCCATATGTGAGCCCTGAGACTGACACGCCTGCAGTTTCTGCCCAAGATTCAGCAGTTCTCAGTGTCAGTGAGGTGGAGTGGTACACACACTGTTTGTAGCCACACCCTGCTAGCATACAAAAGTTACACCCTGGGTGTTTGAGGTAAAAATAGGCTTGAAGTTGCATATTTTTTCTAGAACAGCAGGAGTCAAGATTAGATATCCTAAACTATACAAGAACTGGAAATTATCTTAGAAATTAAACATGAGGCATCACATTCCTGTGTCTTGCTCCTAGCTTGAACCAAAACCTTTCTAGTTCAGTACAAGGTAAGATCAGGGGTCACGCTGATAACTCCTCTGCACATGCTGGCATTGACCCTGCTTTGGGTGTTCACTGAAAGCAGGACAAGGACAGGCCTGAACAGCACAAGTGATGAAATATGATGATGATGATGATGATGATGATGATGATAAACACAAAATGAAGAACTTGACTCTGAGCGCCATGTCCTCTGACATCAACCAAGCAGCAAGGCATTTAAACACCAGCACAGGAATTTTGTTGTCATCTCTCAACTTCTAAAGATTCCCACATATTTTTGACTCTGCACTCTGTATTTTTGTTGATTCCCCATAAATTGGGTGTCCTGTAAATACTAGGCTCCAGCTGGCATTCATGCTCTGGATCTGCAGGCCCTGGAAGGTTCTTGCAGCACTTTTAGACTTCACATGTCAGATCTGTACTTGGAGTTGCAGTGCCTACAGCTTGTGTGCAACAGAATCTCAGCAGCCGGATGGGAATCAAGGTGTATTTCCACACAACAGACATCAGTCAAAATGTTTTACTTGAAACATTTTATATCCAATAAATATTTCGACAAAGTGCTGCTGAAGATTCGTCCATCAGTTGTATTCCTGAACTCCCCTTCCAGGCTGTTAAAATAAAAAGCAAAAAGACAACAGTCTGCCTACCTCTTGATTCTCATGCTGCCACATAAATCATAAAAATGTTTAAGTGCTGCATCTTCTGAGCCCTTCTCTATGGCACAAAATGTCCCATTCTGTGGATAAAGTAGTTCAGATACAGAATAAATAACTTATTTACCAAAGTGGTGCCATTTCTTCAGAAAATCAAGAAAAAAATCATACACAGCTTGTCTATTCCGCTATCAGAGATGAAAAACTCTTGGGGTAGAAAATTTCTCTGTATCTTTAAAAATATTGGACTAACAAGTCTAGAATAAGCTGGTAGTTGTATTCAGAACCTGTAGTAATGTCTAATGAACGTAAAAATATCATTAAGGGGTAAAAGTGCCTTTAACTGATATGTTCCTAGATTTATCCATCCAAATTTGAAAAAAGCAGTGATGGATTAAAGTTTTTAGTGTGCACCTATCATCTGTAGAATTCTACTTACAGATGGTGGCATCCAGAATGAGGAATCTGCACTACAGTCTTCAGAGATGATGTACCAGAAGGAAATGTAACCAGAAAGATGAAACTTGATGAAAGTACTGAGGTATTTTAACAAATTCCTTTCAGACCTAAAATGCTTGGTTAAAACACTGAAATTGCATCTCAGAACTCCCCCTGGTAACCTTGAATACTTATCAGAGGAATGTGCTATTAGTTACTACTGCATTGCCTGAAATAAAGGTGGCTTTATAATATATACAAATGAAGGTAGACTTAAAACATATACTATCTGATGACTTGAAGTAGCCTTGTGAAATATATTGAGACTTTTTATTGTTTTCTCAAGATACAAGTGTAGTTGATTGCTAAAATCAACCACAAAATCTAAGAAAAAAAAATTGTTTATACTTCACAAATTCCAGAATTGCATGCATTTGTTTTTTTTTTTTTTTAACTAAGTAATGATACTTTATTTTAACTATAGTGGTAATTTTTCAGGAGTGGCAAATATTTTAGTGTCTTGCAACCATTTTAAGAAGTTTCCATTCCCTTCCCGTGTTACTTCATGTATGGCAATTAATTAACATTTGTAAAAGTGAGTGGGAGGACCATCTATGGAGAAGGCAAGAAGTGGCTTTGGGGAGGAGGAGAGCAGATGATGAATGTGCAGGGTTGATGCAGTAGTTAACTGAACAGAATTTTTTTCTGTTGGGGCAGTATCTTGCTAAGAGACTCTCTTCTATTTGTTTCCACTTTCTTACCAAAATTTTCACCCCCTTGCTTGTGATGGATTCCAATCTTACCCTTATGAGGCGGTTTTTTATAAGGAGAATAATTACATGTATATGTGTGTGTCTCTTCTGGTTTCATATCTCCATCACTGGCTCACCAGCCAAGACAAAATAATTTTTAAAAAGCACTTCTAAATTAGAGACCATGAGTCAGAATGTACCAACATAAACATATTTTTTTTTCTTAACTTTCTTAATTTTAGATGCTGAGAAATAAATATCAATTCTGTAGGTTTCCAGGAACGTAGATACTGGCACATATCCTATGTTACATGTCCACACCACTGTGTAGACCCATTTCTCTCAGAAACATTCCCAGGTGAATTTAGAGCTAATTGAATGGGATAAGACAAAAAAAGCTGAGAAAACACTCTCAGCTTCTTGGTCAAACTAATGAATCCAGGACTGTGAGCTCAAATTTATGCAAATTTTCAAGATGAACTTAATGCTGAGAAACATCAATTCAGCTGAACATGTAAACAAATGAACTGTTTGGATCATGTGAATGTTCCCACTGGGATCAATAAACTGCCCTGTGTTATTGCCACAAAGCACATTAGAATAAATGCCCCTGCTGAAAAATGAAAGGTGATGCTGCAAGAAGCCCCATATAACTAATGAAATTCAGAATTAAGGTACAGAAATGAAAAATAAGAAGCAGGAAAAAAAGAAAACAATAAACAATCTTCAACATTTTACAGACATTCAAACAGCGCTTGTGAATGATGTTAGAAGAGGAACATATGAAGATTTTTGTCAGGGCAGACGTGATTGTTCTACTCTGTTTTTGGAGATAAATTCAGAACAGGCTACCGCCAAAATCATCACCCAGGTCATAGCTGCCCAAAATAATTTCCAGCTCTAATTGAGGATCAGGGTCATCATTCTGAGCAAAATACCTTGCCAGTCCTTTTTAAAATGTCCAATTCTCAATCTGGGTTTTCTTTCATATCCTGAAGTATTTCTAAGTAAAATTGCTTCTATTATAATTTTCAGAGCATCAGTCTCTCTGGGAACAGTGATTTTTTTCTTTTGATCTCTACATGTATTGCTAAAGAAGGTATTTTTGTTCCTTGCACTTTCTTGGAGAAGGTTTAAAAACTTTGTCTCTTTCCATAGTTACACTGCATTGTCCTCTAGTGATCCCAGCAGCTACACACGCTTTTGGTGGGATAAGTGCTGCCACACCACCAGTTTTTCCATGAGAAGTACTGCTGCATTTTTGGCTCCTGACCACACTGGACGGTGGAACAAATGTGGGAACTGACAATGCCATCTTATGGTGGACACACAAACTGCAAATGCACTCTGTAAAAGAGACAGAGAAATTGCTGTAGCCTCGGCTAGGTAAAAGTATGTGGAATGCTTAAGGATGCAGCTTAAAGTATGGAGATGAGTAATTGTTAATCACTGCCTTTTTTAAGGGCTTAAACCCAGCAGGATTAATTTAAATGCCAAAGCTGAAGACTTCGCTTGTGATGGCAAGTGGCTATAGAAAAAGAAAAAGAAAAGGGGCAGAGAAATGCTCTCACATCCTCTCATTCACTTTAAGCTCCTCTTCTCACCCATAATGGTCCCTTAGCACAAAAACAGCACTCACTCAACATGGATGACATGCCCAAAGCATTTCTATGCACAAAAATAGCAGCACTTTGCCCTGGAAGTTGGGGTACTCAGAAGTTAGGACTGTGTCTGTGAGATGCCCAGAGGTCCAGAAGATGTCAGAGAGTGGGGCACAAAGGCCCCTGATGTGTGTCCCTACTGGAGATGTGTGTCCCTACTGGAGAGGAACTGTGAGTATGCCCTGCAAGTTTCTACAGGAACCACCTGGGTTTTTATCACTGGACTGTCCTTACATTGAAGCTCTGACTTTATAACTGCTTCTTGGAAGAGGAGGATACTGAGGCAAAAAAAAAAAAGGATATAATTGCTAGTTAAAATTAATAGAAAAATCTTGGTTTTCAAACAGCAAGATGCAGAGCACAGTTGAGGTTCCTTGGCTCAGTGTGAAGGCAGCTCAGGGACGTGTGTGGAGAAGAGAAGATGGGGTTAACCCTGGTGCAGATGAGGTTTCTGTGCTATGCCATCTTCATCACTTCTGTGCTTGGAGATGAGAAGCTGGATTCCAGCAAGTCCAGATTATTTGTGACAGCTGCCAACAGGGAACCAGCCTTACACATGGTGGGCAGTGGTTTCACTGTTGGGGTATTCCTAGTGTTCCTTCTGCTCCTTTATGTCTGGTTTTTGTTTTCTTAAAATGTAGTACAAGTTCCTACAGTAAAACAGCATCATTAACACTTCAGACAAAGCTTGTCTTGTGACAGCAAAAGTATTGTGAATTTAACCTCAGTGAATAATTGTTCAGTGAAGACTCTGAAGCCATCAGCTGGGAAAGTGTGTGAATACTTTTTGGAACCATCTATGTAATTTCTACCTCTTTTTTTGCTTTTAATTTTTCTTTTTACTTTCCTGTTGAGAAATTTAACTCAGGCCAGTGCCCTGAAAGGGAAAGAAAAGTTGCCTGGGAGGAACTGCACACATGCTGAATATTTATATAGAATGACAATGACATTTGACTTCAGGTTTTCTTTGACAGAAACAGTTCCATTCAGCTGTCGCCCATATCTCTGTGTACTGACAAGCTGAGGAAAACATAAAACATTGGACCAAAATTGAATGAGGCTTGAATTCTTTGTTTTGTTCCCAAAAAAATACTGACTTAAATTTGATACATCTTAGTGGATTAACAAGTTTTAGAGTGAATTTTAAAATTTTATAAATGCTATTCTTGCTTCTATTTTTCCATAGCACAGTTTGTCAAGTGCTGTTCAAACAAATCCATAAATTTAATTCTTTTTTTTTCCAAGAACTTTGTTTTTCAAGGAGCATGACAATAAACTAACAAATAGACAGGATAAGAAGGGTGTGATATAGAGGAAAAGTGGCTGACCTTATTGCTCTCTTTTTGCTAAAGCTATATGTAATAATAGTCCCTTCCTCTAGTAAAATTTGTCCTACTTTTCTAAAATATTCTAGCATATCTCTAAATCCTGCAGCACTGCCAGAGTCACAGTCCATTAGGATCTGGCTGGATCGTTTATGTGATTCGGAGAGCACTGCCAGGAAACTGGGGTAAATATGGAAAATAATATTGATGTCTTGACACATTAGGATCTGCAGCATCAAAACTTAATGAGTCCCTCTTGAGGCTGCACCCAAAATAACCTCTTCAGAATTAAATGGAAAGCCATGGTTCTGAAAACATGAAAAAGTCCACTCTGATCAGTAAGCCTGGGAATATTAAGGGCTGCTTAGTTCCACTGTAAAGTCCTTTAGTTTTCTCTGTGAGTTCATAGCCCGATTCCTTCATGTAACTATTTAAATATCACATTATGACAATATTGATGTTGAGTACTGAGGCACTCAAGAAGCCACAGGTGTCAAAATTAAAGTAGCATGTTCAACCTTCACTCACCACTTCATGCATAACTATTGCTTTCAAGTCATAGCACACTAAATCTTGTATTAAAATAGAGTACTTGGAGCAGAAACATTTAAATACAATCATTTTCCTACAACAGTAAACATAAAAGCCACAATTTATTTGTATAAGATAAAATTACGTAAATCATTTTATGATAAATCTGCATTAAATATCTGAGCAAGAATGTCTTTCAGCATCCTGCTCACAGAAGAGTTTCTGTTTTTCACATCAAAGAGTTATTCACTTAAAAATCCAAATCAAAACCTCACCCCTAGCTCATGAATTTGAATCCAGACTTGCCTTGCTCCTGATTAATACATACTTCCCACTATGCTGCACAGCTGTACTACATTTTTCTTGCTCTCCTTTGGTGATGAATCTGAGCAGTCTGTGTGTTAGCTGCAAAGTCACAAGGGTCACATAAATATCTGCAAGATAGGCAGACAATGATGCTTCTGGAATTTTTGAAAAACAAGGGGAAATAACAGAAAATAAAACAACCCATCTGGAATCTAAATCAAGGGTTGTTTACCTTCTAGCACACACAAACAAAACTTCCAAGGAGAACATTCTATCATTCTTGCTCTTTGCGTAATACCTCTGGGCCCTTTTATAACGTGTAACTATCAGATGCCAAAAATCCCAACTCACACAGATTATTATTGCAATGCTTGGAAAGTTATTCCAATGAATCAGGCACACACAAAAAATAAAAAAAGAAAAAAAAAAAGAAGAGAGCTATCTCTATTCATTCAAAGGCCATCCCACAGTTGCTTAAGGTTATAGTCTGATTCACTTGGCTTCTCTAGGTTTTTCACAGCTAGCAGAGACCTTGGATGCTCTGAGACTCCTGTATGCCAATCAAAACAAATTCTTAATAAACAAAGAAATCTTGCCTTTGAAATCCAGAGAGAATCATGCTGGTGAGGAGCAGCTATGCAATATTTTCCTTTCTGTCAAAGCAGCAGTAACCTTCTTAAAAGAATTCAGGAAATGTCAAAAAATATCCTTTTCTCATGCTCCAAACTGGATTTTTTCCCCTATTGTCTTCACAGGATGACCTGTTGGAGAATACCAGTGTTATTTGATTTTATCAATGAGGAGTCAAGCAACTTTATGCATCATGACTATTTCAGCATCTGCCTCAGCAGAAGTTGTAGCATGGCTTCAGAGAGAAATTGCTCCAGTTTTCACTCCTTTTGAGGTCTGAGGACATTCCACTTCTTCTCATAGCATAGCTTTAGAAATCTTGAGTAATGAAGATGGTGAGCTAAGGTCAAGAATAGGTTTAGTTTTCCTTTGGAGAATTTAGTTTTACTACTCAAGCTCAACTTTTGAAACACTCACAGAAGTTAAACTGGAGATTTAGGCCCCTGGAGCGTGAGGGTACTCAAAGTATTTTAAAAAATTACTGATGGTGAACCCTGTGAGCCCAAATGCAGCAGGCTTGGAGGAGTGAGAGGGATGATTAGTTTGTCTCACCTTCTATTTCCCTATGCTTGCCTATTGCAGTAACGTGTGAGATTGCTGTCAATGCTTTCCACTGTAGTCTTTAGCAGATTTATATAAAATATAGTGATTTCAAATTTCCAATAACCCAAGCCATAAGTCTGTGTTACCCAAACAGCTATTGTGATTCTCTTGGTTGTAGGGATAGAGATGGCTCAGCTAAGAAAGGCAGCATGCTCAATTTACGTCTGTCCTTTGGCTGAGATCAATACCAAAGCCTGAGAGATCTTGTTGCATGTTGATTACAGGGGGTTCCATGTGTCCTGAAAAAAGATGTCAACAGCATCAAGAGGCTGGTGTTTATGGAAAAGCACAGAGAGAAGGGGAGAGAGCATAACATTATTCTTGGAGTCCAAGATGATGAGCATCCTTTGAATGGGACTGATAAAATCATGTTAAAGGACAACTGTAGACTGTAAAAAAGGTGCCTGTAGAATGAAATGCATCTGCAGGAAAGGCTTGAAAAGTCAAGAGGCTCAGACAGAGTACAAACATCTTTTCTCCCTCTCATCTCTCTTTTCTCTCATAAAATGTGACCTCTCTCCAAGGATATTTCTAGAAAGCAATTATAAGGATTGGAGGGTAAGACAGGAGGGAAGTACAGGGAGCACAGAGCTAACTCCTCCACATGTTGGCCATGAATTTTTGAATAACTGTTTTGATACTGGAGAAAGGAATCACCTCGTATCCACACACCCACAGCACTTTGCTCTGAAGGGGATTTGTTCTGATTCATCAATTGATTCCTCTGAAACAACTGACCTAAAAATGTCCCTCATCCTTTGCTTTTATCTTGTCTGTTTAATCACTGTTTTAAAGAATAATAAATAATAATAAAAAACCCCAAACAAAATAAAACAAAACCCAGGAAGATAAAAAGGAACTTTCAGCTTATTTCTGCAGAGCATTTCGGATTCCACACATGACTACTAAGGCATTTCTGAAGCAGGAATGAAAACATGTCAATTTTTCTAGTTACTTCTTTCCCTAGCTTTGCCCACTGCTTAGCTTTTCCATCAGCTGGGGGATTTTTAACTGCCTGGGGGTTACCAGCAAACTCCAAAGGGATCTCTGAGGACTCTGCTGAGTTGTGAATCCTCCACTACAACTGCAGAGGAAAACACTGCTTGGATTTGGTGTGATGCTGACCAGAAATCTGAAAGTAAAGGTATTTTGTCCAGATAAGCAAATTAACAATTAATAAACTAGAACCTCTCACTAAGGAAAATACAGACAGATTTACACAATGCTGCTCTATGAAGTAACTAGTAGAGTTTTTCCTGAAAATGTTGGGTCTACATGATATCATGTGCTAACACATTGGCACAGCCTCAAACACCTCTCCCACCTCTGTCCATGCTGCTCAGAGAGTAATGGGAGAGCCACAGAGGGGAATGCAGATGTGCTGACTCAGCAAGCACAGATCAGGAATCCTTCCATTGCAAAAATGTATTCCAGATTTTGACAATGATCAGCTGTGGTTAAATTGGAGCCCTGAATTCACCCTGCTGCTATTGCTGAGCCCTGGGGCAAGGATCTGAGGGTGGTGCCATGTGATTATTTTACTGCTGAGAATAAAGAAAAATGCATTTAACTTCTGGCACGTGCAACATGCCTGCAGGTAGTTCTTGTTCAGTAACAGAACCAACTAAATCCTTATGTGTGTCTTCTCTGTGGCTCATTTATTTCACTTAACTTCTGCCTTAGCATGCAATACAAAGTATAAACAACCACATTTCAGCATATAGATATATAAATGCACAGCCCAGTAGATTCTCACATGCACAGAATTGTGAGTTGTACTTATCTATAGCACTGAAAGAGATGAACATACACAGTTGACCCTTAGCTGTCTCTTGTAAATTTGTAATATAGGCACTGGAGTCAAAACAAGTAATTAATTTCTTCCACAGCTCCTCTCTTCCTAATGTGAAATTTCCATTTAAGTGGCTGGTGATCAGTGCTCCAGCATACCTCCTGATTTAAATCAACTTGGGCCAGTTTTCCATAGCCTTGTTTTGGAGCCAAAGAGCTCCAAATGTACATGGGTGAAACCTGTCTGCAAAGTGTAAATAAGCAGATCTAAGAGTTTGACCATCCATAATTTCAATTTCCCCTTTGAGCAAGCAATCGGTGAAGTCCTCCAAAGTGCTGTTCTCCTTTGTTGTCAGCACATGTTTAACCTCATATCCCTATTCAAGGACAAAAATGGACATGATCTGACAGTGAGACTCGTACTTTTCAAATCTAGAAAGTGGCCACAGGGGAGATGAATAATATTGGTGCTGTAGCCCCGAATCCTGCCTTTTTGGTAGACAAAATTTAGTACCCACTGTATGTGCATGCATGGGAACACCCTTAGGTTCAGTTTCAGAAGAAAAACCTAACTTAAACAATTTTTGTGCATAACCTCCAGTGTGCCAACTCACTGCTCTTCTCTGTATGCTACAGAAAAAGGGAGGACTGGGCCCAGAGGGAGATAGCCCAAATGAGAGCAAGGGAAGTGAAAAACAGCATGAGAATAGATGAATTTGGACAGCAATCAAACCAGCCTTGTCACCACTCCTTCCCCCCTCTGTATTTTAATTGCATGGTTTCAAATAATCTCTTCAACTTTGGGAGGAAATCTGCTTGTCTGTATTTGATATGGCATTAACTCTGTCAATATCTGCAACCCCACTACCATGGGGAGATCTTGGGTTTCTTTAGGAAGAGAAGAGGAGATGAGAAGGGATGTAATACACTGGAGCCTGGCAAAAATACTGACTAGAATTGGCCAATAGCCAAATGGTTTCATTCCTAGCAGAAAGGCATTAAATGAGACTGGCTGCATTTAATTGAGCATCTTTCTGATTAAATAAATGGGTAAAGAAACCTCTGTGTACGTGCATTTGCATTATATATTTACACATAAATTTGCCATTCTTAAATACTTTCCTCATTTCCAGCCTATTGTAAATTGCTTTAATGATTACAGTAAGGTTGGGAACACACAAAGAATGAAAGAGGAGAATGTTCATGTCAGGATTATGTTTCTTTGCTTATTCTATGCCATCTGGGGCCAAATCCAACACCTGTATGCACAATAGGAATGAACCTGACCCATGGATTTTTCAAGTCACCGGTAAAAACTCCATTTAAAAAAACAGAAAAAAAAATTCAAGGTGCAGAAAGGTCTTAATCTTACTTCTGTGGATATTTTGCAGCCATTCCTTCATTCATTGATCATTCTTCTAGATGACTCTCATAATTAAAACTTTAGTAAATAAGGTGATAGAAATAGAACATGAGTACTGTCATGCATAAAGGTTGTCTAATATTCTCTACTGTAACCCTCCTTCTTCAGCTGCCTGGAACGTAAGGACATGTCACCTATGTGGCCTTGTGGTTTCTGTCTTTTATCTCTTTCCAAGTTGATTTATGCATGCATCAAAAGATGGCTCTGTGGCAGCTCACTTGCCTCAGACAGGTTTGCTGAGGAATCAGGCAGTAGCTTATCAAGCAGTAAGTGAAACTGTTCTTTATACCTCAGGAAAGCCAGAGCAAAACTTTTGGTGTTTCAATGGCAAACTACTCTGCAAGGCACAGAATATCTGAACATCAAGATTATTCTGCCATTTTAGAATGGAGTTTCAACTTTGGCTACCATGTATTCCTTTGCTAAAAATCCTGATCATCCAGGGACATGTTATCGCTTACTGAGTAACATGATAACCTTTGAAATCATAAACAGTTCAGGAAAGCCCCTGATTAACAACAGTTGTTGAAATGGTTTGATCTCTAATGTATGTCCCTTTCTCTAGAATTCTAAGATCCACATGTATTTTCCAGAAGTATCACTAGATGTTTTTTGCTGCAGATCTTGCAGTCCAGTTATCTCTTAGTTTTGAGGTTTGTTGTTCTGTTTTTTGATTTTTTTTTTTGCGAGGGGGGTGAGTTTTTGGTGGTTTTTTTTAGGTTTTTTTTTGTTTGTTTGTTTGGTTGGTTGATTTTTTTGGGTGGTTTTTTTTTTTTTTTTTGCTTTGTTTTGTTTTTGTGGGTTTTATTTATTTGGTGCAATTTGTGTACTTTTTACTACCACCATTTTCCAGGTATTTGATTTGGGATTCTTTGTCTGTATTCTCTGCTGACACAATTCCTGTGGACTCATTTCCAGCTCTGCAAAATTCATGTAAAGAGGGCATAAAAGGCTGTCAAATTAGAATTATGGCATTCACATTGATTTTTCCACTTAGTTAGAAGTGACTGTCTAAGCTACAGAGCAGTGAATAATCAAATCCTAGGATTCTCAAGTCAGTGTGTTCAGTGTGACCCAGGACTGCACTGTGCTTCATAGTGCCTCCACTGTTTTTTGGCATTAGAGTCATGTCTGCAGAACTCCTAATACCCTAATCCCACAGTATTCTCCAGGGCTGGTTTAACCCTCATTGACTACAGGAGACAAGCATCAATACTGATCTGCCGAGAAATTTATCATATGTAAGTTGATCAGATGTTACCAATTCAGACTGTGTACTGTGTGTGTATGTGATTTAAGTTTAAATCCTACTTGCTTCACGAGGAAGGTTAGAATTTAGAAAAATGGTAGTATTTTGGTTTTATCCAATGCCATAAAAAGCTTGAGTGTAAAACCAGCAGGTTTTTAGAGATAAAATAATGCTAATATAAGAGGTTTGCTAAGATCAGAAGTGAATTCTCTGACTTCACCTAACTGTGCACAGTGTCTGGCTTCAGAGAGCTGAGTGAAATGGAGGTCATGAGGCATGAGACTGATGAAAAGTAGTGGCTTAGTTCTGTGGGACAAACTAATTTCAGAACAACTAAAATTCTATCTTAGCATTTTTTATTCTTTTATCAAAGAACTGAGAGTTAGGGTACTTTTAGATGATTCATAGTGAGGTGTAACAGTTTTCATTCCCTGATAATTCATACATCTGTAAATTAGTTTCAGTCTAGGATTTATTCTCAGAAGAGGTAAATATTCCCTGAATTGGGAACTTTTATCTTGGGTAGGAGATATTTCCTGCTTAGCATATCTGGCACTTGGGAAATCAAACTTCCCAGTCATGGCTTGCCAATATTTGCTGAGGAAGCAAAGGGCAGCATCCCTTTGGGGACAGGCCCGCCTTTCCACAGTATACAGTTTGTTTGTGTAGTATATCTATGCTCCTAAATGCTATCCTGTAGTAGATCAACCTACAGAATGTGTTATTTCATGAAGCGCCGTTCTATGGTGTGATCTGTCTCCTGTGTCACTAGCAGCAGCAGTAGTCACATCAAGCAAGGCTAGTTAGGCATTGTGCAGGAGAACATGAGCATGTCTGGGACCTTACAGAGACCCACTGGAGCAGTTAATGCCCATGTGTGAGGTGGACAGCCCACAGAAATGTGTGTTATTGGGATGCAAAGGGTTACTGATGGCACTGCTACTGTGGTGTGCTTGTGCTGGTGTGTAACATGGATGCACCCTTTCCATCCTGACAGGTCAGGAGACTCCAACAGCAGGGACACAGGCCTGGATCCTGGCTGGGATACTCACTGACATTTATTCTTTCTTGTTTATTTTTTCATTTCCCAATAGCTCCAGTGGAGTAAAATATACTCCTATGGAATGGGAGCTTACCAAGAGAATCATTATTAGAACAATAAAAGGAAGCAACAGTTACAACTTCACCAATGCCCATTTCATTCCCAGTATGAGATGTTTCTTTTGAAGCACACTTTTTTTTTACATTATATTTTACCTAGACTGTTTCCAAAAGGGTTTCATTTTCTCATAAAATAACCTTTCACATTCTCCATTGCTCAATTACATGCTGTTATTATAAAATATAATCTTTAGGCTTTTCTTTTGTAAATCCTTTGCATCTGAGCAGACTTACATTTGTAGATGGTACGTTATCCTACCTTCCTCTTAGTATAAGGGATTGGAAATGCTTGCCTTTGCATTTGTAATACCACTAGCATTCCCACAAAACTTGGAAATTCGTTTTGGTCAGGTTTGACTACAAGAGTGAGTTGGTGTTTAAAATATTTAGAAAACAGTTACTTCCATCTTATCCAGGTTCACTCATTTAATTTTGTACTTTTCCTGAAATGCCTGCACAAAATCTTTCATCTCTAGCTTTCCAATGAATACTTAAAGAAGACCATATCCTTTACAGCAAGGAATTGATCCTGAAATACTGTAGCCATGCAGCAAATAAGTATTGATCTTCTCCACAGAAACAGAGTGAAATTACAGAGTTATTAAATACTTTTGGGTTTATTTATGCACTTTCTATTCTACTTAATAAAAACACCAGATTGTGTCAGGAGTTACAAGATTATAATCCTACCAATTATAAACCTTTTGGGCTTTGAAACTGTAAAACTACAACTAAAAGAGATAAATATTGTATAGACTAAAATTGACAAGTTTCATCTGACAAAAAATTTAAGAAATAATAAAAAAGCTATGGGTAGTAAAATAGCCCAGAACAGCTTTCATTTTCCATTTTTGATGCAAAGTGGCATCCTGAAATGACTATAAAATCTAGAAGTGGATAAATAACAGCAGAGGGAGGGGCACAGGCACAGAACGCAGGAAAAAAATTGGTTGTGCCAGTGTGCTCACAAAGCCACAAGAAGAGACTCAAGAAAACCAACTACAGCACTACTGAATTTTTCTTACATTGTTAAATCCATCCATGGTCCTCAGATTTTTTTTTCAGAATATAAGGCAGCTCTTACCATATTCCACTAACCAGAGTACTTGCATTTTGCAAAGATGGCATTTTTAATTGTATTAAATGAATTTCTTAGGGTGTGGAGTATTGTACTCCATAGTGCTTCACATTCTGTAGCCATTAAGAAAGATGATTTGATTATTAAAATTGTTTAGCCATAATGAACAAAGAAGGACTATTCTACAGGTAATAGAGGAAAGCTTTAGAAGTTTCCAGTTTTTCTAACCATGTAGAATGTCACCAAGACTTTTTAAACTCCAGCACCAGTAATTGCCTGTGCCCTTTTCAAACAAAACTGCTTACTTTTGATTTCAGCATTTACTATGTCTTTCTTACATAGCTGTGCACCATGCTAATACTGTTGCTTTATCAGCGTCTCTCCAGCCTGTTCACCTCACCAGAGAAGCATTGTTCTTTGCAGAATATCCCCTGATGCTTTGCCAAAGCCTAAATTTGAACAGCTTGAGTGAAGAGATTTCTAATGCTTCCCCTAAGAGGTTGATAACACTGTAATTAGTCTTTCTGTTTAGCAAATAATTCTAGCTTTTCCCCTTTCTTTGTTTCATAGATACTTTCTTTCCTATATTCATAAGCAATACTTTTAATTTCTTTAATATTGTCCTTTCAGTATTTTCAGGCAGCTTTCCTACTTCTGCTTCCTCAGTTTGTACTTATTTTATGCACACAATTCTTTTAACCTTGGCCTCATGAGCTTCCTTAGCTTTTGGTATGCCTTTAGAGTAGCTCAAAACATTAGCTTTTAAGACAGGGTGCACGTGCAATGCTGGTCATGGTGACTTTATTAAGATTACATAAAGGGCATTACATGGAGGACATATTTTGCTAAATAATTAAATGTTACTGGAAAAGCAGTTCCTTTCAAGAAAATCTTCTGCAACATCACCAGGCAATTCATTGTATCCTTAGAATTCTCCAAGGATACTTATAAGAGGAAAACTGCATTGAATTAGGGATTAAAAGCCCTGTAGTGTCCCCATGAATTTAGAAGAAAACAAAAAAAGAAGCAGTAATATGACATTTTTGACCCATATGGTATTTATGTAGACATTTCTTGAAGTATACAAGTGTTGAGTTACATGGATGAAGAATAAACCACAGTTTTTGATTTAAAAAGTTAATATACGAGACTGGGGCCAAGGAGGGGGGAACCAGTTAAGCCACTTTGGGGCACATACTATTACAAGACTTAAAATGGTTTTAGTTATAGAAATTTTTCATTTAAAATACTACCTGGATAGTTCAAATGTCTACTGGAGAATCATTGTGCCTATTTCAAGATCTAATTAATTTTTAGTCAATTTTCTGAAAATATTGAACAGAATTATTTTAATCTTGTAGAAATCTCAGTAATGCCTTAACCATAAAGTTATTGCTCACATTTTCATCCTTAAAAAACTCCAAAGTTTTCATATGATTTAATTAGATAGGTGAAGTATTTAGATTTATTTTTTTCCTTGGAGCAGTTATGCCTGTGCGTGCTGGCTGTGTGAGTTCCTAAATAACAAAGGTGCTGTCAGAGCTTTGCTTTGTTAAACCTGTACAAGAAATCCTAACTTATTTTATCAGTCACCGGTACCCAAAGATTAAAAGTACCCAAAACAAAAGAAGTTTATCTTCCACACTGACAGTTTTAAACACCAAACAGACACGAAGGGATACTTCTCAAACCAGCATCTGCTCCTGGCTAATGATTGTCCATGACTTGCTATAAAAGTGGTCCCTTTGTCCATCTTACCTCAACTCAAAATTATGTTTTGTGTCCTAAGAATAAATTCCAGCCACTTAAAAAACACGTGGCTGCAGATGATGGCATTGAACAACAGTGTCCAAACCCCATTTATTTATGAGTCTGTGCTTCATGATTCCAAGTTTTAGGACATGGGTGGAAGTGCTGCAAGGGACCCTGTTTTTCCTGAAGAGGGTGAGGGCGAAATAAGGAGATTATTCTACCATGCCCATAGACAGAGAAGTGTGCAGAGAGAGCATGCTTTTGTAGTGTACCATCACCCTTGCCCTGCAGAAGGGCCTGGAATCAAACTCCACATCTGTTACAGGAGGAGCTGAAGGCTCAAGGAAGCAGTTGCTTTCACACGCAGCCCAGGCACCAGCAAATGGAGAGGCACCTCATCAGCTCCTGTCTACACACTGCAGATGTTTTGCTTTGCAACATGTTGTTCCTCCTTGCAAAGCTTCCTATTGCCACTTTCCAGCTTCCTAGGAATAGAAAAAACAAGAAAGATTCTCTCACACCATTTCTTTTTCATTTTCAAAGAAAGTAAGTGAGAAAAATCTTGCAACTCAATGAACATCAGCATCCTGATCACAGAGTCATGGATCAATTTCCAATCTTGTCCTTCTGACAATTTCCATGCTTTAAGAAGCTCTGCTTCTCTTTTGCTGCTAAGAATTACACTTACAGCCACTTCTCCTCCTTGCCATCTTACTTTTATCTCTCTCTGGCCCAGCATATCAAATAACCTCCTTATTCTGTGATAGGAAGATAACCTGGCCAAGTTGCTTCACTTTTGGCCACACGTGACTCTTGCTAAAGCTGTATTTATACTTGTCTCCCTCTAAAAGGAAGTGTAATTGATTTTAATGAAACTAAGGCACTTAAAATCCAGTAGCTTTTCACAGATCTAAGCCTGTGGATCAAAGCTTGCCCCAATGGCAGTCATGAGAATTTTAATGCGCTCTGTGACATCTCTAGCCTGGCACAGCTAAACCAGCTCAGTTTCTGAGCAGTGACAGCATATCGACAGTGAACAGCCAAATAAACAAGACAATAAAATATAAAATTAAAATTTGCCCCTAAAGTAGGCATAGCTCTAGAAACTGAAGATTCTAAATGCTATTTCACATGGATGGTTACTCTTCTAATGAATCATTCCAGTGGATTTCCGTGTTGGCTACTTTCTGTTGAAAATAAATACAACACACAAGAAGAAAAAAATAACCCTATTAACACTGCTTTTGAGACCTTTCTGTATTTTCTTATTTTTTCATTATCACTGTATAAAAGTAATAACACACATTATTATCAGCTTTTTTTACTTGACTGAACAAAATCTATTATTTCAGTCAAAGCGAGCTTCTATAAAACAGCAGAAGTCTTACTTTGGAAAAGTCCAGTCTTTGGCAGTGTTTTACAATGGCAATATAAATTCTTCATCAAGAGATGAATCACCTCTAACAAAGCACTGGGACATTTATTCCATTCTGCCATTATTCATATAGGACCTCTAAGCCAAGAGGTAAATGACATGCTATATCATTTGAAATATCACTTCCTTTATTCTCAATTCATCTTTCCCCCTTTTTGACAAAATGCCACTGATAATTGGAATTGTGTCCTTAAATACTATAAATACTGTTTGCTCTTACAAGAATGTTGGATTTTTGTGTCAGAAAGAGAGAAATTCATATCTCTGTGCCCAAAATGATGATTGCCTGCAAATATAATGTGGCATTTTCAATAAATATATCATTTGCATAAAAATAATAAACAAAAGGAAAGCCCTGAGCAGACTCAGGTGCTTTCCTTCTACTGAATTAACTGGTGTGTTTTCAGAACCTTTATTGATGCAAAAATATACTCTCTGAATATCTAAAAATTATTCTGGGGCAAATATGAGTAAATACAATGAGTCGTAAATTCTTTGGCTCAGGGCTGTCAGCACTTTAGGGGCTAAAAGGGAAGAAAAGTAAGTATTCTTACCAAACTCAGAAACCAAGCTCAGCAGTGGGCTGGTTTGGGCTGGAATAGAGTTGTTTTTCCTCACAGTGGCTAGTACAGGGCTATGGTTTAGATTTGTGCTGGAAACAGTGTTGATTATAAAGGAATGTTTTAATAGATGCTGAGCAGTGCTTGCACAGATTGAAGGCCTTTTGTGCTTCTCACACAGCCCTGCTGCACGGGGGCTGGCTGGGCATTGATCGGTGGTGGGGAGTGATTGTTTATATTTGCATTGCTTGTCTTTCCTGGCTTTTATTATCTCTGCTGGGGTTGTTTTTTACCTTTACTTACAATATTATTGTTGTTGTTGTTGATGCTGCGGCTGCTGCTGCTAATGCTAATAATAATAATAATGATACACTGGTTTTGTCTCAACCCATGCATTTCCTCACTCTTACACTTTCAGTTCTCTCTCCCATGCTCCCTGAGTGAGCAGCTGAGCTGCTACTAATTCACAACAACCTGTAAAGGGCAAAAAGGCCTTTGTTTGATATTTTTGTCTGCCATTAGGCAACTCAGAAGTGAGAACTGGGCTGGAGCACATCCCAGACCAACAAGAATGTGCAGGGCCAGCACTGCAAAGAGAGCGTGCAGTGATTCTGGCCAGGTGGATTACACAGCCAGCCCATCCTGGTGCCAGGGAAGGATTCTTGCTGCCTGTGCTCCCCACCAAGGACAACATCTCCTGCACAGGGGCAGTGCACTCAGCTCCTTCTGACTGCAGAAGCCTGTCCCTCAGGGTCCTGCAGCTCTAGGAGAAGCACAGCTAACCCTGAGCTATGGGACAAAGTAATTTTTCTGGTGGGTCATGAATTGGCCATTACTGTTCTACATGCCTAATTCATACCTGATTATATAGGAGCCTCTATGCATAGATGGTATTGGAATTTTCATTAAAGCTTGAAACAATAGACTTTTCCCTTGCAGTCATTGCAGAGTTCACTAGACCATTTTGCCAGTGTCAAAGCAAGTTTTGAAAATGGAGAATGATTATGCTGTGTGGGTGTAAGAGTGGGAGAAAGATAGGAGAAAGAGGAAGGGAAATAAACCTTGAGAAAAAAAAATTCAAAATAAACCCCAACAAAAAATATTTCCACTCAAAACTCCACACCAAAGCAAAAACCCTCTTAAACTGCCTATTTTATTGAAAGTAAAAATAAGTACTTCTAGAACTCCATCTCTTCCCTGGGCAGCCTATTCCAGTTCTCTGCCACCCTCAATGAAAAGAAATTCTCCCTCATGTTTAGTATTGTAGATTTGTTCTTCTCCAGTTTCTCTTTCATAACACAAACTTTGAGGGATGCCTGGAAATATTTTTTCATCTTCCTTTAGGTCTTCTCAAAACTCTTGAAGCTGAAGGGATTCAGAATGCATTTTTATGAACATTTAAATTTTCCTTGTATGCCAAGTAACAAATATGTAAAACAAAGTACTGCTATCAATAAGCAGATGCATTATATGCTGAGCCCATGTCATGAATCAGAGTTTTAAGACAAATAATCAGCCACATGACAAAACCAGAATCAAGTGACTCCAGTGGTTCCTGATATACTATCAGCCAGAAGCCAGAGGGCATTATATTTCTTTGTTAGACAACATTTCACTTCCAGTAAATATTCATTGACTGTTAATTTCCTGAGTAGCTGGGGTACTATTATAAATTTTGCCAGTTCACGTAAGTCAGCAAAAAGCAATGAAAGCCAGCACTTAATATCACACATAGACAGCCTAAGTCAGCACTACAGTTACAAGAGACCAAAGACACAGAATAAGCTTTGCTAAATTCTTAAGGAAAACTAAGAATAAGAAAGAAAGGAAATAAAACTTTCCCACATTTGTTTGTCCTATTATTTTATTATGCATTCTTCTCTGGGCTCTACAGCTCTTCTCCATCTGGCCTGCAGGCATAAAACTCTGATTTCAACAGAAGCAAGACACTAACTACTTGAAATATTTTGGATTCGGCACAGTCATTTAAATTTTAAAAACCCCAAACACAATTTTTAATGTCTAGACCATCTAGATGACTGAGTACTCTAGATAGTAACATAATTTAAAATTCTAAATAAGCTGTTATAGTTAATGACAAGAAGACACAAATCAAGACAAAAGTAGCAAAATTTTTAAAATGAGTAATTTTGTGCAGATGCTGATGATATAACTGCTTTAGAAGTCCTCCACTTCGTTGTGCATGCCCTCTCTAATTTGTCATTTCCCTCATCTGCTTTAGGCACTTATTTCTAATGAGGAGTACTGCAGAATACATTATGAGCAGGGTATTAAGAATCATGAGTATCATGTTTTAATAAGACTTCTCCCTCTGACTTCCTGAGTGAAACATGTAAATCACTTCACTCTGTATACTCAGATTGCTCATTTATATAATGGATTGTAGCTATACCTGGACCAGAACGTCATCACCTGCAAGCACCACTTCGAGAGCTTGGTACCCCTTTAACAAACACTTGAGCACTGCAGCTGTGATTCTGATCTAATCTTCATGGCAGAAATTTTCTTCTACATCTTCTTACTTCTAAAAATCTTGAGGAGGGTGAAATATGTGGACCATAAATTTAATAGTGATGACAGAGAAAACCATAATAAGACAATGTTCTAGGAATTATTTGGTTTATAGTCGGGCATTTTGCTGCTTAAGAAGTCCAAAAAGCAAGTTGCCAAAGCACATTGATCAGGGCATTTGGCAGTCACCAGCTGTTGCAATTTGGTGTGCTCTGCAATTTATTGTTTGAGACCATTTGGTGTCCCTGTGGACACCATGACCCAGGTCAGAGCATGATAGATCCAACTGGAGCGATGATCAATTCTAGTCTACTCTTCCACTTTCTATTCAGCATAATATTACACTTTCAGAATTTTCCATTCAGTGACCTCAGTAATTGGAAGGCAGTAATTAAGTAATTTCTCACAAGGGTACAATATTACTGTCACAACTTTTTAAAGAAGATAAAACTCATACTGACAGTCACTGAAGTTCAGCCATAGGGCAAGGTGAAACTTTTAGACCAAATATTTTTTATATCCAACAAAAGTAGATTTGGGTCAATGGATATGTTTAATTAATTATTCTCAACTTTGTGAAGTAGCCTGAAATCAGTGGAATGGGGACAAATTTTTTTAGAAGTCTAATAATTGAAATTCCACGCAATTGTAAAATTATTTTCAAATAATTTTTTATTTTGAAATTAGGTTCAATTAATATTGTTTAAGTATATAAACATATATTTAAAGTTGAATTAAATTAAATTGTGATTTTTTTTAACAAAATTTGTACTAATGATATTTGTAATGGTGCTGAAATGAACTGAGACCAAGGAAGTCTCTTTTTATAGCTTGGACTCTTTCTTGTGCCAATAACACAGGAAATAACATGGAGCTGACAAAGACTGGAATGCCAACAACAACAACAACAATAATAATAATAATAATAATTGTTATTGAAAATGCAAAAGACAACTAAATGCCCACAAAAATGTTATATTTCTTTCATAAGTGGAAAAATGTATAGAGCAAGTATTTAAACAATGTCTTTGAATTTTAATTAGAAGATCAACAAAAAGGTGATAGCCTTCAGCCATCAACACTGAACTTTCTGGAGAGAAAATTCTGCAGACTTCAGGCCTTATCTCGTGAGCAAGGCCCTGACCTTCTCCCATCTGCTTTTTGAACCATGATTGTCTTGTAAATCAGACTTATTCTCAGAACCTCCTTTGATGAACATTAGAGAGCATCATCCTAAGGAACCATCCTCCAATATTACCTAAGTAATAAACAAAAATAATCCAGTGACACTTCTAGTGAAAAAATGAAGCAGTCTAAACCTGTGGAATACTAAGTTCTCAATGCACTTTTAAAAGTAGGAGATTCCCTGTAATTTCACCGAATAAGTCAGTGCTGACCATCAAGTGAGACGGATAATGGAGGATCAGCTTTTATCAACTCTAAATCACATGTTAGTACTCTCAGTGAGAATGGCAGACATGGGCTATAGCAGAATGGAATAGAATTTTGGTTTTTTGGTTTTTTTGGTTTTTTTTTTTTTGGTAGTGGTATGGAGCTCCTGCTTTAGGACTCATTTAGTTAATCTAGGATTTATAGGATTTACTAAGGATTTACAGGATTTACTAAGACCCCTCAAAAATATTTTCTGTTCCATTAGGAGGAACACATACACTTATACTTTTTTTTAAATCATAGATTTAGTCCAACCTTTAAGATAGTTATAGGAACCTTAAAGCTAGGCTGTGAGGAAACCTGTAGCCTAGGAAGCAATCAAACACTGTCTTGGAAGGAAATCTTGGGGATGACCAAAGCTTTAATGTCCACACTGCCATGAGACTATCATGTGAGATTTTACTGGCAAAAAGGACAAATTTAAATTTAAAACAGAAAGAACATAAAGTTAACTTTAAAAAGGTTTGGGATGATTGTATTAATTCCTAATTTGAGAGAGGCTCTTTGCTTTGTGGAAGGGAACATCCCCATTTCTGAAATAGGTACCTTTCTTACGTGAGGATTCCTACTGCAGTGTCATTTGTGTCTAACTTCTCTCCATTGTGAAATCAAGAAAATAAATAACAGTTGTTGTGTAATAGAAACCAAATTAAATGATTTGCCACGTGGTGTCTGATAATTAACTAAATAAGATTCCCTCAAACAAGCAAATCTCACTTGTTTTTATGGGTACATTAAAATGTGAATCTTAGGCAAAACAAGAACATAAATCTCACTAGAAGATGTTATAATAAAATCAAACAGGGTTCTGAGTAGAGTGAAGGCTTTATTGAAAGCCATAAAACTTCTTCAGATGCCAGTGGAAAAAATTATGATAATAAAATCAGCTCCAGTTTAATGGCTTGGTAAATGAAGAGAACATTAAATGGAGTCCTGCAGGGTGCTTACAGTCCACCCCATTATTATCACCCTGCTACAATCAGAATGCTTCCTCTAAACACCTCACTATGAGTTGTTTACCTTGGGGGCCACTCCTCTCCCCACTGACAGATGTTTTGCTGGCCAGTGCCTCGTTTCAGAGCAGTACAGCCCTGGAGAACCAATCCCTGGTGCAGTCAAATGCTGACTCTCCCCTCACCCAGGAGAGCTGCCATCACTCCAGGGAGATGCCTCAGGAGAGCACAGACAGCAGGCTCAGTCTGTCAGCAAAATGAACAGTAGGATGGTCCTTTGCATATGTAAAAAAGGCCCATTAACAGCAATAATATCCTAACCCAAAATTAAATTCTGTGCTCTAGAGTGCCATTATTTCTCTTAGAGGGGAAAAAAAAATCAGCATATCATCATCTGCAGATCTCTTAGCATGAAGAGAGGAAAACCCCTAATTAAAAATAAAAAACTAAAAACAATACGGTGTATTTTCTGATATACAGTCTGTTATGGTGCCTTAACTTCTAGGCTTGTAGTTCTGAGCTTTATTTTGGGGAGAAAGTCCAACAAGGAAGATTTTGGTAAGGATGCAAATGCATCATTAGGCCCCTACAATTATGCAATTTGTAAATTAGGAATGCAGAGTATCTAAAATCAATGCAGTTACAGAAGAGCATACTGAAACCAATCCCAGATTTCCTCTTGCTTTATTTTATGGAAATCTCAGCCCTACATGTTCTTTGTTTACAAACATCTCTCATTGGAGATATTATAAAATATAAGGGAGTCACTAGAACCTGGAATGAGTTTTATCCTTTCTGGAAAGAGCTTTTCCAATCTCAATTCCAACTGTCTATTTAATATTCCAAATTAAACAGCAGCAGCTTTAAGCTCTCATGGAATTTTTGTTCAAACAGAACTACGTATTTCCCATATACCGTGAAATTCAGCAGGACAGATGCTTGAAAAAGACCTTTACAGAATGAGAGAATGGTGCATGAAAAGGAGGTGAAAATTTCTAAACCTAGACCTAGCTGTTCAGGACACAAAAAGGGAACAAAATTAGAACATACTATAAGAGTATGATTACTGAATCAAAGAACGGTTTGGTTTGGAAGGGACCTCAAAGATCTTTTAGTCCACTCCACCTGCCATAGGCGGGGACACCTTCCACTAGAGCAGGTTGCACAACGCCCCATCCAACCTGGCCTTGTGGGATGGGCCATCTATCACCTCTCTGGGCGACCTGTTCCAGTGTCTCACCACCCTCAGTAAAGAATTTCTTCAAAATATCTGATCTAAAGCTGTCCACCTTCAATTAAATCATTACTCCCTGTTCTGTCACTACGGGCCCTTGTAGGGAGTTTTCCCTTCCTGTTATTTATGGGATCTGCAAGGAATTGAAAACCAATTTGAATATCTCTGTCCTCAGTTTATCTGTGAGACTGTATTAGTAGACTAGAAAACTGGAGGTTTCCTATAGCTCTCCCTTATTTAAATGAGTTGATAGGAGATGTGAAACACATAGGCAAAAATTGCTAAAAAAACCCATAGAGGAATATAGCCTAAAAGGAACTAGATAGAGCAAGTCAACCCTTTAAAAAATCTTAAACATCTTTGTGTGGGCAAGCTGTGGGTCATGTTCATTTGAGGCACTGATGCATTAAATGAAGTGTTGCCCTTATGTGCTGTCAGCACCATCCCAATATATTGTGTGAATTCCACATGAAGCTGGTAAATAGCTTTATGCTCACTATTTTCTCATCTCTTTGCTTACACTATTTTCTCACAGAGAAATTAATGATGTTGCTGTTTGTTCAGCAGCACAGGATGAGAGCTAATCTGACACAACTGCAGTTTGTAATGGAATTATTAAAGAGAGGGACAGGTCTAAAGGCTAAGCTTCAAATATTGAGTGTTGGGGAAGAGAGAGAGAGGGAGGAATACAGATCACTATGCAGTGTAACAACGTGAGAAGTGGGGAGCTAAAAAATTCCTTGAAACAAGAGGAAAGAGCAGAATCGGGTTCCAGTTTTGCAAAGGTTTATGTGAAATACTGGGAAATGGTCATTCTGGCTATCTTACCCCTTTCTCACCATGCACTTGCCCATGCCAAACCCTATGCTGCTCTGCACACATGTCATATTGATTCTATTATTATACAATTGGATTATATTATTATATATTTTGCATCTTCCGGGATTTGTTGCTAGCTATTCAGCCTTGGCAGCCCCACAGGGCTGGAAGTAGGGTTAGATATGTCTGAATGGGGAGTCAGCTGGGGTGACTGGAAAGAGATATGGGTTGTATGAGTAGGCTATGGGGCAAGCTTGCAGTGCCATGGATTGCTGGCAGGTTACACAGGCTCAGGCTGGCTGATTAAAAAGGAGTGTGTTACTGATGTCTGTATTACTTTGGATATGTGGGTGGGGATGTGGTTGTGTGCATGTCTGTCCCCTGCCTATTCTCACTTTTCTTCTCTAATTGCAAAAAAACAAATTAGAACCAGAATTTTTGACACAGTGTCAAGCGTGTTTAGACAGCACTGTCAACAACATCATCCAGAGTCCTTTGAACCTGCAGTTCTTGAATTGCAGCAGCAGAAATGTGGAAGACAATCTTTATATTTCATTTTAGAGAAGGCAACACCTCAGGCTGACAGGGAAGCACCTACAGAAGTAAAATTTAAGTTTGATTTTACTTTAAATGTTCACAGAATTTGAATAAACCCTAATTAAACAGTAAACTGTGAATCAGTCAATTTCCACAATGGAATGGAATTATGCCAGTAGGAGATCTGGAGATGGGCTGCACCATATGACATGTGAAGCAAATTTAAGGTATATTACTAAAAGACAAACAGTTTTCAATTTCCTCCAATTTATTAAAAAAGCCATAATTCATCACAAAGACTGAACAAGATGAAAATCAGAGTATCTCATGGATATAGCTGTCATTCCTACTATAAATCAGAAAGAGGACATTTGAACTCAGATTTTCTGTGTCTTAAGGTGAACTAAGGCATCATTGTGATTTATGCAAGTTTTCTGGTTGATTTATTCTTTCCTGCTATAGTGGGTGAATAGAGCAAACAAGAACTTAAAAGCAGCGATTTCAACTAGCATATAGCTACCAAATAGCCTTTGTATTCCTCTTAATGAAAATGAAAAAATGAAAAAATTAAAAAATTAAAAAACAGTTTTGGAAGCATTCAACTATTTTGTTTTTAATTTTCTGGAATTTGGGATTTGTTTTTTCAATGCCTTTTTCCCCTGTATGCCTAAACTGTTTATTTTACATAACCTTTTCCTAGGGGTATGTCAAATTTTATGCTCTGGAAAAATTCCAGGCTTGTTAGGATGTCTGAATGAATAACTGGTTTACACAATATTACTTCATTTTGGCTTCTTGTCCCATAATGAGTCTTTCACAAAAAGTAAAATGGAGTCTACTTAAAACTAAGAACAGCAAATTATAATGCAGTGTAATTTCAGCCTGTAGCACTGTCTTCCACTTAGGACAATGTATTTAAATACCTGACTGAGACAATGTTACATTTCTATTTCTTAAATAGAAATGAATCCAGAATTTGTGTTCCACAAAACAGATGTGAAAGTCTCAGAGAGCACTGGCAGTTCAGAATAACTATAAAGAAAAACTCAGTGCAGGTGAGGCAGGGAAGGGAGGGCACTTGTTAAATCCTGTGAAATCCTAGAAAGCGTTTTCTATCTAATTTATTATATTATATATATATTTACACATTATGGAAGAAGAATTAAATCCATGGAAGAGAATGGACAAGAGTGACACACTATGAGCATGCAAAGTTTATTTGCTGTTCAATGTACTGATAATAAACTGATTACCACAGAAGCTGAAAAGATCCAAATTCATCCCAAGCAGTCTTTCTTCCATGCACAACACTGCAAATTAAGCAAGAATATTTTTAGTGGGAACTGACTGTCTGACACACCAGGAATTGGCCACTGCTAGAGCCAGGAACTGAAGTAAGATTGAACTGTGGCTCAGTCTGATGTGACTACACAAAATCAGCAGTGAGAACACTCATCAGGTAACTGATGGCAGCACTGACAAGCAGGATGGTGTGAAAATCCTTGGCAAGGTATGGGCAGGAAGGAGACTTGCATGGAGGGAGTCTTTAGATCACAGAAATTGAGAAGGAATTAATTGAGGAAAGAGAGGTTTTCAAATTGTCAAACCTTTCTCCAAATATATAATCTACAGCAGTGCCCTTCCAGGGAACTGTTTCTGATTTATATGGGAACCAGTATACAGTTGTGACTGGAAACACAGAAATTGTTGGCCAGAGTATATTTAATCAAGTATTTGCTTCCCATTGTTCCATTTTTAACATTTCTCTTGTTCTACCATCATTATGGACATATCAGATAATGACATTTTATTCTAACTTTTAGTCATCTTTAAAGTTAATCAGAAATGAAAATGTAGATCTTTTGTAGCTGCCAGGAAGAATATAATAGAAAGTATGAAAGCTGGCTTTACTGAAAAACCCTTGTCTGAAAATGTTAATGAATTATAACAAACTTTTCAATGCTTCACGAGTTTTAACGATACCTTCAATAAAAGCCTTTCAACTCCAGTTTGGGATATGGAGTCTGAGAGACAGAGAGATCCAGCACAATTCTCAGAATTATTTCTTACATAATTCAGAATTCTCACATCACTAGAGACTGGTCTAATCAATCCATCCTGGGCTGTCCTGGAAAATGCCATTTCTTCTTATGATTAATTCAAGTTATGATTAAATAAAATTAATTTTTTTTGAGTGAAAGTACAGTGTGAAAAGCTCAAGATTTCTATTTCACATGAAGAGGGACAAAACTTTTCACAGATCTTGTCTATCAATACTTTAGCTAAGTAGAAAATTTTAGGGTCTCAGGGTAAGGGCAGGGAGGACACTGAGACAGAGGCCAGTGTCTCTTTCTAAGGGTGCTGGATTATGTTTTACTCCAGGATAATCCCCAAAAAAAGAAGTTCCTTTGGCGACTAAGTCCTAGAGGACTTTAGGTATAATCCTCCTGAATTTAGGTTATGGTTATGCTTATATTTCTGGCATTGTTTCATAAAATATGGGACCTGTAGACTATCACCAAACTTTTTTTCTCTGCCTGTCATGTTTCCAGAAGAAACACGTGCCATGGGAAAACACTGCTTCCAAAGAATGGTCACAGTCCAGTGAGAGCTGACTCAAACAAAAACATACTAAGGGGATAGAATCAACTTTCTTTCATGTTTCCAAACTTTAAAACATGCTGTTCCATACACAAATATTGAATAATACTCAGTATTATAGTCTGGCTAGAAACACATTTTGTGCCAAAAATTTGATTTTTGGTGGGAGACCATTCCTTATTATTGGAAGAGTATGAAATTATACAACAAGGGGAGAAAATAACCCTTTACATATCAGCACCAAAATCTGATATCCAGGACTTTTTTTGGCAAAATTACACAACATGGTTCTAGTTTGAAAAAAAAATAAGAACATTTTATCTGGATAATTTAGAATACTGTATTTTTATAATTTTAATATAATGATTTCAAGAGTGAATTTTGATAAATGTGTTCTTCTACAAAAAGTTTTTCTGTTAAAATATTTACCATCAGGTTTTCTGTATGGCAGTCAGTATAGCTACAAAATTGCCCTGCATCCTCTACAAGTGTCTTGGACTTCAGAGCTTTTCTGGCCAGATTTCATGACTAAGGTCAGCACAAGAAAAAACAGTTGGAGGAATGTTTTCCAGTTCCCTTTTTTTCTTAAGAGCAGGATTCACTTTCTATTGCTAGAAGAGAAAAAGAGATCTTGAAATAAAGGGTATACTTATTTCTTGATTTTTGCCAATATATTTGGAATGGGAAAGTCTTGCACCTAATGCCAATTTTGATGGATACTGATGAGCTTGTATTAATATCTCATAAAAACAGGTGCTTGAAGTGATGAAAATTTAAGGGTAACCTCTTATTAGATTTTTTTTTTTAATATTGAACAAGTAGGGTTCTGGTATTATGCACTTAAAGGATAGAGGATGCTGACACAATTAGTAAATTTTTTTATGTCCACAAGGACCCCTGAAGAGGATGATGAAGAATATAGTGACTGACATATGTTCGACACTTAAGGATTATTCAACATTTGCATTTTATGTTGTATTTTTTCCATTTAGTAGTTAATATAAAAACGCTGACTCCTGAAAATTCATTGGAATGCTACCTGTTTTCTGAAAGCTACCTAGTGGACTTGCTAAAAATTATAAAAATGAAATGGACTCTTTTCAGAGGTGTCAAGAGTCCAGTGCAAAGAATCATGCTCCTTTTTGCTTATATTACTTTGGTACGTGTGGTATTGCCGTATTGAGTTCTACATGAAGCCTCAAGACACACAATACAAGTGACCATTGACATATTGAACTCAGAATATTCTTCAGTGGATATTTTAAGATAATTTTCTCCTCCAGGTAATTATTAATTCTATTATAAGGAAAGGAGCTATTAAGAAAACACCAGGACTGACACAAAAGTCAGGATTGTGGAAATACAACAGTATTCATATTCCTCACCTTCCTTAAAAAGAGTGATTTGAAGACAGAAAACAGCGAATGGTGAATTTATTTATGGAGAGTGACTTATGGAGTTCAGATTTACTTACCATTATAAGAAACAAAAAGGTGATCCAGATTAGATGAATAAGAAATCTGGCCAAAGATTAGAACTCATTGTAAAATTCTTCATCACACAGAGAAATACTTCATGGCTAAAATTCAGGCATTGGCAATGAAACGAGAACAAAGATTGGCTGGAAATAAGGTCTCACTCTGTTGGTGCACAATTTTAATGGCAACTGTGCACTGATATGGCTCAGTTAAGGTTGTGCCTATTTCCTGTACCTCAATTTGATTGTATTTCCCAGAGAAATTCACTAGCTCCAAGCAGAAGTTTCAGATTTTTAATTCAGGAAATAAACAGCAGGATTTTATGGCTGAAAGTCAGGCTATTTATATAATGGTGCTATCTCACTTCAAAAATCTGACTCATTTCCTGAGAAGTTGAATGGATATTGGTTGTATCCCATTCCATAGGTAAAGTTTCATTAACTTGATTAAAGAAAAACTAAACTAATGTTTGAAAAATCTTTGCTTAGTGCCCACAGTGTAGCACAAAGCAAATTTGGAATCATGATAGTTTTCACCTTTTTTTTTTCCTCTAAACCCACATTCCCTGTACTCCAATATCCCTGACACAAATTCAAAACCTTGTCTAATCATAATCTTCATCACTACTTTCAGTAAAAGCTAAGTTAGGTTTTGAAATTTTGCTTTTAAGCTGGGAAGGAAATAACACCAGATGTTTTTAAGATAAGTTGCTTAGTCTTTCGAGTAAGTTTGGTTAAGGATCCCATATAAACAGTTAAAGACACACAGATGATCAGTTTATCAAGTAGAGAAAGGATAATAAACTGAAATGAATCTCATTTGCTATTTCAATATGCTTCGAATTACATGAAGATATCTGACCTTGTTTCCTCAGACCTAAGTTATTTTAAGATGAAAGCTACCTGAAGTGGTTAGAGAGACTCCTTATCTTCTGTTTGCAAATTTTTAGTGAACCTGGGCCATGCTTTTGCATAAATCTGAAGCTGAGTTATAAATAACCCCTGCTGAATTTATGAATTTGAATGAAAACTCTTTGAAACCCATTGGAGTCTAATGGCTTCAACTGCAAACCAGAAAACTCATATCAGTAGAGACAAATTTCCTTCAAAATTCAGTGAGATTGAAACACCACTCCTTGTATTCAATTCCTTCCTCAGATTCCTGCTATGATAATATTTATTGAGTGACTGCTACCTACTTTACCATGTGTGTTTTCTTGAATATGAATTAAAATCTGCAAAACAAGAAGTGGGAAGCAGGAGTGATTCTCATGCCAGTGGTAGCTCCTTCCCATGAGAGAACCTGCTGCAATAATACCACTGGGCTTGCAGTGGTGTTGCCAGGCCATGAGAAAAGGAGGATGCGAGTTTGAGAACAGAGCAATAAAGGAAAAATATTCCCACAGAGGCCTTGGGAAACTGAGCCTCTTTTGGAAAAAAATGCTGCTACAGCAGCCTGAGTGGAAGGTTACAGAGCTGCAAATAGTATAACTAATGCCAAGAAACCAGGGTAAATAAGGTGCTTGTGGAATGCAAGGTAACTACATTCTCAGTGTAAGGATGGAGTTTTCAGGTGTATACCAGCAATGAGGTGTCTTGGGCAGTCTTGCTTCCCTCATGGAGGCCTACTGACTCTTGGACTGACATTGCACTTCTACATCCCCTTGACTATTGAGAATTCCTGGCTCAAACATTTGCTTTCCTGATCACATGTTAAGTGCCAGCAGAACAAATCCATCCTTGATAAACACCCCATCACAGATTCAAATCTCAAATGCTTAAACAGACTTTTCATCTCAGGACACTTCTCCCTGTGCCACCACTGTTGGTTAATGATAGCAAGTAGAATGTAGTCATACAAAACTTACAAAATAAGCTGAAATAAGGGTGTTGAAATGCATTTCATTGTATTACTCTAGGTGCAGGGTTTGTGTGTATGCAAGGTATTTTTCCTGCCAGTTTTAACAGATATGATCGTTATACACACAAGCAGATATGATTTTGTTCTGCAGAGAATCTAATAGCTCTTATGTCCATGGAAGACAGGATAAAGGCTTTGCATACAGTTAGGAGGAAAGGATTAAAACTGGAAGATTTGGGGAGGAGGGAATAGTTTTTGCTCAAAGTGACCTTGAAGCTGGGAATGCTAAGATTGTTGGTATGGGAAAATTCCCTTTATTATACCTAGTGTTGCTCATCCTCTGCCTACTTTGAGAAGTAAAATTCCTGTATAGAGACTACAAACTATCACAAACACTCTTGAGCCTCATACTGGGACAGAGAAAGAGATCGTAAAAGCACAGCCTTGTGAAAAACTGCGCATGTGTGAAGCCCTTTGATGTATTGGGGGAGGCAGTGGGCTGCTCTGCTGCTCACTAGGATGAACTGAGCCTCGTGTGTGTCTCTGCCACCCAGCATTCTTAGTGAGGTAATGAACTGAATCTGCTCTTTGCTTTTCAGCTGTGGTTTGGTTGCTGGTTACCTGTATGTATCGATTCACAAGCCCCTCCACCTGTCAAGTGCATAAAACCAAGTATTTCAGTCCAGGAGAAAGGCAATTTTTGGTGTAAGTCACCATCAACTACATCCAAAAGATCATACACTATGGAGTAAAGAGATTCACAGTTCCTGTTCAACATGTGTTGAGAGTATAATGATAGAATTCTGCAGAAACAAATAGTTCAGATTTTGCTCCGTCTGTGAAAATATCCCTGAGGCAAGAACACTGTTTGTATTTTTTTTATGACACGGGGCAGTTGCTTCTTCTGCTTCTGTTATCTTCACTTATGCTATACACCTTCAAGTTGCTTTTGGAATGAATGTGCTCTGCTCAGGTCTTTTTATTTTATTACCCCTGAGATACTTGTGAAGCACAGAGTGAGAACAGACTCTCTTACTTGTAATTTAGTCACTCATTTGCATTTCCATCAATTAGTGAGAAGGAAGGAAGTTCATAGAAAAGGACCAGCTCTAAACCAGTTAATTGTGTTTGTGCCGACATGCAATGCATCAAAACAGTGAGCTACAAACCTGTGCTACAGTTTTCTCCTAAATTTCTAAATGTTATGGAAGCCAAGAGGGCACCAGTGAATCATATCCACTGTACCTGAGACACACTGTCTGAAGACAGTGCAAGACCATTCTGGTTACAGGACAAAAGATCATTGCCATCCATGGTCTATGAACAAACAATAGCTAAGTCAAAGAAGAAGCAAGAATTCTAAATAGATCATTCATCTACAGCAAATTTACCTTTTTCAGAAAGCCTAAATCTTGTTTTCACAGTAGCTGCCTGTGCAATACAGTTATTTCTGCATTTTCTGTCTTCTTAATTTGTCTGTGGTAGAAAATATAGAAACTATGTCCAGCTCTTTCTTTCTCATCTCTATTTACATCTGAGCTGAGTAGCAGCTATTTTCCCAAAAGACAGCAAGGACCGCAATTCTTGCTGGTCATTGCACAAACAAGTACAAGAAGGATGTGACAACTCCTTTGCCTTGCCAGCTTTATACACCTGGGTATGGCCAGGCACGAGATACAGGAACAAACAGCTGCCTACAGCTGGAAAGCACTGAGGAGGACCTTGGAATTGCTAGCTTGCCCCAAGGTTACTGCAACAAGAATTCATTTCCACGTGTTAAAAGCCATCAGAGATTATCAAAGAGAATGGCATGTGTTTTCCCAAAGCTGCTTGTGGCAGGTTGTCTGTCCGTTTCACACACCCTGTGTATGCCCAATCAGGTCAAACAGTGTCACAAAGAACAAATGACTGATGCTCCCAGATCACCCATTTTACTGCACCTATTGTTTCTGCAGTAGGTATCTGCCACATGCACTCATACTGCAACTTCATCCTCAGGTTTGAAACGTGCACACTGCAGGTTTTAATACAGATATTAATAGTAATTAACAATTAATAATATTAATAGTAATAAATACATATATTTATTGAATCACAGTGCAAAAGCAGAAACTGATAGGAACATTTTTACTTTTTATAGGGTTATGGCTAGTTAGTGTTAGATCCTGCCACACATGACAGAGAAAACACTGGACCAAAAAAAGGCCACAGAGGCTGAATTGTGGCTAAATTGATTTAGAGGCTAAATTGAGAGTCAAGGACTGTGTATTTCACTATACTCAGATCTTACTCTTAAGAAGTAGTGAAGAACCCATAGTACACACTACCATGCTAATATAAATTAATTAACTAATTAATTAATTTTTAAAAGGTTGCCTGAAACCCCACTTGCATTTCCAAGTCAGTTATCTTGGTGCTTGTGGGTACCTCAAAGACAACTTCTGCCCAGAAGAATAACCCTGAACTTAGATTTTGTATGCAAGTCATGGGATGGCTGTGGGCAGTGCTGCCATGCCTAAGTAATTTATACCATCCTCATTTTCAAAGAACTTGTGCAGTGGAAGCACACCATCCAGACAAGAGCTCCTGCAGGGAAACCAGACTGGAGAGGTCTTGCAGCCACACTTCCATTCTCCTCAGTCCACACCCTCATCTCTTCAGCAGCAGCTTGTGGGGAGCTGTAACCTCTGACCCAGGGAGCCTTTACTGATGCTTGGGCTTTAACATCTGGAGAATTCCAGCAGTGAAATAACCATCTGTGTGTGCAACAGTGCAGGATCTGTAGGGCTCTAGTGCTGCTTTTCCTCCCACAGCGCAGCCATGCCAAAGTTCTGCAGAATCTCCACAAGTGCCTTCACACACTGCTGCTTTCTTCACTCAACACAGGGCTGTTTATTTGCAGATTTCTGCTATTTACAAAGTAGGAACTTAATTGTATTTATTGCTGGCTTTGATGAGATTATAGATGAGTGGATACCTCTGACAATTGTGCAATGTAATAATTTTTGGTCAGCCTGCCTTCCTAAGAAAGCGTACTTCACATGCTTGTGCTGTCTGCACAACTGGCCAAACTATATTTTCCCCAATTCACTAATTTTGGCCAAATTTGCCTGAGTGAAACGGAATACAGGAGAAAGACTCAAACTGTGTCCTGTAGTGAGCAATAGATGCTGCCACTCTCTCAGACAAAGAGGTAAGGGATGTTGGAATGTTCAGGGAACACAAAAGGAATTGAGTACACTTTTATGTTTTCTTTAAGGATTGCTACTCTGCACTTTACAGTGTCTTGACCTTACAGGTGAAAGTCTAAGCCACTTTTTTCCTCACCTGGCCCCAGAGGGTGACTTTTCACCTAGAACTCTCTCTCTAAACTCTGTAATTTAGTTAGACACTGTTCCCTGCACCTTACACTTTTGGAAAAGTGTTAAGAGAGTAGAGCAGATGCATTCACCACTTTTCCAATATTTGTTGACATAGGGTATTAATGACTGGCTTGAAGGAGCTGATGGCCTGAGGCACAGCTCCAGTAATCAATAATCCTTGGAACATCCTGAGCCAAGGTTATTTCTGCCCACAAAAATGAAATAAGAGTCAGGGAGGTAATTTATTTAGCCCATTCATAAAAGAATTTGATTCTAAGCACAAAACAATAACAAGTAAACCTGTGATGTTAAAAGCAAAGATAACAAGCTGGAATATCTAAATATGAAAATAAGTGCAAATCTTGCCAAAAATATAGCCCTTTGCTGTCAGCTAATGAACTACAAATAATGAATGCATAGTACAACCAAGAGCAGATAAACACACAGTGTAATAGCCCTAACAATTATGAGTAAAATTTGTCTGTTCCTGAAGCAACTTGCTGTATACTCTAAAATGAGCCAGCAACAGACAGTTATGAAGTCCATTTTGGAGGTAATTTCACACATGAAGGTTTGCAGCTGAGGAAGATGCGTGTCAAGCAAAGTAGATGAATATCAGGTATCCTAAGGTAACCTTCAAAACCACAGCAGATCCAACTTGGCCTAATCCAAAGCAGGATAGGTACTCAATTCAAAATTATTAAATCCTATGAGCTATTCATTCAACCCTTTTTGCTTCTTATGGTGCAGCAGAATATGTGGAGAGATGAAGCTACTTCAGTGTAATGCTAATGCATCCTTCCTGGTCTTGTGCATTTCTGAAGGAAAGTGAATTGCAGCATAATGTAACTGGGAGCTATTTTCTGTCCACCTAAAAGTTCAGAAAATTTCACACATTATGTATATAGGAGATAAGCTAAAGTCTGATGTCAGCACTGGCCACTGCAGTCATCTGCAATAGCACAGCCAGGTACTTGCTCACTCTGTTTGATCTTTCAGTTTCTCCTGTACTTTCAAAGGCATCTCTGCAGGGCAGGTGTAGGGTGCTGGAAACCTTAGACATTTTGCATCCGTGCTCAGTTGTATGCATGTGCAGATAACTATAGAGCTGTGGCAACTCTAAGAAACCTGGCTGAATTGTTAGGATTTAGATCTGCTGTGTTTTGGCTATAGGGCTCTTTTCAAATAGAGTCTGGAGCTGCAGTCCTCATTAAAAAGCACCCACATGTGCTTTCTCTTTGCACTACTGACTATGAGGAAGGACATGGTTTCACCAGAGCTGGCCACCAAGCAGGATGTGGTATTGCAGGGACCCATGTGGTATTGCAGGGATCCATGTGGGGTTCAGAGACTAAAGTATTTTCACCTCTTTTGCGTGAATTCAGAAAATGCATCCCACAACAGCTCTGTCTCCCTGCATAAACGATGCCCCTCTCAGAAACTGTTTGAGGTTTCTCACCTTATCATTTTGCTAATCATCTTGATCATGAACTCCCTGTACATTCCTTCATGGTTTGGAGGGTTCAGTGGAAGAGCCACAGGAATCAATTCGAGTTCCTATGATTCTAGCAGTATCTTACCAGTGTACCCTTTCAAAAAGAGACACACTCTGCAGGTCCCAGGCCCTCTATCACAACTGCTCTCTAATGGCCCAAAGGACAAGCTGTGCTTTCCAGTTCCAGCTGGCACAAAAGCAGCACTGCAGAAAGAGCCATCCTAGGTCAAAAGGGTGTAGCAGTAATTAAATTGCAGTTCTGTGCTGAAAAGTGACAGTATAAAAAATGCTGCTGTAGGCATCTCTGTTTATTGTGCTTCCTTGACTCCAAATGTACCCAGTGCAGCTGAGAAGATTTTCTTTCTTAACCTGCCTCTTTTCCAAAGCTAATGTGAATCAGAGTCAGATCAAAGTCCTTTTTCATTCCCTACATTACTACTAACAGCAAAGGCCATAACTGGCCAAAATAGGCCAGTAGAAAGACATGTATCATCTTATCACATCAGAATTAATTCTTAGGTCTGTCTGCCCAGCCTGGATCCAGTGGTTCCAGCACTGTTTACTGCAGAAGGTTCTACTTGCTCTCACAGGTGATGGCTCTGCAGGTATAATATAAAGTAACATATACTTACAGCTAACATCAACACAGGAAACTGATGGAGGAAGGAAGCAGTTTTGCTAGCAAGAAGAGACCATTTCAACACAGCCATTTTTTCTGCCTGGAATGGCACTTTTTGTGAGCTCGGGCCCTAGGGCAAATCACTTCATGATGATGGTAAATGAGCTGAAAGCCAATCTCAGTCAGCAATAAAATGGCAGGATAGGATTAAGAAAGAAGTAAGTGGTGATCTATCAAAAATATGGAGTATTTTTGACAAAAGATGTGATGAGGAAGCCAGAGGCTAGAGAGAAGGATGAAAAACTGGAAAGCCACAAGATGGACAAGGAAAGATGAGGGAATCTAAAAGTGTTCGGTGAAGGACAGCAAAAATAAGGAAATCTGCAGAAAAAAGGAATAGGAAGTTACCCATATAAATGGAAGTCAGACATTAGAAATTAAAAGAATGAATAACTGTGTTAAGAATCACAGTAGAAGAGATGGGAAAAACACTGAAGAGGAACAAATTTTAAGGGAAACAGATTAGAAATAGGAGAGTTTTGCATCCCTCAAACATGGAAGCATCCCTCAATATTAATGTAATCTATCCCTGATTATGTAAGAAACAAGTAAAGAAAAGAGATGAAAAAATAGGCTACTTATTTATTTAAAGGTTGGGGTGTTTACATGTGTATTTTGCTTTAAGTTGCTGCTTCAAAAGCAGGAATAGCTTCATTTTAGGGCATCCTCAGGGCTTTTGTACTGCACCATTTAACAATGTTGTAAAAAGGGTAATCCTACTGGCTGTTCTCCAGGGCACTTGATAGTTAAGGTTTCTGCAAAGCAGAGTCATGTGAAGACATTGCTATTTTGAGTATGTTCTTTTCCTAGAAGACTTTTCTGGGGCAGTATGTCATTTCTTTTTGACTGCCTACCATGCTTATTTCACTGACCCCTCTCTCTCAGAAAGACTGTCTGTTAATGTTTATTTTGTGCTGTGAAAAGTCACTTCATCACTTCAGTTCTTTCCCTTTGTATTAATCATCTTCTGCTTTTAAAATAGTATCTATACAAATGAAGAGCTGGTATAAAATAGTATTTGACACTAATCTTTTCATGCCAAACAATAATTTTCTTAGTCTACTTTATGCTCACAATCTATCTAAGATCAGCCCTCTCTCACTTTACACTTCAGTCATCTCATCTGAAAGAATTAAAACAAGACCTGACCTTATATATATCTCCCAAAGGTGTATTTGCATCGCCAGGAAAGATGTAACTGTCCGGCTGCTGCTGTCACTACTGTCATTATATCATGGTGATAACTTCCTAAAGATCAGATGCAGAACTTTTTCTGCCTGGGTTTACAAACAAACAAAAAAAATTACAAGTACAGTTCCACTCTATCTGGAAACAGTTTTAATCTAAATGCATCTAAAGCTCCTCTATGGTTGATGGATAATAATCTAAATTATTGGGAGAGGGAAGTAAAGCCATAGGGAAAGTAATACTGGGGTGGGAGTGAGTGAGTGAGGTAATCAATCAGAGTAAAAGCTCTAAACTCAATGGTTCTCAAACACCAGTATCCAGATCTGCTACAGGCTGTGGTTTACTATGTCTTCCTTGTGACACTGAATAAGAAGGGTTATTTTCATAATTGATCATATTTTATCATTCTTTAAAAACTCAATTTCCTGCTAATTCTCAGACTTTAGGCAAACTTCCCATGCAGTACTAATTCTTAATATTACATAAATCATACATCCTCGACATAAAAATTAACACAATAGCCTAAATTATTCATCATAGTAGAATTTATGGTCCTTTTAAGAGGACACAATGACCACTACAAAATAATATTATTACAGGTTTAAGTACAGTTGCATCTCCTTTTACCATCCCCTTTACATAACATTATAAGCTGTTACACCAAAGGAAGCTCAGAAATTCTATTCAGCTAAGTAATGTTCTTGCATCTTTTGCAAAAGAGAATCAACTATCAGTAAATTTAATGTTATGTGCAAAATTACTCAGTTTTCTCCACATCCTTATACTTTTTTCTAAAAGATACTGTAGATAATGATTTGCAGATAAGGAACTGGAGTTCCTTTGTACAATACAACAGAACAGAAAAACAGTGTAACTCACGTATATGCTCTTGAAAAGCTCAAACTGAAAACATACTGTGCATAATAGATGCTCTTCAGATAAAATTTCAGATGCATGTGAACCAGAAAAAAAGAATCAACCTTACACTACTAAATGAAAATTCCTATAATGAATCTACAAAGACCATGAAGGACCCAAAAATTACTTGGTTTTGGATCTGAGATAGCTGGAAAACTCTGTTAATGGTGGAAGTAGACAACAAGTTGGTGTATGTAAACTGAGTCTAGAGAAATATATCCACCCCTTTAACAAATGCAAGTATTATGGGTGTAAGGTGAATAAAAGAAAACATTTGTACTGTAAAGGAGGTTGCTAGGATATCCTTCTGGGAACTTATGTATCATAAAATAATGGGTTTGGATAAACTGCTGAGCTACAATCTGATATTTATATGGCTATTTAAACCCCTCAATTTTTGTACACAATCTCTTATTCCAAGAGAAGACAAAAGGACATCATTGTCTATCAGTATAGCTGCAACACAAGATACAAAACAGGCCATGGTTTCTGAATTCTTAGTCCCAGTCCAACCATGACCAAACAGGTCAGAGGGAGGAGAAATAAAATCACTGGAGTTTCTCCAGCTTGTAAAAGAAGAAAAATGCTTATTTTGCCTAAGGAAAAATGTCGCTTGGATTAGTGGTAAGAAAAGAAGAAATTTCCTTCTACTACTGCCATTCTCCACAATTAGGAGAATGATCATATTTTAGTAGTCTACCTATCTTTCACTGTAGCCAGGATCTAATGTCTGTGGAACATTTTAAGACAATTCTACTACTGATTTGTTCATTAAGAGCTGAGCTGGAAAAAAGGAGACTGCAACACATTTCATTATAGTTATAGGTTAGGGAAAAGCACCTGCTATTCCATATTCTCTTCCCCAATTAAGCATGCTCCTCTCCTTCAGTATTTCTTAGGTTCTGCTGCAGTTCTGTCTGATTGTATTTCTATCTATCAGATTCTCTTTTGTTTCCATTGTACTGCAGGGCTGTGACATCCTTATTGCAGTTTTCACACACTATCTTATATAATCTCATCAGAATTTCATTGGTGACACGAATGTCTCCCCAGAACACTCCTCAGGTTTGCAGATCCTTTGCCAGGAAAGGCCATAAGGTCACCCTGAAGCAGTGTTTCAAGTCCCAAGTGGAAAAAAAAAATCACATGCTACTGCAGGGGAAAAACAACAAGAGAAAGTCAACACACATTAAAGGAGGAAACAGAGAGGGGTAGGAAAAGAAACTGAAAGAAGAGTGAGTGTGTGAGACTGATACAAAATTTTGATTTTAGAAGTTAAATATTTTAAAGCCTTATCTGTCTGAACAGCAGACTACAGAAGTACAGTTATGCTTCTAGATATCCTGGCAGGAATGTGCAAGACTGTGGCTTTAGTCCCCCTTCTCTCCCAAAGGTTTCTAGTAGATGCAATGCTAATGAAATCAGTAGTTACTCCCCTCCAGACATTATGCACTTCCAAACTAAAAAAGCTAAACTAAGTGAGAACATTCTGAAGTCTTTGAGGCACTTTTAGGCAGCTTATACAAGGGTAAATATATCAGATTCTTAATATACACTGCCCTTTTTACAGTACCTCATCACAATGAATTTGGTATGGTTTATGAAGATTCATTACCACAAATGTCATAATCTCAGAAAATCAAATAAGAAGTAGATAATGACTATCTCCATTACACAGGTGGCTAAGAAAAAAAAATTAATAACCTGGTGGAGGCTTTACAGTGAGTTAAAGAGATCAAGAAACCTAACTTGGCAGGCTGGCTTTCTTCCCCTTGGCACCAGGGAACCAGTAAACAGAGATGAAGAACTGTTCAGCATTCAAATTAAAAAATGTCATACAAGACTTATTACATTCCTAGTGTTCTGCTGATATTCCATGCTTAGGGGTAATGAGGAAGGTTTCAAAACTTTCCTGTGTTTGTTTTAATTCCATAGTAATGCCCTTTGCTGAGAGTACATCAGTGGCAGTACATGTAAACTCATAATTTACCTTTAGGCTTTCTAATATTTTGTTGGAAATATTTTGGAATCTTTAAAATGTCTTATTTTCACTGGGCTATTCACTCAGAAGGCTGCTTTGGAAAATCCTTCTATTTACATTATTTTACAGTTTAGGATTTCTTGCAACATGTAGATAAATATGCCAAATTCACTTACAGTGAGATGTTCAGGGAACTACAAGCGTGACAAGTCAGCTCCAAGACAGAGATGGCAAACATCTTTTTAGTGACAGACAGAATGATCAGGAATAAAGTCCTAGCCCAGAAAATAACTACCCCAGAAAATACCTATGTGCTAAGGAAGCCTTTCAATTCCTATATTCCTGATTTAAATTTGACTTAATTTTTATTGCTGCACAATTTAACCTTATTTAATAATAGATGGTAACTCATAGAAAATATGCAAAAAATAACTATAAACTTTTAGTAAATATGAGCATTTAATATTTAATATATTTTGATTTTTAAAATGCAAGGAAAATGTTGGTTTTTTTTTTACTCAGTCCTGTCCCTAAATCAGGAAAAAAAATAATGTGAGAAAAGTGGCACATTAAATACTTCTACTTAAAGAAATATCCATTCAGTCTTGCTTTTGGAGAGCAAGACAGCAAAGCTCTTGATTTTCTCTATTTTACAAAGTAGGCTGGCCGCAGTAAAGGTGTTTAATCACTTGCAGGAATAAACCCCATTTAGAACTGGTGACAGTGGGTAAGGAATTTCTGTTCTTTGGCCATCTTAAGTGATCTTTCACTAGGACATGACCTCCCAAACCTGGATAAAATAACCCAGAAGCCAGGAACTGAGCAGCCTTTAACATGTCCTTCATCCTCCTCAGGACCAGATGTGATCTCCTCTGATCAAAACTGAGGCGTATTGGCAAGGGCTGAAACTGTCAAGCTGTCAAGCCAAGTAATTCCCGTTCAGGAGATAAACAGAGAGCTTTTCTATCCAAGCCTGGCAGTGTAGCACCAGATTTATTTTCAAATACAAGATTAAGAACAATAAAAAATAAACCCTCTTCACAGAAATGTTTTGAGTGTCAAATTCAGGATTCCCCACTGCTTGCACTTCGAGACAAACTGCATTTCATCTCATTTCAAGACATACACATGGGACAGCTAATATCTGTTGCTTCAGCTGATACATGGATGAACTCAGATCTCATTAAAGAGGTTTCAGAAATAGCACAGACATAAAAGTCATTCTAGAACAGATTATCTCTAATTGACAAATTATCCTGCTACCTCTGTAGAATGGTCAATCTATTTCCTGTAATACTGTAACTTTAAATAAGGGAACCAGGAAACATCTTGCTTAGGTGTAAGATCAATAATTCTGAGCAAGGAAAAGACAGTGATAAACAAGAGAACAACTTCTTTTATGCATCACTTCCTGTTTTAACTAAGACCAACTGGCCACTACCATTCCACAAGCATGTTACAGGTGTGGAAAATTACAAAACAGATCTGTTTGGCAGGAGTCATCTGGAGTGTGGTCAAAGGTACCAGCTACACCATACACTTGCTGGGTGTAGTTGTGCCCCTCTCTTGTCTTCCTCTAAAGCTTGGTAAGTCTCAGTCATAAGCTCTTGGTGTGAACTTTTATTTAGAACTGACCCAAGACTCAGTTACTTGCTGTGTATTGATTGAAACAGCTGCCTGTACTTTGGACAAGTACCTTCACTTTGCCACCTGCCCTTAATCCCGTGACAAGTATGAGGAAGACGAGATTGTTGACCTCTGTATGCCCCAAGGACAGATGAAATTATTGTGCACATGGAAGTGAGCTCTCCTGAGTTTTCTACAGTTCAAATGTTTGTACAAATCACTAGAATGTCTCATCACAATATAAAAAGCATATAAATAGAAAGCGACACTAATAGCTTCAACAACTCAGCAACGCACATAGGGAATCTCTTGCTGTGTACATTGAAACTACCTACTGATATCTATGTTTCTGATTGTTCTACTTTCAAACCTCACAGTAACTGGAGGTTCTGCCTAGTTTAATGGCAGCATGGTGTGGAGAAGCAGAAGGCATTGTTACTGTCTCATCACACTGCACCACAACACATTTTAGAATGAGGTCAGGAAGACTTATTTTGCCCAAGTTTGGAAACTGACTCTTTAGAGGTGTCTTCTCCACAGTTTCTAAGGTGTCACTCAAATCCCTTGTACCCTGCATAGCTCTGTCCTCCTCTCCCAAATGAGCATGGACAGATGAAGAACATAACACTGATATTCAGTCCCACCTCACAGCCACCAACCTAAATAGAGAAGTTAGAGAATCTTTAAAGAACACTCTAGGCCCATTCTCGGGCCCTGAACTGGAGAAGAATGCCTTGGCTCAGTCCAGCTGCACATGACTAGTAGGTTCCCCTGTGCTCCAAAACCAGGTTGCATTATCCAGATGCTGATAGGGAATGTCCCCTGGCTGCTTTAGCTCTGGTCCTATGTCCATGCCTTATCTGGGTAGTGTGGGACAGTAATACCAAAGTCTTAATACTAACCTGAGAACAGTTTAAGCTTGCAGATGTAACAAGGCAGTGTCTGGAGAGCCTGTGTGGTAATACAAGCGTAACACAGGTATCACGGCTGGATCTTTCTGATCTGACCTAAGTGAGCATTGCCTGGGACTTTTATTGTTCAAGGAGCAGTGAATAAAATGATTGCCATGTTATTGGGTTGCTGTGTTCCCTCTTTTTCCCCAAATGATTTTAACTCGGAGGGTCATAACTAGGCTGCAAAGGCACAGAAACAAACCTGTTTGATGGGTCTGGGGAAAGAAAAGACAATTTCATTTTGAAATGGGAGGATTTTTTTTATCCCATGACTAGAACTAAAGACTGTTTGACTGTAAAATTCATCACACCATTATTGTATTAATGATGAAGGAATGACAATTATATAACACCATTAATCTAAGGTCCCAAAGTAAAGAGAAAAAAATTAGCAATGTGCCCTGGGGATGCTTCCAGTGGAATACTGCAAAGAGCAGGAAAGATCAATGAAAATTGCTTCTGGCTGTTAACTTACAGCTGCTCCATCCCTACTGTTGAGGCAAGAGCCAAAGCAATAAAAGGCTGAGGATGGGACCTGAAAAGTAGCCAAAAGAAGGGTTCTCTGGGAAGTCTGTGTTATGCTCAGCCTAAGGAATATTTTATAGTCCTGTATGGTATCCTTTGAGTAAAACCTGCTTTGTAGCTCTGACAAGACAGCTGTCTCCATGGTCATTAAGCTCAGTCCTTTAATATCATCTAGACAATTTAATGTTTGTTTAGCTTAGAGATATGGGTGAGAACAGGTTGTCTGGAGAGGGTGCTGCTTCCCCACCCTTCCCCAAGCGTGCAACGAGCCACGCTTGTCTAGTTATCCATCTGCTTACCTCTTTGGCTTCTGACTGCAGCTTACAGCCTGAGCATGTTTTCATGCCTTGGCTTAAAATTTGTCACTTATGCATCAGGTAGTGATAAAAAGTTGGGCAGGGTAGTTCTTTTTAAGCTTTCTGTCAAAAGTACCACATCCAGGACCAGGAAACTGGAGTAAGATAAATTCTTGCAATGAGATACAATTTTTTAGCAATGAGAGTAATTAAAAGCTGGAGTAATTTATCTGATAATGGGGTTGCAAATGCAACTGCACAAAATGTTAAAGTCAGATTCAATACTCTTCTAAAATCTGGTTTAATTTCCAGTTTTGGAAAAGTTTTACAGCTTGTATATCCTGAAAATCTGGCTAGAAAAAAAATGCCCATGGCCTTCTAGCCTTAGAATCTACATGTTTATATGGACTCCTGGACAGCTAAAAGTGGAACCTTTAGTTGTGATCATCTGAGCCAACTTCCTTTTCTGCCTTGACACTCATTCTCAGTGTGCCTCAACTTCCCCATCCTCCTGTCCATCCATGGGGCAGGACCAACGTGGGATATAAGGATGTCCTTTCTTCTCCCCCTCCCTTGCCTTCTCTTGGCAAAATGTGGCTATCATATTCTACTCCTTACTCCATGCTGAAGGCTGTTGTTGGAGCTGTGGCTTGTTGAAGTGTGTTGTAAATGTCAAAGGCTTGTTAACTGACACTTGAGAAGTTTGTGGATTGGGAGTTTGGGGAAGTGTGTTGTAAAAGTTAAGGGCTTGTTATCCAACACTTCTGAGACTAAGTGGTGGGCTAGGTGCTGGAGTTAAGGTGATTATACAATAGAAGTATAAGAGTTCCCTGACATGTGGACTGGTGTCTTTGTTCAGCCTGACAGGAATTTGTAGCAAATGTTCTGCTCAATACCCAGAGGGTCATGACAACACATTGCAAACTTTTGACAAAAGACATTGAATTAGATATCTAGTAAAATGAATCTTCAGCATGGCTGTCTATGATTTTAGGAATGGATATTTTGGTATTCTAGAATGCAATAACATGTTTACATTAAGAAGGTAAGAAGATTGCTTTAGTCAATATTCTTAGTCAATAGTCAGATTAAAGTATTTCTGTGTGAGAAGACCCTTTATTTCAATGGAATACTCCTGTAGCAGAAGTATGGTGATAAAAAGTCAGGAGCTGGTAAAAGGGTGACAGGGATGATCAAAATGTTTTAAATATTTCCCTACAATAGAGATGACAAGCCTCGAGTGGCTACAGTTTAGCCTGTCAAATTTCTCTCCTATATGAAAGATATTTCATGAATCTACTTTGAAATCTCCTGCAGCCAGGAGATGGTGCATCCTCTAAGAAACCTATTCTCAGAGATAAGAAGCCAAGTGCACATCAGAGGTGATTAATGAGAAATATATAATCTCTTCTAGTGATGCAGGGGACAGGTGGAGGACAGTGCAGCAAAAGTGCATGGAAAAATAGTCGTGGCATCTCTGTGCATGGTATCCACAGCCAGTGTTGTTGCAATGCCTGTCATTGCTAACATCCTCCATGAAATTGCCATCATCATGCATCCATCAGTCCAGATTTCCCAGTGTGTTACCAGTGCAATTAGCACATCTTGACTTTGAAACCTCCTCCAAAGCTTCCATGGTTCACAGCATGCTTGTGCAATCTTTTTTAGGGCACGCGCAAACCCTATCTCTGATGTAACTGCCATCACAAGTAATTTTCCTTTGCTTCTAAATTCTAAACTATTAACAGGAACACTTCCAGGATCATCCTGGCACTCAGTACCACTTTCCTTCACATCCACCAACACTCACAGACTTTAGAGCTGCATTGTTCATTCCATAGAGATTTTACTTTCTGTGATCTAGTACTTTCAATTGTAATTCTTTTTCCTGCATTTGCAGTTAGACTGCAGTCTAACCACATGAGACAGAGTTATGCATTGGTTAATTTACTGAGTTCTGATGCACTGCACAGGTTGGTTCCAATATCTATGGTAGCTTATTAAAGACAGAATTGGGTATCTCTGTACTATAGTGCAGTGTGCAATATGGACAGCTTAAACAAAAATTAAATCAAACACTGCAATATGGCAGAAACACACAACTACTGAATTTCCTGCAGCCCTACTAAAAATTATAGTATTAAGTAAATGAAACAGCCACCAAAAAAAAATTCCTAAGTATGAAGTTTTATGTCTTTACTTGGAAGTTAATAATTAAATCATTCCTATCAGTGTCAAGGTATTATTTTCTCTGACTCTAGAAAGTACATTCCACAGGCATATATGACTTACCAAGCAGTATAGACACTTGAAAGCATTTTCTGTTAGCTAACTATCAAATGGCAATGAAAAAGCTGAAGCGTAAAAGAAAATCAACATTTTCCTTAGCAGTGTTAAACTTTCAGATAATTAACAAGTTTTTTTTTGTATACAAGCTGATAGCAAAATGAAACTTCATTTTCTGAAGGCTGCTGTAGAAAGGAGTATAAACAATCCCCCAAGAATTCATACCAGTCAACCTACATTCACCTAAGACAACTTGGATTATTACTTCCTAGGTTTGTATTACTTTTTATGTTCTCCAAAAGCATAGTCTGAGAAATTATCAAAGACTGTTGAAAAATGGTTTGGAGTAGTTTTGGCTTTTTCCTTTAGGGAAATCTATTTTTAACTAGCAGACATTTTTTATATTAAAAAAGATTATTGTTTTCAAAACATTTTTTCTTCCAAAGCTAAGAATCAAACTGAAAAATAAAACCAAGAAGTTTTGCCAGAAAAAGTATGAGTACCTTAATTTATTTCCCTTGGGTTATGAGAAGGAAGCAACAAAAAACCAAAACCAGCAGCAACACTTTCAAGTTAATACTTTTATGAAAAGATGTGCTTTAGGTATGGAATTGCTTTCACATTAGAGATTATGTTGAAAATTTCCAGTAATCAATAATGTGTTCACACAGTCTGTATAATCCTCCACTTCTCTTTTCTTAATTTCTGCTCCATTGTTCTGTTACAAAATAGAAAAGTTCTACAATAAATTATTTAGCTGCCAGACCTGGCCCCAACTGTCTGCAAGGTTACACATGTAACACCTCTTATCTTTCCTTAAAAACAACAGCTTGGAAGCCATAATTCTCTGTACACCATTTTCCTATGAAACATCGTTTTGTTCTTCATTTTCCTAATATATTCTTTCCACTGAAGTGCCCAAAGTGTAGGCATACTACTGTTTTCTGCTGGACAGGACCCTAGTTACTAATTTAGTATAGACCATAAACCCTTAATACTACAGTGGCTTTCTTCCCAATACAGTAAAAAATAATCAATTAAGATTTTCTGCAAGCTGAACTCCTCTTGTTATGAGATCAAAGTTTACTGTGACATTTTCAAATGTACAATTGTTTTCATTCTAGAAATGCATATTTGTATCAGGAGGCTGCCTCCTGCAACGTCAGCTCACAGAGGCATTGCAGAAACACCTTCCATGGAAAGCCTTATGTTTCACAATATCTGCCATTACCTTGTGTCAGACTTTGGGCGTGCAAGGGTGAAGCCAGATCAGAGATGCAGCAGAAGGGTTTTACTGACTTGTGAAGGGAAAAAAAGAACAAAATCAATAACCCACATAAGTAATAGAAAGTTTTCACAGTTTCTTTTCCTGCCTTGCTATCCAAACTTTGAAAGAGAGCACAACCCCTTTCTGTCCCAAGCTCTCCAATCCCAAGCAAAATGTTTCTGCCAATCGCTGCTTTCAAACTAGACTGCACAATGTGGTTGTCTTCTCATCACCTTAACCAACCTGAAAGTTCCCTGCTCATTCTAATACTTGACTTAAAGCTTGAGGAATCACTTGGACTGCCCTTTTTTGATTAAACAAAACATGGTTTTAATGTTAAAGTTGCAAAAGCTAGGCATCATCAAATATCTCCTTCCCTGAAAGAAGCTTGATTACAAAGTTGGAGCCTCTAGTTTGTTAGGAAGGATAATAATGTCATGCTGTTTGGTGAATTTTATGTATCATGTAATGAATGTTTCCTAGCATGTTGCTCTTGCACAGTCAAGATGGTACAAATTGACTGCAGCTCTAAGTAAACTGGGGATTGCCTGTAATCTACAGCCAAGGCTCATTTAATGACAGTACGTTAATTTCTCAAAGTTTCCTCTTCTGCAGGCAATGACGGAAGTCCTAGATGCCTGCTGTCATTGCGAAATTTCTTCCAAGTCTGAAGTAGGAAAAACCTGCAATATGCGTATCTTGACACAGCCAGTTACACAGATTGCCAGAGTGCTATCCTTTACCATCCTATTTCATATCTTTTTTTAAGGAGGTAAACCCACGAATAAATCCTGGAAGACTATTTAATAATTCCACAGTTGAAGTATTTCTCACTACAATTTTTGGACTCAAAACCGTATCCAAAGTTAAAGCAGACAGCTGCTAATTTTCTAATATTATATCTATTCCCAGTATTGCCATTGATTTCTCTGGGACACTGAGTAGGTCACTTTGCTTTGCCTCTTTTCCCTTATTTCTAAATATAATTATAAAGATAAATGAAAAACTCCTTTTGACCTCAATATCAGAGGTATTGACCTTGATATACTGACCTGTTGGTAAAAAAACCAAATACAGTTCTCATTTCCAGGACTCCCAACAGAGGAAACTGTCACAGGACTTTTCTTGAGCTACTGAACCCCAAACATCTTTGGAAGGAATCTGTCCTGCAAGGAGCTTGTCTGACACCACAGTGCTGTTTCTTTCCCACTTTTAATTGTCTAACTATGTTTTTTGAAGGACACCAACAGATGCTTTTGAACTGGAAGAACATTTCCACAGAGTAGCATTTCAACTGTTACACTCCAAGTGATAAGCCTTCCAACTCTTTATTTTTTAATTCTTATAACATTCCTATTTTCATGCTCCCCCCTCTAACTTCCACACTGCCATCAAGGCCAGAATTGCTCTAATAATTCACACTGACATTACAGATACTATTAAGTCTACATACTTCAATGAAATTGCCTCTTTGCTGTCTCCTTTATGGCTTATAAAGATTCCTCATGGCTCACAAAATCCCATTTTGTTGTGGAATCTGTTGCATTGTCCTCCACAAACCATATCCAAGGCTAAAGAGATTTTTTTCCATGAATCTTCATGCTGATACTCGATAAGTATTACACGGACAATGAATGGTTTTTATTTTCTAAATATTGGCCTCTCTTGTAATTCACTCTTGGATGTCACTGTAATTCGGTGCTGATTCTCAGTAGTGAGCAAAAACACAAGTAAACAGTAATTGTGCAATGTGGCCATATGGAATATTCATGAAAACTGATTCTGGAAGAACAAACATTCATGACCATCTGTATGAATTCTTTGTAATGCAGAGGCACTCTCCATGGAAAATACAGCCTCTTCAGTGTTCATCATGATCATGCAGGTTTTTTTTCTTGATTCTTTACCCACTCCTGCAGGACCTGGAAGACCTTGTAAAGATTTCACCCAAAATGAGCACTCATCTGTCTGAGGTAGTGCAGGTCTCCTTAGCCACTAGTGCAAAGCAGATGAGAGTGAAGGCACAGGAGATGCCCTTTCCTGAGTGCAGCACAAAGTGGCTGCATATTGTGACTTATAAAAGGTATTTCCTACTCTGCTACTAAATAATAGAGGTCACTTCAGAAACATTGGGTAGAGGGGATGCAGAACCACAGTTCCCAGAGAACTGGAGCTGGGTCTGCCCTGAGTACCTCAGAACCTAGACATTATAATACTAACATGAATTTGGGAGTGTGATGCAACCAATAGACATCAAAAACTTAATGCATTAAGGATATTTCTCCTTTGTACAATCAAAATTGCTGGGGAAACATCACTACCATACATTTTGATAAGGTGAATATTCTATTCACTGCTTAAGTTTTGTTTCCTTTACCCTTTTAACAATGCTAGATACTGTAAATAATTATTTTTCACATAGTCTGTAAGGAAGCTTATTTTACTTGAGCCTCTCCTCTCCTCTTCCAGAAATAACTTGAAGTATTCCATTCTTACATCACCTAATGGGTTGATTTTCTATTTTCCATTCATAGGGCAGAGACCTGAAATGATGGCTGTTTAAATCAGCTTGTACACCAAGTTTATAACAAGACCTATATTTGAAGGCATGCTCACTATAAGTTCCAATGCTCACTTGAAGCTCAATCATTAAATGCTTTAAAGCATCATAGAAGATTTTTTTTTCTTTTAAATTTAGAAAGTTCAAATTTAAACAGTTATTAAAAACCTATTTACATAGTCTCCTGTTCCCAAAATGAAATCGAGGAGAACCCTATTATCTGAAAACCAGAAAGTGAAAGGATAAATTAGATTTCTGAGAGACCTTGCATTTTAATAGTCCTGTATGTTTTTAGTAACACAGGTATATATTTTTTACTATGTCATTTTTATCCTAACAATTCTCCTTTAATCTTTTCAGTTCTGTCTCTCCAGCCTTGGCCTTTTTCCTCCCACTCTGAGGTTTCATAATGCTTTTTCAGCCATTATCTTTTCACCTAAATAATCCCTCATTTTCCGATTCTCAGGAGCAATGTCTCAGCTGAAAGCCTAATCCTGGCTACTGCCTATAATGGCTCCCCAGGATAAGTAATCATCTGAGCTATTTGACATCCACTTATGTTGGCCTTACTAGGACAGTAGAAGGATAGCATTTTGTGCTTCCTAACTTTACCAGCAGTGCCTTCCTACGCAAAATCCTGCAGGCTTGTATGGCATAAGCAGCACTGGCTCCCAGATCAGTCTTTAAAGAGTCTTTAGGTTCATAAACCAAAAATGTCATTAAACAGGAAAGAATAATTCATCACTGTCTTCCCACTCAGGACACATGAACTGGACATTTTATTAATCAATGTGTGTTGTCTTCCACTAGTGTGTGATCAGGCAGGGTACCTACTTCAGCCTCCTCTCAAAGCAGCATCCATACAGAACAGGTTGGCAAAGATCCAGTATCCTTTTATCCTTTAATGAAGAACTCCACATGAGTGGTTCAGTAACCACAATAACTTTTACAAATTAAATTTATCCTTCTCCAAAATCCTTCTACAATTTTTTTCTCCACTGTCCTTTATGGATACCTTCATGCATGACATTTTTTTCCCTGTGTTTTCCATGCAGATACCCAAGAATTTCCAACACTTCATCTACAGCCTCTGCAGTATGTGTTTCCTATACCCTGACAGCCATCCTATGATTACTTGTTGCCACAATACCAGCTCTGTGATTTGTATGTACTCCAAAATATCTCTGCTCAGAATCACAGAGGGGGAACAAAACCAGTCTGTGTGGGGTTCTACCTGTAACATGTCAGAGCACAGCTATGTTTTTCTTATGCTCCAAAATGTGAGGGTAGAAAAATTTTATGAATATGATTCTTTGCTGAATGTCTGTTTGCAGAAGAGGGAAGGAACTACCCACTTAGAAACATGGGAATTCATTATATCTGTAACTCATTTTACTCCTCTTCCTTTTCCTGGTTAAGAAGGTTCAGCTTTTCAATAAGGCCTTTTTTCTTAGAAAGGAAACACCACTCTAGTTGATTTAAGTGATGTGTTGTATGCCATTGGCAGCTGAAACAAGTACCCTGAAGATATTTGTTGGATGCAGAGACTGTGTAGCTCTCTGAACACGCAAATTTGAAAACTATAATATTCCAGTGAAATCAGAAGGAACTAATGAGCAGCCATGACTGAGAGAAAAGTAACATGTTATTAAATGTAAAGTATCAAGTAGTTTCATCAAGTTTACTACATGTTTTGAAATATATTGTAGAAGGAAATCTACATGAATCTATATATCAAACCATCACCTATATATTAGAAATACTCTGCTTAGCTGGAGATTTGTAGCTGTTCATTGGTATTTACTAACATACTTTTGATAGTGAAAGCAGCAGTTAAAATCTGGGCTTTGTTAATCTCAGTTGATTTTATATGCCTGATAAGAACCCCAGAAAGCTTTTTCAAGGGGCAGCTTTGACACTAAAACTTAGATATGCTTAGATTATATCCTAGGACCTGACACCAGCCAGTTGCAGAAAAGCAGAAATAAAAATGGTAAAAAGAAAAGGAAAACAACTGTCTCTCCATGTTGTGGTGCCCAGGAACACAGAGTGGCAGCACTGTGAGGCTGAGGCCAGCTCTCTGAAAGCTGAAGCATTAGAGATGGACCTTTGGGGTCCCAGTCACTGCCCAACTCAGAAGGTCCTGCAGCCCAGGAGACCCCACAGGACAGCACCCAGCAGGGATGGAATGCAGTGGTTGAGTTTGGAGGTGGTGGGTGTAAGCAAGTTGGTGCTTGTGTGTTGCAGACAGAAGACCCCAGGGTCAAAGAAGCAGTGGCATGGGACCATCTGCAGCCCTGTGCAGGACAGAAGCAAAAGCTGTGCTGGGCTGGGGAGCTCCCAGAGCCACTTGCCAAACCAGCCCCCATCACTGACATGCCCCTGCTCTGTGCCAAGCATGTGGGGAACTTGTGGCTGGAGCACTCCCTGCAGGATGAGCTGCTGGCCAGCAGGACAGGGCTACAGGCTGGGGACAAGGCTTGCTTATAGAAAGTGCAACAGGAGATATGGCCCTGATACTTGCCAAATTCTCTGCATCACCCAGACAAGGGCAGGGATGCTCTCACAGGATTGCTGCATCTCTGTCCCAAAAATGCTGAGAGCCAAGAGTGTTTAAGTGTGTCCAGTGGAGAGTTTGTCTCCAGAATGCAGGGATTACTGGGCAGACGTAAGTGTAGGTGCATCCACTACTCTGTAATGTTGTGTACTCAACCCTGCTCATAGCAGGTTGGTTAGGCAGTTAGACTGTGCCTGGGAAATGCTCACAGCTGGAGCCAAACTCACAGCTTGAGAGCCACAACTGGAGGATGCAGAGATTGCTGATGCTGTCAGCTGTCAGAAAAGGTTTGTATGGGAGCAAGGGATCACCAGGGCACTGCAGGGGAGCTCTTCTGTACTTACTGTAGAACATTCAAGTCTTCTTTCCTCTGCTAAAGATAGCAGAGATGCCATTTTAATTCTCTTTTCCCTCTTTTGATTTATTCCATTTAGTAAATAGATGGGCTGGTCTCTTTTCTCAGTGAAGATTATGTCAGCTTTGACATATTATGTACTTTACGAGATAATATCTGTCTTTAATGGGTACAACGAATTTGATTCTTGGTCTGATTTAGCCAGGTGATTTATGTGGTTATGATACAATATCTAATTGATGGATCTGACAGGAAATCTGTCCTATTGGGATAAACATGGGCCAACTGATAGACTCAGGTGAAAATCTTGGTTAGGACCAGCTGCATTTTGAGGCAGTGAAGCACCCAAAACTCTCTGATCTATTAGTATCCCTTAGCTCAACACCAGTATGTTTACAGTAAAGCACTGAGCAGAATGGATGTTTTCCACAATCCTATCTATAATAAAACTGCGAGCCAAGACCAATATGGAGTTAATTCCTAACAAATTAATATAACCCAACTTTGCAAAATAAGGCTTGAAATCTCATCCCAAGTACTTTCACTCATACAGTCTACTCAAAGTTACCATTAAAACATTAATTATTCCTCAGCTTTTTCAACTCTCCACAGTTTGATGATACCAAGAAATAATGAAAAGAATTTGGGTCGATAGTGATACTAGCTTCAGCAAAGACAAAATAATTTTTTACAACACCTTTACACCTTCTTTATTACTAGAATCTTCCAAACTTGAAATGCAAAATTCAGGGGTTTAATTATGAAGTCCTATGCATAGGGGATGGGTTTTAAAAGTCTTACTTTTAAGACAATTTTTAAGCAGGGTTGCTCATGTTTTTAAACATAAGTGTCTTTTCATCTAAAACTCTCTTTTCTGGTCTGCTTTCTTTTAAGGTTTGCTGAACTATTTGAAGCTATTTATCTCAACTCCTATGTTCAGAAAATTAAACAGCTTACAACTAATTCTTAGATTTCAAAATTCATTCAGTGGGGAAAAGGCTGCATTCTACAAAGAACAGTGAAGGTATAAATGATCCATTTTCTCCTGTTGGCCATGACATCTGCAGCAGCAGCACTCCACTTTCTTTCCATCTTTACATGACACTGTAGTTTTGTTCTGTCACAAATAGCTTTCAGGTTACTAGTTTCTAGTGATTTGTGGAAAATACAATTTCCTGGTCTAGAAAATAACATGGGATTTGCTGAGAATATAATTTTTTTTTGTTATTTCCATTTCACTTCATACATTTTATTGCTGAAGGTGGGCTAAAGACCAATAATTACTGAATATTGTCTCACATCCTCCAATTCAGTTTGGAGGAATGGCCTCTCTGGAGGCCATCTGGTACTGACAGTACTTCTCTGCATAACCTGTTCCGTGTCTCATCACCCTCATGAAAAAAAATTCTTCCTTGTGTCCAGTCTAAATCTACCTCTATCAGCTTTAAATTGCTGTCTTTTGTCCTCCTACTACAAGGCTTGAGAAAAAGTGTCTGTCTTCCTTATAACTCATTTTATGTTTTGAAAAGCCACAATAAAGTCCCCTCAGAGCCTTCTGCTCTTCAGGTTGAATGCAATTATTTAGCACAATTTTCAAGACAACTGGAAGCAGTAGGATCCAAATAGAAGAGGGGATACAAGTTCATTTTCAAGTATACAGATTTGAAATAACACTTTACAGGGCAAATTCTGTGTATGGATACACTTGAAACAAGACTGGATAACAATGCTTTCTAAAGACATTAAAGAGATTGTAACCACCAGTAACCTTCACCACAGTCCAAATTGTGTAAATTAGCAAAGAATGCATTGTTTAAGGAAAAGGAAATTGTTCTCAAGCAGCTGGACTAAAATGGAAAAAAATAGCTAATTATTCAAAGAAACCAAAAAACCTTTCAAAACAAGCTTTAAAATAACGTTTAAAATAAACCCTTAAGCAAAGCGATGATCCAAAACAGAGTAGGAACATTATTTCCAACTATAGAGAACAGAAAAATGAGTCTAGAATCTAAATTACAGGTCAATGAGGAACTGCCATGTGCAATATTGTCCCAGTTTCTTTAAGTGAATTTTAACAACACGCCTGCATAGACAGAGAGAACTGGCTGTTGGCAGTTCATTATGCTTTAATATGATAGGAGAGAAGAAGAAACCTAGAGTGCATCAGTATTCACATGAACACTCTAGTAGAGAGAGATAAGGAGCTCCCAAACTCCCAACATATTGGAGAACTGACCCTAGAGAAAAGCATTACTTCTTCTCAACTGGCCAATAGGGACTGATACACCAGATAGAGAATACTGAAACTCAATGAAAACAACTGAGTAAATGGGAATCCTTACGTCTCCATCAAGATCTTTTTAAAATCAGTGCTGCTTTATCTTCACACACCTTAGTAACTAGAAGGTATTTCTGAAGTACTGAGAAATCAGAGATTTCCCACTGGAGGAAAATCTGATTGATAAGTACAGAACCTAAATTTCCCTTTTTTTTTTTTTCAAAATGTCCATGGGTGACTGAGGAACATAAAGAACTACTTTTCTAATCAAAGAAAAGCAATGGTACATTCAGTAGAATTGAAATGCAGCAAGTGGTAAATATAACAAACAATAAAATATTTTAATTTTTATCACACTGTACAGTTAAGCTATGGTTATAAGTACCACCAGAAATCACTGATGCCAACAGCTTAGGACTCTAAGGTGGACTTCACATTTATATGAAAACTTACAACAATTATATTAGGTAGGAAAGAAAAAACAAACCAACTATAAAATTGTATAAGCCTTCACGCACCACTAAACAAGCAAATCTTTAACTGCTGAGAATTAGGAAGAAGCCTTCCATGTGGACTAGTTATTCTGTAATTGCCCACCTTGGGGTTTCTTGCACTGCTCTCTGAAGCATCTGGTGCTGGCTTAAAGAAAATGTACGGATGACAGGCCTGACTCATAATGGCAATTCTTACTCTAGAATGTGGTGTTACTCTTTTTACTTTTTGAAGACATTATAAACTTACATCACTGTGGAATGCCCCTGTTCCTAAGAGACAGGAATTTGATCTTACCCTTCCTTGTGTTGCTAATAGCTCCTCCCTTGACCCAAACCCTAACTCCACCCCTACAATACCCTATGAAAACACCATGGCCCTGCCTTTGCCAGATCTTTAGTCTCCATCCTGTCCCTCCTCCCCTGGGGTAATAAATGGATCCTCGAGCTTTCTGGAACGAGGACCCATCTCATTTGTTCCCACGCCCAGCGCCAGCAGCTGCACCCTCCCTGGACACCATGAACCCAGCTGCAACGCACTGCAACACAGCACAGAAATCTATATCACAGATATTTCACCTGCCAAAGTTAAGGGCTGCTGGTTAATCTCAGCTCTTCAGGGCAGCAATACTCCTGTGTAGATCAGCTCTCCCTTTGGTAAGGTTGAATTACCTTACCAGTACCGTCACTCTCAGCAACCTAATGTTGCTTTGTAGCCCAGCACTGTGACATTGCCATAGCTAACAGGCCTTTTTTTGAAAGACCATGGGTTTTATAAGTTTGGAAGCCCTGAGGGTTACATCTTGTTGGGCTGGCTGTGTTTGAGCTCTTCCTGTCTTTCCTGTGCTTTGCCTAACTTGATTTTGCTATAACAGCAACAGGCTTGGCACTGGAGACCACATAGCTGTAAACAATTCACCAATACTTAAAGAAGTTAAGGAATGTAGATCTAGAAGCTGAAAAAACTGGTGTTAGGACTTACAGAGAGAAGAAATTGTATGTACATCACATAAAGTATCAGATATGGTAAATTCAGGTATATTGTGAAGCTGGAAAACAATGAGGACCAAGCAAAAAAAATGTGTCAACAAACAAAAATGACTCCTAACAGATCCTGAGCAGTGGAAGAAGAAGACATGAACATCAACTGTCTCCAGTAAAGGGCACCACATAATGCTGACTCACCACAGCCTTTCACATCACAAATCAGAAAGAAACCACTGAGGCTGGAACTCGAATGAGAAGAAGAAGGGTGAGTGTAATAGAGGAGAAAGGAGCACAAAAAAAAGGGTGTATAACAACTATAACTGTATTCTTCCTCCTGGGTTTCTCTTTCTGTAGGAATGAACTATGACTCTCTGATTAGATGGTCAAGATTTCTTTAAATAAATAAGAAGTTTTATATATAAAACATTAACAATTTATTATACATTTATGTGAAAAAATAACAGGAAACATTTACTGATTTTTACTCTTGCTGTTCTCTGGAGGCATAAAAATAACCCTCCCTTGTGGCATTTACTGAATGTTTATGAGAGTTGAACTGACAAGACATTGGCATAATTGACAACTCACTATAGATATCTCTCTCACCTAATGGTATTTCCTTTTACTTCAGAATTCAAAAACTGGGATTATTAGCAATGCTTTCCACTTAGTTGTATTTATAATTTCTTGCAGCTTTTTTACCCAAAAGTATTACTTACATACTTTTCTTAATCGTAAAAATGTCAGTCTCTTGGCCTGCCTCAACATTAAGGAATCTTAGCAATGGTTCACTTATTTACTCACAGTCTCAAAAACAGCGAAAGTAACATTTTACTAAATGTGATGAATCCTGAAAAGAAGGCCCTTTGCTGAAATGTAGGAATGTTTAATGGAAAAGAAGAGCATTGGAAGGAAAACCATGGAAGCATAAAGTTCAACTAAAAAAAAAAAAAGAGGTTGCAGGATGAGATAGAGCAGTTTCTAGTTTAAGCCAAGCAAATACTTTTCTATGAAATCAGAATCTTCCCCTCTTTGATACAGAATATTTGGGCACAATCAGGCAAGTCACTCAAACCAAGTATCTACTACATCCTCTTTCCCTCAGTTCTTGAATGCCTGCCTTACTACTCCAGGACTGCTCAGGACAACACTTGAGCATTTCCAGTTGGAACTGAATTGTGCTTTGAACACATAATAGGCTATACAACGCAGAGAGCTCTTAAAAACTATGCCACAGACACATGATGGTGTACAACTACAAGCACGTGACGCTCTTCAGCTCAACCTCTGTGAATAAGCTCTCTCTCAGTCAACTGGAAGTAATAATGAAAACTCTTCACATTATGATACTAAATGCATTACCATTTATAATGCATTTAGATATGTTTGCAATGCTTACAAAGGGAGGGGTAAAAATCTCAATTCTTCATAGCTTGGGGTTGCTTATAAGCCCTGTAGTGCATGCTGAATAGCAGAATAAAAATCAAGTATTGAGTATTTTTCCAGGAAGTAAGCATGATTCATGCTAAAATATATGGAGATCTTATGGCTAGGAAATGAGGTAACCAAGTTGCAGCAGCAATGTTTCATAAGTGAAAAATTAAATTTTAATTATAAACTACAAAAACTTCTTTAACTCTGGATTATCTTTAATAACTTGCATTTTTAAAGTAAGTTGAAAACTAGAAAATGCTGTGTGTAAAGTCAGCTGACACCTCAGGGATTGGACTTTTCAGTCACCACACATACCTCAAGTATTTGAGCTTGTGAATAAAGTAGTGTCAGCATCTTCCTGTCCTCTTTGCAGGCCTGCTAATTGCTTCTGGTCAAGTGCTTCACAGGTATTACACAGGACTCTCTCTGCTGCTTTTATTCTGCTTTTTTTGGTTTTTAATAAACCAAAACAACAACAACAAACCACCAAACAACTCTTTACGCATGCGGCCAACATCCTATTAGAATCAGACTTGGTCTTCCTCTCACATCTCATTTTTAACTTCTGTCAGATGGTTTCTTACCAAACATGAACTCCTAATTTATGCCCTCATCCTATCAGTTTGTTCATGGTAGTCCATTCAGGTTGTTCTCCTGATTTTCCTTGCCCTGTGAGTACTGATTGAATGATGAGACCTTCAATTTCTTTCCTATGGCAATAGGGACATGGCACCATTTTTTCCCAAACAGACACTTTTCACTTGCTACTTTTCTCTCAAGGATGTTAAGTGACAGCATCCCCTCTTCCAACCAGGCACAGCCTCCCTCCTGTACACACCTACTTCAGCTGTCAGCTTCTAATATCTTCACTCTCCTTCCTCTAATCTAACAATTTATTTTCTGCACAAAGAAAAAAATCCTTGCAGATTTTTTTTCTAGTTTTCAGTGCTTCACTGTACTTCACTCTAAGCAGAAGGTGACTGTGTAGCTCTACATGCACACTCCAGCACTGTAACAGAGATGTCAGGGAATAAGTCATACACATTCAGGGAATAAGTCACATTCCTTCTGTTCAGCAATGAGAAGAAAGCTCATGTCTTTACAAACAATTTGATGGATGAAGGTGTGGGTGTTAACATCTTTGAAATGCGTCCCAATGTCTCTGCTAACTTTGGGCAGCAGGTTTGTTGCGGAGCCCAGGCAGCTTGGCTCCTGAAATAGACAAGGGTGTGCACAAACCTGAGTTTCTGAACTCGGTGTAAAATGGTGGGTTCAAGGGAGGAATACATGGAAGGCTGTTCAGGAAGGCTGTACCTCCTGGTACCTCAGCCAGTGGGGAAAAGAAGAGGGCAACATGCAGCCAGTTTGGGATAAAAGGAGGCTGTGCCGTCCAAAAACCTCAGTGGACTCTCTCCCTTTACTGGAATAAAGTTACAGGACTCTGTCTCCTTTTAGGACATAAACCTCTGGCGTTTGTGGATTTTCCTGATGATAGGAACTATAAAAGGATTAAGCATGCTGTAGATCATAGCTTTTAAACTCTTACAAGTTTATGTGCTGTAATTTGACCAAGTTTGGACCATTTTTAATATGAATTTCACAGCAGATACACCCTGCTGTAAAGGCTTCCCTACTTCCAAATTTTATATCTTTACCCCAAACATGGACCCAGAAGAGGCTCCGAAAGAAAGGGGCTTTTGAATTATTAAACTATGCACAATAGGTTATTTATGCAAAACTTTCTTCTAGAAATTGACAAAGCTTTCTGATGATGAATCCAACCGCTAAGTCCAGAACTGCCTGATGAGTATTGCATCTTGTCACAGTATTTAATACTGCAACTATAGTTATCAGACAAAATTAATAAAAGTAACAGAAACTAGTTTACCGCATATCTTAGGTTCTAAGCCTTAAATTCATATCCTGCAATCACTACTCATTATAGGAGTATTTCTGCACACAAGGAAAGCAATTGCACATGTATTCTATAATATGACTATGCGACAATATGACAGGCTTGTAGAGGGTTAAAAACCCCAATATGCACAGATTCATCCTTAATGGTAAGAAAGAGCTTTTCAGTTGACATTTACATAATTTTGCTGCCAGAGTTACGGGGATATATTTACATATATAGTTTTCATTTCATATATATCATATACCTATGCCATTGTACAGACACACGATAAGCCACAGTTATCTAAATTGATGTGAAGCAAAACTGACACAATGCCAACCAAATTCCCAGAATGACAATTCAGTCTGTCATTGCATCACCCCTCAGGCAAGGCCTGAGTGAGAAAGATATTGCTGCGTCCCTTGAAGGTCAATAAGCACAGGTTCAGCTAGAGCTTGGAAAGAAAAGAAAATACAAGGAGTATTTTTCAGTAACTGTTGAGCTCTGGGGCTGTGCATGTAAATTTTGACTTGAACTTGAGACTGAATCCTTGATCTAATGTGTAACTGTTCAAGCCTTAAAGTTTTGTTTGAAAGTACCCTCTTTTCAGTACTTTTTCAGACATATTGATGAGTATGTTAGATAATTATTGAAACATCCTTTCATGAATTTCCAAGCCTCTTATCTTATAATGGGAAAAAATGTGGCTAAACTTAAAAAGCGTGTTTAACTCACTCATCATCATCATCATCTTTGCCTCATCTGTGTACTACATCTGACATCCCCTCAACCTGAAGAGAGATCCTTACGGAGAACATTCTACAAGAGGATCAGTTACCTGGTATCTAAGACTTTTATTCCTGGTTACCAAGAGAGTGGGTTTAGATGTCCATCATATTGTCATATATGTAAGAGCTGGAAAGAACAGAGTCAGAGCATCTCACTCTTACTGTAAGCTGAACATCCAACATGCACTGAGCACTATCTGCATCCTTATATGATGTATCTCAGTCTCTGGTTGCCTCTGAAGTCACTCAGTTCTGTGCACGTGTATTACTTGGTATATTGTGGCATAGGGTAGCACAAGCCTGAGAATTAGTACGAAGATGATACTAACCTGCTGATATAAAAGCAGAAAGAGAAGGAAAATATTGGCCCACTTTTAAGCAGAAAAGGTGAACTAGTCACCAGCACTGAAAAGGCAGAATTTCCCTACACTTTCTTCACCTCTCTCTTTAGCAGCATCATTGGGTCTCAAGCCTTGTGAACAAAAAATCCAGCTTGGTGAAAACACAGATCCATCATCAGTGAAGGAAGAGTTGATTTGTGAACTATTACAGGAGTTTAACCCCTACAAATCCATGACCCCTGACAATATCCACCCATAGGTGTTAGAGAGCTGGCTGAAATAATTGCGAGGCCAGGCAGATCCCACAGCCCAATCTGGGCTGTGATTACACGAGAGACTGAGGTACAAGACAGTGACCAAAAGAGTAGGTCACACTAACTCTAAGGGTGAAGGACCACCTGAATTCCCTGCATGCTCTACATTCCCTTTACCCCAACTGTTTACATAAATACTGGTTATTACCTTTGTTCTTTTATTTTTCAACTGTGAGAAAAATTATTTAGGATTTGAGAAAAATTTGTAATTCTTAAGAGGGGGAGATATGAAAGATGCTGTTATGCTTGGAATTGCTTATGGCCACAGTCAACCAGTACTCCAGCCTGCTGACAACTGTAGATCTGATAAATAGGGATGGCTTTATTGAGTGGAAATCTGATGGACTTTATACCCTCTTTTCAATTTCTCTGATTTTCACCAGAAACAGTTTGTTAAAATGCTAAGATAAAGTCTGCCTCATTTTACCTTCACAGGCAGACTAGAAAAGCAATCATTCAGATGATCATGAGATGCCATGGACTACCAGAAACTGAAATCTCAAGTACCTATTGAGAATAATAATTTGGAGGAAGACACATGCTGGCTGTCAGAAAAAAAAGTTTGATCTTTGCTACTGGAAGCCTGGTCCAAATCCAGTCTTGGTTCACATAAGTGTAATGATGTTGAAATAGCTGAAAAAAAATCTTGGGTTTTTTTGGTTTTTTTTTTTAATTTTAATATTTTCTTAAAAAGGATAAGAAGATAGCCACAGAATAGAGCAGTAAGCGACAAAATGGTCCAGGTGAGGAGTCATTAATTACTTGGAGATGGTGGCTTCCAGCACTAGGTGTGACAAAGGAAATGAGCTATACAGAAGAATAGAGTACACAAGCGAGCCAGTTATAAAATAAGGAATTTACAGTGGGAGATGAAACCATAGATCACTGCAGTACTGCTCCACTTTTGTCTAAAACCTCACAGCTCTGTGACAGTGGGCAGTCAAAACAGATGAAGATTTCTTCCAAGAGAAAACTGTCTACTTAAAGAGATATTGTAATAATATAAATGTTGAAACAGATTTACTTTGTTCTGTAAAAATGAAAGACAGTATGTTTTTACAAATTGGCAGTAAGACATAGAGTGTAATCAACTAATAATACATTGCATTAGAGCTCTAAATAAAATAGTTACGGTAAAAGCATTCAGAGAGTTAAAAGAAATAAAACATAACTGAATTTAAATTATGGAAATTGGTGATATAAAAACATCAGCAAATCCCATAAGGATATCCATTCATGAAGCTCATTAACACGAAAGAGAAAGAAATAAAACTCTGTTTGGATATTAAAATTTGAAATAAGGGAGTCAAAGTGGAAGGCTGTGAAAAGTGCGATGGAATATCATGTGATTCACAGCTGGAAAACACTAGGATTAGAGAAGTATGAACCATCAGAGAAAAGGCAGGCACTAGAAGGGGACAAAGAGGGAAGAATGCTGTGAAATCATCTACAGCAATTCTATAAAGACTCATCCTGAATTAAATCTTGACATAAGTGATAAACTAGCAAAGTACTTAGGGAAGTGGTAGTGAGATTAAGTCTTCTGGTGTCTATTAAAAGACTCTGTATCCTGAAGTTTAAAATGCTAGAAATTGGCAAAATCTTGAGCGTTCACTGAATGATGTTATAGACGATAGACAGAATTAAAGTAGACTACTGTAAAGAGGAAATCTAACATGGTACATTGTTCTTTTGAGCAGGTTGCATGACAAATTCATATGTGCAAAGACCACTGACATCCAGTATTTAAGACAACACTGGTAGCAGGAAAAATATCAGACAAATAATTTGAAATGCAAGTTAGAAAGAGAAACCTGAGACTTCTAAGCGACAAGAAATGACAGAAAGTCACATTAGAGGGTATACAGATAAGAATATGAAAGCCTATATAAAGGCACAGTGTAAGAATTGTGAAAATTAAAATGAGAGTATGAGTTTCAACTTGATGAACTCAGTCTTGTAGTATGACAGTTGAATACCTCATGTAAAGTGCACTGGGTATATTGTGTGACTTTTTGTCACATAACTTTCTTTTCATGAATATGTTTAGTCTAATTACTTGATCTTAATTTAAACACAAAATTGTATTTCATTGTACTGACATCACTGTGATAAAGAACCAAATTTTTCTCTGTACTTGTGAAAAAAAACCAAATTTTGCCAGCAGGTCCCAGGGTTTGCCATCCATTGTATTAGATAAAAGTCAGGCAGCCTGGAGTTATCTGACTGTGTTTTACCTAATTTTTTAAGCCTTTATGAACAAGAGCACAGCTTCTTTGTAGCCATAGCATGCTCCCCTGATTCTGGGGAATCACAGACTTTCCTCCAGAGAAGCAGATGTGAAGTCCATACCAAATCAGCACCGTTTGCTAAGAAAAGCACTAACTGATGTCTCAATGCTGTCAATTTGTCTTCTGAGAGAAGATTCTTTTGTTAAACCTTCTTGATGGTGGATCAGCATTTTAAGGGTTTTGGTCTTTGGGGGTTGTTTAGTTTGCTTTGCATTTGTTTTTGGTTTAGGGGTGAGGGATGCTAGGCAATGAAGATGGGAACAATGAAGAATTTTTGAGAAGCACATCTTGCCTTTTAACTTAATAAGTATTACAGATTCTCTTTTACCAGTTTCTGAACCACTTCACATAGGCCACATTAAAGTTTAGGACCCCAGACCCTGTGGACTTCTGATATGCTAATTCTGCCATAAATATCTGTAACACACGTGAACCCCACATTCAACAGAAGCACAGAACTGTTAAACTTTTGTCTGGCAAATCTGATGAGGGAGTTCGGTTCTATTTTAAGAGTTCCAAGAACTTCCCACTGACTACTTGCTAGGACACCTTGGACCTTATTTTAACCCAATCAGCTGTAGATAGAAGAGCAGCCACATTAAATGCACGAATCATGCATCTGTTGTTTTTCTAATATATTGACTGATATACTGGAACTGCAGGTGAGGTATGGCAAAAAAAGACCATAGATTCTGATAAATCTTAAATTTGCTATACAAAAAACATTTGCCAAGTAATTTTCCTCCTGCAGTTTAATCACCAACATCTGGCCTTGTAACAAGTTTTTCTCCATTGTATGCTACCTAAAAAAGAGTTCTGTATCTGCAAGAGAAGGGGATTTTCTCTTCAATCCCAGTCCCCAGCAAGAAGTCCTTCAATTTAGCCTGAGGAGGTTACTACAGTCAAGAAGCCAGACAGTGAAATTGCATTTATACTCCATGCTGGAACAGGAAATTGCCTTTTTTTTTGTCTTTTTTTTTCTTTCACATGGGATTGTTCTACAACTGTTCCATGATTATTGAGAAGACAATAAGGGCAGTGGGATACTTGTAATAAGGGGGGAAAGGGTTTTAAAAATTCTTGATACACTGAAAGTGTGGTCCAAATTCCTACTAAAAGTATATCCACCTTGCATTTTAAAAGGGCTAATGTGACTTGGGTATTACATATAATAAAAAATATTCTGTGTACCTGAATTCTTACAAACTCTTTGCTCCAGGGATGAACTTCAAAGACTCTATTCCTTCTCCTCATTCTTGGATGAATACATGTATTACCAGGCAGAATAATATTATTCATCCCTTTTCCTATATGCAGAAGATAAATCAAGAGAGGTAGTAAATCTGCAGTCCTTCATAGAGGATACATGGAGGAATTGTCTTTCTCAGAAAGTCAGAACTGGTAAGCAAATATAAGGAAATAAAGACTTTAGTTAAGACAAGTGACGGCTATGAAAAAATAAGAATGCAGAGAAGTGTTTAAAAACAAAGCCACATTCCTGTAGGTTTTAAAATTAAAGAATTGTGGGGTAAGGTGAAGAAGCAGAAAGAAAAATGGCAACAAATGAATGAGATGCAGGGGGTCACAGTGCAAGACTGAAGAAGGGCTGGATGGGGTCAATGCAGAAGATTTTTCTAGGAGGCAAAAATATTGCTCTTTGTAAAGAAATAACTTCACTTCAAAATTCTCAAAAGGAGCAGGAGAAGATGATATCTCCTCCCAGTCTCCTTACTTCTCCAGCAAAATTCTTCTTCCAGCAAATGTTGCCCTTTATTTCACTTAAAAAATTAATAATTTTTCCAACAGAATGGCTGGATATGTCAGTTATTACTCACTATGTTATCATTCATGGTCCTGTCTTGGCAGTAATAAAATTGCTGTTTTCCCTCATGTTTAAGAAACTTGATGTTAAGAGCAGTTAAATGAATAAGATATTAAACTCAAAATAAAAATCAGTGACTATGGAAAAATACCTGATGGCCACAGTGTAGATCTCATCAGATAGGCTACATCAAGTGCAGTCATTATCTAACATTTTTACTAAGACAGAGTTCCAGTCCTAAGTCAGGCATTGAACAGGGCTGACACCATGTATGAAACTGTTCACTATAAGTACACAGTACTCTTCTAGGGCAGGGTCTATTTGCTCCTTTTAAAGGGAGTCAGACCTCATTAGCATGACCCACTTTCTTAAACAAGGGAAGTCTATTTAGGTTAATCTGTAATTGAGTTACCCAGAAATGTTCCTTAAAGCATAACTGACACAGAAAACAGAATAGGAAATGTCAAAACTCACTTCAATATGAAAGGTTGTATATGACAGTGGTGGGACCACCATTACCAGCAACACCAAGAAGTAGAAATAATGGGAAGGAAAAAGAATGCTTTAAGCCTAAAAATGTAATATTGAACATTTTTTCACATTAAAATACTAATTGTTCAGGTGCTGAGGGTTAACAGAGTGAGACAATAGCCAGGTTAAGAAGGATAGATAGGAATTCTCCAAATAACCTCCAAATTAGGATGACCATCTACACTTTTGTTTAATCCCTCTTGTTAATTAATATTGATCATTGCTTCAGTGGAAGATTTTAACCTTAGCCTGAAACATACAGTATTTTTATAAGAAAATTAGAAGACAACATTTTCTATCAGAAGCAAGGCAATTTCCATGTGTAGCTATTTTTTGCCTTTAACAAAGGAACCATGATGACAAACTCTTAGAAAAACTTCCCTACTGTACTTCAACTTTGGCTAGAGCAGAGTGTAAGACCTACTGGTTTTATCTCTTGGCTTCAGGAAAATGAACAATTCTAAGTCACACCTGCACTGCTCTGCTGACTTGTTTTTAAGAGTGACCACATTGAGATCACTCTCCTGAAGCAGGTGCTGGCGACATGTACTGAGTATGAAGAGTCCTCAGCCAGGACATTTGGCCAATGTTTCCTGGGTTTATTTTTGACATGCTGACACTCCACCTGCATATGACTCTAAGTGAAGACTCTAAGTTCTGTAAGCACACCGGGCGATGAGGAAAGAGAGCCTTCACAGATCTGACTGGACCAGGGCAGGATAGGGTGGAGTTAGAGCACAGCATGCTCCAACAGAACAGGGAGAGTCCTGCAGCCATTTAAACACAAACAAGTTTTAAACTAAACTCTTCAAATCTCAATCTTGATTTTATAGAAAAATTGTCCCAAGTTAAGTGAAATGGTACAATAGACTTTGAATAAATAACATCATTAGCACTTGCTGTATATTCTGTCCATAAGCAGACTTCTGGGCTGTCAAGAACAGCATTTCAAAAAGACCTTCAGTGAGAACCATAGACCAATAAACATCAGTAAATTACTCTAGAGATTGTCTACTCTATCCTACAATTCAAAGCAGGGCTTACTAGATCAGGCTGCTCAAAAGGCTGCTCAAAACTTCTGTGTAGCAGAGTTTGGAATTTCTGCGAAGATGGAAATAGAGAAGTTCATACCAGAAATAATGGGAATACTTCAAGCTCATAATTAAAATGAGAAATAAGTAAACTGATTTAACTAAAAGCATTTCTCTCTAATATTCACTCAAAGCATAAAATAAAATAATGAATTCTCTGCAGTTCCTCAGAATGATGTGAAGCTTTGAAAATAAATTTGCAATGGTGTACTCTTTCCAGGCAGCCTCAAAGACCAAAAATTCCCAGAGGATATAAGAACATCTGATATCCCAGTGCTAGTGCCAACTAAGTGTTCAAACTTGCCCTGTAATTCCCACACTGAATAGTTATACTGTGGTCAGAAGGCATTTAAAAATGAAAAGAAGAAATACTGGAAAAAATAACTCTTTACAGAAGTTTCTACAGAGATTTATGGCTGCATTATAAATTGTTGAACACTGAAAAGCATGCAAAAATTTAAAGAGGTATTCAACCTTCCTCTCCCCTGTCTGTCCTTGCCCCCTACCCACAACAGAATATGTGTTAGAAATGGTAAGTTCTAGCAGAGAGCAATTTGGAAGATTGCTGTGTTTTACATAAGAATGTTCCGGTTTTTTAGCTCTTTGCCTCCAGTTCTATTCAGAACCTGAAGGTATATAAGCAGCTGCAAAAAAATAATGAAAACAGAATTAATTAAAAAAAATACTCAAAGAACATTTGGGCCCTATTTTTTTCTCTTCGTTAATTTGATTTTAACTTGATTGCCTGGATTAAAATGAGGACACATTGTAGTTCTTAATTCAAATTAATTCCATAAGGTATTTCCTGGTTTTTAAATTGTTTAGGGGATTTTTTTCAGAGATGAGAGAAGAGAGAGTAAGCCTAGGTCTTCTTAAATCCACTCTTCTCTCTGTTGCTATCTATTGATAAGTAGACTATAGAAATTTCATAGCTTTGATGGTAAAAAATTGCAAATTGTTCTGCACAAACATCCACTTAATGCACACAAAGTATTTTATGGGTAGCCAGTGACAGTGTTTGCCATACTGTTTGGCTAACATGAACTCTATGTATTACTGCCAGAGGATTCCACCGTGACGTTGTAATTGCTTGCTTCTTAAAGGGACGATTAAGGCAGTGACTGAAAGGGGACATAATTATAATTTCCTAAACTCTAATCAATTTGGATTTAGGCAGGAAAAGCACAAACTTCAGGGGATTTCTTTAGCTCCTCAACCAATTATATGAAGTAACATTTCTCCATTATACAACACTCATATACATAAACAAGATAATCCTGCACAGAAATAAGCCTGCATGCAATTCTTTTAGCCTCTTCAGCTCAGCAGGAGAGTTCTGTAGATGACTGTACATGTATAGGACATGAAAGGATTGAGGATCTGAACACTTGTTTTTACTGAGAATGTGAAAGCCAAAGACAAGAGGTCATTGCTCAGCGTCATTGATTTCTTGAACAGAGCTGCAGCGGTACAACAGACACTTGTCATCTGAGTTCCAGGTGAATATTACAGACAGTCAAAAACTATGCCAGTCACAAGGCTGCATAATCCAACTCTGTCTAATGACCAAACCAAAATTTTTCACTCCCACTAAAATGTGACTATTTTGATCAGGCTAAATTTAAATGCTTCCCAATGACATTCCCATTATTTTCCTTAAGGGATTCTTTTATTATATGATGGGGAAGCCACAAGTTCCAGATTTTTTTTCCTGAGAAAGGCAAAGTTCCTGGAGCCACAGAACTTACTGATGATTACTGAAATAGAGAAAAGCCTGGATTAAGGATTATGTGTCTTGTGACTTCTTTCCTTTTTGAGGAACAGGAGGGTGTGTGGAGGGAGAAAGCAAAGGAGAAGACAACTGTTTTGATCTGGACATGATGAAAAGTGTTCCTATATTTCTGTGTATCTGTATAAAAGTGTTCCTATATTTCTAGTTCCTTATCATGTTTCTGATGAATCAGAAGCTTTGTTTTCATTAAAAAAATTAAAAAGAAAAAAGAAGAAACATTTACAAATAGATGAATAGATTATTAAAAGCTTTACAAAACAAAGTAAATATAACTATCCTCTCTACAGAAACTAAGCAGAAAAAAGTGATTTGGATCAGTCAGATAATGACCTATGAAACAAGACCCAAGCTTTTTACTCCTAATTGTGTGCCCTCTTTCATTCCTTTCCTGCTACTCTGCCTTTATTTCTGTTTGGGTTTTTTTCCCTCTTCTGCACTTTGAGCATCTCTCTATTGCTAGTACTTTTCCCCTGGAACAGCTGCTCCTTGTGTATAAACAAATAACACCCATGGCTGCTATCCCACCATTATGAATTTTCTTTCTGATGATACTCAGGAAAACAAAATTAAATGATTGGTTCAGGAAAGCACTAATAAAACTGTAGGGAATCTCTGAGGCAAGACAGAATTTTAAGGATCTTCTTTTGATCAGAGCTGGAGAGCTGACATCTGCTGCCTATTTGTGGAATTTATTGTAATAGATTTGCCAGGAGAGGCTCCATGAGGAACCTCGGCTCACGTGTAACAGCTCCCCCTTGTGTAGACGGTTCATACAGTAACAGGTAATTAGGCTGCCTTGCTTATAAAAAGTTTTAAGAAAATGCTAGTGAAATTAAGCAAGAGAATAGTAGTTGGAGAAGAGAAAAACCAGACACATTAAAACGCATGTTGCTTTCACTTTCAAGGTTGTGGTGCTTTTCATTGGATATGTCCCCTGGAGTCAAATCACCCTAGCAAAACTAACTGGCAAATGTCCTTCCTTTAGTTGAACACTGTGTTCAATTTTTACTTTAGGAGGAGCAAGAGATATGTGTCTGTTTGAAGTCAAAACCACAGATGTGCAAGTCAGTCTAAGAAGCACCTGATTCTATATTGCAGCACCTTAACATGGAAGTTCCTGAAAGGCAAAATTTAAACAAAGACAGACCAAGACAAGCAAATATCATTTTAAGATGCAAATGAAATGCAATCAGTAAGAATTCAGCTTTATTGCATAGCCCTGATGTCAGAGGTCCCTGCAATGTCCAGGTACAACCACTTAGTCTGCTGCAGTGTTCATCAGCTGGAGAGTGAACATTGTTTCTCTGCTTTCAGCTTTTTAGAATTGGTACTTCAATGCAATATTCTTGTCTTCATTTGAGAGCTACAACTGCAGTACCCAGTTATTTCCCTTCCACTGGAATGGAGTTAAGTAATTAGCCACATCTTTGCTTCACGTTTAAAAAGCTGTGAAATCCATCATACGTTTAAATTGAAATACTTAACTCACTGATTTCAGGTGCTTATGTTCAAAAATCCACTAGGGAAAACTTCCAATCAGCTGTTACTTCAGTCTGGAGACACCTAAACTCCCTAAGGCTTCTCAGATGTGTGTGGGTGGCTGCTACTTAACCTAGTTCTGGCAAAGCAAATGGGTCCGTGGTAAACCTTCACTATTGGAAGTGTATAAATTAATCAGTTATTTTCACAGAACTAGGCTGAGAAGAAAATAGGTCATTGGCAACTAAGTTGAGTAAATAATTGTCATGAGCAAGAGCAGTGGATGGTGATGAGCACAGTTAATAGCACAGTCTTTGTCTGGCTCAGCTTTATCCTTGCTGGTATTTTGCACACAGAAATGATCAGCTTGCTGTCTAGGACAGAACTATGGCCAATTAGGAAAAAGGAAACTAGGTGTTTCTCTGCCTAATTAGAGTAAATATTCCCAGTACAGCTGTTGTACATTGATAAGATCAGACTCATGGCAACTACATTCTGTAACCATGGCTTGCTCTCTTCTAAAATCTGTCAAATGAAGGAGATGGCAGCTGCACTTCATGTAATAGCCTGGCACTCAGCAGGAGCTGGCAGGTGCAGATTTTTTTCTTTTGAGGAGGTTAATATCCACATGTCCTATCTCCTAAAGCAATAATTGATCATCAGACTCATAGCTGCCTGTGGTGGTGGTGCTCCTTTGGGAAGCTGTCACAGAGTATAAGAGAATTCAAGCTTGCTAGATCAGGAATTCATCACATTGGATACCAGTAGCTGGGATACATTCCAGGAAAGCAAATGTTCAGGTTCACTGCTCAAGCACTATTTACACATTTATGCATTGACTGACTAATAATAAAATACATAAATAAGTTTGGTGGTGAGAACCCTGCAGTCCTACCCATCTAGGTGAGTCAACCTGCTACAGGACGAGGCTGGGTACACACTCTCTGATTCTCTCTTCTGCTCCCCATAATCTTAAGATGAGTGTGTGCACCAAGTCATGACTTTAGGAGGAGGAGGAGAGCAGCCTGCCTTCAGCCCCACAAATAGTTTTTAATACACCAGGCGGGGCACTTTCTGAAGCCATAAGGTTTAGACTACCTGAGGCTGAGGGAGTAAATCACCCCTATTTTGTTGGGTCCACTGCATATACATTCCTTCTTTGCCTCATTTTTTTGGCTCTCAGCAGAACTTACAGAAAAATAGGTGCTCAGGCTGTGGACAATCTTCACATGCACAAAAGCACAGCTGCAAGTCTTAATGAAAAGGCTCCTAAAGGACAGTAGGGTTCACAGGGTTAGGCAACAACTAAAGTGGAACTTCTGGATTAAAAACAAATAGACTTAGGAGCAGTTCCAAGAATTATTGAAATAAGCTTCAAGTATTTATTATTCAGTCTTTAAATTATTCTCTACATATTGATTTGCCTATCAAATACAGTAATGCTGATGCACTTGTAGGCTGGACTATAATTAGGACCTGCCACCTGAAACAGATTGACATACACTGGTGAATCCTTTAAAGGTTTCCTGTGCTATTTCCCCACTCTAGTAGCAGACAGTGTTACTAAATTATTTTTAATTGACCTTATCGAATGGAGTAATTATTTCAATGGTGGTAATTAAAGCAAACACTTATCTCTTACCCAGAATATATATGAGAGGAAATGTGGTGGGATCTGCTTTAATTATTTTTTAAAATCTATTTGTTCTTAGACTAATATTTCACCTTTTCTCTCTTGGGAAAGACTGAAGTGAAATTCAAAAGTACCCAAATTCTGTTAGGACAAGCAAGTAATTCCTCACACTCTTACTTTAAGTACCTCTTTTTGATTTTCAGTGATTGGAATATTGCCTTTATGCTTTTTTGTACGAACCAGCAGCAGAAAATATTCCCTGTTGATTATGATTCCACAATAAGCCTATTACTAACTCAACTCTGGTTTCAGGAAAAAGATAAATTTGCTGACTTTACAATGCAGGTATGTATCTAGGGTAGAAATATCATATTCTGCTAGAAAATAATACTGATTCTTACTAGAACCACAACAGAACATTAGAGTTCTGAAGAGACTCCTTTTTGAACAATTCCACTGAGGGTCAGATTTAGTAGACTGTTATCTTCTATAAACCAACCATGCAAAATGGACAGCAAAACAGTTCATAAATAGGCAGTCCTGGAGAGAGCACAGAAAGCCACACTAATTTGAGCAACTCTTTCAGAAAACGTTTCCCTCAACTAAACTGGATCTTCTCAACAAGTCTCGCTTTTTAAAATTAATTGCAATGTTCCCCACTTAAACTTTATAAAACATACATCAGTATGAGATAAAGACTAACATAAAATCTTTCAGTCTGAACTACAGTGATCATTAATTTAAATTTTGTGTTCTGGCGGAAAGTGTTCAACAACGCTAACTCTGGTGGTACAACCATAACATCAGATAACAAATATTGGTACTTTGTCTCTGAGACAAACCTGTATTCATCCCAACAGCAAATTGGCACCAGTGAAATACAGCATAGGAGCACAGACAAGGGAAATAGAGCTTCAGGATGACTAAATGCATGCACTCAGTAACCTACCTGGAATGAGTGCTGTCCTCTTCACATTCTCACAATACATACTTTGTGTGAGAGCTCGGTGTACCTATTTCTCCCTTTGGCCTTTGATGTCCAAGCTACTGCTGCAGATTTTTAAATCAGATAGCCCAATCTCTTTTCTTTGTCAGGTACTGCATTTCCTAGCTGCGTGTCCTCTGCAGAGTATAAGATTAGGAATTGTGTACTCTTCACTGTTAATATGTTATTTTAAGGTTTTGTAATAAATTATAACAAAAGGCTCATTTGTCATACCCAAACATAATTTAATTCCTGAAATCTGTGAGACAGGCAGACTTATTCCCTTTATAGCTTTACTCTTGGATATGTATCAGTCCCAGAACTCCAGAATCTCAGATTTGGCCAAACCTCTAATTACAGGGCTGTCTGAATAATCCACCTTCAGAAGTGCCCTACACAGTACAGTTCCTGTGAAGCCTTGCCCCACAAGACTTTCACTGACATGGCTGCTCGTTGTGCCCAGCAGTTCCACACACACACCTCCCGTGTCACTGTGCAAACCACAAATCATGAGACAACCAGATCACCATGCCAGCACCCATGCTCTCCCTGGAGCTCGGTGGCTTGCATCTGATGCCATTTTTTCCTCAGGCTGTCTGCACATTTGGCTTCCCTTTTTCACCAGCTGGGAAAGGTTACCAGCCAGCTGCATGCTTCTGAACAGACAGCAGAAGATCTGCACAGACATACAGGCAGAAGAAAATACAAACAGGAGCCAGCGTTTGGCTGGGAATCATTGCTTTTGACACATGGCTGTTCCTCCATAGTGCTCAATCCCATCCATCCTCTGCCCATCTGCTTCCCCCTCTGTGCTCTCACCCCGTGACATTCGCAAGGTCGACATCTTGCTGAGTGGCAAGATGGAGCACAGATTCATATAGAGGAAATTTTATGTTCAGGATGGAGTCTGGTACATGCACAAATACAAATCAAAACAGATTGAATCACCCAAGGATGACATGGAAATATTTCAGAAGGAAAACCTGGCTGGGCTCCTACCTCTGATTCAATTAGTCATCTACTCCAGTCTTTCACAGCAAAAGATGGCTTGTTAGACTAGGACCCAAAGTATATCTAGAAGACTGGATGAGTCAGAAATAGGTTGTCTTGAAATACCTTGGAAACAGACCTCTATCCACATCCTATTCTGACTGAGATGCTTGCATCTCTGAGAGCATCCACAACTTCATTTTTTGACTAGTCTGGAAGAACATAGAGATAATTATTTTCTGTTTTCTTTCCATCATGTAGGGTATAGTTTTCTGACCAAATGCTATTGGCACATTTCTGGTGTTAAACCAGGGACTTCTCTAGAGGGTTATAACTGGAGAGGCCCCTCTGAATGTTTTACATTTCTTCTTTTGTATAGAGCTCTGCTAGTGAATGACTGTGTCCCCTCTAAATGTGTTGGCTTGGAGAATATTCATGAAGGAGAAAAATCACACAATGAATTCCCCTTCCTTGTGTCCTGTGCAGCCAAGCAAGTGTTCTCCGGAAACTGTAAGGATCTGTTCAGTGCCTATCGACTGTAGGAATCTGAGACTGAGGAAAGATGATTTTACAACAGCATCAAACGTGAGCTCTTTCCTTGATCAAGATTTGTGTTATATTTTGTTTCTCAGCTAAACATGTGTCCAGAAGGATTAGAGCAGTGACTGTCACCCTGTATTCAGCCCTTGTGTGACCAGATCTCAAATCCTGTGTTCAGTTCTCAGCCCATCACTACAAGAAATGACATTGAGGAACTGGAACGTATCCAGAGAAAGGCAGTGGAGCTGGGGGAAAAATGTGGAGTACAAGTCCTTTGAGGAGAAGTTGAGAGAGCTGGAGGTGTTTACCCTTGAAAGAGGAGGCTCAGAGGAGACCTTATTGATCTCTACAACTCCCTGAAAGGAGGATGTAGCCATCTGGCTGTGAGTCTCTTCTCCCAGTTAAGAAGTGGCAGGACCAGAGGAAGTGTCCTCAAGTTCTGCTAGAGGAGGTTTAGATTGGATATTAGCAAAAAATTCTTCACCTAAAGGGTTGTCAAGCATTGAAGCAGGCTGCACGGGGAAAGCAGTTGAATAATATCACCATCCCTGGGGATATTTAAAAGATGTGTAGATGTGGCACTCAGGGACAGTTTTAGTGGTAAACACAGCAATGCTAATGGTTGGGCTGGATAACCTTAAAGGTCTTTTCCAAACCAAATTATTCTATGATTTTAAACTCTGTTTCACCTACAGACAGACACAAGATTCTAACCAGTGGCCTGTGCCATGTCTTTCTATGATCTCTGAAAGGAAATAGCATCTGGGTGTCATGGCAAAAAGCATGTCCATGGACCCAGGCCTCTGCATTTGAAAAGCCTTCCTGCATGATGAAGGCATTCAAGCAGGCCAAAGTCTGTCAGGATGGATACTGGCAACAGTTCCTTGTGGGATTCAGGCCCAGACAGAGCCTGAGGGAGCAGCACAGAAGGCTGCCCTGGTGCAGTCTTCAGTAACAGTGTTCTGATGTAGCAGAACACACGCAGTAATTGAGACAATACAGCTGGTAATGGGATAAAGCAGCACCTGCTGATTGCTTTGCAAACAAGACTGGTCCAAGAGAAAAAGAAATTCAAGCAATTTTACAGACACAATGTGAGTTGGGGTGAAATCACTGGAAATAATGTGAGAGGGCATCATGAAAAAATATTAAACAGGGACTTGAAGAATTTGGATAGGAACAGAGCTAATATAAAATTGTCTGGTCTAATAGATGCTATGGAAGAAAAAAATAGAACATTAAGAATGGAGAAGAGGAGCTATGGAGGCACAGAAAGAAAAAAAAATGCTACCATGGGAGAATATGTAGGTGGAAATATGATCAGTGCTGTACACAGAAGCAGAGAAATGTTTAAATAAAACATGTCCAGCTGGTTTGTTCTGCTACTGTTCTTAAGTGAAGTGAGACCATTGAGACAGAAGTCCTGTTCTGTGTATTTAATAATTTTTCAGGGAGTGGGATATTAGAAGCTTTGGGAAAATACATCAGAAAAAGATGTGAAAAAGACTCAAGGAAACAGCATGGACTGAAGCAGATTTTAAACATTTTTCAGGGCAATAGGAGGCTGAATATATGGCATGTGCAGTTGTCTTCAGAAATGGATATCTCTTTAGTATGCTGTTACTCAGCTGCATCTTTCAAGCTTGATTAATGCTTAATGTGATTGTCTTTAAAATCTGTCAGCATTTGGCATAGATCAGATAAGTGGCTGTGACAGAAGTGCAAATATTTGTACTGCAGTTTTGTACCCTGATGTGCTTATGATTAATAAGTTTTGCTTATGCACCTCTAGAGATTGTTTTGTAAATTATCCTGCTTGGATATATTAAATTTATATTAAATTAAAGTGCTCAAATATATTTTCCTATGGGTTTACTATTTTAAATAAATAGGCAGCAACATTGCTTAGAGAACCTAGCTGGCTCATTTTAAAACTCATGCCAAAGTTGAACAGATTAAATTGATCAGAAAGAGATTGAAACACAGGGTATGTTCCTTGATATATACAGGAAATGGGACTAAAACAATACTTTAAAAAAATAGTTTTCAGGAAAACAGAAGGGACAGCTTTTTCAATAAGGATAACAAAAGATTCCAGATGCTGTAAAATGTAAAGTTCACACAAATCAAGCAGTAAAAGTAAGTTAATTATTTGTAGATGGAGCACAAAGAGAGAAAGAGTTGTTGACTAAAGGAGCAATGACACATTAGAGAAGTTTTTTGCTATCCCCTCTTTATCTGAAGGACATGAAACAATAAGGTCTTCCAAAATGGTATGCTGTGCAAAGAGAGAAAAAAGCAAAGCTTTTTTTTTGTCTATTGTTCAAGCAACTTCCTGTTACCATGGGTGCATGATGGATCTTAGCAACATCAATAAAGACATAGTCACCAACTACACTGTGCTGAAAGAGAAGCTAGGAGTTTCTCAAATTCATACTAAAACTGAGTTAAAGTGATTGAGGAGAGTAGCTGGGGAGGATGGCTGGTGAAAATACTCATTGATATTATTGATATTTATCAGATTATAGATTCTAATTAGATGCTAGATTATTAGGGCAGTGGAAGGGTCAGAGAAAGGAAAAATTGCCATTGCCTTTGACAGTCTGATTTTTTGGGATTCATTCTCCATAGGGAAATAATTACTACTTCTTGACCAGAAATTACATTTGATTCAATGGAGGTCTGAACTTAGGCAAAGGAGACAGGGCAGGTAACGCTGTTGTCCTTACTTAAGTTTCAGTCCAGCTGTCACAATTCCAATGCTGATTGTGACCTGCTTCCTATTCTCTCCTACACAGAGTAGGAGACTCTGTGTAGGAGAGAAACTGCTGTAACCAAAGGATGCCCAAGGCATTCTGTGCTTTTCCACTCAGTCCAGAATTCCAAGTGCTTAGGTTTCACAATTTTCTCTCCTCTCTTTAATCCACCAAAAGACTGATTTCTTGTAAGGATCCCTGAATATGAATTTATATCCTTACTCTTTGGAACTTAGTTTCCTACTCATGTTTTCCTTCCTTAAGCTCTCCTAGCAAGTTTTTTTTTTTCCATATGCAATTCAGATTTAGCAAAAGGTTCAGGCATAGTGTGATAATGTTTGGTAGAATGAAAATGACAAAATGAGATGAGACACTTGGCAATGATAAGGAAGGTTGAAATAAACTGTATTCTAAATCTGAAAATAAGGTCCTTATTAAAACAACGATTATGAAATTATCCTAAGTTGCTAGTTCTTTCGCTTTGAAGTGCAACCAACCCAGAAACTTCCCAAATCCCACATCTGGCTTGACATCAACTGTAGATAGACTAAGAGTTCTACATAAATATTTTTAACAGAATTCCTGTTTACATCTAATTTCCTCCCGTAAGTCTGGAAAATTTCTCCAAGTAAGACATTCAGATGTTGACATCCTCAAAATAAACATGTATGTTATTCCAGAACTCTTCAAAGGACAACTTTTCTTTACCAAACAAGTAGCACAACCATTTTGATAGATATGATTGTGTGGCAATTCTGATTCTTTTGGATGCTGAAAAGAAGTTCTCTTGTTTCTTCAAGCTGAGAAAAACAAATACTTGCATACAAATACAGCTTTGGGACATAGCTGCATTCTGTTGTGTATGCTGATTGCTAAGAGTGTGATCCTTGAAACTGTATTTCAAAAGTTCTGAATTCATAAGCTGCAAACAGCCTGTCACTAGTGATTATTTCTCCCCAGACAACAGAATGACAGCAAAGTTATTGCCTACATTTTAGTGATCTGAACACTAATGGATTCATTGAGAAACAAAATATCTATAGAAGCCAGATAGCCCCATTCTGTCCTTCTAAGTCTTTGAGCAACACATTTTGGGCTGTCAACGATCAAATCTTTGTCTTCTTTTGGTGACTGAATCCTTAAAAGTGCAGTGTTCAGTTTCTGATTCGGCTGCTGTTCGTGTAGGTTTCAGCAAATGTTCTACTAAGAAGTGTCAAAGTAATCCCTCTCTGTGAGGGGCCCCCTCCTCCCAAAAGAAAATTCATCAGGACATGTTCTCAATTGCAAATTTAATATAGGATCTCTGAGCCACTGCTTTTGCTGTTGTTGTTTTTAAAATTAAAACTACTTGAAAGAAACATTTAGTGGTTGAAAACATGGAAACCAACAAGTTCTCAGCCATTTAAGCTGTTAGGTATGGTGTGTGGAGTCAGGATCTTGAACTTAGATGTCTAAATCTTATCCAAATTCTATTTGGAGTTGAACACTTTCATATATCATGTTTAATTTAAGAAGTGACTTAAGGCATATCTTGTCTGCTGATCTTACTTTCAACCATTCCTGGATTTCAGCCCAAGCCATCCCAATATTCAAGTTTGAAAGTACTTCAATCTCTAGATGGCTTGTCAGATATGCAGGAGGATTAGAAAGTGGGTCTTTGTTGTGTTTATTTTTAACTTAAGCTGTTATCTACCTGCTCTGGAATAAAAGAACATGCAAGATACCCTTGAAATTCTGATAGACATTCAATGTCTTTCTGAATCTTTTCCCTACTGAAAAACCAGTTCACAACAGCTGAGCAAAAAAAAAAAAGTACTCAAAGAATCTCAGATAACTATGGAATATGTGCTCAGGAAATAACAATAAGGAGAGAAAGAGTAATTGGAATGCCTTGTCCTTAAATGCTGGTCAGTCAAGCATATTTTGGCTGCTCTGGCAGAGGCAGTAAGCAGTCACAGTGAAGAGATAGTCTTAAAACATAAAACTTCCCTTTGTTCACAGTGCCTGAGATGTCTCAGCTTTTAAAATGGGAAAGGTCATTTATCTGCACTTCTGTAGTTTGCTTCTCACTTCCAGCTTTGAAGCCTTTCACCTCAGCTGCTGGGGCAGTGTTTTCCCAGAGATGCTTTGGCTGTGCTCCCTGTCATTCTCATCCTGCTATTCTCAGGGTCTCACATGTGAAAACCCAATAAGGCTCTCCTGCTGAAGTCCCACCAGTGCTAGATTTCACCCCCTTCCTACCTCATGGCTGCAGTATTTGGTTTCTACTGGGGGACCTGATAATATGCACACACAAAGTTTTAACAATGAGGTTTAACCTGTCCCTGATCAAAGCATGCTCCCACTGTTCTAACAGCTGGAAGATCCTACACAGGAAAACTTGAAGTTTGTCACTCTGAAATGAGCACATGAAAAGGGCAAAGGAAAGAGGCAGAAATTGGTCCTTGGCAAGAGGGTACTCACTGTTTTTACTCACTGCCAAGAGTAAAGAGGTTGCTTAAGGCGAGTGGTTTTTGTTGGGTTTTTTGTTTTGCTTTTAAGGAAGATGATACCCTTCCACTGCCTGGCAGTTAATGTCTCCCCATCCATCCTGACTCCTTATACAATCAGCCGGAAGCCTGCCATTGCTTGACAGAGGCCTCCACAAAGTACACAGCTGTGATATGGCTACTTTTTTGCCCTTCTCACCTTTGATCTTTCACCCAGCTGTGTACTCAGGCTTATTAGCCAGTATTTTTGCAAAGATACAGTGACACTCACTGGCAGTTGCTCAGTATATGTCAACAACCACCTATCACTGAAACACACCTCAGAATGTTTCCAAAAAACAATCATTTGTGTAAACAATTATGGACCACAGATCAGCAGCAAGTCATGGATAAATCAGCCGTGATTGCCACCACAAGTTAATTGCTGTTTGTTATTTGTTATTAATTACTAACACCAATTGTTCACAAACCACTAGAAGTCATGAACCAGTATATAGCATCAAAGACCGTTTGCTTTGCCACTGTATTTAATTGCAAAAGCTATGAGCTATTTTTTTATACAGAAAAGTTCAACAAGTTTAGCTCATTGTACCTGTTGCTTATTCCCAGCACACAGGGACAGAAAACTGCTGTAACCAAAGGATGCCCAAGGCATTCTGTGCTTTTCCACTCAATCCAGAATTCCAAGTGCTTAGGTTCCTTCAGAATTGCATTTGCAACATGCATGTTTGGTGTCCATTTCCAAGTTTCAGAACAAGGCTCTTTAAGCCTTTATTTATTTATAATCTTGTACATCATTGGTGTGCAAGGTAGTAACCAAAGGCTTTGGAAATAGTCAACATACATAAGACCATTCTAAACATTAATGAGAATTCTCTGTAAACACTGGAGAAATTTATCAGGACAAATTACAAAAAACATTGGTACAGAAAAATAGATGACAGTTATACATATTGCATGGGATTTTTGAGCTCTAGAAGAATGCTGCCTTCTAATTAACAGTAAATCAGATTCTTTAGAGCACCTCAAAAATACCTGAACCCTTGGATGGATAGGCATAAGAATTTTTCACCTAAATATTTTTGCAATATCCTTCACCCTCCTGAATAAAGAAAATCTAACAGAAAATTAACACCCTAACCTGTTATATCTGACATTTATGGATGTAATCAGATACCATTCTTCTCTACATGGGGTCAACATTGCCCCTAATTAGATAGACAAAATTAGTCCTCATTTTGAAATGTAGATTATATTCCTCTTATGTGTCATTTGACATAATCTTTTATGATGACTGACATACGTTATGTACATGTGTATTAGAGCACAATTCCTTGCTAATTACATATATTTATTACAGATATAATGAAAAAAATGAAGATACTGACAACCATCAGTGTTTTGTCTCCATGGAAATATCACCCTGCAGCTTAACAAAATGAAAAATCAAAAAATGGCCATGAGGATGCAACATAGACTTCCCCCTTACTATTCTTCTCTTCAAATCATTGGACAACATTCTCTCATCTCTATCTGGAGTCTGTCAACATGTGGAGATAGAAAGTGGTCTGCAAGTGTATTTCATAAGAAGGAGAAAACATACTCATGCCAAATGACCCTCAGAGGGAATGCATCACCCAAGAGAGGGAATGTGGTAACTCCAAATCAACACAAATTTCTTGTCTGTAGAGATTCTCAAAAACTGCTTTTATGTAGTAAGGAGTGAAGAATCAAAATCCCAGATACAAGTCCAGCAGTACTGCAGGATCCAATTAAGATCAGCAACTGAAAAGTGAATTGCTATGCCTTTAATCCTATACTCTAGTATATCTCAGGCTTAGACAATTCAGTTTCGGTTTTTCAAAATATCAGAAATATTGGCAGCACCATAAAGACGATAAGATGAAGTCAGGGCTCCTGAGTCACTGGAAACACATAATCTCCAAAGTCCAAAGAACAGTAAGAAAGATTTTTTGACTTCACAAACTTCTACCTAGTACATAAGTTTGTAATATATTGTAACTAGGAGCATAAGCCTGCAGAAAAGTTGAGAAGTACTGATCAAAAATCTTCTTTAAAATAAAGTGTTAGAAAGTGGTAAACATCTTCATTTTTGGTTTTAAACACATCACCAAAACTTGCTGTCCCATTCTTTGGTTTGGAAAAATACATGGTAAAATACCACAACAGTGCTTTCAACTAACTGCAGCAGAAACACTCATACTTCATGGTAGAAGGCTCTGAAGTGGCTCTGCAGACATGGCACACAGTTAACTTCATCTGCTTCAAATTAAAAATATGCTTTTTTAAATGCCAGATTCCCAGTTGGTATGTCAGGCATTTCGAGATCTGTGCAAACATTTATGTGAGGCACTGCTGGAATGATGTCCTTTATACCAAATGCTAAAAATGCGGCATCCATCTCAGCAATGACTGAAACAGAAGCTCAGCAGCTGGGCAGAGTGTGCTGGAGCTGCAGAGACAAAATAAAACACACCCAATAACAACAGTGAAGCTACCAGTCCAATTCCTCCTTTTCCCTTTCCTCCCAAGAGAGCACAGTTAGACCCTTTGTAAGCTTTACCTTGAATATATTTGACTAATTAAGCCCTTTCAGCCATGTGCTGCCTCTGTAGTGCAAACAGAACTTTGGAAGGCAAATATGGTTGGCAGCACCACAAGGACTCAGTAATACATACTAAGAGGAAAATATAATAAACTGTTGATTCATTCTCAATAAAATTCATCTACTTCCCACAATTTACTACTGAGCACTGAATTACCTCTGCACAAATAAAGACACAAATGGTGGATGAAACTGAAAACAAACAAGTAGTCTCCTTAAAGGTTAGTCCAATTAGCAAATGATGGAATCAAGCTGCTAGTGTAAGTTGCTTTTCTCCAAATTAGAAGTGTTTGCAAAAATGACTTCATTAGGTACAGAAAAACTGAGATTAAATATCGAAAGAATACTTCCTGACAATGAAATCTTCTAGATGTGAAGCAATCTCCCTAGAGAAAAGACATCAGCTAACCACTAGAATTATTTAGAGAAAGTACTGGATGATACATTAAACAATATGAGTAATTTAAAGAATTATTTCCCCATTTTTATTCCATTTATATTCTAATTACTAGACAGCATAAGCAAGCAGGATTTGCTTTTATAAAGCTACTAATGATTTCCTTGATTTTTTTTTTTCAAGTTCAATGCCACAACAGATTATTGCTATTTTGGTGGTGTATTTAGCTAAGTTCATGCAGTGTCTCTTCTGTATCATAAGTATTTCAAGTAAGTTCTGAAGTTTTAAAACTTTTTTTAGGATGTTTTCAGAGGGAAAAAAAGTGCTACTAGGTCTTTAGCAAGGGTTTCTTTGATTCAAAATATTTGCTAGAAATGTTAAAAGAGCTTGCTTTTAAGAAAAAGCAACTAAACAGCAAACCCCAAAAACCTCAACTACATAGTGATATACAAATGTTCCCTTTAAAACTTCTGTTCTCATGATGCCAAACAAGTTGGATATCAGGAAAAAGTTCTTCACCCAGAGGGTGTTTGGGCACTGGAACAGGCTCCCCAGGGAAGCAGTCTCAGCACCAGCCTGACAGAGCTCACGAGGTGTTTGTTCACCACTCTCAGACACATGGTGTCCTGTACAGGGCCAAAAAGTTGGACTCCATTATCTTAATGTGGCCCTTCTGACTCAGCATGTTCTGTGATTCCATGAAACATTTGAAAGGGTGGGGTGGTTGGGAAGTAGATTGGTTGTGAATAAAACACTGACAAAGAAATTAAGCAGTAATATAGTATCATAGGTAGTTTAATACACTTTTGCCATTGCCTAAACAAAATGGGAAATTCCAGCCTGCTCATAGAAACAAAATTTTTCTGGTCCTAAATTATGGCAGTCTGTAACTAACTACAGTCTTAGATGTAAACACCTCTAATGACTATTTCATAATCTGCCTATATGGAACAAACAGCCGGCGTGAAAACAGATAACATACTTCGGAATACCTAGGAGAGGGAGTCATCAGAGCACACAGAGGATCAACCAATGTAAATATAAGTTTCAAGCACAACCCAGTGCCCCAAAACCAAAAAAGTATTGTGCCACACTTCACAGCAACTACTGAAATGTTTCACAGAAGAGCTGAACTTGAGAGCTGCTGCTACCTGATTACTCCTGCTCTGTGAGCATAAGAACACAGACCCAGACCCTCTGTTACTGCCACTGATATTTCCTGAACCTTCCTCAGTCCCCCCCAGAATCACTTGACCATTACAACTGGCTACTACAGGTGGGAAGTGAAATATAAAGGGACGGGAAACTGGAAATCTGGATAGTGGAAGATTTTCTAGACTTCAGACAGAGAATGAGTAGTGTTTCCAGGATTCATTTGATATGAAGTATATTGACTGAAGAATAAAATTACAGAGAAATTCAAAGTAAAGAGTTCAACTTGTAGTGTGGTTAGGGTTTAATTGCATTTTCATCTTTCTAATTTTACTTTTAGCAGGAAAGCTGTAATAATTGAAGGACAGTCAGCCTTGGGGCTCTTTCTTTTCTGCTGCTTCTTAATAGTTTATGCAGGTTAATGAGGTGCGCCTCTCCTAACCTTGATTGTAAAGGCATTAGGGAACTAACTTGCCAGATACACACCTAGAACTCCTTAGCAGAATCTAGTGATGTTTTAGGAACACCCTAATAATTTATTTTTGCCTGCCTAAAAAACCCTGAACAACAGGGTTTTTCAATAGTAAAATGTGTCTTGTTAAGATAAGTTTTCTTATGTGCCCATGAACACACAACTCCAAAGAAGATTTTAATTCTGAAGGACTCTTCAGCTTCAACTGGATAGAGCAGTTTTGTTTGCTACCTGTCCTATTTAGCTTTCAGATCCTGCTCCAGAGAAAGTTGCCTTTTAGTTTGTTGAAGTACTTAATGAATGTAAAAGACTTTTTGACCCTAAAGAAAACATCTTGCAAAATTCAGTGTATTTTATGTCGCACTACATTGAAGAAGGGTGTATAAATAAACATGCTGTGCACCAGCTCTGTAGTGATCCTGTTACAGCTGATTGTGGCCTTCTTCCTGTCCGGCTCTGCTGTTTCAGGTTGCAGAGAAAATCAGGACATTTTGAATGTCTAGCCAATCTGTCACTTCATCTTTGGTTTCTGCACATGAAAGAGAACAAAAACTGACGTATATTTGTAAAGACACTCTTTACCCTTAAGTACGTGTTTGCTCATTGGCTTTATCTGAGCCGCTGGAAAACTGCATGTTGGAGAAGGCATTCCTCTCACTTCACTGAGCTGCAGCCACAAAACAAGAAAAGCCTCAAAGCAGAGAAGGAAAGGCATCTGCCAATGCAATTGCAATCAGCCATTCCTCTGGTGCCCTGAGGAAACAAAAACACGGTGTCTGTCTAAAGCAGCACAGAGGCTGCTGTTTCTTGCAGGATTTGTATTCAGTGCTAACAGCACCTAAGCAAGCTACAGTGAGGAGTGGGAATTCTGCAGACTTCAAGAAGGAGCATTTGCATAATGCACAATGATGAAAGTGGGATCAAGCAGCTAGCATTTCAGCTGGAGATCTGCAACTCATCTGTAGTGGTGGAGTTAACAGGACAAAACAACCTCTCAAACATTAGTCCATGTAAACCAATAAAAATTGAACCTGACATGCAGCAATCCTGCCAGAGAAGAATTCACTTGTTCCTGCATAGACAAGCTGTAGGAAATGAGAGGCTTCCTAGTCTATCTTTCTATGATTAGCAGCCTTACTATTTGCCACCATGTAGGGACATTTTTCTATGTGAAGACATTAAAGAACATTCTTATTTAATTGGTTAAAACCATTTACATCGTTTAATTCTCTTGTCTGTAGTGACTGATATGTAATGTCATATCTATTGGTTCTCTTTCTTGTTCTGTAATTTTGAGGGAAGTGGCCTCACTTTTTTTTTTTCCCTTTTTTTCCTTTTGTATTTGAGAGTCTAGAATTTTGGAAGGGTTTTAGAAATAGGCTTCTCCTCTTCCTATCTGTTCTCTTTAGAAAGCTTCCCTAGACCCTGGAACATGTTTCGGATATTTTCTTTTGTTTCTTGAATCCCCACCCTTCCAAAAAGTTGCATATTTTCATTAATTATACATTTTATTCTATGCAGTCTTAGCAGCTACTATTTCAAACATTTGTTATTTACTCATGCATTTGTCTCATATGCCTCCTCAGTGTGGCCAACTGTAATAAGCCTGCATGGAAGCAAAATATTCAGTTTTTCCCACCTATCTAGCCCTATCAATGTTTCTTCTACTGTACTAATATTTTTTGGGATCATGGTGACTTGAATACTGATCTCCTACTTTGTCCAAAACTGTCCATTACTCCCCTGAGTTTCCTTATCTGCAGCAATACTGCTGCCATTCTTTGTTCATGCTGTGAGCATAAATTGTCATTAACTGTAAGCTGTTAATGCAATTGCTTCACTTTTTCAAGCACAAAGCCTCTCTTCAGCTTGTGGCATTTGTCACAAGAAGCACAATTTACCGGACTGTTTTCTGTCTTCAGCTTTTCTTTCCTGTTAGCTTAGGATCTTGCAATTTCTTATCTGAGCTGTGCCTGTTACCTCCCTAAAATGACCAGAATGACTCACCAGCTTTCATAATTTGCATATTCCATGCATGGTTTCAACTTCTTTTTATATTCTTTCATACACATCATTATACACCTTTGTAAAGCATGCAGTACTTTGTGTGGTTCAATAATACAAACTCATAAAGGCATATTTTATCAGAATTAACGGAAAACTAATGGAAAAAAACAGGTACTTCAAAAACAACTCTTATCAAAATTATTTTCAGACAGGCCTATAATTCTTTTTTTCAAGAAAAACACACTCAAATATTTTTTAGTTGTTCTCTGTGGGTTTGCAGGTTTTAGGTGCAATGGTGATTATGCCTACTCTCCTCTTTTGTGCAGAAACTTTTTATCAGTGATCACCAGAGAGCTGAATTTAAAAACATGCACCTCATTCATAGCCTATGTTGTATCAATGTGCTTGCATTGCATCAGCTGAACCTCTATACAGCAACCCACTCATGTGTCTCATGCAAGAGGCTCTTTCTATCAAGTTTCAAATCCCATGGCTCCAGCACTGCTATCTAGTGGGGAAAAAAATAAAGAAAAGAAAAAAAATGAGAAGAAAAAAAAGAGGATTGTACTATAAATCTTCCTGCTTTGAATATGAGTTCAATCAGAGGAAGCCAAAATTCTTAATTCTACTTTTGATGTTCATAATTGCATCTTCCAAGATGGGAATTTTCATGGGAATGAGTGTGATTATATTTCCTGTGCTAGCCAGTAACAGGTCTTGATGAGAATCTCTTTCAGCCCAACATCTGAAGCCTTGCTAATTTCTCACTTTGCAATAGGATGTGAGAATCATCTCCTGTCTTCAGCTTGCTCTCAGTTCCAGTTCAGTAAGAGAATTGTTGTGACTTTGTCAAGAGCCCACATTTTGAATTTTGCCAGCTGTGATGGTTTATTGTAACAACAGTTTTGCTGTGCAAAGTAGTTACTTTTCTTGAAAATGCATTTTCCCAACATTCTGCCAAAATTCATAACAAAGCCATAATTCCATAGCTTTAACAATGAAGCTTATTTTTTTCTATGTAATAGAACAACAAGACTATTATAGAGTACTGTGTTATCAAAAAAACCCCATCCAAACCAACCAACCAACCAAAGAGATCAATCATTACCTCACTTGACTATCATAACCTCTGGCATTCATTTCTGTAAATAAAAAGAACTTGGAAAAATTCATTGATGGCTGTCCCCATCACAACAGTAGCACTGTTAGGCTCACAGATTTGTTCCTCTTTTAGTTAGTAGCAAACCAGTTCAGTCAGCAAATGAGATGAGCTTTCTCAGAGAGAACCTTCCTCCCTCATACAGTTGTTCTATTTGCATTTTGAACTCAGTTTAGACTTACCCCTCAAAATAGGCTGTACCTTTTTGCTTGTGCTCAGAATTGTAGACCAAAAATGCATACTTGATTACAATTATTTCATATATAAGTACCATTTTGAGGTTAACTCCTGGTCCACAAGAAGTGGCCAAGGTCTGAGTGACTTAGGCAGAGCCAAAGTTCCACATGCAGGTATGCTGCAACAACAGATTTGGTTTCTTTCTGAAACCCCCTCATCTGAGGCTTTGCATGGGCAATGTTTGACATTAGGGAGATTTTAACTGGTCTATAAATACTGGTGCATCTTGTGTTATGATCTTGAAGCTTGGGTTTGTCCTAAAAAATATGAAAATTAACGATGCTTGAAGTACAACATTTGCTAAAAGCTTATGAACACAAGGTTGCATGGACAATTGTATCAAATCTAGATGAACTCTCCTTGGGTGAATATTGAAAAAAATTTTTAGGTTTGTTAGAGAAATTTCTAACCTCATTTTCTTAACACTAAAATAGAAAAGCATCACAAATGTATGAAAAGACAGACTCTTATCAATACATAAACACTGCACCCTCATTAGTTTTCATTTGCAAAGGTAATGAAGTAGAAAACACCAGCAGTTTGGAATTTACAGCCCTAAGAAGATCGGTAAATAAAAGCAACAGACTAGCCTAATATTCCTGGCTCCTTCCATTTAAAGTCTCTTCTGGAGGACTTAACAGGCAATATATATCAGTTTTAGAAAAGTGGCATCTAAATCAGGAAGAACACACAGAATCAAGTAGGCTGGTGGAAATCTATCTTTTAACTTGATGGCAGTAATGCCTGCAGAATTTGGAGAGATTTATGCCAGGGCTCAAGGAATATAATATTCCTCTTGAATTAACTAATTTTTGCAATCACTGTACTGTGAGTGGTACACAGCTGCCAGGAAAGATTTGTAGCCTGCCTGAAGTACCAATTATCTTCCATTTTCTACAGTAAAAGTGTCTGGAAATGTGAGTGATAGCAGCAAATTTTACACATGACTAATGATGGAATTAAATGTAAGCTCCATCATGTCTAGTAACAATTTTTGTAAATAACATAAAATAAAATACAGAAATTAAATAATTGAATATGTGCAAGAAAAGTTAATTTAGTATTTTTTTTCTTCTAATGATATTTCCTATCACAACTGACTTATCAACCTTAGATCCTGCTAAAAAAGAGTATTATTAGGAGAGGCTAATTTTGTACAAGTAAATGGTAGCCCAAGAAAGGGCAATCTAAAACCAGTCCAATATAGACTAAAAATCTATCTAAACCACTTTAAAGCTAATCAGATCTCATTCTTGGCATGTACCACAGAAAGTCTTTTGGATTTCCTGTGATTAGTCTTGTGTTACAGAACTTGCCAAGTCCCAGCTGATGACTGTGGGACACTCCCATATGATTCTGACTCATTCAGTCATTCACTAATCACAGTACAGAAAAATCATGGTTTCCAAATACAGATATTGGCGTCTTTCCTGACAGGTACCACTCACCAAACTGTTCTAATAACTCTGTCTAAAACACTGATTTTATTGGTAGTTTGGAAATATTTTTTCCTAACTAAACAAAAGCTACAGGTATTTGAATAAAAAGATGATAAATAAAATCACATTTTTCCATTTGAAGAAAAACTGCTCTATGCCTAAAAAATGAAGGTTGAAGGGTTGAAGCCAAAATGTAGGTCAGACTTAAAAATGGCATGGATTTAATCATCACTGAGGCACAGAGAATGAGCTCAGATTACTTAGAGTATTTGAGAAGCTGGGAGCATTTGAGAACTGCCTCTGGGGCATACCCAAAAGAGAAATTTATTAAGGTCTTTAAATATGCTCTTGAGAATCAATGGGCCAAGGGGAATGCATCAGAAATGCCCAGAGGTCTCGAGAAGAAATTTTCAAGGGCTAACACATAAACACACAGTCACGGAGGGGAAGCTTGTTTTAGAACGCAATTCCACGAGTCAGATTTGTATATTTGTCAGCAGTGAAATGGTTCTAGCTTTGCCTATGACCATTGGAATCTTTATGTGCACAGGGGAATTTTTTCTTTTTTAAATCTGCAAATGCAGAATCTCTATTGGAGTTTTAGCCTGATTGTTGTCATCAAATATCAAAGATGTTCATGTACATGTATGACACAGCTCACTGCACTACATGCCCCCTAATTTCTAATTTTCAATATTTCTGTCTTTTGTTGGACATCTTTTGGCTCAGCTGCTTGTAAATTGCTACAAGATGTCCCAGCCAGACATGAAGCTGTAGGGAAACATCTGGAGTGAGGAGAGAGTAGAACCACAGCTTGTGATGTCTTGTTCATAGGCAATATCCCTATGCACACTATCGAGTGTTACGGAAATAATTTTTTTTCTTAGTTTCAAATAAAATGCAATGTTTACAATTAACACAGTGCAGCAATACAACTTTTGATAAAATCTTGATAATTGCCCTGTGCCCTCCTACTAGGCTCAGGCAAGCAGATTCCATGCTTCAGCAGTCAGAGGAATCCTCTGCTCAAAGGAAACCCTGGAAGGGGCAGAGGTTTGTAGTCGGAATCATAGGAGGAATGTGATCTCACTTGCATCCCACTTCTGTGCCACTTGTGATGTTCTTGGAGGTTACTGAGACACAAAAGAAGGTTGAGCAGCTTGGAGGGAGAACTTGGTATCTGAATGTTCTAGGAGAGGAAAGTGCCTTTCTCTGGACTATGTTACTGGAAGTAAGTTCATAAGCCAGCTTGACAAAAGAAACAATGATCTGAAAATACACACACTAGATCAATGGTCCAATTACTGAAAGATGAAGTGAAAATTATAGAAAAGCCTACACCTGATGGTTACTGGATACCCTGTCCAGCTGGCATAAACTGAGTGTTCAAGGGAGACTGCTTGGACAGCAGCTTTTCCTTCAACACTGCCGATGATGGAATGGAAGTAATAACCTTTTTAAAAGGAAATTATTTAAAGAGCCAGGGCTTAACTTAATAAGACCCTAGCCTCAGTTTCAGCTGAACCTTGTTTAAAGAAAAGAGGATATAAATGCCTCAGAAAATAGGTTAAATGTGTTTTCAATCCTGATGGCATTACTTACAAGCTGAAAGTGACATAACCAAATGATAAGTTAGTAAAATACCTTTCTCAGCTTCTCAGTGGGTGGCTGTACATCTTGGGGTCAGTTTAAAGGACAGCATGGAGCCAGTATGCATGCTAGATAACAGTTAACAGTTTCTTAAGTAGGTCTTCTATTGTAGCTGTTACCTGATTCAACCTTTCCAAATGAAAAAAAAATAAAAGAAAACAAAAAGGAAAACACCTCTTCAGTAAGGTATTGCAAAAGTTTAATTTGTTGTGACAACCTGACATTATTGAGACTGTGGGGAGTAAAAATATGGTGTAAAGCATGGCCTAACAGGCTTTCACATGCTTTAAGCAGTGAGGGAGGAAAACTCTGTAGCTGACAATATCAAACATTTAACAAAAAAATAATGAAGAATTAAATTTGATGGAACACACAGTTCCATCCAGGAAGAAGGTCAGCAGAAGCACTCACAAAAATCAGTGTCAGGAGGTGATTAAGTGTGTTCAGCAGGGAACAGTATTTTCCACTCTGGTGATAATACAATCAAGTTCTTTGTGCTGACATTGGTAGAGGAAGAAAGATTAGATCTTTCTCTCCCCTGAATGTTGTGAAGTCACTCATGGCAGAGCTGATTCTCTAGCAATTATAGCCACACTGAGCTAATGTGACTTACAGGCAGCAAAGAGCCCTGAACAGAGACTGTACACACCCTGCACACCTGGAACCTGCAGTGAGCTCTCACCCACCCCCTTCAGCATCTCAACATCTCACAGGTACAGGCCACAGCCAGGCTGGGGAGACCAAGCAACATCACAAAGGGGCTAGGAACACCTCTCTTTCTTATGTGATGACCCTGAATGCGCCAGCTCAGGCGATAGACCTTCTGGTTTTACATGTCTCAAGGCAGAATGTCACAGTCCAGCTTCAGCCCTTCCTTCCTCTATGTCTGGGGTGAATGGGCTTGGAGCTTGAGAAAAAACTAGACTGGGCTTGAGACACAGCTAGACTGGGCAATACTGGGTAAAGCCAGAAATGTCCTGGACAAGGCTTCACACAAAAGACACAAGACTAATATAATTCATAGTGCAGTAGCTCTGGTGCCTATTAAAGTGGATTGTACTTGATATCACACACTTCTCCAATTATTACACTGTATTCCTGGTTTCCACTCTTTGCTTCTCAAGTGGCAGAAAATTTCTTAGAATACGAAATACGTAACCAACAGTATTGCATATGTAGATCTTATCAGGATATAGTGGTTTAAGTTATTTTGAGTTAAAGAAACTATCTCAAGTCCCCTGCCTCTTGCATTGGCAGTCTGTGACCTATTATCTTGCCAAGATGTTCTATTGTTGTTCTTAACCCAAGTCTGCCTTTTGAAAGGATTTTCTTCACCTTGAGCCTGAGTTATTGATGTAAAACTCATGTTGCTGCAATTACATGACTGCTACCAGAAATGCAGCAAACCTGTAAGAGTCTTATGGCACAGTACTGAGCCCACAAGCACGCACAGCTCTGGAGACAAGTCAAGCCAGGGATACAGACAAGCTTTCAAACAAGAGAGGAATCACAGGAAAAGAGAGTAAAGCAGTTGCAGTAGCTTACAAAACACTTCGGGAGAAGACAGGGAAGTGAGAAAACAGATCCTGTGTAGTCCAAAAGGTTTTGCAAGGCTTTTACTCATTCTTGCCTTTGTTACCTTGAATTAACCTCAACACCTTTTAAAGACTTTAAGTCAGAAGATGATGCCACAGTTTCTGTGGAACAAGGCAGGCTGGAGGCAGATATACACTGTAAAGCTGGGCTAATTTAATGACAAGTGTCCTAAAGATTGGACTTTCTCAGTCCTGTAATAATACTCAAAGTGCATCCATGCATGTTTAATTCAATCCTCATTCCACAATTTCACTTTTTTATTCTGTAGTCATATTAGCTAAAGTAATCTAGAGATGCAGGTTACCCAAAATACCGTTTCTGGTACAAAAATCTAAAATTTATTTTCTGCCTTGAAAGGCACTTCCTCATCTCATACTGCATTTGTACATAAAGCTACAGGATGCACCTGAACAGAAAAAAATATTGATTACATGAGTTGGTTCCATGCTTTAGAGCACTGGTGTCATTCCAAATTTCTTTGCAAGACAATGGCCCAGGGATTTATGGATCAGCTCTGTGATGATCTAGTATAAGTGCCATGTCATTGTTTCACATCTTTAGCAACACTGGGATCAGAAGGGTCTTTTCCAAGGAACTAGTTGAGTTTTAATTCTCTTCAACTCTAAGTGGCACTCAGACAATGTGAGAACTCCACAGCCTGTTCCTATGTGGAGGAATTAAAGGATTGAATGAGCTTATAGTGCAAAACAACTAATTATGTCAAAAGGCTGGGCTCTCTGAAGAAAGTCGGTGAAATAAAAGTCCTAATCACCTCCATTTATTCTTTTCTTGGGGAAAGAGAACAAAATATTTCATATAATGTCTCTAACTAACCAATATGGAATGAATTTGAAATTAAGTCTTTCCAAGCAAGAAGGAAATTATCATATATTGAAAACAAGGGAAGAAAGTTGAAATTATTTCAAATGCCTTTTACTGGAACATTTTACCATCAGTTTTTAAGGATTTTCCTACTGGAAAGGGAGGGGGCTATTCAATCAAACCGCAGGAAAGCATCCATGTGAAGTATTGAGGGTGTAATTGTTTAAGATCTGATTTGTTGGGGAAACAGAGTTGCATTCAGTGGTCAGAACACATTAATTTGGATACTTGAGGTAGGGAACAACTGTGGGTTTTTTAGATGATAATAATCCGTGAACACAGTCTGACAGGGAAGTGTTAGCTTTTTTCCCATCCTTGTTATCCAGAAAACATAACCTGGGTACAGTCTTTTACTTATCCTAATAGTAGTTAGTAATGAACAAGTCTCAGTCTCCGCACTTTGAAAAATAGAACATGCATACCGAGACTACATGGAGGAAAACACAGATTATGTAATCTGCTATGTAATCTGGGTTTCCTTTTCAATATTTTCTAGGTTCTGCATGTTAATTTCATAGCTATCAACTTTAAATGAAATTAATTATTTTCCCACCTACAGAGGGCTGCCAGACTCACCAAAGACAGAGTTTTAACAAGACCACTAATAGTTCATGACCAGCTGCAGGTAAACAACTGTTAACCTGCCATCCTTTTTTCTCATAGATGTAATGTGTTGCTTTCAAGTCACTCTTTTCTGCTTATTGACCAGATCCTATTAAATCAAATTACATGCCTTCAGAGAGAGCCACATACCACAGCACCACTTCCAGTTTGATTTTCATCTATATTCTTACCAAAGTTTTGGTGAAGACTTAACCACTGTAACTAAGAAAAAACCAAAACAAACAAACAAAAACCAAAACAAAACTAAACCCCAAAAAAAACCCCAAACATACCCAAATTTGCCTGTGGGAAAGAAGTATAGAAATAACACTTGAATAATAACACTCTAGAATTTCTTCTTTGCTTCTGTTTTGCTCTAAAGCAGGCTTCTATCAGCTCCATATTTGTATATTTCTTTAGATCTGGTCTTGTTTTTTCCATTTTTTTGACGAAGGGGAAAAGAGGAAAAAAGGTGGAAGTAACACTATTTCTGAAATGCCACTTTCCCTATTCTGAAGAAAGCTTATCTTCCAACTGTTAATTTTAGCAGAGAGATCAAGTGCATGACTTAGCTCCTTCACACTTATTTTTGGTTATGAAAAGCCAATTGTTTGATTATGCTCTTTTCTTTTTCAAACAGAGATTCAATAACTGTGAAGGTAAAATTTTTTTTTTTAATAAGAGAATTCCTCTTTTCTGCCCTCTGCCCTGTCTGAACTCATGTGCAGATAATCAAATCTTGGTTTACATACTATCTGAAATAGATCATCATTGTATGAAGATTTGAAAACTGAATCAAATCTGCATCAAAATGAGGCTGTAGCAGTGCATAGAAAATTTTATCTCAAGTGGATTATCACTTCCCCTTCTCCAAGTTAATTTATGGTCACACTTTAAATGCTACAATGCATACCAGCTTTTTTGTATGGATTTTAAAAACTAAGTGAACTCCTTAATTTCTGGTTGTCAGTATGGACAAACGAGATCTGCTCCAGGACTAACAGTGTACAGAGTGAGTCTGGCATTCATGACCTTGGGTGGTTGAAGGCACCTTTCAGCCTCGTGTCTGACTCTAATTAAAGGCTTCAGATCAAGCAGAATGCCAGAACCTTTGCAATTTCCCCTGGAAAACCACTTGGAAAGGAGCAAAAACTTCATCTTCCCAAACAGAGCAGAGGATACCCATTATCAATGTCAAACTCAGCCAACACAGAATCCCAAATTTCAAGTATTTCAATTATTTTCTGCTGGTTTTGGTACAAAACTAGGTCAAGAGACTTCAACAGGCTGCACAAATGTAAATTACTCTCATTCTCACAGAACTGTGTGATTTCATTCTATTTCTAATGTTTAACTGTGAAAGTTCATTTTATTTCTAATGTCTTAAGTTTCTCACTACAGCATTCAGGATGAAACTGAGATGGCCTTTTGGACCATTAACAGTGCTGCACTTTCCCCTTCTCCTCTTCCCTTCTCCCTGACCACTGCTACTTTTTACCCCTTTTGTTTTCCTCCCTGGAGCAATTTCCTGTCTGGGTTTCAAACACAATATTTTTTCCCATTCATCTCTTCAACAATTAGCCATTAAATGTTCAAGTTAAAATTTTAATTAGCATTACTTCTAAAAGAGACAAATAGAGAACCACTGCATTCATATTTCAGGATTGTTTCACACTGGAAGCTAACCGCAGAAACCACAATAATGTCAAAAGCTGCTGTCAGTTCTGTTCAGGAAAGCTATCTGTCAAACTAGATGAACTAAAACCTACTTAAAGGTGGGGAGGAGGGAAGAGCAGAAACAAAACCTTCGATACAGCAAGATTCAGACTTCTATCAGGGCACCTGACACAACTGTTTCAGACTTTACTAAGCACCTTTAAAGTGAGCAGAACCACTGATACTGCTGAAGTGTTCTGCCCTTTCATTTTAATATTTCTTAATTTTTTACCCCCCCTGAAGTTCTTATATTTATACTAATTCTGAAAGAATCACCAATATCACCATCAGAGCTCTCTAATCACCTTTTAAAATACAAAATTAAATAATAAAAAAAATCCTTCCCACTTTGTTATTATGCCAAGCCTGCTCTTCAACTCACTTAATCTCTCTCCTTTAATGCTTTCCCACCTAAGTATTTATGAACAGTAAATGATTCTCCCTACAGTGTCTCCCTACAGGTAGGCTGTGCCAGCCAAACTCTTTCAGGATCTAAGCCATGCAGCAGGGGTAGCCTGAAGCAGAGCAGTGCCTTCACCTGGCTCAGCTCACCCATCCTTGCTTAGTCCTGCATATTTGCATTAGCACAGCAGTGTTCCTGTGCTAATTAGCACTGCCACTCAGCACAGCTAAATTGGCTGCAAGAAGATGCTGACACCATCCTATTGCTTTTAAATTTAGAACTATAGCACAGCTACTCAGCTCTCTGTGCAGTGCTGCACAGTGCACACATCCTCCTCCCATCCCCCTGTGCAGCATGGTCACCTCCTGACCATACTACAGTTCCTTCCTCACACTTCCAGTTTGGAGCACCCCTTTTCAACATGGGGGACCATGGCTGTACTCTAGTGAGCAGAGCCTTGCAAAGTGATATTAGTTCTTTCCTAACTCTGCTGGAAATACCCAACCTAACACATAGGAAAAATCAGGTCTCCTCCTTCTCAGTTGCCTAGTAGCCATCCTTCAGTAAACTGAGCAATATTCCTCAAATCTGAGTCTGTCAAAATGGAAGAAAGCAGAGAAAAAAAGTAATCCATTGCTATCTCTTCCTCTTCTCTTTCCTTCCCTTCTCACTACTTATAGAAGCTGTCTCCCTTTCTATTGGTCACTAGACCACTAGGTCTAGCACAGCCTTGGAATAGCACCAGGAATAGCACAGCCTTGAGGAGGAGCCACTGGGAATAAAAGAAGAAAAGGCCAGTGGGATTAAAAAAGCAGTACAGCCATGGACATGGTGGCAGCAATCCTGTGACAGGATAGGTGTGGGGTTTTCTCCCATTCCTGTTTCTGCTCATTTTCAGGGATGACAAGACAAGGGGTAAACGGATAATATGGCTGCATCACCACCACCATAGCAAGACTAGACTCATCTTCTTAGGAGAGAAGGAACACTTGCTGGTGATGGGAAAGCTGCAGGCAAAGGGACAGTTCCACTGAAGTTATGCTGTTGAGACACTCAAGTGCAGAATTTGCCAACAGTGAGAGAAGAGCCACATGAGTGCAAGGAATGCCATGGTGTAGAGATGGCACAAATCAGATTCACAGGAAGACCTCAGATGGGAGCAAGGATGGAGGATTTGGGGATAGGTTTCAGCCTGGTGATACCATTGTTGTGTTTACTGCAGCTTAGGGCACAGGGAGTTTGGGATATGGAGACGCAGGCTACACAAATTGTCAGAGAGCATGTAGAAAGCATGAAAGACCAGTGTCTTTCTTCTCCTTGGTCATTTAACATGCTGTAGTTAACAGCAGTAAATTCTGCCCTAAAACTCATACCATTCTACTTCATTAAAGCACAGTCATTACACTTCTGCTATTCCAGTTTCACCCCAATACCTCAGATGGAATGCCTTCGCCATTCTGTTTCACTGGGCACACAATGCCAATCTAAGGTCAGAAACTGGCACTGCAAAACTAGAGGGTAAGGATTCAGAAGAACGTCCTCTTGATGGGAGGAATCACTACCAACAAAATGAGCTCATAAAACCTTTTACTGAAAGCTGCCAGAAGAATAAGATTTCAGAAAACGTGGTGGGTATGGTACCTACATGGAACATAAGTCACATCAATTACTACAGAAGATTTAAAGCTGTGGTCTTCATCTGCCATGTAATTAACCTAGCCTCTATATTCTAGCAGCAGGCTGTTAGATTACCCTGACTTAGAGAATATTTAATGGTGTATATAAACTGAAAGTGTTCTAAGAGAAATACTCGATAAAAGGAAATTGACTTTTTTAACTAGCTCCTTTTTCCAGTAGAAAAAAAAATCACACATAAAAAACCACCACCTGATATTCTTTAACTATCATTTGAATTCCAGAATAAGACTGAGCATTTTTAAGAGCACGGTTACTCACCTCTGATCTCTTCCAAACTAAATACGATCAGTAACAACAGTTCCATTTAACATTAACAAGAATTATTATGCATATATGTGGCATAAGAATTTCTAGTGTACCATGGCATTTGGCTGAAAGCCTCATAATATTTTTTTGTATTTATAGAGTAGAATGTGAACATTTTTTTCCTATCTTTCACACTTTAAATAATTTAAGCTTTATTTCTTGGCCCTGGAAAATAGTGCTATCCTGGGCTGTCATCCAAGAAGGGCTTCTTAAAGGACTAACAAGTTTGGATTGACTCTGTAAGATATGAAGTCACTTGATGTTATTCCAGAAAGAGAAATAAACCAGCATTCATATGACTTTAATTTCTCAATAAACATTTATGAGGGTGGAAGTGCTTGGTGGTCAGCCCAGGAGAAGTGAACTCTCCCAGCAAGTGCATCACATGCACCTGAAGAATGCATGTCCCTGCCTTAGGTTAAATTCTTTCAGGAGGAATAGGAAGTGTAAGAGGCCCAAAGAACCTTTCCTTATTATACTGCTCCATTCCTTTTGATCCATTCTGACACTTTGTTATAGGTGCTGCTACCACAAGCTCATGATTTCTGTGCTAAACTCATTCCAGGTACAGGAATAGAAAGGTAAATAAAAAAGCCAAGGTAAGAAGGATGGACAAGAGAGTTACTATGGGTAAAAATTGTTTGTTAGAATTGGAGCCTATAACACTTTTTAGAAACTCTATTGAGATAAATTACAAAAATCAAAGACATAAAAACCACACTATTTTATTTCAGATGTTAGCTGGTTTAGTGTCATAAGCCCAGAGCATTTGGGTTTGAAGGGGCCTGAAAGTTGATCCAGATCTAACCCCCTGCTACAGGCAGGGTCACCTTCCACTAGACCAGCTTGCTCAGAGCTTCATCCAGCCTGACCTTGAACAATACCAGGAATGTGATATCCACAACTTCTCTGGGCAACCTGTTCCAGTGCCTCACCACCCCCACTGTAAAAAATTTCTTCCTTGTCTAGTCTCAATTTACCCTCTTTTTTCTTTAAAAAACAAATCTCTTGTCCTATTAAAACAGGCCCTGCTAAAAAGTTTCTTAAAATCCCTCTTTAAGTCCTGGAGGGCTGCAATGAAGGTCTCCCCAGAGCCTTCTCTTTTTTGGACTGAACAATCCCAACTCTCTCAGCCTGACTTTAAAGGAGAGGTGTTCCACCTCTCTGATCATTTTTGTGGTCCTCTTCTGCATCTGCTCAAGGTGTCCATGTCTCTCTCATGTTGGGGGCTGCAGGGCAGGACACAGCACTGCAGGGGGATCTCATAAGATCAGAGTGTAGGGGGGCAGAACCATCTCCCTCAACAAGGCTGCATCAGAAGCCATGCTGACTTTGATGCAGCCCAGGATATGGTTGGCTTTCTGGGGCATAAGTGCACATTTGAGTGCACTTAGGAAACAATCCCTATCTAAAGTCTATGTAAGTGTCGCCATAAACACTACTTTGACTTCGGCATCTTCTTCATCTGCGTGTTCTAGAGCAGCTCATTTCAACAGTGAGCAAAATTATTTCTGCCTGCAGGCAGTGGGATCATGTGCTGTGGTGCTGTGAGTATAGCTGATCTCTCCTGATGTGTACCAGCTGGGCTTCTGGGGACAGCTCCAGCTAAGGACCTCACTGTCTGGGGCAAGACTTGACACAGAATCAAGGCTCTAAATCTAAAGCCACAACCCAGAATACAGATAGCTGTATTTCAAGCTTAGAGGTATTAAACTAACCAGCTATCTCCTTGTTTAACCTTAAAGTTTCCCAAGTACTTAGAAATCTGTCCTGGAGTGCCCCAGCAAGAGCAGCTGGTCGAGCATTTTTTATTCCTCCATCCTTCAGTATCTTACTGTGGTAGCAGATCCAGAGCATATCAACATGTGGGAACTCCTTTCACAAAACACAGTAGTAACTTCTTTTTTAAAATACAAGCAAAAGAGGTTATTCCTGCCTTCTATATAGCATAAATGTAGTTAAAGTACTTGTGTAGGTATTGGGAGATTTCAAGTGACTTCCCAGTGCAGGGGAGGGTTTGCCAGTTACCTTGCTGGGCAAGAGCCCCCTCTGCTAGTCCTCTCAGAGCTGTGATAGTACAAATGGTAACTCAGGGTTCATGCAGTCAAAAGAGAAAACAACAAGGTTAAGCATTTTGATTTGTCTTTATGATCTGGGTTTCTTTTTTTTGTGTGTGCAAGAGACATATCTTTGATTATGTCTTTCCTTGTGTCAAGCCACTCCCCACCTTTACTAACATGACAAAGGCTCCTCTAGGATGATAAGTACTATGCAAGTGTAAGTGTCCTAAAAACTAAATTATTCTAAAACTAAAGAGCCAATTAAGTCCCAGATTGGTAACCATTAGAAATCTCTCTCTGAACCCTGGTAAGAGAATTATTCAGAAAGGCAATGTAACTGCTGAACAGGAGCAAGATCTTTGAACTGAATTATTGAAGAACACAGAGAAAACATGGTGCTCCCTTGCTGAGAAAAGCAGATATTGAAGAAAAGCTCTGTGCAAAATAAACCAAACCAGATTAAAAGAGAGACAGACTCAGTTTTGCAGACTAGACACAACCAAATACAGTCAGCAACAGCAAGTTAATACTTTGTCTCTCCCAGTGATGTGCTCAAGGTTCATGCAAAATGAACAGCACAGTAAGTAATTAATTGTAGTGCAGATACTTTGAACCCCAAGAAATGTGTTATGTTCTGGCTGTCACCACTTGTTCTGCAAAAATCAGAAGATTTCACACGTCAACTTTTGTTGAAGACAGTTTCTTTTTACTTTCCAAATGAAACTCAGAAAGAAGCAAGATGTGCTACAAATCTCAGAAGTTATTTACTCAACATTTTATACCAACTTATAAGTGCTTTAGACAACTCTGTACAAACATTAAGTAATTCATCAGCTGAGTTTTGGTGGCAGCTGTACCTAGGCTGTCTCTCAGGGGTAGATAGCATAAAGGCATAGTGGATGGGGAAGGAATCACACATAGGAGGAAGTTTCCCAAGCAAAGTGGAATGATAGTGCTTGACAACAGCTTACTGGGAATAAAACTGAGGTCAGACATGCCTTTCTGAATCTTTGTTTCAAGACTATGAACTTCACCTCCTGATTAGTGCCTCCCTGAGAGAGCCTTCTGCTGTACAAATCATCATTAACTGGCCCTTATCACTGCTTCTTTTCCCAAATCATCATCTCAGTTGACAATTAGCTCAGAGCTACTGTTTGACTACACATAGTCATAAATATGTCATTGCACACTTCCCATATACCCTCTACGTAAGCAAACTAAGTACGCAGAAGACACTAAAAATCAACAAATGCAAACTAAAGTTCTTGCTGAGTCCCATTGCAAACTGTACTTAAAAGCTCAGCTGCAGCATCCAGCCGGCCAGAGGCGTCTCTGAGGTAAAACACCACAGCTGCTGCCTTTGGTCCAGCAGCAAGGGCCAGACAAGGCCAGGAACCCCCCACCCAGAAACATCGGGATTAATATTCTATATACATCTTTCAACAGAATGAAAAGTTCTATTGTAAAGTAATTCAAAACTTCTTTTTTTTTGACAAAGCTGCAGATACTGAGAAGTCTTCTCTTGGTATCCAGAAATAAAAAAGAGAAGTTCTTCGCGTAATTTGTTGGAAACTAATGGAGCACATGGATGAGTTACTTTTGTTGAATCACTTGAGCACCAGAAAGCAGAATTATTAGCACTCCCTTTATGCTTGAAGGAGAAAGTGTGATTGGATCAGCCCTACATTCTTTGTTCTCCATCTCCAATGTTTGTATTGCTCTGTGCAGCATGGAAGACCTGGATACAAACTGTCCATTTCGAAAACTTTCTATCACATTTCAGCTTCCCCTATTGTTACAAATAACAAGACTGCTGGTAAATAGCCATGGTTATAGATAAGTTCTTTGTGGGGTCTTAACTAAAAATCTTCATTTTTGTTCCTTTATTTGTAGCTTTTGACATTTCAACACTGGTTTTTTGTAGTTCTATTTTTTACTTTATTTATAATTTCAAAAAGATCTTTGTCCAGATAAATAACTGTACTTTTCTGTCTTAGTTGTGTAAACTGTTAGGAACGAGCAATCTGCTATGTGGTTGTAAGTTTCTGGCTGGGGTCAACTCATCGTAACAATTCCGCACGCTGAATTTTTTATACCTTACTCAGAGCCCTAGATTCTGAAGGTAAATCAATATTTTAGAATCCAAATTTTGATGTTAAAAGAAGAAACATAAAAGATAACCTGCCTGCCCATGATGTTGCAGGGGGAAAAAAAAAGTCTTGAAAATTTGTTCTGTTTTTAAGAACTAAAGAATGATGGTCTACTTAAGTTATTTTAATGTTTGGAGTTAGCAGCATTACCCACTTCGTGTGAACATCTGTGCCCATTTGCAGCCTCCATACCTGAAACACAGCTCTGAAGTCCAAACATGCTGACATATGTTTATACAGCAATTAAAGGGAGAAGCTGCTCTGCCTGCAATGTATGACTCTACCTTTGGAGATCCCTGGCATCTTTACAGAAGCAGCACTGGAGGTGGCTGGAAGCAGTTCTAATCTTTTTCCTTGAACTGCTGCTGCTGCTAATGACTTCTGGCTGCTACTGTAAGGAACTGTGCCTTCTTCAGGAGATTTTTCAAGATGGGTAAGGACTCCACTGGAGTTTTGTGGGAGGGTCTAGAAATGGGAAATAGACCTCTGACCTTTTAACTACAGCACACAGATGTTCCTGGGGTAGCCCATACTGCTACTCTATAGCTTGCCTATCTGTAACATATAGGGAACACTGGTAAGTTGATCTGCTGGAACCTTGTTTAGCTTCTGTCAGACGAGAAAACAAAGAAATCTGAAATCCATTTTTAGGGAAGTACACTGCTGTCTGGTCTCTGGAAAATTAGTTCCAATCACACTGTTTCAGACCTATACAGGGAAAAGGCAGATGGATGCAGATTTGCCTAGTTGCCTTCTGTGCTGGATTTGGTTGGGGTAGAGTTAATTTTCTTCACAGTATCTGATATAGGTCTCTACGTGCTAGAAACATTGGTGACCACACAGGGATGTGTTTTGTTACTGCTGAGCATTGCTGACACAGAGTAAAGGGCTTTTCTGCTTCTCACCCTGCTCACCAGCGAGCAGGCTGGAGGTGCACAAGGAGTTGGAGGGGAAACAGCTCGGACTGCTGATCCCAACTGACCAAAGGGATCATGACCACAGACCATGTGGTGACATGGTCAGCACATAAAGCTGGGAGAAGAGGGAAACGTGGGTTGTCTGGAGCGATGGTGTTTGTTTTCCCTAGTAACCACTGCACCTGATGGAGCCCTGCTCTCCTGGGCATGGCTGAACACCTGCCTGCCCACAGGAAACAGCGAATTAACTCATCAATTTCCTTTGTTTGCATGTGCAGCTCTTGCTTTACCTCTTAAACTGTCTTTAGTTCAACCCACCAGTTTCCTCACTTCTACTTTTCTCTCTCCTGCCCCATTTGGAGGGAGTGACTGAGTGGCTGCATAGGACTTAGTGGCTAAACCATGACATGAAAATCTAAATCACGTGGTCCAAACTGGTGAGGTTTGGGATTCCAAAGAACAAAGATTATTCAAGATATTACACTTGTCTTTACCAAGACATTGTCCCACCACAGTCCTCTATTTCTAGCAGAGAAATTATCTGCTCAAAGTGCTGCACATCACATGTAAAAACTGTTTCTGACTACTCCTAGTAATTAAAAATCAGGCAAGACATCATGTCATCTTCAATAGTTTCCTATGTTTTGCAAACCAGAAATACTGATTTTAAGTGTTTACACTGCTATCAACACTATTCTTTACTAAGAACAGCAATTTAGGGATACTCTCTTACCAGTCTTTCCCAGTTTAGTACAAATGAGTTCATTTTAATTACAGATACAGAAATATCTGCAATGTCATGCAGTTCCAAAGCTCTTTAGTCCTTTTGGATGAATATTTATGGGGTGCAAGTACTGCTTCTAACAATCTCAAATTACACAGATCCCACGGAAAAGAAAGAGAAATTTTACAGCATTTTGTAAGCTCACACTCTCCCAATTTTTCATCTAATTACCTAATTATTCTCTCATTGATATAAGCTTTTCACAAAGAGTACTGACGGGGCTACAGAAAGGTGATACCAATTAATTACTAACAGTAATTGTCATTCCATAATCACATTAAGGTTTAATTTGCTGCTGCCAGCTTGTTAAACTGCCACTTACACATTTCCTTCTTTTATGTATTAAGAAAAATAGTAATCATGGACTTACTGCTTTTATAATTCCTAATTTTGCAGCAGCTTGAGGTATGTCTTCAGTACTCTGCAGCCATGCTGAGCTCTTTGAAGAGTCCAGTGAATGGGAAATTAACATTCTGAAGCAGCCTCATTTGGTTCATTAGAGCCAAATAAAATGCTCATTTGGAACACTTTAATCTCCACCATCGAGCAATATTCACTGAAAGGAGACACTAAATGACCCCACAGCTTGACTGTACACCAGTAATCATCATGATGTGATTTTTTGCTGTGTGTCTTGCCTTTGTGGAAAGGGAGAGGAGACAGACAGCTTTGTATTCTCCCTATTTGGTTGTGACAAGAAGGTTCCTCTACAGGCACTGAGCTGGGGATGACAGAGCCTGCAAAGGGGCGTGCAGTGTATAAGCTTGCAAACTGCAACTTCATCCTGCAAAACTCCAGGTAAAAGCACTTGTCCTGAACATTTCACCCACAACGGACAACACCACAAGCAAGCGCTAAAAAATTGGATGTCAGTCCAATTTTCTGTACAATAACTCTAGGATTATTCATAGTTCTTCATGGCTGAAGTCCTCAAAGAAAAAGAGTCATACAATTCCAAGAGAAAGAATTGGAACTCTCTCATATTAACTAGAACAGACTTCTAATACTGAATATCAGGATTATTTTTATTTCCACTGTTCCTTAATATGATTGCAAAGACTACATACCAACATGTATGAACATTTTCAGATTTTGGTTACTAACCCCATATCTCTCTGCAATCTCCAGGTCAGATGGATCTGGCTTTTCTAAGTGAAAGGTAAGGTATGGGAAGGGAGAGGAAAAGATAAATATTTCCCTTCATTCAGTCTTTCTAGACCCCAGCAGCCTGGCAGAAACTTGATTTCAATACAATATTGCAAAAAGTAAAAGCCACAGGCAAAACCCTCTTGAAAAGAATATAAGATCAGTTAAGGTTTAGTGAAGGTAGGAGAAGGGCTCAAAGGAAAATTTTGTTATGAAGAAAAATGAGTAAGATTTTATTGCATAAAAAAGACATTGGGGAAAGAAACCCACTAAGATACTTAGCAATTGTGACATAGCTGCAAATCTCTCTGATCTCTTTATTTTACTTCTTTCTTTTTCACAATGCAGTGAAGAAGAAAATGACAACCTGAAGCTTAGCAAATTGCTCCATGTGTGTCTCACCTTATATTCAATGATTCTTTTATTTTCTCTCTTATTCTGCTGAGGTTTTGTAAATTCTTTTATTTTTGTACACAGTCCAAAAGAACAAGTTGTATCAAAACTAGCCAAAAGAAACACATCCCTGCATATTTCACTTGCTTTTTTATTTTCCTCCTTTATTTTTGGTTTGGTTTTGTTTGGGGTTTTTTTGGGTTTTTTGGGTTTTTTTTTGTTTTGTTTTGGTTTTTTTTTGTTTTGTTTTGGTTTTTTTTTGTTTTGTTTTGGTTGTTTTTTTGCATTTTCATCCTTTTCTATTTTTCACCTATTTCATGCAGGTAAAGCCAAAATAACAGACTATTTAGGTTGAATATCACAAAAGAATTTTGGCAGTGGTATTTACTGACTTGTGAAATATTGCCCTGTGAAATTGTCAGAGCCTTCACTTTAAACCATTCTTATAGAGCTCCAGGGAACAAGGCAGCACCAGCCTCCAGAAGGCAAGTTCACAATATACTCAGTCTTTCCTTCTCACAGTCCAGATAAAAACACCATCAGATCTTGCCCTGCTTTAGAATTTTGGTAAATTCTGTTCTTCCTCATTTTGGAATTACAGAACTAACCACACCAAAAAAAAAACTTAGACTATTTTTACCAGAATTTCTCTGCGTGTGTGCAAACTTCAGGGTTTTAGTTCTGGTTTGAGTAGAAAGAAATATTCCAGTCAGTTGTATTTAGTGTAATATTTGCTCATTCTCAGTAAAAATTATTTCCCCTACATTTAAAATTACAGAAATTATTACAGAATTACAGTAATTTCCAAAGTATGCTTATATATGCTTCTGTGACTAAAGTTACTAATGACTACTGACTGATATCACTGTGTCAAAACATTGTGGACCATATATTTTACACAAAGTAAAGCAATATTTCATTGAAACATATTGAAAAACAAGATGGAACCTTTAAGAACTATACCACAAAGTCTATTTTTTAAAAATAGGTCTATGTTTAAAAAAACAAACAAACCTTTTACAATTACTGCTTTCTGTATACATTCAGTTTCAAAAACCTTCAGTATAGTCCATTCCATTTTCAGTATAGTAGTAGAGTCCATATTCAGTATAGTCCATTCCATTTCATTTGGAAAGATTATGTTTATATTCATGTTCAAGACTTTCAAACTGCATCATTATTATTGCTATTAGTTGTCAGTATCATGAAGATAAGAATATTTAGATCACCAAGAAGTGGAACTTTATGAAGACACAGCAGTGTATTCACTAGGTGCTACAACATTCTACCTGATTCCTTGGACTCATCATGGAAAATGGTAATAATGGACCCTGTCCTGATAATTTGCACCACCAAAAGTTTTCTGCCTCTGTAGCAAAATATATAGCTGATTATTTCTTCAACAATACTTCTCAACAATTTTCCTGGGATTTTCATTAAGAATAATTTTCCAACAGTGAATAATTTTCACAGTGAAGCCTACAAAGATAAATAAAGCAGTAAAATATTAGGGGGCTCTTACCTGCAGTCAACGCTGCTGTGAAGATGCTCTCTCTCTTTGATCTTAAGCAAGTTGTCTGGAGCACTGGTAGCAGTCTAGTTCTGATATTCAACATCTAAGAAGGGACTATAAAAAAAACCAAAAGAGATGCTTGGAAATATATTCTAGCATTTAGAACCAATTTGGACCCTGTGTTGACACAAGCACTTTGGCATCAGAGCTGTAGCTACTAAAACTGCACACACATATCCACTATAGTAGATGCAGCTTTAGGAGAGTGCAGATGCAAAATTAAACACTTCCAGTGTAGCTAACAGGGTCACACTTGGTCTGTTCAGGTATTTATAGGTATGTGGCCCACTAAAATTATTTTTTTAAAAATTTCACCAAGTGGCAATAAAAATATATTGGATAAAATCAAACCAGATTTTCAAGCCAGCCATCAATTCAATAAATGTACAATATGCTTTGTCCAGTGCCAAACTTCAATGAAATAAGCAATGAGGTGTGTTTTATTACTGTTGATATTTGTGTCTTGAGACTCTCTAGTCCAATTTTACAAAACAAAATATTTAGGCTTTAATTTCACTGTGGCCTCTGATTAGAATACATTACAGAAGCTCTGTTTCTTCTGAGCATCTAGCACCCAGTGCTTTTGTATTTTTCCTTTAGCGAAAGAACAATTTCTTGGCTTAATCTGTTTGAAGATCTGTTATTATTTTAATCATGAACATTTTACCCTCTCATGTCAGGTCATGCAGATGTTTGTGTTTTAATACCACTTCTGTTGACATGAATAGGAGTTACAGTTTTGCAATGAAGGTAGATCATATACTATAACATGCAGAAGTAAAATTTAGGCAGCTAATCAGTCTATTTGTAAGCCCATTTAAAATAAGAATAATGGTGGGCAGAGGGATTCTACTCTATCACCTTGTAGATGTGATAATAGACCTTCATACCTCTAGGGGTCAGTTACTGAAGCTCATCAGAGGTACACAGTTAACTACTTTTTGTTAATGATCTCAGCATAGGAATTTATTCCAGAGAGTAATGATGTTAATTAGGAAAGTTTTGATTTTCAGCAGCAATTTTCTGTTTGTTGATTTCACTCAGAATCAAGAAGTAAAAATTAAACTAACTTTACTAATAAAACTTTCCAGTAGTTGTTAACATATTGCTATTCAGTATTTTCCAGTAGAAAAACAAGTTTAGCTTTGTCATTGGCTGCATTTTTCCATTTCTTTCCAATCTGCATATTCCTTTCTGTGTTCATCCTTCTACTGTCAGGCCTCAGTCCCATTATCTCTTTTTCCCTGCATTTTATTTTTTTTTTTTCCATCACTGAAATAATAAAAGGACTCCATGGAAAAAAAAAATCAAAGCCAAAACCCTCATTATATTATCACTAAATTCTATATTTGGCAGTGCATAGTGTGCCATCTATATTATAATATATGCACTCATAATAAATCAAGATTTCCTATAAAACTTGGCCCAACAAGCTTCCTAACATTTGAGGACTTGACTTTGAAATTGTAGATTAGTTTAACATTATTTTTTTTAAAAATTAGTACTGAAAGGTCAGAAAGATAGAGGTATATAAAAATAGAGACACAACTAATTCATCGAAATAAGAAATAAGAGAGTCAAAGTTTTCAATCGCTCTTGAAGCCATAGTTGCAGGCTCAGAAAGAAAAACATGTGCCACTTCAGAATAAATTTACACCCAAAATGTTACCCCTTTCAATGACCAGAGCTCAAAATCTCTCATTTGGTGAGCAGACACATACTCAATATGCCCTGTGAGCTACCTAAACACTCCAAGTACACAATATCCAACTAAGAACCCAAGCATCTGACACACTGGATTTGGATCTTAAGTTTCAGGACCACGCACAAGCATTTAAAATGGTGTTGTTCCGCTATTAACTGAGATTTCTTTGAGCTATTGCTCTCAAAACATTTAGAAACAAAGAGGAGTTTCCTGTCTGTGCAGTTTGAGCTACATCCTTTGGTGTCTATGCTTAGTTCTTTAGGAAAATTCTTGTAAGGACTGCTCACCTGCCTTCTGAATCTGAAACCCAGCATTTTAGATTCGGTTCGCTGTATATAATTTCCTTCAAAGGCAGAGCTTTTGTCCAGAGAGCTGCTCTGGACGACACTTCCATTGCTGACACAAAGGCATTTCAGGTTTCTCAGCCAGCACTCTGAATGGTCACTTAGAAAGAGGCCTTTGCTTTGCTACAATCCAAGTCATCCTATGCTCAGATGAAAGAAAACTCTCAAAAGGCAGTTCCTCTTTAACAGACAATAGCTGAAATAGGGTCAGTGACTTAGAAACATAAGGTGTTTCTTGTTACATCCAAGAACCTGAAGCATGCCTTCCCTGCCAGTCGGTGGCATCGTTAAATCTCTGACAGTTTTAATGATTAGTCCAACAGTTTCTTACCTCCTTTGCAAGCAAAATGCCAGAGGAGACAGTTTCAGCCATTAGGACAGCTACACTGCATACAGTTTTCCCCAGTGATGCAGTCACAGTCCCGAGTCTCTATACATTTTCATTGCAAAAGGTATCTCATAACCCAGCAATAGTGATGCCATGGTAATCTCTACATGAAGTCTTTTAAGTTCCATTATAATATTTCATTATTATATCAAACTTAGTGTTAGATCCCCAACTACAGGAATAGATACACCAGCTTACAAAGGCACAGCAAGAGAGAAACCAGATCAAAACATCTTACTAGATAAAATAAACCTTTGAAAGTGTTATATTTCTATGAGTTCTTAGAAGATTTTCTGAATGGTTTCAAATGATGTAGGATGGAAGTGCAATTTCCTTAGGGAGAATCACTGAAACAGTGTGATACAACATTCCTTTAGCAATACAGTAATCATAATTCCAAGGACTAAAGTTGTACCAGGTAATAAAATCTATAAAATCTGGCATCCAATAGATTCTCATGTTTCCTGCTCATCACACAACTCATACAGAATGATTAGCAAGACTGGCAGAACACAAGAGGATGCGAGCTCAGTAGTGTAAACAATATCAGTAGAAGACAAAAGTGGATAAATCCTAGCTCTTTCCATAAAGTCTAGCCAGCAGGGAATGAATCAATTTTAAAAGGAATTCAAATTTTCTAAACTAATTATTATGCCACAACATATCCCGTTTAACACTGCTAAAGAACAGCTACCTCAAAGGCAGCTGCTGTTCACACCATGATTCCAAGCAGTGAGCAAAGACAGGCCGGGCTACAAACTGCAGTTAATTCCACCCTGATTACCAAGGGACACACAGCATGCTTCAAGTGAAGATTTCAAAGAGCTGCAACATTTTAGTTAAGAAGAGCCCTTGGTTATTAAAGTCTTAACAAGAAAAAACAACACAGAACATTGTAAAATATTCTCATTTCTTTTCCAGCAGTCGATTTTCTTTGAACCACAAATAAGTCAAGACTAAACAGATGAAACAGGTCATAAGTCAGTCTGTTCATTCCACACCAAACCATCAACAAATAGATACTGTACATGCACCAACATGCCTTTTTTTTGTGTACACAGATGGCTTTTGAAAAATCCAGAGAATCAGATAAAATACAGGCAACAAGCAACCCATCTTTTTCTCACATCTCAGAACTAAAGAGCATGCATATGGAGACCAGCTCTTTTCTTTGAGCTATTTTGTGTTTCTGTTGCAGACTGTCACCCAGACCAGAGATAACTGTATGTGTAAAACATTCACTGGTAGAAAAAAAAAAAATCATCAATTTCCATCCTTCAAGTTTTGCATTAATGTCTAAACCTCCTCATCTTTGAAGTTTGGCTCAGCAAAAACATCCAACAGAAAATAAGGATTTTATGAAGATATCTCAAAACAGTGGTCATGGCTAAGCAGTTGAAAATAAGACCTCAGGCTAGTGATTCCTAGATTTTCTGGGTTGGGCATTGTGCTGGAAGATGCCAATTTCAGGCCTCCATGACAGGACTGGTGCATGGCTCTCCCAGGGCCCTGAGTTCACCAAGGGCTATAACAGCCCTGAGTAACCACACCTTGTGGGCTTGGGAGCTGAGTCTGAGCTCTAGGCTCTGACAGGAAGAAATGGGAGCATTTTCCCCTTTTGTTGCTTGGTCTCTTTCCTGAAAGACGCCTGTTTCATGCTAATGTCTGACTGTAAATGGATGAATTTAATATTGTACAAAGAGTAAAAAATTGGCATTTAAGTCTCAGTGATTTTTAAGAGCAGGTAAAAAAAGGGAAGCTACAAAAGACAGAACACAATGACACATATAAAAAACATTTTCAATCCAAAATGAAGTAGAGAAAGAAGGTGTCTTACATCTGTGCCTAGGGAAGGTGGGGATTTTGAAGAGTATCTAGAACCAAGGAACATTTAATGGTGTCTGGGAGCAACATATGTTCTGCTTTATCTGTCATTACACAGGAAACAAAAAGAATTGCAATAATTTTACAAATATATACCTAACAATGTTAGGTTGTAACCTAACACTCTTAGATTACAAAAAGCATTTTTGTTTTAAACTGTCATGAAGCCAGAAAATTGACATGTAAAGATATATCTTACCATTCCCCTGACAAAATTTGGTCACTCACCTAGAGCTAAAAGCCTCTATTTTTTTGCTGTTGTTGTTTTTCTTATTTATTCAGTTGTTTTCATTTTATGATGGTTTCCGCTTATGTGAATAACTAAGAAAAAAAATTACCTTTTCTTAAACCTATTCAGCAGAATCTAACCTTTCAACCTTTGTTTTTGCACTGTATTTCTTATTCCTCCACTGATACTACAAGCGCTTTTCGTTTTTCAAACAATAGTTGGTTAACTCAAAAGTAGAAAGCATCACATACTCACTGAAATATATACACAAAACTAAATTTCAGAAAGTTTTGTTGTTTTACTAATACACAGCAAGAAAACTGGCATAAGATTTTCAGTCCTAATGATTCGTTTTTAAAACGCTGAACACAACCGAGCACTCAGACTTTTGTCAGATGCTATTGAATTCCAGTTCAACAACCTTTCTCCATTTACATATTTCCTACATATGCATGAAGTTAAATAGCAACAGGAAGCAATACTGCTGCTTGTTTCAATTTTATCAGAAGCTTACTACTGTTTTTCCACTTTGGAGAAACAAGTTGTCTTCTACTGGAATAAAAAGTACATGCTTTTTGTAATAGAAGAAATCTGAAATCTCTGCCAAAATGGAATGAATGAAGCTATATTGCAAATTAGTTTCCTTAGTAAGTTTTCTCTACTGGTGTAATGTGATAAATATTTATAAAATATTGCTGTAAGGAAAAAAGTACTCATATTCAGATAACTTTCTCCAGTGCTAAGCATCCTGTATGTATCTCGCATATACCTCCCTTAAGCAATTTGTGTTAGAAGCCAGACTACAATAAAGACACATCTTTTCTTGACTGAAAGTGAAAGCGAGCATTGTGTAAACACAAATTTAATCAGCATATTTGGGTTTGTTTCTGAGACAATTGTGAATAACTACTCTGTCTTACACACTACATCACAGCACATAAAATCCATATAACTCTGTCATTCAGAATTCCTCACATAAACATGGATTTACTGTGGCCCTGTAGATAAAATCCCCCAAAAAGTGCTGTAGCTTTTCAGGCAAGAAGACTCTTGCAATAATCTCACCAAACTTTGCCTCTCATAAACCACTGAATTTTATCAATTAAATCCTTTAAAAAAAGATATGTCCTCCAGCAGAGCTATGTGAAGATCTTGTCTATATTTAAAGGCCTCAGGGAGATGAATTCAGCACATTCATAAATAAGTTTTTCCAGCAGTTAATGAACTTTTTTAGTAAAAGTTTTAGTCTAATTGCTGTCTGCAATATAGCTCTCTGTTAGATTGCAGAGCTCTCTTATTCTAAGATCATACATATAGAAGTCAGACAAGCCACCCAAAAAGTATTCATTTTCTTTTGTTGCTTTTTGTCATACTAACAACACTCTGTTTATGTTGGTTATTCTGCTGTAGATACGTTACAAATTGGATTTTTGCCTCCTTTGAGTTACACTGCATAGTTCTGAATCATGTTCTTCGCTGCTTTCCAAAGCAGAATTTCTCATTCTAGTAGTCTATTCTGCATTCTTGAGTCCACAATTTACTGTCTGCTATTCTGGTGTATTAAATTCTGAGCTCAAGGGGACTCTGTTTATCAGGACATTCAGAAAACTGTAGAACTGCCTTGTGTCTATAATTTAGTATGTCACAATATAGTTTTGTCATGGATAACTTTCTGAAGCTTTCTGACTTGTACTTTTATTTTAGGACCCTCAGAGCTAAGAATGAATTAGCTAATTAGCAATGAATTTTGCAGTTATCCAGTATTATGTTCTAGAATTTTTGTCTAATATTTCTGTATACTGAGAGGTATTGAAATAGAACTTACAGCACAAAAAAATAGGCTTTCTCTTTGGAGAAATGTCTTTTGGTTTTACTTAGCGAAAACGAAATTCAGAAATAGAGAGGAATTTTGAAATAATTCAAAATGTACAATAAAGCAAAAAAAAATGGAAATTATGACAGTAATAATCCTTCATTAATCAGAGGCATAACTGAGTAATTGGCTTGGTCTCACTTTTCCCTAATTTGTTTGATAAAGATTTCACTTTCTATTGAACTTTTGACATACCCTGGAGCAGAATATCACAACAAATATCACATCTGAGGAGCTTGCCTAGAGACTGGACTTAGCGACTTTGCATTCTCCATCTTCTGGAGTTTAGAGATTTTGCTTCTTCTCCTCTAGCTGTCCCTGGGATATCTCTCAGTAAGATCTCCAGTGGTACAGAACAGACTGTTTTGCAGTGATTCTCTTTCTCCTTGAACATGGGATAGGGACTATCAAGATCTTTCCCTAGCTTGTTCTTTGCTTTTCATTGTCTTTTGTCTCCCTCTCCCTTTCTCTCTTGTTCTACGTGTTAGCCCATAGAATTAGGAGATCTGAGAAACACAGTGTTTCACTGATACACTCTGGATTAGTTACTGAGCAAAGAACAACATAGTGGACTCCTGCAGCCGTTCCTCCAACAGCTGTTTCTGCATCCCATTTGTCTGCAGAAACATAACAAACCCCAATAATTAAATGGATAATCATCTTATGGGGAAAGTCAAATTAAAAATGTCAGGGAAAAACCTGCATGGGGATTAATTACTTCTAGTCATACAAGTCTCTCATCAAATCAGATTGTCCAACTATGTGTTGGATGTTTCTAAAAAGTGAAATGTTTGTACAAGTTGCTAAAAAAGGTTTTTCTCCTGACAACCCTGAGTGGGATGGAAATGTGAGATAGATGTCTGAGCAAGCAATTAGCATCCTTATTGCTTCTGTCTTCCTCAATAACCCTAGCATCATTAAAGGGCAATAACAAAGCAGATGAGTGTTATCCTTTGAAGAGGCTTAAAATACAGGAAGAATAAAACAGAGTGGTGGAGTGACTACTTTAGTTTGCTTTGCACAGAAATTTGTTTACACTGAATAATTCACATTTGGTGCAGTCACAACCTTTTCATCTCTCTGAAAGCTTGCACAGCCTGCAAACAAGCCCATTATACTAGAAATTCTTGATGCCTTGAAACTGAGAGGAAATCAATATACTTGGGCAACTCATTACATTACAAGGTACAAGTCATATATTTTATAAGCTCATTATTGGCACACGACCTATTAAAACATTTTGTAAACTTATCATGAGTGCAGAATTTGCTACTGACATTATTTCAAGTAACAGGCTATTTTTTATGCAAGGCCTAATTTCTCTTGACAAATTTGTCCTATTGCTACCTAGCAGTGAAGGATTTAGGGGAGTGAGCTTCACCATGAAGGTCCTTGTGTATAAAAAGTGCCACAGTCAGTTTCTCTGATTCCTTAGGGCTTTTAATGGCTTTCCTGCAGTATCAGAATGCAATTCAGAAATGCTTGCACAGGACAAATTCTTCTAGGCAAGCCTTGAGTTTGCTAAGTGGACCTCTCAAGAATGACAACTTTCCATCCTATTCCCAAGTTTTTACTATGCTCCCACCCTTATGAATATCAAAAAATGCTTCTCTTTTATTCTTATTCTCTGAAGTTTATTTTAAGCAATCTATTCCATGCCTAACTGAAATTCAGGTTTAGAAATTAACTGCTTGTTCATTCTAATTTTGGTCTAGGTAGACTTGTTGGACTGTGGTCTTGACAAGAATCATTCTCTGCAGTGCACGTCATCACAGCACAGTATTAGCCGTGGCAATCCTATGGGGAATATTGAGCCATGTCCAGTATGAGGACCAGAGCAAAGCTAGGCATGGAAAGACAAAGAGAAGCTCATCTGGACTGCAACATCATCTGTGAATGGAGAAAATTATGGGATTCTCAGTGGTCACTTCCTGATTGTCAAAACCCTTTAAAACTCCATATATCATAACTTGCTCCATTGGCAAGTGGTATAAATAGCTCAGGCAGCTTAAGGGGCTCAGTGACAAACTGTTGTCCCTTGAGTCTATATTTGATGAACTGAAGAGTTCAGGGAGATGGGAGGGTAAAGTGACAAGGTTTCAAGGAAATTACAGAATTTCATCTTCAGGCTAAGATGCACGCTCCTAAGGAGGCTGAAAATCTCTTGGCAGAAAGCAATCAGGCTAGAAAGAGGGCAAACCTGACAGAAATGCCCAGTGAAGCTGTCCTCTCACATTAACCACAGCCCCCCAAAGGCTGAGATCTCAGAGTGCTCTGTTGGACTCTGTGTCCCTTGGAGACACTGCACTCAAGGAAAACAGACAAACAGCACGTTTGTGATGCCAGAAACAAACATGTGGCGCTGCCCCTGCCAAATTCTACACAGCAGTCTAGGGGTACATTCAGCATTTAAGGAATATGGGAATCTATATAAGAGAGGGAAGGGCACATCCTGTTCTAGACTCAGAATGAAAGCTGTTAGGAAGGGCTCTAAGGACCGAGAGACATTCAGATTGACGATGAGTACTCAGTTTATTTTTCTCAGAAGTGAGAATGGAAGAGATGACCTTGTGCTTTCCTAATCAAGCTGGGTAAGCTACAGCAAGTTGCCCAAGACTGCATCCACTTTGAATATTTGACTGCATTGAGTTTTGAATATTTTCAAGGATGGAGACTTCACAGCTTCCCTGGGAAACATGTTCCAATGTTCAGCTACAGCAGAAAAGTGTCATATTTTACTGTCTCAAGGTTTGTGCTCATTGCTTCTTGTCACTAGGCACTAAGAAGAGTCTGGATACATCCTTCTAACATCCTCCCTTCAGATATTTATACATTCTGATAAGAAGCGCCTTGAGTCTTCCCTTCTCCAGGCTAAACTTTCCTAGTTCCCCTCCTCACACAAGGATGTCCTTAGTCATTCTTGTGGCCCTGCATGGATAGCCCCAGGATGGCCATTTTCTGGCTGGTTGGATAATTCAGCTCATCACACCAGTGTCTTCTTTACCTTTCCTGAAGCACTGACAATAGTAAACTGATGCTCCTACTAGCAGTAATTTCTTGGATGTTTAGCTCATGAACTTGAGATTTAACTCCTCCTCATGCTGATGGTTAGAAAGAAATTTTATCACAGGTCTGAGTGACCAGAAGATATTTATGGGGATATCAGTTGAATCAAGAATTTATATTGAAAATATCTCATAGACAGACTGGACTCAGAATTGTTCTCTTTCCTTTTAAAGAGAAGTTCAGGTTACATGGTAACACTGAATTTTAATCCTTGTTACTCTGTAGAAACCTGACAGTCAAATTATTCTATTTTCACAGAAGTAGGAGGTATTACTGTAATTCCTTTAAACTGCTTTTCTTCTGTAGCTAATGATAATTTTAAAGTAAAATTTATATAAATTTAAATAAAATTTATGCTAACAGCAGTTAATCTCAAAGAAGAGAGCAAGACCGTAAGCACTGCTGCAGGCAGTAAATCACATTTAAAGCTAAGTAATTGAAAGCCGGGCTAAGTGACCCCCCCCATGCAAAACATCAGCAACTGTCACAACTCTGTTTATTCTAACTTTTTTTCTCTGATGTTTCTAGCTGAACTCCTATATTGGCTTGCCTATACTTAAAATTATTAAAATGGAAATGAATAACAATTGTTAATAATAATTGTTAGTATAAGCCAAGAGCTATCACAAGCCCAGATTCACACCAGGAATCATTCCAGAATGTCTGTGTGGTGAGCTGAAGCTTGGAGACAAGACATGGCTAGGAAATTTAAGAGCAAACAATTCTTAAAAGAGACACACTCTCTCCAGTGTTTTAATTTCCTAGAACTTGCTGAGGAAGATTATGTTAAATAAGAAAAATGAACACTGCCAATTTACCTGCAAAGAAAGTAAAATAAAATAAACCCAAGAATCATTACATATGTATTGACCACATATTTTATATATATTGCTGTAACACAGAGCTGCAATAGGATACAAAGCTATGTCCAGTTTTCAGCAAATTACTCATTCCTGCACTACTGGAAAAGAGGAGTTAACTAAAATTAAAAAAAAAAAAAAAAAACAAAACAACAAAACAGCTTAGCATCTCAGAAGCTTAATTATTAAGGTACCCCAGAAACTGGTAGGTAGAGGAAAAAAAAATCTCAAGTGGAAGCATGGCTTGGAACTTAATATTTAGAGGCTGAACTGTAAGAAACTGAATGTTTAATATCAGTTTTGTGAGTTTTTTACATTTTCACCTTTTTGGTTAAAACCTGCCAAGGTAAAAAATCACAAAACCAAAAGCTCAGATTTAGAAATGTTCCTTTTCAGTTGCATAACTGCTTGTCTTATCTTGTCAGTTTTCTTGTCAGATTCAATCCCTTGGCACTAACAAGTCCCCATCTGAAAGCTGCAATGAAAAAAGCGTCAAGTAACTGAGATGTGGATCAGGAATGGAGAACAGTGTAAACTTGGACAGCAATTCCACAAAATCTAGCTAGTGTTTCTTAGAAATATCTGAAGGACCAAAGAAAGACAAATTTACTTAAGAAAAAAACCAAAAAGACAACTAGAACAATATGAAGGACTGGTCTAATGCATCTGGGCTGTAAAATCTTTGCCATCTGGTAATGAAGAAGACAACAAAGAATAGTGGAAATGAAGAGGAGCAGCTTAGTTTTGAGGCAGATAATCTCAAAAACTGACCAACAAAACAAAAACAAACAACCCCCCAATCATCAAAGGAAATAAGGAAACCATTTTATAATAAGGAAACCATTGTATAGCACCTGCATGAATTTGGTGCCAGTTTGTCTGGTACACCCTTCAATAAGATTAATCACTAAGGTTCAGTATTAAGTTAAATCTGGTAAATTCAGCCATTCTGGGAACTCTTCTAGACTGACTAAAATTCTGAACATTTTGTCTAGGCTTGCACCACATACATTGCAAAACCTGGAATTAATTCTTCAAGAGTCTGCCTACTGCAATTGTTCTAAAGCCTGGTTTAACAAAGGCAGGGGGGAAGTACGTGTTCCTAAGGATAGCTAAATCCCTGAAAGTTATGTAAAAGGATGAGATGTATGAGAGAGGGAGGGAAGCATGCGATGAGCTGATCTCTGAATGATCCTAAGCAGAATGATTGGAGCAAGAAGACCATTGGGCAGCACTTTATGGTAACCCTCAGCAGGCACAGGGCTGTGTTGCACTACGTTCCACTTACAGCTTGGCCCTCAGGACAGCATCATGCTGAGCGTGTCCCTGTGCCACAGAAAAACTCATCCAGCTAATGGTAACAGGGGCCTGCAGGCAGACCCAACTCAGCAGCAGCCACTGCACCACCTGCCTGTCCCTGCCTTTATCTGAAAAGCGCAGCAACAAGTTCTCATGAGAACTTTGTTTGCCAGTAAAAATGATCAATGGAGTTGTTTTATTCTACCTTTTTGAGAAAATCCTGCAAGAGCTCAGAGGCCAAAATGCTGTATGCTCTTGCCATGGATGGGATCTGCACAGTGTGCCGTGTTCTGATCAGAGGTCTGTCGATGCTGTGCAGCTCAGCGTTCCCAGCATCTGAGGGGATGTAAAATGATCTGTACCATCCTCTCTCATGTTAGTGTAAATGAAAAGTGTTTTAAGAGATACTTGGCAGTGTCCAAGTCCTTTTCCTACTGGGACCATACCAAAAACCAGCACCTCCTGGAGAAAAACCGTAAGAATACATCAATGAGAAGGTGATAGGTCAGCAGGGAAACAGGTTTGTCTAAGGATTCAATGTAATATTTATTATAATGCCACATTACATTTTAATTAAAATTATCTGCCTTCAGGATAACTAAAATCACTTCAGAGAGGTGACAAGATGTCAACATTTCTCAGTTTCACAAGAAAAGAGGTGACAAGATGTCAACATTTCTCATGGAAGTACTCATGCTTTTGCCAAACCTGAATCTCAAGTTTTGCTTTGCTTAAGAAAAACTTTATGAGAAACTCTTCACTGAAGTATCATTCACTGGAAGATTGATATTATCTCCATCAGGAAAACTACAATGCATACTCTCAAGAGAGAAGGAAGGAGGCAGACAGCATTTGTCTCTGCTGCTTGTGAATGACCAGCCCACTGTACTAGACTCCACTGAGGATGGCACTTTAGGAATTAAAAAATACCATGTTTTACAACTGGCTTTACAGGGCCATGTTCCATGCTTCTTTCTCAGTGGTTCTGTAACTCCCTGCCTGTGCCTTTTCTGCCCCAGGCCATATTATCCATTTTTTCTTTTTTTGCAAAGTGATGATGTAAGACTCAGTCTTTTGATACTTGGAAACATTCTGTACATGCCTGCAGCAGCAAACCTGAATGTGTCTGCCAGAATATGCAAGGCAGAAATGCATCTGTTCCCCACTTATGAAATGGCTTCTTTCTGAGGTATTCCCAGTACCAGCTCATTTCTGTGTCAGGTTTCACATTCCAAAACCTGAAGCAGTTTTCTTCCCACCAGATATATTTTAAATAATTTTCAACTTCAACTGGCATCACTTTGGAATGATGAATACTTTTTTTCTGCTCAGAGTCATTAATTTCATTTTAAATGTTTTTCAGCCTGTCCAGTTTTCCTTTTATATCAACACATTTTTTCATCAAAAGGTTCCATTAAATATTTAAGTGTCCTAATGATGTTAATGCAAGTCTAGGAAGATGTAGGCAATGCATTTGCTCAGCGCTGTACCAGAGCAGCATTTTAACTATGTGGCTCAGATGAATCTTGCATCCTTCCACTCAACAGTGAGCAGCTTTCGGAACAGAAGTCTGGGTCTACATCAGTTTTCTAAGTGGGAACATTACCAAACTTGGCCAGCATTTGGATACAGCAGTTTCTATTTCAGTATTGAATTCAGCAAAACTCTGGAAACACTAACTCATGAGCTTTGAGAAGTGCACATCAGGCCAACAGTCCAGTAATCTGTAATTCTGTATTTAGTGAGAGGTGATATGCCCTTAGCAAGTAACTTTATGCCCTTTCAGAAAGTGGAACCATCACTGGATACAGCATTCCTTTTAACAATGTTTACATTACAGTTTTGTAGCATTCCATAAGAACATTGTCAGGGTCACCTGTGTCTCTCAGGTTGGAAACGTACACCCAAAACTGCTTCCTAAATGGATTTTCCTTTCTTATTATTTAAACAGTCTATCTCCTGTCTATGAAATCAGTTCCTTGACTACCTCACCAAAAAAAAAAAAAAAGTAATTCACACACTTTCCCCCAAAAAACTTCTAAATATTCCCAGTCATTTTAAAAAATTGCCAAATCACTAATCTATCAACAGAGTTGTTTCCTTGGCCAGCAATAATTTCCACAATATCTGTTGCTGTGCACACTAAATTGTGTTTCTGAGCTGGTGTGCCTCCCAGAGGTCACAACTGTAATCTGGGAGGCTCTTCCCATAATTTTGAAAGTCCCAGATAAGGATATAGACCTTGATATTAAACTCTTGTTTTTCATTTCTTGATCTCAGCTTTGAGTGTGATGCCCTTTGAGGCTGCTCCCAGTTATTCTACAAAATACCCAGTGGTAACAAAATTTCTCTCTATATTTATATATAAGTATACACAAAACCATATATACACACTTATATATATGTACACTATGTGAATATTTAAAAGCATATTTATGTATATAAAGGAAACCTCTGTACACAAACACCTAGCTGCAAAATTTGACAGCAAATGCTTTTCAAAGGCTGTTTCAGATCCTTCTGTGTTTAAATACTGTTTCCCACACTGACAGGTGGTTTCAAATTAACATCTGCAGACCTTGCATTACGACTGGGTACACTTGCAAAGTGTTTCATTTCCTCAGGATTAGATTAAACACTTGGTCCAGAGACAGTGGAAGCAAATTCTGCTTCCTGTTGAAAGGATTCTGCTGTTGCCTTGATGCATCATGAATTTTTTGTTGCTCTGTACTTGTTTACTCAACTCCCCAGTGTAAAACTAACCAATCTATCTAGACTCCTTGTCTGCCCCTTCTACCTTTTCACTTGAAATGGATTTTTACTTCTGCTATAAACTGCAACCAGTTTTCAGTTCAGGCAGCTGTTGTATGATTTCTTGATCACAGCATATTTTTATTTGCAGGGGTCTCAAATTCTACAGTTTATCTAATTTTGTATTAATTGACTGATTAATGGGTGAGTATTTAGTTTTTCCCAAAGGTTAGCTGTTGCTCAGAGGTGGTACTGATGCCTTCTTTTGGGTCACAATGCAGATCCTTTGCAGATTTTAACCACAATGAGTACAGTTCTGGCTTTTGTTTGTTTCTCCCTGCTAGATTTTGAGCAAAGTGGCTATGATATAGTGCAATGTTGTATTCTCTATCCTTTACTGTCTCTGACTGAACAGAAACAAACTGGAAACAATTTTTCTGTGTGTTTCAATTACAGGATTCCAGAAAAAATAAGAAGTTGTGCTGCTTTTAAAATTATTATTACTATTAATAGTAGTAGTATCCTACTTAGTCAGTAGTTTTGTCATATAATGTTATATTTCCTTTAGCAGCTTCTCCTTTCCTCTTTATCCTGTCCTCTTATGCTGCTCCTGCAGTAAAAAAAAAAAAAAACAAAACAAAAAAAACTGGGAATGCCCAAGAGAGTCGTGGCACCAATCCACCACTATGGGAGAAGAGATTTGCTGTAGGGCAAACAGACCTGTGGTAGGAATGAACCCACATGCTCCAGTGATGATAACTGAAGTTATTTTCAGCAGAGCTGTTTCTCACATTACTTCTCTGCTGTTTTGCCATCGGGGGTAGGCAGCCATTCAGAGACATGGCATCTTCTTTGGGTTGTTATGAAAACAGCAGATGCCACCACTGGTTCTCCACTGGGACTGAATGAAGTGTTCAGTAAAGAGAATGGTCCTACCTAAGGCAAGTTATGTATTATATTGAGACGTAAGTGCCACTCCTTTCCTGTCTTTCATCAGTTCACACTGTATGAAATAGTCAAACTGCCAACAATTTAGATAACACCTTTCATCTAGAAGCATCCCAAAGCCTTTACAGAGATCAGTTTTCCCTACTGTTAAAACACAAGCATCTTTAGCACGCAGTAACATTATTCAAAATTCCAGGACAGGAAGTGGAGCACTAAAAAAATCCCACACTCAGACTAGGCAAACATTTACTGGTTTTGGAGAAATAAACCTTCTGAACAACCCAACAGTCCCATACATGTGCTTTAAAATTGCTCTTGAGAGATCTACATTCTGGAAACAAAAGCATATTCAAGCTTCATAGCCCATGCTTACTTAGCCTGCCAGAAAACTATTTCATACTTTGTCTTTTTGATGAACCAGCCAGGAAACTCCGTCAAAATAGCCATTTGCTAAGAATCCATCATTCAGTCAAGGATGATATTCAGATACTTTATGTACATAAAGTAAGAAGACACTGTCATTGCCCTGAATAAATTACAATACAAGCACAGAGATAAAGCAATGCCAGTGGAAACAGAGGAGGAATAGCCAAAATATTTAAATGCAGCAAAAACATAATGGGTATCAAACTATTCTTTAAAATTAGAGGGACTGCCACAAAATACAGACATCATAAACATTTACCTGCGCTAGGCTCTATTTTATCATTATTCTTGTGGATTGTTTCTATCTTATTAATATTGAACAGTAGAAATCGAAAGGAGATGAAGATGTAAAGATTATCGATACAAACTACAAGATGGATTAGCATTGGTGAGAAAAGAAGGGGGAAAAAAAGGAGATAAAGACATTTGAGCAAGGAAGAAATAACCTATGCAGCATGACAGATTGAAGAAATCACCTTAAGACCACAGAGCTAGTAAAAGTAAGGGAAACAGTATTTCATATCCAGGAAGGAATACTTTTTCATGTGTTTGAACTCATCTGTTTATTCTGTTTCTGAGGCTGTGTCTTTAGAGATAGGCATTTGCCACCTGAAAGGTTTTTTTAACAGTCACTTAAATTTTGCTATGACTAAACTGGCTATTATAGAGACATTAGTGGGCTATGCTATTCCAATTCAGCTAGGTCACATTCTTGCTCTAAACCTAAAGGATGAAAAATACTAAAGAAAAAAAACCCCACCTGCAATACATGAAACAGAGTGGTAGGGAATGTCTGCATTGGGAAATTGGAGTGATTCCAAAAGGAACAAAAACCATCCTTCTGATACTTGATAATTATGAAAACTGTTTTGTTTTTGGTTTTTTTTTTTTTTTTAAAGGCATCAGTAACACGCTGCTGGCTACTAGCAAAATGTCTCGCTGTAATAGTCTGGAAATGGGAGTTTTCTTTAGGGGTTGTGTCTCGGGCTGAAGTTTAAAGCTCTGCTGCCATCTGCAGGGTCTGTCCTTCACATCACTACGAGCGTTCTCTGGAAATTTCCCCATAAGAATCACACTGCAATCAGAATGTCAGACTCCATCACGACTGCTCTTTGCTCTTTTGTTTACATCACCCCCACTTAGACCCAAAAAGGCCAAATAAATTCAAGTTTAAACTGTAAAGATGTCAAAGATAAATTTCATCTATACTTAGCAATTTACAATTGCCTTTTTCTAGATTATGTCATTTCTGTAATCTTATTTCTAGCATGGCAAAATATATCATTACCAATAATGAAAATTCTGCAAACTGATCAAAAAATTAATTTATTTAAACTTCTGCTCTATAAAGAGAGCTGTGATTGCTTCTTAACATGGAACAGCCCTGCTCTCAGCCAGGTGACCACCTTCAACAAGTATTTAGACCTCCCTCTTGCTATTAGCATACTTCAAAAAGCCCTTCATATCTGACACAACACTGACCAGTTTCAACTCTTATTGAGCTTTGGTTTTTTATATCTTCTCCCCACATATACAAACCACAGCTCTGAACCACATATTCCACAGATTTGTTGCTGGAAAGAAAAATAAAGATGAGACTGATTTTCAGATTTGATTCCTCTACATTGCAGTCCTAAGAGCAAAATAAATTAGGTAGAGGGAGCACACTCTTGCATTTCCAGAGACTAGGAAAATTTCTTCCTTTCTTTTCACCTGAAAATGCTGGCTCTTGAGGTACCCTTTTACCAAAGGAGACAAATAGATTTAATGCCAATTCCATCAAAGTTCTGACTTACCTTTGGCATCTAACAGATTGATTTGTTTCTAATTTGGAGAGTTCAGTTTCAGGTCATTTTCTGATTCCTCTTGATTTTTTTTTTTTGGCAGGGTTCTCTGTACTTCATTCAGCATGAGATCACTTTGATAACAGAAATAATTAAATATTTAGGATAGCCAGACAAGATTTTTCTTTATGTGAACTAAAGGTAAGATTAAGAAATACTCACCTTCAAATTTGTTTTGTTTGGAAACTACTTTGATTCTAAAATGACTGATTTCATGAACAGCAGCAACAGCAGCTTGTGGCTGACGGCTGACAAATGTCAGTCTTGAAAGCATTTGAGGTTTAAAAGAGTTAGAAACTAGCACTGATATTTTATTTCCAGATTTGTTTTTTGTGGTACAATCATTAGACACTGCAGCCTTGAATCTGCTGTCAAAAAAAAAAAAAAGATACTGGAATCATAGTAAACCTCAAAATGTCTCCACTGTACTGGTAACATGGGCTATAGAGCTCCTGAGTGACTTGAGTCTCAAAGTGTCAGTGTTTGGCTCTGAAGCCCTCAACCCTAAGAATGCACAAGTTTCTCTGTAAACTGTTACCTGGTGCTCTGGTTAAAAGTGGGCACGTGTTCTGACATGTGATCTCCACAACCTGCAGTTCCTTCAGGTGCATCCATCTGCTCTGCTGTGGGTCTTCCAAGCACAGCAGTGACTATTCTTCTTCATAGAGCATCTCCTCTGATCTTGGTGTCCCCTGTCTTGTTCCTCACTCTTTTTGCTTCCTTTTCCTCTCTCCCTTTAAAATCTTATACTCTTTCTAAAATACATTTCCACAGAGGTGCCACCAGCTTGGCTGCTGACTCAGCTATACACAGACCCCACCAGGACACAGCTTTCTCCAGCTGGCTGGAGAAGCCCCTGACCTCTTCCCGCCAGGGCCACCCCTGCAGCCTCTCTCTGCCCTGCTACCAAAACCTTGCCACCCACACACAGCATAAAGTGACATTATCAATGACATAAAATTAACTTTAGCTCATGTACTTTTTTGTTCCTGGTCCCTTCTTTCTAGAGACAGGCTAAGGTTATGCAGTGGAGGAATGACTGCAAGAGGGGCATTGTGTGACACTTGCTACAGAAAATGGCAAGCAGATAGTGCTGGAAATAGGCTGAAGAAAAAGTCTTATGATTTATGCAATTGACATAAATGAGTGGTTTAGGTTGTTCCAAGAATCACCAGCAAAGTGCCAGCAAAAGCAGGCTTAATGTTAAAATGAAAGTACAACAAGGTTCACTGTGGCAAGGCCCACTCTACTACTCAGTAAGTAGTTAAAGGACAAAGAAAAATTGGACTGAAATCTAAAAGAATCAATCTAAAGCTAAAATCAACCAAAAGTTGTCTATGAGGAGTCTGCACATGGAAAAGGGTAAGGATAGAAATGCTGAAGTATGAAAAGGAACAAGGAGACCCTCCCATTGAGTCACAAGGTTCAGGATAGACTCCTTGCTAAACCTCACCCTGAACTTGACCAGTGGTTTAGGCCTAAAGGTTTTAACAGCCCTTCAATGTAACGGCACTCAATCAATAGCTCAATTTAAACAATTTAGCAAAATATTAATATAAAAAATGACTACAGCACAATAGTAACTCTCTTACAGTTACTTCCAGATCTAAAGTTGTAAAGAAGCTGAGAAAGCAACATTCACGGTACATTTGCTACAGCATATTCACGCCTGCACATAGGCAGAGACCAAGGTAAATGCCTGTGAAACTTCCCCTCAAAACCAGCACAATACTCCCCATCAGATGCCTTTGCACCTTCTCCATGAACAAAGGGTTGAGCCTCTGGGTGTGGGCTCAATCACAGGTGCTCAGTGGCAGCACTCTAAGTATAGCAAATTTGAGAGTTAGCTGGTTCTAAGAGCAGTCCTAATGAGGAGAGGATTGCTGAGGAGAGCCCACTGCAGCCCAGGAGAGCACAAAGGGTCTCACTCTCAGGACGACTGCTTATAGGGTCCCATTACAAATGGCTTTAGAAACAGTGATTTTCCATCCCGACCGCAATTCATGCTGGAAATATTCTTTGAAGGTTTGACAACAAAAACGTTATTCCACTTAGGTTGTTATTGAGGCAGGAAAACTAAGTTTCCAAGGCTGTTTGTTAAGACCAAGCTCTGTAGCTAGCTCCCAAGTTCCTGGGAGCAGGTGGTGTTTCTGATAAGCACAGATGAGTTGAGCAGAGGTGCTGCTCATCAATGCTAAGGAGCATTTCTGAGCTCATGGTGTGGCCTGAGGAGAAGGGTGGGGTGTGTTACACCACCACAGCAGTAAAACTGCACTCTGGAGAAAGAGATTTCATCCTAATCTTTTCCATAAAATTACAAAACAGTACTTAGCAGTTCTTTAAAACAACAATGAGCAAGTTCTCTAAGGCAGAGAGATATTTTTTCCTCCAACACTGTGACTCCCAGCGAACAAATTAGGGCACAGAGGCAGATACCTAGAATAAGCCAGGTATTCTAGGTATGACAAGAGAGAATGAGGAGCATGGCATAATCCTGAGAGGATTTACAGAGGCTGAGATCAGACAATTGCTAGCTGAGGTCCAGCTGGAGTTTTAACCACAGACTAAAAATATACACCCAGCCAAGCTGGCCCCTCCACAGCTCTGCACCACACTGCATCAAAGATGACAGACTCCATACCTGAGCTGACCCATCACAACCTCTGAACTAGTGTCTCTGCTTCCTCAGCATCATTAATTTGCAACCCAGATAAATCATCCATACATCATTAACAACTGCACATCCAAGGAGGCTCAGTTTGTTTCCATATCCAGGTCCCTTTTCCCTGACTTTTCATTTTTCTACGCTCTCTCTGCTGCACAAAACACATATACACTCTCCCCTCCACGCCCCAACTTGAGTCTACATTTTCTACTACCATATATAAATTGGCAACTAAAAGGTACTTGTCCAACCTCATGCACATCTTCTCTTGGACAAGACTGAGAACTTAGAACTCAAGATTAGGTAGGTGAGATTTTCTCACTCTTACTCTGGAGAATTTGCTTAAGTTTTCTATTGTGTACTTTAAAAGCTGTAATGCTATTAAAGCATTTTCGATTTTGCAAGTCAGTAGCCAGGATAACTTCAAAATGTTAAATGATTAGTTTAAATTAAAGCACTTGTTCCATGCTTGATTTTAATGCCTTATTCCAAAACCAGTATGAGCACAATGCAAATCAGGTCAGAGAACTTAAACAACTGGAAAATCTTAGTTCTACTTTTCAAGAGTTCAGACTATTTAGTAATAATTTTCTTCTAAAGAGTAAATAATATTTTTACTATTCATATATTCTACACTAGCAATCCAAGGAAAAATACATCACTCACCAATCTCTGCAACTGGAACAAGCTCTGTCTATTTTAAACAGAAGTAGCTTGAGAATGTTAGGCAGATGTTGCTATAAGGAAGAAAAATCATAGAGAAAGGCTTCAGAAAATCAAGACTGCTCTCCTGGAATCAGTGGCTGGCCTTATCAATCTAGCACTTTGCAAGTTCCCATGTGAAAGCAATCCTAGCATGAGCAGCTCATTGACATAACAATCTATTCCTGGGTGAAAAACAACTAGCACCTGTATAAACTGGTTTTACACTGTTAGATAGAAAAATGACAACTATCTCTCACAAAGAACTTTTCCTGCACATACACACCAGGGGTTTGAGTGACCAATATAAAGTGACAACTTGCTACTAGCCAATAAAGTAATTGGCAAGAAACCTGCTAACCAATTGGAGTTACACATGAGGTCTGTAAAACTCTATAAAAAGGAGTTATGTGAATAAAGAATGGGCTTTTTCCACCCAAGAAAATGGAGTCCCATGTGATTTATTCCCATAGGCTGGTTTCCAAAAATCTCAATTACTGAAATAATATCACCTATTGGCTCAATAGGTGATAAAAAGTGCAGTGTTATTTAAATTACTTTCAAATACAAATGACAATGCCTCTTGCTGAAAATTGATTCCAAATCTGAAATCACTTACCATTTTCCAGTCAACTAAAACAAGCATACTTTTCAGGAAACTCAGTTGCTCATTGAAATCTAGGCCTGGATTAATGATTTCAGGACAGTTTCCCATTCCCAGATACTAACATTCAGATACTCATGCATGTTGTCATTATAGTGAAAGGGTTCTATATTGCTAGTTTCCTACCTCCTTGACGTTTCTTGTAGGTAGCTCCTCTAGGCACTGGCACTGACTCATCCTCACAGCAGCCAACTGACTCCAGTTCCCCTCAACCAACCAATCTACTGTTTTATAACACTCTTCTTATTGGGTACAGGCATGGCCTGTTAACATCAGGCCTGCTCGTAATCCTCAATAATTGGCTCAGCTGCAACTCTTTAGCGGGTAAGATTACTTTCTATACTACCTTTATTTACTTATGTTCTATCCCCCTTAAATATACATGCTACAAGCCATAATTTTTCAGCAAGTGTCAAGCCAATTCCACCAGCCACATTCACAGCAAAACCCAAATGAACACATGGCAGCACTTTACTAGTCTCTCCCTGCTGCCTGTTTTTTCCATCAGGGTGATCCTGCTTCACAGCTTCTTGTCACTGTGTAGCTTAACTTGCTGTACATGTAGCATGTCCGTTATTTGTTCTACATGCCAAGATTTCTGTAAATGTGCTGCAGTAAATTCATTAAGAAACTCAATTTGTACTCTTTTTTGTGTAGCAGGTGTGGTATCTCAGCAACAGTCATGCCTGCTTTTCCCTCTGCAGATGCTTTGCTGACTCACCTACTCATTGATACAGCAGCTTGCTTTGGCTGTGCAGCACCAGTGCATACATAAATATAGCATTTACTTCTCCTTCTGTGGAGCACTGAGCTATGCAACTTCCAGAGGATGAAATATGATGGATGGGTTTGCCTTTTGCTGGGCATGTGCTGCTACAGGCCCTGGAGGTAGAATTAAGGTACAGCAAGAAAATGCATGCCAACTGTCAAGTCAATAACCTATGAAGAAATTTTTGGTTTTGTTTCACTTCTGTCAGTTGATGTTCTATACTTTTCTCCATAAACAAGCAAAATTCCCATGAATTCTTTAAAGAACATGCCATGCCAAACACCAATAACCATATAAGCTGTTATTGGAAAAAGAGTTATGGGCAGTAAAACACTGTAAAATAACCGACATGGATTTTAGTAAAAATGTATAGATTTTAAGCTGTAAATTGAGAAAATAAGAGCTGTCTCAAGCTTTTAAAAATACTACTTTTTTTGGAGTGCCTTTTTAAAGGAACATAACATCAGTCACTAAAAGAGAAATAGCTCTGCCAGGCAGACTACACGAAAACGCAAGAACAGCGAAAGTTATACAATACAAATGCAAAACAGTAAGTAGAATGCATATCCTATTTTAATTTTCACTTTTTTTTAGGCTAGTTCCACTTTTCACTGTTTGTATTGCTTCTGCTACTTCCAATTCTTCATTGCTTCTGGTAATCTCAGTAATCCTTATCTTGACTTAATAATCAGTTCAGTCAATAGAAAAATCAAAGCAAAACAAAACAATTGATTGAATCAACTGCAGAACATTTTTCAGACTACACTGAACTGAAACAAGAAATAGCAGATTTAAGAGCTTAAATATAACTAATTAAATACCTCCTTATCTTTTAGTTATGTTCACTTGTATATTTGACTTATTAGGTATATTGTCTTCATTCATCAGATGGCACTTAACAATTCCAATAGCATAACCATTAATATGACACATTCTAACACAGCTGTCAGCTTCTCTCCCTCTGACCTCAGTTTTTCTCTCAGCATAAAGGGTGATGAAAATGTCTGGAATATTTTCTCATCCCCTGAAGAAATGTAAGAACTGCTCTCCCAAATGGCAAACTAAACTGCCCAGTGACATCGCTATTTGGATGAGATTGCTCTGGACAACAAGACCCAGGAAACCAGATTTGAGCCAGTGCTGGAGAACACTAACCTGGGGCCAATATTCCACCAGCTATAGTATAAAGAGGTATATCCAATGCTGAATAAATAAGTAACAGATGTAGTGAATTTACTGGATTTATCTCTAGAACCAGGAGAATCAGTTCTTGTACGTCAGTTCTTCATACACTGTTGTTTCAATTTCATTATAATACTCCTATAAAGAGCGTGAGACATAGGGATTTCAACAAATACCTGAGAAGAGGTTGTGTGTAAATGATTGCTACAGAATGGCTCGTAATTAAAATCCTAACTCTTAAAAATGGCATTAAAAATTGTGTCATATCATTCTGTAAATACAGCTAAATAGTTTCCTAAAAGGGCTATGGAGATCATCACCAAAAAACCCCCTTCTCTCTATGAGCATATAATTTTCTGTGGTGGCTTACCTGTTTACTATTCTGGGTACAGATGGCAAACCTATGATGAATTTTGGAATTCAGCCAATATCCCAGTATTCTGCCCGTTAAAGTTGGCTGTTGTGTGAAACAATTCTCAGAGTCTAGGTTTTTAGACTAAGAGAAAAAGAAAGTGCTCCCTAGAGAAAATGGGTATTCGATAGTGTCACTTTGGTTTTGCCCAATGGGAGTGTGAGATACTTGTTCTTCCTCCAAAAATTGATCCTTTTCAGACATTGTAGAATCTCTGCAGTAAGATTAGCTCTGTCTCTGGAAAAAGAAGGTGGATCTCATCAACAAAAAACCAGTGTATCTCTACATGTTCAGGAGAAGAATACACAACTTCTGTACTTATAGAAAAGGTTACAGAGAGAAATTGCTCCCACAGTAATGGAATAAATAATAAGCCAATTAAAATAAGCGAAATTATGTATTTGTGTGGAGCTTGGCAACATGCCCATCTCTGCTGTATAGATGTGAGATTCATAAACGGCTCTTTCATCAAACTGACATTATCCCCCCGAATGACAAGAAGAGACAGTTAATATGTCAATTGAGATGTCAGAAGAAGAGATTTTGATCAAGGATTAAAAAACCCCATTCATCTACTCTACAACAGTGCTGGTAGGACTCTCAGATGGTTTTGTTGCCACAATTTCCAAAGTGAAGTAATCAATAACTAAATCAAGTAATCAATTTCTCCAAATCATATTATACAGAAAGAAAACTTATTTTCAGTTACTGGACACTATAGAAGTCTAGAAAATGAAGTGAAGGGAAAAGGCTCTACTCAACTGAAACTGCTGAAACTACAGGGGAAATCTAGGTCAGCAAAAATCAATTACAAGAGCTGTGCAAGCAATTGAAAAAAAGCCACACTAATATTCATTAGAGGAAAATAGGACTTGCTTAAACTTTCAAAAATAAATTTAAATTTGAAAGCTTAAATAGTCACAAAATATATGTTTGAATGTGATTATTCACACTTTAAATTCTAAATGGGAAATGTATGGGTAAGCTGCACAAGTGACAATTACAATGCAGAAACCATACTACTTAGGCACTGAATTAATGTTATAATTTGAATCATGAATATCCACAACAAATTGTTCATAAAATATTCACAGAAAAACGTTTACCAAATAAATTTACAAACTCAGGCAATATTGTGAGGATTTTTTCTGAGCATTTTGTCAACAGAAGAAAGAAATTAATGTACTGAATAAATTATCCTCCAGAAATAGCCTCTTATTTTGTGATTACTGTGTAGATTGGCAAAAGTAACAAAAACTTTAATGAAACTGATTATTTACATTATTGTACAATTTATTTAAATGGGAGAATTTAAGGATTTTTTAAATTGCTGTAACTTGCAAGTCTATCTCATTTTACACAGTTGATTTGGGCATATTATTACTACTTTGGGATAGCCTTGTCATAAATAATATTCTAGGGAGAGAAGAATTGTATATCCTCTAAAGAAGGGGGTGTTTTTTCTGTTTCGAAAACTACTTGAATGCTCTTATCAATATTGGAATAGATTTTCTCACATGTCAGTTGAGGTAAGATATTGTGTGAAATCTAAATGTTAGTCACCCTATCAGAAACTGATAGATACAGAACCAGATAGCAGACTTCAGGCAAAAGCAGACTAATGCATTTAATTTTGCGAAGATATTTACTGGCAGCTCCATTTTATTATGCAGAGCATAACTTAAAAAGTTTTGGGGTAATACCAAAAGATTTGAGGGCTGAGTTTAAGTAGACTGTTACTTTTCTTTCATTTACATTATTTTATAAATATTTATTCTCAAACCAAACAATGCTAGAAATCCGTTTCCATATATCTGGTCTAACACACACATATCCAGCACATACAGATGCTAAAAATAAACATTACTAGCTGATAGACTCTGGAACACTTTAAACTGGAGTATTGTCCGTCAACTGAGATCTTAGTATTCCTTAGGTACAAAAAACAACTCTAGACTGCTGTTAGAAATGGTATCTATTTGGCTAAAAAGAATGTCTTCTAGAACCAATGCAAAGAGGAGTCTGAATCCTATTGTATCAAACACACTTTGAGTTATAGCTGTAAAAATATCTTGCTAAATACCATGGAAAGAGGCAGGATCAAAACTAGAGCAGACTTAATGAGCTATTTGTTCTGTTTGTAAAAAGACCAGTGACTTTACTGTGTATAAAAATTACAACTCGGTTTCATTCAGAAATGAATATTTTAAGCTCTGTTGCACAGCTTTGTTCCTGTGAACAGCTGTTTTAATTCCAGGAGATTAAAAGGATTACATTTGGGAGTTTAAGTGTATCTGCAGCATCCATTTGTTTCTCCCTTTGGGGCATTCAGCGCTGCCCTCCTGTGAGTGAGTCATGCTTCAGGTTCTAATAATAGATCTCAAGTCTAACCAGTAGCACCTTACTTGAGTCAGGTTTTGGGGTTCATACAGCTTTTCATGTTCCTGTAAGCAGCTTCTCTCCCCTTTTACTCCTCTCATGTGATATAACCCTGAGATTGCAGTTTAATGTGGTGTTGATGGTGGGTTTCAGCAAGCCAGGTCCATCAGTTACCCCTAACTTAATACTACCCTAACTTCTACTCCACAGTCCTATGTCCTCATGCCATTTCACTTCAAGTGGTAGTTTACAAATGTGATAAATTACATCTAAATATATTAGGAAATCTAATTACCAACACTTATATGGAGATTTGAGAGGTGGATCTATACAAGCTAGTGAAGGCAAAGTATAAGACAATGAAGAACCATTGAGGTTTAGAAGCTGAGTTCTTTCAGCCAGTTTTGGGCTGCTTACTGGTAAAAAAAAAATTGCTTTTGAATCTTTATGTTAAGATGATCATGCATCTTCCCAAAACCCAGAAGATTCTTAACAGGCTTTGGCTAAATCCAATAGAAATTTTTCTCCAAGTTTGCCATGGACAAGAAGAACAATAAAATATATAGCAAATGAAAGCTTAAAAGTAAACAAAAAATAATTATAAACATATATCTCCTTGTGTGAATATTCTCTCTGAGTTTATTTCTTTCAATTTAAATTGATTATGCACAGACAATACAACTGAATTCAATCATTACAATCTCATAACACTGTGAAGTAAAAGGTAATAACTATAGATTAAAAACATCCAAAAAGATGTTCTACAAGACAACTATGTAATGGAGGTACATATCCTGCACCAAGACAAAGGACTGGAAAGAAAAGCAAAAGATTCTTCCATCAAGTGGCTTGAGATAAGAGTCAAAACAAATAAGATTGATTGGGACACAAACTGCCAGCAGGACAAGGCAGCAGCAAGATCATGGAAGAAACAGACACGGCCTATTGACATTCACATATTAGCTCTCAATACAGGTGGAGAGTTAAAAAATAAATTCCAATCATCAAAAATAATTCCTATCATATAGTTATTGACCAAAACCAGGGCCCACAACTCTGGTTGATAATTCAGACTGAGGCCTGAGAAGGATAGAAAACATTATAATGATCAAACATTTACCTAAGCATCCTCCTAGGATTTAAGCGCTTTCATTGTGCAGATGGTTTGACAGTTCCATGTTCATGAGTCTCTGTGGTACTTGCTGTCTGGTTACATTGGTACCTACTGCAGAACCATCCTAAGCCTGTCCTAAACCACTGCTTACCAAAAGAACAGCAACATTTCTGACACCTTTTTATCTCCTGCTCCCCTGAGTGCACTGAGACCTTAATTACCCTGATCAGCTTCCTTGGGAGCTCCTTCCAAGCTTCCACTCATAGGCCCAGGAACACAACTGCAGCTCAGACCAACACCTTCAGTCTCTTGTGAAGCTATAGGGGAGGTGTGTCCCTCTCCAGTGTTGTCACAGCCATGCCTCTACTTGGTCATGAACCCTATTCATCCTGGCCTGTGGACCAGTTTCATCCTTTGACCTTGGATCTCCCTTGTCACTGTGAACGTCCCCTGATGATCACTGGGCTGTATCTGCCTATTCCTTCAGATACTGGCTTTACAATTTTCCTGAAAGAGATATGAAACAGGAAAATTCAGGCAACACCTATTTTGCCCATTAATGACAAATAAAAATGCTTTCTTTTAATTTCCATTGTTTGGTCTCTCAGTCTTATATCCATCACTTCGTGTAAAAGGACAAGCATTCATTGAAGATGTAGAATGATATTACTGTTTAATGAGCTTCTGATTGTACTTTGAGTTGTAACTATTTTCTTGGATTCTCCTGGTGAAGGATGATGCCAATAGCTTTGAACCTTGAATGAGATTCAGAAGAGTTGTTATGGATGACTGTATGTGCTACAATTGAAGGGGAAAAGGGAAGGTTGTGGGTTTTGGTACTTTTTTTAACAAGTCAAAGTAGTCAAAAAGTCAGACTACAAGTTACTACTTTTCTTTAAAACAAACCAAAGAAAAGTTATCCCTCATATAATTGCCTGAGTGTGTGCAGTGCCTAGTGAAAAAGAATTCAGACCATGAGGGGGAGACATACTGAAATACGCATGGGAATTAGAGCCTTCTGCCTCCTCATAGAAAAACCTCTCATGTTCAAACAACCTGTTTGTCATTGCTAAAAGGATAAATCTTTTTTCCTGCTGTGGTAATGGGAAAAAGGGAAGGCACATGCAGTAGCTGCAAACTTGCGGGCACGTGACTGTGGGATTTTCCACTGACAGGTCTTCTGTGCTGCTGCTGAATGGGGTATAGACCCTGTGGTCATGCCATAAACACGACATTCCTCCATGATCCTCCTGGTGCTGTGTCATGGGAATTATGTCCTTTGTTATCAATACAGGCTGTTCTTGTAACCCTTGTTTGGCTGCTTCTTCCAGTGATTTCCCAGACGTGCACATTTCCATCCCTGCAGCATTCCTGGGAATCTTTGTATTTCATTCCACAAAGACTGGCCCAGCTGGATTGCTATGGATGTAGTTTGGGGGAAGAGACAGAGTCCTAAAAGAGATGTTCTGCTGCATCCCTGGGAGGCTTTGCATACATGAAGTTTTCCACATTCCCAAAGTGGTTTTGGTTCAGAAGTCTCAGCTTCACATCTCCTGGGTAGCACCTCAGAAGTATAGACTTGTAGGGGAGTCTCAAAATGTGCCTGGGGCTCTTTCCTGCCACTATAGCTTCCAGACCAGGACTGCCTGAGGGAGATGCCCACTTCTGTCCCAGAGCAAGCTGAGCACATATCTGCATATGGGTCCAGGACAATTCCGATCATGATTTGTGATGCCAGCTCTCCCTGCTGAAATATTCTCTTGCTCAGCAGGTGTTTTCTTCAGCAAGATGGTGTCTCTGAAGATGATGGTGTTGCATTATCTGGTATTTCTTCTGGAGATAGCCAAGGATGAGGAAGAGGATGCAGGTATAACTGTATGTTTGTGTGTGTGTGACAACGAGTGTTTGGAGTGAACTGGGCCAGTTCAGTGGTAGCCTTGTGAAACCACTCCTAGGCTGACACTCAGGTGTCCTGCAGCCCTGTCTGTGGGGTTCTGCATGTCCCTAGAGCTGGAGAGAGACCCCCACTTGTATGAGGAAAATGCTACATTTTGCTATAGGGCAGTAAGTAGAGATGTAATCCTACTGAACAGGGCGGCTTCTACCCTTGGGTTGAAATCGGGACAAGGGGCATTTATGGTCACAGCAAGGGGATGTTAAAGTCCTCAGGACAGAAATGGCTTTCAGACACAGTGTCTGAAAAGCGACTGCCTGGGCTGCTCACCACACCCTGAGCTGATGGTATTTCATGAGTTGTCCTGGGACAACTGAGCGGCCACATCCTTGGGTTGAACCTTGCTCTGTCCCTGTGACCACCTTTAGTCTTTTTCAGTCCTGTACAATAAGGATCAGACCAACTTCACACAGACCTGGACTTTGCATCTTAGCAGGGAAGTGCCTCCTCTTCCAGTGGAATTAAAAGAAGAAACTGCAGGCTCTTAACATCAACTGGGTCTAATATTTTCTTAGCACAGATTGCTTGGTTTTCCTAAAAAAAACTTCTTAACTATTGTAGCAATTTCAGCAATACACAGATGATCACAACTTTATTAATTTCTCAGTCATTGCCAACATTATTTCCGAACTCTTATCAAAATCATGATTCCCCCTTCAAGGGTAAGTACCTGAATCACCTGAGCCTGCCTTTTCACTGTTGTGTGGAACATCTTAATCACAAATGAAATTTCTCTCAAAAATAATGCTAGGATGTTAGTCCTCATCCACTGGCTTTGCAGCATTATTTCCTCCATTTTGTTTTGCAGGGGCTTAGGAATCAAAACTGGAAAAAAATTTTCTAGACCTGCATTTTTAACAGCATTTTAGAAGGACTACTCCTTTAATGATGTGTTGATAGCAACACTTGATTGCTCAGAGTAACTCAAACAACACATCAGAAGCTGAACCCATCTTTCAGTGTCTGAAGAGCTGAAGAAATGCCTCTTCTAAAGCAGCTTCAGGATTGCTGTGTTCAGAGGCATTTGCACAGCCACTGTGGGTAAGGAAAAAATCTTCAAAGGAATTAAAGCTTCTCTCAAGAGCTGATTGTTTCTTCATCTTATAGTATAAACACAGACAGGCCTTTGAGCAAATTCTTTCAGATTAAGTCTTTTTGGTGCCTCCTTTAACAAAATAAAAGAATTTTTTTTTAATTCATTTTCCATGTAAATTTTACTCTGAAATTCAAATTAATTTCCCATTGTTTTTTTTCTAGAAATGTATTTCTCTGAGAAGAATTTCAAGTTTTCTAGTGTTACAAAGTAACAATAGGAAAAGCGTTTCCTTTTTTTCAGCCATAAAAATACAAGTATTAAATACTCAGGTTAGTCATGTATTTAACTATCTGTTTATACTACAAATTAAAATAGCAGTCTACTTTTTTCTCAGATCACTTACAGGCATGTCTTGGTCAAGAGAATATAATTTTTAAAGTGTGATTGTAGGCAAGGCTATAAAATGAACACTCCAAGAGTTGTGACACTCTTGCAGATCTCTTATGAGATCAGAAGAGAAGAGCTTAGCTACTTTCTTGACAAAAGATTTCTTCTCTGAACATGTGCATGAACTCTGGCAGCATTATCTTGTCCTGTGATAGGCTTAATCATCTCTACGGGATCAAAAATGGCTTGTGGCTAAACAAGCACCCTTAGCTGTCCCCTGCCTGCCAGAACTGTACAAGGAAAACTGCAGTAGGAAGTACCAGTCCATTCCTGGAAGTAGATTAGTCTTGTCCACCTTTCTTGTGATTTAAGGATATAACAGAATTTGGAAGAGAGAAGTCATTTTTGGAAGTGGAAATATTAGGCTGGTGTAGGACTCTGTCTGTCCTAAGCCTGTCCAAGAACCTTTTCATGCTCAACACTGTGAAGACCATAAAATGAGTTTTTAAAGTTTGGAGCTGGTCTCTTCAGCCAACTAACTAAACCCATGATGATGTCAGTGGTATAATTAAGAGACATCCCTATGACTGAACAAAGGGGCTAAGAAGTCAGACCACGCTGATGGTGTGTTTGGCTGGAAGTGACTACTGGAAAAGAGAAGCGGAAACTTCTTTTTTAATGAAGCTTTTTATTCAATTAAATAGAAAGAGGTAATAACTTAACTGTGCAGACAAAGGGAGAAGTACACCAGATGTATAGAATTTGTACATTTGTATGGCTTGGGGAATAAACATTTTCAGGAAGATGAAAACTTTGATTCTTAATAGAATTAAATTTCATACTGATCCAAGCCAAGACAGGAACGAAGTAGGAAACACATAATTTCAATATTCACAGAATAGGTTCTTCTTCATTAAGTCAGTTGTGGATGCTAGATCTTCTTTGGGTCCTCACTGTAAAAGAAATGAGGGAATACTTAGCTTTCAGAAGTCTCTGGACAAAGTGTAGCATCTCTAAAATACGTATATACTAAATCACATTTTATCTGGCAGCTAAGATTGCTTTATATTTGTGGACACAGCAAAGTGGCACACGCAGTTTCTTAATTTTTCTTTCCTTCCATAGCAACAGTGGACAGAAACAGATATTATAAAGAGACAATGCAAAATTTCTGGTTTGGTTTGGCTATATGGTCAAGTTAGTGCATTTCAGTGGATTCATGCAAACTCTGCATGCTTGTTCTTATCCCATGGCAGATACAAGGCTGCATGACACAGCTGAGCTTCCGTTCCCCCCAACACAAGCTGCACTGCTCTGCAGTTGCCATAGGCTGCAGTCACACACACAGGAATTCCTTTATTCCAGCTGGTACACACTAACTAGAAAGCCTGTGGTCACATAATTGTTTAGTTGTGCCCTTAGTTCTTAATTAAATGGGACTGAAGAAAATGTGTTCTAGCTGGAAAGGTTCCAGGAATCCTGACCATGGAAATGCTGCCTCTCTTCTTGTCAAGGGCCTGGGTGACTTCATTCACTGTAGATCTGTCTCACCATCTGAACTGTGTGATTGAAAACAGCACCTTTTCCAGGGGAATGATATATTCAAATGCTGCATTACGATTTCTTCTCTTTCTACTGTGCTAGTAACACTTGTAGTGTCATTAAATTGATTGCCCTTATTGACACATGCTTTGGAATGGCACATATCTGAGAGGGAAGGGGAACAGTGAATCACCTGGCTAACACCACTTAACCTGAGTGTGGTCCCATCTGCATGAATGAATAAATGGGGCCAGTGTAGAACTAATCTCTTATGTCAAAAGCAAGGAAGGAAGTGATGACCCTCATGGAGAGCAGTTCTTCAAGGTTTTTCCTGAGTGAATAGAAAGGTTGATTTAGCATGGACTGTTTTCCTTGCCATTCTCCTTGTTCTCAGACTTACCAGCAGTAAACGTGGCTTGGAAACCAGAAGCTGTCTGGGCACCATCTGTGATGAACTCTACAAGCATAAGATTACTGGAAGCAACTATGCCTTTGGGGATCTTTGATCCACAGGTCTTGTCCATTAGAACTGGAGAAGACTTGCTGGATCCATCATAAACTTTAACATAATCACCCTGACAACCTTTAGTTATTTGCAGATTAAAGGCTTGAAAGTACAGGGAAACCTGGAAGGGAAGAGAAAATAAATTTTTAATATATAAGTATACTTTCACGGAATGTCCTTTAAAACAGACAGAACCTAAACTTTAGCCAAGCACAGACTCAGAGACTAGAGCTGCTTACCCAGCTTTGCCTCTCTTCCCCTGAAGTTGCAGGGTTCAGATCTAATCACTGAATGCTCCCATGCTCAAGGAGCTTTGTCCTGACTTTTCAAACCTGAAGCCCAACTTGTGGAGATTTTTCAAAATCACAACTCTGAATTGTCTTTGTCTATACCTGGCTTTAGCACATACCTCTCTAGAAGTAGAAACTATTCTGAAGTTTTTCTCATCTGGTAACTGCTGTACAGAGCACAAGATGCTTAACGTTGAAAGAAGCTCAGCTGTCTTTCAAGACCACTCTTAACCTATGTTTACCTTTCTGGATCGGGTTCGGATGAGCCAGACACAGTTGGTGTTATCTGAGTAATTCCTTGGGTAGTTGGCTGATCTCAGTGACCCAGAAGGTCCATCAAGAATAGTGCTGCAGCGACCTGAGGGAAAAATGCTTGCTTCAGGATTGCAGAAGATTTCATAGTAGTAGTTCATTCATAACTACAATCTCTTCAGAATGGACTGATCTCTGTTTTCTGGTCTATCAGCATTCATTTCAGAGTACTGGTACATCTTGATTAAAAGGAGCATTCATGTTGTCCTACTGTCCTAATATTTCACATAATGCATCAAAGAGGAAAGTAAAGTAGGGCTCTGAAAATCATTCAATTTATTGATTAGCTCTGTCATTTAGCAAGAGATCTCCTTCTGCAACTCTGTAAAGAGTGAGAGGTTTCAATTCACTGCAGTTGGTGCCACTGCTTTCCATTCCGAAGGGGAAGTTAAGTGATGTCAGAAGAGTCAAGCACAAATATGATGCTTCTGCAATGCTTAAATTCTAAGCCTAGAAGGAGCACTTGGGGTGCAAGAGGTAATACTTTCATCTTTTTTTTTTCCTTTGATTGAATAAATTTCTGTGATTGTATATAAAAAATTCTTCTAGCAGAGGTTACGTATAAAGAGTTTAAACATACAAACTTAGAATGACAAACTTTTGAAAACTGGACAAGGCAACATGAAACTGTTCAAGTTCAAAGGAGCATAAAACTGTTTTGTTTTGGATCAGGTCTTAAATACCAGCTGCCATGAGGAGTGGTGATATCTGGTTCTTTTGGGATTTATAGTTGTCTGCTGAACTGTAAGAAATCAAATTATTCCATTTAAGTTTAAAATGTGGTATGCAGTTAGTCTAGTTGCACAGCAGCCACTCATGCTAATAGCAAATGTGTTTGATTTAATTTAGAGGCAGTTTCCATTTTCTCACTAATCCCAATGTGCCTCCAGCTTTACTTTTGCATTCCCTCCCAGAGTAACCCTAGTGGGTACCAGGAATTCATGAGAATAGTCTCACAGTCTGATGAAAAACTGCTGTCTCTGCCATGTGCCCAGATCTGAGTTGAAGATAACAGGGAGGTCTGGAGATACTTACTGCAGTTGTAAAGTTTGTTGATTTTGGCCACATCCAAGTTGCTCATCCCTTGTCTCTGTCCAATATGTACAGATCTATCAGGAATTGGTACAATAGTTGCTTTCCCAGTGGTATTGCTGAATGTGTATCTGAAAAAACCCATGAGAAACAATGCTCTCTAAGCACCATAACTTCTTTCAGGATTCAGTAGGATGCTGTGACTAATAGTGCTGTTTAAACAGGCCTCATTGAGATGTCCACCAGTAAGAAGAGTCAATGTCCAGATGGCCTCCCTTGCTCCCAAGCCCAGCAGTGGAGGGCTCCCTAATGGTAAGCTAGGGGACAGTGTATCCCAGCCCTAGGGAGCAGCTGGTCTGAACTGACTCACACTGTTTTTCTCAGAAGAGGAATTGGGGAAACTGATAGTTAGGAAAGAGTTATGATAGAAACTAATTCTGATATAAGATTTGAGTTCCTGAAATAGTAATGCCATGCTGCTACTTACGGGCCATAGTGCATTACTGAGGAATAGTCATACGGAAGATCCAGGTTATTGGAGTTTTCAAATTTCTTGAAGTCTGGTCTGTCAGCTGTAATATATGATATTGTACTTAGAGTGTACTTCTTCCCTTCTCCCTTCAGGGGAAAAGGGAGAGCTGGGAGCAGTAGGATGTGTCTATACCACTTCCTACATTGAGGAGTTCAAAGTACTTACGAGGACTGATGTACTCCCACATGATCTTTACGTGTTTATCTCTGTCACTTCGAGAGTGCTCATGCAAAAAGCCCAGAGCATGCTCCAGTTCATGCTGAATTACTCCTTTCCACATGCAGCCTCCTTTCATCACAGAGACAGTCTGTCCACCTCCTACTCTCCCATAGTTGGACCAGCAGCTGAGAGAGGCATTGAACAACAAGACTTACAGGATTTTTATTGGCAGGCAGGCAAAGAGGCAGAACAGAGAACCTCACTTCACACACCTCTTGTTGGAGTGGAAGGATTCCTCTCTCCACTGTGATAGTCAGAGTGCAAAAGTGACCATGGCATATAAAAGAACAAAGTGTATGATCATTGCTAAATGGAAAACTTTTGTTAGCACAGAGGCTCCTGAATTCTGACTTTACCGTGACTTTAACTCTCTTGAAATAACAATTTTTTTTTTTCCAAAATACTAAAGACAGTATCAGAGCTGGAGATAAGACGGAGATAACACTTTCAGGCTAAGTGTTGAACAACTTTCTCATAAGGTCTAATTCTGAGCTTGATGATCAATAGTGTGATTCAGAGAACTGTTTATTTCATAAGTTGGTTTACTTTTGTAGATAGGACCTACAGTATTCAATATATGTTGTGCTGAAGTGTGCACTGTACCACACAGAAAACACGAGCTTAGACATTCTTTCCCCCTTAATGGTGCTTTTCCATGGTTTGTATTATTTCAGTGTCTGCAGTGAGCTCCTGATGTACCTGATGAGCCCTTGCCCTAGTAAGGTATCCAAGGAAGATACCTTGGCACTGTGATAAAACAAAAGCTTTTTCTGAGGTCACATAGAATCAGTGTAGGGAAGGATTGAAAAACAGAGTAGAAGTAACTTGTTAATTTATCATTCAACTCACCCATCGGCAGATCTAATACTGAGGTAGTCACGTTCTGCCTTGCGATTCACAAAATTAATACAAGTCAGTGCTTCAAATTCTGCCATGGCATCAAGAATCCCTTTTACATGGCTCTCCTCTGGGGAAGAAAGGGTTAATTTTAGGGGTCACAAGCACAGATTAGCAGATGCCATTAAAATCTCACATAGTGTCTCAAAAACAGGATAAATGAGGGACAGAAACATTAGCCTAGGTTCTTATGTTCTTTTTTTGCTCAGTACTGAATTTTGTTTAAGATTTTAACAGCCTGGCACAAGACCCTCTTTATCCAGATATTTGTCCAAATGTATTCAGGTGCCTCTTTTTTCAACGACTTGTTCTTAATTATAGTGGCCATTTTTGATGTATCTTATTGGGCACTTGGAGACAATTAAGAGAAGCTGTTTTACTTTTGAAAAGCAGATCATTGAAGCTCTACTGTAATAGTCACGAACCTTATAAAGGAAGGCATTCTGGAAGACAACATTAGAGGGAATGGTTATTGTTGTCTCCAAGAGATCAGTCCCAAAACATGATGCAGGCAAAATGTCTCAATGAATATTTCTGGTTCAGGTCCTTGTAACTTGAAATTTATTTGTGCTTGCACAGCACAAGTAAATCCTTAGAACTGATTTATTCAGCTGTTTTTGCATGCTCACTCAATGTAAGTTTCTCCCTGAAGAATATTGGACAAAACCCATTTAAAAAATAATTTCTATTCAAACCCACCATAAGCAGGATCCAGTTCGTAGGGAATACGAACAATCCCATCACTGGACTGGGGCCAGTTGCAATGGCGACAGTTGATGGCACTGCGACTCCTCCGTGGAACTATGTCACCTTCCTGCAGGAACTGGGAGCTGTCTGGGGGCCGAGAAAGGATGGAAACATTTCAGCCATAAATTGCTGGACACCTGCTAAGCACACCTGAAAAAACAAGCAGTCTCAATAGTAAGAATGATGTTTTATTCTGGTACTATTTAATTATCCATCATGTGACACTGAATGAATGGCATAAAATATCTCCCCAGGAAGGTGCAGGGCAAAATCAGAAGGTGCCAATAAAGAAACCCAAGAAGGTGGGCAAACCAAAAAGAGGAGAGTTGTCAGGAGAAAACTGTAAGAATATTTGGTGTCTCTCTCTACAGACTACTTAAAGTCACTTGAATGACTCTTGGAGGAGGAAATGTGAGGAAAACAAGCTGATAGATCAGGAAATGTTTGGAAGGATCAGGGAAGAGGAAGTCGGGAGCAGTGAGAATGGAACTGACTGCAGCTTATCTAGGAGACTGCAGTGCAAAGCCATACGATGGCTGAGTGCCATTCTTCATTCCAAAAAAAGGCTGTTAAATAAGCATACAAATACCCACATTTTCTCTTTATGTCCAAAGAATGACAAAGATGTTGAAAGCTAAAGCTGAAGAAACTGTCTGAAGTTTTCAGTTGCCTCCACACCTGGGAGCATCAGTACTGACACAATCGTTTGAGATGCTATAGGGCTTCAGCAGACCACACCATAATCCCAGTGGTATCTCTTACATGGTGATGTGTAAGATGGGAAAAACATTTGCACAGATTGTGGTAAGACATGGTACCTCCCACATCACCCTAAAAAAGCAAAAAGGACAGCTCCCTTACAGACAGGAATTTGGTGGCATTACCTTTGTTAACTTTCAGAATTTTGTTAAAAATATCTTCGTCCTCCTCATCAGTCTCTGTAGGTGAAGGAGATTCTGTGCAGAAACACAAGAGTATCACTTTCTCATTCCCAGAGGAAATATTAATCCTGACTTTTTACTCTGATGATGCATGATTTTTCCAGTGACGCATGTAAAACTTACAGAGTCTATTTAGGGACTGGAGGGATGTTCACTCATGTAGATGTTTGTTCACTGACAACCTTGAGAACCTCCTAGCTGTGGTTATTTTGGCATTAATCTAGTCCCAAGAGCCATTCTCCTTCAATTATTTCATTCTCTCTTCTTTTTCTTTTCCTAGCCATCATATTTTTAGGTCTGAGATGGCACAGTTTTACTTCTTTATGAACAACTCACACTCAGATCCCCAACATAAGATACCAGAAACAAAAATGGATGGAGAGCAGTCCTGCTACTTCTTGCCGGACATGATGACCTCCTGAAAACCCCTCAAAATCAATGAAACTGGAACTACATTCCTGTTCCACGGGTTGGACTGATGTCCCCATCTAAGCCCAGCATTGGGGACTCATAGGCCTTGCTAGCAAAACCAGCCAACTCTGTGCATTATGCAGCAACTCTTGACATCAATAAAAAGCAGAAAAACGTGACCTCTGTGCTTCTAACCTTTGGAAGTAGCATAATTCAGGACATGAATTAAGAAGAGCTATTTTTAGCAAAAGTAACAGCTGAGGTTTTTAGCAAGGCCAAGCAATTGGCCAAGACCAAGAGACTTTGCTTTGCATGAAACATTGTGGCGAGTGCATTTATTTGAAATTCCTCATAAAGGTTAACTTGTATTAAGCCTGTGTTATTTTCTGAAGTAACTGAGTAGATAACAATCAGTATATCCCCTCAAATATGTATTTGTAGATGGAGTAGTACATACCATATATATTCTCCTGCGTAGTAACCTGCAAGGACAACACATTAATATTATCTCACAATTTATAATGTAACATTAAATCAAATAATAAAACATATAAATTATCAACAGCATCCAGGCTACCATTGGCATCTTTCACCAATGCAGCTTTTATGTACTTTGCCATGTGCAAAGAAGTACCATGGGGTGGTAGATACTCTTCTTTGGTAACCTGGCAACTAGGGGTATCATACAGGCAAGTGCAATATGAAGTGTGGAATAAGGTTCAGATACACTCTGATGCACGGTTGAGCAGAGAAAACTTTGCTACACAGATGTAGATCCAAGAGTCCTGGCCTTACTTTCCACCATCTTGAACCCCAAAGTGATCAGAAGGGCTGAATTAGCTTTCCTTACCTCAGTAGGCTCTGTTGCTGCAAAAAGACAAAAAGACAAGCATCAGACTCTGAATGCAACTTCTCAGTGTGAAACAGCATGAATGTACATCCTCAGCCATGGGAATGCCTTTGGCAGGTCCCTTGGAGGAGTGGAGGAGAATGGAGTACACCAGCTAATGCATAGGCACAGAAATTAAAAAGATATTTAATCAAACAACTATGAAAATTCCCTAGTAGATTGTGCTGAGGAACAGAATCCTAAGAATTTACCATCTAAGAATCAGCAAAGCATTTTATCAGTTTCAGTGTGGAAAATTGCAAAAGAAATCAGTGACAAAAAATGCTTTGTCCCAAGCTTTCTCTGCAACAGGTGCAGGCTAATCAGCTCAACAATATCCCCTGGTTTCAAAGTGTCAAACAATAAGGTTATAACATGTGATGGGGGCTATAATTTAGCATGGGGAAAATAATCTCAGCTTCAGTATGCACCTGACAGCAGCTTGGTACCATTCTAAGGTGCCTTTCTACTGTGATGCCTTCTGATTTTTCCCAAATATGAGATTCTAGATACAAACCAGAAGTGAAAATCTGACCTGATGTATACATTTTTATCTTCATTTTTATAATATCAAAAAAGTTTAAAAGTTGGAAGGGCCTTCAAAGGTCATCAGTTTGTCTGCTTTCCCTAAGGCAGAAACAGTTTTATCTGTATTATTCCTGACCACAGTTTGTTTGACCTGTTCTTAAGTATGATGGATATGCTGCAAGCCTATCTGGCAATCTCTTCCAGTTTCCTAATAATTGCAGTCTTCCTTGTCAAAGTATGAAACAATATTGTTTTTCCTAGTTAACACAGAAACAGAGAATACTCATGTAAACAGTTATTATTTCCAAGCCCATCTGTGCCCCAAATTTTACTATAATTTTTCTCAGTAAAAGATATACTAAGCTCTATCACCCCTTGTGGCACCATTCCTTTTTCATAATTATTGCTCGAAGGTAATGAGGAGATGTCTTCCTTTTTAGACTCCATCTAGCACCCGCACCAGAATCGCTTTTATTGAGCTAAAAAGACTTCAAGTCTGTATTTTCAGGCTGTAACTTCAGTTATATGGCAATGGAAGTCCACTGCAATGATGGTGGTTTATTATAGAAAAATTTGGTCAGTTCCCACCAGCTGCATCAGAGAGATCCATGGCATCTAAAAACATTCTGCAGGGAAGAACATTTTTGAGATGGGTTGACCAGACCCAGAATTTATGTACCCAAGAGGCACTAGATTAATTGAGTAGTCAAAGTCAGTGGAAATTAGGCTCCAGATTCCTAGGCACATAAAGCCCGCAACTTCTTTTTAAAACCCAAATGAGACACCACAGAAGGCGTCTGCCATCTCCTTGATGAAATGAACATCTGGTGTGATAGGGCTCTCAAAATTATACAGCTCACATTTTCCCTACACTCTAAATACTGAAAGATGTCTCAAAAAGCACAAAAAGCAGTAACAATGATAAATTAAAACTCATTGCATGCATTTGTCCCAATAAACCTGCAACTTTGAGTCTGAGCAACTGACTACCTTGAACTTGAGCAAGAGTGTCCCTTGGTCCCTTCTAAATACACTAAGCAGTAATTTTACAACATCCCATGTCATAAATGACAGCTCAAAAGCAGAATTTGTCAATGTTCTTTTGTCACTGACTTGCTCTATGTCAAGCAAATTTTTCCAAGGTGTCTTCTCTTTGTACACATTACACCCAGCCTGTTCTTGCTGTAGTTAAAGTCTGCCTACAGTTTTCTTTCCATTGACCTCTGAAGGTCTGCAATTATCTCCTTGTATTTTGCAAGTTAACAAAAGCTGTTCAGCTAAGCCTGTTCTAAACCAGAACAAAGCAAAGCTTTCTTTGATGCCTGACATATTTTTCATACAGCTGAACCCAGGTAGGAAAGGAGGCAAATGATCAGCAGTCTTATTATAACATTCAACTTAATGAAAAGGTATCAGGATGTCTAATTAAAATTTTATTTTCAAGCCTGTGAAAGCACATCTAAATTAACCTAATAAACCATGCCCCAAAGTCTGTGTAAAGCACATCTTTGTAAAAACACATCTGTTCTCAGCTCAATAACAAGTTATGAAACATAGCCTTATTCAAAAGGCCTGTCAGTGCTTTCACATGCTCTAAAAGCAAGTCAAAACCAAGAATGTAATAAACAGTCAAGAAATAACAGGTGCTTTTAAAATACGCTACAAATCCTACTTACTTGTTGTGCTGTTTTCATAGTTGTCCTGCAAAATCAACAGGTAAAAGGCGTTATTCTTCCATAGCTGACAAATACAGCAACAATAGTATCAAAATCAGGATGAATGGAGGAGCCAAATCATTATATTGCCTTTATTTATTATGATATTACTAATATTTTCTTGCAGAAAATTTATCAAAGTGGGCCTTCACAGCTTCACTCCAGGAAGAACAGACCAGCTAGGCGATGGGGCACAATTGCAGGGAGCTGCTCTCACCTGAATAGGGAAGGCCAGGGCAGCGGGCAGCAGAAGTGCAGCGAGGACCAAGCACCCCTTCAGCTCCATGGCGCAGTGCGGACGGAGCAGCGTGCGAGCCCTGCTCCCTGCCCCCGGCAGCGCTGCCGCAGATATAGCAGCGGAGCCTGCTCGGCCCGGGCTGGGAACCCTGCCCCAGCCAATGGGAATCCCAGCAGGAAGCAAACTTCTTTTGCTGCCTCAACAGCAGGTTTAGCCCCTGGGCATCTCCCGGTGCTGCGCTATCGCCGCCGCCGTGAGCATCCCTAGGCCGCCCAGGGCCATTCGTGCTGCTCTCGAGAGCTGGCTCAGCCTCATGCTTGTGCTGCCACGCATTTCCTCTGCTTCTTAGAGGATCGTTCCTGAAATGTTCGGTTTGACTGTTACCACCCTTGTTCCTGGATAACTCTCCAGAGAACTGGATTGTTAGGATTTCAGAGGGTAGGTGACTTTTTCTTTATGTCGCTGAGATTACAGAAGGCCGTGACACTATTGTGTTGCTTTGAAACATAGAACATGTCTACCCAGTGAGCTTATCAATGTGTCTTCCCTGAGACAGCTTATGGTTCTATATGTACAGATTTTTGTTTTTTCCTGTGCGTTTCTTGATGTTTCATCATGCCAGGAGCATCTCATGTGCTCCATTGTTTCTGTAGTCTGACAATTATGGGTGCCCTTATGAGTTTTGTGACCAGCAATCAGAGAAGGGGAAAAGAGAACAGCAGCATAAGCAGCACTTACTCATTTTGAGAATGATTAACAGATTTGCTTTGCTGGAGTGCACTTGTCCAGAAGTAGAGTGCCGTTGTCTAGAGGAAGCAGTGAGCAGATGTAGCAAGAAATGCTTGTAGGAGGCAAACCAGCAACCACTGAGCCTCTTATCACAGCAACCTCTTCTCACAGCAAAGCTCTCTTACTGAACCACTTGTGAAGCTGCTGTAGCTGGGAAAGCGTCTGGTCTCTGACACACTTTTGGTTTGTGTCAGAGTACATTTTCCATGCATGAAAAAGGAAACTGAATTATAAAACGCACTGATTCTGTCTCTAGACCATGGTGGTGCTCAGATTCCCTCAGAGTAAGTTTTAAACCCACTTATTCCTTATTTCTGTACTGAATAAGAGGTTCTAGATTTCTCCATGTTGGTCAATTAAGAAGCAGCAGAAGGCTTTACATCTATTTTTCTCCAAATCATACCCAGTCAAGAGTAGAAATTAGATATAAATGAAATCTGAATTGTGTTGGAGGCATCCATCACTCTTTATTTTAGTGATAGAAAGTTATGGTGCACACTGCTGACTATTTTAGGAAAGTCTGGATTGGCAAAGTCCAGGGATAAACTTTGAGCACCCCCACAGGAGGCAGCACAGGGGGATATTACTTTTCCTTTTCTGTGTCTGCACACCGGCTGAAGGAAAGGCTGCTCCAGGCACCGGTTAATAAACAGCAGGGTGGTACATGGCCCTTGTGGCCATGAAAGAGCATCAACATCAGCCATTGTCAGCATGTTAATCCTGTTGTGTGTCCTTTGTGCACATAAATGTTCTCAATAAGCAATGCTAAGTGTCTTTTTTAAATATTTGTCTTTCAGAGGGATGAAAATCTTCCTTGTGCTAAAGCAAAGCTGTGCAGCTCTGGTCTGCAGTGGGAGAATGTTTCTCCATGTTTCTCACTCAATGTAAGGACAAAACAAAAGTCCATGATGCCAAATACTTTGGCATGCCAAAACCATACCAAAACCACACTGCAACATGGAACTTGAATATAATCTGCTTTCATTAGAGTTTAGGAGGAAAAAAAGAAAAATCAGACCAGTCTCAGGTGGGAAAACCAGTCCAGGAGCAAAAGGAACGATCAGAGGTAGTGAGGGGATTAAACAAACTTAAAAAGCAAGATAGGAGGGTTGGTAACCTCAGCATCTTTGTAGCATGTTATTGGCAAGATACTACTCCTGAATGACTGATTACCTGCCTGTGCTCAGGAAAGAGTGAGGCAAAAAGATGCAGCACATTTTATCCTGGGTGTGTTACTATGCTGACAAACTAAACAGTTCATGAAATAGATTGCTGTATGCCATGCTTTCCACAACCTAACAAATAGTGCTGAGGGGGAAGGTGGCTTTTTGGGTCTAAGATGTGGCTGTAAATGTTGCAGCTGGCAAAAAAAAAATCCGAACAAAAAACCACATAAGAGAGGGAGAGGGATGAGAGGGAGTGCTGGTACTCATGGTTCCTATCAGTTCTGAAGATCTTATCACCTTGTGCCTCTTATTTAGATTCAATATTTGGTTATTTTCCAATACTCATGGGGGAGGCATTGTCAGCAGACCTGTTTTCACTAATCAAAATACACTCTAATTTATTGAGATATTGCATTAACAGGGCACAGTTTTACTAGATTCAATGAAGCTGGTACCTCTAGTAAAGAAAATGCCACAGAAATTGTTTTGAACCCTTAGGAGCCAAACAAGGACTTCACAAAGAGAAGCTGTCTTTGCATTTATACAAGAAAAGCATGTGGGAAGTTTTGTCAGACCCAAGTTCTCCTCTTAGTATATCCTAGTTTCTGGTGGACAGTAGGGATTCCACAGATTTTGAACATGTGAATAATTATTAGCAGATGTCCAAAACCAACATCAGAATCTCAAGAAGTACTTGAACAGTGTCATAGTTGACAAGCAGTCTCTCAGCAAAAAATAGCACTGCTCCTAAATGAACACCACAAAACTTGGAGTTATGCCTGTTAGACTTGTTTGCAGAAATCTGTAGGCATAACCAAGAAAATAATATACAGACACACCAATTAAAAAAAATTTTCTCTTTTGATATGGGAAATTCACTGCATGTATATGTAGTCAAAATCAAAACAGCAGATGCATGAAAGATACAACAACTCTGCAAAATCTTTCAGATTTTGCTCAGTCATATGTCATTTAGTCATATGTGTTATTCTCTTTGGAGTCTTTCACTGTAAACAGCTCCCAAAGTATAATGTAAACCATCACAATTTAATTATGAAAGAAATTGCACTAATTGCTACTAATTGCTGTGCCATGAAATGCAGGGAAAAAATAATTCTAGGAACTAATAGAAACCTTTATGCCAAAGAGCTTGTGGAAGTTATGTGATAGCTACCATAACTGATTTGTGGTAATATACTAACTAATCTTGAAAGTTTAAAATCATCTGGCTTTACTAAAACCAACCATTGAAGCAATGGTATAGACCACAACACATAACTGAAATTGCTGTGGATTGGCATCACATGAATAAACACCACACAATTACATATGCAATCTAGGGTTAATGACAAATCTGAACCAGGAATATATTATTTTGGGTACAATTGCTCAGTATCATTTTCCAAGAATGTCTGCTTTGTGCAACATTTCAGTATTTTGGCTCACTTTCATTTGGAAAAGGAATTCTGGTTTCCACTGAGCTCTTGGTTCTTGATTTCTGAACCCCCATCCTCTGGCCAGTAAATCTGCTCCTGTGCAGTGCTTTCAGCTCAGTGCTTTTTGTCTTCTTCTGACTAATTCCAAGTGCCCTAATCACACAGAAATCACTTCCTTTTCTGTGCTGTCTTTATGATCAGACACTTTTCAGATATAAATCAGTCCCACACAAGCTTTCTCTGTGCTGGCTTAAAGGACTTTCAGGCCCTTTAGTCTAATAATTCCACTCTTCTTGATTCTACAATTATATTTTCATTCCTTCCAAGTTGCCTGTACCTTTTTGGAGTGCAGTGATTAGGAGTGGGCAATTTCAGGGGAATTAATGCCAACCAGTACTGCACTTCGCTGGTTGAGAGTATTATTGAAGTGCTGGCAGCTCCTGAGGGTTTCACAAGTAACCAGCACAGACTTCAAGTCCCTGTGTTGGAGATTGACATGTGTTACAAAAGACAGCTCTAGACAAGTCAAAGTGGAGTTAGAAGCTGTTTCCAGTGCCCACAACCATACTTGCTGCATTCATAGATTTATTTGTCCTTCATGTCCCTCTCCACATTTCTTCTTTGGATCCTACCTCCCAGAGAAGACCTGGAGTTTCTTGGGTTCCTGTTCCACTTTCTGTTTTGCTTTCCATTTTTGGGGGTTTCCATGTCATTGCTAACACCATCTGGAGCAATGAATCCACATGATTTGCAGGTTCTTTAGGAGAACACTGACACATCCTCCATGATATTAATGACTAGCTCCAGCTGCAGTCCTAGCCTGTTTATTGAAAGAATTCAAACCTAAAATGTTCAACATTGGCTTGCTATTGGTTAGCCACTTCTCTATTCAAAGAGCCAAACCTAGAAACTTTGAAATTTAGACTGTTGTCAGAAGAAGGACAATGAAGAAAAAGATTTTGTTTTTGACAGGTTCCTCTTTTCAAAAGAAAAATATGGAGATAGAAAAAAAAATAGTAAAGAAACAAGTTGGAATAGTAAAAACGTTGTAACTTCTAAAATGAAAGTTGAAAACATGTTGATTTTAATTTCAAAATCAGATTTCAAGGCCAAATTTAGCAAAGCATAATTTAGTAATTAAACTAGCATTTGTAATGATATGTGATCCAATGGCTATTTGAGGGAAGGAGAATGGAAACTGGAACTTTAATTTGGACAATTCTAATAATGAACTTCTGATTGCCTTGAAAAAAACAAATTCCTTTCTTTTATCAGGAGAAGCCATCTGATTTGTCTGCTGCCCTTAGGTGAAGAAAGGATGGATCAAAGGGTTTACACTGTGTTTCCAGCCTGCAGAGCAATGTTATGCTGATTACAAAGGAATCCATGTGATGGGGTAAGGTGCAAGCTGTTTGAGCAGTGCCTGGGGTCATTTTTGGTCCCTCTGCCCTCTGAAGGGAGACACCCAGTGCTGCCCCAGCTGGGGTGATCTCCTTGTGACAGATTATGCAATGCCAGCCAGCTTCCCTGCTTGGTTTGATCTCCTAGGAGCAGAAGTGTCCTTTTGCCTACAGGGAAAAATTTGCTTACAGTAACCATGCCATGAAAGTTACCCTTGTGAGTGCTTGCTTGGGAATTTAACTAAGGCAGAGGAAATGTCTCATGTCTGCCTCTCAGATGAGTGCATGGGAGCTGCCTGTGTGTGCTGCAAGTGGAAAGCACATCTCTGCCTCTACAGTACACAGATCTGCCCGATAAAGAATCCATTAGGGAATGGGCATTGTCCCTCACTCAAATATCACTGCACTGACTTCTGTTTCCTTTGTCCCTTGTCAGAAAGGCTGTGCTGTCTGACTTTCCTGCTTGTCTCAGTTCTTGTCTCAATACCTTTGCTTGTTATCCACATATTTGCTTCCCAACTGTCCTCTAAGGAGGATTTTTTAATATTTCAGTGGGAGTCTTGAGAAGGCTGTATCACTCTTACTGCTCTTTTCTAATGCACCAGGTTAGCTGATGGATTTGCTTCCTCTTCTGGGAGAATAATTTGTAGCTCCTCTCATGTCTCCTGAACAGGTGAGTTTGGACACTGCTACTTCTGACTTTATCTGGATCCACAGAAAAGTACTTCAGGAAGAGTTAAAGCTCAGCTCTTACAGCCTGTCTTGTTTTAAGCGACCTGCTATCCAGGCAGATACTAGTGGCTAAATATTCACATGGGAAAGATTAATAATAAACCTTAAAGTTATTGAAACAAAGAATCCACTTGCATGTTCCAGGAGTCTTTTGCCAAAGAGAGCATTTGCCTCCAAAGAAGCAGCCAATGATCTCTGAAGCTCTGACCAGAACAATTGATGCAGCATGGAGGAATCCTGGCCATGCAGGACAGCCAGCAGTGTGCTTTGTCCCATGTCTGCTGTGAGCATGTAACCAAAGCCTGGTGGGCTTCAGACAGCCACACTGAGGGGCATGGTCTGGCCTGCGGACCAAGGGTCCAGACTGGACCAGCAGGGTCTGCCACCCCACCAGGTGGGACAGCAGCAGAGCTGGGGATAGCAGGGAGAGTGACTGGACAAGCAGGTTTAACGCAAGGGATGCTGGACCAGCACCAGCAGAGCTGCAGTGGGCAGGGAGGAAGGGTGGGAGGCTGAAGGCTTTCCTGCTTTGTGCTGTCAAAGAGTCACTGGGTGGTTTGCACAGCACAGCCTCGGCCAGGGCTAACCGCTCTGCCACCTCTCATTGCTGGGCTTTAGTTCTTACAAGGAAATAAATCTACCACCGCCACTCATGATTTAACCATTTAATCTGAAAACCACCCTTAATCCCCTCTCAGTTTCTGAGGGATACCCATTTCTGCCTCTTTCTCTGTGCCATGCTAGGGCTCCTGTTAAAAGCACATCCAAAAAAATGTGCCATCATGGATTTACCCTTCCACCAATTCCATCTGGAAAGGAAATAACTTTTTTTCCCTATTTTGCAGCAGGAGGAGCTGAATGTGTACATTTATGTCTGCATCTCTCTCCCCCTTCCACTAGTGATTTTATTTGGGTCTCCAGGAATTTCAGGATTTTTTACCATAGGGTCCGGAAGGATCCTGGAGCATGAGTGTGCCAGTCTGTTGCTTTCACCATTCCTTCAGGGAAGAGCAGACCTAACAGGGAACAGAGGAGGCTGCTACCCAACCCATGAATTATCTATCCATGATGCTTCCCAAGGGAGCTGTGGCTACATTAGCCTTGGCTCACAGCTGCCATTACATTAAAGAAAAAGCTTCCACAGGGGCCTTTCTTTTCCACTCATCTGCAGCGACTATCCCATTAGTTACTGAACACATTAAAGGCACATTGACACATTACCTACAATTACAATTTCTGAAGTCCTTACCAGGATTCCCTCTGTTGCTCAGTGAACACATCCCTCTCCTCAGAGCAAGTGCAGTTGAAATAAATTAGAGAGGCTGACTTGAGATCTTCCACTAAAGAGAAAAGCCTAACTATGTTTTCATATATAATTTATTTTAAATTTATCTAACTAGCTGATAGAAACATGCATGGCCAAACTTTAATGTTAGCGCCTTCGAACCTAGCCTTTTGGCTTTAGAGTAATCTTTTCAATTCTCCTCAGTGAACTCAGATTTAGCTCTCAGTTCACAGGTTTGTATGCAGGAAAACCATTTATTTGTACTGTAAGATTTGAACTGCAGCTCTTTTTTTCAGGGATAGTTCTGTTGTAAATCTGCACATGATGCAGTATGAGTCCAACAACAAATTAAGGTCAAGGCACTCTGAGAAATCTTCTACTTAGAGGTCTGCTTCCATCCTTTGCACATGTATTTGCCTTCTATCTCTGATAAGAATGTCATAAACAGTTTCTGTGTGGATATTTGTATTTCTCCTTTAAATAAATAAATTCTTTTTGTAGGAAGTTGAAGTAGTGAATGATGTGAAATATTCAAAGTGGTTAGTCTCTGCAAATGAGAGAAGGGTGGAGTATTTATTACTTTCTTTATTCTGATAATCTCTTCTGATCTTGAAGAGAGAGAGGCCCATGTAACACTTGTTTTGGACCATCATAAAAAGGAGAAGAGAATGTAGAGTTCTTCTCTCCAAGAATTTATGAGGGCCATAGAGGTCTCTGTGGCCTGCCATTAAATGAATTATGGCTCTAGCCTTGGACCATTGCAATTCTGATATCTTAAGATCTGTTGAAAGAAAAAGGACTAAGTGGCTGGTTTGTGCAATGACATAACTGAAAAGAACAGTAAAATGCAAATAGAAAAAGAAATACGTATATCAAATAGTCAATTCAACCTGTTAACCCAATACATTAGAAAAACTCTCATTCTTTGCCCAGTCATTAAACTAAGTGGGCAGCTGACCTACTGGTCCTCACAGGAGCAGGACCACATGTCTCTCCTCATGGGTGTATTTGATTAAAGCACTCACAAACTGAAATGAATGGGGATGTTCTTTGCTGTCACTGAAGAACTTGTCCTAAATTACGAGCTGTTAGGAGACAATGATATTTTTTCCATACTCCAGTGTATGGTTACTGCAGCCTATGGTTATCCTAGGGTGATTTAAAGAAGCCTTTCATTAAGCAGTATTTCCTAAATTGCAATGTGTGTGTTTGTGGCACCACATTTGGCAGGGACTGGGGTCATGTGCCTTGTCTTTTTTCTGGCTGTGACATGACACAAAGCGGGTTTGGGAGCTTCCTCATGGGGCCATTAGTATGACCCAGTAGGCTCTGTGCATTCCACTGTGTCTGGAACAAAGTTACCTAGATTTTCAGGATGTTTATACCATCTACATGGCTGTTATAAAAAAAAGGTTAGATATGAATCATGGTGTGGTTTCCATGCCCCCATCATTTCCTGATCTGTGCAGAGAAAGCCAGACTGGGTAAGATGTTGTAGGCAGCCATCTCTCCTACACACCTGCCATGCAACTGCTGAAGATTACACAACTGTCCCTGTTCCACAGACAGGGGCCGACCTTTCCCTCCTACTGTCTGGTACCAAGTGTGTCACAACTTTGAACAGAAATTTTGACACAAGATTCATCTATTTTGCCACAATTTAGGTGAAATGCAAAATTTAAACTTTATTGGAACAAAACCTCTTTCTCTTCTAAAGCCTCTAAAGCACAGCTTCAGCATGATTTAAACTTTATCATATATTTTTGCCTGATATTGCCATGAAACTCCTTCAGTGGAACTTCAGAGGTACTTCAGAGAGTTAAGCTGTACAGACAAGAGCCTGACAGTGACGGAGAAAGTGCAAACTGGCTGCTGATGTGACAAGTGTGTGCCGTGTTGGGGACATCCAAGATGTACGGGCTTGAGTGAGGAGGGCTTTTGATACATAGTGGTGTGAGAGAAGATGTTGGATGGTAAAGGCAACTTGCATGGGAAAATCGTGAGCTTTAATATGATCATGTTAGGCTTAAGCTCATTTGAAGTCTCTTGGGAAAAGACATCAGCGTCAGCCTGAGATTTCACATTGTAAGAAAATAGATCAACCAAATGTTGGTATGGGATCTGTAATCTATTTATGAAACATGACAGTGGGAATGGATCAGGAAAAGACTAAGTGGAGATAAGGTACAGAGAAAGAAGAATCATCTATCCTCTCAATAGATAGTGGATTCTCACATGGTGAAGAAAAGGGAAGACCTACAAAATGAATAGATAAAAGGGAAAAGAGAAGGAGGAGGGAAAGGTTTATAAAAGCAGAGGGAGGATACAACTGAGTTTTGAATGCCATAGTTGTGTTCAGGAAAAAAAGACAGTGAGCTGGCCAGTGTAAGCATGGCAGTGAAGTAGAGACTGTGGAAACCAGTGTGGAAACAACTAAGTCAAGTAAGGGAATTTGCACTAAGAGTTTTACTTTTCATCGTTGCTGTGTCAGGTTTCCTCCTACCGGACCCAGGGAAGAGCCTCTGACCCACTTTGCAGATTTGCGGCTTGCAGATTCTTTACTCCAGAGTTTTGATAGCAGCTAGGCAACAGCTGAAGACACAGGGCTTCAAGTCAGTGAGCCCAGTGGGGAGAGGACAGTCTTCTGAAGCGTAATTTGGGCAGTTGTGGAAACTAAGGAAACAATTTCCTAGAGCTACTGAAAGGAGTATACATGGGAGGGCTCCTTTCAAATTTGGATGTAATTTGGATGTCAAATTTCAGTCTTATGTTAGGGGAAGGTTTTGCCTCAACGACTTTGAAGATTGTGTGTACTAAGCAAGTACAGCCCTCTGGGGCAATCACAGGCAATGCCCCTGTGATTTCCACCACAGAAGTGCCTAAATCCTGAAGGTGATGGCTGTCTCACGATCATTTAGATTAGGACTGACTGCAAAGCTGTCAATAAAGGTGCTGGCAGTAGTGTGAAATGTGAGACCTATGGCTCTATTCCTCTCTGGGCAACATCAATTCTGAGCAGCAAACACCTATCAAACTTGACCAGGATGAAGTCAGATCTCATTGTGATCTCAGTCTGAAAAGCTAAACATAGCATATATTTCTGCAAAAACCAAAACCAACTCCCTATCTGAACTCTTTCAAAGGAAGAAGGCATGGAGGCCAGAGGGATCAGAGCAGTAGAGGAGTAAGCACAGATCCATGCCACTTCTGCAGTTTACTTGGTGAAAGGCATCTATCCTGATAGCTGGAGGCTGTTTTCTCAAAAGGCTGTTTTTGTAGAGAGTGTTTTTCTCTGACTGGAAGGTTTGGCTTCATGATCTTTTGTGCCAACTCATTTTATCAGAGTACCAGCTGAAATTTGTGTAATAGCAGTGTCATGGAAAATATTTCAAAGCCTGACAAAATCTTATGGGTCACAAGGAATGGCTAGAGGTGAACGTGAACAGAATATAAATTCTCAAGTTCAGAACTAGAAGATGTGATTCTTTCTTATCTTCACTTATTTCCTCCTCTTCGTTCTCTGTCTCTATGTCAAGGGACAGGATCAAACAACGTCATCTTAGGGAAAAATACTCCTGTACTGTTCTTGATATTATAAGGACTAAAAGTGATTCACCATTAGATGTTAAGAATTACCACTGCTAAGGTACTTGCAGCTTCTACTGATTGAGGTAGCCAGCAAAAGACCCCAATAAACATAGTGAGTGACTACATGGAGCAGCTCAGTTCCCAGTCTGTTCGCTGTGCCTTTCTGCTGGTGCCTCTTTGACAGATGGAGGGGATACATGAAAACTTTCACCGAGACTCAAAGGAAACATGGAATGAAACAATAGGAGACCAACTTTACATGAGTCAGTGAGTCAAAATGCTTCCAAAAACCAAGCTGATTCTCAGGGTTTTTCCTAAAAGATGTAGGAAATAAAATTTTGTATGGCATGCGACATCTGCTAGAATAACCACAGGTCTCTCTGACCCTGTGGCCTCTGTCTGGCATGGGCCAAAAGTGGCAACCTAGAAAAGCACATAAGAACAGGGCAAACATGTAGGATACTTCCCCCTTGTTTCGAATGTGAGTCCTACTGAATCTTCCCTGTAGTTCTTATACTGGAATTGGGAAGCTGATCCCCAGCCAGCTTCTCCCATACACTCAGGATTTGAGAGACCTCTTTCCTCTTCCCTTGCAGTATCCCGTTTCCAGGCTGAGGAGCTGTAATTTGCTCTTTCATTCCTTTACACAACCAGTTCCACACCTTGAGTCATCTGTTCTGATCCATCTATGAACTTGATTTTGTTTGATGACACCCAATTTTAGACTGGAAAAGCAAAAGCTGTATGTAACTCTTAAAGGAAAAGCAATCTGCTCTAGAACTGGAATTAACTGACACAAAAGCAGATGTGCTTTGGCCATTTTGCTGCTAGTTTGATTCTTCAAGTGCAGTGAAAGATATGACAGCATTTTTTGATGGGTCTTTCCTCTCTTTCTCTGGAAGTATTTCTGCAATGACAGTGGTATCTGCAGTCAGAGAGACAGTGGGATGAGGAGCAGATGTGGAAGGCAGAGCCTCCAAGCTCTGCTGCCAGGACTGCTTGCCTGCTTGGGCTTTCTCAAACAGTGGTACCTCCTGAAGAACAGTTGTAGGTGACTTTTTTTTCAGCTTAATACCACACAGTGCTGCTCAGGGTCCAATGCAACTTCCATAGAATTTTGCCATGGAAATTAGCACACAGATCTTGCCACAAGTGCCAGGTTGGGTGTAAATTAAATGAGAAAACCCCCATGTAATTATGGTGCATATTTCTAGCTGCTTAAACTGTAATATCAGCCAGTAATTTGGAATAATATTTTTCTTTATCTACTCCTTCTTTGGAAGACACATATAAAACCCAGATGTGTTCAGTATATAACCCTGATTCATTATCAGAGTGCATCTTATCAGCAAGCTATTCACAGTTCGTTTTCAAATAAAATGGTGTTATCCTGTACTTAAAGGTTTAAAGACAAGGCTGACATGAAAGTGGATAGAGCTAAGGCTTTACAGGCAACCATAATTCTTGAATTTTTTGGCTTTGCAGCCTTAACACAGCTGGAAATATAATTTTAACTAAAAGTACAAGATCCAAAGATTTTCTCTTCAAAGTATCCTTTACAGCATTGGTGTTGCAAAAGGTTGAAACTCTGGCACGTTATAAACGCTAAACAGAAACTGTAAGAAAAATATTGTCACCTCTAGGAGGCAGCCATTTATTGCAAATACACAATGTGCACTCTGCTGTCTGGCACTTCAGAAGGCTTTGAAGTTTCTCAAATCTCCTGTGGTTATAAAAAAAATCTAGTGGAAATAAACGTACATTTGCAGTGGAACTATCTGCCCAGAAATAAGCTCTGCTTCTCCAGTCAATCAAGAGCCAGTTCTCACATTAAAATGAGTTAGACACAAAACAAGCTCTATTTTCCTGGATTTTCAATAGCAAATTAGCAGAGTTCAATGGAGAAACAGGATATCTGTCTGTGTGTTATCTACTCTCAGCAAAATACCCTCCCCCATATAAGAAAGCATTTACTCATTTGCTTAACTTCACCTGCTAACTGGGCTCACACTTAACCTTTTGTCTGCCACTTTACCAAACAACACTCTCCTTTCAGTTGCATTTCCAGTGATACTTTTTCCTTTCTTTCACCTGGATGTGTCCTGAGCTGGAGCTGACCGTTCTCTTTCCGAATCTGCATTACTGAGGTGCTGAGAGCTCACGCTAAAGAAATTCATGTGGTAATGCAGAGATATTGGGTTTTTTTGCTGGGTTATGTGGTATGATGTGACCTTCTAAAGCTGCTTTTCTCTTTGCAGCTGGCTCCTTGATGCTCTCAGAGGAATTGTGATTTTTTGAAAACTTGCCTTATACAATAATATTCTCTTCACTTCCCACGTGATCCTCATATACACATGGAACAACACAGGATAGCACATCGGTGTATAACTGGTGGTTCAACATCAGTGTAGACCACAACTGAACAAAAATAGTCCCATGAAAACAATCTGCACAACTCTAATCTTGATTTCAAAACCACCCATGATGGATGACCCTGCGCAATCCCCCAGAGACTGCTCCCACAGAAATTATGCTGGCTGTTGGAAATCTGCAACATTTCCACTCTGAGTTTTATCTGGCATCAGCTTCTGGCCATTACCTCCTGGTAACACAGTGTTTGCTCAGCAGGAGAGAACCTCTATCATCAAAGGTTTATTTCACAACTGGGTCCTTAAGGATTTTGACCAAGACACCCCTTAGCCTTTTCATCGATAAAGAGACCCCTTCTTGAGGCACACTCTGATCCACTGCCTGACACCCCTTAATTAATTCATGTGGTGCTTTCCTGAACTTCCTCTAATTTTCCTACTTTTCTTATAGTGTAGCATCTAACAGCATCCTGCTACAGCAGTCACACCAATGCCCGATTCTCATATTACAGACCCTTCCTATTCCTCCCCAGTTTTTGCTTTTTGGCCCTTTCTCTCTACTTACTAGTATTGAGTCTTCTACCCTCTGGCAGTATTCATCAAATGTTGCTGCAAGGGATCCAAGAGATGTACAACAGTCAGGTTTATAGTGGTTGCTGGTGACAGGAGGTACGTGGCAGCCTCCTGAAACAGGTAGACAGCCATGTTTTTCTCATAGATCTCCTGAATCCACAGATTTTAATCCCAGGACAGTGTGGTGTCCCAGTACAGAATCATTAACCACAAACTCTACACTGCACTAGCTGGACCCTCCACGGTGCTAAATCCTTATCATCATCCCGAGGGTAGAACTGTGGCAAAACACTACACGCACAGCTGTCAGGTGCTCCTGCAAGTCTGGAGGTTCCAGGAGTTCTACATCTATTAACATCAGATGAAGCACCACACCCTGAAGCTCATTTTGTTGAGGTTGATTGTCTTATAGCTTCATTTTAGAAACTGAGTCTTTGTTCTTCCCTTAATTACTTAATTTACTTGATTTATATCTATAGGTCTGCTTCAGTGACAGTGATGGAGGGACCAAGCCTACATTTCTCTCACAGATCTTCTTTCTTTATTTTCTTTTTGCATATGAATATGTAGAGACAACTGCTTTGTCTTAATAGTGCTGCAAAGGATTATTTCAGCGGTTTGTTAATACTTAAGCATCTGGGGGAGGAACACTTCACCACTTGGAGGAAGGCAGAATCTCTTTCTTAAAGATTTTACAACCTGAGGCAACAGCACACAAAAGCATAAGGAGTCAGCATAAGGAGTCATTGCAAGCACAAGCCCTTTACCTTCACTTTTGTTTTCACAATATTTCATTTACTTATACAAAATGCATGGCAGCCTTATGTGGTCTTCTGTTACTAACAGACTATTTCAGTGCCCAAAGTGGATGATGTAAACACCTTGCAATGATCTGGAAAGTTATTTTAGACCACCGTTCTGTTCAAACTGTTCCATTTCTGTAGCACATCATCACATAACAAGTCAACACAAGTGAAAACATGAGATTACACCTTCAGGCTAAATCTGACTGTCACCAGGATTTCCCTGGAAAAAAAAAAAAAAGCCCGAACAACTTTCCCATTTCCATCTGTTAACCTCACACTTCTGCCTGGTGAAATGCCTCAGTGAGAAACAGAGTATCTCTGATACCAGCCCCTGATGGAGTGGAGTAGGCTGAGTCAGGGAAAGTAGTGTGCAAACATCTTTCATTCAGATGTATATCAGCTTTTCCTCCTGGATTCTGGCACTTTAATTTGTGTCTTCAATTGTCAAAATAAAGGTTGAAAATCCCACCTGCTTATTCAAGTGGTTGGCAATTATATTAAAGGGCTTCTTTTTTTTCCTTTTTTTTTCTGTTAAAGCATGAACTACAGCTAGGCAATGCAAAAGCTCTTGTAATTCTCCATGTGATCTGTACTGCCAAGTCTTCATTCAGAGCAAGCCTCTTTTATACAGCCAATGAACAGAAAGGCCCAAAATGTCAGCAGAAGAGCTCACAGCAGGAACAAAGAATCTATAGGCACCAAAGGTTTACTGGTACCTTCTATTTTGCCATCACAGACTATTCCTGTCTGAAATACCAGAAGCTGAAAACCATGTATGTGCTTTTGTCATTCTTATACATACCTTGCATCAGAATCTAGAGAAAATATGTGGATAGGATGACTGTGAAATATGTTGTCAGGCCTGAACCTGTCCCTAAAACCTGGATTCCAGAAACAGGCTTTCATCTTTCTACCTTGGCAAGTCTCTTTCTTATGGCAGATGTGACAGATTAAAAAGCTATGTGATTCTGGACAGTATCAGTGTGAATGGCTAGTGAGAAAAGTCATTACCTGTTCCCATTTTATTCTACTACTGCTTTAAAGAAAAAGAAGCAATTTAATTATTAGCTGTTGAAACAAGCAAGTGTGAAGATGACTTTGAAACACACTTCTGGCCCATTTTTTTAGAACAGAATGTGCTAAAAATAAGCAACCATGCAGTGGCAGTACATGCCAAAGCTACAGTTAAATTATGTATCTGTACATGCATCAGTACACACACAAAAATCTGAAATCTTTGGCCTGTCACTTGTAGAAGCTGATAATACTGATAATATTCAATGTCTGGGGAGAGTTTCTTTGTTTTCCTAGAAATAGCAGCAAAAGGCTGTTGGCTGTCTGTTACTATTAAAAATGATATTTGACAATGATTCTGTACCTATTACATTTCACATCAAATATAATTTATGGGAAGGAAAACTTAATCTGCCTATATAAGCAGGTAGAAAATATCTCAGAGATTTTGCTATTAAATTATTGTCTTGCAGAGATACTTTGGTGTGACCTTATTTCTACAGCATGTTATAAGCAGTCTTTGCATAATTCTCAGAACAGCTTGTGGGAAACACATCAAGATGACATTTCATGAATGGACTGAATGCCTTCTCCACTCCAAATCTCTCTCACTGTATTCTACTCTTAACAGAACCTTCTTCCTTTCCATATGGCTTCCAAATCTCTGGGGTCTCTGACCTAGCTGTGTTGGATTTCATTGGCACTTCTAGGAAGAACCTATCCTGTGGAGGAAATCAAAGGCATCTAAAGAGTGTGTCCATCTTTTTTGTCATCTTTCAGACTCTTCTCACTTCTGCTTCTCTTGAGTGGTGGTAGAAGTCCATAACAACTTGGTTCAATCTCTAAACTCTAGATGAGACCTCATGGCACTATCATTACAATGTTACCTGTTCATCTGTGGGCTGAATGAAATAGCTGTTAGATAAGTCAGCAAATTGTTGGAAAAGTCTACTTGTGGCAGAGAAAATTCACATCAGAAGAGGTAAGCACAAGGGTGCTACTCAAGGCTTTGGAATCTCCTGAGATACAAAAAACAAGAAGCAAAGGGATTGTTTAGTCAGATTTCTCAACCTCCTCTGTGTGATGTTCTTCCCACTGCTGAGCAGAGGGAGAGGTGTGCCAGTGGTCCAGCCTGGTACACACAACTTTTGTTCTTGCAGATAGAAGACAAAGCTTGAGGTTTTCCTTCTGTGGGCTGAGCTGAGTGACCAGTTTCCACAGGCTCAGCAGTTTGTTAGGAAACTGCCTCTGCTTAAGGAGTCCATTGGGATTTGATTCTTGATGGGGGGTCAGAGGGCTTGGAAGCAAGGGGTAAGACATGTCTGAAAAGCCAGGTAGGGTGAGGAGAAGGGGAATGTGCACTGCATCCATTAGGATGCTGCAGTGCTACAGAGGAATCTAACAATTAAAGTGAGGGAAGATGTGCGAGGGAAGTTTTGTTCCAGGGAGGTGAACATGTCATCAAGGAACAAAGGCTGCGTGAGTTGTCATGAATAAGATGTGAAGCATCAAAGAAAAAAAAAAAGTCAAGAAAAATCTGTGCAAAACCTGAGCTACAGAAGGATCAAAACACCTGAATTTCTAAACAATTCTCTGTACATAGTTAATTTGTTTTCCTGATCCATGGGCATCAACTATATTCCAAAACAGAATGACAAACTCCCAGTAGAATCAGTAGAAGTGGGTATTTTTGGAATATTTTGCTGACTATTTTCACTCTGGCTGAGAGATATAGTGACCAGAATTATAATCACCTTCTGGCCACTAGATTCTCCTTGTGAAGTACCCAGAAAAGAGCAGTACATGTCATGAGAAACACATCAAATGATGGCATTTATTATCCTCTTCCCCAAGCTGGGCATTCTGAGAAATAAGGCAAAAATAAATGAATCAGAGAAAGATAATCACTCCATCACCTCAAGAGAAAACTGGGACGGACATCTAGCTCTTCAAGTCTATTCATGCAGGTTCTTCTGTGCTCAGCAGCCCACAGCCTGACACCAGTGTGGTAAGCACTATGACTAATATCTAGCATATGTTGTTTGCTTTCTCATTTTCTCCAGAGGAAGCAGCATATGCACTAGTGCATCTTGTTTGGTAGGATTTTCTGCTCTCTTTTTAAACAGAGGTGCTGCTCTGCATTTATCCTGCAGAAGCAGCTCCAAAAGGTTCAGACCCTGTGCTTTGAGGTGGTGAGGCATGGGACACTGCTTAATTCTTTCCTGTGTTTGTTCTGCAGCCTCTGAAGGATAAGAAAGTTTTGCCTGACTTATACAGAGGCTTTACTGTGACTACAGAGTTATCGTGCAGTGCTATCATAACACAGCTTCTCAGGCCAGCAGCTTTTGGCAGTCACTATCTTTGCCTTAAGACAAAAAAATGCAACCTCTTGAGCATATCAGCAAGCCAACCCCGAGAAATATTGCTAGAGAGATGATCAAACACTTGGATGCACTTTTTGTGAGTTAGCTAGCAAGGCCGGCCCCTTCTGCTGACGTCTTTCCTCTCTATCACACATCAGACTTTTCCCAGTGGAGCTGGAGAACAGGCTTCAATGAAAACTGCCTGTTTGCAGCTATATGGAGATTGCAGGCACCACAATTACTATTTCCTCTCCCTGACCTGGAGCAGCAACTCCATCAGCAGGATAGAAAGGTAGCCTTGTTGCCTAGCAAAGGTGGGATGATTTATCTGCGTGTCTAGATTGGTCCCTTTGCTGCAAAGAGAATTGCTTTCAGACTTCCAAGGAGAATGAAGCCAGGCTAGAATTCGGAGTGGATGTGGGAGAGCTGCTCTCCTAGGGAGTAGAAAGAGCCACAGGGTCTCTGTGCTTTCTGTTCCTGTGCAGCACAGGACAATGGTTTTGTCTGCTCCAGTTATAGCCCTGGGGGCTACCTTAGGGACTGCAACTAGCATCCTTGCCCTCTGCGGCCTCACCTGCTTCTGCAAATGCAAGCAACCTGGGAAAGGACTCTCAGAAAAGGACCAAGAGGATGAGACGGAAAATACTAAGCCCAGTGTGCTTCAGCCAGTCCAGCAAGTAAGAAACAGTCTCTAATTTACTCTGTGATTTTTCTTTAAAGGCAGAGGGTGGGAGTGCAACTTCCCTGTTAGGCTACTCAGCATGTGATTTATGCTGCCTGTTTATCTGCTTACTGTGTTTGGGATATAACAACATGCCAGTGGGAGGAGGAGTGAGGGAAAAACAGAGATGAGCTGGGTACCAGAGAATTACCGGAGCAGGAGACAGCTGCCACGGAGCCAGAGAGAAAGCTGCTAATGGCAGAAACAGGGAATGAGGACTGGAAATGCTGCTTAGTTAAGATAGATCAAAGAGAAATAATTTCCTAAGAAGAGAAGACTGGACTGTACCAAGTGGCACGCAGCATTGTGAAGAGGAAATGGATGGCTCCTGCTGAGATCTCGTATAGCAGCTATTTAATTCTATTCACAATATCTCATAGTTCCTGCAGGATAGTTCCCTGTCAACAGCTGGTTTCTCGTGAAAACCTTCCCTCCTCCTCCTTCTGCCCTTCTAATTGAGGGGATTAATTATGTGTGAAGTTAAAACAACGCATTGAAATCATAATAAAAAGCAAATGAGAATCTAGATTGTGATAACTGGACAGTCTCATCACATTGTGAATTTCTTTTTCACTTATCGTAAAAGCAATGTGGAGTATGGATAATGTCAGGCATCCTTGTGTGCTCTTTCATTTTTGTTAGAATCCAAACAGCCTGATTGACTCCTGAGCCCAGGGCAAGAGGGAGCTAGGGGAATTATAGAAAGCTTTTAATATACTTATTAATGGGAATCTCTTCTTCAAAGGGAAGCGTTTGATGATTTCCTCAGTTGAATGTGGTCTTAGGATAAGCTATAGCACTGGTCAGTCTCTGAAAGTATTACTTGTTGGCTGTTGCTCCTGATATTTGTTTGTGCCTGTGTCCTTTTCACTCTCACCTAGCCATTCAATGAAGTGTTGTGCCATAGTAGCCCATTCCAAAGGCCTGTGCTCCATTGTACAATAGTCTTTGTTTGCCTTTTAATTATTTGAGCTGACTGTTATTTTTGGATTCTTAAAGAGTGTAGCTGGAGTCCTAATTGAACTCCTCTGTAATGTTTGTAATTAAATATTCAGTGTTTCTCTGGCTTCCTCTCTTACCCTCTAAGCAGAAAAGAACCTTGGCATCCTCATGTTCTTGTTGCAGTTTATGCTGAGGAAAGACGACCAAATCTATAAACAGTATTGTAAGAACTGGTGCAGATACAGAGAACGGCATTAGCAGACCTTGTGGTTGCTGGAGGCGGGAGGAGAGGTGTGAGAGGATGGCTCCATTGACCATGGATTAACTTCTGCATGGAGTTTAGGACAAGAGATTACTGCTAATTCTGAGCTTCCCTCCATGAGCATAGTGAATAACTCCTAGTACCTGTTTGCATTTTCCTAGGATTAATTTCATCTGCTTTTCTGTTTGATAGCTTAGTCATGTCCCTTTCATGCTCCTTTCTTATCTTTTCTACCCCATACAGGGGATTTGCTAACACCTGTATATAAGAATGTATAATGATGCAGAAGTTTTTCCAAGTTTACTGTTAATGTGAATAAAAAATGTGTAACTTTGACAGCCACATCACTTTCCAAAGCAATTTTTCTAGCTGTTGTCTGCAGCAACACAACCCACAGACAACTTTACCATCAGGCTCTTTCTATGAGAGTTTGATGTAATCTCCAAGCCCAGAAATATCTCAAATCCTCCTTATAACTCCATCCGTGGACTGGGCTTTTTTTCTTTTACACAGCTTTTTTGGAAAACATCTTGGGAAAGTGTTAATCCATCCTGGATCTTGTCCACAGGGGTGCTATCCTGTTTGCAGGACTGAAGTAAGCACTGTGTCTCCATATTGTTCAGTTAAGCCTCCAGTACTCAGCAGCTATTCAGTTACAGTCCTCAAAATATGTCTACATTCATAAGTTTTGCCGTGACTTAATCCAGTATTTGACCAACAGGGGATAGAATTATTCAATCTGCCCTAAATGTATCATTATTACCTGAGTGATTGCATTCTTTCAGCATTGTAGACTTTTTAATTTGAAGTATTATTTCCAATGTTACTGGCTTTATGTTTTTTTTTTAAAGAATCTGGACATATTATAGCAGCCGAGTGAACATTCTGTCACAGAAAGTGCAAAATGTTCTTAGTTTGCATATTCCATATGTTTAGCAATTCTTTCCAATTAAAATAATTTTCTTGCCAGGAACATGAATTCTCCTATGCTGTCACTGAATCAGAATCAGTCTCTGTACCTCCAAGAAATGAATCTCAATTTGAGTTCTGAGCTTGTGAAATTTTATTATCTCTATGTTTATAAATTGTTCTGTGGGGACTTTTTTTTCTGACTACATTAGTACACAGTATGTCCTAGTCAGTGTTGGACACATTTAATTATTGAAACCTGTCAGGACCACTGATTCTGATAAACACAGATGACAAAAGAAAGATGTAGCAAGTCTGCATTTTATTCAGTTGGCATGTCTCCCATGACAGTGATGCTTGTATTTGCTATAGACAGAAGCTCCCCATGGGCATGCCCTGCATACATGAGAAGTTCAAACACAAACATACATCTGCAAAACAATGAGAAACTGCTGAAAATTTGCAAAGTCTCAGTAAAGCCTGCAGAATGAAGATTCCTAAACACATCCAACAATGGCAACAGTCTGGTGCTTTGAGTGACACTGGGCAGGGACACAGAAGGATCATTTGCAGCATCCTTGCTCCTTTTGGTTTACTTGCTTTCATGCATTTTTGCAGAACTCTCTGAACTCCTCTGCTGTGTCTTTATTTAAGACACAACTGCTGAGTTGCAAAGGAAACTTCCATAGGACACTGCTATGTAACTGGATTAGCACACAGCACTTGGGAAAAGAGCTGGCAGCAACATAATAAACAGAGGCAGATGCAGTAGGAAGAGGGGGTGGGCTAGTCCCACTGTGCTTGCATATGTCTCTGTCTGTAATTCTGCAGAGCAGACAGACAAGAGGAATATTTAGACCCAACAGAGTTCTTAGATGCTGTGTGCTGACAGATTTACCTGGCAAGGTATTTAGCAAGAGGAAGACTGTACTAACAATATCTCAAATTTGTGTTTTTCATCCCAAAGGATCTGGAGGTGTTTTGTGTGCTGGCAGCACAGAGCAAGACAGGCAGGAGGCTCCAGTGTGTGGCCAGTGAGTGGTAGGACAGCAGCTCCAGGAGAGGCTGACCACTACTGTGTGTCTGCTGGCTGTAATGCCTCTGCACAACAAAAACAACCTGCCTTTTCTAGCTGCTGTCAGTGATTCCCCATGTATTCTGCTTGGTTGGTTTGCTTTAATTTTAGAAGAATGGAAAACTGCATTTAAAGTTTGGATGAGTAACTTCACATTTCCTAGGTATTTTAGGACTGATGAGGCTCACATCTCTATAAGAGGGTTCTCACTTACAGCCCCACACTGTGTAATTTACATAATAGCTAAACTCAACTGAATGCTAGGTGAAGATGGCACACAATGACGTCTTTCTTTCTCAGCCCACTTCTCTTTCAAAGCCCTTAAAATTAGACAAGACAAGATCCTATGTTGCACAGTAGACTTCCTAAACACTGGTGTACTGGCTGCCTTGAGAAGATGGAGTCACTGTCCTAATTAGTTCCCTACCACTGCCAAGCGTATGCAACCAGGATCTCCACAAGCAGAATATGACTAGGCTAACATGCAAGACAGCCCTCTTTCTTCAGCTCTGTTTCTTGAGAGGGAGGTGTGCTTCCTCTGGACATACAAGCTGGGACAAGGAAATCCCAACACAGACAAGAGATTCAGGGCACCATCTACATTCATTATTAATAGAAAACAATAAGACTAATTAAAAACTTTAATTACAGTTATGATCCTTTTCTGTCTTGCCCTCAATCTTGACCAAAAATAGGTTAGCAGGCAGTAGGTTGGAGATAATCCCACTGCACAGTAATCGACCAAAAATGGCTATTTTACTTGTGGTTTTTGTCTTCCATGTTTTGGAAACATTAATAAAATCTCTTGCAAGGGTTGGGGTCATTTGCTAGTCAGCTTTTGTTCTTCCCCATTGATGAATCCAAATATAAATGAATCATGAATGATTTCAATTGTAAGAAGACGGGATAATTTCTTGGGACATAAGCAGAAGAGAACTGTTCTATTCCACTAAAATATTTTTTTTTCTGTTTTGGGAGAACAGTAGTGCCTTTTCTGCCAGCCTTTGCTTGGACTACCCAAGCATCTTGCAGGTTCTTCTGCTCATCCCATGTTCATGATTCAGCAGGGAATTGAAGTGTTAAGAACAAAATCAGACATAAATCCAAATTTCAGTCCTGGTATAATAAAGGGGAAATGTGTGTCGGATGGTCAGATGGAGCTCTGGTCCACAGAACCAAGAGGCTGAGATGACGACTGAATCGACTTCTCTTGGTTTGCCAGTCCAGGGCTCATTTGTTCAACCAGCTCTCCTTAGTCTTATTGCATCATGCTCATACTTGCTCCACGTTTGATTTACATCTTTGCACTCTTAATGCTTACTATATACTCATATAAAATATTCTAGATTCTGGGAGATGTCTGTAGCCTCTTGCTCTTGGATTTGACTTCAAACATCAAAGTAAAAATTGCCATATCTTAATCAAAGCAAAATTAACTTTGTGTTTAATTTCTTTACTAAAATGAAAGTATTAACTTATGAAAATATTAACTGGTACCAGAACAGAGGAAAAATCAAATTATAAGAACATATCTTTTTCTTATAGTAATCAAATATCTGTAGAGGAATAAATCTGAAAAGAAACAACCAAGTACAAGGTTTCTGTGTTGACAAGAAAGTCTCCAGATATACAGGCAGTGGTTTCTACAAGCCAAGAAAAAATTGATGGTAGGAACGACCAGGTGCCCTGCTTTTTTCCTGTCTCAGTTCATCTAACGTTAAGAGAATTGGAGGAGTTAATGTAATTTGTGCAAAGTAATAAACAAAGTTTTAATTTTCAGTTCAACATTAAGAAAACTGCAGAGCCAGTCCAGCCTCGAGCACTTCTGAAGTTTCCCAACATTTATGGCCCCAAACCAGAAGTAACTTCACCTGAAATTGTTAACTACACGCAGTACTCTCTGAAGACAACAGAAGAACCAGCTCCTGGGAAACATACTGCTTTGGATGAGAATAGGATGAAGATACAAGTCAATGAAGAGCTGTTTGTTCTCCCTCAAAACGGTAGGAGCTTTTGGTCTTCAAACTAACAATTGCTTTAGTGGGCGTGGATCTGTAATACTTCTAAGCATAATGTGATTGTTGTCAGATAAATAAATGTGGAATTTATCGGATGCTTTTCACTTTCTTATCATGAGCATTCTGAGTTTTGCTTTCAACCCATTTGTTTAGTAGAAGGTAGTAATGGAGCTCATAAGGATATTCTGATAACAAAGCTGTAGCTGTAACTTTTTGCAATTTTTTTTTATACCTAAACATTTTTTGTTTTAAAAAATCTGTCTCCCTGGTAGCAGACATTTTGTAGAAAAGCCTATTTAGTGTAGTTGTGCCGAGAGCAGTAGCCAGAGTTTGTGTGAAATATCTGGCCAAAATTCGGCAGAGTATCTCCTCCAGGTCAAATCCTAGCTGTCCAACAACTGTCCTTGTCAGGGACAGTGGAGCTCAAAGCTTCTAATTTTCTCTCCTCCTTTATTGCCATGGGTTGGTAAGATGTTCTTGCCTTATTGCAATGTGCAGTGAAACTGAAGGCTGACACCTCAAAGGTTTTTGCCAAACACAATTCCTGTTTCCCAGCCAGCCCAAAGGATAACACTCCCAATCCTGAAACATAAGATTTCTAGGGCCTGAGAGAAAATGCAATCTTAATTATATGCATCTGGCAACATGTTCAGATTTCTTCCATACTGATTTTTAACTTCACAGCCATATTTTAACAGGATAATTTACTCTTATGGTTACCACTTTAATAAAATCTTCCTGCAGATTTGCCAGAGAGACAATGCCATCTGCCCTTATTTTTACTGAGTATTCTTTTTAGTTATTTTTAATTTTTTGAGATTATGTTTTTGCCCTTCTGGAAGGACAACTCCTACCCTTAACCCTCCAACCTGAGGCTTGTGAGTACAGAAAGGAAAGTACCATGGGAAGCAGATGCATTGGAGGAAGAGACTGTCTGAGCCACATCCTTAGGTGTCAGGGAAAAGATTATAAGGGTGGAAAGGATGAAAGATGATGGCTGCATTTAGGCTAAAGCCTTATATAAGTGTTGGTGTAAGAGCCTCTCTGCACTGCTAATGGCACAAGCAAGTTTCCTTCCTGCTCTGCCTGATTATATAGCTCAAGTGTTGCTAAAATTAAACAAGAAATGTTGCATTCTCCTTTTGATGCCACAGTGAACTGGTCTGAACTGTGGCTGAGATTTTTAGGAGGAAGTGTGCTGGTCTCACTATTGTTTTCTGTGTGAGTTGGAACTGACCTTGCAGATAACAGCTTTGGATGACAAAAATATCTGGCTTTTCTTTTAGTCTTACAACTTGCTTTATTTCAGTATGAAATACATACTCAGCTCTAAAATCATGCATGGAGAAACTGCCTTATGGATTCCAAAGTTCATTGCCTTTAACCTGGTCAGGTGCAATGGAAATCGATGTCTTTTGCATGACAAAGACTTCATTGTTAAAATTAAAAGAAAAACAAAACAAAATGTTTAGAGAGGTCTGACCTAATGCAGAGTTGCACAGCAGTTCAAGAGCAGACTCATAGTCTCATTGCAGAGAATGTAAGATTTAATTTAATAATGCCAGTTAACAGAATATAAAACAATATAACAAGTAATGAGTGTCGTTCAGACACCTTGGCCTAGTCATAAGGTAAAAGAGCAAGTGTGTGAACCATCATAGAGGATAAGGTGGTGGAGAGCAGAAGTCTTGTCCAAATGCTGTAGAAAGAGCTGAAAGTGCAAGAAAACAGAACAAAAAGGGTTCATGATGATGGATTGAGAAGGAAAATAAATTATAGTCCTGCATACAAAGTGCAGAAAGAGTGTGACATTTTGAAAAGTCAAGTCAAGAGAAAGTGGATTTGCTGTCTTGGGAAGGGGAAGAGCTGCTTGCTAAAGGGTTTATTTCAGTTCCAGGTGTGGTGAAGGATGTGTGTGTCACGGAGCCCCTGAGGCCCGAGCGGGCAGGTGGCGGGCAGCAGGCCCCTGAGCTGCACTACTCCCTGCTCTACGAGCCGCAGCGCGCACAGCTGCGCGTGGCCCTCCTCCAAGGTAAGGGCCATGGCTCCGGCCTGAACGGGGCAACACACACGGTGACTACACTTAGAGACACTTAGAGACACTTCCCCTCCTGTCTGAAGCCAACAGGTGCCTCAGGACCACTGGAGTTTTCACTAGTGCTGGGCTTGCAGAACAGGAATAGCTGTCAATGTCACTGCTTGAAGAGAGGGCGTAGCTTGGGAACAGTTGTTTGCACAGCTTTGTCAGGAGCCAGGATGGGCTCCTCCAGTCCAAGACATGGTACAAAGCAACCTCTTCTTTTTATTTTTTCCTCTCCTCTGGGGGCAAGAGGAATGGGGTTACTATCTCCTTCCTCTCCATACCTTTCATTCTTCAACCTGATCCACTCCCTACTGCCCTTTCCTCAAGTCAAGTCAAAGCCTGAGCTGGAGATACCAGACTTATTTTAAATCCCTCTGGCAGCGGCCTGGTCAGGCAGCCAGGCTCTGTGCCTCTCTCTGACAACTGCAACAGCGTCTCCACTCGGGGCTGGAGCATCATCAGTTCCTCTGGGAGAGTAAAATAAGCTGACTGAATAATTCATGCACAGTGTAGATCTCTGTGGAAACCTAATCAAATCACACCCTCTAAGGCGAGAATTGAAAGGGTGCTGAATGGCAGCCACTGCTGCAGGCCTCCTGCCACCAGCAAGCCCACAGCTGCCCTTCAGGATGGACACCCACCACCCACGCTGGCTGGCTGCCACCCTGGCTGCCCCCTGTGCACAGGACGTGCTTGCCAGTGCTGCTCCCCTGAGAAGCCAGGAGAGCCCTGTGACCCACAGGTCCTGGCAGCTCAGGAGCAGCTGTCTTTGGACTGTCTGCAGCAAGGACAACAGTTTTTGCCTCAAAGCTGTGATATTCAATGACCCCATGGAGGAGGGTGTGTTCCTCTTGCTGCTGGAGAAGGCTGTGCAGCTCTGTTGCTGCAACTGAAGAGGAGTGAGAAATGCCATTCTACTCTAGACTTTTCAAAATAAAGGGGATATAAAATTAGGGATGAATGTCTCTTGATGCAGGTCTTTTGGGCTGTGGGGTGGCTTCTGATGGATTCATTTACTAGAGGGTGGACCAGCAGAATGCAATAACCCTTTGACATTGGCCTGGAGGGATGGATGTGTGCCAAGGGAAGCTCTATCCCATCTCTGATATCTGTGACCGACCGTCCTGCTTTTAAAGTCATTGTAAGAAATTTTTTTGTGTGCCAAGGTAAAAGTAAATGAGAACTGCCAACCCGTTTCATGCTGCCTTGTTTCAGTGCTGTTCTGCATCTTTCAATAGAACGTGTTTCCTTGAACTCAGCTGTTGCTCTCCCAAACACTGGCAGCATCCTTCTGTACTGGCACTAGGACAGGGACATTGTGCAGCCTGAGGAAAACACCACAGCTTGGACTCACAGTTTAATCTGCCCCCATGCAGGCAGGAACAGGGGTCAATGTCTATGCAGCTGTTTTATTTTATGGCTGTCACGAAACAAGCAATTTAACCACAGATATTTCAGGGCTGTCTTTTGTGAGAGGTCCTTACTATCCATCTTTTCCAGCTATGCATGACGGAATGAGCGGGGACCAAGACACTGGCTGCCATTGCTACATACTGGGCACCCTGGAGAGCAAGTCTGGCATTGCTGAGGCCCAGACAGAGCTGAAGAAGAAGGTACTTCACACCCTTTGGGAGGAGGTGCTGCAATTCTCATTAACAGAGGAGGAGATGCCAGGAGGAACACTGACTCTCACCCTGAGGAACTGTGACAAGTTCTCCAGGCACAGCATTGTGGGGGAACTGAAACTGAACCTTGCTGAAATGGAGGAATCCTTTGGGAAGGCCCAGTGGGAAAGGCTAAAGAGCCCAGAGAAGGTATGGACTCCATCTGTCGGTAGTTCAGAAACCCTAATGATTAAGAGTTTGGACAAGAGAAACCCTTTTCCTAGAGACCTGCATGCGGGTGGGTGGCTTTATTTGTTTGGAGCAGGTTTAGAGGGGTGATGTGTGACTGCAGAGATCACTCAGCACAGCTCTGTGCTGGTCTGTAGCTCGTCATATCAGAAGCCCTTCTGTCTAATGCTCCCAGCTGTTAATGTGTCACAACTCCCTCAACTCCTCCCCAAGTACATGACAATCTGACATTGGCATTTGTAATGCTATGTCTAGAAAAAGGTGTGTGAGCTTCTGAGAATTATTGATACAGGACCAGAGTGGCAAGAGCTGAAGTATCAGAGTGCCTTCAGAGCCCAATGGAGGGACTCTGCAAAGCTGGGTGTGGTAGGGCACTCGGTGGCACCCCAGGGAGCCTTAATCTAGGAGTGAAATTCATTGTTGGGACTGGAATGCTGGATTGAAGGACACTTACCGGAATCAATCCAGTGCTATTTGTTCTGGGAGATATCAAAATATCATTCACAGTATTCTGTCAGTTTCCTTAAACATCAAAACCTTCCTTTCCCTTATCCACATTTTGCCAGTTGCACAGACAGGAAAAAATGGAGGGAAGAATTCCAACAGTTCTTGAAGTGGGTACAGGGGATGCTTCATGTGCACATTAAAATTTCTTGCACATTTCCTCGGGAGCCTTTTCCCTGCCATGAGCTAGGTTGCTCTTCTAGCAGCAGCAATTCACTTGACATGGCAGCAGGATGCTGCTACTGCTGCTGCTCACTCATCACAACAAGTGGTACCTCTTGCAGTCTGCTGTGGTATGGCTGAGCAATGCAAAACAACACCAGCACCACCACTAAGCACAATGAAACAAATTATTGCCTGTCACCATCACGGGTGAGTGCTCTCCACTGTGAGCTGGCCACAGAGTACACTGTTAGCATTTCTGATTTCCAATAGGGCTGATTTATCTGATAACCACTTGAATATTAACAGGACCATCCACTCTAAAAAAACATCTGTCAGGGACAGAGGCAGCAGAAACAAACGGGTGGTCTGAATGAGTTTAATAAACTTCAAGCACAAGACTCAGTATTTGTCTAATAGCTGTAACCCTCCCCCTCTCCCGCCATACTGAAGTATTTGCTTTTTTAGCAATACACAAGGAACAGCCTGTTCACAGCAATAAGTTGTTACTCCAGTGCACCTGATGGAGTCCTGGTATACAGGGAATTCTGCCTTGGTCCAGCTTCACAACCACACACAGAAACAGTGCAGCATTCATTTCTTCTCCAGGCTGACAGCACAAGGTTAACACCAGCAGTACTGCTGAACAGTGCCCCAGTTTGAGCTGAGAATGTGCAGTGAAAGCTGAATTTGCGTCATCTGGGACCTGAGAGAGCCAACCATTGCACAGATAGCTTATGTATACAGATCCTGAATCATTCATTGAGAACCAGAGAGGGAGGGAGGAAGAGCTGATCAAAAAAGAGGAGCTATTTTTGACAGCATTCATCCAGGAACAAAGTTACTGAGCTTTGTCAAAAGTGTGACATTTCCTTGAAATGCCAGGAAGGGCAGAAATTATGTTCTTACCTTCCCAGTAATTCTCCCACAGACAAGGGAAGGAGCCCAGAGTGGAGCTTACAGCTAACCAGGTAATGCAATTAGCATTCAGGAATTCATTGAGTCCTGTGAGCAATGCAAAGAGTAGATACTGTAGACTGATATCCTTATCTTGTCTTCCTTCCCTCCCACTGCTTTGCTAATGACAGTAATGATAGTGGCTTGATGATAGTGTGTCCTTGCATAGCAACTTCCCTTTTGTGATTTCGTGGTGCCCTGCACGTAAATCATTGATGACCCCTTGTTGCTTTTTATTCATTTTGTATAGAAAGAAAGACTGAAGCTCTGATGGTTGTATGAATTTGTAGGATTTCAGCACAAAATGTAGGTTATGGATTTAATAGGAAAAAAGAAACAAAGAACACAAAGCTGAGAAGGGGAAGGGAAAGTACCTCTGGTTTGGTCTGTCCAAGCAAAACTCCAGCAGAGACCAACCATTCCAGGTTTTGTTTTCATGTGGATACAGGCTGGCCAAAAACTTGATCAGCACACTAGGAGCTAGAAAGTCATAGGTGCAAGATGTGATCCGAGTACAATGCGTGTGTTTGTGTGTGTGCGCATGTCTACAGAGCCCCACCCCCTCCCAATCTCCACTGCATCTATCTGTGCCTGCAGCTACAGGAACCAAATTCTAGCCAAGAGCTACAGAATGGAACCTGCTGAGATGTAGTGGGGGTAAATAAAAAAAAGCAGCTTATGACAAGCCTAAACGCTGGGTTTGCATTGAGGTGGTGTTTGGGTTTGTCACTGAGTGTACAATTCTTTTGTAGTGGGCATACAGGCATTTGAAACTGCTTTTTTTAATGTGTGGGCTTTTCTAAGTTCCACTTCAGTTTAAGACAGGATTCATATAAGTGAAATGCATACAAGCCCTTCATTGCTACCTGAGTGCATGAAAAACATATTTACTTGAGCTGACTTGGAATTGAATTTCAGGCTTCCTTGCTAATGCCCTTCCACCTGACTTGTGCAGGACAAATTAGTCATTTGAACCAGACAGTGATGACAGCCATGTTTTCTGGAGAGTCAATCAACTCATGGAGAGCATACAGGGTCCTGTCCTTGCCTGTATCGAGAAACTGGTTGAAAACTTAATTTGAAATATTTATGGCTCACTTAGTAGCGACACTGCAGAGCACAGAAATAGCCTGGAGAGAAGGGCTGTCTATCCTCGAGGATGTAGAACACACTAAGGAGCCCAGAATGAGTCTGTTGAATTGGCATTGGCTTTCTGGGTCTCTTCTGGGTCATTAACCTCACACTAAACCAGATTTCTGTCACAAGCTCCCACTCACTGAGAGAATAACTACTCCCTTTTTGTTCCTTGCCATGGGCTGTCAGCTCTGCACACAATGGTGTGGGATTTTTCTCCTTCCCTGCTGGCTCCTGAGAAGGAAATGGCATTACTTTCTTATAGGAGAGCAGCAGTGGTGTGACTGTGTCCCTAGGCTTTCTCCCCAAGGGCTGCTTATCCAGGGCAAATGGAAGTAAGGAGAAAGGGAAAGGGAAAGGGAAAGGGAAAGGGAAAGGGAAAGGGAAAGGGAAAGGGAAAGGGAAAGGGAAAGGGAAAGAGAGTCTACCACAGGGGAAGCAGGGAGAGCTGCTCACAGTCCTGATAGAAGGCAGGTGGGAAGGAAGAGTGTGGGAATTCATAAAATCAGAGGGTTTTGGGAAAGCTGCAAAAGGCAGGCCTCAGAGACAGTAGAACTGTGATTAGAGCTAAGCAGTAGCCATGAGATAGGTCAGCAGAAAAATTATGTAAAACATAGAAAAGTAAGGACAAATAGAACAATGGGCTTTGTATTAATGCTTGTCTAGAATAACTCCCTAAGCTACAGAAAAGTTTATCTAGCAAGATATTAGGAAGTTTTAAGCTTAATAATGGAGCTCTGTGCATTGTGTTTTAAGGCTTACAAGCCAGTATTGTATTTGAAATAAGCAAGCATTGTTTTAACTGAAGGTACGTGTGCTTATAGTGGTTGGGTAGAAATACTGTCAAAGTGCTTTTGCTTTGTGTGATTGGTCAAAAAACTTTTAAAGTAAGTTGTAGCATTAAGTTCTTGGTCTGCTGCCTGGGATGTGAGCTGATGGGATCTTTCCATTGTTATAACCATGTAATGAGACTGATGCTGAAAAATAAAACAGCTCAAGGCACGTTCCTAGCAGTTCTGTCCTGTTCATGATTTGTACTGTGCCCAGCTTGTGGAGGATTTCAGCTGGGCTAGGTTTTTTCTCATACCAAATAGGGTGTCAGGGAAGGTGTAGCCCAGCTCCAGGTCAGACATAAATACAGGGCAGTTAGGTGGTCTCTCAAAATAGTCAAAATTCCTGACTATTTGCACTGTATACAAGCCCCAGATCTTCTTCTGATTAAATATTGCACTAAAAGTTGATGTCAGGAAGCAGTTACTTTCCGGTGCCATAAGGATTCAGTAACTCACATTAGGGGAGCCTTATGAGCCTCAGGCATCTTTGCCAGGTTTATTCTTATCCAGGGTGACTGGAAAGACCTCCTGTACAGAGAGAAAACTTGGTTGGTCCATGACCTTCCACCCATCAGTTGCTTTCCTAATGTTCTGGCCAAGATTATATAAAAATTAAACCTTTCTGTATCTCCATTTCCAGGAGCCATCCACGGGCCATGGGGAAGTTCTGCTCTCTATTAGCTACTTGCCAGCAGCTAATCGCCTGCTGGTGGTGATTATTAAGGCTAAAAACCTCCATTCCAAGCAGCTGAAAGATCTCCTCGGAAGTGGTGAGTGTTATAGCAAGGAAACAGATACTGTTGGTTCTGCTATTATGTAAATCTAGAAAGAAAGTGGGAAGGGTGAAGTCTGGCAGGAAAAAAAAAAAAGTCTGGCTTAGAAAGCCAAAGAGATCTGAATAATTTCTAAAAAGTGAAAACCAAATGCCCCCTGGCCAATATTTCAACTGTGCTGTCTCAGTTTGATGTCACCACTATAAATTCTCTTGCATTTTTTTGATTTTTGGGTGCAGATTCAGGCATCACAATATAAAAAAAATGTTAATATATTACAGAGTGTCCAAAGGAGGGCCATAAGGATGGTGAAGGGCCTGGAGTGGAAGCCTTATGAAGAGTGGCTGAGATCACTTGCTCTGTTCAGTCTGGAGAAGAGGGAGGGAAGCCCCTCTTCATGGTCTTCAACATCCTCACAAGGGGAAGTGAAAGGGCAGGCACTGATCTCGTCTTTCATGAACAGGGACAGGACCTGAGGACACAGCATGAAGTCTCCCTAAGTCAAGGGAGACTTAGGTTGGTCACAGCACCATCCTGATTGAGTTCAAAAAGCATTTGGACAACACTTTTGGGCACATGGCATAATTTTTGGAGTGTTCTGTGGAGAGCCAGGAGTTGAACTCCATGATCCTGATGGGTCCCTGCAAACTCAGCCTCTTCTAGTCTAGTTAGTCTATTTGTTGCATGCCCATTAACATGATGTCTCTCTCCCCTCCTTATACAGACGTTTCTGTCAAGGTGACACTGAGGCATCAGTCACTGAAGTTGAAGAAGAAGCAGACCAAACGTGCAAAACACAAGATCAACCCTGTGTGGAACGAGATGATCATGTTTGAGGTGCCTCATGAGCTCTTGCGTGCCTCCAGCGTGGAGCTGGAAATGCTGAGCCAGGATGGAGCTGGCCAGAGCCATGTGCTTGGCAAGTGCAGTCTGGGCTTACACGTCACAGGCACAGAGAGAAGCCACTGGGAAGAAATGCTGAGGAACCCCAGGAAACAGATAGCCATGTGGCACCAGCTCCACATGTAGACTCATCATGATTACTGACAACAAGATTCCCACCAGGCCTCAGAGCCTGGGGGAATAAGCTGGATTTCATCTTCCACCTTCACCTCCATGAAATTGCTCAGCACAGCACTCTTACTACATCACCCTTCTCTGATCTTCCTGACCATTCTAGCCCAGGAAACTGTCTGGAAAATGTATGTAAAGGGCAGTCTCTCACCTAATCAAGTGGTTGTCTCAAACAACGGGTTGGCTGCCTGGATGATTTGAATTCATTTTATTTACCTGACCACTGTCTCTTCTGAGACGTCGCTGTTTCTGTAGAGGAGCAGAGGGAAGGAAAGAAGAGCAAGTTATCATGGAAATGTAAGCCCTTCATTGGCATCTAGTGCTGTCACCCAAGTCCCTTGATGAGTGTTGGCTCCATAATCACACACAACTGTTTTATTAATCACTGCTTTTCATAATGCTCCACAAGACTGAGAAATGAAGATCAGAGAACTGACTGTCATGGCAGGCACAAAGAATGAGTATGAAAAAGACAGTGAAGCCAAAGTGCAGTAAATGGATACCTAGAAAAATACACAGAATGAAGGGAGAGAACAGAAGAAGAAGAAAGGGGGAGACAGTTAACACCCTCATCCTGTGTAGCCTTTGAAGCAAACACTGCCGAGCAAGAAGTCAAATACCTTCCTTTACTTTTGTTTCCTGGAGAGTTTAATACCTTGTCTTTAAGATTCATGAAAACTGCTGAAAATATGAATGTTTCAGGATCCTTTATCAGAATACCTGCAGCATTTATCTTTCTATGATGTCATCCAGGAAGATCCAAAATATGGACAAAAAGTTACTGTTGATGTTACCTCCTAAAACTTGGACCAAATCTTTCTGTTTACTGCCACATTTTCTGTTTGGGTTTATCCCAAATTTCAAATATGCTATTTATATTCCAGGCAACATCTAAAATTAGGCAAAAGAAATGGGATCATTACATACCTTAGCAGCTGATAGATGGTTTTGGTTTGACAGTTAACTATTGCACTCAAATCCTCATACCAGCATTACTCAAGGACAACCCTTATTAACTGCCATGTATTTCATCACTTCCAGACAGAAGGAAATCACCAACCAGACAGACTCTCCAGGGCTTGTTTTTTGTGTGCACTTTCAAGATTTGATGTGGCTTAAATGTTACTTATGACTGTCCTTTTTTTTGTGTTTCTAGATGGATTGAAAGTCTGGCATTGGCAGTGATAATGTCATGACCCTATAAGCACACTGCTTGTCTTACTACTTTTTTTCAAGTAGTAGACACAACTTTAAGGGATTTCCATGGGGACAAGGCATCCAAAAATCTGGAAACAGAACCATATAATTCGTAGCCCTGAAAATCTCAGAGAGCTTCATATTTGCAGGGTCAGATTGCTCCTTGTTTAAATCAAAATATTAAGCTAACCTTTAAGTAGTAAAATATTAAGCTAACCTTTAAGTAGATACTACTTTAAGTAGTATCCATCCTATTCTGATGGTGCAGTCTAACAAGTCTAGCAGCTTGTCAAGGGAAGGCTACCATCCTGTTGGCAAAGAGAAAACAACAGAACCAGTGTCTGAAAACTGGCTGAAGACCAGGCACAGTGGGTTATGAACTGGGAAATGAAGTTCAGCTGGAAGTCAGTAATTAGTGGTGACTGGGGCTGGTCGAGAGACTGACAGAATTTACCACCTTCATAAATGACCTAGACAATGGTGCAGAGCATGGCCTTGGCAGGTTTGTACGTGATGCAAAACTTGGAGTAGTGATTGATACACAAGGCAGTTGTGCTGACATTCAGAGGGATGCTGAGAGAAATGCTGGAAAAATGCTGGGCTAACAGGAACCTCCTGAAATTCAACAAGGAGAAGTGGCACCTGAGGAAGAACAACCTTGCAGTGCGGGGGTGAAGGCTGACAATCTGTAAAGGAGCTTTCCAGAAAAGGACCTGGGTGTCCTGGTGGACACTGACTTGAACATGAGCCAGCATTGTGGTCTTGCAGCAGAGAAGGACAACAGCGCCTTGTGCTGGATTAAGCAATGCCAGCAGGTCAAAGGAGGGTGAGCACCACTGAGGGCTCTTCTGGAATGCTGTGTCTGTTGCTGGACTCCCCAGGGCAAGAAAGATACAGACATTCTGGGAAGAGTGCAGCAAATGGCCATGAAGATGTTTAAGAGACTGGAGCATATTCTATAAGAGAAGAGTCTGAGAGAGCTGGAACTGTTTAGATCAATGTGTACAGATACCTGACCTTGGAGACGACAAAAGAAGATGGAGAGAGATTCTTTTCACTGGTGTCCAGTGACAGCACAAGAGTCAAGGTGACAAGTTGCAATGTAGGTAATTCCATTTGAACACATGAAAAATAGCAAGAATAAACCCACTTTTTTACTGTGAGTATAATCAAATACTGGAATAAGAAGAGGTTGTTGGGGGTCCCCATGCTTGGAGACAGTGAAAATTTGATGAGATACAGCGTGAACAACCTGCTCTAGTTTATCCCACTTTGAGCAAGGGTGAGTTTGGACTATACGATCTCCAAAGGCCTTTTATATCCTCAGCAATGTCATGATTCTGTGAAGAAACTGACAAGGTTGATGCACACTGAAAACTGTTGTCTTTACACTACTATTTCTTTTGTGAGTGGTGTAGCCAGGAGTTACAGGATCATTTTGAAGAGAGCAATAAAATCTTCTTTGAGCAACCAAACAGACTGAAAAGCTAAGTATGCCCATGAATCTTGCACCCAATATTTTAATCTCTGATATTAATCTGTTGGCTAGAGGGCATGCAAATGAAAAGAAAATTGGTTTCTTGTTTTGCTTTTCTTGTATAGGGTTTTGTTTACTAACAAAAAGCTGTAGGATACTGTGAGTAAACTGGACACAGGGGTCTAGTTGATAGTGAATTCTTAATGCTTACTATGATCCTGATTTGCCTGTAGATGTACCTATAGGTATGGAGTAATCATTTCCATATAAGTGCAGAAATTATTGGAATGTTGGCCTAATTCACATATAGGTTCCAGGCAGCACTGTGATTTTTTGAGGGCTAATGGTAAGAAGGATAACTTCACATAATGATGCTATTTGGCTGGCAATGGAAAGCCTGAAGGGCCAAATATTTGCCTTGCTGCCAACTCCTCTAGTTCTGCATTCTGCTTGTTTCACTGAGCCTTTTATAACATCTTGATGACTGATTGTAAACAGCATTATCTGCCTGTGCCCTGGTGATTCTGGCACACCCTGTAATAGATATCAATCAGTCCTATGGCATTTAAAAGAATAGCTCCTCAGAATCTGACTAGCTGTGGTAAAACAATGTCCTCTTTTACAGCAGACAAATACTGTGTATACACACTACTTAACCACGAATCTGTCTTAGGAGCCAAGTGGTGCCATCAGTGTTAATGAACGGCATTGTTTCCTCCTTTGCTGCAGTGGGATTTAATGGGAAAGAGAGAAGGAATGAAAATGCATACATCTGCCCCGGATGGATCATTCTTATTGTCTGGCATTTTAGCCTGCAAAGAATGTTCCTAGCCATCAGCACAGCCCGAACAAAGGCTGCCAGGAGTCGCTGGGAAGAGGCGGCCGCTCGCCGGGGGCTGACAGCGGGCACGTAACGGGATGAGGAATGCTGTGTACGTGTGGTACCCGAGGGGCAGGGGTGCCCAGCCCGGCCTTTTGAACTCTCCTAACAGGGGCTGTGTGTCACCCATCGCATTCCAGCGTCTGCCCGGGCCCTGTCCTCATCCCTCCGAACAGCCTGAGCAGCAGTACCTGGCTGTCCCTGAGCCTCAGCACCCCAAGGGCCGAGGTGCTGAACTGTCCCAGCGGACAAATGGCTGGGAATGGTTGTGGTAGCTGACAAAGTCATGAAGATAAATCCGAAATATTTGGAAATGCCATTGTATCAAGCAGCTTCAGCAACTTGAGCTGTCAAAGTATCGCTGAAGTGCGATAAGGACAGAGCCAAACAGACCCTCTGTTTTCAGCTCCTGAAGCTGAAAATGCAGGAGCATCAGCAAGCACCACTGTGTATTAAATTAAAGGATGCTGCTTATAAATTGTGTCATAAGAGAAGAAGCAAAAAAAACCCAGTTATGGCAATTAATGTTCCTAAGACATATGTGTGACCAAAAGCAGCCACAAGAGTCCCCAGTGGCTAGTTAGTGGCTGGACTGATTGTTTTGCCTATTATAAGCATTAACATGACGAAGCTGGAAGCCAAGAGACTGTAGGGAATAGGGAAGGAGAGAAAAAAAAAAACCCAAACAAAAAACCATGGTGCGAGGCAGTCTACCTGGTCAGAATGAATGATCCTTCTCACTAAAGGTCAGAATTGCGAGTTTAAGGATAGGGGTTCACAGTCCCTCATCCAGTGACAAAGCACAGACAACCAGATTACTGTAAAAAAGCCTGAGAAATGCAGCTCCCAGTATATTACCCAGCTTTGCCTGGGAAAGGTGGCCTCCTGAGGTGGCCTCTGCTCAGAGGAGAGGGCTAAGAGGCCAGAGGAAATGACTTGTGACTACTTTGAGTTCCTTTGTTAAAATATAGATTGTAGCCATCTGTTGCTTTGCTTCAACCTGCCCTCAGAGCTAGATCTTCCTCCCCAAAAATGATCTAGTTTGATTTTAAGCAATTTGTCCTACAGTAGAAGGATTAATAAGCACAAATCATCAATAATAACTAAAATATCTGGGATGTTTTAGACTCATTACTACCCTCAGCACCCTTCCCCAGTTTTAAGGGGAGTGGTTACAGCTGATGCCCTGTAAGGGTAATATTTTTTCAGTGCAAGGTTTTCCCCTCAGTTGTTGTCCCAAATATCCTTGCATGCTAATAAGAAACATGTTTGCTTTGCAAGGAGGTAATACATCAGAAAGTAATGGAAAATTCCTTTCAGCAGGACTGGGAAAATTTTCAGGCTCAATTATTCTCCCAGGTAGAGATGGGCTTTCAGTACGTTGAACGGCTGTATCTTGTATTTTGCTAGCATCTGTCTTCAGTATTATCTGGCAGTAGCATTCAAAACCAATCTTTTTTTCCCCCCAAAATGAAGTAGGTTGTCATTTGGGCCCTAGAATTACAGCCCAAGGTTTGCCCAAATTTTCCTAATGTCTAAGACGAGTTGACTACAATGAGATTTAATAAGAACTGGAAGCTAAAGTGGCTTGGACCATGCTTCTTGAACTCTTATGAAGGTCAGTTTGAAGTCTGATCGAATTAAGGGACAGAGCTTTGACAACATTTTTATGTGTTTCAGAATTTAACTAGGTATTAAAATGTATTTGGTTAATTTGTTGAAAGATAAGCATGATGAGTAAATAGTAACACTCAACACATCATATTATTTCTTCTGTTTTCAGTATGCACAAGAAAAGTAGCAAAGTGAAATAGTGATTTGTAGCCTTCCAGCATGAGGGGGCTTTTCTGCTTACTTGGTCCTTTGGTGTCCCAGTGTGTTTATTGTACACGGCCAGATATTGTTTGTCAAGACTTTATATTGTTCTCACAATCTAATGCACAAAATCAGAGCATGATGCTCAGCCTTTGTGTCTAATATTACAGCACAACATGTAAAACACTGCAAGTAAATAATTCCAAGCTGTACCAGTGCTGTGTCTGCATTTTTTACTCTACAGTAAGTCCCCTCTGCTTGCAGCTCATGTCAGAGGCACAGAGTGCCAGCATGAGTCAACAGAAGATGCTCTGAAGGGTGTCATCAAAGGATGGGTGTACGAAGAGAAGAGGAGGAGTCAGCAATAGAGTCCTGTCCTGGGCAAGCACAAGAAATCTATTGGCCTTTTCAGCAAGGTGGCAGCTAAACAAAGCTCTAAAGGAGCTACAAGGAGATTAGAGAATGGGATCTGGGAACCAGTTTCTTCCCAGATACTGGCTCCATCTCTGAAACAAAACTAAGAAGTGAATTTAGAGGGTTTTTTTTAATTATTATTTTGGTTTTTGCCAGTCTCAGTACTTTCAAGTTGGTGTTGATGATACTCTGTAAACCATGCATTCATTAGGAGGAAAACATGCTTGGCTGACCTAATACCATCACCAGAATTAGCTGGTTCCTAACAAGACACACAGATCAAAACCTGCACATAAAAGTAAAAGAAAAGAGATTTTTGGAGCAGGAGCAGGAAGTATTTACCTCACTGACAGTTTGGGGGCACTCTCACCCATCACAGTCAGCGTTAAAGCACAAGGAGAGAAAACAAAGCCAGTCTGCAGAGCCCCAGGCTGTTGCTAGCTTTGCGAAGAGGGGTGCCTGTTATCTGCACAGCGAGGCAGATGGCACTGAAGAATTTTCTGTGGAGACGAAGGAAAAAGCTGTATTTTTACTGCACAGTGAGCTGAACACGGGTGGTGCATCTGCCAGGGACAATCCTTCCCACCTGGAGGATTTGCACAGGGTTACTCAGTAATTCCCAGCTCAGCATATTGAAAAGCAGCAATAACTGCCACAGAACCATTCTTCTCTTAACCCTGCTGTTCATTGTCACTTCAGATTTATTAGAAGCTTTTTTTCCCCCTACAGTATTTAAAAATTAAACTGGGATTGTCCTGTAATCCTGTGTCTGCCAAGAGAGAGTAGCACCTAATCCAGCAGCTATATCACAGTATTGCCAGTGCTAGCCCTGAAGGTCTGCAGCCAGCTCTTCCCTTCCCTGAAACCTTAGTGATCACTGAATGTGGAATGAACCCAGTGAGGACAGGGCTCCAAGATGCCCCTGAGAAAACAGGTCACACCTAAATTGAACACACTACCCAGTTCTCCAGACAGCTCTCCTGGACACCAACAAAGTGCAGTGGTGGCCCGGAGTGCAGCTCTGCCACTCCTGACACTCTGCTGCACATGGCTCCCCATCCCAGCCCTGCACCTCTGCGAGGCACTCCCCCCACTGTGTACCTCCAGAGGTACCACCAGTGTCCCCAGAAACAGGGTGCCTGGCAGCCATGCAGACAGCACACTTCTTCTTCTCCTTGATCAAAACAACTTCAAATAGAGGACTTCAGAGAATCAAAAAGTCTAGCTAGCACATATGCTGTGCTGTGGGAGCCTTTGATTATCCAGCAGATATTTTTAGAGCCCTTTGTAAATGAGCTGTGGCTCCATTTGTGTGGCGTATGGCGACAGCTCTGCCAGAAACAGCCTCTGGTCCCCTGTGCCACTGCAGAGCTGGACCTGGCACTGCCCAGATATCTGCCCTCTGATTTAAACATCTTGGGGGCCACCTGTTTAAACCCACCCATGTGCTCGGCTGCCTGCGCTTTTCCTTCTGCGTCAGGAAAGTAAGATAGGGAAGATGGACCCCGGGAAGTGCTGCAAACCTGCTCTTGGCATCATAGGCTCCACACCTTCTGCTTCTAGGAAGAAACATGTCCAGTTTTTTTGCTAAATGAAGTTTCTAGCACCAGCTGCTAACAACAGTCAACTCCATGGAGCATATCCAGGACACCTACAGAGCTGGGGAAGTGCGTGGCGGGCTTTAATGCTATGACAACCATCGCTGAGGAATTTTTCAATTTCCTTTTCACTCATATTGACATGAGAATCACTGGTCCTACAAGTGAAGGGCACCTTTAGGCCTAGATCAGATGAATTTTGTGCAAACTTCCATTCCTGATAAAAGCTCAGATAGTGCACTTTGCTTGAAGGGATCTTGCTTTTAAGTCGTTGGTTTTAAGTTACCAGCAAAGAGGCTGATCACTGCCAAGGGTGACTAACTAGAGTCCACAGCACAAAATTGCCTGTAGGAAATGAATTACAATGCAGCAATGCATTTCACAAGCAGTTCTGATTCTTTACACATGGTTGAGCTGCTGAAAGTGAAGTATTGTCCTGCCTTCATGCTGTCAATTGACTAGCAAAAGCAAAAGCCCCAGAGATGAGGTTTTCACTGCTGACTGACAGGTGCCCAGGAAACCCAACTGAAGCTAAGCCCCAACAACCATCAGGATTTTGCTGGGCTTGCTTACTGCTCAAAAATAAGCAATTTCCAATCACTACAGTGAAAGCTACCAGAAAATTACAAACTGTGTGTAATTACACTGTGTGTAATTTCACTGTGTGTAAATATGTGGTCTGCTCAATGAAGTGGACTCTGAGGAAGTCACTAAAACAACCTTTCCTATTAGACCTATTGGATGACTAATCTGGGGCTATTTTCGCTTCTTAGATGACAAACTGCCACTCACTTCCAGCCCCAGGGGCTACTCTCCATTAAAATTTGGAGGCATTCACTCTGAACCCAAAATTTCTGCACAGCCCTTCACTTGTGGGGATTGATGGGTCTACATGCACACTCTCCCTGGGCTAATTGGAAAGCCAGGATTCCTTCAGACAGGATTAAAGAGCCAGTCCTGTTGATACTTCCATCCCTACATACTGAAGCCCAGCAATACTATCAGTATCAACACTCACAGTATGCAGTGCCACACCCAGCATCTACACCCTCAGCTGCACAGCTTGCTCCTTGTTTTCTGCTTCCCTCCACTGACACATGGACACATTTACAGCTGAGCCAGCAACTGTTCGTGCTGGACTAAACCTTTGCAAGGTTGTCCCTGCTTGTACTGACATGCAAACCTGAACCATAGTCCCTGTGGTGCCTTTGCTGCGAGGTGTATCCACAGCAGCAGCCAGACTCAGCCCATGGAGGCAATGTTTTCAGCTGTTTGGACCGCAAACACAACCCACAGCCCAGGACTAATCCATGGACCCATGTGCTCATTTCAGATATTGGCTCTCTTGCCCACAATGGTTTAGCAGATATAAGATCTTACATATACAAAAATACTCTTAATACATTGAACTGTTTTAAAAGTTGCACTTTTAGTTAATCAACTGGGAGCCCAGTGTCAAAAAAATTCAAAGTCAGCCCTCTCTTTTAAGGATAGAAAAAGCCCAGCTTCCCCTGGATTTAGAGCATTTAGAGCCCAAGAAAAGTCTCTCCATCCTTCAAACCAAACCAGGCACATACATACAGCTTTGTCAATCCACATGACAAGCCCAGCCCACCACAGCAAAGCTAAAGGTAATGCCACTATACCTGACTAGAAAGGGTGTGCGAAGCTTCAAGGGCACCCACTCTGCATCCCTACCCAAAAATAGCATGTGCTGATGTAGCTGCCAGTGCTGACCCAGAGCAGCCCTGAGCTGCTGGGAGGCGCCAGCTCCTGATCTGCCTGCTGCAGCCCTGGCACAGCACTGGGATAACCCAGCCCATGGGGAAACAAGGCAGCTCCATCACAGGACATGCTGGACCTGCTCACCAGGTGAGGACTTCAAAGGGCCGCAGTGGCACTCAGCATGTCAGGAGCCAGTCACTCAGGAGGGAGAACTACCAGCAGCACCTCAGGGGGCTGCAACTGACCCTTCTGGATTAATCAGCACCGAATCTGCTCTTTATAGTCCTGGGCTGAGGGAAACAGGAGTGCATCAGCTTAGATGCCCTTCATCTGGCAAAATGACATTAACACCAAGAACAACTCAAAGAATTGGAAACCCAATTTGATAAATTTAATTTTTTTTTATTAACAATCATTTTACATTACAAGGATAATATGACAAAAGGAAAGTTCTTGTGTACATACCATGATATATCAACATAGCTCTATTCGTATCCAGTGTCCTAGGTCCTTTCACACAGGTACTATAAAGCATAGTCTGTTAAGTAATAACATTTTAATATCTCCAAAAGAGTGATATTAACATATTAATACATATATAGTAATAGATGTCTAGATATTTTTCTCTCATTTCATATGTGTGTGTGGTGGGTGAGTGGGTGGGTGAGAGATCGCTTGAAACAGTTCAGCAGGGCTGTGCTTGGATGTGGATACGGAGAGGTTTGAGACAAAACCTCATTTTCTGGAAGTAGAAATGCATTTTTGCTAACTGTCGGGTGAGTCTATGAGGATGCCATGACTGGCAGAAAACTCCGTAGCCCTCCTGTAGCATTTGGGACATTACAGCATATGAACCATGAGATGTGGTTCCTGCGTAGCCCAGCGAGCTTATTCGACATGAGGTGCAGTGCATGGGAGCCCCTCACCGGGCAGCAGCACCACCAGCAGGGCGGCTGGGAGGTGAGGCCGCAGGCTGGGCTGGCGCGGGTGTCAGTGGCTTCGGAAGGAGGGGGCTGGAGCGAGAAAACGGTCTCTGAGGTTTGTGAAGGAACAGGTGCTGAGAGCTCCCTGCCGCTGAGGGGCTGCGGCAGAGCGGGGAGCCGCCGCTGGGCAGGGGCGGCTGAGGTGGATTACCAGTTGTGTGGAGGAGAGAGGCCTGGGAAAGGGCACTGAGGTGTGTGACAGGGCCTGGGGACAGCTTGCACAGCGTCTGCTCATGCAAAACCAGTGTAATGATCCATTCGGATGTTGCAATTACAATTCACCCTCCTCCCGACCAAAGCCAACAAATAAAACAAACAGCAAGGAGTGCAGTGGTTGCCAGGCTTGGTGTGGAGCTGCAAAGGCAAACATCCATGCTTTCCCTCCAACCTTGTGGGGAAGCAGCTCATTGACTGACCACCTGCTGCTGGACCGGCCAGAGGCACCTGTCAGGTCCTCTCAGGTGTCAGCCAAAGGCTTCAGGATGCAGCAGGGCCAGTGTCCTATGAGTGGCTGAGTGACGGGAGGGATGGAGAGATGAGAGAGCTGCCCATCCCACAGGCATCAGCAGATACTCAGGGAGGGCTGATCCACCCCGACCCCAGCACAGAAATGCTGGTCATGGGAAAGCAGGTGTCTCTTTGCAGGGGCAGGGTAATAGGGTTGCACCCTTTGGTGCTTCAGCCTGGTAAGGTCCGAACTCTGTGTCCTGGGGCCCAAAGGCACACGTGCGACACTGACCACGTCTTCCATACAATCACATCATTCCCTTTCCTGCAGAAAGTCTCCTTGGACCCCTGGCCAGGCAGGCTGCTCACGGGCTGAGGAGCGGCTGTGAGACCTGAGGGAGCAGAATGGCTCCAGCAGCAGAACAGTGGCCAGCCTGACCCAACAGAGCTGAGTGTGCCTTCCCAACTGGGATTGCGCACTCTCATCCCTATCGCTCCGACTTCACGATTCCTTCTCGTTTGCACTGTTCCAGCTCCATACACTATCCCTGCCAGTTCCACCTGCGTGGCTGTAACCCTTCCTCCGCTCAAAACCGCCTTGGCTCTCCTGCTGCTGCCTTTATCCCAGCGCCATGGCTGTGTCGCTGGCTGACGCCTGCAAGTGCACCCATGCTCTCGCTGGGGCCACGCGAGCGCTGGCCAGTGCAGGGTCTCCCTGGCAGAGTGCTGGCAACTGCTGAGGAATGCCAGGTGGAACTGCAAAAAGCCACATTTCCACAGCATCAGTGTCCACAGTTGCCAACTGCATCCATGCAGAGAGATCAAAGTGCATGTGAGGGTGGGTATGTGTCTGTCCAACTGTGAACACACAGGCTCCCAGCAAGAGGCTTTATTGGGAGAAGGACACTCAAGCATTTTTCCCTACCAAGACATTCCATTATTAAACAAACCTTATTTATCACTCGGTTAACATGCCAGCAAGGAAACCCCTTGCCCTAAACACAGCCAAGCCCCTCTCCATAGAGTGCTATACATGTAAATGTAGGCCTCAGTGTATGGCTAAAACCATCCCAAAGTCCAAAGTCTTCAGTGTTACATGCCTTGTGCTAGAACACAGGGCCAGCTTACACAAGGGTGGTTGAGTCTATCTCTATATTATATTTTTATATCTATTGAAAACATAGAAATATATAAATATATAGGATTTCATTTATAGATATATAAGCATGTGATTTTAATCTTTTGTACTGTGTGTATATGTACTGGGATGTGCGTATATACAATATATAGACCATATGCATATGTACTGTATACATACACTAGCTTACATGCACACACATCATAGTGTCTCCAAGGGAGACAGGAATTGCATAGGCATTACTGCATTGGATACAATGGCTGGGGGATTAACGTACCATTTCTCTGCTTTTAAGACCTCTTTTAACAGGGGTGAAAGGGGAATCTGCAAAAGCAGAGGCTGTTGCTGCTTATTTGCAAGCCAGCTATCTAGGCACTGGTCAAACAAACAGCAATCCTCATGAGATAAGAAAGGAGGGGAACTCCAAAGACCCCGTGGGCCACCTGGTTGAGTTTGTGCTGTGAGAAAGAGATGGACCGAGCCTGAATCATGTCTGAACAATCATATCAGCAAGAGCGTCACAAGTACGGGGGACATGGGTGCAGTTGGCTCAAGACCCAAGGCAGACACCACAGGAGGACCCTGCCCACTGTGTCCCCTCACAGCCCCCGTAACTTCCGTGTGCTTTTGCTGGCATGGGAAGAGCTTTGGTTTCCTGTGAGGATTATCCCTGCTGAGGTCGGTCTCATGGCTGGAGGGCCTGGATCCCTGTGGACACAAGGTGAGTCCTGCAGAAGGACATATCTAAATGTGCTTCACAGATTTCTGCTTCACAGCAGGGTAAAAGAGGCAAGGAGCCTGAGCAAAAAGTGGGGAAGGGAAATTGGCAACCAAAAATCCCACAGGCTAGAAATACAAACCCGAGGGTTTGGAGAAGTGTGCATTATTCACAGTCAGATGCCATAGCTAAGACGCAGGGAAAGGAGACAAAAAAGAGCTCATTCAAGAAAAACTGAATCCTCTGTCTTTGTAGCCTAACCAGTTCAAGACACTGTGAGCAACACATTCAAAACAGCTCCTCTCGCTCTCTCAGCACAGCAGGAAAGGCCTTGATTAAACTCGAGGCATGGCAAACTTGGAGCCACAGAGGCCTCCCTCAGCACCCTGCTAAGCCTTCCCCATGCCTGCTGCTGCCTCCTGGCCTCACTGCCACCAGGCTGGGCCCACACTTACAGGCACAGAGTTGCACCTGGAAAAGGCTTGGGAGCCCTGGGAAGCCAGGGGTGCTTTGCATTGATGTTCTGCCCTCCTCCCTATCTTGTCTATGCTGGTAGTCATGTTTCCATCCACAGACTATCCATGAAAGTAAGAGCTACAGATCTGAGACAGGCAGGTTGACCTGGAGAGAAAGCTTGCAAAGCACCTGCATTACCCTAGGACAAAGGCCAGGTTTATTTTCTGATGTGTAGGTAACAGGGAATTGTGTTGGAGGAGCTGGGATGGGCTGGGCTGGGCTGGGCTGGGCTGGGTAGGGCCAGCTGCTCTACCAAGCTCTTGTCTATCCTCATTACCAAGGTAAAGGGTCTCTGACCTTTCCTATCATGGGTAATCACAACATCCAGTGGCAGGGAATCACTGTTTGCAAGCAGTTATTTGCTAAAGGAACAAGTGCTCTGCCTGTGTCAGCTGGCTGCCAGAGAATATCACCACATGCTGCACATTTCACTGCACCATTAGAAATAAAAGCTGCCAGTGAAAGGTGTCACAGATGAAAGCAGGATTTGCAAGTGAACCAAAGGGAAGGAGTGACAAATTGGAAGAATAATTTCTGACCAGGCCACTGGCAACTCTCACCTTGCCATTTCCTCCCTGGTAGACAAAAGTTAGGAGGCTTGGATCAAGAGTTGTAAACAGGCCTCTTGGGCTGCTCAACACAAGTCCTGGAGGAGCATTCCTCTCTCCAAAGGTGTCTGGAGACTGTCCCCAAATGTTCCTTCCCTCCATGTGGGCCAGGCACTTTGATGGGCCTCTATGCCAAGGAGCTTTTGCTGCTGCAAACAGAAAGGCAGGTGATTTTTCCTCTCTACCCACAAAGAGCTATGGAGTTCTATGGATTCTGTGACCCATGCTCACCTTGCCCATCTCCAGTCAGAAACTAAAGGAACAGCAGTTTTTCTATCTTCTTTATCTTTTTACATCTCCTCAAGTTTAAAAAGGAAGGGAGCCTGCCACCTCCCGGGCAGGCAGCAGCTCCAGAGCTTCGCGGCAGCACCCTGAGCAGAGACAATTCAAACCATGACTGGAGAGCTATGAGCCCCTTGTGTGGAGAGATCCCTACTTTATGGTCAGGCAAACAACCATCCAAGGCTGTACAGCTAGCAGGGGGTTTCCAGTTTAATTTTCACTGCTCTGGATGAATGAATCAACTTGATCATAAAATTCCTAAGAAAATACATGAAAACGAAGCCATTTTTCATGCTTCCTAGGTGTGTCATATCAGTGCCCCTGTGTTGCAACTGTGGGATGCCCTGACCTAGCTTGTGCCATTTCCATGAGGACCACAAGGAAGAGCACCCAGTGCCTGCACCCCTGGTGGCAGTTTGGCAGCAGCTGGGTGGCCCTGGCACAGCTGCCCTCTCCTGCCCGAGCCAGCCTCAGGCTGCACGTGCTGTCAGAGGTAAGGCAAGGGGTAAGTGCTACAGAGGGTGCTGACCAGCCCTCACTGCTACATTCACAGCGTCCACTCTGCTCCACTTGGACCATCTGACTGAAAGGCCCTGTTTTACAGCAAAGGGGCAGTGTCAGGACACAAGGACAGGCCACCACTCGTGTTTTGGGTGGGCTCAATCCCTCCTCAGTCCCACAAGGACAGAGGCAAACACTTCCAAAACCCTGACCAACACCAGCCTAGCTGTTCCTGTGTGGTCTGAAAGTTGAACCAGTCCATAGTGGCTTGGCTGCACACCTCTGCCAGTGCTGGCTGTGAAGTTCTGCTGAAGGCAAAGGGGTTAGCAGGAGGTGAGTGAGACCTAGGTAGAAGTGTGTGTTTTCCTGGGGAAGACAGTGCGTGAACCCTGGCAGTGAAAGTGACTCAAAGAGAGATCAGTTCCAAACATGCTACATCTCCATTGAAAACAAACAAAAAAGTTTAAAAAATAAAATAATATTATATATATATATATATATATTTATATAAATGAAAAGCTATTAACTAGCAGCAACGGTTCTAGAGATATCTTAGCACCAAGACCAAGGGCAGGGGGGTAACAGGAGAAAGGAAAGGTTCAGTGTTGCTGATACCACCATCATGTTTCCAAACAACACAGCTTGGCACAAAGCTCATCCCTCTGGGAAGTGAGAACATGTTGGCTTGGACACCTTTTGGATAACACGTCTCACTCCCACGATGGTCTGGTCAGGTTGGTGCTGTCCATGCCACATCAGCAGGGCAAGGCACTAGCATCTGTGGAGTTTTTGCACCTTTTTTGTTTGTGTGGTTTATTTTTGGTTGGTTGGGGTTTTTTTGTGGTTTTTTTTTTTTTTTCTCTTTTCTAACCTGAAGTGATATTGTGTGGATGGAGCTTGTTTACTTTAAAAGAATAAAACAAAGGAGAGCCCCAAGCCCACAAAACAATCTCTTTGTGATGGAAGGTGCAAGTCCCCCAATTCACATTTCAGCTGGACTCTGCATTCCTTCAAGAAAGGAAGAAATATTTTGCAGGAAGAAGCAGAGCATGCCTTCTTCCTGCTGTCATCAGTCTGCTGTGCTGTGGAACATGTTACCTTGGTCACAAGAGAGTAAGTGAACCTTTGTAGGACATCACACATGATTATAATCCAAGATAATCTTGCATTGATAGCTCCTGCCACCAAAATGCAGCAGGTTTTTCTTTCAGTCATTCCAAACAAAACAAAACAAAACAAAACAAAAGCCCCACAACAATCTAGGATTATAAAGACATGGTATAAATAATGTAAATTAGAATATAATTTTTAAGCCTTTGAATCTCCGCCCAGAGGTGGCTCTCGACTCATTGGCTGTCTAGCTTCCACAGCAGCCCTGGTTTTGAATGAATAGTTGTATATATATATATATATTTATCTCATACAATATAAAAATATAAATGCAAAAATTTCCCCCTGCCTTCTCTATTTTGCTATTTTATAGTCTGCACATGACATCATGTTATAACATATGTATGATAGACTGGTACTATGGTTATCATAAAAGGAGCTGAAAGCCAAGTATTACTCTACAGCCCAAAGGTAGGGAGAACTGAGAAAGAGGCATCACAGTTTAGGGGAGGCATTTGTTTGTAAATCAGAATAAAAACTCAAAATAATGCCCCCAGCCCTCCTCTCCTGTCAGTAATTTTTTGAGTGAAGAAAGCTTCCACTCAACTGAAGAGAACTGGATGGAGCTGGGAGCAACAAAACACACGGGTTGCTCTGTCAGAAATTAGAAATCTGATGGTTGCCAACAAAAGGCTCAAATGGCTCAATAACTGGGCAGAACAATGGAAAGAGAGGCAGAGATTGAAACTGAGGGGAAAACAAACAAACAAACAAACAAACAAACAAATAAACAATCAACCCCAAAATGAAACAAAACAAAACAAAAACCAACCCAGCAAACTGACAACACACATACAAAGGAAACCGCTGGGAGGATGAGGCTGACAAAGACCCGTTGTCTAGCTTATAGGTTGTTAGGTTTGAACATGTAGAGTATGGCCCCAGCACATGCTTCAAAAGAATGAAATGTTGCCACCTACATTGCAGCTGCCATGGTTGGAGACACCAGTAAATGTCTAAACATTGTCTCAATCTTTAAAATTCTGCTTAGCTTCTATCAGACGCACATCGTCTTAAATTTTCAGTGTGGGTTTTTCCTTAATATAGATAATATATATATTTTATATAATATATCAAAGTTTAGAGTATAGATTAAAAAAATTATCTGATCTGAGGCATTCCTTCCTAAATATCAGGGTAAAACTCAGAGCCGTGGTCCATGCTCTGCAACATCGGCTTCTGGTCAAGAGATGACATCCTGCTCAGCATTTCGGCCGAGAGCGCGTAACTGTTGCCTGACTTCTCCTCGAACCAGCTATCGAGAGCCCTTTTGCAATCGAAGTTGGCAATGGGCGGCCCGTTAACAGCAATCGTCAACAGGTCACTGAGCTGCTCCAGCGTCAGCCGGGAACGGTTGTTCTTGCGCACTCTCTGCAGGGCGGTGCGCCCCTTCTCACAGCAGGCCGAAGAGGTGGGAAGGACTTTGAGGATCTGAACTATTTTATTTAGGAGGGGAAATCTCTGTTTGTATTTACAAATGTGACTGAGCAAGTCTTTAAAACCATTTTTGGTATAATAATCCACCTTGAGTTCCCGCCACTCCATCAGCAGACTCCCTCGGGTGTCCATCCCTTCTCGGCAAACCTCTCTGGAAAATGATGGGACTGTCTCCAGGTGTTCAAATATTTGTACCATATCCTCCTTCCCATAGCTCATGAGCTCATCAGTGCTTCTGGGCCAAGCTGCAAGGTCAAATACCTGACAGGCCTTCACAAATGTCCGGCTGCGGGAATCGAACCTTTGGGCTAGGATCACCTGGGTCTTCTGGCAGATCTTTTCTCTGATCGACTGGAATTTGGCTTCAGCCACCCGTAGATTTTTCACAGCAATGCCATTAAAGCTTTCACGGAAGTTTTCCTCAAACTCCTGCAAGTACTCCCCAGGGGAGTCTGCTAGCCGGCTGATCTCCTGGATGGCCTCCTCTATTTTATCATCCACCTGTGACACAAGAAGGTACTCCCCTTGGAAGACGTAGGCAAGGCGTGAAAGCACAGCGATCACATCCAGCAGGAAGTAGATGAGTTTAATCGACTGGTAGTCCATCAGGAACTGCAGGAGGGCCAAGGCAATGGCAGAAGCATCTGCCCTTTGGGTTTGGCCACTGACATCTTTGAGATGGGCCACAACCTCAAGGTAATCCTTGATGAGAGCGTTGAGCACGTTCTGCTCCCCAATGATCCACTTCACTGCTCGAATGTCCCCCAGGAACTCGGTCTCCTCACACAGAGTGGCAGCAGTGACCCTTAACTCACACATGAGTCGGGGAGAATAACGATAGAAACTGAGCAGTTGCTTCAAATTGTTTTCGAGCTCCTCCAGACATGGTAGTTCCTTCCCACTAATGGCATCCAAAATTTCCAAGTGGGGCCTATGCACCATAAAGGGAAGACAGAGAAGCCAGGGCAAGGTCTTTCTGATTGTCATGAACAAGTTGGCTCTCAGGCTGGCGGTAATGTTAGCACCATCAACTCCCAAGCCAATAGTTGGCTTCTCATCCTGCAATCGTATTCCCAGGCTGGAAAAAGCCCGATCTAATGCTTGAAGGTAACTGTCTGTTGTAGAAAAGCCAAGCTCCTGAAGAGACAGGAATTCAGTTGCTGGAGGCCCATCACTGCTGGTGTACTGCACATAGACTGCAACTGTATCTGCCAGCAAGTCGTCGCTCTGCCCATCCAGAATGATGCTGAGGAAGGGAGACTGCCGGATGCGCTCAACAAGGTCCTCTCGGAGAGCGCGGGCGATATGGTGAATTAAGATCTGGCAGTCTCCCTCATTCATGTACTGATCCACCACCTTGAGTTCACACTTTCTCAGTAGCTCTGCCAGAGGCCGAAAGTCGTAGTAGGGCCTCCCCTCCAGGGCCAGGTGGTAGGCTGTGTTGAAGAGCAGGGTCATATTTCGGCACATCTCTTCTGTCTTCTCTGGGTGCATCCTGAGCTTGTAAAGCTGCAGGCACTTCTTGTGGAGGTTGCTCTGGCTGTGAAGCTTTATCGTGTGTATCTTGAACTGCTTAGAGCCAATGATGAAGGCTGAAGTCCGAGAAGATTGCACTGTGTACTGCCTACAGACATGGCACCACATCTCATTCAGTGTCGGGGAGTACCGCAGAAACCAAAACTTTTTAAGCCACTCTTGCTTGAACCGCCGTATCCTCCGTCCCGTCGCAGAAGACATTTTAGAAGGCTCATCTGTAGCAGCAATCATATCATTGGAAACTGATTCATCAGCAGAATCCACCTCTTGGTCATCATCCTCCATGATGGTGGGAACTGAGATGATGCTTTCTGAAGCTGTAACAAAAAAGGAAAAAAAGGAAAAAAAGATGGTATTTACAAAGTTGCTGAGCTAGAGAAGCATCCTACTGGTGACAGTAAGAGCACTGCCCAAAGAGCTGGCCACAACCTCTCTTCTCCTGCCCACAATACATTATAGATAGAATTTTAATAATGACTTTGAAAGGAAAAGAAATCAATATCTCTGCATAAGAACTTTGTCTCCAACATGCCACAATGAACAGCAAAAAAGGACACTACATCCTGGCCACTTGAACAACACACTGTGTGACCAAAATATTTCTTTTTACTGAAGGCTCCTGGCCACTTGACAGCATGTTCCTGGAGAAAATGAAATGTATCTTCAAAAAGGCACACATGGTTGTGTTAAGGCAGTGGAGGAAACAAAGAGAGATTTCCAACAAGGGACACAGCAGGACATAATTTCATTCACAAAGAGAGCACATTTCAGCAATACCACAGAGTCATTCATACTTTCTTGGTAGCATGTGAGGCATTGTGGAAGGTCTTCCGCTGAAAGAGAATGCATCAAAAATACAGCAAACAAACTGCAATGGAATGTCTTTTTTATTGGCAGTGCATTATCAATTACAATGGCAACAAATAGAGCAAATTGTCATACAGAGTCTTTCCCAAACAGTTTTCCACTGTACCCACAGCATCAGCTCCTGGCCCACCCAGTCACAAAACCTGACAAAGAGCCTTCCATGGAACTACAGGTTCACCTGAATACTCAGAGCAAAATGCTTTAGATGGGTACACAGCATACAGGCATCTCACTACTCTCCTTAGGCAGGGTTTGGAGAATGCTCTAACTCGGCAAGGCTTACCTGTGGGGTCTGAGAACTCTTGGAGCTCGGGTACCTGGGGCGGTAACACGGGTGCCTCAGGTAACTTCCCAGATCTCAGCATGTCTAACTCAGCCTGCAGCTCCCGGATTTTCTTCTTTAGCCGGATGCAGTTGGGGCAGAAGGATGTGGTGGGGATTTCATGGGAGTTGCCTTGTGCAGAGGCCAGTGACAGCTCAGTTGGGCTGTCTGCTTTAAGTGACAGGGGCTCTTCTTCCTCGTCTTCAAGGATGCTCATCTCCTTGGCTGAGATGAAAGAGGAACTGTGAGGGACCCTCCATTCGCTCTCCCTCTGGTTTCTGCTGAGGCTCAGGGAGCCGTGCTGCATGGCACTGCCACACTGCTCAAAGATGTCTTCAGCCTGGTATTTAGATGCTCTTCTGAGGGGAAGTGGTGTACTTGTTGTTAACTGGTTGTCTTCAAACTTGGCAGATTCCAAAGAAGCCTCCAGGACATCTTTGAAGATGAGGTCAATTTTTTTTTTCTTTGTTTGGGGGTGGGATTCCCCCTCGTCACAGCTGCGCTTGTAGGGGCTCTTCCCCTGCTTTAAGGTAGTGAACTGGAGTGCTCCCCTTGCATCCTCTTGGTTTTCTACATTCTTTTCTGAGTTTTCATTCTGTAACATTTTGTCTCCTAGAATGGAAAATGAGGGGTGGGGATTATCACTGGGAATGGAGCAACATCCCTCAATCTAAAACTCAAACAAAAATGAACAAAAAGGCAGACTGAATCCCTGCAGGTCTGCGTATTATGTTACAAGCCAGGGAACTGACACAACTCAGTGGAAACCAAGGCTTGCAAGAGGAGAAGCCCCGCTAATGGGCATGTCTGCAAAAACAGAGACAGTCCTGGGTAACCACAGCAGAGTAGAACCCACACACTTCAAAGAGAAGAGAAACTACAGGCAGCTTGTTTAACCTAAAGGTACAACCAACCTGCGTTGGAAGAGGACTATGAAGTGAATGACTGATCATGGTGGAAACTATACCCAGAGCCTAAGTGCTATTTTGGCTGGCTGGAAGTCCTGTGCCTGTTTTGACTTGGTAAAAGGTATCAAGCGTACAGCAGTGCAGTGAGAGATTTACACCATTTCATGACAACCCCAGTGTCTGTGCATGCCATGGCACAAAGTTTGCAAGCCCCTTTACTCTTGTTCAGTTTGGAGGCTGCTCCAGAAATGCAAAGGTAAAGGAGTAAAAACAACTTGCACACTTAAAACCTAAGGTACACATTGTCAACTGAGCTACAACGGGTGAATGCCCTCCAAGGATGGGACATCTAGCTTGTCCTGGTGGAGTCTGAGAGCATGACCATTCAGTAATTGAAAAAAAAAATATTAAAAGTAACCTCATATAAATTATTAATTGCTTAAAATAAAGGGAATAGCCAGATTTCCTTACCTGGAAATTCAAAAGACGATAGGTTTGGCTCAATTTCCATCACTCTTCTATCTTGTAAATAACTTCAAGCATTGATGGCTTCCCAAACAAGACGCTGCTTTATGCTGATTTTTGGTTTTGTTTGCTTAAAGTGTATTCATGCTTTCATAAGAGTTATGGAGCAAAAGCTACCATTCCCTCTCTAAGGAGAGCAATGCTAAGAATGCAGAAAAGATGCAAGACTCGAAACAGTTAGAGTAAGGCACTGTAAAAAGGGCTGGCCTGAATGGATGGGATTTTGCACTGGGTTTGGATGCTGGCTGGGAAACCCAGACACTTCTTTAGGGAATCCATAACAACAGATCTCATTTTCAACACATTGATGAGAATTCCTATGGACAAACTTTCACTCTCTCTCTTAGTATTTCCCCTGTTATGGACCATAGCAACTACTATGAGAGCTAGTGATTTAGAGAACTGGTTCTTCTTTCTTGGTGATTTTTTCCCCAACCAGCCAAGTGCTTCAGCCCTATGGAAAAGTTAGAAATCACAAGATGATCCCTCACATTACTGGTCTCAACTCCAATGATGAGGTGGCTCAGAAACCATCAGCAGAAGCAAAACCCAGGAACCATGTTATTTTTCTGTGAGTTCGTAAAGTGTGCCACTTCCTTTGACAGACTCATCTGCAGGGATTTGAAATCTTTTAAATAGAAAGTGACTCAGCAGATTTTTGTGCTGCTTTCTGACCACTTCCCAGTGCCCTCCCAATGGAGGCTTCGATGTCTCTTGCAAGTCTAGCAATGGCTCAGGTGATGCTCCGTTTTAACATCTCTGTGCCCCTTCTGTGAATGCAGGCTGAGCCCAGCTTGCAGCAGGATGAGCTCACCAAGATGTCAGGGGGTTTCTGGAACGGTCTCCGTAGCCACATGAGTTTCTACCTGAAGGTGCATGAGGCTGTGGCAGATTCTGGAGAGTCCTGATTCAGATCTTCACCACACTCGTAGCACAGAGCAGGCTGTGAGCTACCATTTCAGCTCCCACAAACCATGACACCACGACAATCCAGGACTAAAGGCATGTCTGCATGGCAGGGCAATAGCTCGTAGCCTTGGTGCCCCTGTAGAGCAGCTGCTCCAAGGGCACAGGCTGTCTCTTGCTGTACTTTCAGAAAGCACTAAGCCATCTGGATAACTAATATGTGCATGTTACTGCAGCAAAATCACTGCAGCCTGTACCTAATCACTCACTGGTGTTCATTACATAAAAAGGAAATTCATACCAATGTTAATTCAGAAGTGGGAATTGCCCAAGTACAGCCACCACGATGTAACACTGCAAGTGCATAACAACCCTAAGGTGATAGAGATAATCAGCTTTTTCAGGACAACTTGTCCACCCCATGACTGAAGAGGAGACACCTTTTACCAAGTCAAGGCAGCAACAGCAGCTGTGTAATAATATACTCAGGAATCATAATTACAAATTATATTTAGTGTGGCTGCCCCTCTGAGGCCCTGCCATTCTGCATCTAGCCAGGAAAGAAATGTTCCTAATTAACTTCAGGTATCAGCATTGTACAGATGAACAGATGCATTAAGAATTTTTGCTTTCCTCTAAAGCTTCCTATATTGCTCACAATACGTGGGCCCAAAGGACTGCTGGGTTTGTTTCAACATTGCTACTCTTTAGACAAGATAACAATTTTTATCCAAGGAAGAATCAGTCTGACAAGTACAAAGCCTCCTGTACGTTGTACACACATTCTAAGGTTGTGAGACTAAGGAGCTGATGTCGCGCTGATCCCAAATTATCTTTCTGAAGAAAGAGGAGATAAATTAAACGAGGAAAATGGACATACAAACACACCAAGGAAATCTCATTCATATGGACACAAAACCAGCCAGAGCTCCCTCAAACAGGCTGCTCACAGGAGCCAGAGAGAGCAGCATGTTCAGAGGAAAAACCTAACTGTCTTGTAGGATCATCAGCTTGGCAATCTTCGGGCCAAAAAGTCTTGTGACAAGTGCTCTGTGATCCCTGGGCATTGCATCAGGCCCTTCCAGCACACACACACACAGCATGGCACAACACAACACATGACGTGACACATCACAGCACAAATCTTTCTTTCATGATCTCCATGACTGTGGGTATCTTACTCTACTTGTACACCCATCCATCTGTGCCAGGCAGAGCTGGGGGCTCTCACCCGGAGGCGTTCTGCTTCTAGAAATGCAGCTCTCCTCACACAGCCTCTGCAAAACCTACTTCACCCACCACACTTGGCCCAGCTGTGGGGCAGCCTGAGGGGATCAGGAGAGAGGATGGAAAGGGAAAGGACTCACCACTTGTGCAATTTCTGTTCATGGTTTCCTGGGACATACTGTGCAACCGCTTCATGTAATCCTCACTGTACCAGACCCGCAGCTTCTCCCCAGGGTGGATGTCACGGCAGGCACGGAAGTAAATCCTCTCGCTGTGCTGAAAGGCCATCAGGTTCTGCTCCCTCTCCTCCCGGGAGATGATGACGTATCTGAGGGCAAGGGGACAAGGCAGGTGTGAAGCACAAACTTCTCTCCTGTGCCCCCCCTTGCATCAGAATGACAACCAGGAAGAAGCCAGGATGACCTTTGGAGAGAGACATCAACACAGCCAGGCTGGAAAGCATGGAGTTATAAGCAATGGTGTGCAAACGAGCATGGACACCCAGGGAACACTAAACCAGTGGGGCTGGTTTTTGCTGGGGAAGGGATGACACAAATGCACATCCAGTCTGCAGGGATGTCTGCCAGCAAGGGTGACAGACTCTACCAGTCAGAAATATCTTTGACTAGTGATGGAAACAAGGACTTCTGGACTCCTACCATCACTTCACGTCCCAGGGCTCCCTCCCTTGTTCTCAGGAATACCTGGAATACAGAAGGATTCCTCTGCCTGCCTGCTTCCCAAAAACACTGGCTTCCTTTTTTAGTTGGTAACAGATTTGCTTGCTTCTGTCCTTTCAGGCAAGCAGAATTAAGATTCTAAGGACAGAAACATGGATACCTAATGGGCATGGGAGTATGTGCTGGTTGTCCAAGGACATACAGTATTGGAAGGTTTCGCACTTCAGAGTTCAGCAGGGTGCGACATAAAAAACCAATTCAGCTCTGCCAGTGGAAACCCCAACACCACATTGTGGGGATCTCCTGGCAGTGCTGACAAAAAGATCACTTTCAGGGCATGGGATTTATTTTCCTGATTTAAAACAGCTTCATCTCAGCTCAGCAAAAATGTATTTATTCCTACTCCAAGCAACTGCCCCTCTGTGCAATTTGCTAAGACAACAATCTATCACTAAGGTCATATTACTTGCTCTCACACTCCTCATATTCCTGCTACAGGACATGAAAAAGGCTTGGTAATACTGGTTCCAGTTGCCACCAGCATGAGCTCACAACAGCTACCCAGGAAAGAGGCCCCATCACAGCATGTGTAGACCCCAAATCAGACATGAACAGCTCATAGCTAAAACTTATTTTTCTCTTATGCCATTTGCCTCTTTTGCTCAGCACACCCTGCTGCAGCAACCTCAGCAAAGGCAAGGAGGCTGCAGGGGAGCGTATGGCTCCTCTGACATCTGCTGCAATTAGTCCTTGCCTAAGTTCCCTAATGTATATACAGGTATTTCTTTGGCTTAAGAAATCTGTCAAATGTTCTGAATATTCTACCTTCTCTAGCCATGTGAATGCATAGATAAAGACACAAGTCCACTTGCACGTGATCTCACTAACCCACACACATAAGGTCACAAACTTGGTGAAACTTCCCACAAAATGCAGAAAACAAGTCTGCAGGGGGAGTGTCTCAGACTGCCTGAGGCTCTGGTTTTAATGTTAAGCAACTGTGCATGTGCCTGCAAGCAGTTGTATTTTTCCTAATGTCTGCTACCTAGGATTCTCTGCCATCTTCTGTAATTATTTAAACAGCAGACTGGTACTGCCAACACTGGCTTTTCTTAACCTTTATTTACTTCTGATCACAAAACAAAGGAACTTTTGAAGTACTAGTTTGTGTATTTGAGAAGGAAGAGAGACCTGGACCAGTGGGGTGGGAAGGAGGTCCTGCAACAGCACACAGCTGTCAGGCTATTGCTTTTGTGTGTTAGCTATCACTGCTCAAAAGGTGTATGCGTGCCTTCAGCCAGCCATGAGAACCACAACCCTTGAGACAGACCAATGTGCTGATGCCTTGCAGCACAGGAGATCCTAGAGGACGCTCTCTCCAGTCCAAGCAAAATGTCAGGATGCTTCCTAGCACCAGCTAAGGAGAGACCCTGCTTTGCATCCCACCATCCACAACAGATCAGGCTGCCCCTGTGAAGATTTACTAACCTAAAGTCACTCAGAGATTCTTAATATAACATACATGACCTTTATGTCCACAGCCAGTGGCACCAAGGAATTCATGCAGCAATGGCAGGATGGTCTAGTGCATTTTCAGTAAAATATATTTGACAGTGAGATGTAGAAAATACTTTGAATGGGAAGTTAACTATTCCCACCAGGGCTCGCTTTTATTATGAAGTATTTTGTTAAGCAGGAGCTTTTTCTGTTCACTGTTCTCCTTCTGCTTCTACAGCCCTCCATGTTTCTGCCCAAGTATCCTTCAGTTCTGTTGCCTGCATCCTGTGGCTCTGGCCACCTGCTGGAGCAGCAAGGGGCTGGGAGGAGAGTGCAGGCAGGAGGGCACGAGCTGCAGCACTGCTGCAACACTGCAGCAAATGCTGCCTGGCTGCTCATCCAGCCTCCTGCAGCCACTAGCACAGCCACTCTCCTCAGAAGCCCCCAAGAGAGTTCTGGGATAATCCAGTCACAAACATGTTTCTTCTCAGCTGCACCCAGCTAGCAAGTGGTTTACATTCCTAGTGAGGAAGCTTTCCATCTGCGATACTTCCCTGAGGTAAGGTAAATGGGATGAGATCATCCACACAGAAGACACAGTTTTGAATCAGTGCTGCCCAGCCCCAGGCTCCAGTTTCTCCAGAGGCACAAAAGACACAGGTTACAAAGGACTGCATAAACCCTACATTCCAGCTGTTGGTCTGAGACACTTAGTGCCACCGCACACCACAGCTGAGAGGCAGATACTTTCCAAGCATGGAGAAAATCATTCCACAAAAGTGCAGCCAGCTTGGTGACCCAGGGGCACAAACCACTTGCTGAGGAGAGACTGCATGATCAGCCTTCACTGACATACATCCCAAGGCCAAAGTGCTCACATCCTGAAAAACCCAGCCCTTCCTGCAAAGGCTGCATAGTGTCCAGTCCCCTTCCCAATGCCAAATATTCCATTTGGATTGAAGCAAGGAGGCTACCTTGGTTTGGACACCCAGGACAGGCATGGTTAGGCTGACCCAAGCACTGCATACTGATGGGCAAGGCCCTGCTTGCAGAGCAGGTTTCCCAAGGGAGGATCCTGTGATCCTGAGAGGAGGAGCAGTCATACTGCTCCTTCAGCAGACCCAGACAGCCTCAGCTGCACGTGGTCCTGCAGAGAGGCATTGCCACCAGTCACAAATCCATTATTTCATGTCCTGGCTAGTCCTTGGGACAGGCCAGCCTCCAGAATACCACAGTTCCTGACCAGGCTACTCAGGACCAAACATAGCACCAACTGAGACCACTTCTGACCCATCTGCAGCTATTGGGGCTGGCATCACCCCCACAGCTGTCAGAGGTACAGCTCCTTGCTCTGCAGGACCACCTTTCCCACAGGCTCTCTAGATAGCAGCAAATAAAAATCATTGTTTCATTTTTACTAAGGCCCAGCCCACTCAGGACACCAAATTCCCAAGTTTTGGGATGGGAAGTGAGCATGCCCAGAAAAAATGTCATTATTTTTCTGCAGCTGGGATCATTTCTCCCCAGGAGGAAACAGAGCCTCCGGTGAGGATCCAAAGAGATGGTGAGGATGGAGGAGACCTCTGCAGCTGGAGGAAGGCTCAGGCTTCTCCCCTTTTCCTCTCCACTATAGCCCTGAACTTGCCTCATGGCTTCCTGCTGCCACTCCATAGCCACTGGCCTTTCCCAAACTGACTCTGGGCACAGAGTGAGGGCAGGAGATCCCATGCAAGACAGCAGCCACCAGCCCAGGCTGATGCCATGGGATGCCATACCTGTAAACCCTGCCTCTGTGCTCTGATGCCAAGTGTCTCCAGGAGAGCCACACCTGTGACAAGCTAGTTACCAGCTCAGGCAAAAATTGTAGAGAGAAACAAACGACTCAACAGCAGCTGTGTTAAAAGTGTTATATATTTATTGCATTCTTAATAAAAATACTTTTAAAGAGAGATTTTTTTCAGCATGTACAAGACATGGAGATACGAGGGTTGAGCACAGTAGTTTGCTTTGACAAAGACACTTACTTCAACAGCCAGTAAACATGATAGGTGCAGGAAGAAGCATCCTTTGCGAGCCAGTACAGAAAAGCCACTCCACCGAGGGGTCTACACAGGGCAGGAGACATGTCCCCAGATCTGGCCAATCTGTAATAGTCCACAGAGGAAACTAGGGGAGACATCAGGCAGTTTATAGTAAAAAGTCCTTTCTCCTGACCAGTACCCAGCCTTTGGGGATTTGCATTAAGGGCACCAGGATGCTCTCTGTAAATACATCTGTGTGGTCAAACTGATGGCAGCAATAATGTTAACTCCCTCCAGTGCTCAGCACCTGCAGAAGTCTCCTCCTTTGCAGACCTGAGGGTTCCCAGAAGGGATCCCCCTCGACAACATCAAAGGAGCTAATCTTACCGCTATACCCATGGGAGAGCATCAGTAGAGAACAAATATTATAAAAATATAAAATACTAATATTAATATATAGCAGCAGCACTATATTGACTCAGAAAGCCTTTAAAACATATCACCCTTTCAGCTCTCTCTGATTCATAAATTAGATCCACTTCTGTCAGATTTCCCAACTTGCCCTTCATCTGAAGAGAGGCTGTGACTTTTGCAAAATACGAATGTTTCAAAAGAAGTAAAAGGACATCCTCAGTGGAAGGTGAGCAAGTTCTGCCCTGGTTTGGCACCAGCACTAAAGGGAATGTCCTTTGCAGGAAACCAGTTGGGTCATTCCTCAGGAATGAGGCTTTTTTCCTTGCCAGACCACTACTTCCTTGAGCAATCTTTTATTGCACCACTAAAAATAAATTACTTGAAGTAGAATTACGGAACATCTTAAAAGAAAAAAAAAAAAAGGAAAAGCATGTAATGAATGCCTGACACAGCAGATATACAATGGACTTTTCAGGAAAGAAGCTAGTGCACTATACTTTGAAAGGAGGCCAGACAGGCTAAAGATGGCCCTTGAAGACCACACAAAACAAGGCATCCTTCTGCTACACCGCGCTGCCTATGTTCAATTCCACAGAAGTTTCTGTAACTTTTCTGCCAAGTCTGTAGCTCAGCCATGGCATGATGATGATGCACACTCATGTTAACTGGAATAGTGTTCTGCAACCAACCTCCAAATACAGTAGAAGAGCCTGGAGAGCACGGTGTGCTGTGTGTTTAACACCTTGACCCTTTTCCCTGCTGAAGCTTATCAGGATAATGGTCTGGGTTTTTCCAGACATGGGGGCAGCATGCTAGATGCAGAGGTGAAAATTAAGGAGAAAACAGACATATTATAAAAGAGCTACCACATACATGATCACTACCTGAAGTGACACTATTAAAGCCTAGTTCCAGAATCAGTGTTTTACATGGGAACCTCACACAGCTCTAGAGCAATTCAAATGTTGTAACACAGTTCTTTCTTGCATGTATATGGGGGAAAAAAGCAGTATAAAATCAACATGTTTAAGATTTTAACCTATGTAGCTGTGAATTTAGACTGTAAACTCTTCATGACTGGAAAACACAGTACAGATCCCACCCTAAATAAAACTAAGTGCAAAGTAACTGTACTGAAGCTGACAGAATTACAGTAAAACAAAACCAAACTGGCTTGATGTAAGTAGCAGGCCTTACGTCTTTTCTGGTTTCTGTTCAGTCTCCCACATTTTGAAGAGGTGAGGTCTTTCAAAACTGAAGATTTGACAACATTCAAGACAATAATATGATACAATTATATTTAAATGTTGTCATATGATGAAATAATTGTATCTTAACTGCAATTGTGAAAGGTAGGGGTTTCAGACTGGAGCAAACAAAAGTTGAACTCTTTAACACAAGTGCATGTGGCACTGCAGGATCCTTGCAAAGGCCTATGCCTTTGCAACCCTTTTCAGCAGTATAAAACCCCATGGTGCTCAGATCTGTCCTCAGAATCACGCCTTCTTCCCTTCCCTGCACAAGCTCTGCTTTTACACTCCTCTTCCCAAAGCTGTGTATAAGTCACAGTCAGCCCCGAGACAGGCCACTATTGCTGAATGAAAGATAAAAGCAATGATCAATAAGAGTTTTTAATCACCGTAAGTCTGTATTTCTGCACATACTGCATATACTAATATTGAGGAAGATAATGAAAATGCAGTAGTAGGATAAATTTGTGAGTTGATTACAAAGGGATCTCTGTAGCATGCTGTTTCAGTAAAAAATATTTCACAGGCATGGGAAGATATCCAGATAATGATTTCTATTGCATCTCTTAGTTTATACAGCATTTAAAGCATGGGGAAGACAGTGAAAACTCTTAATCTCTATGAACCCAAAGATGTCCTACATTCCAAGCTCTACAGTATCTGAGATTCCTCTTTGCCATTGCAGAGGGCCAGTCCTGCAATTAGCTGCCATATTCATACTGCTCTGTTAGCCAGCAGGGGGGATGGATGGGTTGGGTCAGCTGTTGACCCTCTCCACAGAATACTGATACACATGGGAAGCCATGTGAACATGCAGCAGCTCAGGAAGGGACATCCTTCTTTACTTTATGTGAAACAGACTAAAAATGATGTTTTCTTTTTCGTGACCTGCTGGCCTGTGCAGGAGCGAGTTTTAGAGAGTTTTGGTTAGACTCTGCACTGGGGGGCTGTTTAGAGCAAGCTGCTTGCAGACAGGACCCTGGCATGGCATTAGGATCTCGTATCCTCTGGAAAGCCCGGACCCCATCACGTATTTCTGTCAGTGTCTGACACATCTGGCCGACCAGGCTGGTGAGGTCAGCCACACTCTGGCTGACAGCATGCATGCTATGTGCCATGTCCCTGTGAATGGCGACCAGCTCCTGGCAGAACTGCCTGAACAGGTCTGTTTGCTGTGCATGGGAATGGAGAAGCTGGCGGTCGAAGCTGGCGAGGGGCGGGCTCCTTGTGCGGGGGTGCGGGGGTCTGCAGGCCGAGGTGGCGCGTGGGGATGGACAGTGCAGGTCCTGCCTTTGGCTGGCAGCTTCCAAGGGCTCTGATGAGGAAGAGGAGCGAAGGAAGGAGGGCCTGGAGAACGGACTGACACCTGCACCAGCCCTTGTCAGCGAAGAGGAGTGGTGTTCCTGAGAAGTGCCTGGCATCTCTTCATCTTCATCAGCTTAAACAGAAGAGGAAGCATGAATTATTAATGTGAAATCCCTCTCAACACTGGCTTCTGTTTCAGGGTATCTCAAAGAACATGGAAAAAGGGTCTTCCCCTCCCCCCAGCCTGCCAGTTCAGACAAGCCTGTAGCTTCTGATGCATAACTCAACATGCAATGTTAGCATCTGTGTGACAAGCTTAGCCGTGAGAAACCTGAGAGTGGGTGAACCCAAGCTATTGTGGTATTCTGTACAGAGCACTGTTCACTACTAGAATATGAATCCATTTCAGACAGTAGCAATGACTTCTCTTCCCCAAACCCATAGGTAGATAGCACGAATATTTTGGAGGGACACAGACTTCGCATGTAAAAATCCTGCTCCCCCATCACTTCTTACATCCTCTGCACTAAGAAGACTGTAGATGTTGTATTTGCTTCACTCAAAGTGTGTTCTGCAAAGCCACTACGTGGCTTGGCATTGCTAAGACAACGAGGCAATCAGACAAAGCAGCAAAAGACTTTTTATGTTAATCAGGCAAATACACTTGATGCAAAATCAAAACTAAAGCAAAATGCCACAGGAAAACTATAACCAGTCTTATAAATATCTAGTGACGTGCCAGTTCACAGGTACAGGCATGTGAAGAGTAAGAAGAGACAAGGTTTCACTTGGTGCAACTGCCCACTATTTCCTTGTATAACCTGTATTCTTTTTACCCCTGAAATAGTGCAACTGGCTTCCAAGACAGATGCAAAGAATGACCAAGTCCCACCTTGTCAGTTCTGGAAGACTTTGTTCTTGCTTTCCCACTAACAATTTCAGATATAGGATTAGACCTAGTGTGGTAGGACAGCGCCACCCATGAGGTATCAGTGGACTCACTTCCCAAGAAGCTATCATCTCTTTCTCTCCTTTGTATCCCTAAAAGCTCACAAAGAAGAAGCCGCACCGCCACAAAAGCAAACTGTGTGCAAAATTATGGAAAGGACCTGCACAAAGCAGCTTGTGGTTTAGCAGTGGAAGGTGTCTGAGAATTGTGGTGTAAGATTAACTTCAAAAGCAGGGCCAGCAGTTTCTTTAGAACCAGTGAAGAAGGAGTCATTATTGTCTACCTTTTTCACAGTGTTCATGCTGATCCTTCAGACCACTACAGAGAAATCATTAGTGGCCCAATCTCAGCAATGAACACCAGTGATCACTGAGACCCCCAAAACTCTCCTGGAAGTGATCCACTGGCAACAGGCAGATGCCTTTCAGTTTGGTAGCATTGCTGTTTTATCAAGGTGAAGATATGCTAATCCTTTACAAGCACTTTTTCCACAGACTGGAGGCAGTCATACTTCAACTACAGATTCTCCCTCACTTGTAGGATTAATTCATACTTATAATCTATTATGTACTCTCAGATGACAGTATGGAAAAGATTAGACAAACACATAAAGATGACCTTAACTTAGAAACAATCCATCTCAATGCTCCACAACCACAAGAGCAGAAAACAACCACAGCAGAAGGACAGACAACCCTGCCATCTCACACAACACACAGTGCTCTTCTGGTGTCAAACTGAGATATGCAAGCATGAGACAAAGAGGTGTTAAGGCAGTGATACTTACAGCTCGTTGTCAGGCTGTCAACCACATCCAGATCCGCTCTCCTGCGGCGGCCGTGCCTCTGGTGGGAGGAATGCAGCGCCGACTGGATGGCTCTCCCATGGGCGGTCAGGACGATGGCTGAGGGCTGCCCCACACTGCTGGGGCTGGAGAGGGACCTCTGCATGAGTGCCAGTTTGTCCTTGGTCCTTCTCTTCATGTCGTCCCATCTGTGTTTAATGTCTTTTACAGACCTGGGGACCTGGCTGACTGATGTGATCTGCCTGGCTATACCTTCCCAGATCTTGTCCCTGTCAGCATGGGATAGACGCATTGTCTCCCTCCCAAACAGCATGGCTTCATTTCGGGTCACCTCAGTGACCAGAATGTCCAGTTCTTCCTTGGAAAACTTGGGCTTCCTCTTTCGTTCAGCCATGTTCCTTGGGTTGAACATCCCGCAAAGCATAATTGGGTAAAAGGAAATCAGCGCAAAGCAACCCCCTGCATCCAACCACTTGGCCAGTGCAGTACTGGGGCAGAGGAGCTTGGTGGGATCCAGCTCCCCCAACCCACAACAACCTCTCACCAGGAAAAGGCAGCTGTTTTGTTTTTAGAAGGCAATTTTCAAGCTTAAGAAAAAAAATACCAAGCAACACTAGTGTGAAGGAGCCTTCTCAGCTTTAAAGTTAAAATCAAATTTTACACATCATCTGATGCTCTGACTTATGCATAAGATTTTCAGTTCAGCCTCACATCACTTGCCACATTTTGTGCACAGAAAAAAAAACGTGAGAACTTGCAATTAGAGCGGTGAATTAGCTTCTAATGTGACACTGCTTGAAACATAAGAGAAAATTTAGAGGCCTGAAACATATCTTATTGTTCTGGCATAACATGCAATAGAAATTTTTACATCACCTTCTCTGTTACAACTTGCAGGATATCATGAAAAGGCTACATCAAATTGGATTTTTTTTACGGTATGTAGGACTTTTGACTAGACTGGTGGGCAATTTCTGCAACTTGCTTTCCCTAAGGAAAAATCTCTTTTTTCAGCACTGGGGTACTCTATATCCAGCATTTGTCTGCTTCACAGGAAGCTCTTGTTTCACCCAGAAATGGCTGCCATTTCCCATTGTTCTCAAAAGGAATGAGGCCACCCACTCAATTTTCCTGGCTAGGCTTTCTGTCACTGCCACCAACATGAGCCTGCGTCCAGTTTCTGGTGCTTCAGATGAACAACTTGTAGCCTCAGCCCACTGAGAAAAAGAGGCAGCTATCCTGAGAACAAGCAGTTTTGTCCAAAGGAGATTTATGTTAATTTCTCCAGCCACAGTCAAAGAAAACTACAAAATAAACAAAACATTAGTCCTAACTATGTTTTGTTATTGGGAAAAAAAAAAAGAAAAGAAGGCAGTAGATCTATTCAATAAGGAAAGAGAAAACAGACTGTCTGAACCTACAGAAAGGTGCTGACCCATGGCATTCTAGTTCCTTCCTAGTCGTTAATTCCTGTAATTGTTGTTTAATCAATCTCACTGACACTGCAGCCTGCGATCAGGGCAAGTGTCAGTTTGGTTAAAGCTGGAAAACCAGTGGGAGAAGCTGCTCAAATCCAGGCCACATCAGGGAGAGAGCTGGGACCTAAGTGCACAGAGGCATTTCACAGGAACAAACATAAATGAATGCTTGAGATACTCTCTTGGTGAAGTTTCGTTTATAGAGAGAAAGAAAGAGTATTTAGAGAAGATGGGAATGAAATGATGGAGAGCCAGCAAAGCACTTGTTATCCTGAATCTCAAAAAACCCCAACAGAAATCTCACCAAACTTAAAAGGAAAAAGGAGTTCTCCCAGCTGAACACAAGAAGAAGGAAAAAGGCTACATGTAATATTGACCAAGGGGATATTTGCAGTTTGACTTTTATGGCATTCAGCAAAACTGGGCTTGGTGTATGCCCTCATCAGGTAAGCATGACTGCACAGTATCATCAGTGCCTCCATGAGGTGGCAACAAACCTCCACTGACAAGCTGCTCTGGTGAAAAAGTGTAACAGTATTCTGCAAAGTGCTCTGGGTAGGGGTGAGCTTGCAGAACAGAACAGCACTCTCTGGAGACAGAGGGTCACAAAACCTGGTGCCCCCTCTTTTCTGCCAAACTCACAGCTGCTGCCACCAGCAAAGCTGCCCCAATGGGGAATTAGAGCCCTGTTTGCTTTCCCCAGACAGGATATCCCACCAAGTGCACTTAGCACAGCTTACGGTAGGCCTGGATATTCAGATTTTAGTGTTTCCACTCATATGCTCTGGCACAACTTGGGTCAAAACAGTCTTACTTACATATTCCAATAGCAAACTTGCCACACATCGAGTCATGAGCTCTGGCCAGTTTTAATCACAAATTCAATTAACCTTAGGTTCCTAAGAGGCACATCAACCTCCTCCTAATAAAAATGCAGACAGTGTTACTGTCAGAGGGATCCTTTTCTCCTCTAGCATGCCGTATGTCCCTAGAGGCAGTCACTGATATCTACAAGTACCTCTCTGGTGATGCCATGAGGGTTTCAGCAAGCTCCAGAGCAGCCCCAGCTGTGAGGTTGTGAATTCACACCTCAGCCCAGGTTAATCTGAAAGTGCAAGACACACTGAACAGTAGGCACTTTAAGATTACCCCACAAATATATCAATCAACTCCACTTTTCTTGGCCTCTAAGAAACAAGCACGTAATTTTTCCCAGGGCTTTGTGAGGATCACAGCCCTGCAGTAATTTAGGATTCCTTCGCTCTGCATAAATTTGACTCTGTAATAGATAAGAACATTTGCTCCACTTGCTGCAAGGTAGCAGAAATCAGTTTATGATGTTCAACAAAATGATGTTCATAGGCTGGTGGCTTTTACTCACTCTGAACACAAGGGCAGTCACAGTAACCCTGCCTGTCGTTTAAATGCTTATGTTTAAAAGGTCCTGTAAAGTTGAAACAGCAGCTCTGTACTAAATAGATCTACTAGTCAAAGTCGGTCTTGCTTTGGGCAGGCTACTGGAACACTTGACCAGAGCTCCCTTCCAAGCTATATTATTATATGAAAATCAAATCAGAGATGCCTCCATTACAAGGAGATACAGGAAGATTCAGTTTCTATCCTACATCTGGTTCTGGGCCAAGTGATACATACACAGAAAGATGGACTTTCCTGGACTCTCTGAATTACTTCTGGTTTTTTATCAGATCCATTATTTTTAGAGGACACCAGCAACTGAGTAAGAGAATTTCCTCAGAAGCTACCAGGAAAATGGATGGTCCTCTGCAACCCTTCAGAATCCCCAAGAACTGCCATCAGCAGCAATTTACGGTTTGTGTCCAAGACAGCATTTATTTTGCTTGCTGCAATCCACAGTAAACAGCCACCAGAAAAAAAAAAAAAAAAAAAAAAAAAAAAAAAAAAAGAGGAAGATGTTTGCATATGTTGGAGGTTCCTGTAGTATTGCAAACAGCAGGGCTTTACTCTGGATAGAGATGAAGGGTGCATTAGCCATGTGCCAGCAGCCAGCTTAGGAGAACACGCTCCCAGCATCAGGAGTGTGTCTTGACTAACTCCTAACTGATGAGGGAAAGGGCAAGAGGATGTTACCATTGCCATGCCATCTGCTGCACTTGTTACTCCTTCCTCCCTGTCATCCACTGCCTTGGGTAAACAGGCACTTGAAATTAAACCAGCAAGTGCTGCAGTGTATATATTGTCCTCAGGTAACATGAAAATGGACTCAAGTGTGGTATATAAACAACAGAAACAATAGCCAGATCTACAAGAAGAGAGAGGAGTCAGCCCAAGCTGCCCTCCCAGTGCCATACCCACCTACCCAGCAGGTGAATAGATCTGCTTTGCAAAGCACTCCATCTGTGAGTGATAGCAAAGAGCACCATCTGAAAAACAAAAAGAGCGCTGTCTACAGCGTCCTGGAAGTCAAGTGTGGTTTCTGTGTGTGATCTCAGTGTCAGGTGATGTTCTAGCACAGAATATTGAGCACACCTTAGTCTAAAAGGTGCTAACAAACAAAATCAAGGCTTTTTGAGGACTCCCATTGCCACTTGAACTGTCAGACTCCATATAATACTACTGGTTATAAGCACTTTTCAAGAGTAAAATCAGAAGGTCAGTAAGACTGGTATAGCCTGCAGAGACCCTTTGATACACCCTTCCCATGAGGGGTCACAAACATCCCCTTTCCACAAAGCCATAACCTCCATGTCTTTCAAGGCTGTACACAATGGCCCAGACCACACTCATACTGAGACTGAACCATAGCAAATACAAGTTTAGGCAAGAATAATCTGCTCTTTGGTGTTAGCATCACGAGTAATGCCTATTTAAATCCAGACATGAAACTTATGTTCATGGCAGTAGGAAGAAGAGCTCATCATAGAATTTTTGCTTTCCAAGACTGTTTTTCCCCAGCTTCACTCTCATGCAGATCACAAAGATCCAAATCTATGCAGATTTTTGAACTTTGCATACTTTACTTCAAGATATATGTCTGCATACTTATACCTCTTCAATGTATTACTGCTTCTTTTCGAAGTGATGACTCCAGCCTCAACCCTGGTCTAGTATTTTATCTCATCCAGCAGTGAACAACTGTAACAGCTGGAATCCTTACAGAAAAATGAAATCCTTTTCTGAACTTTATGAACATAAATGTCAGAACAGCTGCTGTCCACGTGAAGACTGAAATGGCCAAAAGTGGTGCAACCAGATAGGACCAGATAGGTCAATCTTGCATTTACCTGTACTTCATGCTTTTTATTCCCATAATGAGGGACAACTGAAATCCTAGACACCCAGGCCAACAAACCAGGTAATCCCACGCTGCCTTACTCTTGCAGGAAATGCCTTCCTGATAATAACCCCTTCCAAAGCTCCCCACAGAAGCAGCACTGGTCTGACGGGCCTCACCGTGCAGCAATGCCCCGTTCTGGTGACTCGCCACACGTACGAGGTCTCAGTGACCGACGTTTTGCAGATTTCTGCCAACCCCAGAAATGCTGTCCCATGGCCACACACTGTCCCTCCCTGCTGCAGCTGCTGGCTGCTCTGCCGAGGTGCAGGGCCAGCAGAGGGAGTGCAAGCGCACACCTCAGCTCTGGCTCCAGTCGCCCGGCTCGCCCTTCTCCTCGCACAGGACAGCTGGCACTGCCAACCCACAGCCAGCACCGACAGCTGCTTCAAATGAAGCCCAGAAAGAAAGCATAAAAAAGCACCTCTTTTAGTATCTGTCAAATGAGTAGGGGCAAAAAGAAAAAAAACCCAAACAGAATCAAATGTTACCTCGGGGGCAATGCAAAGCATTTTGCAAATACTTGAACATAACAGAAAAAAATGAGTAAAAAAAATGGAGTGAGACCTGTCAGTGCTTGTAAGAGTGGATAAATAGGATCATCTTTAACATTTATTCTCATTCCAGAAAATAGCAATCCTCCATATACACATTCTTGTCTTTTTTTAGACCCTTTCTTTGAATCTGATGTCAAAGATACCAATTACAATAAATACTGAAAGAGTACAAGCATACCATTTGCAAAATGATGGTGACATTTTGGTTTGGCATTCCAACACACAAAACAGTAAGAAGTATTTGATGGCCTCTCTCTGGAGGACAGAGTCCCAAAAGGGAACACAGAAGAGAACTGGACTCACCTCATCCAGTTTGCTTTGGTTTCATCTGTCCCATCAATGGATTTGTAGCGGTTGTTCTTATCAACGATCTGTGGAACAAGAGAATGGATGCAGCACATCAACCAGCTTGTCCAGGCAGGAGAAGGTCTATGAATCTCAAATGACTGCTTCAGTTCTAGCCTTGAGTCATGGTGTGAAACTCTATACTGTGAATCTCCACTATCCCAGTACTACAGGCTGCTGACCTGAAATGCATAGAGGCTACTCTGAACTGACTGAGAGCCATTTTTCTATGTACAAATATCTGTAACTATGGATGCAGCTGACAAAAACATTAACAATCCTGGGATAAAAAATACTAACTTCCCTTTTGGGACAGGGCTGAGACACACATTTATTTTACAGACAGAAAATTGTGAGGAGCATTTCACATCAGCAGGTCTCAATTTTTTCCCATTAATAACTCAAGTCCTACATTGCAAGTCTCATAATTAACATGAGTTGATCCAGTGATCTCTCTATCTCATATGCTAATCAAGTCGTGTAGTATGAGGGGAAAAGAGTTTTGGTGCTCGAATCTGCATGTAGATCAGTTCCTGATGGACTGGATCTTTTTTCTGGCTTCTTGGACACCTCCTCTGCTCAGGCAGGCTGGGAGGGAGTGCTAGGGGCTCATGAGAGAACTCTGCAATCTCTAGATCATCTATCTATACCCTTAAGCTACTAATATTTATGGCAGGCTGATGCTGATGTAGTGCCCATGTGGCCAGCGAAAGACCTTCAGAGAAGGGAGAAGATGGCTAAGGTTTGGCTCCACAAGCCCGTGACTCCCCCAGCTCTGAACTGCATGGCTGAGGGGTCACTTAGTTGGGGAAACTTGTCACTCACCAGCCACGAGAAGAATCCTGCAGACCTGTCCTGGCTAGAGATCTGCCCCTCATAGGGCCCAAAGATGTGACCTTTGGGGATCACCTCGTTCATACAGCGCACGTCGTTCTCCCCACTGGGTTCTTTAACCACCTCCATTCCAGGCGGGATGGTCAGCGCTGCCCGGTCCGGAATGCCAACGGGCACTGGCGTGTCAGACACAAACACCGGGGGGCCGTGGTTTGGACACTCATCCACAAAGTACTCCTGGCAGGACTCACAGACTGCAGATGTGAAGGAAACAGGGGTTAGGTATGGCAGACATGATGCACAGCATTCAGGACAGCTCCCTGTCCTCTCCCTGGCCCAGCTGAGTCCCCTCCCCAGACTGCAGCCTACACACACACAGATGTTTCACCGCCTGCTCCCTTGTTCTGCCACACCTCTCAACATGGGCTCTGCCCCAAGCCACACCTCCCCTACCAACACCTGCACCTGCCTGAGCCCTGGTGCCCTGCATGCATTTGCCACTGATGGCTGAACACACGTGGAAAGGCCCATCACCACCTGCAGAGACAGATGCTGAGGGCTCCCTGCACATCCCTGCTTAGCAGCAAGTCCTCCAGCCAAAAGGTTTGATTCCCTACACACCAGAGGGCAGCTAAAACAAGCATCCCTGAAAACAAATGCCCTCATCATGTAGCCTTCATTCTGTGCTTGGGAGAGACAGCATTCCAGGCACCTGTCGTGTCTCCAGACATAGACGCAGGTCTGCCAGTTGATAATCTGTAGGTGTGCCAACATAAATGGCACCAGTTTTCTTTCCAAAATAGGAGGGAAACAGTTGTCATCTGCCCAATGCTCCCTTTGCAGTTTCTGAATTCAAGTCATTGTGTTTTCCAGACTCTCAGAGTTTTCCAATGTCCATTTTCATGTTTCCAGCTTTCATGTTTCCTCCTACCTCCCTACTTCTGCCTAGCCCCTTCAGGGACAAGCTGCTTCTGTGCAACAATTTCCCTACCAACCATGCCAGTCTTTTCAGATAGGAATGCAAATTTGTCCTTGGCTTTTTTTCTCCCCCTGCTTCCTACCCCTAACTGACAGGGAAGACCAAAGTCTACACAAGCAGCAGTGGTTCTTTTCCCTCACTCATAAGACACTTACACCAGAAATCCACTTGCTGAAAGCTCTTGGTCATGATTACATCCCGTTTCCCTTTCAGTTTCTTGGGTTCCATCTCCATGGACTGTGGGTCAGGCCTTCCAGAGCTGAGGAGGGAACGACAGATGATGTTAACCTAGCAAGATGCTGGGACTGCAAACAGAGAGAAGCTGAAGCAATGGGGCCTGACCAACTCCTTCAGTCCCACCACTGTAGCAGAGAAATAACTAAACTTGCCACCCACCCTGCCAAAAGCTGCTGTATCAGATCCTTAAGGCTAAAGCCCACAGCAGGAAATGGCTTCAGCTACAGCAGGTGCACATGAGTAGGCAACCATCCCTGTCAAACACCCAAAGGCAGACCTCATAAGGAAGAGCTTTAATAACTTCAAGCAGCACAAGTATATTTCTCAAAAACACCTTTAAGCTGGGAGGAAGGTGGAGAGAAGGGGTTAGAGCACATCAGACCAAAGCTAGGCCACATACCAAGGCTGTCCATACTCCTGGTCCCGGTGTGGAGAGCAGGCCTCTGTTTTTATCGTCACCATCTCCCCTAAGGAAGCCTGGGTCTGGATCAAACAGTCCTTCAAGTTCTCACTCATGATCTGAAAAAGAATGAAGGAAGGGAGTAGAAATATGAGCAGCTGAGAAATGACAACCTTGCTCCCCCAGGAACCACAGCCTTCTGCCCCAGGCCAGGATGCAGCCAGTAGATCAGGCTCCCTCCTGGCACCAAGAGTTGCCATCACACACCAGAGCACCCACACGTGCACGTGGAAACCTCTTCCTGCACTGGGGAGGGAAGAGCAGTTCACCTGCAGGTCAGGTGAAGAGCGTGAGCCATGGAGAATCTGAAGTATGCTTCACAGAGCCCATGAAAAACACACATGGGGTTTCCAATGCACATGGAATTTATGAGTGATGGGTGTGATACGTTATGGGAACATGGAGCACCACTACCTCAGAGCAAGTCTTTGGGGGCAGAAGGACAAGAAAGAGGAATGCAGATTGGGGCATTGAACAGGATCTGCCTACGGACCTTACATATGCCAGTCTCCATCTGGGAACAGAATACAGTGTACTACACACCTGCAGACAGAGCTTTCTATGTGCTCTGGACACCTCTGAGGAACAGAGCAACAGGTAAGTGCCTACAGCACCCTTTAGGACTCCACAAATCATGCTTGTGATGTTCCTTTACAGCAGCCAGAGCTGAGCTGCCACCACCACCCTTCTGACATGCAAAGCTGCCATAGTAAAAATGCCTCCCTCTGCTCAACACAAGAGCCAGGAGACACTTCACAGAATCATCAATCACTTAATGATGTTTAAGGACAGCAAGCTCCAAAACAATAACACTTCCCTCCCCCTCCCATTGTGGTGTGGTGATGAAGAGAAAATATACATATGCCAAGTGATAATAATTTGGAATGGATTTAATTTAGATTTTTGGAAGGGCCACTAAGCATAAGAGCATTTCAGCTTGAGAAAAGGAATAAATTAGCGTGCTGCTCATCTCTTCATTTGCATTCATCTTAAGACTTCCTCTAAGGCATACAAACAGTCTGCTCTCAGGTACCACTCCAGATTGGACAGATTTCACAGCTGCTCCCCAAATATCCCCTGTGATGGCCCCTTCCACGTCCACTGCCCAATGACATGCTCTGTTATGCTGCATACTTGCAGGGCTGACAGAGGGGCCTCCACAGCAGAACACTTCTGTCAGGCAATCTGGTGGAAGAGCACATCCCCATCATGGCTTGGTTCAGGGCATTTCTAAATTCATGTTCACAAACCCCTGGAGACAGGAATTTTTCTTATTCCACACATGCTTGTATGAGCCTGAACACCACAGAAGTCTGGTCTGCATTTCTGCCCTATTTACCACAAGAAGGAATGCCATTCCCAACCTCTCTGGCTCTGCTTTGTGCCAGGGGACAAATGATTTATTTTTCCAATCAAACTTCTCACATGCCAATGTGCAGCCTGAAAGACATTTATCAAGCCTTTATCAAGGAGGAGTGTTACTTAATACTCATACAGTGGTCTGAAAGCAAAGCCCCAGCATAAGTACAACTAGACACAGGCAAACACATGCACTTTTAAGTCTTTACAGGATGTCCAAAACACGACAGATTTTCTTTCAGAATTGCCACAGCCATTCAGAAGGAAAGCGATAGTAATGCCAAAGAAGGGCTCATTATTTTGGCAGGCTGAGTCCCTTGTCTGCGCTCTCTGGAGCAAGAGGAAAGCTCTGCAGTCCTGTACCTATTCACCAGCCAGTGCTGCAATCAGGGCCTACCTGGCCTTCTCAGAGAAGAAAAAGTCTTTTCTGCAAAGTCTGCAGTAAAGCAGCTGAAGAGGAAGAAAGCTTGGGGAGTGGGAAAACGTTAAAGACAAGAAGAGATAGGTGCTGCCTCAGAGCTGCTTAGCTGTGGGGCCGGCACTGTCACAGGAAAGGTGGATGCTGCCTGTGGGGCAGATGCTCTCAGTCAGAACAACCACCTGTGTTGGAAGCCTGGCAGACAGGACACCTGAAGTTAAAACACCCATATCCCCCAATCATTCAGTAGGAAGAGATGCATATATTTGTTTCTGAAGATAAAATGACTTTTCCTTTCCCACTCTTGCCCCATGGAGTCTTAGAGAGTGAGAGAAACCCTATGATGATACAGTCTGACCTCCTGCCAAGGAAGGTCACCGTGCTTCCTTCAGCTCTGGTTAAACTACTGCATAGCTCCAAATAAAGGGGAAAAAAGAAGAAAAAACACTGTGTTTACTTCACACATGAAGCTCTGTGTTTTACTGTATAGCACATTATGCAGCCTGCCCCTCTCCTGGTCCTCCCTGGACTCCCTCCTACTTATCAGCAACATTCCTGCGCAGCACACTGGCAGGAGCAGCACCTTGCACTGAGATAACGCCCTCCCTGCCCCTGCTCAGGATTGCCGTGCTCATGTCCAAGTGCTGCATTTACTTTCTGGTCACCGTGCCCAGCTGGGGTTCTGTTTTCAGCTGGGGCTCTGTTTTCAGTGAACCACCATGCTGCTGTAAGAGCCCTTGCTCCTGCAGGAGCTCCCAGGCCACCATGCATCCTGCCAGCCCTCCCACATGCTCTGAGAGTAGGTGACTGCTTCACACAACTCCCTGCTGTCCCACCCAGCACACACGCACAACCCAAGTTCACCACTAACTCATCTCTTTTCACTACTTGTAACTTGCTCAGATTTAATGTTGCCCACAAACACAATCCAAATTAACTTTGTGCTTTTTTTTTTCCCAGGACACCAACAATCTTAGAACCAAGAGAATCATTTAGGCTGCAAATGACCTTTAAGATCATCATGTCCAACATAAATCTAGCTCTGCCAAGTCCACTACTAAATCATAGAATCATTTAGGCTGAAAACGACCTTTAAAATCATAAAGTCCAACCATAAACTTAGCACTGCCAAGTCCACCACTAAACCATATCCCTACGTGCCATAGCTACATGTCTTTTAAATAAGTCCCAGAGTTGGGGACTCAACTACTTCTCTGGGCAATTTGTTTTAACGCTTGATAACTCTTTTGTAATTTCCAATCTAAACTTACCCTGGCGCAACCTGGAGGCATTTCCTCTCATCCTATCACTTGTTTATAGGGAGAAGAGACTGATTTCTGCCTCTTGATTAGCATTGAACCAAAAATCCAAAAATTCCCAGCTGAGACTACTACACTACCAGGAATGGGGCTCCTTTTGTTGTCACACTATGACCCTTTATTTAGTCAGGTTTCCTTTCATGTACTGAATCACAGAATGGCTTGGGTTGAAAGGGACCTCAAAGATCATCTAGTTCCAATACCACTGCAGAGAGAGCTTCCATTAGACCAAGCTGCTCAAAGTATCATCCAATTTGGCCTTGAACATTTCCAGGGATTGGCCAGCCACAGCTTCTCTGTGTTCCAGTGCCACAACACCCTGACAGTAAATAACTTTTTTCTAATATCTAATCTAAATCTACCCTCTTTCAGTTTAAAGCCATTCCATTCCCCCTTGTACTACTGCCAGAAGCCCAGTCAGTCTGTCCCTAGCTTTCTTAAAAGTTCCCTTCAAGTACTGAAAGGCAGCAATCAGGTCTCCCTGGAGCCTTCTCTTCTCCAGGCTGAACAATCCCAAGTCTCTAAGCCTGTCTTCACAGGAGGGGTGCTCCAGCCCTCCGATCATCTTCATGGCCCTCCCTCCTCTGGCCTCACTCCAGTGCGTGTGTGACACAATGAATCATCCCACCTATTTATTCCCGTGACTTGTTGCACAATTTCAGTGCATTAAACATGCCAGACTTACCAACAGTTTTACCTTTACTAAAATTATACCAAGACCAGAAAATCATATTAGGTTAGAAAAGAACTATTAAAAAAAAAACCTGTACAGACTGACTATTACAATTAATGCCCCTTAACTCATGACCAATCTGATCCATATCAGCTGTTACGTTATTTTACTGGAAGTGAACATCAGACTGCAGTTAGCCTAGTTTAATTTGCCCAGTTAAACTTAACATTGGCCTACTTGCTTAAGAGTAACAGACAACATTTTTTTAAAGTCTAACTCATTATACATGCTTTCATTTATTTTTTTAAATTATTTTAAAATTAGCATTTATGGCTCAGAGAGCACTGCTCAGCCAGGCCTTTTAAAATCCCTGGACGCAAGTAAGCCAGAATAGCAAACTTTAAAATATACTGCTGTAATAGCTGCTATTTGCTAATTTCCCAAGCCACTGCTACAACACAGAGCATTACACTGCTGCTGTAACTGGTAGCACCTTCTAGCTTTTCTTCCAGGAGAAAAAATATGACATTTCTCCAGTTCCAGACCTCAGCAGATGACCGTGCTTTTAGGACTCTTAGCTTCTGATGTATTCAATGTGGTGTTTAATTTTTCTCAATTTCACTGCTCATTAGTTTATCTTTATTGTCATTTCTCCACCCCCTTTAGCTTTCTACAGCTGTAAGAGTCTAGTTCACATTCTGCAGTTTTCACTCCCTCCACTCCATTGTTTTGGGGTTTTCTTGGCATTTTTTATAACTGTGTTTGTTCTAGCACCTATATGTGAAGAGCCTCTGAAGATTTCAGATGATGTGGAGAAGCGCCATGTAAGCGCAAGAACAGCAGGCTCCTTGGTTACTGCTGAGGGTATTCCCAGGGCGTACTTGGCCTCACCTGTGCATGTCCCTGTGCCTACCAGGACATTTAGCCTTCCCAACGTTCAGTGGGCACACAGCCTACAGCAACATCCTAGCAGCATGTCAGTAAGGCCAATCAATCCCTGGTCAGAGAGATGCTGTGATGACCCAGGGGCTGTCTACACACAACATCAAGTGCTTTGGATAGCAAAGGCAGTTGTGCACAGTGGTCCTTGGCAAATACAGGACACCAGTGTGACTGCTACAAATCCCAAGAGGCACCCCTGGATCACCCCTGGGTTCACAGGCAGTGCCACATAACCCCTCCTGTTTTCTTTACAAAGCAGGCATGTTTCTGGATGACACACATTAAGATCTCCAGTGGCTCTGCCATATTGCTCAAAATCAGGGAAGCAGAAAACACAAGAACATCTGAGCTATTAATCTCCAATGCAGGACAAAACCTCCAAATGGGGTTAAGCATGAACAAACCTGTGAATTCCTGTCCTCAAGTATGCTGCCTTTATCACTGCCACTCTTGTAGTTATTAGTTAACAGTCACAGGCTCTTATCTGCATGGATCAGCCTCCAAAACAGAGCTTTAATTTTACATTTTACTGGCAGGTTTCCCAGACTGGGACATTCTTTCATGTGAAACAGCCATATAGGAATCCATCCCCTCCTCAGCACACAGCTCCTTCACTCAACTTCTCACTGCTGACCTTCTGGAGGTCATCTCCTCTTCTTTTAAGGCAGATCTTGCATAGCTAGTACCACATTTTAAAGGCCCATGGTGAAAAATGGACACGAGTTCGTATGCTTTTTCTACAGTCGCATATTATTGCCAGAAATAGTAATCCAGAACAGTCAGCTACTGACAAGCTGAGAACAGGGAATAAAGCACAGCATTCAAGGCTCTGAGCTGCCCCCCATACAGCCACGGAAGACCCAGGCTGACCGTTCTCCTGGAGGTGAATGCCCTTACCAAGGTCCTCAGCCATGCCAACCACTTCAAGTCACTTTATGAAGTACCAGCTGGCCATGCAGTTCATGCTTACAGCCAGCACAAACTCTGAAAGATCAAAGATCCCACAAAGTAAGAGGGAGAACCAGCTTGCTCAGAGGATGACCACTGTCCACAGACAGATACAAGCCAATGCTCCACTGGGAAAATTAGTTTTGCCTAGATGATTGCCACAGCACTTTCCCCACAAAATTACAACATTTTTGTGGGTGAGGCTGTCCTCCACCCGGTGGTGCAGGGGAGCAGTGTCCTGGCACAGCAAAGGTTGGTGGCAGCAGGGCAAGACCCCATGACCTGTCCGCCAGCCTGCTGCAAGGCCAGGGCTCTTCTCTGATGGCCACAGAGCAAGGCTGAATGCAGCATGCACATCTGACAACAAGCTGAAGCAGTCACAAATTCAAACTTAATTAGTGAAAATTATAGGTCACCCATGATGTAGGATTTGAGCAGCCATGGGCTGTGACCAGGACTTGTTTAACTCATTATCAATTACTCCACTACACTCAGAAGCCATAAATTTACCAGAAGTATGAAATATTTTGTTTGAGTTTCAAATTCTGAAAACACTTGAAGAAGGTCAGGACTACAACAAAGATACCTGGAAACGCCAGCAGTTTTTCTGCAGCTTTCTGAAGAAGCTTGGAGAGTAAGCTTCAAAACAACAAAACCTAAACCTGCTATACAGCAGGGAAGGTTGAGAATTTCCACTGGTTTTAACTTGCCCAAGACCAGCAACTGACATGACAAACAGAATGGGGTGCCACAACACCAAATTCCCACTGCCATCCTTACTGCAGATAAGCTGGGAAGAGGGAAATTCTGGTTTGCCAACCTGGAACTCCTCCTGTAGTCTCTAATGGATGTGAGATGAGTTCACACTGTCGCTCTTACATGATTCATGGCCAAAAGATGGTATCAAAACCCTCCATGATCTGCTTCATGACAGACACATTTCAGAGGGGGAAGAAGACAGAAAACCTCTGAAATAACCCCTGAACCAATCTTAAGTTTGTTTTATGATGGCTTCTAGTGAAGATGGAACATACTGATAACTTTACAAGATTTGTCACAAAATTCTGTGTTGTGGTCTCAGAGCATTTGCTCTTTGTTTATCTCAGAGAGAGTAAGAAAAGGATCCATGAGCTGGTCCATGCACTGTCATGGATCAGCACAGCCTATGCAAAGCAGGTATTACTTGATGCAACTTCTCCATGTTAAGTATTGAGTAAGGACTCAAACAAGCAGGATGCTGACAATGTAAAGCCCCCATGCAGCCTAAAAGCCTCTGAAACAGTGCAACAGTGCAACCTGCCACAGAACCAAGGCAGGTACTCACTGCAGTTGAAAGAATACATAAGTGACTTGCATTTTTAAAATACATGGAAACATCTCATTTTTCCTGTACTCAGCTCCCTGCATTGATCTCACAGAATCACAGTTTTAGGATAGAAATGAGAATTAGGACAATCTGACTGACACCCCTTAAGTCCCACTCCTTTCCTTTTAGCCCTCAAAAAGGACAAAATCTCCATGTGAGACTAGCAAGAGGAAGAGAAGCCAACGTTCCATGAGTTTATCTCAGTTGTTAATCCCCATCACAGACAAGTCATATGTGATTCTTTTTAGTTCTGGGCACCAGGCAAGAGTTCTTCCAAAGGGCCCTGGAACCTGATGGGAAAGGGTGAAATACCCAGCATGCTGGGACACTGCTTTGAGCAACTGGAAAGAATTGCTTCCCAGGTTAATGGCTGTAATAAACCTCACCATCTTTGGTCAGAACCACCAGTTGCACTTCTTTGCCTCTGGCTTCAACATAAATATATACCTACATTTATAAAGTTAAAACAAACAGACACAAAGCCCCAGTACTAAAACTAGATGTTATTTTACCATTTTTCTCCCTAAGGACAGAATAAGAGTACAACTAAGTGGCAGCTGTAAGCCTTCCTCCTTAAGGCACTACTGAAAGGTGTTTGGATAGCAATAGTGATAAGGACTGAATAAAACCACATACAGAGCAGAGCCCTGGATATGTAGCCATGCACTATCTTCTTAGCTTTCCAACAATTTGTATCATTCCTCTGTGTAACTCTTCCAATTTTCTCTGTATTACTTCAAGATGCTGGCACTAGAAAGCCACGCTGATGTAATACTGATTCTGAAGTAAATATGAAGTTTACAGATGTAAAACTACCTCCTTACCCTGATTCATTACCACCCTGCTTGTGTCTGAAATCATGGCTGTCTTTTCCTGCTAGTACCTGGCACAGAAAGCTCCCCAGGGCCGCCTGCCCATTCTGACTCTCATGTTCTCACATGGGACTGCTCAGGACACAGCCTCCCTTCACAGATCACGTTCAGGACATGCCTTTCCAGGTTCATAAATCTCCACTTGTCTGCGTGAAAATACTTGGTTTCAATAATCTCATTTACCAAACAAACTGCATTACACTGTCCTGCCCCTATCAACAGCTACAATTCACCAAACATGTTTCATCTACCCAGTTTGCCAGTGATGAGTCATGTCTTCTGCATCACTGAGTAAGTGTCAGGCAGAACTGGCTTCTCCCTTCCCCTTATCTGAAGAGAAGGGTCATCAACTCTACTTCTTTGAAAACACAGCCTCCACATATCATATTGCAGAGACTCTTCTGTAAAATGATCAAGCTCTAGCTTAAAATAGCTGGATTATTTGCTCCCCTCATCTAAGGTGGCAATGCCAGAACCATGATCTTTTGATGTTGAGAAGGTATTTTCTACATTCATCTTAAAGTAAATTCTCAAACAGTTGATTTATTAGTGTGTTAGTTCTGTCCTTTAGCTTAGCGTATCCTTCATCCCCCTTACTGTTTATACTGCCACTTCAGCTTATTTATTGTATGCTGGTTCTCTATCAGTCACTACCTTCACTTCCTAAGCCACATATATTTCATTGATATTCTCTGGCATTGGATATTAATTGGGTTCTCACACACTGAATTAGCTGCCCTTTATATGTAATTATATATATCACATTTTTTTTATATGTCACATATATTTTATATATATATCACATAGATTTTTTTAAATTACATATAAATTACATACATATAAAATTACATAGAGACGTATCTTTAAACCAACAGTAAACTTCTCCAAGAACAAAATCAAACCTTTTTAAGAAGTACACAACACTTTCCCTGACACCAATTTTCAGGCATAAATAACTTTATATTTTCCCAGGATTGGTGCATGCTACCCAGCTTTTATTTTCCTAGGCTATCCACTTGGCAATTTTCAAAACTGTCCCAACACAATCACTCATTCAGTCCCCTGTATTTGCTGCGATCCACCAAGACTCATTAGAAGTGAACATGAGCAAGCTAGAGAGAGACCTCCTCTCACTCATCTAGTGCTCACTATACTTCAAGGGAACGTGCTTTTTTCCTTAGCACAGCTGCCAGCACAACTGCTCACCAACAGGACCCCATGCAATGCAACTCCCATGTGGAGCCCTCAACTTCTGAATACTTGTAGCCCTCAACTTCTGAATAATGAACTTATCCTTCCCTTGCTGCTGGCCCAGCTGTCACTCAAGGGCACACAGTTCAACAAAGGGAAGCAGAGATGTGAATTTACTGCCCAAACGACCTTTTACTCTCATTCATGGACAGACAAAAAAGCTGGAGAGAGGAAGTGTTTGGTAGGCACATAACAGGCTGGGCCACTGTCACACTCCTGCTCTTCTGCTGTGCTGGGAGAGGGAAAAGACACTGGAGTGTCTTTAATATTTTATAAAGCACATGTAGGAAATTCAAAATGCCCTGGTGAGGTCCTGCCAGCATCACTGTGCACCTGGGACCCTGCCACATAGCACTGAGCATCTGCCTGCCACCCCACTGCCCACAGGGAGGTCACATGCACCCAGAAGACCCTTGCACCTGCGCAGGCTGGTCAGCCTAAAAATTGTTGTAGATGAGCAACACTAGTGATTCATGTATTTCAACAATGATGGAGGTAAAAAGGGAAAGGGAAGGTGTGGGGGTGGGCAGGAAACAAACCCCAGACATTAGTTTCTAAATAGCAGATGTGGCTATTCTGGCTAGCAAACTTCCACTTTAATTTCTAACCCACAGAGATGGGAAATGATTCATGAAAAATCAACAGGATAAAATTAGCTGGAAGGCAGAGGGATAATTCATGCAACCCAACCGTCATGGGCTGAAGTGCCAGCGCTACCTGGCATTTCAGCCTCTGGTGCCCTTCAGTCACTGGCACCTGGCCAGCAATCAGCTCTACATATATTTCCTTAGTGTTGAAATTAGCCCCTCTGAAAGCACATCCATCTTCTAACAAGATGGCCTTTCACTCAACACTTTCCCAGAAGTTCCAGCTTTTCCTTTCTTTTAGAAAGAAAGATTACCTGCAGTATGCTGTCTCTTTCTTCCACTGGTGAATGTTTAGTGGTGTCAGAAGACCAGATGGATGGACAGGCTTGCACACACGTCTGTGAGCCATGGACAAGCTATCCACTAAAATCTAACTGTCCCAGCAACTCAGAAAATTCAGCGCATTTTGCCAGAGCTCCTTTTTCCTGCACAAAACCAACAACCCACTCAGCAGCAACAACCAAGTGCTGGTCTGCCTTTACAATACACCAGTGATTTTTTTATAAGACTGCTGCTAAATTCTGTCAGGAATCACAAAACACGATTTCACTCTTGATACAGTCACATGACAGAAAGTTTCTTGAGCATACTATTACTTATAAATCACAACCCAAAGCTCTTTACCCCAAAGGCTGATGAGAAACTTCCACTCCTACAAGAGACCTCTGGACTTCCAGAAGGCAGCTGGTTATTGGACAATGCCCCCTCTCACCACCCAACTCAAAAGCTTCAGGAATCAAAGGTAAAATTGTAAAGCCTCTGGAGCACCAATACCTCTAGGCAGGCAGTTTCAGGCGCAGGGGAATCCCCATTCCATTGGGACCTATGAGTACAGATATAAAATGAAGCTAAAATCCTGCTTTGGCACCATTTATCTAGTTGGTGCCTGCTTCTGTGGAAGGATGTTACAGGACAGTTCTTCTGTGCTTGTTACAGTGGTTTCACTCTTTTTAGACTTCAGGACACAACAGGCAGCTCCTTTCTTTTTACTTGTTCAGCAAATAGGGAAAGAGTATGTGGGAGAAAATGAAAAGGTAGGAGCAGATCTTACTTTCACTTGTTCCCAAAATTCTGACCAACTAGCCCAGTCCTTTAAGAGCACTAACAAACACAGCAGGCAAAATGAGAACACATCAACTGTTCCACAAAATGCAGAGGAAGCAAAAGCAAGAGCAGTATTTATTTCTCCTCATTTGTACCCTCTTGCAGGCCATTAGGAAGATAAGATCTCACAGCACAACAGACATTATTCAGAGCTGGTAAATCTGTCTACAGGTTAGGGACTCATGTTACATGGCTTGGATGAGCCGTGGTTGAGCATGGGTCACACCGACCCCCTTTTCCTTGGGGCAGGCAGCAGCCCAGATACTCCCAGCGTCAGATCTGCCAAGAAACCAGATATCCGTGTGCTGAATTCACCACCACCACAATTTGATCTGCACATTCCCTTCCATACAGAGAGAGGGGTGTTCAGACTGTGCATATCCTAACACAGCTAACTAGAAAAACATTTCAGCAGGGGCCAAGCCTTCTGGTCTATACGTGCAGTCTTCTACATAAAGGTAGTGGATTGCACAGAAATACCTGTCCTTTACACTACAGACATTTTTAAAACACTGATTAGCAGAAGCACGGAAAGAGTCCAAGAACTCATTCAATTCCAGTCCAAAAAGCAGAGGAAGCATGTCAGAATGACTTCACGTGTGCAAGTCACTAAGGGACTACAAACATTCACCAACTATCCTACAAGAATTCAAAAGCAACATCTCAACACCTGACTAGTAATGAGAGCTGGTTAATAAAACCACCCAGCCAATCACTAGTTAACTCCATTACAGCTAGAGAGGACACATTAGCATCTGTCTCAGCACATCCAGGAGATGCAATAAGTGGATCTGCTGTTCTGGAGCTACCACCTTTACAAAGCAATGCAGCATTAGCTGCTGGGACTTTGCGCTGAGGGCCAGGCACCCCTACACCCCCATAGTGGCCGGCCCCGCTGGTAACGTGTGGTAGAATTTTCTAGGAAAAAAGCAACTTACAAACATACCATTCATAATAATGTTGTCTTTACAATCACAAAGGGAAGAGAAAAATAGTAATTTAAAAGCTTCTAGTCTTCAAAAGCTGATTGAACTAATTTGATCTTGGAAAAGATAATCGGCAAGCCTAGGTGTGAAACATGACAACTATAGAATATATTTTATTGCTCATAAAAGCATGCTTCTGTGTCATCAGTATGGATTTTTTCCTCAGTCAGTTTCCAAGTGTTTTCATTAATTTCCCCTGAATTGATAAGAGGACTGTACTCTGCAAACTGTGGTGTATTTAGCATTCTCATTAGCATTTCCAAGCAAGGAGTCTCCAAGTCAAAGAAAGAGCAGACCACATGAAATACCCCAGCAGCATCAGAAGAAAACAAATTAAAAAACCCAAACAACAGCAAATCCCCTTGATATACATAGACATGAGGAAATCAAGGTTTATACAAATGAAAGGTGTAAAGCGGAACATACTGGGTCAAACTTGAGATGTCTTTCAAGGAAGATGGCTGTGAACACTTAGTTTCAAGTCTGCAGTTGAAGGTACACATTTAACTCCACCCAGAATATTATGATGCAGTTTATATGATACATTTTCAAAATAAAGTTTCATTGTACTAAAAGAGGAAAGCACTAGAAAATATTTCATATTGATTATCAGCCTGCAAATGACAGATGGTCCTGACCAATACCAACTCCAATTAGCAGCCTTCAACACTCTGAAACACTCTGAAAGGGTGTTAGTGGAGGACCACTGGAGTTGTGTGTCCTTGATGCCCTGATCCATAGTCAGGAGCCTGGAACCAGTGCCTGTAGCCCACAGAGATGACCTGGCTGGGGGACCAGCACAGGATGCTCAGTGCTTCAGCTCCCACTGCGCAAGGCAGGAGCACTGCTGGCTCTCAGGGAAGCTAATTACAGCAACCCTAGAGCTGCTCCGTGAGTTAATCCCCCACATCACCTCCCATGAACTTTTACCACTCTGTCCTTATACATCTCGCTCACTACCCACAGCCAGGTTTCCATGGGCAGAAACCAGCCCCAGCTGACAGCAGCACAGGCAGCAAGGCAAGTGCTGGGAGTGGCAGCCCCAGCAGGGCTTGATGCCCAGGCTTTAGAACAGCAGCCGCTCCTCTTGGACAAGTCACTACAGGTGAAGGAAAACCAGCCTTGCTGAAAAGCCAAAGCCTGAGGAAGGGAGAAGAAAGGGGCTAGAGAAAGGAATCCATTTATCAGAGCATGCTCAAATTGGACTACTTGGCTTATGACAGACCCTTCTGATGGGCCCCTTACTGACGGCTGTCCATGAGCGAGGGACTGCATTGAAACAGTTCTGCAGTACACATTACTGATTGACTGCTGGAGGCTGCCAGTTTCTGCAGCTTAAATCTTAAATTATATCTATAATGCTTTTACCTTCTGACTGCAGAGGAACTGTTCAGAGCCTGAGTACTGCCTCCCAGCCTTGCAGAGAGAAGTGCCCTTTCAGCAACAGCTCTGAGGGATACAATTATCCTGCCCCCACAAATGGAGCCATGACCAAGAAACACAACAGCAAAGCTTTAAGTGTCAATATTTGGAATTGTTTGACTGTCTCTGCGAAAACATATGTTCTTGCAGTTATGTGAAGAGCTTGGGATGGAAGTTGGAAAAATGCCTGTGCCAGTACCACCACCTTCAATTCTAGCTGAACTTCAAAGCCTAGGTGCAGAGGACAGTGACCAGACATCTAAAAAACCAAATGGAAAATGTCATTCTAGTTGCCAAGTCAAAATGTTCCCCTTAATCTCTGCTTTTTTACTCTCAATTCTCCCCGACTTTTCTATCAGTATTGTCCCTCATGTGGTGGGCATTAAAAAGAAAAACTTCTCCAGCATGGGATACTTGTGCTGCTCTCCTCATCAGGTTTCCTCTCCATCCACCTTGGTTACCTCTACTTTTCAAATACACCACAGGATTGCTCTATTTTCCACTGCTCTTTGGCCTCCTGTACCTGCAAAAGTTTTCCCCTTCCAAAGCACTTTTCCCTCATCTTCTTTCCTAAGATGCCATACAGGACTGCATGAACCTCTAACCTTGTCCTCTGCTTTTCTTAGGGTGGTTGGACTTGCTATTGGAATCCACTTGCACAGACAAGTTTAACTAGCAGGAATTCCTGAAAAGCCACATTTTACTGTGTAGCTTTAGAAGGAACATTTCTCTAGAGACTTTATTTAAAAACACCTTTGGTAGCAGAGAAGAGGTCACAGGGAGAACAGAAAAGCCTGTGAAATTAAAGCCTTCTTTACTCCACTACTGCAGAGGCATCAGTGCAAGAGGAGACACTAGAATTGTCTGCAGCTGCACAAGAGCTCTGCTCCTAGAAACTTCACCCGCTACGAGTGAGCCTCAGGCAGGAGCGCTGTACAGCCGTGATTACAATGAGAAACGCCACGAGCATGACAAGGGGTGAAATGTGAAGCAGTAAAGCCAGCATCCCACACCAGGGCAGCCCACTTGCAGGCCAGCAGGAAATCTGCCACTTGCTCAATGCCAGCAGAATTGAGCAAGTGGCAGATTGATACTGCACATGCTGACTGCCCTTCACTGGCTATGCCTGTGCCTCAAGCAGCTCCCAGCCCCGGGGTCTGAAGGGTCTGTGCTCAGGTGAGAGAACAGATCAGACAACTCAGCACTGATGCAATCAAGCAAACCCTGATGCGTATCCAGCTGACTCCAGATTTCTTAAAATGCCAGAAAGCTGCAATGCAAACTGAAGAATAAAAGTGATATTTGCTTGTTTTTGCTTTACTTAGGAAAATCACAGATCTCAGGGACACATATTCCCAGTGCAGAGGAAGCATCAGAAGTTCCCACCTGCACTCACTCCACTGGAAACAACAGTCACTACTTTTTACTGGTCCAGTCCTCAGATCAAGTTTTAGTACCTTATCTCTTTGTTCTGGAAGTCCCCAAGTTAAACTATACCATTACTATTTTGTTATCAAACAAAAAAACAAACGCAAACCATTCTTTCTTTGGGACTACATTTAGTTTCTCCATGCAAATCTTCACACCCAACACCACTGGATTGGCAGTAATGATTTTAAATATTCTACCCCAAAATATCACAAATATTAGGCAGCATTTTAAGAGCTCTGGGAATAGTTTAGTAGCACCAAGGGACAGGCCCTGCTAACAGCAACTTTAAAAATAAAGAGTTAGGTAAAAGCATATACTCCTCTTGCATAAATGGACATGTGAAAAAAAAAACAACCTTAAAACCCAACACTCCATTTGGGAATTAACCAACATGAGAAACGAAAAGAAAAAAGAATATTAAAAAAAAAAAAAACACAGAAAGATAACGTGTACATGGCACTCTCCATAAAAGGACCAAACACCTCTCTTGCCCGGCCTTGTTGTATTTCTCATTGATATAGACACTTTGTTTCCTGACTCAGAGTGGCAACTTCACTCCCCACAATGCCTGTATCCCCCGGATCACAAAGCCAGCCTGCTGCAACGCAGGAGCCCTCCTGCTTCAGGCTCCTCATGCAGTGTTCACAACCTTTACATCGCTCCTACCGATTTCAAGCAGTTCCATCACTTTCCAGCAAGGAATACGAGAAACAAGCTACCCCCAGCCCATCCCAGTAAGATGGACCTTGTATCAGTTCATAAAATACCAGGTTTTAAAGAAGTCCTTGCTTTCGCCCCCATTATTTAAAAACAGGTACTATCCTCACAATAACCTTTACTTGTTAAAAAAGTGTAAGTAATTGCTATCAGTGTATCAGTGAGCAATAAGGCTGACATTGAGAATCCCCCACAAACTGCACCAGAACGCACCATGCTTCATGCATGGTCCACAGAGATGGCAGAGAAACAACAGGCCAGTATCCCAAAACCAGAAAGTCTGCACCAAAGCCAGCACCGAGTCAGGAGCCTCAGGACCTCCTTCATGCTCCACAAACAGCTGGGGAAGGAGCAGCAGCCTTTGACATGACTCCTGGGCAGGAGAGAAAAACAACGTGTCCTGGTCCTACTGCTCCATGCCACAGTGAGATCAGTCAACTCAGCATTTAGCCAAGAGCCAAACTTTGGCCTCTCCCATGGCTACCTCAAATCTTCCCTGGTGAGTGGTTCCAGTAGCCAATCCCTCCTTTGCCAACACAGTCCTTGGCCACATCAACATTTGAGTTCTTTGCAGGCTGCATGTATTTCAAGAGCTCCACACCACTCAGCCCTGTGCTAAACCATTCCTTCTAGAGCAGGAGCACCTTTGGTCCAAAAGCACCCCTTGCAAGAAGCAAACACCCATCATCTCAATACCTTTGTTTCTGACTGCAGCTTGCACTTGAAAAGCAAAAGCGGTTTATACACAATTCATTAACGTCCGGAGACTGGTTTCCCTTTCCACTTTCACTGCTTATAATCTGGGTCATTAGACAAACGGAAATTTAGGGGCTGTGAAGCCCAACCCAGGCAGTGACCTTGTGCTCTGCCAGTCTCACAGGGAGTTAAACCTTGCTGGCAGGACTGGATCCAGGGGGCTGCTGGATATTTCGGGCTGGGGCTCCTTTGCTGCTCAACAAACCGCTGCACACACCTCCAGTGCTGGAAAACAATCCTATCTTACAGTTAGGCTGGTGTTTTTTTAAGCTGGTTCTGCCAGTTCTCCTCCCACTAATGAGAGGCATTTATCACAGGAAAAAGAGGAAGCAACAGTGAGCCAACAGTTTTGCCCACAGGCCAGTTTTTTTTTTTTTTTTTTAAGGATCTGAAAAGGGGACTCTGGAGGCATCTTCCATTTCCCTCTGAAATATAAGCGCTATAGCACCATTTGCAGAAACTTGAGAAATTCTGTAACTTTAAAAAAAACCCCAAACCCACAGAAGGAAGAAGGCTCAAGAAGGTGCATCTGGAGTTTTTCTGCGCGAGTTAAGAGAGCGTCCCGGCTGAGCGGTGTAAGGGCAGCTCAGCCCGAGCTCTGCGCACGGGGCGCGAGCGATGCCGCAAGGGCCGTGCCCGTGTCTCACGGCGGGGGTAGCCGTGTCCCCGGGGCTGTGCCCGTGTCCTGCAGTCGGGGTGCCCGTGTCCCCGGGGCTGTGCCCGTGCCCCGCAGTCGGGGTGCCGTGTCCCCGGGGCTGTGCCCGTGTCCCCGGGGCTGTGCCCGTGTCCTGCAGTCCAGTCGGGGTGCCCGTGTCCCCGGGGCTGTGCCCGTGCCCCGCAGTTGGGGTGCCCGTGTCCCCGGGGCTGTGTCCGTGTCCCGCAGTCGGGGTGCCCGTGTCCTGCAGTCGGGGTGCCCGTGTCCCCGGGGCTGTGCCCGTGCCCCGCAGTCGGGGTGCCGTGTCCCCGGGGCTGTGCCCGTGCCCCGCAGTCGGGGTGCCCGTGTCCCCGGGGCGCAGTCGGGGTGCCCGTGTCCCCGGGGCTGTGCCCGTGCCCCGCAGTCGGGGTGCCCGTGTCCCCGGGGCTGTGCCCGTGCCCCGCGGCCGCCGCCGCCCGGGAGCGCCCCGCCCCCGCGTTCCAATGTGGCGCGCGCCCGCCCGCCTCCGCCGCCCATTGGCCGCCGGCCGCCGTCAGTCGCGGCCCCGCTAGCGGCCGCGGGCGGGGCGGGGGGGCCGGGCGGGCGCAGCCGCGGCGCGGGCGGGAGCGGCGCGGCGGGAGCGGCGGGGACGGGCCGGGCCGGGCCCCGCGCAGCCCGCCCCGAGGGGGAAAAGCGGGGCGGGCGGGGAAGGGGGGGGCGATACCTGTGCCCGCGGGTCTTCGCCACCGCCCCACCCGCTGCAGGCACCCCTCGGCCGGACCTCCCCCCCGGGCTGGGACGGGTTTTCCCCCCGCGCTCCGCAGCCATTTTCGTGGCCACCTTGGCTACCAGCGAGGCTGACTCACCTCGGCACTGCGGGCGCGGGGAGCCCGCCTCGGCGTCGGGGGGCCCGCTCCGCCCGGGAGGGGCGGGGGGAGCCCGGCTGGCTGCGCCCTCCCACCCCGCCGGCCCCGCTGGCTAGTCCCAGGCGAGGACGGGTCCCGGGGCCGGGCCGGGCTCGGCGGAGGCGGCAGCGGCGGCTCCCTCCCTCCCGGCCGTGACCACCATCTTATTAGCACAGGAAATGACATGGAGAACGGAAGAGAGGGGCGTTCGGGGGCCGAGCCCGGGGACCCCCCGAACCGGGGGGAGGCGCCGCCGGCCCGCCCGGTCCGGCCCGGCCCGGCCCGCCGAGGCTCTCCCGGGGCCGCGGCATTCCCGCTTTCTTTCCAAATACCCGCGGTGGGAAAAGAGGAGGGGAAAAAATAACAAAAAACAAACCCCAAAAGCCGCATACAGCTAGCGGGGGGGAAAGCACCAAAAAACAAACGCAGAAGAAGCCGAGCAAGCCCAAGCCGCCCGCGGTTCCCACCTCCTGCTCCGGAGCCTGCGAGTTCCGCGCGGAGCCGCCGGCGATCAGCGCCCGCGGCCGGCCGGGGGCTCGGGGGGGCTGTGGAGGACAAAACCCGCCCGGACGGCCCGCGGGCACCGTGAGGGGGGAGCCGCCGACCGAGGGGGCCCGTCCCGGCGGAGCCGCCGGGCTACCCCCGGGCGCTGCCGCGGCCACCACCTGCCGCCGCCCGGCAGCCGCCGCGGCGCCCCGCGGAGCGAGACTCGGCCGCCCGCCCGCGTCCTCGGGGCCGCCCGCCTCCGGGGCACGGCGGCCAGACGTGACCCCCGCCCGCGGCCGTGCCCCGGGGCTCCCCCGCCGGCCGGGGCCGGAGGCGGAGTTGCCCCGGGGCGGGCGTCCGTTCCCCCGGCAGCACCCCGCGCCCCTGCCCGCCCGGCAGGAGCCTCATGCTCTTCCGCGGGAAAAAGTGAATGAGACGACGCGCTGTTTCCCCGGCCCTCGGAGCTCGATCATATTTCAGATTACCCCCCCAAAAAGTAACCCACCCAACAGCAACAGTAACAACAAACCCTACCCTCGAGCTCTGCGCAGAAATTGCGGGCAACATCACGGATGACAAAAACTAGGCACAATTTAATAAACAGAGGAAGCGTGTCTCACCAATAAAACAAAATCTAAATAAAAACCATATGCAAGCATTAAATTTGAAACAATGCAAACTCTTCAGCTGCTTTGCCAAAAGAGGCACAACGGGGGGTAAAGAGAGGAATGGATAAATAGCCATAATTTTCCAGTTCCTTCAGTTGACAATGGACTTGAATGCAAACAGGGTTGTGGTGAAAATGTGCCCGATTGGATTCTAGGAACTACTTCCCATTTTCTGTAGCCCTGAGAAACACTGTTTTCTGTGGTCCTGAGAAATAAATTCTCTCTTGATACTCTCCACTCTGAACTGCCTACTATACAAAGTTGCTGTAAAGAAGAGAAAAATTGAGTGAGGACAAAACCTAAAAACGTTTATAGCCCAAGCAAAATAGAGGCCTGCTTCTGCCATCTTGGAGCTGCTTCCACTGCTCTCACTGAGCGCTGTGAGGTGGCAGAACTTCAGGGTTAGGTCTTGATGTATCACTTAATTTAAATTGGCAAAACAACAAGGAAGGTAATCAACTCGGCTTCAAAATAAGCTCTTTGAAAAAGCAGCCAGTATGGCACAGATGATTATTCTGAAGTTCAAATGAGTATCAGTCCTCAGATCTCCCACTGTAATTTGCTTTTTGTTCCCCATTTCTAACCTCTGGGGAGAGGATTCGTTCTCAGAGGAAAAGCGTGCGGTGTCATTTTACCCCTTCCAGTAATTGCAGATAGATGGACTTTGAGGCACTTGCACTTGCCTTGGAAAGACCATAAGCTGTCAGCACCTTCAGACTCCTCAGAAATATTAGAGATCCTAATAGAGCTGCCCTAGTTTGCAGTTTCTGTCTGTGTGCTGAAATGTGTGAGAACACTCAACTGGCATTAAGTGCAACAATGGGTTTGTAAATATGATTGATGAATGAACCAAGAGGAAAAATAATAACTAAAAAACCAATAAAAATCATGTGAGTAATATAAATGCATGCTGAATGCCAGGCTAATTTGGAGTAATAGTTTAGTTATAGCTATTGTAGTGAAAGGCTGAAGGGGAGGCTCAAAGGGAGGCATAAATCTTTTATTTGTAAAGAAAATTAAATATGTAAATGCAATATAAATAACAGCTATTATGTCTTCCTGTTAACACAGGCATGCTAATTTATTGAGAAGGAGTTGCCTTGTTTTAATGTGTGCAGTCGCTTTTATATGTTTAATAGTCAGGTGTGTTGGGTTTGTGTGGCAAGGTGTGGGTAGTGGGGAGGCTACAGGGGTATCTTCTGTGAGAGGCTGCCAGAAATGTCCCCTATGTCTGACAGAGCCAACTCCAGCCAGATCCAAGCTGAACTCACTGCTGGCCAAGGCCAAGCCCATCAGCGACTGTGGAAGCACCACTGTGATAACACATTTAAAAGGGAAGGAAAAACAGCTCTCCAGACACCATAGTCAGTTGAAGAAGGAGGGGAGGAGGTGCTCCAGGTGCCAGAGCAGAGATTCCCTGGCAGGCTGTGGAGAACACCATGGTGAGGCAAAGGTGTGTCCCTTCAGCCCATGGTGGTCCATGGTGTAGCAGATATCTACTTTTGCCCTCTGAAGGACGCCACACCAGAGTGGGTGGATGCTCAAATCAGGCTGTGACCCTTTGGGAAGCCCATGCTGGAAACAGGCTCCTAGCAAGACCTGTGGACCTGTGGAGAGAAGAATCCACACTGGAGCAGGTATGCTGGCAGGACTTCAGACCCTGCGGGAGACCTGCACAAGAGCAGTTTGTGAAGAACTGGAGCCTGTGGGAGGGACCCCACACAGGATCAGGGGAAGAATGTGGGGAGTACTCCCCCTAAGAAGGAGGAGCAGAAGAGAAAATATGTGATGAACTGACTGCAGCCCCCATTCCCTGTCCCCCATAACTGCTGGAGGGGAGAAGTTAGAGAACTCAGGAGTAAAATTCAGCCCAGAAGGGAGGGGTGGGGGAAGATGTTTTAATATTTAGTTTTTATTTCCCATTATCCTTCTCTGATGTGATTTGTAATAAGCTCATTTTATCAAGTTGGGTCAGTTTTGCCCATGATGATAATTGGTGAGTCATCTTTGCTTGTCTTATTTCAACCCATGAGCTTTTAGTTCTTGTATTTTCTTTCCATTTTGTGGTTGAGGAGGGGAGTGATAGGACCGCTCTGGTGGACACCTGGTGTCCAGCCAAGGTCAGCCCATCCCATCAGGAGATAAAATCCCCATAAAGAAGATTTTGTATCTTTTCTATATAGCAACAAGTTATGGAAGGAAGAGAGTGCAAATTTGTACTCTCTGCAAAAATATTACCTTTGGGGCTTGAAAAGGCTTCCCTTCTTCAACAAGCTGCCTCCTCACTTATTAAGAAGATGTAGGATTTAATTTTTTTCTAATAAGTACATTCAGCCCCCACTCCACCACCCACAGCAATTCTCCTCTGTCTGACAGGCTCTCAGAATAAAACTTTACAAATGGCAACATCAGTTCAGAATGACTGTCTGATTAGGTGTTGACAGAATGAATGTCTAATTAGGTGTTGACTTTCCAGTATTATACTGTCAAATCCATTCCTCCATGAAATGCTGGATATTCTCCTGCAGAGACAAAAAGTTTCTTCTGCTGGCACTGAACTTTTAGCCAATGGTATAAAAAAAAAATGCTTGCAAAAGTGGGTAGAACTGAATCAAGCTTCAGTTAAATGGTTTTCAGAGCTCCAGGTGCTGTGAGCTGGCAGGTACATCTGTCAGAATCTGATCCCTGCACCGGAAGAGTCTGGATGTATTTTGTGGAAAGAGCTTACCTAAAAAAAAACAGTGTCTCAAGCACAACACTGCAAAGAGGGTGGAAATCAGGACCTGTGCTGGAGGTAGGGTAGTGGGGGATGCCTGGCTGTCTTCAACAGGGTGCCTAAGGAAAGGTAAGAAAGTGTTTGGGTTCTTCTGCAAGCTGTAGCACACAGCAGCCTTGACATTACTGAGTGTTCTCTCATTTAAGATAGTCAACATCATGTGTAACCACATCAATACCGAGAGGCAACTGCTTCCCAAGCTCTGAGAAACTTGTTGCTTGGGGCCAAACTTCCTCTTCCTCCAGGAAAGGTTGCTCAGTTGCCAGCAGAAAGAAAAATCCTACTGCTATTACCCAGGCCACATTTCTCCCGCACACAGAAAAGATTCAAATTTACAGGACCACAGTGCTGATGCTCTCAGTCAGCGTGTCGCTAGCTGATAAACATCTTTTAGCATTACAAATTCTGTTAATAAGCCACACCAAAATCAGGGACATTTCCACATTCCTATGTTATTGGATAGTGAAGCAGAACACAAACTTTTCCCTTTGAAAATCTGAGAATGGCCCACAAAAGAAAAGGAAATTACATGACTGAGAAGGAAACTCGGCCAGAAGCCCATAGTTACAAATTACTGTAGCAGGGTGGGACAGGCCCTGAACGAGGTGCGGGGGAAGAGCTCTTTGAAGGGCATGTAACTGTTCAGAGCTGCAGCTTGTGTTTTTGTTTCTGCTGTACAATAGAAGTGGTGATGACCTTCAGCCAGTAGTGCTGGGTGTTTTCCCTCATCATACTATATGGATCTTCCACTGTTATTGGTAGAAGAATATGAATCCTTTAGCAATGCAGTGCTCTCCTTGAAGTTATGGGTTTCACTGGGTTAAGCCTGACAATTCTCCAAGGAGGCTGATGAATAATGCTGAGTTCAAGTGGTAAGCAAGAAACTTCTGGGTGCAACCTTCTACCCTTTGCTCTCTTCTCCAGGCTTGGCAGTTGTGCCACTGACTGGAGGGCTGAGCCTGCCCATCCTGTGGCCACAGCAGCTCTGGTACTAACAAGAAAGCAGGCAAAGGCACTGTTAGGGACAGTGGGGAGGGAGGGATGATCCTGTCTGGGGTTTAGAATAGTGTATGGAGCCCTTCCTGGGAATGCTGTAGAGCTGTACAGGCAATATGGTCTGATGGTAGAGATGCCATGATGCTGCAGGTAGGTAGAGCCACTCCCGCAGTCACAGTCCCTTGGGCTCCCCCCTTAGCTGCATACCTAACACTGCAATTGCCAACATCAGCAAAAGGAGGTGGTGGTGGGACCATGCTGTCAGGGGAGAGGAGGAAAGCCAGGCCTTTCCCTTGGCAGCAGTGAGCCAGGGAATCAGCCTTGGCATCTGGACCTCCAAGGCAGTGGTGTCTTTAGGATTTCCTGTTCTGTGGTGAGTGCGTGCTGCCATGGCCGCCCAGTCCCAGCTGTGCCGACAAGGCTGTTCATAGGCCACGAGCTGAAGAACAAAGCTGAACTGGGTTAAAAATAATCCACAAAAAAAAAAAAAAAAAAAAAAAAAGAAAGATGCTTAGTTATCGTAGTATTAGTCCATGCATGTGGATAGCCTTTTACCCAGATTGGTGCCCATGCCTCAGGCTGCAGGGATGGCAGCAGGAATGAGCAGTCAAACTATAGCCAGAAACAGAAATTAAACCACTTGCCCAAGACCGATCCTGAAATAGTTTGGACTCGAGGAGATACATACAAAGCCTTTTTCAAACACTAGGGTCTGAGAATTTGCACTGGTATGTTTTTAATGAATAACCAGAACTGCTTTTCCATATGAAATGGTCTCTCTGTAGTTGGCCCAAAGACTGGAAAGCGAGGAATGTCTCTGCTCACAAGCACTTCAAAACTCGGTGGTTTGTTTCTAGGCACCCGTCACATGTTTTGGCAGTCCATAGGAATGTGCACTTCTATATATCACAAGCAGCTACCCTGGCTTGAGCCAAATAACTTTTACTTAACTCTAAAGTTGTCTTTAAGAAAGACACTGAGTTCTGATCTTCAGAAATCAAGAGATAAAGAATTTAGCTTTCCCTTTGTCCTCTCCACATTATAAACATGGGCTTGAATTCTCTGTAGCATCCACCTTCTAGCCACTGGTTCTTTTTATGCTTTTCTTTTTGCTTAGATACATTCTTGATATTTTCTTCCTGGGAAGATATTATCTATGCCATTTTCTAGTCAATTCAAAATATTTCCTTCTGAGTTAGTTAATGAAATTTCTCTTTAAATCTCTGAACAAAAGATATTTTTATCAGTTCCTAGATTATTTTCCTGCTTTTCCTGTGAACTCCACTCAGTTTTTCAACACAGTTGTCTGAACTGCCCCTGGCAATATAGGATTCACTTAACCAAAAATAACCATATGTATTTATACACAAGTATCTTTACAGCTGTGCTTTCAGGATCACCACAGTATGTGATTGTGTCAGGACACTACAGGTTCCCCATGAAACTGTCCTTTTACCCTTTCCAGAGCTGCTGTTACCCGGAGGGTGTTCCATCACTCCTTGGGAATGGCCTGTGCTCGCAGTGCCATGCATGGCACTGCCTGCAAAATCCCTTTCTGGGAATGGGCCCATGTTTCTGACATCAAGCACTCTCAGATCAGATAGAATAACACCTTCTCTTCCCTCATTTGCTAGTCTTGATGTCACCTGTGAATTTTATCATCAGTAGTTTTATATTTAGCCTTCTGGTTTAATACTGCATAGGTGAGATGTAAATACTTAGAAAGTCCATTTATTGCCAGTTGTTTATCTATTGCAGTACCTGGAGGCAGAGTTCCTGAGTAGGGGACATTATTTGAGAGAGGTTGTTGTCACTTCAGCCCAAGTCTTGCAGTTGACTCTGACTACATCAACTCTCTACCCACTCTTCTTACCAGGGAGCTACTCCCTGCTGCTCTTGGGAAGGCCAGGGTAGGCTCTCATGATGCTCGCTGCATTACGAGAGTGTGGCCCTTGTCAGGCAGCTCTTCCAGTTCAACTTTAGGACAGCCATATGGAATGCCTCCTGCACACAACATTTGTTACTATTTCATTTTATTGGAAGGGCAGGAGTGTTGCTCTTCCAGAAACACTAACACGGTATGCTACAGACAATCTGTGCAACAGTTCCCCACTAGCTGATGTTATAACCTTAGCAGGCTATTTTGTAAAATAAGTCAACACAAATGCTCAGCCAGAGCAGAGAGCTCCAAAGCACGTAGTTCCAGCAGATTTTCGCAGGCAGAGCCTCCGCCATTCACTGCTGCACTGGCATATTATGTTACAAGTTCTACGTCATGAGGACATGATCTATAAATCTCAGGATTCTCTCTTCCAAATTAGAGACATGTAGATTAAATTTAACTCTGAATCAAAATTTTAATTAAAGTAACTGAATCAATCTACATCAAATAAATACTTCCATGTGGTTTTGAAGTCTTGAAGGGAAAAAAAAAAAGATTTTTATACCATGTAACTTGTTGCTTGTTCTGTTGCAGTCCAAATCATTTAATGTTGTTCTGATGCATCAGAGTCTAAAAATTATTATGAATGGGAGCTAATAATAAACAAAAAGTAAAATGACTATCTAGACTTTCTGGTTTATTAGGAGAAGAAAACTGGATATAATTGTATATCTTTGATTTTTTTTTCTTAATCTCAGCTGTTGATAATAGCATAATTGAAAATAATCAAATTGCTTTGTAAAAAGACCATTCACTTAAAGGGCAACATACTGCACTTACCCATAGCATTGAAGAGCCTTAAAGAGCCTTAAATTTTCCATCAAAAACAGAATCTGAAGAAAAACTGTGGTAGGGAACTACAGTGTTGCCTACTCTAATGACATTTGGTATTTTCTTTAAAGTTTCTGATTACATGGGTTTCTCGACTTTCATTTTAAAAATAGTGCTTTCTTGTCCTCTGGCTAAGAGGCTGCAGAAAGCCCGGGCTTCTGGACAAAATATTTGAAGATACCTAAGATAGAAGTAAATAAAAGGCAGCCACATTTTTATTATTGCTTTGAATGTCATGATTGTAAAGCTAATTCTGGCTGTTTAGTGGCTAGCTACCTTTTTTGTTTTGTTGTTGGTCCTGGACTCTGCAGTCTGCCAGGTCTCCTGCCTAATCACGGTGTTTTTAAGTCAAGAACCACTTTTTTTTTTTTTTTGATGTTCTGCATTTGATTAGCACTTGGGTAATCTTACAGTCTCTACATCTTCCATTAATACAAAGGACTAATACAAGTGACAACAATGACTATGTTGCAGGGTAGTTTCAAAGCAGACAAATTACTTTGTGAAAAGCATGAACACCAAAAGTGTTCAAGGTGAAGAAAAGCATCAAAAAAGCCCCACTGTGCTGAAATCAATGTTTTTGTGGGTACAACTTGCATTGGTAAGAGATTTTAAAACTACTTTTTTTTTGTTTGTTAATGAGAAAAGATTAGTTTCTCATTTTCTTTGCCTTTTCCCTTTTATGATGAAAGCTTCATCTTTTAGGCAGAGGTAAAACATCATGTGTTTGCCCAGTGGAAGCTTTAGTTTCCCCCAAAGGTTGTATGCGATTTTTCTTTAGTAACATCATTAATGACTTAAGCTTATCGAAGAAAAGGCCGTTTGGTTAATACAAAGTGTCAAAATTGTTTTAGGGAATAATTTCAATAAAATACATACAAGCTGAAAAGGAAACCGTAAAAGCTCTGGATTTTTCTTTTCTACTGTCTGAATAATAAAACAGATCCAATACTTACAAAAATTTTACTGGAATGGATTTTCCTATCTTTATCAGTTGTAAGAACATTTGGGGCAAAGGAATACCTTAAAACATAGAGTAGATTCCATGGATTTTCCCGCTAAGAATGTTTTTATTTTAAACTTTCACTAACAGTTTCCTCCAGACTTGTCGGAATATCATTTGTGTCATGATCTCTTCCAGTAGGAGGAAAAAGTAGATTGGAGGATGTTTTTTCCCCCTCAATTTCCTTTGTGAATGAGTTGGTGCATTATGCGTATTCCCTTTGCTTGGGTGGCTTTTATGGGCACCTTCACCTGTTGGTGCGGGGCTTTAAAGGCGAACTGAGAGAATGCCCAAGCCGCCCCGCAAACCCAGCAGGTTTGAAGTCTCTATTGGCATCAGATCAGGTTTTCCCGCTGTCCGGTGGGAAGGAATCGGATCACTCTCCTCGGGCCGTGCGGCCGCTTTGGGCCGGCTCCGCCCGGGCCGCTCTCCCGGCGGGGCAGCCCCGGTGCGGCCCCGGCTCCGGCTCCGCCGCAGCCCGCCCCGGCTCCCCAGGTGCTTGCCCGTGGCACGGCGGTGCCTGTTCCCCAGCCCGCCCTGCCTTTCCCGGGCGGGATGGATGTCCTGCCGCTCCCCGCCCTCTGCCGGGCGGCCCCGCGCTGTGCGGCGACACCGCGACCCGGCCGCCCCCGGGCTCGGGGAACGAGCAGCGGCCGGGAGAGACGCTCCCCACCCCATCGCCACCTCCGGATGCCCCATGTCCATGCCTGGGGGCAAGGACGTGGACTGCTCAGAAGGACCCGCAGTGACAGAGGACGGGGGGATGACTTTAAACTGAAAAGAGAGCAGCTTTAGATTAGTTCTTAGGAAGAAATTCTTCATTGTGAGGTAGATGAGACACTGGAACAGGTTGCTCAGACAAGCTGTGGATGCCCCATCCCTGGAAGTGTTCAAAGGCAGGTTAGATGTAACTCTAAGCAACCTGGTCTAGAGGAAAGTGTCCCACCCATGGCCATGGGATTGGAGCTAAATGATCTTTAAGGTCTCTTCCAACCCAAGCCATTCTATGATTCCGTGTTTCTATGAAAATCAGCAATTCATTTATACACAACCTAGATTAAAACCAATTTTGTTTTGGGCTGCTACATAAATTTAAATGCCAATTCCCTCTAGGCCACTCAGTTGCCATCACTACCAATAAACAAAGCATAAAGGAGGTAATGAAGTGTTAGAAGATGAGTCCACTCACTTTATGCTCCATTAGAAACACATTAAATGTTTGCCAAATAATTAAAAAATACCAATATTTTTTCAAAAAACTATTTTCTTCAGGTTTTCTGAAACTGATCTTTCTTCAGCTTTCATGGAAACTATGCAGGCAGAACAGGAGCTTAAGAGAGGGAATGTTACAAGTCTTTCCATGAAGCTCCTTCTTCATCTGTAAGTAAAGCAAGCAAATTGTAGTATTCCACCCAAAAAGGACAGCATTGTTTCTTTTACCTTTCATGAATCAGTAAGTGTAAATTGATTTCTGAATAAAGCTGTGCCTCTAAATGTGGAATTTTCCGTATTTTTCATACCAAAGATAATTTTTAAGGAAGATAGCTCCCTGAGTATCAAAACCAAGCCAGAGCAACATGGAATTGTTGGGAAGGTATTTTGGGACTGGCACAGCCTGTATCAGAGAGAGAACAATGTGGAGTGAAGGAGTGGGGAAAGCAAAGCCCTGACAGGAAGCTGTGGGATGTGGAAATACCAATACCACATGTCACAGTAATGTTGAATGCTGTGAAACCCCTGTGCACCCAGCACTGCCAATCTCTCAAACAACCTCAAAGTCTTCTGGGTGGCAGTCTCAGAGCTTAAACTGCCTAGATGGGCATACAGCTCTTGTTAATACAGCATTAACCTTTTCTACATAACTGAAGCAATCCAAAATCACTTCTCTTTTTAAGTCCAGAGGATCATAGAATCATACAAGATCATCTGGCAAAAGCATGACCTAGACAAGACAGCCCAGAATCCTGCTCTACCAAAATTTTAAGTTGTTCAATATTGGGGAATCCAACACTTCCCTGGGGAGATTATTCCAATGGTTGGCTGTTTTCATTGTTAAAAATTTGTCCTCTTGTGCCCAGTCAGAACTTTCTCAGGAGTTACTTGTACCCATTGCCCCTCATCTTTGCAATGTGACTCCTCAGAAAAAGGCAGTCTCCATCCTTTTTGTACCCATCCTTTAAATATTGGAATGTGGTGATAAACTGTCCCCCAAGCCTTATATTCTCAGGGCTGACCAAACCCAATTCTCTCAGCCTTTCCTCACATGGCAGGCTTCCCAGTCCTTTGATCATCCTCATGGCCCTTTTCTGGACCTTCTCCAGCATCTCCACATCTTTTTTTATGTAGTGGGGTCCAAAACTGAACCAATTTTTCCAGGTGTGGCCTCACAAGGACTGAGTAGAGTGGGATGATTTCTTTATCTCTGCTTGTGATGCTCTTGTTGGTGCAGCCCAGCATCCTGCTGGATCCTGTGTTACATCATCACACTGTTCACCCGTACTGAGCTTGTCCACCAGGACCCAGGTGCCTTCCCACAGACCTTAGGCAGACATCAGCCTGTGCTGCCCTTCAGAATTATCTTTTCCCAGGTGCAAGACCTTACACTTGTCTTTGTTCCATTTGATTTGTTCTCTACTCTTCGTCTGCTTTTAATTGGCTGTATGCAAGAACTGCCCAGAAGGTTTGGGGTTCTCCACAATGCAGTCACAGCACTACAGGTGCTGCCAAGTGGAGGCTCCTGAGCTGTTCTGAAGCTGGTTAACTTTAGCAATGGAAACAGCCCGTGGCAATGCTGATCCCAGAGTGGACCACTACATGGTGGTCCATCACTATCAGGACTAACACTAGCTAACTATTTTAGTTATTTCCAGTACCTTTGTACTACAACATAGTCACTTCTATGCCATATGAAAATTTGTTATGTTTTCTCACATACCTCAGCCTCTGAAGTGGTCATTCTGGTTTTAAAAACGTGCACTGTACTGCATCAGACAAATGGTGCCAGCATATGCCAGGCCTGTGCTATTTTGCAGTTTGAGTTGCATGGTTTATTTGTTAACTTTTTACTACTGGAAATGAGTTTTAGGAAACCTCTTTATCCATGGGTATACAGATTCATGATGTACTTTGCTTTAATTCTCCACTTTACCAGTTTCAAACTTTGTTGTCCCAAGCTCTGTTATGGCACTGTTTCTCCAGCAAGGGGCATGGAAGATCTTTAGCTGAAGCCTGAAGCTACTTCACTGGGGCTTGCTAGGTTCTTGGCAAAACTATTTCTTCAAGTCCAGAGATGACATGTTGCTGTGCATCCCTGAGCCACCTAGAAAGACTGAATGAAACGAATGCTCAAGGTCTGCTGGCAGGCTGCTCTCTGATGCTATCCCCATGCGATAGTTTACACCAGTTTGTGTCAAAGAACATCAGATTTGGAGGAGGTGTGGAAATAAAATATTCTTCTTTCATGTCTGTTGATGCATTTACAGGCTTCCTCAGTACTTGTGGGGATACAACACATTCCATTTTGTGAGTGTGTATCTGAAAGCACAATTTCACAGACAGTGGAACTGAAAGATGGCATCTTTCCTCTCATGTTCTGAGCAGCAAACTTGTAGCCTCAAAGCAGCCTCAGTCTTTCTCAGGGTGATGTCAGTGAATACAGCAAAAGCCCTGAATATTCCTGCTCTGATCAACATGTCATGGGAGGTTTGTTTCAGTTTTTCCTTTCTTTGTGTCCTTCCAGTGCTCCAGTGACACACATGTGCTGGAAAAAATCATCACCAAATCCAAGGATGCAGGCATGCTTACTGGAGGCACCCTCAACAACAGATTTTATGGTGTATAGTTCAAACCTGGGTGCTGGTGCTGTGGTGATGGGTGACAAGGGGACTGTGAAAGGGTGAGGCATGTTTCTGCTGAGCAGTTAGAAGCATCAGGATGTGTGGCAGGGAAGGTACAGCCTCAAGCCGTGTAGTGAGTTGCTGGTGCAGTGTTGCTGAGCGAGGGCTGACCCAGAACCTGATGAGTAAGGCAGAACCAGGCTGTTAAACTTCTGCATTTCTCCTCCCAGCTATGGTATCCAAAACATGTGTGTAAACATGTAAACAAATTCTGATCCATGCTACCCTGTAAGTCTGTGCAATGGAAAGCAGAAGGATTGAGCCAGTGGCAAAACATGTCTGTGGTTGTGACTGTGTTATCACCTCACAGTTACCAGAGTAACTTTTCCAGTATGGGGAGAATTTTTCTGTTATGATGCTTTTTCATCAAAACTATTCAAACTTGGATGGAGAAGCTAAACCTGCCCTTTGCAAGATGTAAGTCTGTGGAGGGATAGATTGTAAGAAAATAGTGCAGAAGGTAGTCTCACACCTGAGGAGCTGCAGCTGTACTAACCACCAAAGATTAGGAACAGGCCTGCTCTTAATAGGCCACAGTTGTGTCCAATAAGAAGACAAATGCTACAAAAGAGTGGGTTAGCTGGGTGAGGTGAGAGATGGAGTTTGTTGGTTGTGTTGTGAGGAGCTGCACATGAGAAATCTCTGAGATGGTATGGGACTTTTACAATAAGATGACAGCATAAATCCTCTCTGAATTCATACTGCTCTTCCTCAGATAGTGGGATAGCTTGGACCAACTGTTTGCTTTTCTGTAGCCCCAAAAAGGGGGAGTTGCTGCCCAGCTGCTGAGAGAGGAGGGACTGTACAAACAGTACTGCTGGCAACAGTAAGCAGTGCTGGGACTGACTGAGCTTTGGGATCACACCAATTGCCATAGCTAAGTGGGACACATTTCTCATGCTACTGGTGCCTCTGAAATGGAGGGATTTGTGTTGTTTACTGAGATTCATGTGTCGGGCACTGGCACTGCCTTTGGTTCAGCAACAACTTGCATTAATCTTTCTGTCAAAAGCTGACAAAGCTTTTTCCCTAGGCCCATGTTTATCTCTCCACCTGGAGAAACTGATGTAACAGGTAGATAAGTCATTCCTCTTAGGATGGAGCAGGGAAACTGCATTCAAGGGAAAAAACTATATTTGGAGCTTGACAAAAGCAAGTATCAAAAGAATCAGTAAGTGTACACATTCATGAAAGAGAGCAATGCATCTTCTTTTTGCAGTCACACACACATACATGATTTGCTTGCATCATTCCCAATGCTTAGGAGATTTAAGGTTTTTCTCTTTTCTGTGCAAGTGTATTAGCATACCTCTTTATGCAGCCATTCCTGTTATCATGGAAAAATGAGGTGAGGACTGTCTTCTTTTTCATGTCTGAGTCTACAGCTCTGCCTTTTCTGTGGCATATGCTACCTCAGAAACTTTTTGAGCAAGAAGAGGAGGTGGTTGGTGCAGATTCAACTCAAGCAGTGGAGTAGAGGTAGGCAAGGGTTAATCTCACCTGTCTGAAACTGCAGGCTAGGCAGTGAAACTGATGGGTTTAGCTGTATTTATCTTTGGTTTAATCACTTGACCCAGGTCCAGATGTTCCACTTTATGAGGGAATCTGCTAAGTCAGATAGCTGTGATAAAGGTAGCTGGAAGAAAAGGATCATAGGGAAGCATAAGGACCCCTAAGTGGCTTGAGAGACTGCCAGTCTCAATAACCAGAGGAAGTCTTAATACTGAAGGAAGATGAGATTTTCTGGCAGATCCCAGAGGTGCTTGTGCACAAACTGCTCTCCCAGCAGGGACTATGCACATTGGCATGACCTGCTTAGGCTTTGCTTGGTAACAGAATCCCAAAATCCCAAGCTGCCACCATGCCCGTATCCTTGCATGGGCACAGACTGCTGCTTCTGCTGGCTCATATCATAAAATGCTTAAAAAAATCTACCTTCTTCAAATTCACTTCAGCAACATCTTGAAACAGTGAGAGCCTTTTGAAAAGTGGCTCAGGCACAAAAAAATTCCATCTTTTCAGCAGCCCACATTTTCCAGTAACTGCAGGTCTGGCCATTGTTTTGCACAAACACATGCAGGATGACCCAGCAAGGGCACACTCCTGGCAGGATCATTCCTGTATATCAAAGCCTATGCCTTTCCACTGGTCATAGCAGTGCTCTGGCAGCCCATCACTGTGTCTGTTCATGCTCTCACCATGATGTTCATAAAAATTGTTTTCCAGAGTACAGTCTTTTCTCTGCCAACATAACCAGAATTTGTGTGTAAAACATTATTTACCAGCCTTTCGGGCAGTGAGAGCTGAGAACTTTGCAGATGCTAAATTCCTTTCTGGATTGCTGCTGGGGTATGGGAGAGCAGCAGGTCAGGGACACACCTCCCTTGAAACACCTAGAGAAAGTGGACATCATATTGGCCATTCCTGGTTGGTGAGAAGGCTTTGAAGTCTATCAGTTAGTTGGGTTGCAATGCGAAAAATGATGGGGTATAATTTAGCCAGTTTAGTGACAGGCACTGTCCCAGGACAAAAGCACATTTGTGATTCTCCTTCATTCAAATGTCTCCAGATACAAAGTACCCTGCTCTGTGCAATAACAACCCAGCCTCCCATGCCTCTGCCTTGTACCCCTCTCCCCAACAGTGGGCTAGGGGCCATGGGGTTGAGCTGGAGACAGCTTTCCTCTGCCTCTCTCCTCCATCTCCCCCTCTTCTTTGTGTCCCATTTATAATTTAAAAGTGCTAATGGAATGATGCCTCCCTTACATTTTGCAGACAAATCTCAGTTCTCCCAAAATTTATTAAAAATTGACATTAACTGTTTAGAGAGGTCTTCAGAGAGTTTAAAAAAAACAAACTTTTGAATACTATTTTGGTGTCCTGATATAGAAATATTTATCTTTAGTAAAGTATATTCAATAATTATTGTTGTTCATGTAGAACAGAGTAGAGTAATGCATTAATCTCATGGGATACTGCTTTTATTGCTCTTTGCAGGTGGAGGAGTGAGTCACACACAGACAAAGTGATATGGCCAAAACCACAGAGGAAATCTGAAGCAAGTTTTTTTCCCATCAAACTGAGTCCCCAGCCTTGGGCTGCACAAACATCCTCCCTAATGTTTGAGCAGATATCTGCATGTGTGGGCACCTGCCACTGCCCATCCTCCAAGGCAGCCAGAAATGCACAACTGCATCGCAAGCCTCAGGTTCCAGCAATTAAATAAAATTCTCTTTTAACTCCAATGACAAGAGGACCTGTGCTTTTTCCTCCTGTCAGTACTAAGCCTAGAGAATACAATAAAGTCCTGGGTGGCTGGTTTTGTTGTAAGGCAAAAATGTCAGATGATTATTACCTTGGGAAGAGATGAGGAGGCCTAAAGAAGGTGTCTAAATAATTCAGCTTTCTCTAATGTAAAGCGAGTCATTCTGTTCTGCTCCACAGTTTTCTACTGGAAATACCCTGGGATTAAAATGGACACAAATTTTTGTCTTTACAGTTCCCTGTAAAGGGAAGCTTGGATATACTGTGAGAAGGAGCTTGCTAATACATGACACAAAAGAGCATTTTTTATGCCCTGGAATGACTTCTGTCTGCAAGCATATGGAAAACCATGGTCTGCTCCTGTAGGACCCTTGGAAGAAAGCAAAGGTGGCCTCTTAGGCACTTCCTTGGCACTCTGCCAAGGAAGTGCCTAAATTCTCTATGTAACTCTCCACCCTAGCAACTGAAGATATTTAGGGGCCACAGATCAGGACTGCTGGAAAAATGCAAAACACAGTGTGGAAAACGTTACAAAATGGCCCATTCTTTGAGGATTTAAAGAACTGTAAGGAGGAGCCAGTCTGCAGAGTGATACCATTTCCTCCCCAGGAATGGAGGGGAAGGTTATCTTTGATCTGATCCACTTTCATCATCACTAAAGGGATTTAGAAGCACTTTCACCCAGCTCCCACTGAGGGAAATTCTTACAGAAGGTAGAAGAAAGGGAAGACCTCTATTGCTGACCTTGGTCTGGAGACTAATAGAGGGGGATGGTGCTCTAGCAGGAAGCAACTGGTAAAAATTCCTGCAGCAATGCACTTTACCCCCTCCTGAGCAGTTTTTGGCCTGAAGAGGATCAGAGTCGTTTGCTGAGCTGGGCTGAGCCTCACGGGGCATCCCTGCCACAGTGAGGTGGCAGGTGTGATTTCACTGGTCTGCTCACCGGTGGGGAAAGCATGCCAGAGCAAAGCCTCACTGTCCCGGAGGGAAAGCAGGAGATGGACCGGCACTGTTTCATCCTCTGCAGCTGGAGCACATCATAGAGGCTGGCTAACAATACTAGACAGAACTTCAGAGTAGAGCAGGAGTTAGATCTTGCCTGTGGCTGATACAAGAAATGAAATTAAAACGTGGTTTCTTGATCTGGAATTCTCGTCAGACAATCAGTTCTTGTGGGAAATATAATGATGACTCTTTATTCCAGACTTTGATGACTCATTATTCCAGATCTTTTTGATGATATTCAAAGTGGTCCAAGGGATTCATCCACATAGATACCATTAAACCTGCTGCATGAAACACAATTGCAATTCCCCAGCTGCTTTGACGTTTTCAGGCCTAGTTTCATCCAAAAAATGAAAAACCTGTGTTGGGCAGCCCACAGTGAGTAGGTGTTGTGGGAGGAGCCCTGCCAGCAGTGGTACCTGCCCCATCCCCTTTGCTGTGCTTGGGCCCAACTCATCGAAGATCCATTTCCACCTCCCTCCCTGTGCCAGTGAGTCACATCCAGCTCTGTGTCCAGCAGCATCTGACAGCGAAGCCAGTGGTGGAGAGGTGTGACAAGTGACAGCCTGGCTGTCGGTGTGCCCCGCCTGGCCCTGCAGGGCTGACAGGATGGAAGGTGCTGTGCCCTCAGAGGGGTGCCAGACCCTGCCTGCAGTGGTGGCTGTGTGCCCACAGTCGGTGCCCTCTCTGCATCTCAGCTGCCTCTGGAGGCTCTGTCTCCTTGTTTTCTTCTCTGCCTTCCAGGCAGGAATGTGCCATCTCTTCTTGCTGCTGTCTTAATATTTCTCTGACCACATCTGCATTGCTGCATCCTTAGGAGCTTCTTGACTCTACAAGCTGCAGAGCTCATTTCAGTCATTTTTACAGAGGTAATTAAGAGGCAATGTTCCATGGGGAGAAACACACACTTTCCTCAAAGTACAGGGAGGCTCTGGGCTCCCGCCCAAAGCAGCAACTGCCTGAGTGTGCTGTGAGCATTAGGTGATGAGAAAGAAGTGGTGTGTCTGCAGGATCCCATGGTACTGAGCAGATCACACAGGCTAAGAGAGAAGCCTCTGGTCCACAAAACATTTCTTTCCCAGCTCTCCCTCTTACAGATATATGAGGTGAAATCAAGAGAAGCCAAGTCACAATGCTTGTGTAAGCTATGTCTGAGCACCAGTATAGCATCTATCAGCTTATGGGACAGTAGGGGAGGAGGGAGAACATCCAGCTGAATGGTATGGGAACCTCCATCTGGGAATGACAGCATGAAAGCAGAGGAATACAGGAAAGATTTAGGGAGGAACATATGGATGCTGGATGTGTGGTTGTGAGATGGTATCACAGGGATAAAGTGGGAAGCCAGACTTCCAGTATAACTGAAAGAGTGACAGAAAAAATGAGCTGGAAGAAAGAATCTCCCTCTGTCTTTTGCGGGAAATGGCCCAGAAGGAGCCTCCTAGGGCTGTTTCATTTTCATCCCCTGACAAAAGGAGATTCTATGCCAATGCAATAGGTTTCCTCTGGGGAATATAGATGGAGGTTTTCCCATTCCCAGTCAACACATAAAATATAATGGATCTAAATATAATATATATAATGGACTCTAAACCTCAGGGGTCCTACCCTGCCCTACCATCAGGAGCTGAATGCAGAGGAGGGCCCCACACAGGCTAGGACTTTGAGGAAAAAACATATCCTCCAACCCACGCTGACAACCCCATTGGCCCTGGGTACGTGTAGGGGACTGCCTGCCAGTGCCCTTATGTCCCTTGCCTCCCACTGCAGTTTAGAGGGAGGGAGTTTGTGAGATGCAGTCTCTGCTCTGCCTTGAGTTTCTTTTTTGAAGTCAATCTGTTTTCCCATAAGATCAGAGGTGAGTGCAATCACATCTTACCATGTGGAGATTTCAGGCACAGATGTATGTGTTTTTAGCATCGGGCAGATAACCAAAATAAATCAAGCCCTGACAGCCTTGTGATTATATATTCATCTATGAGCTCTTAAAGCCACCACAAGAAGCTTCTTTGTGTCTAACAACACCTCCCTGCACGAGGCTCCCTCTTGTTTGTGTGGTCTTACATCCACTCTGGCATTTTCAGTGTCTGTTTCCAATGTTTCCCTGGGGAAAAGGAAGTGGACATATGAGGGGGTGGCAGATGGGGACTGGGGCAAGTGTCCTTTTTACAGGTTGCCATTTGTCCTCCCTTGGCAAGTGCCATCACCTCTGGGCAGAGACAATAAAACTTGCCTTCATAAATGTTGTGTGGCAATGATGGTGCTGTGGGGCTGCTCCTCTTCACTGCTGCAGAAGGTCACTGTGAGAGGTTCTCCTCACTGCTGGGGCTGCAGAAAGTCACTGTTAGAGGCTCTCCTCACTCCCCCCACAGCAGCACTGACAGAGTGTGGTGTAAGGGGATGTAATGGGAGCTGGGACAAGAGACAGAACTGGGCCATGGTTGTTGAGAGAACACAAGTGAGTTACAGGGGAGGTTGGTGAAATGTGAAGACTCTTCCTGCAATGTGACCTACTTTTGGTGTCTTTAGGGGCAGCTGATGCTCTTTTTGCCTGTTATTAAAAAAGGTTGCTGTGGGAAATCCTGTAGCTTCTCCTTAAAGGCAAAGCTGCAGAAGCAAAGCTGGGAGCCAGTGCCATGAGGGAGGAAACCCCATTCTGCTCCAGGGTGCACCTCCCCCTGCCCCTGGCAGGGCCCAGTTTCCCATGGGCTGCTGATGTTCCCCAGAGGCAGACCATCCCTCTCCTTGGCTACCCCCTCCCTGTAGCTGACACTGAAACCTCTGTCTACCAAGAGTGACCCTTGATGTGCAGCAAACTGATCTCCCTTGCCCTCCCATGTCTGCTTTCCTGCATGGTTACACACGGACCATGGCATGCAGCCATGGGCCACAGCTCTGCCTGCTGGCCTCTGCCCTGCCTCTTTGCACACAAGCGTGCATACACCTGGAGAACAACTCTTAAATGTGTTTTTTAAATGCCATGAAAGAAATTTATTTTCATCCAGAAACTTTCTATATTTAGTTTGTGGAAGGTGCATCCAACCTTGTGGATGGATGCACGTTCCATTAGATGTGCATCCATTAGATGTGGTGAGGAAAACTCTAAACCCATTTTCCACTCCAAACCCTAATGAATGAAACATGGACCCTTCAGAATAAAACCCAACAAACCAACAACTAAAACACTGCTTCAAAATCCCCAAAGCCCAAGCAATAGGATCTTTGAGCATAATGTGGTGAAAATGTTCAAAAACTCTGGGAATATATATAGCAGGAGTTACTTCTTGCCTGGAAGATGATACCAGAGGCAAGAGATTTAATATTCATCTTCTGTTTGTCATTATTATTTAAACATTTCAAGCCCACAATTAGTGAGAGGAAAAAAATGCCTATTGACCAGTTACATATCTGCAGTCACAAACAGCAGTGTGTGTAAGAAAAACAAAATGAAAAGAAATGATGGGCTGAAAATTATTCAGCCAAACACTTACATATAGTGCTATTAGTGTCAGAAATGAGAATAGGTCTGAACTGGAGCTGCATTCCAGCATTCATATGTTCTAGCCATCTGCCTTTGGGTTAAAGCACAGAAGCACAGACCTGCATCAGATATTAGGGGGCTTGTCTACTCAGATGGATGACATGCTTGTGCTTATCTGTTTGCAGTTTATTATAGGCCATGTGCTCTGTGACTGGGTAGGAGCTGGCTCTATCACATTGATTACTGCATTCTGGGTTCAATGGGGATTTCTGAGCAGAGGGAGATATCACACTGACCAAGAGAGAAACTGAGTTTGCAGATGTGAAAGAAGGCATGGATATAGAGGAGTGGGGAGGAGGTGGGTGGAGGGGAAGGAGCTTCATCAGAGTCAGAGATTTTGCTACAGAGGCAGATATGGGGAGTCTGCTGAGATGAGCAGACAGAAGGTGCAGCACTCAGACCTGGAGGAAGTCAGCTTTTCTTAAAAACTGAAGGGAGATCATGTGGAGTTTGCTGCTACAAAATGCTGCCTTTCGGAAAGGGAAAGGGAATTCCCCTCAAAGATCTGTCTTCCTCCTTGATTTTGTCTCCTGATTTTGCAGCATCTGTCAGGTTAGTTTTGGCCTATTTTGGCCATTTGCACTGCACTTCATTTCCTCCCAGAGCCTTTCCTTGTTGTCAATAAATGTGAAAATTTTCTGGATATTTTGGAGTTTTCTTCAGCTGTATTTCATTTGATCCTATCTCAATCAAGAGTGTTTGTAAGCCTTTCTTTTCTCTACCGCAAGATTCAATTCCCTTCAGGAAGGGAAACGGAATCTTGTGATTTCAATGACGAACAATTGGCCAATCTGTGGTCCAGGTCCCTACACCACATTCCATACCATGAATGTTGATGCCTTTAACAATGGCAAAGATTTTCTTCTTTTGGCTCACAATACATACAATGTACCTGGTCACTTCCCCTCAAAGTTCTCTTTACTCCTTGACTTTTTCTCCTCCTTTTGCAGCATCTGTGAGCTTAGTTTTGGCCTGGTTTGGTCCTTTGCACTGCACTGGATATAATCCTGGTACATTTTCTTGTAGACACTAAATTTCCAAAATTTCTTTTTTTTCTCCTCCAATTCCAATTTCTTTGATGGTAACTCCATTCCAGAGTATTTGTAAGTCCTTCTTTTCTCAGCTGGCCTTCAGCGCGGATCAGTTTGGGCAAGATTTGGGGCATGTCACTGCACTTCATGGAATGCCATGCCTTTTGATGGCTTTGGGGATAATTTATTAGTGGTTTGGTTTTTTTTAAGTATTTATGCCATGTCCCTCATATCTTCCTCTCAAGTTGTATCTTCCTCCTTGAGTTTTTCTCCTGCTTTTGCAGCATCTGTGAGCTTAATTTTGGCCTCTTTTGGTCCTTTGCACTGCAACCACTTTCCTCACAGACCACTTTATGAAGACACCTAATCTCGTGATTTTCTGGGTTATTTGGGTTTTTTTCAATTGCAATTCACTAGACCTTATCTCCTTTCCAGAGTGTTGAATTTTTTCAATTGCACTTGATTAGATCGTCTCTCCTTTCCTCCCACTTTATTTACCAGATCGCAAGATTCTGTTTGACCCGAAAAGAAAGGCTTACAAACACTCTGGAAAGGGGATAGGATGAAATGAAATGCAATTATTAAAACCCAAAAAAACCCAGAAAATCGGGAGATTTAGTGTCTTCAAAATATGGTCTGTGAGGAAATGTGGTGCAGTGCAAGGAACTGAAACAGGGAAAAATTAAGCTCACAGATCCTGCACAAGCAGGAGAAAAACTCAAGGAGGAAGATACAATGTGAAGGGGAAGATATGAGGGATATGGCATAAATACTTAAAAAAAAAATTATGAAGAAAAATTCTTCCCCAAAGTTAAAGCCATCCAAAAGCATGGCATGGCAGCAGGTGCAGGGACATGCACCAAAGATTCCCCTATTGGTCCCCATTGAAATCGCAAGATTCCATTTCCCTTCCCGAAAGGAAAGAAATTCCAGAGTGTTTGTAAGTCCTTCCTTTCTCTTTTGGCCTTCAGCACGGATCAGTTTGGGCAAGCTTTGCTGCATGTCCCCGCGCTTGATTGCATATGGCCTGACTTTTGATGGCTTTGAATGTGGGGAAGCCTTTTTTTTTCTCTTTAATTTTTTTTCTTTTATGTATGCATGCCATGTCCCTCATACCTTGCCCTCCATGTTTTATCTTCCTCCTTGACTTTTTCTCCTGCTTCTGCAACATCTGTGAGCTTAATTTTGGCCTGGTTTGGTCCTTTGCACTGCAACACATTTCCTCACAGACCCTTTTATGAAGACACTCAATCTCCCAATTTTCTGTGGTTTTTTGGTATTTTTTCAATTGCATTTCATTTGATCCTATCTCCTTTCCAGAGTGTTTGTAGGCCTTTCCTTTTGGGGTCGCAAGATTCCGTTTCCCTTCCCGAAAGGAAATTTCATTTCCTTTCGGGAAGGGAAACGGAATCTTGCGATTTCAATGGGGACCAATAGGGGAATCTTTGGTGCATGTCCCTGCACCTGCTGCCATGCCATGCTTTTGGATGGCTTTAACTTCGGGCAAGCATTTTTCTTTATAATTTTTTTTTTAAGTATTTATGCCATGTCCCTCATCCCTTCCCCTCCACATTGTATCTTCGTCCTTGAGTTTTTCTCCTGCTTTTGCAGCATCTGTGAGCTAAGTTTTGGCCTGTTTTGGTCCTTTGCACATCAGTGGATATAATCCTGGTTCATTTTCTTTTAGTTACTAAATTTCCTAATATTTTTTTTTTCTTCCTCCAATTTGAATTCCTTTGGTGGTTTTCCTATTCCAGAGTGTTTGTAAGTTGTTCTTTCTCTTTTTCCTGTAGTGTAATTGAGAGCAATTTTGGCAAGCTTTAGTGCATGTCTGTCGCAGACATCTTTCATGAAAAATCCTTTCTTAGGATTTTTCCTTGTGACAAGCTGCAGTTCAGCAACCAAAGTAAACAATGGTTATCTGCTGCTGTGGAATGCAACAGGTGATTGGTCTCCTGTGGGTGTTTGGATTTCTTGACCACTCATGGCAGAGCTGGCTCTTGCTCTGTCTGAGACACAGATCTTTGTTATTCATTCTTTTCTATTCTTAGCTTAGCTAGCAGCTGAAGAAACTTTTCCTTTCTATTGCTTTTTAGTATAGTCTTAATGTAACATATATCATAAAACAATAAATCAAGCCTTCTGATCATGGAGTCAACATTCTCATCTCTTCTTCATCCGGAAAACCCTTGTGACCACAGTCACAATTGGTGACCCCCGACTGAGGAGGACAATCATCACTTGGTGAGACCACCAGAGGAGCATTGCTGCACTGGGTAAATCTCAAATGTGTGGCATTGATGGTTGCTTCACAAGTGACCACAGAAGTGGATTCTAGCCAGGAGCTGAAGAACTGAAGATCCGAATTTGGACAGAGTTCACAGCAAGGCTGACCACAAAGGGAACCTTCTGAAAAGCCTCCAGGAAGATGTTCGGAAAGCTCAGCAGCACCGTGCAGATAGCCAGAGAGTCCTGGACACTGTCACAAGGTACTGTTGGTTTTTCCCCTCCTGAAGATGAGGTCAGTCGCAGTTTGTGGCTGCTCATCTGGAGGACTCCTCCCCTAGAGGATGAGGTTCCATTCTCCCCTTCAGAGGAGAAACTTATTGCCCTCTGGCAAAAATGGGGTGAAGAGGACAGAATTCTCCTGTTGGAGGCAGATCTCTATGATTTTTTTCGATGGGCAAAGCTCTTTGGGTTTTTTACGAATGTGCTATATGCCCTCGATATGTTTGTCTGGGAGTGTATGGGCTCCATTTTCCAATTCTTTTTATACCGGGGGTTCGGATGCCCCTCGATTTATCCAACCTTTTTGAAGCTCTTTCTAGTCTTGAAACGGAGAGCAGCTGTTTTTCCCTGGATTGCTGACTGCAAGGGGAAAGCCCCGTTCCCCCCAATTCCGGGGGAAGACCCTTTGGAGGGGGACGATCTGCTGCTTTCCAGCCCCCCTGAACCACAGTGGGGGGGCGAAGTTTCGCCCGCAGCCGAAGTTTTTTTTACTGCGTCTTCGGAGCATGCTCAGACGGAGCCGTTTGTTCCCCCCTCCCGTTGCTCTCAGGGGGGATGGGAGTGGGCGGCGCCGCCCCGGCCAGCGCCACGGGCACCGCCCCGGCCAGCGCCGCGGGCGCCGCCCCAACCCGCCCCGCGGGTGCGGGCGGTTCCCCCCGCGGCCCGTCCCGCGGCCGCCCCTCCGGGGGAGCCTGTGGGCGTTCCAGCCGCGGTTCCGCCGGCTTCCCTGCCTGCATCTATCTCAGAGACACCGCTTCCCGCGGCTGCGCCGATGTTGCTGGGCAACAGCGATCCACCGCTCCCCCCGGCTGTCCCGCCGCCTTCTGCGACTGCGGTTCCGCGGCCGATGTCAGAGTCCGGCGCAGAAGAAGCTGCCGACCCCGTGCCGCCCCCGCCGCCCTCGCCGCCTCCCCAGGCAGCCCCGCTGCCCGCCCCTGCGGGGACTCCGTTCTCCATGTCCGCGTCAGAGGCTGCCTTGGAGCCGGCGGCAGCAGCAGAGGCGCCTCCTGCATCCAGCGTGACTTCCTCCCCGAGTTTTTCGGGTTGTCCCGGGGCTGCCCCTACGGGGGGAGCTGGGACAGGGGAAGAGGGCGTCAGCCTGTCCTTCCGTGGAGGAGGCATGGCCCGACAGCTGGCTGTGGGCGCAGCCCGGCTGTCTGTTTTCAAGATCAGCATTCTTGGCGGGTTGGGGGGTGTTTGGTCCGGGGTTTCCCCCTGGGGGATGCGAATCTCTCTGCCGCCCCTCGCGCGCCCCAGCGGCGAGGGGAAGGTGGGTCCCGAAAGTTCTGCCCCTGGTCCCCAGCCCAGAGCGGGTGGCGGTGGTGCCGTGAGGCAGATGGGAGGAACACCTGGTGCATTTGCATTGCAGAGGCAGAGGGCACAGCAGGAAGCGAGCATCGCTTGTCTGCTGTGGGGAAAGGACATCCCCAGACCCGAGACGAAGTTTCTCGGGACAGCTTCTGTCTTCCCATTGCCGGCATGCCTCGGTGATTTTGGGGAAAGGAAGCGTTTGGTCACCCCTTCTGTCATTGTACTGGCAGCAGGGTGCGGGTCTGTGCCAATGCAGAGCCTGCCTCGGGGGCTGGGCCTGGGCTGTCTGGCTTGGTTGCTTGGGCCAGGGCCGCCTCCCGGCCTCCTGTTGAGTTTGGGGGCTTTGCTTCCCCCTTCTGGTCCTGGGCCACCTTTCTGTGGGCCAGGTCTGGGGTTCCTGATCCTTCCACATGGGCCAGGGCCCCCAAGGGCCTCTCTCTGGCTCCTCTGCTGCTGCTGCTGCTCTTTCCGACAAGACAAAAAAAAAACAAAAAAAAAAAAAAAAAAACAAAAAAAACAAAAAAAAACAAAAAAAAAAAAAAAAAACAAACAAAAAAAAAAAAATTAAATTGAATAAAAAAGGGTGAAAGAGCTGGCAGCAGCTCTGAAGAGGCATTGAGGAGCCAGGGATTGGCTTCAGCCCAAGTTGTTCAGTGAAGGGCTGTGGCAAGACATTTCAGAAATTTTCTAATTTTCTCAAAATTGTTTGAAGACTGTCAATGGACTTTTGATAAATATTGATGGACCTTTTTCTGTAGCAAGCCTGTTTCAGGACCAAAAGAAACTTTCAGATATGGCAAAGAGGAACATCTTCAAGCCATGGACTTTTCCTGAAACTCAGCTGCTTGGACTTGAATTTTCTTTGCATTGTTTTTGCATTTTCTTATATTATAGAATTGTTTTAGTAATATGATAGAATTTTATGTTCTACGGGTGAAGAAATTCCCAGTGCATTCCACAGGAGCACTTGAGTGGAGTTTGATTGGCAACAGATAACCTGTCAAGTGTTTGTCTTTTTCTTCGGCATGAGTACAGCAGAGAAAATTACAAACACTTTTTCCTTTTAATTTAACTAAATAAAAAAAGGTGACATGTCGCAGACATCTTTCATGAAAAATCCTTTCTTAGGATTTTTCCTTGTGACAAGCTGCAGTTCAGCAACCAAAGTAAACAATGGTTATCTGCTGCTGTGGAATGTAACAGGTGATTGGTCTCCTGTGGGTGTTTGGATTTCTTGACCACTCATGGCAGAGCTGGCTCTTGCTCTGTCTGAGACACAGATCTTTGTTATTCATTCTTTTCTATTCTTAGCTTAGCTAGCAGCTGAAGAAACTTTTCCTTTCTATTGCTTTTTAGTATAGTCTTAATGTAACATATATCATAAAACAATAAATCAAGCCTTCTGATCATGGAGTCAACATTCTCATCTCTTCTTCATCCTGAAAACCCTTGTGACCACAGTCACACATGTCCTGTCATGTGCTGACATATGGCCTACCTTTTGGCTGCTTTTAGTTTGCTGGAGAATTTTTTGAATTTTGTGGTTTTCGTTTTTGTTTTGTTTTGGTTTTTTTTAACTATCCATGCCATGTCTCTAATATCTTCCCCATCAAAGTTGTGTCTTCCTCCTTGATTTTTTCCCCTGATTTTGAAGCATCTTTGAGGTTAGTTTTGGCTTGTTTTTGTCATTTGCACTGCATTTCATTTCCTCCCAGAGCCTTTTCCTGTTGTCAGTAAAGGTGCCAATTTTCTGGGTTTTTGGGTTTTTTCAGTTGTATTTCATTTTATCCTATCTCCTTTAATGAGTGTTTGTAAGCCTTCCTTTTCTGTTCTGCAAGGTTCCGTTTCCCTTTCCAAAAGCCCTTGTTTCTCATTGCATTTCTGTTTCCATTTCCTATCTTCATTTGCCCCTCCAGCCCTGCAGTGTTTGAATCAATTCACTGGGCGAAGTTTTGTGGGACCCTTTGCATCCTTTCTGAGAAGACTCATCAGAGGTGATGCCCGAGCTGCCAGGTTGCTTTCTGGCTGGTAGCTGCTCTCTCCACTGTCCCTTGCTGTAGGAATGTGTTTCTTCCTTTTTCTTCTAACATTGAGACACATTGAGCTCATTGATGGAGCAGTTGGTGGGGCTTGGTGTCAATGAACATTGCAGGACATTGCAAGGAGAGGAGAGAGAGGAGCTGGCTCTGTCAGCAGCACAGTGAAAGAGATAGACACTTTCTTGTCTTTCTTCTGAGCTGCAAGAACAAAATGCAACATCTGCAAAAGCAAAGCATTCTGGATAGAAACCTCATATTTATTTCCTCAGTATGGGAACCCCCAGGAAGAAGAAAATAACTTAATCCCAGAAGCTTCTAGAAAGAGCCCATGGGGCAGTATTTATGCAGCAGCAATATCTAGACCTTCACAGGAAAGGAAATATAGTGCACTCAAATAATTAAGTCTATGCTCTAAATTGTTCCCTCCTGAACAAAAAAAAAAGAGTATATGTGATGCTGAGCTGAAATGCCAGATGATGTTTCTGAAATGATTTGGAGGAGAGAGATGAGGGTTATTTTACATTGAGGTCTGCAACCTCACAATTCCCAGAAGGCCAGCAGCCTGAAGCTGGGTTTTCTGCCTCACAAATAAACCAAGTTACACTCAGGCAGATACACAAGGTTTCCTTACTCTTCCTGCATTAGTGGGTAACACTAAGCAGTACAAGAATACAACTTTCTCATATCCCAGGAAATGTTTGTGGATCTCAAGGGTCTAAATTATCAAACATTAACACGTTCCATCTGAACATCCCACCTGAGTGCTTGGCAGGTCTTATTTTATTTTGTGTGCTTGGAACAGTCCCTGAAGCCCTGTCTCAGAAGCAGCCATTTCTTATCTTCAGTGCAAGGGGCACAGCAGAGGCTCTTTCTGCAGGAGCCCTGAGCTCACAGAGGTGTCACACAGTGCATGTTCCCAGTCCCACCTGAGCTCTTTCTCTGTGGCTGTTCTCTGGAGCACAGAGCAGGGCTGTTTTCCCAGCCCCAGCCTTGCCTCCCTGCAGTGGCTGTAGGGCACACAGCAGCCTGCTGCTGATGATGTGAGGGACAGCACAAAAGGGAAGGTTATGGGCTGCCGCTGGTTTGGGTTATCAAGTAACTGGAAGCACAGGGGAGGCAGAATATGCTGGGAGGACACAAGACTTTCACTGATTGGCACAGATGCATCCTCCAAACCTTGGCAACTGAACAGGCTTCTAGGTGAACTGTCATGATGGAAGAGGATCTTCTACAACATCTTCCAAATTAGTAAATCACTGCAGTGAAAGATTTTCTTTGACTGGCAGAATCCCTGTAGCTTTGGTGTTTGTTGTTCTAAATTCAGTCTCTTCCATCCTTAACTTAAAAAAAAAGGATCTGCAGGAAATGAAGCTAATATTTCATTTTATCTGTCAGCTTGTTCTACAAAGCAGTGTGTGAGAAGAGTAAATGTGACTGGGCCCTGACCTGCCTCACAAAAAGTCGGACACTCTCCCTCCACAAACACACAGTTTTTGACATGTTTATTTGGGAAACAGCATATACAAAGCCAGATGAGCGCAGGCAAAAGAATTCATTCATGAGGAAGGAAAATAGCTGATATTCCCATTTCACCTGAGGTTTTGAATAAATAAATAGATAAATTAATAATTAATAGACTTAAACTGGAACTCCTTACTCTAGGCAAAATTCCCCTTCAATGAGCTCTTTGCTCAAGCACAATATAGGTCAGAAATCTGTGATCTCACGTGAGGAAGATTTTAAAAAATAATAATTGTGGGTTGATTTTCCCTCCTCCCAGAAGAAACATTACTGAAAGAGCCATGTGGAAAGTAGAAGTCTATATTGTTCTAAGTAGAAGTCTATATTGTTCTCTGGATCTTGTCCAGTGCTGGGAAAAGGAGGAAGCTGAAGTATGGTCTGTGTCTTTCTTACACGTCTTTGATTCAATAGGCAGCAATAAAGGCATCCAGGGGAGGGCATCACAAGGCCTCCTGAGCCCTACTTTTTATAGGGAGGGACACAATCTGTAGGAGAGCTTCCTGAATGGGGAAACCACAATGTAACTGGACTCATCACTAATTCCATGCACAAACACAATCTACAAATTATCCACAGATATTTCTGTGCTCACTGCCTAAAATGATGGCTAACAGCTTCAGACTAACAATTGGGCAGACCTGGAGCATTCTTGTGAGAAATCAAGGACACAACACATGAATGTCATGATTCAGTAGATTTTGAGGGCCCCTTGCTCATTGCTACCTCCTTCTTATGTGTTTTTCTTCAATTTTTACTCTGGAGAGGAAACACTACAGTCTTAGGAGAAAAAATATGCAAAACTGAGTCAGTAAAGGAATTTGAATCATCAATACTTGGATTTTTACTGGGTTTTTTGAGTTTTGGGTGCTTTTTTTCCCTCTGTTGTTAATTTATCCTTGTTCTGGATTTTCTTCTGCTAAATTGCTTTCCGAGAAACATCTCCTGGCTGTATTTCATTCTTGGGTTTTGCTAATGTCTGTGTGATGCTTTACCCAAATTCTCCATCCACACTTAGTCTCCATCCTGTCCTGCTTTGCTGTCTGCTCCCTGTTTCGTTTCCCCAGGACTTCTGATGCTTTTGTTTATCCCACTTGGGCTGTCTGTCCTTTTTCTGCCCAAACACTGTGCTTGTCTGCTTCTTGCAGGTTTCCAGCTCTCTTGAGATATGTACACAACTGTTTTCCTGAGCTAAGCCAGGAGCCTTCATCTCCTCAAATATGCCCCACCAAACCACATTTCTTTCTATTTGGAGAAACAGCAAGTGAACAAAAAGACCAAACAACACACTGATGGCAAAGCTTTCGCTTTAGTCAGTAGAGATGAAAGGAGACTCACAGCAACTTCTTGTAGAATCAGACAGGTAAATGGCAACAAAAGAAATTCAGTGCTATTATTTTCTTTATAAAACTCATTGCAGGAAGGCACTTCAAGTATTTGTACACTGTAAAGGTTTCCACATTAGATCTGTCAGATAGGAGAGATAACATATCATGGCAGAGAGAGTTCAGAAAGGCCTTTTTGACCTTGGTCAGTAAAGCTAACTCTTGTAGACTGTAAAAGGAATAGAAAGGAAGCATGTTCTGAAACATTTCTTGGACATACATACTGAAAAGTTGACATATATGTTTAAAAAATGACCTAGAAATTGCCCCAGGAATGTCTCAGTTTGTATAGTAGAAGATATGTATTGTATTTAAATATCTGTATAGAAGCTTTGCCCCAGAGGTCCTGGTTGCCCTCGATGGGCTGCAGCTGTAACTGATGAAGATGACCAAGATAAAAGGGGGCGGGATAGCCAGTCAAGGAGAGCTTTGGAGGAGCTTTGACTTGAGAGAACAGCATGCAGAAGAAGGAGTCCATGCTGTGAAGATCTGCAGCCATGAGAATACACCAGAGAGGTATGAACTTTAGAAATCTAATAACAATATGGGACTCTAGAGAAATAATAGAAGAACAACAAGTTTGTTTTCTATGAAGAAGGCTGTAAAACTGCTTTCATTTCATAATGTTTGGGGCATGAAGTAGCTCTCTGAACTTCATAAACTCCATTAGAGAAGTCAAATAGGCTAACATTGTATAAAAGGCACCTTCTCCATCTATTTCATGGCAAGGAGTGAGCTTCATCAGTGTTTTCTCACGAGTCATGGCTGAGGCAGAGGTGATGGTCAGGATGAGCAGGGAGATGGGACTGAGTCCTGTGAACATGCAGACCTGGCAGGTTTGGAGGGCTGCTGCAGGCCCATTGTGGGAGTGACAGACAAGGTCCCTCAGACCAAGGCAGCAAGTGGCAAATGACAGCACAAGGGGACAATATGCACTGGAAAATATGCACTGGAAATATCTTTTTCTCCAGCAGAGTGACTCATTCAGCCACGGCTGGCAGCTGGGGTTCATTAGTTGCTTTACCTATCGAGGAGGCAGAGAGATCTGTGATTTGCTGAGGAAATATTAATTGCATAAAAAGATAATTACGGAAAGGCAATTCACTTCATGAAATTACTGTTTTGAGAAGGTGGCAGCTCTAGTGCTGGGGCAAGTGGATAACGCAGGGAGCGGCGGGTGTTTCAGTACATTGAGCAATTAAACACAGCTTCTGGCTGAGCTGCAGTCACAAACTGAGCAGCCTGGGAATGGCTCGCCCCAAGCACGCTGGAGATGTCATCTCCATGACAGACTCACTGCTGCACAAACACAGCCTCTGACACTGGCCTGCATCAGTGTGTAATTCGGCTTTCCAGCAGAGTCAGGGCTCTCCAGGGCAGCTCTGGGGACCTGCTGCTTTGAGATGGGCTTGGCCCCAGGCTGGGCCATCCCCCTCTGCCCTCGGCTGCAGAGGCACAGCCAGTGTCTGGCGGTGCAGCAGCTGCAGGGACATGGGAGGTCATGTGTCCCGGGTGGCCTCTAGGCTGGTGTCCCCTCTCCTGCACACTCAGTCTCTTGCCATGGCCGTTTGCAGGCAAGCCCCACTGTGGCAGTGCCCAGCTGGGACGTGGCTGGCCAGGAGGTTGGGATGGTCTCTCAGGGAGGGAGTGTGGCTCAGTGCCTGCAGATGGGCTCCCACTCTGGCAGGAGGGTGTGTGCCCCATGGCTGATGTGATGCTCTGGTGACCACAGGGAGGGAGTAACTAACACTGACTGCAGTGCAGCCAGGCTTTTTGCCTGCTTTCTGCGCCCTACGCACAATCTTCAGAGAAAGAAACAAAGCAGTTTTACCCACTGAGGCCTTGCAGAGAGCAGCAATGCTCTCGTGTGCAGTGAGACTGCTCATGGCAGCAGCAACCCTATTCCAGAGGCCTTTGTACCGGGGACTCAGGAGTGACAAAGGAGCAGAATTACAGGGAACTGAAGTGAATTCAGGGTGGCACAGCTGTTGGCTGGCTGCAAAATCCCAAATCCTATTGTATTGCTTCAGCCTTTGTGTCATATATGATACACTTGCGTTTCATTAGTAAAAATATTCTCCTTGTACATGGAAGACAGGCTGCAAAGCTGTAGAGGAGCTGATTCAGATGAGAATGTCCCAGCAGAACAATTGGTGCTATTTATAAAAAATGCACTCTTTGCAGTGTATAATTAGAAGCTTTGCCTTCCACACACAAATTTGAGATAACAGCTCTGAAAGAAAGTGAAGGAAATCCAAACAGAACAATTTCTGTCCTGACGCTCACTTGTTAAAAACTCCTTCAGCTTTTCCCCACACTCTCATCTGGATATCTCATCTCTCCATGTCCCACTAAATGACTAATGGTCTGGGGATGTAGAAGCACCACAGAATGCTTTGCAGACAGGAAGGTAGCTCAGGCAGGTAGAAGTAAAACCTGTGGGTTTGTTACAGCCTCATACTCAAAGCCCACTTTTGAAAGCCCCACCAGTTGATGACAGAGCTGCATGGAACAGAGGAAGCTGCTCTGGCTGGAGACCTGGACTTCCAAGTTGAAGCAAAATGTATTTTCAAAAATTATTGTCAAAAGGCAAAGCCCCTCTGTTCAATTTTCTGACTTTAACATAGAACTAGCTTTAATTGATAATTACATTTTAAAATTTAAAAATACTGTGTCTCCATAATTTTAGCACAGATCACAGTATGGATTAAAAACATGACATTCATTCTTAACAAACTCTCAGAGGTTTTCTATAAGTGCACACAATTAAAGCGAATTACTAGCTAAAACCTTTTGAAAAGACAGCAAGGTAGTTCACAAAAATCAAAACATACTGAAATCTGAAAATTGCTTAAGAAACCCTTCTCCATCTGCATTATTCTTAAAAGTGATACAAAGAGTTCCCACAAGATATCTCAGCTTTCATGAGGCAGCACCTTCTGATGCTGTGCTGTCAGCTCTGCTTGTCCATCCACAGCGCAGCAGCCAGCCCAGCTAGCACTTCCAGCCTTGCTGCAAGGCAAGAACCTCCTCAGCAGCTGTCTGGCATTTGGGAGACGTCTTGGCCGTGGCCCAAGGCAGGAAGGGAAGCCAAGAAGCTGGTCAGTGAGCTCTGCCACCAGCACTGTGGCCTGGGCTGATGCTGGCAGGGTGGGAACAGCCACCCTGATGTGCAGAAGCAGACTTTAATTAAATCTTGTCATATGGCAAAACTCTTGGGAGTCCAAACACCAACTACTTCTCCATCTAGGCAGACAGCATTCCATCAGCATATGTGAGATCTCAAGTGCAGGTGTGGGGATTGCTGAGTGCATTTGTTTGCCATATGAGCTCTCTCTTGACAAATTATAAATTGATGATAATTAAATTATTTTCATATATATATATATATTAATGATATCATTGTTTTAAAGTGATATAAAAATTTGCTTTAAAAGCAGTAAAGGGAATACTCACAATCCCCCTGCAGAGCAGCCCCTTTTCACTCCTGTTTTACAGAGAGATAAAATGAGGTGCTATGGATCAGCATAAGTATCTGATTTGGAGATCAGACAGATAGCTAGATCCAGAGCTAGAAATAGAAACCAGGAAACTTATTTTTCACTCTGTGCACAACAAGATCATCCATTCTCCTCCTATGGGAAAGAGAAACAATGAAATTATCATAGGAATGCTGTGAGTATCTGGAAGGTTGGAAGGAAAACATTTCCTTCCCCACATGTAGCTCTGTGCTGGCTTCCCTTCTCTGTCAACCACAGTGAGCAGCAGCAGACCCTCAAGTCTTTTGTCCTAAGGAAATGTGCCATTTGCATTTCTGACACTGACTGGGTGCCATGAACTCCTCACAGCTACAAGGCCACCCTCATTGAGCCTTCCAAGCATCCTTTGGAATGGGTGGGAGAGGGAAGATCTGGTTGCTCAGCAGCTGGGGACAGTGTATTGAGCCGAGCAGTGGCACTCTCTCCCACAACAGCTTTCTGTGAAATCAGAACATACACCATTATTCAGAGACATGTTCACTCCTGCGCCCTCAGCTACAGCCTCACAGCAAATATGGTTACCACAAGATTCTTGAAAACTCTCCTAATTATTACATTCTTTTTCTTTAAAACAGTCTTACCTAGTTACTTGACAGAATATATGATTTTCTGTGCTCTGCACTTTGTTGCTAGTAATTGCTCCTCAAAGTTCATTTCTTCCACCTTTGTTTGCTGAGCTCAAAAGAACTTAGGATTGACTGATAAATGTTTAAAAAGTGCTTCCAGCAGCATGGACTGAAATTTGGCAGGCTAAATCCTGTTCAGGATAGATACAGGCTGAAATGGCAGGACAGTCTGGATTTGGATCAGTTTTATCCAGAAGGCACCACCACGGCAGCCTTTTCCTGCCTAGGACAGCAAGCAACCTGCTAGCAGGATGATGAGGACAATGCAGCATCTGCAGATGGGCTGCTTCTGCAGCCTGGGACCTTTATTTTCAGCATGCTCATTTGACCAGAAGGAAGAAGCTGTGGATAGGACTGGGGAGCTACCTATAACCTCCAGTATGACTTAACTTGTTTGATTTAGCATGGATAATTCCTTAGGCATCTGGTGATCAATGGGACCTGCTTGCAGCTGGGCCCCCTAATGCTGTTCACTTTTCAAAGAGATGCAGTAATGGAGTAGAACAGGCAGTAATGAAACTCTGAAGGACCCCAAAGCAGAGCTTCTTTTTCTCTTCCTTTAATTGCAGGGCTAATGTTCCACATAAATATCTAGCAGCTGGTTATTTGTGTATGTCACTTTGAAAGCCTGGCTAAAGAACAAGAGAGAGTACAGCTGGGAGTCAAAAAAGCTTTCAGAGGAGATAAGGCACTTTGCCACCAGCACTTCATGGGAGGGGCATTCAGACAGCAACATGATTTTAAAAGGTTAAGTGCAGAGAGTATTAAGTTCATACAGAATTTAAATATTTATTAAACATATGTACCAGAGGCAGCCACAAAGCACCAGGTTTAAGAGAGGAGTCCTGAGATAAAAGGTAAATACAAGTGGTAAATAATGCTCTCTGGTTCCAGAAGGAGAAATCAGTCAGACATTGCTAAACGGAAAAAAAAAGCATAAATCTCTGAAATTAGCTGAGCAGTAATTGCTTAATGTCAAAAAGACAAAGCACAGGGTTCTCTCCTGTATTCTCTTTATTGTTTATAATTAACTTTTTGCTCAAACCTGCGGCCGTAACTGCTCTGGCTACAGAGCCACTGTCTAGGAAGCTACCGGAGGCTGACATTTTAAAGGCAGAAGGGATCTGAGCTAGCCCCTGAAAAGCAAGGGATCTGCCTCTGTAGACAGTTCCTCTGATTTCTCATGCAAATATATGGATAAATATCCAATTATCTGTATCTGACAGACAGGCATGTCTGTATGAATAGAGACATGCAGCTGTGTGCTCATCTCAGACTCGGTGTTTAAAGACTGTCTCCTGCCTCAAGGAAGTTGGCATTCAAGAGGAGAGATGTGTTAACTCCCAGACGTTAGCTGGAAAGCCAGGGAAGTTCACGTGGGCCACCTCCGGCAGAGCTGCTTTGATGGACACGGGTGAGTAGAAGATCAGCGAATGGTCCAGCAGCAGAGCACTCTGAGGAGCAGAGGGGCACGCAGGGCACGTGTGACACAGCCAGTTATTGGGCTGGGCTGTGGGAACCAGGACAGAGGGAGGCTGTGTGGCTCAGCAGTGAAAATAAGAAAGATGAAAATAATCACAAATAAAGACATGAAAGTGAATACTTGCAAAAGAAGGAAGTCTTGGTTAACTCAGAAAGCAGGTTTTAGAAAGGGTTCAGACACTGCAGATGAAAAATTCTGCAGGGACATCAGTCAGAGGAACTCAGCCTTAATGTGGGACTGTTTTTTTATGTTCTTAAGAAGTAACACTAAATTTTGAACTCCAGATGATCTAATTTAGTGTGTTCCTGTCATCTTACCTAGTCTAAGTAATGTGAAGAGTATGCCTGCTGGTACTTGCCAGCAAGCTGGATCTTTTGACATTTTTCTCACAGAAAACCTTGACTCATCTCTTTCTCTCACCTCCAATATTTGTCCATTACCTATATTCCACTCAGCTTAACTAAAGCAAGGATGGCATAAGATGCCTGTTACAGTTACTCATTTCTGGTAAACCACTACTCATATTCATATCACATTCTGTTTCTAGTGATTATAAAAAATTTCCTCTATAATACAGAGCTGCTTGACTATTTATAGACCTGCTAAAAGAGTTAAAATTATCAAAGGGCCAATACTTGAGAGACAGGACACGATCAATTGCCAGCACCAGTGCCAGGGCAAAGGAAAATCTGTAAGATATTTTGAAGAGGTGATATTGGCTAGAGGGAGTTTCCCACCAGCCATTTCCAAACAGGAGTTTTGCTATCCAGATGTGAGCCCCTGGCATGGCTGTTCCTTGGTGTCACAGGAGTGCCTTTCTCACTCCTCAGAGAGCTGGCTCTGAGGCTTGCTCTGCAGTGCAAGTGGTGCTGCCCTCGTTCATTGTGCAGGACTTCACTTTCAGGATGGCTGTGTTCTGCCCTTTCCTATCAAATCCACATCTAAGTTATCTCCAAAACAGAGAAACTCTTAGGCATTTCCTACCCCCCTGGTGTCATAAACTCGGGAAGCTGAACAGCTAAGCTAATTTACAAGATCCATTTACTGGCAGGATTTAATTTTAAAGGTTCCCCCCCCCTGTTTTTAAATGCTTGCCCAATTGGTCCTGCAAACATATTGACATGGACACTCTCAACACGGACAGTCTCTAACTGTGCAATTAATGACTCTCAAATATTTGCACTGTGGGAATGTAGGAGTGCTATTGTTTTTCTTCCCAGGCAAACATGATGTCCACATCACTCAACACCCCCTTCCAAGGTTTTTGGAAGAGCTGTGACCATGTGCCCTGCACAAATAGCTGCATGACATTTTTATCTAGACCAGATTTACTTTATGTGTTTTCTTCAAATATTTGTGGGAAATAGATAAATGCATCAGGAATGTATGGTAGGGAATTAACTCTTTTTAGAGGAAAACAGTGTCACAGACATACTGCAGCTCTTTCTGCTCCAACCTGCCCCTCTTACCTCTGCAGCTCATCTCTGGGTTTTAAATGGTTTTGGACAAATCTCCAGAATTCAGGTATTTTTTTCAATGAAAAATGAGGTGGACACCACTCACACATCTCACAGAAGAGCTGTTTTGCTTCAGTCTTGGGTTTTTCTGTGACTATGTGTGCCCTGCCAAGCATTTTCATTTTGTTTCCTCAGCAGACCAAATGCAGGTCAGTCTGACAGTCATTATCAGGGCTGGAACCTCTCACCTTCCCATGTGCTTTCCCATGAAGGGAGATGGAAAGGTGGAAGCCTCCACAAGATCACCACAAGGAAATGGGCACAGCATTGTCCCACTCCCATTTCCACTGACAGGGAAGGACATTCAGGTTGCTTGAGCAGAGGTCTTTCATGCATGGTGAGAGGTTCAAGGGAAAAACTGATTTATTTTTTTTAAATTTTAAGGTATATCAAGCAATATCAAAGTGACTGCACTGAACAACCCAAAGACTTCTCTGGGAAACCAGAAACCTGTGGGTGAAAACTATTGATGCTTGACTTCTTATTTTTTTGTCACGGTTAGCTTTCCAAATGTCAGTGCCACTCAGTTTGCCAGCAGTAGCACCACTGTGCTAGAAACTAAACTGGGATACTGATTTATACAGCAAAAGCTCAGAGTGGAAAACAAAAACCCTTCAGACTGCATCATGATTTTATCGAACCTCAGGAACAGGCAGGAAGTTTTCACAGTCAGAGTTCATCTGACACATCTTTTTTGATGCATCCAAAGTCCAACTTGAATTCTGAGTTTCGCTTTCCAAAAGAGTTTTGTGTTCAACAATGTGCTTGTTTGAGTAACCTCTGTAGACGGGATGTGAGAAGCTCACAGGTAAATGTTACAGAAAGCCCAAAGCCCTCTTTGCACAGCTATTCTTAGCAGAGATTTTATTGACCCAACATCATCTGTATTGCTTAAGATGCCAGTTCTGGTAAAAAGTGCTGCACTGACAACTGTGGGGACTTGAGGTTTGTTTACTTATTGAACCATGAGAAAAAAAAAAAAAAAACAGCAGCAGGAAATGCTTCCTTCCCAACACTCCTGGCCAACTTTATTCTTGTTACCTAACTTTTGTACCAAAGCAGTTTTTTGGAGCTCCAACCAGCAGATCCTGAGCACTGTAGAAATAGACAACTTCTTTCATTCCATCAAGCAGGACCAGGATAGTAAAGCACTTTTCACTCCCATAAGATTTCTAATGAAACAACAGCTACATTCTGTGGATTTTCCCTGTCCAGACCAAGACCTGTTACTCAGACTCATTTTATGCAGGGAACAAGTGTGAACACCTGGCATCACCTAATCACTCACCATCTGCTTAGGCTACCATCAAAATGCTGGTTTAGGAGGACCCTGACCCAAAGCTGCGATATGTTTCTGAGTAGTACATATGCTCTAGCCAAAAGAAGAGAAACAGAAGAAGGAAAACTAAGACAAGGGGATAGTTAGTAGAAACGGCGCATTACTGAGACATCTGCTTGCCACAGGGGCAGCAGAACAAGGCAAACTTGTGAAAATTGCCTTCAGTGGTCAGGCTTGAAGCTGAAGAACCTGACAATATCTTGATTTGGGGGACAACTCCAGTGAAAGGAAATGGCATCCCCAATTGGAGTCCATTCAGTTCAGCACCCAGAGACAAATGCAGCCCTCCAGCACAGATCACTCTAATTGCATCCTATTTACAGTGTAATTGCCCTATAAACAGACACACACATGCAGCATAAGATCATTTGGATCTGTAATTAGCAGTTAGCAACATTCATTGCTCCCTGCTCTATTTATCCCTAATGAATGGCCTGTGCAAACAGCAGGCTTGGTACTGGGACAAATTTAAGTGTGACATGGGCAAGGGTAGTGCCAGAGATCAGCACCATTTGTCAAAGAGTGAGGAAATAGAGGAGTATCAATGTCTAGCATGAGCAATGAGAAGGTTCCCCAAAGCTTGGGGGGGGTGGGGGTCAGAGAAACAGCACACAACCAAAGGATTCAGAGGACTCAGACTCTGCTTTTGACCTGGAAATGTAGTTTCAGGAAAATAATTGTTTGTCTTTACGCATCAATTTCAGCAGCTACCAGATGGGGCTGGCCTCCTCTTTTCTTTGAAATTGAGATAGGACACAGAACAAAATTTTTTGTGGAAGAGCTGAGATATCCTTTTATTTTAACAATCCACAAAGGATCCTCATAAATTAGAGTCCAGAAAATGCTTTAAAATCTTAGTGGATGCAAAAACATTAGAGACAGATGACTTGAAGGTGTTAGCACCAGATGAGAGAGGCACTGGTTGAAGGAGCTCAGGAATATCCCCAAAGGCAGAAACTTTATGTTGCCATTATAGTGCAAGAGTTTTATTGTCATTACATGGCAAGGGCTCCATATTGCTAGAGCTTCATACCTCCTTGATGTTTCTCATAGGCAGCTCCTCTAGGCACTTCCTCATCCTCACAACAGCCAACTGACTCCAGCTCCCCTCAACCAACCAATCCACCCTTTTATAACACCCTTCTGATTGGCTACAGCTGTGGCCTGTTAACATCAGGCCTGCTCCTAATCCTCAATAATTGGCTCAGCTGCAACTCTTTAGGGGGTGACATTACTTTCTATACTACCTTTATTTACTTATGTTCTATTCCCCTACAACTTTAGGATCAGACAAAACCAAATGTGTCTGAGGTGTTGGCAGCAGACCATAGGGAAACAGGGACATTGTCATACTCATCACCTCAAGCTTGTGAAACAAAGCAATTGAATGTTGGGAAACTATGTTCTTTGTAGCAAAGAAAGCACTTCTGGGCCCGACAGATGGAGAAAATTGAATTTTCTGTCCCTAGAAGCTACAGTTCTGGGAAACAGAGCTGGGCCCTGAGTGAATCAAAACTGTCTGTGAGACTTTCCAGCAGATCTGGCATTTGCTAAACAGTGATGATAATGGTGAAAAAATATCCATGTTCTAAAAAAGTCTACTGCAAAGGGAAACCACCCAGCTGGGCTTCCACTCTCTGTGTGAATTCAGGCTGTGGTATTATCTGGGGGGATGCCTTCTTGCTGGCAAATGTTAGCCACTACCTGCTGGAAGAGAAAAAAAGCAAAATATTTTTTTCTGGCCCAGCTCTCCTGTGGAGGTGTATCCTTCCAGGAGTGACTCAGCAGCTTAGCTTGGAATTGCTCTTTTGCTGCCCTCCATTTTTTTGTTTGCATTCCAATGAATGCAGGTCATTTACTTTGGCTTCCCTAGGCTGATCCTTGAGAGGTTTGATCTCTTTCCCTCCCAGAGGACCATGTGTCCCCCTGTTCTGCCCATGCCATCAGAGGCAGGGCTGCTGCAGCAGGGCTGGCCAGGGTGGCTATGCTGCTGCTTCCAAGCACTCAGCCTTGGTACTCCTGCACCAAGATGGTGCCTGGTGCAGGAGGCAGACAAACCTCACATGCACCATTACTTTTGCGGAATTAAATATCTGGGAATTAAGCAAGAATTTCTCTTCCCTCTTGTTTGATTAAGGTTAGAAAATACCATCTCAGTGGGGCTGGCCTCCTATCCCACATACAGCCTCTGGAGCTGAGGCTTCTGCTCTTTTGTACTCGGTAGCTCTGTGCCCTTCTGGGTGCCCTGATCTGAGAGAACTTGTTTAATGAAATCTCCTGTCCAATGGCAAAGTTCCCTGACATAGGGACTTACCAGGCACCAGGAAATGTAAGAAAAAGCAGAGGAATTTTTCCACCCACGCAGAACGGAGTGTGAGCATGGGTGAGTGGGCAGCAGTCTTGGCTTTGGTGCTTTGGAAGGCAGTAATGCATCTCCCTGGAGAAAGGCAACTCCAACCTGCCCTGGGGGACAGATCCTCCCACTCCCTTTGAGGAAACATTAATGGAGGCTGCTTCTGCTTCATCTCCTTTCTGGCACGTGCTCGTCTTTTTGGACCCCTATTCCCATGAGATTGCCTGCATTTTTCAGTGCTGTGCAGAGAAGGTTTCATTCAGATACCAGCCTCACCCTCCCGTCACACCGCTCCTCTTCATGTCTCTGCTCTCCTAAACCAGGAGAGCCCCATGGCCTCTGCTGCAGCCCTGGCTCACTCCAGCAGCAGCCCAGCCCCATGGAGCACAGCATCACAGCAGGCCAGGCTCCCTGGTGCAGTCCTGGCAGCCCAGCAGCCTGCTGCCAGCCCTGCCTGTGCCAGGAGCCTGCACAGGGAGGCATCAGCCAGGCACAAGCCTGTCAACCTGGAGCAATGCAATGCTGGCCCTGCTTCAGCTGGAGAGCTCAGCAGGGCCTGGCTCTGGATAATCACAGCAACCTAGACACAGCCTCCAGGCTCAGCAAATGCTGTATTTAATGGGAATAAAATAATTACAGGAATGGCATTCACTGCTACTGTAGTTAGAAAAAAAAACACCTGCACCTTCAGTGTGTGTTACCACTAAGGAGCCCTGTTTTCTTTAGTTTCTTAATTAAAATTTTCCTTAACTTCTGCTTCCTGCCCTGGAGCATTTGACAGCCTTTGAGAACTAGCAATTGGAGGAGAGAAGAGGGGAAGAACTTGAAACAAATTCTGTGTTGGGCTTCAGGAGCACTCTGGGGCCAGACCCTTCTCCTCACCCCACCAGCAGCCAAACTTCTGCTTGAACCTAGAGGGAACACATAGAAGGGGTTTATTGCATGGCTACCTAAAGGGCAAGATCTTTTTGGCAGCATGAGGAAGAGAAACAGCTCATCCTTATGCAACAGAAGGGCCCTACCATTAGAGTCACAGCAAGAGAGACCCAAGATGACATTTTTAAGTCCCCTGTCAAAGACAGTAAGCAAGACTCTTCTTTAAATTGCCAGTAGATATGGAACTGCCTCATGATGAACAGTTTTTGGCAGGCTGTGAACACAGAGGATAGGTCATCTGGGCACATCTATGGGTTGCAGATGGGGCAAATGTTTTGCTGAACTTCAGGAGACCTTAGGATCTTGGCTACATGCACAGAAGGAGCAACAATTTCAGGGGCTTTTGTGAAACAGCACCCAAAACAACAAGCATTTTTTCTTGTTCTTTCCAGAGCTGCACAACTCTTCCAGTGTATTAAGAATAAGGCTCCCCTGTAAGTCCTAACAACATCCATCAGGAGGGATGATACAATAGAGCATGGAATAAGTATATGTGGGAGTAAAGGAGGGGCATGAGGAGATCATCTACATAATTTTTAAATCCAGGCAGATCAGATGTGCTGAAGCAGCTCCTTACATCCAGGGAGATGCAACAGCTGAGCAGGTGATTAATGAGGTTTCAGCTTGGCTGTGCTGAACATTCTGCCAAGGCGTGGGAAGCGACACAAATCGGCGAGCTGGGGTGGAGTTGCAAGGAGGCAACTTTAAAAATTGGTACCATATGTCAGCTTGCTGCTTGCTTAGCCTGGGCAATTCCTCCCTGTCTGGGTTGCTCCAAGCATGGACAAGGGGATTGCAACCATTAATTTTGGAAGGTGCTTTGATAAAAAAAAAAAAGATCATTAAAATTATGTCTTGATTTTAAAAAAGATAATAAATTTCACAGCAGCTCATAATAGCACCATCAGCAAACACATTAATCCTCATGTTCCTTGGAGAGGAGCATTGGCAACAATCAGTGAGCCAGGTAAGCTGAAAGATGAAAGAAATTAACATAAGATAACATTGACCTCGAGGAAAGTAGAGGGAGAAATGCACCATGGCAAGTTACAGTGCATCAGGAAGGAGGAGAGGGAGAGTGCTGAGTGAAGCAGCACAACGGGCCTTGGGAGAGCCATAGCAACAGAAACAGATTGAGGTGATAAAGCAAGAAATGCTTCACAGGGAGAGGTTTCTCAAGGCAGAGAGATGACTGAACAGAACTGAACCAAGACCAATCAAAGAAAATCTCTTTGGAATCTGCTGTCATTTGCTTCAGAAAATAGAGCAGTGGAGGTCAAAGCAGTCTCTTACCTGGGTTCAAATGAACCCTGACATGTTTGTTTTTCTTGGAGCTGGACCAGTCCTTAGGTCCAGCAAAAGTGAAGGCAGCATTAACAATCACAGTGCTTGGCTCCAGCCCTAATGCCCACTGGAGTGCATATTGTGCCATAAAATGTGGGGTCCTGCATGCCTGTGCCTGTGCAGTTTCTTAGGCAAGTAATCTTATTAGACTCTGGCAGAAAAGATATGAAAAAGAATAATTAATTTTATCACATGATTTTAAAACAGACTGTTGTTGATTTTGAAAGAGACACTGTTTTCTGCTCTATAATTATAGAGTCAGATTTTAAACCCAGAAGGCACTGGGCAATTCAGCCCGACCACCTATCTTAGCAAGCTGGCCAGACTTTCTTGCCAGCAATTTCAGTTTCAGATGGGTAACATCTGTTTAGGATCCACCACCTCTGATTGCTTTCTTTTCCCCTCAGTCTGTTGCAAGAACTGTTCCAGCATTCGGGTGCAGATTAGAGCCTGCTCAACTGTCAGGTGACAGGAAACCTTTTCTAAATATGCTCAGGATTGCAGTAACAAAGCGCTCAGCAAACAATATTGTCAGTGCAAGATGTTTTTCTGCTAAGATTGCTTGAACACATTGTTAATGATGCCATCCAGGCATCATTTTGGGAGGAGGCTGGATGCCGTGCTGGTAACAGCACAGGTGCCTTCCACTTTCTGCTTTGAAACTCAGACCTTCTGTTCCCACTTCCATATCCAAAGAGGATGACGCATTTTGGTCTTGCAGGAGGCTTGTAAGCACTATATCACTGAAGTTTCTGAAAGGCTGATCCATGGTGGGGATAAGCCCATCCATCCATTAATCCACCAGGAATTTAGAGAGACAAGGTGAAATGTTGTTCTCCTTTGATGCGGGAGGCAAAGCTGCTCCCTGATTTCAGTGGCACAACCCTTAGTTTCAGCCAGTGGTAACTCTGCCTCTCCTGCGAGGACTGATGGGATGATCAATGTCACCAGTGCAGGTATTGAGGACCAGAATATGTGGTATTGGTAAATTGTAAAGGAGAAGGTGAGAGTGGGCTTTAATTGTATTTGCTAGCAGACTTCACCACATGCTGTGTGAAATAAGATATTAGTAACGCTGTTAATCTGCAGTGACAGCAATCTTTTTTAACTGTGCACTGACTGCTCACAATCACCAATCACCGGCACTTGCTTTTCTTCAGTTCTTTCCTTTAATGAGCAATTAGACTGTACAATGGTGGACCCATAGTGGATATAATTTTCAGGTGGATACCTATGCGATACCATTCAATTATTACAAAAGCTGCATTAACTGTGTTAAATTATTAAGAAATATTTCCTGGTGTACGAAGTGGCAGCAGTTCTGGGATGAGGGCAATCCTCCAGGTTCATAAAAAGCATATGAAAATGCAGCATAGGTTCTCATTGGAGAAATATCTTTGGCTGTCTCTACTCAGCCTCTTAGATAGCTCTCAAGCTTGAAACATAATCTTAAGTCTACATGTGCCAGAATGGGGGGGGGAGGTGGGGGGGCAGTGGTGAGGGGGAAGCCTCAAAACTTGAATTCAGGGCTTGGACCCTGAGCTTTGGGAAGTGGTGGCACAGTAGTTCCCCAAGGGCTGGCTGCCCACATGATGGCACATCAATATAAAATGAATCAGGTTTATGTTTGATCTTGCTTTGTCCATATGAAAGACATCTAGACAAATAGCCACAGCTATTTTGCCTTTCACAGAGTCAAACTAGGTAGGATGGCCCTCTTCTTCCTCTTGCTGCCCCACTGTTTTGCACATTCAACCAATAAATCTAGTGAATGAAACTGCTTGCAAGTATGGCAGTTCCACTCAGAACTAATTCAGAAATGCAGAAATGTTGTAGAATAATTTTGTGGAACTTTTTTCTTTTGTGTGCTTTTAGCTTCATGCTTATATGCATTTCTTTGATATCTTCTAGTCTTAAAATATATCAGAAAGACTAGGAGACATTAATGATGAGATAGATGGCAGGTCTAAATTGCGTTATCAACACTCCCTTGTCATCCACCATCTGGGTAAAATAACATGTAATAGAAATGGAAGTTTAAGTCAAAAAATCTGTTCAAATGATTCAAGATTTGCCTCTCTAGCTTTGCAGACAAAGCTGTATGACAACAACTACAGAGAGCAGTTTATTTTCCTCCTTCAGAAACAGAGTTCATTGGATGCTCTGCGGGCAGTATGCCTGAATTTAGAATTCTGTGGAAACTCAGAGCTGGGAAAATGACCCTCAGGGGTCCCTTTCTGTTCCCAAATCAATTTCTCAGCTCAAATGCTGAGATAGGCTATGGGATGCAATATGAATACACTGAATATATTGTGCCCAACTTCAGATTTTGAAGGTCTCAGAAGTTTCAGTTAGTGAGGAAGACATTGTCCTGTGCTAGAGGCACAAAGCATCATCTCCTCCTCTTGTTCTGCCCAAATGCTTGTAGGCACTGTTCAAGAACCCTCATGATCCTGAGATTCTGGTTTGTTCATCAGCTGCCTTTGCCTGTGACAGTGCTAAAATGAGGCACAAGGGCTGCCACTGCTAAACCCATTGCAGAGAGTGCTGATCTCTCGGGAATTTCCTCCCTCAGACCTTATATTTAGCTATAAATAGAGAACAATGAAAAATGCAATTTGCAGGGCATTTTCTTGGTTGCTTAGCTGGATGCCTTCTGTCTGAACAGATGAAGACCACCCAGAGCACAGTATTTTAAGCAACTTTTGTTTTCTTCTTCATTGTGTGCTGGAGGCCTGAATTGTGCTAGACATACTGAAGTGGTAGGCACTGACAGTATTCTGCAGCTACATTTTTCCATAAATTCTTGGGAGATGGGCTGGGCTATGGGTGTAATCAAGGCAGGTTTGCCCTGAGCCCTTGGAAGCATCCCACTTTACTTTTGCTTAATTTGTAATAGTGTTCATTAGCTGCTTTCCACTCTCTGCTGATAGAGTAAGCTGATCTGAATGGAAGAAGGGTCACAGGAAATTTTAAAAAACCAGAAATCTGATGGTGGAACTGGCTGTAGGCAGAGGTCTCTCAGTGGCTGCCAAACACAGAGCCCCTCTGGCAGTGGGACACACAGAGGCCCTGATTCTGAGTCAGCTCCACCAGCTCTGGGGCTGGGCAGGGAGGGAGGAAACCACGCCCAGGACATCCACCCCATACGCACCTTGAGAGGTCCCCAGTGGACTGGGACATCCTCTTCTGTACCACCTGAGATACCTGCTTGGTGGTGGTGTTTTAATGTCAGTCTCCTGGAACTTGATCCTCCTGAGTCCTGGGAGGAAGCAGGAGGTGGATCCTCAACGCAGGGCTTCCGTACAGAGCACAGGAGCTGAGTTTTGGAGATGAATGCACAGCTCTTGTTGCAGTCATTTCAGGAGAGTAGTAAGTACTCCAGCACTGGAACAGGTTGGCTTGTTGAAATAGTTGTGAAATCTCCATCCCTGGAAATATTCACAACTTGGCAGAACAAAGGGCAAGTAACCCCACATGAGTTTGCCCTGCTTTGGATGAGATGATCCTCAGAAGTACATTTTCTCCCAAATTATCTTCTGGCACTCTGATGTCAGGGTGACACGGCTTTTGAAACAAATGTGAATATTCCCAACACAAGCTGGGCAAAATGTTAGAACATAGGCTTCTAAATTTACATTTCTAAACTTTAGGTTAATAAAACTTACCAGAAGTGCCAAATCCACTGATGTAGATGGGCTCTTTAAACAAAAAACATTGCTACTTTTCACAGCTCACCTTAACCTTTCTCTTTTTTTGTTCTTTTGTGTATTTCTTGCAACTTAATAGTGAAGAAATCCGATTTATTCACTAGAGCTGACCATAAAGAAAGGATTTTTACAAAGGATCAAATGTAGAGCTCTTTAAAAATTAAAACAAAAGTGAAAACAAAAAACTAAAACCAATCACATGAACAAACAAAACAACCCCACCAAAAACCCAAACAAAAACAAAAAAACCAAAACCATGACACCACTTGCTCCCCCAAACACACCACCAACAGCCAGGACTTGTAAATTCTACAGAAGCATCCAGACAGCCCAGTTCTTAAAGCATTTATCTCAGGTATGGGCAAGCTAGAGTTAAGATCTTACTCTTTCTGGTTCATTATGTGGTCAATGTTTTTAATTATATTTGTTTTGGCTTAGGATAGAGTGAGTGCAACCTGAGATCTGCTAGGGGATGAGGGTCTGAAGGACAGCTAGAGGAAAAAGCCAGCTTTGTTTTCTAGCTTTCATCCAAAATCACGCTGGCTTGAATTCTGTGCTGGGCATAGCTGGAATGAAATGACAGATCTGAGCCCATAAACCCCAGAACTGAAGAAAACTTAGTTACGCTGGTAATTCATTCGTCTCCCTGAGACAGGAACACAGGCTGACAACAGAATTCCAGTAACTGTGTGAGAGGCAGGGTCAAAACAGCACAAAAGTGCAAGCCTTCAGTGGAGATGAAGTATTTTAAAGCATTTTTCAATAGTTTCAAAAAACATCCAGCATTTTCCTGTGGGTCAGATTTTTTCCTGCTCTTTTCCTGCTGTGCTGCAGGTTGCACAGATGCACAGTCCTGTTTGCTGCCTCCATCTCTGCTGGGGAGGTGCAGCAGAGACTGGGGCTGCCACTCTTGTGACGGGTGACACACACACACAGCAGGTCCTGTTGCAATCCATCTGGGCATTAAAGCATAGATTGGGTGACCTGCCTTACCAAGAGTGTCTCTTGGGAAGCTGTTAGACATGTTCTAAATGGAGCAGAAAAAACACCATCCCTTCTTTTGAACTTAAGGAACTAATTTCGGTACAGCCCGGAACAAAACTCTGTGAGAGCAAAAACTCTCAAAATCACTTGAGAGTTTGCATAACAACCTTTCCTATCACAGTGCTGAGTTCCTCAAAAACAGTGCAGTCATGAATAGAAACATAACTAACCATTAAATGTTTAGTGAAGCCAAAAGAGAAAACTGGTAGGGAAAGAAATGTTCTTTTTAAACTTCTGAAAGAGAACTACAGGCAAGAGGGAGCAAACAGCAATATCACAGCCTAATAACATTGCTGCTTGAGGACTCCTTTAAAGTAATAAATATGTTTTTAATAAGCATATTTCCCCATTTTGGCATCTCTGGGTTCACATCCAGATGTAATTTCATACTCAGAGAGTGGCTGTGAGGATGCATCCGAAATGCCTGGGGACTGTCCAGATGGGGAGATGTGGGTAGAGGAGCAGTCTCTGTTAGAAAGGATTTCATCTGAATTGTCTTTCAAAGACAAGAAAAAGCCAGAAAAGCTGGCATTCTCCCAGCCCCCTCCCTGTTGTCTGCCTCCCCCAAAGATGACTGCGCAGCAAGTTCTACCCAAGAGTGTGCAAGACCCAGTCGCTGAGCAGGGCAGAGCATCAGTGTCCTGGCTGTGCCTCCTGGATCCCACCACAGGGTAGGGGGATTTTCCTGTCCCCTGCCCTGTGCAGGGGCCACCAGCCTCTGGCACAGCCACAGAAAATCTGCTGGCAATGCCACAGTGGCACAGTGTGACAGCCCATCTACCAAGGGCCTCTCACACCTCTCTCATGGATCTCTAATAAAATTATTCTTTCCTCTGCACTGTCAGGTGAGGGAAACAGTAGGGAGGGGTAGGCAGACTTTGGGTATGATTATCTTGTCTTCCCATGCTTTTTGCCTTTGAGTAAATAAACCTAATAAGATGCTGGGCAGCAATTCAATCTGTCATGCTTCACATATCAGAATAATTCAGCCAGAAATAGAAAGTGTTCAACCCCCATTAGAGGCAGTGCCCTAAAGAACAGGCTGATTTCTCTGGTTTTTGGCTTGTAATTTATTTCACATCAATTATGCACTGCCAACAAAAGTAGCTTCATGCCAAGCTGTGATCTGCTCTTCTTTTAAAGACATCCTAACCATTTTACTTCTTTTCAGACTGCTTGTTGGCAGATCCCGATTAACAGCAAAATCTTAACTATGTGAAGAAGTGACACGTGGCACTTCGTTCTCAGTGCTACAAGGTAATTCCCTCTGTGGCACGAGGTCCTGAGCCAGCTCTCCCCAAAGTCTTTTCTTCTTGTTAAGAGGAATGCAAATTTTACCTGGCCTTGTTCTGATTGTCTCTGAGCAGGAACAATATGCTGGGAGAAAAAATGTTCCCATCCTGATGACCACAAGACTGACCACACATCCCCTGACACTCACCCCTTGGCAGACCAGGGATCCAGTCCTTGCAGCTTAGGATCACCAAAAGGTGGTGGCAGAGAGAGGAGCAGGGCTGCTGACACCATGGTCCAAACCACTCTGCTGGGAGCCAGGTCTCATGTTCTCTGCACATCTGCATGCTCCCTCACTGGCTGGGAAGCTTCTCAGGGAGAGAGATCCTCTTTGCCTTGTAGGGCTGTTCTACCCCTCTGCCCCTCTCACTGCATTGTCATGGTAATCGCTCTGCTGCAAACGAGAAGTGATACTCTTTTTTTTATTATTGCTAAATTAATTATTTGGACCAAGTTCCATATTGCTTTGCTCCTCATATTGCCACTAGCACAAAAAATGGAAACATTCTCTACCTAAATTGCACCTTGTGAAAATACGCACAGATCAGATCTGCAACAGAAAGGCAAGGCAGCCCTCACACACATTTAGGCAGCATTGCTGAGCTGATGTTTCTGTAAAGCAGAGGTGAAGCACCCAAAAGAACCAGCCCTGCTGTTCAGCTCACTGCCCAGTGTGATGCTCTCTTGCCTTCCCTAGCTCTCATTGCACAGTGTTTTTCCAAGTTTGCATGAATCAGACCTGGAATTCACAGCCTGTGCCAGGAATTGCTCATTCCATGCCATTCAAAGTTTTGCTGAATTGGGCATTCTTTTGAGTCTGTTTTTTCAATCATTTGCAAACACACAAGGGGAGCTAAAAAGGATTTGTTTCTTTGGTCCCACGTCCCCATCATCTGTGCTGTTTTGAGAGCTCATTGCAAGCACATGTGGAGATCTTTGTTCCAGGGAGCCATTGGTAGCTGCTATCTAGGGAATCAAGAGAGAGGCAGGCAATAGCCCTCTGCCAGGGAGAAGGAGGAGGTTTTTTATGTTCTTCCTGCATGATGCTGGAGCCTGAAGGGAAAGGCGTATCACCAAGAGGTGCAGCTAGAAGCCGTGCCTGCCCAAGATATCCAGGGCTCTGATCCTAAAGGGGATCAAAGTGGGAATGCTGATCAATGCAGTCATCGAGCTGGCTATCATTCCATCATTAGCAAGGACAGGCAAGAGATCAGTCATTCTCAGTGCCTGGCTCTGCCTGGGGTGGGCTTGGCAAAGTCAGTCTCTGGTGGCACCGCAGTGCCAGAAGTGTGAATGCATTTGCCAAAGTGGACCCAGAGGGCCTGGCTTGCTGCATTCCAATGTCTCTGCCCTCTGAATCAGGGGAGTCAGGCTGGGGAGAGGGGGCCTTGCCTCTCTGGTTGCCCTGTGCTCCCAAGTGCCTGGCATTTCCCAAGGGAAAGCAGAGCCTGCAGGTACCTGCTGCTCTGGAGGAGAGGGTGGCTGGGAGCAGGAGCATGCCAGGAGGCACTGAGACTGCTCTGCTTTTGAAGGGTGTTATTTAATTACTTTGCTGCATAATGACATTACCTGTGTGTTTCCTTTGCTAATACATTTTTGTTGGCTGTAGGAGACAAAGTGATTCTTAATCACAGCGCTGTGATGGTTCAGGTATCAATATCTCACTGTGTAGGTTATGCACTATGGCAGCATTGCTTTAACATGTATTTTTATGCCATTTCACCTGCAGGAGGTTGTAAATATTTCTCCTTTCTAACTTCCTAGCTAATACTGCTTCTGCCGAGTGTTTCTGGGAGTTTTGCAAACAAGGCCAGCTTATGAAAACCATTATGAGCTCCTTGAATAGCCAGGGTGAGCTGTGAGTGAGCCCTCTCCCTGGTGAAACCAGGCTGTGGTGCAGGACTGGGATGCAGAGCCAGTCACAGTGGCTGCGAGTCACCCGGGGCTTCTCATACCCCCGTACAAGTGCCACTGTGGAGGGGTGCTGCACCTGCATGCACACCAGTTCTCCAATCTCCAATCTCCCCTACATAGGTACATAAATATACATCTACAAATACTCCTTTGCTTCCAAGCAATTATTTTCAGAAAAATCTCCAGATCTTCAGGGTTTACGGAAAACCCTAGATCAAAACAATTTTCTCTGGTCTATTAAAGCTGTTGCTACACTTCAGCTGAGACACTATGAGGTTTGCTTGTTTTCTTTAGAGCCCTGGCCTAAAAGTCCTGCCAGGAGCTCAGTGTGCAAACAAGGTAACAATGCTGAAGTGCTCTTCCCAGCTGGCTGAGTAATGTTTCCATGTCCACTTCTCGCAGAGAAGCTCTTTGCCACCTCTAAATGTACTCACAGCTGGGGTTATGTTCTTCTTACCTGTCTTTCTTGTTCTGCTAGCTGGAAAAAAATGAGGAAACTTGCTGTTCTGTAATAGAAGAAATTTTATGTTGTACAAATCCTCCTGAAAGTTTTTCATGATGGGATAGAGAAAAAGCCAGGTTCCAGCAGGCTGGGCTTTGCTGGCACAGCCAAGGGGTCTGTGGCTCATTCCTGTCTCCAGAGCTTTCTGTGGGACTGGGAGGAGCTTTATTGAGGCAGCCAGCACCCCAAAACACACTCTTGTTCTTTAATAATGGCTGATTTGGTCCCTTATAGAATGAATTATTTATTTAAGAGACATAAAACTAACAGACGTAAGAATTCAAACAAACATACTACACAGGAGTAAGGACAAAATGAACCTACTAGTAGGTACATACAGCACTGGGTTAAAGGTATCTATTAATGTTACAGCTAGTGAAGAAATAGTATAACTTAGGATTCAGTGGTTGGTGGGGCACACATGGAGATCCTTTCCCTCAATTCCCATGGAAGTGACCACGGGTTTGTGTCCAAACTCCAGGCAGAGGTCTCCCACACTTCCAGGGTGTGTGTATAGAAGGCTTCTGCCTCTGTGATAACTCGTGCGTCTTTTATAGTTTGTAAAACAGAGTCTTTCAGTCATGAATATTTCTTTTATCTCTTCCCACTCAGCTCCCCAGACTAAGATGCTGATCCTTAGCTGGGGCCTGAGCCCTTTTGGCACCAGGGTGACCCCGTGCTGTGTCTTTCAGCCTGGGTTATCTCCTCATGCACCAACTGTCTGTGGCAGAGGGGGTACATGTCCTGATGCACTTGGGAGCCTGGAGACCATGCAAAACTACCTAATGCTGTACTCACCTCCAAACTAGAGGAAAGCACTGGAGCCTCACATGATTTATCTTCTATTTAAAGACAGGCAAAAGGTCTTACTGGATCAGGACATCCATCTCTGTCTCAATGACCAGGGAAAAAGCACCACCTTACCCAACAGAGTGCATTTCCAAGAGTGGGAAGGCAGTGATTTCTGATGCAGATGGAAATCAGCCTCGTCTTGAAGCACAATGATGGCCTTATCTCATAATTATTTCCTAGTGAGTATCATTTCATATGCAAATCCTATCCATGCAAAAATTTAATCCTTTTAAAAATCCCGAGTAAGTGGCAGGGTCTATAATTTCCTGCTGTGGTGGCACTACACAGTTTCATCAGGCAGTGTGGTGGTTCCAGCCCCCACTGGTCTCATCTGCCTGCACACTGCAGGAAGCATTGCCAGGAGCTTTGGGCTCTGCTGCAGGTACAGCCAAAGCTGCCAGGGTACTGGGCAAGCTGCTCTCTGCAGACATTTGCAATCTAGGGGGAATTTAGAAAACAAGATTTTCTCCAAATAAACCCATTCAGGAGGCAAAATGCAGCTGCGTAAATATAACCCAGGTGCTTGGGGAACTGAAAATAGCCCCTGATATGTATCTGAGAAAGGCTAATGTGGGTCAGGCTGATAGGTGCCAGCTGCCAGCCCACGCTAGCCTTGGCTTAGCACAGAGCTAGCACAGAACCCTCTGCAGACATTCTGTATGCCATCCTTGTCTAGGCTGGGCCTTCCCAGAGGAAAACTATGTCCTCTGTTAATTGTTGTCCCGTCCCTATCTGGGGTGTTCTTGAAGAATTATTTGGGATGTTTTGGGAAGACCTTTTTTTTTCCTCATTCACTGCTTCTATCATCACACTTTTCCTTGTGTCACTGTGAAGCAGAAAAGGAGAAAAAGAGAAATTTAGGTAGGAATATTACTGGTCTTCAGAAGCCTCTAGCTGAGAGGCCCAAGCTGAGAGCAGCCAAAGCCCATGTTCTGGCTGGGGATGTGCTGGTGGTCTGCTGAAGATTTTGTGGAGAGAGAAGTAAAGAAAGGCGCTCTTCATGGAGCTCTTTGCAGCTTTCTGTCCACTACCAAGGAGATGAAGTCAAAAGTTTCAAAAAACTTTAAATAGGTTTCATATTTAGACAACCCAGTGACCCAAACCTGTCTTCCAAAATCAGAATTTTCATGTGTTGAGTACCACATGTCTCTAGATATTTATGTTCTTTTGGTTGGTGATACTAATGTTGCTACATTGTCAAATATATATGTGTGTGTGTGTGTATGTATATATGTGTGACTCTGTCATATTCATGTATTTAATATATACATTTCACAACTGCACTCTGAGCTCACTGAGAAAGGTGAGAAAAGGCAAATACCTGAGGAGAACTGCTTTCTCTGCCTGGAATGGGAGCCTTCAACTGTGATCTGTCAGTATCAAATTCTTCACCAGCTTGCTTTCACGTAATTAAAGCACAAGTGGTGCTAGTTTTGATATTGAAAGCAAAAAAAAAAAAAAAAAATCTCATCTCTGTCTCCCAGGAGACTCCTCTAAATGAAGCAACCCGTCCTGCAAAGGCTTCCCCAGTGACAAACAGAGCGTGCCTAATGCTGAACTGAAACTGAAACACACAGATTGACAAGAAAGAGCATCTTGGGCTGGGGACAGGAGTACAGAAACACTGAAAGCAAAGCACAGAGACCAGGCAAGGAAGGAGGAGAGCCAGGAGGCAAGTAATTTAAGAGACCTGAGCTGCTCCAGGCTGGATGTCTTCTTGCACAGCACTGTGACTGCTGGAGCTAATGCTGGATTATAAAACAAGCTCTTGTGCTGGCTGCTGCTGAGGAAACCTTCACTTACTACAGCAGCTGGGAGAAGGGAACATTTGCTGGAGCCAGAGCCCAAATCTGTGAGATATCTGTAACCAGGGAAAAAGCTAAAAGGTTTTCCAAATGGCAGGAAATGGCAAAGGAGAGCCACATATTGAGAAACCTTGGGTCTGCTGCCAGCCTTGGCCCTTGTAGATTTGTTGATTTATGCAAAGTTAAAGCATGACTGAGCTCTACTCACTGCAGTGTTATTGCCTGGCTTTATGCTAAAGAGCAGCAGTTGAGAGGACAAAGTACAAAGTTTTGTTTTTATGTAAAGATGGCTCATTCAAATTTAGCTCAGAATAAATAAGAGCAATAAATGATTGTCTCAGAGCTCCATCTGTTAACCCAGGCAGAGAGAGTTTGGTGGCCAGCAATCCAACTCTTAATGGCCCTGCTTGCAAAGCAGGGGCACATCCTGCCTTGTCAAACCAGAACAGACATTTTCATCTGGGTTTGTGAGAGAAGATAGAACGTATCCTCTGCTTTGAGATGTTTCTTCCAAGGCAGGAGGTGAGTAGATTTAAGAACTGCAGAAAAAGTTATCTTCCCCACTGGTGTTACACTAAGGCTGCAAATAAATCTACTCTTTCTGAAAGCTGGTGCTGGGCTGTCATTTCTCACTGCCCTTATCTCTGCCTGTCCCTGTTGCCTGAATCTGAACAGCATCCACACCCCATGGACTTCAATGTGTGGTCTAAAGGACAGCCCTTCCCTGTTGTGTAGGGAGCAGGGAAAAATCAGAGAACTAGAAATGAAATGGATTATTTTCCCATTTCCTGGCCACATTAGTATAAATTCTGTATTCTCCTCTATTCATCCCAAAAGAACTAACATGACTCAGAGGACACACATTAAGGAGATTCACAACTGCACAGCAGGCACTGGTGGAAGTTACATTATGCTGAGGTTAAAAAATGTGAAGGAAACTTAAATTTGCCATTTTCTTCCTTGTTACAGTTCTTCAGGAAGATAGATAATTTTACATAGACAAAAGAGAGGAAGAAAGCCTGGGGAAAGCAGCTGTTATCTTTGTACATATGTATGAAGCATGCATTCAAACCCTAGAGATTTTCCACAGGAGCAGCCAGCCCAGAGAGTACCCTGAGGTCCTATGAGGCCAACAGTGAATGCAAAATTGAACATCCTCAGTACTGGAAACTGGCTACTTTACAATCTGGAGATGCTTTATGATGACCTTGCAGTGGGATTTATGCCTCAGAAAATGGTCTCACTGATCAGTGGGAGAGCAGCCTGCAGGCCCCTGGGGATCTCTGGTCTTGCATCAGAGCACTGAGCTGTGGGAGAGGAGCATTAGCCCCCTTTCAGCCACTGCTCCCAGCAGAAAGGAAAGATGATATCTTGCCATTCCCTCGAGTCACCCTTAGCAATAGGCAAGCATTAAAATAAAATAAATTAAAAACAAATTACATGGCCCTTACTGCAATGCAAGGCCTAATGAAACAGTTACTCTATTTAGACTCTGGTCTATCCGCTCTACACTGGTCTCACTGCAAGGCACTTCTGCTCCTCACTTTTGTAGCTAGTTACTCCAACTCAAAAAGCTTCAGAGTAAAACATTTTTTTCTGGTAGCTTCCCAAAGCTGAGTCCTATTCCTGTGCCAAGCTTGCTCAAGTTCCTGACAAATGAACTACTTAATCCTCTGCTCTGCTCATGGTGCTTTGCCTGTCACAGTTCTACAATTTTCAGGTAAAAATAATGCCTGTCCCAGGTCTCAGCAAATCCTGTCTCCTCATGGGCTGCAAATAACCCATGAAACCTGCTTCTTCTGAGCAGATGGGTAGCATCAAATTTAGTATCTCTAAATGGATGGGAGCTTCTGTTCCCTACTTACAATTTATCAGTTTACTCTGGAAACAAACATATATGAGGAGACAATGGATATCCCAGTGCCTGATAGAGACAAGGTGACATGGGTTTGGGGCTGTTAGGTACAGAAAGCTCCTAAAAAGAACTTGCCATAACTCTATCTGGCATAACTCTAAAATATATGGTCAAGGTGTGGAGATGATGCACATTGATACACATACTCCAGATTGAAATTATATAATTAGGCCCAAATAACAGCAGTGCTGTGCTCCTTTAAATTCCTATCAGCCAGCAAAATCCAACTAAGAAGGTGGATAAATCTCTGCAAGGTTATCTTGTGTTGCTCTTCATGCTGGACAGACCCTGTCCATGTCAATTTATGGGATCTGAGGTCCATGTAACATGGTATTGGGTGCAAGCTGTGTGAAACAGGACTCCAACACCTCAAACAGCTCTGGAAAAGACATGCTCAGTAGATGCTGAGGTATAGGCACCTGTACACAACTCTTTGTCATTTAGCCACAATTGTTTCATTTAATGATATGATGTGATTGGGTTGTTTGCAGTTTATATAATTACAGCACTTGGTGTGTCTCCATTGTTCAAAGAGCTTCCTTATGGGAGAGATTATTCATGTGAACAAAGCAATTTGTTATTCTGTCAGAGATCTTAATAATAAACAGCTAAATATAAAGTGGCTGGTGGATCTTAAAGAACTTTTCAGTGTTGCTTGCTGTAGTGGACAAAGTCATAAGTGGGACACAGATTCACCATTTCAGTGCATTCAACACTGCATTATATGATGCAGTAGAGCAGGAGCAGGCTGCACCGGTGTAGAGGGGAAGTAACTCAGGTGATGAATGACTGTATTGGCAACCTGCTTGTGAAACAGCTGAGAAAGGGCAAAAATACATGCAGCTAGCTCTAGGTAGCACAACTTAGCTGCAAATCCCTGGCATGTAGCATCTCAAGAGAGAAAGTGTTGTATAATATTGTCAGTGGGAAATTGTGTCTCTAAACCATCTCAGGAGGGAGCATCTGCCCACAAGAGCAAGGTATTTGTTTATATGCTTACATGTCCTAGCTACTGCCAGACTGGATAAGGACATCAGTTCATCAAAACCTCTCTAGCCTACTCTAATGCACTAATTTTATGTCCTACCACATTAAATTGTCAACTATGTTTCCCATATCTAATATCTTTGGAGACAATTAGTTTCACTCACCATAAAATGTCATGTTAATTACAAAACAGAATGAAATGTAATGTGCATTTACTTCATCCACTTTGCACATCAGGCAGTGGGTTGCACTGGGCACAGTTCAGTAGTTTGCTTTAGAAAAGCATCTCTGATACTGCAGAGCTGTGAAAATTAGAAAAGCTTGTTGGAACATGGTTGGACTTTGATCCTCAACAGGGCAGACAGCAGATCTTATCATCTTTATTTCACTTTTTCTGAGTCTAAAACTGACTCTGGGAAGTGCTATGTGAGAAGTTCTTGCCAGCTTTCTGGCAGTCTGTGCTTCAAACTAAGCTGGGAGTACCAAAACAGCAGGCTCCAGAATGGCAGTCAGTACACTTTGTCCTTTGTGCCTGCAAGGTCACCTTCAACTTTTTCCAGGGCTCTAGGGACTGACTCATTCGTATTCATAGCCTCACCTGGGAAATTTAGCCCACAGAAACCCTGCAGCCACAATTCATGGCCTGTAAACCTGGTGCATCACATCCTGCTCCAATGTACATTCATTCACTCCCAGATCACATCCCAAGATCAGAGTTTGTCCAATTTGCCATGCTAGAAACAAATGCATTTGCCAACATTTCCCTTTCTGGAGGAACTTTTCATTTTGAAAAAACCCTCACATTTTTGTTCATGACTTCATACACATGATGGGAGGCAATCTGCTGCTGTTCCAGAAACCTCCACCCTCTAGGCTGCCACACAGGCAGTGCTGTCAGCCTGTGGTGAAAGATGAGCAAACTGATCATTTACTTGCCTGACAGACACCCTATGTCCACAGAAGAGACTTGTCACTTGTCCAGGTGAAATCTGAGGATGCAGAAGCAAAAGAGGTAAGGAGGAGAAGGATGGATCAAGCTGTCTGATTCAAACTGTCTTTGAGAGTCACTTCTGGTTCCCAATTATCAACATGACATTGAACCATAATGCAAGAGAACCCTCGTAGTAACAGGTAACAGGTGACATCTTGAAACTAAACTCGTAACCAGGCTGGTGAAGACATGTTATGTCATGATGTGGTCACTGCACATGACCTCACCATGCCCCAAATGTGTACAAGGTCCTTGAATTTTCATGGTACATCTTATCTGGTTTTGGTTCCTCCCCTGAGGCTCCTGAGCAATTCCTTGGTGAGCAGCATGTCAACACTGCAGTTTGCTTGAGTGTCCTACTGTGAGTAGTTGCCTATTTGCTCGTGTGGTTATCAGGCCTCTTCCAGTAACCCATAGAAGATGTGGATCAAACAATCTACAGCAGGTGTTTAACAGTACAGGAGAAAAATACCCCCCAGTAATGCTGTACTGATGTGTCAGAGCCACAGGCTGAGAGAGCAGGAGGAGAGAGACATCCCTAAGTGCACTGTGCTTTTACTATCTTTGTGGTCAAGGGTCCATGTGCCTACTGACTCACCTGCTTATTTTCTTCCTTCAGCTTCTTTTGGACTCTCACCTGCTGCAAGACCTTGCCAGGAGACAGAGCTGCCCAGGAAGAAGCCTCTGTTACATCAACAGAGCCTGCCACACTTCCTCTCCTCCACCCTTTCCTTCCCAGGCTGCCTTTTATGTGCTGCCTGCCAGCCTGTAGCACAAGTGGCCCCTTACTGAAAAGAAGCACAGAAGTACTTTAAATTTAAACTGAGTTGACAGCATCAGTGCTTAGACCAGAAAGATTCAGGTGGGGGGGATGAGAAGGCCAAATGGAGCTTCCCAGAGACTTCTGTGCTGCCATGATGAATCACAGCCCCATCCCTTTCCATTGCTCTGGGCACAAACATTTATTCACTGTGCTGACTGCTGAACCGCGAGCATCAAAGGGATTTAATATTTCAGGTCTGAATCCACGTCCAGGATTGCTGCTGATATTGCCATGACATCATTTGGGTCTCATTAGACAAGCAATTTTTTAAAACACTGCTGCCTACCTGCACAGGATTTTCTACCAGTAACAGGGTCTATTAATGAGGGAACTGGTTAGGAAAGCCTTAAAGTCAAAATGATGATGAGCCAGCTCCGTTTATTGGTAGACATATCCAAGTCCTGTGCACAAATGTCCCATGATAAGTCATGGCCAAATCACCACCCACTTGTCAGACTGTTCTTGGAGGAAGAGTTAGGTCAAAGAAATATATTTATCCCTTCAGTCCTCCAGGGCTTTGCTTAAATCAGAGGCAAGAGACACTGCCTGTGCAGTAGGCAGCATCCATTTCTCGCCAGCTGCAAGCCTACTTAACATTTATCTAAATAAATAAGAGCATAATCAGCTTCCCTCAGAACTCCCAGCACTGCTGACTCCTTGGTAGGGCTGTCAGGCACCACTGGAGCAGTACATCCATCCACAGCATCCTGGAGGAGGGCTCTACTCTTTGGAGAGGTGATGGCCAAACCTGGAAAGTGGCACATGGGCCCCAGGCAGGGCCTCTTCACCATGGAAAGATTGGTGCAGCTGGAAAAGAGAGAAAGTGTCCAGCCCAGCCTGCAGGGGGAATGCTCCCTTCTTTCTTTCCTTTCAAAGCAGCACCAGTGATCCCCTGGTGACCCTGTTCACTCTGATGGACTGAAATTGTGTTCTCTGGAGAAGCTGCTCTGGGGTGGCCTCTCCAAGGGGCAGCAGCAGAAGATGCAGCCATGCAAGCTCAGTATTTGGGGAAACCCCATCTCACAGGCTTTTGCTGCTTGTTCTGAGAGGCAGGCACTGCACAGGAGCAGGGGGTGAATGGAGCCTGAGTTTTGGAAGGGATGGCAGGCAGTGCTAAGGGCAGTGCCAGCTGCAGAGTGGGGAGGGCTCAGGGCTGCCTGGGCCTTGTGCAGCCGCGGGGCAGCAGCCGAGCTCACCCCAAACCATGGACACATACAGAGGGGTGAGGGCACAGCTGTCCAGCACCCCTGGGCTCTGCTGCCCTTCCAGGGGAGCCCTGGGAGCTGCCCTTCCCAGGGAAGGTGAGTGGATCTGGGTGGGCCAGAGCAGTGTGAATGTGGCCAGAGACAGAACACTTTCTGCTCTCAGATAGGGAAGATGTAGCAGGAAATCACTTGGCAAAGTTGCACCTCTAGCCCAAGATTCTGAATCCCCATTCTCCTTAAAATATTTACATTTCTTCATTTCTGCAACCTATAGGCACAGGACTGGTAAAGCAGATTACAACAGGATGAGGCTTTTGCTTACACATTATAGAATCACTTTCTGTTTCCAAATGCAGTTGGGAGGCAATCTCCTCTACCACGTAATGGATTATTTCATAATGCTGAAGTTTAAACAAAATATTTTTCCCTAGAACAGGAAAGAAACCAGGTACAAGAGAAATACAAACCTACTGAAAAAAAAGTATGTCTTTTCTTCACATGGCTGAGATGTGGTTTCAGCAATTGGAAGTGGCATTGTTTAGCATAAAGGAAAAGGCAGGAAAATGTGACAAGTCACACAGAAGGAATTGTTAGCTGATGCAGCCAGTTTACACTAAAAAAATGTGAAAAGCACAACCTTCTTGAATTTGTGCAGTTTCAATTTCTTAAAAAAAAGAAACAAAACAGCCCACCTTATTGGGCATGTTGTTTCCTTTCAGTCTGGTTTGTGGTTTGGGGTTTTCTTTCTCTGTTTTAAATATTTTCCATGTAGGCTGGCAGTGGAAAAACCCACTTTGCTCGCCCCCTTTCTCACCAGCCAGCTCCTACACAAGCCAGCACAGCCCCCAGCTCTCCCAGCTTGTACCAGGCTGGTTTTGCAGCAGTGACTGCCAGCAGAGGAAGCAGGAAGCCTTTGGATGCAGGACCAGCATCCCCAGAGGTGCAGACCATGTCATGCAGGTGCAGGTTTGCAGATCTCCAGTAGTGCCTTTGATGACATTCACGAAGTGTTTGGCACTTGGCTCAGGCTGGAAAAGCTCAGCTCTTGCTCTGTGGTAGCAAGTAAACTGCTCTCAGTCAGACAGAACATTGTGGTGGTGGCTTCCAGTCTGCCCCTCAGTTTGTCCATTGCAAAACAGGCTTGTGAGACAGATGTGTGTGGGTGATGAGGACTTGGAGGCTGTCTGTAGCTGCCTCAAAGGGGCCCACACTGCAAACTTAGGAGAATGGCAGCACAGAAACTCTCAGTGCCGTGAATTAATTACCAGGACAGAGCAGACTCGTCCCTTGTGTGATGCTTTGGAAGCTGAACAGAGACCATCATCTTGTTTCTATGGGATCAGCAAGGCACAGCTAGATGCCCAGCCCCCAGAGGACATGTGCTTGTGAACAGGGAAGGAAGTAGCTAAACACCATCCTTTAGCCCTTCAGTGAGGGAAAAAGTCCATTGGAGCAGTGGCAGTGATGGCAAGGACAGCCAAGGCTGGGCTGCTCCCCTGCAGAAGTGACTCAGGAGCAGTGACTCCTGCTGGGCAGTGATTCCTTGGCCACAAGTGGCTCCACGCTCCAGAGCAGGGTGAAGTGCCTGGAGGTGCCTGCCTGAGCCGTGCTGCCTGTACCCCAAGAAATGCCTTCCCAAGGCAGCCCCAAGAGACCAGATTCCTGGTGTTTAGCAGCTTCTTGGAGCACAGCTCAAAAGCACCACAGGCTCCTTCCTCTTGACAGGGATAAAGAAAGCAAAAATAACCCAGCTGGAAGACACGCAGGCAGTCCTGGTGACTGGAGCAAGTGCCCAGGTTTGTTTGGAGCACCCACAGCAAAAGGAGGCAAGACTGGAGCAGGAATGCCAGGAGGGAACAAATAAAGGTCCTGATGGGGACAAGGTGGGGGGTCCTTGTGCTCAGGGTGGCCCTGCCCACTCTCTGGGGGCTGCCATAGGGGCAGAGCATGGAGCAATTCTTCCCAAGCAGGCTGCTGCTGCTGCTGCCCACTCTTTAATGCCAAATAATACAGAAAAATCTACTGGGTTTATTATCAAAAACACCTGTTCAATGTCAACACAAACTGGAGCACTGAGAGAAGGCATGAGCTAGGCAGGGGAGATGGAAAAGGCTTCATTATAGCCTTGTTATCTGATCATCTCAGTGATCACCACACCCCTCATTTTTCCTCAGCATGGCTATGGCTCTCCCAGTGACATGGCCATGAAGCTGCTTGGAAGGGAGTGAGCTGAGAAACCCTCCCTGCCTCTTTGATCCCAAAAATGGGGAAAGCTGGGCTTTGTGCTCTTTAACCTCGTGTTAGGAGGCCCAGTTAAGTGTCTGTTGTGGACTCTTTGCAGGATATACACATCTGCTACGCTTAGAAAGGCAATGCTATGTCTGCAGGAAATACACTTTTCCTCTCCCTCCGCCCCTTTTTTAATGATCTCATTCCCAGAGCAAGGAATGGCAGGTGGTTTCACACCACATATGGCCAACTCATAATGTGCATATCCACAGAACTAATATCCTGCCATCAGCAATGTGCTTTCTTTGGATCAGATTTGGAAGGTGATATAATCCTGGATGAATTGTTGGAGGGAGACACACAACAGTTTATCTGCCACTCTCCTCCTCTGGTGTCAGAGGGGTTATGCTCAGCACTGGGTTCCTGTTTGTGTGGGGTTTGTGCTCAGCATCACTGTGTGCTGAGATTTCTCCCACTCACTGCCAGCTGGCCAACACCTGGTTCCTGTGTGAGAGCCTGGGGCAGGTGAGGAGACCTGTGCAGTGCTCCTCAACGGGGGAATATGGTAAAAAGCCTGTATTAGAACTCACCCCTCCACAAGCTGGTGGTAGAAGCAATGGTTAACATTTGTTCAAGTGCCAGTGAAACAGGAGTGCAGTGTAAACACGTGATTGCTAATACGAGAATTGTTAAATAAATGTATATGTGGGAGATGTTTTAAATAAAGAATATTTGTGGGAGAGAAGGAAGGGGGTAGACAGCTGTGTCATCCTCACATCCCTCCCAGCACAGCAGTAGGGGAAGGTGACTCTCAGAAAAGCACTTGTATGTTGTAATAGTCTCCACTGGCATCGTACCCACCAGTGCACCCTGTGCCTGTTTGGACGACACTGGGATGTACTGGAGGGGCTTTTGGTGGCAGCAGGCCACCTCCTAACTCACAGGGATACAACCAAGTGCATCTTGTGCCCCCAGAACTGACTGGCAGCATGGATGGAGCTCTGCTTCTTTCCCCTCTGTGGCTCTGGGGTTTGGTGCTGCTCTCCCTCTGCACAGTGCTCTGGTTTTGATGGTTTGTTGGTACATCACTCAGGGGAGTTTGTCCAGTCTGCATGGTAATTTTTGTTTGAATTCAACAGTCTTGCTGGGAGATAAATTTCCTGCTAGCAGGGCTGTCTGTATCTCTGAAGCATATGAGCTTTCTCAGCACTTCCCAGGGCAGTTCCCAGGGAAGAAGCAGAGAAACAGAGCTAACTTAATTATCTATCAACTAACAGTGAATAAACACCTCTCACAGTGAGCAAATAGCATCTCCAGGCCCTTCTGTCTCCTTTGCCTACAAGCTGTAGAGGAAAGAAAGAAGCCAAATGGGCCATTACTCTGTTTCCTGGTCTGGGAAAGATCAAATCTATTCTTATTTGATCTTGTCACAACATTTCTATGTAGGTGAAGCAATATTTGCGGTGGCATTTTTGGATTTGCAGAAAATGTTTGGAAATTGCAGGGGTTTGTTTCAATGAAAAATTGTAAAATATTTGAGGGTGTGTCAATGGATCAGAGGCCTCTTTTTTTTGTTGTTGTTTACTTATGGAGAACAAAGAGACAGGATGTGTGTATGGGCTAAGTGGAGAGCTGTAACTCAGCATGGGAAAAGGAATCTGACACATGTCCACAAAGCCAAGCAGATGGAAATGCAGTTTATATAAAACCTGTGTGCAGAAGGTAGGGAACAATCTGGGGAAGGGAGGGGAAGATCCAGAAGCAGTATAACTGATAATGTGTGTTTAGTGCCATGTAGATTTACAGTACTTTATGAGCCCTAATGAAGGCTCACAAAGGTTCTCCCAAATGACAGCTACAAATGCTGTCCTGCAGAAGAGATGTCTTCTTCTGCCTGAAATAACCCTATGTCATAAAGCTGCACATTTATACAGCACAAACAAAACAGGGAAATGCAACCCCAGCCAGCAGGAAATCCTCAGATGCATGAAGGGAAATAGGCTATGCTAGAGAGATGATTCCTTCGTTATGTCACCTAATTCAAGGCAAAATATAACCCCAAGGTTATTTTACAGGGAAAGGCAAGTAACCTATTTTTGGTAAGCACTGTTGGTGAGGATAAAGAGACACAGGATGGCACAAACAGAAATATGTGCTTGATTTTCATTGTGACTGTTTCATAAACCATAGAGAAACTTTCATTCATTTCTCCTTTTGAAGGCCAGACTGAATAGGACTCTGAGCAACTTGGTCTGTGGAAAGTGTCCAAGCCCATGGCAGGGGGCTTGGAACTAGATGATCTTCAAGGTCCCCTCCCCACCCAAACCATTTTATGATTCTATGATGATGATTCTATGATTCTTTGCCCTATTACATTTTTGGGCAGGGTACACCTTACCTAGCATGGCTATCAAGTGCAGTGGGTCACCAGTGGATTGGAAAAGCCCTTGGAGAATTTCCCTCTCCTCCTTTGACTTGTTTTTGGCAGCAGGGGCTCTGCATGCCCTCTGGGAGCATTGCTGTCACCGGGGGCAGGCAGAGTCTTCCTTCCCTCTGCCTCCACTTGCCTCACTCCTGCCCCTAGCTACCATTGCACTGGCTCTGGAGGGTGGCTGAAGCCCCAGTGCTCAGTCTGGACTTTCTCAAACCACTTGATTGCAACAGGGAAGACAGAGGCTTCTTGCTCCTTCTGGCTGTGCAGGTGCCTGCTTTCTCTCTAAGCCATCCTACTCTGGTGCTTCTCCTTTAGCTCTTGGTTCACAGGCAGGTTAGCCTTTCCTCCTGGTTTGTCTTCTCCAGCTAGTGTCCATTTCAGTGAGTTGTCACACTCTTCTGTTTATCCCTTTTTGCATGTGGAAAACCATTTTTTCAGTGGGTCTCACCATCTGTCAGGTATTGCTCCCATTGCCTGGATGGCTACACTGACAGCACGTGATGGAGGTGTTTTCTGGACAGTAATCCAAGCACTGGAGAATAGTTCTTCAAGCAAAAATGTCCAGGAGGACAAAGATCAGAGAAAAGTATTGCAAGTTTATTCTTACACTTTTTCTCTGCAGATTTTACTCATATCCCACTGATGTCCACCTTCTAGCACTGTCAAAAATAATGTAGCCCAGTGTCATCCCTGAAACACGGTTAACTTGTTATTGTCCTGACACCACACTTCCAGGGGGAGGTAATATCTGATTTTCCTATAAATAACTGAGGATAGACACAGGTCCTTGAACAAGTCTCAGGTGCTCCAGGCAACAATTCTCAAATACTAGCACAGATATTCAAGGGTCACAGGTATTCTCTTACAATTGCAAGTTAGGAAAACAGACCCAGAGGGACAGATTTGCATCCTTCTCCAGCTGAGCTTCCAGATCAGATGATGTGTGAACAGCTATTTCCAAATCAGGGAACACTGAAATCAAACACTGTGTGTTTGAGCTAAAGCAGATCCGTCTGAGGGGACACTGGCAGGCTGCCATGCATGATGTGCAAGAAAATATTGAGGAAGTGGGGCTGCTGTAGCCTCAGGAGGTTTCTCACTGCTGACTGTAGCTAACTCATGCAGCAAGACAGAGCCAGCCTCCTCTCTGAGTAGAAACATAAGAAACAAGGAAGACAAATCGCAAAAAGGAAATTTCGGTTGCATATAAGGAAAAATATCTCTCCCTGTACCATAGTATCATAGAATACTTTGGATAGGAAGGGACCCTTAAAGGTCATTTAGTCCAACTGCCCTGCCATGAGCAGGGACATTTTCAACTAGGTCACGTTGCTCAGAGCCCCATCCAACCTGGCCTTGAGTGCTCCCAAACATGTGGCACCTCTCTGGGCAACCTGTGACAGTGTTTCATCACCTCCATTGTTAAAAAAGTTTTCCTTATATCTGACCAAAACTTAGTCTCTTTTAGTTTAAAACCATTACCTCTTGTCCTATCAGTACACACCCTGCAAAAAGTCTGTCCCCATCTTTCTTAAGAGTCCCCTTTAGGTACTGAAAGTCTGCAAAAAAGTCTCCCTGGAGCCTTCTCTTCTCCAGGAGGAACAACCCCAGCTCTCTCAGCCTGTCTTTACAGGACAGGTGCTCCAGTCCTTGAATCACCATCGTGACTCTACTCTGTCCACCCTCCAACCATCCTGCGCCTTTCCTGTGTCTGGCTGCAGCACTCCAGGTGGGGTCCCATGAGGTTTCACAAGCTCTTTGGCAGCAATACCAGCCACAGAGATGTGTATTAATAGACTGGGTCCATCTACTTTTTCCAATGTCACTGCCCACAACTGGAAGGAGAGAGGAAAAAATAACCTGTGCTCCAGATTGCCTTACTGACCATCCCAAAGGCCCAAAGTCTCTTTTGACTGCCCTGTAAAAGTGCTCATGCACTGGAAAGGGTGCTCCAGAAGCCTGCAGTATTTCCACCCTTGGAGAGAGTCACAGCTGAGCTGGACACAGCCCTGGTGGCCTGATCTAACTGTGAAGACAGCTGTCCCTTCAGGGGGAAGGTCAGCTCAGATGACCTTTCTAAGTCCCCACCAACAAAAAGCATCCTGTGACATCCACTAGGGCAAAGAAAGACAATGGAGAGCTTGGACTGGAGTGGAGTGGCTATGATGGCAAGAACTTCATCTCCTAATTCTATTCTAACTACTCATTCAGGAATACATTATCAATATTATGGTCTCAGTTCCCCAGCAAAATAACCTCAAAAGCAAACAAGTTTTAAAAATAATCCTTGGGACACAACTAACACTGGACGTCAAGGCACCCTTTCTTGATCTTCACATGGACACAGTTCCAGTGACAAAGAAGAAACCTGAAAATGTCCTAAAGAGACAACTCTAATTACCTCCCTTCACTAGGCAGCAATGTGTTGTTTACAGAAAATCTTAAAATGAAATTTATTTGAAGAGGAGAGGAGGAGATGAGAATTTGTCAAATGTGGTGCTGACCTATGGTGCTAGACATGTGCTGTGTAAAATGATCCTTTCTCAAATCCTTGTTGTAAATCAGTCACTGGGTGAGAGAAAAGTGAAGTGGCTCACTTTTGGATAAATCATGTGCAGCACCTTACCATCAGGTCACCTCTAAGGGGACAGACAGGAGAAAAGGATCTTATCCAGGATCTTTCTGCAGGAAGCCAAAAGCTCAGTATTGCTTATGAAACATATTTTTGACTTTCTGAGGAAACATTTCCCAGCCAAATGCTTTTCATTTTTTCAGCACAATTAAAGGAAAAGGAAGAGGCAGGCTTGGTTTGATCAAAATAGACAGGAGATGCTGGAGAAGAAGAATGGGAAAGGTTGTCAACTGGAGCAAAGAGGACAGAGCAGCCCGTTGTGCATGGGCACAGCTGGAAAGTGCCGTGGCTCCGCAGCCTTTCTGTCCGAAGCTGCAGCCACTTCACCTTTCCATGTGAAAAAGGACAGGTTACAGTAACTCTTGCAAGAAGGGAAAAATAATTCCTAAGCCCCAGGGATGAAAGAAATCAACATTAAAGTGAAGGCAGTTATTCCTTATAACAGAATTAACTGTTTTCAGGTTCTTGTTTTACAACTACACCATCCAACTTCTGTGTGACAGAGGAGGCATTTTATCTCTAATTTAGTATATATTCTTGATTGTAATTTTCTCTGCAGGTATTCAAGATACTCTATGCAAGCATAGGAAACAGGAGGTCTTGAGCTAAATAACTTCCTAACCAACTGCAGAAGGTAGAAGGAGATCAAATAATTTGGTGGACATGATGTAGCAAGGCAGTACTGCATCTAGGCACAGAAGTCAGGTGTATGGAGTGATAGGAGAAATCTATACACCCTGAAATAGGTGACCCTTCTTCAGGCTTCCTGAAGCACAGCTCCTGTGACAGAGAATGTGCTCTTGTGCCCAGAAACACATCAGGTTACACAAGGTTGTTAAAAACTGCCACACCAGCCACAACAAACCACAGCAAAGCTCCCCACTTCATTGGAAAAAACACCTTTGATCAGAAAGCATGTACCCCAGGGTGGTGGGAGAAACCCAGCAGAAATTTATAAATGTTGTTAAAATTTGTCTTTGTTGTTCTTTCTTAACAGTGACAGAAGTGGCCTAACTCCATGTAGAACTACTTGTCTATGCAAATAAGGTAACTGTGAAAATCCTTGTAACCTGCAGTAACAGGCAGCAAGTTCCTGTTTCTGAGTTCTCATTCCTTGTTCCCCTACCCGGTAGTCTCAGTGGGGCTGGCAGCCTCCAAGCTTGCAGAGACAGGCATGTGGTTCAGTGTGACACGGGTCACGTAGAAGAAATACCCTCATGTTCTTGGTATTGTCTTGCTAACGAGTGACCCAACATGGCCCTGCTTTGTGCATTGCTATTTTTTAGATCCCTACTGTGTAACATGTACACACACAAGTACAGCTACCACAGCTTCTTCTGCCGAGGGCCCCAACAGCTACAAACTACTGCTACTGCTTGTGATGGTCCCCCAGACAGCTTCTCACAATAGGTGTTATAATCTTTTGATCTGAGAGGAAATACACCCCAGCTTTTCCAAGAAAGTACAAACCACAGCATCCAAGCACAAAGAAACCATTCCGGCAAAGGGCAGATGTGAGGAGTTCTCTTTATTCAGTACCATGTATGAAATTATTTCTAAATGAAAGCCTTTCACTCTGAGTCAAAGAATAAACACAAATTATTAGCTGAGTTAGTCTTGATGAGTTTCCTTGTACCTCGGGGTTTGTCATTATTGTGGCTGAAAACAGGGAGAGGGAGAGAAAGAGAAAATTTGCCATTCTTCCTCCTGTTCTTCAGAGAAAAAAAACCTAAATGAATCAATGAATAGTTCCCCTGCAAAGCGGTATGTATCAAAAGCAACAAAGACTGGCTATTAAGGAATGTCCTTTGTTACAACTTGAGTAGAAATGTCACATCACAGAAAATACTTAAAAGATTTCATATAGAAGTGAGGAGAGATTTTTCTATTTGAGCAAAGGAAAAAAGAGTCAAGGACTTCAACATGTTCTTTTCTGACTTACCAGACTGATTTCATTTTTATGGAGATTAGTATAAACCATGGATACTCCCAGCATCTCCTCACTCCTGCTTTGACATTCCGCATTTTCACACTAGCATTTGCTGAAGGCAAGTTTATTTCCAGTTCTGCTCTTCCAACACAGCTAACAAAAAATGGTTTTTGCAATGGTTTGAGTAGCAGAAGGTTAAAAAACCTCCTGAAGTCTTCAACAACAGACTGGCACCTCGATGGCTGTGCCAGCGCACCACCTCCCGCTCACCGTGATGGCGCTGGGAGATGGACACAGCTCCCAAAGCAACCTGCTTCCTCACACCTGATGTCAGCTCTGTGCTGGTGTGAGCCACTTCATGGCACAAGTGAACATCACACTGCAGTCCTGTGCCACGCTGAGGTGAACACTGGCATGCAGACCCCTGCCAAGGCAGAGCTGATCTGTGCGGTTTTTAAAATCAAGCTTGTCCAGCCTTGCTTCACTGTGTTATGTGGTGGCTGCTCAGCACAGCCCTGCCCAAAACCTTTCCTGCTAGTAAGGCTGAGGGTGGGAGCAATCTCATCCTGCTCCAGACCATGTTCCAACACACCCAGAGGAGAAGAGGGAGGGCTGTTGTGGGCAGTTCTGCAGGCAGCCTGGCGGGTGCTGAGTGCCCTGGGTGGACACTGAGACACTTTCCTGTGTCTACTGCTCTCTGCTCTCCCCCAGCAGAAACCTGCCTGTGCCACCTCAAACCATGGTCTTCTCTGTGAAGCACTAGAGGGTGGAGGAGTCAGCACCAGGAAAACACTGCTCTTCCTCCTGCACATGATCCTGCATCCCAGTGGTGCCCTTTGCCTTCCATGCAGCAGCAACCAGGACTTTGTCAGCCTTGGAAGCACCGGGTGCATCCTTCCAGGAACACCTCCAGGGGAAGATGACCTACCATTCCTGACATTTTTGGAGGAAAAGAGATAAGGGTTTTATCTCCTTTTTTTAGGAAATCAGAACCCTTTCTTTCAGAGAGGGCCTGGATCTCATGACCCCTGTCTCTAATGACTGTATGCTTGGACTTCCAGCACTGTCCTGTGTCCCTGTGATTCATGACAAATCTGTGGGGCTGAATGCATAAACATCTATTTCTGAGCCTTTGAAAAATTCAGCTACAAATCAGAAGAGCACTTTCAGCCTTAATTAGGATAAGGCTGTTTACTGCTGTGATATAGAGTAATAGAAGAGCAGGATGAAAAGTGGTTACAGGCATAGGGAAACTTTCATAGGAAGAGAGATTGAAAAGAGAGAATCTGTCTGGTTTGCAGAGAAAACCTGTAAGGACACACTACATAAAATATGAACAGGCTAGAAACAGTAAATCCTTAATGCTTTCTAGAAGAAAAATAAGATGTTCAGTGAAGCTGATATTCAGTAAATTCAAAACCCAGGAAAAAAAATGTAATTTTCACACAGCACACAGTCAGCTTGTGAGACTCAGGATTTAATCCAGGAGCTCAGCAGAACCCAAGGAGGGAATGTGTGTTGTACAGAAGAGGATACTCTCAAGTACTATGGCAAAGGTTGAATTTGCAGCTGGAAAACTACAAGAATCTGGGAGAGGCATAAACTGTTTTGTACCAGGACATCAGATGATCACTAATAGAGAGTAAAGGCAGAAGATTCACCTGGGCCATTTCTTTTACCATAGCTTGCTGCAGGTTGTTTGTGCTGACCCCTGAAGCATTGCTGAGAGCCATGGGCAGCCAGAGCTATGCCATCAGGAGCTGAGTCCTCTCAGGGCCATTGTCCCCTGTGGACTCCACACCTTCATTTCTGGGAATGGTAGCACAGCTGTGGAGCATCATCCCACACACACAGCATGGATTTCAGCAGTTCCCAGCATAAACCCATCCCACAAGGCAGGTGAGAGATGAGTGGAACATGCAAAACCAAGAGAGACTTGAATAATACAGCATGACCTCTGATCCAGCAGTATTAAAATGAAGCATGTTTTAGAATCTCTAAATTTATGCCATTGCCCAGTTTGACTTTCCTAAGAAGGGCTTTTATTAATTTATGACTGCAGGGAGGGTAATAACTCCTGCTTAAGTAAAAGATAAGTTTTAGAAAAGCAACTGGACTTTTTCTGAATAATTGAATTAAAACCCCTTTTCTCCTCTCTGTTCATGGTTAATTTTCCATGCTGTTTCTGTTTCATCTATATATATTTCTGTGAGCCAGAATACTCTTTGCTGTAACTGAACAAAATTCTCATCATTTTATCTTGGTGGCATCAACATATCTTGCACCTCAGTGAAAACACACACTGCAGTACAGACTCAGTCACAAGATGATCTTATTTCTTGGTACTAATATAGGATTTTATATATTAGAAGCACTGTGGCTAATATTAGCTAATGATAAGGCAATTAAGCCAAATTTAGATGCCAATATAATTTCATTTTTGTTTCTGAAAGCATTTAAGCTTTATACAGGCTATGCTGCTCAATTAGCTGTATCTTGTTAAATATTGCAGTCTGCTACTCAGTGTCTCAGACAGAAAAAAACAACGTTATTAACCACTGATGGTATTTGATACAAATAATAGCTTTAGAGGTTATTTGTCTTTGTCAGTGATGACAACCAGCAATTCCTTCTCCACATTAATTTAAATGATGACTTCTAATATGAAGCCCAGACATAGTGATGAAAGTTCTCACTTGCACAGAACCAGGGGAACCAGGATAGCCTTGTGGGCTTTTTTCCTTGTCTCTGAGGGGCTAGCAAGGAGTATTTTGTAATGCAATCTGATCATCATATCTTGTCTTTTATCAGTTGTGCAACATGTCCCAGTGAGACAGGAGAAATTTGGCATTTTGGGGCTGAACTTTCTCAGACAGTCCTCTCCCTCTACAAGAGCTGTCAGTACTTAATACTGATAATCTAACCTCAGACTTTCATGGGTCAGATGGCCCTACTCTCCTCAACCACTGCTCTACCCTGCAGCATTCTTGTCTGCACAGGGTTTGGTCACCACCCCATAAAAATCGATGTAAGCCACCTTGTCTTTAGTCTTGTCAACTTTATACCACACTGGAACACCCACTGATTTTATACTTGGCCATGCAGCTGTGGTCACTGGGGTTAACAGCACCAAGAGCAGGGAGATGTCCCACTGAATCCCTTGGGTGTAGAGGTTCTTTCCAACACAGGTATTCCTTGGCTGCAATCACAAGCATATGGTGGAGCAGGTACAGCTGTGACCTTGTGAGTTACTCTGCTTTTCACTGCAAGTTCAGCACCTCTTTTCTCCCCCAGCTCCGCCCAAAGCTTTTAGGGACCACTGATGGCATTGTAGAGCCCCCTGAGGACTCTGCCAGCTGTGAGTGCACCGCAGGCTCAGTGAGAGCAGCAGCACTGGGATGCAGTGGGATGCACTGACCGTGACTCCTCACCAAGGAGGGACTCATCAGGTACCTCCTGAATGAGCCACTGTCCACAGGGGTGCTTATGCTATATTTTGCTGCAAAGTTTGATTCTTCCCATTTATGTGAGGGTCATGTCACCTCTGGGAAAGATGAAACAGACTCTTTTATGGGAGAGTTTCCATATCCTTTCTCATACTGAAATTCTCAGTCACTGGGAGGGCCGTCAGATTTCTCTGCTCTTCAGCTCAGGAGAAAACAGCTCTGGGCCCTGAGCCATATTGGCACAGTTTTGCAGCTACAACTTTCAGAGCATCCACACCTGCCTCTGTGTTACCAGCTTGTCACTTCTGGACTGCAATGCCAAGTGCTGGTGACATGGAAGTGGGAGAAGGAACAGCAGGCGTTGCATGAGCTGGAGGGAGTGAGCTGGAGATGGCCATCAGCTGTGACAGGCTGCCTTGCCTGATCTTACCCAGGGCAATGATCTCACCTTTCCATCTAGCTCAGCCACTCTACCTTTGGAGACAGGGAAATTGATATTTCTGCTGGTTTTGTCTGCCCTACCAAAGTGCATTTCATGCACGAAAGTGTGAGATAGGTTTCTGTTCAGCACTTATGGACAACTGTCCAAGACACATCCCCACAAAGTACCTATAATAAACAAAGCCATTCAGGGATGACTATCTTTTGAAGGCACTGCATCCAGTTAGCAGAAGCACTTTGGTGATGCCATTCCAGTACAGCACATTTAATTTCTTCTGGTGTTCAGATCAGTTACAGGACAACCCAAACAGGTCTTTCTGTAGCCCTACAGTGTCACTGCTCATGAGGAAATAATCCAAATTCTGAAACATAAGAACCTACTATGTCACCCAGCACGGGTGAATAGCATGGAGCAGATCCAACACCTTGGTCATGTAGCATCCATCAAGATGACAGAAAACAGGTTTCCTGCCTTACACGAATTATTTTTGCACAGTTGGACATGCCATCCCTAGGATAATATATTCCCTGTATCTAGATAGCCTTTTATGTACACACAAGCTCAGAGAAGTCCTTTCAAAAAATTTGGAATGCATTATTAATAACAAAAATACTTATGATCTATGGAACAGGGTGCATGCTTGCATTCCTGCCCAAAATCCAGGAAGCGTATTATTAGCCTTATCTAAATAGAGCTCTTCTTTTTTCTTTGTACTCTTTCTGAAATGCAATCTGCCTCACAAAAAAGGCAGCAATTATCCCCATTTTTTGATTCTTTTTGATTCAGTTCTCTGGTGCTCATGTGCATTCCTATAACGAATCTGATGTTGATGGAGGTCTTTGAGTGCAATCACATGGAATTCACTGCTCAGAAACCTGGCAGTGCCTCTGTTAATTTGTTATGCTATGGATGTACACATTGCTCTACTCAGTGTAACCTAATGATAATGAGTTTGCCACATAGGTATGCTTTAATACTGTGATAAACACCTTGATTATGGTGTGACAGAGGTCTAGATCTGCTTTTCAAAACACTTTATTTCATAAATTATCTATTTACTTTCTTGCCACTATGTGAAAAAGGCTGTTTATTTTCCTGCTGTATTACTGAAGAATTATTGCTTTGATGATAAAAGAACAGAGTGTGGGAACCAGGGCACCATTTCCAAAACCAGAACTGAAGGGGTGTTCTGAGAACCACAAACCAGTATTTCTGTTGCTCATCCTATTAGATATAAATAGCACAAAAAGGAGGAACAACCATGGTTTTTGCATAGGAAAGACTTGCCTTGGGAACTGCTAAAATCCATCCTCACCCCTGGAACTGTTCAAAGCTCATCTGGAACCAGGCAGCCCAAGTACCCTGATCTAAGCTGGCTCTGCTTCCAGTGGGCAGTTGGATAGACAATCTAAACACATCCCTTCTGACGTGAATAATTCTCTGATTCTATATTCTCTCAATGATGAGAAAAATGCATGAATGCCATATAATAAGTAAACTTCAAAATTCATTGCCACTGGACATCATTCTGATCAAAAGCAGAAATTATTTAAAAGATAAAAGCCATTTCCATTGTTGGAATACTAATAGCAATTAAATAGCAATGGCAATTAAATGTAATAACTTGTGTTTAACCTCTAGCACTGGAAGTCCCTGCAGTTTAAATTACATGAAGCTAAAAGCTGTTACCTTGTGAGCTTGGGCCTCTCCTGCACACATTTCCTCTGAATTCCTGCTAAAGTTGCTGGAAGGGTGGCAGCATTAAGTGGGCTTTTATCCTGACTAGTGTAGCTGCTTTTATGTACAAAAGTGATGAAAGTGAATGGTGCACAAAGTGGTGCAGGGGTGGTAAAAAAGGCAGCAGCAATGCCAGTGTAAGGCAAGGCTTTTTGAAGCTAATCGTCTTCAATTAGCCTTTCACCTTTGAATAAAGACAGACTGTTACTGCCAAAAAATGCCTCTTGAATATTCATTTAAATTAACTTCCCTTGGCCTGGTTTTGTCCTGATGGGATTTGCTTTCTCTGAGCACTCACACAGGATGGTTGCTCTGGCATGGAGGGCTGTGAATGGGACTGTCAGAGCTGTGAGCCCAGTTGTTTGTGAAGGAGAAGTTTTCCATTTAGTCACAAAACGTCGATATCAGAAGCAACACACACACTGGAGCAGTGTGGGCTTTTTGGAGCAGCCTCAGTAAAACAATTTAATTTCCAGGGAGTTGTTATTGGCCCAAGGCGATTTTAAAAGAGAAAGCTGGGAATACTGTTTGCCTACAAAACCAAACAAAATTTAAAAATACATGATACTACACAGTCAAGGGAGAGAAGACTAAACAACCCAAGTAAACCTTAGTCATTACAAATCATTTGCACATATTTTCCCCACTGGGTTGAACTGTACCTTTCTCATAATCCATCACACATTTTAGAAAGCAAGAGGTTGTGTAGTGACTGAAACCTGCAGTCTCACACTTTCCTATTGCATATATTCACTTCTTCCTGGTCTTCTTGAGCTGCAGGAAGTCCGTGAGTTAGTCCATGGGTCAGAAGTGCTGACTGACATGGAGAGATATGTCCCCAGACTGAAATATGCAAAGTAACTGGAATAGCATTGGAAATCCTATGTTTTAAATGCAACCTTGACATTTTTTGCTTCCTTACACCATTCTGGTGTCAGGCTGCTTTGTTACAAATACATCAGATTCAGAAGGCCCTATATGCCTTTTCTTAAAAGACGAAGCTCAAAGAGCCTTTTGTGGTGGGTTCACCCAGCTGGAAGCCAGGTTCTCACCACAACTGGTCTATCATTCCCCTCCTCAGCTGCACAGGGAAGAGAAAATACAACAAAAGGCTTGTGGGGCAAGATAAGGATAGGGAGAGATAACTCACCAGTTACTGTCATGGCAAAACTGACTCAACTTGGGGAAACTAATTTAATTTATTACCAATTAAATTAGAGTGGGGTAATAAGACAGTAAAAATAAATTTTAAAACACTTTGGCCCCACTCCTCCCTTCTTCCTGAGATTGATTAACTTTATTCCTGATTCTCTCTCCCTTCCCCACAACCCCCTTCTTTCCTGCACCCCTCACCAGCAGCACAGGAAGACAGGGAATGGGGGCTGTGGTCAGTTCATCACACGTTGTCTCTGCAGCTCCTTCCTCCTCAGGGAGAGGACTCCTCACACCCTTCCACTGCTCCAGTGTGGAGTCTCTCCCATGGGAGACAGTCCAGTTCTTCACTAACTGCTCCACCATGGGTCTCTTTCCATGGGATGCAATCCTTCAGGAACAGTTCTGCCAACAAACCTGCTTCAGCATGGACTCCTCTCTTCATGGACTCACAGGCCCTGCCAGTGTTTGCTCCATCACAGGCTTCCCAGCCTGCTTTGATCCCATCCACTGCTCTGCTGTGGTGCTCCTCCATGGGCTGCAGGTGGATCTCTGCTCCACCAAGGACCTCCATGGGCTGCAGGGACACAGATGCCTCCTCCTGCCCCTCCTTCTGCACTGACCTTGGTGTTTGCAGGGCTGTTCCTCTCACATAGTCTCGCTCCTCTCCCCTGCTGCAGTTCCAATTGCACAGGTTTTTGTTCCCTTCTTAACTCTGCTATCCAGAGGCACTACCACCATTGCTGATAGGTTCAGCCTTGTCCAGCTGGTGTTGTATCTTTTGGACATGAGGGAAGTTTCCGGCAGCAGAAGGCAGTCTGAAGGCCTGCCATTGCCCAAACCTTGCCACACAAACCCTGCACACCTTGGCAGTGTACCAAGCCCTCCTAGCCCTATCTCAGTGGCAAAACTTACACCTGACTACCCTACAGAACTTCACATGCAGCATGTAATAGACTTCTTGACAGCTCCCCAGTCATTGGAAACCCACATAACTACTCAAGGCACATTTTGTTCCTCCACAAATCATCCACACATTTCCTTTCCTCCATAAATGCTGTGATAACAGCTGAAAAGTGAAAGCAAAATAAAGCTGTGTGATACATGTGAAATGCAAAATGATTGCTCTGTGCTGGTACCATTTATACAGTCCTTTACCCCTATCACCCACAAAAAGGGGGTCATCAGTAGAACAAGGCAAGAACTGTATTAGATGCACTGGTACAGTCCATCTAATACATCTGGTACAGCTTACCCTGACAGCAGATTATTTCAGCCATATTTGCATTGAAGTTGCAGGCTTGGAATATACAGATCAGAAGTTCAGAGATAATTAAAAAAGGGAGATACACAGAACTACAGGGCTGCCACTAGGGTCTCCTGCACAGGAAACAACTCCTCTGTTGTGAACAGAAACCAACATCAGACCAAGGAAAGCAGGATTCAGGGCAAGCAGAAAGCCTCAGGTGGAGAGAGCTCTTAGTTCAGGGCCTGGTAGCTCTTAGTTCAGGGCCTGGTCCTGTCAGATGCCATGTACAGTGAGGGAAGGGCTAGCAGCTTCATGAGTCCATTAGAGAAAACAAAACAAACCAATGAAGTCACTATTACTAAGAGGACCAGCACTCTGTGTCTTTTGATCAGGAGTATGGTTTCTGCTCAGAATAACCATCAAAAAGTGCTTCACAAGATGGGAGGGGGAACAGCCACTCCCTTAGGGTGAAACAGCTCCTGGACATCCATGAACAGTCCCAAATATTTTATGTTCTGGGAAGCCCTGCAAGCTTGCTGCCTTCCTGGAACAAGTGGTCATGAAAGCTGGTGAGAGAGGGTCTCTTTTTGCACATTGGTATACTTGCCTCTGATGCGTTCACACCTGGAACTTTGTAGAGAAGCAAGGGAACAGTAATTGCCAGATGGTAAATGCTTCAGTGTTAGAGCCCTTGTATGACTCTCCATCATTTATCACAGGCCTTTCAAGGCTCTGGAAGCACAGGGAGAGGCTGTGGTTTAGGCATGAAGGGGCTGATCTGGAGGTGTACAGAGCTGAAACTCTGTCGCTGTGCACACACAGATGTGGACACATGTGAATGCGCACACAGGCATGCAAGTTTATTTTCACACAAATTTCATTTTATACCAAACATCTGTGGAGAAGGATCAGGCTAAATCTCTGTTTAAAGAAGCAACATGGGACTGCTACTCACTTTTATTATCTTAAATTTCTATAAAAGTCCTTGTCCCATTCCCTATCTGTATAGGAGTGTATAATCTTCCTCTCTCTGTCTGGAGATTGATCTTAATTGTAATGGCACCTGTTCTGATATTGCTCCTTTTTTTTTTTTTTTTTTTTTTTTTTTTTCTGAGCCAATTCCAGATCCCTCAGGGTTAAAATTCATTCATATCAAATAGGAAAGAAATCTGTTCTTTGTGCAAGTGGTTCAGACTAGATAACATCAGATCTGGCTGTCAGATCTCTAACACGTGACTGAGAATAATAATAATCATGAGAGAACACACTCTACACTATCTTTGGTCCAACCAAAACAATCCCCAGGCTCTTTCTCCATGCCCTGTGGCCCCAGCAAGAGCTGAGATGGTTAGATCAGGGTGAGGATGATCATGGCCCCTGTGGTGGAGCACAGCAGGCCTGGGTTCATCAGCATGCCGACAGAGGCCCATCCCAAAATGGAAAGCACCACAGAAGGCTCATTTTAATGCTCTAGAGCTGAATAAGACTGCAAACCAAAAAATATATCATTATCTGGGCACATCTTGTAATTCTTGTTCAAACATTTTGAGTAATTTGCTGCTACTTTTAACTTCTCTGTCCCCCATGTGGCAGTTTTTGACAAAGGGGAAACAGTAAATGATCTATTCTTGGAACACTTTCCATTGCTTATTCAGAGCAGACTCTAATTCAAAGGATAAAAATCCCCATACAATCAGGGTATGAATAGGACTGTCTGGTGGAAATCAGCTGCCGTTTAGTAGCAGACTGGCTACGGTTTGTTACCTCTTGCCCCTAGAGCTTTGGGGATGGGGAAGGAACTTTCCAGGGAAGCAAGATGAGTCAAAGATCAGTCTCATTAAATACAGCTTGAGCACATGTCTGTCACTGACCACTTAGATGAAGACAAAGCAAGGAAAGGCACAAAAATGTCTTTTTCCTACCTGCATGCTTGTCTGGTAATAGGATGTACCTGATGCAGCAATGTATCAAAACTGCCATGAAAGATCACTTGGGATTTTTTATATGATATAAACCCTGCTCTGAAGTTTCAGAAATTTTTGTTACTATGAAGAGCAGCCCTGCACTGCCATTAATAGATAAGCTGAAAAAGGAGGGGCCACAGTCTTGCTTGCAGACCTGTCTTTGCTCTCCTGTGAGCAGCTATGGGGCTGAGCTGTTCCCCTGCCAGCTGAATGGAAACACTTCTGCATTTTCCAGGGACAAAATTCCCCATTCAGTGGATGCAGATGTTTGATATACAGAATTTTGTATACACTTTTTAAATATCACAGAAGTAGAGAGAGAGGATCTGCTTTCAGAGGAAACCAGCGATTTTGGTGTTCTTGAGAATCATAGAATCATGGGAATGATTTGGGTTGGTAGGGACCTTTAAATGTCCCTGTTGCTCTGTGCAATGAGCAGGGACATCAACTAAAATCAGGTGGCTCAGAGCCCCATCCAACCTTGAATGTTTCCAGGGAGAGGTCACTCACCACCCTCTATGACCAACTTGTTCTAGTGTTTCACGACCCTAATTGTAAAAAACTTCATCCTTATATCTAATCTAAATTGATTCTCTTTCAATTTAAAACCATTGGCTCTTGTCCTACCACAACAGGCCCTGCAAATAATATTTGTCCTCTTCTGTCCTGTAGTTCTTATTAGGTACTGTAAAGCTTGGATAAGGTCTAACAGGAGCCCTCTCCTCTCCAGGCTGAACAATCCCAGCTCTCTCAATCTGTCCTCACAGCAAAGTTGCTCCATTATCTGATCATCTTCATAGTATTCCCCTGGATTCAATCCAACAGGTCCAAGTTGTTCCTGTACTGAGGACCCTAGAGCTGGATGCAGCACTCCAGGTGGGGATCTCACCAGAGTGGGAAGAAAAGGGTGACTTTTTTATGCCCTCAAAACAAAATCAAACCCAAATCACTAATATTTATGTGTAAACACTAAAACATGTGTTGCCTACAAGTAACTATCTGACTAATTCCAATCATAAATGCATCCCATCAACGTCATCCTTTTTTTCTCTGATGAATTGAATTGCATTTTTCTGTGTATGCAATAAATGCTAATAAAACCGTGCCAGGGGGATTGAGAGTGGTGTGAATCATGTATTGACACTTCCCTATTCACAGAAGATGCTGAGCAATTATTAAAGCACTTTATCACTGTTTTGGGCTGGCACAGGGTGGTTTCAGCCATGCTGTGACTCACAGGTATCCCCTTGTTCCACAGCTCAGCTGGGAACCCTCCAGTGGAGCAGTGAGTATGGCTCAGAGGGCTTCACCCCTCGCCTTCCCTCTGTTCCCCAGAGCAGGTGTCAGCTGCTACTCTGTGCCCTGCTTTTATTGCACCCAATTCCATCCACACCAAGGGGCCATCTCAGCACGTTAGCAGGGTACAAACAATGGTCAGTTACTGATGCTCCCATGATTTTCTAGGAAACATCTCTGGCTGCAAGCAAGGGTTTAACAGAATTCTCAAGCTGATTTACAAATAAGGCTGCTCTCCAGTGCAGATGATGGTGCTGATACAATCTTTGTGGCTTGGAGTTTACTTGCAGCATGGATGTTGGAGCATATTTATTTGACAAAGGGAAAGAAAATAATTACTTGGGCTACTGCTGGATTTGTTTGAGGCAGATGCACCAAGACAGGCCAAGGCAGAATCCCCATGTGGTGTTGCAGATAAATGATGGACGGATTGGTCTTCTCTGGGCAGAGTGCCAGGGCATGTCCTAGGGAGCCCCACTACTCTGTTTTAAAGGGTGTAGTAGTAAATGAAACGTGGATAAACTGACCTGTTGAGTAGATACAAGGAGCCCATTTACTCTGTATTCCCTAAACTGGAGGCAGATAATCTCCTTTATCTTTGTTTACACTCAGCTGCACACAGGTTTATTGAGAGGAAAGCAGCTTTCCCTGCAACTCAGAATGCAATTATTGTGAGATTGTCCCTGTGCCTCTAATGGCTCCCAGTCAGCAATTGAGCCAGAGGCACTGCCAGCAAGGAGAGCTGCCAGGAGCTTCTCAGGGCTATGCTGGCCCTTTGCACTTCACACTGTACAGGCTGGTGGGACATGTCCTGCTGTCCTGCTGTCCTGCTCCTGGGGAATCTGGCAGTGGAAACATGCAAAATCAATATCTTCAGCATCAGTTCTTTAATTTTGTTTTACTGTCTTCTGTATGTGTGACTAATTCCCTCCTTCAGTGCTGCTGTTGTGAAGTGTTTATACACTCCCATCTCTCCCATCAAGTCTCTCTCCTCACCCTGAGCAATCATTCTACAGTGCAGAATTCAGGTTGTGCATGTCTAGCTTTTTCTTCTCCTCATGTTTCTCTTAATTTCTTGCCACCTGGGTAATTTTCTCTTTGCCTCTCTTAGCACTTTCAAACTAAGTTTTCACACAGTTTTGCAAGAGAGAGAAATGGAAGAGCAGGATCATGGAACACCCTGGTCTGCGAGAGCCCCACCCTGTTCTTCACTCTCATCCCTGGCTAGCTCTGCTAGTCTCCATATCCCTGTGTAACACAACAACATGGCCTCCTTGGAGTAGAGAGAGGGCTGGCCAGTGTCTCTGCCTAGAACCCCTAACACTGGACTCAAGAATGTGTATTTTTAACCCTTTGCATTGTAGGGCTACACCAGACAGAGTCAATCTGACTTTTGTCAGACACATCTGTGTTAGTTATTCTGATTGCTTAGCTTTCAAATTCTAACTACCAGAGGAATTGTGTGAGCTCTGGGGTTTGGTGTGGGGTTTTTTATTTCTAATTCTTTTTCTTTGGAATCAGACCAACACAATTAAAGTGACTTCAAATAAGTATTTTAAGTTCCATCACAGATTTCAAGTCTGGCTTAAGATAAGTTGTGATGATTGTGGGAAAGGACTGAAGATAGGCAGACTTACAAAAACCAGAGATGAATACACTATCAGGAAACCATGACAGGTGAATAAATGGTGGAGTAATACAAATAACCAAAAAAAGGGAGGATGGTAATTCTAACTGTCAGTGCTGACAGCAATTTTATACCAAAGAAGCACTGTTCAGTGGAGAGATAGGATCAGCCACAAACTAATAAAAGAACAGTATGAACGAATTGTATACTGAGCCAGGGGGAAGCAGCTGATAGGCTCAATGTCTGCTTAGACTCCTCTGCAATAAAGCTCTACAATGTCTCAAGGGTGGCAGTGATGGGCAAGAGATCCCCATGTGCTTTTTTAAATGGGCTTTCTGACATTGAGGCCACAAAGCATAGAGGCAGTGAAATGATAGATAATATTCAGCTTTGCTTTCTCTGCTCCTGGCACTGAAGGAGACTTGCTGTCCTGAACCCAGGAAAACCAGAGGGCAGCCCTTGGCTTTGGGATGGGATGAAGACTCATACAAATGCCTTTTTACATTCCTCAAGGCAGGGAGGGGACAAAATGTTCCTGTATTAAAGGCTTCGTGTTTGATAACCACGTGAGGATTTGGATATGCTAGTTACTTGTCTGCAAGCCATTAAATATGCTGTTTCCCTGCACAATCAGATTTACACTGCTGACCCACTCAGCTTTGTGGTTTATATCTGATAGCAGATTTAGGCTTTATATAATTAAGAACCAGAAAATTAATACAAAATTATCCCATTTCTTGTACAAATTAGAGGACTGTCACCAGTGTCTGAATGAGAAAAATGCCTGGAATCATCTTTATCAAATCAAATTTGAATTTGTCTGCAGTTGTTAAAGAATAATCTGTGCACCTCTATCTGTAATCATTCAAAAGGGTCAAGGCATGGCAAGCATTTTGTATGCAGGCCTACACAAATAACACCAATTAACCTTCTCTGATCAGTTCTCTAGAGAAAAAAATGTTATTGAGGAGTTTTTGCAATAGTAAGAACCGCCAAGAGAGAATTTCTCCCTGAAAAAAACCCAAAACATAACCAAAGATCACCATAAGAAGAAAAGGACAATGAAGTGTCAGAGAGAAGAACCAGCCAAGCAGCAACAATATTTAAAAGTTTTGGCTGCAATTTTCAGTAGGAAGCCAAGAAAATGAGATTACTTTGCCAAGGATGCTCTCACTGCTGTGAACTCAGGGCCTCAGGTCTGCCAGTTTCCAGACACTGTGACTTCCTTCCTGTAGGCATGAACAAAAGGGGGTGGCTAGTCATTAGCTTGTCTGAAGATGAGAGTGGGATCCGGCTTTAGTTCTTACTGGATTATTATCTCCTCTTAATTAAAATGTCCTATAGCATTTTAGAAGAAAGAGCCTTTGAAAGATGTTAAACCTCAAGACGAGGTAGGAAAACTTCCATCCTCAGAAATTTGAGAAAAGGGAAAGGTCATTTTTCCAAATTAGAGAAGCGAATCCAGGAGTATATTTTCTGACTGGTTCCAGAAAGGAAATCTTTATCCTCGAGCTGAAGCCAATTAGTGAGGCTCATGACTACATGTTCCACAAAGAGTATTTTGTGGGAGGAAGAAAAAAAGAAAAGCCAGTGGTAGACTTTGAAAAGGTGATGAATTTCTTGTCCTTCTTTCCATAGAGTAGGCACAAATGGCTGCAGGGCAAAGAGCCTTAAAGATGTCACAATGGCCTGAGCCCACTGCTCTTTGGACCAACATGCAGATTCCCAGATGTTCTCCACCAGCCATATCCCCAGCACAGGGCCCACCAAAGCTTGCTCAACCCTAAGTCACAGTCCTGAGAGAAAGTGCCTTGTTTTCAGTGACTTGAATGCTGGAACTGACTCATATTCCCTGTTTTGTTTATATATTCATCATATTTGCTTCCCACTTCTGCATCACTCCAGCTTATGTCACAAAATTAGAAAATGAGACAGACTTGTTAGAGACCAAATATGATCTCTGGATTGACTCAGCAGTGTTTATGTGGAGCTACCCAGATGTACTGAGGTTTGGCACATTGATGATGACAGAAAGGACAGGTTATAATAATTTTACAGTACCTCCCCCCCTTGAAGAAAGCCCGACCTATCAAAATGAATTGTCATCCCCTGACATCTCTGTTAATAATAGAAATAGATACTCATGAACATGCCTTTTAGATCTGAGTTCAAATTTTAAGACTCCCTGCAAAAGATTGCTGTTTTCTCCAATCTGTAGGAGTGATGCTCGTGACAGGTACTACCTCTCCCTCCACAAATGCTCTTGCTCATTGCTTCACATATGGGAAAAGATGATCCCAATTTCACACTTCAGATGTCTGCAAAAGGCTGAATCATCTTTATCTCTGGCTCTGACTATGGCTGGTTGTTTTAAGCTCCTGTGCAGGTGTTGATGGATGAAGGCACTGGGAGTGGGGTTTCCCACTGTGCGTGGTGGGTGCCATGCCTGGGCAGAGGCTGGCTGGCTGCACCCATTGACAGGTGTGGCTGTGGCTCCAGGGGGTGGCAGGTGAGTCCACAGGGACAGCAGCTGCACAGAGTTCTTCCCTGGCATTTGTGTGGGGACCAAAATGGGATCTGGCAGCCAACAGAGCAGATTTGTGTAGCCAACAGAAACTGGCAATGAAGGCAGCGGCTCCAGGAAAACAAACACAAATATAAGAGGCATAGCAACAACAAGATTCTATGGCAAGGATGGGAGATGAACTATCAAACTGACTCAAGCAATCAAGCACAAGCTGGCTGCACAGGGCATCCCTCAGCCTGGGAGGGAAGATGGGCAAAATACCCCTTTCTTGGCCCTGGAATGATGATATGCTGTGGGGGCAGCGAATTGCCGGGACAGGAAGCAACGATCAGCTGAAGGCATGGTTCTGGTGAGGGCTTTTTGTCAAGATGGGAAATAGCAAGGATCCTGTTTGAATCTCCTCCTTACTAATTATGCAACATGTTGCATGGCAAATTTTTGGCTAAGGTGATACTGAAATCAAAATCTACTCGGTCTGTATCCTCTGCCTTATTCAAGTATTTGCCCACACTCTCTCTATTCCTTTCCCTAACAGAATCACTGGTTTCAGACTGGCACTGCCTGGTTAAGAGAGTGGAAAGCAGCCATGAGAAAGGTCTGATGTTCCTTCTCCTCAAATACAGCAGGGCTGCATCCCCAGGAGTGAACACCCTGCAGGGATTGCAGCAGCAGTGCTGGGGCTGGATGGTGGAGCCACTTTCTTGGCCTGTGACAGTCTCTGCATGTTCAGTACAGGGTGCAGAAGAGCCTCAGAATGGCTGAGCCAGGTGGCCTGGGTCATATCTCTGTGAAACAAAGCCAGATCATCTCCTTCCCTCTAAAGATCGTCTCGTTCCCTCTAAACACTCTGCCAAGGCAGAGACCATGCCGGACTACTCACCAGCAGTCTGGGAAATGCAGGCAAATTCAAGACAAACATTGACATCAGCTTTTGAATCCTAACCAGCCAGTGCAAAGATACCCTTACTTACATTTGGTTTTCTTTCCAAGCCCATATTCTCCAAAGGCCTGGGAACAAGCTGCTCTCTCACACTGCCTGAGAGTGGAATTAGGATGATCTAGAGCCCAAAAAGAAGGGAAAAAACATCTTAATGGGGTCACACATTCCTGACTAACCTTTTATTTTTCTGTGGACCTTCTGTTTTGTTGTCTCTAGCAGGGTTTCTGGATGATGCCAAAAGCATAAGTCAGAAAAGTACAGCAATTTATGGAAAACACATCACCCCAGTACATCTCACAATGTGCTGCTCTTTTGCAGGGCAGCAGGGATCTCAAAACAACTGGACCCATGCTTCTACAGCATTCAGCTCCTCTTTCACTTTGTCTCCACCTCAGTATTGCACTTCTCTGTCTTGTGACAAAACAGCCATCCCCATGGCTTCCAGCTGGGGTGTTACAAACACAGGATTAGGACCATGGCCAGTGTGTTGTGTAAATTCCCTTAGGGTTAAAAAGGCAATGAGAATAATGACTTTGTGCAATCAAACATTTCTTGGGAAGGGAACCATGCCATCAGATTTGCAGGATTTAAACTTTTTAACACCTTGGAAGCACTCATTGGCCTTAAGGGGCTGCACCTATCAAGGTGTTCTGTACCACAGGGAGCTTATTACCATGAGCAAGACCAGGCAGCTCAGGGCATTACTCAGCAATCACCTTGGTGGATACAGCAATGACACTCATCACCTGGCCTGGCACCATGGCCTGGACTCAGGGGAAAATATTCAGTGGCCTGTAACTAAATGACTTGAAAATGGAGATTCTTCTGTCACTTGAAGAAAACTCACACAATATTCCTGGCAGATAATCAATCCCATCTTCTTGTGCTGGAGAATGACTGTGCCCCTCTATGATGATTTTCATGACATGGAGCATGTGCTATGCTGCTGCAAGACCACCTGTAATGGTCAGAATAATCTGGACCTCTTAAAACAAAACTGTGTCCGTCAGTGCAGGCTGGGGGGAAATTAAGTGGAGCCTTGCCTGAGCACCACTTTCCTGTCACTCTAGTTTTGTGGGGAAAGCATTGCTATAAAGGGTTGGATGGATATAAACAAGAGGTATTGATGCTTTAGATGTACTTCTTTTGGTGTTTCTAGTACACTCCTGCAGGTGCCTGTGGTTCTAGTGTTATTTTGGGGGCATGGGCCCTGTTTGGCAGCATGGTGGGCAATTGCTGCAAGGTGCTGCACACCATGAGCATGCTAAGGAGCTGGTGCCGCTGAGTTTCCCCAGTCCTTGCTGGACTGTTGGGTCTGTAACCATGACAGCCAGGAACAAACTCTGATTTTCATCTGATCCTTCACTTCTATGTCCTTAGAAGGATTAGGCCACACATAGACATTAAGTTTTTGTTTGATTCACTGTTTCACTAAGTGCTTAAACTGGTGGTAATCAGAAGGAGCAAGCTATCTCCTCTGGTGTGTTATAATGGTCTACTGGTGATAAGGGGCTTCTCTTTTGGGGTTCTCTATATGCTTTCTACCAATAAAACAATCTGTCTCTCACACATGAGGAAGTTGGTCTTGCACAATGAAGGTCCTAATCTGTCACAGGATGTTTTGAGGCTTGCGATGCACTGAGAGGTTTTTTCTGGACCCAGCTGGATGAGTGGCCTGGGGTGATCATAAAGGTCCCTCCTTCAGGGATCACAACCTTGCCTTGCACTGTCCCTGCCTGAAGCCAATCCTTGAGCCAGAGGTTATGATACTAAAGAAATGAATAAAAAAACCTTTCTGCCCTTGGGATCAATAATAACAAGAGAGGTGGATGTGCCACAACCTTTTCAAGGCAGGTATTATTCATACACCCCCTCAGACATGACTGGTGTATATAAATCATAGCAGAGACTATCTCAACGTGCCCTACTCCATTCTTGTAAGAAAAGGTGCACCTGGATTTTATTTCTTTTTCAATTCTGTTTAAAGAAGGAAAATAATCTTCAATATCATGGAAAGGCTTTTTAATCCCTCACAGACAATACAGAACAGAAGGCTCAGGATCCCTGAAGTGAGTGGCAGATGAAAAATGCTATTCTTTCTTTCATAAATCAAAAATCAGAGCAATTTTCTTTAATTCAGTCCTGTTATTGTGGTTTTCCCTGTTTCAAATATGAGCATTAATCCTCCTCATTTTATGCAGCTATGTAATTGCGTTCCCCAATCCAAGAGGACAAGTTTTCTTGTTTCAGTAATTCTCATGATTTGCCATTCCACTTGCAGCTTGGAGAGTGCACAGACAAAGAGGAAGAGCTCTGAACGACTCAGAGTCCAGGAGAACCTCTTGGGACACAACCAGCTTAGAGACAGCCTGGGGCGAAGGAGGGAGCAGCACAGCATCTCAGCCACTGGAGGACCATAGATGCTTCCTTCGGACGTGTAATCCACTACCCTTACACTGATTTGTGTAACTACCCTCCAAGGAGAATAAAATGGAGAACAAAAGTGTTAGGGACTGACAGAGGAGCTGGATGTATCTTATTAATTCAAGTAACATTTAAGTTCAAGTCCAAATGCACTTGATCCTTCATCTCGTTAGGCCACTTTCATTTCCTCTGTCTTGCATGTTTTCAAGTCATTGATTGTCTCATTCTGCAGCTAAAGCTGCTTAGCTGGGAGGCACTGGGGGTGGGGGGGGGGGTGGCAGGAGATTGCTCTGCCTGAAATGCTCTTACTTTATTGCTGCTTGGGTCTGAATTCCTTCCTGCTCTTGCAGTCAGTAAATGTTAAACATTGCTTGCTCCCAGTATTTACCTATTTTTAACCCTGACTCATTTTGTTTATTTCCATAATGTATGCCTCTCTATGCTTTACTTCTCAATATCCTCATTCATTTTTTTAAACCACAGAATATCCTCACTTATTTTCATTTGTAAGGACTTCTGTTGTTTCTATTTTGAGTTCACTTTTTAACTCTTTTTCTTTCTTCCTTGTCCAGCTCTTGGAGGTTTTTTTCTGAGATGTGGGAGGTTGTCTAGCCCAGGAGCTCATATCTCTCTGTATCCTCAGCTTGGAGCTGCTATCTACCTGTCAGAAACATTCACCTTGCTTACACTTTCCTCTGCAGAAATACCAGGGTCTACTGATTCATCCAAAAAAATCCTTAAGCGTCTCATATCCCATTGCACGGCAAAGGCAGAGCTGAAAGTGTCAGGAGACAAATTATCTCAATGGTTCATCTTGCTGCTTAGAAAAAGAAAATCAAAAATAAGATTTTAAAGGCAGATCCTATGGGAAGCCAGCATGGTTAGCAATGGAAAGAAAGCCCTTCCCTCCCCACTGCTAGTAATGAATCTTTCCCTCTCAGCTGGTCCCAGTCCTCCCATTGGAAAGCTAATTACCAGTGTAGGGCACACGTGAGCCGGCCATACAGCGTTAACTCCCAGACCCTAATGAGGCAGAGTGGCAGATGCTGGGGTTATTCAGAGGTTATGGGTGACCCTCCAGCCCATGAGGGGAAGCTCTCCTGGGGGTGGGGTCACTATAGACTCACACAGGGAGCCTGCCTGGGCATATCTCCAAGCCAACCAACAAAGCAGCAGACAGAAGGGTTAATGCTGCTCAGTAAATGAACCGGCATGAGACAAGAGAGGCTTGAATCCTTCTTCCCCTGTAATATAATTTGTTGGCTGCTGGGAGCCTCCCCTCATTTAACTGGGGCTTTTCTCTCAGGCAAATCAGGGTGGGTGCTGCTTGCACAGCTGCAACATTGATTTCCAGTTTGAAGTAGAAAAGGAGTTATTTTCTCCTCCTTTGTGTCATCCCAGAATGAAAAGGAGACAAATAAATAAAAATCCCCTCTGTGCAGAATATGACACTGAGAGACTGTTGTGCATGGCACAGCCCCCTCCTCCATCCACCCCTCACCCTCTGGATACAATGCTCCCTCATTAACTGGACTTTTCATTCAGAGGCTGTTGTCCAACTTAATTTGGAATCACTTATTGGATCGGATTCATATCAACTTAATAAGGCTTTAGTTGAGTGCAGAAAATCCATTTTTCAGCAGCAATAATTGCAAGTGCTGTTAGAAAGTGACTCCCTCCAGCAGACACTGATGGGGCTGCAATGCCTTACCACAGGGTAAGGCTTTCATGGGCATCACTGGAAGCTAGATGGGATAACACAAAGGTATTCCAAGGCTTAATTCCAAACAACACAATGTTTTTCCCCCATCTTTCCCCCCTCCCCAATCCTGCTGACCTCTGTTTCCCACTTTTTGGTGGGTTTCTCCTTCAGCCCCTGCTTCTCAGGTCTGTATGGACTCCCCGGCTTTGCCCAGTTTTGCACCTTGTCAGACCTTCCCCTGAACCCATCCTGCCTCTCCAAACTCAGTCTTCCTTTCCCACTTCACTGCCTGCACATCCCATTATCATTCTGTACTCAGCCCTTCCAAATGACCAGTTTCACCTACACCAGCGTTGAGGGAGACACATCCTTGCTCCCTGGTCAAGAGTGGATATCAAGCTCTGCCACGACAAAGAAATGCCCACCATTCACTACAATCCCATGCCTGCTGCTCTCCTTGCTGCCCCCAGGAGTTTGGAGAAGGGGTTGGAGCTCTGCTAAAAGTTCAGACGCTATAATTCCTTCTCTTATCCACTTGCAAATAATTTATGCCGAGCCAAAGAAGCACACCTGGATAAGAGGGGGAGAAAAGCCCGTTCCTATGGGCACAGCAGCAGGAACGCCCGGCAGTGAGGTGGTACCTCCATCCGCCCACACCACCTGAAGTGTCACCAGCAGCAAGGGGCAAAGTCTCCGGAAGGATTGGTTATCCCTTCCCACAGCTGCCGGCAGTCACCGCCTGCTCCGGCAATTCAGTCTGCAGCAGCGACTCCCTTTCACGTCCCAATCTGTCGGGCTGGGGAGGGGTTAAAGGGAGAGGCTGCCCGCCCCATATGCCGGGGGCTTTTCAGTGTCAGAGCGCAGAGCTGCTCAGCTGCTGTGCCTGAGCAGCGCTGGCTGATAGCGCTTTCCTTTCCGCCGGGCGTCCGGACAATTGCTCACACATGGCCGAAGCTCCTCACGCAAACCGGTTTTCCTCGAGAACATCTGTCATGAAAGGGTTTGGATGGACACATGCACATAGCAGGCTCACCTCTCCACCGTGCACATCTGCCTGCTGCTTCTTCCCAGTGTTCCCCAGCACCGACCTGTACTCTGCTTCCATGCCAATTAAAATGCAGTGGGGAGTGGGAGGTCGGGGGAGAACAGACAGACCTCCTTTCATAACTGCCTGAAGCCCTCTGACCCTTTATTTGAAAAATTAGCATCATAATACCTGGCAGTATCGCTGTGCTGTTAATTCTTCTCTCATTGTCCTCCTGAAAGATGCAAATGGCATCATCTATTACTAATTCTCAGCATCGGAGCTCTCTTTAGAAGAAGCTAGGTTATAAGAAAGTAACTCTAAAATCAGCTTAACGGGCTTCTGCGGAACCTGATCGCAGCTGGTGAGCCTGCCAATGTGCTCACACATTCCGAACACAGCGGTGGGTGAATGAGTGGGCTTGCTGCCCTTGCAGCAGAGCATCTCTATTCCTGCTAGAGCAATAGGGAAGGGGTAAAGTCCTCCTGTATCCCAAAAATGAGTAGCATTAAAGAAAGGCAGTGCAGGAACAACATCTCCCCTGGTTTTCATAGTCTTTTGTGCAGATGGAGAAGAGATTTTTTGCTTTTTTTATTCAAAAGCCCAAAGCAAACACTGACCTAAGGCAGCTCTCTGAAGATAATGGCCACTGTGGAGAGCTTTTGCAAATCCTGCTCCCAGGCAGAGAAGAAGAGTTTCATTTGAATAAAGGGAGGGAGTGACTGAAGTCAGAAAATTATAAAGCCATGAGCTGAACTATTTCTGGAAAAAAATCCTAAAACAAATAATTGAAGAATTTTTTTGAAGCACCTAGATAATAAGGCTGAGAAACTTTTAAGTTAATAGGAATATGTCAAGAATAGGTTGTATCAACCCGATCCAATTTCTTTCCTGACAGGTTAATAGGGTTTGTGGATGAGGCAGGAGCAAGCAGTCAATGTCATGTGTCTTCAGTAAGGTTTATGACATTGGACTTCTATGACAGACTCATAAACAATTTAGGGTAGCATGGCCCAAAGGCAGTTTCTATAGACTGAGTATAAGGGTAGCTTAAAACTGCTCACATTTAATTGTCAAGTTGGAATGATTCATCAGCTGAGATTTTGCAGTGATCATTCCTGTAGCAGATGTTATTCAATGTTTTCATTAATGGCACAGATGATGGAATGAGAACAAGCTTATTAAATTTGCAGGTGGCATTAATCTGGGAGGGACTGCAGGCACATTTGATAAGATTAGAATTCAAAGTGCTCTTGATAAATTTAAGAAATAGTCTGAAAACAACAGGAGACACTTTAATAAAGACAAGTACAAAGTAGTATCCTTAGGAAGGAATAATGAGATTTCTAAATTTAAGATGGAGATGGTGAGATGGGTAGTGGATCTGCTGGAGGAAAAGGGCTCATAAAGAGTCAGGTGCAGAATTTTGACCACAGTTACATTTTGGTGGAAAAAAATCAAAATCATATTGGATGTATGAATACACTTTTTAAGACAAAGAAAGTGAGTCTGCTTTGCTGGAGCAAGGCATTGATGCTCAGAAGTGGCTCATGAGCCACATGGGTGTCCCTGTCACCACAGGGCTGGTCTGCAGAGGAGTGGAGAGGGAAATGTCTGGAAAGTCATTCTCCCAGTCAGAGCACTTTAACCAATGGCTAAATGCCTGAAAACAAAACAAAACCCAAAAGCCAACCAACCAAACAAACAAAAAAAAAAATCCCCAAAGTAAACCCCGGCAGCCTAAACTTTGTAAAATTAAGGCTGCCTTCCTCCATCCTTCTCACTTCCACATAGGGATGCAGCCCCTGGGATGGAGTCACTTGGGTGACAGTGTAGCCCAAGCGGCTGAAGCACCAGCCCTGCAGAAATAAGTGTTTCCTTTGCACTCTTTTGCCAGCAACTGAACTGCCTGGAAACTGAGCCATCATTTTTCTAACTTTATGGGGGTAGGATTCTGCCCAGCTCAGCTCTCTGAACCCTCTGTACCCAGTGACCCACCCGGCTGTGGCAGCAGTCCCACTGGCCACAAGGTAACCAATTCTCAGCAAATACTTGCAAACCACGTAGATGTTGGCATCACTAGGCAAAATGGCACGTTTTTTCAAGCAAGCCAAATTTCACAATTCTCCTACACTTGAGCAGGGATCTTTGCCAGCTGCTGATTGCAGCATAAGTCCAATTAGAGGCTTGCCTGCCTTCCTTGGGGAGCCTGTGACCAGTGATATAATGACAAAGTCTCCCTAAAACAAGATTGTTTGTTTACCTTCTCTGCTCAGTTCCATTTGCTAATAAACTGCCCACACACATATTTAGTCCCATATAATCTTATGCCTCACTACAAATGGAATGGAATTGGTTTTCTCTCTTGTTTTATGTGAAAAAACCTGATGTAACCTATGCTATTTCTAAAAGTCAAGGACCCATTGGAATTCAAGCTGTTTTATATTTTTCTTCCTGTCTCCCACTCTCTGTTTCCTCAGAAAAAAAAGTCTTCTTTTCCCCCAAAGTGAACACCCTGGAGCATACCCAAGCCCAGCTACACCACCTGGGTTTTGCCACAAGCCCTGGTTTCTCCAGGAGACAGTTTCAGGCGCAGCAGAGAAAATCCAGCTGTTCCTCACCCTGAGAAAAAAGTCCCTCCTCGCTCCCCTGCCATGTCCCAGATCCCCTCCTTTCTGCTCTAGCTCCAGAGATGTGCTCTGGCCACCTCCTTGCTTGGTCTGACTCCAAGATGAGCCCAGCTCCTGGGGTGCTGGAGCCATCCAGTCCCTACAATGGCACTCTGTCCTTAGGATAGTTTGAGCAAAAGGCTCTTTTTGGTGGTTTGCCCTAGGTGGTTTGTCCTAGCCTGTTCTGCTAGGGTGGTAGCAGTGGGGGTCTGTCATACTGGGATACCACACCACCAAAAGCAACACACCATGGAAAAACAACACCTGCGAACTTAGATCTCATTAAACCCCTCCCAGACTCCTTTTATAGGATTAAAGTAGGTAGGCTTTAGCTAATTCATTGTCACTCTCCTGGCTGTCCCCTTGGGGAACCTGGCGGTCACTTGCACCAGGAGGCTTAGATCAGCCCTAATGAGCTCACGTCTGCAAAACAGGAGCCCACCGTTTATGCTGGGAGCATTGTGCAGAAGAATGTGAGACAGCAAATGCTCACAAATGCTCACAAAGCCAGTTCAAACACTCATTTTTTTACCTTAAGATACACATTTCCTTAGATAGCTTAAAATGCCATGGTGACTGCTGTTTGTTAAAACACAGACAAAGGCTCTCTTGAGAGCCTAGAGGTTTTTTGGCCAATTAAGCAAAGATCTTTTTGTAACCAGAGGGGTCATTTGACTGGTACAAGTCCACCTAAAGGCGTATGTACAGGCATTGTTAAAACCCACTAAAAGATGAGGGGAAAACAAAACTGCAAAATTGAATGTAGAGCTTTGGGAGGGGCACATGTCCTTCTGTGCCCTCTGTATGCACTTGTACACTCCTTCTTAAATCATCCTTTAGTGAGAGCAGGAATGTCTCTCAGGAGTTGCCCTGAGCAGCAGCCTCAATGTTAGTGCTGTTGCTGGGCTCCTGTCTCCAAAACTCTGCTCGCTCAAGTGGATGAAGAGTTGGTACAATTATCCCAAAGCCTGTCTTGTTTAGATCTGGGGGTGTCTCAGGCTGAGATCTCCAGATAGGGGCTTTTGCTGTGGGTATTTTTTTAAGACTACCTTAGTGCCCTGCATACCCTGCAGCCACCCATGGAGCATCAGTAACGCTGGAACAGGGCATGTGCCCACAGCCCTGGGCATTGCTCATGGCACAGCTGCTGCTGTCACAGTGCAGACCTGGCTGCATGTCTGCTACCCAAAAAGGGCAAAGAAAATCTCTGTTGATAAGTGAGAGCTACGCAGGTATGGAGTTTTGCCAAGGGAAGGTGTTTGGGCTGTTTGCAAGAGCTGCTTCTGCTTAATAAGGAAGTGCAAGGCTGCTTTGCTGTAATAAAGCACGCTGAGGAAATGATTTGTATAATCAAAAAGAGCTCTGCGTGAATGCAGAAAGTAGCTAAAGAAGCTCTCAGAAAATTACCTTAGAGAGTATAAGGGTTAAAAAGATATGGGGGAGCCTTGCATGGGGTTTAGGTTCCTCAGCACCAAGCTAATGTGCTTCCACTAGTCTGTGCTGAAGTTACCAGAACAAATAACTTTGGACTTCAGGAATCGAGTGTGAATATTGTGGACTTTTTTATTTCCCCAGAAAGACTTTTCTTAATAAAAGGAGTGAGATTTGTCAGATGTGACCCTAGAAAATCTACTAAGCATTCATTGGCTTCTACTTACTTAAAATGTTCTTTGGAAGTGCACAGCCTTGGTAGATCTATGCCCAAACACAAGCTGGAATTCACATTTGTAATAAGCAAAGTTGAATTGAAATGATGAACACATTTTTCCCCATATGTCCTTCCCACAAAGGTAAAGCTCTAAGTTGTTAATTGCACTCAAAGTAGCCCCCACTATTTTCTATAAAGTAGGCTTTCACCTGTCTGATAGTGCTGGGTTTTTTTTTTTTAATTTCATGCCATTTTTCTCATTGGCTACCTGGCCTTATTCATCTCCCAGTGCCCAGGGAAACAATATTTTACACTTCTTTGGAAAAATGTCATTGTAATTTCATCAGGAAGTGTGGGCTGAAGCCAGTTTGCATCTCATTCTCAAGGTAAATATTGGAGAAGAGTCAGAGGCCCCTCTGATGACAAGGATACACTGGAGCCGTGTGTGAAGCTGAGGCCTTGCCCTGCCTGGACCCCTGCAGATCTGGCCACCCATGACTATGTCCAAGCTCTGCCTGGCCTAGGGGCTGACCCAGATCTGAAAAGAAAAGCTGTTTGCTGTGGGCCTGCTGCCAGCTGATACAAGATTTAACTTCTCTGGCTCTTTGTGTGGGGAATAAAAAGATGATGCTTAAAATTCAGGCCAAGTCTGCCTGAGGTCAAGGCTAGAAGTGAGTGCTGGACCTCATCCTGAACAACAGACATTGTCAGAGACTTGGCCTCTTGTGGTGGAGTACATCCTGATAAAACTGACCCTTTCTGGCTATGGATAGAAATTTCAGGAAGAGGGTGATGAAAACATGGTGACATCTAAGCCTTATTTCAAGCCTGCCTATTGTTATTACTATTGCTTTGCATTTAAAGCTTAATTTTGATTATTAGAAAGCAAGGTGACTTGTGCTGCTTGTTTACTTCCTATATCACTTTAGGTTAAAACCTCTTAGGCAGAAGCACTTGCTGGAGACAGCATCCTACTGTGTCCCCTATTAGCTTCAAAGTGGTTCATAGGCTTGGGACTGGCTCTTGGCACAGAGGAAACTGCAGTTTTGGTCCAGAGCTGTGATGGACCGACAGCTTCACTTACTGTTAACACCTGCTGCTTCAGAGGTTTCTGCACATCCCTGATGCAGGAACAAACAGGAATGGGACAAAGTCTGTGTCACTTACAGATGAAGAAACTGGATTAATTCTTGTTCCTTCCTTCGAAGTTTCTTCTCCCCAAACCTATCCATGACTTTGAATCCCACTTTTAAGGGGTGCATTTCCCTTCACTGTGCTTCTATGAAATGTTGCTATTTATCCTTGCTCCCTGAGAGGCTCCAGGAACAGCTGCATTGGGAACTGGCCTCACTTCTGGCATGAGGGGAGCTGTCAGAGTGCCCAGAGACATGAAGAGGCCAGATGCAGGAAGCTTTCTATTTACCCTAATGGGACTGAAAACATGTTTAGTAAATTGGCAAAATATACTGAGAACAGAACTCAGCACACTGGAAAATGTGGGAGTTGGCAAAGGCACTCATGGCATTAAAAGCATATATGCAAAGATGCCAAGCGTTATATTTATATAAGTAGCAGGCAGTGGAACATTCCCATCCTGCTAGATGGTCACCAAGGCCCTGCTTCCCGAGGGAAAGGTGACCTCAGGGTCCCACCATGAGCTACCAAGTGCTCTCAACTACACACATCAGTGTCCAACAGGTCAGGCAGGATGCCCCATGGCAAGGGCAGAGGGCAGACCAGCATCTTGGTGACAAAAAAACCCAAGTGGCCCTCCAGGCTACCAGTGAAAGAGGAAGAAGTGACTGAAGAAGAACCAAGTGCTCTGTCCCTTTGGTGTGAAGATCAGATCCTGCCTCTCATCCAACGCCAACACCATGAACCAAGGGTTGAGGAATTTAATTTTGTCCCTGCTCTGTCACCAGGGCAGATCTACGTAAATGTTTTGTCTCTTTTAAGCTTTCCCTTGTTTACCTTGACTGAGCTCATACCACTCACTCACCCTCATTTTGGTGACCACCACGTGCAAAGCCACAACGTTCTCTGCCATAGTGCTGCTGAACACTCCCAGCCAGCAGGGAAAGAGGGAGCTGGCACAGCCAGCACTGCCTGACCTCAGCCTGATGCCATGGGACCCTGCAAATCCTGGCACCAGGCTGTGGGCAGTAGGTCAGAGCTCTTCTTCCCAAAGGACTGGCTGAACGCCACCGCGCTGTGTCCCCATCACGTGCCCCACACACAGCAGACTCTCAGGGTGGTGCTGCACAAGACCAGCCCTGGATCTTGCTGACCCTGAGCAGCTCCTGCTAACTCCTACTTTCTTATCATGTGCTTTTCCCTTCTTTTGGTTCCTCCTGCATCAGATTCCTTGTGGGCAGCTTTCTGTGGGTGCCTGAGGCTCCTCACTGCCCAGCTCACTGACTCAGTAGGGTATGGCAGGGTGCAGGGACAGGTTATTTCCTAGGAACTCATCGTGTTTTCCCTAAAAGAATCTTTCCTGCTGATACTACAGTCAGGTGCAGGACAGCCTGTTGCAACCTACCCTAACAAGCACCATTTTGCTTGCAGGGAGGTGCTCCAGTGCACTGCAGAGAGCAAGGGACACTGAAGAGTAATTCACTTTTTTATGTAAATCTTGGCTTCCAACGAGCAAAGGTGCTCTGTTTCCCACAGTGAAGTTACTGAAAAAGCCTTGGCTTTAGTTCACTGTTTATGAATTTTTTCTATGCTTTTGTTAAATAAACCACTAGTATCAGGACAAAATCTCTCACTGGTGCATGAACACATTCTGGTTTCTTCTGGGAGTGAGTGAGTTTGGTGTCAGTGAGAACCTGGGAGAGAGGAGCTCCACAGCCCAGAGCAAATGGCTACAGGCCAGGGAGGTGCACACCAGCAGTGGTGGCTGAGGAGGGGACACCCACCTCTGGCAGAGACTGTTCCTCTGAGGTGCTGCTGCAGTGGCAGTGGTGGAGTAGTGACTGCCCTGGAAGGTGACCCCACTGAAAACTTTAGTGTCACCTGCAGGAAGCCCTGAATTTGAGCTTTCAAGATGAGGAGATGAGGTGGGCATGCTCTGGGTGACGGTCTGCAAACCCTGCTCTGGCTGCACTGGTATCCAGGCTGGGAGCAGCTAGAGGCACACAGCAATGGTCTTCTGGTGTGACCACCCAAAAACTCAGCAGAGTGCAGGAGCTTGCTGGGCAGCAGCACTGCTGCGGCAGAGATCACAACCAGTGACATGAGTGCCTCTGAGAAGGGCACAGCTGCTGACCAGGGAAGCCACACCTGCAGCAAACCACCAGCCACAGCTCTGGTGAGGTTCCTGCTTTGAATATTCACCTTTTTGGTCATGCAGGGTGTTGTCCTGCATGGCTGTGGCTCTGATAGTGCCACGTAGGCAAAGAGGTCACTGGTGGATGCTCTGCCCATTCTGCTGGAGCCTTCCAGCTGTTGGCAGCTGCCTGGCTTTGTCCAGGGGCTGAAGCAGTTAACTACAGAAACAGCTGAAATGTTAAACTAGGTGGCCTATATATGCCAAGAAACATTCCCAGCTGCTCTTTGATGTTGAATTTAATCTGTAGTATGCTGTGCAAGTACGGTTGGCTGTGCATCTCGTATAAATTAATTACAAAGCCCTCGCCGCGCACGCAGGGAACAGCGGGCAGCACTACAAACACTGCGTGCAGTCATTTAAGGTCGCAGGGGGAAAGCCTGTTGTGAGGCTCTGCCAAGGGGCTTTGCCTCCTCCCTCCTTGGGAGGACATCCTGAGCATCACAGTTTCTCTGGCTGGTGAGCTGTAGTTAGAGCAGATGGGTGTTTCCCTCCATCCTTGTCAACCCCAGTGGGAGGCACAGAGCCCCCTACTCAGTCACCAGCACCCTAGGATTCAAAGATAAAGCATGCACTTGGTCTGGATCCTGGGGATACACTTACTCTTTAGCAAAAAGATGAAAACTAGTAGATATGGGGGCTGTTCCAAAAAGGGGCCATGCAGAATTACAGGGAGGCTGTAGTGGGGTCACTCGTTGGAGGGCTGGTTATCAGGACCTGGGTTGGTGTCCTGCATTTTTGGGAAAAGCACCCTGGGAAAATGAGAGACACCTTCTTAAGATGCTGCTGCTTGGCAGTGGCACTTGGTTCAGTCTTGCAATCTTTTGTTCTCATCCTTGTACCAACAAGCTCTGAAGTCTTTACCTTGCATCTTAAAAAGTAAATTGCTGCTTAACTGTTGTTGGGAAGTGGGGAACACACATTCCATCTGCACTATGCATACATACCAGGCCCCAGCAGCACAGCACCTTGTTTCCCTGCTTTGTGAAAAGAGACAGGCAATGCCCTTTTCAGAAAGGAGAAGGCATCCTCTTTCTTTCTCCCACTCTTCTGACCTGGAACTTTGTCAGTGGAAATCAACTAACACAAAGGAGAAGCATCTCACATTCTGCCAGAGATTAAGCCAAGGAAATCTCAGTCCACAAGGTGAGAAAAGAAAAAAAAAGGCAACAAACAACCAGAAGCAAGAATTCAGAAGGAAAAAGCTCATACAGCCTCATACTTGTTGGTGGAAAACTGCTGCAGTGCCTACCCCAACATCTGATGTTGATTACCTACTCATCCTTCTCACAGGATTTTGTAATCATTAGCTAAATCAGCTTACTTTAATGAGGAAAAGGGGCTGGGAGTATCCAGGATGAAGGGCACAGACTGCTGGGTATGCAGGGCACTGGTGTGGGTAGCACTAGGGCTGGTCTGGGGTGTGGCTTGGGCTTGTGACTGCTGGCAGCTCCCCTTCCCTACCTCAGTGGTTTGAAAACACCACCATTGAGCTGGCACCTGAGCTTTCCCTCCCTGCTAGAAACCCTCAGCAGCAAACGGCTGAGAGATGGATGGGGGTGTCCAGGCAGGCAGAGAAGCTCCTTACTCTTGGTTTCATTGGCATGGCAGCACAGCCACTCTGCAGTGAGAGAATGCAATGGCTGCAACTGACAGCACAGCTGACCTTGGAAGAAAGGGCTCCAAACAAGGCTTAGTCACTAATTTTCCAGCTCAAATCAAAGAGGACAGAGCTGGGAGGGAGTTCTGTCTTTGTTTCTGCATGTTCCTTCTATAGCTTCTATTGTTGTAGCCCCTCAGAAACATTCACAGCCTTCCAGAGGAGGCAAGATCATTACCAGACCCCAGTGTGGTGCCCAGGTTTAGGGGAAATCCCACTTTGCCACATTAGTTCTCACACTTTTGCAACACTGGTCTCCACAGCCCTCTTTCCATTTCCCACTGCTCCATCCCTCCTGTTTTTGGCCGGCAGATCCACTCGGTAGGGTGTGAGACAGGCTCCTCTCAGCTATCAGAGGACAGGCAGTTTGCCTGTGTCATCTGCCTCACCTTTGCCTGTACCTGAAAACAAAGCACAGACAGCTCTTTTCCTGTAGGCAGCTCTCCCTCAGCTTTGCTTTCCCCAAGGAAATGCCACAGCAGGTGCCAAAGATGTCAGAGGGGCTGCAGCCGCCCCCGAGTGCAGCTCACTCCTCTCCCTGCTGCCATTCCCCACCAGGGAGAGAGAACAGCAGATGCCTTTTCCTGCCCTGCAGCAGCCACAGTCCCCATAAAGCCATTGTGGCCTCCAGCTGTGGGTGAGGAGCCAGAGGTGGCTGCAGGGTTCTGGCCATGAGGGAAATGGAGGGGCAGGAGCTGCAGCCCCCATAGCACAGCCCACTGCCCACCTGTCTGCACTGCTCACTATCACAAGAAGCACAGCCCAAGGTATAATTATGGACCATTTACAAGTGGCAGTCATGTGGAAATCTAATCCCAGGTATAATCACTGCACTGCTATCACTGGCACAGCACCTGGGACTGCCAGCAGGCAACAAAGCCTGCTGGGATGATATCTGCTGACTCTTAGCATTGCCACACTTCGAGAGTCAACTCTCAAAAACCAACTCTCTCCATTCAACATTCACACTTCTCTCATATCCACACATGCCTTGTTCATTTTTCTTGCAGCAAATCAGGCTGCTTTGCATCTGCTGAGCACCAAGGAGGGTTTGGGAGGTAAATTACCCAGGGCGGGAGGCTTGAGACAAATGCAGAATGTTAATCCAGGAGATGACCCTGTGGTGTCTCATCTATTAATAGGAGATGTAAAATATGTATGCTTCCTGTGAAAACTGAATGTAAGACCTTTAGATACAGAAGCCATAAAGCTGCTAATCCGGGGATTAAGGAAGATGATAGCTGGCAAAAAAAAAAAAAATAAAAGAAAACCAAAAAACACATGGAGAAACTTAGAGGTGCAACAGCTTCAAATTATACATTAGCCAACACAACAGCTCCACGTATTGGCATCACCACCACAAGCCCAGCACTGCTGAGGAGAGCGTGTCAGCCTTTGCTTCCAGATGTGCCATGTCCTTGAAGCCATCAGTATAGGAACCTCTGGTCACCAGAGATGGATGCCAAGCAAACCCCAATGCAAAGTTAGATGTTTTTCCCACAAGGCTGATCAAACATCACAACATGTTTCTGGAAGGGGAGAGGCACTCAGTTGCCTGTTGTACCAGGTTTTTGTGCCCACCCTGTAGGCTTGCTGCTGGTTTCAAGGTGCTGCCTGTAGGACATGCACAACAGGATGGCTTTTGCCCCTGCCAGCCATGTGCCTTCTGGAAGGCTGTGTGGGGGAAAGCAAGGTGACCTGTGGGTTGAGACACAGGCTCAAACAGTGTGTTGGCTCTAGTCCTCCAGTGTTCAGGAAGGTAACTACTGCAAAGCAGCTTTAGGGTAAAAGCTAGTCCTGACTGCTCTTCTGCAAAGTACGTTATGGCTGTGAAACTCAAGAAGCTGTCATGGGTAGAAGAGCTTGAACTCCATAGTCTAACCATCCTCCCAGATCTTATAGCTTATAAATTTACCACTCAGCACATTTTCTGTAGCATCTTTCAAAGGAAACTGTAGGAAGTATTTTCAAGTGTGAGAAAATGACAACCCTAAGGGTGAAAACTGAAGTCAGCAGCTATCTCAACATACTGTAGGAACAACAAGACAATCTCAGATGCAGAATAAAAGGACTGAAAAGAGGATTCTCATGGATGCTCAGAGGAGCTCAGTTGCTGAGGCGAGCAGCTGGGGGTAAAAGCAGCTATATGCAAAAAAGCATTTCAGAATTCTGAAAAATAAGGGTGGCAAGCCAAAGGGGTGTGGGAGGCCACTGAGGAGCACAAAAAAGAGGAAAAAAATCTTGCTCTGCTCCAATGTGACCTTCTTTTACAGGGGATGGAGTCTGTGCCCAACCTGCTGAGATAGCAAAGCTTCTGCAGGAGTCTTGTGCAAGAGCTGGAGCCCCTTTTAGTGACACTGGGTACACACAAGGCTCCCTCTGGCTCCTTCAGATGACACTCTGGGAGTAGCTTTTTCACTTTAATTTTTTGTGTTTTAGTTTGTTGTGGGGCTTGGTGGGTTTTTTCCTCCTAAAAATGCTATTTTCTCAAAGACATTGAGTATGTCTTATTCTGCTTCAGAGAAAATGTTCAGATATTGTTTTTAAAATTTGTATTCCAATGCCAATTTTTGTACTTTGTGCATACACAAAATTATTTAAAAGACAGAGATTCAAATGCAACCATTTGCAGGCCCCAAATCAAAATGCCTTGACCAGAAACAAGTTTTTGAGATTTCCTTGAAAGAAGAGCAAAAAATTTGTGACAATATAGAACCTACTTTTCCTCTTTCCAGACCTTGCCACTTTTCACAGATCAGAAAACACAATTCTCACAACAGCTTTCTTCCCCTTGAAAGCCTGTCCATCTGACTATGCAGCACCCTCAAAGAGCAGCCTGGGGACATAGACCCTGCACCAGATCTCTGTGATACCCTTCCAACACAAAAAAGCTGCCTTGCTCTGAAAGCAACTTGTGTCCTGATCCTGGTAAAGAAAGTTTCCTGTCATCATCTTCATGCCCCAGCCTAGCCCCAGGGGCAGAATTAGTTCCTCTCATGAGAAGTGATCCTAGCCCAAATGGGACATGCTACCTTGCAGGACCTGCAGAGCTGAGGTTACACCTGGGGACAGGCGGCCAGAGCTGCAAGATGTGCCAACAAAAAACCAGAGACACCTACAGGGTATTGATTATTTTGGCTGTTTCAAAGTTGCAGGCAGCTGCCTGCTCTATGCCAGCCTGCTGCCTCCCTTCCCCGGGCTCAGAGGGACCCGCTGTCCTCTCCAAGTCCTTTCCACCCAACACCTTGCAACAGGGCTAAGTAAAGTAGGTCTGCACCCATCCGGTGCTGTGTAAGCAGGGGGCTTGCTTGAAGAAGCCTCCAGCCCCTTGGACAGGGCCACCTTCGTTTGCTGGGGCACAGGAGGGGGTATCTGAGGAGGAGCACACCCCACTGCTGCCAGCTCTGGGCCCTCACAGCAGCCTGCCCTTTCTCTCTCGCCTCTCCCTGCATTACCAACAGGACACACCCACTCATAGCCCTCATGGGTATTCCTGGACTTGGCTCTCCCAGAGAAGATGACAGAAGGGGCCAGGCCCTCAGGGAAGAGCAGGGGGCAGTGCTACCCACCGGCTTTATCTGCCCCCTCCAAGGCTCCAGCTGACCTGGGAGAAAAAATAAGACTCAGTATTGCCTGAGGAAAAACCAAATCCTCCCCGTCAGCATTGCAGTGGCTTACTCCACACTCAGTCTAACAGAACCGAGTCTCTGTGCTCCAGCCTGCCTTGCATCCTCTCAGAATGTATTTTAATGTGTTCAGCACTGCATATAACAAATCCTACTGGTGTAGCTGCCTTAGCACATTTCAGACGCATCGTGTTTAACAAACTGTCCTATTTGGAGATGCAGAATGCAGGCTGGTGTTTCTCCAGCCCAGGACTATGAAAAACAGGGCTCTGCCGTGCCTTTGATCTAAACAAAAGGCTTTCTCCCCCGCAGCGAAGGAGGCTGCTAGACCCTTCTCCTTTATAGATGCTCCTCCAGCAGATATTCATGAGCACTGCTTGGGAGGGACTCTGGACCAACCTCTCCCTTCCCCACTGCTGCCTGGGGCCCCTGAGCCCCCATCTCTCTGTGTCCCACTCTCTGTTAGTCACTGTCTCTGTCACGGACTCTTATCAAGCGCAGGACATTCCTTAATGATAGTTCACAAATTTTTCCTTTACTTTTTTTTCCCTTTCGTTCAAACACCAGGCTCTGGCTGGATTGTGTGGGATCCAGGGGCAGGTGCAGCCCTCTCCTTGTTCCCCTCTGCACTCTGGTTTGCTTCTTTCCCCTGGTCCTGCTTGGAGCTGGTTTTCCATCCTTGCCTCTCTCCTGCCTGATTAAGTGCCTCAGCCGAAGCTCCTGGGGCACAGTGAGCTGGTGACTCTGAGCCACTTGATTTCCTTGGTCCTGCAGAGCAAGGCTGCACATCAATGTCAGCCCCAGGCCACTGGTGCCTGCTAGAGCCGCTTCAGCGAGGCTGTGATTGCGCACTTACTAAAGCTGCTGGGAGGGAAACCAAAGCCTGCCTGGGCCCGTGTAACCCAGCAGCGTGGCGCAGGTGAAAGCTCCCGTCGGCCAGCTGCTGCCTTTTGTACATCTTCTCACAAGTGCCTCCTGCTGCAGAGAGCTGCTGACCCCCCTGTGAGCTGTGCTGCACCCCACGCCTGCCTGCAAGGAGTCAGGAGAAATCTGCCTGCACCCATCCATCTGCTTGTTGCTGGGGAAGCCAGGAAAAAATGTGCCTGAAAGTCTGAGGTTACTTATCAAATGTGGTCACACAGACCAGGGCTAATGCTGTGACGATCTGCTCTGAGCAAACAGCATCAAAGAGAGAGGGGAGAGGGGCAGAGCTGAGAGCACATCCTGTGGCAGTTGTCTTGCCATTGAAACACCCAGCAGGGAGGTCAAAGGCTTGACCAGGCTTCTGAATTAATAAAAGGTGGGTGGGTGGGTGATCTAGGCAGCCTCAAACAATGCAGTTGCTGCAGAAGGCCTCTGGCTCTTGTTTATGAATTCAAATCTTGGCGGAGGGTAATATTTTCAAAAGTACATTTATACGTGCCAGAAATAACCCCATAGTTCCTTGTGACATCAGATGACACAATTGTTTGAGTGACGAACATTGAAAATAAATGTTTACTACTTCTGAAACTCTTACCCTGATGCAGCAGCCTGAGCTATCCTCGGAAAACTGCTCATTACTTCGAATCAATTTTGAGAGATCTCTTTGAATGCAAATTTCTCTTTAAAAAAAGCCAGCATGACATATTTTGACTTTCCTTGTTTGACAATATCATAGTTATTTCATCTCAATAATGTAAAATGTGATTGTTTCGGCTGTGCCTTCCCATTTTGCTCTGTGTGCTTTTGTATTTCATTATCATATTTCAATGCCACAAAGCCCAGATGGAGTATGTACAATATTTCATCTCTTTTACATGTTCTGGCACAATCACACTGAAAATTTTGAACTTTATCACAGTAAAATGTTTGGCTAGCTCCAAGGGAGGATTAAAGTTGTTTTGGAACTTGGATTTAAAAAAATAATTAAAAAAAATCAGCATTTTCCCCCCTGTTATGCAGCAAAACCAGCTACTGAAATGTCAGATATTCCCTCTGAAGAAATGTTCTGTTTCCCAAGGATTCATTTCTTGGCCTCTGTGAAATGGTACATTTTAGTCCAGTTCCCAGTGGATGAGCCTTCAGTTTCTCAAAGGACGCCCTTGTGTTTGCGATGACCTCATCACGTTGTATGTTTGAGGATGCGGTTCTCCATTAGGGTTTATCCATGGGGTTAAAGTGAGTTCAAAGGTTCCCACGCAATCCCACTCTCTGTACCTCCCTCTCCGTTTCCCTCACACAGGCATCGTCCTCCTCTGTACCTTGAAACTGGACCCGTGAAACACACCAGAAACCTCCCTTGGAAAAAGGGGTTGCATCAGGATAGGGACAGAGCTGCCGCCATTTCCTTTGCCACCCCCCTGTGTCTAATAGCCCCTGGTGATGCCCTTTACCATGCTGTCATTCTCTCTCGTTACAATCTTAGCTGCTCTTGAGACAACTGCAACATTAGAATGCCGGCACGCCCGACTTGGTCTCCGAGCATCCTCCCAGAGGGACCCGGTTATGTGAGGCTCGCTCCAGAGCAGGCTCGGGCCAGGCTGGCTGCGGGAGCCGGCCCTGCAGCTCTCTCTGCAGCCAGGCTCTTCCCCTGTTCCGCTGCACCTGGAAAAACTATGCGTGTTCCCCTGCGCCCACGTTTATTCCTTTTTGCCTTTCTCAGGGAATCGTAAAGCAGTCCTCGAAACCACGCGGCCCTGACCAGCACGATCGAGGCCCCACTTGTACCGCAGAGAAGGACCGGACAGTGCCGCTGCCGACCCTCGGTAGCTCCAACCCGTCGGACATGAAGCGATGGGACCCCCTCCGGCAGCTCCCCGACGGGCCGGGTGGGACAGGAGCCTTTTGTTTCTCCCGTGGGATTTTTTCCATGAATGCCCCCGCCCCTCCTTCCCCCGCAGGAACCCGGCCCCGGACGCCGCTCTTTGTTCCCACGCGTCAAGATGCGGTCACAGGTGGCCCACGCGTAACCTGCACAGAAGGCACACGGGACCCAGCGCAGCCCGCAGGTAACGCAGCGCTCCTGAGCGGGGCCAGCCCGGGCCGGGCGGCGAGGCCACTCCGTCGGGCGGTGGCGGTGGCGGTGGCGGGTCCCGCCCGCCGTGGGCCGGCGCGGGCGGGGCGGGCGGGCGCGGTAAAGGCGGCGCCGCGCGGGGGCCGGGCTCAGTCTGGCCGCCTGCGGGCTGCGCGCCGCCGCGGCCGCCCCCGGACCGCTCTGCCCATGGGGCAGCAGAGCCGAGCCCTCGGGACTGTCCCCCGCCGCCGGGACCTGCGCTAGGGCGGTGAGTGCTGTGCGCGTCCCCCCGCGCCGCGGACTTTCCCCGCCGCCCCTCAGGGTCCCGGGGAACGGGAGCGCGGACGCCGCTGCTGCGCCCCGCGGGAGCCCGGTACTGGCAGCCGGCCCCGCTTCCCCTCGCAGTCAGCACGGACGCGGGAGGGATGGATGGACCGACTGACGGACAGGGGCTTAAGGAGAGGGATCAGCCCTTGTGCTGGCTGCGATGGGACCGTGCCCGGTCCGGGTAGGATGGGTGGAGGAGGAGGTGGTGCAGCGTTGTATCCTGGTGGGAGGGTGGCAGGTTGCTCCGAGCGTTGGAGGGACAGCAGCCGTGCCGAGGTGACGCGCAGGCGGTCCCTTGGCTTTGTGACGAGGGCTTTCCCCTGGCTGTTACTCGACTCAGAGGCAGGGGTCCGATGTCGCTTCTTTCCTGGAAGTGCTCCGTTCCTTTCCGTCCACTCGGGAAGCGTCACCGGAGAACCACGGTCCCCAGATGAGTACTTCAGGTGCCTAAAAGGGGAGGCTGAGTCCTGGCTAGGGGGTCAGCCTCGGTGGCTGAGCGTTGCTGAGCGTGGGGTGGGATGAGGGAAGGTAGCACAGCTGTGCTCCCCGTAGGATGCAATCCCGTGGGTGTGCTCGGGAGCCCTGGCCGCAAGGAGGGCATGGCCATGGTGGACGGCGAGCTGCTTGCGGGGGATGGAGGGAGAGGGGCAGGGGGCGGGAGCCGCGATGCGGGAGGGAGCTGGGACAGACCCCCGGCCATCACAGAGGGGAAGGTGAGGAAAGCCAGCTCTCAGCGGGCTATGCATCCCTGCCAGGGCTTGCACATTCCTGCGTGCTGAGCGGTCTGCTATGCCTCTTACGGAGTCTGGCTGTCCCATCTGGGCAGCTTTGTCTAGAGCAGCAGCGATTAGGCTTCTCTGTTGAGTTCAGCTCCGACTGAGTAAACCAGGCTGAGCAAGAAGCAGCGCCTTATTCAGCACCTGCTCCTTGCCCTGCCTCAGCGCTGCTTGGAGTTGGAGTTCAGTGAGCCTTTTTCTTACCTGAGCAAGGAACCTGACCCTCTTGCAGCTGCCTGAGAATCAGGGTTGCTAATGATTAAATGGGTACCATTTAATCCCCTCAGTCTGCAAAGGCTGGGAGTTACAAGTGCCAGCAGCAACCAAAGCCTTGTTGACATTAGGGTACCACTAGCACAGCTAGCCATGAGAAACTACAGAGTGTGCAAGAGCACTGGCTATTCTGGACTTAGCATAAATAACTTGTTCAGTAACTCTGTCTGCAGTAGAGCAGTCTGCTGAATAAGGGCATTCAGGGCCTGTGGATGAGGAAAGTGATTTTTAAACAAATAAATAGTAGTTACAGTTCAAGCAGGGGAGTCTGCCCAGGGAGGAAATCTCCTAAGAAAGGTTTTGGCAAAACCCCAAAATAAACAAGGTCTTAAGACTCAGCATGAAAGCACCTCAACTAGCCCTAGCCTTGTCTCAACTAGGTTGCATAAATATGCACCTGATGAGTGCACAGCAGGGTGTGAGGGACACCATGAACCTGTGGTGTCCTGGTGCTCTCAGCAGTGAGGGGCTGGATACTGATGGCAGCTGAGAAAAGGGGGCACTTGGTTGCTTTAGTATATGTGTGTTCTTGTTCTTCAACTGCAGAGCAGAGCAAGGTGAAGGGAGATCTCCCATGGGTAGGTGGTTGTCCCAGACAGGAGGCTGAGAAGGTGAGCTCTGCTCTACAGCCTCAAGAGAAGTTGGTCCTTTCTGCTTGTGGGCCTGTAGTTTTTATTGTAGTGGTTTTATTGTTAAGATATGAACAGAAGAGCATCTCCAAAGATGCACAGCAAGGTGAGGCTTAGGGTGGCCATTGATCTCTTGGAGAACAAGCCACAGACATGCCCTCCCCTGAGGTTTTCAGTCCGTTTGGAGCTGCTTGGAAGCTGGGGTGTGATCCAAAGGGAAACGTTTTCCTATTGTTCTCATTGAGCATTGAGTGCTGAAGCGTGCAAAATGCCAGGAGTACATCTGCAGCTGGTGTTCACTGGTCCTGCAGCTCTCTGAAGGTCACCATGTTGAATAGTCGGGGCTGGGAGGGATGGTACCACAGGCTTGTTACAAATATCACTTTGAGCTGTTTGGATCATGAAATGTTCTGTGCGAAGTGTGTGCTTGGTCCTTGCCCAGTAAGCCCCCAAATTTCTGGTGAAAACTGCTAAATGCCATTAGAACACAAAGTGTACGTCCCTCTGACGCAGGCAGGACTGGCTGCCTTCCCACCGGGCTGCCCAGGAGGCTGCATGTTGACCTGGGTGGAGCTGTGCATGAGGTGGGGGTGTCTGTCTTCTTAGTGCTGCTACGTTTTTGGCTACAAGCTTTCCCTTGGCACAGGATAAAAGCACACGTGAACCAGAAAGATGTTGAGATTGTTTATGTTTGACGTCTGGCCTGGTGCCAGAGGGAACGGCTTGGTGACCTTGGCACTATTGGGACATTATTTATAGAACGTAGATCTTCTGGGTTTTGTATTTTTGATGTAGGAATGTGAAAATAAGTCTTGGGAGGAAAAGACTCAATGCTGGCCACAAAATACATTTGGATTTTTTCCAGAGCAGGAAAAATAACACTTAAGAGGCGACCAGGTGTTCCCTGTTCGCATTGCTTTCTGCCTTCCCTTGGAAAATATGGGTTTGGTGCTGTCCTGGAGATCACAGGCTAGCATGAGTTCACTCCATGTTCGAAAAGTTCCTGCTCAAGATGCTAAAAGATGTTAAAAAAGAAATCCAGCTATAACCAAAGATGCTCTTGAGAGTTTACAAATGATAAATGACTCTCTGGCCTTCTTGGTCTTCTTCTGTTAGTGAAGTTGTGTCGTCTGCAGGGTTTAGTGCATCTCCATGTGTTTCAGTGCCCATCTGTGGTGCCGGTTAGCGTGGCTGACCCTGGATGACAGATGGACAAGAAGAGGCTTGGATGTGCACAGGGTTTTACTGGAAGGCCCACCACACAGTGCTGGCCCCACAGCTCTGCCTCCCAGGCCTCTGGTGAAACCCCAGTAGCAAACTTTCCTTCTGGGTTTCACAATATGCATAAGTCTCTCATCCTCATTCTGAGCAGTGGGTATATGCTCCAATTACCTAAATCTGTAAATGTCTTTCTATCCCTCTGTATGCAAAGTAAGAACTTTTTGAGCATATTTGTGCTCTGGTTTTGATGGCGAAGCCCTTGCCTAGGCTGTACCTGACTCATTTATATCAGACTTTGTTTGGACCCTTACCCAGATCATCTTACAGGGCAAAATCAAGGACCAGAGTCTGTAAGAAGCTCTGCTGCAGATTTATACTGACTGCTGCTGTCATTTTAGGGAGGAGAGATCCATCACCAAAACAGGGAAATTATCAAAACCATTGTAGTTGGGTCTAGTGCTGAAGGTTGAGCAGCTTCTGCTGATGTTGGTGGTCAGGAACCATGTGCTCACTTTCTGAACCTAAGGGGCTAAAATCAGAAGCCTAAGCATAGGGACTGGTAGCTGGCTCATTGATGCAGAGTTTCCTAGATGTTTTTGTTAGGGATTTGGATTAACATAATTTAAGTCAAAGGCACAGAGGAGGGCATGGGGAGAAAAGCAGTTAGGAATAAATCCGCGGTTCACTAGTCCGGTCTCCTGAGGAGTGGCATTATATGATAAGTTGGTGTAGCGGGAGATGCACGCAGGGGAGTGTCAGATAACACTGGCCACCTAATTATTTATTTGAAGGGGTTCTGTATTTTAGAGGGAGATTAGTGTGCAGTCCCCTCTGCAGCTGCCTGCTGCCGCAAACCAGAGAGGGAGGAATCCCTCCTTTTGGTACTAAAATTAGGCAACAGCACTTTGACTGCATGGCCCAGAGGGGCAGGTGCAGGCAGAGCAGCACACAAAGGCTTGCAACCCTCTTGTTTTTAGCTGTATCCTGCCTGGGTTGAGAAGGTAAACAGTTTGAGTCTGTGTCAACAGCCAAAAAAAGAGACCTGCAGAGAAAACCCACAAGTCTTCAGGAAACTTCATGGGTGACTCAGATGGTGTTTTTGTCTGAGTACCTGTTCATTCAGTAACCCACGATGGCAGCACAGGCACTTTTTGTGGTGGCGCCACCTTCTGAGTGAAACAGAAACCTCTGGTGTCGGATGCTTGTGGTCCTATAAAGACTTGAGAAGCTCTTTCAGCCAACAGATGTTGTTCCAGGAATTCCACTGCTGAGCCCTAAGATAATCCCAGCCCTTGTTGGTCGCTGCAGTTTCTTTCTGGGCTTCCAGCTAGGGCTGCTGCAGATGGAGATAGATGTGAGAAAGAGCAGGCAGATTCCCACGGACATCTGTGCTTCCAATCCTTCCTGACAGCCAAGAAGGTGCCTTTAGTTCAGCCTTCCTGGCTGTCTGGCCCTGCCTTGCTGTGCATGGCATGCACCCAGCCAGGCAGCAGCCTCACTAGTGCCCCATACTGTGTAGCTGCAAAGCTGTGAGAGATGAGTGGGCAATGCTGGAGCACAGCCTGGGTGCAGACACTCTGCTGTGTTTTATGGAGTCCTAAGGAAGGACTGTGTTGTGGAAATGGAGGACTGTATTGCCAGTCTTAGGCAGAGCTCCAGGAAGCAGGCTATTTTCTGAAGAAACAAGATATCTTAAAGGTCCATGGTTTTAAGTCCCTCTTAGTCTTTCTGTTGGACATTTAATTTTAGCTGCCTGGCATGCCATTCACGGTAGATGTTTGGTGTATTCCAAGTAGGTATAAACATGAGCTGCCTCCTTGTAGAGGGAGAGGGAAATTCAAAAACCACAATACTGAATCCAGGGGAGTTGGGTGGCATTGGCTTTTCCCCAACATTTTCTTTGTGGCCTAGGAAGAAAAGTTTATGTAGAAGCTGCTCAATACCAATAAAGAGCATTCAAGCATTACTCCACAGAAAGCAGAAATCTACCAGGAGTCAAAGGTTGCACTGAACAGGACCAAAGAATTTAGACCATCGGTCTATGTTTTCTCAGGTTGTTTTCATGGTAAAGTGAGAGTAAAATTTAGCTGACTTTAATATCAGCATTGCTGGTGGAGTCTCTGTAAGTGCTAACCAGAGATCTGGTGTGCTTCTGAACAGCAGGCACCTATGGTGCATCCTTCCACCCTCCTGCCCTACTGCTCTGCCCAGTGCAACCGTTTTCTCCTTAGGGTGTTCTTGCCTTGTCTGCTGGCAAAAACCCATCAGGAATTCTTCCAATCCCTTCCATGAACTGTGACAACATCCACTGTGTAAATCTCTGGACAAGCAGGATGCATTGAGAGTTGATGGATGGAGAAATAATAAAGCAGTTGAGCTTATCCCCTCCAGCCAATTTATTCCCTGCATCACATCACCATGCAAACCAAGTGCCTGTCATTAGTCAAAGGACATGGGGGAGAAGAGGCCAACCTGAAACCCTCAGAGCCCTGGCTGCATGGAAATGACATTACAAGGGAAGGTGTTGACTAAAACCTGACACTTCTATGTCATGAGCTCTTCTAAGCAGGAGCTGTGCTGTATGTTTGTAGACAGATGTATACAAGCACAGTAGCAAGGCACCGTGTGTGTATACACACAAACACACAGAGTCCTGATGGATCATCCTGATATTACTGGAACTTGTTGTACCCAAGTGTCTGAGACTTAAAACTGAAAAAGAAGGGAAGGTCCTTAAACCACCTTTGATAGTAGAGATGAGACATCTGGCAATGCTGTGTTTTCCATGGTTACTTGAGACCTTGATTTGTCAGCACTGATACTGCTATCATTTGGCTGCCTGAATCTCTCTGTTGCCTCCTTGTCCCTGGGGGTAGAGGAATCAAACAAAAGTAGGGAGAAGAACTAGTCAGTACTACCTTTAACATTTTTTTCCTAAGACTTCTCCTGCATGTGCCAGGCAAGATGGAGAGAGCTCCTGCAGGACCTCTCAGTTCTCAAGATATCCTTTGTCACCCCGGCTGTTCATGCCACATACTGGTGTCCACCCCTTTGCCTCCTCTCCGCTATGGAAAGAGACATCTTGCTTTAGTTCCTTAGGCTGATGTGGGTCCTTTGTGGCTGTGACTATAGGACATAGCATCTCCATAACTCTTCTGGCATGTTGTTGTCCAGCTTTTTCATAATCCCAAAGTGTGGCTCCATGCTGTAAGATGGGCAAAAATCAGACAGGGTTTGCCTAGGATCAGGAAGTGAAAAGTTCTCTGCAAGGATCTTGATCTTGTCCATCCATATAAAAGCAATCAAAAGCTAGTCATGCTCATCATCCAGACTCCTCCTGTGGTATATGGAAAGAGGTGAAACATTGCAGAGGATAATGCATCTTGTCCTAGAATGGACACCTCTGGGGGTTGGCTCACCCTGCCTATTTCCGAGGGAGCCTAAAAGATGAGATGTACAGATTCAGGTTATAGTTGATGCTTCCAAACTTCATTCTCTCCACCCATGAAGTGCTTTTACTCTGGGCTGGGGGCAGATTGACTCTGTGTGTGCTCTTCACGGTACACATACACCGGTCTTTTGCGGAAGCTGGAGAACCTGTCATGCATTGCAGACATTGTCTCTTTCAATCTCCTTTATATGAGTTCTTTTTTCTGATGAAAGCTTTCTAAAGGGTACTTGTGTGCTGAATAGCCATTGTTGATAATGCACGATATGAAATCCGAAAGGAGGGCTCAGATTAAATGTCACGCACTTCACAGTCGGGGAATTCAAAGAGCCTTGTTGATCTGTGCATAATTGGGGGCTTGACAGCTCATGCATAAACAAACACGTGCACATCCACATACATGGCTGCATGCAGTTTTCCCCTGACTCAGCAGCACATAAAAGCAAAGTCGGGTGGGTGAGTTCCAGAGGGGTGGGTGCTGTGTTCGTAGGGAAAGCCTTTGAGTTCTTCAAGCCTCTGACTTGAGAACCACACTGGCAAATAAAGTCACTTGTTGTTAGTGTGGTGGGCTTCCTTCCGCCTTCCTCCCCTATGCAGCTCTCTGCTGAGCTGTGGCTGCTTTGATTTTCTGCATCTGTGTTTAATGTGACCACGAGAATCTTCTGAGAGTTTCTGGTGTGCGTAAAGGCAGTATCTATGTGACGTTCACCCCAAGCTTTCCACAGTGCTTTCTCCCACCAGCAGTGAATGAAGACAGAAAGAAAAAATCAATTTCATGCTAAGCTGGTTCTTAGTCAGGCCAGGAAGGACATTTCTACTTCTGACATGTTCTGTGTAATGAACCAAGTGCGACTCAGGAGTCCACAGTGCAGGCTGAGGTGTCACGACCTGGCACTGGTGGGGTACAGTGGCTGGGCTGTTGTTTGTAAGATGTCTCACCTGCTGCACGTAAGCTGTATGATCTGTGGTAGATTTACTTTTCATATGCATCTGGGAAAACTAAGCTCTCAGAGGTTTAATGACCCAGTCTGGATTTTTATGGAAGGAGCAGCAGTAATGCCAAACCTATAATCTAATAGTTTGGCTTTCAGGTTTCCTATTCTGCATGCTGTGCTGTAGTTCTGTTCCTAAAAACAGCTGGTTTCACTTTCAAGTGCCTCATTGCAGGAGAGGGGGATACTCGTGGCTCCTTCTCGTTCTGAGGGATGCTGTGGAACAGTGCTTCACAGAGGTGTCCCTGTGCACCACGTGTTCCCCCTCTAGTGGGTTGCTAGAAGTTTCTTTCAAGTTGTTTCACCACCAACTTGTGAATTAGCAGAGCTTGTGCTAGCTCTGGCAGCAGCTATTTAGAAGTTTTCCTCTTCTAAATCTGTCCTCCTAGCTCCTGTTTGCCCAACATGGGGAATTTTGCATCTGACATTTTTAGCAGTAACCTGTTGCTATAGAAACTGCTAAGGTGTCAGAGGGAGATTTTTGCCAAGTTGGGATGGGCTATCAAGTAGTTGAAGTATGTGTTTTGTTGGGAGGCCTTCTTCATCATGTTTTTGCTAAGCAACTCCCTGAGCCTGTCTGCATGTCTGGGTTTATTTAATGTCTAAGGAGCCATGAGGGAGCAATAAACCCAGAGTTCTAATTGTGTATAAATGAACAGGAAATGTTGGCAAATTATTAGGGGAGATGTGAGAAGGTGTTCCCAAGCTGCAGTGATGGGTCCAAGTGGTGTGTAGGTGGTAGTCCAGGCTGAGAGGTCACAGGTGGTATCAGTCTTCAGGGCAGTAAATGGTTGACCTAGAAGCAGGAGTTGAGACTCCAGATGACATCTCCCAGGAAGGAGTCTGGCACAAGCTGCTCCTCTCACCCTTGAGACCAAAATACAGGTGAACGCCAGCATACATGGTTGGTCTGGTGGTCTGAATTCTCTTTACTAATCAGTCAAGAGATCATGCAGTGGGACCCAAAGTAAGTCCACACAAATCAACCCATGTCTCTTATTTGTGTGTGTGTGTATATATAATATATATTTATATGCATACCTCATGTACAAATACATATATTTATATGTGTGTATATATGTACATTTATATTTGCTTTATTAATATATAACATTGTTTATAAATTAAATGTATTTATATAAATAGTAAACCTTTATTATTTTATCCAGGATGAATATGTAACCATGTGTATGGGAAATGCTCTATAACAGGGTTGTTAGTTGCTTGGGCCATTTCATATCAGGCTGGATCTACAGAACTTCTGTGTCATGGAAGGAAACTTTATTGCTTGTACAATGAGAGGTGTGAGTCCTATGAGTGCCTATGTGCCTGGGACTCAAGAAATATCCTGGCTAGACCAAAAGGCAATCTTCCTGATTAATGCAAATTTATTCGTCTGCCCTTTTTCCTCCCTATTGTGTTTGCCTAGACTGCACATCTGGCCATATCATGACAGACTATGGAGATGAGAAACTCTTTGTTTTCTACACAAATGGAATAAAATAATCTGATGCTGTTGGGCTGTCCTGCAGGAGTTGTTCTCAGGCTGGGGCTGCAAATTGGTCCATGAAACTGGTTGGGAATCTGCTTTTGCGGTTCTGGAGTGGAACAGGCTAATTTCATCTTCCATTTCATGGTTGTAGACATGTTGAGAGTGAATAAATCACAGTGGTTGCATTGTGCTGAGTAAGTCCCAGGACTGCAGGTAGAGAACTAATGTTGCTGGAGGTGTAGATTATTGTCTTTGGGGAGGGAATTCATCGAAAACGGCTTTGAAATCACTATTTCAGTGACAGTATACAGATGGATATTGTGCCTGTATGTGGCTCAGGGAACTTAATGTCCCAAATTGTAGTTTCTTAACAATTTTCTTTTGTGTTCTGGAAAAGGACAGAGGTGCAGGGAATTGTTGAGAATAAAGAGCATTGGCTTCCCGGAGCATTTATGAAAGTCTCTTGTCAGGTGCTTGGGGACACAGTAGAAAGAAAATTTGGGGACGTCTGAGGTTGTCAGGAAAAGAAGTGCCAAGAAGCTCCATGTTAGTGTGAAGGTTCAGTGTCCAGCAGTGTTGTGGATAGGCACTGTATGTATGGACTCCTCCCTGCTCCTCCCAGGGTCTTTCCATAGAGTTCCTTTGAGCCTCTGCTATACCTCAGGTGCAAGGCAGAGGAGATGAAATGCAATTGCATCGTAGTTCCTGTAAAACTGGCTTGTATTACCCTGTTTGGTTGAAGGGCTCTCCTAGCTTTTTAAGCTGCTCTTTTTCAGTAGCAAGGGTTGATTTGCTTGGGTGGGTTGGGTTTTTTTTTGTGTGTGTTTCTGTGTGTGTGCATATGGGTTTTATTTTTCCTTCTAATGTTTCCCTGTAGAAATCGTCTGCAGGACAGATGGCCTCTTAAGCTTCTGGGGCTGTCTCTCACAAACACCTGTCTAAGGCAGCTGGGAATCAAAGAGGAATTCTCCTCTTTTAATGCCTTTAAAGAAAAACAGTACCGATCCTAATATGTCCTACTTCCCTATCTCTCTCTCCATCCTCCCAGCTTCCTGGGAAACTTAACTGCTTGGTTGTGGCCATCTGTTGAGACAGCAAGGGGCTGGGTGGGGAGGTGGCAGCCAGAGCCTTTGGGGAGAGCTAGGGCAGCTTTGAGGTGATGGATTGCTGTGGCTGGCTGGGCTGAGAGCCTCGGTGGCAGAGAGAAGATGATGCAGGGGGTGGACTTTTATGTAAGTAACACAGATGAGAGCTGCTGAAGCAGCTGTTGTACACCGTTGTGCTTGTACCTTACATCCTTTGTATTTGCAGCCAAAACACACCTCAGCAGCCAGGGATGGGCTGCTTGAGGAGGCAGGGTGGCGTGGCCAGGCTTGCACATGGGGTATGAGTGCACGTGTGTGGTAGCTGAAGGGTGAAATCTGTTTGTCCCCCGTGGCAGCCGCCCCCTGAGCCCGTACAGAGGGGCCACGGTGGGGCCAGGTGTCCAGCTGGGCACCCATGGGGAGCCCGAGCACATGCAGCATGTCACAGGCTGCCCTGCCAGCTGCTGTGAGAGGCAGACAAGCATTTCTCCCCTGAGGTGCTGCACAGGCTTGCACAGAGGGGTCAGTGAGTTGCTGCAGGTGGTGCTTGGCAGGCCAGCAGGAGAGAGGTTGCTGTGTTTAATTATAGCTCCCATCTGAGAAACTAGTAGAGCAACAGAGCTTTTTTATCCTGTTCTGGGGGAACTGAGCACTTTACAGGTTTTGATTGCTGTATAACACATCCTGCAACACAGACAGAAACTTTCCTGTGCTCTCTGCAAAAGGAAATTTGAAACCTATGGGCAATAAAATCCCGGAGATGGGCCGTACCTCCCCCATGCTGTGGGATATAGCCAACAGTGGTTCTTCTTGGGGCAGGATGTTTGTACAGCCCCAGGGAGCTTGGGGGCAGGAGCTGCTGCACCCAGGGGCTGCAGAGGAACAGTGTGCAGGAGGGTGCAGGGGCGCTGAGCCTGCTTGGGCTAAAGCAACCCTGAAGCAGACAGAGGAGAGGATGCATGGAAAAGGCTGAGCAGACTTTGGATGTCCTTTTTTGCATGAAGTGGTGACTGAGTAAACAACGCAAGTTAACTCTTTCTTCCCCAGCAGGCTGCAGAGGACTCCTTGTCCCCTGTTGAGGGGTGATGCTGGCCATATCCATTAGGTCTGAGGTTGCCAGAGCTGCTGTAGGCACTGGGTGCCACTGCCTTGCAAGTGGAGGCTTCGTGGTCACAGGCAGCTCTGCACCTCTCACAAACAGCTTTGGAAAGCCCACCCAATGGTGTCTGGCCATGAGATGTGGTCAGCCTGAAGGGTGAGCTTTAGATGGGCCTGAGGCTCTTGGTGCATTGCAGATGGTTTGGGAGATGGTCTGGAGGCACCAGTAAAGATGTCCTTTGACCTAAGGATCTTGCTTTGCATTTTCATAATTTAGGGGCAGGGAATCTACTGCCCAGGCTAGTAGGTATCTCCTAGGGATGACAGTCTCCCTGTGCCTTTTAGAGTTGCTTGAGGAAGCAGCTCCCTGCGCCTTTTAGAGTTGTTTAAGGGGCTGTGGCAGGGCTGGGGATGAGCCTCTGTCAAGACATGCTTCCTGCTGGTATTGCAAAGAGCCTTCTGTGCTGAAAGGGCTGGTGTTTATGTAGGAACAGAGTCCTGTGCACCTGGCTTGTTACAGGTGAGAAGTCTGAAGTCTCCGTGTTGCTTAGGGGGTACAGACTGTGCCAGACAGAGCAGGAGCAGCCGCCACGTTCTGCTGCTGTGGTGGCTGAGTGCTAATTGTTTTTACTGCCTGAGCATCAGGTTATTTTTGGCTTGATCAAGTTTAATTCCCAGCCGGCTGCTGGTAGGGAGGTTCTAATAGTCTAAATCTCCATGCTTGATAGAAATCTAGGCAGGGAGCTGGTTTGGTCACTGATTGTTTGGGATGTGCAGTTGCAGAAATACAGGATGAAAATAGCTATATTTTGGTAATTACATGGGACATGGGGAGTTCTGGCTCAGGGTCTGCTGCACCACAGGCTTCCAGGGGAAACTCTTGCTAGGCCATTTAGATAGGATGCACAAAGATGTTTTGTGACTCTCAGGTGTGTTTTTGGGTTAGACACAGAGAATTTACCTCATGCCTCAGGACTTCAGAGTCCTGAAGTGTCTGAGGTTGTTTACACATTTTAAGAACATAAAAGTGAGCAGACTGAACCTTCATGTGTGGTGGGAAAAAAGGAGTCTTGGGTCCCATGGGATTAGGCAACAGTGTAATGTTTGCAAGGACCAAGGTACTTGGTAGGTCTGTGGATCCTGTCCTTAATCCACCTGTGTTTCCACTGCCTCTCCTCTTTAATGTGAGCATGTGTTTGAGCCCAGGCTTTCTCAAAAGCTCTGTGGCTGATGAGGTATGGGGTCCAGAGTAGCTGCTGTGGACCTGGTACTGTCCTCAGCAGCAGAGACAGAACTGGCGCAGCCTGGAGGAACACCAGAAGAGCTGGACAAATCCATTACAGCTGCTGGGCCCTTGCAAGAGAAATGCTGTGGGTGTCAGCCCATTTGTGAGGGCCACTACAGCACAGTGACCATGATGGATGCCCCTCTCATATGTACATATCCTTGTGCTGCTGCAGTGCTGGGGAACTCCCCTGGGCTCTGCTTGATTGCTCCCAGAGACCTCCAGTGTTGGAAAGGGACACTGCCTCTGCTTCCTACTTAGTATTAGTATTGGTTCTCAGCCTGTGCTCTGTAGAAGATGGCAAGGCAAGTGTAGGCATGGCAAGTGCCCTGTTGGGCTTAATATCCACATCCAGTGCAGACATCCACTGCACCTTCTTGGATAATTCTTAGGTATAACAAATCAAAGCAGACTCAAGATGTTGAGTTGTCTTGGACATACTCACCTGGGAACTCTAAAACAGGAGAGCAAGAATCCTCTCCCTGGCCTGAACATGATAGAGCTGAACAAACTGTGTCCAACTAATATGTATAAACATTTCATTGTCCCAGCTTGGCTCTAGTTTCATACTCTCTTCCTCTGCCTGCAGATTGGAAGTGCCATCAAACCCTTGGAGTGAAAATTTCTGTAGTGCCACCTCTTTAATTCAAGCACCACTGCTTTGTCAGGTAAAAGGCTGCACTGTGGATGACAGTGCCATCCAGCTTAGCAGTAGGCAGCATCCCTGCTCCCAGGGCCCTGGGGAGCCGTGTCCTCCCAGGCAGGCAGCTTCCACCCACGAGCAGTCAGGCTCTGGCTGGCAGGAGCTGTAGGCAGTGAGCTCCGGGTGCTGCCGGGGCAGGGTCTGGCTCTGCACTGCACGGTGGGCGCACAGCCCTGGCTGCTGCAGCACCGTGGCGTGTGCAGTTGAGTCTCCTCTCTCCCACGCTGCGGAGCTCGCCTCTCCAGACGCTGGGAGGGAGGCAGAGACGCTGGGGGAAGAGCTGTGGAGGTGGGAGAGATTGAGCTATCGTTGGTGTGGCACCAGTGAGGTTTCTTTGCACCACTAAGCAGTAGCTATCAAAACTGAATGCAGTATGCTAAACAGCTGAGCAAGAGAGCTGACACTGAAAGGAGCCTGCAAAGAAAAGAGATCTAGGAAGAAAAAACCCTCTTTCAGCTGCACTTAGGCACTGCCCATCACAGAGAGCTGTGGCAGGGAGTAGGAATTGCCTGTTTATGGTGGCTGATCTGCACAGTCCCTGGGATGCTTGGGAAAAGGATTAAGGAGGAGAGACTCGCAGGAGAAAGAGGAGGTGGAGGTTTCCCTTTGCAAACTCACAGGCTAATAGAAACGATCCTCTAAACTGACAGTGTGTCAGGATACATTAATGTAAGTATAATGTTTTCAAATCCTCAGCATCTTCTCTCTGAATGTCACTGAATTAGCACTAATTGCATTCATTAGCTCATTAGCCATTAATATTCAGCATCCGTTAGGCTGGCTCTGTCTCTGGCCTGGGGGGTAATGAGATGTGGGACTGACTGCGGGCCGTGCCTTAGCTGTGCTGTAGGAGTGTGGCTTTATGCACCAGCTTGTTTTATTGGCATTTGTGTTTGGCCTGTGTTGTCCCGGCTCTTGGCCAGTGGCTTACCACAAATTAGTGGAAAATCTTAATGGGAGAGCAGTGTTAATGATGATGTGGATAAATTTCCACCAACTCCTGCCCTGAAAGCAACTGGCGAGACAAATGATGAAGGCAAATTTTGATCTTTTGGCCTTGAGCCAGTTGCTAAACTGCCTCTGTAATCACAAAGCTATTCAGTGCAGTCTTCATTGGTGAGTCATGGAGTCCTACCTTTCTTTGCTTCTTGCTCTCAGGAGAAATTATCTATTACTCTTTTTTTTCCTCCTTCCTTTTCCTTCCTTTTCCTTCCTTTTCCTTCCTTTTCCTTCCTTTTCCTTCCTTTTCCTTCCTTTTCCTTTCCTTCCTTTTCCTTCCTTTTCCTTCCTTTTCCTTCCTTTTCCTTCCTTTTCCTTCCTTTTCCTTCCTTTTCCTTCCTTTTCCTTCCTTTTCCTTCCTTTTCCTTCCTTTTCCTTCCTTTTCCTTCCTTTTCCTTCCTTTTCCTTCCTTTTCCTTCCTTTTCCTTCCTTTTCCTTCCTTTTCCTTCCTTTTCCTTCCTTTTCCTTCCTTTTCCTTCTCTAGCATTTCTGACCATGAGGCCAGAGCAGGAGGTGTGGCCATCAAGCTTCCCCTAGCAAGAAACCAGGAAAGATCCAGAAGTACCAGGATGGCATGGCCAGCACTATCAGCACCTCAAGTCCTATCAAGACCAGCAGGCCTCAGGTCTCTTATTCCTGAGGGGAGCCAGTAGGATGCTCCTGCTTGGGCCCTCCCTAACTTCAGAGATGTGGGGTGGCCTCAGAGTGAGAGAGAGGAGCATTCACCACAAGACTGTTGCTCCCCGATTGGAATGGATGGCTTTGATCAGAAAATGCTGGGCTAGAAATACCACAGCAACATGTCTTCTCTGGTTTCAGCACTTCTGGTGGGAAACCACCTAGCATCCAACCTTGTTAGTCTGGGTCAGCCAGGAGCAGAAAAAAAATTGCAAAAACTGTAGCTAGTTAAAGAGGTTGAGCTTTTCTTTTAGACACATAGCTCTGTCTTTGGCCTGGATTTTGTGTGCAGATTATCTAGATTTGAATACACACAATTTATTGCAACAATTTAGGTTGGCCAACCCCAGACATGATAAATCTTTCAAACTTTTCTACTGTCAGCTACCATTTGAGCTACCTGCCTTGTGCTCAAAGGTAGGCCTGAGTATACAGCTTCTACCTTCCTGCTGTGGTGGTGTTTTCCACTGTTCCAATTCTGAAATATTTCTAGATCCTGACTGCTGCATCTGGCTTCGTGCTGCCTTTCCAGGAACCTGGGCTTAGTTATTCAGTGGAATAAGAGCAAAAACCCACGACCAAAGAAGCCCTGCTACAATCCAAAAGAAGTACCTCCAAAGCACTGGGTAGCTCAACTGGCTCACTGAAAAGCATTTTGCCTGATCTGCTGAAAGGATCTTATTAAACCCTTGGTCATGGGGCTCACTTTTTGCACTATCCCAGCAAGACCTCTTAACTTTGCCTTCAAGAAAGAGTGACGTTGGGCACTTGCAGACGGGACTGGCTGTTTTTGTCTGAACAACCACAGGGAAGGGTTTTCCTTTGAGAGGGAAATCCCTCGCAAGGCACTGGCACAACATTTGTATGCACAGTGCCAAAATAATTGTACCTCGTTTTATTACTCTCCAAAGACTCTTGAAATATTTAGACATCAGCATAAATTGTCTCCTCCTGGGGCAGCTCTCGGAAGGCTCAGCTGGGGCATGAGCCCTACACTTGCTTGGGCTGGATTAGCTGTGCTTGGTGCCTGGGGGAAATTTCTGTGGGTCTCTGGAACGGCCAAGTGGCAAATGGAAAAAAGTGTTTGTGTTTAGCTGAGCCAAGATAAAAAGATGACAAATTGGAAGAAAAGGCTTTCTGAACTGAGGGTTTCCAGGGTTTTATGTTTGTGGGATGAGGCTGATTTCATGGGACTCAATACCTGTAGCTTTACACACGTCAGGGCAGAAGTTATCTTTTTCAAGTCTCGTTGTCTGTATTTACTTATCCCAGATAGTATTTGTCGTTTCAAATTTGCATCATTTCCCTGAAAGCAAAGTGAATATCTTCAGGGAAAATCATGCCTCTGGCTTCTTCTGCTCAGGGGCCAATATGTTGTTCTGGCACGGCCTGGGGGCAGCAGCATGTGAGTGGGGGGACACACAAATAAGTAACTAATACTTGTTTGGGGTTTGACCTGAAATGGCAGCTGAAGAATGTGATGTATTGAATGGAAAAAGGAAAAAGGCCAAGAATTACTTAATGATTTTAATTCCCCTAGTCTGAGACACACTTAATTCCCCTAATCTGAAAAACAGCAAAGAGGTTCTATTGGGCACTGCCTCATGCTGGGATAGACAAGATTATGGTTTGTAGGTCAAAAGCATTTCTAACTAAATGTCCATGCTAAAGCCGCTCTGCTCTGAGTTTTTTCTTTCCCCTCCCGTGGCAGATCCTGGAGACAGCAGGATCATTCTGAGATGAGCCACCTGTAACTGGGGCCGGCCTCGTTTGCCAGGGCTCCCTGCCCCGCGAGGATGAGGATCCATCTGCCAGCCTAACAGGAGGACCTTGTGGCAGCGGTTGTTTTATTTTCCCCAAACGTCGTGAAATTTCATGTGACAGTGCCAGCCGCTTCCTGCAGCCTCCCTGTGCCCCCTGGCAGCCAAGGGCTGGTGGGACAGGGCCAGCACCATGGCGGCGAAGCAGCCCCCGCCGCTGATGAAGAAGCACAGCCAGACCGACCTGGTGAGCAGGCTGAAGACACGCAAGATCCTGGGCGTCGGCGGGGAGGATGACGACGGCGAGGTCCATCGCTCTAAGGTGAGGCCAGCAGAGAGGAAGCCCATGTGCACTAATGGTGGAAAAGGGACCTTCTGCTGGGCAAACCAGGGTTTGCCCATCCATGTGGTTTGGGGTAGTTACAGCCAGGCATTGTGAGCATGTTCACATGAACAGCTCTGGGCAGTGTGCACATGACAGCAGGACAGATACTGTAACACCCTGAGGGCTCTGCAGGAGCCTGTGTGCCATCAGGAGCATGCAGGTGATGTGTGTGAGGAGTGAGTTCCCCTCTTCCATAGGTAAGAAGAAACAGGAGTTAGTGTTGACCCTTCCTCAGCTGCATGCTGCAGGTGCTGATCCCATTAAGGGAGCATAGAGGCAGCTCCTCATGGAAATCAAGCGGGTGCTGGGACCAACAAGTCACAGCTGAATCCTTTGTCTTCCTCCTCTTTCCAGCCTTCTGAGATAAACTCCCACATGGGATTAGATATGTGGTTTTGGGCTGCTGAGCACTGCCTAAAGACTGGGGAAGGATCTGCTTAGCTTGTGCCTTTCATTTGAATTTCAGATTAGCCAAGTACTGGGAAATGAAATCAAGTTTGCAGTCCGGGAACCACTGGGACTCAGGTAAGGTACTGGATCACCTTGGAGCTAGGTCATCTGAGGCCCCTTGGCCACAGTATCCCTGCCAGCTCTGGTTTCTGACACCAACTCTGCTGCTGTGCCAGCATCACTGCTTCCTGCAGGGGCTTCTTGCAAGCTGTGGAACTAGACTAGCTCTGCATTCTTCCCCCCATTAATGAGCCTGAGGCCCTCAAGTTCTTGTCTCATTGCATGTGCAGAGAGCTACAAGGGCTGTGTGGGGCTGAAGGAGCTCCTGTTCTACTGTGTGACAAAGTGGTGTGTCCTGTGGGGACCCTGCTCTGCACCGTCCTCTTGGCAGGGTCACTTCTCTCCTTTGCTTGGGTGAAGGAGGAGGCTGGTCTGCATGTTGAGGCTGAAGCTAGTGGGATGTGGAAAGCTGAGTCCTTCCATGGGATGTTTCTGGCTGTCTTGCTTGTGCATAGGGGAAGGATAAAGGGGGAATGAGCAGGCAGCCAGAAATGCTTTGTGAAGTATGAGTGATGGGGTCACCTCCAAGCTCATGCTGGGTTCTCTGTCTTCCCTCTCATGCAGGGTCTGGCAGCTTGTTTCCGCCATCATGTTTTCCGGGGTTGCTGTCATGGTGAGTGAGGGACATGGTCCTGGCAAGAGCCAGCTCCTGACTGCTAAAGGGGTGCTCCAGCATGGCCCTTCAGTCCCTGGCATTTCTGTTCCTCCCCTGCCTCCAGCAGCTCCTACCGCTTTCTCCTGCAAGGCCTTTGCCCTCGCTGTGTCTCAGTAATGGGCTTTGCCAACAGTGTCCTTGCCGGTTTGTTCCCATTGCGAGTCTGTTTTCATTAGCAGGGCCCATAAACCAAGGAATGGCAGCCTTGGTCACAAAAACCAGCCATGCAGCCGATAGTTGACATGGTGATATTTCTGCGCTTCCTTAATTGCCAGTTTCCTGGCCAGCGGCTCCAATCCCCCAAGGGCCTGATGCTGGAGCGCTGCTGCCCAAGAGGACATGTTTTGGTGGCCAGTTCAGGTTGCTGAGCTTCTCTCTCGCCTCTGCCAGGCCCTCGCTTTCCCTGACCAGCTCTTCGATGCCATCTTTGAGGAGGAATCGGTGAGCAGCAAGACTCCCATCCGGCTCTATGGTGGAGCCCTCCTCAGTGAGTGCCGTACCACTGTACTGGGGATGCTGCTGCCCGATAGAGTAAGGGGACAGGTGACCAAAACGGCAGCAGGTGACAAAGTCCGTGCCCAGCCGGTCACCTGCTGCAGCTGGAGAGCAGAACATCTGCTGTTAGCAAAGAAATTGCTGAGGGGTACTTTGAAAAGCTTGGCTACTGCTGCTTTTTCCTAGCAGGGATTCAGGTGTGCTGCAGGTAGGGTAAGGGCTGTGCATGCTCCGAATCCCTGGGGAATCACCCCATGTACCCCAGCAAAGGGAGCCTGCAGGGGGGCCCGGGGAGGGGCGCTGGGCCGGAGCTGGGGCTCCACGGGAGCGGCAGGGGACATGGGAAGGCGGCGGCGTCCCGGGAAGGGCTCAGGAGAAGGGGGCTCAGGACAAGGAGGCGCGGGCAGCTGGAGATGCGGTGTGGGAAAGGAAAGGGGCCCGACCCGCGTCCTGCAGCGGCACCGCGCGGGGCGGGCGGGAAGCGCGGCCTGGCCGCTGTCCCGGCCCTCGGGCAGCGCGCCCCGCTGTGCCCGCAGGCATCGCGCTCATCATGTGGAACGCCCTGTACACCGCCGAGAAGGCCATCATCCGCTGGAGCCTGCTGGCCGAGGCCTGCTACTTCGCCGTGCAGTTCCTGGGTGAGTGCCCGCGGGCCGGCCGGGACGAGGAGGAGGAGGAGGGTGTGAAGACTGCGTGGTGGGAAGTGGGGATGGACGGTGGGTAGGGCAGTGGTGGAGCATGTTCCCTGCCAGCTGCTTGCCTCTTTTCTCCCCCATGGAATAGCCTCTGCCCTGAGCTGCTCCTTGAACATCACCCTCTGACAATTCATTAATTTTTCTCCCTGCAAATGTCCTGGGCTTCATAGCCAGCACAGGTCATTGCTGGAGCAGGCTGCCTAGATGCAGGGTCTAACAAGAAAAGATTTTAGCAACCTACACTAAAAAGGGGGATGTTTAGTGTTACCCAAACAGAGCATAGCATTTAGCTTGTTTCTAGGGAGCTTATCTATATTTAACAATGGAGGGGGTTCTTGTACGTGTGTCTCCGTAGCTCAGTGTGTAGCTGGTTTAGATACGAGCTATGTGTTCGTGGCCAGAAAAGAGAGGTGTTCAATAGAGGCAATGTGTGTGGACTGTGCATATTTTGTAGATGCTCCTAAAATTGAGAAATGTTTATCAGCACAGTTCAAGCCACAAAGCAAACTCAGGAGGATCTGACTCCCAGATTAACACCTGAGCATAATGGAAACTCACATCTGCTTGAGTGACTGTTTCAGGCTGCCTGAATGTGGGGCTGCCTTGAAAGCAGGGTTTCTGTAAGGTAGAGCTCTGGGGTCCATGGCAAGCCTCAAGGCTGTGACAAGAAGCTAGTGAAGAGCCTCTGCCATGGGTTCACTGTGCATGTGAATGAGCCTGTGCTGAAAGCTCCTGCGCTTGCAAGGCTCAGCAGTTCCTGCCAAAGCCCTGCGTTAGAGGGCAGCAGAAAACAGCATTGTGCTATTTGTCTCCTTTTGGTTTAGCATCACCAACCTCTGCCTTGTCTCTCTCCTTCTTTTCTAGTTACCACTGTCTCCCTGGTTGAGAGTAGCCGGATAGCCACAGGTGCCGTGCTCCTCCTGGTCAGCCGAGCCCTCTTCATCCTCATCAGCATTTATTATTATTACCAAGTTGGACGTCGTCCCAAGAAAGTCTAATTCCTGGGCTTTTTTGTTATGGGAAAGGTGGGAGGGGGGAGTTTGTGTCGGTAATTTTGCATTAGAATTTTTTTTTGTTTTGTTTTTTTTTTTTTTTTTTTTTTTTTTTTTTGTTAGTCCCTTTTGGTTTTAAAGTAGTTTCTTTCTTTACCGGCATGAATCAGTGTGTAACCCAGTGCTGGTGGCATCGACAGGTGAAATGGGGGGAGCAACATCAGTGGGACCCCCCAGCCCCTCTGCAGGAGGTGAGGAACAGTGGGGAGGAAGGCTCAGGGAAGTGTATGGGCCTGGCAGGCTCAGGGAAAAAAGCCAGTTTTCTAGGGGGTACTGGCTGATGGGATCACAGGCTCTGAACCCACTGGAACAAAGCACAAAATAAGGCCAGCATATTGAAACCAAATCCCTGAGGAGACAGGGCAGTAGGACAACCTACAAAGGATCTGGCTACTCTACTTGGTAAGCCTTGCACCTCCCCTGGTTTACAGCCCTTTCCCCTTTTAGCAAGTACTGACTGTCCAGGTAGCCAGGAGCTGGATGGGGGTCAAGTGCAGTGCTTTGCAAACAGCTCTTCTTTCCTCTCTGCTAGAGGTGCATTTTTGTGTAGTTCATAGTTTTGCACCAGATGCTGTGTAGGGCTTGGCAGGAGATACAGCAAAACAAGAGGGAGAACCCTCGTTGTTCCTTCTGCAGGGACAGCACTGGGAACAGTGGAGCAACTTGAATTACAAGATGCGAGAAGTAAAGGAAGCTATTGGAAATAGCCCATTAAGCACAAAGACATCCCCTTGTTTGGGGTGTTTCATGAAGTTTCTAGGCTGGGGTCCTGTCCCCTTCACCCCAGAACACTTCCTACAGTTGAAGCTTTACTGATGGTAGTAGCAGTGGTGGGTGTGCAGTAGCTTTATCTGATGCTTTAGTTGAGCAGGAGCTGGAGTGCTGTTGTGGTTAGCGCTGGTAAGAGCAGAGGACTGTAACAGTAAGAGCATCTGCACAGATGCTTGGGTCAGTGAATAGCCTCTTGATGTGGACTCTGGCTGTGGGAGATGGTGTTCCCACTCTGCTAATATCTGCATCGCATCTCTTCTGACCTTGAGAAGAGAGGACCAAAGTTTGTAGCATTAAGATATTTAATATTTAACTGAGATGAAGAACAGCAAGGAGCGGAGCGTATGATGGCAAGGGCAGACTGAATGTGCTTTAGTACTCACTAGCCAATTTCTCCAACATCTCCTGGGCTTGACAGCATTGCCTGCCCTGCTTCCTAGTGCTTTCCTTGTGGATTATTCCTGTCCACAGCTTGAGGCAGCATTTTTTATTCTCCATGGGACTAAAGCCAGAAGGTCTGTGTACAGGATATGGACTTGTTACTCATGCACTACTGTTGACTGGATCAAAGCACGCCCTGGAATATAGCTGATGTTCCAAAATCCCAGTAGAAAGATTTCTACATGAACAGGACTGCTTGTGTGAACAACAGTCCTCAAGCCACTGGTAAGACTGGGATCTACAGCTATTGCTGTTTAATATCTTAGTAGAGTTAGAAGAAGGTAGTGGGTAGTTATTGTATGTTGTGTTAGTGCTTTTGGCATTTAGAAGCAGCTGCATAAGCTTGGGACACTGTGTGCATTGTACTTACTGGCCATGCAAAATGTCTGACACATAAGAATATTGGAAATTGTTAAATCAGGAAACATCACAACTGTAACTTAGTTTTTTGCTTAATAAGTAAATCAAATGGAGAGGCAACATCCAACAGCAGGCTAAATTCTGGAGCCTCACAACAATACACGCTTGTCAAGCTGCTTTCAGCACATCCAAAAATGATACTGAGCAACTAAAACGTTTAATTTAGAGGAGTGTTCCTGTTCAGAGGGAAGAAGTGGGGTCTAAGAGGCAAACCTTTCCCTGTGAAGCAGATAATGATCAAATGCAGGCTGGAGAGGATCAGAAATTAGACCAAGTGGAGCAGCATGCACAGGAGCTGGAGCATGGCATGCTGTGGCTGTTGCTCTCCCCCTGTGCATCACCTGCATGGGCAGCTGCAATGGCCTCAGTGTGGCACTTTGGCTGTAGTTGTGGGTATAGGTACGTGAAGCTTGATTCTTTGTGTTTTGGGGTGTCACATGAATGTATACATAGACTGATGGTTGGTTTTTGGGGGGGTGGGAAATTATGTTTCTAGGACAGACAAGTAAAACCTACCACAGCAAAAGCAGTCTTACAGGAGAAGGAATTGGGGGGGGTCTTCTTCATGCTGCCTCCCATCTGTGTGGCCACAGGTCCCATGAACTTAGTTATGACTTGAGTCTGATTAGTGTACCTTAAAATGTCATCCCATAGGTGAGAGAAATGAGTTACTGCACTATGTGAGAGTAGTACTCCAAGGACTTCTTGATGGTTAGATCAGGTAGGAGGGTGGGGGAAGCTCTCCAGGGTAGCTTTAAATAAGGTAAGATTAGATTAGATTTTTCTGGTTCCCTGATTAGCAGCTGCTTCTGCAAAACTTGGAACAGTCCGCCACTTCTAGGTTTGCTGGTCAATGGCTTTTCTTGCTCTAACATAGAGCAAAGCCTGGGGGAGTGGTCACTTAAAAGATTTCATGCTACTTGGTACCCAGTCCTGAAAGTGGAGACATGAAGTTGGATTGTTTTGATGCTTCTTTCTCCATCTTGCTATAAGTGGACCATGCAGAAAATACAGAGCTCTACACCTCCTCTACAACTAAGCTGTGGTTCCTGGCATGTCCCTTCTCAGCAGCAAGGTGCTGCAGGAGAAACATTGCCAGGCCCACTGGAGGTGGTGAGTGTGTAGCAGGTGAGGCCTGGGAGGGAGTTAGGGTGGCTTGAGGATGGAGGCCAGGCAGAGCAGCTGCATCACTGCCAGAAACCAGCTGCACCTGGTTGTCTTCACTCTGTTGTGGGTGGGGAGAAAGGATGCCACACCTTTGTGCAGAACTGTGTCCCCAAGGGTGGAAGTGCTGACATCACAGCTGCAGGTGGCAGTTCAGAACATAATTTGGGATTGAAAAGCCTGAGGTGTCACTTCAGGCTCGGCTACTGATCTACTGACAAAAAAACTCCATCTCCACAGGCCTCAGCTTCCTTATCTGTTACATTGTGAGAGAGCCTTGGACTGATGTCATCTCCCAAGGGAGACTGCAATTGAACTTCCTGCATTTGTACAATGCTGTGCAGGACTGGGGGTCTGTTCCCCAGAGAATTGTGCTCCAAACAGGCACAGGCCAGGACTTAAAGCTGACCCCCTTTCTCTGCCAGGGATGGACCCAAACCGTTGCATTCACAGAGCCCTCACTTTGGAGGGTGAAGAAAATTCATCGTTCACATAACTCCCTACATCATCTTATTTGCATCTAACCAATATTTGGCAAACTGGAGCTGGTGACATAGGAGAGGCTCTGTCTGTCCTAAGCTGGCCTCTTTTCTGGTCAAGGGTTTTTACTTGGGAGGGTGTGGGTGGGGGGTGGTGGTGCAGGGGAGAATGGGACACTTCAATTTATACCTCATTTTAGCTGCTGTAACTGAGTTTATTTCTCCTCTGGTAAGAAAGTGACTGTACTTAACACCAAGCAAATAGTGAAAATTAAAGCTGTTTCACTTCACTGTCACAATATCTTTCTTTTATTTTTTGGGGTTTTTTTAAGAAATGCACACAAAAACCGTGCAGAGAGTGCTTCAGGCTTGTGTTCTGGTTTATATTACCAAAAAAAATTTCATTTCAATATAAAAAAGCATTACAGTAGGGAATACAGGATAAATTAGCTCCACTATCTAATAAAAAGAACATTTACATTTTTTTAAAATATATTTCAAACATTATTTCACACGCAGCCCTTTTCCCAGGCATTTGTGACAGTCATTGGAGCATTAAATAGCAACCAGGAGGCAGAGATGCTGAGAGCGGCTGGGGGCTGGCCCAGGCTGGTCTCTACTACTCCCTCCAAGGTGCTTGGGCCATGGTCACAGTGCTACAGCAAAGGAGACGGCAGCTCCTTCTGCTCTCCAGCCTGCCCAGAGTTCTCCAGCCAGCAGTGACTTCAGCTTGAGCCTCTGGCCCCAAAATACTCACCAGAGCTGTTAAAAACAAATACAAAAATACAACTGCTTCTCCTGCCTACAGTTCTGAAAACTACTGTACCACAGAGGGGACAGCCACGAAACCAAGGGACAAAACCAACAAATTTACATGCTTTGCCATACAGTGGGAGTCTGCTTTCTGGGCTTGCTTGTTCATTAAATTCCCCCAAGGAAATTCCTTTTGCATGTTACCAACTGCTAAAGATCCCCTCAGACTTGCACATATCTTTAGAGCTATCTCCAGTTCTTGTTTGGAATTGCTGCCTGGCCTTTTATGCTGTGTTTCCAGTGGCACATGAGCCATCCTGCAGAGAGGATTTGAAGTCTTCACACAGCAAAGAGCAGTGGGGGATCAGAAAAGGTAGAAGAGGAGAAACAGCTGTGCACAGCCCAGAATAACAGATGAAGAAGAGATCCTTTTGAAGATACAGGGGACTACCATTAGGGAGAGAGGGAAAGCAAGAAAGCTAAAAACAGACAAAGCAACGAGTACAGAATTAGGAAAGCCAAAGAGAAACAAGCCAGCCAAGATCATACTTCAGGCATGTATATTTAGTACTTAGTGCTCTGGCTGCTTTGGTCTGGGTCCCCCAGCTCTAACAGGTTTTTTTCTCCATGCCACTGGTGGCAGAAAAGGCTTTAAGGCTTTTTTCCCCTTCAGCCACCCACCATGCACAAATAAGGATATTTGCCAGCCAGGCTCTGACCTGAGAACTCTCCATAATAAACTGAAGGGAAAGGAAAAACTGGAGACTGGGGGAGGCAGTTCTGCTTCTTTCGATCACCTCCAGCCAAATTACCAACTCTGCTGACAGTTTTGTTTCTTCCCTGGGAATTGCTGTCCCAGAACAGTCACTGACACCAGCTCCTGAGGCAGAAGGAGAACAGATAAGCTTGCTTTCTGCTCAGCCCATTCTCTACAAGACTGGTAGATGGAACAGATTTTTCTTATCTTAAGTGCAGCACCTGCTGTCCAGGACAAATACTGCTGGGTTTTGGCTAACAAAACTGTTTTTCTTTATTAAACAACAGACCAGAGATTAATGCTAAAATGCCTCATTACAAGGAGGTCCAGAGGGAAATAGTTCTGAACAGATTTCCAGAAAGTTTAATGCAACATCTGATGCTGCTCAGCAGCCCTGGCAACATATTTTGTTGCTCGAATATGCTGACTGCAGCATGGGGGGGGGGGGGCTGCAGCTCTACCTGCCCAGCCTTCTCTTGCCATTGAATAAATTGTTCTCAAATGAAGCTTGGAAAAGCTCCTAATGCCTCCTTCCTGTTCCCTAGTATCCTGATTCCCCAACCTAGATACTTAGCCATAATGTTTGTCTGTTGTGATCCCAGCTTTCTGCTGCTTTCCTTCCTTGCCTGTAGTCTGTGCAGTGCCACCCGGAGAGCTCAAGGGACACAGCCCCAGGGATCTAAGGGAACAGCCAGAGAATGAACGTGCTGCTGCTGCAAAACCTGGGCACAAAGTTTAATGCTCTGCTCCTTCCTTGCCAGAGATTACAGTTTTCAGAGGAGCTGGCTTGAGCCTATATAAAGTGCTCCCATAATCTGAGCCTATAAAATCTGTAAAAAGACCTAATCTAAACAAGAAACCACATCCCCTTCTGTCATTCCCCAGGTAAAATGAGTTTGGGGTCAGGGAGTAAGTGACCAGATGAACAATTAAGGCAACAGGGATTGATGATTCCAGATGAGAAACCAGTCACCTGTCCAAGTCAGTATCCATGACCATAGCAGCAGCTGGAGCAGTGTGGCTGCACACAGGATGTTCTTGGATCCTGCCTGGGCTCTCCGTACTAGAGCTTAATCTCTGACCAAGGTCCCGTCCCAGCCATCTTTCTCAGGTTCACTTCCAAATGATTGAGCAAGTGACGTGTTAATTAAATACCAAACTATCTCAAGGGAGGAAACACTATCAACTAAAACAATTCTGACTGGATTACTTTCATCATGAGCCAATGGGAGAATCTCAGGGGAAATTCTCTGAAGAGAAATGATTCCACCAGACTAGTCCAGGAAAACAGCATGGGAGTGGTTGACTAACTTCAGCCTCTTCAATCCAGCACCATGTCTGGACCTCCCCTTAAGGCTGGAAAAGCATGCAGGAACCACTGCAAATATTTATGCTAACAGAGAACCACAAACCATTTTTTTGCAAGTATCAGAGGAAACGCAAAGGCTGACAAGATTTAAACAGTATATCCTCCCTTCTCAGGAAAGCAACAGTATCAATGATGCTTGACCAGAGCCGTTCTTTTCCCAGGAGATGGGAACATAGCAAGGAACCATTTGGTCTCTTTCACAACAGTGAACAATAAATCTTAGTAAAAACAGAAAGGTAGGCACCAAACTCTCGACCCTCAGGCAGCCTTAGCTGAGTCCAATTGCTAAGTTAAATCATGCTGCCCCTGCTTGGAGTTCCAGAGAAAAGCCAGTGTCACTGAAGTGCTTGACATCTCTGACAAGTTTCACATGATAGGGGCAATGCTTCCACTGAAGAATGAGTGTTTTCATCCTGTGGCTGGGAATTAAAGCCAGAATCATGCAAATGTTGACTACACCTGCTTAGACAAGCCACCACTGCTTGTTTCAAACCCACCTGGACAGTCAAGGCCAACCTGCTGCCTTATGCAGCCCCTGCATGTCTGTTCTTGGGTCCTTTGTTGTCTAAAACACGATGAAGTGGTGAATGTAGGCTCAGCCTGGTGTGAGAGGCAGCTGTGCTCCTCCTCCCTCACCCCCACCAGCTCCATCCATCTCTAGTGCAATCGGTGGCTCTCGGCTCCTGCTCCACGGTTGCTGCGGGTGGCTCTGGGCAAGGGTCCGGTGTACAGTGTAGTGCACATCACCTCAAAGTTCCAGCCCCTGAAGTACAATCCTTTTGGTCATTCATATATTACAACCCTCTTTTTTTCTTTTTATTTTTTTCTCCCTGTCCCATTTTGTTAAGAAAAAATAAAGTTTTTTTTGACGTTTTCAGGTTTTGTTTCTTCAGATTTTCCTTCTTTCTTCTGAGCATGTGGGGAACGTGGTGGTTCATGGGCCACTTCTTACTGGATCCCTCGAAACAGACACATAGCGAAGATCATGGCAAACAGCTGGGAAGAGGACGGGGAAGAAGAGGGCAGAAACAAAACAGAGAACCATAAATGTCAGATGCATCTTCCAGAAGATCAGCAAAGCCCTCCCTGGCCCTGAGACTACCCCCACTGCTTCCTCCGACCCGGCAGTCAGTGATGCAGAGAGGGGGACCCTTACCACCCACGGGAGGCTGTGGCAAAACTCCTCTGTCCCTCCCTGCCCCCCAAACTGTTAGTGGCTACAGCAGCAGCCTGACTTCATTCCCAAACTGCCCTTGGTGCCACAGGGGTGCAGGATTCACAGTCCCTGCTCTGCGCATCTCTGCTACTGCCTGGCATGGGCACAGCACAGCCTTTGTGGGAGGCCGCTGCGCCTCTGCCCAGATCTCTCTCCTTTGCACAAGATAGGGGGGTTTTAAAGTACCCAGCCTTTCCCTGCAATGCCACAGGGACATAATTTCTGGGCTAAAGCCATGTCTGGTGGATGTCTGTTCCTCAGAGACATCACCAAAGAAGTGGGTACTAATGCAGGACAATGAAAGTGCTCTGGAGCCCATCTTTTCAGTCTCTAAACAAGTTTTAAAGCACAGGCAGGGTTTGAGCACATTAACCAAGTGACAGAGTAGTCAGCTGGCTGGGGCACTGTGGCAGTGGGAGCAGTGACTGTGCAGGGCCCTGTGGAGAGTGGCGGATCCCCAAAGCCCCTGTGGCCAGCGTGGCAGGGCACAAGCTCTGTGCAGGCCCAGCACGAGGTGGCACTGCAGGCGTGTGGCACCGGTTATTTCCCTGCCCTTTGTGTCAAAGGCTCAAGGAGCCTCTTTCCAGGCAATTAAACCCACAAGCCGATAGCCTGCTTGCACTTTGCCAGAGCAGCTTTCCCTGGCGAGGGGGAGCAGCTGCCTGTTTGCCTTGCTGCTGGCACCTTACTGACGCTGCTTTGTTCCAGTCACACAACAGTCAGTACCTCAATAGCCAGCACTCCGATGGCAAGAGCTCCTGCCAGGTACACGTACGTCTCAAAGGAGTTCAGGATCACGGTGTAGCAGCCCTAGGGAAGACAAAACATGGTGAGATACACCTGAGCAGCACATTATGGTGTTCTCACAGCAGAGCCCTTGCTAGGACACGAGGTGCTCTCAGACCAGGCACCACAAGCACGGCCCCCTCTCACCACCTCACCCAGCCCTACGGCACAGGAGGCAGAGGTCCACAGGACACGGGACAGTGCAGGGGAAGAGGAAGGTGTTGCCGTAGTGTGCTGGGAGTGGTTCACACCCCTCACTGACCATGAGGAACTGTGAGATCCTGCAGGCCAGAGAGGAGCAGCACAGAGAGGAACTCCCTCTGCAAAGGGCAGAGACTAAGCACAGAGGGAAGGACACTCACTGCAGGTGACAGACATCCCAGACTAGCCAGAGAAAAGGATGATTTATTTAAAGCCGAGCAGGAAATTCTTGATTCATCTCTCACAGCCAGCAACTCTTTACCAACCCAGGACCTTATCTCTGTGTTTCCCCCCAGAGAGGCTGGCTGAACACCTGTTGATCTTGCTATAGAAGAATTTCATTAGGAACTCAGGGCCATGCACTATGGCAATTATTCCATTTATGAAGCATAGCCACCATCACCCTTAATTAAATTTATGGTTGCTAATACAATTAACAGCAGGTAGATCTTCTTGCAAAGTTTTCAGGATATTTCTGGAAATCTCCAGCTTACCCTGGCCTCAGTTTTCCCAGCCTAAAATTTCAACCCACTGGGAAATTTCTGCAAACATAAAGGAAAAAAAAAATCTGCAAACATAAAGAGAAAAGCAGATTGGAGTTTGTCCAATATGAAAAGCAGATTCCTCTCCACTGAGAATATACTTCACGCATAATACATTTTAATCCTATCTATACTGCTAGGATATTTCAATCACCTGGTTTTTTCCCTTCCACAAAGTCTTGGAACTGCAAAGACAGCACAATAGTTATGTACCTGTGTCCATGTCACACCCTGCTCACAGAGAGTGAGGCACAACTGGTGAACAGTGATGGAGGGCATGGAGAAGATCCATTCATGAGGCCACCCCGCGGAACCCAGACTGCTGGGGCAGTAACTGAGCTGTTAAAACCATGCTCTTCTCAACATGAGACCACTCAGCATCAGCTTTCTTCCAGCCATGTTTCAGCCAAATCTTCAGAGAAAAGCATGCAGCTCAGCAACAAATATTTGTGTGCTTGCCAGACCTCCAACCTTAACCCAGCCTTCAGCATGCTCTGCTCAGCTGGCTACAAACAGGAGTAAGCACAAAAGTGTCAGCACTGTCCTACCAGCATGGTGGCTCAAGAGCTTGACTTTGCTCCAGTAATGCCTCAATTCAGCTCTCAGTTGCTTGGGATTGTCTCTCCTGTTTTGCAAAGTGCACCACTCTGTGCTGGATGACACCAGCTGTGTACACAGCTTCTTCCACCAACACTCTGGTGACATGGGCTTGCAGGAAGCCTTCCCTTTCAATGGAAGTGGTAAGCTTCAGCATTACCACTCAGGGAAAACTTTAACCCCCTTTCTCACAATGTATTTCTCTTTCCCTCCCTGCTGTCTGTCATCTCTCTCCTCCCCATCTATTCCCAGCAATCAGACCTGGCAGAAGCAGCATGGTGCTGTCTGCTATGATCTCTCACCCAGAGTGCCTTTGCCAACCTTTTCCAGCTGCCAGTCAGGGAACAGTTCACATGCTGCTTCCAAAATCCTTTCCTCTCTTTCTCAATCTGCTCTTAAATGCTGAAAAGAGGACCACTCCCTAGTCTGGAGGGAGAAGGAGGCCTGTACATATGGTCAGTACAGAGCTCATTTGTTTTAACTAATGCTGAGGTGAACCCAATCAGGAACTTTGCTGGAAAGTTTCTTAAGCATCACGTCTTGGTGACATTGGAAGGAAACTCAGCCCTGCATCAATGGGATGAACTGCCTTGTCATAGTCCAGTATTGCAAAAAATTGCCAAATAGAGAGGCCTGGCAAAAGAATCATAGATTAGTACTATAGAATGGTTTGGGCTGGGCAGGACCTTAAAGATCACTTGGTTCCAACCTCTCTGCTACAGTCAAACCACTGCCACTAGACCAGGATGCTCAAAGCCCCATCCAACCTGGCTGTGAACATTTCTAATGATGAGGTATCCACAACTTGTTTTTAACCACTCTCAGAGTCAATAATTTCTTCTGTAATATCTAGACTAAAACTACACTCTTACAGTTTAAGGCAATTCCTCCTTGGCCTATCATTACATACTCTTGTAAAAAGTCTCTCCAGCTTTCTTGTAGGCTCCCTGCAGGTACTGGAAGACAGCTATATGAAATGCCCTTTTTCTGCAGTAAAGAGTAAAGAAGCAGAGAAATGCAGCTTTCCAAATTCTCTTCCTTAGAAAACAGACATGGTTTTCTGTGGCTGTTTAACCCTTGATATTTTGATTGTATATATTGATTAGGAGTCTTTGTGAACTAAATTGGAACCATTCCTGCAGCAAGAGCCAACTCCATCCCATCCTACCTGGCCTGTGCTAGCTTGCTAATTAACTTCTCAGAGGTAGTTCTAACCTTCGTAAACACAACAGAACTCGATCTGAATTTCCACCTTACCTCTCAATCCCTTAGGAAAATATTTGTATTTCTGATGATACAGCACTACATGGACTTAGCAGTGTATGCAATGAAAGAGATTTTCAAAATCAGCCATATGCCATCACTTGAAAAGCTGTCAGCAGGAGTATAATTAGGATATGAGGTACAGTTAGGACCCGCCAGATTCACCAGCTACCCAAGACCACTAAAGCCATCTCTGCCCACCGTGAAGCTCCTTCTTCTAGTGTTCAGCCTCCTTACCTGCTGGTTCTGAAACCTCTCAATGCCTTCTAGACAAGCTTCCTTGTTGACAAACATCCCCTCCCGGCTCTGGAGCTCTCGCTGGCAGCAAGCCTCCGGTGTTGCCTTTTCCAAAGAAGAATATGGAAGGTGACGAATATCTTCAAAATCTTCTGGTCCATTCACTCCACAGCAGGCAAACTGGAGAGAGGCACAGAGAAGAAAGGAAGACAGAATTGACATTTTTCCCTCAAAGCAGACTTGAGAAATCTAATACCTATTCCTGTAGGGATCGAAGTTTTAGTCAAAGCAGGGACAAAACAGCTATTGCTTCCAAAGAAGTGGGTTGTGCTTGTTCCTTGGAGCTTCTGTTTCATTGAAGCTTTATGAAGTCCCGGTGTTTCCATGTCATACTGTAGATTCTAAGGTGCTACTGGGAATATTGCTGCAAACTACACAGGGCTTTGGGGCATATCCAGAATGACTTGCTTGAGATCACCCAGCAGTACGACCCAGGCTCCCAACCACCCTTTCTCCCCATAGCTAATGGCCAGGATTGTTGCTGCTCAAAGGCACTGCTAGGTGATTTGAGTAAGGTCCCTCTTTAGGATTCCAGTCAGATGCTTTTTAAGAATTCAAGTCATACTCTGACTCTGTCTCCTTTCAGTCAGCAAAAGGAAATGTCTTTATTAAAGTCCTGAATCAGCATGAAGGGCAGCAATCATCCTTTCCTTTTAAGATTAAAATTGACTTTTCATCTGCAGAAGCTGACATCCTGCTTTTCACTCCTGAAGGTATACACTGTGGGGTGTACAGAGCACTAACACATGTGTACACACACACACAGAGATTGAATTCCTTGTGGTAGGTAATAACAACTGCAGTTCCAATGACAGTCGACCTGCTGTAACCTGCCCAATTAGGGGTGTAATAGCAAAGTCTGTTTTGATAGCTAATATTTCTGTAGTGAAAATACATCATTAGGCACACTCCTGCCTAAGCTGCTGTTAACTACAAAACACAAGTTAATGCCAGCTTTTGGTTGCTCTTGGGTGGGAATAATTTCAAAGCAGTCTGCAAAGTGAAAGGCCCAGAGCAAATGCAGTGATACCCAGTTGCAGACACCTCCATTGCTCTTGTGCCCAATATTTGAAAAGTGAGGGTACTCCAATGCCTCAGGCTTTGGCAAATCAGGTGACCCTGATGCAGTCACTAGGAGTGTCTCTCTCAGGACTGGTGGCAGCTCCATTTGAGAAAGACTGACTGCCAGCCAAAGTCTCACCTCCCTTCAACCACAAGCCCTGGTGCTAGGCTGGACATTACAGGATGGCTGAAGCAGGCTGACCCTGGGAGAGCTGAGGGTGTGGGCTGAGCAGTCTGTTGGTGGCCACTGACCACAGGCAAAATGGGACTGGCATGGTCTGACTCACTGTGATCATAACAGAGTTCCAGGTGGAAGAGAAGACGTCCGTGTCGTTGTTCCTCTGGTAGTGCTTCTTCAGCTCCTTGGTGAAGAACTCTCTGGTCAGCTGAAATGCACAGACAGGTGGAAATGTAAAGGCTATTGCCAACACCTTTTCCAAACATTTCCCAAAGCTCCCTTCTGTGAATGATGGGCGTTCTTTGTTTTTTTGGGCTTGTTCTTTTTTTTTTGCAAACTTCAGAGAAGAAATATGTGAAAAGCCATTGGCTGAGCCATATCTATGTAGAGGGTGAAGGGTACCTGTTGAATACAACTGTCACTCATTAAAGTCAGGGACTAAACTATATCTGTATTTCTAAAATAATGTTTACACTTAAATGTTGGTTGGTTTTAGTTTTTCTTGGAGTTTTTTGTTGTTGCTGGGTTTTTTTTTTTTAATTTTCAGCACTATTTGAAAGTATTTAATAAATTGAAACATGCCTGAACCAGATTTTAGAAAGATTGTCAAATCCACATCCAAACTGAATTTTCACTTGCTGTGCTTCATGAGGTCTGCAAGCAAAGCTTGATTTTCCCCTCCACTTTTCAGTCAAACCAGTTAACTTCCTACTAACAATAGGGGAACTGCTCTGGATTTACTTCAATATGTGAGAAAGCAGAATGATGTCTTAACAAGAAACTTTATAGAAACTATAAAGTAAAACCAATTCATTAATAGGAACTAGACATCTTATGAATCAGAAAAAAATGCTATTTGCTTGACAATGCCTTTGATTATCTAAACTAACCTGTATACATGAAGAAAAAACCCTCTTTATATTTAGATAATGTAAACATTTTTCCAAAAGTCAACAATATATATTATTGGAATTTCATTTACCCCTGTCTATATTTACAGTAAAACAGATTAAATGCACAAACAATTTGTTCCAGAGTCTTCCTGAGAAGTTAGACACCTTGAAATTACATTTACTTGGGATGAGTCTCTGGAGGAATAGTGAATATACAATCCTAATAATCATGTTAAACTGAACATCCCAGTTCAGTCTTGTTGCCTTTCTGTCACTTCAGGACAAAAACTTCAAGAAACCCTCTTTCACATTCCAAATAGATCTGGACTTGTGTGGTCCCTTCTCCAAAATGTCTTGTGATTTGTGATCCACATAGACAAAATCTTCTGCCACTGCAAAAGCCACAGTGAAGGGGGCTGGACTTGGCTGGCTGCAGCGCTGCTGTGATGTTGCATATTTGTAGGATCAGGAATTAAGCTGCCTGAAAAATACCCTTTCTATTCCCCCCTGTTGTTCATACAGCACTGCTGACGCAGTAACAGAGACTGGTACAAGCTGGTTTCAGGTTCTTGATATGCAACGTGAAATATCTCACATACACATACATATGCATGAGCTCTATGGGTGGGCACAAAAGCACAAAAGCACAAAACTGTTTGTTTCATTTGTATCACAAAATTTAAGGACAAAAACCCCACTGTAGCGACTTTTAAAAAGACCCTGGATATCACCTAATATTGACTTCTCTTTTACAAATACAAAGGCCAAATGTAATTACTACATCAGTACTGGGTAAAACTTTGTCACAAATGCTTGAATCATGCAATTAGCTCAATCTCACTACCTTTAATTAGTTATACCGTTTAATTCCTAAATTACTTTTTCGGCACAGATATTAACTAATTTTTTTGCTTTTGAACATTAAAATTCCAGAGGACATGGCATTTTTGGGAATTTGGTGCACTGAAGGAAGGTGAGGTTAGAAGATGCTGAAATATGTCCTCAGTGTTCTCCTTTCCTTCCCTTTCTCTGAGTACTTTATCCAGGCAGCACCCAACCCTGCAGGCAGCAGCACATTTTTTTGATGCTCATCTGTTCCTGAAGCACACACTTTGAAACTGATATTACTGCTGGTAATAATCCCAGCCGGCTGCTTTTGTTGGGGTCTAAAACAAAAGAGTAGTTTAAATATAAAGTGAAACCTTTATTTTGACAGCAGCAATCCTAGAGGAAATTGTTCAGAGTTTGTGTGTGATTTTTACAACACTTGGCCTAAAACAAAGCCTAGTGCTGGAAGAGTACACTTGCCAGGAAAATAACTGAATCCATTTTGTTGGTCTTAAACTGCTTATCCTGAGCATCTCAAGTTCAGAAGAATGGGGCCAAAAAGAAAAAAATTCCTGTTTTAAAAAATTGCTGACAAAGGAGGATGAAATAATACAGTCCTATTGCCATGCCCATGGCCCTCCAGCTGAAACAAGTACCGGCCCTGATGAGATCGGTGCACGTTGGACTTCTATGGCAAGAACCATTTGGAAGGGAGCACAGGATCTACTGATAAAACTAGAGCTTCACACAGGCTTTGACAACACAGTGGTGGCAGCCACAGCCATGAACAATAAGGAGCTGTTCAGCTGTGTTTTGGGCGGGGTGCCTCCAGTGCAGCACATGCATGCCTACATTTACATGGCAGTGAATGAAGTGAGACTGCTTTGTCACACTGGTTCAAAAAATAGCTTTGCTGGGATTAGTGCAGCCAAATAAAAGGGGTTTAGAAAAAGGAGGGCATTTCTGCACAACACAGGCATGCTGGCCCTGCCCAGGAAGGTCACAGCCTCCTCATGCTGTGCTGTGCTCAAGGATACTGAGTGCTGTGCAAGAAGCTGCCTTCATGGTGCCTGCTTGGGGAACAGGACACACTCCTGCCCATCTACATCAGCCTGGAGCATTCTGCTGGGTCTGGCACAGTACAGGGCATGGAGGTGCAGTCACCAGTGCTGCACTTCCCACTCCTACCATTCCTTCCATCTGAGACCCTTCTGTCTACTCAGCTGAGGAAGTTTCACATTCTTTAGCTTTTGCCTTATGTCTGAGGACATAGAGGCCCTAGTGTCCAAGGTGGCTTTCTTATTAAGTGTTAGAACTGGGGCTAAAAACCCAAACATCTGGACTCTTCTGTTCCCTACCATCCTGCTTTCTTGCTTGCTAAGACAGTTCACTAAGAATCAAATACCCCTCTAAGGTTTTTCCCGTCCAGACCTCTCAATGGCATATAAAGAGCAATTCGTATTGCTCTTTCAGAGTCTCTCTCTAGTGTCCATGAAAGTCATTATTTTATGGAGACTCTTCTAGATGATAAAGGGTTCTCCACCCCCAAAGCCTCCTTTTCTAAGGAAGATAAACTCTGGTAATCACCTAGCTAATTAACAGTAGCCTTCTTCTTCAGGGACTGTTTTTAAATAGCTCTTTGGAAGTGCAGCTGGACTTGCAGATCACAGTAGTTCACCTTTGTGAACACCATCTTCACTTACCCCACCACCTTGCTCTGCTTCACTGACTCTTCCTCTCATGTCAAATCTCAGCAGAAAACATCTCTTTTCTCCCTTATTTTTCTCTCTTGATTTCGCTCACTCCCTTAGCTGTTAATAATTTAACCCCATTGAGTGTCTGGGAGCTGGTTTGAGTGTAAAACTATACAAGAGAAAGCTGCACTGAACATTATCTGTAAAGCAGATAAAGTGTATCTTTTGTCTCATTTTACACACCCAGAGAGGCCACAGCCATAAGGACTGGTGCAGCAGCTATCACAGCATCCTGCTTGGTAAGCTTAGAAGAAATTTAAATTGGCTAAGTGTGCATTTGCCATCACAAGCCCTGAAAGTAATATATTTCACAAGAAAGAGAAAAGCAAATCTGATCTTGACCTTAAATTGCTACTGTGAAGTATCCTTCCCACCATGGGATCAATGAAAGACCACCTCTGTATATCTGTGTAGCTCACTCTCACTCAGAGATGGCAGCTAAATTGGCCACAAGTAGCTTCCAAGTCAGATGAGCTACCACCACAATATACAGCAACACCAAAACAAGGACTATTTTTTCCAGAAGAAACCTGAGGAGAGAACAGACCACAGGAACTTGCAGATCAAGTTTGACTTCTGCATAGAGCCATCTCCAGCTATGCTGGGATCTGACGTTCTTCACTCCTTCTCATTTAAGCCCTTCCTGTCAATCATTCTGACAGAGTGGGAAACTGGTGCTACAAACAAGGAGACAAGCTCAAGAAAGATAGAAGTTTGTTCCCCTTCAAGTCTTATCTCACAAAACACTGCCAGATGCCACAGAAGTCTAGAATAACCACTGTGACCTTATCTTGCAAGATAACATGGTCTTGCATGTCCCGTGGTTCCCATGGGAGTGGAAGGTACCAATGCTTTGCCCAGAAGCAAGCTGTAAGGGAGGAGGACAATCAGAAGTGCAGTCACCACGCACCCAGGAGTCGCAGCAGGCCTGGGCAGCTTCTTGTACCTTTTACCAGTTTCCCACAGAGAAGGGGGGGGGTAGGAGCCATCAGCTGGGAGCTGCTTGCCCAGCCCCTGCTCCCCAGGGACTGTGTTCCAGTCTCTGTCACAAAGAATTCTCTAAAAACTCCCAGCAGCAGAGCTGTAATGATCACCAGACCCCCTATACTGCAATATGTTTATAGGTGTTTCCATAAGGGCATGGTCTAAAAGCCTAAACTGGAATGGGGTACCCATTCTATGTGCAGAGTGCCATCTCTTCCCCAATGCCTTCAGATCTGGGGCAAAGACAAAAGACCACCAACTCATAAACAGAAGAAAGCCCTCTCACTACCTCCTCCCATGCCCATCCTACTATACAAATATCACACTCTCATGCTGCGAGCTTCCTAAGTTTTGATTCTTTTCTATCAAAAATGAATACAATTAGAAGCATATACTGCTTTAAGAAAATCATCATTATACATGGCCCTTCTTTGCTCCTGCCACAATTCTCTCACGCTCAGTAAAGCAAATGTGCTGTATGTTCTCTTGCTACTGGCAGGGGCAAAATAAGCAAAATAAATACTAACAGTCACTAGGGACCACCTCTACCAGCCAATGTTTTTTCACAGCCATCATTACAAGAAGGATGGACCTAGTTCAGTCAGGCTCTCCTTTGCATACCTGTGAACATGAAAAAAAGTCCACAGACCTTTGCTGTTTAGAGAAAGAAATGAGACTGGCTTACTACTACTGTAATAGAAGTTTACCACTAGCCCAGGGCAGGGATGATGGCCATATAACAATATTCATTGCAGAAGAATAGAGAAAGGCTACATCATATGAAGCTTTGGAGACAAGGACAAATCTAAGCAGGGCAATAAGTGGGGTGGGATTTGCTTAGGGCACGTCAGGGGGGATATCTTACAAGCAACATTGGTAGGAGTCTGGTGAGCAGCAGAACATGGAAGATCAAGAATTAATATGATTAGAAGATTCGTAAGAGATTTTTTTGCACTGCATAGCAAGCATCAGCTCTGTCTGGAAAACAGGAGTTTTCAACAATTAATATTAAACCCATATTATATTGAAAAAGGAAAATAGTTGCTTTTAATTCTAGTGTGACTTTATGATAAAACTTCTCTCTGATGGAATGTGCAGCTGGTTTGGCTGCAAGAGAGTCAGGAAGACTTTAAAAGGCTCTAAAAACTTCAGGGATAACTGTGTCGCCATAAACTCCCCATCCTGCACCAGCCAGGTTAGTTAGCATTCCCTGACATGCTGGCACTTCTGCAGACAGGCTAGTAATGAACAAGGTTTGCTGATATTTGAAACAGCCACTCTACAGACAAACCAGCCACTGTCTAACACTCTGCTCCAGCTGTGTATAACCCCATTGGGGTCCAGAGATTGCCCACCATCAGATACTTACATTTTCTCTGAATATAAAAGCCAGGATTGCAGCTGAAAGCTCCGCCAGGAAGATTAACAAAATAAACATGAAGAACTGGAAGAGAGAAGATAGAAACCACAAACATAGCATTAAATGTCTGCAATGGGTAGTAGGAATACACAGTTTTGCTATCACCAAGAGATGGAAAAAATAACTGAGGAAACTTTTTTTTCCCCCTGACAATTAAGAAACTGTATGAGCGAGTCACTTGAAGCACACACATTCCCTCTCTGACCTCATCACAGGACATGGGAGCTTGTGACACTTTTGCCTGGTTCTAATGAGTAAAAGTGTATAAGGTTACAGAACCCATAGCATCCCCTGATAAACCTGCACCAGGTTAAAACAGTAAAGCCTGCTTTGATGGAAAAGTTACATAATTGTGGACATGCTCACAGAGGTTAAGCTGTCCAGACACAAGTGCAGGTATCACATGTCAATGCACACACACACACCCCTGATTGCAATACAAACAACACAGTTTTACAGTAATATAATCACAGCTTATCTTGTGTGGAAGGAGGAAGTGGGATATACCCTCAAATATTTATACCTATGACCTAAAATGGACTGTTTTCATTTCAGGACAAAATTAGCCTTGGTTAATATCCCCCCCACACAATGGGGTTGCACTGAGTGAAGTACTAACCACACAGGACCTCTACAGAAAGTTGATAACACACCGCAATAATTTAATTTGGTTATGCAAGTATCATCCCTGTCTTGTATGGTATCCAAAGCGTGCATATTCACATCCTTAAGATAAGGGCATGCTGCAGACTTGACAGAAAGCACAGCCTGCACATTAAAAGATAGTAAAAGGGAAACAGGCCTCCAGGTTGAAGTAAAACTCTTTACACTTATGTCATCACAATTGTACAAAAAGGGAAGGAAAGCAAAACAGAGAGGCACATGGCTGTCCAATCTAAGCTGGAACTATATTTCTTCCTGTTGCCTTTGCAACCTTCTGCTGCTTCAATTTAAAAGTTTGGGTTTCAGTCTTGTCAAGGGAACCTCGTTTAGGTGAGGTTACCAAGCCTGGGTGATCCACTGTACCTTCACCCCCCACCCCAGAGAAGTAAATCAGATGCACTTCAGAGGTCTCAGAGAGGGGGACATGCTGCTGGGAGGGTGCTGTTCCTGGGACCTTGTCTACCCAGAACACTCAGGTACTGGGGAGTGTCTCCAGCCCAGGATGAGTGATGGGATTCCTGTGGGCTTCCACTTCAGATTCTGCCTGTTCTTGTGGCCAGTTCTCAGTGACACTGATGCCTTGTGCTAATTTGATGCTGCTTCAATCATTACAAACCAGTAAAAAGAACAAACAGGGATGCGCCATTTAACATCCTTAAAACAATGAAGGCTGATGCTGAGGAATATCTATAGGAACAGAGCAGAAAGTGGATAGATTCATACTCTCTCCCGAAATAGCATTTATTCTTGTAGAGAAAATCATGGACTTGAGTAACCATAAGTCTGAACTTGGTGGACATTGTTAACATTCTTAATGCCATAAAGAGAAATTACCATTTGAATCAGCCTGCCTAAAATTCAAACAGGCCGAGAATTTGCTCACAGACTTTGAGATTATTTTACAGAACTGAGTAAATGTTAAGACATTAACTCATTGGCATTGTGTGAGAAAGGCAAAAGTGAATGAAGAACCCTGTAAGACCACATCATGTAGAGGGTAATAAACTTGGTACATGTTACCAGTGAAGATAGATGAAGCAACAAGTAAAAATAAACACAAGAGAAGTCTGGATTTTTGTGTGTGTGAGAGAGAAGTTTATAGAAGGTCTTTCTGAAACAGAAAACAGGCAGACAAGGCCAGAAGTACTATTGTGATCCCCAAGCAATTATTTATAAACACTGTCTGAAAGCCTGTGCATTGTGTACTTCAATAATGGAGAAAGAATTCAAACTATCTGCTTGGAATAGGCAAAATGTTGTTTTGTTGTCAATTATCAGAGCTTTAAGTGATTTTTCCCCACTGAAAAAGCACATGCACCACCCTATCACATTTGTCTTCCTGCTTCTTCAGTGGAGAAAAAAGAAAAGGAGTCTGGGCTCAAATGACAAAACAAGAAAAGTCAGATGAGCAGGGATTTTGGGTTTTAACAGCATGCTGTTGCTTGATTTTACAAAACTAGTTAACTCTCTAATTTATTCTTAATGCTGGAGTTTTCTGTGTGGCTTCTTTTTTTTTCCTGCTCAGAGACTGTTTTAATTTCACCACAGGAGGGCAAAGAACAAGTGATGAGAAAGAACGACGCTTTGCAAATTCACATCATCATCCATCAAGGGATCTCAGCATAGTCACTAAGGTCTAAGGTGGTGATCAAGTGATTAATCCCATCACCCTGCTAATTGCATTTCATTTACTGATTACTGGGAGGCACATGTTCACCCAAGCTCCAGCACAGGTCTGTGCAGAAGTGGAAGCAGTCATTCCCAGATTATCTGTGATAAGCTTCATTATCATTCCCAAACTGATTTACACTTATATTGTGCACTCTGAATTACAGATTTGTAAGTTACAGTAGGAAAAAACTCACAAGCAGCCATTAGGGTTGATGAGAAAAAGATGGATCATCAGTGTTTCAGAACTTGCTCCCATTCTGCATTTGAAGGGTCAAAATCTGCTTAACGTGTTTTCCTCCCAAAAATTAAATTGATTATTGATATGTGAGAGCACAAAGGAGCCAGCTGGTTAATGCACAGGACACAATAACCTCACATTCAAATTCAGGCTTGACTCTTGACATTTGAACATGGATATTCCCCACATCCAAAGTGAACATCCTAAGAAATGGAATCTCTCATACTGGTCCAAAATTTTGCCTCAGCGCCAAGTGATGGTTACAGGAGTTTTCACAGAAGTGGTCTATCAGAAGTTTCCACAAATTAATGCTTTGTGTTTATTTTTCATAACTCATCCAATGTTCCAGTTTCAGAACTGCTGTTCCAAAAAGGCATCAACTGTCTTTAACTCAAAGGACCTGGACCTGCATTCTCATGCTGAGAAATTCGAGGGGCTACTACATCCATTTTACAGGAGTGCAAAACAGGATGTCTGCATTTGAAACTAAGCCAAATGAAGCTAACACGGGCTCTTCTTTTAACAAAGCTGAATTCAGTCCCTTGGTACACAATGTTGTACATTCAATAGTACTTTGGATTCTGATTTTTACAGTGTTGTTTTGCAGTCAGAGGACCTTCAGCACAAGTCATTCAATGTCTGCTTTGCAGGCCACTGTTTGTTCCTTTTTGTTTTTGTGAGTCAGGTCCAAATGCCAGGAAATTCTCACACCCTTGTGCTTAATGCAACATGTTAGGTTCCATAGTGATGGGGTTACTTTTTACCAAAATACAAGCAGCTTAATGAAAAATAAGTCCTTGCAAACACTGAAACCAGAACCTAGAGAACATGTATCTCTCTCTTGTCCTTTCTATCTTCTGTTTACATTTGGACTAAAAGCTTCAGGCATACATTATGCATCACTGAAATCTCACTCAAGCAGCTCTCTGGCTCATCAATTCTTTAACAACTTTGTAAGTGGACTTGATTTGATCTAGCAACTTCTCCCCAGGTACCACCCCCACAAAGACTTACACTCTCTGTTTTGCAAGTGTTCCCAGTCTCTCTGGCATACAGTCATGAATCTTTTGCCTATTCAGTGTCTAAAACTTACTCCTATTAGACTTTGGGTTACACAGATGTTTTAAGATCAGCTGATTTTAACATCAGCTGGTGTGGCCCCAGAAAAGAAGTTAGAAACATATTTCTTCTCCCAGGTCCTCATCCAAGTGCTTCACACTGCTGACCATGAGATGGCTGGCTGTTTAGCTAAGTTGGTGTTGATACAAAAAGCCCTCGAAAATCTGACGGATCAAAATAGAACAATAATTCCTTATTCAGTAATTACTTTTAGAGTTTCTCCTAGTCTGGGGCATTACTTCCAGCTCATATTTTTCTCACATTTCATTCAAAATAAAATAATAATGAAGGTAAATAAATAAAGCAGCAGGGCTCAGAACTACCTCTAGGAGTAAGAAAAGTAATAACCACAAAATTGAGTGTACTGGAGTATAACTAAAATACATGGAGAAACATTCAAATCTGTAAATGCTAGTATATCAGGAAAGAACATGGCCCAGAGCTCCTTTTTTTCCAGCCAGGTCACCAATCTGTGTGCAGCAGACTAAAAATATTACTCTCCTCTTCACTTACAGCAACATTTCTCATCAAACTTCACTTTTAGTTTCTTAATCTGACAAGGACAGGCTTTGAAGTAACGTCAGGCTCATTGGGCCTCATCCTTTCCATTTTATTAGGTTCCTCTGGGCAGATCTCCACAGGCTTCACAGGTGCTACATTTGTTTCTCTGATTTACTTCTGAGATGAATCACTAGAAATCAAACCCAGAGTGGCTTCCCCAAAAGGGCTCTCATTTGCAGGCTATGAACTCAAGGCATATGGGAGCCAAGGACCAGAGAGAATTTATCTCAGTGAAGCCACACTCATCTCTAGAAAAGGATGGGTTTGCATTCAAGAAAGAGGACTTTCCTGTCCTGTTTAAAGTTAGAGACAGGCCTTTTTTTGAATCATGAAACAGCTGTGCAAGACACAAGCCTAAAAAAATAGAGTAAGACTGAGATTTTTAAACAAGAAAAAAAACCAAACCAAAACGCACAACAAACCTGAAGTGCCATCAGACCCATTGGGAGAAACAAAAGACCACATTTTACAAAGAAAAAAAAAAAAACACACCAAAAGAAAAAAAAAAAGAAAAGGAAAAGAAAAAGAAAACTAATGGTCTTTGTCTTTCAATACATAACCGGCAATGCTTTCCAGCAGGAGATAATGGCTGAAAATCCTTCAGCATCAGAACTTGGGAGGAGTGGGGGGCAAGGGCAGAAGTGGTTTATTTCAGCTCTTTGTGCTTATTGATGACCACCATGGGCTGAAATTTAATCCTGTTATTCAGGGGAAAATTTGTCCTAAGGTATCAAATCTGGTTCATTTTAGGAGCAGAGTAGGCTGCATCAGGGAGTGACCAGCTATTGAGAACAGCAATGACAGCAATGACTGCTGTGATGCAGTTTTGGGCTGGGCATTTCTGCTGGCATGGGGGGCTCCCTTGCACAGGGGCTGTGCCCCAGCATTCCCTCCTTTGTTGTGAACCCTCAAGGAATGAATCTACAAGTGGAACAGTGGGTTTTGAGTAGCCAAGACCATTTTTGGTCACTTTATAGATGTAGAAAAAGACCGAACAACCAAATGGGGTCAATTAGAATGAAAGCTTAAAAGGATTAAAATACATTCCCAGACTGGGCTCAAATCTATATAGGTGAAAAAGCAAATTATCTGTATTAGAAGCAGTGTGTAAAACTATCCTAAGCCTGCTTATCATGTGAAGGAATAATGACTACAACAGCAGACACCCATTCCTGTGCTTATCCCAGCATCATCTATCCAGTCACCCCTACGAAGCACCAAGAGGCCAACAGAAACTGCAAGGGCACTTACAAAGAGCAGGAGACATTTGTTCTCACGGATGGCACCACAGCAGCCCAGGAAGCCCAGCAGGAAGAGCATTGCTCCCATGGCCAGCATGATGTACGCTCCCGTGAAGAGCAGGGGGTTGGCAGCCACTATCTCTCGAAAACCTGTGGGATCCACAATGACCCAGATTCCGAGTCCCAGCAGGCATGCTCCTCCCAGCTGTCACAGCACGAGGACAGGAGAGAGAGGGAGACAGGTCAACACAAAACAACTGCTGCAGAAAAACTGGATTCATTGCTATCTTTGGATCAAAGACATTGATTTGGAGAATTTATGTTTCTGCAAAGGCATGCTGTGCAGGTGACTTCTGACATGCTGCTCTTAGTATCTCTTGCTCAATAAAGGAATCATTTGCAGCAAAAGCACCTTTCTTTCTTGACACATCACTACCAACTGTTTACTCCCTCTGTACTGCTGAAGGACAGTCTTGGTCTGCTGCCACATCTGTGGAGGACAGTGAAGGGGCTCACGTGACCCATACTGCCACAGAGGCCAGGGTGGCTGGGCACTCCCACCCTGCCTTTCAAAAACAAAACCAGCTAAGAATGACTTCACATGTGGTAGGGAAATTACTGCTCCCGAGTGAAAACCTCAGCAGGGCACCCAGGACTAGAAAACAATTTCTTCTGCCATTCAAGAATGAACTATGTGCATCATTATTTACAGCTTTCCCTGTGGTTTCCCCTGTCAAGGACAGCAATAACTCAGACAACAGTGACCACTGTGCTGCCTTGCTGAATGTTTGGGCATCTTTGGATGCTGCAAAACACTCAGTGATTGCTAGTGCACAACAGAGGGGATATTCTGTATTGTGGCATCTTTACCACACTATAGCCTATCCTGCTGGGCAACAGCAGGCTGCTGGAAACGGGGATCCAGAAAAGAAAGTGATTTCCAAATACTTACAAATATAAAGAAATTGAAAAGAAACATCAGGTATTTCATGCAGCTCAGACAGTCTCCCTCCATGGTCTTCAGGGTCCTTTGTCCAATTCCTCCTGCAAAACAACAGCACTTTCTTAGCACGCTCATCTTTATTGGAATGACACAATTCTATCTCCAATCTATTTGTATTTCCCCCAAGACCCTGTGGAGTTCATTATAGAGAAGAGCTCTTTTCTTACCTGAAGGGGGAACACGGCACAGGCTAGTAAGAGATAATGATTGCTGCCTGGTGCCTTTGCGTTCTTTAAGGTCTGAAGGCAAACACAGAAGTGAAGGGGAAGGTTGCAGGAGACCAAAGGTCTAGCTTTACTTGCAGACTGAGATACTGGGGAAAAAATATGCCTCGACACATGAAGAATTTTTTTCCCCCACTCCTTAAAGCTTGTCAAGTCTGAGAATCACTGGATGTACCTGTCTATTTCACGCTGAGAAAAGGTCATATTGAAACAGGAGCCAGAACAAGCTGTGCCCAGTCAGAAGACACACAAAGACATTTGGGACAGCTGTCTCCATACAATCTCCCTCTACAGAATGAACACCACACAAATATGAACAGCTTCAGGGAAGCTTGTAGACACTTGAACTTGGAATGACAGCAATGCAAGGACATGGCAGGGCCCAAGGAGGACATCCTCATGTGGTTACTCAGGCTGGGCACAGCACCTGCTTGCCATGCAGTGTGAGATGTTCCTGTGCCAGGGAGATCCTGCTGCTCTATGCCCCACCCTGCACAGGTCCTTTGCAAGAAGAACCCATGGATCAATGTTGGAAAGCTTTTGAGGCCAGGAAAACATGCTAAGGAATCTTAACCAGTTCTGAAACTCAGTGTCTGATTTAGACAACAAACTCCTTGGCCAGTGCTTCTGTTGGAAGAGCAGCAATAAATCCCGACCAGGTGAGGCTACACTGGAGGAAAGTTCCTTCTTGCTGTTTATGTAATGAAGTGACTATGTGTCCAAATATGCCAGTACATCACTAAGTACCCTAGAGGGACAGACAAATAAATAAATGAAATAGTAAAACTTCCACTGAAACAACGCAGTCATGGCACTGTGCACAGATGGAGCCATACATTTGCAAACACAGAGACACAGGTTTGCTTGGCTCCCCAGAGGAGCCTTCCCAAAGCCCACATGCTTCTTAATGCATCTCATTCCCTTTCTCCACTGCAAATTCCATTCCCTAACAGACGTGTATCTAATGATATGCTATGTTAGCAAAGGCCATTTAATTCACTTAAAATAAAAAACTGAAATTATTCAAGATTTTCTCCAGGCCAGAAATAAAACTGCCTTTCACTCCATTGTTTTTGTTAAACCACAAAATCTGTGAGTGCTCTAGAGCCTCATGAGATGCTTTCCTCTGTGACCATAGGCACTGCTCTGCTTTAGCCTAAGAGCAGAGAAAATCCATGGCAGGCAGCACGGGGCTGGTAAGAGACAGATTTTTGTTACACAGTGTGTGTTTGGTATACTGCTTTCACTTGATTAAAATCAAATCTCTTCCTTCTTTGTGAAAAAGCTGAAAGGCTGAGACACAAATGGTGTTTCACAGGAGCTCACGTGGGCTGTTTTCCCTCTGCAGCTCCCTGTACCTGGGGCAGGACAGCAGTGTGCCTCTGCTGGCTGGGTACTGCCCAGGGAACTCTCTTTGCTAGAAGAATTGCTTCTGGAGAAACACAAACCTGAATCTAAACCTGAGAATGAGGACAATGTTTCTTCTTTAAAAGTTTATTTTCTTATACCCCTGGTACATAATTGTTCTGCCCAGAGAAATTCAAGGACAAGATGGTGACTACAGGAGATGGGGTAGGGCACAGAGCTCAGATGTGTGCCTGCAGGAAATGCCCACAGCTCCCTGACATTGTTTGAAGCCATGTCTGCAAATCTGACAGAGAAAAGGGGTTCTTGAAGTCCAGAAGGCTAAGGAGCTGGGCAGGGAATTCTTCAGTTTTGTGGGAAAAGTGAGCCTTCAGCTCCACTATGACTTGGACACTAGAGAGGGATATGAAAACACAGACAAATCAATAGGGTACTGGGATTTCAAGAGTCCCACAATTAGTGTCACATAGATGTTCCCATCACCACACTAAAAATTCATGCTCCAGTGAAACATAGAATGGCTAAATCTTGGTAAATTAGCCAAAGTCTTAAAGTAAGTCTCAGAAAATTCAAAGTCCTGCTGCCTTAAGCACCCACCTGTGTGATCCATATTACAGTAGATTTTGTTAAAAAAACCCAAAAAACAAACAAAACCCAAAACAGTTTAGCCTTGTTGACACTATGCATAATTCACACACCCCATTACAGTCACTCACATGAAAAACAATGCCTGTGGTTCAAGAAAGAAGCAGCTCCTAAGCCTAACACTGTCTTGCTGCTTTGTCGTGTTGATAAATCATGTTCCTGTCTTACTTTCCTTTCCATGTCTGGGACTGCTTCGTCTGTAAGGTGAGTAAGCTCCCTTGGGACTGCTCCAATTTACATGAGCTGAATACAAGTCTACTTTTATTTACAAAGACAAACATAGGCTATGATTATTTGCATCTCTCCTGCCTGCCCATCCACTCAGTATGTTAAAATGTTTTCCAGGCATAAGAAGGGAAGGGAGATTATAAATCCATTGAGCAATCAGATTCTGGAAAGTTTGCTGTCCAGAAGAACCAGTCAGTCACACAAACCTGGGAGTAGCATGAACACATGCACATTCAGCTTTGACAAACAAGGGCTACCTTCTTCTTTGCTTGGGAAAGAAATTGTCCCCAGCAGTGGTACTGGGCTCAGATTTGTAATTCCTGAACCCACTACACTTCTCACAGCCAAGCAGTAACTAAGTGCAACCTTACTCATTATGCTGTGCTTCAGATCAATACCACACCCACTGAGGCTTTCAGATTCCAAACTTCTTCCACTCAGGATGAGCGAATGGAGATCAGAGGCAATAATGTGAGGTCTGGGCTGGTAAAGCCAAGAACAAACCATATCAGTTTCCACATCAAAAGAACTCAATGCAAGCCTCCAATTAGCTTTGCTAATTAGCTGAAGGTACCTGGAGTCCCTGATGACAGGCTCCATGGCTAAAATAACTGACATTAAAGGACAGTCCTGACTCACAGAGATGGGCTTTCATTCTACTTTTCTTTTTAAGCCATACACACAAAGAGCAAATTATCTGAGTTACTCCTACTACACACTGATACAAGTGTGATAAGAACTGAATGCCTATGTCCTAATCTACCTTTTAAAAATACCTTTACTCCCCTCCTCCAGGCCCCAGATCTGTGAGAGATTAAGTTCTTCTCTGCAGGAGACATTTAAAGCTAAGCAAACATGAACAGTCAGAACTGCAGAAGACAGAGGCTGACAGATGCTCTCTCTGGCTTGTCCCATCTCAGACCTGTGAGACACATGAGATGCATTTGTTTTTGTCTGAAATGTAGCTATAAATGTTCAGCTTTTTCTAAGGCACATTATTCTACATTTCTCTCTCCCCTGTATCCCCCATTAATTTTATCTTGGAAAGGGATGGGGAGGCTAAAACTCCTCAGCAGTGTAGCCAGGAAACACAGCCCAGCTGCTGTAATCAGTTAGGAATAAAGTCTAGTTTTTAAGGCAATGCATTTTTTTGTTCTCCAGCCACTTCCTTCCTTTTTTCATTTGCTTTGCATGCCTTGCAGCTGCCTTGAACTTCACATTTCTAAAGGCAGCTGCCCAACCACACCCCTTCAAAAGGCCTCCAATTTTTCCTCTTTGCTGCCACTGACATTTCCCTCAACCCCCATATTCCTTTAACACTGGATTGAAACCCATGGATTCACTTAGATTGCTTTTTTACCTTTGCTTTGAAGAAGGAATCACTGAAAAACTTAGGTTGGACCAGACTTCTGGATTTCACTGAGTACAAGCAAGCACCCACTGCCTCCAGCCTGGGCCAGTTCCAAATCTGATCCAACTTCAAAGTTAGAGCATGCTGCTTAGGGTCACCTTAGTTAAATTATGAATATCTCCAAGGACTGAGATTCCCCTCTGAACACCTCTACCAATGTTTGATGACTTTGTTTGATAAAAAGACTATTCAAAGCAGCTGCCCAAGGTGTGTCTGAGTTACCTGGTAGCAAATGGAACAAGAGCATCTCATGGATGTGCCAGTCTGTCAGAACTCTCAGGAGCACCTTATCTTCACCAGTCTCTATCCTCACATCTTCTGTATTTTGTCACTCCTACCCTCTACTGTTACCAAGTGTGTGAACCATTTTCCTTGCCCATCCCTGACAGGCCACTGCAGACAATTTGTGTTTCAGTATAGAAATTCAGACAGATTGACTGATTGCTCATCACAGTCTCCCCATCTCAAATACTTGATAGAAAACACAGAATAACTGAGATTGAGAGAGATGTCTACAGGTTCTCTTGCCCTCATGCAAATGACTTTTTCAGTCACTGCTCTTCTATCACATGATCTGTGTATATCTTCTCTCAACATAAATATCTCTGCTGTCAACATGCATGAAGAACTTGTCCACTGAACTGATGCTGAACTGTTGCTTCCTCTAAAATGTCAGAACCAGTTCTGCAGTACTTCCTACAGAACATTAGCCATTAGCCTGTGGCTGGAGCAGGAAATGATGCCAACTCACACCTACGTTCATAGCCACTCACAATGCACCAACTAAAAGCAGATGTGTTTGAAGTTCTCCAGAACCAGTACCAGGTACCTTTAAAGGTATTAGAAAATATGGAGTAGAGTCTCTTTCAAGTAAATGTATTGATTTCTAGAAGCTGTCCCAGATAAGGTGTCACTGGGAAAATCCCTGAAGCTCTTTGCTACACCAGTGGCAAAGGATCAACACCACTTGGCATTGCTCTATGGTGTCCCCTCCCCAGCAGTGTGGCAGGCCACCCTTTGGCTTGCAGGCATGGAGACAGCATGCTTGCCTTCCTTCCCAAGTACACCTCTCATAAGAGGATTTCTGAGTTCACTACCTGCAAGCAGTATTCAACTCTGGTGGGATCTCCTAAGGGAACATACCTAACAGGAAGGGCTTCCAGAAAATCCTCTCAGAGCATTATTTTCTCACAGTCTGCTCCTCTAGCTGCAACAGAGATTAGGGGCAGTTTCATAAGGAAGGATGACTTTCTGCAGTAACTCACTGGTGACACAGTGGCAGATGAGCTGTGTATTTCTTATTGCCTCCAGCATGCCATAGCCATCCTTAAGCTGCTCCAACAGAGATACAGAGAAAGTACCTGGCATTCAGACAGAGCAAGCCATTAACAGTACTCACCTTTACTAATCTTGGGACTTGAAGCACAGCGTCTCTTCCAGTGTTTAATTGTCTGCGTGTCCCATGTATCCAAACTTGTCCTGTAAGAGAAAAATACACAATTACTGAAGTCAATAAAATGCATGTTAAATATGCAATTTATTAAAACACACCATCCTGATGAAAGTGCTCAGTCTAATTGCCACCTTAATTTGGTGTACATTAGCACTAATGAAGAGCTTTTAATACCCAGTGAGGGATTCAATTCCTCAGAATCTCTGTAACAATCTTTGGGGGTGTTTTAAATGCCCACAGACCACATGTAAATGTATAGTCCCATTACACCTGCACTTCATACCACAAGAGGACTAGATTAATACCAGCTGCACCTTCAATATTTTATAGGAGGTTTAGACAAACTTTAATCTGCTGTGACTTTACAGCCCATTTACTGGGAAAATGGAAGGAAGATGGAACACATCTTTGGGAAGCCCAGCCATTAGGAGCAGCTGTGTAAATGTTGGGTGCTATCCCTCGTTCTTCCAGCCAGCTGTCACGCCAAGTTGAGCAAACTATTTCCTCTCCCTCTGCCTCACTGTCACTGCCTGGGAAGCAGCAACAGAGGAACAGCAAAGCCACAGCCCTGGTCACCCAAAAGTATTATATACATATATACATGTATACATATATGTGTGTGTATATATATATATATATATATATATATATATATATGTGCAGGCAGAGGGACTCAGGTGCAGACTGCCACTGTCTTCAAGGTCACAATCACAGTTTTCTCAGTAAGTTTTAATTTCTGCCCACATAATGCTAAAGAGAGCCTTTGACTAGGCAAAGGTGAGGTGAGAACTACAGACTAATGTGCAAGGCACGCATGTTTGACTCTTGCTTTCTCAGGGCACCCGCTCCTACATTGCTTTTTCCACACATCTGACACAGCCCCAACTCCATACTGCAGGGCCTGTGGGGAAGGAGCAGTCTTTCACTCTTCAGAGAGCACCCCATGCCATAAGAGTCCAATATTCACATAGGGCTCAGCACTGTAACTCACTCACTCATCCTTCAAACATGGTTTTGGCATACTTGCAGCTTTGCTGGAGCTGCTGCTTCCCTGTGAGGCACCAGATAAGTCACCTGGGTCTCTCCCTGCTTTCTCAGTGCCAGCTTTTCATCATGATTTCTGGGAGTGGGTGCATTTAACATCTGTTTCCCACAAACACTAGTAAATGTGCCTTTGAAAATTGCCTGCTATTAAGACTTCTGTGAGTAAAAGTCTATCGTTTGTTGTTGGCAGGGAGCGAACAAGCAGTTTCAAGGTGGCTGAAACCATTACAATATAAAACATACAATGAATATTCATAGACCTTTTATTTTGCATTAATCCCTCACATTTAATGTCCTTCCTCTGTCACTGTAAACCTACATCTCTAGATGAAGGACTGGGATGGCTTCCCCTTGGAAACCTGGAGAGTACAAACATCTTGTGCCAATCCACCTGTCTCTGCTGGGAAGTGCTGGAGGCATGAGCCGAGCAGGGGCTGAGCTGCCCTACTTCACAATGCTGGGTACAAGGGCTGCTCCCAGTCAGTACAGCTTTTCCACCAGAGTTAAAGTTCACAGGGTGCTGTGGGACTGCCTGGGAGATGGCTGCAGCAGGTTCAGCAGGTCCGAAGAGAGGGAACATCTAGGACAAGGGACAGTGCCTCACAGCAGAGAGCCCCTGTTTGTCAGTCAGAGCCCAGTGCCCACGCTGACCTTTGTATCTCTTGCTGTGGTGTGCAGGGAAGCTTCATCCTGTGCTTTGCAAGCGTGATTGAGAGACAGTTTCTTTGGTTGCCCTGTCCTGTGATGCCACTTTCTTGGGATAGATGCTGCCAAGAGAAGATGGTTCTAACTTTAAAGCAGAGATGACACTGTGCTATATAAACCTATCATTAAGAAAATAACCAGAATGATAGGATTCCTGCTCCTACTGTGTGTGCATATAATTACATTCCTACGAGCCCTCAGAGGTCTGCGTGGGAGAGGAGTTTTATTTTTTTATCCATCATAAGTCACAATATTTTAAAGAAATTACAGCACCTCAGAGAAGAAGACTTTAAATGCTTCAGTAGGAACCAGCAGAAGGGATGAAAGACTGCATTTAGTGCCAAGAAGCAGCAATGATCCACCTGACTCTGTTGCCTTAAAGGAGAGAAGTCCCTGCCAAACAGATTCTCTTTGGTTAATAGCTACGATTTTGTCATTAGGGAGAATTGCACAAAGTGCAAACCCACCATGCCTAATTGTGACTCCAGCAAGCTGATGCCTTTAATTACAGTCTCTGGGGAAGCACAGTGGGAGCAGGAGCAACAGCTGAGGCTAAGCCTCATCCTTGGGCTGGCCAGCTGTGGCTGGCACATCAACTCTCCTTGCTGAGCATTGGCTTCTCTTCACATTCACATTGCAGCCCATCAAAGAGCCGGCTTTGATAAAGGAAAAGCAGCTAAACATGTGCCTCCTGCTGGCATCAGGCTGCAAGAAAGGCAGCTGGAGCTCCAGAGCAAAGAGGGATGGGACAGAGAGGGGTTGAAACAGACAACAGGCAGCAAGTGAAACGAGAAATTAATAGAGTGTGCAGGATGAAGAAGCAAGGCCTGTCTTTGTGAGAAATCCAGCTTGTTGACTAGAAGAAGGGCCACCAGATGAACACCTTAAAACTGTTGTGTGTCACAAGGACTTCTAGCTTCTGCCAGTCTCCTGTGCTCAATACATTTGCAGGGTTGAGATACACTTAAACACATGCCAGCCCCATGATCTATGGCTGGATCATGACTTCTGATCCAGAAGTCATGTCCTGCTGGATATCTGTGTCAGGTCAGTGCTTTCACAGTGAAAGGTGAGGAGAAACATCTCTGTGGAAGCTGGATCAGAATAATTTCATTCCCTTGCAGTGGCTTCAGAAAAAAGGTGAAACACTTTTTGATTTAGAGCTGGACCTTGGCACAAGCTGTCAGCCCCATGCGTTACCCTGTAACTATTGCTCCTATATAAATAACTGTTTGTTCTGGAATCTCATAGCACATGTGCAGCAGAATCGTTGCTATGACACAACTACATTACTTCATGTAAATCCAATTAGATCCCAAAGTGTGCTGTGTAACTGTAATCGGCCCCTGTGGAGCAGCCAAGAGGGGACCTGCACAAGGCCGTGCAACTGGATACTGAAATTAGAGTCAATCTACCTCCTCTTTAGTTGCATTAAAATGCTAATGTCACTGTAACGTGGGCCCATTTACCAGCCATGACTGCCTTGCCTTGCAACACTGAGTGAATGAGCCTGTTGCACTGCCTCAGAGCATTTAATTCCTCGGTACAGTTGAGTGAGCAAAGCCCTTAGGGGCATCTTATACCTGCAAACAGTAACCTGATTGGCTTTGATAACACTAAAAGCATATGAGGCTTGTGACAGTGTTTAAATGAATCGGAGCTGCCTCCAAAACTACCCTTAGTTTCCTACACAAGCAGAGCAGCTGGGTCTCATCTCATCCTGACTGCTGTTAACAAGAGCACATTTCTGCCACCAAAAGTCTGTGTGTGTAAGAGCACATCAGTCTCACACAGGAGGACAAGGGGGGCTGGACTGAACCCCTCTAAATTTTCAAATAAATAACACCAACTTTGCAACATAGTTACTAATACAACTCTTACCCTCTGTTTTATATTTGCAACTTTGCACAATGTGTGCATAGAATACATGAGATCATATGGAGGTAAAATCTCCCACGCGTGCACAGACTTTCAGAATGGAAATTCAGAAGTCCCAGAGCAGAACCAATTCTAAATGCTGTAATGTTTTGAAAAGTGCTAGATTATGTGTTTGAAGTGCCAGCATGGCTTCAGGGCACAGACCACTCCATTTCAGCTGGTGCAAATGTGCACACTGCACTGTTCAAAACATGAACTGCTTGCTCACTTTGGCCCCTTCCCAAGGAAAGTTCCATAGGTAATCACATCTGGCTCTTCCGTACAGCTTCTCACACACAGGAACCAGCTGCCTCAGAAAAGAAGATCCTGCATACAGAACCAAAACATCTGATAGCCTGCAATTCTTTTGAGTTCTGTTCTTTCAAAAAAAGCCCTCAGATAGCTCACAGGTGGATTTTCCCTTGTATTAACTGTGCAGTACAATGGAACCATATGGTACCGATTGCCTGCCTTTCTAAACAGATGACCTGGAGATTATATACACTGATAATATAACAACATTAGTTTTGTTTATTAGATGAGAAAACCAGGGCTAAAAGGGTAATGGATGTGCTAAACCTCCTGACCCCCAATATAGCTCTCTGCTCATTAGTCCATACTGAGACCAGTCCCAAACCCATGAAAAAGATGATCACTTCTTGCTGACAAGCAGCACTCTTTGTCAGGCATCTTCTGTCCCAGAAATCTGTCATTTAGCAAACCCAAAGGGAGGCAGCTAACTTTGGCCTCCTCTTTCTGAAAGTGTTTCCCTTCCAGATGGAATCAATGTCACCCTCCTGACTGGATCATGGAGCTGCAACACAGGCCAAGTGACATTATCCACTGTCATGTCAGGTACTGTCACGTGTTGGAGCACTCCATGCACTTGCACAGCATTGCAGACACTGAGGGGATTTAACACAAAGTCCAAATGCCTGCCACGTTTTCCCTGAGCCTGCCACATCTACCTTTACAACTGGCTCCTCAGAGCTCTTTTCTGTTCTCCTTTCCTATAGCCCTGCTTTGTTTGCAGCAAGTGCCTCAGCAGTTTGTGGCATTCATGATAGTTTTGAGAGATGCAGGAATAAATCTCAGGAACACTGGACAGTTGCTGTGGCAACCTTGTCCTCCTCAGACCATGATTTTCAATATTTTCAGAATTTTCCCAATACTTGCAGGCTTCAGGGAAATAAGGCAGAGGAGAAAAAATATTTTAAAGTAAGACTGGTATCAAAAGGGATTATTATAAGCCACAGGGCTTATTTTGTCCTACCAGAAAGATGATGATGTTGATGTCCTTAGCAGGAAAAAGAGGCCATGACTGTCTGAGCAGAGGCAGAGGCAAGGGGCCATGGGCAAGGGAATTTGAAATCTCTGCTTGTATCATCTGTTTTAACGCAGAACGGAGCTGCAGATCAATAGGTTACCTTTTTTTTTGTTGAGTTTATTCTCAGTGTTTTCTTATAAGGTAGAGGTGTGGAAAAACTAACCCACTATTTAGGATCATCTGATTGGGCAAGTAATAACTTTAATTCCTTTATAAAAAGAAATCCCAAACAGAACTTTGAATGCATTAACTATTATACAAAAAAACCCAACCAACCAACAAAACCAAAAAAACAAAACCACAACAACAACAACAACAAAAAAGACCCAAACAAACCTCTCCACCAAACCAAAATGAGACAGAGGCCCCCCAAACCCCAGAAAACTAGCAAATTCTCTGTTCAAGGTAACAGCTTACTCAGATATAAAAACAAAACAGTCACTTTAGTCGGGTTGAGTCAGTCTAGGAAAGCAAAGATTAGGAAAAAGAGCCTGTAAGAAAAGCAGCTCTTAAATGAGAAATCTCAATAATAGTAAATAATCCAGAAAATAATATTTCTGGAAATCTGAGAAGTGACATTATTTATCTGCTTCTGGTCATCTGTTAAATGCTTTTAAGGAGAAGAATAATAATGCATCCCAAAGTGTTATGGATTTTAAACACAAGAGGATATTGTAGGAAATACATGCATAGGTGTGATATGTGCAGGAAAACTTGAATGCAGCAAAAGACATGAGAAATGGCCTAGGAAGGAGAGGCAGACCTGAAGTCTAAGTTACCCTGCTTATAGTCAAACTGATACATATCTCATAAATATTTCATGTGTAAATTTAAACTGAGTTTCACTGTAATCAGCACCTTTAACTTACTCTAGCACATAAAATTGCAGCTAATGTGGTTTGAAAGGTAAATGTGACTGATCTAAACCACACCTGCCCCAATTAAGGTATGAACACCCAACCACTCAACATCTTTTACTACACATATTTTTGATTTCAGATTAAGAGAGTGAACCATGGCCACAGCCCACGAGAGGGCTTCAGATATTCTGTAGGAAAATAAATGAGAGTTAATAAATCCCATAATCTTGGCATACGTGTTTCTAAACGTTCTCTCCTCCTCCATAAGACACATAATCTAAGTGCTCCAGCAACCATCAGGTTCCAGGCACACAAAAGACCCCAAGCACAATTCATACATAGATGACAGGAGTACAGGGACCAAGTGAGATATGAGCCAACACTCAAAGGCTGGCTCCCAGCTGCTTTTGCTTTCCCAATGGATAACAGACACTGCATCAGTACACACAATGTCATACTTGTGAGTTTGCTGCTCTCTTAACACCTCATTTTTCTCTCCATCTGAACGTATTTTGAAAGCATGCAGTTCACTGTCCCCTTCTCCTTTCTCTTTTGTCCTTACTCATGGCATGGTAAACATGAAAGACAGCATGGCTGGTTATTGTTAATGCATTTGAAAGTGCAGACCTTTAAAAGGGGGTTATTTTGGAACATGCCACGGTTTTCCTTGTTATTTGCACAGGCAGCTAATGATCATCCTAATAGCTTCTCTCTCTGAAGTCGTAATAAGCTTACAAATGAACCCATTCAGCACATATTAAAAAGCAAGGGATGCTCCTTTGATTACAGCCTTTATGGAAATCTCCGAATATTTGTTTTGTTGCTGCACAGCCGCAATTAGGACATGCTGCTGGGAGCCGGCTCAGCTGCCAGAACAGTGGGGTTTGGAGACACCTCCAGTGCCATAGCAACACAGCCACCTATCCCAGCATCAGACACAGGGAGCCTGGCAGCCCTTCAGCCCAGGCAAGCGGCTTCAGCTCTTGCAGAAATTAAGAAATAAGAGGTGAATGAAACCGAATGAAACTGCCTGCGCTGGCAGCTGCAGTTCTGAGACAGCACGGACAGCCCCGCGAGCAGCTCTCACCAAGGGTCCTGCTGCACCCACCTCAGCCCTGCCACGGGCACAGTGTGGGGCACACAGCCCTGAGACATGGCTGCACACCCCACCCTGCAGTCTGGAGCTGTCACACTGCAGGAAAAATGGGCAACAAGGGCAACATAGGCTGGCGACACCTGAGGAGGCAGGAGCTTTACATTGCTGAGGTGCCAGTATGGGGGAACTCGCGTCCATCGCCCCTATAACATTTCCCCCTCCATGATCTCATCCTTCCACATGTGGGAGGGGGACCAAATAACCTTATGGAAATCTCCTTACCACTTAACTGCTCAGAGGTTGATCTAAATCCCACTTATATTGCTGACAGACTTAAACTTCTCCAAGAGGGGGCAAGGGAAGGGGAATTGAAGGATGTAAAAACCTGCAAAATTGGGGTTCTAGTTTTCATTAAGATTTTATCAAGCATTCCACAACAACTAAAAGTTAGAAGACTGTACCTTTTTTCCCCTAAAGGAAACACTATGAACAATATACCCTCTTTCTCAAAATATCCCTATTCCCTGAGCACAGTGCATATGTAAAAGTCTTAAGTGGAGAGACTTGGGGAGTAAGTTATTTTTGCAAACAGAATCAGCAGCTTGCATGCTGATGACATGGATCCAGAGGCTTTCAGACAACCTCAGTGGGGTGACTTTCACCCACAAAAAGCATAACATCTCCTCTCACAAAGCTGGGACTCTAAACAAACTGCTTCTACTTTTCCTGAAAGCCAAGACCTTTGTATGGAACAGATATTTTCTAAATCTCCAGGAGACTGGCTGAGGTTAAAGCAGGTCAAACCATGTAATACAGATATCTTTGTGTTGATACTACCCACGGTGCCTATTAGGAAGGCCACAATTGTAAGAAACCTTTTCTCGTCAAGGATATTTAATACAGTGCCAGAGAGTCTCCCCAGGCACTCTTTGTTTTAAGGTTTGTGAGCTTTGGGGGGAAAGGATTGAGTCTCTGATTGTGAAGTAGGTTTTTAGCTCTATTGTAACCTAAATAACACATGAGAGCAGCACTGGAAACTTCACTGCCAGCATGGTTTGCAAGAGCCCTGGGTATAGCCTGGGGCAAAGCCTGGAACATAAAAACTAAACCTAAACTAAAACTAAACCCATGCATAAGAACTGGCATGCACTCACAGGGCATCCTAAGGACTCTGTCAAAACTGAAGCAGCAAATGTAACTATGGAAATACTCTGGTTGCTTTACTCAGCCTTCACTTCTATTTTACCAACTGGAAGTCAAGACTTAGAAACTAAAGACATGAAACCTTTTCTAATTCAAATCAGAAGGGCTGGAACAATTACAAATGTGTCAGTGAATGATGAAGGCACAAGCTGATCCCATGGCCTTAAATCAGAACAAAAACAATTTGTAGATGGACTGATGAGTACCTTCCTCTTCCCACCCAAAAGAAGCACAAACACACTCTGACCCAACTGGGCAATTCTGATTTTGAAAGTCTAGGCAACCTTCTTAGGGAGAACAACACCAGATCTCTTATGAGGAACAGGACTCCACAGGCTAACTTCCACATCAGTCAGGACTGGGCTGAATTCTGAATGCAAAATCACACCCGTTTTCAGTGGCTGGAGCTCACTATACCCACACTTTGCTATGTCTCTTTTCTATGCCTCTTTTCTTGATCAGCATGCAATTTGAAAGAAATGCTGCATTTCAGCTAAAACCCCCATATGTTAAAAGTACCAAAATGAGGTTTGCAGAGCAAAGAGCCAAAGCAGCCTAGATTAAGGCTGAGAAAACACAGGAAACAACAGGATGTTCAAACTATTCTGAGCACAGAGAGACAAGCCTTTGGGGACAATCTAGGCAGGCTGCAGAGTTGCTCTGCATTAAGGACAAGAAAAGTTGTCTCAAGAAACACAGCATTTAACAGCTTCTTCTCCCATCCCTGCAGTCAGCACAGGGAGAAGAATCTTTCTGAAAACTTTGTGGACTCATGCCATGTAAATATATTTGACAATAAATTTTATGACAAATTTCATTACAAGATTTGTGGTTACCATTCCTCATGTCTGATGCACAAACCACCTTGCATCAGAACATTAATACCATTTAAGCCTTAGATTGCTTTCCACATTAGTCTGAAAGCCCTTTATGAAGCTGTGTCCTTTATAAAGCTGATGTGGCTTTGCTCCAGGATACCCAGCAAGTGTCCTGGACAGCTTCTGTGGTCTCCTGTCTAGTGCTCAAACCACTTTTATATTCCAGTTCTGCTTACATCTCCCACAGAATCTCACAGACATTAGCAAGTCATTTCAAGCTGGTGTTCCTCATCCTCCCCCACCCCCTGTATTTAGTATAATTAACAACAACACTTATCTGTCACCCATGGGGTTTCAGAGATTTAGTTTGGTATCCTATGAGAGTGCCAAGCTGCCTCTACTGAAAACAAGAAAAAATGTACCCAGAAGACAATATTCAAAATATTGTCATTTTTAGATGAAAACAAGTATTTTGAGCGACTGCTAGTATTTTTTAAAACTGTTCAAGTACAAAAACCCCATGTGGGGTCCTTCATATGGACCACAAAATGTCAGATGGTTTGTACTCCACGTTCCTCTCAACAATGTGCTTAAAACTGTAGAAATATACATTTAGAGCTGATGTCTCCAAAAATGCTCTCCTGCAGCCCTCAAACAGACAATCCCTTTAAGTTTCCTCTACAGGTCATACCAGGAAATTTCTCACTGGGACAACCCCAAGTCAATGATCTTCTGACGAATACATAGCAAGCTTTGTAATCTTAAAAGTGGACACTGTCCACAATACAGCTGAGGTCCCACACCAACCAGCACCACCAGGGCCCCCAGACAGTGAGAGGTCACATCACAGGGGTTGAGCATCCTGGTTACAATCTGCAGGGTCACTGCCAACTCAGTGCACTTTGAAATACCATGTTCAGCACCACAGGCACACAGCACCCTCCCTGCTGTCCCCCATTGACAACGGTGGGAACCAGCTCTTCCAGGGGGCCAGTAGAGATGGGAGTCTTCAGGGCATTTGGGATCAAGGATCAGTGTCCTGGAAGCCCCAGTTGCTAATAAGGCATGGGGACATTTTTGGAAAATGTAGTCCCTTCAGAAGTACCTCAGGAACTAAATTTTTCCAGTCAGCACAGTGTCAATCAGGAATTTGAAGCAGGCATTTCCAATAGTCTCATATTCATAGCAAAAAAGCTGCAGTGAAAAACTTCCCCCAGTAAGGAATCAGCTACTTGCATGGCTTGGAAAAACAGATTTGTTCTTACATCTTTTGGATGAAGCACATTAATCTGAACACAGGATGCATTCACGTAAATCAGCCTTCCAGTATTTCTGTTTATTTGCACGAGCCTCCTCCAGCTCTGAGCCCATTCTTAACCTCCATCCTTTCAAGCTGTGCACTCAGGTGCTCTAGAGGTGAGTGCAGTGTGACTCTGATGAGATGGAAGATGAAGTACCAGAGATGCACAGAGAAATACGAGAGGCAGGAGATAGTGCTTAGGGATCTATCATTTTGATAGGCTGAGCTCCTTTTCTGAGCCTGCACACTCCCTATGGGCTAGGGGAAAGCAGGTGATGATGCTGGCCCACTGTGGAAAACCCTGCAGAATAGCTTTGACACCGTTTGTCCTTCACCAGTTTTGCTGTTTAAATGCTGCAACTCATTGGAGCTGAGCACTCCCCATCAGCAGAGCCAAGTTCTCCCCTTTCAGCCCCTTGAACCCCAAAGAGTGAGTGCACAGAGAGGTGCAACCTTTCCCCAAAGTTTTGCAGCAGCTGAAATAAGCATGGGCACACCTTGCCCTGACTGACTGGATTGTCCCCCCTCCTCTCCTCAAAGCAGAGGTTTGTCTGTATTTCTCTTCCTAATCCATTCCACTGCTTCAAATTTTGAGAGGCTCTATTTTACCTTTTATTTCCTAAGTTTCCCTCTCTTCTGCAATGCATGGTGTTGACACTGTTAGCCATGTATCATTACCATATCTCAATACCATATTAATCTTTTTTGTCATCTGATTTTTGCATAGGAGTTGTCATTTAGAAAATCTGACTTTGCTCAGAAGTATCCAAACAAATCTGTGAGTCAAAAAGAATGAGAGAACAAAAGTAAGTGCCAAGTAAGCTTCCATTTAAGCACTTTATGTATCCTGTATGAAATACCAGCTCCTAAAATTCATTTTGTTGGTGAGATGACATCTCATATAATATGCTATCTTTCCATTATGCCAGGGTCACACTGCTCAGGTGTCTCAGCTAATACTATCTTCAGCTTTCCCTGCTATCCTGGGAAGATTACAAATAAATTAGGTGACTCCAAAGTATTTTGGAGTAAAAGCCAGGATATTTTTCTGATAAAAAATTATAGTCAGAGGTAACTACAGTCTATCAGTACCAACCCAGGGAATTCATTTCTGTAAATCAATGAAATACTGCTAAATCTATACCAAACACCCAGAATAATGACTTTGTCACTACTTAAACTTTGCTTTTGGCTCAGTGAATCTGTAATTAGTCCTTTCAACTGTACCATTATTTGGTCCAGAGATTTAAAGAAAAAAAATTAATTCTAGGATGGGATATTCCTGTAATGTCAGATCTCATTCAGCCACTTAATAAAAAAAATATTACACTGATGGGTATGGTATAAGCTACTAACCTACAAAGTAAACTGATTTTAATTAAGGCACAGATGTGCAAGGTTTTGGCTGGAGACTTTAAATCTCTGCTTCAAGAGGTATGGTACATTTATATGAGTCATAGGCAAGACAGGGAGGAATTTACTTTACACATTCATTTTTTTAAGATTGAAAACGCAGGATTTAGTTCACGAAGGCAGATTTAAGTTACCACCTGCGGTTACTACCCCAGCTTTGCTTAGAGACCTGCATTTTCCAGCCTAGCTGTAGTGACTCATATAAACAAGGGAATTCGCCTGGGGCAAAGGGTGCTTAACCTCAATGGGTTTGACAATATCTCCAGTCAGACTGTGTTTCATTTTCCCAACCACACAAGCAGACCACGGCCTCATCAGGGAAGCAGCTTCTGCTCCAAGCAAGGACACATTTTTCTAGCTGAAATAAAATGATATGTCATGACTCTGTTCCCTTTACAGCATCAGTTTCTTTCCTACTGTACCTAAAGGCTTAGTGAGCAATTTAATAGAAACTTTATAATGTGAGTGCTTTTCTCCTTTTTAAAGACGATGTATCTATCCTTTTTGTTAAAAGATCTAAATGGAGGTACACTAGAAAAAAAATTATTCTTTCCCAAAAACTGGAGTAAGCCATATTGTAGTAGGGATATTGCCACTTTAACTGTGCAGCTAAGAGTTTAATTAGCAACCCTGCATAACACAGCATATGGTTTCTTAGCATCTGTCCACTTCATACAATGTACAAGAGCTCCTAAATCAATACACTTACTCCAGACCCTGAAGAAAAATCCCATCAGCCTTTTACCAAAGCCTTTTTGCTCCACTGTTTTAAATACAGGCACTTTAGGCTTTACATAGCCACTAAAAAAAGCCCATGTAGGTCTGATCTGTGAACACATTACTTTACATATTAAAGAAAGTGGCATTAATTACCAAGCTGAACAGATTCTGTGACCACCACAAAGTGAAACAGGCTCTTATAACAACAGAATTGGAAAAATAGATTGAAACATTAAGAAAATACACCAAAAATAGCTAAAATAAAAATCTACTAACCTTTCCCCAGCTCATCCTCCAGGTAAACATGAGTGGAGACCAACTTCCCACTCAGCCCCAGAAGTCAGGTGCTTTGTCTGAGCCCCAGATGAGCCCCAGGTGTGAGTGAGATCCTCAGCCAGCACTCACAATGGGCACTTTCTGCAACAGGGCAAATGTGGCACCTGGGCCAAGCACAGATGTGCTTATGCTTGGAACTGCCTCAGATATATTTTATGTATCAAAAGTGAAAAAGCCACCAACCTGGAAGGCTGGGCTAATGCTGCTTTATGACTTTTCTCTTAAGAACACACTGCACCCATTAACGCCTATGACATGTTTCCTTAGAGCATTAAGCTCTACTGAAACCCAAGTGACCTTGTAAAGAGTGAACAAAGAAACTTCCAAAGCATGTTCAGGATGCCTTACACTGGCATCTATCCAATGTACCTTTTACAGGGCACCATCCTGCAGGAAGGCAGCCACTGGCATTTTTATTGGTTAACTGAGAAATGTAGTGTCTGTAGCTCAGAAGGAGAGAAATATGTACATACTTCTGTGTTTATTTTTAGTATTATGCAATACACCAGGGAAGGATGGGATATTTTTTGTCAAGGACACACCACAACTTATCCTTTCTCTTCTCAAAGCTCTAATGTTATTTTCCAAATCAGTTGATAGCATATTCAGTCAATCTAGTGATAGGAACTTCTTCCTAGATGCTCCAGCCAGCAAGCACCTGGGAGCTACAGGTTGTAGGTAACAAGATTGCAACTATGCAGCATTCAAATGGCACTGCACTGGCAACTCCAGAACTATATAATAGATTGTATGGAAAAAAACCTGCATTTTTTGCCTAGTACATTACCTGAGAACACCACGTTTGTCCATGGCAAAGGAAATGGACTGCAGAGGAGCGCACCCTACCCTAATGAGTGTGACACCACCCAAGGCAGGCCCAGGGCTCTCAGGGAGGGTTACAGGTCTCCAAGTCAGTTCTGAAAAGACAGTTTCCATGAGGACACTGACCTGCTGGGCAGAGATTAGCAGCAGGGAAGTGCCGTCATTCACAACAGCAGGGTAATGAGACAACCTCTACATTTTGCAGCCTCAATTTTTCAGCAACACTTTGGTTTTCAAAATACCAAAGGTACTGGGTGCGAGGAGAAGGTGTTTACAGCTTCAAACAATAGCACAGTGATAGGAGCTTTACAGACCTTGGATATTGCATGACCTACTCAAGCACTCAGGCCCTGAGCTCTTCGTCACAAGGTCTCTGTTCAGAACAAAGCCAAGTCCTTTCAGCTCCACTTAAGTGCCTCTACTAGCCTTCATTAAAAGGATAGTAAAAGGGGCAACAAATGGTTTGCTAATGAAGACTGATTCTGAGGTGCACTATGAATAGAGGAGAGGTAGCATAATTACATTAGTAAAGGTAACTGGGGTCATTGCCAGATTGTTGTTTGCTCTTTAATTTAAGCAAAAATAGTGTAAGGTGGCCATAATTGGAGAGAGAGAGAAAAAAAAAGACAGGAGAAACTGTTCTGCTTTTGGATGAGTCTGACTGCATGATTATAGGATGTTGGTTATGTCTAAGAGGGAGCTACTGAATATTTAACCTTAGAAATGGAAGCCTGGTTGTCTCTTGTCCTGTTAACATCCACACATATCTTCCATTAGCTCTAATTAGGGCTAACAGGGTGTTCACTAAGTATCTCCATAATTAATGCTAATAGTAGTTACAGGCAAACGTTGATAGAAGATGAAATGCCAAGGTTCTTCTCCAGGGTTAAATGCTCAGCAGCCTGTCTGTCTCTCATTTCCATTTCCTCCTGTAACAGCTCTTTAATCAATCCCACGGATCCCAGACAGCCTTACACACCCAGTCTTGCAACAAGAGACACATGCAGCCATAAGTAACAGCACATGCTGTTATTTATACAAAATATAAACACAGACACACAATACCTGACACATATTAGACTGGTTCATGTCCCTGTGCTCACCACCCTACAGATATTCCAGCAACATACTAACAGCACAGACTGACACATCTCTTTTTCCTTCAAGATGCCCAGGCTTCACAGGGAAGTAATATTATTTCTATCATATATTAAGAAAAGTAATTTCTAATTAACAAACCAAAGAGCAAGCAGATCATAGAAGCACCTCAATTACCCTTATTAATGTCATTATGCCACCTTCAGTTGATAGACTATGCTATATTCCCAAATCAGACCTTATTAACAAACCATTACATTTATGAATGAGAACAGAACAATTATCAGCCCTAATCAGAACAGCTATAATCATGCACCTTCTATTGTGCTTCTGGGTCAAGCCCTGAGCAGTAGTTCATAGAAAAAGTGTTAGCAGACTGCTTCCAGCCAGGGACCATTTGCTAGCAAAGTCTCACTCTCTGCTCTCCTATCCCATCATAAGTGGAGAATAGTCATCAAACGTGCAATTCTGTGGCTGAGTAGATTTATAAACTGCCTTTAGTTGGGAATGTATTTATAAAGCCTCAGGGAACCAGGGGAGTACTCTATTGCAGATACTATTTGTAGGAACCTTAGGATGTTGAAGTCTTTGCCAGAGATGTCTCAAAGAGGCAAAAAGCATCAGAAGAGGAGTGATGGGACAGCCTGTGCAGGCAGCCAGGAAGAGAGGAAGACCAGGACAACATCCCACTGGAGCTGGCTGTTGGAGCCAGACAAGGATCTGTGCTTGTGGAAAATGTGACTCAGGCATCTGAACCCTCCCTGTGCCCCAGTGCTGGGTGACACTGTCCCCCTGCACTTTGGGGCAGCTCCAGAAAAAAAAACACATGCAGACATGAGTCCCACAGAAAGGAATAGGTGCTCTCTATAGGGTGAGGAAATAAATCAATTTGTATATTTATCAACTCACCTATACTGGCCCCATGTTACATTAAAGAGGAGATGGCTCTCACAACTCATCTTAAATCAGAAATGGAAACGTTTTGGCTTTGCTATGTGAAAACAAACTTTTTTTGCCTGCTTTGTTTTCTGCCCTGGGGAATTAGTGACTCAAGCAGGATGCTGAGGACTCAGGGGTATTTATTTTCCATCATGTTTAGGAAGGGTTTTCTTCTACTAGGCATGCAGGCTTATTAATGCAGCTTCACTGCATTTAATGTACTTTTATTTAAAGTACTAGACTTTAAATAAATAATTTTCCCCTCCATTTTTCTTCATAGGTTTGTGGGGGGAGCATGGGGAAGTTACTGCTGAGGAAAGCAGGGGAGGTGAAGCACAGAAGGCACTATCTGAGCTCTCTGCAATGGGGTCAGAGCCAGCCACCTTTCTGATGCATCCCCCTTTGCCACAACTTTCACAACACTTCTAACAAGGGGAGGATCTCCCACAATCTCCAGGACAGGTCCTACTCTGGCACCCTCACACTGCTCTTTTTGTGACACTCAGTCCCTGTACCACATCCCTCCTCTTCTGGTTCCACATTTCACCCACTCTCCGCCGACAACACGTCCATGACTTGCATTGAAGCACCCACTTCACTGCTGGATCCTCAGACTAAGAAACTTTGTGAAAGAGGAAAGTGTCAGTAGGGTAAAAACCTTCCCATTTTCTTGACCAGATCTGATTTACCAGAGATACTTTGCTGTATCCACACAACTTTTCTCAGAAAAGGAACATAGAACATTCTTTACCAGAGCTATAGGACCAGCAAATAGTTTAGCTATAGGCAATCTGACCAAATACAGAATGTTTCTTCCCAAATAATGAGTTGCTTTCAATATATTTTGAATATTCATGATATGCATTACGATATGCAATCACCCAAAACAGAGGAAATATATTTAACAGTAGCAGAACCAAGAATGGCCAGAGCTCTGTGTTACCTGTTACAGCACTGGTCCCTTTTCCAGCCTGCTCATACTCTTGGCATGTAGAAATGCACAGTGAAAAAGAAAATGTAGTCAGTAAAAGTAACACTTGTAAAATTGTATTTTAAAATCAGAATGTTGTAAAGCAGCAGCTACAAAATGAGCTGGAATCCTAAGCAATGACTTGTCTAGACATTTTTATAAGAGTTGCAGTGAATAACGTGTAAGTGTTCAAGGAAATCTGAGTTGATTTAAACATCTGACTACTCTGTGTTTTAACTGGATGGCTGGTGCTGCTTTAGCATCTTGCCAGCAGGATGAGAAGGATATTAAAATAGGAGGGTTTCAAGAACAGTGAGAGGATAGTTCATCTCGTCTTCATATTACTTAGTGAGAATGTTCTCTAATTGTGTTGGATATCCAGTTAATTTTATCCAGGTCTCTGCAAAGCACAAACCCATGTTGGCATACAGGTAGCACAAAGAGATGAATCATGTCTGCAGGAATGTGCTCTCTCTGGATTTTTCTGTCTTTTTTCTCAGCACAAACAGAAACCATTGAAAAAGGTTTGAACTGAATATATTCTGTAAGACAGCTTAGCCAGAAGGTGAAAACACAATCTCTAAGATGCATTTTCTAATTTGAAATCTTTGTATTTTTGCATTCTGATGCCTACTCACTTTCACCTATCATTCTGCATGATGGAATATCATGGACTTCCTGAGAGCATGTTGCATCTTCCAGACGAAGCCTAAGTCTGAGCTGAGAATTTCTTTCTGGTTTGGAAGAGACATTTACTGCTTGAATTTGTTTTAAAACTCAAACCCAGGAATTTTGTGATATTTTTGTGACTCTAGGATGGAACTTTTAATCAAAACAAGATGGACTGTTTGAACTAGCCAGAGGTATGGTCAATGGGGCAGGAATGTGGGAGACAGAAGATTCAGGTTGACATTGTTGGTCTTCCCCATTCTCACCAGGGAACACAAGCAACCAGGCTATTGAGCTAAAATTAGATGAAAAAGACACCTTTTCTGCACAACCCTAACTTACAGAAGTTGCAATGTACTACACAGATTAAAGTTCCTTATCTTTCAAGTCTTGTACTGTCCTTGCTCAAAAGGCCACTTGGAATTCCACTGTGTACAAGTTAGGAAGCATTTGGGGAATTTAGGATGAACAATAGTAACACAGTGAATAGTATATAAAAGAACTAACTAGTTAGATCTTAGCATCTTATACAGACCACTCTGCCCAGACATTGAGAGTTATTCTCCAACTCCAATGCACTGACAAATCCATGCTATGAGAGGAAGAAACAAAACCAGCTGCAGACCTACTGATATACCAGAAAAAGCAGAACATCTCTCCAGGGGCATGGAGCCCAAGTATCCCCTCAGAACTTCACACCAGGGTAACAGTGTAATTTTTTGCTCTACCAGATCTGCCTGTCTCTGGCAAAGCCCAGTGTCTGTGCACCCCTTTGCTGTCCCACTGCAGTGGGGTCTCAGTGCTGGGGCTCTCCTCCCACTGCCCAGCCTCAGGTCCCTTTGCAGAGAAAAGGCACATGACAGCCTGCAGCCCTGGCTGTCTTAAGGACCAAAAGTAACCACTGAAGTCGTCTACATCCAGGAGCCACAAAGATATATTTATTTTCTTCCTCTCTCTAAAATAAAATAAACCCCAATTATAATCATCCTAACCATAACACTTCAGTTTGCAAACACTCTCAAAGCTGCAGTAGGCAATAAATCAGACATGTCACTTCCAGCAATTCATCTCTGGAGTTGGTTGCTACATGGCTATAATATATAAAGAGGCTTTTTCCTGGTGATCCTCAGAGCCAAGATTCTTTTTGTTGGCTCTTCTTTAAACAAACACTCCTGTAAATTGCAGTTGAATTTAAATTTATCATTCAATCCTAATTATTTTCCTCTAATCAGTGGTTTGAGGGTGACTTTGGTTCTGTTAGGCTGATACATTGTCATACTCATTAAAAAAATTAATTCAGTTAAGCCAACTCCAAATGTATGCACATGATATCTCTGCTGCAAACTCATCATTGCCACACAAGTCACACTGAAGGCAACCAAGACCTTTTGTTTTCAGGAAAATTGTCTCAAAAGAACAACAATAAAAATCAATAAGAGACAAAAGAAACTTCTGCAATGTCATGAAAGACCAGCAAAATGCACTGAGGCTCTGTCAAAACACAGCTGTAACATCCCATCCCTTCCACATCACTCAGAAGGATACAAGAGAATTTTCAATAAAGTAACAGAACATGCAGGTTTATACATCTTTGATGTCCCACAGCTGGAGGGAAAGACAGCAGTTTACTAATCCTGTACCATTTCCCTTTCATTAGCTTAAGTTTTCAGTTTTGGATGGTGCTAAATTTAGAAGGAGAGGTTAATTGTTTAACCTTAGAAAAATAATTATGCTTCTTTTGGCGCTGCCTTAAAAAAAAAAATCATCTTTTTAGTTGCCCAAAGGATTTAAAGCTCAATGCAACGGTGAACTCTTTAGTGGAGACTGTACCTGATTCACTAAACAAAAAATCTGAGACTAGACTACAAGTTTTTATAGATTTTGGACCTGCCTGCCTATGCTGTGGGAAAAAAACCTCCCAACACTTATTTAAAACAAAACTTGAAAACAGGTTTGGGTTTTTTTATTTCTGTTTTGTTTTGGGGGTTTTATTTTAAATCCAGTGTTTCAATACTGCACATGTACAATTTAATTTCTATTCCAGTTACTACTGTCATTTGGCTGGAAGAAGAGGTGGTGTGCCATACCTAAGTCTGGTTTGGAACTTTCAAACAATTTTTCAATCAGAATTTCTTGCAGTTCTGTTACTATTTGTCCTCCTATATTTTGTGATCTATGGGTTTTGTTTTTTCCCCAGTAGAGGTAGTTGAGTAGTCATAATTCCTTACACTCTCAACAAAACTGGTGTTCAGCCCAGCCTTGTCAGTCACACAGATCTGTGTACAGAGGTAAGAATTTCAACCTCCATTCTGGTCACTGTTTTTTTCAAATTAATTGATACTAATATGGTTCCCAAAAATGTTAATCCACTCTCCACTTCAGCAGGAACCAGAGTGAACATTCACTCCTCCCATTTCAATTTTCCAGATATTACACAGGCCTTTCATATATTTTTCTCTAGTTCTAAAAACAGAAATCAGGGAGGAGAAAGGGGCGTGGCTTCCATTTTAAACAGAAATATTTATATGGTGTAAAGTGCTTAATCCAACAGGTTGTTAGGATATTAATACTAAAATTTGATTAGGAGATGGAATTTTGTTGATACCCCTGGCTAGCATATACTTGGTTTACCTACGTAAATAATCTGGTAAAACACATAAGAAATTTATTTATGAAGATGGGAGGAAGAGAGCAAGAAACAATTCATATGACAAAACCCCTGTACCAAAGTATAGAAATTTATAGGTCTAAAAGGTCTAACTTCACCTTCAGTAGAGAGAAAAGGGTTTCTCATTTCTACTTACAATAGATACTAGCATTCTGTGAATAGCTATTTACTGACAATCAGTGGCTTTGTGTGCATATTTGCATACATATATATGTATGTATGTGTATATATATATATTTATACACACACATGCAGAGCCAAGACAAAGCACATTCACCTTCAGCCCAGCTTTTCAACAATTGCCTCACAAGGAACCTCAGTGAGCCCCATCTCTCATCCTCTGACACCCTTCATACATGTGTAAATAGAAACACAAAGTGTGGACTGCAACCTCAGAACAATGCGCTTGTGTCGTCAATCATTTGCACTCATTATGCAGAGATGCAAATTCCTTCATAAATAAGATTTTCTAAAGACCTAGGAAAAACTGCTCCACATTTCCTGACCTTCTACTGTTTGTCTTGAAACCCTTCAGGTTTTCAGACTTCTAACAGTTTTGTTTCTAATATTACTTCAAAGTTTGGTGCTATCCTCCTTCAGCGATGAAGATGAGTCAAACTTTCATGTGACTTTGCTCAGGTGTTCATCTCCCTGCCACACACACTTCATTACACTAATTTGTTTTCACATATTAAAGCTGAATGTACATATTCATAGATCAGGTAGTATTCCTGTCATGAAAATTGACTGTACCTTGAGCAAGAAGACCCTGATCCATTATTTGACATCTTTCATGCTCTCTCAGTCTAAAGGTTAATTACCACTACTGACACAGTTCCTAAGCGCTGTTTGAAATAGCACAATGCTCTACAGATGTATACAGCAAAACTCATTGCAATATGAAATACCCCAAATTTAAACTAGCTGAGCTTAAAAATTATTTTTGACTACTCTCAGTCAGTGAAGTTTATAGACATTTACCTATGTGCTGTACAACAGGGCATCCTCCTATATATCAATAAGCTTTCATGTGCTCAGCAAAGGAGAGAGGAGGCTTTTGCCCTACAGTCATTATAGTCCCCTCTGAACACAAGAATAATGCATGACTTGGCCAGTCACTGTCACCAAGCAGTGATGTGTATGAACTGCAAAGGGCATTTTCATGTTTAAGATGAAATAATTTATTTTTAAATATTCAGCAGTCAGGGCCTTCTTCGTATTATACTCACAGGGTCTCAAGTCACAGGCTGTGATTCCACGTTGCCAGGGAGGCTACTTGTCAGCATCTGTAGTGTGAGCAACAGCAGGAGGCTCAGAACGAGCATGTGAAATAAAGTGCACACGCCAGAGACAGCACAGTGGCTGCTTTGCTAAGTGGCACCAAGCGCTTCACCCTGCGGGAGCCCTCAGATCTCTGTGCCGAGCAGCTGGGCTGCACTTTCCTCCTATCAATAATAATGATAAATAATAATAACAGCAGCAAAGTAAAAGGAAGCTCTGAGCTTACAGACTGCATCAGGTGGACTTTGTGCTCCTGCTTCCCAGTGCACAGGGATTACTTTGCCCACCTCTCCCCCCAGGACCTCTGCTTTCGCAGGGCTGGCTGGGGGGCTGAGATGTAGGACTGCCCTGTATCCAGGCAACAGGCAACTCTGAGGCTCTGCAAACCTCTGCAATGCACAACAGGAGAAGCTGGGACAGGTACCTCCCCAGACTTCATGGAGTGTGGGATAGAAGGAGCTTTTCCAGTTTCAAAGAATAAAGGCAGAGAGGAAAACAAGTTGCCAAACTACTTTCTGTCAATGAAAGCATGTTCCAAGGTCTCCCTGGGGCTGCCTGGTCTCCCTAGGGCTGCCTGCTTTCCCAGCACTGCTCACTGGGAAGATATAAAACTTACTGTGACCTCTCCTTTATTTCTCAGCGCTCTGTATGTTCTCACCTAGGTACACCTCTTGCTACTGCAGGAATGTTCCTGATTTACTAGCCACCTTATTGGCAGCAGTCTCAATTCCTGAAGCCATGTTTTGACCCTACCAGTATCATGATTAATGGACATGCACCCACATTACCAGGCTTCAGAGATGGTTTGTGGGAGGAAAAGATCAGCTGAGAACAGATGATTCATCAATCCTTATATTCACAAGAAGTTCTTCACCAGTAAAGGGATAAACTTCTCGGCCAGAGAGATATGTGGGAGTAGGTACACCGATGTATGTACATACACTGGAGTTTATGTATGTACACATATATAAACGCCAGTGGCATTCAGATTTCATACACAGTGCCTTGGGCAGGTTTACTCATCATGCACTGTTCCACTCAGTCTCCAGCTTAAGCTGATGTTGACAGAGACTAGGACAGTCTGATGAAGAATTCATATTTGAGGAAAGACCAAAGAACACCATGAGCTAAGAAAGTTATAGACAAACCTGGTCCCCAAGCATCTTCAATTCTCAGAAAATCTATAGGCCACTGATAAATATGCTCAGAGAGCTTCTGTAGTGTTCAGCTGCCTTTCAAACAATTCCTCAACCTGCCATATGGACATTATGTAATTGCAAAATATACAGAGAAGAATGGTCATGAATAAAAAAGGTATGACAAATTGCTGCATGAAGATACTCTGATCCAAACCAGGATTAATTCAAAGAAACCTTGTGTCTAGGATGAAAAAGGGGTCACATTGGCCCTTTCCTACCTTACTTGATTCTGTGTCAGCATTTGAGGTTCTTAACCATAAACATAATTTGTGACACAACACTATACAGCAAATGCAACAGGTAGCCTAACCTTCCTCATCATCACAGTATTAATACACTATCCAGTGAGGATTTTTACTTTCATTCACCATGACTAGAAACATTAAACAAACACTACCCTCAGAGCTGTATGAAAAGATAAAATCAGGAGCACTCTTCAGAGCTGGGAATTCTCATGACTCTTGCTGCAATCTCAGCTCCTTGCCCATAGCTTTCCTTCTCTCTTACCAACTTTTACAGCCTCACTGTCTTGGCAAATAGCTTATTTTCCTTCTAGCACTGACAGCTGTTATTGCAGAAGACAGCACAGTATAAAGTTACTCATTCAGGGAGGTAAAGAACTACCTCCCTTCAACTCCAGTTGAACTTTGGGGAAAAATAAGTACAGTCCTTCTTTTCTCCTTTGAGAGCAATGGCATGGAACATCAGAAAATAATGGCCGAAGTGCACTTTGTACAGATGTCCTCGAGGAGATTAACTCAGGGCATGCAATTCCCATCCTTCGCAGTTCAGGGTGTGGCTTCCCAGCCAGCTACACCAATTTTACAGCAATTTGCTTAAGTCAGAAGGGTGAAGTGGGACTTGTGTACCAGGTAGGTGTCCTGGATTTCAATCTGAGTTTACCCACTGACAGAGGAAGGGCAAAGCTTTCTATCGTTTAAATCAGATAAGCCTTTCCCCCCAAAGTCTTATGTACATAAAGACTATCTTGAATCACGTAAATCTTTTTTACAGCTTTTCCCTTCCCAATATGTCCATTTTGCAACACTGCCTCAGCAAAAGCAAGAAGAGTTGCAGCAAAGAATCTGGAGGTATGGTAAATGGAAGGACAGAAGGATAAGTAAAGGGGTAGGACAGCAATATGGCACCACTGTAAAGCTGAAGCACAGGGGTCCTTTCTGAGACAAGATGTGCTCCAGATCAGAGGTGACAGCAAGGATCCAAGGGGACAACTTAATCTTTCGTTAAGAAACCACTGAGGTCTTCAGAGCACACTTCAGCAAAGCACTGCCACCACTGTCTTCTTGAGGACCTACAACTTGAAATACCCATTTAAGTGCTCTGGAGAAAATACTCCAGATGCTTTTACCCACTGCAAAACCAACTCTTCTGCCTGGTGCTGTTTTGTGCAAATCGATCCCTCATTCAGAAATTAAAAACAAAATGAGCAGCACTGAAAGACACATCAGAGGAGCTCTGATTGAGAAGAAGCCCAGAGTGATGCTGATTGATGACTCCCAGAATGCCTTTCCCTGAAGCAATAATGAAGTACGTGCCTGGGACGGAAGCCCTGAGCACTGCATGGAAACACTTGAACAGCTCGCCTGCACCCACAGACCTCCCTGCCTGAGGAGCGTATTTAAAACAGTTCTGCAAAGCACTACTGCCAGGGTCTCTCCTGAACAAAAAACAAACATTCCCTTCCCTTCCCTTCCCTTCCCTTCCCTTCCCTTCCCTTCCCTTCCCTTCCCTTCCCTTCCCTTCCCTTCCCTTCCCTTCCCTTCCCTTCCCTTCCCTTCCCTTCCCTTCCCTTCCCTTCCCTTCCCTTCCCTTCCCTTCCCTTCCCTTTAAATCAAGCTCAAACCCCAAATCTGGGGGCACCTCTACTGTGTGTATAATGGTATCTGTCCAACATTCCTCAGTAACAGAATCACTTGGAATGGGGAGGGGAGAGCTGCTCATCCTGGGCAGGCACAATACAAGGGATACAGGGAAGATAAATAATGCCCTTTGGAGGTTCCAAACAGAGCCTACTGCTGGTGCTGAAGGCAGTTATTTTAATCCTCAGCTGCAAGTCACTGGGACACAATAAAAGAGAATTAGCAAAGAAAACATTTAATGATAACAATGAGAATTCATGCCTTATTCCTTGACTTGCAGCTGAGAGTATTCAGTAATTCAGAGGTGGATGAGAAATTAGGAACAGGAAAACCTAGAGCAGTCTCCCTGCCACTAAGAGTGACAAAAGCAACTCATCAGCAGAAGGAAGAGTAATGCCTTAATCATCATTTTCCTGCCAGACAAGCCCCAAACTCTTTCAGAAATCGGGCACAAAAAAAAATTTATATCATAAAAAAACAACCAAATGAAAATTACTCTACATCAGTATACCTAGAAGGAACATAGCAAGATGATCAAAAGATTCTGTTTTTTGGATGACAAAAAGAGAAAAAAAAAATGGCCAAACCAGATGGGAAGAATTACTTCAGTTTGAACTGATAAAGATTTTTTTCTAAAACAAAAATAATACAAAGGTATTCATTCAAATTAATTCCCCAAAGTGTTTTTGAATCTAAGATGAAATTTTATTTTTTACATTTTCTAACTTAAAAACCACCAACTACCCCAAAGAAAATACTACACAATGCCTCTTTTTATAAAATGTTTGGATCTAATTTTAATAGGAAAATGTAGGTTTCATTTTTCAATATTAAAAAGATTGGCTTCGGCATTTCTAAACAAAAAATATATTGCATTAAAAAATCTGGAAGTAAATATTTTAATGTTAACAAATACATATATATATATATATATATATATATATATATATATATGTAGGCCCTACTATTGATTGAATCTATTTACTTAATTTTAACTTGATTTTATGAAGATGCATGGTCTCTGTGAAGATTCTTGGATATAAAAGTTTGTGCAATTTTTGTCTTTCATAAAAATTGTCTACTACAGAGATGTGATTCACACACTTGATATGCACAGCTGATTTTCTATTCACAGGTAAAGAACCTTCATAACACCAGACTTTTCATCAATTGTCATTACTACTAAGCAATAGAAAAAAACACAGAGCAAAAGACCAAGATCCCAAGGAGCTCAGGCAGCACTTTGAGATTAGCTTTATACACCTAATATTCAGGACTACTGAGTACCCCTGGGGATTTATATTGCTAGTCCTAAACATCTGGATTTACATTTAGCTAATTTGCACTTCACCAAATTAGTTCTTTCCAACTACATCTTGAAAAAACCCCAAAAAACAAAAAAACAGAAAACATTTCATCACTGCTTTTTAGAAGTCACCATCACTTATCCGCGTTTCCTGAGATGATTTGTGGAATATACACAACATTTTCCACTGTGTGGTCACACTAAGTCTCCAGGAGAATCAGAGCTTTGCTGTACTGATCTTCAGGTATTTTAAACAACCATAAATTGTGCTCATGTGAGTAGTCTGTACTTACAGTCTTTACTTTGAACACTGGCTTTTGGCAGAAGGGCCCAGAATAGCAGAATGCCAACTCCTGGTTCCAATCAGTTCAGAGAGACTTTGGCCTTCAATGCTGCTACCAGATAGCATACAGAACTGGGAGATGGAAAGGAAATGGAAAAGCAAAGGCAGTCCTGGCAAATAATTACACTTTCCAGTAACGTGATCCATACATGAATCCAACTCACAGGCCAATAATTGTGATAAACTTATAGCTCCATTCTGAGAGCTGAGTGCTTTAGTATGGGGGGAAAAAAGAACAAACTCTTTCCTTCTTGTTAACTGAATCCTTGTGGGAGAAATAAGTTAAGGTTGAGGATATTATTTTTAGCTTTCTTGGAATGTACTCTTGGATATACTTTGCAGCCAGAAATGTTATAAATGGTCCAGGTCAGTTTGAGGAGTCAGTGACAAATTCTGCCTTGCCAAACATGTTCTCTGTACTGCACTGGGTGTCCATCTTTCTCTCTCTAGCACCAGAAAGAGCTACCCAGACAGCAGCAATAATGCCCAAGCCTGAAAACCCTGCTGCAGAGCATGGGGAAACCAGTGGGTTGGATAGCCACAAACTCTAATATCCTGTCATTAACAGTCACCGGGCAAAAGTGCCAGAAACAGTTCAAGGTGGCAATTATACAAGGCCAGCTCACAGGAAAAGCTTCCTCCTACCCTCCTGGGCTCAGGCGCTGGCTCCTGCCACGCTGCAGGGCAGGACTAAGCCTGTTAATGCTCCCAGATACTTTGAAATGTCAAGACAGTGCTACAAGTCCATCTGAAAATTAGCACCTCGTTAGTGATTGGGCATTTGAAAATAAACCTTTCACAGATGATTAAAAAAGGAATTTTATGTTGCTTAAATACACTTTGAAATATATATTTGTACATGCTGCTGGAGGTGTTGTTCCACTCATACGTGTGCTCTATTCCATGTTTTTGGGACAGGAACGGCTGCAGACATGTTCAGCTCAAGACTTCCATGTGCTGGGCACCGGAAACTAAAATACAGGCAGAGCACTGCCTTTATAACCCCCTCCATCTCATCCAGCCACAAAATGCCTGCATGTCCTCTCCACCTCAGCTCTGCTGACCCTTGCTTCTGAGGAGAACAGCCCTGAATGTCCAGCACAAGCATGTCCAAGGCTGCTCCTATTTTTTTATCTGCCAACAGCTGTCAACAAATGTAATGTCTGCCAAGGATGCAACTCCCGTCCATTAGAAGGTAACCGGAGCATGAATCATCTTACAAAGGACAAACCATACATTAGATTATCATTATCTTTACTGTGCACAAGCCTGGCCAGCAGCTGACCTGTGTGTAGGTTCCTCTCTCAAAACAGCTCTCAAGATTTTGACTAAATAGATGCATCAATGCAAGCAAGAAAGAAACCTCAGCTTTAAAACAGGGCAGGGCACTTGGTAGTAATAATAACCTTTTTCATGCTCTGCAAGTTTAAAAATCAACTAGTTTTCAATTTATTGTCTTTTTAACGTAAGCTGAATAGAATTTTTTGATATGCAGTTTTACAAGGGAGGAAAGGGAATTTCTGGATTAGTTCTTTAATTTTTTTTCTTCCCGTTCCTGTTTTGTCACAGAAAGGAAGAACAACAGGGAAAAATAGGAAGATAAACCTTCTAGAAGTAAAACATTTTCATCACCAGATTTCTATGAAGAGGAATGCAAAGTTCCACAAAGCTGGTTTCTACACAAAATAAAATACATTTCCTACAAGAAAAATCTTATCAGCTATTTTACCATCTTTATACAGATGAGGAAGGAAGGCAGAGAGGAATCAAGCTACTTCCCACTGTCAGTACGCAGTCTAGGCACAGAGCTAATAATTGAATGCAAAATTCCCCAAAACTACTTCACTACTTAGAGTGTAATACTATCCTTATTACTGATTTTAGTAGTTATCACCTTTCACTGATACCAGCTCTTACTCATAAGCCCAAGAATAAAAGCTTCAAATACATGCACATATACCCCTCTTATGTATCTGTTTCCTGAGAAGTCTCTACAGTGAGAGAATAGTTCTAGCAGCTTTTAAACTAAGTCCCCAGCTTTACTCAATAATTTTCAAAATGCATAAATCAAAAGCGACTGTACTTTTGTAGGTCTCAAAATAAGCAATGCACAGCCTTCACTGCCATTCTCAGGGACACCCTATCTCAGCCACTCCACCCAGGACATGGCACAACAATGAAAGGCAGCTCCGCTTTCCTGTCCTGTCACATTGGGTACACCTCATTTTCCCTTGACAAAGCACTTTACCCATGATAGAGCTAGTCAAACAAGCTTTAAATTACTCTGTAGCGTTCAGTGTTAAGTGACAGGAGCTGTTAGAGATATACTTCTAATGAAAATTTCTTTCCTCTTCCATCATGGTCATTTCCAGGTTACACAAGTTCCCAACTTCATAGGGAAACAGCATAGCCCAAAGCAGTCCCCACATGCCCCACAGTGAGCATCAGAAGGATTAGCTCCAATCCCCAGGGACAATACCTCCCAAAAGGTCAACCCACTGCTGGCAGAATCAGTTCTAGCAACATTTGAGTCCTCTAGAGCCATTAGAGTCAGAAGCAGCAAACCCGTGCCACATTGTCAGCAGCCACTTACAGCCTGAGGAGCACCTCCTGCAGCAGAAGAGCTGAAACCTCCCTCTATCCCAGCTGAGATCACAAGCTCTGCTCCTCAGAGAAGATACTTGGATGCATGGCTGACCTGGCACTCACCCTCAACGCTCCTCTCTCCCCGCTTAGCGCGCACAGCAAACATCGGCCACAGGCAGCTCCTGGGACAGTTAGAGTGCGAGCAGGCTGCCACCAAAACACCTGGCCTGGGAGCTTGCAGGGAGCTTGGAACAACGGCTGGGCCAGGAGCATCCCATTTATCTGTGCAGAGCTAACTCAGATGTCCCATGCCAGCCATGTACATGTCAGAACCCATTTGCCGCTTCACTGGTAATTTGAGAACCGAGCACACGGGGCATCGCATCGTTCCACACCGCTGGCTGTGATAGCTCCTCTTGATACCACCCTGGACAGCATTTAGGAGGCACCAAATTGCCTTTCATAAAGAGAAAGCTATGTGAGCTCATTCCCCTGCTATACCAAGCTCAGAGTAAAGTAAAGCCCAGAAGGCTTCCCCAGCTTTATCTCTAGTATAAATACAATTTAGGATAGAGGAAGATTCTCTTGGAGACTAATTTTGTAGGTATTAGAGAGTAGCACAGCTTCTCCAAACAATTTAATTCACAGTCAAAAGAAAAATTAAAGAAAATTAGAACTTTCTCAGTATGATATCCAATTCTTTTGGTCAATGCAGCTTCCATTTACAGGCTTATATAAAAATTCTGAACCTTTAAAAAGTCCTTACTCCATTCTCACAAAATCTTTAAAAGTTGTCAAACTGTTCAACATTTTAATAAGGGAAAAAAGTGTATATTGTCACTGCACACAATGATAATCCTCATAATAATATTGAACTATTAATATTCTGCTCAAAAATGTGTTTATAGGAACTACTTTCCCTTTTTCCACTTCTGTAATCACACCTCAGCAAAACATATATTGAGTATTGTGACATAATTGTGGTAAATGAACCTCAAAATTTGTTGCTTCTTCTTTCTAAGAAAGAGTTGGGTTTTTTCTACTTAAATTTTTAACAAGTTTGCAACATTATCAGTTGTTCAGCAGATTTTTATGGGGACAATCAGCAGAGCATCACAAGGAACGAGAAGTGATAGAAACAATAGAAAGCACAACTAATAAGTGCATCCCAATTCAAGAGGCTACAGGAGGATGCAAAAAGAAGAGTGCCCATGTCTTAGGCTCACATGCACAAGCATGCACTCATTCCTCTCCAAGAATTATCTTTTTCCCAGCTCCCAAACCTATGCTTTTCCCACTCCAGGCTCTGCCTCTGCTTTCTGGAGTCAGGGGATTCGGCCTTATTTGTGCTCATGTTGCTCCAGCTGTTCCTTTGTAGATGTTGCTAAGTGGATGTGTTTGAAGTTCAGACTTTTTCAAAAAAGCAGGCAGCTTCTGTTCATCAACAAGTGACAGCTGCACCAGGAAAAAATCCCAAAATTCAGGAGTCCTATCCCTGAGCTGGTGCATGTTTAGACTGACCCGTGCTACCCACAGAACTTCACCCCTGAAACACTGCTGCTCACAGCCTGGCTTCCTGTGGCTCAAGCATTTCATCTGCCTGCTGGGATATCAGGCTGTGCTCATCCCCAGCAGTGGGATTGGCCTTCCAACAGAGAGCAAGCTGCTGGCCCAAACTGGCGCATGCCACTCACTCAGCACTTCAGCTGCAAATATGTATGAGTATGAAGGGAGATTGTGAATGAAAAGGGGTGCAGAGGGGTGCTCCCTGCCTCTGTCCCATGGCCTGAGCATCCTCTTAAGGAAGAAAAAGAAGGCAAGAAAACAATCATCATTATTACTGAGTTAAAAATGCAGGAAAATGCAACATCCTCTCCTCCTGTCATAGTAGCTGGACCTCATCATTTGCCATTTTGCTTCTTTGCCTCATCACCTGAACTGAGGTCATAGTGACAAAGTCTTTTGCACAGCCCAAGATGCTATACCATATGTACCATGAGCTACCATGTGTACTTTCCTTTTGCCTAGAGCTTGCATCAAAACAGAACAACTTTCAGCAAGAGTGGAAGAAAAAGTAACTGTAAGAAATCGATTTTTAGAAAGAATGTAACATTATGCCATTTTCCTTATGTGGCCACTGGTATCCCATGTGGAGGCACAAACAATAGCCAGCTTCGCAGGGGGTGGAGTAAGAAGACTTAGGGGAAAAAAATTTATATATATATATATACATATATATATATTCCCTGCTGGCCCTCACCCTCCATTTCCTCCTGAATTTCTTTGTGACTGCACTGAAAGGGGTCAATAGCTCCCAGCTTGAGAAATGCAGTTTTGAAAGGACTATCACCAGCATCTGTATTTAAAGCATGCCTTTTACTTCACGGCCCCCCAGCTAATGCAAAGCTTTTAAAAGGTGAGCACAAGATAAACTTTCAGGGTAAAGAAAAAGCGAAGTGGAGAGAAGGAACAGTGCCTATCTGCCTTGGGCTTACTGACACTTTCACTGGAATAAAGCTTGCCTGGCAAAGCGGGGACAGGGAACATAAGCTGCAGATGATCCAGAGTGCTACGGATCATTACCCCCGGCTTTAGTCTCCACCTCCCCATGCTTTAAAGCACATTACGAAACCACGTGAAGCCGCCAAGCCCCAAACTGGAAAAGAGTTTCAAGTAATTAAAAACAATGGGAAAATTAGAGCAGGACTCATTAAGCATATCAAAGCTTTAAAATCTTCAGTGTTTAAGAATTTTGTACCTGACAAACACAGGCAATTTAGTCAGATTTTAATAAATGTAATTAACTTATCTTGATAATGAAAGATTGCAACAGTGGCTAAGTGGCTAAGATTATATTTAGGCTTTCTGTTTGAAGAAATACTCCAGAAAAGCTATGGCATGTTAGAGCCAGGATTTATTGAGAGGGAGGAGGAACAGGACTGTAACTTTCTCCTTTAAGTGCCAGAGGACAGAGCCCATGTGGAAGGCTGGCACATGCCTCCAGTTTTTCAGGACCTCCAGGCTCCATTTCACATTGAAGCCTCATTCAAACATCCAATGGCAATTATATTGCAGTTGCTTTTTCTATTAGGATGTTGTTTTTAAATCACTTTGGAAGTGGATGAATCCACACAAGGAATTTGTACAGCTCAGCTGTTGCTGTAGTCTCCAGGTGTAACTCAGTCATCTGCATTCCAGCATTCATCTGTCTTAGAAACTCTGTTCTCCCTAATAAAACTTTTCCAAATATGAGGAAAAAAACCCAGGTGAAATGCCACAGAAAGATGCTCTACTTTGTATTAACTAAATACAACCAGCTATGGTTTTCCATCTCAAATTCATTTAACTGTATCTGATTATTTAACTGGAGCCTTTCAGTAAACATTAGAAGAAGCCCACACCATTCATCTAAGCCTGAAATTCACAGATGGAAAGGTGCAGTAGTACCTCCAGCAGCACCACACACAGCAAAAAGGAATTTCATCCTACCAAATTGTCTGGGAGAAAAGCCAAAGAGACCAGAGAATGCTCCAGAAGCACAGAAGTAAATTGCCTCTTGGAGTCTCTAGCTCTGGCAGCATATGACTTTGCATTTCACTTTAGCTCCCAATCATGTTATCTTTCTCACAGGCATTCAAATACATTAGTCTGTCCCTTATCAGATCCTGAGTTACGATTGTAGAAAAGCTCCTAAGTCTGAGAAATGTAGTTCAGAGACGTTTATGGGGCTGTAATGAGTACTGACAGATAAGCCACACTCATGCAAACACACTTGCAACTGATGTCTGGTTTAACACAATACAGCCCTAAGCCTTCAAAATACAGCCTAGGAAACAGAATCCCCCCATCACCTACGACTAATTGCATCTGCAGCGGTCAGGGGTTGAAAGAGAAGTAAGCAGATTAATTCTATTAGTCTGTGCAATAGTATCCCAAGGGGACAAGGGAAAATCCCATCATTTAAATCAGGGCTGGTAGACGCTGCTGGGAACGATGTTACATACTAGTAGGGGATTAAGAGTTTGGACTAAAGGGCCTAATTTTTTCTAGATCTGGTTTCCATGAGTCATAGCAATTAGAACTGCAAGACTTCTGTGTTTGTTTTTTTCCACTTACGGATGACCTGATACATCTTTCCGAGTTGAAAACAACATTATTAAATTAATTTCTTTCTAAACCCCTTCTCCACAACATACATTCCTTTATTCCTTTTTCTTAAAAAGTTTTCTGTTTAAATTAAGGTATTTTCAATACAAAATTATTTTAGAATACAAAACCTAAGTATTACTTTATTAATACCTCATATGTCAAATTTTTCTTTTTTCAGCACATTCCTCCCACGCTTTTAACCTATATTTATCTCAACCATATGGGCCGTCTTGATCCTCTGAAAGTACATTTTTGCTGAGAAACGTTCCCCATGCTGTAAATACATTGTAAGCTTTCATCCCTGCAGACGTGGCAGGCAGTGGTGACAAAGCCCTTCTTGAGCCAAATGAATGGAAAAAGTAATTTGCTCAATCCAGTGCAAGTGAGCCTGACCACTGGAAGCACTGTCTGCCTTACCTGTGTGCTGCTTTGAGGGGACAGACTTTCAGGGAAATCCTTGTTCTCCTCAAGAAGTCAGGCTGTACTGAATATGCATCTGTCAGGATCCTTGCTTCAGGTCTCTAACACTGTGATCGAGGCTGGTCAACCTGTCAGAAACAGCAAGGAAAATACATAAGATACATACTGGACCTGAGTAGAAGACTGCCACCTCGTTTTACTTCCTCCTGCTTGGGAAAGACCAACTCTTTCTTGTACACCTGAAGGAAATGAGGGGAAGCATCTCCCAGTGACCATGAAGATCCTGTCAAGGTCAGGACTAAAAGCAAAATCTTCTTCCTTACTTTGCAGTTCATAAGGCTGACCAGAAAAGGGCTTTGACTGGAAGGCAATAGGAGGATGGGACTATTTCTAGCAGAATAAGGAGGAAGCAACACAGTTGCTCTGCATCTTCCCCTCTTACTCCTCTGCACAGCAGAGGAGAGTCATGCCCAGGAAGAGGTGCTGCGAGTCCCCAAAAGGCAAGTTCCAGAACAGAGGTTGGAGTGGTGTGTGATAAAACACTGGTAGTTAAGTGTTTAACACACACACCCCCTTTCTGTATTGTAGGCAACAAAGGTGCACATATCTGTTCATCTACTGGATAGATGCTAAAGTACCACTTATTCTGAATGGAGGGAGCCAGAAATGATTGAGGATCAAAAAAAAGGTGATGGAGTTAAGAGGCAGGTAAGGGTGGGAGGAAGACACCAAGAGATGCTCAAGGGGTGAAAGCAATAAGGCAAGCAAAAGAAGGTAAATCAGAGCCTGCAGAATGGCATGAAAGGTCAGTGGGAGAGGAGAAGGGATCATGCCAGATTGCATCTGTTTTCTACTTGCAGAAATCAGCCAGACACGGGGCACAGAGGTGGGGCCATCACTTTAACTGAGCAATCCTTCCATAGCAGCTCCTCTCTGGAGAACAGCAGCGAGTCTGGATCTCATTCTCCCTGACAGCTCCAGTTCAGATATGAAGATGGCGCCATGTAAATCCATTTCATGATATTAATTCTCTCCTCTCTAGTCTACTTGTTGATTTGCTTTCTTTTGAAGCCCAAATCCTCTGCCCTGCCTAGCCTCTCCAGATCTCGGGGCCAACACCAACTGCCCACGTGAAACATCAGGTACCATCTCTGACCCCTCTGCATCACACAACACTTAGCACCTCCTTCAGGATCGATATGAAAAGCTGGGAGAGAGGGTCTTGTCACAGCAACTCCTCCCTGAGACAGGGCTGCAGCAGGACATGTCAAGCTCCCTGTCTCTGTCATGCTGTCTGAAGATGGCAGCCATACTGAGCTGAGCTGCCACTTGTCAATCCAGGGATTACAAAGCCACCTACAAGCCAGCTGGAAAGTGCTAATGTCACACCAGACCACATGAAAGGAAATTCCTCCCCCACACAGGGTATCAGCCCTCTGTCAGCAGCTCCCTGCTCCCCAGCACAAAGGTGTTATTTCACACTTGCCCAGGATGAGAGAGAGGCTTTAGTGGGAACACAGGGGCATTGGTGAGGAGTGCTCTGCACCCTGGACATTCAGCTTACATGCAATAGAGGGGCAGCATGGTCTAGTGAGCAGAGCAAGGGCCCACCAAATGGTACTTGGGTAGATGTTCTCCATGCCTGTGTCTCAGTGGACTCTTTCAGCACTTTCAGGGTGGTTCATCCTCCCACGGGTGTTTGTTTACAAGACTCTTCTCTGCTCTGTACAACCTGGCATTTCAAATATACACATACCAGCCACATCCTGGTTTCTTTGAAGGGGAAGGGCAAATATTTGAGAGGTGCAAGTGCTTGTATGCAGAAAATGCACATCCATACACTTCTGCACAGGACAAAGTGCCGGCTGCCTAACAAAATCATATCCTGTTACACACAGTCTTAGTCCTTTCAGACATAAGGTATTGAATATTAATTCCCGGCCTTTGAAGACAGTGAGGGGAAAAGTTTATTCAAGTTTGTAAAGTGATCTGAAACTGCAACGTGGAAAGTGGCCCAGGCAGGCATACCAAGAGTCATCAAAATTTTGATTCAATGGCATCTTTAGTAGCAATTTTCCCTTTCCATTATGGAAGAACAGGCCTATCTATATAAGCAAGCCCCATTCATCCCCTATTACTATTCCAGCTGATGCACCACTGTGATCAGAAGCAGAGGGTTATAATATATTTAGGGTCACTAGTAATGTATTTTGTCTTTTGTCACTAATAATGTATGTGTGCTTGCTCAGATGAGAGATTTCAATCATCTCTATTCAAGGGACATTAAGAAACACAAGATATATCAGGTCATATAAATCCTCCTCTCCAGTGGAGGATCATGCCTCTCCTATCCCCTCTGCTTTATTTAATCCAATTGAAAGTGTCTCGGGCAGCAGAAATATTCTCCTTTCTCTCAGCAGACTCCAAAAAAGTCTGATAGAGAGCTGTCTTAAACACTTGTTTCATGCATAAAGAGTCTGTCTGGTTTGTTGTTTTTTTTTTTTTTTTAATGTGATTCCTTAGTATCTCACCAGAGTAAAAGCAGTAGCATGAGAGAAATGTGAATTAAGGAAATAAAAAGCAGGCTTCTTCTCTGAGGTTGATGTGGAGGGACAGAGATGGACAGCAGCACTAGAGCATCCAACACTCCACTCAATACTAGCCTGCAGGTGAATTTTAAATAGAGGAGTAGGCCCAGTGGTCTATGGATCATCTGGGCTCAATACATTTTTAATATGAAAACAAAAATAAACAAAAGCTCAATGTGGAATTTCTCCCGGTTGTTGCCCCGGTCTCACATTCTCCCTAATCAGCATTGGCTGCTATCAGAGACAAGACCCTGGATTAGACATGACCTGACCTGGACTAGCAGCTCACGGGTGCTGCTCCCACAGCACTGCACGGAGCCCCACACCCCTGAGGCTTTAGACTCTGTGGCTCCTGAGTTTGATTTAAGGGGCACAACTGACTCTACTGAAATTTAGTTTCCAAAAAAAATTTTCTTTTAAATCCAACCCTCGTCACAGCTTTCTCCCCACCTCAATGTTTCTATGCTTGGGGCCCCAGTGGTGGTATATTTTGCAAATGACATTTTTTTCTTCCTTGTATGCTTGTACAACCACGCACATGGTTGTATAAAGCCACTTAATCAAGCATAAGCAACAAGAGTTTGTACTACACACTGACACAGACATCAGGAGGAACACAAAGCATTCCCATTTAACATTTTATGCATCAGAAATAACACCAAAACAAATGTAAAGCAAGCCAATTCCTCATTACTTAACACAACACAAATCTTTGTGCATTAAATACAAGTGAAAGGGAGCTGTGGAGTTGGCATTAGCTTGACAGATGTTGAGATGAGCTGCACCAGAACTGAGTATCTCAGCCTGAAGCAGTGCATGTTAAAAAGGCGTCTGCTTATTGTTTGATATGTGTATTTATTTACATAGACAGCTTGCTGACATGCTGAAGGGTTGGGTACGGTGGTGTAGGCTGGCATTTTAAACTCTCAGCAGGCATTCAGCAAGTGGTCTGTTATCCTTTGGTCATGTCACTAGCTTCCATTTTATTGCTGAGTGGTAGCAAAAGAGGGGAGCAGGGAAGGAACAGGATCCACTGTGCAGACTTAACTCCCCTCCAGGAGCTTGCCCTTAGCATACAAGGCAGCATTTCCAAGCTCAGCCTCCACAAGCATGTTGCCCCTAGGGCTCACCCTCCAATTTCTGGGGCCTCTGTGTCTTTGACACAGACATGGGAAGGGTCTCTGAAAAGCAAGTCAAGTGCAGCTCCTTGTTGCATAAAAAGATTTTTCTTAACAAGAAAGAAAATTAATTAAGTGGATAAAATCCCACAGGTTGGAACAACAGCTGAGGAATTATCTTTCTATCAGGTTGATAATGAGGACTAAAAAACCTCACACAAACATTAACAGCTTCATATGCGCTCATTGGCATTTCAGATCAGATGTGAGATTTGGCATTCCCAGGAGCACCAGATGCAACTCCAGTTACAGACCAGACTATGGGCAAAATGCATTTTGCCCTGCTGAAAACAGTCTTGCGACAATGTCTGAAAATTAAAGGTACATATCTACTTACACAATAATTTTTTCCCACAGAAATTATGCCCAGGGAGACTGTAGGTCACAACATCCAATGCCTCAGGTTAATCTGACTCACCTCTGAAACCTGAGTTTAGGTATGTCAAGTGTGTGAGAGAGTTCTTCAACATGCTGTGGGGAACAGCCAGCACACGTCTGGGTGCACATCAAATGACATGATCAGACACTGGCCAAATCCACCACCTCTACCCACAGCACTGCACTGAGCCCCTCACCCAGGAGTTTCCCCACCAACACTGCTGTCTGCTCAACTGTTAACACTCACAATCACTACTTAATGCTAACAAAATAATACAGATTTTTCCTCATACCCTGAAATGGAAAAACTACCCGATCTGGGATCAATTACAAGAATGGCAATCATATTCATGGTAACCACTGCAATTGGGGATCCTACCACCAAGAAGCCATGTGGCCTACTGTGCACCATGCTGAACTGTGGCAAACTATTCAAAGCTACATTTCAGAAATACTTCAACTTCCCTGGCAACTAAGGCAAAGGAATTTGTCCCCTCCCCCCAAAAGAGAAAGGGGAAAAGAAAAGTGAACTACTGGCCATCTTTCCCAAACATGCCTTTGCACATCTTCCTGCCCCTTTGTTACTGTTCATATCACAAGAGGTGATAGTCCCTTGGTCCCACAGAACCAAGCTTCTTACTGTGTACAGCATAAAAGAGCTCCCTGCCCAAAAAGCTAGCTGACTAAACAAATAAAAAGCAGGGAAAAAAAATTCTGTTTCCCCTGTTACAGATGGGAAGCAGAAATCCAGAGAGACATTGGAAGTAAAGATCTGGCAAGAAGCCAGTGAATGAACTGGAAAGAAAACAACTTCAGTCTTGAAGCTTATTCCTTCAGTGTGGAGATCACTGTTTCTTCCTTTCCTGTTCTCCTGTTTTTCACTCAAATTTGTTCCTTTTACAGCTTGTAAAGTTCATCCTTAAAAACAAAGTTGATGGCTACTGATGCTTCTCATTTTCATGGCGAGGAGATTTAGGGATTCTGATGTAAATAAGCACAAGGAATTCTTAGCTGGCACCCAAAGAGGTCAAATCCACTCCCCCACCCCAATCCCCTTAAATGAACAAGTGCTGGCGGGTGCAGTTTTGTGAAGTTTTTTAATATACCTAATCATGGGGCTTTCAACTTAGCAACTCAGAACCACTCTAGTGCAGGTACTTCCAAGGTAGATGTTTCATATATTACCCATGTGTTACCAGTCAATACACATGATAACCCCACCAGATGAAAAAAATATTTTGAAATTGCATGGAAATGAAAGACATCTCTTTCAAGGGTTTCACTAATTAGCCAGACTTACCAAGGGCTAAGGATAGTGGAGTATTTCCCCACTATGTCTGCCTCTCATTAATTCAAATGCCCTCTGTGCCCTAAACATATTGGAAGAAGAAACCAACTGCACTTCTGAGCAATAGGATTAAATTACCTGCCCCAAGGAAGCAGGTTGCCTAACAGAAGCATTTGCAATATTAATAGCTACTTCAAATAATTTTAAATCATCATTTAACAACCATCAGTACTTCCTCAGTTTTTCTTGAGTTTGAAATATCTGTAGTGCATAAACAATTGTCAATCTAACTGTTTTTCAAGTCTTTTTTCTTGTTTGACTCAGAAATGATGCTTTCTGTCAGCCTGAATTGTTAATTTAGGTTTGCTATTGCAGCTCTTTCCTCTTTCCTTCAATAAAGGGCTGGCTGAACCCTGGGATACTGCAGCACAGCACTTGGGTTTTCACACTCAAGCTGTCACTCTATTAGCTCTACAATCTGGCAGTTTTCTCTCCTACCTTTTAAAGGCTCTCATCTATGTCTTGTAGCTTTTTCCTCAGATTCACCTGGGAAAGAACACTGAAAATTTTGGGCAGGATGTTCCCAGAATTACAGAAGCATCTAAGGGGAGAAAAAACCCCAGATATTCAAGGCAGCACACACTGTATGTGCAGCAAGGGTGTATGTCTATTATAGCAATTCAAACATCTGCTGGTAATGAGGTTAGTTTGGAAAGGCTTTGATTCCTGCCTAGGGAATTTAGTGTAGTTTGCTTGCTCCACGAGAATGCCATGGGCTTCCTCATGCAGTGTTAGATTCAAATATATTTTCATGTATTACAGAGTTTTATGTATAATACATGTGTGTGTGATTCTGGTCCTTCAAAAGATTACCCAGTGAAAAAGCTAAAACAGAATAGAGCACTTCATGGAGTTGTATAGCCTTCAACTCTCCTTTGGAATGTGTCATTAGTTCTGCATAACTGATATCTCTGTTTTATCTTCTTCAGATCCCCTTTCTTTAAACAAACTCCAGATTCCCCCACTCCCAAAAAAATGTCTCTTAAGTCCCGATTGTTTTTCTTGAAACACAATAATTTTAAAGGGCTTAGCACGAGTATTTCAGGAGGAAAAAGTACACAAAACCCAATAATCAAGTGATAAAGGCCAAAGAGAAAGCCACAGTCAGTTATGGAAAAGGACATGCAATGTCGTTCCATTATCCTCTTGAAATGAAGAGTTAAATCTTGCAAAATTCCATTCCAGTGCCTGCTACTCCCCCTAAATCCTCCTGACCACAGCAACAAAGCCATTCTATAGCACATCTTGACATTTTCATCATGTTCCCAACATCTAGCTCATGCTTCAAAGGTTTTGGTCCTTCAAAGTAATGAAACTGGTGATGAGCACATGAAATCAAATTGCCAAGTGTGAAGAGAAAAGAAAGTTGATTTTTCAAGACATGGAGAAAACCACCCTTGTCCCCTCAAATCCTTCTCTATATTCCTCACTGAGCAGGTCAGGTCTCCTTGCCCACATGTTACATCATTTCTGCATCACCTCAGTGTCCAAACTTGTGCTGTCCTTAACTGCTTCTTCCTGGAGTCTGGGGTAGCTCTGGCTGTGCACAGGTACAAGCAAGCCACAATAAAGTTTTAATTCTTGCAAATTACTGAGCTTTACTTCTGAGTAAAGGCTATCACTTAAGAGTATAGTGTGAATACACCACCATAAGTCAAATTAGAACAACTTGAAAAATTACCAGTGAATAAACTTCCTTGGAACATGCAAGCCAGCAAAGCCACACACCACACATGGAAGTACAGTTTAACTGGCTAGGATGGAAATCATGCTGTCATTGAACAATAGGGCTGTCCATGGCAGAAAACTGAGTAAAGGCAGAACTGAGCCCTACAGAAATAGCTACTAGATTTTCAAGTACTAAGAATCAGATGTCAAAATGTAAATATTATTAACAACTTAAATCTTAAAGGCCTCAGAAGGGTTTGCTCTGTCTGCAAAACAGAGAGGTACCTATAAATGACAGAAATTCCTTCCTGTAACTGGAAGGAATGAAGAACATACAGAATCAGCCAAACAAAGAGTTGTGCAAGATAAAGAACTCTAAGTTAACACCAGGCAAAGATATCCATCCATTCTATTCCTCTCCCAGAAAACAAACAATAGAAAGTTGTCATAAGAGCTGTGTTTTTCTTTTTCCCTTCTACTCTCTGTACATTTAAAAATACCAAAAAAACCAAAACCAAACCAACAAACAAAAAAAAAAAGAAAAAAAAACTTAAAAAAAAACAACAAAAAAAGCCTCACAAAAAAAAACCCCACAACACAAACAACAAAAAAAACCAAAACCCAAAACAAATACAACAATCTTTCTGACCAGCAATCTTTCATGAAAGAACAAATCTGACAGAATTTTTTCCTGGAATTCAGTGTTAAAAATGGTCAAAACTTCAAAACTTTTCAATGGTCCAAAAGAAACATGACTATCAGTAAGTGTATTAGCAACTCCAGCACATGTTAGAAACATAGGGATGAGGTAATTGTTTCTTTAGCTGAGGCTCAATTGTTTGAGCACCTTACAGCCATTTTGTATTGCATGGCATTCAGAGAATCACAGCACATGAGAATGGACTGACTAGGGAGAAGACAGATTTTAATTTCTTGCTGGTATTTTCTGGTGATGGTGCTTTTAAGGACTCATACCAGCTTTCATTACAAGGGCATCTTCCCTATTTGCAAATGTTTTTCATCACCAGCTTTCCCCCCAACCCATCCCCACTGTTTTTCTCTTGTGTCCTCTCATTCAGCTGTTTAAAGAGCTAGTAATCAAAAACAGTGTAGCATAATGGAAGTTGCAAGTGTGGAGTTGCTCATGCAGTTTAGATCAAGGACAATTGTTGTTATTATATGGCACAATACTCTGAAGATTCTGCAACAATGCTGGATGAATCCCAAAGAATCTCCCAGAACTGGAGAAATGGGATGCCACCCCTCTGAAAGCTGCAGAAATCAAGCTCTTTGGTTCACTGTCACAGTGTGTTAGCAAAGAAACATCTTTCTCTAGCTTTCCCAATTATTAATACACTTATTAAAATGTGAGACAATGTTTTCTGTTCTAAAAACACTGTATTGTCAGTGAATACCCTTTTGGATGACTCAGGCAATTAGAGAAGGAGCAATTCTGAGCCTTGAGTACAAGAGAAGAAGGGATGCCAAGAGAAACTACAGTTCCATTGAGGGCAAAACAATCTGTCTGCAATAGGACCATAGACATATCCCAAGCAGATGTATAGAGGCTAGCTTCACAAAGTTTTAGAAGTGGTCAGTGGTTTGGGGATGCATTAGTACAAATGTCTCAGTCTGGGTGTTCAAGCCTCCTGAGGCAAGAAATACTTAACTGTTTCTGAAAAACCTGGCCCTCTGGAATCTAGAGGAGGAAACATCCCAACTAATTAGGTAGGCATTGCCATCAGGAAAACATGACAAGGAAACAACTGCACAAAAACTCTCCCCTGCATTATTTGTCTTGGTCTCTTGGGCCACACAAGCACACAAAAAGGTTTCCAGATGAGCTGTAGCATAGCTCCTAAGACAGCTACTCTGGACAGACAGCTGTATTTCATTTTGGGTGGAGTTAGGTGTTTAAAGGCCCTCAGAAAGCAGCTCTTGGCTGCAAGATGCCAAAGGGAGCTCCTGCAAGGGGAAACTTTTGTTCCCTTTGACTCACCAGGGGAAAACTGCTACTTATAATAGATGATTACTTAAGTCAGCTCTAATGTCTAGCTACCAGCTGGCAAGGCACTGCAGTCTGCACAGAGCTCAAGCTAGGACCATGGAGGAGCTTTCTATCAGAAAAATGTTTTTTGGAGCATGGAAAGTGAGCACAGCAACTGGGAGAAAGGATAAAGCCTTGGTCGGCTGTGAAACCTTGCTCTTTCACACTGATGGATGGTGCAATCAAGATTCACAGCCTTTGAAAGCTTTCTCAACACTTGCACAGCTCCAGCCCATCCGGGCAAATTACCAGACAGCTCCTCCAAGGCACTAGCATGTCAGTCTCAAGACAGTAAGGAGAGGTGTAGCATGCATATCCCTCACCTAAGTACACCTCAGAGGGAGCTTGCCAGAGTTTTTACATGCTGCTAGAGCATTCAGAACACTCCATCTCCTAGCTACAGCAGAAACCAGCTGCACTTAAATTAAAGGCCAGTGGGAAAGAAAGCTAAGGTTCAGGCACCAGCTGCCATCCCAGGTAAAAGCAGTCAGAGCCATGCTACGGCACAAGTGTCTACAGCTAAAGACTTCTTTCCCTCTTGGGTCTCACCTCAGGAGCAAGACAGGTGGAGGAACTATTTGGATCACTTTGGGCTTTGCTTTCTCAGTGTCTCCTCTGAACAGCTGCACAGCGTCCTGCTGGAACCCAGGGCAGCTGAGTCAGGGATCTCCTTTGACTGTCCTGTCTCCACAGCTCACTCTCACTGCAGTGGACTCCTGTACCAGGGGTTAACTGGAAATGAAGAAGGTCAAACAAAATAATCGGTGTCGGCTCTGCCAAATGAGCTGGCAACCAGTAAGACAAGGAAGCCCTCACTAAAAGCAATAACAAGATGCAGGAACTACTCTCAGGGCCCAGATAATGCTCCACAGGGCCCTTCTCCACTGCAACCAGAAATTCCAAGCCTGACAAGAAGCTTTCCAAGGCAGACATTAAACATTCATTTGTAATAAACACCCTCCTGACCCCCAGGGACCAGTGAGAGGTGTAGGAAAACACAGCAAACAGAATCCAGAGAGGCCAGATGCCTTGCACTGTGGTTATTTTAATATGTGAAGAAAAATAATAGTAGTGTTTTCAAAATGGTTCATGGACCATACTAAGAAACAGCAATGATATTTTTTATTTTGGACACCTTAGTTCTTCGAGGGCAGTCTTCTCTTATCTCTGAACAGCAGAAGGGCATGTTTCTCAATGTTATTTTAGAAATGTGTACAAGAATTTCAAACATGCTCTCTGCTTTCCAGTGCAATCCTTGGACTGAAATATCTCCACATTTGCAATCATTTTATCTCTACAGAGCAAGGGGCAGTTGGGGACAGCAGGGGTAAAAGGGATCTGTGGGACCACAAACCAAAGACTGGGACCCATAAGAGCAACTGGCTATTGCTCATTTAACGGCTCTGGCTGGTCCAGTTAGTGTTGGATTTTTTTTTTTTTGTCTATTGATTTTATATTCATGGTATTGTGCTTTTAAACAGAACTGTGGAGTTCTAGCAACATATAACAGGAAAAGTCTTGCAAAATCAGATGGAAGGGCACATATAGGGTACTCTGCAACCATCACTGAGGGTGGAGGTCACTATATGCAGTTTCCATAGAAAATGTTTATTACTCAATAATTTATATGTATAAATTTTGCAGAAAATTACTTAATTTCACATATGCCAAAAATAAATATCTAAATGATTAATATTTTGAGATCATAGCAGGAAGAGGGGCAAAGAAGTGAAATTAATAAAAATGCAGCTGAGTGCATAGCTGGAGCTTTACAGCAAATTTGTTCATTTATGGAAATGTCCACTGTGCATTAGCATTTCCATAAATACTCTGTAAATAAGATTAAAAAGGATTGTTTCAGTTTCTGATGATAATCAAGTGCTAAAGAATGGCTGCAGAATAAGAATTTTGTAATTCAATGCAAATATTCGTGCAAGAAGCTAGATCCCATGAATTATACGCATTTAGTCAGGGAGCAGAAATACTATTGTGTGACCTATGTGTCAAAATACGAACTGAATTGTGCAGCTGGAAGTTGAACACTTGAATACCAGCCGCTGAATACTAAAAAGGAATTGCCTGTAAACAATCAGCAAACCAAGAAGCAATCTATGAATAATTTCAAATAAGTTGTGCAGTTGAAAAGTCAGTAAGTTATTTGTAGACAATTTGTCAATAGAAGAACTCACATAAAAATGCATTTTAAAAATTCTAGAAATTATCGTGTAGATATCAAAAGAGCATCTATGATTCATCATGAAAAGACATAAGTAATTATACCAGGGGTTGAAAAGGCATTTTCTTTCTGTTATTACATTCTATAACCAAGGAGGTACATTAGAATAGTACCTTTAGTTATACTTCTGCTGATCCCCAAGGCATAAGCCATTAGTGTGTGATGCAGACACGATGATGAAACTTGATGGCCGAGTAATCTGATTCGCTCTCACCAAATTTGAGCAAAATCTGACGTCAATGAATCTGTACTTGAATGTACTCATGTCATTATTCAATTTCATTCCTGCAGGTGACCATACCAGATAACAATTTCATTCTCTTGATTTGGAGAAGAGCAGTGACCTGCGATTCAATACTCAGCACAGCCCTCTTTATTCCTTTAAAAATTTAAAGCCCCTAATTTGCCACCATTGTGCCGTTGGGAAAAAAAAAGACCACAAGCCCTCCTAGCGAAGTATTTTCCAAGAGCTAAGAGCTGCAGAACAGGGATCTCAAGCTGTACATGACAGCTATAAAAAGAGGATTGGTGACCTTCCTGCACTGTTAAATCAATTATTTGTTGAATTTACCACAATGCTGCATGGAGAGGCAGCAAGCAGTCACCAACAAGCCTCAGTTCCCCAGGTTCATGGCAGCAGTTCTGGATGGAAAATTCATGAGCCTCCCAGTTCATGAGGAAAACAGCAGGTTATGGAATACAAGGAAATCTGGTCCTGTTCAACTTAATGAGATCTACTCCAGGAGAAAAAGGAAATACATTTTTAGAAGGGTCTTATTCTAAAGGAGAATTCCTGGAGCCACAGATCTTGCAAAAACACTAGGTTTCCTTAACCTCAGTGATAAAATGGCAGGAGCCAACGTTGCTACAGAGATTTTGCAACATTTTAAATTATTTTATCATTCTGCTTCTCTCATCAATTTTGAATTTCACTTGATCTTTGTTTGGTTATTCCAGCAGTTCCTCTACTGCTGTAACAATGGAGATCAGTACGTGACATCCTTTGTTTCACACAGAAGCCTTTGCTTCCTTCCTCTTGACCTGAAATTAGGAGCACTGCAGTGGATGGTCTGAGAGGAATGAATCACATTGACTAAATAACCCAGTTTGCTAAATCACAGAAACCAGAGCAGCAGAAGGGCAGAAGCAACCTCCCTCCCACACAATTTGAGGGCTTTGGGATTCTACATTGCGTCATGTATCTTCATTCATTTGGGGTTCTACCACCTGCCCCTCCTAAAAAGTTTGGATCCCTACTTGTTACACCAGAGCAGTGCCGCATATCTCCACAGCCTTCCATGAATTACACATTTGGGGAAATGTTAACAACCGTGAGACTTGTTGCATTTCCCCAAATGTTTTACAAGTGGTCTCAAACACCCGTACTGCTCCCTTCAAGTCAGGTACTAGACCAGATGAAGAACTTGCTCTCAGGTGTATCTTGATATCTCCCAAAAAGCAGGAGGGCAACTTAAGAAAATGGCTGCTTTTTGCTAAATACTGCTTTTCCCTGCAATTGTACCCCTCCTTGTCCACATGAGCTTTACTGGCAGTAAATGTTGTAACAAGGACAGATTACAACTTGCATTAGCACATCAGTGGGGTGTAATGAAGCCTTCAAACAAGACTGATGTATTTGGAATTGAGAGAGAGACAAAGTAATTGAAAAGGACAGGAGAGTCATCACAAGCATACTATGTGTTTGGTTTGCAGTCCAGCACTTTGGAAGAGGCTCTGGCACAGCTGTCTAGTCAAGATTAATCACACTTCTGCCAGCACTCAGCCAGGCTTCAGTGATGTTCCTTCCCTGGACACTCTCTTCTCCTGTTTGGGTCAGCAGTTAGAGGAAATCCTAGGAAAACAAGCACCTCCTTTGGGGCTGTATTTAAACAAACAGACAGCTCCTCCTGAGCAAATGCCACTGTCATAAAGACATCCAAATCATTTTTCAACATTTCACAATGTGTTTAAGGAGGAGAGATGCTGTCAGGCTGAAAAGCTCAGGCAGCAGGCCATTAGGAACCAGCCACACTTCTTGGGGTGATTGACTTTAACTCTTCTGTACACTTCTTGCCCTCCTGCCTCTCAGGATAAAGCAGCAGTGTAGCTGTTTTACACTCCCCAGCTACAGAGGCTGAGCAGAGTTTGCCCAGGAAACCTTGGAGATCTCCCAGCCCAGGCAGGGCTACAAGCAAGTAAGATCCTAACCTCATCCTCCTGCTAAACTGAGGAACTTTGCCGTCATGAGAACACCAAGCCAATACAGCACAATTTTGGAACCTCACAGAAAATTTAGCTTTAAAAAATGAACAAAACATCTTTTTTACTTCTAAAAAGGATCTGTAACACCAGCAGGAAAAGCAAGTAATTCTCAAAAACTTTACTCTGTCGTAGAGCAACAAACAATTTTATTATCTCCTCTCTCACTAATGTGCCACTAACCTATCCTGGCTTCACAACTACATTTTCTCCAGCAGATGGTCTAAGTGATTAACATAACTTTGCTAAACTTGGGGAAAGTGTTCTCAACATGTACTTATTTAGTTTCAAAGCCTGATGCTTCTATTTCAGATATGAGAAACCACATTTACATGTTTAAAAGACCACCTCCCCCAACAGTATCAATAGACCTAATAAAAGATCCAACCTATTTTCCCTGTCAACCTTATCCAAGAAACTGACACTGATAGTTGTGTTGCAGTACAGCTCTTCCCACTGAATCTGCTTACATGTCTCTGCCGGCCTGTGTTCATATTTCAGTCAATAAAGGATGAAACACTAAAAGCAACATCTTCCCCCTTGAAGCATACCAAAGCATTTTCTTGCTGTAGCATTTGTATTTGCTACCAGTACAGGTAGAATTGTGTATTCCTCCTCTTAGACCAAGTGCTCAAGAAGGAAGAGATCAGCAGGAGCTGAGCTTGCACCCTCAAGCAAGAGTCCTTGCTTTCAAGTCCTTTGTACAGTATATTTATAAAGCATCAATGGAAACTGAAGGTGGCAGCTGGTTAACATCCTCTAACACCACTACAGAGTGGTTTTATCCAGAAGTTAGCGAGAGCCTCATAATTAATTGAGGCTGCAGAAGGAATGCAGGCAGACTGACTAATTACCTCCAATACTCTGGCTAAGACTCTTGCTTTGAAAGACGTGTTAGGGGATCTCTAGTGCTCACAAGCAGCCAGATCTCTTTTTCATGTCTCCATTAAAGATGTATTTCTAAATAACCCAACACAGCTCCCTCAGCCAGAGCTTTCACTCCATGTTGTATTGCTACAGCCACCACTTTCCTTTGCCTTGCTCAGAGCTGCCATCCGCTCCTGCAGCTCCAAGATTCACCTGTTACATACTGACCAGCAGGAGAAATCAAGTGTGAATACTGAGGGCAGCATAAAGTAATGTCACAATAGCCACCACCAGCCCTCCGAGCTGGACATTTACTTGGAAACAATCAGAAAATCATTCTTGCACTGAGAACCTTGTCAGGTTCAGCAAAGCGAGCACAAGGCAAGAGGAGCAGGAATATAAAAAAAATCAAATCACATCTTTCAGTGGAAGGAAAAAAAATAGCCTTATTTAAAACAAACTTTAATACAGCATTGGCCAAAATGCCCGCTAAGGTTATTTATGCAATAAATCAGCTTCTGATTTCTGCTTAACCTTGTGACCTTTTAAATCTGTACATGGGAAACTCTCTGGTTAGAAAAAAAGTAAAAGGAGAGATCAAGTTAAATAGTTCACCTAGCAAATATGCAAGAGGCTTAAAAACTACTAGCCTCATTTCCCCAGATTAATCTGCAGTGCAAATGTGAAGATGCTAATGATTTATTTCTCACCCCTTGGCACCAACTCCCTCTCGGTCTCTTTAAGACAGAAAAATGAATAATAATAATGATAATAATAACAAATTTATGTGCTCTTTTCATCAACAACTCTGAGCTCTCATTTCTGACTTGGAACTAAAACATCAAAAACAAGCTCCCCAGACCCCATCCCACAGCGTGATCAATGATTCTTTACCACTTATAGAAGATCTAAAGAGGCACTTATTACATTTATTATGTTACAGTCACCAGCACAAATTCTTTTCAAAACATAGTAATCCTGTCCACGTGACTCTTAACTCCCCAGTAGGTCCATTTGCAGTGAGGTTAATAACCTTCATATTATGTAGGTAAAGGAAGATTAACTCTGAATATGTTGAAACCAAATTTATAGTATGAAACCTCCTCCTTTTGTTCAGTTCTAGGCCTCGCTGGCCTCTACCTAGGACTTGACAAATCTCATTTGACAGTGCTGGCAAATGCTTCTTGATTGAGCATTAGGGATCAAAGAGGGTCTTCTCATTTCCTCCCACTACAGCTCTGCTGGTCTAGTCTCACCTTAATTTGTCTTCCTAGTCCAGCAGAAACAGCTAGCAAGGAAGCAAAAATAATTCCTTTCCCACTAGAAATTCAGGTCTCAAAAATTTATTTCTAAGTTCTGTGTTTTAGCCACACTGACTTTATAGCAAAATACTATATTTTCAGAACATAATATCCTATTTCCAAACTTCAACGGGCACCAGAACTCCTACAAGCTAATAAAATCCTCAAAATAAGATGGAAGAGAAAACTCTAAATATTACATTGCATTCTTAACAAAAGGTGGGTGTTTTTTCTCTTCTTTTCTCCATGCTAAAACAGCACCCAGCAGATGTGCAAGCACAGCTTGTTCTGCCCAAGTCAGGAAACTCTCAGAACAGTGGCCCCTTCGAACCAAAGCAGCAAAAATTCTCATTAGATATCAACAAGGTAAGGAATAGAAGGAGCCACCTGAGTCCACCAAGCAAGGATAAGCCAAAGACCCAGCTGGATTGTCCAGCAAAGCATTCCCACCACATCTTTGCTCCAGTCTTCCCACCAATCTTTGTTCTCCTTGGGGCTCCTCCATCCAGAGGCTTTTGTGCTGGTAACATGTACAGCGCCCAGGTGCAGGCAAGAGCAACAGGGCTCATTCACCACAGTGCAGAGACACCAGGACGGTGCTTGGGGAGGAAAAGACATAAGGGATAAGAGAAGAAGGCAGCAGGCCCTGAAACTCTGAAGTGCTTTAACCTAATGAGAAGAGGATTTTACAAATAGCAGCTATGAACCTGCTCAAAATCATAAGCATCCGAATGGAAAACATGCTGCCAAAACCCACCTGCCAGCACATGGAGACCTACCAAGCACCCTTCCCCAAAGGAAACAGGAGCCTTGTACTTCAGGGAGTCAATCCTGTTTCCAAAATTAAACACTGATAATAAAGAGCTGATAACTAACAAAACCCCAAGTAGCCATGAAACACAGAGTCACTCAGGGATACAGAGTCAGACTTCCAACTCTACTTGACAGTGGCCACCATGGACAAATCCTTGCTTTGAGTAGGAAATAAACTTCAAAAGCAGCCAGGATATCATTTTTATTGGGTGCTGTCAGGAGTTTTGAGCTGGATTAGGCAGAATCCTGACCCTTTTCCTCCATCCACTCCAGTCAGATCCTGGACTGCCAGAGATCCATTTTCAAGGATGTCTAAAATGAGATCTGAGAGGTGGAATTAGAACTTCCTTACCTTAGTCATCTCCTTAGATGACAGGATGCAAATTCACTGGCACCCCAGAGATGGACCAGATGAGCACTATTATAAGACACAAGCACAACAGCAGGACTTGTGTGGGCTAGAAAAACAGAGGCCTAGGTAGACAGGAAAGAAGAGTTTGCAAGAAACCTTCAGTTTCTGATTTTCAGATGTTGAACAGACTCAAAATCCTGTCACACTCCACCCCCTTCAAAACAAAGCAAGTTGGAAGGAGGAGAGGTTATTTGTTTGTTTTAATGATTGCCTTTTTTTTCCAATCACAGGTCTACTGATATTTTCTAGCCAAAAGTTCTTCTCAGATTAAAAACAAACAAACATACAAACAAACATGCTCAAAGCATTAAAACACTAATCTTACAGGTTTTAGATTTTAACATTTTGACTTCATAGAAATTCCACAGAAAAGAGTGTATCCTCCTAGACCTCAAAATAATTGGGAAGAAAAGACTCAGGCATTTAGGCAAAATGCATATTGCTGGCTCAAACTGAATAATCAGCAGAGCTCCTAACCCCAGGCTGGCTGGAGGCTTGGCTTCCCTTAGCTTAGACACTAACTGTAGTCACTCATTATTATTCAGCACTGGCTCAGCACAGACAATACACACACTTAGCATTGTAAAAAAGCAAAGGAAGGTACTCTTCCTGCCTCGGTGGATTTATTTTCTAAGGCCATCAATCTCATTCTGACACTTGGTACACGTGGCAATCAGCAGATAGATAACTGTCAAAGCAGTGCATCCTTTTTACCTTTCTTATACTAAAGAGAACACAGCTACATTTAGGGACTCTTTTATGAAAACAAAGCTGGTCAAAACATTTTGAATTCATACTTCCTCTCAAAATGAGAGAGGAAAAAAAACACCCCCTGGTAATCTCTCCTGGTTTTCAACTCACTCTACCTGAAAAGCAGCTTTGAAGAAGATAGTGTTCAAAGAATATTTGGAGCTAACAGAGCACAGCTTATGAGGAACCAGCAGAGCTCGAAGCATTCTGATTCTCACTTGGTAAGGAGGTGCTGGTTTTAATGTGATTGCTACAAAAGCAGAGACAGGAAACCCTCTGCAGTGCTGGCAGGAGGCACTCTGAACTTGGTAGATTTTGTTGAAAATGTATCTTAATTTATGGGGATAGGATAAGGTAAATGGAAAGAAACTTTGTGCTGACTTAGCCAAGGTAGTGACCTTTGTGACAGATGAGTAATGCGATGGTGGACTATCACAATTAAAAGGCAAATATCATGTATAAATGTTAAGAAAAGTTTTATAGACTTATAGTTATACCCCCCCACCGCCCCTTGCGTTATCAGGGGACAGCCTGGATTTGGGACATTTGGGAGGGTCAGCTTGCTACTATGGCAACACCTGACCTCCAATCAAGATTTAAGGAAGAAGACTCCACCACTGGACAGAGAAGGAGTCAACAGACAGAACTTTGGGAGGGGCTAAAAGTCGAAACATGCTTTGTGTGGGTGAGCACATGGTGAGAAAGATCCTTTGCTCCCAGTGCCGTAATATTTTCTCTATTCAGTCTTCTGTTGTGTTTTTGATAAACCCAGGTTTTAATAAACCTTTCTAACTTTTTGGAAGTGAGTAGCATTTCTCACACCTTGATGTGCAAAGCCTGTGTGTGCTGAGCTGCAGCCTCATACCTGACTGACAGCCACAAGCCAGGTCAGTCCCCCACGGCAGCCAGCAATTGAGTGTGACTTGCTCCACTTTGTGAGCCACACCAGTGCCAAGCCATGCTGCAAAAGCAAACTTCTCTCTTCTTGGCCACAGATGAGGATGAGCTAAAGCCTTCATCTGATAGGGTAGATAGGAATAAACAGGCCTGTTTTTTTCCTCCAAAATGTTAAGTCTGTGATAATGTGTACACAAGAATGAATGCAAGGGAAATGCTTTAAACATTACTAAAAGGAAACCTGCCTCAATTCCCACTTAAGGGAGCTGGAGGAAGCAGAGATCCTCATGTGTGCAGCCACAGCAGCTGACTACGTTGCTACAATTTTCTCCATCACTTCCTCTGTTCTAACAATCAGATCTATCCTTTATGGATATAATTTTTGGATGCCCAGACCACAGCTACAAACACCCATCAGTATGGTGCTGTCAGAATGCAAACAACCTCCTGTTCCCCCTGAACACAAAGGCTCTTTCACCAGCAGTTTTTCCCATTCTGTGGAAATCATTCAGTCATTCAGGAGTAGCTAACAGCTATGCTGAATCAACTTGACTGTGAACCCCACATACTGAAATTCCTCCGTTTCTGATGCAAAACATCTAATGACTTTATTTCATGGAGAGCAGAAAGGGATAGCAGAGTAACTAAAAAGAAAGTATCCTGCAATGCAAGGAGATTTCTATCCCCCTTTGGTCTTTGTTCAAACACATAGTGTAAAGGACAGCCCAGATCAAGGAAAAGAGACAGACGTAGGTCTGGATGAAGTTCAAAAAGCCTGGAAGTTTTTACTCTCTCACAAGACACCGGGTTTACTCCATGGGCAATTCCTTATTTCTCTTCTCTCTTTCATCCCATTTGTTGCCTCTGAATTTGGAAGACTGCCCTATCCCTTCTGTAGCTTTATGCCACTTCACCCTAGCCAGCTTAGGCAGAACTGAGTTGTGTTTGTTGCCTGGTCTCCTAGCACAAACACCATGGGTGCTGCCAGGCACTTTAGAGAGGCTGGGAGGAGTGGCTCTTAACCTCATCAGCATCTTCTGGAAGGGGAGTATGCCCTTTGGAGCCTGTGGGCAGCCACATCAATGTGACATCGCACCAGTGTGAAATTGTCAATTTAAAAGTTAAAAAGAGACATAGCCCAGCCCTGGCATGCTCCATAGGTGCAGTCAAAGGGGAGATAGGCAGTAGTTTAGCAGGTACACACTGTATTCCCTATTTTTACTCTCCGCTAGGCAGCAAAAGAAGAGACTTCTGGCCCTCTGCCCCACCCATATCTCTACAGAGGAAATACCAGAGGGTGCTGCCTGAGCCCAGCCACAGCTGCCGTAGAGAGAGGACAGCCACCAGCAGAGTCAGCAGCCCAGGACAGAGCTGAACTCAAGGCTACATTCAGATTGTGATTTCAGGTTTACATTTGGGTGCAGGCAGTGTCTCTGGACGCCAAGTCATGCAGGGAAGGGCCGAGTGCTGCTGGCCAGGCTCCATCCCCGGGGCCTCCAGCCCCAGCACTGACGCAGAGCTCCATTGTGAGCGAGCGATCTCGGGGGAAATGCTCGCATCCGGGCAAACATCCCTTTGGAAAATCCAAACCAGTCATTAAGCCCTCGCCTTTCTGAGCAGGCTGAAGCACACTGAAAGTTAGAGTCCCAACTGGCAATGTAGCAAATCAAGCACTTACTGATCATCACACCCAGTGCATGGACAGCTATCCTCTAAAGGTGCCAAGTGTGTGCAGAAGATGAGCCTCCTTTCCATCTGAGGGTAACAACATCCTCCAACTCACCAAGGTGAGCCAAGAAGTCAGGGTGGCAAATGACAGCATTATACATCAGAACATGAATTATGTAAAATTATGCACACAAACACACAGGTGATGAGGACATCCAACTTCTTCTGCTGTGGCAGACATTAGCTCTTCAGCATGGGCTTGCAAACTCCTTAAAATCCTCAAAGAATATCTTTCTGGCCTTGCATATTCCTATCTTCTCCCTGCCCTCCTTTCCACAAAAATTTCTCCTAGCAAAAATAGCCAGCAATGAGCATACACTAGAGAATATAGGCTGGATTTCTGCTTGCTGACTTCAGTTTCACAACCCTGTGCCTCCGTTTGCTTTGGTGGTGTCACTTCTGCTTTGTGAGGAAGGGAAATCTCAGGTCCCCAGTGTGCAACTCAGGCACAACACTGTAAGTGTTTTCCTGTAAAGTGGTTCAGTCATACTCTCAGAAAATAACTAGAGCCAAGAGTGATTTTATAAGCTTAGAGGAAAGTGTCTCCAGCAAGATACAATGGCGTGGGTTGTGAAAGGCACAAAACACCATCTATACCCTTCGCCCTAGGCTCGGTGTAGCAATCTCTGACTGCTGACATTTGTTAACTTTAGCAGATTTTCTGTTTTTAAAATAGATAAAAATCAGTAAATGAGTAAACCATCTTGACAAGAAACCCTGCTTTCCATGCCCATTAAACCTTAAACCTTTCCAAATCTTCTCCAGCAGCTGCAAGCATCTTCCCAATCATTTCTGGGATGCCTGTTGGCAGGCTGCACAGCAAGCCACAGAAGTTTCTAATGATTCCTGTCTCTCTCCTTGCAGAAGTAAAGACAGATTAGATTTGTCAAATGGGGATAAGAAGTTAACGGGGCCGATAAGGTTAGACATGCCAAGCGATTCAGCAAACAATTCTGGAAAGAACGATTAGATCTGGGCTAACTAAGTATGATAAATTCTGACTTTAACCCAATTACTTACAATGATTTTAGACGTCTGGGAAGAGCTGAGCACTACAGTGCTGTAATCAATGAATGTGCGTGAAACTGGGCAAGCTCCCTTCCTCACTACACCTCCCAAAGACATTGAAATTCAAGTTGAACAGTTTTTGAGAAAAAAAGGTCTCAGAATTTTTCTAAATCTAAAACCTCTGTCCGGGTCATAGACAGGCTCTAGCAGCAGGGAAATCAAGATCAGTTCCTGGCTTTATTTAATTATTTTTAATTGCAGAAAATAAACTTGTCTCAAAGACTTCCACAGTCTGATGTTAGTAAGAGGCCAATAGAGACAAACACTTGGTCTCTGCTCTGTCTGAAGAAAGCCTTTTCCCCCTACAAATGCCATCAACTGGAATAGTCAAAAGAAAATATTTGTCTTAGGGAAATGCTCTATTTCTTTTTCTCTAACCTACAATCCAAAGACCCGAGGGCATTCTCTCCTCCAGCTGGTGACTCCCCACTTTCTGTGGCTCTGCACCATCACCCTCTAAGAGTGAAAGTCACCCCAGGCAGAGGCCAGCCTGAGGTCTGGGGTTCACTGAAGTCATACAGGCTTAATGCAAAGATCAAGCGGGTTTTGAAACCAAGACCATTTACATCAGATTTTAAAAACTCTAGATGGGAAAAATATCCTGGTTTCTTAGCCACTCATCAACACATGACATTTAATAATAGCAAAGACAACAACTGTAGGTTAGGCCAAAAACTTTCTCAGTCAAGTTGGCTTTGATGTACATGTCTTCAATAATAAACTCATTTGCTGTTCATATTTTCATGCTGAGGCCTTATCCAGAAGGAATACTGCCTCTCTGTTTTTTCCAAAGCATCTTTCATTTATGTCATGAAACATATCAACCTAGTTATTTTCATCTAATTTAATTTGTGGTCCTGGCTTTGTCCTAGCACCAAGATATTTCTTTAGTGTGTTGTTAAAGAGCATAGATACATTCACACAAGCTTCAACAAACTACTGTGGACAGGGAAGTTTTTGGGGAAATTGCTTGGAGAGGTTTAAAAGAAATTAGTGCTCTTTTATTATAAGGACTTGTAGAACATAAATACAACTCCCAGACATTTTTCCTTTTTCAAAAACTTCTGTACTCTAGGAAAAGCCTTGAAGCTACCACAAACTGGCAAACTGCAGACCCAAGGATTATTTTGTAGAAAAGAGTATGAAAATACTTTCATTGCATGCATTCAGAGCTACAGTGTTCTTGAATTATGCCGGATGTCTAAAACAGACCTGAATGTAAATAGGATGCACGAGTATGGCATGTGTTGAAATTAAATACAAAATATATGAAAGAAAAGTTTGCTTCAAGACTGTGCATTCTCTTACTGCACCAGGATTACAGTATTTTATGTGTATTCTCTCTTAGCAATTCTTTTACCAGCCAGGGGAACTGAAGACAGTACAGAGAGCATCTGAACAGAGCTCAGAGGTCTCTGGCTGCCCAGAAATCCCTGCACCTCCACTCTGCAACCACATGCTTGGTCTCTGTGTACCCAGAGTAGTGCCTGCCAGCAGCCCCACTAATGAGCCTCTTGGAGACAGTTCTTTATTAGTAGAAGCAGAACTCTGTATTTCTAAGTCTAAATGACTTCCAGGCTAAGATAGCATGCAAACAGTAGTAAGCAAAATTTCTCCAAGTCGGCTGTGATAGACCCTAAAACAGCACTATGCTCCTTAGGGTGTGCAGGTACACACACTTAATTCAGGACCATTGGCAGAAGGTAAGAAAGAAAGGCTTAAGAATTTAAGGACCTGCATTTTTCCTGTAGAGCTTGTTTAAGGAATTCTGGCTGGCAAGCAGGTCAAGGAAGAAAAAGCTTAGATGGATAACATTAGTTGATTTAAAAGATATTGTATTTCAATCATGGTCAGAAATCTATCTACTTTAGAATTATAGAATATACTGAGTTGGAAGGGATATATCTGGATCATCAAAAGTCCAGTTTCTGGGTGCCTCTGGGGTGCTGAGAAAAACTGAGAGAAGAATTGGAGTATGAAACAGAACTAGCTAGAAGAATTATCCAAGAATGAGCTACTGAGATGCACAAGTAATGCATTATCTCTAGGAAGAGGGGTGTGGCATTATAATGGTGTGGGAAAGAAACCAGGAGAAGTGATGAGTCAGCAAATAATCGGTTAAAACCTCTGGCTTTAGCTGTGAGGCACTGGCCCGCTCAAAATCATACTTGGAGCAGAGCCTAATACTCTCCAGCTGCTCCCTTCCACCATAAACTCAGGGGCACTAATTTTGACCAAAAAGGCTGGGGCAGGCCCAGGAGAGTCAGTCCTAGCAATATTCCCATCAGAAACAAGGCATGCAGCTACTCCTTCACTCCCAGCGCGCCAGGTGACATGGACACCGCTGGCTCTGCTGGGAACCAGTGCAGCACCGCAATTATTTCTCTTCTCTAAAGAAAACTCTGCTGGGCTCGCATGATTAAATGCTTAGAGCCAAGAAGCAGGTGGAATAATTTTGTTTGGCAGTGATTCAGATCTGGCAGTGCCTCAAGGGACAACAAACCCAAGCAGTGTTCAAGGGTTTAACAACACTCAGGCCAAGGCAAATTATGAAGACCACAGAGTGGTGTGAATTGAGAAGCCCCCATTAGGCAGCAGATGTGTGAGGGGTTCTTCTGGTAGGGCACAGGCAGGCCCAGCAGGGCCTGAGAGGAGGGGTGAGGGGCAGAGAAAGCTGTGCTGGCCAACTCTGCCTGAGTCACCAGGACCACAAACCCAGCCTGCCACTTGGTGCTGGCTGGCAGTGAAGTACAACTGACCTAAGCTGTCATAGCAGTTTCTTTATTAGTACAACCAAAAAGTCATCTCTGGGCAGCTTAGCTCAAAACATCAAATAAAGCTGATATCAGCACCAAAGTGTTGAATTTGTCTATGCAGCCAGAAAAAAGGAATAAAGAGAGCAGTCTCCAAAGAAATTAAGTTGCCTGCAACCCTGCTTATTGTCAATGAGAGGATTTGATGGCTCATTCAACAAAGGTCTAAATATCATTCTGCCCTAGCCCTAAATTCCCACACAAGGTATCACTTTTGCTTGGCCCACAACTTCAGACTTTGCTAACAACTGTTCCTGCTACATAGATCATTCCCATAGGAGAAAATTATTTTGGATAGGAGCTACTCAAATCCAGAACAATGGTTCTGAGGCTCTTTGGCCCTCTTGATTCTGCACCTTGTTTTGCTGAACTCTTCAAGGACATTGAAGAAGACATTGACAGGAAAGTAGGGAGAACTACATTTACAAGAATTCCTCGTAAGCACCAGCCCCTGAAAACCAGACTGGGATACTGCTGCTTATAGGAAAGTAGAAATGAATGCTCTTGATATATTGCTTTCTAAAGGATTGGAACAACTTTCTTTTCATTACACATGAAGATTTGTAGTGGGCTCTTATTCCCTGCAAAGGAGCAGGGAGTACTCCATAAGGGATGGACATGGAAACTATGCAGAAAAGACTGCTGTTGGGTTAACATTTACTTTAACTCTAATTTTCTGGTGACACATACAAGTGTTTGAAAATAATAAAGGTTGTCAAAATATTTTCCATAATAAACTCCTACGCACAGCACATGTACAAGACCAGCACAGTTTCCTACCCAGCTGGTGCACTAGCTGCTATCAAGATATTATCTGATTACTAAGATGCCATTGCAGCTTGTGTGGGAGCTTGCCTTGTCAGGATGGGCTGAAGCATTGCCCCTCCTTGTCCTTACATCTCTCAGCATGCACAGTGCCCTGCATTCTCACAAGTGGCAGCATTCAGGAAGTGGAGGATTTCTCTTGTAGGAGTAACTAGTGATCCCAAAGTTATCAGCTACCCCAAAACCAAGGCAGGGGAAGGCAGTATAGCTCTGATGTATGATGCCTCTGGGCAGACTGTGGAAGACAAGAACAAGTCACAACTCCCCTACTTTACTCCACACTCACATGGTTACATGTGCAAGATGCAAGGGTGTGGGGGATTTCCATTTTTGCTAAACACAGCAGGAAGACAGAAAAAAAAATTTAATATGTACTCTCAGTTTGAGAACAGCAGATTCATTCCCACTACCTCCTATATCTTGCTTGGGATACAAGCTCTGGAACAGGGATCCTGAGGCTCTTTATTTCAGAAGTTCATTTTATGCCTTAGTAAATCTTCTTTCCTCCTCCTTCCCCCCAGCCACCCCCCTGCCCTTTATTAATTGGAGATATAAAAAGAGAAACAAACAAAAAAAGTCCTCAAAACCCCATAACAGGGTGAGGAACCCATGCTTTCTGCCATAATAACATTCTCTAATTAAAACACAAAGCAGCCAGGGCTACAGGATTAATGAACATGGTTTCCTCTTTTCAAGTCTTGCCTGCTGACAGATCGCTTCATTCCTTCCTTGCTCTTGAACCTCTCAGGAAAAAAAATAATCCAGTTTGCTTATCTTACAGTGTGGGGTTGCCATGGAAACCGCATCCCCCTGTGAGATGCTCTGTCATAACATTTCAGCACTGTATGGAAGGCTTAAAGACACAGCATCCTCTACTCTGAGGGCTCCTGAGCTAGCCAGAGTCTGCAGATGAGCAGCTGTCAAATCTAGTGGAAGTCTAAAGTTGGGAGGGAGAGATAGAGAAGTAATAGTAGAAATACTCAGTTGCCTGGTTCTTTGCAAAAATCCTCTTGCACTGGCAGTTAATATTGACCAAGGTGTCCTTCAGTTTGGTGTAAGGCACATTTTGCTCCATTTGCTTTGGAGAACCTGTCCCCTGACAGCCTGTTGGAAAAAAGAGTGCTGGCACCAAAATATAACCCAATCATTCTACCATGGTGTAGCACAAAGCACCTCTTTAGTCAGGGTTTTATGTCAGATTAGTCTTTGAGCCCTATTTTCTGAGTCCTTTTGTAAGAAAGGAGGGGAAAAGTAGCAAGCACAATAATTGCCCATAATGGGAACAGGCCTCCTATAGCCTGCTCCTTAATTACAGGGATGGCTTCCAGGCTGTAATCACTAGGGGTCCAGATGGAAGTTCTCCAAGCTCTTTGAGGGACAGAATGTGTCAGTTATTAATTAAACATATGAGGCAATTAGCTTCAAAACTTCATAGTAAATCACTACAGCTGTGTTACTTTCACTTTTTCCTTTGGTGAGTGCAAGTCAAATGCACAGTGCATTTCCCAGGGGGGTCACAAAGACTGCAGCCAAAAAGCATTCCCAAACAAGACCTTTGTTGTTGGGTGGAAAAAAGTATCTGCAGAAAGCTTGTTTTCAGAAGTCAGCTACTTCACAGTCACATCCCTCAGGAGAGACGATGGATTCTGTGTACAAAAGCTATTCACCACTCAAGCTGTCTGGTGTGGAAGGCAGCTGAACTCTCTCTGCCACTCCAAATAGCAGCCTGGAGTTGTTCTGGTACAGCAGCAGGAGGAAACCTGTGATTGACATGGCCCATATTCCAGCATCAGCTATCAATTGTAATTAATTGGTTTGGACCTTGTCAAGATTTGTGTCTTGGTAGACTCCCAGTACATACAAGACCCTGTTGCTGGTTGGTCAAAACAGATTGAAAATGAGATGCTGTGTTGAAATCCTTTGTCTATCTCCAAGTTCAGAAACCAGGCCAAAACCACCACAGTTGTTAAAACCCAGTTAGTGATTTATTCCAGTATTTGTCTTCGCAGACAAAAACTCTCTCAGTCACATCAAGGCAGCCTGACGTCAGTGCATTGTTAGTCGGCTTGTTACTCTGTAGTTCAGTGCCACAGTTGGAGATTTTATCAACTACAAAAACCCCAGTTAGTTTCCCTACACTTTTCTCACATGTAGCTGACAAAAGATGCAGTAAGTCATAATTGACAACAGTAAGAACTGGGTGGTGACCTCAGCCCTGTTTTACTCTAACAGAAAAAGAACTTCAACCCAATTTTACTCTAATATATAAAGAACTTTGACCCTTTCTTTAGACATTTTAGCATGCTTGGAGAAAACACTTTGAGAAAACTCACAGGCAAAGTGGAGAAGAACAGCAGATGCAGGCTGTAATCATTTGCTGCAAGCTCCCCCTGGTACTTGACAAAACACAGCAAGAGGAGTCAAGGAGGCTTTTTCAGAGTGAGCAGCCACTGGATTCTCAAGAAGATCAGTGATGATTGCTTGCCCAGTTCAGAGAACACAGCAGCCTGAAGGAGACTTGAGCCTCTGGAGGTTATGTAAGTTAAGAGGAGGACACACATATCCTCTTGCCATGGAAGAGGATAGAACAGAGCCAAGAGCACGCCAAGCAAACATTTAGTACACTTGAATTTAACAAGATGACGGATGACTGATGTGTAGAATAGTAAGTACTTCATGTGCAAGCCAGTCTCATTTATAAATTTATTTCCCACATTTGCTCAAGAGGCCAGATATGAACAAAATAAGGAGCTTTCTCTGGCAAACCAGATTATTGTGTTGAGCTTTTTATGACAAAAACTGGATGCAGCTTCTCATGTCTACCTCATCCTTGTCTTGGCATTGTAACTCATGTTTGACTGCCATGTAAGCAGAGACATTTTTGCAGATTTTCTGAAATTATTTCTATCGAATTCAAACTGAAATACTAAATATTGCTCAAAGTAAGACCTTTCAGAATGTTTGCTGTGAACAGAAAGTAAAGCAAAATATTATCATCGTTTTTGATCTTTAAAGTTTGAATAAAGTTGAATGACTTTATAGCAGATGTGCAATGTCTCTAAAGCTTCACACTTAAAAATGGGTAGATAATGCATGTAGCCACACACATGTGGGACTTTTAAAAGGGGACTCTCCCTGCTGTACCTTGGAACAAACTCCTCACTTCTCTGCATAGCCAGTGCCATTCTCAATGTAAACTTGATAGCATTTGCTCAGCACTCCAAAAAAACCAATCAGGAACTAAGAGAGCTTGTGTTCCCTAAGAATAGAAATGGACCATAATTAAATATATTTAAGGATTATTCCAGAAGGGAAAACAAAACAACCCAAACAAAAATAACAAAAACCAAACAAACAACACAAAACCCAAACAAACAAGCAAAATAAAACCAAACAAACAAAATCCCCCCAAACTAAACCAAAAAATGAAAAAAGAAAAAAGACCAAAAAAAAGAGGAAAAAAGAGAAAAAAGAGAAAAAAGAGGAAAAAAGGAGAAAAAAAGAGGAAAAAAGGAGAAAAAAGAGAGAAAAAAGAGAGAAAAAAGAGAAAAAAAAGAGAGAAAACCAAACCTCACCCCAAGAACTAAGGCACTTATCATCTCCTTATAAAAAGGGGGAAGAAGGATCTTTCAGCAAATACAAATTTTAAGCTGGGTTTCTAAATTAGGTGTAAGAAGTCCATCATTGTACAGCCCTGCCCAGAGTATTCAGAATGTTACAGTAAAGGGATATTTTCACTTTCTCTAATGAAAAAGAATTCAACATGAAACTTAAAAAATGAAAGTGATTTAACCACACCAGTATATTTAAACCTTGAGAGTCTTTGACATTCATGAAAGCAGGGAAGTTGTTCTGTATACAGAGGGTTACCCAAGAGTAACCTGATAAAAAACAAACCTCAAAATCAACCCAAACATCAAAAGAATAATCTCCAATTAAATATGCTGGGGATTTTTTTCAGCCTATTACTCAGGTCTTGATGATCTTTTCTGAATTCCCAGGGCTCAGGCAGGAATAATGACATTAAACATTCTGTGTGTTACTGGAAGAAAAGAAATAAGAGAAAACTGACACAAATTGCTTCAAATTCCTCTTAAGATTCTACACCTTGTATTTACAAAAAGGTGGGACTCAGTTCTGGCCAACTCAGAACATATTTTCACTGCCAAACAAGCCCTAAGAACACTGTGGCCAAGGAGCTTCTGTTTTCTGGAGGTCAATGGCAAGGTGTTACATCATTTTGTGATGCACTGGGAGACTGTTTTTGTCCTTCAGAGCTTTTTTTGTTTGGTAATGGTTCTGGACCTCTCTGCCTAATTGCACTCACTTCATCTGTGAAGAGAGATTTATAATGGAACATAATTTTGAGGGATTAACTTTGACGCTGGTACATGGCCCATGAAGAAGTGACAGTAAAAAATTTATATTAGCTGTTGCTCCTGCCAAAGAATAACAGAGAAGCTTATTACACAGGCAATCTAACTCCCAAATTAGTGTTGATTTTCACCCCATGGCACTTTACTGCTGTTGCTGATGGGAAGCAGCAGCAAATATGAAGCAAAAAGCCATGAGGAACTGAGCTGCCAATTTTTACAATTGAATGGGGTGAACAAAGTCTTTGTTCAGGTACAAATCTCAAAGGCAGCGAGAGCTGAAAACAGAGCACAGAAATTACTGGAGGAATCAGGGACCTTACTGAAAGGTTTTTGGGGAGTTTCTAGTCCAGCATTTCTAATTCAGAAGTCTGGCAGAGCATCAGTCTTCTCCCTACTACTGAAGAATTCTCCTACAAACTGTGTCCAAGGCAAAGCTGGATGCTTTTGGGATCCACAGCCACATTTTACCAGCACTCCTATCTCTGGGAAGCCAGAGCTTCACCTGAAACTTCTCAGTATGGTGTTTAACCTATGGAGCAGTACTAATTATAATGGCAGAATCATGATCCCTGCAGAAGGATACAGGAGGAAGACAGGGCTCCATTTAGATTTCCTCTGCCACAATTCTCTTGGAACAGAGCTCAAGTGGACAAGAGATTCACTAGGAACAAACTGTGAACAAATACTGCCAGTGCTGAGATCCACCACTGCTGTGATACTACTAAAAGACCTAAACTGCTGTAAGCAATGGAAGAGAAATAAATCTTGAAAAACAAGATAAACTGGGCCCCTTTCTAGTATTCAACAAAAGAAAGGAGGGTTCTTTAGCATCTGTCATTTGAGAAATACCCAAAGGCACAAGCCAGCCTTAAATATTCACAACATGATATGCTTAATAGGAAGCAAGGCTAGAAACTCTGCCCTGGAAAGACCATGACACGTTGTAACCAGAAAGTTTACATTTGGCTTCACTTCAAAGGAATCCTGACTCCCCAGATCACCTGAACCGTTTTCTGTTCTCTGTGTTTTCCCATGTGCTGTTGATGCCTCCCTGTAATTAGTTAAAAACGTATTTCCTCTCTCCTGACCTTTATGCTTTAAGGGGAAAAGGCAACTTCTGTGAGGGAAGTGTGCTGTAGGACTCAAGTGCCCACCTCCACAAAATGATTTCTTCTGAAGTTCTCTTTCAAAAGCAGACTAGTGCCTTCTGCAGCTCTCACTGAAATCAGCTGTAGTTCTTCTACCAAGTTCCAAGCTGGAGCCATCTTAACTGAAATGGTGTGTATGCATATAAAGTTTGTCCATAGCACTCACAGATCCTCTGAGGATTAATCCAACCAAATAAAGATCATTATCATAGATAAATGAAGACCCATACAAAATGAGACAAATCTCCCTGCAACATATCTAAGAGGATACAAGTAAAATATTTCTTCTTACTCTTTTATTTTCTGCTCTTTCATACTATGCTTCCCACATGGATTTGTTGTTGGCCTCAACAATAAGTCTCTCTATGTATTCTCTCTTAAAACTCCTGCTTATCAAGACTTGTTACCCCTATTCACACTGTGTATGCCTATTCTTATAGCTAAGTAGAACTTGTTTATGGTGAATTCTCAACTATCTCAGCATCTCCAACTGCTACTGAAAGGCAGCATAGCAGTTGGAGGCGTCAAGGGAGAGAGTTGTCCTCAGATCAACTCCGACAGAGGAACTCCTCAGTCACATCCTGTACTCCTGAGCATGGCAAGACCAGGCTGACAGTCTGGGCCTGACAGCTCGGTGACATCTCTTGTCAATAGAGTCTAGAAAAGCTTTTTATGGTAGCTGACAGAAGCCATAGTAGTAACTTAAGACAGGTTCACGCTCCACTTATTTTCCTAGTGTTTGGTTTAGTGAAGTACTTCCATAAATTTTCAGGATAGACTCCATTAGAAAATGCCCAGATTAGACAGGGACAGGTACCTTAAAGGATTCAAAGCCCAGCCTTGTAATTTTGTTAAAGAGTAACTGTGATTCTCCACTCTGAAAACGGTGGGTCAGTCCAAGGCCCATCATGAAGGGGCTATAGACAGGTATTTAAAGTTATGGCATCAAAAATCATTACTATGGACTGGATAAGAAGAACAGTGGGTGCCAGATGGGAGGGTAGCGATAAAGAGGGCAGATGGAGCCATGAGCTGAGGGAGGGGAGGGAGCAGACACAGGATTATATCCTGAGCTGTGGGCACTGCACAGGGCTAAGGCTGGAGAAAGGGAGCAGGCAGGGACTGCAGCTCACCAGCCCCTCCAGGGAAATCTGCTCCCAGCCTCCAAAAGCATGCTTTTCATAAATCAGCCAACAGCTCCTTAATGTGCAACTTCACCCTCAACACCACAACATGGGCAGAGATGCATCCAATCAGGGATGGCTCCAGAGTGCTCTGCCAGCAGAAGTAGCTGAGTAAATTACAACACTCTCCTCAGGATCATTACAGAGAAAGAACAGCTGGAGACAAGATCCTGGAATATGAATGGCTCACAAAGAAATCCAGATAACAAAGCACAGCTAATGTATGTAGAGCTGTGGTGCCTGATAACATGAGAGCCCATTAAAGGACCAAGGGGTGCCAAAAATATGCTTCAAGTGAAAAAACAAAACATAAATGCAAAACAAAAAAACAACAACAAAACCCCAAAAAACCATAAGCAACACATGTAATGGAAAAGGGGTAAAAAAAAATAAATTCCTTAGCATGAGGCCACAAACCATACAAAGGGGCCCTCAAGACCACAAGCTCTACTGCTGGACACTGATATCTGTGGCATGTTCAGCAGGGCCAAGTCAAACACACCACAGCTAGGTCCAAGTAATATTGCAGCTTTGTGTGGAGATGCAAACTCAGGTTCTGGAGTCAGTAGGATGGCCACAGCATCCTACACATCTAAGGCTCTGTTTACTGGTTGTCCTGATGCCATTGTATTACTTCCAGTTCCAGAAGCACTTTTCTAAACACTCTCTCTGGCATCTCTTCGGTGCAATATAGGCAAAGGTATAAACAGCTTTTCCATCTCATTTTATCTCTCTTCCTCTCTTTCTGCAAGTCTGTTTCTCTCTTTGTACAAAGAAGTGCAACATCAGTTAAGTCATCCAGCAAATGGAAAGTGGTTACAGTTTCTGCTGAAAGGGATGCTGTAGCCATGAAACTACCACTACAAGCAGTGATTTGAAGTCTAATGGAGCAGGAAGCAGCAAAGTATGCAATAAAACTTCCAGAGAATATCCACACTAAGCACACATTAGGCTAGAAGCAGCTGTGGCCATACCAAATTCAAGGTCCCCAAAATGAAATTTGCCTGTGCCTGAAAGAACCTGCTTCATTCAACATCCTTTAAACCTGATTGAATCAGACAGTTTCAGTGGTTCTCACACACAAGCCATGCAAGTTCAGCAGCTGTGAGCACTCTCTTCAGTTGCATGCCCTTGCCCTTTGAGCTTGCTTTAGGTATCACACTCCAAAGCTCTAGAGATTCTTCAAAGCATCCAGGGACACAGGTCTGATCAAGCCAGACATCATCTCTACAGCAGCAACACCCCTAAGGGCAGGTCCACGTCTTGTTTTCCCTGCAGTGCTGGTGATTGGAGCTGGGAGATGGTAATCCAGACCAGAAATCAGGAGCACTCACTAGCAGTGTGGCTCTGGCACAGACCTTATCTACACAGCTCTGCTTTGGCGGCTCCCATAGCAGCCCATGGTTCACCTGTGTCTCAGTTTTCTCACCCTGTACCACGGGCAGCACACACCATTTCTGTATCTCACCGGAGTGCTGTGTTACCTGTGGTTTGCTCACTCCTACAGAGAGACCAAACAGCACATTTCCTCAGGTAAGCACATCAAGAGACAAGTTCTAGTCCCAACTTGAAGGATATATGAAAATTAATACCTTTGAGTCTCCTTTATACCCACCAGCAAAATCCACCCACTCCTGCAATTTGCTTTGAAATAAGGGGAAAAAGCACTAATTGTTCAGATTTATTTGCTGGAGCACCTAAGAGTATGCATTCTCTGCAGACATGAACTTGCTCTGTCCCAGGGCTTGAGAAAATACCAGTTTTGCTGGTGCACAGCATTATCTATTGAAAAACTCACCACATCATGCACTACATGCACTTGCCTGACTAAACTTGGACTCTAAACCAGAACAAATATATTGCTGTGAAAAGCCCGAGACACGTCTGAGCAAGTTATTTCCAGATGATTTTCCTGTGAACATCTAACAAAACTGAAGTTTACATTAAATATACACTGAGGATTTTCTCTTTCTTTTGAGAGTAATCAACATCCAAGTTCCTCTGCCCCAGGAGGTACTGGTACAATCCACTCTGATTAGACTCAGAAGGGGGAGCAAACAGACAATTATTCTGATAACAATCTTATCTGAGGGAGAAATGAGATTAGTGGCCTAACTGCAGTGATTCTTACCCAGATACACTGTTAAATTCTGACTAACCCAGCATGGGACAGGGAAGGAAGTCGCTATGGAGCTGTTGGCAAGTAAAGTGAGGTGTAATTCTTCCCCTGCTAGTCCTTTTCCATCAAAGAGAATTATCTGTTAGGACCTAGTGACCATGAACAGCACAGGTTCCAGGCTAGACATATTGCTGATATTGCAGCAGCTGAGCAATTTGTTCCCTCTAGTTTCCAACTGTTAGAATCTTGTAAGCAAAAACAGAGTAAAATTGGCTGGGACCCTTCCCTGCCAATGGGGAACAATTCCATCCTGCTGCCTCTTGTGTTATTTAAGTTTTTCAAGTCTACTCTCAGAATTCTCAGAAAGTACAAATTAACTTCTCATGAACCTAATGACCAATACTGTTGTGAAATCCTCCATGAACGGTTTTGATTGCACTTCTGTAACTTGATCTAATTGTTTTTAATTATTCCATTTAATATTAGCCAAATTAACTCTTGTCCCCAGAGTGTTTATTGCCTTCACACGTCTGGAACAATGAACAGTAACAGACAGGGCAACATGATGGGATATTAACAGAACTTCTCCAAGATAAGGATCCCAAATAAGTCTGCACTTTAATCTCACAAAGACAGATAATTAATACAGTAACAGGACAGAAGCCTAGCTGCTCAGAAGGTTGCTTGCACCATGCCTATACCAAGAGGTTTACACAGGGGTCTTGTAAGTATTGCCTGCAGTGGGCACGGCACACCAGCCCTGAGATGTCAGCTTTAAGGCTGGTAAATCCAGATGCTGCAGACTCTGCTCTGCAGCTGTGGGAATGTGCCTGTGGAGGGGTGGGGACACCCTCAGCAACGGAGCTGGTACTGTTCAATGAACTCTTTACATTGCACAATTGCAGGAATAGGTCAAAGACACAAAAAAACCCCCACAGATTCACCAGAAATGTGATACCCAAAAGGAATAACAATTTCAACAATCTGGGTAAATCAAGCTGATGGTGATTTGAAAACTGGTAAAAGGCAGAGGGTTAAACTTTCCTCACGCAGTGTATGACAGCATTGTGCTTCAGTATTTGCAGTTTTCTTTACACATCTATTTAGACTAAGATGAATAACCTTATAAAAATACATAAGTAAGCAGCAGAAGAAATAGGCCAACTGCTGTACTTCTGCCTTGCTGATCTGAATTCATGGCATTTAGTCATAATCCTTCATATAGGAAGTTTATTTATTCAGACAGGGATTTGGGGAATTCTGCAGGATTAGTCAATCTACAGCATTCTTAGGGCATGAATTTTAGCATCAGAGTTACACTGCCTGGATATTCAATGCCTAGAGTAAATATTTGGGTTGATGAAGGTTAAACAGATTACACAAGATGAAGCCAGGGTTCTCTGCTTATTTACACACAAGCTTAAATATTGCTACTCTCATTTAAGAAGCCTAATTTAAAAGAAAATCCCACAAAAGCAACAAACATAATATACTTACCCAACCTGAAGTGAGATAGCACCAAGATTTCTATCATCTTCAGCCTGGGTAGGCATGTGACAAAGCCACACACTGAATCACAAATCTCACACTCCTTGGCCTCCTTATGGGAAACATGCAGAGGAAACAACAGCTTCAGCACAGGCTTGCTGCTCTGAGTTTCAGCTGCACCAGGGAAATGGGATAAACAACCCCCCTCCCTGTTCTATTCAAAAACAAGAGGGAAATAATTGGTGTGAAAACCATTTACAGTTCAGTTACACTTTTGTGATGTGAAGAGGCAGTTATGCACAAGGCTGTCTGGGACCTGACCGTGTCCCTAAGTCCTACTGTGGAGAGGATTTCCAAATGTTCCCAGCAATGCCACTCATCAGCTTTCATCAAAATCAGCAATAAATTCCCATCCATAACAGGCAAAGCAGTGTTAAACTAAGTCCAGTTCCTACACCCAGCTGCTGTATCCTCCAGGCTTAGTGACATTTTCTGTGTCATATCAAGTGCCTGATCTAAGGCCCCTCCACTGCCAATAGGTTGATCAGCTGGTGAAGGACCAAGCACTAGACACAAAAAGCAAAATTTTGATTTCACTCTTTGATACACAGATGAAGACTGAAAGCAAACTGATAAGGCAGGTATGCCAGCAGGTACACAGCTAGCACAAGCAGGGTTTGAGGAGGAGTGGCCAAGTATTCGTTCACATTTCAGTCCATTTGTACAGCTTCAATTTCTGAAACAATTTTATTAAAAGGAACAGACATTAAACTGTTTTCTATTAAGGCATCAAGAAAAATACCCCACTTGTGTCTAAATTAAATGCCTCTGCAGAACACTACTCTCACTTGCTGGATTTCCACCCTTCACTACTGCACATCACTCAGCCCTGACCCCACTGAGGTTGTGTTTTGTTTACCACAGTCTCAAGAAAATTTGTGTACAAATTTCAGACACTTTGGAGGAAGAATTTTCACCAATCCACGTTTACTCTGAACAGATGTAACATTCCTAAGAAGCTCTCAGCTGACTGCCTTTGAAGTCTGAAGAAAAAGGGAGGGGTGGGAGGGCTTGGGGGAGCATATTAAAAAAAAAAAAAAAAGCTCGACCTTGAAAGCTGCATTTCTTCCCTTAAAAGAAGAAGTCTCCAGGGACTCGTGAGCAAAATAAAAAGCAAATTCTCCAGATCCTTATCTTGTTATATTTTTGAGAGTGTTTTCTTTTGTTTCTTTGCTCTTGTCATCTTTTGGATTAAAGGACTTTCACAGAGGCAGCACATGTGCAAGTAAACCATTCACCATTCCAGATCTGTGCCCCCCATGCCAGGCCAGGGCAACTCCCCCCACTTCAGCTTTTCCTTTTTAACAAAAGCACAGCCCAGCCTCAGACCCAAGCACGATAAGAAAAATTTCATGACAGGCAGCTTGCCAAGATGAGTTCTGCAAAGGTAAAGCATTGACCCAAAGTGAATTCCCACCCACAAAAGCACCCTCACAGCCAGTCACACCTTGTGATGGGTCAGTGTCTGGACAGCACGTACACAGCACTCAGACTTGCACACCAACTGCCCTCGGAGCTGCACTGTGACCTCTCACACAGCCATGGCTGAAAATATTATTTCATCAGACACAGCTTACACTTACCCAAAAATCTCAGTGGGGACCAAGTTAACTTTAACATGGCAAAAAGGGGCTGCCTTTTCTGTTTTGCTTCTCTCTGTCTGCTGCCATGTCTTCAGCATTCTTCTCCTCTCTCTAACTCAGCTCCTCTCTGTTAGCCTGCCCTATTAACCTTCTCTATATCCCACCCACCCAAATTTGCACATTATTAAGCATCCAGAGCCTTTTGTTCAGGTCCTTAAACAAAAGCATGGCTACTGCATTTCCTGGCAAGAGGTGTCTCATACCCAGCAATCACTTAGGGCAGCTCTAATATACTCATTACTCCCAAATACAAAATCCGGGCACGCCAGACAGGCGAATTCAAGGACATGTCCTTTCCCGAATTCCACAGAGCAAGATAAGCCTGCGAGCCTTGCGCTTACTTTATCTTAACTAAGAGGCTTCCCCCGTTTTCTCACTCAGTAAGAAGAACTAATTATTTGCCACTGAGGCATGGAATAGGTTAAAGTTTCCTCTGTCCTGTCTCAGTTCCCTTTGCAGATTAGGGGAAAACAATGAAGTCTCCGCACTTTGTGATATTGCTAATGCTTCCTGTGGGGATAGCAGCACCGGCTGCAAAGAGGATTATGATCACAGTTTAAAAGGAGTGTGTGCTGTACTGCCGCAAGAGGCTCGGGCTTATCAGGAAAGAAACCGAGCTGCCCCCAAACTATGCACTCGGGACTCCTGCCTGCCTTTGGTTCTGGCTGGTGGCTGTGCCTCAGATCACACACCAGCTTATCGGGAGTGATAAAGCAGAGGCTGATCTTGGCGGGGCTGGGGGGATAAATGAGTAACGCTGTGCAAACAGCTTGCAAACATTCACCATCAGAACACACAGCAGTGTTTACAGATCTTCCCACCACATTCATCTGCAACAAAACACCGGGCTGGCAGGGTGCAGGGGCTGTGCATTCCTGGCCACAGCTGGGGAATTTGAAAGAAAAAGTGGAGGAGCAGCACTAGCCATGGTGATGTTGGCTGGCCTTCCAGAAGCAAGGCTGCAAATGCTTTGAAAAGCACAGCATCACCAGTGAGATCTGCTCCAAGCAGATTTAGCTTTGAGGTGCAGCTTCAGTGCTGATAAAGGGCCTCTGCCAGTCTCAGTGCTGAGCACAGAGCGGACTCATTGGTGGATAATAAGAATTGCTGCTGTGGAATCATAAGGTGCATTTCTATCACTGGGCCCTCTAAGGTACCAGGAACAAGACACAAGTTTATTCACACCCATTCATCTCTACCAGCACAACTGCTTTTTTATAATGACAAGGCTTTGGCCAAAACAGCAATCAAAAATTCATTGACTTCAAATAGTGCCTAACCTACACGGCACGATGCAACTACAGGTCAGCATGGCACTTTTTTCCCCCTTGCATGGTTCAGCCAGCATGAAAACCTGTATCCTTTTGGTTGACACACACTGACGTGTCGAGAGGGCTTTGTTGTTCCAATTGGTTTGGTTTTTTCTGTTTGGTTTGGCTGTTCTTTGTTTCTTTTTTTAAACGCTACGCCTGTGCTTGCTCTCCTCCAAGTAATTTGTACAACTGATACCAGCTGAAGTTATCAGATATTCCCCTTCACCCTTAGTTCTATTCAGAGAGGTTTAATAGCTCCCTATCTGCTTGCTAGAGGCTACAACAACAAGCAATAGCATTAATGCATGTTCTCCTGAATTTTTATAGGCTTAAAAATCCCTGAGCTTCACCCAGCATGGCACTGTCTCATTACACACTGCTGTTCCAAGCAGTTTTTGCCAACTCCCACCACACTCCAGAAACACCACAGACCAAACCTCCCAACCAGCCATAATACTGAACAAAACAACAGTTTTAAGATGCTCACAAGGCACTTCCATGAATTGTTGCATGCTTTAAACCAAGCTGTTTGACTTCTGCAGAGGGATAAGGTCTCTTACAGTCAGCGAAAGCTTGGATGACTTTTGCCGACTGAAATAAACCTTCTTGTGCTGGTAGAGCTCAGGCATGTTTACTGAACTTTGCTGCTGGATGCCAGGCTTGCCCAGGTTCACTCTCTATCCACTGCTCCTTACCATTAATCTCTGTTGAAGAGTAAAGGGAGTAGAACTGAAAGACCAAAGACTTTCCTGGCTGTTACAACACAGACCAGAAATTTTCCCATCAACATGACCCCAACCAGCTTGTGCTTTTAGGGACTTGAGAGCCCCGTAGAGACCTGAATTCCAGCTGGCCTAATGGCTGAGATGCTCCCTTTAACTCTGAGAACAATGGGGGCAGAGACACGCATTATTAAATTAAATAAAGTCACTGTCTTTCAAATTTTAATCAGGTCATCATGTGGGCCCTGAGCCTTGGAAAGGACAACCTTCAGTGTACTTCTCAATTTCACATGCTGAGAGCCAGCTGACTTAAGGTATGCAAGGAAACTTCATACCTCAGAAAAAATGTCCTGCTTGATGGTAAGTGTTTTAGAGATTACTAAAAAGAGTAATAGGATTATTTGATAACAGGTTCTGCATAAGGCAACAGTGAGAGGAAAAGCAGCCTAAGCAAGGAGGACCAGCACAGAAGGAAAGAGAAATCCAAAGAATCTATCTAGGTGGAGTTTGAATACAGAGGCTTGAAAAAAAACAAATCGATAAGACTGAATCCAGGTCTAGTTAAAGACCCTTTATCACCATGTTTCTGCATCATCTGCAGAAAAGTCATTCTTGTTAGCAACATGGATATTGAATTGTATCAGCAGCACTCCACAAGCTTTCCACTCAAATCTAGTCAATGTGTCCCTGCTCCTTCCATCCTCAGTGGCTCAGAGCCCTTTTGACTGACAGTGGCATCCATGATCATACTGAAGAGATCTTTGATACCCCCCCATAAAGGGGACCCATCCACAGGATGGGCTGTTGATTTAAAACAAAAGAAAAGCAGACACACTTTGCCAGGCTATCACTGGCAGAGCCAATCAAAACTGCTATCAAAGAGAAAGCTGGGAACAAGGAATCAGAAGTAGCTATACAGGCAAACTACACACCTCTGTCCTGTTTGACAATGCAGGACAAAGCCTACATAAAGTCTACCTCAAGATTTAACTGAAAAGTTATTTAGATAACTTAATGTCCAACTTTCAGAAAAGAATAGGTACACAGAAGAATTGCAGCCACACTAAACAGGAGAAGCATCAACACTTCATGTTAAAACATGTTATTTTTCAACATGGGCCTTAATGTCAAATGTAGTGATTCATTTTAGGACCTGCACAGACTCAGCAATGCATTTCTCGCCTTTCTCACCAGTCATCTCTACCACAGCAAAAGACAAACCAGACTGGACTGAACTGACCACATCACACCCAGGAGCTCCACACTTCTATGGTCTCCTGAGCCTGCTTACCTGAAAGACATTTATCACTCTTAACACTTTAAACTGGGAAGTGTTTGCTACCTGCTTGGATTTATCTCACTCTGCCTATACAGAAACTTTGGTATACCAACTTTCCGAATGCAATTTATACATTTCTAAAATCAATCAGAATCCTAAGCTTTTACAAAAGGAAATGAAAAATATTACTGTCAAACGTCCATCAGACCTAGAAGCCTAGGTGACTGTCATACATTAAAGAAATTAAAAGGCTGCATTTGAGATAGTATATGCTCTTCCCATCCCTATCTTGAAAGGCTATGATTAAAGTACTCTAAGAATCAAAATTCAATTTCTTCTGGTCTTGCAAACAACATTGGCCTTGAGCTGAATGCTGCCAGCCTGCCTGCAGCCTTTGAGGAGATTAGGCTTTTACCAGCCAGCTATGAGAATCTTAAATCCAGTGTTAATCCTAATTCCCATTTACCCACATCTTCATTGTGCAGTGAAAGCAGGCTGTACATGAACTTGCACATTCATTCTTCCATGTGCAATGATCTGTGTCACCAACAACAGATGCTAAGCTTCATGTATGTTTAAGAAACACATTCCAGCCCTGGTTTACAGAAAATCACAGCAAAAGAGAGACTGGAGCTAGAAAGAGTTTGTCACACAGGGATGATTTCTGAGAGATTGCATGAATGGGAAATTTTCAGCACAAAAGCTTTTATCAGTCAATAACAGGAGATTTCAGTCCTGGCTTGGAAGAAAACAGGATGAACAACCAGGTCACAAGGACACAGAAGCACCTGTGACCCTGACTCCATAATCAAGGTGCAGTGGTGCTGCCAGCATCACCCCACCAGTACCAAACCATCTCATGACAACCACTGGGACTACAGAAAGCACTGCCCATCATCACCATGATCAGGGTCACTGCCAGGATAAGTCTGGGGACAGGAGACTCAGCATTTCCCCTGAGCAAGCCTCTTAGAGGTTCTGCAGCTGGCACAGCCCACCTTGCCACCCTCTCACCACGAGCCCCAGGGGTCAGGTCAAACTTAGGCAAGGCCCACCAGAATAAAGGCATCACCTGCCATGGTCTCCTGAGGCTGAGCTGACAGACTGGCTACAGAGGCTTTTGCTAAAGTTGTCTCTTCCTAGCTGTCCTGGGGTGTCTTTATGATGCTTGTATCCACATTCATCTGTTTAGCCCAGAAATAAGTTTTGCACCTTTGAGACTGGTTCCAAGAGCAAAAGTGGGGAAGAAGTGCAGAGTTTGTTATCAGAAACTGCACTTGCTCCCTGCATCCTGCTCCTGGACTGTGCTGTCTGCAGACAGACAGACAGCAGGACAGAGCTCTCCTTTGCTTTTAGTTAGTTTTTAGCTACCTGAGACAGAGAAGTTCCCTGGGCTGTGGTTGTCTTTTTTCTTGGAACTGTTTAAACCTACTCTGGACAGAACACCCAGAGGAGCACTAGCAGCTCGCACCTGATAGCAGACTGAGTGAGCTGAGCTACAGCCCACCAAGGGGACTTTCTGAGTTTGTCATCTCTTTAGATTGGCAAGAGGTTTTTATTGCTTAGTATTGTTTTGTTGGGTTTTTTTGTTGTTGTTGTTTTGGGGTTTTTTGTTTGTTTGTTTGTTTGTTTGTTTTTGGGGGTTTTTTTGGTTGGTTTTTTTTTTTGTGCTGCTGAATGCTTTGCCTGTTAAATAAACAGGTTTTTTTCCTACTTTTCTCCAAGAAAATCTTTTCCCAAACCAGCTGGGGAGGGGTCACTTAAATCTGCTTTCTAGAGGAACCCCTCTGGAGGTTTCCTCCCAAATTTGCCCTAAACCAAAACAGTAGTGTAAAGGCCAAGAAGCCAAAGCAGATATTCCTATGTCCTTTCTAACACCACTCTACAGAAATTCCCTTTCAAATCCTGTGTTGGCAGCCAAATTGGACACATCTCCAGGCTGCCAAGCTTGCTGGATCATCCATGGCAAGGTCAGATCATTCAGTGCCTCTTGGTATTCCTAGACAAGGAATACTGATCTCAGAGACAAAGCAACTGAAAGTGAGGACAGACTGCTGCTTCATCTGCTATCAAATGGGACAATTTCTGTTCATTTACAAAGAAGATCTCACAGATATTTGAAAAAAAACCATTAATATTTCCTGTGTTTAAAGCACAAGAATTCATTGCAGATGAAAGGAATCTTTCAGGAAACACATTCCCAAGAGAACAAAAAATGTATTTGGCACCACCGCCTGTTACAAGCAAAAGGACAGGCAAGGGAGCCAACAACAATTATGATTTTTTTTTTTTTAGTAAGTACAGCAATTGGTGAAAACCTTTCTTTCCATCAACTTCTAAAAAAAGCCACCTGAACTTCCCAAACTAAAAATGTGATGAGATTTAGGGACTATACTCTCCAAATGGAGGCACAGCTATAATCCCTTCTCCTTGCAACTGGCTATTACTTGTTGCTTGCCCACTGGGACTCTCCAGTGGAGATCCCAATAAAGTTGTGGTGCACTGCAGTAACAGTAGGCTGGGCATCAGCTGAGCTGTGGTAACTCTCCGTGTGCATGCTCATCTTCTGAGGATGATGTGAGGTAATTTAATTTAGCAGTGATAGAGCTTGGTTAAATTGCATTACCTTTCATTTGCCATGGGCTAAGACCACACACATGGACAACAACCACAGCTCATCCAACAAATAATTTGACTGAGGGCCTGGCTTCTGAAATACTGCAGACTGGTTTGTATAGACTTTTTGCCTAAAGTTCAAGCCAATGTTTAAACTGAGAACTTTCTCTTTCCCAGAAGGTGTTCTACCCATCATGCTGCTACATGTCCTGGGGTAAGGTATCTTCAGTCTTGGGAATCTGGAAACACAAAGACTCTTGGTGGAAATAATTATTGCTACACTGAAGATTGAAATCTTTTAAAGCACAACAACTCCAATGCTTTAAACCACGTCAGTTTCTCTGAGAGGATGTGTCCAGTATGAGCAAACAGGGAACTTTGCCTGTTTACTGTCATGGCGGCGTCTCCTACAACTCCTCTCACCTCAGAAACAGACTAGTACCTTCAGAGAATCCACAGCCAACTTCTGAAAGAAGGCAACTTGCAAGATCAAGACTGTGGTTGCTGTTAACCAGGCCTTCCACACACCTTCTTTGCTCATGCAGTCAAAAGAAAGGAGAATTATGGTTTTAGAACTAGGCAGGCATGTAAAAGGAAAACAAAAGGCAGAAGCCTCCTATCAAAGAGGGTGACCTGTTCCCTTCCAATAAATACCCTTTACAGACCATGCCTGCATATCCCACTGCCCCTTTGGCTAGTCCAACAACCTGCTTCACAGGCTCATCCAAAAGCCTGACTCTGCATGGCACATTCCTTCAGACATAGTAGAGGATTTTGTTTTGCATTGGTACTTAGCATTTAATCTGCAGAGATTACCTGCATACTTAATCAGAGAAGTGACATTGATGTGCCATGTACTTACACTCCACTGTAAATCCTGCTTTTCCCACTGCCAACACCTTCATCTTGTAGCATGCAAGGAGGGATTGTGGTGGAAGAATACAGCTCAAGCTCCCTTCTCTTCACACACACGAAAACCCAAATGGAAAATGCAAAGTTGCACAGTTTAAAATTCATGTCTGCAAACCAACTATGGACACATTAGGTGACACCTGTTTATTCATGCAACCTTAAATTTTCAAGATTAAGCGAAAAGCATTTTTTGTGAGGAATAAGAATTAGAAAAAGGTGGAGATTTTTTTCCCCAGTGATCACAAAAATTTCAGGGGGAATCATTTCTCACAAAAAAAAATTGTTTGCAATTTCTAAAGCCACCCAGTGAGAAATGTAAGAATTAAAGAAAAGAGTCCACTGAAAACAGCCTTTTAATATACAGGAGATTGGCAAGTGAATTGTAACTGTCTAGGATGGGGAAAAAAAAAAAGGAGATGGGCTGAATAGCTATTTCTTCTCACACACACACTGACTAAAGTAATAAGTTTGCTGGAAACCAAACAGGAAACCATGGCCAACATGATGCTTAGTGCACAATGCACCAGCCATATTTTCATGTTATTTAGAACAATCCACATTAAAACAGCTTTCCCTAAAGCTGGCTTCCCAAATATCCTATCCAATCTACTTTAGGATGCCCCAAGCTATACAACACCTCAACAAACTCAGGGCAAATGAGAAAGAAAAAGCCTGTTCCACAGTGTATCACTGCTATCTGCTCTCTTTACCTTGCTCCATCCAGTGTCTCCTTAGTCCCAAGCCCAAACAAATCTCTGCAGCAATCCTTTCCATACTGCCTGCCCTTGCTCCTGTCCCCAGGAGCAACCAAACACTTCAGCTGCAAAATGGAAAAGACTGATGCTTTGAAGATTTGAAATAAGCTGGCAGCTCTTATTTAACAGTAAATATGCCTTAAAATAATAAATAAATAACATTACAGGTTCACAGAAACCTGAAAGCCATAAGCTTAATGGCCTAGATAGCCCTGCAGCTCAATGATTTGGGCTCTCCTGAGGGCTAAAATTGCCTGACTAGTCCTGATTAAAAAGATAAGCACAGACAGATCCATTGCTCTAAAATATTTCCAAGACAGCTAAAGGAATGACTGAGTCTCATGAGCCTAATAATACACAATTTCAGCTACTTATATCATTGGCTAGCCAAGTATTTACCTGGTTCCAAAGCAGAACTTTAACAGAATCTCAGTAGAGTTGAATGAGATATTCCTAACAGGTCAAGAACTTCAGCCAAAAACTTAAATAAATGGAACAGCAGCTCCTGCACAGACCTAACCAGCCCAGCCACTGAGGGCAGCAGCAGTAGCAGCAGGGCAGCCCCAGCACTGCAGAGCCACTGCAAACACAGCACCTGCTCAGTATCTTAGAAAAGCCTTGCTGCCAGCTCAGGGCAGCCATGAAGAAAACACTCCCAACCCGTGTGTCCACCTGGAGCCCATGTCCTCCCTGGCTTAGGATGGTGAGACAAGGCACCCAGGAGAAGCTGAGTCTCCTTGGTGAAACACAGTGTCCTGTGCCACTGTAGGACACCCATGTTCCATCTGTGCAGGGAGGACATAAATCCAGCCTGTCCCAGGGCCCTCAGGAGTGTGCATGACTGGATGAGTTGCTGTGGTAGGCACAGACCTCCCACACAACAGAGGTGTCCTTGGCACTGCAGGCATGTCCTACAAAGTGGGTGGGGGGCAGGAGGGGCACCAATGTGAGCTCTTCCTTTCCTGTAGGGTGCTGGTTGCAGGGAGTACCTGGCCTACACCACACCTGCAGATGGGCTCAACTGCTCATACAGAATTGGTCTATCCAAATGATGGGTGCATCAGTCCTCCTTATCACTGGGAGAAGTGGCTAACAGATGAAAAGCTACTTAAAACTTAATTTCTGACTAAACCATCCATTTACAGTTGAATATCATCATTCTCACTTCCTCTCCATCAGCTCCATATATTGAAAGGGTTAAAAAAGACAGCAGAACCATTAGCATTTTGATAGCTTTCCACACATGTATAGCAAAAAGTCTTTAAAATTCATTGCACTGAGATAATCCTTCAAGTCTAGCATTTCCTCCTCAGCTTGAGGTAACCAACTGGTTTTCCTCCCCATAATACCTTAATAGAAAGCTCCAAGGAGCTGCCAGGCTAGAAGTCTCATATATGCTCAAGAAAAGCAGAGTCTTGAAGTTCAAGAGAAGCCATGTAAGGTGTCTGGGGCTTAATTAAGAAACAACTGTAGGGGGCATCTTATTAGATACTGCTGTACATCACAGCTCACAACACATGCACACGCTGTTTTCCTTCCAAAACGCTGAGCACACACAGTTCCCACTAATTTCAGCTGTCACAGAAGGTGCTCAGCATCTCTGAGGAATGAACAAATTAAAACCTTGACCCTGATTCCACTCAAGCTCAGGGACTCGAGCTCTCATCAAGATCAAGGCTGAATTTTTTAATAGTGTTAAAAAATCTCGAGAACAAAGCTGTGATTTTGAACTGCACAACTGGCATTAATACTCAGCAGCTCCCCACCTGTGCCTGGGATGTTATTTTTTTTTACAGCATGTGCTGTTTTAATAACTCCAAAGCAAATTGCTTTCTCAAGGAAGCACCCGGGAGCGCCTCAGGGCAGGGAAAGAGGCCATCTCGCTTTGTGGCTTTGATTAGGTTTGCTGCAGTGAAAACAGGCAGATGCTGCAGGACCACATCACTCCTCAGATACCACTAAAGCATAGGACTCAAGGAGTCACTAACTTGTTAAGGGCTATTAGGCCTGATAATATGCTCTTCCCAAACACTATTTTTGGGGAAAATCAGTCTGAAAAAATCAGTCTGTTCAGAGGAAAATGTTTGTTATGAACCTCGGCACACTTCTAAGGAAGTTTAACAGGCAAGAAGTTGACATTCCAAAGAAAGAGTAGCAGTGATTGCATTGCAGTACTATGAGGAAAAGAAGGTTTAGATCTCAGGGCCACCACCTGTAGTCTCCCACACTCTAATGCATATTCCAAACCATGAAATATTGACTATTTTGGCTGAAGTAAAAATTTCCCCACCCTTAACTCCATTCTTTCCTTAAAACTTCAGAAGCTCTTTATTTTCTATGAGAAAAAAACAATCAACCAAGCCTTGCCCCTAACCTCCTCCTGCAAAAAAATTCCAAACACCTCACAAATAGAGCTTCATTTACAGAGAAAAAGTTGTCCTATCCAAATTTAGTAAATGCACAATTAACACAGCAAAAAGAAGAAAAGGCCTTAGAAACATATCACTGAGTTACTTGGGACATTTGGCTCCAAGAGCACAGCAAAGCAAGTCATTTATTAGGGATAAATTTAGCTGGGAAAAATCTTCTTATGACACAGGAAATACTCCCTCCCAATTTTTTAAACATGAGCTATCTTTCCTAGGAGTAAAATTTGGATAGGTGTTATTCTGTTATTTTCTAGTGTGTTACAGGTTTCCCATAGTACCCTCAGCAAGTTATTTAGATTTCACTTACATCAGTAAAATGGGAATTCTCTGCCTCAAAAAGGTGCTACAAGGATACAAGCCATTTGCAACTGTGAGAGGTTCAGATAATGCGGACCACACAGACACTCAATAAACAAGTGGTAGATAATTGCTGTGACATGAAACAGAGAGGCTGCATCTGCCAGAAAATTTCTGAGCAACTGACTCATCCTGGTGGGCCCGTCCAGGATAGTTCAGATGCCTGCCCAATCTGTTCCTGCAGGCACACTGCTCTGCTTCATTATCCAGCAGCCAATCTCTGATCTCTATCTCAGGGTGCACACACAACACCAAATGCTACCAGCACCACAAATCCTCTTTCAAACACATTTGCAGTTTTTGGAAGGGTGAGAAAATTACCTGCATCTGTTTCACACCTCCTTGCTAGACAATAGTGTATCTGGACAAATCTCTGCTTCACTTAGGCAGAATTCATCTCAAGGAATAAAGCTCAGGGATAGCAGAGCAGAAAGGGGAAGGAAGAAACAAATCTTGTCTATGAAGAGTTACCTATGAAGCTACAGGACAGCCAGATTCAAGCAGTCTAACATTTGATCATATTCCATTTTAAAAAAATCTGTGTTTGGTCCTACTCCACACTGTTGCACTCCATAAAGAATCAAGGATTACAGGTGAAGATTGTAGCTTCTTGTTAAAGCACAGTCTACAGATGTAATCTTGTAGGAAGTTAAGGGAAACAGATTCACTATCCTGGTGCAGCCTGACTTTATTTCAACAGGACAAATGTAGAATGTGGCTCAATCATACATCTAAGACCTCAGCTTGCTGGAACTATTTTCAGACTAACCTTTTTTTTTCAATTCACCATCCCTGATTCAGAAGAAAAGAGTGAAGTCTTACATCAATAGCTTGCTTTTCCCAATAATTTAGGTATACTTAAAAATGGGCAGAATTTAGACATGAAATGGATGAAAATAGTCAGTTCATTCTGTGATGAGAAGATGCAAAGTGACTTTATAGGGCAAAAGGTGCAGGCCTTGAAAAGGCCTCATATTACAGCTATCATTGAGAGAACAGGTTCACAGTTAAAGGCTCTGAAGAAAGGTAGCAGCTTACCTTTTGTCTCAGTCTTTCTGTGAGCCTCTCAGGAACCCTGGGCCAGTCCCGAGTCGGCAGACACCGGGGGGCAGCCCTGACACGGCCGACAGCAGGCAGACACTCTCTGTGTGCCCTGAGGGTGCTGAGGGCACCTGGGCTGACAGGGAGACACTGTCTGTGTGTGCCCCGAGGGTGCTGAGGGCACCTGGGCTGGCAGGGAGACACTCTCTGTGTGTGCCCCGAGGGTGCTGAGGGCACCTGGGCTGGCAGGGAGACACTCTCTGTGTGTGCCCCGAGGGTGCTGAGGGCACCTGGGCTGGGGGCAGACACTCTCTGTGCCCCGAGGGTACTGAGGGCACCTGGGCTGGGCGCCTGTGCAGCACAAGAGACATCGGTAGAAGATAAAGGGCCGACTCTCAGCCGGGGTTAATCCAAGGTTTTATTAGGATCCCAAAGGAGCTCCTGCACCTCAGGGGCCTCCTGCCGAGAGCCCCGGGAGATGTGCCAAGGTTACATTTAAAGGGAGGTGGAAACCAAAAGTAGATAACATTTTACCAACCAGTGAGTGACTCTAAGGGATGGGTACTGGGGGATAGACATGTAGGACAGCGTATGGGGCAAGGTTTGGGGGGCTGACCCCTGGCCTCTGGCTGATCACTCAATGACCTGGACCGAAACTTCTGGATGGAGGGGTGGGATGCTGAGTGATTGACAGAGAGCCAGGGTGGGGGTTTGGGGATGATCTCATCCCGGGAGAGGGATAACACAGGTAAAGGGAGGGGGGTAGAGTTTGGAATAAAGCATTTGGGAAAAATATGGGGATACAAAACAAAACTACTTCATAGTATTACAAAGTATAAAAACACACTACAACAACGTTTGTCTTTCTGGGGATCTGTGGAGTCTTAGCAATCAGCCTCCTAGAGGTTCCTTTAAAGGTTCCTTTGATGACTGTAACCAAAAGCAAGACCAAAAATCTGCTGTCATTTCAGCCCTAGAGGTCTTAGACTTGATTAATTTAAGAGAAATATTTTCTTAGGTAATTTTTTTGTGAAAACTTATTAAGATATTATTGCTATCTTATATTTTAAGATAAGTATTGCCTGTTTATTACAAAAAAAAAAAAAAAAAATCAACCCCCCACCCCAAACCATAAAAGCAAGGCTTATGGTGTTTAAATTTATTCTTTCAAACATTCTGTATCTGGGGTCTGCATCTCTGCAGACAGACACAGTGGAGCGGAGCTCATCTCACATCCAGGACTGCTTTGACATTATATGACTTCCAGAGCTGGCTGTTGTGGATCCAAATGCTATGCTGCATCCAAAAAAGCTGTATGGTAATCCTGGTTCTGATTTCCACCAGGTCAGGCCTTCCACTGCTGCTCCTGTGTGCTGTAAACACACCTTATGCCTTTGGTTCAATTTAACTTGAATGAAAAGAAGGGGTGAAACCAAAAGGGCAAGCTCAGACTCCTCATCCACCACAAGGTGAACACAAGTCTTCTTAAAACAGACTAGTGGAGGCCATCTGAGGATGAATTTGGCTTCCGTGAAACAGGAAACTTCCATTATTTAAACCTCAAGTACACAGCAAGGGCTCGGAATTTTTTGCCTTTAAGAGGAGTGTTTTGTCTTTCTCTATGCAATGAAGCTTCAACCTTCAGCCTTTTCCCCTCCCTCTTCTAAAAATGGCAAGAACAAAATACGAAGTAAAGGCAGAGTAGCATTCCCATATAATCAGAACTGGAGTGTGCACCTCAGTTTTGCAATCCCACCTTTTATAACAGAGGGGTCCCCTGAAAGGTCCCCTTGGCAGCCAAGCAGGACAGAGCACATCATGGTTCAGGGAGCTGAGCTGCCCTGGAATAACCAGGCTCAGGTCTTTGGTGGAACAGAGCGCCCCACAGAGAACAAACACCCTCACTAAGCACAGACCCAGCTCAGCTGAGGTCCCCTCTTGACTTTCTTCCTGTTATCTCCTTACTCTCCTAGGAGAATTAAGAAAGGATCAAGACAGGACTACTTTCTCCTCCTCTCTATAAAACACAAGGAAAGAAGAAATTGAAAGAAAGAGGCCTATTACTGAAACCATGTGCTAGCCTTGCCTTTGCTGGGCTCACTGCAATCAGATCAGCACTAGAGTGTTTCATGCTGTTCCAAGAAGCTCCTCTCTTGCCCCAAGCATTATTTTTCCTACCCTGCCCAATAACAATGGCCCAAACATAGCAGCAGTATTCAGCTCTATTTTCCTTGGCTGCTCAAGTTGATTCTCTAATAATATTCCTCAGAGGCAGCAGTGGTTTAGGAGTTATATATCCTTGTACAGCCTTGACCCTGACAAAATACACCAGCAGTGCTTCAGGGTCAATCTTTCCCCTCCTGTCACTGACAAGCTGATTGCTTTGCCAGGGACTTCAGGGATTCTTTGCTCCACTCTATAAGAGCACATCCAGGAGAGACAAAACCTGCAGAACCAGTGAGGAAAGACCATTGAAGAAGACACAAGGACACCTGGATAGGAACTCAGTTTTTGGAGGAAACCATATTTTTTGAGATTTAATTTTTTTTTTTTTTTATTTCACATAGGGACAAAAGATTGGAATACAACTTGGAATTCTTCATACATAAACACATCTGCTCTAGAACAGCAGTTCTGTGGTTAGGATTGGTATTTCTGGCATGTAGGAAACCTGCTTTCAGGACCCTGTTTTGGATTTGTGACAGCATAGGTGAAAACCCCAAACCACTTGGCTCCTGTCTGTTTTGACTAAGAAATTCTATCCTATATGCAAGAAATTCTCCCAAGGAGAACCAAGTGGAGACCAATCCTTTCCCACAAAGCAGTAATGGTTCAGTAAATCAGCATCTTCTGCAGGCAAATTGTTTCCTTGAAGACTCCTAGCCAGTCCTAGCCTCAAGCAGCAACCAGTTGGTTTCTGCTGAAGACATAAGCCTGGAATTAACCCACCCAGCAGAGGTTCTGCTTAGGAACAGCTTGTCTCCCCTGAGTAGGGCCCACTGCAACACGGTGTAGAAGAAGCAAATAAAGCTTCATAAAATTTGCCCTGCCAACTCAGGATTCTGTCTTTTTCTTCTACTCCAGTAGCTTGCATTGTTAAACAGAGGGAAGGAGGTATGGTAGAAAAACCTCACACTCTCTGTTCATGTTTACTTTATTCATTCCTTAGTCTGGGACTGTAAAAATGTTGCTGATATCCAAAAGAGCATGTGCCTGTATGTGTGTGGCAAAAGCTTTGGAGCCTGGACTGTGCGTGATGTGGTCAATTTTACTCACCAGGGGCAGACAGCCTCTTTTTATTCTGTAGCTCTAAGGAGTAGTAAACCTGTCTCTACAAGGAATTCAAAGTAAACACAGTAATACCACAGATGTATGCCATAGTTTGTCTTGCTGATTTAAGACACTTCCTATGAAATGGCTTGAAAGAATCTCCAAAGGTGCAGTCTTCTTAAACTGTGTCCTCCAGAAAGAATGTTTTTCTACTTCTAAACACAGCATTTTTTTATGTGCAGTACAGGATTACCCTATATAGGTCACTGACACTCCATGGAAACCTAGATAAATAGCTCTATTCCCACACTAAATTTTGTTGGCTTCTCTTCCTTTATTGCTAAGAATATTTCAACTGGAACAACATATTTGTGCCTTTGAGGTTCTCTGTTCCTGCTGCCACTTCCCCACCTGGAGCTATAATCCTACGCTTGTCACAAACCCAGCCACTGCTTCAGAACTTATTACAGCTACAATCTGCAGATTATAGCAACTTCTAATAGGGGATAAGCAGCAGGGAAAGGTGAGTTTAAGCTGCAAAGAACCTGCTGGTTCAAAGGGCCCTATTATTAATATTTATTATTTTTAAGCATTCATTGAGTGCTGTAGAAGATAAAAGAATGAATTGAAAGCAAGAACCAAGGAACCAAGTTTATACAAGACAAGAAAATGTGAAAGCTTAGAGAATAAGTGCAGTGTCTGGGGAGGAGGGGAGCCAAAGAAAAAGTAGTAACAGCAATGGGAAGAAAAGCCACACCTTTTATCAGCACAATGTTCCTAGCATTAATAAGTATGAAGAGAATTAAAGAATTCTTCAGTGTCTAATCAGAACTGCTGTCCATAGGGGACCTTCTGAGTATTATTACAAGGCATTGGCATATCTTTAAAGAATGGAGCTTTGATCATAAAAAGCAAGTGTGTGGAGGAGAGGGGGGCTGCAAAAACAGCAAAAGGAAATGCAACTGATGTTAGGGAAGAATCCAGCCCTGGACGGGTGCTTTAAAAAGCTCCAAATAAATCCATTTAGATTTTGTGTAAATGGTTAGAATGAGGCATAATTCTCACTCATGTCCCTCCATTACAGGCAAATGTCCCCTCTTTCCCTCAAACCCTTTTTGCCTGTTGCCAAAGGTCTCCCAGCTGATACTTCTCTTCCCTAATAAAGATGCAAGCTCATGGCTTACACCATTTTAAACCTTCACACTTTCAAACAACAACCCCCAATGCTTCACAGTCCCAATGCACTTTAGCAAGATTAGCTAACAAGAATGTTCATCATACCCAGTGCTGAGGGTACTGTCGTCATTTTCACAGCTGGTGAAACAGATGCTCAGAAAAGCAATGCAACTTTCCCACAGCTAAGGAGTGTGTACAGCAGGCTGATGTTAGGAATGCTGGCATTCACCCACCTCAGTTCTGAGCACTAAAATCCGTGATAGCACTTGGGAGTGAGAGTCCAACCCCCCTCCCAAAGCCCTCTGCTCCCCAAGGCTAATGCAGAGCTTCAAAGCACTTCCCAAAGAGCATCACATTACAGAAATACTGTAAGAAATCCTCTATAAACTGAAACTTGGAACTATCTGCAGCAGCATTAACAAAGAAAATTAATGTTTTTAAACTAACTCTGACTCTTCTCCTGCCAAACCTTCCCCACTGCAGTATCAAAATATGAACACATAAACTGAAAAGCCTGAAACCTTCTGCTCCCTTCAGCACAGTGAGGAGATAGAATAAGACTTCCAAGAGACTGGCTGGATTAACAAGATTTTTTCTTTTGTTTTGTGTCTTCTCTTTTTTTTTTTTTCTTAATCGCATCAGAATGCTGTTCCTGACTGATGTTTCCCTTAACATTTAAAAGAAGAAAAACAGTTCCTAATTAACAAAGCATCACTGTAAGCTGAAATCCTTATCAGTTTTGCAGGTTTTTTCCAATCCTATGAACCCAGAGTGATTTGTCACCTCAGCAAGGTATTATATTGTCAACTCTCAAGCTGCCAAAGCAAAGAGATCTTTTGGTGCTTCGAGCATTGTGCCTCAAGCACTTCCAGAATTATCTCTCAGTTTTTCCTGTAACTTATTCTGAAAAACAGCTTAGTGTAACTCTAGAAGATTCATGTTACATGCCATATTCCCATCAGAAAGAAAAGTTTTGTTGATCAACACAAAATAAGCGTCTCAACTTAAGCAGCTTTGAGAATCCCCTCTGACATTAACAGGAAAAAAAGGCAGTCAGCAGTTTAAAAATACATCATATCTAAAGTTCACCCTTCTCAATGATATTCTGAGACATTCAATCCTTTATTTGCCGTCATTTCTCAAACATGTCCATGTTGTACCCAAGACATTATTATCACCATTAAGCTCCATCAATTTTTATCAGCAATACCAACATTAAAACACATTCCAGCTTCAAATGACCACAGAAATAAACACATCAACAGTGACAGTGACTCCCATTCCAAAATCCACTGAATTTCCATTCAGTGGAAATCCCATTGTCTCATTTATAGTGGCAACAGGTTTTGAGGACTTCATCTGAAAGATGCCCACAGGTCCCAAAGACTTCCATGGGAAACATGTTCTCAGCAGGCCTGAGAAAGCAGTCCAGTACAGGCACAAGATCCCTCTGTACAGGAAGATCTGGTTTATTTTCACTCCACAAGAAAATGAGATGTGCCAAGAACAAACTCTATCATTGCTTTCCCAGCATAGAGTGTTCCAGTTCAGTGCCCTGTGAGGTCCATGTCTCATGAACAGGCAAAATGCCAGTCAGTTCATTTGGGCCATTTTTCCTGAAGAAGTGTAGACATCATAATTTAGTGCAATATTTATTACTCTAGAACACTCTCCTCATAGACTGTCTTACACTGAGCTTTCTGTAAGGAGTAAATATAGTAACTGTTTCCATAATAATGTTAAAAATACCCCAACAGATTAAATTCAACAGATGAAACAGGGCCATAAATACGTATGTCTAACAACATGACCAAAATCACCCTTCTTCAAACTGGGCATTGGGCCATGAAAAGAAAGCTGCTGGCATTACAATTTCAGTGTTGAGCCTTAGGAGCAGCACAGAGCTGCAGAAACAGTCAGTACAGTAATCATGCACAATATACAGAACCCGAGCTGCAGCCAGGGCCTCTGAGCTCCTGAGCCCCTGCCAAGCTGTGCCACTGACCCACAGTCAACAAGTCACCATACGGTCCCATACCCCATTCCAGTCCTCTGTCCTGTGGGCTTTCCAGACGTCTGGGATGGCATAAGATGTGTTTAAAGCTGTTTACAGCTCAAGTGAGGAGCCTGAGAAAATATAAGAGCTGTTATTAACTCTGCTGTACTACACAACTTTTCACATTAGCAGTTATGGTTACACCTCCCTGGAACCAACAACCACTCTAAGGTTTATTTCCTGACAGTAAAACCACAGCAACAGCAGTAAGGAGGGTACTGGTTATACTGCTTCCAGAAGAGTAATCAGGGCAAACTGCAGATCACACTGCACCACAGATGACCCAACAAAGTCGTTCTCTAACACAGCCATGCACCAACTAGATGAGGGCAAGAAAAGCAGGAATAGAGATGAACTAAACACGGTTGATCAGAAGCTGAGCTACTAAGCAAACTAAGACCTAAAACCTAATTCCCATAATAATGCAACATTTTGATTACCAAGTAATATCAAGCACACAGATGAAATTCAGTTTCAGCACTACTTATTTCATCAAAAAGCATCCTCTCTTTCTGCCTGAAGTGATAGACTGGTCTAAAAAAATCTGAACTCCATTTGAGTTTAAAAACTGGCTCTTCTACAGTGATTTTAATTTATTTCTCAAGAAACAAGAAATCCATTTTAGACCAGGCTTATTTAGTAAATACATAGCAAAGGGAAGATCCTGATAGCAATAAATGAATAAATAAAGCCTAAAACACAAGAACCCCAGGAGATTTATCAGTCATTGGAGTCTTTGTTGGAAGGACTACACAGACAGGGAGATTCCTGTGCAGAAAAAAGATCCTTACTAAAAACCCATGACAGTCAGAACCTCACTTCCAACACCTCTGAGGACAATGGCAAGATACTGGTTATGGTTTTCTTTGAAATTAACTTGGTGGGGATAAACTGACACCACATGACTACTCCCAGTTGTCATACAATATTTGCTGCATATCAGTCCCCCAGAAAAGAAGCATTCAGATTAGGCACTTGGTCACCCAGAGCTTCCTATATCAAGACACCTGCAGAGGCAATCCAAATCCAAAACACCCTGCACACACACAGCTCACCAGGACGGTGAGACTCTCTGCCTCTAGCTCTGAGGAAGACCAGTGAAGGGCAGCCCATTGGTAAAGAACAGAAGGTGGCAGAGGTGCAGAAGCAAATCCCATTGTAGGAGCAAAACATCTTTATAATCGCTTGTTTCTTTAAATTTTATCTGTGCAAAAATAAATAAAAACATGCTGACAAACTGGTTTAGCAGATGGTGTGGTTAACACAAAAAGATCAACACACTGCCTTCCTATAGCCACTTCTTTCAATCTCAGAAGATTTACACTGCATTAGCCCATGACAGATATTTACCAATGCAGAAATGATAAACAGCAAAGCAGCTGTTAAATGCTCCAAAACAAGAGATTGGATGGGGAAGAGACCCATGGACTGTTTGGTGGGCACTGAATTCACCTGAGTCCCCTGAAACTACCAGGGTATGGGTTAACTCATTCACCAGTTTGGAAGTTCAAGACTGAAAGAACAGTGAAAAGAAAATCAGAAATGTAGGTGTAGGGGAATGAATGGACACAAGTGGAATGCTGAACTGTGCAGTCATGAGCTAAGGTAGGACCAAACAGAATCTGGCTGCCACATCAGTTACCAGTGAGGCAGCAGTGACCATCTGAAAGCTAAGCTCTGGCCTCTGGATATATTCTTATATCATCTTATGCCATCCCAGATGTCTGGAAAGTTACTATATTTACTCCTTTCAAATGAAATATAATTAAGATATAAGAATATATTTACTATATTCTTATATCATCTTATGCCATCCCAGATGTCTACTATATTTACTCCTTTCAAATGAAATATAATTAAAGCCCAATCATCTTCCCAGTGCTGAGAAGTGGACAGTGTGAAGGGAAAGAACAACACAAAACATTAAAGTTTTAGAAGGAATAAGGAGCATGAGAAAGAATGGACTTGTCTGTACTGATTTTTCTGTGCAACTATTTTCTTCCTTCATTTGCCACTTCCAATTAAAATTAATAATTATTTCCAGGAGGAAAAAAAAAAAGGAAGAAAAGGAGAGAACACATAAGAAACAGCTTAAAAGGGAATGAGCACTTTCAGATCTGAAACAGCTCATTTCTATGCCTCTTGAGGGAGAAACACACAGGCTTTGCCCTCTCATGCAAATACACTGCTTGCTTTTGAGTAATTATTTTAAAGTGACAACTAAAGACCACCCCTTCCCAAAACAAGTTACTTTCAACTCTCGCTGTACCACTTGTGGAGTTTTCCCCCCTATAAAAACCAAGAAAAATGGATCTATTTTATTGATGTCAATTATTAATTTAAACAAACAAACTAATCATACTGAAATGAGTCAAAAATCCTTGAGAAAGTAAAAGCAGGGATTGTCTAGCAAGAGGATTCCCAGACAAGGACTGCTTCAGCAGCCTCACAGGGTTAGCAAGGAGTATAGATATCCATCTGTTTTAATTATAACTCCCAAACAGACCTCAGACCTACTACCACCTCATGCAATGACTCATCTTCAAGATGTCAAGAACTATGCACTACCTCAGGAAACTCTCTAAATACAACTTGGACCACCATCTGCTTTTTTTAGATATCTCAGGCCCCTCAGGCCTCAATTTTGTAGCATCTGAACTTTTCTTTTCAAGTCCTTCCTCTCCTCTAAGACCTAAAGGCCCATAAATCCAGTAGCTTCTGTCCCCAGAGCTGTTGTGCCTGTTTTCCTGCAGCCTGGTGAGAACAGACAGGACTCAAGATAATTAAATAAAAACACAGGAACTTCATTATTTATTTTAAAAGAAAATGTGTTTTCTAGGAAGAAAGTCCTTTAGTTGGGCAAATCTGTAAGCTGTTTATCAGCTTAAACTCATTATCTGTCCATATGGTCTTAGCACTGTGGTTTGAAAAAAATGGGCATGCACTAGCTGATGAAATGTCATCTGCCCTTATGCCAGAAACTACTATTTTTTTCATTGACGTCAAATTCGGATCCTTGCCACGAGTGAAGGGCTACCATAAGCACAGTCATAATATTTTAATTATGAAATGATCTTACAGAAGGCAGCAAGGAAGGCAGGGGCAATGCAAGAAAACTCATTCACGAAAAATACAAAGTCATTCACATTTTGCCTCTGTTCTAATTCTTTTTGTTTGGGGAGGCGGGGTGGAAAGAGAGCAACCTAGCTTTAAAAAAAAAACAAAAAACAAACAACAGGCAAGGGAATGAGATGCTAAAGCCAATAAACACACATCAAAGCGTGAGATGGCTCTGCTTCAACTGCCTACAGTATTCAACCTGGGATAGATTAAGGCAAGACAAAAGGTGCTATGAGGGAAAATACTGCCCCTACAGCAGTGCAGACCATCTCCCTCACTTGCTCAGCCCTAAGAGTGAGACCCCAGCCAGCTCTGCTGCACTGAAAGAGGCGAGGGCACATGATAGGCCTAGCTTTGCAAAAACCCATATTTGTCCCCCGTGGTCTGCTGTTGTGATTTGAAGCCCTTCCCACTCCCCTGCTGAGGCGCTGCAGAGAAGCAGGAGCTGGGTTTATTGATTCTGTGAGTCACAATTAGCCGTGGGACACACGACCAAAGGTTTAGCACAGGACATTAAACCTGACTGAGCTGTCAACTCGGTTATTCCAAGGAGAGAGAAACAAATTGAAGTCACAGTAACAGATGTTTCTCATGTTTTATGAACTGCAATATTATTACTAGTTACAGACACACTTTCTGCCTTTTAAAACAGACCTGCAACGCTGTGCGTGTGAAATTATTTGAACTAACACACAGACAACTTGGCAAAGGACTTACAGATAGCATTTTCTCACTCACACAATGATTCCCGTTTCCCTTTTGCCTAGCCCCACCCTGAGAAGTAGAATAGATGTTAAAGCAGCCAAAAATGAGATCACGACAGGATAGAGTACTTCGTTGCCATCATCTGCGACGAGGATGCGAACACTCTAACCCCTCTCCTCTTTTGTGAGAAACACACTCATCCTCTTCTCGGTTTTCCACTGTGGGGAAATTAACTTGTTGGGGTCGTTCTGAGTTTTAAGGGAGCCTGGAAACTGAAGACTGGTGTTCTTCCCAGGATGTCTTATCCTTACACCTTAGGGGCAATAAAGGGATTTCCCCATAATTTACAAAGGAAATCTGAAACAGCCTGCGAGCGCAAACCACCCCCGAGCCCATGCTGCTCCTCCGTGTGGAGGAGCGAGCGGAGGGGCGGCCGGGCTGGCACGGCACAGCGAGAAAGCCCTCTCGTGGAAAGCCTCAGCATCACCCACCCGAGCCGCCCCGGCCCCGCTGATCGCGGCTCCCCCGGGCTCTGCCGTCCGCCCCTTCCCCAAGGAGCAACTCCGCGCTCACCTGCGCATCTCGCAGGCTTAAACAGCACACAACGCGGGGAGCCGGGCGATTTGCGGCACAGCTCTGCCTTGCAGAAAGGGTGGAGATTTTGTGTGGATTTTGCTGGCAGTCTGCAACATCTCAGAGAAGTTAAAGCTCTTCCTTTCTCCTCACCCCGCTACGCTTGAATTCGTGGCAACTGTATCACATGGTATTTTAGCTTGCGCCAACAAAAGCTGTACCTCGGCCACAACAAATACAGAAACATTAACTGCCTTCCAAGGAGGGTCAAACATTCGAATCATTTTAACATACTATAAAAATACTTCAGTGAAAGCAGATGATAAAGAAGCGCATATTTACATTATGCTACACGGTCGAATTTGAAAGATTCCCCCCAAATTACAAAAAAAAAAAAAAAGAATGTACCTGTTTCTCCAAATGACATCCCTACCGTTTGCTCTGTTTCTATAGTTTTGTGACAGAACAACTACTGCTCCTTACAAAAACCACTGAGTATCAAAATAAGCATTTTACCGGTAGAATCCATCAAACACTTGCATACATCCTGTTGAATTAAGACAACTCTTTAACAACTCCAACTTTTTACCCACTAGCAGAAGTCCGAGGCGAGCCCATGGTCACAATTAGCATGTACCCTGTCAGGCACACAATCGTCTCCAGCACACTTCTGCCCAACCAGCTTTGGTAGCCACTGGCTATTCAGTGAATTACGTGCCTAGAGTCTATTAACTGTGTCCAAATTTGCTCTTATTATAGAAATACAAACAGTAATCAGGCCGAGCTTACTAATTGCTGAGAGAAGTACTAGAGAAAAAAAAATTATTATCAAACATACTTCACAGAAAACCACCCAAGTACAACACACATGAACATGCTATTTACTCATTCACTACAACCTTTAAATACAAAAGTTACGACAAAACTTGAAGTGCCCAGTTCAGCTTACCAAACCCCCATGTGGTACCTCGCTAACATGCTGCAGCTACAAATCTCTATTAAAGAGCGGGCATTGACCCAGGGTAGCGGGATCAGCAAAGGGGAAAGGGAAGATCAGCAGTGTGAAAGGGAAAATTCCTCCCAGCCCAGGCTGAAGTAAAAAGCACGGGGAACCGTCCCACCTTCCTCATCCGAATTTCGGGGGCGGTGGCACACCCCAACACGCGACAGACGCAGCGCAGGGCGCTCCGGGCACAGCCCCCGCGCTCCCCGGCTCCTCCGCTCGTCTTGACCGTAAGAGGGATCCCGGAGGAAGAGGTGTCGGGCGGAGGCAGCAGAATACAGAAACACCGAGGACAGGCTCTGAGGCTCCCCAAGACGCTCCCGAGGCCCGACCCCGGAGAGGTGTTACCAGCGGGGCGAGTTCAGCTGGCTGGGGCAGCCGGGGCGCCCTCCCCCGGCTCCCGTGCCGGCGGTGCTGGCGGGCGGGCTGGGCTGGCTTCTCAGCCCCACAAACTTGCACGCCAAGCACCCCGGGCAGTCACGGCGCTCCCGCACACCCTCCCCGCCCCGAGGGAACGGCGCAGCGGCGGGGTGGGCGAGCAGCCCCCCGTGGCACCCCCGAGCGCCCCGGGGCACGGCAGGGCGGTGGGCGCCGAGCCGGAGCGGCACCGGGGCCGCGGGCAGCGAGAGGGGAGCCCCGCCCGTTACCTGGCGGCTCCGGCGGCGACTCCCGCGGCGGCGGCTCCGGGCACGGACCGGCCGGACCGAGCGGCGGCGGCGGCTCCCGGCAGCGCTGGGCTCCCACTGCCGTGCGCGCCCCGTGCCCGGCAGCCGCGGAGCGCCGGAGCCGCCAGCGCAGCCGGCTCCACCTCCCGGCCGTGCCCCCTCCTCCGCCCCCGCCCGGCCCGGCCCCGGCCCCGGCCCCTCCGGCGGGGCGCGCCCCTGCCCGCGCTCCGCCGCTCCCGCCCGTGCCTCTCGTCTGCCTTCTCCTTGGCCGGAAAACTTCCCGGGTGCCCTCGGCAAGGGCAGCCCGGGGTGACTCGTCCCTCCCGTACCGTGCCTCAGCCGTTCGGGGTGCAGGAATTCCGGCCCAGGGGCAGCTTAACCTGGGACCCGAGAGCAGCCCTGAGCCCGCTGAGGGGGCAGCAGGCACCGGTGGGAAAAAGAGTTGCCTACTCCTCGTCTGCAGGGTGACCCCGGTAACATCCAATGGGCTTCTGATGCACCGGGGGGATCCTTGGGACGCAAAAGGAGGAGACCAGGGAGGTGAGAGAGGTCACTCGTGTACCGATACCTCAGTGAGAGCTGCTGAAATGCCTTCAAAGATCTGCCGGAGAAACTTCAAAGGATGACGCCGAGAGACTGGGAAGCCTTTCCAAAATGCATATCAAACCAAAGGAAGAGCCCATGTTTGCAACATGGGAAAAGCCTAAGGAAATAAGGCTTGTGCCGTTGTGTGGTGTGTGCTGTGTGTACGTACCAGTAACTTCTGAGCCTGTCAAAAAATTCAATAGCATTTGACAGCTACAAATTCCATAGAAATAGATAACTGTCTAGAAGAGGTCATCTTTCTTACTGCTCTTGCACATAGAGTGACTGTATTTCAAGTCCAACAGCATCTGACAAGGGAATCCACAAGGGGGTTCATTTCAATTATCCCCTAGGAAAACTACTCTTCACTGTTCCTAATACTTAGAAGGTCCTTACCGGGTTGGAGCAAAAGAAACTGAGAGAGTAAAAAGAGTGCAGAAGTAACCCTGTTACTCTTAATAACAATCAATAGCTCAGGATTAGTAAATTGGACTTTGGTAAATTGGACATTACATCCTTATATAACAACAGAGAGAAGAGTCCTACAAGGGCCAGATCATGCAAGTGATATACAGATGTGTCCTGCTGCTGATGAGGAGTCCTGCTTATCTCATGATGCTTTGCAAGATGAGGGATGCAGATTTGCACCCTCAAAGCTTAGTAGAAGAACAAGAGACAACAGGAATGTCTAACAGTGCAATGCAAGGGAAAAATAGATGTGCCAGCATCCTTGCATAATCTCTGCTAATGCCCCATATATCTGGTAATGAACAGTTACAAGGCTCCCCAGGTGCAGATATTTGTTGGCGGTGGCTTTTTTTTATTTCCTTATGTGAAATAAAAATAGGGAGATACACATAGAATGTAACAGTTATGGTCCCAAATCTATTTCTGTGTTATGGCAAAACTAGATTACACAACCAGACTGTATTTGAAGCATATGTTTTGTTATAGTCTATTGCTTAAGACAGGCAATCATTTCAGGGTCTGATATTTTCTTGTAATGTTTGGGCCCATGTTTTTCCATTTCTGTTTTGCTATTCATTTATTTGTGTCACACAGCATGATCCTAGCTCTGCTTGGTCTTTGTGGCAGAGTAGGGGATTTCCATTTCTTTATTAGACACAGTGTGACACGAGGTAATAGCCTTGTTCCTTATTTGATTCCTTTGCAAAGGACTCACAGTGCTATTTTCCAGGAGGCTGGCTTGTCATGCCCCTTAAGCAGCAGATCATAGCTCTTTCAGGCAAAGATTACATTTTTGCTCTACGGACCTGCCAAATTGGGTCCATTGGTCCTCCCCCTGCAACCGCCATAACAATCTCACACATGTACCCCTGCACTGTCCAGGACTGCTGCAGAACCCCACATGCCAAGCAATTTTGCTGTACCGGTGAATAAACCATGAAAGAGTGTGTGCATCTGTCTGGCTGTCCAACATTTACCTTTGTTTTAGGGCCTAATGCTTAGACCTCACCTGGAGGGTTTCCAGTAAACTGGCTGGGCTTAGTCCTGATGGGAACACCACCATTTTAAATAGCCCCAGATTCTACAGACAAGATCTTCTCCTCATCAGGGACACTCTTGGCATTTTTTCCAACAACTGCCACCCCTTTCCTCTCCAGTGACATCATTATTCTGTTATTTTGGAAAAAAAAAAAAAGTGCAGGGTGATGTATCCAAAGACTTGTATGTGTTTTCTGTTTTCCATCCTGATTCTATGAAACTGTTTTGTAAATGAACAAAAGTCAACTATATGTGACCCCAGCTTTCAAATCTTCCACATGCTAGCATAGACACAATAGTGCTCTTACATGCTCAACTGTGCAATTTAAGGGGCCACTATTGAAAATTAGCTTCCCGAGTTCATAGTGCTTTCACTGTCATGAAAGAATTGCTTTGTGAATCCCAGCCAGCACTTAACCGAGTTTTGCATTTAAAGCTGGGGTTTACATTCTTTGTTATGTGTAAAGAATATAGTATATCCTCTGTGAACTTAAAGCATAACAGCAACCTCGAATAAAGCCAATTTTATCACAGATCAACATGTGAGAGGGCTGTTTTGCTTGTTTTCTGATAAATAGGTTATTGACTGGAAATCAGAACAAGCAAAGAGTTCCATGGTTTAGCCCAGAACACTAAAGTCACTATCTCCCATTTCAGAAGGGCCTAGAGCTGCAGCCCTCCCACTGTCTGAAGGACCTGTGCCTTGAATATTACATCATATGTATCACAATCCAAATAGCCTCTCTGTTACACTTCTGATAGGCTTGAGTTTTCAGCAGCAGAAACTGCAATATTGGGAAACCATGAACAAATCATGGCAGGTTCATTACAGGTGTAACTGTATGGATTTTGAGATAAATTTCACTCCACAGAACTCACTCATTACTTATGAAAGCTTTCTTCTCTGTGCTTCACATCTTAGTTCTCAACTTCACAGTTTCCCTGTTCCTTCCTTCCCCGGCCTCCCCAGCTTTCCTCCTGCTTCCTCTGCCTTTTGACTGTTCTCTTTCTTTTCCTATTATTCTCTCAGTATTTCTACTAATACCTATCTCAATTTGCTGTGAAGGCAGATAAAGCAGGAATACAACCCTGATCCAGCTTGGCTGTGATTCCTAGAGCTGGACTGACAACACACAGCCCAGCTCATTGCCTAGACAGATGGGCAGAAGGAAACTCTCTGGCATCTGCATGCTGGAACCTGAATGCCAATCTATTTCCAGATAACCATAGCACATTCCAGGAGCAATCTGTGCTCAGTAGAAATCACACAGTGTTATTAACTCTGCCATGAAACTGAATGGCACTTCTGAGAGCTCAAAACAAACAAGGTCTCAGCCACAAAGAGCTTAGGATGACAAACTGACTGTCTGAACCTGATCACCTGCTCCCAGATGAAGACAGCAAAGTAAGAGATCTTGTTTTTCCAAAATGTCAAGCACTTATAGTGCTGACTGAAGTTACACTGATCAGTATGTTCTCTCATCTGCCATCAGACTGCTTTTCCAGGACCCCTCCATCAGGCTTGGGAAAACAGCATGAGGGGGCAGTTGATGTACTGGTAGCAAGAGGTTTGTTCAAGCTTCATTATTAAAATCATAATTAAAACCTTGCCAGTGTATTTTTCAACCCAGTTTTGTTTTCCCAGGCTCAGCTGGGAAAACTGAATCTAAATTGTTTATGAGTTGGTTTCTTTGTCAATATCAGCATATCCCAATCATTTTCATCCAAGCAACAGCTAACATTCTGGAGGAAAAAAAAATCACAGGCCCTCCCTTTGCCATGTTGTTTTTGTTTTTGTTTCTTAAATCAAGAACTAAGCTGCATTTTGAATATTCATTTACAGATTTATTTTTTCCCAGCTTTGTTTTCATATTCACTTGATCACATGGTAACATACATGCATGTTTTTCTGAAGTGAAAAATCATATTTTGTCATTATTTCACATATCACCTCCTCATGTCTTTCTGACCCACAGACCACAAGATTGGAAGCAGGCTTCCAGGACAAGAGACATGCTATTCTTAAGATTATCTAACCCATGAACAACACTTTATGCTCACTGAGATACTCAAATAGGTAGACATAATTTTCCTAAAAGCTTTCATGCTCACCTCCCTCTTTCCTTGTCTTTGAAGTTGTAAGATTACACAAAGGAACTGGCAGCAGTGCCTAAACCCAAAACTGTAGCAGCAATGACTGAACAAACCCTTGGACTCTGCCCAGAAAAATCTCAATTAAGAGAATTCTTTGTAATAATTTTAATCTGTAGCATTGAAGAGATACTTTAAAGGCAAAATGAACATATTTACGATGACAGCCACTTCCACAGCTAACAGCAGGTAAAGCTGTAAATCACTGGGAAAAAAAAAAAACCAACAACCAAAAACAAAAACAAAACAAACAAACAAAAAAAAGCAACAGAAAATATCCTGTCCCCTGTTTGGTTGGGGGTTTTTTCCCATAAGTTTTCTAAAATGGAGGTTAAACCAAAACATCAAGATTTCCAACTATGTATATTTTGAGAAAATTCTCAGCATTCACATTTCCTCTGAAATGTGCAGCTGAGATTTTTCTGTACTCCTTGAAACCTTATGGAAACTAACTGTTTCTCACAGACTTTTTAGTAATTTTCACTAAGAAAAAGCAAAATGGAGATCCCCATTGTACCAGGAATTGCAGTTCTTTACATGTTTAAATATGACAAGAGAGACAAACACAGAGGAACAGTCATCCCCATTTACAAACAGGAAAATGAAGCAGGAAGAATGAAAGCTGAAGAAGTACTAGAGGTCTGTGTCAGCTCCTGGACATGAGCTGGGAGATCCTGGGTCACAGACAAATGCCTTACTCATACAAATATCTATCCTCAAATGTTTTGACTCTTCTTGGCATTTGCATTTCTCTTATAACACAAAGGGAGGAGGTTCAAATGCATTTTTAAAGCTCCAGATGACACTAAAATGGAGAAGCTATTTTTATTCTCATAAGATTTTACAAACCACCTTTCTCCTTTAAAAAAGAAAAAAAAGTATAGGTGAACTAACAAAAATAGCTTCAGGGTTTATTGTTCCTTGAGATGTTCCAATTAAATAACACCTCGTTGGACAGTTAAAGTTCTTCACAATTTTCCTGTCAAAAGTGTGGTAAGTAGTTCACAGGTATCTACAGAGAGCAGCAGTAACTGCCAGGGGGAGCTGGAAGTGTTGAAAACTTCACTTCTGACAACAGTTAGATGGTCACCCTGCAATTTGTTTCAACACAGCCAGTTGTGTTGCCATAACATGTTAAACATCTGCTAAAAACATATGGAATCCTCCTGGGGGATGTAAGATGATGCCATTCATCAAACTATTTCACTGCCTCCCTTCTCCCCAAATGACTCCCTCCAGAGAGCCAGCTGAAGAAAAGGATTCCAATGTCTATATGTAGAAAGGAATCCCTAGCCAGAAAAGTGGTGATAGCTCCCCTGGAACTGGGAGAAGGTCCTATCCAAGTAAATTCTGCTGAAGCACATGTGACATGGTTAAGCATAAAAATAAAACAGCACATCACCAGAACTCCAAAGCAGGCATCCCCCTCCTCAGGTGGAAGGAGGTAGCATGGGGGTCTGCAGCAAAACTGATCCCCATTCTGCAGAGCTCAGTTTACATGGGCATTACCAGGTTAGCTGGGAGACTGCTGAAATAATGACCTTGGGCATGGAAGGACCTAATGTTTTTCCCACTATCACACAAAATAGAATGTTATTACATCCAGAAAATTGGACTGCCCAATGCCTAAACACTGGGATGAACATTCATGGTTGTGTAAAACAATTTCAGAAAGGCTGTAAATTGCATGACTTGGAGTGGTGACAGTCAATTTTCATGGTGTGAAGGTTGCTGGACATGACACACGATCCCAGAATTTTTCATGATCGCATTCCATGCCGTAAGTGGGATGTAACTTTCCAGATCTGAACTGTTCTCTAGTGACAAATGGAGATGACATATCCTGACAAGACCACAAAGCAATGATGGGATGGTGATGCTACTATAACCTCATTGGGATAACTGTCAAAAACTACACAGCTTTCTTTTGTTTCCTGAGGCTTCTGTTGTTTTTCTCAGATATGCTACTTTCTATAAAAAAAGATAGTACTTCTCTGCAGACCTCTTTTCACTTGTCATTCACACCCCTTCCAAGCATACACACAGTGAGGGCAGGAACACAACTGCACAAGTTTTGCTTCTTTTTTCCTCGATCTCAAGAGTCCTTTTGTGCATTTGTGCATAAGGCAGCCCTGCTCTTCTGTCAACAAAAGGGAACTGGTAAGTGAACAGAGCAGCCATGCGGGGTATGGGAGCTGTGGAATTCCTGAATGCTCTATAGTGGGACTGAGGCTGACTCGGTACCAGGGCAAGATCAGTTATTTTTAAAAATGTAGTCATAAAATTAATGGTCCTTGTGAACCCTTCACCAGGCACTAATTAATCAGCCTTCCGTTTTTACAAGTGAGAGCAAATGAATGCCAGGAATATGCAGTGATTTTGCCAAGTGGGCAGTTGGATTAGATTTATTAGAATTTAGGGCTCCTAACCTGTGATCAAAACTTGATTGCACTTCTGTCAGTTACTTCAAGTGTGAGTTTTCTTTATCTGAAGATGAAAATCCTTTCATTGGCTAGGCACTCATTAGTCAGAACAACTGCTATAGAAATAATGTTATTTTGCAGCTTTAAAATGTGGACTTTTGTAGACCACCATGGAACACAGGTTGGAACTATGGGAGTCACTTATCTGACTGATTCCTGCCACGAATGTTTTAAACAACATTGTGAGTTATTAGCTGCTGTTTCCTATCAGGAAGAGATAAACTGTGGATTTATTAAATGTTGGAGCCAATTTCACCCCTGGTTTTACTGGACTGATTTCAATAAAACAATGCCAAGGACACATTCTCTTAGCTAAGTAGCCCTTAGCCACCTACTGAATTTAACTTAATGTACATACATCACAAAAGCTTACAAAGCAAGAGGAAAGAACCATCTTCTTGACTCCTGTATTCAGAGTTACCCTCAGTGAAGGACTCAGAATCCAGATTCTGTTTGAAGGATCACCAAGACTAGTCCTGTAGACTTACAGTCCACTAAAAGGTTGAATCCACCAAGCCCTTGAAACCTGAGAATTGTGGAAAGCCTGGCAAAGGCTCTAAAGCTTCCTGCACTTCCCTCTTGATGTAACCAGGCCCTCTGTGCAACCTTCCATGCCATGTTTTGGCACTTTCTGATGCTCCTGGCTGAGATACCAAATTGCAGACGTGGCTGTGAAAGCTAAAGGCTTTAAGAAGAAATTGTTAACTGGATTTTCCTGAAATCCTCTACAGCAGAGTCAAGACTAGGAAATTTAGAGGGAAACAGGAGTTTGCCCAAACCACTTCTGCAGCACTGCTTTTAAGATGATTCCAGAAGAGGTACAGAGTGGAAGAAGTGGTGCAAGCCCTCAGGTTAGCTCCTGCTGTGCATTATACAACCCAGTCTGTACATTTCTATCTTCCTCCTTTTCAGTACATCTCACTCTCCTGCTTTCATCTCCACTTCTCTAGGCGCATTTTCTCTCAGTATCTCCAGCCCTGTTGTGTTCTTTGAAGTTCTTTAATTCTTTACTTTCCCCTGTGTATCCCTTTGATAACCCTCTCTCATTAGCAGGTCTCTATGTTGTCTTCCAGGCAGTCTCATTTTGGTTCTACAGGTAAAGACACAAAGCAGAGAGTGAGTAAAGGAATGGGGGTCACAAAAAGTCAGAAGAGGTTTTGTCTGATATATGGGGCAAATCCCTCTGTTGCAAGTAAAAATAATGACATGTTAGAAAGGATGAGAATGGGAACTCTGCCTTTCTTGGAAGCAGCCACTGAAATGAAGCAATAGTTTTGGGTAGCCCAGGGTATTGGTAGACCAGCTGGTCTCCTTCCAACTGGGATTTGCTGTGTTTCAGGGCTATAATCAAGCAAATAGAGAATTTGCCAACCAAGGCTTTATTCCATGTGCCAGGGAGCAGCCATCCCTTCACCTGAGCTAGAAATGTCTTCACTAATGTGCAGCATGTGCACAAGCCACTAAAGAGCCTTCACCCTTCATCAGTCAGACAAGTGCAGTTGTGTGTGCAGCAGGACGAGCAGAGGCAAGGGGATGGCAAGCTATTAAGAATGAAGCCTAATGGCCTCTTGAGAACCCTGGGAGGGGGGAAATAAAATAAAATTAAAGAAACCCTTCACCTGAATTTTAATCATACCCAAGGGAAGACATGAGATTTAATACAAAACATTACACAGCTGCTTTGCTACACGAGATTAACTTCATGTAACAGGATGAATAAAAATATTCCCACTCCAACTTTCTGAAGCATTCTGCCCTGAGGCAGTGAGAGAAATGGCACAGAATGCAGAATGAGGCAGGGGGATGAGCTAGAGATGCTTTTAAGCTCTGTGCAAGTCACCCATCCAAAGCTGGGCTCTGACACAAATCTCCTTCAGCATCTCAAATTAATAATTCATCCTTAGCTGGGCGATCATTACAAGATCTCTTTCTGTAGACAGACAGTCATAGAGAACAAATGTAAGAGTTAATGCTGGCTGGCAATACTGTGAACCTCTGAGAGCAACAGGCTATGACAGCACTGCTCAAGTTCTCCCAGTGCTGTGCTGAGTGCCTGGGCATCTGCTAAAGACTGTAAATGTGCACGGGTGAGGACTGACCCACTTCTGCAATTGCAAGCTGGAAAGCCTCCCAGATGCGCACATGACGTTTTGGCAACACAGAGAGAGAGAAGTTCAAGGAAATGAGGAAAAGAGTTCAGAAGAGGATCGTGAACAAAAATCACAAACAGAAAAGCATCTACTTCTAAACTCTTTGTTATCAGTCACCCAAGATCAGTTGCTGTCAAGGTCAGTAGAGATTTTTGTGGTAGAAATGAAACAACTTCCCTCAGCCACCAATAGAAGCTGTAGGTTCACATCACAGCCTGTCAAAGTCAGCAGGGACTTGGTCACAAATTGATTTACAAGAACATCAGCTGGAGATATAACCTTTTTACTTTCCAAACTGTAGAGTAAATGCATGTCCCTCAACAAGTAACTTTTCCTGGTAACCCCATCAACCATTTATGAAGCAAGAGTGGTATTTGCTTAGTGCTCAGCATGACAGGCAGTGTGCATTTCACAAAATACACCTCCTTCCATAATCGACAATTTAGAAAATTAACTATTTACTCTTCTTGCTAAAAATTATCAGAAGCATCCAGCTGATCATTGTGCGCATTTTGTACTCATCCTCTGGGGATAGCAGTCCCATTAGATCCTGGAAATCAAGGAGCTTCTACCTTTGACTAGGCCTTGGAAAATAAATCCAGATCTCAACAACCGCTATGAGTTAAACGTGATTTTCTTCTTTTGTGCCAGATGAGAATTCACAACTTAACTGTGATGCCAGTCACAGAAATAAGAAAACACAGAGTTGCCTAGGACAGCAATGTACTCAGGGACACCATGGTGCCTGCTTAGTCTCTGTGGGAGCTCTGCAAAGGCAGGCTGGTTGTGGCTGTGGCTGCTCAGACAGAAGTCAGGGCTATTCAGAGCAGATGCAGCAGTTACCTACCTGATCTGTCTCAGCTGGTAGGAGGATCTCTCTCTCTCTCTGGCAGTAGTGGTTGTAGCAATCGCAGTTCCCCCGTGCTCACCTCTTCAGCCTGCAATTTTGGTTGCACTTCTTCCTGCTACTCTTCTCTTGCCTGTGGAAACAGCAGACTCACACCAGTCCCTCATCTTGAGGGCTGAAAAATTCAAATTTCTGTTTGCTGTGGAGAAGCCTGGAGACACCCCCAGGCACTGGTGATGTTCTGCAGCTGGAGGTGTTCTGAATGAGATGTAAATCAAGATACTTGGTCATAAAGCAGCAAGTGACAAGTCTTGGAGGAAAAAAAAAGGTGTTATCTTTAGTAACCAGGCCAAATGCCAGCCCCAGCTAAGATAACAGACATTCTACTGACTTCCTGCAATTTTCCTTCAGTGAAATATTATCCTCTTTACTTCTTGCCAGAGTGTCATTTAACACTGCTTTGCTGGTCTACTGTGATTTGCTCAAAGAAAGCCGCATTTCAGTGAAGACTAAAGCACTCCACTACGTTAGAGATGTGCCCAAACTCTGTGATTCTAAATGAGATTTATGTACACAGTCAAGAAGCTACATGGATGCAGTAGTTCAGTATAATTTTGGTCAGTGAATTTAGCAATAACCCTTTATTACAGGAAAAAAAGCAACAAATCAGTTACGTACATGGACGACATGAGCGTTCTTGTCTGTATCTGGAGAGTACATGTCACTAAAATAATTTTCTCAGAACAATGGCAAGACCCTCTTCCTGTAACACTCTGATCTCACATTCCAGCAACCATTAATCCTATCACCTGGAAACAACTCCTAGAGACAGCACTGAAGTGCCCTCCAAACAAGAGGTACCAGCCTGATGCTGCTGCCTTGTTTGGACATGATGATCTTAAAAGGCTTTTCCATCTTAAACAATTCTATGATTCTGTGATAGATACTGGCCTGTTACATACAGCTACATTTGCTGCACATATTGAAGTGTTCAACACCAGGCGGGATGGGGCTTCGAGCAACCTGGTCTAGTGGGTGGAGTGGGTGGCATCCCTGCCCATGGCAGCAGGGTTGGAATGAGATGATCTTTAATGTCCCTTCCAACCCAAAACATTCTATGATTCTATAACACGGTTGTTTTATCTCAACAATGACTTGCAGACACTGTTACGGGACACAAATGCTTTGTCATAACATATTCCTTGAATTAAAGATAAAACTGCAGCAAAGCAATTTATTGCTACCTGTATATTTGCACTGGAATATGTCAATGTACCTGAGGAAGATGTAACAGCTCCCAAAGCAGGCAGGAGGAAATGTTGTTTCTCTGTTCACAATGGGTTTCCTCATCAATCAGGCGTGTTCATTAAAGCTTGTTTCCTTTAGCAGGATGACTATAAAGGGCAGTTGTGGAGGAGAAAAAGGAGTACAGACTTATGACATGCCATTTTCCAGGATTTGTCCTGAAGATGAATTTTATCCACCACTTTAATGAGACTGAGTCCTCAGGAATGGGTGACCAACATCTTCACATTCGAGTGTGATAGTACAATAACAAGACAGCCTCTCCACACGTGTGAGGCCGTGCCTTTCACAGGAGCATTAGGTATGAGCACAAATCACAGGCCAAGCAGGAAAGGCAGAGCTATTCACTGCAATTCAGGTAGTGTCAGAGCCTCAGGATCCATAAGGTCAGAACTGCTATAGCTAATAGGCAATTTCTCCATCAAGTGTCACGCTGTTCACATGTTCCTGCTTTGCCCTTTCCTCCTGGGGTGTTGATGGTGCTGTTGATGAAGGTGGGACTACAGCCAGCTGTTCTCTGACACGAGGTGTGCCAGGCAGTGGGATACTGCCCTCAGCTCCAGAAGCTGTCAAAACCATCATGGATTTATATTCTGTGGAAGTAATTAGGGACTCCCCGTTGCTTCTCCACTCGCCTCCCATTTGTAGGGCAATCACATCAGACAAGAGCTGTGCTCAGTGAACACTGCCAGCCTCCCCTGAAGCCAGTGGGGACTATTAAGAAAGGTTACTGGGGCAGATGGAATATTCCCCACTAGAATGCACACGCAGAGCTATAGATTTTGCCTTTGAACGTAGCCTGTGGCAATTTCCAGCAGATAAATGAAAGATGCTATTCTCATTTGTTTGGGTTTTTTAAATAATGATTTCCATCACTTGTTGCTTTTAGTCGTACTAATCCCATCTCCAGTCTGTGGTAGAGACAAATTATTTTCTTCCCTATTTGCCTGATTTTTTTCTGTTCACTTCCTCACTCTCTTCACAACTAGTGCAGGCATACAGAGCCTTTGTGCTAAGGGAGTCTGGAAGGGGACCTGCTGCTGCTCCCCAGACTCCTTTTGTGAAGGTTTGCAAGGGAAAGGGACTGGCCCTGAAATGCCTAAAGAGATTTCTTCAGCCAGCTTTGGTCCTTTCCTCATGACCAAAACTGGACCCGCAGTTCAGAGGCTCAACCTGAGCTCATTTTATCCTCCTACATCAGGCAAAGGCCTTTGTAATGCAGTGAGTCTCTGTGGTCTTGGGCTTCCCACTGTTACGTGAGGCTCACCGGGGGATAAGTCCCATGAGTTTTGCCAGGATGAAAAGCCAAGCTCGTGCAGTTTCCTGTCTAAGAGCAGATCCCTCCAGCAGAGTCCTTGCCCTCCCCCTCGGGTGAACTGCCACTGACCCAGTGAATTCAATTAGGATGGTTCTTCCTTTATCAAACAAACCCCACATGGCCCAAACCAAACATGGTGCATTTGAAAACAAATGGATTGAAACAGCCCTAATCTAGTCAGACCCTGTCCTCTGTGCTTGCTCCCTCCAGTTCAGCCTACCCACAAACACAATCAGGGCATCGTCAGGATCCCATCTGGTCTGCAGGGGAGTGGGGAGCCTGACACCCTGCAGAGCAGGAGTATCACTGATTTGGGCCTGTATCAAACAGACCATTACAGGGCCTCCACAGTGCTTTTGGGGCCAGTTTTCTCACTGTCTCCACTGCTGAGCTCTAAAGGAAAGGGGAAGAATGCCTCAGCTGAAATCCTAGGAAGAAAGCTTGTGTAACCTTGACTCATTCCATTTTCCCCATGCACAGAGGTGATGCAGTATACTGTCACATGCAGTCTGGACAAGCCCCACTACCTAAAGCAGTTATATAAATAACTTCCACAGCACCTTGACTGGAAGGCTCTGAATCACTTCAGCCACTCCATATGTGAAGATTTTTCCTTTACACCACAGGGAAGTTGTCAGTGCTTCCATTTCTGGGGCCCACTGGTCAGCTATGTCTGTCCTAGAATGCATGCCAGTAAAAAGAAATCCCACATCAAAGTGGGATTCCCCATCTGACTTGTCCAGAAGAAGAACCCAGCTGTGATGAGGAGAAGGAAGTTTTCTTTGCTGGCAGATTGGCACAGACACAGATGCTCCCCCTATTACTGCCATCATAAACAGCACAGACTTGTTTGGGAACCCTCCTCTAACACCAAGCATTGAGTTGAGGTTGTCAGAAATTGCTGGGCACCCCTGACTCCTATTCAGATACATTTCCCATGCTCCACCTTCTCTTAGCCAGAAGAGACCAGGCACAATCCCTGCTAGCTCACAGGACGTGGACACAGAGGGAAGCTGGGGGCTGTCTCTACCCAGCAGTCTCCAGCAGAAATGCCCTTTTTCTTGGGACACAGATAGAGAACAGCTTAAGTCAGGCAGCACATCTTAGGCAGCCTTCCTTGGGTGGTTCCCAGGGAAAGCCTGGCAGAAGAGGATCAGAGCCAGTGCAAGTGTGAGAGGGCTCAAAGAGCACTGCCATCAGATCTGGGGGAATGGTGATTTGTCTGAAGACAGCTCTTGGGTGATGCTCTGAGGACATTTCCAGAGATAGGCTGTAGGACCAGTGACACACACACACACAGGAGTTTCAAATCAGGGCTCAGCAACTAGGTAGCTATCAGGGCTGCAAAGACACTAAGAAAAAAAAATCTATCTTTCTTAGCACAGCCCATCCCAAAACCTTTCTCCACGTGGCCATTCAGACAGGAGGACACTTGAACCATCTCCTGTGGCAATGCCCACTGAGGGCAGCTCTCTCTGACATACTGGGCAGTCCTCCTCAGTCAGCCCTATCCCTCCTGGAGGCAATCTTACAGCAGGAAGGAGACAAACCAGGGGCAACTATTAATTCCAGGAAGAGTCAAAGGCAGGGAACATATTCCCTTTATACATCTGTTTCCATGTATAAAACATGCCGTAGGTGAGCTTAACAAAACTGTGAAAAGAGAAATCCTGTGAAGCTAGACCAGAAATCTTAGCAGAATATATTTGAAGAAACTGCTGAGAAACATAAATTTGAAGTTATCACGTTTTCTATTCCAGGCTGCCTAAAAGGCATAACATACATATCCCTGTGTGGCAGATGTGAATTGTCCCACTGGAATCAGTAGCCAGCACTCCAAACTTCTGAGATGAAGCATTCTTTTGAACCACTTCCTTTGCCCCAAAAGCCCTTGACAGGTTTTCCATATTCTCCAAAATACATGTTCACCTTTTTTTTTCTTTTTTTTTTTTTCTCTGTCAGACTTCCCAAAGATGAAAAAGGGCAAAAACCAAAGAGGAATTTCTGTTGCACTACCTAACCCCATCATAAGTAAGGAACAACTGGGAAATTATTGCAAAGCTAGATGCTTCCCGAGGGACAGGGTAATCCCTAGGAGCACTTATGGGCAGAATTCCACCCACTGCTGCTTCTTTTTCCCCACAAACACAACATTCCCTACAGAGCACACACACAGGAGTGCAGCTGCCTCACTGAGGACAAACTAAAATATAGCTGAGGAGACCTCTGCAAAGGCCTTTAAGAAAGCTGAAGAAAGCAATACCATCAAGTGCACCAGCACAATAGAATTCACTGGAAAAATATATTGATCTGGCTCTTTGGGTTCTGAGATTTGAAAAACTCACAAGAATGCTTGAAGCTGCTCATTTGCATTTTGTTTCCCAGAATGCAGTTCCAACTCATGTATTTCCCACAGGCACCAACATCAAAGCTGTGGAAACAAGCTATCTTTGCATGAAAGTTTTCTTTTTAATTAAACATTATAAACTAAGGCCAGAAATTCCTTCTTCTTTCACAGCTGGAGAAAGCATAAAGGAGAAGCGAGGCTAGAGGAACAGAACCCATCAGTCACTGTACAGAGAGAGATTGCTTGGCTGTGGATGCTTACAATTGCTTTCTCACTGCTTGGCTCATTCATGAAACATATGGCAAGGTATGGAAAGCTCACCTACAGCCCAAAGGTCACTGTGCCACCTGCAGACCCCAGACAACATGCAGCCTTGCACAAATACACATGGAAGTAATTAGGCAGGCAAGGGAGCTGGGATTTGAAGCGGAACCCCCTCAAGTCTGCTGCATTAATCCTTCCAGTTGAGTTGGAGAAGAAATCTGAATTCCCAGGGGTCTGATTGCTGCAGCTTGTAGCTAAGGGTGGAAAAAAAAGTAATTTACTACTTCCTTGCCACAAACATGCCATTACATTTTTGGGGTTTGGATGGAAGAAGAGCATAAGGGAGCTACAAAGGGGCCAGGTTCACTTCTCTCATTATCTGCACAGTCACAGCTCAGCAGGCTGCTTTCTTAGTGCTGCCCTGCCACAAGCTTTCAATTTATAAACTACATTTAGATTTTGTGAATTTTCAGTTGAAGATGACAAGATTTTTGAGACTAGAGTGGTAGATTCCAATGAGTGGATACGGGGATGCAGAATGACAGGAAGTTTGAATTCAGTCTCGTCTTTATAGTGCTGCATCCTCTAGAAGTCTTAAGTTGTGGATTGTGCCACCCTTCCCTGCATTACACTGATAAAACCCATGTCCTCCTATCCCAAAGATCTTATCTTATAGCTGAAGCACTAGTCAAGAGATAAGACTGACAGGGATACAGTATGACAAGGAAATCGTGGTGGTTACAGGGATGTGATAGGTTTGGAGGGATGGATTGAAAACAGGCTAAAAGGAAGTGGTATTGAAGAAGGGTAAGAGGATAACTGTACCCACCAGGAATCCAAGGTTCAGATGTCAGTAAATCTTCAATCTTCTTCAGTAGATCCAAACACCTGTGTTCATCCTACACATCTGCTAATAGGCAATTTGGGAAAAGTTTGCCAGTCATCATTCCCTTCATGATACTGGCATATTCCTCTTGTCTCCACCCTACTTCGCTTCCCTGGATTTATCATCTCTTGCACACAGCTTCCTGTGCTTTTTCTCTCAAAGGTTCACTGCTCAGGCCACTTCTCACACAAAATGATGACTCCACATAATGAAAATATCACCTAGCAACCAGTGGGGGTGGCTCTGGTGTGGTTAGTGGATGAAGAAAAAAACCCACACAAAAAACTCATGACCAAGACATCACTTCAGTCCCAGCACCAGCTTCTTCAGTTTCTTTGCTGAAAGAGTGAAGATGAGCCTGAACAAGAGCAGATGAAGGTGTTGTTTTAATGTTTGGTATTTTTTGCTTTCTACTACCAAAATTAATAATTAATTTTAAATTTTAATTGTCAATAAATTAATGTCTCAAAGTTATTGAATCATACAACCATTTGGGTGGGATGGGACCTTAAAAAAGATCATCTACTTCCAACCTCCATTTGATTGGGCAGAGACACTGCAGGGTGCGGTCTCAGCTGACTGCTGGCAAGGGGCACATCATGCTCGTGTCACTTCATCAAGTTGTTCACGTACACTTAGTGAGTGATAAACAAGCCACTGCATTCATCTTTGTGCCTCTTTTACTAAGTGAACATACATCATAAGTGCAGCCATCTACGATGTTTCTATTTCATCATTCCCCTAGAGGTTTTCTATCTAATTTTAAACCAACTGTTTACATTTTCTGGATTGTGTCAAATAAACAGACACCACTATATGGAAGCTAAGGATACAGGAAGAGGCAGGGATCGGGAGCACTGCTAAGCACTCTCTCTTCTCATCTATTCCTGGAACATAAATATTGGGCCTGCAATTCCTAGTACAATTGTCTCTGTTCTTGTGGAATTGTATGGGTAAATTCTCAAGCATCACACAGAGTTGTTGTATGCTTTTTGAAAAAGCCAGTTGAACACATGGGGAGGAGTTCTGAGTGAACAGCAGGAATATTTCTATGCTACTTGCTGCTGCTGGGCCAAGGATTTCCAGACACTTTTTATGGTGCAGCCATTCTTCTACAGGGTCAAGATTACTTCCTTTTCATGGTGCTTATCAGGGAGGAAAAGGCTTGGTGCTTGCTGTTCCTGCTGAATCTTCCAACTCTGCATTTTCTACCCATCCCTCAATGGAGGTAAAAAAACCAAACACCATTTGACAAAATGTTCTGCCTCCTGGTGAGAGACAAAAAAGCAAAATATGCTGGGACAGCATCAAAGTCAGAACTATGGGAGCTGCTGGGAGAAAATCAAGGTAAAAGGGTACAAGCTACCCAGCAAATCCCCTTACAGAATAAGAATGGAGAAGCTGATCCTAAGTTTTAATCTTGGACTACCATCCTCCGCTGTTTGTTGCTTTTTTCCCCCCTACATTTGAAAAGATAAAACCCTAAAACTGCTCTGGAAAGCTTTTACTTTGCATATAGTTGCCAAAAATCACATGTTGCACAAAGTGAAAAAAATAATTGTGTGGGGACAATGGGCCTAAACCTTTCTCTTGCTGATTCAAGCAGCAGAGCACAGCACACTCAGTTCCATAACCCAGACTAAGCCTTTTGCTGAATGTCCCCAGACTGCCATTTCAGGGAATGTTTGCAGAAAGTTAATGCCATGTCAGCATCCCCATGTGGGAAATGGCAACATTTAGGCACTGGGAATACAGAAATGCATGTGTCCAGAGGCTGCCTTAACAGACTTCCATTTTCACTGAAGGCAGTGCTTTACAAACCCAAATGTAATTCACCATTGGAAAGCTAGATAACTGCAATCTAGTGCTGCTTAATTTCTGTGTGAGCTGCATGGATGTGTCTTAATTCTGTCTTAACACAAGGTCTGACATTTGAGGAACCAGTTTTCCCCAGAAAGGGATTTTCCATTCTACCTGGAAAGATGCCATCTCCCTGGTGAAAAGCAAAATTCTCTAGCTAAGGGTCAAGCTCATGGCCCACGTAAGAGAATGGTGTTTTTCCTGCATTATCAGTCCAATACAATACTAGATAATCCTGGAATAGCAGAGTGGATTCATAGCTCTCAAAGAAAGACATCTCATATTTGAGTCTCTGACTGCTGTGGTTAAGCCAGATATATCTGACCATCTAGTTTAGGGATTTAAAGCACCTTACCAGGGTGATTTGAAGCCAAATCCTCCCTCATTCTTGGTAGAACATTTTTCATAGGCAGTTCCATTTTTGTGGAGCCATCAGGAAATACAACAAGGCGGTGCCTGTTTTCTCCACACACTTTCTCTACTTCGCTCAAAGGGGAGAAATGCAGCTCTGAATCACTTCCCATCAGCGTGAAGAAAGAGCTCTAAGTGGTTAATCATACCCAGCCAGGCTGGTGCCTCAGTGACAGCAGACAGCAGAATGGCTGAGATGGGGTCTGAACAAGCCACTCCACCTGCTCTTCAGTCACTCCTTAGCCCTTGTGTGTTACAATCATTATCAAAGTAGCTGGAGTCATTACTGCAAGGCTGATTTGTACTCCAGGGTCTGAGCATGTGCCTGAATCTTGCTTACTCTGGGGTGCTGAGGAACAAGATAAGCTGTCCAGTCTTTATCAAGATGCCTGGTGCCATTTCTTAGCAAACAATAAAGATTTCCAGTATTTAAAAGCCCATCTTGCAACAAATGTAATTTCAGCCTGGGCACAAAAAATAGCACATGGGATTCCTTCTGCAGGAAGCCTCCATTAGAGCAAAATAGATATGGGGACATTTTCTAGTGACCCATCACCAAGGATTATGCATAACATAGAAAGAAAAACTTGGAAAGTACATTTTGACCCTGTGACCAAAATTTTGTATGAACTCAATTCCTATTTGGGTTGAGAAAAAGCTAAAAAGCCTAGTTGTGATGTAAGGTGTGCTTTTTAACTCAGGTTTAGCCAAGCCTGCTTTTCCTGTGTCTGATAAATCGGTGTCTTAGCCCTTCCTTCTAGGCCAGGGAAAGGAAGGTGTGGCATTAGCAGTTTGCAAGCCTCTTATTTAGGGCTTGGAGAAACAATTGTAAGTAAATTAGTCACTACAGCTTAATAAGTGTCTATCAGCTGCACCGAAGTAAGTGTGCACACTGCTCACAGAGAATGCCTTTATTTAATACACAGATATAATAGCTAACCTGCTGAGTCTTTTTATTGTTGATGGAAGTAAGGACCTGCCTTTAAACTCCTTTCTTCTGGTGACTATAGTTATCTGTGCCATATTTTCCCCCTTCTAAATAAATCTCTTTCAAAAGCAAACATTCACAAAGAGGAATTCAGCCAAGCAAAGCAGCAGCCTGAGGCTCTGGAAACATCTAACCATTGAACATACCACAACAGTGGCTGTTGCCATCTGCTGTAGCAGAGAGCTGAGGTGTGCAGCTCTTTCCTCTCCCAGGCTGTAGGTGTCCCTGGGATGGCTTCCACACCTGCAGAGCTCTGGGCAGCACCTGCTTTGCACCACTGCGCATGTGACAGGGCTGCAGTGTTCCCCAGGAATCCTGGGCATGGGATGTTTGCCACCAGGAGGGTACAAGGAGGCATGGTGTGATGGGGGGCTGGCAGAGATGAGCTCCCAGACTATTTAGGCCAAGCACTCATCTGGGTTTTGCAGCTTCTTGAACATGTTCCCCAAGAACAAGCTTGTAACTCTCAGTACAGCAAAACATTATTAGTAGGAATAAATGGTACAAAGTTTAGAAGAGAATAGGTAGCAGGAGGTAACACTGCATTCAGAGTTTCTCAGCCCTTCTCACATTTGCCTAGATTCTACTATCAAGGAGCTTAAACCTTAAGTAGGATAATTATTTGAAAATATTACAGCAGAAGAAGAATCACTCAACTTTATTAAACTTTAATGACTCTTTTGATTGCTCTGACTGAGATGACAGGACTAATTCCACTGTATTTACAAGACTGCTTTAAAATCATATCAATAATTTCAACATTAGACTGTTGATTTTCTCCTTGTTCAACACTTGGCCAGCAATCCAGAGCCTTTGTGTTTGCAGGCTGGCTTATGAAAAATGAGATGGCATAATGCCACAGTCCAGGGAAGCATCATCGCCCAGATGAGAATGATTTATTCAAGAAATTAAAGTCAGCACTGCTAGTTAGTAGACCTTCAGCTGGAGAAGGAGCCCTTTACAGCCCTCTCCCATGTAAAACAGTTTGGAAACACTGTGGAGTTTGGTGCACAGACATTTTCTTTGCACAAAGGAGAAAATCCCACTAATTTAAATTTTGCCAGATGGCTTTGCACATTCTGCTACTGGACCTGTAGTGGCAATTTCATCACATTGAAGGGATTTACAGATGGGATAAGGGGAGATGTTTATCTCTGAGTCTCTCTAGTTATGCTTGCCCCAGTTCTCTGTTGTGAAGAACTGAGATTGCCTGTGTTGTATGTCACACTCCTTCCTCTGGCAACAGTCGAAGCTCTTGTCATGGAGTATTACATTACACAAGATCAAACCTCACGGGCCACTTCGAGTGGTTACTGACTCTTTTTTGTTCCATTTCAAACCTTGAGTTACTGAGGTCAAATACAGTGACCCTAGCCTTCATTTGGCATCAAAGGGAGGGATACAGCCTTTATGCACTGTGGGAACTGCAGCTTCAAAGGACATGGCATCAATACTTACAGGAAAGTGCCTCCAGCACTCATTCATTACTAGCAGGGGAAGGCAGGATTTTCCTAGAGGTTCCCTGTGGGCCCAGGCACAAAGCACACCCCCAGCAGAACATTGCTCTGGCTGAGGTCTGCAGAGGCTGTAGGGGAAGGGCTCTTTTGTAAACCTTTCAGACAGCCAATTCTTTTAGGATGTGGGGGATTCCTAGGAGGCACATGAGAGGACACACATGAGACTTCTGATATCCCAGAGCTTTACAGGTGCACTCTAAGTAATCTTAAGTATCACCATGGAAGAATTCCTGAGATATCTGCCACCCACTCACTACACTGAGTCAAGGGCAGCACTCAGACATATTTGTCTTCCTTTGAAAATCTTTCACATTGGCTGCAGCTAAAGGTGCATGGCAAAAAAAAAAAAAATTTAGCAGAAGATTCTAACTTTGTAGGTCTGGCTGCAGTCCACATTACACGGATTCACCTTTCACACTACACCAAACCACAGGTACAAGCCTGGTCACCAGACAACAGATGCACTTAATATAGCATGTTTGAGAATGGAGGCAGGAGCATGTTTATAGGACAAACAGCTGGGTCAGCCTATGGATCTCTGAGTTTTTCAAAACTGAAAAGAAGCTGCTGCCAGCAGACCTCAAAGTGGCACAAATTTACATAGTTGCTGGGGCTATGAGCATACTGTAGGGTTTTTCCTCTACTTCACTCTGGGGAAAATGTACTATTTTAAAGGATTGTCTTAATATTCTCTCCTTCCTTTCTCTCTCATACCATAGTTCTTTGTTTTGTGACATTTCTGTTCTCTGTTAAATTATACAGTATATTTCTCTAAAAGTTGCTGAGATGGCCTAGCTTTAAACATAGATATCTTAATGCAGAGAGAAACTCCTGTGACTGTGGGACCTCTCCTGGAAGCTGCATGTCTGAATAAATGCAGCTGCCCATTTAATTTAATGCAGAAAGTATCTCAATAAAATATAAAGCAAAGATTAAAAAAAAATTCCAGGCCCTGCAGAAGAGCTCTCCCATCCTAGCAGCACCAAACATCTTTTCCAATTCATTCAACTGTGTTCAAAGTTCTTCAGCAGCAACTTGAATATTACAGACCTCTTACCAAATTCAAGTGCTCATTTCAAATACAGCTGTGCACCTCTGCATCCCCTCAGTCACTTTCTGGGAAGGGTTAAAACTCCCCTTGCTCTGGTGTGAAAGGACTGGTCTGATAGCAGCAGATACAAGGGATACTCACAGACTCCTCAGGAGCTGTGATTTGTAGACACCCTGTTACTTGCTTAGAACATCCGGTGGTGTACCACTGAATTTTTTTCTTTTTTGCATATAGAGTAATAATCAGTGGAGTATAACAGAATAGCAGAATATATCACTGTTCTGAGAAGGGGAAAGAGCAGAAAAAGGGAAATAAAGCGATAGCAGGGTAGTTTATCACAGATGCCTTGTTTTGAGAGGGCTAAAGAGGGCCCAAACTCAATACTTCAGAATATATCCCACTAAACAGTATCACTACCTAAAAGCAGCTCTTTCCAGCTCTACTACACTGCCAGAAATTACTTGGCAGAATGTTCTTTTTTAACTCTCCAAACCTTTTTCCAAAGGCTCCTTCAAACAATGGCAGTTCACAAGGATGTGGAACAAACAACCACAATTCCTTTCTGAGTGCTTGCTATGGTGGGAACAAATAGGGAGGGCTCAAAGGAAACCTTGCCTGCAAATAGCACAGGTGAGGGAAGAGCTGGCACAGAAAGGCTTTGCAATTCCATGCCAACATTCTTTGCTCTGCGGCGGAAAGGAGGGAATCTTCTCAGCTGGGACTGGGACTGAAAAGGAAGCTCTTCTAGGTTTAAGTATGAGGCAATGTGAGGATTTTCATGCCTATTTAGAGGACACCAGAGGTTGTGGGGAAAGGGGAGATAAAGACAGTCTCTTCCAAAGAAGTGCTCTCTAAAATTTCTCTGCTTTGAGTAAAGTCAAAACTTGAGGTGGGTAAATCCTAAGCAACAAGAGAAGAAACTTGCAGCCTACAGAAATTCCTCTAACAATGCCTTGGGATCACATAAACAAGGTTATTAATAGAAGCCTGCCTCTCCAGCAGCCCTCAAAGGCTGCTTCCTCCCATTCTTCTATCTGCAGCAATTCAAGGCAGAGAAACCCTGGCTTGAGAAAACCTCACTCGCTCGCTTGTTGTTTTTATCTTTCCCTCCACTGTATTTCCTGCCAAGACTGCAGGTCAGAAAGGCCGGAAGTCTCTTTGTACCTCTGTGCCTGCCATGGTGTGACCAAGGACCGTGCATCAGATGGAACCCAACTGCACTCTGGGGCAAGGTTGTGTGGGGAAGAGAGTGCTGGACAAGTGGAGTGTGCTTGGGCACTCGTGGCTGTTCGACACCAGCAGCCCAGACTAACACAAGTGAGGGCGGGAGCTGGGGCACAGACTGCATTCCTGCCTCACAGCCACAGGACACATGGAGGACTTGACCTTGCCTTTCCTGAGCTCTCCAGTCAATGTCACAGCAGAAATCCCCAAAACACTGTTTTTTCGTTCTGGCTTCACAAATCCCAGGCATCTCTTTAGTGATTTTGCTAGCAAAAGGCAGAATTTTATGCACCCCTGGGGTTTTCTGAGGAACTGACAACCTCTGAGAAAATGAAGTATCTTATTCTTTTCAACCATTTTTTCTGTTCTGTTGTTATAGAGGCTGCAGCCATACTTTCTCTAAAAGTTAATTTTCTCAGCTTCTAGAGTTACAAAAGGGCTGGGGAATAAAGTGAAAAAAATTGCAGAAACTCCAGGATTAACACACAACACCAGCAAATGTACCTACCACAGAGAACACAGAAGCAGTCAGACTCACATTTGCACACACAGCAAAGAAGAAACCATTATTAATACTGCAAAACCACAAAAGGTCAGGCCAAATTTATCTACATCTACAGAAAAAATATTCAATAAGACTTGCTCTTCCTGGGTGCTGATTTATTCAGAAGATGTTAACAAACAGAGAACAAACTGAAATACTGCACCCATTTGACCTGATAGCTTCTCCAAATTCAAGCCAAGCAACGTGTCAAAATAAATGCTTCCCCCAGGATTAGACTACAAATTAAACAGAGAAGTAGGCATATGCTCCCTGCCACTCTCCATCCATACACTATCGAGACTATTTGGGGTATCAAGCTCTGGTGTGATGTACAGGTTGTTTTAAACTCACAAGAAAACTCATAGCACAAAAAAAGCCTCTTCCAGTACACATTCAGACACTAGAGCTGCTGTTGTCTTTGTCACCAGTACCTCAGCAAAATACATTTAAGGACTCTGTTCTAAAATCTGTATCGCTTTGCATAATGAAACACATTTTGCATAGATTTTACATGGTCCTCAAGGACTCAATCTTCCTTTCCTCAGCAAGCCCTTCTGAGTTGAAACCACCAGTGTGGGTCTTTAGCTTTCTTTTCAAGGCCCTGACATATTTCAAGTGAAGGCAGGGGAATAGAGAGAACTCCTTTCCCAGTCCAAAGTTCTGGCTCCTTTGTTACTTTTGAAAATCCATCTGCATTATCCAATGACAACGTAGTGTGCAAGAATGTCTGTTGAGCAGGGTGCCTGCTGTGGCTGTGTGTGAAATTATATAGCCCTACTATCTGCAGAATAGAAGAACTGACATTACTTCAGTTGCTAAAGAGCATTCAGCTGAGGAGCTGGTGCTGTTTGGCTGTCTGTCATGACCACCAGCAGGACATCAATGCCCCATGGGCATGGGGACACCCAGCCCACACCTTGCCTGATGGCCTCAGAGCTTAAAAAATGAGAGCACAGCACAGCTGAGGCATCAAAGTTGTGAATTAGCTTGGGTTCAGGAGGAGCACAGCCACAGCACTCAGGGCTACTGGTAAGTGAATAAACAGGGGAGCCATCAGAGTGCTCTGCTACAGAGACCTGTGGGTTCAGAACTCAGGACTAACTCTTTACCTCCTTCCCCACAGAAGCTACAGACATGCCTCAGCAGCTTTGTTGAAAGCTGAGCAATGTGTAAGCACAGAAGGAAATTTTACAGATTGAGAAACAGGAAGCCAAAAGCAGTACATTTATGATCAGAAAATATTTTGACCATCATATTATTAGCTATTGGGATTGACTTCTACAATTATCACAGAAGTCAACAGCTTGAAAGTACTCAGAACAGGATGCTTGCATGGATAATGGGACATGCAAGGTTATTGTTAGCAGCAGAAAATGGATAAAGATGTTACGATCCTATAAACCAAGCTATAATTGCTTATAGGAAAATGGAAATTGCCCTGCCCTAGTCATGATTGGTGACCCTACATTTTCTGCATTCTTCTTTGAATCTCTGCTTTTGGGTACTCTCTGAGACAGGCTTATTTTCACATACATGTATCTTATTTTCATATCTCACGCTGGGTAGTTATTGCATGGTCCTCCCTAACCCCTGGTTTCTGTCTGCATGGAATGGCAAAACAACAGGAAGATTTGATTATAGGGAAAGCAGGGAGCTGCAAGAGATTGAACTTTTTAAGGCGAAATATTCCTGGATTTTTTCACTTTTCCTTTTTTCCCAACTCTTGTACTGCCAAGAGAAGCTGGGAGAGAACAGGGAGCAAGTATGTTGGAACAAGGAGTAGACCAGTTGTGATGCAAATCTGCAGTTGGGCTTAGTCCTGTCAAACTGCAATCAAGAAGATACATAGCTAAACACACAGGCCAGAACCTGTCTCCTGTTAAACATCCAAAACTCGGAGGACTGCTCTCTAGGCAGCACTAATGATAAAATCATGGAAGAGCTCAGGGTGTGCAGGAGCAGCCCACAGATCTACAGTGAGTGTTCTCTGCAGACAGCGTTACTGACGGCAACCAACAGTGAGAGCAGGCACGCTGATGGCACTCTTCCAGCAAAACCTTATCAACACTCTGCTGCTGTACACAGCTAATTATACCATGCTTAAATGCCACAGGGAGAGGGCTGCTCTATCAGGAAATGCACAGAAACATATGCTGCCATATGGAGGAGATAGTCTTCACTGGGACCAATCTCTGTGTGTATAAGGCCTCACAGCCCTATTATATTATTGTTTATAAAGCAAGTCCCCTAGAAAGTAAGCAGGAAAAGGGAAAAGCAAAAAAAAAAAAAGTGGCAAAACATTTCTGTTCAGCTTTTGGTACAAGAACAGCAGCAAGTTTGAAGGAAGGTTATCCCTTCTCTCTAGGAGGAATAATAAAGCTTTATGAACATGTTCCTGAGTCCTGTTCCCTAAACAGGAACTTTGCTTTGTTGCTAAAAAGCATTGAGCTGATATATCCTATTTAGGAAATTCAACCTAACTCAGAACCTGTGCACCACTTAAAGAGCACTTAAAATGCAGCAAGGCTAAATTAAAATGCAATTGTACCAAAATAAATGCCTTGATTTCTAGTAGTGTGTTTGTAACTACTAAGCCAATAAATCTTAATTAGAAATAATCAACATCATTCTCTCCAGAACCCATTTTGATTTTTGTCCTCAAGGAGCAATAGCAAATGTTCAGTGAGGCTGATTTTATTTGCAGATGAAGTGTCTCTGTCCATCTTCTACTCTCCTCCAGACAGGAGAAAACAAAGGGAATCTTTTGTTACTTGCCTACACACTCCTACTAACCTCATAGTTGGATGGCTGGTGTGACTATCAGTTGTCAGCAGTCATTTACATCAGGTGCAAAGTGACTGTGAGGTGATGCTAAGTAAGAATGGTAGCAGCTTGCATAGATGTAGAAATCACAAGGTGTTAAATCACGAAGCTGTCCCGCTCTTCATCTCTGCTTGCAGTCCCAGGGAAGAGTTTGCATTTTACCTTTGAGCCTGGTAAATTAGATCTTCAACGTTGCTGAGTCTCGATGCTTTTAACACTACAGTCTCTCAGTTCTCTGCAGCAGTGAGGAATCAATATGTCACTGTTAACTGGTGCAGCACAAAATCTGAGTAGTAGGATAAAGCCAGTTTCATTACACACATGCAATTTAGTTTGAGGCCCTTCTCATATGCCCTTCCTCCCATGTCTTGCATCCACTTCATATGCAATATTCCATCAATCAGGATGAAATGGATTAAGAAATCTCTCAAAGTTGTAATGTGTAAAGCAATAGTTACCAACAAGAAGCACTTAAATCAGCCAGTGATAGAAGTGCTGTGTGGGATGTCAACAGGAGCTACGTGCTGAATCTTTCCTGTTTCCCTTTCAAATTCTTGCCCTGGGCCTATCACAAAAAAGTGCGTGATCCAGTTCCACTGGAGGGTGTAAAGACAGCAAACAACGACAGAGGCAGCTGAGAGAATCACTATGGAAAGAGAGTCACTATGGAAATGTGATTCACGTGGAAAGTGAACACTCAGTCAGAACTGGATGCTTCTGCAGTTTCCACTGACTCTCTATAAAGACCAAATTATTCCTTGCCCTATCTATCTCAGTCCTGTCTCTGTCTGCTTATGGGAACACTAATCCCTGTCTAACAGGGGGCTTGTAAGATTTAATATCTGCAGAAAAAATTAAACTGGTAAAATACAACCAGACACTGAATTGTTACTCTGTTCTGCTCTTGATGGAAGAGATTTAAGCATTTCAATTATTGGTCTCCAGCACAACCTACCTTTTGTTCATGGATGGATGCACTAATGAGCAAAGCTGGACATAAGCTTTCAGATAGAACAGTTTTCCATTTGAAAAATGCCAGTTTAACAGAATCAAACTATTTCATGGGAATGTACTTGCTTAATTGAATTTTCGGGCAGAAATCTGCCTGTTTCCTCACAGGTTCTCCTGTCTACCTGATCAGTGGGCAGAACTGAGAGCCTGGCATACCTAGCTCCAGCTGGGATATTAAAGATTTTCCTGGCAGGAAGCCTGGAAGCCAAGGAGCCCTGATTGAGCTAGAGCAATCAGCATTGCTAGGATCCCAGCTGTGTAGCAGCAGTCCTGACAGGAAACTCATGGCAACTCTGAGCCTCTTGGACAGGTCTGCTTCATAAACAAAACAAAACAAACAAACAAACAAAAACTCAAAGAAAGGCATTTGGATGGCATTTTTCAAGTTGAGCCACTGGAAGTTACAGCTTTTGATCTAATGGAAAACAAACAGTTTTGCTGTTTGACATTTTCCCAGGGTGGGATTCTGGGCTGCAGGCAGACCCACACTCAACCCTTTTCTTTCCCTGTTGGCTCATGTTCACACCTTAATGGGAGAGAGGAAACAAGACCAATTCAGCAGGAGGAGTGAAAATGCCTCTGAACCTGTTTGTGCTCAGAGCAGCCTATCTGGGCTTTTTTCAAGGACAGTTGGTAAGGGAGGGCCACATTTATCTTCTTAGAGATTTTTCACTGCTCATTCCACTGGTGTTGATAGGTTATGTGAAGAACCAAAGCAGAAAGTCAAAAGCCACCAATTGCCTTAAAAAAAAATCCAAAGTGATAAGCATCCAAGTGGCCAGCCAAGCAGCAGACAATATCAGACAGCCAATATAACAGAGATAGAGCCATGCTCCCTAGTGATCTCCTGAGGGAGTCAGGAGGCCAGCAGAGAGGGTTCTGCAGATGCAGGTGTATGTCTTGATAGACCTGATATGCACTGTGTTCCTCTGACCCTACTTCAATCCTTTCCTCTTTTCCTTGACTACTAGTGGAGTTTGCATCAGACTCTCAGCTGCTGGAGCCATCAAATGCACACATTCCCTTCTCTCTACAAGTTTCTAGAGCTGTTCATCCAGCTGTTCCCACAAGTATTCAAGCTGTGTAAAGGGCAGATGAAGAAGAGACAGTGGGAGGAAAGGAAGAAGTTCATAAAGAGCAACTATCAAGCACTACAAATGAAAAATGCAACTCAATAAATAACTGAAAAGGCCATGCTTCCTGGTGTGTGTCTGATCTCAGTTCTTGAGCTCTGAAGCCTGTACTTTCATTCTATTTATAAAGAAAAAGTCATTTTAAAAGCCTCAAAACTTTTTTCTAAGTTTTTTCTTTTAGAGGGCAAATTGTCTTCTGACAATTTCAATCTGTGACCCCTTAAAAATGCACATCTTCCTGCCAAGATACCCAAAGCTCTGCGTAGACTTGGAAGATTCAGTGCCAAAAGAACATCCCTTCTTCTCCTCACAAACACACAGTTAAAATTAAAATATTACTAAAAACATTGGTGGTAGCTCTGACTACACATGTGGAGTGGAGTGGAGAGATGAATGGAGAATCAGAAGGTCATGTTGATTCTCCACTTCTGACTTCAAGCTTTGTTGTAAAAATAATTGCTAATGACTTGCTAGTACAGCTAATTACAAAGAGGTCAAGAGGGTGAGAATTTTGCAAAGAATATTCCTGTCTTTAGAAAATTAAAACATGTAATGTTTTCTACAGTCTGTTGAGAAGAGGGTTACTAGCCCAGAACATCCTCACGAAGGCACGCAAAACATCTTTGGAAAGTCCTTTTTTCACAGAATTTTGCTTTAATTTCCAAATAGAAGCAGCTGTTGTTGCTAATATACCTTTGTACATTTCAATAAAGTACACCCCTTTGAGGAGCTCCTGCCAGTGCTGTCTTGAGGAACAGGACACTAGAATGAATAATAACAGAAAATGCAGGGGAACAGGCACACTTACAGAGTTCTGGAGAGAAGGGATGCAAGACACAGTGAGGGCAAATTTGCCTCTAGAGCTTTTTTTTCATCTCTCTCCCTTTCACACTCTCTGACTCTTTAGCAAGTGCTGCCTGTGTCTGTGTTTTTGAACTTCCCACAAAGGGAAGCTGGGGCTATGCTTCAGACAGAGGAGCTGCCAAAGAGAGCAGTGTTGACCAGGCATGGATGACATCAGGCTCTGGGGAGAAAGCATGAGAGCAAGAGGAACAGGAAGCTGAAGATTCAGAAGCAGATGGCATCCTCTTTCTTTCACTTTTTGCCCTCCTCCCACTTGGACACTTTGATAGTGTAGGACCATAGTTCAGTTCGGATAGTCACCACTAAGGTAAACACCCTTCCCTACCCTACTGTCATAGCAAAAACTCCATTCCTCTCTCCACCCTTTTCTTGCTGTAAGAACACTGGTAGTCTATATTTGTGATAGCAAAAGCTTCTGGAGGATGCAGACTAGGAAATACATGCAGGAATGTGGAAGTGAGGAGAGAAACTGAGGTGTGCAGTACCTGGAGTCTGTGCATCAGGCTACCTCAAAGCAGGTGTTGGCTCTTTTCAGAAAAATTACAATGAGAAGCAAGAGAATCAAAAGAGCATCTACAAAATACTTAAACTACCATGGCAGAGCAGAGATGAGTTACCTTTCAAAGAGAATTCAAAAGCTGTCACAGACTTAGAGGCAGTGTCTGAGGAATAGCTTGGTCAAACTGAGAGTCCCAAACCTCATCTTCAATAGAGCCCAGCTCAACCCAGACCCAGAGTTTTTGCTGAGCAAAAAGCATAATGTCGTGTTAATAATGAACAGCCCTGTGTCTCCTGTACTTAACACTGGAGCTTTGAGTGGATCCACAGCACTTTATAAATTATCTATTGCAGCGGATTCAAGGCCCACTGGGAGCGTTCTTGCAGCAAGCATCTTGCTCAGCTGTAATGGAATCATACCATTAATGCAATTTCAATTAGACATACATTATAGCACACAGGTGCCTAAGCAAACAGTCTGCAGGAAGCCTCCCCTTGGGACTCATATCCTAGGGAAAAGGTGTGTAAGTGGGACACTTTCCAAGGGATCCCACAGTTGCACTGTAAAGGCACTAAAGAAATAAGCAAGCCACCAAGGTAAAGCAGGAGGAGAAATGTGTCTGTAAGGAAAAAAGGATGGTCTTCACTTGCTGGTAGCTAATTCCAAACTTCTACCTTTTCAGTTATTATGGAGAAGGACTCTCCCATGCCTCATTGAGTAATCTCCAACAACCAAAACCTGGCAGCATTCTTATCAGCATCTGAGTCTGTACTTGTGTGCCCTTATAGGAAATACTCATCTCCCTTGGAAATCACATAACTCTCATTCATGGAACAAATTCTTAGTGGTCCTTTGGTCTGGCTGAGACTTTGAGCCAGCTGGGTTCCTGGACAAGAAAGAGATGCTCACCATCTACATACTTACTCCTGGATTAAAAGAATCCCAGAGAGCTGGCACCAGCAGTAGGTGGCTGCACCTCTTGCCAGCTCTTTAGCCAAACAAAATATTTGGTGTATTACAAGGCAGTGCTAGTCTCACTGCAGCATGGGAAATCTAAATCTCATTTAACTGTACATCAGGATAAGTTCTTCCAGGCTACTGCTCAGGTCACCATTCTACACCCAACCCGACCTGCAAGGACCCTGTGCCTGAAGGTGTTGATAACTCAAGGGAAAAAGAGAGCACAGTCTCTACCAGTTTTTGCTCTCCCTGCAAGACTACCATAAGGCATCTAATTAGTGTCAGCTATGGATGATGTTTTTCTGAGGGGCAACTGAATGAAGGATTTGCTAATTTATTTCATGCAGGGCCTACCAAGAAATATAAGACACTAATAACCACCAGTCACTGCTGAGCTGAACTGGATTTGAAATGGCAAGTTACAGATAAAAACTTCCCAATCTCCTCTGCCGTCCTGCCTCCTGCTGATCACCCTCATTAAAAAATTGTTATATTAATGGCAAAACTATGAACTAGACTGCATTCACATAATGATAACACTGGCCTGAAAGAAGTAGAGTCATCAATTAAGGCAAGATCTTTCTCAATGATTCAGTAAAGCCCTCTCTGCTCCATTTTTTATGTGCCTGGATTCACCAGCCTGTGTCTTTCTTCTCTCATCTGTGGCAACCAACACCTAGGGAACTTCCAGTTGCAAATAAACAAGTGGTGCTTCAACTCAAAGGCAGGCTCCTAGTCATAGGGCCATAAACAACTCAAACTCTCATAATCTGTTTCAGATTGTTGTGAGGGGCATTCAGCAGTAGTGTGTTGTAGTTCCACACAATCATGGCTGGCAACACCGCTAAACCCTCATTATTCTGTTTTATGATCACAAATACTTACCCCAGATTCTCAAAAAATGGAGTAAGAGGGATGACATGGCAGATAGACTTGTTCTCCCCTTAATTTTTATTGAGGAACGATCCAGAAAGGCAAAGAAAAGGAACTTTTAATTTGCAGGTTGCTATCTAATTTCCCTACATAGCGAGTGTCAGTCAGGTGGTTTGTTTTCTCAGTTACCTTTCACTGACCATTTAAAAGTAACAACCCATTGATAGACAGGCCATGAGAAAACCTCTGTCATGTCATTCACTGTGCTTATAAAGACATTTGGATACTGCCACCTGTTAAGCCTTTTTTTGACAAGTAAGTAACCAGAGTAGTCTTCCCTCACATGTACCCTTAGTCATGGAGAAAGCAGGCCACTTGCAGCCTGTCTGATGTTGCTCCAGGCAGATTCTTGACAGCACGAGTCATGTGCCTCCCAAAAGAAGAGCAGCCTGGACAGATGGGGTGGCTACTGCTCAGGGCATCAAGGATCAGAAAATGCTGCCACAGTATCTGCCCCCTGAGACCAGTGGCACAGTGGTCATGACCTTAAAAGGGGGCAGAGTATGAGGTCAGGTCATACCAGACTCCTTCCAGACCTCCCAGCACTCCAGAAATGACATTGCATATCGAGGAGCTGCAGGGTATCACCTGACAGATGATGCTATCCCTTACACTTCCAGAAGATGAAATACATTTCTGACAGCTGTCAGAAACTACAAAACACACAATAAGTCATCTTCTTCCTCCACTTTTGGTAACATCTTAGATATATAAAAGGTGTCTTCCAAAACTACTTCTTTCACCCTCATCATGATTGTCTTTGAATTGTGCTCATCACTACCTCTTAGCATACAAAAGAGGAAGTCTAAGCAGAAGGCCCAAAGCCCTAACATATGCTGTTGAATGCTCTTTGTCTTTTCTAAGTATGGATCAGATGCACATTATTTCCACTTTGGACATAGGGAAAGAATCTTCCTTTAACTTGCATTTCCTATCCAGCAAGTAACCCTTCAGTCCCTTCCCTTAGTACTGGTGCTCTAAGAGAAATCCAGAGGCCTTGCACCTGAGCAAGTCCATCTCTCAGTATTGCCTTCCCCCCAGAATGTGCTGCCCCTCTCACAGTGCATCCTGCTGGCCCTTAAAGGATAATTCAGGTGCAAAGCCCCATTTTAATTAGAAGCCTCCCCTTCTAACACTACCAAAGGATTAAAATAATTCAAAAAAAGTAGGCAAGCTGTGCTCCCTTGAAGCTTGACAAGCAGCACAGGGGGAAAGGGACACAGCCCAGGTGAGATGGAAAATTTCACTGGTTCTCAGCCTCTCTGCCCTTAACCTCAAATATTTTGCAGACTGTTAATTTAACCTGCAACCCTCCCCCAGCTAACCTCAAGGCTCAAGAAGGGCTGAGGTTATCCCCTCATTTCCCACAGTGCTCATGGAGAGAAACAGCTGGAGTTGTCCAGCTGTTCCCCCAAATAAAGGAAATGATAGAAAAGGAAGTCCTGTGTGAGGAAGGAAGACTTTGCAAGTGCTGAGGGCAACTGCAGAGAAGGCTCCTCTGAAGGAAGTGCCTTTAGAGGAATATTTGTTCTAATGGAGCAAAAAGGTTGAGAGCAATGAGATTGCCTGAGGTGTCCATCACAGGATTGCTGAGGGAGGCTTGGAGGAAGCAGCAGGGAACTGAACCAAGGAAAGATGGCAGTGGCTGCACAAGTTGTGGCCATATTTAAAGACTGAGCCTTGCAGGAAACCACACACAAAACCCTCAGATGACCAAGACATCAGATTAACATCCAAACAGCAAACCAGCTGTTTCTTGGCCCAGAATACTGTAAATCACATGCAGAGGCTGAGCCACTGTCTGCTGTAAGTCTATCCAGGAGCTGGGGCACCCTGCACTCACATTTAAAACCTTGCATCATTGCAAATGAATGAAAGGAAAGGGTGGTTTCAATGTGGTCTGAAACCAGCTGAAACAGAGACTGGTTCTGTTGTGCAGCTCAGCTTGGGTCCTTACAGCTTTCACTGCTCCAGTTCAGAGCCCACTGCACCCTGTGCCTCAGCTCAGCCAGTGCACACAGACTGACCCTGCCCTTGGACTGGACTTCCTGCACCCCAGACCTGTCTTGTCGCGCTTCAGATTCAGTCCTGAGCCCTTTTGTTTCTGTTCCAGTCCAAAGTCTCAGTGGACTAAAAGCTACTGACTGAAGCAAAGCAGTGTGAGTACGTCTGCGGGGAGTCTGCAGCAGCAGGACACTTTGAGAGGATCAGATAAACAAACTCTCCTGCCATGAACTTGTCAAAGCATAATCCCAAAGCTGCAGAGGTGAAATGCTAGTTCACACTTCCACTACCTCCCTGTCTGCTGAATTTTCATTACATCTTAGGTTTGGAAACAGGAGGCTTAAAACTTCAGTTCCTGATGGCTGGTGAATTCAGACTCTGCTTCAGCCCATGTGCAGTGTCTGTAAAACACAAAGACACCTTTCCTTTGCTTTGAACAATGCATAAGGCAGCTCATGACCTAACTACTGTATTTCTCCTGGACTGACATATTAAAGTTGCATTTGAAAGGCTTGAAATGCTTTCAGGAACATTTTGGAAATTCAGAGAAACATGATATTTAACTCTGTCCAAAGTCTTTAATTATCTCCAGCTACATTTAATCCTCATTTCTTTTTGAAGCAAACTTATAATAGAGGAACCTCACACAAGAAAATTCCCAAATCATGGTTCAGAGAAATTGCATATAGACTGAATTCCAGTGAGAGTGCATTTCTTCCAAAAAAGGAATGAATTAAATAGTCAGCATTTCCTCCCAGGATAACTGAAGTCTTAGTCCTACTGGATGAAATAGGCAGGTAGGAGTCCCTTAAACAAAAAATGTGGATAGATTTCCCAATTCTATAAAAAGCTTTAAAAAATTAAAAGTTTAAAAAACTACCACTAAAAACTACCACATGCTGGAAAATCTCACAAATTTTGAGTGCCCTAGAACAGTTGATTCAGCTTTCAACACCTGACAAGGGTCTCACAAACTCCTGTGCAGCTTGTGGTGGTGAAGGTTGGGTTGTGAGAAACCTGCTTTGCATCTGCTTACAGATTGTATATATTTTGTATGGCAAAGTATGCTCTACAGATCTGTCTTATAATGATGATCTCTAAAATCACTGAAAGGTTCACTATCCTTGAAAATTCCAGTACCCACCACAGACAAAAGACTTAGTGAAGTGTTTCCTTCAGAAATCAAAGGCCTGCCACAGAATCATCTAAGTATAAAGCCTTTCTATTCTTCTTAAGTAGGAATATGTTGTAGGATCTTTCCAAGCATGCCTACCCCCTGCAAACAGCAACTATGAGTGCATGTAATTGATTCTCTACAAGCCACCAATCTACCATCCCTGTTAGAGCCCCTGTTTGCCTGCAGTCTGCCTCTCTGCTGCTGCTCAGAGGTGCTGGGAAGAGCACTCTCTGAAACAGCCACCTCGGACCCTCCTGGCCAAATCAGTGTTTAGTCAGGGTGCCTAGGCTTGGGGTAGTGCCAGACTGTCCCTTACAGGGCACTGAGTCTGCCTTCACTTGCAAGAAGACATACAAGAAGCTTTGGTGAATAACAAAATGATCCTATCTTGTATCAAGTGGTTCCTGGACAAGGATTAGGATACCATGAGGCTTAGCTCACTCAGCTTACCACAAACTAATGATGTGCAAGCAGCTCTTTCCTACAAAAGCTTGGACCTGCAAGCAAACGTCTCATCCCTGAGATTCTCCTTTACCAAGCAAATCTTCACCGGGAGATGCAAGAGGAAAATGCATCATGTGTGAGACACACACGAGGCTTTGCTGCCTTGTGTGGAATTTGGGGTTACTGCAGAATCTCATACTGAAAGACACAGGCCCAGTCCATGACAAACCATCACCACATCCTCCCCATAAGCTGTGCTTAGTTATGGGTTTCATTCCTAACTGAAAAGGTCAAAACTTCTAGTCTACCTTTACTGACTTGCTAACAAATTGCAGGTGTCTTTCTATATATGCAGGAATATTAAAAACCATAAAATTGCACCCTTCATCCCTCCCCACCTTCATCCCAGCACACTAATAAGGACTCAGAAATATTCCCAGAAAAAAACCTGTTATCAGGTATTATCTTTTAATTCTACTGTTCGTGACCCTGAAAAATGTGAATCTGAGACAATATAGTCTATACAACAGTGATGGCTTCAGTGTATTCTTTAAGCTTCATGAAGCCATGAAGTCCTGTTTCTCTACAGCAGAACAGCTTTTGATGATATGCCAAATAGTGACTGGAGCTAGTTGGAATTTTTCATTCAAAGTTGTTTTTAGCCTGGTTTACTAAGGAAACAAGGATTAAGAAACACAGTTGTCCTTTTGTCCATTTACCATCCCAGCAAAACTTTGATTCTGCTGGCTAGTTTAAGCCAAATTGAAGAGGGGGTTTTGTACCCATGCTATGCAGCTTATGGAAGTTCAGAAAAAAAAAAAATCAGTGTCTGGATGTAGGAGAGAAACCCTGCCAAGTGCATCTATCCTGCACTGAATAAAATTGCGGTGTGAGCTTGGGACTTAGGAGATACCAGAGACTCTGTGGGAGAGAACATTGTTATAAATGCTCCCACCATAAGAACACCTTTGAAAGCTACTTACCTGTTATCACACATCAGAGAACCTTGTCAATTTTGAGAGAATTGCAGAAAGCCAGGCATCACTAGCCCAATGTGACTATTAGGTTTTTTTTATTAGATTGCTTTGCAGAGCTATAATGTTAACTAAAACCAGATTTTCACTGAACAATGTATTTTTAGCAATAATTTTTTTTGTATGACTGATGTTCTACAACTATTAGAGATGCATGCAGGCATCTTTATTTGAAAAAACAGAGAAATAGCACAATCAGATCTGAAACTGGGACCTAGACATCCTGGCTTCTATCCCTCCAGTACCTTGTACTGTCCTTTCTGCCTGTTGGAGACCCACCTGCATTCCTTCACAGCTAAAGTTATTTACAGCTGATTGTTTTTTACACATACCGTCATTTTCACAGAATGTAAAAGACATGTGGGTGCAATTGCACTGAGGATCATAGTTCTGCAGAAAATGTTAAGAACACAAAATCAGTCCAGTTGGAAACCAGCACCATGAATAGGCTGAAAACACTGATAGCTCATTTCAGCTTGCAGCTGGCTTTGCCACCTACAGGTACAATCTAGTGCCAGTGATGCAGCCACTTGTGACCCCACCATCAGTGATACCCTGGCACACACCAGCCTCATGGGTATAAGCACTGATGTGCCAAGTCCCAGATGCACTCCAGACCCAGAGCACCAATTTGCTCTGGGCTTGCTGCCATCTTTGTGAATAGCTTCTATGTTAATCTTTGTACAAAGAATGCTGCATCACTCTAGCCCTAGAGTGTGAAGACTTCCATAACTGCTCCAAAGGAAATGACAGGATATTCCTGCCACTACAAGGTGAAGTTCATTATATAAAGCAGTTGATACATGGCTATTGCTGGAGCTATGTCTGCCTCATGATTCTTTTCTAGCCTGTACAGATACTACAAATTGACCTTTTCTGCCTTCCATTCCTTGATTTTTGTTCCCTCTTCCTGGCCTGGACAGAGATAGTCCAGTTTCTGAATTGCTCCATTGTAACCATTGCCCAAGAAAGCAGGAGGGAGACACAATTCACTCTTTAGGAACAACTCCTCTGTGTTACAGAGGCTTGTAACACACACAGAGACTGGACCACTTCTTCAGGTGTCTCTGGAGGAGCTCCCAGTTCATCTACTTTTCCCTCCTTGTTGCCATCTTTACACTGGGCAGTTTTTTCTTTCCTGCAAGTTGTTGAACCTCCTCCAAAAAGCAACTTATTCAGGTAACAGAAAGAAAATTGCTTCATACATATTATGCTGTCCTTTCTACCACCAAAGTAAAGACTAAACACGAGGATTTGTCTAGGCAAACCCAACCAGGATCTGCCAGGCTGAAACCATCTCCCTTTCAAGCTTTTGTGTTCTTAGTATCTGTCAGCATCAAGGTGCTCTGCATCTCTGACCTATATCCGGTACCCTTTCTAGTCTGACCTCTGCTTAGCAAAAGAGTATCCAAAATACCTGGAGAGGCACACAGTTGGGAACCACATCTAAGAAGAGGATCATCAGACCCCATCCCAAGAGAGGACCATCCTCCCACCTCCAGCAGTTGCAGCACCTCCAGCACAAAGGCAGTGACCAGTTGGCAGGCCCACAGTGCCAGTTGCCAATTTGCTCTGGCAGTGACCCACACCATGGGCATTAAAGGCAAGGAATACTCCCCCATGGAAAGGAGAAAGGGAAAAGGAGAGGAAAGAAAACCTACTTGAGCTACCTGAAAGTAATTTTAAGTGAGTGCTGTATGAAGTAAAGGCTTGAAAGACGTTAATATTATGCAAAAGATGGGGCCAAGTGACAACTGAGATACTCTGAGAGATTCCATGATTACCAGAAGATTCATCTCTCAGGAAGAAATCCACTGAACCGTTCAGTCCTTAGGCCAGCCCTAGAGCACACACAGAGGGGAGACAGGGAGATCAGAGCTGTTGTGGATGAGCTCATGCCAGTTCTGCTGGCAGCTTCAATTCCTCCCAGCAGGAAATTGTACCCTTACTTATTATTTGTTCAGCTTATCATGTTCCCTTCAGGTGGATGGAGGATCTAGTCCTCAAGCACCTTAGAGTCATTGCTGTGCAGCTTGCAGTAAGAAAAGGAGATGGTCAGGGCTTTTTGAAGGGATGGAAGAGGCAGATTCCTGCCTTTCAATTGGTGCACCTAATACCCAACACTGCCTCTGTGCATTGCCTGTACAGCCTCTGTAGCTCAGAGCACTCCGAGCTTTGGAATGATAAGTGAGAGTAAATACTGCAGTAATTCACATGCTTCCCCTCCCCCACACCCTGACCTTAATGGAAACCACATGAGGAACACAGGACACGGGGAAGATCACTGGGAAAGGCAAAGCTACACAAACAATTAGGCACGGAGCTGACGGCATGAGAGCCTGGCAGCTACTTCACACCTCTCTCCTGCCAGGGAGCCCTGCTGGCCCCAGCTTTCCTAAGCACAAAATGCACCTCCTGTCACTGCTCCGAGGTGGGAAGTCAGTGAGGACACAGAAGACCAGGAAGAGAGGTAGAAGGAGCAATTTGGCTCTCCTGCTCCCAATCCTTCCCCTGCTAGAGGGAATCTGCTACCTGCACGTCCCCAGCGGAATACTATTATTACTATTACTAGATTCTCAAGTGGACATTCATTTTCTCATGACCTAAAAAAACCCAAAACCAAAAACAACAACAAAGAAGACCAGAAGAAAATAATTTCTTCAAACTTTCCAAAACAATTAAGCTTCAAACAGACACCAAGCCTGAAGCATTTCAGTCAAAAAGCAGATGTTTTTAAAACTCTGCACATACATCAAAATGGGGCTTAGAAAGTCCTGAAGGAAGTGTGCAACTACCTTTACAAAGCTATCACACTCAAAAGGGAATTAACATCCATAAGAAGAGATAACCCACAGGATGAAGCTGACCTACAGTGGTGAACGATTCTCTAAAGACCGTGTAGGAAATGACCAAAGCAATGATTGCCTCTCACAGAATTAAGTGGGTTAGCACAGTCCATTGAAGAAAGGCTGCACTATCTCAAACAGTCTCTGATACACTCTCTTACATTGTTTCCCACTCATACAGTGTTCAAGGGAAGGTGACACAAGGAATTAGGGTGGCTGAGTCACAGTGAGGTAGGGGAAGGCACGTCAGTGGGTGTATGGGTTGTGTGTATATGTCTCCATATGAGCACACACGCCATATGGCTGCTCTTCCTGCAACTTTTTCATTGCCGTCAGTGGATCACTGACCTCAAATGACATTCTTGCTGTGTTCTCTCACTCAATAACGTAAAGAAGCTCACACACCTTCTCTGGAATCTCTAATGAATTATGTAGGAAAGACAAGTCATTATTAGTGCTGTACTCAAGTCCTGGGGCTTCACAGCCTAGTTTACAGCTTAACCACTGCCCTTGTGTGTGCCACACTGGGAAACACCTAACCTCACTTTCCCTTAATCTTTCTTTAATGCAGACACAATATCATACATATCAGACACTTAAAAAGAATCTTGTCTGCAGATCCTGAGAGCTTTGAAATCCTCAAAATGAAACAGATGAGAAAGAGAAATTTTTTCAGTTTTTTTGAAGGCTCAGCTGATAAAAGATGATTCCAAAAGAAAGGAATTGGAGTCAGTTTGTAAAAAATATTGTAAGGTGAAGAAAATGTGAATTTTATTAACTGAAACTCATCTATTCAAGTAACCTTGGAACTGAAACCACACTGGAAACAAGAAAGATGATTCTTTATTGATCATGGGATTCATTATAATTTTTCAGTGTATGCATTTGAAAGATGCAATGTCTACAGAAGTGCTCCCTAATGTATAAAATCCACTAGCTGCCATTCTCAATTAAATGTAGTTAATGAGATCTCTGTTCACCCTATAGAGAAGAGGGTTGTGTCTCCATAGTTTACTGAAAATGGAGTTAAAACATGGCTGGGATTTTAATTGGTTATTGTGGATAGCACCACGACATGCCTCCTATGCTCTGTCTGGTGTATCTGAGGTTCATAAAATCCAATAAAGCATTTAAACAAAATCCAATAAATGCCTGAGGCTCTGGGCTTTAATACCAGAACATGAAGCAGACGTTCGCAGAAATGACAATTGACAGGATATCCCTTGCTGATCCATACATGACAAAGGAGAAGCAGCTTTCACAGTTGTATCCCCCACCCCGAGCTGTAACAGGACATGGCTTTATCCCACATCAAGCAGGTGCAAAAAACCAATTTAGAGCTGTGGTACCCTGATGTGTGCCAGAAGGAAGAAGTGTCCCTGGGAGCTGCCAAATGACAACAGCTCACTTTTGCTTTTGGGGGCTCATGGGACACAAATGGCCTGGAGGAAGGACATGGCTATTGTGATTCTAGCAACTGGAGGCTGACAGGGATGGGTGCTGGTGCTGACAATTAGGACTCTGTTCTCTGCTGAGGTCTTCTGGTCAGAAATTCTTATGGTCTAATTTTAAATAGAAAAGTGAAGTTCACCTCACTTCTCTCAGAAGATTTTTTTCCATAAGACAACAGAATGGAAGGTAGTCTTGGCTGAAAATCCTCTTCAGTTTATGCCTTGGCTCCCCAGTTCATCCCAAAAAACATACTGACCTCTTTCCACAGCTGACTAAGAGTTCCCTTCTTTTTGGGAAAGGGAGCAGGAAGAAAGCTCAAGTGGGCAGCCCCTGCCTGACTTTCCTTGGAAAATTATTTTTCTTATGGTCACTAGTTAACAGGAAACAAAAAACAAAGCAAAATAAACAACAACAACAAAAAGCCAACATTGTAAATTCAGCACATTTTTTTCATCTCAAAGGGTCTAAAAATACTCTGGAATTATTGAGCTGAAAATCACAGTTATAATAAAGTGGAAATGATCCCATCAGGCAAGACCGGCCAGCTGTATCATTACCGTTTGCTGGGCTGAATCCTCAGAGAGACCATTACACCATCAGCTGAGCAATTACAAAGTCAGTGACTGCACTCCCGGCAGTAACTATCCTTAAATGGGCACTGGCCGAACAGCTCCAGCCACAGCCAGGCAGAGAGCCCAGCCCGGCGGCTGCAGGTGAGGATTGGATGCCTTGTAGCAATAACCTAAATGCTGCTGCATGTTGAGTGGTAGCAATTTTCACTCACCTGCTTCTCGTGCAGATTTCCTATGGATCCTCATATTTGGGATTGTCCTCAAAACACTGCTTTGATCCACATGGGACAGCAGCTCCTGAGCTCTCTCCATAACAAATGTGGTTCTTACAAGGTCTCAAACTTTCTGGCTGTGGCCTGGATATGGTTCCATAGGCTCTAAGGTCCCAGAGAGCTGTTCAGACTCGGGACAAAGAAGCTGCCCCACTGGTTAGCAGCAGCTTTGTTAGCTGGTGATGCTGACCAGCTATGGCGGGAACCACGAGTTACAGGTGGCAGCAGCAGCACATCTCACCCTGCCACAGCTGAAAGGAACTTCCATTGTGATTAGCCCAGCTGGCTCTGCTTACAGCAAAACCAAGTTTGGCCCTTTCCTTTTCGGTTTTCCTCTCCATTCTTCTTCCTGTTCTCCTTTGCTCCTGCAACAAGTCTTTGCAGCTCTTGTTAGGCTTCATCTGAAAACATCTCTTCTCTTACTCTCTAGTTTAAGGGCTGGCTCTGTCCCGCAGTGTGATTCAGCTGTGCTATGGTAGATTGCACTTTTTGGGATTGCTTTCCTTGTTTTCCTTGGCATAGCAGGGGCTGCTGTGTAGCAAGGGGAGGACTGGGGAAAGAGAGCTGCTGATTCATTGCAGCTGTTTAAACAACCCTAGCACCTTATCCTCTCCTTTCCTTCCAAAAGCCCTGCTCAGCATTTCAAGGCCACCCTGGTCTCCTGCTCACTTTTGTTTTCCTGCCCATCAAGGTTGTGGTAGCAGCAGAGACATGTTCTTGGGTCATTTTTTTCCTTCAGCCAGGATCCACTTCCAGGTCCTACAGAAGCCAAACCCACAACTCAGGGTAAACATTCAGCACCAGCACTCCAGCTCCCCTTACTCAGGGTTCCATGGACACCAATTCAGTGGCTGAATGCAGGCTGCATTTATTGCCACATCCAGGATGATTTTGTAGGGATTATAGGAAGATATCCAGAGGGCACACCTTAGCAAAAAGCTCTGGGGATTCATCACACTGCACCATTAATATTTTGGATTTTCCTTGAAGGAAATTTTGGCAGAATATAGTAATTTAAATTTTGGAAGGAAGAAAAATGTACTGGCAAGAAAAACAAGAGAAGTCATTCCTCTGCAGGTAGTAGAGGAATTGGTCTGTCAAACACCAGAGGCTCCATACATTTTCAGCATCAGCTTTTCCTGAGAGCAGAGGATGAATATGGTATTTATAGCATGGAGATTCATGGCATTGAATCACAGCACAGAAGACTGAGAAGGCAAACAAAAGGACTCAGAGGTAAAACTTGGTATGCATAGGACCTGGGTTCTAGAAACTGCTGGAAGAACAGGGATTAAGATTTATTTACACAAGTCCTGTGCTCTTCTGAGGTGAATTAAATCACCTTATGTTTGGAAGATTTTGGGAAGAGCTGAATAACTTTGGGGCTTGGGCATAGGATTAAAGGAATATAAAAAACATTCTGTCACCTGGACAAGCAACCCAGGCATGTGGACAACCACCACATGGATTTACAGAAACTGTGATCTAGCAGGTGATCAAACAGATTTTAAATCTGTGGATCCTGGTTCTGCACCCGATTTAAACAATATTGTGCAATTTGCTTCACTGCTCTGATTTTGTCTTGCCTTTGTCTTAGCTAAAAAACCTTTGGGTAAAGCATGCTTGGATACAACCTGCTATAGCAGCATCATGAACTTCATCAGCACATGCAGACACCTTAGCAATAACGATAATTGAATGTGTTCTGTAAAGATCACACTGATTAGTACATTAGAGAAAAATGGGAGAGACACTTAGCAGGATGCTGGGAAACAAAGGGAGGGAGGGAGGGAGGGACAGAAACATCCCTAGCTGAGTGTGCAAAATAAGATGGGATTATCAGGTTGACACAGAGCATTTATGCTTTGCTCACTGAAACATCTTCACTTTATGCACAGAGACTCGACAGAAACAAAGTGCTATCAAGTGAGGCCAAAAGCAAACTTCCTATGTGTGACTGTGGTCTGGGACACACATTCCCATGTTCTTGGCATCCTTCCTTCCTGCTATTAAGAGAAGGAAAGCATGTGGAAGCTGAGTTCTGCATGGGAAACTCGTGTATAGCTTTGGGCACTGGAAGAATGACGTTATGTGCTGGAACTGATCTCATACATGGGGACCTCTGGAGGGAAGGCAGAAGCCAGGGAACACTGGGAACATGCTCAGCACTGCTTCTCCCCAAGGACTGGATTTTGTCATGAATGGACCACTCTTTTAGCAAATTGTATGCTTTACTTGTGGATGAGAGGACAGTGGTGAATACTGTTTTAGCTGAAGTACAGAAATATCTTTGACATGGTCTCCATGGTATCCTCATAATCAAACTGATGACATTTTGTTTGAATAGGTAGACTATGAAGAGAAAAACAGAAGGAATGTCTGGGCTCAAAAGGTTGTGCCTGGTGACTGGTTGTCCCTAGGGATCAATATGGGGGACAATGGTTTTTTTATGTCAGGTGTTGTCTGTGTTAAGATGGACTTTGGGACAGAATGCACCTCAGCAAGTTTGTGGATGGTACCAAATTTCAGTGTTACAGGACAGGGTTATTATTCAAAGGCACATTGGCAAGCCAGAATAATGAATCGAGAAGAACTTATTGGAGTTTCAAGAAAGACATCTTCAGCTGATATAAGATAATCCCATGCAAAATCAGCAGTTTAGTTACCTGTATTTCAGTCAATGATCTCTGTCCTGACCACAGCCAGGGAATTGTTTAACCCAGTCAGGCATTTCTTGAGGCCAGCCTTCTTTCCTTTTATGGGAAAAGGAATATGAACTTATTCCTGCCATCAAATGACTGCTGAATTTGCTTTTTTGTTTTGAATATGTGGAACAGCAGTTAGGATCCCATCAGTCCATTTGAATTCAGTCAGCATGGGCCTAGCTGGAGATACGAGAAACATTTTCAAGAAAATCCTATTTTTCCTGGCCTGTGGATTTCTTTCTTTCAGTAACATTTTTGAGAAAAGAGCATGTTTCTCTAAACAGTAATTCAAGTCAGAATGGACACTAAACTACAGCTGTTATCTCAGAATTGGCCACGTATATGTATTACACATTAGTATAATAAACAGTTGATGTAAGCCAGAATAGAACCGGGCCCTTAGATATTTATCTAAATTAACAGAATCACATTACTGTTTTGATTGCAGATGAATCAAAATGAGTTTCATGTCTTATCACAAGCCTTTCCCCCTTCTCCCCCTTCTCAAGGAGGCTGTGGGAGTGTATGTATCCCACCCTTGTTTCCTACACAACTGCTACCTCACCTGTCTTGCACCAGTTGTCTGGAAAAATTTGTTTTTTTAAATCAGTAAAAGTTCAGCTGAGAAAGAAATCAAATTGTTTCAGTTTGAATTAGTAGGATCCCACCCCATGTGGACACAGACACCCTGAATGTAACAAATACTTTAGAATCAAATTGCACACTTGGTCCCATATGATTGACTTCCCTGGGATTGTGCTGACAGAAATAAAACCAGAACTCCGCAGATTTCAATTAAATAGATAAGTTACTGTCTATGTCTCCCTTCCTGTTACTTTGAGAAAAAAAAAGTCCATTATTAACTCACAAGATGATCAGACTTGAAATTCTACAGATGTCAGGTTCTGTAATATAATATATCTCCTGAAAAGACATTGTCAGGACCAAATATAGACATTCTGTGACTCAGAGGGCTGAGGGAGATCAGTGCACCAGGTATGAGCCCCCTTGGTGTTGCCTTGACAGCCCAGCTCGGGGTATTGTTTACAGCTGTATTTTGTTCCTCACAATGCATTACAGAGGAGGGTGTGTGGAGGCCACTCACTCCCAGTGGCTGGCCACAGGAAGCCACACCACAGCATTTGCAAAGACATGTTGCTATGAATGTCTCAGGCTGCACATCACCAAAGCACTCTGTAGAATCATTTGGCCTATTTACTTCATTGCAGTGCATATTTAAATTTAAATGGTAGCTAAAAGCCCGGGTACTGACCTAATCATCAGTATTTTTTCTATTGCTTTTCTCTTTCTGTACCTGCTGCTCTAAGGCAGGTCCTGTTTGACTTACTTGGTCTTCTAAGGTGACCGTCTAAAAGGAGAGGGAAAGGCTGTGGATGTTGTCTGCCTGGACTTCAGTAAAGCCTTTGATACCATTTCCCATAGGATTGTCCTGGAGAAATGAGCTGCTTATGCTTGGATGGGTGCACTGTTCACTGGGTACAAATCTCTTTGGATGGCCAGGCCCAAAGGGAGGTGATGCCTGCAGTTACATCCATCTGGTAGCCAGTCACAGTTATGTTCCCAGCGCTCAGTGGTGAGACCAGTCCTGTTAAACGCCTTTATCAACAACCTGGATAAGGGCATTGAGTGTACCCTCAGTTCACAAATCACACCAAGCTGTGTGGCAGTGTTGATCTGCCAGAGGAGAGGAAAGCTCTGCAGAGAGATCAGGGTAGGCTGGATCCACAGACTGAGGCCAACTGTGTGCAGCTCAACAAGGCCCAGTGTCAGGTCCTGCCCTTGGGTCACAACAACCCCATGCAGTGCTACAGGCTGGGGGAAGCGGGGCTGGAAGGCTGCCCAGCAGAGTAGGGCCTAGGAAGGTTGGCTGACAGCAGCTGAACGTGAGCCAGCAGTGCCCAGGTGGCCAAGAAGGCCAATGGCATCCTGGCCTGTATCAGTAACAGTGTGGCCAGCAGGACCAGGGCAGGGATGTCTCCCTGTACTTGGATTAGATTGGATTACAAGAAAAATATCTTCCCTGATGAGTTATCAAGCATTAGAACAGGCTGCCCAGAAAAGTGGCTGAGTTTCCATCCCTAGAGGCATTTAGCAGTTGTGGCACTAAGGGACATGGTTTAATGGTGGATTTGGCAGGACTGGGTTGAACTTGGTAGTCTTAGAGGTCTTTTCTAGCCTAAATAATAAACTATCTTGCTGTGTAATAGGTTTAGCTTTATCCCCAGCACACTCAATACAAGTGAGAAGCACCAAAGAGCAGGGAAAGAGCACACTACCCCTGAGACAAGTACAGAGCACACTCCTCAGAGAAAGGCACTTCTGTGCTCTTCACAAATAATATAGCAAATAAAGAAGCAAAACAACCCCTACACTGTGTCAGAAATATACTGTATTGTTAAACCTAATACTTCATCCTTCACAGGAAAAGAAAATATTTTGGTTCCTGGTTTTTAGTCTATAGACCCAACACAAATTTTGTAAATTTTCCATGCAAAAAAAAATCCTATTCGTCTACACTCTCAGAAAGCATTAATTCCAAGATCTCAAAATGTTGTTCTGAACGTGTTTTCACAGTATTTCAGTACATGAGAGGAACTATGACAACTGCTGACATAAAGCTTAATAGAATAATGGAAATACTCTATTACATTTAATCACTAAGGGCACCTGCTACTTAGTACTGATTGAAGCAACTTATCTTAATTTCTAGATCAAGTGTCTTCTGTTAGTGCCTTAATGAAACAGTGTGACATACAAGAAAAATTACTTTGCTTTGCATATTGCCATTTAAATGATTCAGAGGGGAAAATCAACCCAAACAAATATTTCAGTACTTCCCCTGTTTTGTAAACATCTAATTTTCCATAAAAACCCTTTTACAACAGGAGTGTCTCTCGGGTAACTTCACTCTGTGCACAATATGAGCACATTCCTTGGAATGTCCTATTTCAGTGCTGTTCAAGCCACCTCATGTTGGCTTCAGCAGCGTAAGTGTAGGCTCCCTCTAGTCCAAAGTAGGAATGCTCTCACTGCCATGCTGAACCAAGTTGAAAATAGCTGATTTAGTTTAGTAGGGTAACATCTACATATAGTTAAGGCTTTAAAATGAAGGATCTAGCTTGTCAAAAGCAGGGAAATTATCAGTAAGGATGTTTGTATTACTTCAAAAGCAGAGGCAAGATGACAGAGAGGAACCATGTGAAGGAGGGATGCAGGCACCAGCAGCAAGTAAGGAGAGTAAGGGGAAGTGGAGCAGTGCCAAGAAAAGAAGCAGGAGCTTGCAGGCACCTAAAGCAGTTGCTGAACAACATGGGAAGCTCTGTGTGCACAGCCCAGCTCACCAGGAGTGCCACTGAGGGTGTAGGAGATAAACAATTCTCAAAGTTGGTATACATATTACACAGTTTTTCCATTTCTCTCTTCCTGTGCCACTTCTCTCCCTTCCAAGACAATTCCTACAAGGGACAGCAGTTGCATTTTGCCCTCAGCTGCTTTGATTTTGGTCCCATTTCCTACTCTGGTGCGTCCCCTGAGGGCCACTACTACCCTGCTCTTCCCAACCCCACCCTATTTGTGCCCTTTCCTCTCAAGGCTTAATTTCCCTGACTTTGATCCTTTAATTGGCCATTTCCCACTCTCAGCCTGCTTCCCTGTGTGCTGGCCAGCATCCCATTATTAGTCTACATTTTGAGAAAAGGGTAAATCATAGCACTGAAATGGCACCCAGGAGCACACAACTGTGCTGTAAGGGGGCTGAGTAAGCCAGACATCCAGGAACACACATCCCTTAATGAGGAGCATTTGCAGTCACTGTTACCTGAGGCTTTCTAATGAGCACCAATCTTCATCTTCCTTGTCTTAGTCCAGTAGTTTTGCAAGTTCTTGTAGCACCCAAGACTGTGCCATCCACTGCAAAACACAATGGTGAGAACTCCTCCAAGAAAGATTTTGTGGATAAAGATTGTAGCCACTGGCAGTGTCACAAAACAAAACAACTCAAACACTTCAGTGTACTGTAGGATAAGGAGCTAGGACCACAATGAAACCCTTATAAACTAATCACAGATGTGCAACAGCTAGTAAGGAAACCATTTTCTAATATGTGGGAATCATTGACATTTCTCGTATTTTAGAGAGGGAGATGCATAGGACTTGGAAGAAACTTCCTGAAATGTTGTAAATCCACCTTCAAGTTCCATGTCTGCCTTCCAGGTAAATATCAGACAGCGCTGGTGCCTTTCTCACTTTTCTGATATGAGCTGCCATTTTAATCAAACCCAGCATATTTGTAAAGTATCTCCCTAGAAAAACCCAATATGTAAAAAATTACCAGTCATTCTCAAAACGATTATTTGGACTTGGGAAAATTTCCTTCGTGATTCTGATGTCTTCAACTCACAAAGATGGGTGAGGAGAGAATAAAATGAGAGAGCACCACAGTTTCTAAGGCGGCAACAGGGAAATAAAAAGGTAAGCTGAGACGAATGGGAAAAGGGAAAGGGAAAAGGAAAGAAGAAAGGACCATGGGATGCAGAGCAGTGTGGAAAGCTCATTCTCTTCCTTTGACAGACCAGCAGCTAGATTTTTTTCTGAGAAGGATCAGCCCACCTCACAGCTGCTTAGAACATGAGCAGGGGGATGGGAGGGGAAGCAGAAAAAATAGCAGTTCATTGCCAAGCAGAAATTGCACTGTAAACAGGCTCATGGGAATGTGCAAGATGGGATTTGCAGGCACAGCCATGCAAGGTGAAGAAAGAAGTCATTTTCTGAAAGGTAGGAAAGGCCACTGAAGACAGTTCAGGTGTTCAGTGTGATCTTTCTTCCGAGTTAATACACACAATTTGGAAAAGGAAAATTGCAGTAAAAGAAAACGGCAATAAAAGGTTGTTTTTTTTTTTTTTTTATAGGAACAGCTACCCTGATGGTGCTTACCCTCACAGCTTTGGGTCTCCCTGACCTTCAGTTTCATGCTGTCCCTTCAGAGCACTTGGGCAGTGACCCAAGACCAAACCCACAACACACTTGCCACCAGAAAACTCTTTCCTAAGACACTTCCAACCATTGCAACAAATCTTCTGGACAGTAGATTTCATGGGTCTGCTGACTGTGTGTATTTCTGTTTGGGACCATGTAAAAGCACAGACTGTTCATCATTCAAGGTTTTGCTTTGCTGTCATGATATCACTGTCTGGGACTGATATTTTTGGTGATGGCCAGAAACAGCAATAACATACTTTTCCTCATGTTTTGATTATACAGGAAGAACTTAGATGATAACACTGACTGAAGTTCAGAAAGAGAACTAGTCAAGTTATTTAAAATAAATTTCTAAGTAAAAACTTTGAAATTAGGTTTTCAAAACTTTATTAAAAAAATAAATACTTGTAGGAAATTCAATAATTACAAATATTTCTAAAAAGCAGGTAAAACCCCCAACTTCCTTTTTTTTCTCTTTTTAGTAAGAAAAAATGAAAGTGAGAATAAGAGAAAAAACAGACAAACTTTAAAAAATGAATATTCCTGTTTAACTTTGAAATTGAATTCTAATCTAAAAACAAAACTATTTTAATATTTTAGACAAATGTATGAATGTTTTGTTTATGAAAACACATCTTAGAGGGAAAGAAGCATGAACAAAACTTTCAAAAAGAACTTTGTAGATGAGGTATGGATTTTCAGATAGTGACACTATTTCTTATTTTCAATTTAAAAGTCCAGCAGCAGAGATGAAACAATTTTCCCCAGAGAAACATGTAACACTGAAGTGCACAAGGTGAGAATTTTTTAGAGTCACAGAGACGGACAACAGCTTTCTGATAGTGTTCTAAGACAACTGGTGGCATTCTGTAAAAAGGGCTTTAAGTTGTGTTTATCTGAACTGACAGCAGTTAGAAGTGCATTTCATCCTTATCTATCAACTCCAAAGCTGATTTAACTGGATAGAAGACCATTTTCATGGAGGGCTGCTGCCCAAGTTGTACTCAGAAAAGCAAATGCAGACTTCACGTGGCCTGAACCACAAACAAACATTTGCAACAGTGCAAACTGCATGCAGAATGCTTTTCTATCCAGAATGGCAGCACTTTACATTTTCTTGCACACTTTCAGAAGAAAGGAGTGCACAGGGTCAGGACAACAAAGAATTTAACAGAGAGAGTGTCTGCAACGGGGGAGTGCAATTATTATGAGTTACAACACTGTCAGGATTAACATGTCTTTTACACAAAACGTGCAAAGGAATCTCAAGCCATTAAACTGTCTACCTCCTAGCTATTATATTTGATCCATAAACAGTACCTTCAACAGTACAGTGCCCTCTAGCACTGTAATAAAGTATCAACCATTAGTTAATACTTACCCTCCAAATTGCTACTTAGAAGCCTCTTTAAGTCCTCCTATTCAAAAACCTATCAAAAAAGAACAGTTGATTCTGAAAGGGCTGCAGCCCCATTTAGAATCTGTGTTTGATTGTCTTCAAACTGTTAACTCTTCCTCAGCCCCAGGGGAAGCAATACTATCACTCATATTTTACTGGTTTCTAAATTAATGTTGTGATTAATCTTTCCCTGGAGTTTTCAACAGCTCCTTATGACAATGCAGGTTACTCTCCAAAACAGGAATGGCAGTAATTGAGAAGTGGGAGCAGAGCTTAAGAAACCATGTTTTTGAAATGTGTCTAGGACTAGATAAGAAAAGAAGTGGAGCCATTGATACCATATTATAGAATTTGCCATTTCTGACAGTAGTAGCTGGATGTGCAGAATGATAACAAACTACACTCATATTTGAGTCAGGATGAGCTGAGCTACCTCCTCACCTTCCTATGTCCAAATGCAGCTAAACTGTATGAACTAGGCTTGCTGTAATCTTATTGCAAAGCTCCCATACCTTCTCAGCAATTTCTCATGTGCAGCTCCTCACCCAGCTAACCCACTCTTTTGTAGCACTCGTCCTCCATTAGACACAGCTGTGGCCTATCAAGAGCAGGCCTGTTCCTAATCTTTGGTGATTGGTACAGCTGCAACTCCTCCGGTGTGAGACTACCTTCTGCACTATCTTTATTTTCTTACATTCTATCCTTCCACATAGGCTCTCCTGAGCATTGGTCAAAAGAGTTAATTTATTGGAGCAGCATCAATCTCAGCTGCTTTGATCCCAGACCCCTAGACTCAAAAATGACAAAGCTTGGGGTGATTTTCTTGTAGAAAGGGACCAGAATATGGCACGGAAGAAATAATTTTAACAATCATAGAATCATAGAATGTTAAGAGGCTGGAATGGACTTCAAGGATTCTCTAGTCTCATCTGCCCTGCCATGGGCAGGAACATCCCAGGCTGTGGATAAGACTCAAGGCCTTATCCAAACAAGTTCACTCTTGAGGCATGTAGAATAATGGACAACAGGTAGATAACTCCACTCTTTAATGGTCCCAATGGCTAAGAAGGAGATTATCAGAAAACAAATTATAGCTGTGTGCTGCAGTCATTGGGAAAAGCTCAGTGGGTGCCAGCTTTTCAAGAGAAGCTAGGGAAAAGCAAGGAAACACCCAAGGCCTTTGATACCTAGTCCTGTGTTGCAAGGCCACAGCAAGGAGGCACCAGGCAGGGAACACCCATGTCCACACTCTGCTGACTTCTTCTGCTGCCCAGGGGGACAGCTGAGGGTCTGTAGCAGGGTGGATACAGTAAAACCAGTAGGTTTGGTGAACTGGGAGGCAGCTCAAGTGTCTGATTTCATACTATGTGTCTGTTTGCAGTGTTAAAAAAATGCAATACTCGCTACATAATAAACTTTCTTCTTCAGTGATGCGCTTCTGACTGCTTCTTGAGTTGCTGGTCCTGCCATATCTGTATGGAACATCAAGCTTCTCCCACGTTCATGTTCTTGGTATTTAGAACTTCCTTGTAGATACAGGCATGGACAATTGCAGTCACACAGAACCACTCATCCAGATTCTGCTGCATGGAAGGGGGGCCACAGAGACAGAAGTTCTGTGCCTTTCCCCAGGTACTTATTTTGGCAAGGTTCATTAGGCTGCGCCTTTGAGCTCCCATCAGTACTTTCCCCCAGTCCTGTTTTGACTGTGGAAGACATCCCCAGTGACCAATGAGGAGTGGATGAGATAGCACACAGAAAAAGGAGATATTTTCCCACCTTTTATTCCAAATATCAATGACATGGATGTCATGCACACCAGATTATATCTATGCCTAAAAGCAGCAAGCCACTTGAGGGAAATTGCACTAATTAAGTATACAGGCTGATTGTTGTCTCACTTAGTTCCTGTCAGTTCTGCCTTGAAAGAGGACACAAAGAAGAGATTGTGGAGGCTTCAAGAAGCATGGATGAGTTTTTCCCACAGTTTAGCATACTTACATGTGGCAAAGTCAGGAATCAGATCATTTGCTGTATTCCTCCTTCCTTACCTGCTTCATCTTAGAAGTCAGGGCCTGTTACTCCAAGCAAAGTCCATTCAGTCAGTGTGGTGGGAACTGTCAAGAGAATCTCTGAGCAGCAGGAGTCAGTCATCCCCAGGTAGGAAGCTACCCCATTTGCTGATTGAAAAAGGACACACAGATTGTCCCAGTGGTGCTGGCACTGGAATCTGGGGGATTAGGTGGAATACAGAATATGACAGGGACTTTGGAAGCAAAAAAGGGAATCACAGCCAGAAAATCCCTCCTCACATGGCCTCCTTCTATCTCCTCCAGTGGCCTATAAGACGCTTTTGTTTCACTCTCTGTTTTCAGTCTCTTTGGTCAGAAAAAGAGAAGCAGCTGAAAACTACTTTTCTAAAGGCTGTGGTAAGTTTGGCCCAGTTCACATGAAAGACAACCAGAGCAATTCCCATTTTTTGCTGGAAGGCTTCTCTCACATGAACTGCTCGATCACTGAAGTGCTGTCAGTGTTATTTGCAAATAGAAACTATAAGGAGGTTCTATTTTAAAGCACTCTATGTGTAGAACCCTGTGAATACATGTGCAGAACACTGTGAGATGCTGTACCTATTGTACAGTTTGCATCACTCATTAATGCATTGAGGCTGGGACTGCTGTTAACTGACTTTCCATAAACCCAATACATTTAAACAATCCCCACAAAAGGCACATATGATCACTGAAAATACTTTATCATGTGGAACTATTTTGAAATAAATCATGTGCTACTGCTGCTAGCTAGTGGACTTTGAAGTTGTGATATTACATATGAAAAGCCAATCTTATCTTTCAAATGTCTCCCTCCATCTCTGATGTAGGGTTTTCCTTTCCCTGGAAGCTTGAACACCACCAAAAAAGCTTGCCTTAGTGCAAAGGAGGTGATCAGTATTCCAAATCAAGCCTTTAACCTCTTGGATACATTTCAAAACTACACTGTGGTGAGGGATGTTGGTTTTATTAGTACAAGCTTGGGATGCCCTGCATATCTCAGCTGTAGCTTTGCCAGATGCAAGGTGTCAGAGCAGCAGGAGAGGCTGCTCTGCAAGGGCTGAGGGTGACAGCAGGGCAGTGCTTCCACCCACGAGTGCAGGCAGCAGAGCATGTCCAGTGGCTCTCATCAGGGCTGGACTCAGGCCAGCAGTTGCCACACAAGTCCACAAAGGCAAGGTAGCTCTCAAGCCAAGCTGTGAATTCCAGTCACCAGGTCAGGGACCGGGGGTAGGAACATGGTCAGGCATATCTGCAACATAGCTGCAGTAAGGACAAGGGCAGTGCCTCTCACCATTCTCCCAGGCCTCTCCAGGGGGGGACCCTGCCAAGGCTCCCCACTAATCTCACCCCAGGTTACAGCTGCACACAGCAGCCCTGCTCTTGGGCACAGGCAGCCAAAACCCTTGCTAGGGGCAGGGAGTGTTGAAGAGCCTGTTGGTGCACTCTGGCACAGGAAGGCAGCTCCTCCTAATCTCAGGAGGTGGTAAATGTGAAATGAGTGGATGCTATACCTCCACCAACTAGTGCCCAGTGCCTGAGGATGAGTTATTTTATAACAGTCTGGAAAACAATACAAAGCTGAGCTGAACAAAATGTCCAGAACAAGTAAGCAAACACAAAAACATCTGTAGCATGTTATGGAGACACTCATAGAGTCACCCACATCCACACCCATTCACACAACACATCTGAGGTCATTACAGAATCCTATGTGTTTCTGCAAAAGAGAAAGAGAAAAATGTGTGAAGTTTCCTTCTTGATGCATGTTTAGAATCTCTGACTCAATTTCCTCCCACTCTCCATTTGGTTTGACTCAACTCAGTATACCTTTCTCCTGCATCAACCTTATAAGCAGCATAACAGTCTCTGCCCCTTCAGCACGCTCATCCAGGACACCTAATAGCTACTAAGAAAGCTCCTGTAGCACACCTGAAATCAGGGACAGCCTCCTGATGCCAACACCACAAAATACAAGAGATATTGCAATACACCCTGGATACTGACCCGAGGAAAGATTATAACTAAATGCAGGCTGGATGCTGAAGAGTATCTTCTTTGCTGCAGGAAGAAAATAAACCACAGCCTTACAGAGTATATCCAGTCATTCTCAAGCAAAGCCATCTGGCTGAGTCCTTGTCATTGTCCAGACAGGACTTCAGGAGTGTACATCAGCACTGGTATCCAGATTCAGAGTATCTGCCACTCCTGTGACACCATGCAGGCAATATTTCTCAGGTGATGGCACAGACAGACACTGAGAAGGTGAGGAAGCTGATTGGTGACAAGCATTAACACTCTTTCGTCACAGTCCCTTTGCAGACTCCAATTCAGACACCAAACAAACTCAAAGTCAAGTGAGACTTGGAGATTAGCATCTCCCTGTCTGTTATTGATGTGCTTCACATTCAAAGCAATAAAAACTGAAACACCTAGCACTCCAGACAGATAGCAGATTTCTAGGCTGAGGGAAAAAACCTGAAGAGAGTCACAAAATTAATCTCTTGTCAGAAATGAGAAATGTTATCAATTTTGTCAGTGGAAAAACCCACCTAATCCCTGCTCAAATAGTGTTTGACTCTAGCTTGTTTCTTCCAAAGTTTTGAGATAATCTAGAAACTATGCAAAAGAAAAGGCATCAAGAAAGAGAAGTGGGAATCAGAGCAGTGGTACAAATATAATCTTTTGGTGAAAAATATCTCTGTGCAAACTCTGACTCCATGGCTGGTGAAGTAGCACACTATGGCAAGAGGAAAAGGGACTAGAAAAACAAGAGAAGGAAAACAAATAGCTCTATCTCACTCAACACCACCAGATACTATAAAAAAGGGAAGAGGGTTCTCCTGAGCTTGGTACATCCCTCTGTAGTGGGAAGGTCACAGGACAGCTTTTGAAAGTTCCTGACCTGGAGGCCTTCCTGCTCTTTGAGGGCCTCTCTTTCCACATTGTGCTATTCCAGAAAACAGTCCCTGTCTCGTAGTTGCTTTAAACACTAAGTCAAGATCAGGGTATTAGAAAAGCTGTTAAATGTTAACAGGAAAAATGCTTAGTATTTTTGGGAGTTCCCTCGACTTGGGAGGGGAAAGGTTAAATTAGTAGGTTCACTGATGAAGAAAAACCACTGTCAAATGTAGCCTAAAGGATTACTTTACTGCTAATCAGTGGATTTTATTGTAATCTGAATTAAAAACACGCTGCTGGATATCAAAGCACACAGGCTTTATCGCTGAGCAGGGCTATCTGTAGTAGGGACCACAAGAACTGAAAAACAAGACTTCAAATTAAGGCTTATTCTATCCAATTAATTCAGCCTACAGAAGAGAAGTTTTAGAGGTGACATAATTGCTGAATATAGGGATTTACACACAGAAAAGCATTTAATAAGCGGAGGAGGCAAGCAGACAGGCATTTCAGTCTTTCTGTCAGAGACATAATGTGAACCAACAATTGCAAGTTCAACAAGAAAAGTTCTTTCTTATTTAAATAAGTTGTAACGTCTGGGAAAGCATAACAGTGGAGGTCACTGTCTTTTGAAATCTTTATGACAAGACTATGTATCTTTTGTATGTAAAAACACATAGTTATTACCTAGCTTCAGGGGGAAAACTGCAAGGGGCATGTTCAAGTTGGCTCCTTCCCTCACAAAGTGACGATACCTCTGTGGTGCATTCACCCTTCAAGCCATTCAGAGAAGTTTGGGGTGGGGCTGGCAGCAGAGCAGCCTGCAGGAGCACCTTTTGTACGACTGTCAGCAAGTGGCCCAGGTGCTGGGTGAGCAGCCAGAGCCCAGTACCCCCAGCTACCCCTGCACACAGGAGACAGCAGACCAGCAGCTTCATGCCACAAAGGTCTAGAAGGATCTTAAGATCAGTTCAGAACAGCTCACCCAATGCAGGGATCGTGTATCTCCCTCTGAAGCATTTGGCAGTGGCCAGAGACAGCATTCCAAAGCAGACAGCCTCCTGGGCAGGCACAGCCTGGCAGGCGCTGCAGCCTTGGCACGGGCTGAGCAGCACACAGGCTGTCCTTGGAGGTCTCCAATGCATGCAGCGACCAGAGCTGACCCTTCTTAATTTATGAGCTCGTCTGAGATCACAGCCTCATGTATTATGGCTCCAGGCTCCATTGAAATGAACTTTATTAAAATAAATTCCAGCTGCTTGGAAGGAGTTAGAGAAATGACAAAAAGAAGGCAAACTCCTCCATTCCCATACTCACTGACAGCAGAAAAAGAAATAGTTACTGGAGACCAGGCAAAATTCAGCTGGCTCAAATTGAAGGGGCATGAGAAAAGGATCTAATCAAAGAGCAAGCAATTTTGATAAAATGAGATGGTTACAAATGCCAAGGCAGAACTCCCAGCTAGACAACAGGCTTAAAGCAGAGAGACAGAAGGACAAAGGGTCAGGAGGGCACCTGATAAAGCTTCTGACTGAAGGTGGGATACATTTTAATAAATCAGATTCATTTGCAAGGGGTCTTGAATGCTTGTACCTTTCCTGTTTTGTCTGTTCCCTGGCCTTTGGTCTGATGTATTTCCTTCCCCAGGATGCCTGTGGGCTGTTAATGGAGAATATTAGGGAGCAGCACCAGGATGTACCTCACTCAGTCTGTTGTTGCCAGCAGCCTACATGCTCATTATTGTCCCCTGTTCACTAGATGCTCCTTTTATCCTTGCTTGGCTCCTGGGGAATTTCAAAAGGATGAAATTTCTAATGAAGCCTGGCATTCTTGCCCAGCCACAACTAATCAGAATTGCAGTCTGGTAAGGATCTCAGAAGAAAAGCTCCAGTTTTCTGCCCTTTCATGGGTCAGCAGTGAGGAGACCAGATCTAGACCCTACCAGAGCAGCAGAATTGCTCTCCTTGGACATAGGGGTGCCCACTCCCACCTCAGGTATTGGCACTGAAACTGCCCATTGGAGTTCCAATAGGAGCACCTAAGCTTTCAGGAGCCAGGGATATGAGGCATTAGCAATGCTTATGGACCTTGTCCCCATTCCTACCTTTCTGCTTCTCAGCAATGAATTCTCCTTGACCTTCTCACACCTTTCCCCAGTTTTAACCAGCATTGCCAGCAGCCTGCTTTCCTCAAGAAATTCTGGAGTCTCCTTGCAATCATTTTTTGATAGTGCTGGAAACAGTCTTTTTCACCTCATGTCAGGCATCACAGACCATATGAGCAATACTTTACCTGAGGTGCCTAGATCCAAGCCACCTACAGTGAAAAAAAAAACAAAAAAAAAAACCAAAAAAACCCCAAACCCACCCCAAACTAGAAGTCTGGGATCAGTGAAGTTCAGTGAAGTGGAAAGAGCCTATCTCCAGTACACTCAGCAAAGCAAAACCATTTGCCAGATAATCCTGTAAATCGGGAAGATCTGTAGCTCTTCAACAGTTTAATGGCATGCACTGCCACTGAGGGAAGGATATCACACCTCAGTAAGAACAGGTTCCACTGAAGGAGATGAGAACGTTCTGTTTCAGCAGTAATTTCACTTAATGTCAGCTCTGTAGCAGGGGTCTCATGTGAATAGTGTAGCTGCAAGCCATTAGACTTTTCCTCATGCTATCATCAACCACTTTTGGCAAGGCCTGTTAAACAGAATAACTTGCAGAATGAGCCAGAAATAGGGCCTGTGGAACAGATTCTTCAGATCACAAATGTTAAACCATGGAAATGGATTGGTGACAAAGAGGGTGGAGAGGAGAGAGAGAAGTTTCCACAGACTATTTTTTTTCCCCCCATCACCCCCACACATGTGGTCTACACCCCTACATATGTTTGCCACAAGCTTAGCCCAAGAGACATTCCAGATCTTACTCAAGAGCTGAAACCTGGAAGAACTTGCCAAGTCTGACATTAATCAAAGGGCAGGGTAACAGTGTGTGGTGAGTGTAATGGAGTCACCCATGCTTAGATTCCACAGACAAGGGGCAGAGAGGTACCAAGGGCCCTGCAGTAATGACTCTGATCTGTAGTCTGAGGCTCTCTTCAGCAGCCACTGAAGGGCTCACCTCCCAGCTCAGATTAGGTTTTGAGCTGTGACTAGGCTGTCAGTTTAGGCAGCCCAGGTGTGCTCCCAAAGTTAGAGAGATGAAGTGTGCTTTGGGGAGCACTTGGCTTTGAAAGAAGGTTCTTTGAATTTTATGGCTCCTTCCTGTCTTGCCTCTACTTCTGTCTCTCTCCCCACTACCACTGGATTAGTTTACCAATTTTCACAGAAACATTATGAGCATGAAAGAAAATGTCTCTTCACTTAGCTAAATCCAAAGTGTGCCAAGATAGATGGCTGCTGAAGAGTGAATACCATTCAGGGCATGTCAGATTACAAATAAGGAAGCTAAATTTTTCTAGCAAAAAAAAAAAAAAATTAAATACAGCAAGAGGGTTACCATGTGACACAATTAGTCTACCATGCTTATACAATTCTTCTAAAAATTAAAGTTATACATCTATGTTTCATAGAGACATTTAGGAAAACTAAGTATGTAAGTTTGATAGACTTGGAGACTTACATCTTTAAAATTCCTGAGAAGATATTACAGAAAATCAGCAATACAAATGTATGTGCTAACACATTACTGGTGACATAAGTTAATTTAGGGAGACCTATTAGGAGAATGAGATAGTTCATATAAATGTGTTATTTTATTTATCACAAATGTTTGTGTACTTGATTTAAAAGACAGCTAAAGATTTAGTGCGCCTTGGGATATAGGCTGGGGATTTTTATAAAGCTATAAATGAAAAGGGAGAAGAAAGGAGAAACACATTTCAATTTTATATACCCAGTACTGAGACTGGAGCTAAATACAGAGTAACAGAACAGTGCTCCCAAATAGCCACAACTCTGTCCCATGGGGGCCTGGCAGGTAACATATGGAATTGTTAGATGGAAAATGACCCACCAATTTCTGGCTTCAGTAGAACTTTTTTCCCAATGGAGTAAGAGCAGTAACTAAATAAAAATTCATGGAATAGGCTGAATGATGCAGGTCCATATCTTATCAGAGCTGGTGCCTATGTTCAAATGATGAATTAGTTTTGGCAACTGAATTTGGAAAGTTATTGCTGTTTTTATTTTCCTTCAGTGGAAGAAAGACGAGCAGTTGGAAAGGAAGCCTATAAATCTTAACATTAGAGAGGGGAAAGGGCAAGGTGTTTTACATACATACAGGGGCTAGACAAGAAATTGTTTTTTCTAGACACAAAGAGCAATGTGCAACAGATTCCTTTTGAAGATTTTTCATTTGCTGAAAAATAGAAAAAATATTCAGTGCACATCCCCTTTGTTCTTTTAATTCCAGGTTTTATTAATTTTCACTGAAAAATCTGTAGGCATTTCAACATGAATAAAAACATACAGCTTCTTTTACATAAAAAAGTGATCACAGATTTTTGCCAGAAAGAGGAAATCACAAAAGAAAGCAAAGCTCTCTACCTCTTTGGAAGATGACATAACCAGAGTTTTTCTGGGATGAGGAAAGTTTGGGAATCACCTCACCCTTAGATGAAGTATCTGACCCAAACAGAGGTTTGCTGCTCTCCACTATGGATCACAGATGGGGAATGCACATTCCCAATGGGGAAATAGCCAAGTAGAACAAGGCTGCTGAAAGGGTGATGGGAGCAGCAATTGTAAATGATAAAAAATCCTGACATCAGTTGAAAAGCAGTCTGAGGAACTCCAGCCTGAAGAGGAAAGAACAAGAAGATGCAGCAGATATTTAACTGTTCTCATAAAACTTTCCCTTGGCTATTTGCAGTGACTCCTCCTATCCCTGGGCAAGATGAACAAAATTACCTAATTAAGTCCCCATCTTTGAATGTCCCAATTAAACCAGCTCCTCACCTTCTCTTGCTGAGAGGCACCCTGCATTCTCTGATTGAAGCTGGTGGCAGCATTTAATGTAGTATGCTGATAGCTTACGGCTAAGAGTTAGAAGCTCTGAGAATCTCTCCTGTGCCTGTGAATTTGGGATGGAGCTGGTAAGCAGCGGGCTCTAGAAGGAACATGGACACTTTAGTTTGAAATGAGCCATTGAGGAAGTTCCTGAACTCTATGGTAACAGCAGGTGATGAGGGTAATAGGGGCTGGCAGTAGCTTCAGAAGAGGTTTGCCTCTTACCTTGGCAAGCACAAGGGAAACTCCCTTCTCTGCCTCCTCTTCCCCTTAAACAAAACAACCCCCTCAGAGCATTTTGGAAAGGATCATTAGTGCACTAGGATGACAAGGCATTCTGCAACATGGGCCTGAGGAACTGCTTCCAAGAAAGAAATCCTCATACACACAGATCACAGGAACTTGAGCCCTTTTCATATCAAAGCAACTTGCTCAAGGGCCTTCAAAGTGCATTCTCCATTCCAAGGCCTAATGGAGCTGGAAACCTTCATGGAATGAGAAAAGATAAATTTCTGCCAAAGAGCCCCACTCCCTGGATTTTTAAGAGATCAAAATGTTTCAAGCTGCTAGGTCTGCAACTAAATATGGGATAAAATGGAATCTTTTATCCCATTAACAACCCTGCCTTCACACTCCTTTTTCTTCAAGTCCCTAGTTTAAGAAGGATTAGAGTCTTGGGAGGTGAGGGAGAAAAAGTACTGAAAGGAGAAAAACTGCTAAAGACAAAGCAATGACATTTTAGACAATGGAAAACTGAAATTAAATATAATTGCATAATTGGAGTAAGGTAGGATCAAATATTTCTGATTTATTATACAGCTTGACTCTTGATTTCCAAGGAGTAGAATCAGCACTCTGATATATTATGTGACTCACAGAAAAACAGTTTCAACTTGAAACTGTAGATGACAAGATCTACAGCTGATGACTCTGCAGCACCCTATATAAGCTTTTGGGGTGTGATTTCCACATCAAGATCAGAACAGGTTGTGGCTGAGGTGAAGCCAAGATCATGCCAAACTTTTTTTTCTTGATCTTAGTTTTAAATCCAGTCCAGTAACCACTTGCCACATCAAGCCTTATGCATTTACCAAAACCTTCACAAACCTTTCTCTTAAAACTATAAATCCTGGATAAATCCCCAAAACTCCTTTTAGTCCTCAACTCTCCTGAATGCTTCCCAAGCCTAGCCTCACCTAAGGCTGTCCTGACTGGCACCTATATATCCACGGCCCTTCTTGGAACCAGCCTTTATTCTTGCCCTTTAGGCAAGGAAAGGAAGAACAGAATGATAAATCTTAATCCCAGCCCAGTTCTCTTGGTCTGGGAGAATAAAGGGTTGAGCATGAAGCAGTTGCTCAGGAGATTCCATCATTATGTCAGAAGCTAGCAGACTAACCTTTCCCACCAAGCTGATTTCAGGGTGGAGACAGAGACTACTGCTTTCTCCTCTACTTCTGCTTTATCCTCCCCTTTGCTACTGGAGCATAGGAGTCCCCAGCATGGCTTGTGAGGAATTCAAGAGGCGAGAAGAAGATCTCATTACAATTTTGCTGCCTATTAAAGAGTGAGACAATGGAGTGGTGGTAAAGAGTAAATAGCTGTATGCAATTATGAGAATCGCCAGACATCTCATTTCATGTCAGGCAAGACTATTGCCTAATAGGAAGACAATATAATCCTGCTGTTGCCTTGCTCAGATTAGAGAGACTTGAGCTAATTAGCTTCCACTATAGCCAGGCATGAAACTGCCAACTTTATTTTATGATAGCCATCTGAACTCTGATGTGCTCTCTGCATCTTCTCGTCACATAAAAGCTGGTGTAACCAGCTTCACTACTCTAACAAAGTGCAAGCTCCTCACTAATGACCACTGGGATACTGAGGGAAATCTAAGAGAAAACAAGAGAAAGTTCCCAAATCCCAGACATACCCCTGCTGTGGAGCCTTGGTCCCTGGAAGGACATCTTCCCACTTTTGCTCACAGCTCACCAGTGTTAGGAGATTCCTTACAGCCAAGAGCCTGGACCCCACAGCATTCTGCAGCCAAACCTTCTCATTAAGTTTTGGTATTCATTAGCCAAAGCAGGAACTGCTGGGAACTCCAGGAAGAGGCAGCAAGTGTGAGAACCAATGTTCAATCCGGTGTTACAGGAGGCAGGAGATTGTTTTCATAACATCTGTGGTGAGAGTGTATAAGGCAATAGACAGACTGCCAATACTTGGAACTACTCAAAAGGCTACTCTGACAACCTCACTGATTGTTTTATAAACAATTGGTTTCAAACTGATCCTGAAGTTAATGGGAAAGGCAACCGAGTCACTTAAGGATAAAGGTGCTGTGGTTTCTGCATTCCCTGCTGACTCCTTCCACAACAGCAGCCCTGCACTGCAGTGCTCACATCAGGCACAGAGTTCTGTTCATCCATCTCTCACTGCTGGCAAGAACCAGTGTGGCAAACCTCACTGTCAGGTGGTTTTGACACCTGACAGCAGATGAAATAATGAAAACAGTAGCTCAGTACTGAAATACTGCTGCAGCTGAAATGCAGCCTACCTGTCTTGTAAGTCCCAGTCCCCTGAGAAAAACTCTTCCAGAGAAATTTTCTTCCTATATCCCCCCCATGGCTGGCTGCAACTCATCCTGCTACCCTTCATGGCCATACCACAGCTTGGCATTTGCTCAGCAAACCAAGCTACCTGGCCATGCTGGCTGGCTCCTCAGGGCAGGGCACTGCTCTGTGGGGGCCCTTCCTGTCACTGCCTTGTCAGGCCAAACCCCACACACCACCACTCTCTGTCCCAGACACCTCCCTCACCTCCAGACCATGTGCCAAGGCCTCCCCCTCCTCCTTAGGCAGTTCCTTCCTAAGAGTACACCTCACCTTCCAGAGGCTCCCACACTGCCCCAGCCCACCTTGCACACCACCTCACTCCACAGGTTCATACAGACCTGGTACTCATGCATTCCACATAAAAACCAAACAAGACAAAAAAAAAGCCCCCTTCAAAAACACCCACCAAACCTCACACAACAGTAGCACTGGCTGCATCATTTCAGCTTCTCCACCACCTCTCCCCAGCCTCTCAGCACACAAGGAGACATTAGCTCCCACCAAGCACCAACGTGACACCAGTGACACACCTGCTGCCATGCAGGCACTGAAGCAAAATCCTGTGCAAAACTGTGCTCAGCTCCCAGGTGACTGGGAATGCACTGGTCTTGAGGAAAGGCATCCACGGATTTCTCCAGGCAGCTTCCCCCACACTCCACATGGAGCTCACCTCACTTCTGCTCTGCCCTACTTTGTTCTGCAGCTCTGAAGAATTGCCCACAGTTGGCTAGAGAAGCCTCTCCAAAATACAAAGGGCTCAGGTGTCAGGGTCTTTGCCCAAGTGAAAAGTGACAGGATGAGAGGAAATAGCCTCAAGTGGCACTGGAGAGTGGGGAAAAAAGGGGATTAGATTGAACACTAGAAAAAACTCTTCACTGAAAGGGTTGGCAAACATTCCTCAGTCTATCCCACCTCAGAAGACCAACACACCCTGGTTTTAGGTCACAAGTTTAGAATATAGCTTTATAATCCTATTTTGTTCAATCTCAAATATTTTACATAATTTTTACTATGAGGTAACCACTGAGAAAGTAGAAAAAAATCCCTCAATTAGAAGTTATTCAACTATTTTCAGTCTGTTTATGCAGAAGAAAAAAAAAAACCAAAACCACTTTGTTTTAGAGGAACTTACATCCTCAAGGGAAAAACAGTTATGCCAAAAAAAATCCCAATCAGTGCTTACCAGAGTTAATTACAACATCATATCAAAAGAACAACTTATTTTTGAATACTTGAGAGTATAGTGAAAAAACCTCTGCCAAAATTAAAGGTCTGCACTGTGCTGGGTTATTGTTCCAGGCTGTCTGCAGACATCACTGCATGAGTTATACTATTCTGACATCATTTTGCAAGTTCAGTGCACAAAGCACATGCCTATACTATAACATGACAGGACCTCACATTTCCACCCTAGTAAACCCCAAATAGTTTCCAGAAGGGCTATGCAGAAAATACCCAGGAAGCACTCTGGGTAAGCCATTCAGATGATCACATGCTCTGGGATTCTTGCTGTCTCTGAAGAACTTCCATATGTCCAGTCTGTAACTCTAAGGAGGGCAAAAAGAAGGAAGAAGTTAGTCTGGTGCACAATCCTCTGATCTCCTGCACTGTCACAACTCTTGCTTAGGAGCTGGTTACCTGATGGTGGCAGACAGATTCCAGAAGAATTGCAATCAGACAATCTCCAGAAAAATTGTTTGTACAAGGAGAGACAACATGGAAAAGATTTAAGCTTATGAACAGCAGATAACACTAGCCAGAGACACATGATGGAAAAGGTCTGGCATTCTGGTGACACAGTGAGGATCTGGGGTCCTGCAGGAGGCCTAGGTCTGATGTCAGTATAGTTCCTAACCTGGCAAACACTCACAGAATGAAGAGCAACATCAGGATAATCCCTGAGCTGCTGCCATTGTTCAAAGAAACATTGTGAAGGAATGGGAGTTACATCTGGACCCCAAAGGTGGGAAGGAAAAGGCTCTCTTGTTTCCTAAAGATAAGGCCTGTTGTAGTTACAGAAGTAGGTTTCCATACTTTCTGCTAAACTCTGCATTGTTGAGGACAGAGGAGTTACTCCATGATGCCATTCATCAGTGAGAGAGCTATAGGAAAGAAGATAACAGAGAGAAATTTAATTGAAGTGCATGAAAATACCATCCTTGGGGCCTAAAGCAGCATCTTTCCTCTCAGATTCCATACCTCATAGAGCATCTACATATTACTTGGAGCATTATCCTTCTCTTAAATCCCTATTTTAAATGGAGCTAATATTTTTTGCCCAGAGAGCTGAGAATAATTTTTCTCCAGGTACACAGCATCCAATATTCCCCTAATCCCTCCCCACAAAAGCCAAACAGCACACAAACCCCAGTCAATTGTATTATTAGGAGCTTAGAGGAGAGAAACCAGACAATTTATACTTGTGAGAAGAAAGAATTCATGGCCAGGGTTACAGAATTTACTTAGGAGAAGGTAATTTCCCATGTTTGGCAGAGAAGATTCCTGACACAAGGCAAAAAAATTGCATGAACTCTGCCAGCACACACCTGCTAGAAATTGTTTATAATGGCTAAAGCACATTTAGTAGCTTTACTAGCAACGTTTTACTAATAGCTTTGGTTCACTAATTGCATATTTTTTGCTAAGGGCCTTTTGCAAGTGTACAAGTTTGAAGACTTGCATGCTAGTAGATTTTTACATTGACAAGCTTTTAGTATCAACCTGCTTTAAGATGTCATTCATAAATGCTGACTGCTAACTGAGGCTTATATGTAATAAAAGGCCAAGGCTAGAGCAGAGTCTCAGAGGCTGATGGGGTAGATCCAGCCCATGAATAATTGAGGGTATGTTCTCCATTTATGGCATTGAGTGGTAGCATTTGTGAGAACCCCAGGGTCCTTTGGCTTTTCAGCAGCGAGCCCCCGTGGCTGCCCGTTCCTCACTTTCCTCAACAATGTCACAGAGTCTGTCACCAGCACTTGCAGTCTGTCCTTTGGCAGCCAGAAACCAGGCTTTTCTGAAGTCCACCACATTCAGCCTAAATCCTGAACACAGCTGGCAGGGACCAGCCACACCACCACACATGGGAGAATTATAGGGAAAAGAACAGCTGCCACATGTTAAACTGGGGTATGTTCCATACAGAAAACAAGATGCATTGTGACCTACAGACTTACCCTTAGCCACTCTAACTAATGCAATTCCTCTTCCCACTCCTAAAAAAAAAAAAAAAAACACCTCATGGAAAGAATTATAGCAACTCGTGAGTGCTTCATGATCACACAGAACAAGAAACGTGACCAGTTCATTACTAGGGGCCTTGCTTCAGGCCACAGGGTGGTCACAACTCTGCTCTTTCAATATTAATTATTGGCCTGGGACATCTACAGAGCAGCTTATTGGCTGTGCACAAAGTGCTTCCATGTGCTGAGCTTCTGCAGAGGCTGGCCCTGTGGGCTTTGCTAGACAAACACTGCAGCTCCCAAGAAGTCTGAGTGCTAGGCTGATTTCTAGTTCCAGCAGCAAACCTCCACCTCTGGAGAGGAGCTGGGAGCCTGGCCCAAGGAGCAGCAGCAGATTTCTTAATCTCTGAAGATCTGAGGACTTTCTTCCTGGAATGTTTTTGAAATCAAATTTATAAGTATTCAATGCACTCTCCTTCCCCTCTGACTGACAACTCAAAGGAACTGAGGCTGGAAGGAAACAGGGAAAAATGGGGACAAGAAGCATCATGGGAATTCCCTCATGCTGAACTTCCAGACCTAGGTAGAGCAGAAACACAAGAAGGAAACACAACTCTCACAATAGTGGAAGACATGCAACAAAATATCCAATTGTGTGCTTCTCCAAGAAATGGAAGGGAAAATTATCCCTAAAAATGCCGAGCATGTAGCACAAATCGTTTACGAGGAGAATACATCTGTAATTACAAGTTAATTTAGCTACCCTGCTGCCAGGAGTAACTGGGAGCAGACGGAAGCGATCAGTGTCATCTTCTCATTCCCCTGGGACCAGCCCGGGCTGGGTTTTCTTGGTGGAACACCTCCCTCCAGTGGCCAAAGGTTTCCACAGAGCTCGGGCAGAGCTGGGGACCCAAGCTGGGACAAGCAATTGTCCTCAAGTCCCCTGCTTTCTCCTTCCAGCTCCACAACCGGCTGGATGGAAACCAGCAGCACCCTTCCCCACCTAGGAGCCATCCGGTCAGGGCTGGCAGTTCTGCCAGGAGTGTAGCCCTCCAAGCTGTGGGGCCCTGGGAAAGCATTACCTCCTGATTAAAGCAGGGTGCTCTGGGAAATCAAACAGAAAGGGGACACTCCATGTGACCAAGAAGCAAGCTCTCCTCAAGCACAGCCCAGGACAGACTAAAGGAACAAGTTGTACTCACGAGTAGGACAGATCATTGCACCCTACTGTGGCTCCAGGATCCATTTAAGTCCCTCTTGCTCTGCACTCATCTGGTCAGGGCTCCTGAAATCTTGACTTAGACCAGTTGCCACCAGTGTTTGCTGATAGAACCTGCTATCAGCAGGTACCTTCTCTGCAAACTTCACTCTGTTTCTTCAAAACATATATGAGGACTTAGGTCATCACTTCCTAAAGCAACAGCTGTAAAATTCATTAGTACACCACTTCAGTTTCTTCTAAGCCATTTCAAATGTCCAGATGCACCAATATGGTGCAGGATCTGAAGGAATTTTGAGATCCAGCTCATATCCACTTCTCAGTTGCTTAGCTGAGAAAAGCAAGAAGATTTATATAGTTGGTCTATCTACTTCTGAAGAGCTTTTCAAGGCCAGCATGTGGTGACATAAACTATTGAAAAATGGCCATCTAGTTTTCTTCCTTCTCACAGTGGAAGGGCAAGGGCTGAGGAATCCTACTGAAAGTGAGTAGGAAAAAATGATATAGTTAAGCTTGCAAGAGCTGTATGCACTGTGGGCATAGCAGCAAGCTTGTATTTCATCAGAATTAGTCCCCAAGGCTTATGACTTCAAACTGTGCAGACTGTGCAGATCTGAAGCAACATCTTCAAGTATTTCGCTTAGGAGATAGCAGGTAATACAAGGAACTATCACTCAGTCAGCTCACCCTAAGACAAACATACTTCATAAAACAAGAGAAAGTTTACTTTAGAATACAGCCCAGAAAAATTGTAACCTCCCCCTGCTGGGCAGGATCTTTAGAGCCCACACTGATCTCACACATGCACATCAGAACTTTTGGTACTTTGAATAAATAAGATGTCAGTGATCTGCACGTAAAGCAGAAAGGAGTGGAGAGGAAGCAAGGGGAAAACAATTCAATACACAAGTCCCAGACAGAGAGATATATTTTTTAGCAAAGTCTTTATTACAGAAATATTCACCCTCTAGACTTTTATATCTGTACATGCATTTCTTCCAGTAGGAAGATGTTGCTAAAAACAGACAAAAACGGAAATCCAGAATGGGCTCCTTTTCACTTGCTGCTCAGCATTGGCATCTGTAACTGAACAAGAATCTTACAAATAAGAACTCATTAGAGAATAGACTTTGTGTTACAAAAGCTAGCAAGCTTTACTGCTAAAGGTGCCTTCTGCTATAGAAAAGGTCAGCTTGAAGGATCTGTGCAGGAAGGGGCAGATATCTCAGAATTGCAAAGCCTTATCAGACCTCCATAAAAACTACTTGCCCAGTCATTCTCCCCAGTCATCACTCTGTCCAAAGATGAGGACAGAGCAGGGACTCCCAGCTGGGGCCCTGATTCTCTGCACCAGCCTTTCTTCCCAGAAGGAAAACCAAGTAGGTTTTACCAAGTTAACCAAGTTAGGGTTATTACTACCTGCCCCACCCCTGACAGGAGACAGTCCTGGAACCACCTCTGTAAGGCAAAGGCTCACTCACCGAGTACCTTGTAACAGGTCCCTGGCAAGGACCATCCACTTATCTCCCATCCAGCTTCCTGATGTCACAGTCATTGTACCACGTGTAACAGCAGGAAATCTGCTGTGCCCAAGACACCTCTAAAAGTGAGGATTTGCACCCAGCTCTCTTACGTAAGCAGTTGGGGCAGTGCTTCTTGTGCATTTCCTACCTTCTTCTGGTCTGCACCACTCCTTGCTGCTGACCCCTGGCTAAATAGAAAAAACAGCCCAGCCATTAGCACAGAAACCTGCAGCCTGCACAACTGCAGAACCTGCTACTTATCTGCTGCAGTGCTGGCACTTGAGGCAGAACTCAGGATGCAGCCATGGCTCCGGACCACAGTGGAGTCAGAAGAATGGACAACTGAAATAAAAGCAACTTATCTTTGCATCCCAGCTACAGAACCTATACTGGGCGCTGACACGGGTGATATTTCCAATATACAGCATCAGCAATCCAGTCAGATCTTTCCATATTCATATCTAAATCCACAGCTAACAAATTTTATGTTCATAAAGGAGCAGGGGAAGAATCAAATTAATTGTAATCTCTATAAAGTTGGCAACCCGAGAATGCAAAGAGCAGAGCCAGCCTGGGGCTGAGTCCACAGTATGCAGCAGTCTCTGAAGTAACCTTCAAGCTGACAGGAGCCAGCAAAGCAGAGCTAGGGAGAGAGGAAAAGATAAAGAGGCATATGGGAGAAACATGTCAAATCCAAAACCCAAGGGATCCATTCCAGAAGTAGCTGAGCACCACCACCACAATCTGCCAGGTCACACTAGGAATAAACAAGTAGGCTTGGCTCCCTCCTGGTGGCTTCTCATCATGCTCAAAGGGAAGAGCTCCACTGAAGGCAAGGCATAGCTGACTCCAGAAACAGGAGAAGCGTGATAGTAGCACTCTGTATTTCAGATCAGAACCTAGGCTGGAAGATGTATAGTAGGAGCTGAATCAGGTCAACTGCAAGGGATGAGAAGGCCTATAAAGCATGACTAGTTATCACCACAAGTCAGTGAAGCAAGTGAAGCTAGCAAAGCACTGGAATCTCAACAGAATTCCTGGCTCATGAGACTTCAGGAGGGAGGTGAAAAGATGTGCAGAACAGCAAGGGAGAGAAAAGTTATTGTATGTTGGGTCCAGTGGGTTGTAGAATGAAGATATGAATAGTATTGTTTAACAAGGAGCAGACAGCAAAAGCATTGTCCCCTCAGGTTAATCAGTGTCTCATGTGACACAAGACAGTTTAAGTTCTGCTTCTTGAAGTAGAAATAATCCAGAGGCAGGATGCAGGTGGCCCAAGGACCCTATTGCCAGAAGATCAGGCTGTGTTGCAGCTCTAACAGTTCTTAGCAGAGTGGTATCAGAAATGGGATGTCACAGGAATAATGGTCAATGGTTGGACAGTCTGGGTATGAGGCAGGAATGTTCTGTTTGCTCCTTTCTCTGTGGTGCCGTAGCTCTGGAGTAGCCGACTCAAGACTTGGGCACTTTGGTGTAGTCTTCACTGTGTATGTTCTTGCAAAGCGAAATGGACAGTATCATCCCCAGCAGCTGGAACAAGTATGAAGAGTGGGAACAAAATCAGCAACCAGACAGATAAGGTGGGAAGAACAGGTAATATGGGGGAGCAGAATACAGTGAACATCTTTTAATGACACCATATAGGTGAATAGAGTTAGTCCTCAATACAAGGCAAATGCAGTAAACTGAAATGACAAAAAAATTGGCTTCATAAAGATGTGACTTCATCTGGAAACTATGTTATGGGCTTTCTAAGGCAACAAATGGGATTTCACTAAAGTGGGATTTTGCTTGCCTCAGTATTCTGGTTACAGAATTGCCAAAAGCCAGATACAGCAGGCAGAACCACAAGTAGACAAGGCTTTGTTATATTTTTAATCCAATCAACAAAAGCCACAGTTCAGGCAGACACAACCAAGAGCTAGAACTGCACTGCCACTCAACCAGGTTCTATTACTTGAGAGAACAGCTTTGCCTTTAAAAAAGTCTCCATGATAAGACAGTATAGGTTCATGTCAGGAAATCACCTACCTCTATAACAGCAACACCAGTGCAAACCCCAAGAATTATACCAAGGTTGTCCTTCAGCCACTCCTCTACACCATCCATGCATCCCTATAGAGAAAACACAGCCACAAAGAAGAGAAGCATGGCTCTAAATATGTCAAAACTGAAAATCCATAACATATCTTTGCACACAGGAATTATCCCAGTTACATGCTATACCATGTTTCATGGAAGCTTTTGCAAAAAAGTGCAGGATCCCCATCACCCTGTCCCCCCTTGCCCCAAATTCCATGGGTACTTCAAGCAATAAGGACATAAAAGAAGTGCTCTAAATTTTCAGAGGAACAAAGACAAGGCAGCCTCAGTGGAAGCTTCACAGGGCCCAGACATACTCACTCACCTGCTCATGAACAGGCCAGTCAGCATATGTTGCAGTGCCATTGAGAGGGTCTTCCAGATTGCAGAAACCTCTTCCTTCCATTAAGTCCTTCGATCTATTGGAGCAGGAGCACGGATACTCAGTATTGCTTTTGTTCCTAAGAATCTCATTGTTTTCCCATTCCTTTGGTCCAGTCCAGCCACAGCAGGCAATCTAATAATGAGAGAGAGATCATTACAGTCCTACCCTTTGCACTGGCAAGATAGCTGCACATGACAATAGGCAGGTAGAAGTACTCAGGAGCTCTCGGTGCAACAACAGGCCATACAGTTTGCATGAATTAGCAGCACTAAACACCACCCTGGTTACTTATGTACAGAGCTGTCCAGAACACAGGGACATTATTTCCTCCTGAAGAGCCACTCTGCTAGCAAAACAAGAGGTCAAGGGCCCCGGGTCTCGGCCCTGGCCCCGGGACAGCAGCAGCCACCACACGGTGGCGTCCCCACGCCGCCAAGCCCCAGCACAGCACCGCGCACCAGCGCCCGCCTGGGTGCAGCACGACCAGCTGGAACACGGGATTGGGAAAATTTCCATCCAAAGAAACATTTACATTCCTATAGAGCCACGTGATAAAACCGTATTTGCTGAAGGGAAAAGCACATCGGGAAGTCTAGCAGGGAGTAAGATCCTAAGCATGGATCCCAGTGCTTGCCCAGTAGTACAGAGTAGAAAGGCTGTCCTATGTCAAGGTAGAAGTTTAGGGAAAATGCTTCTTTGCTTGGAAAGGAAAAGTAACATTTCTGCTATAATAGACATGAGATAAAAACAGCTGAACATCCACATCAGGACAAGCATTTGGTTTCCAAAAGAGTGCTGTGAAGACACAGCCTCCAGAAGGAACTACATTTCCTTCACAAGAGGTTTGGACTTTAAACTCCCAGTTTACAGAACCCCACTCTCTTTAAAATGCTAACTCCCAGTGTGTGAGATGAAGTAGACTCTTAACACTCAAATTCTCCATCTCTGCAAAACCTTTTTCTTCTGTTCCTACATAAAAGAAGGGCCCAAGCAGTAGCCTCTCTCCACAGGAGAATCAGGCTTCTCTTGAGTTCACCACCAAGGAGTTACAACTGCAGTGAAAAAACATGCATAAATCATTCTCCAAGGAGGAGAAATACTGCAGGTCAGTGTTTTGCAAAGCAAAGAACAGAAAGAAGACAAATGCTGTTACTCGTAGTTACTACCCATCAGTCCCACGCTGGCCGTGTGTTTAACTACAACAGCCAGCCAGCTCTCAAGCTTGTGGTTTGGCAGTAAACAGCTGTCATGACTCCAGTGTGCTTGAATACTCTCTAGCTGCTCAAGAGCTGACCCTGATGCTAAAACAGAAACCATGGGCACTTGGATGGCTCCCAAGAACGCTGATACTTGCAAAAGAACCATCACAATAAGCAAGCAACATGCACCAAGTAGTAAGGCAGGTGGTGCTGCTGACTTGGCAATAACTAGGGACTTTTCGTTACAAAAATCATGTACAGAATGTTTTTCACACGTTAGTATTCAGGAGGCCCAGCAGACAAAGAGAAGTGTTGCAGTGCCATTTGACAGGCTAGATACACTAGCACACAGCCAACACTAGCTAGCTCTAACACCCAGCAGACAAGAATGGTTCAGGGTCTGACACAGAAGCACCAAGCAAGACCATTTTCTAGTCTGCAGGCACCAAACCTCACAGGCCACTTTGTAGATCAGCCAGATCAATGTGCAATAGTTGCTTTTCTGTCCTCAGCCTAGCTTTAAAGGTCATTGCCTGCATTGACAAATAGCATCATCTACCTCTTGCTGCCCCCCACAACTCACCTGTGTCTGCACATAGTCCCATGCATCTTGCAAGTTCCTCTTATCTTCATCCAAAGGGTCATAATTTTCAATCAGATCTACAACTATGCCAGACAACTCAACTTTCAACTGGCAAGAAAAAAAGAGGCAGAAGAGTTAGATTATCAGTTCTTGTAGCCTTTTCTTTGGTCTTTCAGATACACATATAAAGCTACAGTCACTCATAAAAGCTGACTGCAAATAGTTAACAAGTACAGATAAGGGCAGCAACTTTGCTGCTCAACAGCCAAAGCACCAGCAAGTCCTTGCCAGGACATGGGGAAAGCCTACAAGCCAGGAGAGCAGTAAGGAAACAGATCAGGTATGGTTACCTGCTAAGACACAGGCTGAACAACTAACTGCCTGCCCCAGACAAGACAGATGTGCAAGGTAAGTGCAAGCTGAAGGACAACACTACCTTAAGGACTCACAGATTATGTGTTTCTAATTTTGTACTGCAGGAGAGACCCTGGTCCAGGATCTCTGCCCTGCAGCTCATCTCCACTGCTCAGAGAAGGTGTAAACCACTCTGCTCGTGAATGCAGATGGGTTTGCTGATACACAACTGATGGAAACTTGCCTTTTTCACAAGGTGCTGATCTACCTCTCCTCAAACTCCCACAAGTCCTGTTTCTATATTAAGACAGGAAGTATTACAACTACCTAAACTGCTCATTAACAGTCTTATCACAAAGTTCAGGTGTATCAAATCATCCCTTCACCACCATTCCTTTTTCAGAGATATTTACAACACCCTTCAGTTTGATGAGAGGTGCAAGCTACCACCTGGCAGACTCCTTCACCTTCTCCCTCCCACCTCCTTCCAAAGCTCTTCTTAACCAGCCTTGGTTAACCAGTACATAAGGACTGCTAAGGACAGACTCAGATTCACAAGAGGTTGAAGAAAAGTGCCATTAGACTGCCCAAGGGATAGGATAGAGTTACATCAGCCTAAGCACCAGAATGTTCCCATCCCACCTATTACCTTTTTGACTGTGGTGCTACAGCATATTTCAAATCAGTGGAAATGGGTTTCTCTTTTCTTCTATTATCAAGAATGTTCAATGACCATGGCAAATGCCAGGACACTCAGCAAGAGGAAGCACTGCTTACTGTTGAGAGAAGCTTCTCTACATCAGCAACTCCTCTTCCTAGGAAAACTGCAGCTCAGTTTGCTGGGATCAGCTATGTCAGGCCAGACGGACGGAGCTGCATGATCTTTCTTCTCATGATGTCTATCTCTTCCCCTTTTAATTACTTCACTTCCCCTTTTTCTTCCCTTCAAATCAAGGCAACCTGACCTGGTTCTCACTAATGAGATTGGCCTTGGCTGCTGCCATAAGTCTTATCAGTTACTGAACCTGTGAGTTCCCACCCTGACCCCTCCTGCACACTGCTGCTCCACATGCAGAGGGAGGCAAGGAGAGCTGGGTTTGTTTTCATACCCTGGGCCCATCTTGCACCTCAGCTATTGGGTCAGATGGAGCCTACTGCCACTTCTGCAGGAATCCCAGGACCCCACCACAAGCAGACAGGACTTGAACCTGATGTCCCCAACCACAGCTACATAGGGAAGCTGTATGTCTGCTTTGCCCTTACTCTTACAAAAGAAGAGGAAAGAAGTCCTGCAAACAGCTCTTGTTTCAAAAAGTGAAGCATTTCAAATTAAAGAAAAAAAAAAATCAGGCATTCCTAGGTGTTGTAGCAAGCAATCTGAGAGAGGGGGAGTATTATGCAAACAGTGGCACAGTTCTGGAGCCACATAGGCAGCTTGTTTGTGGGCTTAACCTATAAAGCAGCCGAAAGGGAAAACACAGGCATCTGCAGCTGTTCACCCTTAAGCACCTGGCAGAGGAAAACCGAAAGAGCAACAAGCTAGAAAGGCACACAGAACACACAGGCTTTCAACATCCTAACCACCTCCACCCATTTAAAGTTATCAGGACTTAGCACTGTGTGAGACATGAATACCTCAGGAAATGGCTACCCTTGCTTTCAGGGCTTCTTGCCTTTTCCCACTCTAGCAAGCCCAGTGTCCAAAGGCACAATCCCACCACCTCAAAGCAGAGGCACTTAGAATCTAGGCACCAAAGCCACAGCTCACTGCCAGAAAGCAGCAAGGCTGTCAGTCTCCCCACCACATGGGCTACTGAAGAGGGAGATGGGGAAAGCTGAATGCCAGAGGCAAGACCAGGTCTTTGATCAGGCAATGGATTGTGCAGGCTTCTTCCCCTATCAGACACTGTCAGCCATCTATCCTGTCCCTGTCAGATGCAAGCTAGATCCTTTCCTCAGCACTTATTAACATCTAGCCTGCACACAAAAGCAGGCTCAAAAAACTGGAGGGAGCTCTCCTCTGCCTTGTCACTTCAGATCCTGAAACTCACGCATAGTCCATAGCCCCAGACAAGTCACTGCGTGCATTCACACAGGCCTGTCTGCTGCAAACAATAGCTAGCAAGTAGGGCTATTCCCAAAACACCACCATTCTCCTTTACTCAAGGCACTTAGAGCCAAGCTGCACAGAACTGTGTGAACTAGGCCAAGAGAGAACTTGCCCAGGCTCTCACACATTTAGGGGCTTGTGATCCACTAGATGTAGGTGAGTAGCAACATTCAGTTCACAAAGCAGAATATCATTTGCAGCATTTGTGATGTTACTATGTTGTCGTCAATAAAAAAACCCCACCCCAGAGTTACAGTCACCAACAAATGTAGGGAAACAAATCTTGCATCAACATCCTCCCAAAAGTACTGGGCAATTCCAGTCTGAAGGGGCATTCCTCTAAAAATGCCCATGGGAGAGGCAAAGCAGCAGCCTTCCTGTCAGAGGTTCAGCCTTTTACAGTTACACTAACTCTATTCCAGTATACTGTTATTTGTCAGTGTGGGGGAGGACTTTGACACCGAAAAGGAACAGATATGCCAACAATAACTTCAAGTGAATCCATAGAAGTAAATACTTCAGTTACAAGTGAAGGACTGAGTACCTCCTTGCTACATTCTGGATCCAAAATCTTTTCCTTCACCCTTGTTCTTCCTTGTTTTATATCTAACCAAGTTCCTGAAGTCAGAAAGAAATAAACACAAAGAACACAACAGATATCTGGGGACTGGCTGTTGAGCAGTTTCAGTGTGCCTCACTGTACTCCAAGCTGCCCTGGGATGACGTACAGCCAGCGAAGCAGAGCGACTCACACAGCAGCACTGAAGCACAAACCCCAAACCACTGTGCTGGAGGTTTCAGCCAAGACCTTCCTCAAGCAGCTTTTCTTAGTGCTCTAGGCAGGTACTTTGGAGGATCCCTGAAAAGAGAATGGCTCTAGAACAGCTTTTCCATTAATTTTGTTCATTAGGGACTGAACAGGAGCACCTGTTCAAAGCCCAGCTTCCCTGACCATTCTCCCAGATCTATAAAAGAGATGATCTCAGTCACACCAGCTCCAACAGCTGTGGAAAACAACCCCCAGCACTTTTAAACTCTCCCTGGTCTGATGAGGTTTAAATGAAGAGCTACAGCTTAAAAGTTGGAGTTCTCTAGAGTAGATTGGCAACTGGAGGAGAAACACCAACAGAGGTACAGAATTTCCTGGTTTGAAGTCACATTTCCCCATCGCAGGGGAATGCCCATCCCCACGCCTCCATATCTGCATTAGTCAGAGCTGTTTGTTGAGAATAATCTTTACACACCAGTTTTAGTCACTGTTTTAGTTTCTCCTTTAGCTTCTGCCAGCCCAGAGAGAAAGCTACAGTCACACCACATTTGGCAAGGAACGCAGCCGACAGCTGCTCAGTCACCACAGTACAAAGCTTACATCAGTTATGCTGGTGGCAGGCACCTTCCCCCTGCCCCAAACTTCTCCACCAGGCCCCATCCATAACCTCCTCAATTGTTCTGCTTTCTGTAGCCATCTAGCTAAAGAGTTGGCTTAGGAGAGGTAAGCACAGCCATACAGTGGTATATACAGCTGTGCAGCATAGGACAGGGTTACCCACAACTTGTACCCAAAGCCAGTAGTGACCCCACAGCTACAGCTTGTTTCCTCTGCATAAATATGGCTCCCAGTTTAGCTCTGAAGTAACTGAAGGCCTGATCAGGCACTGCCTTGGCCAGGGAACCTACACCCATGATGGATTGTTGCAATGCACTTAGGTAGCTCAAAAACAGGTAGCTCCCTTTTACACTACGAAGCATATTGGAGCTCTAGAAGCACACACTGTGAAACTGCTTTCCTGACAAAGGAATCCACTTCAAAATATTAAACTGCTTGGCTTTAAACTCCACCTGTAGAGCAGGAACCGTGAGATATTTGTGTTTGCTTCTCTGGAAAGAGGACAGCTCTTTCAAGAAGAGTTCCATCCACAGATGCAGAAAGACTGAAAGGACAGAACAAGATGGCACAGGGAGGAAGATCAGTCAAAAAAGCGCTCAGGCTGGTAATTCCTCAAGGCACCAGGGACAGCAACATGGTTGAAACCACTGCTACTACCTGTCCAAATAGCTGCCTACAGCAGGATCAAGAGGAGGTGTGATCTAAAACATTTTAGGACTTTTTTTTTTCCCCACTGTTCCCACTACTCAAAAATAATGCTTGCATACCAAATAAAGTTTCATAATCCTTGAGAAAACAGCACTATTGAGGCAGATACAGAAAAATCAAATAGCAAAGCTATTGAGCTGGGAGAAAAGGAGAATCTAGTTATGCCTGCTAACAGGATAGCCCAGTTTGGAAGAAAGAACTTCTAGGTATCACCCTTCTCCCAAGCCAAGACCAAGAAAAAGATGCATAGTAATAAAGACTTACCGTTTCTTTCTGGAAGTAGATGACCAGTGCAGCAGCAATCTGAGCTAAGAGGATTATCATCAGGCAGGTGAAGTACTGGAAACAAAAAACAATAGGTGATCACTGTCAGCCTTTAGAAAGGTCTGTATACAAAAGTTAATAAAATTACATACACAAGAGAAATCACAACATGAGCTAATGTCTTCTTGCCTGCAGACAAACTCTGCTATCAACAATGCCTTCCTAGGAAAAGGCTGGAGCCAATGTCAGAGCAGTGCAGTTCAGCACTTCTCTCATTAGGCCAACAGAAAGCCTTCAGGAAGGAAAGGGTTTACACGCTCCCTCTGCACGTGTCATCTCGACTGGGACTCTCTCCCACATCCAGCTCCATTCACAGACCATTCTGGCCTCAATCAATCAGCTGGATTCTGCCTACCTCAAGCCTCAACAGAAAAAAGAGTCAATTTTACAAACCTAATTTTTAATGTATTTTTTTAGAAAAATCAATTACCCTTTTAAAACATGCTATTTAATTTGTTTGAGGATCTGAATTTTAGATTCATCAGCAAACTGCTGAGGTTACTTTTAAATGGTGGCAGCTACTACTGCTAGACAAGAAGATACTGCTAATACCAGGACACACAGTGTGTGCCATGCTTGGTTTCCAATACATATGTGCTCTGAATAAGACAGAGTCATGTAGCAGGCTGAGATGTATGATGGTGGTATCATCTCACCTATCGCGGACAGAAAAGCTCCCTATAGATGAACTGCCTGAAGAGAGGTCCTGACATACAGGACATTCCTAATTGGGTCTCTCTCAACTCTTGCACTTTCCACAGATGTGACATAACAGGATACTATCACTCTTCCTCTTTTCTTTCACTGCCTTTGGAACTTGCTCTCCTACCACTGAGAGCACAGTACCAACTTAGAAGTCAGGGTAAGGGGGACAGGGTACACTTCTCAGTTGGCAGTCCTCAACTCACTGTGTGCAAGAGTGTCAGTGACATCCTCTCTCATTCACAGTTCTGAGCTTATTATCAGTAATGTCTGAGGAGCTCTGCTGCAGTCTGCTGACTGCTGGAGAATTTAATGTGTGCAAATTAAGAATTAGATCTAAGCTGACCTAGCAGAAATAACATCCCCAGGAGACCTTAGCCCCATCTACAATCCAACAGATATTTTGCAGGAGATGTATTAAAGGCTGGCTCTAAAACAGGCACGAATACTCTCACCAGACCCAAGAGACACCGGATTTCATTGACGGCTCCAAGACAGCCCAGGAACCCCATCAGCATGGTAAGTGCCCCAACACCAATGAGGATGTATGCACCAGTCTTCAGGGAGGGAGATGACATCTCTGTAGGAGCCAGGAGAAGGAACAACATTAGCTACTGACAAAAATATATGTCTGTCATCACCATTTATAGAACTGCGTCCATATCTACTGATAATTGTCTTGTCCGCTCCAAACAGACTGCACAGATGTGTGCCAAACACGGTGACAAACAGATGCTTCTGGCTGTCTTTTGATGAAAGTAGACTTAAAAGCCATCCTGCAGGACTCCAGAGCCTGGAAGACCCAAGGTCAGTCCAAACAAATAACTGTCTCCAAACAAGGTTTATCTCCTTACTGGAATTTTACTCCCTCATGAATGTACTGCAAGTAACAGTAATATAAAAGATGATCTACTCCATAACTACTGTCTCTTTGCTTCAATTCCCTTTGGTATCTTCAGGGACGCTTTCTTCCAAGTCCAAACCCCATTTTTGGATAGCCTTTTCACTTTGAAGCACTATTTCTTGTTGTAGCTGTTCTTTTCACTTAACCACTTGCAGTCAACACTGGGACAAACTAACTCTGCAGAGTGAAACATGCAACAAGCTACAGCTAGTGTTGAGCACAGATGATGTGACAGGTTACTTAGCAAGTCTGGCTTGAATGGCACTTACCACAGGCTGTTGCAGCACCTGTGCATGACACCCTGCAAACAGATGCTATTCCAGGATCAAAACAGATATAATACCCAAATTAGCTACTTTTACAAATCCTCCTAGATATCCCTGCTATTGTTTCTAATGTCTGCGCTTCTGAATGCTCAATGGTTTTTCAACCAAGTTTAGGTCAGATTATTTCAGACATGCTGCTGATGTCAGCCCTCTCCCCTCAGCATTTAGCACTGCGAGCAACAGAAGAAAAACGCTTCCATTTGAGCTGGTCAGCTGACTATTTCTTGCAGACTATTTCTTGCATTACAGCACAAAAGTTGAAGAGATGCTCTGTCTAGAAACAGTAACTAGAAACCTCATTTATCATTAAGAGACATTCCTGTATCTGCAAGCTACAGAGTATAGGGGAATTCTGGATGTCCAGTTATTAATGAAAATAACATTTTTAGAGCTCAGCATTTAGTTTCCTGAACTAAGGAAGTCTCAGGAGGCAAACTTCCTCTGAGCTTCTCCTGAAATATGTTAAAGGAGAATAATCAAGCCCAGACTGATACTCTCCCCCCTAATATATACTTCCCCCTGCTTCTCATACCTGGCACAAGCCACCAGCTTCCAAACTTTTTTCCCTAAAACATGCTGAACAGAACTTCAGTTATCAAGAAGTGAAGCAGATCCATTTGTCACACAGGTCACTTCAGCCAGCTCTCCCTGGCTGGACATGTGCCACAAACCCCAGGATCCTGCTTCCTCACCAGTCCTGTGACTCTTGCTGTGCAGGTTACGTGCTGATACTGCAAAGCATTTACTGAAGCAGCAGCCTTACAGGAGTGGCCTTCACAAATCTACCCTATTCCCTCCCTCAAAATCAGCTCAACTATCATGCAAGTCAGTGTTCAAGTGCCTAGGCTGCAACACCTCCACAGTGCTAGAAAGCATTGCTTTGTCAAATTCCCATTAGAAGAAAGAAAAAGCTACTTCCAACTCAAAAGCCCCTTGGAGAACTGATAGTGTCAGGGGACAAGAGCCACACTTGCAGTTCTCATCTGCAACAGTCTTGTCCTGCAAGAGAAGGCTCTGAGGGCATTCAACTCCTGCTTGTTTGCCGTCACTCCGTGTTTTCCCCTGCGCTGGGCAGGCAGCCAAGCAAGTACAACAGGCTCCTTTGGCAGCAGCTGGGTGCCCTCCCTGATGCCTAGGTTACTAAAGCAGAGGGAAAGAGGGGCAAGGCATGGGAAAGGAAGTGAGGGGGCAGGGAGAGAGCTGATACTGGAAATCTCCAGGAAGGAAACTAAATTCTTAAATGCTCTGTTAGCAGAGATTCCAAGTAACAGGGCCAAGTTCAGGGACTTCTCCCTCCACAAGTGGCTGTAACATCCATCAATCTGAGGGAATCAGCTGCTGACCCACTGGTACTAAGCACACCTCAGACTGTGAGGGGTATTGCAAACAGCCAGGCCATGATAGGCACCATTTAGGCTGTACAGACTGCTTCTGCTTATGCCCCCACTTTTTTAACCAACACCCCTTGCTGTGCTTTGTGACCTTCTAGTACTGCAGTAGCAAGCCAGTTGCCACAGCACAAAAGCAGAGTAAGGAGTAGCATTTGCATGTGTGGTATTAGCAGGGGTGTCTTCTCCATCCAGCACCTCTCAAGCCAGGTCAGTGTGCTCAGGGGGACTTAGGAGATAAAGCCCTTTGCAGAATCAGTGTAGCTGGGAACAGGGCTATGAATGCCATAAGTGTGCATTCCCCACATGCAGGCAGCCCTCCTGCACTGCCTGAGGCTGGTGCCCAACTCAGCAATTCTGAAGGTAGCGACAACAAGCAACCAGAACCACCAAGCAGAAAAGTTTGAGGTGTGTCTAGGAAAGAGCTCAAAGGAAGCAGAGCTTGTGAAAGATGGAGCTGAGATTTTAATTTGCTGAAAGTCCACTTACAGTCCTCTGAAGCCCAGACTCTGCTACGCCAGCTCAGTTTTTGGTTTTTGTAGAAAGCAGACTGTCTGTTAAGACTCTAGCCAAAGTTTGTGCTGACTTTAGGGGAAGAAAGCTAAGCCCCTTGCACAATACAGAACTCCTCTGATGCCCAGGATAAGTCTCACCAAGTGTAAGTAAGAGAATGTTTTAGTAATCAAAGCACTTCACCACACACACACACACACACACACCCTAAATCTGCATTCTCTACTGCTTAGCAACAAACATACCATCTCCTTTCAATGTACATGAAGCATCAATAAAACCAGATACTTACTTTCTTTGGCATTCAAAACATTTAAATTGAAATAGATCATTACAGAAAGAAAACAGTGGAGGACTCACACAGCAAAACTGCATTAAGGCACTGGGGGCATTTGCACATTATGGTAGTAAGGAAATCATTGTGAAAACACAGAACATGCAGTGAAAATAGGATGAAATACTAGCCCCTGTGTTTAAGACAAAGTATTTGGATTGTTGGTTGAAGAGGCAGTAGTCTCACTCAGTCTGACTGTGGTGTTTCAATCAACAAGACTAAGAGGAATGCTGTGTCTCCAGGGCTGCTCCCTTTCACCATGTTCCTGATAACAATCCCATCTTGCTAAACACCATGTTTAGTCTGCTCAGGCTACAGACTGTGCACGAAAGTATTGCTATTCCTAAAGAATACCACAGTCAAACACAGCCCCAGAACAGAGCCAATTTAGAAAAAGAAGGAAGATGAAAAAACACAGTCTTACGTAGAACTGCAATGAAACTTGTTTTGTCGGCCAGAATCCATACTCCAAACCCCAGGATCACAGCACCCAGAATCTGAAAGTGCAAGAACAAAACATACACAGCTTTGTGTAAGTTATAAGCTTAGATAAATAAGAGGAGGCAGTCACTATTATCCATACTTCCAGTTAAAAACAATCATTCCTTTGCTGTTCCCACCCATCTACCCTATGGTACTCCTCCCAGGGTAAACAGGATTAGCACAGCTCCAGGAAGAATGCCTCAGCCAACTGCACAGGAGCCCCAAGATCTGCTTGGCAGTTTTTCACACAGTATTTTAATAGTACATAACGTTGTATGGGAGGACCATTCAAAACAGTCTGAGGAAGAGACACCCTGCTGCTAGAACATTGTTGTCAGAAGCGAAAGGTAAGCGCATTGCTTCTGTGAAGAACCAAGGAAAGACAAACACATTATTTTAAATATTTTTTAAATAGAGAAACCCAAGAGGCTTGGCCCCTACTTTCTGGCAGAATACCTGAGCCTCAGCAGAGTCAAGAGTTATGAAACATTAACCTTAGCCTCTGCCTTGCTCACCACACAGTCTTATGTAGGGCAAGGATTAGTAGAGCAATACATCCCTGTGAGAACTCAGCTGAATCCAGACACTGAATTCAGTAGCCAATGAAATGCATGTATTTTCCCATCTCACTTTGAAAGGTGGGGGAAGCATGCTCTGTTTTAGCCTTCAATTCTTCAGGTTTGATAAGAAGCTGAAAATTGTGCTGTTCAACCAACTAGGACTGGAAAACACTTGTGCAAAGGTCCAAAATAGGCTTTGAAGAAACAAGGAGTGGACAAGAACTGCAAGAGAACTGCAAGCAGCTGTTCTCACTTGAGCAGGATTTCAAGATAGGATGAAGTGAAATAAACTAACAGGGCTAAAGACAGATTGCAATTCTGTGCTTCATTAGGTAATGTTTTAATACTTGGGAGACATGGAAAATGCCAAAACACCACCCAAACCAAGCTGGCAGAGAGGGTTGTATGGACAGGCATTGGCTCCACACTTTGAAAGTTTACTCTAGGCTTCAGCTGCTCATACAAAGAAGCTTTTCTGAACAAAGACAAAGCCACAATCTGAAATAAGCTGCTTGCAAGCTTTCCTGTCTTGGCAGAAGGTGCATCATGTAGTTAGCTCTGGGGACAGCATTAGAAAGTCATCAAGCAATTTCCCACCTACAAAGCATACTGATTCAGCTTCAGAAAGCATGTAGCTGCTGTATCTCAGAAAAGAAGAATTCCCCTTTGCCTTATGTCTCAACATGCTGCCCACAATGCTCAGTCTGCTGATCAAGCTAGAAAGGCCCCTTGAATGTGTAACAGCTGGGACACCTAAAAAAATTCCTCCCAAACTTGGTAGTATCAAGAACTGTTGAACAGACAGTTTAAGGCAGTCTCACATTTCAACTATAGTTTTAATAAGCATTTGTTTTAACAAAATATGCAAACTGGGCTGTATGTGACATCCCTTTTGGTTCACTGACCCTGATATGTCACCTAAGTTTTGCTGTTGCTGACAAAACACAGAAGGGCTGCTGAGCTGAGTTCCTGGCAAGTTATTTGTTATGAGGTGCTCAGACTATGCAAGGCCTGTTTTCACTCTGATCTTTGCTCCAGTCCACAATTTGTGCATTTGCCAGAAGCTGCTATGGAAAACACTACAAGGGGAAGGCAGGGAGACAATAACTACAGGCAGGGAGAAAACGCTGTCCCATTAGCAAGAGTGTATTTATTTCCTAGCAGGATAATATCTCTGCTCAGCATCTTCAGGAGTTTGCATTGCATAGCAAGGCTGCTTCTGCCCCTGGTTTGTCTTCAGACCCTCTAGAGAAGAAATCACATCTGCTTTCCATGGAGTTTAATTCCTCTTTCCACTGGTGTAAACTCCTGAAGTGGGGAACAGATGTCTCCCCTCCTCCCTGGGGGGTGGAGGTTTCACCCCCAGATTCAGCAAAATCTCCTTCTATACCCAAGCCAGAAGGATGCAGATCCCTCATTGCAGGGTCAGCAGTTTCCCACAGAGAGGTAGTCAAGAGGGGTTTGGATAAACTAAGCAGTGATGAAGCTGACTCATCTTGCTGGAAAGAACAGCTGGGGGTTCCCAGCTTTCCTTCCCCAGCACTGTTTTCCTTCATGCTCAGATTGGGTGATGTAACACTGAACCTGGCACAGGGGTCAACAGAAAGGCTCTAAAACTCCAGGCTTTGCTTTAGGTAGCTACCTTCTGCTGCATTTACTGAAGGATTAGAAGCAGGACAGACAGTTATATATTTCAAACAAATAGTTTCCAGAGACTGTTAAACTTGTCTTGCAGAGCTGTCTTCCCTTTAAGGAGAAGCATGTGCTGCAGCACGTGTCTGCTGGCCAAGAAGGCAGACGTGTTAAATTCTGATTAGGCAGCTAAGATTATACTCCAAGCTTATCTGGTATCTTTTCTAGCAAGGAGGCAGGCAGTCCAAGTAACCTTCTTCCCTTCAACCAAAGCAGGTCAAACCCCTCCCTGAAGTAAATCTCCAAGACTGCAAAATACCACTAAGTCCCTGAACCACTTCAGCTATAGCAAACGACCTTCTCACAGACCTCGAGCTGCAGAGAAGTGCTGTTTCAATGACTAACTTCTAAAAAGAGTCACCAGCATCTCTCTACAGGCTTCAAGCATCAGCAAGGCTGAGGAACACACTTCAGCCAGCCAGGGCTGGCCTGCATGGGGTGCAATCACACAGGCTCAGCTCAAGGTCCAGAGCAGACATAGGGCTCTGTCAGCAGCGTTGGTGCTCACCTTTGCTCAAGCACCCTCCTCACAAAGCTCAGCAGCTTCAGAAAAGCAGCACAAGGCATTCAAAACCTGTCTGTGCTGACAGCTCACAGCAACTCAATACAAGCAGTTTCTCTGCTAATTAATATAGCTCTACCACACTGTACAAGCTCAAAAATCACCAAGTACTCTCCCCAATTCAGACCCTGAACAAGAATAATGGAAAAATGTCTCATGTCACCTACTTCCTATGAGATGGAGAGAGTAATGTATGCCACCTTCCTCAACATCTGGCACGTGTAAAAAGCTTGCCCTCAGTCAAGACAGAAGCACACTCAAAACCTTCACTCCAGACAAGCATCAAGCTCAGCCAGAACACAGTGGCTCTGGAGACCCCACTTTGACAGAGCAGTCTGAGGGGAAGACAATGCTTGTGCTGCACAGCAGGGTTAAAGAGCTCATTTAAAGCAGCTTCTTCCTTTAGTCAGCACAGACCTTCTCACAATACATCCTACCCTAAAGTTCTTACTCTCCAGATGCAGCTAGTGAATCAGACCAGCTTCCACAAGAGGGAGGGGGCTGGGTGCTACACCAGAGGATTGGCTCAGAGCAGGACATGCACAAGACAAAGAACAGCTACTTCCAATCACTTGCCACCCAGACAGAGTACTCAGACTGGAGTTCTCCAGGACCCAGAGAGGGATTCAGCACCTGCCATCCTCAAAGTCTTGCAAAATATAGGAAAGTGCATCGTGGATGTGGGTCAGCCCAACAAAGCAGTTCAACTCTGCCTCCTGAGAGCTCATCTCTCCCCACAGGCTGCCTGCAGCCATGCCTGGCTCAGCAGAGCAGGGAGAGAAAGAACACATGGAATAAAGATGCCACAATGACCCTAGACAGCATACAGCAAAACCAGTGACAGTGTTTTAAGGTACAGCAGAATCTCAGGCTGTCATCTTCCTCCCTTCCTATATGCTAGGCTGGCTTTCTTGAAGAGAACTTTTTCTACACAGAGATTAGCTAATGAACTCAGACCGAGGTTTGGGCATTAAGGAAAACTAGACAGTGCCAGATACTGGGCTTCAGCAAGACTCAAACACTGTCTTAACAAATACAGCTCTGCCTCCCAGGGTAGACTGGCTGTTATATGCTGCTTAAAATTTATCACTTCTTCAAGAGAGGAGAGAGACTGGATGCTGGTATCTGCAGAGGAGTCCTGCACTAGTAGGAGGACAGGCCTGGACTCAGATGATTTTTCCTATCTTTAAAGTGAACTAAATCATACTCAGAAAGACCTAGTGGCACTTGAAATACCTCTTCTCTCCCTCTCAAGAACCTTCTCCATGGATGCTCTGAGCACCCCTGACTTTGGACCATTGGACTGCAGTTACCTACTCTTGGGATGGAAGGAAACACAGAGAGCAAAAAGTGAGCACAGTAAGCCAAGGAAAACCAGATCCAGATGTGCCTCAAGTTCATCCTGTGGGCTACCAGCACAGTGCAGCCATGCAGGAAGCAGGAGTGAAGCTGTGTGCAGGGACAGAGACCAGAAAGCAGTGCTCACCTTATCATGATTCACTTCCCTCCCTTCTCTCCCAGCCTGACCCCTCCTTTTCCTTACACACTGCACAAAGGATACTGACATGAGACAGGCTATTTTCTTGCTGACATGTGGAAAGCTGAGGCCTTGCACTTCCCCACTACACCATTCCACTGCAAGAAGGCATCACCAATAGTACCATCACTGCCCACAGGACACACAACATTCAGGCATCAGAAAGATGCATGCAAGAATGTGTGTGGCCCTCCCAGACCCAATCTGTTCCAAAAGGAGTTAGTCTTTTGCTAAACCTCACACTTGAAAATAACTGCATCCAGGGGGCTGTTTTATTTCCCCAGACAAGCCTGTCCCAGTCTCCCCCACCTCCCAACTCCATTTCAAACAGGAGACTTGGACTAATTCATCTTGTCACAAATCAAAACCAGCCGTTGGGACTCAAACAAAATTAGAGTTGCTCTTTGAAACCTGGCTGGCCTATTTAGGAGGGCACTGCCATTACTTGGCAGGTTTTGTAGCTTTGCTGCTCAGGGACAGTTCAGCTGCTGCTCCAGATGTGTCAGAGAAAGTAGTTACAACTACTCTCCTTCCAGAAAGAACCCATAACTTCTGCTTTCCCTTCCCAATGCAGGAATGGAGCTGTGTGCACTGGAGGCAGCAGGTGGCTACTGGGAGTGGAGCTGCTTAGCAAACCTGAGACAAACACAGCAGCTCTGACATCCCCCAACTTCAGGGGTCCCCCCTCCTTCCAAAACTCTGGATATTTTATTTAATGAACACACTAGGCCAACATCCAGCAAAAAAACATCTTCTAGCTAACTTTGGTCCAGGCCTTCCTTCTTACTCCACAGATGCTCAAAATACTTACAAGGAACAGGAGGTTGAAAAGGAAGAGGAAGTACTTGGTGACTTTTAGGCAGCCAGACCCCATCTTCTTTCACTTACAGGACCTAAGGGGAAAGCAGACAGACAAGGAGTTATGTTACACACAGGTCCTCTGGGCATCTTCAGAGCAACACCCTTACCCTGTACAGAGCTCTGGCTTGTCTGGTGGACGTCAGAGCACATGCACAGACAGCATAGAATACCAGAGTTGCCTTTTCAGGACAGTAAAACAGGACACCAGAACCACACTGCAGTCACTGTCGCCAAGATCTCCTGCAGAGTGACACAGAGCAGTTACAGAAGAGATTTAACCACAAACACACTGCTAATTCCATCACTATTTATATGGACTTTGCAATAGTAGCATCAATCAAAACACCAACCCTAGCTACTACTTCTGGTGGTGAAAAGTGATGCAAGCTACTTCAATTCCTTGACCGCAGTAAAAGAAATGCATGGAGCTTCTAGAGCAACATAGATTATTAAAGGCAACAGAGATCATTAAGGGGATGGAGCACCTCTTTTATAAGAACAGGCTGTGAGAGTGAGACCTGCTCAGCCTAGAGAACAGCTGACTGAAAGAGGACCTCATCAATGTCTGTCTCACTCTGAAGAGAGGGTGTTAGAGGATGAACCAGGCTCTGCTCGGTGGTGCCAAGCAACAGGACAAGAGGCAACAGGCAGAAATTGATGCACAGGAAGTTCCACCTGAACATGAGGAAGAACAATTCTGCTGTGCATGTGACTAAACACCAGAACAGATTGCCCAGAGAGGGTGTGGAGTCTCCCTCCGTGGAGATGTTCAAGAACCATCTGGATGCAATCCTGCGTCATATGCTCTTGGATGACCCTGCTTGAACAGGGAGGTTGGACCAGATGACCATAGTGGTCCCTTCCAACCATTCTGTGGTTCTGTCAGCTTTTCTGCTTCTCCTTCCTGGCCCAGAATCAGTTGTTTCCTACATAAACAACAGAGAACTTTTTAGTTCCTTAAAATTTGCTCTACCAAGCTCCTTGCTCCAAACACACCATGCCACTTTAAGAACCACCAACCAGAGGAAGAACAATAACAGGCTGGGGTGACCAGCCTGGCCTGGGAAGAAACAGCCCCAAGAGAGCAAGGTCAGCAAGGTTCTCTGCTGTCAGCCTCAGTGTACCAAGGATCACCACAGCCCAGTTTGTTCTTTTGTTCCAATCAAAGGCTTTCGCTTAATCCTATTAAATATTTAGGTTAGCCCTGGAGCTAAACTGGTATGTGGGCCTTGTTATAACTGGCCAGCCTTCCCAACAAGCAATGGTCACCCTCAACTACCAGGAGAGAGCACAAGTCTGAACTCTGTGGCTCAAGCTGCTGCTCTAACGTCAAGGAACATCACAGCTACAGACTGTGCTAAGCTCATGACTGCACAGCAGTGATGTTATTGAGATGGGAAGCAGAAGGGATATAAAATGTCAGCCAGCTGTGCTGCAGGCTGGTCTCAAATCTTGTCTGTATAGCAGTCATTGCACCTAAGGAGCTCTTACTGCACCGCCAAGTTAGCAACACCTCAGTCAGTTTTTCTTCAGTTAACTCCTCAGGTCAGAGGCCATAAAGCCAGTTGCACCCAAAAGTAGGTCCTTCAAATGAGCCATGGAAAAGTCCTGTAATAGTTTCTGGTCTGAATGTCAAACACACAGCATTTCCATTTTCAGGGCCCCTGGGTGCAGCCATCACCATGAGTTAGCTCTGTTCCAGCACAGATGCACTATACAACAGCTGCATCACTACCAACCTAGGAAAAGTGAGTGAAGGCTCTCTGTTAGCAGAATTCCTCCTTTCCTCTGCAGGAGAAATGTTCTCTCAGGCCACTAGTCCTGGAAGGTACCAAAACCTAAGGCAGCACTTGGAGAAGATAACTAAGATGTGAATTTTCCCATCCAGCTGGCTTGCTTCCTGGCTTCACCACGAACACATCTCCTCTTAATAGGATCACAAACCAGAGCCTGGCAGTCTAACCAGAATGCAAAGGCAGCCAGATCCCTAGGTGATGATGAATTTCTCTTGTGGGAGTTACACATGTTTTTTCTCTTCTTTAACCTAGCCAAGAACTAAGCTAGCTAACAACTTCCTGCACAATGCACTGGACTTCTTACCTTAAGACATCTGATCCCAGGTGCAATCCTCCTAATTTTCAAACTGGAGCGGCAAGTCCCAGTACTCGCTGACTTGCTTCCTAGCACTAAAAGCTGTATGCTGCCTACTTAAACTCTGCCCACATAGTTTAGATTTGTCAGGAAAACAGATTTGCAAAGCTGTTAAGTTCTTTATAAAAGTTATTTCAGCTAATTAAGCTGCAAAGCAAGTTTACTGAGAAAGAAGATATGCCTGAGGTAACAAGAGTAAAATATTGCTATCAGGGCTCTTCTACTCCTAGCTATTTGTTAAAGGCATACCATCCTCAATGTTTATTAAAAACACAACCCCAAACCAAATATCCAACCCCAATGGCATTACAGCATTATGCATCATTCTCTTCTTGCCACAGGGCAACGTATCTCTTTCATAGCCCCTAGTCATAAAGTAATTCAAAGTACAGTTTTCATGTCAGAAGAGAGAAAGCATCTAAAGGTTTTGCTTCGAGCTTTTAAGATACTTTAGAGCTTCACTGAAATATTACAGATTTTCCAGCTTTCCCTTCTTTGCAAATTAACTTAATTTTGTCCACTACATCAATGAAACTCCTCAAAACTCCATCTTCTGAAATTGCACAGTCATGAGACCATCACTGTCATACAGTAGAAGCAGAAGCTCAACAAAATTTGACATAAGGCAGGTTTGGAAGGAGATGAGCTCGGAGTTAGCACAACCCGGCATATCCAAATGCCACTCAGCGCCGAAAAGCCAACTTAAGCACCATAGCTAGTGCTGCAGTAAAAGGTGAAGTTTGCCTTCTGAAGTTGGTCAAGTTTTGAGCTTTAATGTCTTGCAGCAATGCATGCAAGGTTAAATAAGTGAAGTCTGCAGCTTTCAAATTCCACTGACTGTCCACAATTATTTGTTTTTTCCTCTCCCTCTCCATTCCTACTGCTTTGACCATTTGAATTTTCAGCCCCAAGCAGCAACACCTGCTCTTTTCAACAATCCTGTACATACACATCCAAATTTTCCCTGTCATTCTCCAGATTGATGCCAGCTCTGTAGAGGATTTCATAAGATACCATCAGCTTGCAGAATGGCATTTCTTGCAACCTCTCATTCTCCATCTTGTAAAGACATACACGATTATTTATGCAGTGTGTTGCTTTGAGGCACTAGTGCCACAAAAACTTGGTTGCCAACACAGCCTGGTCAGCTGCTATGAAGTTGATATCCAGGGTGTTTCTTAGCCCAAGGTTCAGACCTAGGACCTGAAGGGAGAACTAATTCCAGGAAGGCATCAATTGATCCAGAACTCAGGGGTTTTCCACCAGGAAGGAATGGAACAAGTCTTCACAGGCTAGACTGGCATCGAGGGATAACCTCCTGTCCACTCGTGACCTCCAGGTCTCAGGCCCATCATTCTCCCAGCAACAGCAATGAGAGCAAGACCTGCATGTGGAGTAGGAACATAAAATCCAGGACATGTGTGCCTGAGGAGATGCAGACAGAGGCCTGCTTTGTTAGCAACTGCAGAGGAGTCCGATCACAGCACAGAGGTTAACTTATTTTTGTCACAGGAGCCTTTGAAACTCCCAGTCTCCCTCCTGTAAAAGGTGACCCCAGAGGACAGGTGATATGGGGAGAGCTGAATGCCTCTGCCTCCTGACCTGCCTTGGCCACAGAGGCAGGAAGGGGAAAATTCATGTGCAGAATGAATTTATAACCACATCAGTCAAGGCGCAGAGAGGCTAAGTTAATTTTTAATTGCAATTCTGCTCTATCCAATTAGATCCTGTACTGCCTCACCCAGCAAGCACTGCATGCTTGGTGCTCAATGAACTTAATGATATTTGGCCCAGGCTAGCTCTGTACATGCCTGGGCCATGCAGCTCTGCTGGGAAGGGCTCACCCCTCCTCTGCAGCCATCCTCATGCTCACTCCACAGGTTTCTCCCTGATGAGCTCTGGCAGCTGAAACACCTCAGCTGCCAAGTTACTGTACAGCACAAATAAGGGGCTCATTTATGAGTGCAATGAAAGACAAGAACCACAAAACAAACCAGAGCAGAACAGCTGTGGAAATCACTGTTTCAGTAGACTTACAAAAAAGTGCAAAGATCATGCAAACCCTTAAGGACAGCAAAGATGTTCCCAAGAGCACTGAGCTCTGACAGGCAGCCCCAATTCTCCAGCTCAGGCAAAGAGCATTCACATTTGACTGTATCTACATAGCCTGAGGATGCTGTCCCCTCTTCTCCACATCCTATTGCTTAAGGACAGGAAATGACTGGTTACAAAGAAACTGCAGGTTGTTTCTGTGTACTTTGACCAGTTGCTCCCCACCAGCACCCCTCAGGCTGTAACACCAGGGGACATAAAACTAAGGTAGACCCTATAGGACGTGCTACTACCAACTTCTACCAGGCTAGGATGGGGTCAAACCACCACCAGATTTGGCTTTGACAAGCTGCTACTTCCATTGCCCCCACAAACACTTCAAATGCCCTGTAAGGTTGGTGTGATGGCTCAGATCTGCTATCCCTCCTGCCTGCTCAAGGAGAAACTTCCAGTTTGACAGATGCAGAGGTGCAGCAGACAACGCTATGAACTAAGGTTCTGAAACATACCCTAAGGCTCCTGATCCTCTCTCGCATCTTGTATCTGATGTGGAAGGGGGGATCTTTGAGTGAAAGTACAGCTGAGGCACTGAAGGAACCTCCAAAGCAGCCTCAGCTGATCTCAAGCATTGCAGGTGCTTCTTGACACAACAAGCAAGCACCACCTTCCTCACTTAGGTTAAGTCTTACACATTGCAACAGGTCATTTCCCTCAATATATTACAAGCCTGGACACTTAAAATACCTAAAGCTGTCCTTGGTCCTGTCTCACCTCCCCGTCTTTTCTTTCTCACACCACAACACTGGCCAAAGTTAGCTGGATTCATTTGCAGACAGATTGACCAAGAAATCCTGGAGATGGAACTCCCACTGCTGTACTCAGGCTGCACAACTGGCTCCCTCTGCCCAACTAGCAGGTGTCCCCAGGAAGGGATCAGCATGCTGCTGGTTCCATAAAGATGTTTATCTGCACAGTAATTTGCATGAGGCTGAGGCCATTTTGAAGGCCAGTGCAGTTACTTTTTACAGTGTTATCCCAATCCAGAAGCCACAGAAGCCAGCACACTAGAGTTGCTCAATAAATGGCCACTTCCCAGCTCCAAAGCAGACATCCCCACACAGGAGAGACTGGGGAAGGGGCAGCTCACAAAGCCATGGGGCTGAGGAGGTCATTCTTTGCAGGATTCTGAACCCTTCACCACAAAGCCCAGCTGCTTCTCTATCCATGCACATAGAGAACAGACATTTGGCAATCAGAAAGTCTCCTGATCATGACTGATGAGACAGGACAGCTTCACACAACACTACCAGTTAATGAACAATGACAGAGTTACTAAGTCTCCTGTTAACCAGGTACATCAGTGCCCTCAGGGCAGAGACTGTAAGTTACAGCCCCATTAACATACAAAGCATATCCTAAGGAGTTCATCTTGTTGACATTAATATACAAAGGCCTTGGACTTTCAGTACACCTGGGAGGTACATCTTGTCTCTGGCAAGCAAATAACCACAGAGTTGATGAACGACCCAAGTCTGAATTCACTGAACTTTCCCTAAGCTTCACTGAGATAATACCAGCTGTGTATTGACCTTGAAAACATAAACAAGATTATGTTTGTCATGGAAATTTTCCAAATAGCATCTCTTCACAAGTTATAATGGAAGGATGGAGGGAGAAGCTGGATCCTAAAAATCAAGGTACATATATTACATATTATATATATATATATGTGTGTGTGTGTGTGTGTATCTCAGTGATACGGATACACTTTCTTTTTGAAGGAAGGTGTCAGTATAAGATAGAAAAGTATTTCTGCATATTACAAATTTTGAAAACAGAACAAACCAGATCCTCTCTTATTCCACCTACTACTAGAGAGTTTCTTCTCAAGTAATCATCTTCAGTGGTAGAGGAGATGGTCTGAGGGCTAAGCACAGAAAGAGCAGCATAGCTACATCAGCCTGCAAACTGCAGCATCACACTCAATTACCTGCAAACTTTGAACTGCCAGCACAGACATGCACAGTGAGACCCTAACAGCATCTGCAAGACATCTGCAGGACAGAGACTCAAACATGAATGCAGTCCCCCTGCATTTGCTACTCCTGGGGCAAAGGGAGCAGACTACAGCAAGGCAACAGCTGCAGAAGGTACTGCAGAAATACCACTGGAAAGAACTATTCCTGAGAAATAGTTTCTGAGAGAACTTATCAGCTCACAATGCAAAGGTAGACTTGCTACTGGTGCACCTGGTAAGACATGCAGATTTCTGTCTGACTTCCATCCTTAATACACTGTTGTGTGAATTATCTGACTAGCAACTGCATTCCCCAGCAAGACCCTGGATTACAAAGCACCTGTAGGACTTCCTACCACGGCATAGATTTTTCAGTGTGCTTTATCACAGCAAGCATGTGTTGTGTATTTTGTAAAAAGGAAATGCGTATTTTAGAAATGTACTTCTGATGCTCAACGGGAAGTGATCAGATATTTATAAACCACTATCATATCCTTAAAAAGAAACCAAGCCCACAGTTCAGTATCAAAGAGCAGCAGAGTTTTAGAAGCGTCAGTTTTTATCTCTATGTTTACAAGCAATGTAACACATTTTGAGAACATCTGGCCTTCACACTTTAGATTGAAAGCCAACATTTAAGTAGGTCTTCAGTCCCTACAACTGGCAAATTGAGAAAGTTCTTTGCTATTTTCAGCCTACACACTCATGCTTGCACAGCATGACAGTATTTGCAGGACAGCGTTTCTCTTATTTAAGCAAAACTTTCCATACATCAAAACCAGAGATAGAAATCTGCCAAAAATGGGAGGAAAAAACCAATCCCAAACCTGACAAACTGTCCCAGAAGTCATTTGATTCTCCTCTCCCCCTACAAAAAAAAAAAAAAAAAAAAAAAAAAAAAAAAAGTAGAAGAAATTAATCAACTTACCAAAAATAGCAGACAGAAGAAATAGCCAAAAGTAGAGTTTAGTGGACTTTCTCTTTTTAATTACCACATATTAGAATGTTAGTTGTGCAACAAGCTCTGCAGGTCAGGTCCAGAAAGAGGTCTCCACACTGACTAAAAGCCAGCACACAATGCAGTAAAAATGCAGAGTTTTCACAAAACTGGTTGGGCAACTCTGTCACTTGACTACATTGGCTCTTTAATCGCTTCAACAACGAGACCAGCTCAGCTTTGTTTTCTGCACTTGGAGCTGCCAGGCTGCAAACCTAACCTCTGAAATGGACATGCCCACCAGCTCCCACTGCCATCTGCCAGTGGCATCAGTGTGTCAGAAGCAGTGCCCCTGCTCTGGCCTGCCCCACACCTTCCCACAGAGGAGCAAAACCTGTGAGCAGGACCTGCACTCCAAACTGCAGCAGGGAGACCAGCACAGACAAGGAGCATTCTGCTTATGCTTACCTGATAAGCCTCTCCCCAGCATGGTTCTGCAGCACAGGGGATGTTTCAAAGTGTTTCCCTGTGCCAGTCATCAGCCTGGAAATCCTGCAAGTACATGCACAGGACAGGCTCCCCTATCTCCCTTCTCATGCAAGCAATGCCTTGGAGGTCAACAAATCTCCTCCAAGGAGTTGCACAATATCCCTCCCAATGCCACTTGGCTTGAAGACATCTTCCTCAGACTCTGCCAGGGCACCCAAAAGCTACCACAATCCAGGCAGGAAGAAAGCCTTTTTTTCTATTTTATGAAACAGCAACAGAGACTGTGAGACTTAGGTAGGAGCCAGGTAGTAGAACTGATTTTTATCTTTCCTGCTTCCTCCTCCCCCCATAAAATGCAAGAGGTCAAGGTTGAGGACTTTTTATTGTAAAGTTCCCCTTCCAAACAAACTGGTTTTCAGTTACTTCCATTTCTCAGATGCTAGGGCAAGTAACTAGTGGGTGGTTAGATTCAACACACTTATGACAAACATGTTTCTGAGAAGTTACAGCATCTGCTTGACCTGGGAAGTGAGGATTTCCTACTCTTTTTTTCAGGAATTAGCAGGGAAAGTAGTTTTACTTCAAGGGCAGGAAGTTTTCCACAGCTTAGCAACTTGCACAACATTTAAACAAACAACTTCTCTCTCTACCTGCCCTCTGCTTATTGGGCCTTCACACCCCACAGCTCCACAGACAGGTGGGTGGGGCTGAGCAGAGCCTGGGCACCAGCACCTGGCATAGGAAGGAAGCTGAGCTTACCCAGCACCACTGCCAGTAATTGCAAGTTATCCTGGAGTTCATTTCATAGCTGAAGCCAGACACCTCTAAGTCCAAGTACTAGAGATTGCCTACTCAGAAGGGCATAGGGCAATGAGCACTCCCTTGTCCTTCTCAGATTAAACCTCTGGAGGAGCTCAGACACCCTGCCAAACTGTTTTGACTCACCAGAGCTATGAAGTCCCTTGCAGCTGACAGCCCACTGGAGAATGGAAGTGTCCTCTGCCATCAGTATTCTCCCCAAGACCTCTCCCCCTAGAGTACATCCACATGCTCTCAAGAGGCAGAAAAAAACCCCAAACCAACAAACAAAGCAAAAACCCAATACCCACCACAGAGCAAACAGAAGAGGCCTCTGGCTTGTTATTCTAAATGACTGTGAAGCTTTAGAATTAAGTAATCTTCCTTGAACAACAGAAGAGACAGGCTAATAGTCTACTATAATCATATCACATGCTTTGTATCAGACTCTTTACTGATAGCAAGGCATTGATCTAAAGAAGCTGAGGCTTTAACCCTTTAGCCCACAGATTAAGTAGAGGCTGGAAGAGTACTGCAAACCCATCATGACTGGAAAGTGAAAAGAAGTCCTACTGGCACAGGAAAGTGACTCAGGCCACAAGGGGATACATCTTTTGTCTTGTTATGGGAAACAGTCCTTTTACTATTTGGAATTTTAGGAAACTTTGGTTTTGCCAAATAAACCTTTTGCTAATATTTAGCTACTTAACCACTCCTGTGCCCCTGCTAGTACATTGGCACTGCCACCTGGGATTCTAGAACAGAAGAGCACAGATCAGCAGCTGTAACAATTGCCCCTCTTCAGCAAGGTCTGCCCCACCATCACCAGGGGCCTCCAATCTGAAGGCCCCCACTGCAGGCTGACAGTACAGCAATCAGAAGTACAGGATTCCTGCTAGATTCTCACACAAAGTACCTCGTGATCTCTCCCAGATTTGCATACCAGGGAAGACAAGGAAGGCAACTCTGCCAAACCATTTGTTACAAGCAGGCAGGGCCAGCTGAGCCTGGGGTCTCCAACCTCAGTGGTACAGAATCACACACACTGTGTGCTGCCACTGTGTGTGGCAGCAGTGACACAGCCATGGAAGGTCACTCCCAGACCCAGCCTCTGCCCCAGAAAAAGCTCTACTTCCACCAGACCAGCCCAGGGTCACAGGAGACCTTGTGCCCTGCTGGAGCATGGTCTGCCCTGCTGACATGGGGAGCATTGTCACAGACAGTCTGAGGATGAGCATTTCACAACATCCTGAGTTTTGTGCCACAGATGCCACTTGACACTACCAAAGGGTACAAATGAAAAGAAAAAGCTGGAACTATAAAAAGCTCCTGAGGAAGAGATTCTGTCTCAAGCAGCTCATTTCCAAAATGATGACATACAGAGGGCAGGAGGGCAAGAAAAGCCCTAAAGTGCAGGACTTTAAATCACAGATATTTTGAGTCACTTCCTGCTACTCAAAAACTTTCACCTCAACCACATTTTCCCTCTCCAACATCATGGTAAATAATACAAATAGTTTCATATTTGTAACTGGCAGTCCCTAGCCACAACAGCCAAAACCCCTTGCTGCCCTGATCACTCTGAGGATGCAACACAGAAGCTATTTCAAACCTTGCCCTGGAACAGTCAGTCCCAACAGGGGCTGCTGTACAGTCTCTCAGATGTACAGCAGCATTGTCTAGCACTTTTTCCTTTCACCTTTAGAGAACACTCTCCTCATGCCAAGCTCTTCTGACAGGAGAGAGAAAATGGAAAAGAAAGCAACATTGTACAGCAGTAAAGAGCAATGCTGTGAGGAGCAAGAATAACGCAGCATGAGCTGTTACAGAAGCTGCAGCGAAGCTGCTTTGTTCCCAGTCTAAGCATTTTAGGAAGTTAAATGCCACAATAAGAAATCTCAGCAAGACCAGGCTGGAAAGCAAAGGGGTCCTCTAGAAAACACTTAGCCAGCTGGAAGAGATACCCAAAAACTTTTGGTTGCCCTTCTTTGAAGATGGTCCTGAACTCCAAGGCAGGCTGCAACACACAGAGGGGTTTTGCTACCCTGATGATTGTAACATTACCATGCAGGTAATCCCAGCAGAGTTAACTGGAGCAATACAAAAACACTGATTAGTGACAGAGCTGCCACTTGCAGTTAAGATCACTCCTCCAACACCACCCCAAAAAAAGAAAATAATCAATCAATCCTTCTAAGCAATACATGTGTAGGTTCTGGACAGAACTGTTTCAAGCCAAGAAGAACAGACATATGGGATAGGTTCCCTAGGAATTTGGCAGTTAAAAAAGAAGCAAGACTTTGAAAAGCTGGGTCTGTTTTGGGAAAAAGAGGGGCCTCCTTGGAGTCTGCAGACCTATGCACAGTGGTCTGGAAAACGGGTTCAGCTGAACCTAAACCAAGAGAGGCTGGGTGGCCTTTTCTTCCCTGAAAAGGTCTCCTTTTCTATATTTAGAGCATAAATAAAGACTATTTGATGGAGGAATGCTAGAAGAATAAGATGGAAATGAGTAGTTCAGAGGTATTTACTTTAAAATAAGAAAGAACTCAGAATAACTAATTTACAAATAATCTGATGAGCCTCAGTGCAGACATAAATGCTCCCATTTCAGGAGGAAAAAATGCAGGCTGTTCCATCTTTAATCAATAAATCATGATTGAGGCTAAGACTACTTCATAATAGGATTGCAGACACAATTTTTTCTTGCTTGCCTCTGTCCCACTGTATTGTTGTCTTTCTCCTCACAACCCACCTGGTTTTATTTCACATCAGCTCCACAATTTTTAATCAAGCCAAACTCACCAATCCCCTAGAACTACAGCAAGAGGTCTCATGCACGCTTCCTGGGCAGGTTATGGTTGTCACACATGGCTCCCTCTGCCCCCAGCACACACACCCACCCCTTGCTAGTGCAGCAGCTTGAAACCCAGCCCAGCAAAGCCCCATTGCCTGCTCCTCCTCCCACCCATCACAGGGCACCAGGGCTGAGATCCTGGGCACAGTAATAACCTATGGAATAACCATCAGGCAGCACCACACAGGTGCTGAGCTGCCTCAGCTCACATATGGCTGCACAGGCTGCTCTTCCTGACAGCAAACACCCTGTGGCAAAGGCTGTCTCTCTTCTGGGCAAACAAGGAGTAACTGCTGGGTTCCCATGGGGTAGCACTAGTGCATGGCCACCTCCTTGTAGACACACTGGTGGGTCTTGCTGGTGGCTGACAGCTGGGATAGGAAGAGGTTTCCTATCTACCTGAAGCTACACAAAGAAGGAACCTAGTGTTTTACTACAGGATCAAGTCTAAATCACTGCCACAACAGCCTTCAAAGCTGCTACACGATGGACTGGTAATGAATGCAAAAACACTCAGGCTCTGAGGCCACCAGCAGGACTGCAGCACCAAATCAAAGAAGCCTTTGAGGTCTTGGATTTGGGAATTAAAGCAGCTTGCCATTCCCCAAAATAGCCCTTCCTTGAAGTAGTCTCTTCTGCCAAGGCAGCAGCCAGTTTGATGCAGTTTTTGACATTAAAAAATTCCCAAGAAGTTTTGGCAATTGCCTTTTTGTCACCTCAGTTTCATTCCAGGAAGCCCTGAGTCAGAATACCTCCCCCAGCGAGAAAGGGCAAGAGGAAACTCTGACGTTTCAGGTCCTCTCACATCAGGCAGGAGATGCACCAGCAGTTATGGGCATCACCAACCCCTCAGGAGCAGCCAGGACCACCCCAATTATAGCTGCACTTGCACAAGGTGCTCTCAGCCTTGGAGGATCTGGAGCAAAGGAGCTGCTGGGCTCTGTGCACAGGGAGCAGCCACCCCTGCAGCAAGGCCCACTTGGAGGGAAGGGCTAGGGCTCACTAGCAAGGCTGATCTATCACACAGGGCTCCACTTCCCCACACCACCCGCCTGCAGGAACTCCTCTTGTACCTGAAGCCTCTCCCCCCCACTCCTGTGCAGTCAGACAAGTGCAGCAGACCCATGAGATCCAGGGAAGGGCTGTGCCTTTACGTTGTTTCACACGGCTCACCAGGGCCTCTCCACACAGCTGTGGTCTAGCACTGTTCCACAGCAGCTGCTGAGCAGAAGTCCTCTCTAATTAAAAGAGCTTCCTTGGGGAATAGGCAGATTCACTGCACAGCTCAGAGAGCTCTTTAGCTATTCCGTGTGCATAGCTGCAAGCCAGAACCAGAAAGAGACCTGAATGCAAAGAAGAGTCCAGCAGCTTCTCAGACTGTTGGGAAAGTACATTTAGGCAACTGGAGTTTTATCTGGTCCTCCCTCCCCTGAAAGACTCCAGAGATGAGCATAATTAGAATTCCTGCCTGCCTTTTAAGCCCAGTTTCTTCAACCATGCAGCACAGATGCTGCAGAATAGCTCCCATGTCTGTTTGGTCAGTGCAAAACACAAGACAGCAGCAAGGGCAAACAGCCTTGCTAACCTGCAGGTCAGCACTCTGTCTTCTTAATCTGAGTCCTGTTCTGCTTCTGTGTCTTACAGGGCACCTAGATCCATGACACAATAAAGGGAGTGAGGGGACCAAGACGCTGAGGAAGCACACTGGGAAGTTGAGGACATTCCAGCAAAGCCACTCAGGACTGACTCATTACCAGCAACTTCAATCCACGACAGACACATGACCAATTCCACAGCAGGCAAGAGGACACTTTGTGCCACAGCACCACATGAAAGAAGCCCCAGAACCAATGCAGCCCTAGAGACAGTGTCCTGTTACCACACCACTCAGAACAGCACCTTTTTATGCAAAGAGTACTCTACAAATTAATTTATTACAAGCAGAGAGGAGAGGAGCAGAGTAGTCTGCAAAGCAGCTTTAGAAAGCAGCCATAACTCTGGAGATCAAAGTCCAAAAAACCCCTTGACACTCTCACCACTGAATACAGAACTTCTTTTCAATTTCTTTCCACACACATTCCAAGTAATACTAAGTAAGCCATTTGCAAGACAAAAAAGAAATCAGAAAAAAATCATATAGGAAGGGAATAAGACACTCCCAACACAAATATTTTTCCCTCTATTACTAGAACACTTACAAACTGAAATGCCACAAAAGGTATAGAAACCTCCCTAGAAAGGTCTAACTAGACTAAGTTAGTACACATAATCTATTTAATTTAGACTTTGCAATTGATTCCCAACAAAACTGCTTACCATCTACCACAGGAGACATACCAGCTCCAGGCATTAAGGATTTGCATATTCTTATATTATGGGATGACAGTAGCAGCCCTTGAAGTCCTAGTCAAGTGCCAAAAATGCCCTTTCCACACCTGCCCTGCATGCTGTTCCAGAAGCCCAGCACCAATACAGCTTAAGGAGGGGCCCCACAGCAACCCAATGCACAAAACCCCAGAACCAGGTTGCTCAAACCTGTGCCAGTCTGGTGTACCAGCCCAAGAAAAACCAGCATCCTGGAGCAGCTTACTTTAAAACTGGACAGACAAGGTGCTGCATGAAGCCTCTCCTGTAGAGGCAGGAGCTGAGGGCATCACATTCCTCTGTAGTCCCTTGAACCCTCCTGGCAAGGGCACAGAAACCTCATGGATCACAGAGGCAGTGACCCAAGCAAGGTGCTGAAGAAGAATATGTTTAGATCCAGTGACTGTAACCTCTTTTCCAGAACAACTCTAGGAAACAGCCTCCTTCGTTCCCAACAGGTATGTTCAGTCCCTGCTGTGCAAACCCCTCTGAGATAATTCCTTTCCTTTCCCGAACTACCTCCTTGACAATGGGAACAGGAGGGACCAAGGGCAGCTCCCAACTCCAGCTGTGGGAAGACCAGCTTAGCTCAAAGTGCATGGCTGCAGCTCTGACAGCTCATCTGTTCTTCTGCTTGCATATGAGAGACTGAAGCAGATTTGTTTTGCCTACAAAGGGAACTCCCCATTATATAACTTCAAATCTTCAGGCTGCCGGATATCCTAATGTATACGGTCCATCCCAGATCAGCATTTCTCCAGTACACACGGCCATGGGATTATCATCATACTGGAAGAGATCAGCAATCTGCTTACAGCTCAGTAACACTTCTGTAGTAAAGGGTAAAGCGCTTTCATGATGCACCTGCCTCAAGGCTGTGCTGCAAAGCAACTAAAATCAGCAGCCTAGCAGCATCCTGAACAAATTCCGCCAGTACTTCACCTTTTGTGCAAGGTTCTTCCTCTGGTCCTTCTCAGCTCCTGAGCTCCTTAAAGACAGTCAGGGCACTTACCACACCAGCAACTTTCAGATATTAAGTACATGCACTGGACTTTGTTTTGACTTGCTTTTAAATGGTGGTGTCCCAGTAGGTGGTGTCCCAGTTCTGAAGCTCCACCAAGGAGACAAAGAACTAGAGCAGTCAGCCAGACAGCCTGTGCACACACCTCTTCCCACAGGACAAAGCCTGTCCCCAGCTTAGTCTCCTTCCCTTTCTCTCCTGTATTTACTTTGGATGAGCCACAAACCACCCAGCTTCCCTGTGTTCAAAAGGACACATGGTTGGGTTCAGAGCTGGCAGTCTCCAATCCCTGTTCCCATCCCCACAGGCTACTGTTTTATTCCCTTTTTCTTCTCTGAGCAGCCAGACAGTCCCTTCTGCAGAGCTGCTCACAGTAACGCCTCATCCTTCTTCCAGAAAATTAGCTAGCTCTGAATCTGAGAGTGCACTCAAGAAGTGATTTAAGCAATCTCCACTACACGGTTCCTTTGCTTCACTTATCACCCCATCTAAACTGAAGTCAGCCATTAACTGCTTCAGTGTTTCCAGGCCCTGAGAGCCCAGAGAGCTTTCAGCAAACAGGCTGTGCCACAGCCAACCAGCCGTCAAGGAACTGCTGGCACTGACTGTGCCTCCTGTATTATTCCTTTCACCATGCCAAGACAGCCTGTAATTTTTAGCCTTTCCTCCATTTCATTCCCTCTAAGAATACAGAAGAGCCAAAAAGACACAGAGGTGGTTAGGTAATGATTGCATCTGATTAGACAGTTCTAAAGGAAAGGTGGCTCACTCAGCCATCCCTTCACACGTCTGTCATTAATCAGTAGCCTGTAGAAAGCTCCAATCCCACATTCCTCCAACAGATGCATTAGTGCAAGGACACAGTTTATTTCTTTGCCCATGAAAGCTGACAAGCACATGGTGGTGGGTAGGCTAAAGGGCCCAGCTACCCCTTTGCTGCACAAAAGGACTCCAGGCCTCTGGATGGCATGATCCATGTAGAGAGACAAATGAAGGCAGGGAGAGAGAAGAAGGGGATAAAGATGTCATGCTCCTATTTTAGAGAGGTGAAGTTAAGGCACTCTAGGGTGAATGCCATAATTCTTGGCAGTAATAAGTTAGCTTTGGTGCACGTAAGTTTTTCCACAATGGAAACTGAGGAGTAAGTGCAAGAAGGCTGTGGCTACAATCACCCCTTGTTACACTGGAAATAACTGCTACCTCCTCCAGCCTTCCAAGCTACTCAAACAGAGCCTGAGCCCTGACAGAACCCACCCCCTCTAGCACTTCCCACTCACTGGCCAAGGGAAACCAGACCAGGAAAAAGATGGCTGCCATGCCACAGGCACCATTAAAGTGGAGCAGTGATTACTGCTTCATATAGCATGATCCAAGCCCCCTGGCATTCCCATAACAGACCCTATCCCATCAGTGCCCAAAGGTCTTTGTGGCAATGCTTTTGCCAGTGCTGTGTGCCTCCTGATGCAGCAATGCCAGCAGGCACCAAGAACCACAGCCATGGTTTGAAAAGTGCCCTGGGGCCTGTGGTTATCAGAGGTCTCAAAACTCCCACCTGCATCCCTCTGACTTAAACATCTACTGGATGAACACCTGCAGTGTTGAATAGAATAGACCTGAATAGACCCTTGCTCCTTTACAGCTATGAGACCAGGACACAGAGTGACAGAAGAGTGGTAAAATCTACCCTTGGTTACAGTCAGATGGGAAATTTCATGTGAAACCACCCCTTGCAGTTCAAAGAGCTTGAAGCAGAGCAGTTTGAGTAGCAGGGACAAGAAAACCTCCATGGAGCTGTGGGAAGGCCTCGTTAGAGCATTTCCTGCACCAGCTTACAGTTGTAGGTCACACTACACCTGCCTGTCACCCGAGAACTAAAATAGAGACAATAACAGTAATGAAGAGAGTCCAGATGAGCCACATCATTAAAGCTGCTAAATCCTCTTAAGGGAGGAGCTTCCATGCAGCAGGACAGAGAATGCCCACAGGGAGGGCTCTCTCCTGGCACTCAGCTTGCGTCTTGCTCTGTTTCTGTCACACACAGGTAGGAAGCTGAACAAACACTGCAAGACTTCACCCAGCCCTGCAGCACAGGGAAGAGAATGTCATCTCAGTGGCCCCCAGAGCTCTTGACAAGGATGGAGAAATGCAGCCAAAGAGGGGTTTAGGTCCAAAGAGGCTACACCAAGCAAAGATATTCTGGCAGCAAGATTCTTCTCCAAAAGGGGTGCTAAATGACACAATGTTAGGAGTGAGGTGAGGCTACTCACTCCTCTGAGCCACTCCAAATCCACACACAGGCTTGCAGAGCAGTTGGCAAAGGTTCCTCTCACCTGTGTGAGCTGCCCAGCATGAGCAAGCACCCAAGGATTTTTTTTTTTTTTGTAAAGAAGCACAACTGCAGCTCTAGGAGTTCTGCTCCCACCAAAGGACCAAAACCAAATGTGAATTTAAAAAAACACCTTACTGTTGCAAGAGGTTCTGCTATGGAACACTGGCAGGTCTTCCGACGCCCTTGCAGTGACACTGCAGAACAGGTCACTGACTGTACCACCCAGTGCCCTTTGCCTCATTAACGCTTTCTTCCCACTTAGTGCTTTCTTCCCACTTAGTGTAAAAATTTGTCATTTTTACAATTTGTCATATGCTTGACATCAGCATACAGCAGCACACTACTGAGACTACTCCTCTCACTAGACACCTCCATCTAGATTTTCAGAGCAGTTTCTACACTTTGACCTTGTGGTCCACCAAAATTATTCTAACCACAGGCTTCTCCTTGACAGTTCTCATGCAGTGAGCAAGCTAGCAAGCTTCACAGCAGCAGGCTCACATCTCAGGCCTTGAAGGGGATTTTTCTTAAGCCCAAGACATCTGAGAAAGTAAAAAAAAAAAAAAACAACAAAAAACCCATGGAGGGGAAGTATCACTGATGGCAGATTTCAAGACAGCACTCTCCAGTTGTTCACCCTCACTTGCACAGAAGCACACGGGTGTTGTCAGAAGCTAACAACCCAGAGGCCTCACAAGTGGTGGGATGTGTTACATCCCTGTGAACCTCCACCCTCAACAGCAGCTCAAACCTCCAAGAGCAGCTCTTCTCCCCAGCCACTACCTCTGGGAGCACTGCAATAGCACACTGTCCCTCCCTTGCGCAGCTACTAAGTTTCAAGCTCTCATCTTATACACAATATGCCAGAGCTTGTCCAATACATAGGGACACTTTATCCTAAATCAGCTTTACAGTTTACTGAATCCAATATTTAGATCCCAGGATGGTTGGGTTTGGGTTCTTGTTTCTTATTTTTTTGTACCAAACACCCCATTTTATATGAAAGCATTCACAGCAGAGCTTTAATGCTACAGGGCAGAATCAGCATGCCTGGAGTGCAACAAGCCGCTATCCCCTTACCAACAGATTTGTTACCAGTCACATTGCAAATACAATTCGCATTTAAAGCATCTATCCAGCTGTTGAATTGCAAGCACTACTCTGAACTGCTCACAGGGATCTTAAAAAGGAAGGAAGGAAAAAGGGACACAGCAGGCTGGGCCAGCACCAGATTTCTGTAGTCGTAATAGGGTAAGATCGCTACGGAAGCATCTAATCCACATCTTGGAAATCAATCAAGACAGAGCCGACTGAAGCCAGCTGTATGCCCAGTCTCATCGGCAGGCAGCAGAGGCACTCGGCCGATATCCCCGCACAGCAGCAACCCGCCGGGCCAGCCGGACCCGCTCCTGCGGGCACCGCGTCCGCGGCACCTGGCGCGGTCTCAGGTCGCACACCAGCTCCGCCAGGGGATCGCAGCTCAGACCCCTCTCGAGTGTGGAGGGGCGCGCCTGGGGGCGCCCAGCAGCGGGGACTGGCGCCCCGAGCGGTTCCCCCGGCCCGCACGCAGCCCCGCCGGGAGGGGCGCGGGGGTGCCCGGGGGTGCCCGGAGCTGCCGAACCGCAGTGGGGGCTCCCGCCCCGGCCACCAGAAAGCCCCGCAGAACACCCCCGGGAAGTCCCCGCCGGGCACGGCCCCCGTCCCGCCGCGCCGAGACCCCCGGGTCGAAGGGAAGGGGGTGTCCGGACGCACTGGAGGGAGTCCCGGTCCGCGCCGTCCCGGTCCGCGCCCCCCACCCCGCCCGTGCCGCCCCGCTCCCCGGCCTCTCTGGGGCGGGCGGCCGCAGCGCGCCTACCTGCTCCGCTCGGCGGGCTGGGCACGGCTGAGCTCGCAGAGCACTCCCCCCTCCGCCGATGTGGCCCCCGGGGCGGAGCCGGCAGCTGCGCTGAGCCGGCCCCGGGGCGGACTCTGCCCGGCCCCCGCCGGGCGCTGCGCAAGCCGATGCCTCGCCGGGGCGCGCCGTGCCCGCGACCGGGAGCTCTTGCAGCGCCCGGCAGTGCCAGCTCCGAGCCCGTGCTGCTCGCTCCTCACGCCGAGTCTAGAGTTTCCCACTGCCCACCTGTGAGGCCTCGGCCGCTGCCTCCTCCTCTCCACCCGAGCCCAAGCCAGCCCTCTCCCTGGGGCAGGTGGCCGGGCAGCGCGCTGGGGCCCTTTGCCCTGCTCGCTGCACTTGCCGTGAACCCGTCTCCTCCCGCGAGCCCCCTGCCTGGCCCGCCAGGTAGGTGCAACAAGCGCACGCACAAGCACCCCTTAAAGCCCTTTAAGGCCGCTCGCAGCTTGGCTGGTGCTGCGAGACGCGCGCTGTGGCTCTCTGCCCAGTGAAAGCAAGCCTGATGACCCACCGAAAGATTTTTCCAGTGGGCTATTTCGCTGCCCCGGTGAATCCTGTAAACATCAATCGGGCTGCACATTGTTCCCCCTCCAAACCCCGTTAAGCTCTTGTTTGCCCCAGTGCCTCCAGCACTGTGAAGATGGTGTGGTGTTCGCATGCTGTGGCTGCTGTTTGCTCTGCTGACCAGTGCCACTGCATTGTTTCCATGGCCTTCTCTGTTTTGTGTAGTGTATCCGCTCTGCGCAACAGGCAGCAAGCTCAAATCACCAGCTCTTTGTTCTTGGCACGTGGCATAATTAGCCCAATGGGATCCTGCCTCTTCTCTACTGGCAGAATGCAAATAAAAATAAAAATGATAAGGCAGTTTAACAGTAACAACGTGATTCTCTGTAAATCCTCATTTCACAGATGCTGAAACCAAACCCATCAAGCAAATCCTAACATGAAGGAAGATCAGGAGGTCTCTCACCCTTCTGAGGAGTAACATTCTTCACCTTCATGTGTTCTGCTGTTCTGGCAGGAGGAGGACCAGCCAACTCATGCAGCTTAAGGTCTCAGTCCTCATTCCTGGGCGCAGCAAAAACCAGTTTGGCTTTTGTGCTGAGACAGGTGTACCATGGCCACCTTACTCTCTCCTAACAAGATGCCTCTTGATCCTCTTTCTGTGTCTGAAGGCTGATCCCTTACTATGCCACCAGGCTTCAAAGAAAATAATTTAAAAGGTCCTTTTCTGGGCTATGCTTTATTCATTGCATTTACTTGACTTTCATTCTGGTATTTAGAGCCCCATCCAGTCCAAACCTTTCCCTGCAGCTCCCAATCATTTCCTCTGGTACCAGGATTGAACACATCCTTCTTCCCTTTTTCAGCAGTGGCGCTCAGCAGCCTTCCCACTAGCCTGTATTTTATCCTGTGGACATATTTTCTGTCAGGATAAGCATGTGACCACATAATGGGCAAAGCCAGGCCACATAACAAGTCCTCCTTCCTTCATGGATGGCGTGAGGCAGGAGGGGCCATGGGAGGAGGCTGCACCTGGGAGAGCAGGTGACACTTGCTGAGTACCAGACACATTATGTGCAGCAGCACCCTGGGCTCCACGTCCTCCTCCGTGCCACCAGCAGGTAGCTGCAGGCTCAGCAGCTGGCATGAGGGCTCTGCTGGGGAGAGGGGATGGAAGTGCAGGTGCTGAGGCAGAAGAGGGACATTAAGGTGGAAGTGAAATTACTTGCTCTGCAAAGGGGCTTTTATGGGTGTGGTCTCACCACCCCTATTTCTGCAGCTGCTCACAGAATACCAGGCTAACCATGGCCTGGAAGCTGTCTGATTTTGCTCAGACTTCTTCCTCATACCAAAAAAATTTGTAAGGACAGTTGTTAGTGTCTAAGACAAGGACAAATTATGCTTGAGAATTATGTGGGGCAATATCTGAAAACTCATTTTCAACCAGTCTTGGGGATTGTGTCTTTCTGGAAACCAGCAGCACTCCAGCATCTCTTTTCAAGCAGAATTAAGCTTCATTAAAAACACTTCTATTCTCAAACAAAATATTGAGTACTTTTTCTTTACCTCTTCTCTCTCTGTAATAGTCTTTGTCTTTAATTCAAACATCTGCTCAGGCTTATGCCTGTACTTTGTAAGCCAGAATGCTTACATATAAAGACACAAATGTCGGTGGGGCAGGTGAAATAGCATCTGCCTGTTCTTATATTTAGTCTTCCTCATCTCTGTGCCAACAGATTATCCAAGCCTACAGGTACTGAGCATGTAGCTTGTTTCTGATTCTTACAAAAATTGTCCTACTTTGAGGAAGGAAGCCTGGGCTCAAAATATTTCCCCCGAGGATTAGTGCAAAGGCTGTTTCTTAAAGAAAATAGGTTTAAAATAAAAAATTATTAAAGGTGCAGTGCAAATGGATTGTGCCAGCAGCTCTGTGCCTGAATTCATTTGTGTCAGAGGCTTTGGGGACAGGATCCATGTTAGCAAGGGCAGTGTGGGAGTACATATGCATCAGTGACTGCATGCCTAACTGGTTATGCTCGAGTGCCACTCGGATATGAACCGGTGACTCCAGAAAAAGCATTAAGTCTGTACCACTGCATTTGCTGAGAGAAGGGAATAGGTTTTAAAAAAAAGCTTCCAAAGTGCCTGAATTTTATTAGAAAGTCTGACGTGAATCATGCTCTTGAGAAGGCTTGCAACAGGGACTTGGCAGCAGAGGAGAAACAGATCTACTGCGATGTTGTAGCTAAGCTGTGCACAGATGGCAGACTAAAAGCCCAAGTATAAGCAGCATCTTTTACAATGTACACATCAGGCTGGATTCTCAGCTAGTGATTAGACAAAAGTGCTTGTAAGAAAACACTCAGGCTGGAGAAACCCACCATTATGTGGCATGTAAGGCCGAAAACTGAATACCATTTCAAAGGCAGCCAGAGACCAGCCAATGGGTCATTGAGCCAAGCAATCTGTTTTTGCCTTGGGCCATCTTCATTTCAAACACAACAACCATTCCCTGTTAAATGAATACTTTCTTTTTAGGAGGAAATAATCTCTGTACCAAATCAAGTCATGGCCTATTCTGTGGGTAAACAAGGGAAGTCTGCACAGGAGTCCAAGTCCCTGGGATGCAGCTTCATAGAGGTTCTGATTCATTTGTACACAAGGTCTGTTTCCTCAGGCACAAGGGAATACTAATGCTCTGCACAGAGCTGGCTGGCTGTGATTTTATGGCTGCTTGCAGCCTTGCCCAGGGTTGTGAGAAGCTGCACAGTCCCCATTGCTTTGCAATGAAAAACACAAATATGGCATGGGTGGCTGCTAATTCTAGGTGGCTGCTAATGATGGAGGGAGCTACAGCCCCCTCATTCTCTGTAGTAGACCCATGTCTGGCTGGGTAGGGGTCATCCTGGAACTGGATGCAAGCAAGAAACTTGCCACCATTTTAGGTATAGGCAGCTCTTCATATCTCTCTGAAGCTGGGATGAAAGGTCTCAGGGTTGTTTGACTGCAGGCTGCAGAGTGGAAGATACCAAACTTCTTTTCTTTAGTCGCAGAGGATCTCTGAGAATGAAGGGTTTGAGTTGCAGCTGGCACCGATTGCTGTGCTGTACCAAATACACCAGAAGGAGGAAATTAGTCTTTGGCATTAGGGGGAACAGAGAAACAGGAAGACACGTGGATTTGTAGTGTTTGCATATCTATTTCCCTTAAAAAGTCTTTTAATTGACCTCACATTGCTGTGACTCTAAGAGAGGAAGGATTTCTTTCCTGATAAGGCCAAAACATTGAGTAGTCCAGGTGATATAGTGACAAGGACTGTACTTATCAGTAGAAACTGCCAAACTTAAAAAAAAAAAAAAAAGTTCTTTCAAAGTTGCTTTGACAAGGAGAAGAGACTTCAAAAATAGAGCAAAGAATTGCTGAGGAGGAGGGGGGAGTGTGTTTCTGTTTAAACTCCAAGTTAAAAACAAAATGACCAAACAACGTAGAGTTCATGGTTAGTGTCTGTTTGATAGCACAGTATAAAATAGAAAGAATGCAAAGCACAATCTAAAATTTCAAGACTAATTTGAAGTGTGTTCATGTCACTGTAAGTGGAATCCTCTTTTATTTGTCCCAAGCTGTGATTTAGTATCAGATTAATTATATGGAAAGAATAATGGTTAGAGTGAACAGCCCTAAAAGTGCAGTGGTTGCTGAGGCTTGTGGTGCAAGAGGGGATTATTTTAATTTATATTAAGGAAAGACATGTTTATCAAAAGGTATGTTTTCAGGACTAAAATATTTTTCATATTCTGTGGTTTAGGACTTCGAAGTTCACGGCAGCTTTAGTAAACTGATCTTAGTTTCCTGATGACCAGTTGCCCTCCCCTGGCTGAAATAAGAAATGCAGGCAATTGAAATTTTCCAAAAGTTGGACTTGGATAAGCTAAAAGTAAACTGTTCTGCCAGAGGCATCATATAACTGGGAAGCAGATTTGTCCATTGTTGCGTTATTTTGGATCCTGGTATGGGTCCCTCACAGCTGACTATTACAGAGGTAACTGCACTCCCAAACTTGGTATTTTGTGAGAAAATGTTGATCCCCCTCAATAAGGGCTGGAAAATCCAACACACGGGGATGCATCTTCCTAGGCACTAGATTTAGGGCTATTGAACTCTACATTTTTGTGATCTGTTAAGCAGTAGCAAGTATGGAAGCATGTGCCTCCATACACATTGGATAACTATCTGACCCTTGAGATGGGAAATTTGCTGGAACAAATCATCAAGATTTACCATCCTGTGCTTTCCATAATTTTTCCCTTTTAAAAAAATCCTCATAGAAACACATCTCAGAAGGTGTGTGAGCAGGTCACAGATGTCCCTGGATTGAGAAGAATCCACGACTGTTGCCATGGGCTTGCTCATTTGAGGTAGATAAGACAGAAAATTACTGGAAGGGTTTCAGAAATGCATCCCACTCACTAAGGAGCTCTTGCTAGTTTTGCTGAGCTCACAGGCATGCCTGGGCTAACAACATCCCCAAAGTGAGGCTTCAGGTGAATCTAGGACTTACCCCAATTTTACAATCCTCCTTGTACCTTTTGCAGTCATCTTTGGAAACCAGATATTAATTTCAAAAAGGTAGCATTCAGGCTTAGTCCTTTTAAACACCTGTAGATATGGATGAACACCTGAAGAACTTGACTGTATTCCTGAGGCTTCTATAGTAGACACCAACATTTTTTTTCTTCTTCTTATACAGCAGTATCCTCCTTTTTCTGGTGTGCTCTCTTTCCTTAGAGGTAAAAGGTGTTTTGTGTCTTTGAAGGCATGCTGATTTTGGCTGGGATAGCGTTCATTTCCTTCACAGTGACTGGTACAGGGCTATGTTTTAGATTTGTGCTGAGCACAGGGGCTGGTAATGCAGAGATGTTATTGCTGAGCAGGGCTCACACAGCCCAAGGCCTTTTCTGCTTTCCATGCTGCCACAGTGGTGAGGGAACTGGGGTGAATGGGAGGTTGGGAGGAGACACAGGACAGGTAACCCCAACTGACCAAAGGGATATTCCAGACCATATGGCATCATGCTCAATATATAAACTGTGTGGGGAAAGGAAGAGGAGGAGACATTTAGAGTGATGGCATTTGTCTTCCCAAGTAACTGTTTCATGTGAGGAGGGCCTGCTCTCCTGGAGGTAGCTGAACTCCTGCCTGCCCATGGGAAGAACTTAATTAATTCCTTGTTTTGATTTGTTTGTGTGCCTGGCTTTGCTTCCTTTTTTTTTTTTTTTTTTCTTTTCTTTTTAATTAAACTATCTTTAAATCTCTGTGTTTTCCAGCTTTTACCTCTCCAATTCTCCCCCCCGATCCTGTTGGTGGGGAGTGAGCAAGCAACTGCACAGGGCTTCATTGCTCACCAGGGTTACTTTGAATCCCAGCCTCCGGTTCAGAGAGCAACAAGAATGTCCACTGCTCTTCCAGAAACCAAGTACAATCTTGTTTCTAAAGGCAGGTTGCTGGAGCACAATAAGTTTCACCTATAAGCTTCTTTTGATCTAATATTTACAGACTGAAGTGATATTCTGGATTTTATGTGCAGGTCTGCACCACGAGGTTACAAAAGGCCAAAGCACTATGGGATCAGTACCCTCCCACAAGATTTGTGCTGTTTAGCTTAATATCTTTCCATAACAGTATTTCTGAGGCTGGGCTGCTGGCTAAGTATATGCATTTTTCTGCATGGTAGGAAGAAGGAGCCAGAGTACTGATAAGATTGCTTTCCTGATAAGTTCATAGCATGAATGCAGAGTTGAATGCATCTGCACTTGTCTTTCAAATCATGAAGAAGAGAATTGGCACTACAAGACCATGGGCATGTCTGGGCAGATCTCATACATCGTTCATTTCTGGCACCCATGTTGACCTGGACCAGCTTCATCTGATGGAAGACTGAATAAATGTTTTTAAACACTCATCTGTCTCTTGAAATTTCTTTTAACTTTCTTTTACATTGTATTGAGAGGAATGAACATTGCTGATCTCCATTGATCTGAGAGGGGTGTGTGTGAGGAGAGGTGCTTTTGCCTAGGCAATATTATTTCCACACCCCACAGCTCCAGAGACTGGTGAGAAGTCATCCTTTTGAGTCCAATTAACATAAACACCTCAGAAAACCCAAGGAAGGAGAACCCAGTTCATGGTCTGCCAAAGTAAATGACAGTATTTGGAGCTGGTACTGGCAGGCTGGGTATTTTCCCAGGGAATTGTGTGCAGCACTGGCATGATTTACTTGAAGGAGCAATGCGAGTGGAACAAACAATCCTATGACACTAATACCTCTTACATAAGCTCAGATCCACAAAAGTATTTAGAGACTTAATTCCCTTCAATTTCATTTATTAAGGCATCCAAGTTCCTCCTTGCTATGTTAAGCCAGTTCAAATCATGCATTGGAAAGAATCTCTTTTCCGCCTTTGCCTCTCTCTCTTTCCTCCCACAGATGCACGTTTCAATGACCACATGGCCGGTGAAGTGCCCAAATGCACCCCTGCATCACCTACCTAGGCACACAAAGCTGCAGCAAACCACCCAGAGGAATTAAATCCTTGAGGGCTGCTGGCATCTTGCAATTAGCCATGAGTCTTTCTTCCACTTGGTGTCTCCCTTTAGTCTCAAATCTGGGGCTGCATTGCCAGTAGTGCTCTCCTGGGGACGAATATTTGTTATTTGCACCATATAAAGCACCCCAGACTTTCATTGGTGCACCAGGACTCCCCTGTGATTAGCAACACAGAAAACTCACAAAATGTGAGACTCCCCTCCCAGCTGTATAGCTTTGCTATATGCTTCCTATCAGTTTTAAATGTGTTCAGGAAACTCAAATATTTATTTTTGGTTACTGTCTGTCTTTGAGAAAGAAATATATTAATTGTCTAATTTGATCTAATTTTTGTCGCAGAAATCTAGGGCTGGTTTGACTCACCCTTTAAAAAATGCTAGAGAAGTTCACAGGCATGCAAGAGAAATGTAAATTGTTACTTCACTGAATTAATAAAATAATATTTTTTAAAGAGATGATTTCAAAATAACACCGAATAAGAGCACACTCTTTGCCCTTGTGCAGAAACAGAAAAGGCAAGGTCTAAACTATCTTCATATTGTAGTGGAAAAAATTCAGGGAGGGAAGTGATTTAAGCTTTTTTGCTCTGGAACCCAATTTTTTTACGGTATATACGAATTACTTGGTAGGGAAATTTGAAAGTTTGGAATCCTTTTCAATTTATATATAGTGCAAGCCAGTTTTTCAGTGACTAAAGATACACTGGAAGTTTCTGCTTTAAAGACTTCAGGTATTTGCAGCCACATGGAAAACACTGTGGCTCATGGCATATATGTGCTAAAATGTGCTTGATCCACTCCTGTTTCTGGGCCTTTTCTGTTCTGCCAGTTCCTCTGAGATTAAATCTCTGAGAGAAAATTGTCCAAATCTAATGTGTTTGGCATTCCCCTCAAATAAAAGCTCCTTTCTCCAAAGACTGCTTGGTGTCTTGCTTAATTCTGATCTGGAGACCTAGAGACTAGACTCTCAGCTAGTATAAATGAGGGAAGTATACCACATAACAGCAGCTGAGGATCTGGAAAATAGTGTCTACCAATAACGTCTTACTTCATGTGGGTTCTATCCAAATAATTCACTAGCCCTCCTGTGGGAGAACAAAGCACTGTATATTTCTTTTTATGAGCTGTTTTGCACATAAATGCTCTTTGCAGGCCTAGTACATCTTCACTGAAACCAATGAGAGCGAGTTGGCAAAATCTGTGTGCAGCTTATTTTTAAATCCTTTTAAAATCACAGAGGAATGTTCATCAGATTGCAGATCCCCAATGCAAAATAACTGCAAATTGTGCCAGCGTTTTCTTAGAGCAGATCTGAGATAATATATCATCCTTTTGCTGTGCTTGTGTGGGATGAGCAGGGTATCCTGGACTTTCCCAGCTGTGAGATACCTGTGAGTTTGGATGAGGATGGACATGCCATCTAGCGGCTGCCTGTCCCGACTGCTTGGACAATCTTATCACAAATTACTAACAGGATCCCCTGTTTGTCTCTGGAAAGTGAAAAAAGAGACATCACAGAGTTGTATCTGAAAATCTTGTCTGGTCCATCCCTTCCCTATAGCATCAAGCTGGAAGATTTCTGTGTCAGGGTTCATCTGGTTAGCTGGATTTTCAGCAACCAGTGTTTCTAATAGTCAATCAGTCAGGGGTACGTCCACTGTCCCTTCCTCTGACCCAAGAAAAGGAGCTTCTGTCACTTGCTGTGGGTAGAGGTTTCCTTCTCCAGAAGATTTTGCCCTCTTCCAGTTGCAGGACTTTCCCTGCCGTGCCCCATTTCACTCCTACCCTTTTGAGCTGTCTCAGCAGCTCCACTTAGTCCCTGGTGCAGGGGTGCCACAGGGGTGGTAGTGCTGCAGAGGAGGCTCTGGAGCAGCTATAAACAACTCTTTAATTCTAGTCCTCATGCCAAAAACTGACTAAGACTGCTATGAAAGGGGTGTTAGATGTGGGAAAGCAATTTTCAACCCTCAGGATCCTGCTTGCCACCAGCAGAGTTTCCCCAGCAAGAAGAGGCAGAGAAGCATATTCCACGCTCTCGCTAGACACCCTCCACTGAGCAATCCCATACATCAGGCCAATATCAAATGCAACCACAGAGGAGGCTTTCCCTTATCTTTCAGGACAATTACCAAGCTATACATCATTTAAACAGTATGGGAACGATGGGAGATTGTGGTTTCTAGTAAAACAGGAAAATCTTTTCATGGTTAGCACTAGCAATGAAATTTGTTGCCCACCTCCATCTGGGCTGAGCCATGGGTGATCATTCTTGGAGATGAGCTTCTCTCAATGTCAAAGGGCAAATAAATAACTAACTATGTGGGAATGTGCTTTTCAAGGAAAAATCATGCTTTTTTTCCTTCTCCCTTCCCGCCCCTCGTTTCGCCTTGGAGGAATTACGGGTTTCCTCAGGTCCTCGGAGAGGTTGAAAACTGTCCAAAATGTGCTTCAGGAAAGTGATCGCTCAAAGTGAATCAGTGTGCAGTGTCTGCTCACCATCTGTGTGCCTTTAGGAGATTGTCACACTTTCGGCTGGCTTCATCCATCTCTCTAATTCCTTGGTTACAGTCAAAACAATTTTAAAAGGGTTTGGTTCCCACAGTGGGAAAGTAACTTGGACGCTGCCTGCTAGCATCACTTCACCCAGGAGCAGCTGACGCCTTTTGGAAGACTTTGAAAAGCAAATTTTGCTTCTGAGTCAGTTCTGCTGATGTAGCTTCTACTCTGAGAATTACTCTGCTCTTCTCTGTTTCTATACTTGTAAGGGAGCTTGTATAAGAAGAGGATCTTGCTTTCCTGGAAGGATGCACTGCCTTCAGTGAAGTCATCAGCATCTGTGGCATTGGTTCACCCACTCTGAACCATCTGAACTGGTTGATTTTCAGTCAGAAGGAGTCTGATATGATGAGCCACGGCATTCTGGTCTGACATGTTTTGAATTATTATTCCTCTGTTACATTTTTCATAGAAATGCCCCAAGCCACTGACAGACTTGGTTTAGCAATAAAGAAATAATCGTCTCCACAGCAGTTAATGGGATGCCAACAAAGATGCTATGTGGCTGAGTCATCTTCATGTTGCAATAGTGCTGCCCAGCTAGCCACCCTACGAGATTTAGCAGGCCCAGACTTTTCAGCTGGGGTAATTAATCTCTTGCAGTCTCTCTCAATAAGCTTCAGTAACTAGAGGGGTGAAAAAAATGCCCTTTTCATTACAGAAGACAACTGATGGTCTCACCACCTAAAGTGCTGACTGTTCCAATATGTATCTTCATTAAATTTGGCAGTCAGTAAGAAGGTTTGGGAAAAAACTGTCCTTTCATTGTCTGAGAGCTCAACGAATGATCCCACAGCACCCACTGATCTGTTCCTAAGCTCAAACTGTTGGCCCATGGCTGGATTTCTAGTGCACATCATGGCAGCTAAAGAGGAGTTTGATATCAGAATAATCATGGGAGATCAGGTCAGGATTAGAAAGAGAGAGAAAGCAGGAGACCAAAGATCAGTTTACTGTGAGTGAATGATTCACACCTTACTACTTGCCTGCTCTCTAGAGGGATAATTGCACCCACCCTGCTGATGAGCAGCACCAGCTCTCTGCTGCTTCCATGTCATGAGCAGGAGCAGTTGTCTCTACAGCTTTTCTTGCCTGTTCTCATCTTGCCACTTCTTGCTGCAATGTGAAAACTGTTTGACTTTGGTCTGTTGGGCCACCTGTCTGTGCTAGATCTCTCCCCAGACAGCAGAGCTTCAGTTGTCTCACTCTAAGTTCAGTGAGGCTCTCTGCATCCTGCTCAAGAGTGAATTGTCCAGTTTAACTGGGGCTCTCCTCACTCACCTTTTCTGTAGCATTATTTGCAGACTGGCTTTTAAGGCAGCTACCAAGTTGTGTCCAGATCTCAAACCTTTATGTCACTATTGATAACTGGGGCCACTGCCCAGAGTTGTACACAACTGGAAGGACAAGGTAGCATGGAGCATCCTGTGGTTGAACAACATCACCAGGCTCCAGACAGGTTGGGTCCTTCCTAAGCAGCAGCAGTAGGTACCTGGCCCTTTCCAGCCTAAGGGTGACTGCGTGATTAGGAGAATGGAAGGGGCCATTTCCTTGTGGCCCCAGGAGATAGCCTGATTCATCTTGGCAGTGTAGAAGGCCAAGTGGACATTTATAGCATAACTCTCCACAAGGGATTTATGGCTTGGCTCTGGCACAGTGGCAAGCTGCTAAATACTGAGTGTGGTATAAATTGGCTGGCGGAGAGGCACAAAGCCAGAGCTCTGAGAGCAACACACAGGAGGTCTTGCTGACTTACGTGTGTGGCAAAATGATGGCTGAGGAGACTGCTACCAAAATGTGGGTATCACATGTGTTGCTGTAATAGATGCAGCATCATGTAAACATTTAAGAGTTACGGCTCTTATAATGGTATTCTGTAAACACAGGGTTGTTTGCCCTGTAAAAGAGGCCCCCTCTCTTTTGCAGTACCAGAAGAAATAAGTGCATCTCCATTCCTATTTCACTTTGCCCTGACGCACACTAAGACAAAACTAGAAGAGAGTGGAGAGGGAGGCAGTAAAGAGGAAAAATGTGTTTGCACTTCCAGTATGCAAAGAGTTGCATACTGGAAGAACATTGGAGTTTCACTTGGACTTCGAAGCACACTATGTACCCTAGCTGAAGGCCAGACACCAAGCACAAAAATGTGCTTGTCAATGTTGGGCTGAGGAGGAAACATCAGTGTGTGTCAATAGCCAACTATATTCCTTTCTAAATTCCCTCTGCTGGCCTGAGGATGAGTGTGCCACAGCGACATGATCCCAAACCCTAGCAGGGCTCATATGTGCTTCTTGTCTTTCCAGCACCTCATTTCAATGCATACTGAGTGCTATGGTGAGGGAGGGGAAGGCTCTGGTTATGACCCTGTTGAGAGCTGAGTGTTACCAGAGGTCATGGCTGCTGATGGCTCTTGCCTGCGTGAGAGAAGCCACTTGGGTTTCATCCAAACCTTAGACTCAATGAGACTGAACCCATCACCACATCTGCTTGCACAGCTGCACAGCCCCTCACTGGCAGGCTTGGTGGAGAGAACAGTGCTGAAATATGGTGCAAGGCCTGATGACACAGTGTCTTTTGTGGAGATAAAGGGAGGTTGGTCCCTTTCATCACTGCTTAAGCAATTGTTTCCAATGTCTTTGCCTTGCTTTTCTTCTGGTCAGAATGGAAGCTGGAGGCTCTAGTGGATGCAAGACAACCTTTGCCAGAAGGTACAGCTCCTTGGATGGGGGTGGACAGTTCTCACTCCCAGTTCCCTGGAAGGCAGCCCCACACTGGGGTATCTCCATCTGTCTTGCCCATTCTAGAAAAGCCTGGTGTGCAGGGACTCCCCTGCCTCTGTCATTTGGCATGTCCTGTGAAAAGAGGGGCCCTTCTGCTTCTGGCTCAGGAAGTAAATGCTGCACAAACCAGTGACACTTATTCCCATCTGACCCCCACAGTGGTCCTGTTCCTAAACAGATGCCCAGCTCTGCTGTTCCCCTCCATGCAGTATGGCTGCCAGGAGTGTGGCTGCTGAACATCAAAGTTAATTAGCATCCAAAAGCAAATAAATCAATCAATACATTCCCAGCCTCCTTAGAAAATCTCATTATTGGGAACCGACCCAGGCAGTGACTCCCAGGAAGAACTACAGAGGAAGAGATCCTCCAAAGCTGTAATTTTTAAGGTTGTACCACTTGGAGAATAATTACAACCAGCAAAACAATGTTCACATCTCACATTAATATAAAGTAATGACTTTATGCCTGTAGCCAACTAACCACAGAACTGAGAAGAGACTGTCAACTCTTCAGCCCTGCCATAATACAAAGCATCTTGGAAATGCTAACAGCCACTGCACGCCAGCCCCTTGTCATCCCTCCTTCTTAAAGACACAGACCGAAGGCTGCTTCAGCCTCTGAATGCTGCTGGTACAGGAGATGTTGTCACCGATGAGTTTCCTTTCTGTCTACACTAAAAATGAAAACTAATATGTTTATAAGTTTCAGTGAAGCAGAATTTTAGGACAATTTCAGACACTTATAAAAGCTTTTGTTTCAGAAAAAATACTGCTTCTGGTTTAGGAAATGTGTCAAATTTCCAAATACCATTTTGTCTTCCTTCATTTCTACATTATATTTGCTATCCTTTTTACACTACTTCCAAGTGTGTGTCCAGCATATGTTTATGGTGAAGTACCATGAAATAGTGGAAGCAAGAACATACAAATAAATGAAATGATAAAACAAATCAAATCAAACAGTATTTCTGAAATTCCAGCACAATTATTATTATTATATCCAGAAAAAAATCTAATATTAAGTATATTTCTATGAAAATGAAAATCAGAAATCAGGGAGTATGAAATCATCTCCCTTTAGACTGAGATAAAAAGTAAATAAAATGTGGCTAGAGTCTTCTAGAAATCATGATCTAAAGAGGACACCTTTGTTGCTGGTAGCATATACTGAAAGGGTTGTTACCAGATTATCTGTCATCAGAAGGAGACTTCTGTAAGTTTAGACTCAGTCCCTGCTTTTGGTAGTGGAGGAGGTTCATGTTACCATCTTTGTATGTCAGATGAATTGGCTGTCTTAAACAAAGTATTCAGGAGATCACACACTATTTTATCAGAAAATTCTTCTGCTGTGACTTGGTTTGACTCTCTCAGGAGATGTTTCATGGGTGGTGCAGTCCACTTATGCTTCAACACCCAGGTTCTCATGCAGGATTTTGGAAGATTTCCCTTTGCTCTCCCTCATCCTCATCTATTGTTTTTTTTTTATAGCTATCAGGAGGACTAGTAACACAGTTGCTTAGTGGTCCTTAATGCTTAAACTAAATAAATAGCAAAAGAAAGAAAAAGTCAAAGGGATGTGAGGGCAGAGATTGTGCCAAAATCCATGAAGTCAGCAGAACTGGCAAAGCTTCACGAAAGATTAGAGAACCACCTCTGTGGTTTTAATGAACTGGAGTAAATCTAGTGACAATATTATTTCAACAGCTTGGGTGCAAAGTTTTGCAAATGATGTTCTGCAAAACAGCCAGATCAGCAGTCATGGAGTCGTGGTTTTAATTTCCACTGACTGGACACCTGCTTTACCTCCAGGAAAGGATGAGCTGGAAGGTCTTTGTCTGTCTCTTGCCATCTATTAGCCCAAGCCCTGGCCTGAGGGGAGGCCAGCCAGCATCTTGAACTGCACAAACAGGAGTGTCCCACTTGGCAGTCACTGAGGACATTCCTTGGCTCATCTGCAGAGCTTAACACCAGAGGCGTTCATGCTGTACTTGGGCCAGAGACTGCAGGACAAGGCAACTTCTCTGCATCTCCTCAGTCCCTTTGCACCCTCCAAACAGCCCAAACTTGCCTCATGTCCCAGTGCAAACCTGTCACCATGGGGCAAAGGGAGGAAAACAGCTCACTCCCGTGCTGATCTGCTGGAACTCCATGAGACACCAAGGGGACAGACCTGAAGGGGAAAAAGTGGCCTGAGAAATTGTACTTTCACTCTGTGTCACTTTGAAGTCACCTCCGAAGGTCTGTCAGCAGCTCATACATGTAGGATAATCTTGATGCTTCTGCAATCCAGTTTAGGGTTGAAAAGCAAAATGTAGAAGGCGTCATCAGCTCCCAGCTGGAGCCTTACCTTCTTCGCTGGGGACAATTGCAGCAAAGCAGGGACTCTGGCCCTAATCTGCCAAAACCAGAGGAGTTTCTGGGTGTCCTGTTCCTTCATGGTACTGGGCAATAGGCAGTGAATCTCATTTATCTTCCAAGACTTTGAGGAAGCCTGGCAACTGCACCGACACCATCTCACTCCAACTGAGAACTAAGGAATTTTGCCGCAAGATCCATTTGAAACCCACTTGAGCTTTCCAAGCCCACAGTTCCCTTGGGGCAGGGGAGGCAGGGAGAGAGTCTTGTGTTGATTAATATTAGAAGAAACTCCCCTGAAAGAATGATAGATCATGGCTTGGTGACTCCAGAATCTTTTCTTGTTTCTTTCTTTGATGGGAAGAGGGGGAACTGGAAACAAAAGGCCTAGGAAGGGGGGAATGGAGGGAGGGGTGTGTTTTGAAATCTGCTTCCTTTTGGCCACGCTTGAACTTCCAAGAGCCTGTTTTTGACTGACATCCCTAGGAAATGGGAGAGAAAACTCCATGCTGAGCCGGCTCTCTGCCCAGCAGAGGAAGGAGGAAGCATCTGGCTCCAAGGAGCTGAAATAGATGCCTTTAATATGTCTGTCAGCCAGCATCACAGAGGTGCACTTAGGTTTTTCAGCTGGAGCACTCTTTTGCTGCAGGGTTCCAGGGCCTCTTTGGGGTCCACTTACCTGGGTACTGCATCCACACTCACCTGGATGGCTCCAGGTAGGACAGTGGAAGAAGCCAGACACAGAGCCACTGTGCATCCACAGCTAAAAAGGAGGGAATGGAGCCACTGTTGCAAAACCTGGCTTTTCCCTTCCTAGCAATCCTCTGTGCTGGTGCAGAAGGGGTGGCAGAGAACTGGGACTATCACCCAAAGCATTTTAGTGACATCCAGTTCAAGAATGTGGAGAGGAAATGCGTTAATGAGGGTATCATCCCTGCCATGCAGCTGCCCTCCTGCCTGCAACCCCAGGGGACCAAACACTGGCCCATATGTGGGGCACGTGTCAGAACTGAGCACCACAGGAAAAAATGGGAAAACAGCCCTGAAAAGGGAGATCTGCTGCTTATCTTGCATCGAGCTGGGATGGGAAGGTGGGAAGGGAGCTAGGGAGAAATCAGGGTAAAATTTGTTAGCATTATCTAAAGCTTGAAAACTGTTGGTGAGACTATAGAGATACTTGCAGGATGGTTGTGACAAGATGGATGCTCAGAACAGCACATGGGAGCATTGTAGTTCTGTCTCCAGAGAAGTTAGGGGGATGTCTCCTGGGTAGGCACTCACAGAAAAAACACTTTATATTTGTGAGTGGCTCCACAGCATCAAAAGCATATTTTTGCCTTCTAATGCCTCTCACATCCACCCCACTGGACAAATTACTGACTTTGAGTTTGCCCTTATGGCCAAGCCATGTGCTTATTGCCATTCTCTGTGTTAGATCTCTTGAGCTCTTTATCAGCAACTAGGAGCTTCTAAAAGGCTCTTGCCTGTAGTCTCCAGGTTTCCTTGTCCAAGTACACAAATTTCTTGACAGAGGACTTCTGAGTTTTCCCCCAGCAGAAGTGAAAGCCTGATGCCTTTTGCTACACCTTGAAGTATTTACTGTTTACATCAGTTTTTGCAAACTAGATGTTTTTTCTGAAAGGAGGAAGAGAGGAATTCCCATGTTTCCTTTACCACTGAGTTCTCGGTCCATTAATTGATATTCATCACTAGGCTATAGGAGGTTGGACAATGCCTACCCACATTTGTTGATGTGACCATTTCTGATCATAAGTACTTTCCTAATGCTCACCCTAAGCAATAGGGCCTAGCAAGCCATTAACAGAACATGGTCAAACCCTCTTAATAAAAAGTAAGGGAAAGCAAAGTGGACCAGATCTCAGATTTCCTAGGGAACAAGGACAGTGCAAATGCTACTGCAATTTGGCAGTTTGGGATGTTATTCACCTTACTCAAGCCACAGAGCTGTTTTCTTGGCATTCTCCTGCCCATGTAGTTTGACTGAGCTTGTATTTTATCATGATTATCACATGACACCTGGTCATGATCACAAGTCACATCAGGGAAACCTGTGGTCTCTGACTGTCGCTTGTAACACAGGCTTTCTTTAGATTGGGAAAAATTGGTGCCAAACAAAAGGAATGAAGGTGGCTAATGGCACAAGATGTTGATACTGGCAGTCTCCCTTTGTGCAGATGACCTGCTGAAGTCCATAATGTGTTGGACCAAAGCCTCAGTTATATGTTAAATTTAAAAGCAGTCAGCTGGCATTTCTGCAGCTGTATCGGACTGACAGTTTCTCTGTAAGTTCCTCTTTTCTCCTTGGGCTTGTCTTTTAACATTGCATCTTCTCCAGCACTGCTAAGTGCCAGCAAGGAAGATTTGCCCTTGCCGAGGAGGTGAGGGAAGTGCAAGTTCAGCCAGCCTCCAGCCAAGAGCCACAGAGAACAGAACTGACTCTGCCTCGCTGCTGGGGAGCCATGCATGGGCTTTCTGCAGAGCTTGCCCCTCTGTGGGCAAGAGCCTTCAGCCAGAACCAGCCGTGCTACATCCCAGGCCTGTCTGCAGTTCCGCACGCTGCCTGTGATGAATAGTGAGCCTGGGGAAACCCACAGGGCTTTAGCTCCCCATGTTTTAGCTCTCCCAGCGCTCTGAAATCCTGCCCTCACTGTTGAGAGACAGTAAGCTTGCTCGCGTCCAGAGGAGGACTATACAATGATAGATAATAGCAATAAAGCCCTGAGCTGTTCTGGGCAGGGAAGGGTGATTTATCCCCAGCTGGATGGCTGGGCTGAGCGGAAATCCTACGGGAGCTGCGGGGCACACATCAAACCGCGTGTCACAGCGCCCGCGACACCCGGGGCGCCAGTTCAAAGCTGTCACGTGCTGCGGCTGCAGACTGAAGGTGATGCCAAGCTAATGAGCAAACGAAACAATAAATAACCCCAGTGATCATTACGCTCCCCTCCTTGGAGCTCGCCTGCTCCAGCCCTGGTGAGCCAGTGCTTCTCACACCCAATTACTCATGCTGAAGCCCCTCAAACGGAGCCCAGAGCAGGCTCAGCAAACCATTCATCTTTGCAGAGTGGAGTCCTTTCAAGTTTCTCTGCAGCAGCCTTTCTGTTTATTGTTAAGATGAGCACACAGTTTACATGAACTGTTCTTATTTATCTCTGACTTTTACCTTTTAGGTCATTTCTTTGCACGTCCCGCACTTTCCAAGTTTCAACCAAACTTTTATTTATGTCCCAGGATTTGCTGTCTGAAACTCTCCGGCTCCCAGTGATGGAAAGGTGAGCTGAGCTCCTGACCAGGGCCTTTTCTCCAAAAGAACTGAACTCCCTGAGGCAAATCAGTTCTCTGGACTGAGATTGAGGAGGCTGCTGAAGGGAAGGGATGGGTGAACTGTGTGTCAGGAGGGGTTGCTCGGATAAGTGCTAACAGCTGAGTTTTGCGTGACTTTGGGCTGAGGCCGAACATGCAGCCATGTTGGGAGAGAGGATGGATAAATACATGGTTTAGGCATGATAAAGGCACTTTGGGAATTGTTTGGCTGTACTGTTTGCTTTGCAGACTGCTAAGATGCCTGAGGAGAAAACAGACCTGGGTATTGTCTTCAGTGGGCTTCACATGTTGATCACTGCTGCATGTAGTTATAATATTTCCCAAATTCCAGGTCCTCCTTAGCAGTCACCACAGCCACTGCTGCCCTGCCTGCAGTGACCTTCTGTGCCTTGCTGGCGGCTCTGCCACCAGCCTCATTCCAAGCTGTGATCAGGGCACAAACTCGGTCACTTTTCAGATGAGCCCTGTAGCAGTGCCATAGAGGCAGAGGAGTTCTTCCATGCCTTAGTGATGATGTATCCAAACTGTGAAGAGCTAGACTTGGATTCTCCCTACAGCGAAGAAATGAAAATATCTTTTATAATATATCAGTGTTTATGGTCAAAGAGCATAACTAGGGTGGGGTGTCACCAGAGCTGGAGATCTGCCTAATGTGTGTTCACACTGGAGGACAGGATGCCAACACGCAGGCTAAGGAAGGAGCACTGAGAGAAGATAACCCCTTCAGCAAATTAATCAATTGGAAACACAGGACAAAGTGTGGATGTCATCGGAGCTGTCTGACAGACTCTGAGACCTTGAAGCGAAGAGCCAGACTCAACATGGCAGAGCTGCCAATACTGTTACCTCTCCAGAGGGCTTGGAAGCAGCAGTGGCTGGAGGGATGGCCATGGGCTCTGTGTGGGCCTCCAGGCCTCTGTGTCCCTTGTCTGTAGCTGTGGGAGGCTGAGGGCAAGCAGGCCTTGTCCCAGCCTCCTGCAGCTGCAGGAGATGGAGCTGCAGACCTGCTGCTGGCTGCCACGTGGCACAGAGGAGGAGGAGGCAGCCCAGGAGCAGCCACTGCCCTTCACAGCCAGTTTGGTCTTTCTGCTCCAAAGGCACATCACCTAAGCAAAAAGTCACAGATTTAAATTTTATTCCAGGGGTTAATTACTTCCACAATGATTAAAATGGAAAGAATTTTTTTAATTGCATATTCATTTTCACTGTTGCTTTCTCTGGCCTGGCCAGGAAAATAGCTGTGAAATTTTTTCTACTTCTCCCTACTCATGATCTCTGCATTTTCCTTCTCTTGTCACCAGTGTTATCAGTTATGTTAGCCAGTGCCTGTTTTTACCTTGGCTCTTTGACCCATGAAATAGTTGAAGAGCCTTTGCATCTCATATGTCCAATCATTCCATGCCAGCAGAGTACTGTGAGCACTCTACATGAGTGGTACTAAAGAACTGGGATGTCTTCACAGCACCAAGAATATTTTCTCACTTTCAAGGGCCAGCATGCAGGTCTTTCGGTCCAGAGCTATGCCATTACAAAACTGCTCAGGAATACGCAGGGGCAAATTCTGCTCAGTGTTACACTCACACAGCTCAGAAGAGCCACTCAGGTTCTTCACAAGGCAGATAGGGAGCAGGAGCTGGGCCCACTAAAAAGGAAAAGTATCCTAATTTCTGGGGCCTGGTGGTATAAGAATGGCCTTCCATTTCCAAGAAGCAAAGCCTTGAAGAAAAAGAGAGCAGTAACAGGAGAGCTTCTATTTTTTGAGAGGCTTTGCTGACCTTAGAGAGTTATCAGATATAGCCTGTTCATGTATTTCTTCCTTTCCCCTAGGGACCAGAAAGGGTTAAAAAACTCCTGTGATATAGGTCTGTGTTCACATTGAATCTACACCCATCATATATATATTGGCTTTTGAGGAGGGGGGAGTGGTTTGCACATGTCACTGGCCATAACTCAGACTTTTATTATAATCGTGGCCATATGGTTAATGGGACCTAATAAACCACTGTTGACCTGGACACTGTGTGCACAAATCCCTTGCTCTCTTTGCTTTTTTCCTTGCTTGTCTGGGTGCACTATGCCAAGCAGCTGCAATTTAGTCACTCTAAAATGCCAGTTTTAGTGGTCCAGCAACTGGTTTGTTTAGAAAGAAAAAGCCATTACACTGTAGCCTGATGGAGACAGGGACTAACTTTTGCCAGGTGACAGGGCAGCTGCTCAGTGCACTGCACAGACATGAGCAGTGTCTGTGGGAAGGCTGGAACAGGGGACATGGCAGGGACATCCGGCAGGCCTGAACACAAGGCCCTGGGTGTGATCCAGTGATTGCTGCGGAATTAAATCCATGCTTCTCCTGGTGCAAAGAGAGGAACATTTAGCCAGGAATTTCAAAGGAACCTTGCATTCTGGTTTAGACAGAAAAAAAGCCTTCCACTTAATGGAAATTAGAACTGGGGGAAAAAAGCTATTAAATCCTCTCTCAAGCTTTCCTCTGGGAACCCATTGAAGGATCCAGGCCATGTCTTCTTCAACTCCTTATATAATCTAGTTTTAGAATTATCTAAATAATGGGCAGGTGACCCCAGCCTTGGAAGGACATTTCTTTCTGATCATTCATGCTGCCATCTCTCCCGCTTTTAATAATGCTGCCTTGTCACCCGTCTGTCCCTGACTCTCCTGCTCAACCCTCTCCAGCCCCAAAGGAGATTGCAAACCCTCCTCAGGCATGGCTGGACATCTGCTCCCCAGTATTGGTTACCTGAGCTGTGCTGCTCCTAGGGCTTTGTATAAGGCTTGCTTTACAATACCTCCCCATCCAGAAATTTCCCCAAGCTTGGTCTCATTGCATTGCTCCCAGGAATGCTGCTGCTGACTGATTTTACTGATGGGGGCCAGGACAAGAAGTTCCTTAGCTTTCCTAGAGAGCTGAACACATGTGCCTTGGAGGAACGAGTGATCTTGAAGCTATAGGTATTGAGGCATGTGACTGACACATCAGGCTGAGCCAAGGTAGAAGTTTTGGTTCTATTTTTTGATCTTGAGCTGAAACTTAATGTTTCTATTATTTGATTGGAGTTTTTGTGATCACATGCACCTGCTAGAAATGATATCCAGGCACACTTGTAGGTGAGGTGCTGTCGAAATTAAACTCTTTCTTTCCTAAAATGACTGTGTAAACACCAATATCAGCTCCTTGTATCATGTTTAGAAATAAGGGCTCCTGGTGCTGTATGACCCTTTTTGAGCCATTCAGAACAGACACAGAGGAAACCTCTTCTCTTCTCTTCTCTTCTCTTCTCTTCTCTTCTCTTCTCTTCTCTTCTCTTCTCTTCTCTTCTCTTCTCTTCTCTTCTCTTCTCTTCTCTTCTCTTCTCTTCTCTTCTCTTCTCTTCTCTTCTCCCACTGTTTGGAAAATGTCATATCTTTGCCACATTATGCACTTAGAGCTCTGTTTCTTCTGACCACATATGGTCCACATGGCTTCATTTAGAACCTGATCTGAAGGCTGGTGGTCACAGCTGGAGTCACTATGCTGTCTTTGATGGCTTTTGGAGCAGCGTTGAGTAGATTTTGGTACATCTTCAATCATGTTGGGTAGGTATAAACTGTTACTCTTCACAGAGTTCTGTCTGTTCTGAAACTGAAGCTGTTTGTTCCTAACGAGTGGCAGCCTTGGCACTTGGATAGATGTAGGAAGCATCAGAGATAGATGGACATACAGACTGCGCAGTGAGCCAGAAACATAAAAGAATATGTTTAAAAATGTAAAAGCCAATGACCTGCCTGATGGTTGGGCCTTCAGCAGGTGAGATATGAGTGGTGGAACTTTCCATGTCAAGAGTAACCTGATCCCAAAATGGAGCCAGCCCTGGGGCATCTCACCCTCCATTCCATCCTACTCTTCACACAAGAAACAGCCTTCCCACGCCTTCCCATGGCAGACTCCTCTAGCACCATCCTGCCCATTGCTGCAAACACACAAGTTCTGTCTGGCTAAGTCATGGCTCTGGCTGGAGATCATGGTGGGGGCACTGATTATTTTCCAGCAAGTCCCCACAGATCAGGTGCAGTGGTTGATATGAAAGGCAGCCTCTGAGAGGGCAGCACCATATTTTCCCGTGTTGGAGACCTTTTACTCCATTCCTCAGCAAAAGCAGCCAAGCAAAGGGGAGCAGGCAGAAGCATCCACAGCTTGGAAAGTCTCACTTGAAGCAGAAACCTTGCTAGGCAGTGTCAGCAAGTAAGGCAAGGGCCGGGCAATGACTGGGCAGCTTTGGGCGGTGCTAGAGAATGAGGGGCAACAGGGGCATCTTTACTGCCATTGCCATACACTGTGTACGGAGAGGAAGCATCCAGCTCCACATGCATCTGTCCAACAAGCCCTTGCTTGAAAACCAATCTGAGCAGACCAAACAGTGGAGCAGCATGTGTGGAGGCACAGAAGGATTTCAGCAGCAAAGCCTGTCTGACTAGTCAGTCTGTCTAGCATCGCTTCGTCTCAAGGTAGGGTGTCATGCCTTGCCCTGCCAACAGAATGAGTGTTACTCCTCTGAGGTGATTTCAACCATGCCAGAGGCTGCCAGTCACACAGGGAACAGTCCTTCAGGGCAACTCAGTACACACAGATGACATGCCAAGTGTCTCTGGCTGCAGGGGGGAAGCGGCTCCCCATGCCCCTCGGGAGGAGCGTGCCCAGAGGAGCAGGAGGCATGTGGTCCTCACTCCAAAATGCTGGCAATGTTTACAAAGTCAGACACGTCAGCACAGTTACAGTCAGCGAAGTGAGTGCAAAACTGGCCTTGTTACTTCCCAGATCTGAGGGATACGAGGCAAAAACACACAGATGGTCGGCCACTTTCCATAATGAAACACGTCTTTATTGTCCCAAGGAAGCTGCATTTCACAACCTAAGCACTGAGGCTTGCTTCTTTTTTTATATATTTTATTTTCTCTGCAAACTGTGGGCAGTTTTGCCCCTTCCTTAAATCAAAAATTGTGGACGATAAAGACGTGTTTCATTACTGAGAGCTGGCCAAGCATCTGTGTGCAATGGACTTCATTTTCTTCTGTAGGTTGCTGGCACAAACATTCCCAGACAAAGCCAGAGAGGAAACTGAAGTGAATGCAGGGATCTGAGTACTCCCAAACTTGGGGAGAGTTCCGATTTTGTGGCTGCTTCTTTCTGGTAATGCCCAGCAGCCATATCCTGAACTTTAAATGATGTGGTGAAGTTTAGGCACAGACTGGCTTTGCAAGACTTGAAATGCTTGGGTGCCCATGCTGCTATGGCTCCCAGAAGAAGAACAAGCTCACAAGAAAGCAGACACTGTCCACTAAATTTGTGCAAGTCAGCCTTGGGGAACCCATCTAGAAAACACCTTATGCTAGTGATGTTTGTTTTGTTTTGCTTTGTTTCTGTCCTCACTGGTAGGGTTGCAGCCCTTACCTTTGTTTGTATGTCTGGATTCATGACCCTGGCAGGGCTTGTGAGCACTAGTTTGGGAACACCTTCCCATAAGCAGGGCCTGAGCTCCTCCTCACCAGCAAGGAGGGGATGTGGTGTGATGTTCAGTCCCCACAACTGCCATTCATGAGGCTCTAGGAGCCAGCTAGGATCCTGCCTGTCCAGCAGAAATGCTGCTGTCCTGTTCTGATTTACACTCCTGACAGAATGCTTAACAAATGCAATACTTCCAAGCATTACTGTGTTCATCTTGGGACGAATCCATTCAGAGACACGGTACAAAGCATATGGTTGTGATGACAGCTCTGGGACCAGGATCTATTTGTCCCAAGTGCAATGGGGTTATTTCTGCAAGCATATATTTTGTGAGAAGTAGCTGGCTTTAATGATGTTTAAACAGCTCCCCCAGTTCTCTTTCACAGGAAAGATGGAAAGACTAAGAAATACAAATAGAAGAAGAAGAAAAGGAGAGGGCCCCAAGAAAAAGACAAGTCATTTGTACCACAAGTATGAGGCTCTTGACTAGGCACCTGAAAAATTAAAAGCATGTTTTTAAAAGCCTCCTTATCTGCATAATTTGAACTGACCTGTGATGGGTTCCCAAAGACAATAAAGTCTGGGAGGGGAGCAGCCAAATGGGATTCTTGACAGCCATGATTTTTGATGTAGGCTTTCTGTGGGAGCCAGGACTGTGCCAGAATATGTGCTCTCCTATGCTGTAGCATGGACATGGAGCTCAGGCTGCTTGCTTGGTGAGGCTGAATTGTTTGTGTGTGTGGAGACAGTTTTACACTGGAGGTAGACCCCAGGGCTAATTAGCCTGACTTAATTTCTCCTTGCTCATAACCCAGGTCCTGACCCTGGTTTACTTGGTCCTGGTTTCAAAATCTGCTTTGCCTTAGAGTTAGGAGCCAGCCAGCACACCAGTGCCAATTCAGTCCAACTCATACTGCATGAGAAAAGGGTGGTAGGTCACATTCCCACACTGTGTCACTGCAGCATGACTCCCTCTGCATGAGACCTCTCTCTCTCAGTGCTCAAAATGCAACTTTCAATGGACAATTCAGGCAAATTGTTGTTTAACCTACACAGTTAAAATCAAAGATAATTGAGTCACTAGAAATTAGGTATTAAGCACTTTTACTGTGCTATTGGAAATCTCCCCTAAATATAGCAAATACAAAATACAGAACATGCATGTTCTAAATCTATATAACTCATCTTCTCTGCTATTTAAATTTCACCTTTAGCTTCTTAAGTTGCAAGGACAGCCAAGCAAATTTACTTGCAAATCCCTTGACTGTCCTTGCCTAAAGTACATGGCTTTTGGGGAACCTGACCTTCCCAGAGTTTTTGGGTTCTTCTCCTTAGGATGCATTTGAGAAAGAAAAACCTCTGTGAATTCACTGTCCCATTGACAGTTTTGTTAAACATCCTAGTAATTTCTGGTGGCAGATTTGAAGAGTAGCTGGTGTCTTGGCTGGGCACAATACAGAGCTGAAACTACACTAAAATGCTCTGGTTGCCCTTCAGAGGAGCTGAACACAGAGGGATAAAGAGCCTGGATTCCTGGGTTGGCCGGGCCAGGTTAGTTGGTAGATGTTGGCATGGAGGAATGGAGTAGCAAAAAGCTGTTATGGAGCTGTGTAAAAGGGCCAGCCTGTGACTTCAGTGAAGCGGTTACATCACTTGGGAACTAAAACAAGATAGAAAAACATGCTCCCAGTTTACTTCTCTGCTGTTCTCCCCTGTCCCACCTCTTGCTACATCATAAAATGTCCAGGTAGCAGAGCATGGACTGCTGTTTGCAGCATATCTGCTACAGCTGTCTACACTTCTGCTTCCCTCCCAGGTATCAGGCTGCAGGGTGGGCCCTCACCCGGCCAATTGGCTGACCAGAGCCCTCCAGGGTCTTGTACAGCAGGTGCATAAGGCTCTGCTGCCAGCTCTTCTCTATTGCTGAGCATGGCTGAAGACCACAGCTGTATATGTACACAATGCTACATGAATTCATGAATTGCTGTGTAGCCACCACAGGGCACAGAGTGACATCTTGTGAAGTGCCACTTCTTAAGTTGCAGCTTGAAGGCAGCTGTAACCTGCAACTAGAGCCAGAAAAACACTTGGTTCTCACAGCAGACATTTCCATGCTCTCTTTCTTCTTAGGAGCATGTACAACAGTAGATACAGTGTGAAAAAAATAACTCTGCTTGCTTGGACCAACAGCTTCCCATTTGTCAGAGCTTGATGGGAGAACTAGAGGAATTCAAGAAACACTCTATGATTGGCCACATGGCATTCTCTGTACCCACAGCTTGACGTTCACCTTCTTGTCACAGTCAGAAGCTCAGAGTGTCAAAGAGAGAAGCTGGGATAGAAAAAGTTGTTGATAAATGGTCTTCCTCTGAAGTCCTAAGGAGACAGAGTGTTCCTGAGTGAAAACCATAAAGAAATCCCTTTTTCCACTACTAAGCTGACAATCAAGCATGCTGAGTCAAGCCTTTGTGGGTGATTCATGGCTCTGGGGTCACACAGGTTGGAGCTTCTCATCTGAAGGGGATTAGGTATTTCCAAGGAAGAGCAGTTCTTCAGTGCCTTCAGCATATCCTTGAAGTTTTTGGAGCCTCAGACCTGCTTAAGACCTCCCTCATTACTCTGTCTTATCACATGAGAAGTCCATCACAGCTTTGGCAGAAAGGTATGGAGGGTGTGTGATGTGGGGCATATGAAAGGAAATCCTTTGAAGGGTGCTAGTTCCTTCCAATAAATCCAAATACATCTGGGTGCAGGGGAAGCCAGGCCAGCTCCTGGGAGTCCCCCTGGTGTCCAGATAATATGTTCATCCATCTGATAGTCTGTCAACAGAGCGTGCTCCCCACCTGGTGCTCCCTGTGTGCCTCATGCTTTGCTGCACAACTGCACCTTCCACCTGTGCACTGCAAACCAGCACAAACCTCAGCTTGCTCAGGAGGACTGCCTGCAAGGCACATCCATGTGATGACAACCCAGGGAAAGGCAAACCTCCTGTGGACAGCACACACAAGGCTGGCTGCTTCACTGGTGAGAACAGGCTCTCATGAGAATGCCGGGAGCAGGGCTGGAGCGGGCTCCACTGGCCCTTGTTTGCCTCCCTCCAAACTCTCTCCTTCTGCTCCTCTCTCCTTTCCAACATCAAACATTTCTCTCCTAGCAAGGTGTTCTCTGATGCCTTGCATTAAGTTCACAGTGTAAAATTAGAATGTACTGGGCCACTACAGGATGCTGAGGTTGTTAAAGCTGCGTGTGCGCACGCACATGTGTGTGTACGTGTGTGTTTAATGCAGGGCTTTACAAAACTATCAAGCACTCTTTAAAGTACCATAAAATTTAATGCTCAGTAGGGAAGCCTAAACAAATGAAGCTGCACTATAAAATGTTTAGTGTTTCTATCGCTTTCACTTTGAACATGAAGACTTACTGCAAATCACAAGGGGGATTTCTCTACCATTTTCTCTTTCTTATCCTTTCTCCCTTTGCCTTTTTTTCTTCTGGATTCCCTATTCCCTGAGAATTTACCCTGCATTTTGTACAGGAATATCTCCAATGCCCTGCATGCTTGATTCCAAAAATGTGGCTGTCTGCCACTGAAGGGATCTGCCTGTTCTCTGATGGTTCCTTGGCAAATATGTAATTGAGACTAAAAGATAAAAGCACTACTCTTTCATTTACCCCAAAAGCCACTACATTTAATTATCGTACCATGTAAAGTGGCTGCCAAAAGTGCCTTGTGCAACTCTTATCCTTGGCCCACTGAGATTTTGTCTTCTTTTGTTGTGACTTCAAACACAGATCTCAAAGCACAATCAGTAGGTAGCCAGAGTGTGCACTGAGTTCTCCTGAGACACAGGTGATGGGCATGTTTTGCACTGTGAACACATCCAAGTGACATATTCTTGTTTTTGCCAATGAACTCAACCCTTGTATGATTCCCACCTGAGTTGCACATCTTTCAAACCCTTTCTCTAAAGTAAGGAAGGGCATGAGCAGGTGGGGTGTCCTTCTTGCTGCTGTGGGAGCATATCTCAGCTAACCCTCATGTGGGAGCGACATAGTCACCTACTGGTGAATAAAATTAGTCAGTAAATTGCTACTCTCAGAGGGAGTGGGAATTAGATATAACCTCCTGTATCCCAGTTGAACAGTACCAGATTAGTCCTCTCCTCAAGGTCCTCATCTGTAGTCCAATGATGTCAGTATTTGCTGCCTTCTGGCATAAAACATCCAGCTCACTGATTATGGTTTGCAACATTTGGTTTCTCAGGATGGAGTTGCAGGATGAGTTTGGAAGGGAAGAGCAGGACAGGCTTCTAGTTGGCATGGCTGTGTTTCCACCAACAGGCAGTGGAAGCATGAATAAAAGGCACTAAAGACTGTGAGGTGTCTCCACCTCTTCTGGGCTATGCCACAATATTATATAAATGTATGGTTTCAATTCTGTCCACACTATGATCCCTCTGGAGAAAAGATGTAGCCAGTTGCCTTTGTTCAAATAATTTTTCCATGTGAAAGGCTTCAGATTGTCCAGGAAATTGGATAGCTTCTCTCTTTCTAGACCTGAAAGAAGCCATAGCTCATGGCCTTTCCTGTTGATTCAGCCATGTAGTTCTATCTCATCAAGGGAACACCACAAGGTCACAGCCTTTTGTCCTGACTGGAACCCAGGAAAATAGGGATTAAATCTTGAGCATACCCTAACACTCCTGAATTTGGACATAAGTGGAAAGAACTCTTCTGTTTTCTAGTTTACCTTCCATCTGCCCTGGGGCCTGAACTTAACTGCAGGTTTCAGCATGAGAAGAGGCACGAAGTTCCAATGTGCACATCTGGAATTAAGAGCTGAAAATTGGGCTCGGTGCTGATAACGCTTTATTGACAGGAGATGAAAGTCTTGATTCCAATAACTTTCTGAGCTCCAGTTCCCACTGCTTTACGAGGTGTTACACACTTTGGTACCTTTGAGAGGGAGTTTGCTTCCCCTCCTTCTCTCCCACATCTTTATTGCTTCTGTTCCACAGACTTGAGTCATTAAAGTCTGAAATGCTTCAGCCCAAAAGGGTATGGAAACCTCCTTTTCCAGAGTCACAGTGAGGAAATGTCAGCAACCAGCTTATCTGAGAGGGATGGGCATGACAGACCAGGAGGCCAGAGTGCTCCCAGGCCCCCAGCGTCAGTCAGGGACAGAAGTGTTTGACCTGAGCACAAAAGGCTTGGGTCAAACACCATCGGCAAAGAGGGCAGGACCTACGATCCATGCTCAGTTCATCTTCCTTCCTCTGCCTGATGCATGGCAAAGGCGCAGGAGCTCCCACACTACCTAGAGGGCTTACTCTGTGTGTGTGTGTGTGTGTGTGTGTGTGTGTGTGTTGGGGTGAGGGGTGCTGCCAAAGCAAAAGCAGAAGAGGGAAAGATAAACCAAATACTGAGGAGGTGTGGTGTGACTGCCATTCCCATTGCCACGTGTTCCTACACCAGCAACACAGGGCACAAGGCAGGACTCCTAACTGGGACCTTATCCAGCATCAGGAAGCAAAATTGATCTCAGAAGGCTCCAAATCAGAGGAATACCAGCCACTTCCATCAAACCTGCCTTAAAAAGCCAAAGTCATCTGCATCCATTGGACTTTGGAAAGCCAAAACAGTACCTGTGTTCTTGTTTCCTTTTGAGCTGTCCCAAGTTGCCATTTCTCTCCGTGCTCTAGTCGTGCACTGAGAGGCTTCCTCCTGCCTGTCTTGGGCTACCTGGTCATTTACGACTCACTCCTACTGCCGGAAACAAGATCTAATAAGAGTCAGCTGCTGGAAGGGACCCCAGACTCTAAATCAGTTCTGCATTAGCAGCAAAGGCTCCATGAAGGAAAAGTCAAAGGCTGCAGGCCATTATAATTACAACTGTCAAAATATAACATTGCTCAAATTGGGAAATATTTTATAAAGGGGTTTTTTTGTGTGTGTATGTGTGCAGAAAATTTCTGCTTGCCTATAGAAAGGCTTCTGTGTTTGCCTTTTTTCTTCCTTATATTAATTTATTTTCTAACAAATACTAGCTCTCCTTAAAATTCTTGTCTGTGCATTTCTGGACAATTTCAAATTTTCTTTAGAAAGTAAAATGTCTGAAGAAATGAAGTTCGGGGGTTTCAGCCAAAAATAAGGCTTTTTTCCTAAAGTAAAAATTGCAATAGGAACTTTAGTGAGCTATCAAAAGTCACTCTTCACATTTTAGAGTCAATGTTTTCAGTTATTTATCATCAAAGTTTGGTGTAAGGGCATAATGGAATCTGTAGTCTCATCCCAGAGTAGAGGGATATCCCGTCTGTAGAGCTGAGTGTGGACATGAAGAACTCTTACTGTAGCTCCCATTAGGTAAGGCAATGACATATACATGAGCCAGAAAAAGATAAGTACTTTCAATGTTAACAACAATTCAGATGAAATTTTTACATTTTTAATGTTAAAAGCTCTCCAAGCTTTCAGCTCAGCTGAAACTGTGATCCAGAAACCTTGTTCATTTGCTGTCTTCTGCTCATCTCCTTTATCTGATTGTGACTCTGCATTGAGCCAAACTGTGCAGGAGGAAATTCTGACTGAAGCTACAAGGTTCCTCTGGGCTTCCCCTTTACTGCTGAGCCTCTTGTCCTATATGGTACCCAACCATCACCCTTCATAGACCAGCATTTCTGAAGCCCACATTAAAGGAGGCATTTTAAAGTGGCAGAAAAAGTCCACTTTTCTGGCTGAACTCAAAACGAGAACTCCTCAGCAGTTTGCTGGGATGCTGCTTATCTGCAGACCTCCCCTCTCTGACTTCAATATCCATTTTGTCTCTGGTGATTTCTTCTCCCTGTAGAAGAAAGGAAGAATTAAGCCTTCAGCAAGCTAACCTTTTTCTCCAAGTCTTGCTGACAGCCCAAGGCCCCTCAATAGCTGCAGGCTGCTCATACATATTCTCATGAGGTCAAGTCCAACAGCACAAGAGTGTCACAAAAACCTTCTTAGGGAAGGTTTCCCCCTCTTAGAAGGTACAAGGTTACTTCCCAGTTAACACTGTCTGATGCATTCAGGCAATAGATGTCAGGTCTTTGCTTCCCCTAATGCTTTCTGAAAGAGTTGGGTGCCTTTAGTTTTATGTCAAATATCAAAGAACAGCTCAAAATCTGGAAAGGTCTTGACTGCTCTCTTGAAAAAATCCCCAGAGAGTCTCAGAGTGGAATCCTTTCCTTGCCTTCACAGATTTTATTTTATGTTTATAGGAAGCCTTTTGCTCTTTGCTGGACCTGAATTGTCTCTGGTCTGTCAGCCACATGGTGCAGATGTCGGCATCTCCTTCCCTGCCAGCATTCTCCCAGTCATTATTCCGAAAACCTGATCTCCTTGTCTGAGCCTCCATGTGTTAAGGAACCCTTTGGGACTACATGATTACTTCCTTCTGCCTGTTGTGTATCCCCTGATGGTTAGTCTGGTGAAAGCCAAGCTTTGACCACAGTCTTAAAACCAGTTCATCTTGCTGGGAGAAGTGCCATTACTTGCAGTTGCAGTCCTTTTCACTAAACAGTTCTTGTCACCAGCCTCAAAAAAAGCCTAACCAAAAAAAAAAAAACAAAACCAAAACGCCCCCAAAAAACCTCCAAAACACAAACACAAACCACTAAACAAAAAAACCCCAAGCAAACAACAAAAAAACAGAGAAAGGTGTAACTTTTGAATTTTTTCACATTGTGGAAAGTGCATCTATTGATGTTCTGTTTAAAATTACTTTTAAATTTGAATAAGGAAAACAACACTGGGGAAAAACGCCCAAAATTATTGTGTGTAAACCAGTAAGGTATGTGTGTATACTAAAGTGGGGTCCCTTGGCTTCCCACCAGGCAAGCCACCTACAGACCCTGCTATGAAACATTGTCCTCCATTGCCTGAAAAGAGAAGCCTAAGGGAACATAGGAGAAGGGCATAGACAATAATGGTTGGCCTGGGTTAGTCACCAAATCTTCCATTTCTAGAATGGAAGAGACTTAGAAAAAGAAATGCTAGTGACAGAATCAAAATACCAAGAGGTATTTCTTCATCCAGCCTAGAGTTAAGCCATGGAATTCTTCATCACAGGATGTTTGGATATAAATAATGTACTTACTAGAGGCTAAATTAAAGGGGAAAAATCATTTAGAGCTGTTAAACACAAGGATATTAAATTCTGGAAGTCTGGAAATATCTGCTTAAAATCTGCCTTGTTTGTCCTTTCCTAAGCCTCCATTATGCAGATCTCAGAGGGGCCAGAAGAGATGGACCTTTGGTCAGCTGCTGTGTTGCAGGACCACACGGTCCCTGGTATGTTTAGTTGACTTGCATTTCAGCCCTTATTGCTCCTTTAGAGGGCCTTACTACTCTCCAAAGATTATTGCTTTTTTCTTCCCTTGCCAGTCCTGGCTTTCCACTGGCTGATGAGGCAGACCTGTGTGTCTTCCCTGATGGCCAACAGAGGATGTTAAGCCTTTCCCGCCATAATCCTCTGAGGTGAAAGTGAGGGGTACAAAGTCGAGTGTGCTGCATCTCTGCCGCAGCTGTCTGCGATCTCCTGCTCCCCTCTGACAGATGGGAAATAGCCTGAAGCAAAATTGAGAGGAGCCCTGTTTATTTTGGGACTGCAGATTACTGTCAAACATGAAGAGAGACAATTATTTCCATTGTGGAAAATGTGGTATTAGTGAATGAGCAGTTCCCTCCACCTCGCCTTTGTGTTTTGCTTGTCTCTAAGGAAGGTTTCCTTTCTTTTTGCAGCACAGGCTTGAATTAAGTGGGCAGAAAAGAATTTAAATATAAATATTTGTAAACTAAGTGGTTTTCCCGAACAAAGTAGATCCAGATGACAGTCTGCTGGCTGCAGCGTCTTGGTGCCTGTCACACCAGTGCCCCTTTGTTTGGCAGCTGGGTACCACAGGAGGCATCCCAAGGGACACAGCCAGGCCAGCAGGCAGCACCCACTGGTGCTGGGGGGTGGCAGGGGCAGAGCCCACTCAGAGTGTGCCCAGTGGCAGGGTGGGGGACACAGGGTGCTTTTGGCTGCTGTCAGTCTTACACAAGTTGTAATGCAAGTGCCAAAGTGCCAGGCCTGAAGGCCATGAGGAGTGTGGTAAAGCTGATGATAGAGAGTCTGAAGATGCAGAAGATGCTACGAAGAAGTTTCAGAAGATCTTGCTGGTGTCTGATTGGTTTGTCAGGGGTCAAACAGACCTACAATTCCTGGCAGTGCAGGAATATGAAGAGCAGTGTGGATGAGCAGCTTCTGAGGCAGCATGAGCTCTAGACAGCTCTCACAGTTCATCAATCCACGAGATCAGGGCATGATTTTTCTTGCACAATCTTTTTTTGACAGAAAAAAATTGTTTGCCATATCCTAAACCATCTGAGGGATTTGGAAACAGCTTAATTAGGAGAATATTCTCATGTCTCAGAATGTCAAAACCTTCTGAGTTTATGTTTATAGGAAGCCTATAAACCCTGAGGTGGGTGTGCTCTCTTGAGAATGGCCTGCAGCTAAAGCCTTCTCTGGGACCATAGGTGATCCAGACCCAGACCCATTGCTCAGAGTATGTTTAAGAAGTCCCCACCTTTATCCAAACCTTGATAAATGGATACTTGTGTTTGCATTGTTTTTCATGGAAAAGTGTCAAACAAGCTCTAATCCATCCTGAAGAGAACCCAGAAGAAAAATATTGGAAGAACAGTATGAAAAAATGCACTTTTTGCCCATCAGTATGAATGATTTTCCCAAGATGGTACTTGCTAACATAATTTCATAATTTCTGCTTCATGTTGCCCAGCTCCCATAGCTCACCCCTGCAGTCATGGGCTCTGACCAGTGTAGGTTTGCAGGGCAGTGCTGCACCCTTCAGCTGCCGCTGAGTTGCATGTGCCAAATGCCAGGAGAGTGCCAGGTTCAGCTCTGCTAGATGCTAGATGCTATTTTTAATTCCTAATAATGTCCTGAGGCCCTTGTTACTTTCCATTGTTCATTTTGGGGAGAACTGTACTGCCAAGTTCAGTTGACTTGTTCTGGCTTTTTCTGCAAAGGCCTGAAATGTCTTTTTTCTATTTGTTCTACAAAATAAAATATCTCTGAAAATGGCATATACCAGATTTTCACCCTCTCCATGTTTAAAACACAAATGTCTGACTCCTGACAGTTTTTCTACTGTTAACTTGATCTTTTTGCAGTGGCTGCTCAAATTTTCTTGTCTGTCTGTACAGTTGTGGCAGGACTTGATGGGAAGGAAGGAAGACAAACTCCTGGTACAGAATAGCTGCATGGAGCAGCCCTCCAGGTCATCAGGATGGCCATCCCCATTGACAGGGAGGCTGATCCTGGGCCCTCTCCCCCAATCTCTATGAAATATATCCCACATTAACTCACCCATCACATTACTGAAGGGGGCACTGATGTATTTGATTAGTAAGAAAGCTCTGAAGGAACCCATCTGTCTTAGCATTTGGACGGATATTTATCTCTTTCATGGGTTTCTTTTGTCCAAAGGAATCGTTTACTCTGATGTGAAATAATGCAAGATCTGGTCTCTTTGGGGATTTCAGCAGGAAGCTATCCTCCCTAAGCCTCATTTTAATCTCCTGTTGTCGTAAATCAGGAATAACCGCAAGAAAGTCAGTAAAATTAAGCTTGTGAAAACTGATGTACAAAACTGGGGGCCTCTGATCTCCAGCAGCAATGGAAATGAACTCACTCCCTGAATCTCTTCTCCCTCTGGATGCAAATACTGCTGGTATTTCGAGGCACTCAGATATGTCTGTGAACATTGTATGTTTGAATACTGTGCCCAGGCTTTGGAAAGTGGCTCCTCACATAATTTTACTGACCAGGTAGAAGGAAATATTAGAACTTCTAGGGAAAAAAAAATTTCCTTCTGGGGCAGGATCATGCTAGATCAATACAAATAAGAAATTCTGGTTGTGTAGAAGAGCTTTCAAACCTACTCATATCCCAACCAAGCTGCCACCACACACTTCCTGATCACAGCAATTAAGATGATGGGTATAGATCAGATTGAAAAGGGAAATCTAAAGAATATTCCTGTGATATCAGAGCAGCCTGTTTCTAAAACTTCTGTGACCACAGAAGCTCCAGGAAACAATTCTTTTTCTTTTGTTCTGCCTACCCAGCAGATAAAGTCATGAAAAATATTTTTACAATTCCTTCTCTTTCAAATGGCTAAAATCTGAGCTTAGTTCCTTTCCTGGTTCAGATAAACAAAATGGATTCTGAATAAAATCTTTGTTTAATTGGAATTGCAAGAATAAGAAAATATTTTAAGATTTTGCAATGCTGAAAATATGAATCTAAGGATAGATTTTCAACAATCTGACTTGCAAGATGCCATTTTTTATTTCATTTCCCATCAACATTTTATTTGTGTCAGACAGTATGAATGGTCTGTTCACTTTCATAGTTTGGGGAGATGCTGAGATTTCAGACCATGCAGGAAATACCAATTAATGCCATTCCTTCTTGAAATTCTCATGCTTTCACATTAAGGTTTGGCATGAGACCAGGTTTAAGAGTGAAACACTGCCTGTCTGTCAAAGTTTTATGGTTCTTCCAGTGATGTCTGGGCACCTTATTGTTTTTGTTAAAGCTTGAGAGATACACAAAGAAGTGACCTTTCTGCTTTCACAACTTCTATAAATAAAGGGGCAGACCTGGATGATGGTAAGGTAAAATTGCACTGTGTGAGAAATTTTCACTTTTAAAACTGAGATGTCATTCTAAGTGAATGTGAAAAGACAGTCTTCATGAATTTTCATGGGTATAAAATGTTGAAACATTTCAATTTGTTGCTGTCAATGCATCATCTGCTGCTGGTATGGAACTGCTCTGTTTTTATAGCATCAAAACATGCAGCAGTATGTTAAACACAACACCTGGTATATCCAGGAATATTTCATGTACTTTGTGAATGACAGTGAAACTAGCCAATGCATTGAACATCATTTTCAAAGTAAAGCAAAGGATGGAGGGCCATGGGAGCAGTAGTCACTGTGCTGAGTCTCAGCATGACCACTCTGCTCTGTGCTGGTGACAGGCAGGACAAGGACCCCTCTGCTGTGTCCTGAGTCCTGCTTGAAATGCCAAACAGTGCTGTGCAGTCTGGCTCTTCACAGGAGATCCTGCTGCTTACTGAGCTCTAGTGTAGCAATAACAGCCCAGCCTCACTCCAGCCCATGACACTGGACACTGGCTCTTTGCAGCCTTTCTGAAAAACAGCTACTTTTGCAGAGTTTGCTGCTCTGGATGAGAGGGGAAGTCTCAACTGCATTTCCTGATGGAGTCTCAAGGTGCTGCAAGGTTTAATTAATCCTAAAATCCTATCTGATATGGGAAAGTCCTACCAACTGCCACAATTATATGGGTTTTGAAAAACTCCTAGATTAAGAAAGGGAAAGTAGCTGCTGACATGAATATCTGACAAGAGCATCTACTGATGCCCAATTTAGGGTTATATAAATGACATGGTTGGAAACCTTCCCTTTACATCCACTTAAAAGACAGACATAGAGCAGCCGTGTTTCCCAGCATGTGCCACACGCTTCCCCTCCTGTGTCACTCTGGGGGCTGAAGTTAAGTCACCCCCATCCTGTGAGCCCTGGCTTGGTGGCCCTTCCCTGTGGAACAGGCTCTGCAGCTCTCCATCAGGCGCTGGTGGGACTGTCTCTTGTGATGGCTGTCACCAATTTGTTCCTCTCTAATTTCTTTATCCTCCCCCTGCCTGATCATTGTATGGATATCAAGAGGCTGTGATAGACATGTTTGAATAAGACAAATGAACAAAGACATTCCCCCTGCATCTCCCACTCGATAAATTACAGATGGGACTGAACAAACCCCCCTCGATCCAGTGTGTCATTATGTTTCTGCCACTATTGCTTTCCAAGAGGAAGGATGAATATAACTTTAAATGATTAGCTGCCTTATGTACTACCATGTCTGAGAGCAATAGGGGGGTAACACAGGCAAATAGCTACGCAGCAAGGAAGTACATGAGGGCTGAGCATTCAGGACTCTCTAACAACTGTGGTTTCTTTATAAAGAGCATTAAAGATGGTTTTAATGTACTGTATACGATGCAACAGATGCAGGATGCCTCTGGCAAAACTCCTCTGGTCTAAAGCTGACTGAAGACAGTTTGATGATTTGCAGGGAGCTGCAGATCCCAGAAGGGGAATAGTACATACCTGTCAGCTGGTAATCAAAGCTCAAACTGGCCTTGGAAAATCTTAATTAGTACTGACATCAGCACAATTCTGTGAGCTTGGGAACAGTCGGAATTTGGTGCCTTTGCCCTATTCTCTTCCACCCCAGTCTCAATCCTGCTGAATTTGGGGGCCAGCTCTCTCTGGCATGTGCCCAGGCCTCCGACACCACCCGGTGCAGTATCCTTGTCTCCAGGCTGAGCAGGAACAAAGAGCAGTGCTGGCTCCTTTCTATTCCTGCTGCCAAAGGTGAGTGTAGCAACTTCAATGTGGCAATGACATTGATAAATGCAGAGCAGGAGCATGCTCAAGGGATAACAAAACATATCCTGGCAAGCCCTAAGAAGCACATGGAAAATAAAGCAAAAGGCTACAGTCTGTCATCTCCCAGAAATACAATGATGCTTCAACCTCAGAGGGTTTCTATCAATTAGGAATGGATTTAGACTGAGTCTTCAAATCCAAACTATGACATGGATCTCCTGTCCCTTTCCTTTCTGTGCAAACACCCCTTTCCTTTATAAGGACTTCAGAATTCAAACTTCTCTTACATATTGTAATGACTGTGATGATTGCCTTCATAAATAAATTCCCTTATTGGATTTAATCTCCCAGTTGACATTCCATCTATAGCTTGTCTTGTCTTCCTTTGCTCCCTGCTGCCTGTGCCAATTTCTCCATATGATCTGGCTACATAAGCCTCCCCAAGCTCCCGTAACATATTCACTAGAGACAAATTTTGCATGGAAGCCCAGAGACAGAGCAGGCGCTGCAGGGGGGAAATGAGAGTTTCACTTCATGTTGCTCAGAGGGAACGGTGAACAGAGGAAGTATCTCTCTGGGAGTGAGATGAGCCCATGTCTTGCACACTCTTTTCCTGAACTGGATCCAAAGCTGGATTTCCCCACAGATCTGCAGCTATGTCAGTGGGATGCCCAGGACTTTAAAGAAAACTATAATGTCCATCTGTGGGCCCAGCTTCAAAGTTTCCTTAAGTCCTGGGAGAAGATGAAACTATTCCTACCTCCAGTTTTCTTCATACAGCATATTGTCTGTACTCCCAGCCTCTTTTAAGAAAGACTGGAGGCAGCAGAAACTTAACTGTGAAGCCTCCAGCAGTACCAGAAGGAAGGGAAGGAAATATTTTCTGCTTGCATTGTTAGGACTAGAAGAATAAACACTCTCCTGCAGACAGCTTGGCAACAGTGAGGGAGCCTGCTAACACCCTCCCATCTGTGAGGTGCAGACCTTAACACACATTTCAGGCTGATGCACTGTGACACAGTGCCAGTTCTGAATGGCTGGACGTGTCTGAGCTGTGCCAGCACTGATGGGTCTTTCAAGTGCACTTAGTAGGGCCTGGTGGGGCTCCAGAACTGGGCTGCAGGTGGTTGGTTGATCAGGACTTGATTTCTGGGCACAGTCAATGAGATGCTCATGGGATGGAGAGTGAAGAAGAGAATTGTACTTGGTGCAACTGTAGTTTTTCCAAACCCCCTACTATATGAAGACTAAATTCTGACCCATTTTTAGAAATTTCCCCAAAAAATCCCAACAACTAAAATATATATATATGTGTGTGTGTGTGTGTGTGTGTGTGTGTGTGTGTGTGTGTGTGTGTGTATGTTGGAAAGCTGTGCCTGTCTTGAATGAGGAGAAATCCAGAATTTGTTTTTGTTGCAGAGAGGTAAATAAGTGGAGTAAATTCAGTGATCTTCTGGCTAGGAGTGACCAAAATTCTACAAGCCTCATATGGGGCATATGAAAACGTCCATTTGTCTGGAAACCATAACAGCCCTGCTAGAGCCAGGGGGGACAAATATCCAAGAGCAGTTTCTAGACAGGAGATGACATTGCCCCCAGGGCTCCCATTGTTCCACAAACACGGCAGCTGGTCTGGTCTGGGAGCAACATGGGATCCAGGACAATGCAGTGGGGTTTGTCCCAGCATCCCATGCTGGTTTGCATCCTCCTGCCCCTGCAGTCTGGACTCCCCAGCAGCCATCCTGTCAGCACAGCAACACTGTCAGTCTCAGGACACAGCCACACATGTTAATGGCTCTAAGCACAAGGGTGGGTTACACCCACAGTAGCCTGGGAACCTCTATCACAGAGGCCTTTCCATTTGCAAGGAAGCAAATCCAACCAGCCTGGAAATTACAACCGTCAGATGTCATCCCTGAAGCTGTCCAAGGGTATGGACAATCTTGGAGCAACTTTTCTTCTCTCTGTTCAAATCTAAAACTAATGGCAAAGCATCTTTCACCTAACACTCCCAAACTCTCTAGTGGCCAGCACTGGATTCTGGGCTGACATTGCCAGTGGCTCATGAGCATTTACTGGTGCTCTGTGGAGGATGTGCTGGTCACTCCCTTGGCCAGATCTCTTCATTCTTTCTACATACCAGCTTGCATGCAAAGGCATCTATAAAGACAGCAAATACTTTCCTCATGTTGCCAGTTGAATGATTTCAGGATGGCCAGAGGAGAGTGGAGAGAAGGGAGATAGTCCATGCACTGAAGGAGTGCAGTAGGGAATGGAAAGATGTATGAGGTATTGAGATCTGATGCAAATGAGGGAACTGCTTGTAAACTCCTAAATTAGACCAATCATCCTAAATTTATAGGAATGCAAAAAAATAGTCGCATCCGTTGCTGTCTTTTGCCAACTGTAAGCCTGCCAGTGCAATTTTTAGACTAGTGGGAGGAAGTTACATATATATTCACTTTTTTTCTCTTCCCTTTCACTTGGTGTCAAGTTTCAAGTGAAAATACCTTTTGGTAGTGGAGGGTCATTTTCTACATCTATGGGGTGCATGCAAACCAGCTCAACAAACACTTTCATACTTGATCAAAAGGACTTGATCACAGGCAGTTCTTCAAAGTACTCAAATTTTGTTCAATAATCCATAAATCCATTATAATTTGACAAAGACAGTAAAAGTTTTTGTCTCAGATCTGATTTGTAGCATACAGATCCTGTCATGGCAGCACAGATTCACAGTAAGACTTACAGGTTATCTAGAAAGATGCAACTGAAGCAGCCAAAAAGAAAGGCAAACTGAATTCAAGGCATCAATTCATGCTCTAAAATCTCTTCTGTGACAGAAAAATGCCCCACTTGCCAGAGAAATGTCCAGTAATGTGGCATACTTCACACATGAGTGCAACTGAGGAAAGGCAAACCTTTAGAGAGAGGACGTTCTGGAAAGAGCTCTCATTTTCCTGCTCTGGTAAAAACTGGCACAACAGTACAGCCAATAGAGCTGGCCATGAAGGACCCACATTCAATGACATGCCCATGCTCTGACTGCGCATAGCAAACAGAAGAAAATTATTTCATTGTTGAGAGGCACAAATTTTGCTGCCTGCGCACATCTGAGGAGATATGTCCTTTCTAGACAGCTATTAAAACTCACAATGTTGGTTAGCCTGTAGCAAATCAGAGCATTATCTCATTCTCCTCTAGAAGCAATAAAAGGAACATCAAGCCAGCAGCATCTTCATGGCTAGTCCATTAATGTCCTACTTCCCTCCCCTTAAACCCAGCTTCTTACCTATGGCTTTACCTCTATTCAAGAAGATGCAGCCTGCAAAACTACAGGGTGAAAGATCCCCAGCCAGGGCCTGTTGACCAGGCAAAGGTCACCCTGCTGGAGAATGGCTCGTGTCACATTCCAGGGCTCGTGTCACATTTCATGTCCAAGTGCTGGACATGAAACTCCAAGGATGGATTCCCTTGCCTGGCTTTAGATTCTTGCAATGTTGATATTTTGCTGGTACTGGCTGGCTGTCCTCCCTAACTGGAGAGAGTCAGATGTTTCCAGGGTGTCATGCATCTCATACGGAGACAGAACTGCTAAATCAGTGAAGTAGATTGTGCTTCCTTTCCTCTGCTGATTGCAAGAAGAGTCTCAAATGTCTTCAATGTAAGTGTCTAAAGACAAAGAAGAAATGTCCACATTCTATTGGCAAAGGCATTCAGAATAAAACATGTAGCCTCAGATTATGAACTGATTCTCAGAGCAGATGTTGGTTTGGAAAGAAAGTGCATGGCAGCAGGAGTTTTCACCCTCCTGGCCAGACCTCCCTTATACCAGTGATACACTGAGTCACCAGGTTCAGCCCAGCAGTTTCTGCTGTGCAGAGGGGTAGGACTTGCCCTTGTGTTAGATAAAACTACCTTCAAAGAAAACCTGTGTGATGTAAAAGAGATGCTGTGCCTTCAGTATCTGACACTGAGACTGGACTGACATCTCCTGACCTGTTTGAAATGCCATACCACAAGAACCATGCCAGCTATGTACCATAGTAAACAGTTGCCATAAGACCTGAGATGATCCAGCTCCAACAATTCCAGTGTTTTCTCTTAGACCCCCAGCCAGCTTCAAATCAGTGTAAGAACTTGTGCTCCTGCCCTATCAAAGAGGTATTTACACTGCACAGGAGCACAGTAGGTTATGCCTGGCAAAAGTTTGTACTGTGAGTTCTATGAGGCTGCATTCTGTGAGCAGAAATTGGAACCCTGCCATCTCTCCAAACAGCTTCTACCTCATTGCCCTGCTTTCCCTGCCCCCCCTACCTGGCACCCAGCAAGCAGCAAGGCTGTCAAGGGCTGCAGGTGCTGGGCTCCCTGGTGCCTGAGAACAGTTCCTACAGTCTAGAATGGACCAGCTTGGAAAAGAACCGGGGTACTGCTGAAACTGCTGGAGAGGGAAGACAATGTGTACTGGCACTTCCAGAGAACAAGATTTGATTCCTTTCCTGGTCTATTGTGGCTGTCCTACAAACCCACAGGTTTTCTTGTCCACAAGCAATCCTGACTAGTAGCAAGTGTGAAATTGTTTGAGGAGAAATAAGGAACTAATGAGTCCCTTCAGCTTCCAGGTGGCCATTGGCCAGAACTTGACAGTCAGACAAAGAGAGCAGAAGTCCTAATCTTCATCCAAAGCTGAGTCCAGAGCAGTTCAAGCACATCTTTCATTTTTAGCAGCAGCCTTCAGGAATTTATCTATATGATTTCTCATCCAAGCTTACACACCTGCCCAGGTACATTCTTTAGGAGGCTGTCTTGAGTCTTCTGAGCACATCAAAACACAATTCAAAAAGTGATTTGTTCAGCTGCATCATTTTGAATATGTGTAACAAGATGGATACTTCTGAGGAGCTCATCCACTCCAAATTCATATTACACATGCATTGAGTCCCTAACTCCTCATCAGCTATTTCTCACATGCATTGGCAGCCGCTGCAGTGTCCCCCTGGAGTGGGAGATAGCCAGGGTGATTTCTCCCGGTCCCAAAACAGTACAAACCCTCAAGCATTGCCATGAGTTGGCTTCTTGCTTCTACAGCCCAACCATTTTTGTGCCCTGTGTATTGAGTAAAAGAGGATTAAAGGTTAATTACTAGTCTAATAAAGTAATCATGGATTTTTTTGTTTCCTCTGAGGTTGCAAATGCTTTCTGTGTCCCTGGTTACTCTACTGTCCCAACAGGAAAAGTAGAGTGTAAAAATCTCATTCTGAAACAAGGGAACTAGTGCAAGTTTTGTTTCCCACTTTATTCTCATTTCCATTCTCCAAGTCCTGATTGGAGCCAGAAAAAGCCATGGTTTCAAGAGGATCTCAGATGTGTTCAAGAGCCATCCAGCTGACAGTGTGAGCAAAGTGCAGAGCACAGGGAAGCTTTCCCCATAGTCATGATCCTTAAGGACTACTGCGCTGATCAGAGTCATGCTAAAACCAAAATCATCCCTTTTGCTAGGATTTTCATCAGAAAATAATTACTTGTGTGCCAAAGTTTCCTTTTTACATACATTTGGCATGAGATGACTGTAGGGTGACCCCTTTTGACTTTGGATTCAGTATTTCCACTCTGGCTTCTCCCTGAGCTGTGCTGCCACGCTGTACCCAACTGCTCTCCTGTCCCACACTGGCATTCGAGGGGATTCTGTTTCCCCACTTGGTGAACTCAACTCTCCAGCACTGGTGCTTCTGCTTTGTGATTTCTGGTGCTCACATAACCAGATTCCACTTTTTGTCCATGTATGAGCAGATTTATTCAGGGACTATGTAGGACTGGTCTCCTAGTCTGCCCTCTGCTCCACAGGTACCACCCAAACCTGTTGCGGTATGCCTCAACACACACGGCTACACAGCCTCTTTTCCCCATGCCAGGCACCTCCCCAGCTCACAACACAGCTGGGCCCACCCCTGGATATTCTCTAAATTCTGCTGCTCTGCCAACATTCCTGCAAGCAAATATGTTTGCTGGAATACTTGTGAAACGTCAGCATGAGAGGATGTGGACAAAGCCACACAGAAATCATTTCTGTTCACAGGCAGCACTTGAACTTCCTCAGCCCTTGCTGCCACCCTCACCCTCAGGGCTCTCACTGCCCAAAGGGTGAGATGCCCCTTTGGCAGGCATGGGCTGCAAGCAGAGCAGGGGTCTGTGTCCAACAGGCTGGGGCAGGTGCCTGAGTGAGGATCCATGATCCCCCACAGTGGCAGAGGGCAGCAGAGCCCCCCTCCCCACCCCCTCAGGATGGAGTTTGCACCAAAAATTCTCCTCATTTCAGCACAATTGCTCAGTACCATGGAGGAAGGTGCCACATCCACCTTGAAATGCCAGCTCCCAGTTTTAGGGATCATCAGCATTTTCCTTAAGTTTTACTGTGATCACTTCTCCAATCACTATTTATAACTGTAGATAGTAATAATGTTAAAGCACTGTTCTTTGGTCCTCAGCTTCCTCCTCTGGAACACACTTTTGATAGCTGCCAGCCACTGGGGTGCTAATGTGCTGTCAGGATCCACCTCCACACAAAGTGCTGTTATTACTGCTGTAATTGCAGTACACAAGCTTTGGAAGGACACAAACCCACCTCTCTACAGCGTCCTGTGGAGTTGGGAGTAGGTTTCCCTGCAGATGACCCCTCTGCAGTATGGAATCCAGCCCTCAGTGTAACCCCCTGAAGGCAGTGATCTCTTCAACCCCACTGCAGCTTAGCTGTGCCACACCACGGAGACAGTTTCCCCTGGGAACCCATAAAGATAGACAAGCCTCCAGGGACCAAGTCAGGTCTTTCTTCATCTCATCTGTTCAGGTCCCATTCCTGCACTGTGGGGCCTTCTGAGATGTTTATCCCACAAAAAACCTGTCAAGGGAGGGGATGCTGTTCAACCCCTCCCTAAAATGGGGACCTGCAAACCAAGTGATCTCAGAGATTGAATGAGCATGAGTGTCTCTTTCATTTCCCCACCCTCTTGTGCTATTTCCTCATTGTTTTCTTCTTTTCTGTGCTTTGATACCTCAGGAATAGGGAGATCCAGCCCAGCTGGGAAACAGCATTACCAGAATATGAGTAATTTTTTCCTGAAACGAGGAGAAAAGAGAAGATCATGAGTTATTTTTGGTCCAAGAAGGGGCTGGAAGTATTTGACATCTTCAAATGCCTGGAAACCTTTTCTCATAAAAACTGAGCTTCACACGGGATGTTCAGGAAGGCTCTTGTCCAGGGATTTGGAGAAAGCCCTGATGGCCAAATGCAATGGGGGCATTTGTGGTAATACTGAGGTAACACTGAGGTAATATTGAGGTTGCCCTGTCTGGGGTTACCCTGACAAAGGTCTCTGCTAACCACCACTCCTGAGCTAGCACACAGCTCTTGGATGCCACCATGGCTTTGCAGTGGCTCCTGGGTGCATGCTTCTTCTGGGAGCCACCCCCACTTCTCCCACTCCTCCATTCAGGCACTGCTCTTGGGATTACTTTTTCTCCCCTCTGACAAAGCACACACAGATGGCTTGTTGTCTGCCACAATCAAGGGGCTCAGGTGAGTAATGGAGAATGGCAGGACTTGGCATGTACTTGTTTGCCTTAGTGCAATTTTCCCATAATTGCACTTCCTAGCTTTTCAGCATCTGCGAAAGATCAGCTTGTGACACAGCAAAATTGGCCTCACATTTTTCTGGAAATGCAACATTTTTGCATCACGTTGGAAATCAGGCATCCTTCATTTGGCTTAAATCATTTTGGAAGGGTGGGGAGAAAACCACCCCATTTTTGTGCACAGTCTGTGCTGCCTGGACTTTAAAGCCTAGGAGGAAAAGCATGGCCTGTCAAACATATTTAGCTCAACACTCTGGTATTGCTTTGTGTTGTTTTTAGAAAGGTGTTGATGAAACTGGCACAAGTTATTTAGTTTTCTCAGGCCTTGAGGTAAATGCACACAACACTGATCAAGGATGATCCTGGAGCAATATAAAGCCAAAACTTGGACTCAAAATAGTTCTGAGATGCAAAGAACAGGGAGATCATGTGCAGACAGACAGCTTTGCTGTGCCAGACAACTCTTTCTTAACTCTCCTTATATCCTCCATTTCTTTCCTTTGGATGTACATAGTGGCCAATAATGAAATAGAGGAACAATGAGAAACAGAAATAACTTTAGGACTGAAGTGACTGACCTTCCTTGTCACCTGGGAGAGGGATAAACTAGGCTGAGGCACAGAGAGGCACCAAGGATGACAAAGAGCAGCCCCTGGCTCGTGGAGCCTGCAGTCGCAATGATTAGAAACAGAGAACAAACCTTGGAGGTTTCTGGGGAAATACCTTCTGCTCAGACAATCTCAGAAACAGCTTGGGATCATGCTCTGTAATTTATCAAAGATTGCAGGTTTTTGCACTGGAACAAACATATATCCTGCTATCTTCCCCAGTATATTTCAGGTTTCTTCAAGCTACACCATTAATTGAGTCACTGGAACACAGTTCTCCAAAACTAAACTTGTTTCTCAACAAATTGAAAAACAAGGTTTACTCTTCTGGAAAACCCTAACTTTATTGATCCTGTTGCACACATTGACAGCAGTGGTTCATAGCTAATAATTAACACTATTCAGCCAGGCATCATTGTATTTTTACAAAGGTTCTGAAGCACTTAATTCCTTTTCAATATCCCTTCCTGGCCCCTGAGTACTCCTGGGATTAGCTAAGGTTCCTTCTTTTTTTGAGATAACTAAATCCCTTATTTTGTCAGTGAAGTTTTCCAAGTCAGACAAGTCACCTATTTCACTTCTTTACCTTAATTAATAGATTATCATCCATTTATAATAAAATTTTAATGAAAATCATCAGCTTAGTTTATGCTCAGAATAAAGTTTTGTCATAAAAGGGACAATAGCACTAAGGAAATCTTCTGCTTTTTTCACTTTTTATTCTGTTGACGTTGCTTTTATTCGCAGCATGGGTGAAAACAGGGCTGTATGCAAACATCTTTAGTAGTGTTGGAAATCCAAACAAAATAATACCTGCCTGTGGCATGAGAACTGCATTACACTGCCAGGAGAGGAGTTCAGTTTCATGACCCAGCCAGATGAAAAGGCATTAAAAAACCATACAGAAAAATGCTGAAAGGAATGGAGGTTTGTTGCTGGTTTGTTTTGTTGGACTTTTTAATGAGTTTGGTTAATTTCCAGTTTGGTCTTGTCTTGTTTTTCTTCTTTCATTAGAGACTGTAGCTAGATACACAACTATGAGTCATATCTCAGTGCCGGCTTTAATGCTCAGGATACTGAGATTGAGGTTTGGCCTCACATACAGACATATGTACACACGAAAAAAAAAGCTCAAGATTGCAGCTTGCTGTGGCTTTTACCACTGAAGTAAGAGCTAATCAAAAACTAAATACTGACTTAGCAAGAGGAGGCTCTTCTGTGTTCTGAATTACATCAAGTAACTGGAGCTACATGTCTTTCCATTTGAGTTATACTCCAGACCTGCAAAGTGATACCCCAACCACTTCTCCATCCAAATATTTTTCCCATCCAATGGGTAGCAGGAAAAAAATCTTCAGAGAGCTGCCTATGTTAATACTGAGCATCTGGGTATGCCTAAGGAATGATGCTGCAATCTCTTCTCAATCCCCTTCTTGCTGGAGAGTTGGGGAGGGAGTTAACTCTTTGTCTGCAGGGATGAGATAAAATCCCTGTTCATGCTTTGGTGCAAAACCTGGCACAGCCCTTCTGCTCAGATGTGCAGGCAGGCACAGTGCAGACACAAGCAGCAATAGGTGAGAGGAGACACTGCTGAATCCTTCTCTCATGCCAGTCCAGTGGCAACAGTGATTCAACAGCCAGTGGGTTTGGCCCTGTGCTAGATAAGTAGAGCAATTTACTGACCCCAGGTGGCATCTGCCTGAATTCACTTACACTTAGAATGTACAGGACAGGGCTTCTGCAACAGGGGCCAAAAGCGTCAGCAGGCAAAAGGAAGAAAAGCTAAGAGAAGCAACTGAGTATTGGAGAGTTTAGAAATTAAATGGCCACTTGACACTTGTTCCCAGCACAAACCTCAAAATTATGTAATACCAGAAAACAACCACAACAGCAAGAGAAGAGGGGTTTTCAACTAACAAGTCTGTGCTAGGGCAGAACATGCCTGAAAGGGACAATATAGTCCTTTCCATGGAGCAGGAGACATTCTCAAAGGCGTTGAGGTCCAGGGCCACATGCTGAGTCCCAGCCCAAATAAAGATAGTAACAATGCTCCCATGGATTTCCAAGAGAATGGGATTTTACATCTTAAGTTAAGGAACAGAGTGAAAAGAGCTTTTCCAAGGTTGGGTCAAATAATAAACATGGAAGGGAACAAGCTGGGATGATGTGAAAGCACCCAGAAAGTGATGCAGGAACAGCTGCTGATTCAGCCTCAGCATCGTCTGCTGGGGCAAAAATGTTAACCTTATTTCTGAGCCATTGGGTCTTCCTCCCACAGAAAACAGAAGGGCTTCCTGCCCACAGAGTCAAAAGAGGCAGGTAAAATATGCACCATCTTGTCACTGTTGATAGTTATCAGATTCTTTATAATCCAGGTAGTTCTGAGAACCAGGAAACTTGGTAGTTGCATCCTGCCTGCTGTGCTCTCCCATGCCCCGTGTTGTAGATCAGTGTGTTCTGCTGTCTGCTCTAAAGCTGCCAAGCTAAAAACCAAGTCCAGGTTTCAGATAAAAGCCGCAGCCAATTATTCATTCCTAGAAGTAGCTGAAAATGTTTAAAGTTTTTTTCCATTAAAAAGGGGTGCCTCATTCATCTTTAGGGTTTTTTTGCTTTGTTGTCTTTGGGGGTTTTGTTATTTTTGGTGAAAATAGTGTCATTTGTGGCCTTCTTTCATTGAAAACCTAATGATTAATTCTAGTAATAACAGTTTATTATTTTGGGTTTTTATTTCAACAAAACTGAGAAATCACAAGGTATGGGCTTGGAGGGATACTGCACTTTTTCCTTTGGCCATCAATTCTGCACTTTTTTTGGTTCTGAAAGCTGCCTTTGCATTTCCCCGAACAGAGAGAAGATGTGAAGCGAAGGAGGTTAAAAAAAGATTAAAAAAAGAATGAAAAACAAGAAAATGAAAAAGTGTGTATAAGCAGTGAAAAAGCCCAAAAGCACAAAAATTTACAACCTTGCAGAACAAGCAGGACCTCAAAAATTACCTTTCTTTCTCACTGGTTTTTTTTGGGTTTTGGTGGGGTTTTTTTGGTGTTTTCTGGTTTTGGATTTTTTGCCTTTTTTTTTGGTTGATGTTTCTTTCCTCAACACCTTCTATATAGCTCAGTTGTCTCAGAGAGAGAAGAACCCTGTGGGCGCCTGCTCCTCAGCAGCATCCAGGCTTGCATGCACTGAATACTGTGCCACCATAAGAGAGTGACAGAAGGGTGGCTTCCCTTCCATCCTCTCTGTTGTGCTGAGTAGCCAGCCCTGAGTATTGACACTGGATCCCAACCAGGTCAGCCCAACTACTGATACCATGCTGGGGTGGCTCTTCCAGCAGGTCCCACGTTTCACTGTATGGTTACCAGAGAAGCCCTGCTAGCACTGGTGGCTTGGCAAGACATCACAGAGTCTGCAGCCTTACAGTGAGGGAGGGGAAATGCAGTGCAGTCTGCTGCACTTGGCAGGTTTTTGATTTGGGTTTGCGTCCCTGTGCATATCTATTGAACTTGGTTAGAAGGAGAGGTGAGGAAGGGGAAGTGTTTGCATCTCATCCTGGGACAGAAAAGGTTCTCAAATGGCCTGACTGCAAATCCCAGAACGAAACAGCCTTTAGTTTTTGAAGAGAATCTAGTCCAAGATCATTCCCATTTCTCGCTAAAACTGAATTCTTGCCTAACAGCCTCGCAGTCACATTGCAATTAAAACACTCTGTTACTTTCAGATGCAGCTTGTAGTAATTTTGTCTTCTTGCAGTCAGCTGTGAGTTAAGAGAAGGTGAAGAGTATTATGTGGCTGCCACATCCTGCATGCTTTCCTACCTAGATATTGTAAATTACGTGTGCAATGAGCCCTGTTATTGTGTAGTAACAAGGAGGAAATCCCTGCAATGTAATTTGTAATGCATCATCTTCTGCAGGCCAGTTTTATAGGCTGATATGGTTCTGCTTTACTCTCTGATTTGCTGTCAACAGCTCTTCTCCATATACAAGCATAATATATTTTTTATGAGCAGGATATAATCACTTCAAATCACCCAGGAGATTCTCACCAAGCTGCTCCAGCTGAATGCCAGCTATCAGTAGGATGAGGGGAAAGTGGGGTGCTGTTTCTATCTGATTGCCTCAAGCCCACTCCCTGGCCTCATTCACTCTATGCCAGGCAAACCCTGGCACCAGCCAAGAGTCACCTGGAAACAACAGGTCATATCAGAGTGAGTAGCTGTAAATTGGCTTTCTCTCTGTCTTTTATTTTTCATAGGGCCAGTAAGTTGAAGATTGGTCCCAGCAATCCACAGGGTGGAGCAGAGAGGTGCTTAGGAATACTTCCATATTCGAGAAGCTCAGCTCTCTGCTACTTAGTATGAATGGGGGTTGCAGAGTTACCATCCCCCTGTAACTCCAAAGATGAGTAGGAATGATTTTTCTCATGTTCCTTGAGAGATGGGAGAGCTTCCAGCCTGCTCTTATCACTGCTGGGTACTCATTACTTTAGCCTTGGGAAGAGAAAACCACCAAGGGGCTCCTTCTCCTGGGGACAGGCCATTTCCAAAGTGGAATGATGTTGATTGCACCAGGCAGCTGACCTCTCTTACATCTCCTTTTGAGAGCAGGAGAAATGAAATCTCTTCTGCTCACATCCAGTTTCTGTACTTCTTTCTTGCTCAGGATTAGCAGCAAGAGAGCCTGAGGTTCTGCATGAGAGAAATATGCCCCTAGAGAGAGGGCTGTGGTCCTGGAGGTAGGTGGGAGCCCTGAGGAACCCAAGCTGCCCAGGGAACCCTGAGATCAGGTTTTAGCTGCTTTCTACAAAAGACAAAACCAAAGCAAAAGTCCTGCAGGCTCTGAAGAACAGACCCCATCCTCCAGGGATGCATATGTAGGCTGGGAGCAAATACATGAAAGGAAGTAATATCTACTGAAAGATGGGACCTTCAGTCCTTGAAAGAAGAAAGACACAGATGTCTCTGAAATATGAACAGGCCGTAGGGCCTTAGAGCAAGCGAGGGACAGCAATGAAAGCAGAAATCTGGGTTTGGGCATAGGCAGGCCTGAAGCAGAAAAGTACTGCTCAAATCCTCTCTCTTGGCCAGGAATACCCAGGAAACTGGCTATCCTGGGCATTTTCTATCCTTTCCCAGGCTGGATTTGTGTGATGTTTCCCTGGCCACTGGAAATTTACTATAAATACGAGGTACTGAGCAGCCGTTGTACACTAATATCACCTCTCCACCCTTTCTAGCTGCCCAAGGCTGCAAATGATGTGAAAATTGCATACCCCAGTCCCAGGGTTTAGTAGCTATTCAGGGGTTTGGCCACATGTCATTTGTTATTCTTCACTTATGCATACATTCTTCTTATTTACTTTTTGTAAACATTTGTGTATAATTATTCACTCCAGAGTTTCCAGTGATTTTCCCTGGCTTGCAGATGTGGCAAAATTTGTTCCCTGCATTCAGGAAAGAGGGTTTTTTCCAACGACTGCAAAATAGAATCCTGACAGAATTCAATCCACTGCTTCCATGTCCATTCTTGCAACACTTCGCTACCCACGGCAAAGAGAAAATTAGCTTTTTAAATATAAACCAGAAATGGTCCCAAGCCACAGATTTCACATCCAGATCCAAATTTGGGGCAGTTGAGATTCGGCCTGACATTTTAGGCTTGGGCCCGGGCCGGATTCTCCTTGTGGAGCAGTTTGACATTTGCAGTTCTGGGAAGTCGCCCTCCCTGGGCGCGCAGCCTCTCCGCGGTGCAGGGCCAGCCCTGGGCTCTGACCCTCTGCTGCCAAAAGCTCTCCTGCTGCTCCGGCTCGTTCAGAAGCCCCTGCCTGTCGTTACTGCTGCTTATTCAATCCCTGCAGTGGTGGGTACAAGCCTGCCATGATGCTGCTGCTGTGGCATTTTGGGCCCTGCGAGGGATCTAGAGGGATTGGGCTCTCTGCAGCTATGTGTTGCTCGCAGAGGGAAAAAAAAGCAAACTATCAAATGGCAATAAATCTTGGGAATTCAGGTTAGATCTCAGGCCATCTGCCTACAGCTCAGACCCCACAGTTACCCTCACATGTTGTGATAACCTTACATTCAGAGTACCGGCCACCGAAGCAGGATCAACAACTCAGAGTCCCTTCTTCAGTGATTTTATAATCAGTTCTTCAATTGAATTGGATCTTTTAATAAGAGGGCTTAATCTGGCTTTTTCATTTTTATTTTGTCCAAATATAACACAAAGACACGCTATCTCTAAACTTCAATCAGTCATTTACAGATAATTTTGGATGGATAGACCATGACAATCAGCTAATATCTTGTGTCCCTTCTTCAAGAGGTGCTTTGAGAAGCTCATGTAAGCAGAATTCACCAAGCTCAAAATCAAGCTATCAGTGTAAGAAATCTCTTCAACACTGACATTAAATAATATCACAATGTGTTTAACTATATAATCTCAACAAAATGTGACTACTGTAACCTCGGAAGGCAGACAACTGAAGCCAGAGAGATGAAGTTATGTGCTCTAAATGACACAGAACTCTTCATATTGAAGCTCAGAAAAGAGTGGAGAGCTCCTCAATCCTCTTGGTCTTTGTCCAGGAGATCACAGTTCCTTTGATATGCACACCATTCATGGGCACTGAAGTTATATCAGGAGTTCACAGAAGGATCACTGCAAGTATTAAGCCTAATTTTAGCCCTGACATCAACTTTCAGAACATCCTTTTAAGAGAAAATGTCTGGCAGTAACAATACTGTGGCAAGCTTGGTGGAATGGTGCTGCCTTTACAGCAGGCTCCAAATTGGCTCATAATGTCTGAAAGAATTCATTAAACAAGGCTCACAGATAAAACACACATATGACACGGTTCTTTATAAAAAGAGGCTTTTAGAGGCCAAATGCTGAGAAGCCTCATGAGATTACTAAATAATCCAAAGGGAAGTGCTTGGAAGTCTGTTTCTTGGGACACAGAGAACCAGCCCGGAAAAATGTCATGGAGACAAGACTCTGGGGATGGATCAAGCCCTCCCCCAGGTCCTGGTTATGGATCAAAATGGTTTTTTCATGGTATTTTCTTCCATCAAATATAGCCCCCCCCAGATCCTGTGCAAGGAGTGCCAAGGAGCAGGAGGAGAGGTGAAGTGCCACCTGCACTCAATTCCAGTTGTTTCACCAGTTCCTCACGGTCCACTTGCAAGCCAAGGTGACACAAATGAGTTAATTTCCATGGCACACTGAGGCTAATTGGAAACAGTTCTCAGACCCTGTAAAGCATTAAGCTGGGCTGCAAGTGATAATTGCTCACCTGCTGCATGGGCCTATAAGAGGCAGTGCATTAACTGGCACATGGGGTTTTATCACTTCCCTGGGACAGTGGGGGCTGGAGCCCTCCCAGCACCCATTGCACTGAAAGCAAGATACTGGATTAGGCCTGGGCTTTATGGGAACTCAGGCAGGGAGAGCTGGTAATAAGGGGCCAGATTCCAGCTCTCATTATGTGCTGTCTTTTTAACTCTACCATGGCTGTGATTTCTTCTTCTTTTCTTCATAGCTTGCTTTCTTCTTGCAGAGAGGCTTAGTACTGTGTTGCAAAATAGAAGTACAGATATTTGGGGGTATAAGGAGCCTAAGCATTACTCAAGGGTTTAGACCTCTCTGTTGCAGGGATTTGACTGACAAAGTGTTAGAGTCTGAGACTCTTTATTATAAATTCAAGCAGCTCTTATTTTATAGCTAATCATAATTATCTTCTGAGTGGGAAGAGAGCTACTCATTATCAAAGTCTGAAATGGCAGCTTGTCTCAGCAGAGAAATATTAGAAATGTCAGAGAATTGAAGCAGGAATTCACCAGGGACTGAAAATTATAGACTAGAATAAAATTATTACAGTTATCCATCAGGGGGATCCTGGTACCAGGATCATCAACTTGCAGTGTTTGGCAGCAGCTGCAAATCCCATAAGAAGTATTGGGGACTGGTGTGCTGTAAGATACACATACCCTGACATCTGACATGAGGCTTAACTTTTTAGAGTAACTACCAAGAGACCCTCAAGTACTTGGTACTGCTTGAGACCCTGGGAGTCCTTGTCAGGAACTGGGATCTGAGACCAAGTTTCCCAGATATGTTTTTGGGTGACTATAATATGATAGTACTGATTTTAGCTTTTGCTGAACAGGTGAAAGGATGGCTTAGGTGTGGGTAGATTTATCATGGCCTAATGGCATCAGCTTAATTGTGACTTCTGAGTGCTTTCTGAAGAATTCATCTCAATAACCTCAGAAATAAAGTTAACTGGTAGGGCTTTTCAAAATGACTGAGTATCTACCCCCTCAAATTAATGAAAATGGTGCAAGGGAAAGAATTTAAATGTCTACAGGTAATTAACTCCATCAAAAGTGCCAGGAAACAGTGCTCTTTTTCCATGAGGTTCTTACCACTTCTATTTCTGATCGTGGTATTGAAACATAAAGACAAAAATAGGCACTCTTCCAGCCTTTTCCACTGGTGCCTTGACCCTCTGGAGCTGAGCCAAAATCCAGAACCTCAGAGGCCAGAAGAAATGTAGCCATGAGTATGTGCCAGAGGCTTGAGACTCTTATGAGATTAGTGTGAGCATGAGGAAAGGGGAAAGAGCCTGAGCTGTTCTGTTAAGTTGAAATGGAGCATCCCTTTCCCTGGCTCTGTCATACCCTGGGAGTTTCTTCATCAATAGTATGTTCCCATAAAGGAGTCCTGGCAGGAATGTGGTTCTTGGAAAAATCCAGATACCAGTTTCTAGCTGGGGGGAGCTAAGAATGTCCTCTTATCTGGGAAAACCAATACAAAGTGTTTCCTTCTAATGAGGATTTTTAAGCATTTCCTAGTTAAAGCATTGCTGTAGAGAGAAAAAGGAGTGTCCTGTGATTGTTCACAAGTAAGAAACATTTTATAGCCCATGAACTTCTCAGGAATGACACATTTTTCAGGTGGTCTGACTGTCAGATGCCTGATTTTGATGGATGATGCTAAGCATGGACATAATCACCATCTTGGTCTCAGAACCAGCCAGTAGGATATGTTAAGATTTTCCAAATGTTTCTCCAACAATAAAAGGAAATGTAAAGTTAATCAAATTGTCATGAGAGATCAGAGCCCAGCAAGAAAGGACTAAGACTGACATTTGAAGTAGAAGCACTACTAAAACAGACGGCTGCTTGCTGATCCTGTCCATGCTTGTGTTTAATTTAAACAAGTTAACAATGAATGGAGCTTGCAGAGGCGGGGCAGGGGTGCTGTCGAACTCGATGTGTGTACCAGCCATTTAAAGAAAGCAGAGAAGTGGGAAATCTCTAGCTGTGTGTGAATATCATGCCTCAGCAGAGAGGCTCTGCAAACATCTCTTTTTGCAGGTTTGAGGCAAGAGGCTATTCTGCTCCCAGCTCTACCTATGGCTGCTTGCCGCCCAGGCAGGAACTGAACAAAGTTAATCCCTGATGCTTTTAGATTGATTTACTGCATTATGCTCAGAAAAATTAATTCTAGCACCTAAACAACAACAAGATAATTTCAGAAAAATGAGTAAGGTGAGCTCTCCTCATTTTCCAGCTTTCCAGTAGTCAGCCTCTGATAGTCCCTACATGCATGTGCATGGCTTGAGTGGCCATTTCTCTCTGCAGATCTTTCCCACTGTAAATCTACTGGACATAAAGATCAAGGTTGCTCTTTGGAGAAGATACTGAACAATGAAGTGGAACATCATGGCCTTGCCTGCTCTCAGTGGTAGACATGACACCTTGCCAGGTATCTTTCCCACTGAGCTGCATTGTTATGCATCACTGTGCTTTTTCTGCACGGTGGTGTTGCTAGGAAAGTTGGAGGGAAGTAGCTTTGTGTGTGACAAAGCCATGAATGGCAGTTTTCCTCTCTTTGGGATACTCAGCTGCACACACTGCTCCCGTACCCCATCCCAAAAGAACCATTTTGTCTAGAGAGGGTACTTTTTATCTTGAAATCCAAGTGTTCATTTCCTACAGAAACCCTTCAACCACCATCAGGTGGCAATGAATTCAGCAGTGCTGCCCTCCAGGCACCAGCCAGACTAGGGGCCTGGACATGAGAAGCTGCTCTGTTACCCATTACTCATCCCCCAAGCCAGCCTGCATTTTGCTTTGCTCTGGATAAATACACTCAGGAGGCAGAAGCGCTCCTTCTGCTCCCTGATGCCTTTCATTAGACCCCACCTTGCGAGTGCTGGCTGTGCTGCAGGGCAGTGGGGAGGTCAGGACGGGCAGCCAGGGTGGCCAGCAGTTCAGGGCAGCCCATGGGCCAAACAGATGAGGTGCTCAGCGTGCCGCTCCCCTCCGTGCCCTGCAGCGGCTCCCCGGCCACAAAGCCCCGTCTCTGTGGCACGCTGTGTGACCCCTGCCCGCCTGCCTCTGTGCTCTTATTCTTCTCTGCAGTTCCTCCCTTTATCAGATTAACTTTAATTAGTGAAATCAGAATCACATGGAGTGGGGAGGAAATGCTCCAAACACGGCTGATTTCTTTCCAGCCAAGGAAAAATCAAGGTGCGTGCAGGCTCTCAGAAGGACTTGGATGAGGTTTTGTCCAGAAAACTGTGGGTGTGAAAGTGCTGGGGGGGCTGTGAGTGTGGGACAGGACAAGGAAAAGCCAGTTTGCCTTTTGTGAGCTGTGTGTACGAAGGAACTGCACCTACACATGAAGTGTGTGGAGCTACAAGCATGACCCCCCTAACACGTAGATGAGGGAGTCAGGAAACATAACATGTGGCCTCTGGTTGCTTCAGTGATGGATGTTTTTGAATGTATAATCTTGGTAATCTCTCTGACTAAAGAAATTCTCCACTGTTGTTGGCCAAGATCTGCTTCTGAGTGAAGTCTCTGCCTATGACACCTTCATTACCCCTCCACATCAAACCAGTCTGTTTTCTGAGCCCAGCTTTACCTGCACCTTTCCCTGGACTAAATTACTGCCCCAGAATGAATAGCAAAGGGCCTGTGGTTAAAAGAGGCTGTACCATGTCTGTGCTGTCACTAAAGGTGGGCACATCATCCAGGGAATCCACATTTCCAAATGCTGACACACTTTTCCTGGGCACTGGAGCAGGGTGTCCAGAAGAAGAAGAGTGCCAGTACTTGGTAATGTGGCTTCCCTGGATCCACAGCTGCAGCCACAGTGGCTTCCAGAAAGTGCCACGAGGTGCTTAGCACATGAGATCTCATCCAAAAAAACTTTCAGGAGAGTTTCCAGGACCAGGCCTGCCAGCTGCAGTGCTCCCTTCCCTGGTTAGGAGTCCTGAGTGGGACCCAGCCAATGAGAGCATATTAGGATAAGGGGGAGCAAAAGAGATGCAAAGCAGCATTTCACAGTAAAGATCAGGAGGAGTGTGGAAGTGAAGTCTCCCTGAGTCTGTTCAAGCCATGTAGCATCTCCTGAGAGGAACTGAAGTGGACAGAAACACCTTCCAGTGATAATGTACAGAGGCAATCAAAGACAGTGAACATATTAGACTACCTGAATCTTTTTCAGTTAATTCTCTTGCCTCTGCACAGATATATAAGGTTTCATCTGCCTACCATTCAGACAATGGCAACATGGTTCAGCTAGTACACTGTAAAAAAAAGAGTGGCTTAATCTCCCCCTCCTCATTGCTTTCTCAGTCACTTTTGCTGATTGTTTGCTCCCCTTTGCCATTCTGCAGCACAAACTGCTGCACACTCCCCCACATGAAGCTTCTGCCCAGGGCCACTCCTCCACCAGGCAGCATTCTCTCCACCTCAGGCACTCATCTGCTAGGCTGCAGCCACAGGACAGGGCAGGAAGGGAAATACCAAATGAAAAGATCAGTAGCTTGGAAGGAAGATGGCTTTGGTGGCGTGGGCAAGACAGTAAGGGTGAATGAAGTGAGTAGATATTGGCAGCATCTGTTCTTCACAAGAACAAAAGATGAACACAAGATTTAAAACAATTTGTGAAACCTCTAGTGGCTCTGGCTGCTGTCCCCAACACTCTCCTGGACTGATGGAGGATGAACATGAGGCATACAAACTCCCTCCGCTTGTTACAGTCCCTCTCTCTCCCCAGCTTGTGTGAGTGCAAAAGAAGACAGTGTTCATAATGTGAAACAAGCTTTGCTGCTGATGAATGCCTCTCTTGGCCACATAGCACCACCAAAACCCTCTCAGGCAGTGTCCCAGGGCTCACACACCAGCCAAGCTGTCTGGCTGCCCCAAACCCACAGCACACCTGGGGAGGTCCCCAGGGCTTGAGCTGCAGGCAGGGAGAGTGAGTGAGCCCATATTGCCTCAGCTGAGAGGTGGCTGAGGGCACATGCTGGATCAGGAGGGCTCAGGTGATGTACAGTAACACCATCAAGCATCTGAGTCCTCCACATGGGTTCCCCACCACATAAGACCATGACCCTTTTTATGCTCACTTTTATTAAGGTGATTCGTGGGCCTCTCACAGGTGCATCTCATATGGGAGTGAAGCAAACTGCCTCTGGCTTCTCCTAGGAATCAGTTCCAGATGTGCTGGAGTAGAGGTCTTCAGAGAAAATACATGTTTCAGGTATGGCCCACTCTATGAAAGCTCAGAATACTTCCTACACTGATGAATTAAAATTTATTCATTGCATCTACTCTCCTTTCTGACCTTCCTGTTTCCCTTCAATCTCTGTGTAACATGCTAACACAAACATTTGTAGTTTTTTCTTATCAGCCCTGTTCACATAAGATTCAAAATTTCATTTGCTGCTGAGAGCAGCTTCCCTCAGTGTCTCTCTGTCCATGTGCTTTGAGGTCTTTCTTCTTTCCATCCCTGCTGAGACACACCCTTCACACCCTTCTCCTGCCACATATTCCTGATGACTGAAACAGTCCTTCACTTCTTGTGGAAATGAAATTATTCTCTTGCTCCATTCAGAGCTCTCCTTCAGACATTAATGACAATATTATCAGAAAAGCATAGATTGATTTTTATGATCTGTGTGAATTTGATACTGAAACTTGATCATATATCAAAAGCAATGTTCAAGGTCCCCACCACAGAGTTTTGAGCACATTTTGCCAGCTGTGTTAATGCTGTGCCAAAGCTATAGGGAAAGGCTTTAAAACCCACCCCTGGCTTTGAAGCTGAGAACTCAAATCTGTGGGTTTCTCTTCACAGTAGAAAGCCTTCCACCCTCTTAACCTTAACTTGGCCTCCCTGGAGACCTTTGCAGAGCAAGGCATCAATGCACATGGACATCTTGGTGGGAGAGCAGGGCTGAGGTGCATCTCACCCTGTTCATCCTGGTGACAAAGCAGGATGAATGCTTTGGTCTGTAGACTTTTAGTTACCGTTGCTAATAGGCATGAGGTCATAACTTTATCAGAAAAAGCCAAGAAATTTGTTTATTGGTGTCTTACACTGCCTTCCACATGACACCAAATATTGAATGCTCTGGTTTTTTGTAGCTGGATGTCTTAACTTTTCTATTTTTCACCCTAACCACTTCCATAGTACCACTGCAATATTAGTGCAAGCATCTGTAAATGTAGGGGCAAAGTGAAAGGAATGCAGCTTAATATCCAAGCAATTAGCACAAAGGTTATTGTGCTGAAGGCATTATTCATTTTTAATTATCTGAAGCTGCTGAAAAATTCCTAGGACTGCCTCCAGTAGGGTGCATGAATCAAAGCCCACACACAGAATGGCAGCATGTTGCAAAGGCAAGAGGAGAAGCAGTTGGCCCACTCTCACACACAGTTTCTCAGCCCTGGCCCGGGACTTCTTGCAGCAGTAGAGAGCCAGCTGCTCGCAGCTGAGACCTGTTTGTTTCTGGTGGGCATATTTCTGAGCTCACAAAAGTAAGATAACGAGGAGGAAGGAAACAGGAAACATATCTGCATGTTCAGTCACATTGGTTAATTTGGGCCATGTTTCCTCTGATTAAAAAAAAAAAAGAAGATAATATAATAACAATAACAACCTCTGGGACAGGTGTGGGAAGTGGGTTGGAGTATGGATGGGGTTGGATTTTTCAAGTAGAAGTGCCACCCACAAGTTAAATATACTTAGTAGGCATATTTTCAGGGTGTTAAATTTAACGTGTCTATTGATTTACCACACTTGAAAGAAAAATATACATTAGACATGACATCTTCCTGCAGAGAACACAATATATTCTATATAATTCAATAAATTGTAATCAAAAGATGAATTACAAATCTACTTTCTCCTCTCAAGAGCGAGTCAAAGATGGCAATGTACTGAAACGAGGAAATAATCTCCAGGCTTTGCTTTTCTAAGTTTATTGAAATTTAGTTTTCTACTTCCTCGTGGCTTTACTCTTTCAGCCTAAGAGTGGAAAGACTGCACAGGACTGCACCAAATTCATAAATACTGTGCATATAGCACAGCATTGGCAGGACCATTTGCTGCCCCAGCTGGTGCCAGAGCTCTGCTTGAACCCCACAAGCACAGCTCCTGGGGTGGCAGCGGGAGGGAACAGTGGGACTGGAGGCTGCTCCAGGAGCCCCGCTACCACATGTGCCATCCTCTCAGGAGTTATTGTAGAGTGCAAACAGTACTGGGGTTGGGAAGCAGGTGGCAGCTCTTACTCCATTTAACAGTGGATAATGATGGGTTAGAATTTACAGTTTTTCTAAACAGAATTTTGAACAATGTTGCTATTCCTAATGCTCTCTTAAACTCTGCTTATAAGAAAAAATGGATCTCAGCACTGAATTTTAGAAAGTGTAATGTTTTTTAATGGAATAGTTTTTGAGATTCTTTTTCAGCAAAAAGAAAAATTTCTTATGGGAAAAAAAAGCTGGTATTAGGATGGAGAGGGAAGAAGGCAATATTATCTTAAGCTACATATTTTAACCAGCTTTTATAAGAAAACTTGTTTTTCTGAACTCTTCAATGTGGTACATCTCTCTAGCATGGCAAGCCAAAAAATAGATAGTGGAGAGGTACTTTTACTAAGAAAGAACTAAACCCCTCTTCACCATCCACAGGAAATTGCTACTGACAATTAGCCACAGTCTGTGAACTTAAAATTCCTTGCATTTGAAATGGTTAATTTTTTTTTAATGTTTTACTTCCAGATCTGACCACCCACATGGGACAGGAAAAATGGAGAAGAGCATATAGCTTGCACAAAAAGAGTCCTGCAACAAAAGGATCCTTCATTAGCTGTACTGATTATAAGGTATCTCTCTTATGACAATTTCCAGGATATGTTCAGCACTGCAGCTTGCAGGCCAGAAGATCAGATCAACATTACAAGTTCTGAGAGCAAATCTTCAGCATCACTGACTAGAACTGAAGAGTCAAAACCAAAAAATACCAAATCTAAAAGGCTACGGTTTGGTGAGTTTTTCTTCTTCTAACACAGGAAACACAAACTATTGAAGTTTCCTCAAAACAGGAAACACTGACTACCAAAGTTTTTAATCTAGAAAAACATTGTATTCTGGTGCCACCCTACTGATAAACTGGAGTCCCTAAATCACACTCCATTGCATTCACGAGCATCCTACACAGAAGAGATGTCATTTTCTCTTGAGAAACGAGTTGATTTGCAGAAGTCTAGAAGGGTTGCCCTCCAACCTCTATAAAAATAGCATCATCTCTGCATTTCTAGATGAGAAAAAGCAAGTCTTTGATTTGCTAATACCACTAAGCTTTAATGAAAAACAATGAAAATACATGTATCAGTGTTTAAAGAGGCCCCATAAGTAATGGCTGTTATTTTGAAAGACTGGTTTCTATCCAAGGCTTTGCAAATTACTATCCACTTTGGATGCCCTCATTCTGCAGTTCCTGACTTGTGCCCCTCTAGCAGGGGGTTGACATCTCATATCTAAAGTGGTCTAGACATTTTAAAAGCAGATCAAATAATAAAGCAGGGATGAGAAGAATCTTGTACCCTTCTACTAATTCTGCCGTCTTCATCAAAAACATTTTTCCAGTAAAACTTAAGCTATGATAATTTCTCCTGCTTCTCTCATATCATCTGAGCTTTTTTTTACTGAAAACTTATTATCAAGCTTGTGGATATTCCCATCCCACAAGGGATGAGGCGTCTGAGCTGCTGCTGTCTGGAGCTGCCCCATCCCTACACCCATGCAGCACTGAGGGCATGTTTACAGCACAGACCTTGAAAGCAGTCTAGCCTTGTTTAGAAGGTCATGTCCTTGGATTTATTACCCTCATCTTTCAAGGAGAGCACACCATCAGCATTCCCAGACCACTTCTGTTCCTAAGGGAACCTCAGTGTGGGCCCTCTGGTGTGCTCCACTGAGTTGCAGGGACAAGGTGGCTCAATCTGCCTGAGCAACACCTGAGCTATGCTTTGTTCAAGCCTGCACCCCTGGGGCCAGCAGACCTTGCCTGCAGGCACAGCTTTAGCAAGAGCACAGCCCACCTGCTCTGCTGATACTGGGCAAGCAGGTGTGTTCCCATGCTGGGGCTGAGGTTCATTTCCACTCTTACTCTACAGGCTGCCAACCAACCATAAACCACCCCTATATGCAAATTGCCAGCACCAGGGGTTCACCACTTCTCTTATCTTTTCTTCCCCTGCTCTCAAACATGTCAGTCTAGTTGGGACTGTGTCACACTCAGCACTGTGTTACAGCTCTGCAGAGGAACCCTGAATCTCTTTCCTTTCTGAGAGGGATAGGCTTGAAGGAATAAAATTTCCATGGCTTTTTGGGCAAGGTTGCTTGATAAAGGGTGTCAGCTCTGCAGTGCCTGTGCATTGTTCTGCCAAAAATGTGAGAAAACAACCTGCAGAGGAAAAGCTTCCACTTGTGGTGGCAAAGTATCCTCATAGCAACCTGAGAGAGGCAGAGCAGAAGTTCCCCACACCAGTGACTCCTGGTGATGCTTCTACACATACAAATGGAAGAATCTGGGAGTGAGTGTATCTGGTAAATATTAGTGTTTTCTCTCTTTTCCTCGTTTTCAAACTGATCAATCAAAACAAGGCTCTCAAGAACAAGAGATCCCACCACAAAGGAAAAAATAGAAGATCAGAAGTCCAAGCCTCTTCCTTTTTCCAGCAACACCTTTCATGGGTCTTCATGTGTAACTGAGAAGTAGCTGTACTGTAAAAGTAAACTCCTGTGGAAAATGAATAGTAGGAACATTTTTCCTCTGCAAAGGAAAAATTAGGTAGTGAGGGAGTTCTTGTGCCTGGTTTGTATCACAAAAAAAAAAAAAACAACCAAAAACCAAAAAACAGAAAGAGAGGAGCCAGTGACAGCTCCACTCCTCTGGCATGGGTAAAAGGAGTCTAGTTTGATATGTGATCTTGAGGGATATTTCCTTGTAGCCTCCAAACCAGAGAAGTTCTTGTTAAGCTCTTGGAGATGATCCACTGCAGAGCAGTAGGAAATCCTGCCTCAGAACCTAGAAAATTTGAGGTTGAAAGTTTTATCTTTTGCCTGTGTCTAATAAGATGAGCAATACTGGTTTCCAGGCTTTGCAATATGCCAAGCACATTCTCTTTCCTTTGTTATATCCCAGGGAAATGCAAAGGCTCTGCATGAAATTAGGAATATTCCTCTCAGATAATGAGGAGACTGTTTGGATGCATGAGTGATAGCCTTGGTATAAGAACAAGAGAAACTAAAAAGAAATCTAATTTTTTTCTGGAATGGGCAAACAATTCATGTTATTCTAATTGAATTATTGCACTAAAGGACAATTTGAATCGAAGCCTAAGTACAAATGATTCTTGTTTTTCTCTCCACAAATAGCATTGCTGGTTTTAAATATTATGTCCCATTTGCACTGTTACATTTGTAGGACTCTGCTATTTGATGTTGTTATTCTCCTCAATCCCTGCCAAAAGTTTTGGGTTTCAGATTCAGTGGAGCCCATCTGAAAATCTGTAGTTCCTCATTGCTGTTCAGCTGGCCTGATTTCGTTGTGTCTGGCCCTGCCTGAGATTCAGCTTTGAGCTGGCAAGCTGAGAAATCAGGCCAAAGAAAACTGGAAGCTGCAGCAGGGCAAATAGTTGCAGTCATTGTGAATTTAAAGTGAAGAAAAAGAAGGGAAATAATGTCCTCGGAACATCTGAGTTATGAAGTCCATGTTATCAAACAAGAAGTCATGGTACAATCGTGCATTGTCCCACAGTCCCATGGTCCACGGGACATAAGTCAAGACCAAAGATCTACTGTCTCTCTTTATCACTTGCATCCCAGCATGTTCTACTGAGAATTAAACCAGAAAAGTCCAGTGTCTGCTGTTAGACAAGCAGGTCATGCAAGGCAATCATGGCTCCCTCTGGACCAACTTAGGACTCTCACTGCCCCACTTTAGTAAGCAACAATGGAGAGAGATAGCAGTACCCCTCCACCTCTGGAGTTCCAATTGCAATTTTTTAATCCAAGTTCTCAGTGTTGGTAAGGATTGAAACTTGGATTAAAAAATTAAAAATTACTCCTCACACTCAAAATTAAATGTTAGCTATTATTCAGTGGAAACTTGCTCAGTGGCATGGCTTCTTCAGCTCGATTATGGGTAGATGGTCTGTATCAGAAATATAATTTACCCAGTTTCAATGACCATTAAAACATTCCTTTGGGGGGCAGACAATATCTGATATCTGACAGTGCACCAAACTTCATGCTGAGCAAAGACAAATCCACAGTGGTGCTGCGGGAGGGCACTCTCCAGCAGGGACTGCCCAAGGCAGAGAAGCTGCCTGCTCAATATGCTCAGGGACACATTTTTTCTTTTTCTTTTCTTAAGCTTGCTGCAGACTGAGCTGCCTAAGTACTGTGAGGCACCTGGACATGGCAATAACCAAGGAGTGATAACACAAGAATATGGGTGAAGATCAGGTTCCTGTGAGTGGCTGCAACTCCTCTTTTGTCCATCTGTCATTCCCATCCATGAATGCAGGGAAAAATGCCACCTTCCCAAATCTCTGCTAAACATTTTGTGTCAGAAGCACAAATTTATCTTCCACAAATATTTGGTCTGCTGTGTTTAACAAGGCCTTAATCTTTATCACCAGGGGCAAAATCTGCTTGGGGTTCATATTATCTGGCAATCACTTCATCTTGCTTCACCTTCATTTTGCACTTCATCTTGATGTAGCCTGTAATGTGCTGAGGGTATTGGGCACCTTTTCCTTTCCAGAGCCTGTGGACTGCAATGCCATGCTTCTTCCACTGCCATATGTGCAGTGGGGTCTTGCTCTGCAAGTCTGTCTTTCACCACCACCTATACCTCATTTTGCTCTGTGCCAGTGGTTCCTTTCACACAAAAGAAGCCTTTTGCTCCATATGACATCTGGTTTGAATAGGCTGACAGCAGACAAGTTTGTGAATGTGTGTTTAGGTAGGTGCACATCACAGAAACACATCTGAATAGCCACTGCAGGTAAGGTGCAGTTTAACACGACATGAGTTTTGCCCACTCATGAGTTCACCACCCCTTGTTGGCCCCACTCAGCACAGGGCTGTTCCTCCCTTTCCCATCTGCCACAACCTCTCCTGTGTGTTTCCCATCTGCCCCACATACCCTGTGCTGCAGAGAGCATGCAAGAGTCAGACTCCATATGAGGTGACAACACAGAGGGGCAGACTCTGCAACTTTCACCCTGTCTAGCCCAATCTTGTTCATGCAATCAAGAGTTACTCACTCTCCTGCAGCCCCAAATGGCTTGGGGCAGCACTGGCAGCACTTCCATCCCGGGTGCCCCAGCAGCCCCTCACAGCCACCTATCCTGCTTGCCCCAGCACGCACACCGGTGCGGGGCAGCATTCCTCCAGCCCCATGCAGAGCAAGAGCTGACAAAAGCCCTCTCCCCACTGCTGGCTGCCCAGTCCCAGGGCTGGGGAACTCCAGGGATCCACAAGTGTTCGGCACCTGCTGCCTACCCCAGCTCCCAGCCGCTGCCTGGCCAGCCCTGCTCTCCCTCTTGGCTGCGGGAAGCAGCCGCTGAAAGGCGATCTGCCTGACCTGATGTGAAAGGATTTCACTGGCGTTAGGACACTTGATGACAGGGGGAGGGAGGATTGAAATGAACTCCTTCCATCTTTCTGATGCAAAATGAGTGCAGACACATTGCTTTAATATCTTCTTTGTAATTCATTTCCTCCAGCAAAGACTGAAGACTTGATGCTTTATGTGTCTCTGGGTTTATGCCAGCAAACTACTTGCAAACTGACCCATCTGGAATAGACGAGGGTCATTAGTAGTTCTGATCCAGCTCTTTGTATCCTCTCCAAGATGAGCATTAGCCCTGTATGAGCATTGAGAGCTAATCTGCACCTTTAAGAGGTGATTTAACCGGTTAATACAACAGCCTTTACCTTTCCTCATCATTAAGACCTTGTCTTTCTCAGACTGTCCTCATGTCTTGTCTGCCACCAGTGAGGAGCCACAATCGAGTCTGTGGGTGGAATGGTTTCAGTATAACCCTACAGTAACAAACCTCAGCTGCTGCTCCCAGTAGGCAGCATCAATGCCTGTAGTTTCAGGTTCACCCAAGGTCTCTGCATGGAGGATCTAAACTGCTTGGGCTGGAAGAAGGGGCAGTGATGCTTGAAAAGGGCCAACCACCTCTCACCTCCAGAAGGAAACCCAAAGACCTAGGCTCAGAGATTGCCAGGTCTTATTTGCAGAGCATCCTTCCCAGACATTTTATGAGACTGGGATCACACCCAAACCTGAAAAATCCTTGGGGCCAGCATATATGTTCAGGGAATGAGTAACAAGTCACGACACTCTCTAAGGGATTGCCCACAGAGCAAAGAACTTGCTTGCAGCTTGCTCCTTGTTGCCAGAGTTCTCCCTGATGGAAGAATTCCTTCCTGTTGTGAGCACAAGGAAGAGGAGACAAGGCCACTACATCTTTCTTGCTCTTGATGTTGCCACTGAGCATTACAGATGGGTGATCAAAGTATGCCAAGTCTTCTCCCAAACTTTGTTACTGTTATGTCTCTCAGTCAGGCATTTTGCCTGTTTAATGCAGATTATGTTTGGGGTTTATTTGTGTTCAGGAGCTTGGAGGCCTTTGGGCAAGGTCCTCCTGTAGATGAAAGTCTGTTATTAGTGTTTGTTATATCGAATAACACCTGTAAGCATTATGTAATGTCAGCACATTTGTCCCTGCAGGGAAAGGAGCTTGGTTGTTCCATCCCAGAGCCAGTGCCATCTGGTATGGTACACATCAGTGCACAAAGTACAAAGACTGCACGTTTTCTATTAGAAGGCTTACTGACACTAGGCTCCCTTTATGAGTCAGTCTTGGTAAATTGAATTTATTTGGAAATATACATGGCCTCTGAATCAGCTCAAACTGTCTTTTAACTTTATCTGTCTGCGCTATGTATCTTGATGGAAATGTTTAACCCATTGAATTTGGAGTGCTTTCTCCAAGTCCTGCTGAAATTGGAGATCCAAGTGTTTGTTCATCAGTGCAGACACCATGCCCAGGGCTGGCAGCTAGCCTTTCCTAAAGAAGCTACTTCTGAAATAAAACTTGGACTAAGAAAGGGATGCTTTGGACCAGATAATCTCTCCAGTTGTCAAAGAGCACTGAAAACCTTTGCAAGGTAATATTGCCAAATATCACAAGCTCCGTGTATTTCTCAAATTTTCTTATGGCATTTCCATCTTTTTTTCTTTCTTTTTTTTTTTTTTTTTCTGAGAGGATGGGTAGAAAGGGCAGTCTTGACTTGAAGACACTATTTTTAAGCCAGTTATGAAGACTGCACACAGCTCTTTAGTATCACTGTTCTGAATTTCAGTATTCAGCTCTGTCCCCCCCCAGGTGGATGAGCATCATTACCTCTATTTTATCAACACCTTGTCAGATCATCACAAAGCCTGATAGGACATGGTGAAGCCCAGAACACAGCACTGAAGTTCTCATTTTCAGACCTGCTTGTGACTTACAAGATTAAGAAATGGCCTTATAATTAGTGCACCCACTACACCCTTTGTACAGCCCAGAAATTACTTCGAAATCATGTGGCTGGGTGGATTTTTCTATTTCACTCTTGGCAAAATGAACAATTAATTAACATTGTGTTGCAGTGAGAAATGGCTGTTTCTTCTACCTGTCAAGTTCTTTCTCAAGTTCGAGAGTTTTTAATTTTTCTCCTATATCCATGGGTGGAATCATAAGCTTTTCTGCTAGACTTGAATGCTGCCTTCTAATCCTATCCTTATGCAAGGTTGTTGCAGAACAAATGGAAGCTGTCATTCTTGGCAGATCTAAAAACAAAGCAGCCTTCTATTCACATGAAAAATGTCATTGTCAATAACTTTTCTTCATAACTACTGTAACTCTTCCCTTTAAGGCATAAAAACCAAGTTCAGCCACAGTAGAAGACTGCTGAAATCAATTCCTGTCAATGAATTCACACCTTTTTGCAAAACTGATTACACATTTTCTCTTTATCTACTCAGTGGTTGTAAAAAAGGCAAATTTTCTGACAACCCATCAGTCCTAAGAGGGTGGGCAACATGACCAACTTGCACCTATTTCCTGAGATACAGCGAGGAGCAAGGACTTCCCTTCGCTCACCATACAGACACCTTCAGTGAGTTGTTGATACACCATAATAGTCAAGTTATTGGAAGTTAACATGCCTTCCCTTGGGCATGTAATTGGATAAAAAGTGCAGAGTTAGCAGTCCTAAATGAGCTGATGAACCTGGTTATCTATGATCTAACACATCACAGAATGTCCAATTAAATCTGTCCCAAAACATCTGATTTCTCAATCAAATTGTTATTCTGGTACATGTTATTAAAGCATCTCACTGTTTAAATGTCAGCATTGCTACACAATTATCTCTGTTGCAATTTTAAAATTTATTCCAGTGAAGATTTTTCTTGTACTGGATGTAGAAGTTAAAGATACAAAGGGCTTTTTGTTCCATGGCTCAGATGAGGTACTGCAATCTGTAGGCTCTCACTTCTAACCCTGCAAAAGTAACCTGGTGATCTGTACAAGGAGATGCTTTGTAGCACTGGTAGCCTCATTTCCAGCCACTTCACAGAAATCAGAGATTTTGATCAAAAAACTTCAATCTTGTCCTGTATTCTGATTTATCCACCAGGTGGATGGAATAGATCACCTTTTAAAAATTAATCTTTAAGAAGAAGAAGTTGTAAAGTGTACTTTGCTGCCCAGGATGATCATTCCCATGGACTAACATATGGCCTTCATTTTCATTAATGGTGAAACACATGGCACAGTGAATGGATGCAAGGGAAGAGGACACGTGCTCCACAGAGTGGTGCACATTCTGTGAGACACGTGTCCAAAAGCACTGCCCCTGTGGGTTCCTCTCCACCATCTGCAGGAGCCACAGGTCAAGTACAGGGATACACCCAAACAGGACATGCTGCAAACCACAGTCTCACTCTAGCTTGTAACGAACTAAATTCTGAAAAATTAAGGCACATTTTGTTTTCAGGAGAAGCTACCTCATAGAAGCCAGAAGATAGCCAAAACTCTAGGTAGATCTGCATTGTGGAAGAGCCCATGGCCTTGGATGTAATGCAGAGTGATAATAACACCTCTGAAATGTTCCTCAGAAGTTGGTTTCCTTCTCTTCTGATCTCCATTATGGCAGTGCTTGGGGCCCCAGTCAATGCTGTATTTGTGAAGCAGGCACTCTCCCTGCACTAAGTACATTTCTAAAACAAGCTTGAAGAAAACAGCTCAGTGGGAGAAGGGAAAGGGAACACTATGTATCCTATTCCACTCAATTACAACCAGGGGAAAGCAAAGGGAAAGACAAGCTTAAGAAGTCATCTAGCCTGTCCTCCTGCCTGAAGGCAGTGGGTACCATCTCTTAATTTGATACACAATGAACAGAAATTAAATGGGTTGAAGGACTGGTTTTATTCCCACCAGGACTTACCAAAAAAACATTAGTTTTCACTTCATGGGTTTAAAGCTGATTTAGGTCTCTTCACTGCAAATTTTGTTGATCAAAATCACCAGTCATTTCCATTTTAAAATAATGGCATATCAAAAAACAAGTTTTGTTCCTCAAAAGACAAAAAGATCAATCTTCATTCACTTTTCTAAAAAGTTTTAAATTACTACATTGAAAAATAGCTGCTCTGCCTTTTTCTGTATATTAGATTTAAGTAAGCCCTTTCCTGTTTCTATTTACAATTGCCTTTAGCTTGATTTTTCTGAAAGAGTTTTGTTTTTCTTTTATAAAATTATCTCTTGCTATTTTACCCTTGTACAGTGGTATTTTTCTATATAGCTCACTTGTATATTTTATGCATCTGAATTTCTTTGCACTTTCATGTCTTTCTCTTCTATTCGCATTTAATCTAGCTTAAAGTTACTGCTCCCTTTAATTCCTTAACTAGTGCCATTTTATTGCCATGATTAAGTAGCTGTCCCTAGGCAGCAGCAATGAAAATGCAAGTTTTCCCATCACATTCACTTATCTGGTACTTGCTGGAGTTAAGATAAATTATAGTTGTCAGCGCATAACTAAAATCACAAATGTCAATTTCCTCTTTTCACGTTTTTCGCTGTCAGAATAAATTGCATAATCATCACTTAATACCAAGCTCTTGTTTCCCTAATAATCCCTAATAATATGCTGCAGCCAAACGTTTACCGAGGGGAGCCCAAGGAAAACACACGAAACCTGAGAGGGTAAATACAATGTGGGAAAGCACAAGCCCGATAAGGCTGGTGCCACAGCTGGAGAGAAACCTTCACAGCCACTCCAAACCTTAACCTCGCTGCCAGGGCTTCCATGGGCCACAGCAGTGGGCTTTGCTCTGGTGGGCATGATTGCCTGGAGATTGGACACCCTGGGAGACCCCTGTGGTACATCTCTTCCTGGAAAAATGGCCATCAATCAGCCAGAACTTTTCACAGTTCTTTGCCAGGGAGGAGTTCTGCAGGTCCAGGAAGAGATCTACACTGGAAATGCCAGACAGCAGCCTACATCTTCAACATGAGCAGTTTGTGAGAGCCCTCCACTGAATACTTGCTCTCACCACCTCCCAAACATCTCACTGTGCCTGCCACCAGATTTGGGCTCCTGCAGGGTTGTGGGTTGTGTCACTTTGGATTCGACAAAATTAGAACATATCTGTTAGAACATATCCTAACAGGCTGCCCTGTCAACATGGCCTGTTCATGTGACTCATGTTCTTGATACACAGACTCACTTTCTGAGCATGTAGCTAGATCATGGCCCAAGGATGTAAATGGGGAAGCTTATTTCCAAGTTAGGATCCCAGAAATGTTATCAACACACAATTCACTTTGTTGCCCTAAACTCCTGCTCAATTCCATCCCACATACTGATGTCAACCTGAGAATCACATGCTAGCTGTCCCCACAATCTATCTTTGTGCTGGTTTTTAGACCCAGCTTCTCTGTGTTTTCTGTCTTAGTGATGTTAGTCAAAATCTGGTTCCCATGGCCTTTAACAGAGGGGAACTGGGGAGGAAATTGCCCCTTGTATCTTTACTCCATGTCCTGCTCAGATGTCAACTGCCCCACAGAAGATTTTCTCTCTTTCCTCCAACCTTGCAGGAAGGACTCTCAGAAAAGTCATCTGCAGTTGTGGGTAACTGCAGCTGGATTATGTTTGTCACAGCTTTTGACAAACTGAAACACAGTCTTCTCTTTTTATCTTCCTTTAAAAAACATAACAAAAGAACAAAATTTCAGAGATTTACCATTAAAAGAAATAAAAACATATATTTAAAAGAGAAAATTCAGAATCTCTTTTATGAAAATTCTGTATTTTAACTTCCAGCTCTTAAGCTGGAGAGTATATTCAAATCTTGACTCATATTTGTCATTCCTTTCATTCTTCTAATGCTTTCTAAGTGAATTTCCCATTTAAAAAAATTAATTCTACTATCAAATTCATTCAGAGAGTTCAGCACTACAAAGTGAGAGAAATATATGACTTCTGACCTGGTATATCAATAGTAGGCTTGTGTGCAAACCAGAATGAAAATACCACTGTAGTCAAGGCCTTTTGGCAAAGATACTGTTTCCTTTCCAGTTGCTTGGTTTAGGTGGATTTTTAAGATCAATTGCCATTACTCTCTTTATTTTTGGGTCAGGTTGTTTGGGTTTTTTATTGTTGTCTGCTGTCTTTAGAAGCTTAAGGTGCCTAATTTCAGGAACTCTATGCAGAAATTTATAGGTGTGCTTCAGACACCAGTTGTTTGAAAAACTGGACATATAAAGGGACTTCTCTCAGCCTCTGACATTTGGGAAGATCTTTCACATCCAAGATACAGGAAACCTCCAAAACTCACTGTCCTCAGAAGAACCTGCTCTCCAGAGCAGACAAGCAGGGTGAAGAATCAGAGCAGAGGAGCTGGTGGGGGATTTGCAGAAGGGAATGGGATGTTCTGGAGGCACTGCAGCAGCAGAAATGTCTGGGTCTGGCCCATGCCCCTCACCTGGCAGCAGCAAGGTATCCTGCAGCCCTTCAGCCTGCAGGGTGACCGCCCTGAAAATGTGTGGCTAAAATTCTGCACATTACATTGTGAATGTATTTATTACAGAATAATTACAGAATTCTGTAATAATTTACAGTATTACAGAAATAAACCCCCGCACCTTGTAAAATCAGATGCTTAAGACTCTTGAAAGCAATTCACTGTCAGCCTTGGCTCCTGCAGGTGTGACAGCTCTTCTTCAGAGCCACAGAGCAAGAGAGCCTGTAGCAGAGGTACTGGGTGCCAGATGCCTGGTTTTCTTTCTGATTTGGCTGCTTTGGCTTTGTCCCAGACTCTTGTGCAGTGCTCTGGGAAGCTGGTATGTGAAAGGAGAGAGGGAGAAGAGCTAGGATGATGTTTCACAGTGCATGTGCTAACTTCAACTGCCAGCTTTCACTGCTTTCCCACAGACAGCACTCTTCCCAAACCCGTCTCCCCAGTCTCCTAATCCTCCAGCCCTCTCTGAGGGCTGTGGTGTAGCCGAGGCACCAGCAGTGGAGAGACTGGGGAGCCAAGAATTTCCATCCCACCTTCCAACAAGTAGAGCTGCTCCCCTCCTGGCCCCCCATCTGCCCCACAGCCCATCAAACATACCCTTGTGATAAATGGAAACAGTCAGAGATAAATAGCTGACTGACTGCAGCGCTGGAGGAGCAGATCATGGAATTATTTGAATAGAGGCAGCATATCAAACAGTGTAACAACTTGGCTTGATGTATTTCCTATGGCTTCTTTTTTTCATAGAAAGTTGTATGCACGCTTTTGGGCACATGCCTACTGGCTGTAGTGCCAGGACAGAGAGGGAACACAGAAAGGATGAGCTTTCTCCTCTGCATTGTGTCAGAAGTAACAAGCTGCCAAGATGAAAAGGGGCCTCATGAGATCCTGCTGCTCTTTTCTGGGGCTTCACTGGGGCTCAGAGGCAGCAAAAGCCCAATGTTACTTTACCCTTTCAAAATGCAAAGTGTGTTTGGGACAAGAGAGGTACCAGTAAAGGGAACAAGCAGCAGAAAGTGGGTTATTTTTACTCTCCTAATGAACTACTTCTCCAGGCAGGCTTGTCTAAGGGAATCACAACTCCCTGCAGACAAACCTCCCTCCCATCATTCTCTTACTTGGGTCACATACTTGAACAATATAATTCATAGTTTGGTTTATTTTATTTTTTTAAAAAGCTTTTCTTTTTTAATGCTGTCAATCCAAAGCCTTCCATAACAATGGAATCTGTCAATAGCCTCCAGATCTTCTCACACTTCCCACCAAAAGCTCTTTAAACATTTGTAATATTCAAAATTGTGATAATTAGTGTTTTGCCCCTTCTTGGGTGATGTCATTTTCACTGTCTGATACAGTAAGAGTGACTCAGCATGCTAGCTCTCCAACTGGTGAGGAATACTTTTCTATCTGTAGGAATGATAATGTGCACTATCATCCCCTGCACTGCAAGACAGATCAAGGCTGGGGACAGAGAAGCTGTTTCCTGGCTGGAGAACTTTTGTTGCAATAGGGTAATCACTGGCCAAAAAATGCTGCTACTAATTTTTTAGTGTTTCATGTATGCTGTTAAAACCTGTGAAATGCTGGAGACCTGCACATTTCTTTGTGTACCTCATCCTAATCTAAACTACTCCAGCAAGCAAGCAATACAACATGGCATCAGTGCTTTAATTTGCAAAATCACTTGCAAATCACCTCTAGTATTTGTGACCAGCTGTTGATTATTGTATGAATCCTAATTCTATTCCTACTCAATACAGAAGTGATTTGATTTCTCATATAGAACATCAATGGCACCATGGAGGTTCCTGGATCTCAGCTCTAACCTCTCTGGAAGGCTGAGGGTAGCACACAGAGAGGGAACAGCAAGGGTTACAGACACACAGCCTGGTAGCCATGAGAGCCAAGCTAGCAGGATGTAGGGCCTCCAGCACTGCCAGCTCGTGTGGACAGTTTTATGTGCCGTTTCTCTGCCTCCTGCTTCACAGGCGGGATAAACAGTGTGTGGAAGGAGCCAAGAACACATTTTATATGAACATCATGTACTGTAGGAAACATGTCTCTGCCATCTTGCAGCCTTGGTTCCTTTCACAAGAAGTTAGCCACTCGAGAAAATTCCATTTCTTCCTGGTCTGTATTTTCTAAATGTGTCCAACCCATATAAAGAGGTCATTAACAGACTAAAGGAGCTCAGTGTCCGCAGCACATACTGGTGGGGAGGCAGATGGCTTCAGAGAGATGTGAGCTGATGTCATCCCAGTGGAGCTGTGAGGGCTTTTCCAAGACAGGCGTCTGGGCTGGTGCACCCTGGGCCCAGCAAGTGTGTCCCCAAGGCCCCTTGTTCACTCTATAGGCAGCTAGCTCTCCTCTGCAGCTGAGACTGTTCTGGCTCTGTCTGTCCTAGGGCCTGTGACCCTCCTCCCCATCTTTTTGGGCTGCACATTTTGGTGCCTGCAGATGCACTTACAAGATGGAAGCTTACATGTTTTCTAAGCAGCAAAGTCCTATGACATCCCTCACTCCTGAGCCTTCTATTATATGAATAAATTCCTTATTCAGGGAAAAGGGCCTCCTATGCTGAGTGCACTGTTTTTCTGAAAGTGAGGGTCTTCTCTTGTACAGATGGACTAAACACAAGGGAAAACATGTACTTTTTGTCAGTTCAAAGTCAAAGTTTTCTCTTTAGGAACAAGGGCTTTTACAAGCGTGTATTGATGTATACATCTAGATTCAGCATGGGTACTAGGAAAACCTGTCCTGTTTTGTCTGAGGAGATACCAGGGAGATACTAAAGGTTGAATTAACCTTTTTTTTTTTTTTTTCCCCTGGAGTTAAATCAATTCCAGACTCTATTAATTTGAGCAAATGCCCTTTGTCCCATTGCCTGGCTATCCAGAGCTATTGTATAACAACTAATTGGTCTATATGTCCCCTTCAATAAGGTGAGGCTGCCACAGACACGAGGCTCGTGGAGTCCATAGGAGCCGCCTGGCCGGGGGGAGCTGTGACACGAGGGGAATTCAGCGCGGGCCCCAGCATGCGCTCGCAGCTCCTCAGGAAGGGGACTGGGCTGAGGGGAGGCAGGAGGGTGAACAGTTCAGAGAGATTATGAACTAAAAGACAAATAAACACCACCCCTAACCCCAAGCTCTGGCTATGGTGAAGGTTTAGCTGTGTGTGTTGGGATGCAGGAAGAGGGAATGTAGTCCCTAAGTAGAACCTAAGTCCTGAGCAGGGGCAGGCTGGGCTGGAAGCAGCCCAGTAGCCAGAGCCTGGCAGCAGAGACATGGAGGCAAGGAGTCCGTGAGGAGCCTGCTGAGCTCAGGAGTGGAGGAGAGGGGTGTCTGGCCAGCCAAACCCAGCCCAAGGGCTTTGCTGTCACTCCCACAGACAGAACTGCCCTGGCTCTGAGGGTGAGCAGTAAGCAGCTCACATGGGGATAGTGCTGAGAACTTACTTGCCCCCCCAGTAGGGAGAAACATCCCCTCTAGATGTGGTGATGGGGCAACATCACTGGTCTGATGGCACAGGACATGTCCTCCAAAGTCACTCTGTGGGGCTGATGCCAGTCCCTGGGCCAGAGAACCTGTGTAAGAGTGTTAGGCCTGCAGACTGCAAAGGGGCATCACATGAAGGAACAGGCCTGTTCAGCTCTTAACCTGAACAGGATTCCATGCTGGAAAAGAGATTCTTTTCAAAGAGAAGATTCTGGGGCTGTTCTGGCCCCAAAAAGGACAGGCCCCCTTCTCTCCCAGCAGGATTGTGTTCTGTGAGGGCTTCAACCTCCCCTCAGGAGATGCTGATGAGAGAACAAGGACAAACATTTTGGCTGCAGGAGGGTTTCCTGATGGGGCACTGGGGCCAGGTTTTGGCTCACAGGTTTAATAATTGACACCAAGGGTAATTTTGGCTTCCTCAGGGCTTCATTCCCCTGTGAGCCTCCCTACCCACCCTCCAGCACCCTGTGGACTTGGTCCAAAGCTGAACTTGGGCCCAGCACTAGAAGCAGCCCCAGGGCAAAGAACAGGGCTTGTCAGCCCACTCCACCCCTGCACAGGGCTGATACAATGTCCCCATGTCCTTCTGCTGCAACACGATGAGAAGATGGATCTAGCACAGCTTTCAGCCCTTCCGTGCTGCCATTTCTTCTTCCTCAGACAGAAACAGAGAGATCTGCTGCCACTAACACAGGGGTGGACTGATGCTTTTCCCATCATGATGCCACTACTTTCTCCCACACTTGAGTCTACCCTGCCATGTATGTCCTTCATCAGTTGTGATAAATCTGCAATTAATAAATATCAGGCAGAGGAATAAAGATGTCATTAATTGGGGGAAAAAAATAGGCTCCCTCATCAAGAATAGTGTGGAGAGGAAGGCTGAGGGGAGAAAGGGAACTGGTATGCCAAGAGCACAGGAAAAGGGAGAGCAGGAAAGGACAGAGGGGACAGTCAGGGTGCCTAGGAGAAGGAAGAGGAAGGAAGGGGCAGTCGCAGAGCATGAGACACAGGCACAAAAGAACGGATACCAAAGAGGACAAAGAGCGGTGTGGGGTAGATGGAGGGAACAGCGTGAATGTGTTTGCAGAAGAATACCCACTAATTCTTGGAATATGCCAGTCCCTTAAATCACCACCGCAGGAGGGGACCCATCCCAGGCTGGGGAGCCCCACGGACTCTGGGTGACAGGCCCATGGTCTTTCTGCAATAAGAGACTGAGCAGAGATGGGAAAGCTTGAATCGCTGCGCCTCCTCTGAGGGCTAACATTTCTCTCCCTCTTTCTTTCCTTTCTTGTCTTAAACTTGAGAAAATCAAAAAAGAAAGCAAGTAAAACAAAAGCTCCTTTGCCTTAATTAAATTACTCAGCCGCCCTCTGGGGTTGACACTGGGGATACATGAGGCTTTTGTGTAATATCTGGAGGAATTCTCCCGCCGCCTCCTGCCTCCCCCTGCCCTGTCCTGGGGACAGGCGGGAGGATTTCAAAGGGGAAGGGAAAGGAAGGGGGAGGGGGGTAAGCTAATAGGGATGGGAATTATTCTGTGATGGCTGGGGGGATAAGAGAAAAAAGGGAAGGAAAGTCGCTGCTGAAATTGAAAGCTGATTCCCTGCGCTGGCTCGAGGCAGTGCTCTGACCTGAGGTAACTGCCCTTTTGCCAGAGACACAGGCAAAGTTCAGGGCACAGGGAAAGCTGCATAAATATGAAGTCTTTATCAGGGGGATGATCCGCTGCCTCAGGACGTTCCTGCCCGCTTTGGACGCAGCGTGACGAGGCAAGGCCAGCTCTCCACGGCCACCAGCACCGGGCAGGGCTCGAGGCATCCTGGCCCCATCGCTGTGCAGCTATGCAGGGGCAGCTGGGGGGCTGTGCCTGAGCAGGGATGCTGCTGGCAGCCGAGCCAGGCCATCCTGCAAGCTCCCAAGAGCATCCCTACTGACCCAGGCAGCAACATCATCATTCCACATCTGCTGCAGCAAGCTTCCTGGGTCCCATCAGAAGGTTAGCAGTGGGAAAACTAGCTCTCATGAGCAGCAGGATTCATTCAGAGAGGGAACTGATGCTTTTTATCAGTATGGCCCCCAACTCTGTGCAGAGCATGTCCTGGAGATGCTGCAGCAAACGCATGCTCAGCCAGAAGAATAGCTTTTATACTGCTGCCACTGGTGGACTTGGAGAGCCGTGGTTTTCTTAGCCAGAATCTCCCATTAGCGAGATCCTACATCTTCCCCTCTGAAACCTGGGTGAAGGGAGCTTTGTTTTGCACCTTCATTTTGGCCTGAAAAAAGAGACCCGTATCTGCGGCTGAAAGAAAAAAGGCACCCTTCACATTAGGAGTAGTCTGCAATGGTAGTCCATCAGGGACTTGCTGGATCCTTTCCTCCATCTCCCCACGTATCTCCCAGCATTGCTCAGGTCCCAGAGTCTCAACATCAGGTTTGATCAGTGGCTTTTGGGGAGGTAAGTGTGCTGTCTGGAACTGGGGATATAACCCATAAACAAGTGATGGAAACAGAAGGAGCAGGGACTGCATACCAGCACCAGTTCCCTTTTACTTACTGTTGGGAAGGAATATTTCTGGGAACAAAGAACATCTGGGCTGTAGGCTGAACTGGGCTTTATATGATGAAGCTTGTAATACTGTCCCATCTGGAGAGCAGCTCCAGTGAGCTCTGTGGGGAGATAAGAGACAGAGTCAACCATAAATCCACTCCTTTAAGCATGACAAGTGTGTGCCTCATATTCCAAAGAGAGGAGGGGGAAAAGTAAGTGGAAACATTTTTCTCTGTGCTGAACACACGCAGAGCTCAAAAAAGGCCCGTCCCTCCATAGTGTGATGGGAGGTTGGTACGCATGGAGCACCCCCAGGGTGCCAACAAGAACAGTCAAAGGCTTTTTCTGCAGTGACAGCTTCATTCCCGAGTGACAGTCAGGCCTGGCGGGGACGCAAGAGCTGGAGGATGCTGCCACACACACAAACCCCTGTGCAGTCAGAGCTGGAGGCAACTACCACTAGGAGAAGGAACCAAAACTCTGGGGCTTCCACCTTGGTGGGGGAATTGGCCTCCCACTTCTCAGAGCTTCTCTGCTGTTTATTACTAACCATGATTTATGGCATTAATAACAAAAGCCTTGCAGATGTGGAATGCCCAGGTGAGGAATCAGGCTGTGGACGTGGGGGAATAGTATCAATGTTAGGGAAAAAAAAAATAAAAAGGTCTATTATTTCCCCAAGCAAACTATCAGGATTCAAATGAACTCTTGCAGTTTGTACCCAATGGACTGGCAGCACATTCCAAATACACACCTTGCAGATGGCATGTGATGCTCCCTGCAGTGATCTGCCTCCCTTGCAGCAGTGTGGCCCCATGATCAGCCCACCCAGGTAACCCATGTCTGGTGAGCACCTGTGTCAGCCGGCTTGGAGGAAGGTATAAATACACCCTTGTGTTTATCTAGGATTTCCCACTTACAGCCTTTGGCTTTCAAATAGCCACTCACTTGAGGCTTTGTATCCTTGCTTCTGTCCTCCAAATTTCTCCTGCAGTTCCTTTTTCCCTCCCTTGCTTCCTATGATTTTCCAGATTAGGTTGATTGATTACAGTATTTGACTCCCTCTGCAAGTTCTTTTTTTTTGTGTGTTTAAAGTAGATGATTTTAATCCACATCCAGATCTTTTGTGGACAGTCTGCCACTGTTCATAAAGAAAAATCATTTGCAGGGCTGCAAAACAGCACGTTGCATGGCACAGTGCCTAGTGCAGAGCTAAACTGCCCTGCTCCAAGGAGATTCCAATCAGAAATCACTGGAGATGAGCCTGACTTGGATGGTGGAGGCCAAAAGTGGAAAGATGGAGAGAAGTGAAGCAGGAGGAAGAATGCCAGGGGCTGGGATAGGCACTGCTGCACTGCTCCTTCTACAATCTGTGTCAGGAGGGATCAGTCCCTTCTCATCCAGGGGCTGGTTGTGCCACACAGGGAGCAAGATGAGTTGCCAGCATCTGAATAAGAAAATATCACAAGGAAGGGGCTTCAAGGGAGGACTATCCTTGAGAAGTTACTCAGAGGTGGGAACTGGGACAGAGATGTGAATGATGTCATGGGACTATATCATGGTCACACCTTTTGTGCCTTTGTCCACATTGTCTCTGTGCCATTTATTGAAGTTATGTAGCTATGCCTGCACCCAAAGGAATTGAAAACTCTCAGCTTGCATATCTGTCTGAAGTGAAAGCCCTCATTTATTTATGTCCCAGAATGTGCTGTATGGATCTTGCACCCCAGGCTCACAATAACTCAAGTACCACTTATCTTGGCTTTTAGTTGCTAAAAAGTAGGATTTAGCATAAAATAAGATTAGTGCTGGCACATGACAGAGATGTTATTTTCATTCACTACTCCCTAAACTATATTTTCCTAGAGAAAAAAAAAAGGGTGGGGGGGAAGGGACAAGTAAGGGGAAAATTAGAAAATTAGAAACATACTTCTTTCCTGTAGAATGCTGTCCTCATCTGATCCATACCCCACCTTCGTTCTTCCTTCTGCCATCTCTCCCCAGACCATGGCAAAAACATCAAAGATGTTTCTAGGAGCTGGCCTGTGTGTGTCAAAGGGAGGGAGGGAGACCATTTCAGACACAGGTTATTTATTAGAGGTTTAATATTGCTCTATATAGAAATTAAATGGAACAGCATTCAGACGTGCCATTAAAATTTACTGCTTCTTGCTATTTAAAACCCACGTAATCATTTCAAGTAACACTGATTAGGGTCTTGCAAGAATTGAAAAAGACCCAACCAAGTCAACTCAGGCATCACCACAATGTCTCCACCTAATAGCTGCTTTATTAACACAAGTCTGGAAGCAGGACTGCCTTATGTTAAATTTATTTATTTTCCATTTACACATCACTTTTCTGTTGGGTTTCTTTTCTATACCATTTGGATGATGACCGCTTCCTTCTTGACAGACTGCCTGACTGTATGGTATTTAATGTTTCAATGATATAAAATGTTCATTTCCCCAAAAGTGTGATTTTTTTTTTCTTTAGAAATTGACTTTTGCATTTTGTTCTTAACTTGCTCTTTCTGGAGTGAATGTGCCTGAATGCAAATATGTTCAAATGCATGCACATGAAACACATAGTCTGTCACCTTCTTCCCTTTCTATTTCTTTTATTTACACACATATGTATACCTCCTCCCAGTACATTATTTTATATGCATTCCTAGAGATATGTTCATATATACAAGTACATGTGAAAAACTTGTCGCTTTTGAACCAAGCTGGACTCTTTTCATTGTCCATGCCTTGAAACCCAAGAAAACTCTTCCAAACTACTTAAGGTTTGGATTTTGGGGCTGTTTTATTTGTCATTTTGCAGATGAATTAATAAGAAGGCAGGAAAGCTATGTTGGGCTATGTGGTAAATGTGTATTTGCTTCAATTATTGATCCTGGAGTTCAGATTACAACAGATTGCTTTAGATCACCATTCAGTCTCCCTAGCTGGAGTACTTTGGTAGTACCAAGCAAGAAGGCCATGTTTATGTGATGGGTTTAGCCTAGAAACTCAGGAAAAGGTAAGGATGGTGGTGACTTTGAAAAACATGCTGGAGGTCATTCACATAATTATTATGTCATATGTGATATATCTTATGAAGACCATCAGATGGTGATCTGAAGATTGAGAGTTTGATAAGGTAGATACATAAAGGCTGCATCTTACAATACCTGGTTTCCTGGCATTGCACCAGTCAGGAAAATGTTGTCGTGTACTCCTGCCAGATAAGGCAGGATAGGATTTTTTTCACAGGCATTCTGTCAGTATTAAGGGAAACACTCCTGGATTCACTGCCATCACATAAGACTGGAAGAATAAAAAGAGACTGCCCAGAAGTGTAAGCCATAAAAAAAGCAGCCTGGAGGAGGCTTTGAAGCATTGCCCAGTCCGGCTTCTTATGCCAGGGGAAGGCAGGCTGTTTCTGTCCTTCCTGACAAAACTGTTGTCCAACTGTTTCCATAGAAGTTGCAAGCAGTAGAAGTTCTGCAACTTCCTCAAGCAGTTTGTGGCTGTGCTTTGCTACCCTCACTTCTGGAAAGCTTTAATCCCTCAAATGTCTCAAAATCATCACCACCTTCCTGCTCATTTTGGTATTTATGTTCCTCTTGGACAGAAGAATTGGGAAGAGTATTTGGAGACAGGCAGGAACTGAGAAATCAGAGAGTTTCATCTTGGCTGAAGAGCAAGAAAGGAGGCAGCCCTATGGAGGACTGCCCAGAGCAAGCTTTTCCTGCAGTAGGGCTAGGTGAAGTGTTTGACAAGGTCAACAGTTCCCCCAAATTTAACTTTGAAAATCATCACTGGAAGGAAGATGGCATTTAGGATGGATTATTAACATAGTCTTCTAGCTTGCATGGATAAATAAATCTTCAAAGTGGTTAGATACAGAAAGGTAATAAGTAAGTGTTTTCAAATGACTCCTGTTCTTCTTCAGCTGCCATACCTTCCTTGAGAGCTAGAAAAAGGAATGAGGAGTCAGGTTACTGGTCAGCATTTCATTGCTTTCACTTGGGCTTTTTGGTGGATTTTTGGAGTTTCTTTTTGTAACTTGGTTTCCAAGTTTATAACCAACAAATTAAATCCTCATTTTGCCAGAAGTTTTCTTTTGTATATGTAAGCTCAGTTGTTACATAACTGAGCTGTGCGCAGTATGAACAGCTTCTACTTCCTTAGTGGTGGTCAGACAAGCAGTAGATGCTGTCAGAAGCAGTTCTGGCTGCCTGAAGCCTCAGGAGGTTTCAGAGTCATAGCATGTTGGGAAGCATCTACTTGCAGGATGCACAAAGGAGCAGTCTGATGGCTGGTTTATCCTGCCAGGTGTAACCTGAGGCCCTTTCAACAGGAGAGCCTGTGAGAGCCCACAGGCTGATGCACCCCAGACCTTGCACAAGGTAGGTCACCCATGACTGCCCTTTGAATGAGTGAAACCTTTGAATTGTGAAGAAGCTCAGTCGAGCTCACTTACTCTCTTGTTCTCCCTTGAGTTTCTCTCCAGCCTGGTCTTTGCACTTCCTCAGATATGGATTGTATTGATTCACTCCTGACCTAAGCAGAAACACATGCCTTATCCAACATATTGATCTGGTTTACAGAAGAATCATCTCATACAAAATATGGAAGCTTTAAATGCTGGTGTCCTCTGCACTTCCCCACTGGAGTGAGTGACCTCCTGCCTTGGTTTCCCTAGTGACTAACAAAACAGACAGTGCAGGACTGGGACTGGGCAGCTGCTCAGGACTGACTGATGCTAGTCCAAGGTGCGTTATTCATCTCAACCTCCTTTCATTTGTTTGCACACAGTAGAGCAAAATAGCAACACCACAGCTTGTATCATGATAGGTATTTACAACATGACGCCTCAGCACCACAGCTGGAACCACACCAGTTAATTTGCTGATTAGTTTGTCCTGATAAATGTCACCACTGTGCAATGATGTTGCATTATGACTGCTCATTTTTAGCATACAGCCTCCTCTATAGCTTCTATAACTTCTTGAATATAAGTCAGGTGAACCTGCATGGATGATGATCCCATGGCAGCACTGGGATGGCAGCACTGATGGAAGATTATTTTCTGGGCCAACAGTGTGCCAACATCTTCAGGAGGCTTTCCTTATGGAGAATTCCAATCACCACATCTCTATAATGGCATATACAAAAATACTTTGGTAACATCTTCACCTGTCAGGAAAAAAAAATTGCCCTTCCTCTCATCAACTCTTCCTCAGAGTTAATTTTGTTTAATGAAATAGAATTTTCAAACATACATATTTCAAAATGCATATTCAATATATTTCTCTAATGCCTTTTTTTTTTCTCTGAAGCTTGATACATGGGAGTGGTGCATTGATGCATGGATTAAACTTAGTTTGGCTAGCAGTTGGGCCTTGAGTGCCAAGATAACCAGGTCAAAGAGGGAAAAGCATGAATATTAAAAAAAACAATGTTTGACTGACAAAAGCAATTTTGAAGAGATGTGCAGGGTAAAGGGAAGTGAGGAGGAGAGCCCTGGTTTACACTGAAAAAGTCTGTTATGTAATTTAAACATTGTAACTGTTGGTTTTGCTTCACCACCCACTGTTCTGCCCAGATGGAATAGCCTGAGGAGAGTATTTAATACTTTGAGTCGCTGGAGAGCTCTGGGCTTAATGCTGATGGGAGCAGACTTCTGTCTGCTGCTGAGGGTCCCCACTGCCACCCAGCATGCAAGACATGGGAGCTGGTGACATGAGAGGACTGTTTTGCCCCATGAGCCAAAGGAAGGGCAGCACCAGATCTTCTTTCTGTACCTTCCTCAGCCTTCTATATCTAATAGCTGCCTTCCTGAGGAAGAGCTCAGGGGGCATTTTCTGAAGAAATTCATGCACACTCATACACACCTTAGAAAGCTCTGGCTTTGTCAGAACAATTTCAGTTCCAGGAAAGGGCTAATTTCAAAGCCTCCTCTGGTCTGAAGACCAGAACTCTGAGGAGAAACAATGGTCATCCTATCCTCTATTGGCATCTCCAGGAGGAAAATGTAGGGGTTCTCCCACAGTTCATTGATACAAAACCAAAGTGATCCAAGAAAAATATTTTAGCTGATCACATCTCAGTTTGGTTTTTCTGTGGATTGTAGGACATGCAGAGATATCAGAGAGCTTCCTCACCTCAGCACCAAAGAGCAGAGCCTGTCCATGGATGGTGCCCAGACATCCCATCCCAGAGGCCCAGGAAACTTTGACAGAAGTAATCCTTTTCCCTGGAGCACTCCTGGTGCTGACTTTTCAAGAGCATCTAGAGAATCATTGTTTCACCAGCATGTGAAGCCAAAGCTGTTGCCAGACCGGAGGGCCTTGTATTATCTTACCTTCAGGAATGCTTTAGCCTTTGCCATGAGCTCTTCACCAGTTTCCCTTTGACTTCCTGCACATGCATTCAAGGACCCACTGCAGAATCACAGGTCAAGAAAAGAAGAGTGATAGTACCTTGAAGCAGTAGAAGCCAGCCCACTGTTTTTTTAGAGGGCTGAAATAGGACTCGAGTGATGCTTTTGTTTTTCCTGAGCTTTATTGTACAGGCAGGGTGCTCATGATTGGAATATGGTGTGGGTACTTGGCTCGGAGGGTGTATTGTGTACATATACATACTCTTCCTGGGAGACTTCTCAGTCAGGGGCAGGCAGTGACTGAGAGCTGGATTAACTGTTTTCAGTCTCTAAATTGCCACAGTCCCACAGGAATTTAGGAGTCTATTAAGAAATCTTGCAGTACTGGATAACCAGGAGCTCTCATGCAGCAATTTCCAAGCACTTAGAAGACAAAACAGAGAAGCCAGGCATGGCCAGCCCAAAGCTCTGTCAGCCCAGCACCTTGTCAATGTATAGATGCAATTCAAGAATGAGGAAACCTACAGTAATGGTTATAAATATTTATAGTATTTATTAGACAGTAATGGTTATAAATATTAATGGTATTAAGGACTGACATTTTGTAAGCACATGAAGAAATGTGTATCTCAATCCCACTAACCTGGTCAGCTAAATTAGCATCATTTGGAATTCCTAATTCTCTCCTCCAAGGGAGTCAAGAACTGTCCTCCTGACTATATTTTTGGTGTAGTACAAAGGCACAGCAACATTGAGGCAAAATGGTTCAGGGAAAGCTAAATACCAAGACATATGTTTCTGTTAGCACAATAATTATTACAGTACATTTTAAGCAGCTAAGAAGGTTTGCTTAATAAAGATGTTGTAGACTTGATGCAACAAGTTTTTTTCTTGAGTTTAAGAAAAATACTGATTTGACTTAATGGTTTTCTACATCCTACACATTTCCATCATACCTTTTCATTTACTGAAATAATGAGATTTTCTTTTTTTCCTCTCAATAGGATTGTGGGACTTCCTCAGTAATGTTCAGATAGGATCTAGGCATTTGCAGCTTCACCAATATCAAATCTTGACATCTCTCTTTCACAGGTGCATCAGGCAGCACCATGAAACTTTAAAACATTGTCATAACACAACAAACAAACTTGCAAAGTAGTCACTCTGTGAGCTCTGATAACCCTTGGTGGTGCAGAAAGACCTCCAGGCATCCCAGGACTGCAATCTTTGTACACTAAAAGGACAATTGCCATTGAGCTTGGCAATAAATTTGGCGGAATAACTCAGACCTCATTTCAACCCACAGATCTTGGATCTCCAAGTGACTGCTTGCCAGATTTACATTCGTTTCCTCTATGGGGAATGTGGAGTCCTTTTCAAACCCTTTGAGCTTATTTTTTCTTCTCCTCTTGGCTTTGCTGCCAGATGATAAAGATTTAATTCTTTTATTACCATTACAATCCATCTGGTTTTGAGCACAGAAGCAAGCTGAGCTTTCAGAGTGGCTTCTGTTTCTCAAAGAAACTTGTTTTCATCTATCCTGGTCTGCTTCTCTCTTGGGCACAAAATACACTTAAAAGTGGGGTTATCCTTACTCTTCCCACGCTCTGGATCTCACCTGTATTGCAGCATGTACTTGATAATAGAGAAGGATGGCTCTTCTTCCCTTCATTCTTCAGCCCAGGGGACTCTAACATGGAAAGTTTCCATTTTATCTTCAGTCTGAGTTTATGCTTGATTTGGTTTAGAGTGGTATGGGGATAAATAAAGAGCAGTCCCAAGTACCAGTGTTCAGCTGCCACAAAGAAAACAGTGCTGCCACTCCCTCTGGTAGCCTCAGCTTCTTGCTAACCTCTTCTACAATCTTTTGGAGGCAAAACCTGTGCTTGCTACAGATATGGTGGGTGTTTTTTAATGAAAACAAGGGTACTAGCTGCACTGCTACACATTTGCTCCTGTCAAAATTTCTTCTGCAGTGCAGGCAAAGCATAGGCTATTATTTACTCCCATTGTGCATTGTTAGAAAAAATATTACATCCCAAAGCTGACTTCTTTCTACTGATGTCTGAAATAGCCAAAGCATTTCCCTTGCCCTCTGTTTCTAAGAGCTCTGTGATCTCTGGATGAAAGCTCCTAAATATATGTGAGTTAATTAATCTTGCTGGTCCAAGTTCTTCAGTCATCAAAAAGTTATCACTCATCAGTTGTGCACCTCTCTGTGGAATATCAAACTTTCTTCACTTTCTAGTACATCCCCGGGGGCAGTATTTCTCTAGAATAAGAACACACAGTATTTTAAGTGAGTTTTCTCTGTTATTTGCAATGCCCAGTATCCAAGGCCTCCATAACCAATGACAAGACTATCAGAGACTTCAGTGAGCTTATTCCATAGTAATCAGGCATACCTGAGATCTAGAAATTCTGATGATAATATTAGCACAATGTATGGGAAAAACATATAGTCAGATGTTTCTGATGAGATATCAGTGCTTCACAATTACAGCCATGCAGTGTGTGCTTTTACCTTTCAGTTCATATGCCCATTTCATCCATAGCTGTAGAACTTTCTGCAAGCAGAGTTGATACTGGGAGTTAAAGGTTAGAACTAAAAATCCAGGCACTTCTCTGACCAGGCTGCAAAAGCAATAAAGAGTCAAAACATGAGAAAAACATTCTCAGCTCACAGCTTACCTGCTCCAGGGGTTTGCTAGGAGTTGGATTGAGGGGATAAAAGAGAGTGGAAGAGACCCAGGACTGGGGCTCAGAGCTGGAAAAAGAAACAACAGTGAAAAGGTCAATGTTCAGATGATGGTATCACATCCTCCTTTCATCCCTGCAGTTCACACGAAGGCCGAGATCCTTGCTTTGCTTTACTTTGGGGAAAACTCTTGCTTTATTTGTTCATGTTGAACTGCTATCAGGGCTCAATGTCTCAGTGTTGTGTTTTAATAACATCAGTTTCTCTGGACCAGATACATATGAAGTCGGTTAGACGATTCTATAAACAATGGATCCAAGTCACGCAATGCAACATTTCTGATTGCAAGATAACCTTTCCAAGGGCGAAGTTAGTGAGGTGAGGGGTTGGATTCCTCAGCCAGGCACGAAGGGAGACCTTCAGTGTTCAGAGTTTCTCCAGTGGGACAGGGTTCATCTCCTCTTCTTTCGGGGGAACAGCTCCCTGATTTGTTTTTCTAGTCCCCAGTCAGCACACTGGGTGACTTTTCTGAATTCTGGCTGCCCAGAGCATACTTTGTTGACAGTTCATTTAAGGAGATCTGCACAGAATATTTTCTTTGAAATCATTTGAGAAGAGGAGTTACGCTGAAGTTTTAGTGAGTGCTTCATTTTTATTTTGGAGTTTAAAAAAAAGCAACAATTGTGGGAAGATGTTTCTAAACCAAGAAATGAGAAGGTTCATTGAACATAGTATGGGAAAGGTCAGAAAGGAAGAGAGGATGGAATCAGCCAGATGAAGACTTTGGGAAAGCTTCTCTCAAATTCTAGCATTTATTGTTATTTGTTGATGAATATATTAGTTTCTAACATCTGTTTTAATTGAATATGAAATTTATGTGAAGTTTGAATTTTTCTTCCCTTTCTTTAGTACCTAACACAAGGGAAAACCTCAAGTCCTCAACCTGTAGCTTTACCTTCACCAGCTGATGAGTGTGGTTACCACCACATGTGAAGGAGTCTGGCCTTCACATTTATAAACCACACCAGTTTGGCACCAACAAATACTCTAACTGAATGTCCTGGCATGAGATCTATTCCTACACTTTTCTTAGGAGAATTCTGCTCTGGAGGTTTTTCTGTTCTTTTTACTGTATGACCACATACGAGCTGAGTACAGAGACATGCAGGCTTTATCCTTTTCTTCCTGCAGCAAAGTTTGTGTGCAAAGCTACGTATCATGATGATGAGATACTGATGTGTTTTTTGCTCATGATTCAAGTCCTTGTCTGATGGTGCTAACTTCAGATACACTTGTTGAGTGAAAATCACAGTGAAAACAACCCTTCACTGCAGCTAAGTGAGTGGTTCTCAAAGTGAACATGGACTTTCTTCTTTAGGTACCAAGAGCAGTCCCGACATTATGGCATAGGGCTTCATCCTTCCTGTGGGCTGATTGACTCTCTTTTCATGTGTTCAGAGGAGACTGGATAGGGGAATTTGATTCATTTCATAAAACCAGAGATTTAGGTCTTCATCTCTATCCTGAAGTATAAATGTTCAGACCAGAGATTACAGTTGTAATCCATTTTTATTTGCTATAACCCATAAATAATTTAAGTAGATCTTTAACCCAACATGCACCTCCATGACTCTCATAGTGAGTAAGTGATGTAATCCAAGATTCATTCAGAGAGAAGCTTCATTCATCTAAAGGAATGGAGCATCAAGGGGAGGCTAGACAGCAAATTTAAGTTGTCAGTCTCTCCCAGCATCCTCTAAAACCAACTCTCATTCACTTTCGTAACAAGAAGATCTTGGAATAGACACCTGAAATGGTTTCCCAATTCAAGGGATGGTCTGGAGTAGAATTACATCCATGGGGTATTCCAGACCCTGTCTAAGTTACAATGTCATGTTTGGCTGACAGATCTGGCCATCAGCAACCAGCTGATTCTGCCAGGCATGGTGACAACTACAAAATTCCTTTGCAAATAAGGCACCAGTTGGCTGCAAGTGGCACATGGATGCAAGTGACTGCCTGCTGCATCTTATCAGCTTCTACTTTATGTTGTAGAGAAACAGCTCATATTGCTCAATAGTCAGGATCTCATATAACTACTCAGGCTGCATTGGATTATCAAGCAGTTCCATGCATCAAGAGTCAAAAGAGGACACAGTTCTAGCTGCACAGACTGCCCTTGTGAACTGGGCTGATGTATTTTAGATCAGTGATTATCCTACTAGAGTCAATTAGCAGCCCATCCCTCTGTGCATATAGCTGTCTGTCTGCTTTTTCATACAGAAAAGGAACTAACATCTCACATATGTTTGTGGAAGATTTGTTTAATTAAGCAAAACTTAATTGACATAATGAGTTCATTTACAGTTTACAGTGGCTTATGCATATAGATATAAAACTGGGTTTTAGAAAAGGCTCTGGCTGAGTATCTAGGGGGTCTGGATTCAATTCTCAGCTTTGTCGTAGACTTCCTGTTTAAACCTAGGCCAATCATGCAAAGACAGATCTGTGAGGTATCAAGGTATTTGATTCCTAAATGTCTATTTATTTCTTCTGTTATCAGGGCTATGGTGCCTTTCTGCCACAATTTTTCCACCAGTAAAAGGGAGATGATTGAGGGTCTCTTCACACACTCCGGCTGGAGCATTTGTTTCAAGCAAAGGATACTTCTGACTTGTGCCTCAGTATGGCAGCAAGAGAAATGGGATCTTGATCTCAGTTATGATCTTTTGAGTACTACTGTGCTGTGAATAAAAATAACCCTTAAAGCAGAGACTGTGACATCCACAGTGACACTTAAACTAACACACTCTCTGTTTGTTTGTTTGTTACTTAATTTTGTGAGTGGATTGTTTTTTTCTTGGAATACTTGTTGTATATTCCCCCCAGCTATGATACTGCGCTCCAATTGCAATGTTTAACAATGGGAAGATCCCTGACCTTTTGTCCTGACCTAATATTAACTGACTGGATTATTTTAACAAGAGGAAAAGTGAGTTTTCCCACTTCCTTCTCAGTTTAAGCCTTGTTGAAGAGTCATGGTCTCTGTTGAACTCTTCCTTTCTCTGTCTCTCCCTTTTTCTCCTCCCAGCTTTTTGCTGAGCCAAATAGTCTTTTCCACATGACATTATGCTTCATTGGTTTATAGGTTTTTTTTGTATAAACCAGTATCCAGCATTGCCAGTGAGCATTAATTATTGCCTCAATTATGACACACAATGTTTTTTTGGGTAAAATGAAAGCCACCATCATCAAGAATTCATGACCAGCCCTCTCAGCAAGGACCAGTAATCTATGGGGTAGACATTTTGGAAAGATACTTCAATCCATAAGTCATTGTATTGATTAAAGGCAAAAGGGCGCTGGCTGTGTTAAAAACAAAACATTCTGTAGCTTTTCCAAGTTAATTATTCAACCACAGAGGCATTCTACCACCCAAGAACTGCACTCACTTTCTTGAATTCTAAAGGAAATGTCTTTTCAGTCCCTTTGTGCTGTCCATTTCCTGGGCCAGAGTGGCCAAGATGAGCTACAAAAACTCAACACAAAATGCCTTGCCCAGGAGTACTCTCATTGCCACCTGTTGTTTCCCATTTCTTTGCAAAGACATTTGGGGTGATCCACCATTCTCTGGTACTCAGCACATCCATCTTGATGTGGGAATTCCCAGATTGCTTCCCCATATCAGGAAATGCCTCTGTATCCTATTTTTTACTAATGTGCTAAAGCCCCTGACCAGGCAGACATGCTCAACCTTATTTCTTCCCTGGCCTCCTTAAGCCTCTAGGAAGAAGAAAAAAGCAGGTGCCACAGCAGGTTCAAGTTTTTCTTCCTGTTTCTTTTATCCCCAAAGGGTTTTACAGAAATGGCCGAGCTGTTCCTCAGCAGGGACCTGGCCTGCTGTTCAGTCCTGCTGGATTTCAAGCTCTTCTTGCCAGGCTGCCCTGGTGCTCATTCAAACACATGTCATCACATGCAATATGGACACAATACCCTCATTCCTACGGGCTCCAGGACCCAGCAGAAGAAAGGGCAGGCAGAAGATCAAACATGGAAGGAACAGAAGACAGAGGAGCTGCTGTTGTCGTCTGTGTCTGGAACAGAAAAATGAACACAAGGGAAGAGACAGGGTAGGGGGATAATTACTTTCATCCCAATTTTATTCCCACAATTCCCAACCACTTTTGAAGCCAATTTTCCTTTAATAAAATATACTATTAATGACTGAAGTAGAAGCCTTTTGTGCAAGACAATACTCAGTGCTCCAGATGGAAATATTTTGTGTTCTGCACAATATACATATATATATATTTATATACATAAATCGAGCTATGAGCATAGCCTGCATCACCCTACTTTTCAAAATGAATAAGTTATTTCAAAATATGTTTAACATACTTCCTTTCTTTGAAACTAATTCTTTCATAGTTCTCCCTCTCTTCTAGTTTTCCTTATCCCTTAAAGAGAAACACAAGCCAAACAGCAACAAGAACTATATCCCATCATTTCTGGAAGCCATTCATTTGCTATTTCGGTTCATCGCAGCTTCAGAATGAAGGAATTTAAAGAGCTACTGATGCCTTTTGTTGGCATATATATCCAATATTGTCTTTCAAGCAGTTTAGACGCATCCTTCTTCTCTTTCTTCTTTAACAGCCTGTCAAAGAAATAGGCCTAATTAGTTTATTGTGGGTTTGTGTGTGAAGAAGTTATTGAGGGAGCGCCAAGCCAAAAAGTCAAACACAAACTGATTAATTTTCACAATGCACCCCTCTGAGGTGGGGAAGTTCTGACAAATCCACTGGGTGTTCACAGTTATCCTGTGCTCTGCTCACAGAGGCTGGGAGCCATATGGAGAGCAGAGCACTGGCACCACATTTCCCACTTCCCAGAGCTCACACACTGGGTGCTGGGGCTGATGCTGAACTTTCATGCCCAGTGAGAGCACAGTCCATCAGACCTGTCACTTCCTCTTCTCCCACTATCAAATAGAGACATCTCATGACAGCCCCTCCTTAAGGTCAGCCTTCTGGGCACAGCAGAATATGCACAGCTTAGGAGTGTGACATAATCCTTTATTGGCTCACAGAATAGATAGCTGGGGTTTGATAATCCACTAGGGTAAAAATCAGTGTGTCCAGTGTAAAAATAAGGCACCCAGAGTCCTGTCTGACCAGGCAGGCACCAGTCAGGAGAGGCTGGGTTGGCCTCTGCAGCTTCTGGGAACTAGCTCCCTTCCTTGCTCCATTGTTATCTTCCCCTAGCTTCACTGACAGCAACAACACTTTCCCCACACAGGACACTGCAATTCCTCACAAGCCTCCAGGGGGTTTAGTTTTCTTTGCTGGTTTGTTTGTTTGTTTGTTTGTTTGGGGTTTGTATTTTTGTGCTTTACAGTTTCCTATGTTTTATGGTAGTGCTTTCCCTATGAATCCTTGAGCAACATATGAGCCCATCTCAACAGTACTTTCTCTGTCAGTAATTTTACATTTCCTATGTCTCTACAGACTCTCACAGCTCTTCCTCAGCAGCCTGAATCAAGGTTATGAAGCTGTGTCATATCAGAGCAGGGCTCTGCTCCTTAGTTCACAGGCAGCTGAATCCAGAGAGGGTTTTCAGAGGGGAGCTACAACAGTTACTTGGGAAGCTCAAAAGGAAATGACTGGGTGGGCTGGTGTTAAAGTCTGGCAAGAGACTGGGCTAGATTGGTGGCTTTTAGCTCAACAAAACTTCCAGAAAAAAGTTCATGAGCCACAGTGGTTCCCATTTCCAACCAAATACAAATTAGACTGACCTTTAAGAGTTTGCTCAGTGTAATGCTGCCCAATGCATTTTCTTGCTTTCTCAGATGCCAGAGAATATCAGGAAGAAGGAAGGTTTATTTCCCCCAATGGTTTTGTGAAACGCCTTGTAATGCCTTTCAGACCAGCAGTTGTTCTCCTGATCCTAAGCTTAAAACACTGTCCTAAATGATTTCCAAAGGTCCCTTCCAGCACTGTTTTGTTTAATTCTGGAAACTCAGAACCTCTTGAATTTCTATCACTATTCTATTGCCACCAGCTATGTGTTAAGCTCTCAGGACTATCTTTTGTCGTGTATTATGCTGGCCAAATAGTTTCAATGCAACAGAATATTTATCCAGAAGGGAATTATTGTTCCTGCCGCAAAAGGTTATTTGAAGTCACAGCTGCCACAGGGATGTTTGATTGCACTGCAACCTTCAAAGACTTGAATTCATCTCACTTGGAGCTGTTTACAGGTTGAAGTTCCATGAACTTTTGCAGGTTGCAAGACTAGATCTCCACCCACTCAAAAAAAAATGTTTAACCCTAATTCTGTGAACTTAAAACTGTGATTCAATAAAGCTATTCACCCATCTGTCTTTATCTCTGCTTTAACAATTTTCTCCAATGAGGCTTTGTTTTACAGTTATGTGCTTAAAACAGCTTCAAAACAGACACTGAAGCAATATTAAGAAGCGATCACAACACATCCAATTCCACCAATAGCTTCTCTGAGCCAAAGTCTCACCTTTCCTCGGTACAGAATATATAAATATAGATTCAAACAAGTGACTAAGAGGTGAGAGGAGAAGTTATTTCTATGTTCAAGGAACTGACAAGTGACAACTGACCTTGAAGTCACCTACCTGAAGCTGTGGACCTCAGCCCATGTTTCCATAGGGGCCCATTAACATGCTGGTCTGGCATTGACCACAGGATCATTCAAGCCTCTGTACTGGTTTAGCTTTAAACCTCTATACACTGGGTCAGATTTGCAAGAGTTGGTTTTTGTGGTAGGGCACTGTGCCGCAGCCATCAGCCTCATTTGGATTCAAACAACATAATGAGACTCGAGAGGTTTATCTGAAATATGAAAACACCATAAATATTCATTTTGAGAAAATCCTGCTCAGACAGGGAGCACAGAGCAGACTGATTTGTGCCCTGCTAATGCCATCCGGCTGTGAGTAGGCAGGGAGACCCCCACACTGCCTGTTCATCAGATCCACATCAGATCCATGTGCCTGGCTGGACGTCCTCCTGCTGTCAGCAACCTCACAGCCCCGAGCAGCTCAGCAGTGCCTTGCCCCTCAGCTCACAGCAAGGAAAGGCAGTTCCCATGCCTTCCACGTATGCTGGGTGGAATGTGCTGCACATGGATGCGAGGCAGGCACGATAGAGATATACAGCGTTGGCCTGATTTAGTGGAAATGAAAATAACTAGACATGTGTTAAGCACATTAAAAGCAGTGGTGCATACTGTGCCCTGCTTACTGTTACTTCTCCCTGGGTTTTTTGGTGGTGAGGGAAGATTATTGCAGATGCTCCCTTCATGCCCACACGTAGTTTTATCAGAGAGAAGGGCAAATTTTAGAAAAATAGTGCGAGTCTTCTCTATGATCAAGATAATGTCCCTAATGATCAGAAGCCATGTCCTGAGTCAGAGGGGAGCATTTGGTGGAGCTTTTATTGAGTGCAGTGCTGGATCAGATCCCCCTGGTCTGTGCCCCAGCATCAGCAACCCAGAGTCCCTCACCAGTCCCAGACATCTTCAGAGGAAAAGGACAGGCAGCAGCCACCTTAATCCAATTTCATCTAAGTATGTAATTAGGGCTGTACATCTGGGATCACTTTTTCTCCCCTTCAAAAGTTAAAAAGCTTTATGAACTAGAGGCAGGAAGAAGGGTTTGATCCAGCTTTGGGTGTTGAAAAATTCCTCTCATCTCAGCTCAGCTGTACAAGGCCCCAGAGGCTTGCACTTACTATTTGATGGCCCTGAGGGAAGCCAAAAACTTGTGCAGCCATCCCAGGGCTGTCTCATTATAACCATTTCTCTGCTGTGTGTGTGCACAGGATTTCTCTTTCTCCCCAGTATAGTCTTCTGGCCTTCTTTTGCCAAGGTGGACACCACAGCAGTGAGCAGCTGCTCACCCGAGCATCCCACCAGGTTCTGGGGTTTTGCCTTTCCCACATTATTGTTTGGAGAAATGTAACTTTATGGGGGATGTTTCCATACAATGCTTTGTACAAAAAGGGTCATCTCTGCCATCAACATGTGCCCCTGTTCACTCTCCACATATGACAAGGTTCAAAAGAGGCTGGATATTTTCAGAGATAGCAAAATTACTCAAAATACAATATCTAATGTGAAAGTGTTCCAGGTAGTTTGTCCAGCCCCTGCTTCAGGAGAGAATTCTTTTGGCCTGGCATTCACAGCCAGCTTGTGGTCTGGGGAAAAATATTGAACATTTCTGCCCCTTTGTTAAAATTCATACAGATAAACAATTACCTGAAGGTATGAAAATTTTGGAATGGAGGGAAGAGGCAAAGAGGAAGAATTGGGGATCATGCTGTGGATGTACTGTGGAAGAAATTCTCCAGGCAATGTAAATGATCCAAGAGGTTTACCACTTTCCTCCAATCCTTTCATAAGAATATCTTTTGCCCCTTCCAGTGGGACAACACTAAGTCAACTGTTTGTGTAGCCAGGTGTCAGCTGAGAGCCTGGAAACTCCTCAGGCAAAGCACATGTGGATGAGGACAGAGTCGGATATGTGAAAGCAGTAGACACCTATCAATGGGCTTTAGGGCTTAAACACACCCTTTTCTACCATAAGTAGGAGAGCACAGACAGAAGGCAGAGGTTGTTCCATGTGGGCTCACAGGTATCTCCTCCCTGAGAGCACAGAGGGCTGCTCAGGGTGCAGGGGCTGTGTGGGAGCTGAGATGGAGCTCATCATCCATGGGCCTGTGCCACGCTCGCCCTGGTATCATGGTGAAACCACTGGCCCAGCACCTCCACCACCACTGGCTCATCCTCGATTCTCCAAACAAGCTAGAAATATCAGAACATGCTTGATTTTAGAAGATTACCAAGAAGAAAAACAACTGATTCTGACCCCCCTCTTAGGCCTTGCTCCATCAGATTGGCTGGGCCAGTCTCAGCCTTTATGGAGGCAAAAACACACTCCCCTAACTGCAGGTTTTGAGCCAAACCTGCAGCTGCTGTGACACGATTTTCAGTGGAGCTGTGCTAATTTACAGCACTCTTGTGTCTGACCTTCTTCTGGGGAACAATTCAATGTGAAGAGAATGAGGATTATAGGGGAGTAACCTCAGCCTTTCTTCTAATATAAATCACAGAGGAGCAAAGTTGGCAACTGATGCTGGTCAGAGAAAGCTGATGGAATTGCACTCTGTGAGAATATGCCCTTCCATCAAGATAAAATCGATACTGCTGTTGTTATGTGAAGAAGAAACCTGGGGGAAGGGAAGGAATTTCAACAATGCCAGTAAAAAACACAAGTTATTTTAATATTCTGGAACAGAGAAACTGCCCTTTTCTTTTTGATACAAAGTTTTGCTATTTTTTTTTCTAAGTCATGCTATATTTAGTATAAGAAAACAGTTAAAAAATTAGAAATCCAAAATCAATCATAAGTATTTAAAAGTTTCCCAAATATATTTTTCTGTAGAATTTTGTGTCATGGATGTCTTAACCTGGGGAGGGTTGATCAGATTTGGAGCAGAAAAAAATTCCCAAATCTTGAACTATTTAATGAAGTAAGCATTTCATCTTCTTCACTGAACAAGTCAGAAAACTTTGGTTTGTTGTAGGAAAAAAGTGAATGCTTCCTTCTACTTCCTAACTGCTTTCTAGCCTTCCCAAACACTAAAGATGTCTGGTTTCATTTGAGACTCAACAACCTCAGTCCCAGAGAAGTTACAAAGAAGCTTGTCTGAGCAACTTACATTTACCCACTTAAAAAATAAATAAATTCAAATGCACTAAGCAAAGGATTACAAAGTCAGATTTAAAGATAGACCCTGAAGAAACTTATTTGTAGATGGGCTTAAAGTGTGGATAATAGTACTGACTCACTATTATGAACTGCTTTGAGGTCTAGGGATAAAAGGGTTTATGTTAGTACTAGGTATTATTACATTCTATTGTTAATTTCAAAAGCTAGAAAATTAATAACAAGCAGAAAAAAAAATCTTTCAAAGAAATTAAGGACTTAACCTGATAAGAGATCCCAAATGTCAACACTCTGGCATTAGGACTGCCCCTCCAGCCCTTTTTACCTTGCTGGCCCTTTTTAAACCCCTTCAGTGCAGAAAGAGTCAAAAAACTGCAGGCACTTGGACTTGAAAATTCATAGGGTTTCTCATAACCTATTTCTTCTGCTGTAGGTGTTGTCATGTACGACTTTGTTGCTTGTCATGCTGTCAGACAGAGCCCCTACACACACTCTCAAACACACGTTTTTCTTCCCATACACACTCTATACTTAACAGGTAGCACATACAGCACAAAAGGGAGAGAAACAAGAAAGTACTGGGAAATCAACATCTGGTTTGAATAATTCCCCTATTTAAATTTTTACTTAGAGAACTCCCATTGGTATCAAATAATTGAACTAGGTTATTTACTGCTGAAAACCCTGGTAGCACTCTTCCCCACTGGTTTCATGTTGTGGATCCTCACACCTTGGCTCCTAAAGCCTCACTGGGGATTTGTATTGCAGGTACCACACAACAAAAGGCAGATCCACGTTCCTCCCTGCCTCCTCCTCCCACTTGCAGGCACATTAAAAGATGTTGCCTTGCTTTCTCCCGCTCCTCTCCTTTATTAGGAGACGTTGAACTTATAACAAATACACTTCACTTTGCAAAAAGCAGGGTAATTAGCCTTGCTTTTTTTGGCCTGCATGTGTGTGGTAAAATGTCTAGTAATCGTTGGCAAGGCTTCTGCAGGGAATGAGATTCCCATGGTTAGATCTAAAGCCTAAATACTTGGAACAAATTAACACCAGCCAAGAAAGTGAGGTTAATTACTGGAACACTTGGAATAGGAGGTCTCTCTAGCCTAGAGAACTGCAATACACTCTCTGCATGTATGGTATGTGGTTAACCAGGATCTCTCCCTCTCTTTCTCTCTCTTACTTGCTCTCTTTCCTATTTTCCTTTTGTGTCCCAACTCCAGACAAATGTCAGTGCCACTGAGAGCAAAGATTTCATTTTCCTCTGACCCGCTGCCCCATCAGGCCAGTGCCATCGATGGCCCTGGAAGCTACTCAAAGCTGAGAAACACTGCCATCAGGGGCTGGCTCTCTTTCTGTCTATGTTTTCTCATTAGTGGTTTTGCGTTGTTGAAAGGCATCTTCATTGGAGGCCCAGTATTCCAGCAACATGCTGCTTTAATCTGGGGTGGGCACTGAGGCTTTCAAAAACACAGCCTACAACCCAACAGGAGAACAGCCATCTTCCCTAATATGCTCTTTGGAGAGCAAATCTGTAAATCCTGTTGGCCCCCAAACATCTGCCTTTGGTAAGGTTTTAATGGGGAAAATTTGCCTAGTAACCACATTGCCATTGACCTTTGATGTGTGAGGAATGTATAAATGCACATGTCTGGGGGGACCTGTGGACGGGCGAAAACCTGTGAAATCAAGGTTGCAAAACCTTGAGGTGAAAGCTAGGTAGTCCAGTTCAGTTACCTGTGCACCTTTAGGAGGGCTCCCTCATGTGTTTGCTTTATTCATGACACAGCCTTCTGTGGCATGACGACAAGGCTTTTTTCCATGGGATGGCTGCCTCACTCTGTGCTCAGGAGGGATACTGTTCATTACAGGAACAGCTATTCAAGATTTGTTTTCTCTTCATTGTTCAGCTTGTGACCTCAAGCCTTACTGACTGCACACTATTCAAATCCTCCTCTGAAAACAACATCATTTTGTTTTCTCATGGGCTTTTCTATAGCACTCATGACAATAGTATCAAAGTGTCTCGTAAAGATTAATTCGTCTATTTTTGCTACAGCCCCAGGAGGCAACTTGGTATTTGCTTCATTCTCCAAATGTTGAACTGAAAGCATAAACCCTGTCCATACAATCATGGGTGCAGTTTACCAAGCAGCTAAAGCTGTGGTGTCCTCTGAGGCCCCACGACTGTTTCAAACAGTGCCTGCATGGTCCGTCAGGCTACATCTGGCTTCAGCATGTGCACTGCCTGACCCCCTGGCCACGCTTGCAAACTTACAAAATTGAATCTAGTCTTGAAGGCAGCCTCAGGGCCTTTGACAGTATAGACATAGCCATATGGTCAACAGTGTGTCTACAAGATCCGTGGTAAGCATTAATTTTAAATCCTGTCATTGAGATGCCTAGGTCTTGATTTTTTTCCTCTTGCTTGTCATTAGCCAGCATTGCAGATGTTCACAGCAGAGTTCCTGCCGACCTCAGTCCCAGCTGAGACCCCAGGGTCTCAGGCTGGGTCCCCAGAAAATGAGAACCTACATCTAGGAGCCCTCAGTGAACAACTCCCTGTAGGCAGCATGGGCTAGCCTCTGTGAGGCCAAACCCTTTGCTTGCTCTCACAGTTCCCTCAGGTACAGCACCAGCCCTCCCATTGCTCATCCTGCTTCAGTTGTCTCTCTCTTGCTGACACCTGCAGGAGTCCAGGAGCTGGTAGCCTCCCCTCTTTGCTGGAGCATGGCAGGAGACCTGTGGGAAAGTGGCTTCAAGAATGTAACACATGATCTGCCCAAAAGGGTGGGATTACCACTGTGCACAGACCTAATCCAAGTATTTCCTGACTTTTGAGTGATCAAATAGAAAACCTTGGTAATGTTCCCTTAGGACAGGGATGCCTTATTTCCTATGTTTTAAAGTAAGCTAGGGGACAGCATAGGCATGTCAAAGTAGCCATACCACAGATGTCTACAGGGTTTGCCATCAAGATGTCAACTTTCTAGGGCATGTCACTGTGCCAGGAGTAAAGCTGGCAGGAGTAACAGATCCTCTCCACGTGGTTTTTCAAAGTATTATAACTTGGCCAAATGCGAGTAGTTTTTCACAGAGACAGACAAAGCCCATCCCCAACACAAAAGCCACCTCTTCTGCCAAGTGTCCAATTGCACTTCCAAAGCACAGGGGTTCTAGGGCTTTCCAAATAAAAGGTTGTAAAAAAAAAAAAAAAAGGGAAAAAACAACAAGGCAAACAATTTTTCCAGGCTTCTTCTCAGAAACACTATGTCATTTTGGCTGAAATTTTGGTAAATAATTCAGTTTGAGGGAAACACTCTCTACCTAAAATTTAAGACCAAACAGTTGAAGCTGTCAAAGTTTTAAGTAAGTGAAAGACCCCATAACTAAAAACATTAGTCAAAGTTACTAACAAGCAGTTTTGCAGCTGCAGGTGATGCATTATGTGGGCATTTGCACATATTCAATATGGCCTGCTACATCAGGCAGGCTTTAAAGTTGTTCTCAGAGTCCTGCCCTGAGAAACAGACCCATACTGAGTGCTTGCTGTGCCATTTAGGAAAGAATATTGGAAAATGGACAGTGAGAGGAGACAAAATACACTGTAGTGACAAGAAATTAATCAGTGCAGTGCATAGCTCAGAAGGGCTCTCTTCTTCTGCCAACCCAGCCTCTGGGGCTTTCCAGATTCTTATACTAAGGGGTCAAGCACAACATGGAAATGCAGGGCTGAAAGCAAGGAATTCATCTAGCCCAGCCCCCATATCTAAACTAGGATTAAACCAACTTATTCTTGACCAAGTGACATCTAACTTTCTCTTAGTTAGATGTCACTTGGTTTTCTTAGATCCCCAGTACCCCCAGCCTTTCCCAGTGCTGATCTGAAAGTGCTTAGAATAGGTTCATTCCATTTCAAACAGCCTATTCATTGCAAACTGAACATTTTCCTTCTACCTCTGCCCAGTGCTAACAGGAAGCATGAGTGATCACTGCTCTTCCCAGAAGCAGCTTTACATACCAGAGGGCTTCCATATTGCCCCCAACATTCTCTCTTCTCTGAACATACATTAAATTTTTTTGCTCTTTGCCAGAAGTGGTATTTTCTAACTTTTATTATTCTGGACTGTCTTCACTATACCTTTCCTGAAGTGTAATAACTAATACAAGAGAGTCTCCTATATGGGTATAAAGCAAAAGTCATATCTAAGATGCCGAAGAGCTTACAGCACCTCCATGTCTCTCAGCTAATGCTGGGTGAGCAAAGTGCTTGATGTGTACAGGGAAACCCCAATTCAAGAGTAGTCAGGAGACTAATTTTACAGCTAAGTTAATACAACCCAGCATTTAGGATGGCCCAGAATAAAGTGAGACCTTAAGCCTATAAGCCTTACACAGACTCGCCTGGTACTCTGGCCACAAAGTCAGAGTACAACAGGGTAATTACCTTGCCTAAAACATTCATTTTGCCACATTGCAAAATCAGGTTGATGGGAGGTTTTTTTTGCTGTGCAACTGCATCATGTTGTTGGCTAATGATCTTGGATGTTTTTTAACCAGTTTTGTGCTGTCTTCAACCTGGTCATGCTTTTCTGTTTACATGGAATGATACCTGAGAGCTTTCTTGATGCCAAGATATAACATAGACATGGGTTTTATTTGAATCCACACCACCAGTTACCATTTTCAAGAGAGAATTCTAGTTTATATTTCTTTATCTGAAACACCTTGTATGAAAGTAGGACCTTATATGTTTCTCAAGTCAATATATCCAGGAGTAAGGGCCCCCAGCTATCAGAAATACATCCATAGGGGTATCTGGGTACCTGACATTCCTTCCACAGCTCACAAAGTACACTTGTGGTGCCAGAAACAGCCAACTAGTAATGAGATATAGTACTTCACATTCCCTTTAGCCAGGCTACCTCTGCTGAGCAAAGCACATATTTCTCATTAAAACCAAGCTTGCTTACTGCCCTAGAACCTTAAATAATTTCCCTGCTACGATCTGTTTGTATGTCCTCTTTGCTCTTTGGACTACTTTAAAACCACGTTCATCTTGCTAACAGTTGCAGAGCACATAAGCAGCATCATATGCCCAGAGGATACCTTGTGCCCTCTGTGATAATCCAGAATCTCCTTGCTGTGCAGACGTGCACACAGACACAGGACCCTGCAGTCTCCTGTTAGAGAAAAAGAAACGTTTCAGAGCCCTGTGAATCCATCACACAACATAGGAGTTTTGAAAGTTCACAGAACAGCAAAAATCACTGTTTTTATGCATGGAACAAAGGGAAAGGGAGGCAGGTATGTAACTAATGTACTAAGCCCCCACTAATGTAACTGTGGCCATTGTTTTCATATCACTGTAATGAGGTGCTGAGGAAGGTTTAGGTTACACAACAGAAATCAGCACCCACATGTTCTTTGCATGATCATCTCCTTGTGTTAAGGCTGTGGTCCCTAAGAAAAAGCAGAGTGATACAATGTGCCCAGACTTGCAATTCCTACCCATGGAGGCCACCATCCCAGGATCTGGGCATGCTCAGAGGCTGCAGGTTCAGGCACATCCCATCAAGAGGGGGAAATATGTTTCCTTCCTAGCCTTTGAGTGCTGTATCTGCAGCCATCATGCACAATCTGTATGGCTTGTGTGTGCTCATGGAATGTCTTGCATTAGGGAAAGGTGAGAAAACCTCTGGCCAGTCTGCAATGTGATCTCCTCTTGACAAAGTGAGGGCAAGAGTAGGAAATGTGAGCTGGGACTGAGGAGATAAGCTCACCAAGGCACATAGAGGAAATCACTGCAAAAATACAAAGCTCTCTGATACTATTACTCCATATCACTTAGTGGAAGTTAATGTGTACAATAAAGACATATTGCAAAATAGGTTTTACTTCCTTAAAAAATCATTTCATTCCATTCTCCGAAGTGTTGCTCAAAGCAAATATAATTTTATTGCTGACAGTTTAGAGGAGCTGAGGCTGTTATTCCAGGGCTGGTGGGAGGCAGCTGTATTTGGCTCATTTCATCACTTGCATATGGAGAAAATTTTGTTATTAGACTCTCTCAAAGTTGAAATTTATTTCCCTGAGCCCCGACTTCCAGCTGTGAGAAACAGAGACTTCCAGCACTGGTGGCATATGAGGACTAGGACATGAATCCTTAGCTCAAGCACATGAAGGTCTTGACAGCTGTTCTTGGATTGAATTTGTGTTTTCCTGCATAAAGGCACAAAAACTGTTTCTTGAGTGTGCCTGATGACTGACTTGTATTAGGGAAGGGTGAGAAACCCTCTGGCCATAAGTGTGAGCTCTGGTTGAGCTCCCTCTCTGTAAGACAGGAAATGCCCTGGCTCTGTTTGGAATCCACTGTCCACATGCTCTTTTTTTCATAAGATCTGACAAACTCAGAAAAAGCATAGCTCAGGCTTTGGTACACCTGTAAGTGACCCTTCTTTAGATAATTTTCTTTAGCATTTCCACAACCCTTCTGAGAGCCTGCAAACATATTTTCTTAATAACTGCATTGTATCATGAGGACCAATATGCATTATTACCAATTTATTCTTCACCCAAGATGTCAGAATAGCTTTTCAAAGATGCTTTAGTTAAGCCCCCTCATCTCTCCAACACAACAGTTGGTACTGTTATCCTCTGAAGACAATGGACCCAAGGTACAGAGAGATGAAGTAACTTGCCCACAGCTGCACAATATATCAGTCACAAAGCTGCAGAGTCCAAGAAGCCCAGCTCCCAATCTTAAGTGTTAACCACTAGACTATGATCTGTTCAATACCAAAAAGAGCAGGAAGGACCAGGAAGCAGCTACATAACATGAGGAATGAATTCCACTGGCGGGATACGGGAGAGGCAGAGGAGCAAATCTTAGTCAGCACAGGCTCTGTGATGATTGCTGCCTTACTGTTCATGGGCAGCAGAATCTGTCTTCTGTTCCCACATCTGCCCTGGATCTCACTGTTCTCTCTCTATTTCATTTTTCCTGTCTCTCCTTGTCTTCCCACAACCTCTCCAGATGTTTGTCTTTTAATGTCTTTAAAAAGAGAATCTTGTGTTTTACCCAGTTCTTTTTCTCAAAAACTCATTGGGAAGAGCTCTAAAATGTCTGTGGCTCTCTAGAGTCTTAAGGCAGCACAGGTCATCTGGAAATGTCACAGTCTCTGGAAAGCCAAGCTCTTTACCACTGTGGATTCAAATCCCAGCATAAGCCCCCATAGAATTTATCCTGTAGTACCATATAATAAAACTGCACCATATCTTGCACCCATCAGCTGTTTTGTACAGATAATTGTAATCAGAAATTATTTTCTCTTTAGATTCCTAGTCCAAAGAAATTTAGGGTGTGGCATCAGTTTTTATATTCTGCAGAAATTTCAGGAGGATTTCATTGTATATCTATAGGCTTCTGGAAATTTATGTGTGGCAAAGGGGGGCAACCTACATGATGTGGCACCAGGAGAAGGACACCTTCTACAGGCTTTTCAAGAGAAGTTTCCTAGATACATTTCCAGGATGTGAAGCCAGACTGGCACTAAGAAAGTGAAATTTGAATGCAAGAGAGGTGGCCAGTAAAAGTGGAAAGTGTGTTTGAAACTTTAAATCTCAATGATCAAACCTCTGCAGCCCTGAATGAACTCCTAAATTTTAAAATCCTTTTCAAGATAGACATTATTGCCAGGAAAGTTAGAAAAAGGCTCAGAATGGGTTTCTAGTCCATAGTTTGAGTGAAAAATATGATGGGCTGTTCTTTGCAAAGAACTGGTTCTTTGCAAACAGAATCCTGATATAAAGCATTAAGTTATGCAAATAGGAATTGTCAAAGTCATAGGGAAAAAATGTTTCCCTTTATAAGGAACAGCCATATTTTTTTCAGGGAAAAAACCCACAACTTAATCTCACTAGAAATAATACTAGTAATGGTAAGCTATGCCATAATAGAGAACAGTGTCTAGAACTCACAAACAACATTTCTCCTGAAAAAACAGGACTGTCAACAGCATACAGAATGGTAAGAGAGTTTGACAAAAAGCCATTCTAGTGTATTTATTTCCCTTATTGGTCCTACAGTGGTGAGTTTTGCAGGCCACCCCTTGAAGCACTGGTGATCCCATGGAGTCAGCATTCCTGTTTTGTTGCTTCCACGAACAAAACAGTGCAGTGAGCCAGCAATTACAGAGTTAACTGACAATGGTACCTCTGGTGATTCAGGATGCTTGGGGGTTGAGTTCCTGGACTGGATAGTTTTGATGGTGCTCTTTCTAATGGAGCTACTGCAGTGATGCCATTTATCAATGGTTTTTGTTTCTCAGTAGAGTGGGTATAAACTGTATATGGCTACTACCTGCCAATATACTTCAGATTCAGGTGGGCAGAGATCCTACTGCCGCTGAGTTAAATAGAGCTTTCAACAATAGGAAAGTGAAGTGTGGCCACCTGGTATTCATCAATCCTCCTACCATTTCAGAGTGTCCATTAGAAACCTACATGCATGATCCCTGCATTTTGATTGTTAGAAAAATTAGCTGTTAACCATCAGGAAATGACCTGTTCCCCCTGCACAGTCACTCAGACCCATTATAGGCCCTGTTCTAAGTCCTCTTCTTATTGAGCACAGTTTACAAGAGGTTCACCGTAATCTCTTCAAAATTAGATTCTTGTTCTTTTTCTAAGCCATTCAGATTGTTACTTAATAAAATCCTTTTGTCTGGTTGGAGAGAGAATGAGAAGCCAACACCAGGGTGGGTGATGTGGTATCGTGCATGACTCCAGGAGAGTTTGCTCATAATTTGGGGTGCAAAATAGCTTTTCATTAGAAGTGGTTGACTTACAAAGAACATTTCTCACTTGTAGGGTGCCATATCTGGTGACAGCTGGGAAGAGGCAGGAGGAAGTTCAAGGGAAGACAGGTCCATAGCCCCCACCATGGCAAAACTTCAGACCCACTTTGGCCTCCTTCGGATACAGTGGGATTGGGTCCCTTTCTGTACATGTGGGGCATGTGGCTACTGCTCCTGCTGCCAGGCTGCTTGCAGTGTCTCTTGGCAGAGGTGTTAAATGTCAAAGAAATACTCATTAGAAAAGGGAGAGATAGAGCTGGAGCCCCATAATTAAGCAAGGATTTAAATCCACAATATGTGAGCACTTTGCCACCAGGCTCACTGAAGATGTTTCATTGTTTTTCTCTGTTTCTGAGAGGGAGAACAAAAGGGAAGAGGTGGACAAGGGTTTTGGAAAAAAGTATTTATGTGGCTTGCTTTCCATTTGGCTGTGCAATAGCAAAGCACATTCTTTTAAGCTCTGAAACATTTGGTTTCAAGAAATGCTTTCAGTTTAAAGTTTTTGGTTCCTGCCTAGTTCTCAGCTTAGGGAGATTGTCCATGGCAGGTATTCTGCCCTCAGGTACCCCTGTGCAAAACTGTAGGGACACAGTTTGTGGTAATTGGAAGTGGGGCTGCAGCCCAGTCTTATCCCCAATGGGCTACAGCTGTGAGGAGCAGGTGAGCAGCATTGACAGCAATGAGCCATGGAGTGCCCAGGTGCACTGACCAATCACCAAAGGGAACAGAGGGCACACAGGTGCAGTGCATGAACATAAAAGGTATAAAAGGATGGGCTAAAGAACAAGAAGGGTGGATGCCTGAAGCCTGCTGAAGTGAAGAGGTGTCACTCTGTAGGGGTTGAAGCCTTCTGCTATTGTATGGTGATGCCCTGTGTATTGTGGCTGTCTCAACTGTGACATATGCTGTGACACAAAACTGCCTGTACCAGTTGCCTTTGGCAAATTACAGTTATGTGGCCTCATTAAGGGAGATACATCCCACACATGGGTGCTTGTCGTCAGTCTTTAAGAAGCATTCATTGACTGGTCTTGGGCCCCTTCTCAAATAGTATGGGGAGAGTGGATTGACTGATTCCAAGAAGCTGAGACTGAGCTCTGCACAGAAGCCAGGATTGTGCCTGGGTGGTGTGTGTACAGAAGGAAAAAAAGGGCAGCCAGGAAAACTTGGAAGCTTCAGGGGTGTCAGAAAGATATGGTTGAAGTCCAAATCAAGTGTTGACACCAAGCTTCCACCCTCATAGCTGTTCATAACCCAGAAGATTACAATGCCCATGAGACTTTGTTGCAGATGCACTGTTTGCATTTTAAAGAAAACATTGAAAAATCCTAAAGAGTCATGTGTCTGTTTAGAGCGAAAGCTGGTCTTCCCCCCTTCTCTATCTAGTCATTACCCTTCTGAAACTCATTTACTATTAATTACTCTGGAAAATATTGTCCCAGCCACAGACCAGTAAAAGCCAAGGTGGAAGAAAAGCTTAACTTCAACTGTAATTAGAGGATGCTGAAAGCAACACTTCAACAGTCAGATGTATCAAGCAGTGGAAAGAACATTGGTTCAATCATAGCAACAAAGCTCTGGGAAATGCACACTAGGCAGAAATTTTGCCCTATCTAGTGTTAGCTATCAGAAGGCAGGAAGCCCCATCTCAGGCCAGTGAAAGCACACAGCCTGTGGCAGGGGGAAATCTGCTTCCCACAGAAATCCAAACCTCAGTTTGGGGTCCCATACTGCAGGTGGAGATAAGAACTCACTACTCAGGGGGAGCTATGGGTGATGCTGGCGTGATGCTCAGCTGCCCCAGCGCTGAACACCCACTGGCTGCTCAGCCCATGCTGCTTCACACAAGTCTGGCCCTCCACCTTCAATAGAACTTTCTCTTTTTTTCCAAGTAAATTTAATCAGGAGTTTAGTCACATCCTTAACTCACTTCATGTGAACTTAATTTCCAGCTCTGATAGTTATTTTCAAAAAGGAATTTTTTAAAATGCAGTGGGGTTTGAGGACAAAAGAAGGAGGAGGGAAAATTCAATTAACATCATTTCCAGTGTTTCTGTATTTCTCGGGTGTATAAGCAAAACCATTTCAGCCATTAGAGAAGTTATTTAGATTTGGACTGTACCTTGCCTGACAGATCATGTAACCGGGCTTTTGGATTCTTGGACCTTATCCAGCAGAAAGGATGGTTTCTGCACTCCACCAGTGCAGAACAATGGCCACGGGAGCCCCCGACAGCAGGGACAGTTTTGTAACATTGCCAGGGCTAACATGCATGAGAAGGTGTTTCAACCTGGGATTGTTAGTAGGTATTTAAGAAAACACAGAAAGAAGAAGATATGAACGAAGCCTATTTCAAAATGGAAAAGAACTATGGAAAATCAAGAGATATTATGGAAAATGAGCTGTTCTCCCTTCCTCTCCAGAGCAAGATTGCCCTCCAGAGATTTTGGGGTGGGGTATTTTTTTATTGTTTTTTTATATCAGAAAGCATAGCTACTTTTAACCTCCCTGCTTAATAGTAAGAAATAGGAAGCAGCAGTAAGGACAACAGAATGTCTTAAAACAAAAATCTATAGTTCAAAATTTTTATTAATTTGTGAAGCCTTTTAATTTTAAAAACTTTGAGTCAAACAAACTAATTCTGAAATAAAACTATTATATCTGCGTTTAATTGAAGTTTTAGTTACAATTTTCAACAAAGTAAAAAATATTCCTTTTGTAGTTTTTTAAATTGAACAAAAAGTGAGTTAAATGTTTTTTGTAAGTGTTCTTGAAGGAGAGCAATCATTTCCATCCAATTATTTAACCAACCAAGGGCATGATTTCCTAATGAGTATATTACGTGATGACCAATTTAACCAATCCTTTCTTTGGCAGAGACAAACTTATCTGGGTATGGCCCAGGAGACAGGAGTCAGAGAATGGCCTATGCCATTGGATTTGCTCAATTAATCCTGAGCAATTTCTGATGTGTTTTCCATTCATCAACATGTCCAAATGTTTTCCCTAACAAAAAAACAAAAATAAAAATATTATGAACTCCAAACAGATAAACCACACTAATGAGACATACACCAATATTTTGGTGGCCATCCTAAGAGAATCTGTGTAAACCCCCACTATTATATATACATTATACAATGAAGTCTCATATGTGAGGGATTATATATTTTTCTAACCTTCTATCTTTCAGAAAGATACTCAGTGCTTCCAGATGATCCAAACTTCAATTCTTAAAAAAAGCGTAGTTGTTTGATTGACAATAATTTCAAAACCATGGCTCTTGCTCTTCTCACCACTTGCTAGTGGTGAGGAGACCCAGTGCAACTTCTCAAGATCTCTCTGTCCTCAGGTGACAAAATGAGATTTTTCTCAAACAACATCATTTTTGGTTGGTTGGTTTGTTTGTTTGTTTTCCCTAGATTTTCTGTATGAGTTACTAGTTCAGTAAAACTGACAAATGTTTGAAAAAACCCACCATATGACGCATTTCAATGGTGCAAAAATTTACATGCTCAGGAGAAATAAGAGATTGCCTTCCTCTCCTTGTCTGGAGATCTCTTAGTTAGACATCTGGATGGAGCTATCTGAGTGATGATGGGTTTAGATATAATTTTCAAGTTAGTCCCAAACATTTCTACCCTCTGAGATAGCAGAGAGCTATCAGCAAGCACACATTTTTGGGAGGGAAGGCCATAGACAATGCATTCCCCAGTAGTGCTTCTTGTCATAGCACAAACCATCCTGGTGGTGTGACATGGCAGCAAGTGGCACAGCAATGCAGGCTTCCCCACTGTCTTTACTTTAGCAGAGATCTTCCCACCTCGCTCTGTAGTTTCCTTTCCTTTCCATCCTCTTTCCCTAGCAGTGCATCTGCTGAATCTTCTCCTGTTGCCTTGTTGACTCATTCCTTAATGCATGTGGCACCTCAATGATCCTACTCATTACTATTGAAACTTTCCTCATAAAGTCACTGTCATGATCACATAAGTCATCTTTTTTCCCTTCTCTCTCTCACCAACTTGCTTCTGCTTGGTTACTGCAGCAATAGAGTCCTTGGTTTTCACTCCCTGTCACAGACCACTGGCACCTTCCTGCTGTCATCTGCAGTTGGAAGAGCAACCTGATTCATGGAAAAAGTCCTCTGTACTTTGACATGAGACTTTCCCTGTAAATCCCGAGTGGACAGCTTTGCTCCTGCTGGTCAGCAGCTTATCCAAATGAAGTACTTCTGTGTAACAATTGCTGATTCTCAGTAATTTCTTCTGTCATCTGCTCAGAAGTCTCTTTACTGAGTGGTGACAGTCCAGTTTCCCAGTGAGAGCTGCCTAATTTTTTTTTTTCTTTGCTTGTCCTCCTGTGCTAGAAAACTTTACCATGACTTTAAGATATCTGGGAATTGTGTGCAAATGAAGGGAAGAGCAGTGAAAATGCAGAGGTTGGCCTTGCAGTGTGGGAGGTGGCTTAGCAGTGCAACTTCAGCACCATTATCAGTGTCCATTCTCCCCTTGGACACTTTGGCCCTTAGTGACACAAAGCACTTTACAAATAATGGTAAATTAACCTTCATAGCCTTAGACCAAGAGGGACAAGATTTGTCCCCACAGCACACTTGGAAAAAATGAGACATTCAGCAACAAAATAACTTTGCTGAACAGTCCTGTGGTAAATCAAAGGAAAAAGGAATGAAAAACTCCACTCTCAATCTAGTCATGGGCTATTATCTTCCATTACTCAAAGAAAATAAATGCCTTAGCCCAGATGACATCTCTACTGGTCTCCAGATTTTGTTTTACTGTCCTTTGTGCCTCCTAAGCCTCACCAAAGTCAAAGGTTGTCAATGGACTTTTTGAGAAAACATGGGGCAGGAGAGGAATGGAGCAGGGTGGCATTAAGTTTTATCACCCTTAAAGTGTAATACTTTCCTTTGCGTGCTCTGTTTCTTATTCGCACGGCTATAAAATCTGCCACATCCGGGCGAGAACATCCCTCCAGTCAAGCAGGCACTGTTTACGGACTGGAAAAGGCGTTCTCTTGCTCCTCGCTGCAGGGGTGGGACAAGTCACTTGTGGTTTTCTCTTTCCAGGTTGGGCAATCAGACCTCTCTCAACACTGCAAGAGGGGACGTAAGAATTTAGGGACATTTTATACCTCAGAAGATTTGCAATCAGCAAATTGTCTGGAACATGTTTGATTTCCCCACCCACCTCCCCTCCATGATGTCCCACCACAGAGCCTCTTGCTAGGGACATCTTGATGTTCGTGGTCTCACAGATTCCTTGCTCCAGCCAAACTCATTTCTTGTGTGCTGGTTCTCAGCCGAGCTTGCTTTACATCATAAATGTAAAAATGTTTCTTTTATAAAAAAATTAAAATAAATTAAACCAAAAAAATAGACGAAACACACAACCAACCTATAAACAGAACATAAAAGCTGTTTAATGGAGTGCATAATGAAGCAGAGAGGAAACAGACTCACATTGATTTTCCCTAACATTTCACCTATTAAATTAAAAGCTTCTTAAGGAAGAGTCTGAACTTTTTTTTCCCAGTTAATTCAAGTTCTGTAACGGGTAACAAAAACATTATTGTCCCCAGCAAGCTGAGGCTGCATGAGAGGCAAGTCAAGAAGAAATAAGGCCTGAGTACAAAGACCCCCAGGAAAATGTCCCTCCCCATTTCAGACATCCCTCATGCCAGTCTGGGTACACTACAGAAGAGATTCTGAAGGAAAACCAAATCACAGAAAACCATTTCTTTGGGACCAAATGAGAAGGTGAGACCTCAGGCCTGGTAACTGAGCTCTGAGATTTCAGCCACAGCTTTGGACAAGCTGCTCAGACCTCCAGCTACTTGATGCTGTCCTCTGCACAACAGGAGCACCAGTGTTGACCACTACTAACCCACCTACTGAGATTACTGGAAAGATTAATTAATCTCTCAGGCTCTATTGAAGGCAGCGCTCATGCCAAGAATTCATCTGGAAGTTCTCATGCAGTAGTTGGGAAAAACTATAAAGCACACCACGTAGCTGGAAACCAGGGAGTAAAGGGCTGCCCACACTACAGCAGGGAGACACTTAATGAGGGACAAGATGAAAAAATAGCAGCACAGCAGGGAAGTGAAAAAACAATGTAGGATTCATTCCTTCAGGCACAATGACTATTTTTAACGTAACTCAGCCTCACAAGTCAGTGTTTGCTCCTCTCTTAGCAGGCAGGAGGGCACTGCAGTGTGAGGGTCTGTGTGCCTGAGCACAGGGATGCTCGGGGTGGTCAGGGCAAGGGTGTGAGTCCCATGTGTTGACAGTGCCACTGCCATTGTCAGCCCCACAGATTCTGCCAGTACAGACACCCCAGAGGAGGGCAAGGGGCTGGTGTCATTCACAGAGCCATGGCATGACAGGACCAGCAGCCTGGCCACCAGCAAACTCCTTGTAACGTGGGCTGACTGGTCAGCTGTATTAGAACACATTTTTTTATAGCACTCCAAAATAGAGAGAAATTTTGGAGAGGCATTTGATTTCCATGCAGACAGCAAAACCTGTCATTCCCAGGGCAGCCCAGCCTGCTGGGGGCCATCTCAGAGCCCACACCAGAGCATCTGCTCAGCAGTCACCTGGCATGATGTTCCCTGGTTTGTCTCTGGTATCACTGCTCAGGAGCAGCTGCACTGTGCTGAAACCAAAGCTTTGACTTATCAGCAGGTCAGAGCAGCCAGAGCAAAGCCTTGAACATAAGCAACATTGGTTCAGTTTCTTAAGAAAGGTGGGGTTTTTTTCAAGTGAATGTTTTAAAAAAAAAGGGAAGGAGACTTTTCAGTTGTAATTCTGATAAATAGAGCAAAGTTCTCACTGCTGTTAGCAGTGCCATGTCCTTGAGGTGCCAGCATGGATTGGGAGCTGTGTTTGTAGCTGAAGAGAAGTTCAGCTTTGAGATGATGGCTTAGTGAGTTCTGTCTCCTCGGGTGTGCCTCTCACATGAGTGACACAACAAAGTGCAATAAATTCCTCGTGTTAGATTTGTGATCTTCAGTCTCTGGAAGCATGACACAAAGTCTTGCTTCAAAAGGATTTTCTTCACACAGACAGAAGTTCTTCTCCAAACTATACACAAAGCAAATCAAGGCTTATAGTACTGATAGGAACACCAGCTGAAGTAACTCTTGAATATGTTGTGATGGCTCACACAATTGTAAGAAAACACCTGCATGTCCCCAATACCATCCTCACTTCTGGTTTGCCATATACAAGCAACCAATTTGAGTCCTTCTGAATAAATAATGTCAAAACACTGTAAATCAGTGTTTTACTGTACATCAGTAAACTTTATGGAAAGATAAAGCAAAGAATTGTTTTGGAAATCTTGTTACGTCACCAGACAGTACCAGACTTCCTCAAAGAAGTGTTCCTGCATTTCTGGACACCTCAGTGGCCCAGCAGTGAAGGGCACACAGTCTGTGCCAGTGCTCCTGCACACACTGTGTGTGCCATCACACAGGTAAGCAGGGATGCTGCTGCCAGCCTGGACCCCAGGAGCAGCTCTGAGTGGGGACAAGGCAAGCACTGATGTCCCTGGGGTCTTCCACAGCAAGCCCACCCACTGGAGCATGGGTTTCTCTGCCAGACCCCACATGCACTGCCATTGCCATCATGTCCCACAGGTTGCCAAGGGCTGGCCAGCCCTGGCAGGGAGGCACAGCATACCACAGCATGGCACAGTGTGGGGGCTGGAGTGCTCAGCTATGTGACCAGGTCACCACTTTGTTTGGTTTCACATAACTCCTTGAACTTATTAGGAGGCTGGGGAAAGGAGACATTGTTTTGCTTTGGCTGTGAGGTTTTGGATGCTTTGCTTCCAGGCCTCCATCCCAGTGATCCCAGCGATGAGGACAGATTGAGGGAAGATTAAGTCAATGCCTTAGGAAATTTACAGTTGGAGCCTTGGAGAGAAGGCTGTCTTCTTGGGAGAAAAAAGAAAAGTGATAGTAATGCAAATCAGAACATGTTTACATGTGTGTATAAACACACACACATATACAAACATGGGTTCTTGCATTTCAGTGTAGTTCTGTCTCTGACCATTTATTTCTGTATTTCTCTATTTTAAGTTTCAGGTAGACAGAGGCAATTGAAGAGTTTTCCTCCCACGCACACCCCGCTAGCTATAATGGGGGAATAGCACCACTGTAATTAAAGATCAAGTTTTGCTGTTACACAGAAAGTTTTTCTAAGTACTTCAAAAATCCACGTGCTTATTCAGACTTTTGTGAAAATTGCTTGCCTCGAGGGCTGCTGGGGAAGAGCTCCAGCACAGCCTCCTCTGTCTTTGAATAAGCAGACACCCCACAGACGATGCAGCAACAGCAGCAGTGTTGCACTCTTCTTGCAGAGTGCCCTGTGCTGCACAGCTGTGGCTCATACTTCCTTTTTGGTCCTTTTCACCAGCTAACTCATTTAGGATTCAGATGGTATTTGATCATTTACACTACCCCTTTTTTAAAAAGGAATCTCTGTTTTAGGAGTTTTTTGAGTTATAAAGTGAACCACAGGACAAGGGCTGCCCTGTAAATCCTGCAAAGGGGGAAGCTGCCTTTCACAGCTGGGTCAGACTAGTGCAGATGCTGGGTGAAGGCTGGCTTAAGTGAGTGGCTGCTACTTCCCAGGAACCTGTAGAAATCACCATGCTCTCCACTGTACTGTCTCCCCTTCCTTTCCCCTGGTGGGGGACACTCAGCCCATCACCCCTAGATAGCAAAACTCAAGTTTGCCCTCGCTGAGGTGAGCCTGGGGATCCAGTGTCAAACACTGAGCCCAGTCTGGAACTTTCCTGCTCTGCAGCAGAGGCCCCAGGTGGCAGAGCAAGTCTGTTGTGAAGTATTATGCCATGGGGAACAATTTCAGGTGTGTCTCTACCCAGTGATTCTGAGAGTTTCATTTTATGCTCTTTAAAATTAGGGCATCTGCCTGTGTGATCTGGGGACCCCTGTAGAGGCTTTGCTTTAAAAGCAACGATTCTGATTCCATAGCTAAAATTTCAAAATCTGCTAAAACATACATGCTGGCTCTGATTTTACATAATTAGCATCCAGAGGAATATCATTAAACAGTGAGCTATTATTTTAGAGCCCTATAACAGTGCCTTGTGCCCTTTATCCATTCATGGACAAGGGGAATGAGTGTCATATTAAAATAAAGTGAATTACTTATCTCCAAAAACTCAGCCAGGCAATAAAAAGCAAGGGTTCACAGAAGACAGATCAACCAAAAAATGCTGTAATTTGGGGGAACAGGAAAAATCAGACATCATGCCAAACCTACCATATGACCTTTCTTAGAGTGACTGTAATAAACTTCAAATGATATTTTAGGGCATACAGAAAAATGAGTGGAATGCAGACAAGAATAAACAAATGAAAAATGTTTAACCTGAAGCTCAGAGATCTGGCAGGCCCTTCTGATTTTCACTAAAAAGAAAATCCCCAGATAAACACGGTGATGGTGCCATCACATGTCTCCATTTGTACTCCCGTGGCCCATGAAGGCCCAGGGCGCTCTTTGTGATCACAGTGGTTTTACCTTTTCTCTTTGTCTTGTGGCTTTCTGGGGGGGAATTTAAATTAATTTAGCATAGCAGCAAGCATGCACTACACATCTCACACCACTACTGTAACCAAGGCCATGGATTAAAAACAGGGGCCTTATTCTCTGTTCTTTTGGAGGGAAGTATACCCAGATATTTCATTGAACTAATATTAAATTAGAGTGAATTGAAATTAAGACTAACCAAAAGGCTGATTAAAAAGGGAAATATTAAAAAATAGAGTGGAAGGAAGGGAAAATCCTTTTTCTTTTGTTATTCCATATTTGTTTGACAAGAAGCACATCTCTTAATCTCATTAACATTGGCATTCTCCCTTCTTTTGTGCCCTAAACTCACGTGTCTCAGGTGGCATTTTTCAAACTGCATTTCCCATCCGTTTCTGGGACATGTGACAGGTTCACTCCGCTTCTAGAGATGTGTTAAGTGCACCCAGAAGCTTATAGTTCAACAGGTTCTGTTCCTAAAGCACAACACTGGCCTTTGATAATAACAAATAATGAAAGCAATAAGCCAGTCTCCTGGCACAGATTTCTTGCAATGGTGTATACATATAAATATAGTGCAGCCTTTCCAAATGCCTTTTGGGGAGCTGGATTTTATTCATGGCTGCTTAGGAGGTGAAGGTTGCTTGGATGGTTTAGGTGAAAGACAGTTCACTACTGCTGCTGTTCTCCTTGGAGCAGCTGGGCTGAATGCTGAGGCACTGGAAGCACACAGGAAAGGTGCTGTCTTGAAATACTATCAGAGAGCAAAATCCATTTTGGAACAATAGGTGGCTTCTCAAGAACGCCTTTGACCTGACACAGAACTGAACCTTTAACCACTAAATTGGGAGATTTGGTCAGGGCTAAAGGTGAACCTGAGGCACTTGAGACCTGCACGGTTTGGGAAATTATCTAATTAGGACTTTTCAGTGGTGACGTCACAAGGAGTTCCTGATTTTACAGCTGGTTTGTAACTGGCAAGGTTTTTGTGAAGGCTCAGGAGGTCTGAAAGGTCAGCTGGTCCCTGAAAGCTGGTCTGTTCTTTCCTCTATTGTGTTCTGTGCCCCCTGCTTTGGGACCCCTAAGATGCCAGCAGCAACTAAAACAAACGAAAAAAATAGTTTATTTATCTTTTTTTGCCTAGTACACTGCTAGGAAGAAACATTTCCAGACTATGACAATTGTCAATTGTAGGAGAGGAAGTTCAAACATAATCAAAACCACTGATGCATCCCAAACTCCCCAGGCCACAGCTGCTGGCTGAATGGGATTGCTCCCGGCCTCACAGGCATGAACCTGGCTGGTGTCACGGCTCTGACCAGGGTCCCCTTTGAGGTGGCCTGGACATCGCTCCAGCTGGTGCAGAGGCTATTATCCCTGCTGTGGTTTGCAGGAATGAATAAGGACAAATGAATGATAAGTGTGATGTGCCTGCTTAAGCTCTAAGTATCATACCAGTTATCAGCCTTCTTAGCACTGTAATCTATCCACCCTCTTCTGCTGGAGAGCTGCAGGCCCCCAGTGGTAACTGGCTTTACAGAGCCTCCTTCCCACATCTCTCTCACACAGACCCATACAACCACACTGCAGGATGTAGGTCCCTGTATCAAAGCATCTCATTGTCACTTTTTCCATTCTTTACTGAAAGAAACACTCTTCTGCAGCTGTTTCTTGGCCTCTATCTTAGACTGCTAAATCCTCTTTCCTGAAATGCTAATTGTCACTCAACCTGAGGATTTACAAAGGACAGGTCCATTAGGAGATTGCAGAGAAAAAGGTATATGACAACTCATCACAGGTTGGGTTAAAATTACAATATTCTGTAGTTGGAAAGGCCATCTGAGTTGTTCCTTAGAGGCCTGATTTGCTGAGGGACCATGAACAACCAAGAAGAGGGACCATGAACAACCAATGCTCTGTCAAGGAATCCTTAAGCCTAAAATTTTGGACAGAAGATGCAGGCTAGTTTTAGAAATCTCATTTCCCCTCTCTTGTCTTCCTCTTTGGTCTGTTCCCATTATTTTATGTCCTCCCTTTACCTCTCTTTCTTAGCACTTTTGCAGCACTAGTGGCAAATGTGGAGTAAATGTTTCTTTGTGTGTTCTGCAGAGAAGGACTACTTTGTTCTTTCCCTGCCTTATTGGGCCTGGATCTTTGGTAACATGCTGCCTGCTCCCCATGACTAACACACTTTGGAAGGAACAGCACGCCATCTCAAATGACTTTTTCCACAGTGGAAATGCCTGGATCTGTAACCTTGTAACTTGAAAACAGGCAGCTTGAGTATCCTTCTGAGGCCAGACCCAATGTTCAGTAAAGCAAGTTTTTATTAAGGGTGAAAATTTCTGTCTGAAATTCAACCAGTTCAGAGAAGAAGCATCCAAGGCTGTGACTTTTGTGTGCAATGAAGCATGGCACAGAGCCCCCCAACCTGCCTCAGTCCCTGACAGAGGGCACACACATGCAATGCAGCCTGGGGACAGGACAGAGAAGCAGAGCAGTGTCTCTGCAGTGCTGCTCCATTGTGCCCACACTCCTTCCATGTTCAGCATTCCTTTGTGCACACCCAGCTTCTGCCTCTCCATTCTCAAACACACATTCCTGGTCTGGTGACAGAGACACCATTCACAAGGATGATGTGATGAAATGCTAGTGACCCTCAGGTTTAGGAGTAAAAACAAACAAACCAGCCCTGTTACCTTTAGCTCATCCCCACTCATTTGAAGTCTGATCTTCCTTGGTCGCATGTGTGAGAGCTTGGGCCCAGTCACACAGACTGTCATCAGAACCAAGCCTTGATGAAGAGGGCTTGGCAAATGGGCCCAGAGTGCAAACGTGCCTGCCTTTGGGTGACTGGAGCAAGCAGGAAAAGTGGCATATTCAGTGACAAGCCTCTTCTTTTCCAAAAGAAACAGCTCTTGCAACAGTTGAAGAGAACATGTGTGTGTGTGTGGTGTGTGTGTGTGTGTGTGTGTACAGCATGTGCTCACATAAACACCCTCACCAGGCCAGTCATACCCATCAGTCTGTGTGCCTAATTCCCAGTCAGACTGAGGAAGCAAGTACTAGTTAGCCTAATGACTTAAGAAAATGCTTTGTGCAGGGAGGTCTCATTCTGGCAAGATTCATAGTGTCAGATTATGTCCTTGTTGCATACCTTAAGAGGCATAACCACATTTCTGTTCCTGCATGCTGTATCCTATCACCTGGAGCATCCCCATCCAGTATATCCTTCCTCAAAGGTCAGCAAAGTGGTGATATACTCTTCACAGCACTAAGTACTAGTCATGCAGGACCAGAAAGAGAATAAGACTGGAGAAAACTTTACGTCTCCCTTTCATTCTTCTTCCTTTTCTCTCCTTTCTTCTGTTCTTCCCCAGAAATTGTCAATCTTTCACTTTCCAACTCAAAAGCAATCAAGCTGAAGCAAGATGGCAGGGTGCAGAGGGTGATCTGAGTCAACCCCTTTTATATCAATTTCAGTTCCTGTTGGGTGTTCTCATGACATTTCAAAAGACTGCAATCCTAATGAAAACCACACAAGCTCCTGAAATTAAGTTAACTGCTTTTGTAAAAATGCAGGGGTGGGAGGATGGAGGGAGGGAAGAGGGGGGTGAGAGGAAAGAAAAAGGAAAGAAAAGAAAACGGGAAAATTAAGGAAAAATCTCTTTCAGGTTGTATTCATGCATGTAAAGACTGGATTGTTTATCAAGCCCTATTCTGCCCTGTAAACAAAGACACTTCTTGTTACTGCAAAGCAGAAACGCTACAAAGATTTTCAATTCGATTATTTTTGCCTTAAGAAACCAAAGTAAAATAATTCAGACAGCTTTTATTTTTGGTGCAAAATATCACTCTAAGGGTTTTTTTCCATCTATTTTTTGTATTATTTTGACCATTAATGGACCAGCATGTTGAAAAACCTGCTCTCTTCCTAATAATAGAATTTCCTAAGCAGCACAAGTCCAGTACTTTTTGTGAATGTTGCTGACCTAGAGCCTGACTTCTTCCTATGTCTAATCAGAGCTGAACACAAAAGAACTCCAAATCTTGCTACACTACTGATAATCCTAATGTAAACTGAAGTAAAATAAAGGAATTAGATTTCTAAAGGGAAGTAGTTCAGGGGTCCCAAAATCTAGAGGTTAAAAGTAATTGTACAGAGAGAATGAGAAAGAGTGTAGAATCCCTAGCCAGCCCCCAGTGGAAAGTGGATATACTTCTTAGTTCCCAGAAGAAACGTTGTTTTTTGGGGCATTATTGTTGAGTACCAAAGTGTAAGGAGCACATCTATCAAAAAATAGATGTATAGCTAAGCCTTTGCCTGTCACAGTCCAAGAAGCATCTGGACTATGTTCTTAGTTATATGGTTTAGTTTTTGGTAGTCCTGAAAAGAGCAGAGAGATGGACTTGATGATCCTTAAGGGTCCCTTGAGATATTCTTGCCTGAGGTACTCTATAATTCTATGATTGCTACATTTCTTGGCTTATTTTTAGAAGAAATGTTCTTTATGTCCTCAAGTCATAGAGCATGTGGGAAATGAACTTCCAAAGCAAGATGAGCCCAGAAAAAGACAATAGACTGGTGCTACCCATTTCAGCAGCCCAGTTGGCCAGATGTCAGCCCATCAATGGAAGTTGAGCTTGTTAGCCATTTAGTCACTTGGGTAAACACCTTCCTTAATGCAAGCAAGTATACTCACCCTTCCTTGACTCCAAATATTTAATAAATGTTGTTCCTGAGTCTTGTTGCTTGGTCTTCTGCTAAAGTAGTGGAGACATATTCTGGGAACTGAAAGCTTAGTGATCAACCCTTTTCAGCATATCAAGAAATAGTTAAAACCAAGTTTATTTGTCTTTCTTTGATCATGGCTGGAGAAGAGAAGCCATAATTAAAAATCAAATTGACACTTGGCTTTCTATGCCTCTCTACTAGGTAGGTTTTTCTATGACCACTCCCAAGGTAACATTTTGCTTTTTCTATAATTTGTCAAGGACCACAATTTGAATGGAAGTGGTCAGATTTTCCATTCTCTGACTTTCCTTCAAGTGCTCACCCCTCAGCTTCCTGTTGAAAAGAGCTCAGGCTTTGCTGGCACACAGGTCTGTATGGAAGCCCCCACCCTAAGGAAGGTTTGGATACAGATGATGATTTCAGTAAATCCACTGGTGTCAGTAGATTTGCTCAGAGTACAGGACCATGGCCTGGCCCTTTCTGAGTCACCTTGTGGTTCAGATAACCATTCACAAATGAATTGGAAAAAGCCTCATCTTGCTCTTGTTTTCTAATCAACTCAGAGAAAATAAAAGATTTTAACTACAGGATGACAGGAGACCTCTGGCAGGATTTTGGCTGCATTTCTCATAACTTCTAGTGTATACAACAGGGGAAAATCTCTCATTCCTGGTTATGATGAGCTTCATGTATTGTGAAATCCTCCAGAGTTTCAACATGAGAATGTGGCAATTCCTAACAGTACAGAGCTTAAACTCTTGGGGCTGAACTCTAATGTCAAGAAAGCTGAAACTTGGCATTGTCCCTAATTGTACAGGAATCATTATATACATGTACTTCTAGTCAGAGTTATCCACTCCAATGCCAAGATGAACAGGGAAAGTAAAGTCATTAAACACACTCAAAAGTTAACAAAGTTCACCAGAAACAATTTCAGACTACAGACCTCACCCAGAACCCAAGATGCAGAGGCCTTTGGTAGATGTCTTTTCAAGATGTTTTTTAGAACAAAGAGGTTGAAAGAAAATATGTCACCTTGAGAATGGAAACTTCAAAACAGCCATTTTCTCTCTTTCCATCTCTCCCTCCTTCTGTCTTCACCAATATCCTCAGGCAGCTGGAAGAACCACTAGGGTGATCTCAGTGGTAAACAACGTCCAACATGTTTTTCCCCGCTTTTGATAATGAGCTGGTTTCATCAAAGCTTGGCCCATTTGGAGAGACTCATGGGGAGTTCAGACCCATAAGGCTTCCTCCTTTGCAATGTGCTTTCAAAAGTTTCCAGGACAATGACATCATGAGAAAAATGCCTGTCTCCTGTTGCCTAGACAAGTTTTGGGAGAGGTGCGCCTCTTTGCACTGCTTTGCTCTGCTTCAAATGGGGAAGTTAGAAACAGTAGATTCCATTTTTCAGAAAATTACAGCAATAGTTCAGCTGTCCAGAGGTGCAGTTGCACCTTTAAGGCCTTTCAAGAAGTGGCCTGATTTGCAGACACCTCTGTTAGCTCACAGCATGCCACTAGAATGCTCACATTTCTACAAACCTGATGATTGTAAATGGGAGGTTTTGTAGGCTGAGAACTTCTGTTGATCTGACTTCTGGTTACATGAGCCACACTATAGCTAGGCAGGGTCTCAGTACAGACAGGATATTGCCACTACAAGGTGGCTTGTGAGCTCTTGGCCATACAGTTCTTCCTGTTATCCCTCCATTAGGACCAGGTATTGCTTCCCTGTTCCTCATTTAAGCCACACTGCTACTGAGAATACAGCACTCATGCATGGCTGTCCAGTGTGGAGTCAAACTACATGGCTCAAATACCACTCTGAGGTTGACTGGGATGAGAAGGCAGCATGGGAAGGAGGATGGGTGTCAGTGGGTAACCCACAGGAAGCTCCACGGTGCTGCAGCTCATTCCAATTGCCATGCTGGTCCTTCCAGCTGTAACAGAGGAGCTCAAGTCTCCGTGGCAGTATAGACCAAAATGTTTGCTCCTACCCCATGTATCTTGGCTGGAGCTAAACCTGGCTTTTCTGCTGGAGAAGAGTGGAGCTCAGGTGGATATGCTTTGGAGTGCAAGGCTGGCTGATTCTGCTGCCATGGGAAGAGGAGAGGCAAGGGGTTAGGCACAAATGACTGGTGCCGGAATCAACATCACTCCTACCATAAACACACAGAGCAGCTTCTTCCATGAGTAAAAGCAATGGTAATTTTGGCTCTCAGAACCTGTCCTTTTCCACAGGCAGAGGATGTGTCAGACAAAGTGTGTTGCAGGCAGCTGCCAGCTTTGCCTACGCCCAGAGTCCAGCATGTGCAAAACTCTCCAACACATTCCTAGATGTGGATAGGACTCTAGCTCAGGAGAAGGAGTCTTAGAAATTACTCTCCAACCTGATGAAGGCACATGTCACTGCAATGGCTATCAATGAGGTTTATCTATACATATATTAAGTGTTAACTTCGCCCGCTCTCACATCTGTAGCCACAGAGCCAGGGCACAACTCACAGGACTTGTGCACATGGAGCAGAAAACACATCTGTAACTTCAGATTTGTAGAACTACAGAGCTGTTTGCAGGACTGGAAAACACTGATGCTACCAAGGTTCCTTCCCAGTCAGTACCTTGCAGCTGAGTTAATTCTGCTCAGCAATTACCACAGTCTCTATACATGAAGAGGAAGGAAGAGCAATGGACTTAATGAAATCCAGTGTTCTGGCCCAAAACATAGGCTGCAGCACTCCCACTCCACTCCATCCCATCTAAGATCACAGTCAAATCCCTTTATTTTCTGTGGTTCTCCTGCTTTAGGGCAAGGTTGGTAATGCACACTCCATCTGGGGAGATAGGCAATCAGTAGTATTCCTACAGCCCTGCAGCATGTGCTCAGCTGGGTCACATCCCACAGTACCTGGGGACCAAAATCATGGAAATAAGATTGTTGCCCTCTGAAAAGGAAAGTTTTTCTGTTTTGCACAACTCCTGCCACTCTGTCCCCTCTCTCTAGCCAACCTGTCTACCTCTTCCTGAAGCAGGAGGCTGCAGATCCCCTGTAGGGCAATCCATACAATTATCACTCCTTTTTCCTGACTGCCACTGTTGTTTTCAGATAGCTCTCACATCTGCCTGTCTGGTGTGGTCATAAGCCAGTTAAAGATTGCTATTTTGTCTATATGGTCAGGACTGGCTTTTTCAATATATGTCACTTTTGCAACATTTAATTTCCTATTCTATAACTAACCATTTGTAGTCATGTTGCAACCCTCTCCGTTTAGTTTTTGGTTTTGGCTACCCAGATCAGTCTTGTATCATCTGTATTTTATCAGCTCACTGTTTATGCCATTTTGTGGAGGATGATTTCTGAATACCCTGAACTGTGATCCCAGAAGGATTCTTGAAGGGCACTGTGGGTAACCTCCCTCTATTGTGAAAGATGACTATTTCAGCCTATTCTGTTTCCCTGTTCCCTTCAACTTGCTATTATTCTAAGAGAGGAGCTTTCCTATTGCCCCAAGAGACTATATTACCATTAGTCAATCTTTGTGAATGCTCTTTTGAAAATTTAAGTGGTGTAAATCTGCTAGACTACCTTCCTCCATGTGTATACTGACCCTTTAAAGAATTGTGATAGATTTAGAACTTGCTTTTGCACTACAAAGACATGTGGCTCATGATATAAGTATTATACTTAAGCATATTTATTTCCATTTATTTTTATGCGACTTTGTGAAATTTGCCTGTAAGCTGTCCTAAAGGATAAAGTCACAATAGCCACATTCAGGCATTTAGCTAAGTGCTGGGCTATCCCTTAAATCAGCACCTCCATTTCAGTTAATCTCAAACTACAGGGTGAACACAAGATCCTTTGCATCCTCCTCCTCACTTCTGATTCTTCTCCTTCAGATACTCCCACTTGAGCAAGTGCCTCCACTTTATGCAGCACAAGAGCTGGGTCTTGCATGAGAGCTGCCCACAGCTAAGCATGCTGGTCCTGCTGCACCAAGAAGCAGTCATTAATGAGGCCTGACAATGTAGCATTCCCATGATACTCTCTTAAAGAATTTGTCCCATCTGCATGGGGATGCACAAAACTCCCTCTGCTTTCTTCTTTTGCAGCTATTTACATTCCATCAGCATTTCTACAGATACCACCAAAATTTGATGGGCTGATAAATACTACACCATAGTCCCCCTAGTACTAATGGTCCCTAGTGACCCCTCATGTCTCTAGAGATACAGTAAATAATACTACTCTGTGGTAGGTGTTGATGTGATTAGCTGGTTTCTCTTCTTTGACGTTATGCTTTCTGTAATGTAGAGGGCCACCCCCCACAAGCACTATCAGATCTGTCTTCCCAGCCCCCTGGGTGGTAAATTAATGTTGTCATTCATATTTATCCATGAGTAAGTACTCTGAAATGCAGACAGCTGAGGGGCCCCCAATGTCAGCCTAGACCATAAGCTCCCCGGGGCAGAGATGGCATCTCTACTGTGTATGTAACCAAGATGTGCAACTTTTCAGACTCCACCATTTCTTCTGGGGAATGGACTTGGCTGAACCACAATGTTCAAAGATTAGGTTGTGTACCTTTTTCCAATTCTCCAGGTTTCATTCAGACATCTTCAACAAAAAGGCTCATGAGCCTCTGGGAGCCTTTGGATGAACTTTTGCCAAATTTTCAGATAGTCACTAAAACGTAAGCCCAGATAAATTTAACAGAGCTTCTGGGTTTGCAGCTAAAGTTTAAATGTGAATTCTTTCATCAGAGGCACTCTTAAATCGAACAGGGATCTCTTAAAGCACAGTGTCTTAGTGATGATTCTTATCCACATATGAAATTTGCCATTCAGGTCAACACTCTGTCAAAAGCAGATATCAACATATGTGGCTCTGCATCCCTCTCCCACAGCGCAGTGCTACACTCTGCTAACTTTCTCCAGACCCAAAAAGACTCTCCCATGCGTGGAGACAGCCACAGCACAGCCTGTCTAGATCACTTTCAAGTGACTCCTTTATCTTTGACAATTGTTTTTCCTAACAGTGCTTTTCCTCTGGATGAATCTGCTTATACAAAGTCAAAGCTTTGAACATGTTGTATTAGTTAACAGAAAAATTCAGCATAGCTAAACTATGCCGTAAGGTCTTTTGTACCTCTCTTCTCCACTGCAGAGAGAGAACAAAGGCTCTGCCCCTGGAAAGCAGGAGAAGGAAGAGGAAGTACTTGTGGGGCTGAGAGAGAGAGGAAGGAAGGGAGGAAGGAGGAAGGGAGGAAGGAAGGAAGGAAGGAAGGAAGGAAGGAAGGAAGGAAGGAAGGAAGGAAGGAAGGAAGGAAGGAAGGAAGGAAGGAAGGAAGGAAGGAAGGAAGGAAGGAAGGAAGGAAGGAAGGAAGGAAGGAAGGAAGGAAGGAAGGAAGGAAGGAAGGAAGGAAGGAAGGAAGGAAGGAAGGAAGGAAGGAAGGAAGGAAGGAAGGAAGGAAGGAAGGAAGGAAGGAAGGAAGGAAGGAAGGAAGGAAGGAAGGAAGGAAGGAAGGAAGGAAGGAAGGAAGGAAGGAAGGAAGGAAGGAAGGAAGGAAGGAAGGAAGGAAGGAAGGAAGGAAATATCACACAAGCCATAAGGGGTGGGTGAGTGGGAAGGAATCTGCCTGTGAAATATCTTTATGAAGCCTCAAATTCACTGGAATAAAAAGAAAAAACGCAAAAACTACTAACATGCAAAGTGAGTACTGTCATTGAGCTCTTCCCTTTGGCATGAACTGCTATCATTCACAGGCATTTCTCTGGTTTTCAGAAGGTCCAGGGCCTTTCATAGAAGAGGGAGAAGATCAGTTATACAGAGATTGTGTCTCCCTAAGACATTGCCACTTTTAGATTCTGTATATGAAAATTAGTGGAGAGCAAAAAGGAGGAGAGAGGCATCTTGTAAGAAGAGAGAAGAATCCCCTGTGTTTATTTCTGCTGATCATAGGAGCATTGACCATCATCTTGTTTTCAAAACCTTTGGTTTAGGAGGGCCTAAACACATTTTGGGGGAAACTTCTGGTTAAGTGGCAGAACAAACATGTCTATTCATAGTTCATGCTGCAGTGTGTTAAAGAGCTTGAAGTATCTTGAGGACTGCCTGAAACAGAGCCCACGGCTGTCTGTCCTGTAACAGTTCATCACTTATAGCCCATTGCCTACAATGGAGCAGAACATTCATGTCACAGCCCAAATAAAGAGGCAAGTGAGTCATCAGCATCCAAGATTTTAAAAGATGAAAATGAATGGCTTCTTAGGTTTTAAATTATAAAGAAAAAAAAGTATTAAAGAACGAAGTGGTAGGTTTTGATCAATACTGGAGTCTGTATTCCACAACAGACAATGTAGAAATGATACCCCAGTATCTGTCTTGTCTTCCGCTTCTTTTCTTCCTACTGAGCCTTTCCGTCTGCCACCTCAAGAATCCCAGCTCATCTCAAAGGTGGATTGCAAAACTGTCCTGTTCATCTGCATTTGGATATCTTAAACAAGGGGGCCAGTGTCACATGAAATTGGCCAGGAGACAGCATGAGACAAGTGTGAGTATTTCAGTTTCATCCCAGGAAAACACAGGCTCAAGTCAAAATGTGCAAACCCTTTCACCATCTGGGGCAGAAATTGATCAGTGAAGGTGACTGGGATTGGAAATTATGCTACTGCCCCCACCTCCAGACAGAGAGCAATATTTTTTCTTCTAAAAATGGAAAGAAAGCACCTCTAAAGCATAAAAGCTCTTACAAAACCAACCAAGTTATTTCTGTACAAAGTCTACAAGCCAGCAGTGCTTCCAGATGTTCCCCTTTATCTGGTTGCTGTCTCCCCATGGTGCACCTGCCTTTCTCCTTACCCTTGTAAACAAGTCATCTTCCACAAGCCAGGGCATATTTTTCTCCTGTTTTAACCCATGACCTAAAAGTTTGTGAAGAGGTTGTACAAGCTTTTTAATGAAATTATCAGCGGTAAAATAACACAGTAATAACATACCCATCCTACATTATGTGTCTTATCAGAAAAACAATCACCCACATCTTAAGGAAGCTCAAATAGCTGAAAATCCAAATAGAAGGTCTGCTCAAAGATGCTGGGCTAAGGTCTGTAGAGATGTCAGCATGGGAGCAAGGCCCAAAAGTGTGAAAAAAAAGATTTAATGTTTCAAATTCCATCAGCTTCTAACTTTTTTTTCCCTAGCATCTTCCCTAGAGACATACAGAGGGATAGGTCATCCCAAGTCACTGCAAGGAGCTTCCATTGACCAAATTGGATCATTTCAGGACTACTTTAGTCCTGAACTGACTTGTGCTCTGCTGCCCAAGGCTACCTCTCAGTGCCCATCTCGGTGTGCCCACTGCACTCCTCAGTAGAGTGGCACCTCTGATATGTCCTGGGGCACACAGGGAAGGGGCTCCATGGGACCAGGAGCTGCAGAGCTGGGCTGATGGCAGCTGCCAATGCTGTGGGTACAGAACCCACAGCTGAACCAAGGTCAGACTTGCCCATGGTCAGAGTCAAAGCTGCTCATTTCCAAGGGCTGGCTTCTGTCCATGTGCAGAAGTGTGTCACAGCCACCACTGCAGGGCAGAAAACATGACCATGGAAATCGATGCAGTTTGTTTGGAGAACAAAATGTTCTAATGTGTTTGGCTTGTGATCCCTTGTGCCACAATCTGACTCTGTGGCTTTCTTTAGTCAGTCAAGGCTGTAAAAAATACATCTCTGTCCTCCCACCACCGAGCAAAGATGTGGCCTCTCCAGCTCAAAGGGAGGGAATTTATGAAATGCCAACATTAAGCAATGCCATCCATTTGGAACAGTACAAGGCTTGAACTTCAAGTACCCTGTAGATATATTAATCAACTCTTTTTAAAAATTGTTATGGCTTCTATTTTCTCTTCTTCTTGGGTCTTCACTGCAGATAAGTATGATTTGGTGGGCACATCAGTGGGATCCTTCCCATCCATTCCAATGCCTGGCTTGATCTACTCACTTCTAAAGTGGAGATTTAATGTTCATAAGAATATCCAGATGACACTAAGGTAATTAACAATAAGGAACAGCATGCTTCAAGACAGGCCAAATTCCAGCTGCCTGAGGTCTGGAGGAAAAAGAAATCTCTTTAGAAAATTAGCCCAAAAATTGTCCATAAATTATACTTTCCCAGTTTCTTAAGAAGTAGGCAACAGCCACCACCCAGTTTGCTCGTCCAGCTAGTTCATCAGATCTAGCACAAGGATTTCTACAGTCAAATAAAACAGGCAAACAAGTAGAAGCAGCTCAGGGCCCTGGGAAAAGCCAAAGGCAGGCACCCCACTTCACTCTGATATTTATCATTGCCTCTGGGAAGCACTGAGTGTCAGCTCGAGGACTTTCATTGCAGGAGAAGTTCAAGATCATATCTTTGAAATGGTGCAATAAGGATAATTAATGTCCCCTGAATTTATTAAGAAATATTCATAAGGACAAAAGGCACAAAAATCAATTGCACCTGAATTGCAATTAAACATTTCCCCATTCTGCTCTGTACCTCATCAGCCAGCCTACCTTCCTGCTCCCATTCACCTTCTTTATTGCATTTATCATTTTTGCTTTCCAGCTAACATATCCCCTCTAGGGATGGTCTGGCTGCTCTTACCTCCCCCTCAGTCCCAGGCTCTTCCTGGGTTGCCATCCTAGTGCCTGTGCTCTCATGCCCCACGCTGAGCACAGAGACCTTAGAACCGTCATTTCTGCAGGTGACAGCCTTGCCCTGGGTCTGCATCACACTTGGAAGATGCTGATGTGGCTTCTGAAGCCTGGCAGCACATCACAGCCCTCTCTGCTCCCAGCCATGGAGAAGCAGTGGTGGCCCTGCCACCCTGCATCTGCTTCCCATGACAATTCCTGCATCAGCAGAGAGGATTTGAGCAGAAGGTGATTGATTGTTGGTTCATTGAGCTTTGCAGTAATACACAGCATCCTTGTCCATTATTTTCCTTCAACAATTATCTGATTTTATTTTTTCAAGATTAGGTAATTAATAATTATATTGCAAAAGGTACTAGAAGCATAAAGCTCACATTGGTCTGAATGTGTTTATTTGATTTATCTGTTGCAAGAAAACATGAGTATTTTCACTATAATATGTCACAATTTTGTATTTTAATGCTTTCATAAGAATGTAAGAATTGCCATCTCAGAGCAGCCTGAAGTCCTGTCACTCTCTTGTCCTGGATCCAAAAGTGACAGTTATTTCAGGAGGTGTTCTAAACGATATGTCAGATATATTCCTCAGATCTTCAGATAAAGAAAATATCTCAGGCTCCAAAGCCTCCAAAGTCTAATGTCTCAGCCACAAAAGGACCACTATTGATGATCATGACAATACGTTTCTTTAGTGTCCCTTTAATGTGTGACAGGAACCACCTGTCACACATTATAAAATATTGGTGAGTACGTTGGAAGATCAGAAGTTAAAGCAAGACCCTAGCACTGGTTATTTTTCCCTTAGTTTTGGGATTTAATTTTAGCTGGCTACTGTAGGTACTTTATCATGTTCTTTTCAAAATACTTATTTTGAAATTTTGAAAAAAATCAAAAATCAAAATAAAATCTAATAAGAATTTTTACAAATAAGATTATTAAGTGGATTTCATATGCTTAGCTACCTTGAATTGATCTAATTGCCAATGACATTCATCATTTTTTCCCTGGGAAGCACGGTGTGGAGCTCTGCACAGGGAAGAGGCAGTGCCTGTTTCAGCAAGGCTGCTCTGCTCCTCTCAGACAGCGCTGAGTGCAGCTCAGGATGGCCCATTTTGGGATGGCCTCCACCCCAGAGCCTCCTGCCAGCTCTGCCCCAGCAGGCTGGTGTGTCTGTGAGGATGCACAGCAGGCTCCCTCTGATCACTTTCTCAGAGGGGAAAAGCTGATGTGCCGCAGCCAGCTCGAGGATTTCAAGGCCTCTTTGGGTGGTGGAGATCAGTTTCAAGGGCCTTCAAAAGGGAAGTGGAAAATGCACCAGTTTCGTGTGGATTCTGGCCAAAAGATGAATTTCCCCACTCTGTCCCTGGAGGAGTGAAATGCATCAGTCATGAAAAACAGAGCCCTGTAGCTGCTTCACTGGAGATGGGGGTGCAGTTCAGCAAGGACTTTACCACTCTCAGACCTGAGGGCTCATACTGGCCCCCACCATTTTTTATTCTGCTCTTCATCCCCAAAGAACAAACATTTTAACCTGGACTGTTCCTAATTTTGCGAGGCTACAGCTGCCAGCAAGGCACTAAAGGACACTCACCTTACCCTGGAGACTCTAGCCTAGATACTTCTCCCAAGTCTCCAAGAAGGCCATATGGATTCGTAAGAGACCAGGGAAATAATGGGACTTTCACATTTCAATCTTTGTCCTTTCTGTTGGGAAATATTAGTGCTTTCCATCATGTCAAAACACTGTAGTTACACCCCCATGCCCCATTTCCATATGTGGAACAAGGACATTAGGTCTTGCCCCACTGTGGTCAGTGTGGAGAAGAGGTCAAAGCAAGAAGCTCTGACAGATGCCAATATCTGACCAGGGGAGAAGGATTATTCACTAGCATGAGGAATAAGTTTCACATGGTAAATGGAAGGAAGAATTTTATTTAGAGAGGTGAATTCTAGATGTCTGAGTAAGTCAGGGCAGATCATTTAGCTCAGTACTAACAATGCACTAGTGAGGTAGGTTGTTTTTAAAGTCAGATGCCAAGCTGAAATTTGGGCTAGGTTGGAATTGATGACTTGGCATCAAGCTAAAATTTTAAGTTTTGAGGGAACAATAGAAAAAAAAGTCTGTCTTTTGTTTTGTTCCAGCACCAAATGCTTCTCCCGACTCAAAGTGATTGGAAACTATTTAATTTTTTTCTCTCACTTTTACTTTTACTTTGTGGGTTGGTTTATTTTTTTGTTAAACTACATTAGTTTTACACTTCTAAAATGTTTCCTACCGTTGCTAACAAAGAAAACCATAAAGCCTTATTAAACAGTCTGTACATACAACCCTATTTTCTTTGATTCACCTTTTTTCCAAGTTCTCTCCACTAAAAACAGCACATGCCATTTTGCCTGAGACAACGGCAGACAATCTCTGTCAAACAATTCCTGTTTTTTAGAAGAGCAGGCTGCCCTTCTGGTGTAAGGCACATGTGACCTGATACCTCTGTCAGGTTTTAGATCATTGAGCCAGAAGAGCACCAAAGCAACTGGCAACACCTTCAAGACTAAGAGGGCAATGCAAAGAAGCCAAAACGTTGAATCGGTTTAATTCACTGCTGCCTACAAGGATGGCACAAGGCAAGGCAAAGATCATGTTTAAACAACTGCCTATACCTGCTGTAAATAGTCAGTTCTTTTTTCCCCAGTGCATTATACCCACTGTGTGTCTCTGTTTGCCCTGGCCTTTTCCCGAGATGAAGCCAAGGGATTTTTCCATGTCCCTGAGGAGTGTGCTAGAAAAGCAGTGTTTATGTTAAGGGACTTCATTAACATTACTAGTCAGGCTGTAGTACCCAGAGACCATCACAGCGAAAACGAGACCTTGTTCCTTTGCGTCATTGGCCCAAGCAACCACCAGGCTGAAACCTAACCCTGACTGCTTGCCTTCAGGGGAAAAAATAAGAAGGGTAAAGTAAACAAGGCCCCTCTTCAGCTTTCCTGAGCCTGGATGAGAATTGCTTGCAATTATATACGAAAACAGAGCTGACTCTGAGCAGGCTCTGCTCTGCTCCTCTGCAGCCACAACCATGGGAAGAAAATCCACACCCACAGCTTGCAGCTGCTCTGACCAGCCACCTCCACCCTGAGCCACGAATCCAGGAAACTCTTAAGTACTTGCTTAAATCTGCCATTCCTCAGGACAGCACTGATTTGATACCAGTGGGGCTTAAAAGCAAGCATGAGGTTACAGGCTTTCCTGAACATGCTTACTTTACCGAGCCTGGTTTTCAGACATTCATTATTTTATCCTGATGACAGCTGAGGTTTGGGGTTTTTTGGCTGCCGAGCTCAATCCCCCCACTCTCCTCTCCATCGTGGCAAGCACAGCCGTGCTGAACCCACTGCATGCCTGCCCCTGCCAGTTCATCCCATCAGCGAGCTCCATCACACCTCCTGCTCCTGCAGCTGACTCCTCCTGCAGCGCCCGCTGCTCAGCTGCCTCCGCTCTGCTGGGGATGCCTGGGGGTCATGAATGGCCACTGGCCTGCAGCTAAAACCCCCCAAGCACCAGGTGCAGGTGCACCAGGGTCCCCTGCATCACCTCATCCCCTCCTGTCCTACTGGCAAAGAGCAAGGGGCTCCCACTGCGTCCCCAGCCCGTCCTGCTCAATAGGGCCCTAAATACACCCATCTAGGGCCCCAGAGTCCTTCCTACACTAATGCAGCCTATTTTCTAGCCTGTTACTCATTCTTGGGAAAAGACAGTTGGTTTCCACCTTCCCTGTGTGCTTTAAAATTCCCCCACCTCCCAACAAATCAACTGTGTGGAAAGAGGAAGGGTGTCAATTAAAATCAGTGCTGCCCTCATCTTGCAGTCTCTGACATTATCTTATGTGAGAATAAGGAAATTCTCCAGACTTGCAGAATCTAGAGATAGTTGTGCCGGGTAAATTTTATATAGTTGACAGGAAAATTTAAGCTTTGGATTTGAAGTGACAGCTGAAGCAATACAGCCTTATCTCACCATTAATCTCCTCTCCTTCCCCATACAGTGTAAGCTAACTAGGCTTCTGACCAGACAACATTCCATGTGTCTTTTCTCTTCTCTTCTCTTCTCTTCTCTTCTCTTCTCTTCTCTTCTCTTCTCTTCTCTTCTCTTCTCTTCTCTTCTCTTCTCTTCTCTTCTCTTCTCTCCTCTTCTCTTTTCACAATTCGTAATGATGCATTTAATTAATAGTAAATGTGCATAGAAGTTTTCTGGGCAGCCATATGACAGCCCCATTAACACCATATGAGCCTAAAATTGTTTATTGTTATTGCAGTAAATACCAAAGTGAATTAAGAATGATTGATCAGACATTTATTGTGACTTGCCCAAATATATATATATTTAATAATAGGATGTTTCAAAAGAAGAAAGAGAAATGTTGGCAGAAGAGAAATTCAAACATATATGCCTCTTTCTTGTTTGTTTGTTTAAAAAATAACTAATTAGCTGAGCTGTGTGGCCATATTTGAAAGAAAGAGAAGTATTCACTGTGTTTAATACCACTACGCTAACCCAAGGTGACACCTACAGAAATAACTTGGAAGTGTCACTTGACAGTCAATCAATTCCTTATGGTCACAAACCCATTAAAAAAACCATAGCACCAAAGGTATTAAAAAAATTAATAGGGCATTTAAAATCCTGCAGAAAGACAGAAATGTGTCAGGCTGGGAGGAGGGCAGGAGCAGGAGGCCCTGCCCTGTACCCTTGTGCTTTCTGCAGGGAAGCACGGGGAGATCGGGGCGTCCTCCGCGGGAGTGCCCCTGCACTGCGCTCACCCAGGGAAACAAAAAGAGCAGAAACCCTTATTGAAAAGATTATCTTTCCCATCAATAATCCCCCTCTAAGAGTTCTTTATTAGTAAACCCCGTGGCAAAACCTGACATATTTACAGCTTGCAGTAAACTTTATATATCTGAAACAATATTAATAATAAAGAGCCAGTGACCAGAGCAAATCATTCCAGCCTGCAAAATGATCAAGTGAAAGCTTAATTGTACTGAAAAGAGAGAGTCCTGACAAGTTGAAAATCCTTCCCACATACCCTTTCCAAAAGCAAACTTTACTAAGATGAAAAAAGTGTGCTGGAGGATTGGAAACATAAGAATACATATTTAAAAAAAAAAAAAAAAGCCTAAGTCTGATATCACAGGCTGAGCTGAGACAGAAACCTGAGCTTTTACATGGAATGGGCAACATTTGGGTCTGTTTTATGTGAATTGCTCCAAGCTGTTTTGGTTAGAAATGTATAGATTTTAAGGTAAGGAGTACCCTATAGGCAGTGCAGGTCATTCTCAGTATTGGAAGACGTTCCCCATTACTTTTCAGCTGACAAAGGTAGGGTCCAAACTTTTCTTTCTTTGCTGAGTAACTTATTTGCTTTAACGGTGAGCTGGATTTGGCAAGAGAGACATTTGTATTTTGCTGCCTGATTGTGCTTTTCAACACTCTCATTCCCTCTCTCCTTCCCTTCTAAGGATTATCCTATCTTAATCACCAACCTGCAGAAATTTTTATTTTCCTTGTTCCTGCTAACATTAAAAAAAATGTTATTTCTCGGTAATTCTACAAACTTGTCTTCACTGGTGAAAATGGGGAAAATTAATCTGTTTAGAACAATATTTTGGAGGGGATAAACCTGAAGAGCTCCAACTGCTTTTCGAGTAGGCTTTGTTTCTTATTAAACAGCATTTATGTGTTCTTATTATTATTTTTTTCACTAAAAAGATTGAAAAATACCTTCCCATTTTACCAGTCAAAAATATTTCCTTGCCTTTAATTTACTTGACATAATAGCTCACAAGCATCTTTATATTGACTAAAGAAGAGAAATATTCATGGTTTGGAAAAGGCGATTAGAAATGCCAAAAACAGCATAAGCGTAAGAATTTTTGTAAAAATTGTAACATCTTCAGGATGTTTTCTAAATCTGTTTCTGCTACCAAAAAAAAAAACAAACCCCCACAAAGAAATTATCAAACCTAGTTCCGCTTTTATTCTTTTAATTATTTGAAACTATATTTTGACAGCATCATATTTCTTATACATGCATGTTAAAACAAGGGGGACAAATATTGCAATTTATTTTTGAATGTCTGATATGTGCCGTTTATTGATTTAAGATTTACCAATGAAACACACACAAGATAGCTGTAAAACTCTCTTTAATATGTTACATATTTAAGTAGTGCTTACTTGTCACATTTTGGCTAATTCTTATGTAGTCTTTTAAAATGAAAATAAAATATCTTGACCATGATGTTGTAATTATGCACAGAGCATTTGTTCCCTTTCCAGAATGACTCCCTGCTTTACTCTTCTCTGATAATCACACAGCAATAGCTTTCCTACGTGGCAATTTATTTTTTGTCCTCAATGTACTCGGAAGAGTTTGCATTTGTACGGCAGCACGTCCAGACAACGAGCTGCAAATACATATTTGTCTGTCCCCATGAATGTCTGCGCACAGAGGGATGAGCAGTGGGTTTAGTCCAGTTTTGCAGTGAAAAGAAGAAAATCCTACAGGAATCCGCTCCATTATTTCCCTGCCTTCGAGCCGTACTGGTTCACTATTGGGGCTTGTGTGTTTGGCACACAAGTTTCCACTGAGTTTGTCCTTTAGATTTTTATCTGCTTAAAATGTGGAGGTTTTTTTCCTCAGAGTGTGAGATCAGATCTTATTTGTTTGTTCACTTTGAGTCATCAATTGTCACAAGCCACATTTTCACTAAATTCATTTTGCTGCTGTACAATAGTTATAAATGAAGTGAGGGGTGGGAGGGTGACTGCTGGGTGACTTGTTTTTTCTTCAACTATCTTCATAAAAATAGACAGAGATTTCATAAAAAGAATGAGGGAATCATTTTGTTTGGAAAAAAAACTGCAAGCAGCAGAGATGTGCTGCTTACTGCCCTCACAAAATTACTAGAAGAGACTTGAGAAAAACATCAGCTATTTTTGCCTTGTGATTCTCTTTAATTTATTTTTATTGTCTATTATTATGTAGAGATACATCTGTCCATAAATAGATTACATTACTTGCTTTCCTAATATAGCTCAGCTAATTGAATCAACCTCAAAAAAGAAATATTTTCTCATCACATTTTCAGTTTAATTGCCTCAAACTTGGAATAAAAAAATGTTTTAATTTCAGTACACTGGGAAGACTCATACTTAAAAAGCATAAAGTAGCATACTCTAAACTTATAGTGATTTTCCTTTAGCCCATTAAACTTTCTAATAATCTTGACTTGCCTATTTGGAAATTTTAAAGAAAATGCCACTATAAACACAGCTCTTTCTGTATTACCAGGTACGTGCACATATATATATATATATATTCCAAAGGCAGGTTACAAAGTGCACCCAGTTGGCAGCTGTCGGGAAGGTTATTTGTGGAGCGAGTGCTTTAGCCTAGGGACGTAGTGGGCTCTTAGTAATAAGCAAGGGGGAAAAGAATTTAATGTTTTCTTTAAATTAAGACTCAAACAGAATTGCTTTAATGAATATCGGAGAAACTCACAGGATTCAGTTTGCTCCTACTCTAACAAAATTTCCTTTGTGGTTTTCACTGTAAGATCAAAAGGAGCCAATTAACTTTTCTATAAGGTAAACAAACGGGGAACTGGAAATAGACCCGCGAATGATCTGACTGGAGGGGTCCTGCCTTTTGTTGTTTTCCCTTTATTTTTGGTGCCTTTTCCCTCATCGCCAGGGCAGGGGCAGGGAAGGTGCCTCCCGTGCTGGGCTCTGAGGGGACCTGAGCAGGGGCTGGGGAGGCAGCCCAGCCCCGGGGGCTCAAGAGAGCAGCCGGGAAATGCTGACAGCACCGCGCAGAGGAGCCCAGGGCTGCACCAAAGGTTGCCCTTGGTGCACCAGAGCTTTTGAGATCCAAGATGTTTCTCAGCACTGAAGAGGATAACATAAATTGAGACCACCATATAGTGGGGGAACGGGAGCATTTCCTCACCATCACAAACTGCAGTCCCTCCCCTAGAGCTGGCTTAACCAGGGTCCTCCGCAGCTTGGAAAGTTCCCTCAGCACAGGAACTCATCGGGCTGAGGAACCCAGGCACAGCTTGGCCGTGCTACACGGAGACAAGGGAGAGACAAGAATGGTGGCCAGGGTAGGAGAAACAGAACGCACAAGAAAAACTTTCAGCTAAACCCTCTTCAGTTTTCTTCACACAATGTGGAAAAAAACCAAAACAACATAAAAATATGCAGGTAAAAAACTTGCACATAACCAGGAGAGCTGCTCTTTTTAACTTTTTCTTTGCTGGATATTTGCTTGGCTCCCCAACACAGCTGCACTTGCCCGGTTAGCCGTGGAACAGCTGCATTGCTCTCTCAGTGGGGAAGCAGAGTCCTCAGGATTGCACCTCTCCATTGGGAGTGCCACACTGATCAACAGCTCCAATGATCCCCAGCAGCCACTGCTCCCCACCATCACCCAGACAGGAAAGCCCAGATGGCTCCCTGCATCTCAGCAAAGTCACTCCAGTTTTAGGGAGCACCAGCTGTATTTATAAATGCACATAAGGGAATAAAATCACCTACCCTTGGGAAAAATAAAAAAGGCTTTCTGGAGCTCCAGTTCTATTTACTTGAAGTGGCCATTTTATCTTTGAAAGAGTCACCGAAATTGTGTGTACCACAGGTAGGACAGAAGAAGGCTCATTTTTTACTCATTTTCTGATTTTCCACAGAAAAGTAGATACTTCAGTAAGGTGTCAGGCCATGCTGATGCTCATGCTTTGCCTCCAAGGTAGCTCTGTCTAAATCAGCTGGAGTACCTCTGATCCACACAGCTCATGGTGTGGAGCCCAGAGGCGCTGCTTTGGAAACAGCAGGGCTGTGTCTCCAAGCCCCAGCCCCTGAAGTATTGCTGTGTGGAGAGCAGCTGTCACATCAGCCACCAAAATATCGGGGTGCAAAAACCCCCAAAAGCTTCAGAGGGCACAATGTCTTGCCTTTAGCCATGAGGTCAGAGAGCTTGGGTTTGCAAAGCCAGGCAGAACTTGGTCATCCACACAATGTGAAGTCCATCAGCATTAATTGCTTTGCAGGGCCACATCTAGAGGTAGGAGCAAACTCAGCACAGTGACACCAAACTCTTCATAGCTCTTGGGTCAGGTGCTGCAGTCACCAGCACCATGGAAATCCTGCAGATTGACAGGCTCAAAGATACCAGGATGCAGATGTGAGTCACATACTTTATCACTGTATAAATATCTCAAAATACTTCCAAACCTCTGAATAACACAGAAATGCAGCCAGCTTTGGGATGGAGGGCAGCAGATAGCGGACTGCAGCATTACAGATTAATGGCAGGAAGGAAGGAAGGAAGGAAGGATTTTGCAGGCCCCCCTCACACCAAAAGGCATCCATGGTGTTTCATGTCCATGCAAAAATATCTCCTCCCTCCCAACAGCACCGAAGAACTGCAAAGCCATCTCTCCTGCATGCCCATCCTCAGCAGCTCCAGCCCCGAGTCTCCCCCCAGGTGCCTGGGGGCAGAAAGGCACATTTGCACTCCCACCAGCCATGGGGTTTTTCTGGCTCCCATTTCAGTGCCACAGCCTCGCTGGAGATACGCAGAGAGGAAAGTGCTGTTCCAAGGGTTCTCCTCATGCTGCCACAGGCTGGTTCCTACACATGCCATTGAGGAGCACAGAGAGTTTCTGCCCCTGGAGCATGTGCAGGGTGACCTGAGCAGAGTGCTCATGGGGCAAAGCGTCCCACTGTCCTTATGTACCAAATAACTTGAGGAGATGGGGAAACAGAGTGATGACTGCAACGGCGTGAATAGATTGTTATTTTAACTCTCAAATGGGTTTAATTACCGGGAATTTTTTTCCTTATTCCAAGGGGCAGCTAACAGTTTCTTGTGTTTTTCAGAACAGGCTTTCCTCGTCATGTCACCAATACATGAAACTAAGAATTTCTCTACCCCCACTCCCAACCCCCACATCTTCCTGTCAGATCCCTTTGGTGGGAAGGAGAGTTAGCAATATTCACAGATCCCAGTCATTAGGCCTTTCCTGCATAATTTCTAAAATGCACTAAGAGAAAAGTGGGGGGCAGGGGTGGGGCGGGGGGCAAAGAAAAACTCCTTTATTGTGCTGAGGCTCATAAATTCACTGCAGGACAATTTATAGCAGCAGAGCGTAGCACCTAACTCAAGTCAATGCAAGAGGTTAATATGAAAGGTTAAGGAACTCAGTTCTGGCTGATTTATGGTTGCACTGTCGGCTTTTATCCTGACCACAGCTCTGCAACTGTAGCTTGGGACTCTACAAAGCACAAGAGGGGGTGGTGGTGTTAAAAAAATAATGTGTATTTAGACATTATCCCTGCCCATAAAATAAAGACCCCAAAATTCTTAAATGACCAAGAAGCTTTTGTATCACCACATGCCACTGCAAAAGCAAAGCACCTCCACTCTTCTATTCCCAGGCTCCCAGAGCAGAGGGGATTGCTGTGATCATCTTGTTTGCTTCCTGTATTACACAGGCAATAGGTTTCTCCCACAAGCTGGATTAAATCTTCTCTTTCTGAAAGCTGCCCAAGCTTAAAATTCCCACGTGCCAGCACAGAGCCCAGGATAGGCAGAGGTGACTTTGTGACAATGAGATCATACCTTGCTCCAAGGATGAACTTGCTTGACTCCAGAATCCAACCACTGCATCATAAAAAGCATTTTGCTTGCAGTATGGAAAAGCCCTATGCAGGTGCATATTTCTCTTTGCAAGTGCACATAGTCAGTGACCTCCCAATATTTTGTCTCCAACAGGACAGCCTCCTTCTATGAAATTTATTAGATTGCCTCGCTGACAATCTTTTCAACTTCCTCCAGCAGTTGTCCAGCCAGAGAAAGGCAGAACTGGTGCAACATTTGAGTAGCAACCTTACCAACTATCATACAAGCTCTGCTACCACAAATACACATTTCTGTTGGTGTCACACTGGCAGTATTTTCATTAAAATACATGAACAAATTTTTTTTCAGTTTATAAAGTTCCGTCTTAATTCCACATACTGTAAGTTCTTAATCTGGCAGTATTGAGACAGGCAAGAAATATGAGTAGCTGGATTTCATGTAAATTGACTTTAGCAAGCAAGCTGTATTTCTGTTTCAAAAGGACAAGTAGCTCCTCTCACAAGACCCATTCCTGTGAAACAGTGTATTGGCAAAACACTTTTGTCCTTGCTGTTTACCAAAACTATTGCACTTTTAATCCGTGACCAACATCAGATTGCTCTGCCTATAGATCCCTGAATCATCCTTCAGTCCCAGACTCAGCACTGTTTATTCACAAAGTCTTGTGGATTGACCCTAGATGTACCTCTGTGTAACTGAGAGCCCAGCCTGGACACTCAGAGCAGTTCTGTCTGACCATCCATGCTGGAGAAGGGACATAGCAAGGATACTTTTGCAGTAACATTTTGCAGCAACATTTTGCAGCAATGATCCAAACCCACAAGAAATTCCTGTGCCTGTAGGTCTATTACTATGTCGGAGAAAAATTGCATTTGTCCTTTGATTTTTTTATAGAAGAGCGTCTGTCTGTCAAAGCTTTGGGGAGCTGGGCTGTGTTAAGGCTCCAGCCTGGAACTGGACATGAAGTTTCCCTGCTGAGGAGGGAGGAAGGACTGAGAGCCAGAGGCAACCCTCAGGCACTCGGTTTTCCTTTCTGTGCTTGCAGAGCAGGGTGTAACTCTGTTGTCCCCACCAGGACACAGTGTCCTCTCAGAGCCCTTGGCCATCCTGGTCTTTGCCCATGAGGTGCAGAAACCCCACTTCCACCTCTGCCCTTCCCAAGCTGCCTCTCCAGCAGCTGCCTCCCAGCATGGCACACGAAGGATGTTCACGTCCCAGCTGGGCAGCAGCACAGGAGGGACAGTGTCCCTGTCTGTTTGCAAATGCTCCCTGCACCAAGGATACGCTCCTGGCCAAAAATAGCCTTTGGGTTTACATGTGTTGGCTAAACAAACCATGAAGATTTTAACTCCATTTGAAACCCAAATCTCCCGAAGATTTCTAATCGGAGAGAGAGAATTGTACCCTTATGTGTTCAGGAAATAAATTATTTTTTTCTTAGCTGTGTAACTAAGCTTTTTGTTTTCACTTCATTTTCTTTTTGGTCGATTATGGTTGAATAAGCTCAAGTTTTAATATCTGCATGTTTGCGCTACTAGACACTGTTCCTGCTGCTTCTGGAGAGTAGAGAATATTGGTTTGTGGCCCATATGAGGCAGAGAGAAACAGAGACAGTGAGAAACAGAGAGAGACGAAAGAAGTTAACTTTAGATTCTTCTTTACCCAATTTTTGAACAACGATTCATGAGCATATTCCTGCTCTTGGCTCTTAAATTATTTGCATAATACTTTAAGTGCATAAGATGTACAAGTATCTTTAAGAGCCATTGTGCAAAGGTGAAGTACAGAGTAACTTTGTCAAGTTATTGTAATCCAGGAAGGTGGGCATTTGCATAGAACCATAAGTTTTGTACACAACTGGTAAGATGCCTAAACGCTCAGTGTATGGTATTTCAAGTAAAAAATAAATCCTCTCTCCTCTCGCTTTCCCTATCATCAATTGAGATCAATGGTTAAAGGCCTTGGCAGAAAATCTAAATCACAGATAAAGAAGTAATACAAACAGAAAGCCTAATCCTGCTGCCAAGAAGTTGAACAGCAAAAATTTTATTGACGTTAGCACAGGCTAGATTGGGCCCAGGCACAGAGAAACTAGGAAAAGTTGCTATCTAGATTGTATGAGCCAGCATAATGCAGTCTCTAGAGGTTAGGGAGATTTCCCTTTGGAAACACATCCACTGAAATGCTTGAAATGCTGGCGTTTCGTATAACTAAGAGAAGGAGATAGTTCCCAAAACTCAACTTCCCTCACAGACTTGCATATATTCTTCTTGGACTGCTCCAAATACATATATATATATTTCTCTTTCTAGGTGATAGAAAAGCAAACTTTATAGTCCCCATACCTGGACTAGTAGAACATACGTGTAGGTGCACTTTTTGTGTAAAGATGGGCTGAAAAAATGGTATTTTTAACACTTCCCCACAATGTTGCATGTTCTTGCCCTCTTCAAGCTCAGACATCTCTTTACAGGTTTAACACTGTGAGCAGCCACAGCTGCAGGGAGTCCACACTGCTGCATGTATGTGGTCCTTTGTATTCTAACCAGAGGAATCTCTCAGGAGATGGAAATATCAGTACAAGAGCCTTGAAGTGGCCTCTGCTTCTGTAAAGTGACTATGCAAGAGGTGCATCCTCAGCAGACATGAACAGCAATACCACTGCAGCAAACTTTACTGGAAGGCTTTTCCTCCAGGGGATTCATTTAATCTCCAGGTAAATTCAGTTCCCCATGGCCCCACTTGCCACTCAAAGAAGGACATAACCTTGCAGACCCAGTCATACTCAGAGTATTTTTCTTTTCCTGCTATAGTTATTTAGGGATTTCAGAGGGCAGTCCAGAAGGATCAGCTCAGCAAACCCCATATAGCTTCTGATAGCAAACCAAGACAGTGCTTAGCAGCTTGTCACGTGTAGGTATGAATCAGAGGTCAAGGTCAAGTGTCCAAGAAGGCACTACCAAACCATCTGCCACTGCACCCACTGCCTCTTGCACCAGGTTTCCTGGGTAGCTGCCAAAGCCACGGCACTGACTCCACCTGTGAGGCTTGGACCCAGGGTAACACAGGAATTATGCCCCTGGGGAGGAGGAACTGGACACAAGGCAATGGATGGAGTTCCATTTCATCCTCAGCCATGGAAGTAACTGGATTCATGTTTCTTTGGTATCTGTGAGGTCTCTGTTCATCTGTGCAGTTCAGTGATCTCATCCTTGCTGCTTGTCCCAAGGTAAAATAAATTTATGGATTTAAGGTGACTGAAGGTTTTTAAAACAAATCTCTTCTTGTCCCTCAAGGAACCTAAAAAAATCATATTTCAGCTTTCTGTTTTGTTTAAATGGCATCACACAACTCCATTGCCCTCCCGGAAATATCACCAAGAAACTGCCTCAAATATGACCTGGGAGAGTGCTGATGCAGTTGAAGTAAATCATGCCAGTCATCCAGAGTGAACTTTTATTCCCATTCTCCTTATAAAAATAATATTAACCAAGGTAAAAAAAAAAAAAAAAAAAAGAATGCTGACTTTCTTGGAACTGGCTATCACTTGAGTGGGTCAATTTAAGGTTTTTAGTGAATATATTTCCCTCATGCTGCTTGAGGCCTTGAAGAGGAACTACTATACCTCTTCCAATATTTTTCAGTGCTGTGTGTTCTATAAAAAAAGAAATCAGATAGACACAGCACTGAACTCTCTCCTTTTGTCCAGTTTGGCTGGAAGTTTTGCTGATTCTGATTGTTGAAATACAATCAACCCAAACCCAAGCTGCCCTCCTTCTGAACATTATTTTTTTCAAACATAAATAGATTTTTTTTTAATGGAGACAAATACTGAAGAGTGAAATGCCTTGTGTGAATTGCCACGATGCCATCAGAGCCATGTCAATTTCTGTGAGGTGAAAAACCATCCTGGGTATTCAGTACACTAAGGCTGCTGTAGACAGTTCTGCTGGGAAGGAATGTGGGAAAATATAAGAGGTAAAAAGATGTGCCTTAACCCCTCTAGAAACAGCAGGTTCATATTTCAGACCCATGGAGTCACAGACTGATACGTTTCTTAAAAGGAGTCAAAAAGTCACAAATTCTGTTCACTGAGCAGATGTTCTCCAGGTAATAGCAAAGGCGTGTTTGATTAATACTCTTTTACCAACATATTTAAAATTTGCCCCTCAGAGCTGTTGGCTCTTTAATAAAATTCCTGTTCAAAAGGAGAGTAAAAAGGAAGCAAAGGACCAGCTTCTAGGTGTAAAACTAGTGTTATCCTCATTGAAACCACTCTGAAGCCAATAGAGCAAACAACTTGAAGTAAGGAAAAATCTGACATTTTCTTGCCATGTTCTGGCAGCAAATATATTTTTGACCCTCACTGGCAAGGAGCTGAGAGTTGTTCCCATTCCTGTCAGTAGAGTGCTTGCTGGTGGGCAGTTCACCATTGCCATGAGCCTTTTGTTTCCAGTAAAGTAGACATGAGTTCACAGTCATGTGCATGCCTCATGCACTCATGACGTGTGTGACTAGGGGTAATTCAAATAGAAATAATCACATTAGCTCAAAGATGGAGATCAAAAATCTTATTGACCTTTACAGGCAGTGACACTTTCATTCTGACCACTGTGCTCAGGACCAAGTCTTGATGGTCATTTCATACCACTGAAGAAAACAGAGGTACACTGCAAGATGCCATGGGCAAGAGTAATATATTTTGTCTCTATATGATTTGGGTTTTTTGCCTTTGATGACAGGATTCATTGCAGAGGTTCAACCAGATGGCATGGAAATTTAAGAGTCACAGACAGCATGAAGTCTCTTTTAGGAGAATCTGGGTATTGTGAACACTTACAAATTGGTCATTTATGTCAAAATATAAGAATTAGTGTGAGATAACAGATTCTTCCACATATGGAAGTCATGGCCACAACATCTAATTTATTATATACCATTTGCCCAATGAATCTAATATCATAAGCCAAACAAAAGACAGTCATTTTGTCCATAGAAACTTCAGGTGTTGGATGTGAACTCAAGAGACACATGGTCTGAATGCAAAAAGGGGTTGAAGTCAATGTGTGCCACTGTAGCAGAACTGTTTGGTGGATTTGGTCCCCTTGACCCAGAGCAGAGAATCTTTCTGATTTCACTGTTGAAAAATGATGAGAAGTGAATGCCATATAAAAGTACTGAGATCAGAGATACCCTGTGGAAAAGGGAGAGCTGTTTGAGCTGGTGGCACTTTAGTGAACCAATGGAATTTGTTCCAAGGGAGTGTGTACAGGCACTGGTGGTTCAGTGAAACATCACAGTATGGTCAGTCTCTGAATCTGCTTGGGGTCTAGAGTGATATGAGGAGAGAAGGAAATCTGAAAAATTCAGGTCTAGCCACAGCTGGCTTAATACACACCTCAAACCAGAGACACAGCCATACCATCATGTGTCTGATTTCCTGGACAGAGAATGCAAGGTGAAGGGTGCCTTGGAGAAGGGGCAACCCAAAAGCTTTCATGACATTTAAATCTCATGATTCCTGCAGCCCATTGATTCTCCTGCTCTGATGCACAAGGATGTGTTTCACATGCTCTGGATGTGCAGTTCTACATGATCAGCCCATGCATGCACACATCTCACCATGGGCCTGGGACACATCTCTCAGTACTGAGCACCCTGGTTACACAGTGCTGCTGCTCTCAGCACATGTTTGTTAATCACACCTGAATGAGGGTTACTACTTCTGGGTAAGCAATCAAAAGTTTAAACTGCATCTGTGTAAATATTCACCATCACATGACTCTGCACTCCCAGCAGAATCAGGAGTCATCAAGCAAATGCCCATGGCTTGTCTGGGTGTATCACCAGCTGTCTGCATGGTTTTGTCCTTTTTCAGTGGCAAATGTGGGCTTAGTACTAGTGCACGTGAAGGACTGGTGGCTTCACAGAAAAGCAGGTGCTCTGAAAGCTTTAAATAGCTCTACCACATACTTCAAACATGACTGGCAGCACTCCTAGTATTCTCCCCTGCATTATTTGGCCAAGAAGCCTCAGCCTTTAGCTTCCAGACTTGGCCATTTCAACCTTAAGCCTCCATATGTCTCAGTCCTTGAGAGCATCCCACCACTGAACCTTGTTTAACACAGGTATGGCTCCCCGGGGTGCTGTTCAAACATGCCAAGGGAGTGGAACATAATGAGAACCCATGGCAGGGCATCTTTAATTTAAGCCAGGATTTGAACCCAGGCCTTGGCAGATGTCTAGGAGAATTTTGCCCGTGTGCTTGTTTTCCTCCTTTCTTTTTCCAAGTGTTTGTTTCCCAGTTTGCACTAAATTTTATTGAAAACATCAGGCTAATAGCAATGGGGAGAGTGGTTGAGTAGATTTTGCCTCTTTTTCCCTTTTCTTTCTGGAATGCAGCCATCAAAATAAACATTAAATGCAAAATGCTGGGGCTTGAGTTATTACTTGTGAGGGTGCTGGGAGGGAAATTTATAGCAACATTACTGTGTTTTGCTAGAAATCTCTTAATGCACCAAAGTGGAGAGGTGTGTGTGTTTTTTATTAAAATGTTGCACTCTATAAATCTGAGCAGCAGGGAGGACACAGGTGGGCCCGGGGCTCAGCTGACTGGACTGTCATTCTAAACTTGGGGAAGGTCTGTCTGACTGTCCTCCCACCCCACCCCAGCATCAGCACAGCAACAGGCTGCACTGGCTGTGGAGGCTCTGCCTTCATTACATCAGCCTTCCAGCACCTAAAGTGGAAGGAGGGAGAGGGACTTTTTGCAAGAGCATGTAGTGACAGGACAAGGGGGAATGGCTTTAAACTGAGAGTAGGTTTAGATTAGATTTTAGGGAGAAATTCTTCACCGTGAGGATGGTGAGGCACTGGAACAGGTTGCCCAGAGAAGGTGTTTATGCCCCATCGCTGGAAACGTTCCAGGCCAGGGTGGACAGGGCTTTGAGCTACCTGCTCCAGTGGAAGATGTCCCTGCCCGTGGCAGGGGGATTGGAATGGGTGATCTTTAAGGTCTTTTCCAACACAAACTGTTCTATGATTCCTTGTTGTTATTGTTATTGCTGTTGGGTTTACTCCCTCTTTTTGTCGTTCTGATTTTTAAGCCACCAAAAATGACCAGTCACACTGTCATTGCTCCTGCTTTGATAGCAAATTTCCTAATGATATCATTCAAACACTGTTCCTTTTCGGACTTTCTCAGTGACCTTCTCTTGTGCCCTGGCAGCAATGTGTCCTGATGAGAAATTTTCATGAGTGCATGACCCCTAAAAGCTGAGGATGGCAGCTGGGCAGAGGTCTGTTGCTGTGACTGGGCAAGATATTCACCACACAATTTGGAGACTTGGGTGCACTTCACCAAGGTTGCTAACTTAGTACTTAATACAGGCTCCAGGAAAGCTGACGAAGCTCAGGACCTAGAGAAATACCAGTCACTTGTGTCCCTGTGTCTCAGTGGATAAGGTACTTTTTCCTGAAATTCAGAGGCTGGCCGTGCTGTCACCTGGGCTGCTGCTGAGCTGCTCACTGAAGGAAGGAGCAGAGACCCACAGGACTCACTCCGGGGCTCTTTCCCAGCATGCTGTGGACAGCAGACATTGTGGCTGAGTGAAAGTTCAAGGAATCACTGTTTGAGGCTCATTTTCTCTACCTTAAATCAAGGGTAGAGAAAATGGTTCTTCCCTCAGGGTGAGACTTTAAAGTAAGGATGTGACATCGCTGCGGAATGTCCATGCAGGCAGGCGTGTCCTCAGCCTGCTCCAAGGCTTGCAAAATATCTTGGGTGCTTTCTGTAAGACCAGTCCTGGACCATCCTGTGGAGGGAACTTGCGAGCCCTCTGAACTGACTCCCCATTAATTAGACATGGTTCTGACACAATAAGCCTTGATAGGATATTTTACAAATTAAAAAAAAAAAAATAGCAGTGTTCCTGAAAGGCTTAAAAAAAATAAACAAGCAAATGAGTAAGAGGAAAGAAGGGGTCATATCTACGGTCCAGGAGACTGGAAGAGCAGCATGAAGCCCCTGCTAGGAATCACATCCATCAGAGATCCCGCGGCTGCGGCTGCGAGACCCGGCCGTGGCAGAGAGCTGCGCCCCCGGGCAGCCCTCGGGCCGGGCGCTGTGTGCCCGCGGCTGCCCAGGGCTGCGGACTGTCCGACAGAAGGCACCGTGCAAAGAAGCCGGAGATTTTATTTGCAAATCCCCTTTGTCCTGCTCCCCTCCCTCTTCGGGACAGTTCTGGAAGGGACTTTTCCAGGGCTTGCCTAAGCCCCCCAAAAAGTACACGTTCCCCTTCCTGTACTCCTCCTCGAATGAACCTGCTGATAAAAGGGCGGTTTCCTCCGGCTCCAGTGCCTCGGAAAGCAGCGCTCTGAGCAGCGGGATGGGAGAAAGCCGCTGCCGTGGCCCCGGAGCAAGCATGGAGCCCAGCGCGGGCGCTCCTCACCCGGGCCAGGAGCTCAGAAGTTCCGCGGCACATTTAGCCATTGCCCTGAGTAATTAAATCGTGCTGGGCAGCAAATTTTGGCGCAAATCACAAGGAAAATAAGTTTGTGCGTGGTGCACTGTCCGCCTAAAATTGTGCTGTGATATCTGTAATTGGTACGCAATTGTTATCAGGAAAAGAAAAATCGTCATTATAATTCCTAGCACTGGGTCAGGAGTTGCTTTATCTGGGAAGATCTGTTTTCCTTTGGTTTATATCTGGTTTAAGGGGGCTGCTTAGACATTAAAACGAGAAAGGTGCATTTGTTACAAACAACCCCGGAAATATCTACCGGAGAGAAAGGCTGGGAGAGGAGCAAACGAAATTCAAGGGCCAGGCAGGACCGGGGACGGGGCTCAGCCGGCCGCTCCATCGCGGCAGCCCGAAGGTTCGGGGGCGCCGAGCAGAGCCCCGTAGAGTGCGGGATCGGGCACGGATCTGCCGCCCCTCTCCCAGACCTGGATCCGCCTTGCCCTTGCCTCATAACTGCAATAACAAGTATCCACACTTCTCTGGGAGAGCTTTTCATCCTCCCTTGCCAGCAGGCACCAGCTGCTGCTCGCCGAGGGATGCTGGAGGTGGGTCTGCGGGCTGGGCCAGCGGCCTGGGCGGCGAGGCCGGGTCTCAGCACCAGACATGACGGACCGGAGACGAGCTCCCTCTCGCTCAACCTCCCCTCCTGCCCCAGCCTGTCCCCGTCTCTTCTCCCTCGCCCCCGCCGCCGCGGGCTGTCCCAGCTCTGCCCTGCTCATAAAGGTCAGGGAGAGCCGCTCTCGCCGCGCTGACAGGTGCACCAGCTGCCACTGGATGCCTTCGGCTCGGAGCTCCCTCCTCCTTGACCTCTTTGTTTCAAGCGCAGGGCAAGGAGGACATTCTGAGGCCGACGCAGCCCAAGGGGAAATGCCTATCCCGCGGCGCATCGCGGCCCCGGCCTCAGAGGTCACCAGTGTCGGGAGCAGTCCTTGTCCTGTTCCTGGGACCAGAGCCCGGACGCTTGAGGCGGTGGGTCCGCCCGGTCCCGTAGCACATTCCCAGGACAGGGGGGCGGTACCCAGGTGCCGCATCCCCGGGGCTCCGCTGCCCCGCCGAGCCTCCCGCAGCTCCCGGAGTGCTGCCGTGCTGCCTCCCGCCGTGCCCTCGGCAGGAGCCGCGGGGCCAGCTCGGCCGCTGGCTCGGCATCACCGCCCGGACGAGCAGCGCTTCCCCCGACGGCAGAGCCGCCCTGCCTTCACTGCGCCCCAGCTTCTGAATTACGCAAAAAATAGCCCTGATTTCAGAGCCAGGGCTGGTAACGCAAAAGGAAAGTGTCGAGCAAATGAATAGCAAGTGTGTATTTCCCCGCGTGAAGGAATTTACCGACAGCCACCAGGGATGGCATATTCAATATAAACACCGTCCCCCCACCATCCCAGGTCTGTACGAGGTGCTTGGAAGAGGGACGAAGTGAGCGGCACGGCTTTAGCTCAGCCCGGCTCTACCGTCTAAGCCGGTCTGTGGTCCTCAGACCCGGCTCAGCCCGGACCGGGACACGGTGCCAGCGGGGTGCGCTCCCCGCGCCCGGCGGGACTGGGGCGCGGAACGGGGTGCGGGGGGCGCGGGGCCGCCCCTGCTCCATCTTCCCATTGGTCCTCACGTACTGGCGTCACCCGGGGCCCCGCGAGCGCGATGCCAAAAGAGGTGATTTTCCATGTTTTTCTGGGAACACCGGGGAAAGGACGGGATCGAGGTGTTTCTGCTGCGCCGGGGACCCCGGGCTCCGCTGAGCCCCGGACAGCGCAGGGCACAGCCCGCAGCGGAGCCCAGCCGCCCTTCTCCGGCCGCGGCAGCCTCGGGGTCTGCGTGCAGGACCGGGTACATGAATGCCCTTCGCTGCCCGCAGCTGGGCGCGAGATCCACACTGTCTGGGAAATGAAACAAAACTTAAAATTAAAATAAAAACTAGGGGAACACAATTATCATCTTTGCGGCCCGCAGCAGCACCCTATGCACCTTAGGGACCCGGGCGTCATGCGAGCAGGGCAGGCCATGGTGGCTCTGGCCCCCTCCTCCCGCCGCCCCCTGTGCCCCGCACGGAGAGGGTTGGGGACCCCTGCCTCGCCCCCTCCTCCCGAGCGGGCACCGGGGCCCCACCATGAGCTGCTCAGCCCGAGGACCGGCAGCGGCGGCAGCTCGGGTCCGGCGGGTCCCTCACCCAGCAGGTGCCCGCTTTGGTGACAGCACACAGATACACAGGCACAGGTGGCCTTGGGGATCCTCATGGAGCCCTCCGTCCCCGGAGCAGCAGGACGGGCCGCGCTGCTGAGCGAGGGCCGAGAACACGGCCGAAACGCGGGGCTGAGGGATGAGAGCCTGCGGGAAGCGGGGCTCTCCTGCTGAGGTGGCTGTAAGAGGCAGCGGGGCGGGATCTAAGGAGGCGGATGAAAAAGCTTTGCCCGTACAAGCCCGGAGAGGCAGGGGCTAGACTGGCCAGCGTCGGAGCCTGGTCCTTCCTTCTTCCCGGAAAGAAGGGGAGCGGGTCAGCTTCAGTTCTCTGCAAGCTCTTTCGTTACACGAGAAACGCGTTTTAGCAACATTCGATATTTATTCCCGAGGAAAGGCTCAAAAGGCAGGAGAGCAAAGCCCCCGCACCGTGCAGCTCAGGCCCCGGCCGGTGCACGGCAGGAAGCAGGAGCCAGAGCACAAGGCGGCAGGTACCGGCCGGACGGTCACTAAGCAAGCTCCATCCTGAAATAAAGATGCAGCCTTCATCCCGCTGGGAAAAAAAAAAAAAAAAAAAAATATATATATATATATATATATATATATATATATATATTGGAGGAGATTAGCACGAGTACTTTTCTCCCCTCACTCCCCCCTTGCAGTGGCGTTGTAAATAGGTTGCCTTCAGATCTCGGTCCAGTACAAAAGGAGCCCGCAGGTCTGAAGTGACCACACAAACCAATCCGTTGGGGGAAAAAGTTCGAAACAGTTTTCAAGAGCAGGGCTCTGCCGAAGTGCCAGGACGGAACGGTGTGAAAGATCTCCCCTCTCTCCATCCCTCTCTCCAGTGAAATGACCCCGCTCCCTAAACCGAGGTATTTGCTGGATCCGGCACCCCGGACTCCTGCCGTGGCTCTCCTCAGCCATCCCGCCGCCGCTCTGGCTGCAGCCATCGGGAATACCGGGAGGACGGCGGAGGCTTGAGAGGACACCCCTCAAGCCGCGGGTTTCCCTCGGAGGTGGCTGGGAAAGTGGAGAAGAGCATTCCCGCCTCCTCCCCCCGGCCTCCTGCGAGAGCCGGGCTCGTCCCAGCAGCCGTCCCGCCTGCCCGCTCCTCGCAGCCCAGCGCTGCCGCCCCCGGTGTGCAAGGACCAGCGGAAACCTCGGCCTTTCCCCTGGACTTTACACAAGCCTGAGTGTTTAAATCACACGTGAATAAAGATTTATTTTTCTTCCAGAAATCGAAATGCAGGATATGCCCGGCATCGCCTGCGCCTCGCTCCGCGTCCTCACCCGGGAGTGACGCCCGCCCTTGCCTCGGCGGAAAGGAAACAGCTCCTCGGAAACAAGCTAGTCAGGACTGCCCTGGGCTGTCCCTTCTCCCCGGGGTGTCGCCGGCAGGCGACACCTGGAACGCCCGGAGCTGCAGATTCCTGGCGATTCCCGCATCTATCACTCGGTCGGTGCGAGCTGCCGTCCATGAAGGCGGGACCGGCTGGCTCTCACATGGGCTCCCGCAGCTCTGGGGGAGAAGGGACCCTCGGGAGTGACCTCTTCCAAAACCGACAGGGACCATACCTGAAAATTGTCTCGGTATAAAGTCCATGTCCATATGGAATTGGTAAAGAGCGCAGACCTTTCGACGGCTCATTTTCCCTTCCCTTTTGGATGCGTTTGGTGCAGGGACAGGGCAGATTTGGGGTCACTCGGGGGAAAAATGATGAGACCGTGTTTCAAACGGTGCGCGTGCCTTCGCGCCCTTGCTCTGCGGATCGCGGGTCCCGCAGTGGAGAATGCAGAGCCCGGGCGGGCAGAACGCCGCGGCCGGAGGGACACGACCGTCCCGGCTGCACCGCCACACGCAGCTCCATCGCCTCGCTGAACGGGAGGGCGGCTACAGCTCCCTGCGTGCTTTTGTATTCGCAAGGCTCCGCTCCCCGCTAACGGGGGCCGAGGGGAATCCCCCGTCACACTAGCTGAGAGAACTGCACGCCAAACCTAGTCCAGCTAAATGAAAACAGTCAGGAAAAGTGATTTCCCGGTTATTCTTCCCCACGCCCGCTAGATCGCCAGGTATTTGCGCACGTCCTTTCCCCCGGTAACGATTCCCGAATTAACCTTCCGCTTCTGGGGATGCAAATTGGTTCTTAGGCAGAGGGTTCCATTGCTGTCCTTTCCGAGGGCTGCGGATCAGCCCTGACTTGAAGTTAATGGATTTTTCGTTATAATTTGATGCAAGGAGGGGCTAGCCGACACTTCTGACCAAAGGAGCTCTGGGCAGCTCTCCTTCGGGTCGGCCACGCTGCGCTGCCTCTGCGAGCCACTGCATTGCAGCGTTTCTGGATAAAAATGTTACACATATATAAATACACACACACACACACACACACACACACACACACGCGTGTGTGTTTATAATCTCCAAATATCTCCCTTTAGTTTTTTGCTCTTGCCGGTGTTTAACTTTGCCGAAGAGAAATCCCGAGGCCGAGTATAATGCTGTAGCATCGACAGCTGCCCTCACATCATTTCTTTCAGGCTTCTTCTTCGTTCCCCCAAACAAATTGCAGGGGAAGGAACTGGGGAACACGTATTTAAAGCGCCCCTCCACCGTGAGTGACGCTGCGAGTCGGCTGCGGAGGAGCTGGGGATGCGGGACTGAGGTGCTCCCGGTGCCCAGGGCAGCTGCCCTTCGGCGCAGCCGCTCGCAGGCTGCCGGTGCCGGCAGTACGCGGGCTCCCTTGGCCGCGTCGATGCGGATTTTAGAAAGGCTTTCATGCATTGAGTTGGTTTGGTTTTTATTATGTCGTGGACGAGGGAAAGAATGGGGCCTGCAGTGGGGTGGGTGAGTTTGGGAGGGGAGAAAGAAAGGACGAGAAAATAATTAAGTAGAGGTAATAAAGAGAATAAGGAAGGCAAATCCGCTGAAAGCTTTCTTGGACTAGAAAACAGCGAGCCCGGCCCTGCTCTGAGGGAAACTCGCAAAATGGTTTAAAATCTCGTAAATGAATCCGTCTCTGGCTGTTTTTAATGACGACGTCGCTAGAAATCCCTTCTGCTTCTGGGGGGCGAGGGGTGGGCGCCTATTCTTGTCAGATCCGAGCTAATGAAAACGGCGGTGCCGGTCTTGCTCGAGGAGCAAAGGCCTGGAGGGTGGCGGTGGCCACGGGCCCCTCCCGAGCCGCCGTCTCGGGGGTCACATTCCCATTCTGCCGCATCCCGCTCCCCCCCAGATATACACATACACAGATGAACGGCACGAGTGCCCCCGCTCTGCACGGCATGGGGGAAGCTCCGCGGGGGAAGGGAGGACACATGGTTCGGGCCCGGCGGGACCCGCTGCGAGCCCAGAGCAGCAGCCGGTGCCCCCGCTCCCCGCCCGCTGCCGGCTCCGCTGCGGCCCGCGCTCCCGAAGGGGTTAAGGTTCTTCTTGTCTTCCCGTTCTATTACTCGTTTTTCTTTTATTTCGTTAAATTCTTTTCTTTTCTTTTCTTTTCTTTTCTTTTCTTTTCTTTTCTTTTCTTTCTTTTCTTTCTTCCGGAGAACTGTGGATTTAGTTTGCATAATATCTTTATTACTGAAAACTTCAAGGTAAGTGAGCAATGGAAACCAGATGTGGGGATGGGAGGAAGGCAGAGTAAGAGTAAGTAAGGGGTAGCAGGAGTTAACTGGGGGAGGAGAGGAATCAGGTTGATGGTGGGGGGGGGGGGGAAAGGACGACGAAAGGTGAGTATTGATTTATTTTTAAGCTCTTTCTGGGTTGTAATTGACCCCTCAAACCAAAAAGGGCTCCTGCCAGCCTCTGTCCCTTTGCAAGTCACCTCTGGCAATCCCAAAGGCTTGGTCCAATTCTGTGTGCTTGGTGACCCTGTTAAAATCCGTCCCTGCTGCCCTCCCGTTTGGATCCAATAGTTTTACATCTGAGGAGAGCACGTTTTTAGAGGTAAATTAATAATGACCATCATAAACGTGTGGCGAGACCCGACGGAGAGCTCGCCTGGCTCTGTGCAGGGCGATTGCGGCACCGCCGTGCCACCGTAAAGAAATGGCTCACGGCAGCGCTGGCAGAGCTGTCGGCCCTGAAGGGGTTAACGGGCAGGGGGAGGCTTAAAGGCAGATAGCTGCGGGGAAAATCCGTATTGCCTTTAATAGAGAGAAGGGGGTCGCAGAGGCGAGGGTCCCCACAGCTGGGGCAGTGAGCAGAGGAGAGAGACGGAGCGAACAGAGCGTGTCACGACCATTAAATCGTCCCCGGCTCTTCCGCCGACGCGGATGCCGCACTCATCCCTTCGTGGAGTTTATGTCATCTGCTTGATTTTCTGGTTTATAATCATAAAAATTTAGGGGCTGGTTTGTTTTTCTGGTTTGGTTTATTTTATTTTTTTTTTTAACGCAAAAGATATGACCTCCATCTTCCCTCTGCTTCCACACACCCCCATACACACACACACACTCACACACACCCCTTCCTAGGCCCCCTCCCCTCCACTGTCATCATCTACATATTAATTGGGGGAGAGGTCTCCCTCTCTCTCTTTTTTTTTTTTTTTTTTCCTATGTGGTGGGGGGGGAAAGCGCAGGGAAGAGCCTCTTTAGAATGTAGTTTGGAGGGAGACACGGAGGGCAAGCGTATGTGAGAGAGGGAGGGAGGGAAAGAAAAAGACCCCTTTTACTGTGCGAGAACTTAAGGGGGTTTGGAGATCTGGTCAGCTTTCACAAACATCTGAATCCTCTTAGAGCTCCCCGGCCCAGCTGTGAGTGTGTGTCTATGCGAGAGGGAGAGAGAAAGAGTGGCTCCTGGTGCCCCTCCAAGCGCATTAAGGACACTCGGGCCTTTTAATTTTAGGAATGAATGCTGATACTTGTGTTTCTTATTGTGATCCGGCTGCCATGGATTCCTACTACAACGCAGCCTCCCAGGACACAGAAGGCTCCTCGCCTTTTAGGGCATTTCAAGCAAGTGACAAGTTCAGCCCTACTTTCCTGGCCAGCAAAGGACAAGGCTTTGGTGACAGCAGCACTAAGTGCCGGAGCCGCTACAGCCAGCAGGAATGTCAGTCCCTGGATGGCAGCGTGCAGGCTCCCGGCTCCGCCGGCTCTCCGGCCTCCTTTAACAAATACCCTCCGCAGCAGCAGCAGCCGCCGCACCTCTATATGCAGCGAGGCCCCTGCAAAACCCCCCCGGACAGCAACATCAAGCTGCAAGAGAGCAGCGGCCACAACGGAGCCCTGCAGGTCCCCTGTTACGGTGAGTCCTTGGCGTGCGGCGGGGAAGCACTGCAGGCGGAAACGGAGAGAGACTCCCGGGCCTGGGAAGCACCTCCCGGGAATGTGGGGGGCGGCTGCCTGGCAGGACAAACCCTAGCGGGGTCAAGGAGACCTTGCCCGGCTCCGGCGCGCAGCCCCCTCTCGCCGCAGCGGGGGCCGCCGTGCCCCACGAGTATCCTCGTCCCCAGCCGGCTCTGGAGCCCGCGATGCCCGCGGGAAGCCGCCCTTCCCCCGGGTCCCGCTTCGCCGCGATCTTAGTCGTAGTTTCGGGTTGCGGGCGATGCGCTCCCGCAAAGAGTTAGCTCTTGTGCAATGCGGGGAACTCCGTGGAAACCGGGACAGAAAGAGAAAGAGCGGAGCGCCGGGCTGTGCAATGTATTCTCCGCGGGGACCGTTTTCCGCAGAAAGAATTTCTGGAAAATTTCGCCGAAATCATCATTTTTGCGGTAACGGCCTCTCCTGTCTCTCACTTTCCCCTCTAATTGCCGCTCCACTAATTGATTTCTGCCCGGCTGCAGATAACCCCCTCGCATCCCCTCCGTGGGTCATTAGCGGCAATTAAGACACTCCCTCGCGCTGGCGCTCGACAGTACAGCCGGGAACGGGGGCGCTTCTTATGTCGTTTCCGACCGTGGTTTTAAAAGGTTTTTTTCGGGAGGTTTCCGCTGTATCGGGGCAGTTAGGGAAAAGCAAAACAAACAAATAGCTCCCCCTTAAAACAAACAGAAAAATTCAACAATGAAACAAATAAACCCCCTAAGTTTTCCTTAGTAGAGGAGGTGGAAAGGAAAGCTCTTCCTTTCCCTCCCGGTGATCTCTCAGTGGGCAGAGGGGCTGTCCCGGCCTAGATTCAGAGCGCGTCTCCGCTGACGGGATCCCATTCTCGATGCATTAGTCCCAAAGGCGAGGACACCTATAGGACTGTGTCTCGAAGGAGACCCTAAGACGGACAATGACTACGGACTGGGAGCACAGAGGAGGTGGAAGAGGTCCGGGTCAGGCCAGCAATCCCACTTCTAGGTTACTTGCCGTCATTTGAGCACTCTTTGCTCTATTTACCCTTTCCCTCCATCTCTAGACTTAAAAGAGGGTAGAGGCCCCTCACTTACTTCTACCTGTCTCCCAAACCCCGGCTTGCCAGGTCGCCTTCAGGTGCCGTCCCTCGCCCCGGACTTGCAGCTGAGGTGTCCCCGGATCCAGCTCCACAGCCCCAGCTCCCCCACGCACAGGTGACTCCCCCCCTTCGCAGGAAAAGGACATTAGGTCCTCTCCATACAGCCGTGCCCGGGAGCCGCAGGCATAGCCCAGCTCCGCTGCGCCCGGACCCGCGCGGGTCCTTCCTGCTCCCGGTGGCACAGCCATCCTCCCGCGGGTGGGATCTCCTCACCGGGCCGCGCAGGGGCATGAGGGCTCTCTTTGAGGGCTGCTTGCACACATTTGCTGACCAGAGCTGACCCTCACTTACGCTCCCTCTCTTCCCCTGCCCTTTCCCCGTGAGCGGACAATCCCCACCAGCGTCAGGCCCGCTCCGCATCCGCGGAGGCCCTCTGGGACCAGCCCGGACTCCGCGGTTAAGGACACACGGTGGGACCGGGGAGACCTGTGGGGCTGAGGCCCTGTGCAGGAGATAACCGCTCCCCGCTCCTTCTGGGAATGGGGTCGCAGGTCAGTCCCCCATGCCTTCCCCGGCGCCCCGACATCCTCTCTCTGCTAACCGGTCTCTTGTTTTTGTAGGTTGCAAGGCCCAGGGCGCCGGCATAGCCTGTGATGACACATTACAATCCCCCAGTAGAATCACACGAGTTTATTGCCTTCCTAACACCGCCGGGGTTCCCCTGATTTATTTTCAAGCGAGGCTCGAGGTTCTCCTTCAGTGGGAGCCCGGCGGTGGCGGATGGCCCGGCCCGGCCCAGACCGCGCTCGTTGTGAGCCCCTTGTGATGTGGCTGGGGACGGTGGGCTGTAATGAGAGACACATGGTTCGGCAAGGATAATTAACAGCAATAGCGATAATAATAGTGCTTAATGGTTGAAGGGAGAGACTCGCTAATAACAGACAGATCGGGGTTTCGCAGAGCGACTGCAACATCCATAGGCGCCTCTCCGCCTTTTCCCAAACCGCGAGACCACCGCGCCCGGCGCAGGAGTTGTGCCCGAGGAACCCCCGCGAGGGCTGCAGGGACGGGGAAACCTCGGAGTCGGGGCAGATCCCCCCCGGCGCGGTGAGCCCGGGGGAAGAGAAAGCCGTGCTCGTTCTCCGCAGCGGGCACGGGCGCGGTCAGCAGCGCACACGCGGCGCTCACGGCGGTCAGGAGAGTTACCCGGAGAGGATCGCTCGGGAAGCCGGGGACAGGCGACTGTCCCACTGCTTCCCGCCGACACCCGCCGCAGCTTCGGTGCTTCGGCGCTGGTACTGCCGTGCGCCTTGTGCCGAGGTGAAGGAGCCGCTGGCTCCCCGCGTCCCCTGCTGTCCGGGCCTGAGCGGGATGCTGGAGTGGTGGGACGCCGTGACTGTAAACCCCTCGATTTTAAACACAACAAAATCCCAAAATAAGAGGATACAAACCCCAACCAAGCAAAACAGAAACCGAGGCCAGCCAGCAGGCAGGCTCTCCTGCCAGGCGATACCCAGGCGGCCGGCTCCCCCCGCGCCCATCGGCGCCGTGGGCCCTTCGCCCGGGCCGGTCCCCTCCTGGGGGTGCTGCTCCCCGCACGGCGGCCCTGTAGCCCTCGCCTTTCCCCTGGTGGCTGTGGAGGCCCGGGAGAGCCCGGAGCCGAGCAGGCGGGGGCCGGGCCGGCGGGGCACGGCGGGCATGGCACACACCCGGCTTGCTGGAGGGACAGGGTGTCCCCTCCTTTTTTTAGTTGTATAATTTCATTTTATTTCTTTAATAAACAAGTCTTTTTGAGTTATAAAAAGCCCGAGCCTACCATCTATTGCCCTCGGCTTCTATTTCTAGATCTAAGACCTTCCACTGCGTTGTACGGATAAATATAGGCCAGGGAGAGCTGCGGCCGTAAATACACGGAGGACACGGACGGCAATCGTCGGAGCGCTTCCAGCCCGGCTTCTGGCAGGGACAGCGGCACCGGCGGCCCTGGCTCTCGGCCGGGCTCCCCGCGGCCCCCTCGCAGTGGCGGCTGCCAGCCTGTCCCTATGGGGTTCCCGGCACGGCTCCTTCTGTGCCTACCCGGGGCCCGCTGCCCCTGCCCTGCGACGGGTCAGCAGCCTCGCCCTGCTTACCCCGCGTTCCCTGCCTCCAGCAGGGGTACGGGTTGTTCCACAAACCGGCATGGGCAGTGAAAGCAGAATTCTTAAAAAAAAGTCACAGAATGGGAGAATCTTCAAGGTTGGAAGAGACCTTCAATATCATCTAGTCTTGAGAACAGGTTATATATCTTGGCTTAGGAGGGGAAAAAGCTTTTGGATGATTTATGTGCTGTAGTAATCTGACTTGCTATTTCTACTGCGTGGAGCTGAAGTAAGTTATATTTCTTGAAACATATGTATTCACATACCCCTATACACACAGAAATGTATACGTATATTGCTGTCTAGAAATTCCGGCTGGAACAAAATCCTTTCGGGAGTGAAGGCCAACGTGATGGGGATGTTTGCTCAAAGGAAACAGGAGAAAGGAAACGGCTTTCTCTAACAGGGGAAATTCTTTAAGTACCCCGTTATGCAAATAACGACCACTTTTTTATTTAGCTAGCAAATAAAAAGTGCGGCCGTAAGTGCGTTATTATTAGAAGTACAGAAAGCCACTGCTGTAGGAATCGGAGGCTCGCCGCACGCTTTTTAAATTGACACTTTTAATGGTTTTCTCCCCCTCCTCGTTCCCCGATGTAACGTAAGCTGCAGGCACGGCAGGAACGAGCTCGCTGGCGGTCCCTCTCCGCCTCCCGCGAGAGACCGACCGCTCGCTGCCGGGCGCTCGGGGCTCCCCGCGGCGCCGCACGGAGCCCCCGCCGGCGTTCAAGGGCTCTGCGGAGCTCGCCGCCCGCCGCGGAGGGCCCCCTTCCCCCGGCTTCCGCCACAGCCGCACGCCCAGGGAGGAACGGGGGCCGTGTGCTCCCCTTGGGGCTCCCCCACCTCGGGCGATGCCGTGTCCCCGCACCGGCATCGGGCCGCCCTGCCAAGGATCTCGGCAGGAGCGGCTCTGCCAGGAGGGGGATGGCGGTCCCTGCCCCTCGCCCGCCGAGAGCCCGGGGTGCAGGGGCTTGGGGAGGGGTGTCCCTAAATGCCGCGGCCCTTCGGTCCTGCCTCCCCTTCCCTCTCCCCGCGGCTTTGATCTCGGCTCCCGGCTCGGGCGGGAGGCGGGCGGGGTGCGCGGCCTCCCCCGCAGCTCTCTCCGCCGGGGTGGGCAGATGCCGCTGCCCGGATTCCCGCGGGGAGCAACACGGGACTATAAAGGGGAGAGGTGCGCGGGAGGCAGGCGCGAGTGGGGAAGCGGGGCAAGGGGACAAGGGGAGACGTGATCCAAGCTGGCATCAGGGAGCAGGAGCCGGCCAGCGGAGCCAGGAGGGCGGGAGGCGAGGCGAGCTTCAGGGAGCAGGGCGGCAGAGCCGGCCCTTCCCTGCTGCTGATGTGGGACCGGCTGCACGGCGAGGCTCGGCCGCCGGCTCCCGGCGTGCTGCTGACGCCGCCCTGGCAATAGCCCTCTCTTTTCCACAATAGGGCCACCAGATCTGCCATTCAAGGGTTCCGGCACCCTCCCAGGGAGGGGAGGGAGCTCTCGCCAGGAGTTTGGCTAAGCCTCTGTTTGAACAGACACTCGGAGGTGCGGGATCTCCTCCGCGGAAACCTGCGGGATTTCCTCAGGGAGCCAGACGCGAAGGTAGGGCTCACGTTCCTTACCCCTAGGGCCGCGCAGGAAGGTTTATTCGCGGCTCTTTCCAAAAGGTGTTTTGCGCTTCTCTTGAATTGGACGGTAGAATTGGTAGATCTGGCTGGAGGCTTTTACAGGATTCCTGACCCGAGCTGTTTATAACGCTCATGTGTCAAAGGACCGGGAGACTCCCTCCCCCTGTATCCCCGCCGCTCCCTCCTTGCAGGAAGATTTCTTTTCGCACTAGAGCTGTTTATTTTCGACTTGTCCGCTGCTGATTGGAATTAACTCCGCTTTAGCCCTACACTTCAGCAGCGCACGCCTGTAAACCCAGCAGGACTTTACCAGCAACAAGAAGGTGCGGAAAGAGAGAGAAAGAGTCTTAAAACTTTTACTAGTCTTAATTATTTTGAAAGAAACACAGAGCGAAGCAGACGAGAAAAGTACTGATGTAGAGAGAGATTTGGAGATGCTTATTTGAGTGCGTTTTTTTCCTAAGGGTTTGGTGTAGGAGTCCTATTAACAATATATGCTGATGCCAGATAGCGCAAATGAGCTCTGTGTGTGTTATCTGGAGCTGCAGGCTGTTTATTTTGTGCAGCCTTTTGAGTGTACATTCAGTGTGGTTGCATGACTAACTGGCTGGAGTGATTCACTGGCTGCTTTATGGGTGACTGCTCAAAACAAGTTGTGAATCAAAAGAGATTTCTTTGGCTGTGGTTTCTAACCTCCCAAGTTAAATGCACCCACGGTTTAAGGCGAGCGAATGTACAGACTTCAATCCCTCAGATCGTGAGGATATATTCATTTTCCAAGCCCTGCGTTCACAGCCATGATGAGTTTCCCTTGTAAGAGGGAGGTGATGTCTGAGAGGCTCAGAGCCAAGGTCTGCTGCTAAAGGACATCTCCAGACCTGTACATTTGGTCACCCTAGTTCCTGGCCTTTTAGCCAGTTTTTCTCCCTGGAGTCCTTAAGATGCTTTATTACTTGTTCAGGGCATTTTTGTAGTTTAGCAATTCTCAAGTTAAAAGTGTGAATATGTCTTGGGGCGGTAAGAAGTTTTTATTCTCATTTTACAGTTGGAAAAACTGACTCTTGGAATACCCGAGTGGCTTGTGCAAGGTGAAGCTGTGGCCACTCAGTGGCATCAGTGTGACCTTTTCAGGGCCGTGACTCAGGCAGAAAGAAGCACTCAGCCGGCTTGAGAAGGAGCCACTGCTGGAGTCAGAAACTCATGGAGTGGAGGTCCCATATGTGATTTTGTAGGGACTTTAACTTAGGTTTCTTGACAGCCATGTCCTTATTCTGTGCAAAAAGCTGTAAGCAATAAGTGCATTCTCATATCCTTGTATTTTTCGGTATGCAAAACAGGCTCAACCTGCCAATCCACGTTAATGGTCTAATCTTTAAAAAGTAACTCATCAGTGTAGGCAACCTAAACTGGCCAACACAAGATATGAATTATGCTTTTCAGAAGATGCTGAGCAATCCCTGCCCCAAAAGTCATATGTTTCTGAGGTACTACTCCTACACATCTGAAAAAAAAATCCCATCTCAATTGTTAATCATGTTGGAAAGCACAGGTCTAATATCTTTATGTAGATACATTTTCAAATGGAAAAAAGAGATAGTTGTGGATTAGGAGAAGCCTGAGTGGTAATGCAGCTGATATAGGACCCCTGTGACTTGAGAAACATTTACTAGGAGATGGATGGGAATATTTCATATTAATAAAATGTCAGAGCAATTTATCACAGTTACATGTGTCTCAGCAGCCTCAACTTGTAAAGGAAAGTTCATAAGTAAAGGAGGAAAGCTACTTACATATAATAAATAAATGATCTCTACTTTATTTTCTGTGTAAGTTCAGATGATTCAATGCTATTATACATACTGGTGAATCTGCTTGGCCATATTTTTCATTCATGCTTGTAAATCATCTTCATATTTTGACTGTCACATAAGTAGATACAATGTGAAAGAGCAATTGTGATCATCATGATAATTCTAAGGTCATTTTTTGGTCAAAGAGAGGGATCAATGAGAAATAGGGTAAATAGATGGAGAAGGAAGGAGAAGAGATGAATGAGGAGAGGCAGGGTAAGAAGAAGAAGAGAAGATATCCTGAATGGGAAATAAGCAGTGACAGACTCAGCATTATTATGGAAGGTGGTCTGCAACAGATTTTATGAACTATCTAAGTATGAACCCACCAGTATAAAATTCTTTATATCTCCCTTGAGAATATCTGTGATTCAACATTTTGTAGCTGCTGTCTTCTGGTCCCAGCAGGACTTAGTCATGACAAGTTGGAATATCATGAGCTATGGTCTCTCATCTGCACTGACTGAAGACTGTAGCATTATCCAACTCAGTACTAAATGTCTATTTAAGTCTGTTTGTATCTAATTTTTTTTTTAATGAAGATGCAGTTTAAGTGTTATCCTTTTTACACTTAGTCTTCTTATTGGAAACAGATGGTTGAATCAATATTGTTTCTAAATATATTATTTATTAGCAAGAACTAATAGGTTCATTATCTGTAAGGCAGTGGGTGAGCTAGTGGTGCAGCCTGAAAGCTAAGCTGGTTTACTCACCCACAGACTGTATGCTGCATGCTGAGCCTGGCTGCAAACTCTGTGGGACTTAACATAACAGCCACCTCTATTCAGTGGAACTCTGAAAAACAACCCTGCAAAACCAGAGGGCAGGGAGGGAGTCAACAGCATCAAGGCCCATCAGAGAAATGTTATCAATGGGGAATGAGAGTACAAATGCTTTGGGCAGACTGGTGTTGAGGGGAAATAAAATAAATTTGTAAGATCTCAATATAACTCCTATCTGATTGCTGTTCCCCATCTGGGCTCTAGGTGCAAGCACTGCTGCTTAAAAGAAATACCTTGTGTCACATCAGTTCCTCCCTTCAGTGGAAGCAATCCTCTTGGGACTTTGGATAGTGACTGATTGGTTCACTTGGGAGCTGTACATCAGTTTTAGGGTAGGATGCTGTTTCCAAAAAGGGAAATGGGGAACTGTATTTATTCTTTTGATGCAAGAGAGATCAGATAACAAAAGTGCTTGCAGATATCTAATCTACTCAGGAGCGGTGGGAAGTGAAAGAAATTTACACCAAAATTAAATCAAAGCAAACCAAAGTTGTACAGTATGCAAAGGGAAAGAGTGCAATATTGAGAATTTTCCCAGAAAGGGTCAAAAAAAATCAGAGAATGACTCTGTTCTGGAACAGTGCTCAGAGAGATCTGAAGCCCCATCTGCAAGACCACAACTCTGCAAGATGTTGAGAAATGTGTGTGACACAGGCCAGAAGTAGTTTTACAAAGCAGGGGAAACAGAAAAATATTGGTCAGCCCAAAACTTAATACGAGACCCATGCCACGGCAAGGTTTCTGAAAGAAAAGAAAAGCACTTCAAAAATTATATCACAGGCTCACAGGGGTACCAGTCTGCTGGGCATGGAACTGTTCTCAGGCTGTTGGGTCTGCCAGATGGGGATGGGTCACCTGAGAGACTGGTCCTTTCCAGTGTGTGTGCACAAGCCCACAGCATCAGGTTTTTCCTGCCCCAGAGATGCCACTCAAGAATTACTGCATGGGAGGCTGATGCATGTCCATTCCCACTGTGAGGCCAGCTGGAAAGGGGAATGGGCAGAGCCTTGCTCTGCAGAGCTTGTTCCCAGAGGGGAGTCTGAGGCCAAACAGTGGGGCAGGGTATGCCCTGGAGCCTGGGCCACAGTGCTCAGTTCATGAGGCAGGGAGACCTTCTGGAGCACCTTGAGGTTCTTTTCCAGCCTTCCCTGGGATGATGCATGCCCAGACCTCTTCCTGGAGTAGAGTCAGGAGCACAGCTGTGGCAAGGACCCATAGCTGAGAGCTGAGAAGCCCTGCACTATAGACATAACCTGGCTTATCAAGATTTGGTCTGAACCTTCATAAGCAGATTGGAGCCAGATATCACTCTGAGCTAGACAGGACATAGCCAAATGCTAGAAGGCAAGAGGAAGAAGAACCTACCCAAATTGGCAGACGACCTGCAGACATTTTGTGTTTCTCACATCTCCAGTGAGGACTTCCAAGATAAATAGCCGATGGACCAGACAGTTAGACAGAATGTGCAGAAGGCCAGAAACACTCCATGGAGCTTGTGGCAGAGCTTACATATTGCATTTCAGCTCTTGAACAGAAGTTGGAAAGCTGCTACTGGAAGAGAGGGAAGCTGGTTGCTTTATATAAGTATGAGCTCTTGTGCTAGAGAAATGAGTATTTCCATCCAGATCATACCACTTCAAGCTATTAGAAAGCTAAGTCCCTTCATAAGGGACTTATGAAGAATAGAAAGCAATAGGGTATTGGCTGCAACATCAAACATGAGCACAGCAACTCAGTTAACTGTGGCTCTGTTGGCGAGGGGAAATATCCACAGAGAGGGTTGTTATAAATACATGGCTGGTTAGGACAGAGCCTCATAAAAATCATAAAAATCATGAAAGGCCCAAAGTCAGCTCAGGAAAAGTAGGAACCTGTAGCTGTACATGCAGAGTTGAGTGATGCTGGTTTTAAGTTAGAGTTGAAGCTATAATAAAACTTATTTGTGCCTGGGTTTGGATATTTAGTTGGTACTCAGAGAACCCTGCTATTCCCTTGTGGCCTTTAATTAGTTTGGGTTTGTGGCTAGTTGTCCTGGAAATCCCCTTTTCCTTGGCCTGGGTGGTAAAAATTGGAGTTCTTGGTTGAACAACCCTTTTCTCATTGTTAACAGTCAACCTCAGAGGGTGGGCAATGGGAATAGTCAAGTAGCAGGAGAGGGGTTTATCACCTGTGTAATTTACAGGCACCACAGGTGCTCATTCAGGTGTGGAATTTAAAGATGAAATGTTGTATAGGAGATGGGAAAATAAAACAATGTACAACAAGCACTCTTGAGAGCTCATTATCACCAAAACAACTCAAAAAAGAGGTTCTAATGTTTTGCTGTGATGTCTTGAAGTTGTAAAGTCTTTAGTCATGCTGTGAGAGAACTGTTTATGAGGCAAATGCAGACAGATAATGGCAAATTACTACAAGGAGGTATGATGCTTTTCTTGCATGTATTGTATTTCTGAAGTGGGTCCTCAAAGATGGGGAGAAACCCTACTGCAGTTGGTCATGGAAACTAGAGAGGGAGATGATGGGACAGTCCAGCATGGGTCTGAGGGAAGGCAAGGGCTGAGGAAAGTGTCCTTGCTGGCAAAAAATGCATGCAGCTGACCAGACTGCTGGGATCCAGGAAATTGCTCAGCATAGCCAAGGGGGGAGATGAACTAAAACTGAGCATACACACCAATGGGGCTGGGACCTGGTCAGTCCTGAAAGCATCGGGGCTTTCAGCCTGTGGTGTGTTCCTTCAAAAACATGGCTCGTGAAAGAAAGAGGTTTGGGCAATCTGTTGGTGGTGCCTGCCTCTGTGGGCAGGCCCTGAGCTGTCTCTTTGAGCTTCTACACAGCTTTTTGGACCTCATCAGCTGTCCTGGTTAGAGAAGAAAGCCAGCAGGAGCTTTGCTGTGTGATACATTAACCAGAGGGTGCTTGTGTCTTACCATTACTAGATAATATCTGGGATGTGCCTTACAAGGCTCATTTTGGTTTCCACAGTGAATATCTGGAGGTGAAAATGGTTTTCATGTTAGCACAAGTCCATCAAATACTGTAGCATGGGTCTGCCATCCCCTGTGTAGAGCAGCCCTCCCTCAAGAGGCCGAGCCAGCAGGTACTGCACAGGCAGCCACGCAGAGCCTGTGGTACAGCTGGCATGTCCTGGTCAGGGGTGAGCCCTTCAACAGAAACCAATGGTGTTTTATAAAGAGGCTGTCATGAGCTCCAGGCTGCCAAGCTAAATTGAACCCAGAGCAAGGTGAGGAGAGGCATAACATGCACCCTGGGCAAACTCAGCCAGGAGCAAAGAAGCAGTGCTTCCCCAATGTCAAGGAAGGGAGCACAGAACTGTCAGCCTGTCTGGCCTTGCAGGGCACTGATCCTGCTCCTGGAGGCTCAGCTGAAGTCTTGCCAGGATTACAAAAGCTCCACATGCCCCTTGTGAGAAGAGAAAGCTACCCTGACAGTGAAAGGAGAGCAGCCAGGCATTTTCAGGCTGAAGCAGTTTCCATTGAACACAGCTGGGGGTGCCTGTGGGGTCGGAACAGCACTGACACAAGAGCACAGTCACCAAAGACTAGTTCTGCCAGTGCCTTGTTCAAAGGCTTCTTTTTTTTGGTGCAGATACCTCCCTCAGCAGGGCAGCAAGAAAAAACTGAGACTACATCCTTTTTTACCTCCTTCTTCCACAGTGTGCAGGAATGAAAACTCTCCTGTTTCATCCATAGATGTAAGTTTGCAAGAGCAGAGTTCATGGCACTAAGAGGGAGTGTTCCTCAAAAAGGCTCCTGGTGTCAAACAAGGTGCGATGAAAAAAATCAAACCCTCGCTTGGCAGCCTTGTCTGCTTTTTGACTCTTTTCAGATGAATGAGACAAAAGCTCTCTGGTCATGGTGGGAAAGCTTGGAATTTAAAGATGAAATGGTTTATAGGAGATGGGAAAATAAACCAATGTACGACAAGCACTCGTGGGAGCTCATTATCACCAAAACAGTCAAAAAAGAGGTTCTGATGTTTGCTGTGATGTCTTGAAGTTGTAAAGTCATTAGTTAAGCCATGAGAGAGCCAGTTTTGAGGCAAATGCAGACAGATAATGGCAAATTACTACAAGGAGGTGTGATGCTATTCTTGCATGTCTTGTATTTCTGAAGTGGTCCCCAAAGATGGGGAGAAGCCATGCAGAGCAGTGTCTCCTGGGGACCTTACTGCTATTCATTGTTGTTGATGTTGTTGGGCCTTTGCCTGAGACAGAATCTGCCAGACAATATTTGTTGGTAGCTATGGATTTCTTTAGAAAATGACCTGAAGTTTACCCAAAAAGGAACCAAGAGTCTATGATAGCACCCAAGCTTCTAAGGGCTGAATTTTTCACCATATTTGGGGACCAAGACACAAAGAGCATGGAACAAGGCAGAGGCTTTGATGCCAAAGTATTTCGACAGGTTTGTCAGATGCTAGTAAAGGCAATAGGAGGTATCCAGCATCCAAAGATAGTAGGGAGGAGAAGCTTGGCTGGTGCTGAGAGAAGGCATTGAGCCAATTGTGTGCCACCCGGCCTGAGATGCCTCCAATTACACTCCCTGCTCTCCCTGTGCTGCTCCTCAAGGCTTGGGTACCTGCCCTGTGTCAGCATCTGAGAGACTTAAATGTGTTTTGCACAGCACCAAAACCCCATGAGTGTGCAACTGAATCACACCCCAGACACTCCACAAGAGAGTGACAAAAGGACCAGGACTGATCCAGGCCTTTGTCTATTCTGTCGGGTTTTAATGACTTTCAGAGTAAAGGGAAAGCGCTGTCTGACCCCAGCTGTCCTTTTCAGACATTAGCCAGCAAACATAGCACAGTCTTCATGAGAAATTCCTAAATCTAGACTTTGTAAGTCTGGCCTATCTGGACTCTGCAAAAATCAAGTGGAACAGCCTAGGTTTTTCTGGAGAAAATCTGATGCAAATATTGCCTCAGGCAATGTGAATGTTCTCTGATGTATGCTTTTGTGTGTAAATCTGGCTGATTGCACCTCCCACAGAGATGGAGATATTAGGAGCCTGCAGCAGATAAACCATGGTCTGTAGCACTGACCACATACATGCATTAACACGTAAGAGGCCACTGGGTCCTGGCCAAGGAGAAGTTATGAGGGTAACTGAGTGGGTCCTGAAAACCAAGAATACAGCCAAGGGTGTTAAGTCTGGTTGAAATTAGTTCCCCACTGGGGAAAAACAGGGAATGGCCTCATTTAGCCCACAGATTTCATTAAAACCAAGAACTTTGCTGAGAACTCCTCCTCAGAATTTCAAAAGAAAAGGGAGCAGCAGCTGAAAGCCTGTGGTGGCATCTCAGTGGGAGCAAAGTCAATCCAAGCTCTCTGAAAATGTCCCAGTAGGAAAACGTGATTTGAGTGTGTAAATAGCTACAGTGGTTGCTCTGGCATTTCCTCCCTGTATGCCTGGCATGAAGTAGGTCCATGGGTCTGTGTTCTTCTGGAAGGAGGCTGAGCAGGGCATGTTTTTGCAGGTATGCCTGACAGTGGTGAGCAAAGCAGTTCCCTTTTGTTCAGTCCTGTGCCAGGAGTATTAACTGGTGGTGTGAGCATGGGCCCTGAGGACTGCCCAAAGCACATCCCAGAGCATGCCTGGCCCAGGTGGCAGGGGAAAGCAGGGGAGCTGGCAGCATGACAGTCATAGCAGTGTATCACCATGGTAGAGGTGACCTGCTCCTCACCCTATGGTGTCCTGCCCAAAGGGATGTCAGACCACCCCTTTTCCAGGCAGGCAGTCCTGCTTCACAGCCTTCAGCTCTCCTGGGGCAAAAACCATTAAACAAAAAGAGGGTACACAGCCTTCCAGACTCTCCCTGCCTGGTAATAATCTATGAAGGTTCCTACTGTAACATCCAAACACCACAGTCCATCAGTTGACAGGAGACAAAGTAACCTTTCATTTTCTGTTTGTCAGATCATGTTCTTGACAAAGTTAAAAACTCATGTCATGTAGTCCACAGTGCACCACAGTTTGAAGCAAATTTGACTGTATAGCAGTTTATAAGCCTCAGCTTCATAAACTCTAGGAGGTGTCAGTGGGAAGAACAATGTGGTTTAAGACAAGTCAGGAAGTTTCTTTGGAAAACAGAGGACAGAAGCAGCAAATACTCAGAGGGTCCCTGATGCCAGGCAAATCTCTCATTACCAGCAGGCACAGCCCAGGGCTGTGCTCCCTTCTTTGGGATGGAGAGTTTCCTCTAGCACTAAAACCTTAGCTCTAAAACCCTGGCTTCTTGGAAGCTACATACCCATAACTATGTTCACTGAGGGGATTTTGGAGTTTGGAGTCCTATTATTTACATCCAACTGTATATTTTCTCCTGAGAGCCCTATAAACCAAATGAATTGCAGAAGAAATCACACATTCCCACACAGGCGTGTTTGCTCCTCATGAATCCAAAAATTCATGACCCAAATGTACTGTGAGATAGTAAATCTGAGAAGGCAGTGTGTGGGAAGCCTAGCCTGAGATGAGAAGGAAGGAGAAAGCACCCCACTGCAGCCCCCAGCATCTTTCCATGCAAGCACCCTGAGCCCATTAGCTGGAGATGCTTTGGGGAAACAGAGGCCAGCTGGTGCCCAGTGGCTCCACTAATTCCAGGAGCCCTCAGACACTGGAAACTGAAGTTTTTATCTGTTCTTCCTAAATTTCAACCTTTCCAGACCCTTGCAGACAGGCTTGCTTCTGAAGAGAAAAGGAAAAGAGCTGGTGAAAAGGGATCTTGCTCTCATCTAGGAAACTGAAAGAGCACATACCTTTCCAACCAGTGCTTTCCAGGTGTATTGATTCCAGCCCATGTTTTCTGATTGTGTATTTTATTTTCCTCTCTAGGCCATCCTGTCTGCAGTCACTCTTTCCATCTGCTTTTAAGGCCTCCTGCTGCTTCCCACCCTGCTAGAAAAGGCAGCTTCTAAGCACTGAAGCTCTGCTTGTGGCACTGGCATCATGATGTCTCTAGGCAGAGACTTTCTGAGTTGTGGTCCATGTCAGCACACAGCCACCTTTATGGAGATGAGGTATCTCCCAAAATAAGGCTCCCCTAAGGAAGTATTTTGGGAGATAGGGAGCAGGAGGGATGAACACCCCGTGTGTTTTATTTGCAAATTGTGAGCAAGATATGAGTTTTTGAGGTCTGTCTGGGACACAGGATTGTTGTTGGGATGATGATTGTGAGTAATCTTTGGTCAGCAGATTGTGTGTGTGTGGGTGAACTGGTGCAAGGAGCAGGCAGCTGGAAGGGCTTCTGTGGTGGTGAGTGGAAGATGGACACAAAGAATGAGACCTTGTTCCCTGATTGGATGAGCACCTCCGGCAGAAGCAGGTTTCTGGGACAAATATTTCTTTTCACAAGTTCCTAAAGACAATTTCTGTAAATGTTTGCTAATGTTTACTTCACATTTGTAGTCACTCATGTCAGTATGATCCTGTTCTGGAATGCTAACTGGAAGCAAACACAAAAGTGGGCATGAACTCAGCTGTCTAATTTAGGCTGATTTTCATGGTCATTATCCTTCATGTAATCATCCAGTTTGGTTGAGAACTAGTGGTGCTCCAGGAGTTCCTCTCCTTCCAAGAGTCATGATTTTTTTGTTTTCTGTTAGGAAAATGTGTTACCAGAGTCACTGTTGTTTGTGTCTACTGCCTGACACTTCATACCACAATCCTGCATCCAGTTTCTTCCAACTTAATCAAAATTTAACAATCTTGCCTGAAAGCTCCCACAGCAGTTGTTTGCCTCTGGCTGTTTTTATAATACTTTTTTTTTTAAGTTCTTCGAATCAGTTAAGACATTTCCAAGAATGTAAATAAAACTAAGCACATTTTTGTTTTCTCCATGTCAGGAAAAATCCAATGATGACTTTTTTCATAAGTTCTGCTGCACTGTGCTGTGGAGCAAGATCATCATATTTACAGTGGAGCTGGGCTTTGGGTAGGAAATGTGCTTTGTGCCTTTCCTCTGAAAGATTATCCAGCAACTAGCCACAAGGAGTTGTGGTTTGAACTGTCTCAGTAGTGACACCTTTGATTTTCACACCTAAAGACACTGCAGATTTCTCATGTTTTAGGAAGTGTTTTCAGCCAGGTCTGAACTACTCTTATTGCAGTGGCCATTTACCCCGGTAGGTGGTCCAGCCTTGCTTGGACCCAGGCAATGAAGGGGAGCAAATGCTGGGATAAGAATAAGGAATTTTGATGTGGCAGAAACTTGTTCTGAAGGAGTGTGCTGGATTGAATGGGGGTTTAGATCTACTTGGCCAGGATGCAAAGGTATTGCATGATTCAGGGCATTTGAGAGGCACAGGACCTTCACCTCCAGACTGCAAAAATATTAGACAGTGCTAAGTACTTTTTAAAACTCAGGCTTAGATAGTGTGTGTGTGTTGTGTGCTCTGTCTCACTTTGCCATCCACACAACACAAGAAATAGCAGTGCCTCACCTCACGGGGCTTGCTGTGACTCAGGCATCGCTGTGGGACTCCCTGGCACAGTTCTGTGGATGCTGTGGGGAGCCCAGATGACACTGCTGAACAGGGTGTGGGTGCCAGGCAGTAAATAATGATCACCTGCCAACACTGGATGATGATGAGAAAACAGAGAAGTGTTTACCATAGAGAGGGGTGCAGTGTTTGTGATCCAAAGACCCAGAAAGCAAGAAGTATTTAGCTGGAGAGTATGTGCAGGATGGGCAGTCACTGTGAGGATGCAGCTCACCAGGCACAGACTGGGAAAATAACCGACTCTCGGAGATGGAGTAGAAAGTAAAGGTCAAATGCTCTTGGCTCATGCAAACCTACTTCTGGGTTTTTTTGGTTGTTTTGTTTTTTTTTTTTTTAATTTCATTTTTCCCCCCTGGTGACAATTATATGTGTTGCAAGGTGAAGTAGTTCTCAAGTGAAATGAAATCCCTTTCTCTGACCTCAGAGTGCATAGCTCTCTGAATTACTTGACAAGCACAGTTTACCCTTTGAGCAATTCATGACTCCCCTTTCACAAGTGAGAGCACACTTTTGTGGATGTTTTCCTTGCTCAGTACTACTTAATGGATTTTTTTCCCTAATAACTGTCATTTGATCTGCATCTTGGGTTCAATCCCATATGGGCCATTCATGTCAGACTTGGACTCAATGATCCTTGTGGGTCCCTTCTTATCAGAATAATCTGTGAGTCTGTGAATGTTGCTATTCTCAGCTCAAAATTAAAAATGTAAGTTGCTGATTGTGAATACTATTTGTTGTTCATTTACTAGAGGAATCTTAGGCACATCCGTTCCGTTTCCTCTTGGTGCCTCATTATCAATAAACCTTTGCCACACTGCTTCTGTAAATCATTTTCATCCTTTTCCTTTGGGAACCATGTGTTTGGGCTCTTGCACAAGTGTCTCATGAGAGTAATTGGTCAAGTCATGGAGTATCAATTTTACTCCTTGATGAATTTTCAAAACTTCATTAAAAGGGTATTATTGAACAACACATAAGTATTTTTTTGGATGAGGAAAGAATTGCACTTAAACCATGACGCAAGCAGGGTTTCGCAGAATTTTACCAAGCACAGTGGCTTGTGTCAGCTATTGGAATAATTCAAAATAATTCACTTAGATTATCCTGACTCTATAGTAAACATATACCTTCTCTCTTCCAGGTTATGAAGGATGTGGAGCTAGAGCCCCAGAGAAGTCCTAAGCTGGTATATATGTTTCAGAGCTTATGGCAAATGAAGGAGAGTTTCAAATACTTTTTCCCTACTCCTCACAGCCCCAGCAGAAAAAAACTGTGAGATGCAAGGGCATAGCACTCACAACTAATGGTGGTCTCCCATCAGATGCTGCAGCGGTGTTGGCAGCTCATGGCAAACACCAGTGGTGGACACAGACCCAGAGCCAGACTGAGGCAGGGGAGAATTGTTTGCTGCAGAGGCTGGAGGGAACCTACAGAGGCCAAGGGTTTATTAAACTTCAGTTTGACTGGAGCTGAAATATGTGCCTCTAGAGCAGGGCAGCAGAGGTTCACAGAGTCCTTTCTGCAGACATTTTATGACAGTCTTTGGGGATACATATAAGAAGACCAGGGCATTCTGAGTAATTTAAAAAAATATTTGTTTAGACTGTGTCAGGGTCAACTGGAGTTTCCAAGCAAGCCAGTCTTAGATGGATTTTTCTGTCTTTGCCCTTTCTCCTCAGCCATGGTGTAGACACACTGTGGTTCATGGCCAGGCCACGCAGTGCAGCCATGTCTCCTCAACACCTCAAAACAACTCTCAAGCTCAGAGAGACCTTGATGTCATTGTGTACCCTCTGCACTGCATGTGGGCTCATGGAGACCAGGGACGAGAGTCCCTGGTACCAGTCATTGCTGCTGCCACCTTCAGACCATGTCAGGAGTCTGGGCTTTCCCACCCCAATTGGCATCAGCATCTCCTCTGCAGGAAACACCTGTGGGGCTGCAGTACTGTCCCCACCTCATGATGAGGGTGTAAAGGTCAGGGGAAACAACTTGCTGCTCTCAGGTACTTTTTTTGGATCGGTTATTGTGTCTTGCTGTTGGTTATTGTGTCTTGCTTCTTGGCTGGCAAGTTCCCAATTTGACTGTGCTGCTTCTTGCTTCACTTTGGGATTTTGCTGCCCTACTACTCTCTGCCAGTAAAAGCTGATGCCAGTCTGTTGCCCAGGCCCAGTGATGGTGAATTAGTGGGTTTGGTAGCCAGAAACCTCATTTCTTTCTGGAATGCTTCTAAAAGCCTAGTGCTCATAGGAATTTTCCTAGACCTGGCTAGCCTTGAGTTTTGCAATGTGCAGTTGAAATGGAATTAAATTATAGATGTTCTTCCAAGAACAGGCAGGTTTGGGGAGGGCTGAAGTTTTTTTTTCCTTGTCTGGGCCTTTCTTTACTAATCAGCTGCATAAAACTAAAGAACAACAGAACTGCTTTGCTAAGAAATCTTGCCCAAGCTTTGTCTCAGTGTTTAAACTCAACCCTTTCTGTGGTTCTGTGAGGTTCAGCCAACTTTGGTTGTTTTCTGCTTTTACTCCAGCTTTCTATCACTCCTGCTTTCCAGTTTCCAAGTGTAATTGGTAGCACTCAAATCCCCGAGTTGTGTTGTACTTGGGTTCCAATGGGTTGCCACAGCACCTCATCCAGACTCAGCAGTCCCCAGGTCTTCTCCGTGGGAGCACCTGAGGGCCCAAACTCAGAAGCACAAAGAGCATCATGGGAGCAGTGTTGGGAAGATTTGTTTGGGCTTTCCTGACTGCCCATCTGAAGTACATAACACTGCACTTTAGCACAAGGGTAGTCCAGGGACACACATGTGCTGCAGTGCCTTGCTGGACTAGGGCCACAGGCTGGCTGCTTCAGCCTGACAGAGCCTGCTGGACCCTGCCCTGGCCAGGGCCCACAAGCCACTGAAGTTCATCTGTCATTAATCTGAATCAGGACTTCATAATGCAGATGCAGCTGAGCTCTTGCCCATCCCATTACAAAATGGCCCTGACCTCCCTCCCACTGCCCCTCTTCCCAGTCAGCAATTTTCAGGTTGCAGGTCTGGCCCTGCTACCAGCAGCACAAAACAGACCACTAGAAGTCACCTCTGGGAGGCAGCTAAACTTCAGCAATGCTTGGCTGTCTCTGCTGCAGAGAGATTGCTTTTGCAAAGCAGACAGACAGAAGAATGCAGAGAGAGGCAGACAGACCAACCAACCCAATGACGTGAACAGCGTCCAGGCAGGCACCGACCCACAGGATGGGGTGAATCACTCTGCAAGCTGGCAGCAGGGAATTAAACTGTGCCATAGCCAGACATCAGAGCAAGGATCATCTCCCTTCAGGCAGCTTTGTCTCCCCAGCCTTCCTCACCAGCAGGAAACAGAATCCTCCACTCCCTCCATGACTAGATGGCTGATTTTTGCCCTCTGTGACAGGTGATGGCCGGTGGGGTCTCACTTGGTGTGTGGGTAGCATGGAAGGCAACACACACATTGAAGTGTGGAAGGTTGCATGACTGCCTCATACCTCCCTCTCACCCTGTCAGAGCAGAGGTCCTGCTCATCCAGCACACAGCCTGGGGTGGAAATTGTAGGGAAAATGTGCAAGGCATATTGTGGGGAAGAGAGAGGCACCGAGTGGTTGCAGCAGAAACCTCTGGAGAAGATGACAGCTTGTGGAAAAGAGCCCCCTTTTCTCTTGCAGTGCTCAGGGGAGAGATCTTTTCAGATCCTTGCAGTGGCCAAACGACATGGGTAAGGTTAAGATGAATACATAAATCTGCATCTGATGGCAACTCTTACGCTCTTCCTTTCAGAGCGAGAGCTTAGCCCTAAACCCTGCATCGACCTCAGCTGTCACTCACATGTGGACAGCACTTGGTGCTACTGCAGGCACAGAGTGGCACTGACTGCTGTCAGCCCCAGAGCTCCACAGCTTTCCCTCTCCCTGCTGCAGGTGCAGGGCCTGACTTCACAGGGCCCCAGCACAGGAAGGGAGCTGAATCCCAGCTGCCTTAGATGCTACTGTCACTAACTCAGCTGGAGATAGCAGCCAAGCAGAGGAGCAGCAACCTTGCTGGATCTAGATTTTTCTAAAAACAACACAACAGAGGGATAACTGAATGATCCCAAAGACCTGGTGGATTGGGCAGACATTGCTCCAGATGCTGACAGCCAATAAGGATGTCCCAGGAGGAGAACTCAGCTCAGACAGGAGCAGAACAGAGTTCCCACACTGGGACAGAGCATCGAGGTGTGCAAAACCCTACAGTGCCTGTCTGTGGAGAACATAAGTCTTCAGCAAACAGCACTGAGGACCTGTCTGTTCTGTGTGTAGGTATGTGTCTATGACTGAGATGACACCATTCAATACTGTGTCCAATATTAGGGAGGCTGATTTTTTTTCTTAATGAAATCACATATTTCATCCATTCAGCTCTGAGCTAAGTCTTCAGAGTAGTTAGGTGCTTACATCTGGTTCTGAGTAGCTTAGGAAAAACCAAGACCCTCAGATGATCACTGTCATGGCAAGGCATGCAGGACTGCTTGGGAAGGAGGAAACTACTTATCCAAAAGGTATCAAAACCAGAGCCAAGAGGAAACTGAAAGACCTTTCAAGCCCCCTTCTCGTAGCTGTCTGCCTTGTCCATCTTCTCTGGCTGGTACTCACTGGGGATATATCAGTTCAGAGGTTCTAGATGGCTTTTGGTTAACATGCACTGCTTTAGGCAGAGACCCAAGTAGGATGGAGCAGAAATCCACCATTTTTTCCTAGCTGTTTGTGACATGCCAGTGGGACATGTGGGAAATGAGACATTTTAAAATGCATTAGCTGACCCATACTTGTCTGTCATACTTTCAAACTTTGCACATGGCCTGGCATGCTGCAAACCTGTAGCTGATCACCCCCATTCAATGGAGCAGTTTCATTTCCTCTCCATGGAGGCAATGGCAGTACATTTTCTTGCTCTTTCCTTATATCATGTTCTGGGAGCCAGAAAGTCAACTGCAATTGCAGCAGGTTGCTAGAAGCATTTTTGTGCCTTCAAAATTTGCTAGTCAGCACTTTCCTGCTTTTCAGATGGATGTGCCACATGAAAAAGGACTTGGGGAATGAGCTGTGCCTTTTTCTCTAGCCACAGCTTCTACGCAGAGTTTTCAGAATTGATTTGTTTATGTAAAAGCCAGTTTTGTTAGCGTCCTTTAAAAAACATGAAAGAGGAGCAAGCAGCACATGTTGCATTTGTACAGACAATGCTGAGCTCTCCCCAAGTAGCCACAGGGTGTGTGAATCCAGCTAATCAGGCAATAAAGCAACACATGCCCTCAAAAACAGATGTTTGTATTGGGGAAAAAAAAAATTAGTTCAGAATAAAAGTGAGAGGAACAGCAATTTTCCCAAGTAAATATTGCATATTCCCGAGGCTTGCTGTGCTGTAAACTTCTCAGCAGCACTAGAGCTAATGTTTATCAAGCTGTCTGTCCCCAGACTCATACTGTGATTTAGTCCAGGACAACTAGCCAGCCAGGAACAAGAGGGCTTAAGTGCAGCCAGGGATGAGGTAAATTTGAGTCCCACAGAAACATCTCCCAGACATACAGTGGAGGTAGAGCCAAAGTTATACACTGGCTTCAGGGCCACCAAAAATCCACCCATGGACTTACTGTGTGGGACCTTTGACACTGTCTCCAGACTGCTTTTCAGGAAAAGGAGGAGGTTTTTAGACCTTTCTGCTCCAGGCCTTAGTATTGTTCCTGCTGTATGCTCTGATCAGAAAAATAAGTCTCTTCTCAAAGAGGGGACTCCTAGGTGTGGTGAGGAGGAGCACAGTAGAGAGAAACACTCATTTCCCTTTTAATTCTTCTACAAGTAGACTTTTCTGTGGGACTTCACTCTGCCTGTAATTAGCTCCCCAAGGTGACCAGGTATTTCACAGCTATTTTTAGTCTGTGAGTTCCACCATGAGTAACCACTGAATGTGTCCCCACTTTGCTGCAGAGCCTCAGGAGGCTGCAGCAGCAGAGCAGCAGTGCCAGCAGCTTTGACAAGCTCAGCAGACATGGACAGTGTCCATGCAGATGAGAACATTCATGCAGTGGTCTCTTGAGCACAATGGGAAGTCAGTGAATGTTGTACCATGAGCAGAGGAACAGCATAGACCATATTCAGCCTTCCTTCAGGTTCTGCAGAATCAGCCAAAGGGGGCCCAGTCTGGGAGGGATGGACAGGCCATATACTCATCCTTATCCAAAGCTGAATGGAGATGCTCCAACCAGCTTCTGCTTAGCAGCAAATGGTAACTGCAGCTCCCAGAATGAAGCCAATGGTTTGTGTCCTATCTAGAATTATACCACCTGCATTTAAGAGATGAATGCTGCCCAGTTTTACATTTCAGTTGGGCACAGGAGTGAAAGTATGATTAAGCATCTGATCATTGCAAATAAAATCAGTGATGCCACATACAACTAAAAAAGTGTTAAAATCTTTTCTACATGTGCAGACTGCAAGAGCACTGACTCCCTGAACAGAAATAAACCTAAGTATTTGGGTCTTTATATGTCTACAATTCAGTAATTTTGGTTTTTTCCTATATAACCCAAAATGTGGATGTTTTTTAAATAATAGTCTTGTGCTGATTTCTAGACTTTAATGACAGATAGGAGGCAGAAGACTGCAACAGATAGCTTAGAAACAAGTATAATCATTTCAGCATGTGTTAAGGCAAGATCACAGGAGTTGGAAGATTCCTAGTGGCCAAGTCCATGAGGTGTGCTGGCTGGGCTGTGGTGCAAATTTGCCTTGGTAAGAAGTGTAAATGCACTGCCTGAACCCTCCCAGGGCAAAATTTTAGCACTGGTATTTAAGCAAGAGTTGAAAGAATTACATTAAGAGCTTTTTTATTTTAAAGGGCCATTGCTATGAAGAGTCAGACCATGCCTCTGCAGGCAAGGAGAGGCACTCTGCAGTGGCCAGCATTGGGGGCCATGGAATTTGGGGGTGAGCAGGGGGGGACACCCCTGTGCCCACACTTGGACAGGAAGGCAGAAGGCCCCAATGTCATTTATTGTGGGAGCAGAGGGGCAGGCTGGTGCAGCCCCATGCCACCTGAGCCGTGCTCTTTGGACATGGGTTGTCCACAGGCAGACAATGTCTGTGAGCTGCCACATGCCAGTAGGAGGTCCAGGCTATTCTTGAAGCCTCCCAGGACTGGGATAGCATCAGCTCTTCACTGAGACTGTAATAACTTGGACAAGATGCTGCCAGAGCAGTACATTAGCAGTGCCAAGACCCAGCAGGCTCTTTTACCTGCAGCCCAGGGGAAACTGCCCTGTGCTTGCTGTGTCCCTGGGCTGTGCTGGCTGTGTCCCTGCCCTGTGCTGGCCATGTTGCTCTCCTGCAGCCTTGTGGGCTGTGGGGCTGCCATCACAGGATCTGTGTGAAGGAGCCTATTGGGCAGGAGCTGTGGCTTGTCATGCATGTGCTGTGCAAAGCAGACCTACCATTTCAAGCTGGACCAAAAGCTGTGTGTTGGAAATGTCCTAATCTCCATCCCCGTGGATGCACCAAACTGACTTTGCTCTAAATTAAATTCCATGGATAAGATTTTACATAGAGAAGATTTTACTTCAGCACCCTTTCAAAATAGCACACCTGAGGAACAAAACAGATACAAGCTGTGAATCCAAACATTCTGACAGCATGATAAAGATGACTGTTCCCTCCAGGAGTGTGTCAGCAGAGCAGTGCAATGCCTTGCTGTCTCAGGGCCTTCCCTCATGGCCACAGGTGAACATGGTCTTGAGTCTCCTGCACCTCCTTTCTCCTCCGTAGGGCTCCCAGGACAAATGTGATGAGATTTGAAAGAGATTTGCATGTCCCCTGCAGAAGTGGGAATGCAGGCATCCCTCCTGCCCAAAAGGAGCTGCAAGATGCTTGGAGCCCACATGCCCAGTTATCCTGGACTGTCCCATGGCAGATCCTTGGGTGACTCAGGGAAGGTCTTGGGAGTGCTTATGGTCTAGCAGGCAGCCAAGGCACTGTGAGAGCAAGGTATAATTGTGGGAAGTCAGAAAAGATCCTCCTTCTACTGCTACAAGGGCAGGGATGGATTGGCAAGCAGTGAAGGAAGCACCAAGCTCTGCTGTCGGGCATGTAAGGGTGCAGTGGTGCTCACATCAACTCCTTGCCATAGAGATCTTCACAATATGTAACTCAAGGTCTCTCTAGGTTTGATTAGAAACAGACACCCCAAACTTTGCACTGAAACTTTGAGTCCATCTCCAGTTACAGGAAGTGTGGGCATATCCATATGCAGATGTATGCAATTTGTTTCACTTCAGCAGTTAGCGTGACTGTTTAAGGTCAGGGAGCCTGCTTCCAGGGAATGAGAGTTGCTTCTTGGGATGCACACCATGCCCTCCCAGCACTGCCATCAGGGCCTCCATCCCAGAGTTTCTGCCCCTCCCATGGAAACAGTTCGTCCCTACCAGGGCCCTCAGGGGCTGGAGGTGAAGAAGCCCATGTCTGCTGCAGTGCAGGAGCACTAGAGCAGCATGGCTGAGCTGCAAGGAGGGCTCTGGACTGGCAGAGCAGGCATGGGAACACCCCCTGTGTGTGCAGCAGGGACAGTCCTTGCTCCTTGGGGCTGATGGTTTTTGATGGAGATAACTTATCCCTCTGAAAATCCTGGGCCCAGCTCTCAGCTGCAGTTTGAGCTATGCTGCCAACAAAATTAGAACAGACACAGAGCTTTTCTCTGTGTGTGTTTGTGTTTGTGTTTGTGTTTGTGTTTGTGCAGACCCCTCCCCAGCTAACAGAGCTCCTGAGGCAGATAAAAACCAGCAGAGGATTTCCCAAGGAAAGGCTTCAGATCTTGTGTTTGCTGCTGCTGGAGCTGCAGGGGGCTTAGGAGTTAGGGAGGCAGCCAGAGCAAAACTGTGGGGGAAAATGTACTGAGCTTCCTGACATCATAAATAATAAAAGAAAAAGAGAAAGGGGAAAAAAAAACCCCAACCTCTTGGAATACTTTAATTATTACTCTGTCTCTACTGAGTCTCATAGGTTATAGTCCATTGCTGCAGACTTTCTGGAACCATTTTATTTTCAGTTGTAAAAATTATAACTATCATGTCTGTAGCTTATGATTTACCAAGGCTGTGTGGCAGGGCACTGTCCCAGTCCATTTTGGACAGGTCTGTCCACCTGCATCCCCCAGGAGCAGTGGAAAAGGTCAGCCAGTTGGAGAAGGCAGGTTCAAAGAGGAGGCAGTGTGTCAGTCACTGGCCTAGACACTGGTCCTGGAACCCAGGGAGAATAAATTTTTGCTAAATGTTCGCAACGATCAAAGCAAAGAGAGCTGAGACAGACATCAAGCTTTGATAAGCTTTATAGGGAGCTCCTCAAAAGTCTGCAGGAACAATATTAGCGAAAGCAATACATCTGAAATCACAGCAGAGTGAAAGTGGCAGGTAGCTCCATTGCCTTCATCCAAGGTCTGCCTGCAAGCCCTCTGTACCACCTGGGCAATTTTCTTCCCAAATCCCTTTCACAGCTCATTCCCCCAGGCTTAAACCTGGGCCACCCTTGCTCTCATGCCTGAGAGTGACAGCCACATTTCACCCTCCTGGATTCATCCCAATCATCTCAGTGCCGCCTTTCAGCTGCAAGAGTGAGAGATGGACGAGGACTTGTACACTGTGCACCTCCTCACAACAATTCCATGGGCTTTTGGCTGTGACAGAGCTGTTCACAGAAGGGCTAAACTGTAAATATACAATGAATTAGCAAAAGGATTTTGTAACAAGAGATGAGTATTGCCAAAGACAGGCGAAGATGCCTAAGCTGGCATTAATAACACTATCACATTGCCTGGGAAAAGCTCCCAGTGGGGACATCACTAAATAGTGGAACTGTTTCCCAGAAAGACTGATCCTGGCCTGGTAAGATTTAAAAATAGACTAAAGGGAAATTTAAAAAAAATATGAGACACTTGATGTGCTTTTGGCTTGGTAAGGAGAGCACAGAGGAGAGAAAATACCACAGTATCACTTCCCACACATTTAGGAACTGAGCATAGTGACTCAAGGTTAAAACCTGCAGCAGGGCTACCATGTTTTTGCCCAAAGATCCCAGCCAGAAATGTGGCCAGGTGTTACACTTGGCTGTGCACTATATGGCAGGTTGCCAGTTGCTCACACAGATCCCTCTATTTCTGTCCTGGGTTCAGCCCACCATGCAGAGCAGTGGCATTAGATAAGGGAGAGCCATGGATCCCCACCAGGGTCCTGCTCGTGTAGCATCACTCTTGCTAAAGAAGGGGACACCACTGTCACTGGAGGCAGGAGGTGGGCCGGAGAGGACACACAGTGCCTGTGCCTGAGGATGCACATACCCCATTTACAAAGCTCAAAGGTGGTTTTTAGAAAGAAACCAGTTCACTGGTTCAGGGCTTGAAACCTCTTCCTCCTGTCTGCCATACTACTCTCATATGTCATGTCTCATTAATTAATTGTTGAGGGCAACCAGGTGGGAACAGTACCCCAGACTGCTGTCATACTCCTCTCATTTCCCTCTGCCCTGCACACATGGGGTGCTGTTTCTGCAGGTGTCTCAAACTGTCCTTTTCCCCTTTCACAACCTCTTTGCCAAAAGCAGTGCAAGTCCTGGCAGAAGGCTGTGGGGGTCACTGGGGGTGTCAGTCAGGAGCACCTCTCCTGGCACACCAGCACTGCCTGAGGCTGCAGGAGCAGAAAACAGACCCCAGAAAACTGCAGAAAACTGTACTCCTGGTTTTCTATGCTGTGTTATTCAGCAGGGGAACAGAGATGGGCTGGTGGCAGGGGACCTCTCAGAGACCTTTCCTGTGGCCACAACCAGGGAACGTAGTACTCCATGACATTCAACCCTGATGTGGGTGTTGAGAGGTTGAAGGAGGATCTTGCTGGAGTGTGTGCACCTGAGTGTGCAGGGCTCATCCTCCATCTGGGTCTCTGAGAGGGAGCAGGAGCTGAGAGAGCTTGCCCCTACCTCCTCTTGCCCATCTGTGCTGGGCAAAATAGGTCAAAAGATTTACATGTGTTTCCTTTTCTCTCTCTCCCTGCTCCCTACCCCTGGTCAAACCTGCCCTCCTCTTCCCTCCCCTACCTCCCACTGAAACAGGTAAGGAAAGTGCTTTGGGAGAGCCTGACTTGCAGCCGAGTTCCGACCCTTCAGCAATGGACAGCAGCTACCTCAGCGTGAAGGAGGCCGGCGTGAAAGTGCCCCAGGACAGGGCCAGCACAGACCTCCCCAGCCCCATGGACAAGGCTGACTCGGAGAGCAACAAGGGCAAGAAGCGGAGGAACCGCACCACCTTCACAAGCTACCAGCTGGAGGAGCTGGAGAAGGTCTTCCAGAAGACCCACTATCCCGATGTCTATGCCAGGGAGCAGCTAGCCATGAGGACAGACCTCACCGAGGCTCGTGTACAGGTATGGGGGAAATCCTGGGGCTGGGTAAGGAGTGGATGAGCTCCAAAAAACCTCTGAGGTTCCCTTGCAGCCCCTCCATAAGCTGCAGGCAGCTGAGCCCTAATCAGAACCTGTGGCACAGGGAATGCACGAGGAGGTACATCCACGTCTGACACTAGTGTCACTTCCTTTATTTGGTCTGGTGTCCTGCAAACCAGTGTTCACAGAAACACCTTTTGCCCTTGAGCTAATGGGACAGCAGGTGGGTAAGCCTCACCACCACCCTGAACAAAGTTTGCACAAAACCTGCTTTCTTCAGGAGGCTTGCAGGGGACACAGGTCCATTAGTCTGAGTGGGAGCAAGCTTTTCCACAGCATTGGCTCTTTATGGCAGAGGGGACTGCAGAGGTGACTGGGAGTTCAGTGCCAGAGAACGTGGTGATGCAAGAGAGGCAGCTCTTGTTGCTGCTTGGCAGGTGCTGAGACTGCATGAAAGCTGGAGATCTGGAGGCAAAAGATACACCCAACACCTTAGGAGAAGCAGGAGAGACAAACAGCCACACTCTGTTGGCAGTCTCAATCACCCCCACCCATACAGGTGCCAGCTCTCATGAATTAGCTCCCTTGAAATAACCTGGGAGGCCAGCAGACCCAAAATGCACATCACAGGAGGGAATGATTCTCTGACTACTGCTCTTTCCTGTGAGTCAAGGTTAAACAGGAGGAGGCAAGTCAGGGCTCAGAAGCATGTGCAAAAAGGAGCACCACTGCATGGGGCAGACATACGCAGCTCACGCCTTGGTGGTCAGCTCCTTCTCCAGCACAGCGAATCCTCTCACTTCCATCTGCAGGTATTTGTCAGCTCACCACCCCCAGAACCTGCTCTAGCATCAAGAATAATTGGTCCATGGAGACACCCGATTCTATCTTTTATACCAGGAATATTTCCAGCTCCCAACCAGCCTCTGCTTTAATCTTTACAAGTAGTTGTTGCAAATAAGGCCCACATCGATGCTTAAGTCTTTTTCAGTTTGTACATTCACTTCTGAATTCAACCAGAAGCAGAATTTTTCTTGTGTGCTTGCCTAAACTGGTTTGCAGGGCTGGTGTGCTCTTCTTCCCCACAGCTGTTTCTCTTCAGGCTGGGCATGGCTGTGTTTCAGTAGGCAGCAGTGTGATTCCCATTGGTCCCGAGTGCAGCATGCTGAGCACCACAGGATGGGCAGAGCAAGGCAGTGCTACAAACACCAGCTCTTTACTTGTGCCACTGCATGCAGCTCTTCATTTCCCAAGAACACACCACAAGTGCTAATGGGGTCTCCTGGGAGGCCAGCATAGCATCGAGTTACTGGCTGCACAGTGCATGACATTCCTTCAGCTCAGGAATGAGAATGAGGTGCTGGAGGGTGGCAAGCTCCTCCTGCTCACTTCTGAGCCAGGGCTTGCAGCTACTGTGTGTTTCAGGCAGTGTGAAGGGCGGTCCATCAGAGCCAGGGCAGGCGAGGCAGATGCAATCTACACATTCTTACATATGACCCTTCATTTTGGGGTTTTTCCCCACTTTACTACTGGATGACACTTCAGCTGAGGGCAGAAGAACTCCCTAGGTAGCCAGGAGTATATTTGGCAAAGAGGAATTCCAGCTTGCTCTGAGGTAAGTGTGCCAGTAGCCTGTTGCCACAGGCAGCCAAGAACAGCCTCCCTGCCAGTGCCACCTCTAACTTGGGATGGCGATGACAGGGCTCGTGTGACAGAGCTGCTGAAGGGCTTGTCTGAGTGGCCTGGCTGCTCGTGCACTTACCCCATGGTGAAAGGGGTAAGCACTTGCATTTCAGTCATTCCCTGGCTCTGCTGGGAAGGACCTGGTGACTTGGGCCATGGGCTGGCACCAGGCCACCACCTCGTGAGGCAGGCCTGCTGTGCTGTCAGCAGCAGAGCACACTCCTATCACTGGAGAGCAAGGAGCAGCAGGCTTGTGCCCAGAGCAGCAGGTGCTAGGTACTCAGACACCCTCCATTGCACAGGGAAAGGCTCTGGCTGCTGTGGGTGCTGGGGGTGTTGTTTGGGCACACACCTGCTGAAGCCTCATGGGCTTTGAGGGAAGCTCAGTAGCCCCTTCTCCCAAGGAAGATATGGCCATCTAAGGGATAATCCTGCCCTGAAATGATTTTTTGGAGGTCAGCTTCATCTGCCTGCAAAGCTGAACTAAGCAAAGCAAGATGGCAGATAGGTGAGGCACAGGTTTAAGGTGTGATGCTCCCTCCCACAGCTTTTGGCTGGACATCACCCGCTCTGCCCAGGCTTGGCTTGCTGGGGAGCATAATCAGCTGCACTGCAGGCAGGACCAGATGCAGAGCCCAGACAGGCTCTGATTTTTCCATCCCTTTGCCAGGCTCATGCTTCATTAGTGAAGTAGCTGCCGGAGAATTTTGGTGTCTGGAGGAGAGCCCATGCCAGCAGCATACATGAGTGGACCATACTGCCTGTGAAGCAGTGGCATTCTGTGGCCAGGCCCCTCTCCTGTTCCATCTCCTTGCCTGCCTCAGTTTCCAGCCATCTGTACTGGTGTCTGACAGTGTCAAAGCTAATTCCCCCTGTGATGCAATGCAAATTTTCCTGCCTACTCCCCACAACCTTGCCCCTTGTTTCCATGTGCTATTAAGATACTGCACATCCCTGTTTTCCAGAGTGGTAGCCATGCATAAGCTCTGTGCAGAGGCACAGACAGGAAGAGGTTGCTATGGCTCAGCCACAAACCTGCAAGGGTGCACAGGGGATGCTGTGTTCATGTAGGTACTACACACCATGTATATTCCCATTCCTTTCTTCTCTTCCACGTCTGGGGCTGCAGAGCCCCAGAGAGAGCTTCTGCTTGGTACCAGCAACTGCTTGAGGCTCTTTAAGCTCATCCAGGTCTGCAGCAGATGTCTGAGGCAGTGGCACTAGAAAAACAAGGTAGACACATGTATTCACACATTATTCCTTTCCTTTGCACAGAAACACACACAGGCATGTCCCAAGCCCATGCCAGCCTGGCCCTGGCTGCTTATCTCTCTTGGGTTATCAGTATCTCCCTCCTGGACTGCTCTCTGGGAGAGGAGAAGCGGATGGGACTGGAAGGAGGCTTCGCAGCCAGGGAATATAACCCCTCAGCCAGCCCCCCTCAGAGGCAGCTTTATGATTGCTGGGACCCTTCATGAAATGTTTTTGGCGGTGACCCTGTGATGCGGCGGGGCCTTGAAAGTGAGAGGGAAATGTCAAACTCCGCTGTAGCAAAATCACCGCCTTGGAAAAAAAGAAAAGAAAGAAAGCAAAGCAAAGCAAGAAGTAATATATCTTGATCCCTTTTCCCCCATAAAACCCTGGGAGGCTGGTGGAAGGAGCGGAAAGACTGAGCTAAGCCTGCAGGAAATTAAACATGAAATGAAAACAAGCTCGAGTTATTCAATTCTCTCATCCCAGGCTCCAATTTCCCATTCCAGGCCACTGATAAAATGGTGTCCAGTTTCAGCACTCAAGGATGAATTCTGGCTCTGTTCTTGCAGTCTGAAAAGCAAAGGGCTGGTGTCCATCTCCAGCAAGAGGATAGACAGCCTGGCCTTTCACAGAGGGATGGGGTCCTGAACACAGACAGATGGAGGCTGAGCAGAGAGAGGAGGGTAGCAGGGTGAGAGGACAGGAATGGGGAGAATGGATGCTGTGGGGCTGACAAAAGAGAGTAAAAGCACAAGAGACTTGAACGTGGTGGGCAGCTGTTACCTGCATCAGAGCTGAGCACAGGGCATGAGCACAACCCCACAGCCGCCACCAGCCCACCACCACATGTGCAGAGGTCAGCCTCACTCACCACTGCCATGGGGGGTAGGAGAGAGGGGAAAACACCTTTAACTTGGAGGAAGGAAAAATCAGTGATGTAGCCCCCAGATATCCAGACATGGTCAGTGGCCTGGGTTAAGTCCCAGCTGAGCCCATCCCCCTGTGCCCCGTGCAGGGCACAAGGGGCTTGATGGCAGGGGCAGACTGGCAGTGCCCACTGGGTGTGAGGGTAGAGGCAGCAAGAGAGTGAGCAGGAGCCTCCTTGCTTTGTCTCAGGCCACTTCTGGCCTCTCCACCCCCAGCAGCATGTCAGCTGTGTATGCATATGGATTTAAGTACCACATATAGCTGAATGTTTATGGAGCTATGAAACATTCTCTGTTCTGTAGATTTTTACGGGGCTGATTTGGTCCATCAGGGCTTATCAAAGCATTGTCTGCAGGAGTCAGGTACGTGACATTACCATACACTCCTGCTGTAATTGCTAACACTGAGATTCAGTCCACAGTGACTGCTGGCCCCTGCACAACAGAAGTAGCCCGTCCTGACCCCAGAGAACATGCTGCACTAGCCACTGCAACCTCCCCTGCCACATTCCCATCCCACAACAGCCGCTCTTGACAAGGAGTGACAGGCAATGAAAGGAAAATGAACTTCTGTTTGGGTTTAGATTTGCTTTTTAAAAGCAGGTGTCTTCTAAGACTGTGGAAATACTGAGGATTAGTTGAGGTTTTTTGCTGACATTTTCACATTATACGTTGCCATGCCTGTCTTGTTTTCCCCAGAGCACTGTGGAGGCCTGGAGAAACCCAACTGCAAGAAAACAAGAGCCCTATAAGGATTTGGACCAGAGGAGAAAGGAAAGCTTTAAAAAGCGGTCCAAACCTTGCCACAAGTGCTTCAGAGCTCACTGTCAGCTCTCAGAGTGTCTCTGGTGCCTGTGACACCAACACTGGGACCAAAGACACTCTTTTCAGCCTAATGCAATGACTTGTCACATCTTCCCAGCCCACCAGCCGCGTGGCAATTTGGGAGCTGCCAGTTTAAATCACTTTGCTCAGTTCATGCATAAATGCATAAATGCTTTAGACCAGAGGCTGAGACCTCACTCTGCTCTGTCAAGGCAGCTGTTGTGCTGTCCTGGGAAGAAGAGGGCACAGACCCTGCACTGCTTGCTTTGAAGGTCACACTGCAGAGCCACGCACTGCCGTGGGGGCGGGAGCTGGGCCGCCCTGCTCCCAGGTGGGATGCTCAGGCGGGCAAGGCAGCCGGGGCCTTCCCCACACAGGAAGGGGCCGCGTATGCCTGGCATATGTTCATCCCAGCCCCGTGCACAGGCAGCACTCTGCTCCCTACCTGTTCTGCACCCCTCTGTGCACAGCAGGGCCTCCTCCGCCTGAGGAGGAACCAGGTCACCCCCTGCTAACTTTGAATCTGCAGATCAAAGCGCCGTGATCCAGGCCAGCCCTGGGACTGGCCTGCAGCTGGGCTAGAGTGGCTGTGCCAAGAAGAGGTAGAAGAAAAACAGGCAGATGCCTGAGGCATCAAACCTGCTCCAGTAGGACGCTCTGCATGTGCAGCGTGTGAGCAGCGGGGATAACGTTAGGATGCTTCTCCTTATGCTTTTTGCACCTACTGAAAACACTCACAGGGTTTTTGATTTGGGGTAGGGGGTTGATAGCAGGTTGCTGCTTTGGCCAGCCTGTGGATGGCCCATGCCAGTGGCATTGCCATGGCCATGGGGCCAGGCACTAAACCCTGTGCTATCCACAGCCCACATGAGGAGCATGTGCCTGGCAGCTGCACTGCTCCCTGCCCAAAGCAGACCACAGTGCAGGGCCAGACCCTCAGCTGCCTACTCATACCACAGGCCTGGCTGAAAGAGACCAGCACGAGGCTGTCTATGTGGTGGAAGGCAGAAACTGAAGCAGGAGAGCCTGAAACAAGTCTTCCAGCACAACCAGGAAGGTCAGCTCAGACCAGAAACCCAAACCCCTTATCCCTCCCCGTAGCAGCTTCTGGCTGCACTGACTCAGGCTGAAGGTGCCACAGCACTCTTGCCCCTGCAAAAATTGTCCTGCTATCCTACCTTGTGCCAAGCACCTGGCTTGTCCTGCTGTCCTGTGAAGACATGAGTTTCCTACCTGGTGTCTGCTTTGCCCAGGTGCCTGGCAATCAGCAAAACTACCCCACAGCCAGGCATGGGAAGGGCCAAGCTGCTTGTCAGCAATACCCCCTCTGGCCCCCTGCAGCGAGTCACCGTGTAAAACTCGAAGCAGAGCTGAGAGGCTCTAGGAGTGCTCCTTTCATGCACTGGTGTGACCTGCACAACCCAGCCCCTGGTGATCGCCCTCATCTCTCAGTGCCTTCAAAGCAGCTCTTGATTGATGTGTTTCCCTGACTCACGAGCTTCAAGAGGCTTTGAAGACACTGGGCCAGGCTCTGATCTCTCTGAGGCTGATGCAAATCAGGAGCAATGGTGCTGACAACAGTGCAATAATCCACACTGATGTCAAGCCAGTAAAAATAAGAGTAGAAACAGAGTTTTAGTCTTTGCCTTGAAGGGATCTGAGCAGCACTGTGAAGTAAAGAGTAGCAAACCCTGCAAAGTAAACCAAAGGATGTTACAGAAGGACACCTGTCCTTTCCTGCAGCTAAGGAGGGAAGGGGTGTTCAGCTTTGTATTTTTTGTTGCGGTTAAGAAAAATGAGCTTGCATTGGTGAGAAATGCAAGCTTCAGTCAATGGCATCATCATAGCTGGAATTAGTCCTGGGGAAAGCCCCGTCACTGCTGTTTTCAGCCTGGCAGCAGCAGCACACACAGATGTATTCACACTTCTCTGAGACTGGCTGACAGCAGGAGAGCTGCAGGTAGAGCCTGGGTAACACAAATCTAGAAGATGGACATCCCCTTTTGCATGGAGGGTTCCCTTTCTAGGAGCACAGGCTGGCCCCAGACCCTCAGGAGAGCAGGGAAGGACTATCTCTCCCCTGCTGAGCATGTGTGTGGAGCAGTGCCCTTCTCCATGCCATACAAAACCACCCGCCTGGTGAGGCCCTGCCCTCTGGTGGGCTCTTCAGGGCTGCCGGGCTACCCGCCCCTGCCGGGCTGCCCTTGTTCACAGCCCTGCTGTCGCCTCTCCCCAGGTGTGGTTTCAGAACCGGCGAGCCAAATGGCGCAAGCGGGAGCGGTTCGGTCAGATGCAGCAGGTCCGGACCCACTTCTCCACCGCCTACGAGCTGCCTCTGCTCACCCGTGCTGAGAACTACGCCCAGGTGAGTGCATTCCTTTGCCTGGGCACTGTGCTTGCTGGACACGCTGCCTCTGCTCCCAGTCCTCCCCAAGCCAGGCTTCACTTCTCAGGCACATCTGCCTGCCCTTAGGCAAGGCTGCAGGGACTCCGGGGCTATACTGCCAGGCTGTACTGAAGGGCTTGCAGTTTTTTAGTCAGGTGCTCTGCTTGGCTCCCTCATGCCCTGGCCCAGAGCAGCGATCTTTAAAGCAGGTACCAGGCCCAGCACTGTGTGATATAGAGCAGCACCCTTGAGCACAGGTCACCCTGCTCAGCACATCCTATCACATGTGCTGCTGCCCACTAACTTTCCACTAGTTTGAAACAGATCCAAAAGGCTAATTCATGCCTAAAGAATAGCAGATTCCAGGGAGGCTTCCTTTTACCATGTCTGATTTCAATGCCCCTTGGACATGGTGGCTGGATAAAAGGATTTTCCCCTGGCAAATTCCCACAGCAGTGTCCCAGTGATGGGCTGTGGTACACACAGCACACTTGGTGACATCTGGGGATGCTTCCCAAGGGAGTTGTAGATTTATGCTCCAAAGGAAGAAGGGAGGGAGCAGCCATGCTGGGGTACCTGAGGCTGCTTCTGAGTCCTATTGAAACCGTTCCTGCCCTGACCCTGGAAGCAAGTCATGGGGTTGCCTCCCCTCCATAGCTTCCTGTCTTGGAAAACCTGTCAGCACAATAGCCTCCTAAACACTGGGCCAGCCCAGTTTCACAACGCTCCTGATGATGCCAGGCAGACTGGGGTTTGCTAGCTCCAGGGCTAGGGTGTGCCTCAGAAAGCACTCCTGCCTTCCTCCACTCCTCTTCCCACCACCCAGAATTTGCTCAAGGGCGCAATTCTGCAGGCATGATGCTCTGAACCTGACTGTCCTCACAGATCTGCTGGAAGCCCTCTCTCCCTGACACCCTGTCTGTCAGCTGCCTCCCCAGCCGGTGCTGTACCAATGCTACCCCGCAGCCAAGCCAGGAGTGTTTGATCTCCCTCCCGCTTGGCGTCTCCCATAAACTGAACAAGAAACCTTTTTGAAACAGCTGATATGCCAAAGCAGCTTTTCAAGCAGAGAACACTCTCAGCAGCCTTTTTAGCATGTCCTTCTCTTGCCTTTGCAACTTACACTGCTCTCTCCCTTCATACTGCCCTCCTCTCCCAGCACAAGAGATCAAAAATTTGAAAAGCAATTTGCAGGAGGTAAGAGATCAGAGAGGGCCCAAGGGCAAGCAGTGGAAAGGGGCAGTGGGATGAAGGGCCCTTTGCTCTCTTGCTCCAGCCAGCTGCTCACCTCCTCCCTGCTTTCATCCTGCATGCCCATGTGTCCCATGCTGCAGCACACCTATTTCCACTGCCAAATACTGAGCCCTGCTCTCTTCTGCAATATCATTTTATAAGTGACCCTGCAGGACCCTAGATGGTCTCTTGAGGTGGCCCTGCAGGGCTCTGCTCTGCAGCAGGGTGGGTGATGCTCCCTGGATGGGCCCGCTTGGGGGAGAGGGGCAATGAAGCTGCCTGTGCTGGGAGCTCAGCTCCGACAGGCATGTCTGTGTGGTACAAAATAGCCCTTGCCTAGGCAAAGCTGCCCCGAGCTGGAGAAGGATGGTGGATGAGCAGCCTCACAGCATTGCTTTCTGCCTGATCCCTCCGTAATGAGTTGGACCACAGAAATACCGTGGATGACACAAATTTTCCTGTCCTGAGAAAAGTGCTCATGGGACAAAAAAAGTAAGAGCAGTGTCTGGGAGAGGAATAAATAAACAGATGCTGTGGCAGAGAAGGAGCACAATCCTGCTCCCTGTGAGTAACCCTGCTGCACTCCCTGCCCCTGTCCAGGCTGGCATACAGGTTTTGGAGTGGATTTGCTGGCCGCAGGAGCGCTAAGGGTGCTGCAGCTGGCAGGGCCCAGCAGATGGGACTACATGCCCGTCTCACTGGCTGCCCCTCCACTAGGCTGCCCTGCCAGGCTGGGGCTGGACACAGTCCATTCCCTCAGGCCAGCTGCCCAAAATATCCTGCATGGGGCAGCCCTGATGCTTCTTTTCCCACCCCCAGATCCAGAACCCCTCTTGGATTGGCAACAATGGAGCAGCCTCCCCTGTGCCTGCCTGCGTGGTCCCCTGCGAGACGGTGCCCTCCTGCATGTCCCCCCATGCTCACCCCCACGCGGCCGGCGGCGTCTCCGAGTTCCTTGGGGTCTCCGGGCCCGGCAGCCACGTGGGACAGACTCACATGGGCGGCCTCTTCGGCACAGCCGGGATGAGCCCCAGCCTCAATGGCTACGAGCTGAACAGCGAGCCGGACCGCAAGACCTCCAGCATCGCTGCCCTGAGGATGAAAGCAAAGGAGCACAGCGCCGCGATCTCCTGGGCGACATGACAGGGCTGCAGCCCATGCCCGCCAGACACAGAGAGAGCACGTGGGGACAGCCCAGTAAATCCATCCGCTTGGACTCCAGACAGCAGTTGCCTCCTCGGGGATCTGAATGCAGCACTTTTAGCTACCCTAGGCATATAAAGTACATATGTTAATGTAAGTGGAGTGTTTCCAGCATGAACGTGGCAGCTCCCGGCTTCCTGGGATCAGGCAGGGAGAGAGAGGCTGTGGAGCAGCACCTCTTCCATCAAGATCTGGGATAGGATGCATCCCTTCTCGCTCCCCAACAACCTGGGCATTTTTTCTTCCCGCTGTTTTTTCTGACACCAGACATGCCTTTCCAAAGAGCAAGAGCCCACTGGCCTTTCAGCAGCTTCTCCCATCCCACCACCCACCCACCCACACACTCACACACACACACTCATATATTCTACCCCGGGCAAGGGACTGGATGGGGACTCTGGCACCAGCAAAGAGACTCTCTCATACTGCCAACATCATTTTAGTGGGAGCTATGACTTCCTACAGCCGAGTGGAGAACAGGGCTGGGAAGATAACCAAAGCCAGAAAAAAGGCAACATTAGCCCACCTCCTTCTACCCTGCTCCCACTCCATCTTGTACTCTGAGATGAAGCAGAATTGTAGAGGCCTTTGAAGGGGATGCCTCTCTACCCACCATAGCATGGTGTTATCATGCTGAGAGTCTTTGCCAGCCCTCTGGTGACCCAGATGGAGATACTCCCCAGCAAACAAAAGCTTTCCAGCATGGCTCGATGCCCCTGGGCTTTGCTTTCCCTAGTTGTGCTCTATGTTGAGCCTCACAAGTATGGTGATACAGGAAAAAGATTCCCTCTGTCTTTCACTGGGTCGGGAAGTATTAACTTCAGCTAAGAGACAGCAGCTCTGGCAGGGAAGCACAACTGCTATGTAAATCTGCAAGTTGCTCTAAGAAAGAGCTCAAGCACAAGCCCACCACCACAGTGGCACAAGGCCACCAAATTCCTCATACACCTCATCCTGGGGTCAGACATGTGCAATGACAGGCCCTCCCTCAGCCCTCCACCCCAGTGCCCTGTGGCACACAATGGCTGTGGGCATCTCTGCACCAGGGACAGCAAAGGAACAGGCTGGGAAGGGGCTCAAGGGAGAACAAGGTGATACTGCCCCGTCTCCAGCCACCTCAGATCCTCTTCATTTGCAGAGGAAGTAGAAGAGACCAGAGCTTCTCTGGTTTGTGTGAACCAACATGCCTCTCTGCTTTTCCGTCCCAGTGCTCTTACCTGCACAGAGCTGTTAAGTTAGATCTCCTTTGCAAGGCTAAATGTTTTACAAGTTTTTCAGTGATCATAGTGCATGGAATAATTTTGGAACATCCTTTTACCCCACTGAAATACTGCCAAGGAGAAGCTGAAAGTCAGCTGAGCACTACCAGCCATACAGTGTGGCTTTGCAAGCTGGGCTTGAGCTAGGGTAGCCATCTCCAAGATTTACAAGGGAATTATAGGATACTACTACCAGAAAAACTGGTTTGTCACCCTTCCGTCTTTCCTCTGCTCAGTGTTAGGGGATCTTGTGGTTTAAGGTCCAGGAATATCTAGTGGTCTTGGAAAAAGTTCCAAATAAGCTACAACCAAATGTCCAGCTTCAGGTTAATGAGCCATACAAGTATTTCCATAGTGCCTAGACTGTCAATACACTACCTTAATGATACACTATTGCTAGGTCAAAAGTAATATATTTATTGGAATAAGAAAACACCAGTAGTACTGTTTCTTTTCTCTCCTCAGAAATGCTAAGAGATGCATTCCCTGCTATGCGCAGGGAGCCAGCATGCATTTCACTACATCATCTGCATAACCAGGGCCTCTCCCATCATAAGCAGCCAGGATTTACATGTCAGCCTAAACATTCAGCTGAGACCTCAGGCATGGTGGCTTAGATGCTGAAAGTGATGCTGATCACTGAACCAGGCAGGATCATGCTGACCAGTTGGAGGTGTGTACATCCCCACTGGGTACCCCAGAAGCCACTGAGCTTCCCAGCTATCCAGGACTGGTGACAGGAGGCAATTTGTCCAGATTTGTGCAGGCAGCTGAGCACAGTGTTGAGCTTTTTCCCAGGTACACTGGGGATCTTGATGCTTCCCAGTGTCAGCAGGCAATCAGTGGAGGGCTGCTGCCTGAACAGTCCAGTACCACTGCTAACAAAGCAAATTAGCAACAAGCAGAGCTAAGGAGAGGGCAGTGGGGCAGGCAGGCATATCGGGGACAGGTCTCACTTAGCCTGCAAGCTCTGAAGGCAGCTCCAGTGGAGGGCTGTATCTATTCAAGAGCTTAGCTACATTCCCTACTGAAGTTAAAAGGTAGCTTTTCCTCACAGACTTCCACGGGGCCAGTATTTCATCTGAGCTGTTTAACAGCCCAGAGGATTAAGTGCTGTCTTGTTAGAGAGAGAGAGAGGACAGTCTTCTGGCAGCAGACTTGGCATTTAGAGAAGCTTGGCCCCCACTTTCTCTCACCTTAAAATTCATGTGGAAAGCACATGTTGGACTCAGTCTAATTTAAACACCACTGTGCGTGCCCAGCCCTCAGCCTTCCTGAAAACACCACGAGGCAAGGGGAATGTTGTTCCCTGGACCCCCTTGTGCAGGGCTCCCTTCCCACCTCCAGCTGCAGGCAGCCCCACTGCTTATCAGGCTCTGCCTCACCTCCCTGGGTGCTGCTGCCATTCAGGCACAGTCCCTTGCACCCACACTTCTGGATAATGCTGGAAGGGGTGTCCCTCCCAAACCTTCAAAAGCAGTTGTTCTGGTAGTTTTTAAGCTACATGCATCTGTACTTAAAACACATTTTAAAAATTAATTTAAAAGGGTTTTAAAACTAGCTGTTAAATTAACATGAAAAACTGTATAAATATATATATATACTTATATATATGTATATATATATATATATGTGTGTGTATCTTAACCTAGCCAGCCTACAGCTACTGCATTTCTTAAAGGTCACAGGGTCAGTGCTGTTCTTGCAATCCCACGTTACCATGATGATACCTTTTTTAATTATTATTATTGTTGTTATTTTAATACTTTTCAATTCTATTTATGACTTTCTTCTCTATTTATTTCTTATTTAGTATTTTACTCCTGCCTATACATTGAATCACAATTCCCTGGCTTGCACTTGCCTTCAAAGCTGCAAGCTTTTTCCCCATCCACCACCAAAATGTCTCACAAGCATCAGCCGTCCCAACACCTGCCATGCCCATGGTGGCATCCTCTGTGGGTGCAGCCCACAGAGCCCACCCAGATGCTCCCTCCAGCCTCACGGAGGGAGGAGAAAAACATTTCTCCCAAGCAGTCCTGGCCCTGGCTATGCAGCAGGTATCCTACAAGGTGGCTGCCTTATGCTGCCCATGACTGGGTATCCCAGAGATATCCCAGAGCTTTGAGACCAGGAAGATGCAAATAGCAAGAGCAGCATGGGTTCCTGGCACTGGCTTAAAAGTGGTTGGGTACCACTCGCTGCCAAGCACTCAGAGGCACTTCTTGCCTACAAGCAGTAGTTAGTGCTTTGGTAGCAATTGAAACCAGTGGGGAACTAGGCTTGGGCTTGCTGGACCCTGCAGGGTCCAGACTCTTAGGGCTGCTATGCCTCAACAAGCTCCTGGAGAAGGGCCAGGTCAGCCCCCTGGCACGTCACCTGCTGCCAGCAATGCCACCCACCTGCACTCCCAGCAGGCTCTCCAGCCAGGCTCCAGCTGCCCCCTCCAGAATATGCTACCCAGTTCAGGTCCCACTGCCCCAGCCCCTACCTGGGTAGAGCCTACAGGGAGGAAGACCAAGCAAAATAAAAAGAGAACCACCCTCCCTCTCTCTAAAGCCCGTGGCAGGGTGTGAGCGAGCGTCCATCCCTGCCGGAATGCACATCCCTGCTGGGTGACACGTCCTTGCTGGACCACGCCTGGCCTGAGCCATGGCATGGGCAGGTGTTAGGGAAAGGCCACACGCAGTGACAATGTGTCACACGTGAGGTCTCAGAGCTGCAGCACACATAGCTTCACCTGCCCCATCAGCCCCATCAGCCTGGCCCAGGAGTACCCCATGTGCTGCCCAGCAGGGCTCCCTGCTGGTTTCCTCCTGCACGGGCGGTGTTTTGGGGTGGGAGGCGTGTTCCCCTGATTCCCAGAGTACACTCAGACCGGGCAGCACATTGTAAAACACTCTCCAAACAAACTAAGGCAAAAAGGTAGTTTCTTGGGAAAGGATTGAAAAATAATCAAGCAGAGGCAGAGCCCCGTGTTTATTTTGCTGCTCTGACTGACACAGCAAAAAGCAAACAGACCGAGGGAGAAATTAAACCCAAATGGGAAGGGGGTGGAATCGGATGGAAAGTCATTCAGCCCTTTGCAGCTTCCCGAAGGGAGCTGGGAGGAGGCGAGGGAGCAGCCTTACACCCCCTTAACTCTTTGCTGGTAACATGGTTCTCCACTCCCCCCACATAGCTAGGTAGGTAGGTAGAGCTAGGACTTTTATACTACTGATTTTGAAGGACAGTTTTCAATGTATAATAATATATCGGTTTAGGTGTGCAGTGCTTGAAAGAGAGACTGGGAGAAAGAAAGAAAACAAACCTCAATCAATATTATTGGTTTTTTTGTTGTAAAATATTGTAACCTTGTATAAATGCTACCTTTTTTTTTTCTCTCTTTAGCTTAACGGCCTGGGGTGGAACATATAAAAACAATAAAAAAGTTTTAAAAATGTTCAGGAAAAAAAAGAATAAAAAAAAATCATTTTAAATGTTGCCACATGAGGTTTGTGCCATGCAATGTTATTGCCTATGCAACCATGTATTACCAGTTCATTACAGTGGAATATTAAAAAAGAACAAACAGTCTTGCAGCTTGATTCTTTTTAACTTTTTTTGAAGTAAGTTATTGCACTTGCAGCTTTTTCTTTTTCTTTTCTTTTTCTTTTTTTTTTTTTTTTTTTTTGAGGTGAAGGGCTGGAATTTCCAGTCACCAATTTTTATTTTTCCAGGTTTTGAAAGGAGTGAGAAGGTCCCTGCTTCCCAGCCACCCTGGCCAAGGGGGCACAAACACTGTTGTTGTTTTGGTTTGCAATAAACTCCTTCTCTTCTCTCCTCTCAACTGCAATCTGGCTGGTTTGTTCCTGACTCATGACAGATGAAATGTGATCAGAGGGGCCTCCAAAATCTCACGTTAATTGAAGCTGGCAAAAAATACTAACAGTGCCCTTTTGAACTGCTGACGCAGTCCAGAATGGATTAGCCGGGGGTAGATTAACAACAGGTGGCAGCTCACGGGCTGCCGCCTCTGCCGTACAAAGCGCTGGGCAGGAGCCAGCGGGCGGGCCCGGAGCGCCCCTGCGGCCGCTCCCGCCTCTGCGGGCCCCGCCGGGAGCGCCTCGGCACCCTGGCCACGGGCTACAGAGCAGCATGGTCTCCGTGGCTTACTGCTCCGCCCTTGCTGCTTCAGCAGAGCGAAAGAGCTCCTGCAGCTCTCCCAGCCCTTCTCAAGCAGTCCTTAATGAGGCAGCCGGTAACCACCGCTGACACAGGGAGAAGCTGACTTGGCAGCAAGAGGCCACAGAACTGGGGACCCTCAGCTCCCCATGTTGTGTCACCACCCCTTTTACACAGCACAGTCATGCTCGGGGCACCAAGCACAAGGTCTCTTGAAGCCCTAGGAGAAGACACCTGGCGCTGGCAGCGTTTCCCATATTCCCACAGGCCATCACACTCCCTCCCCTCCCAGCTCCACCTTAGCAGAGGCATCCAAGCCTCACCCACCCTCTTCTCCTCTGTGGGTCTGCAGGGTTTCCCAGAGGTGCCTGCCTGCAGCCAGAAGCTGCTCAGTGGGCTGTGGGGCAGACTGAGCCCTCTGGGTTTCACTTGTCCCTGCACAAAGGGAAGGGTTTGTCTGGGCCCCACAAGTTCACAGGGCACAGATCTTGTCCCACTGCAGAAAAATCTGCGTTCTGTAAGGGCCCTTTCTGTGGCTTGCACTCCATCAATAAACTCAGCTGCAAAACTGTTTCCTTCAGACTGCACAGACCCACCAGCACTGGGCCCAGTAAGAGTCAAGTCCCTGTACCCACATGCTGGGTGGACTGGAAAGGGCCTGTCTTGCCCAGGCAAAGCTGAGAAGGTGCCAGGCAGCTGCCAGCAACCCACCAAGACCCACAGAGCCCCTCTGGCCTTTCCATCAGTTGTCTGGGAGCATCAGCTTGCTTCAGATGGTGCATGGCTGTTTTCTATCTCACAAAGAAATGGATAATGCAGGTGCTGTTTCAAGCTTATCCATTCCTCTCACTTGTAGGAGAAAAATTCCCTCCCTCCCCAAGCACTCAAAGCCAGATTCTCCAGATGTTGGCAGAGTTCAGAGTGTTGAGAGCCTAAAGCCAGTTTCAGTAACATACTGCTTGTATGGGTTTACATCAGAAATTGCTCCTGGCCTAAATGATGCCAAAGAACTAAAAAGTTTCTCTCTAAACTAGATAGTGGCAGAACCCAGATTAGAAATGTGCATTTTCCTCTTGAAGCTGCACCTTCTTAGTGGAGTTACAGGAGTTATTTAAAACACATGGAAAAATTTCTCTCTGGGAGATGTGGCTACAGCTCCTAGGTTAACGCGTTCCTTCTCTGCTGGAGAATATGACTTTGAGGCAGGGCAAAGTTCGGGCAGTTTAAATGAAAAACAATTTTTTATTCCTGTAAACTAAACAGATTTGCCTTTTTTTCTTCCTCTTTTTAAAAGCAGGTTATTAACCTTTAAGCAGATGGATGTTCAATAATCTTCTCATTGGCAAGGAAGGTAACAGCCATGCAAGGTGCATCTACTTATGGCCAGCTGGAGCCCACATGTAAAGGTGTTGCATTTAATCTGAGACAAACAAGTGTTTATTATTTGTGAAAGGATCTTCCACTTTCTCTTGCTTTGCAGTTCGTAACTTCCTCACAGGGCAAAGACAGATGCTCTGAGTTAGCAATCTGCTCCATTTGCTGTAGCCTTACTGAATTCCTGGATCTCATTTTACGGTCCTTTCTCCTTAAAACCTTTTTCCCTCCCTGTTTGTATGAAGTGTGGCAAAGCAGTTATTGTTCCCATCAGTCTGCAACTGAAGGCACCCGGCACTAACTGTGGCCAGCACCCAGCTGAGACCTGCCCCTCACATTCAAAGAGAAGTTTCACAAAAGAAGGACCTGTAAGTTTACAAACAGCCAGCCAAGCAGGTGAGAAACAACGGTTTTCTTGAGCGTGTGGCACAAATACACATGGGAGGGAACACAGCTGGTGGCTTGAAAAGCTCAGGTATCTTTCCAAGGCATTATGGGCTTATTTCCTGGATGAGCACGAGGTATTCACACTGGGCAGCTGGATATCTGTAAGTGGCACTTTGTTCAGTCAGTCCCAAGCTTTTTAGTTTTACAGATTCCCATCACTGCACAGAATGGAGGGGAGGGGCTAAAAGAGATAAGCTTCATCCTTAAAAGAACAGGATGCAACAGAAACCACACCTCAGAATGACACATGGAAAACCTCATGTGGGTCTGCATATCCCAAGTTCTTCATGCCTTCATTGGTCAAATGCTCCAGCTTTGACCTCTGTCCAGCCCCCCTCAACTGAAATTTAGGTTAAAAATCTAATAGATGTGACTTAATAATTATGCTGGTATTTTCTTAGTCACAACATCCCCCCTGCACAGAGTCTGGTACTGAGCACTGACACAAGTTTATAGACCTAATAAAATTATAACCAAGTTGCACTGATCTCTGTCCATGGTCAGAGTTGGTATGCTTGTCTGGAGCAGGAGCACTTCCTGTTTATGCAAGTAAACAGGCATTTAGCATGACTAAAGGAAATTTGAAGGACAATTATGGGATCCTTTTCCAGACAAATGAAGACAGCAAACAGGCAACCTTGCAGGAAGAACCTTTGAGCAGCACTGCTTTCAGCTGGAAAACTCCCTTCGTGCTGCTAGCTCCAAGCCAGTCCACGTAATTGCCTCAATTGTCCCTGTTATCCTTTAATAGGAAACATAACTCACTTTCAAAGCAACCACAAGAAGCTGCAGACAGGGGAATCCTGAAGATCAGCAGAGGTGGGACTGCATTACAGCCATTTCCATCAGGCTGAAATTACACAGAGTGCACCAGGAATGTCTCTAAATGGCTTCAAGCCAGGGCCCACTGAAGCCTGCTGATTCTTAAAGTCAAGGTTAACAGTCCTCTGCCTTGGTAGTGAGGAACCCAAAACTCCAAATAAACAACAATTCAGACAAAAGTGTAGCTGTTCTGCTAAATCCCAGGCTTGGGATACTGGTGTTCAATCCTGTTTTTACCCACACATCTCCAAAGAGAATCCGACTGCCTCTCTCTGTTTCCTTATCTGCAGGTACAAGTAAGAGGCTGATCTTACCCTCAGGAGGACCATAAAGGAGGACCATAAAGATCAATTTCTTGCACTTAGATACAGCAGTGGCAGGCATCATAAAAAGAACTTACACTGTCCTACAGGCACTCCCAACAGCATGAGATACAACTTAAGGACCCGTGACTCAATAGCAAAGCAAACGTGTTGTACCTGAATTTTCTGCTAAGCAAGTGCTACCTCTGTCACGTGCCAAAGTTAGCAAGAGGTTTGAAGTGACCACCTGCTCATGGGATAACCTGCAGATCCCATGGAGCATTGTGTTTGGGATTTTCTGGCAGGTTTTGACAGAAATTATTATTTTCAGCCTAAAAATTGAAATGAAAAGGCAGTATAGGCGAAATTCTTGCCAGGATTTGCTCTGCTCTTCTCAGCTCTTTAGGATCAGACTGAAGTTAGCAACTGGACCAACTGGAATTGGGAAATTGCTCATTTTCTAGCATAGATTTAATCAAACATAAGTTTACTGATTTTTTTTTTGTGATTCAAGTACATGGATGAGACTACCCCTGACAACAAGAACTACACAGTTTACATTTTAGTTTACAAAAGAACATGTTTTGCAGCAGTCATAGTAAAATTTAAGTATGCAAATCTTCAAAGAGAAAAATGAAAAAAATCATACTCACTCTGTCTGATCCCATTTCTTCATCAGCACCATCGATTTAGATTTTCTTCCATATATCATGCTTTGGTTGGAGAGCAGCTTCCATGTAAGAGGGCTGGACAGATTTATGCAGTACCCATTAACCATTCTGAGAACTTTCCTGATCAAAAGATGCTCTACCTGTGAGAAGTACCCAATGTATCAGACATTTGTTATGGAGGGCATTCATATAAAATCTTGGAGGCATATTTATATTAAAATTGCCCTTCTAAATCCATTTTCATGTGTCTCAGTATAGCATCTTTTTAGAACAGCTCAACACTCACCAATCCAGCCTAAAACCAAAATGAGTCAGAAGTACTGAGTGAGCATCACTTAAATCCCACCTCACAATTATTTTGAAATCTGTGTCCAAAGTCCTTGAGTTTAAAAGACCCTTGAATGGATAATTAAGAGGGAAAAACTTGTTGCTACAGCATATTTGAACCACACCAGCAGAAGCATGATGGATGGTAGGAGGCTCCAGAGCAGGAGTTAGAGATGGAAGGACAGAGTCATTCAGAACATTAGGGCCTGAATCTTCACATCCTTTAATAAGACAGTGGAGCTGTGAGGAAGAAAAAACTCTTGCATTATAGGAAGAGTTAGTGATGCTAAAAATGCATCCATAGGACTCCCCATGACTGGCAGAGCAGCCCCTGCAGCACATTCCCCCTTGCTATGCACAAGGAGCAAGGTATGCCATGCACACACTACCCTTTTGCAGCATGATCCACAGGGCTTCTGGAAACAAAAAGCTGCCACCACATTGGATTCCACAATCTCAGTGACTCAGCCACAGATCTCTTCTCAAAGGCACAGTTATTTAACATCTGCTGTATTTCTTTGCAAGAATAAAAAAAACCAAAAAACAAACCTGTTCTATATTTCTCCAAGATAAATGCTATTGTCAAATCTTGGCAGAAAATTAGAGTAACAACTATTCTCCCCAAAAGGTGACTGGGATGCAGACCAAACTTCTATTTTCAAGACAACCATCAAACTGCAGTTACGGAAAAGACAAAATATTGACAGACCTTTCTAAAATGCATTGTGGATATTCAAGTTTAACATAGATTTATCTTGTAAAAGAGCTTGTCACTGAAATTCTCCCTTCTGAATTAATTCATGTTTCCTTGTGCCATTCCAGAAGTGAAATACAATAAACACTCATGTGATTTAATTTTTAATATACAATTATCAAGCTTTTTTGGTCATCATATATACAATGAAAAGTTAAAAATTATCTTAATTTAAAGATTGACAAAACCTCTGCTGTAAATCAGACATACAATTAAATCTTACCTTTACAGAATCTGCACCAAGAACATCACAATAATAAATGCAGAGAGCAAGTAAGAAGGCAATTTTACAATTTTTCTTTATGGTCAATTGCCCAATTTTCTCCATGGCATTAAACAGAGACAAATGGGGTTGTAAATGAGCTAGCCCTATAAAAGCAACTGTAAAAGGCCAAAGGATAAAACATTATTGTTAAGGGTCACTGGACATTTTGTGCAAGGGGAAACTACTCAGATGCTCCTGGATGCAGACACAGGGACATGTTACCTTTTTACTGACTGGAGATTATACCTCAGCTTAGCAGGACTGGTTTGACTGTCTACATCTAAAAATATTCAACCAACTGTTTCAAATCCTCAGTGTCTTTTAAGACTCTGTGCAAAACGAACCTTTTACTGGCTTACTGAGAAAGAATCAAAAAATCACAGAAGCTTCACAACTTTGTAAAGAAGGTGTTATAACTCATTTAAGCTGCTAAGGCCTGCCAAGCTGAGATCAGCTCCAAAAGGACAGCTAAAACTCACTACTGCACTGTTACAGGTACCCTTTTAAAGCAAACTTCTCAAGGGAAATATGCTGGTATCTCCTGACGCTCAAGCACCAGCACATAAATCAAGAGGAAGATTCAAAAAGAAGGTTCATGTTAATAAACCTGAAAGGCTGCAAAGGAGATATAATGAGTAACAAACCTTCCTCTCTCTTGTGATAGCCACTGTGCAGACAGCAGTTGTCACTGCAACAGCTATCCTTTTAGCTCCCATAGCAACTCACAAATGAAACAAAGAGTGCAGCAAAAAACATTTACTAGTAATTAAACACTCCCAGAGAGTCAGATGATACAGTTTACAGGCACATCCCAGGGAGGTTATGAAGTGAAGCATCCCCACAAAGCTATTGATCCAATATGATTTTTATTCACAGCACATCCACTGCACTGGGCAATAAGATAAGACTTAGTGGGGGTGAGACAAATAGGAGCAGATGTTTCCTGTTTCTAGCCTGACTTTCATTTGGTTTCTGTCATTGCTGCGTATCCAGTTTAGGAGAGGGGGTGAACCATGATGTCTAACACTTGTCCTATTGTTTGGGGTTTGGCAAATCTGAGGAATAAGGTTGCTTGCACTGTAACAGAAAAACAGCCCATCAAGTAGGATGTGTCTGTAACCAGCAGCAACAGAGGTTTCAAAAGACAGTGAAATCACACTTATCTAGTAGCAAGCATTTTATCAGTGGAGCTAGAAAAGAGATTGCTTTCTCAGCCCAACTTAGGACCCTCCTTAAGACTGAAGGGCAAGAGTAATAGTCCAAGCAACTTTATTTCTAATTTTGTTGCATTTTGTTTTCTCATTCAGGTTCATTTCAGTATGGAGAAACAATTCAAATGTTCCTAAGAAATGTAAATCTTCTCCAAAAGACTTCCTAAGCTGTATTTTTCAGCCTGGTGGCAATGGGTTCCTTAAATTACAACCAAAGACACAGTAGTTTTTCCAACAATGGTAACCTACAGGAGTTTGTAAGTGTGCGTTAAGAGTGTCTTACACATACACATGTGCCTGTACATTGAAGCTGGAACTGGGAATTTCTGCAAATATAGAAGGTGTTTTACAAATTAGTACACTGCTTGCTAAAGAGGTTTCAGACATGAAAAACTTATTTCCCTATGGATGGCTACAAAGTAAAAGTGTAACCTGATTGCTGGTTTTATAATGCAGATAAAAATATAAGAAGACTAAAGACAAATAATTTTCTTTGTAATACAACTATTTATGATAGAGTCAGAGTCTTTTGCACGAGGGCAGCAGAAAACCTGAGATTTACACAGGAAGTGCAGCAATTGCAGTTCAGTCCTGCAGGTCTCTGCTTTGAAGGAGATTATCATCCCGGCTGCTGTGTCTTCATCTCCATCAAAATAATTTAAGTAATACAAATTGCTTTGTTCTTTAAACTAGGTGAAAACAGACAGATTTTTGTTTGTGATATTGTAAAAAAATAAACATTTGTCTCATATTACAGAAGAAAATATTTGTTACAGTTACTTAAGACAACAGTTAAAGCTCAAAAGACAGAGGCCCACCAGCCACACAGGAAATAAACTCCTCCCAAAAGAGAACAGCTCTACATGGCAGACAGTTGCTTTGAATGGATGGATGCTCACTAACCAGAGAGCCTGCAGCACATTTGATAGAAGAGGTCAGTCATGCCAGTCAGACCACAAAGAGCAAGACTCTGTTTTATTCTTCCAGATGCATAGCCTCCTCTGGACAAAAGTGTGTGTTTGACGTTTTTTGGAGAACCCACAAATAGATTCAACTCTCTGTGAGCAACAGAGAAGCAGTTGTCCAGATTTCAAATACAACTTTGTGTAAAAGGAAGACAAAAACATTAATTCTCATCTCTCTCAGATGCAAACCCACTCGCTAGCAAGTTTTGTCTTCAGGGCTTTATATTCCTCATAGCACCTTTTCAGCTGTTGTTTTCCTCATGGAGGTTTGTCTCACTCTTTACAAGCTGCCGATATTGGGAAAGCTCTTCAGTTTCTCAGGAAAGTCATCTTTGTACAGGACGGGGTCAGCACGATGCTCCACCACTTTGAGAGGCATGGTCCCAAAGACAGAGGCAAACTTATTGATGCATTCAGATCTGGGGAAAAGGAAAGCAGTATAATTAAGAACTCCAACAACTGGGCTGGCTACCAACTCCCACACCAAAATAACTGGTAGAAACCTTCCCTCTTGCACTTGGAAGTATTTCAGCCATGCTGGCTACTAATAAATAAAAAGAGAGCCTCACTGCAGAGAGAACAGAAAAGAAGCTGGTGTTCTTTGATTTATCCATTTAATCACAGAGACGAGCAAGGGGATGCTGGCAGCAGCACATGTGCACATGGAGGTCAAAGCTTCCCTTCTCCCTCCCCCTAGAATTCCAGTCATTCTTAAAGCAATGTACATGCTGTAAACCAGAACAGATTAACTGCCAACATGTCTCTTAAAGGGCCACTGTTGGGTCAATTTCATTTATAACGAAGGTTTTGCAAAAAACAAGGCTTTGTGAAAACAGAGTTCTAAAAACAAAAAGTCTGTCTTTTTTCAGGCTTCTTCAGAAGCTCTGTCTTTTCCCACAAAAAAATAAACATGCCTCAGAGAATAGGCAGAGCTGATTGTACTGTAATTTAAAGGTGAAGCTGAATTAAAACTATAAAATGAAACAAATTAACTAGTTTATTTTCCCTGTCCAAATAAAGATATATTGAGCAATAAGACATCACATTAGCACAAAAAAACTGGACCACTGATGACTCTTTCAGTTTTAATAATCTCAGGTGTCAGTAATGTGGAAAGGAGCAGCCATGTTCTTCAAAAAACAAGCAAGCAGATGTTTAACCATTACATTGCTCCTTTAACTTTTTCACTGAAGGGCGCTATACCTGTGGAAGCAAGGCAGAGAAAACCAGGCTCATCTCACCTCAGCCAATGCTCAGCTAACTTTAGCTGCCTGCTACATAAAACAGCTTTTAAGGAATTCAGATACCAAGAATCATGACAACAGTTCCCTGCACATTAACAGAGAGCTACAAGAAAACAGGTGACATTTCTTTTGCCATTCAAAAGGGAAAACAAACAAAGAAGTGAGCACTTTGACTCAGCTACAGAGACTGAAGTGTTGCAGGCAGTGGCAGAGCAGGTCTCTCGCTCTCCAACCACTGCACCCTCTCCCGACCCCTTTGGAGGGTTAGGGGGTCACTATGGCTCCAGGATAATTTTCCTCATCAGGACCTGGTCAATCACACCAACTGAGTGTGACAGTTCTGTGATGGGGACTGCTCAACACTGCCCCAAACACTCTTTTGAAGTAGACGGGACAGCAAGAGCAGTTTTCAAAATTATTTCCTCAACCACATAGCTGTTTCAAGCTATAATGGTCATCATTCAGACCATATTCTGTCCTGGAAAAAGTGTCAGAAAACTACTTCATATGAAGTGATACTTGAATAAAATATTACTGCAGGTAAATACAGATGCTTCACTTTCTGCTACCTTCCCATCCTCTCATACTTTATCCTACCTCATACCTTTCTATCTTCAGATCCAAATCATTGGGACCACAAACAAAAGAAAAGGAATTCAGAGTGTAAGAGAAAACCATGTACAGTGGGACACAACCTCTACTCCTGCGACAAGTATTATTTGCTCCAGTGTAGCACAGATCTGAAATAGCAAAGGAGCCACCAATGAAGACTTAAGTGAAGATCCAGGTAGATGTTCAATAATCTAAAATAACAAGGTGAACTATCAAGAGAATGAGATTTGGACCACAGGCACTGAAAGGTTCACTGCAGTAGTTCCTGCAGACAGCAGGAACTGCGTGTTTTCTCCAAGAACATTAAGCAATTTCTGTTGCTTCCACAGGATGCCCACTGTAAGATATCTTAAAACACATCTCATTTTTAGATAAATTCAGATTTTCAAATAATCTGTTACTTGTAAGAAATGTGGTTAACTAATCCATGATGTGGATGTGTATTGGGGAAGCCTTATGGCAGGAAACCCACAAACTTCACAGGCAAGGAGGTAGATGCACTGGGAGATGTGCATGTGAGAGGTTTGCACAGCTGCTGGCCTTCACTGGTTTCTGGAATACAAGAATACTTTTAGTCTACTGGTTCAAATCCTGCCTTTGCCAGTAATGACTGAAAGACATTGTAATGTAACAGCTGCTGAGTGGCTGGTGTGAAATGAATTAGTTATCTCAGCCTACTGCCTGGCAGGCAGGTGTCCACATCAGAGGAGCCATTGTCACAACCAGAACTAAGTGGCACCCTCAGAGCAAAAGACAAAACTAAATGGATAGGGCAGACAAAATAGACTTCTTCCCTCCAGAGGTTATACTCCCAAATCAAAAGTGAGGTATTATGACAAAATATCAAGATGGGATCCTTCTACAGCTGAACTTATTTTGGTGGCAAGTCCATTTAAGCCTGCCAGTATAATATCTCTAACCACCAGGAAACCATTTCATTATTAAAGAAATGGCAAAAATTAAAAATGGAAAAACTAGTATGTTCTAAACACTCTGGCTGAAGCAGAAGTTAGCCCTCCACAAATAAATATCAAATTCAAAGATCAGAAACATGCTTTTTAAAAGGAAATAAATGTCATGCACAAGCCAGAAAATGTCTTTGATAGAAAGACACTTTCCAAAAATTTTATCTCTAGCACTGAACTAAATCACTTGAATTCTGAAGTCCTTGCCACTTTTGGACAATATAAACCAGAAGGGATATCTAGAACATGAAACACTGAAAGCTAGGTAGCCAAGAGAATGTAATGTCATCTCAATATGGAAGGAAGGTGTTTCCCTTAGTTGTGTCAATAGTTTTTCAAACTCAAAGTAACAGAGGCATGTTTGCTTCCAAGTATTATTTTTTTTCCTTGCATTGCTGACAACATGCAGTTGTACTCAGCTCAGTAAGACATTAAGATTGTGTGAATTTGGAAATTGAGAGCCCCATTACCCCTGGATGAACTTGGTATTTGTTAAGGTCTCTTAATCAGGTTCCTCACTGCTAAAATCCAACTACATTTTTGGCAGGGTAACCCTTTACCTGCAGCCTTTGGCCAACTGTGACCTGGGCAGTTTGCCTCTTAAGGAAATGGCTTCCTATTTTGACTGTGACAAATACTTGCATGTCCTAAATAAAACGCTGCTGTTACTGTGGCTGCAGAAGCAGCTCAGCCCTTTGCTATATTTACTGTACTGGCAGTTGCCCTCTAGATTGCATTTTAGATATGTCCATTTTTGAGAGCCAGATGTAAAGATGTTAAAGGCAGTAAACTTGTTGCTACTTAAACACCTGTAAATACAGGGATTATGAGATCTTCCTGCAGTTTCTTCTGTGACCTGATGTAAAGGCTAACCTAGGGCAAGAAGGGAATTCTTGGTTCAAAGTTTTCTTCAGTTAATGTATTTTAATGATGGAGTTTGATAACCCTGGGGACTAAAGTCTTCTATTTATCTAAAATAAATTAGACAGCAGGAAGAATAGCAAAGTTGGCTTTCCCATGATTCAGTGTATTGCTAAAATAATACCATTTCTTAATAAGAGACAGAGTTCAACTATACCATCTTCCTTTGTCTCCTCTGAATGAGTCAAAAGGCCCAACAAAACCAGTTAGTTACATATCTTTCCTGGACAGATCTCCACAACTGAATTCTCAAACCTTTTCCATTTACAAAAGCCAACAGGCAGTTGCTGGGCATCCCTCTGCTATTTCTGAACCAGAAACCTAACACTAAATGTTGTGCATGTACTTGGCAACCCTGATAAATTGTTTGTTTCACAAACAGTAGGTTGATCCCTGGATATCCGGGCAAATAATTAGCTCAGACTACCTGTTTGTTATCTCTGAATGCTAGAAAGCAAGGAGTCAGGCACTAGGGGAAGCTGCAAGTAAAGCTGAAAATGGCTCTTTGCCTGACACCTCAGGTATTGTTCTTGATACCCAACACTGTAAAGTTATCAGTACAAAGTTATTCTTTTATAATGACAAGGATTCCCTGATGCATGCACTTTTTTTCATTCAGCTTCTCTCCTGACCCTGAAGATAGTTAGTGGATAGATTGGATGGATAGATTGGATGGACGGACAGATAGACAGATAGGTAGATAGATATGAGAGCCTTACTCACTGTTAAGTTAGGAAAATTTGCTCTAGGAGTTGTTACCATTTATTATGCACTTTCAATGAATATCTAGCATAAAACATTCAAAAAAATAAACCCTTTCAGATTCTCAAATAGCTCCCTTATATTTAGGTAACACAGGGCAAGAAGGCATTAGGTGTAGCAAGCAGTTTCAGTTCGACATTAAGGATTTTCAAAATCAAGCCTGAATATACCTAAACTGTATATCTCTCCAGATTCTTCTGCACTCAGACTCTATCTCAGCATGTACTTCTTTGGCTGGGCAAATGAAAGTATGTGGATTTGCAGTCCATCTAACACTTCCCACAACCCAGTATTCCCCACTTTGCAAAATCAGAGACAAGCAAAACAACAGTTTAAACATGTTCTCAATAAACTGTCAATGACACTTTACTCTGAGGATACAAGAACTGCCATAGACATGAAAACATGACCTTTACCCAGCATCATAATGCACTTCAAGGCAAAGAGCAATTTTTTCATCTTCTGTTTTTATAGCATTTACCTTAGTGAGAAACTAGTTCATAACTAAAATTCCCATGTGTTGTTGTAGCACTACTGCTATGACCACAGGAAAGCTTAACTGGCTTGGTAGCCCATCCTGTAAGCCAGGTCAGAATTGTTAGATATGGGGGAACCTTTTGTGCTTCCCTTTTAGCTAACATTTAATATCTACAAAATTTCCCACCCCTTTCTCAAGTATTTTCCTGCAGAGTAATTTTTACCATCTTAATGGGGTATGTTTTACTTCTGAGTTGCATACTCCTTTTTTTAATTCAGTCTTTTTAAAACCCATACAACACTTAAAATTTTCTGATTTCTGCAGAGAAGGACAGAAAAAAGTTCACTGTTAAAATGATAAGTGTCTTACTAATGACTAGTAAGATAACCATGTTATACCTCTCCATGCAAATCTGAAATGGCCCGCTTTATATTTTAAATGCAGGTCAGATTTTTTTTTGTCACCTCTTTGAATCAAAAATGTTGGAAGAGACCTTTAAGATCATCAAGTCCAACTGTCTGTTTCTTCTGATGACTACTTCCCCCTGCTTACCTACCTCATCAGTTCTATTGTTGGAAATAATTTTTCCCAAAGTTTGCAGGAGAGATGCAACAGACCAAGAAGCCTAAAGTGAGATGCCTTTATTGGTCCTAAATCTCAGGTTAATTCCACCTAATAACTGCTGGAATTAATGCTGACATTGTTAAAAAATGCAACATGGAATTGTGCAGCAAATGCCCTTCACGAGTGGAAGCAATGTGCTTCACAATCCTTAGAAAGAAGACAATGTACAAATATCACTTCAAATTATTTTATTAATAATTTATATCCTTTCTGCTCTTTGGTAAGCTACCAACTGTCTAGTTTAAAAAAAGAATTCATACTTATTACAGTTGATATTCCACAGGCAAACAGAAATGTGGTATTACTGACAGTACTGCCAACCAAGAACCTGAACTTCATATAACTGTCCTAAAACTCTACAGCAAAGCTGCTAAAAATTGTACCCTTCTAAAGTCCCTTTTTGTAGTAGTCTACCTTTCAGTGACACATCACCCATCATAGGAATAACTTATGTTGATTGAATCCATGTAACATTCTTTCAAAATCAGTAATTTATAAAAACACTATAATTTTTGATCCTAATTTAATGAGACACAGGATAAGATTCTAGGGATCAGAACAAAGCAATCAGAGAAATAGAGAGTGGTCACTCACCTTTCCACCATGTGTGTCTGGTCCAGTGATAACCCATCAATTGCTGTACATTCTGGACATTTGAACTTCTTTCGTGGGGTCACCTGCAGAAAGGCACACCAGATATTATCAAATATCAACAGAAGGGACATTAATCTCCTTGCACAGAGAGCAGTGCAATACCTCTGAGCATGCCTGCAGTGTAAGCTGAGCTGTCTCAAAAAGAGGGGGTGTACAAAAAAAAAGCCACTCTATTCCTCCATTCAGCTCCATCTGGCCCGGCTGACTGCAAAATTCACAGGGGCCTAATAAAAACGGCTTGGAGGGTTTTTTCCTTCTGTAACTGCAAAGAAGTGGCGATGACAAGCTCCTTAATTCCTGTTTAATGACTGTTTTCTCACTGCCAAGGTCCCTGTATAAACACCATTTGTTCTTGCAGCCATAACAGCGATGAAATATAGCTTCCCATACTTCACCGTAACGTTAATCCAACAGGCGCTCTTTTGCTCTCTCCAGTTAAGAGCTGACTGGCAAACCCTGCAGGACTCTCCGAATTGCACAGAGGTGCCAAATTACTCTGCTCTGCCCTCATACAGCTCAGAAACTTTTTCAGCAAAAGCACACACTTTATCTTCTAAAGACTTTTCTAGGAAATGCAGCCACCAGTCCCAGTAAATGATGATGGACAGAAGGGAGAACGGACCCTGTTAATTGAAGTAATGCCTGGTGGCCTCTAAATCTCATTCCAAGCTGACACACTTTGAAATGAATGTACGGAGTGAATGTCTAGACCTGAAAACGTGTCGAAACATGTCAGGAAATTAATTCAGGGATAAAAAGTTCATTTAAAGCTGATCTTGCAATTAATGTTCTTGCAATTAACATTCCTATAAATCAGCTGTTGTCAGGCCACGATAGAGCAAGCTGTGGACAGTTGGCAATTTCTTTCCTCTAGTGATCTCAAATAGTTAAAATATATGTCTGTGGGCCTGTACATATACACACACATAAGTACAGCTGTCATTTAAATTATCTTTTTTATAGCTCATCTAGATGGTTAAAATAACCACCAGAAACAACTGGTAAAAAATAATTCTCTGTTCTCAGTTAACACAAAAACTTTACCAGAAGGGCTTTTCTATCATGAGAAAGAGACCAAGATACCATACTGGGAGACAATGAGAGAAAAAGGGAGGATTAAGTAACATATTGAAGCCTACTGAATAAATTTAAGTATGTATCTCATAGTTTTTAATTTCATAAAGATAAACAGCAGAAAAGCCCCACCTTAATGACTGATTTTCCAGTGACATTTGCTACTAGAAAATTCATGGCAATATCTTCACAATTCATATGAGCATCCACCCAATTCTTGATGTCTCCAGGCATCTTATAGGTGTAAAGATAGTTGAAATACTGCAGAGAAGAGAGCGAGAGAAAGAAGATAATTTTATATAGATACAGTAACTATAAGACTAAATATTTCAGTCATGGAACAGCTGGCAGCTAAGTGATAGTGCCTTCAGACAAGAACTACTTCAGCAGACAGAAAATAATTTTTGGGTGCTAAACTGCTTATTATTCCTTTCCTGACCACCACAGAAATTTCATTAAAATTGGTTCTCTTTTCTGAACCTACCAGCTACAAAGATACATTTCCTGCAAAATTTGCTATGTACTTTCAGGTCATGCAAACTGGCAGGAGTTTTCTAAGTTCATAAAGGTAAGAAATGGTTTTATTTCACTGTCAGAGACAAATCAGTGGTTTTCACAGCAACTGAAAGAGGTCTAGGGAAAGTTTGCAATCAGTTCTACAACTGTTTTAAAGAACATAATCATAGCACCACAAAAACTGATGGAACAATGACAGAAGCACATATAGATCTTTTTTAATGTACACATTGTACATTAGAGCAGTGCAAGTTGTATATCACCTTGTGATAAAAGGCTGCCCCAGTGAGCACCATTGAGACTTCATTGGTCCATTCTGATTCATATTTCCATTTGTTCATCTCGTGGTCCCAAAGATGCAGGCGACCTGGGTATCCAACCAACCTGTCAGGGAACTCACGCCAGACCTGAAGAGAAGAAAACATGACATGCTGTTAACCAGGCCTGCACAGAAAGCAAATGCAACACATCTGCTTTCTGGAAGGGTAGCAAATGCAACACATCTGGAAGGGTAGAGTTTCAGTGGGGCAAAGATCACTTAAATTCTTCTAAGTCCAAATTCTTGGAACAAAAAGTTGCCAAGAAGGAGTACAAAAAAGAATAAGCTTGCTGTGGAAGAACCCTATAACTCAGAGAAACCATGTCCCAGAGCAAAAGGCCACTAATGGACTACTAAAATTGTTACAGAGACACACAAATGACTATTCAAAAAGATTTTAACTCTAACTAAACCCAAGCATGATTAAAATGAAACTCTTGATGTTAACTTCAGTAGATATGACTACAACCTAACTACTTTCACAGCTGGCTTTGGATCTAACCAACCTGCTTCCTTTGTCAGGAACTGGCTTAAATTTTAATATTTCTGGTATTCTTTAGTGGGTGCTTGGCTACATGGAAGGCTGCTTTGCCCTTGACTTGTTCCAGACAGCTGGATACAATCAAGATACCATCCTTGTCACTCCATACATTATTTTATAGCTGACTACAGGATCAAATACAGTAGACAAGAACAAGGAGAAGGGCATCATTAACACAACCCCGGTTCTCTACACTGCTGGCCACATTAAATAATGGACAATTTTTGCATTAGAGAAAAAGGGAGGAAGGATTATAATTGTTTAGAGGGGTCTGAATGCTATTTGTTTGCTAGATACAATTTGTCTGCATTATTTGCAGACAAATTATTCAAAATCTGTCGCTTAATCCAAATAACCGCTAGGCTTGTTGGAAGAATGAGTCTTGACTTTCTAACATACAGTTAGGTTACAAGAGTTTCTGGTTTAGGTTGGTAATGTATAAACAAACAGATGCATATGTAATGAAATTTTTGTATGCAAGATCAACAACAAGAACAAAGTACCTCAAAAATCCCCAAGGATCCCTTCACAAATTCTTTCATCTGTACAAAAGACAAGAGAACCCTACAGTTGGATGTACAGTAAAGGAAGTGTTATCTGGAATTCCACCATCCTGCAAATGTCACCCCATCAGCAGTTCACTTTGGCCACTTCCTATGTGTCAGTGCATTTCAGTTGGGAGGCCTGGACTATAAGGACTCTATGCAAGTATTTTGTCATAGTAAATATGATAAAACAATCAGTTTTAAGTTACTGCTTCTGCATCTACATTTCTGTGATTTTTCATTACTATATACCTTTTCATCTATACATCTCAACACATTTTATTGCTGTCAGTTAATAAAGCTTCAGAATCCCATGATGAGAGCAGTTATTATTTCAAACGTCCAGATGAGGGAACCTGCCAAAATCATACAGGAAACAAGAATGGGAACCAGATCTTCTGACTCCTCGACTTCTATTTTATCCAGAAATCAATCTTTCTAGACAGCTCTAGGGCACAAGTACTGGGATAGTATTTAGATATGACAATGTTCCAACACAGAGGGTTCTTGAAAGCAGAGATAGCTTGGAACTGAAGGAAAAGAATTCATAGGACACTTACAAGTTGGTGCCATAAGCTAATTAAAACAATACAGACTTCTGGCAGGCAAGCCAGTGAGGGCTTGAGATGTCTATTTTGACATGATGTAGAAAACCTTAATAAAGAACACAAAACTAAATGTACGACACAAAAATTTATTCCTCACTCTCCAGGACTCAAAAATTTAATGATTTAGTTTTAAACCTGGATATTAAAATGTCTATCTCCCAGCTGTTAGAAGGTACCACCACATAAGCTACTGAGGCTCAACAAAGGATTTAATAGAACACCACAGATCTGCACCGTACTGGGCTAAGAATTCTTGTAGAGGAAATGGCATGCATATTAACAGCAGCTGAAAGAAAGATTAAAGTCAGCTACTGCTTCCCATGGGAGTGCAGTGCCTTCTCAACACAGAACCCTGGATTCATAGCCCTTATAGTTTTTGCCCTTGGTGTCATCTTCAAGAGTCTAAATGACATAAAATAAAAGCCAACTATAATGCACATTACTCATACAGATGTTCTTGTGTCACTCTAAATATCAACTCTACCCTGTAAAAAAATGTCCCGGCCTCTGAAAATTGTCAGTTCAATGCATCTAAAAAATAACTTTGGTGTTTTGAACAAAGATTCCCTTTAAAAGTAATGCTTTTGAAGTCAGTGGAAAAGCTTGGCTTTTTCACAATGTTCACCACTAGCTCATTCAATGGTAATTCTGGAAAGGCTCCCAGTGGCTCCATCCAACTCATTACCCAAATCCATACATATGCTTTGTGCCAAAATTAATATATACAGCTACTGCATATAAGGAAGCTTTCAGAATAGAAATAGTGGTAATGATTCTAATACTACTCTCTATTTTGTGTTACTGTCCATTTTCTTGTTTGATAGTTGCCTATAATTTATTAGTCTGTTAGGAGTACATTTCATTTTAGCCAGTGATCTTATTAGCTTCCTCAGACTAAGAAGGATGGCCTGCTTTAATACTGGTAAGGGACACATCCAAGGAAAATCATATTGCCAAGTGAAGAGGAGGTAGGCTTATTTGCAGAGAAGTCATTCCAAAAACTCTGGTAGTCAACCCTAAAGATAAATATTTTTGGATGAAGCATCTCCCAGATGAAATGTCAAAAAGAGGTTCTGACTTAGTAGTTTTACTAAAAGTCTTGTAAAGGAAAACCAAAAGGAAATGATAGTAATTTTGTTTCCAAGTCAAGTTCCCAAGTGACATAAACAGTATAGCTAAAACACCCTCCAGCCTGAACACCCTCCAGCCTCATCTCTCCAGAGCTCTTTCTGCCTCACAGCCTCAGCTATTCTGTGCAATTTGCTGTGCCATCAGAACAGCAAACTCTCCATGTAGCCAGAAGGACAGGGAAGCATATCCTTCTACAAAACATTCTCAAACATTTATGCATTAAATTCAGTAGACTATATTAAGTCACATGCAATTTCAACAACTTAATGAACAGAAAAATGGTCAGCATTTCCAAAGCTACCATGAGATTTTAAGAATGAAACACTGATTATTCTTTACAAATGAAAACAAACTCAACCCATCATACACCTTCTGTCTTCCAGAGCCCCATCCACTCTTAATTCTTTCCCAGTCCTCAAAGGAATGGCTTGTGCTATTACTAAAAAAAAATTAAGTAAAATGTAAACACAGAGTCCATTAAAAGATGCAAGATGCTTTGCACACACACATTTTTAAAATATCATCAGTTTGAAGAAGAGCTTTGAATGTGGCCAGCAGAGAAGAATTCTTTTGTTAAGCAGAGTTACAGTACTTGTTCTACAAAGGAATGCTGAAAACTAAACTTTCAAAGTCAAAATGAGCAAGGAAGAATTCCTCTGAAGAAGTCATTCCAACTTCATGAAAATTTCAGCCTAGCAAAATATGCAATTCAATAGAGAATAGATTTTTTTAAAGAGGGCCAGAGACATGAAGCACTGAAAAACAATTCTGAGACAGAATAAGATCATCTAACAACAGAAGGCCAAAAGTTTTCAACAGAATAAATGCAAATTTAGCAATGCACCAAACTGTACATTTTATGAGTGAAAAACATAGGCCCAGAACAATAATACCCATTTAGACTATTTCTATTATTGGTCTAATAAAAATATTTTGTCTCCATAAGGACAAAGTGCTACATAAGCATGGGATAAGAATTTTCTTAATACTATGACATCTGCCTCGAGGCGAGCTGAGACACAGAGGTGGGAATGCTACAATGCTTGATTTCAGTCATGTATTTAAACACCAGACTCTTCAGAGGTGGCCAATGGTTCTGCTTTAACTTTTTAAGATTATGATAATCCAAATACTTGTTCCACTTCTTGGGTCTCTTTGATACTCTCTCTGTGAACAACAAAGTTCAGTAAGTGGGAAAAAAATTATCTAGACATAAGTTTTTTTTGCAGTATCCCAAGTCATGTAACTTAACAGAACTACTTTTTTCAAAGTCAGAATGTCATGAGTATTCTTCTGCTACCTTAATACAGCAGCACACAGGGACTATTTTTCTGCTTGCTCCAACAGATTTATGCAAGGTCATAAATCACTGTACCGTAATAGTTCACTTTTAACAAGTAAAAAATGTCTGACACTTTGAGTGTTACTATATTTTTTTATGGCTGAAAGTGTACAGAGATCAAAGTTTTCTGGGCTTTTTTTTTTTTAGGCTTGCTCTATGCATTCAGAGAAGTGTGTGACAGAGAGGGTTTTGCCACATGTTTAAATGCAAAGTCTCAAGGATGTCCGGAGAGAAAAGAAAATTACTGAATGTCACGTTTCCAGCCTTTCATATGACCAAAGCAGAAGCAGACCTACTTTTAAAAGAAAACTTTCTAGTAACCTTATATGCTGCTACTGTTCCCTCTGGATTCCCCTGAAAATGAGTCAAGAGTTTGAGAGATACTTTTCTGGTAACACATATAAACAGATAAATAAATTATCACAGGCTGAGGACAATTTAAACATCTGCTAGCCAGCTCAGGCCTGTCAAGCAAGTCACAGACACTCAAGGACAGGAAAGATCAATCTTCAGCCCCTGATTTCTGTGCCAGAGAGTAGGAGCTACATCACCCACTCCCTATATGAGGAAAACTGTTTATTTCTAGGATAATTTGCTCTGTTTCTGTATTCAAAGACATTTCTATTCATTTAATTTACTGAGGGAGTGGGGCTGGTGAAGCCAAACTCAAAATACAAGGATTCAAATTACTCATATGTTTGTCTCAGCTATCTTCTCAATACAGCACTTTAATTTTCCATCAATATTACTGTGCAGTAAGCTGACTTCCCAGAATTAAAAAGGAATAGGATTTATAATAAAATGCAAAAAACTGCAAAAGAAATAGTTTCCAGTCTGCCAAACTAAACAATCTCATGTCCAAACAGTTACATTCACACACAGAATATAAGGACTGTTACTCAAATAGTCCCTGCAACCAAGGCACATGGCCATAAGGCCAATAAATGAGCCAGCACAATCAATCTGCTAGACCTGTTGGACTTAATCCTAGGAGACACACAGTTGCAGGTCCTGATTATCCCCTAGTTGCACTGACCACAGGGGAATTCACATCAAGTTTTCTTTGCCTTATTTTTGTTTTTCATGAGGATAATTCCTTTCTGGTGTGACCAGACTCAATACATGTGATGTTACAAATATTATCCACTGAGGGTATTGAAATTAACAGTTCAGACACACAAAAAACCAAGGTTCTGCTTCACATGACTTCTGGCTGACACAGCTGGAACTCAGCTGCAGTTTGAATCTTTGCTTCAAAGCCCTCAAGCCTGCTCTGCCAATAGCAGAACTACTTACACGGTCACTTAGGTGACTTTGGTAAGTCACTCCTTACTCTCAGGCACTTTCAGACAGCTTTATGAAAATAGAAGTCAAATTGCAAATGGAGCAAGGGTTTATGCAGTATGTACATTATGGATCTGCTATCATTCATCCCATCAGATCACTCTCAAAACTAGTAGTTATAAGCACCAACACAGGCAGAAGTAAGCTTTGCTGTTGCAGTACAGGGCTTAAAACATTCAGTGTATACAACAAAGTATAGAGAAGGTCTGTGTAGCCAAAATCCCCTTCCTTCAGTTGTCTTCTCTTCCTTCCATCTTTCACACTTCATGTATTAACTCACTACTCTTAACCTGGCAAGGAAAGTATTTCCTTTCTGGAGACACACATGATAGATGAAACCTCTGTCTCCACTACTTAACATCTTTGTTATTACTTCAGCATACCTACATCATCACAAGACATTTCTGGAGTCCAAAAGCTTTTTACTTGCTAACAGTCTCTTTTACTCAAGAGGGAGAAGGAGCAATATTTCACCCCACGTGTACATACGTTAAAGAAACACATCCAATGTATTTTTTAAAAATATCATCTTGTATTAACTGCACTTAAGATTGCTAAAAATTGGACAACTATCACATATCACTAGCTTTCTCCACCTTAGAGAAGCAGTTTTCATCATTTCATTCAACTTGGCTCACAGTATCATGTATCTCACTTAGGAAGCCCAGTGTTGTTTTGCTGTTGACAATGCATGTACAGGTGTGACTAAATAATTCAAAGCTTTCTTAAAATATGGTATTACATTTTCTAATGTTTCTGATTTGTTTACAAATAGAGCATCTTTGTCTTAAATATGCACATATAACAGTAATGATTATGGACTGTGGACTTAGATTATGGACTGTTATACACTCAAATACAAATGGAAGACAAAAAATTACCTAATTCAAAACATAGTTTTGGAAGGAAGACAACAGTGTTGCTTCAAGTGTACTTTTAACAAGCAATTCAAGTAGCTATGAAGAGTGTCACTTCTTTGTACTGCCATGGGTAACTGATTTGGACAAGCTCTCTTTTTGTCCATACCCTCATCAGAAGAGCAGCTGCTGAAGCTTTGCCATTTCAAGCACATGATCCATGTGTCCCCTCCTTGAAATTCTTCAGTTCTTCCTTTCACTGCACTCCACCTTACTTCGGCATGTCCTCAAGACGCCTCCTCTGTTCCCAACACTTAATCTTTGAAACTTGTCTTGCCCATTAAGACATGTTCCCTTGGCTAGCATTTCTGATTTATCTGAAGTTAAGAAGAATGCAGCTCAGTCTTCAGACTGCTTCCCCTACACTTATTCCACTACAACATTTTCTGGAGTCTCTTGGCACTCCTGTGCCAGTTACTGAAAACCTCTCAGATGGCAGGTTTTTCAATAAAGAAATTACTATCTGTAAAACTGTTTCAGTCAGCACTGAACTATTATAGTAAAGAGAGATGCAACAATCTGAATCAACATACTGCACAGTGCTTTCTCCACTTTATATACACTTTCTATGCAATGTTGAAGCCGATGGCCTGGAGACAGGGAAAAACCAATTCTCTTACCTCATAGCCAAACTGAAGTTCATCTGAGGTTAGCATAATGATATCATCATCAATAGCCAGCACTGCTTCTGTTTCAATCTCATCATAAGGGAAGAAGCGGTTGCTAAGTTTGTTTTCGGCAGTCCTAACAACTTTCAGGGGAACACGAATCTTTGGCCAGAGGGAATCTAGAGAGAAAAATTGAAAGAAATAGAGTTCAATGTTATACTTTACTTCTGAATCTGCATATCCATCTTAGCTGCTTTTTACCCTTTTCTTCTTTGCTTCTAAACAAATGCTTCTTAATGGTGAATTTACAGCAGTTTCGGTTTGGCAAACACAAGAGCAATGAAGGCAAGAGACAGAAGCTCAGCTGCATTTCCCTCTGTATCTCTCAACAAAGAGCTTCATGGGCAGCCACACAGAGGATAGCTTGCCCAAAACAGCAACTTGCAACACTCACAGAGCAAGTGCAGGGATAATACGTATTGGTTCAGGGCACACAGTGTGAAAAGATACTTCACTCAACTGCAACTAAAATAATTTGAAGCAGCAGTATACAATCACTGACTGCAAGTCTAGGATCATAAAGAATTTGATTAAGAATGTTAGTTCTATCAACAGCTGAGCAAAAAAAAAAATTATTATATCAATTAAATGTTTAGCACTATTGACTATTGCTAAGAAGTTGATTCTGTGTCTCAGCAATTTCTTTCATCTTCAAAGTCCTAAGTTACAGTGATAATTTAAAACTAGATAAATACAAATGGATTCTAACTGGATAAATACAAATGGATTGTGCCCTACAGCATTCCTCCAAGTAGAATAGAGCACTGGAGTACACAACCATTAAATTCACAAGTCAAGTGAGGATTTAAGTAGCAACAGAACCCCCCATAGATACAAAACTGGATCAAATTCACCCTACCAATTAATAGCATGGTATAATTTCTATTTTTTCCTATGTGTTTAACATGTAGCACCTTAAGTGTCATGTTAACAGCTTCTGCATATATTCAAAAATTTTCAAAACCCTATTCTATTCCTACAAAAGAATAACTATAGGTGTAAATATAGAGCACCAAGCTAAAGGAAATGGAAGCAAGGTCTGAATATTAAACATTCATTCTAAATGTATATAACCATGCACAATTTCTAGCACAAAGGTTAACAGTAGTCATTATTACAGTATGATGCATCCCAAAAGCAACTGTTCATGAAAATATATTTTAATTAAAAGCAAGAGAGACATGGGCAAACTGGAGAGAGTTCAGGAAAGAACCACAAAGGTAATGATGGCACTGGAGCATCTCCCCTACAAAAAAAAAAACTGAGACTGTTGTGGCTATTTAGCCTAGAGAAGGCTCAAGGAAGGTCTCACCACTATGAACAAAGACCTGAAGGGAAGATGCAAAGAACAGAGAACCAGATTCCCTTCACTGGTGGCCAGTAAAAGGACCAGAGGCAATGGCACAAACTGAAACACTGGAGGCTCCCTCCAAACATCAGGGGAGACCCTTCCAGAGTGAGTGTGACTGAGCACTAACACAAGTTGCCCAATGATGTAATGAAATCTCTGCTCTTGAACATATTGAAAGCCATCTGGACATGTTCCTGCTTGAGAGATGGGTTGGACAGCTGATCTCCAGAAGTCCTTTCCAAGCTTAGCCATTCTCTGATTCTGTGGTAAGTGGAGTCTAGAGGAACTGATACTGGGCCTGAAGGCACTGGAATTTTCATGTCTGAAATATATATAAATTTTCAGTGCAATTTGCAAGTGACACAAAGCCTGGGGACATGAAAAACAGTGAGCACAATAAAGTCATACAGAGCTTACTGAACTCTATATGACAGGACTGCTTAGTAAACTAGGTTCATTTGAACAAAAAACACACTGACACCTTTGAGACACAATTCAACACTAGGACCAAGGCAACTTTTTCCCGAAAAATAGCTTCTGAAAAGTATTAAAGGGATAGAGCAGACATTAGTTCTCAGCATGCTGCTGCAGCAGAATGGATTTATATAATTTTTGTATGTATAGACAGGTATGTAGTAAGAAGTCAGGGCAAAGGGCAGGACAATTTTACCTGTATGCAGACACAGACAGACAGATGCTAAAATCCTGTTTCATTCTGGTGCTTTTATATTTCAAACCATGTTAAAACACTGAAAATGGTGCAGAAAGAATCACATGAGTTATGTGAGGTCAGGAGAAAATGCCTTTTAGTAGAACGTGGAGATCAATCTGATAAGTTTACTAAAAGAATGAACAAAAAGTAGATTTGCTTAACATGTACAAGCACCTACACAAGAAGAAAAATGACATGTATCTTCAACAAACTGGAGAAAGACATAACAAAAAACAATGACTGGAATCTAAAGCCAGGCAAATTCAAAGTATAAGGCAGACATTTTTAATAGCACCAGTGGTTAACCTCTGGCAAAAGTTTAAAAGGACAGCAATTGGTTCTGTACATCTTGTCTTTCAACAAGACTGGGTATTATTATAGAAGATGCAGTCAAGTTGGAAGTCACTGGACTGAAAAGAAAGGCAATGTGGTGACTTACGACACACAGGTCAACCAGATGGTCTTCCTGCACCTCCTGCCTCAAACTCCATGAACAGTTAAGATTGTTGACTGTCACCAGGATAAGAATTGAAGTTTGAATAAAACTACTAGGACATGGGGAGCAAATACAGAAATTCAGAAAAGAGCGTAAGGAAATAAGATCCTTGTTTCTGTGTTCTGAGAATAAAAAGTGGAAGTTAAAACAGGTGTCAATGAAAAAAGAAGAGAAGCTGCTTCATTCCCACATGTACAAGTAAAATTCGCTCTCAGGAAGAAGTGTCCATCCCCATTGCCACTGGGCCTCTCAGACTTAAAACTCACAAATCTGCACACTGCTAAAAGACACCAGAGTCTGAACACTACTTCACTCAGGAAAACAAAGCAATATTTCCAAACCACAGAAAGTCTTCAAAAGTCAGTTTTTCTTGGAGCTGTATTTTAGAAAGGAGGATTGGCAGGCATGGGTGGCCAAAAAAAATAAAATAAAATAAAAAAAAGAAGAAGAAACACGGAGTGATATTTACTGGCCAAATTTGTATTCAGCATTCAGTTTCCCACCCCAAAGATTTTCCTGTAAGTTTGAAAATGTGTCTGTAAAATCTACTTTTATCTGTGTGGTCTTGTAGACCATGGCCTTTATTTGACACATATGCACGTTCTTAACCTGTTTCATTCAACTCTTGTCCTTCTACTAGAAGGCACAAGTCATTAGCCCTAGCACATCTGAGTGGTTTGTGATATTGACCAGTAGTCAGCTGGTCAATATGGATTCAATCCCATTACTGATGGACTCCAGGGGAGTCACAGTCAGCCACCAGCTGGGGACACACAGCAAGCTCCTTGGGCCACTACAGAAATGGAGCATTGATTCCAGTTATAGCATTATGAGCTCATTTTATTCTCAGCACCATAAGGTCTTTAAAAGCCCAGCAGAATCACAGTCTGAATTCCACACATGATTCCAGTAGGAGACCACTGACATTCCGAAATTTTCAGCTTCCTAGTCATTGTAACCTTAGGAGGAAGTAACATTGAATGACTGGAAGTGTTTATTGCAAATTAGTACTCTTGATTTCACTCACTGCTTTCTTACTGGTTTGCCATACAATGTGCAAGTGCCATTTTATAAATGGTAACAGATACTTACAGGTACCTCACAAAGACAGATGTCATTGCCTCATAAGAACTACAGACTGTGCGATCTTTGCAAGCTTCTTAAAGACCTTTGGATAATTGCCTATAATTATCCAAATGTAATCCCAGAATTGGTAGAAAATAACTTTATGCAGCCTCAACGATCCCAAAAATACTGTTACAAGTGTTTCAGTTGCCATCAGAATTGCCATATGTAGGCATGCATTTGTAAATTTGCATTTATATATAGCATCAAAGTTTACATTTGATACATGTAAAGCATTGTTTTATTTAGCCTTTTCTTCTTTTTTTGTCTGCTACATTTTGAAAAAAAAAAGACAACCAAATTCCAACAAAGTGCAGGAATATATTGAAACAGAAATTGAAACTGAAAAATCACTAGGATCAAAAAATAATAATTCAGAAAAACAAGCATGTATGTAAGTATTAAACTTCCAGCTCTCCTGAAAAATCAACTACTTGATAGCTTACTAACAGACATGTCACTTGCATAAAAAATGGTTAGAGAAGAAAAAGAAATAAAAAGTGTATGAAAAATGAAGATGTAATCTAATTATAATCAGCACGCATCTCAGATGTCAGCAAATCCTCTTAAATCCACATGATTTACTAAGGTCTTGGAAAGTCTCTCAAAATGACCAGTTCTCAACAACGGGTATGTTACTGTCAAATATTTGTGCTTTGAGAAACATAATATAAAGTTTCTGAATTTAGCCTTAGATTAATGAAAAGAAAATACAAGCATTTTGGAGAAACTTTGAATAAGACATTAGGGTACCAGTTACTCTGCAGCATGTGAAACGCACACGGCTACTTGCTGCCTAGAGCTGACTTGATACTGGAGGTTGTCGCCTCTACAGAGATTGAAGCACATGGCAGATGTTAGGACACAATGGCACCTGGTAACAACTGGCAACCCTGGCAAAACTGGCTATCATAAAGGACAGCAGGCTCCAGTGAGAGATCCAAGTATTACAAATTAGCTCTGCCCCAGGAACTTCAAAAGAAATACATATATAAAAAAGACAACAGTCACTTCAGAAGTCAAAGTTTTAGAATCCATCAGGAAGGTTAAAATTGCCTATATTTATTTTAAAGGACTACAAAAGAAAAGTATTTGTATTTAAAGAGCAATCAGAAAAAGGTTTGCCACTTCTGTAATATCAGACTTTGAGTTTTCAGAAACTCCTTGGAAATTTCTGAGAAACTTCAGCACTAACAAAACAGATACGGAGGAAATTCTCAGTTTACAAGATTTTGTTATAACCAAGGTAAAAGCACAGGCTTTATTCTTACAGTAAGACAGACCTTTAATAGAGTATGGCAAACAAAAGATGCTTAAGAATCTTACATCATGGAACAAGATCCTTTAGGTGTACAAAAATAAAAATGCATGTTTGGACTGGGGACTACTCTTTAAAAAATCAGTGAGGACTCTGTGATGCAGCTGAAAATAGAAGCAAATTATGGAATTAGAGCTCTCTGGAGTGAATACAAGTCTATGTATGCAAGGATTCTGAAGAGAATGACAGGCATCTCCTATTGTGTGTCATACTGAAAGAATCAGGAGTAAAGAGTGAATAACACACCTGCTCTCTGGTAATGACTCAGGTCATGACTGGAATTATCTGCTATTTAGGACTACTGATGCACTGATTGCTGGAAAAGCCCATAGAAAACAGTGTGTGGTCCTCTCAACACAAAATCACCAGTTTCCCAACTTTGCCCAATGCAGCTCCCTCTTCTAATGGGCTTACAGACCCTAACAACCCATACATGGTGGTGATTCTGGCCAGCCCACAATTCCACCATTAAGTCCTGCAAGTCCAAAATTTTCAAGTATGATTTCAAGATGATTTAAACTGTAGGATAGAAAGGTGCCATAGTTACATTAGCAGTTAAAACACTCCCATATAAAAGAGCAGCAAAAAATCCCATCCTCTAATTATGTGTTTCTCAGCTACAGCTGCCAGTGAATCACATGAGACATGCAGATAAGAGAAGGGAGGACACTCATGAGAAAGAGGCAATTTCATTATAACCTAAAGGAATACCCTCTCACACAGAAAATCTCTCTCACTTTCCACACCTCCCTAGGCTTGTGATCAGATGTTTGTAATGAAAATGTAACTAAGCTTGCACACTGTTCATATATAAAAAATGATTTCTTAAGTCTGAAATCCAGCCCTGTTTTCAGTGCTGAATGAACTGTTACATCATACATAAAAGGGGGATCATTAAAAATAACAGAGCGCAATATTTCCACGGAATGTATTATTTCTTTTCCAAGAGAAATGGCACTGTGCCATGGTTTGGGAATGGTACTCCTCAGTTCAGTGCCCCACCAAGACTCTCCAAACCACACACCTCTCTCACTCTTTCCCTTCCCCCTGCTTGCTGCAGGAGGATACATAGGAGGAGAATTGGAGGCACAAAAGGCAAAGATCAGAAGTGGAGTTAAAAACAACCTACTGCAAACAGCAATGAGATAAAATGAACAGTAGTGGCAACCTACTAACAACAGGGTACAGGAAAAGAAACTATTCACATGGAAGAAAACCCAACAATAGACAATACCAGACAGCTCCTCCCAGCAAGTTTTTTCCACCAGAAGGAAGCCCTTCTCCTTGGAAGAGATTCCCTTTCCCTTGAACTGAGTGAGGTAGTACAGAATAGTGAGGTGGTACAGGATGCAAAAATTAACCCTCTCCCAGCCAGAGCCAGGACACACCATCGTGTTGTTAAATAGCACCATTCTCTGTATCCTTGTTTCTGAGAAACTGGGAAGCTAATAACATGTCAGGAAGTCCTTTTGCAGCACAAACATTATTGTTGATCTTGTCAGCAGACAGAAGTGTATTTACAAAGGGAATTACTTGCTCTGCATACTTATCATCCATTCCCAGTTTCAACACTCAAGGTAGGAAAAATGAGAATCAGTACAGCAGCTGTACAGAGCTAACAACTATTCTTGGGACACTACTTCTAAGTAGTATCAAGTTCAAAAAATAGCAAGTAATACTTGAATGCAGATAGTTTGTTGCATTTGCAATTGGAAGCAGCAGGTAAGGAAAATGAGGAACTGGAAACACAGTATACACTCCTGATGGCAAGAACTGAATGCCTGTCAGTATTAAAACCAACATAACAAATTTTTTAAAATCCACTTACTGGCTAAAATCATGGCATTTTGATGACTCAAACATCAAGACATTTGTACATTTTTTTTCTGCTTTACTGCCTCAGTAACAGCTAAGAATATCTCATCACTAGTGATAATCTGGGTCCAGAATATTAATTCATATAATGCTCCCACTTCCCAAAACTTCTATGGAGCCCATTTGGAAATATAAAAAGGAAAAACCCTTCCAGAAGTTTTGCAAAGTAGACAAAGACTGATAAAAAACTGGCAGAAAACATCTCTAAACATGCTCTGTTTATACCTGCAGTTGCACAGAATCCCATACAGCATAACCAATCCTCATACCTGAACTTTTGTACAAGCTCTCATCTGATGCTTATTCTAGCTGGTCTGTAGTAGTTTGCATGAATGCAGCTAATTGAACATTGCTGATGAAACCTAATTAACACTTTTTCAGTCTCTGATACTGAATGGCAGAATTTTGCTGGAGTCTGAAGTTTAAAAAAACTGTCAGAAGCAACGTCAGGCATGTTAGATCTACCTATTATCAGAATTCCTTCCATTATAGCTGAGTGAAAAAGTCTGTTTAGAGCTCAAAACAGGTGCTTTTTTCCCACATCAAAGTGTTTATATTGTTCGACAGAAATCCACAGAATTACTCTTGTGTATAACAAAACAGAACATTTGGTTCTAGGACACAAGGGCCCAGTTTGTTAAGATGGGTTTGATAGGCTAACTTTCCAGATTTCCCTAGGAAGTAATATTGCAAAATGTTTGTAATATGCCTTATGGAAGACTAAAATCACCATGAATTAATTGTCTACCTAATCAAGGAAAACGGCATTAAGTCCATCATCAAGAAGCCAATTAATCAAAAACTTAGAAGTTAAAAAACCCAGTCCTACCAGTGCTGAGTACCAAAGGCACAGTATGCAAAAAAATCCCAAACCTGTCACTGCAGTTTTTATTAATTTGTTTTTAGATAGCGCTTCCTTAAGGTACAGCAACCCAAAGGATACTCTCTTTAGCCCCAATAGTTTATATCAATGTTATTGATATAAACTATTTAAATACAGTTTAAAACAGCATCAAATAGAAATACAAAGATTATTATTTCAGTAATACTATACGAAGTTTATAGCAACTTAGCTCCAGGATCCACAACTAAACAGAAAATACACATTCCTTAAAATACATTTTTCATTTTTATAAAACAACCTAAGGAATCAGTCTATCACACATTATTTCTAGCTTGTTGCATATTTCCTAACAGTAACGAATTTTTATATTATAATATGATTTATGTGGTAGACCAAGTGGTTTCTTCATTTGTCTGAAACAAATGGTGGGAATTTCTATCACAGACTATTTTCTTGAATTGCAGTACTAGCAATTTAGAAAAACACAAATGAAAGGAAAAAATATTTGGCTGATGGAGAAAATCATGATTTCTACAAAATATTCCCAGCAGCAGGCACTTAAACCACAATGTTTATTTTAATTGATCCATTGTGAGGGAAAAAAATAGATTATTTTCCTGTAGTATTTCAAGGCTTTTACTATTTTTATTAGTATTATACACACAGTTATGAGCCTACTGACATTACTGCTGCATTGATGGGCTTCTTGCATACAATGCATGGCACAGAAAATAAGCAAAACTCAGCCAAAGACACTGAGCAGAGATCACGTCCCTAAATTCATTGAGTACTTAAGATAACAAGCTGATTCTATAATGTTTTAAGGTTCCAGAGTAGAATCATCACTGTATGTGATATTTTCTTTCTGCTATTTCACATATAAGATTCAATATTTTTACCATCAAAAACATTGCGTAAACTTCAAACTTTGTTGTCTTTGCACAAGACATCTGTGTTTCTCATAGATTCATCTTGTTTCTTTTCACTGATTCTAAAGAAAACAAACCACCAGTTCAGACTTCCACAGACAGCTCTCAGACATTAGGTTAAAAAAAATGATCCTTACAAACTCTTAAGGCTAAGGAAAAAACAATCTTAAAATTACTACTGATATCTAACCCACCCACATACATGTAGTTCTCCAATTTTATATTTTTACACACTACTTGGTTGAAAACTTTCCATACAAGTGCTTAATTAATCCATTGCCCTCTTACCTGCTTACCTTTTTTATCAGCCAACATAACAAAAAAAACCTGTTGCATCAGAGCTGCATCTGCCCCGAGAGGTTTAGGTTTGAAAAGAGTTTGTTTCCAGACACCTTGCACACTCCCCACACTTGTTACCACTGCACAGCAGCTGAAATCAGCTACAGCCTCTTAGCTGGGATGCTCAGCACTACTGATGGCAGTGACCACCTGGGACTCCATGATCTTAAATTTTGTACAATTTTTAGAGTATTGAATTTTCACCTGTTTTCCTCCTAAGTCGTATCATTACATAAAGGCACTATTGCAAATGCATAGCATATTGTTTTGATAATAATGATATTTTCAGTTATAATAATTTTATGGTGTTGACAGAGGAAAGAAAGGAAAGGCCACATGTCACTTGTGTGGCACTTTGCCAGTTGCATCCCAGGAAACCTAAGCCCAATTCTCAATTTAGCACACATACTCACTAAGGAAGGCAATTTGGATGTTCTTCACCCAGCCCTCCCACTTACACATGCAAAACAAAATGAAGACATGAAGAGCTGCAATGACAAAAGCCAAGATCTGCTTCTGTACTGAAACATGTCCCTTACATGGAAAGGACCAAGAAATAAAGCACTTGATGCTCTAGAAGGTTAAGCACCTCTGCTTTACTACAACCAATTAAAAATGAATAGCCATAAAAGTGCAGATACTACTGTAGGGTAATAAACTAGACTTTATCAGTGACAGTGGTGCACATTACAAACTTCAAACTCATTCCTTGTTCTAATCCATCAGAAACTTCCTGGCTTTAACAGGCTATAAACAGCAGAAGCTTTGAAGTCTGAGGATTAGGATCGCTAATAGACAGACTGAACGAGAGACTGGCTGAAGAGCCAAGTGGAATGCCCTGCATGGATCTGGAATAAAACAAGTTCATTTAATCAAACTGACCTCTCTCTAGCCGTGGGCCAAGAGATTACAATGATTGTAACAGCAATAAAGGTAAAAGGGACACCAAAAACAAATAGTTATTCGCTTCAATGCAATGCTTAGGCTAATGCAAGGACGAAACTGCTTATGCTTTCAACTGTACTCTCAAGTCCACAACTTTAAGCTCTATAGGTTGGGGTTTTTTTAACTAGTTTATGACTTAGGGGTAATAGAGGCAGAAAAAAATTAAACACACTTTGTTTTTCAAGACAAATACAATGACTGAAAAGAAGAGGTCATTTTAATGATCTATTTGCTTCAGCTCTCCTGTACCTCAGACTCACTTGAAGGAAATGTGAAAACAATTCATTTGGGTTGAATCCACCCACACTTAGTGATCATATAAATGTATATATCACTAAGCTTTTTTGCTTTTAGAAAATAACTGTTTACTGCAAAAATTCCTGTTGTTATCAATTTATACACAACAATTTTTACTCTAAAGGGTTGCAAAACATTTAAAATATGACTAAACTTGAGGTATTTAGCCCAGAAGTAATAAAGAACACTTTTTAAAGTAAGCAATAAAGTTACTCTGCTTCCAACTGTAGCAAGTTGCCAAAATGGCAAATGAGCCAAGTGAATAGTAGCAACAGCTTGGCTCTAAGCAGCTCTTCGGAGATGGTAAATTGAGTGGTCAGGGAATAATTTCTATGTTGCATCCTGCTGCTACGCAGAATAACTAACCTTGAAGAGTAGAACACAGCAGCAGTTGAAGCCTCTGGAAAGAGAATTATAAAGTGAAGAGTCCTAACAACACACTTCATTTGCTTCAGAAGAATCCACAATGCAACATTTCTTTTGAACACGTATTCCTAGAAGGCAACATTTCTTGTCCCACAAAATCACCACATTTTCAGATGAGAATGACAGATCCATATGTACAGCACATGGGAACCAGGCTCATTACAGCTACTATAGCTACAGTATTTAATCCAGAATGAGAAGAGGAGGCTTTAATTGCCCAGCACAATGCTCAGGATTTTAGTACTGGTATTCAGACCTCGAAGAAAGTCATCCTAGGGAAGAGTAAGCACAGAAATAAAATGAACAGTGTTGTAGAGTCTGTCTAGCACTGGAGAGGATTACCAAAGGCCCAGCCTAGTTAGTTTCCTTTACATGGGGCAAGACCTCCCATTTATTCCATGGTGATTTCATAATGGAATTCAATAATGTCAGGACATGTGTTTCCAGCTGAGGACCTGGGAAAAGATTAGGAGCAGCATGGTGTCATGAGGCAGGCAGCCTGGGGATGGGAAAGAAGAGAGTTGGTTGGACACAAAGCAGCCCATGGAGTGTACAATGACATTGCATAGAAGGAGACAAACATGGAACAGGGATCTTTGGTTTGAAAATGTAGGCAGCAAGCTGTGAGGACTGGGCAGACTGAGACTGAGTGCTGGTACAAGGGGATACAGTACAGCATTATGCCAGGCTGGCAAAGTACATCTCAGCTACTGAAAACAAAACAATTGAGAGATTTACAGCACTGAATTCACACTGGAGTAATTAATATACCTTTGAAACCAAACCTCGTTCCAAAAATCTACACATATAAATAACTTGGGAAAATGCCTGTGAATGAGTCCACATTTTAAAATAACCATATATTAAAAAACAATTTAAAAACCATGCAGATGACACCAGACTCACTCACATACAACAGAGAGCAGCACAGTATACCATATGTGGTAGATACAGAAATATTTTAAAACAGGCAGTTATGTATTGTCTTACTGAGCAAGCATTAGCATTTTCACAAGATATTCTAGTGGTATGGAGACTCCATTTTGGACACCTGAAATGTCCCAAATTTTAATTTCAACAATCAATCGAAATATTCACTTATTTTATAGCTCCAAGCATTCAAACTACTCTGCTGCTTTGAACCGCATTTGCTCTAGAAACAGTCCAGTAGCAGCAGTATATACACTGTGACAGAAGTCTGTCTACAAAGACATAAAAGCAAGTATTGACAGATCAAAAATAAACTTCTCCTTACTACACCCTCTAAAAATGCTAAGGACAGAAATGTTTCTGCAATACTGTATTTATAACTTTTGATTCAGAAGTTAGCAGCACAACCACTGGCATGCTTTTGTTCTTGTTATCTACTTTGGCTTCTCTTATTTCACTTTCAGACACTTTGTCACAAAAAATTCAAACCCATTATTTTGAAAGAACCATTAAATACTTCTAGAATATAAATGATGTAGAAGAGAGGTCATTCTGTAACAGGTGTCAATAGACATGCTATGCCCAGTTTCACCTTCCTCCACCACCCCTACCACAGGTTTTTACCTTCTGGTGGATTCTTATTCTGGTTGTTCCAGACTACCAACAATTTGGATAGACTGGGCACTTTAGACACCTCGGTGATAACTCGGAAAAGGCTCTCCACTCGGTCATAGGTCAGAACCACGGCTGTGAAACCTTGGGACTGAGGTGGGATCAGTGGAAGGAAGAGTGGGTTGCTCACACTGCTCCATTTCTGTGAAGGAATACAAGAAAACAGCAAAGCAATTTGTTTAAGGTAAATTATCACAGTAGGAACTAAATCATATAGCCAGGCCCTAACCATCAGATTTGTAATTTGCTCAGATCAGGCAATTCTTCAATTCTGACTTTGGCAATTTCTCAAAACCTTTATTCCAATCTCTTTCTTATTTCAATTTTCATTTATGTCTGGCTGTAATGTTGCAACCAGATAGAGATTAAGGCAAAACTAAAGTGGAAGAGGTAGACAGATTTGTGGAGAAGGAAAACCAAGGTGAATTGAGCCCAGCTAGCATGGTTCAATTCTCATTTACTAATAATTATTTCAAGACTTTTATATTTATAGTCAGGACTCAATAAACAAAGAGAAACTTAATCAGCACTACAATTTCAGAGTGAAAAAGTGTTAACAACAACAAAAGCAAAGGAACAAACCCATAAACTTGGCATAAAATGTGCACCCAAGCAAAAAGGGAAAAAGTAGGTACAAAGAGGAGCAACGTACGAGCTTCCACAAAGTTTGGTCAATGGTGGAAAAAATCTCACCTATTACATTAAAAAAAATTTAAAAGACATAAGATTCAAAGATGAATTTCAGAGTTATCTGCTCCTTGAGAATTTTAACTAGGGCATCCCTTTTGAGACTTTAAAGATCTTACTTCAATACACAGCATAGGGAAGCCAGCCCAGATGGCAAGAGACAAGACAGACAACTACATTCCCACTGAATGTGCCAACCCCCTTTGGAGCTGACAACATGGGGGAGGAAGCAGTGAAGGGACCATTTGACAAGAATGAAAACACCAGCATTTTAGTCTCAAATTTTCCATTCCAGCTGACGTTCCAAGCAGAGGTCGGACAGAGAAGCAAAGGGAAAAACCAAACCCCTTGGGACAAGGTGAAAAGGGGAGTTGGGAAAGCAGAAACTGAATGACGATGTTTTGCAGAGTTTTGAATCCTAGCCTGTAAAAACTATGAAGACTTGTAAGAGGTTACCAACTGCCAGCAGTTTACAGAAATACTGTGAAATTCTCCAGCTAAACTCATACCATAGGCCTGCTTGTATCAGGAGTAAAGCAAGTTTTACAGACTCAGAGTTACAAGGTCACATTTGTAGGAAGTAAACTTTGAAATTTTCTGTTTCCCTATTTAGTCTTTGGTTAACTTTATACATCCAACAATCACATTCCTCGTGTTTAATGGCTAGGCACCTCTAACTACAATGACTTCAAGGATGAGGAGAATAAAGAGCCTATTTACTGAAAGACATCACAACATTTTGGTAAAGTAGAAAAAAAAATGATGTGAATATGATTTCCTTCTATGAACAAATCAAAACTGAAGAGGGGATAAATATGTGAGGCAAAAAAGTTAAGCACAGCACTGGCAGACTCTTTTCTCCAGGACAGTCTAAGAGTATGTTCCAGGCAAGGACCTGTCAGTAGGAGTAATATGTTTTAGTAGACTTCCTGAAGCAGTTGAAAACACAGACTGGTCTTCAGCTACACACACTTTATCAGGTCTGGTAAAAGCAGCATTCATCTTAAACTCTTTGTGAGGATCCTAATGGAAAACACAAAGTTCTAGTTTTTACCTGAGAGGAGTAATAGGATAATGTAGAAACAGTAACAGTACAATATGGAACTTTGGTTCTTGAAAGGGACATGGCTACCTGTGAAAGCACACTCAGTAATTCAGAAAATATACATCCATTACTTCAGCAACTGATGTGTGCAGAGAAAAATCTGCTTTCAGATTATTACATTTTCTAAAATTAAAGATTTTGTACATACTTTGCTAGTTGTACAAGATGACTAGTGGCAGATGGGGACAGCCCTCTGATTTTGCTGTAGCTCCAATAATTCCTACAGCAAATCACAATCTAAATGTTACCAGAGCATAATCCACCTCATTAAAGCTTTACTACAGACTTGTTTCCACACAACCCCCACCCCAAGACTGTTATTATCTGAATGACCTTGGTAATGTCAAGCAGCTTCTTAACACAACTCTCAGAAACCTCTTTTCATTAATACTTGAAACAGAGTTTTAACATCATAATCAGAGTGCCAAGAAAATATTATGTTTCTGTCCTACAAGAAGAAATAACTGGTAGAGCCATCTGCAGACAATGTTCTATTTATTACTTACGGGTGAGAATTGCTACCTAGATTGATGGCTCCCATTTGAAGTTTTTCTAGAAACATTTTCTCTTTGTCCACAGCACTTCCTAACAAATTGCTTGCTATCATATATTTTGAAAGGCATTATTCCTTTTCCATAATCTAAGACTATTTTATGTACTTACAGAAAGAAATATATCGTGCATATGTGTGCAAGCACATGCATATGTACCTAAAATGGTCATGAATTTCTCTTTTAAAGTTAAATTTTAGGTACATTCCTTAAATCCCAACTTCTACTACTTTCAGAAAGGCATGAAAATTCTCCCCTGCTAGTCATAACTTAGGAAAATAAGGCAACTTTAGAGGAGGTTTTGCTTCTGCACCTACTAAAGGATGATGGAGGGAGGGAAAAGCCTGTAGACACACACTAATGGATGGGAGAACCATGCCTCTCATTTGAGAAAAACATTTCAAAAGGCAATTAAGCATCTCTCAAGTGCCATTAAGAGCCAACCCCCTGCTGCCTGCCTGAAGAGTGTGTCTACAGTCTGAGACCTCTTGACCCCACTTTCTGCAGGAAATCAGGCAAATTCAAGCCTCCATAATTTGCTAAAGTCTTCCAGATTTCTGCTTGGGAAAAGAAAACCATACAGGCAATTAATACAACAGCAACCTAATTAAATCTCCATTATGGCAGCAAAGCATGAAATGGCTAATGACATAGGGATGGGTTCTCCCAGTCACTGCTCAAGCAACCAAGTGATGAAGGCACATTTGCTCTATTCCCATCTTTATTAACATTCTTGATGGAAATTCACAGGAACTTTCACTCTCAGAGAGGAGAGCAAACAGCAACAGTAGATTGATCATCCATCACCTTTCTTTGACAAAGTGCTGACACTCAGCTATAGATAAGACAACCCTTCACTATCACCCTCCCAGCAAATATCATTAGAAGAGCCAGGATAATTAATCCAAGATTAATAGGTTACTTGCTGTGAATCATTTTTATGGGCAAAAAGGATCAAATTGAAATGTTAGTTTCCTCAGAGTAATTTCATGTCACTTAAGTCTCGCAGTCTCAGTTGTCTGATAGCTCTTTGCAGTTCATATGAAAATCCAGAGTACTGGAATGTGAGTGACAGTGAGAGCTTGGGAATAGCCTGAAGATGGAAGAGGGGAGAAGTCAGGAAGGGTTCTGTATATACATAAGGATTCGGACTGCTGCAGCTGTCCTGTGCATGCTTTCGACAAGTGGGCATGTGTGATAATGCCTTAGAAACAAGGCTTTATTATAGCTCAATCAAATATTGTCCTCCCTTTTGGTCATCAGAAACAACCTGATGCTACTTTAGGAAAAATAAATACATTAAGGATGATGCACTAAGGGACCTGAATTCTCATGATGTGGGAGGCTTCAAGCTGGATTTGATGTAGAGTCTCAGATTCAACTTAGCAGGGAAGTTTATAACAGACCTTTCTCAGCAGGTACAGAAGGGAGAGAGGTGGGAGCTTCACAGCATCAATGAACACACACAGCTGGACTGAGAAATGGACAATCTTAATATTTAAATTCTATGGAGCCTCAGAGATACTGGTAAAACACCAGAGGTAACGAAGACTCAGTCCTGTCCCAAAACTTACTAACTGGTTGTTCACCATTGAAAGAGACTTGAGGAAAGGTACAGCAGACACATGAGGAACTATATCACAGAATGGTCTTTGAGAAAACAAGGCTGTATAAGATGTTCCATATCAAAGAGGAATCAAGAACAGTCCATCAATAACTTATCATTTAGTGGGAAAACTCAGCAACAGCACTTAAGAAAAATAAAATTTCACTGCTCCCATGAACAAGACAGTGAGCTTTCCCACCTGTCTATTTTATTTTCAACACCTAGCCTGCTTGTTGTAAACTACCTATTACTGAAACCATAAGTCTGAACAACAATTCACTGTCTTTTAAAAACACAGAGGTAAGGACAGCAGTGTGCTGAACTTAGTAGCTGAACAGTCCTATACATCTAAGCAAAACAGAGATATATCCCTGCCACTGTGGTTAAGGCTTTTTTCAGCTGGGTTGTTCTTAAAATCAATCTAACCTCAACATGGTTTCAATTATGAAGTACCAGACCAAAAAAAGCCTTGATTTATTCTATTTTTCTACAATTATTTATGGTAAGTTTCTATTCAATACTTTGAGAAAGTATTTCATCATGCTTCCCATCCTCAAGTGATTGGGCTGACTGAAGACTGTTGCAACAGGGCAAACCCAAAGGAATTAACCCTCCCTATTTGTCCAGAGCCAACCAAAGTTCTTACACCCAACAGAATTACAAACAAAGTTGCAGTGGCCATCATTTCATGTTTTAACGAAGATCTTAAACCCTCCTCACATAAAAAATTAGCTACAAGACAGACAGGAACTTCTACCTAGTGTAGAATAATCCACTGTGTAAGAAAAGTACCCTAACCCTGGGCAGGTAAACTAAAGAACCAACTGTTAAATCATGTTTCACACTCACATAAAAATACCAATGTTTACATCTGAATATGTGTGGGATATTCAACCAGTCCATAATACCAACACCAAAAAAAAAACCAATAAACTGAATTTTATTTAATATTTAAAAAAATACATATCTTCTAATATAATAAATAAAGCAAGATTTGATCCAGCTGATTGAAACCATCACACAAGAAGCTGGAAAATACAGCAGAAACAGAACTCTAATATTGTTCAATGGAAAAAATACCAAATATGCACTACCCAGAAATGTGCTACCTTGTTCTCATTTACAGGTAAAGTGTATGCTAATATTTGCTTAATGCTTTGGAGACGACAAATGGTACTAGGAAGGAAGCACAGTTATAACAGTAGCATCATCTGTAGACTGAGGACTACGAAATATTAGCCAAAGAAGCTAGGAATAGTTTAAATTTTTAACAAGTGTCAAGTTCCTAGTAATTGGCAGGACCCACAAAGTATTCTGTAAATTAACATTCTTCTTAGGCTTTGCTAAATGAATGGCATTCTGGGCACTAAGACAACTCTGCTATTTTAGCTTACACCAAATGATGGTGCTGTTTTCTGCCTCACTGGAAGAAATGAAATCTGGTATGTTTATTGTTCACATACTGATATTCTCAAGTGATTATTAAGCTCTGGTCTGTATCATCCAAGGTCAGAGCTCAAAAGCAGCCCCTGACAAAAAAACCATCTAATGTTTCATAGGTCTACATTATAAACAGGCTTGAAAGAATTTCAACAAAAGCAGCTGAAGAATTCTGAAAAAACCCGTCTTACTCATTTTTCAGAAACCCATACATATTAGTGAGGTATAAGGCAAAGAGGAGAATTTCAGCAATCTATAACGAAGCATAAGTAAGGAAGTAATTTACCTCTATTAGAGCATAACAAAGTACTTAATTGAAGGTAACAGATCACATCTCAAGCCCAAGTCATTATTTCTAATCCATTATTTCTAGCCCAAAATGCACGCCACAGAATCACTCATTTTCTGGCTTACTTGGACGTAACTGATTGCCTCTGCCTAATGGATAATGGTTGGACCAAAAAATATAAAAGACATTAAACTTCCATGCCTGCATCAAAAGACTGTCTGAGATATAAAGGGCTCAAGTAGTACAGCAATGAATTTCAGGCCCCAAAATTATCATTTGCTCCTCTTCATTAAAAGGAGGAAATATGTCATAATGCATTTTTATTCAAAGTATTATTCCATAACATATCAGCATATTATATGCTACTAGTCTTCCATTTCCTCAACAGGACAGTGAATAAGTAGAAAAATAATCCACTTTATTACTTTTTTTTTTTGCTTGAGAAAGGCCAACAGTCTTCAGTCAGCCCATAAAAACACAGAAAACTGCTTGGATCACTTCCCCTGTGCAATGTACTAAGTATGGAATTAACTGTATATGCATTTATCTTCTGCATACTGCATACTCCCTCCTGGAAAAACACCCTCCTGTACCACTGCTGCATGGACACTCTGGTGAAGATACTCAGGCAACAGTTTTACTAATATTTTGAGCCAATATAAGTCAAAGTAATGCCAAGTTAAGCAGCCTTCAAGCCACCGAGTCCCTCCCTTGCACACACCACCACTCTTTCTTTTTTTTCTTGCCTGCTAAGTTTTATATAAGGAATATTATTTTGGCTAGGTCACCACAAGTGAAATAGAAATACCAAAAAAAAAGGTTGCACATGAAAGAGGAAACTGACCTAACTGTAGAAGAGTGCAGGACTACTTCTTTGGGTATTCTGGAAGCAAACACATGAAGCTACAATACTTCAACAAAATGCAAAGTATAATGTGCACCTTGGAGAGTTGCGAGCCATTCTAATTGCCTAAGTAGAAATAATGGTTATACTGCTTTGTCTAACACATGAAGCAGTTGTAACAATTGAACAGCACAACAATTAGGAACCAGGACATTTTACCAAACTTCTTCTGTTACTTCTCAGGATTCTGTGAACTACTAAGCAAAATTACACACAAAAAAACCCCACCTCAAACCAAGGAAGAGGGCAGGTAAGAAACCATGGCCAAGAATTCTTTCTAAGTATCCTTCTCTGCATAATGATCTTGCACAGCAAGCTCTTCTTTCTGTTATACAGCTGAATTTGTCCTAGCAATTAAATGCACAAATTCCTTAAAGCTGGCATTCTCCTGTATAGATATTCCATAGGTAAATCTGTGCTCTCACTTTCAAAACCTCACTATTCAGAGCACAGGGATCTGAGCTCTATGAACAGCCTTGTACTGATTAAAGTAATTTCTGGCTAATTTAAGTAAGCCCTTAAAACAGTGATTGCACCTCTGCACCTCTTCTACACACCCTGCACCTTTGTGTTCCTATGGAAACCAGGTAACAGGAACAAAAGCATACAGAAGAGTATTGTACTTAATCCCTACTGACCACAGCACCACATGGAACAACAGGCAGAGCTAAAGGAACTGGCTGCACTCAGGTGAGCTTGAAGGCAGAATACAATGGCAAGTTCTGGAGGTTAGTTCCAGCCAGTAACACAAGATTTTATGGAAGTCACTCACAATTTTCACTCTGGTATTAATGTTAACTCACGTTATTTTGCTTATGCAAAATACTGTGAGTAATTTTAACAATTGTTTATTTTAACAATTAGCTATATCCTAGCCCCAAGACTGAAATAATTCTCTTTAAAAACTTCAGTCATGAGTTTATTTAGAAAAGAATACCACAATTTCTTGTAAACAAAAAGGACATTAGTTACTTTGCCTTCTTATCAAAGTCAGAGGATACAGCTGCCATTTTCTGCTACCTCAAATGTACACATTTAAGTCCTTCCAACTATAATGTTTCATCCAGGCTGACTAGAAATTGTAACAGTGCTAAGAGTGGATATGAGGCAGGAGCTGGATGAGACACAGGCTCAAGCAGATTATTACTGCCCAACAAGAAGACAACTTTGAGACTCTGACTAGTGCATTTAAAAAAAAAGTATAGGAGAGAATCCAGGATATGTTTCTAGGTTCCCTTTAAAGACTCAGTAATCCTTAAAGCATTTTCTTCATTTCACTAAGCGTGTTTAAAGGTGCTTGGCTCTGCTACCATAAATGTAAAGGTGTTAGGATATTCTGACTCCCTTCTTGTGGAGTACACACTTGTGCAGATTAATTTTCCTTAAATAGTGATCAGGGCCACATTTCCTCTCCAAGAAAGGACAAGAGGAGATTATTAATGCCTTTGGCTCAGCAATGGAAACAGAACTTCTGAAACACAGCAATGAGCTTCTAACTCTTCATCAGCAACTGTTCACACTCCATGGGTCTGAAGAGTTTCAAGTAAAACCCACCTTACTCCTACCCAGCTTTCTTTCTCTAAACTATCATAAAGCAACATAGTTAACAAGTTTGGTTTTATTAGTAAAACAAAACTATTTTTTATATTTTGACACAGAGAAAATTAACTGATTATGAGTGAAAATTATCTACAGGCTTTTATATAGTAAAAAATCAGAACCAGCTGCTTGGTGCAGGAGGTTAATTAATACTGCACTGTTTTTTCTTAACAGGAGTTCAACTAGTGAAACTTTAAATTACACCAAGAACAGGCAAAAAAAAATCCAGTAAAACTTTGATCATCAGTTTCTGTATTAGAGAAATTGTTAAGAAGTAACATAGAGAAAATTTTAGGCAGAAGGATAATTAGCTATTTCAACAGAATTATATGAAAGATTCCCACAGATTTTTTGAGATCTTCAGCATTTCCACTATTTTCTCTGCATCATACAGACTATGTCCAAATATATACAGTGCTCCAAACTCTCTCTGCATTAAATAGAAAGAAAGAAAAGTGTGTGTGTGTGTGTGTGTGTGTGTGTGTGTGTGTGCGCATCAAGGAAAAAAATATATATATAAACAAGGAAGCAATTTAATGTGCGCAATAGCAAAAGTTGAAAGTTCTCATCTTTGTGCCAGGACATAAAACTGCTAGTTATTTTGCCAGTTGTCATAAAATATATGAGCTTCATCTGTGCAAGTTACCAGCACAACACATACACACAAAAAATCAGACACAGAATTATTACCAAGTTTCATAGCATATACCTTTTATACAAGAAAAAAAACCCCAAAACCACATTTTTTTTTATGAGTAAATCAAACGAATTTGCTTACCACAGCTGGGGGATCATTCCATTCTTCATAAGAAATAGCAGCATATGGGTAAATTCTATCATTGATAATCTGAAGAGTAGCGAGAGCAATTGCTTTCATCGATCGAAAATATGCTTCCCAGAACCACCTTGCCTGTAAAGAGAATAAAATTCACTCACATTGCACAGATCCAGTGCTTAATAATCAATTTTGGCTTGCCATGCACAATCTGTTCCATGCAGTCTACATGTCAGGTGGAAATTAAATTAGGAGGAATGTTTATTGTAGATAGAGTATTTCCATAATGCCTGAAGGCTTCAAACTCAACTCCACCCCTTAAAAGGACTCACAGCCAATAAAAAGAAGCAGCAGCATTATTTTGCAAGAGATTAAACAGAATGAAAATATTTGAAGGAATCAAGTACTTTCACACTTAGATCATACATTTTCATCCTGAAAAATGTCAAAAGCATTTTGACCATAGAAGAAAATAAATTACTGTTATACTCCATTTTTTCTAAGGCAAAGGAATCCACTGTACAGTTAAATAGTCAAATAAAAGCACTCTGCCTGAAAGGCAGAGCTTAAAAGTCTCTTTTTAACATCAATATTAGAGACACTTGATCAGATAGAGAATTTCAGTATTCACAAAACCTACCAGACTGATAGCTTCCAAGAGACCTAATATTATTTATACAAGTAAAGGATTATTATTTTTACATAGAAATATACATGTACATGCCAATTTATTACAATCGTTAATCCAGACGAATTTCTAGCACAGTGTAAAGCTGCTGAAATGAAGCCTGAGATTGTTATACACAGGTGCTCCAAATTTCACAGATGAGTTGCTCCAAAACTAAGGTCCCATACAAGTTTTCATCTTGTCCCAGTTTCTGTGTATGACAGAAATTACAGAAGAAAAGCAGAGGTTTGGAAATGAAAATGCTGACTTATCTGACTCTCTGTTAAGAGATATAAACATATTTTTCAATCCCTAGAACTATCAAATGATCCTGTAGGTCCCTATCCAACCCAGAAGGAAACATGCTTAACCAAACCATGTAGTTCAAGAGTTCTGGCCCAAAAGATATGATTTTTTTCAACCTTGCTTTTCTTCAGGAAACTGCAGCACGTTGAAGTCTTCAGAAATTAATTTCATTTGCAATCTCCCTATGGTTAATTACCAGCTATAAGAGTATGTGTTTGCATCTAGAAGGTAGAGCAATTAAAACAAATGCATTTTTTCTTTAATTGGAACCTTTAGAAGTTTTCAGAGTCAGGACACAGCTGAAGACAATACACAAATTTGGGCAAGTGCTATTTTACTCTTGCTACAGATTTCTTAAATAGCAAAAAAGGGTCTAGAGTTTAGCAGTTTAAATAGCATGCATGAAAATATTAAATAATATTATTTACCTTATTTAGTTACTGTATTATTTACCTTATTCAATTACTGAAGGAATACCAAGTTTCTGGAGGTACAGGTCTTAGGATGAACCAGAAATAACTCCTGTTTATCTGTTTTTAACAAATGCCAACAGATCTCACTCTGAAGGTCAGTACTTTTTAACAGAAGACACACAGTGATTCCTGCATTTACACTTCCTTTTGGATATTCCTAGACTAAATAACAGTATAGAGGAAAGATTATAAGCACAAACTTGCACATATTTATGTTTATGCTACCCTGTACTTTACTCCAAGTGTAAGCTATGGGATTTAGAACTACAGACTTGTTGCAGAACCACCAGCCCTAAAACTCTACTCTGTGAGTAAAAAAAAATAAAATCTGTAAAACAGATTCAGTAGAATATTTCTGCAAGTATTTAAGATGAAAAAAATCCATGTTACAATTTAAAAAACAAACTAGAAAAGAGGTTATTGCTCTCTGAAGTACTACATTTACTGTGCAAACAGCCATGACTGTGACTATTTCAGGCTATTTCAAAATTTAACTGCATAGAGTGATGGGTATGTCCAAAATGACACTACTCTGGAGCTTGTCATCCAGAGAGAGTGCAAAGTAACCTCAGTTTAGAATGGAATCACTTCCCTCTCATTATTTCTCTTCCTGATAGGACTTAACAGCTGGATAACAGGCTGATTACCAGAAACACGGAACAAAATTACTTCCACATTCAAGTGTAAAAGCAGAAGAATTACATAAAAGGGGAAAGAACAAGTAAAAAGACAATAAAGCAAACACCACATGCTAAGCAAAAGCATTAGTATTTCTTTCCCCATATCCTATCCAGAAAGAAAAATATATTATCAAAACAGCAAACTATCTAAAAAGAAAACCAGAAGCAGATTAAGAATTAAAATGGACCACAACAGCTAATTTCCCTGTTGAAGTATGCTAAACAAAAAGGATTCTAAATTTTATTTTCATGATAGACAACAGTTTAGAACAATTGCAGCAAGCAGCATTAAGTAGGAAGGAGAAACTATGTAGCCTTTAAGCATACAACTTTATAAGCAACTAAGTAACTATTACTAGTGTGAAATACAGGATTATGTATTCCATTGTCATTAAATGACAGCATTCCTATAATGTTCTAAGACTGTTTATTAATGCCATAATATCTATTATTATCTAGCTTCATAAAAATCAAAGATGGTTTTCTTCCTTCAGTAAAACTAGGATGGCTCTGTTCTCTTTACTTAAAGAATGCTTGTACCGTCAGGGAAGATTACACCTTTTTACCAGAAGCAAATCTGGAGAAGGGGGCAGAGGGAATTTATGTTTTATAGACTAATATTTATGTAATTAATTTTTTGTAAAGAGCCATAAAATGTTCCCACAGTTGGTTGTAATATTTTTGGAGTTGTGTTTCTTTAAGGCAGAACTCAAAACCTTCTAAGGGGATTTGAAGTCCCCAAACAGATGTTTCAGGGTCTCATTACTTCCTCCCCACCTTGTTTGCTTTTATAAAGCAGAACTGATTAACATGGCTTGCTAGTGTCTGCTGGTCCACATGCTGAGTTACTAAATATTTTGGGAAAGTTTTCTATTGGAAAGATGTATGTTGACTCCATTTGAAATCTATTTTCTACTCTGCTTGGTGAGGTTGAAAAGCTTATGTTGGAATGTAAGAAATAGAGGGGATAGAAATCCCACGAACACATTTGTGATATGGGAGAGAGTAACAACAACATAAGAAAAAGGTTTCTGTTCCAGACTCTTATGCCAACTTTCTTATTGTTCTTACATAGCTTTAATGAGATCTCTGTTCCTCTTTTTTATATCTATGAATCCAGGAAACTCAAGAGTAACTTTAATACACTAAGCAATGTTTTTAAGGTATGGTAATTGTAATGCACTAATTAGAGCTACCTGAACTCCTTTCAGGATCTTGAAATAAACAATCTGTAAGTCCAGACCTTGGCTTTCACACAGAATTGATTATACACAGACTACAACTATGATGAAGTCAGACTCCTCCTTTCAACTTGAACTGAAATTACCTTCTAGTACACTAGAAGCCTGTTTGATGAGGTTTCCAGGTTTTTCTAAGGAAACACTATGTAGACCACAGACTTGTAGAGAAAGCTAACTTTGTATACACCTAAATATTGCTTAGACCATGGGCAACCTACATGGTTAACAGAGATCAAACATCTACTTTGTACTCTGTTTGCCAAGACAACACAGATCAATGTACATTAACAATTATGGCTTACAAGGAATTGAAAACTGAAAGAAGAAATCCAATTTCTCTTCTTCTAAATTTCTGAATAAATAGAAAATCTAGGATAGATCCAAAATGAAAGACAGAAAAGCATTACTTTTGAAAACAGTTTTACCAATGCTTTGAAGAGTCAAATCGAGCATACCGTATGACTTGACTGACAATGAGAAATAGATTATGTTATCGGGTTGCCCAGTGGGTTGGAAGTGACTGGAAGTTCTCATTACACAATAGATTGCCCATGAAATTAGTTCATTTGAATTCAATTTCTGCAGTAAATTTAACAAAGCCATGACAACTTCATTATGGAAGCCAAAGACTGAAGGAATCTGAGACCAAATTCTCTTCTCTCGCCAAGCAGTGAGCACTGCAGACTAAGTTCACAAACATGGACATGCCAGTAACTAGTTCTAAGTTGTTGCCCTTCCTTTCTTCTTTCCTCCTGCCCCACTTCCAACTGCTACATCCTCATCAGATCAGCCATGAAAACCCACCACTTTCTGTGAAGGCCAAAATTTCTTAACATAATGTAGTGTTATCAATTTATCTCCACAAATACACATGCACACCTTGAGAAAGATTAGCAATATCTGCAAGACAGATGTTCCTTAAACCAAGCAAGCAAGCATCCAACCCAAAAGTTCAATTCCACTTGTTTTCAGTTCCAGGATTTAGTTCAGACTATGAAGAAACTAAACTGCCAATATTCAGTACGTACCAGCACAGGCAAGAGCTTGGGAAGGAAGCATTTGAACTTATTTTCATACCAAACAACAGGCAGCAGCATGCAGCAACAGGGCAGCCTACTCATAGAAAGTAACATTTATTTAGGTAAGGTGTTATTTTCCTTAGAAATAAACACACTTGGGGGGCTAGCATCTCTTTATAAGCTCTTTACAAGCCAACATAGCATCAGGTTACAGAGTCCCTTCATATAAAGTTTATAAGTTCTAATGTTAATCCCATTAATGGTGCTCTGGTGTGGAGTGCAAGACAGACCAATGTAAATCTTTCGATTGGTTTTTGACAAAAAAACCACTGGGCATAAGGTAAGGAAAGGACTACCTTCTTTAACATTTAGATCAAGGGGAAAACATCCATGAAAGGAACTTTCTAGCCTTCTGGCTTTTCACAGCCCATGATTTGGTGGGAGTTTGTAAAAGAGGCAAGAGGGGAAAAAAAAATTCGCAAAAGAGTAGTAAAATTTAACTGCCCATAAACCACCACTTTTCTCAACTTTTAGGTCAGGCGCCATGATGCTGTGAGATTCTGCCCCACTGCAACAGTTCAGTGCTTCCAAAATGCCTTGAAAGGGTTTACAAGGCCTTGAAATACAACCATTTTCACACCACCTATGGTGACTCTACTTAAATGCTTTCCCTTCTTAATGGCTCTTGGTGTTCCTGGTTTTTACTCCCAGCTGGATTGGAGAAGTCTATGCAAGCAAAAGAGTGTGGCCTACCTGCTGCAACAGCACTGGCCTGGAAACCTGGTGATCTTACTTTTAATCCCGGTTCTGTTACTTATTTACAGATAAAAGTTTGGCATTTATTAGATTTCTTGCTTCTACTTCAGCATCTCAGCAGTATGTGTAATATTGACCTCAAAGAGATGTTATGAGACTTAACCATCCTAAACCTTTCAAATTTTGGGATGGATAGAAGAATAGAAAAAAACCCCAATAACTTTATCTTCTCTTATTATTTGTAAATAGAAACTTTAAATTAATAAAATATTTAGCTAAGTAACTGAAGTAACTGACTGCAGTAACCCTTTGCTAAAACATGTACCTTCAACAGGGATACAAAACATATTGCAGTAAATATCTACAGCTCAACTGTGCATCTGACAGCTCTGGACATGGAAGTGCATCCAGAAGGCCTGCTAAAGTTTTATGTCATATTGTAATATAAACAAACATATTTTAAGTTACTGAGACACAGCACATTATTATATCAGATTGGTCCCAGGCAACCTCCCCTCCCCCCAAACTATTGCCATTGGGGCAGTAGAATTAAATGGGCTACTGAGGTTCAAGATAAATTGAATTTTTGTATGCTTGCCCTATACTCAAGATGCATATGAATATAGCTGATGTTATATAATAGTCCAATAGTAAAGCTGAGCTCTCAAGAGCCCTACTGACCTCCGGTGCAAAATGGGACTGAAGAAAAGGTAAATTACTCTTTTGGAGCAATATACATTTTAGAAAAAGTTTCCCAAGATAAATTTTGGGTTTAGACTGAGGAACTTATAGCCCCAAGTTCCCACATTTTTCTGCTTATGAATTGTAATCTGCACCCTCTTTCTGTACTGTTTTATTGTTCCTACATCTGGTTCCCTGTTCCAACAGTTTCCTTGCGGATCACACATACTACTTTTAGTATGCAGTTCTCCAACAAAGATGATACCAGCTTGTATCAGCTAAAACCAGTGATATGTTTAGTTTTTTTATACAGGCTTACAAGAAAGCCTCAGAAGACTTTATACTATTAAGAATTAAACAGTATTTTGTTGTTTCTAAAAAATTGTAAGATTTTGTGATTAAAAAAAAAAATGCTTGATTGGTTTAGGACCCTTGGTGATATCACTCAATCACATTCAACCTAAGGCAGGTTGGCTTATTCTCAGTAATCAGTGCAGGAAAAAATAGGGTTATTCAGACAGAAATTTAGACCTCTGGTACCTAAAAATATCTTCCAATAAATCCATTCCTCTCTTAATAATGGATCATGAGAGGATAAAATAAGTGACTAGCTGTAGGTCATGGTCCTTCTTCCCCTTAAAGCTCTGTTTTCAATAGTGACCTGAAGTAGTCTCATTTTTCCTAGAGAGGGATAAGGACTTGAAATGCAAATCTAGGCTACACAAATCTAGGTTACATTTTTCAAAAACAACTCTCAGCCCATGAAAAACAGTAAGAGAGCTGTGCTCTAAAAAGTACTCTTACTTTTAGGGTGCCAGCACAATTACATGAAACAGGAGGTAAACTCTTTCGAAATTGCAAGTAAAAATGAGTTTCTTGTCCCCATCCATGGATTATGTAAGAATTTTAAAAGCTAATCCATTAAATCAATTAAATACTGGTAAAATCATGCTAACTTGCCTGAAACTGAAAAATTTTCTGATTTTCACGTTTTTATAGAATATCAGATTAAAAGCATCTTTCAAATTCAACCTAAACTGGCTGTGTTGCATCTGTTTCTCACTGCAGACCTATCCAAGAAAAGCAGTAGTGCAGACAGTATATAGAGAGTGTTCAGAGTAACAACATGTCACCTCTAAAGCTAAAAATGGAGATAAGCAAGGAATTGACGTTTTGGAGGCCCATGATCACTTCAGATAAAGACTAATTCATAATTCAGCATGGGGGTTATCTGAACCTCAAACCAGAGGCTCCTCTGCAACGGAAAAAAGAGGAGTGAACAGTAGAACAATGCAGGGCACACACTGTTGTGTCCAGTTAACAAAGTTTTGCTCCTAATGTAATCTGACATCATTATTTCAATATTATTTCTGAACTTTCATTCCATGTTACTGACTTACACACAATTCTCAAGTAAAGCCCTGAGAGCACTCAATTCATCTATTTAACTTATATGAGTGGCCTATAGAGGAATATTCCTTAATTACAAGACACTTCAGCAGTATGAACAAACAAATCAAAAATTTGTACCATTACAGTTAAATATTTTAAGAAAGAGATTCTAGACAGACATTTCATGGTGCTGGTTTTTATTGTAATTCAGCTTCAAAAACAATGTCTTCAAAATTGAAGCAGTAAGTTGATTTAATTCTTCGGCTCAATATTCTCTGCTGCAGTAATTTCAGCTATGAAACAAGTACATTTGCCTCCTTCAGATACAACAGAGTGAAAACTGAATCTTTCCATTATCCAAATTTCTTTTTTTCCTTTTTCTTTTTGAAGCTGCCAATTCATAAGGGGACAGAGGTCAGAGTTCGAAATGCTAATCTTACCCTTCAGATAGCAGCCACTTGGGAATAACTCACTTCTACTCACTCTCAGTTTTATTGCTGGAGACTACTTGCTGACTCTTAGAAGAGTTAAAAGAAAATGTTAGTGCAAGCTCAGACATTAAAACTAGGCTTCTTGCACTGCAGCCCTCCTCAGATTCTCCTCTTTGGTGCTTTGAAAAGAATCACATCAATTGTAGTAATCCATACATACAACACATACCGTGCATATATGAGAACAGTTCTTAGAAGCTTATCTATTAAATTTAACATTTTCACTCTTGCTTCCACACTTTCACTTAACTTTGGGAGTTTGAGGAGTTTTTTGATTTGTTTTAGGGGTGGTGGGTTTTGGAAGCTTTCTTGCTTTGGTGTTTCTAAGGTTTTAATCTTCTCATGAAGAGCCTTCTTCTGCTTAAATACACGACACAAAAGAAGGTACTTTCAATAAAAGAGTTCTCATTCTCTCTCACTAAATGGCAACTTTTATATAGTTTTGAAATCCTACATTATCTTTACCCTTAAAATACAGATTTCTGCTATTCCTTGTCCTAGTAATAGCAACTTAATTCTAAAAATAGCAAGAACACAAGACTTGAATAGATAAAAATAATCACCCGGCACTGGTGATCTCTCCTCTCTCCATATATTTCTGCACCTCAAACTTGCTTCTTTGATTAATGAGTATGTCAACCTAGCAATTCTTGTGCAGAAGGCAACATTGCACCAGCCAGGAAACCTGACTTACTGCCCTGGCACCCCACAAATCCATGGTCAAAATACTTTTCAGTTATGCAGCCAACAAACAGATACCAGCACTATGAGCAGCAAGGAACCCACCCCATTCTCAGCTGTGGTGGGGAATACTATTACAAAGTGTGGAGACAGAGCCAGCAAAGAAAGTAGCAGGATGAGGGGAAAAAACAACAAAACCCAAAAAAACCCCACAACCAAACAAAACCCCAAAATTTCATGCAGCATTTACAACTTTTAAACATGTGATATTAAAATATTACTACCATTTTCTGAATTCCCTTTGCTCCCAAAGAGCTTTCAGTTTGTCTTCCTATTTACAAGCAAATGGCATGTGTTGACACCATAGAAATAACACAGCTGAAAAAGAGAAACAGGTACTGCTCTAGCTTCCAGATAAGCCATTATATCTACATAGTCATCAATAATGATGTAAAAACACAAAAAATAACCCACTCTCTTCCCTCCAGTTTCCAGGAGTTTGCATGGCTCTGTAATTACTCCAATTTCACCAGGCCATTACTGTAAAGGAAGTGGCAGGCACACCTAACCTGGGGAGTAGTCAAAAATACTTGAACCTGTATCATGATGATACAGGTTATTATGATGTTTGTTCTCAACACACTCAAAATAAAACCAGACCTACAGTGAGCTAGAATTGTGCAATCACTGATTCAACAGCAGTCAGGAAGTCAACAGAAAACAAATATATATGTATGTAATTGCAGGGAACATTCAACTACTGCATGCCCAGAAGTTGGGGGGTGGGAAGATGTTTAATCCACATTTCTTGACAAGTGACGGACAGCTCCTGAAACTGAAAGCAATAGGTTTCTAGTCCTAGGGGTATTGCCTTCAAATATGTCTATGTTCTCAGGGTAGATCAGTTTTCCCTGCTGCAGGCATCCTGCTGAGAGGTGAGGTCCCAAGCAAAACACAGGAATCTGACTGCAAGTCTTTGAGGTGGCAGGAGCCAAGGGAGGTTCAAAGACAAGGCTGGCTGGTGGGCAGCACCTCTGAGTACTGCTGAGGTTAGAGGTTAGTAAAGCAGGAGCCACTGGCCAATAAAACAGTGTTTGGAGAGCCCACCCTATAGATAAATTGGGGATCTGTTTACACCTTTCCCAGCTTTCTGAGTTACACACACTGATGCTTCCCACTGTGATCTTGTCCTGTGTCCACCAGCATCTCCCTGCCTCGGCAGCTGCCCTGCTCTCTGCTGGTTGGCTTTATAGCATAGCTAAAGGATGCTTGGAAACTTTTAATCAGCATCCAGCATCAAAAATAAATAAATAAAAGCACAACTGCTTTTATTTGTGTCAACTGCTGCAATAAGATCTGGCTTGTTTGAGATTTCCCATGACTGCTGTACTAATGCTGGGAGAATAGAAGCTTAAATTCCCTTGATTAGAGAAGCTAAACACAAAGCAAGCCCAGTGCCAATCACACACATGAAAGGACAGCTTTTTGAAGGATGAAAAAAAAATCTAGGTAAGGTTACCACTATATTATAGCTGTCAAAAATCAGCACATACCTCAATTTCAGAGCTTAAGCTCTATACCAGGAAGAACTTGCCCTTTTGATGAAGGCATGTTTTGCTCATTTTCCTGTAAGCTATACAGCTCTGTTTTATATAAGCACAAACACAACACTCATACCCCCATACACACAGTTCTCAACACTGGACAACTTTAACCACAGACATCACTGCCAGCGTTGCTTGAATACAAACACATCTTACTCACTTCTCTGAGGATAAATCTGAAGGACTGGCAGTCATGAGGGTTTTTCCATATCTACTGGAAAAATTCCATTTAGGACATGACACTGATTTCTTCCTCCACATCTTAAATATAACTGATCTTAGCTTGGGCTATATAAAAATACCTCATCCTTCATGGCTCAAACTGCACATGGCTGTATGGCTATCTGATGAAATGGGAAAGGTGAATATTCACTGCAAGTTGTGATAACAGTATATGGTAGTCACACCACAATGAAACAGGATTGAAAATAAATTAACACGAAAAAAATCACTGAAAGGCATCAAAAAGAGTTATTTATCTCTTCTTGGTAAACATCTGGAATAGCATTCTATTCTCTACAGTATGAAGCCAAACTTCTATCCATGATTCCCTACCAACATTAGCATCCTGGAATATGCACATCTTCTACAATCCTTCTGCTCATAGCATCTCTACAGAGCTAAGCCACCAGAATTCAATGACGACTAATGCCAGCTGCCACTTTAATTTCTAAAGAGCATTCAAAATTGTTCCTAATGAAAAAAAAAAAAAAAAGAAGCCAAACCCTAGATACAAATTACAGCATTTTAAAGTCAAGGGACACTACAGTATATTCCTAACACAGCCCACTATTTAGTTTGCAAAAAAAAAAAAAAGACACAATTTTCCTACCTTCAGGCATCTAAGAAACTATTCAATATATCTGCATAATTTACAGACAAAGATTAAAGGAAAAGCTGGCTGAAGATTATCTGTCAGCAAATTGTTTCTATAGAAAATAGTAAGACCTTTCTAGTTTAAAAGCCAGATGTTCCTAGTGTATTGTAAGAGACATTTGATATAGTCATTAAAACAGGATGTAGATTTCTAAATTCCATTATTAATATTATGATTTGACCTTGTATAAGTTATTTACATATCTACCTACTCATCAGTAAAATGGATACAAGACCAAGGTGTATTTACTATTCTATTTAATATACTCACATGCAAACTACTACAGCAATGCAGTGTATTTATGCTATATAGATAAATGTTAAACTTGTAATACTTTCAACAATTAAAGGGGGAAAACAAAGCAAGCAGCTTTGATAAGGAATGTGATGTGGTACAGAGTAAACAGCAGCAAAGGGAAAGCACACAGTAGCAAAGAAAGAGTGCAACACCAGGAGATCATGCTTAATCATCCATTTGTCTGCAGCTAACTGCTTCATGTGCATGACAGAATATTTTCAAATATTCTTTCTAGAAGTACATGCCTTTCCAATTTCTGGATCATCTGCTTTATCTGTAGTCTATTCAAGTTGTGTATAGCAATCTGCAAAGAGTATCCAAAAATCCACTGTGCAACATGATACAGACTCTTAAAGCACAGATTCTTAAAATCTAATCTGAAAACCAAAATAAAATTGTCATAGAATAGCATAATTTTCCTCTTACAGTTAAGTTTAACCTTTTACTGTTTAGAAGCTGCCAATGTAGATGCAAAAGCAACCCAAATGTATCCTATAAAAATTATACATAAAGGTGCTGATTGGTCTCAAATTTCAGAGCTCTTTCTCAGAGATGCCACGAAGACAGTTTTCTTCATTCTGAAAACAACAAGGCAGGATAGACAAGAAGAAAAAAAATCTAGGATAAGGATACTCTCTGCAACAACTGAAGGGAGAGGGGAGCAATGAAGGTCTCATATATAAATGCCAAGGATTCTACAACTCCCATGGTGATCCTGGCAGTAAGCCAGGAAAAAGTTTTTTTCTTTCCTTTGCTGTTTGCAGCAACAAATCTTTCCTCTGGGGGAGGGGTGAGAGGGCTGGAACTAACTTCACTGCATCTGATAAGATGGCAAATTGTCCAGGCCTGACATTTATGGGGGACCCAGAGCTTCACCGAAGCACTCTGGGAGGATTAAAGCAGGGTTAGGCTCTGCAGTCACACTCCTTAAAATGCTACAAATGGCAGACAGATGAAAGTTTTCCTAAATTTGATAATGATGATTCTACAGAACCCAGAGACAGAAGCTGTCCCCTGTCAGGGAAAGAACTGCAGCTGTACATTTAATATTCTCATTAAAAGGACTTGTAAAAGCCTAAGTATGCTCAAAGAGCATCTAGTGTCCAGATATTGAAATGAATTTCTGTTTAATTGGTTAACAAGAACTAAATCCCATCTCTTTCATGTAAGCTGCACCACCCACAGGAAAACTCCACCACCCATTTGCTTTAACTCTATCCAAGACCATTTCACTGCAAGAATGGGATGTTTCACACGCTGGCAGTGATTGCCTGGAGCCAGCAGAAAGGCTCATATAGCTGTCAGCAAGCTGATAAGAGTTGAAATTACTCTACAGAGCCCTCTTTAAAGAGGAGCCAAAGAAGCACATTAAATGAAAGGGAGGAGGGTCAGAAAAGCCAGCCACTCATGTTGTTTTAACGTGGCACTAAAACAAGTCATTGATTTATGCTTGTGTCTTCAGCTCTGTTTGACCTGGAGTCTGAACTTCTCTTCAGCTCAGGGCTGAGGCACATAGGATGTGCCCAAGAAAAACCACAACAGCTTGTCCAGGTATTCTAACTGTGGGAACAAACACTGCAAACTACATGTTTTCTATCCACAAATTTTACCCTGAATTTACATCCTGTTTTAGCCTTCAATTGTCCGCTCAGGCTAAAAAACACAAGAGGTTGTGATTATCTGAAACTTTAATTAGTGCAAAGCAAGAATGGTACATGGCCAACTATTTGAGAGGGTACCTTGTGGGGCTTCAGGAAAGTGAATTACACATTCACCCAAAGAAGGAAACTATACATCACTTTCAGTAGTGTCCCACTGAAGTGTTTGGCAGCCAGTGAAGTAAAGATGCATTTTAAAGATGCATCTGACAATGTTATTACAAGGCATTATAATACTCAAGTCTTTTGTAAACATGAGTCCTGAAGCTGCCGGGTCTGACCAAATGGCCTTCTGTTCCCATATTCTCCCTCTGACAGAGCTCCACAGCAGGTACCTTAGGAACCCCCCTCCCACAGACACAGCAGGCAGAAGCCACCACTTCCTCAGAGTACTCTCCAGCTTCCAGAAGTCTGCAATGCAGGAACTTTTAAGCCAGAGGGTATATCTTTGCATCCATCTCTGACAGATTTTCCTTCTCTGGATTTCTTCATTCTGCCTTTTATGTCAATAAAACCTCTTCACTCACACAAAATTATGAAGCAGTGATTCTCACAGACTACCTCTTATGTCTGTGAGATCATCTCCTTTTTTTTAGACCAGATTCCAAATAATAAAAGTACTGTGAGACATCAAATGAAATTGTATCCAACAATGTACAGTCACATCCAGTCACTTTTTCATTACCTACTTATTTTTTAGTTCTGTATTATATTCCTGCTTCATCATCACCAATCATTCATTTTCAAGATGAAGAGTGTTACACTATTTCATCAGTCTCCTCTTGAAACTTTGATCACATTTGTTCTATTACATAACTTTCAAGATGGGAGAACCATAACTACAGACTGTATTCATGGTGCAGACACACAACAGATATGCATGGTGGCACAGTATTTTCCATCTTGTTCTCTCTTTTCTAAAAATTCCTTGTGTTTTTTTAACATAACTGACTATGGAATTCATACTTTCACATAACTATTTATTACAGCTCTTAAGAATTCTTTTCCAAGTGATTGCAACTAGTTGAGAGGCCAAAACTGCCTATGAAAAGGCTGTTTTAAATTGCATATATACCCCTTTGTATACTGAATTTAATTTATCACTCTATCATTTGGCCATTTTGTACCTGAATTTCTGTGGCCTAAGGTGTGCCAGTTCCAAATAAACCTTTCCCAAAGCAGATAATTCATAATGGATACATGCAAATGGTTTTCTATAACTGTTAGCTCAAGCTGCAAAGTTTCTCTTAAAGGCCATGTTATTCTGAGGTACTTAACTCCTACACAGGTGCCCAGATAAGAAATTCAGGGAATTTCTTATCTCCAACCTCTCCACTTCTCTGTAAGTTTGGTTGAAACTGGGCACTAACAGAAATCAGAAGAGAAATCAGCACACACATTGTATGTGATCATACACATTTCCCTAAAAAAACAGGATGAAAAGAATTCCCACACTTGAGAACATCAGCTCATCATCCTTGTGCCATCAGAGCACACAAAGTCATCCAGACTTCCAGAACAGATATGAATTCAGAAGTTTTATTTCTGGGAGATATGGGGTGTTACAAAGTCAAAAAGAACAGGCACACAAAGCCACCTTTTGAAAATAAACTCCTTACCTAAAATCTCTTCAGGGACCAAGAATTCCTAAATAAACAGAAGAATGAGTCCTCTATTCCCACTGCATAGTACTTCTGCATTCTGATTCTATGCCTTAATGAGTCTATCCATGCTAAAAGAATTCTAAGTATGTTGGTATAAAGTGAAGACAAATACTTACAAGATGCCTGTATATTCATATAGACAGATTCACCTCACAAAAAGAGGGTGACAAAAGAACAGTGGCTGAGATATAAGCTGAGGAAAACTTTCACACTAGCTAAAGACATTTATGCATCAACTGCAGCTGAAACATGTTTCCAGAGACTAAAAGGCTTCCAGAGCAAAACCTTAAAAAAAAAAAACCACCAAAAAAACAAAACCTGTTGCAAGGGAAACTGTACAAGGCATGAGACAAGGTGATACCAGCAAAGTTTTTTTTCTGCTTTTTTAATCTATTTCACTCTGCAGGAGCAAGACAAAAATTCAAATTTTACTCTCAGTCATACAGGCCCATTGCATCTACTTCTTCCCCTCCACTTCTAGAACTTTGCTATTACCTGGATGCTGGTTAGAGGTGCAGATAAAATGAAAGCATAGGATGCAGCATCAAGTCTGTGCAGCTAAGCTGCTTATCAACTTGCCCCTGGGCACTTCTGCCAGTGTTTCAGACTCCATATGGAACTATTTGTAAGAGAGGGATGGATCAAGGAAGCTTTCAAGAAAATGAGAATGACAACATTACTGTAGAAAACAGATAAGACAGCAATCTCAGAGACACATAAGTTTTATCCAGACTGCTATTAATTTTAGCAGTTCAATCAGCAGAGGCTGATTTTGATGGTCAAAATGTTGCAGTTTATAAGAGCTATTATTATTTTATTTATTATGTATTATTATATGGGAGAATCTGGTTTTCAGGGACATAGGCTGTACCTGCAGTATTGACAATATGTATCAATTTTTTACAACTGTGTAGATCAGGCTACAAGCATAGAAACTATTCCCTTTTGTGAGGACAGACAGGAAACTGGACTGGCAATAGTTGAGAGCAAACTGTTCTGCAAGTTTGAACAATAAAAGCATAAGTTAATATAGCTGATCTCCAGAGATCTCAGTGCAATCAAGGATCATGTAGGACAGTAGAATTAATTTTGATTTCCCACACTCAAGTTCTGCTCAAACCAATGAATCTCTTTCCCAGTTTATACCATGTACTGTCTGATAAAAAGCTGAGCAAAATAAAATTGTGTTGTAGGAAATCACAGCTGAAGTCATACCAGCCACAGATCCTAGCACATGTCTCCAAAATTGAAACCCCTGTATTTTATCCTCTTCATGACAGTGTTATGTGATGTCCATGACAGATGTACAAACTGGAAGAACACACTTTCAAATATGAGTTCTTATATAACTTAAAAGTAATGACTTCTCTCTACAAGACTTCCTTTCTTACCCAGTTCAGGTATAGCCAGAAGTATCTCCAGAAACAAAGAAAAAAATGCATAGAGAAAATTTTACTCATTAAAAGCTGACAACCTGAAAAAAATTACATACAAGTATATGTAGGTGTGTGCTTATATGTTTATGTCTACATTTTAAGCTTGATGTATGATGTCCAGAGAATCTCCTGTGATAAAACACTACAAAAAAGTACAATGCAGTAATCAACAAAGAAAACTGGTAAGCTAACACATACAGTAATATTTGTTTTAATTTCGATGTTTTCCAAATAAGGATAAGAATTATATCATAAGACAAAAACCTGAAACCAATGCAGTTGGACAGCAGGCTCCAATCCCACAAAGGTTATTAGACCCAAAAAGTCTGACAAATATGAGAAATGCATGTTTCAGCAAGGAGAAACTCAGAGCAAGGATTTGTTCTATTTGCCTAGAAAAAGATGATCTCAACCATACATGTCAGGTTACTGGTAGTCCACACAGTTTCAGGCATTTAGTACTTCTCACCATTCTAGGTGGCTAGAACACAGAACACCTATCAGCAAGGGAATTTCAGACACACACAGGGATTTTGCCTTGTAAATAAAGCTGACAGGACATGGAATGTATGGATAACATGATTAAGTATCCTCAATACACAAACAGAAATAAATTTACAAAGATGAAAGACAGACCTTGTGATTTCATCCTGTTACTTTCACTATCAAAACACACAATAAAAGCAACAAGATGTGAAAAGATGCTTTAGAAAAACACATCACACCTTCAGGCAATAGAATCACATTTTCCAATGATGTTCAGTGATGTTTTAATCCAGTGACAATGACTATTGCAAACCATGTATAATCCAACAAAATTCCCTCTGAACAGAGACTATATCTGTACTGTGAGCACTAAAATATCATCTATTTTAGGTTAATTGTATAGAGTTACAGGTAATATAGATAATGTATATATAACCCAAATTAAGGGGGTTATTGTTGGTTTGTTTCGTTGTGAATGTTTAGGGGGTTTGCTCCTTTGTCTTTATTTTGTTGGCTTTTTTTTTTTTTTTACAAATGAGTTGCCTGATTTCATACTTTAGTGTTTAAGGTGTCAATAATGTCATGTGCATTGCCCATAGCTGGAGAACACTATCCTGAAATTATTTTTTGCATTATCAGTGAAATAGTCAACAAGAAAGTTATTGCATACTTTGACAGACTATTAATATCAGTTTTAAAGCTTTATTAGGCAAAACTCCCTAGTGTTGACATCTCTAAACCAAAAATCACATCTCTAGGAGTTGTAACACCAAGGTTACTTTCTCACCTCCTGGTTTTGGTGGCACATTGGTGCTGCCAGCAGGCCCCATCAAAATGGTTCATTTGTGTGAAGTCACTAAAGAGAAAGGAGACCCCTGATGGCTGCTGTGGTATTTGCAGACTCAGAACAGAATGAAGTAAAGCTGGCAACAGAATTCAGGTGTGAAAGATATTTACACTTAAATTGAGAGTCTATTTTCACCTCATATATCACTATTAATACACACTGTGCAGTTTTCAGCACTGCCTAAGTAGAAATAACTAGAGTGTTGTAGGCTACATTCTGAAAAAATGTCTGAAAAAATTGGGTCACTTTTTACAAGGACCATGCAAAGGACCACTTTGTCACTAAGGTTGTGTAAGAGAATTTCAGACACATGACTTCACAATTCTTGCAGAAATTTGACTACAGAAATTCCATGCATCTTGAAAAGTCACTTGAAATCAGATGGTTAACTTTTTCCTTAAATACCTAGCTCTTACTTCCTCTATGATTTTCCTGATGAGGAACTGAGGCAATGATAAGAGTACTATCTTGCCTGGTGACAATATATGCTCAAGTACAGTAAGATGTCAAGGATGAAATATCCTAGATACAAGTAAGTGTACATTACATGTTAATATCTTTTTTGCTGGCCTGACAGTTCAGGGTCTCAGCTCTTGCAGTCATCAAATAAGAAAAATCTCTCTCTCAGAGGAATTGTCAGTGTAGATAAAATATTTAAAATATTTTGGACTTAATGCTCCCCTCACATTTTAAGTGACTAAAATTTTTCTACAAACCAAAGCTTCCTTTGAAATAAACACAGACTCTTGAACTTCTTTACTACAATTTAAATATCATGTAGAAAAACAAATATACACCATGATTTCATCAGAAATATGTTAATAGAGGTCAGTAGGCAGTACACTCAGGGAGAGCTTCCATCCCACTGAAAAGTGATGGCAAATGCAGATGTTTAGCAGAAAGAAAGAATAGGGTCAAATAATAAAATATTAACATGAGAGTACAGTGGATATTTCTGCATTCCAAAAGCTTTCAGAGCAAGGCAGGTGTATGAACCTACACCCCAACAGCAAAGCAAGGACAATAACTTGACCATGGTACATTGCTTTACCTGTCTTTGCATCTCTTCAATCTGTCGCTGGGGGATGCTTTGCAGAATACTGTACATTTCAGGCATCTTCTCTTCAGGGATGACAACAGAGGCCCTACAAGCAAAGAAAAGAAAACATGTGGCAAGGTGAGAAAAGAGAAATTCTACACTGAAAGAAGTTTTCTAGAAGAAGTTTTCATTAAAAGACTGCTTTTCCAATCCAGAATTTTGACCTATTTTAACAAGACATATTCAAAAAACATAAGCAAAAAGAAGCAGTCTTCTTTCAGTGTAACAAAATACTCCACAGCAGTTCCTTCCCAACACCAGCCAGTCTGCCCATAGATAATGCCATCAAAGTCTGTAGACTGGTCTGTCCAGACAATCAAATAACTATGGAAGGGACAGAGATTCAGAAATCCTGAATTCTCATCTCTGGATTGCCACTGACTTGCTGACAGCAGAGACTTTTGGAATAATCAAACAGTAATAGCATATACAGTGTTAAAAATAAACCAAATAATTTTTGTACATATTATCCCTATCCCAAGACCATGTAACTGGGCACAGTGCATAGAAAAATAATCTAAACTCCTAGCAGTGTACTCAGTCACAAAGTAATGATATCTTTCCATCTCATATAAACTTGGGAATCATAGTGCAATACAGAGAATTTGTATTTCTGTGATGCAATATTTAGTATATATTTTCGTTGAAAGAGCCTGAATGGAAACCAGTCCTCATTGAATTCAAGCACAAGATTATACAACAAATCTGTTTTAGAAGAAAAAATGACAGGCTACAGGCTAATCAAATGCTCTGTCATATCAGTCTCATTTATTTTCCTCTCCTATTTTGATACATAATAGATCAAGAGCAAAGACAGTGTGCATCTTCCTCTGTATTTCATTTCCTGTAGCCCACAGTACACTCAACTTATCACACAGATTTGATTCAAATCACTGAGGCAGTGAAGTATCTCAGGCAGTGGTTCAATGTACAATAGTGAGGGCACAGACCTCTTCCAGTCCAGAACCTCAGAGAAAGGTAAAATGTAGGAATCAGCAATGATGACTGGGACACAGCCAGCTTGAAGAACATCACTCAGCACTGCCTGTCCCAGGCGGGCTCCACGTAGAACAACACAGAACGTAGACTCCTGTCAACAAATGACACACAGATGAGGAAAAAAAGGAAATGTTATATTTGCATTATGTGTGTATATGTATATATGCATTATGTTTTCCTGCCCTTCCCTTCATTAAAAAAAAAAAAACAAAAAAACAAAACAACAAACAAGTCAAAACAAAAACCAAGTTGCTCTGTGCAATCAGTATATTCTGAATTATTAGCTAATTCAAAATAATTTTACAATTTTATCTTCCAGGAGCTAGGAAAAATATCATAAGTGGAGCGATGAGAAACGAATTGGTAGGACAATTCTGTGCTTTATTTTAATGACCAAACTTTAAAATTCAGTTGAGAAAACTCAAGGAGAAAATTAAGTTTCAAACATTTCAAATGTCTGTCACAACAAGATGAGCAACAATTAAGATAAACTTATTTGAGTATAAACAGTATGGATTCTGTTATAAGGCAGTGCAGCTCTATGGATAGTAAGGAAGTATCAGATTTTGTATCTCAAGTCACTTGACAGCATTGACAATGACAATGTTTGGCAGCATTTTCACATGCAAATTAAGAAATCAGGGCTAGATAAAGCCCTTATAGGCTCCACAGTTACAAAAACTCCAGTTACAGAACTCCAAGTATAAGGTAGATAGCAGTGGCTCACAAATAAAACAGTGATGGACCAAATAATCTTTCCTAAGTGCAACAGCATTCAATGTGTCCCTTAGTTAAGTGAGTAGCAGAATTAAGGCCATACTTATTAGAGCTCACAATACCTATGATTTTGTGGGATTAGCAGGTATAATGGATACCAGGATTAGACTTTGGCATCACATGCATAAATCAACTAAGAAATACTGATACATATAGAATTCAACACCTAGAGAAAAATAGCAAACTGCACAAATATAAAGCATGAAGTAACTGGCTAAGATTTGCACTTTGCAGAAGAGGACATTTCCTAAAAAAGAACAGGCAAATAAAAGGTATTCATGGGATAGAAATGTGGTACTGTTGAAAAAACAAACCACTCCATCCACAGGTAATATTACAGTCCAAAAAGATGTACAATTGAAGAAATCTGAAGAATTCACTTACTCTTCACAGTAACAAAAGACCTCAGACAGAGCAGGGTTCAGTCTTGGGCAGAGCACTTCCAGTGGTAAATAAAGGATGATTACTTACCTTGAAAGGAAATCTGCAAGGAAAGATTTACTCTATCAATGCTACTTATTCTGAAGGAATGAGAGCAGAAGGAAGGGAGCTTCAACGATAAAAAAAGTTGTTGCAGAGAAGAGTATAATCCATTTACTCATGTCCACAAGACAAAGTGCCCTGAGTTTAACCTCCAGCAGAGAAGACTTCTTGACTATGTTGCCCTCACCCTGTATTTAGGGACTTTGGTTCTCACTGCCATTGAGGAATCTTGCTACAGATCTCAATATAAATGCTAGTAGAGTTCAGCTAAACAACAGGGAAAATCCCAAGTCAGTATTATCCCTAAGTTTAAGAAAGAAAAATTATAAAGTTGTTACAGGGATTCCCACAGATAAGAAAACATTTTTCCAGCTTGTGTTCCATGGCCTGAAGAAAAGGAACCAGAATGCTCAGCAGGGCAGCAAAACATCAGGATGGAACTAGGAAATACAAGGGGTTTTGCTGGCTCTTCACTTGTCTCCTGATGCAATCATAAGACCTGTGTTCATACCCATAGAGCACTAAGAGCCTTGAAAATCTCATCCAAGGGAAGACTGCAAACAGGAAGCATTAACAACCCAGAAGTCCAAGAGTCTGTCTAGTAAGACATCTGTAAAGGCAGTGCTGGAAAGGATGAACTGTGATCCAAGTCCCCCTTCCCCCACTCTTAGACAGGAAGAGAAGGAAAAGAAGGGTGTGGGGAATGGAAGGAGCTGAGAAAATGAACACACATTTTAACCATTGACTCACTAGATCACACAGCAGCAGGTGGAAGAGACTAGTAAGGTCTGGGAGAGACAAAAAAGGAAAAAAAAAAGCCCAGATGTGGACACACATGCTCATCTGCCCAGATAACCATTTTTCCTGTCTAGACAAAGGTTACTATAAATACATCTCCTCACATCACCACTGTTATCAGCCAGACATTCCAAAGGGAAATGCAGGGGAAAGTATTTTAACAATCTCAGCATGTGCCAACTTTCTTCTGAGTTATAAAATCATATATAGCAAGATATAGATAGAGATTCCCTGACTTGCCATCTTTTAGCAATTCAGTCTGTATTTAAAGAAATAAAGCAAACAACTTTTTTTTTTTACTCAAAGTTTAGGACTGACGGTGATCCTTTCCTCCCTCTCCTCCTCCTCCACATGGAATTTTAAACATATTTCCTACAAAACTTAACAGGAGGGGTGGAAACGTTGGCTTTCCTCGGCTTGTTTGTTATTTTACCATCATTTGCTTAAGTTCAAAGATAGATTATATGCTGGTGGCCACAGACAGAGCACAATGGCCTATGGCATAACTCACTTCACCACACTGCATGCCAAAGCACCTCTGTTAGTGAACTGCCAAGAGACACAGGGGTCTGAGAACACTATCTAGTTTTATCTTCACTGACACATCAAAAGGCCTCTGGAAGCTGGGCCAAGGCCATGAAACACATTTCACCTAGATGTTTTCATAGCTGCATGCTGACAAGCCTTCTAGCTCAGTCTGTCATATCTACACAGATAGTTTTGTACAATTTAACTACTAAGCTGCATACAAAAGATGTAATCGGACTAACTCTACTTAAATGTAACACTCTTGCTGTTTAAAGTTCATTTTAACCTTCTATCCAATTGACAAAGCCATCTTCAGCTCCAAGCTTCATCTAGCAAGGCCTGGATTGTCATAGCTGAGAAATTAATTCCAAATTCATGCCTGCTGAAAGCCCTTTTGCCAGCTATTTTGGAAGGTGTAGATTCCAATGTTCCTCTCCAGTTTTGAAGTGAGCAACTTTATCTGCCTCCAAAAGTTTTTCCTTCCCTTCCTCCATTTTAGCATCCCATTGCTGCTGGATTTGACAGTATCCTCTGTGTAATTTTTTCAAGTTTACATGACACTGTCTTGTGTTACTAAACCACCATGACCAGTCTCATATATGCATAGTCTGCATATAAGTTTGAGCACATCGGTTTTGGCCCTCTTAAAAATAAGGATAAAGTTAGGATATGGTACTCAAGCTAACATAACAAATTATGCAGTTTTAAAAGATATCCAGCATACTAATTAAACACAAGGAAGTACCCTACCACTGCTGAAGAGGAACAGAATCACAGCTAAGACAGACACCACTGGGAAGAGGAGTCTGCAGGACAGACAGCCTTACCTGAAGCACCTGAGGATAATCAAAGACTTGATTCTTGTAGCAGCGTTTGCGAACGGCAGGGACCCCATCTGACAGGTTTGTGCATTTGTCCAGGACCAGCACTGACTCCCCATTCTCAGCCTGAAGAGCCTCCAGCTCCAGGCGGTACTCTGGGTGCAGACCCATCTGAGATGAGAGAATGAAATACCTGCGAGGGCTGAAAAAACACAGCCAGGTCATCTGACTGCACTGCAAGTTTACTTCCAAGATCTCAAGAACACATTTCCTTCCATTCTGGAGAAGCAGAGCAAGATTAACTAAACGTGGACATGCTGCCAAGACCAGATTTTCAGACAACACTGGAAAGGGTAATGATGAAATATAATTAAGTCTGGGATAGCAAGTGGCTCAAAATTATTTACAATTCTGAATAAATCTGTACTTGGTAAAAGTGCTTATTACATTAGAATAGGCACCTGCATTATAACTTCTATTATAAAGTTAGAGAAACATTATTTAGGTGCATTTTAAATCAGCCTGCTACTGATGCCAGGATTGTTTGTCCTTTTGTTTGGTGTTGGTGTACTAAAACAAAGTAGATAGGACACTGAGTGCTGAGTGCTTCTAGTTTCTCCTCCCATATATGTTCTCATGAATTTTAATTGAGAAAAGATGCTGAACTAACAACTCAATATTTCGTATTTAGCTTATTTAGTCTTGATATGGTGACAGCAGCAATACCACAAGCTCATCTTTTTAACTGTGATTCAGTTCTGTCCCTTGGGGCAATATAGAGGCAATATTTCCAATGAAAAGTTGAAGATCCATATGGTGTATGTTATCTCATACACTCTCAACTCCTACCATGCTCCAAAACCATGAATATTTAAAATGTGCTGAACATTTTAAACACTGACATGTTTAAAAACACTCGAGGTAAACCATACAGGAATACAAGCTTAAATTAGGAGCTTGCTGCTTAAAGAAGTTATACTAATACTGGAAAATAGCATGTCATATAATTGTTATACTCATCTATACTTGGGTTTTCTTTTAAAACAGGTCAGCTGAAGTCAGACTGCTCCAACCACTCCCCAGTGAAAGGAACACACATAGTGAGTGAGTGCCCTCATGCTGCCAAAAGAACACAGGAAGCACGAGGCCTGTACTTAGGGTTCCAGTTTTACTCCACGTGATGCTATCTTTAATTTACAGCTCTGAAAACACACAAACACACACACTTTATAAAGTCAGACCTCTCCTGCTGCTCTTCTCACCTCTTCTACTCATTTTCATGCTGGTTACTTTAGTTGCTCCAATTAACAGATGCATAGTATTTTTTTTAAACATTCTTTCTCACAAGTCTCCAGCTGCTACCAACTTGCTACCAGCAGAAGTGGATTTCAAGCAATCCAATTAAAAACACAAGTAAATCAAACCCCCTTAGTTCAACTTTGTAAGAGGCCTTAAAAAAAGGAAATAATGATGAGTGATAATAAATGCATATAACCAGCTAAAGAAAAAAGTAGGTTTGTGTACACATTTAAAAGCAAATTTTGCCTTGAAACTGTCATCACTCTATGACACTCAAAATCTAGCTTATCAAACATTGCTACAAAGGAAAGAACAGGCCATCTCCCAAGAAATAACACACTAACATAATGTGATGAAAAGGTTTATCCCAAGCAAGCCTGGATTCTGGGCGGTGTATCCCCATCCCATCCCTCCTGCAAAAAGCAGTCGAGGCTGGGAACCCGTCTCACTAGTAACGCTGACCGGCCACTGGATGGCACTCCGGACACCAGGCTGCCCAACACAATTAAAAAAAAAAAAAAACAGTTTTGAGAAACGGAATTTCCAACACCTTTACTGAACACAAGACCTACTTCTCTTATTCGACCCAAAACGAGACAGAGAGTTTATTTGACTACATGGACATGAACAGTGTGACTGCTTCTCTCTTTACAGCTGGCTCTATAGATGCTGGAGCCTATCACCACATTCCTGCTCTCCAGACAGAAACACAAAGCATGCCTTCACTCTGTGTCACAATGTAGTAACACCTGAGACCTTCAATCAGCTGGGATGCAAGTAGATGCCACTCGCTGGCCTGGTCTAAGGCATCACAAGCCTTAGGGACACAAAGGGTGTGAGCAAAGTAAACCACTGCTGCACAAGTTTGTCCTAATTGACCGCATTACTGTACTTGCTGCAGCCAAGAGCAACAGCAAGAGCACTACCCTAACCAGAAAAGACAACTGAACCCAAAGACTGATGATAACTTTTGTGTCCAACAGAGGCTGCACCATTTCAATCAGTTTTTAACTTTGAAAATTCATATTCTCTTCAGAACACTGTAAGAAGAAAAGGACCTAAAGCTTCTACATTTGTAAACTTGATGTCGACAATGAGCAGACAGATCACTGATCCCCATTGCCTCTGTCTGCTCATCTTTTAAACCATAACAGAAGACCTTGTTACAGTGGAACTTTTCCAGCTGTGTAATTAGAAGATTTATGAAATATAAAAAGAACAACCTTCCATAACCAGTTAAAACATGTCTTCCAAAATTCTACCTCCTCTTGTTCTGAAGACACGAACAGATTAGAGAAGCCACCATTGCCAGGACAGTTAATTTCAATGGCTAATTACATGTTCTTAGAAAATCAGTGCTTTATTTTCCAACTGTCTTGCTTTACTTCCAGCTACAAGGTTCAGGTAGGGGAGGGTTGTGTTGTTGTGTTTATCTCTTACTCCATTACTTTAAAAAAAGAAACAAATAAAATCAGTATTCTAAGCTCCAGATGTAAGTATTCCCATAATCACACATACAAATTTTCATCCTTCTTTTTTATGAGCTTAATGACAGGTCAGGTGCAAATGGTGGGTGTTACATCAGGCAGGCAACCAGTCACAGTGGGGTTCCTCAGGGCTCCAGCTTAGGGCCTGAGCTCTTCCACATCTTCATAAACAACTTGGACACAGGACTGGAAGGGATACTAAGTAAGTTGGTCAACAACAAAAAATTGGGAGGAGCTCCTGGCTCTCTTGAAGGCAGAGAAGCCCTGCAGAGAGATTGTAACAAATCAAAGGGCTGGGCAATCAACAACAGTATGAAGTTTAACAAAGACAAATGCCAGGCTGTACCTGGACAGGGCAAATCTGGATATATGGACAGACTGGGAAACGAGAGGCTGGAGAGCAGCCCTGTGGAAAGAGACCTAGGGGTCCTGGTCAATGACAAGTGAATATGAGTCAGCAGTGCCCTGGCAGTCAGGAGGGCCAGCCGTGTCCTGCGGTGCATCAGGCAGCTGGTCAAAGGAGGGGATTGTCCCACTCTGAGTCCTCTGCACAGTTTTGGGCACCACAATATAAGAAAAGTATAAAGCTATTAGAGGGAACAGTTGTCAATTGAACCATCACCACTGGAACCATCAGCATTGAAAGCATCATCTATTTTAATAGCAAGAGCTGTTAAAAACAATACTTACAAAATTGCCCAAGCTCACCATAAAGTTATTAGCTATATTTATATTTCATAATCATCAATATGAAACATGATATTGAATTGAACATAATATTGAATACACTTTGCACAATTCATGGGAATTATTTTACCCTGGTCCTCTTTCTGGCAGATCTACTTCTGCTGACAATGGGCTGTAAACAGGAATACTGACGTCGTAGCCTTGCCGGTAAGTCCAAGTGGAGAAGCCTCCACCAGCCAACAGAGCTCTGGAAAATACAAGAAAGTTTAAACTGGGAATGTATAACATTCAAACTCCAGTGATTCACTGCTTGTCATTACCAGAACAAGAAGGCACGTGCCCTAAGGTAAGTTTTTCCCTCAGCATGTATCAGTGACATGTTTTCATGCTGGTTTTAGGCTGACTTTAGTTTTTGTCATCTTGGTTTACTGCTGAATTGGATCGAGTAATCACAAGCACTCTAACAGAGTGCTTACAATTGTGTAGGATCACTGAGGAATGGATCATTTTTGCATTAATATAGGGAAATCTAACATATTGCTGTCATTGTTGCAATTTCCAAGCTTACATATCGTAAGACAATTTTAATCTGAACAAACACATTCTGAATTATTTATACTAGTTAAGATATTCATAGATGCCTGTACTAAAATTGGGTATAGCACAACTTTCAAAGTGTTTGAGACAAGCTGCATTTCAGATACAAATCGCAGTACAGTAACAGTATTTTAGCATCTTACAGTGACTTTGGATGTCTCAGGATGGAAAACAAAATGAAATTACTTGCACCTGTATTTTCAAAGTTATCATACTAGTGAAATTTATTTCATTTTAATATTACGCAAAAATTCTATAAACAGAAAACATGCAAACAAGAAATCTGTATGTTATGACACTAAGTTCCAACAGTAGAGGTTGCTTGTGACACTATATGCTAGAGAACAAGGAAAAATCAAGGACTAATAAATTAAAATGCACTTCAACCTTCCAACAGGATGACCTGCATCGTGCCTTTTCTTAGATGGGACAACCTTTTGCCACACAGAAATGCTTTAAGAAACAGAAGAGAACAATATGTATAGAAGAAAGCAATATACCATGCAGAATTCCAGAAAAAAAAAAAAAAGGTTTGCTACTATCTCCTATCACAAACCAAGCCCCTTTGAAATATGCTAGTAGAGGACAACAGTTTTCTCATTGCCATTTCACGTCCAGTGACCAGGTGGCATCGGGAATATATCATCCTAGTTCCAAAAGAAGCTCAGATTTAGCTTCTTTTGTGAAACTTCTCAAAGAGCTGATCAAACTTTCAGTCCTTTGTCACTCAACAGGAGGGTCTGCTATACTTTTAGCTGCTTATGGCATACTGGCTTTGCTTAAGGTACCATATTTCTAAATTCCAGTTTGTCTCCTTCTCTGTGGAAAGAAGCAGGACACAAATACATTACTAGACAAGGCACTAAAGAAAGGATCTCGAGAAGCTGTACCCATTGTTGCAGCTATGATTACAGTGAGAAGCCTTACTCAGGTCAGAGCAGGCACAGGTCTCAGTAATCAGGACACATACAGGAACAAAATATCAACATGAGACTGGAAGAGGCACCAACAGTCCATTAGCTAATATTCTTGTTTTCAGAGATCATTGAATGAAATCATTGGTAAGGTGTTTGGAAAAGCAGTTTTCCACAAATGTTAGACAAGAATTACCATTATACTGCATTATCACCCAAGATTTTTCCCATCAGAACAAGACACTCAGGATGAACACCAGTATGTTGTGCCTGTTCTAATCCCCATCAGACGGCCCATAGATACTTCACTTCCTGCTCTGACCTGCAGCACAACTGTTCAGTGTTCAAACACCATGATCACACTTTGCCATAAATATGACTCTTCATTCAGAACACAAACTATGATAGGAACAAAAATCAACTTGAGAACCAGATGATAAATTAAGTACATGAGCTTAGGCTCCAAATAATTTCTAATTCCTTTCCAACATTCCCCATCCCCCTGCTTTTGGTGACATGTACAACACTGCTATGACTAGGTCTCACAGTCGAAGCTGCATGTTCTATATCTTATCCATATTCATTCAGTTACAAGAAGAGAGAAAAAAAATTGGCTTGAGTGTTACTGTTCTTGCAGTTTATATCTCCCTTCTCTTTTTTACACCCCCTCCCCCCAAACTGGGAAACCAGAACCAGATTGTTATAATAGGATCCAGTGAAAACACAACAGCACCTCATCAGCCTTGAGAAAGCAGGTGTGTGTCATGCAGACTTTTACCTAAATAAATCCACAGGGAACCAACACCAGTTAAGTAACTCCACTTGGATTTTCATTGTACAGTGCATTAAGAGAGTAGGGATATTAACTCCTAATGTACTCAAGACAAATAATCTTTAAATTGCACTGATCAGCAAGGAATGACTGTCCCTGAGCAACTTTTCACCACTTTTCAAATATTGATCCTTTCTTCTCTCCATGAAGTGCTCCAACTGGCCTGTACACTAAATGTTTCTGTCCAACTGCCATCTGCAGTAGCTTTCTGCCAAACTTCACAGGGCACTGAACCCAATTCACAGACTGAAACAGAAATAAATAAAAAGTATCTTAGTTCATAAATTCAATTCTACAGCACCAGAATTCCTCTGCAAAAGAAATCCTTTCAACCTCATCATTGTACTGAATCCAACAGCACTAATTAGCAGACAATATAGAGCTTATCTTTTAAGCTTTATGGCAGGAGATTACAAATGTTATGGCAGCTAATACTAGCAACATAAACTCCATGCCCACAAGGCAAACTTTCACCTTTGAAATTATGGAATAAAGCACTTTTACACTGCCTTTGGAAATTGGATTTAAAGATTTAATAAACAAACAACCCCTTAGTGAAGTACCTTAGCCAAGAACTTTTCCAGATGTAAAATTATTATATAACTGAACTGCCCCCTGTGTATAAGGTCTTACTTTATCTGGATCAATATTCTGCAGCAAATTATTGGAACACAAGTCCATTAAAGTTCATGATCCACTACAGTTCAACTGTGTATGATGTCTCAGACATGTTGATTAGAAGGCAGGCCACACTCCTGTGCAAACTTCACAAATATTACCTGTGGATTTCACAAGTGATCCACAAACTCGCACAAATGCAGTCCTTCTAGAGTTGTCATGGTACAGTTCAGAGAAGTCATTCAAAACCAACTGAACTGTGCCAGCATGCCTTTATTTTGGCCAGCAGCTTCTCACCCTGTGATGCTACAAACAACTGTCTTTCATAGTTGTACCCATTCCTAACACCTTTAAATATTCTCAAATTAAGAAAACACACCCACATTGCTTGTTCTGTTAGACATGAACTAAGAACTCCAAAGGTCTCCAAAATCATACTGAAAGCTCACACTGCATCACTCAGGCCTCTCTGGGACTAGGTCCACACTCCCAACTTCTTTCACAGGCCCTGTGTCTTCACACCTGTGACCTGTAGAATAGGTTCTGTACATCAAACAGCCCAACTGCTGACTGCCTACAAAAAGAAATATCCTTTTTTTTTTTCCATCGCAAGCACTGTTATTGCCTCTCTAATGTATTACAGCTCATGATCATACAGCTGTGGACTGAGTCAGATTAGCAAACTACAACAGCTGAATGCCAAAAAACACCTCAGTTTTTTACTTAAATTACTCAGTTTTCCATGTTAGCATGACAAATACTTAGGAGAAACACCTACCAAAATAAGAGGTTTCCTGCCTGCTAAGCCAAGGCATGCAAGGCCAAATGTAAACAGAGATTTGAGATCAAAAAGTAAAAATAAAAAGTTCTGTAGCATATCTACTACTTTGAGTTAATAAATTCAATTCTTTGATAGACATGTGTATCCATAAGCATGCAGTCCATGCCATTGTCAAATGAAAATTCTCCTTAAGTATAAATCTAAGATAACAAATTCAAGTATTTACTAACAGATTAACAGACTTGTTTGCACGAGACTGACGCTTGACTGCCCTCTCCAGGCTAACCCATACATACAACATGTTTCATACAGAGAAGGAAAAAACTTACTCACACATATTTCACAGTGATGTAATTACAATGAGGAAATTTACTGTTTAAACATGTGCAGGAAAGAAATCTGTTCTGGTACTGGAGGATGTTTTAAATTGTCTTTGCTGAAAAGAAATCAAGATACACTTCACAGACCACCATCTTAGCAAGGATCCCGTATCTCAGGCAAGATTTTATTAACATTTGGCAAAAGAAAGTTAACTTTGACCTTCAGGAAAAGCACTGGTTACAATGGACTGAACTCAGCAGAACTAAGCACACACCAGCTGACATATTAGAAACATCTTCAGCAACAGTATCGCCTTGCTCTAATTCCAATTTTCCTTGCCTTGCAACAACCTTTCTTCTTCCAAAACTAAACTATCCTGCGAGTGAAAATTGAGCTCAGAATGCATGCCTTTTAAGTTCCTGGCAAATATTTTTAAAGCACACTTGCCAGAGAATAACTAAGAGCATTTGTCCAATTACTAATATAGTCTAATTATTAAGACAACAAAAACTATTGAAATTCAGCATAGTTTTGTCATGCAGAGCAGCTGCTTTAAAATGTCCTTGAAGCACCTGACTTCTATTAGAAAGCTGCTGCTACAGTCATCTTTGAATTTCTAATTTGCATCAATTGGGACATTCTGTAAAGCATTCATAATCAGTTACACACCAGATCAAGGTTCTCCAACTTTATAGCAACTCCAAGAGTTAAAAGCAAACTATCAGCCACATCCCTTATAAATTTAAGGATGGGGCTAAACTATCAAATTTCAAAAGTAAATACCTCTCCTATACAAGGCTTTACTTTCCTTTTTTGAGAAGCAAGCAAGTCATAGTCTGTCTTTGCAAAGTTTAAGGAGCACATCCTTTGCTACCAATTGCCCTTCTGAGCTTGTTGCTTCTTCAGTGGGACTTGAACCCAGATCTGTCCATCACACAGCACAACACATACCTATCTCTAGGAACATCTAGGGCAGTGTTATAATCTGGTGGCCCTCCAGGCAGCATATTGAAGAGCAAATGATTTGTGCCTCGATCCCACCTAGAGCAAAAGAAGAAACAAACTGCAGTTAGAAAGGTGTTCTCTACACAGAGACAAGTTCTCTCTAAGCCTAGTGCTGGCATTAACTCACTGTGTTCTCCTCTCCTGCATTAGACTCACTTTTTTCACTGTGTGTTCTTCACATTCACATACTGAAGTTTCAACACATACCTGGATAACTGTGCCAAAGCCTGAGCTGTCTCTTTGATCCGGAGGGCGTTCTGATTGAGGACATCTATGGATGGCACAAAAAGGCAGGCCCGGTTGACATCGTCCGTGTAGAATTCACTGTCAGAGATGGCCGTCAGCAGCTCATTGTACTCCCTGGAAATGGTGTTGCTCACCAACGTCCCATATTCATCCACATACTTTTTCAGTGAATAGATGTACACTTTGATTTTGTTCTTGGGATTGAAGCCACACCTATAGACATCGAAGCAGGTGTGCATCCTGCAGCTGAGGTCTCCTCGCTCAGGAATGGGGCTATCAGCAGGAAGCTTGACCACAGGCACATCATGGACACTGCGCTTTTCAACGGTCCAGTCACTGGATGATTCAATGGAGTGAGGCCAGAACTGGAACATTCCTGTGGCAATTAGGCCAAGCAGAACTATGGAAAAGAGAGTGATGTAATAGATGCGATGCTTGGTTTTCATCCTTGGGATGAGGGCTGGACCCCGGGTGTTATATTTGGCCGAGGCACACATAATGGCATCAATTATCTCTTGTCACTACAAAACAGAGAGAGAGGTTTTAGGAGGAACTCTACAAAAGAGACACAGTTATCACAATGCAGAGAAACACGCAGTTACTCCTTTCAGGAAAGGGTCTTTGCCTCAGCAGATTGAAGTAGGCTTTCTTCAGATGCTCATGAGTCCCACTGGAACACAGGATGCCAACGAGGCCTGCCACTTGGCAGGCACCAACTGAGGCTGATCTGCTGGGCCTGGCTGGAAAGAAACGATGTGGGCCAATCAAGAGCCACTAGCCAGAAAAAGGCACAGCTTGGGCAGAGAGAGGGAGAGGAAATCTCAGATACTGCAGAAGTGATGAGGTCTCATAAGTCCCACTACACCTACAACAAAGCACAGTCAGAGGGAATGCTAATAAAAAAACCAAAAGGCTAACCTACAGGAGAAACAACCTGGATACCTACAAAGGGCTTATAATGGGGCATCACACACAACTTAGGACCATGATACTGTTTCTAAGGTAAAGGTGCTTCTAAACAGAATTTCATAGGAGCCCCACCATATCTGATTAAAATGATGGCAAACTACTTCTGGCAAGAAAAATGAATTTATTTGTCATCTTTGTAAATGTGCCTTGTGGGGCACAAAAGTGTTCTATGAGCTGCCATTGCAGCCACATTGAGAAAAGCATTTAAACAGTTCATTACAGCCTGAACTACAGCTGAAATGAAAAACGTGATGTAATATAAAGTATCACAAACTACTGTCATCTTTGATATTTCTTACAAGCTCCTGCACAAAGAATCGTGGTTCCTGCAAAAGACAATTTACATTTACTACAGACTGAAAAATCAGCAAGCAACAACTTGCTTAGGTTTTCAGCTAAAACTTTCAATAATAAGTAAATTCAACCTGAATTCTCCATAATGAGAACTTTGTAAGAGTAGTAAGCATGTTTTCCAGAAAAAGAATGTCAACGGTATAATTATGTGTTTTTCTTTTGGAAAAATGGGATGTTTTCTTGCTCTGTGAGCTAGAAAGAAAGTCTGACATGTCAACTATCCAGTAGACATCAAATATGAATAAAATAAGTATAAATGAACAAAAGAAGCATTAATTTCATTATTAATCAAATGATGCAACAAATTGAATTATGTTTATTTTGTGTTCTTAACACAAGACTGTTAGGATGGGCTGGCAAATGCATGACTTGACTGTACTTACACACAGTAGCACTAAAATAATCTCAGATGCTAATAAACATTCCACTTTTAACGGCTCTTCTCATCACTTTATGTCCACAATCTGATTCTGGAGGAAGCCTCTAAAATCTCCTGTACAAGGCAATACACGTGTCATGCTGTTATTAGGACAGAAGCCAGAATGCTACAATACAGTCAGCTTTACAACTAAAAACTTCCCATATGCTTCCGACTGTTAACCACGCCCTTTATTCCTCCTTTCTGACACAGCACCAGAACCAGCTACGTGATGACACTCTCCAGCGAGCATTTCAGTCATTCGGCAAACCTGTCCAGCCCGGAGGCCGGCTGGAAGAGCTCTCCATGGAAGGTACCTCTCCATCCACGGAAACCTTCCCTCTTACACACCACACAATCCACCTGGGCAACTGCAAGCACGGCACAAGCCGTACGCGCTTGGAGTGCGGGAAGTAACGGGAGCAAGACGCAGCACACACAGAGGTGGCAACAGCGGGATGGGCCGCAAGGGCCGAGGGACGGAACGGGACGGGATGGGACGGGACGGGCCGCCTTCCGAGAGGCGCGGGGGGCGGGCCCAAGCCAGCCCGGAACCCGGCCGGCAGCAGCCGGACCGCCACGCCGCTGTGGCTCCCGCAGCCCCTGCTCTCCCTCCCGCCCACCCGCCGGAACCGCACAGGCCGCCCCCGCTGCCCGCACTCACCGCCGCCCGCAGTCGCCGGGGCCGCCCGGCCGCGCCCCGCCCGCCCCGGCCGCTCCGCGCGGGGCCCGCCCGCCCCACCGCCACCGCCCCCGCCCCGCCCCGCCGGTGCGCACGCGCGGCCCCGCCGGCCCAGCGCCCCCCCGCGGCCGGAGGGCGGGAGTGCAGCGGGACCCGGCCCGCGGGGGTCTCCCCACAGAGATGGGATGGGAGCTTCTCCCGGCGGAGCGGCACGGGGAGCACTTCAGCCATCATCTGCGTGTGCAACACTTGTACCCATGAACCGCCGGCAGCCTGCTTTCCAACACATCTGCATTCTCCAGTCCAGTGTGCCTTTCCAAAACTGTACTGAGCTTTCTCATTGACTGAGGACCTTTGGGTCATGTGTCACTTTCTGCTGGATCACACTACTTCAGCAAGGAGATATCCTAAATCTACACCTTCCCCAAACCCTTCATAAAAGTAACTGGAAGTATCTTCTTCTAATAGAAGATAGAGGAGGAAAATTTGTTGCACAAAACTCCAGCTGTGTGGGAATCAGAGACACTGGTTTCATTCCCAAAAATGGGAGCTGACTTGGTCTGTAGGCCAAATAAAACCCAAAACAAAACAAAACAAAAAAAACCAACAAAACAAAAAAAGAAAACCCAAAAAACAAAACAAAACAAAAAAACCAACCAAAAAATTTAAAAGAAAAGAAAAAAAAGCCAACCAACCAACCGGCAAAGAAAACACAACACCCCCCCCCACACACACACACACAAAAAGGGCAAAAAAGAAAACAACAACAAAAACTAACCAAACAAAAACCACTCAAGTAGGTAAGATCATAGAATGGTTTGAGTTGGAAGAGGCCATCAAAAAGATCATCTATTTCCAACCTCTCTTTTGTAGGCAGGGACTCATTCCAGCAGACCGGCTACCAGCTTGCTCAAAGCCCCTCCAACCTGGCCTTGAACACTTCCAGGGATGGTGCATTCCCAGCTTCTCTGGGCCACCTGTGCCTCACCACCCTCACAGTGTAGAATTTCTTCCTCATATCTGATCTGAAGCTTCTCTCAGTTTGACGCCATTCCCCCGTACCCTACTTGCCTCTGTAACAAGTCCCTCTCCAGCTTTCTTGTAGGCTCCCTTCAGGCTGCTCTGAGGTCCCCCCAGAGCATTCTCTTCTCCAGCTGAACAATCCCCAGGGGCTGCAGCTGAACCGTGCACAGGGCAATGGTGCAATGGAGACATGTCCCTGCCGGTGACACCATGTCCTTCATCCTTCTCTGCTCTCTGCACTCAAACAGCAGACCCACGGCTGGCTTTGTATCTCTCACCTGTAAACAACTTTCAGCTGTTAGGACTGTAACTGTTTCAACTGTTACAGTTTAACCATTAAGTTTTTAACTATTATGTCCTGCCTCAAAAAGTTCTCCTGCTGCAGCCCCTTCAGCCCCCTGATCTCTGAGCCAGAAGCATTTCCAGTCTCTCTGCCCCCTGGGATAAATTGCAGAGCAGCTCTGCTTCTATCTTGTAATCCTTGGTGCTTTAAAAGACTCTTACCATGTGTCTCTCATGTCAGTGTCAGCTTTTGTATTTTTCCCCTTTTCAATTGTTCTTGTAGCCATTTTTATAGATTTGTATCCTATGTACAATGGTGATGTGATGGTGTGCTATCCTATAATGTGTGTTTGTGAAAGGATGGGGGTTTGCACCTATCCCTGCTCTAAGCCTCTAAACTGAATCTCTCTGTCACATACACAGTACAGTGTCCTTAAACAGCCTTGACTGGCAGCAACAGATTAGTTCTCTTTCACTTCACCTGCCCTTGGGAAAACTGCTTTCTGCAAAGCCATCCACATGCATGCACAGACAGCTCGGTGCTCCCTCAAAAAAGGCAGAACACTGTCACTGCAGTGCTTTCTCCTCCTCCTTTCAACTTCCCCTCACACACGTGGCATTGCAGGTGATGTAGCATTCTCCTCAGACTCACCGCTACCTTCTTCATCTTATGAATGTGACATTCAAACCAACAACAGACAGCACTCACAGATCTCAAAGCACCTTTCTGAGCTCTGGTACTGGCTTTTTCCTCTGGTACTGGCTTATTCCTTCCCCTCAAGTACAAGTTACCGGGGTTTGTTACAGCACTTAATGTTTCTGGGCGTAACCCATCAGTTTCCAATTGCCGCAAGCTGCCCCATTCATAAATCAGAGGCAGGAACCCTCCTTCGGGAGGATGGTTCCGCGTCTGGTTTTTGTGAATTGGAAGGTGCCCCATTCACGTGTTGGGGCTGCTCGGATGAGCGCTGGATCCCTGCGCTCATGGGATTCAGCAGCATGAGCAGTGCCTGGATGTGCCTGAGCCAAGGAGAGGGGTTCCCAGCCCTGTCGCGTGACAGGGACACTGGCTGGGCCACGTGCAGCGGCGGGGAGGAGGGAGGGGGTCACCGAGCCAGCCTGCGCCAGCCCACGCAGTGCCCGCAGGCGCCTCCTCCGCCCCCCTGCTCCGCCAGGGAGAGGAAAGCGCATCGAATCAATTGCGGCTGAAATGTTCACGGAGACTTGATGATCCTTTTATCCCTGTAGGAAAATTTGAAAATCGATGCAATTTTATTAAAAGCTATATTAAACAAATTCAAGAGGCATCAGCTATGTAGCAAGAAAAATGGAGGATGTAGTCTGTCTTGATAGAGATTTCCCTGAAACCACACCAGGGAGCCTGTTTATATTCTAGTGATGTAGCTAAGCCAGACAAGTCTGCGGCACAGCATCTATTTTTAGACTACAGGTTGCCATTTATAGCTTGTGAAAATATTCATCAGCATCTGGATAACCAGCTATCAATTTTTATAAATGCACAGGAGAAATCAGATATTTCACTTCTCTTTGCTTTGCCCTTTCATGTCCTGCCTTATGTGGTTCTTTGGGATCATTTGGAATTTAAGGGCTTTACCGTGTCACCATACATTTGCCTGCTGTCGCATACAGCACCCTTCATTTTCTGCTGGGATGATCAGTGTACAGAAGAGAACCTTTTGCTAGCTACTGTGTCTTCACGTGTAAAGAAGCTGCATGTGAGATTATGGTGCACCTTGTGCAGTGATGGAAGCAGCACATTCTGCCTCCATCTTGTATGATTACAATGAGTACAAGGAGGTAATTTTGAAAAGCAAATATGAATAGGAAATCTAATGGTTTGAAGACATCTTTTCAACCTTATTTTCTACCTATGGCATAACAACTAAAAACTCATAATTCAATTCATTCATCTGAAAATTTTGTTATTGGCTACTGCCAAAACATAAGGTACTGAACTAAATTAAAGAGTTTCTATTATAAGAGAAAGAAGGATATTGTAGCAGCCAGGTCCTTGCTTTGGTTCACTGTTCTGGTTAAAGTCTTACAATCAAATGGTACCCTCATTTATATCAGTTTTTAACTAGTCTGATCAATAAACTATCTAGCAGCCAATTACATGGTTTTCTGTCTTGATCCAGTCCATCATACACTTCCAGTGCTACTGGTTTTTGATGGATGGCACTGGCCAAAACAGTGATTTGACTTATGTTTGTAACTCTTACTTTCTCTACTCCCTTCCTGAACTGAAAGGAAAAAGAGGTGCAAATATACTTAAAGGGGTGCTGCAATAGCTCCCACTGAGGGATAAGAGACAGAAGGAAATTCAGTTAGGTGAGAGTTCCCTTAAAGAAACTATTAATGTGGCAGAAAGATGCAGATAGAAACAATCTGCCAGTGTGTGTTTCCACCTCCCTAAAGCTTTCAGCTGTCATGGTCTGCAGAGGCATTAATCTTTAATCAATTGAATGCCTTCTGCAGAGAGGCATCCAGGGAAAGGACAGGTCATAACAAGCACTCGCCTAGAATAACTAAGCAGTCGTGCATGAGCTGTGCCATCAGACCTTGCTGGATAGCAGCAGGGAATAGACAGAGAGCTAAAAATAACCTTTCCTTGCAGTGTTTTTCCAGACTATTTTTGATTCTTCATTTTGATAAGGTCGACTGGCTATTTGCTAAAAATAACCAATCCTGGCAAACTGAGGACAAAAAGTAGAGTATTTATAACCTCCTCAGACTCTTTAGTACATTTGCTGGCTGCAAATAATCTAGGATCTTGTCATCAGTCAGTTGCCAGTGTTTTATGTAAGTCAGTAATAAACAAAGCATTAATTGGAATGGAAAATGAGTCTATCTTGGCACTCTGATTTTCTCAGATGGAACACATATCATTCTGTATATAATCCTTGTAGGTTACCTTGCCCTATTCTTCATTATGTGGTCTGAATTGCTTCAGAAATAAACAAAACAAGTTCTTGTTAGGTCAGCCAATCTTACAAAAATTGCTGCATAAGTAATTAAAGTGCAAAAGCAGTTTTGTGTGCCCGATACTTCTGATGCAGAAATTCTCAGGGGTGGGATTCACAGGGCTTCCTCCATGAGAGGTTTTTTAGCATAGAGCCCCTGTGTGCCACTATCTCTCTGATGAAATGAAATCACCACTCTGCCAGCAGGATGAGAGCAACAGAGGGATTCTGTAACCAAGTAACTGGAGGAGGACTGCAAAGAAATTGTCAGTATAAATGATAGTTTGACCCCAAGGCAGGTTTCAAGAAACTGAGTCATTATGGGGATGGGGGAAACACACAGCAGTCAGCCCAACTGTGTGACCTGTTGGATGTTCCAAGATAGAAAGGCAACAATTAAAGGATTAACATTTATTAAAAAAAATATATAGTCTATCACACAGTATATTTGAGCAACTTCCTTTCTTCAGTTAAGGTGGAAAACTCTTAAGTTATCAGTGAATATTTTCCCTTACAGGTATTTTGCTTAGGACCTATTAAATTTCTGTAAGGAAAAACTTACTTTCACAGATTCTTTCTGTAAGTATGCATGATTTTTCATAAATACTTATCTTGATGGGCCCCATTTATGTTGTCTGCTTAACTGCAATGTAACACAGGTTAGTAATTTCGAGATTTACAGATTTTTCCTTCCCAGAAACATGAAATGTCAAGTGTATACCTGAAATGTATGTCATGGAAGCTGCTATGACAGAGAGCAGTCCTGGACAGGAAATTCCCACCTCTACCCTAAAAGTATTGAATACTTCTCCGGAGAAGAGAGACAGAATGGGCAAGGGGGCAAAGGAGGGGGCAGAGGAAGAGGGGGACAGAGAGAGTGACTGGAACATGGCAAGGACCTTGAAACCATCTAGGATCCTTTCTGTGCTAAAATGAAAGGTAACAGGAACATAAATACTGTATGCAAAGTGGATTTGATCATCTTGTATGATTACAATGAGTACAAGCAATGAAGGCACAGTGTTATACTAATTTTGATGGCATTTCTTGTTTCAGATGAAATGCAGAAGTTTTAAAAACAGATCTGACTGGCTTCATTTGAAGTGCTGCTCTCTTTGCCTATCACTTGACAAACAGGACAAAAAAAAAAGTGAGGGCAGGGACAGCATGGGAGAATCCTTAATCTTTTCTCGATGTTTTTTGTCAGTAGAGGTTTGCCACAAAGAAGAAGAAAAGGCCATTAATGAGAACTATGAGATACATCAAGCAGAGAAAACATCTAACATGAAGGTAGCAGAAAGAACAAACAATTTGTACAGGCAGAACCTGTGTTTTTCCTCTTGGGGTAATCTTAGAGCAAATCTTAGAGCAGATAGGAATTGATTTAGTTTCTATATACATATGCACAGGACTTTCTACATGTTTACCAGTTCCTGTAAACCAGTTAAGGCCATTTACAAAATTTATGGGATTTGCACAGTCAAAAAAACCCCATTTTTTTTCCAACAGCAGTCTCATGACCATGTTTCTCTCCTGCCTCCTTTCCAGTTATATTTATATTTTCTGTGACCAAACTGACATTCCTCAGTGGAGAGGTCCTAAGGCAGGTGTTAAAATTGAAAATAACATGGAAAATACTCTATGTGTGTGTTCTGTTGAGTTACAGCAAGCTCAGATGTGACTGTCAGCCATACTGTACTAGCTGTGAGGATTCTGAAAGCATGTCATACCCTCTTTCCTGCAGAAGCATGCTTTACTAGCTGAAACCACACAGAAACAGTACAATAAACCTGCTTCCTGAGCAGTAAATATATATGGGTGAAAAATATTATATAAATTGTTACTTTTGTATATTCATATACTCCAACAGAAAGAACTACTAGAACAAAAGAAAATGAGGAGTAATTAATGGGTTGAATTTGCTACAGGGATTCCCTAAAATATCACTTTAACTAATGTCTCACCTTATTCTTGATTTCAAAGAACTTGATCCCTAAAATTTTGTTGCTCATGTCCTCCTTGGGGTACATAAAAAAGAGGGGGAAAATCAGGAAGTCCATTTGTAATTTGGCTGTACATCGCACTTCCCATTCCATTAACGACACCTGTCTTCTGCTATAGCTTTCTTTGTGGACTTGGAAATATTGTCCATGGACAAATGCCAAACTAGTTAGCAAATACTCTGTTTATAACTGTCCCTTATACTGATCTTACCTGTCACCTCACCAGCCTGGCCTCAGCACTGAAGGAGGAGCTGGTTACTGCTCACAGCAGTCAAAAGCAGCACCATCTTGTCTTCAGCCACTGCTCAGACTTTACTTCCCCTGTCCAAGCAGTTCTCTGCCATCACCACACAGCAAACTGTGGTTGCATTAATTGCCTATGCTTTGGTAATTTGGTTTATGATGCAGATGTGTTTTTGTCACTCATGCCCATCTGCCAAAATCTATGAGGGAAAAGATGCACTTCTATTCATTTTTCATGAGCAATTTCCTTCAATTCTTGATTAATATGTATGCAGAAAAACAAGCTCCAATTTCTTTAGGATACCTAAATTTTATAGTACCAGAAGTTAAATAGTTTTTTATCTGTGAAAGAGGCCTTCTAGTTGAAATACTCTATCACCAGCATACAGAAAACAGTTTCTTAAAATGGGAAAGAGGAGGAGACAGAAGAATACCATTTGGTAAAAAAAGAATTCCCCTGCAAACTGAGAAACACAGAAAAAAAATTGCATTCAATATTGTGATAATGGTGGAAGGTGCGTCCTTGGATGCCTGTGGTACGTGACAGAAGCAGCTGTACCTACAGGTACACCTAACACGATGGCAGAAGCGTTCTCTGCAATCTTTTGCCAATACATGTTGTTGTTAACCACAAGGGATGGACTTCCAGGAATAGAAAAATGCAAAAACAACATCTACTTTCTATTGCCTCTCCATTTGTAGCTCTTTTCTGGACATTCTGCCAAGAGGCCAATGAGTGCATTTTATTTATAGGAATATAAAAAAGAAGAATAGAAACAAAACCAGGCATTTCACCAGCCAAGGGCAGTGGATACTGTCTGATCTGAGGTCAGACTGGAAACCAACTCCAAACAAAATGATTTAAAGAACTCAGTCTACATGACTATGGTCCTAAGAGCCTCAGTTATGAAGATGAATCGATGCACATGTTTATATACCCTTAGCTAGGGCTAAGTTAGGGCTGACACTAGATTCTATCTCCCAAAAACACCTCTTTGAGACAGCTGGCCCCCAAATAGTTATATCTGACCATCATTTAAGAAAAGGGAAACCTCACATAACTTAATCTAGAATCTGTTTTTGGAAAGTGTGAAGAAGAATAAAAAATTACACCACAGGACCTTATAAGAGAGTTAAGAGCATATTTATTAGAAATTAATTAAATATAAAATACAATCATGCTGCAGAACAGAGAGCAGCACACAAACAAGACACCCCCCCCTTCCCTACCCTCACCCCAATCCAAGGAAACACAGCTATATAGTACAAATCAGAGATCTCAAACAGAGGGGAGAGGAGGGGGCCTACAAAGTAATTTTCTTGCTATACAGAAAATATATTATTTGCTGGAAGTCACTACTGAGTTGTTAGGGGCCCAGGGTCAGTTACTGTACAGGAAAGCCCCTGCAGGCACACTGACCCCTACTGCTTCCCCACCAGTTTGCTGAACACATCATAGATCTCTGGCTTTTCCTGGGCAAACTGCTCGGCTGTGTTTTTCTGTAGCCAGTCAGATGAACGCATCTGTTGCTGCAGGAGGCCAATGAGGTCACCAAGGCTGGAGCTACTGGCACAGAGAGGGTCCTGGTGGCGGGATACAAAAATGACTTCATCTGTGCTATCTGCTTTGCCATCCTGATCTGATTGACAAGGCTGCTCCTTCTCCTCAGCCAGTATCTCCTGCTCACGCTCTTCCAAAACCTTGCGTATCCGTTGCATGCCTGCAGTGGTACAAGGAGGAGAAACACTGGTGGATTAATTTAAGCCACAAGTGTCTCCAAATCCATCAGATCCAGGAAAGGATAATGGAGTAAGTGAGAAAAAAACAGAGAAGACAAGAGGATAATAATAGCCTAAGTTTAGGATTGAGAAGAGATGGGAATAGTGGTGCAGAAATTGTGGTGGGAGGAAAAAGAACATTACTCACCTAACTGCAGCCGGTGGGTCTTGTCAGAAAAGATGATGCGGAACCATCCAGGTTCACTGCACTCAAAGGCTTTTCCGCAGGACAGGAGGACCTTATTATCCAGAAAACGCTTCCAGAGCAGCAACTCCTCCTCAAATGTGCCTGTCTTAAGGTACTAGGAGAGTCATCAGAAGGGCCAGAGGTTAGTACCATATAGACTACATCACTGAGATCCTCATGAATTTGTGATTCCCATAAAGTCTGCAAAGGCCAAGGGAGACACCTTTTACCTCTGAAGTACAGCAGTTGTGATACAAAGGAAGAAATGGGGAGGGAAGTGGCTTGAGAGTAGTAAGATTCCTGCAAGGAGGGAAGTTCACAGATTGACAAAAGGAAAAGAACAGACTGAAACATCTCGCAGTCCTTCCCTCTCCTCATCAGATGACAGATTTGTTGAAATAAAATGCTTGTCACAATATTAACTCTTCCTCTAGATGCAGTTGCACTACATGCCTGCCCTCACCCCAGGAGAAGCCTCACTTCCCAAAACTACCAACCTTTCGGAAATCAATCCAGACAAAGAAGCCTGCATTGCGGTTGAGAAAAGGAACCCCAAGTGTCTTCAGCTCATCTGTCACATACGTATGGGCAGCTTTTAGGCGGGCATGGTTGGCCCTCAGGTACACCTGGTTGATCCAGTCTGACCAGAAGAAGAAGATAAAGAATCACAAACTGAGGAAGTATTCAGATCTGTTGAAGCTTTGAAAACGCCCAGCTGTCTTTTTCTGCTTCACACTTTACCTCCTTCTTTTGTTTTCTGTTTCTTCAAATAACAAAAGGACAGCCAAGAAGTATTTTGCAGTTTCATGTCTGTGCAGAAGAGTATCTCCCTGACCTTCCTGAGGAAGTTTCCCTACATTTATAGTTCTTAGTCATCATGGACTGTTAGCATTCCACCCTGGGCAGAGTTTGAAGCCCATTTCCATTTCCCTTGTCCTACAAGCCTGTATTCTTTGTTTCTGCTCATCTGGTTCTGGGTAACTCTGGCAATTTCTGTATAAATAGCTACCATGCTTCCTCCAAGCTGCTCCTCTAACTCTGCTGATCAGAAGCTCTGCATAAATGTGCTTTTCTGCAGAGCTGTCAGCCTTGTGTTGCATGGGAAGTTTCAGGGTAATGGAAGACTGTCAATTAAGGTGTACAAAGAGGAGACCACTTGGGAAAGTAAGGGAAGGGGAGATCTTCCAGGTACTAAGACACACAGAATGGCAGAAGATTGTACATGGAGCTACTGACTCACCTCTGTCTCTAAGCAGCTGTGCAACCTTGTGCTGGACAGGTCCACAAACCCCATGGAAATAACACAAAGAAGCCACTGCATTAACAACATCTTGGTTCTCTGTATATAAAGTACCGAAACGAATCCCAGAAACAGCAAAATCCTGCAGAAGGCACAGAGAGACTACTTTATTATACTGAACAACTGGGATCCTATTACTACTAACTTGATCTTTCCAGCATGAGGAACCTGAGGAGCCCAGACCAAAACCTAGCGCCACAAAGGCACAGCATGATAACAAGCAGCACTCACCTTGGTTATGCCCCACATCACGTGAGTCCGCTGTGGATCAGGCAATCTGTATGTAGAAGGATGCAGATGGGCAGTTAGTGTCATAGGTGCTGAAGCTTTTGGATCACCAGTGCAGCATTGCAGAAACAGAGAGGCAGCATTACACAATGACACACAGTGCACCACCAAACAGCAGTCAAGCAGGGAAAATTCAAATGCAACCTAACTTTAGAAACTAGGAACACCTTGGAAGTAGCTTTAGACAAGTTTTTAAATACTTCAAAGACACAGATGCTTACAAGTGCTACATTTTACATGCAGATTTCCTGAAGCTCATACATTTAATGCTAGAAATCAGGCTTCTGCCAATGTATTTTGTCAAGAATCAAAAGTGATGTTCTTGTACATCTAAGCCCAGCAAGACTGAGCTAACACTTAACCAAGTATATTTTATTTCCTTGCAACTGAGCACAAAAAGATAGCTAGCAGCACTGGTGAAGACTAAAAATTAAAAAAACCCCAAACAACTCAACAACACACTATATTTTAAAAAAATATTTTAAAAGTTCTTCTCATTAAAACAATACCTAATAAAATCCATTATCCAGTCTGTAATACTACTGTGATCTGGGACTACTCTATGGAAAATTAGAAAGTAAACAACAATAGAAAGTCTTTACAAGCATCAACAGAAACATGGGAAAAAGACATTTAGGTAGGAAGAAGAGCATCACCTTAAACAAAAGAAAAATCTGCTTTCTGTTTTGGGAACTGTCATAACCAAATATTGATGCACACATTGAGAAGTGTACCACAATAAAAAGCTAGCTACCATTTTTTACTTGCTAGATTGTACTTGACAAAATTCATTTGCCATTCAGAAATTACTAAAAAAGGGCATAAATCAATGAATGTAAGTTGGATTGAGAATTTACTAGCTCATGACTTAACTTCCAGTCACAAGTTCTCAGCAAGGCATCATGTTGAACTGTCACTGGAAGATGGCCAGGGAAGTAGGAGCTGCTTTTACCTGTCCATGCCTAGGACACTGTGAAACGTGGCTGATTCATCAAAAACTGACAGCATGTAGATCTCATCTACTATCACATGCAATTCATGTCTGCAAAAGGACAAAATGGAGATTACAAAAGAAGGCTGCTTCTGGTTTAACAGAGATAAATTCAGGCCTCCAAATACTTGCTTTATACAAAGAAGAGGGGATGCCAAATTTTGCAGAAATAAAGCAACTTTTCTCAACTTGGATCTATTTTGTGTACATTGAAATGATTTGAGGTATATCCTCTCGTCACACACTGTAACCATGTAACAAGACAAAGATCCTATCATTGCTAATGTGAAAATTAATTCCTAGAAGTACTACCCATCTACTCAGCATCTCATAGAATCTGAATCTCAAACAGTATTATGATCCATGATGAAACCATATTCATACACTTCTTTGTCTTTATGGGTTCTGAGAAACTGGGAGGAAAAGAACTCAGCTTTCTACCAGGGAAGCCCAGTGCCATAGTGTTTCCTCAGATCACTGAAAAATAAAACTTGCATTCCTTGATACAAGCTGCTTTGCCAGCCCAGATGACTGCAGGGTCCATGATCCCAGCACTCCCCTCCCCTTTCTTAAGTCCACCAATGTGTATGAAGAACAGACTATTCACCTGACTTAAAAGATATTCACAGACAAATTCAGGGACAGCAAGTAGTCCACCAGAGTGTGAAAGCTGTATCTGACTCAGGATATCTAGGCTTTCCAAAGTGACATACCTTTTAGCAAATTCCAGGTAATCCCGTAGCTCCGACAAGGAGTAGATGTCCCCAAGGGGATTTTGGGGATTCAAAAGAATTAAGGCCCTTACAGTGACACCCTGCAGAATACAAATATCATAGTATTAAGAAAGTGCCTAGCATGGGATAAATTTTCAGTTCCTCTACTTGAGTAGTCCCTCACTTGAGTGTGACACAGGATTCCCTTCCCTTGAAGCTTCCACTATGACTTTTCACCTCAAAGTTAAATTTGTATGAGAAAATTTTCAGCCACAAATTAACATTTTTTTTGTTTACAATTAATTCAGTTGCAAAGTGAAATGATCCAAATATTATAGAATTAATCTATGATTTTGAAAAGAGGGAATTGCCACTACCAAGTAATTGGTTGCCATCTGGTCAACCAATTAATGAGAAAGATGGTCTCACATGCTCTCAGTATGGAAGTACTTTTTCTGAGCTGCATTAGTCATTGGAAAATAATAAATTACTGAAGACTGCCCATGAAAGTGGCAAGAAAGATGAGAATTTGAGTTAGGTGGATGCAAAGTGTACTCATTTAAAGCATACTTGGCTGGACATGTCAGATCTGGTAACAATTCAAAGATGCAGCTTAACATATATGGGATTTAGGACAATGCCAAACTTACAGACTAACTCTTCAGAAAAGTGATATTCACTTGCATTTTATCCTCTAGAGTTCTCTCCTGAAAAAACTTTCAGCATTCTTAGTGTATTCATCTGCCCTGCTGTGTAGAGCAAACAGTTTTCAGGTAACTCAGCTGGCCTTTCTGAGGGGGAAATCCTGGGTAGTCCTAAATTTTAGTGCACGCCCAAGAACATTATTCTTGGTTATATGAATGGGTTCCAGTGCTTTGTGAATTGTCTGGCTTATCCTTTTGTGCTGTGACCAAAACTGGACAGACATAACACTGAGGGATTCCCCCTAGAAGTGCCCCTGAGTTCACAAGCCATCATGTCAGATGATCTACAAGGACAACCAGAAAGCCAGGTGCTAGGTTTTGAAAATGCTTTGATCTTTAGGCCACATCTGGGATGTGATATCTCCAATATATTGTAAACTTAGCTGGTAATGTGAAGCTCAGCTAAACTCACCTCTGCCTGGGCATCCTGCAAGGCTTTTTCCAGTTTTTCCACTGTAAGCTGAAAAGGCCGAGTACTTGTTCCAGTAATCTGAAAGACAAAAAAAGATTAAAAAGGCAAAGTTGTTTCAATAGAGACTGCCTTGAGCCAATCCACTGACAAATGTTCCCTGAAAGAAAATAAACCCCCAACAATAATGACCTAGCAACCATCTTCTTATCCTCTTATACTACAGAGAGAATAAATAAATCAATAAGTAAAATCAAAGAAAAGTCCATGACAGGCTGGCCAAAACCAGAATTTTCTTGCTACTCTTGAATAACTAATGCAATGCAAGATCTCCATCTGCTCTTGCACCATGGGACCGCCTTCAGTAGGACACGTAGGATAACTTCTCTCTCCAAGGTTCAAAATGGTAATTTTTTTCCTTTCAAGGACTTTTACTGGGAGTAAGATACAAGAAAAGTACAAAACTGGAATCCAGATTCATGGTCTCAAGGGACTTTCTTGTAAGCCAGGTGTCCATTTTCCCAGCAATAAACTGTGTAAATGTCCACTGGCTCTAGTGTACCCTTGTTCTGAAAACTGCTTGCAGAGATTCCCAAAGCTCAGCTTTCCAGTTTAACTACAGAGATTGTTATTCCCTTCTCCCAGATCTTACCTTACTGTCTAAATAGACATACACCAGCTTGACATTACCATAGAGGAAGATACTCTGGGTAATACCACCATAACAGGGAGTAGCAATCAGAATAGCTTCTGGAACCAAGAAAACAAAGTTAGTTACCAACAGGTCCAGGTCACAGTCTTCTCTCCTAATATGCTTTAGCTAAATATGAAAGCATTTTTACAGCTGTGTCCCTTGGGAAAACTGCAATCCTACTGCCTCTTTCTTCACTTTATTTTTACATTAATTCTTTAATCTTCTGCAAGTGCCCAGGTAACCGTGAGTATAGCCCATGTCTAGTCTGGCAAACTAAAAAAGGGTACCACAAAAACAGTGAAGGCAGACAGGGCAGGCATCAAGTGTGAGGGCATGACATCTGCAGACCACAGAATTGAAGAATTTCACAGTACAACTTTGCAGGAAACAAGAACTGTGCAGCAGGCCAATGCTAATTCCACTACTTCACTTCTGTCTAACAGTATTTAAACAAATTAACATTATCTCCCAGCAGAAAAAAACAAAACAAACTATGTTCCAACCATCCACTTACCCCCTGGATCACAAAGGACTGTAGCTAATGCAGAAAATAAAGAGCCACAACCATTTAAAATAATCACCTACAGAAGAAAGAGAAATGCTAGTGATAAATCCATACATAGAAAGTCAACACCATAAAGCAATATCACTGACAATATCAATGAAATAAATTTTCTCCCTAATTCTCCATTAGGATTTTCCTGCTGAAATTCCACTTCTACCAGAATAACTTTAATCCTGTTCTTTCACAGACACTTTGTTCTAGTGCCATTTTTCATTCTAATAAGTAATTTAGAAAAAGAATAGGCTTAAAGTAGGGAAAAAGCTGGGGAGCAGTTCTGAGATCCTAGTAAATCAAAATACTTTTCAACAGTTAATATGTCTTATCATTTCTTCATGGTAACAGCAGCTCTGACCTCCTGCCAAACTTGTGCAAAAGTGGGAACTACTGTCTCGTACAGAAGCAGGTTTGACTCCCTCTTCTACAGGACAAATGCTTACAGGTACCATGAGTTTTATTCCATGTATCAGGAAGAATCTGGTGCCTTGAAGAGGCAGTGATCAGCAATCTGATCAATGGTAACCTCAGTTCACAGGAAGCATGGGGTTCTGTTGAATTGCAGCCAGGAAAGCAATGCCTGACCCAGCTCCTGCTGACTTCAGCACTCAGCAGAGACAGGAGCTCCTGACCTCCACAGGCCCCTTTGTCCAGGCTGTATCTCTCACAAGTCAGCAAGTCCTGCAGAGATTCAGGTCCTGATGTCTTTCTAGCAACGCTGCCACAAATTTTACAGGCTAAAACTAACTCTTGGTTCAATTACAAATCTCTGTCTTGAGGTGTAACAGAGGAATGCGATGACATGGAACTCAACTGAAACAGTGGGCACTCTTTGCCAAGGCTGAGGGATAGAGGCAGAGTAGGTCCCTGAGCTAAATAGGGAGATCAAAATGTAAAGCCCCATTGAGAGTACCAGCAGGAGGAGCTGGCACACAGAAGTGAAACATGAGGCAAATATACAGTAGGCCAGAAGTCTTCTGGTGAAAGTGTGCATCAAAAGCGACTGAAATGCAGAATCAATCTCATTTACATGATAACAGCTTGCATTCTTACCAAATCATTTGTTTAAAAAAACAGAATTTGAAACTTTTTCCCAACAAATGGCAATACATTAGAATAGACACCAATGGGCACTGGGTTACCTACATTCTCTGCTTTGAGAGGTGCAGGGGCCTTGCAGTAATAGGTCAAAAATCGAGCCACTTCTTCCCGTAAACTGAAAAACACACGAAAGCAAATACTGATTCAAATATTCTCCAAGAGGCTGGGCTTCCAAACCAGGTTCACATCTTAGGAAAGTCAAGTCAGGGACAGTACAGTCTGGTGAAAATAGCTAGAAAACAGGATAGCTCTGGCCCATGGAACAGACATGATTTTTACACCCCACAGAGGTGCTAGAGATAATGTCTATAACCGTGCATATATTTCTGATGAGCTTTAATCTGGCACAGAAAAGGAGGATTAACAACCCCAAGTGTTCACTATGTTTCAAAGAATTGTTTAGAGTTGCCCAATTTGTTAATGTTACAAGTGCTTTTAAAACTCTGCTTCAGAAAATTTGCATCTTCTCTCACATAAAAGGATTTTTAACTGGATGAGCTGGTAGGCCAGCTAATGTAAAGTTTAGTAAGAAAAAGATGATTTAAGTGACCTAGAAACATTTTAACTAGAGAATGTAGCAGAAGAAGTTTGTATTCATCCATTCTGTTTATTAAACAAGTAGTCAAAAAGAGAAGTGTTACAGAAAAGACTTACAACAGATGTCCTTTCCAGTCAGGATACTGAAGCAGTGAAGGGTCCATGAGATTCATATCAGCCTGTGTCAGCTGGGAAAAATGCAAAGAATCATTGAAAGCCCAGTTACTGATAAGGAAAATATGGAGATAGACAGGATCCTTGCACAGGCACACATCTGCACAGACACTTGTGCAATTTCAACAGTTGTAAAACTGGATTGGGAAAGCTACTGACCATCAAAATTAACGCAGCCTAGAGAAGCAAGGACCAGCAAACTGATCTGTGATACCTTCAGGTTGTATGAACTACAGGTTTCTGCTAAGTTACTGCAGCCAAAACTTCTCTGCACAGAAATCTACAAAAAGGATGCAGAACAAGCAACATACAATGCCCATAACCAAGGCATCTGCAAAAGACTTTCTCAGCAAATGAAGCAAAACCAAGAGTGTTTTGCCCAAGCTTTGAGGACAACAGCTTTTGGCTGGAAAAATAAGTGCCAGTTGTGAAAGCTCAGGTCCAGACTGTCAGAAAGAGTTAGAAAAGAATTTGAATTGGAGTCAGATATGCATTTTCCTTAATTAACTTTCAATCTATTAATTTTTTTAATGAATTACAGCTTTCATTTATGTCTCAGTTCAAAGTTACGGCAGATTCTTCAGATTTATTTTTCTGATCAGTTTGGTAAATGTTGAAGTGTAACAGGAGCTTTCAAAAGACATGAGAAGAATGAAATTATCTTCCTAATAATTATTCCCCAGGACAGGCACTTTGTTCCTTATAAGAAGTTCATTCTGATCTCAAAGACAGATTGACCTGAACTGTGGAGGTCGTTTTTAATATTTATAATTAGATAAAGTGTGCACACTGCTTTTACCTAAATATTTTCAAGGTATTAAGTATCAGAGTTTCACATAATCCAGTTCTGTGAAGTTGTAAGGGAAAGCACAGCATTGATACAGGCTGAGGGAACATTTTAGATAAACAAAAGGCAATAAACAAGTATTGTATACGATGCCCCTTCCAACCATTTAATGGCTACCAAATCTATGAGTTAATACTAAGAAAGTAAAGGTGGAGGTGACACAAGTAGGTAGGTGATAGTGCAAAGGAGGAGGGAAATTCCACATGCAGTGTGAAAGTTTCACACTTGATAACAAAACCATAACATTTTCTATAGGTGTTTTAATAACTGGTGCCAAGCTTTGGAGTTTAAAGACAATGTCCTTATCCCATGCAGAATTACAACCTGATAGTATAGGATAAAAGTTCCTTCATTCTGCTGTAGATGTTCTTGGAGTCTGTGTAGCTCCAAGAACTGTGCCTCCTTACATCTCTCTCCTAAACTTATCTAGAGAATGAAACAGCAAACACACCAGCAGACTTGGCCAAAAATTACTCTGAATTAATAAGAGGAGAACCCCTAAAAGTAATGTGTTAAGTGTTCTCTAATTTAAGGGTCAGAAGTTGAAAACAGAAACTGGATACATTATTCAGTGGCAGCAGTAAGTATTTTTAATCCCAAATAGCAAAAAAAATATTTGCCTACAATCCCAGCTGATGCTGCACCAGCTTCAGTGAATCCATACTGTTACTCAAGGCTGCAAGGACAGAGAAGCTGACAACAACATCTTTGTTCTGCTTGTTGCCACAAGCATGAACACTGTACCTGACAAAGTCTCAACTCACTTTCGTAGAAGGGCAGCTGACTACTGTCTCCCTCTGCACTACTTACTGCAGACATGGTGTTAGTTTAAAGGAGAAGGGACAGTGAAGGAAGGAAGGCACCACCTACGCAGCCTAGAAGACACCTTCCCTTGCAGGCAGCAGCTCTGCCTTACCTGTTCTTTTAGCTGGAAGGAGGAGTGGTGGGGTAGCATCCTCCAAGCCAGTGGAGTAGCAGGCAGAAATAAAACAGGGAACACTTTGAGGGTGGGAAGTGGTGGAATGGGAGAAACCATGAAGTTCAAACTGCCGAGACTGTCCAACTCTGAGGCACCTTCCCTCCCCGCACACAACCACAGGTAGGAAAAGGTGCTACCTGCCCACCTCAAAGGCTGCTTGCCACGGGCAGTGATTTTAATGGAAATCTAAAAGCATTCCTCTACAGCATAGTTCTCTTGCTTCCTTTCGACTTTTTCTACTTTTTCAGTTCTGCTATGTGTTGCACTTCTCTGCCTGGTGCAAAGCCAGCAGGTAGCAGCTGATCCACTCTGATTTTGAGAGATTTCACTGCTGCCACACTTGCACATTTCAGGTGAGTTCAGAACCAGGTGTCCAACTGTGTGACTTTATAACAGACAGGTGTAAAGATATTCAAAATTAAATAGATTTCAAAAGTAATTTCAAAATATATGTATTAAATAATCTACTGTGAGCAAGGGAAAATAAAATTCATCTTATTTTCATCTAGTTTTCTGAAATAAGTACATCCCCAGAGAGAAACTCGTCATGAAGAGGAAGAGAAAAACACCCGTGCTCCTATCCTCCTGGAAAAATAAAATAAATAAATGTACAAGTAGTTGTATTCAAAAGTGACTTCCAACAAATTTAAAATCCACAATGAAAAACTTCACCAGAGAAACCTGAGTAACAGCAGTAACCCTAGGAAAGTGCAAGCTTTGAAGAGGGACTGCACAGCAAATTCAGTGTTTTATTTTGGAATAGAACTTACCCGCTTGGACATCAGGTCAAAGCAGAGCTTGTTCTCACTGGTGCCAAAGTTTATTATACCCTAGAAAAAGAAACAGAATTGTTTATAGACACATAAAACATGTGAGTACATCACCTTAGCTATCACTTCACTAAATTGCCTCCAAAAAGCTTACCAAGGAAAAGTCAAAATACAGTTCACATAAACTTCACCGTATAAAACTCAAGATGTGCATCTACGTGTGTACATTTCCATATATATCCCAAACACTTGGCTTCTTAGTCAATAAAAATAAACTGTCGGTAAATAAACATGTACTAATAGTTTATACTTCTTTACAGAACATGTTTAACTTAATCTTGAATGCACTCACTGTTATACGTAACTAAAAAAAGAAATCCTAAAACAACAAGGTTAACACAAAAAAAAAAAAACAAGGTTAACACTTCAACAGCAGTTTTAAACAAAGTTTTGGATATGTTTCTTTATCTTAAAAGCATTTGTTTACCATTAATTACTATTCCACTCTACTGATTTGCTCAAAAACTATATAAACATGTAGTCATGATAAGTAGTTAAAATCCTGAATTTTTCCCTCTGGAGAGATGACCCTACAGTTCCAGGTTTATGATTTGGCCATATATAATATGACATTAGATCCTCAAGAGTTCAAATCTACTAGTACATTCTCATTATTAGAAGATTTTGGGTAAATAAAATTTTAATATGTGAAATAAAATTGAAACAACTATACACTTCTGATGTTATTAAAGTACAAGTCTAATTTTAGGTATTTGTTTAAAAAAACCTACCTCCTACATAGACAACAGTTTGTAGAAGCAGAACCCTGTACCTCATAATACACCTTGTAACAAAAACTTCCCTGTGTATTTCTAGTTTAACAATCCAATTTTCATCCCTGCAACACAGTGCAACTAAAGTCAGGGCTAGTAATAGAATATTTTTAAAGTTTCAAGTAGTTAGTTCAGTATGTGAATGAAGCATCTAAATAAAAGTAATCCACATATAAATTATTTACATTTACTATATTTGTTTCTCAGTAATAGTTTGCCATGAGCTATTAACACAGCCTTTGTGCCACAAGAGGGCTATGATGAGCTACTTAAAACCAAGCAGCTGAGTGTAAATGGGCAGAAAAAGTGCTGAGTGTTATTAACAGTAATTAAAAAAAAGGCTACTACTTAGTAGTTCTACTTCCTGCACCCATCACCTGCAATAATCAGATATAATCAGATAATCAGAGACGGTCCTCAGTGGGCAATAGAGGTCATGAGGTGGAAGGACGAACATGAGCTCTGTTCCTGCAGATTGCTTACATCTTTCAAGGTCTGCTACTGCTATTACTACCCTGATTAAAAAATCAGTGTGCAAACCTGAGCTGAACACAGCATTCATCCTTGGTATTTAGATGTTTCACAAAGCTACTTTTAATTTCTTTTCCTCAAATAAGCAGTTTTATGCACCTTGTATTACTGAGATAAAAAAAAAAAAACAAACACACTTTTAGCACATCTGCCAGCAAACTTCTAAGAAACTTTTTTTTCCTAACAAGGGAGCCAGGAAAAACACTTTGAGGCTCTTACTCACGTTGGGGTTCTTGTCTTCATCATACTTGTCAGCATGATAGGCTTTGTACCCTTCCTCAGTGGAGCCCTGAAAAGCGCTGGCAAAGTTGCCACGAGCAGAGAGGTAGGGGCTTCTCTGGAAGCCGCTGGGGTTACAGAAGCTGTGCACGTCAACCCTCCTCTTGGCAAGCGGCCGAAGCCTCATCTCCTGCAGGTTGCTCCCTCTTCCTCGCATTCCCTCAATTTCGGACAGCGCCTGGCTGAAGTCCAAACCCTGAGGCATGGCAACAGAGGAGGAGGAGCCACTATGGCTCTGCTTTAGGATGCTGAGCATTTGAGCAAAGACATTGAACATGCGAAACTCATGTTCCCTCTCCAGTTCAAAGCGGCGCTGCTCCAGTTGCATCCGGCGCTCCTCCACGTCCAGATCTCGCTGGAAGCGGCGTTCTTCCATCTGCAGAAAGCGCTCCTCCATGGCCCGCTGGGACGTCAGAGTCTTCAGCAGCAGATCGTCCAGTGGGTCCCTCATGCGCTGCCCTTTCCGCTTCTTTCTCAGCCGATGCAAGGCAGAGAAGCCAGGCCGGGGAACAACGTTCTGGATCCGTGATGAGTTTGCCATGTTTGGCTCACTGAAACCTGTGAATACACAAAAGCAACAAAGAAGAAGTGCAGCAAGCAAAGTGGCATGGGCATGCCTTGCTTCCTTCTCCTGCCTGTCGCAAGAACAACCTTTTATCTACCATAGAGTTTACAGAAAAAACAAAGTAAAACCTGTCAGGTACATCCTGAGGTTTGCAAACAGGTTTTTAAGTTTGTTTTTAACATCACACACTAGGCACACCATGATGCTGCCAGCCCCAGCCCCTTACATGGTCTCTGCATTAACCGGAATAATCATCAGTTCCCTCCACTAGGCTAACTATGCAAGCACCACAGCCAAGAGGACATACCATTTCTTCCTGACCTCAGACATTAACTTCACATTTGTTATCACCTCTTCTTCTCCAACAATTCATGGTCTTCCATCAGCCTGTCCTAGACTGGTTTGAAACGCCCAGGATTCCCAGACTATACCCTTCCTGGTAGCTAAGCAATGCCAACTGCACTTTCAGTGCAGGAATCTCATCTCCTGTAAACAAACACTGTTTCTGCCAGTGACTTTCACAAACATCTTCTGTGCAAGTCCCACCAAATAGCTTAGAAGTCAGGCAATGATTATTCCCAAGTATTCTTCACTGTTGAGTGGGCTAAAATATAAGATCTGGAACATATTTTAAAGAAATGCAAGGACAGTTTACAGTGCAATCATGGCAGAAGAGGGTGTCATGATACAATTCAGCATGAGGACAGCAGACAGCTCTGGTTATGTGATACCAAATAAGCATGCAAATGGGTTTTTTACTGTCAGCATTATATGCAGAAATCTAACTAGCCCAACTTATGGAGCTCTTTGGATTTCATACACAGTATTTCACCTAGCTCAGTAATTCTAGATTATATTTACCTGCAGTGAGATACCTGCATTTTGGGAATGGCCAAAACACCATGAATTCAGATATCAGCTATCTACTTTAAAGCTTTCTGGGATATGGAAACAAGGATCCAAATGTCATTGAGAAAACCAGGTGTCTATCTCTGCACCAGAAATAATCTTCTCTTTCTGGGAAAATGGGCAGGAACCTTATGCTGGAATGTAAAAGGCTATCCCTACCTGAAGGTGAAACACTGGTTTCAATGGGAATCTCCACCCTGGAGATGGGAGAGTCGTTTTGGGCCCTCTCCAAGAAGGCTCTCTCCATCTCCTGTTCTTCAGGGGAGCCCTGCTGGTAAGGCATGGCTTGTGGGGGCTCTGGGGTCAAGCTGTGGTCATCAGAGTTCACCTCCTCACATTTGATTTCCATCAGCTCAGGGTGCTGGGAGTGTCCGAAGGGCAGGGCGGAGGAGGTGAACTGGTGGTGGTAGCTCTCCACCATGCTGCCCTGCAGCACCTGCTGAGCCATCATGCTGCTGCTCAGGGAGCCATAGGCCAGGGCCGGCCGGCTGGTCAGCACCCGGTCCATCACCTCGTAGAACTTCCACGTCCGCCCGCCCCGCGGGGCCTTGCTATTGTCCTTGATCCGCCGGTACTCCAGCTTCATCTTCTTGATCTTCTCCCGGCACTGGTCTCCCGTCCGGTGGATGCCCTTCTCCCGCAGCACCTCGGCGATGCGGTTGAAGACGTGCTGGTTGCGCAAGCAGCTCTCCAGCTCTATCTGCACCGACTCGTCGGCCCAGAGCTGCAGCAGCTCCACCACCTCGGGGTCCGACCAGTTACTGCCGCGCTCGTACTTCTTCCCACGAAAATCCATCGCTCCCGGGGCCGCGCCCGCCGCTCGCCCCGGGCTGCGCACCTGCCCCTGGCCCGCCGGGAGGGGCTTTCGCACCTCGGCCCTCGAGGGCGCCCGGGCGGCCCGGCCTCCCCCAGCCCCTACCGGGCTGCAGGGCCTCGGGCACGGCTCGGCACGGCTCGGCTCGGCACGGCACGGCTCAACCCATCCGCTGGAGCCAGGCGGAGCGAGCTAGCGGGGAGCCGGGCCGGCATGTTCACATCCGGGGTGACGCACATGCGTGCAGCCTTATTCCGGGATAACTTTATCCCGTGCCAGGCGCTTGTCGCGCTCCCGGGGCCGGGCCGGGCTCCGAGCGGCGCCGTGGGGTCCCTCCCACCCTGCCTCTTTTCCTGCCGTCCGTCCCTCCGCACGCCCCGGCCCGGGAGGAGGCAGCACCGGCCGTGCCGTGCCGCATCACCCGTGCCGGGCCGTGCCGAGCCACGGCCGCGCCGCAGCCGCGCCCCCCCTCACGGCGCTCGGCACCGCGGCCCCGCCCCGCTCCGCCCGGCGCTGCCAGGCACGGCCCGGCACGGCTTCGCCCGCAACACCCCCGGCTCCGGCCCCGGCGGGGCGGAGACCTCGGGAGCGGTGCCGCCGAATGCCGCCGGTGGAGCGGCCGGCCCCGCTCCCACCGCGCCCCCGGGCCCGGGTCACTGGCGGCGCCTTTGCCGGGGGCGGGCCTGGCCTGGCGAGAGCTGCGGGGGTCGGCGGCAGCCCCTGACAGCGGCTGTCCCCGCTGCCCCCGTGTCCCTCGGGGACAGCAGCGCTCGGGGACACGCACGGGGGCACTGCCCAGCGCTCCTGGACACCAGAGGAGGATCGGTGCCTCCAGCCTGGCCGTCCCGAGCGACCAGGCATTACACCAGCTCGTCCTTTGTTTACACGCCACCGTCAGATCGAGTACGCACTCCGTCCTCTACCCCATCTCTAACTGGGCTGAAGGATTGCAGAGAGCGAATGCAAGATTTCTTCCTTTTTCCTCCACACCACACCAGCTCGAATTCCCGGTAGGGATCTGTGATTGCGGAACTCGACTTCACAGAGCGATGCTGCCGCATCAGCCATGGAGGTGGCCTCGAGGCACGCTGCAGGACAGAGCTGGCAGCACCGTGCCACATCAGTGCGGAAATCTCAGTCCAGACCCCAGTCCGGCAGGAGAAGGACTGAGCCCTAAGACACCAAGTACAAACATAAACCAGTAATTAATGAGGAAACCAGAATGACACAGTGTGTCCATATCCTGTATCACCTGTGGCCAACGTACAGGTGGTGAAGCGCATACTAAGTTTCTAATTTTGCTCTTAGACCAAGAGATCCACTTCATTGCAGCACTAGGTTTTTTATCCAACTGTTATTACCTTCATTCTGGATTTTAATAAATCATTCACAGCCTCTATGATTCCATTTCTCAGTCTGTGAAAAGGAAACAGAAAAGTTGATCTTGGCTAAATTTCATTAAATACTTTATCTTGGGGGCAGGGGCAATAAAAAAAAAGAGGCAAAAAAGACTAAAAAAAAAAGAGAAAGACTTAGCTTTAAAAATCACACTCTCTTTCTTAATAAATGATGACCAGAGAGAGTAGTTTGGATTTTTTAGTGGTCTGCTGAACTAGAGTTTGTATTTCCACATGTCCATAAGACGTGCTTTTACTTTCCTGGCTTTTTTTCATAGGAATAGCACTCTACGTTCTACAAGTACATACTTAATTACATAAGGACTTTTACATAGATTGTATACTGGAGTACACAAAGACCAGAGCAACCATGAATAGAGTCATTGATGACAGAAGCTAAGTAGTAAATATAGATTAAAGGCAGCATGAAATAGCTTTTTTAAAAAGCTTTTCAAAGAAGCCTGAGAGCTTGGCTAGAGTCTGTTACACCTGAGGGCCATAACTTAGCCAGGCATCAGCAGAGTATTCTCAAAAGTAACTTGTCATATATCCTGGCATCAGGAAAAGCCACAGTTTCAAAATGCAAACATTAAAAGGAATGGAATCTAGATTCATGATATAAAAAAAAAATAATAAATCTTGAACAAGTTTTCATGGCTCAGTTGTTTTCACTGATAAAATGATAAATTATTTTGTTATTACATAGGAATTAGTAGTAATAATAGTAATAATAATAACAACAACAACAAAGCCTTAAAACCATAAATGCCTTGATGCTGCAAAGAGGATGGCTCATACAAGCAGCGTGTGGGTTAGCATCTCCGCTGTCACGCTGCTTCCCTCTCCCAAAGAATGCCTTTCGCATGGCCTGCCAGCGGAGAGGCCATTTGGGCGCTCGCCCCGCTGACACTCGCTGAGCCAAGGCTGGGCACAGCAGGAGCTCTCTGACCTTTCCGCTCCATCCGCCGCGGCAGCGCGGTGCGCTGGGGCTGTCCCTTCCAGGCAGGCGTGGCGCGGTGACGGGAGGAAGGTCCCTGCAGAGGGTGCTCCAGCCCCAGCTACCTGCCTCTGCCTGCCACAGTGGGTGTGCGTGGAAACCTGCGGGTGGGAAGGAACATGCGGGGGACTCTGGCAGGCTGGGAATGTGTTAGCGAGAGATTTAATCAGGAGGGCCAGTTGCCCAGCAGGCTCGTTTTCCAAAAGTTCAGTACATGGCTTTCCATGGTTGGGTGTAAAGGGAAGTTTCTGCTGCAGTCAAGTGAAACACAGGAGTGTCTGGCACGGGAAAGGGGCTGGGTTGGCTCTTACAATGCTCTAGATCACAGGAAGGTTACTTCCCAGGACGTGTAGTGGCTGCTGGCAGCACTTAAGTAAAGCCCAGAAACACTGTGACCAAAACCACAACCACCTGATGCCCATTTACATACTGCCTTGGAACCAGACAAGTTGAGCAGACTGAGGGCTTTTTCCCAAGAGGTAACTAACAAAAATTCATTGCCATAATTGCAGTTTACAAATTGAAGTCCAAATCAACCATTGAGGCAAAAAACTTCATGCATCTCCCTAGTTTGGTAGATAGTTTAAATAAATAAATATAATATTTTGCAATGTTATCAAACAAATGGGAACAAGTTTAAACTCTCTTAATTCTGCTAGTTCCTCTGGATCTGAGCTACTGCTCTGGCCAGGGATGGTGCAGAAGAGCACCCCCAGGCACTCTGTTCTGCATCTGATTCACCAGATTGCCAAGAGGCACTAAACAGCTGAAGCCAAAGCAGCCTTTATTTTTACATTCTTTAAAAACTGACCATTGTAAAGAAATGGAAAACACCCTTTCTGCTTCACAGACTTCCTAGTTGTAAAGCTTATTAGTAATATTTATTATCCACTCAATTTCCTGCAAAACCCTTCAGGCCAGCCTCTGAAAACCACAAAATGCTGATTGAAACAAAGCACCTCAACCAAAACTAAGGCAGGATCTCATACATACCAGGATCTTCCTTCCAAACTTATTACTAATTCTTCTATTTCTGTATGTTTATTTGGAGACGAGTTTATTATATCTCACTGCCTTTCAGAATTAGCAAGACCAAACAGCCATTACAGTTGCCTTTCTTAGGCTTCTTATTGCATTGGCAGGCACATGAAGGGGTGGGGAGTGTACAATTGGCTTTGCTAAATTAAGGTATCACTTCAATAAGCAGCTGCAGCACATGGGCATGAGAGAAGAGAAGCAAAAGTTTCTGTGGGAGTCATATCCCAACGCATGCCCACAGGGTTATTTAAGGTACTTCAGAGTAAAGCCCACAGAGGGCAGTAGGACGGTCTTCAAAAATACTTTGTTAAGTGGAGTTGGACAAAGAAAACTGCAGAAGAAAAGAAGAGACAAGCTGTTCAGCTCCTAGATTTTATGGGACTGATTCTTCTTTTTTTCCCAAGTGTCAGTTTTGTACACGATTAAACAGCACATTGCATTTCCAGTGAAATCCTGAGCACACCCACGGGACCTGTCCCACTGCAAGCAGAGGGAGCTATTGGAAGTGCTGAGTGTTTTCCACCCTCAAAGTCAGTGTAACAGCTACACAAACAATTAAGGATTTGTGATTTATACACTTTCTGTGGAAATTACTTTGATAAGTCTGCTTACCCATCCCATGCAAATATTTAATGGTATTCCCTGGAGCAGGAAGTGGTGGTTAGACTGGGGGTGTTTCAAGTACTGGCTAACCCTGTGACTAAAACCAAACAGAGATAAAGGGAATCTAAGTGTCTAAAATAATTTTTTAGATTCAAGAGAAGAAATTGATTCAGATTCCTATAAACTGTTCTCTTCTTCAAGATATCTAAATTTCTGTAGATTTAGCTGCCATAATACGATTTCTGTAAGTTGTGACTGAATAAGTGTTTATGTTACAGATTAAATGGTGGCAAATTTCAGGGCAGGAGCAGATTGCACTTCTGCTAAACTTATAAGCACACCACTAGTCAGTGACAGGGCCTTTTCTTCTTCAGGGTGAAGTAACACTGACTGATGCCACAGGCAAGAAATCAAACCAAATATATCTGATAGGGCAAATAAATTTAACTTTCCATATGACACTGACATTTGTCATCCTATATGCAGAGAAATCTCTTGCAGTGCTTCATGCTCACCACTAAGGCTTGTCAGGCACTCAAGGCCAGGGCAAGCATAGGCAACTCTCAGCACTTGCACATTCACACGTATATTTCAGTTCCTTACAGGGCTCATTGAAATCATCATTTTCTAAACAACAGAAATTTTGCATTGTTCTAGAGAAAAAAACCGTGAGAGGCTTCACCGTGAAGGACATGGTATGGCATCTGACAAAGTGACCTCTGTTTGCAATTTCTTCATAGTCACTGATAGGGAAAGAAGACTGCAAGGAAAAACCATGTTCAAGGGAGTAGAGGTAAAGAGGAGCTACTGGCTCTAGCTAGAAAACGGGCACTAGAAGTTGCTTCCCTCTTAACATACTGTTTATATTAGTCAGGCATGCATTTTTGTCTGGTTTCTTTCTTTTTTGGCCATCGCTGCTTCTTGGGCTGACTCTGGTCTGGGAGTTCTTTGCAAATGTTTTCTCCCTCTCTGCTGCCAGAAAACAACGAGGGTCATTTCAGAGCCCAGAGATACCAAGCCAAAAACACCTCCTTTTTGTGGCCTCCAAACTCAGATTCACTGATCACTAAGGTAAATACAAGAGATAAAATTCCTTAAGTAATGACACAACAAAATCAGGTGTCATCCCGTTTATCTCCCCTGTGCCCTTCAGTTGCCATGATTTTTTTTTTTTTGTCTCTCTAGTTTTACGTAAGGCATATTCAGGATCTGTTGTATTTGCCTTAAAAGAGAAAAGCCAGACTCAAGGAAGAGCAGGCTAACTGCCCTTATCTGATGCTAAAGATAGACACAGAGACCTCCATGTTTGGTCTTATGCAATAAACAGTTGGAATTCAATTCCTATAGAAAACCATGGGTGAGAATTCTTCTGTATTTTAATTTATAATAGTGAGGAGCTTATACTGCTTTTGCCTGAGTTAACTACATGAGCTGAAACTGGGATCTTGTTTCCTGTAGCATAACTAAAAGCCAAGCAGGATACTTCTAATGTCCCTCAAAAGGACCTGTTCATTCACACAGAGCCTTTTCTAGGGAGGGCTGATGGTATCAGTGCAGTTTTTTGAGGCCAGCCACTGCTACAGGTGTCCTTGGTTTTTACAGGGCTCTGCCAGTGCAGCTCAGCTCTGCCGGAGCCCCACAGCTTTTCTGCTCTAGCCTCACTGCACTGACAGCAGATCATTGTCCTCACCCTGGCCTTCTTTTCTGCTCTGCCAGCCCTGAGAATAACAAATGATGCTAACACTTACTGGTAACCTTGTGGCTGAGGCTGAGCCACAAAACTTGTAACTGCACATAGAGAGCTACAGAGACAGATCAGCTTCTGCCTTCCTGAGCCAAATATACTCCCCCAAAAGGAATGGTCCCCTCACATATTGTCATGCTTTCTTAGCAACTATTACTAAATACTCTTTATTTTTTGTCTTTTTAAGCTTTTCTTTGCAGTCAGTTCATGAGAGATAGAGACCTTTCTATTCTCCTTTCCTCATTCTCTCTATCTTTTGCAAGAGCTTCAATGATGTTGCCCTTAAAAAGTCAGCAATTGCTCCCAGGAACATTATTGTCCTTGTGTAATTAGCAGTATCTCAGGAAACAGCCTGAGACCCTGTGGGTCAACACTGCCTGGTGTAATGGCAACTGCCTGATCTGCACAACTCTTTGGTGTCTCATCCAGCTATGCTATCATTATCTGAACTTGATGTGGACCAAAAATAAAGTCCTGTTTTTAAAAATTATTTTAATGTAAACTTCTTGAGAACAGGCTGGGGGAACCACCACTGTCCAGCTGTGAAAGGGAGTGAATGAGAGGGAGGTTTTTGAGCTGCCTGAAATAAATTTTTAAGTAAGGCTGGCAGAAATTTTATGCTAATATTTAAATTAAAATAACCGCACTAGATTGATTTCTGTCTGGAAAGAAGAGACAACCAGAAGTGGGATTAGCACAAGGTTTTGATAGCTGTAAGTAGATATTTGCCAATGCTTCTAAGAGCCTATTTTCCCTTCAAAGTAGTGCATGGATTAAAAAAATTGGTGAGGAAAAGAAATGTAGAAGTGGTTGGGATGGAAGTCAAGTCTCCTAAGACTGGAAATCTTTCCAATTTCTCACATGGATCCAGAACCAGAACTTGAAATTCCTTTAAAACCAGCGGCCCCCAGACACCTAAATTTAAGCTGGGGAGAAGATCCTCCTTGTTCTAACAGTTGTACAACCTGTCATTAGTATTTGCAGACTAAAATAAGACAGAAACAGTCAACAGAAGGATGCAGGTGGTGCTGCTAACTTTGTTTGTAAACAGGCTGACAAACACCTCTTTTCTTACTGAGTATTTTCTCCTACCCTTGGCCTAGACTGGCAGGGACTCTGTCTGGTCTGTTCCACAGTAAGATTACCAATAGCTTGAGACTGGAAAAGAAGCTTGCTTGCCCAAAGGCTTCTTGTGTTTGCACAGCTATCCTGTCTGGGTTCCCTGTTGTTCTCTTGTTATTTACATCTCTACCTGTGGCAGCACTACCATGACAATTCCTGGAAGATGCAGAGTTTTTGAAACTTCACTTAAAAGACTCCCAAACTCTCCTAAGCGACTTAGTCAATGCTCTTCTACATTTGGAATGAGAAGGGCTTCCTAAAGGCAAACCCTTATCTCTCCTGTGACAATGTAAGTTGTAAGGGAGAGTTCTTATCCTATCTAGCACTGACTCAGAAAATTGCTTTTCTTCTTTCACAACAAGCTGAGAGGTTAGTGTACAGCCTTGTCAACAAATTGAAAAAATGTAGAGAAAATCTTCTCTAGACATCTGATATTTTTTTCTTGTCTCAACTCTCTTAAACTAATCCATGGCTTTTGTGAGACTTGCAATCCACAGTTAGGCATAACACTCAATCCAAAACCCCACCAGTGTGAAGCAGAGAAAGGAGGCTGTTTCAGAGACTATATTCATGTCTGTTTGTCTCAGGACAAGAATGGTCTCTTAACAGTAGCAAAGCACTTGAAACATTCATTTTGTGATCACTTAAAATCACTAAAACCTTCTTGCTGTCCCTACAAGCTGTCACCTACTTTATATTTGTGCAGTAGATTATTAATTCCTATTTTGTACCTCTCCATATTGAATATTATTTCATTTGATCCTCCAGCACCTGAAGACCCCTTTGAATTCTGACCCTGCTCTCCCATGTGCTTGTATGCTCATCAGCATGACACCACCGTCACATCTGATAAGCATTATCTCTGCTGCACCTATGAAGTCATTAAAGACAAGAGTCTTCCAATTGCTCCCTCCCATTTCATGCAAAGCTCCAAGGAATGTTCAGTGAATAAGCTTTTCCATGGGACTGTGACTGAAATTCCTGGAGTTTCACATGGGTTCTGAGTCCATAGCTGCCTTATGAGTATCATGTGAAGGAACATGGAAAACCTTGTCCAAGTCAGAATTTAGGACATCTCCTTTTTCTTCCCTGGTTCGTTCCTCTGTCAAAAAACAGTGGGCAGGTGGCTCTGATAGGATTTTTTCTTGACAGGTGTGTGTGCCTTCAACTTACCATTTTGTTATCTTCTATAGGCTTATGCACAGCTCATTCTTCCCCCTTTTTCCAGAAATTATAACTGTGGTGACTACTACCTAGTTTGTTCCACTCCCTTTTCTCCTTCCTTCAAATCTATCACTATCTACTCTTATCTTACACTTTGGAATCTCATCCCTTTCCTGTAATAGCTCAGAAATATTTCCTAATATTTCTCAGCCAGTTCCCTTAATGCTGGACTTATAAAAGGTGCATGAAGACATGTATCTGAGCAGTGCCTGAATAATCCTAGGGTTGTGTGGAACTACACAAATCCAGTTCCAGTCTCTTAGAGGCCCATTCTCTCTGACACTGATCATGAGCCAACCCAGTTCTTAAAGCACAACAACCACATGTGTGCATGTTGAGCCTGACCTCCTTATCTCTGCCAGACCCCACTGTTTCTTCTCACTAGCGCACATTGCAGGGGTGCAGACCCATCCAGGAGACTGCCACAAAACTGCTTAGATCTGCTGGTCCTGAGTCTGGTTGGGTTCAGCATGCAGCTTCTCCATCCCAATAAACAGTGTATTCTTCCCTACCAGCCAAACAATGGTGAGTTGACCAACATGCATCCCACTACATTGGTCCAGTTCAAAAAAGGTTAGCAGATGGAAATAATTACTCTTAAAAATACAGTTTGTGATCGCCCCAATCTCATTGTCTACTATAGAATAGGCAAATGCCTTGTGTGTTTACGACTGCAACATTACAACAGAGTCATACAGCTTGTTTCCACTTTACAAAGAGAGGCAATTCAGTGACTTGACACAGGTCAAAAGAAATACTAAGCAAAAATTTTTCTTGTGGAAAAGTACCAGCAAAAGATGCTGGATGTCTTTTCAGAGTTCAGTGCCTCATAACAGTTTCATTTATCCAGAACTAGAATGCCCCAGAAATTAACTATACCCATTGTCTAAAGCAAACAAAAATAATTCTCCATACCTTACAGTTGAAGAAAAAAACACAACTGGAAGAAGATAGTAATAGTTTGCTCTTACCTGCAGACTTTACTGGAAGAGGAAATGGACTGACAGTCAGATTTTGCCTTATGATCCTGGATACAGGTGCAGTTATAACTCTGGAAAAAGGCTGAGGAAATGCTCTCTTTGATGTTTATTTACTTTGTCAGGTACGTTCAACAGATTGCATCAAGGAGCTCCCAGAAAAGCATGTGTGAGAATCACACCCCCACCTTGGATGGTTTTCCCAATCAGAGGCCATGTCCTTGTACCTTGGTTTGAGTCATGTGGCTTCCTTGCAGTACTTAAAGAGCAGAATGTGTGCAGGTTATCAATCATCAGGTGTATGCCTTCTAGGGTGGAAGGGAACATGCAGAATTCACAGCTATTGCTAGAAACTTCTGAAAATCTGGTTCTTTGGAGGCTGACTGGTGTTTTATTACATTAGGAAAAAGAAAAGTTTGTTTTGCAGTTTCTGGCAAACCTTTTCTTTGAAAACTCAGTCTTAGTTTGAACTGTGTTATGTTCAAATCATTTTAACTCTAAGATGTTTACTAAACAGTTTTTAAACAATGATTAATTCTAGGGAACATCATAAAAGGTTCTAGAAACATATAAGAAAGTACTTCTAGGTCAACAAATGACAGGTGTTCATCTACTCACTTGTTGAGATGTTAATAACAATCAGATCGGTGCCTTGAGAATGCCAATGCTTACTGGTTTTCAGCCTCTAACTTCAGAAGCGCAAAGAGGGCTTCTGCAGAGATCATCTCCTAACCCAAGACTGTCACAGCAAATCCCCACCCCAGAGCCTGAGGGAATACTTGAAACCCCTCTTTCCAAAGCTGATAAAGCTCTGTCAAGCTGAGGCCCAGCACCCTTTGCAGGTGTGTGTCTCAAGCCTACCGGGTCTCTGCTGCTCACATGTTGAGGTCACTTTCCAAATGTGATACACTGTGGGAGCAAAGAATTTCCTCTGGTTTAGTAAGCTGTTTCTTAAAATAGTAGGTAAGTGCAGTGATCTGAGTCAGGGTACTCATATCCTGAGTGCAGCCAGAAAGGGCATGTCATGCTCAGCCAACAAAGGAAGATTTCCCTGTGCGACTTGCCACCACTGCACAGCTTAAAACCGGTGGGTGACCGCAAGAGATAAAAGAATTTTTTTTCTATTTAAGCCTTCAAAGCATCTGGCAAGACTTCAGAAAGGGAACTGCTTTTGTATCATGGGAGTTGTGCAGTGAAAACTGAGCAGGGGCCAGTTCCACCTAAATCTCCCCTCCAGACTGCTGGAACATGTCCAGGACCATCACCACCCTCGCTGACAGACAGAAGGAAAGAGAGTTCACCAGTATTAAAGATGAGAGCTGCTTGGCTTGAATTTGAGTCAGATGCCTATAACCCAGACTGTAGTGGCAGCCTTCACCCTCTGTAAATCAAGAGCAGGTGGGAGAGAGGGAACATGATCTCACCTGCAGTACTGTCAAAGACTTACAAAGAAGTGTCTTCACATAATTTTCCCAATTTCTCAGCCTTTCAGTTTGTCCTGTCATCTGACTGCACACTCCTTGAGTATCCTCACCCTTAAGATATTTTGTTTTAACTGAACCCAAACTTGAGTCTACCCTAAAGTTATCTTACTGATGACATTTAGTTCATGTGCCTTCACCCCTTCTTCTCTGCAGTTTTGCCTCCATAGCAGCTGAACAGGAAGGAATTATGAAGGAATACACACATTAACTTTCAATTTGGAATGTGTGCATTATGGCCATCTTTCTTCTTTCTGCTTTCCTGTTTTTTCCTGTTTGAGTGTGGCTGCTTTCATTTAGAAGTGACCAAAACTACAGAAACCTTTATGAAGGAAATTAGTTGCACTTCAAGTCAGTTATTTAGGAATGATGAATACCTAACAGAAAAAACATTAAGTCTGTTGTTGGCCCAGAGGTCATGACTCAAGCAGGCTGTTTGTCCCACAAGGGAACTTGCTTTCTTCCAATTAGAAGAAAGAAATATGTTGGCAAGCAAAGGCAGCATACATTGAAATGTGTTCTGCCTGTACCCAGGCTGCTTCAGTCTGATGGGATTTCATTTATTCTATCTTCATCAAACTCCTTAAACTTCACTCAATTCAAATAAACAAAATGAGAGAAACCAGAGTATAGTTATGTTCTGAAAGACGTCACAAATTTCCAAACCATCTCCCCTCATTAGCATATTTTGAACTTCTTTGTCTGCAAACAGAAGGACATCTTTTTCAGAAAGCACCAGCATCTGTTTAAGCTAATATTAATCTCCTTTAATAACAGCAGCTAGTTTCAAACCACTCCCCATTTCCTTTGCATTACTGACCATTGACAGAGGAACTTTCCTAAATGGCAGTGGTCACTCAGTACCCCAGAGGCAGCGCTGTCTGTCACTTACATCTCTCCAGGAGTGGAAGGCGTGGAAGACCTCAGGTGCCCAAGCTGGAGTCACCTTAGCCGTGTTGTTTCACCAGGCACTCTCTTGTGCTCCAAACCACTGGGGGAAGAGTAAGATTATTGCTGTCTCCCTTCCAAACTCAGGTGCAAGCCACATGCCTGTCCCACATAGAGAATATGCCAGATGCTCACAAGTGATGCTGGGGAAAAGGCACAGCTGATCCACTGATTAGGTGGTCAAGGTCTGGCCTCCAGTCTAAAACCAATCATAGTTATTTACAGAACAATTTGCAAGAAGGGAGGAAGAAAAGAACTTTTATTTACATCTTTCATAGTTTGGGTTTTTTTCTCCATCAGGTGCTCAGCTAAAAGAAAAATACATATATTAATAGACACAAAAATGTGTACTTTCTCAATATTTGTGTATCCCTATTCCAATAAAAAAAATTAGAAATTAAACCAGCATCTATTTTCCATTAAAATATTGTTAGAAAATATTCAAAAATTATTTAAATAATACTAAAAAATAAACATTTATCTCCATAAAGCTGGGGCATTAAGGAAAGCAAAAGCAACCACCAGATTGATAGAAAAATCCAGACTTTGGCAACTCGGTGCTGGTTCACTTCTTCTCCCATTTGCAGTCAGTCAAGCCTTTGCCTTAGCTCTTCCCTCTTTCTCTCTCTTTTTCCCCCCTCTTATCCACTGGGAATATTCATTTGCATGTGACCAGCTTTAGATGTTTCCCATGAACTGAGGAGCTAAACTGAGGGCATTGCTGTGCCTGGGCTGATGCAAAGATACTGCACATCTGTGTAACCTGTAGCCCTGTCTCAACACTTGGTTGTAGCCCAGAATCAAACCCAATGATAGCACTGGTGTGATTGAGTGCATTTTGGGCAGAGGCTGGAAGCAGGCATGCAGTGTTTGCATTCCCTCTCCAAACCATTTCAAGGCTTTGTGCCAGCTGACAGGAAACTGATTAAATATGGTGTTGCTCTTACTTGTTGAGAGAAGCTCCATGGGCAGGAGGCAACTGGAGCATGCTCCAGTTACTACCAGACAGAGCAAGCACAGCCAGGCAGCCAGTCATTGTCTCTCTCATGCATTTGGACATGAGGGATCCTCCATTTTGGGTTACTCCAGCATCACTGAGGATAAATTGGACCTCTTTCTCCAGAATCCCATTTGCTTTCCATTTCCTTTACTGCCTTCACATCCAGGCCATGTGGCAGTCCAGGACATGTCCAGTCTGAAGGCTTGATTCATAGAAGCACTAAAGTCCAAAGAAGATACTCCACACCTCTGGTACTTTTTTCAGACTTCATGCTTTGGTTCACAGCCTCTGTCAAAATTGGTTGCAACAGTATAAGCAAGGCAGACAGTCCCATCTGTATTCTTCACTTTCCTGCTGAAGTTCACCAGTCCTATGGGTTGTGGTAACCTAGGGCAAACTTCTGCACCAACTTCTATGAGAAGTTTGCAGACCAAGTTACTGGTGTCAGGTCATAGCAGTAGGTGATGTTTGTCTCAACAAAGGTGAGCAGCACAGTGCCTGTGCTCCAAACAAAGTGTGCTTGTCCATAATTCCTCTCCGTGTTCATAGAAAGTACTGAAAGATTAAGAGAGGAATGAGAGGATACAGCATAAAGATGCTGATCTTCAGTGAAAGAGTCTCCAGCACACTGGTAATTCAGTGCTCTGGGGTTAGAAGTGAGTTGAGTATGGTGGTGTTTTACCTCTGACATCAGACTGAAGTGAAATGCTATGCTGATTACAATGATTCATGGTTTAAATATAAACCTTTCCTAATTTGATCCAAGATTTTTCATAGAAATGGTGTTTTATTTCTTCTTCTGCACATGCTAAATTCTGAGGGGTATTTAGAGCTTTTTGGTGACACAGATTTGTTGCTTTCTCCAAAATATTTAGCTGTACAAGCTTATGCTGTTTAGGTCTGGAATGTCTCAAGATGGAAGAGGGAAATGAGACTGCCTGGAGCTGAGCCCAGCATTTCTCTGGCAAATGTGCATCAATAAAACAAAACATTTACACAAATAAATAAGAGAAAGGGGAAAGAGGAGTGGGGAACCCAAATATCTCTCCCCTTATTTATTATTTATTTATTGAGTGAAAACTCTTGTTTGAGCTTTCACTCAAACACAAATATTAGAGATGGGGAAAGGGAACAGGGGAAGAGGATAACTTGGTAAACAGAAAAGAATGTGAAAAAGTTGTATTCCAGCACAATCTAAAATTTTCCAGGGAGACAAATGGGGATAAGCAGCTAGTATTGTGTGGCCTTTTATAGGAAGTCTTCCATTCATAGGAATTCTCTTCCTTTTTCCATGACCATATCTCACTGCTCTTTTTTCCTCACTGTTTTCTGATTCTGGATTAATAGGTCCTCTCTACAGTTAACCACAGCAAGTATTTTGTGTACAAGTCACTTTGCATCTCACAGAGTTTTGGAGAAGAAACCTGAGAGAGACCTACCAAAGCAACCTCCTGAGCTAATATTTTACTTTAATAATAAAACAATCTCTTTTGAACCAGCATGTTTAAGGTAAGTGGAAAGGAATGCAATCTTTCATCTACAGATCAGAAAGCAACGAACTCCATCTCTCCCCAAAACTTCACTTTCTGGTGTGATCTATGAGACAGAAGCTGTGGTGGTTTCTGTCTGGAACAGAACTGCCCCAGGGAACATGACTGAGACATGCCACTAAACAACACCAGGTGAGAGCCTGACTGCTGTGACCTCAAGAAAGAGTCAAGAAGGTGACAGAAGCAAAAAGATCATCCTTCATTCCAGGGCTGCCTTAAGATAAAAAGGTTTTCATGGACTTTGACTCAATCTGTTGTGCTCCTTCAGGGAATTTTAGCTTTAACTTACTTTCCATGAAACCAAAACATCATTGTAGTCATAGTCCTTCTAGAAAGCAGGAATGTCTGCGAGTTACTTTCAGAGAGGCATAAACAGGGTTCCCTGAAAGTAGGTGATATTGGATAAGAATGCTCATCCAGATAATCTCAAAATACTCATTTGAGCAAAAATGCAGCAGGTGGGAATCTGGCATAAGCAGTCATTTTTGGCATAGAGGTATCTAAACTGGGAAGCACATCATTTACCCCTGACATTAAGAAAAAGTAAGAGTTTCAGAAGGTCCTAACTTATTAAGAGAACTGGGCAAACTGCCTTTGCTGGTGTTTTAAGAACAAAATTAACACTTACACTGAAATAACAGTGTTCATTATCCTTTTTCAGAAGAAATATCAAAATAAAATTGAAATTTGTAAAGAGGCAAAAGAAAGATTTGAAAATCCATATAAAAAACATAGAGAGGGATCTAGAGAAAAGGTTCTTTTACTAGCAAAAGAAAGCACATGAGCAAGAATAGAAGAAGGCAGACATAAGCACACCCATGTAAGAGATCATTTAGGCATCCCTAATGACCTCAAATTAAAACATAGCTCCACAGGAATTTGAAAGACATGGCCCTTGTCTTGAGATCTTGCTTGAGAAATAGTGCTCACAGGAATGCAAAAGTACCCAGCAGAGATTTATGGACAGCAAAGTACCCCTCATAGTCAAACATGGCTGTTAACATGGTGCTACTCAATGCCTGTTTTAGTGGTATTTTGTGCTGTCCTCGGAAGCAATAAAAGATGGGCTCAATGACAAACTTTTTGTGTAAGCCACTGTGGCAATTCCTGTGCTAGAGTGCTGCACCGATAAGGTGCTGATATATATATCTTGTTCTAATCCAGTAAGGAAAATCCATTTTTCCTTTCTAGGAGTCACTGGTTTTGCATCATTTTTCCCACTGAAAAAATCTCCCAATAATTTACCTGTATATTGCTCAAGAAAGTGCCTGAAAGCAGTGCTTGCTGCAGTACTGGACAAGAGGAGCCTCCTGTCTGACTTCTCTGAAGCAGCTGAATTTCTGGGGCCACAGCCTCACTTTTTCAGAAAAGACAGCCTCACATGCCAGGTCAATCAGAGAGGCTGCCTCTGTTCACTGCTGAATTTGAATTAAGGATTTTTCTATTCTTCGTTGTTCAATGACTTTGGAATTTTAAAGAATAGAATAAATTGCAACGGCCAAATTTCTGCATTCAAAACAAGCTAGCACCAAGAAGGGGGTAATTAGTCAGATGAATTAGTCTGTGGAGAGGGAGTCAATCTGGATGCTTAAGAGAGCAATCACAGAGCTCTAGAGATGGACTCATGGGTGGGTTTTCCAGGGACTGGGGAAATTACTGAGGCAGCCAGACCAGTAACAGCTGCTGTAACAAAAGCACAAACTAGATGCCAGGCCCTGTGAGCTCAGGAGGAAATACAAATGAGGATCTGACACTGAACGCTTGAGGCACTGACGTCAACAGAGTTGCACCAGGAATGCTCTTGGCCTCTCTGCAAACCTAGCTCCACCAGAATTCCCCCTGCAAAGTCCCTGGAACTCCCATCCAAACCCTCTGCCCTTTGAAGCCATAGACCCCTTTAGTGTTTGTCTGTTGAGAACACGAGGGGTTGAAAGCCTGTTTTCCACTTTGCATCCCGCTGCACAGCATACAGCGTCTGCAGCAATTAAACCCAGCTGGCTGGGGCTGCATTGATCCCAGCTGCTGAGTGAAGCCCAGGCTGAAACCAGGCTATGAGCTCCTGCTTCGGGGTTTCACTGCAAGCTGTAGTGAAAGCCAGGTCTGCTCAAGTTCACAAACGCTTTGACAAACCAGGTCAGGCTTGAATCACATCTGACTGTTTTGAGAGGAAAAAACGTGCAGTGTGGAGAGATCAAGAAAGTTTTTTGGGTTTTTTTTAGTTTTGTTTAGAGGGTTTTTTTGTCGTTGTTGGTTTTTTTTTTTTTCCCTTCTGAGAAGAAACCCGCTTTGTGTGTGAGAGCTCAATAAATATCCAGGCAGCTCAGGGCAGCCACAGTTGTTGGGAATTTCACTCCCATTTCCCTGGGTGGGCTGGGTTGTGAGCCAGGCTCCGAGCTGGAATTTCAGGCCACAATTTGGACAGGCATGCGAAAATTTTGATCTCAATAAGAATGAGCAAGCAGAACTCGCCCAAAGCCCCCTTCCAGATACAACTGTGTTGGAGCAATAACAAAGACCTGTAGGAGAGTTCTAACTTAGCAAGTTCAGCCCCATCTCCGAGAGCTGCCTGGTCTGGGGTAGTCTCTCTGGAAGGACAACTTTTCCTCTAAGGCTTTTAGCTTTCTAGATCCTGGTAAATATTGTAGAAGGTGGTACACCATATACAGACTCACACTTCTGTGTCAGATCCCCAAAGATAACACACACTGAGAAGAACAGGTATTTTTCAAACCTACAGCTGTAACAAACAAACACCTGGGCATTTTGTATTTTCAGAGGAGGTCTGAGCCAGTGGAGGTTTTGGCAAGAGGGAGCAGCTTTATGCCTGTTCTGTACAGCACAAGGCACCGAGTCACAAGGGATGTTTTATCTGCAGAGACTCCGTGTTTCAACAGGTCCCTTGCGTACGGCCCCACGGAGCGTATCGCAGTACAAACAGGGAGCAGGTGGAGCCTCAGGAGCCCATGAGACTTTTCCAGCTGGGAGGCTACACAGAGCCAAAGGGGAAGCCATAACAGCTGCTGTCCCATGGGGTCCTGCCAGACCCCCAGGTATCACCTGCAAACCTGGGAAGAGCTCAGATCTGGCTCTGATCATCCCCCTCATCACTCCTCATTTACTTTTTGCTAAACCAGGAAAAGCTTTCCCTTTTCTACTCTATTCATAAACCAGCCTGCCTTCTGCCCAACTTCTAGTCCCCTTCTCCTTTGGTTTGGATTTCACCTATGTGTTTGTCATGGCTTAGGAATGCTACTCCCCAGTTCAGTGCTCCTACTGAGACTCTCAGATCACATGCCACTCTCTTGCTCCCCCTTCTCCTCCCCGTTCCTGCTCTGGTGGAATGGAGTGGAGAACTGAGACACAAAAGATGAAGATCATGGGATGAGATAAGAACAATTTACTGGAAACAGCAATGATATAAGAAAAAAACAATAACAGCGTTTATTACAAAAGTACACAAAAGAGAGGGTGATTCATGAGCAAAAATGCTCACCACAGACCCCAAGACAATGAAGAATGGTGCACAGTTTATCTGCCCCTCCTGCCCACCACATTTTTTTGGCCAGAAGCCACACCCTTCTTTTACTAACCCAGAGAGTTCCTTTCCTCCACCCCCAACAACCATGTGAGGTGGTATAGACTAACAACTGTCTCATGGCCAAAACTAGGACAGAGATGCTACTCCCTCACAAAAAATATCAAAGAGTGCATGCACTTTCCTGGGATAATGTGCAAGGGCAATTCTTACTCATCACCCATGTGCCTCATCTTAAAAACCAGGGCTCATTCCATCTGAAGCACAGCCTTTGCTCTCAACCATTTCTACTGCAGATAACAACCTGGAAGATCCTATGGGTTATATAGGCTGCCAGAGGGAGTATTCTCAGGGATTATGCAGCTTGGTAAAGTTAGTATTTGCTTCAGGAAAAGGAAAAGTTACAGGCCTTCCAAGTCCACTAGTATCAAGGGATTCATCCTTACTCCCAAATGATTAGCTATTATAAGGATTAAAAGCTACAGAAATAGGACATAAGGAAAGAGCAGAGAAAAAAAAAGGTGGGGCAGGCATATTTTTGACCTAGTCTATTATCTAATTGTTTTGAGAGTTAGAACATTGAATTTTCTGCTAATCATTTGTTAGCTTTTTATTATTATATGCTTTCTCAAAATATTTGAATATACTCTACCATTTTCAGCCACACTTTTAAGGGTTACAGAAATAGATGGGTCTACATAAAGAATGATATCACAGCCAGCATGAAAAAAAATCTCTGCAGTGTGGGAAGTTTGGACTGAACAAAAAAAAAAAAAAGTTACTAACTGAAGAAATAGGGGCTGAATTTCTTCTGCCATGAGAAAAGGAACAGAGAAAAAGGGATAAAGGAAGGAAAGAAAGTAGGGCAGAGCTCACTGGGGAACACAGTAACCAACCTGACTCACCAGTACTCTGGCACAAGTGCAGTGGGGGTCCACGACCTGATTTGGTATCCCCAGCGGTCTCTCGCCCTAGATCTGGCAGGGTCACAGTCTTCCTGAGCTGAACCTGAAAAAGTCAAGTCTGTCTGTGGTAGTGGGGGGAAGTTATTCTGCAAAAGTTTTCTTGATAGAATCTGAGAAAACATATCCTGCCCTGAAGGACAGAAGGAACAATCCTTCTGGATGAGACCTGTGGGTGATGTTCTCTGGGATACTTTCACTTAGCAGTGTGTAGCACATTGCTAGTAAGGCATTATGAAAGTGCAAATTCAGAGAAGAAAAACAAACTCTAGCCAGACTCTCAGAATTGAGCTCTATCTGCTGTTTTGGCTGAAAAAAAAAAAAAAAACAAAACCAGAAAACAAAAAAAAAAACCGAGGTATACTCCTAAGTCTGCAAATATGGCAAAAACAAGCAAAAGATTTTTTTTGATGCACGTGAAAAGGACTTAACCTGAAAAAAAGAGAAAGATGTGAGTAGGGAAAAGGTAACGTAATACAGTAGGTCTGAAAGATTCAGTTCTAGAGTATTTTTCAAGTCAGACTGGCCATGATACTAAGAAATCCTGCAGAGGGACTGGGTTTGTTTTAGCAGAAAGGACAGGAGGGAAAAGTAACAATCTGTGATGCTGGGAAATCAGAATAAGTTAGGTTGAAAAAGACCTCTGAGATCATTGAGTCCAACCTTTTACCAATCACCACCTTCTCAACTAGGTCAGGGCACTAAGTGCCCCATCCAGTCTTTTCTGGAACACCTGCAGGGACAGCGACTGCACCACCTCCTTGGGCAGTCCATTCCAATGTTTAACAACATTTTCTTTGAAGAAATTCCTCCTGATGTTCAATTTGAACTTTCCCTGGAGCAGCTAAGGCTATGTCCTCTTGTCTGGTTGCAAGTTGCACCCAAAGCCTTTCCCTCATTCACTGGGCAGGTCACCTGGTCATATAAGTCAATCAGGTTGGTCAGGCAGGACTGCCTTTCTCAAACCCATGCTGGATGGGCCTGATCTATTGGTTTTCCTGTGCCTGCCATGTGATCACACTCAAATTATCTGTCCTCAAAATTATCCCATAACCTGCTCATGCACCAAGGTGAGGCCGACAGGCCTGTAGCTCCCTGGATCCTCCTTCTGGCCCATCTTGTGGATGGGCATCACACTGGCCAACCTCCAATAATCTGGGCCCCTCCCAGTCAGCCAGGACAGTTAATAAATGATGCAGAGTGGCTTAGCAAGCCCTGCTGCTGCTCCCTCAGCACCCTTGGATGTAGTACATTCAGTCCCAAAGACTTGTGAGCATCACAGGAGGTCTGTTCTGCTCCCTGTCACTGTCTACCAGCTCAGGGAGCCAGTTGCCCTGAGGATAACCACCTTTAAAGACAGGCACAGAAGGCATTAAGTACCTTGGCTTTTTCCTCATCCTTGGGGACTGTTTCCTCCTGCCTTAGATCCAATGTACTTATAAAAACACTTTAAATTATTATCTTTCACAGCAGTGGTCAGATGGAGTTCTAGCTGAGCTTTTGCTTTTCTAATCTTCTTTCTCCACAACATAATGGCATCCTTGTACACATCCTGAGAAATCACAGAGATCCATTTTGTGATGTGTGAGGAAGGAGTATCAGGTCCTTGGGTTCTTTCAAAGACCTAAATGCTTTTTCTGGAGTACTCAGCTCTAATGGTCAGATGGTTATTCCATTTCCCAAGCGAGGATGTATTGGAAATGTGAAGAACAGCACTGCATCTAACTCCCTGCTCTCCAAAATCTTCACATTTCCACAAGAGATATGGAAATTCTTACCATTTTCAGTGGGCATTTCTTAGCTGTCCACTGAATGCCATCTCTCTACCCTACTGCATGCCAGCCCATCAGCCTGGAGCTCACAGTAGTTACTAAATCACTCAAGGGTTAACACAAAAGAACGTGCAGCAGAGGGAAGGTTACCTGAAGCCAACTTTCATCACCAGCTGTTTACATGCCCAGCTTTTTTTCCTGTTCTTCACTCCCCAACTGAACCTTGACCTGAAACAACCTGTGTGTTTTTTAAAAACTTTCCACCCAAGTGAACAAGAAATCCTGCTGATTTCAGCACGAAGGAAGAAACCACTTAAAGTAAGCAATAATAATGAAATCAGGCCCTAAAAGTTTAGATCAGGCTATGGAAAATTGCACCAGTGACTCATTCTGCCTGGTGACTCCTCATTTAGAATGCTGAGAAATACAGCTCTGCTTGGAGATGATCTTTGTATGTGAGGGTACAAAGAAGAAGGATAAAGGATGTACAACATCATCTTGCAGATGAGAAGAGAGAAAACCTGCAACACGTGTTGGTGTAATGGGACAATGAAGCGCAGCAGACCTGACTCCTTCCCAGAGTCTGTCCAGATTTCAGTCTCTGTGAAATCAGGATCACAACAGATCAATAACATCCCAGAAGCAGCTCTTGTGTGTCTGAACAGCTGATCAGTGCAGCCCATCTACTCAGAGTTCAGTGCTTTGGTGTGCCCTGGCAGCACAGCATCAGGTGGAACAGGAGAGCTGGACAGGCAAGGGGTTATAGCATGGTGCCTGCAGCAGAGTGCTTTAAATCACAGACACAGAAACAGAGGATTCATCCAAAAAATTCTCTAAAAAATAATAAGAAATGGGGAAAGGCCTGGACAGCCACAAGAAGGAAACACACCTAATTAAAGCTTTGGCAGTGTGCCTCAGAGCAAAGCTGCATGTAGTGGCTTCCCAGAAGCAGGGTCCTGTGCTGGTCAGTGTCTTGCAGCAATGCTCAGGAACAATGGAAGACCATCACTCAGCTGAAGGCAGGCAGGCAGAGGGACAGGTCACCCAGCTCTGCCAGGGTAGTGGGGACAGGTGGATGTGGTGGCAGCTGCTCTGTGGAGTGGGGAGGGAGCACCCAAGCACCATGAAGCTCTGCACTGAGGGTGGGAGCTGGGAAAAGCAGAGCATTTTACCCACTTCCACAAGAAGGGAATAAAAGTTACAAAATGAGACCCTTAATTGCAGAGTAGAGACATATCATCCCCTCTACTCTGCACCCCCATGGGGATGTGCCACGCAGATGTCTCTGTCTGGGGTGGTTGCCAGCAGGGCTTTGCAGAGGCTTTGTCTCTGGGCTGTGCACTGGCAAAGAAATTATGGCTTTTATGTGCTCTCTAACTGCAATTGCAGCTCCAGCTTTATGCTCCTGCTTTGCTGGAAGACAGTTTGTCCCTCCCCTCCCTCAATTAGCCCTCCTGAGGAGCATAGGGGTGTTATCACAGCCCAAATGACAGATCAGGAAAGAAAAGACTGATGAGTGAAATCACAGATTTGACATTGGAGGCTGAGGTGAAGGTATCCCCATAACACAGGCATCATGCCTGCAGGCAGAGTTGCTGCAAAACGAGAGCCAGAGGCAGCAGCTGTAGGGGAGGAATGTAACTGAGCTCACAATCCTTCCTTGGACACTTTCTGTGGTGCCTGGAGGAAGGTCACTGTCATGACAGCAGGAACTTCAGTCCTCCATACTGTTCAAGCAAGACAGACAACTCAAAAGAAGGAGCACTTCAGTGGCCCCAGGACATGTGAAAGGAGCAGCTCAGCTGTCAGTGGGTAGAGATAAAGGTGCCCAAAGGACAGATGGTGTTGAGAAACTCATCTGTTTGTCAGAGGACAGCCCTGAACCTCTGAACCACTTACCTCTCTTATTGCAGGGCTGCTTTTTCACTGGGAAGCAAACAGGCAGGAGTGACTCACTCAAATAGGAGCTCGACCGCAGGGTTGGAGAGTGCCCCCTTGTCACTGCCCCCAGAGGCTCCCTCAGCCTGGGCACATTTTGCAAGGCAAGGGCAGATAGTGCTGCTACTTTTGCCACCTCGCCTTTAGCATGAGAGGAGGTGAGGCACCAGTTAATTAATTCTGTTCTGTCATGGAACAGGAGGAAAAAAAAAAGGAAGTGTTGTTGTGGGTCCCCCTGAGAATTACTTATTTTGGAATATCTGGCAAATTGAAAACATTTGGCTTCAGATTAAGTGAAATGTTTTATTAGGTGGAAATCTAGTAATTTCCCTTGGGAGGCGTTTTCTACAAAAGCCTAAAGAATCAGACAGAATGGCTGGATTCCCAAAAGAACAGAAAGTGTTCCTGGGCTACAGAAGAGAGGTGGTACCACTTGGGCTGAATGAAGCACCTGGCCATGGAACCCCCTTTGACCTTAGAAGTTATTGGAAATGAAGAGGAGCAGCTTCAGCAGAGACAGAAGGCAGAGTAGCCCTGGCAGTGGTTGTTCATCATGTAGGAGAGAATCCAGGTTCATGGACTTCTATCTGCCCTAATTACCCTTCCTCTTAGGGGCTCCCAATCAAGGAACCATCAGATACCTCTCTGTGTATTTCAGGCTTTCTCCTGAAGCCATCCCCCATTTCTACAACAAAACCTAATGCAGACCCCCCTGGTGACTGAAGCACTTGGGCATCAGCCTTTGCCAAAGGAGGCTTGGATGTGGGTCTCTCACAGCAAAATACCTTCTGCCCTAGTGGGTGGACTGGGAAACCCTGCAGTAACTGCTAGCCAGTTCTGCATAGGAACCCAGTCTGCAAAACATGAAACATCCTGTTACAGAAACATCAAAAAATTGATCAGTCTACATTCAGCCATAGATAGACAAAACAATCTGCTTATTTTTACATAAACCAGTCAATCATTTTGAGCAATCGGGTACTGCAGTCTTTGGCAAAATTAAAACAAAATCTGGTAAGGTGGAGCAAAAAAATGTAATATGGACATATTTCTGGATTTAATTTTTCTTGTATCTTTGCATTAATTATTCTTTCACTGGCTTTTGTCAGTGATGAAAATGGACACACTTTTTTTGACCACATGCAACTCTTTCGGTAAGATTTGAATAAGCAATAAAACTATGTGGCAGAACCCAAATTGTGCGGTACCAGGCAGATGTGCACTGCTCCAACAGATATGTGAGCAAAACCTCCTATATTCCACTGATATGTAGGATCAACAAGGTTATTTGGGATCTATGAGGGTGCTGTAAATACTAGAGGGAAAGACAACCAGATTTTCCATAAACAAGGTCTTTTGTGTCAGCAGTCAGCACCTCAGAAAATTACCTCATGACAAGGTTTTCAGGGACAGAAAAGTTCTGCACAGATTTCTAGCTTCCTTGACGTAAGTGCTTGCAACACACACTTACTGAACATGCTCTTCTTCAGGGCCAATTTATGCTTGTTTTATTATCCTTTCCAAAATATCTCACTGGGGTCATGGGAAGTGCTACGCAGCCAAGTCAAGTGACAAGCATCAGCATGTTGTCAGCATGTGAAAGCAAAAACAAACCCTTTTTTAAAGGAATTAGAGAGTCTAATGACTGAGCTAATCTTAAACTGTTCCAGGAAAAAAATGTATCTGGTAAAGGAGAGAAACTAGAGGTTTTTATATCCATTTACTCCCCCAGGTGAAACTCCTCTGCACTTCAGATGCAAAGCCAAGCATAGCAGAGACAGCAGCAGGATGGCCAAAGCAGGGATCTGGTATCAGAACATGCTATTTCCAGACTGCACTGATTAGTCCATCATTTCTAGCACAGCCTCTGACAATGCCAGCTCCCCACATTGCCTTTGCCATCTGTAAAATCAGGAGAACAGGTGGATTTGTCCTACTTCCAATCTAGTAATGACCAAGCCTCACAAGCGGTACTGTATTCCCACGCCTGTGAGACAGAGATATTACTGCCCCCACATTGAAAATGAGGAGCCAAGAACAGGTGAAATGTAACTGTTTGCCCAAATTATCACATAAAACTGATGACAGAGCAGCTGACTCAAAACTAGTTGTCCTGTCTCTAGGTCAGGACTTTCATTCTTAACAGCTTACTCCCAGCCTGACCTGAGATTTGATCTAGAAGGTAAATACTGATGGCTCTGGGTGAGTTTTTCATTTTTCTTACAGGACTGCAGTTCTTGGAATTTACTTCATTAAGATCTCAGTCTCTGTTTACTTATGGGCAGCAAAATTGCACACAGAGAAACTCAAGTATCCACAGGTAGTACAATGTCAATATCCTGTGAAGCCATTTAGAAATGAAGCAGTAGGCATGCCAAGGCTTTAGAGGCACAATATTTCAGATTTGATACAACTACATAGAATTGGGTCATAGGATCTCCTCAGCCAACAATTAAACTTCCCTAGAGGTTTTGGCTCTCTGGGATGGGGTTTTATTCAAGCCCTAAATATACCTGTGACCAAATTCCAAAGAAAGGAACATCTCCTGAATACAGAAAATACTAACACTATTTTTTCTTGGTTCTGTTGAGCTTCAAATTCATTCTGTAGAGACAGAACAGACCAATATCTTATTAGAACCTGTAAAACTATTTTCTTTCTTGCAAAGAATTTTAAAAATGGTCAAACTTGTTCTGCCCTCAGTCTCCACTGGATGAGCCTCTGGAGCCTGTGTGCAAGTAAAAGTAAACCTCAGTGTAAATTATATTTTAAACAGCAATAAAAGCAACTTCTATCTAAGAGTATAGTGGTTGTCACAACACCTCCAGGCATATCTGCTCAAAATTTCAGCAACAGTAAGTTGAAAGTCAGGTCTCAAGCTAGCTGACTAATAGGATTTCCTTTCTGTAGGCATTTTCAATAACTTGAAATGTAATTTCATTACATTTCAAAAATGCATTAAAAAAGTTCGCAAGTTTCCTATAAAGCTGAAATCCCATGAGATGTTATTTCAGAAATGCTAATACATACAAAATATTAGATGCAGGCCAGGACTTCAGTAGCTGTTGAGCAAAATGACCATATCTGGGTGTTTTTCCAATATCACGGCTGTGCAGCACTATGGCAAATGTATTTGGGAGTGGAGCAACAAAACTGAAGAGTCACATCAGCCTCATGTAAGAATCAAATTTCCAGGTTCTAAGGAGCAAAAGAAGTCCCACTTCAGCCAGCTAGAGGATGCAGGACTGACTACTGGGCAGCAATTCCTGGGCAAACCTCAGCAGCTTTGTTTCTGTGCAGTTCCCAGATCAAGCATGTAATACAACAGACAAGTTATCCAACATGAGACTGACCATTAAAATTTGTCAAACCACATATGTTTCCATGCAACATTTCTACTTCAGCACATACACATTTTCTAACTGCATCAGCTTTGGTGAAACATTCCTACTCAGTTCCTACTCAGCTTGCAGAAACAAGCTCTACTTAGTTCTGCTTGCTCCCAAAATTACAATTTCTTCTCATACAAGCAACAGGAGAGGTGTCATTAGGGCCTTATCAAGATCCTTTGGGCATGCAAATGGACAGGGTAATTCTGTTACTGTCATTCCTCAGCTGTAGCAAATCGTGTACATGTGCTCCCTTAACCAATTTGTCACAGTACTTAGAAACACGCTGGCCCACACTAAATAGACAGCAATGACCAGCTCTGCAACACTTCATTAATTACTGTGGAATCATAACCTAGCACAGGAAGGTGCTTTTCAGAGTGGAGCCACAGAGACAAACTTTGTTTTGGAAATAGGCACCTGCATGGTCCATAAAAGCCCAGCTAAGGAAGGAAAGCATGCTCCAATTAATCACTAATGACTGACTTTCCTTTGTGTTGAACAGACTGTGCTGAACAAAGCAAACCTAGAGCTTGAAGTATTTAAACAAAAACACAAAGTAGTGCATTGAGAGACCATAAAAGGAAGCAATATATAAGAAATCACGTTTCTGCATGTTTTCACAGTATCAGCTAGGAATGCACAGTACTGGGTACAGCCCCAATACTGGGGCCATGGAGTTCTCACACTGCAGCAGGCCATGTAGGAGGCATCAGATACTCTGCAAATTACTGAATTCTCTATTAAAAGAATAGAGTTCCTTCTGAATAACAGAAAACCCAGTCACTTTGGTTCCCACAAGCAAACAGGTGTGCAAAGACCATCAGGTCCCCACTGTCACAACATTCCTTGCCAAGTCATTGTTGGTCATCCACCAGGGATGCTGGTACCCAGAGTAAGGACAGAAACATTGGGACAAAGGGATAGGGTCTCCTAAATAGATGGTTTCATCCTTTCATATGGTATGGGTGGCTACAGGCACAGTGTGCTCAGTCACCTGCCTCCTCATGAGCAGCTCCCAGCCCAGCTGCAGAACAGCCTAAATGGATGTGCCCAAGCACAAAACATCCCAGGAGATGGCCTCCAAACTCACACTGAGATGACATCAGGGTGCTCTTCAAGGAGTCCCTCAGCTACGGTGTCACACCTCTGAGTTCTCTTTGGAGCAAGAATAGTTTCCTATGTATAACTTGTATCAGGCTTGAAGCCTCTGGACGTTACTGACATGGGGGTCACTGAGACCAAGAGGGCCCAAATTAATTTCTACTAGATCCAATTAAATAGATGTGTAAAAGCACTGAAGAAATTACTGTAGCTCATTACAGACCAGAAGACACATTTACTGACCTGTGCTCATCTGTACAACTCTATCAGGCACCACATTTCATCCAGAAGAAGACAGAGCCACAGTGAGAGATTCTCTTCCACAAGTTCAAACTTCGAAGAGTTAAAACAAAAAGGACCTCTGCCCCAGCTGCATAAATAAGAATATTTCCACTCAGAACAGAACTGAAATGGAGGTTAGATAAGCAAGGCCTTGGCAGCAGGAAAAACAAACAAAGCCAGTCCCTGCTACACCCACTGAGAAGCAGCTTGTTTTGCCATGAACATTTTGTCACACAAGGTCTGCAAAGACTCACTGGCAGGCAAGAGCAGCCCATCTAGGTTTCTGTAAGCCCAGACAGGAGGAGGAATGGCTCCCAGTTAGGATGTTTTGAGTGTTGTGACAGGAGGGCAGAGCTGCAGCCCACCCAGGCACTCAGCAGCACACCACCAGCTAGAGGCTCCCTGGGCAGGGGGCTAACCTGGAGGCTGCCCTGATTCCAATACACCACGCCAGCTGAGAACAGGAAGCCAGTTTAATCAGACCATGTAATTCCCTGGCAATCCTCACTTCCCTTAAAGAGGCTTTCCACTAATAACAGCCCATCTTGGCTCAGACAGTGGTGGGAAGCTGGGGTTCTTCTGCTGAGATCTCAACACTAAGCTGAAAACAAGAGATATACAAGATCTAGGCAGACATCAGAGCATTCACTTCCAAGCACGTCTCTAAGGGATTCCAGAGGTTTAGGAGAGAGTTTGAGCTCACCCCAATGCCCTCACAGAAATTACACTATTGCAGTCACTCATGAAGGAGCTTCAGCCCTGCATCCTCTTGCTGCTGACAGAAGCAGCATGGCTGTGCTAGGCCCAGCTGCACCCACCAGCCTCCTCTGCCCTCTGGACACCTCACCCTTTTGCGCTTTGGGTAGGCTGGCTGATGAACAGCTCCTTGACTGAAGGGATGATTCAGATACAGCTCTAGCAAGAAGAAACTCTTGTGCTGTGACAGTGACACAGAATGCAGCATCTCTGTTTTTGTTGCTCAAGTGTCCTTTCCCCTCCTGCACCTCCCTCAGCTCTCTTCCTCTAATTTTATTCCCAGAGCTGAATGATTGCTTTTAACAAAGATGGTTGAGTCATTTCCCAGCTCTGATGTGCCATCTACCAAATGCTTCAGATGACTGATGCCTTAAGAAAGAACCCTGCCTGTTCCCTTGCTGCACATCTTAAAGCCGCCAAAATGGAGCAATTATACCCAATTTCTGTGACAAAGAACAAGTAGACCTGTCATTATCACAGCTTCCCCTTGGACAGGCAGTGGGTGAGAGAAGGAAATACATGATCAGTGTCATAACAATAACAGGCTGATGCATGCCATGAACCACAGCCAGCTTTGAGTCTACATCAGGGAGGTGTCTCTTCATGCCTGCAAATAATAAAGCCCATGAAAGATGGACCTGGGCATTACAGGAAGGCACCATTGTCCAGTGGTGGGCCCCAGGGAGCAGTGGTGCCCCTGGACCCTCTGCCACACAGCTGCTGCTATGCCTGTGGTCCAACTCTATGCTCTCAGTCCAGGCTCCAGAGGACATGAGGCATGGCACATTTGACTCCCACAGCATGCAGCATGGGCTCAGCAGAGCACACCTAGGACCTCCAGAACAGGCAAGGCAGCTCTCTGGGGAGGTGCATTACTCTGCTCTGACTTTTCAACAACACCCACCTCTAACAGGAACAAAATTCTGTCAGACAGCTGCCAAGTAACCTTTGTGTGAGGCTACAGAACATTTTTCTGTGGCTTCACATCCACTGTGGGAGAACCACTGCGTGTACCTTTGGCTTTTATTCCCTCCTACACGTAATCCATAAGGGATGCTGGAGGTTAACAGAGGAACAGCCATGCCTATGATCCCCAGACAACACTGGCATCTGTTGTGGATTTTGACAAGGTACCTTGCCAAAAAGATGGTTGAGTACACAGCACCTTGCTGGGTACTTCCCTGACTACCTCAAGCAACCAAAGCCACACAGTGCATCCCTCCCTCCTCACACTCTTCATGTTCATCCCCATAACTCCCTCACCCTTTGTTGGTCACTAGTTTCTCGTGGACATAATTGATTGGATGTTGCCTGGCTCAGAAGATGCCTGACATGCTCCAGTGTGCCTCACAGCAATGATGAGTCCTTCCCTGGAGCAAGGAGGGGAGGCCACAGGCCCTGCCCTGCCCTCCACAGAAGACTCACGTGCAGAAGGTTGGAGTGCTCCAGCTTTGTTCAGCCATAGTGTGAGCTGACAGATGAAGGAAGAACAAGTAGAAGAGACAAGGCAAGTGGACAAGTCACAGTCCTGAGACCTGAGCTTCCTTGCATGTCACTTGTGTCTGGCTGCACAGATTTGGATGCCATCACAAATTTCAACAAACAAACCAAAATCTTTCACCTGCCTGACCACTCCCTTTTCAAGGGGTCTGTACCACTCCATCTTTTCCCTTCTTTCTTTCCCATCTCATTTTCTCTGGCCTCATATTCTGCTTCTCTCTTTTCACAGCCTGCAACTCTTCCAACTCATCACATGGGCTTCTAAAACACAAGACCCATTACACCTGAGTCAAGCCTTTCCATCTCATGGCTAAAGCTCTCCTCTCCTCTTCCTGTTCCTCTCTTGTGAGCCCACAAAGTCCCTTTCCCCAATGCCTGCTGTCTCCAGTCAACACGAGCATGTTACACACTAGCACAACCCCTACCAGCCACTGCTCCCCATCCTTTGCTGTTTTAAGCTCAAACCAACACAATATAACCATGCAAGTTTGAGTCATCCCTTCCTGCTCCCATCTAACAAGAGTCAGATGCTGTGATTTGCTAAGGTCTGATGCTGAAAGTCGAAGACCAGAGAGATATCAGCTGTCCCAGTCATTTCCCTGCACTCAGCCTTCAAACTCCTGACTGGGTCCAAACAAAACAAACTGGTGAGGAGCCTATGGCTTGAGCCTGCCCTTTTACTGGTTCAACACTTTATATTGATGAAATAAAAGTGTAAGTAAGAGCAGAAGAAAGGTAAGGACCTACACTCAGGAGTCTGGAAAGCAATATACTATTTGTATCGTTGGCAGGAGATTGGTTTTATAAGTAAGTCAGCCTATGCTCATATTTTCACGTTTGAGCCTAGCCTATATCCCTTGGAAAAAAGCCATGCACACCTTCCCATCCACAAAGGACAGTCACAGGGACCAGCTCTTTCAGGCATTTTGTATATTTTAGCAATATGAATACCCTTGGACAAAAGTCATCATTGCTCTGTGGCAGGGTCACTGATCCAGCCTTGAAAAAAGTACAGCAAAGTTTTCTTTAAAGCTGAGTGCTTGTCTCCCCAGAGCAAGTCTCTGCCTTAAATACCACTGCCTGTCAACTCATTTCTCTGTTGTCATCCAAAAGAAGGAATAACAAGTGAAAAACACAAAGCAGTGTGGCCTAGGAAAATTCTGACAGCCTGACAAAGGAAAGCAGAGGAAGTATCTACTTGTTTATATATTCCAAGATCTTTGAATAAAGATTTCCCTGAAAAAACATCGTGACTTCCTCTAACCAGATGAAGAAAAGATGACAGCTTGTATCTCATCAGATTTTCTGGTGTAAAATCTAAACCAGGTATTTAGATGGATGATGCCATTCAATGACAGTAATGTTCCTACTGAGAAGCACTACCTGCATTTAAAAACACAGACTAAACCAAACCCAGTAAAAGAACAGAGTGTACAGAAACTACATACCACCCACTCAGCCTTACAGATGCAAAACAACTGAACCCACAAGGAAGAAAACAAACAGGGGAGGCAGCCAGAGGACAATGCCTGGCTTAGGCAGCAGCAACCAGGCAGCAGCTGTTTCACAGAGGTGGGTAGATGGCTGCACAAACAATGCCCTGGACTTGTGGTCCCCCATGTCACCCCAGAGGCCCCTCTAGAGCTCCCAGGGGTTCCAGCTGCCTCCTGCTCTAGCACCAGAGCATGTTTCTCCATATGAAACACACTTGCAGAGCTGTAGTGCTCCAGACCTCCCCAAGTACAGTAAGTACATGCTTGGCCCGTGTTAGTTCAGACACTTCAGGAAGGGCAGCAAGACTAATATGGGAAATGGAAGGGAAAGCTGATAGGGAAATACTTCAGAATATCTCAGTAAAGAGCACAACAATAGGATTACATAGACTCAACAAAGGACAGAGCAAGGGAATTTTCCTTGGGTATGAAGACACAAAACAAACCCTGATGAAGCTGGTCAAGCAGTGCAAGAGGCTCCTGGAGAAGCTGTGAATTCACCATTATTGAAGATATTCAACAATCAGCCAAACATGACCCCAAGTGGCTTTGCGGTTGGTCTTGCTTTGAGTGGATGGAAGGACCAGGTGATCTTCAGAGATCTCTTCCAGTCCAAATTAAAACAATGGTGTTTGATCAAAAGCTACCATTAAGAATTGGAATCAAACAGGAGCTTGAGAGTGGCTATTCACTGTCCTTAGGAAGAGAACTGTGATCAGGGGGACAAACCAAATGCAGAATGATTTGGAAATATTCTGCTATTAAAATGAACTTGATCAAATAGGTTTAATTGAAATCACAGGCCAGTCACATGCCTGACATTCCTGATATTGCTGGATGCATCCAGAATGAGAAAGCCAGAACAAGGAGAAAGTCTTTCTCCACCTCCAAGAGGTGTCTTTGCTGCCCACCGTGCTTTGCATATTGCAGAGGTGAGAGTAGGGATCTGCAGAGGCAGTGCCGACAGGTTCTGGCAGGCAGGAGTGACCTCTCCTGGAGGCTGGAGCCTGGTGGCCCGGCTCCAGGGACAGCAGGAGCCCAGCCACAGGCTATGGTCGCCTCTGTTTGGCCAGAGGGCAAGAGAGAGGCCCCTGACAAATCCCTGCAGGCACCCAAGACACACTCACAGGGGACACCCACCACAACACTGTCAGCCTGCAGAGAAACACATCTTTGGAAAATACCTCTGCTTTGTATTTGGCATGAGCAGGATTACCTGATAATGAAGTGCTCTCCGTTTCATCCATAAGCACATTCTTTAAGTAGATTTGATACAAAAGATATTTAAATCTGAAGGGCCTATTCCAGTTAACCTGTCTTTTGAACAGGGTGAAATGCAGAAAGGTGACTGTAGAGAACAGCGACAGTTATTAAAAATAGTGACCTAATTAGTCACAATTACATAATTACAGAAAAATTGGAGTTGGGAGGAACTTATGGAAGTCACCTCATCTAAGCTTCTGCACAAACAGGTGTGATTAGGTGGTGAGGTTGTTTGGGGACTTGTCTGGTTCAATTTTAGTATCTGTAGAGACAAAAATTCCACTTTCTCTCTAGGAAAGGTGCTTATCTTTTTATGGGATCCAGTCTTTTTAAAACACAGTCCCATATTTGATGACATCACTAGTTTATTTTATGTAGCTAACTCTCTGAGAACATTAATGCCAGGAGTCATTTTACAGCTTCCCTTGACATTGCCATATGAAAACAGCAACCCACAACATTATTAATTATTATCATTAATTATATTAATTTGGACAGTATTGCTCGAGGAAAGCAGGTAGCATTAACTATGATACAAAAATGGTGAGCTTGGAAAGACAAGGAGCATGCTCAGATGTACAGGCCCACCTAAAAGCCTGTCCAACACAACAAATTAAGTTGTACATTATGGTAGTTAATGCATCCAAATTTGGATCAATCATATGGTAGTAAAGGATGGTGAGGGTTACATGGATACAGTAGAAGACAGTTCCTCACAAAATAGCATGTCCATAAGGGATGTTTAAAATCTGACTCTACCCAAGGGTCATGGTACATAGTAAAACATGTTCCTATTGCTAGAACAAATGTGATTCTTGGACATAAAAGCATAAATAATCCTGCAATAGCAGAGATGTGGCATTATCTTAATATACATTGCTGTTGAAACAGCAGCAGAAACTACCGCACTGTATCAAAAGAGAATGTGTAGTTTTATGTCAGTGTTCACAGTCTAAAAACAACACAGAAATGGTCAAGAGTTCAGGGAAGAGCTTCAAGAAAGACACAGCATCTGGAAAACATACTTCTAGCAAGAATCTTAAGAAGGTCAACCCAAGTTTACCCAACAGAAAGTCAAAAGATTATTTGTAATTACCAGCACCAGAAGATATTATAATAAATAAGGTTTTCTAATCAGGTAGAGAAAAAAACCCAGGAATATAATTTGATGAGTGGTTAGAAGCCAAGCAAATTCAGAGGAACTATAGGGAGCACTGTTTAACAAAAGCCATTACCTATTAGAACCATTTACATAGGAAAGGGATAAGCTTCCACAGTTTGAAACCTTGAACTGAAGACAAAACAGCCTTTTTACGAAGATACAATGCATCTCAAGAAATGTTGGAGCAGAAATTATTGGGTGAGATTTATTGTCAGAACAGATAATCGTGAAGTTCCCTCTGGTCTTAAAAATATGAAAAGTGCCCAGGAAGAACAGAAAAGACCTCTGAAAGCACTGAAATATATCTGAACAAATTGTGCTGTGTTATGAAAGAGATTTTAATTACTATTAGAAGTTGCAAAAGAACATGAAATCTTTTTGAAAGCCACAATTTCTTTAATAAATATTAAAAATCCAGAGAGTAAGTCCTTCACATAGCTGCCAACAACTGAAGAAAGAGGAAGGACATCAGTAGAAAACAAAAAAGAGGTCACAGAAGTATTCCCTCTCTGCAAAACCTGAGCGTAAATGTAGAATAATTTTGGTGCAACTTAGAGCAACACCTGGCCTATTACTTTAAACAAACAAGAAAGAGTTTTGTACTCTCCTAAAATCAAACACAGAAAACAAAGGAAGGTGTAAGAAAATACAGTCGAGAGATTGCTCCATGTTGTTGAGTTTGCTCTCCCCAGTTTTTGAAAGCTGGCCTTGTGCCTCGTGTTTTTGTATATTTGCAGAGGAATTGTGGTTGCAGAATACCACCAAACCACCACAGTGTGCTGGTGCCAGTGACAATGTGCAGTTGCAGGCTGCAAGGGAGACTCAAGCTCTGGCACAGGATTGCCTGGCAAGCGCTGTTTTGATGTGAAACCAGATGGTGCTTCAGTGGTGTTTTGCTTTGAGATTTCTGGGTTTGCTCAAATCCAGGAAACTCGGGAGGAGGGAAACCATAAGCAGATGAAAACATACCCAACTAACAAACAGAGTTTGCACAAGCTCCCCTGTGCACAGTCTGGGGAGAAATGTAACCCTGGCCTTTGGCACTGGAGCCACACTGGGACCCAGCACACAGGAGCCGTGCCGTGAGCGAGGACATGCAGACAGTGGGAGACCTACCAACCCAGCTCCTGGGCAGATGGGAAAGGAAACAGGAACTCAAAACAGAATCATGCTTTATAGAAGATTTTTTTTTCTAAAATAAATCCCAACAACCACCAGCTGATTCTCATTTCAGTCTGCAGATGAATAGATTTTGAGCAGAAAAGCAGCAACAGATGCCTCAGTGCTGCTCTGCAGGAAGCAGAGAGGCAGTTATCCACATGGAACTCACCCCTGGGATTTACAACCCAGGAGGCTGTGCCATGCCAAGCTGGCCCACAGCCTGAGAGCTACACCCTGCCAATGACTACTGCTGTTGCTCTTCCAGCCCTAGGTGCATCACAAGGCATGTGCTCTGGGGGCTGGAATAAAGTCTGCCTTTTTCCTTTCACATCCTCAGGACTGCTCATGAGCTGGGGAAGTGTGGAGGGAGGCACAAGAAGAGAGTTGGGACAGACAAGGCAAGACTTTCACAGGTGTCCCCAGGAGGGAGAACAGGGCCTGTCCTGAGCTCTCGGTGGTCTTTTAGCAACAGAAAGCAAAGATGATCTTCCAGTTACAGGTTTTGCCTACTTAAGTCCCCATGGTTTTTCACTACTTAGACCCAAGGGAGAAGAGCTGAGGGCCACAGTCTTTCAGGAAGCATGTCACCTCCCTCCATGCGCACCTTACTCTGTGTGAGAAAGCCCCTTGAAACCAACTCCACACAGGCCCTGAGAGCCTCTCTGCTTGGTCTGCAAAACTGTTTGCCCATAAGGATTCAAGTTACATCAAGTGACACACAGGAGCCCTGGGACACAGTCCAGCCATCCAAAGTCAAGCCCCCAGCCTGGGGCTTTCCATCTCTCACACCACCACCCCACCCTCAGCCACAGGGGTGTACCTGATAGAGCAGCAGCAGCCTGGGCAGCTTCAGCCATAAAGCCAGCAGTGGGAGTCCAGGAGGTAGGGAATGGCCCTTGCAAGGTGGCTGCACATTTCCTGCACTTCTGAGGACCACCCTTGTGCCAAGATGGGAAGCAGGAGGCTGGAGCTACTTTCATGGCTTTTACAGAGCCTACAAAATCCTCTCTCCAAGGAGATGTACATAAGGAATTACTGGTGGATTAGTTCAAGCCGAGCCTTGAGGAGGAGGCAACAGGTTGGGTTGATGTGGGATGGGACACACATGTGTGTGCTGCAGAGGCAGCCTCAGAACGGTCTGGCCCACCATTCCTGCTCCCCAGGGCTCTTCCTGGGGCAGCTGGCTGCAGGTGTGCTGCAAGCCTGTTTGATACCTGCTGGAGCTGGGCTCAAATGAGAAACAATGTGGGTGGGGATCGGCAGAGCGGGTTCATGGCAATCACTGTCTCTTCTGAGGGTGGGCTCTGAGTGCTTCCCAGCCATTCCCATCCATGCTGCAGTCAGCATCCTTTAGTGCTAAGCCTAGATCATAAACTTCCTGGGACTCCGTGTCAATTTGTATATAAAACAAAGGGACAGCACATACATGCTTTATATAAACAGATATTGGAGTAAGGAACTCTGCCACAGTTAACATTTCTGCAGGTCAGCCCAAGTCCTTGTTATGATTGCAAATGGCTTTTCAAGTACAGCGCTTCCTGTCAAGGAATGTGCGTGTGGAATATCGGCAACGCGTCGCACACAGACGCTGTGTCCCAACAGTGCACATGCACGCTCACTGCTCCAGAGCTGCATCCCTACAGTGCACATGCACGCTCACTGCTCCAGAGACTGCATCCCTACAGTGCACATGCACGCTCACTGCTCCAGAGCTGCATCCCTACAGTTACCTCATGCTCCTTCCCGATCAACAATCTTCCAAAAGCCAGAAAACTTTTCGGGTTTGGAGAGCAACCTGGACTTGCTAGTTAATGTCACATCAGCTTGTTGTGACAAATCAAGAGGATTGATGGGCTTTCTGTGGTCCTGGCAAAGCAGATTTCTTTCAGACTAAATAGTCCAGTTTCTCTGACTGTTCCTGCCACCTTACAGCTACCTGGCACAGAAAGCTGACAGCCCTGGTGAGGGAAAGGGCCACAGAGGAACACAAGACTAGCAGGCAGTAATTCTTGCACTTGTTTAGAGCTGGACTAAAAATAGAGGTTCTTGAGCCCATTTCACCGTAAAAAGCCTGCATAATTCAGACAAGTTTTACCAGTAAGTTGCAGCTACAAAGGAAAAACCCCACAGCCTTAAAAGGTCTCTGGAAGCCCATCCAAAAGAATGTTCTGTCCAAGTGCCCTTTACAAGAGGGTGGTGGAGAACAGGGTGGGAACTCAGATGCTAAAGACAGCTCTGGCCTGTCGGGAAGAGAGCAAACTTTGCCCCCTGTCTCTGGTGTGTGCCTGCCACCAGGACAGCATGTCCAAGTGCTCTGAACTCCAAGCAAGAGGCAGCCCTTTGCTTACTCATTTCTGTATTGCCACCCCAGAATACGCGCACACTGTGTACTGCCTCTGCCCTGGGAGCTGACTTTAAGGGAACTCTGGGAAATGAGGAGGAATCTTTGCTTACCAGACTGCAATGAGAGCCTTTTATGAAAAGTTCTACCCCTGTGTTTATATAATTATCCAAAGACAAAACCAAACATTAGGTGCATTTTCAAAAAAACCTAAACAAATACAACCCCCAGATACACAGACCTTGCTCCCCTCATTGCTCAGGTAAGAGCTCCCCTTTGTTTCTGCAACACTGTGAGTGTAAGGAGTTGACACTCTCAACCAGTCACCAGCCTTCAAGTGTCATTTCTGGTTTCCTCTCCTTTTATTCCTTAAGCCCCTGCTTGCTTCCTCTTTCCTTCTTACAGTCTACCCTCAGAATTTCCTCAACACAAAACGGAGACTGTGACCTTCTGCAGATGGTGTAGTCAAGTATGAACTGTCAGAGCTCATCCCTTCTCATTTGGCCTATAAAGATTTCCCCACAAGTACTCAGTTTTATTTCATCAGCTATCACTTTTAGATGCTCAGAGATGCAAACTTTCTTTTAATTCTAAATGCTAAACCCTCTACTTAAATTCAATGCCCCCCTGAATGCCCCTTCACTAGGTGAGGAGCAGCACCAATCCCTGAAAATGCAGGGGAGAGAATTCAGCTGAGCCAAGATGAAAAAGGTGGGTTTAGTCCCCAGTTGAAAGTATTGTAGAACTTTTAGTTGTCACAAGGATGCCCAAGCTTTACTACATAACACCTATATCAAAGCTGACTTCCATGAAAAATCTGCATCAGGGTTAATCCATCTTTGTCCTGAGTAGGAATAGCTGTGACAAGGCAGTTGGCACTTCAGGCTCTGAATTCAGGAGTGCATGAGTGGAAGGACATCTGTGACTCAAACCTGCTGGTAAGACCATAAAATGTCCTTTCCAGCTTTCCATGAAGCTATTTGGACTGCTGTCTGACACTGCTGGCACCAGCCCTCCCTGAGAGGGGGATGCTTTCATCTGTATTTGCACTGGGGAATTTACTGAGCGATTAAATCAGCAGCAGCTCTCCCAAGGCTCCAGCTGGCACAACAAGTAAGGCAGCAAGGCAGGAAGCAGCCAAGAATGTGGGGCAGTGAGCCAGGAGCAGCTGCCTTCTCCATGGGACTTCAGGTGCTATCCCCAGTCTCAGCAGAGTGGTCTCTGACGTGTTCTGGGCACGCTGTCGTGGTGCAGGGCCTCGAGTCATGCAGGAGTCGTGCTGCTGGGGTTTCCCATTTAGGCCTGCAGCATCATCAGAGAGACGGGTGCACTTACAGATGGCAGACCCAATTTTTCCATTGAAGATCCCCCTAGAAATAATGGGGGAAGCCCAGGCAGGGAAAACAGGCATGGTGACATTCAGCAAAACTCCTCCACTTTCATGATAAATTAATTAGTCTGGAGGCAGTGAGCAGAAGCATCCTCAGCTTGCTGCAGCAGTGAGTCATCCCCTACTCTTTCCACTGTTTAAAGACTGCCCTGCTCAACAGCCAATGCAGCCAATCTGTGGAAACAGAGTGAAACAGAATTGACATGAGCCAGTAGGTAAGGGCTCCCTTATACAATCAAGTTAAAGGTATTTAATAGGAAAATTTTAACTGCCCTACTGGTGTTGAGAGGATGACACACAACTGGCAAGTCAAGTTTATTGGCATTTTCCAGGCAACAAATGACAGATCGTGAGACCCTGAGAGTGCATGGATGGAGGTCAACAGTAGCCACAAGGGCTGTCTAGTCAGCCTTCAAACTTGACATAATTAGAAATATAATCTGCCTGCTCACCTCCAGCCAAATCGTCTTTCCTCTCACAGTGAAATAAAATAGGGAGACAAAAATTGGCTAATATTCCTTGAAGGCTTGTTTGTATCTACACATTAGCACGTCTGATGGGTTCTGTTGCTACTGGGCTTTATCCTCTCAAAAAATAAAGAAACAAGAACCTAGCAATATTGTGAAAATTCCCAGATCATCCTGAAATGTTTATTGTGACAGTCAAAACATACAAACACATATTTTGCACATCGTAAAACATGTAACTGGGTCTCAGGTCAGGAGAGAGAGAAAAGTGGATCTGTACCATTGTATTCTTGCTTAAATGCAACAATTCCCCCCTCACAGAAAATAATTTATTATTATTATGCTGACGCAGGGCCAGGATCATGCATCCAAAACTGTCTCAGGTATCAGAGACTCAACAGGCTTTCTGCATAGTACTGCTCATGAACTCCTGCTGATCTGCATTTCAGATGCCTGGTTTTGAATACAAGAGATATAAATAGATCACGGCCAGATCAAGTGGTCTTCAAAGCCACTATGACAAATGCTGGAGGACAGCAATGCACCATGAATGCAGCAATATTTTCCTAAATTTCTCCTATGGCAACCTCGATCAGATCCCAAGATCTCTCATGTTACCCCCAGCCCTCTGTGGAACTTTCTCCTTTCCCAGGGAAGTCAGGCAATAGGTCACCATACATATTATTCCTAAGACACGTTATAATTGACTTAGAATTGATGAAAGATGACAGCCCCAGAGTCCAGGACAGAGCACCAAGGCAAGCTGCCCAGGTACTGCCTGGTATCAAAATTTCTCCAGGGAAAGGGGGCATTTAATCTTTTAAATAATTAATCATTCAAGCTTCAGCCTGCTCCAGGTGTCCTTCCCTGGGAATGCCAATTAATATTCAATATGGCATTTTCTAAAATATAACTTTGAACAGTTTATGAACTTGGCAAAGATGGTGAACTCACCGGAGACCATGGAGTGGCCATGAGATGACTGTCAGCAAGGATTTTGGAACACAATTAGCTAGGGTCATGTTCTAAGCAGTGACTCAGAAATGAGTGACTCTCTAACCTTTTTGCCAACCTTGCTTCTTTGCCTCCTAATGATTGCTAAATTGAATCTGAAGCAACCCCACTGATGACAGGAACAAGAGCTCTGATTCCTGGGAACAAGTGTTGATGACAGAGGAATGGCTGGTTTAGTAAAGCACTGGTTCCTGGGCTCCGCTCCATCAGATGAATGTTTCCTTATTATGTTCCCAAAATCCCTTGGGCAGGGGAACATGCAGCAGAAGCACACTCAGTCTATTTTTCAGAGACTTGCCCCTCCAGGCTGTCAAAGATCTGAAGGAGCTGGCAACCAGCCCACACTTATTCTGATAAATGCTATTTGCAACTAAAAATAGATTAAAATAACCTCTGAAAGCTTGTCTGAAGGGGAACAAGCAGTCTCTTCAGAGATGCCATTAGCAGGAAGATGTGGAGAAGGCTGTTCTGAGGGCTGTTTATTTTTGCCTTTCACCCCATTTTGTCATTTGCCCTGGCCAAATATAAAGAATAAGGAAATTATAATTAGCACTTGGGACAGTGTCAGTGGGAGCAGCAAACAGTCCATGGCCAAAATTCAAATTCTGGTCTCCCCTGCTTCTTCGTCCATTCCTCTCCCCATGGTATGGACCCAGGGAAACTGAGCTTTGGCCACTGCATCCACCAGAGAGCATGAATTTTCCATTTACCACAAAATGGTGATATATCAGGAATTAGGCACTGACCATCTTTTTTGCCTGCCTAATCCTGCCCTTAGTCTTGTGGATATCCAAATATTCCCTTCACAGCTATCTGGAAGTGAGAGAAGTGGAGAAGTTTGAAGGGAGAAGTTTTAAGGGTTAAGAGAAGGAAAATGCCAATTTCCCATTACTTTTTAAATCATTAAATAGCCATATACAATTCAATGGTCAAACTGGGAGGAAGATATGAGCTGATGCTGTGAGAAGACAGGTGCACATTGAGAAATGAAATTGAGCCTTTGGTCCTAGAAGACAAGCTGGTAGGTCAGGATTTCCAAAACTCATCCCACTGCTGTAAGACAATAGCTGACAACAGTGGTGGGAGCTTTGCCATCACTACACTGGGAGCAGAGTCTCTGGGCCTAATATCCACCACAAATTCAGGAGTTTTTGCTGTTTCCAGAGTTAGCTGTTGCAGCTCAGCTCTCCAAATGAATCCTTCTCAGAAGGGACAACCCCACCAAATCTCAGACATGACCAAATAGAGGAAGATGGGGATCCTGTCTCCATCTGATTAGCTGGCTGGTCTGCATGCCCACCCCTCAGCACCATGAGGCCCCCCTGGCCAGCAGACCAGATGCCCATTTCAGTCTTAACAAACTGCTTGTTTCTTCTTCCCAGCCTCCTGGGGGTCAGTGTACCTCATTAGACATCACAGGTCACAGGCAGAGCAATATATTTTGGCTTCATGGTGAGGTGTGATACACTCTGCCTCTTGGAATAATCCCGGGTTGCTGAGACCTAGGACACTGGGTTTGCTCTTCATAATTCACGTCCTGTTCCTGCAGCACCTCAAAGTTGTTGCAGGTATTATCCTCTATGCTGCAGGTCTGAAGTTAGTTTGCAATAAATTCACTGTGTGCAGGGAGTGCTCAGTGATCTGGGCTGGGAGGGATGCAGGAGTCAGGCAGGAAATTCCAGTTGTGCCCTTCCAGACAACAGGGTACCCCACTCAATGGCAATTCTGCTTCAAGGTACACTATGACTCAACAGCTTTGCTGTCTTTCCCTGTTTTCCACAGGCTCCAGACTCTTCCTAGGCTACAGGAGTCAGCAGTAAGCCTACATTAGCAGCCTTTTCTTCTCCTAGTTGATATTCTGGTAATCATCAAGCCATGAAGGAAAAATTCAGTTATAGCTGATACTGATATTTAACCCAAGGTGCCAAGCTTACTACTGCTTAATAGCCATGGCCTCCTGCCTCCATGTGAATATATTTTTGCACTGAAATACCTGTGCTTTACATATTTATTAGTTAATTACAAATAAGAAATTAGAAAATCAGTCCTGTGCATGTAACAAATCATAAATTAATGTATTTTCCCTTAAAAGCATCATGGGTAACTGTAAGGAGCTAGTAAGAACTTGGCTGCCTGTTTCACACATCTTCACAATCCTTACCTTCCTCCTCCACTTATTTGCTGACAATGATTCTTTGCAGTCTTCCTTTTGCTATAGATTTGCAGTTTGTGGGTCTTTGCACTGAAGTTCACAACACTCTGCTCCACTGGCTGATCTACTAGGATTCTTCCAGTCTTCCTGCTTAGAAATCCCACATTAACTCCTGTATAAAGACTAAGAAAGACAAAATGCCATTAGTTTTCTGTTGCCTTTTAGTTAACAGAAATAAATTTACAAAGACCCATGGTTCATAAAAGGAATAAACAGAACAGGTTGTTTCTAAACCTCTTTGTCTCCCTCTGTTATGAAACTGCTGGAAAGTCATTATTGCTTTTTTAATAGTTGATGCATTTCCTCTCTGTCTTCCCAGCCTACCAAGAATACTGGAATCCCATTTTAATGCTCTTTCTTTCCATAACAGGAAGTGTGGAAAGTGTTATAGAAGCAAAAGGAGAGATATTTGCCAGACCAGAGGCTTCCAGGAGCCAAGACAGTGAGAAAAAATCCTGCACTAGCATAAGATTTACAGTCAAATTGCCAGAGCTGGGACTCAGAGCTGGGTTAGGGTGACATGAGTTACCATGAGTAACCAGCCATGCACACAGGACGAGCCAGGACTATTGCAAGGCAAATGAAATTCAGCTCAGCCCGTGATGAAAGGCAGTAAGTTGATCTGCTCATCCTGGGCTGCAGCACGTACACTCAGCTGCCCCAGCTCAGCAGCTGCACTGGGACCTGCAATGGCATGGCAAAGCCAGGGAGAGTGGGAGCTCCTCAGGACCCAGAGCCCTTCAAAGTAAACTGTCCCTTAAGGGTGTCTTGTCACAGGAACCTGAGCACACAACAGAAGCAGGAGAGATGGCCACAGGACACTCTGCAGCACCTTCCCAGAGCAGGCTGAGTGTGCAGCCAGGGGCAAGGGCTGTCACTGCAAGAGGAATCACTGCCCCCAGTCTTTGCTCCCTTTGCCCTCTCACATGTCACCTCCACCTCTTTCCCATACCTGCAGCCAAGCATGCTCCAGGTTTCCCTTTATGAAAATATTGCCTGTTCAGCCTTAGGTTAGCCACGTTCTGTCCCCATGCAGCCAGGTTAAATAGCAGCAGTGGCATCAGCTGTACTGCAAACACCTCCAAAGGTTTCTGCTTTAGGAAGAGGGAAAGCCAATGCAGAATCTCCAAAATTTGCCCTGGTCTGCAGGCCAGAAGCAGCATTTCATTCATTATGCCATGCTGGCTCCAGGAAGTGTGCTGGCACAAAATAAATGGGATGCACTCCTTGATCCTATCAGCTACAAGAGAAAGCAAAGCTCAGCCCTAGAGAGGACAGAACTGTGTGTACCTGGTACTCTTCTCTAAGAAGAGACTTAGGATAAGTGTCCTGCAGTATCCAATTCTTCTCCTTACTCCCCCCATGACCACAGCTGGCTCTGGAACAGCTGAGCTGCTGGGCTTTCATTTTACAGAGTGGTCGACTCTGAATGCTAAAAATTGTCCTGGAGACATTTTCACCTGAAATGTTAAAGAGATGTTTTAGTACAAGTGTGCACTTCACCTTTTGCTCACAGCAGGGCACAGTACTGGGGAATGCCCCATAGGAAAGTTTTCTACCCTGTTCCCCCACTTTGATCCCAGGGCTGACAGACTTCACTGACCTCACAGGGCCTTTTGTGGCCAGAAGACAGCACTAGAAATTGGTAGCAAGAAATGCACTGCAAGGGATGTATTTTGAGCTGGGCTAAAAATAGAGCTCTGACCCTGCTTGTATATATATAGCAAGATCTATATGTGCTCCTGCTGGCAGCCAGTCAGTGTAGGGGCAAAGACATCCCTGCAATGCACCCCCCAGTTCTGCTGAAAGAGCAAAACTGTTGGGTGCAGCTCCTGGGTGGCCCCAAAGCAGTGTCTCCCAGGGGCAGAGGGGCAGCAAGCCTGGCTGCCATGAGCAGAGGTGGCAGCTCCTGGTGTGAAACAGCCCTGACAATACCTTCTTCTCCAGGACATGGGATGGGACAAATCAGGCTCAGGACTGCACCTGGAAGGTTCTGCAGCACCCTCCTGCACAGGATTTGTGTGGCCTCCTCGCAGGCACCTTGGGAGAAGCTGCAGAGTGAGAAGGAAGGCACAGTGCTGTAATGTGGAAGGTGTAGAGCTTGCAACAGGGGTGCAAACTTCAAGTGCAAGACTTCTGGTTTGTGGCTACCATCCAGGCTGCAGAAGAACAAACCCTTTCCTTTCACCCCACTGCACCCAAACACTCACACTCCAGTCTGGCACTTCATCCAGACCCGTGTGCCTTGGGCTTTTATCCTGATAGCTCAAGACAGGTTCATTACTATCTTTAAATCCCAGTCTTTTTCTTTGCACAAAATTCTCAATTTCTGCTCAGAAAAAACCACCACATGTTTGGTCCTCCTTTAGAAATTGTTTGAGTCTCTTGAATTGTAGTTGAAAACAAGGGAAAAAAACCCAAAATTAATACTTAGTTTAGTCTCAAAATTTTTCTGCACAAAATTCCTATTTTTCACAGCCTGAAGCCATGGCTGAGCAGGCAGGGGCAAATGGGGCTGATTGCCTGAGTCCTCTATGCAGAAGGGAAGCAGGTGTCTGATCCTGTTACATCAGGACATTGCTCTGCTGAGCCTCTATGGAAAGAGTAATCCTCTCTCTTGCCTTGGGCCTCTTGAGTCCTCCTTGTGCCCATGGTATTAAACACACCAGAAGAATTGCTTTTAAAATCCAACAGGACTATAAATATCAGAGAGCAATACAAAGCCCTGTACCCTTCCTCAATACCACATTGCCCATAAGATGTGGACCTTGTTGCCCGAGACCAGCCCTGTTTTTGTAAGCACTTCCTGAGATGTCTGTGAGCTTCAGAATCAGGAGCTAGTTTTGCAATCATCTTCCTCCTCTGTGATTCTTTGAGCAGCCATGAAAGGCTTAACTAGCTGTGCACTGTGCTGCCTCACCACCAGCAGCTTCCCACATGGCTGTAGCAATCAGGGCTGCCAATGGCCCATAAATAGCTCACAAGTTGCCTGGCAATGCCAAGCTCCTTGGTGTCTGCTCACCCTTGGGCAAGTTCAGTCAAGAATCAGGTTCCCAGGGCTCACTGTACGAAGTGAGGTCGAAGACAGGGAGATTGTTAAGGCAGCAGCAGCAGAGGAAGCTGGAAGTCAGCTAGATAGCAGGAGGGGCCAAGACAAGGGCTTTGGTGGCAGCTTCTAGGTCAAGGCAGCATGTCTCTCTCCTCAGGGCCATGGAGCTTGAGACCTTCCCTAGGGTGACAAAACCGGACACAAAGCTGGACAGGGGTTCCACTGTCTCCTCTGCCTCCACTTCCCTCCAGGATGTGGTGGAATCAGGTTTAATCCCAGCGCCAAATCAGGCAGAGTAAGGTCAGGACACAAGTCTTCATCTCTGTCCCACCAAAGGTTAGTGCTCTGTCTGCTGGCTGCAGGACAAAGTAACACAAAAATGCCAATGTTTGTTGACCTTTACCTGAGGCCTATTACAGGAGACTTGGTCTGAGTTATGGGGTCAGGCCAGTCTGGGACTTCAGAGAGTGTGTTGTACAGAAAACCAGAAACTTCATTATCGTGATTAGCTGAGCGTGTGGGTTTAAGGTAGAACGATTGTGACACTGAAATGTTAGGTACAGAATCCCAAAGACACAGTGGGTCCCATTTGGATTTAGTCCTTCAGGACTGGAAGGTGCTGCCTTTGGGGTGGATGTTCAGCCTTAGCTTTGTCCTCTGAGATCTGGCAGGACAACAAATTCAATATCTGGTCAATACATGACTAACTCCAATGCCTGCACAAAGCAGATAACTGAATGGAGAATGCATTAATAAAAACAAAAAGGGAAATGTATTAAAGAAGAAATACATAAAAAATATTAATAGAGATCAATAAAAATAATGAATTAAATTAATAAATAACAGCTCCTGGAGTTGTCTGGTTCTGGGATCCTGTTTTCTGAGACTGCCCTAAATAACAAACCTGCTCAGAGCTAAGCACACTGGAGGGTCTCACACTTGCAGCATGGCTCCAGCACTGCCCTGCCAGCCAGTCCAGGGAAGAGGCTCTCTTTCTTTGACTGCTGTAGCCCTATGAAGTCTGTGGCAGCCCCAAGGCCACAGTAAAAGCTTCTGCCACTGCCCATCTGCACACACAACTGCTGCAGCCTCAGGTGCCACATGGTCAGGTGTAGGGGAGCTTGCCTGGATGACACAGAGTACCTCCCTAACATACCATACAATTTCCCTTTGTGGATTATACAGCCAAGGCCCCCAGCACAGACAGATGGCTTTCTTACCTGAAGGTTGCACTGCTTCATGGATAGATCCATCCTGTCTGGGCTAAGATGTCCTGTCACACCAGCCCAGAGAAAAACCCTTCTGCTGCAAGCCAGTCCCCCCTGCAGAGTGCAACATGCTTCAATCCACATTGCTTCCCTTTGAAATATCAGCACCTCCTGGGAGTTGTTTCCTACCCAGGAGATAAGGGCTGGATCAGACTTGTGGCAGAGTTACATCCAGCCCCAGCCTGCTTCCCCTGGTCCGTGCCCTGCAGACAAGATGCTGATGTGCATAAAGTGCCTACAAGGCCATGGCCAGGCTCTTGGGAAAACAAACAGGCAGCTAAGGAGTAGGGGCTGTGCTTCCCACTCATGCAGAGACTTTGGAAGAATCACAAATAAAATGCTAAGCCCATTCCTCACCTCATCACAAAATCCTCTCTGCTGACCCCTTGTTAGAAGCAGAAGTCTCAAGCAAGGCCCCGGTGAGAAGCAGCAGCCTTAGGTCTGCCATGCAATGCCCTGGCTGTATTTCAAAAGCCAGTATTGGATTTTATTGCTAAAGATACAAGGATATGTGGTTCCCACAGCATGAGGAGCATTTTGTTCTTTCCACTGATCAATAACCCACGACTGAGCAGAAACCCCTCTTCTAAAAGCCTTTTTGGATCCCTGTTTGCTGGAACTTGATATGTAAGGAGCTGAGCATTTTGTCTCCAGGGAACATTGCACAGAGGGAGAGCTGCTGGTTGTTAAACAACAAATCCAGTTCACTGGAACACACAGAAAGGATTAACAGGCACCATTTATCTCTTGGATTTTATTTGGTGTCTTCTTGTCCCAGCTAACAGCAAAAGAAACCTGACCTGAGCTCAGCTATAGCCCTGCAGAAAGCATGGAGAGCAAGAAGTGGGGCTCAAAGCAGGCTCAGTGGGGTAGCCAAGGGCAAAACAGATCACAGAGGACACTTTTGGATGTGTATTACCATGCTGCCCATCTGCACAGCAAGCCTCCCAGAGCCCAACCTGCCCTTCCACAGCCTGGTACTATCAGACATCATCTTTCACAGTGTCACCCGTGGTTTTCCTGGGATACAGAGCAGATACCTGTTTCCACAGCTTCTCACAGATTCAGCATTGCTGTGCATCAAGGGTCAACAAAGATGCCCCCAGTGTCCAAGCCTTTGTAGCATTCACCCCTGTTTTCTTCCAGTCTTACACTATTTTCCTGCCACATTAAGCCTTCCTGAAGACAGAATGGAACAGACAGTTCTGACACCTTCATACTGCCTCCAGCAAGAATCCTTCCCAAAATGCTGAAGTTTTTTGGAACAAATAGCACTTACCTCACCTGACCATTCCAACCTTGAATATTTGAGCACCAATGGTCAGAACCCCAAATTACCATAAGGTAATGCTGTTCTGATTTTGTTTTGCAGGAGAGGAGTGGAGTGGTACATGAGTGATTATGATAAGCGCAATATATTTGAGATTTCTGTTCTTTATTTTCCATCTCAAAAGACTTAAATGGAACTACTTATGCCTTCAATTTTCCTCCAAGGAAATTTGCTCCTATTAACAGCCTCCTGCACACTCAGTCTTGCTCTGGTCTTCCTAGTTGTGTCTCTACTTCAGCATGTACATGAAGTATGAGAAACCTGGGGTGAAACCTTGGCTCAGAGGCATGCTGTGACAGCAGCTGTGCAAGACAAGAGGAGCCCTAACTTCCTCCCTCAGCCTCAATGGGCTGACAGAGATCTACCATGATGGAGCTGAGCTGGCAGGAGCCCAGCCCACTCTGTGCCTTAGCAAAACCCCCCTGAACCCCTCAGCTTACTCATGGCCACTTCAAACTCCCAGGGCAAGAGAAGACTCCAGAAATTTCTCCCCCAGCCCAAAGAGGTATGAAATCAAAGCCTTAGATTAAGTCCTTGTGAGACTGCTGCTAAAACACAATGATCATGGTCCAAGAGCAAGCAGTCATAATGGGAGGGCTATTTGTGCTCTTTTTATGGTTTTCAGTTTCAAGGACCAAGAAATAAATCCCTTCTCAGTAAGCCAAAGGCTGATTTTGTCTTGCCAGAAGTGCATCCTTGTGTCACCACCATTAACAGCAACCCCCTTCCCCTCTGGTTATCCCTTCACCACTAGCCAGCTGATGTCCACTGCTAATTACAGAATCATAGAACCAGCTAGGTTGGAAAAGACCTTTGAGATCATCAAATGCAACCCACGACCTAACACCACCTTGTCAACTAAATCATGGCACTAAGTGCCACATCCAGTCTTTCCTTAAACACCTCCAGGTACAATGACTCCACCACATCCCTGAACATCCCATTCCAATGCCCAGCCACCCCTTCTGTGAAAAATTTCTTCCTAATGTCCTTGTTCCTAACAAGAGGATACATACAGAGTATTCAGATGCCAGGAACCAGAGGCTATCCCACCTCTAAAATCCCCATGGCATTTCAGTTTGAGGTCTATCCACTGGCCATCCCTAAGAGCCATGGCCACTCCCGTGCCATGGACAGAGCCAGAGGCTGCAGGTTCCTCCGCATGGATGGGTTTTCATTGCCATGCTGGCACTCAGGTGTGCAATGGGTGTTGGAATTTGTTTCTGTGTGCTGCATAGGGCACCTCTGATCTTCTGGATTTCCACGTGGAAGCACATGGAAATGTGTGCACAGGGCATGCACTAAGGGCACACATTTCTGGATGGCACACAGAGCTGTGCCTATGGCTCAGCTAAGCATTGACACAACAGTTTTCCCTGCAGCTCAGTCTGGCCACAGCAGCCCCAGACTGTAAGGAGCCTTTGTCTTCAGCTGGCAGCTCTGGCTTTGGCAGGGGCCAGAGGAATCCACTCCAGCAGCAAAACTGGGCTGGAGGCTGCTTCTCTCAGGGAGCTGCTTGTGCTGCTCATCTTCTGCTGCACACAAAAGCCACCTTAGGGTACCCTTTGTGCTCTTTGGAAGACAAACCCTATGCCATGAGGACACATTTTGCATTCAGCATACACATGTAGCACCAGGGTAAACAAAGCTGTGGGTTTGTGTTTGTGCACTCAAGCAGGAGTACATAGGATGTGCTGGGTTTGTGTTCCAGTACCTGTAAACGGTGGCTAAAACAAGAGGGCCTTGTGGTAGGTTGTAACCCATGTTTTCCAAGGTGTGGGCTTGTGTGGGTGTTTAGGTGTGTTTGCAGGTGGCTGAAGGGTCTCCAAGGAGCAGTAAGAGCAGCTGGGGCTGGCACTGTATTAATCACGCTGGAAAAGCAACACAAGGGGATCAGAGCTCTTCCTGAGCTTTCGTCAGGTTAAAGCATCCACAAAGGCAGGCAGGGCTGAGGCATGCTGGCTGTAGGTGTGTGCATGGGAAGACTTTACCCAGAGCTGTGTCCCCATGGCTCATGGGTCAGCAGCACACACCCCCAGGACAGAGGAGTGTCTGTCTGTGCTGCAGCTTCTCCCATGCTCACACAGCCTCCCGCAATATATCAGCTCCTCCTGCCTTTTGCTACACAAGGGAGCCCTAAAGCTTTCCTGGTACAGCAGCATTAAATAAAAAGCCTCATCAATGTTTTTTTTAAAGTCTGAAGGTTCTGACAGAGACACTGGAACAGTTTTACAGGAGTAATTGCAAAGGTTACCTCAGTCCGCTGTCCCTGCTGGTGTGCGGCGGCAGCGTCTCCTTCCAGCCCTCTGCCTTCACACCAGGCTCTCCTTGCCAGACCTGAAATCAGCAGTGGCTTGAAGAGTTAGAGGCAAGAGCAATTCCCCCCTGAAAATTGCTGTCTCTCAGGTGAAACAAACAAAAGCAGAACATTTTGAGAATTTGACTTTATCTGTCACTTGGGCATCTCCAGCTGCCCTTTTTCCCAGGTGACCCCCCCAAATGGTCCACCCACCTCCCCCTGTGCCAGCAACCTTCTTGGCAGCACTGCCTCAGGAGGCTTGCACTGCCCCAGGGTGGGGAATGGGATGGGATGCCCTCATCCACTGCAGCCAAGAGAAGGGCAGTGTCAGGGCACAGAGCCGTGCCCCTCAGGGGACACTGCTGCAGTACAGGCACAACTAAATTTTTCCAGTATTAATCAAAATCAGACATTTAAGCAAGGTAAAAAAAATCAAGACAGCAGAAAAAATGTATTTCTTTTTCTATGGCCAGCAATTTCCTGGCCAAAGAAAAAGAAATAAACTCCACAACATTTTCAGAGGAAATATTTACTTATTAGTATTTTTATTTAATCTGTGTGCTGTGGTAGTCAGAGATAGGATGAGAGATCTCCATAATGCATCAAGTGTGACATAGAGGTTTTTTCAGGCACACACAAGGTGAAGCACGAGGAAGGCCTGATTCTGGCTGAGGCTGCATCATGGGAACTGTGAAGTGAGGCTGGCGATGAGGGGAGATGCCCCATCCCTCTCCAGGCACAGGCATCCCTGACCCTGCCTATGTGATGCTCCCATCTCATTAGATGGAAGCTGTTGGCCAAAGCATCTGTTGGCCAGGACACTGCTGTGAGAGCTGCTTCCAGATCAGTGCCACCAGCAAGCAGAGGGAGGTGGTAAAAATAACCCCTGGTTGGAGAACTGTGATGTACTTACAAGCTGCTGAGAAGGAGGCTGAGCCTGGTGTGCTGTCCCACTTGAGAGAGACACAGCAAAATGGAAAAAGTGAATCTGCTGGGGTACAGAGACAAACAGTCTCTGGGCAGTAAATCAGAGCTGAGAGCACAGGGAAGACAGGGGAGAAGCAGGCAGGCAGTGCAAACACTAAGCAGAGTTACAGCTTTCCGTGAAGTTTGTTCATTTTGGGATGATGGCAAAAAAGAGCAGAACACTGTGCAATGTATGGGGCATATGGCTGTGGAACGAGGGGTCAGCTCTCCAGTTTCAGCCCTGCACCTTCAGGGCAGGTTATATTCTGCTAGGAACATTGACAAACCAGAGCTTTACAAAACTAAATATACTTGGGAAAAGCTGTGCTAAGAATTGTGTCAACCATATCTGTATTTTGAGGAACACACAGCTCTCTGTGGGCTGGACAGCATATACTCCTTTAACAGCCTCTAACTGGTGTTTCACAGGGACACAGCGGCAGAAGGTGTGACAAAATAGTCCCCAAAGATCCTGAGTCTTGTCCTCCTTTCCCTGCCAATATGCAGGGAATGAACTGGGACAGGCCAGGAGGAGCTCATGGATCCCAGTCTGCAGCCAGCCCAGTGAAGCCCAGAGGAGCTTGCTGCAGTCTGGCCTGGTGGGCTTTCCCTACAGACCTCGGGTCCAGCTCTGTCTTAAGAGGTTCACAGAGGACAGGGCAGCATGTTGATGGCTTCAGATCACAGAAGCCTGAGTTGGATTTGATGATCCTGGTGTGTCCCTTCCGAATCAGCTTATCCTACTATTCTATGCTTCTATAAGCCTTAAGGATGGGCAGGATCCAGAGGACTCCCAAGAGCCTGTGGATGGGCAAGGGAGCTATGGACACTTCCTTGCTTTAACAGCATCTGGTGTGTTTAAAACCTGAACAGTATTTAAAAAAAAAATAAGTCTGAAGGCCCTGGCAGAGAAGTGCAAACAGCTCCTGCAGGAAGCCAACAAGACCTCCCAGCTCCAGGGGTTTCCACAGGGAATTCTGCTCCTGCCCGTGGTGCACCAGAGACAACTGCAAACAGCAGCAGCCTTCCTCTTCAGCCTGCCTCCCACTCAGATGGCCTTGACCCTCTGGAACTGTAAATCAATTCCAAAATGCAAGGAAACCACAGGCACAGGTCTCCTGGGGAAGCTGAGCAAGGAAGGAACTTGGAGAGCTCTGAGCAAAAGGTTCAGCAACACAAGGACCCTCTCCAGAATTTCACTGGCCTGGACAAGCCTAGCAGATAAGAAGCAGGAAATACGTCAAGCCAAGCTCCAGAGATCAGCCAAGACCTTCACACATGTATGAGTTTGTTTGTGCAGGAAGCAGGGGCATCACACAGCGATAAGGGCTTTCAGCCCATGGTACATGAGCTAAGAGAGTACTTGACAAAAATAGGCACTGCACATTTGGCAACAGCAGGGAAAAACATAATCCTGGGTTTTCATGTACAATCCCAGTCTACCTGTTATTATTGTCTGGCCTCCAGCAGCAAACCCTGAGCCAGATTCTGAGATGATTTATTCCTCTCTCAGTATCACTCGATTTATTGAGTGGAGTTACTTAGTCATTGCAAAATTTGGCCCAATTATTTTATTTGGACATCTACTTAATGCTTTTAGTCTTGTCTCTGAAATGTTAACCCTGCATCTTATGAAAATAACCATTTTCTCTAGCAGGACCAACACGGCACTTGGAAAAGAACCATATGCTAGCACTCAAACTCTGCTTTATTTAGCTGTGTTCTGGAGGTGGTGCTGATGCGCACTTGAAGATCGGTCTCCAAGTGCCTACGCAGGAATTAAACACAGGATAGGAGATAAAGCTCATGTCCATAGGGACACAGACATGGCAGAACAAGAACATACATCTTAGCTTTCCTCTCATAAATCTGAATTTCCAGGCACTTGAAAACAGACAAACCTGTCAGCACAAACACACACAAATGCACGCGCTGGGCATGGCATTGCCACGGGGGCAGAGAGGAACAGCACAGGGACAGGGACAGGGACAGGGACAGGGACAGGGACAGGCAGCTTCTCCCTTCAGCCCGCCTGTGGTGGTGCCCTGCCAGCTGGGGCTCAGTGCAACCAGCCTTGGGGGAGTCTTGGCTCCTAACAAAACTTTCCCTCAGTTTTGGGTGTAACTCAGCATTTGTGCAGCAAACACCACAGCCTTGAACACTTCCTCCATGGCAGATACCTATGATGCTCTTGGAGGGATCATGCCAGCAGCAGCTCCCTGCTGGATTCCTGCTGGATTCCTGTGTGGGCAAGGAGCTGCTGCTTCACCATAGCCATGAAAAAGCCTCAGCCAAGTTTTCCACTGCCACTGGGGGAGCATTGGTAGGTGATCGGCACCCCTGACCTGCCCTTGCTGTGCCCAGACAGACAGACAGCTGTGGGTGCCACACAGGATGGGCCAGGCAGATGGACTTCCCCTGGAGAAGTGCAGGCAGCCAGCACAGCTGGGCAGCAGCTCTGGGGTGTCCAGAGGCTGCTGCCATTTGGATAAAAGTCCCTCATCCCAGCTGTAATTGTGGCCATGTGCAGAGGCTGCAGGGAAGCACTGGGACATCACTCAGGAGCGCCCACCTGGCTTTTGGACACCAGGGGTTTGGAGAGCCTCTGTCCCCCATGCCCATATGATCACTACTAGCTCTGCATAAACCTGCCTCCTAGGAATCTGCCTAACTGCATCTTGAGTGGGCTGGTCCTTCTGGCATCTTTGACAGTGAATTTTGGCATTCTGTTACTCAGTGTGCAAAAGAAGTATTTCTTTTTTGTTTGTCCCATTACTCATTGCACAAAAGAAACATTTCCTTTTGATTGTCCTAAACCTGCTGTCCAATAACTTATACATTGCTCCAGCTTTAGTATTGTCAGAAATAATTAAGAAGATCCTCACTGATCTTCAGAAACTATTCCTGCATCTCCCTCCTTTCTTCATGTTTGTTTTTGGGTTTTTCTCTAAACAAAAAGGTTCTTCTGTTAAGTTTCTGTTCAACAGCAGGAAATACAAATCTTTCTTTGATTTTTTCCTTTTTTAATTACTAGGCCTAAATAGAATATTCACAATACTACACCAATGTCATTTTAGATGGCTGCCAGATTAGGATTTTTGCTTTGCTCTTGATTTTCTCCTGTCATGGTTTAACCCCAAAAAGCTACCAAGCCCCACACAGCCACTCACTCACTCCCTACCAGCAGGTTTGGGGGGAGAATTGAAAGGGTAAAAGCTGGAAAACTCATGAGTTGAGATAAAGACAGTTTAATAGGGAGAGCAAAAGCCATGCACACAAGCAAAGCAAGGACTTCATTCACTGTTTCCTGTGGACAATTCATTAATTCACTGTGAATTCACTACTTCACTGTGGACTTCCAGGTGTTCAGCCATCTCCAGGAGAGTGGGGCCCTATCACATGTAATTGTTATTTGGGAAGACAAACACCATCAACTCCAAACATCCCCCTCTTCCTCCTTCTTCCCCCCTTTATATACTCAGCTACATGGTCTGGAATATCCCTTTGGTCAGTTGGGGTCACCTGTCCTGTGTCTCCTCCCAACCTCCCATTCACCCCCAGCTCCCTCACCACTGTGGCAGCATGGAAAGCAGAAAAGGCCTTGGGCTGTGTGAGCCCTGCTCAGCAATAACAAAAACATCTCTGTAATATCAACCCTGTGCTCAGTATAAATCCAAAACACAGCCCCAAACCAGACACCATGAAGAAAGCTACCTTTACCCCAGCCAAAACCAGCACACTTTCCCTGCAATTGTCAACATTCCTATCACTTAATAGTTGCTGAGCAGCAAGTTGACTTCAGACTATCTGCAATGACTCCAGCATTTCTTTTGCCATCATAATTGCTCTTTTAGACTACATTGTATTGCATATATAGTCAAATATGCCTAATTGACAGTGTTCCAGGAACAGAGTTAGATTTTATGAAACTGTCTTATTCTCCTTGAGTGTTCACTTTAGTCTCCATTCAGGCAGGGGTCCAAAGACTTTCTAGTGAGCATAGAACATATCTCTTTCAAGGTGTTTGCAAAAGTTTATAGCAGAAAATTCTAGCCTTTTTACAAGTGATTTTTCAAAATCTTATTTTAAGCATGTCTCCTTATGATTTCACATTTAACATCCGAGTATCTATGATCCTTTCTGTTTTCCCCCTTTGGACATGAGTTATGCTTTTTGTAGGATATCTTTTTACTTCTAATAATATTCTTTCATCTACTATTTAACTATGCTAGCTATTTTTATTCTTTTTGAAAAGGCTTTCTGGTAGTTTATCCATTTATCATGGACTCCTAATATCCAGAACCTAGATATCCTCAAGCTTTTTTTACTCTTTTGGGTTCTTTTAATTTTCATCCTTGAAGCTAAAAGTTTAATATAGAGGATGGAGGAAGGAAGTTTCACCCTGCAGAACTAAAAAAATTGAATGCTTGATTATCTCTACTGCAAAGTGCCTCTTCGTTGCATCTGTGCATTCACTGAGCAAAATCAAGAGCTCTCTGCAGCTTGTGGGTGCTCAGACCTCTTGCTCTAGGAAGCACTGCTTAAAAGAATAGTACAAAACCAGCATCACTATCATTCCCTTTTGTAATATTTACTCAGTCTGTGTCAAGGTAAGTGAAACCTCTTGTTACTGCTTTATTGGCCACCTTTGCACGCTGTCTTTCTGTCAGAATAGCTCATTCATTGCAGTATCCTCTCAGTTTTGGAGGCTGGCCATATACAGATGCTATGGAGACAGACACCTCTGCCTGTAAAGACTCTTGTGTTACTTGCTGGCCCTGTTTAGCTCAGGTTTGCCTTCACTGGCTGACCCACCAGCCACCATGCAGTTCCTTTCCTTAAGTAAGCATATTTCAGCTCAGGCACCATGCTGCTCTCTCTTCCCTCAGATGTTTACAGGAAGCCCTCCTTTCTCCCTAAATCAGACTCACATTCATGCCAACAAAACAGACCCTTTCCTAACACAGAGACACCATGGGATCCCTGCGTAGGAGAGGAAGAAAGGCACCACTCTTGGGTTCCTGAGCAAGGGACACCTGAGAAGGCCACATGCAGTCCCAGTAATGTGTACCTACCATTCATCAGCTTCCTCAGCCTGAAATCCAGTTCACCAGCAGTGGCAGAACACTGTTTTCCCTCCAGTTCCTATAAATATCTTTGAGCAGCCAAAAGAATGTTTGTGTCCCCAACGAGCAAGTGCCTCTGGCCAGCCAAGGGCTGCACACAGCCTCTGACAGGTGACATGGGAAATGGTTTTAAACTGAAAAAGCTCAGGTTTAGGTTGGATATTAGAAAGAAATTATTTACTGTGAGGGTGGTGGGAACCTGGAACTGGTTGCCCAGAGGAGTTGTGAATGCCCCATCCCTGAAAGTGTTGAAGGCCAGGTTGAATGGGGCAATCTAGTCTAGTGGAAGAAGTCCCTGCCCAAGGCAGGGCAGCTGGAGCTGAGTGATCTTTAGGGTCTCTTCCAAGCCAAGCCATTCCATAACTCTATGACTCTGGCCCAGAGGGGCTTGGACCCTGTGCCAGGCTCTCCAGCAAAGCAAAGCCTGCTTCCATGGCACAGGTGATCTCACCAAACAGCTGGGCTTTTATAAACCTGACATCACATTGCTAGGCATTTGTCCTCTGAATAAATCCATGTCCTTCCCATTTGCCAACCAAACATATCTCCCATGGCTGCAAACCAAAAGATCTCCATCTGCATGGATTCATGAACCAAGCCTCATAAATTCCCAGCTCTCTGACATGGAAACTGAGGTCCAGAGAGAAGCACTTTTGTCAGGATCAGGCAGTGTGTCACTAAGGTCAGGAATAGCACTCTCTTCCCTGACCCACCTCCCTTCATCTGTCCCTGAAAGCACGAGACCAAATTCTGCTGCTTAACAAGAAGCTGAGAGGAGGCCCAGCTGACAGCACCCTTGCTCTGAGACCTGGAGCACGTTGGAATCTAAAGCTGAGCAGAAATCTCTGCAATCCTGCCACCTCCCCTGTTTTGCCTGCTTGCTTGCTTCCTCTGTATGGTAAAAATACACAGGAACATGATATCTGGGAGTAAACACATACATAGTCACAAAATTCATAACTAAACTCATAAAACTAGTGGATTTGTTATTTTGGTTTGATTTTCTGGGAAAAGGAGGAGTTGGTAGATAACTCCACAACTCCCACATTTATTTCAGGAAAAAGAACTAAAAATGTCACATGAAAATGTCAATATGCTTCAGAACTTGTAAAAGCTGACAAAACTTCATTCTTCAGTTCATTGGATCCCAAGGGTGCATATACTGTGGGGTACTACTGACAGAAGTTGATTAAAAACAGGCTCTTCTTTGCTGTCTTAGGCAGGCAGGCCCCATCCAATTTTGCTCTGAGTTTGGGTATTTTTGTCTTCACTCCTCAAATGACAGAGCTGTGTCCTTCCAGGTTTCTGTGCTGCTGCATCTTTCTGCCCCTTCAAAACCCAACCATCCCGTCTGCCTCTAGAGCACAGGAACCTCAGGACATCCCAGCCAACAAATGTCAGCCACTTACAGTTGAAATGCATCCAACTTCTCTTAACAGCAAATGCTTAACAGTGAGCACACGTGATAACCTATGTGTCCAGTGCTGCTTTCCTTCTGTTTGTCTTTACATAGAGAACAGTGAAAAAACCATGTTACCTTGCTGAATTTCCCCTAAAACATTCGAGCCATCAGATTGCAGACTCCCTCAGACATTAGAGGTTGTTGTGAAAAGAGCCTGAAATGTATCTTTAACCATCACGGTCAGGACATCCAAATATTTCTCCAAGGGAAAACTCTCACTTGCAAGAATCCAAGATTAAAAGTAACAAGCACATAAACATCCTTCACATGGTTTTGTATTAGCCAAGAGCTGTTTCACAAGCAAGCTCTACTGCCTCTCTCCCTCTCTCCCTTCTCACCAATCCCCTTCCCTCTTGCCCAAGAAAGGTAATTTTCTTCACAAGGAAGAAAAAAAATCCCCACTTCTACAATGACAGTGTTTTAAATCACACTAAAGAAGAAAACTTCCCTTTCACCAGTTCCTAATAAATAACTTCAACCTCTTTAATGCAAGCATTTCCAAACAAAGAATCTCTGTTTAGGACAGAGTAATAAATTACTGAGGTAGATCTTGTTTCATGTGAAATCAGATCCAGGTGAACCTCACCTTGGTTTCAAAATAAGTCATCTGCGGTCTCATGTTAGTATGGACGGACAGAGGAGACAAAGGAAAGCCCCCTCCCCTCTTGCTGCAGTTTCCCCAGCTTCTCACCATTGCTGCTGTTGGCTCTTACTCCATGTGGGTGAAGGGGACAGATGTCCCAGCCAAGGGCACGTACATCATTCCCACTTCTTCCAAAACACAAGGATGGTTAAAGTTGTGGAAGGTTGTCTGAAACCTCAGAGCACCCTGAGCATGATGGAGCAGGGAAGAAGTGTCTTGGACACTTCAAGCCAGTCCAGAAACATGCTCAGCAACATCAGCAAATAGCACGAATGCAACAAGAAGCAAATCCAGATTGACTCCTGAGTACAGCTGAGCCAAAGCCAATGTGACACCAGTGCAGCCAAAATCAGGATTGTCCCTAAGCTGTTTGTAACATACCATGATATTTGCTAACACAAGAGTCACAAATGCATAATTACCAACTTTACACATTTAATAGCCTTAAAGCTAATATTCTGGCACAAGAAACCATTACATGACTCTGATTTCACAGCTCTTGATTTTGCAGTAAGAATTTCCTTCTCACCTGTGACCAGTTAAGTAATTGCACTTCCAGTAAAATATCTGGCAGTGCTTTGTTGTACAGTCAAAGGTTGGCCAGCTTTGCTACTAGCAGCATTCACTCCAGACTACACAGACCAGGCACAGGGACACACACATGTGGCAAGATGCTGCTTGAGAATTAATTCATTCTCACCATTAATGAATTCTTCCAAATTCAGTCACCTGACTTCAGGCTACTCAAGAGAAGTCTGTCTACTTGACAAAGCCCTCAGGGTTGACCTGGTAACCTCCCTGTCCTGTGCACTCGCTTCCTGCTTCAGGAGAAAGGAGATCCTCTTGTTGTGTGGTTATTGGACACCTGGTTATTTTCTGCTCAGCATGTAATCTTGCATCTTTACAGCTTAAAAAAATACCCTAAAGTTAGGAGCCCGCCTTGCTGTTTTCAGCTTGCACACTCTATTTAAAATGGCTGTGAAAAGTCAAACTGCAAATCCAGGGCACCATCACTGCACAAACAGTCTGAGCCCAGCTCAGGGATTTCGGGTTATCTGCACCTCCCCAAGGTTTTTCTCCCCACAGAAATGCAAACCCAATGTACAAAAGACAGCCCAGGCTGAGCCATGCCATGGGAGCTGAGGTTCAAGCAAGGCTCAGTGCAGCCTGGGGAACCATGCTGGCCTCTCTGATGGTGACTCAAAAGCCTAAGACCAGGGGCCTTGGAGGCTGAGGTCCATGCATGCTGCCAGGGAGCCAAACTTCATGGAAGGCAGCCAGCAAACTGCTGGCACTGCTGACATTTGAGAAACCACAGCAACCAGATTTGCTAGAGCTCACTCACTGGCCTCTGTTACACTGCAATTTGTTTGCTGTCAGCCTGACAATTCAATAGATGCCTCAGTTTGTGTTGTGTCCCATGGCTCTGCTGTCACTTTGGAGGTTAGATAAGAACAGTGTGGTGCTTCTTACCAACAGCAGTGCCCCAGTCTGTCCACTGTGCTCCTGAAGGATCAGATCCCCAGCACTGGTAAGGGTCATCATTAACCAGCTCGTAAAGCAAATGCATTTTCAGGATCCCAGCACAAAAACCTGCAGGAATTGGAAGAACCTTCTCATATTTGTTCCTGATAACAGCTCTACTCTGAAGTGTTGCCAGTGAATTATTGGAAGCCCAGGGGTGAAAGAAGTTATGCAAGAGCAGAACTGGTGCACACACGGCTAGGAGAGGAGACTGTCCTCAGCCTCTTGAGGTGAACACTAAATTGCACCCAGAAATCCTCCATTAATTACTGAACAAGCCTTGCTAAAGTGTTTGCCAAAAGAACAGAAAAAGCTTTCTCATAAGATGAACAGAGAGGATTTTTTTTTCCTGATTCCAGTAGAGTAATGATACTGCACTGTTCCCAGATCCCCTCTACACTGATCAGGCCAAAATAAGCATGGAGGTACAGATCCACCACACCAGCATGATGAGCTTTACAATAACACAGCATTTAAAAACAAGCACATGGAAGAAATGCTGACAGGCATGGAAGGGACTGGACACAAAAGAGAAAGAGAATAAAAGAATTGCTTTCAAGTTCAAGTTTTTACTGACCGGATGAACCTCTTGACACGAGGACAGAATGATTTATATATAAAGTGATATGAGAATAGCAGGCAGTCCTGTTAAAGACAAATTCTCCAGTGCAATTTCCTGTAATTTGGAAAAATAGTGTTGAAGACACTCCAGGGCTGCTCAGTCTCACCTGTGCCCTGAGACATGTCCTGCTGCACCAGGGGTATTTGGCTTACAGCTCCTTCCTGTGCAGGCATGGAGTGCTCATGCCTACTCACTGCCGTGCCGAGCATCACTGTAAGTGGCATCTGTGGATGCTTTTAAGCTGTGAATTGCTGAAAGGAAACGTACAACCCACATCTCAAGCCCAGGGAGTGGATGACAGACTCAAACCCCTTTGATGCAGTCATTACCCTCACTAAAGTGAATGTAATAAGTCATCCTGCAATCCTTACAGGACAGATAGACACGATAGCCATGACACTAAAAAGCACAGCACAAGAAACCTTCAAAATTAGCAGCACAGGAAGACTGGGAGGGAGGTTTATTTTTCCAGCTGCATTCAGGAAGGCCTCTCCAGGACATAGCTAAATCACCCTGGCTTTTCACCCTTTTGCCTTGATTGCAACTGTTTGGAAGATAAACACTGTCCTATCTTTAGCATTGGCATCTCCCATGTTATTCGCTCTGAAATGGAACAGAAAAATGTCAACAAAGAACAGTTGAAGAGAAACTCATTTATTCAGCCTAACCACTGGAATATGACATTTTCCTCAAACATGCTAGGGCAGATTTTCAAATGCTCTTTGTAGATGTGTTAACATCTACATTTGTCTCTTGAAACAGAAAAGAGAGCACAGCTATTCTCACCCTTCCAGGAAGAGAGTATCCATGGCTCTGCTGCTGGCTGGTGCAGCACAGCCTCCTGTGCCTCCTGCATGGTGGCAGCACAGCTGCACGCTGAAGGAGGGATGGCAACAGCAATGGTAAAGGGCCTGCTAGCAACCCCAGCTGCTAAACAAAAATTAGGAGCAGAGACAAGGATCATGTGCTCACGGCCTCTTGAAGCTATACCCCACAGTTTGTGTATCACAGGGATTTGTACCAGACCTGAAAGCAAAGGGAGACTGAAAAGTAGCCTAAAACCTCCAGTATTGGAAGGACACTATACAATCTCTGGAAATCTTATGGGGCTTTTTAGCTGTGTACATTATGCAACATAAGACACATGGCTACAGAGTTACCACATGATGTTTGGGAAAGGGTTTGCAGATGTTGCAAACCCTTTCCCAAACCCAGAACTCCCAGAATTGAATTACTGTTAGGAATTTGATGAGGAAAATTAGCTCAGCTGTTGACAACTGATTTTGTCTTACTGATTCCAGTTGCCTGCCTGAATTAAAGTTGTTCTGGAGGTCAAGTTGCTTTGCTTTGTGCATAGATGTTATGTACAGGCATGCCATGCAGAGAAAGCAGCCACAAGGGTCTAACTGCAAAGGGAGAAAAGCTGTTTCACAGGCTGCATGCAGGGAGGCACACGGGGTCATTTAAATGCTTTTTCATGAGGAGGTTGGGTCAGAGTCCAGACCTGTTTCCTTACCTGCTGAATTGTTTGCAGAACCCTCCCCTGGTGCTGGAGGTCAGCTGGAGGTGCTGATACTGTAAGGAAGTTGTGAAGGACCTGTCCAAAAACAAGCCACACCCCATGCCCCCGGGATTTTCCTCAGCTTTAGGCTAGAAAGAGATGAGCTTCAGTTTTGCTGTGTCCAGGAACCAGTCACACGGGTCATCTGCTGTACTTCAGTGCCCAGAGGGCAGAGGTCTGTGCTTCTCAGTCCTGCCAAGACACCCTGCTCACCAGCACCATGTCCATCTCCTTCCTCCACCCCAGCCCTTACCCCTCCAACAGATCAGTATGACTGCACCTCAAACCACGACACTGGAAACACCATAATCATACCAGAGAAATATTAGCTACAGCTCAGTATCAGCTAATACCTTCTGAATGGGAAGTTTTAATTTCCAGAGGCTTGCCTTTAAGGAAGGTGCTACTACAGGATTACACTATTAGCACAGGAATGTTTCAAGAAAATGGAGAAATAGAGGCAGAATATTCCCAGTCCAGGAATTCGTTTTCCATTCTGCAGAGGGCTTCAGATGCTCTTCAGCATGTATCCCACAAACAGAGAAAATCTTACATGCACCTGCACACACACACATGCAGCAACCCAACAGAAGCCTCACTCCTACAAATTTACCATCATCAAAATCCCCTTACTTTTAAACTCCAAGAAAAGCACATCCACATTGTATCAATTGCTCTGGTAAATAAAACTGCATGCTAGCCAATTACCAAAACAATCTAATCAAAATCAAAACCATCTGCAGCACTAAGTAATTTATGGGTCAGAAGAGGAAGGGGAGAAGAGACAAAACCAACTTAGATGAAAATAGAAACTATATACGCAATTTTTGTGAATGCAAGAGTCTTGCCCAGTTGCATTAAGGCTCTTGGGCATCAGTTATAGACGCTCTTTAAACCTCAATTCACATTCACTCAAAGATGTCAAAGAAGTAAATAGTTTTAAATCAGTCAACTCGACTTTTGTCTCATTAAGTACATTGCAGTACAGCCTGCAAAACCTCTCTGAGCAGCATCACCGAGAAAAGCATTGCTGGCTCTGCACTAGCTACCGACAGATTTTAAATCCCTTTACCCCTGAAAGCTGAACAAGGACAGTTGGGTCCCTGAAATAAGGACAGCCCAGTAAGTACTGTGCAAATATATCAGATTTATTACTCTTTTATGGAAATAATAACAGACATTCAGGTAGAAACATATTAAATTAATGCAGTCAACAGTTTAAATGCAAAAATAAATATAAAGTCCGGCAGCTCAATGCATCTAAAACAGCTCATTTCTTCTAACGAATAGAAAAGATTTTTTTTTTTTTTTTGTCTTTTAAATGGTGAGTTTGATACAATCAAATAGAAACGAAGGTACAAGCGCTTTCTTAGAAAACATCCCGAGCCGGCCGCCCGTCCGGGCGCTCCTGTGCGGGCGGCGGCGCGGCTCCCCGCAGCTCCGAGCTCAGTCCGTGCGGCCGCTGCCGGGCCGGGTCCCGCCGCGCTCAGAGGGCCGAGTCCGAGTCGCTGGAGTCGAGGCTGTTGCGGAGGCGGCAGCTGCCCAGGCGGTCCCGCTGCAGGCAGAGGTTCTGGGTGCTCCGCCGCAGGCACTCCAGCGACTGCAGGAAAGACTTCTTGGCCTTCTCTTCCTCCATGGGGGACACCCCCTCCTCCTCCACCTCCTGGATCTCGTCGAAAGTCACCGGCTGCGTCTTGAAGCGCGACTGCCGCGGCCGCCGCAGCTTGCCCTTGGGGGTCTTGGCGGGGCGGGCGGGCGGCGGGAACTCCTCGGACACGCAGACGAAGTGCGGCATCACCGCCTGGTAGCTGGAGCAGATGCCCATCAGCTCGGCCGGCTTCGCGGCCATCCTGCCGCCCGCGGGAGCGCCCGCCGCGGGGGCCGGGGCCGGCGGAGCGGGGCGCGCTGCCTCGGCCGTGCCGGGCGCCGAGGCTCCGGCGGGCGGCGGCGGGGCAGGGACGGGCCCCGCGGGGCCGTGCGGGGCCGTGCGGAGCAGTGCGGACCGCGGCTGTCCGGAGAGACCTCGGTGCGAGCGGAGCGCTGTGCTGAGCGGAGCGCGGTACGGAGCGCTGTGCTGAGCGGAGCGCGGTACCGAGCGCTGTGCTGAGCGGAGCGCGGTACGGAGCGCTGTGCTGAGCGGAGCGCGGTACCGAGCGGCGCGCTGCGGTACCGAGCGGAGCGGAGCGGTGCAGAGAGGCGCAGTACGGTGAGGACCGGAGCGCAGTGCCGAGCGGAGCTCCCCCGCTGCCTCAGCAGAGCCGCTGCCGCCGGCCCCCCGGCCCCGTTATATAGCCGGCGGAGCCCCGCGGGAGCATGCTCAGACGGCAGCGCACTCGGGCCGCAGCGGAGCCCACTCGCGGCCGGCCGGGCTCCCCGTTCCGCATGACGTGTCCCGCACCGCCGCCCCCGCCCGCCGCGTCCCCTCGGAGCGGGGGAGTCGGGCACAGCCCGGGGCGGGGGAGCCATCGCGCTCCAGCCCGTCGCCCCCTCCCGCCTCCTCTCCCCTTAACTCCAGGGCATCCCTGTCCTGCCCAGCGGCACCCGGTGGAGCTTCAGGCGGGTCCCGGACTGCCACGGCCGTACTTCGGCTTTCTGCGTTTCACCGCGCTGCTTTTTCTATCAATATCCTGATTTCTATAGCTATGAAAAAGTACAGACAGACCCGTCACATCAGCTTTCAGCTTATCGCTGCCAGTCAGAGTGACAAACCCATGCTCAAAGGAAGCCCAAATCCGAAAACCCTAGCGTTACAGTGACCCAGATATAAGCTGCAGAGGTCGCACGGAATGGACCCAGACAAGAACCATCACCATCAGAAGGTTAAGCAGGATTCTGGGATCTTGTTCCCAAGTCTGCCACCTCTATCGAAGCTTAAATACCTCCTTCAGTGTGACTCCATTTTTTTCCATTTAGTAGGGATCCTAAAATTTTCCATTCCCCTGTGGGCTCTGTGGTGCTTCTTTGATATGATGCAGAATCAGATCCTCAGACAGAAAATGGCATATGAGTATTACTGAGCTGAAACAAAAGCTTGCAAATTAGTGACAGCTGGAACCATGCTCTAAAGCTGTGTGTGCCAAGCACTCTCAGTGATAGAAAATCCCAACGGCATAAGAAAAACATACGATAGGAATAGGAAAGGAGGTAGAGGGAGGAGGAGTAGAAAAGCATGAGGGAGGAAGAGCCTGAAATGGTTAGTCTGTCCCCTCTTCAGGGCTCATGTTAGATGATTCCCATTCAGACACTCTCCATGTAGCTTCACCCACTCGAGGATATTTTTGAAGCTTGATTAGGAACCAGGAAGGAAGTGGAGGCTTAGCAACTGTGTCAGGAATTCTGTGATGCTCAGGGGACAAGGACAATGCACTGAGGGCCCGAGGTTTGCCAAGCAGTCAGTCCCACAGTCCCCCATGCCCAGTGTGCACATGCAGCACAGCACCGCAGGGCAGAGGCACCCAGGGCACTGCAGGCACACACTGCCAAGCAGCCCACAGCAGAATCTACACTTACCCCAGCAGCTCTGGCTCTGTGCCCAAGATGGGGCACCTGCAGCCTGCTATAGTCAGCACCACAGAAATGGCCTTGGTTTTGTGAGCTCACCATCAGAAACTCTCAACTTTGCCTTTGGGTAACTCTTAGGAGTAGTCCCAATTGCCTTAGCAGTGGCAGTGTTTCGGGACCTGCACTGGAAACAAACCATTTTAATTACAGCCCTGTCTCAAAGGGATAAAATGGAACAAGAACAGAAGAACACACAGTTTCAGGAGAGCAGGGACCAGAGGCACTTGCTAGTGTCTTTCCAGAAGGCTGGCTGGTTTGCTCCTTGCCAGTGCAAAAGCAACACGAAGAGCCTTGGCTTTATGAAACACCTGGCTGCAATCTCTTGGCTTCTTGGCTCCCCAAGGTAGCTTTAGGGCCAGGGTCAGTTTGAAGCCTTTTTGTTGGGAGATACTATTAGCTTAATAGGGGAACAATTTTATGTTTGGTCAAATTGAATCATTCCAGCTTGCAGAGGCTGTGTTTTTTACAGTTTATTTTAGTGGCTAAATTTAGCCCATACATCCCTGCTGCAGTTCAACAACTTTCTCTCCAAAACTCCATTTACATATAACCACTTAAATTCCTGACAACTCGATTCTGCAGCACAGGAAAGGCCGAAATCTGTTTCCTCAGTACAGCCCTCCAATACAAGCCTGATAATGAACTTGGAGGATTTCTGGGGCTGAGCTTGCCTCTCATGCAGAAACAAGATGACATAGGAGCCTTGTTCTGGTGTTACATATCCCAGTACAAACTGCCTGTCTGGTTTCCTACAGAAACTTCAGTATGAAGGCAAGCTCAGATATATTTAATACCCTCACAAATATGATTATAAAATGCTTTGGGAAATTTCAATGCTGAGTTGGAGCAAGATCACCATGGTAATAACTGAGAGGACTTGAAGATATTATTTGAGAAAATTTAGAAAATATATCCTATGACATAATCCCTAGAGTTAGATCTCCAAGGTGCTAACATAAAAAAGTATTTACTCAAGCAGTTTAAATAATGGCCTTCATTTCATTTTCTCCCAGATTATTTAATGAAAGGAAATGAAATCTTGTGATTTCAATGAGTAACATTTGGGCAAGTTTCAGTCCATTTCACTGCACTTCATGTCAACCCATTCAATTTAATTGTTTTAATTTAATTTCAGATATTTCCTTTTTTTTTTTATTGCATTTCATTTTATCGTAATTCCTCTCCTGTGTGTTCAGCTCACTTTGCTCCCTGATATGGAGAATTCAACGGGTATAATTTAGAAAAGTTTTGAACTTTTCAGTGCAATTTATGTAATCCCGTTCCTCTTAAAAGTTTCAGAATTTTCAGGTTTTCTTTCAATTGTTTTTCATTTCATTGTACCTCCTGTCCCATGTGTTTGGTTGCCTTCCTTCTATGGTTTGGAGATGTCATTTCCTTTCATGAAATGAAAATTCTTCGTGAATTGAATTTTCACTTCATGAAAGGAAATGGAATTGCATGAGTTCAATGAGTACCATTTTGGTATGTTCCAATCCATTTCACTGCAAAAAAAACCCCAATGCACTGCATCACCCTTGCTCCCTCCATGCTTTTCTCCTTGGCAGCACCCATGGGCTGGGCACCTCAGCCTCAGAAAATGCTGCTTTCAGCACTGCTCCTCTCAGGGTTAGGACTGAGAAAACCCTAGCCCTAACAAAGCCCAGAGCTCCGGGGACACTGCAGCTGCAGAAGGCATTGCCAAGTGGACCACAGCTCCCCCCCAACACTGCTCCCTCCACACCTTGCTCCTTGCTACCGCCCACGGGCTGTGCACCTCAGCAAATTTCATCATAATTCTTTTTCTGTCTCTCTGGTTCACTTTGTTCCTTGATTTTGAGATTCCAATATGTGTCATTTCACCAAGTTTTGAAACTTTTCACTGTACCTCATGTCATCACATTCCATTAAAATATTTTCATAATTTTCTAGTATTCTTTCATTTCATCATAATTCATCTCCTTTGTGTTCTGCTCATTTTGTTCCCCAATGTCAAGATTTCATTTCCTTTCATGAAGTCACATTGTATGCCAACACACTGCACAGGCACGGTATGGAACCTTTACCAGAGCTAGGAACATTTCATATTCATATTTGGGGCCTTGTGTAGTTAAATCACCAGTTTTATAGGAGGAGACACAATTATTGCTGCTGAAACAGCATGGAAATTACCAGCATGGAAATTGTCATCTGGTTATTCCTTTAAAAATGTGATTATTGGAAAACACACACAGCCTTTTGCTGGCCATCAGATCTCATGCCATAGAAGGGAAAGGAATGATTAAAAAGAGGATGTAGGGATGGATAAAAAGGGATGGATACCCACCTCTTCCTGTAGGAAAAGAAACTTTTGAAGGGCCAGAGCTTTTACAGAAACCACCTGTAGCTGGGCACTCACAGTGAACACCACAGTTCACGCCCCAAAACAGAGCAGTTACTTCACTGTCTGTCAGAGCTGACGGGGTCCCTTGAGAGTCAGCAGGATAAGCTGCTTCCCAGCAAGATGCCTTAATCCATGGAAGTTTCAAATATCCTCCCAAAACATACTCAAGAGTAAAAGCTGCTTCTTGCTGCCCTGGCAGGGGGCATTTCCAGCCACCTCACTGTGTACATTTCCACTCAGCATCCTGGTCTGGGTACCCATTTCTGTCAGGAGAGAGGAAGGAGTTGCTGCTCTCTCTCCACTAGAATTCGTATCTTGGAACAACCATTTTTAAAATAGCAATAAAAACATTCAGCAACTGTGACCTAACAGATACTGCTTACAAACTGGAGAGGACACACCAATAAACAGGCATAAAATACAAACTACCTCTGAAAGCAAAAGTCTTTGTGTCTCTTTCTCTGCATGCACATCTGATTTAAATTCCAAAGTGTACCTTTCTGATGGGGGAACCCAAGTTACCCAACGAGACCCAGCTGAAACCCACTGTTACACTTCTGCTTGGAAAAAACAAACTGTTGTTTCTTTCTAGCTATCCTAACAAAACTGCAGCACACAGAAGGCAGCTTACCTGGGCAGCCAGGCCTCTCTCCAGCACACTGAATGCGTTTACACCAGGGAATTAACTGGCTAACAACTCACAAGAGCTATGCACTCAGGGCTGTCATATCCCTGTCCTTATGTATTTGGTTGGATATCCTTTACCTTCCTTTCCACTGTTTTGACTTCAGTAGCTTTTTAACATTTTCTCCCCTTGAAATAATTAAAGCCAAGCCAGTCCAGCAGCTGACTGCCTGAGGGTAATCCTACAGTAAGGATCACACACCCTCACACTCAGGCAGCCAGCAGGCCAACATGCAGCCAGCATTTTAAATGCTTGACATGACCCTTGAAGTGTTTTTCTAAACTTGTCACATTCCCCCGGGCCATGGCAAGGGGCATCCTGCCTGGCATCATTTGGGGGCAGCCATGGAGAGCCCTGGAGCCACCAGCACAGGGGAGGAATAAGCACATCTCCCCTTGGCAGCAGGCAGGTGTTGGCAGAGCCTTAGCTGCAGGATTGCAAATCTCCAGAGGCAAGGGAAGATTTGGCTTGTTCTGCAGCACACTCTGCTCCCAGCCCCCTGCAGGCTGGGCTCTCCTGCACACCCTGAGCACCAGGATTTCATTTCCCCACAGCAGGAGATGGGGGAGAAGCCTCAGGTAGTAAAGCATGAGGAAATTCCCTACCAGCCCTCGCCATGCACTGCAGGGCAGCCATGCAGCAAGGCACCTGCGAGGGGTGAGGAGCAGGAGGCTCAGGCTGCTGCTGCTGCTGGAGTCTTTGCAGGCAGCTCATGGAAACTTCCAGCAAAAAGCTCTTCCCAACGCAGCAGGGAATTGCTAGGATGGGCAAGTTCTCTGAGGGATGTTTCAAACTGGGTATGTCCAGTGTACAGGTTCTAGGAGCACAGAAGGATTTTTACATCTCACCAGGCAATCTGCCACAGAAATGGTGCCCTCTTGACACTTACTGAGGTTTTAAGGTAAGTTTTAGATAAAATAGCATTTTAAGAGAAAAGGTTTGTCACATTTGTATATGTCTCATATAACTTGGCTATTTTAGCTGAAATAATTTCTTTCCAGGTCTTCCTAAAGTAAGGAGTAGAAAATTCAGCCAGGTTATTGATTCCTGACCTTTTCTTTTTTTACAGAGAGCTTCATGGTATGATCCTGATAGACATGACAAACACTTGTCAGCACTTGTGGGAAGTTCATGATCCCACACAGTTAATACAAAATATGTGTGTTCAAAGCTCCTTTTCCCTCAAATATCTCAGTTTCAGTCTTGCCTGCCTTTTTATGAGCTGCAATAAATCCCATAAACGTTCTGCCCCATATCATTAGGAGAAAGTACAGACTAAAATATTTGAATGTATGAATGCCTCTCAGAGAAATGTATTATTTTATTCTCTACATAGAATTGCTTCAATTATAAAGTGACAGCTGAAGTGAAAAGTCAGTCTTCCAGTTGCACTTCACAAGTTAACAACATTTGGCTGTCAGCACACCAGTAATAATAAATGTAGTAATAAAACTCTTTGTTTTGAAAGAGAGCTGCAAAGTGTTTCCTGACAAAAAACTGCTACATTAAATTTCCCTTGTTTGGCCTCAAAGGCATCAGAAGGGGTGGCAGCCTTTCCCAGCATTGCTGTTGATACATCAGGGCACAGTGATATGAGGACACAAGAAAAAAGTGGGGTTCCAATGACCGAAGACCAGCGATTGCAAAAAACTCAACTCTTTAAAGAATGAAAGTACACTTTAAACTAATTAAGATACTGACTCTTCTTTGGATATTCCTCCTGGTACAAGTTGCTGTCACATGAAGTAAAACCTCTAACCTCCCATGGCTCTAAATGTCAAGGTATTACCATGTCCAGCTGTTACTGTGACCCTATCAAGTAAGCAGCACAGAAATTAGGATTTCTAGTTCAGGACATTCTATCTCAGGTCCAAAATCCAGAAGAAATATTTTGCCCCACAAAATTATTTAAAATTTCTAGGAAGAAAAAAGACTTTCTGTGGGCAGGGAAGAACTTTGCTGATGAATCCTGGGAATTCCCAGCCCTCCACATGCTCCACACTGAGCTGGTGGCTGGGACAGTGCTGATGGCCCTGCATTCTGAGCTGCCCTCTGGGACACGAGTCAGCTGGAGAGCACAAATGCTACAGGAAAGGCAGGGAGGAGAGGAGGATTCTCCTGCTCCTTGCCAGGGAGGCCCAGAGTAACCCAGAGCTGTCAGAGCACAGAGCACTTGTCTTGGTTTCTCTTCTGTACCCAACTGCTGAACTTTGCAAGAGTGGAATTAAATTATTTCTGAGACCTCCCATCTTCTCTCAGATTTGGACAAAACTGGCCACACATCTCAAATATAACAAGGAGGGCCTGACCTTGTTAGGTCAGAGACACCTAACAGAGAGCATGGCCACAAAGGTTCTGTCTGCTCTGAAGGTCAGACAAAAGGAAAATCCTTTCTGTTTGAGTCAAGATTAAAAATCTTGAGTTGGTGCCACAAATAATATCTTAACACTTCTGATGGATTTCATCTTCCATTTTCCTCTGCAGCTAAAAGCTCTGTAGAGCATCCACTTATTTCAGCAGAATAAATTTCATTTTTTCTTCTCTTTAAAAGTATATTTGCAAGCAATCAAGAAAGAAATCAACTGTGGTCTAGAGATTAAAAACAGAAGTTTCTAGACAATTGAACTATCAGGCTTCAAGTAACCTAATCCTTGAGACATTTTTATTCAATCTCTAAACGTTTCTGGGGACTTTAGACAAAAGTTGTAACAACCAATGTAGTAAATTGCTGAGTGATGGTTCAGCAACTGAAGCCCTGCCTTGCCAAGAGGAGCCAGAGTGGTGCCAATGCAGACAAGCTGAGAGAAAAAAAGCATAACCCCATTTCTGTCAGATAGAAGCCCACAGTGCCCAAAGCTGAGGAATGCTCTTTTCTAAGGTAAAATAGAGGCACTTTGGTCTCTGCAAGGGAAGCAAAGCCAGGAGATAACTGGCAAGGTCACCAGGAAAAAATGTTTAGTGCAAAATACGGGGGTGTTACAGAGGAGCAGCCAATGCTCAGGACATTCTTTTTTACCCATGGCTGCTGCAGCACCAAGATGCTGTGTCCTGGCTACCCTGCCCTGCCTCACTCAATCGCTCTCCTTGCCCTGAGGCCTGGGAGGATTTCCTCAGGCTGGCTTGTCAGCTTATTCCAGGGTAACAATCTCTTCTCTGCCATGAACTGCCATGGCTCCATCAGTGCTCTGGAAGTGCAAGTATTGGCAAATTTTGCATTACATAGTTTGTCACACACTGTCTCACTGATGTGACCACCACTTCTCCACCCTCTCCCTCCCACTTCCACCATTTTTTGTCCCAAAAAACTGGGGAGCCTGCACCTTCCTGCACTCTCCTCTCCAAGCTCCCACAGGTGTCCCAAGCTAAAGGCATGCCATGTCAGTTGGCCTGACTGTCTCCTCCTTCACACAGATCTGCCCCCAAAAAGCAGGAGGTGGGGAACAGAAACTGGGAACCATGTAGATTCTGCACCCTAACAAACCAGCCAGGAAATGTGGGCTGTACATCTGGCCCAGTACACCCTCTAGCAACTCATGTCTCTGCTCACTCCTGCTTTATCTTTTGCTCTCTGCATCAGAAGCTTTCAGGACAAGCCTTCCCACAGCCCTCCCTAATGATGATGAGGACCCAATGATAAGGCTCTGATAAGTCACAGCTACAAATCCCATCCCATCCAACACTGAGGCTCTTTCTAGTCCATGTGTTCTTCCAGCTGCATGGCAGCTTGCCTTGGCACAAAGCATTTCTGGAAACACACGCCCAGGGGCAGAGGGCATTTCAGAGATCAGCTGTAATGTCAACCCACTCTTCAGCATGGATCTATGCATTGCCTCCACAATGGGAGCAGAGCAACAGAACAAGCACCACCCTCTGTGACCAGCAAAGCAGCTGCACACCCAAGTTTAGATGGAAACAGCTTCCAGCTGAGCACCACTCTGGATCCAGTGAGCACTGTCTGTCAGGAGGATCCTGCGATGCGAAGACTTTGCTCTAAGTCTCGCTCAGCCAGCAATGTCTCCTGTGTGAACAGAACAAAATTTGTGTTTCTGCTGGGAAACCTGAATCAAACAAACAATGGGAGAGCCATGGAACAGACCTCCTTGCTCCTTATTCTGATTTAAATTCTTCAATACAGTCCCCACTGTCTTTACTTAAAACAAGGCCTCCCATATCCCTCGTGAGGTGCGTTTCCAGCGTGAGCCACCAAGGACCTGCCAGCTACAAGGGAGCTGGCAATAACTCCACAAGGCTCTTCTGAACACTACACAGGAGGAGGAGGTAAATCAAATTGGAACACAGGGGAGAAAGCACACATCTGTCACCTTGATGAGTGGGTGACTCTTTGGGAAGGGCCAGCGCTCTCCTGGCCAACCATCACCAGGCACTCCCCAGCATGTTGAGATGATACCTGCAAGATCTCAGCAGAACTTAGGTGCAGACAGGACAGGCCAGGATGCTCCAATTTAAACAAATTATCCAGGTTGCTATGGAAACCTCAAGGATGGAAAAGCACTTTGAAAACAAACCATAGTGAGGTAGATTTCCCATCCATTCTGAAAAGGTTTATGACCAAAATAGGCAAAGTGGGTGTTAAGTGCTTTTGAGCTAAGGCAATAGTAGCAGCACTTGAGGAGGAGGCATTATGGATTCACAGCACCCATCATACATGCATCTTTTTTCCCAAACCCCAGGAGAACAGTCCTCTGTGTTTTGCCAACACTACAGTATGAAAATTCTGACTTCTTAACCCCCTTCCTGGCACCCTGTCTCCTTTTCTATTACTATTGTAGCTATAAATTACCATTTGTAGCTATACTAACCCTGTAAGTCATGGCAATCAGAAAAGACACAGGTAGAATTCATCTGACATAGATGAAGTAAAATTATCAAATTATCTATGGCTTTAAAGCTAATCAAAACTGAATAACCTAAAGAGTTCTTTTTCACAAAAAAAAAAAACAAACCAAAACAAAACAAAAAAAAAAACAAAACAAAAAACCAACACAAAAGAAAACCCAACAAAACACCAAAAAAAAAAAAAAAAAAAAAGCCCCAAAACCCAGAGGAGAGAAGCGACAGAACTTTTCTATTGATTTCAAATGGTGTAGGCTCAGATCAACCCACTGTGGCACAGAAGTGCAGTATTGAATCAGCAACACTCCAACCTCACCAAGAGTTTGTGCTTGAATATTCAAGTATTCTGTGACAAATGATTAGAAGTAGCATGGGAACAGAGTGATGCCTGACACCAGCGTGGTTAATTAATAATGTCATTGCTTATAGAGCTGCTAAATAAATGAATGGTTTCATATGGATCCAGGTGTGTTTTTTTTTCAGACCAGCTCCATCCTGCATGCTCCCTGAGAAAGGCAGGCTACTGTCCATCCTTTCCCAAGAAAGATTCCATTCATCTGCTCCTTATCATCAAATCTGAGGGCCATTACATTTTGGAAAAGGTGATGTCTGTTTTGGAAAAGGGAATCTTACCTGGGGTTATTAGTAGATTCCACCTGTTTGAAAGCCAAAGACGAACAATTTTGAAGAATGCAATTTTTGAGCATTTTTTGGAAGGGACACATACTCTGCTGAAATATTCAAGGACCCTTCCAACCCAAACCCATTCTGTATTTCGAAGAAAAGGAAAAAAGTAAACCCACAGTTTATATCTTCCACATAAAAATAGTGACAGAGAGGTGTTCTGTAAGCAAAGCAGCTCTCAGCAGCTGCTGCAGCCCCTCAGATGGATAGAATCTGGTGCAAATCACAAAAACAAAATCCTCTGTGAACATATAAATAGTATATTTTACTTTAGTGTGCTCTGAGTTTAAATTATTTTTCAAAAAGTTGTTGGCTGAGAATCTCACAATAGTCCTGAGAAGGAAGAAAGCAAGCTTTTAAACTGGAAAGTAATTCTTTTGGATGACATTTTTAGAAGCACTGTTTTCAAATCCATGTAACTAGGGGAAAGGTTTCTCCACCTATCTTTAAGTTAAAGAATGGAACCTAACTGCATATTTACCATCCTAAACATGCTGCCCTTTGCACTTGACTGCAACAGCAGAAACAGCTGAACAACAGCACAAGAAACGTGCACGTTGCCCTGGTCTCTAGTGAAAAATCTTTAGGTGCCAAGAGAACACCACCAGCTCAAGAACTCTCAAATCTCACTTTTGTGCACATCCATTTTGAGAACTCAGCAGGAGGGCCTGTAGCATTCAGGAACAAATTTCTACCGACAAGAAAGTCCTTGCAGAAAGGTCTCCTGAGGAGTCCTGGGCTGGGATCTCCTCTGCCCAACGCCATTTCCTGCTGTCCTGGCAGGCAGGGGGTTGCAATTTGTGCTACCTGGCTAGCTGACTTTTCTGGCCAAGAGGTGGGGGAAGGAAGGAAGGAAGGACCACAAGCTCCCAGCTGACAAAGAAACTTGTCCCCTAGGCCAAGTGTTCCCCTTGCAGCCAGCACACACAGGACAGGCTGGGGAATGATGCCATATGCCTTCCCCTCACTGTCAAACAGATTTGGATACAGTGAAGCTGACACGTGAGAGAAAGCAGAATGCAGTAGTCTCCAGCAACAAAAGGAGCACTGGGGGATAGAACATTTCTCCTATAAATCACTTCACTTCTGGGGAGGAAATCTTGGTCTTTTCCCAAATCAAAGGAAGTAAAGAAACTAAACCAAAATTTGCTAACATGACAAATTGAAACCAAGAAAAGGAGCTAAAAAACTGCTCTTCCACAACAGCATCAGCCTCCAGGGTCCTGCCATTAGTTATATGCCATAGATTCACTGAATTCAAATGAGTTGCAATTTCCACAAGCTGAGGTTTGGGGGTTTAAAAGTTTCCAACTCATCCCCATCTCCTACTCTTTCTTGCAGCCTGGCTGCTCTTAACACAGTTAAAACAAATGGAGCTTGTATGAAGTGATACGGGCAAAAGTGTTGCCTTCTCAGAGTACCTTGACAAATTAGCACTGTCCCTTGGTTAAGGACCCCCACTCTGTCAGGACTGCCAAACCTGGACACACACAGGGATGTGCACAAAGCTCCAATGACCCAAAGAAAGTAAATATGAAAGTGTCTGCCACCTTCAACTCTGATTCCCATGAAATATATCACAGAGCTTAGACGAAAGTTTCAAATGCAAGGAAATAACATTAAAATACTCCAAAAACATTTCTGTAAAAATTGGGATGAAAGTAAAGACATAATTAGATAATGAATTTAAGTTTTCTAGTAACATTCATTCATTTTAGAAGAATAATGTATGGTGGTTTAGGTAGAGAAGCTGTTTCTAGGAAATTATTCTGCCCAATTTCAGACCACAGGGAGTGAAATGGCTCAACATTTATGTCTTTTATGTCATCAATAACATTAAAACATAGGCATAACTAAGTATTAATAACTTGACTGCTCTCACCAAATAAGAACTGAAACCACGACAAATGCTGGCTAAGAAAATGCAGATATTTTCCCAACACCAATTTATTCTTACAGTGAAGACGGACATTAGCTTGCTTAACAAAGTTAACGTGTTGCAAGGCATAGAGTATTTACCTGTGCTTAGATCCTACTGCAGGTAGGCAGTGAAGATGGACCAAACCTATGATTTGATCCTGTACAGTGATGATATTTAGCTGCAGTAAGAACTTAATCACATAGGCAGCACTCCTGACTTAACATCCAGACTCCAGTCATGAGCCCACTGCTTCCCAGCAGCAGATGAGTTGCAGCAGGCAAGCTTGAAGGATTCCAGCAAGTCAGCCTGGAATCTGCTCTGAGGTGCTGACTGCTGATCTGTGGCAGCAGAGGCTCAAGAGAGATATTCTTTAATGCAAAATGCACTGACCCAGAAGCAGGGTCGTCAGATGTCTCTGTTGCTTGCCTTTGCCTTGTCCTGTCTACATGGATAAACAGTGAGGATAAAGTCTGACCACAGAGTGCATGGCAGAAGAGAGCCTTGACCCTCTGTTCCACTAGACACCAGTATAATTCAAGTAGTTATTTAAGCTATGAAACTGATTGCTTAACTGGAAAAGACCCTGCAACCTACAGATGAAAAGCAGTGTTTGCACCACCCTTTGGTGAAATGAGTAATACCCAGAGATCATCCCCAAGTGCAGCTTTCTCATTTCTGTACAGACACCCAGAGGTGGCTTTACATCACAGAATCCCATCTTGTCATTACTTCCAACAGAGATCACAACTTGGGAGTAAAGGAGAGACAAGACAAGGTGCAAACTATGTGCTCACTGAATCTGTCTGCTCCAGTTGGGACCTCTCACATCTTTCACCTGCTTTGTGCTCTTTTAAGAATAGTAACTGCTCAAAAACTTAAAGCCTGTGATTTAGTCTCATCTAGTAACATATAATTTCTGTCCACATAACACAGGCAGCTTCTGATTGCCAAAGGTCTTCATAATATCAACTCTTTTCCCCACAACTTCAAGGAACTCTGTTTCTGTAAGGCTTCCTTTAAATCTCTAGCAATCTAAGGCTCTAGATCTGCTCTGGGCGTACATCCAACAATGTCCAAAGTGGCTCTTCACTTCCAAACTCCATCAGGTTCTGGATAAATGATCCTAAATGTCAAGTTTATTCGTTCATCTCTAGAATGATACTCCTTAGGCACTCGATGCTGTAAGTGGCATTAGAGGGGGGGAATAAGAAAAAAAAAAAAAAAAAAGCATGAGCTTGTGCATTTTTTAAAATACAAGTCATCAAACAATTAAACAATGACTAAAACCTTCATTTCCTGTGATGGCTTTTTATTCATATTTCTTAACACTTAGCTAAGGTACAAAAAGGTTCTGACTGCTCAGGGCCACTGAAAACAAGAAGTCTTTGTACATTACTGTAGACTTCCTTATTAAGTTACAACTTCTGATATTCTAAATTTCTATATTGATTTTGTTCTTTTCACTGCAGGCTGCAACCTTTGTCACTGAACTTTAATGCTGGAACATCTGAACTGATTCCTACTGCATTACTTGGCACATGAAAGCAAATCCATTGTTTCTGTGGGTGCTTTCAAATTCTCAGGCAGAAAGTATTACCAATGCCTTGGAAAACAACTGTGCCACTGGAAGCAGAATGTCCCATACCTTCATGGGAGTGCCTCAGCAGATCTGGACAACTCCACTGCAAGTAAAGCACATAAACAGTGCCAAGGAGTTCTTACCTGCCAATCCTCCTGGGTGGCTCCCTCCATAACCAACAGAGTCCCATGATCAAGTGGGATCCTAATCCTTTCCACATAAGTATAGTCTCCATCCTCTTCCTAAAAAGAAACATCAGACACTGAAGAAGCAGGCATGTGCATTTGCTAGAAAACCAGTCCTTTACAGCAGAGCTTAAAACACCTGTGAGGGAGGAGGCTCTTCCAAGATCAAGAGGTCTCAGTAAACCTCTCTGCATCTGTATTTCATACAAAGCCCAGGAGCCGAGCATTTTAACGATGAAAAGAAGCCACTGTATCTCACTGGCCGGATGCCACAGGTAAAGTTCAACAACTAGTTCCTGGATTTAGTGCAAAATTCTGGAGTGAGGGTGCAAACCTTGTGGAAACATCTTAAACAGTTCAGTGTGGAGACATGCTGCAACAGCCACCCTATAGTGGTTGTCCAACAATTAACTACTTCATCAAAAGTAACATCTTCCTGCTATTCTGAATTTCTCTTGTTACAACATTACATGCTGCTATGGCACTAGCTGCTGGAATAAGTTTTTCTTATTTAAAAAAAAAAATCTTCTTTTCCTATAATATATGGTAAAACAAGTTGCATTAATCACCACTAAGCAAAACATAATGCTAAACTAAAAGGCAAATAATTTGCAAACTTTTGTTAAGCCTTTAGATTATGTGCAAGTATTTTAAAAGTCGAATATAACAACTAGACATAGTGACACACCCCAGCAGTGGTCTCACACATGCCACATTGAGTGGGAGCAGCAACTTTCTATTGCTCTGCACTATCCTTTCCAACTTGAAATCAGAGTTATACATTGCTCAGTGTGTAGCAGTCCAGCTTGAAGGAGGTTTGTCCTTATAGAAGTTCACAGCTTGCTGAGAAGCTCAAAATAATGGGGTAGAGTAACAAATACTGGGGAAATAATGTCCTAAACTAAAACAGTTTGATTTTCAGAAAATCACCAAGGAGTGTGTGTGTGTTTATAAATAAGATGCATAGAGAAAAAGGACTGCACTTCCTGAAATGCAAAGAGCTTGGCTGGTATCAAGTCAGTACCAGGAAACATTTTCTTATCGTCAGTGGAAACGAGAAAAAAAATTCAAAAATAGGTATTATAAACATGACTGCTGAGGAAAAGCAGAGAAATATCACTGCATGCATATTTTCTATTTCAGAGGATTACATCATTTCACTTTGTGATGGACAACAGTGGGCTTATTTTTATCCTTTGCTCATCTTAATTAAAAAGGAATTCTGCTAAGATAAATGATTTAGGAGAAAACATCCTTTAGGCTTAGAAAAGTCAGTATGTAAAAACAACAATTAGTTTCTGGTTTAAATGGGACATCTCTGAACTCCATTTTACTTAGAAAAAGAGATTATTATTTCCATTTGCTTTGCAAAGCCAGTGAAGTTAAACAAAAAGTTCTTACTTTCTTATGTGCCATTACTGTCAACCAAAGCTCCTTTCAGAACTTTTATTCCTAAAGATGATGTCAGACATACAGAAAACTCACTTGACTTTCAGAGGTCAAGAGGTTTATGAAGAAAATTAATTTTTGGCATTGAAGGTGAAAAGGACTTTCTGGTAACAAACATGGAAAGTGCATCAGGTGACTTCTTTATGTTCATTTTCTAACTCTATATATGTACCACAAACCCACCTGTTTACAAAAAGAGGTATAGTAAAGCAACTGTTCTGCTTTTTATATATTAGAATTTTCATACTCTTGAGTTACACATTCAATACAATCCAAGCTTTACACTATCCAAGTACATTGGTTAAACTTTTTTAAAAATCCTTGATTACAGTAGCTACAGTTAATAAGTAAGGAAAGCTCAGTGTGAGTTGATGGGAAGCTGTGAATACAAAATCTGTAAGAATTCCTGGACTCCATCAAGGTTGTTTTGTTGAAAATCAAAAAGAGAAAAGATTTAGTACAAATCTATATAAATCACCCAAGTTTGTTTCTTAAGTCTCAGTAAAGTTCATTGCTATAGTTGTAGGAAATGGTTTCTGGACAGTGTAGAGGAATCTTCTATTATAAGGAAAAGTAAATGGAAACATCCTGTAGAAGAATGTATAAATAATAATGCATTTATACAGGCAAATGATGCAAAATCATTTTCAATTTCAAAAGTCAGCATTTTTCATGGAGAATACTGGCTTCTAGTCTTCTGCTTCACCTATTTACCAAGTACCAAGAGCATCATCCTTACAAAAAGTTCAAATCTTGAATTTTTCAGATTTCATCTTGATTGTATCCCTGTTCTCCAGTATACATCTCTAGCACCAGCTGTGTAAACATCCTCCTCCACAACAAAGTATTCTCACCTACCAATACTTCTGCATTGAACATGTCTATTTTCACTGACTCTGACAAAGTCCTCACTGCAGTTCCTTACAGATTCAGTAATGATGAGTATCAGTTCTACTGCCCTTTGCTCACATAATGCACTGGTCTGCCTACACAGGCCTAACTTGAGACTCCCTCAGTCCTGCAGCTGAGCACTCCCTTCTTCCTCTCTGCTTGCCTACAGCTTCTCAAGCCTGCCACTGCTGGTGGACAACACCTCCTCCTCCACTGCAGCCACCACTGTCTGTGAATCTCTTTGATGCCAATCTGAAAGTTTAACCTGCTTCATATCTTGGTCTGAATCCCTGCTTATACCATGCTCCAGATTCCCACATTCATCTTCAATTAGGTCTGTTATGACACAAAGGGTTATTTTTCTGCTCTTGCCAGAAGTACTAGGAGAGCTTTACCTTCTGCTAGGAAAAAAGGACTGTGCTTCAGGGATTCATCTGAAGGACAGACCCATCTCAAGGCTGACTCTCTGAACACCAGAACATCCTGCTATTGTCTAACAGGTGTGAAGCTCCCTCCTTTCCCAGCAGCCATCAGTTTCCTTGGTTATAGATGGAAGAAGGGCAAGCAGACAGCTGGCTAACTCCCTCCCCAGTTCACATGGCCATTCTGGATGACCACCCAGCTTTCCCTATGGCACCCACCCCACCCTGCCACAGGGCACTAATAACCTCTCTGATTTGGCCTTATCATAAAGCAGAGCACTAGGGCTCAGGAGCTCAGTCCCTGGGTAGGGACCAGGTGCCCGAAGCTGGCTTGCTCACGCCAGCGCCGCGGGGCTGCCATCTAGCAAGCATGGTGATTATCAGCTCTATAGTGATTGCAAGCTCTCAGGATTTCAGCTCTGCTTGCTAGGTAGTGGTGCCCTGGGCTGGAGGCTGCAGCAGACGGAGAGAGAGGAGAAGGAGAAGGCGCAGGCTGTTCCACGGACATGGCTTTATTTGGGGAGGTCCGTGAAGGGTCTCTGCTCTTCTTCTTTCTCAACTAATGGGGTACAGTATGCTTCTTTTATAGGGTTGGAAAGGATCCAAGCTTGACCAATGGTAAAGGGTTAACATGACATTGCCTAATAGGGTTACAGAGATAGGTTAAAGGGTGGAGGACAGGAAAACAGGAATTTTCTTTTGCTGTTTCAGCATTCCTATTGTTCATATTCTCCATGGTGCTTTTCCTAAATCTATGGGGTTTACTACAGGGCACCTCCCGGTGGAAGGCAGGACATCAGGTATCATCCTTGCCCCCACAGTAACATTCCCCACTCAGCTTTCAGGAGGACACAATCAGATAACCTGGCCCTGTCTCAGAGTTGAGCAGTGAACAAGCAATAGTAGAAATGGTGGTGAGGCTGTACCAGAAACACCCATCCCAGAGAGTGAAACCAATTCCTCTCCACTGGCAGGATGAAGTCATGTCCAGGTGGGCCTGGGGGCTGAGGCTGTGTGGGCAATGGGAGGAGGTCACAGTGCCACAGTGGTGACACTCAGGCTGTAGGCAAGCACACGAGGACTCACTGACTCAACAGGAGCTGTGTGAACTGTGTATGAATCACAGCTCCAAAGCAAAGCACTTCTCTCCTGATTTCAGTGTAGGCAGGAGCTACAATGATGGGGGCAGGAGGAACAAGAAAGCAGGAGCAAGGTTAAAGTAAATTATTGGAACTGGAAGAAGAAAATAGAAGAAGCCACATCACTGTAGACTTTTAACCATGAAGTAGGCATCCAAAAAACCCTAGAAACCATTTAAAGCAAAGGAAAAATACCAGCTGCTATCATGTAATTGGTCCAAATAAACAGAAGAGGCTGTATTTAGAAAAAAGAATGCTTAAAAATTCCAGCAGGCAAAATAAAACTGTTGCTGGAGTCATGTTAATTCCCATGAAGTCTCCTTATTCCAGTGATGAATTTACACCTGAAATGTATTTGCAGCTTTTTTAACATGCACAGGGCTGAAATCCTAGTAAGAATTATTTCTACTTATCCACAAAGAATGCTTGGTTAAGAAGATATAAATAGTCTATGCATGTCTCTGCACTCCTTTACCCTCTATTATATGATGAAGACTTACCCAGTACAGTGCTCACCAAAAAGAAAAGCAGAGGACTGAACCTTTCTTTACCTCACCCTAGAACAATTTTCAGGATAATAAAAAAAAACACTTGAACCTAAGTAACTTTCTTTTCATTTTTGCCAAGTGAAAAAAGATTTCAGATTGTGTAATTGTTTAATATATAAACAATAATAATATATAATTGTTTAATATATAAACACTAGCAAACTACTAACAGACAATTGTCAAAATTCACATAAACATGTACAGAAAATGCAACCCATCAACACTACTGGTCATCTTTTCAATTACAGAAACAGGATTTTATTCACTATCAGGTTCATCCACATTTCAAGTGATAATCTAGAAAATATTTGTAGAGATACCAACATGAACTGAAGGCTCTGAAGGCTCTGATCTGGCACTCTTCAACTGCCCTTCACGCTGCCTATGTATTGTGGTACATTCAGTTTTGTACTCAATACATGGTCCCACACAGGAAACCATATTTTTTCCTAGGACCATTTATCCACAGTGATGTTCTACCATAAGTGATGTTCTCATCACTTGTATGTTCATTTTATCTTTCATCTCAAAATACTTAAAAGCACTTACAAGAACAGAGGGAAATGAAGGTCTTTGAAACCCTAAAATCTGAAATAGCACAGTGTTGGCCCTCAAACGGGTTTAATTTTGGAAGGAAAAGGATTTACTTTCTATTTCCCTCCTCAATGAAGGCTAACTCTGGAAAACTCAATGTACTGATACTGGCTGATACTGAAACCAGGGAGAGCCTGAATGCCTGTGATGACTGTTAATATTAATTCCTTTTCCCTAGATTACATTCCTCTTCCTGTAACTTGCTTTTTAAAAAAGGAATGATCAAACTTCAAAGATCTACAACCAGTTTTAACTTTCTCTTAATGAAAGAGAGAACACTACAGTACAATAGGGTATGGAAATTACTTATTTAGTACAGCCTGAAAGGTTGTAATTTCCATCAGAGCCTCTTGTAACTCCCATTTGGCAAAGCATCTATTGTCATAGGATGCTCTGAGGAAACTTAAGTCTTTGGGAATGTGCAAAGAATACATAATGTGTGCCATGTAATTATTAAGTATGAATTCCCTCAGGCACAGGACACACTTAAAAGCAACTATTCCAAAGATCTGCACATGGGGATTCTACCTCAAAAAAAGGTATGTCACTTGCAAAAGGGATACACTTCATAGCAAGACTCAGCTAGTCAGAAATATCAGGTCAAAGGTGTTAAAAAAAAAAGAAAAAGAGGAGAGCTTGAGGGATACATCTATAGAAAACCATCCATCTCTGGAAGAAATCGTGCAGTACAGCTCAAACAAGGCAGTCAAGTACAAATGGCACAGACTGAATTTTCCCTTTGCTAATAGTGGGTGTCTTTTCAGAAAATCTATAAAAAAGGTATCTTACTCAAGAACTAGGATTGATTTTTAAGAGAGAACTTGCAAAGTTTATAATGAAGTTTAAGTGTATTTTATTCTGATTCTGTTCTGATTGATGGGGAACACGGGGACCTCTAAAATGAATCCAAGCACCATTTACAGTTTTCTAGAGGAATAAACTTTCCAGCTGACATTTTATTATCAAGACAGCATCAGGGATACTTACTCATGCTATGCTCACTGACATAATAGACTGGTTATGTGATCTCATGCTCAGGAACCAAGATTAAATTCACTTCAGGCAACAAAGAATTTACAAGTTGGAGATCTGGTGAAAACTACAAACTCTTTGTTTTCTGGTTCAATTTCTGACCTTTTCTGTTCAGATTAGGTGACCAAGGTGACTCTGGATGGGCAGGCTTCAGTATGTCAGCAGAGAGTTTTCCTGTACGCTGTTAAAATTATCACCTCTGCTTTCTATACTACCTACTCAGAATAAATAGCAACACAAGCAGCTAGCAAACTTCTTTCCAAAGTGTCAAAGACTGCACAAGCAGAAAATTCATCTGAAACAGGACACCCTAAAATTGTATTCTCAACACATGTGAATCCTTTACTTGGATAAATACAAACTGGGAAATTTAAGCGCTCTCAAACACAACACTTTATCTAGAAAGGGACTACTGAGTCACCAATTAACTCCCAAAAGGATATTCCACAGGTCTCTTTATCCAAGTAGAGGATCTCTGTTTAGCCTGCCAGTATAGGATGTGACAGCTTCCAAGGCATTTCATGGAAAAGAAATGAGCTTCTTCCCTTTGTTCACTGTCCCTCAATCTGAATACACACACGTCAAAGTGCAAACACTGTCAAGAGGATTTTTACTTACAAGAGTAGTCAGAACTACTCTTCACCCCATGTACACTCTGCATTACATAACATTGTCCTGAGTTTAAGAAAATGCAACTCTGATTCATTTGCACAGTTTAAGTCCACTTCCAGCATCACTGATTTCATTTTAAGTACCAGAAAGGGCCCTTATTTGGGCAGAAGGCTGCCCAGGTTTCAATTCACTGCAGCACTACACTACACTGCTGCACATTATATCAGAGTGCTCCCATCCCCATCCTCAGAATGTCACGGTCCATGCGAGAGATTTCTTGAGCCCTACACTTATTCCACAGAACTTTCCAAGTTGTGCTTTCATTAACTTAGACATGCTTTAGTAATTAAGTTTCCTTAAATGGGGAAACCAATAAACCTGTTAGTAGCTCTAAGAGTCTCTCAGTGCGGTATGAACACTCACAGGGGAAGGTTTTTTCCTCATCTCAAAGGTCCGAGTAGCACCCAAGCTGAGTGAGGCAATGACAGGATTTTCCCCCAGCGATGGCTCGTTGTCACTGTGCCAGTCCACACTGTCCTTCTCGCTTCGGTACAGGTTGCAGAGCAGAGAGTTGAAGGTGTGGCCAGTGAACTCCTCAATGCGCTCCTTCAGCACGCTCAGCAGAGGATGCCACTGCAATCGGCACAGAGGCAAATGTAAATGCCAGGAACAGAAGGCAAAAACCACCAAGAAACAAAATACAACGCACTTTATTCACAATAAACTTTAAATCAAACAAATTACAGCAATTCTGATGATATTTTTAGAAGAGAAGAGGAATGGGTGGAGCTTTCTGCGAAATATTCGCACCTTACCCATCACTCAATACTAAATCGTCTCTTAAAACTCTGAAGCCAGACTGCCCTTCATACTAATGGAGGCAATCAGTGACTAAATGACACTGCTCTCAGTTGCCTGCAGCTGTTGACAGAGAACAAGAGGAAATGGTTGGCATAGCACAGCCTTCTGTCCCCACTCTGTTAACACAGCTTGTTGAGCTCAACTCATCACCTTTGTTTTAACTTCAACACTGTAACTCTTCAGTGGGTCTCAAAACCAGTGTCACTGGCCCTGGATTTCATCCCTTCCTTTGCTAACACCTTGCTGAGCCCACAGCCCAGGGAAGCTCTGTACATTCCATTACAACTCAGTCCAGTTATTTAATGTTATGAAGTTACATCATGACTTTCATCTGTCAGAGTGCTTTTAAGAACTTCACAAATATATAAAGAAAAAAAAAGCCAAAGCAATGTAGGCCAGAATTTTTGCCCATTATGTAAGCAGAAACAGAGAGCAAGAGACGATAAGAAACTGATTCCAAATCTCCCAGTGCACCACTGACAGAAACAGCAACAGACACCTGAGAATATTTTCTAGTATTCATCTCAAAAAAAACAAGGCTGAACTACCTTCTTTCCAAGCTTCCTCAAATTTAACAGGTATTTAACTTATTGGTTACACTGCAGGAGCCTCAACATACCATCTTTCTCTAATGGGGTATTTCCAGCTAAGTCATGCCTTCAACAATTAATCATCATGTGATTAATTAATTCTAGGTAAACACAGCTTGCAGTTATGGAACATAACTGAAAAGCAGTAATACCACCCCAAAAAAGTTTGCTTTGCAACTGGGCTGCCTGAATGTGCAGAGGAGTCCAACAAGAATTATTGAGGGCACTTTTCAGTGACCAACCAGGACTATATTTCTTCAACTCCCATCACAGAAGTATGTATTACTAAAATGTTACCATACAGTGAATTTTACAATGTAATTGAAAGCCCACTACAAACCTGCAGCAGTGGAAGTAGTTTTGTTGAAACAACTCTATCACTGCTTACAGAAAAACATTTTCTAATAACAAAAATCATTGAGGCACAAACACTGGATTATATCTAGAAGTGCTGCAATCACACCAGTTCTTACCAAACAAAAAAAAGGAGGGACACAAAGCTAATTACTCCTACAGATCAAGTGTTTAAGGGAATAATCAGTTTTGGCTGAGCTGTGGACTAAATTACATTTTACTCAAGATATTTTTGTGCTAGAAATCCTATTGTACAGGTAGGGACTGTACTTTTACACCACCCCTACTCTTCTAAGCTGCAGGTACTCCCACCTGCAAAGCTGTGTGAAATATCAAGTGTCCCTGTGCAGTGTACCCATAGATCTGCCTATGGGCAACTTCCAGCTGGGGAAGGGCTGGCTTCCAGCTATGCAACTTCTCCAGTGCATCTCACTGCCTGCTTGAGTTTCTTCCTCTCAGTAAAAAGCAGAAATATTCCAGAATAAAAGACAGAACCACAGCCTGAGTGATTCATTTAGGCCTTGTACCTTTTGGATGAGAAAAACAAGCCAGTGGCTCAATGAGTGCTAACTCAGAGCTTGATGCAAACTGAAATGAAACCTTGAATTCAGGGTATATGGGCTCTATCCAATCTCTGAACAGCAATGGATTTCACAACAGGCAGTTCTGAACTGGATTTAAATCATTAGTGTACAACAGAATGATTTTGTGAGGGCACTTCCAATCCCTAAAGCCATTCCGCTTTCAGAAAAGCCCATCTGAAACAGTACTCACAAATGAGTGCTAAAGAAATGCTTGTTTTTCCACCAGAAGTTCCATAGACCATAGAATTTTTAACTACAGTATTTTTGAGACTACGAAATCGTCACAACTCATCATGTTAAATAGTGCCTTTCCAACTCTTCCCAAACATCCCACTTTGGCAGCAGTTCTGGGACTTGGGACACCTTCCTCTCATGCTATCCAGCTTTCAACAGTGACACCTAATTACTGCTGTGGAAATTTTAAACAAAGCAATACCAAGAGACAGGCTGATGGGACAACAGGCTGAGAGAGAGAGAGGGGGAAGGAGAGAAAACATGAACAAAACATCACTGAGTCACTTAGAAGGCTTTTAACTCTTCCAAAACACTGTGGGAAATTACATGCTACAATCTGGAGTTGCTAAGCAGATGAGCTGCTCAGCAGCTCACAGATGTGTGAATTTCATAGCATCCACATAGGAACCAAAATATGCCTAAACTTTCATTTAAGCAGTATTGAACTTAAGTGTTTCTGAAAGTAACTATTTCAGTAATTAGTATTATGGTATCTTTACAGCAAAAAAATCAGTATTATTGTGGGCAGTAAAATCTGCCATACAAAGATGCTTGGAATAAGTCACACAGAGCAATTCAGAGTTTTGTACAAAGCTACAGCAACCCAAAGCAAAACTTTAAACTCTAGAGTAGTAACCTCCTTTTGACAATATTTGACAACTAAATCACGCTGCTCTCAGTCAACCCCCTCATAAAGTGTATTGTATAAAACTGACCACATGCCAGTAGAATCTGCTGCTAACAGATTCTCTAGATAGGTAGAATAGAGGATAGAGGGAAATTGTGTCTCTTGATCTCTGCAAAGGATTTCTCTGTAGACAATAATAAAACACATACAAACATATACATACATTTGGATTTGGCTGCATTGTTATTCTGGAGTATGTGTAAGGAAGTTCCCCATACCAGGATGTAAGCCGTGGTTCCTCAAAAGATACTTCTGAAAAAAACAGGAAGACTTTTTCAGTTGACTTATCAAACGATTTCAAAATGGAAAGATAATGCAATTCTGCCAAGAAACTTGATCAAAAAGATATTGTCCATTTACCTAAAGTTAAAAAAGCAGCCCCTTAACATAATGAACTCAAGTGAAGGAATTAAATTATTCAAAATCAGGTGTACATCTGCAGGAGGAATTACCTTGCCAAAATCTTGGAAACATATCAATTTTCTTACCCCTAAATGCCAGACATAGCAGAGACTGGATGAGTTACAGATAGCAAACAAAACTGAAAATTTATCTTGCTTTAAGTTGACTTGGTTCTGGTGCCCAGTAGGCTGGCCTAAGTTGCAAAATGCAGATGGATGCACTGGAAAGGGTGAAGTAGAAAGGACTGTAGCATCCTTGGGACACTACAGAAACAAAATGTAGCAAGGCTGGACACAATATTTTGTCAAATGTGTTCATGCTCTGTGGTGTAACACAAAGGTTAAAAATACTTTTTTGGCTTCTGAAAAGACTATCTTGGCAACTATTTCTCATGCTTGACAGGTAGCATTCTCCATTATATTGTCCCTTTATTGCCAGCCAACAAACACACAGGTTGAAGACAGTTTCCAGCCCCATCCAGTAACTGCTCTGATACATTATCTTACATCAGTTCCTGACTGAAAGCAAAATTTGGCTAGAACAGGTGCCCCTTAGTGAACAAATCCAGAATAGCAGCCTCTTCACCTACTGCATATTGCAACCAATAACTAAAGCCAAAGGAAAATGAACATGCTCTGCTGGGATTTTCAGTAAAAGAGGCAAAAATATACCTCATGAAAGAAACCTCCAAGAACACAGTTTTTAAGTATTGCTGGAAGATTGCGTGATAGTGGCCAGACTAAATCTTAAAAAATGAGTGAGAAAAAGAACTGGAAATGACAGAAGAAACAGTAAAATTCCAAGATTTTTACGACAGGAGATTTTATTTTGGAAATATCCCATTTAGCTGGCAATAGTAACATGATATTAGAGGTTGAAAAGAAAGCTGCAGTAGCCTTCAGATATGCATGGAAAACCTGCACGGAAACTTGAAGAAGTGGTAACCAATTCTAAACAGTGCACAGATTCTGGTATGGAATTGACCTGTGAATGACCTGAAAAGGTGGTCACACACTCCTTACCCTGCCTGACGTGAGTGCGCTGACCCCAGGGTATGTCTTGGAGGAGTTGCTCAAACATCCAGTCTGCTTGTTCTGAGTCAATAAAGCCAGGAATCAAATGAATCCTAAGGATGAAAAAGAAAAATGGAAGGAATATACACTTCTATACCTGCTTTGGGAAAAAACTTTCATTTCCAGGATTCCCAAAGGAGTTAGAAATGGCTGTAATGCACCATATCCAAAGTCAAAGCCCAGTACCCTGTTTCTGACCACAGCCAAAAGCAGATGTGAAGGAAAGAATAGAAGGGCTCCTGTTGAGTCTTACCCTCATCAAATGAATGTAATTTCTTTTCAATACTTATAAAAACATATGACAACCAGCAACATGCCATGAATTCCAGAATGAGCCATATGCTGTGAAAAATGGCATCCTTCTGCTTGTTATTAACTTTACATCTGATAAATCAGATAGACCTGATTATGGCATTACAATCAAAATTAAGTAAATAATTTATTCACCATCTCCACATCACTTAGAATCTGACAGCCCTTTATCCCTACTGCCATTTTTGCTCTCTTTTTCAAAGCATAAGGAAAAGTATTTAACATCTCCTATAAGGACAGTATTTAACATCTCCTATTTTTTCATTTCCATATGTACATCTAATATTTTGATTGGACTAAAGGTCACCCAAGAATTACAACCACTGTGGTGGGCTGCAGAGTAGGAATGCTGCTAACAGCAGTTTACTCTCACAAGTACTTCATGCCCCAAAGACGTCAGAGTAAGAGTATATAGTAAAAGAGTTAAAAAAATACACAAATGTGATTATTAACTTTCCAGAAATATATATATTCCATCAGTGTATTATGAAAACAAACTCCAGAAAATGCAGGATAACCCAGCTGACTGTGTATCTTGTCTCCTTCCAGCTGGTCAAAGCTTTTACTTTTCAAAATACTTTAAAGATTTATTTGCATCTTCAGAATAAACTAAGATGAAGGCACAAAAATAAAATAATACAATAATCAGAAGAAATTAAATACGTGCACAAAAAATTACTATGTCCTTGGCATTTTTCCCACTATTAATAAAAACCTATAAAATTCAAAAGAAGAGGCTTAATACTGATATTGCAGCTAAGTCAGCAAGGTAAAATGTATTTTAGTTAGTAGGAATCACAGAACAAGTAGGTTTTGTTTTGAAGTGCCCTGAAGCTGAAATAATTAAGGCATGGCATATAAGCACAAGGGACAATCCTGAGGTGACCACAATTGCCTGAAGTTAAATGCTTTCATTAGATTTATTTAAAACAATTCCAATTTACAGCTACAAGTTTTGGGCTGCTCTTAACTGTACAACAGACATCACACAATTGCTAAGACAGGAATACTGATCCAAATTCTCATCAGCAACTTACTGTGAATCATGACACAAATGGACAGAGCCCCTTGTCCTTATTCTGGAAAGAGCACCAGATGCAGTACACATGATAGGTCAAGAGATTTCTTTTTCTTCTCTTCAGTGCTGCTCAGAACCATCTCAGGCCCTGCTATGTGCACTCAAAAGTATTTCCAGAAGTACTCTAGACAGATGATGCACAAGAAGTGCCATGTACAGCTGATGAAGTCAAAACCCTCTGCAGAGACTGGACTTCAGAAAGCTGAGTATCACCACATTACTCTGCAAAAACCATTAACATTTCATCCACTTACCTAGAAATGCCAGTGGGTCCCTTGCTGAGCTCATACACACCAGGCTTGCTGAGGATGTAGAAAGGAAAGAGCCATCAGAAAGACAAACAAGAAATTATCTTAGACTGAGCAGCACAGACTAAAATTGCTGTAGACCTGGACTAGGCAAAGTTTTCTTTAAAAGAGAAAAGAAAGTTAGAAAAGGGAAGAACTAATGTCCTGGACATAAAGGTCAGAGTAAGGCAGCAAGGTGTGCTGCAGAAGCCAATGAGTTTGTGTGTACTTTCTGTCCCTCCCTTCACCAAAGGCTCTGTACAGCTTTAGGGCTCTTGGAAAAAACATAAGAGGGATGTCACAGGGAACCTAAGGAAGACAAACATACATGACTGCACTCAGATTCACTATGTTTACATTTATAGATACACTGAGAAAGAAAATTCTACCAAGTCAGCCAAACTGAGCCAAGCTGGATTTTCAGTATCTCTACTCCACCATACAGCACCACACTTTGTCACGCTTCATGCCAAAGTTATCCTGGGAAGATCCCCATTTCAACACAAAGGGTAAGTGACATACAAATACCCAGCTTCACTATGAAACTTACTATCAGCTACTTCTCTGAGTCCTGAAAGAAGCTGCCATACCAGCTATATTTCTGGTATATTCCAGAGTAAGTAATTTCTAGCACAGTTTACACTGGGACTGTCCCAGAAAAATGTACACTGCTAACAAAGGAGACATACTGGCAATTGTGCTGAACCAGAATGTTCAACTCTTCATGGTTACTGGCTTGCCAGCTATACAAAAGGCATAAAAACCAGTTAACAGACTTGGGCTCTCCTGATAACACATTCAGCTCACGATAAAAGGGTTAAAAGTCCACAGTTTCTACTCTTCCCGACCATGACAACAGTAAAGGTGCAGAGAAATCAGCAGGGTACTCACTCTATCACACCTGCCTCTGGAACTCTGCGCTCCACCTGAAAGGCAACGAGACAGTACACAGTGAATATCAAAGTACCTGGCACTCTCCAGTCAAACATCATCTCTAGTGACTCTGTGTAGCCACACACTGTGTGGCCAGTGAGAAAAACACACCTCAGGGCAAGAGGGAAGCAGTAACAGCTCAGCCACTCCCTCCTCACCCCAGAAACTCTCAAATGCAGCTACCACTGCAGCTGGTTTTTAGCCATCAACTGCCCCCTAAAGGACACTGATTTCTAAATTATTTAGACATCACAATACTTGATATTTATCAACTGCAATCAAGAAAAATCTTATTTTTATATTTATAAAAATATCCTCATGTAAGGAAAATTTCAGAACAACCCTAAGAAACATGAACAAACTGCAGGTCTCAGTCAAATGAGCAAAACATGAAAGATCAGACATAGCAGGAGCTTACACTGTAAAGCTGTCTGCACAGCTGAGATATTGCTGTATTTTGTTAAGAGACAGAGTAGTTTAATCCAGCCTTGGCTATCATTCTGCTTGTCTAAGGGATTTATGCTGCTCTTCTCTGAGCTCAGTACAGTTCTGATTTGCAAGGAGTTACTGCATTGAACCAACAAGAGCATCAAAATGTAGTACTATACAGATAGCAGGTCTCTGCCACGGGGGAAAGAGAATCTTCCCAGGCCATCTTCAAGGCTTCCAAGCCTAGATGACAGCCTTTTAAACAGGTCTAGCTTAGAAAGAAGAGTTCATTATTATTTTTCCCCCAATCAAGGAAGTTTCCATACACTGCATAGAGCACAATATCCTTCATCAGCTGATGGGACATAAAGTCTACAAAACAAATACCATGCTCTTCCCCTTTAACAAGTTAAGACAGACACCCCACCTGAGGAAAACAAGAAGAGCTCAAATGTGCTTAGGACATTGCAGACTGAATATTTAGTAAAACATATTCTTTTGGCTCTCTATAAAAGAGTAGTTTTGAACAGAGGGACCATAACCTTCTTTTCCCCATATACACAAAACAATTGCCAACTCTGTTTAACAAAAGCTCAAAGCTCAGCTCAGATTTTAAACAATTAACTATATTCTCAAATAATTGTTACCTATCATATGAAGTTTTATAACAGATAAGATTCTGCTAGTTACCCTGTAAGTTTTACCTCTGATGGCTTTTCAAAGACAAATTGCTTTTGAGTGTGAGGCTGATCTTTCTGTCTCCATGCTGGCCTTGCACCTGGAAGGGCAAGGCTGCTGGCCACGGGTGCCTTTGGTGCTAAAAGAAAGAAAGAAGGAAGAAAAGATCACATTAATTGAATATCACCATACTAAAAAACAGAGTTAGGAAAAACTTATAGAATCATTCCTTGGAGTATTCTCCTATGAGTCGCAGAGACTTCAGGAAATTGCCAAACCTAAGAGTCAAAATTGCACAGGAACTGATTTTTTTATATGTATTTATTCGTTATTAATTTTGTTTCCACAAACAAAACTGAAAACGTACTTTTATCTGAAAGGATGACATCTATAACTTTTCAATTCTAAAACAAACACCTATCACACACCAGCAGAAATTGCTCCATGCAGCTAAGCTGCTTCCCTCTGTATTCCTTTTCTTAGGGAAAAAAAAAAGACAAAAATATTTTTATTAAAACAGAATTTTTAAACCAGGGAGAAAGCAGAAGAGCAACTTTGGCACACTACTTCAGGTGTTTTATTTACACATGCAAACAAGCTTTAAAATGGGCCTGAAACACAGTCTTCACTCTGCGCAATTCAATGGGGATATTTTTTTTTTAAATCCCTTTAGGAATAGAAACAATGAAATGTACCTGTGACAGAAAATTGAGGCCACATGCACAAGTCAAAACAGTTGGCTATTCTCTTTCATGATTTAAAAAAAATCAGCTTGCCTAGAATGCTCAGTCTGCAGAGATATGGGAGCTTTATGGAAACTAGAATCAATGAGTGGAACATGTTTTGAGCATGTTCACAAAAACAAACCAGTCCCTCCTGCAAGACTGGAAACCTTCAAAGTGCTCCTCTGCCTCTGCACTCTTTGGTTTCAGTGTTTGCTAAAACCACTAAAACTCCATCCCTTTTCGCTACTTCTCTTTGTTTTAGAATGTTTTCCCGTGACAAGCCAAACGAAGGCACATAACGCGTTTTATGGATAAGAAGCGGCTGACTGTTCTTAGAGAAGTCCCCTGCACCAAACTCCACTCGTCCCATTGGAGCTGCCGGAGGTGCGCCCGACGCGCTCACCTCACCGTGCGCCTCAGCACACACCCGGCACCCTGCGCTCCGCAGCCAAAATCGCCGCACCGGGGGCACAGGCGCAAATTTCCACTGAAAAACTGGGTTCGAACACCTGCAGCTCAGTTACCGACGGGAACGGGGGGAACGGGGCCGCGCAGGGCGGTCGGAAAGTGCAGCCGGAGACCGGCGCCCCTGCCTGCTGCTCGCCCCGTCGCGCCCAGGCCGGCGGCGGAGGAGTCCGGGCCGTCGGGAAGGAAAGGAAGGGCGGCTGTGAGCGCTCCTTACCTGCGGGCCGCCCCGCCGGGACGCCGGCCCAGCCGCCCTGCACCCGGGCCCGCTGCCGCCGCTCCGCCATGCCCGGCCCTGCCCAGGGCCCCGAGCCCCGCCCGCGCCTGGGCCCGGCCGTGGGGCCGCGGCTCCGCCCGCCCGCCGCGCACGCAGGGGCTGAGCTTCCATTAAAGGCGCCCCGCGCCCGAGCCGCCTCCCGCCCTGCTTGTCCCGTTCCAACAGGGGATGAAAGTGCAGCCCAGGTCTTGCACGGCGCCGGGAAGAAAAACCCTCTTGGAACCAGCAAGGCACGGGGCTGAAGGCACCAGAAACCCCCTCCTGTTTTCTGACAGGTGCCCAGGGTAGTCCCAAGGACATGGACAGCTATTAAATGGACATTACCTCCACCACTGAGGTGAACAGACATCCAAATCAAAGTCGAGGTAATTTAGGTTAAAGTGTAAATAAAATTTAGGTAAAAAAATAGGTTAGTGATGCCCTGCTGCAGCTTGGAAAATAGAAGACCTTAGGGCATGAGAGTGGGAACCCAACCTGCCGCCTGACACCATGTGAAAGGGGACCAAGGGCTCAGAGAACCTCCTTACCTCGGTGCCTCCCTCTGTGCCAGCTGGATGTGCATGCTATTCCCTCTGCAATACCTTTCTAAAGACCTTCAGTAGTTAGAAAATTGTTCACTGGAAAGAAATGTTTATTAATAGCTTAACAGTACTACTAAAATTTGTATTCTGCTTATTTAAAGCATCAGCACCGTAAAATCATAGAATATCCTGAATTGGAAGGGATCCACAAAGATCATCTTAAGTTCAGCTACTGGCCTTGCACAGGGCAGCTCCAAAAATCACACCATGTGCTTTTTGAGTGTTGGCCAAACACTTCCTGAACTCTGTCAGGCTTGGTGCCATGACTACTTTCCTGGGCAGCTTGTTCCAGTGCCCAAACATCCTTGGGGTGAAGAACCTTTTCCTAGTATCCAACCCAAATCTCCCCGGACTCAGCTTCATGCTGTTCCCTTGGTTCCACAGGGATCAGTGTCTGCCACTCCACCTCCCCTTGTGAGGAAGACCGTGATGAGGTCTCCTGTCAGTCTCCTCCAGGCTGAAGAAACCAAGTCACCTCAAACTGCTCTTCACAAGGCTTCTCCTCCAGCCCCTTCACCATCTTCACAGTTGTCCTCTGTACACTCTTCAATAGCTTTGTATCTTATATTGTGGCACTCAAAACTGCACATAAAGTATTCAAGGTGAGAGTCGGTGCAGAGGAGAGCAGGAGAGTCACCTACCTTAACTGGACAGAGATGCTGTGCCTAAAGCACCCCAGATAGGGGGTAGATGACAGCCAGGAAAACAAATTAATATAAGCATTGGTTTTGGCATGTAAATTAGAGTAATTTTCATTGTTATTACTCACAATAAAGGACAATGTACCCGCAAACATTTTTATAAGAAAAACATAACACATTAAAGACTCAAGAGTAATTTCCATTTTATTAGTTTTACAAAGTCAAAAACATACAGATTTTTTAGTCCAATGCTTTCACATCAGATCCAGAGCAAACCAAATCATGTGCTCGTAGAGAACTAATACCACCAACTTCACCATCCCTGTTCCAAAAAATTAAGAAAACTAAGGGATAGGATCTGCATCTCAGATTTGATCAGCACCATTGCATCGGTATTCAGGTTTTTTCAATGTACAGAAATGTTAGCCCCAAATCATGTCTCAGTGCAACACATCTTACTTCAAAATCAGAGCTTGAAATTATTCTTTGAAAGACAGAATAAAACCTCCCCTCTTCAACCATAGGATGTCACCACAGAAAACAGTGGTAGCTGCTTGCAATTTCATTTGCCTTGCAAGTTTTATACATTTTGTGTTTATAAAAAGGATTATTACAGACCAAAATCTTTAATAAAGAGTAGGTAAACACAGACAACAGCAGTGCAGACTTCTCATGTACTCTGATTCCTGTGTCCAGGAGTTAAGTAACTTGAGCCTTATAGGAACATTCCACTTTGGAACAGAACCATGAAAAAAATCAGTTCATTTTAATGCAATTAAATTAAAACTGTTCTACTCTTTAAGACATTTCCTGGTTCTCATTTTTAAAGCCATCAAATATTCAGGAGTCACATTTTGAAAGACCTCACCAGAAAGACAGACTGATACATAACTTCAAAAAGAATTTAAACCACCGTTGCTAACAAGGAGAGTAACTCATTTCAAGCTCTGCATTTAAAGTACCCATAATCTTTTACATAGCAACCAGCATGTAACATGTAACTTGTGACATTTATCTACATTGTGTTACCACCACCTATTACAAAGAGCAGGCACTGAACTTTTAAAAATGTTATTACAAATCATGAAGATTACATATTACTGAAAAGTTAGAATCCATATTCAAGACCCAAGATTTTAAATGCTTTTTGCAGTGTTACTTTATGTATATATTTATAGATGAGCTATTACATTTATTTCTGTTTTTGGCCCATTTCCCTCAAGTTCATAACCAAAAAAAAATCACACTGGACCATGTAAGCAGGGGAGCACTCATGAGCTGACTCATAGTGCAGAATCCTTGCAAGTATCCAAAACCTCAGCTTCAAGAGGTCAATACTCTGGAAATAGTACTAGGTTACCTTTTAAAATAATTATGCTCCCTTTCCTCTCCTGCCCACCTGCGCAGGAATATATGAGAACTGCTTCTTTTTCTGCCCTTCACCCATGAGCACAAGAATAGATATGATGGACACTATATAACCAAGATGTTCCTCAAGAGTGTGATGTCTGATCAAGTCCATGAAAGTATTTCGTAAAGCACAATGCAATTTTAGTTCAAAGCACTTCCCCCCTCATAATAGCTATAAACAAATAAAGCCTATTTTTCAATCAATATTAGAAGTCAACAGTCTTGTTTCATCTGTATCCTCAAAACAAGACTATTCTCTTGTTAGAAAGCACACCTATGATTGGAGATGTTTAAAACATTAGGTCTACTTGATGTTGCAGCATGGTGTGGAACTTGCAGGAGTCCCATGTTCCCAAGATCAAGTTGCTTCCCACTTACTTCTCTTTCATTTTTTTAAAATAACGAGCCCGTATTTGTTTGTTTGTTTTCATTATCAAGTTAATGGCAGTAGATGTAGGTAGAAGAGAGATGACCCATCCCTAAAAAAAAAAAAAAAAAAACAAAACAAGAAAAATAAAAGAAGGGAGTGAGGTCTCAGCATTTTGTAACCTGTACTAATTACTCTTTTTTCCATAATAAACACAAAGGACATTTCAGATCCTCACATTTTCCAAGGTGACTTACCATGAGTGCATGAGGTAGGTACCCATTGGTCTGGGACTGTAGGCCCACCGTGCCCAGGGCAGCTCTGACATACCTTTCAGGAGTGGGCTTATCGAGGGTCGGCTTGCGGATTTTGGACATTTTTGTTGCCACATAATATGGTAGAACACTCTGCACACAGGAAAACTCATGTCAAGCAGGGAATGCTTTCAAGATAACTTACAGATCCATAAGTGTAACTGGAAATCAGATAATCTGTACACTGAATTCTAGCTTAAGCCAGCCTAATTTTCAGTTCTAAGATCACAATGGGATCCCAATATAAGATCAAGAACTTTTTAATTAGATAACACATGGGTCATATTTGGACATAGTTCAGTTGTCTCCTGACAGTCAACATCACCAGCTGGAGCCCTAGAAAAACCACTCTTTCAAGTGTAGGGTTGAAAAGCCATTTTTACAATTGGCCTTGTAAGCACAAAACTTCATTCCAGTTGTTTAATAGAAAATGCTGTACTGTTGTTTCTCTGTAGTAACCCCCCAACATTTGCTTGGGAAGGAGCTGCAGAACCCAAGACAGGAAATTTCACAGCAAAAGCTCCTCGGTTTGGCACCTGTACAAGGTGGGAGGAGGAAGGAGAAAAGAATGTCCAGAGACTTGAAACATGGAGCTTGTAGCTCCACAGCAGGGCTTAGAGGACAGAGGAGAGTATTAGTACCAGAGTGAAAAGACAGAAGGAAGGATCAAGAAACAGAGGACAGTTAATGAGCTTTTATAGCCATGTTTGGAAGCAAGACAGAAAATTATGCTAGGTCTCAGAAGTGTCTGTAGTGGAGAAACAAGAGGAAGCAGCATAGATACATGTTGATGGAGGGATGCTGATAGAACAAAGGCATGTCCATGGTAGGGCAAGATAGACCTGGAGGATCCAAAACCTCATTGCACTTATCCCAACCTCACCCTGCTGGAGAAGGAAGGCAAATGCACATGTACAGTAGAAAGCAATATTCTTTCCTCATGGTCATGCTTTTGGCAACGCTTTCAATGTGTCCTCAATTTTTGCCTCTAAAAAAGTAATCAAAAATCCCTGGTCTACAGCCCTGAAACAGATATTAAACATACCATAACTCAACACACCTAGAGAGGTTGGAACTTGGTCACCACTTTACAAGGACCTCCTAAGACACTGTCAGTGGCTCTAGCACTGATTCAATACATCCATCCACTACTGCCCATCTATGAGTGCTCCCATTGCCATCCCTTAACAGCAAGTGCCTGAGAGTGTGTCCACTTCTGCTAATTCATCTCCAAATGAGAATATCGTCTCAAAAAAGAGTCTATTTGGGCAAATTACATTTTGTAAACCTGCTTCCCATGTTAGTCTCTTAAAGAACAACCACACATGCCTGAATTCAGAAACATCTGCTGTTTCAACAGCAGCACAGCAGGGAAAGGGCCCCTTCAGTTCTCATTGAGTGTGTATCCATGCCATAGCTGTGCACATTTCAACAGAAATTTTACCACCACAAACAGGAAACATTAGTATGTCTGCTCATTCCTTCACCTGAGAACATAAAAACAGCGCCCTTCTGTCTATAAATAGGACTTTCAGTAATCTACTACATGAGTCCACTTTCAAATGGGAAGGAAAATCATGGAGACCTAAACTTCAGAAGTGAAAGCAGCTACTACTGCCTTTAAAGTCACCAAAAGCTACAATTCTTGGATAAGAAAACTACTCATTCTGCTACCACAGCAGCATAGGTACCTCATTTCAGCTCCAGAATGTGAACTGCATCTATTTTTCAGACTGCATTTTAGAAATGCAATCTGAAAAATATTTTTAATAGTTATTATTTTAATATTTTTAAAAGTTAAAATTTTAAGTTTCTTATTCACCACCAAATTATTTCTACAACATCCCCACCAAGAAAGGAGCAATAGACGTGATCTATTATCTTTCTCTGCTCAAAACAACTTCAGAAGTGAACTGCATTACCCAGTTACACCACTGGATAGCATGAAGGGGCAAACAATTGTGCATGAGGATACCTGAAAAAGCAAGCATATGGTAGCACTACTGGATTGATCCACAGACTTGAAGGCACATAGAAACATGGGATTACACTCCAACCTTTTTCTTCTCCCAGATGCACTCCCGAAAACAAAAAAGCAGGTACTTAATTTCAGATACATTAGATTTACCACCTTTATATTAACTGGACCTTATTTTAATAGATATCAAGAGACCTGCTGAATCTATTTCGTTTTCTCCCCTTCTTCCTTCCCACAAGGAATTCAGAGATTCATGAACTGTATCTAAAACAGGCATAACAGATTTTAAAAAATCACTCCTTCAAGCCTTTCAGCATTTTACATTCTAACAGATATAACCCACACTACCTGGGCAAATAACTCTCCTTATTCAGGGAAAGCTTAGCCTGCACTATAGTTTCAAAACATGCCTGAAAAATAGCTTATGTCAGTACAATATGTCTTGCTCACTTAAAACATTTGCTACTGCTTACAGCTCTGATGTGTATTAAAATTGGCTCACACTCAAAATTGGGTTCTTGAATATTATTTAGATGTAAGAAGTCAGATCTCAAGACCTGAATAGTTAAGTCGTAAGTCCTCCAAAGTCAGAACAGCTTGGTTACACAATTTTATCACCTTTTTTACCTTACTTTTAAAAAAGTAAAAAGATCTGAACTCTCCAGTGTTGCCAAATAAGTTTCCTTCCCTTTCCAATGTGGGAAAAAGGAGAGTGGGGAACATAAAAGGGAAATGGAAGAGTTGCATCAACCAAAGCTGATCTGCATAGAAAGCTGAACAGCAAAGCAAAAATGCTTTCGAAGGAAGGATGGTAATGCCAGTAAACATCACTTTGGTGACATCAAACTTTTGTGAATATCTGGAGATAGAGCTGGGCCTGTTCAGTGTTGTGAAAAGGAAGCTGGTGGTGACATCTTACCTAAAATTATTTCAATGGTAGTTATGAAGATAAGAGCCAAACTCCTCTTGGTAATGCCTGATCAAATGACAAGAGGGACAACTGTCAATTTTGGCTGTAGACTGTCAGACTGGACTTTAGGGAGAAAGCCTTTTCACTAGGAGAGCAATATAAAATTCAAACAGACTGTCCAGAGAGCTCACAGCACCCCTGCCCTTGAAGGTTTCCAAGATTTGGCTGTATAAAGCCACAATTAGCCCATGACCTGTATCTAAATACAGCAGCAATCCCTCTGCTAATTGCTAGGCAATCCAGCTGCTGGGAGAGCAGGAGGTTAGGGTAGAAAACTTTCTGGTAATCCTTTTAAATGAACATTTTCATGAATTTGTGGTCTAGTATTTTATGTAGTGAATACAATAAAAGAAAACAGATAGTTCAAGTTCCTAGCACTATACTTTTGCTATGCATAGTAATGAAGTACAGAGGGACAATGCCAATAACTACCTGAAGTTTAAAATGAGAGTAAAAGAAAGGGTCAAAGAACCAAGCAATATTTCTAGACATCTTAAAAGAGCAAAAATTTCATAAGTCTGCAGAAATCTTTCAAGGAGAGATCTTTTTGAAAGTCTTGAGAAAAGTTATTGTCACCTTCTTCCTTGTTTCTTTTCTTATGCCTCTTTTCCCTATGTAAATACACACAAAGTTTTAACCTATGCTATTACTGTGCTGCTTCTGAAAAATTAAGCAGATCTATCAGCCAGAAAAGTATATTTTTATTCCAAAGATGGCTACACTACAACAAAAGCACTATCAAAACTAAGCTTCCACAGATGGTAATCCACTTCAGCAAGACACATACTTGAGGCTGATATGAAGAAACTGATAAAATCCCTCCAGCACTTTGTTTCTGCTTTTCACACAGTGGTACTCTGCAGGTATTGCATGGCAGAAGTTAACTGGTTTCAATGACGATGATCTAGCTGGAAGGGCAAGTCTGGAATTAAAAGTGTAATGCTTCTGAAGGTTATAGAGACGTACTTCAAAAAAATCTAAGAAGGATGCAATCTTCCTTAGGGATTGAAGGAGATAAGTCAGCTAGTCTTCACAGGAAGGTACTTGTAATATTCATTAGTGGCTTATAGTGACTTAGGCTGAAACAGGAGGACAAGGACATGGACCTGCAACAAAATTAGCATAACAAATTGAAGCTGTGACAGCTATTGATAATCAGATCCACATAACTCAATGGCAATTCACTGTCTACATTTAAGGGATAAAAAACAGTGCTGTCAGGAATTCAGCATCCTAAGCCAACACCAGAGTCACAAAAAGACAGTTTACCACAACCTGTACAGCTTTGTACAGGAAAGCATAACTGAAAATACAGAAAATTAGATTAAATTCTTCATTTGTTTGCAATCCTAAAAATGTAAGACATTAAAAACCCTTTCCCTAGCTTTTCTATACCCAAAAGCTAGAAAACCTTTCCTACACTATGTACATTCATATTGTGCTTAATGCCTTTATCCAATCATGAGTTACTGGGGTATTTACCTTTACAGTCTCAACAGGTACTCCTCCATAGGCATCAACAAACAGTCCTTGCTCCTCCTTCATTCTCCTCTCAAACTGCTAAGAGTACTATTTAGACAAAATCTGGGGAGGAGGAGAAGGCTGCACATAGAAACAACAGATCCCAAAGACGTAACAGCTCCTTCTCCTGTAAGCATCTGTCTCTAAGCACCTTCACACTGAAGTAACTTATGAGCAGCTATGCCTAAGAAAACACCAGAAAACAGAGGCTGGATGTGGTACCACAACACAGGCCCCCACAAATTCATACCATCTTTATTGTCAGTGAAGCTGTGTGTTGAAGGGGCCTATGGCTCAGCTTGTAGACAGACTTCAGCAGGAAGGAAGTCCACCCAGAAGATTTGATACTCTTGATGTAGGAAAGGGCAATACTTTACCAGTTCCTTGAGTCTCATTTTGAGACTGATGTGACAGACTGAGAGAGGGCTACATTGCATGTAGATGAAAATTACTGAAGAACAGCTGTCTGATAGTGGAGCTAAATCTGCTAGTAGTACAATTTGAAAGACACTGAGGAGGTAGAAGTAATCAAGCAGGCAGAAATGGTGAGAAAGCTGTAAGGAACTTGCCATGTGGTAAACATTGACCCATTGCAGGACAGTTTGGAGCTGTGAGAAGAGAAAGTAACAAGAAGACATGAAACACTGAAAGTTATTCCAGCTAAATCCACTTCAAGAACTGAGAGCACACAAAATGACCCTGAATGCTGAACCTGTACCTGTTCAGAATGCTACCTTTTTTATGCATGCTCCATTGCTGCACATTGGTCTGGCTGTACATACCAGAGTGCTAGGGCACAGAATCAAGCACCCAGGGGAGAAGTGAAGCTTTATTTAATACTAAGTTTAAATCTAGGCTTACAGGAGGTTCCCACTAAAAGGCCGGTGACTACATGGGAATAGCTCACCCAACAACTGTCTTTTTTTCTTAATGCAATCCATTCTCAGGAAATGTGACAGGACATTTTATGGTGAGAAGTTCTTGTTTTGCTAAATACACTTAAAAGGAAAAAATAATCTAGCACATCAAAAAGGTAACATAGCCTTAATCTGGTAACAATTTCCCTATAGTATTAGCCAGTAATAAGAGTTGTGCTCTTTTGTATAATGATTACACATTTAAAGCAGGCAACTTTGTGCTTTGAGTTTCATAAAGCCTTTGAAGTTCAAGTGGATTTGAGAACCACCACACAGAACAGAGAAATGAGAGGCATGGACATAGGCAACCCTGTTTGCAAGATCCCTAACTGAACTTCAAAAAGAGATACCATTGTCTTCACAGTGCAGGTAAGATCTCATACCACCTTTATTAAACTGATTCTTGCTCTGGAGAGGTTTAATCAGCAATGGAAGGTTCACTGTGATCAAAGCTGGAAATTCCAGCTTTGGAAGCAAACACTAAGAGTATGTGAGAAGTGATATTAAAGCAAAATCCGATAAAGCTGTGAGAAACTGGTATGGTTTGCTTTTTGCCATGCCAAAAATAATTAAAATCAAGGCAGGTAAACAAATGGGGAGGGGGCAAGGAGGGCTATGAAGCAAGACTCTTTAGCAATACAGAAAATTAAATCAGTCAGTTACACATGAAGGCTCTTTGAGGCTTTTGTTCATTCTTCAACTACGCTTAGATTAGCAGTTGATTCACTGACACTGCAGGGATTCTCCTATTCTAGTTGTTAGGGCTGTTACCCATGGAATGCCTGTACAAATGCATTCCACAAGTGTATTCCAGTAGATGAAGCTTCATAAAGATGTATTCTACAGCACTCTGCACAGTTTTATGGAATACTTTATCCATAAGGGTTCAATTAGCACCATCAGCTAAAACCACACAAAATCAAACCATGTCTTTTGTTGCTTCAAGACCCATGGTTTCAGAGTAATTTAAGAAAGCTGCTAATGGGATCAAAGGAAATCCTTATCCTTAATCTGTGTCACACACTCATGAATAAGAGAATATGCTGATTCCTTTTTGTTGCCAAGACACCAATGTTGCTGTGGTAACCACACTTACATGAAACAAGCTACTCACCTGCACAATGATGCCCTTGCTCTTGTATTCTGCATTGAGGCCTCTGGAGAAGTAATCCACAAAAGCCTGCAGAGAGAAGAAGGGAAACATGCAGCATGCTACACGTTACAATGGAAACTCTAGTTTAACAGTTTTGTGTAAAAGTATTTGAGTTACTATTTGGAGTTCCTGTTTTCAAACTGAAAACCCTAGGTTTTCAATGAAACTTTGCATACAAGAGCAATGTCATTCAAATAGAAACTGTATGCTTATGAAGTATTTTTACAGAAGCAAGGCTCAACCTAAACAAATAATCCCCTTTTTAATTTAGAAGGAAAAGGAACTCAATTTGTTAAATAAAGCCTAGTTAAAAGAGGAAAAGACAACTTCATGTTCACATTGTTCACTACTTTATGTCATCTTCTTGGATATTTTTAAGAGTGATTTAATTGGGTTCCTCTTGTGCATGGTTTTTAGAACATAGTGTTTAAACACTTAGTCTTCTGCCTTTACACTTCTAAAAAATGACATCCTATGGTGACACTTCTTCCTAATCCTCAAGTCCATCTCCACAGATTCTCCTCCAAACTTCTGGAAGTTTTAGAAACTGCAAAACTGAAAGTTCAAAGAAAGAGGTTAAAGAACTTAAAAGGTGGATGTTAACACCTGCCTTCAAGATGCTCTCAAAGCTGATACAGCCACCTCCTTAACCTGCCAGAAATATTGAGCTAAGGCTACTCAGCAGTTCAAACCAGCATAGATTCCCACTTCCCAAATTCTTCTAAACTACTCTTTCCCCTTACCCTCTTGTCCAATGAGACAAAATACCAGGTTCTGCTACGGTTTCTTGTTTTAGAGAAATGATACAGCCAAGTAGGATGAATAGAGTACCTTCAACTGAATGAGCTAAACCATCCCATCCATGCTTGAAGCTAAAATAAATACTAAGTAAATTAGTTCAACTATTTAAGAAGCAGTTGCTTCACACCAGATTCAAACCAAGCAGCAAAGCTCTGGTACTGCACCTCCTTTACAGTTTTCCTTTGGTCACCATGTCCCCAGTGGTTTAACACAAGTCTTAACTGAAGCCAGCGCCTAAAGTTCGCAGTGGCCAGTGTTTTTCCTACACAGGCCATCCCACTGAATTCAGCCTATATAAGAAGCAACAGAAACACTCCCACACTACTGGACTATTTCTAAAGACACTCTGCTGAGCATACTTGGAAGATCTGAAATAAAACTGGATTTTGCTGTATAGCAGGTAGGTCCTTTTCTTCTTCAAGTTGCATGTATAAGCTAGCAGGAGGCCCCTTAAGCCATAAAAAGCTTATCTGCTGTTCAGTTGCTCTTTCTTTCTTTCTTCTCCCTCTCCCCTGAGTATAAGTTCGTAACAAAATTCAGTACTCAACATGAATGAGACTGAAAGTCTGGCCTAGCAGCAGCTACTGAAATGAATCCTCTGACCATCCTCTTGAACAGGAAGGTACCTGCATGGACATGCCAAATGGTTTGGTGCAGTAACTGAACACAGCAGTCAGGTGCATGTGTAATACCTGCACAGAGTATACTGATAATCTATTAAAAAGAACTATATTATGTTAATGAAAGTGCTTTGATCATTCAAATTTCTAACTATTCCTCCATGACAAAAGTCCTGATGTTGGCTACTGCTCCAGATATGGAGACAAAATACAAAAGACCGTCTTCTCTACTGGTTGCAATGAGCTTGCTATAAGGAAAATGTTCATTTTACATGAGAAGTGAAAGCTATTTCCTGTATACAAATAAGCTTTGGAGTTTTTCTTCTTGAAGAATTTATTTCAAGACAAGTTGGTCTTTCTACCTCCACAAGCTCAAGTCCCCCAACAACCTTGACCTGAAGTTTTAAGAATGCTCTCTAAGTAAACATTCCCTGAATAAGCAGATAAGCACTGCATGTTGGAAAATTTATTCTCCTTGGATATCCAATACATAAAATACATAAAATAGTCATGAGTAGAGGCATGGGGGTGAGGTGGGAAATGATATAATCATATTTCACTTCTCATTAGCATTAACACAGGTAGATAAACCTGTCAAAATATAGCACTATGATTCCTTTAAAAGAGTCTCATTCCAGTGTAAACTAGGGAATTCTCCACAGGAAGGTTAAAGACCACATTTGTTCCTGATAATTAGTCAAAGTCATTGACTTACACCTGAAGGGTATTATTATGCTTTAAATCCCCTTTAAATAGATGAGGAAAAAAAAAACCAAACTAGAAACTGCAGATACTGTCTTTCTATAGCTACATTAGGGGAGTCACTTTCATGCCTACTAATCTTGCTGTAGGAGAAGATGGGCAGTGCTGAGAATAGGCAGATTATTCAACCTGTAACTAAGTTTTTTAAGGGGAGGGGAAGAAATATTTCAGATTCCTGTTAGAAAAAAAAAAAAACTTACCAAAGCAGTGTAAGATATATTATCACTAAAATCAGAAGCTCAGTTGATTCCATAAAGCTGAAAGCACTGCCACAACAAAGTGACCATTTGTATTAAAGCAAAAAATTGTCCTCTCAGGAAACATCTATTTCAAGGGGAAATTTTATCACCTAAAGCTACTTCAGGCTTCTAAACTTAAATATATGCCCTCCTTTAGTATGAATAAAATAGTGTGCATCAACTCCCTTCTGGAAATATGAAGATGTTACTGAGAATCTAGAGGAAATGCGAGTCTGTTCTGACACGAATGACACTACTGAAGGTTTCTTCATCCAGTCAAGGTTCTGCTTAGACTCTGAGATGCTTGAAATATTCAAGGTAATTACCAGGTATGCCTGAAAAAGCTGTAGTGCCATACTGCTTTAATGCCAGTGTAAATGTCTCTTGCATTCTGTTTTATCACATATGCCTCAGTTCCATGCTGGGTAGCCACATTCTGTTTTTACAGTGTTCACTGGAGATATATTAGGGCAACATTTTAGAATCCCCTGAAATTATCTTTGGGGAAAAAAAAAATATGACCGGCTGCAAAAAGATGAAACTGTCCCAGCAACACAAAGAGAAACTAGAGCAGATGAACTTAAGATGAAATATAGATCATAGAATTATCACAGAATTTAGGAGAAAGACATTTCAAAACCAAAATAAGAAAGCGTGTTAAACTTAGTCAATGTTCTTTCTCAGCTTTGCACTAAGCTTGCTTGGTAGACTACTATCCTTTTCCATTTAAAAATGGAATACATTGAGGAATACAAATGAGGAAATACATAAAATAGTCTTTTCTATGCCAGTAAACCCTTGCACTCAGTTTTCTTTCAACCTTCCAGCTTCCACTATTGGAAAAACTCAAGACAGAGACTCTGAGCTTTTAGTTCATGAAAGCACCACTAGATGGACACCAAAACATTTATTCCTGTGAGTGTTGCCTTATGTTTGACACTTGATTTCAGTGTGGAAAGGAACACTTACCTTGGTTGCAGAGTAAAGAGTCAGCAGTGGAGTTGGACACATCCCTGAAGCTGATGAGATATTCAGGATTATCCCTTTTGATCTGAAAGGAAGCCAAGATATATTATAATGAAATAAAGGAAACAACTTTCATGTTTCCAAAAATTACAGCAAGCCTAATAACACCCTTTAGAATGCAACTGAGATTAAGATCTGGTTAAAAATCCCAACCAAATCCTGAAGTGAAATTCACTTTATGCACAGTTAGAAGTATCCAAGCAGCTGGCATAAATCAGGAGCAACTCCAAGATCAATACAGCAAGAGAATCAAAGTTGTATTTATATACACAGTTACATACACACACAATGAGCTAAACGATGCAAAACCACTGAGTCAAGCTGGCACAAGTTCAAGAGGAACTTCTACATCTTGGGATAAGATGGCAGAAATGGCAACACAGTTGCATTGTATGATTTACACTTTGATAATTACTTTCATCTTCTAAATATTACTTCATAATGGATCTTCAAGATAGTAAGGATCTGAATTTACTGCTCAAATACAGAATTTAATAGATATGGAAGATATTCAGTGGATGAACACAGAAAATGAAACTTGTCTTACAGCTGTTTTACAGTAACACTGAAGGTATTTATCAACAGTATTTTGGTAAAGATACCTGAAATTAGGTAAAGATACCTGAAAAGATACCTGCTCTGTCAAGCCTTTCAAAAGCACATACATAGGACAGGAAGGCTCCTGACCTCCCAATATAAACTGATTTGAGCCATATCTATTTCTGAGGCTAGTTTTACCTACAAAACCAGACATACTTAGTGCTAGGTAGAAAAAAGAAATAATTTTAAAAGCTTTATGCAAATTAGGGCAATTACTCTGTTAGAAGGTCCTGCAAGACAGTCCAACATAGTGAAAGATAAATCTCTACTTCTTCCCACCCTGTTGGAAATTCAAGCCAGTTTATCTAACTGAACATAGAATAAGTATGCCATGCTCAGTGCAGTGAGAACACTCATGCAGGCAGACATCACACAGCTCAAGTCCTGCAGATTCACAAGAGTTTCCATCAGATTTGTTCAACCAGGTGCACCCTACACAACTGCTGCCACAATCATTTCAGTAACCACCTTATAAAAAACCAGTAATTTAAGTCACTGTTAAAAATTAAAACAATATAAATGCTTTGGAAATCATGACAATAGATTCAAACCAGCATGGCTTGTGCAATGATACAAGTGTAAATTACATCTGTGACTGATTTGTCACAAGGAATGAGATGGCAAATGTGACAGCAAAGAATAATTTCAGTCATTCAGGATTTCAAGAACCTTTGCCAAAGTTCATTGTGTTTTTCAGGACTTCCCTGCAAGGCTTGGTTGGTGAAGTAAGGTAGTAACACTGATCCAAATATGTAGCATGGAAAGGGTAAGATCACAAATTAATCAGGAATTTTCAAGACAGCAAAAGGTTAACAGTGGATCATAGAAGTTTTTTGTATCAAGACAGGCAGTGACTGTGATATTTTATTTATGAGCTCAAATTGAGATTAGCAATGAAATGAGTATTTATTCATTTTTTAAGAGATTATCAGATTGGAGAATGTGAACAGACTACAAAATGGCAGGTGAAAAATCAGTATTAAGAATGCATCAATAATCTATTATCAATAACCAAAACAATGCTTACTAAAGAAAAAAATTGTGAATTAATCACAAACCTTGCAGGGCTCTAAACCAACTGTCCCCTCCATGAAAAACCTGAACAAGAAGTTCTATTTTGTGCAGCAGTCACCAAAACCAGCCAAACAACAGGATGCTGGGAATGGCAGGGACAGATCCTCCACCACCACCAAAATCCTGAATTACAGTCTACAAACCATCTTTATCCCTCCAAATACTGAACAGAAATATTAAGAAACTGATGATTTAAGAAAGGGGAAGAGAAGAAAAAAATCCACTCTGAGACATCAATTTATTTATTTAAGAGACTATTAAGAGCAGCCATGATAAGAGTACACACACTAACAAATGAAAAAGATCAAGATTTTGATTCAGCTTGTCAGAATACAAAAGAAAGATGACATTTATTTAAATGAAAGACTGAAATTTAGATCCAAAAAACCAAAGTGCTCTTCTCATATTCAGACTAGGGAGTACTTGCCACAAAACCTAACTGAAGACAAAACCTTAACAGGATTCAAAGAAGGACAAGCATTGATATGGATAAACACAAGCCTCATGCTTTTAAAACAAACTGAAGCTTGGGAAGAGAGGCTGACATGCAGGCTGCAAGCACAGGTCTCAGAGTGCCTGGCTACACTGCAACTTTCTAGCAGGAGTCGTGACCATCACCTAGATGGAGTGAATTGAATTAATGGTCTGACCCAGTGAAGAAACCCTTCCTGGAAACACAAAACATTAACAGCAGCCCCTTGCAGAAGCTCTGTGTATTGGTCTCTTTGAAGCAGTCAGTGCCACTGGGGGTTTTGCGGTTTGTATTTTTACATTTTAAAGAAAACAGTCCTAGCCTTAAAAGCTCATAACTTAAAACCTCCAGATAAAATGAAATTGAGAAGCATGTGAGTAGGGGGAACACTTCCAATTACTCCAATTACAATTCTGCTTCTTTGAGGAATTGCAGAATAAATGTTTTTAGAGAAGGATCTGAAGAATTACTCAAGCATCAGCATGGTAAAAAGAAATTTTGGCTCCATCTAATTCAACTGTGCCCTTAATGGGAAATAAAAAACAAAACAAAACCAAACAAAAAAAGTTGGTTAAGATGAAGAGAGCCAGGCCCACACCCTCACACCTCCCAGTCATTCTACCTTAAGTGGTCCAGCACCAGGGAGGCTATATTTAGCCATCTCCCTGTTGCTGTGGCAACCAGCGCCTGCTCCAGCTGCATGCCAAGTGGAAAGAGCAAGCTTCTTCTGTAATGTAATTATGCACTTGCTACTTTCCTGGCAATAAATACCATAGTTTGGTGTTTGTCTAGCAACAGCCAACTGATTTTTTGTGGTGGTGGCTTTTTTTTTTGTTCCCAAAGACATCGAGCCTTGATTTTCAGTTCTATGAGTTTCCCATCTCAGACAGTAGCCTGAGTATTTATACAGGAACTGCTCATTTAAGTATAATAGGAAGCTTCAGATAATAAATTGTCACTTTAAATGTTCAAAACACTGGAGAGAAGTCACAGCAGAGAATCTAAATGCCATTACCAGAAGTGGCATTCATCTAATGCAGCTGTGTTTATTATAAATAGAAAAGTAAAAGGCACACCAAGATGTAGCTTTGTTTACTCTTATCAGACCTGGATGCAAAGCATGCAAAGTATGCTCTATTTTTGTATTTATCTTGCAATATATTGTCATAAAGCCAACATTCAAATACGTGCTAGAGCAAGCTGCAAGATGCTCTAACACGCTACGTCACATCTATCTACTCAACATGCTCTCCTCCTTGAACAAGTGAGGAATGACAATGAGGTTCTTAGTCTAGCCTTATTCTTAGAGCCTGAAGCCCTTTTTTCTAGCCTGTGGTCCCATGTGAGAAATATATGGCAGACCTGAAGAGCAGCTGAATCCAGCTCCAATTCATTCATGCCCTTGGATTTGCTGGACATCCATGTCCTCCTGTGGTTACAGACTCCTAGCAGTGTTAATGGCCTGTGAGCTGTGACTGTGCAGGAGCTGGCAGCTGCAGGCACTGCTTATGTGCACTGCAAACCCAACCAACTTCACAAAAATCAAACAGAAAACTGAAGCTTTTTCAAATATTTTCCCCTGAGATGGAAAGCAAGGCTGTCATCCAAATGGAGCAGTCTTTTAAAGTGGTTTCTTATAGTCAGGAAAAAGCTCAAGATGCATATTCAATTCTTTTTAACTAACATTAACCTTTTCTTTCCAGGCTTCTCGAACATTTATCCTCAGAACCCCTGAGGTAGTCATGAAGTTAGACAACTAAGAGGAAAGACAATGTATGCTCAAGGGCAGTCAGAACCAGAAGTCAGCAGGATACTGGTTTGCTGCCTTTCATTCAAGTCATCTTACCTGCATGGATGTGGAACAGAAAAACCTATGCAAGATATTCTGTAAGTAGAGTACACCATTCTGTCCTGAGAAGCTGAAGAGATAACTCTGCCAAGTGGATAGCTACAATATTTCTTAAAGAAGAAACTGAGGCAAGAAACTTAGGAGTTTTTAAGTTCCAAAACCTAATAATGAAACAACATTAAATCCCCACAAAAGTATAAATGTTTTGGTCATGTTGGCACCTTCAGAGGACAGTGGTTTCACAAAAAACAAGTCCCTTTATCTATCAATAACAGTACAAGGACAAGGAGTAGCTTCTGACCTAGGAGCCCTGAGTATGTATCACCACTATACTATAATAATCCTCACCCTCTACTCCAGCTTCATTGGGAAATATTACACTCCTGCCCCAGAGCTCAAGTCTTGGGCTCAAATCTCTTTACATGAAATGAACTTATTCATATCTCCTGATTGGCTAAGTAAAAATCTTAGCTCACCATCATCCTGATGTGCTAGACACTGACCTCCATACTGACTGCTGGCTCTGACAATTTGCACCCAGGAAGAAGCTTTGTTTTAGAAGTGAAACATCTGTGTATCTGTGCAACATGAGAATAACTGAATTCTGGTCTGCACTGAAGACTCTCAGACAGTGGGACGACATAAAATAACCCTTTTTATTTTTTTTTTTCTCATCATCTTTGCTAGATTTGGAGGCTTGCCCCATATAGGGACTCCTCCTGCTGCATTCGTTTGCATGGTTCTACTGAGTTTTCCCCACTACTGTGAACACAGCTCAAGCCTCATCCAGGGCAACCCCCAGGAAGGCGGGGTTAGCACCCCAAGAGAGATGGCAAACAGCCAGCAGAGCCAACAGCAGCTGCAAAACAGCCTGGGGGAGACTAAATGGAAATCACGAACCTTTTGGTTTCACCTGGGAGCTAGCTGGGAAGTCAGTACACGTCTTCCCTGTTGACAGTGGTGTGTTATTCTAAAGAGCTGGTCTTCAATTCTACTCTTCCAAATGATAACAGCCTTTCCTCAATATACCTCCTACTGTATAATGAGAACATATTCTTTGCATCCATTTTACTTACAATGACTTAGAGAAATAGCCTTAAGAAGGTTATTCCCAGGAACTGTAACCACCCCCTCAGAATAGCAGGTTGTTGAGTTAGTGCTGATGAGTCAGACGGGCTTTTTAATTCTGTTCTAAAAGGAATCACCACAACAGTGGAGAAGGGAGAGGAAAAATAAAAAGGGAATCGAGTGGAAAAGGCTTCCACCGCCTGATGATTCATGCACCATCAGCGTGACTCACCCAGCAATACTCTGCCATTAAAACATGGAGACTAGGCTGATTAGTCACAGTAATGAATTTTTCAAGAAAGGATTCTCCCCTATAAATAATGATGACTTTGTCTGGATAGTGTTAGTGTGACTCACCTTTCCAGCATGCCGGGCAGCACCAATCGTGTCATCTGCAAAAGGAAAACATTGGTGATGGCTGAGAATGCAGCCAGCAGCCAGCCAGAGGCCGAGGGAAGCCTCCCTGCCTCCCAGAAGCAGCTGCCACCCCCTCCACCCCAAGCACAGCTCAGGGAAGCAGAGCCCATACTTTGCGTAGGCAGTTTATTTTTATTCTACCTGGATAACTTGGCTCTGTCAAGTAGTGTGTGCACTGAATCTGGTGAACCCATCTAGGCAGTAGCACAAGAGTAAATAAAACAAATGTCTTCACCACTCTGCAGCATCCATAGCCTCTACAGAACATTAAAAACCAGAGTACTACAGTACATGTACCATCTTTCTCTCCCTGCAAAAAACACCTGTCTTCCTCGACTCTGACTAAATTTACCACCTATGCCAAGGCTCAAAACATTATCCAATACATTTTAGCTAGGCTTACTGAACTGCTGAGTTTAAGACAAATTATGGAGCAGCAAGAGCACTGACAGAACTAGTGAACATATTATTAACTACAGAAAATATTTAAGACTCCAAAATATTTTTGCTGATTACCCAGGTGTTTTCACACTGGAAAAACTACACCCCCAAGAGAAAAGTCACCTGGCAAGCGTCCTCACTGCTTTGGAAACTCCTGCCTTTATTATGACTCTGAGCAATCCATCTACAAGCTGGCTGAAGGATTCTCCTGAGCAGTAATCCTAAAACAAGATTCCCAGTTGCAGACAGAGCATCTCTGACAAGGGAAACAAATCAGGCATTGATCCAAACTTGGACAAAATTTTAATTAGTGTAAAATAGTTAGTTTTCCTACTACTAATTACTACCATCCTAAAACACAATTTAAATCCAAAACTTCTGCCTTCCTGAAATAGTATCAAAATTCTCCTTGTGCCAAATTCAGCCCTGCCCCATGTAAGCCTATGAATAACTGCCACTGACACCAAAGACAGATCACACAAGAAAAATAAACTGCTACCACATTTGACATCTAAAAGGTGTTCCAACAAAGTTTTTGAGAACATGGAGAGGTGGGTAATAAAATACCAAAACCAGCACACACCAGAACATAATGATACTTCCACTGATCCCAAATTACCTTGATAGCTTAAAATAAAACACTGAATATTTGAATAGTATGGGAAGAAAAACACACACAAAAGAAATCAGCATATACAGGCACACAAAACACCTGCAAGCACTTTGATTACAAAGAAACAAATTTTATTGTAGGAAGCTACTCATTTTATTATCATCACTACATTAGCCCTCACATATGACTCAATCTGGGTTTGAGGTTTTATTGTTTGTTTGTTTTTATTTTTAATTATAAAACATCAGGAATAAGGGAGAAAAAAAACACAAAAGAAAACAATCTCAGTTGATTCCAGCTGACACACAGAGAAAGTGCTAGAGAAGGGCTGTGTTTTCCATCTTATTGGCATTTCTCCCTTAGAAAAGATTCTGCCATCAGCCACACTGCATGACAGTTTTGATAAGGGACTGTACAGGCAAGAGTTGAACAGGCCTTCCTTTCATGAAGTCAGCTGTTGACACACAGTGCTGTCAGCACTGCCCCAGAAGTCAAACTAAGTATTCAGAGCTGATAAGCATCAACAAGCTAAACAGATCTGATGCAGCTTCAAAAAACCCTCTGGTATTAAGTTTAAGTATACATGAGCTTTTTCATACACTAATGCTCCAAAAGAGATGTAGAAACAACTATTTATTTTAATCTTCAAGGATAAAGAATGATTTGGACTGATTTTAAGACTAGTTCAAGATTGGAAGAGCTTTTATCTGATCCAAGTTTTATGATCTGTTCCACAGATCCCTTGGCAAAAAGCAGCATACTGTTTCTTGCCTCTCAGGGCAGTGGAATGCCACATATCATCTCCACAGATTGGCACATGGACGTGGACTGGAACTGCCTTCCCTTAGGCAACCCATAAATGATCTGAAAAACCAGTACACAATTTCCCAGTAGTGTAGGGGAGACCCCACATTTGAAACTTTGTCATAAATCCACACAAATGCATTCATGGTCTAAATCCAAATTGCAACCCACCAAGCAGCTCTAACAGTTTATCACAAACCTGCTGGCTACTAAAATATGCTACAATAATTGGTGGACTTACATAAAATAAAATAAAAACTATGAAGCCACTGACAGCTGAAATACAACAATAGGTACACAATTTGGAGAGAAATCAAGAAGCCTCTCACTACCAACTGTGTTAAATGGTTTGTTTCTAAAGTTCAGCTGAACAGGCAGTCAGTTTTTTCCCCTCCACAGAAAAACACTGATGGCAAAACTGGATTTCATACTCAACATCACTTCCATTTGTTTCACTAAAATTCTTATTTTGAGGGAATTGCAAAATTCTGTGAAATAGGGCAAAAATTTCTATCAGTATTTGTATACCTTGTGATGTGTGAAAAAATGTATTTATGAATATTCAGTACCTTGATGTGAAAATACTGTTATTTTTAAAGAGCAAGATAACAGAAGGCAGAGCTCTGAGTCAGCCTCACCTGACCCAGCCAACTGCACACTCAAAGTGCACGACTGGCAAAATACTGGCAGGGTATTCTGCAGCCATCCTCAGGTCTGGCAATTTTATACACTCTACACACATGTAAAATATTTTCAGCATTAATTCAAATAAAACAATCAATAGCAGACATGTAGTTTTATCACTAATAATGGTGTCAGTGGTGTCTAACCCTGCTTGCATTGTATGATCCTTATCCAAAACAGCCAAACCAGTTAACACTCATCTTCAACAGCTGTAATATCAGACATGCCATTAGGAAAAACAGCAGTTCAAAACCAAAACATCTAGAACTGAATAAATATCTCCCAGATAAAGAATCTAAATTTCAGCTAGATCTTGTTTAGAGATAGTCAATTCTATAATGGTGTGTAGCTCGTAAATGGCAAAGCCTTGCAAGTCAATCTATAGGAATTTGCATGTAGGATGTCAGAGAACTTTACAGTAGCGTTTGTTTCTTTGAAGACAATTTAATACAGGCAGAAGGAAGTGTCAGGAAGCCTAAAGGAGAGGCTGGGAGGTACCCTAAAAAGAGTGCCTTCAGTTGGTGATTACTGATCATGGTTAGGCTTCCTTCACATAACCTTTTTTTATGAAGGAATACTATTCCACAGAAATGTGTGCTACAGTTGAAAGTATGAATGAAAACTCAGGTAATTCCAGACGAGCAGTTAAGCTACATGAAAACTGCTCATCCAAAACAAAGTGGTTTTTCTTTCTGAAAATTTGCATTAGGGCAGAGTGAGCATGTGCATCTGACAAATTGGTTCAGGACAGACTACTCAGCACAAGAAGTTGTTCATCTTTGATATTTTACAGGGTCTGGCTAAAAGTTATGTTTAGCACACAACCATGAAGAGTGGTTGGTGCACTCTATGTTTTTTGTGTGTTTTCCAATTATTTCACATACACTCATAATGCTACCACAGAGTTTGGGGTTTAGTTCCTTTGGTTTGGAGGGTTGCTTTGTTTTTAAGTCAACTTCTTTCACACCTACCTATCCAGATCTCAAAATTCCAGGATGCACAAGGCAAATTACTAACTTTAAGTAGAGATTGATTACAGACCAGTTCAATAATCTTTTATAGGCAGCTATCATTTCCTTATGTCCTTTCATCTGCAACTGCATTTATTACATTCCTGGCAAGCACTGGTTGCATTGTCCACTCTTCCTTACCAAACCTGTCTTCTACCTTCTAGTTCTGGAAAAAGTAACACCACTTTTACCCTAACAAAGCAAAGATTCCTACTTGCAAATACAAGCATGCACAGACTTATGGTTAGATTTATGTTCTAAAGCAGGCACTACAATTAAAAGCTGCAATTAGAGGACCAGCAAATATAGTTGGAAGTCATAACCATGGGTTTCCAGTGATTTTTCTTCAGAAGAAAACTTCCCATTCTTAGTTATCACTGCATTGTAGTCTTTTCTCAATCTGGTCCAATCAATAGCTCAGAAGTAGAGCCTTTGAAAAGAATAATAATATGCAAAACTTTGAACATTTTTCAAGTGATGTTACTCAGACTACTAAAATACAGCAGGCAATGGTGAGATAAATATTCAAAGTCACCCTATGACCTTATAACAACTGTTATACAACACCAGAAATCTAACACCACAGTTGTATATTTACAAATATAAATCATAAAGACAAATTATTCTATGATGTTACGACTGCAAGTCATTCTTTCCACTTCAAAAGAATATAATGGTACCCTTTCTGTAACTAGAGCTATACAAATAAAACAAAGGGTGAGGCTTGAGAATTTGGACAAGTTTGCTACAGTGTTATGCAGCTAAGAAGCTTCCCTCACTCAAAAACCTGGGGTGAAATTTTAACAACACAGAGTAACATAACTTTTTAAAGATCAGGAATTCCCTGTGGTGCACCCACTCATGCACAAAAACATCACTGCTACCATGAGACAAGTCCGGAGGATTCACACAAGCTCACAGATGCAGTAGCTGTTTAACAAAGTTAACTGGCACCCTCGCCCGCAGAGGGTACACTCAAAATCTAAGGACCTGTTCTCATGCACTGGCAGTTAAATTGATTGTGAGGTCTATTCTCAGCATCTCTAAAGTTTTTAATGTGTCTCTCTTGAAACAGTAACTTCTTAATGCAGCTCATACCCCAAAGCCAAACAAGAATTATTTACATTTGTAAAAACTAGCAAGTAAACCTGAGGTCAGCTCAACTCACACAGTAACTAACCCATGTGGCCATGTCAGGGGCACCAGACATAAAAAGGGAAGTATAAAAGTAACAGGGCATGTTCATTTTCAGTGACTTTCCTCTGAACAACAGTTTTAGAAGAGGAAGTTGTCCCTGTTTAGAGCCACAAACTTTTGGAGTCAAGTTAAAAACTGAAAGCTGTTGAAATAAGCATATTTCTTCTCTTGCACTTTACACATGACAAAGACTGCTCAAGTAATAAGGCTGAACTTTCTTCTCTTTTCAAGAGGCAAAATATGTGTTCGTGTAAACCCCAAATCTACAGAAAGCCACAGAACTATAGGATTTCCTTAATTTCTCCAAGTTACTTGTACTTTGAACAAAACCTCCCAGTGCTTCTCTGACTATTGCTTAAAAATATTTATTGCAGCTACATTTCCCTCGATCCAGCTTTCTGTGTAACACACTCTCAAGTTCAAAGTCAGCAAGGTGGGAAACCACAGCACTGAATTTCTCCCTTGACCATCTGAATGATATGCATGACCACCTTCACAGGAGGCTTACTTGTTTTCCAAGCACTGGTAACTGTCCCTCTCTGTTTTAAACTTGTATTATGTACTTGGCTAAATCATCAAGCCCTTCTTTGATTATGACTTTGTATATAAATGTAAAAAATCTCTTTGCTAGACTGGAATACACACACACACACAGAGTGATCTCTTCTTAAAAGTCAGTGTTGCCACTGTCCTCAGAATTATGTTCCACTTATTGTGACCCTTTCCACAGAAAATACAAAAATTCACATAGGGTTCTTGCAGGGGACAAGCAACTACCACCTGATTTCTGGTAAGGTACCTTTACAGATGCAGTATTAGGCTGCACTAGCCCATCTGAACATACATTGGATGCCATTTCCTACTGTCTTTTCAGGACTGCTGCTCCCCAGGCTTTGCTTCTTTCTACATACAGGCCTGCATAAGAATATTTCCCCTCTTTCTCAAATACACTAAACTTCTGCTCCTCCTTTCAATTTTATATTGGTTTTGGGTTCTGTGTTGCTTTCTTTCCTAAACTCAGTTTCAGACTTTCTAGTAGTCATTTCCATGTCCTGCCTGGGATTCACAGCCTGGTGGTATTCACCTCTTACTTCTCCTCCATTAAGGGGGCAGCTGACACCATATCTCTCAGTTAAACATGAAGTATTTAAGTATTCTAAAATCTCGAGAAAATTAAAAACATATCAAATATGACAACAAAAATCCTTGATGTAGCAAGGATTTTGCATTGACACTCAGTATAAAACATGACAACTACCACAGACACAAGGGATGGACATGGACATAATTTACTCTCCTGCTTCATCTGTTAATGCCAATTTCCAAGCAAAGCCTGGCCTGCAAGCCTAAAATTTGCATCCCCCCACAATATAATAGCCTGCAAACCAATTCAGCTCCTTGCTTAATCAACCGCTAAGCCAGCACTCCCTCAACTATTTAGTCCTGCTTATTTTTCAAGAGAACATAAGTTTATGCCTCACTCCCAATGCAATTAGCATATTGTGATGCTGCAAGAGAAATAACAAACTTGCAGTTCCTTCCATATCAAGTAACTCTTGCAGCTTTCAAATGAGAAACAAGGGCTCCTGGAAGTATTTGAAGCTATTCTCTGTGCTCATTACCTACCCACTTTTTCCACTGGACAGCAGTTCTAGCACCCTTGGCTTTCAGGACATTAAGCCAACAGCCAAACCAAGTTTGTTTTCCCAAGTGAAACTAAAGGCTGTAGAATACAAAGATGAATAGACTCAAGAAAGTTAAAGATGAACACTTGAACACTTGCTGGTTAATGAAAAAACCCAGGGATTTTGACCTAATATTTCACTCAATGCCACTAATATTTGTGTCTCAAAATGCAAAAAAATATCCAAAAGTTGTAATACAAACCCACATTACCTGAACTGCTACCAACAACCATTAAAGTTCTGCTATTTAAATCCCTCCAGAAGCTTGAGATGAGATTATGACAAGAACCATGAAACTACATTTACTACCTCATCTTCTTCCTCATTTATTTGTCAATTCAATCCTTGTATATGACTGTATTAAGTCTCAGGCTCTCCTGAGAAAATAGCACAAATGAAAAATTTTCATTCTATTTATGGCATCAAGACCCATAACACTTATTTTTTTGTGTGTTATATGAAGACCAGAGTAACTCCTGCACTGCACATCACCATAAAAATGTGATTTTGCCCAGACTGCCTAAAAAGCATCTACTTTGGCTGGGGGAGAGAATGGTATTTTGTCAAATTTTTAACCAGCATTTTAAAAGACATGAGATTTTCAACATGTTTCAAGTAGTTTTATGTGGCTTATCTTCAGTGATGTACAAGGCACTGTAATCAACACTTCATGCCAGACTGAGTGAACCCCAAAATTGCATGACTTCGTGGTTCATGGGTGATCTAATCCAACAGTGCTCTAAGGACATGATGGGGGCAGGCAGGGGAGCATGGAAGAAGATTTGGGAAAGACAGAGATTTTAAAAAGTCTGACTGGAAACAAATTTTCCAAACAGCTGCCAAAATTCCATAGTATTAGATACTTTGCAGCTGGGAAAAATACTGAACAGCGGGACCAACTAGGCTGCAAATTTGTCCTGTGAGGTGAAGATGTCTTCTCTCTCAGTGTACCCCTTCTCACACACTGCATATCCCCTAGGAGCTCCAATGAGCTGACTAATGAAGAAAAAGATGGATCAAAAAGTTAGGGGATAAGCATTATGCTTCTAAACTGTCTATACTTAGAGCAATAAAACAGATTTCAGCATTTCTGTGCTAATTATCCAGACTTTCCTACTGCAAGTCCAAGGGGTGTTTCAGCCAGAACTGGAGTTACTTGACACACACACCAGAAGAGCTGTGCTGTCCAAAAGGTGCTGCTGATGGCACATGGTGCAGCTTACTGAAAGGACAGGGGATATCAGCATCTTTTAGGCTCTGAGAAAGGCTGGTCCAAAAGCCAAGGAAGTGGATGCCAATGCTCTAGAAAATAACAGCACAAGTTATATGACATCTCTGAAGGATCTGGAGATACTGTGGGTAGAGTGTGAACAGGTAGTAGCTCTGCTTCTCCTGTACTTTCACATTTCAGCAGACCTTCAGCTTCTTGCCTAAGAACTTGGTGCTCTCTTCCATCACAAATTTGATGCTATTAGTCAGACAAGAAGAGAGAATATTTTTATTACTGTTTTTAAAAACATACCAACACACATATATAAAAAAGAGATGGTATCAACCTCAAAAACAGAACTAAATATTCACAGGATTACATCCTAAAAGTCTACATAAAACGATACACAGACTCCTCATAAATTTATTTTTTTCCTACCATGATTCTCTAGTTCTATGGGTTCTCCTGAAAAAGTGTCTTACAGATGGCACACATCTCTAATGTGTTCTTCTCCCCAAATCACTAAGCATCTGGCCTGCCTACTGTTTAATTACACAACACGCTCGTGCAGGAGAAAACATTTGCAAGCTTGGAATCTTATGCTCAAATTCTGATTAAATGCAGTAGCAGAAGTTATTCACAGTCAAGGCAAAAGTTTTCAAACAGAAGCAAAAAACACTATTAACACTCAGCAAGCAGATCTTGAGTAAGTTTCTGTATGTGCAAAAATAGCCATTTTAGAAATCTGAAGAGGTTGAGAGGATGCAAATTTTACAAGAAGCTGTATGACAATTTTGTAAAATTGTTGATGAACACTGACACTACAACTAAAGCATGAGTCTACTTTGGAAAACAACACAGTCTAGCTGCATCTCTGGAACTTCAGGTGTATGCTGAATTAAACTACTACTCTACCCTCCCATCTTCAGAAATACATATTGAAGTAGTTCATCTGTAACTTTTCTACTCTAACAAAATGCTCCCAGGAAGACTGGCACCCCAAATTCTTTTATCACTGAATAGTGCACTCCCTCTGCTGGCACAGCACAGACCTCACACCTCAGCAGAGGAGGTCCGTGCATGACACTTCTTCAGATGTACACCTGATGCAGCTCTGTTAACTTAAATGACTTCCTTAAGAGAAAACTCATTAATAACTGACCTCTCTGATTAAATCCTGTTGGGGGACAACAAGACACCATGGGTTGGCCTTCTTGGTCAACTGGAAAATCTGTACTTGTCAGGCTCACAGTCATTTTCCAGGTGAAAGGCTTCTGAAGACTCACTGTTAAGAGCATTTCTAACTTTCCAACAAGTAGTTCTGAGATGTCAAATCAAACACACACAGATGTAAGAGCTTGCAGCAGCAAGCTGACATCACCCAACTCCCCAATTCAGTCATGCAACGGCTGCATTTTCATTGTTTGTCTATGTTTTAATAAAGTGTGAGAATCTTATTAAAGCATTGTTTTAAGAGGTGCTGTGCCTCCTCACATGGAAACCAAACAGAGTTTAGACTCACCAAAAGAACCGTACTAGATGAATTTAGTACTTGACCTAATCAGAAGAGCTGCAAAAAATCTTTGGAGCCATCTTTGAAACTTCTAATATTTTAGCTTTGAGGCAGAAGGTTAACCCTCAGCTGATAGAGATACACTGTTATGCAGTGTATTCTGTATGCAGAAGGTTTAGCAGCCAATAGTCACAAGGAGTTCCATCAGCACACACTGGTAATACACTAACAGCATCCCTGTGACGTGTAAGCAACTATTTCCTCTGTCTTTTTTAAGCTTTGATATACTAAGATGAAAATCTTATTTTTGAATGGGCCTCATGTTAATCAGCAAGAGAACAGCCATATGTTTTAGCCTCAAGTCATGCTGATTTCTTCTCAATAAAAACTTCAGTTTAAATATCCAAAAGTGAAGGTAACTTCTGAAGTAAAGTTAATGCATGCTTCTGTGAGTTTGGTTTTCCTTCTTGCTCATATATTTTGCAGAAAAAAATGAAGTGCCTTCTCACTATAGTGTACAAAAACCTTAGACATGCAGAGATAAGGGCTGCCCACCCCAAGAAACACAGATGCAGGGGAAGAAGAAAGAAGCATTTACAAGAAGGACTAGTAGAACAATTGTCAAAAAGCATTAGGTGCTGTTTTATGTACTTACCTTGCTCCTTTCAAATAGCTAATAGGCATCTTTGCAACAAATTACATTTCACACATCAATCAGAACAGTCCAATATTACAATTAGAACCGCTGGGTTTCTCTCCAAGACAAAAAGTGAACCTGTAGCCTAACAGGTCAAAGTAATTCCCTCACTCAACTGAGTCTTGTTTTCTGGTTTTGAACTATCAAGAAGCGTTGCTAACTTACCTTACAAACAGACATGATGTTAATGCTGACCATTTTGTCGATCGTCTGCAAGAAAACAAAGTTTTGGAGTTTACTCATTTTAAGTTATTTGAACAATATTTATACATCCTCTGGGTTTAAGTGCCAGGATAAATTATCTGCCTTTCTTCCTTGCCTACCTGCTTAAGTATCAGGAACAGTGACAGGCTTTCAAAGCAAAGTCTGTGAATTGCTCTTGGTCAGGTTTCATCTTTGATTAGGGACTTGCATTAAATATAGAACTACACAGGTGTATCACACTGACACTCTATTTCCTAACACTATTCAGTACTTATGAATTTTAATAAATTCTTACCTTTGACACGTGTTTTAAAATTAACTACTTATTTTACTCTTCACCATTTCAGTGACTTTAAGTGTATTTGGATATATTTAGCAACACTTAGGCAGAAAACACAGTGGACCCAGTGAGCTAGAGGGGTTTCAGAATGAAAATCGTGCACCAGTGAAATTGTTCATAATCAGAGTCTTCTATGTATCCAGTACAACCAAGATTGTCCCTACATTATAAACTGTCTAAAATGGTCATATTAAGTTTTTAAGTGTTATGGACTATGCAGCTTTCATCCATGAAATTGCTTGCTCCCCCCTTCAGTCACATAAGAAGTGCTCCAGCACAAGCCAAAGCAGCTCATAAACACCAGCCAGATGAGACCAGGGACAGGAGCAGAAGCAGCACGGAAGAGTACGTAAAGAACACCACCAAAAAGTGAGACTGCCATCATCAGCATTGTGTTACGCTGCTTATGGAAACCTCCAAGCTTTTGAACACTTAATTCTAATCAGAAAACCTCATTATGTGGGTTCCTTAACCAAACCTAAATACTTCTGAAATATCTGCTAACCCCAGTAGAACACTAGAAGGTACCACAAAAGCACTTACCTTCTCCAGCTCTGGAATATCAATAAAATATTCAGGATAAGCATAGGATATTCCCACATTGTTGACTGAAAGAAAAGGATGAATGAGATCACTTGGATGCCCCCTGATTAATGGCAATTTTCAAGCAATTAAATGCTTAAAATGTTGCATTTATGACATTCTAAGTGCTTTGGCCGAGTTTCCTTCAGTGTAAATATCCCCGGGTACCCGCGGTGGAGGGCGGGAGCACACGGACGGGGCATTTTAATGTGTGAGCGTTAATTCTGCATTGTTTACCAGCTGCCGAGTTCAGCGCCTCGCACCCACGCCCCACAGCGCGGGGGCCCGGCGCTGCCTCTGCCACCAACGGGGGTGTCTGCGGGGTGCCGAGGCAGAGAGCAGCTGCCTGGCGGGACAGCGGTGAAGCCGGTTTCACACCCTTCTTCCCGCTCAATCAATACCCCGAGTGCGGTAAGAGCCCAGCCGCACTCCCCGCGGAGGGAGCGGCGCGGCGCGGCGGGGCGGGGAGCGGCGGGCGCAGTGCGCGGCGCGGCCGGCAGGTGGCAGCAGAGCCCAGCGCGGCGCGTCCCGCGCCCCCCGCCCCGAGCGCCGCCGCGCCCCGCGGGGGTGGGGGGAGCGGCCGCCGCCGGGGACCCCGCGCCGCTGCCCGGCCTCCCTGCGCGGAGATCCCCCGCGGGAAACCCTTCTCCCCGTCATCCCCGCACCTGCATCGAATTACTTAAACCTCCTAGATCTGGGTTTTTTCTATACTTTACACTGGCACGGTTTTATTCTCGGACGTGAAACCAACAACCCATTCTCTAAATCCCAGCCCCAACAGGAGAAAACTTCTAATTCTGTTCGAAAACAGAGCTGCTCTGCAGCCTCGAACTCCACAGAGCACATTGATATGGAGACAAAAAGCAGCAACCAAAAGGGATCTCCGCTTCCTAAGTATCTGTTGTTCATCTTACGCAAGTGAATCGCGTGACATGTGGTTGCTGTGGCAACATTTTACATTTATATAGTGTCTTACACCCCAGAGAATCCCAAAGTGCTATGTATGCTCAGCAGCACTGTGCACCTCCAGGCAGGAGTCTGCACGGGGACAAGAAACGTCGTCAACAGGCACTGATGCCTTTTTCAAAAAATAAAATAAAATAGCCCCTCCATCTGTGCCAAAAGCTATTGTTTTAAGACCCAGCCTGAAAGGTAATTTAGGTATCAACAGAGATGCAGGATGTGCAAGAAACAGGAGAAGAGATTCTGGCAAAGTGCGCCAACTTCATTCGGAATTCCCTCAAGCTCTTTTAGTCCAGATCTTAGTGTATAAATGGAAGTTCATTAGTCATGCTGTGTGTTTCAAATTTTTAACTTTTAGATAACCTTTAAAAATTGAGGTGAGGAATTGAGGGGAACACGGAGTTGGCAAAATCCCAGCAGACATTTGCTATATTTAGAAAGAGTGAAAAGTTTTTGAAAGGAAGACGATACAGTCTGGCTACTGCCAGAGTGAACCAAATTTTTTTCTTCTTTTCATCCAAAAACAAACTATTTTTTGTTCCATCTCTCTTGAAAGAATTTTGGCTATGAATTGTGGCAGGGTTATGGGACTAATCTTGGCAATTCTGTCCAAATTTAGAATGCTTATATGATTCATGCTACAGAGACAGTCACACGGAATTCACACCCCTTACTGCTGACTGGGTCCCATTTTCTGCAATCATCTCTGCTGCAAGTTTGTAACAGACCATTAAAAAAATCAGGTTTTGGGTTGCATCACCATATTTTACCTAGAAAAAAATGGATAGCAACAGGGTAAGATACTGTCCAGCACAAACTCCTTTCAATAATCAGAGCTATTTAAGAATGGCAAAAGGAAGATTTCCCACCTCTGCTTGTTTAACATATTGCTGTAGCTAGCACATGTTCGAAGTCACTGACAGACGCTGTTTTGAACACACAGCAAAACATTATGCAAACTCTTTTAGCCTTCCTACGTGGGTGAGAAGAAGCTTCCAAATAAGAAGTTTACAAGGATTTCAGTCTGTATGTACTTTAGTTAGACTCTGTGCAACTCCATAATTAGAAGCTCATTCTTGAGCAGTACGTGTGGAGACTCCTATGACTCTGAGTATAAGATTAAAAAATAATCAGCACTGATCACTGGTAACTGTGCTGTGCTACCAATGCTTCTCATACCTACTGTTCCAGATGAGACCAGAAAGAAGAAAATATGCTGGAACTTGAGAACTCAACCCTTATGGCTGTTCTCATTTAAATCCATGTTTTCCCTCACACTAACATGGAAAATACAGCTCAACAAAAGCTACATTCTGGATTCCAACAAATATTACAGAATTTAAAATATAAGGCACTAAAGCATGAGATTAATTACCATAAAAGCATTAAAATACTATCCTCTACAGGAGTAGCCATCATCTGTGTGGAAAAATTACATTGGCAAATGGTTGCTATTAATACAGCTATGTCTGGGGGAAAGCAAGTACCCACATATCATGTAATCTGGTGATCTTGGGCACAAGATCTACTAAAACTGCAGGGGACTAGTCAGAATAGAGGTTTTTGTAAACCTACACTGACAATGGCTGCAAGAAAAACAAAAAAGCAGAGGAACTCAGCTAGAGAATACCCAACTCCAGAGCATTTAATTGCCATTTTTGCCATGTTTTTAGCCAAGGTGCTCAAGCAAATAAAAGCAAGAAGCAGGCTCTGTTTAAGGAACGTGCTTTGTTTTCCTGTAATGAGCTTACACAAAATTTGACACACACACACACACTGCTTTAGTGCCCAGTTTGTGCAAGGCTATAAAAAGTCAGATTTTCATTATTTTGTAGATCACCATAACCTAATCACAACCTAAGAAATAATAAAAACCCTTCCAGTGTGGATATGTACCTAGCACAGTAAAAGGTTTGCTGGTGTTTTGAGACATTTAAATCCTCTACCAGTCTGCAGCAATTGCTACGTGACAGGCAGCTTGCAAGCCTTACAGTCCCTCAGTGGATTTTGACAGGACAGATTAGAATGTACATTAATTTTACTCTTCAAAGTTTCTTTGGAACTTATTTCCTTCAGAAACAAGAAACAAGGCATTCACAGCTGTGTCACAACTACTCTTTACACAAAACATATCCTTGGCAGTTGAAGTTACTTCAATGGCTTTGAATTTTTATAGCGATTAAATGCTGGATGCCATGAGTTGTATGTACTCAAGTCTGTTAAAAGTAGTAGGGAGCATTCTGGGGTTTATCCTTTAATGTTATTTTTTAATTGCATTTTTATATACACTATTTTCTTAAGCATTCTTTTCAAACATTGTATAACAAGATTCATCTATTAGCAACAAAGTTAATACAGTATATTATCATGTATATAACAAATTTGTTTTGAAATACGCCTAAAACACCCCACAGTTAAAGCTCCAATTACTGCACTTCAGGTTAGTAAAACGAGTTTTGTAGTGAGGAGTGCTTTATCAGATGACAGGTTCTAGTAGATGTCTGAGCCACATGATTTTTTTCATGTATTTAACAGGTTCTCATCCCTATGCTGACTAACCACAGAAATACAGGATATGCACAGATATATGTTTTTCCAAGGGAAAAAAAAAAAACAAAAACAAACAGAAAACCAATAAGCAATTGCTGCCTTTACCCCCCTGTTCAAAAAGGATTCGGGTAAGCTGCTGGTATGCTGAAAATCTTCTTAGCTTGTGATAAAACACCTATATGAAATCACCTCAGTTCTACATTTGACAAAGTAACTGGAGGGATCACCTTGCCTTTTCAGGGACTCCCACACCACCTACACTCCTGTGATGTAGCAATTGTCCTATCAGCATATTGTCCTATCAGCAAAAGAAACACAGCTTACCAACATGGACAGAAAAGTCTTAGGACTTTGGAAGCAGGAGACAGTTACTTGATGTTCTATTGTAATGACTGAATTTCAACAGCTCTGTAATTAAAAGTTCATGGCTCTCCCACAGGGCTGTACTCCTAACTGAGTATCTCCTGAGCTAAGTATGTGAAGCTTGCTTAGGATCTAAGATGGCATTACATCATAGAATCAGAGAATAGTTTGGGTTGAAAAGGGACATTTAAAGGTCATTTAGTCCAATCCCCGAGACATCTTCAGCCAGGTCAGGTTGCTCAGAGCCTCATCCAACCTGGCCTGGAATGTTCCCAGATATTGGGCATCCCCCACACCTCTCTGTGCAACCTGTTCCAATGTTTCAATATCTTTTCTTCTTTATGCCTAATCTAAACCCACACTCTTTTAGCTTAAAGCCACTGCTCCTTGCAACATGCCTATTACACAAGCCCTGCTAAAAAGTGTCCCCATCTTTCTTACAAGCCTCCTTTAAGTACTGAATGAGCACAAGAAGGTCTCCCTGGAGAGAGACCTTCTCCAGGCTCAGCAACTCCAAGTGTTCACATCACGGTGCTTGCAGTCACAAGCTGCAGTCAAAGGCCTTTAACAATCACAGAATAACACACTGAACACATTCAATAAACATCACAAGTTCCTAGAAAGTAGGCACACATGCAAGCACCATCTCATGTAGTATATCAACAGCAAGCTAGAAAACATCTCAAGCATGCAGCAACATAGCCCTAGTCAGACAAGTAACAGCTTTTGTGAATTAGTCTCAATAAACATGAACATGGGAAGAAGTTAGTAGGCACGTCAAGACAAAACACCACAATGAAAGACTTAGAAAGATCAGATACAAACCTAAAACACCAATCTCCAGGCCTTCCAATCCTGATTTGATTCCATTGTAAATATCTTCTCTCTCTCCAAAGTCTGCGACAATGACTTTTGTTTCCACTTTGTACTTCTCCGCTAGAATAAAACAGTTTTGAGAAGTCTGAAATAGTTTACCGTTCAGATATTAAGACTGTATCAGTTATTAGGTTTCACAAAACATTTTAAGTAGCTAGCATTACACAGGAACATTTCCAGCTCTGCAAGGAATCCTTGAATTTTAACATTACCTGCACAGAAGTTCATTACGTTAAGCTACTTCTGATGAGAACAAAAATTCTCAAATGATTCTGCACATTTTATTTCTAAGAGACAAGAAAGGTGGCAAGATAGCAAATTATACACTTTTGCATAGAACAGAAAAATGGAGAAATCTGGAAGCACATGTACACAACAGCGTTCACGTACAGCTTGACAAGGACATTTTTTTTCAACTTAAGCCAAATGGCAAATTAATTGCTTCAGACCAAGCAAAACAATTCTGTATTGCCCTCCCTTTTCATTCTTACTTCTGGTCCCATAAAACTTTTTGAATCTTTTGTTTTTTGAACATGTACCAAAAAGAGAATGTGTGGGTGAACAAGAAGAGCAGAACTTCAAACTCGATCATTCCAAAGCCCTTCTGATGTGCTGTCATCTCCAGCCTTACTAGAATAGGAAAAATACACGCAGGCAACTACATTTTGAAAAACAAGAAGGAACGTAGTAAAAATACTTCATATAAAAAGCAACTCTGCTTTCATCAAGCTAAATTATATTGACTTAAAAGCAGTACAATGTCCTCTCAGACTTCAAAAGAACAGAACAGTAGCTTAACATCGCAGCATCTCTGTTCTGCTGCGCCCGACTCCCACCCTAGCATTCCTTAAGGGACCTGTATACAGCTCGAGAAGAATTTTGCAGCACTTTGCCCCCAGAGCCATTCATAAAAACCAGTGCCATGTTAAAGGAAAAGAATCATTCACAAAAAAGATTAGAAGCAGCCAGATTCCCATGATGCTCCTTCCCATTCAAGGGAAAGCCGTGACTCCCATGATCCTGCCATCCATTCATGCAGAATCATGAATCTACTGAACTCGGTGGTTTGCTCACTGCCTCCCCTCCCCCCCCCAATATCCCTAATGGCAGATGAAATTATTTCTGCTCCTTTTCCCATCCTCAACCTCTTCATCTCTCCCAAACAGCTGCATTGTTTAAAAATCCCCTGAGAGATGTTGCTATGTCAAATGACGACGTAAATAGCATTAAGCCCCTACTGCAGCAGCAGTCTTGTGATCGCGTCAGAAGAAAATCAAGTTCAGCACTGGAGGGGGGGCATAGAAATAGTCTATTTTTGAACACAGCTGCTCTAATGTTTAGCACACACATTTGGTTTTTTACAGGACACAGTATTAAGGACAACATTAGAGGCTCATCTCATATGTGCAAATGGACTGGATGGGCAAAGCCCAAGTCACACACTTTACACATGTGCCATTTTTAACTGTTTTGTGGGAGTGCAGCTGTTGTCACTGCCACTCAGATGCTTTGTGAAATGCAAGCTGTTTAAAGGACCCAAACACCATTCTCACAAACTTGCTCAATTGCTACTGTCCTTTTTATACTAAACACTCTTCATTAGGATTGCTACCAATCCATCTTTAAAGCTTCCTGAAATCACTGCAGAGATACTGAGAGGACAAAGTAAACACAAATCAGAATACTATAAACAGAAATAATACTATAAAATATATACATATTACTATACATAACACTATAAATATAAAACAAAAATTGAAGTGTTCACACTACTATTTATATAAGGCCCTTCTTTGATCCTTTAGAAAATTAGCGAAGAGCCATTACACTTATGGTAGTTAAGCAATACACCTGTACAAAGCTGCAGCATCCTTTGTGGGCAGAGTGCACAGTACAAGGTATAAAACCATGTGAGAAGTAGAAGGCTGCCCACTAGTATAGCCAGAGTGGACAAGGTCTTTGTGAAGTTGCTCACGCAAACACACAAGACTGTCTTGCCCCCGCAGATACCACCAGCTGATCAAACCCTCCCTTCCCATTTCACATCAGCTTCCAGGTATCCTGTAACTTTTTCATATCCTGTGCTCTGTCCCAGAACCTGCAATAGGTGGGAGGATCCCCTACATCAGAGAAAAGACTACGAGATACACCTGGAAAACCAAATGACAATGCAAATAGCATTAAGTCACTTCCGTGTAAACTTGGTCTAGTAGTCAGAGCACGAGGTGCAGAGAAGAGCAGGTGTACTCTGCTCTGCATGAAAAAATGGAAAAGGGAATTTCTTTGATCTTAAGGATTAAGATGTTCTCAAACAGATGGGCTGCAAGACAGAGTAGAGCACACTCCTATTTTATCTACCAAAAAGACACTGAGATGTAGAGTAATAGAGAAAGAAGCAAACAGGCTATGTCCTCATCCAGGGTATCTAGGATAGCAGGTATCTGGGCTACTGCTGTCCAAGAGAAAATCTGAAACTCCTTAATGGAGCTTTCAGCTTGAGGACCAGGAGATACTTGAGAGCCACAGGGAGTGAAAGGAGGGTATTAGCCAGTTTTTGCGGCCACAGCTAGAGGACCTGAAAGAGCTATTACCTGCCAGCATGTCCAGCATTCCTGATGATACTTTGAAAAGTGGATCTGATGTTTTGTCTTTGGAACTGGTATTTCAAATACTCCTTAGCAGGAGACTAAATACTACAAGCACCAGGTTGTCAGCAGTTGTGCAATGGTCAGTCATCACCTATCCATAGGATGGGAAAGGAAATTCAGCAGATCTCCTTCACAATTCCCAATTCTGACGCACTAGTGTCCTAATCATCTCATTTACTAAAATATTCAGTTGAGACTAGTATTGACCCTACAAATAAGTTTTAACCTAAACATTCACAAGTCCAGCTAATTTACAGGGTCTGTATTACCTTAGCCAAGACATCTGATCATTTAGCAAGATACCAACTGTGCTCAAAAGTATCCTGGTAAACCAAGAAAAGCAGACATGATCCTCTGCAATCACAGCATCATTTGAGAAGTAAGTTGTTGACCATGAACAAATTTTCACAGCTGTGGAAAGGCTAAATGAACCAACAGTCCCAATAGTGATAGAGCAGGCTGGTGTAAACAGTGTACAAGACAAAAAGATGAAGTGAACTTTTGCAGAAGATACGGGGATGTATTCTTCCCAAGATCCAGAGAGCAACCCAAAAACACAGACTCCAGAGGCAGAGGCACAGTGCAGTCCAATACAGTGGTCATGCAAACAAAAGCAGTACATAAAATACACACTGAAAGGGGAATATAAGACAACTGAAAAAGTGCCTATTTTTGCAGTGGTAAAAGAGCTACTGACTTACTGAGTCACGTTGCCATTGTGCGTTTCTGCACAATACAGGATGAGACAGTCTGGAAACAAATACACTATTTAACTACATTCTTCACACCAACAGAAGTACCAACACTTTCACATACAAACCCTTGAAGGACACATTACTTTCAGTATCCTCAGAAGAGGACTCCAAATAGCGCTTGAAACCTTGGCTAAGGTGTTACTTATTCCAAATAAGCATAAGAAAACCTTACAACCATCCCGAACAGCCAACAGGACAACACCTGCCTGATTTCTCATCTAAGATCGTCAGTTACAGTATCAGTAGGTGAAGCTTAATTCCAAAGGCCAGATATGTCTGACTTACAGGAAACGTATCCAGTCTTGCTATGCAAGGAAAATTCTAATCTTAACTATCGGGAGAAGTAGGGCACACCTTGTCTACTAAAAAGATTCACTTGCAAAATAACACCACATTGCCTAGAACATCAGGAAAAAAAATCACACTGTAATTAAAAAAAAAATAAAGCAGAAAGCTAGAAACTACAGTGAGCTACACTAAATAATAACAAAGGACTGTAAAATGGCTAAGAGACAACCGTTTTCAATTTTTTTAAATTTGTTTTAAAAAATTTTTAAGCTTACAAATAATTGAAATCAGCAGCCCTCCTGAAATCTTGGTTCTTGGCGAAGAAAATGCTAAGGAAGTTTTCAGACACAGATAAACTGCGCCTGAAAGAAGGTTCCCCAAGAGGAGCAAGCCTGTGTATTTTGATGCAACAGCAAACAGACACCAGTTTGGTGGTCAGGAGAAGCAGCTCAGTTTACCAAAGAGAAGCAGTGTCAGGGTGTCTGTCATACAAAGTCTTGCTGGGACACATGAAAATTACAAGATCTTCATCCCTAATAAAATAACATTAGCTCTTGAACCACCTGTTTCAAAGCAGTTAGCTGGAACGGCTTGAATTTGCACCTTGAGGCAAAAACAGTCAACTTTGCAACAGAGAGGTTTGAGATACAAGGCCCACACTGTAAGCAGGTAATGGGGATGGTTCTTCCAAGATCAGGGAAAGGACATTAAAAACTCTTGCTAGAACTGAAGCATCTCACTACTTTACATTCAAAGCCAATATAAATATTGCCATCACAGTGATACAGTACAATGCAACTGCTTGCAGAAATATAAAGTCTCACTTAGTCTTTAGCTTCAGGACAGTCAGAGATTCTAAGCAGTAGAAAAATAGCTCTCTGTTTTTCATCATACAGGAGAGGACAAATTTGTTTAGGTAAGGAGAATCAACTACATCCACAAATAAAGATGCCATCTTCCCAGTATCACTGCAGTGGTAAAACTCATCCTAATCCAGCACTCAGTCTCCAGAAACAGAGTTTGTAACCTTTCAATATAGGGTAAGAAGCTAAGAGATGAAAGCAAAACATTAAAACCTCCTGCTTTTTAGTACTCTATCTAAGCAGGACAGAGATGAAGAATTTAAGACTATAGAGTGGCTGCTGAGAGCTCTACAAAGTATTTGGTTGGTTTTAAGGGAGAGCTATTCATTTTGGGAATGTATCCAATTCGGGACTTTCAGAGTTCACAGAAGTAACTCATAGTGTCATGGATGGATGAATTTGTTTTCCAGAAGTATCAAGTACTTCCAGACTGGTGGTAGCAGACTGTTACTACACAGTGATATATTCATCATGTAGAAGCATGTTAAAATCAGCTAAGTAAAAAGAGAGCTAGTTTTTTCTGAACATTTTGAAGGGTCTGAAACTCTAAAGCCGAATACTGATAATCGAAGGAATCAGTAAAAGGAAGCTCTGTTGCACCTGTTGCAAAGGAAGCCTATGCTGTTCCTGCACAGCTTAAGATGCCTGCCTACAATTTAACAGAACTTGCTATGTTTCCATAAATTGTTTTAAGTATATGCATATGAACACTTGGTCAAGCCTCTAGGAATAGGTTCCAATTCCTTTCATTCAAGTACACATGCAGGACTTCCAGGGAATTCCTTACATACCGCAATAGTTGCACATGTAATCTCACAGAAACAGCTTCCTTAAAAAGAGAGAATATTTTTTAAAAATCTAATCACATAGAACTGTGGAGCAGATAAAACAACGACAGACCTTAATTTAAATGTTCTGTTAACTTTAAGTTTCAATATACACAGACATACAAAAGTCAGTTCATCACTTCTCAGCTTTCACAGATGACTTCAGCTCTCCAAGCCAAAGTCCAAAAACCACTGAGCCATTTGGGTGCATAAGTTTTTAATGTGTATGTACAGTACTACAAAACAGAGGGAAAACACACTTTATTAATAATTGCCTCCATTTGCTCTCCTCTGACTTCCATTACATCAAAATACATTACAATTTCTAAAACACACTAACCAAGTCAGAAACACATTCTGAGCAACGCAGGATCAATCAATAAGGCCATTCACCCAAATATTATGCTCAGCATTGCAAGCTTTTCTAAATCAAGCTTGTTCTAATTACCAAGCTAACTAAAAACACAAAATCAAGCAGGCTGTGACAAACAGCTGCAGAGGCTGGCAGCCAGGGGGGCTGCACACTCGAGTGCTGGCAGTGTTTGCAGTGCCTGCAGGCAGCCAGGCGAGCTGAGCGCGGTGCTCCCCACGCACCCCTGGCCCCGTGTGCCAGGCACGGGGGGCTCCCAGGCCCCGCACGTGCGGCCGCCCCTGTGCTGTGCTGTGCTGTCAGGAGTGGTGATTCCCAGAATAGCTCTCTGCAGCACAGCCCCGAAATATCCACTCTGGCTGAACTGCACAAGGAGTGGCTAGGGCACAGTCCCCAGCTATTTCAGGGGGATGCACAACGTGAAGCGTGGGAAGGTTGCTATTGTGTAGTAGGCAGCTTCTCAAACTCCCCTTCCTCTCCTCTTTCCCCAACACTATTTCCAACCCTCCTATGATTTTTTTTTTTTTAATATTCATTGATGTATTTGTTGTTACTAAGCATGAAGAGAGCTATTTTTCATTCACTTAATCATTTTAGGAAGGGCATATAGACTATTTCCCATACTTCCTGTAACATTTCCTTTCCCTTAATGCCATTATTATTGTCTGTGACAATGTGTACACCTGACATTTGTATACATGTAAACATGAATTTTGCATCACTTTTTGCAAAACGGAGTCTAAATTCTTCAGCCATATACTTATTAGAACAGTAGTTATTAAAAAAAACCCAACACCTTTTTTTTCAGATTTAGGCTCAACAGAATGCATTTCAGAAAGACCAGAAAAAATACACTGAGAAGAATTTAGTGTCACTTATAGAGACTGAAAGGTGTCATACCATGGATTAACAAAAAGAACTTGTGCCCTCACTCTCAAGTCAATTTCAAGACATTTAAGTCAGTCACTCTACTTGAATTAAAGCACATTTTAAAAGGGAAACAAGTTTCTAGGCTAATTCAGCATTATCCTTTATACCTCCAATTCAGCATCCACAGTAAAATGTTTGCTGTATCCCAAAGTCAGGCACTTAAAAGGACAAGTTTTCAGGGTTCTCCAAAGTATTACTTGTAAGGAAAAATCCATTGTTAATTAGTCCCCATCTACTGCTTGAAAAAATAGAGTACCCACTCAGGATTGTAAGTGTGGCATATGCCTAAGGAGTTACAGCAGTCATACTTTTATCCAGTAGCTACACAAATTTGAAAATTGTTTATTTCTCATATTCAAGGATTTTTTAAAGAAGAATTTGTTGTGCAGAACAAATCAACTGAGTTTCCTTTCTCTATGAAGAGCTACTAACTAGCATATTTTTTCCTCACCACAACATATTCATGAAAAACCATAGAAGTGATTATCACTATTTCCTCAGTAGAGAAGTCTATCAGGGATTTTTACAGCTTTGACAGATAAAAAGGACTTGATGTAAGGGAACTTAACCTGCTAAAAAAGTGACATAAGACTAAAATACACATTCATAGAATGAAGTTGCAGAAGGAAGACAGAACAGTTTGCACCACACAGTCCTTTCTTGTGCCAGAGAGAGACTACTCCTTGCAGAGACACTTAAAAGGCCTGATTTTAAGTCCCTTGGTAATAGAGCTTCTACCAGTTGGCTTAAACTAAATTTTCAAAACAGATTTTCACCCAATCCAATGCGAAAAACAATCCAATACTTATCTTTTCATGTGCTGATGTTCAGCTTATTTTACACTGAAAGTGATAAGCAATAGATTGCAGCTTACATGTTAACAAAAGGTGTTCAAAGGCCCAGAGGCTCTTGTTTTGGCATCCCTAAAGGCTTATGTTACAGACAGGTCGTTAGCAGAGACAGGCATTATGTTTCTGAGCATTACAGAAAATGCAGTGTATCCTCCCACACAACTATTGCCAGGCAGAGGCAGCAGTGACCCCAAACATTTGCAGGGAAGACAATTCCTGGTTGTTCAAGTCTGGCTTTCAAAAGTACCAAGGAAGTCACCTGCCCATTGATCCAATTACCTAACATGTAAAGCTTTAAGACTCAAGAAAGCATTAGGTCCTAGAGTTAGTCCTGATCCTACAGGCACAATATACAGAGTATGAAGCTACTTCTGCTGTGTTTATATTCAGACAAGGAAACCCAAAGTCCCAAATTCACATTTTAAATAACCTTCATACATGCCTTTCCCCGGACTTCCTGGGTTTATGAACTATTAATAGGTACTGCATAGAAACACACTGGCAGTGAGATTCACAGCAAGAACCTTCTTTTTGGAAGAAACTCACTCAGTCCTATCAGGTGTGAAAAAGCACCATCTCCTAGAGCTTGCTAACTCACCTACTGCTTTGTGGAACCCCTACACTGACCAATAAAGTTCCTGGTTTTCATCCTTAAAACCACCTGTGACACGTGGTCTGTTACTCCATATGTTGACAGATGATATGGAAAGGAAGTCCTTCTGCAAGGATATCACTGGTCATCTGCAGAACATTTACCTGTGTATGGTCCTACCAGATTGCTACCTCAAAACTCTCCAAAGAGGTGAAGTAGTTCTAGGACTGCATCCTGTAGTTTGCAGGGCATCTGTCAAGTGTTGCTCTTTAAGTATTCTGTTCAATTTCTTTAAATGAATCCAGACAAAATGTCAATGAGAAAATTCAAGAGAAGACCATAAAAAAGAGGGACTAAGTGGGAAAAATATCCAGCCACAGAAGCAGAATTCTTCTTAAAGAAGAAAAAAATTCAAAAGTAAAAATAAGCTCCCTTTCCAACAGCTCTCTTTTTTACATCAGGGTCATCTACTTAATTTATTAACAAATTAATGAAAATTAATTCAGTTTGAATCCTTTCTACAGTGCCCACCAACTGCTCCTTTAGTAAGTGGCTCACACAAGGCAAAACCAAGAGAACTTCCTTCACTTCATCCAAGGGAAACTTTCTTCAGAGATTAAATTCAAGAGTTTGTTATCAAAGACCCTCACACTACAACTTTATGTGAAAGGTGACTTCAGTGCATCAAAACAAGTCTAAAATATTTGAAGCCATTTTGTCAAGTTCAAGAAATATATGAGGATTTCAAGTATGTCAACCTGAACCTGGCTCAAGTAATAGAAGGCTACAAACATATTCATTTACCTTAAAATAGATCACAAAAGGTCAGAATAACTGCCAGATTCACTTTGTCTTCAAGTTAAGCTCAGGCAAGTGAATCTTGTCATTTCTGTGCAAAAGATGTCCCCTTCCTCTCAGAACTTGTCTGCACTTCAACCTCCTCTATTAAACACAAATATTCTTACTTGCCAACTCCAAAATGCGAGGAGGATGTACTGGGGTGCAGCAGAGAGGAAATCTGAGAGACAGGGCAGAGATGAAGGAGCCAAGTGCTCCAAGGGAGGTGCAGGTGAGCATCTGCAGGGGTTAGGTTTGTCATGGGGGCATGGCCCATTTGCTGCAGTGGGTCATGGTGAGGGATGGGGCACAAGCACAGGGGTCAGCAACAGGTCTGCTTCAGGATGCTGCCCACAACCTGGGGCATCCTTTCACCAAGAAAGCAGAAGAAAATTGTAAAACGCACCCACCTAGGAAATGGGGAAGATACATTTCTGGGTTTGGCACTACATCCCATTTTTGTACTCAAAAATCATGCCAGAGTATTAGAACACAACAGATCCTGAATATAAGCATGAGAGTTATCAGTTACTGATACCCAAAATCTTAGAGTTAGAGAGTAGTTCAAGATGAAGCTACCATGACCAAGCAACTTAGATACACTGCACACTGGGCTGAGGAAATGTATTGGAATGAAATAGCTACATAGATTTTTGCAAAATTACCAAAAATCTTTATTTTCTTATAGAAGAAACTTGTATTTTCTTACAGATATGTAGCAGAATCCAAGTTTTGAACATTAGTTCCCAATGCATGTAAGGCTGTATGTATGTAGTTCCCAAGTATGAAAGGCTTATAGTGTATTCCAATGTTAATTTTTGAGAATACATTGGAAAAACAATTGATTTCTCTAAATTCAATTAATTTAATTGGAGCCAATTTTATCATCTGTGTGTATGTAAAACTAAACCACCAACTTGAAAGCAGTACATAGGAAGTGACTTTCATTATATAATAACAGATGACAGAATCTGCCACGTTGCTTTTATATGCACTCACCTACAAGTAAGTAGTTACTCAGACTTGTAAGTAGAAACACCAGCAAGGAGTAGCAGTTTTCCTGGCTTTTGCAGCTCATGCTCAACTCCATAAAGTGTCCTGTGAAGGTACCAGCTAAAAATGGACACCAGTACCAAATTCTTTTGACAATTTCCCTATAGACAAACTGAAGTTTTTTCCTTGCTTATCTGGTCTGCACTACATTCTTCATATTGCAGCCCCTGGGTAATGAGTTTCTACAGCAAAGTAGTTCTCAATTCCCTCAGGAAAAACTTATCCAGTGCAGTAACTGAAGCTTTTCTGCCTGCAAATCCATGGTTCAAGAACCAACTGCTGGCACAGAGCACCTGAGATGTCTTGGACCATGCTCATTATTAAATACAGCAAATCAGGGAATAGACTCAACATGTGGCACTCAAACAATTGTCTCCATTCACAGAGAAATTTTTTTCCTGATCCTCCCTGAATGTTTGGAAGTGTTTAACAATGCAATGCATCAGACACTTCAGAAAAGTGGTGGAACAGTGAAGCAGCATGAACTAAACTAGGGAAGCCTTTTTTACAGTGACCTTAATAGTCTGTGCTTGTGCCTGACAACTTGATTAAAAGATCCAATATACTTCCATAAAACTTATATAATTCCTCATAAAGGTTGTCCATGACGACTGAAGAGGAAATTCTAAATTTTTTCTTCAGTCAGTAGCCGATACTCTATTTCTTAATAGAGTATCCCTATTATCCGATGTTCTCCCTATTCTATCCTATATTATCCCTATATCCATATTTCTTAGGGAACAAAAAGCAGAATTGCTCTTTTATGGCAAATCCTACAACACCTAAGTACTCTAAAAAAAAAAAAAGCTTTAAAACATGCTTGAAAACACAGTGAAAAATCTTTTAAAGTCTTCAAAAACTTGTAATTAACCCACTAATTTTTGTTGCTCAAACTGAGCTGCACATTCAGAACATCTGGTGTTCCCATAACATCAATTCAGCTACTTTAATGTGCATATGCACATTAAAAAAATCAGCTCCAGGTCAGCTGGCATTTAACATGCAGAAAGACATATGAGTATTTCCCTTATGATGGTGGTTATACAACTTGTAATTTGTAAATAGATGTCACACCTAGTAGAAGTCTACCCTATGAGCAGATGAGTCTTCTGAAGTAGAATGAACACACCTGAGTCTCAAAATCCCTGTCATTATTTATGACAGAGTGTATCTATCCATTCAATAGGATAAGCATGAGATTGATTAATGAAAAGGAGGAGCAAACTGAAAACATGCACAGAATCACACAACTCAAAGAACTGGAATTAGCTAAACATGTATTCTTCCTTAAAGTGATTAAGAGTCATTACTCAAGAGGAGCAAGCTCTATGCCAATTTGAAGAACAATGGACCACTATAAAGAAGTTTAAAGTTACCTTAGAAGCCTGCAAGGGAACCGTTTAGGTAATTACAGACTTAGCATTAAAAAAGTCACCCACCTTATATATGACAACATCTGAGCAGACTGCAGAGACCACATGGGACTGAATACAAGACAATTCTGTCCAGCTAAAACCTAGCAGGATCTGAAAGTGCAACTCAGGCTTGCTTGTTCATGCAGACTATCCTAATCCTTCAGTATATGCCACGATGAACAAGATATACTTTTCAGTAGCTCAGTGTTGTCAAAAGAAGTGTTCTGAAAACCCAGCATGAGTCATCTCATTTCAGAACGGTTTAGGAAAGGGAGCAGAAAAATGTTTGGGTGAGGCCTAACAGTAATTATGCATTACAGGCTGCTTCACATAGGGAAATGTACCTATTTTTTTAATCTGAGAACCTCCCCCAGCAGCTACCATGTTAGTGCTGAAGCTTAAAGGAGTAGATTTATCTATCTTGTCAGCATCATGCTTAATTCCCAGAGAGAAAGAGATACCCAAACTGTTAAACAAGGGGTTATGACCACTCTCAAGAAGCTTGCCACTTCATGCATAGGTGTTTCATTCCTGAACAAGACTATTTGTAGAAACGTCTTTCAGTTATAGTTTGACTTGGCAAAACAAGTTTATGTAACGTTGCTAGAAACGTGACTGCACATGCCCACACAAATGCAGCAAACTATCATCCAGCTACTGCAGTGAGCCACCAAAAAACACCACCTTGTTGTATCTTCCTTATGTACAGGCAGCAAGCTTCAGCAGTGAGACAGGTTACCCAGGCAGTGACAGCTATTCTGCTGCATTTACATTGTCACTACATTGACCAGAGTGTCACAGGTAGGTCCCGACACTGCAGTGACAGCTTTAAATGAAGGATACTAATGAACAATGCCACTTACTTCCAAATCAGTGGAAGATAGAGCTTGATGACAACTTTGCTCTAAGAAGGAATGCTCTCTACAACTTAAACATACACATAAGAAAGAATAATTTTCTGTCTAAAAAACACTTTGATATGCCATCTTACATTGGACACTAAAAGCCAGAAATAGTGACATCAATATCAACAGAACTGTATGCCCTGATTTACAGATCTAGTACAACAGCTACTGTTTAGCAAGTTGAAGTCCTTGAGTTTTTCAGTGATCCTTACTTACACTCAGCAATCCTTTACAACTTCATACAGCACAGTGTGTTGACTCTTGACTTAGGGGATTATGCTTTATAGTAAAACAGTGCCACTAACAAATACACAGAATTTTTAGTAAACTTAAGCCAAAATTATACATTTATGACCTTGGAAAGAGAGCAGTTCTTACCATTATCTGCATTACATACACAAACCATTTTAGAAAGCCTAAGCAAGACAAGGGAGGGTAGCACAGAAGCATCATCTTAAAGGTTTCTTTGCCCAACATCATTATGCTGAGACACCTGCTTTATAGTACACAACTTCTGCTTATCAAAACCTTTTCACATGGTTATATTTCTCACTTTATCTTGACATACACAGCACAAACTAATAACCTTGCATGAAATATGCCCTAATAAAAGAGATATAGATTAGAAGAGGAATTCTTGTGGTTTAGATTATACTTTTCTCTGATTGGGAAATCCTTTGTCAGCATGAGACTTGAGGAAGTTTTTTCCTAACTGATCCTGTAGAAATACCCATTTGTGATTGAAACACTACAGTTGCTCCCTTATTTTTCCATTACAGCCATTTACTACACACTTACTGAAGAAACAATCCCTAATACAGGTTCTTAAACACATTAACTCATTCCATATATTCTTATGACTATGAACACTCATCACCTCAAAAGAACTTACAGGTCTCTAATATATTCTTTGAGTAGTTTATTCAAACAAAACAAAAAAGAGGGAGATGGGGCAAGCTACCCACAATAAATCTGTATACTTGGTAAGACAACAAAAAACAAAGAAAACACTTTCAACAACTTCTAGTTGCAAAGAAACCACCCTTATGGCTGGAGAGACAGAGAGAATATTCAAATGGAGAAGTGACTGCATGTTTCTTGCCTTATTATGATTTTAGACAACTGCTACTATGTGAATAGGTGGTATTTCAGTCTGGCCTGGTAAGCTTTTCTTATCGAAGACTAACAGTTTTAGGAGTACTTATTCCAGAATTAAGCCCTATTGTTCTCAGAAGTTAAATGTGAAGAGCTGTAAAATTGAACTGCAAGGCCTTTACCACTTATATCTGTAACATTTGCACTGTGCACAAGAGCAAACTCTTTTCAAAATCAGAGCTGTACATATTAGCATGTATGAAATTCATGTGCAATTGCATTTATTTATAAGCATGCCAGTGAAGTTTAGGGAAGAAGTTTTAACTCACTTATTTCAGTAGAAACCTGGTCCAGTTTTTCTTTTGACCTACTGATTAGAACCACCTTCATTCCACGTCTTGCTAACTGCAAGAAGACAAAACAGGAGACATTAGAATAGTCATAAATCACTTCCAAGTTAGTAACCTAATCAAAGCATTTGCAAAATTCATCAAACATCCCAACAATATATGACCAGCAAGTCTGAAAAAAATACAATTTTAAATAGAGATATAAAGGGGAAAACCAGGATAAATACTTCCATGTTATTTATTATTTAACTCCCTTCACACCATGCTATCTTCTCAGTCATCTAATAGAGGTGGATAGGCACATTTATAAGATAGAAAACAAACAGTGGATATTTTACAGAACTTTTACACTACCTCTGCAAGTCAGAGCAAAGATATTATTACCCATAATGAAGTTTAACATGTCAAGTTAAGATATCCACGGTCACTTGAACACGTGCGTTGCAACTCAATACTTCCTCCCTTTAGTAAGGCTCCACTCTTACTTTGTACTACTCATAGGTATTAAGGTTAATTTACTTCTAAAACTCTTTTAGGGAAGCTATCTGAGGAAATTAAGATGGGGCAAGAGCATACCCTGGTTATCAAAGCAGACCTGCCACTGCAAGTTTAAAATGAGATCCAACAACTCAATTGAAAAGTGTCTGCAGGAAGAAAGTTACATATCTGAATTACTCTGAAATGAAAATTATGTTTGTGACTACTGTAAGTAGAAACAATATCTCTATCCACAGTTCAAAGTGGCTCTGCCTTTTAGACACTTAAGACCTACACATAAAAACCATGTATGTTGTCATTGCTCCAATAAAGCTCCTTTGCTGCCTTCAGAAGCTGATGAGAATGGGACTCTGATGGAATTTTTTAAAAACCACAACAACAAAAAATCCCAACTAATCAACAAAACACAAAGACCCAAAAACCTCAAAACACTACACCACAGTACAGCCGCAACCTGAAGTGGCTTAAAGCTGTCTACTTTTCTAGCAGGAGTATGCAAAGCAGTATTCTGTCAGACAGAGGTATGGTGGAGTTCATCAGTGAACTCTCTGCTTCCAGGTGTGATCTCTAAGCAGTAGAAAACTCATACTAGATCTCATGAGCATAGAGTGAGGTGTGGTGACACCAAAGACACCACAGGAATCACCAGCAAACAGGTGCCAGGTTCAGGCTCACAGGCAACTTAAGCCTTCAGGCTTCAGGAAATGATGCGGTGTTACAAGAATTACTGTCTGAAAGGGATGAACACATTCAGCCAACTGCAGAGAAGCACCTGGCTCACTGGAACACACTTTACATGAAGCCCATAGTAGGCTTGGAAGGCACCAAGAAGAAGGGAATAGCACTTTCATTCCACAGGATCAAGGCAGTGAAGGCCTTAATTACCTAACCTGCTAGGACAATCTACTCAGAATCCAAAATAGCTGTCGTCCCATGAGGCAAAAAGCTCCAGAGATCTTCCTCATGGATGCAAACCTCCAGACTGCAGACAGAGGAGTTTGCTCTCTTTCAGCAGTCATGACCCTTGGGTTCTCAGAGTGCTTCAGTAGGTACCTCGGCTTAATGGATAAGTATTCACCTGCATTTGTCTCAAAAGCCAAGGAAGTAAAGTGATGCCAATACATCCAGTCAATGGAACTTCACCACATTTAGAGAATTTCCACCACAAGGGCGAGCTTGAGAGAAACCTCTGCTATGTTCACACTGAAGGGATGCACTCTGAGAAGTAGTTTGCAATCTGAAATTGGAAACCCTTTTGCAAGTGGAGTTCTAAGTAGAAAGCACATAAAAGAGCCAACAGAAGACCCTGTAACTAGGAACAAATATCACAAAGAGAAGTAATCAAACTTGAAAAAGATACAGCACTTGAGAGCAAGTTCAATTAAGGTGCCTGATGAGCACTCTGCCTTCACTGGTATAGACCTAGTTGGTTGAAAGGAAACACAATCATCCAAAGAGAGATAATGATCCCCAAGATCCCAGTTACTAATTTTGTTTTTATATAGGAATCAAGGAAGACCCACTTGCTTCGTAGATAGACTGTGATTACACTTGTCCCTTTGGCCAATATCCTTAGGGTCCTGAAACGGCTGAATGACAGGACCTTAAAACTTACCATAAAAACTCACCCAGAGTAGCATATCTTGGGAAGCTACCCTTGTAGCCTAAGAATTGATGCAAGCCAGGGTTACCATTCTATTGGAGCTGATGAATGGAGGTGTTTGATTTTCTTAAATGCCACGTTAGTGACTACCACATTTTCCACACATGTGCATAGTAGAGTACTGCAGAGTAAGCAATGGGATCACAACCTCTAGTTTATCACCAGCACACAAATAAGGCTAAGGTTGAATTTATACTAATGATTTTCAAAAACAAACAAAGGATAACAATAGAGAGCCAACGAATACTGACTCCTCACCATATCCTCAAAACATGAAACCTTTCACAAAAGGCTGATCTAGCAATGATAAGGATATCAGTGCTGGGCAAAGATTAAAGGTCTTAATACTGCAAGAGTGAAAATATAGAAACAGTTCTTTGCTTGGAAAAGGAAAATAATCTACAGAACAGAGTATAACCCAAGATTCCACACACTCATAATGCTCTCTTCCATCACTTTCCAGTGAGACCATATCAAACTTTCAAAGAGGCAATTCTCAACACACAGTTACAATTCTCACAAATTCCTCCAAGGAAAACAAAGTTGTCTACATGACTATAATCACAGCCATCAAGGCCCAAGCAGCCATATGCCAGCAGAATTTATAGTAGCCAGGAGGGAATTTTTAGTAGAAAATCAAGCCTCTTCTGGCAGACTTCTGTAGATGTCTCTAGAGTTAAAGACTGAGATGTCTCTTCAGTTATTCCACATTTCACCCCACATCCACACTTGACTTTATCAAAGTATTCTTCATCCATTTAAGCTGTCAAAGGAAGGATTTGTGTTTTATTCTAAATAACTGCTTAAGTAACAATAATAACTACAACTCGAAGTATGTTTTATTCTGTAGCCCAAGAATGAGTACCTGTACCCTTTGGGGTGCCCTCTGCTTACAGCAATTACTGCAAGGCAGCTGTAATAGACATTGTTTTCCAACAGTATCTCATACTTGTGATGCTTTCCTAATAGGGGTTTGAATGCAGGAGTCAGCCAGCAGCAGACTTCCATGCTCAAAAGCAGCCTAGTTCTTAGAGACATTACAGAACATAAAGCAAGCTCTCATTTTATTCACCCAGTGCCTTGCCATATAGATCCTGAAACTAATCTCCCATGATGTTCAGGGGGTGTCTCCCACACCAGAGGACTTCCTCCTGATAATGCTCTGCTGTGGGCACAGTAACCTCCTTCCACTTGCTCTAGACAGTTAAAAATTAAGTGTTGCATCATTTGCTTTGGTGCCATGTAACTGGGGTACCTGGCAGCTATGAGCAATATGCCAGGGTCAGGTGCTGCTGGCACCAGGCTTAATGCCTTTTGCAGCCAACTCCCCTTTCTCAAACTAGGACTATGAAGTACTACTTCCTGCAAAGTAGAAATCAATTTGGGGGCTAGAGCTGCAGATAGCAGGGCAAGGCACATCTGGATGACAGGAAATCCAAAGGACAAGGACTACCCATGAAGAGGAATGCCATTTTCCCCGTGGGCTTTGCAAAACAAAAAAAAAAAAAGAAATAGGAAAAAATTAAGGAAAAGGGAAACTCTGACAGCTGATCTCACACAAAATCATGCTGGTGTTTCAGAGAACACAAAAATGAGCACAGACAGGCTCACTCTGATACTAATGCTGAGTTTAAAGTTATTTTTGCTATAAATTGTTGTAGTCAGCACTATTTGTCATTATGTTCTCTGGGCTTATAGGCTAAATTACCCTATACTAACAGGCACTTTCTGTCTTAAGCAATACATTCCAGTATATGAAATATATTTGGAGCCCACATATCCATCAAGAGCAAAAGTACAGTAGAAGAGATAAAGGTAAAACCCAGCTTCAGAGACTTCATGAACTAGAGAAAATAATTGGAAGTTACTGCTGGCAGCTGTAAATGCTATTTAGTCAGTGCCTGGAAGTACCAAAAGGAATTACTAAGGGCTGAGAAAGTTAAAATTCTTTTAAAAACGAAGGAAGTTAAAAATAAAAACTGAAGGACAAGGTAAGAGCTGAAAATATAGTTCACAAATAAAAGAAACTAACAAAAAGAAATACAACTTTTGGTTGGTTAGCAGAGGAAGGCAAGGTAGGAGACCTCTTTCTCCACAGATATCTATGTTAAGAAGGTGAGGAAATATCACATGCAGCTTGACGGAGTTGAGACAGCTTGACGTATTGCCAAGAATCAAGACAGACTTCCAAGTGGTAAGAATTCTTACCTCTTCTGCATAGGCTTTTCCAATCCCATCAGTAGCTCCCGTGACCACTGCAACAAAAAAAAAAAAAAAAAAAAGACAAATCTGCATTAGTTGCTTCACAGAAGTAATTGCAATGTGTGTGTTTCTTTGTAGGCTATTAAAGTACTCATTCCAGACAGAAACACATCAAAGTCTCTGGAACAGGTGTACAACTCCTATGAAATTAGTTTAAGAACTCACACTAAAACCTTTCCATAGGTAAGAAAGGAGAGAAAGAAAGGGAATTAGGAGCCTAATGTGTTTCAAGAATCAGGTTCAGCACTCCTTCTAAAGCCAGGCCTCTGTCCTAATACTCTTCTTCAGAAACTTTGTGGACTAAGAGATTTCCAAGCCATTTAACTTAAAAAAAAGCTGATTTGTGACTATTAAACCAGCTGCCAACTTAGTTTTACTGTACAGTAAAATAAAAAGTATCTCAAATCCAGTAAGCATCCAAGAAAATAGATTTTAGGACACAGGCAACAGCTTTCTGTTAGTGTTCCTCCAGCAGATTTCAGTTCCTTATGGCCATTGTGCTCACCAGCACTAGTATGAGCGACTGATCCAGGCATCAGTTGCAAGCTGGGCTTCTGCAGCTTAAACTTTCTCACCTGTGGGTGACTGGATCTGAGTCAAGCTTCAAGTCTTTCTAGGATTCTTTTCCACAAGCTGAGAAGCTGTGAGTGACTCAACATGCCATTAGTTTGACAGATTATTCCCGGGCTCTCGCCACACTAGTAGCTGATCATCCCAGTAAATAGCAATTCCTCCATACAGAAACTGCTTTTCCAACCTCTTTTTGTGCAAGTAAATTAAGCGCCACTTTTTTTTTCTCTCTCAGCTTTTTCCTCTCACCGAACCCAACACCCACACCTCAACATCCTTACATTTTTACCTCTCCTGTCCAACCTGTCATTTACCTGTCTCTGCTCTCACTCTCCAAGTAGCCACAGAACATACTGGATTTTTTCTGTTTGTCCTTTTATCAGATCAGAAGAGCTTGGTTTGTGCTTCCTCTGCTTATCACTGAATGTAGCCATGGCCAAATAACTGGACTTGTTTAATGTTTCAGAACAGTGAACTGGGAGTGTTGGTTTAACTCTCAGGTCAACCTCTATTTGAATGAAAGTCATAGCAGACAGAGGTGCTGAATGGCATTGGGATTCAGCAATAGCATCCCTTTGGAGCACTGGAAGGAGATGTGCTTGCAGATGATTTGATTAGTTACTGCTTGCAGATCCCCTCTAACAGCATGCAAACTGCAGCCAGAATATTTCTGTTTGAGTAATAACAGCTAGGAAATGCTGTAACCCTTTCAGTCTCTGTGCCTGCTACCTATAAATAAGTAGCTATAATAACAAAAGATTAAACTGCTGCAAAGGTCCTATTTCAGTTTGAATGGTCCAGCAACAATTCAGGAACAGGCTAGAAATAAAGATCCAGTCATATCCCTGATTTAAGTGAAATTCACAGATGACCACAGATGAAGGTACATGCATATATGTTTATCCCCTCCCTGGTTTCAGGGTTTATTTCCAAGATGACATAACTCCAGCACGATAAGGATATGCATACTGCACACACTGGATGCTCCAGCTGCTGAACAGAGCTCTGGCTGCTGCACTGTCAGTGCCAGGGAATTTTATTGAGAAAACCATAAAGTATCTGTGTCACACTGCTCTGCCACTTCCTATCCAGCCACCATTAGGGAAGTGTGAGTGACAGTTTTGGTACAGAAACAAAGCCATGTAAGGAAGGTGAAGCAAGGGTCCAAATGACCAATAAAAATCAGACTTTAGGGAAGAAATGAAGAATACTTTCCCAGGAGCCCATTTCCTGCAACCAAACTTGGACCAATATTGTTACCCATTCAGCCAGACACACAACAGTCCTGGAGGACAGCATGTTCCCTTTAACAAGCTTCAGTTTCAGCCTTGTTGACCTGGGATTCACATTATGTATTATCATAAAAGTAATTTTTGCTTCAGCAAAACAATGGAGCACACAGGAGTACAGTGAAAACAGTACCAGGACCCCTCCCCATAAGGATCACAACAGTAACTGGACAAGTTCTAAGCTGGCCCAATGTGGAAAACATTCAACTTCAGTGACTTGATGAAAGGGGTTGTTTCTTTCACCATAGTTAGTGAGGCACCTAAAGAAGAGCCATTCCCTTTACCACTTAGATTGTTTCTTCTCTTCCAACTCAGAATTTACAGACTTAATGGTTTTATTCCCAGATAACAAGCTCAGCATTTCAAAACACTGTTTTCTGACACTGCAAGTTATTCCAGTTCTAGCAGCTGCAGCCAAAAATGCATGCTCCATGAGGCAGGGACTCCAAAAAGCACCTGTAGCCCTTTAAAGGCTTAGTAAAGTACAAGTAGTTTCAGTCAAGGATATTTACTCATTTATTGAATCCATTGCTTAGGTAAATGGTAATGGAATCAGCTGGAGCACGAGACATAAGCTGAAGATCAGGGATTTCTAACTGAAGTGTGAGTAACAGGATGGTTTTTTTCCCTTTATAAGTCCAAGTTCAAATTAAAATAACCTGTAGTCCAGAGACTCAAGTACCCTCCAGAACAGAATGTGAGAAATTTAACTAAATCTGATGTACATGAAAATTACAAAATCCCATCAGGAAAAAAGCAGTGCTTGAGCCATCACCTACAGAAACAGACTCCTGGTTAATACACATCCCTGTTTTGTTTCTGCTGCAGGAAAAGGCCTCAGGATAGTATGCAGCTAGTTTTTCTTAGCAATAAGGGAACTCCTCACAAGATGACACTGAGACCACCATTTAATTAGTGGTTCCATGTGGAGAAGGATAACTATATTCTGCTCCATGCTCAACCATCTTGAAAAACAAACAGTACAAGGACTGCTTTCCAACACCTAACCTAAAACCCCTTTTTTTCAGGCCACACTTCCCTTCCTAAGGCCCTTTGAGAAAAGCCACCTGGCTCAGTTCCCTCCCATTCCAAGCAAATGGATTTCCCATCTACAGCTGCACCGGGAGAGGCTATGGAGGTCAGCACCCACAGACTGAGATGGGAAACATGCACTGGCACAGACCTGGCCTGCTGCTGGCCAGTTCAGCCAGCTCTGGTTACTACTCATTTGCTGGATCCTGGTGAGCAGTTTGGAGGGTCAGAAAGGCTGCCCTGACAGGAATCTGCCAGGGCAGAAAGCAAAATTTAGACTTTACATTGTAAAATCAGGGAAAAGAGGTGGGGTAAAGGCAACTGATAGGACCAACATCACAGAAGTCAATATTCAGCCACCAATTCTTCCTCCACATTTTAGATGACCTAAAGCTTGTACATTAGGAAGTCACTTAAAATTTTCATATTGATTACATTCATCTCAAGCTTCCATACTGGAGAGAAATGTTGCAGTTTCAACCACTCCAAAGCTGTGTCAGTGTTCAACTAAGTTTCTACTATCAACTTGATGTGCCCAAGCTAGTTTGACTCCAAGTGTGTATTAAAAGCTTTTGAATTCTGTTTCTTCTACAGACTGCCTTCCAACAAAAGTTACAAACTGACTGCAGTTGGCAGAGCTTAAAGAAGGCAAAGCAAGTAGGACAGAAATAAGTTATTGTCTATACAAGAAAGCTGCACCAGCACCTAAATGTGATTATACACATTTACTCAGTAGTCAGACTAACTGTAGTAGCTTCCCACTTCAGCCATCTGCTGTCTCCAGGAGAGAAGCAAGAAGAGTGCCCAGGCGACTTGTGTGTGAGCCCACCAAGTAAATGTTTGCCTGAATGGAAGCTTATATTGCACCATTGGATAATTTTAGACAAAGAAGTCAACACCCATCTTTGCCTTTTCCCCTGCAACCCTAACAGTCAGGGGACAAAAAATAAGGGAAGGTATCCAGTAACACAACATACTCTGAGAAGAGTTCACTCCTAATAAATCAATATGTGCACAGGCATTGGGCTGGAGATGTTCTACCCTAGGAAGCCCCCACTGGCCAGTCCTCAGCAGCTTAGGACACATGGTATTTCACAAAATAATTAGTCCTCACCTGGAACAGAGTCCCATCTCAAGAACCTTTTTTGAAACTAGTATATGCATGACTAGAGAGCTGACATGTACATCATCTTTTTTACGTTGCAAAAAAAGCCTGTCTAAAAATTCCTGTTCTGAGTCAGAGTCCACAAAGCCTGGCCCTAGTGAGTCCAGCACACTGAAAGAAACATCTCTTGCTCTTCTAGGAAACGGCATTTTGGGTAAGACTGGCATAATCACTGTTGTAATCAGTGACAGATGTATGTATAGTAGCATCATCTAATTCTAGCTTTCATTCCAGTTTTACATAAACAGTCTTATATTCCAAACCCTACACTGTTTGGCGTGGTAGACAAGAAGTTGGAAAGCTGATAAGACTAAAATCATTATTCATGCTAGCCACTAGGGTACACCACCTTAGTATAAATTACTGTGAACCCACCCATGCTTTGGATGCAGTGATAGGGTGCAAAAAGAAACTGCCAATGTAGTATCAAGGTCTCCAAACAATGAGAGCAGTATGGGGCATCATCTGTTCCCACTGCTGGAGGAGGTTACGCCACAATTACCATTGTATATATACAAGTCATCAGCACAAGATCACAAATCAGCAGTTAAATTTTTATTACAGTATTATCCTTAATATGTCATGTAATCTTTTCCCTAAATCACCAAAATCTACACCTCAGTTCAGTATAGCATCCTTGTCCTAATGGCTGTGCCAGAATTTTGCTTCCTATGTGGTTGTGGGAAGAGAATAAAGAAAAAACAAACTCACACCTCCCCCCACAGACTTTTCAACTCCCACTTGGAGTTAAACTACACAACTTTGACCTCTTACGGTGATCTCTTTAATTGAAGATACAGCTATACAGGCACCCACCACAGCCTCTACTACCAGAATAGTTATTGACAGACACAGCTCATTAATTCTCTACACTTTAATACCCCCGAGTCAACTTACTTTCTAATGCTTCATAGCTTTTGCCCATATACAAGAGGTATGACATAGTTCACAAGCACTGGCAACATTTCCTGGCCAGTAGCCAAACTGGCAACCCTCGATAAACAAAGTTAGATAACCTCACCAGTCTGTGAGACGTGTCATCTTGCACTAAAAGGGAACAGCTTTCCTGTAATCAAAGAAGCCATAGACCAAGCCTGTGGCACACATGCAACCAGAGAGTGACTTTAGTCTAGAAGATTAAAATGACCAGTGGTACTTTAGGGGATGAAAATATGGACGAGTCTCCAGAAGCCTTACATAGGGGTAAATACACAAATGTTTCCAATAGCACCTGCATCCTTCAGAAATCCCACAGCCCATGGCTAAATATGAGAGATAAAGTGCCACCAACCGTGTGGGGGAACTCACATGCTTTTTCTGCTTATAAGCAGTAACTGCCACTAAGTGGCAAATTGCCAGTAATTGCCAAATAAGAGGTCACCAAAAAACATCCACCACCTCCTAAGAGGTACAATAGAGTTGTATTCCTTGCTCATAAAAAAGGTACTGCCATTCCAGAGCCAGGCAAAAGCAGAACCCAGTAGTCACTGGCAGTCTGTTTTGTGACTGAAGTGAGTATTCAAGGCCCAGGGAGAACATTTTACTCGCTTCTCATGCAGCCAGGACATCTTAAAACAAAAGCAAAGAGTGGTGCAGTAAAACATGAGGCAGGCATGTAGAAATCATCTCATCTCAAGCAAAGGAGCAAGGACCAGTGTTGAAACAGGGAGAGGGAGCAACAGCAAGCATAGAAAATTCTACTGCAGTTCTGCAGAGCAATCACGCTGAAACAAGATTATAGATTCGTGACTCCCCAACTCAAGGTTAGACTACAGTGAAAAAAAAGCTTAAAGAGATCAAGCCTGCCTTCAGATACAAACACACGTTTTCCACAGCAAAATGAACTTTTGAGATGCCTAATGGAGATAAAGCACAGAATACCTTTATCCATATGGCCTCTAGCAAACAGCACCAGGCATACTCCTTGCAGTGCTTTGACTACCTGCACAATGAAGCTAGCAACTCTTAGGCATGTTCTCTACTCGTCTCTTCAAACTACAAATTCATTTTGGTTCAGCCATTTTCCTGTTTTCATTCAGAAAAGCCCGAGTTTTTAGGCAATCTTTCAGAGTACTGCAGATGCACTCATGCATGTCATTACCTAGGAGGGAGAACTCAGGCCATCAGCAATGTTATTCTCCATGGACAGATGTGGGTCCAGCAATTTGGGAATACACCCTTCCTGTCAAAAAACTAAGCTAACTAACAGATGTCAAGGAGGGTAGCCTAGCTACATCTCCGATCCCCTGAGAAGGGTTCAAATTTGTTTCAAAATGGTCACTGCAGATCTAGTCTGTCTGCAACATCCTCCATTCACACAGAAGAGCCATCCCTGTCCTGCAAGACAGAACCCAGATACGAGTGAGGGTCTGTCACAGCTGCAGCACACATCTACATAAACTAGGACCCTCTGTGTATTGCCAAAGCAATGCAGTTGAGAGAAACTTCACTGCACAGCTAACCTTAGCATGGGTTTAAAGTACAGCCCATAAATAACTGAAGACTCGAGATTCTTCTGCTACGAAACACAGAGGCTATATTAAGAATATGACAGCTCCTGGGGAAAACAAAAGCTGGCAAGGGGAGAAAAGACTATCCCTGCTTGGCATCAAGCAGTGCTTCATTTATTACAGATTTATATAAATCACTGGCATTTGACCAATACCAAGCTTCTAGATTATCTCCAGCCAACAAAAGTACTTTAGACTGTGCTGGTTAAAAATATTCTACTTTTTGTCCTCAGCTTGCTAGGAACAGCTATTTTTAGTAAGACTCCAATCAACCTTATCAAAATCAAGCATCAAAAATAGACTGGAGAAACACTGGAAGCATATACTATTTTTAGCTGCTCCATCTATCCCTGCCGTTATCCACAAAGTCTGACTGCACAGACCATGCATGAGTGCTTAGTTATTCTAGGCAGATCTTAGTCGTGACCCTTTTTCTCCCTGAACACCTGAATGCAGAAAACACTCGATTGATTAAAGATTAATACAGCCGCAAACCATGACAGCTGCCTTTCGTCTGAGTGCTTTTGGGGAGGGGGAGAATACAGGATGACAGAGAGCTTGCATCAGTATTCCTCTTGGGGATCCATTACATGGAAAGAAAATTGCTATTTCAATTCCCTTTTGTTGCTAAAAATAGCAGCCCCAATTGATTCTAGCAAACAGGGCACCGGCTTAGCAATGCCAAATTTAGAAACCACTGAAGTCCCAAAGAGTGAACGCTAACGCAGTCTAACACATGCCAGCTCATATTTAACAAAGAACAAAGAAGATAAGCATGCCGGCTGCAAGTTAATAAGACAGCAGCAACTCCCTGCATTTTTATTAAATAAAAACAGAAAACTCTCCGCAAAAAATAAGAAACTTCACATCTATTCTCAATTTAACTGCTGAAATAGGAAGCCTCATCACAAAGATCTGTACCCAAGCTGGAATCCTAGAAGTACATTCTTTTTTTCTTTTTCATATAAAGGGTTTTTTTCTGCACAGAGGAGCTAACACCTAATGGCCAGGCTTTGAAAAGACAGGCTACAGAAAAAGGTTCAATTCCCAAAACTAAACACTTACGTGGTAACAGCTTGTGTCTAGGAGCTAGGATTGTGGGTATATTCTATAAATATCCCAGCACTGACAAGTTCCTATTTCACCCAGAACTACAGCAAGAAAGGGTTTTGGACAGTGCACTCTGAAGATTCTTTATATTTGAGAACTAGAAGCAATCTAGACATCTCTACAAGAAAAGCATACTGAAGAATTCATGAAAGTCACACTCAAGGCTTAAGCAATTCCAGTTCCAGTTGCCTCTATGGGAACACTCCCAGTTCAAGCTGGTTGTCTTTTATGCACTCAAACTCCACTCTTTGCTGTGAGGTCTTTTTTTCTTCTTAGTCAAGGGCTGCTGCATTATGGACATGGGAGTCTGGAAGGAGAGTGGGAATTCTGTTATCCTGTTCAGAAGCCCCCACCCCCCATCCTTTGCTCCTTTCAAGCCTTTTGATCCAGAAAATGTCAGGTGAAACCAAGATTGCCCTGAATTAAACTTTCTGCAGTAGCAAGTAAGTTGTTCAGATCACCTGCTCAAGCCAGTTCAGGTTGAGTTAAGCATTTGCAAAGGCTACAGCTGCCTTGTGCTCTGTAAGACACTACAGCACGAGTTACTGCATAGCATTAATATTCAGCAAAAACAATTTCTCATTTATTCATCGCTCTGAAATACGTGACAGATGCTGACTGTCACGGCAAGCACGACCAGGCCAAAGAAACACATGCATAGAGGTCATTCAAATTACCATTTCTGGTTCTTCCTGCCTCTAGGAGGGGGTGAATACAACACAAACATTTTAGAGATCAGATAGCTCAGGACTGGCACCGTCTGAATGCTTTCAGTGTGTTTGCCACTGGAAACACGCATAGATAAGTCACTTTTCTGAGAAGAAACTAAGCAGCCAGAAGAAGGGCCTCTGGGTTTAGAGCCTGCAATGCTGAAAGACGACTCTACATCAGAAGTCACTAGAAGAAATTTGAGATTTTCTTTCCTCTTTCACTAAGTATTTGTAGCAGGCAGAAAAATAAATTCCAGTTAGCGACGTGGCAACAAAGACCCAACACTTGCAAGCAAAAGAGGATAACAAGTGATCCTGGCAAGCTGTGGGCATTTTCATTTCAAGTCAAAGCTATGCAAGGTGTCAGAATAATTGTGAGCATAGAAAAAGTAGAGACTGGTATAAAATGCAGCACTAGATCCATTTTTAATCAAAAGGCAAACTGTGTCAAACCTTTAAAAGGTATGATCTGTTTAGACAAGAATAATGCTCCAGACCTACCAGCAAGCAAAAGAAAATAACTTTATATGATGAAACATAAGTATCTTAGAATATCATGCGGGGCTGCCTGGGGAGTCATCTACAATGGTTCAGACCAAAAGCAGACTTGTATCAGGATAAAGCAAGTGACTAGTTACACTCCTCCGAGACTGATCTCAGCACAAATCCTGTTCAGCACTGTTACTAGTGACCAGCACACAAAGAAGGAAATGCTTTATGAATGTCACAAACAACCTAGTTCTGGAAAAGGATCTCAGTGTCACACTGCAAAGAATTACATGGGTCTACAGACCACAGGAATAAAACATAATATTGCCAGATATTCAAGATACGCACTTGAGACTACCTCGGTTTAGAGGTGAGGTGACCATTGTAAGGAAGGGAAAAAAAAGTATCTGGTCTTTCTATCTAAGGTATCAGTGTCTGCATACAAAATTGTCTGTAAATTGTCCTTCTGATGCAGCTATAAAGACAACTTACATAACCACTGAGGTGCTTCCTATAGCAATAGGATAAAGTAATTTAAATGGGAACAGCTGCAAAAAAGAATTTTAAAAAAGGGCTGCTAAGATGATTTAGAGTTAGCTGTTCTGGGACATGAGTTTAAAAGAGTTTTGTTTGCTCTTCACAAGCTTCCACAGAGTAATCACCAGAAAAGGAAAAGTTTAGGCTAACATTGGGAAGACAATATAAGTTGGTCGTTTGCAACCAACTGGAAATCACTATATCTCAAAGAAGGAAAAAAAAAACCTATTTCTGACTCTGAAGAGCAGAATAAGAGTAAGGAACCTGACCTGCTGGAGGAGATCTGAGATATGGGTCAAGCCAGAGCTAACTCTGGAAACAGAGCTACAAGCTTGGAACAAGAATCTGTTCATTACTATCCATTTAATGGATCAGACAGAAAATGGGAAACAAAATAAGCCAGACTGAAATTTGTTTGTTTTTTTTTTATACATTCTGTCGAGTGCATGGTTCTACACATCCTCAGGTTGTCAGAGGGAATCGCAGAAATTATCCTTCCTCCCCCACCATCTCAACATACAATTTGACCTCCAGAGGGTGTCTGTTCATCTCTTCATGAGAAAGAGGCTAGCTGCAGCTAGAGATACAAAACAAAAACAATATGCGAGTCAAACACACTGTGGTCCTAACAGAGCAGAGACTCTGGTTCCATGAAGCACTGGAACTGGGAAGGGGTTCCCTCTTGAACCTCATATCCTGCTAGCAGTAAGTCAAATCATCTTACTCAAGCACCTCCCTATTCACAGCGAGGACACCAGTCTCCATTTGGGGCATGAAAAAAACCAACAGCACCCTGCAATGGCTTTTTAAAGATCAGACCGTGGGCATGAAATTGGTGCAGTGCTAAATACAACCTTTTCTCTGCACCTTTGAAACACTGTTTGACCTTTCACAGCTTCACGACTAGGACCTGAATTATTTGCAGTTATACAAAACACAGTCTTGAAGAAATTTCTAAATGAAGCTTTGGGTTTATTTCAAGCATAATGCATCATTCTGTATAAGCTTGGCACATCTAATGCATCGGGTCATTAGGGGAAAAAAATCCATGTTAGCAATCATCTGTTCCTTTGTCTTTGCACACATCCAACCATTTTACTGGAAGCAAAGGGAAAAAAAACCCAACACAGTGTAGACAAGCTTTCTCACAGTATAACCATTTTATCCCAAGAACAAATCTTCCAGCTCAGAACAGAGATGCAACCAACCCAAGACTTTGGTAGTGGTCAGCAAGAGGTACTGAGGGGAGATTTTGAGAAGTCAAGTATAATGATACCTCTCCAGGATGCTCCTCCTGTCTCCATCTTGCAGCCCTGCACTTTAGTAAACAACAGCTGGTGATCTTGGACAAATCCACATGAGATAAAGCTGTTAAGGTATTTTAGAATAACTTTTTTTTTTTTTTAATCCATGTACACCTTTAGCATGTAGTACAGACTGTAACAAGAAGCCACCCAGGTGAACTATATCCTACATGGGACAGTATCAGCTCCTCCTATTCTTTTTGAAACTCATCTGTTAGTTTGGATTTCTCCACTACCTCTTGATCATGGTAAGCCAATGACACTCATCACTTTGCTTTCACTTTGCTTAACTTTCTCTCTGTCCTTTAAATTGATGTTGTGAATTTTCAGGTTATTTTATATATTACTGAACAAGTAAATCTAATGGATATAACAAAATTTGTAAGATGAGATATTTAGGAAACCCTTTGATGGAAGCCTCTATCAAAATCCCCTTGGACTACAGGTTTGCAGACTGAAAATTTAATTTTAAAAATTAAGTACATTTAAAATACCAAAATAACCATATTCCACATAACAGAAAAACCATATTCCTTCCCTACTCCCAGAATTAAAAGCTTCATTTCAAAATGCAAGTTACAGAGTAGAATTTCACTGCATCAACAATACACCAAAAGTAAACAAACTGAGAAGCACCAAAAGACTATGGAGACTCTCAGGAATATATTTTCAAAACACAGCCTGCCAGCTTTCAGCTAAAAAGCCCATCCAGACCTAATCAGCTCACCCAGAACCACTGGGTGCCTCCATATGGAGCCTTCTGAGCTCCTGAAAAGCTAAGAGATGCCTTGGAGTCATACATTCATCCAGCCCTACTCTCACCCAACAAACCTCCTTGCAGCAAGCCCCTGAAAACGAAAGCAGAGAGCTGCTGCCTCATCTCTTCTTCCTATAACACTCCTTCCAACTGGATATCATTACCCTTTATGATATTATAGGTCTAGTCTCCAATCCTTAACCAATTATTTACAGTGTGGTTTCAATCCATCATAGTCAAAACAGATATAGGAAATCAAACACATGGGTTACTTAATTTTTTCTGGAATACCACCTACCACTTTACTTTCTTCTACAAAGCCACTTCCTTAAGGTTTCCAAATTCTGATATGCAAAAATTAAAATGTTCCAAATTTAGGGAGGGATGATACAAATCAGGACAGCTACTTAGCTGTGCAGAAGCAAAAACAAGTTTTAACCCTGAGAAAGTGCTGTATTAGTTCACGTAGCAGAAATATGATTAGGCATATCTTTGATATGGCTGATAAAGTCTATCGTTGATAAGCAACTTTTTAATTACAGACATTTAAGGAGTTTACAAGGCACACTATAAGCACAATATATTATCTTCCCATAAACAAATGTGCACAATTGTACCCAAGAACCTCCCTTAGGAAGATGTCAGCCTACTACATCTCTACAAATATGATCAAAATCTTACCCATTTTCTCCCCCTTAAAGCAGGTTTAGCATGTGTGGATATATAGTTTAGGCATATTAAATCTCCACTTCTAACTCCAAAAGTATCAGTAACCAACCATTCTTAAAATTTTATTGCTCTTGTACTTGAGAATACCTTCTATTACTTATCATAAGCTTGGCCCTGCCACAACAAGCCATCTAAGGTACCAGTGCTCCAAAGACTTCAAAAACTTTTAAAATTATAAATAAAACTAATCAGGATAGAGTTGACTTAGACCCTCAGTTACTAGTATAGTATATTCACCCTTTTTTCTTGTTTCTCTCAGCCCCCTGTGAGCATTTGAGACCACATGATTCAGGAAAAGTCTTAGTAAGCAGCCAGACCACTAGAAAACCCATCACCCGCACAGGTGAGTCCTGCCTGGGTTACAAGCAATCCCTGCTCCAGCAGCAAGTTGTCCTGGCTTCCACCGCCCACAAGCAACAACTCTTCTCCAACACAGAGCTGAAGAGCCACTCCCCTCACTGCTACAGAAAGATTCCGGCCTTTGAGTTCAGGGGAAAAAGGGAGGGGACATCAGCTCTACCAATTGTTCAGATGACAACAGTTCCCTGCCAACCCAGAGGCTCTTCAAGGACACAAAGAGCAATTCTTTAAGGAAGCCTCAGGTTTTCTACACATAAACAGGACAGCTGCACCATGGAGGTTCTGAAGTCCAGCACCCTAGAAAGCAACTGCAATGTGGCACTCCTGCCGTGCCATGGAATTTGTGCTGCAGATTCACACTTAGTGAGTTACTACCTCGCCATCCAAAAACTGTGCGGCTTTGAGCCCCTCCTGCCAGGCACTAAACAATTCTAAGTATTACACACCAGAAGAGATCTCCCATTTTCTATTGTTAGAAGTCAGCTGGCCCATATCCATTTATTGCAAAGAGACCTTGAATAGCTTCTCCCAGAAGCAATTTTATACCTGACCAGCACCCCAAAACCATACATGAAACTATTTCTCCACAGCTCTGCCATGTGGGGGTATTTTGGGGCAAGCAGAGAGGGCAGCTGAGGTGACCAGTCTGGCAGGAGGCTGGTTTTGCCCAACCCATGCCTTTGCTGCTTGCACCAGAGCAGTTCACCCTCTGCAGACAATAAGCAAAGCTGCGTAAGCAGCCGAGCACAGAAGATGAATGAACTGTGTGACGCTAAAGATCTGTGAATTGAAAAATCTAATGCATGAATTAAAATCTGTACCCTCGTTCCCCCTCTCCCTTTCCCCCCCAAAAAAGAAATGTATATAGCAGAACATAAAAGGAGAAATAGAGAGAGGTGGAAAAACGTGGTCTGACACATTTAAAAAAATTGATGGCCTGTCACCCAGACGCTGATGAATATTTTTTACAGGATAAAAATGGCAACCTAGAGTCTAAAAATAAAATGCTGTGCTGCAGACCTGTCTGGTTCAGCAACACCACTGGAATACAAACACACTCCTTTGCTGGTGATTCTTGACTAAGATTTCAAAATAAGAGAAGGAAAAAAAGCACTGTATAATATATATTCAATTTTCAAGAGAAGGGATTTGGGGTTTGTGGGGTGGTTTTTTAGTAAGAATTCAGATTAGCCTTATATTTCACTTGCATTGTGTAACTGCCAATTAAAAAAAAACCTGCTAAATTTTAAGTGATTGATGAGAAGAGCAGAATACCTCAAGCTGCACAAAGCTATTTTTTTCTTCCCCTCCCCTGACAATTACAATATAAGAATATATTTATCAGTGCCTTTAAACTGTAATTTCAGTAAGCTTAAAAATGTATTTTTAGAATCATGCTGCAGACAGAATTGTGGACAATGCTATTTTGAAACTCACCCCACCCTCAGAGACAGAAAATAAAACCTTTTGCTTCATTTTCTATCACAGTTCAGATTAAAAACGTGCTTAGGTGAGAAGTAAAAATGACTGAACATCAGTCACAAGAAGCACTAAATTCTCAAGACTCTCCACACTGCAGACAGGCTGCCTTATGCAGTATAGATGCTATTTTTAGCAAGTGATGCAATAGCTGCAAGGGCTCTCCCAGAACCTTTAATTTATGAGCCCAAGCCATACTAAAACGTGTTTCAAGATCCCTAATATGCCTGCACTGTCACCTTCCCATTCTCTGCACCAGCCTACTACCCACACAAGTCACTCCTTTTTCAAGTTTCATCTTCCAAGAAAGAGAAAGATTCTGCATGTGAAGAGAAAATCTGTATCTATAAATTCGTCAGCAAACACACCTGATCTGCAGTGTATATGAAAAGTAAGTTACACAACACTGTACAGAGATTTTCTGACCTCTTGGTTTTCTATTGAAATACAAAGCAGCTTGGCTTCCTTGCTGAATTTGTGTGAAGACTTTGAAAAGCCCACTAAGCTAATACATCTAATCCTTCCCCAAGCTGTTTCCATTCTTGGAGATCTTTTCAGAAGTTCTCGTGTCTAACAGACAACTGTTAAGACACATTTCTGCTAAGTGACTGTTTCAACAGCTAAAAATTCTAAAAAACAAGAAGAGTTCCTGAAATGCTAGGGCTTTTAATTTTTTTTTAATAGAATAGGGATTTTCCAGTCCTTTGGATCTGTGGATCCTTTATGTTCTGCAATAGCCATGTGGACCTCCATGTAACAGAGTCAGGCTTACTGGTAAGCTTTGCACTGGCCCCTTTTAAATTCTAATTCCATCTGCTCCCTCCCAAAACCCCCAGAGTTAATCCCAAAATCAGAACTACCCAAGCAATGACTTTTGTTTAACTTCCTACCTCCAGGGGCCCAGGGGAGGGGACACCATCCAACAGTTCTAAAAAAGCTTTTATGTTTTGATTGTGTGGTCACAGACAAAATATATTACGAGTGTGCTATATAAATCCATGATTTATATAGCACACTTGCTGCCCTGCAGAGTTTGAGTCCTTTGCTTATTAACACAGGCAGGGGACATATAAGAGCTCTTACCTCCTATTTCATACCATCCATTTATCAGTCATGGCCAGCATTTAAGGCTCAGGAGAAATTCCTGTATGTGTATCACATTCCCAAGTTTTACACCTCAGCTCCCATAGTGCATTAACAGATTGTGGGAGAACAGGTATAGAGATGGCTCTGGGCACAGCAAAAGCATTTGCTTTGTGTAAGGATAGCTCCAAGATCTTCCCTCTTCATGAATTCTCATCATGCCATGTGCCACCCAAGAAAAACAGAAGTAGGAAAGCTTAACAAAACTTCTTGTTTGAAGCAGCAAAGGTCTGCCTCCCCACCACCCACACAATGTATGCCCTTCCTCCCTCACCAACACAAGCATAGGGAAGCCAATGTCAGCAGAATTTGTAATATCTCCAGGCTGAGAAAAAGGATCCAACTGCAAAGGGGTGAGACTTAGAGATTTCATTCAGAAGCTCTCTCTTTCTCTGAAATCCTAACTGCTCAGAAGTAGAACAGAAATTGAGCAGGAAGACACCCAGTGATATTTTATTCATTTTGGCTGGAAGCAACATTAAAACAAGCTGTACGCTGAGAAGGTAGCCTTAGCTCCAGGGACACAGAGGTATGAAAATAAGGATTCTGCAGAACAGCTGAATTGGAAAAACTCATGCCCAAACATGTAACCTGCTCAAAAGTAAGGAAGTTGAAGTACAGAGACTTACATATCTGGTACCCCTAAATAGCAGTATGGGAAGCATCACATTGGGAATTTTTCAAGGCCTTGTGAAGGTATCAGGAGAGTAACAACTGCAGAATGCAAGTTCAGGCCCTTCAATGTATATACAGTAGAAAACAAGTGGACAAATGTACATCAGCTTCACTCCAGCACAGCAGCAGCAATGACAAGCCAGAAGAACAGACCAGTTTCCATAGCCAGTTCCTCGTGGTTTTACTGGGACTAAGTAAGAGCACAGTGGCCACATAATATGTGTCCCATTAGACACAGAAGTAAGAAACATTAGTGTCCTAAGAGGCTGAAAGAGCTGCTCCCATTTCACCCAGCCCACTGCTCCTCACTTGAGGCTGTAGAACTGGGGGACTGCAGGACATTCACAATCCTTATTACATCTGTAGGCAGCTTGGCTAGGATAAATGAAACTAATGTGACAACTACAGGGGAAAGTCTCCAGCACTTAAAATGGATAATAAAAATGGAAGGGTTTAGAATAAGAAGCCATCTGAGCTAATTAGCAAAGCAGTTCACATTAAGCAAGAACCAAAATCATATTGTTTAGAGACAATACTGGATCTCCTAGTAGAATCTTATGTTATGTTTCATGACTGGAAACAGCTAAAATTTTAGGTCACCCAAACCATCAGTTCCCAAGGACAAAAAAAGGTGGACCTGGACCATTTAAGCTGCCTCTTGCTATCCAAGACACAAACTACCACCAAATACAACCCCTTCCTTCCTTCTCCCTGGCTGCTTTGAATGAAGAATCTGTGGAATCTTACTCAAACCAACTGCTAAAGTAGCTCTTTTGGGGAGAGAGGAAAACACCCCTCAGGGTGTCCCCTTTCGCAGGTTGAAGCACAACTGCACATACACCAAGATCCACAACAAGCCTTCAATCATCTTTATGCTATGCTAGGAATGGCTCTAAATCTCTTGTAATTCCTAACTCTAAATAACACCTTTATCTCTGTTAAAAAGTGGAGCCCTCTCAGACGTACTGGAAATAAGTTTCTCATGGCTTGTTAGAGGCAAAGATGGCTTCAGGATCATATTTTGTAGATACTGTTTTTTTAAAAATATGCAAAGATGAGCACAGATAAAAGATGCCATAGCTGACAAGCCTTTATTCTTTATTCTATCAAGATCCTATAAAGGTAAGCCTTACAAATGTAGAGAAGTAGCACTAGAAGAATTTAAATTTCTACTGCCTTTGAAAATTACCTAATTATAATGAGAAACAATCTACTCAAATAGATGGTTCATACAAACAACAACAACCCCTAGAAATTAAGGTTGTTGGAAGCCATTAAACTTATCTTCCAAAGACACCCTGCCTACCACGAGTGTGAGGTACTCCACAGTACGCTGTTTCTCAAGCCCACATTTTGCATTCTAGCCTTTGCACTGGAAGGGGACACAGAGGGGCAGCTCTGTTTAAACTGCAAGCGACCCGATCACGTCGCTTCCGTGCCCCGGAGCCGCCGCGGAGCCCAGCCCGAGCCGCACCTGGGCGAGCAGGACGCCCTCGGTCCGCACCGAGCGCTCCCGGCAGCGCCCTCTGCCCGCAGCCGGCGCGGCGGCGGCAGCGGCGAGCGCGCCCGGCTGCTCAATCGAGCCCAGCCCCACCATTCATAAACACGGGGGTCGCGCAGCACTGAGAGGCGACTGTGCGGTGCCGGAAACCCAGCCAATCTGAACGCCACTCTGTATTTTTTGACCCTAGAATATATATACAGTTTCAGCTAAAATGAGCATATTTGGTAATTACTGCTCCACAGAGGTCCCTTCCGTCCCACGCTCTTAATTACGTTCGCTTTAATTAAGTATTTCTATCCATCCGCCGGGGGGAGGGGGGGGAAGGAGATGAATAATGTTAACACGCCCAAGTTAATCAACTTAGAAGGCAACAGTTGTCTCATGAGAAATGCCCTCGATAAATTACCATAAAGCATTAGGGAGACTCTTACGTTAAAGCGCTCTAGAAATCCTTGACTGTTTTTATGTATCGGCACTGTTTTGCAATAGGTGTTTGCCTTAAAGATTTAAGGAAGAACTCGGGCAACGCTGCCTTTGCCTTCCCGTTTCTAAATAAAGAAACGCCCGCCAATGCCTTCTATATTTCACTCCAAGCCCTTGAAAACTTGCAGTATTTCCCCCGGCGGAAAACTCCCCAGATTTTCTCACAGCAATGAGGCTCCCACCAAGCCTCCTTAAATGTTTCAGCTACGATTGATTCGGTGCACTTTCTTCTCCCTGGCAGAGCAGGGAGGCAGAGGAAGCGCCCGCGGGCACTGCGTGGGCTGGCGCAGGCTGCCCGGCCCCGCTGCCGCACGTGGACTAGCCAGTGTCCCCGGCAGTATCCCTGTCACGCGAGGCGGCCGCGCATCCCCGGGCCCGGGATGGCGGCTCCCACGGAGCGGCGGTGAACGGCGGCTCCGCCGATCCCCTGCCCGCCCGGGAAACTTCGGGAGGAGAACACGGGGAGCGCTCCCCCGCCGCCGCCCGGCTCTCGGACGGGGCAGCCCGCCGCCCCTCGGGGCGGGAAGCCAAGGGCGCCCCGGGAGGAGCGACAATGCGGGCGGGGAAAGCCATGCGCTCCCGGCAGGGCTCACACTGGCTGGCCCCACCGCGGCCCCGCAGGGTCTGCGAGCCGGCCACCGTGATGGCCCCAGGCGCTTCTTAAGCGGAGCGGAGGGAGCCCGTTATGTCACCGGTTAGGTAACGGCGCGGGAGCCGCCGCAGTGACGGCACCGCTCCCCCTCCTCCTCCGCCCCCTCCCGCCGCGGGCAGGGCGGCTGAGGTGAGGCAGCATTAACCCTTGTCGGGGCCGGCCTTCCCCCGCGGACAGCGGATGCCCGGGAGCGGGGCGGGCTTCCCCCGCCGCCCACCGGAGGCAGCGGGGCCGGTCCCGCCGGGAGGGCGGCGGGGCGGCCCCGAGCGCCCGCACTTCGGCGCGCCGTGCGGACCGGCAGGGGGCGCTGCTGCGCCGCGGCGGGAGGGCGGGGGCGGACGGACGGACGGCCCGGGAGCGCCGGCGCCCTGCAGCTGCTGCTCCGCGCCCACGCGTGAGGCCCGGCGTGCCAGGAGCACGTCCTATTCCCGGACACTGATCCCAGCACGCCCGCGTCACGGCGCAGGGTGCGATCAGCCCGATACTAAGCATGCACGATCCCGGAGTGCTGGATCCCCGCTGCCTCCGACAGGAGCAGCGCGGAGCCACCAGCGCGCCCAGCCCGGGCCAAGCTGGGCTGAGGCCCGGCCGAGAGCATTCCCCGCATCCCCCGCTGCCGCCTGCCCCGCGGGTGTCCGCAGCCGGCCCGCACACAGGATCCACCCGCAGCAGAGAACTCGCCCTTAGCTCGTGGCCAGCAGCCCTGCGTGCTTCTGTCCCAAGCACAGGCTACCAGCGCACACACGCCCGGCAGAGGGAAGGACCTCCGGGCCAGCCCACACCATGCAGGGATTTCAGGTCCTATTGAGCCCCGGCTCCATCAGGGAACACTGGCACAAGCACAGCACTATTCACCTTGTCTTTAACATGCATCATGTCCCTGACAAAGTGGAGACTTCTATGGAGAGTTAAACGAAAAATGCCTCCCCTATCAAGGTCCTCCACAACCTCTTTCCAAGGTCTTCATTGCAATCTCCCCAATGCCTTTTTCATTTACAGAGTCCACTCAAGCAAGTGGTGACAGGACTCTTCAGCTTGTCCCAAGCAAGGAAACCAGCAGCCATGGCTTGGAAAAAAAGGTAGCTCAGAGGAATTTTCAGCAACATCCCCTATCCACAGATGCAATGCTATAAAGGGAGAACAGCCTCCACCAATTGCCAGGATGCTCTGGAAAGCAGCATGCTCAATAGGTTTGTACCCCTCTAGCTCCCTGTACTTTAGATACCAGCCTGTATCCATGACTTTAGATACCTCCTGCCCCATCTCTCCTCTACTTGCTGCTTTCCTTCATTTTTGACATCCCATTCTTGCAGCCCTCCTATCCCAACTTCTCAAGGACTCTTTGATTTAGAGAACTTTATAGGTTCCACAGCAGAAAAGGTTTTCACAACCTTAGTGCTTCCCCAACTCCTCTTTGAGTGGGACTGGGGGCCAGCAATTGAACTTCTCTCTCCAGTCCAAGAGAAAACCCTCCTTTAGAAGTCAGACACCAGAAAGATCAATGGAGGTCATTCTCACCACATCTGCATAGACTGATCTTGGCACCTTCAGTCCACTGATCAGAACCAGACTGATAAAGCAGTTTTATTATCCACGGGTCCTTCTACTCTCTGTTTAAAAAGACCCCTCAAAACTGAACAAAGCTCCCCCCCCTGCCAATGGGACCTGTTCCAGCATTCCTACTGCTCTCCTTCAGGTCCGTAAACCTTTCTTAGCACGCAGACAGCCAGTGCCACCTCACCAAAGCACTGCTGTCCCACAAGCACAGGACAAACACAGCTGGGGCACAGCATAGCCTGGTTAGAGGATGAGCAGCCCACTGCACAGGCAAACTGTCAGAGCAGTGAATTTAGGTGCACCATTCCTGCTGAAAGCAGCCAGTGTGGCTAGAGAAAGTAGTAGTCATAATTCCTTGTATCTAAGGAACTAAGATACCTGAAGGAAGACAAGGAGAGGGGAAAAAAAACCCCAACTTTTTAAGAACAGGATCACTGCTCCAAGATTTAGGAATAACAGCCAACTTCACACTGCAGAAAATCCACAGCTAGTAAGAATATCGGCATATAGTACCATACTGGGCATTCAAAGTTTTAATCAGCATCCCATATTTACATGCATCCCATAGTACTAATTCCCCCCAAAGTAAAGCTTGAAAATATAAACCAACTGCTACAGTAAAGGCTACTCTAAAACAACATGCTTTTATTAAAAAAAGATATATTGTTACTCAAATCTGCTTCCTCACTTGGTAAAGAATTTGTGCTGAAAGTCAGTTTGAGGAGACTAATTCTAGGTTAGTGCACAAGAAATACAGTTTCAATCCAAAGCTTACTAACGATGACTGAAACAAGCTAGTCTATGCTGGAGCATCACACATTTTTCTGAACAAATGCATTATTTTCAAATGTTGCCAAGGCAGTGTTTTACATCAGAAATTCTACACTTTGATTTAACCACAACCAGCAACAGCAACCTAGTGACAAATCCAGCTGAGATGAGATGCTACCAAAATTCTGCCTAGCTGGCAGATTGAAAATCCACCTCTTTCATTTTACTAAAATTTCTTGGCTTACAAAGACTTTCAGATTAACAGATTCCCACCCCACCACTTTCAAACACTCTAAAGCATCAAGAATTTGGTTACCAGAGGAAGAGTTTGAAACACAGCCAAGCACAACCTGTCTGTCCCCAAGGACAAGGTCACAGGAAGAACAATGTTATGAACTATTGTAGAAGGAATGACAAAGAGGTTTCTTTCTTAAAATTAATAACCCTAGCTATCAAACCAACACAACACCATTATTCTAGTCTTTGAAAAGGAAAGGAGCTAGTTAAAACCTGTTAGCAGGGACTTCCAAAATCATACTCTGCAACTCATAAACAATCCTCTCAAACACACAAGAGGTACGTGCCACCCATCTTGACCCACAAAGAACCCAGCAAAACAAGACTTTGGAACAGCCCATCGAGATGGGACCAAGCAACAGAACTAACAACGGGCTCCTGCAATTTCAGGCTCAGTTTCAGCCAGCTCAGCTGCAGGGCATCACCCAGCAATCCATGCCTACCTGCTTCCTCAGTATCTGATTGCCAACTGCTTTCCAGGCAGCTCAGGAAGCTGACCCAGCTGACTGCAGCTGGTCCTGCTTGCAGAGTTAGAGGCCAGCCACACAAGGACCTCACCAGCAGCACCACCACACATGGACTGAGGGAATGTGAGGGAAGCACCAAGAGCTCCCAGCCAGCAACCAGAGCAGCCACAATTCTTTTGGCAGCAGCCTGGTCTCAGAGCAACTCAAGCTGACCACAGGGCTCAGCTGAATCTTCAACATACAGTTCCATAGTACTACCAAGTTTCCCTTCTGTTCCACCAGCACTGGAATTCATATGACCAAGCAGACTATGGAGCATAAATAGCCCCAAGGGACTAATTTTCTGCAGGGCACACTCCTTAAGCGGATCACCACACAAACAGACCAACCTCTGTGCCAGCATAAGGAAGAAAGAAGCAAGGTAAGAGCTCTCCATCCACTTTCTCTCTCCCCACCAAACTTTTACATCAGAAAGCCATGATGTAAAAACACACACTCACTCTTGTGAACAACGGCATCTCATTTATAAGCTGAAATCATGTGAGAGTGTCAGCAAACTGATTCCAGTGCAAAGGAACATGAACAAGGTTCTGGAGGTTAAGAGTGAACACCCAAGGAGAAGAACCAGTCCACCAAATGGAGGGTTCTAGATCAAAATCTAGGAACAAACACCAAGTTGAGGAGCCCCAAAAGTTTTGCCATAGATCTGGGTCTACCTGGACAAAAAGACTGAGGTAAAGAGTTTGTATCAGGACAGGTAACTTGCCTTTAAGCACACCTCTGTGAGTTGACAGGAGTACACATCCCTTTCTGCCATGCCATACAAACACTGCATTGGACGTGCAGGACAACTGAGGGCAGGAACAAACTGCAAGACATCCTAACTCTAATCCCTTGTTCAACTACAGGCAGGGTAGCAGCTTCTTGCAGCAGCGCATTGATCCTTTACTGCCCTATCCTTGATGCTTCTCCCTCCTGTTAGAGAGCTGACTCATGAGCCATACTGAATCCACACTCTGGGGATGGAGAGCCCTTTGGCAGATGGGACTGAGACAGCAGGAATACTGGGCATATACACCTCTTTCAAGAAAAAAATATTTATGCAAAATAATAGAGAATAACAAGTTTCTAGATTAAGCACCTTTGCTGGCAGGATAAGAATCCTGGGGAAGGGAGCAAAGGGGCACAAAGCCTAGGGGAAACCAGTCTTCCAGAGACTTCAGAACAATGGAAGAGTTCTGGAGAAACAGATCAGCCAGTCACAGAGGAATGTGAAAGCAGGACTTGTTGGAATAAGGATCCAGTGATGAAGTAGAGTGTGGGGAAGCAGCATGCAAGCATAAGCAAGTGTTGGTTGGGTAGCAGCAGCTGCAGAAATGGAAAGCAGAAGGCAGAGAAATATTTCTATATCTGTATGTATCCTCACACACATCTGCAAACCTCTCCATGTAAAGGCAGGGACCAGATACCTTGTAAGGAGACCAGACTCTTTAGTGCCTGCACAACAGTTTCCTCCCATCAGCAACAAAAACCTTTGTCCCATTGAGCTTACCACCTCCCATTCCCCTTCTCTCATTACAGCTTTTCTCCCTCTGTGCTTCTGTGGTAGCCTTCTAACATACATGAAAATCCTGTGGAAAAATTGCTGTGATTAAAAGCCCTAGAGCTGAGCTCCTCAAGGCTGCTCTTCTTTGTCTAGTAAGTACAGAGCTCTTCAAGAAGTGGAAACACAGCTGTCCCTCTGCATGACCGATGGAATACACCCCTCTGGAACACGTGGCTCACAATTGCTTAAGAGGACAAAATAGAAGGGAGGTGTAAAAAACAGAAAAAACCAAACATGCGACCAAAACCAAATCTGTACAGTCAACCAGACAGTAAATTCTGCATATACACACACCATGCCTGAAGCTGAGCCACCCAGCTGTCTTCCACAATTGACAGGCAACTGAATCATGGGAGAAACATGAGAGAACCCTCAGGAGAGAAAGAAGGAGGAAGGGTAACAAAAATGGCAAAAGGAGTAGAAGAAACAATGGAACAGGCACCATTTTCCCTGAGGCTCAGCTTCTGGACATCTCAACTCCAGTTTTAAGAACTACTAAACAAGAGGTTTCTTTCAAAACCTACAACCAAACCTCAGGCTTTTAGGTGTCACCATCTGCTGCTGAGGGCAACAGAGTGAATTAGAAGCTCAGTAGGAAATTCTGTATATAGCTCTCTTCCCATGTTAGCTGGAGATGCTTAAATTGTGGAACAGGATTTCAGCACTGCTAATGACTCACCAAGTGGGTGATGGTGCACTGCTCTAGACATTATTTCCAGGAATCTGGGAACTTTCACAGATTTGAAAAACAATATATTATTTTAAGGTTAAATCAGGAGTCAAAAAATAGCAGATTTAAGGTAGAATTCTTTTGTGTGATTAAATGTAATACAGGGGAAGGAACTTGAATTGCCCTAATTCTAGCATTTTCAGATATTAATGTACTCAATCTGAAAAATCTTTGGCTTTTCTCTACGCACCCACATTTTCCAAAACTTATCAGTAAGTGAGCACCAGAAGTCATTTGAAGCAAGAGGTAGCAACTTAGGTAAGTGATGAAACCATGCAAGCCCAACACATGGGTGTTTTACCTACTAGTTACAGAGTTTATCCCACATTTTTGTTCATATACAGGCCTAAAGAATCACATTTGTCATTTCTGTTAGAATAATCAGGAAAGATACCTTCTTACTGTTATCCTTTCCATAGCAGAGATGTTCATCCCCACCCTATGGATTAGGAATTAATATATTCACAAGACCAAGAACCATGTATTTCACCCACCTACCAAAAAAAAAATTCCCAGGTGGAGTTTTCCCAAAGGACACTCTCAGCTCTGCCGTCAGGGTCTCCTGCCAGCTTACTTGTTCCTTACACAGGATTGCATTTACCTAACTGGCACTAACACCCAGCACAATTCCAGCTGGGACTTCCTTGCTGAAGACACTCCCCACTTCTACACAATGCCTTTCCTTGCTGTCACCAGGGAACCTCACAGGTAATCTTCCCAAAGTGAGGGAAGCACACTCACAAAGAGCAAGCCAAAGAAACTGGAGCATGATATTACTCTAGATTACATCCTTGTGTAAATTCTCTAGTTTTAAGTAACTAGTTTCCATTACAAGTATTCCTACTTTAAAACACACAGAAGACTGAGAGAATGAGCTAGCTTAAAATAAGACAGCTATTCATCTCCAGGCTAATAAATTGTCAAGCATTTCCCTCTCAGGCTGTTTATCAGAGATGGGTATTCTTTTCACCTTAATGCAAACATCTGTCCTCCACTCACCATTAGCTGGTTTTTTTTTGGGGTTTTTTTGCAGGTGGGAAAACCATACCAAAGCATTTAACCCTCCTCCATAGACATCTCTCTGCTCCTGCAGATAAACAGGGCAAAGCTCGTTCATATTCTGAATCAAACTGCAGAGCTGTAGATTATGAGGTTGGTTGATGCTGAGGCTGCTGATGCCTACTCATGCCACAATTTAGTGTGCTGGCATGAGCCAGAAGGGAAGGGCTGAAGTCCATCAGCTAGGACACAGCAGAACTGGGACTCTGGACATCTGGGCTCTGAGCAGTTGCTCTACCTCTACTTTTCTGACCAGAGAGTATAAAAAGGAGCACACAATGCACTAAGTGTTGAGCAATCCTACTAAGTGGAGGTTTTAAACTGTCAGCAACATCATGTGCAAATGAAGACACCTGAAAGAAATAAGCAAGCACCAAAAAGAGAAAAATTGTAGAAAACAGCAGAGTATGGTTCATTAGTTTATACTGTCTAGGAAGCAGGACTGATTTTAGAGTATGTTAATAGCAGTAGCCTATGTAAAAAATATTAGAGAGCCTCCCTGACTCACCAAGAGTTGCAAGGTCTCTGAAGGATTTACAGCCCCCTCAAACTCCACACAGCTCATGCTGCCAAGTCTAGAGAAGCAGGGTCAGAGATCCCACTTCTCCTGGACTGCTTGGAAGTTTGTTCAGCCCAACAAAGCACAGGCTGAAGGGATATGTTGACAGAGAGTTTTAAATTACAAGTTATGAGCAGGACTGATGACTCGAGGCAGACAGCTAAAATTTTAGAAGAGAAAATTTAGGATGGATACTTGGAAATATTACATGGCAACTAGGAAAAGAAAAAGCCATACACATTGGAGCACAGTACTCCTAAGAAGTACAGACAGGATTAGGACACTTGACACTTGCATCAGACTGTTCTCTGAGCCACTCTTCAGTGCAGTAACCCTTCAGAAGCAGCTTGCAAATAATCATACAAAAACCAAAACATGCTCTGAGTTCAGTCTGCACATTTCACTTAAGCTGTCACGATCACAAGTTAGTTTACAAGCAAGCTGGCATATTTTCACACATTCTTAACATCACTTTTCAGGTTAACAAGTGCCATGCTTTATTTCGTACAAGGGCAGCGTCCAGAATTGTGAACAAGGCCAGAAAACCTTCACCATGGACCTGAAGTGCTGAAGATGATAAATCCCTGAATAAGTGATTCAGCTGAAGAACTAAAGATAAGCAAAAGCTCCCCCCAAAGCTCTGCACACACCAGCCAAGCCCTCCTGCGCAGGGAAAATGGGAGCTGGGCAGAGCCTCTCCCCTCTCATCCTGTAGGGAGAGCAAGGCTCAGAGAGGCTGAAACTCCCTTCTGCTCCACCTCCCTACCAACTACACCCTCATCACACATTGCTCCAGGGTGGCTGTTGAAATCTGCAACAATGACTTGTGACACGGTCTCTCAACTGTTTATCACTGCACATTGTGAAACACATGCAAAGCAAGACTGCACTTGTCTGTGCACACGGGACTGAAACTTGCTTGCAAAAAATCAAGAAGCTTTAAGGCAACAATTATTTCACTTGATGCTAAGGAGTTTGAAAAACGACACTGACTGTGTCGTTAGCACCCGATCAGCAGTGAATGTCCTCTGTATGGAGTTCTTAAATTGTAACTAAAATATTTTACCATCTGACTTATTTCATTAAGGATACCTCAAGAACTTTATAAGGATCTGGGTCTATTTCATAAGACACCATTTGTAGGGACTGCAGAAAGCATAATCTTACAGATGGAATCTAACTCGAACCATTTAAAAGCACAAAATCCAGCTAGTCGTCTTCTTAGACTTCTTCCTCTTGACATAAGCATCACATCTTATTAATTTAATAATATTATTGATAAGGTCTGATGCATAGAGCTTGTTATTATCTCAACTTACTAGTCAACAAGAGTTTGGGAATTGCCCCTGTATTCTTAGTTTTTAAAAGACCTGACTGTACAGACACAAAGAAGTATCTACTCGACTGCTCATGTACCCAGTTACATACATTTTTCATGTCTCCCTCAGTGGTCCTGATGCACAAGTTGCTATTTTTAGATGCTGGATATGCATGGCCCTTATTAAGTAAAAGAAGCCAGCAAGAAGGCAGAGAGGGTCATACAGCTTTCTACTGCTCAAAGTTTTTGTTAAATATTTACACAGGGAAAGAATGGTTAAAGACTGAATAAAATCAAAATCAAATTACAGAAAGTTAGAGGCAGTTGAGAGCACCACCCTGATTAACGACCTCTCAAATTCTTTTTTAAGAAACCTAGAGCAAATTGCCCACATTTAGTTAATTTTGCACGTTAGTGAATAAACTCCAAGAAGCTTAATTAAGGCAAGCTCATCTTCACAAACCTTTGTTGGCCCAAATACAACTGTACAGCTGTATTCACCACATGAGAAAGCATCACCACTAGCAGATATCTTGTAGCCACTAAATGTACAATTATTCAACCATGACTCTATCAGAGGCATTGAAGATAGAGGAGAAGAAGTGGATGCTTTTCTAAGACACTGTGAGGCTTGAAAGAAAGCAGGACTTTTCTTCAAGTGTCATATGGCAACTCACATAATCAAAATAATTTTGTTTCCAGTTAACACATTGCTTCAGCTACAGAAAATTGGGGGGAAAAAACCCCGCATTTATCATCAAAATATTTGCAATGTTGAGACAGGAGAAAAAGAAACAAAAAGTTTAAGCACCCACACAACCAAGACGTTGGATGCTTTAGAGCACCAGATCAATCCAATTTGCACTGCCCGTGTGTATTGAACATGCAGAGTTGATTATCTGCATACACTGAACTGCTCTGATTACACAGCTGACCCTGCTCCAAACAGGAGGTTGGACTGCAAGCCTCCTGAGGTCCCTCCCAGCCTAAATCACTATAGGATTTTGAATTCATTTCACCAAGTTACTCAAGGGAAGGAGAAGAATGATTTCATGTTTTCCTGCAAAAGAGGCGGCTTCCTAAAATAGGAGACACGGCAACTCTCCAAATGGGAGCTGTAACAGCAGCAGACAGTTCCCTGCTCCAGACACTCTGTACTCCAGAATACACCCAGTTTTCAATGGCAGAGAAGCAAGGTGGCTGCCTGCCACTACCATCAATGGGAGAAGAACAGGACTCTCATCCAACCTAAGGAAATACAACTATGGATCGCAACAATCAGCACTAGCAACAGATCTGTCTGCCTAGAGGGAGGCAGAGGAACAACCACATCTTTGCTGTACTCTTGGTGAATTCAGAATGACTCCTTAGCACTCTGGTCCTGTTGAGTCTGTTGTTTATTTAGCTACATTGTTTTTAAATCAAAGGAACTGTTATTTTTTTCCTCTTTTACCAACTTGTGAAGCACATTAAAGGCAGAACATTCAACCCAGGAGTTCTCACTGTATAGTCTCTCAAGAGGCACCCAGAAATCTCACGTTTGAGACATCCACCCAACTTCCATACTGTACTTAACAGTACAGTAGCCAAAAACCAAGCCAGATGCAAGTTATACAGAGAGAAAAACCAGAACAGCTGCATGCAGACCTTCACACATAACTGTGACTGTAGAAAAACTAACTTTTTGTCAAAAGAGGTGCTATTTCAAGTAGTGCAAACCTAGTTTTTCCAGAGTACATTACCAGTTCACATAGTGGTTCCTCCTCCTCACATCCCCTCTTTTTAAATACCAGTAAGTTAGACCAAGCATACACAGAAGCAATTGCATATATGCATCTGAAAAAATCTCTAAGAAAACAAGGAAAAAATTTGCAACCCAATTTCAAATGTACAGAAGAGTTCAAGGGCAGTAAGAAGTCCTTCCAAAAGGACTTGTGTTTTAGGGTTTTTATAAAGTTGCTCTCTAGTTGTGCACTAGAAGGAATACATTGACACAATAACTACAGCAGCCAATTAGCATCAAAACCACTGTTTTTTAAAATATCAGAAAAAAAGGAAATGCACTTCTTCCTACAGTATTACTTAGTAATTTGCCAATCAAGGTGACCCAACATATCTGCAGCTGTGCCTCCATCTTCCTTTCCATGACAGAAAACAGAGAGCCTGCCCAGCCACAACACACTTCAGGGCAAACCACCCCAGTGCTTATTCAGACTAAGACAACCTCTCTTCATTTCAGCTGGAGACTACAGCAGCTGTCCCAGTAAAGCAGCATCTCACCTGCATCAGCTGCACACAGAGGACACACAACAGCTAACTCATGATGGCCACATGTCTTCCTACAGTGACAGCAGGCATCATCACCTCATTTCTCCATTCTCCTTGACACTGCAGCAGTGCTCCCAGTTCAGAGCAGAGCAATAAACATAGAATTTAGCTGTGCTGCCAGTGCTCCTCTTCCTCCCTGCCTTGAACATCACAATCTTGGCAGAGAAAGAACAACTTCTGTGAGCAGCCATTGGCCACATACAGTGGCCCACTGCTGCCTGCACTTGCTCAAGACAGTGACAGAGGACATTTGCACTGCAGTTCTCTGGATGTTTGAGGATGTGACTGTGGGAAGATCTGCTGTTTACAGTTTGTGGTTCCAGCTGATAAGCTGGCATTTGGCTCAAGCACAGCAGACCTCCATGTTTGAAACAATGCAAAACAAGCTCAAGAGGCCACCAAGATTTCTGTGATGCACCACAAGTCAGCAGGCAACTGATAATGCAGTAATATATTCAAAACCCATATTAGAAAGTCAAAGAAGGTTTGGGTGTCCTGTGCCAGCCATATCTTTAACAGGCATAACGTTTCTGCAGCTGAAAGGAACACCTGGGCCTTAGTTATTTGTATGTCAAGCTGTTACTTATCCAAGGCACGGCTGCTGCACTTCAAGCCTGTAAACACAGGACTCATGACATGCTCTGGCATTATGTATGCTGTGAGTAGCAGTGCTGCTTTACTGGTGTCTCACACAAGCAGACATTCAACTACCCAGGCATGTGTTCACATACAAGTTCTGTGCTGGCTGCAGAGGTTATGGGGGGAGCACAGTCATAAGCCCAGCAATCAACCTGCAGGGCTACTCTGCCTACAGGTCTGGCACCTGGAAGCAGCTGCAGCAGCTGAGCACCTGATGTCCTCCTACTCCCTTTGATGAAAGGAAATACCTTTTGCAGCCTTTTAAAGTGTCATCTCACCTTAAACTCACACTCCTTACACGCTACAATTATTTTTGTGGCCCATCTTATCAATTCCCAATCAAGCACAAAACTTGCCCTTTCCAATAACTTTTCCAATAATGGATTTGAAAATTCCCTTGGCCTGATCTGTTACACCAGCAGAGAAGCCCTTTCTATCATCTCATCATTACTTAAAGGCAGCGGCAGACTCGGATGGAACAAACTCTCTTTTCCCAGCGCGGCTCCTCTAACCAGGAATCGAAGTACTGAGAAAAGTTAGAGCAGCGTAGCACTGAAATTACCCTGGTAATAGCCTCTGCTGTACTTCCACAGCGCTCCTGTATTTCAGGGATGCCAGCTAAATGCTGCCGCCACCCCCTCCCGGCCACCGCTACTGTCACCCCCTCCAAAGGGAGGGCCACTCGTGCTTCAGCCCCTTCCCGAGCGCGGCACGGGACCGAGGAGGGGCCGAGCTGCAGGAGCAGACGGAGTCGGCATAAGTTTCGCGCCGCTCCGCTGTTCTCCCGCCGCTCTCGGCAGGGCTCTTCCCTCCCCCTCCAGCACAGCTCTTCTCCCTGGGCACCCGCGGCTGCCGCCGTTCGCTCGCAGGGCTCCCGGTGCCGGGCAGGGGCCGCGCGGCCTCCGCTGCGCCGGGAGCGGCCGCTCCTCCGGGGGCGGCGGGGACGGGGCGGGCCTGACGTCAGCGATGAGGTGCGAGGCCGGCGCGGAGGGGGCGGCGCGCACCGACCGGCCGCGCTGCGAACTGCGGAGCGGCCCCGGCAGCGCTGGGAACTGCGGAGCGGCCCCGGAGCCGCGCTGCGCGCCCGGCCGCCCTGGAGACACCAAGTTCACACACGCCATGCGCGTCCGCCTGCCCGCCCGCAAGTCCCAACAATCGGCGCTTCTCTCAGGACCGACCCGACCGGCGTGCTCTGCTCCCGCACGTTTCCTGGGGAGCTTGAGAGCGGCTCCCGGCTAGTCGGGGGCCCACTCGGCAGAGCAGTGGAACCCGCCGGTCCCTCAGACGCTGCCCCAGACCAGCCAGCCCCGGACCTGGCTGTCGCCCCACGGGCGCTCCGCCAGACTGCCCCGGTCCCTCCGAGGGGAGGGCCCGTCCCCGCCGCCCGCGTCCCCCTCCCCGCCAGGCCGAGGCCGCTCCCCCGCGAGGTCCCTGCCCCGGCCCGGGAGTCACCAGAGAAAGAGCCGCGGCGGGGGCGGCCGGGACGCGCACTCACCTGCCCAGGCGCCCAGCGCCGGCCCCACGGCGGCGGCGCCGGTACCCAGCACCCAGACGCGGAGCCCGGCCAGAAGGCGGTACGAGGCCAGCGCCGCCGCGTAGAGAGCGCCCAGCGCGCCCACCCAGTAGAAGAGGCCGGCGGCCGGGAGCGCGGCGGTAGCCACCATGCTGCGGAGGCTGCCGCGGCCGGACTGAGCCCTCCCGGCCACCGCCGCCCCGCAACCGTCACGGCGCCCGCCCCCGCCCCGCCGCGATTGGCGGAGGGGCCTCTCAGCCACCGGGTATCCCGGCAACGCGGCCGGGCCCGCCCGCCCTGGGGCCGCCCGGCCCCGCCGCGCCGGGAAGGGGGGGGCGGGCAGCGAGCGGCCACACGCCCCCGTACTACTTGCGGCCTGCGCCCCACGTGGTCGGCACCGCTCTCTTGCCGCCATTGGCCAGTGAGCATGGCCGTCACCCGGTCGCCGCACTTCGATTGGCCCCGCCGCCCAGGAACCCCGCAGGACTGGTGAAAGACGGAGCCTCCGCTCCCGCCCCCACTGACGTCATATGAGCCCATTCATAAAATGCTCAGGCTCCGCCTCACACTCGAATGTGTCCTTCGGTTCACCTCCCCCAGCCCCGCACTGCGCTCGCCCACGCAGCCGCGCCGCGATCGCCACGGCACGGCACGGCACGGGTCCGCAGGGACCCCGGGACAAAGGGAACCCGCCCCGGGGAAAGTCCATCCCGGGAAAAGAGGGGCTGAGCACCACAGCCCAGCTGCCACTGCACCCCACACACCGCGGGGCTGGCAGCGCTGTCCCGTCCGGCTGGCCTCGGTCTGTCCTTCCCGACAAGATCCAGGGGCAATGGAGGCTTCCGAAATATTTCCCCTGAGCTGCCCACTTGTTGTGCCATGCCTGAACTTGCCCTGCCTCGTCGCCCTTCACCTGCCCGCTTGACACGACCTCTCTCCCAGAGCCCCTCACACGATGGGGTTAGGAACGCCTGGACTTGGAAGGAGTGTAGGAGACACCTCTGAAATGACACACACACCCCAGGAGGGAGCCTGGGGCAATGGAGAGGAGATGGGGCAATGTAGGCTGTGGGAGGCTGAAGCCCTGAAATACCTCATGCTTGAGATGTATTGCCTCAAGAGGCTGAAACGGCAGGAGTGGCTGAGGAACATGGAAAATCAGCGGCAATGTGGTGTAAGGTGTGGGTCAGTTAAAATGTCAGAGAAGACTAGTTGAGGTCCAGGGGACTGCTGTTTTTAAAGGGAGCCCCTTGCAACTATCAGTGCCAACATTTTTCTTCTAGAAAACAAGCCTTTTATATCACTTATTTGACAATGACCTTAGTTCAAGCAGTAAAAAACTTTCTCTAGATTAGGTTTTGTGGAGATCCACAACCATCTGAGTTATTAATAACAAGTAGCACAGGGGGTAGTCTTAATGTTGTCTTTCCTTTCTCTCCTGGACTAGCAAACAGGTCATACTCAAATCCAGCCACTACTGCTGAAGATCTCCAAGCTGTACCAGCTGCCAGGCTGCAGCCATGTTCCCCTCATCCAACTCCTTTGTGTTACTTGCCACATACCATGTCGATGGCAGAGGAAGCCTCCAGGAGCCTAATCTGCCAAATCCTGGCACACCTCAGGCCTGGCCTCCCCTTGCAGCTCCACCTCTGAAGACCACAATGGATTTACAAGTGCTCTACAGTTTCTCTTTTCTCATCTCATTCCACATTTCCTAACCTTTTCCTGCTTCAGACTTTGGAAAGAGCCGATGTAAGGTGCCACCTTAATTGTAACAGGTAAGCAGTACCCTGCGTATTGCAACTTGGGGCCACAACCTGGCCATGGTGCCCTGTGAATGCAGTTAAAGCACTACTGCCACTTCACAGCTCTCATTTAGAAACAAGACACACTAGTATGACACCAACTACTTGATGGCAAAGAACTCTGCATCCTGATACCTGGGGCTGCACACTATGACCTCTTGTCTATGTTAAGGGAAACAAGACCAAAGAAATCAAATGAAAATTTGCCGTGATAGGTTTATCCTTTTTATTAGTTTAATAAAAATAAACATTTGCTACATTTCCTGCTGTTAAATACATATACACAAAATAGCTTTTCACTCAAAAATACATAATTGATAAAAATCAAACGCTTCTGTTCATAATCTACTTGTAGAAAACAAATTCATTGTGGGATTCAAATTTCATTGGATTGAACAACACTGCACTGATGTCAATTAAAAGCATGAAACTATCATACACTTTGCAATGAAAAAAACAGGAAGCATCCATCCTTCCATCCCCATGGTGAATTAGTTCACCTTTTTTTTTTCTTTTGTCAATCCCTCATGAGAGGTGACACTGCAGAGGATCCAGCTCTCACCAAGTTTTCTTCCTGCATTTTTCCCAAGAGAGCCCACCTATTGCTTACTGGACATCACTTTTAGAATAGTGTGATAGGCTAGGCCTAACTCCTGCAGGTATTACACAAGGAAAATCCTTATAGGCCTCACCAAGTGTGTAGTTGACATAACACCCTCCAAAGACAGGACCTTGATTACAAAAAATGCAAAATGCTGGGATAATTTTCCTCTTGTTCCATACCAGCCTTTCCTTAATTTTTAATTTTGTCTATTGGCTGTCACAGCAGTTCTCATCTGTTCAGTTTTTGCAGAATAAATGACACTGCTGATCCTCACTCTTTTGTGTTCCAGAGGACAGGTGAATATGGCATAAGCATCTGGAAAGAGAAAAGGCAGAAAAGAGATCTACTACAAGTCAAAGGCAATATTGTAGAGCTGAAGCAAAGGATGGAAGTTAACAGTGGTCACCAGACTCACCAAGTGTTTAGAAGAAAAGTTGGGCAGCTGGACAGTGCATGTAGAGGCTGGAGGAAAGGAGATGAGCATTGGGAAACCTGCTGAAGGGAGCAGGCAACTTCCTACTGGACATTCTTGTAAGCTGCACTGCAGTTACCAAGGGAATGCTGACAATTACAAATGGGTCAGAAATAGGAAGGAAAGTATGTGGGTGCTATGAAAGATTTGTTGGTCTCTGTCAGAGTCTACCCATCTTTTATTATAACATCTCCTGCCCACTGCACTGCAGTTGTGCTGGTCCTGAGACCTCTTGTCTGAACAACCTTCTTGTTGCAGGTCAGGACAGAACCTGCCCCACTGTTCTCTCAGGGGGACTGATAAACCCCTTGACAGAGAAGCACAGACAAAGCAAGGCCCTCCTCCATTTTTTTTTTTGTGTTAAAAAAATCATACTGGTTATTCAAAAGTGTTGCTATTTTTTATGCTACCCTGCTTGGAGAAAAAGGCAGTCCTCTGAGAGGCTTACAGTCTACATTTAGAAGAAGATGAGTCACAGGCAGGGAAAGGGACTCACTGGAAGGGAAAGAATTATACAAAGGTCAAATGAGGGGGTTTGCATCTCTTGCTTATGGGCATCACACATTCCTGAGCAACAGGCATATCCCCCTTTCCAGGGTTAATCCTAGTATTCTCATGAGCTTTGCAGGTCTGTTCCCATTTGCCGTAAGCTGCTGCAAATCCCAAAGGAGCACCCAGTCACTGAGCTAATGTAACAGACAGGCATTTTGAGTGTACTCACACATCAACATGCATACACATATGAGGATACCTTGCCAAGGCCCCAGAGATCCATATTTCCACAGCCTCTTTTATCAGTTCAGGCGTGTAGTCAGTTCCAGATGACTGCAGATGCAATCTGGGTCAGGGCAGTGATGCAAACCTCGGTCAGCCCACAGCTTGGCTACATTGCTCCATCATATGGATCATGGCTAAGCTGTACAGCAGATCACAACAGAGATGAGAGAGAAGTCTTTAGGAAAGCTAAAGGAGTAGTGACATGCATGACTAAAAAATGCAACAATAAGGAACAAAAGATAGGGACATAGAACCACACAGATGACGACATCAAAAGGAGACAACGAAAACAAAAATATAGCACAGGAGCAATAAACCACAATGAACAGAGGATAAAAGAGCACCCAATAAGAAGTATTTGATTTTTATTATGAAGTTTTTCTGTGATGTTGCTGCCACAAGTACCTCACAAGCAATACACATCTCAGTGAGACCACATTCCCATGTTTCCCTCCTGCCCTGCTCTCTCGGTACCTGAGGAAAACACTTCTCACTACAAGTCCACAGGCGAGCACCCAAGACAGTCACTCACTGTCCCCACAGTGACACCTGTGGCTCAGGGGTCTCAGCACTCAGGAAGCCTCAGCACTGGGATCCACTTCTCATCCCAGCCTGCCCAGTGCTGCCAGAAATGCCGTCTGCTCTGCAGCAACCCTGAGACAGGAGAGGGGGACTGCTGGTTATCTGTGATGTGTCATATTTTTTCCTGCCCCTGAACAGTGTAGTCATTTGTTTTATTAAATGGCATTCTTGTACCCAGCACTAATTTTATCCCTTTACAAATATGTTTTTCACTCTAGCAACTCAAGAGCAGCTCTCCCCTCTGTACAGTCATTCTGCTCTCATGCCTCTCTTACCATTACTCACACTTATTGCAGTGAGGCCAGATTCAATAATGGGCCTGGCTGCTGCAGTGCTGAGCCCTGCAGTGGGTCTTTGCCTAAATCCATAGCCCCAAATTAAGACACCCTGCCTCAGTGCACACTGAAGGCAAAAACTAGAATACCTAAGAATGTAAGCTTCATTGTCCATTCTATTAATGTCTCAACAAGAACCATTCAGACATGCCAACAAATCTCTCAATGCACCTCATCAACTGCTGAGTTCATTGTAATGATGGGGTGAGGCAAGATACCTTGTGTGGAATTCCAGATCCTCAGCTTTTCCTTAGGCATCTACTCCATCTCCTTGCAAGGCTCATGGTACCCCTCCGAGTCCGTGCACTATTTAGCACTCACCCAGGAGTTCCAGTTTCCCTCCTCTGCCTGAAAGGGCAGAAAAGTGCTTTAACAGCATGGCACAGGTGTGCAGGGTGAGGTGATTTTGGTTGAAGCTATTTCACAGCACACAGAATCACAGAATCATCACATCATAGAGCCATAGAGTTGCCTAGGTTGGAAGGGACCTTAAAGATCATATACTTTCAACTCTCTTGCCATGGGCAAGGATGCCTTTCACAAGGCCAGGGTTCTCAGAGCCCCATCCAAGATGGTCTTGGACATTCACAGGGATGGAACGTGCACAACTTCTCTGGGCAACCTATTCCAGTGCCTCATCACCCTCAGTAAAGAATTTCTTCTCAGTAACTGTTTTTCTTTCAGCTATAATAATGGGAGGGAGAGCTGGAGGGGCTGCAGCAGACATTCTCAGCCCCAGCACACATCCTGTGCATACATCTTCAGCAAATGTTAAAGTGGTGTATCTGGGCGAATATAAAAGCAGGTATTTATGTAACCCTCCTTCCTTTTGGCATGCTACACATGCAGCAGGTGCTGGGGTTCCATGGTTCAGACTTGGGCTTTGCCAGCTGGCTCTTGCTGTCAGCTCCTGCAGTACAGGACTCCTGTGGGCCTAGCATAAGGCACTTTGAGCTGATCGGCCCTGCTCTGCAGAGCTTGCAGGAAACAAGGGAGCCAGAGAACAGCAGGTTGAGAGAAAGGGATGGAACTGGTAACATTAAGTGCCATAATAAATAACCAACTAAGCACAAATTTTGATTGATGTGTCACTCATCTGCAATTGCACACTTTTGGGTATAGTTTCTATGAGAAGGGCAGAAATCTGCAAACACAAGGCAGCTGCGAAGCTCAAGTCTTAACTTTGAAACTGAGTCAGTCAGGCATTTTAGGTTACCATACTGTGTTACAGCTATACACTCCTTGCTTCTCAAATAAACCTTGGGCATCAGCAATCTAGCCTGCTTCAGGGAATAAAGTCCCAAATTTCTCAACAACAAAACACTCCAGGCAAATGTAGCAATGGAAGACAAACAGAACCTAAAGCCAAACAGTAGCTGGCACATTAACTAGTTGAGTCTACAGATTGCAAATCCAATGTGCCATGCAGATGTATGCTGCTCTTTATGGGAAGGTCTGTTCAGTTCACCTTTCAAACAGGAAACAATACAAATGGTACTACAAACTTCTTGTGCTTGATACGGGGATTTTTCACTTTTACCTGCTATGGATTGACAAGTGCGTCTCCTGTTAAAACTCAAAATTCCACTTTTTGTTGCCATTCCCTGTTTAGAGTTCTCAGAAGTGACTGCAATGGGGAGCTCCAGATCCTCTTACTATGCAAACCAAGGAAAAGCTTAGTAGGACATGCATACGTAGTGAGGGTTGGGTTTTATAATCACCAGCAATATTGGAAATCAAGTACTACTCAAAAAAAAATTCTAATAGTTGTGCATGCTGCAAATCCAGTGCAGCATGTGTTTACTGGAGACATAATATGGCCATGACAACAGATTACCCTTTTTCAATCCGACAACGCACTGAAATATATTGATTTGAGCTGAAAATATCATCCATAGAAATGAAATGCTGTTTGCTCATTGTTTAATCCTTGATGTCTCTTCTACCTAGTTTTGGAACTGTAGATAAGTGATAGAGATACTTGTCCACATGAAACGAACAAAGTTCAGGAATGCATGGCACTCACACCACTGCTAACACTGTCATCTTACATGATACATTCACTTTCAGCCCCCAATGATAGACCACATTTGGTAATAAATCTCTGTTGTCTCATCCTTTTAAAAAAAATCTGTAGTCCTCAGGTGTCTCCCTAAAAATCCACATGCCAGACAGTTCTGTTGCCAAAACACAAGAAGACTTCCTCTTGGCTACTCCCAGTATTTCACAAACATGAACTCTACTTTGAATGCCTGTTAAACAAAATGTATCATTCCTAGGGGAAATGTGAGGGCAGAAAGTTCAACTAGGACCCTACCATGACAGAAGCTGCAAGCAAAAAGGGTATCTCAGATTGCTATTTATCTTTAAATCCCAATTATGCATCTGCATATTTTTCATCAAATTCTCTGTATTTCTTTAAAATGTTTGGATTCCAGACTTCCTAAAGACTTTTACCATTGCAGTTTTAACCACTGAAATTGGCATTTCAAAACCACCATTGTTTAAAAACAATGTAGGACCAAAGACACCATAATAATGTTTTCACACACAAGGCTATCTATTTGAGGTGTGTAAAATGCTATCCCCCATCTGGTGACTTCAGTGGAAATCTGAAGATTTACAGAAGCAATGGCCTGGCTCCAAAGTATTCCTACAAAAAAATAATTAAAACCAAACAATGAGCAATTAAAAAAACAACTCAAAAATGCTGCCACAGGCTGCAGTGAGCCCTCCCTTTCTGAGTCTACTGATACCAAACCAAGCCCTGCCATACTCTGGTTCTGTTCAGTGTGTAGGTTCCCAGTATTCCTATATATCAGTTCTCTGTTACTTCTACTCATCAGCCAGCACCTGCAGCAAAACCAGGTGTATGTTTATACATACATGTGTGTGAGCAGACACATGTACACACTCCCCCCAGATGTGGTTACCTAAAACCAGCAAAAGAATGGATTTGGCCTGCTCTTGGTGACAGCAGTAACATCTTATTTTTGTTGAACACTAAAATATGAGCTGTTTTGCTTTTGTTTTTGAGTCACACAAATGTCATTATCAGCCTTATCATGTGAACGCTGCTCACTTCCATGACTTTCCCCAATCAGTGTTATTTCAAGAGGCATAATACAGCACAAGAGGACTAGAAACAAGTGACACCAGTGGAAGTGCCTCTTTTAGTGGCAGAAAGCCTGGCAGGATGACATGAGCTAATCAGGTCAGAAAATTTTTCTTTGCTGAAGGCCTAACACAGTATTCCTACCATTTCAAAGGGAAGTCCACAACTTCCTTTCAAGTCAAAAAGGTTAAGAAAAGAACAAGAGAAAGAACCTGCTATGAATAGGAATTATTTTCTTTAAAGAATCAGACTCATAATAGAAGAATAAAATAACTTTCAGGAATCTGGGTTAAATAACAACCAAGTATGTTTTATTCCACACTCATACCATCACTCTTTGGTCACACCTCTGCCCTGTAAGCTTCAAGATAAATGTCTGTAGCTCAAATCCCACTTTACAGAAAAAAAGTTCAAGAAATCAGTTAGTCTTTTTTTTTTATTCTTTCTTCCTAGTCTTTCATACTGTCTCATACCAAATAAGCCTTCCATTTTCATTACTTGTTCACCTCTAGGCATATGAAGGAAGTTTAATTCTTATAATCAATTCACTTCTTTGCTTCAGCAACTACTGAAAGTGCCTGTGGTAGCACTTAATGCATAAATTGATGATTGGATTGATTCTATCACTTAGTTTTCTATTGACCACTGAACAGGAAGTTACCTCCTTAAAACATATTACTTCTCTTTGAATAATCTGCTACAGATGTAGCAGATTATTAGGACTGAAAAATAAAATTAAAATGGATGACTGAGCAAGCTTGCTTTACTCCCTACCCTGTGGAGATTTCCCAAAAGCCAAAATGCCAAGTAAAAATCTAAACTGTCTACCTAGAGGACAGCAGCCTTGCTGAAAAGCAATGTTCTTTAATCTTTAGGTTCTTCTGTTACTTATTGAGTACTGCACTATATGCAGTATGTAAAAACTACAGTCCAAAAGGCAGGGGAAAAAAAAGACACAAAGTCCCAAGGAAACTGATTATACATACATTTTAGAATGCAACATTGTCTTGGCCTAGATACCTAAAAACTTACCTAAAAATTGTTCCATTAAGACTCCTACAAGTAGCCCATCCAGGCACAAGAAGTCAGGTAGCACTGCATGAATTCAAGCCATAGTGTCCAAACCAAACAACACATAGTTCAGAGTAAACACAACCAAGCTACTCAATTAAGAGCCATAAAATGAAATTAATGTGACAAAAACTAGCAGCACTTTTCAAAATGGACCCACTGTAACTTAACATATCCATCTCAGAGTCCACTGATAGACAAGAATGTGATATTATGGGAGGGGATATCCAGGATTCCCAAGTCAAATTCCCCACCCCTGTGCAGAACCCAACATTGATGTTCTTTCCTGGATATATCAAACTTCCTTCTAGAAGAAAATTAAACTTGTTTCTCGTTTGAAACTACCCCAGAATATCGTCAGTCTGATAGTTAAAGCTCTTCCTCCAATTTCCAGCAAAGTCTACCCATTATCCCTTTCACACACATTTGTTTTGCTTTATTCTAATCTTGAGCTCATATAATTATTTTCCTTCCTTACGTAAGTGTAATTGTCACTTCTGTGTCTCTCTGTCAAGCCCCTCTATTCCTCTTAACATCCATGTGGTCCTTTTCTGCATCTGTTCCATCCATCTGTTTGAACCCATTTATCTGAATGTGGGTGATAGTTGGGCTCCACATAAGATCTTATTAATGTCATACACTTTGACAGCAATACTTTCTATACATACAGGAAATCCATCCCTTAACACTTTCTAGGACACTATCTTTTTTTATTATTATTTTCTCAGCCATGTCACATGCTGTCATTCTCCTGCTGACTATTACACCAACTACCAACCTGTCACTGAAGTGACAGAATAAATTGTCATCAGTTTCTAGTTGCATCACTAAATCTCATCTAATTCTATTAATCTCAGTTTTGATTCATCATGTCAGCACATGGATATTCCAATCTTCCTCTCTATTAATACAGTCCACCAGTTTCGTGTCATAAGATTTTATCATTGCTGTACTTTTTCACTAGTATCACTAAGGAAAGAATTCCAATAGTCCTCAAAACCTCCAGTTTCCAGCCTTCTTTTCCTCAGTATAGTCTCTTTCTACCTATTATCTGCCAGTTCATTCCAAAGTCACCTTACAATGCAATTAATCCAAATTTTCTCTGTTTTACATTATTTCCTCATGTGGTACAGTATCAAAGTTTCCTCACAATGAAACACAGGGTAACAAGGTAGTCTGCACAGCCTTTTTTTGCTAAAACTGCTGCATTTCATCCCACCTTTAATTTCTCTGTCATCGTATTTTGCTCTTCAAAAATTGTCCAACACCTAAGTGTACAATCGCTGCCAGATTAGATCACCTCTATTACTAATCTTGTCTTTCCCTTTGGGTACCCTCAACTATTTGACCCCCTTTGCGTGTAGCTTCCACTACTAATACAGTACAGTATTTGCAGGTAGATCATACATTTTTGGCAAGGGAATATTCTGTATTTATTGTGCTAAAACACAACTCCAGTGCTAATGCATTGCCACTGAAATAAGAAAACAGAATCTAGGAAAACCTACTATTGTAAAACTGGAAAAGCAATGGTTAGAATGGGAACAGAGTAGGCCATACACTAACAAGTTTAAAGCACATTACAACAGATTAATCATATTTCCCTTGCCTTGATCTTTTCTGCTTTATTTTGTTCTGGACTTGCTGATTTGTATCTCAAGCCATCTTCACCAGCTTCACTCTGCAAGTCCAAACCACCGGAGGTTATAACACTGGCACTAAAGGCACTTATCCCTTTTCTGTGGCTACTCAATAATTTCTTTCATAAGCAAAACAACTTTTTTTCCTCCAGTGGAACAATACCTTTCCTTGAAAAAACCCATAGATTTCACTTCTTTCTTCTGAGAACCATCTATGTATACTTTAAGAACTGTACTTCAGGTGATATCATTGGCTAAATCTGATGTGCTTTCTGGCTCAAAAATGTTTGTAGAGTTCCTCACATACCTCTCCCAGAAACTGAGCAATAGAAAACAAGCCTACTATGGTGTATTTCCTTTTTATGTTGTTGTTTGAGCTCAACAGTGTAATATTCTCTGCACTTGATTTAGTAGTTATAATAAATTAGTCTTCTTCTGCATCTCAGGAGGATTACTATTAGCAAGGAAAATAACCTCACAAGAATATTTCCATTCGCAGAAGTTTAAGTATGTTCAGCCCCAAGTTCAGCTAACTGTGAACCCCAAGATATGCTTCAAAAACGTAAGGAGGAAAACAAAAATACACAAACAAAATTTACTAATGTCACTTAGACTGATTTATTATTTGTCATTTATTATTTATTATTATTTCCTTTGATACATAGAGTAACTTATCCCTAGTTAATTAACAAGTTACTTTAAAACATCAGATTGAACAAAAACTGACTTCACACTACTGGTATAAATTACATTAAATTAACACGTAGCGTTAATTGCCTCCTTTTTCTTCCCTCATCGCTATGTCCGGAAAGAAAATACCTCTCTATCCGGTAAACTACCAAGTCCCGTTTGATTCCTGGGTTTGTCCCATAACTTCAACGCACTTCAGCACCTTCATTCTTCCACTTCACATTTAAAAAACTCAAAGAAAAAAAACCCAACTTGCAGATAAAAGCACTCGATCCCCTCCTGCCACGTGCCAGCCTTTGCTATATCCGCGCAAGCAAGGCATCTCTGTGCTCTGGGCTTCGGTGCGGAGCTCAGCGCGAACTGGAAGCCAAGGTCCGCACCCGCAGTGAGCCCGTGCCTCTCCGGGGCCCCGGGCAGCCACAGGCGCGGCGGGACGGCAGGAGCCCCAGGGGCAGAGCGGGCGAGCCGCCCGTGTGGTTTAACCAGAGCAAATCCCTCTCGGGAGGACGCAGCTCCGGCCGAGCCCTGCCGGACCGGGCTGATGCCCCATGGCCCGGACCGGGCGCGGAACGGCCAGCAGCGAGGGGCACCAGGAGGCCTCGGCTCCGCCGATACCGGGGCTGGCCAGGATGGGCCGGGCACCCCAGCACCACCGGCTCCGGGACAAAGCGGCCACTGACCTGCCGGCGCTCGAGGCGCGCCCCCGGCCGGGCCGCGGCCTGAGGCCGCTGTTCAGGGCGCGGGGATAACGCCGGCGCTCGCAGAGACCCCCCGGCCGGGCACGGGCCGGCCCAGCGCGGCGGCAGAGTGCGGACGAGCCGGCCCGGAGCTCCCGCCCGACGGGACAGCTCTGGCCCACCCACGCCAGAGCGGGCGGGCGCCGTCACGGCTGCTGTCAGCGAATCCCGGCCGCTGGTGGCGGTTCCCGGCATGCCGCGGCGCCTACAGCTCCCGCCGGCCCCCGCGGCCCGCCGCCGTTAACCCTCTGCGGCGCCCAGGCGCCTCCGCCGGCCCGCTCGGCCCCCCCCCGCCGCTGCCCGGCGGGTCCTGCCCGGGACCCCGGCCCGGTGCCTCCGCGGCCCCCGAGGAAGATCCACCCCGCCCCCGCTCGCCGGCGGAGCTCGCTCCGAGCGGCTCGGCCCGGCCCGGCCCAGCGGCGGGCCCCGGGCCGCTGCCATTGTGGCGGGTTTCAGTACTCCCGCAGTGTGGTTTCTGGTCCCGGCCACAACTGTTCGTTACTGGGATTAACTGCGCGCTCCCTGAGAGATAGTAAAAAACTGGTGAAATACCTTATTCTAGCTGGTGGGGCTTTAAAAAAATTCTTTATTTATGTTTGAGGAGGCAAATTGTAATAAGCAAATTAACTCCAAAATAGCTTTACAACCCCCAGAAAACTTCGTGACAAAGTTACTAGGAAATGCTGGGCTATCCTGTAGTGAAAGGAATGTGAAAATCAGTCATTCATGTTCTGCCCTCCTTCCCATACACTCTTCATACAGGTGCTCAGTATACGTGTGACTAACACATACAGCACTTTTACAGCTCCTCTCTTAAAATAAGTAGCAAACAATGTGCATGCAACTACCCTGCTGGGAACTAAAAAATATCCCGGGGAGTCAGACTCAATTTATAAAGTCAGTGAGGGACAGGGGCAGATAGCACAAGTCCAGGCAAAAGCAGCACCTCGGACTAAAACCCTCTGGGTCTCACCCAGCCCCCCTCCACAGGACGGTATCGCACCCCAAAACAGCCCCTGCACACACGCAGACCTCATCCTCTATTCTTCTATTTTATTTGCATTTTTTTTATGAAAGCCTCATGCAGCAAATAAAAGTCAAATAGCTCTAATTTGTAATGCTACAGACTGTAACAAGCTCAGACGTGTAACTGCCTGACAGGCTACACAGAAATCTACCTTAGGCTCCAGCCTCTGAAACAAATGCAAATATCCAGAAACATTCTCCTATTTCTCCAATATTAAATTACAAGTAAAACAAACCTATTGCCAGATTTTTAATACAAATATGTCTTTAAAAAAATTAAATCACTACAAATTTATTATTTATTTCAAACTATAAACAACACAGAGGAAAGAAACACATATACGTTTCCCTTTTTAGAAAAAAAAAAAAAGGCAAATTTATCTATGAGAAAAGCCCACACGTAGCTCCTTTTTTTAAAGTTCATTTTTTACTACCCTGCCCCTGAAATCAGCCTACAACCCATAGATTTATCTAGAGAAAACACAATTGGAAAACCTTTTTATGTTGCACTCTTTTTGAACACTTACAGGAGGTTTTTAAAGACAATTCACAGCCATGCTATTTCAAACAGCACGAATACAATTATTTAGAATTTATTCTTTACTGTGGAAAATTTTACTTTGATATATTTTCCAGAATTTCCTGGGAAAACACAATCAGTCCCCATCTAGCTAAGCGCACCTACACTGTTACCTCTTTCTCTGTATTTTTTCTTCACAAATCAACAACAAACCTTTCGTAAGTGTTTACATACACATAATAAAATAAGAAGAACAACAATACCACAAGAAAAATGCTCAAAACCAAACTGAAGGTGTAAATGACCTCCTGCCATGTTCCAGACGTACCTACAGAATCCCTCCTCACTGGTACAGGATTATACATTCCGTTATAAGTTCAGCCTTTTTATATTTTGTACTATTTTAACACCCTAAATTTATAGATTTTAAAAATTGGCATGTTAAAAGGGCTTTATTTAAGAATTTCAATGAAAATAGTGTTATGTTTTGTCATATAATCATAATCCTTCTTTTTAAATCACTTAGAATTTAAGTATAACCTAATTAAGTGATTTTAAGTAAGTCTTAACCCAAATACACAGATCTAATAAAAATGTATTTTGCAAACAGGGAAAATAGACTTCTAAAATGGATTCCTCAGGTATGAACAAAGATGCTGAAACATTTCCTCCCCACAAACTTTGAGATCTCAACTATTTCACGGCAATTAGATTTAAAACCAAAATACTTATGAGAAAACAAATTTCTCCAAATATCTAGCATAATGTTTCATTCCAATTGTATTTATTTATTCCTTTTGTATTTGAAAGAAATCCTTCTATTTTCCTGGAGGAGAAAGAATAGGGGAAGAAAAATACTTAAAATCCTAACTACCTATCTGCACATACTATTTATTTCAAAACTCTTCTAACAGCAGTTAATACTTTATTTTAGATAATGTATATTATTTTCCCTGTAAAAATATTATTATTTAGATTTCTGCCTTTTCAAAGGCTACAGAACAACATTATAGATTTTAGAGTCCTCTAATCATCTTTAATCTCTCACTTTTTTCAATGCTACAAACATCCTACTTGGTAAATGGAATTTATATTTTTCTCTTGTCTTAATTATCAGAGTTGAATCAACAATTCAAACCAAGAAGAACAAGTGACATACCGTAACACAATAGCAACTCCAACACTTTAACACAGCTCTTCTATGTATTGGTGTATAAAAAGCTTGCACAAAGTATAAAATACCTCAGAAATACAGACTCTTTCCTGATCAGAAAATTTTACTTATTCACGAATTTGACCTCAAGCAACTGCATTTTTCTCAAAAAGCATCCTATCTAGAACTTTATGCCATTTACTGACTCTTGTTTAATTAACCAGCATGCTTTAAAACCAAGTCTTGGCCCTTCAACTTAATCAGAACAGACTACTTTTAATTGCTACCACATCAAATATATTTGTCAACACAATAAAACCACATACAATTAGAAAGAACTATTTTTTCTAGCCCTGCCTTTGACCAACCAGAGATCGTAGCATCTACTTCCAATTTATTTGCTGTTCTAATATGAAGCAAACTGAAACACACAGCACAGTTCACAAATACATTGATCTTTCTATAATATCCTATAATTTGCATCTTTTAATGGGAAAATCCAGAATACCACTGTCAGCACTGCTGTTCTCTGCAACCGATCGGACGTCAGAAGGACTTGGCATTAACTTCCCTCCCTCACAACACTTTGCCTCCTCACCTCTCTCAAAATAAAACAAAAGTATTATGTTTGCCTGAAATGTCAATAAACACCAAAATCTAGAAGGCCAAAAGGTCAGGTATTATTTAATCTGAACAGAAAAGTTATTTTTTCTCTCTCTCTCAAGCCATCAGTAAGAGCAGGTTACCTGAGAAGAAATGCTCATGTCCCTTAGATGTCCGTCCTTCTGTCCCAGAACAGGGGCTGTGCCATGCTCTCTGTAACATAAGAGGGAATAGATTAAAATTGTTGTATACCCAGGCACATTTCTGTACATTCAAATTATCTGTCCCTCAAAAAGCTTTATATCTTTTTTTCTGAAAAGCATTTTAAAAACTCTTATTACATTCTACTCTGAGTTCTCAAAATTGGCTTTGATAAGTCAGTTACACATGTCAAAAATTAGTTCCATACATTGTCACTTGAAGTACCAGATTCCCCAGGCCTGCTTTTAATTTCTTAGAAGCCTCTATATCACTGCATGCTCTATCTCATTAGCAACATTTAATCTGCAAGTGCTATGATCTTATATTTAAATATATATATATATATATTTATTTATTTTACATACACTGAAATTTTTTAAAAGCCATTTACATGAGAGACAAAGTCCTGAAATATTTCTTCCCAAAGCAACTTTTCCCTCCTCTGCTTTAAAAGTTGAATACCTTCCCAGATAAATATGGTCTTTGCTTTACCCATTTTTCTGTGATTTGTATTATTTTGTACTTACTTCTGATGCTGCAGAATTTACATAGGCCTGTAGTTTTGAGACTTCTATCTCCTCCCTCCACCTGCACGGTAGATACCAGCTAAAATCACTGTCTATAGACCATTCCACCCCCCCCCCCCCTTTTCGCTTCAAACTTTTCCAAACAAATGTGAGAGGGAAAATTGTTTAAGATAACGAATACAAATTCAGTGTGTTAAATGAAAAAAACAAACAAACAAACAAAACATCCTGCTTCAGTTTGTCATTTAATAAGCCTTATCAACATAAATCGTGGTCAGAAAGCCTCAGCACTGTAGGGTGTAGTATTCATGACTAAACTGCCTTAAAAAAATACATCATCTTGTACCCCTTTCCTTCCATATATTTATCTTCCTCATACTGCTCAGATCTACAGCACACTGTAGCCACACATGTATTTTTACACACAATTTCCTAGACACTGACAAATGTGAACCAAAGAAGAATTTTGCTCACAGTCAACTTATCTAAACCACTTATTTCCTCCATTCTCTCTTTTTTTCCATGGCATCCAATGTTTTTTTTTACCCTCTGCTGTTGTTTTGTTTGGTATTTCCCCACTTTCCTGTACATTTGTCTCCTGCTGATCCTACTAGATTGGGCAGGAAGAACTGAATGTCTGTCTCTCCCCATTGCTACACTGCTATTTTTTGGTGTTTTATCAATTAAATGCAATTGACCATCATTTAAATATATTTTTAAGGTATTTTTTCTTTCCCTTCTCTAGAAACTTGCTGATTACAGTTACCAATACTTTTGTAAGCAAGGTCAATTCTGTCCTGCTCTAGCACATGCTTCTGTCATAATATTAAGGGTATATGACTTACAAGTCTGTGATGCAGTGCATGCAAAAGGAAAATGTGTAAGAAAAAGAGGGTGATGTGTACAGATGCCCCTAAATATCATAAAGAAAAAATTGACATTTTTAAGTGGTTCTGACTTTTTAAAGAGATACCATCATGAGAAAACACCTATCTTAGGGGAAATCTTCTTCTAGATCACTAACACTTTTTCACACTAATAAAAGCAAAGGAAATTTTAAAAATCAAATTTACTGTTAAGCATCAGCACTTTAGGATTTCTGCATTTCACTTAGCCTGGGAAGGGAGAGTTGCCTGTTGGTTTCACTTTTGTTCTCAGCTAGTTTCACTTTCATGCACTGGCAGAATCTTCTATGTTTTTGGTTCAGCAGTGTTAAAGACAACATTTATATCTTTAAACAATCCTCATTACACTTTTAATATGAACAATTTGAGTCCATCTACTTCCCAGGACACTAAGAAAAAGTAATTTGGGAGTCTAAATATAATGGGTGGCAAACTTCTGAAGGAGCAGCTTTCACCTGTCTCATGTTGGGTTGTAGTCTGCTCTTTCTTTCCCTGAAATCAATAGGAAATGTGCCATTCATTTCAGTGATAGCAGGATCAGGCCACTGGGTCTGTAATCTGCAACAAATAATGCCATATGCAGTCCAATATATTCCTTACAATATACAGTGTTTGCCTTTAATTATTTTCCTATGCAAACTCAAGGGGAAAAAAGTGGTCCCTGCATTTACCTTTCTGTATGCTTTTAAATTAGCCATAAATACTCTTCCTGACATAGGCCATAGGAAATTAGAGGACATATGTTCACCTTGGTCGGGATGGGGAAGGAAACACCGTGTCTCCCTGCTACCAACTACAGTAACTCTCCTCCTCCTGCCAAGTGCAATCTATTAAAAAAAAAAAACACTCCAGCCCAGATAGAACCTTTACTGTCTTACACCAGGACCTTGTCTAAGTTTCCAAAGCATACTTTTTTCATTTTTTTTGGGATAAACCACAATGCTCTAAGCAGCTAAGCAATCAACAGCAGCCCAAGAACTGGCCTGCATTTATATTTTCTAAACCTGTATATTCCTTTTTATATTACCTTCCCTCTCTATGTGCAGACTTCAAAACACAGCTGTGAACTCACACACATGGAGGCAAGCACATATACATAGAACGGAATCTTCCTCTAGCTACCAAAGCACTTCAGTTTCTGCCTTTGTAGACATAAGGGCTTCTGAGACACTGAGACTTAATGGAAGGACCTAGGGGTTTATGGGAGACTTGCAAAAATTGCTTTTCAACTTCTTTCATAGAAATTTTCTGTCCCACAAGCACACATAGAAATTGTCACTAGCCACTTACCGAATTCCTGTCACGTTTACATGCCAAAAGTCAAATACTAAAAGCTCACATATGCAATTCCTGTGAGAATACTTATATCACAGTTTTATTAACACTACTGTTTATTTCACCATATGAAATGTGAATAAAGGCATGGAATTTCACTGTGATTATGTGCCCATCTACTTCACATTTACACACTTTTCTATCCCAGTAATCTGGGTACTGTATATTTGACTTATATTGTCACATTACACGTCTAGACACGAGCAGCTTCCACAGCACAATGAAGCACACATTCCTGCTTTCTCTTTTCCTGGATATTACTACAGAGAAGAGGAGTAACTGCTCTCTCAAAAAGTTTGTCTTTACCTTCCTTCTCAACCAACATTTCCTCTCCTTTCCCCAGAAAACATCCTTTTCACTTCCAAGGCCAGTTCAATGTGTGACACTGAATTTCAGGTATACAAATATACCCCATGTTCAGTGGGGTTATTCACTCATTTAGGTCAACCACACTTTGAGGTGCCTCAGTGCCATACAAAAACAGACCACCATGACCCGGGTCACAGAAAACTTAGTTTGCTGGAAAGCATGATCACAACGCCAACTTTCACATATTCACATCAGCTACATCTGCGTCCCAGGGTATCCATCCATATTCCTTCTAAGTGCCAAAATTTGCTCTCTCCTAACAGCAACATCTAAGACTTGTTTGTCCCTAATTTCCTGATGTCCAACCATGCTGTTGCTAGAGTGTTTTGGTGGTAGTTAGCTATTACACAGATTTTACATCGGGCTTTCACCCACAGCTGCATCTGCCCCAGTAACAATATCCTGGGAGAAAGACTTTACTACTGCCAGCTTTCCTTATATTAGCATTTAGGACACAAAACTCTGAGTTGTATCAATTTCTTTAATATAGGATGAAGCTTAAGTGAGCACTCATGAACCAGGAAATATCTATCAATTAATATTGGTGGAATTAGATAAATAATTACAGGAAATATGAGGGCCTGTTTCAAAATGGTTGCTTGAAAGGATGGGCTTCATAAATTAGCCTTGTTCTTAAATGCTGTTCTTGGTGCACTCATAGAAATTATTTCCTTCTGGAGCATTCTGGCCTGTATTTTACCTGAATTTTATATAAATATTTGCTGTACATTTTTGTGTTTCTAAAACTAGAAAAAACAGATCATTTTAGCTGCGTGATTGCCATTTATCTTTTGTCTTCCAATAATAAGGATATTAAGGCCTCACAGCAAGTATTTCAATGAACCCTTTGAAATACTGTGAGAGTGGTAGAGAGGCCGAAGACAGCTACACAGGAAAGAAGATGGAAAGAGGGTTGGTGTTACTTCAAAGATACTTAATGTTATACTAATTCCTGAAAAGGGAATTCTCCATGAGGTGCCTATCCTAGCCATGCCAGCAGTTTTGAAGGGCTCTGCAGTCTCTCCTTGGGGTTCCTAATGGTTTGCAGCCCTCTTCTGACAGGTTTTGCTGAAGTACAAGAGGTTATCACAAGGACAGTCTGCTCCTCTCTCCTTTTTCCTTCTGGAAACAAGGAGCAGAGCGACTATTAACAAATACTTGCTTGTGTATTTGTCTTGGGAAGGCACCAGGCATAACATGTGGTGCTATTTAATAGTCACATTATTCATAATCCTTGCAAGTGGAGAGTAACTGTCATGACAGGTAGGTTAAACAGAAGAACAGAGATGTGAACAGGTCAAACAGTGTCTGTGACAGGTGAAGAGAGCACAGCCTAGGATCACTGACTTTTCACCTCTCTTTCACTCTAGTTCAGTCTCAAATCCACCAGACTTCAGCTGTCTTTACCTTTTCCTGATCTTTAAGCAGTGCCCTGATCCTAACTCAATGGGGCATTCACATAGGAGAGACCAAGATGAGCATAGCAATAACCAGGCTAGCCTGGGGGATGGGGATCCATGCAGAGAATCCCAGTAGCGTTGGAACCCCTCCTTTGGATTGTGATAGAACAGCATCTTCCTGTTTGCACAACAGGGTTATCTCAGAGACACAGTGACTATTACAACACATGGGTTATAAATGCTATCTGGCCCTATTTTAAACAACCAAGGTAACACAACCTCATAGATTTCCAATAGTCTTTTGCAACCTCTAACTAAAGACTGGCTGATCAAGGATCTAAAACAATGGATATACAACACTTAAAAAATACTTACATTCTTTCCTTACATTTAAAGCAAATATACCAACATCAAAACCTCTTCTATCGCCCCTATCCCTTACCAAGAATAATTTTGTTTGTAGAGAAACATGAGAGAAGGTAGCTGTAACTCAGGTTATCACAGAGACTTTGTGCTGTTCTGGAATTACGCAGGTCCTCTGCCACTATCAGCAGACCTTCTCTGAGTCCAGGTTAAACAAACCTGCTTTCTGTCACTTTCTAAAACTGTGCTGTTGGGGAACTCATCATTCAGTGGGAACTTTGCCTCTGCTAAACAATTGTTTCTCAAACCACGGGTTGCCAAAGGACAATGATACTCACAGTGTTAAAAAACTCAAAGTTTGTCAGGAGTATCTCAGTTTTGACAACTGGGGACTGAGAAGATCCTGCAAGTATCTAGGGTAGCTACTGATCTACCAGCTACCTTGGCTTGCTGTCAGTGAGTCCAGTCTCCCTGAAAAAGTTACTTTTCAGGCAGCAATTACAAAAATCTATCATCAAAAAAGGGAAGAATTCAAGAAAATGACAGGGAGAGAGGTGAATCAAAAGGAAATCACAGATTCAGAAAGTTCAATAAACACTGTACTAAAGACATAATGACATTGCATACAGTAGATTGCAAAATAAGGAAGTACATATGCTGCCTGCTAACAGGAAAAGGAACTGCACCACAGGTTACCTCCCTATGAGATTAAAAGAAAGATACATAAAACTTTCCCTGATGATGGCCTGACTGGTAGCAGATTTATCAGACTTGATCAATTAATGGCACATCATTTAGCAACTACTTTTTTGCCATATATTCAGTATCCTACAATTGAGAAGTAGGGCATGATCCTCACAGTCTGAAAGCATTGGTCCTTCTGAATGAGATATTAGTAGATGAATGGGAAGAAACTACACACGACTCATTTTAGCTGGAGGAAGTGCTCAGCATGTGTAAAAATCCTGCTTATTTCACCTGTCTCAAAATGTATTATGAACTTGGTACCTTTTGGGTTGTATGCAGACAGCTGATGAGCTTGCTCAATTTCCCTCTACCATTTTGAAGAGCTTCAGCTATTAAAAAAACTTATTGCCAAACAATTCTTCTGTTTTCTTGTTCTTAAACCAGCTTTATGCACTCCCAAGTCCTTTCCCAGCTGTTTCTGGGAGAAGATGGTGTGTGATTTCTCCCACAGCAAATCTTAAATAATTTATTTTACTTCATATTCTACATGTTCATACATATATTCTACATAGAAATATATTTCTACATCTTATTTGACATTCCAGGGCACCTAGGCAAATGGCGTTTAACTCAGTTAATATTAAACTTCTTGCAAAAGATAAAAGACCCCTTACTTCTCCCACCCTCTTAACACCCTAGTGTAAAAAATAACACCCTCTGGACAACAAAAGTTTGGCTAGAAATTTCTAACATAATGAAGATCAGAAACCATCTACTAACAGGAGACTAACAGAACATCCATCATTTTTATCCTCAGGAGGAGCATCCAAAACCATACTTTGCTAGCCCTCAAGAATGCATATTCATGGGTTGTAAACCAAGCTGTGTCCAACTAATCTTGGATATACGGTACAGCCATCCCTTTCCTGGGAACCAAGTCAAGTCATTCTCAAGTATCAAAACACACTCATTAGCACTAAGCGAGTGGCTTTTCAACAGTGCAGTTATGAGCATGATGTAACAATTTAAATGGGATTAAACAAAATTCAGTAGACTTCCATAAAAAGGAAATGCAGTGTTCTGGTTTCAGAAATATCACAGGTATGACTTTGATCTTTTCTTATTAAAAAAAAATTAAACTTATGTATAAAAATTACATCAAAGATCTTACAGATTTTTATGAAAAATTAAGCCCTGTCAGTCTTTTCCATGGACATTTCTTACTGTCCTGTATGATTTTGCAGCACCTCAAAATTCATGGTGTTTTACAGTATTTGTCTAAATACTGTAGGACTCCTGGTCACAGCTAATAGCAAAATATTCTCTGGCTACCAAACCATAATTAAAATAATGAGAAATGAGAAAAGAATAGAGAAGAAGAAAAATTTAGCCTGATAGTTATGATAATAGATTACAGACCTATGTGTAAACAGTGGCTGTGGGCCCAATACATATTCCTGATCAAAGCAGTATGAAGTGGACACTTCACAAAGGGTTAAGGTCAGGTATTTCTGCTCAGGTTTTCTGTCTCTCACATGGATGGCATTGAAGCTGGTCTTACTGTGTTTTGTAAAGGCACCCAGCAAGCTGCCAAAGTATAAACTCAAGTAAAAGAGAAGGTTGGGCAGATTAATTCAAACTTCACTTGGTTTGAACTTCTCAAATAAACTAAACATGGACAGAACACTGTTAACTGGCACAACCTAGCTGAGACTTTTACCCCCTTTTGAACATTCCTTGTATGCCATGAAGTTGAAGACTATGACCCACATTTCACTACTGTTGCACATCTTTGTGTGACCAGTGAACTCTGAAATTTCAGAAAATGTATACATTTTGAAAAATTCTGAATTTTAATTAAATTTGGAAAATGAGACACATGTGAAACGCCCACAAATTGTAAGTGATTCTGTCAGCATCCACTTGATTTTTACCAGTTGTTAGTTTAAGGCAGCCATTAATACCTTCTTGCTTCATGTTACCTCTCAACTTATATGCATAGGGAGTAAATACACCAGCAGCTAGGTGTATTATCTATCCAGAGTCTGTTCTATATACAATATTTTCTTTGGTAAAAAATTAACTCCTCTCTATTCCTAAAGTTTCAGTTTCTTTTAAGCAAGCAGTTAAAATAATCACGACATCCAAGCCATAAATACAGAATATTGTACAGAAAAATTCTGATAAATACAACCAAATTGAAACCAACTGCACCGTGCACTAGAATGTAGCCAAATAGTTTTTACCAAAACAGGCCTGACCCTAAATTTCTGGAAGACTTTGGTACCACAGACCTGGAATGGTCCCCATCCAAGAGCTGGGCTGCTCTGAGGGTGGGCAGGCTTGTATTAAAGCTTAGCCTGTACCCCCACCTCAGGCACATCTCAACTCTGCACTCCATTCCAGGAGGGAGTTAGGCTGCAGCACAACAGGTCACTGCTATCCTGTGAGCCCAATGATCACTGACAAACTCTTGGCTGGATTTATAAACATCACACAGTCTGTATAATTTCACATCTTCACACCTATGCTTCTAGATTAATTGAAACTTCATATCTTCAGTTAAGCAATTTACAAAGAAGTTTGGTGCTAACCCACTTAAATCCAGATATCCTCCTATTCTGACTGCTTTCCTTTTTGTTCCAATTAGATGCCCTTGTGCACATTAGTACCATCTTATCTTAAATCCCTATGTCATGAAATACAGATTTGCTGCATTATTATAGCAGAACAGTGGTGAAGATGACTTGAATGGTTCCTTTAAATCTTAAAAGTGTGGGGCCTGATTGTTTAAATAGAATTCTATATGATAAGTATAATGACCATTAAAACTAAGATTTAATAACTAAAATCCCAATTTGCAACTCTGATAAATATTGAGGCAAATTAACTGGATTTTTTTGAGTGAATTAAACTTAATGAATGGTATATTTTAGGTTAACAAATTCATGCTAGTAGCAGCATGTCATTATTACCCCAAGAATTTGTCTTACAGAAACAGAGGATTTGATATGAGTTAGGAAATTACAGAAACACAGAATAGTTTGAGTTGGAAAGGACCTTAAAGATCAGCCAGTTCCAACCCCCCTGCCATGGCAGATGAAGTTACACTGATCTGAGTTCTATTTTTGCCCTCTACCAAATTAACCAGGGAGAAAAAGGGAAAGAGAAAACTTAAAGTTAATTAAAGCTGTATTAATTAATTCTCATCCTGACAGGGTGGATTTTTAGAGACCGGAGACCAAGCAATTGGGTCTTCTTATTTGAAATACCTGAACAATGAAAATTGTGGCAAAAATATTAGTCTTGGTAAATAGAATAGAAATCTAGAAAACTGTAGCAGAAGAAAGGTATTTAATTTGGAACCTCTAATATACATATTCCTATGGTCATAAAATTACAGTGAGAAATGAGGAAACTGCATTCCAAATTCTGCTTTGCCTAATCTTATTCTATTATCAGCTGGAGCTTTGAGTGTAGGACTTTGTCTTATATTTATGGTATCCTACAGAAAAAAAGTTAATATTATAAAATAAGAATTTACTGGAATAATAATTTATAGTTGAATCTTCATAATTGGAAATTTTTAAATTAATTAATTACATTGAATCATCTTTCACATATGCCTTATTGTAATGTGAAATACAGAACTATTTGAAAAATTTTTGGGAGGACTTAAACTGGTAATATTTTGACCCTTTCAGCAAGTTTGGCATAATTTCTGGAGAACAAAAAGATGACATAATTAATGTCATAATTAATGACAGGAGAACAAAACATTTCGAAAAACTCATAGAGGTATATACATTTTTGATTTTTTCCTGGAGAATTTACTATTCACCTCTAAAATTGTTCTTTTAAAAATAAGGAATGAAGCATATTATTAACACATCAGTTCTGATTTCCATTTTTGGCTCACATTGTGACTTACAGAGCTCTCTTTCTAATTAATGAAATAGTTAAAAACATAATCACGTTTAAGCTTGTTAATACATGTTTTAGAAGCCCATGATTTCATTGAGGAACATACAATTCACAGACTTAAATTTAAGGTGGTATCTCAGTGGAAACTGTAGTCCAAGAAGTTGAACTTTCTTTGTGACATTTATGTGCTGCCATTACACTGAGGCAACTCTACTCTAAGCTCCCTCCCACTTCAGATCATGCTGTACCTACCTTCCATTTAGTTAGTAAAATCTACCTTATTGTACTGATTATAGCATTAACATGGCCAGAAACAAATGCCCATCAATTTAAATTTTATATGAAAATAATTATTTTTCTTTGAAAAAATCACTTTTCTGGTGTTACTCTCTCTATTGATCAGATATATCCAGTTATTCTTCTCCAAGGTAAACACTTAGGTTTGCTTAGTACATGAAAACAAAATTTTTTAAATGTAGTTTCAATTAAATTTAAGGAGCTTTCCAGACCTTTGAAAAGCTAAGGTCTGTGGTAGAACTCTCACCATGAATTTTGATGTTTTTATTTCAATTTTAATACAGTGCCAATGCAAAAAAGGTGTTTCCCCTCTTAAAAAAATTGCAGCAGACATTTAGAAATATTTTTATTCAAATATGGGGGGGGGGGGTCATTTGTTTTTGTTCTTTTAAATCTTTCCCTGCAAAGTCTTTAAAACTTCATAAAGTTACTTGTGCAAAATTGCTGCATATTTCCTTCTGTCAGTAATTTCTCTTGATGTCAAAACAAAATAAATACTTATTCTTTATTATTAATTTCAAAAACAACAGGGATGTTGTGTTTATTATTCTGAAAGCCATAAATGGAAAAAACTTCAAGAATATTAAATAGAAACTGAACAGAGAGCTTCCAGATACACGATCAATAGGAGACTTTTAACATACAATAATTATTACAAGTGCTATTATTTGGATAAAACTTGATGTAGGATATTTATCTAGCTCATTTTTCTATTAAATAAGTCTCAATTAAACTTACAAACAAATATGATGTAGCGCTCTCTGCTCAGTCAGTTTAATGAGATATGAACTATCCCCAAAAAAAATATTTTATCCCAAAAAGTATTTATAAATAACCTACACATTATAAGCAAAAATATATCAAACCACATTTACGGGTTTAGAAAAATTTTTCAGGTTTTTAAGGAAGATTTGAAACAGATTCTTTTAATCTCAATTTGTTTTCATTGCTAACTACTTGAGAGCCTTAAGAAAGAACAAACTCCCCACTAAGATTCAACAATGCAAATTAATGTTTCTAACAATTGTTACTGTATCTACATCCACATGTTTTGTTAATTATCATGTACAGTATTCAATTTGAAAAAAGGCTGTATTCTAGCTGCAGTTAGTTATAAGATAATATTATAACTTTCAAAAAGCTTCTTACATAAATTAACTTTTTAAAAAAATGTTCAAATAATTTCCTATTAGTAATTCCAGAGTAAAAAGTCTGCTTCAACAGAAGGAGTATTTGTGAATTATTATTGAATTTACTTTTTTCTCTGCTTCTCTATAGAAAAATCGATAACAATTTTTGAAAGAGGAAAAAACATAACTTTTAAATAGAAACATATTCAGTAAGGATGAGTAACAAGTCTAACAATTTTGTCCTAAAGTCATATGAATTAGTTTGATATAAAGGAATTCATGAGATAGTGATGAACCCCAAACTGACTTATGCTTAGTGTTTACCCTTATCAAATTATTTTCTTTTTGTTTTTGATTAAAACTTTAAGTTTTAATCCTACCAATTGTCCTTCTTCAAAGGTTGTCTCTGCCTACTATTTAAACAATGTATTTACTAAACTAAAAACTTGAACTCACAAATACAAAAAATTTTTTAATGCCTGAAAGACCAAATTTGTATCTTTTGTTAAAAGAATTTCTTTTTTGATGCAAAGATATCCCTATTTTATTTTCTAATGCTAACATTAAAATGTCAATTCTTAGGTAACTAAATTTTAGATTCAGCAGCTTGTTTTAATTGTTTTAATTGACAAAACATATTTCTACCTTTATTCTGCAAGGGCAGGGCTTTATTTCTTTTGCATCCTGTATATGTTAATTGAGACTCTAAAACATCTAGGTCCTATAAACCACTTTAAAACAGTAGCTAAATAAGGCTGAATACTTTTTATTAAATTATCAGCCAATAGCTTACCAATAGCTATCTCCCAAAAGCTTTTTTAAACAGTAATTGCTAGTCCTTGTTTGCTTAGATTTTAATCTATAATTTTTGTTATTTTGATTTTTAACAAACAGTGAAGTTTTATTATTTAGCAGAATACTGAAGAGTTAATAAATTCTATTTAAAAAGCTGACATGAAATTCAGGTCCCTTTGAAGGCAAATGGAATTTAGCCACTCATTTCAGGACAGCAGGATCAGTCCAGAAGAATATAAAATCCAGTTGCCTCCTAACTTTTACCATGTTTTACCATGAATTCAGTAACAGTTAGATATGCTTATTCTTTGGACATATTCAATAATTTTATTCTTGTTTTTTATTGTTAGGTAATAAGTCCAGCAAAAGGAAAAAAAAAATTAGCTGGTATTTTAGCTAAAGCATACAATATTCCCACTTCAGCTTTTTCATCTGTATATTAAGGTATAAAACACTGCTCTAAATAGATTTCACAAATACTTGAATTTATATCTATATTAGATAACTGAGCTTATTTTGTTTTATATTTAGCTGCATGCTACGTAGTACTTTGGCTAATAGGAGTCTAACTTCCCAGAATATAAGAAAATATCTTCCCTGAAAATTATTTCTGAACTGGATGCTATTTAGTATAAATATTCAACTTTTTTAAAAAACTGCCCACTGAAATTATCTGGCTGGTGCCTGCAGTTCTAAAATGTTTTCCCTAACTTTAGTTCTTTTCTAATTTTTAATTTCCTTCAAGTTCAAATTCGTGACAATTAAGTGGACCTGTCTCTGCATGTCAATATTTCACAATATGTAATATATTCAAATAAAAGCTATATAAAGCTCAAGACATTTTTTTTTCCCCTGAAAGAAGTAATTTCAGGCAATACATATAAAGGCAGAAGATATTTTGCCTAAATTAACTATGGAGGTCAAGAGACTTGTATGAAATTTCTCTTCATATGAAAGTATGGATTTATGATTCTGTGAAAATAATGTTTGTGGTAGACAGCATGTTACCAAAGCAGCTTTGAAAGCTTGTATAGTTACCTTCTCTGAATGTTCTGGCTACTTCTGGTCCTCCCCTATCTGGAAGAAAAAGCTGGTTCCAAAGTTAAATTTGCAATTTATTGTTACAAATCAAATCACCAATTTCTTTACTTTAAAAACTCTAGTACTGTGCAAAATTTTGCTTATTTAGTTATAGATTCAAGCTGCTTGTCCTGGAGATTTTAATTTTTGTAGAACTTATTATAGCAGATCCCAAACAGCCAAGAAAAGAAACGCAAACAAAACTACAGCTAAAGGCTTTTTTACTTGTTTTTTAATTCATTTGGAATACTTAATGTTGTTTGATGTATAATGCAATTGGATACATGAAATTAAAAGTTTTAACTTTTATTTTTGATTTACTGCTTTCAAAACTCAGCTCTAAAAGCCAGGTACCAAAAGAGGAAGCATTGCAGCATTATCAATTGGAGATTTTGCTGGGGCCATATTATGTTAACCTTCACTCCTAGGAATAATTCTGATCCGCAGAAATGTTCCTATTGAGTTCCTTTATCCTATTTTCATGAATATGCATGAATATTCACTAGAGGTTGTAAGATTTAGCCTCCAAATAGCCAGCAGAAATTTCTTACTTTTTCAGTAAGGAACAAAAAGCATGTTTAGTCCCGATGTTAATCAAAGCTATTTTACAGGACAAAACTACTTTGGAACAAATTGTTTCAATCTAGCCCCCAGGATTTACCAACTCCTTCAGTAAGCAGTGCAATTTACTCTCAGGTAAAGCTGCCTCAGAACCCAAGCAGAGTGTGGTGCAGACAGAGCAGGACCCTTGTGAGCCCCCAGGCTGGTGAGGTCCCAGGCACACAGGGACCCGGGGCACCAGTAACAGCTGGGATGAAAGCTGCCTTCCAATCCACAAACCTGCAGGTGTCAAATAGTGAGGGCAATGGAAAAGCATGGGAGGCTGGTCGAGATCATGCCTTTGTGATGCATGCTTTTGCTAGTATACGGCTGGAAAAATCAGTCGTTCTGCCTATTTTACCTGTGACCTTGATGTCTAGTCTATTTGGTGAAGTCATAGGCTGCACCTCTCCCCCCCCCCCCCCGCCACCGACAAAGAAGCAAGCTGGCAGGAAATTTTCCCAGTAAATACAGAAAGTGTGAACCAAAAGCAGAGAAAGAGAATTGGTGAAAACTCCTTTATATTATCCAAAATCAGGAGTTAAATCAGGATGGTCTGTTAAAGAGTTACCAAACCAACCAGCAAAGATCTAGTTCTTTAAATTGCTGGAGTTGCAGCAAGTCTTTGAGAAAGTGCTGGGCAGGAAAGGGTTAACACCTTTTTTTGGAATAGAGTGACACTGATGGCTCTATTTGTAGTGACAAAGATAGTTATGGGCCTGATTGAACAAAATCGTGAGCACTTCAAGCAGAGCAAGAGCTTGAAACTACACAAGGCACAACAGACTACACCTCACGTCGATTTGAAAAGCTGTTGCCAAAAATAAAGCTTTGATAACTTTTCCATTCAGAATTACTCTTTTTTTGAGCCAAAACCTGTCTCACTAAATTAAAACAGAACAGCTAAAATTTCAGTCTTAGATGTGTAACAAACTTTTATTTAAGAAAGATGTGAGACTATTTAAAAAGTAATTTGTAAGTTGTCCTATTCTAAACTTCTAAAAAGAATTTTAAAATCCCTTGCTGATAAATACAAATTAGGGATATTCAGATGATTTTGAATATTTCCTTAATTGTAAATAAGGTAAGTTCAAGTTCAGAGCCCATTAATCATGAATAAAGACAATTCTTTAAACTAGAAAATGTACTTTTATACAGGTAAGGTAACTATTACAAGGTATGAAAAAAGTTAGTCCACTTAAAAAAAATATGATCCACAGGTATTATGAGCCATAGAGTTGCTGATTTTACCCTTTATTAGCCCTTTCACAATACATCATGATATTTCAGTGCTTTCCTAGAAAAACTCCCCCCCCCACACACCTCCCCACCTTTTACAGGTTCTCACTTCCAAAGGGTTAATCAAACACCTTAATGCCAGAATTCATTTTTTTCAATGTCTATAACTGAACTGGAATCTGATGGTCACAGTTTGGTCTGTTGCCTGTGGCAGGGCTCTTCTGTGTAGCCCCCCCACTGACTGCAGTCTCAGGGATGTCCTTTGCTGTGCTCTTGCACCCTCAGCTGCACAACCCCATCCACGAAAGTGACCAGCCTGAGGGGCCAGATTGGTAAGCAAAGACTAAGAGCTATCTTCTAAGAAGTTAAAGCATTCTGCATTAAGCAGAAACAACATTTTTATTACACTTTTTTCGTTAAAGACAACAGCCATTAGCCAGTTTTCAAAAACCAACAACTGAACCCTCAACACACACATGACTTGTGCAACGTCTTCACTGGGTCTGATCACAAAAGTGATCACATGCTTGGGGCATGGTCTGATGAAATTCCCTGAGGTCAGCAAGTGTTCCGTGGTTAGCCCCCAGTGGTGTTAACTCTTTACAGCAGGTTTATGGCACACATCTTACAGAGAAGCGACTGCAAAACGCTTCCCACTGCTAGCACAGGCATTCAGTTCCCTACACATAAATGTACTCTGTGGAACTGGAGTTAGGTGGTACATAACACTGACCCATGGCAGAAGACTTCCAAGCATTTTGAGAGGAAAGATTTTACTGACAAACTAAAGCCAAAGTTACTGATGTGAACATCTGCAGTGGCAATGATTTTAGCAACTTCTCTCATTATGCCAGTAAGAATTCAGATCCACTGCATGTACTTTTATCAGTGAAATGCTGGCAAACTACCTGTATGAGTTACAGAGAGTGGGACCTCAGTCTGCCTGGGAAAGCATCATGACCTCTTACCACTGTAGCACAGAGATCTGCAATAAGCACTATGAGAGGCAGTAAAATGGACCTTTATTTTCAGATTTTGGAGGCTGAAATGTGGGTTTAAAACGTTTAAACTGTAGTTTAAATAACTGTTTAAAACATTATCACCTAACACAGTGAAGTCACTCTCTGCCATGGGCCAATATGCCACCTATACAGAGCCCCAGTCCAAGCCAGTGGCATGTTGTCTGTCTACATTCTGCAGAAGAATCAGTTTTCCCCTGGTTACAATGAACTACAGATGTATGCAAAATCTATTAAAGTTTTGGGTTTTTTACATTATTGCATTCAAACATCTTTTCCTTAAACTTATCTCAAATAGTTTTCTTCATACACACTCCTTCCTTCAAAAAAGGATAAAAACATTTTGCATGTACAATACATTTTCTCCACTTTTTTATATTAGGAAAGAGAAGATTTTACTAGCAGAAATTTTTCATATTATTTACTTTTTAGTCAGCATCTTGATAATAGTGCTTAAGGAAATGCTTAGCTGTCAAATTACATGCAATTTAGGTATTTATTTACAAAAGCTGTATCACAAAACCTGCACTTCCCCCTTTCTAGCAGAATTCTGCCAGAACCAGCCCCTCTGAACCCCCCCAAAACTCCAACAACTTCAGTGGTTGCAGGTGTACCACACTTTGCATCTGTTGTTTAGGAGGTGGGGGGGAAGCATGACAATGTCTTGTCATTAAAGCTACACAGAGAAGACCTGCTTACCTCAATGTCAGTCCCCACTGATGAAACACGTGGTTTTCTCTCATGGTAAAAGAGAACCTATCTTTTAAAATGGATCTGACATGTATTTTTACATTGCTTTTTCCAAAAAGCAATGCGAAGTTAAATATTTTGGTTAAAGTATATGTTTTAAATAGGTTCCTTACCTTTGTTACCACTAGCACATGGAACTGCTAAAGGAAGCAGTTTTTACATGTTCACTTCCATCACACATCCTGAAGTATCTAAGTGCTGATGTACTTTGGTCATGTTGAACACTGAAGCCTCCCTGAGTTCCCAGTCTCCACATAGCCCAGGGCAGCAAACTCCAAGTCACTAAAATGGCCTTCTGATACTACTTTTTACAAAGCATTGCAACAGTTCTAACTAATTTTCATTGCAAATTTAAAAATTAATCTGTTTTAATCAAGAGAGTTGAATCTATTTTTAAAAATTTTGTTGTTGCTTATCGTGATCTATTTTGCCCTGTTTGTTCTTAATCAAATGTCCCTTCCAAAGATTAACAAATGCTAAGCCTGCAGTGAGATTGGTGCTACGGATTTTAGTGTACACATTGGAAACACTGCAAACCAGGTTTGTAAGTTCATAAAGAAAAAATGGCCTTCTTTGACAGAGACTATGTCAAGTGAGCTAAACACCAAAATACTGTTCGGTCTGAAAGAAAAACATATTTCTTGCTGCAGTTGGGAGATCCATGGTAAGGCTGCGTTATTCTAAAAGCGATAAAAGGGTTTCAAAGAGAAAGACGTTCCTTCCTCTTTTCTGTCAGTTTAAGTCTTGAATGGTTCCAGTGAAGTGACTGAGGTTACTTAGTCCTTATAACTCTGTAACCGAAGGTCACTTACCAATACATCTCCTGGATAGTTTAATTGACAGACACGTCTTCTACTATTTGGTTCAAAGTTTCTGTACCTCTGCTGTAGCCAAAAATATCTTAATTGGGAACAAACCACCTCCAAATTGGTCAAAGTCCTTCTGTCCCAGAAAGCAACAAAGAGCTATATCAATGATTCACCATATCCTTCCAATGAGTATTGATAATTATCTCCTTCCCAGCTCCCCAGATAAATACAGTGGATGGGATCTCCTGTGTTGATGAGTAAAACCTTCTTATTTGGGACAACCTTGCTATCTAAACCCTTTCATTAATTCATCAAAATCCGTAGCTAATGTGCTTGCCTGTTTCCACCACTCCTTGAGAAAACTTTTCCAGAAGCCTACACCTGTCTTGGCTAAAGCCCTCCCCTAATTTTGAGCTTACATATTAGGGTCACAAATTGAAAGTACAAATTAGGAAAAATCAATAAAATCTCAAAAATAAAGCTGTACCCTTCTGTCTTGGGACATTATTAATGGACAACTAAGTAAAATTAAGTTGTGAGGACTGACTGCAGAAATGCCCCTTGCTCCAGCATATATTTCCTACTTTGATGTTTTCCAAGCCACACTGACGTCATCTACCTGGAGTCCTGCCTAGACTGAGGCATGCAGTTTCTACTGTCACCAGTGAATTCCCATCTTGTATCAGGGCCTCTGTACAGCCCTGTAGTTCTGACACTGCCACTATGGCACAGTCAGGGTACCTCTGGAAGCATGGGCATACTTCTTGCCTGGCATGTGCCAGAACTCTCTTCTGACTCTAGAGCTGGGATGTTTGGGGATGGGATTCAGAGGGGACAAATATCCAAATATCTGCACTGTAAATGACATGTTAATACCACTGCAGATTTAATCTTAGAAGAGCAGGAAGAAATCCAGTATTGAACTAATTGAACAAATGTATTGGTGTGCTCCAAAATGACAGATAGCTGTTACTTGGAGAAAGTTACAGTGCTATCTCTCACCTGGCCAGTAACACTTTTTTCTTACAAAATTCCTTAGACAGATCCAGGCCTCACTACAGAAGTTCAAAGACATTGGTATGAACACCAGCATTTAAAAATGGGAAGGAAAAAAGCACTGGTGTGGCCCTGCACTGTATTGTTTTCTGTACACAGAAAAGTAGTATGGCTCTCTGAGGTGCTGGTAGGGAACATATAAGCCTTGATCCATTTCAATCAATTAGATAAATGTGTCTATTTCTTGCTATACCAACCAGAATATACAAACCTTTCTGACATAGATCAGGGACATCAGTGACAAGGAACAAGCCATACCATTCAGAAATCAGATATTTAATGGCCACTAATCCTATCATAATAATTACAAAATAATGTAATGATGAGCCAGAGTAAACAAAATATATGAACAAAAATGTCAAGGAAAAAAAGCAATTAGAGTCTTGGGTTTGTTCCAACTCCCTTTTGCTGTGGGAGTTCTGATAGACTATTACCCCTATGTAATTAGAGGTTTAGGCTTAATCCAGTTCCCGTTTCCCTTGGGGGGATTGGGATAGGCCCCTATGCCCTAATTTTCTGCTGTCCTGCCCCTTGTATACCCAGCTCTGTATAAGCACCTGTTTCACCATCCTGCTACTCTGTATCATACTAGGGAATCACATTTCCAGACTCGGGTAAGAAAATAGTGCAAAATAATCATCAGTACCTCTTTTGCACTCACTTTGCATGGGCCTAAATTACTAAATGAAGCAATACAAAAATCAAGTCTTTATTTTTATTCAAGGTGCTGGAGAAAGAATTACTTTTATTTCTGTTGCCATTATAAAAAAAAATTCTGGTTCTTTGGAAAACTATGTGAAATGCTCCCACTTCAGAAATGTTACTTCACTTAACAAATTAAGTAGACAGAACAACTGATGAATATCATCTCTCACTTTGGCTCACCAGACAGCTCAAAGTGCCTGTAAAACATTTAGTAGGGATGCATTTTCCAAACTTGGCATCAGAAATCTAAAGGTTTGTATTTCTAAACATAAGGCAAAAGCAAACAAAAAAACCTCAAACAAGCAAAAAAAACCAGAAACAAACCAAACCAAAAAAAAAACCTCTTAAAACCAGTCTTGGCCATATTCTGCATTCCCCTAAGAAACAAAGGCCAGTTTTCTCACAGTGTTGCAATTTTTGGGGTTTTTTTTTGTGTGTGTGTGTGAATGAGAGAAAATACAATCAGTTTTCTGCAAGAATATGGACATTATTATCTTGATAAATTAAAATATATTTAACGTTGGCCATCATTACTAACCCTGATGTTGTCACAAGCACTCCGTGGTCAGCATTCTGTATACTAAGAATACGCTAAATGTCTGCAAATTAGTAAAAGTAAACTTCCCTTGTATACACTCTTCTACACAGACTTATTCACCTTTCCAGATCAGACCAAAGCAGATTGACCATATCTACATGAATGCATGCATCCATACATTACAGACAAGCACAAGTCCTGACTAGGACACGCAGAACTCAAATGAACTCAAATATGAGCATTGACAAACACAGCTAAGTGAGTTATGACTTGCATCACCTTGGAGGAACTGGTAAAATGGATTGGATGCATGTCCAGGCAGACAGAAAAACAAATACAGAGCACTTCACCAACATGCAGACACATACGGAGAGGACAGTCAGAGAGCATATCCATTATGTAGGCATTTGCATCCTGGCTACATATCCCCACATTACTGCTGTCTGACCAAATCAGAAATTTATTTCAGCTTGAACCATCTTTCTTTTCTTTCTTTTTTTTCATAGAGGGACCATGTATAATGTTCCAAAGCTACTGATTCCATTAAATGCATGCACACTTTAGTGTGTACATGCCAGCACTTACATACATTCCAGAGAGAAAACTCTATTTTCCAGAAAAAAAAATCAGCTATTTTCCCCTGTCAGGCTCTTTCTCTTTATAAGCTGCTGCAGTTCAGCAGTAAGTGGGAAGGGAGAAGCAAAAATATCAGCTATTAAATAATAACTACTTGGATTACATTTATAAAGATCATTTATTCCCACTTTACTTCTTAAAGTTCTATTTCGAAGTACAGCTTTCCATCTGCAGCCTTGTCATGAAAGATCTGACTTGGAAATCTAAGTATGGAAGAGCAGAAATAATGAACACTTTGGTTAGTACACATAAATTTGAGTTAAAGGAACTCTGCTGATGCCTTTCCTCTTCTTACTGACATGGTGCCATACATGTATATATCTCAATACACGTAAAATATTTTAAAAACATTGGTTCCTGAAAAGCTAATGTTCTAAATTAGACTAATCCCAGACATACCTTGGGGGGGCATGAAGAAAAGGGAGCAATAGTGTAGAGATGCTTGAGCAGTGCAAGGGTTTTCTACAAGAAGACAGCAAGTAGTTGCTGTTTGGTTCCACACAGTCCTTGCCATTTTATTTTATCATCCTTTTCAATCTGTTATTATCATCCTTTTCAATCTGTTATTGTGGACATTTCACTGGTAGATCTCCTTTGAAAGGACTTGCAGAAGAAATTTGTCCAGAGGAATCTGCTGAAAAAGACAGTACCTGAATAGCAACATTAACTGAGAGCTGGTGTAATAATTTTGAGAATAGAGGCATCCTGAGAGTCAGTGCAGAGATGAGAATGAAAGGAGAGGACAAATCCTACCACCTCACTGTGGTAGGATTGTACAGTCCTACAACAACTAGCTGCCTCTACTCCAAAAGCAAACTGAAGGATAAATCCAGTCAGAGAAAGAGCTTGACAGGTGTAGTTGTGGCACTCAGTATTGACAATAAGTATTAACTCAGGGCTCACCACATCATAGAACTCTTTGGTGGTTTCTCATTTGTTAAACAGGGAAAAAAGTTTTAGGTTTTTGTAGGAACTTTTTATTACTTTTTTTTTACCCCATTTAAATGGGATTATAACTCAATTAATCTTGGTAAAATGTTTGGGGATCTCCAAGCTAGCAGCACTACATATGTAACAAGAAACAGGTAGCAGGTGCTGGAGTATTTAAAAATATAAATGTCCACACACAATTCCCTGTCTAGCTCATATTTTATACTAGCAAGTCTGTGTATAGCCTGGTACTCAGAGCTGTCAGTCAGTATCAGTAGTCAATATAGATATATACTGCCCTATCTTAGTCAATATAGATGTATGTTGTCCTCTCAGATGTATATGCTAAGTTTCTTCAAACTCCCTCTATCATCAATTATTAAAACCTGGTGCTTAAAGGAAAATACTGGTTAAAACAGAGAAGTTTTAGGGATGTCAATGATAAATCAACATTTTAATTGCATGTATGGGTATTAAAATAGATGTACATGTGTAAATAAAAAGAAAACCTTAGTGGATCATACTGACTATAATGAATAAGGCTGTTGATAGTTTTTAAAATTTTAATAGAGCCTTTAAATATTAGACTTTTCCAGCAGGATGCACTTGTGAGATGTACTGTCTGGTATGCCCTTGGCCAGAATGATCCTTACACACATGCAGTTCACAAACGTTATGCAGTGTGCTATAAGCTAATTATTTTCTTGGCTGCAGCCCACCCTCTTAGCCTGGGCATTTCATTGTAGAAGGAGTTCCTGTACATATGTGATTTGCAAAGCACCACGAGATCCTTTGGGTTGAATGTGCAGTGATAGCTGTACACGAAAGGAGAAATTAATAATAGAAGGGTTATATTTCTGTAGCATTTGATTGGCTAAAAAGTACCAATCTCAGAGATAGACTTTTTTCATCTTGAGCTGTAAAACAATTGCATGTACGTATGTGTGGCAGTACATGTTACAACACTTCCATAGTTTAGGTTTTGCTGTTGGAACTCCCTCACAAAATTTCCGGGTAAAACTATAAAGAAGATATATGGTGGAATGTATTGTAAAGCATAATTGTTATAGTGTTTAGTTTGGGGAGTCTTTGAAGCACCCTGAAGAAAACGGGGAGAGAGCTGTGCAGGATGTTGTTCTCGGGAAAGGTTCAACACAATCCTGAAGAATCACTGAAGATACAAAGAGGTTTTCAGTCCTGGTCATGGCATTTAAAAAACAGATGAGCTAAGCAAGTCAAGGAATTACATTTCTATTAAAACTGAAGTCTTTCTAAGGTCCCTAAATTAGTTATATATTTTTGATGCTTCTTGAAAATATGTACATGCTCCTAATTTCAATCCTATTAACATAGCAGTAAGGAAATTTGCATCAATATCTTCCTGTCTAGGTAATTTAATTCCCCTTTTAAAAATAAATTCAAATTAGCAACAATAAAAGAAAACACAAAAACTCTGTTGAACTCAAGTAGTTACCATAAACAACTCCCCTAAACTAATCAGGCATTGTGCACAGTTATTGTTTCTTGAGGAAAGAAATCCTGAGAAAGGGGGCCAACCCCTGTTCTCACAAAAACCTATACTGTAATTCCCATTGGCTGAAAGGAGAGTGGGGCAGAAGAAGGGGGACGCTTGATAACAGGGTAAGGTGTACTAACACAAGCCATGTGGGGAGAAGGGCCACGACAAAAGGTGGAATATTTTAGGCCAGCAGCAGCAACATTACCAGAGTTGCTGGGAATGCTGTATTCAGTCTCATCACCGAATGCTTTAAAAAAGAAGAAGCTGAATTGTGAATCGTGACAAGCTTAAAGACACATGACTGCCTCAAAGCACAAATTTCTTAACAATTTCAGTAATCATTTTGTAATAAGTTTTGTCACTCTTTTCAGTCTCTCTGACTTTCAGGTCATCATCGGCATTCTGCATTGCAGTCCAGGTCACCAACCTACAATGAACAAAACTCATTTTCTAGTACTTGTAGTTCTCCTCTTTTTAATTAGAAAAGCCTAGCATACTAGAAAAGCCCTGATTTTGTTTTGGATAACAAATCATTGAGAGGAAAGCTGAAATCCAAAAATATAAACAAAAACATTGTATATTTCAGGAAGAAGTTAAATGAAAATATCTCTAAATTAAATATCTCTTCTTCAGTTGTTTTATATCTAAAGAAAATCTTAAATTATCAAATTGTAATGGAGGGTACTGTTTTGACTATGCTAAGGTTGTCATTGTATACTTGAGAACCAGAAGAAATTTTAGTAAAGTACGAAACCATTTTAATAATACAGTGCTTTAGGAACTCAGTCTTAGTTAGAAAATTGTTTAAAAAAAAAAACCAACAATTTGTGTCATTAAATTATATTACCCCCCCCCCAGCCAGAAAAGGAATACACCAAGAGCTCTGTGCCTATACATGATGGGATCTGTTGTCCAGCCACTACTGAAATGAGGCTGAAATTGCACAAATAACCTTGTAAGTATGACATTTGAATGCCAGCTAAGCTACCAATATGAAATCAGTCCATGCACATATGGACCACAAGTTGCAAGCACTGTTCACGTATCCTGCACAAAATGAATCTGTCAGTCTCAATTCATGTCCTATGTCTACATCATAAAAATATACCCTTAAAAATGACCTTTCTTCTTGGGAGTTTCAGCAAAGACATCAAAGGAAGGAGGAGACACAGGAAACAAACCTCCTTTGAACCTCCAAGGCATGTAACAGAGGAGTAGCATGGGAGAACTGATTCTCAGGGCCAATGAGAAGGGAATGATGCAGGAATGGGCCCTCGTAAATCTTGTAACTGCAGCAGATCATAAATCACAAGCTATAAGCTATTCTGGATCTACCTGTGGTCTGCAGAGGAGTTTAAACTAATGACTGCCAATAGCTGCATTTTCAAATGTGTATCCCTAATGCTCATGCATAACAGCCTTCAGAAGTGAATTTTGGTTCAACGTTCAAATTGAAATCCATTTTTTTTAACATATCCACGCATTAAAATTTTGAATTTTGTTGAAAAAAAAGCCACCCAGCTGCAAATTTCAGACCAGGACCAAGCCACTCATATAGATTTGGGGTTTTATTCAAATTGTGCCACAACTCTGGGGTTACCTTTCTGCTGTTTGGGGAACTGGAGGATCTAGACAGACCTCTTTCAATAAGAAATATCAGAAGTTCAGAAATATCAATCAGAAGTTGGCTAAATATTTGTAAGTGGAGTTGTGTGTTTTGGGTTGTTAGCTGGCAAGATATTTCTCTGCAATGCATTTAAGAGATTTATCTTCTTTTTTTTTCAAAATGTCAATGAGCAGATATATTTTTCACAAATTATTGAATGAGTAATTGCCAACATACTTCTGGCCATGAGATTGCTCACAAGCTACTCACTAAAATGACTGTTTTGTGTACTTTAGGAACTCACCACTCATAAATTAGTATTTATAGGGGGTTGTTGGTCATCCCAATCACCTGACATCTTTTTTTTACCCTTGGCTGGTAAACTTATAACCCATCAAAGGCTTTCCTAAAAGCTACAGCCGTTCCAGTTCAGGCATTCATATGGATACAGAAATGCATCATTGCATGTGACAGTTCTTCTACAGAATGTCATCTAATGAATGTTTGTGGAAAGTGAAGGAATTGCCTCAATTACCATCAAAACAAATAGTTATATTCAAACAAAAGTTCACTTTTTTTTCAACTGTCATGAGTCTTTATGTACTAACCTCCATTGACAGAATACATTTCCAGATTTTACAGATGAATAGAAGATTTGTTAAAACTACTCTAAAATTCTTAGTTTAGAATATAATGATTCCAGTGCTGTATATCCACAGAAGCCCTAAATATATAGCATAATAAGTAACCATGAATATTACTTAATATAATTTAAAGTGTATCGGAATTTGGGTCCATCTGCCCTATGCATGCCCTTCTTCAAGGGTGTGTTTGTTAATCTCAAAACATTGCAAACTCAATGCCATACCTTCTAACTTCCCCACAGGTTTCCCATTGATTTAATGATATAGTGACATCCACACTAGTGGAGGCTCCTCCATAAAGACATAGCACAGCTTTCTGAATGGTTTCCAAACAACAAAATCCAGTTCACTTTGCTAACTCATGAAATAAGCAGACTAGCTCCCATGAGTTAAGCAAACAGTATTGGTCCCACAGAATATTTCACTCAACTATCAGACTAACAGAAATCCTCAGAATAGCAAAAACACTCAAGATATTTTGTTCACTTATCCAAGACAGCTCTAGGACTAGATACACTCATTTGAGAATGTAGACACAACCTTAACAGACTACAATGAATCTTCATGGCCCTGTATCATCACTGATTTGCCCAGGATATATCAGCATTGAATGAAAATATTGTCTTTTACTTCAGATTTTGACGTGTAGCTTTGTAAAATATTATTAACAAGAAATTTAAAGTCTTCTCAGTTAACAAAATAATCACCAGAATGAAACCTCTTCTCCTTGGCTAACAATGTGCCTCCTAGACCACGGCCAACAAATGGCTCTGACTCAGTGAGCAGAAGCCTGGTTAACATGCCTAGCCAAATTCAACCAGAGCTTGCACCAGAGGATGTTCCAGAATGAAGACGTACCTTGAAAGATTATACTAGCACAAAATAATTCCAGTGGTCTTCTGAAGTGCCTAAAAGGGATCAAAATAGTCTGAATGCTCAAATAAAAAACTTTTGACCAAGTGCATCCTTTCAGTAGGGCCTGCATTACAGGGTCTCTGTGGATCGTGTCAGCAAACTACAAGTCATAAAAAATACCTGAGAAGGTATTAAGCAATTTATTGTTTGCCTTCAGTACCTTGGGGCTTTAGCAAAGGTTTTATAATAGATAATGTCCTTCATGGTGGCATTTGTGCCAGAGTTTCTGGAAACAGATGCACAGGGACTACAGTGAATGGGGCACAGGAATAAAAACAGCAATGCCTTTCTGGCCTTATTGGTCACTCTCCCACTGCACATCCTTGCTGCCCTACTACATTACAAAAGAAACTGACATTCATTAATTAAAACAAATAATATTTATAGAATCCCTTTCTCTATCCTTGGGGAAATACAAATTCAAACACAATCAAATACAATCACAACAGCAAACTATTAAACAGCTGAAAATAGTAAGCTATTCCAGCATTCATCAGAACAAAATCTCAGGTTTGAGTGAGAAGGCAAAGGGATTGACAAAGAGAAGGAATTACAGCCCTTGTTAAAAGAATCAAGCCTTCCATCTTGTTGCTGTAGCAAAGGCACCCACAATTCACCTGCAAGCCTTCTGGCTACACCTTCTCTGAAACATTAAATGATGCCAGGGACGTCACTGTTGGCACCTCTTCTACAGTTTCTCAAAGAACCCTGGCATGGCTGAGGCCGGGACCAAAGAGCACTTTCCTAAACAGCTCCTGCGTGACAACTGAAAGCTACCACTAGCTAGAGACTGTGTTCAAGAAACATTTTGCATATGTCTTGGGAGATCAAGACAGCTTAGTAGTATGGATACTGGATGTTTTGTGCCAGTTGACCTCAGTGCCAGAGAATGGTCAGGATGTGTATCATTCACTAGCATGGACACAGCCAGTGATGTGAGCCTTCAAGATACATGGTGCCAGGTCTGAGGTGTCTCTCAGTGAGCTGCCAGTTTACTTTTCTTTAAGGATTTTAAAGCTATATGCCTAAGATTTGAAAGAATGTAGTGTACTCTCTGTGGCAACTTTAATCTCCTAGATGGCTTTTGCAAAAAACTGTTTTCTAGTAGTTCCTTCCCCTGCTGACCTGATAACATCAGCATGGCTCCCAGACTTCAAATGTTTCATGGCTTGGCACCATGGGCAGCCAAAACCTTGTGTATACAACTAGTAAAGACAGCAATACAGTTCTAGGGAACCTGGGGATGGGGTGGTAAAAGAGAGATTTAGAAAATGTGTTTTCCATGCCCTTATTGGTGGCCAGAAGTGCTCTAAATTTTACATTTCCCACCATTACTCAAACAGGCTTCTTCCCCCTCCTCAATAAACTCTTGATGCTGAGAAGAGCTTTTGTCCCTAGAAGGCCTAACAAAACTGAGGTGTCTAGAAGACATTGCTGAGTGACTTTGGGTACTCTGTTTCTGCGTCGCTGACAAAGCCAGGGAAAGAAGATGTAGAAATGCAGATAGGATTGGGGTATTTATATATATATAAATATTTATTGTTTATTAATGATTCCACTGCAAAGGAATCATTAATAAACAATATATATATTTAAGATATAATTTCCATCCACTGGAGCAAAAAAGCATCCAGACAGGACAAGAGGAAATATTTTCCAAGTCTGAAACTTCTCTGATTTTACCCAAGACCAGAACCTCCATAAGAGCAAGTACATGTGAAAGCACAGAAAATCACAAGCAAGGCATAAGCCTTCCCTGGTATGGTGACAGGCCACCATAACCAAGTAAGTGTCCAGTTTCTGAATTTCTAAAACAGTATATAGAAAATATGAAGCTTGATTTATTCTGTTTTATTTGTGACAGAACATGTACAAATAACTGTGCCCATTTGTAGGCACTTAATTTGAATGTTTACATTAAATAAAAAAAAATACATACTGTGCTTTATTATTATCTAAGCTGTTTTAAACATATATATCCAGATGGGTTCCTGTTCCTTATGGCTTGTACTTTGCAAGTGTATTTGATAGAAGAAGATGGAAGAGAACGAAACAATTCATATTGAAAAGACAAATAAGTCTCTGCAAGTAACCATTTTGATCAAAAATGTGGCACTTTGCTGCTCTACTAGGGGGAACAAAGAAAGAAAATTATCCATGAACAGTTACCAAAAGTATGTCTTTCATGGCCCTTGTGGAGAGACGTGGTATACATCAGATCTCCTGCCCAGGTAATACCTCTGTATTATAAAGGTTTAGTCATAACACACTATAAATATTTATTCTAAAGCAAAGATGACAGTGGTTGAGTTAGTTCTAACCAGACTAGCGATTTTTGTAATATTTAACAACTGATAACCCTGCTTTGGGTTTTTGGAATATCTTTTTTTCCTGTGATGATGCTACTTTTTTCAAGGTGGGCAAAACTCTGCACTGAGATCAAAGTGATTATGGGAGACATTCTCAACAACAAGCAGGGGACCAGGAAGGAAACTGCAAGCCAAAGCAGCAAGTACCACTGCCAAATCTTGTAGAGACTGACGAGGGAGTGAGGCAAGGCCTGAAAAGATGGCAGCCAGACAAACACCATGATGGACACCACCATGTCATGCAGTATAAAACTAGCAGGCAGCAAGTACAATTTCCATTACCTAGCATCCAAACCCACGCCTAATCTAATGAATAACAAAAGCTTGTGCAAGGAGTTTTTAAGAAGGAACAGGAAAAGAAAAACAATGAGCTCATGCCTTCTGACCTTGCTTGTTTTTAGCTTGGTTTCCTATGGCAACAAGGTTTGTGATCATGCTGTGTGTGTGCATGTGTGTGTACTTGTGCATGGACAAGACAGACAGAAAGTGACCATAAGGGTGCTCAATAACTGCTGAACGCACTGGCAGTTTGTAGCCAATCCTGGCACTCCAATACAGGTCTCAATGGTAACTGACTTCCTGCAAGTTTTGTGGAAACAAGTAGCCACAAGACTTACAGAGACAGGTAAATGTTCCAGCTTGGACTCAAAGGCTGCACTGTGACTGCCTTATTAGGCTCTGGAGAATCCACACAAGAGAGGGCAGCTATGAATGGCCCAACTGCAGGAAAAGCATCCATCAAAATTTACAGCAAGGCATGAACCAATGCCAGGAAATCAGCTTTTTCAGGTCTGGTGCTACTGTACATAAGACATTCAGGCCACATTCCTTTTCCTATTTTCCCTGGTGAAAGGTCCAGGGACATATCAATTGCTGGTCTTCAGGCACCTGATCCTGATTAACAACAAGGAGACAAGAACTTTCAATTTGGACTTTTTTTAGGACTGTGGAATGTCAATAGCCTCACAAATAAAATATCTTGCAGGACAAGTAAGAATCAAAGTTTTGATGACCTCCAGCGTGGTGCTGGAGGCAACAAAGGACCAAGAAACATCAGAGGCAGCTTAGCTGGGTCCTCTAAAGACTTCTGAGAAAAAAAAAAAAAAAAAGTGTTGACTCTTGTTGATATTGTTAAGTGTCTGCTAGATAAATGACAGTTAATTTCTGGTCAGTGTGGTTTGGGAAGACCCACCAGAGCCTTTCCACTTATCCTTGTACACAGCCTTCTGACACAACAGGCTGCCTCCTTTCTTCTTCTCAAGAATTTTAAGAAATAGAGACCAAATCACTATTCCAGACAGGACCCTTCAGAAACTATCAGAAACCAAGATATTCAAATGGTATCACCAAACTACATTCATAAAAGAAGTGAAGGAGAATAAAAGTATGTATGCCAATCTCCCCAAATTGGTAACCAGTTGCCTAGGATCAGTCTACCCAAAACTGTGCCTGCTTACTGAAGCCTCCATTCTGCTGAAACATGTTTCATGTAAATACTACATACCATTTGAAAAAGAGATGTCTGTCCAGGTTTATACTGGAAAGCTGGTGGACCCTGGAGGAGGACCTGGACATCCTGCTTACTAATGCTCTATTTGAATCACAGAACCTAGCAATTCACTTGGGTTATTCACTTTTACAGGACAGAGGAGCAAAGCCGTTACAGAGCAGTTTGAAGAGGGAATGATGGCCAGTGTTCCTGTCACTCATTTTAGCAGACAGTCTTCTGTACTATGAAGTTCTACATGTGAGTAAATTCCCTCTTCTCTGAAAAAGCCAAAATTGCCATTTGTCATTGCTATGTACTATTCAATAGCTATCGTGTTTAAGTCCAAAGAGACTGCTCTCTGTGCCTGATGAAATCATCTCTCTATACATTGGCAGATCAATTTGGGATCCTCTGATCTGGAAGTCACTCCAGATTCATCTGAAAATAGTCTTTTTGGTTTGGTTCCAAGTCAGATGTGAGATGTTCAAATCTTCTCTCTCGATGCCATCAGGCAATATATGAGTATATCTAAGGGCAGAATTTGACTCTCAAAGTTTTTCCTAATTTCACTACTGTAAAACAGAATTTAAAAAAACCCATAAGTATCATTTCCCAGGTAGATATATTTATCATATTGCAAACATGGCTTCTAAAACATTCATTTTTCTTGCTTCCTTATTTGACTATATCCTCAGATCCCTTTTCTCTCATTGCACAGGCTTCTGATTACATTATAAATATTCTCCAAGTTGTGAAATACTCTTTATGTACCTCTGTCCTTCTGCTTTTACACTATAACCCTCATATCTAAAACTGATATTAATCCCACTAAATTAAGTACAAGCAGTATTAAGAACTAAGCAAGCAGCATTTTCCTTGAGTGGGTTTTAATTTGTGGCTGCAGTTTGGAAGGGGTGTGGTGAAGGGGAAAAAAGGCCTAACTATTCAAAACAAATTTCTTCAGTGAATAACCACAGCAGTGATAACAACTTTTATATAAAACCCAAAAGGCTGTTAATTTGATAGCATATTTAAAGAGCCTTTTGATCCCCACAAATTTTAGAAACCGACTCCTGTCCTGCTTTTGCAGATTTGTCAACCAGTATCATAAGATGGGAAGATTTTTAAATGTTTGAATGTTACCTAAAATTTAACTAAATCAGGACCAAAACTTTCAAACAATCACAATAGTTAGATTTGATTAAGATACCAGGTATTTAGGTTAACTTTATCTTGTGGTATCAAAGTAGGCAAACAGCTTTATTTGTGTCATGTGTCACAAACAATCCATTTCATTAAATATACTATCATATTTCTTTATGATCCTGGAAGGCATGTGTAATTAAAAATTAAACTTGATATCTGTACCCCTTCCCTGTCATCTTCCCATCCAAATATCTGTAGGTCCCAAGCCTGCAAACACATTCTTGTTTGAGGAGCCCTGCTGGCTTAGACTACTCACAAAATTAGACTTACTCATACGTACAGAAGTGTTTACAGCCTCAGACCTGAACCCCCAAGCTTGCAAGAAAGACTAACCTAAATACTGACTACTCAAAAGAAGACAACTTCAGTATGGAGTATTTAGTATTTTGGGTAATGAAGGTAAAGTTACAGAGGGGAAATTCTCATTTGAAAGGCTATTTCTAAGGAAAATATTAGTACTATATGTAGAAATAGAGGATTAGAATCCTACAGAAATGAAAACCTATTTCATATACTGTCCAGAAAAACAGCAAGTAAAATATCATATAAAAGCAGTAATTGGGATGGTCAGCAATAAGTGACCAGTACATAAATTAGTAATCAGTAGTTTAAAAGGAGGGGAAAATAAAAATCCAGCCTTTGTTCTCTAGAGCAAAATGCTTTTATATTTTTAATTTCAAAATTAAAGAGAAAAATATGACTTACCATGGAATAAATACCAAAAGAGGATTAACATTTATTTTTAATACCCATATTTACTTAATAACATGTATATTAACAGATGAGAGTGATAAAAGGGCAGTATGCTGCTCTGACAATTATTTTTTTTCTGATCCATGCTTGTTTAACATTTAGTTTCCACTACTACTGCAATGGAATTATTTTCCTTCTTATTTGGGGTTACATTCATTACAAAAATCATCCTAAACCTGCTTTTTTAGTTCTAGATGTGCAGAGGAACTTCTGTTTACACATGACTGAGCCAAAACCTGCTTCCTTTCTGTATCTGAATTGTCCATTTGAAGCCAATGGGCTCGGTCCTGCTAACATGTCACAGCAGCAGATTCATGGGACGGGGCAATGTGGATTTGACCGTTACCTAAAAATGCAATTATGTTCTTTCTATATCAATAGCCCCCTGACTAACTGTAGAAAGAATAACACAGCAAAGGTTTAATTTTTTTTTTGTTTGTTTACTCTCAGCTTCATTATAAATGTGGATAATTTTGTTTTTTTCTAAAGAATGCAAAGGAATAATACTGCTGGATGCAAAAGAATAAAGGAATAATAGTCAAGGCTAATTTTTAATGCAAGTTTCTGCTCTGGCCACTCAGATAAATCCTTTCATTTGCTGGAAACAAGACTGTGGTAAATGTATAAAAAGTGAGTTACATTTGGCCTTGACACACAGGGGCTTGGAAACTGTATCATACCTAACAGACACACTTATCTTTCACCCCCCCTACAAAACATTTTCTTGCTTCCGTGTTGGACCCTTGAATAAGCAATTACAAAGTAAAACTTTCATTACAGTTTACTCATACTAGGCAAATGTGCTTCTAAAACAACTACTTAAAAACACCTTCAAGGTCTTCATTACAACACTACCTAACCTTAGAAAAAATAAAACATAGCTGTTAAAATAGTTCTTCAAATAGGAAGTCAAGCCTCCATTTATCATGCATCCAGAACTTTTAATTTCAAAAAGAGGCACCAAGTACTTTTGCTATCTTTTGGATGTTTAACTTTTCTTTTCAGCATATAGTTTGCTTCATTTTTTTTTGTTCATCCTCACTAGAAAGATTAGCTCAGTCCTTGACACAGCAGGCACTGAGGCTGGCTGCTGGTTCAGCTGACCACTATGGGCCACCACAGCTCCAAGGGACTTCACGCATGCTACACACCTACCTGTTTACAAGACTAAAAACCTCTAAAGCTAAAAACTGTTTGGAACAAAAGATCAGGCCCAAATATATTCTGTTTTTCTTTTGACCCAGATTTTCTAACAGGCTGAGCTACTGTTGTGGCAGGGCAGTGGGTAGAGCAGCAGATCCCTGTCTGGTGGCAGAACCACAGGTGGCCCCAGCAGGACGGTGCACGTCCCCTCTCCTGCCCACTCACTCTGACATGCTGACACAGCCTCACATGTCTGCTGGACTAAGAGAGTGGGGGACTGCCTGCACATATGGGTTTCATCCTAGGCTGATGCTTAGATGACCAAATGCTCACATTTCATCATGCTCTATTAGCACAATTTACATTGTTCAGAATGCCCTTAGATCCAAAATCTTCTGCTCACTCCACTGAGTTTCTGTTAATCAAATTCCATACTGTTCAGGGCTGAATGAAATTACAGAGAAACAAGTTGACTTGTTTCCTTCTTGACACCTTTTCCCAAAACTGCATTAGACCTAACTTAAGGGGTTACCTTTTGGATACCAGAAAGCAGTATCTCATTTATTCTTAAAGCTGATAAAGAAATAAGTGCTGTATAGTTTGGGGACCATCTATAAGGCTAGAAAACAATTGCCTAAAATGTCAAACTTGCTTGTCTGAGGTTAGGCTCCTAAATTAGGCAGCAGGAAAGGCAAGCCAATACAAAAAAGCATTGTAAATCAAAGAAAAATTATTTACTGTAATAGGTTACACACAGATACTACAGCTACCTATGAAAGAAAACACTATTTTTAGCTCTGTAATTAAGCAAGTGGACTTAAGTGTAATTACCAAGTGGTTAAGAAAATGTGGATAATGAAGTTAGCAGGTATTGGCCCATATTTGCTTTACCACTATGGAATGGGGCAAAAAAAGAGAAATCTCTTCTGATGTGTTAGACACTTCAGATATGTACTCTTAACTTCTCAGTCCCTGTGCCAGAGATATTACAGTCTGACTCCAAATAAAAATCGTGACAAGAAGTGATCACCAAAATAATTTTGACCTTCAAGGACAAATTAAAATGAAAAAAAAAAACCAGCAAAAATTAATCTGCCATTTTTCCTGTTGAAGGTTAGATGATGGCTATCTCCTAGATATAAAAAAATAAAATAAAATAAAGACAAAAGAAATATATAAATCTACTTGAGCATAAAGAGGAGACCTCTGCAACACAACTCCTCCTAAGTACTATCTCATGGACATGTGCCTACCTAACACATGCACAAAGGCACAGTAAAACTACATAAAACATGTTTTTTTCCTATATGATGATACATGAATAAAATGTACACAGTTACACATGCACACACACAGACAGAAATCCTGACAGCTGTTACCCCCAAATAAATAAGGCTACTGAAGGAACTGATGCAATTCCTATTCAGTTAAAAAACAGCCCTTAATTTCAGTGGGATTTGGATCAGATTTGGTTAAACCTCATAAGGACTAGATATACACTTTATAGACAGGTATGATCAAACACATTTTCAAAGCAACTGTTTCTGCAATTCCTCTCCAGCATATCTGTTTCACTGTAGAGGAGAAATATACTGCAGTTTCATGAACATATTAAAATACTATGATTCTAACCAAATGCCTTAAAAACAAATGAATTAAGGGCAGATTAATTTGATTCTATTTGTTATTTTAAGTTGCTATATTTTTCCTGTATTTTTAATGCACATATGCCTACATATATGCACATATACCTAGTCCTTCACATACAGAGTTCTACTCTACCAGTTCAAATCTGTACAAGAAATTCCTATAAAAGGAATGAACCAAGACTGATTTACTTAATAAGAGTGAGAAGCAATGACCATTATTTAACTGAGAAAACGTTAGCTAAAATTTCATCTATGTAGTATGGAGGGTTGAGGGTGACAAGCCTATGTGGTACTAGTGACTTCGACAATGTGGGGGCAGGGAGCAGACAGAGCATGGACTTTTATACATCAGAACACCCAAATTAATCTGGAAAGAAAAAATAAAGATGAAATGCAATGTTAATTTATGCAGAACAATGTTTTCTTCCATTTCAACCTCATCACAATTTTCTGATTTTTTTTCAAGATTGCTCTTCTTGCATGTAATATCTGCTTAAATTTGGGCAGAATTAAAATACCTCAACCATGAGTTTCTACTGTACAGCAATATATATCAACTGAAAAAAAAAATGAAAGGGATGAATATGCCTCAAAAAAAGAAGTCAAATAACTTCAGAATAAGAAATTATCACTCTTGAACAAGTACTTTTTGTATACAAGTCTAAAGGAGTTTTACTAATGGTCTCACTGTAGGAGCAGAACTGACCCCATAATCTCATGAACCATATGGGAAAGCAAATGAAGGTATTATGCAAAAAGATATACTATAGCAGGTTACAAGGGTTTCTGCACTCGTGTTCATCTGGGAATCTTTAAACTTATTGGCAGGACAGTACCTGGTAACATTTTGTTTACTGAATGCTAAACTGCAGGATCCCCATTCTCAATTTAGGAGCTGTATTATACATACATTTTTAAAGCCCATTACATTGAGAAAGGCTTAGTATGACTATGAATAATCAGAGAAGGAAACAAGAATGGTAGAAATAGTTTGTGTAATACAAGTTTGGAAGTTCTCTATTCAGTTGCCAGGCAATAATTGTTAGTGGTATTTAAAAAAAAATTAAAATTAAAAAATAACAAATAAAGAATAAAAGAAAATACCCCTACTCTTATTTTGATAACCTAATCAGAAAGGACCTAGAAACCCAAATATTCCTCTCAGGCTTTGAACAGTCTCTCTGCCCTGAAGTAGATGTATGTAGCATGAAGCAGTGAATTAATAAAGCCAGAATGTCTATTGCCAATAGGTTTACCAAGCATGGGAACAGATAGCAAATCACACAATGCCAGAAGTGCATCCTGTGGAAATTGTTCAAACTGACAAAAATAGATATTCTCAGAGACAAGGATCCTTTGGGGGGGCTGTAAAGTCTTTGTCCCACTTCTGTAACTGCACAATTAGAAGTAAAGCAGAATGCAACAAGAGCTTGATTTTCAACACAAGCCATATATTTTTACCCATTGTGAAAAGGAAGAGGAAAAAAAATCTCAGATGCAGCAGTGCAAAACAAAAGGCCTTTCCCTGCAAGTATCTGTATCTCTTTGCAACATTTACTGCTTTGAGAAGCCCTGTTGTGGTCAGGCTAAGTCCTGTTAGAAGCCTGCTTGGAGGAGGAAAGCCCTTGCTGGATCAGGATGTAGTTACTTTTCTCCAGAAACAGCTGCTAGGTTTGGAAGCTACATACCAAGATTTGAATTGCAACAGACTGCTGGTAAATACAAACAGCCAGAAAATATTTTCTTGACTAAATAGTTAAAATTGGTGTTAAAAAAACACCTGAATGGAAGTTGCAGAAATGTAGGCAGTCACTGGTCAATAAACATTATTTTTTAAAATGTCCTTGACTCCATAAACTGTGATATAATAAAATAGTCTGCCCTGTATTTCAGCAGAATTAATACTGAATAGACCTTTAAAAAGTTAGTAAATATTATGAAATTAACTATAATTTTCTTAGTGCACATTAAAACCTCTGGGCCAGTAAACCATCTTCAATTTTTTGCAGAACTTATAACTATCAAGAAAGAGATCACGTTTTGCCTTTATTACTTCTACTATGGATTTGCATGTACCTGTATTTGAGGATATGTCCCTATGTGCACATACACATCTATCTATGCACATACAAAGACTTATATATTCACAACTACTGGGTAAGAAAAACTAAAGTATAAAAAAAAAGAAAAGCACCTTTTATAATTGTTATAATAAGTTAAAACTATTGTATAAATTTAAAATTATTATGCAAAAAATGTCATGGTTTCTGATACTATTTTTTTTAAAGAGCAAAACCAGAAAGCACTCAGAGAAACTAAAAAAACTGATTTCCCCTTTTCTAGGCTCTTTATTGTTTTATTTCATTCAGTTTGACCAGTTTAAAAAAAAAAACCAAAAAACCAAAAACTTAAAAGATCAATTCTTTATCTTTCTGTCCTAGCCATATAGACTCCTTGCCATCACGTACTAATAAAAATCAGTTACTTTTGGTTTTTAACATTAACTATAAAGTGTTTTAATTTAATTTAAACACAAAAGATAGCTGGAGGTTTTTTCTTTTCTTTTTCAGAAACATACTTCTAATTTTTTTTTTTAAAGAAAAACATAGGATGTTAAAAAGTCATTGCCATGGGTCCTTCATGATTACTTTGAGGGTCAGTCTTCAGCATAATGTCCCTTATACTGCAAGCCTGACGAGCAGAGCTCCCAAATGTTTCAGCTGCATGACTTGGCACCCTGTTTTTTTAGTCACACTATACACGATCCTTCAACCACTTAATAAAGCCTAGAGATGAAGGGGTGGGAGACCTGCCAGTGTATGGACTCAAACAGTTCAGTGTAGAAATCAGTAATGTAAAATTGGGGTTTTTCTATCGCTTCTGTTTTTCTTAATTTGGTTCAGTTAGGTTGGCCTTTTGCTACAACTGCATGATAAAAACATAAGCACGTGAACATACACACACACAGTTAGTTACAAAACTCTTCATAAAAATGTGTAATACATGCCAATAAATCCTATTTTTGTGTAATGGATTCTTCCTTCCTATCATTTCTGGCCTCAACTGGTCATAAAGCAAGGATCATGTGCTCCCCTCTATGCCTTATAACTTCAATCATCATCTGCAACATACTGCAGATGGAGAATCCATTTCTAAACTACCTGCAAAGTCCACATCTGCCCTGTGCAACAGGCACAGCAGCACACACCTCTCTAATTTACCTAAAGAGCAATTAAGGTGAGGAACCCTAACACCAAACTCCGTAGGTGAGGGGAAGATTTCTCACACTTACATTGACAGGCCCTGATGTCTCCACACTCTGTATCCATGATGAAAATTGTACACGTCCAAGTGCCCAAAAACAGAAGCAAGGCCAGCTACTGATCATGTCTCTTAAACTGGCTGCTCAGGCTCACTCCTCTACGTCTTGCCCTGCCTCCAATTTTCACCTCCTGTGCTCACCAGGAGCACTCATCTTGTGTGCATTGTAGGGAACAAGGTGGGAGGAGCAGTGGAGCAGGGGAATCAGCTGAGGGCCCTTTCCAGGAACAGGTGTCCATGGAGGTGGGTGAAAATCTGGGAGACACAATGGAAGGAAAACAGAGAGACAGTGTGCATGTGCCTGACTTGGGACAGAGAAGAAGAAACAATGAAATAAAAATAAGGGAAAAGCAGGAAATTAAAAAAAAAAGGAGGGAGGACTGAAAGAGGAAAAATGGGAACTGTCTTGCCATGTTCCCATCATGAGCTGCATTTAGTAATTTCTCTACCTGTGCCGTATCATGCTTCCCCAGCAGATGTTCCTCTGAGGGTAAGGAGAGTGACTGAGAAGTATTGCTTTGACGAGGATGGGTCTGGGAACCAGCAGTGGACAAATCTTTTTTAAAAGCCTACCTGTCATTCTGCTAATTTGTTTCTTTTTTGGCTTCATAAATCCTGATTTGAAAGGAAAAGAGAGTTACCAAATATATTGTCAGAAAACAGCACCCCCCAAAAGTCATGTCATCTGTCCCTCTCTTTCTACCTCTTTGAGAAGAAATCCAATTTCTTTTCCAACCAGAAATTGTGCCTTACACTTGGGACACATGGGCTGGAGACTCTCTGAGGAGCAAGAGGCCACAGGAACAGATAGATCTGTGACAAAGGCTGAGAACTGTGCCCAGGCAGGGAACCCCTCACTGTACCATCCTTGCACTGGAGATGGATCAACAAACAGCAAATTAGCAGTGAGTATATGTTCACATCAAAACCGGCAAATGTATTGGCACAGCCAAGAACTTCTAACAACAGTATGTCAAGATTTTTCACATCCTCTCAGCAGACAAGTAGGTCTTCTCTTTAATCACTGGCCATTTTTAATGTGACAGAGCATATGAACACATGCTGAAAAATAACTAAAATATAACAATATAATTAAAGAGATTTAGAACGGAAATCAGAAAGTGATAGAGACCTGGCATCAGCTTGTCACTAAGGAAAAGGGCAGCTACACCAGACATGTAGAATTTTATTGAGTCACCCAACCAGACTTTCCAGAAAGAGAAAGACAAGGGCATTGAGATGTTTCTGTGTTGGCTTTTGTGGCTTTCTTTGGGTCTTTGCTGCTCACAGTACTTCTGTTCAATTAACACTGCTGACTATGTATTCTATACATTGAGGTTAAATAACTGATGGTGTCATGGCTGCTGGTGACTTCTCCCCAGTCCTCCTCCTAATTACTGGCCTTTTTGGTCTTTACTCCTCTCCCAGGAAATGTTGATGTTTTTTCTGGAGTGGACACCATGTGCCATCCATTCAGTGCAAGATCAAATGCCCTCTCTTCTAGGCCACTTCCTCCTTTCCCTCCTGTTTGCAGTGAGGGTGGACACCTGCATGGGCTGACTTACATCTGTACAGCTGGGACTGTGCTGTGATGAGCTGAACAACAACACATGTTCTCCCAGTGCTTGTCCCAGCTCCTCTGTTGGAAAATAACCTTATTTCCTTCAGTAAAGCTATAAACTCAAGGGTGTGGTGGGCCTTGATTTGGCAGTGCTTTCTGCCTCCCACACCTCTCTGGTAAAAACATTCACATGAGGGCAGATAATTTGAAGAGAACAAAAATGGAAGAATCACATTCTTTAAAAAGGATGTAATTTCTCCATGGCAGTGTCCCACTGCTTTCCATTTTTTCCTTCAACCATGCAATCATTTTGAAAAGGCATCATTTAAAACAATCAAATTCTCAGAATAAATTTTTTTTGCAACTCCCCTTTTCAGAGAGGTTTGCACACAAATTGAGAATTTTCAGGTTTCCCAGGCAAATGAACCTTGTCCGCTTGGGCAGAAGCTCATGCTAGCTTACATTATTTAGCATGGCATTATTCCATGCTGTTAACATATAGCTCACTGAAAATAAGGGATGATGGAACACCTTTTCCATGGCACACCCTGAATTTATTCTTAGTAAATTGTTTACTATGTTCTTGGCCTAGAAACTCACAATTCTCTGAGCCCTTTTTAAAAAACTACTTGCCCACTTTCAACTGTGGGGAGAAGGTGACCCCTTCAGTACCTCCACTGCCAAGCAAAGGGGGCAACTTCAGAAGACAGCCTGGCCACCTCCCAGGAGACAGAGCTGCTGCAATGGGAGAGCATGGATTTGTCAAATTCAGAGAATGAGCTTTGGGGATGAGGGAATCCTCTAATAAAATAAACAGAAAATTAAATTCACCTCCCTTTTCCTCTCACATGTCTCCCATCTATGCCTGCCTGGAAGAGAACAACGTGGTGCCTAGACATTAGCACTGAAAACACCACAACTCATTGACAAACACACAGGTCACATTTCTTCTCTTGCTCCACTTGAGGGAATCATCTCTTTTCTCCTGCAGAAGTTAACGCTGCATCCTGGTGACTAGTAGAGGTATCATCAGTGCCCAAATGCGTGTCCTTGTCACCACACTTATGTCAGCACAGCCTGTGACTACTTGCACACAGACGGGAACGTAGGTCATGGGAAGCACTTGAGCTGTGCAGGAGTTTGGACTGTGGCCACATGGAGTAGATGGTGTCTCCTAACCCCAGAGAGGTTCTGCAGAGACTAAAGACGTATTAGAAATGTGACTCATGTCATGCTACTACCATGATGCATTTCTCCTTGTGCACATAGAAAAATTAATAAAGCATCTTCTATCATCCTTCCAAACCCATCTGAACAACAGCATCAAATATGCTATAAAACACAGGTAGTGCTTCTTAAATTAAGTGCAAACTTTAAATTTCACAGGGACTACTTTTGTAACTCTCTTCTACAAATTAAGAAGCTTGACTATCCAGAATTAAAACAAAGTGCTAGAAAAAAATCCAATTTATATTCACATGCATATGTATTTTTGTGCATGCATGCAGCCAACCCTGTGCCTGTGTGTGCTGCTCTGAACAGTACTTAGTCACTTACACAGAAAATTGAATGTATTTAAATAAGGTGCAGCTTCTTCCTGCTCCAAACAAAGTCCATGGGCAATGCTGCTCTTTTCTGGTTATATTTACAAATGGGAATGGATTATATTTACAAACAGAAATAGCGTTGTGTTATTTCAGACCAAGTTTGGCTGCTGCAGTGCTCCTCTCTGAACTTTGGGAAGTCTACATGCTGTATTTTCCCCCAGACTACATATCACATCTGCAGTACCATAAATCTGCCAACCTTTCCCACCACTTCTACTGCTAATTAGGCTTATTGGGGTTTCACTCTCGTACTCCCTATGTTAGATAAACGCAGTGTCAACTAACATGCTGCAAGCACTACTACCTGCAGAACTGTTATCAGGGTACGTCCACTGGTCGTGCTAAACCAGGGATGACAACACTGGGAACATTTTGGCAAAACACACTTCTGTGGACACTGCCAGTGAGTCAACAAACCCTATTTAGTATTCCACAATTAGTTCCCATAAAATATTTCAGAAAAAGAAAGAGATATAATAAGTTTTTGTTCGTTGGGGGGGGGAATGGGGGGGAATGGGGGGGCAGCAACATGACACTAACCAAATTAACCTGCCCTGTAGTAGAAAAGCTGAAAGATATTTATTTTAATTTATAGGAAAAGCCCCTTTAGACATATATTTTAAAACATCTAGTGTTTCAGCAAGGCCTGATAGTTACTGAAAGTTACACAGCAAACAACTACACAACTTGTCTGAAAATATAATAATACTGATAAAAGGTAATTTACATGAGTCCTTTATAAGAGCAATCTCTACATCCAGAAATGAGATGGCAGCATACTACAGCTAATCCAAATATTATAGCTAAATATATTTGTGGTAACAGATCTTAAATAGAAGGAATGAGAACTGATGTGCAGATGATCTGTGAAAGACTCAAATACTAATAAAAACTGGGGGAGAAGGAGGGGAGAAGGAGGATGGGGTAAGAGTGTTAAATCATTATTTCATGAGGCCCATATTCACAAAGCAATTTTTTACAGATGGTTGGAGGTATTTCTCAGCCCTTTACTGACAGGAATACGGGAGGCTCAGAAGTCTTAAGCAGCAATTCTATTCATAGGCCCTTAGCCTTTATATAATTGTATTAAGTGCAGTAACAGACATAAATTAACATGCACTGACCCCCCACTCCTAGCAATGTATGCCTTGACCTTTTAAGAAACCTCAATAGCAGTACTAGTTTAGTATTTGATACCTCCTCTTTTGGGGGAGGTTAAATGCTGGTCTAGGAGTTGCATGTACTCGAGGCTCTAGCAGGCCTTACCCATCTTTGGCTACGAGAAGCTGCTTTTCTTTCATATTTTGAAGTAAGCAGAGTTTGTCTACTTTGATTGCAAACAAGCTGATACCAGTAAAGCACTGCTAAGCTTTATGGGTCCTAACAGAGTGTTTGATGTAAGACAGGTGGCAGGTTAGGAGCTTCTAACCTCTGAAGACATCTGCCCATAATGGCAGCTTTCTTAAGGAAGACATTTGTGTTGTTTTACAGCAAATTGTCCATTGCAATTTGTGGGCAGATAACGTCCATCAAGAAATTAGATGCCAAAATAAAAAGACAAAAATGGACTTCTTACAAAAATCCTTCCTATGTATTTCATTTACTCATAAACTGAATTTAAAATTTAAAATATGAAAAATGAACTTAAAATTCAAAATATAAAAAGACTTTTCTGTAGTTAATTATTTGTAAACTTTTCATTTTGTAACTGGAACGTATTTCGTCTTTCTCTAAAATTGCCACGTCTGAAAACAGAGCAGGGGACAATGGCCAAACCTGACTGAAACAAGGATATGTTTGGTTGTTTTACTGGGAGAGGGTCCTTTTGCTTTTAAAACATGTGCTATCAATTAATTTGCCTCTCAATTTTCTACCTCACGACTATAGTGGTAGACAGTAATTTGTACTAGCTGTCTCAAGGATGGTGGATTAAAAAAAAAAAAAAAAAAAAAGAAATTGACCAGGCAAAAACTAGGAGAACTGCAAATGTCGGACAATGCATTTAACCATGAAGTGGCAGAGTGTTAACTAGTGAATGAATGAAGGAAGCACAGAGATTTTAGGCAATGCTTACTAACTTTTTTCCTTCCCCACTGTCTTAAGATGACAGGTTTCACTAGAAATCAACATGACGGCCTGTTTATATATCATTTATAACAACTTTACGTGGATTTGACCCCCTGTTTCATTGCCTTGACCTCCCTTCCAGCATCCTGAGCTTTCTCCCATGTGGGATGAAGTTGTTGCCTGTGCCTGGGGGCAGTAGGTGCTGCTGGAGCCCTGTCGGTGCTGGGGATCAGGGGGCAGCTGTGGCCTAGTGCTGTGTTAGGCCAGGCCTGGCCGTAACCAGCGCCGGGGTGTGAGGGAACGGCAGCAGCCGGGAACCCGGACGGTTCCCCGGCTTTCGGGAGGGGCCCGTGTGAGGAATCCCGGGGGGTGGGGAAAGCCCGTCGCTTCTCTCACCTGCCTGCGGCGCTCGCTGCTCCCGCGGCGCCTCTGGCCTCGACGGCGCGGCCGCACCTGCAGGGAAAGGCAGAGGGAGAGGAGGATTAATCGCGCCGGAGTGGCTCCCGCAGGAGTCTCCGCTCCTCCCCGACTCACCTGGCTACGGCTTGCCCTGAAGCGTCGAGGGGAGCGGAGACTGGCTCACGGCCCCACCCGGACGCCCCTATCACCCGTGGGGATACACACACCCACACACCCACACCCACACCCACACCCACACCCACACACACACACACACAGAGTACCAGAGAGGAGCCCCTCCAGCTGCCTCAGGCCCAGACCCGGCACAGCACGTCGGGGGAGGCGAGGCCAGGCCGGGACGCGCCTTGGCAGGGCCGGGCAGGAGCCCGACGGCAGGAGGAGAGGGCCGGGGCTTCCCCGGGGCAGCCCGGAGGGGTTGCCGCGGGTGGGTGCCCGGTCGGGTGCGGCAGGCGCGGCCGCGGCCCGGGCCGCCCGACGTGTCCAAGTGTCCTGCAGCGGACGGGAACGTGCGAGGAGCGAGAGCAGACAGAGGGGCAGGGCAGGGAGCGGGGCAGGGCGGCTGGCGAGAGGCGCCCTGCGGAGCTGCGGCGGCCGCGGAGCCCGGCCAGGGGCAGCCCCAAGCAGAAGGGAGCGGCTCCCGCTCCGCCCGCAGCAGCCGCAGCCCTAAGCATGGCAGCAACAGTTGGCTGGCAAGGTAAAGAGACGGGGAGCTGCACCATCGTGGCTCGGATTTCCCTTCGCGCCTGAGCTGCCCCCCCAAATCACTCCTGGTTTCCATCCTCTTGAGGGACGACAGTAGGCAGGGAACAGAGAGGATTTTTTATAGCCTTAGCTTGGCTGATCCCTCTTATCACATCTCTTTTTTTTTTTCCCAAGTTCCCTCTACCTTGTCTCTCCCTTTAGAATATGCTCACATGAATAAAACCCCCGTAAAGATGTTTGCTGGCCACCAGAAAGTACAAACGTCTTTTTTTTCTCTAAGTAGAAGAGGATAAATAATTATGAAAATGCAAGGCTACTTAAAAGGTATTGTGACCCTTCCACCTTTGTTTTCATCAAGCCAGCTAGTGCTCAAGCTACGTGTCCTGAGCAAGATGAAAAGGAGGGAAGGGAGCAATGAGGTGCTTTTGCTCTGCTTTTTTTTCTCACTTGTCCCTTAGCCAGCCTTTTACTCTTTTCTAAACTGCGAGCAAGTCTTCAAAATATCTTTTATTTCTCGAGAAATATTAACTCAGACTGTGGTCCTCACCCGATCTCTCCAATGCAGGCTTCCCTGAAATGCAAGATCAGCCCTTTCTCAGCCGGGTCTCCCTCTGTGCCGCTGTCGGGGGGAGGGGGGGGCAGATGGGAGAGCCCTTGTGTTTTCTAACAGCTGAGACATTGGATCGCACCCCCACCTCCTTTTTATTTTACAGCCGGGCGAACCATAGGCCCCTGTGTTGCGTCAAGCGGCCACTCTGCTACCAACTTGCTGCTTAGATCTTGTCTCTTTCACGAGGCTGATCTGCACGGACAGATCTGCGCTTAATCGCTGCTTCTTTTGGGGGGCGGCAGGCAGGGAGGATTTCTCTTTGCTATTTATTTCTTGCCCACAGAATCCGGGCTGGTAATTACTGCAAAGAGAGGGAAAATGCAGCTTCCCTAACTCCTGCCTGAGATGCTCTCAGTGCTGTGTGCATGCACAAGGCAGTTTCAGAACCACAGAGCTGGTGCTGATGCTGCTTTGCTCGCTTGCAATCACCTCGTCCAAAAGCATCGCCTCGGCTGGGTTTTCCCTCGGATTCTGCCTTTTTTACCCTTTTAGGAGGCTCTAGTTTTTGCGGAAAGAGTGAGTGAAGATATCACCGGACTGCAAGTTGCTTAAAATCAGGTTGGAAGTGGGCAGGGGGGAGGGAGGCGCCTTTGGCAAGCGCTTCCATGGTGCATCTCCTGCTAACTGGGGTCTCCCCCAAACCGCGGCGGATCCGTGCACCTCCCCCTCCTCCTCCTCCTCCTCCTCCCTCCCTATTATTTATAGGGTGATCCCAGTAAATCCCACCCTCCCCACCTCGAAATAAACCGAGGCTCACGATTACAGAGCATTTAATGAATCGCTCCGAAGAATTTTTTTTATGAATTAATCTCGATCAACTAGGACACCCATATTTTCAAACACGGCTATGCCCTGGAAGGAGGGGGGTCGGTGGAGGCGGGGGGGGAAGGTGAGGATAGGAGAACTTTTAGGAAGTTTTATTCTATTTTTATTTTTCCATTAATGAAATAAAAAAAACACCATACAGTTATCCGAATAAACGTGTGATTTGCTCCTTTAGGCAAAAGTCGATTAAAAAGTTAGGCGACAGGGAATATTTGGACGTCTGGGGGACCAAGCGGAGTAGGAAAGGGGGGAAAGGGTGTTTATTTCTCTCACTACATATATATCTAGAGACACATATATACACTCACAGCGGGAGGTGGGGTTGGGGGGGGTGGGTTGGACGGGGAAAGGGAAAGGGTGCCAGGAATTAATAATAGAAGCCCACAGAGTCTAGATAAGTCCAAGGCTCGGCGATCGCAGCTGCTGCTCCTTCGGCGAATGCGCCCTCCGCAAATGCTTTTTGGGGTAAGGGCTTCCCGGGTAGGTAGTTATGTACAGCAAGCCCAGACCGCAAAAAGATTCGCGAAGGACAAAGTCTCCCGCGGCTTCCTACATCCATCCATCCGGCTGCCACCATAACATCCACAGGACCCACGGGCGATCGGCTCCGCCGTCCCCCGCCACGCCGGGTCCCCACCCCCCATCTCCGCCAAGTCCCGTTCCGAAACGCAGGACCCCGCCGGGGCGAGGCGGCGCTGGGAGGGAAGGGGGGGGTGTCCTGCCACCCCCCCTCCCCCCCGCGGCGGGCCGGCGGCGCGGGGCCGCGGAGCGTGGCGGAGCGCGGCGTGTCCGCGGCCCCGCTCCGCGCGGAGGCTCCGGCGCTGGGCACGGGCGCTGCGTAAAGAGAAAACTCTCCCCCCTGAGCGCTAAATAAATAGAGAGCAGGCGGGCCTCTCATTGGTGCGGGCTAAAATCGTCACCCACCAATCAGCGGCCGCCTCACACTGCCTCGGTCGGCTTTTTTTTTTTTTTTTTTTTTTTGCTTTTTTTTTTTTCTCCTTTTTTTTTTTTTTTTTCCTTTTTTTCCCGAAAGGGGGAGAGGAGAGAAGAGCGGGAGGGAAGGAAGGATGGATAGAAGGAAGGATGGGGGAAGAAAAAAAAAAAGGAGAAAAAAAAGGCCCCCTCCATGTTCAATTAGTCACCAAATCCGCGACAAGAACATGTCCAAGAGTGCGGCTGGGCCAGCCCAGATCCCTTCTCGCTTCTGCCGCTCCCCGAGCCCCTCTCCGGGAATCCTCTGCCAAAGGGGCGCCGTTAAGCTAAGGACCAGCCCCGCCGCGGGCTACCCCGGGCGCAGAGCCGCCGGTCCCCCCGGCGGGGGCGCCCCAGGCCGCCCGCCACCTCGCGGCGGGCAGCCGGGGACACGGGGACCTGCCGCTGCCTCCTCCCCTATTCCTCCCGCCTCAGCGCGGGGACCCAGCCAGACCCGAGGGGCGACCCTTCCGGGTCGGCAGGGGACGCGGGACGTCCCCTCCCCTCCGCTCCTAAGCGCCGTCCTGGGCGCTAAGCCACCTGCCACCGCCGCCGGCGAGGACACCCGCTTGCTAAAAGTTTCCAGGACGTGTCACTGAACTCCAGAGGTCTTCTCCTGAAAGCCTGCGGGGAACCAGAGGCCCCGCCAGTGCCCGGCGGCAACGAGAGCAAGACAAACACACGTCCGCGTCGCGGCCCGCCCGGCCGCCGGCATCCGGAACGAGCTGGGGCAGAGACCCGCGGGGGACCGAGGGGACTCGCATCCGGGCCCGAACTCCAGAACTTGCAGTTCCACCACTGCCCCGCGGCGGCAAAGGGTCCCGCGCGAGCGGCACGGGAAACCCACGCGTGACGCCCCCGCGCGCGTCCCATCCCGCATGGCCGCAGCTCCCTCCCGACGCTGCTGCCCGCCGGGCGGCACGAACGACGCCCCGCGCCTCCCGAGCCCCCGGCGAGACCAGCGGCAGCGGCGCGACGGAGCGGAGCGGAGCGCAGGCAGGACGGGCAGGGCGGCCGGGGCAGCGCAGGCAGCAGAAGTTTGAAAACCTCCAACACTTACCTGGCGGGGCGCGTCCCTGGCCGCTCCGGGGAGTCCCGCGCGGGGTGCAACCATCACCAACAGTGTTTTGGTGTTTTTTGGTGTTTTGGTTTTTTTTTTGGAAAGCCCAAAAGCAAAGCGTCCCTTCCTTCAGGTGTGTATATAAGTTACTGTACTGTGTGGGAGGGTCACGATCTCACTAGGTGCAGAAGATTCCCCAGGATTAACCCCTCCTCTCCCTACCCCTTCTGCAACTTGTTGAGGATTTTATACACACACGCGCGCAGGCACGGGCACACGGGCACACACACACACACGGACGGGAGAGCAAGGAGAAAGCGAGCTCCGCGGAGTCCGGCTGCCCCCCGACGCCGTTGTGATTGGATGGTCTTTTCATGGAGAGGGGACGTCTCAAGTCGAAGTCACGATTTCTCCTCAGTTTGGAACCATCTGTGACTGGAGCCATGACGCAGCCAGAGCACATTACTCACTTTTACAGTCACGACTTGGAAATCCGTGCAGTTTCCAACCAAAATTACACCGCCACCATTGAATTATTTAATAGGATCCAGTTAAGGGTAATCTTATGCATTGTGTCAAGTGAGGCAACGATCTAGGAGGGGAGGGCTGGGAAGGCGAGGGAGGGGGCGAGGAAGGAGGGCATTTCTTGTTTTTAATGCCTGTTTTGTAGAGGTATATTAAGAGTTGCAATGATTGGCTACACGTGTTGTAAAGGGTTTTTTTTCTTGCTTAAAAAAAGCAACCAAAAAAAAATAGAGATCTGGTCCGCTTGTAAATACGACCACGCAAGCTCGGGGAAGGGACGGTTTAGACATTAAGAGGAGCCGTGGGTGGAGTACCGTGCTGTGAATTCAGGCGCTGGTGTTTGATTAATTGCAAGAAATTATGTCTTTTGTATGCCTAGATTAGAGCCATTGCATGCGGTCTTGGCCAGGAGGTGCTCTCACCCCAGCCCAGTGTACTGTGCTATACTGATGTTCATGGCTGCATCATGCCATTGTCTGCAGGATCCGCAATTGTTGCTGGGCTTTGTGTGGTAGGTGCACCATTTTCTAAGCTTGCTTTTACTGCGAGGCCACGGCTAAACGTGCTCCGGGGGAAGCTCCTTGCTTGGTTATTGTCTGCCTCGTGCGTTTTTCATCCTTTGCAGGTCTCAGTCTGCGGCTAAGCCCCCTTCCACGGCGGTTTCGGAGGGGATACCATTGTCCGGGATAACGCGGTGGTGCATGTGAGTGCCAGACGGTGTTTCCTTGTCTCTTTTAATGCAATCTGATGACATGCCTTTGCTAGCCGGAATGCCTGCGAACATGCATGCTCGTAGACTAGCGAGAACTTCCCTGGCTCCCAGAAGCGGTGAGGGGGTGACGGGTGGTTGCAGCACAGAGGTAACCCCACACAGCTACTCCGTATCCACCACAACAAACCCCTACTACTTCGCCTCTAATTCAGTCATTTCACCAACTCCGCTGGTGAGGGTATGACTAAGGACTCGAAGGACGGGCAATAATAAAAACAGACGCTCTCACACACGCGATCTGCAGAAAGTGTGAGCACTTAGAGGGGAAAAATGAGGTGGGAGGAGAAGGGGTGAGTCCAAATAAAGCAACCTATAGCCTCTTATTTTGCGGAGCACCATCATCAGGTACAGGCTCTTTCAAACGCACGGGCGGGAAGGGCAGGCGGCGCCGGGCGGAGGAGCGGCGGCGGGGAAGCCGCCGCGGGAGCGGCGCTGCAGGCGGCGCAGCGCGGCCCCCGCCCGGCGGACACCGGGACCGGGACCGACTCCCGCCCGTGGCGGGAGCGGCGGCGGCGGCGACGGAGCGGCGGGTTCAGCACCGGGGCGCGGATAGCTCCCGGCGGCCGCCCTGCGGGAAGCGGCCGGCCGGCGCCCCCGGCCCCGCCGCCGGCTCTGCCTCTCCCCCCGCAGAGGGCGAAAATAGAGGGGGGGGCGGGCAGGGAGAGGGGCTCAACAGCGCCGACAGAGAGAGAGAGAGAGTTGCAGCTCGCTATTGATTCAGAGATTTACCGACAGGGTGATTCCCCTTTCTGCAAGAATTCCCTCTGTCTGAGCTCCGGGCATGCACCAAATTCATGATGTAGACGAGTATAACCCTCTCGCTTTAGAGGAAAAGTAGAAAGGAAGGCAAAAATAATCCAGGCATGCATAAAATAAAGACAAGACTCACAGCCACTCTCTGTATCATGCACAGGAAAGATCACTACTTACCCAAACGGGAACTCCTCAGTTAGGGGAGGGAGGGGGAGGAGGGGGAAAGAGGGGGGGCGGGGGGGGGGGGGGGAGGAGGGGGAGAATCCAACAATTAATTTCCAGACAGGAGTTGGAAAAAAAATACTGCGGTGATGTCCAGGTTTTCTTCCACCCGCGCTCGCTTTTTATACAAGTGCAACCCTCTGTCTATTTCTGGAACGCGATCAAAACCCTGATGCTATTTTTAGCAGGTACTGGGGAAAAAAATCCACACACAAAGGCATTTTGCTGGAACGCTACGTCCAAAACATTAAATGTGCATTTAGTCTGCCCCCCTACAACACAACAACCCCCAACCATGCACCCCCATACCCCAGCTTCTTTCTGCAACACCATCTACATTTGCTTTAGGTGCATCATTGCAGAGAAAAAAAAACACCACAACAAAAACAAACAAACAAAACCCATACCAAACGACCCAAACTGATCGCCTTCCATGCTGTCCTATTGCACAAACCCCTAATCCACAGTTGTATTGAGTCTGTCTCTGTGCCTCTCTGCCTGTTGCCTTGCAAGCATTATTGTGTCTCTCTTCCTCCGGAGTCTTTATAAAGTGGGCTTTGGAAAAAACACAACCACCATGCACCAGTTTGCCATCATGCACAAATGTGGATTTCAGGCAGGGATGCTTGCTTTGCCAAGACACAGAGATGGTTTCATGTACTGAATTGCACCCAGCATTAAGAAGGGTTGTTTTTTTAAAAAAAAATTCTACCCTCCCCACCCACTGCCTTTTCCCCCTTTAAAAAAACCCTTTGTTTGGAGAATAAAGGATCTATAAATATATATATGAAAAAAAAGGGGTGTGTGTGTTTGCGTTCTAGTAATTCACTACAAGGGGGGACTGGGGAAAAAATAGAATCATTAGGGCTTGCAGGCTGCAAGGAGCCAGCCTGAGACTCCTTTGCAAGGCTGCGTCAGTTATCAGCTATTGACGTCACGTTCAGATTCTCCTCTTCAGAGGCTCTAGTTCATCATAAAAGATGTCTGTGCTTGGAGCTTTGTGCTTGCAGTAAGGCACTTTCAATTCGAGGAAAAGAGTTAATTAGCAAGCCCCATATTTTGTGTAGTGCGGTTCTCTGCACAGTTGCACAAAAATCCTGAGGGGGCTGGGGCGGGGGGGGGGGGGCGGGCGGGGGGGAGGGGGATATGGTCTGAGGACAGGGAAATATTTCTTAAAAACCACACACATATCCCATGCAGAAGCACAGGTAGGGAGAGCAATCTGCATAGCCAGACCTTGCAAGAACATTAGCCCCCCCTCGCCCCCCCCCAGTTCCCTTCTCGTGGTTACCAATTTTAACAAAAAACAAGTTAGAAACATAAGCCTGTTTTCTGAATATTTGTAAGGCAAACAGCATGGGGTTGCTGAATATATTTTAGCATCCTCACTTTTTCTCTTTCCCTGTCACCCCCCCGCGTGCCCCCCTCCCCATATCAACAACAGCACCAGCAGCAAGTCCCCCTACCACTTTACACTTGTATTTGGCTACTGTAGCAAAAGACAGATATTGATAAAACCAGGATTAATTCTGTATATTTGTCAGGCAAACAGCCCCGTCTCCTAGAATGACGCAAATAACAGATTCTATGGCTCTGGCTTTCTATATTCTGCACCCACGCACTCTGCTTGGTCTCCCACGGAATCAGCTACAGAGAGCAATGATCCAGATTATACAGAGAGAGGGGTGGGGGAAAGGGAGAGAATATCAAATGAAATTGCAATTAAAAATTATAATGCTGCTATTGTCTGTACGCAAATGTCTAAACCTGAGCTTGCACAGTGGTACACACACAGACACGCACTCGCACCCCCGAGCCCCCCGCCTCAAACCCAGGCATCAATAGCAACCAGACAAAAGAGAATTGTCTTGCTGACAAATCCGGGGTTTATCTGGCCAAGAGAGGGATTTTCTTTAAGCACCACACCTTTCCCTGCTCCCATTAAGCAAAACACATCTCTGAAACGACCTCTCTTGCCACTAAGTGAGTGAAGAGGGGTCAATTAACAAATGCAGCCGCGAGGGGAGGGCAGCAGTAGCCCTTCCACAGTCCCAGAGGAGCTAATGAGGACCTTGAAGAGCAGATCGCCTTCCCTGTCTCCCAGTCAAAGGGATGCAGCTGTTTCTTAAAATGCCTAAAAAAAGGCAAACGCAAAGGGCTGTTGCTATTTTTAAACTCATCTCTCATTTGTTGGAAAATGGCACTAAAAGCATTAAACAATCTCCCCGCCCCGGGGACAGGCTCAGGCATACACCCCAGCATCCCAAGGAAAGCCAAGGTTTATGGGACCATCTCTTCACCAGGTGAGAATATCCTACCATACCCTGCCCACCATCAGCCCTTTTCACACCTCGCATGAAGAGAGAAGCACGATGCTGGGGCAATCAAGAAGCCAGTAAGTTATTTACTGTCTAATCTGTACACACACATTCCTTATTTATTAACTCACTTAATTATTACCAACTTCTTTTGCAGACAATGAATTTCCTAATGTCAATAAACTGCAATCAATGAGGTAAGGCTGTCTCCGCCTCTGTCTCAGCCACACAATGCCATTGTAAGCTATGGTAGTGATACAGCAGCACGCAGGGAGGGGGACATCACACACCTATATGAGATCACATCATAGGCACTGTCAGGCTTGGAGAGACAGATTAAGCATTTTAAAATGACTACACACACTCTCAGGTAGAAGTGAGCAGATCCATTTTCATTCACACATCTCTGGCATGCCAGCCACAAATCTATCTTCCCAGGACCGGGACAGATGTTGTGCTTCAGACCTAGGAGAAAAGCCCAACCTAAACCATGTTTTCACCATATACACCTGGGAAGTTGGCCTTTATAGTAGTAGCAGCCCAGAAGCCAGACAGATGCAGAGAAATACCACTGTAGGGAAGGACCTTATACCAGGGATAGACCAAGACATCTCAAGAGCCCAGACAGAGTGTAAGACACACAACATACCTTCTTTGAGGAGCTGCAACAAAGCTCATCTTGGATTAATAAAAACATTAGGGAACACAGGAGTCTGAGTATGGAGGAATGCACACCTCAACTGTCTTTTGTCACTCAGACCCAAGAGCTTTCAGATAACCCATGGCTTACTGTGGAAGGAAGGGATGATCATCTACTCTCTTCCCTCCCACACACACCCCAAGAGCTTTGCATTTCTCTGTAGTGTTCACTTTTGTGCACATGAACAGAGGAAAGCTGTTCAGCTTTAGTTTTTGTCTGTCACAGAGAAAAAGGTATCAACCTGGTTGTGTACAAAGGATGATCTCTGAGGTGGGTCAGGAGTGGGCATACTGGCAAGCCTTGCAACTCCTGGACCTCGGGCCCTCTCCAGCCATAAAGATACCTGGAATACCCTCTCTGCTTCACACCCTGAGCAGCTCCTTGCAGTCACATGTGTGGGTTATTTAGGTTTGATTTTGGTTGTTTGTTTGTGTTGGGGATGGGGGATTTGGTTTATTTTTTTTGAGTTTCTTTTTCTCCTAAGCTCTCTAGTCTTAGTGAAAGAGCTAGATCTTCCTACCAATGGGTTTAACATGTTCTCATGGAAGCTGTAGTACCACCTTTCACCCTCATTTTCATAAAACCCTGCCTTCCCCTTCGCTCTCCCCTGTTTCTCCAGTCCTATGCATCATCTCCATCTCAGCAGAACCATCTCCTGTGGTCCCTGCCTGCTGCTAAAGGCTTAGCTGAAGTGACGTCCAGTGCCCAGAGAATCTCTCGCACAAAAAAAAAAAAAATAAATGGAAGCTATCCAAAATGAAAAGAATGTTTGGCAGGTGACCATGTACCAAACAGCAGTTCCCATTTCTCCTGATCATTAGAAGCACTAAAAAGAAAATCTTCTATCTCGATATTTTAGTTATTAGCCATCTCATTTTTGAACAATTAAGCCTCCCTGCCAATGAAGTCTTAATGAAAGCAATGGATCCTGTCCTCTGTAAAGTGATACCTGACTGAAGCGACTGAAGCAGCACAGTCCCCACCACCTGCAGGTACATGACCTTTCATCCATAGCTACTGAAGATGCCAAAGGGGCAGCCCAGTTTCTAACACATATGCTCCACATATTGAACTGTCCTCACTCTTGGAAATTTCCCTTTCAGACTCTGCCCTGATGGATAATGTCCCGCATTGGGGTACTACTATTTTTATTAATCGTAAAACATTAGCATGCACAAAATTGCTGCTCAAAACCAACTATGACACTTTAAAAGCAGTATACTTTGAAAATAAAACTATTTTAGTGGTATTCATAACTTGTTCGGGGTTTTGATCCAGCAAATTCAAGCACCACCTCTTTCTCAATTTGGCTCTGCTGTAGTTTGACAGTTACTTCCTCAGAACTTGGAGTTCTGCTCACCTGTTAGCCATTCAATAAAATAATTGCTATAAAATATTCCCCTAACCCAGTCTTACTTCCACTAACATTTCAAGTCTGTTCTTGGCCTAGTTTACCCAAGCAGCTGAAAGACATGTGATATGTTCCAAACATAAGGAGAACAGAAGATAAACAGAAACAGAATGAAGTGCCACCAGGATATACTAGGATCTCACAAACTCACCTCATCTTTTTGAATAAAAGGTACAGGTTAATCAATAACTTCTACTAGTTAATTCTTGTTACAGGAAAACATAGAATGCAGAAGAAAGAGTAATAACATTGAAATGGAAATAAATTAGAGCAACATCTATTCAAGAATTTGCTGGTTTTTATAGGGGGTGGAGTATATGCTAGTGAAAGGACTGAGGAAAAGTAATTGCTAGTTAAAGCAGAGGATTAGAATCTAGATATTCCTCTTCCAATCACAAATTTGCTACAACAAATATTGATCTGAAATTTCTCATGGAAAGGCTTTTTCTTGAATAATTTTGAGGTCCTCAAATTTTAGATGAAGTGCCAATCACTATATGCTTGGCATATCTACTCATGAAATGAAGATAAGACAATACTCACTTACCTAAAGAGGATGTTCTTGAAGATATCTATAGCATTGAGATAATCAATAAAAGTCATCAGTAAGAAGACAGCAATATTATAAATAATCAGAGATTAGAGCATGCAAGGAAGCCAAAGGAGGAAAGGAACACTTTACCTCCAACATCAGAATGAGAAACTGCAGTACATTAGTAAAGAAAATCTCACCTGTGTCAGAAGATCAAGGACTTACTAAGACTTCAATTTATGGATCATTTTGAGAACCTAAATGCATATACCAGGACACCAATAAATAGACAACTTGTGCAAGTATCATCTTACAGAGATTGTATTAATAAACACGTTGAACAGTTTGGGGTTGAAATGTCAGTATATGTGGGTTGCTTTGTCACCATTATCTTTTCTGTTTACATTATAGATATATATCATTGCTATAACATGTAGAAGGATAGAAACTGGATTTTCCTCCAATGGCTGCAAAATCAGGCCCTGGAGACATACTTCTGCATAACAGGGATGAAAAGAAGAAAAGTATTAGCATAATGAAGCTGGTGGAAGTACTAAGGTCTCAATATTGAGGATGATATCAAAAGAAACTCATATCACTTCTTAATAAAAGTTAAACCTATGGAAGAAATACAGTGAATAAGCATCATACTTCAGATACAAGGAGCATAACCTTTGAGGAATACTGCTACAAATTTGATGAGCCTTTACACTAAGATTTGATTTTCATTAGCCTTTAAAATGAAATTTGTCACAAATAAGACCCACGACCTTTAACATAATGTGCACATATATCTGGCAATCACCTTAAAGAAAGAGTTATAAACAAGACCAAAAGATAAGACAACACTTCAAGGTAAATTATACAGGAACTTGAACAAGTAGAAAATAAGAGAAGGCTGTGATGAAGAAATGCCAAAAATCTGTGTCAGTCTTTACCTCAAGCTATCCAGTATTACAGTCAGTGTGAGAGAATGGGATATGGGTAGGGTGATATCAAACTAATTTAGGAAGAATTTATTTTCTGAGATAAAAAATCATGAAGCCAAAGGATCCATCAAAGAAAAAAAAGTCAAGTTCTCTCAAGGCAGAAGACAGGCAGGTGGGAAAAAGAAAATACATTAATTTAGCTTCATTTCTTAGATGGTGAGGTAAAAGACAAGGTGAGATGCCTAGGGTTATGAAGACATGGCCTTGTGAGCTCTTATCCTGACCTATGGTGCTTCTGTAACACTGTTCTTTGCTTGTTTGTTGCTTCTGATTTGTTCTTCCTCATAATGTAGTTCGATGTGGCTATCAAAAATTGCAACAAAAAATTGCTACTCAGCCAGAAAATGTAACACATATTCAAATAAGGACAGGGTGGTGATTTCATCATTCACTCTTCTACTTACCTTTTGGGGTAACAAAAAGTCTCAAATTCACACTGTTCAGTAGTCCTGGAATTCCTATCTCTCTGGACCCCCAAATTACAGAAATCCACATTCAGTAAAGCAGAATCATCTGGTAGTTTCCAATAGCATGAAGGAAAATTAAAACACAAATGGATCAAAAGATCTAGATCACATATGACTTTTTGTCTGAACATCTATTTTTGTCCTCAGTTAACATTTATGCACTGTGTGCTAATAGCAAGTTCAACCCCATAAGTGGCACCAAGATCCAAGCTGTTTGTGCTCAGATCCAAGCTGTGTTTTCTATGAGCAGTTTACAAATTAAGCCACTGGTTCCCTGACTGTGACTGGCAAACCATCGGTGTGTACAGAACTTGTGAAAGTCCCAGGAGGACCAGCTGGGCAAGCACCAATGGCTTTTACTTTCCCAGATGCTGGATCTTCTCAACAGAAACATGGTAGAATTCACATTCTTTTATTTTGCCAATAAGTGACTATGTCTACTAGTACATGGTGTTATTTGGCCATGAATTGGGAGGAGCTCATTCATGTGACTGGGCATTGGAGCAGAAACATCTATAAGTTTTTACTGCTAAGACATGCTTCAGCTCCCCTAGGGAAAACTGTGACAGCTGCTGGACTAACAGCTATCACTGAGAAGACAAGACAAGCCATGAAATTCACAGGAAGAAGGACAAATTTCATTACTTGAAAGAGTATTGGCCCTTTAGAAAGCCCTCAGGAACACCACTGCCTTGCACACACCTGATCAAACCACTACCACTAGCCAATATATGGCAAACTGCAGGTAGGGGAACTACAGTGGTTCTCTCCATTTTCTCCCCTCCAAAGCACAGGATGGGCAGCAGCTCTGTCTGGTCCTTGCTGTGGCTGTCTGTACATCCTTTTAATGACAAGAGACATGTATTAATACTTACAAAGCTCATGATGTGAACTGGATGGAGAAGTATCATACAGATCTTACTGAGTATTAGTAGAATATCTGGAGATCCATGGATGAGCAACAGAGAAGTGCAGGCTATTATCATATTGCTATAAATGCCTGCTGCAGAGCCAGGGGATGAAACCCATACAGTTATGCAAATGTCTCACAGATCACTGTTTTGTGCTGCTTTTGCAGTAATTGCAATTATTATGGGGCTATATGAACAGAGATACAAAGTCTGAATTACATTCCAGGTAATGATTTTCTGAGTAGTTCAAGGTTTGCATGTAAAAGCTATTCTGAGTTGTTGTTCAAGACTGAGAATGAATATTTAGCTAAATTTAGAAATGTGTTAATTTTTGTTAATGTTAATGTTGTATCAGCTGATTGCTCCTTACATTAGCAACACGTCACAAGTTAAACTTTCAAACATGAGCTCCATTATCATATGTTGGCAATCTCAGATTAAGCTCCCATCCTACTGGGTGCTGTGCAAATCCAGAACCAAAAAGTAAGAATGTGGAACATTCTAGCTGGGAGTCAACACTTGAAAACAGCATGGAGCATTAAAATAAAGCTGGATAGTTATTCAGGGGGGACAAAAAGTAAAAATAATGACAGATTGTGTCATTGTTACCTACCCATCTGTGATGTGACAGGTACTGGACAAAAGAATGAACAAGACTCAATACCTGCCCCATGAGGTTACAATTCAAATGGAAGGGCACAAAACAGAGTCCTGTGAAAAACAGAGGAAAATTACTTGTGTCCCAGCATGGTTTTATATTTTGGAATAGTTATATTTTGCAGAAATATTATTGTTCTATTATAAATTATATTATGGAGTTAACATATAATTTATATTATAAATAACAGTATTTATATTGTGCAGATAATTTTGATAGGATTACAGAAAGTGACAGACAAGATCATAGACAGGAGACCTTGGGTAGTACAAAGAGAAGTGGGAAGTAAGCAAGCAGAAAGAGCAAGATGCATGGCCTCCACTCACAGTGGGAGTCAATGGGGAAGCTGGCTAAGTCTGAAAAGCAGGAAGAACTGAATCTTCTACACAACAAGAATCTGCAAGAATGTGATGCAATAGAGAAAATATGAGGGCTGAGACAATCTGAATCCTATTTGTGATCCAGGTATTTCAAGGGGAAAAATGTCAAAAATATCAAAAATACTCCAAGGAGTATGAGGATGAGTGGAGCCACTTGTCTTGGTACTAGGTTTTCAATTGAGAAAGCAGAGGTGAACTAACTGGGCAGTGGGACTGCACATAGGTGTCACTGAATTTTGGAGTGTCTTTCAGAGAGGTCTGCAGTGAAATTGAGAGAGGGCAGTCCTTCTGTCAGACAGTTTGTGGACTTGTGTCCTCTTGCTCATATTTCTATAAATTAAAAGGGAGTCCAAGTAAGAAACTGTTTTGCTCTACCTCACCAGCACTGACCTTTTGTCCAGTCCTTCTACAGAATGCATAGTTTAGTAGAAGAAAGAGTTTTGCTTCTTGTGTCCAGAGTTTATAAGGTAGTGTGGGGTTGCCTCTCTGAAGGCTTTTCATAGGAAAGTGGTACTTTCATTGCCCATTTACTATGAAGAAGAATGTATCCAGATCTCCAGAGGTACTATGCAATTCTTGGTAAGACCATTTGGAGAAGTACTGTGAGAAGAAATACAGGATTTTCATCTATATGGCTGTCCACCTGACACTTAATATGCTGTATGGTGACATAAACAACCACCTTCTTAAATAAAAACTTCACTTTAGAATTGGTTTATGCAGTCTCCTTGAGATAAGTTGCATCACAGCACATAGTTTAACATGAGAAAATCAGGAGTAGCAGAAGACCATATAAACTGGGAGGAGTCTTAATAAGGAATATCCTTCTGCACAAGCATCTAAACCAACATAAGCATTTTCAGGATAAGATCCTGTGTTGATGCAGTCCTGTTCCCTGTTGGGCTAGGAGGAGATGGTAGTAGAGAGAAAGGACAGGGCAGAAAAAGAGGTAGTGGTTAGCTCTTTCAATACAAAGAATCCTTCTAAACCTGACATGAAAAGACGCAGCATCTGGAAAGCTGCAGGAGGGTAGATGAGCAGTGTGCAAGCTGGAGAATTCCCTCTATTGCACAAGCTATGCAAATGTAATTGTAGGCTAGAAAGTGCAGTGACTCATAGGTGAAGTGGATGTGAGAATATCTGGGTTAAAGAGAGTTTGTATGGAGAAGACCATGTGTAGGACCTCAGAAGTCCCCAGAGAGGAGGAAGTGAAAGGATTTTAATGAAAACCCATTACAGAGAGTCATCCTGCCACTGACTGCTTTCTTGAAGTGTCAAGGGAGGAACTCCTGAAGCTGTTTAAATCTGATGGCATTTCAAAACATTCAGATATCCAGATCAATCAAAGATTTGGGGGCTGGGATAAGGAACAGAGAAAAGAAAAGATGAAGCACAAGCCACAGTAAACAAGGGGTGGGAACAACTTGAGGTTTTGCCAGAAGATGATCGAGATCATTGAACCAAAAATCAGAGGTGTTAATGCAGATAATGAGGGCACAGGTTGGACGCAAAATAGCACCCCGAGGTGATGCACTCCAGCTGCTGTAATGTTATATGGAGGAAACAAGAGAGTGGCACTGTCCTGTGCTGTTTCACCTTCTGCAGTCTCACTACTCAGATGACCCCAAAGACACATGCATCAAGGTTCATAGGAATAAAACACAGGATTTCCATGTTTCCCTAGCTGGACAGGCAAATGAGAGATGAGGGGTCAACAGATGGCAGTAGAGGTGATTCAAGTCCAAGTTAACTTGAGATCTCCATGTTTCTCTAAGGGAGGTGGACCAATGATGCAGCAGGCATCAGAAGAATTAAGTGTTGGATGTGTTCAAGGCCAGGTTGGATAGGGCCTTGAACAACATGGTCAAGTGGGCAGTGGGGGGTTGGAACTAGATGATCTTTAAGGTCCCTTCCAACCCAAACCATTCTATGACTATGATTAAGAAATGAGTGCTTTGTTACCAGCAGCCCGTTCTTGACAGGTCTGTCCTTCATGACAAGGGGTGAAAATAGCATATGAGCAAATGTGAAGGGAAAATGCTGCCTCCTAACCACCTCACTTTTGACTTTCTCCACAACCTGCCACGGCTTTGACTTCCACTGCCACCTCACCCTTCTGAGGCACTTGGTCATCACCCTGCTGTTGCATGTTGTATCCCCTCTGAGGTCAGGCTGCTTCATTGCTCTGCTTAGTGCCCTGAGATTCCTCAGAAGAAAAAGCACTGCCCAAGGTGCGACACATTATCCACATTGTGCCCTGTGTCAGTTATCACAAGGTATTACTCTTCTGGTTATACAGAACTTGGGCAGGATCATCTGAAGGGAAAAATATTTTCCACTGGTTAGACCAGTTGGTTCCTACAGCAACTTTGGAAACCTTCCCCTCAGACAGTGAAGACCATCCAACTTTTTCCAATTAAAAAAGCTGCTTGAAATTAGTAATAAATCAAACCCACTCTTCTCAGGCAAGATATCTCTTGATAACCACGTTGAGTGTGGCAGCAGTAAAGAAAACCAGGATGTGCACCACAGATGGCTGCAGCCAAGGTGGAGACTAAGAATCAGTAGCTGCTAAACCCCTACTTCTCTTGAGCTAACAGTATCTGCAATTTGCAAGCCACCAAGAATTAACCAAGAATTTTGGCATCTTGGCTTGAACGTTGCAGAGCAGCAAACTTTGGAACCTGTAATTCTCTTTAATTTCTCTATAGATCAGCTATCAGAAATTACTATGTATAAAGATTTCCCTCTACAGGTGGTTAGAGCTTGTAACAGCCTCTCACAGCCTTTCCTGCATCACTTTAATTAGAATTTTGCCTCATCATTTACTTTGTTACTATTTTACCTATTTCCCCCCCTCCACTATGGACTTTCAGTCTATTCCCAGTGGTAGCAAATTCTCTATGCAAGAAATGTCAACTCCCTCCCATTCTCCTTAGCTTCAACATTGCTGACTTTTACTCTTTCTGCAATTAAAATTTCATTTGCAAGCTCGTTTCCCGAGTGACTTGACGCCTTTCTTCTCCCCCCACCCCAAAATGTGACAAAATGAAAGTTGCAGCCTCTACAATAAGTGTGTGTGGGTCTTAAATGCATAGCTCCCTGCCTGCAGTTTGAGCTTGCAAACTAGCATGCTTTCCTGCAGGAACATCAAATGCACAGGACACACGACACGACAGCCTAGAGAACTCTTCACAAGGAGGGGGAATGCAACGCTGTCCAGTCTTTTCCAAGGCAGGCAGCCGAACAAATCAGAAAAGTCTACTTCTTGTAAAAGCATCTAACAACTGAAATTAGAAAACTTTGCAAAAAGCAAAAGGAAAACACCTGCACACACACACACACACACACGCACGCACAGAGAAACCTACCTTGCAAAATCTTCTTCACTTATTTTTGTATGCAAAGAAAAAAAATCAACAAAGCAAAACAATCCCCAAACAAAACAAAAATAAATAACTCCCTCCCCTCCAAAACTGCTTTCTCCTCTTCCCCACGCCTTAGCTGGATTTCTAGGGAATTTGGGGACTGGTGGGAAGAGCCGAGGGTGGAGGGGCTATATAAATAAACTAGAGCGTTTCTAGCTGTGTATCGCGAAAGGCTGTGGGTTTCGCGTAATGTGTGCCTGCACTCTTCCAGGAGAAAGGCAAAAAAAAAAAAAAAAAAAAAAAAAAAAAAAAAAGAGGGAGAGAAAAAAAAAAAAAAAGAAGCCAGTTCGTGTTCAGAGCCTGACTTGGAGACAGGGAGAAGCAGCAGCCCCCTCCTCCCCTCCCCCGCCGCCCCGCCGCCCCCCCGCCCCGCCGCCCACGCACCACCCCCGCACCGCCGAGCCCGGCACCTCCTGAGCGAGTGCGCGGGACGGAATCGCTCGGCCCCCGCCGCCCCGCACCCCGCCGCTGCTATTTATAGCCCGCGGGCCCGGCCGGCCGGCGGGCACACGCGTGTCCCTGCCTGCCTCCCTCCCTCCCTCCGGGTGCGTGCACAGCCACAATAACGCTGCCTTTCACAGGTAGCGAGGGTGGGCTTCTTTTCCACCACTCTGCTTCTCACCGCAGGTTTTTTTTTTTTTTTTTGGGGGGGGGTGGTGGGAGGTGACTGCCACAGCCCCCGAGGGGCGTGAGGGGCGCGGGGTGGCCAGGGAGGCGGCGGGGATGTGTGCGGGAGCCGGGCTGCTGGAGCGGGCTCCCAGCCCTTGGCTCCCGGTAGCACAGTCAGTTCCTCCAGTGTGTGCTATTGACCTGCATTGACGTCATTGCGTCATTAGGTCTCCCTTAGAAACACTGACTTTCAAAAATAGTATCAAATTAATTCAACTGGCAGAGAGAAGCCACTAGCTGGAATGAGCCATAAAACTCCAGAATCTTCAGCCTGGCTTTGCTGTGCCAGCCCACCCCCCTCCCCCCAGCCCCCCCAGCCAAGCGGGCAGAAATCAGATTGTATGGAAAATACCACCGATGGAATAAAAAAAGAGAGAGAGAAAAAAAAAAGGAGGGGGGGAAGAGGGAGACTAAATTAGATTGCAAACCCTAGACCAGCCTCTCTCCCTCTCTTTCCTTTCTCTCTCCCCTCCTTTCCCTTTTCTGATCTAAAAATATCCCCCTTGCTTGAGCTGACTGCGGTATCTTTTGTGTTGCATCTTTCTGTTTTTAGCCCTTGCATGAGGCATTGAAGGGTGGCCCGCAAGAGATCAGAAGCACAAGATATTGATCTATCGATACCCTCTGGGGCCAAGAATTAATTTTAAATGAAAGAGCTGCACCTTGATTTTGGCAGTGGGTGGGTGGGCAGATGACAGGGGTTATTTTAGGATACCATTCACATTCTGTGAAGCCGCAGCTTCCACTTTCTCCCTCTAGATTCATTTTAAAAATATCTTTCCTTCCTCACCCCACCTCTCTCACGTGGACCTGTGGGCAAGCACATGTCACCCCCATTCATACAAACACAATGCAACGGAGCAGCGGTAATTTGCAGAGATGGTACATTCACAAACAGCAACCCAGCCGCTTTAATGCAGGTTGATTTCACAGAAAGGACACTGCAGCCCAGAGGAATTTGATTAGACTGGTGGCTTAAATTTGCAAGCTGTTTATTGGGGTCCTTATTGTCCTCATCCTAAGTTAGCAAAACTGATTTAATGTATCTCTCTCTCTTCCTTTCTTAAAAAAAAAAAAAGTAGGAGAAAAATTCCATTTACACTGTAGATGGTAGACCTAAATCTTAGAACCAGTGGTAAAGGACAGTAAAAAACATTGACAGTGATCAGCTTTTGCGTGCTTTGCATCAAGGCCCACGCCCATGGCCAGATACAGCTGTATCTATCCATGACCTACACGATGCAGAGCTGTACATACATGCCAAATAGCAGATCTAATCCTGCAATGTTCACAATTCAGGAGAGTGAGGATTTGGGGTATTTTTTTTGCATTGGTGAAAATATTCAGAAACAGAGGCACAGTGCTAGACAGTAATAATTTGCAAGATCAGGCCATAAATAGGGCTCTAGCCCCGCAAACATTTATTCACGTGCCAAGTGTTAAGACTGTGACTAATCTAATTTGAGATCAAGGGGATTACTCATAGTAGTAACATTAAACTCATGCATGTTTGCAGGATCAGGGCCTAAATGATTAATCACCACTGCAGCTAGGCACTTTTGGGTACACCATTTATTACTTACAATACTTCAGCACCGTATACACTCAGAAGCATCCTGGAGAGTGTGCATTGCTCTGCTCTAGTAAGGAATGAGCATCATATTCTGCTGAATGAGGAAGTATACAACACACCCCAATATTCATATGTTTGATCTGATTTTTGCAATACTGATGAACGTCCCAGAGGCCCTGGCTAAAACCACTTGGAGCAAATTTGGAGTAATTTGAGCTAGAAGTTGTAGATGCACAGCCTGCCTGAGATGGGCATCTCACATGTCATTTGTGTGCACAGAGGCTCCACTCTTAGTTCTGAGGGAGAAATAAAGACTGAAAGCAGGGCCATTGTATGAATCATTCATTCATGCATTCATTCATCTTTGTACTACTATTATTATTGTTGTCATCATCATCATCCTCATTCTCGTTTTGCAAAAGATGTTTTGGCCAGTGGTCTGTTCCTTGATATTAATTTCTGCTGGTGCTCAGCACCAGTGATGACACTCTACTTCAAAGGTGATTGACCTTTGACCTTAGGTCCCCACACGAGCTTGTGGCAAACTATCCAGTCAAAAAAAGTGAGTTGCACGTGAGAAGAAAGACGTGCTGAGGCAAGAAGGTTTCCAGGCAGCTTGCTGGGAAAACAACTAAGTGACCCACGTGGATCACAGGGTGCTGTGGTCTGTTGGCTAAACCTGAGCAGCACCCGTGCACTGGGCAGGTGACTTCTCTTGACAGCTTTTGGGAACAGAGTGATAAACATGCTTCTCATGTTTTACAAGAGCTCCTTTTGTCCAAACTCCACTATCTCTGATTTTAACCAACATTTGTGTGTTCTCTAAAATAAACAGTCCAATGTTGTTTTAGAAACATAAGTAGTCAGGAAAAATCAGTAATGACTTACTGAGGGAACACAGAAGACAGTTAAAAACAACAGGATTAGGTTACCTGGAGCAAGGAAAGTGAATGCAGTCGAAGAAAAACAAGCAATTTGGTCATCTACTCCAATAAGTCACTGACAAAAAATCCCTTTAGCACAAACTATTCTGAAGTTTCTAAATTTTTTATGTTCTGGAGGGAGTGGACAGAGGGAAGCCATGTGCACTGGCTGAAGAGAGGCAGGGTGGGTTGGCTGGATGCAGAGGGAAGAGGGGTCTGGAGGAGAGCAGAGGAAGGAGAGGATAGGATTCTGGAGGCACAAAAGCAATTAGAGTGAGTGGGTTAGAAGACAACAGGAAAAAAAGCAAGGGAATAGAGCTGGGGCCCTAGCTCAGAAGTATGGTGAAAGGCCTGGTGCAGAATGAAGGCCAGGTAGGCAGTTAAGAATACAAATTAGAAACACTTCCCATTCCCCTCTGTTTTAGTGCAGTAGAGGGGAATTCTGCTGGGCATCAAGCCTGTCTCTAGCCAGAGCCACCTGGTGTTGTGCAGACATTGTTTTCCTTCATGTGGCACTTTTGTTTGACAAAGAATGAGTTTCTGAATTTCCAGAGCTGTAAATCCCCTTCCCAATGCACCAGGAGCAGCCTGGAGCTGTCCCTTGCCTCTTGTCCCTTGTGCTGCCATTCTGTGCATGGTACACCCACACCTCAAAGCACTGCCATGCTCTAACTTTCCCATAGATATGTCAAATAACCTCCAAGTGTGATGTGGGAAGCAGAAGGGTAAAGTTGGGATGGACATGTGGGAGGAAACAAGGGAGGAGAGCTGCCAACAGAGCTGCAAGGAGAAGAAGGAAAACGTGTCAGAAGGTAGGAAGGTACCAAGTGTGGGTGCAATGAAAGAAATTTCAGAGGACCTGAAGCACTGTAGGAAGTAAAAAGAACCCAAAGGAATATGGTAGATGAAAGCAGTGAAAAATAATGTGAGAAGTTGATCAACTTCAGAACCAACACCCATACCTCACAGGCCTTTGGGGCACTTTGTTTCAGGTCTCCTGCTTGTCATATGTGCTCTCTTCACATTTATCCTCTCCACCTTTCAAAGTGTAGTCAGTGGCCCAGGCTACTCCACAGTCCTTCCCTCGCTCCTCTTTGGAGCCTCTTGTTGGTACCTGCAAACATAGGAGCATAAAGAGGAAAGTGGTGTGCAAGACAGTGAAGGAAATCCAGTGCGGGGATCGGGGCTCTCAACGTGGAAAGGATTGGGTTTTTCTAGGGGTGTGTATGTTTATGTGAACTGAAGAAGACTCGGTATGACTTGGTATCCCCAAAACTTTGCTTAGAGGAAATTAAATTTCCTTCATTACCTTTCAGGAAGTAGAGAAGCAGAGAGTGGGTGAAAGCAAGCAAGGAAACTGAAGAGACCCAGAACTGTGTTGCATGCATTGCTTTTTGCAATGAGACCTCAACTCTGCCCTCTGGGTTCTGTGACACAGCAGGGCTCTCACCTGCCATTGCATGCAGTATGGAGACTCCTGGACAGAGTCTAATGTCTCCCTTGATGTGGCAAAGCACAAGGTAAGGTCACACAAACAAATGAGTGCAAGCTAGGCTTGGCCACTGTTTGAGCGCTGAGTCTACATATATCACATAAAAAGATGAATTGACTTTTCCCTTTCTATACAGATTTCTTCTGTGTAATGACCTAGTTGACCTCTCCCAGTGACCAGGAGATCACACACAAGGCTGCAGACAATTCCTGCAGACACATTGGCCAAACCTCTGCTGGTGAACCAAATAACCCACTCACCATCTCTCAATGTAGACCTTGCAGTGTATCACGATATCAGCTTTCCCAAGCTACTCTGACAGACAATCAATACAGCTACAGTCAACACAGTTAATACACTCAGAATAGATGCAGATAAATGCTGGATTTCCAATTTGTTGTCTGTGATTCTAATAATAGCACACCCAAAGAGAGTGTCTATTTATTAGGCTCCTCAGTTTTTGCCATGCCATTTCCAGGAGCTAATGCTAGCAGCTCACAGTTAAGATCGTGTTGGGAAAGGATATTTCTTTTAACATTTCATTGTTGACTTCTTAGGTGTTGCAGTCCTATGACTATTGGAATTTTCTAGAAGAGCAGGGAGTTACCACACCACCTGCGCAGCAGCAAATGTTGTAAACATTAAATAATAGTGAAAGGAGGTAGTTCAGTGCACACAGTGCTGTATGGTTCAGTATAAGAGAGCGTGCTGTACACAAGGAGATTGCAGTCTAAATGAGGAACTGCACAAAGAAGAGCAATTAGAAGAGAGGAAGAAGGATGGACAAAGTAAGCTACCAAATTTCACTGTGGGTGGGACAGATCCATCTTGCTGTTTTCAGCTTTTAAATCAAATCAGCGTCTTGTATTTAAAGATTGTTAGTGATTACTGCAGGAGCTTCAGTCCTGGAAGAAGAACCAGGAAATCTGGTTCATGGCACATGGCTTTAGGGGTATTAGAGGCCACAGGCTACAGAGAGCACGAGGCTGTGTCTAGCCTCAAGTCAAAGGAAGATGTCTTTTTTCCCCAAGTGTAGGAGGATTACCCTTGGAATTTGATGTCCAAAGGAAAATTTCTGGTCTGCACAAAGTACAAGGAGTGAGATGGAGGATTTATCTGGAATTTAGCAAAAGCAAAAAGTACTACCAAAGGCCTAACAAATTGGTAATATGGTGAGAGGTGACTGTCCTGCATCTCACCTAACCAAACATGTCCCAAGGGCAAGCTAGGCTTCCCAAAGCTTTGCCCATGCCACACACAGAATGTTGAATGTTGTGGTGTCGCTGTCAACATATGAATTAGCTTCTGAAAGAGACTTGTATGCAGCAGCCTTGGATATGACATCCCAGGCTTTAGGCTGAGTTTGTTTCTGCTGATTTCTCTAAAAAATCTTATCACACACACATGCTACTGTTTTGTCAGAGGATCTTACATGACAGAAAGCCCTTTGCAGGTTTATTTCTACCTCTGCTGCATTGTACTCAAAATTTTCAGACATGCCATTTTAGGAAACTCATTCAAGACTTAAATCTGTTTCAGACTACAAGTAAATCCAGCCTGTTTCCCCTCATCTTTTTCTTTTTTTTATAAAACCTTGCAGTACCTATGTCTTGCTTGTTCCTGTGCAGAGGCAGAGATGGACACAGAGGGAAATGTTACCTTCTGACCTTCATGATGAGGGCATTCCCTGCCTATTTAAAATGAGGAAGGCTGAATTACTGAAGTTAAACAATGGTGGCTGTAGGCCTGGTCCTCCCATGCCTCATTACTTGAGGAGGCGTTCCTTGTGACACACCAGTTTGTCACTATGGAGTAATCCAGTATCTCCCCTCCGCATGCTGTAGGGACAGCACCGGTACTTCTCCTTAGTGCCTGGCTTTCCCCTTCCCCCTCCCCATCAAAGAAAGGAATGGGAAGTGGGAAATAATCCAGGGAGCAGGGCAAGACTCACTGTCTGCAAACCCTGCCCCTTGCTTCAGCACGGTCTGTAATGACTGGTGGAAGAGCCCTTGACTGGTCACAGCCCATGGTGGGTGGAGGTCTGACAGCATTGCCCAGACACTTGGAAGGGAAGGGTTGCAGAAGGAGGGCATGGGCACACAAGGCAGGCAGAATGAGGGTTGTCTTCCCGATCCTGATATCGCTTAGGATCATCCTGATAAATTAACTTAAATTAACTGTCAAATTCATTCTTGGCTGAACTCCATATCCTGGAAATTTGACTCCCTGCACATCTGGCTCCATTTTGGATTGAAAATACTCTAAAACTCTAAAAAGCCAGTAAACCATTTGTGAGGTGACAACTTATTGTGAGGTCCTCAGACAGGAAAGCTTCTGTTCATCTCATATTTTCTTTTATCCATTTCATTGGGAAATTTGTTTGAAAGCAGGACTTTACAGTGGTCTTTAGCAGTTCCTAGTGCTTTAATTCATTAGAGTACTCACACACACCTGAGACCATAGAAGGGCTGGGCTAAAGCATTCCCAGGGGTCCATGCTTTCTGTTCAGTGCTCAGTCCCTCTCTCTTCCTTCTACACTGGTTCCCATTTGGTGAAACCACCCAAAGTGGTGAAACACCCTAGTGCTCTAGGGCAGAAAGAGACAGCAAAAGGTGGGGAACTTACATGGTGAGGATGGGTTCAGCCACACCTGGCTAGGAGGTGGATGTCAAGTTTGCTTAGAAATAAATATTCTGCTTGTAAATATGCTTCTTAGCCATTAGCCTCCTCTACTGTCACCTAGTGAAGGAATTAAAAATGTTTGGCAGCTGAGAGCATTTGCTCTCAGAGCATTTGCTACAAGACCTTAAAAAACTAACACGGCATTCCCAGAACCAGCTCGAGCCTGTGACTATCACTAAGATGTTGCTGGCTTTAGAGTTGCTGCTGTCATTACTTTCAGAGGAATCTGGGAGCAGAATTAGGCTCCCTGACTCCCTCACCAGAGCTCCCTGCTTCAGCAGGAGAGAGGCACAGAGAGACCCCAGGTGCCCTTTAGACCCCCACCACTTCTCCCTATCTTTCTGTTTCCCTGGGCACAAGCCCCCCGGCCAAAGCTCCCCGTCACTACCCGTGTGTTCTCCAGCAGCATTAACTTATGCACACACCATTCACCAATTGTTCAGCTTTTTTTGTCAATGAAGGCACATTTTATGAATTAGAAGAGCACATGCCCCCTTGTGGCTTGACTTCGCTCCCTGCTCCACACCGCCAGCCCCCTCCGCACCCCGGCGGGGGGACTCGGGCACGGGGAGGCTTCGCTCGAACCTGCACCGAGGTTAAAAATAGCCCACGGTACCCGAAGAGATGGCCGGGGTGTTTAAAGGATGAGCTGGAACGACAGCATGCAAAAAAAGACAGAAAAGGAAAAGAATTAAAAAAAAAAAAAAAAAAAGGCAGTAGCTTGAGCAATAGAGGGATATCTATTTCTACAGGGTTTTAAGAAGGGTTTAGTTAATTGAACCAAACTGAAAAGTAAGGCAGCTGACACATATGCAAAGTGCAGTCTCCTGCTCATCCATGGAGCAGGTACAGCACAGCAAATGGCTTCTGCCTGACCTATATGGCTCAGACACTCGCTAGAGAGCGTGAGTGGAGCTGATTCTTCACAGCCTTTTCTCTCCTCACCCTTTCCAGTCCCTAACACAGGATTTTCTGGGGTCGACTATGGTAGCAGTTTAATCACAAGAACCAATTTTACTGAGAATGAAATTAATCCCATGACCTAATTCACAGAGGGACTCCTGAGAGGATCTGGGTACAACACTTTGATTTGGGAAATACAGGACTAAAGACCAGAGGAGAAGAAGCAAGACTGACAGTGCATAACCCACCCATGGACCTCATTTGCAATCAGGGTCACATCCTGCAGTTGTTATTCATGGCAAAACCCAAAGAGATGAAGCCAGAACAAACCTCCAAAAGCCAGCAAGAGCCCTGGCATCATGGGTTGTGGGATTTCTGTCTCTGGGATTGTGTCTTGGGTTAGGAACTAGGAATGCCAGAGATCCAATTCCAGCTATCATATCACTCCTTTCCTGGGAAAGTCTCTGTGAAATGAGGATTTAGTTCTCCACCTCCTGGGGGCTATGTGGCTGAATTATAGATGGTGGAAGGTGAAAAGCAATAAACAAGAAAGCAACCAAATTGCTAGCATGAGGGAAGAACAGGTATTAATGTAATTACGAAAAATAAAATCTTTGTTTCTGCAAATGTGGGAGGGCGTGCTGTCTTATGGTTACTGGAGACAGGGAGAGGCAGGACTCCTGGTCTGCAATGCTGGCATGTGTGCAGCAGTCAGGGTCAAACTAAGTACTCAGGGCAGTTTGATCCTTACTTGCAGTTGCACATTCTTTGGTCAAGGATTTCCCTGTTACTCTGGAGGGAGTACCTAGCACTGTGGCGCCCATGGCTGGTATCGTGAGGGGGTTGGATACTAGACATAAACCACACAGACACACTTGTGCATGTGTATATTTGCAACCCTTTTCAGTGTAACTGTGTGTCTACATCATTAAAAACATTTTTGGGTTGGTATCTTACCTTTATATCTGGAAACACAAAGACCTTGATCATGATAAGGGCTTCTGAGAATGGACATAATAAAAGTTATAAATACAAACAGTAGTGGGTGTTATGAATGACCTTTGTTTCCTCTGCCTTAGACAGAAAGCCTTGTTTTCCAGTAAGGCTTACACAGTCTTATATAGCTTGTGGGATGTTTTAGTTCATGTGACAGTCAGTTTAAAATACTTGTGTGGAATATTTCACTTGAATGCTTTCCACCTTCTTCTCTCATACTTTGCAACACAAGTTTCTTCTCCTGAGTGAGCAGAGTGTCTCTAATACAAGCAGTGGTGGCTAAACCTGAAATTGCTGTGTATTCTTCTTCCTTGGTCTTGGTTCAAAACATTAAGTCTAGCAAATAAAGCCCATTCACACGTGGGGAGAGCTAAGCCAGTAAACTAGATCTCTCTTTCCTCCTCAGAAATGCAGAAGAAAGCAGCTTGCTAACTTATCTTTCCTGGGGCAAGGGGCCAGCTCCTTTGGCTCCCAAAATGAGACGGGGACTCAACACTTGGTGGAAAACTTGTCATCACTGCCTGTTCACAGGAGCAAATCACCAGGACTGCATCCTAAATTTCTTCAATATGCTTTTCAAAGGTGAAACACATAAGATTCTACCCAGGAGAGAGCAAAGAGGCTTTTGTCTTACTAGCTTTGTAGCTCCTGTTAGAAATGTCTGGAGGGCTACTCCAGTTAGTGAGGACGTACTAAGGATACAATATAGCCCAAATTATCCTTGGTTCTCTGTGCTACAAAGACATCAATTCCACTAAGTTGGTTGTGTCATGCCCAGCGAGCCCCCATCAAACTGACCTGATACAATGGGAGCTGGTGGTGATCAGGGCTAACTCCAAAGGGCACTAGGAGCTCCCACCATCACTGGTTGTTGGCTGGGGAGAGATCCAGTCCTGCTTCTGTGGCCACCACCACTCCCAAGCACAGTGCAGAGGGTGCTTGTTCTTGCTCACCACATTTGCTCTGGTGTGGTCCAGGGACTTTGACCCCTGTTTGGCTCATCTGGGGTGGGTAAGATGAGAGTCTCTGCCTACCCATGCTGGGGAGGCTCTGAAAAGGAGAACTGCTTCCCCCTGCCCGTGTCTCTGGCACACCTGGTGGTGCCTGAGAGGGTGAAGCTCTTCAGGTCTTTGCATCGATGCAGCCTTAAACAGGGAGTGGGAGGAAGATGGCTGGTGATGGGCTGCCGAGCTCTTTGTACTGATGTTATTTCTGCATGACAGAAATTATGAATCCAGGTGGTTCACTCCTTTTGGACCCAGCGTTGGAAGAGTGAATGGTAAGAAGGCACCTCATAAACCAGGCAAAGGTACAGGTACAGAGGATAAAACTGTCCTATCATTTCCCTGGTGTAAACCCCTGTGGGGTCAGAGCAGTCATATTGCCAGAGTTACTTGAGCCCACTGCAGCTACAGATGTATTTTGTATTTTACCTTCCCTCTTTTTCAGTTCCTTGTCACAGTGGGGATGTGACTGTTTGAGTCAGGCAGGGCCGGCAGCCTGCCGTGCCTCGGGAATGGAGGTGGGCAGAGGCACGAAGCGCCGGGGCCGGCGGTGGGGAGGTGGGCTGCGGCGGGGAGCATATCCTGCCCTCAGCCGGGTGACTACATTTACCTTGGGGATGTTCGGGTTTGTAACGGGGTTGTTTGGAGTTATTCGCCCCCCAGCACGCAGGGCTTACGTGCCTGTGCCTAAAAATAGAGTGGAGCTCGGCAGGCCCTCAGTGCCGGGAAGGAGGGCAGAGGCAGCGCTGCCCCAGCGCGGCGGTGCCGCAGGGCGCGGAGCGGAGCGTGCCGCTGATGTAACCGCGTGTGTCCGGGCCAGGGCTGGGATGTGTGCCGGCTCCGTGCTGTGTGCGGGGCTCACGTGGAGCCACTCCCGCAAGGTGGTGGTGTGGGGGTGCCTGGGGCATGAGGACGCGGGGAGGGGGCCACCCGGGCTCTGCTCCCCCGGAGGGAGCAAGGGGCGGGGGTGCGGCTAAGCTGCGCTGAATCCCCTTTAAAAATCTGCAGTTTGGTGCCTTACTGGGTTTTATTTCTCTCTCCGGTTCCTCTCTAGCCCTGGAGTTCTGTAGTAGCCCTGAATTAGCATGTCACGTGTATGGCATGTGGAAATGAATCAGGGGCATGTGAGGAGGAGGAGGACGCCTGTGTCTGTGTTTGCATCCAAGGATCTCCTCTCACTCTGTGTTTGCGTAGGTGTCTAGCTCCCTTCTCCCTCCTCCTATCCCTGCCTGCCTCTCTCTCCCTGCCTCCCTCTCATCCCTCCATCTGGCCAGCCCAGCTCTCCCTGCCAGCTCAAGCAATACCTCAAGCAGAAACTGCAGCTTTTTACCTGCACCCCATTAGAAAAATGGGGTGGCCCTAAGCTCTGGACATGTACTCAGGGGAGAGCATGAAAGCACACTCACTCCCAAATCAAGCTCTCCTTCCTGCTCTCCACCTTCCCTGGATTTTTGCTCCTTAGTCAGCACCTCAAGACCTGCAGACTGCACCAAGGGCAAGATTATTAATGCTAACAACAACAGAGCACAGCCGCAAACTGAGCCCCAGAACTGCCTCATCAGTGGGTACATTGCCCTCACCCCCCTTTTAGGGAACTGCCACCAGCACATCTGCACATAAAGCCAGGCATGAATCAAATCCACCCATGAACAGGGAAGGGAAAATGTCCCCACTGGGGCATGGGAAGCAGGCAGGATCCCCAGGGAGAGGGGCCAGGCATGGCAAGGGGAGCTTAGACTCAGGGACAGCTGAGGGAGCTGGGGAGGAGGCACCGAGACCCTCCTGGGGGTTGCCACGCATATGCCATGGTTCTGACTGTCTGCTCCAGCCAAGGTCAGAGCTTGGCACCCCAAAAAGGGGATGATGCCAGGGAAGAGTTGGGAAGTACCCAGTCCCGAGTCAACAGGCCACATAAGCCCAGAATTCCCAGACCCATTTATGACTCTCACTGGACTTGCTGCCCCCTCCCATTGGGACAAACTCCTCTTTTTTTTAGATTCTCCCTCTGTACTGGGTGAGATGGGATGTTTCTGCATCTCCCCAAAAAGGCAAGTCTCACTCTGACTAGCTCCCAAGTACTCCCCCAGGCAAAGGTTGCCTCAAGATGGTTTCATTCAAAGCCCCCATACTAACCAGGAAATAGCTACCTGACCAAATGTCTTCCAAAACAGCTTCTGTCAAGCACTGAGGACAGCTGTCCTTGTCCACCTCCCCCCAGCTCCTCTCCACCTTGCATGCCATGGTCCCCCACTTTGCACACCTCCTCTGCTCTGCTCTCTGCCCCTCTTTGCCTTCCAGGCTTTCCACTGCCCTCCTCTCCTTGCCCGGGTCCCTGTGCCCTGCCCTGCCCTGTGGAATGCCCTGTCCTGTCCCCCCCCCGGGGCTGCTGCTGCTGCTGCTGGCAAGGTGCAGCCTGGTGTGGCGAGAGGCTATAAATAGCTCCGTAAGCTCCACTCTCACTGACACCGTTTGGACAGAGGACGGAAAAATAAACAAAGGAAACTCCAGGCTCCAAGCAGCAGCTACATTCCTCATGCTACATAGTGTCAGATTTTCCTCCAAGGTGTGTGGGTAATATACAGATCGGCACTGGGGGGCTGGGGGGGGGAGCAGGAATCAAAACAAATTATACACACCCAGTGCATGTCAATATTTTGGTCCCTCTCATTCTGCCTTGTAGTAGTTAAGCACACACAGATTGCCTATATTTAGAAAAGGGTATATTTTTAAATACTCTGAAATGGAGATTGTTTCCATTAATAATGATGGAGCACATTGGAGGAGGCAGACCTGGTGAGGAGCTGTCGAATGTTGCTTTAGTGACATATAGAGGCCCGAGAGATAAAGGACAGGGCAGGAGCAGAACAAATATTTTGAAATCAAGCAGTGATTACTCTGAAGTTTGCAGTTGTGTTGCTATTTTTACACAGGGGGCTGTTTGCACGGGGAACTGTGCTGTTCACAGTTCCCTGGTGCAGAGACTCAGACAGTGGAAGAGGAATTATACTATCAGGGGTTTATTTTATTTTTGGGTTTTTTCCTTTTTCTCCCCTTTTTTTTTAATTGAGGACAGAACATACACTGCAGCAGAAAGGTTCAACTCAGAATGGATGAAAGAAGGGATGGACACAGGAAAAAAGCAGCATTTATTGCCTAATTCTAGGATGCTAACTCAGCCTTGCTTAGGAAGGGCAATGACTGAATTTTAACAAAATCCTTTTTTTTCCCCCTTCAGCCTGTCATTCTCAAAATAGCCTCTCCCAATCTCAGTATTCCTACAAGGATATCTGAATAGTGAATTCTCATTTATGTTATGGGAGGAAGTAAACAACCAAATAAGATCTGCACCATAACATGTGAGGAGCTAGACATGCTAGGTATTAAGAGGTTGCCCAAGGACCTCAGGATGTGAAAAGAGAAAGAAAAGAAAAATAAAATAATAAAGACAAAAAAAAAAAAAAAGCCAGTTGCACTTACTTTATAGCTGGGTAAATAGAAGTTGAGTGACTTATCCAAGGCTGTAGAGATAGTCTGTGTCATTGCTGGGACACAAAGCCAGTTTTTCTGTCTTGGGACAACATTCTTCATATGATCAAGAAGGTGCTTCCATTTTTTTCTCCTAGATGTTTCTGCTTAGCTACTTCACAGGCAGGAGGATGTACAAAAGCAGAAATCCCAGCAATCTTCCTATTAGTCTCTCATGGAGGGACATGTACTAACCAGAGCTGCTCTCCCCATTGAGTGTCCAGCACGGTGAGGGGAGGCAGCCTCAGCAGCCTCCAAGGCCCTCCCTTCCATGTTGCAGTCACTCCTGTGCTCAGTCTGGCTGTGGTGAGTGCACGCCCGGGGCTCGGGGTGACAGCTGCCTGTGGTCACTGCCCGGCCCTCCTGCTGGTAGGGCTGCCCAGGAGGGTGTCCCTGCTCCTGTCCCCCGCTGAACTGAGTCAGCCTACTCCAAAGCTTCCTCACTCCTGGGGAGGAGAGGTCAGAGGAGGCTCCAGCATAGCTCTTCAGACACCTAGAGCAGGGAGCTTAGCGCTTCTCTCCAAGGGCTGTCCTGGTGACACTGGGGAAATCCACTCCTGAAGGGCCATGACCTGTCTCCTATCTCCCCCTCCTGGCCAGGGTTCAGCCCCTCTCCCCAGCCATGCCACATGGGGAAGGTCATCCTCCTCTGCAGCTGCCCAGAGTGGAACTGATCTTCACCAGCTATGGCAGTTACCTAACTTATCAGATCTGCACAAGCAAATATACTCCCAGCCTCCTGGGAAAACCCATTCATGCACCAAGTTTTCCTCAAACTTGCATACAGAGGGAACAGATATAACCTGACAGGTAGGAAAGCACTGGGACCAGATATTCCTGAGGCTTTCTCTTGCTTCTGTCATGGCCTGACCTGGGCAAGTCATGCTCCCTTACCCAGCAGCATAGAGCAGGAGTAGCTGGGGTAGTCACAGGGTGAGATTAATCAGTGACTTGTAAATGCTTCTAAGCTCAGAAAAAAAATGAAAGTTAGGTGATGGAAGATGCTGAAAAGTTTGGGAATGTGGGAGAGCTCCCAGTCAGAGTCTTTTTTAACCTTCCCTGCACACACAAACTGGGAAAGGACACTGCTGGGAAAGGAAAAAGCCCTTTCTCACCTGGTCTTCACCAACATCAGGGTGAACCTCAAGTTGTCAGATAGCTTAAGACGATCATGGTAGTTTTTTGGCTTTATTATTTTTTATCTTGGAGTGTTCAGCCCACAGCTTTTCTCTCAAAACTTTCTTACAAACAGATATAGTGAAAGGCAACAAACTGAGCTGCCTCCTTTCTCCAGAGGGAGAAGGGTGGATAGAGGTGGGCATATCAGGCTAAGCCTACTACACTTGCTGAAAAAACTTCCCTTGAAATATATGTGTGGAGTTCAAATCTATCTTCAGCTAAACCTTTGAATGAAAAATGAGTCGACAGCCTCATTCCGCCCATCTGATGCACAGGCGGCACACCCCACACACAGGAGCTTGGGATTTGGGGGAGAAGCAGTGGAGGGATTCCCATTAAGGAAACCCCGCTCACTGTCTGCTCTGGTAAGATGCGGGGGAGGGCTCCTCTCCTTCTCAGCGATATGAACATGAGATCAGTTGCCTCATGGTTGTGTAACGTCCTCACTCATTTGATAATTTGTGTGCTAGTCCCATTTAGAGCCAGCAAGAAGAAACCCCTTCTTTTGGGGATTAGGGGCTAAGGACTGCTACTGAGCAATGTCACTGGGCTTGTGTTCACAACTATTTGTCTTGCACCTCATTGAAACTCTTCCCTCTTCTAGGTTTCCTCTCCAAGGGAAATAGCTGCTTCACCTGGGATTGGAGGTGGGAACCAGCTAGCACAAGTAGCTAACTATGTGTGTTGTGCGACTCCCTTGGGGAACTGGGGGTCACAACGTGGGAACTGAATGGATTTGACCTTTTAGCACAACGCGGTTGCAATGTCAGCATGCTGGTAAAGAGTGACGTAGCATAGGAGACCGGCCATTTCTGGAAAACGGAAAACTCATCTTGAACTTCCAACCTCCCTCTAGTCTGCTCCTTGGCAACAGAGGATGAGATGGACCCTGGTTTTAAACTATGGCAGGTTACCAACTTCTGCAGTTGTGCTATAGCTGTATCTACACTATCACAGGTTTGGAAGTACACTAATTTACTACAAGCTCTCTCCCCAGACCAAAATAGGCTCTTGTCTTCTCTTTATGTTTTGGTTGTGATGGCTCATCAAGCTAATGGTGGCACAGACTGCTCTCAAGGGGTTGTCACAGAGTGGCAGAGCTGGAGGGCACCTGGGTTACTTTATCTAGTCTATCCATCTAGCTGGAGCAGAGTCAGCCACAACCAATGTCATTGCTGACAGATGCCAGTTCAACCTTTTTAAAGGCTTTGCCAATACCCTTTGCACACATCACCTTTTGACAGAGGACCTCCTTGTGCTCCTCCACCCTAGACAGCAAGTGCAATGGTTCAGCACTGGCCACACTTGGAGAACCTGGATGGACCTGGCCAAGGTCCATGGTAACATCACATAAAGTGGACTGGACTGTCAAACCTGGCAGGCAGCAACCAGCTTCTGTGCTAGCCCAGAAACATTAAGCAAGCATAGATTGAACCTGCACTGCAGAGCTGTGAGTCTTGAGAACAATGTAACTATGAGAGGAGAGACATCATAACTTCTACTCCTTCTTTTGGAAACTCTTGGAATCATGAAAATGAAATGGGGGTATAAAAAGAAATACAGCTATGGAAGACAGCTCCAAGGAAGACTTGCAATAGGAGGATGAGGTATAAGATGACTCCTAGCTGAGCCCCAGGACTAGGATTTCTACTAGCCTTGATGACAATAAGCCTCTAGCTGACAATGCAGGCTGCTGTTATGCTCTGATATAGCTACAGGGACAGTGGCACTGTGCCAGCTGGGTGTTTTATTCATATTTTGCTACTCTTATAAAGATAGGCTCAAGTGACTCATATGTCACTGACCACATACTACACAATTAAAGTCATTGCCTTGTATTTGATTTCTGGGGGTTAGGTTGTTGTTCTTTCTTTTCTTTCTTTCTTTTTTTTTTTTTTTTAAGATATTAATTCCTTTCCCTCTGCTCTCCTCAATTTAATTACAGCCATGTAATCTGGAGATCTGTAAGGCTCTAGCATGAGGTCTCTTGCTATCAAGTTCCCATGCTCACAATTAGCAAATGGAGACAAGAAGAGCAACACTGGAAGAAAGGGGTTTTAACTTAAGATGCTTAAGAGGATCTATGATCCTGTTGTCTCACTGACAGGAGGGCCATGGGTGAGGAAGGTTTCATGTTTCAAGCCAAGATTCAGGACACTTAAACCAGTATAAAAAAAATCAGACTTTGCTGGACTTTCTAGAGATAGACATGTCTATCTTCTAGAGATAGACAAATTAGGAGGAATTCCTAGGACAAAGGCATTAGGAGCACTAAAGGGATTTTAATCTGCCCCTGTAATGATCAAGAAACACTGAACAACACTGATGTCTGCCTGATCTTAACTGAGAAGTTCTCATTTCCTCTCAAATGTCAATGAATGCTGGCTTTTGAGCAACACAAGCCCGAAATAACTGAAATTAATTTTTTCACATTCTGATTATCAGCGAATGCTTTCCCTCTCTTTTCTTACTCATTTCATGCCACAATACCCTCAGAGATATCTCACTTAAACTTTGCACTTGCTCCTAGACAGATCCTTGCAGAGGGCAAGGGCCTTCAGCACAGTCAAGTGGAAGACAAGAGGCTTGGAAAAGTCCAATTTGGCTCCTATGGTGCTTCCCCTAAGACTTCTACACTGAACTGATGTGTGGAGAGCACAAGCACATGAAACACAGGGCACACTGATTAGCAACATTGTCCAGAAACTTGTTGGCGTGCTTTTGAGTTCAGTATTGGTCCAGCATACTTTCCATGTCATGTATGAAAAGTTATCTCTCATACCACACTCTTGCAATGCTAACTAGCATCCTCAACAGGGTTTTATCTTATTTTAGGATGAACTCAAAGTATAGATTCAGAATGGTACCATCCCAGAATTAAGTAAAGTAGATGTAGTGTTTTGGGAAAAGATTCCAAGTAAGTGATTTGGTAGAGCTCATAAACATTTTCCATTTCTAGAACAAATGTACAGACATGAGGAATCCCTTCTATAAATCCCTTCTTCCCAAGAACCCATTTTCTCCCTTTCTTCTGAGAGATAATTTTTTTTTTTATTTTCCTCAAAGTGCAGTAGAGTGTAAGCTAGCAAATATTTTACACTTGGCTTTCTCAGAGAAAACACCATACCTGTTATGACACACCTGTCTCCAAGGATCTTGCCTCTGTCACAGGATCTTCACTGCCATCTCAGATGCTATGGAGCCTCTTGCTCATGTCTGTGCTGTACCACAGTAATGGGTTGTCAATGAGAGAGAGAGACAATCTCTACACATCTCCTATACAGGCACCCCAAGATGCTGGTTGGGCCCAGTCAGACCTGAAAGTAAAAAAAATGAGAGAACTCAAAATTTGCAGACCATGGTGAGAAGGACAAGCATATTTAGGCAATGCTATGCTTTAATTGCCATGGCTGTGGAAAAATTCTTCTACGGTGGCTCTTGCTGCAGCCACAACTGAGACCTTCTGTGGGCTGTGTCCCTGCACAGGTGGTCTCATGCTGAGATTTTGAATTGCCCACAGATACAGGGAAAAAACATTGGAATAAAAGTATGTGGTACATTGGGAAAAACATCAGACCTTCTCATGGTGCTTAAACATGGGACAGATGCAGCACCTAAAGCAAGATATAATGTATAATTCCCTCCTCAGCAATGATGCTCCATTATAGAAATGAAGGATAACACAAATAGCCAAAAGCATGAATCCCTGGTTCAGCTTTCTAAATGGCAGTCTCCCCAAAAGGCAGGTGAGGGTCTGGAGGCTTGCAGCCTACATGTCCCTCCACCCTGATGTGGTACCAAAGATGACAAGACGATGGAGGATGCTGTTGCATGTTTGATACTGCAGTGGTTTGGCACTGCAGGTTTGGGAAAAGGAGGAAACCTACCTTGAAGGTTAAAGTCAGAACTGAGAATCCCACCTCCTAATTTGTGTTCTAGGAATTGTCTATTAGGTGACTTTACACAGACAACTGTGGCTCACTGCCCCTCTTTTTATAAGCAGGTTAGTGACACCAGCTGTCTCCTGAGAGTACCTGAGTGAAGCAGTGGCTGCAAAGGGCTTTAGGAACCTGAGCTAAGGGGTGAGGGTAAGAAAACATTAACTGGCTGGTAGCAAACATGCCCTTCTGCATATTGACTACAAGAAAGCAAAGGGAAAAATGACTCTAAGAGCTTCTCCTTGTCGTTTCCTTTAGGCTTCTGCTGCCTGATTCTTGTTTCTGCTTCACAGGGAATTTTTTTTTTTTTTTATCTGTCATATAGACAGAAAACTCCTGGACCAGGATTGTGAGGGGTTTTTTGGGTGGGGACAACTGCAGATAGTACTGTAAAATGTACTAAGCCTGTACATTTTAATCTTCCTATGTGGCTAGATTAAATACATTTATAGCACGCAAAATGTGCTGCAAAGTAGAAGCTAGAAGGCTGGCTTTGTTGGGCAGGAGAGAGTTAATCCCTATGGGGTGCTCATGTACGTCAGAGCAGGTTCCTGTCTGTGCAGTGCTCAGCTAGGATTGAGAGCTTTTGTTCCTTGTTGTTTTTCATGATTTCTTTGCATTTAATAGTGTTTGGATTTATTTTTTTAAAATACATTTTAAAGAGCATTTCAAGCTAGAAAATGGGGGGCAGTCTGAGAATCCTGTAGACTGCAATCCCCTATGTATCCTGAGATATTAAATATCATAGACACAGGCAGGACAAGTCCCCACCATGGCTGTGGCGTCTGTACTTCAGCCTTTAGTGCCTGTGCCACACCCTGCGTGGGCAAGTTCCCAATTTATCTCTCATTACCTGCCAGGGGGTTGAGCAAGGACTAACAAATGGTGGTGCAACTTGGGGTGGGGCTGCTTGCACCACTTCTCCAGCTCTGCCCCTCTAGGTCTCCAAAAGGCAGCAACTACCTGTCCCAGCAGGATTGCTGACCATCAGGTGAAAAGAGCCGATGTTTTTCTCCTAGGCTCCACATAAAGTCCAGCTCGAAGCATGACTCCTATTTGATTTTTGTCTGAATTTAAAACAGTTTGGAAGAAAGTGGTGTCATTCTCTGAGGACGAATCCAGCCCGAAAGGTTTGAAACTGACAGAGCCTGAGGTGCTTTGAATTATCGACATTTCAGGGCCGATGCAGTGCTGGATAATGTCTCTGCCCGCTCCAGAGGCAGAAAAGGTGAGCAGGGAACTCCCTGCCAATGGGCTGTCCCCTGGGCTCGGGAGAGACGGGCTGCTGTGAGAAGCTGGAGGGCACGCAGAGGTGAGGCACGGAGCTGGTAAAAAAAGCTGGGGAGGGTCATCTGGAAAGCAACGATCGTGAGCTTCGTGAAATAGATAAAGATTAAGCAGCTGTGACTGAAGTTTTGGCCAAAACAACAACCCACAGTGAAAGGCGAGGGAATCACACACCGCAGCCCGAAGGGCGGATCGGCGTGAGGCTGCACAGAGGAGCATTCCGAGGGCTGGGAGGATCGCTCGGAGAAACCTTCCACGGGCAAACCCTGTCCCTGCAGAATCTAGAGCTGCAGTGGGTAAACCCCTCAGAAGTGCAGTGCTGGATTCCACCTGCCCCGGAGGGGAAGCCGGTGACATCGCGCCGCCTCCTCCTTTCCAGCCCCGGCAGCCGCATCCCCCGAGCTTCAGACCGTGTGGGCGGGAGGGAAGATTCCCCCCAGCCGCCTGGGCGCTGCAGTGCCCGCGGGGAAGCCGGGCCTCCTTCGGGGCCGTTCGGCGGGCGGGGAGGCGGGGACGGGGCGGGGGTTTCCCCGCAGCCAGGGCTGTCCCGGACCCGGGGACCTGCGGGGCGAAGTGCGGGTGGCTCCAAGCAGGGGGCTCAGGAACACCCCCGCAAAACCTGGAGCTCCCAGGGAGCTACCATGGGGATTCCCGTCCCCAAAAACCCAGAACACATCATCCCCCTGCCCCCCCATCCACTCCGCAAGGGGCGAACCCGGGCCGAGGCGGGAACCTCGCGACCGCACCTCGGGCTCTGAGGGGAGCGGGGCGCCGCTCTCCGAGGGCAGCGCCCTCTCGGCTGCGGTGTGGGCGGGGGAGCAGCCGGGTGTCCATGGGGGCGATTCCACCGGGCTGGGGCCGCGGTCCGTGCGGGGGCAGAGCGCGGCGGGGGAGCCCCGACGGGAGCCCCGGGCCCGCGGCGGCGGCGGCGCTGCCCCGCCCGGCCGGCCGCCTCACGCCGGGCTGCGGCTGCCACCTGCCGGCCGAGGCGGGGCGAGACGCCTCCGGCCGTCCCCGGCCTGCCGCCGGCTCCCCCCGCCGCCTTCGGGGCCGCCGAGCTGCGGCGGGAGCGGCTTTTGTCCCTGGCAGCGAAAGGGCCGGATCCCCCCCACCCCCGGACAGGGACAGAGCGGGATATCTGCGGCACGGACATCCCCTTCCCCTTCCAGCATGAGAAACTCCTGCCCAGGGTTAGTTCAGCCCGAAGCTGGGGGTACTGGGGAAGCAGCGTCAGCCTCGGCGTGTTCCTCAGTGTCCATCGCCAGCGCTTGTCGCACTGGCAAAGCCTGGCCGAGAAAGGAATAGAGGGGACAGATAGAGGGCTGCCATGAATCAGCAGTGAGGGCAGGAAGGGGGCTCTAAGTGTACCTAGGAGGCTCCAGCGCTGCAGTTGTGTAGGCACAAAACTGCACTACCAGGGCCAAAGATGGCACACAGAGAAAGGCAGAGCAAAAACTGGGTCCTGCAAGAGTGATTCTGTCAATGGAGACCAAGAGTGCATGGCAGAGGAGGAGAACAGGTAGCATGACTGTGACAGGGCACACAGCTCAACAAACCTGGTGTGCCCAGACTGGCAAAGAGTTGCAAGACCCTCACGTCACAGCGACTCCCCCCGGGAAGATGCTGGGACAGTCCGTGGGATGGGATAGGGGAGGTGTACTGGGATATGACAATCTTACCTGCTCCTAGTAGGATAGACCATCCCATCCAAGTCCAAATACATCCAGGGAGGAGCAAATACTAGTTTTGTCCTTGACCACTTCTCATCTTTGCTTCAGCTGCCCATTCATTAACTTGGAGGTAGAGCGAATAAGGCGTGACAGTGCTGGAGTGCTTCAGTGTCAGTGACAGCACTTTTCCCGGCATGGAGAAAGACAGAAGCACGGCAAGGGGGAGGGAGGTGGTTGGCATTGCCCCACAGCCACTGCTCACACCACTACCTGCTTGTCAGCCCCTCTGATCTTACCTCTAGGTGAGGAACAAAAACACAGCTGGAGGGAGCTGTGAGAGGGAGCAGACAGCAAGGCTGGCTCTCAGCCCCCAGGTGCTCTTCCCTCTTCTTCCTCCCACTCCTCCCACTTTCCTCCAGCTGCTGCTCTTTCCTCCCACACAGCAGCTCTAAGAGGCTGGAGGAGACAGTAAGGAACAGGGGAAGCACTTACAAGCTGACAGATGCCACTGCCTGGTTTCTTTCCAGAACTCCATCTTCCTTCGACCTTCACTGTCTCCTGCCTTTGCTCCAAGTTGGCAGCAGCATTCACAGAGGTGGCCGAGCTGCATGGTGTGGATGAAGTGGGGCACAGAGAAATGTGAGTGCCTGGGAACTAAAGCTGGTGACTGAAGCCCTGGGAAGAGGTCATTTTGCTGCAAGTAAGGGAGGATTAATGTAAACAAAAAAAAGTAAAGCTCATGGGTTCTCCCCCTGAAAACCAAGCCATGCGATCCAGGATCCATTTTGCTGGAGATCTCGTGAGTAGTGTGCAAGCAAGGCTCTGAGATGGTAATCAAGGGGTATTGGTGACACTTTGAAGTGAAAGAGTCACAGGGATGAATTAATTTACATTTTATCTGCTGTGACCTTGCTGTTTGTTCTAGTAATACCAACTTTAAATGAATATTGTGAATTCATTCACACTTCGCATTCCCCTCTCAAACTTCCTAGAGTCATGCTGACAATACTAGAAGGTCTTGTTCTTCTTTTTCACCCACTTGAAGGGTTGTGTGCTGAACAAAGAAATCACAGTAACCTGGTATGCTAGGACATGCTATCCAGACTGAAAGAACTACAACTGCCATGCAGTCAGTCAAAAGGATTAAAAACAAAAAAAAAAAGCTCAGGGCTAAGCCAATACATAAAAAGATGGAAAGAAAATAAAAGCTCTGTCCCTGGATTCACACAGGTAATGGAATGGGCAGGTTCTAAGCCTCTGCCCAGCACTGAGGAAGGTTGAAACTACAGGCAAATAGAAGGGTTTGTCTTGGCTTCTCTTCTGAAGCATTTCTAAAGAAACTTCTACCCATTTGGGTTTTTTCCCTTATTTTTGTGTCTTGCAGGTCCTCCAACTGAAGAAAGCAAGCCTTGCCTACACTAAAATACACCAAGTTGTTTGTTCGTCTGGTCAAAATGTCTTTGAAACATTTTAGGAGAAAGTGTTTCATAAGAAACACTCTAGGCATCTAAAGGCACAAAATATCCTGTTTATGAAAAGGGACAGAGGGTTCTTTGTCAGAGTACCAGAAGCAGTGCTGCACTGATCTGATCTGCTCCTGAGGAAATGCTGTCACTTGGGTTGCAGCCACCCAGTTTTCTAAGAGCTTTCAGTGATGCTCCTGCTAAAGTTGGTTATTGCATGCAGGTGTAGGGGGTGTTGCTCTAGATATTCAAAGGAAGGCCCATGTAGACCCACAGTGACAAGATAAGAACTCTTGTAGAGCTCTTGCAACCTGATGTGCTGACTAAGCTGCTCCAAATAATTAAAACTGCCCTATGATGACAGTCAGGAATTAATTAAGTAGGGTTTGGAAGATCATTTAATTCACCTCTCCCAGATCACTGAAAAAGACTGTAAGACACTACTGTATTCAAGAGATAACACACAGATTAAATAGATTTTAGACCCAGTTCTCATTATGGCAGTGTAATAGTTAATAGAACTGGTTCAGTGACTGAGGTAGGGTGCATCATGTACTTTTTGTTGTGCAAATGTGTGCATCCAGCCATGCTTAGGGACACACACACCCTGCCATCATGCCACCCACTTGCACAGCAAACTGCCCACACCCTTGTGTGACAGGTCCCCATGTCACACAAGACAGAACTCACTGTTTGCAGGTCCCCAGGAAAGAGGGCAAGAGTGAGTGGGAAGATGAATCCCTGTGTGTGAGGTCTAGATTGGTTTCCCTGGTGTTAACACCTCAGTTACTGGAATCACATCCTGACCCTTCTTTTCCAGAGGTAACTTCAATCTAGCCTGAGAAGGCAATAAAAAAGCAGATTACGGATGCTGTACAGTCTTATTATAAAAAAAACTTAAAATTGCTTTCAAGCAAGTATTCTACCCTCCCAAAGAAGTCAGTAGGCTAAAAGCCAAGCTGAGTCTGCTCAGGCCTCAGTTTAGTCAGGAAGGCATGCCTTAGATAAGCATGTCACAGAAAAAGTGAAGGACAAAAGCTGTTAATGATCTTTTTTAACACAGAAGTAGCAGGCTCAAAAAGAACAGATACTTCACTGGAAACTGACCTCTGGGACTCCCAGCTGTAGATGACCAGGAGAGCCTTCGTTCTCGTGCTCTCAGGACGTTTCTGCACTTTGGCTTGTCCCTGGGCCAGGGAGGCTGAGCAGCTGTGGCCCTCCAAACTCCATGGGCACGCTGACCGTGCAGGAATGCACGTCAATGCCAGGTGCCCCGCTGCCTGCAGTGGCTTTGCAACATTGACTCACGGCTTCTTAGGCGTCCTTCTCCTTGTTTTGTGATGCCTCCAGACATCCAGAAGGAACCATCCACTTAGGCCACTGCTTTGTCCTTTTCACTTTGTCTGGTTCTGCCACCAGGAAGTCTCTGATGGTACAAAAAGCAGGACCCTTGTCTTCCTTGCTTCTTCTACCTGGAGCTTCCTCTCTCTTCTTCAAGAGTCTCCTCTAAACCACTAAAGCCTAAAGCCTGGTTTCTTTTCTGTTTTCACAGAGAAATCATTTTCCTACATTAGCTTCTACCATAGCAGTGAGATAAGACTGGCTCCTCCATCCATTTTTGTTTGGATTGCATCTGCCCACAAGTTGGTGTCCCTTAACAACTTTTATATACCAATTCTTTGCTCCTCAGCATATGAATCACAAGACAGGGCACAGCAAAACACACTCCTAAGACATAGTGGTAACTCATGCTACCATACTGTAATCTGTAACAGCTGCAGCTCTGGGGAATAATTTTTTTAAAAAAACAAAAAACCAAACCAACAGTAGAATTAGACTATTATGATTAGATTTAGATCAAGAAGCAAAACAGACAAAAATTTTCCATTGAATTGTAGTAGAATGATGATCATTGATTTATCAGAGTATTATTCTCGGAGACATAGGGATGGGTTGGATTTCAAAACCACCAGTGGTGTCACCATGGAGGGACTGTGGCCAGAAGACTTGACTCAACAACTGTCTGCTCCCTGGTTAAGGCACCAGTAACCACTGAAATTCTTCTGTGGGCCAGTGTCTGGGGCTGTACACCCTTCAGAGCAGAGACTGGCATTTCTGTGAAGTACCTGGCATGCCATAGGCACATATAAACATGCACAGCAATACACTGTTGGACTACTAATAACCCGATTCTGAAGGACTGGAAATGGAAGGAGAAGCCTGAAATTAGATTAAAGAAAAAAACCCCAACAAATCAAAACAACCGCATTAAGAAAATACCCCTAGATTATAAATACCACAAAGCTAACTCCTGCTCACCTGTATTCAAAAGCATTCCTTCTCTGGCACTGTCATTGCATCTCCTCTGGGACTACTGAACTTGAATACTATTATTTTTGCTCTGAAATCCAGAAATAGATCATTAGGTTTAAAAGTTTAAAAAACCAGCTACTTACAAAAGTTTGAGGGAATGCTTTTTTAAGCAGTCAGCCTTATCAAAACACCACTCCTAATCAATCCTGAGCTTTTCAATACTTAAAAATGAAAAAAGCTTAAAGTACAAGAACCCTCTCCCTTAATTCAGATTGTCACTTTTTAAACTTTCTTTGTGTGGAATATAGGTGGTACCACTCTTGTGCAGATTCCCTAAAAATGGTAGTGAAAACAAATAGCCTTTAAACTTACTGCCTTTTCTTTTGTAGTAGTCATTTGCACAACTTTCTGTTGGCTCTCACAGATGACCAGCCAGTGGACTTCAGCAAGAGGACCACAAATTGATAGGAAAGCTGCGTAAGCCTCAGTGTTCACAGACTCAAATTGTTTTGTTTGAATAAATACTGGCACACTTGAGTACATTCAGCAAATCAAGAGTAAAAATAAAATCAACAAAACCAATCCCACACCTGACAAAGCCTTCTCTTGGGGGATGTTTCTTTTAAGAGAGTCTCATTGACTCAAAAATGGCCAGCTGGTCCTCTAAGAATCAAGACAACCTGCAGCACTCCAGAAGGACACAGCTAAGTAATGCTTGAGATGGGAGGATCAGCTGAACCTGCCACACAGCATCCAGTAGCTCTGGAGAAGAGGAGCTCGTGTTTTTCTGAATACCCAGGCAAGTCCTTCTAAAGCATTTTCATTCTTTCATTGCTGATACAGACTTAAACTTGGCCTATTCCGTTTCATAGGTTGTTTTTCATTTGGGTTGCTATTATTCATAACCTCTGATTACAGCAGTTTGTCACCCGAATTCATAACCAGCAATAATTTCAGTCCCAACCAATGCGCCCCCCCCAGTATGTTCTAAAAAGACATCAGACAATGTGTGGGAGGGAGAGATACAGCAAGGAGAGGAAACATGTTGCCTAAAGTCATACAAGGAGGACAACAAGGGTAGGAACATTACTGACCTGGGTCCAAATGTGGGGGGGTTCCTAAATTGGTACCCAGACAAGTTAATGGCAGCTACTGCAAATTGTAGGAAGCAAAAGCATCACAATACAGCAACAGAACTAATTAGCATCTTCAGCTATACCATACTATTCTTAGGGAGAGGTTGTGGGGGGGTTTTGTTTGTTTTTGGCATTTTTCCTGTGAGAGGAAAAGAGAGAGAGTTATAGAGGGGAAAAGAAGTTTGTGTGCAGCATCAGAAAACTTTTCTGATGGCCATTTTCTATCATAGGTGATGCAAGGTGTCCACAGATGATGTCAGTCTCAATTGCATTTTAAAACCTCTTGTTTGAATATGATCCTATGGTCACACTGGATGCCAATATAGTATTTCAGTGTTTCCTTTCTTTGTATGGCATCAGTGTAGTCCTGACCAGTACAACTAAGGCATCAAGAGTGAATCAAATCCAATCACTTTATAGATACAAGTATCTGATTCTTTTCCTGTACCATTTTCCCTCAAAAACCCCTGAATGTCAGGAGCTTTAGAGGCTATCTAAAGCCTCTAAAGTGAGGATGCTGAGGATTTTAAGGATGCTATCTGTGAACAAATGGATACTTTTTTCCCATTTGTACTTCATTCCTGGATATGCTGAAAACAGCTGAGAAAACCCCATCTTTTTGGAGGAGAGAGGATTTTGCCATTTACCGATGGTTATGTCATCCCTAAATCAGACTACTTTGTGATATGTTAAGCAGAGCAGTCAATGTGAAATGAGTTACTAAGCCTCATTATTAGAAATCATACTGAAGTTCAGTTTGTCAAAGGTATCCAAACAGTCCACGGAAAGGAACAGGCAATTTGTCACACTCTACAACAGGGAGGGTAAATCACCCTCTCAAGGTAACCATCTTTCCCATTCACGAAAGACAGAGCCCAGACAACCACCTTAGCTTATTTTGAAATAAGTTAAATGGAAGAAGATGCATGTACTCTCTGAATAGGTATCTTACCCTGCAGAGAATCACACTTTTGCTCTTAGAAATCCAGTGGCCTCCATTTCAGCATGCTGCCCAACTTGTTTCCTGTTCATACGATCAGCATAATTAATTTTAATTGACTAACATTTGAACACAGTCAAAGCACTGAAGCCCACCACTTCTTGGCATTTATACAGAAGGGTTGAAGGCATGGAGATGAGAGTGTTCCATTAGCCTTCTCCAAGGGCAGCAGCCAGCATTCCCTAGCAGATCACCAGGGGGTGAAATCTTTAAGACACACACTGTTGCTAGCATTAGGCCAAGTTTATGCTCCCAAGTAGATCTTTTTACTTCCCTGCTTCAGTTGGATGTACTGCTTGTGCACTACATATCTAGGAATTACCTAAAATTTCAGGAAATACAGTTAAGAGAGAAGCATAGGCTATTTTAAAATTGGCTGTATGGCAGAGAGAGCACACAGTAGCCAAGTAGCAAATGAACATCTGTACATACAAATTTTATGGGCCTAAGGCAGTACACATTTAAGTACTTACCCAAGATTCAGAAGAAAAACCCATCATCAGACTACTGCAGTTTTCAAGAACCATTTCTAATGGGCAAATTCTCTGAAAATGTGAAACATAGCAAGAACAGCAATGCCCTGCTACCTCCTTGCTGGCAGTTTAAAGTAGGACCACACACAAACTCAGTCTCCTTACATTTTTGCTTGATGTCTGTGTACAGTGCATCTTGCTGGATTTCTTAAATAAATCAGTAAACACTGCAGTAAGCAAGATGTAAGCTGGTGTGAGTATTAATTACCAATTTCAAGTGCCCAGCAACATTCTCTACGAGCATAATCCTTGCTGATCCAGAAAAGGTCTATTTTAATTCCATCTTTTGTCAAAGCCATGACCACCAGTGCTCCATATACTGGTGCTTTAGGCTCTTAAGGACCAGCCTTACTCTAGACTTAAATCTCAGCATCTCCCAGCAGCAGTGAGACAGATGCAGTAGAAAAGAGCTCAGTACATGGCAACCACTTGATTTAACCATGTGATACATTAGGAAACCATGTTGTAAGGTACACAGTCTGTACCAAGCTAGGTTTTTGCATACATTTTAAAACTAGTATATGAAATGGAAGATTTACCAAATGTATTTAAGTGACTCCCAATACTTATTAACCACTATAAAAGTGAAGCAGACTGCTTAACAAAACTGAATAAAAGCACCTGTTCTGCACATTAATTCAAGGAAAAGCCTTTGTTCTTTCTTCCTACATCAAATGGAAATTCTTTCCATTTACTTGCACCTTCCTTGCTATTTTCCCCTTTCACAGCTCTATGTCAGAAATCTTTGTAATTCATTATCCCAGTCCATGATCCTAGTGGTGGTATTAGACCTTTCACGAAGTAATCTTGGAGTTTATACAGAGATACAGTTATGCCTGTCTCCAGCCAACAACATTCAGCCTTCCAGTAGCCTTGGGAAGAACATAAAATCTGACATGCTGTTGACTCTCTTGACAAAAATTTGACAGGTTCACACACTTTTAATAAAAATCTACCCAACAGCAGCACTTGCTCATGCCTCTGTCAGAATTCCTAGATAAATGGAAATTACTTGCAATAAAACAGAGGTAAAATTTGCATTAGAACTGCTCATCTTCAGTCATATATAAAAATATTCAAGGATCCTTTTATGAAGTACTAAGTTCCACTATAATAAAAATTACACTGATGTCACAGTTTCTACCACTGCCATACTTACTCTTAATTTGCATCAATGAGACAGGAAAAATATTGGGGGAGAAAAAACACCCAGTAAGTTCAAAAGCATTGTTAGTTTTTTAAAAAGAATCACAAAGAAGCATGTTTAACACTAGAAGCTGCAGAGTGGCTTACACGACAGCTGAGTTAGTTAACATTTCCTTATTTCCTTCTGCCACAAACAGAGTGAGAACAGCGGTGCAAGGAATTTTCCAAGGGTATGCAGGAAATCATTGTCTGTTCAGGATTGTCCAAGGCTTTCCTGGCTCCCAGCTCAGTCTGCTCCCAAGGAAAGGCTGTAGCACCTCCAGACTAACCTGCACTCTTGTGAGTGGCGCATCACATACACAGTACAGGAGAAGCTGTGAGTTGTTCATAAACAATTTATTTTATTTCAAGTATGTGCCCTTTTTGATTCTGGAGAATCATGTCCTCCACCAACCAAAGACAGAACTGATTTGGAAATCTTCCACCTGACTTTTTTGCTGTTGATACCTTGACACCATGTCCCTCCTCCTCCTTGGCAGCTGAAAGTATGGCTCAGGGTGAGCATAAACTTGCACCTCATTCCAAAACGGCTAGAAATACAGTGAACAAAGAATTAGTAAATCAACCACTCAGGGAGGCAGAGGGCTATGAATATACAGACAAATATAAAAACATCTCATTGGGATTTTTTACCAATTTTTTTTTTCCTGCAAGTATGATTAAAAACTACTTTGACTTTAGGGTCCTGCTGTTACCTCCTCCTCATTCCCCAACAGAAACGAAGAATTCCAATGATGCTTCATGTTTCTCATGTTTTTTAATAAATATTTAGAAGTCTGTTCCTCTCCTTCCAAAAAAGCAGGTAATGTGGTATGGAGTGAACAAGACTGGACAAAGCATGAGTTTCACATGGATGAATTGCTGATTATCTCTTCTTACTATTTGGTATGGTTGTGTGCTTTGCATTTCCAGTCGCTTAGATTATAAGACATGAAGCAAGTTATTTTGGATGCTGATGCCAATCTGAGCATTACGGAAAAACTAACAGTGCCTAGGTCCTGTTACAGGTGGTCATGGACTCATGGAAGTTTCTTGGTTTAATATTTACACGGATGTTTTAAAATTACGGTCTGTGAAATATATTTTCCAAAGATGCTCCTCTATTTGACAAAAAAATAATAAAAGTACCCTTGATCCAAATCTCATCTCTTTTTAACAGTCTTGTTAAAAATTTCAATTCATCAATTTATCTTAGCACACTTAAGAGCAGAATAGAGAATAATGACATTTTTAAAAAAGAGAAAGATGCTGATCTCTAAGGAGACCGCCGCTCTTTTTTCAGAAGTAAATGACACTGAATGGTGCGGATTCGGTTCTTTGCTGGGGCAAACTCCGGCTGAAGCTTTAGTGTTGACTCATACCATTTCATGGCCTTTTCAAACTCCTCCTGTGGAGAAAGAAACCCGAGTGCAAAGAGTCAGATTCTAAAAACAGTGAACACATTTTCTATGCCTTTCCCATCCCAACCAGTTGTGCAGCATGATATGCACAAAAGTAAAAAAACCAATCCTTGTGATTTAGGATTTTTTTCCTTCTCCCACAAATAACTGATATTTTTTTGGGCTAATGACTCAATTCTGCATAATCCATGGAAAGGAGTCAAGTTATTGCTGAGAATTATTGACCAATGTTCTCGCATTTTCTTTTTAATATTACACCTCTGTATTCTTGCTGCGCAAGTAACTTCTAAAAACAGATTTCAGTCAGAATTTGAGTAGATCAAAGCTTTAAAATCATGGACAATGAAAAACCATCACATTTTCTGAAAAGCTAACATTTTTAGAAACAACCTGAAATTATTTTTAAAAAATTACTCAATAAAAAGAGTAAACCTAAACAAAAACCCCCCAAAACTTAAAAGTGCATACAATAGCTAAACAATTTCACTTGATAAACTGGACTCCAGGCTGGTAGTTAGAAGCATTCATGTGGAAATAGCATCTATTTTTGTAGAGCTGAAATCTCATTACCTACGCCACCCTGCTTTTTTATTAACTAGGAAAGCATGCCAACATCCAATAGTGTATTAGAGGAAAAATGAGAGGAGAAAAGACCCAGAACATTCTGAGGCTTTCAGTTAGTTTCATCACTTATTTTTTTTCTCTTAAGTTCCTTTTCTCAGTAACTTTAGCTATGAAGTAGAGATAATAGGAATTTCTGGCCATATCATAAAGACTAACTAGATCAAGGTGAGTTTTAAATCTTGATCTTAAAAGGTGTATTTTAATAGTATATATAGACAGTACAAAGAAATTTGAGTTCAATCTGAAAATTATATTGGGCATTAAGAATCCAGATATTGAAATGAACCTCCCTTGTGTTTGTTCACCACAACTGAGAGTTGGGTTTTACTTATTCCAAGCTTAGCTCTTCAAGACAGAGACCAAATTCATCATCAATTTTCCAGTATGATAAAAATATCCTGTATTTAGATGAATGGACAACCCAAATTACCAATTGTTTGCTGCTGTCTTTACAAAGCTTGGCACACAGCATTCTTAAGCCAGCTTATAAAAATGTTGGCCTTAAAGTATTAAATGACAAATAGGGGTAAAATAAGTAGTAAAAGTTTTGTCATTCTAAAGATACTAATTCTTGATGATCATACCAAATTTCTTGAACATTGCTCCTTCAAAATTATTTGTGAGAATAAGACTTTTACATACATGTAAATAGTGTCCCAAAGACAGCTATACCTGGGCAAGAGCACACTCACCATTGCTACATACACATTGGCCAGTGTGAAATGATTCACCACGAAGTGCGGCGCTATTTCCACTGCCATGGTAGCCACAATGATGGCATCATTCCAGAGTCTGGCATTGTGGAAGATGTTTGCTAGGCTTATTAGTGGTACATCCTGTAAGAGAAGAGCAAGCAACAAACAGTTTCTTTCCATTGCAATTGTCTCAGGATCAGCAAGACAAACAGAAGAATCCACCACCAAACCACACTCATCTGGTTCCTACCCACTTTCCTCTCTTTTGATGTTGAGAATAATGATCCAGACCTATTTTAATACAAAACTACATTTGAGCCTGAGTTACAAACAAAAAAAACCTCACATCCACTCACAATAGTGACAAACATTACTCTTGGACAGAAAAAAGTCAACGATTAACTCACTTAAGTGAAAGTACATTTAGTTTTTAGATGCTCTTAGACTATTTTTCTCTCCAAAGATGAGGTGCACTCTTTAGAGACAAGAGAAGCTGTTTTGTTTGAATACCCTCCTTCAGCTCTTGCATAAAAGGAAAGGGAATATGAACAAAGGGGACAGCAGGGAAGAAAACACGGTCTAATCATTAGTGCAACAGATGCATCATTCTTTGTCCTGCCTCTGCCACAGAATTGTTATTCTGATGCTGAGTAATAGCTATAAATAAAATTTTCTCAGCGAGACACTGATGGTATGTTCTTTATTTCCTGGATTTCCAGACTGTGACCTTGTCTGACTGAAAAAACTGTAGAGCCCTGGCAGCCATAACAAACTCTCTGGGAGCTGGGCCTCAAATCTTCAAAATACCGCTTAGTACCAAGGCTTAGGTGCCTTCAACAGGACAATAAAAAGTTCTGGATGTATGTGATCCCCGTTTCCTTGACCTTCACATGTCAAGGAATACCTGTGCTGGACAAGTTATTCATGTTTGAAAAGCAGATATTATGGAAGTCAGGATCACAGGAGAAGTTCACAGGAAAATTAATTACCCTTTATTTTCATGAGAAAAGTCAAGAGAAAGTCGCCAAAGTGCATAAAAACAAAGAGGAGGATAAACCAAAATACACAAAATAGCTTTTACTCAGAGTTAGCACTGAATTAAAAGTTGCAGCTCTATCTTTAGAAACAAAAACCAGAGTTTTCTCTGGGGGCAGCTTCAATATGGAGGACAAAAACAAGCACAAAGTCGGAGAGTCATACCGTCTCAAGCAACATTATATCATACTTCTAGAAAAAAGCATTACTTCACCATAATTTTGAAAACCTGTAGTTTCCAATCCATAATCTGACCCCTACAAATCACACAGCTAAGGACTCCTCTCCTGAGGAACCAATTACATGGAAAGACAGGAAAATAAGCAAAAGCTGGATGTGTTAGGTCTTGGTTCCAACCTTGTTTTAAATGGATAATGCAAATAAATAGAATTATAGGAAATATACAAAGGATATGCAGTGGGGATGTGCATTTCTTAGTTGAGGCATTTCTGCTGTTAATGGCTAAACCTTCCTAATAATATCCTGAAAGCATGAATTACTTCGTCTGGCAATTTTCAGAGAAAGGTTGAAGACCAAGATTCCAGTGGAATTTGCATTTTTCCAGGCTGTACAATTTGTGGCCCAGGTCAAAAAGAAAAAACTGCTACGTTGAGTAAGGAGCCTATATTACATTTACCAGTTTGCAAGAGGGAGCTTAGTGTTCAAGAGCAGACATTACAATGCTCAGCACAGCACCTGCCAAGGTGAAGGGTACAGAGCACTTCAGCCAACTGAAACACTGAAGAGAAGACTGTGTTCAAAGTACTGCCTTTTTTTTGGAGCAAGGAACCGCTGCACAAAATCAAGGACGAGTGTACAACCGAGATTCACAGCCCAAATGCTTAAGATTCAAGCACTTTAGTAATTCCTTTAGATAATCACCTCCCACCCTCTCTAAAAGCACAACCAGAAGACATACTCCCTTCTCTAAAAGCATAACCAGAAAACATACACCCACATCTTAGGTTAGACTTGTCCAGACAACGTCTGATAAAGACTCCAAGTCCTACCAAACAGGAGGAAGTTCAAGTCTGGGATGCCCAGAGGAGATGTCACACCCACTGAACTGCAAGAAATTCCACTGAACCTTTTCTGCAGTTAGCTTTTTTTAAGTCCATACTAAACAAAGGGTGAAAATCTTGGTTTCACCTCAACTAGCTAGTATCTAATACATTACAGACACCTGATATAGTGTTGGCCTTAACAATAGTCTGTGAAAGCTCTGCTGTGACAAGGAAAACATTCTTTCACCTGAGGAGTGGGCACACATGTGTACACACCTTCATGTGATGGGGTGCATAGTGCAATGCTTGCCGTAAACAGTCAATTGCCTTCTTTCCTTGGCCTTTCACCCTCCAGTAAAGAGCTGCCATGCTAGAGAGGACCCATGAAGTCTGATTCTGGCAAAAGAAGAACACAAAAAACTGTCATGTAAACACTGGTAGCGAATACTCTTCCTACCTTTCACTCTTCCAATTTATTTGATATACTGAGATAGAGGATGTTACACTTTAAAAGAGCATTAAACTATTTTAAAGCAGCTAAAAGTTTCTGACAACATATACGCAATAACAAGGTAAATGAGACTGCCAAATGAAACAAATTCCAAGTTCAACATCATTTCCTTAGGAACAGAACAGCAGTTAAACAGCTTTCAACAGCAACAGTTTCAGCAGCCACAACAGCTTCTAACAGCTCTCTGATGCTGAGCATCTATATGTGCACACACATTACCCAACATGAAGGAAAAAACTTAGCTAAATTAGCTGATTGGACCTGTAGGCTCCCTGCAGTCACTGGAAAGAGAAAGGATGCCCTGAGATGCAGCTCAGTCCAGAAGCCTGCCAAAGCCCAGTCTCTACCTGGCTGACTCCCATGCCCTGTGTTACAAAGGAAAATACTGAGAATTCTGTTTCTAATCTCTGCACTAAATATTCAGCTTATCTGGATAAATCTTGGTGTATGCAGGGGAAACTAGCATGTAAGCGAAAAAGCTAGTATACATCTAAAGTGAAAAAAACCTAACTCTTGTAACATGAGGATAAGAGTAATGTCTTTACTTTCAGGGGATGGACAAAGCTATATTGGTAATAATTTCAAAGCACAGCAAGTATCTCAGACAGCTTTAGGTCCAACAGGCTAGGGGCACCAAACTGTTTTCATTGAGCTCTCTTTTCCATAGTAGTTTGGGATATTGTCCCTACTAGTTGTAAATACAGAACAGCAATCCCTGACATTCCTGTCTGCTTCGTGGATCCTGTGAAAATTATGTCCCTAATCCTCTCATCCTAGGGCTCACAGCTGAGGTCCTTTACCTAGGAAGCTTGGGTTTCTCTGGGGAGAACAAGAAGTGCAGGCTTGCACATGGTACCACACCTCTCCCTGAACACTGCACCAGGCAGAAGCAGCAGGCTGAAACAGGAAACCCCTTTGAGCTGTCTGACAGCAGCATGCCAGGAGTGTTACTGGAGAGGGGAGACACGGCTTAGCTCCACTCTCCATAAGCTCCAAGTCAATGTAGCATAAAGAGAAAGAAGAGAGCCAAGAACTGTTGAAATAGTTTAATAAATCAATAATCAGCAATGCTGCTCACTACAGGGCACAGGAAACACTGGGACATTTGACAAGCTTAGGTTTCAGAAGAGAGATACAGAAGACACTTGATGGTATAAGCATAGGATATACCTCCACAAAATACCTGTGAGGGCATTACAGATGCTAAATAGACACAAATCCCTAGTCCAAGTACTAATACACTCCTTGAGCAGGATTTCAGACAAACGATTGGAGACCGGATTGACCACTATGCCACTCATGAGCAGTAAGCCCAGACTTCTCATCTTCTCCTTTACACATACCTTTTCCAGAGCTTTGGCTATTCGAGTACCAACTTGTTCTAGTGATTGTGGTGAGTAGTGGTCTTTGCCAAGATTCTGTAGGACCTGTGGAATAGGAAGTAAAAGTACTTAGATGCTGGAACCTAGTAAGAGATGTCACCTTGCTCATTGGTTGCTTTTTTGCCTGGCATTTTTACAAATGCTGTAACCTGCTTCAACCTAAACACAACTGTCTATCTTGAGTTGATACCATCTATATAACACAGTGCTATAACTCCATGACACTGAATACTAAGAACACTAGAAATTCTGAGTATGCTGAGTTGGACTTTACCTTCACTTATTCATATACAAAGAGCTACAAATACAGAGACACTAATGGTGTTTTAGGATTTCCCTCAAGGCAGACTGCAGATGGCTGGGAAAGCATTCTGGGAAAATTTCATGCTGCACTGTTCTTCCAGTTTTATCCAGGCATTCACTCACTGAAAGTCACCTCTGGAGACAAGGCACTGAGCTAAATGCACCTTGAATCTGCCACGGTATGGCCACTTATGTGTGACAGCCTTCAGCTCTGGCATACCTCTTTCAGCTGACTTTCTCCAGTGTAATGCAAGCTGGCCCGACTAGAGACACCTTGCAGGTGGTCCAAAGTATGCATACTGGCTGGGACGTTTGGGTTACAAAGGGGCTCCATGGCTGGTTCCTGCAGCTGTGTGGCAAAATCAATGTGTTCTGTAATGCTACAAATGTCATAAAACAAGTCAAATTAGTTAAGAGAACAGAATAGTCATTAGAAAGCTCTCTGCTGAACGTAAACTGCTCAGAACCTGGCAGAATCTCATCTGAGTAGCTCAAGAAACAAGAGAAACTGGATCTTTCATCTGCACTTGCACTTTCCAAGACTAATTGATGAAATTCCACATAATGCTTTCAAACTTCTTAGAAATCCTGGAAGTTTTTTCTTACTAACATAAAATCTTCAGTTTACACACACTGAAGACCAAGTAACTGTCCTGCTTTGTGTAAGTAACTTACTTAGGGCTCATATCCAAGATACTCACTCAATGTTTTTAGCAGAAACAGCAAGCCACGTGCTGGCTACAGTTGTAAGCTCTACCCTGCGGAGTTTCAGGCATTCATCAGGACTTGGCCAGCCAAGGCTACGGTAGTCACGCCTTTTTCCTTGAGAAAACAAAAATAGAAGAAACTTTCTGGAAGGAGAAAGACATTCTACTTCAGTACAATGACTCTTAAAATACTCTATGCCAGTGGATACATCCCCTACATTATACAAGTCGCTGTCTTGTAGAGACATTTCTTTAAGAATGTTCCTGAATCTAAATGGACTGAATGGGACTGGTAGCATGCACAGACAGAACCAGACTGTGCACAAGACAGATTAGGAGATGAAGTTTCAAACCTGTCTCATTACACTTTTTCCAAAACTACAGATTAAGAACAATTGCCAATCTTCTTTACAGGTAACGTCGCTACTTAAATGTCCTTAAACCAAATTTGTGAGTCATCATTAATGTTCTACAGCTACAGTTAAAAACTAGTAAAAGTTTACTTGTCTATCTGTTGACAATTCCAAGCAAAAAAACCTGCCAATACTTTCAATGAGTATTGTTTAAGACAGTCAGTGGCTTTTACCATGTTCTTAGACTCAAGATGGAATCCTTCCTGAGAGTATTTAACAATTACACTTTAGCTCTCCCACTTTGCAGAGGAGCAAAGCAAGGCAGGGAAAGGTTAAATAACTTGCTTTATATTAACTAACAGATTACTGAGAGAAACATGAACCTGATCTTCACATCTGAACTAAAGCCTACTGAAATCTTTCCCCCAAATTTGGTAGATACTATATCAAGTCCTAGGAAACTGGCCTGTGTTAAATGTTAGGAAACATTTTCCTCTGGTATCAGAAACATCCAAACTATTTGGAACGTAAGAAAAATTTGCTATAGCAGTAGATTTGCACAGTGGGAAGCCAAGTTTAACAACATGCCAGTCTATCGAATCAGCTACATAGAGAATATTTCAGTACTTATTTCTAGTTACATGAAATTTTGCCCATTTGGATGCAATGCCTATTTCTCATCCAAGTTACAGTAAACCACTTCAGCATATTTTGCAAATAATGAAGAAGTCTGCAATACCATGAATTTTGGAAAATATTGTGATAAAAAGAAAATTAATTTCGAGATACAAAGAGAAATTTCAAAGGAAAATGATCAGCTCCCATCGCCACCACTGTGAACTATCCAATTGCAAGTTCCTACTGGCGTGAAGGGGAAAGGACATAAAGAGATATGGAAATGCTACAGACACAGTTCAGTAGTGTGGGAAGGAGTGAAACACAAAACAGATACCTTCATTCCTCTGTTCTACCAAGAACTCCCTAGGTGATCTTCAATTTGTTACTTAAATTTTGATGATTTAGCTCTTGCAAAGAGGATGCCAGCAGACCCTGCCTCACAGGAATGTTGGGAAGATTACAATTGAGGGATGTTATGTAATAAAGCCACAGAAGTAACTCAGAGGGAAAGAAGATATACATTGAGGAAAGGACAGGTGTGTACTACTCACAAATGACAGTCTATTTGCATGTATTCCTTCCCCCCCATTTAAATATTTAATTCAATAACCTACATTTTTCAGTTGCTAAAAAAGGAGGTTGTTAAAGATTTAATGTAAAAGCCTTCAAAATGTGAAATCACTTTCCAGGTCATCAAATTGTCAAGAACTAAGATGCACTGTAGAACTTTGCTTACACATCAGTCCCACAACATTAAGATTTCAGCTCCATTGAAAGGTAAGACAAGAAGTAAAGGGGTCAATTACTTGGGTTTTATTCTCTGGCACTATATTAACAGAGTACCCTCCAATTCCTCTTATTCAACTAGCAAAAACTCCATCTGCCTCTCAAAATCTCATCTGTGTTGGTGCAAAACCCTTCTCTTCCATGGCTACACTGTTTTGGAAGACAGTCTCTAAGTTTTCTCTTATAATATCACTGAGCAATTATAGCAGAACACTTGATTTTTATTTACTTAATTTTTATTAGACTAAGCTTTCAGCTCTTTCTCTTTGAGTTGTATGTCTTCTGCTTAGCCAGAAGTCTTATTCTGCATCCTGATAAACTAACTCCTCTGCTTATTAAGTTTATCAAAAGAGATCACCAAAGTCCCCTCTCTCTTTTACAACTTCTACTCACAATATCTACCTCTTTCATCCTCCACTCTCACCACCTCATCCCCCAGAAGTTTTGGAAATTAACCAGAAAGTTTTCATTCAACACAAAGTTAGGCTTCACTTCATCAAGAAGGTACTGATGGAAGAGATTTCTTGGTTTTCCATGTACTCATCTAGAAGGGGCATTTCACTATGTAGTTTTTGTGATGCTTATTTTCAGTAATAAACCAGTGTAACATAAAGGCTGCAAAGGAAATAAACCATAGTAATACAAAAGCTGCAAATGATTTGCTATCTCTAGAAGTTACAGGTTACCTATTGGTCCAGGAGAAGGTATCTTTGGTCCACTGATCTCTAGAGCAGTTTGGTAAAAGTTTTCATTTTCTGCATTAGTCCCTTCTTCCACATTTCTTCCAACTGGCTCCTGAAGATCCAAGCTTTCAACTTTTGGTTTCTTTAAGCGTTTGACCTGAAAAGTGATCTACCAAAAGAACAATATTAGCAAGGTTAACAGTAAGAAACACCATGACTGTTTTGCACTACTTGTTTTAGCCCAATGCACTACTTGTTTTAGCCCAAAGATGTTACAGATGAGACCTTTGTCTCTCTCTTTTCCTCCCCATCTCAACTCATTCTCAAAGCCTGCTCCCTTTCACTGCATCACACCATGCAAACCAAGTATGCAACTTCTGACCTCCAACACAAGAAAAAATAAATTTAACTGCTGAAGAACTGAAAGGCATTTTTCATAATACATTTTACTGGCAACACAATGACAAGAGGGATTCCTGTGTTTTCATGCTAACTAGAACTTTTAGTTAAAATATTTTTTTATTTTTAATTGTGATCAAGAAGTTGGTGATGGATTGAAACTACTTGTTCATTTCACACTGGCCATCAACGACTGCATCTTTTAGGCTCATAGGAGAAGTTCATAGATCTGTATCTCCCAGTACTAAATCCCTTGAACTGTTTTCATCTTTGCCTTGTCCACAACACTTAGTACAAGACTTAAGTAAACTAACTCAAACTTACCCATTCAGCTTCATCATCATCACCACAGTCCCCAAAACAGGAGCTAGCTAGTCCATCCTGAGATCCCTTCTTCAGGACCCGGATTCCCTGCAAGTCCATCCGACGACCTTTTACCTCCAGTGCCCCTTCAAAAGCTTCCTGAGGCCAAGAATTTTCAAACTCATCCACCAAAGCCAGCATCTCTTCAGACATCTGCTCATCTTCTAAACCCTCCACTCCTTCTGAACCATTGCTTTCTGCGGTGACTGTGTCTAAGAGGGAGTACCATAAAAAACTTAAAAAATTATTTTCCCTGTGCTTTCACAAATTGTACAAAAATAATCTTTTTTCTGTGACCTAATTTTTCCCCTTGCACAAGCCAAGTATCACTGACTACTCACTACACAAAGAGAGAACTAGACAATAATGCACATCTCCTCATCACAAATAAGCATCCCTGTTATGCTTGCAGAAGAATGGTGAAAAGAATGAAACTAGTTTATGGTTACTTACTACTTTATGGACAGAGAGGGGAAAACACAGCTTCTCAGTGGAAAACAGACAGCTCTTCTGAAAAATCTAGAAACAGTTTTATTGGCCAGAACTGATTTTGTAAGGCTGACTTACTTTCCAGTCTCAAGAAGGAGGAATCCCTTGCTGAACTCTGAGTAAGGATTTCTGGATCTTCTGTACCTCCTTCAGAGTGTCCTTCTGTCACTGCTGTAGCTGATTCATAGTGGTCATCAAAGTATTTCTCCTTGCCATAACTGCCATCTGGATTTTTCTCATGACAGTGGCCTGAAAGAGAGAAATTTAATGATATACCATGAGAGAAAGCTCCTCCTGGACACAAGTGCAGAAGCTGTATTGTGGAAGCTACCATCTTCTAGTTTTGTGTGGATTTTCTATGTTTTTAATCTATGGATTAAAACAGTAATTCTACAAAGTATGAAAGACTTCATTCAGTGATTAAAAACTGATCTGCCCACTGACAAGGGAGATAATGTAAAACAGTTACAGGAAACTATGCTATTAGGTACATGCTGTGAACTACTAATGCAAGAAAAATCAGCTACTTTTCAAAGGAAGGTTGCACAGGAAGTGAGAAATTACTGTGTGCTGGTACCCACTCCAACGAACACTCCCAAGACACGTTTTAGTGACAATACACCATATGAGGTGTTTGCCTGCCACATGAATTTTCACTTAAGAGACCACAGTGGTGACCATGCTTGAGGAAAGAGCCAAGGCAGACTGATCTGGGAATGCCAGGCTGACCTTCTACGCCAGCAACAGACAGCATGTTGGTACAACCAGCTCATGAAAGAGAAAGACAAAAGTTAAGAGCATTAATCTGTGCAAAAAATCAGAAGTTTATACAGCTTAAAATTAAACATCTATAATTTTGTGCTCAGGTTACAAGTTCACATTCCACCAAATGCAAAGATCCAGGAATAACATTGGAAAGAATCCAAACATAGAGTCAGTAATAAGCAGAAATAAAAAAGGGCACACTTGCAACAGTAGTCTTTGAGCATCCTTTAGTACCACCTAAGCATTTAGACACTTTAAAGGGTGACCACCTGCATCTTTGTAACAACAGTTTTGATAATAAGTACATTTTAACTACAAATCTCCAATTTTCTAATACTAATTACTTTCCACGGCCAGAGGTGCTTAGGGAATACTTCTAATGATGCCATTCTCACATGTGTGAGGCTGGGAACTGCCCTGAACCCCAAGGTGCAGCTATGATGCTGAGACACAGACATGTACACATCTACTGCTTTAAAACCCTTCCTTCCTTTATTTCAATCACTTGTGAGTGAAAACAGTATACGTGAACAAATGAATTAAGAAGCCCACAGCTGAATAAAAGCATTAGAGATTGTCAAGTACAGTCTCCATTCTACCCTCTCTGAGTGCAAATTGTATTTCTCCATGCATATGGGAAGCATTATTTTTTTCAACCAGAAGCATAAAATAACAAGAATGTGAATATAGTAGATCAGTGAGCCCTTTCTACTTCACACAATGATCCTATGGTACAAAGGAAAATTCCAGGTTTTACACCATCATCAGGCCAGTGTGATGAGAGGATGGCTCTAACTCTCACATAAGGGTAACTTGTTCCAGTGCTTCTCTGCAAAGTGAAACTACAGCTTTTAGCTCTCTGCTTCTCCACCTGGGAACACTCAGGTGTCACCTTTGGAGGAGAAACAAACCAGTATTTCCTCTGTGTGAGTGACCAAAATCAAACAAATTAAACTAGATTTATAATCTTTTGGGAAAACTATTTCTTGTCCTACCTCTTCTGTTGTATGTAAGAAAACAAACAATGTTATGAGTAAGTATATAAACCAGAAGTAGTTAACTTCATAAACTCTTCTAATATCTACCATCCACTTATACTCAACCTTTCCTACTCTATCAGTCATTGATTCTTTCTTCAGTCCCCTGCCCACCTCTCCCATTCTGCTAATAAAAACTAATCGGTTTCATATTAAAAAAAAAAAGAAAAAGATAAAACAATCACTTCAATATATGGAGAGCCTCACATTTAGTCATGACAAATGGTGCACACAGAACACTTAAGCTGTCCCCACCTGACATCAACCCAGCCTGATTTCAAGGCAAGTCAGGTGCTTAGAAATGTGATGGCCACAATTCCCTTGGCTGAAGATCCACTCATCATTAGTATAAAGAAAGAAGCAGAGGGGCTCAAACCTAGACAACTATTTTTAATTGAAATAAAAATGCCAAAAATGATTAAAACAGCTGGAAAGCACAAGCAGAAGGAAAAAAAATGATGGTACTTAAAATTCTACTTAACACCAACTCTGTTAACATTAATTTACAAACACTGACAGCTAAAAACAGGCTAGATGACTGTGCCGGCTTTCTTGGGATCTGAGAGCTGCTATATATAGAAACCTGAGTGACCTAATTTTTTCAAATTGCTGCTTTCAGTTATCTGATATTGCTGGAGACAAAAACACTAGTTGAAAAACCAATGGAAGTTGAAGATCTCTAGTGAGTGAACCATGAAGCTGGTGGTTCTGAAACACTGCAAGTCAGAACTGCACAGCTTCTGTCAGCCAGAAGCTTGAAACCCACCAGGAAGTCCAGTGGGGAAGAGTGTGAGACCAGCAAGGGAACAACACAGCCCCAAACTCCAGGCACAGTCTCTGTCTGTAGAACTTTGGCTGTATCACCGCAATACTTACAGCACCTCTGTCATGTGAAGGACAAAAGTGACCACTGACCTAAAAATGCCCAGCAATTTATTACTACTGTTTCATATATATTCTGGCTGTCTTAGTCTGCACATGTGAGTTTTAGGTGTAAACTCCTGACACAGTGATATTACAAAACTTGGAAGTCTAAAATTTCTACATTGTACTTGATAAGTTCAGCTTACTTCACCTTGAAAATTTACTAGAGAAGGATCACTTACTTGCTCATTTATTTTCTGAGAGCAGCTGTTGTCACTCTTCCCATTGCTTCTGTAGAGTTAAGAAAGCTCAGAGGGAAGAGGATCAGAGTCCACCTTACCTTATGTATTATGAGACCCAGCCACTAAATTCCAGACAGTGAAACAAAAATCAAACTGATGATACAAACAATTGTCTGGGCCTTTATTTAAGTGATGCAAATAACACAAACAGTCTGTACCAGGTTCATATAGAAATTGGCAGAAAAACCCACACAGTAGTTCCTAATTTACAAAGGAAATCTTCTGGAGAAAAAGCAAATACAAACTCTGTATTTGAGACTGAAGCCTTGAGACCTTGGAGATTAAAAGCAGAACACAGTATTGTTTATAAAAGGACTCTATTCCCATATTGTTATAACTTTTAATTTTTTTTGGCCAATGTGAACACACTTGTGCAGCACAAACCAAACTTTAAATATAGTAAAGATTTGCTAGATTATCCATCCCATTTAATATCAACCACCTTCATGATTTTCAGGACTCCTCTCAAATGTCCACTGAAGCTGTGGCAACTACTGCAGTTGGTAGGGCAGAAAAAACCCCAGAGAAAAAGTCAGACTCAAGTTCTTTAGGAATGAACTCTTAAGCTGAACTCCACCTAGCATAAGGAGGGAAGCACCCAGAGTGTTGACATCTGTCATAGGGAAGGAGAAATATTAGGAGGGAGAAGCGATGCAGTAACTGGAGGTTAAGAGTTGCTCCATCTATGAATGGGTAACAAATACTTATTCTGAACCATATTTAATGTTGCCCATTTCTCAGAAAAGTCACACCTGGAAACCATTATGAACTCTCCTCATTACATATGAACTTTTCTGGTGCTAGGTGTTGGTTTTTTTATTTTGTCTAAGAGCAAATTTCTGTCAATTTAGGTGATCCCAGATCAGACTGAAAGCCACTCACCTAAGGCAAGGAAAGAAACGTGGGAAGTGCAGAAAAGAGGAAAGATGAACAAACAACGCCCCCAGAGTATCACACAGAAGTGGTGCACCTTGAGTAAGTTCTTCAAAGTAATCAAACCTCACCATTAAATTAGGCACTGTTTGTTCTAAAAATGTAAATTAACTGCCACTGTAGCTGTTTGTTTCTTGTGGTATATCTGGTAGAGAGAATGAGGCCTCATTAAATATTTTCGCTATTAAATTCTTATATACCAACTAAAGATACACGATTTGGTGTCATCAATAGCCTTAGAAATAAAAAGTAAAATTATCTCCAAGTGTCTTTGGTCAGCACAAAATTTTTACTGACATTTAGCTCTTTGTCAGGGCAGAACCTGCAAAAAAAAAAAAAAAAAAGGCATTCCTAACTCCATCACCTATGTTCCAACATCCTAGGTTTATGAAACTTATTGGGTCCTAACTTCTAATGTTATACAGACTAGTTCCCTTAATTTTTTTTTGGTACATATTTAGAAATTACAGTGGCAGAATAATGCCTCAGAACTAAAACTCAAGTAATTTTAAATTTAGGTATTGTTTTTTTTCCCTACTGTTTGTAATAAACAGAGCTGCATTATCACCTGAATTATTACAAGAGTCAAGGACTGTTGCTGTAGTCAGTGACTTGCATTAGTTTAGGCAAAAATGCATGGTATCTGGAGATACGTGTCACTTAAATAATTTGCCTCTTTATGGGAAAACACAGCCAAGAGAGAATTGCACCTAATACAGATGTAAGTCAGCCTAATACCTGAGTTGTCAGAGTAGAGAACAAACTGAAACCAAGCTGCTAACAAAAGTTATTAACTCCATACTTATTTTTTATGAATGCTTAAAACTAGTATTCCCCACAGTGAAATTCAGTAAAGATAGGTCTTTTTTTTTCTTTCTACAGCAGGAATGACATATCACTGAGCTCAATGGAAATAAATTTCAATCCCTACATGCAGATGAACAGACTCATCTACAGACATCTCAGCAGCAGTGCCTCAGTAAGGAGTCTTCCCTTTACTTTTGCACTGCTCACACAGATGCAGAGACACATAAGTAAAAGGGGGTGGTGTATTAACACTTAACATATGAGAATGGACAATGATGCTGCTTAGAGGTCATGTGAAAAGTCTGGGTGTGCTCACCACCTGAGTGACATATATTTACAATTAGGCTAAAATATATTCATTACAGAAATTAAACTGAAACTCAGCACATTGTCCCCCATCACTTTTATAGAACCAGTCTTGTTCAGTGCTTTGTGTCACAGGCAGTATAATTTCCCAAGGTTTACAAAAATAATCTAGAATGAGAGAATTCACCTACCAGAACCTTTTGTGGATCTAGAACTATGGGGATCTCATTCATCAGCATTTGGGCTAAATGAGCACCCTAAGAACTGTCTTACTTTCTGCACCACAGTGACTTTGTTGATCAACAAGCCAGGCAGTGTCACAGGGAAGTGCTGTTTGGGAGACCATTCTCTAGACAACACAAAAACATGAACTTTGACTTTCCTGGCAACATTAACACTAGTGATTAACACACTGCATACTCTAATTACCCTGATCTTTCAAGGTGAACATGGCAATTTCCTAAAGATCTTCTGAGACATTAACAGCAACCATGTTATTCCAATCACATATAAACATATATTTGATTGCAAGGCATTTGCTAAGGGAAAAAAATCCAAGCCACTTATTTTGACATGAGTTTTAAAAGCAGTAGGATGAGCAGTAACTACAGGAGAGATCTATCTTTAGCAGCTCTTGCTGCTCTGCTCACCTTAATAATAAATTAACATGGTTTTATTTAGATTTTGCTCTAAAATTAATGCAGTCCTTTTCTTACTGTTTTAATGAAAAGAAACCACATGTTTGTACTTCAAAATGAATCCCATGATTGAGCTCTGAAAGCAGAAACTGCAGAACACTTAGAACTAGAGAGGATGCCATTAAAAACATTACACAAAGGTCACAGGCCCTAACTGCTGAACTGCACAACAGTGCTGCAATAAAACTCCAGAAGCAATACCAATGGAATTTGTTGCTTTCCACACACACAAGCATAAAAAAAAAACAACTACAAGAATATCCACTTAATTTTTAGTGAAAAATGATCACCATATGATAACAGCAGGTAAGTAAAAGAAGAAGAAAACTAGAAGTTTCAATTAAAATTAGCTGGCTGTGCAATACTGATCTGTGAATGTTTGCTAGGTCTGTATTTAGTTCAAGAGAAATACCCTAGATCTACCACACAATCACTGTGATTTCAGCCACGCACGACTCAGCTCCAGAACAGTAACACCAGGGGAGCTCCAGTGCCTTTTACAGTTGTAACACACTGGATAAACCACCAAAAAGATGTCTCTACTATCTACATATCATCATAGATTCTATTCTGGATAACAAAAGACAGATGGCAGTAAGTTCCCACTCTGATGAAGTTCAGTATCCATAAGGGTACTGGAAAAGAATGAGGAGTGTAATGCCCAAATTCTGAACTAAGCTTTTAATGTGTTTTCTCCCTACGCACAAACACTATTTGCTAATTTTTAGCTTTTTCCTTTAATATAAATCGTCCTTTGAAAAACCAGAATTTACAGGACAAAACCAAACATTTTCAAAGGACAGGACAAACTGCTGATTGAAAAAGTGAAGTATTGAAAACAAATAATGAAAAGCAAAATTAAGTTGACTTTCACAAATTCCTCCCTTTGATAGCCAGTGGTCCTTCTTCAAAGATGATGAGAGGTATGCTCATAAAGGAATAGCCAAAGAAAACACTGCATAAAAAAGCTTTCATTTGATGCATAGCAAAAAACAGGATGATAATTTATGCCATCAAAATTTAGAACAAAGCACACAAAATGAAGCATAGAGAAGTTATTTCTTTTTTATTATTTATTCCAACAACAGTTTTCCAGTTAAGAGGTTTATATGGTAAAACTGTTCTCACTTGTGGGAAGTTTTAAAATCTGATTTGTAGCAAAATAGCTGCTTCTAAATTGGTTAATTTATTTGTTTCATCACAGCAGTTCTGATTAAACCTTTCAAAACATATAAATGCCAACAATACATAACCAGATTTCCTGATCATATTGAGAGAAATATCTCACCACTGTGTAACAGACCAGTCCCTGACGAGCAGATACAAAAATTTTCCTCATGAAATATAAAGAAGTGATAAATAAAACGTGGGAAAAAATTAAAGAGAAAGATAAACCTATTTAAAATAGAACATAATGCAGTTTAATAAGGGACATGCTTACAAAACATCCTGAAGAATTCAGTAGGTTACTCTATAACAGAGTAGAAAATATCAATCTTCCTCCCAGCATCACAGAGGGGAAAATCAAAGAGACTGATTACCTACAGCCTTCTCTCTCCACCTACTAAAATAGGAACTTATTTTTTTCATGATGCACATGTATAAGCAGAAACTTACTCTATCATGCCAGGAATAGGGCATAAAACATAGAAACATCTAAACATCTATATGTAGACCACCCACCCCCCACCCCCTAAATCCAGTCAGTGAATAAAAGAAGACTGGAAAATGTCTCTTTCAGAGGACCCTGTTTCTATGTATACAGCAGAAAAGTAAGTAGCCCTCCAGTCTGAATTTCAGTCTGTGCCTCAAGGATAATGATTTTTTCTGCTTGTTTGTTTTGGGGAAAGAGAGAAAAAAAGCCAAGAGAAGTAAGCACATAAAAGCTCTGAAGACAAGGGCTTGTCCTCAGTGACTTCTCCCTGGGCTAGAATTTTTTACTGTAGGTAAGAAAATAGTTACCTATTAATTTCTTAACAATAAATACTCACCCAGTATTCCCAATATAAGGCTTGCTGTGAATATTAAATTACTACTATTTACATCCCTGTACAAAACACAATTCTGAAATCAGTTTATGATTAAGCAAAAGACAATTCTTAGTTTAAGTATCACTAGCATAAGCAAAGCCTACAGTGGCCTTTTTTTGAGCTTTCTAATCTTTCCTCTTTTCCACATATCTGTTATACTAGGCATCACATATTTTGTAGATCCTGCTAGATCCTAAGTATCTATGAACTCAGGTTTAAAAAGGACTTTAAGTACAATGGTAATATTCTACTGAGAAATGGCATCATACAGTTGAACTCTACAAGAGTTAGTAACTCCACCATGGGTTACTGTTAGCTGTTAGCTTCCCACTTCTATGAATGCATATGTCTTGATAACCACTTTTAAACAACATACCACAGGGACCTGATTACATGTTTTTTATTCAGAGAAACTATTTTGATAGGCTGTATTTATGTTTATCTGTATATCTCTTCATTAGGTTACACTGTTCAGCAGGAACAGATTCATAGTCAGAGTTGATCCATGACAATTTATAGATTTGTTTGGAATAGATATTCATGCAACTGCTCCTCCTAACTGGACACCAAGGCAGAGCTACTGGCACACCCAAACAGAAACCAGTGTTAACTGCCAGGTAGGCCTGTCCCTTACTAATATAAGAGTGCTTTTAAGTGCTTGGCAGTTTGCCTGACAGGGCACATTCTACACAAATCCATTAAAAAGCAGAACTGTTCTGTAAACAGGATAAAAAAATTCCTGGTTTGATGGTTCTGATGATCAAGATTAGCCTTAAGTAAGGAATACCTGCAGAAGGTTATGTTGGACAAGAATACTGCCAACCACTCTAGATTAGAATTCAACAAGAAAACACTCTCCTCACACCGCCAGAACAGTACAAAACCATAGAATAGTTATCGCAGAAAGACTAAAAATTTTTGCAAGAATGTCCTTTCTCCTCAAAATGGTTACAACATTCAAGAAGCTTCAATTTCTTCCTCTAGGGAAATGCTGAACTGTCCTAGTTTCAGTCTCTAGTAGCCAGAACAGATGATGGATTTAAAGCTTTGAGGACAGTCAAAGCACAACACAAACTCACATGAACCAGGCAACCAACCTTAAAAGGAAAAAACAAATCAATAAAGCAGACAGATCAGGGGTAGTTAAGTGCCTGGCACTCCATGGCTCAGCGTGCAGAGCTCATTTTAATCTGAGCACATGGCATTGCATGCTGCTTCCAGACAACCTCCACATGACTCATTACAGGCTGAGGCCACACATCACCACTTTACAAGTTCTCAGATTTAGGCCAAGTGAATACAGCCTTCAAGGTCTCGCCAGCTGCTAATGACACTAAACTACACATTGTCACTTTCCCATATGTGGTTCTTTTCTCTTCTAAACATGCTTTAACCAACTCACTAATTCAGTGCATACAGCTCAACTATAAACATGTTTGTGAAACCACATCTCCCTGCAGATGTAGCTGGGGAATTACTATTCCTCCTAAAAAGCTGCTGAACATATGCAGTTGTTGGAACTCTTTAAATAGGTGCAGCTCTAGGCGGTGCATCCAGTTAAGGTTCAGTAAGAAATTTTAGCAGCAACACATAAGTAACTGCCACTGGCAAAGAAAGTCTCTCAGAGAGGAAGACACAGCCACAAATTTCTCATTTTCTCTATATTCTTGTCATGGAAAAGCACCACACACACTGCAGAGAAATGGTAACATATCTGATAACTGAAGGTATCAGCTTTTGAAAACTTAGTTGGAGAGGGAATCTTTTCCCTTTGAGCAATGCCTGATGTTTCTCCTCCTCCTACATGAACGTGTAGCTATTGCTCAAGTAAAGGAAAGATCCAGGTAACATGAAGAAAAGTCTTTTGTACTGTAAAGGCAGATAAAAATGGGAAATGTCATATTATATTTAATACTGTACTGCTTTTTCTTCATACTGAATGGTTTTGCATCAGTAAACTCTCACTGAATTCTCCTACAGTTCTAAATTCCCTTCCACAGTGCAATTCTCATTCCCTCAGTTACTACAGCAGCTGAGGCCATAATTTTCTCCTCTCTCCTCTGCTAGCCAATGGCCTTCTGATCTTGGGAAAAGACAGAATGGATACAGAACACTAAATATTGCAGGTGTACCATTCTTAACAGAGCATGATGCAAAGTGAGACTGATGACTGCTGGGAGAAGCTGTGAGGTACACTGCCATGCAGGAAAGAAGCAGGCCATGTGTGTAGGATAGCAAGGCATCCTCTGCATGATGAAAGAAGCTGCAGAACAAACTCAATCATTAGCATATTTAACCCGTGCAAAAGAGAATGACATTTGAACAACACGGAAATACTTAAGGAATCATGCATTGTTTACAGAAACCTTTAAGATTCTCAATGGCTTTCCAGCAAGCAGCAGCTTGGAAGCAATGTGCACAAGCAATGGGTGCACAGCCTTGGGGTACTGGTGTAGCTAAAAATACCATGTTTAACATAGTACCACAATCTTTCATTTTTCAATTTAAGAATCCCTTCTATACATCCTTTCTATAGTTTTGAAAAGAAAAATACATGGAAAGAGAAGACAGGTTTCAATGAGCTTGGCACAGCAGTATTAGGGTAAAGTCATTCACCTTCAACTTCCTTCAGCCACTCAAGAGACATGAAATGAAGACTTTTCAGGGAAAAGTATGATTTATAAATCAGGCTCCAAGGAGTGAAAAGTACCAAGAAGCCTGCATCTGGTCAACTATCTTCAAGATCACGTCAATATTCTTAATATTCTAATACTGCTGCAAAAGTGGACTGTGGGAACTGCTTCTTCCCTTATTGGGCTAGTGGTGCAGAAACAGTTGCACAAACCCAAAATAACTCCATCACATTATTCACACAGAGCACATTCTCACGTGGATTTCTCCAAGATCTTCCACTCAGAAGCACATCTGACATTTCCCAACACCCTCACTCCCCAGGGATGTTGGATTCCACCAGGACAAAGAGCAGCCATCATTCTCCATATCACCCACCTGCCTGTATTCTGCAAGATGTTTTCACTCTACACAAGTACAATTTAATCTCCTCTTACTCCTTTATCACTAAAGAGCCCAAATATGGTGACCTAGAGTCCACCTGATCTTTCAGATGGACAGTCACTGTACAATCCTCAATGACAGAGATGCTTGGCTGCCAGAGGGAACAAGAATCCAGCTTGATTTTCAGATTCCAGGTGGAACTTGCAGGGTGAACAACAGGCACGTGGGTGCACTCCTGTGCGTGTATGGGGCACCAATGAACAACTGAGTATTTAACTTCAAAGGATAACAATGATCTTAGAACAGCCACTGTTTCACACAGAACCCACTTTCTCCATGCTACTGCTACATGACCAAAGCAAATTATTGCCCTGATGTGTTTCTGAGAGCTCTGACAAGCTGTTCATGTGCTTCATAGAATTCTGCTTGTTGTTTAAATACCCCACTGGTGTTGACTCTTCTGTTCATACAGATGAACTTTATCATAAGGCGAGAGAGCAACAGAGAAACAAATCGTCACCCAAAGATCCCACCCCTTTTGCAAACTCTAAGATAAGTAAGAGTAAATGCAGTATTCTCAATAAGGTTCAGGAGCACTCATGAATTTTGCCTTCTAATATGCAAATCAAGGTGAGGAAAAGCTGAATTTTAAACATACAGAAGTGGTCCAAGAGTGAACACCTTAGGGGATGTTTATTCTGTTAACATTAATGTAACACCATTAACACTGTAAATGATAATCATTCCTTGGACAAACAAGATACAGCAGCTGGAGAAGGAGGAAACTACTTTTACAATAAAAATGCCTAATGGGACCTCATTCTATAGGAAATGGAACAAAAATGCAGCTGTTGCTGGGACTATCAAGTCAGTCATAACTAGTAGGGAATAACTAAGTGAAAGGTGCATTTTAAAATGCAAAGTATTTCACATTCCTGTGTCTTAACATACTATTGAAAAGAAAATGATGTTATACCTTTGCTTAATGTTTGTGTATCCCCAATCACTAGAGGGACCTGAGTTGATTGCAGTTGTCAAACTAGTGTCAGATGCTTGCTTAAACTGGGATGTTGATTTAAGGAAGTTATTTAATCTGTCATAAGCTTACTATTAGAGTTTCAAGTAGAGATTCTCCTTTGAGGTCAACCTCTCCCCTTCAGGTCAATTTGCTTAAAGGTATAAGCTTATTAACTTTAACTTACTTTAACTTGTAAGAACCTAAGTGCTGAGGGATAAAGGGAAATCCACATACATATAAGCTGAAGCACCTTTTCCATGTTTTATTTTAAGGGGAAATAGACAGAATAAACCAGGAGTTTTGATTTCATGTGGCACGGAGTATTGGTACCACAAGAGGGCACTAAAGCCACGCCTAAAGCGGATCCCCATTACAGAACTCGCTCTGAGGAAGAAGGATGAACTGCTCTCACATACACTCCCTCTACACACAGGGACTCAGGTTTCTCGGTGGCATACACATACATTCATTATGAACTCACACTCCCTCGACTTTGCAAAGAGCAGCACAAAGCCTTTTGTAAAAGCACTATCCTGCCAAGGATGAAAGACAGTAAGACTTGAACTTGAAGCTTGAAACAAGTTACGTTTCATGTTTTGAATAGCATCAGTCTATTAATAAGATTTTGAATTTTGGTCTTGTCTGAAAGAATGTGAAGTGCATGAGCTCACAAACAAATGGAACTGTGAGAGAGAGATAGATGCTTAGTCTGATAAAAATATTTTGAGTACAAATGACTTCTGTTTGCCCAGGCAACAATTCTGTTTACACACAGAAAAAAAAGTCTTATTCAACAGCAACTAACAAATCAGTATGTTTCAATGGCCAGCTGACCATCACACTAAAAATATGGTTCTCATATTCTGTAATCTTTGTAATAAGGCTTGGCAACATCTAAATGTTTACATCAGCCAGTGAACTGCCACAGGAACAATCCCACAGCTGGATAGTCTCTACAGACCTTAATACCTGATAAAAGCCACATGCAATATTTTAAGCCATAAAGGGTGGAAGACAAATCTCAGCAATGCGTCACTTAGCACCAGACAAAAATGATGCTGGCTTTCTCTGCTGGCTTAATAAGCAGCCCAAATATTTCATTTCTGCACCTTTGAGAGTGTCCCTGTTTTTCACATTAAGCTTTTTACACTTGTTAACACACATCTCTTGGTCTCCTGCTACCTGTGTGTCAGACATGGGTGCTGAAGTTATCTGTCAAGCAACATGAAGTTTCTTAACCTGCCTCACAAACTGACCCACCAGTAACCTAACAGCTGTTGTGGCAGCACCCTTAACACTGCCAAGTCACCTCTAGAAGGATCACCACAGGATAATGCTGGAAAAACGAAGTCTTCCAACTGTTTTCTCAGTTATTTGGGAATAAGGCACTGTGTGGGTTCTTGCTGTATATATCATCTATATTAGATACAACTGCCTGAACTCATACATGTCACAGGTGACAGCGTTGGAAAAACATTGGACACTTCTCACACATCCTCCATAAAACACCCCACCAAAAAGCTCTGCAGTTTTGGAAGTTCTTCTACAATGAAAAAAAAACATTTATATAAACTTGAATACAGAAGGTAAAAGTTAAATAGAAAAGTGTTGGTCTGAGATTTTTAATTCTTGGGTTTGAAATATAAATTATCTATATCAGAAGTAAGTTACTAAAAAACAGTACCAGGCAGCAGTACAGACAGGAAAATATAAGCAAGCATCCAAAAACTCAGCGTTAGTCTGTCACACTTCCAACGTCCTGGGCTAACAGCAAACGTCCCAACATGCTTGAGGAAATGCCTATTTCACTTATTTGAAATAAACACCAAGCACATACTGTAATCAAAAATCAGGCCATGAATTCAGATTTTTGATCCCATATTCCATCTCATGCTAGCATATAATTCCAACTGACCATTTGCTGGATTCTGCCAATGGCTCACGGCAGCAGAGCAAGGAATTCCATGTCTCGCTACTCAGTTCAGTTTTCATGAACAGAGGCTTTTGACAGGCGAAGCAAAAACACAGCTATCACATGGGCCTACAACCCAAAGCACAGGAAGCCTACTGCTGTTACTTTCAGAAATACTGAAGGAATGCTCATCAAAACAAGATATTAAACCAGAGAAACATCTCACATTCCAAATTCTTGGTACATTTTTCAGTAGAAGATATCGATCTCAAAGGATACAAATACTTTATGGCATGCCATCAAGTGAATAATAACAATCTCTTTTCAACTGTTTTCCTTGGACTGAAGGAGCACTAGAAAACTCCCAAAGTTTCAGGATACTTTTAAGAGCAAAATATGATTTCTGAGTACACATTCTTGAAATCATTCTGGTTTTGGAGACTTTACCTCACTTTCATATAGCCTGTCAAGGTTTCTCTTGAGTCAGTTGAAGTTTACAGTGGGGGAAAAATATTTACCCAAGCCATATGCAAATAAGATAGGTAAATCTACTTTTCATTTTTTAAATTTTGAGTTTGGACTTAAACCACAAATCATCATCAAGGCTGAATTAACCAATATGTTTATCTTACATTCTGCTCAAGAATGCACAAAGAAATTTATGCTATTTGTCAGCTTTATATTTTCAGGTTTCTTGCACTAAACCAAAAGATGACCTAAAAGATCTAATAAATAAAAATAAAAAATAAATATTAAGAAAAGTCCTAGAAAAAGGCAAATAATATAAATACAGAGTAAAATACTTAAATAACGGAATAGTGAAATTTAATGACTACATTAACATGCTAAGGCATATTCTACTCCTTGTTGATTTAGCAGCTTCACAAATTCCTTATTGACCAAATCCCAGCTCCAATGTACCAGATAAATATATTCAGGCTCACTTTCCTAACCAGTGGCCAAGCAGGCAATAAAAGGCAAGATAACACTTTTCTCTTAAGCACTTTTGAGATGGGTTTTCCCTCGCATTCAAGAAACACAAATGTCCTAAACAGTATATGCTGTAACAGCTGACCTCAGAATGAACACCCTGGATCAGGAACCAATGCAAGTAGAAGCCAAAAATCAACCAAACTACATTATGCCAAGTTGAAGGAAGAAAAGCATATTAAACAAAAGATGTCAAAGATAACTTTGGAGTTCAGATACAACCACTGCATGTTTCTGTTTAAGTTCTGTGAATATACTTTTAAATTGCTTTCTGCTTAACTTCAAGACAGAGTAGCTATGACTAAAGTTTGACTGGAATAACTTTAACATTGTGAGTTTTTAAAAGACCTTAATTAGCAGTAAACAAACACTGTTTTGTTTTTCTTTTTAGAAGAATGTGTCTCTTGTGATGAAATGTGCAAGTTCTATTACTCCTTACAGTATCTCCTAGGATTTTTTTTAAGGGTAATCTGAAATTAAGAGATTCATTGTCAGGTGCCAGCATAGGAGTTGACATTGTGGATATCAGCACGAGATCCATCAGCTGGGCTGCTACACCATTCACTGCAGCCCACACAGCCAAACAGCACTCAATTCTCTGCACAGCTGATGGGCTCTCAATCACAGCAAAGTGCACAGGGACATAAAAAGTACTATTATTTTAATGGCACAGTCCTGGAATTTCACCTACGATAGCATCATCCATATTGTACCAGGAGATAGGATGGCCTCAGTCTGTGTTTAGACAGCACAACTCTAGATGCTAAATCAGAGGAGGCTTCTCCATGCCTCTCCACTGGAGAGAGAATTTTAAAAAACCCTCAGGGGAAGTCCCAGGAATGCTAAAAATCACAAGCATTTCTCTGGTGAGGTTTACTCTGAAAATAAAGAAAATATTAGACGGAGAGGTACCTTAGTAACAACTTGAGACAAAAGGGATTAGAAAATATATTAATAAATCATCTTCAAGGATGCTCATGAGTGTCACATTGGCCATATTCAAGTACAGACAAAGTACTGAAAATATTCAGTAGGATTGAATAAAATGAAAGAATACACCTCCAAAAATTATTATTTTTTAAAAATATAAGTAGTCATTAATGACAATAAATAATTCAGTTGAAAATATTTACAAGTTTTTTTGGGGGAGAGATTGGATTCTAGTTCATTCTTACAGATTTTTGGAGTGTTAAGAGCAATGATCTTGGCCTCATACAAATAATAAAATGCTGACACAAGACAGTCTATTCCTTGAAGACTGAACTCTAGAAAATGACAACCAAAGTACCGAACACACTGAAAGGATATGAATCCAAACTAAATTGCCCTTCATCAAATTCTCCAGCTTTAAGGAAACAAATCCAGCTGACTGTAAAACCTGAAGGGATGTACAAAGGGGCTGCCTAGAAGTAGATGTGCCCTTTCATAAATACTGAATCCAGCATTCCTTGTTAACCAGTAAGAGATATTGGTGGTGCTGTTAAGGTATTACTGACAGTCAGGAAGTAATTTGCACTCAGTGGAAGCCCTCTAGATATTCAAGAAGTCATCCTCAAGCAATTATTTGATGGACTGTAACTTTTCCATTAAAAGCAACGTCTCAACCGTGATCCTTAAAGGTAGAAAGCACTGTGAAGCAGAAGGGTGGAAACTTGGGGAAAAATAAAATCTCCAACACCCAAGGCAAACAGACATTATTTCACTTGTGGTCCACCTTTCAGCAGTTGCTTACCACTGCACACAGAAGAGGTGATGTTGTAGAGGAAAGGATAAAACTGCAGACAGCGGATCATCTTCAGGCTGCTTTCACACTCCAAGCACTTGGCTGTCAAATCCAGTGCATGTCTGAAGGCCTGCAGTGCTCCACTGATGTTGTTCTGAGCCAGGTATGCATTTCCTAGGCTCAGAAAAGTCAGGGGCTGTGAACACAAAAGCAATACACTGCAGCATAAGTATGTTCACTGTTTTAAGATTGAAGCCGACTAGGAAATACCCTTGTCAAGTCACATCCTCATAAATTTGGTGGGAAAGAATTTAGAAAACTTCCTAAACAGGCACTGCCTATTCTTACAATGGAAAACTAACAGACTGATGCATTGGTGGTAACCAAAAGCTGATTTGCCACAGGGTTGTGTTAAGAGTTCCATATTTCCACAACAAAAACCAGCTGTTAAATACACACAGACTGAAATGAAGCTTGAAGTACTTACTTACTAACCATCAGAAACATAATGCTTACTGCAGAGTATGCCACAGGACTAAACTGAAATGTGCAAAGGCAATTTAGAATCATTAAAAGTCCACAAAAAAAATAAAATGTCACTAGTGTTCTAGCAGGACACAGATGCATTGCATTTGCCAAGAGTGTTCAGATTTACCTCAGAAAAGCCAGGTTACCGGAAACACCAATGTCGCACTAGCCCAGGGGTACGCATTTATGCCTTTCCATTCTTTGTAAAACAATATTTTTGTCTACTGCTTTTGGCTACTATCTCTAAAATATGTATTTCTTTGAAAAGTAAAGATTATAAACACCTTTTTCACTGGGTAGAAGTCAACACTTTATTACAGGCACAGAGTAAAGCATTACTTTTATTGGTTGACTGAAAAGTCTTTCACTTGGTCAAAGTAATTTGCCTGCAATTACCAATACGCTGCTAGAATAAAGACTAGAGTATTATAATTTAAGCAGTCATTTTTCCCACTGAAACAGTTTTTACATTCATTATCTAAAAATGTGAAGACTGAGCAGTAGCTAAAGATTTTTCCAACTCAGCTTGCATTACTAAACAGTATTCAGAAAACTGTGCAAGCTGAGCAACAGGATTTTTTTTCTTTTTAAGAGCTTTTGTTGATGGAGCACATCTTTTATTCCCAGTAGCTGTAATTAATTTTAACTTGCATTTACTTTCCATTATATTCCAGGAAATACCATTGAAGTGCAATGCCTCCTGCTAGTTTTTCTGGTACAATAGGTATTACAGGACTGAGTACACCTGAAAAAAACACGAGCAGGCATTACTGTAACGAGGTAGCATTTACAACTACTTTTGAAGAAAAGCCCTACTCACACAGCATGATCCTGAGGATTCCTAGGTTCCTCCCCTCCAAGCCTGTGTTTTCATATGTTCTTCTTAAGGCACATCAATCAAGCATAGTTGTTTCTGTAGTTCCTTTTTGCACTCTTACCTGCCACCCAAATGGACTACATTCCTTTCCAACACTTGAAATTTTGTTTCTGAATGCTACACTGAACAAACTTACTCTGTTTTTAGCTTTTTTATGTGCTAGGTGACTGATGGCCTGGCAGGTTTAAATGCTGTTAATCTAACTAGAGAGCTAGAAGCACAGGAAAGAAGTCACTTAACTTCTTACTGAAGTGTCTGTGATGCAAGACCAAAATTACCTGCTAGAAAAAAGATGTTCCCTGCTATGCCATTCCCTCCCCCGTTCTTTTCACAACTGTTCTGGCCAGTCCAGTAATTCAAGCAGTTTCTGAATAATACAGAAACTGCCTATATGACATAGGTGACAACCTACAGAATGTTTATCATGTTACTGTTCAGAAATACAAAACCTGGTTTGAATCTATGGCTGGAAGTAAAGCCACCAAACACCTAGAACACATTTTCCTTTATGTAGATAGACAAAAGCTAGGGACAAATAAAACTGTACAGACAAAAATCAAGTGTCGCAGAAAGATGTCTATAAAGATCTTGGTGGCATACACACTACTTTAAGGGTTTTAAGAATCAAGATACAATGCTGACAACTTGACAGATCTCTGTTTTAGGTTAAAATCTCGCCAAACACCAAGATTAGATTCTTTGGAGGTACTGCTGATAATATAGGTTTTGGGAGGCTAGAAGTCTGTCACTGATGTACAAGAACTTCTCTAGATGTTTATACTCTCAACAATCAGCATCTCCCCTGGTGCAGTCAGGAATTTATATGGAAATTAACATCCATTGCAAATTACCAGCTGGAAGATGAACTGCATGCGCACGTAAACACAAGTAACATGTACTTAAAAACAATGAATGAAAACATATTCACTGCTGGGCAAACACAAAACCCCATTATCTTACCTCAGAGGCATTGATGGCCAAAGCCTTCAGCAGGAGCCTGCTGGCATCCGAATGAAGACCATAATGAAACAAGAGGTTAGCAAGGTTGACCAGAGGGATGTCCTGATACTCATGTGGAGCCAAATTATATGCTTTTTGCAAACAGGTGATAGCAAAGGTGCTATTTCCAACTGCACGCCAGTACAATCCAGCTTCATTAAGCACAAGCCACAGAGGATCTTCTGGCTATAGGAGAGTCAGGGAAAAGGATAAAAACACCCACAAAGAGGTGTCTCAGGAAGACAGAAATACCTGCTCTTTAATAATAAGCAAACAGAACTCACTCTTGCATACTACATTGTTAAATTGATACAAATTAGACTTTGCTCTAACTATTAGTAGATTATTCAATCTGCTCCATTCTACTCAAATGGACGTGATTTACAGGCTGAACTGCAATTTAGTAGCAGCTGCTCACACTCTACTCATATGAATGCTTTGTATCATGACCAAAAAATCCTTTAAAATGTACAAGCGATAATGGTTAGTTCATTATAGGAAGCAATGCTTGAGGGCCACTGCAGAGTCTTAAAATTATATAAACACAGATCGGTGTAAAATGCTAGAACTTGAAAGTCAGGCAGATGTGCTTCCAGGTCTTCTGTCTAACATTACCTTTCCCTGTCAATTTAAGGTTTCAGAGTTGCTTTTTCTTAGATTTAGTTATGTATTTGTCTTATTAAAGTTGACAACTGGCATGCATTAGATACTGTTTAAAGATTGTAAAATAGTAAGCAGTAAGTGAGAGCAGATGAAAGAATGGAGGAAGTGTCAAATACACCTTGAATGTTCCTTCCTCCTCTTTAACCTGTAACAGCAAAAAGAAGCACTCAACCTAGAGGAGAAATATCAGAATTCAAAAATTCTGACAGGTTGACAGAGGTAGGCAAAACATCCACTTTTAGATGCACTTTGAAATTATTTAGAAGCATGTTCTAGTTTTTAATATTTTCATCATTCTGTATTACCCAATTCTACAAAACATTTACAGCATAAAACCAATGCCTGAAATGGATGTTCAGTTCTACCTACGTGTCTGAAGCCCAAATGCATGCTTGAGTAGGAAACATACAGCAAGGATTAAGGAAGCAAAACAGTGATACTATGTTGAGTTAGTAAGAACATTTTTGTTCCAGGTTTTAAAAAACCCCTCCCACAGAAGGGTTCTAACTATGGTTCTAGATGAACTGAAAGATATCAATATGATACAATATTCATCGTTTGGAGTACCTTACCTAACCTGTGATTTCAAGATTATTAATGATCCCTGTTTTGCAATGCACATTGTTCTTCATTCCAAACTCCTCATGTTCTTCATTCCAAACTCCTCATTGAATTACTCTTCATTCACAGGTCTCACTGATCTCCCTGAACTAAATTCTCAGCAAGTTATCAGCATTTTGTCTTTCCCAATACAAAGATACTAACTCTGGCATTCCTGCTCTAAGTAGTTTATCATTAGCAGAACAGGTAAAACACTAGACTGCTCCTACATCAGCAGGCAGAAAAATTCAGGCTTTTAGCATGACAGCAACAGAATACTACAGTGAAAACCAAAATACTCATGCATGGCACAGTAAGATATTAGACATGTATAGAACTCTTCTGAACAACACAATAATAGGAATCAACTCCTACTGCTCATTTCTTCTCCTGGTTAAGACAGATGCACATAGTAAATGGTACTGATTTTAGACTAGAAAAGTATCTACATATAATACCTTGACACAACTTCTACAAGAAAGTTAAACTGAGAAGTATCAGCTTGACATGTCAAAAAGAGTCAACGTCTCTCTCAATGCTTCCTGTCACTTGACTCTCAAAGGCCCCACGCAAGATGGAGGTGGCATTCCACAGGCTTCTATACAGAGGTACATTCTTTGCGCCCCAGAGTGCTAATTATCCTGACAGAAGATTGACAGAGGGTTGGTTTCCTTGGAGGGAGAGTAGGGGGAAAAGCAGGGTAGTGGGAAGGAGGGGGAAGAGCACAAGGAAGGCATGCAGGAAGGGGTGGCAGACGGAGGAGTAGCTTCAATCTACTACTCCCAGTTAAGCAAATGGCTGCCAGAATTAGCTAATATATTGCTGCTCCATATCCTTACAACAAGAACAAGCAACTACAGGGCTGTTTGGTCCACATTAAGCTAAATTAGATACTTCTCTATGTATTTCTGCTTTGTAAACATGGCTTTTAAAGTTACTTTCATTTCAGTTACAGAGGCAGCAAATAAACTCCTTTCTAGTGTGTCACTGACTACTTCAGAAGTATAAAAACAAATCTCAAGCAAGAATTCTGAATTCATCTCATGTGACAGATGGACATACCTTTTTCATGGCATGATCTAGAAACACTCCTATCTTTGCCAGTGTAATAGTTTCATTGTTGATACGAGAATGCAAAACCTGAAAGACAAAGATTTGTTTTTCTCCAAACTACTGAATAAATTTTACAGTCAAGATCTACAAGGGCCATTCAACACTTGCTTCCTTAAATCTTCTCTTCAGCAAAGGGAAGATAAATATATTGTACTAAGAAGAGGATGTGAACACTTAACACAAAGCAACCAATCTCCAGAATGCACTATGAAGTTACCAGCTCGGTAGAATGCAGTAGCTCTTGGAATTAATCGTATCAAGTGACTGTTAGATTTAAAAGAAAGATGTGATTTCAAAGAGTAAATTAAATTTCCCATTTTGTGTGCTTTTGGTCAGCATCTGAAAGAAGCCAGACAAGTTAACCCTTTCTCCAATACTATTAGAAAGAATTTGCCCACATTTTTCAGAAGTACTGATTACCTTGAAATATCAAAGTCTTTTATGATCTGAATAACATTTTTAAGGCAATAAAAAGAAGGATTTTAAACCAGAAGAGAACCAACAAGAAAACATCTCTTACCTGTCTTGCTTGATTGTCTGGCATCCTGAATTTCAAATCTAGATTAGTGTCTAGTTCCTTCACCAGTATGTTTAGAGATTCATTATTACGAGCATCAGTAATGGAAGAACAATCTGGTGCCTGTGCTTCTCCATGCTCAACAGTATCTCCTGGAATATTCAGTATTGGCTGGATTCTAGCAATAAGGAGAAACAAGACAAATTAACAGCATGTGCTGCATGCCATCATGTAGAAATACATGAATCTGCTAAGCCTTGTACTGCAGACTCCTATGAGACATGAGCTGCAAACATGAAGAACTCAAGGACCACCCTTCCCTTGAAAAGTGATTTACAAGGTCTTTACTTTCCATTTTTAAGCACAGAATAATGTGCTTATAACAAGAGCAATGAACAGTGCAGTGGAGATAACAGAAGGGTCTCATATTATGCTAATAAGGATTCTATGAAGTTTAGGACGAAACAGATATGTGATAAAAAAAAAAGTTGAATTTTTTACACTAGAACTTGATTTCAAAAATATCAAGAGGTAGCCAAATTATGTATAAATAACATTCCAAGATGGAAACTGCTTTTCTCCAAAGGAAGTTGCTGGATGTTTTTAGATGGGAACCTTTAACACAAGCTCAATACTAGTATTGTAATGACTAGGTAGAACAAAACAGCCTTTTTACTACCACTGTCATAATTTAAGTGATTAGGGTATTACAACACTGTATTGATCTATGTAAGTTAGCTACTGCAACACAGACACATTTATTTTATCCTATATAATAATAAGTATTACTGACTCTTCCATGACTAAGCTGATTTTCTACCTCTGTCCCAAAGAAATGAGCTGGAGTTTTCCACTCCTAATCCTTTTTTACTGTTTTCTGGTCTTCATTGTTTTGTGTCATCATAACTAAAGCTAATAGGATGTATGTAATGTACAAGAGTTAACTGTAGTTATTAAATAGATGCTCACCTCATTCTCTCTCTCAAGTTGTTTTTTTATTAATATAGTTCACAAGACATTCAGACTTGTGCTTAAATCCCCATTCTGTCTGTGTTTAGTGTGCTCACCCTGAACCAACAGTCAGGGAAGAATCACCACAAAATTGGCTCTGGCTGTTATACTTACAGCAAAGACAACAATCAAAGAAAATGCCTTCCTTCCGTGGAAAGGCCAGATAAAGAGGTTTGAACACCTCTGTGCTGTTGCTTACTAATTGCATCCATCCTCTCCAGAAAGAAAATACTCTTCACTCATAAAATAAAGATTTACAAATACAGCTTTTAAAAATCAACACTTGCCTGAATCCCCTGTTTTCTGGAGGCAAGAAATAAGTTGGCAGTTCTTCTGGGTCAGGAATTCTGGGGAAAGATTTCATGCAATCTGACCGCTGAGGCCAAAGAATATGCTGTTTGTCCTAAGGGGGAAAGGAATTATTTTTTAATATTTTCTCAACATTTTTAATATTCTAATGAACAAGGTAATAAAAGAAACATTAAAGGATAGTCTGAAGAAAAAAACCAAAGCAAAACAAAACTGAGATCTTTATAGCTATTATTTTTCCATATTTTTTTAATATCAGCAGTTGAAATTTCTATCTTTAGCTGTACCACTTTACTTGCAGCAGATGTTTACAGAACAACTCCCTCAGTGCTCCAGTAGTTTCAAAGGTTGGGAAACCAGTACAGAGAAACTAGACAGATACTTGTATGTTGAAGAAATTTGGAATGCTACATTCTCCAGTGCTGTCACACATCAAAACTGTGGCCCAGATGCTAAAAAGTTTCACACAAACAAGGAGAGGATTCCCTTTCACCCCTCCTCTGTGAAAGAGCAAAGCTCATCCTCTTCACTCACTCTGCTGGATTCCACACTCCACACTGAAACAACAGAACGAGCCACAGGGGAAGACTGTGAGGACTGGCTGTGAACACTTTGGTTTGCATGAAGGTCCAAATTCATGGATGTCATACTAGAAGTTGAAGAGTCTTCACCAAACTAGAAGCAACAGAAAGACAAATTTTAATAAAGGAGATGGCACATAGCTTGTTGAATTTCTCCACGTTATTTCCCCTCCCCACTTATGTAGTTAAGCCTCACTGATAAGCTGAACTGCGGGTAGCAGAAAAAAAAAAGGAATTTAAGCCTCTTGATCCACTCAGACCATGAAAGAGTAATATTCATACTGTAAATAAGCCAACAATGAAAACACAAGTGCAAATCAAGGAAAAAATGCTAAAAGGTACCAATCAGATAGTTGTAATAGGCCATAAATAAAATCTACTTATCTAGATTGCACAGCTCGAAATCAAGTCAGAATTGCTAAGACTCATGGCTTTCAGAATTATCTCAATAATCTGAATTTATAATTACTATAATAAGAAAAAAAATCAAAGACAAGAAGACAACAGCAAAATTAAAAATAATTATTCCTATTTTTCAAACTAGTTAAGGGGAAACTTCAGAACATACTCCACATTGCAAAATAACTGAAATCATAATCCTTATCTGCAGTTCTAACACAGCAGAGGTGTTGCTTAGGTGCTTGTCATTCTGGATTTTCAGTATTAGTACACACCTTGCTTCCAGAACTTCTTAATACTCTTGCACAAAATTTTCTTGGTGCAATCATAGGGAACTAAGGCTTTGGACTAAAATGAAGTTTTTGATTTCAAGTAATTCTCTTTTCTAAGTTAAACAAAGCCTTTTACAAGAAACCCTCTCTATTTCTACAGTTCACAGTCTCTCCGCTTGTACTAGTATCAAAAGAAACATGCATTAAAATACTTTGCACTCTGGAAAAGAAAGACTAAGATTTCTCACTATAATTACTACATCCAAAATGTAACCCTTTTGTCAACCCTGAAAAAACTGAAATTACTTTGCTAATAAAGCAAATGGTATGTAACTTGAAGCAGTGGTAACAATTCACAGACAAACCTGAACATATTCCACATTTTCAAAAATGTCTCCGCGGTGATAACGAACAGGCTGATCCCACTGACAGTGCAAGCTATGCTGCTGGTTGCCCAATCTGCAAATCTGGTGGTTCCCTGCAGAGCAGAAAATATTTTTTTATCCTAGAGAAGTGTGGTTTCTGAGAAGACAAAAGACAGCACACAGTAAACCTCTCTGCCCCCAGTATGGTCAATCCTTTTTATTTACTCCATCAGCCCAGAGGACTCAAAAGACTCAAGAAGAATTCCCTGTTCAAGAGCACACTGCAATCTCTTGTTTTAATAAGCAAAACCCAAGAGCCACTCAGGGCCATCTTAACGTATGAAGAAGTTATATCCTGACACTTATCTGAATATGTGCCATATTTCATTGCTTTAATGATCATGAACACTAAAAAGTTGTACCTAATTGAGCTTCTTTTGCCATCTGTGTCTCATGAATGATGTTCCTCAAGATTTGTTCCTCCTGGATGAGCTTGTACTTGTCTAAAACATCTTGTTGCCTAAGGTAATGGTCATGCTGCTTTTGATATTCCTTTAATTCATTTAATGTTCGCTGAAGTGATCTTGGAAATTAAACAGAGAAGATTTACTTTGAATGCTTTCTAGAATACCACTTTTTCCTACACTCTTGCATATTTTTAACGCTAGGTTTCTTAAAGTATTCTTATCCTTAATTCTATTGCATAATCAAAGAAATACAGAAATTTAAAAACAATTCTTCTTGAAATGTAAATAACTGCTGCAACAGAACTACAGAAATTCGATTGCCACTGGGATATTTTAGTTACCTATGCTGGGCTTCCAATTTTTGCTCAAGTTTTTGCTGACATAGGACAGCATGTTTCCTTTTTACAGCTTGCTCAAACCCTGGTTTGGCCTGCAGAGCATGATCATAACACAGGACTGAGTGGTTGTACTCTCCAAGCATCTGAAGAATTACCAAGAGAGAGAATTAGCCATTATGTAGTAATATTTAATAAACAATACTCAGTTTTTAAAGAAGCCATTAATTGAAATTTTAATTCATGATAACAAGTAGCCTGTCATTTCTGACACTCAAGCCACTACATCTATTAAAGAAAGGCTGCAGAATAATTTTACTGGAATTTATTTCAAGGTGCAGATAAAAGCCTTTGCTAATAGATAGACTTTTGAATAAAAGTATCTTGACAGAATCTTAAGCATTAAGCATGAGATACACATGGAGCACAAGACACACTGTAAAAGAGTAAACCATTACAAGTCAACCCCAAAAGATCAAGTAATATTTAATTTTCTTCAAGTGTTGGAAAATAAAGATTGTATTTACTGCGTATATATTTCCTAAAGTGTAATAGCTGGTAAAGAAGTCACTGTAATCCAGAGCTGCATGAACCACAATAGCTGCATCTGCAGAGAAGTGAGCCCGGTGCAAAATATTTGCCAAATTTACCAGTGCAATGTCTTTATTTTGCCTAAAAGAATAAAAGAAAAAAAATAGGAAAAAAATTAAAAACTAACATTAAAGGAAGTTAAGACTGTGTAAGAATCATGCACAATAATACATTAATTTGCCAGTCACACATTAAAACATATCACTTGCTAGAAAAAGGTCTCAACTATTTATATGTCTAGTATAGCACATAGAGACCAAGAACAAGTAACACAGATTATTCCTTAGCATACTGTCTTAGAAACTAAAACCTGTTTACTAACCAGGATAACTAGAAAAGCAATCTGAGAAGAAATCTTTATTAGCAATTCTTACCTTGAAGAAAAGTGAAGGGCACGCATGGCACATTCTACTACTTGGTATGGCTCATTCTTTATTCGCCAGTAAAAAGAAGCCATGTTATAGAGTACCCAGGAAGAAGAGTTCTGCAGTAAAGAGAAACAAATGAACTGTACTAACTACTAGCACATGAATTAAAAGGTTAATCAGGGCTTTAATTACTATAGGATGAAAAGCTGAGCACCAAAGTTGGCGCTCAGCTGCTCTAAGCTATCCTCCTGCACTGGAAAGCTGCCATTTGGCAACAGTTGTCAATGTTTAGGAATACTGAACTAGCATACTCATGTATTAAAGAAACAGAATTTCTGCATTTCAGGCAGATAAAAATACAAAATGAGGCGAAATGAGAGGTGACAGTAGTTTAAGCATCAGCTGGACAGCATTCCAGCATCAGCTGGAATTCAATGAGGGTTCCTAGATTTTGCAGGAAGACATTTAACAAAAACATACACACTTCAGTACTGTTGTTTCTTCTTTGCTCTTCAAGTACCTGTATTTTCTGTTTTAAAACTCTAATTACCTTGAAAAAGCAATGAATGTGGCTTGCTAGACAACATAACTACATAAATCCTTAAAGATGACAGAAACTATCTATTTACTGGCTTTGCTGATGCCTTCTCCTGCTTCTACTTGCCTATCAGAAAGTGGTCCCAGTTTGCCTTTTGAAACTGAACTGTAAATCAAAAATACATGTGCAAAACTGGATTTGACTGGATCTAAACTTTTGAGACCTCTCCAGCACTCGTTTTAGTGCACCCAGCAAGATTCCAGTTTCATACCTTCATAAGCCCGTCATAAATACGGTGACCTATTTCCTCTATACTTCTTCCCAGTCTCCGTGATAAGTATGTGAAGATTGGATCTTCTTTAGGTAACAGGGGTGCAGAAAGATTAACCCTTTCTTGGACACCCTGAAATAAAAATTGAATACACATATTTGCTGACACTTAAGAGTAGAGAAATACAAACAAAAGCATGACTCCAGGAAAACACGTGGCTTGGTTATTTTACAATCTTATCTTCCTTTCAAGATCTTTGGTAATTGATAGAACAATTTCACCTCTGACAGATAATAATATATATTACTGCAGATGGGAAAACAGTAGAAGCAGTCAAAAGCAGCCTCTGCTTGTGAGTTCTACAGGGGAAATATTCAGTTCTGGTGGCACTGTGTATCTGGAAGATACTGATTTCACTAATGACCACTGAAGCACTGAAGTTAGTGTTGTAAGGTTATATTCACAAGGTGGAAGTATCCCTACACCTCTTCTCCTTTCTTCCTTCCCCAAGCATAAACACACTTCTTTCAAAAATACATCCAGACCCAGGAACAGAGCTAAAAAAAACCCCACTTTGTGTTTAGCAGTAAGAAAATCCTTATTTGTTGATGAAAGACTTGCAATAAAATAAATATCAAGATAAAAGCACTAAAGTTGCAGCCGCATTAGAAAATCTGCTCATATAACGCTGTTGACAAAACCAGTTCTCCCACCACTCTTGTGCTCTAACTTTTCTAGAGCATCTAAATTATCTCATGGTCTGGGTGAGGGCTTGGCATTCAGATACCAAACAGACATTCATGTTTGTTAGGAGCTACCAACAAAACTGCAAACATTTTTTTTATTCTGAATCCTCACACATTTTAACAACCCTGTTCAGCATTCTCCAAATTTCAACTGAGACAACTCACAAGCTAGCTGTAGTCCAATGAAAGCTACTGATTTGCTAATGAAATGTGTTATGAAAACAAAAGACTCAATTTTCCTAAAAGTGCCCTCTAAAATAAGGGAAAAAATAACAGGAGAAACTGTATACCTGATGGAACAGGTATAACCTCCGATACGCAGGTACTTTAATCAGGGCCCAACTGTAGTGTTAAAAAGTGTGAAGCAGTCTTGGAAGATTACAATACCTTTCAACCTGGAGTGAGAAATGCCAGTAGCAGTTTTCTATTCCTCTTCCTAATGGGGAAAAATACTTACTTGCATTTGCTCACTCACCCGTAAGTGCTGAAAAGCATGAATACTGTATGGAAGATCTAGAACTTTTGTACAGTCTGGCTGCTGCAGGTCTGGAGGCACTGGGGACTTTGTGTCTATATAGTCTTCAGGGCTGAGGACATAATAACATAACACAGCAGACTGCAGATTAATATACTGCTGAAGCTCCTAAGAGGCAGTATGGTAGCTGATACAGAGTACTCTGATTTAATCATTACAGAAATCCCCTGTTCGGGCTCATTAGCCCATTTCTGTTGCATTCCCAGATTTCAGTTGTATTGGGATGTCATGACTATAGGATAAAGTAAATAAATTTGTCTGCTTTACAGAAAATATCAACATTTGGATAGCCTCCAAAATGTATCAGGGTCAACCAAGTGTATCATTGCTATGATTAATGATGTATCTGCCAGGCAAATGGCAATGCATGCAGGCTCTTCAGCTGAAACAAACAAACCAATCCCAAACACGGGGGATGAGAAGTCCAAATGAAGGTCTATGACGATAAAATTGATCTTCTCCCACTTCAAGTACTCATGTGATTATGATAAAAAAACCAACTAAAACAAAACAGTCATTCCTGAAGATGAATTACCTATGAAGCTGAATGTCAAGTACACTGGATGCTCATCCTTCACTTTGTAAACATGGGACAAAATATGACCAGAAAGTTCAACAGCTTGGTAATCAATGGAATTTCATTCAAATTTGAGTCAAGACAGTTTCCACTAAAATAAATATCTAGCTCAAAATACTGAAAGCACACTCAAGCAAATTCAACCCCCTTCTGCATGACATATTTCACTTTAATTCACACATCTGGTTGTATCAGTACAAAGTAACAGTGGTAGAACTGGGAAGAAAGGAAGTTTCAGGGCAGGGCTAGCATAGATAGTTGGGGGAAACAGCTTTTGTACGTTGTACCTGCTCACAGCTAGTGGAAGATGTTGTTTCAATTTTATTCCACAGTAACACAAAACAATAACTACCATCTAAAGAAAGTCAGTGCTGGTCATTTTTCACTTGTGTTTAGAGGTACTGTTAATTTTATTTTCATTCAGTAAAAATCTCAGAATATAAAGTATGTTATTAAAGTGTCTTATTACCGGATATCTTTGCTCTCTAAGGTGATGTATGTGCCATCATACAGATCTAGGTCCCCCAGGGGCACCTTTGCTTTAATGCAGTCTGGATCTTCTTTATTATGCCTTTGTTCCAGCCCCGTGTCTCTGTCCTCATTTTCCTCTATATGAATCTTTTGAGCAACTAACTGTTTCTGTAGGAAAAAAAAGGAAACAGAAGCATATGACACCAATGAAAGCAAACGCTATAGCTGTTACAATTCAACAGTCCCACTTTTTCCTTAAAACAAAGTTCATTTCAAAAAATCTAAAAAATTCTGATTAAATTTTGGGAATACTTTCTTATCTTTAATAACATCTGTAGGACTTTTTTAGATTTGGATGGCATATAAATGCTTTCTTTAGAGATAATACAACTTGAATGAGTCCTTAGTTCTTCTGTTTGCCTAAAAAGTGGGCTAGTAGTGCTCCAAAACCATGATAGGCCATTTAGGAAAAGAAGAAATGATTGCTACAAGTACATAAATTTTTTCACATTTGGCCCCCTTTTTTCCACTGTAAGACCTTGTGGAAATAATACAAGACATTGCAATAAATCATCACCAGTCAGTGTGCTAAGTATAACTGAACGTGAGTACATGTGAATAGTACTGCACATGAATATCTGTGAAATGAGAAAAACCTGTATTTTTAATGAAAGCCATACACATTTGATTACATGCTACTGCGAAACAATAGAGATACATATGCCAGTAGCAATTTGTACAAGAATTTTACAAGTTACAATAGGTAACTGCTGCTGAAAGTCATTTGTGTACCAGGAGTTGGACATCAGCGATTTTCACACCCACAACCCATGTCCCAAAAAGCTTGCAAGTATTATTCTAGCCACAGCTCAAATGTCCCACCACAAAAAAGACTGTACTCTCATGAGAAAGACTGGCTGAACACAGTCACACCAGGGTAGTCCCACTTATTTTCCTTTCTCCTACTTCACCCATTCACCTAAAGCTACCTCTGAGGTTCATCTAGCTTAACTTAGTTATCCCAATCTGATAAAACCAAAGCTGGCACAAGAAAGGGGTGCATGGCCAGAAGGGCTGTGAGCTGTTTGCTTACCTAACCCCTATTATATTTAAACTTCAGTTTATCAGTTTGAAGTTCATTAAACCCTTTTCAAAAGGGTGGTCCCAGACCCCTTTTCAATAATAAAAAGGCTTGAAGAAAAACAGAGATTATTTGCTCTGTGTTCTTCCAAAATACAGTACAACAGAATCTAGTGACTTTATCCAAAAATGTTAAGATTTATGGCTAACAACAGGGAATGATACAACTGAAGACCAGTTAGGCAAACTTGAGGCAAAAAATTCTTGAGATCTGAAAAATTTTTCATCCTTTCATTGAAGAAGAACTTTGCCAATAATAAATTATTTTTGTGATCTAAAACTATCACTATAAAGTCTATGGAAAAAAAAATCTGTATTTTCAGAATTACTTAGTACTTAAATGTTATGCTTTACCTCCAGTTCTTTGAGGTAGTTAACTGTTGTTTCTTGTCTCATTAGTATTACCAAATCATGTGGGTTTCTCAAGTTCATTGGTGAATCAACCTGCAAGACATTTTAACAGTCCATCATGTAAGACATTCACCTAATTACAGTGATTTTAAAAGAAGGCAATTTTGTTCATTCAATCACAGATTGTCTGTTCAGAGGTTTTCTGTCCAGTCAACCCTCATAACATGTCCATTATGAAAATCCATACTTCAAACAACATTGTCATTTGGGAATCCAATTCAACCCATGCTTTAACTTTAAACCTATTTTAATTAAATCAGGCACACAAGTTCTAAGCATAAGAGGCAAATAAATTTCCACAACAAACATTACAAAAGAGTACTTACTGCTGAAATACTAGATATCTTGAACTGCAATCACAGAAACTTATTTTGTTTTGCACCTTGAAAATTCCTCCACCACAAAAGGAATAAAGGAGTTCAGCTTCAACTCCTCTCTGCAACTAATTTAACACACTGGCCTACCATTAGGATCTACTGCCTTCAGGATTAATAAGTAAAGGAACAAAATCAAGAGGGAAGCAGGGGAAGACTGAAAACTCTGTTACAGAAACCATGCTACAGCTTCCATAGCTATGCACAGGAGTTCCCAGCTCCATGAAGAGGGACATGAGAGGCAAGTCACTGATAGAGCAGTTACACACCAGCCCCTGGCTGGGCTCAGTTAACTGCAGCACTTCACCCCACGGCTGAAACACCCCAGCCTTGTCCTCATGCCAAACTCTGCTGTGTCACTGAGTGGGGAAAGCCCCTACAGCGGAGAAGGTGGTGTAGCAGCAGCTGAGCTGATGCAAAGGCTCACTTCCAGCTTGCAGCCCCGTTTCCTCCCCTGTGTCAGTGTCAGAGCAGTACCTACCTGCACACCAGCTGTGGTAACCACCAGGATCTCTTGGAAGCTAACCCAAACTCAGGAGCTGAACAGAATGTTAACTCCCTCCTGGTTGTTTTGTCTGAACTAGTAAACTAAATTAGTTCATGAAGGATTCAATGAGTATGAGAACAGAAACAAGGAAATAGGAGTATGTGATGACAGAATGAAGAGACAAAGTGACAAGGACAGCAACATCTCACACTTTTAACATGACTCTTAAGATGGTCTAAATCAAGACGGTCTAAATCAAGATGTTTTTCCTGGATCTGCTCAGTTTCCATTCAAGTTTTCAGGATACAGAACCAGCTGCTGCATGAAGATGTGAGCACTTACCTGTTTGTTAGCACGGATACCTCTGAATGAGTTGTCCACCCCCATGACATCTGTGCAAACCTGACATTGCAATTTAATGGAAAAGTTTGCCTCCTGAACCACAGTTCTTCCTTTTCTGTCACCTTTCCAAGCAGCTTGGACAAATTTCTGTTACACTCTCTTACTGCAGAGAACTGCATCTCCAGCATATTTTCTGGTCATCTTAACGTGTCCTGTCAACAGGTTATACCTTAGGCTGTACTCTCTTGGTGAGTCAGTTAAGAAGCTCAAATCTACTTTCTCTGGACTACTGACTGTGAAGTCTACATTTGTTACAAGATTCTTGACTGAGGAAGGACCTTGTCCTCTGAGATATAAACACTTGTTCCTTTTACTAAAACCCTAAGGGTGGTTTTGGCTAAATTTGGCTAAGTATTCCTTTCCAAAGCAAAAGCTGCAGGACTTCTTTTAGTACGGAGCCATTTTGATGGGTGGCTACCTATACAGTCAAAACAGTTATATAAAAAACTCAGTTTCTTCCTTTAATTTCCTAGCAGATTAATTCTCTTATATCACCAGACAAATTGAAAATAATGGGTGCTACTGACACTAATCCATTTTTACACTGTGAATTTGGAGATTCTGTATTCAACTGTTGCAAATAAAGGAAGACCAAGTATCCACCATGATGCAGAGAAGCACAGAAAATAACGTTTCAAAAAATCTAATAATTTTGTTAGTTGAAGTGTTAAAGTGTACAGCATTTTATTCATGGTCATATTTCCTATTTCCTCCCGTGGGCCCCACCTCACTCTGAACTGGTTGCACACAAAGACAGAGTTATGCACTGAATGTGGCACTGGTTTATGCCTCACTTGCTAAAGAAACTACCACGGTATGTGCAAATGAATGAGAGATTAATTTGCAAAGAAAATAAGTTTCACTGTGTTTAAAGCACTTCATTACCCATTCCAAAATAGCACTGCTCATCTGACATCTAAAGGCTGCTTGCACGATTCTACACAGTCACAGGGAAAAGTCAACTATCAGCTCTACTTTCAGTGACAAACAGCATCTGGGCATTTTTGGAGAAAGTTATGCAGGCATCACCAACCAGAAAATCTTTTTCTGAAAGATGAAGGATCTTGGCTTAACATTCAAAAACAGAATCATATTCAGGGTTGCCTTCTGTTTTTAACTTTTGGTAAGACAGTCTCATGAGAAGTCTGAAATTAGTATTGGAGAATTTGGAGCAGTATGTTACCAACCCAGTGTGTGTGGGTTGCGAGGAAAGCAATGCTGTAAGTACTACACTCCCATCAACTATTATTTGGCAGCAGACACCAAAGTTTCAACAACCAAACAGCAATATCACTGAATTAATTCATAAAGTTACGGTGATCCACCAGGAAATCATCCCAGTTAAGGATATTTTTCTTTAGTCTTCAGAATTTCCCTTCCACATCTGACTCAGTTGGTCACCAGCAAATAAGTACTTTTTAATAACAGCAGAATCCTTCAGCCTAGTAGAAAGTTAACCTTACCAGTGTGTAAACACAATGCTCCTAACACAGAATTTTAGTAGTTGCATTGGGATTGCATGGCAAGGGGGGGTCTTCTGTGAGAAGCTGCCAGAAGCTTCCCCTCAGTCTGACAGAGAAGCTGGCTCCGAGATAGATTCGCTGCTGGCCAAGGCTGAGCCCATCAGTGACTATGGCAGGGCTGCTGTGATAACACATTTAAGAAGGGAAAAGAAGTTACTGTGGCCAGAAAAAAGTAATATGCAAGAGAAACAGCTCTGTAGATACCAAGGTCAGTGGAGAAGGAGTGGAGAAGTGCTCCAGGTGCCAGAGCAGAGATTTCCAGCAGCCTGTTGTGAAGACCACAATGAGTCAGGCTGTCCCCTGCACCCCATCAGGGGCAGAGATCCACGTGCAGCCTAGGGGGGACCTCACAGCACAGCAGGTGGATACCCAAAGGAAGTTGTGAACCTGTGGGAAGCCCACACTAGAGCAGGATTTTTGGCAGGACCTATGGCCCTCCAGGAGACCCACACTGGAGCAGCCTGTTCCTGAAAGATGGGATCTCGTGGGAGGGACCCTGAGCTGGAACAGTTTGTGAGAGCCTGTGAGAAGGAACCACACTGGAGGTGTTCATGCAGGACTTTCTCCTGTGGAAGGGACATGACACTGGAGTACAGGAAAGAGTTCTTCCTTGGAGGAGAAGGAGTTCTTCTTGGAGGAAGCTGTGGTAAAACCACTCTGTGATGAACTGACCACAATGCCCATTCTTCATCCCCCTGTACCACCCAGGAGGGAGAAGGTAGAGAATCAGAAATTAAGTGAAGGTCAGGAAAAAAAAAAGATGGGTTGGGGGAAGATATTTTTAAGATTTGCTTGTATTTCTCATTACCCTACTCTAGTCTGATTTGTAATAAATTAACTCATTTCCTCAAGCTGAGTCTGTTCTGCGTGTGGTGGTAACTGGTGAGTGATCTCTCCCTGTCCTTATTTAAACTCTTGATCTTTCTCTTGTATTTTCTCTCCCCTGTGCAGCTGAGGAGGAGTGATAAAGCAGCTTTGGTGGGCACCTGGTAAGCTCTTCATTACCCCCTTCTCTGTAGCGACAGACAGATGGCTTTTGAACTGAAACTTATTAATCTCAGATCCAGTCAGCAACACTGTGAAGACTTAGAGTTCATTATCCAGCTTTTTACAACACCCATCCCTACATCAAACACGTTTTCTTCACAGTGCCAGCCATTTGTACAGTAGGAAAAAGACAAAGCTGACATACTGAGCTGTGAAGAGCACCAATACTGTGTTCGCCATTGAGGGGAGTAGTGACACCTCATGAAGAATACAGTGAGTAAGTTGCAAACAAAGGTTTGCAACTGCATAACTTGAACAGCACAGATATGAGTAGCAGCAGTGATAAAGATAAGTGGGAAGCAGGATGTGCTGAAATCAGGAAGACACACTTGAAGCCCTGCAGGGCTTGTTACATGGATGCTCACACTTCCCTCATGCTGCTTGTGCTCAAGTTCCACCTGGTATCTTCCTGCTTTCCTGTGCAGCCACATCCCCAAACCAGGAAAATTATACCCTGAATAAAACCACAAAATAATCAGAACTTTCTTGTGAGCTGTTGCTTATTAAAATTCAAAGAGAAGGCAACATATCCCAAAGACTTGGAAAAGCCCTCAGAGCTTCACTCAGTCAGAAATACAACAGTCCAAATAAAAGACATTTGATGGATACCTAGAGGCTGTTCTGGATTATGCCCTTCCTTCCCATAACAAGACTCTAGGTAGATTTCAGAGGATGCTAGTTTCACTCAGACTCATGTCATGCTTGTGCTCTTACAAACACTTGCCACCTTCGCCCCCTCATGCAAAGTCTGTTGTGCCTTGTCACCTGATTTGGGAGTCAGACGAGTGAAAAATACACAGATATTGTGACTTGGATCACGTTTTTCAAAATGTAAGCAACTCTCCATAAGGCTCCTCTGGGATGAAACAGAACAGACGTCAACCTACACAGCAAACACAGCCTCGTGGTGTGGAGAGTGGAGACTCCTGCACCAGAACAGATGCTTTGTCCAACTTACTCATTTTAAACTCCAAGTGTTTGGCTGACAGCAAAGCACCACACTCATTTACTCTTCCTCCAAAGTGCTGAAACTGTGACATGCAAGATGAAGTGCTTGAAATGCAAGAATTTGACTTCAATTCCAACACAGTAAACAGGGAAAAAAAAGTTGTGCTGAAAAGCTTTCTTTAAACCTTTGACAGCTACTGTAGTTACACTGCAGAAAGCCTGCCAGTAAAACACTTTTCGAATAAGTGTTTTCTGTTCAACTTTGCTCAAAGGTGAAAGTTTCTTTATAAAGCACAGTTCAAATTTATTCACTGTCACAAAGTACACCAAGAACCTGATTCAGCAAGAAACACATAGAATTTGTGTAATGAAAAAAGACATTGAGTTGAATCAAACCCTGAAGTTTTAGTCTCCTATGTTACCTCCATATATCAAAGTCTCTCAGCAATTAGACTTGCAAGTTTTGCCAAACCTTCCAGCATATTTTTCCCAGCAATCCAGTCACATTGCACTATGAAGTAATTATTTTAAAATGAGGTTCGATGAATGCCTCAGTCAACTATTTTTAAGTAAGGCTTTTTTTTTAAATACTGTGGAAACCCCACTGTTAACTGAGGCACAGGCTCATCAAAATCAGAACTGCTGTTAGTGGCTCTGCACATCCTAAAAGCATTATACTATATGCAGAAGGCAGATTATTGGAGAAAGAAGCTGAAAACACACTGTATCAAATGATGGCATAGAGAAATATGGGCTCCCCATATTTGTTTTATAGGCAGTGGATGTTCTGTCTCTGTACAAAATAAAGGCAATTCCCCCTCCAACAGGCTGGAACTTCTTGCAGTCTTGAGGGGGAGCCAAGGATCTGAAAACTAGTGCTTGTCTTTTGGTATATTCTTCCTGTCTTGAGATACTTTACACTCCAACATGATGCTACATGGCATTTCTGAGGAAGCCACAAAAAAATCTGTACAGGTTTCAGTGCAAGACAAACTACAAAACTGGAAAATAAATTGACTCATCCAAATGATGAGTAGGCAGTGTCAGAAGATACTTGTTCCAAGATTGTCACTGAAAAATTCACACAGAAAAATGACGTTGAAATGAGTTTTTGTAAGTATTGAGCCATTTAAAGCTTACTGCTGCAGAATCTGTTAACAAACAGCACTAGATATTTTGATATTATTAATACTAGCTGTGCTACAGGGAAAACACAAATTTTAAACACTTGTGGCACTTCAGAAATAAAACCTAACAAAGTTGCAGTATTACTGAATAGCTCTGCTCAACTGACATCACACAAACTATGAATATCCTAGGTAACAGATCTAAATACATCAAAGGGCAAACAAGACTTTACTTGGAACACACATGTGTCCAATGTGTCACTAGTCATATTTAAGGGTACAAATTTCTAACCTGTATATTCTAGGTAAGGCTCATATTCTTCAGTAGCCATATGCTCAGCTGAATCAAAACAAGAGATGGAGAGATCATTCAGATTACATCTGTAATGAGCAAGTACTTTTTTCATAAAAGCAGACTGGTTCTTGATGCCTGCTCACTGCCAAATCCTAAAACTTTTAAGTGTTCTAATATTGAAAATACAGACAGAAGACTGTAATAATTATTAGACCTACAAGATATCTAAAAAAAATTAACCCTGAGCAATAACTTCTTCAGAAAATGAACAACAGAAAACCCATTCATTTTTTCTGTTAAACTTTGAGGGTAATTACTTTATCCAGCAGTGTATTTTTAAAGCAGGCAGGTACATGCAATAACAGTGGATATCAGTCTTGCTGACTCTGCACTTTTGGGCTTTGGTGGGGTCTTCATGCAAACATGTGCCTGGGCCAATTCCAAGGCCACCCTTCAGCTCACAATACAGGGAAGGCATTCCAGCCACCAAGCACAACTCTTACCACGGAACAGCCAGTTTGAAACAGTTGATTCATATCATCTTTTCAGATTGTCCAACCCTTATTTTAAAGGTGACAGAAAACAGGAAATACAGTGTGAAGATCCTAAGAGAAACGGGACCTGGGAACACAGAGTGTCCAGAGGACAAAGGCTGTGTGAAAACCAGGAGCTGAGGAGTGAGCAGGGCATGCCTACACATGGTCAGAGCCACTGCTGCAGCGCTCTGGACTCACAGCCTGAACTGCCTTGGTGTGCATTACCATGCTCAGATAATCCAGACATCTCTGCACTAAAGCTTTTCTGTCAGCAGTCAAAACCTGGCAGAAGATTACCTGCTGGACTGTGGCAGCTGCAGCTCAGCAGCCCCTGGGATCTGCCTCTTAGCTTGTCCACCTCAGATGCAAATCTCTGACTGCTGAGTTGGGAGCAGTGGAAGCCACTTCTCTACCACGGCTCCACTGAATGAAACATTTGCATTTCTGATGCCACATACAGGCTACCACAAGGCCTATTTTCATAAATTCAGATCTAGCTGTGATGTTCACAGTGACACAGACAGACACAGGCTGTGCTCCCCTGGGAGCAGGCAGTGCTGTATGTAAAGGCAGAAAATTTAAAGATATGTATTTTTAAACTACTATTTTTCATAGCACATGAAGGCCTAGGGTCCTCTGGTGATCAAGAGAAAAGTTCTAAACCAGACCAAGTTCTCCTTTTCTTAAAGAAAACCTTACCTCAGAACCATTCTGGCTTCAGCTCATCCTAGGGATAGGGTAACATCTAACAAACTACAGAACATTCAAACCAACCAGCCCAGGTGTCTTGGCACACCCTCATATGGAGGGACTGACAACTGTTTTGGGGAAGGCATAGCTCCACCTTACACACTTCAGTAAAAATTAACAATTTTTTGTGTATGTGTGTGGTTTTTTTTTTTTGTTTCCTTGTTTGTTTTTTTGTTGTTGTTGTTTAGCACACAATAGACTTGGAAGGATAAGAAATTCAGTCAATTAGGATTTCATACAACCAAGCAAACTAACCTTTAGAGTAAGAGCAAAGCAAAGATTCACCTGTCATTTTCAAGATAGGACTGAGTGACTACTTAATGTATCACAGAAGATGCTTTTGTAAGTAGCAAATAGCTTTTTATTTGGCTGCACTAGAATCTCAGCTTTCCGTGGGTTTGGGTGGCTGCTTCTCCTGTATTCTTGAGCACATGGACCACTGCTCTCATCACAACCTGTTGGCATACATGTGCACTCAGATGCCAGACAGAGTAATGTATTAACTAACTCTAAAGCCATCCATGAATCAACTTGCCTTGCTGCTGCTTGAGGAGCACTTGCACTCAAATCTGCAACCAAATGAACAACTGGTAGGTACTGTCTGTCCTCTCTACTGGACTAAGCCAGAGTGAAGCATACTACAGCACTGCAGGAAATTCAGATGTCACATTCATTGAGCAGCAGGTTGTCTTAGTTCCAAATAAGTTAGCCAGCACTGCTCTTTGACTCTCCTCTCCAGATCATCTCTCATGAACTTCAAAACACACGACAACACATTAAAACTACAACAACTTTTTGCCAACTCAGATTCCTTGCCAGGAGCTCTTTGCTCCTGACAACACTTTCCCAATCCTGCTTTGGATCATCTGCCTGGGAAGTTTCTGCACTTTGTTTAATTATTCTGACCTAACTTCTTCAGTTTACAGCAGTCCACAAAAAGGCAGCTCTCTGAGTCCCCACTAGCTTGCTCAGTTTTAATCACCTCCATCAAGGTATCTCTAGAAAGACCCCACCTCTGCTCTCATATGTCTCTGAGCCATGGGAGCAGCTGGTGCCCACCATTAAAGCCATGAATGACTGTATTCCGCATTGCAGTTCATCTGACAGTTGTCTGTCCTCTCTTTACACTGAGCTTCTCTCTTCTCTGGAAGCACACTAGTATTTCTGTAGAGTGACTAGCCTCCCTACTGGCAGACAAGCACTGTCAAAAATCAGTTATATATTAGCCTGAACTTTATAGTGTGAGTTGTGAAATGGCTTATAAACATGTGCACTGAGCAGATATAATATCATTAAAGAGAGACGATTAGTCAGTCTCTGGCCTTGCAAGAGCACACATTTGAAGGTAGACTCAGACTAAAAAAGAACATGAACTGATCCAGAGAACGATGTCTTTGATCTGAAAACCAGCTACTGTAGCAACAGATACAGCTTGATGGCTTTTTTCTTGATGGCTGACACTGAAATATTATATGCAGTGCTAGTAATTTGTTTTGTCATTTAGAAATGCTCACTAGAAACTTGAACAGTGCCTACTTAGCAAGTACTCTTGTTTACTAGATGAAATCTTGATGATATATGGAAAATTGTTTGGTCTGTGTTAATTTTGCCACTGCTGCCAGGTTTTTGTATCACTAGGAAATCAAGGCTGAGCCAGGGTACTCCTGTGGTCTTGGGTCACAGAAAAGTCAATCTCACTTGAATGCTTGAATACAGTCCCATATTAAATGCTTGCACCCTTGCTGCACTGTAAGGAGAAACAGCTAAAAGAGACTTTAGGTCAGTAATTTATAATAATATCATCTTTCTTCCCTCAAACACATTCCAGCAACTATCTTTTGTATTTAGGTCGGGATCTGTGACTCCTGCTGTCAGCTCCTCACCCACATGTTCTGCACTTTAGTAAGAAGGAAAAAAAGCTCACAGCAGCAAACTCAAAACTACAAGGAAGTCACTTGTCACCGGTGCTCATCTGCATTTCCACTGATAGTGGCTCATTTAGCAGTGGGAATGTCTGGGTCTTACTATCAATTAAGTTCTGCCTACCTCATAATTATATAGGCTTCATTCAGATCAACTGAAGTAGTCCAAGTGAAGATCAAGCCTGTGCCTCTCTAAAAAGCTGGTAATCTTTGAAGATGTGTTTCAGACTTTAAGAATGCTAGTATTTCCAAAATTAAATCATATAAATGCTGATTAATATCACCACTCTTTGCCACCAGCAGCCACTTCCATTTGGAGACTGCTGTGCTGGAAGCACTGCAATGAGGAGTGCAAGGTCCAACAACAGTTGGCCACCAGCAACATCCCCTGGAGCACATAACATGCAGAGGTTTGCAGTGCCAATGAATCACAGAGTATCTCAGGCTGGAATGGACCCCTGAGCTCTCATGATACATAACAACTTAATAAAGAATACTCTGAAAAATTAAAGCAAAGGAATGCTCTGCGGTGAAGTTGGGAGGCTTTTGTCCTGTTAATAAGTTGTTGGTATTAGGAAGAGAGCTTAAATATTTTGAAATATTGTGGTTCTACCAATTAACTGATAAATCCCTTATGAATCCTCCAAGTGCTGCTGAGATGCTGCTTGAACTCGGGCACAACTGGTGCTGTGACCACTTCCCTGGGGAGCCTGCTCCAGTGACTGACCACCCTGTCTGTGAAGAACCTTTTCCTAATGTCCAGTCTGAACTTGCCCTGGCACACCTTCATTCCATTTCCTCATGTCCTCTCACCAGTCACCAGAGAGAGGAGATCAGCACCTGCCCCTCCACTGCCTTGCCTGAGGAAGTTGTAGGCTTGGATGAGGTCTCCTCAGAACTAGGCTGAATGAGCTGAGTGATCTCAGCTGCTTCTTGTAAGTCGTACCCTTGAGAGCTTCCATCCTCCTGCTTGCTCTCCTCTGGGAGGGCACACAGACTAAGAGTGTAATGTCCTTATTCAGAGGCACCCAAAACTGCATGCAGCACTCAAGGTGTGACTGCACCTGTGCAATGAAGAGTGGGACAACAACAATTCCTGCCTGCTGCTGGACAGGTGGAGACTGTCACTTTTACTGCTAACTACTGAACTACTGCTACATTTTGGCACTTAAAACAACATTGAAGTTCACTAAAAAACTTATCCAGTGATTCCCCACAACACAAGTAAGTGGAAAAAATTCAATTCAGAGGTGCCATGCAGAGTTGGCAACAGCAATAACCACAAATCTAAATACAATTTTCATCAGAGCCAGGGACATGACAGTAACAGATGCCAAAATTAATCTAATTACAAAAAGCTCACTGGACAATTCGCAGCACTACATTCCAGGTACTGAAGAATCTAGCTTCTCATAGTCCAAGTAAGAACACACTTATAATTGGAATTTCCTTGCTGGAAATGGGTGAATCAATTTTGACCATGCAAGTAAGAGAAGCTATTCCACAGATACTGTTTTTTCACCTCACCAACAGGCTTTGAGAAATTGACAGAGGGAACATGCGAATGCCCCTGCTTAAAAAGCCTTTGGAACTGTAACAGAAAAGACTAATGCACCACAATGGTATAGTGGAAGCTTCTACCTGTACCATCAGTTAGCTGACATAATGAAAAACCATTCCTTAAAATAAGTAATGAATTTAGCTAATAAGATTTTAAAGCCTTTTTATCTAATTGGATTTTTTCCAAGTCACAGCTGCTTTTCTTGCAATAATCAAAATCAACACCTGACCCAAATTTTATAATATACACTCAGTATACACACACAGATGCTTCCAGAGCATTATCATATACTTGCACCACTTCCCCACTATGTTAAGTGGCAAAAAGAGATGAGATAGCACTGGAAGTGGTGTCATTAATTAATTTATGATTAATGAGGGTGTTAGAGTGCCTGGATCTACCCAGACAGCCAAAGTGCCCGAGAACCATAAAGACAGAAGGAGTTTCCTGCAGAGAAAAGTCTGCTCCACCTGTCTGAGGACCTCAATGCATTTTGACAGGAAAATCCGACTAAAAATCCTCACAAATGGAAATTGATAATGGACATTCATGTCTCCACTCTATTGTACAGGGGGAAGGCCGCATTGCTTGCTACAGCGAGCAACTCTTTCACTCCAGAGGGAAACGGAGAGATCTGACACAAAAGTAAATTTCTAGTACTGCTCCCTTAACAAGAAAGAGGAAGGCAAGCAACTAAGAAAAAGCCTAAGTAAGAGATACAGATCGACTCTTTCAAGCAGCTTAGTGAACATGTGGCACAGCCCACTAAAATAAGACATTTTGACTAAACCCACAGGGCGTGCGTGTGCTCCGGCACCGAGCACACATGCCACCGTTTCTCTTTCCTACTTCCAGCAGGAAGGAAAAGCGGGCGGGTCGGGTGCGGCTGGATGTGAAAAATCGCAAACTCACTGACATCTCCTCCCCGCGGCGAGGAGCCCGGGGCCGGCCCCGCTCGGGTCCCGGCTGCGAGCCGGGGCCGCGGTACCGCTGCTTTCGCCACCACAGCGGGACCCGGCCTCGTGCCGGAGGCTCCCGGGAGCGGCCCCAGGCAGGAACCGCCGCTGCTCCAGCCGAAATCCATTCTCGGCTCACCCCAACAAACCAACCGCCCCTCCCCGATGCCTCGCCCCGGGGCTCCGGCGGATTCGAGCCACGTTTCACGAGCGACGCCAGCTCGCTGCGGGAGACCCCTGTGCCGGGGCCGCGGGAGCGACTGGCACCGGCGCCCGGCTGCTGCAGCGGCTGCGGGAACAGGCAGAGCTTCGCCCCGGGCCGAGTGCCCCGCAGCTCGGGGCAGACCAGGGCTATGGGTGAGTGACGGCGCGGACAGGGGCTCTCCGTGCCTCCGCAGCCGGGTGGGCAGCGCCCCACGTCCTCGGGCCGCTCACCTGCTGCTGGATCTTCCCGTCCTCGGTAACCACCCAGTGGGTGGTGGCAGCGGCGGGCCGCGTCCCCGAGGCCAGCAACGAGCACAGACCCAGGGCCCAACCGGAGAAGACCCATACTCGCCCCAGCCCGCCCCGCCCGGACGCTCCAGCCGCCGCCATCTTCCCCAATCCCGGCCTGCTCGCACCCCCCGGAAGCGGAACGGCCGCCCCCGCCATTTTGGGAGCGGGCGGTGCCGCGCGCTCGGCCCGGTGTGGCCGCGCTGGGGGGGCGGACCGGGACGGGGACGGGGGCGGGTCCGGGTCGGTGCCTGAGGCGGGGCCGGGAGCCCCCAGCTGGAGCGCTCTCAGTCTTAGAGCAGCCCCGGGCTGAGGGGTGGCCAGCAGCGCGAGCGCGGGCCTGGAGCACCGCTAGAGCACCGCGCACCGACTGCCCCGCGCGGGGAGCCGGGCCCGGCCAACAGCGGCTTCCCGCAGCCCTGGCAGCCGCCGGTAACGGCCGAGCTGCTGCCCCGAGCACTAGGCCGGCGTTAAATGCCAACAAGCGCCGTGTGGCGACACGCTGAATTTCGATTTAAAAGAGGTGATTTTTGTCCGGGGCACTGGAACATTTGCCACGACGGGTCGAGGGAATGACTTTGTGGCCAGCTCAAACCAAGCCGTACCTGCAGCCATGCACTCACAGTTAATGCCAGCCTTCCCGGGAGCTGGGTGAAGAGAGCTCTGAAGGCCACATCCCTTCTAATGCTTTCCAGTTACACAGCAAAACCTGAACTTTCCTTTTCGTGTTCTAGTTGACAGTAAATACCAACACAGCAGCGGGAGCCTGTTTCCCCAGTACCGAGAGAAATCTGAAAGCTGCCACGTTCAAATGTTGATCTGTTCAATCTTTCTGCAGTCCAGCTTCTTGGAAAAATCAAACTTCCTGGTGCCTATTAAACAGCAGTATTTGTTTGCAACTCAAACTTATTAAGTAGAAACAAGTTTACAAAATGGTGTGTCAGTGGCTCCACGGATTTGGTTTCTATCAGCCGAGAGAAAATACGGCACAAGTATGATAGTTCCTTACTGCTGCCAGAATTTTCAAATCAGGCATATTAGATTCCACAAAAAACCCTAGGCTGCCCTTCCAAGTGGCTCTTGCTTATTAAAAATGTCAGGAAAATCCACAAACACCCGAGGTTTATGTCCAAAAAGGAAACAGGAGTCCTGCAACTTTATTCCAGGAAAAGGAGAGTCCATTGAGGCACACAGCCGTGGGGTTTTCTCTCTAGGGGTTTATCCCAAGCTGGCTGCATGTTGCCCTCTTCTTTCCCCACTGGCTGAGGTACCAGGAGGTACAGCCTTCCTGAACCACCTTCCACGTATTCCTCCCTTGAACCCACCATTTTACACCGAGTTCAGAAACTCAGGTTTGTGCACACCCTTGTCTATTTCAGGAGCCAAGCTGCCTGGGCTCCGCAACAAACCTGCTGCCCAAAGTTAGCAGAGACATTGGGACGCATTTCAAAGATGTTAACACCCACACCTTCATCCATCAAATTGTTTGTAGACATTAGCTTTCCTCTCATAAGTTACTAAAAAACTGTATCACACTGTCAACATCGAGGAGCTTAAGACAATGACTGACTCCTTTTCACCGAATTTCCAAATAAGATGTAAATGTGCAGCTTTTGCCGAATATTTAAATTCCCCCTCAAAATTCTACATTTGAAAGTTGAATTACTTAAAACTTGAAACATTTAATGCAGTCTAATTATGATTCCTTAGTGGTAAACAGCTTTCTGGATCTACAGCAACTTAAGGAGTAACTGAACTACAACAAAAAGGTACCACAGAACTTCTTTTACTAAGGTGACACAATACTGCAAAGTAACTGTGAAACAATGAGCCAAACAAAATTACAAAATGAATTTATTCCAAAGCTGTAAGGGAACATTTACAATTCAACAAGATGGTAAACAGGTGTTTCCACAAGAATTCACTATTTTAAAATTAGATAGGAAACTGGGGAAAAATGATCTAACTACTTCTGAGGCCACAAGAGCTTTGCACATCACCTCTGAAATACAGGAGTCACACAAAGAAAACTCACCCAAAATTCAGTGAGAAAAGCAGCTGCTAGTACCTAGTTACTAGTCTAAATACAAACTGTGTTTAGGCCTTGGGATTACATTATTAAATCCCCTCAAAATACCAATTATAGCCGCAAGTGCAAAATGTCTTTTCTTTTTCTTTTCCCTCCCAGAAGAAGCTTATTACATATCTAGTGCCTATTTTCAGAGTGACATTTTGACCTCACAAATTTCTTTGAAGCTTTTAGCCAAGTTTCATGGTTTTAATGACAAATCAGAGTTTAGCAGCTGGCATGTAACAAGAAATACAGTCAGCTCCCATGTCCTGGAATGTCCAAAGTTTCCTACCTACTGTTCCAGAGTTAAGCAAAAAGAGACTTTGAATTTAGCATCCTCAACAATGTTTCTAACTTTGACATAATTTTGGCATTCTGGCCTTCTGATTGTAGTGATAAATATTAAAGAGTGTTAATGAAAACACCTGAATGAGATTCACAAGCAAATACAAATGCAACTAGGGTGGGGAGACATCACCTTTTGTGGATATCACTGGGCAAAAAAAGGAGGGTAAGACGTATTATTCACTCTTCTAAAGCCTAAGGTATTTTACATCAACATGCTCTGGGAACACTTAATTAAAATTCTTTTCCTGTTTTGACTTCTTTTTACTATAAACTAATTCCTTTACAATGTTGAATGACCTGAGAAGTTAAAATTTTGAGTGGTGAGAATAAAAAAAACCAAAACAACATTGTGCTCTTGCATTGTATTTTCTGGGTGCACATCAGTAAATAAAAATCTCAAGTTGTCATGGAAAAAATAGCATGGAATTGTTAACTTTTCCATTTGAATTGAACTATGTAGCTGGAATTTTTCAATGTTACCCAAAATACAGTTTTATTTATATATTTTTGAATGCAACTATTGGTTAAAAAAAAGAACCAAAACACACACACACGAAAATCACAAAACAAGAAAAACCAACCAACCAGCCCACCCTCAAGTGCCAGCTAATCCAGAAATCTGCATAAAACAGAAAAGAGCCAGAAACACCTATGGTCCAGCTCCAGTCTATGAAGCTTAATCACTGCATCAGTCTTTACCCATTCCTAAAATAATTTGTCATTTATTGTTTTGGTTTTCTATGCTATTCATTTACTGAGATTTCACGGCATAACTATATGCACATATTCATATTAAACATTAAAAATTAATTTTCAAAACATCACTTTTGTATTACAATGCACGGAGAAGAGTAAGATGTGCAAACCAAAAAACGCCACATTCTCCACATCTCTAAGTAAGAATGCTTCATGCTACAAGCAGAACAGATTTCCAGCCATGTTGCAGACTTTAAAAAACCAGCATGTATTTAATTCAATTCAATTAAAGAAAGTAAATCAAAGCAAATTTAACAATGGTACTCTTCTCCACATATTGCAAAATATGGTTACAGATGAGGAAAGGATTACTTCAGCTGCTAAGCTTATCTAACACATATCTCTGTTGTCATGCCTTTCCTGTCCATTACTTAATACATAAACTCAATTATATATTTCAGTTATGCAGTAGCTGACTTTTAGGTTAATATACAAACTGTCAAGATGCAGCTTTTGATGAAACATCTATGCTCTTTTCCAATTTTGAATCTTGAAGACACTTCAAAAGTAAGAACCCAAAACTGCCGACTGTAAGCATCCAAAAATACAGTTGTAGTTTCACTATGGACAAGTTGTAGTCCGTTAGAAAAGTAGATCATACATACAAAGGTATAAAGAACATTTAAGTCAGTCTCAATGGAAGGCAGTCCTTGAAGAAAACAATGCTCCAAGCAAACTTGCTGAGTAGCACTTTCACTTTAGCCCTTCAGGGGCATGCAAGATTTAGCAGTCTTCTCAGTAGATTCTTCCTCGGCTGCGATTGCCACGTCCTCCCCAGCCTCTTCCTCGTCCACCCCGGAAACCACCTCTTTGCTCTGAAATAAAGAGTCAAAACTTTTCAGGAAGGTTTTATGCTGTATACAGATCCAAACTGAATAGCAGGATCTGGAGGTTCTGAAGGGTAACTTCAGTCTCTGAGGCTATGCCTCCTTATGGGCCATGAGATTGACGGGTTATTTTCTGATGGAAAATGGACCCCACTGACTTTTAAAAGGAGGTCAGGAGAATGAGCCCATCCAAATTAAGTGGAGCCTTTCTGCATACTAATACTGTGATACATAACTGTCCCTGTAATTTAGGACTATATTTGGGCCAATCTATCACCACAGATAGAAAGCTGGCTGCCTAGCTCTTCCTTCTGTTCAATAACACAATATTAACCTTGAGGTGTTGGTCTGATTTGCTACTAGTGATTTTATAAAACTATGGAAATCCAGAACTTTGTCTTTCTCTCTGTCCTTTCCTATCCTTAAGTTACCAGCAGCATATTATTCTCTTTTTCTGGGGCTGGTATCATCATTCAGTCACAAACCCTAGCTAGAGATGGATACCACACTAACTATTTGATACTGTAGAAAGTTTTTCCTTTCTATTTGTTAAGAACATATCTGATCACAGCAAAAAATTACCCAATAGCACAAAACTTAGTAAGTTTATATAGTTTCTCTGGATTTGTTTGAAGGCATACCAAACCCTCATTCCTCTTTCATGATTTCTCTTCATGTATAGTCTTAAAATACAGTTTCTATTAATCTACAGAGAGAACTTCATGCTGGTTTTAAAGGCTATAGAAATTAGGAGCTGACTGACTAGGCTAAAGCATCTCACTAATAAGAAACAGTAGCAAGTAATAAAACATTTGAATGCTTCCCAATCTTTAGACCTGCAGGATTACAAGCTTATCTTAAAAGACACAGGTGTGTCATCTGATGTCTAGAATAAGAAATTTTGAGATGGTGTTATCTCTTCTCTTTGCTTTATATATCTGCCAAAGCTTTAGAATAGTTTTTCAACTCATGGGTGTGGGTGACAATTTGTCATAGCAGACTCTTTCCTTGCCAGAGGTAGGACCAATGGGCCTACAGGAAAGACAGGAACGGGCTGCTGCCATTGCTGGTCCTACTCATTCAGTCTGCAACTGCTCTTGTGCTTCACCCAAAAATATGACTTGCAGAAAGGCAGATTCAGTATGACTGGGAGCACGAGGATATAACTGTGTGCATGCAGAGTGAACCTAGCAACTCCCAGAACTTCTGGATCAGGTCTGCAACATCAGCAGTGGCTGTAATAGGAATGCAGCACAGGTCCAGTCGTATGACAGGAGGTGACCCAGCTCTGCCATTTGCTGCAGCTGGCCTGTTCAATGGGAAACTGGTGCACTGTGTGTCATAACAGAGAACACAACAGTTCAATTACTAACTCTAGGTATTAAAACACTACTAAAACTAACTTGCAAATGACTTAAGTCATAGGCTGGTAACATTCAAACACTGCAATACATCGACAACAAGGAAGAGACCAGCACAAACAAAAATTCATGGCAGTACAATTTGATCTTCCATGAAAGTGATATTTATTCACCCCACCCCAAGACACAACTGTCACTAGACAAAGTTTTTCCAAGCTGCCTAACTTACCGTAAGAAAAACTACCCAGGTTACTGCTGTATTTTCCACTGGGAGGATTGTATATTTGCCTGGCATCCCTTTTTGGTCCTGCTGAAGCTTTCTTTGGGGGTGAACTTGAAGTTGTATCTTCACTTGCTCTTTTTTGACTGACAGAAGAAAACAAAAATATATCATTACACCCCTATGGTGACAAGTACAGTAATAGTAGCTCAGCCACAAAGATCAACCACTGGAAGCCAGCAGCAGCCAATGATGATGCCCTGAATAACAGTATCTCAGAAGAGCCTCCAGTTGATTGTCTTTAGTATCCCTAAAGCAAGACTAAGAGCATCTCTCCATAGCCACAGGATGGGTGTTATTTCTGATGTGAAACTTTTAGCTCACATGCTGTCTATATTGTACAGACACAGCTTGGAAGGTTAATTTTTACTGTTTACAAAATAAACCCCACTGTTTTTCTTTTATTGTATGAGGAACTCTTACCTTGCATCTGCCTTCTGTACTGGTTTCCAGGACAACGTAACTGTACTTTTGTAAGAAGGAGGAATGTGGAAGAGATCCTATGGATGCAGAATAGGACATGTTATTCTACAGTTAAATTTATGTCGATTGCACTTCAAAATTTCAGCTACTTACTTACTAGACTCCAGAATAACCACTACTTTCCAATAATTTTAAACCCTTTAGTCCCATGGCAGAGAGAGAAGGCAGTAGAACACTGCCTTATCTGGCTGCCTTTACTAGGAAATTCAAGTAGGATTTATCTTAGCAGAATAGTGTCCTACACTGACCAAATACAGAATCATACACTAGGTTGGGTTGGAAGGATGTTTAAATGCCATCTACTTCAATGACCCTGCAATGAGCTGGGACATCTTCCACTAGATCAGGTTGCTCAGACACGTATCTAATCCAGCCTTGAATGTTCCAAGGAATGGGGCATCTGCAGAGAAAGCCTGGGACTTCTCTCCTTCCCTGTGCACCACAAGCACCTTACAATGAACCACAGTGGCTCCTGTTGGAAGACATCTAATATCCCTATGATGGTACAAGATAAGCTTCTCAATATGGTAGGCCAAGTTTTTGGTTCACTGTGGGAAGTGAGAGTGAGAAAGAGAGGAAAAGGGGGTTAGAAGAAATCAGAATGGTTTTGTGGGCTCCAGATGAAAGTCTATTTCTTGCAGCCCATCTCTTCTAGGTGTTTTGGAGAAACAGGTTCTATATAGAAGCTTGCTCTGCCTCCTCCCTCCTTTAGATCTCCTTGCACATCTTTGGACTATTCCATACTCCTCACTGACACTGCAGGAAAGGGTAATGACAAGAAAATCCAGAGACCCCTGAAGAAGCTAAGGTGGTCTTTTCCTGGGGACAACTAGTACTGTAAGAAAGTGTGTCCACACCCTATCCCAAGAAAATAAGCAGCAAAAGCTAAGCTGCTAGCATGATCAGCAAGATCCACATCTCTTCAGAAAAAGTAAAGCAGCACCAACTCTGAGCTGGCTGCCACCAATTAACACAATACCACAAAACAACTTGGTTCAAATCTATTCCTTTCTTCTGCATAGGTTACTCTGCAGTGGGAATTTAGTCCTTCATAATGTGAGACTTACCTTGATTAAAACATTAATGTTATTGGTTATTTTCAAGGCAACCACTTTAATCTTGTTCTGTAAAAAAACCAGACACCAATGAGCATCTAGTACCTTTATGCCAACCTCATTACACAAAGCCATAACATGAAACTCATTGTTCTTCCTAGTGAATTGCTACAGTAACAGTGATAGTGAAAAGTGTGTACACTTGTACACTTCCAAGTTTTTATCACAGCTGCTTTTAAGATTCTTGTAGTTTCACACTAACTAGTTGCTTTTAATGTTCCAGTGAGGTTCCCACTGTGGTTTTTTTTTGTTCAACATATGAAAATCTCCCCTTCAAAACAAAGCACAGAGCACAATTCAACCAAATACATGCGGCTGCAGCAAGCAGCTAAAAGTCAAAACTAGATCATCTTCACTTGCAAAATGTAGCATAAGGTAACATGTACTTGCAATAATGTTAGCACTATTATTTCCTTAATCTATTTGCATACTTAAAACTGACTACAGCCTATTAATGTGTGCCAATGGTTCTTTCAGTAAGCTCAACTAGAAAAATCCGAATTCCTGAACAATTCTTACCTCCTCTGTTTTCAAAGCTTCTCCTGTTTTTCCTTGAAGTGCCAGACGAAGCTGTCGGATATACACCTGCAATCCTCGAGCAAAATACTGTAGCCTAAAACATTTAAAAGCAATCCCTTAGTAAAATTTACACAGTGCTGTAGAAATAAAAGCATAAGCAAAGAGAAGCTGTAATCTTGTTTCTTCCCCTTTAGGAAAAATGCTCAAAGTAAGTCTTCCATCAATCTGATTTGTGCTTCTTTAGCATCCAGACAATAATTCACACCTTCGTAGAGTCAGAGAATTACAAAGGTTAGAAGAGACCTACAGGATCAGCTAATCCAACTGTCACACCTAAACCATACTGCAAGTGCCACATCCAGATGCCTCTTGAACATTTCCTTAGACAGTGATTCCACTACCTCCCAGGGGAACTTATTCCAGTGCCCAACCACTCCTCCAGTAAATTTTTTTTCTCTAGTATATAATCTGACCCTTTTCCTGGTGCAACATAAGGCCATTTCCTCATCCTTTCAGTTGAGACATGGCAGAAGAGACCGATCTCCTACCTCACTACAACCTCTAGACAGGCAGCTGTAGAGGGCAATGAGGTCCCCTCTGAGCTTCCTTTTCTCCAGACTAAACAGCCCCTACTCCCTCAGCCCCTCCTCATGAGACTTGTGCTCCAGACCCTTCCCCAGCTCCACTGTCCTTCTCTGGATGCACTCCAGCACCTCAATGTCCTTTTTCAAGCAACAGTCCTGAAACTGGATATTGCATTCGAGGTGAGGAATCACCAGTGTTGAGTACAGGGGGACAACCACTGTCCTGGTCCTGCTGGTCTCTTGATACAGGTCTGGATGTCATTGGTCTTCTTAGCCACCTGGACTCACTGCTGGCTCATACCCAGCTAGCTGTCAACCAGCACCTCCAAGCCCCTTTCTGCAGATCAGCTCTCAAGCCACTCCAGCCCAAGGCTGCAGTGCTACTGGGGTTGTTGTGACCCAGCTGCAGGACCCAGCACTCCAGCTTATTACATCTTATGCAGTTGTCCTTAGCCCATCGATTCAGCCTGTCCAAAGCCCTCTGCAGAGCCTCCCTACCATTCAGTTGATCAACACTCCCACTCAACTTGGTGTTGCCCACAAACTTAGTGAGGATGCAGCCAATCTCCTCAGTCAAGTAATTGATAACGATGTTGAATAGGACAGGGCCCCAATACTGAGCCCTGGGGAACTCCACTAACATTTTTTAACAAACAACTTGTAACAGAACATTAATACTTGCCTCTAAATCATTACCTGATTTTGAAGTCTTTCAATTTCTCTGCATTCAGCTTGGCTGTGAGGAAGTCTGGAAGTTTGCGACCTAGCTGATGGAAGCTATACAATAAACACTCCACATAGCTGAACTGCAACTTGGGCTCTTCATTGCCAGCATTTTCCCCATTTTCTGCTTCCTCTGGTGGGAGTGGCATATACTCCTGAAGAACAGAAAGGAAAACAAATGCATGAGACACATTTATGCTGAATGACTGCTCTTTCACAGTGTTTGAATTGGATGGTTTATGCTGACAATTTAAGAAGCATCCACCATCTCTATACTAATGGATGAAGTACTGAACAAAGTCCTGGTGCAGGTGGTTTACCTACACTTCTGTGATTTGACTCAGAGGAAATACTATGGTGGCACAACTATCACAGGAAGCAATAATGTACTGCACCAATGCTTCTGAAATAGTGCTGAATTTGCTTAGAATTGTCAGTGCAGATACAGTGTTTAATGACATCAACACCAGTCTCTATGATATGACTATGAAATTTAAAAAGAAGAAACACACATGAACTTACTGGATTAAAAACATTATTCAGGTAACAGCTCTCTATCTACAAAGGCTTTAAATGGCAAAATTATGTTCAACCTTCTATCAGTGCACAGGACTATCTCTGAAATAGCCACTTCAGAAAAAGGATAAAGAGATGAATACATAAAAATAACTTGTTTTGATGAAAACTTAATTTCTTAGCGTTTTACATGAATAAAAACTGAAGTAGTCTTACCAGCAATTTATCAAACAGCTTCTTCAAATTTGATTCAAGCTTTTCCATATCACCACAAAATGAACTCATTTCAGCAAGAAGCTTCAAAACCTACACATAAGGATAGCCAGGTTTTTGTGTGTTAACTGAACGTTACACAAGCTTAACTTTCAACCTAAAATCAATTATTATCACATCACCATGATGGTTGTCACAGTAGAGGCCAGCTATTACAACTAAACCCCTCCCAAAACATCAGGAAGCAATTCAAGGAAGAACATGCCTAATTTGTTTTTCCTGTCTGTAAACAGAAACACAGATTTGCATGTCCAATCCCAACAAGCATTAGTCAACAAGTAAACAAAACTTCATCTCCACATCTGCAGCACAGCTCACCTTCAGGTGAGAGCCACAGAGATCTAACTGAAGCCGTGGCACTGATTAATGTAAACAAAATTACAGACATTAAGCCACTCCCTTAGGAGGCTAAATTAGCCCAAACTATGCAACCATCATTTCAGTAAATGCTATGTGCTTAAAAAAAATTGAGAGTAATATAAAAATGATTACACTGATCTACTTATTCTACCTTGCTTCAAAAGCTTGGGACAGATGACACACACTTTAAAAGGCAATGCTCAGTCATACCTCAAAAGAGCAAATGTTTTTTCTAGTGCAGCTACTTTTCCTACAAGCCAAGAAATGAAAACTCCTTGAGGAAAGAGCTTGTGATTTTTAAAATAGCTGTCTTTATCTAGGATGGTTATTCTTCACTATTTGAAAGACATTTTAGCTTTGGCTTACCTCTAACTGGATATCAAGACCCTCCACTAGAGTAGTCAAAGAGCTGAGGTTTGGCAGAACATGCTCACAGAAGTAAGTAACAAATTTTGTGGAATGAACATTTTTCTGAAAAATAAAAAGAAACCCACAAACAAATGATCACACTTAATTCATGTTCGTCTTGAGTCTGAAGGGGCTAAATGTTTTTCTCCCATCACCCCTCCACCCTTATAAATGCCTGCCTCACAGCTGTACCTTAAAGCTTTATGAAACTGCCCTCTTACTCCTAAAACACAGACCTCCTTGCAGGTAGCCTAAATTCAGAGGATGACCACAACAGCAGCTGAAAAGATTGCTTGCAAACCAAGAATAGGCCCTTAAGCTCTGCAATTGCCTGGCACTAGACTTGAAATAATCAGATTAATACAAAATAATGTGAGAATCTTGTCAAAATTAACTGTAACAGCTTAATTTGAAAAGAGAAGAGAAAAACACAAGGTAGCTATGCATTTGGAGGCTTTAAGGATGTTTTCCAACATTTGGATACATTAGAGGTTAAAGGTGGAGAAGTACTGATTTGTGGTCTTTCAAACATAATCATTGGGAACACTAAAGCCAAGCTCCAGCCATTAACTTCCTCATGCAAAGCAAACAAATACATACTGAGAACAGTGGCACTGCCTGCCGAGTGCACTGCAGAAGTCTGTCCACGCAGTCTGTATCTGATGGATTGAACGTTTGTTCCAGGTCAGCCTGCTCAGCCACCAGCTCCACCAGTTGCTGTCTCCCACTGACTGTCTGTAAGCTTTTTAATCCAGACAATATTTTCATGAACAGAACAAATTCCTCGCCTGTCACATCTTCCAGAACCTTAAGAGAAAACCAGAAAATGTATTTTTGTGGTGAATTTTGTGGTGACAATTTGCAAGCCTCCAAGTCAAACCTACTGGATTTGAAAAGGTAAAGTATGCAAATATTTAGCATTTAAATTTAACATTTAGTAATTTAAAAACACAAGTTTGAAGGAACACATTCAGTATAATTGAGTGCACCTACAGATCAAAGCAACTGTCATCAAGTTGTGCATAGGAAACTTTTTTTAACTCTAAAACAAACATTTGAGAACGAACTCCTATCTAACAAAAATCAAATGCTTCAGGCAGAATAAATGTTAAACAAGTATTTACTCATTACTGGTTGTTTTAAAACTTTTTGCATCTTTCTCATCTTAGGGAATACATGGAAATCTCCTAAGATTCTACAAAGACAAATGCGAAGTCCTGCACCTGGGATGAAGCAACTTCCCTGCATCAGCACATGTAGGGGACTGACTGGGTAGGGAACTGCTCTGCTGAAAAGACTGAGGGTTCTGGGGGACAGCAGGCTAAATACAAGTGACAGCACCATACCCTGGCTGACAAGCAGTGCTCTGGGCTAAGGACAAGAGCTCAGACTAAGGGAAACAAAGGGACAGGAGATTGATAGGTCCTTGGCTGAGCCCTCATTTGACCAAATCTGGAATACTGCACCTAGTGTTGGGCTCTCCTGTATGAGGAAGTGCTTGATAAGCTGGATGTCATTGGAAGGTAAATCAACAAGGTGATCTGTGTCTAGAGCACATGAGCTATGAGGAGAACCTAAAGCAATCAGGTTTTTCCAGCCTAAAGGAAGAGAGCTGTATGTGGGTGGAGCAAACTAACCTTCCAATACTTCAGAGCAAGACACTGCCCATAGCAGCCACGTTCTTTGATGAGGTGGACATGTCAGAATGAAACAATGACACAAAACTAAAACGGGAGGTTTCAACTGGAGAGAGGGAAAAAAGCATCTCTTGAGGACAACTGAACATTGAAGCTGGCTGCCCAGAGAGTATAGGAACTCTCCTTCGTAGGAGGTTTTCAAAACCCAACTGGAAAAAGCACCAGAGCTGAGCATGATTCACTGAGCTGAACAATCTCTCGAAGATCCTTTCCAATGTGAATGATTGGGTCCAATTCTAATCAAAGTCACTCTTACAAAATTAGAAGAGCCATGATTTTAACATTACCACAAAAAATGCTGCAAACTTGAGTGTATCAGAATAGATAAGTACAAGATTTGTACAATGCTCAAACAGACCTCCAAAGCAACACCAATGACAAGGGATGGTTGAACAATACTTGAATTTGAACCGAAATCAAACACTCACCTTCTTTGATTCAGTCAATATGAACTCCTCCACCTCTTTTGTCATCACTTCCTCTGGTAAGGTTTTCAGTTTTGTAGAAAGGAACTTAATGGCTCTCTCTCTCACAATATCCTCTCCCTGAAGAATCTGACTGAATAAACCTCCCAAAGTCCCTGAATGGAGAATAAATTGGATAACACAACTTATTTTAGAAGTTATGACCTGGACCATTTATACAGAAGAATGAAGTTTCCTCTTTTAATATTCCATGAAACATTTAAAAATAAATGCTATACTAACTTTAAAAAAATATTATTTTCATATATCTTGACATAAAAATTCACACTCTTTTATCAATCTACATAATTCAGATCCACAGTTATTAAGTTCAGTACTGCTTGCAAAACCAAACAATTAGTGTGCGTCTCACTTTCACACTGTACTAACAAGATACAAAATTGAGTCCTGTTCTCAATCCTACTACAGGCTGCAAAGTATTAATATAAGCCATGTATAGAAAAACCTGTCCTTTACCTTTAGCATCCATCTTGAATATACTGAGCAAGGCATTGTTCACCAAATTGAATTCTGCAGAATCATCTGGAGAGAGAAAAAAAAATTCATATACATACACTTGAAATGGAAAGGTTAAGGGCAGAAAACCAAAAAGGCTAATACTGTACAAGAAGAATTCTGTCCTCAGCATTTACCTGTAAACAACATAACTGGTATTTTTTAAAAAATTTTAAAAAATGCAACTGTATGGGACAAAATGCCCTCAGGCCCTTTCAGGTTCTAGAAACTGGATCAGAAATTCAGTGACTCTTTTTCAGAAAGCAATTTTCTGCAGTCCATAACTGGAAGGTTTCCCCCACCATGCCTTTTTCTACAGATGCTTTCAGAGAACTTGAATGAAAAAAAATTTGTTTTATCTAAAAGATTTTTGGTTTTGATTAGAAGGAGAAAACACAAGAAGGACATGAACAACACTGGGATTAATTATAAATCAATGAAAAATGTTCTACAGAAGCAAAATTGTATACATATTTAGGTGTGCCATGAGATCAGCCAGGATGTGTCTCCTACCTGACTGCAGAAGCTGGGTCAGTATGTCTGCTACCCGAGGAAGGTTATCTCCAGTGGCAAACTGAGGCAATTCCTTGATTGCTTGTCGACGGATCTGTTGAGATTGTCAATAACATGGAAATTAAAAAAAATTTAAACTTTCAGGAATTACATAACACCCCAAATCCCCCTATTTAGACATATTTATGAATAAAATAATGTATTTTTTTTAGAGCTAGGCAGCACTGGAGAAAAATCAAAGTCAAACAGTACTTCTGTTCAAAAAATCATTCCTATGATCAACAAAATAAAGGCTAGAATGTGTGTTATTAAGGAGTTTTATTTGCTGACAGGAAGGACAGTTCTACAGTTGTGTATATGGCAGGGATAAACTCTAGGGTTTGCTCCCAGCACGGAAAAAAGTCCTTGAATGATCTGTCCAAATCCCTTAAGACTTGATGAACAGAAATGCTTCAAAGGTACAGCTTCTACCAGCACCACAGAAGCAGCATGAAGCATCTCAAGAAGCACAACAGTCAGAATCACATCCCCGTGGTCTCAGGTGCAAACAAGATTCTGTCTCCCAGCAGTATTTATCAGAATCAATTACCACAAAGTGCATTTTGATAGGAAGCCATGTAAATGCTATTCAAATAAACTGTAAGTTTCTTTCTACAGAGCTATTCCTTTGATTAGTGGTGGGAGCTAAAACAGAGAAATGAAAACTGATGCATCTTCCCAAACCATCATACAATGAATTAAATGCAAGAATACAATTAAATTTATGTTTTCCAAAGACCAAGCCTGCCCTCCCAAAAGACACAGCCCATTAAACAAAAAGAGAAAAAAACCCAGCAAAATACAAATTCAAAGTATCAACTTGCTACAAGGTTCTTATTCTTACAGAAACATCTTCATCCTCGCAGAGGTCCAACTGGGCGTTGATAGCTGAGTCAGCTAGCTCAGGAAAATGCTTGAAGAACTTCGGAATGAACTGGGCTGCAAGTCTCTTCTCCTTGGCACCTCCTTTCACACCATCCAAGATCACCTGGTAGGCATCCTTATGCTAAAAAACCAAAACCAGAATACATAAATGGAAAAATCCTGGCTTATTCTCAAGACAAGGAAGGACTTTTTTTCTCCCATTCTCTGAAACTATTTAAGTGAACCATATTATACAAGCTTCTTACAAAGGAATATATTTTTTTCTTAGATGATATAACCATGCCAATTTGGTAATATTTGCCTCTGTTGCATGGCTTTTATTGTTATTCTGGCTCCTGTCTGTTCAAGCATGTACCACTCCAGCTGCCAGCCCTAGGGGTAACACCTTCTGCACACTGTGATTAGATTAGTGCAAGAAATTCTATGAACCCTGCCACTGAACTTGGGCAGTTTTTCAAGGAGTTTCTGCCTTTTGTATGCTCATGGATTCTCTACTTCATGTCGTTGAAGTAGAGATTACAGTAACTGTGCCACTGCAGTGGATCATGAAATCTTACTAACATATATGGTGCTAAAGTATCTTTGCCATCTATTCAGGTAGCTAACTCCACCTGGAATCTCTGCTATGTATTCAGGTAGCTAATCTGGGATGAAATACAGTGCTTGGAAGAACTGTTAAGGGAATCTAGATTTTAGAAAAAGCCTAGAAAACTCCAATTTTAAATATAGAAATATATATTCCAAATACAGGAATAAACACTGCAGTTGGAGCAGCTAGAATTTTCTCTAGCTGCTCCAACTAGAATCACACAGGTGCTTCTGATTCTGTGCCTGCAGGACCAAAACTTTAAATTAACTGAAGTCTTTGTGGTTAGCTGTGTTTTTGTAAAATAGAAGTCAGCATTATTAGGAAACTAGCGGAAATCAGGACCTTCTAAGATTAATTTTCCTCATGGCTGTGAAAAAGAATGCTTAAAACAGCTTATTCTACTTTGAACAGCAACCCTGACAGCACAGGACACTTTTTTTGCTTTATTTCCATTAAATTTCCCAGAGCCACATATGTCATCACCACTACTCCACATGAAAGTTGTCCTATAGCAAATACAGATACTAATTTACAAAGCAGTACACTCACTGCCTTAATGACCTCTAAAGCAAACTGCATTTTAAAATTTAGTGCCCATGCTCCTGAAGCACTCCCTACAGCTTGTTGATAGCTGTGTTGACAGAATCTGGACTGGGATACAGATCTGGATGAAAAATAAGCAGTGAAAGAATCAGTTGCCTTTCAGTTGAACCACATCACCACCCAGTTCCCTCTGTAGCTGGGCCAGTGCAGTGCACTGAGCAGCACAGGCAGGAATGAGCCAGCACGAACCAGCAACGAAAACACACATCAGTACAGACATGGGTTCACAGGCTGCATGTTAAGAACAAGTAACATAAAACTTAATACGTATGAAAAAGCATTCACACAGCACTGGAACAGAGCAGCCTGCGTTCCCTGCATTTGTGTTCCTTTATGCTAATTACTCCTACCATGTAGGCAAAATGCAGTTCAGGCAGGAGTTTTTTTATCTGTACCTGGCAGCACGGAATGCTCTAGAAAAACCACAGGCAACTACAGAAGCAGTTTGATCCTTCTGTTTTGTGCATTCCCTTCCCATCCGTGATAAAGGAATGTCCTAAGCTGGAGAAAGCGTCCAGACCTTTGTTTTAAATTACTGTTAATTGACCAATCATCCATTAACTTCTCTAGGTTAGTTCTTGAGTCAATTCATGCCCTGCAGTGCCCTGTGCCAAGGTCCACAATGCCTTATGAAGAAATGTTTCTCTTCCTCTTTATTTTCAGCCAGCTTCCTAATAGTTTTTTTCAACTTCTCACCTTCATTCCACTTGTGGACACCTCACACCTGAGCACCTTTCTCAACTGAAACACTCTTGGACAAGCTCAGTACTTCTCTTGATGCCGTAATTCTGGGAGTGCCCATGCCCATGCTCAATGTTTCCTTGTTTGAAACAGAGTGACCATGACGTTTTGCAGTAAGAGATCACATTCATGATGTTGTTAAGAGATAATAAAGCATTAAGTGGGATAGAATTGATGAACAAGGAACTCACAGCTTCTCAGAATGCAGAAACTGGAGCCACCAGGTAAGATTATGAAATGACAAATCCAAAGAGGTAACTCCACCACAAAAGTTAACAAAACAATGAAATGTTTTAGCACAGAACCTTTATATGCCAGAAGCACACTCAGTTCAACAGAGCATCAGAAAAGTTCACTGAAGAATAACCTCACCAGCTATGCTTGTTACAGAGACACTTCCTCTGGCTCTGGGAACCCGAAAGCTGGAGAGGGGCAAAGCTGGGAGAGTTTTAGGAATCCCCATTCTATACTTACCCTCAGAGGCTCTTACACACCTACCCTGTCACAGCCTGCATTTCTTAACCATGCTGGAGTTTGCTCTGCCTAAGACTGCTCTACCCATTCCTTCCTCACAAAAGCTACTCACAAAAATCAAAGTGAGATGAGCTGTGCATTTCTAAAGTGGCAAGGTAACAGCATGTTTTAGTCTGCACCTCTCCCTGCAGTTCCCTACATTTTATTTGCACTTTGGTGTCGGCTCTGAGGTGATGTTTTTGTTGGACTGTCTGCAAGGATGCTTTGTTTCACTAGGGCATAACCACACAAGCAAAGTGAACGGACCTGAATTAAAACAAAACTTCAGCGCCCCCCTGCCTCCAACCAATCACCAAAATATTTCTTCTCTTAAAGAACTTTTTAAGTGACACTGTATAGCAGTGTTATCGTTTAGTTTAAAATCCACGGTTAGATACAGATATGGCAAAACTACTTTCCTACTTATTGACATTACGACCAAAAGGAAAAAAAAGTATCTTCTGCTTTTTCAGGGGGCCATTTTGGAAAATAAGGGACTAATACAATTCCAAAACTAGTTGTAACTAACCATAGTATTTTCTACTAGTAATATTCTAAGTCATCCTCTTTTCTTGAATAATTCAGTAATGGTGTAAACAAATGGCAGATCTTACCAAAATTTTACAGAAAAAATATTTTTCAGTCTTGAGGGTCGACCTTACGTTCTTGCCTCAAGGAAGAAAAAATCAAAGGGCTACGTGCAGCTGTCAAACCACAACAGACTTCACCTTTCCTCAGCAAGCCTTTTAGCAAGACAGCCTGCCAGACGCCCTCCAGACCTGCAAGTGCGGTGTCAAAGACTTCAAGGCCCGAATTCGCCAGGCGAAACTCCCCGGCCCCTTGGAAAAAACAGCTTTGACTCTAGCTAAGAAACGGTTAATATCCGAGACGCCGCATTTAAAGGAGAGCTGCCGACAGGACGCGGATGCTGCAAAAGCGACGGGAGCCACTGCGGTCCTTGCAGATCCGCGGGCGCGCTGTTCACTTTTACCCGCCCTGCGCCGCCGCCGGCCTGAGGAAACCCAGCCGAGCACAGCCCCGGGGGCTCGCCGGCTGTGCGGCGAGGCGAGGAGCCCCTCTGACGGCACCCTGGCCCGACAGCCCCCCCTCGGCCCGGAACTCCCCGCCGTGGCGCTACGCAAGCCCGAGGCCTAGCAAGGCCTTGCAGGCCGCAGCCACACCGCACCTGGCCCGCCGTCTCCGTGGCGTCCGCCAGGATGCCGTAGTTGCGGTAGAGCTCCTCCACGGTGGGCATGGCGCGGCGGGGAAGGGGCAGAGCCACCGAAACACCGAACCCGCCACTGACGACGCCGCCGCCGCCGCTCCGGCCGCCGCTCCCGCTCGGGCCGCGTCGTCAGCACCAGCGAGGCGCCAGTCCCGGAGCGGCCGCGCGCCGCCGCCTGCGCGCCGCCCCCTGGCGGTGGGAGGTGGCACTGCAGGGCCGGGAGCCGCGGCAGCCAAAGGCGGAGCGGGGCGGGACCGGGACTGCGGCCGGGCAGCGCCCGACGGGCCGCGCTCCCGCCGCGCTCGGCCCTAGCGGCTGCTCACCCAGCCCTGCGTTATCCGCCCAGCCGCAGGCTCGGGCAGGGGCCGCGCTACGGGGTGCGCTCTTGTGCTCACAGATGCGCCATGGCCTTCACCTCTTGCAGTTTTTTTGTTTCCCCCTACCTCACCCCGGATCTTTGTTCACATTCCTTCTCCTTCCCTTGACTGATGCTTTTCCCCAGCGCCTCGTTTCTGTGTCCCTCTTGTCTGTCCTATACAAGTACATTGGGAGATGCTCGGGAAGTGCCTGTTGCACGCTGAACTCCTAGTACGAGGCGGAGACTGCTTTCCTGTGATTTGGTGACTTGCATCTTTTCCTGCAGAGGAAGATGCTCCCTAATTCCAGAAACTGAAGTATCTGCTACTCAATGCCAATGAAGACAGCATGTGTTCATTAGGCTCCAATTGCCAAATAGAAATTGTGGCAAAGGTTTTAAGGCTGCAGTAGTGTCTTCTTGTATATCAATATGCTTTGGCCTCTTTCACAGGCACTTCAAATGAAAGAGGATTCCCCTTATGTGAATCTGAAGCTGAGCTACACAAAGCACTGGACCTTTCTTGAATATCCTTCCCAGCAGCATGAAGGATGCTGTTGGAGGCATCAGTCACCTTTCTCCCCTTCCTTGAATTGAGACTCAGTGCCTTTACCTGGGTGTTCCTCCACCAGGGGATTCATGTCATTCCTGCACACTCTGATGGGGTCTGAGAGTGTGGAAGCTTCTGGCTGCTGTCAGATCCCAGAGAGCTCTAACCACATCCTGCCCCTCAGTGTGCTTGTGGCCATCACATTTACCCAAAGTAATCTAAAAAGAATAAGCTGGGTAATCTTAGTAGTGGGAACAAAATGTAACATGAGAGAAGAAATATTTTTGATATGACAAAAGAGCTGCATGCTTAGGAGAACGTCTCATTTTCTAGGAAGGGAGAGCTTCCTTGGGCAGCCTAGCAGAGCTCATATTAAGCTTGTCAATCTCTTGTCCTCCAGCAGTTTCCAGGCAGCATTGCATCTGAATGCAGATTTTAAAATTCACTATAATCATCTTTATCAGCACTTCCGTGGCAAACTTTTACAACTTGGCCACAAAGGAGGAAAGATGAACATCTCATTAAACTGCCTTTTACTCTCCCCTGCTGAAGTGTTTATATAGATGGAGCTGCCTTGTTATCTCATTTTCTTGTTTTTTTTTTTTTCATCAAGAACACTCTGTCAAACTGTAATTATATTCCATAGCAAGCATGAATAAATATGTAGCATTTATGCATTGTTGTATATATGACAGTTGTGGAGAAAAAAAGAAGTAAGCATGAATGAAAATGATTGTGAGAGGGGCTGTGTCCCTTCTGGGAAAGACTGGCTCTGCATTCTGTAGGAGAGCAGAAGGGGTGCTTCAGACACTGGAGAGTGATGGGAGATGAATTCCAATGGACTTTGGCTGCATGGCAGGGAGATTAACTGGTAGGGTGGGATGGTAAGCATTATGTATTTTGTTACAACTAACTATTTTAATCACATTTTTATAACATCTATTATAGGCCTTGGAATTATACTTTTCTACCTTCTGTAGCAGTGATACATTCAGCTGTTCTCATTGTCTTTCTATCAGAGAGCACACAAATGAAAAAAGGGTATTCAGAGCCACATTAAAAAATTATTTTCTCTGAGGTTTGTTCGATTTCCATCCTTTGATCCTGGAATTTTATTTCTTCAATTACTTCCTTGTTTCTTTACATCATTAATTTCATTTTTTCTCTCCTGATAACAATTTTAATTCTCTAGTCTTTTTAGTTTTTTCCTATTTATGAAATATGCATAACATTTTTTATAATGAACCTCTTTAAAATTAATCACCGTTAGTCTTTGGCTTTTATATGAAAAGAAAATAAATGAAGAGCTGATGGTGTTACACATTTTGAAGAAATTGTTTGAAATTATTTTTCAAAGTTAGTAATGGATCTCTTTACTAAAGTCGTGATATTTTTGAAAATACATTTTTAGGAACTCGGAAGATTGAAATGCACATTTGAGAATGACACACAGCTTTTTCAGACTCTGCAGTGCAAGTCTCATAGTTTCACAAAGCAGGGTTAATCTGGCCATCAGTCAGGATTTTTCTCTCTTTTTTTCTTCTCAATCTCTGCAAACCCAAGCTTGTGGCAATGACCCTGTGGTAAATTTGATAATGAAGTGGTGTCATTATACATTTGACTCCCATTCCTGTGCACTGCCCATAAATCAAGTACTCTGGAATCACTGCAAGTTCTCCAGAGGAAAAATAATTTATTTGTAAAATTAATGAAGTTTTCTGTTTTCCTCAGAGGAAAAAAATTATTTTTCCTATCCCACAAGTTCTCCGGTTTTTGGTGGAGGACCAGCCTCAGACAAAACCATAGATGGGGCAAGAAAAGACTTCTCTTATGACAGAAGAAGACATGATTAATAAAAACTTCACACTGGAACAGTGGTTTAATCCCATGAACCAAACCTGGAAGGTTTCTGTGAATAATAAAGTGACTGAAATAGAGTCCATTTGTTCACTTATGCTGGATGAGCAATTGCTCCTGAATTCTTCTAAACTCACATTTTAGAACTGGGCTTAAGCCAGTAACAGAGGTTTTACATGTGAAAGGGTACAGCAATTACCCTCCATCCATCTTAAAAATCTGTGGAGATCTTTTCAGAAAAGGGTGTCCAGATATCACAAGGCAATACGAGTGCGTAACTATGTTCGAGATGTAAAGCCTTTTATTGGCACACACGAAAGGTATCCTGCATAGCTATAAGCACCTAGCTGCTGTCTTCAGACAAGCGCAGATTTTCCACGAATTCCTTCTAGTGTGCTCGGGTTTTCCTGCAAAATTTCTCCCTGGCAAGGCGAGAAATTTGTCCCATAGGAGCGGCAATCCCCGCGCCTGCTGCACGGACGCGCTCCCAGGCGGAGCCAGCAGGCGGCGCTCGGCCCCCGCGGAGGAGCCGCTCCCGGCCGCAGGACGGTGCCGGCCCTTGTGGCGCGATTTCCCTGCACCGCGCAGGGCCCTCTGGAAAAACGCCTAGTCTGTTCCAAATCACATCTCCAAATTCAGCCGAGAAAAGGGATTAGAGAAATAGAGCCGGTTTTTTCTTTCTCCCTGTATTTTTTTTTTTCAGGTTGCTGCTTTTGTACACAGTCTGCTTGTACCCCTCTTACTGCTTACCCTGCCACAGTGTAAGCAATGTAAGAAATGTAAAACATCCTTTTGAATCCTTTGTGAATGTGTTAGTAATGCTCCTCTCTTCTACAACCCAGAAGCGCCCACAACCCCCACAAAGCGTGTGCTGTGCTCATTAACCGTGCTCAATCAGTGCTCTCGTTTGCAGACCGAAATGCTGCATGTCTTTCCACATGGGCAAGGCTGGCTAGAGATTGAAAACCCAGCCCTCTTCAGAGACTTTGATTGTCTTGTTTGTGTGGAACATTCATACAGCACTATTAGAGACAAAACATCTTGAAGAATACAAAAATGGGACTGTGAAATATGATATTTGGCAAGAAGACTTAAAAGCAGACATAGCATCCACAAATTGTTTATCTCAAAGAGCATCTGTGAAAGAGGGAAGATAACTGGTTTATACTGAGTTTATGCTACTTTTGTTGCAAAGTTCAGAAATGTGTACAATGCTGGCTAGGACAAATTAATAGGACAGATAATGGGTACTCCATCCTTCATTAAAAAGACATAAAACGATTGGGATGTTACTTTTATACAGGCTGAAGTTTGGATGCATTGTGCCTCTCCGCTATGATGGCCATCATTGACTTACTGTGCCATGATTCCTATCTCCTGGAACATTTCAGTGTGAGTCTGTTGCTTCTCTGGGCTCGCTCAGAGATGAACAGGTTTGAATCTCTGTATTTTGCCTCCAAGCTTTTGCATTTTCACGCTGCCAGTTCACGATCCCCCACAACAGAGAAGGATCTCTTCAAACTGGAGAGTGATGGATTTGATGGGTGGACTGTTAGATGGATTAGGAGTTGCTTGGATGATCGCCTCCAGAAGGTAGTGCTCAATAGCTCAGAGTCCCAATGGGCATCAGTGATGAGTTGTGTTCCTCAAGGGTCTGTATTAGGATGAGTGTTACTTATTATCATCATTAATAACATAGAAGGTGGGATCAAGAGCACCCTCAGCACATAACATCAAGCCAAGTGGTGCAGTTGACACACATGAAGGGCAGGATGCCATCCAAAGGAAGCTGGACAAACCTGAGATGTAGGCTCAGGGGAATATCATGAGGTTTAATAAGATCAAGTGCAAGGTGCTGCACCTAGGCTGGGGCAATCCACAGTATCAATACAGGCTGGGGGATGAACAGATCGAGAACAGCCCTGCTGAGAAGGCCTTGGGGGTGCTGGGGGATAGGAAGGTGGACGTGACTCACCCATGTGCACTTGCAGCCCAGAAAGTGAAACGTGTGCTGGGCTGCATCCAAAGCAGTGTAGTCAACAGGGAAAGGGAGGGGATTCTGCTCCTCTGCTCTGCTCTGGTGAGACCTTACCTGGAATTCTGGGGTCCTCAACACAGGAACGACATTGACCTATTGGAGTGAGTCCAGAGGAGAGTTACCATGTTGGTCAGAGTTTTGTCTCTTGTGAGGGAAGACTGAGAGAGCTGTGATTGTTCAGCATGGAAAAGAAAAGGCTTTGGGGTGAGATAATTTCAGCCTTAGAGTACTTGAAGGGAACTTACAGGAAAGACGGGGAAAGAGTTTACAAGAGTGTGTAATGACAAAACAAGGATGAACAGAGTTCAAATTGAAAGAGTGTAAGTTTAGATTAGATATTAGGAAAAAATCCTTAACTGTGAGGGTGGTCAGGTACTGGAACAGCTTGCTCAGGGATGTTGATCCCCCATCCCTGGAAGTGTTCAAGGCCAGGTTGGTTGGGGCTCTGAGCAACCTGGTTTGCTTAAAGGTGTCCCTGCCCATGGCAGGGGTGTTGGAACTGGATGATCTTCAAGGTCACCCAACCCCTTCTATGACTCTATGAAATTCCCTACCACTTGCCTCTTGCTTGATGAATTCAGCCATGGATGCTGACCCAGCTCGCACACTAAGCAGCTTGACATCCTGTACCTTCCACTGCTCCTGAGGCTGCTGCTGATGAGACAGCTGTTGCCACTGCTTCTGAAAACACGTGAGAGCTGCTCTGCAGCACAGTGACAGATTGGAAGTGCTAAAGCCACATGGCAGCAGGCTGTGAAAACTTTCCCACAGCTTCTGTGTATTTGCAGTGGCATTTGGAATGGCATGGAGCACTGTTTTCATCTGTGCTGGCTGATAAGAGTATGAAAATGACAGTGGCTACACAGAAGGAGCTAGATGGTGACAAAAGAGACAGAAGAATTTTGAGGACTGCGATTTGTTTTTAGTTGGTTCTGGCAATGTTATCCAGACATACTTCAGAAAAATCCCAGCAGTGTGGATGAAATACCTGGAATACTTGGAATATATGCTCAAGTAGCACTTAATAATGGTCCGTGCCACCTGGATGATACACTGTGGGCTGTAGCAAGCTGTGTAAACATGGCTATGGAAACCACAGTCTGCAGCACTTGCTGTCGTCCAAGTCATAGTTGAAATAGGATCTCTAAACAGATGATTCTTTTCAACTTGGAACTTGACTAGATTAGAATGAAATAGTATTCCTCTGGCACTTTGAGCCACTCTAATGTGAAAAATCATCCTAAATAGATGCAGACCTTTGTTATAATGGAAAGAAATTGATGGCAAGTTGAATCTCTAATTACTCTGAAAAAAGAAGCAAAATATTCTTTTTCCTTCTCCCATTTCTTGAACTAGAGAAATTAGATTGCCAAAGAGTTTTTTTCTGGCTTAGCTCTAAGACTTCTGTTGTCATGGGGATGTCAATTAATGGGGTTGTTTTTTATGTTCTTAACCTAGCTGTGCCTGTTCTTAACTAAGCTTTTGCATGCAGACCAGGTCTTACACCAATCTGAAAACTCATAATAATAGGAAATGGGCTTTCTGTATAACAAAGTCTCTTCTGAAGACTTTACTGTATGCCTTAATGGTTTTTTCCTCCTCAGTATCATACTTCATTAAGTAAATGAATGGATGGACATGTATTGCATACATACAAATTGGAAGATGTTGTAAACACAGGTTTTGTTAATGCACACAGATATAAGTAATCTGAACTTTACTGGCAAATCTGGCTGTGTGCAGGTCCTGCAGGTGCGCGTTGTAAGGTGCAGGCTGTTCCTGTTCTTTGTATGATCTGCAAAGACACTCGTAATATAATGCACAAATATGTGCACATATGTGCACAATGTCTGGCATCCTGCATGTGTCAAATATATAGGCGTGTGTGCAGTGCATGCCTGAGTGCATGATTACATATTTTGTTGGGTAAATACAAAATGTTTTACACTTTGTATACTCATTTCTCATAAATATGTGGGAGTCTATAGAATTCAGTGAAGAGATTTTAGAGTGTGCAGTGTGATGCATACATGAGGCTTAAAGCCTGGAAAGTACCTTTTTGAGCATGTTTATATTACATAGGCAATTCAACCTTTCCCATGAAAAATATTTAAAAATGATTCATATTTTCAATTGAGCTCTGTGTCTACCATGATTGCTAAAAATGCTGAACAGGAATAGATATTACAACAGTTTCCTAGATATTTTGCATTGGAGCTCTTCAACTGTCTCCTCTACCTCAAGAATCTGTGTTTCTTGAAGCACGTGAATATTCTGTGCTGAGTAGAAACCCTTGCTGTCTGCCAGCATAATGTTGGTAGTGTCCTTTGTTGGCTTCCCTGGGGAGTTCATGTAAATCACTTTGAAATACAACAAACAATAAGATCCTAAATGCTTTTAAACAGGACCAAATTAGAAAAAGCCTTCACATTGAAAACATAATTTTCAATTAGTATCTATTCAGTGGGAATGGGAATGAGGTGGGGGAGAGCTGGCATGTGAGATAAACTGGATTTGTTAACATGCCTTGAAAACACTTGCTGGCTAGCATGTCTTTTTTTCCCTTGTGAATACCTTGCTGTAATTTGATGACATTTCCATAGTCTCTCTGCTCTTGTACTACAGCTAGAAATGAACTCTGCCCAGCAGGCGGTAGACTTGAGACAACCACCAGCCTGCTGTGTTATGCATCATGTGGAGAGCTGAGTGTTGCTGCACAGGCTCAAAGTTGGGGAAGAACAAGTATTTTCTCTCCTCAGTCCCTACCTATTACTATCCCCCAGTTCATATAGGAGAGCACTGAACAGGGAGGTGAATAACTGAATGGCCAGAGACCAAAGTTACATCTCATTCCCTCAGGAACAACTCGATGTCTTTGGTAGCACTGATGTGGGAGGTGTTTTTACATGGATAGAGAGTGCTAGTCTGCAGGAAATGCACTGGAGACCCTTCACTACCTGAGTGCATTTTGGCAATATTTCTCTCTCCTTACAGAGAAAGAGCAGAAAGTTATTTGTTGCTGCAGTTGCTAACTACTAGAAGAGAGGCATGAAATACACCATAATTAGCTACTGTTTCTTTTGCCCTTTATTAATTTATTAATTTATTCTTCCTACCCTCCAGCATGTGGCAGCATCGACCATTTTTCCTTGTTTTTTGCATGAGGGTGAGTGTACCTAGTCCTTTTCTTCCTGCTTTGGTTTACTTACATTGGCTTGGACCTTCTTTAGATGACCTCCTCGCCTTACTTAATTTTTTCTGTCCATTCTCACTTTCTTTTGTTTCGTGTTTTTGCTCTTGTTAGGAATTATAATTTTCTTTCTCTGATCTCAGGAAATATCAGCCCTGCCATGTCTTAGCATGGCTATGCCATGTTATTTTGCCCAATATATGGAGTGGCCCATCCCTGTGTTCCTTTGTATGTGCTCTGTAGGTTACCTGCCTCTCTCTAGCATTTCAAGCCCTGTGCTAGAGATACTCTTTCACATTTGTCTGTGTATCTCTGGGACCACAGGAACTCCTCAGACCAGTGCCTCTCAGCCCATCACCTGCTCAGAACAGACCCTGGGATGACCAGTGCTGCCTCAGGTCCTTAGCACTTATTTCCTCACCTTCATTTTCTGTTTTGGCAGCAGAGACTGATGGTTTTTATAATGGTCAGGAGAATCCGCACAGCACCTACTGGAAAGAGGAGCCTAAAAATTCCTTTATCAAAGTGAAGGCCAGTAGCATCTGGTACTTTCAGGGGTTTTCTGTCAAGACATGGAAGTTCTAGGACACTCATATCACTAGTTGCACCTGCTGTGCTGAAAGTATGAAGATTTTGTCACACTGTTATGAATGCTGTACCTAGCTGAGTTTCCCTGCTTTTTCAAAGAGAAAAAATTAATTAAAATATGCACATAAGAAAGTGACACAGAATATGCATATCATGTTTTCAGGGAGTGAAAGTACTTTTTTGGGGGTATGTGATGAATACACTTCAGTGAAGACAAGGGGATGTCTTAATTTCTAATAGTAGCAGTGAGAACCAAAGAACCTTATAATAAAAAAACTTCTAAGAAAGTACTTTTAACATTTTAGAACTAAAGCTAGCATGTGGTTGTGTTTTGGGGTTGTGTTGGGAAGTGTGTTGATACTGGGGAGTTATCAACAGTGCTCTGCTGAGCAGTGCTCAAGGCCTTTGCTCCTCCCTACCAGTGGGGAAGCTGGGGGTGCACAAGGAGTTGGGCAGGGATACAGACAACACACCTGACCCCAAGTGACCAAAGGGACATTCCATACCTTTTGGCAACATGCTCAGCTTGTAAACCTTGGGGAAGAACATGAAGGAAGGAGAGGGATGTTCAGAATGATGGTGATTTTTTTACCCAAGTAACCAGGGTATGATGGCACCCTGCTCTCCTGGGGATGGCTGAACACCTGCCTGCCCATGGGAAGCAGTGAATAAATTCATTGCTGTTTTCTGCTTATGTGCATGGCTCTTGCTTTACCTTTTAAACTGTCTTTATCTCAACCCATGGGTTTTCTCACTTTTACCCTTCTGATTCTGTTCCCCATCCCATGGTGGGCAGTGAGTGAGCAGGTGTGTGAGGCTTGGTTGCTAGCTGTGGTTAAACCACAGAATTCTCACTGTGGTTCTCTCTTTTCCCAGACTCTGAAGCCAGAGGTGTTTATTATGTGCAACTTCTTGTTATTCTCTGAAAAATTGTCCCTCAACTCTACAAACTGGCCATTTTCCTCTGTCCCAACATCTCATCTATAATATATTCTGAATGAGGTCCAGTGCCTTGATTCAGTGCCTCTTTCATCTCTGCATTGTTTAGACAATCCCAAGCAAATGGTTATCTAGTATAATTATATCTTTTCATGATGGAAATCTGCAGTTGCAATACAATCTTACACATACTATGGAAAACTGAGTATAATACATAGTAAGAGTGAAAAACAAATTCACTCTAGAATGATGTTGCAGACATCATATAATCTCATGACAATTTGGAAGAGGCATAGGCTTGGCCTCAATTTGTATTTTCTAAAATGGTGTGAAACAGTGACTAGTGAAGACGTGTGAGGGTCAGCAGAGTTTGTGGCAGTTTGTGGACTGGCTACACTTTCTCCCTTACCAACTCACTCCTCTTTCCATTCTGAATTTGTGACAACAGGAGACCACTGAAACACCTTCTCAGCTTTGACCTACTATTGCCCAAACCATCTATTTTTCAGTACAAACCGAACAAACTTGGTAAGAAGATCCTCTGCAGCTATATATTCCTTCCTGCTTTGTTTGATGCGGCACTGAGAACTGTCTCCTGTAGGGGCCAAGCAGGGTACAGCCTGTTTCTCTTTAGCTTAAGAGACAGTCTGGACTTTTTCTTCTGGCATGGGTTTAAATTCCTTGATTATTTTCTGCTTATAGTTTGGCTAATAATACAATCTGCAACATGAAGAGCTCTGAAAGAGAGACCTATGATTCCCCTATTAAGATACAGACAGAAATATCAGCTACTGTCAAGGAAACAGCAAAAGGTTAACCTTCTGGACATGCACTCTTTAGAAGTTTACAATATGAACTGTTCCCTCATTAGCCTTATTGGTCCCAGTGAGGCATTCCATCTACTCCCTTTCTCTTGCTGTTGAATTTGTCCCTTTGGGCAGCCAACTCAACTAGCAATTGATTATTTATATGAAACTTAGCAAGGAGCAAGACAAAATTAAATGTCTGAATCACAAATGGAACAGAGACAAGCTTCTTGGAAACACCAGTTGTTTTCTCAGAACTCTCCATGTCATAGATGAGTGACTCTGACATACTGTGCAAAAGAGGAATTGGGTTGGGCTGTTGTCTCTTCTGGATTTATTTAGCCGTTCCTGGAGTCAACAGGCAACCCACTCAAATGTCATCTAAAATATATGTCAAGTGATAGATAAAGGGGAATTTTTAACCAGTCTTGATTATTCAAGATCCATGAGCACTTTTTGATGATGCTGGTGGTCAAATCAAAACTCAGATCTCAAAGTACTTCTTTATATATGAAAGAGGTATGTGAATCTCTTGAATGACATGTTCACACATGACCCTTTCCCACTTGCACACCAGACAATGTTGGAGTAGAGCTGAACTAACCCAAACTTTTTGATTCATCCCTATTAAAAGCCCATATAACTTCAATCACATTTTTAATTGTAGACAGGCTGTGGGTTTTTCTGTGCTCTTCTGAACAGCTGCAGTTCTCCCATGTGTTTCCTGTGTTTTATTGGCAAGTCACAGGAGTTATGAAAGGGATTAGATGATATTGTTGCCTGTGATAGCAGAGGACCAGACTCAATGACCCAGGCAGACTCTGCCAATCCTATGTCCCTATTTTCCTGTAGACGATGTAAATGATATTAGAGCTGCTGGCATGAAAGCCACAATGCTAATCTTTTTTATTATTGCTTTATCCGTTTTGAGCTAGCATATCCAAATCACAGCGCTTGATTTTCTGTTGTCTTGCTGCTTATGCTGTCATTTAAACTAACGCATAAAGGATGTCAGAACTCATCTGAATCAGACTGGAAAGGTTTGAAGTTTATTTTTCACAAATGTAAAATGATTACCTATGCAGGGGGAGATTAATCCTCCACGTATCTTTTGATATACCAAAACTCCAAAGCCATTCTTGTACTGTTGGTCTGTGAACTTTTCTCAACAATTTAACACTTCAAAGTATAGACATGCCTGTGCAAACAAAGGATTAGGATGTTCCAGGCTGAGGATTATGAACACAGGAGAACTTCCATGCAATGAAAGTCTTCTTTTCAAGAAAATTACCATCATATATAAACATGTAGTTCTGAGACCAAATGAACTCTGATTTCCTGTGGGTTTGTATATTGTTGGTTGTATATTGTTTGTATATTGGGTTGGATTTCCCAGTATCTGTAAGGTACACACTGCAGGTGAGGCATTTCAGACAAGGTTCTTCATCAGAACTCTAATGCTGAGTGAAGATGATCATATCTCAAAAATCTTCAATTTCTCAGACATAAAAAATATCAGGTAAGAGCAAGACTTACTTTGCAGCATTGTTACTAGGGCACACTAGCCAAAGAAGCTGGTGCCTTTCCTCCCATCTGTCCATTTATATGACCTGGTACAGTGCACCACTGGTAGATTCAGGAAGAAATGTGCTGCTCTGCAGCCCATCTGTGTCATGGGCCACATCCAGTTCTGCAGCTGTTTAGCTGTGAGAAGCTAATAATTCAGAGGCAGGGATGCACATACTTTCTGTGAGATGTTGGCTGCTCCTACAAGAGCCTCTGCCTGCTTTCTGTCACCCTGGAACTCATTACAGAATAAGCATTTTTTTTGTAATGACAAGCATATAATAAAGCACCCATGACCCACTCAAACACGTGAATCTTCAGCTTGGCTCTAAATAACTGCAGCTCTTTTATTTTATTAAGGCCCCAAAATGGGCATTTTGTTGGCCTCTGTGAGGCAGGGAGAATTAGATTGCTTTGCACTGCATAGCTCTTTTATTATAATAAATGCATTGAGGATTGAGCTCTTTAATTAATATCTGGTAAAGAAAGGGAAGAATCTACTACTGAAGCCCTTGGGCCAGCTCAAGGAGAGGGCAAGAGTTAGAATTAGCTGGAGAAAAAGAAATAAAGCAGCTTTCTGAAAAGAATCCTCCTTGATACTCACTTTACGTCTGAGTACCATGGGAAACAGGATGTTTATTTACTGGAGGAGACATTTCAGGACCATCACAGACAGCAAATCATGGTGTCATTTGGGTCAGCATCACATTTTATCTTTCCTGAGTCACTTTCTCTGAAGGTTCCAAAAACAACTGAGCAATCACAGTTTGGCCTTCTGCCATCTGGAAATCTATGTGTAAAGGCTGTGGTTTCCTTTTTCTACCTGGCAAAGTGCAGCACTGGAAAATGACAGAGCAAGGTACACAGAAAGGAGGTCAAGAGCTTTTGAAAGCAGCATTCCTCTATCCTCTCCCCTCTCCCCTTCTGTCTGTGGTGTGCATGCAGTTTTGCCAGTTATTCGTATTTTCAAATTTAGGAAAAAACATGCCTTTTTCTTGCTGGACAACCAGAAGTTTGGACTGGCAACTTTCACAGTTTCAAGTGAAGACACTGGGAGGGAGTATGCTTCTGACACATAAAACCGTTCTCCCAGGCTGGGTGGCCAGGACTCGAATGTGTTACAGATGTAACCCACACAGCTCAAACACACAAAAAATTGGGAAGATTAAATACCTCCCAATGGAAACATTGACAGGCAATACATCTCTCATAAATATTGAATTTGCATGTAAAATAAAAGTGTAACAAAAGAAAGAACAAAGCTAGTCTTTGGCAAAATACAACAAATCATGTTGTATTCTTGAAAGAATGTCAAGAACATCTGAGTGGTAAGTACAAAATGAACTCTACAGTCTCTTTGGCAGCTCTTGCTCATTCTGCCTCCTAACTTGCAAGCTTAAACTTTCTAGCTTAAATATTTAACATTTAAGAGGCCCATTTTTTCACTGGACTGGAAGAATTCACTTAGAATCATAGAATGTTAAGGCTTGGAAGGGACCTTAATGATAATCTATTTCCACCCCTGCCGCCATGGGCGGGGATATCTCCCACCAGACCAGATTGCTCAAGGCCTTATCCAACCTGGCTTTGAACACTTCCAGGGTTGAGCCATCCACAACCTCCCTGGTTAACCAGTTCCAGTGTCTCACCAGTCTCACAGTAAGAATTCCATCCTAACATCTAGCCTAATTTTCCCTCTTTCAATTTGTACCCATCACTTCTTGTCCCAGCATTAGACTTCCTGATGAATAGTCCCTCCTCAGCTTCCCTCTAGGCTCACTTCAGATACTGGAAGGTTGCTATGAGGTCTCCACACAACCTTTTCTTTTCCAGGCTGAGTAGCTCTGACTTTCTCAGCCTGTCTTCATAGGGGAGGTACTCCAGTCCTCTTACCAACTTCAAGGAATTGCTTCAACAGTTCCATTTCCTTATTATGCTGGGGACATTAGAACTGGATTAAGCACTCCAGATGGAGTCTCACAAGAGCGTGGTAGGGGGACAATCCTCTCCTTCAGCCTGCTGATCATGCTTCTTTGGATGCAGCCCAGGATTGGTTTGGCTTTCTGGGCTGTGAGTGGCTCTTGGTGGGTTTTTCATTAACCATTGCCCTCCGGTGCTTTGCAGGGCTACTCTCAAGCACTTCTCCACTCAGCCTGTAGATGTTTCTGGGATTACTGCTATCTAGTTCCTTGCACTTTGTTGAACTTCATGACATTTGCCTCAGCACACCTCTCAATTGTGTTAAGGTCTCTTCTTCATCACTGACTCCAGAAGGTATCCCCCTTGGCTCAAGAGATGTTTTGCTTACCATCATTTACAGTGGTTGAGCTCCAGTAACTGTTGGAGGGTACTGCAAAAAGTGGTGTTTAATTTTTGTATATGTTTCATTTTTAACTTATGCCATTTCGACAGAGCAGCTATACTACTTCTGGATTTGGTGCCAGCCAGGTTGGCATTAGTGAGGGTCAATGCACAAGACAGCATTGGGCAGTGCAGACAGAATTCCCTCATTCTCATTCTTACATCCATGAGCTCTGAAGGAGTTGATTCAGCGTGGCTGGATTTAAGACAGAATCAAGCAAAAATGTTAATATTACCAAGTAGGGTGAAATTTAAAAGGTCCAGCCCCACAAATTTAATTCAGGTGAGCTATTACAAGGAATCAGTCACCCTTGGGAAAATAGGCTTGTGGCTACACTGTGGAAAGTTGCCTAAAATGGCACAACAGCTCCTACTTGTCTTTTCTTCCAAACCTGTTCTAGAAAGGCATAAGGAGAGGCTGGATATACAGGACCGACTTGAAGTAGCATCCTTTGGTAATTAAGATCTGACTTGCTGAATGACTTTGACGAATCTCTGAAGCACTGAACTGAAAAAACAGGAGATTCTCTTTTGGCATGCTAATACAAGCTTCTGCTATGAGCAGCTCCAAGGAACCATGCAAATACAAATGAAGTCAGAAGATGAGTTTATGAAACAAATACCAAGTTTGTCTTTCATTCTCTTTACTTTGATCTCTGCTACCAATTAAAAGATAAAAAAAATTTACAGCACATATAAGTCCAATTAGATCTTGTAATGAAATCCTCAAGTACTACTGAGGTGGAACTTGCAATAATTAGTTTTGATACATAAATAAATTTTCCAAATGCAATTTTGTTCTTTTGAGATCATGTTCCACTTTGAGTTCAGAGTGTTTTATTATTTCACTGATGTGTGAGAAGTAGCTTCCAATGTTTTTGTTCCCCTGCTTCTTACAGACTCTATGCTAATGCATTAAAAATAAGTAGAATTAATGACAAATCTAATATGTAATTATTCTAGTGGCAATGCTATGAACTGGAATTCTAGCTTTAGGAATGAGTGACAAATATTCATAGTCCCTTAGTTTCATACCCTCATCCATCCAGAGAAGGACAAAGAAACTGGATTATCAAGGCACTGAAGGCTTAACATAGATTTTACAAGTGAACAGTCAAAGTCATGGCTAAGATGCTGTGCTTGAAGTTATGATGAGTTTTGTAAGCAGCTAATAATTTCACAGGCTGCAGTAAAGATTGTCTCCTTAGTGAGGTTATTTGAATAAAACCCCAAATATCTGTCCCACATACCCTTTTCTGGAGAAGATTTAATGCATTTATCAGGTAGAGCTCAAGCCATGCATAGGTAGAACTTTTACACTTGCTGCTTTACTACACTCCTCTAAGATTTTTTTTTTATTTAAACAAAGCAAGATACAGTCTCATAGTTTACACTAGGACAATACATAGAAAGGATGGTTTTCTGGCTAAAAATCATTACAAAAAGTGAAGATTGTGAAAGCCCCCTTTTCCGTACTGCACATTTCTGAGTTGATGTAGACCTTCATGTAGAGTAAGTTTTTGGGGCATTAGCCTATACCTTCAGAGGGTCAGAGCCTGTCCCCTTTTTCCTGGCAGTTTATGTTGTTCAGGTGTTTAAATCCCTGCTTTGAAGGAGCAATAAGTGTGTTGTAAAAATAAAGACATGAATATTTATAAGAAACATATGGAAATTCAGATAAAAGTTGATTTAGTCATTCTTAAACAGCAATGTTTTCAGGTGTTTGTACCATGGCACTGGGAACTGAGTTACTGCACACAAAAGATAGGCAGATGCTAATTACCATCGCTCATGCATGGCTTATCTTCAACAGCCATAGACATTCAAATGACAGGGGCTTTCCGAGTTTTGCAGGATGCAAGGCATAGTGTTGCAGCTGCTGCCAGGTCTGCCTCTTCTATCATGCTCTAAGCCCAGTCTACTGACTTATCACCTCAAAAGACTCTTCTCTGGACTCCAGTCTCGGCTGCCTTATCAGTGTACTTCTCATGCTGCCTTCTTGCTTTCTTCTGACTCTCTCTGGGAGCATAATCCTAGCTCTGTCAAAATAATTTAATGCTATGTCCTTGCTGCACATCTTAGGGTTTATCTTTGCTGCCATAGAGAGAAACTCAGGTAAGGCTTAGGCATATACATTTCAGACCTAAGTCAGTGCAGACAGTAGAAGGGGGAAAGGCCAGGCTTGTTATCCCACAACACAGTCTGTGGTCAAAAGAAACCTTTCTGAGAAGAATGGCAAGCTGCAAGGGGCTGGGAGTTGGTGGACATGGTAGAATGATGTCTTATACTCCCTGATAGCTTCTGTTGATTAAAACACCTTCCTGCTCTAAGTACCACAGAAGCCCATGAAAGGACTTCTCACCCAATTGGCTCTTTATAGATCTTGACAGTTAACATAGGCAGGCCATGCCACTTCTACCTGGCTACAATGCTCATTCCAATGGGAATATTTTCAGCATCACAAATTGTAGATCCAGCCTAATGCATGCTGCCTGCTTTAGCAATCATGCTAAAAATCTCACAGTCTTTATATTTCTGACGTCAAGATTATATAAATTTCTATGACTTTCAGTGGGAGCACACAGACTGGCTTCATTCCATCTAGTCTGGGATGTTTAAGTCAAGCACTGGGGATCAAGGTATAAAGATATCTGTAATCAAGGGAAAGAAAGTGATGCACGTCCAGATGATTACTCAGGTATAGCTAGTGAGAGGTTGTTTTGTAGCAACATCCCTTAGATTAACAGAACATGACAACTAACTAAAGTAACACCTGTAGTCTGGAAGCCTTATAGTTGCCTTATAGTTGCTCTGTTTCCCAAATTTACAACAAAAGCACATCTCTGAAATGTGGTGGGTTTGAATTATGTGTACTGTTCATGTACTTCTTCCAAAGTACAGCTGGAGCCAAGCCAGTTTACAATGTTGTTTCAGTACCTTACAAATAACTGTCAGTGAACTCCCAGCTCCAAATACAGCTAATGGCAACATGGCTACAAAAGTCTGCTTTTGTCTCTGCTAGCAGACAACAGGCATTTTTCATCCCATGACTGTTTAGGCAGTGAAGGTATCAACCATTTGATGGGGTGCTCTGTCATGTAATTTGCAATAAATTAGTGAAAACAAAAGAAAAACTTGCTTGTTATGACTCTCAGCAATCGTGACCATAATAAAATGTCTAAGACAAGTCAATCAAAATCTTATTTTTTAGCTGGCAAAATAAATGTCTGCATATCAAGGATACTAAATCCCACAAAAAACCATGTGCTATGGACATGTTATAGACTACCACTTACAAGAATAAGAAAGTTTAATTATCTCAAGAATCATGGGGAATCTGAATATTCATTGCATATCATCTTCACTGAATCATTTTAATTCAGCAAAAAAAAGGTGAAATGTCTTTTTCAAAACACCTGTCAGGAGCCAGGCAGCAGAGCAATCCGAGGTGTCTGGTCTCAGTGTTTATTAGAAAGTCTGTAAAATAAGCCAGTGTGTAGGAGCACACAGAAGCTGCCCATCAGCATCTCCTCAGTCCGTGCACAGCCCTGGCAGTCAGCAGGGACACAGTGGAGGGATTGTGATCCCTGAACTGCCAAACCAAAGCAGGGCATTCCTCAGCTTGAAAGAGGAGGTACACCAGTAGTGGCATTTCCAGTGTTCTCAAAGAGGAAAAGGGAACTGGATGATAATATTCCAGAGCATAAATATTTTTTTACACTTTTTAAAAATGCTTAGACCTGTAGTGACACACAGCTTCCCTGAGTTTATTCCTCTCTAGGCAGACCCTTAGAGATTGATGACATGGGTGTCAGAAAGGATCAAGAACAACTCAAAAATGGCAAAACTTCCAGTTCATACTCCATTTCCCCATGTCCTTGGCAGGGTGCTGTGGACACTGTTCTGGAGAGGAGCTGGGTGTCACACATCTACCCAGCAACAATGTGCTGTGATGTCTTGTCCCCTTGGTCCAAAAAGTGAGTGAACTTAAACAGGAATGGAGATGCTAATAGGCAGAGAAAATAAGGCTTTCTTCTTCACACAGAGAGCTTTCCCTTCTCCTTCATCCCAAAGATTTCCTCAAACCAGCAAACATGCTTTTAATTGAAAATTTTAAACCATCAATCATATAAAAGAGCTTGCCACATTCTGCACTGCCTACCACCTGCTTATGAGGAAAAAAATAGAAAGTATCAGAGGAGCATATGAATTGAATTGTACTGAAAATTTACTCAGTCAATCTTTTGGGGCTGATTTTTGTCTTTCAAAACTGATTTCACTGCACTATTTGTCTTGGTAATATAACCAGAAGTGTTTTCTTCCTTCTGGGAATTGAAATGCCTCTTGCTCTAACCTGCCTGGTATCTGAAAACATTGGGGCTCTATTACCTACCGAGCAAAGTCCAAGCCATTAAAACTTTTCTATTCTCCATTGTGGCCCACTTTCAGGTACTCTCTGCTCTGAATAGAAGAGACAGCTGTTGGGCTCAATAAAGCATTCCTTCAGAGATGCCCGGTCAAGTGCATGCCTTACTGTCCAGCAGGTGAAAAGAGAAGATTGTGATAGACCATGAAATAGTAGCCTTTACACAGAGTTTGAACACCACAGTACTTAAATATTGCTGATGTTTTACTCTGTTTCTGAAGAAAAACTGATTTTCTTGTAGCTAAAGCCTTTAATAAGAAACATCATTCTGAAGCTGCAGATTTTTGATGTAGATACTGAGAATGAGGCATTAGAAACATAGAACTACAGAAAGGTTTGAATTGTGGTGTGATCTTAAAGATTACCTAGTTCCAACCTCCTGGACATTGTAAGGGACACCTTCCACTAGATCAGGTTTGTCAGGGCCCTATCCAGCCTGCCTTTGAACACTTTGAGGGATGGGGCATTTGCAGCTGCTCTGGGCAACCTGTTCCAATGTCTCATCAGCCTCACAGTAAAGAATTTCTTCCTTAGAACCAATCTAAACCTGCTCTCTTAGTTTAAAGCCATCCCCCCTAGCCCTATGACCTTGTAGTGGCACTCCAAAAGTCCCTCTGGCTTTTTTTAGGCTTCCTTTTGGTACTGGAAAGCAAGTTAAAGCCTGGTGTGCAGGCAGGTGACACTGCAGTTAGCTCTCAGCTATCAGTATTTTTGCAAAGACATACCTCTAACATGTTTGTATTGATCTTTGAAGGAGAAGAAAACCCTTTTGACAAGAGCCAGGCTTTTTTCCTGTCTTAAATATTTCCCACAAAGGATCTGTTCCCAAAAATCCTTGGTATCATTTCTTGCCTTTTCTTGATCCTTCTTTCAAGTCTTATTCTAGAAGATTGATTTGTCTGTAGTGTGCATGGGAAATCCTCACATGCCCACTCCACACAAGCCTCTAGTCCATGCAATTTCTCACCTGCTGCTGCTATGATCTATGGGAACAATAGATATTGACTGGTGGCTGGACATGAAGCTGTGCAAGGCTGAAGGATGCTTCTTTTATTGGGAACCAATTCCCTGCTTGCTCCATTTTCCTGTTATGAGCTCCAGAAGCAGAGATTAATGACAGCCGTTCCACTTGTTTAAACAGCTGATGTCTCAGGCCTGGCTCCCACCTGGGGCTCCCGTCTGGACAATAACAACATGCCATTTCTGAGCTAAGCAAAAAAACACTGTAAAAACCAGCAAAGTTTTAACTTCCAACTTGGCAAAGAAAATAATTTCTTCAGGAGCAGAAAACCAGTTGAGGGACAGAAAATGAGGACCACTATGGGCAGCCACAGAATTTTTACTATAGTCCATTACTACTGAATTTTCATAGGCACAGATTACACAATGCAGCCATTGCTGGGGTGAGATGCAGCTGTTGGTTATGAAGAGACACAATTGCCATAACTGTATGATGGATGTGCTCACGGTGAATGAAATGTAGAAGATGACAGGGTCAATAATAATAAATGTGTAGATACAGAGGGAGAAGCTGGAAGAATATAACAACAAAGAAGAATAGGAAAAAGCATATGGAGCTATTTTGGGCCCCTGCAGCAAGTGTATTGGACACAGAGAATAAAGAGGATACAGACAACAGACCAGCAAAGCTGGACCATGGATTAAAACTGATGCTTTAAAGAATGCTGACCTAGGAATAAACTTGGCATTTGTAGTTTCACGCCAAAAGACCTGGATGAAGGTATATATAGCCCAAAAAAAGATGTAGGCTGCTTTGCTGCTTTGGCTACAAGAGAAAGAGGTTGGCAATGTTAATGAAACATAGAGAGATAGTGTTGTTGCTTCATGTGCTACAGTTATTCTTTGTTTAGAGGACTTTGGATTCCAAGGTTCTTGTTCTGGTGTAAAAATAAAATTATTGGGAAAAATGGCCAAGAATAATAGCTAGATAAAAGGACTGCTTGAAATACTCCTACAGGTGAGTACTAAAGGTTCATTACTTTCTATTCAAAAGTTCTATAGTCAGGTAATTTTTTTTTTTTTAAATATAACATACATACATATTTTTCAAGTGCAAAATTTCACAATTAACTCTCAGGTGCAATCAGAGAAATAAGAAATAGGCATCATGCAGCCAATAAACTTTCCAATTATATTTTTCTTCTTCATTCCACATGAAAAATACCAGCTGAGCATTGAGTTACATACCATTGTTACATCCTGTAGCTGCCCTTACCTTGCAGAGATGGGGGAGTTTGGAGAGTATTATTTTGCCGCTCTTTATTTGACTAAGCAACAAATAGGGAAAGGAAATACTCAACCCTCCACCCCTGTCATCGCCACTTTGTCTATCTCCATCTGTCATCCACACAGGCTCTTAGTGATTAAATTTATAAGCATTTGCAGACACATTGAGTGAGTACTGCTGAATCAGGAGAATCCCAGTCTGGTCTCAGCAATGAGTTAATATTTTAGGCCTCATGTTAGTTAAAGGACTTTTACAGCTCCTTGATAAAAACCCAGCTGTTATTTTCAGAGATAGTGAGCCAGACGAGAGCTCTTAGATCCCAGTTCCTGCACTCTGAGATTTTGGGGAGGAAGGGTGAAGAAAATTTTATTTATCTGTGATGACCCAGTTTGTCTCCTATCCCTTGTTTTGGGCAAAGAAAAGCTACTAAACTTCACCAACGCAGAGAGAAGGCTGGGCTGGCCTGGCATAGCCACTCTGAGGTGTTCAAAAGGACGAACAAAAAAGTCTGGAGGGGGCTTACTCTGCAAAGTGCTTTGGCCTCATTGAGCTGCAGAGCAGCCTGGCTGAGCTGCTTCTGCCATGATGGAGCCAGATGCTGCTGACCTGACTGTGCTACTCTGCAGTGATGGCCCAAAATGACAGAGTGCTATTCTTGGTGTTGACAACTTGATAAAGGCTGTCATTGCCGGGGTTGCTTGGGACGTAAATAAAGATGGGAATTTCTACTTGGAAATTTTGTGGATTTTATTGATATGTCAAAGAAAATCCTGTCTTTTGTGTTTACTTCGTACTATTGCTTTGGGCTTTTGTGTAACTACCAGGCTTCCCTGTGCATCCTGATGAATCAAAGAGGTTGCTATGTAAAAATCAAATAATGTGTCCTCAAAGGCTGAAATTTTGATATGTCAGATAAAGGATTTTATGGAGAGAAGATGGTGGCAAGCTGCATAAACCTCACATTTCTACTGAGAAGCAGCTTGACAGCAATTTCAGGCAAAGGAATCCTGGCTCTCAAGTTAGAACTATATGAAATAAAGCTCCATTGATCCTTCCTGAACTGTCTCACTAAATCTAGTTTGACTCTTCAAATAGCTCCTGATAAAATGAAGATTCAACCTCCAATGTAAGTCTTTAGCCACTCCTTTCCTTTTGCAAACAACACATAAATGTCAGAGTGGTTTTACTGACCTCAATAAATGCTTGCAGGCAAGCAGGGATGATCCCAGACACTGCCAATAGGAGGCCATTAAGATTGATGCTATGTTTCCACAGACTCTGTCAGCTGAGAGAACCTTTGCAGTTTTTCAGTCTGGTGGTAAGCTTGAGTCTGGTGTTGTTCAGGCAAGAGTAGCATGGGGGAAAAAACCAGGAGATTGTCTTCTTCCATTCCATGTCTGGTAAGGGCTGAGCAGCACTTGACAGGCAGCTCCCCTACAGTCAGGTGGGATGGTGATTGGAAAAGGGCAAAGTGAAAGGGAGGAGCTGCAGAGATATTTTTCTGCTTCCTACTCAGTACCAGCCAGTACCAGAGTTTGCTCATTGCGTGGGTGAGAATACATTATGCCTCAGGATGGATTTTAGGAGCAGGAGTGATTCTTTGCATTCCAGAATACTCTGACTGCTTTCTTTAGAGTCCTGAGGGGCAAATTTATCTCTAACATGAGTAAATGGATTTTCACAAGAGCTGAATAAATTCCACTCTCTTTTGTAAGAAGAATAAGAATGTTTTCAGCAGCTAGGAAAAAAAATTATATGATAGGTCTGAAATCAAGCTCACATGTGGTATATTGTTTCCGAGTGACAGATACAAGTGTCTTCCCCTGCTCTCTCCAACAGCTTCAACCCAAGGTGTGCAGGTACCAAATATTACAGGAATGCTCCCCTGGTGGGGTGGCAGAACAGCAGGCACACACTGACCAAGGAAGGGCTGTGCTACAGGACTTTTGGCTGCTGTGCAACTGCAAATTCTCACAGGCAGTTAAGAGACAATTAGGCTCTGCAGTAAGGAATCCAGTGCATTGTGGCTGTGTTTCTTCTGATGTTAGAGACAGAACATTGTAACATTTATTACTTGCTCAGTTTCCTGGTGCTCATTTTCAAAGCCTCCACAGGAGAACTTTGCTTTGTTAGCATGTTTCTAGCATTGCCCTCTCATTTTGGATTTTCTACTGTACTTTACACAGATTAACAGAGGGAAGATTGAGCAGAAGGTGAGAAAAAAGGATGCTGGCTCACATTTATTCATGAAAAGGAGTCTGACCTCGGCTGGAGAACAATGCAGGATAGCATATGAATGTTGATGCTAAAGAAGCCTCAGATTATTTTTAGTTTTCCATCTCAAGTACAGGAACCCCATAGTGCAGGTAGGGTTTCTCTCTGAAGTTGCTAGACCACACAAAACAGGCACACACATTTATAATGAAGGAATTTTGGCCAGAGGTAAATAAAGTTGGGTTCTGCTCACAGTTACAGCAGCAAAAACTGAATAGGAGTTCTGATACCAGTGACATAATTTTGGATTTTTTCCTGAACACTGAGCAAATCTCCAGCCCTCAGTCTTCCTTCCTTTATGTTCACAGGAACTTTCTACTGAGAGTATGCATTAGTTTGTACCTCTTTTCATCTTTCTTTCAGCATGTAAAATCCCAGACTCAAAGTAGAATTTGGAAGTAGTAGTCAAGAAACAGATGGATCCAAAGAAGATGTAGAACTCAAAGGATGATTTTGTCTATACAGATCTCAGCATACAAGTGTTAGTGAACTTGGTGAATATCTTTTCCAAGTTTATTTCAAAGGCTTCCACTACTCTGAGGAAAGCTGGGTTTGTTCATCCCTTCCTTCTTACATTGTATTCCATTGTGATCCTTTGAAATACTTCACTGTTTCACAGGAGCTTTTCTCAGTCAAGACATTGTCTTTGCATCTTTGAACAGAGCACAGACAAAGTAGAAACAACTGCCACTTCTTCATTTGGTACTAGAGTGAAACTTAATTTCCAAGCAACTGCATTTGCTACCCAGACTATGGGTCTGACAGTCCTGAGGAGTGAAGTTTCCTGTGGAGCAGAGTTATGTGTTGAAAACCAATGACTCTTCAGAAATCTGGAAAGAAAGAGAGACTTTATCTTGCTGCATCTCATCTTCCAGGGAACTCCAGCTATTCAATGTTTTATCCTTTCTCAATTGATTTTTTTTTTGTCATTTCAGTGAACATATACTTTGGAGGAAGCACTTGCTTCTTTATGTTTTAATCTTGTTTAAGTCAGTTCCTTGATCACAACATACCAATGATACAATATTTAGTGTATGCTCATTGCAGGTTGTTTTCAAAGACTTCCAATATTTTGTGAATCTTCTGTTTCAGCCATATCTTCTTTCCAATTCTTTTTCTTCATACCTTATTTCCATTGGCTCTCCATCATACCAAAATGCCATATTTAAATCTCTTTTGCATTGTCCCTTTCTCTAATAGTGCCCTGAAAACTGCTGTTGTCAAATCCCATATTAATTTTCAGTTTATTTTTAAACTCTCTGGAGATTTTGAACTTCAACATTTCTGGCCCTAATTAAATGACTTTAATAAAGCCATACACATATTAAAATGTGCTAAATGATTTATCTCAGGAGAATTGTACAGCTGCAGCACTTCCTCTTTTTCTCCAGACAGAGTCTTAAACCAACAATCCCAAGAGGGCTACAGGCCTCTGACAGCCAAAATATAAATCCACATTCTGGGGAATGTGAATGGATGGAATTTTGTGAGCATAATACTTATAGGGAATGTTTTTGAGATTTTGGGATATATCTGTATTTTAATTAATATCATTGTCCTACATTCTCTTCTGAGAGAAGGACAAAAAAGCACAATTTTAGTGAGCTCCCATAGGTTCTTTTCTGGGTAAGTGATAATATCCAGAGACAAAATTCACCAGATTAAGTCAAGGGAATCTTAAGAAAATGTTTGGTTAATGGATCTGATTTTGTGTAACAGGGAAGCTATATATTGTATGTAAAGAAACTGTAAAAGAGACTTAAAGATAGAACACTGCTTTGTAGAGGATTGAAAGCCACTCTGACAGTAGTAGGGAAACAGGAAAAGGTATCAAGTTGAATTTAGGAGATGCATGTGAATGGAAAGGTAAGAGATTTTCCAATGGTGAAATCAAGAAGATGTTAAATGTTGGAAGGAGAATTAAGGTTGATGAAAAGCACCATCTGTCCTTTTGTATGTTGGTTTATTTCAAACACGTATTTTCACTTATATATTGGTTTATGTTTTCCTCAGCTTTTCCAAGGTAAAGTATTTTTGAAAAGAAATTGGAATAGGATTATATTTTAAAAAATTGTACTCCTTTTTAGCTGAAAAAAAGGAGAAAGTTTCTGTAAATATTGTCATTAAAAACAAAACTGTATGGATATAATTTCCCAACAGAAAAAAAATGGTTTGAAACCCAGAAATAATTAAACCTTCTCATGGAGTGAAGAAGAGTGCCTTAGCTATAAAAGGGAAGAAAGAAATTGGAGCACTAGGAGTAGGATCTTGGTCTGGATGTTGGCCATAGGCATATGGTCCTCTTGCTGACTGCAGCCAAGCATTCAAAAGTCCTTGTTTTTCTGCAGTAAGAGGACAGAGGTGAGTTTGTTACATTGCTAATAACTGGAGACTTATCTGTAGTTCATTTGGGAGAAGCTCTTGGTTTTGAACCAAAAGCCTGTCTGAGCATTCTTCAATCACAAGGGGGTTAATCTGCCTGACCAGTGGATTGATACACCTAAGGACAGACCACAGCACTTGTGGTTTGCAATGTCAAATTCAATACTGGCATGCATAAAGTATTATTACCAGGCAGCTGCTTGCTGATGTGGCTAATTGTCTGAGTAACAAATTGTTTGCTAACAGCAAAGCACAGAAATCAGAAGTAAGAGATGGAAGGATCCCAGTGGCAAAGTAATAATTTATCCAAATCAGTCAGTTGGGTCTACATGAAGAATCAAGATCATAAATCATATTTTAATTTGTTGTGTCTCCTTCAAAAACTGCTCTATTTTAAGATATAAGTTTCTGTACGAAATACATGATACATTTTGAAGTCAGCTTTGCTTGCTTTTCATTGCCGTTTATTATATCTGAACAATATATTTCTGATTCTAGTTCAGTAAAAATCTCAGGTGTGTCAGCCTAAACAAAGAAATTCAGCCTAAACACAGGAGTAAAACGTACACAATTGTGGCTGGAAAACAAGGTGTTAACATTGTCCACCTGCTGACAAGCTCTTGCCATAGGTGAAAAATAGATTTTGCCTCAGTCCCCTCAGTTCTGATTAACCTCAGTTTGTCTGGAGTGTCTCTATTCACTTTAAAAATGGAGAGGCAATATCTGCAAAACCCAAGGTGTTCAGAGTCTGGGGATTGAAGATAAGGTCTGTTGTTCCACAGAGAAACCCAGGAACATGGAGGTCTCTATGAGTATTTTCTTCCCTTACCCTTTACCCGTCTTCCTAATGTTTAACCAGAATTTCAGGATTTAACAAAAAATTTAATCATCAAGCATGATTATTAGTTCCTAATATTCTATTTCAGTCAGTTTCTGAAGCAAACTGACTGGAAGATTCATAGTGCCACAAATTCAGGCCCAAAACATATAATTTAGATTCTTATGAAGCTTTTTTCAACAAATTATATAAAGTGTCTGATGGGTCAGAATCTTCAAAACTTAAATATTCTTGCTTTTCTTCTGAACAGAATGATTTTTAAAATTTCCTCTTGCTGACCTTCATTCCTCTATCTGCTTCTATAATTTTTACAGGAGTTGTGATTTGTTTTCTGAACTGCCTTTGTCTGGGCTGCTTCTGTCTTGAGTGCATTTTGTTCTGGCTTGCTGTGTTGCCTAAACCATTCCTTGTTCTTTGATGATATTAACAAATCGAGCTGTCTCACTGGATTGACTTTTGTCCTCATTTATTTCAGAGAGCCTTTTGGATTGAAATCTCCAAGCACATCACAACTGCCATTGTAAATCAAGCTGACAGTCAATTACAAGATGGACTATGTATTCGAACAAGGCCAGCTTTGAAAGCCCAGCTATTTCTAATACACTTACAGACCTGCAAATGCTATTTGCTTGCAGGACACAGGGATGTCCACTACATGTGAATGGCTGGTGCTGGGGTGCAGTGTAAAAAATCAGCAGCACTTGAAAAGAACTCAGACGATTTTAGTCAAAACAGTAAGAAAAGTGTTATCTGCCTCCCAAGGAATAAATCTTAGTCGTTGGGATACTATTTTCTATGAAGCTTTATTGTGTCTGATGCATTAACAGTTGCACTGCTGACAGAGAGCAGACAGGCTGGGATGTACCAAGGTGCTTCAGAAAGAAACTGGGCACATTGGAGTGGATAGGAAACTTGTGATCCATTAAGAGATGCACAATAAAGTACCTTGCACCACTTTTAGTTCTAGTAGAAAAATATTGCAGCAAGACAGTTTGTGATATGGGTGTATGTGTCTGTGAGTAAACTCCAGTTAGCACTTGGCATAGTTGATTCCTCTCCATTTGGCAATTCATCTGGTGTTCTCCCTTCTGTTGCATTTCTCAGAATAAAGTTGAAGGGACTGTCTTCAAGTGTATGAAAAAGAGGGAGCTTAGGCTGCACAATGACCATGTTCCTGATGCATAAAAAATGAGAGGAGTTCTGATAGATTTACCATTCTGTTATGGTCAATAAAAATCTGCAGAAATGTGGAAACAGCACTGGCTGGACAATCCTGCAGAAAGAATACCATGGTACTTAGTATGGACTTTCCTCATGAGAGCTGCTTCACTGGGGTGGTGTGTATAACTCTGTATAACCTTGTATTGAAAAAGGTCTGACGAAAGCAAGGAAAATAGCCCTTACTTCTGGGAGGATGCAGGCAGTCTAGCCCAGGTGTGGCAGGACATAAGAAATGAATACACTGTGAGAATCTCTCTGTCAGTCTTCCAGTTTATGGTGCCAGTAAATCTGCTGGCTTGATTTGAGCAATAGTAAGAATAATATACAGTAATCTAAAGAAAGAATGGTTTTGTGAGCAGGTGGGGGAAAGAGAAGTTTAATTTTCTAAAAGTGCGAATGTTGAAGCAGTTGAGGAATATCTTTTTGCCTTGGGAATCAACATATATTTTATGACTCAAAGACCTGGACTAGAAATAAAGACAGAAGTCACAACTCACATGCTGTGCTTATGTTACAAGCAATCCTCTCTCCCTTGCCTGCAGGAACTTTCACAGCACAAGGCAAAGCACAGGAAATATAGTTGTGAAGAGTGTACCAGGATTAGCAGGGAACAGGCCTGTCCCCATCTGCTTCTATGGCCCCTACTGCTCTCCAGGAACATCCTGTCTCTGTATTAGCTTAGTCTGGGGCAGAAAAAAAAGGAAAAAACACCATGGTGTTCAAACATGATAAACTGCAGTAGATGCAGATAGTGAAGTGGCTGCTCTTCAGGTGCTCTACCACTGACCTGTCTACCCTTTCCAGGCTGGTAGGAGGGAGATTAATTGAGATTCTTGTCTCACATCAACTCTTTAAAAACCCTCTTCATCATCCTGGCAAGATCCTCTTCCTTTTCTGTGCCAGGTGGACCCCATCAGTCCCCTCAGTGGAGCAGGTTTCCCAGAGAAATTCCCATGGTCTCAGTAGGCACACATCTCAGTAGGCTGTTGCATCAGTCCTGTAACCCTTTGTTGAATTTCCAGACCTGAATGACCCTTTCAAACTCCTTTCCTTTGATTGGCAGGATTGATGAAAAAACGACCTGTGCTCCAGAGTCCCTTACCATCACTCTCAGAGCTCTGTAATCCTTGACACACCTCAGACTGCTTCTGGCTGTATCATTGGCATCTACAAGAAGCAAAAGCAGTGGGTAATAGGACTGGTAAAGTGGGTAACTGGACTGTAAAAGGCTCAGTAGTTTCTCAGTGACAACTGTGACAGGAGCCTCTGCATCACACGTTTCTAGAGAGTGTGTCAGGTTAGCAAATGAGTGCCTACATAGGTCTCAGAGGACAATGGCCTGCTTCTTCCTTCCATTGCCTTTTCTTAGTTGTGCTGGTTGTTACATGGGGAGAAGATCGCACTGTCTTACTCAGCTCCAGTCTTTTCTGATGTGATGGATCTTTCCTCATCTGTCTGCAGAGCTATGAAACTATTCTGCAAAGGCATCTTGGGCTTCAGGGGAAGTCTTTTCCTCCTGCCGGTCCTTGCTGTTGCAAGCTTCCATTCACAGGCATTATTGGCTACCCTCCCTTCTGTGTATGCCTGTGAAGGAGTTTTTGGTGGTGGGCTGTGAGTCCACTGCAGACTGCGCTTGGAAGCAGCTTTCCAGCTCCTTCTCAGCCTTCCTGATGCTAAGCAGCTCTCTCACTGCCTCCTGCAGCTCAGCCACTTGCCACACAAAGTGGGGGACAGTGTTTCTCCTGCCTCCATGTTCTTGGCTGCTGGCAGCTTTGTCTGTTGATGGCATTGTCCCCAAAACTGCACAAAAACAAAAACTCCCCAACAACATTTTTTAGTGTTAGAGAATTAAGACATTAATTTATTCTGGCTAGGAAGTTTTGGCCAGAATATTCAATAGAAATCACTTCTACACATTGCTTGAGTTGTGCAGAGAAAGTAATTCCATCACACATGGTCTTTACTAGATTTTTCACATAGTTATTCAGTCAAAACCCAGAGAAATTAATTGGTTCAATGTTCTTTGGTCCCAAGTTACACAGGTCTTAGTACTTGTTTTCCTATTAATTGTTGACTCCTTCCCCTTTGATGTTGATAAGGTTCTTATTCATTGTCTTATTTTCTCTCACCTATATTTCCCGGGTGTCTCCATGCAGGGCTGATGTTTGGAGTTGATGTTCATTAATGGTTCTTATCTTTTGTATTTCTGTGCTACTCCTAGCCTGATGAGATGTTAAGCTTATCAGGCCTTGAGTGGTGAAATGCTCCTTTAAAAAGACACTTCAATTCCTTTACCCCTGGGCAAAGGCGGACAGAACCCTTGGCTAAAGCTATAAAAAAATTTTTAAACTTTGTGTCATTTCCAGCAAGATGAGACTGAAGTGAGAATGACCTGTTTGTTGGTACTAGTGGCAAAAGAGGCAAGATAACAAACTGTCCCTGCTAGCTACTCAGCATCACCCATCTATTGTGTGTAGTTTTTTGTCTTTCACTCAGCTGTAACTTGAATTTGGGCCATATGTTCTGCTGTGTGGATGAAAGAAAGACTCACTCTTCTTGGACCAACAATAGTTATTCCAAACTTGCCTCAGGTGGAAGTTGTACATTGCACATTTTATTCTGGCAAGGTTATTGCAGGCAGTGCAGTCTGGTTATCAGAGTCAATTCTCAGGACAGGTGTCTACTCCATGCTATGATTGTGTCAACATCTCACCTAAAAGCTCACAATGAGTTGTGGCAGGGCAGGGGATGGATCCATAAATGCTCCCAGAACAGGAGGCAAAGTCTCCTGCTATTCCAGCAATGCTGCAAAGAGCTGCAGTGGCCCTAGATCTGTCTCAGGTGTTGAAGTATTCCTAGTGAAGAAATGCCCATCACTCCAGAGGCCATACAGTATGCTTTAAGCAACTTTGAGGACCTGTTCACTCTTTTGACACTGTTTTAGGAAAGAAACGTCAGACCTGTGTCATGGGTGATAGGGGGGGCTTCAGACAAAACTTATTAGAGAAGCCCTGTTGCTGAGCCATGAGATGCAGAGGACCCCCTGCACTGTAAACTCCTTCTCAGAGGAGTCTGGCGATAGCTGAACCCAGTCTTAGTCCCAGAGTGTAAACCTTGTCCTGCAAGATTAAACATGGTAAATCAGAAATATTTATATAAAATGAATTCTTCATTATGACAAATTATTAGACCAAAATATTGATCCAAATTAATTACTGCACAGTGTAAAAGCTAGAACTACTTGTAGGGTATGGTATAGTATAGTATAATGCACTATATCAAAGCAATAACATTAAAGCTATCAAAAAGAAACAATTATTAAGCAGAGATTGATGTACCTCACTATACCAATGCTCGTGCGCAGATCTCTTTCACTCAGCCTCGAGGAGTATCCTTGAAGGGCTGTCCTCACTTTAAGGGAGAAAACTTCATACACACTCTCCAGGAAGGAGTATGTTGGAATAACCTATCATATAAAAGTGGACTGGGCTTTTATGGTGTAAAGTGATATGACTGCCAGTCATATGGATTTTGTTTATCCTGCAGTTTTGGTGACAGTTTATCTCCAAGTCAGCCTGGCAGTTTATCTGCCAAATCTTTGTTTCACTATGCAATAAAAAATAAACTTTTTTTTTTTTTTAAATTGGGAATTGATGCATCAGATTGGTTTTAGTAGAATTCAACACCAAACCCTATATGACACCCCCTGTCAGTCCACCACTGGTAGCCTTGCAAATAGGGTGTTGTCTGAGTTGTTTGACTCTATTCCAGGGCAGAGTGTCCTGCTACAACCAGCAAACAAAGTCTGCTCTGTATGCTGCAAGCTGCTTATGTATTTGTTATAAGACTCATGCAACAAAAATCAACTATGCAAGTCAATCAGAAGGTCATTTTTGAAGAGGGTGTGCACAGAAGGATCTCTGGAAATACTACTCTTTCTGTTTGACACCCCAGAAAGAAACGATGCCAGTAAGCTAGAATGAGATCAGATAATAAAGGGATGAACAAAATGACTTATTATGAAAAAGGGAAGAAAGATATACAGACTCATTCTGGAATCTTTCTGCAGTAGAAACTTATTGTAATTAAAAATAAGGAATGTGAGAAATACACATGCCTCTGTGTAGAGTTCCAGGTATTTGTACCTGTTTTCTTGTATTTTTCTTGTCCCCATATTTTTTTAGATAAAATTTGTGAATTTCACTTTTTCCTTATCTGACTATTTTATGGCTCCAGCACTGTTCTCCACCTTCATCTTATGTTTAAGTTTTTTCTTCCTTTCTTTGGTCATTTGCATGAAATCACAGATACAGCATTCTGGGGCAATTAATGCTCACCAGTTCTTTGGCACTTGCTCTGACATTCATTTTCTGGTGCTTTTATATACCCACATTTCTATTCACGTCATTTATAACAACATAAATGTTTCCTATGTTAATAATTCTGTGACAGGTTTCTTGAATGAATGGCAAAATCAGTCACTTTAAAAGTATACAGTATCAAAGAGTGAAATTTATTCTCTTGCAGAGAGCCACCGCAGGCTTTAGGTACCACTCAAGTCCCTTTGTCATGGCAGAAGAACTTGCTGAGACTTAAGCAGAGAGAAAAGTGAGATTCATTCAATAGCCTTACTTTGGCTGTCAGATCTCAGCCTGGAGGAGGGAGAGCTACCGTAACTCCTAAGTATGACTAAGAAGTGAGAAAGAAAAGAGCTTTCACATGTAGTTGACAGCACCCCTGGTGCTGCAGCATGGCTGTGACAGGACTGCTGCAAAGTGCGTTGTCAGGCGGGATATGAGGATGGTCCCTTCGTGCTTGCTGCCAACTTCTGAGCTATTTGAAACCTCCTTTTGAACCACCTCTGCATTATTCCCTTTACTTCAACTGCATCACCAGTTTTAATGAGTATCACCTCATGCTGGGGAGGAGAACTCCAAGAAAACAGTATGTTTGCAAATTTGATCTAAAGTTTCAGTTAGTTCATAATATGGGCCATCTGGCATCCATGCTATTGTAGTATTTTATGTGCTTGTGATTTATAGACTTCTTAGGTGTCTAAATATTGTGTTAGTAAAACTTCCTAAACAAAGAGATATTTACAGGTAACCTAAAGCTTAAAATGGGCCAGTGTAGAACAGCACCTTATACTGGCATTTAATTTTCCAGAAGTTTAAATTATCTATACAGTTAGCATTTTTAAAGACCTTTTTTCAAGGAATAGTGAACATACACACCCTGATTTCTTTCCCTATTCTTGATTATTTTCTCACATCCCACTTTCTTTTCTACATTAGCAATAATAAAAACAAATCCAGCATCCTTTCAAGTCATTATGTCTTTGATCAATCTTCATGGAACAGTGACCCCTAATTATACTAAGGTCTTTTTCCTCCCTTATATTTGTGTAGGGTACCTTGTTTCATGGAAGAAATGGATGTGCTGGGAAAGCAGTGGTGCTGTCTATGGTGCTGGAGTAGGGGAACAGGCAATAAATCCCATGAAAAGAAGATAGAATCAAAAATCTATCCCCTTCACTGCAGGAGAATGCATCTTTTGGACAAAAGATGAAATGTAGGTCTTTTTCCAAGATCTTTTGATCTTTACCTGTTCTTGAAGAGATATTCCAATACTGCTGCAACCATTTTGATGGAGGCATTTTTCTTTCGTTACTCAGCAAGTAGAAATGGATTGTGATCCTTGACAGTCTATCTCCTATGCCCCCACTGTCTTTCAAACATGTCAAACTCAGGACCTAGTAAGAATTATTTTCAAATCTACAATTAAATATTAAATTGATTTTTAATCCTCTAGTCTTTACCAATCTCATCTGAATTTGCCATAAATTGAATGGATCATTTGGTCTTAGACAAGGCTCACTACTTGGAATGAACAACTGTACACTTGGTAAGCTCAAGGCCTCTTTTAATACAGCTCCAGGATTTGGATACTCTTTGTAGGACTTAAGCAATAAAGAGACATTGAATTCAATTTCTGAACAAGAAGAAACCTTCTAAATAATTACATGGAAGTTGTGAACTATGTATCCTTCGATCTATTCCACTCATTTTCACCTAGTGATAAATGGATATGGGTATCCATTTACTCCTGAGGGTTCTCTGTCTAGTTCTCTTTCATGACCATTTATCTGAAACACCATAATGGATGTACAGGGAAGGAGGAGGGAAAAAAGTCCCATTCTACCTTAAAACTGACAATTTCTTGATGAAGTTGTTCTCTTTCTGTGTAATTATTCAATTTCAGAAGTATGGGAATATAATATATTTCAGTTGCAGTGTTCAGCTTTCATGATTAATAAAGGACCTGGGTAGGTTTTTTTTGTGGGTTGGTTTTGTTTTGGTTTTTTTTTTAATTTTGAAAATTTTGTACAGAGGCATTTTAGCTGAAAGAAGATATGGTATGCTTTAATATTAGACATCCCAAGGAATTGACTGGTCTAAAGATCAGGAAACTAATGACATTTTTAATGTGTCAGGGTGACTTTTTAAAGTATATTTTAGATAATTCAGAAGTTTGTGATAATATTGTAGATTATTGTATTTCCTTCTTCAGGCTTTATATTAAATGGATAAACATTTCTGGGCAAGCAAACTCATCTCCAGTTCCAAAGTTTTTTCTCCTTGTTCTTTATAGGAATGTATTTGAATTAAAATATTTCTTATGACTCTTTTTTTTTTTCTCCTGGCTTTTGTTGTGAATGATTTTTCCTGTGGAGTCAGCAGCGCAAATTCTCTCTGCCCCATACTGGAAAAGGAAAACGGACATAAGACCTTGGGCTCCATGTATGGAGGCAGGGGATCTTAAACTTGCTCTCCCATTCACAAAACCAGGAACATCTCAACTTTTTCTACTGAGTCAACTGAACATTGCAGTTGCTTGTGCAAAGTAGCTTTACACCAGTGTGCATTCATTGCCTAATATGTGGTTTCTTAGATATGGAAGACTGTGGCAGCACCTCTCTAGCCACAGAGAAAACACACAACTTTCCCAGGCATTGTCCTGGGGAAGGCTGTGAGCAGATCAGAAAAAAGAATGATAAACAATTCTTATCTTCACTTGCTACGCCTGTTATTGTGAGTATGTGGAATGTGTTATAGAGATTTGTTTACCAAGGGATAGTTTCTTAATTAGCCAATGGTGATAGTGTTTAGATTCAAGGACCAATTATGTCCACCTGTATCCTGACTATCTGTAAGAGTGATAAGTTTCTTGATAAATATAGTCTAATGAAGTGATTGATCAGCCTTCTGAAAAGCATAAAGTCAATGCTAATTATTGCCCCTTTGGGGATGTCTAGTTACAACAGAAGACAGATGTGGAAGATTCATAGATATGGAAAGTTGTGTTCCAAAAGGATGGACACACAGTATTTGTGTTTTGAAACTAGTTCATCTTTTCTGCAGCACTGCTTTTAAGATTCAGGTACTTACAGTGACAAACAGTGAAGGCACCAGTTGTTCTGTGTATGAACTAGTAAAGAACATGAAGTGTTGGATGGGCATCATCTGGAAAAGCAAAAGAGAGCTGCAGTAAAGCCAGTCTATGTTTACAGAATTCACTTTGCACAAAAGCTGTGACTCACTTGCCTTAAAAATACTTTTCACAGAGAACCTTAGCAACAGAAATCTCACCTACGTGGCACTGGAGCATGGGACTGAGGTCTCTGCATGCCCACGAAGTAGGTTTTTACACATAGGTAGGGCAGTAACTCTGCCTGGAGATACTGGTTTTTGTCCTGAAAGCAGTGTGATCAGCTTAGCCAGAAGCACTGTATAAGATGTAGGTAATTGTCTCTGTATCTGGGCTGGACTGAAGTGCCTGGGGAGCTCTTTGCACAAGTGTCTCTGATTTATAGTCTAATACAGTCATGATGGAAAGCTGTTGTAGGAATGAACAATATCTTTCACCCTGTGCTCAGGGAAAATTTGATCTATTAGAGACACAGTCTGCTGAAGGTGTTCCTGATAATTCCTTCTGAATTTCTAAACTGCTGTGTTGCAGTTCTTACTCATGGACATGATAAGTTAGGTGCTATCTGGTACATAGAGACCAAAGACCCTGATGAGCAGGAGACTGTTGAGATGGGGATCTGTGCTGTCATCTTGGGTCCTGAACCTGCACACAGCCTGGCAGATCTTCAACCCTAGTGCAGGTAGGGAGCTAAGAGACAAAAAGGGCTGCTTTTGCTGTGGTACATACCTGGCATACATAAAATACCACATAAATTATCATCTCCTTTGAATGGATACATGCTGACAGCCTGTACTAAAGAAAATTATTTACCTGAGTAGATAACAGTAAATGCCTCACAGAGAGCTGAGCTGTACAGGTCCGGGTCTAAGATACTGCAGCTGTAATAGAGGGATGAAAATGCATGAGGTATGTTAATTGAGCAATAAATGAAATGTATGATTAAATGAAGAGGTAACCTTTCTAAGTTAATGCGTGTTATGCATTATGCCTTTGGGCTTTTCTACACTAGAAAAATAAGCTGAAGTAAGGTCATGTTGGGTTCAGTTAACTCTGACCTAAAGATGATTGCTTTGCTAGTATAGTTGTGCTGCAACGTTTTATGTCTCAAATGAGCAGGTCAAGGGGTAGCCTTGACTCCCTGCAGACTCAGAGTGATCACAGAAACAGTGTTTTCTACCACCTGTGCTTCTGACTTACCCACTGCCTGGAATACCACTGCAATCTGTCCATTGTGACAGGCATCAGGCACTTGGGTGAAGTACATGACTGTGAGCAAGAACAACAGCAGGTGGTTAACTCACACTCCTGAGATTCTTCCCAGAAGAATTGGGGCATGGCTAGGAAATATGTAGGGAAACCCCCAGTCTGTTTCACCCTGCTGATGCTCAAAAAGCTTGTGAACACTGGCAGCTGTGAAGCTATTCATATGTCCAAAATCTACAGTACTGAAGAACGGGGGACTGGCTGAGAGCGTTATTTCCCTTCTTGATGATGAACTGATATTATGGGTAGAATGAATATATTTTTGCCAGACAGTGGTCTCATGGCTTTCTGAGTCCACCTTTGATTACTTTCTGTCTCTGTAAGGAATTTTTGGCATTTGCTGTTTGGATTTAATTAGGGTGATGCAATGCCCTTAAATGGACCACTCACAGCATGTCTTGTTCTCCCGAGTCTGGAAGGAATTTTTCTTCCTTCTGCTACTGAGGTCCTCTGTAACTCTATGGATCACGTGTTCTTCCCCATGCCTGAATGGGAAACTGCTGAGATCCCCTGAATATTGCTGGTATAAGTTCAGGCTGCCCTGCTCTTCTGTGATCAGCTATCTATAGGTACTGTTGTACTTGTTCCTACAGAGTCTGCCATTTGCCGTAGTGCATGGGTAACTCAGTGTATTCCAGCTATTTCCATTCCACATTTGGACACTGCAGCTCATCTTAAGTTTGGCATTTCTTGTTCTGCTTAAGTGTATGTGCTCACACGCTCCACAGGCACTCTGTGATAAGACTGAGGAGGATTAAAGTAACTCAATCTGCAAATCCAGTTGTGATGCTGAGGAAGAGCCAAGCCAGATAAGCATAGCAGTCTCCATGACTCTGTGATATAAAGCAGACACCCTTTGTAGTAGGTTTAAAAAGATGTTGGCAGTGAGGTGGTAGGGCCACAGCTTCATGCAGATAAATACTCATATCTTGCAACTCTACAAAGTCTTGTACATGATCTCTCTCCTTCAAGAATCACAATTACATTTACTCTGCCATGTCTCTGCTGTGTTCCAGATCCTGGTATCCCTTTTAGCCTTGCCAGGAGCAGACTCACTCAGAAGCAGCTGGGCAGCCTAGGAGAGGTCAGAGCACCAGGAATGCAATGAATGCAGAGTTCACCAACTTCTTCTGACTGCTGTGTCTCAGATTTGAGCTGCACCAAGGTCAGTCAGGGGAGCTCAGATGGAAGAAAAAGGAGATCAGACTGAAGGCAGTAAAAATTATTTGGGAGCCGTCCTTTGAGTATATATAAGGACTTTTTAATTTACAGCCAGTAAGTGGAGCTAAAGCTCCATGAGAGGTTTTTTCTTTAAAAAACGTATGGTTAAAAATTGCTGATGGAACCTTTTTCTCCCCATTTCCTTGTATTTATTTAGTCCTTTTGTTGCACATAAACAGTCACACTGCTGGGAGCTCACGGTGTGAGCTCTTAACTTTTCTATTTCATTCCTTGAGTCATAGACAGAACACAGGATCTTTGCTGCATTGACTGTGCAGTTAGCTCTTTCCCTTGTTATTAGTTTGTTTTGTAATAGTTCTTCTCCTGCTAGTTTCACACACAAATTTCCCCTGTCAGTTAAACACAAAATAATTGCACTTGTGTATATGTGAGTAGTCATGTTTGCAAGGGGACTTTCATACTCTTATTAATCTAATTAAATTAATTTCCTCAGTGGCAATACTGTGTCCAAGCTTTTGGGGAAAGCTGTCCTTTGGCTACATAGTTAGTCAGTATGTTCATGTCATGTCATGTTCATGTTCATGTTCATGTACAATATCTAAGTTTGTATCTAGAATTTTGAGTTGCTTTACTTTAGTGCCTCTGTGCTTCCTCTCATAATTAAAACATTTTGCAATTGCACTTATTGGTCTCCATTTTTGCCTGGTCTGAATCACTTTATGCTTTTATTCATCTTGTCTCCTGTTTATAAATATTAGCTCCCCATTTGAAAGATTTAGGCAGGAAAATACTTAGACTTATGTGTACCTTTAAGTATGGGATCTGTACAATAGATTCCAATGTGACTAGTTATAAAACCAAAAGTTAGGAATGTGATTGAGGGCTTCCTTGGATCAAGGTCATTAATACTTCACCTTGACTTATATGACTAAGAACCCAGCTCAAGAGTGGACAACCAGAGACTCAGGCAGTTCTGTGCTGCTTATTTTCTCCAAATCCACTAGCAATAATACAAGTCAATAATAAAAGTCCTTTGCAGACTTTTTTTTTTTTTTCCTAACCTAGGCTATTGCTTGAGCCATAAAATGTATTTTATTGAGCTCAGCTCAGTCTCTACTGATTTTGGCAAACTCTTATTTCACTACTGCCATGGTTGGCCATTTAACTTGAGTTCTTGGCCTGTGTTCTGGGAAAACAATGATCACAGAACAGCCCAGATCTATCATGTGTATTTGCAGCAATTCACATCTGACATTAGCAGACCCACAGTCCATTGGATCTGCCTTTTAATTTATTAAATCTGTAAAATGAGCACCTACTATCCTGCAAAATTTCAGTGTGATCCTTTAAGCATATTTTAGTGACACAGGGTGGGAAGGAGAGATCTGTGGAGTGTTGAAGAAGAGAATTTCTGGCACTTAGTTTTTCCTTAAAGTTGAGTAATTCAACCAGTTGTTGCAGACGTTCTGAATCTTTTCTTCTGGGTCCCTTTCCACAGACAGTGGGAAGATATTTCAAAATCATTATATGAACACATGCACACTTGCTTGTATCCCTAAAATCTCTCTGATATGAGCAAACATTTTTGGCATTAGGGTAACACTAGAGCAAGCACCACAGCTGTTTGAGATGTGAGGGGATGGAAAAGAGGACTGGCATTGCAGGGTGAGGTTCTGCCAAAGGCATTTTTACATGAGAATATTTTTCTGCACATAAAAATGCTGTATTAAATCAAGTCAGAGCTTGCCTATCCCTGCTGTGTGCTTCATCCACAGCTGTGCCTGTAGCAACGTAGACAAAGGATGTGTGGGGGCATCTATTCCTTTGCCATTCACTGGCCAGGGCCCCACAGCGATAACTGGACAAGCTCAGTGGAGATGGCAGCAGTTTCAGGAATACCTTGCCAAAGTCAACAGAAGAATAGGAATAGTTTTAGAAGGCCCTGCTTGATGAGGCTGTCTGAAGAAATAGTCTTTCAGGATAATCAAGTTAAATTATAAGGTGTTTTAGAAACACTAAAGTGATAGTATAAAAACATTTGGGTCTGAAATCTTTGTAGGCTGATTAGAAAGCATAATTTTATTTTGAGAATTAAAAAATTCCTTTTTTCTTTCTCATCCATTTATGGAGACTAGGGTAACCAAAATTATTTAGGGGTTAGTTTTCATGAAAGGATGGGATTATGTCAGGTATGACACTTAAACGTTTGCTTCAGTTTCTTGACATAGGTTTAAGGTCCTGTCTATGCTTTTAATGCTTTCCGCCTTCCTGATATGCTTCATTTTCCCCTGGGAATTTCTAATACAAGCACTGGCTATGAACAATTGCTTTAAAATATGTTTTGACTTGTTCAGTACACCATTCAAGCCCTCAAACAAAAACTTTTTTTCCTTAGGCCAGTTTTATCTTCTTGAAAATGACTGTGCATGTAAGCTTTTTCCAATGAGAAAAGATGATTGGGGCATCATCTGATTGTCACTTCCATCACAGTTTTGTGCACTCAAAGCGCTTGAAATACTCTGCCAGCTCTGTACTGGCACTTCTATTGTCTTTAATGGCTGTTTGGGCAGGCATCAAAACTACTTAAACTGCTGCTCCCACACCATGAACCTTTGTCCCTTTTCACACCATTTCACGTAAATCCAAGAAAATGGCTGATTGCTACAAAGCGTGAGACAAGTGCAACATGTACTCGTAACAAATGAGCATCTGTAGATAGTGGCAGGCAAAATGTCACCAGCCTCCAATGACTGGCATTCCTTCTGCCAGGATGAGCCACTCACAGCCAAAATAACTTGCTACCTGACAAGCTCAGGTTGTGCTTTTGCAAATGCTGAGCCTACAGCTGATCATTTGCTCTCAGCCTGATCTTGGACACTAGCAGCCTAGGACTGGGGAATTACAGTAGTCTTGCACTCACCCAGTGAGAAAATAACATGCAGTAGCAGAGTTACAAAGCTGCTAGAATCTGGCAGAACCTGGTCAGAAGAGTTGGACATAACATGATGGTTCTAAGGATGAGGCCAAGGGCATGAGGATTTCTATCTCTGATCTGCAGCAGGCTGAAAGGCAGCTCAACATCTAGGCCCACACTACTGGATGGAAAGAAGATGCTTATAATAAATTCCAATTTTGAACAGACAACCTCTTATTATTTTTAATGTGCTGTCAATACAACACAAAACTCTTTACATGGCCAGACAATGTACTACCTTTTTTCCTCTCTGAAAAAGGACTCCCCAGGACATGCAGAGGCATAATTATTACCTGCTATTTCTGTGGTAAGAATTTGTAGACTCTTAAGATGCCAGGCCATTTTCTGCCTGCTGCTCTATGAACACAATGACACACCACAGAGATGGTACAAAGGAAAATCTCAGAGAAACAGGAAGTTCCAATCCTACCCAGCAGTAGCATTCAGAGTGTGTACCCTCCAAGCTAAATTTTAGTCAAACAATGTTTTATCAACATTATCCTGTGCTTGAAGAGGCACCTCTTCAAGCAGGGCAAGAGAGTAATGATTTTATGGATTGGGTCTAGGTCCTATGGAGCAGATTGACATGCTTGAGGGATTGTCATTCCCACAAGACATCTATCCTTACCTCCACAGAAATCAGTGAGAACTTGCTTTTCAGCTCACACTCTTGGGTAGCATCTTTTGAGACAAGCTTCACACAAAACAGGAATAACATTAAGACTGTGAATTCTCCTAACCAAAAACCAGTAAATGTTGTATTAATAAAGATTATGTTTTTATACTAGCTCAGGGCACCTAGGTAGCACTCAGGCCCAAACTAGTGGATTTGGACACTGTGTTGTGTTTGCGCACCTTTTCACTCTAGATCATTGCACCATCTGGGCAATATAAGTAGGACAGCTTGGATAACAGGGTCTTAACCTGCACAAGAAACGTAGATGCGACCAAACTTGCCCTTGAAATCTTAGCTGTCCTTTTATGTCTCACAGTGTGTGCTTTCATGGTGCAGTGGCGGTACCTTTCCGTATGGAGCCTCATTCACAGCACAGCATGGGCCATGCTTGTGGACTGAGTCTGACTTACACAGGACGTGAAATCATTTCATGTGAGATGCCTTTGTTGTGTGTTGGAGATGTTAAACAATGTGCAGCCAATAAGACAAGGACTGTCAGGAAGAAAAGCAAATTCTTGTCACTTGGCAGCTGCCTGAGATATTACAGACTGTTATGCAGTATGTTATGCTTGCTTCTCCATTTCTTTATCTATTGTGAAAAAAAATCTTCGTAGGAGATTTCTATTAGGAAGTTGGCAAGTCATTTAAAGCTTTTTTTAAAACACAGCATGTGTGTGTTTCTCATTTTCTGGGTGCCTAGCTTCTAGCTTATTTTGGCCTCAAGCCATTGAACATGTTGAGGATAGAGACCAAGACTAAGAACTTAATTTCACATCCTCTGGGAAGCTCATGTACAGAGCTGAAGACTGGTAGGTGCATTTGCCATAACCCCTGTAGCTGAACTAATGTGCTGTAGCTTTCTTCACTAGCTGGATTTTCCTACGAAGCACTGTGAGATCTTGCCATTGAAAACTGAGGAACCCAATTCATGCACAGCATTGACCAAACGGGCTTTTATATCAGTAGCCTTGGGTGCCTGCACCAGAACTGCCAGCTCTATGGGCTGTGCACTCTGCCAGTTGGCTTAACTTGCTTGAATTCTACTTCAAGCACCTGTTTTTCATCCATGAGCTTTGGCTGAATGCAGAGAAAAGAAACAGAGCTGCTCCTCTGATTATCACTGACAATGACTGAGTGTGTAGTCTAAACTCTCCTTGGAGCACTTGAGCAAATGAAGAAGCATGATGGATACTTCCAAAAATGTACTGCACTGCTCTTTAGAGCTATATCCAGCTTTCCTTTGTCTTTGGAGAGAAGAAGAAACCCGACAGCCCATTTTAGTGTGAGTGAATGCGGGAGGAACTAATCTCAATCATATACAGTATTTTTGCATTTATTTGACATTAAATGTGCATTATGCATAGATGCTTATGAATAACATGGAATATTTGCCACAGGCATGATTAAACTGCTCTGGCCAACTTTTCAGCCATCTAGTCAAATACACTTCTTTAGCAAGAGGGCAAGTACCATCCATGTCCCTGGACAGTTAATATTCCTGTGGTTAATTTCTCTTCATCCCAAGAACTGAGCACCTCTGTGTAGAGTAGTGAATGTGCCTTCTATAATCTTTGGTACTGCCAGCGATAACATGGGTTTTATTTCCATGGTCTTTCACTTGAGATTTTGATCATAACCAGCAGCTGGGTGCTTCTCTGTGTATCATATTGTCACTCCAGGCTGTTCAGAGGCCAATATTTCAAGGTCATAACTGCTGATCCCACTCTAGTCTATCCCTTATAAGCAGCTGAAGCATCTCTTTTGCTGTTTTTTGAAACATAATCTGAACTATTGGTTTTGATCATTAGGAGCAGAAGCAGCTGGTACACAGAGAGTTCCCACATTATCTACCCGGGAAGCTGAAGTCAATATCAAGTTTACCTAAATTGAAAAGAGGAGAGGAGCCAAAATGCACAATTGTCTTTGATATTTTGTTGGGTTTTTTCCCTCTGAATTACTGTGGAATACAAAGGAAAAAACCAATGAAGGAAAGGGTTTTTTCTGTAAGGGGCAGGGTAGGGGGCAATCCTGACTCTACTATAGTAAGAGCTCCCAGTTGAGATAAATGGTGCTCCTGTTGTGGCACCAAGCTTTATCTTGGTTTCTTGGCTGTAACATGAAAGTGAGTCTGGATCTGTCTCTGAAATTTTATGTTCTGCATTTGGCCACAATTTCTTGGCACCTAGTCCAGTGCTGCATCATTCAGGTGCTCATAGCTCTGACTTATTTGTCCATCTCTGGTACAAAGTTGAGCATTGAAGGTAATAGTCAGCCTGTTCAATTTTCTGCAGTTCTGTCAAAAATATGGGAGTTTTAAGGTGCATCATATTGGGGAAGCAGAAGGGCACTAAATATTTAATACCAAAAAGTTAAATATTATCATAAATGTAATTTAATATAAATGGCTTTCAGCAAATTCTTATCCATATTTCATGATTGAAATGGGTGTCTGGCTTCTAATGTTTGCATGCAATTAACTTTAATGGGTGCAGCACATTACTTCCAATCCTTTGTCCCTCACAGACCCTGGCCCTAAAAGAAAATAGCAGGACATCAAACATCAGTGACAGTGAGGGTGATACAGTGTCCTGTGTATAAATCTGAAAATGACAAGTTAATAGGCTATTGATAGTTCCTGAAGTGTATCGAGACTAATTATTCTGTGTATCTGGGGGTAAATGAGAAATGGCAGGAACTCCATAAGGTAAAGATATCTAAAATATGAATATGCATTAGCAACATATAAAGCTTCATTTTCTCGTGTCTTTGTAAAATGTGAGCCGAAGTCATTTTAAATAGGTGGTAGTCTTCCCACCGATTTGACAGGACTTAGAAGACGTCTTCAGTGAACTTTGGATGTGTATCAGGGACATCATAAAAAATTTTGCTTGAGTGAGGTCAAAGAAAAGTTCTATCATCCTCCAAACACCTTCATGCCCACTAAGATCTCCTGTGAAGGGCAAGGCTGCACGATGAAGCAGACTCTATGTTTTGAAAATGATTTAAAGTGCAGAAATTGCTGGATGTTCACAAATGTCCCTCCAGATTGCATGAAGATGTGTAAGGTGTCTGATGACCTCTGAAATAACAGCAGAGATTTTTAAAGCTAAACAAATATGTCTCAGGCCATTAAACTGGACAGAAGAGAGGTCTGGCACATTTGATTCCAGAAGGAATTTCTGAAATAGTAAAAGTGAAAAAAATAGGTGGTGCAAAACACATTCTAACACTAAAACTGATTTCATTGTGGGCTTCTGGGGATGAAACTCCCCAGCTTTAATTAGCATCAAACTTAACTGTCTTCTATTTCAAACCTGAATATTAATTAGTGATGCCCTTGGGGTAATCAACCCTTATGGATCTCTGAGAAAAATGAACTGATTAGTAGATTGACCTTGAGAGTTCCAATAGAAGATGATGAAAATACAGATTGTTCAACTGTGCTGTACGGTAAGCTTAGCTTAGTGTAAACTAGTGAATTGGGAAGCCCAAAGGAAGAAGGAGAAACACTTCATGAGGAGGTTAGTTACAAAAGATGCCATTCATTTTTCCACTTAAAAATGCAAACTCTTATTGGTTTGCATTCAAGCCATGAATGGAAGTTCATCTTGAAATACTTTCAGAAGAATCTGACTTTAATTGTATGAATCCTTAAAAAAGTTCTCTGAAACATATCTCAATCGTTTCAAGTTTAATTTTTGCTGCTTCGCAGCAAGCAGTTGATGTTTTCAGGAAATGGAAATTTTGGAAAAAAATGGAGGTATACCTAGTAAAGTACACCACCATATCTGGAGTCAGGAAAATCTGCCTGTAGCACTCTCATCATGCTATGGATTCTTTGTTAGAGTCTTCTTCTCCCTTTGTCAATAGCTGTGTAAATCTGGACAAATTAAATGTTTCTCCTTGCCTTTTCTGAGTAGGAATGAAGAATAAAAATATCCATTGTCCATGATTCCTTGTGATCTGTTGATCTGAGATGCTCGGAGTGCAAAGAAAAACTTCAAAAAGTTTCCATCCCTTAGCCTCTTGCATTAAATTTTGCTGCTTCTCCTTGCTAAAGCCTCTTTCTTATATAACAGTTTATCCTCAAATAACTGTGTTATGCCATTTCCAACTTTCTTGTCCTCCAAGTACATCTTACAAAATGGAACACCTCTTCTGTCTTTGTTGTGCCTTTCAACATCCTGAAGCCTCAGCTAAGAATTCCACTGCATAGGCACATGACCCAAAGTTGCCATTCAAATGTGCTTTTCAGTTTTGATTTCCCAAAAGTGATCAGAAGATGTGAAGGTGTCATTATTGCAAAGCCGTAGGTTTGTATTTCAAAGCACATTTGAAGCAAGATAAGCTGTAAAAAGTACTTTAGGCAATGAAAGAATCTCAGGCTTACACAGTAAAATAGAAAAGATAAGTAGTGATGTGCTCTTGGCACATAGTTAGGTGGTCCGGATTTTTGTTTTATTGTTATTGTGTGGTAAAATCAGATAACATGATGATGTGCATTCCCTAATAGACATTTCTAATATAGGACATATAGAGATACTGAAGGGTAGATAAGAGAATTCTAACCTCTGTAAAACTCATTGATGTCATCTTACCCCTAAGAACAAGTTAAATAAAAGGCATGTATTTATAGCACTTTGAGAAAATTTGATGCCAGTTGAAGGTTTTCATCAAATTTTCTTGATATGCTTTAAGACTCAGACTCTCAGTTTGCCACTTCAGGTATAGTGGAGCTTGAAGCAGTCAGAGGAAGTAGCCTGCTAAGGTGCCTCCTGAAGGATATGGGCTATTCGCACCACCTTCCTCCTTCAGAAGAAATCTCCAATGTAAGAGCCACCAGAGGAATTGTGTAGTGTCAGCTTGCTGTCATGATTCAGTGAAAATATCATATGTGTTCGGACTGAGGCTTGTTGACAGTAAGAACAGGAATGTCTGCTGCTGAATGAACCAGAAGTCAAACCTCAGAGAAGACTACATGATGGTCAGATTGTGGTGTAGCATGAAGAACTGGGAATGGTTTTAGATAGATGCAGGAGGTGGATCAGGAATCAGAACAAGAGGGGCCATGGCATAGGCCACATCCCATTATTGCCTGACTTTGGAAAGGCAGAGAGTCCCAGAGAGTGGGAGCTGGGCTGTGAGTGGTGGCTGCTGTAGAGGATAAGAGAGAATGATTCCCCACCAGCAGTCTGTGGGTCCATCAGTTTAGATGCAAAATCTTGCCTAGTCAGGACTCTTCCATGTGTGTTTTGTTCTAGCTCTCCTTGGACCAATTTCCTGGGACCACATTTTCTCTGTAAGTGATGCTTCAGAAAGAGTGATCCTAGTGCACAAAGACTGCCTGGGTAAAGTACAAATTAACTGAAATTGACACCTCTGTTGCCATAGCTAAACTATTTTTGGTACCCAATGTAGTTTTTTTCAGCCAGCTAAGGTTTTGTATGCCACATTGAATTCAGCAGAGTACAAATGTACCTGCCATATAATTAGAACTAGATTTGGAATATCAGAATGCATTGAACATTCTGGGACGGTGATTTTAGTCCTTTGTAGTGCTGAATGTCTGCCAAATTTAAACTTAATGTTAGACCATTCCATTACATAGTGTTAACAAAGTCAGAAATAATCTAAATAAACTGGGTAAGAGACTGTAATTAACATTATGTAGATTGAATTTTAAATTTTCTTTCCTTCTCAATGTTATACATCTTCCTGCTCTGCTTGTAAGTGTTTTCAGAGAGAAGTTGCATTTTTTTCTGTGTGTGACATTAATACAGGGACTCCAAACCCACTGGAATACCTCACAGAAGCACTGAAGGTCTATTGGCTTATGAAGAAACACAACACTTTTGGACCCAGACATCCTGATTGCTAAAGCTGGCAGCACTCTGAGAGGGATGTGGTGCCTGGAGCATGGGAAGCAGCTGTGAAGAGATGAGTAGAACAGTGGGGGGTGGCTGTGGACTAAAAAGCCAAGTTGTGGAGGAGTACAGTTCTGCTAATCTATTGACTAGTGTGTGTCTGAGTAAAATTTAAGGAAAAAAGACTTAGGAACTGCAGAAAAATGAGAAAGTATTTAATTCTTGCTAACATCTAACAGCTAACATTGCTGTGTCTACTTATTTCAACCAGCATTTTATAATTTCTTAATTCAGAAATAGATCTGTGTTTTGCTAAAAATCTGGAGCAAGTAAGGTGGAAGCCCAAATGACTTTCTCATAAAGTGCTGGATCCTTTAATTCCTTCATGGCAGAGGTCCTGATTACTACATATTATGGCAGTAGCTACTGTGAAATTTGCTTGTGGTTAGCTGTAGTTAAAGTAAAACCATTTGTTTCAAGTATGCTGACAAGCATCTACATTTATAATGGATTTATAAAATCTGGACCTTGGTCTAAGAAGCATCGAAGATCAGAGGGCCTAGGAAATCCTACAGCAGGTCCCAGCAGCAAGCTGGGCTCAATGATGGGGCAGCGGTAGGGGGTCAGTGCCATCATGCAATTAGTGCAGGGTCAGGCTTTTCCATGGTGACCTGTGGATCAACACTTCCTTCTGTGCACCCTGTGCAGGACTATAATTTCATACCACTGTTTTTATGGTCCAGAACTATCTTCCATTCTGTTGCTCTTAAAAGCCATAGTCACTTTTAGGATACTGGATCTCTGCCTGGTCTGCTCTTTCTAAAATTTCCTCTTCATCTAAATCTTTGACCCATAGGATCTCAATATCTTTCAGGTTGTTGTGCTTTATTTTTCTATTTATTTATATGCTTAGGGGTTTTTTAGATTTTTTTTTAAATTCTTTTTAATTTTCCCCTGGGGGAAGTGGGAGATAGGGAGAGAAAAAAAATCTACCTTTGATCGGAAGTGTTGTCAAACTAATTTTTGCCACAAGTTGCTGGCAAACTACTAATTTTTGATTACTCTGTTGCTTTGTTAAGGCAGTGGTGGTACTCCACTTGAGATAGATGCATTAGGAAAAATGCATCTAGCCATCATGTTCCAACCACAAATAAAAGTCCTAATATGCTGCAAGACTCCTGGATTTAAAACAGCATTCAGGACAACATAGGCAGGCAGACTGGCTGCTTCTGCACTATCTCCTGTCAGGTTAACAATTAGTTAATTGGTGCTGCTAATTACAATGTTCATTAAGCAATCCCAGGTGGCAGGTTTACCCTTCCTATCCATATCACTGAAACATTCTGAATAGGGCTTCACGCACAAGTGGACGTAATGGCACTTTCTGTCTCTCTTGCACACAGACATGGTAGTGTGAGTGATATTCAACCTCCCATATCATGTACTTCAGCTTCATCTGGGATTACTACCTGGCCTCATTTCAAGGAGAAGAATGGCATTGTTCTGTTACAGAAATGCTACTCTGTTTTGGTTGTTAACTTCTACATGCTTTGCCCAGTAGAATAAAGATGTTTGGTTTCATGAGAATTATGCCATTAATAATGCATGTGACTTACAAAGAAACAGTGATTTACATGTCTAGAGTATTGTACAAACAGTAATGCATAATAATTTGTATAGCCATAATCTCAGAAATAAGAGCCAGGAAGGATGCATTAGGCTCCTGTAACAGGTTCTTTCCAGTCTGCTTTCTGGGTGGCTGCAACTACTTGTTTAAAGCAAATCATCCGAGTTCCATCTTGTTGCTGGGGTACCCCACTGACTCCTGCTTCTCTAGACACCAGTTAACATTTCTGGAGTTCTGGGATTATGGTGCACTCTCATCTCATCTTCTCCCCAAGAAAGCAAAATACATCAGGCTTTTTCTCCAAGATTCTGCTTTGTACTTCTACCTAATCAATAACTTTGCTCATATTTCAGGTAAAAATCCCCTGCTTTCTCTATGCTTTTATCTCTCCGGGTCTTTTTTTCTCATCTCTTCTGCTTTAACTTCAAGGTAATGCAGTACATTGGTTTGAAGCACTGTCTGTAACAGGTAATGTGGATTGTATTTCTGACTGAGTTATTTTGAGATGAAAGAAAGAAATAAGGTGTCCCTAATTCAGAGTCCTAGATCATTGAAAGTTGCAATTGTCAGCTAAAAGACACTGTGTACATACAGAGTGCTGCTGTAGGCACTCATACACCTCCTCTATATGGCTTTCTCTATATTTGATTTTCTTCTGTTAGCATGATTTGTTTGATGCTCTAGATGTTCTTCAGTCTGTAAAGCCTTTTGTGATGCATTAACCTGAATGATGCTGCATGAACTTCATGATGATGAAAATTGTGGAAATGCACTACATGATCCAGCCTGTGGGACACAGACACTACTTTTAATTTCCTTTCTGATGCAGAGGAAAAGACAAGGTGTGTTTTCCAAGCACTTTCTGCACTTTTCTCTCTTTCTGAGGCCCATGTTTCTTATCTCAGTGAAATACCCATGCCATAATGGTGAACACATAATGGTGAGGACAAATTTCCTTTTGAATACATTGCAGAAAGGACTTTTAACAAAGCCTCTCAGATGATGCCTAGAGGAAACTGTGCAAAAAGCTATTCTATTTGAAGGTGTTATACAAATTCTCTGGCAAGTGTATCATAGGAATGCTCCTATAGGTAATTTTGGAAGGATAACCAAAATGCAATCCTACATAAAGCTAGGAGGATAACCAAAACCTGAATTGTCTTTTTCTTTCATTCCTTAAACAATGGTTTTGCTCTTTTTCCAGCTTTTATGGAAACTGCAGGAAAGCCCTTGAGAAAGTCTCATCAGAACAAGATGCTAATTCCTGCCAATTTTAATGTTTTCTTCATAAGGCATTGACTAGAACAATTAATTTAGGGTTTCAGTGTACTCCCTGGACCATTACAGAGAGCTCTGCACATGGGCAGTTGAAAATAATTGCTGCCTGGAATAAGTTTTTGGCCTTGGTGTGTGCTTCAGCTCTAAGGAACCAAACATTTTGAGTTGAGCTGGTGGACAGTCCAGGCCCTGCTCAGTGCTGAGCTCTGAATCACATGAGGCACTAAAAGTTCACAGTGCATTGACTTCAAGAAGAGACTCTGAGGTCTGGCCAGGACATCTTGTCTTGATGAAAGGACACTTTTTCTGGCCAGTGTTTCAAAGTCCTTTTCTCCCCCATGCAGTTTTCCTTTTAACTGGTTTTTTTTTTCTTAGTGTTTCGGATGCACTTTCATTTCTCTTTTAGCAGATTTTTAATTATCCTGGTGCCATACTGAGATGTGGCTGAGATGAAGACTCTAGCTGGCTTTGAGTCACATCTGCAGATCTTGTAGGAATAATCTCTATGGTAACTGACCCATGTTGGATAGAAGAAAAAATGCCGAGAACTAAAGGTTAATTGCTGTTTTGTTTATACATGTTTTGTGCAACTCCAGTGTTGCAAATTAGGTATCCAATTAGAATACAGCTATTAACAGATTGAGTTTCTTTTTTGTTTCTTGGACACCTGCAGAACTACTTGAAACACAGAAGAAATACTTTAGAAATAACGATTTCTTTTTATACACTCTTGTGCAGGGAGGGATTGTATCCCAGTCAACTCTTTTTTAAAAGGGGGAAGGAAGGTATTTGCCACTGCAGAGGGAAACCTTTTCCTTCATATAATAGAAAAGATCTACCTGTCATTCTTCCCCTGTCCAGAAGAAGAATAGCTTTGTGTGGTCATTGTTCTATCAGGACACCTAGAGAAAAAGCACAAAGAAAAAGCAACTAACTAAACAAATCAACAGATGAAATTTCTCTCATGTCACCCATGACAAGCTAATGTTCTGTACAAGGTTTTGGAAATCCTTTTGCTCTTCAATGTGTACGCAGTGGTCCTCAAATGAAAGAGCTCAGGTCTTTAAAAATGTACTGTCGAAGTGTCTGGTTTCTCTTTCAGGGGATTTCCTAGATTCATTTAAGAAAGTAAAACATTAATTCAATTTAAGAAATGAAAGGCTTGCTGACTAGTTTTCTCTCCTTACAGTATTTTCTGTCCCTGTGAAAAGGCTTAAAAAGTACACTGCTGTGTACTTTCTAAGTAAGGGTTAAGGGTTAACTGTGTCACTTGAAAGAATACTGTTTTAAAAAAAATTTCTTCTTACTTTTCATGGGCAAATGTTATAGACCTCATTCCTATATGAATGTGTAGAGAGACAGGTGTATCTGTGGTGAAATATTTAACCTGATTTACTGAAATACTGAGACAACTGGTAATTATGGATTGTAGTCAGTTTAAAGATGGGACTGCCTGATATGAATTATCATTTTAATTCCTCAAGTGTGTGCTTTTGGGTTGTGCTGCTCATGAAAGTACTCTTTAATCTTTTTTAGTATGTCCATCTTTTTATTAGGCTGTTTGAGACTGCTATTTTTGGCTTTCCGTGAATCCAGTAAAACCTGCTTAGAAAAACTTGTATCTTTTTTGCACTTACACACACAAAAGTGACTCTCATGGGGCACACAATTGTTATCCTTCTACATGAGCATGGAAATTTCTAGTAACTTGTCATTATTTTATTCATTCTGTAGGAAGAAATGTTTCTGCATAACCATTTTTGCAATTAAAATTCTTCCAACAGTTCTTAATGGACTCTGGGAAGGTCTCTCTTCTCATAGATATTAGCAGAGTGAATTAATCTGTGTTCAAACAAAATTAGAGATGTAATTACTATAACCTTTAAGAAAATAATTATGTTCCTAACACAATCATCCATGTTTTGGGGACCATATTGCAAAGTCTTGTGGCCCCTGTTGCAGACTGACTCCTTTTCCTCATACTCCCTAACAGAATAGAAAAATTAGACTTTTGAGTCCCTTGAGTGCAAACCAGTGACCTTTGGGTTCACAGTGAAACATTTGGTATTTCTGGCTCTGTATTTCTTACTGTTTTGGGAATTGCAACTCAGAACCTGTGAATGATATTCTGAGTGTAGGCAATCTGCTTAAATTGAATGAAGATAAAGTTTCTAGGGATGCTCAGGTCTAATACTTTTCTAAACAGTAAAATATTTGCCATTTGTTTATGTTAGTAAAATGAGAAATATTATGACACATCAGATGCTTGGAAAATATTATCTTTCACCATACATTTCTGAAAAAATGTGATAAAATGTCCTGGAGGTCTAGATGTATTGCCTTTCTGTATTTCTAAATTAAATCTGCTCATCTGACAAATACAAAAAATGTTTTGGTTTAAAACTAAGTCCTAAATCTTCAAGGCTGCCTGCATGTTACTAACCAGAAAAACTCAACTTTTTGAGTAAAGTGGTATTATTAATGATCTATGTGCTAGCTTCCTCACAAACATCTAAGTCCTGCATGATCATCAAAAATAAAGAGAAATAAATGGTTTCAGTCTGCAGAATCAGCAAAATGCTACATATTGACGTTAGAAACTGAATGGAAATGATGGCCAACTTGATTTGTGTACAATGAATATTCATCATAGCATTAAAATAATGTTGGAAAATGCTATCAGTATAAAAATTCAAGTCTAAAAAACGCAACATGGAACAAGTTTTAGCAACACCCTTAAATCCTTTCTATTTTTGATATCTCACTGTGCTGGTATCCAGTGTTTACTCAAACAAATCTGTACAGGACTAGCTGTGATTTTTATAAATAGCTCAATCTTATCTATATGGTTTTAGCAAACACATAAAGTCATATGTACTTGCAATCAGAAGATATTACATGGGTAAAAGGCTTGGGTACTGTGTTACGAGGACAAGATGTTACATCACAAGTAGTAATATAAATTTGAACACACAGGAATCAACCAGACAAATAATGGGATAGGAGACACAGTTAATGTAGCTAACAGGTACCTAGTAGCTATCCCTTGGGCACTCTGTGGTGTCTGATCCACCTGGCTGGAGAGTCACTGGGCTCCTTGAATTGAGATCCACACAGAACCTGGACTCTCCTACAAGGTAAGCCTGTATGGTTTCAGAAAAACTGAACACAATTTGTTTTTGTCCCATCAGCTGTTTAACTGGGTTAAAGAAATATACATTAGTAAGAAGAATCACATCCATGTTTGCTGTCCTTCTAGGATCTATACCAAACCTGTTAAAGTCAGGAGTTTGATGGATTACTCTGCTAATCAGGCAACAGGTAAAAGCTCCTTTTGAAGACACCAGAAAGAAAATATCTAAACATTTGAAGAAAAATATAACTGCTTGATCAAATTCTAGTAGTAATTATTACAAGGTACCACTCGCTGCCTTGAGCAGTCATGTAACTTGTACATGTCATTTAAGAGCTGCATACCAAGATGAAGCTATTTATGCAGCTGGGTGTGTCTTTGGAGATCTTTTGAGATGGCAGACATAATAAAAACTAAAGTTGAAAATGAAAATGTCCAGTGGGACCACTGTAAAGGATGAAATTAAATGTCTTTTCATAGGTAGACGTTCTTGAGTAAAGTAGGTGATTTCACCTCTGTACCTTATCACTAGTTGCTAACTAAACAGGAACTGCTGCCCAGTTGTTACGTAAGATGCATATCAGGCTGACTACTTGCCTAAGGGTCTGAACACAGATGAAAGAGAAAGGCAGGTTTTTCTGTACCCACTGGCTGTTTCTCTCTTGTGGAGGAAATGCCTAGTATGTTTTGAGTGTGACAGCTGCCTCCCATAAATAAATATCCACTGACAAATGCTAAAGAAATTAGCCATATGAGCCTGTTCTACTTTATTAAGAGCTTCAGGGAAGAACCTTAAAGTTATTGTAAAGATGAAAGAGGAGTGTGTTATGTATCCTGGTCACAGTCTCTGAGCTGGTGGTGTATATTATTGAAGTATTCTGTAAAGAAGTATAAATTCTCATAATTTAATAAAGAAATTATTTTGTTGCTAGTGCATATTCTATAAGGGGGAGTCAAGTACACACCTCCTAACTTCTGTGACTTGAAAATAAAGACAGGCAAGGATACTAAGGTAGAAGATATCTGTTTCCCTCTGTGCTTTCTTTCAGATTTTTCTTGATGTTATGGCTCTGTTTTTATTTTATGATGAAATCTGTCTTTAGAGTTTATCAGTAGTAATGCATTTCCATAGTACTTTAAGGCTATGAACACAATAAGCATTTATTGTGGCTTAATACATGAAGTAGTAAAGTGTCAGGATGATGATGTATTAGAGGCAAGTGAGACTCAGGGACATCTTGGGGCCATGAAGTGATGGTTCCTGAAGTTTTCCTTAAGCTTATCAGAAAATCTTTTATGACCAATGTAGGAGCAGCACTGTCCATGCCAGGAACTTTGGTTGCCCAGCTAAGGAGGAGGACAAGAGATATTCAGTCACCCGCAGAGAGCCTTAGAACATTATTTGACTAAATTGTAGAACAAGAGGAATAATACCACTGTTACTGGACTTTAAAAAAATCGACAGTAGTTACCATCTTGAATTATGGCCAGGATGGAGGTTGACGGGTGACTAAAGTCAATCATCTTATGATCCTGTAAACAGTGGTCCTAAGTTAGGTCCATTGAGTCCTCCTGGACCACAGCAGGCTGTGCCAGCATCTCTGTCTGAGTGGGATGCCTCTAAGAGGTTGCAAACTCTCAATTTTGCAATACTCAGGACTACCCAAAAGCTGATGGTGGCATCTGGGCTGATACCCCACTCCTTGATGCTCAACCCTTGAATATTGAGAAATTCAAAGGCATTCAACATGAGTACTTCTCTGAACTTGAGGGGAACTTTTAACTGGTCTGCCTTTGTACATTTACATATGGACATCTTTGTGTCTTTGTGTGTTTGTCTGTGAATCAATTTAGGCACCCTGTACAACATATACTGTATGTTGCTGTCTTAAACTATAGTTAAGTCCCTGTTGTAACTGTAGTAAATTCTACTGAAAAATTTTGTAAACATCAAAGTAAGTGATAAAGTGCTGCTAAATCCTTTCAATATATGCCATTGTCTGAGTCTGAGACTAAGATTGGACCTAGCCACACCTAATCTTGAACAGGAGTTTGGAAAGCAAGGGGGCCAACTCTGACCCTTGTGCCGCAATGGGAGGGTCTCCCTTACCTCTTTGTGTCCTTACCCTTTAGCACCTATAGTCTCTGTGTAAACCATTCAGAATTGGCTGTAATATTTTTTCCTTTGTATGTTTCATCCACGTTGTAACAATAGAGTGAATCTTGCCATCAGACTTTGTCACACTTTCTTAAATTTGTATTAAACCTGCTTTTGTTAATATCTTTGATGATGATTCTCTAAGTGACCTAAACCACTCTTTTCATGACAGTCATAATTTTCCCAATTCCTAATTATTTTCCTGCTCTTGATAACAAGAATGTGCTGTGTGTTTCTGGCTATGCTCATTAACTGTCCCGTGTTGTGACAGGATTCAGGATGAGAAGAATATTGTTCTATCTTTATTGATTGATACTCTCAGTTTCTTTGGCTATAGATCTTTGCCACATGCTGTCAATATGCAGCCTCATAGTAGCAGCAGAATTGCATAAAAATACATAATATGAGAAAAATTCTTGAGCTTTTCAAGAGCTGACTGAGCACAACCCTGCTCTGAGCAGTTGGTTGTACTGGAGAGCTCCAGAGATCCCTTAAAACCTGAACTACTATATCAGTCTATATTTCTAAGACAGATTCACAATTTACAGGAGTTAGTAAGCTTTTCTTCAGAAACTATCCACATGTATGCCTAAGTCTGAAGTAAGTGTGAGGGACTTTGAAGTTTAGTGTATTACTAACCATAGCTCTGCATCACAATGTGTCATGTGGCCAACTGCTTCATTTGCTCACGTCCTTAAGTGTAAAATTGGGCAGAATGGCTAAGGTAAATTCAGGAAACAGGGACAACAAAGCTCACATTTTTAGAGCGTAGCATTTGCAACAGGAAACATCACTGCAATCACAAGGAAATTGAAGGAGGTTTCACTGGTAGCTTTGTAAATTCAGCAGTTTGGCAGGCAATCACCTGCAGTGAAAATATAATCTGCCAGGAGGTATGTGAGTGACAGCCCTTGTTTCACGGTGAAACCTCAGACCACAGGGAAAGACTTATGCTTGGGCCTAGACTACAGCTGATGGCATAAGATGAAGGGCCTCTTGGAAAAGGCTTCATCATCACAGTTTTCTCATATCATATGAATCATTCAGCTTAACTTTGGTGCTGGGTAACCCCAAACATTTAGTTTAGCAGAGGCTGACACAGCACCTGGTGCCCTGATTTCTTTTCAGGGAAGATGGAGAAAGGACTGGTATAGACATGGGTGATTTACTTCTCACAAGGTGCTGTGGTCTCTTGCATAAATACAAGCACATGAGCATTTGTCTGGCAATAAAACATTTTCTGCTGAAAGCGCACAGGTTGGTACTGGCAGCTTTGGGTAATTCAGCCATTTTGTAATTTATTAAGTGTTGTCAGAGCAGACATTTTGAAATACTGGTCTCTTCATCACTAGGAAGTATTTACAGCGAGATTTTCATGTGAAAATCATTCTTGATCCATTCACTAGTATTTACCATCCCTTTGATTTTTAGGTCAAATACAAAATTATTGTTTCTTCAGGGAATCAAGTATGAAAGTCAGACATCCCCCCTACATCCCTCTCCTGCCGAGCTGAGCACAGGTGTAAATAGGACCATAAACTAGGAGGTTATCCCTGTGCACTTGGCTAAATCTGGTACAGTGTAGTGCTAATCCATGCCTGTAGCTCTTAAAAACTATGGAGATAGAAAGAAATAGCATTTTGTTTAATAGCAATGATATTGCTGTTATATACTGACAATAACGATAATGATGGTGATTATAACAGCAACACCAACAACAATAGTAGCACTAGTAATAATAATAATAATAATAATAATAATAATAATAATAATAATAATAATAATGCTTGTTTATTTGCATTATTTTTAGAAATGCCTTCTTAACTGCAGCTCAAATCAGCAAGTCAAGGCTCAAGGAATGAAGTCCATTTTCTCTGTTTTGAACAGGCTTGACTGGCAGAATGTTCCGGTCAGGGAAGATCGGCTTGCCTCAGAAGGAAATGTACACGTGAGATTTTTTTGGTTTTTTTTTTTAATTGCTGATAGCCAGATATTTTTTCTTCACTGATTAGCTTTTGGAGCTTTTCTTTCAGCTGTTCTTTTTGAGAAGGCATTGTCTTGATGGACATAACTCAGTGAAATGTTTAGGTTGCTCATAACAACCATTCCTTAGAGTAATCACCACAGAGACCTAACAATCTCCTTTGCCTGACTGGTCAGCTGAGTTATTCGATGTGGTTTTTATTTTCTATATGTTGTGAAGAACAACAAATTTTTATGCATCCACAGCTTTTCACAAGTTTTCATTAATGAAAAATTTCCTATATTTGGAAAAATATAATCTTCTAACAAAGCAAACAAAATACAGCTGTTCAGTTCTTCACAGAAGTGAAGCTGAAAAGATGATCAGAGTGACTCACTTGACCTCAGAGCTCACTTACGTTTTGCATTTGCAGGACTGAACATGCAGTGAGAGGACTGTGACAGAAAAGAGAAAAATCATGAAGAGATGCTCTGTAAGGGCACATGCACCATGGGGGACTGAGGAATACAGGGAGCTGAGATGTTCTTTGATGGTACAGGAAGATATTACCAACACTGTGATATTCTCTATGGCATGGCCCAATCTTGTCCCTAGTGTGCACTGCACCCCTCTGCCAGGAGGGACCATGGGTCCCCTCCACCTCACCCACAGACCCTTGTTTCCTTGCAGGGAAACACACAGAGAAAGGCTGAGAAGCCTCTTCGGTGTACTCAAAGAAGATCCATTGTCTGGACACAGAGACCATATAGAAACCTATTCCAAAATGCCAATGCAACCATTAGGATGAAAAAATAAGGGAGTAGAGCAGGTACTGAAACATCTGCAATCTAGAGACATGATTGACTATTGTCCAAAGACATTGAAGTGGCCAGCTATAAAGTGCTACAACACAGTGACAAAAAGAGCCAGCTGAGGTACCAATGGCATGCTGAATGTACTCATGACAGATAAAGAGAGGGTCAGTGCTGGAAGGAGGAATGTCACAATTGTAAGCATGTGGGAGACAGCGGGACAAATGTCAGAAGTGTTTTGGCAGTGGTAGTCAAATATCCAGTGTGGACTGTGGAAGCATTAGTGTGCCTTCCATTACCTTTGCACTAAATGTGCAGGGCTTGGCACTTGCTGGCCATAAAGTTAATTCTGCAGGTACAGAAACAGATGGATAGATAAGCTTCCAGCTGCAGAGCAGTCATCTAAGGGAAAATATGGAAGGAATGTAAATTTGTAAGCAGATCAAATGAGACTACAGAAGATATCCAATCATAGAACCCTTTGGATTGCAAGGTAGCTCTAATAGGTCTCTTTCCATACACAAGAATTCTTGATCTGAAGCTTTATTATTATCCTTGTACATAGATATTTTCCTGAAGAATCTTCATTTTGGTTTTCATAATAGGGGTGAACCTTGATGCTAACTAGATATTCAATACATTTTGCACTAAAAGATGTTGAATTAGGACAGTCCTTACTTTCACTTGGGCTTTTGTCCGTCATGTTTTCTTCCTACAACAGAGTTTTGATTTAAGTGGGGGAACTACAGAGCTGAGGCAGCATCATGCATCTTGTGATCACTTGCTGTGTTGCTCTTTAGAGAAAGAAGAGTAATGGAAAGAGTGGTATTGCATAAAAGAGCTGTGTAACCTATAGTTTCAGGTAAATGTGCGCCTGGCAAAATCCAACATGGATGCTTCAAAAGAAGGGGATATTTATTCTCTCATTGAGCCATGAACAATGTATCTCTGGATTTCTATTTTGACCCCTATTATTCCCTGGCCCCACCTTTGTGGTAGTGGCAGAGCCTCAGCTTTGTATGTGATACCATGCAATAATATTCAAGTTTGGCACGTTTATTTGGAATAGAGTGCCATCAAAATACAAAGATGTAACCCTGACTTGTTACTCTGACTGTATCTAAATGGAGTGGCCTTAGTCCACCTTGAGAGTGGACAAAACCAGATGAGCAATGAGGTCTCCATTGCTCGCTTTGGTCTCTGCTGCAAGCTCCTTTATTGCTCTCCCTAAAAATCACCTTTGTTCATGAGAGTGGTGTGCATAAGGAAGCACCTGCTCTCCTCCCTCACCATTTGAAAGCAGCTCTTTTATGCAATACCACTCTTTCCATTGCTCTGAAATTCCATAGAGAAACCCTCTACTGTTTTTCTTAGTGAGTGCCTTGTTTCATTATGAGGCTGAGACTCTGTTAATAGGACAAATTCAAAACTAAACAAACAGATGAATGAGAAAGAGTTTTAAGGTTTTCACAGTGAAGTGCAAGTGAGCTCAGTCAGAGAGAGAAGTACAACTGGTATGTATTGACTTGCTGGATTAGTGCATATTTAGCCACATCAACACCCAGCAAAAGTCCCTTATTTTTTGAGATTTCCTTTTTTTTTTTCTTGGGCAATAATAAATGCAAATGATTATATTTGGAACATATAAGCAGGGTGACATTGAGACAGCTGCATTTGTATGATTTCATCTGCTAAAGAATTTAGCTCATTTTTAAACATAAGGGTTGTTTTAGAACATATCAGCTCAATGTGTTGTAAATTTAGTACTGTGATATAAATATTATACATATATATGTACAGACATATGCAGCCACTGGGGCTAGGTCCTCCTCCTCTGCCTCCACATTTCCAACTCAATTTATCTGAGCTAGAAAACAGTTCTAGTAGAGTAAGCTTTGCTGGTTTTCCATTCAATTTGTAGCTCTATTCAGACTGACTCTGTAGCTTTATCTCTCTGAGATAGCACGTTTTAAAAAAAGGTTTTTGCATATGTTAAAATTATGGCTTCTTCATTGTATCAGTTCTAGGCAGCATGTGAGGTTTGAGAGGAACAGACCACCCCTCCTGCCTGGCTCTCATTTCAGGCTGCTTCTGGTAAGAAAAGAGTGTGATGCCCAAGATCAGTAAACTGCTTGTGTGCAATGTGTTACAGGTTTAGATTGTAGGGCCTGCATATGCCTGGTACTTTTCATCCTGCTCAAATTAAAGTGTGTATAAAAACCTGAAGCAACTCACTAGATTTAAATCACTTTGCATGGTCAAGGCCTTAATACCCGAGCTAGTTTTACACAGAAAGTCCTACACAATGATTTGTTATACATAGGGGAATAAAGATTTCTTTCTTATCCTTCAATTTTCACAGGGAATAAAGTTGCATAATTGAGTCTGGGTGGCTTAAACACAGTGCCATAAAACAGAGCATTCCTTGTCATTCTTGCTTTTAGCTTTATCCAAGACAAATAGCATTTAAGTGTGTTACTATGTTATGACTGTTTGGTACCATCTGAAATTTTTTTTATGGGCACTCACATCCCTTAATGTAAAGCAAAATTGTACCATACTTATCTGGGTCAGCTTTTGAGTCAAGAACTGAATGTACACAGAGACTGAATTTCCTTCTGGTGTCTCAAGTACGACCTGCTGTGCACTGGATATAACAGTATGTAAAGGAATCCTGTTTTGCTGCTGATACAACTTAGAGACTTTCTGCTTGATTGCTAGTACATTTTACTTTTATTTAATACATAAATCCAATTTTCAGAAGACATTTTTGATTCCTGTGATGATGACAAAAAATGGCTCATGAAATAAAGGGACTTTTAGACACTTGTAGGTGATGAATTTAGGGGAGATTTTGGGCTCCCTTTCTAGCTGAACAGGTAACTTCATCTTAGTGCAGCCTATGATGAGAAGCTGATTAACACATTTGCTCGTGAGATTTTCCCTCTCACTGTTTTCTCACACATTGTGTCTCATTTATACAGAAATGGATTGACTTTTTTGAAAACCAGATGAAGATCCCATAGAATATGAATCTATGTTTCCCTATCTGGATGTTCATGACTTGAATACTTGAATTGTGCTGAGCTGAGTGTAGCCAGATGATGAGTAGAACCATATGAACAATGCTTCCATCAGCCCTTTGAAGCAGATAAACCCATGAATAATTCAGCACAGGAGAGTGCCTGGCTCTTCTCTGGTAGCTTCACAATAGGTCACAAGTGACTAAGCTCAGAAGAGGATGTGTCCTCAGTATAATTAGTCTTTCTTTAACACTACTGAATTAGCACTTCTGTTTTATTGTACCCTGAAGGTAAAATGGTTATTAGGTCACAGAACAAGCAAATTATTGCTAAATGCCTTGGGCGGATTACTCAAGAGTTTCTGACTATCACTTTATTAACTACAACTTATGTCATCAGAAAATACTAAGCTACCAAAATCAGTAAAAAAATACAAATGTTACTGTAAAAATCAAAAAACAGGCTACAGGGACAGGAAAGTAATTAGAATTAAGCAGTTGCCCAAGTCTGATGTGCTCTATATACATAACACATCAGCCATTGTTCCCTATGTCATAGTTGTTCAAATTGTTTATGTAAGATTTCTGTTTTATTATGAGATTATTAAAAAATACAATTTGAACATTTATCTTGAATATAAATAAAAAAAATTATAACCCCCTCCTCTTCTCCCCCATTCCTAGGCTCAGTGTTGCTGCAAAGAGGTTCTTTCAATTGCACTAAGCTTGTTCTTTACAGAAACCTAAGGTGAGGCAACCAGGGGACTATTTTCCTGGACCAATTTCATAGCTAAATTACCCTCTCTAACCCGGCTTCGAAATTTTAGAAGGAGATCTTGTGCTTGACTAGTTCTTCCTGATAGTACCTTCCAGGTACAGGGCCCTGAACAGTGTTGCCTTGGCTGGAATCATTACATGCAGGCTTTTGGGAGCCTTCCAGGAGCTACATCCTAAGGATCCTTATGATGCTGTCCCAGAGGATTATTTTACAACTGATTTTACTGACCTGATATAGTGCAGGTACCTCAGCAGCTGTGTCAGGGTAACTTAGTAGCTCAGTGGGATGCTGGGTTAAAGAGGAGAACGAACAGCACTTGGAAGTGCAATTGGAGCCAAAGTTATCACCTTGGGAAATTAGAGTCTATGTCACTTTGGCACAAAGATTTTTGGCCTGAACACTCACAGGTATGTCTCCTGGGCATTTAAGTCTGCCTGCAAGTTCCTCTGAGCCACTGTTACAACATACCCTCTGTCCTCCTCTTCCAGCAGCTGGAAGGGGTGATCAGAGTACTGATGTGGGGGATGGAGGTGCAATAGACTGACCCAGGTGCAAAAATGGTGGGATGGAGCCTGCAGACAGCTCAGCAGCAGCCTGTCCCAGATGGATGTACCCACCTGCTTGGATGACTGCAGTAGCAGGTTCAGTGGCAGGTGCCTGTCCATCTGATGCTTTGTCTGTGGTAGCCCTACACATGTTACACAATCAGAGTGAGAAAGTGCTAAAAACTGATGATTGTGACTGAAATTTTTTGTTCATTTTTAGAATCATCAAGAGTGAACAGCCCCAGTTCTGGTGTTGTACTACACCTTTGTGAAGGTGTATGGATGTATTTAACAGGTGTGCATTTTAATATAAATTGTATCCACAAATATAAATCACAGAAAAAAGACATGGAGTGGTATATTAGCTCGTGAGTCAAAGATTCAGCAGAAAGTAATTTCCTAAAATCATTTTATGCTGGAAATAAATAATATTTAAACTTTTAGAGGTACATAAGTAACTTCTCAAAACTTCAAGATTCACAAATAGAATATGGGAGTAAAATATGTTGGGAAGAATCTGAGGACCAAATTTGCCAATAGCTGTATTGCACATTTTGACATGCAACAATCAGCTACCACAAAAATTAGGAAGTTATTTTGTGGCATTTTAGAGCTTTTAAGTAGACAGAGAAATCTACATAAATTATCAAGAATTTCAGAATAAATGCACAGATTTTAAATGCACCTTGGGGTCTTCTTTAATTTTATATGGGGTTTTATTAACAGGCATCAGCTTTCAATCAAAGGGCCTGAGAAGATGAATAAATTGGTAAGGAATGGATTGCATAAAGCTGAACCAATGACAGCCCAGCAGGGGAGCAATCAGGGACAGCTTTATAAAAATGCAAAAGACAAATTCTCCACACTGCAGATAGCTCAGACCTTGCACATGTCAGACAGATAACTTACAGTATATTTAAGCAATGCTCTTTTTCCCTTGAAGCACTGCACATCCCATAGAACCAGGATTTTAGCTGGGCTTAATTGGTATTACATTATTTTTGTTAGTGTGTCTAAAAAAGTTGGTTTTTGTTTCTCTAACCAGATCAACTGCCCTTCCAGGTAACCCTCCCCAGCTTATATACTGGCCATGACATTCTGTGGTGTGGAATATGGAATATCCCTCTGGTTGGTTTGGGTCACCTGTCCCAGCTGTGGTCCTTCATAGTCTCTTTACAGACCTCCTCACTGGCTGAGCATGAGACAAGGAACAACAGTCTATGACTCAGGAAAAACATGACTTAGCAAAAACTAAATCATTAGTGTGTTATCAACACCATTCTGCTTCCTAATCTAAAACACAGCACTGTAACAGCTACTGTAATTCTACCCTAACTGAAAGCAGGATAGAAGCTAAAGTGCCGCTATTTGTCTGCAACTAAACTTTTTTTTCCCTACTATGCAGAAGCTTCTGTTTAGAGGAAAAGATGACATAAACCCCTTTTGGATATTTGTTTGACAGCTCAGTGTTAAAGATACTCTGCTAACCATTTCCTAGGCAGAGATGATGGCAGTATTGGATTTTCTCTCTCTTCAATAGCTGTGAGTTAATGACCTGCAAAGACTTATGAATAAAATTGTGGCAATGTGATCTAGTTAAGTCAAACTTGGAAGGAAGGTAGGTTGAGATAGGTTTGTGTTTGGATTTTGGGATCTCCTTTTGTGTATTATACCACCATATTCCATAGTAACAAAGTGTAAGACAGATGTTCCCTATGGTGCTTTTTCTTAGCAGGATGGCATTTTGTTTTGTGAGATCAAGAACCCAGAGCCCAGGAAAAAATAATGGAAAATCCCAATATAAAAACAAATTGCAAATGATTAATTTGAATGAAGCTGCTATGAAGTAAAATCTATCAAAGAGTCAAATTTCAATATTCATTAGTTTGCATCAGAGCAACAGAACTTCTTTGGGAAAAGTAAAAGTTAAACAGCTGTAAATCTGTTGCCATGCAGAGACTCGCCAACAGATTCCTGCCTTCCTACCAAAGGGCTGGTGGAAGGGGAAGGATACTGGCCCCACTCTCTTAGGTTAGCCTGGGATTAAACAAAAGGTGTTATGAAAAAATAATTGGATGCCACTTGGGTGACATTAGGCAGTGTAACTCCCAGTATTAATTGAGTTTTCATACTGTGCCCAATACAGTTTTAGCAGACTGAAGCATGGCATATTTGTGGATACAGCAGGTTTTCTATTTGTGTAGTAGTACTATGTGCATATTATTTCATAGAAATGACGGTAGAGCACTGCATTTATATTCCATCTGATCCCTCCAGGGCTGGAAAACCTTACAGCTGTGGACAGTAACTAAAGGTAATGATGAAGCCAAGAAGAGATTTTGAGGTAGTAAATGATAACAAATTAGACAGAATCCGCACTCAATAACTTATCCTCCTGAAACATGTTGAAAGATGTGCAGATAAAATGTCAGGGTTAAATTAAGATCTTAGTTATAGATATGGCTCAAAACAAAAAAAAAAAAACATTTTATGTGAGTGTCCAGAAAAACAGAATCTGACTGACTTAAAACCAAGTCTGAACATGATTTCCTATTCAGACTGATCTAGAGATATTTCTTTTATCCCTTAAACTCCCTGAACAGAACAAGGACCTGGCAAACAGTGTAATATGTTCACAAAGTTAAGTTGTACAGTACTAGTTGTAGGTTTCCATGGCAATATCTACTAAAACTCTGTGATTTACCAGCACTGAAGCTGACAAAAATGAGAGAAAGAGAAACCTGTCTTTCTTACTGCTCCTCTAAGGAAAAAAATTGAGAATTCCATGTTAACCATACACAGTGACAGTTTTTCTTTACAGGTCACACAATGCATTTTCTGCAAAGGTTGTATGTTTCTAGATATCATCTAGGATGGCGTGTTTTCAAATTTTCTTAGAATCTTTGGCAAGTGCTCATATTATTGTGAATGGGTAAACTCTGCAACCCACACCAGATTTTAAAGCATGTGGTCACTATTTACTTAGTGGTAACATAAGGTTTCCTTGGGCAGGAATTCCAGTTCCCATTTATGATCAGAGGTTTGTAAGGAATATACATGTCTAAAAATTCATTATTTCTTTATTGATTAGGATTATGATTGACTTTATTCTTTTCCATGGTGGTTAATGAAGACAGAAAAGAAGACAGAAGAGAGGCAGAAGATTCAGTTTGGCTATCTAAGGTGTAGATGAAGTTCAATGAAATTTTGGTGCTTTTTTGGAGATATTTAAAGCCATGAAATGCAGCTGATGTAGATCAGCAAAGTAAGAGTTTTCTCACACAGCTCCAAGTTGTAAGAAGATGTGCAATTTGTTTTCCATAATTTTTACTATTTTTGACCTTGAAGGGAAATTAAGCATCCTTGTGAGCTGTCTTGAAAATCCTGGATTTGGCAAAATCACAAAGCCATTCTTTCTTGCTGTGACTTCACATTGCTTGTTTTCTCTTCAGCAGAAAATCAACCAAGCAAAACAGACTGAATATAAGAAAAGAATAAAACTTCCTGATGCTTAACCAGACTCACTTAGCAATCACATTCTGAGTGAAAATTCTGCTTGGTTGACTGGGTTTTAAGTTACCCATGTTTTATGTTTTCTCCCTATTAAGTTACCCATTTCTCCCTATTTAAGTTACCCATGTTTTATGATGTCTCCCTATTCCACAGCAGTGGCATTATTTATTTATATTATTTATGGATTAAATATTGCACTCTGAATTCAGCTGTGTTGGCTTTAACCAAAAAGTCTGTTTCAGCTGCTGCATTGCATGGCTATTAGAGAAAACAAAATAACAGTGTTCAAAACATTATTTTTTTGCTATAAAGTACTGTGATTTCTACATATTAAAACTATATGAAGGGCTGTAAATTATCCTGAGTTCTACAGATTGTAATTATTATTGTAATTATAATCTTTTTTCTAGGAAGGGATTTTACTGCTCTGGACCAGTCTTTAAACCAACATAATCCACCAAGCACTTAACAGTTCATTAACTCACCAGTGATGCTGAGTTCTGTTATTAGAAGTCTTTTATGAGGGCTACTCAGGTCTGATGGGCAAAAGGCTTAATGGGCAAAGGATCAGGCTTGTTCCTGAATTCACTGAAAGAGCTCCCAATCCAAAGGAGGAAGCAATGGATAGCTGGCTGTGAGTGTTGCCAGGATATTTCATTCTGAAGTAAAAGCTGTCAGCCTGTTATTCATGTTGATGCCTTGTTTGTAGTGTTTGCTTAGTATTGAAAAATCAGGTTTAGCCACTCACTGATTTCAATGCAGTGATAGGACATATAATCAATTTCATCTTGCTTGATATTTGGAGCTTCCTGTTTCAGAGGGGAGTATAATATTGGGGCTGATACATAATCTGTAACAACTGCGTATGAAGTTATTACAAGAACAAATTACAGTTATTAATAAATGGTTAACTTAAGCTGCAACTAATCATAGAGCACCCTGAGTTGGAAAGACCCACAAGGATCATCAAAATCCAACTCCTGTCCTTGCAAAGAGCGGTCCCAAGAGACACACCATGTGCCTGAGGGAGTTGTCCAAACTTTTTTTGAATTCTGTCAGGTTTGGTGCTGTGACCACTTCCCTGTGGAGCCTGTTCCAGTGCTCAGCTACCCTCTGGGTGATGAACTTTTTCCTGATATCCAACATAAACCTCCCCTGACTCAGTCTCATGCCCTGTCCTCGAGTCCTGCCACTGGTCAAGAGAATGAAGAGATTGGTACCTGACACTTTGCTTCCCCTTGTGAGGAAGTTGTAGATCACAAAATTTCCCCTCAGCCTCCTCTTCTCCAGGCTGAACAAGCCAAGTCACCACAATCACTCCTCAGCATCGTATTCCCCAGTCTGTCCCCACATCCAGGGCTGTCCCAACACAGGTGCAGAAACTGGCACAGTTCTTTGTTCAACTTCCTATGAGGAAGCTGAGGAAAACTGGCCCTAGAAAAGAGCCCTGAAGAATGCCACTGGTCACCAGCCTGATATAAAGCCATTTATTATAGCCCTTTGCACCGAAACCATGAGCCAATTTCTCACCTATTGCATGATGTGTCTACCTATTTTTTACTAATGTTTACCTAATATTTAGAATGCCATTGTATCTTTTCATTTCTCTCATATGAATAAAATTATAACCATTCTTCTGCATCCTGTGCAAGTTTACTAAGGACAACTAGAGAACACTGCTTGAATTATTCATGCTTTTAATGAAATGTGGTCATATATATTTCTAGCTTTGGACTGTTAAAGTAGAATCCTTCCCAAATCATTCTTTTATTTAAAAAAATGAACATGAGGATAGAATATACAGATTCAGGCTGACAGACACAAAATGTTTTACTTAAGTTTTATGCCTCAAAATTTGTCAGATATTTGTTGAAGAAAATTGCAGGTTTTTGTCAGGTACTTGTTGAAGAAAATTGCATTTTCTAGAAAGAAAAATATTCTACTAAATACTCCACCACCTGCCTCATGATGGCTAACTTATAGGCAACAGTTTATTTTTTTAAGTAGATATTATTAGGAGCTACTGTACAAAATGAGCATTTTTTAATATTAAATAAAATAGGTTTTCACTGGTATAGTTTTGTGTAACAGGGAAGTTCTGCACTACTTTTTTTTTTGAGTCAGAAAAAAAAAAAGAGGAAAAAGTCTTCCTGGCTTGCACCAGACTGTTTATGTTCTTGACTGACAAAGTATAATGACATCTAGCAGGAATTTCAGAAAACCAGGCAAATCCTGTGCCTCAGAAATGTGTGATTTATGTGGGGAAGCAAAGAGTGAGGAGTCTGTGTGCAGTATGAGCTTTCACAGGAAGTATACAATGAAAACTCAGGCTGCTTGCATTCATTAAAGAGCTCATACTGCTTTTCACAGGACAGAAATCCTTTTCCCAAATTGTGTAGTTCATAAAAAATGTATCTTAATTATCAAACTAATGAAAGATGATCTTATTATCATCTGCTAATGACCATGCCCTCCTACACTGACACAACAGACACCTGTTGGAGAAGTTTCTGTTATAGGTTATCATTAAATATTTTTAAACACTCACTATATTGCACTCCTATAAATACATATTTTGTAAAATGTTTAAATTCTAGTGGCATTACATGAGAGATAAAATCTATTTGACTCATTATTCTGATGGGAAGTAAGGGCAAAATGTTTGTCTGTGGGCCAAAATTAGCTACAATTAAAATATGGATAGGGAAATATCCATGGATATATGCATAGCTGAATAAAAAAGCTATCCAAACCATTTGCACTCCAGCACATAAGTAAATTACTACCTGTTGGGGTCATGAAGAAAATTGTTTCAGAGGCATCTTATTTCAAAATTGTCTGACAGTTGTTAAGAACTAGACTACTTACATTTTCCCTGCTAGTAGTTTTTCAAGTTTATACTATCTTCCCTGTCTCCACTATAAAATTTTTCTTGTCTCATGTAAATATGTCTGTGTGAATAGCACACAGTTGCTCAAGGGAGGTGCTAAGAGTTACTGATGCAAAGGCATATTGTTATTTTTAATACTATTATTCTGATGGGAAAAAAGCAGCAAAATATTTGTTAGTAGGCCAACTATTTTCTATTACTAAACATGGCTTATAAGAAAAAAAATGCCTTATAAAGCTATTGAAAGGATTTCTTCAAGTATCTGAAGACTGAGTATGGTACTGAATCCACATTCTCCGTAAAATAGCTTTCACTGTGGTCGGCTTCATACTTACTTATATATACTTAAGTATTTTGGATACAAGGACTTTAAAATCCTTAATGTTCTGTTCCTGTACCCATGAGAGTCAATATTTCCTTTAGCTCCAGTTGCACAGAAACAGTATCTAACAGGTTAAATCTTGTAATCAAAATATAGGTAGTTTGTCACCATTTAGGCTGCTTTTGACAGTGGGACAGGCTTGAACAATGAAATGTCAAGAAAAGAGAGGGGACAGAGATGTAAACAAATGCAAAGATTCTTAGCTCTTTTCTTTGGCGCTAAAAATTAGGCTGCACAGTCTGTAAGATTTTTCTACTTGTAGACTCCAAGCATTTTGAAACTGTCTCACACAGGTGTGTCCAGGATGCTTAGGCTGAGAATGTTCCAGGTAACACCTGGCTTCATTGGAACACATTTTTTTTCTATGTGAAATAGCTAAATTTGTTTGCTTAACAAGCAGATTTACCAGCAAATAGATTAGACATGGCTTTCACTCCTAATCAGTAACATGACAGCTTCTTAAGCAGACTCCTGTTCACCTATTTGCTGTTCTGTTTGAAGGAACTTGCCAATCACTATTAAGGTGTCTTAATGAGTTTAACTTGAAAAATCAGCTGCTGTGCTGCAGATATCCATCCGTCAATTTGCTCCTGCACTTTCCATCAGGCATGCTTGACTGTATGGTTATTTATCTGCTAGGGCAGTAAAACTGTCCCAACTTCTCATATATTCTGACGGGCATTTAAGAGACCATAATTTAGAATTATAGAGCTATAAATTCATCTTCCTTCATTGTTTAGTAAGCAGACCCTAACTTGATATTATATATTCTTCATTGTTTGTAGATCTCATGTCCTTTCTGTTCTATCCATCTATCCATGTTGTTCTGGCCAAAGATAATAAGACCTTATCATAGAGAGATACTTTATTCAGAAAAATAATTTTTTCCAGTGGCTAAAGACAAAGTAATATTATAACCTATATTTAACACTGGACAATTTGTATAGACATGGCGTGAAGTGAAAATGTAATGATTTGGAAAAAAAATGAAATGTGAAATAGTGAATAAAGTTTCAAGTGGAAGGACCTCTTAAGTAGACAGCAGGGAATTTTTTCTGTGAAACTTTGCAAAATCCGAATCTTGGATAATTCTACCTTTCTGTCAACTATACTGAAATAGAGTAGTGGGAAAAAAAGCCCCATAGAAAAAAGTTGTACAGTGTCATTAAAAACAGTCTAAAAAGAAGTGAAAAAGATACACAGAAGTTCATTATCTTAACTTGAATTCCCTTTGATTAATTTGTAAAGATGTCAATTATTTTCTGTAAAGTTCAGTTAAGTATATCATATGTATGATTCTGGTCTAAGTGACTCCTAAGTCAATTGAAACTTTTGTAAATCTGTCACTGTGCATCCAAAACACAGATCTCCCTTCTGTAAGGAATACATAAGTGAAGGAAGGGTGTAGTCATGTTGGGTAATTATGGTGCAGTGGAGACATGACCCTAGAGTAAAAAAATTCATAATCACCTAAAAGATGGACTGTACTTCTCAACACCCAAATGCATATAAAAAGGGCTCAGGAAAAGACCACAAAAGAAATGTTAGAAACACAAAAATCTCCTCAGTAAGGAGGCATGGTGTCTATTCAACAGCTGCAGAAAACAAAAGAAATAAGGTAATATAAAAGGATGAAATCGGAGTCAGTGAAATAATTTTCCTGATTCTTTCTCAAGGAGAAAAACAAATGAAAACTAGTGAAAATTATTATGCAAATAGATGTGAAGTGCTTTCTAAGATGAATATTAATTGTTGGTGCCATTAGTATTAATTGTTGGTGCCATTAGACATGATTGAGATGAAGCTTGAAGGAGGTTTCAGAAAAGAATTACACATTTATATGAATAACAAACACACAGAATGAAATTAAAATAACTGGGGCCTATTAGGTTCTTCTTATTCAATATCATGCATCTACCACATATGCTAGAACTAAACTTAGATCTATATCATACTATAATGCAGTAACAAACAACAAGAATTATACTTCTTCACTTAATGGACCCAAGAAGGCCTAAAAGGAATTATAAATGATTGACATATATAAAAGTTGTTATATGCAGCAAGACCATGTGGGGCAAGCAGCCTGTACCAGTATGAAAGCCAAGTAAAAATTCTTAGAATTCTGTTTCACGTCCTGACAAGAATAAAGATTAAACAGACTGCCGAAAATCACACTACAAATAATTGAACAGCTTCTTCTCAGAAAATAATATCTTCCTAGAGAGACAATTTGCTTGGTAATTAACAGAATATTTTGCTATAAAATAGAAATTTCATGCTGTAAGTCATTACCTCCTAGGAGCAGTTTTACCCTGGCTGCTGACTGAAATGACATTTTCTGAAGGCAACCATCCCAAGGCTGCCAAATTCTTTCACTGCAATTCATGAAACCAATGCAGCACCTCTACTTGCATATCCCATCAACAAGACATGAACCCTATTGGTGAAGGATAGGAAAGTGTGTGGGGAAGGGGAAAGGAGAAAGAGAGTATGGGGGTGTGTTTGTGTGCAGGTGTGTGTGTTCACTCATGCCATGGGATATGGCTCTTAGAAAGTGTGAAGAGCTACTTCCAGGCCACATGGGCTAGAAGAAGGGGTAAAAAATTTTCTGGAAAAAAAGAAGGAAAGAGGAGATAAAAAAAGCAAAAGGGACTAGACAGCTGATCCCTACTTCATTTTTGGACCAGGTACAGTTTTCCTTTGTGTCACTACAATTATCTCCTGGCTTAGATAGAAGGGCATCTGCAAAGGCCTGATTTTTCCTGGCTCAGGGAAATAGTTACCATTCATAATTAGAGATGAGAAGCTAGACTATACAGACCCCATGATTTGTTCACTCTTTTGTGCAAATAATACTTAAGACACTGCTAAAACAGCCAGCTGAATTAATTTTGCCCAACCCAAAACCATCCCAAGGGAATTCACTTGTCATATCTCTACCCACACCTCAGTGCCTCAACCAGCACCACGGAGGAGTTGTGTCTCTTACTGCCTTGCAATGGCTATGATGTAGTTATTGCCAATTTCACACTACATGTGATGGATGGGAATCAATTAAAATACTGTATTCAAGACAACAGGATGTTTACTTGGAATAATTTTTTGATTTAGTAAATGGTAGAACTAATAAAAGAAATTGCTTCTATCAGCTTTCACAATAGTTTAAAACTTATTGAGCACAGCCAGACAAGTGTTTAGTTATCTGGAGGAAAAAGCTTGAGCAATGGGCTGGAAAAGCAAGGTCTTTTAAAATATGCCCATTTTTAAGATTTAGTTTCAGTTTCTTCTTTCCCTCCTCCTTGTCAAGTAATTAAAGTTCTTGGCTTGTTTCAAAATGGCTTAGAATAAATTTCATTTTGTTAAGCACGTCAATTTTTCAGCTAGGAAAAAAAAGACCATTAGGAATTTGCATTATCCATTACAGCCCCCTTCATGATCTGAAATTTATATGGGAAATGCTAATTGGACATTCATCATAATAAAGATAATGATTTCTGTAGTCTCCACAGTGATAATTAAGATGAAAGATGAAAATAATGCAAAGCGAACATTATATTCTTTATTTGCTGTGAATAGAGAATGGAAAATTAATTCTGTCCTTGTCTGCAGGGTAGGGGTCCAGACAGGGATAGAGGGGGACATGTACAAGAAGTTGTTTTACCTAAGACATCTGAATTTGCTCAGGGGTCGTGCTGATTTTACTCCAGTACTCAGATGAAGAAGGCTGATACTGAGTGTAACTGCTTCTTATTATTGGGAGCTGTCCTGAAGACAGATGTGACTAATGAGGTTTTGTTCATTATGCTCCACTGCACTGTGCTTGCCTTCTTTTGCTTTCCAAACAATGTGTGCTCCCAGTTCCTTGAGGGGAAGAGTCAGCTTCCATGATGTGGAGTTCTAAGTGCATGCAGTGCCAGAATCAGGCTTTGTGAGTTTACTGGTCAGAATACTCATTGCCACATCTACATGTATCTGTTTTGGGATTAAAACTAAGCCAGTAAAACAAAGTTTTGTGAAATAGAAAGAATTTTACACAAAAATCTTTCTCTTACATTTGTTTGACTCCTTCTACAAAAGAGATTTGGTAAATCAAATCAATCCAAGATTGAGATTGTTGACGGTTATTTTTTCTGAAGCTGGAATGAACTTAAACTGTCAGCTTGAAGTCTTTGGCGAACCCACACAGCACCCAAGAAAATCCAATATCACTAATTATCCATTCAGAAGGCCAGTGTGGCTCTGGATAGGTGTCATTTATCAGGGGCTTGCTGGATACATATTTTTCAGGAAGGATTTATGGCTTCTAGGTGCCTCTGTGGGCTTCTGCTCCTGAAAAGAGGGTTGGACAGCAGAGACTACTCTGAGCCTTGGCGGAGCCACAGATTGGTTCAGGCTGGCAGGCACTGTGTAGTGTTGGGTTGAGAGCACTGTGCTGCAGGCCCCTGGGAAAGTGGCAGTCTGGAAGTAGGTGGCCAAGGCTGGACCCACCAGGCACCTTCACAAATTATCTAGTCCTGTTGTCACTGAGGGCTAATGCAAATGAGCCCCAAAAAGAGCTGGAATGACAATGCCTGGTCTGACAAGGGTTGCTCCAGCTGGTGGCTTACCATTGCAGTAGGATGAATAATATTTGGGGAATAGAGATCTATTATTCACTCCTAGTTTTGGAGAGTGAGATCTATGGATAATGATATCGTTCAATAATCCATAAAAATATTTTACATGTGCCCAGAAACATGGAATGCAAGACAAACAATTGCACGTGCAGAAAGACAGACCATGGAATTTGGCTAAAAGCTCATTGTGTATACACTGGCACACGGTTATAAGGAGGAGACTGTACCATTTTTCTTTCCAAATGGAAAAAAAACAGAGAGACAATTCAATTAATAGTGCAACTTGTCTTAATAGCTACTGGTTTTAAGCCATCTCAGTAGCATCCTACAGCTTTATGAGGCCATAATCTGGCTCCTGAAAGGAAGAACGTTGAAGACAAGTAAGATAGTGAAAAACAAGCACTATGCCTAGTGTGAAAAACTTCACATGGGGCTGTGCAAATAATTGACTTCTTGGTTTGCTTACTGAATTATAAGGGAGAGGGGAAAGGTAGACCAGCAGCCGTGAGAACAGAAAATCAATTTACTTGCTTGTTGATCCAATTGGATCAACACAAAATGAATGAACAGAAGAATAAAATTTCTTAGATGATTTTCCTCAAATACTGCTTAAAAAACAACAAAAAATTTCGTCTTTTGGAGGTATTCCACACTACAGAAAAGTTTTGACTAGATAACAAAGGGCATGGCATGAGTGGTTATGACATTAATCTTTGATGGAGCCATTTTAGCAGCTGCCTCTCTGCTGATGGCCTTCTGTTATCAAAAGCACAATGGAACAACTTCAGAAAAACAAGTTCTTCTGAGCTTCAAACCACTGGTCAGAACAAATACACTACCATCTTCTGGAGTTTACAAAGCTGCCACTGAAATGGTTTCCATGTTTGGAGAATATCTGTGTGGGGCTATTTATTTAGTGATACTGCTTTTTGCTGAAGAAACCAGCATATTTTCTGTACATACAGTAGGGGAGAAAGTTGCAGATAATTAATTTTACTCTTGAATTGAAGCATTTCCTAGATTATAATCATATTTAGAAGGAATGGGAAATTGAGGGCCCAAGAGATAGATTTTTCAGAAAGTCCTTAGGTGCTTTAAATGTCTTAGTTCAGAGGTCTTGTCTGGAACTACTCTGATTTGGCCATAATAAGATGCCTGTCTAGAATTTTTAGTATGAGACTCAATGAATTCCTGCATCAACCTGAACTTTCTTTTTTAGCTTGCTCACGCTCAAAGTTGATCTATCTTGAGCTTTCATATGCAACTCAATGTCAAGCAGGACTTCTGATAAATCATGAATATTGAAACCATTCGAAAAATTCCCCTGCTTCCTTTTTCGTGGTCAAATTCTACATCCGTTCCTGGACCCCCAGAGAGTCCAAGCAGAAGAAGCAAGTTCAGACATTTCACAAACTCTTTTTCCCAGGAGGTTTCTTGACCCATTGCAATAGGCTTAAGAGAATAAAATTACTGTGATGAACTACAATAAGCACTCGGATCCAAATCCTGCTTTTCATGGTGCTTGAGCCACTAAGTTGAATAATTGTTTTTCTGATGGTTTAATGCTTTATGGAAGACATGGCAATTATCCACAATTTTTACAGATATTCAGAGTATCTTTCATTTAATAAAGATACTTTAGCTTTTCACACACATTTTAAAGCATTGTTCATTCTGTTTAAAACAGGGTACAAAAGTTTAAAACTGACAGCTAATTGAAAGTGTGTATAATGAATTGCTCATGAAAAGTAAAGCCTGCATGATCATGTCTAGGGATGGCTGCTCTCTGCCATCCCATGCCATGTTCATGGAAAGCTCTAAAGTGATCACACTAGAAATAAGTAATTATCAAATCAGAGGTTCACAGAGTGGTTCACAGGTGATGTTTACCTTCTCAGAGTTTATCTTCTTTATACTGCTTCTCTCTTTTTTTTGTTTTTCTTCTCCCTCTAATCTACATAGCAATGCACGCACCGTTTACAAAAGGTTGATCCTTTCTAAAGGGAATATCTTGTAAACCAAGACAGTAAAGGAATGTAAAAAGATTCCACAGAAATTCCATTTTCATGTGTTTGATTTTAAAGCGCAGCAGAGATCTAGAAAAGGAGACATGGTTTCCAAGCCTCTGCCTGTGTCATCTCAGCCTTTGATTTCCTCAATTCTAATGGATTGAGTAATCTTAGGTTTTGTTTGCATTGGTATAAAAAGTTCCGAATTTCATGATCAGGCACATCAGGGAGCAAGTCTCAAACTATCACATGATTATCCGTCAACCCGTGTGCATGCGCACGCACACATACACACATGCGCGCATGTGCGCACACACACACACACACAAAATAGCTTTTTAAAATTTATATAACTGCAGTTTTGGGATTATGCCCTGGTCAATTCCTAATGATGACTTAATTTCTGCTATTCTGAGGCTATGGAAATTGATCTTGAAATAACCAACAAATCTAAGATTGTTTGGAACCCAAGAAGGTGAGGAGCCTTGTTTGCAGATAACAAGTAGTTTATTCTGCTAAGTGTCTCCTTAAAGGTACTATATAATGTCACTGGATTGAAGAATTACCTAATTTTGAAAGGAACTAATATGATTCATTGGTGCTGCTATTTTAAGTGGTATGGCACAGCATCCTGCAAGTCCTAGGATAGAGCTTACAAAAGGTTTGTTCCTAGCCTACATCTGACATATATTGCAAGACTTCATCAAATTCAGTATTTTCTAGAATAAGAGGTAGTTAAAAAACATACTTTACTGAATTAGCATGGTGTGTGAGGAAAAAATGAGGATGCATCTTTAATCTTAACACATTTGCTCTACATAACTGAGAATTCTTGTGTATTAAGGTAGTGTTTGTGGAGAACCATATCACAGCCAGATGTGTTCATAGGTTAATACTCACCTCCTTCACAGTAGGGTTACCAGCAACCTTAAGAAGAAAGGCAGAAGGGGGAGTGACAGTGCTTTCATGGAGCTGGCTGCAAAATAGATTGCAAGCAGGCAAGCAGGGAATTTTAAAGAGATTGAAAGATACTGTGGAATAAATAGGATATGAAAACCTTACTATGTGTCAGGATTTTTTCACAATAGTTGCTGTAAAGACAGTTTCTCTTTTGGGAAAACTCACAGCTGTGGAAGCATTTGTAACAGTATCAGGAACATTTTTTCTTAAGCAGTAGTGTCTTGCAGCAGACGTTCATCAGATCCTGTTAGATAACTAGACTCAGGCAGGCAGTATTTGACTGAGGAGGCCCAGAAAGAGCATTTACAGCTGAATGGATGTTAGAAATCTGTAGGTGGCATTTTCCTTCTGGCACAGAATCAGCTGAGTGGTAGAAAAGTTGTTGTACCTTAACAAAGTCTACAAGGGCTCTCATTACAGACAGTGCACTCAGTTTGTGGGTGGATAATTGTACCATGCCAAATTTCACTTTGGGTAATTCAGGTGAGTCTATTCAGCTTTATTTGGGGTTTTCAATGTTCTCCTTTGCTTCCCTTCCTATGAAGCTTTCCAGCTTTCCTTTGGGTTCCTATGGGCACCCTCCAGTAGTGAGTTTGCCATAGCAAACAAAATAATAATTATTAATTTTATTAAGTTTGTAAACATAACCTAGGCCCTATGTAGACAGTGGTGGTATAAACCTAGCTTTGAAGCAACTGCTTAAATATAAATGGTGAGGTGGAGAATCTCCAACTATTAAGGAAGGTGACAAAGGCCTTGCATTTTTCTGATAGTGTCCATTAAAGGGCATTGTTCTCCTGTGGTTACAGGCCCATACGTATTGTATTCACTGCTCTATAAACATGCATACAAAATACAAACACCAGAGGATTATAGTATAATTAGAAGAATCTTTGTGTACCTGTTTGATTCATGTAGAATCTGTTTCCAGTCGTTGATTCAGACAGAATTCATTGAGCTGCCTTCTGAGGATGAATAACAAAACTCATGTTTCAGGAACCAGTGTTTCATGTAACTAAGAAATGATTTTGAAAGAGGCTGAATGAAGAGTTGATGACAGGAAAATGGAAATCCAGGTGACAAAAACCTTTAGTGTGTATAAGCTGGATTCTGCTGCCTTCAGCTAAAGTTTTAGTGTTCAGTCTTTGTTAAAAACTAGATTGATTGCTCCTAAGAGAGAAAATTTTCCCATTCTCCTCTCAGTGACACTTGAGTTTAGTGCTTCCAGCTAAATAGCTAATTGCTTTTCTCAAAATAATAAAACATGCATCGGCCAAAGACAGGCTTTACTGACAAAGAAGACAGGAAGAATGGGCTTGTTATTAAAATTTCATATGGAATCATTATAAAGAATATATATAGATTTATAATTTATTTATGTGCTTACTTCTAAGCTAAAGTATTACAACTAACCTTTACTTGGGTTTGAACTGGGAAAAAAAATACTGACGTATTTTCTTTTTGAAAATCTTTGCAGTCTCATGGCAAGTGTTTTTTTTCCTTTTCTATGTTCTTTCACTTTTTCTCAAAATCACAAGGTGCTTCCTTCAGTTCTCAAATGAAAAGTTTGAGCATTTCTTTTAAAAAAAATCTCTCAGCAGGACTTTCACTTCAAATACTGTAATTTCTGCTGTGACTCACTGCGTTCAGCTTTGCTAAACATAGCTAACACAGAAATCCTGGGGCTGGAAACCATGTCCTAAGCCAGGGAGCTGGCTTTGATGCCTCCAAGCTGCTCCAGCCCAGTCATCTTGACTAGACAGTTCCCAATGTAATTAGGCTGCACCTTAAGCTGGGTGACCTAGAAACCAGGACCGATGGAAGCACATATACTCCAAATCTCCATGCCTAAATGGGTGATGTCTACTGGAGTCCTTATACAGAGTTAGTCCTCAGTACAAAGAGAATCATGTTACTGGCCGCAAATTAATTAAACTGGAAATTCCTATTCTTTTTAGGCACTATCTTATGTTTCACTCAATAGACAGTAGAATTCACTGTGGTTCAGAAACCCAAAACATGATCTATGCCTCCCTTGAAGTTCAGGGTAATATATTTGTCAGTCCTTAAGTGACTGAATCTGGCACTATGACATGAATGATATGCCTGTGGTTAAGAAAATATTCAGAATACATTCCTAAAGCAACAAGGCAACTTCTAGCTCAGCTTTGATAAAATATATCATGCCATTCAGTTTTCATACTCCTATGAGCTAGCATTCCCTCTATATCTGCAGATTACTTATATGGTCTTCATCACTTTAGCATTTTGGTGCTATGAGATATGCACATTATAATATGCAAAACTTTAATGAGTAACTTCTTGTCTAGAGAATTAATGGGAATTCCAGATAGGTGAGATTAATAGTTCTTACAGGCTGAGTGGCTCAAGTGACTTTAAACAGGATGTGGAGCTGGCTGCTCATTCAAATTCAGCCTGGGTGAGTGGTTTCCAATATTCTTCCTTTGACAAATGAGGAACAGGACTGGCTGCTGTGAAAGCATCAGGGGTGAAAAGTCAAAAAGTTACCGGGACTTGGCATGAAGGAGCCAAGATTTAGCAAAAGAGGCTGCAGGGAGTTTCAGATGAAAGTGAGAATTATGGTGTGGGTGGCAGTCACTGGTGACCTTCTGGGCTGGGGTAGCAAGGTGTTGTATAAGCCCCCTCTGAGCCAATAGGTCTGAGTAGGGGGAGCTGGAATGGATGCAGCAAGACACTGTGCAGGTCAATTTGAGGTGCACAGGCAGAGTGGTATGTGGGGAGTTAATATAAAACCTTCCTAACATGCTGCTGGCTTACTGCCAGCAATATTAAATCCTTGACTTTCTGCTCACAATATACACAGGATGAAATTTATGAACACATTGCTCAGAAAAGAGTCCCTGATCCCCACACAAGCTGTACATTTCTTTTGGCATCTTAGTTTCTTTCAGTGTTTAATCCCTCTTCACCTCCCTTGTCTTTATCTGCAAAGTCTTTTCAGCAGCTGAAAGAATATGGTTCCTAATACTTTAAATGAAGTAACACATTTACATTTTGGTGTAAATTTGGTATTGTTTGCTTTTTCCCTCCTCTTTTCTTTTCGCTTTTTTTTTCAGTGAGATGTCATCACCTCTTGGATTTTAGATTATAAAATGCAAGGAGGTTTTTGTGTGAATTGAGGAAGGATGAAATGTGTGTTGACAAAATTGTACTATGAAATTGAGGATTGCAAGAGGTTGTTTAACATTTTTACTCACATGTTTTTCATGGCTCTTTTTATATTCAGTTCCATATTTATATATAGCCTTCATGCTTTTCATCATGCACATTTTGATATTGTCAATTTAAAAAATCAGAAAACATATTTATCTTTTATAAAAAATTTAAATTGTGAAATTGTGCACAGTAACTGCACACCTACACAATGAAGTGTTTTACCTGTACATATAAAAAAATTGAGAGAATTTTATTAATTTCAGTGCTACCTTCAGGACTAAAAAGAATTTAAAAATGATATGCAGAAGTAAGCAGTCCTATCTTCTCAAAAGTCACTGATGTCCAAAGGAGATAATAAGGGCACAGCTGCAGCCACTCAATGCTGGGACACCCCTTCGCTTCCCTGAGGCACTTGGAGCAGTGGATGGAGACTACCATCAGCTGGCCATGGGAAATGTTCCCACACACAGTCATAGGATAAGAGCATGTTTTTCTTCTAACCTAGATGTGAGGGAAGCCTGATGCATACTACACGTTTTGGGAAATGCAAAGAGGGATGCAGGAAAGACAGACAAAACACTATGTATGTGTATAGGTGGACTTGCAAAAGCTGACAGGTGGAAAATCAGCATTACAGCTGGCTACTTCCAGCTTTGACAACATATGAAGATGGAATGGAGTGGGCTTCAGAAGGATTTTTATTTTTCTAATTTCACATGGACAACAACATTAATTTGAGCTTGCTAATAATCACAACTTTCTAATGAAAATGTGCATAGTGAAAAGATGAGATGATATTATTTTGAGCTTGTTAAATGTTTGCCCAAGCAACCAGCAGACCTTTGAGTCAGCTTGGCATCCCAGAGATGTCATGAAGGTCCTTTACAGGTACTAGGTCCTTTTTCTATTGATGAGAAGGTAAGACTAGAATCTAAAACACTTTCTTTTGAAACACTCACCCAGCTCTAACTGAGGGCAGGTTGTATAAGGAAGGTTTGCTCTACTTCCATTCTGTAAGTAGTAGTCTTTATCTTCACCCAGAACTGTCAGCCCTTATCCTCCATGAATGCCACATGAGCTTAAAAAAAGCATTTTTAAAAGTATTTGTTTATTATTTATTTACACATATATATACACTTTCCATCCCATGAGAATGACCTGCAAATAATAGATCAAAACATGAGAGCATGTTGGAACATGTTTGAGCTGAAGCTATGGGTATGCTTCAGAGAGATGACAAAGTTTCTCATTTATAGAGTTCCTTTCATAGCATAAAATTATCTATTTATATGGTTGATATTGTTTTATACAAAATTATGGGCTTTAAGCTTATTGTGATCATGCAAGATTGAGATGTTTCACGCAGAATAAAAAGTTTTGGGAAAATGATGGCAGTGCTGAGCAACAGTCTTAAATATATTCTAGTCGTTAGGGCCAAGTGAGTGAATGAAATAGGGAGCAGCATTATACCATTCTAGAAATCTATGCTGCGGTTGTGTGGTTGCAGCTCTGTTCTGCTCATCTTAAAAAGTATATAATAGAAATAGAAAAGATTTGGAAAATGGTCAGGATTTGTTTTCAAATGATGAGTGACTGTGAGTCCATGATTTCTTTGAGCCTGGAAAAGAGGTGACTTGAGGTCTATGAAACCATGAGTGTCACAGAGATGGTGAACACAGGCCAGTTTGCCTTGTCTTCCAAGAGATGATCTAAGAGTTGTCTTACTGATGTACCAGTGGCAGGTTCCAAACTCTCCAATGAAAGCGGTTCTTCCTGTGATGGAAATGTAAACTTTGCAAATAAAACTCTATTCAGATGTGATAAACAATCTTCCTTATTTCTTCTACCTTTACCTTCTCTGTAACTTTGGACATTATATAAAAGACTAGGCTGGGAGCTGATAGCTCCCAGCTGGCTTGCTGGAGTGATTTCTCTAGAGCAGCAAGGACTCAGTAGTAAAAAACCCAAAACTAACCCAAATAAAATCCATCAGGCCACACTTCCCTTTAAAATGGACTGAAAGCAACTAAAGCTAATTGACTAGCCACTACAACTCACATTGCTAAGTTCAAGAATGCTGTTCAGACGCAATAGATCTCATATTTGTTAGTCCAGGAAGACAGGAATGGGATGAATTCTTTGTAGCTGTTGTTTCATACACTACTCCTTAGGCAATGAGAGCTTTATTGCTGAGACTACTGACACTAGATCAGATCTTTGGGAAAAAAACCCCAAAACCTACAAACATTTTATTTTGTGAATTATTACAGTTGTGGAATGAATCCCTGCTGCTGTCTTGAGTAAGCTGGGGCTGACTAATGTCTGCAGCCACAAGGAAGGAAGGTTTTGTAATCTACACTCTCTCTCAGAAGATACAATTCCAACTGCCATACTAAATCACAGGGAGCGCTGCTTCTTGTCGAAAGTCTGAGATTAAGGCAACAACAATTTTCTTTTCTTAACTCTGTTTCTTGTTCTTTGTCCATCTGTCTTTAAACAAACAGGCAAGCAAAACCAAATAAAGCTGAAGCAAAATAAATAAAAAAACAACAAAACCTTTCCAGGATGATCTTCTCCAAACCAACACTGCATTTCAGAAGTGTCTTCTTCTAGGATCTTGAATGGAATGAAATTTTACAAAAAGACACTTTATGCAAGAAATCTGTGTTAAATTAATGGCCATCACTCATAGCCCATTTTAAGACAAGGCTGAAGAGACTGATGTTTTACTCTTCAAAAAACAGGACGACTGTTTTTAGCATTTGTATTAGAGCATCTTTAGTTGTACAAAGCTGTAAAGTGCTGATGAGAACTGATCCTACCCAGTGGAGGGTGGCAGAAAGGGGCCCTGCCCTCCCATGGCTCCTGTCACCTTAGCCACCTTCTGCTGAGGTTTTCTCTATGAATTTCTGCCATCCTTCTTCAGGCATGAGGAGGTATTGTTTAGTCTTCTGTAGTGCACAAACAATCAGGAATAAATTAGCTTTCCACAGCAAATAAAATTCAGTTGTTTCTCTCCAAAGAGCAAAACCAATGCATTTTTTGAGTTATCATTTTAGTTACCATAAAGTCAGCTTTCTGGCTGTTTTCTCATAAAGTCATACACAGCAAACAGCCATGCTGCTCTGCAGTCCTTTGTCCTCGACTACACTGTAACCCCTTTCCTTCAATTCTCCCAGCCCCTGCAATTACTGGCGCAAGCCTTCTTATAATAAGAACAAGAGAAAAACTAGATCAGAGTTACAGTAAGCATTTTAACCACAGCACTCCCTAAACCAAACACTTCTCAGTCACATGAAACCCATTCGTGTTGCAGGTGATCTTAGCAATGGTGGGGTGGTGTCAACAACAGCAATGAAAGAACAAGGCAACTTGTCTAGATAGGCGCCTTTTCAGAGCACACTGCTCTTATACTTTGCTTTCACAGACCCACCCCTTAACTTGGAAACTGGTCACACCTTGAAATATACATGGGATTGTTGTAAAGGGACCTTTATTCCTGAAGACCTCTGTATTTCTCAGGTTATGAACGTTTTTGCAGCACTGTTGGACATGGAGGTCTTACAGAAGCTGAGGTCACATTTTGCTGGATGGTTTATGGACCTTTGTAAAAAACATACATATACAGACTTAAACGTGTGTTTGTGGTTTATGATTATAAAAAAGACTATTATTACAGACTGTATTTTGTTAGACTCTCCTGATAACAAGAAAAATGGACAATTTTGCAATACACAAACCTTTTTTTTCATTAGAACAAAAGCAATGAACTTCAGAGAGCAAGCTGGGATCAGTGACTCTAACATAATTTAATTATGCTAATCAGATTGAGAATTGGAGGGAAAAGGTGACTGGTATCCATGGAAGGAAAGGTCCTAGCAAAGAGAGATGTGAGAATATTGTCAACCTCATGGGGGAGAGAGAGGAAGATAATTATCACCTCAGGAGATGGGTCATGGGGTAAATTCCAATGTGCACTACACAGCCATGTATTTAAAACCAATATCTACAGAAAAAATTTATAGTCAAACCAAGTTAAGGGAAACAAAGGTACAAATATGGGTGCATTCTTTTTTTCTATCTTCCTCTGCTCTAACTTTCTGTAGGAAATTGCCTCTCTCACAGCTCCTGATACACATCAATCTTTAAGAGAGAAAGTATGGCCTGATGAGGTGAGGTAGCTTAACTCCAGGTGCCCTGTCAATAAATCAGCAACAGAGTTAGGAGCTGTGACCTCTCTCATCCTGATGAACCCACCAGACATAACTCCTCGCTCCTGCTGGAGGCTGAAGTTGGATCTCAGTTGAATGGTTTTCTTCCTTCTATGTTATTAGCTGTGTCTGAAAATGTTGTTTTATTAGGCAGCGTTGATTCTAGGAGAAAATAAAAAACTGAAATAAAGGTTGAAGAATAAAATCCACCTCTGAACTTTGGAACAGCATGAAAATGAAAGCTGTTGGGAAGAATGTCTGCCTTTTAAATCACTCAACTGGGACAATAAGCAAACAGCTGGGTCTGGTGGAGCAGGTTCACTCTCTAGAGGGAAATAGTTTACATAGGATGAGCATTTATATTTCCCCTTTATTGTCTGATTGAATGCATAATAAAAGACAGTCCAAGTGAGAGAGAGATCATTAGCATCTGTTAATATAGGAGGATTTAATAATTTGACATATCCTGGCCAAAGGATGGGACGGAAAATTGGAGAGAAAGTAAAAAAGATAAATTAAAAATGATGTCTTCCCTAACTTTCATTGCATTATTAAAGCTCTTTCCATCTGATCTCAAATGCCATGTGGATGGGTCAATTTGCAGATTGCCATGGACATCCTAGTTCATGTAGGCACTTCAAGACAAGCTGTCATAAATAGTTAAGTTGCCCTGGGAGCAGCGCCAAAATGCATTTCAGTGATGACTGCAGAGATGCCTGCTAAAAAGCAAACAGCACATTAGGCAGCCCTCAGAGTTATTGTGCAAATGGAGTGTGAAATTCCGGTCCATTGCTCTGCACTATAACTTTTTGTCTCCCTGATAATGATTAAGAGAAGCTTTGCTTGATTTGATGGTGGGTGGAAAGAAGGGTGTGAAAAATGGAAAAAATCTCCTTTGGATGTGTCACTTGACCTTCAGGAAACTCCAAGGGAGGTTGGTTGCCTGATTTACACACAGAGGAATTAACTGGATTTGTTTGTTCTAAAATCTGGTGCTGAATTGAGAAGCCCAGGGATGCATGATGTGGAATCACCATGAAATAAAATGTCCCAAGCAGTTATTAAATATTTAAAAAGCAATCCTAACCTAACTGTTGGTTGAAATGAATGAAGAGGGAAAGATCATACTGTAGCCTTTGGGAAGAAATGCTATGCTTAAAACCCACAAGATCAGTACTGATTTGTGGTTCTGTGTTAATTTACTGGAAATTATTTTTTTTGCACTTTCATTATTATTATTAATGATAACACTTCATACTTTCAGACCATCTTACATCTCAAAGTATTTCAAATAATTGAGCCTCCTAGTCATAGAATGATTACTGCTGGTGGAGCACAAAGTGCAGTGCCTTAAAAGGTGGGTAAGTATCATCCCATTTTACCTCTGAGATGTAGAGGGATGTAGCGATTTGTCAGGGCTCGCTTTGGTGGCAGATGCAGGGTCAGAACATAAATTTTCTGACCTGTAGCTCCACTTAACTGTGCTGCCTGTCCAAAGCATTTGTTTCATCTGTCTTCTGCTACCAACTGATAGGCACAAAAGTAACGGCCTAGGAAAATGACCCAAAGATTGCTGAAATCAGTGGCAGTGCTTTGAAGGAGCTTTAGAGCAGCCTTAAAATTTGATCTTTAACTTCATGTGCATTTTATGTTCTGCTTTTCAAACAGAGGGACCATTTAGGTTTTAAACAATGAATGCCTCCAAAATTGTGAATTACCTTTGAAACCTCAGAGGCAAACCAGAGAAAGCAGGGGTTTAGTCTGCTTAAGCACTAGGCTAAACTTCTTCCTGTAATTGTTTTTTGTGTCATGCAGTGGATAAAATATATTATAGTGTTCAAACACACACATTGGGCCAAGCTGTAGTTCTTCCAAAGAACAGATTCAGGCAAAGCATTTGTGGATTTGTCACTACCCCAGTTTTTACAGAAAACAGGATGAATGCCTTTGATTTGCAGTGAAAAGCTTTCATCAGTCACCATTTGTTACTGAAAAAAAGAAAAGAAATAGAAAACAAAGCTTAATCAGTAACTGAAAACTAGCAGGGAAAAGTTTGCTTGTGGATCTTATGACATCCTGTGTAGTTTTTCAATAGTTGCTGCAAGTTTTACTAGATTTAGAGGCTAGATTAGCTACCTCTGGGGAGAGAAGATGAGACTTTCTTTCTGCCAGTTGAACAGTTATACTAAGTACTATGTAAGAAGTCCATGAAAGCTTTAGTGAGGCCTTGAGAGTATGCTATGATCAATTAACTAGATCAGTCTAATCCCCAAATTAAAGACATTATCCAGGCATCACAGAAGGCAAGGAAACTACACCAAATTGGAGTCACATCCTATCTAAATGAGAAGAAACAAAGTAAGAAAAAGAAGAGATGAATTATATACTCACTGCTAAAGCTGAAGCAATACATTTCCAACTTAAAAATGCAGCTCTATTGTGTTGGAAAGCTCCGTAGTGGTAAATAATAAAAATATTAGTTTTCCTACTGCCTGTCAAGAATGAGCAAAATGAAAAAAAAAACCAAAAAAAAAAACCCAAAAGCCCCCAAGAATACTGAGTGTCATATATTGTGTTTCAGTCACTGTAGGGACCAACACAAAGATGCCTGTGGCTTGTGTCTTTTCTCAGCTGACAGATATAGGCTGATGGATACTTGCTTTCCATCATAAGACAGTACCTGGAGAAGCCAGTTGAAACATGGGTGACTTTGGCTGCACACTTACACACATGGGACACAGCAGCACATACTGGGATATGGAGAGGGTCTGCTTGGCCTGGCTGACTGGCCTTTGGCTCTGAGGTTCTGACGTAAGTGAATAGTCCTAGCTTGCTGAGCACAGGGTCTGAGACCACTTTGTTTCAGAGTGACTTTCCTTGGTTCAAGTTAAACTGTTCCTGTTGTACAAACGAGATAGATGGCAGAAGCACCAGCATTTTACCAGAGTCAAATCCATGTATACATGCACAGAAGCTTGGAGTAAGCTTCTTTACTCTGAAGTTCATAGCACTTCAATTATTCCCAGTATGGATTTTTTCCTATAGTGAGTATACAAAGAACACCAGCTGAGGCTAATGGGCATTTGGAACAAGGGAGTAGCTTTGGACAAACACTGTAGAATTAAGAATTTGTTTGACAAATTTAGTCTCCTTCTGTATTTGCAGATTATTCATGAACAGACTTGGATTTGTTCGAATCTGCAGAGCTGGTCAAACAGAATTTGCCAAGTCCTAGGCTCTCTCAGCAGTGTCCTTGACCTGGTTTGGAGAATATATTTGTGCCTAAAAATATCCAGCTAATATCACAAGGGAATATAAAGGAGAATAATGAAATAAGATGGCTTTCCAATGAGTTTTCAGTTCTGAACCTGACTTGTCATCAAATACTTTAGCTGCTGTTCACCTGACTAGATGAGCAAGCTCCCTGACTCACAGGAGGCTGAAATAAGTGTTTTGACTTTGCTACTTAGATAACCTCCAAAGCTTTATGAATAGGAAAAATGTGAACACAGGTGAATCCAACCAGAATTTTAGTTGTTTTCAATATAATTTCATCTCTGAACTGACTTCCTTCTTACCTATGTCTTGAAAAAATATTCAGTGGTTTATTTATTTACACAATTTAGTTTCTTGGCTACTAAAGAGTGTCAGTCACAGATGTTGACTTTTTTTTTTCACAAACCCACCCAGTGTTTTCAAGCCAGTTGCATAAATGTGATAGAAATAACCTTTTCTTTTTAGAAATAGCTTTTTGAGCATAAAAAACTATGTGAGTAGTTAATAAGTCCTATGCAAGTAGTCCACAAATCCTATAAAAAAAGGAATAATAGATTTTATTCAATGTGTCCAAATGCTTTTTACGTGTCTGTTTTGTACTCTCTGTTCAGTATATTTTTTTAATATATGCACTGCATATCAGAAGAGAGATTTGAGCTTAAAATATCAACCTTTTTAATTATTAACAATTATGCTATGTGATTAGTATAAATAATAACCAAGTTCTATTGAACTTTTACCAACTGGTGTGCAAAGACCCTAGGGATGATAAAACTGCTACAAAGCACATTCAAATCCCAGCAAGGTCACATGTTTCAGCTTTTGGAGGCTCTGTTTCTAAAATGAACACTGAATTTTATCCTGCATGCTGTGTGCAGTTTCAGCTAGATAAGGTCTGCAATGTTTCAAGAGTGAGTTTCTGGCAGGTGTATATGACATTTAAAGAGATATTTTCTATATTAGAAATTTACTGCATGACTCTTCAGGTAAACCTTTCTAATAGAGTCTTCTTTACTCATGAACTTTGTCTATTCTAAACAATGAATCAAATTTACTTTAATAATTTCACAAGGTCCCTTTAAATCAATACCATTGTTTCATACATACTAATTCCTCACCCTCCTTCAGCCAAATTTACTATAATGTGAGGAATGCTGTTGGAGGCTCAGGATTTCTTAAATGCTCTGGATATAAGTAGGAAATATGAAGACATTGTATCACTCTGAGTATTAGTAGCAGATAAATTTTCCATTTTATTATTACTACTTTTCTGAGCACTGCTTAACTGGAAAGCAAATCAGATGGGAATTGCAAATGGTGCCTTTAAATTCATCCCAACAATATTTATTTAGGAGCTAATAATTTTTGGCAGAAGCATGAGAAAATTTTAATTCCAGGTGTTCAATGTAATGGTGGTGAATTTTGGTTTTTACTTGATGTTTATAATGCCTTAGCATAGTTGTTTTTGTAGCTTTCTAAAGCTTCTTTTAATTTTTTTTTTTTTATTATTTTTGGACTGGTTGAAATATATCATACAGGAGAGGCCTCAGTGGAGGAAAATGCCAGATAATAAACCAGAGCTGAAATTGTTTTGTGTTACATATAAACTGGAAGGGTTATGCCCTGTACAGCTGGATAGACAATGGCCAAGGCTTTCAATTTTTAACATTATTTTACATCATATAATGACAATCATATATTCCACAACAACTGATGAATATATTTGTGGTCTGGAAACCTGAACACCCTTGAGGAAAATGCTGCAGCCAGTGACAAACCTCCTGAGCATACTCTAACATACAGACAGCCTGAACCACTCAGCACTGGGGGTGGATTACTAGAGTGTGAGGAGAAAACAGGAAGAATAGATCAGGGTGTTATCTCCTTGCTTTTGGGACACAAGCAGACATATTGAGGAAAGTGTTACAACATAAGGTCACACCTTTTTTTAAGAGGTGAAGGAGTTATAGATAACCCAGGTAGGAGCATAGATCTTTCCTTAGTTTAGAGTTTTATCTAGTCATTGAATAGAAATATTTCCAGCAGTGAATTTGTTTTCCTTTAAGAGAAAGCAACTCTACAAGTCTGTAAAGAAGAACAAACCTGAAAAAAAAGCAAAACTCAAACCGATTCTGACATCAAATGAAACATCAAACTGGGCTTCTCCAGCACCCCTAACCATGATCCTTCTGACATACCTCAAAATTGTAATTTCCAATATCTTGCATACCCCTGTTAGACTGAGAGGACTCCTGATCTCTGTGGTTTGCTCTTTTACCTCACCAAATTTTGCATCTGAAATGTTCTCTCCTTCTCTTGAATGGGAGAAATGCTTTGAGAGGAAAGTCAGGCACAGCTTGTGCAACTTGTGCTCTGATCACCCACTGGTGACCCACTGAGGCATGGTGGGCTCATTTGTAACAGATCTCCTGTTGTCCTGGGACTGTATAACCTCTCCTCTGTATTATTTTGGCTCTTCCTCTCTGTGTGAAGAAAAGGGGAAAAGAACAACTACACTGGAGGCAGGAGGCTGAGGGTCTACCTGCAGTGGATCTGGTACTGACAGGAAAACAGATGATGATATCAAAATGTGTTCCCTGTCTGGTCTCTGCCTTTAGAACACTGTGGGCTCCTTTCCACAGCTTCTCAAACAGCATCTTCAGGACACTTGTTCTGAATGATCCTCGCAAGAGTTTTAAGTATCAATTTGTTTCTGATGAGATATTCTGTGTTTATTCCCTGTGTGGTTTTTCATAAGATCTATAGCCGGTTGATATCATGAACTATTACAATCACACACTCTCAAAGTGGCATAATGAGATTTTCTTCCTTTATCTGCAGTGTTCTTCTTCAACATTTTCCATAAAGACACTGTTTGTGATGAATTCATCCCTCTGATTGTAATGTAATTTGCATTTATATTGTAAGTTAGAATTTTGGAATAAAAGATTCTAGCTTTGTTTAAAACTTTGTGGCTTAGAAAATCTCATACAGTACAGATAAGTATAGATAAAAAAATTAAGCAGCCTTTTGTTTAATTAAGTAGGATTTTTGTCTGTGCAGGTGAGTCCTTGGATATTGTAAAAATTCTTATCTAAATCTAATGTTTAGGTCACTTTTTAATACACAACTTGCTTGAAAGCTTAAAATAGACAAAAATTTATTTAAATAGTTAAGGATATTTGCTGCCTGTGAATCTTGAATATAAATTACTACAAACATCTATCTTCTGAGAAGTAAGCAATATATTGGACTTTGTTATTTTAATTTTCTTTTCCCAACTTCCTTCATCATGCACCTGTCAGTGAAATCCATCTACTTTCCAGTCCATCAAATAAACTTGTAATAGCATTTGGTTTTGACTGGTTTTGAATAACAACTTTCAGAACAAGATGGAAATTCAGTAAACATGAATTGTGAATCTGGTCCGAAATAGATGTTTCCTACTGTGAGGAAGTAGTTGTCAGTTTTTTTCTGCCCCTAGCCAGTCATTCTTGCCCTGTGGCAGCAATGTCTTGCTTTTCCACCCCTCATTCCATTATTTTGGGGTGCTCAATAAATCTGGTAACTAAAATGTTCCAAGTTAAAAAAAGTTAGCTAGCAAAACATTGTTTTAAACACTTGAGTCATTTTACAACCAATGCTATTATATCATGGAGTTCTTAATATCCTGGTATGAAAATCAAAGGAATAAATGTCTTCATGCTGAGAAGAAGGCCTAAACTGATTATTAAATGACCGGATAAAGATTATGGCTGGGTGCCAAAAGTTAGACTTGGTGTTGCATGGTACTGGCTTAGCATTAGACTTGATAGCCTACAGGATGAAAGAAGAATTAATTCTTGTACCCATAACAATTTCAGTGTCTTCCCTAAGACTGAACGACTGGTAAAGTAGCTTTGGAATGGTGGACATTTGCCTTCTAACGTCATGGACCAAACCCCAACAGTTCCTGTTGAAAAACAAAAAATTAGGCAACCAGCAGGCAACCATCAGACAGTAAAATTCATTTGATATGATTTTAATATCTGTGGTCCTCTATAGGTATGATTTGTTCATACAGGGCTGGAAGACTCCTTGCCCCATTTCAAATAAAGCTGCTTTATAAAGGTCCTTGAAAGGAAAGCTCAGGCTGTTATCAGATCACATCTGCCACACAGTAGTTCAGCTTAACAACTCTCAAAACAAGCTAGTAGGAATGTGTTAAATCTTGCTTATATAATAAGTCTTAATTTCTGTGTTTCTGATGCTGTTTGACATGGCCTGCATAGCTGGAATATTTCCTGGTTTACACATCCTTTTAGTTGGTCTTTTATTTTCCTTGCATTTTACGCAGATTCAGGTAGTCCTTTGTGAGGTAACAAAAAGTTTGAAAAAGTGCCTTAATGTTTGAAAAAGTGCCTTTATATTTGAAAAACTGCATGTCAGGTAATGGAGATAGGAGTGCTGCAGGAAGACTGTGTTCAAGGGAACCTGACTTTTACCACTGAGTAGGAAAACATAGATTATTCTTGCAAGATTTGTTCTCTAGAATCACAGGCAATTTAGCAGCATAGCTGCATTTAGCAGAAGACATAATGGTCTTTCCTTTTAAGGCTTTGACACTGCCAGCCTGTGTACATTTTTATGCATACAAAACATACACTTTGAAGTTCAACCAGTCAGTTCTAAAAGCTATTTTTCTCGTGTGCTTATTACTCATCTGTCAAGAAAAAAATGCATATTTTGTAGGTGAATTGAAAGGCCCACTTTAAAACTGAGAAGCACTAGACTGTTTAAGATCAGCTTTAATAAGTTAGCAGTATGAGTGCTGACATTTTAAAATGACCTACGAACAGAACAGACTACAAAGTTGAAACTCATCTCCAGTTTAACCCTTGAAGTCCTAACTTCAGGCAGAGATGAGAAGGTAGCCCAAAAAATGTCTGTAAACACTGTGCTCAATGCATTATTTTTATGGGTATAAATAAATGTGTCCAGATTTCCAAGTTTGTTTGTGCTTTCATTTGGAAGAAAATAAAGGCTAAGGAGAGTATCTCCTGAGCTGTAAGAGAAACAAATTCATGAACATTTGTCAGAGTGTTTGCATAGTCCTTCTCTTTAGACCTGAAAGATGAGAAGCATCTGGAAGAGAAGCAGAAGAGACAAGAGCAACAGCTACTTTGTGCACACCTTGCTCAGTCAGTGAAGGATGAAAACACAGCCCAATTCTGGGGCCATAGCAGCACCTTCCAGGAGAGCATGGGGCATGGGCACACAGAGAAGGCCCAAAGCATCAGACGTGCCCCAGATCTGGGGAGAAATGTAGGAATGAGGCAGCAAGAAGGAGAAGAACCTGTAGGCTGAATCTGATAACTTCATCTGCAAAATCAAACCTGTCTCTTTTGGTAGGCAGCTGTTGGCTTCAAAAGTGCGAATGGTGTTTGATAGCAGCATTGTCTGAGAACTGGAGACCAAGACATTCAATAAATGCAGTAATGAGAGGTTTGGCATCTTGCACAGAAGATCCCACACTCCATACCAAACCCCACAGTTAAAACTAATTGGCGAATATGAAGGGTGAGGAACTATTTTACAGATTAGAGCAAACCTGCAGTTATGCATTGAATAATGGAACTATTTTGTGAAAATATAATGAAATGGTGTATGAATAATCCTACCTATAGCTACAACATGTTGAAATGTTTATTTACAAATATGTGTCTACTTTTCTAATCTGTTAAGAAATAAAATAAACATTATCCCCATGTAAGTCCTTCTAGAGAAGACTGGTTTTGAAAAATGCTCCTGTTGAATCTTTTAGCCCACAATTAAAAAAAAAAATCCTTGTATTTATCTTACTACACCCAAGTCCAGGAAGACTGTCTATGAAAATACAAGAGACCTTTTTTTTAACAATTTTAATTCAGTGGTGGACTCTCTGTCACGTTTAATTAAGTTCCTCTAGTTTCCTCCAAGCATAACATTTCTCTTTTTATTGAAATGTAGCAAATAAACATGTATAGGAAGACATGCTTATCATTCAGCCAAGGCATTCTAATGTATTTAGACCTGGTGTAACAAAAGCTCAAGAGCAAAGTGAAAGGTAATATGGTATGGGAGTGGGGGGGACAAAGTTACAAGGGATGATATCACTTGCCTTGTATATTTGGGTTTTATTTTCTTTTTAGAAAACATTCAAAAAACCTTACTCTACATTGCCTAGATTTCAAATCATCTGAGGTCTTGGCTTGCGAAATGCAGATGCTCTCTGCAGAACCTGAAGACACCATTGGCAAGTGCTGCAGGAAGGCAGGTGGTGTTTTTTGCCATGTCTGTGGGTTGAAGCTGCTATATTGGGTGCATGTGAATCAAACTCAGACTATGCCTTTTCATCAGGTCCTCTGACAGAAGAAAGTCAGCTGGGCAGGCTTTGGCTTTGAATGTACTTCATCTTTTCTACAGTAAAGACTGTGTAGTTGCCTAGTACTTCTTTCAAAGCTAGCAGTGCTGGTTTGAAAGAAAATGTATTTCTCAGGACACTTGGCTGTCTGCTTACTCAGTCAATTTCTGTCTGCCCACCTGACTAACCGTGTGTACCAGGGTTCTCACCATGATATCTTCAGTACCAGATCTAAATGTATTCTAAAGAAGAATCTAAAGAAGAAAGTTAAAACTTTTCTTTCTTCTGCTGCCTCTCACCACCTCCCAGAATACATATTGGCATTTGCTTGGAACAAGCACTAAAAAAGTATCAAATCCTCGTCAAAAGAAGTTAAACAACAGGGGGATGGAAAAAGGAATAGAACTAATTTTTTGTAAATTGTTTATTTATGAGCTCATGATAGTTCTCCGAAGAACAGAAAAGGAAAGGCAGGCCAAGGAAATACTTAAAGGATATCTCTTAAGTTTCTGAATGTTCCTCTCCTTAAGTGGAACAATCCAGGATTTTGATTCATAATACACAAAACCCTGGAAGTAATAGATCTGAGTTCTATAATGTGAGTTAATTTCCTATTAATATAACAAGTAAAATGTTAGACATGCTTAATTCAAGAGCAAAAAAGCATTTAACATCAATATGTGTTTTTCATCTACTATAAGTGACACCCAGCTATACCACCCAGGCACCTTAAATACCCTTGTCTTGTGAAGCATAACACTGACATCTTACTTAGATTAGAAAATAAATGATTTTACTTGTCTTTATAAAATTTTAAATCAGCACCAGACAGTGGAGCTAAAGAGCCACAAGCAACACTTGGAGCACAAGCAGGAAAATGAACTTAAGGTTTCTTTTCTACATGTTTGTGTGGAGTATGTGTATTTACAAAATAGTCAAGCAGGTATAGCTCATTTCTACATGCAAGTGTTAAGTCATAATATATCTGATTGAGTGCAAAGTAAGAAGAAAGTATGTTATAGGCCAAATTGAGTCCTGTCACAAAGGAAATAACTGGTGAATTCAGAAGTGAATTTTGTCCATTGAAAAAAACACGGTACCTATTCTTTCTGGTTCCTTTGGAATAGAAACAGAAAATGCACCTATAAAGTCTTCCCCATTCAATTTATTTCATGCTTCATGCAAATGACTTAAGGCCTGTTCCAGTGAAATTGTGGGAGACTTGGTCCTGCAGTGCTTGTTGAGATGGGGAGAGGCAGAGCAGGGCAGGTTCACACCGGACAGGGGAGAAGCAGCTGTCTGTACCATCATGTTTCTGAAAGGTTGAACAATTTCACAGAACAGCTCCAGACTGTTATTTTAAAGGAAGTGACAGAGGGCTGCTGAGAAGAAATTGCACATGGACATGCTGTGCTGAGATGCAGCAAAAAGGCTATAATTTAAGGTCCACTCTTACTGTTCTAAAAGCCTTATCTGGCACAAGGAACGCAAAGGTTTTTGCCTTATTAGTGATAAAATGTAAGTTTGGAGGGTTTTTTCTGTACGAAAAAATGTTTAGCTCCTTTAGGAAGACTTGAGGATCTTCCTGCTCTGATCTGCAGCTTTAATACTATTGTGTTTTTCACACAGATCTCATCCAACAGTTCATCAAAACAGACTACCTGTGCTCTTCTATACTGCAGTCTTTTTCCACCATGGGAACTCAGACATGATGATGGTGAGTTTGGGATGCACAGAGATATCTCTACACAAAATCTGGATCATCTGTGCATTATTAGAGCTGATATCCTCTTTGTAAGAATTCAGCCACTAGAGAGACAGAGTCACAAGCATGCGAGTAGTTTTGATTCACTGCCCTGCAGCTATTGTTGAATTGTAGCACATTCATTTTAAAAATCAATTGGTATCTAGTTAATGTTTGCAATAGTGAAATAGGATTGAGTTGGATGTTGAAACCCAGGGACATTGTACAGTTGGTGACTGAAAATGAAGAGGTAATTGTCTTCACTTTGACTGCCTTATGTTGATATTATTCATATAAGTACACCAATAAAAATGGTTGCTTCAGCCCCTCATTTCATTCACTAGACAAAATAGAAGCTTATTTCCTTTTCTCAATTGATAATAGTTAATTGGTAGGCACTGCAGTCTGGAACAATACCTTGAGGAATAGTTATTAACTTCACCTCTGAGCTAAATCCTTTGGCTCCTGAGCTTGTTTAAGCAGAGATCACTGAGAAGCATGCACCCTGAAATTATTTTCAAAATGACTGCTACATACAGAAATCCTTTCCATTGTCTGGAAGGGAGGATCCTCTGCTCCATTATTTCTGTCTGCTACTGGAAAATGTTCTTGGTATTGCTACATAGTTTTTGGGGCCATGCCTCCTTCTATTTATTCTGAAAGAAATTTGCAATGTTTTTGTGAATGAGGGTTGTCTGGAAAGGACATGGTGTTGGGACAATCTCAGTGGCATAAAGCTTTGCTTAATTATAGGTGGGCAGGGTACAGATAGCAGCATGTGGGCTGCCTCAGTAGGTTTCAAATCTACTTGAGGAGGGATTAGGGGTGGTGTTCAAATCTGAGCATCCATGTTGTGCTTGGCTTCTCTGTTGTCACACCAAAATAGCAAGGGTGACTACAAGTCTCACAGTGTTTCACTCAAAGCACATTCTCCCTTCAGGAGCAGGATAAATATGGGAACCATGTAAGCTTAATAGTATAAATTGATCAGACTTTGCATTCACAGCTCCCTCTGCCTAACTCAGTCAAAGCTATCCACTTCTCCTGTGGGCCCTCCACAGCTCAGAGATAAAGTGATTTTCCTCATTGTCTTCTCAGTTAAGTTGGTTAGTGACAATTCTGAAATCCTTGGTGGACAATAATTTGTTTCAGAATTTATTTAATACTCAAAAAGCTACATTAATTTCAATGAACATTGTGAGGATGAATATGCAGGACATTAAATTTAAAATGATACTGCTGTGTCTAAAACCACTAAGAGTTTTACCTTTTATTTCTGGGTGAAGCACCTTGAAATTTTGTAGCATGACTATACAAGAGCTCGACTAGTCAGTGCACTCTGCCGCATTCCTTATGTCTAATCTAAGCCTGCTCTCTTTCAGTTTTCTACTCCTGTTTTTACAGCTTTCCTCTGGTTTGTCTCCAATAGTATACACTCTGCTAGGAGTATCAAGAGCTTGGGATATCTTGATATTGGGACAGGACAGAAATGTAACTCCAATGGCACAAAAGTATGAACTGGGTAACTAGGGACAGAGCAGGGATGCAAGGTAACAGCTTCATGATGAAGCACTTCTGCATTTCTGAGGGTGACTAAGGAAGACAGTACATGTCCACTCCCTCAGAGTGTCCCTAACCAGGTCATCACTAAAGCTTTACATTAATAAGCACTACATATAGCACTGAAAAAATAGTAGGAAAGAGATCATCTGGATAATAGACTGATTTTGAGCTCTGTTTGTGGAGCACTGTGGCTCCACAAACTTTTTGAAATTATCCCTCATGGACAGAAGAGTACGTGAAAGTGAGCTAAGACCAAAGCCCCAAGTAAGATAAAAGAAAAGTTCATTTTCCTATTCTTAGGCCTTGTCTACAAAAGCATGTTGCACAAGTTTAATTCAGGTTATTTTTTAAATTGATATAGTTAAAAGTAATACAAATTCTTTATGGATCCAGTTAATTCAATAACTGAACTGAGACAAATCCATATAAATCAGTTATGAACCAAACCTATTCATATGGGATATGGAACAATTTAACTAAATCCATACCTATGCCTAGGTTGTAACCAAAGCAATGCAACTCTTCTGTGTCATCAAGGCTGCAATAACCCATTATTCTATCAAATCTTTTCAATTAAGCTGGAACATATTTTTGAAGCAAGTCAGTATTACTGAAACAATTTTTTAGATTTAGAACTTCTATTGTTTATGTTGTACTTATTGTATACATGGATAAAGTAAGTCTATAATTGAGATTGTTCACTAAGACATCTCTAAAAATGCAGCGGTTCATTTTCAAATACAAATCCTTTCAAGTTTCATGTTATGGACAATATTTTATCCATGTTACCAAGAGGATATTGAGCTACAGAAAAATTTCTGTCAAATATTTCCAAAAGTACTTTTTACTCAAGTCCTTAAACAGATGTGCCATAGCAGGAGGCAGACCAAGAGCACAGAACCTTACATGCCCTGAAATCTTTAGGAGAAACATCAACAGACCTGCATGGCAGCAGCAGCAGGAGGCACTGCTACGACACGGAATGAACTGTGCTGCCAAGTGAATTAAGAGGGATAAGAGCTTTCTTTTGACCCTGCTCCTCAAGTATGAATTTCTGAGCTATTGCCTGTAAATTACAAAGCTTTGATTTTCCAGTGCACAATTTAATACATGCTTTGACCTTTCAACGTGCCATATGAAACTTTGATCCTTACCAGCCGACTGTCAGGGTGAACTTTGCATAAGATGAAAACAATACATTTCAAAATCATATTCTCCCTCCCTTTTAGAAAACCCATAAAATATTTCTGAGGTGGAGAAAACTTGTCTTTATACACTAAGGGTAAATGCTACAGAAGTGCTACGTTTTAATGGCTATGGTCAGAAGCCTTGATTATCAAGACCTTTATGCAAGGTTGATACGAAGCACAGATTGTCTAGGAAGAAGATAAATGCCTAAGAAGAATATAAATCAAGAATACTCAAAAGAATATTCTTACTTCAGCCTTACCTTGGAAAGGATGGGGAAGTCACTGACAGGGCAGTCCATTGCTCAAAATGACTTTGGAACTAGGAGGTAGTTGTATCATTTCATGCACAATTATAGGGTGAGTTCAAAAGGTCTAGTTCATTCCAAATTAAGAAGAGCTGAGAGATTTCTGAACTGCTCACCTGAGAACAATGAAAATTTCATAAACACAAAATCCTGTGATATTTCTAGTCTTGCTAATGCTAAGAAAGTAAGAAAAAAGAAAACAAACCAAAAAACCCAGCAACCTCAGGATGAAGAAACTAACCCAAAAGCCCAAACAGAAAAAAAAAACAGCACAGAAAAAAGGTGAAAATAAATGTTTGCAGCAGAATGTACTACTTAATTTATTTTTGTTTGTACTGGGCTTTTTCTCTCTGGAAGCCCTATAAAATCAGATTGCAATATTTTAAAGACTAGATGTATTCCCCCATGCATGGTAACCCTATATAATTTTATATCACACACTATAACCTATTTTCATCAATTTTAAAGATAAAGAAATTTGCAAATTTGTCCTCAGTAAAAAGCTCTTCATGTTTAGCATAGATGCATCCTACTTTTTTTTTTTTTTTTTTTACTGAAGGATATTATGAAACCTCCCACTTCCAGAAGGACAAAAAAATCACAAATCCTCTTCTATGTGTGAGCTGCAACATTGCCCATGGAGTTGCTGTGCTGCTGGTATTTAGCTCTTTGTCTTAGACTGCACAGTGAAAATCCTCAATATCAGTTCACAGTCTACTCTAAACAATTCTTCAGACCTACAAGCCTTGGATGTCAGTTTAAAGGCAGGCTTTGTCAGTTTTAAATGTCAGTTTTTTTCTAATTTGGAAAGTGACTCTAGAGGCAGCATCCCTGGTATCACAATCTTCCTTCAGTGCTTTCTCTCAGAAACATTCTGTTCCCAAGCCAAAAGATTTCCTGGCTTTCTTCTGACTGCCAGTAGGCATATACTCCCCACATTCACAGAAAACCCACCAGCATAAATGTCTCTGACTTTCCTCCCTTGTCATCATGTGATCAATGGCACTGGAAAAATGTGCGCAGATGAGTGCAGTGACAGGACTCCACAGCTCAGCAGGAGATCCCCATTGTGCTTAGCGCAGATCCTGGAGGAGGGGACACCACTCCCCTCTGACCCAAGGCAGCCTGGGGTGCACCTTCTGATGCTTGTTTGGTATGTACTAACACCCAAGCCATGCTAATTCCTGACTGTCACACTGTACAAAGGACTCCCAGGGAGGGTGTTATAGCCTTAAAACTGGCTATACAGATTCCACATCAGTCAGGATTGGCTTTTTGCCTCAGAGCAGTCAAGCCTATTTTGCTGCCAGTTTATGCCAGCGCTACTAGCTGACCTCCTCAGCTGCTGGCATAAATTGCTGCAACACACCCCTAAATTTCCTCCACAGGGAGCAGATTTGTTGAATTAGAAGGTGCAGTCTTTAGATGGCTACTTTTCTGCATAACACGTGGAGGCCAGGAAACACAAAGAGTGTATCAACTTGATGTGTGCTCAGTGAGGAACTAAAGTGTCACAGAAGCCAGCCCTGGCTGCTGCGCTGTGGGGGCTGGGAGGACAGCAGGACCGATCCATGATAAGGGGAGACAGACATGGAAAGTGAACAGAACCATGATTACAGAGGAGAAATGAAGAGTTGCCTGACAGTGTCACACTGGGAAAGAAAAAGGCAGAGAGGATTAAGGATGGCATCAGAAGATATGTCTCACTGCTCTGTGACTCCAGCATGGCCCTGCTGGCAAGCCAAGGGGGCAGAGATGTGGTTAAAAAATACTGTCTAGGAAAGTGATGAGGGCCTGTGAATCACTGGTGATGATTCCTGCTTTTATTTTGATTGCATTAGTGGTTGTGGTGTTTCAGGACCTATTTTCAGTAAGGCATTTCCTTGGTAACAGGAATATAGTTTCAAATGCTTTTCATGTAAGACTTGGAAGTGTTAGAAACAGAAGTCTGATAGGTAAGCCTAGAATGGGACCAGATTGAATAAAAGGTGAGGCAAATTTCTTTTAACTCCTCTGTGCTATTATTAAAAGGCCACTAATTAGAGATAGAAGATAATGCTTGTAGACTTTAGCCATCTTCACCACAGCTGCAGTGGTGTTATTTGGGAATGAGAGGGAGAAAGGATAAGATTATAAATGAGAGGGATCGTAACACAGGCTTTCAGCACCACCAATTAAACTGTGCCTCGAGGACTATCTTCACATTTTCAGTCATTTGGAGACCTCACAATAATTTATAGGAATAAATCACATGGTAAATCATGTGATAGCTCCCTTGCAACCTCAAATAATTGAGACTCATTGGGGTCAGCTAAAGTCAGCTGAAGTAATTTTCACTTGGTTTCTAAACATGCATTAAAAATTAGCTTTGATTCAGCTGGAGAAGGCAAAGGAAAAAACACAAATCAAAACAAGTAAAACCCAACATGTGTATGTTCTCTCTGAGGTCTGCCTTTGCCTGATCCACTGTAGCCTTTCAGCGCCTTCTCCAGGTCCTCTCTTAATGATATTTGATAATTTTCCCTACTTAATATTAGAATCTTGTCTTAAAAGATGTAATTTTTTTGGGTAACAGAACTGGTTATGATATATATACTTCAATTCCAGCAAATCTGAAAACATGGTAAATGAGCACCTGGCACATTGGACAGGTGACGTTTGGGACATCCATGTTCAAGAATTGGAAGAAATTGGAATATTTGATCCAGGACTTGTGACACTAGGTTTATAAGAGATGTTAGCTAGGTAAATTTTATGCAGATGTCCAGACTTTGAGACTAGTTTCCTCTTAAATGACAGTTTGGAACAAATTTTGAAAATTTTATACATTACCTCATGTAGTTGACTTTGCAGAGATTCTCTGTTTTTTGAATTAGTACTATACCCCTACCACATTAGTGCACTGAACCTATCTGTATTTAAACAGCTTCCTTGTGTGGATCACTATAGGCTGCTGTCTTCTAATTGCTGAATCAAGTATGCATAAATAATTTACTGAAATTGCATTGTTGCACTTAGACAGTTTTTGAAATTACCTCATGTAACTTCATTAAACTTCAAGTCTGGAACGTTAATTTGAGGGAAGAAAAATCACTGTTTCTGTATTATTAGATCATTCAGCTGATAAACACGTTCTCAAAAAAGTCACCTGATGAGTTTCAGTCATCAGATTCAAATTGTAAATGGAATCATTGTCTATGTATTAGAAAAGCACATGCCATGTTTTGTTAACATAATCAGAAAAATGGAGCTGCCACAAATCCTTTCCCCATCTGCCAGTCATTGCACTAAATGTTTCTGCAATTTTATTAGAATCCTGTCTCTGCAGATCCTGCTCAACTGTGAAATTGGAATTGCAAACAGAAATATTACATTTCTACATACAGTAGTGAATAAAAAGTCCAATTTTTACATGTAGAGAGACAGGGGAAATGTTTTTTTAAGACAGAAAAACAGCAGAGGGAATATCCTCTCTTTCCCCAAGTATGAGGCAGAAGGTAAAAGCGTCTGTTTCCTTTATGACATTTTCTATGACAGCAGGTAGAAACTGAGAGCAGCTTTCTGTCAGGAGCTTTAACACAGAAAGGACAAAAGACTGCCCATCCTTCTGGTCCTTGGAGAGGGACACCAGGTAAAGGTTAATAAACCTGAGTTGCTTTGGCTGCTGCAGATCAGACTTCCAGAATGGATGAGTCAAGGTTGGAGAAGGAGTGGGCAAGCCCTGCTGCCTAAATCCTCGCTTGTAGCTCCATTCTTACTGTACATTTGTTGCAATAATGCAAGAGATATTTATCTAGTTTTGATAACATCACCTGTATTGGATATTCCTGAAGTATTATTTCCAAAGCTGATAAAGCACAGTGGTTAAAAAGAGTTTTGTGAGTCTGATGATTGAAGAATCGTGTCTACAGGGTGTTTTCACACGTCTCTTAATAAAAAGTCTCAATATAAGGTGTTTCTCCACTTCCCCACTCTCCCTCCTCCCATCTTCCTACTCTTTTGGTATTTGTTATCATTTCTTAAAGGGTATTTTCCAAGAGTCAAATGCAAACACTTTTGCATGTTCAGTTTGCCTGCAAAGCACATTTACATACTTTCTGGAAAATGAGAAATTAAAGTGGAAAGAGGGACATGAGGAAACTCTGCTTGTTCAGCTCCTTGTGCAAGCATCCTATCTTTACCATTCAAGACACAGGAGATGTAGAAAGAATGACCTCTAGGATATCTGGAAAAAAACCAGCAATGCCTCTGTAGAGCTGCTTTTTTTCCCACATTGACTGCAATATCTTAGTCATGAAGTTTAATCAGTCCTGCATCAGCAATACTTGATTTTTTAGCTCTTTGCATTGATTGACACTTACCTGCAAACAAAAGGTAGAAGCTACATGCACTTAGTCCAGCATTCCTAAAGAACTGCTACTATCTCCTTTCACAAGAATGAATATCCTTGTTTTTTTTTCTCTTAATTTAATAGGATGTTCGGATGTTCAAGAGCTGTTAAAAAATTTCTGTCTTTTTCCACAATTTTTTTCTTCAGCAGTCTCCACCTTGGATCAAAGTTTTGGTCTACTTTACTTTCTCGTCATAACTGAACTCTGGTATTAGCTATGGCTTCTTGTGATTTCTATCTAGTCTAGGCTTCTGTAATGATTCATGGAAAATAGCATTCAGAGTAGCAACTTTGTCATGCTACCTGGCTCAGGACACAGGATCTGCAGCTGCCTTCACTCTCTGATGACTATTATGAATACTTCATAAATACTGCAAATCAGCCTGCTGCATTCATCTTTCTCTCTCTAATAACATTTACCCTTAAATATTTTTAAAGAAATCCAGCTACAGCTGTGTCCCCTTCTACTTTTTGCATGGGACACAGCCCACAAGGTGTCTCTGTGCTCCCTGGTGCCAGTAAGCAAAGTTCTCACTCAGGACAGGAGCAAAAGGCAGACTCCCTCTCTCTCTGGCCTGTGGGCATCAGCACCTTTGCCTTTGCTGTAGCCTGGGCTGACCTGATACCTCAGAACAAACCTGTTACAGAACAGTGTCACAGCTGGTTACAGGACTCCCCTAGGCAACATCCACCAGTCCCCACCCTAGGTACTTTTTTCTGAAGCTGCTTCTTTTTCTGTTTGCAGTTTGAAGTGTGTAGGCAGATGTTTGAGTGTCCACACAGACAGAGTTCCTCTCACAGCTAAACCCTTAAAATTAACTCTCCCTCCTTCATCTTGTGGTAGACAACTATAGGTACATCCTTTTGGCACCTGTGATGTACCTATCATCTGTTGCATCTTGAAGCAATTTAAACTTGGTTCTTAATTATTTACATCAGGTTTAGTCCAGCTTTGGTAAGGTGAAATAACAATGATGCAAAACTTGTATAAGGAGATAAGAAAAGGAGACCCCATAACTCTCTTTATAATCTGCCTTGAATCAGCCTTCTCATAGGCTGCTTAGAAGGATTTCTTCTTGCCCCCAATTTGTAGGTTCTACAAGCTGTGCTTTTGTACAGGTCTTGTTTAATTAGGATTTTATTTTAGAATAAAGACACACTTCCTTGGAAGGTCAGGGATGGCTAGATTTTAGTCTCAGACAATTTCCTCAAATCAAATTCATCCAAGGATAAACAATGAATTCAGAAAAGCTGTGTAATGTCCTTCTAAATGTCCCTGGATATAGGCAGGGGGCAACATATGAAGAGCTTCAACATTTTGCAGTCACACTATAATACATAATCTAACAATTTTACAGAAGAGAGATTTTCATACCTCTGCAAACTTGTCTAGAATAATTTTAAAACCTGTACTTTCTTGACAGGACCTACTCTACATTTCTGAGTTTCATATTCCATGTGAAAAAGAAACTGGCACTTTCAGCTTTACTTCAAAGAAAACCAGTGAAAAACAAAAAGCAAACACAAATTTCTTGTGATGGTGTATCACAGGCATTTATTTTTTAAGCTACCATCTTGAATCTCTTCAATGTAGCCATCAAGCAGGACTGCTAGCATTTAAAAGTGTTGCATAGAGAAAGTAATAATGAAAATAACATCTTTGTAACACTGTAATGAAGAATGAGATTCTGCTTTAACCCACATTTCATTTCCTTTCTTGATGACCTTCTTGTAGTTGTCAACATGGAAGCAGGAAAATGAAGCTTACCATGGTGTAAATTTACTCTTATGACCTTGATGCATAACTAAGTCATAAAAATGGACTAAGCTAGGGTTGTGTAACAACTACAATAAATGAGCAAAGTCCTGAAGAGAAATTGAACTGATTGTCTGCAAATGTAGCTTGAATAGAATGTTGAACAGTATGCAACAAAGCCAAGTCAAAGGACCACAAGCCAGAGGTTGGCAGATTTTTCTGGAGTTGCTTTACTGGCTTTAAGTGAAGATGTGGATGTCTCTGAACACAAACTGAACAAGATATCCCAGTTCAGTTTATCCTAACTATATCCATCTAGGTCTAGATCTAGATCTTCATCTTTTTCATTATAGAAGAGAGAAAATATTTTAGCTTGCAATCTCAATTCAGTATTCCCAAACTTTTTGTTTAAGCTCAAACACTTAAAGACTTTGCCTGTATTTGGAATAGTAGCAACTTTATAAAAGCCCTATCTGCTTTCTTAAGAGTTATTATGAATTAATTTTCACCCCTACAAACTGTAGGGTTTTTAGCAGTAGATGTCATTGTCATCTGGCTTGTCTCAAGCTCGTTTCCCAGTGGAGCACAAATACATATGACACTACAGACTTACTCAAAATCAGACCATGACCAATTTACTCCAAGACCTCAAGGTGACATAAGAGTTTAACTTTGCATCTGATCTCATTCCTTGTGAGGCTTTCTCTTAGAGACTTACTTAATACAGATTTTTCTGATATGATCTATAGATTTGAAGAAATGCAATGAGATCTATGGGAAGATGATTGGGGGTAAAGTTAGACAAAACTGGAAAGTTAAAGTCACATTCTAACAAATGTTATAAGAGCACAGAAATTATACTAAAATGCAGCTGCTACTTCCTGGATGGAATGTGGCTGGCATGCAGAAAATCTCTTCAACAATGATTTCCCCCTGCCCCCTTAAGCAAGCACCTGCAACCTTAAGCAAGTGCTAAGAGGAATGAAATGGAGGGTGGAGTGGAATGGAAACACCAAGGCCAGGCTCTGCACGGAAGGGAACCTGATGGTGCCATGTAGCCAATAAATCGCATAGCAACTGTCAGCCAAGGTCTGTGGGACATGTCCTGCTGTTGAACCAGCAACCGTGGCAAAATTACTGTCCTTGGATTAACTTGCTTCATTGTAATCTCATTGCAACATCAACACACACCTGAATCCCTGGAGTTAAAGCCAAAGTTACCTGCCTCCAAGGTACAACTGTCCCTCACTGAAATTGCTCTCTGTATTTCATTGCCTACATTTTAAGAGTGAAACCAGAGAATTTTACACCAGTCAGTAACAAGGGTATGTATGACTAGAGTCACTCAAGCCTCATGCAAATGTAAAGAAATAGTATAAAAATGAGGTAAGGGTGGGGAGAAATTAGGGAAGACTCCATCATAACTTCAGGAATCAGTCAACAGGCTGAATCTATATTCTCCTCCATAGAGATGCCTGTTGGTTAACAACCTTACTCTGTGTACACTAAATGATTATCTCAAGATAGTCCAATTTTATATTGTCAGTGTATTTTTTATTAAAGTTTGTTATTCCATCCTTTAAGGATGCTAGCAGTTCCTGGCAGTGGATATTTAACTAGGAGTGGGGAGATCCAGGAAGGGGATCTCTCTCACTAAATTGCAGTAAAGGATTTGCCTCTGATTCACTATTGGCATGTGTCTCTAAACAAGTCAGTTGAATTGGCCTCCAATATAGCAAGCTGTTCAGTGGACTCCCTGTAATGGGACACTGATAGACTGAGCAGCCACGAGGGTCTCATCATCTCTGGGGCACTGGCACACTGATCAAACATAAGAAGGTTCAAGAAAACCAGTTTTTCACTTGGCAGGATTACTAGCTGATCACTGATTTTCTGCAGTCTCTAAATCATTTATCAAATAGCAAGAACTGACATACCTCAGTGCTTCTCCTGTAAGAAGCTATGAGATGAAAGTCTTGCAGTATTTTCCCCATGGCCTGAGCTACCTTTTCTTCAAGCACAAAAAAAATTTCTGTTTACGTACCAGAATTATTACCTACAGTGATAACACAGTTATAATACAACATAATTTTGGATATATTTGTTTCCATCAAATCTAGCTATTGAAAAAATAGGAATATCAACTGGGTAGCAAATATGATTTTCTTAGCTGATGGCAGGATCATATGCTGCCTAGCTGAGCATATAATACCATCCAGGGATGTCATACATTTGTGCTCTCAGGGTTTTATTACTATTTTACAGGTGGCTTCTGGATTGAGATGTAGTAGTCTGACTCAACCTATTCTGGCTTTTTACTCCAATCCCACTGTGAGATTGAATGCTGCTCTGGTATGAATAGGGGATGACTTTTTTGAAGTCAACAGAACAGTATCCACTTGTGCCAAATGAGAATCTGTCCCATATTGCTGTTTTAATTATAGTCATGTCAGAGCTGCTGTTTCATACATATCGATTAATCAAAATGTTACAGGAAACATATGGCACCAACAAGAGAAGGGTAAAGGACATCATCTTCCACTAGGACATCCACCTTCCACAGTCTTACCACATGAATATTAAGTCATCATTGCTATCAGATAATGCAAGTATATTTCTGTCAGGTGTACAAAACCACGGGGATATAGTCATCACTATTAGGTTGATGCAAACGGCTGTCCACATGGGATAAATTTAATGACATACTCCAGATGCTGTTGAAAACTGGCTCCAGAAATCCAGCAACCTGCCACTACTCATCCTTCCAGATCCAAGCTCCCAGCTTCCAAACTGAGCTTTTCATCTTTTAACAGTGCTTAATGATAGCTGATCTTGTAACTCCATAAACAAATCAAGAGATATGGCCCAAGACCAAAATATTCTTTCCCTGAAGAGAAGTCTAGACACATCACAGTATTTTTTATTTTGCTGGCTATTTTTTTTAACACTGATTAATCCACCCAGGCTTCATTATGAAGCATCGCCAGAGGCAATTTGCATAAGCTATTTTGTGTGCATGGTTTCTCTCCATCTTTTCAATATCTGTGTATCACAGGAATCACTCTGATCTATCTTAAATAAGTGTGGTGGCACCAAGCAGCTGCTGCTCTGCCATTGTTCCAGATTTCCAGAAATATAGAACAAAGGTCCCAACCGTTTGTGGTCATTAAAGCTAGTCTTGCAATTTACCATATGGATCAAGTTGTTGTGCCGCTATGCTCTTGATGGAATCCTGTCCCTGATAATTGCTCTGCCTTTATAAATTACTCTGCTTTTCAGCTTTACACTGGTTTTCTGATTCCATTGAAGCCCTTGGGTGGTTTTGGCACTTCACTACTTAGCTCAGTGAAATTGCTTTTTAAAATTACTAAGCTGCCACTTCTAGTGTTGAATGTGACAGCAACTTCAACATCATTCAAAGATACTCAGTCGTTAAGAAAAATAATGACGAAAAATGTTGAAAGTCGAGTGCGGATTACTCAATAAACAGTTATTGTGTATGCTGGATTTTGGCCAGATAGGTTTGCATCTCTATTCTTATGAGGAGTGGCATGAAAGACACACTATTAAAGACTGGACTTGACATCAGAAGGTGTAATGTGTAGGGAAGGATACTGCTGCACAGCAATACAACTGCAATTGCTCTTGCAGGTCTGCATGCAAAGCCAACTGCTTCCATCTTTGACCCTGATTCTTCTGCAAAATTACAAAGGAGGCAGCTTAAGCCCTTTTCTTCCTGAAGTAAATTTTCTACCTGGGAAATGATCTTCTAATTCCATTTGTGGCTTCATAAACTATCAGGACGGTATGTGGGGCCAGATGTAAGATAAAACCTCTATGCTCTTAGTTTTGTGGGTATTTCCTCAACTATAATTTATTGAATAGGTATAACTTAAACAAATGTCATGAGCACTTTTTTTTTTTCTGCATAGGAAGAATAAACTGTTTACTTAACATTTCAAATAGCATTATCCCTAAATACCTCTACTTTCATTGAGTAGACACTCTGAAAAAGATTCTCAAGCAACAAAAGATAACATCAACACTATGAGCCTGCATCTCAGGTGCATCTTCATCCAGAAACATCCGTGTGATAAATGCCAAATGAAATTATTTATAAGGAAATAAAGGAAATAACTGGCCTTAATAGACTGGACTGTGTTATCTGTATCCAGAGTTATTTGTCCTGTCATTTGAGAATCATCCAGTCACAAAAAAATTTCCAAGAGAAAAAGCACAGGTCTTTTGCTCCTGAGGAGAATCTGCTAATGTAACAATGCGGGAAACTAGGCCCTAAGGAGCAACTGTCAATTAATTTCACTATTACACTTCATCTGAAATGCTCATGGTTCTTTTATTAAGATATAAGCTGTTCATCTTAGAATAAAATGAGAAGTATTTGTATCATTATGCTTGCTTTCCTTTGCCATCTCACAAGGAAATGAAATAATTTTATGACTTTTCAAAAGATCCTCTAATCTTGGGCACCTTTTCTGAGACACTACAGACACTGATTTCACGTGCAGTTGCAAATGTGCAGCTGCTTAGGAAAATCTGGTGCCAAATCTCACCCTGCAGACGGTGCACTTGGAAAATATGGAACCAGGTGATTTTGTTGGATAGCCTTGAGAAGGGGCCAGACAATGGATTTCTCAGTCACATGTTTTCTCTTCAGCTGAGAACAGTAAAGATGAAAATCTTATTAAAATAATTCCTTCTAGGTACTTACAGCCCTTTACTAGTAATATACAAACCCTGCATCTTTCTGTGCACTATCTACAATGTAGAAACAATTTGCAAACAGTGAAATTAATAACTGGAAATTTTATCACAGTACTGACACCTTTCAACAGCAACCTCCAGAAGTCAGTACTTCAAGTTTGATGAAGAAAACTGAGAGGGGCAAAATCCCCTTTCTGTCCCAGAAGTAATCCCATACACCTACTAATAGAAAAAAGCTGCCAAGGCTTTGGGAGCTTAGCTACAATTTGTGAGCTCCAGTCACATCAGCCATGTCTGCATTGTTTAAATTTCCACATCCTAGGAGAAGGGCAACTCGATACATTACTGAATTCATATGCATTAATGTAAACCCTTTGTACATTTCCCTCAGGTCCTCCTTGGAGAGATGTCTTAACACAGTGATATCTTATCAAAACCTCTCACAATGTGATTTCAGAGGAGAATTTTTGCAGACTAAGCTGTGTTAAGGTAGAGCAGAAAAGGGAATAAGAGAAAACAAGATACAATTCTTAATCTATGTATTTTCTAATTTTTAATCATTATCTTGGGACTAGGTGCAGGTGGCACTGACCAGTTTGACACAGGCTGTATGTTAGTTTGCATTCTTATACAGAACAGGCTGACATCCTGAAAACCTGTCAAGGTTGCTACTGTCTTTTAGGAGAAGTTCTATTACCTGGGGATAAAACAAAATAGTCATAAAAGTATTTCAAAAGTGTAGAAGCCTAATTGACATTTTACCCTAGATCGCAAGGTATTCAACTAACTTTTCAAAGTGATTTCTGAAGTACAAACCAAAGTCTGCACATACACAAATTCAAGGTCATCTATGTGTTATATTTTTTCTTGCATGGAAAGCACGTCGGTGTTTTTATTCTGAACAAGATGTCAGTTTAGTCATGGGGACAATGAAACCCAGGAGAGAAAACAAGAAGTCAGCATACATCTCTTCCTTCTACGATCATCTGCTCTGCACAGCTCAGTGCATAATGAGAGCTGTTACAGGCTCCCAGCCACTTGTTATTCTTCTGTTCCAGGGCAAAGTCAGCTGGCACAGCATAGACAGCCTTCACTGCTGTTTTCAGCTATCATGTTTTCCTTGTGCTGCAGTAGATGAGGATCACTCACAAAACACGTTCCTTTCCTTCTGCTGGCCTTGCTGTGGGGTGGGCAACCCACCACAGAGATGTTTTACCAAACTAGATGAGGTTTAATAATGTCTTGCAGAGAATATCTGAGCACAGGCTGAATTGTTACATGAAATGTTGCATAGAACAGTGGCTGTTCCTGAAGCTAGGATCACATGAGAAAATTTAAAGTTATGGTACAGGTAGCATTAGAATACTGCAGGGCACAATTACATAAAATAAGGAAGGTTTTGGCAATTTGCACCCAAAGCAAAGGTGGGGACCTCTTGTTTGAATAGCTGCTTGAGCTTGAGAAAGGATGCTTACAGTCCATGTGCTGTTCTTTGTTTTCTGATAGTATAAAACTAGGTTAACATGAATCATAGTACTTTTTTTTCTTTTTGAAATTATTAACTCTATCACATTATTTATGATGTACTTGAATAAAAGCTCAATTTGAATTGATTTTGCAGTTGTACCCTTAAATAATGACTATTACAGCTGACGAGGGATGAGCTCTAAAGCAGGTTTGAAATTATTAATTATTAGGTCTTAAAGATGGTTGCACATATGTTTGTTTCATTTTATCTTTGTGTCAGTGAAGTTGTGCTGAAAAATCTGTGGCTAGAGAAGCAGCTTTGTTTAGTTGTGATTTGATGATAGAAGAAAAATAGATTGACTGTTTCCGTGTAAGCACAGGAGAAGTGTCTTTCATTCCTCATCACAAATTGCTATTCTCCCTAGTCAGCAGTTACCTGCACGGAACTTTACTGTCTCTGCAGTAAGGTTTGTATTCAACTGCTGTGGAAGGAAGGACTAGAGAGAAAGTATTTGACCTGGAAGGTCAGGCATTCCAGGGAGAGAACTCTGAGTTTTGCTGTGGGTGTCTCGTTAGCTGTAAATTCTTAACCCCGAACTACACGTGCCACTTTCATTCTCATTGCTTTTAGGTTTAATTAAAATGCAAGCACAGGAAAACATTTTATTTCTTTGAGCTATGTGCAGGCTTCTTCATGGGGACTTCTTGACCCTTGCTTCTTAAAAGAATGGAGATTCATATGTGAAAACAGAAAGACAGGTCCTGTTCTTCCTTGTAACAGTAACAACCAGAGGCCATTAGAAAGGCTATAATCCAAATTGAAGGAGAATTGAATCCATTCAATTTGGATTATAGCCTTTCTAATGGCCTCTGGTTGTTACTGAGAAAATCATAGCAGACTGACAGATATGGCCTTATATTAAAGAGATTGGGATCAAGGGGTAGGACACCTGAGTCCAGTCAAAATTAGGCAGAATTCTTCCTTAGGCTTCCAAAAATAATTTTCAAACCACTTACATTTGATCTCTCTAAAACCCTCTCTTGTTGCAGGTCTTGTTTACTCGATTGAAAGTTGTTTTTCATGAGCACTGTTTCTTAGTGTAGTATTCCTAGATGTACCATCCTAAATGTACTATTTCTAGGCTTTTAGGATCACTTAGGGTGTCTCATTTTTTTTGAAATACAAATAATACTCATAAATAGAATCTGATTTACTTTGGAAGTAAAGAAGGTATAGTGAATACTTGTCATTTAGGTGTTTCTCTAGCCGCTGGTCAGTAGGATCACAGAGAAGAAAGACAGGGAAAAACTACAAGAGAAAGAATGGAATATATCTAGAAGGAAGGTTATACTGAAAAAGAAATAGGGACTTGAGAGATTGAGGTTACAGGAGGGTAGAATTGGGTACAGAGAAAAAAAGTTTTAAAAGAGGTAGAACAGAAAGAAAAGAAAAAATATGGAGGTGAGAAAGGACCTAGAAAAGAAAGAAAAATAAATGGGAAGACTAGAAAAGCAATGAAATTTGGGAGAAAAGATTTAGGAGAAACAAATACACTACAGAGAAAGAAAGAGGATAAAAGAATAAAGAAAGCATGGAGGAAAACAAAAAAACTCAGAGCATTGCAATACCTTTGTTCCCAGAGCATATGCGTCCAGTGGATATAGGAGATACAGAAAGTCATTCTGGTCTGTAATGAACTCTTTGATTCTGTAGGATAGTCATTAAATACCTATATACTCATTTGTGTGACTGTCTTAGGCTAGAAACTACCTTATCACTGAAAGAACAGGACTTGTCTCTGAAGTATTTGCCTTGGGTGTATTCTAAATAAGCAGTATTTTAGCACTTAAAGAAAGCAGAGTAGATGGAGTAGGGCAAAATTGGAGAAGAAAGATCAAGAGAAAAAACTGAAAGAAAACCCAGGTTTAAAATTACAGTTGACACCTTAGGTAATTATATTGGCAGGATCATTCAGTCTCTGCTCTATTTCATTAGGCTGCTGTACCTCTTAGCTTTTCCAGGGTGTGTTCACAATGTTTACTGTGTTTTGTTCTTCAGCAAAAATTACTGACCAGTATTATTATGATCGAGATAAATAAAGAAATAGATCAATTTATCTTGTATATTGTTTATAATAATTCAGATGCTCACTCTGACTATTCCTTGCAGTGGCATAAAGAATTGCAATCAATGGAGTGTTAGAAATTACTTATATCTTTCCTTCCAAACCTAAGCATGCTGCCCCTTGTTTTTAATCTACTAAGTGACATTAAAATAGTCATTTGGAAAATGTCCTCTGAGGCTGCTTTGTTCAGTTGACTGTTCTTGATTAGACTTGTATTAGTAGGACTGAAACCCCACTTTATAATCTGGAAGCTGTACTAAGACTTGTTCTAGTTTTATGTAATATTTTTATATTTTTATATTTTTTCATATTTAACCATACTTAAGATTATCGTGAGCCCTAGAAAAACTGTCCATACTATTTACTGATAATTTGCACTGACTCTGGAGGTTTACTGGTGCCCTGTGTTGAGGAATAAAGCTGTAGGTGTAGGTTCCTTATGTGGGCCTGTCTTTAGATGCATAATCTAGACACTTAAGATATTTAGATAGATAATGGACAGATAGTATTGCTCGTTCATTTGGTAATGAGCAGGCCAGAGAATGTGTCCTGAATGGAATCAGAAATTAGTAATAGCAAGGTTCTAAATCGTTACTAGTTAAGGACATTCTTAAAATGGCAAAGGTTGAGAACCCTTCTAACCTCACCTACTTTTTGGTTCTATGATAAAAGTGGTGATGTTACATGGCAGAGACTCTTTGCACATTTCCATCTATTACATGAGACAAGGATGTGTTTCTGAGGTCACAGATGCAAAAGGGACAGAAAACTAAACATATCTATAACTGTTCATGAGATAAGTGACTCCAGTCAGCTTCTATTGTCCAGGTGATAGACCTGTCTTTCCCTCCACAACAATGATTTTCTAATTAGACTACATCAGGTCAAAAGACTTGAGTGGGCCTGTCTTAAATGGACTTTTAGATGCTGGCCATTTAAACTATGATTTAAGATAAAACACATGGACAGTTTTTGAAGAATAAAGTATGGGAAATCCATATTGTGCAGTGCCAGTAACTTGCACGGGATTTTCCTTCTTTTGTTGTACATTTTTAGAGGTTACTTTTTTTATGAGGCAGGAATTTCAAGACAATAAAGTCTCACAGTTAAAGCAGACATATGCTGAACTCAAGAATTAGGTCTTATCTTTTCTGATGAATTCTGATGTGTTTCTTAGCAAGTTTCTTCAAATCCAGGTGGGGTTTTCAGATGGGGTACAGTTAACAGTTTGTTCCTTTTTCCCAGGGTGCCCAGCATGAGACTCTTTTTCCTGATTGGCAGGAGTGTGAAATCCTCACAACTATAGCTGCAGTCAATCAAGGATGTGCTCTCAGCATACAAAATCAGATTGACTGCTAAATACTCTGAAAACTTAGGTGCTACATATCTCAGAAAGTGTGCTTGGTGTTAGTGGCTGTGTTTGACTTGAACTCTCCTGTGGCTCAGTTTTAGGTCTACAATAAGAGGATAATGACAGCCTCCACCTCACCTGGGCTGGAGAAGATAAAGTCATTAATGTTTGCAAAGCACTTAGATATTAGTCATCACCACTATAGAAACGTCTGCAAGGAAATGAACAGTTATGTATTCAGGGCAGGGTTTGAATGCAATGCAGTAAATAAGAACTGAGAGCACACACTGAACAATAAGAAGAAAGTCAAATATTAAAGAGCTGCTCTTTAGGTACATCCTCTGAATTCTGAGCACTGATTGAGACCATAGTTCTCTGTAAATAAAAACGAGTGATCATGGAACTAAGAGATGTATTGTGATGCATACATACCAGAGGCCTAAACTAGCTTTGCAGGTACTCTCTTAGTCCTGTAATTTCCTAATTGTCAATTCTTACCCTTGAAACTTTGATAAAATTCTTAAAATTGTGCACATAATTTCATTTTGATGTACATATATTAATATATACATACATCTTCTCATAAACACACAATCACAGAGCACAATCTATTTTACATGTTTTTATATCTTTCTTTTGTTTTTCCACATTTTTCTGACGCCATTTCAGCATCCAATCTGATTCATAACTGTAAATGTAGATACTGTGTCTAATGACATACCTAAGTATAAATCTGAAGGTTAAATAGTTAAAAATATTAGTAGATAAAATAATGACTTCTTGTAAGTAATCAAATACATTTTTCCAGACACATTTTCATCCCAGTATTCCAAATTGTTAACCTGGCAGTTTCCATATTTCTCCTTGATATATTCCGTTCATTGCTTTTTATGTTAGAGCCAGGTTTACATTTGCAAATGAAAAGCGTTAGTTTTTTAGAATGATAACTTTTAATGCTTGACTCTAAAAGCACAGTTAATATAGCTAACAATGGCATTTTAAAGATACAGAGCTAACAATGCTGAAGGTTAGAAGTGATGGATATTGTAAAACTGAGTTGCCATCACAAAAAATATTGAAGGTGAATCACTTTTAGATAGAAGACAGTGCTTATTTTGCATATACAAATGAGAAAAGATAAACCAAAATAAGATGTGGTTTTTATTTAAAATAGATCTGTGTACTCCATGCTCTACCAATATCTTAAGAAAGTCATTTACTTATGTCTGGTTTTAAGATGAGCGACAACAATTACCTTACTGCTGTTCTGATCTGTTCTGATTCCTGCTAAAGGGCAGCTTTTCAGGATGTCTAATGGAATGTTCACTTCAGGTTTTCACCAGAACCAGAAAGTTCAACTCTGCTGTGAAACTTACACTGATGTGCCTAACTTTTGACAAATGGGGATTTATCCATTGAATGCAGCTCTGAACAAATGCATAGAAAGGTGTGGAAAATATATAAGTAAGAAACAGGGATTTCACAGGCATAGCATCCTTTTGCTATTATTGTAATCCAGAACCTTGTATGGCTCACAGGCAGGATGTAGTGTCTACATGAGGAGAGGAGCACAGGTTGAGGGATGGATAGTTTGAAGATGATAGAGAGTCTTTATACACAGATTGAAAATTATAGCTAATATTCCAACAGCACTGAACATAAGTTTACTTAGCAAACACTAGAAATGTGAATCCTCTCACTATGCTGTGCAACAGAATTTATACCATTTATAGCTTTACAGAAGAAACAATCCTGGGATCAGGCAAATCCATGAGACACAGATTCAGGGATAAACATTTCAGTGTTGGCTTAATTTTGAGACTGATACAGTACAAGTGATGTAAAATAAATGTCAAGGTGTGATGAGTTCATCAGAAAGAATATAATTAGAGAGTGTTGATTATGTAAACAAAATATCATCCTTCTCTCAGTGTACAGAAAAATTAATTCCACAGAATTAATTTTGAACAAATGCTCCTCTCTGTCAGTGATTTTTCCTGATATTCATAGCCAAGGGATAAGTTGATTAAATTTATTTTTCTGATACCCACATGACCACCCTCATTTTTTGACATGGAAAGTTGCCCATGCATCAGGCTGGTAAGATTTGGATGCGTTTTTTGTTCAGGGCCCACTCTGCAGGAAATTTGTACATGAATAACCACTAATGAAAGCTAATTAGGAGCAGTCCAATGATCTGTTTTAGAGAAAATACAGTGATTGACTTAATTCTAGGAAGTATGGATTTAAGTGGAGTATTACTTTTTATTTTCAACATTGATATTCAGGGCACAAGTGGAAAAAAAAGAAGAGCTTAGATGCTGGACAATAACTCATTTGGAAAGGCAAGAAATAATTTAGAGGTGTCTGTGAATTGCAGAGAAGAGTAATGGTGTTACTGTATGTACCATGGCTCTATACCTGAAGAAATAACAGGACTTGATCAATGATAACTTATGTAGAGGAAGGATGGGAGATGATGAAGAACCAGCAGAGGCATCCCTAAGAGAATAATGATATCTTTCCCCATGGTCCACGTCGCCCTACGCAGCAGGTGTGCTTGGATTGATGAGAGCTGTGCTGAGGGCAGTCAGTAGTAATTTAGTGTGGTAGGCCATGCACAAACGACTTTCGTTACTGCTGACAGCTTCATTACAGCAGGACCATCCTTCACTTATTGTAGACCTTCTTCCATCAAGCTGAAGACAAATGCAGGAATGACTAAGGCCCTATATGTTTGCAATATTATCCTCTCCATTACTGTACCCTGGCCTGTTTTGTCTGTAAATTCTACAGTTGTACCTTTGAAGTGTACAGCAAAGAACCAGAAACATCTCTAATGCCTTCATCTGCATGCACTTACTGTATGTACTCCAAAAGATACACTAGGAGAAAATGAAAGAGGGACTTTAGCATAGTCTGAAAGTGCAACTTTTCTGATATCTTATAGGAAATGATTTCTGGAACACGCTGGGTCACCATGGAGTCTTTTTCTTTCTGACATGGTATGAACCATCTTTCTCTAAAACTGAGTTTCCAACCAGCTTTCCAATGCCTTTTCTAAGAGAATTATTAGGTTTCTGTAAAGCAATAAAATTACCCAGACATGAGTCATCCTCCTTAATCTTTTAAGTAGGTGTATGCCATAGAATGGAGCAAGACTGCAATCAAGTCTGAAAGTCTCTTTTTCTCACAGCAAGTGACTCAAAGCAAAAGGGAATTTCTATTTTCTGTGATAGAAAAAAGTAGCATGAAGGAAGTAAGGGGGCTGTTCAGATACTTTATACATACAAGGACTGCAGGAACACAGAATGATGGAGTAAGGAATACACAGGCCAAGGCTGCATAGAGCTAGATGCAAGAAATCAGAGGAATGAATTTTAAAGGATCTTAGACTGGAACTCTGTATTAGTGTCTCCAAATGCATGTGAGAAGGTGCATTTTTTCCTGCTGGTAAATGTGGTTTTACTAATGCTACAAGACTGATGGAATTGTTTGTGAGTTTCTATAAGCCCTGTAAAATCACTGTTTATGACAGCATTTGCCTCTGGTTGTTATCATCCCACTCAGGAGATCTGTCAGTGCCAATGCAACAACTGAGATTCTTCCTTGGGTAAGTTCTAAGTCACTTGTTAAATTATACATTCAACTACCTTAAAAAACCTCTAGACACTGTACATAAAACCACTAGACTTCATAATAATATTTATAACAATAATCAGAACTTTGAATGAATATAAAGTTCTATCAAAATGTTGTATCTTGGATTTGGAAGATGTTTGAATTTATTACTCTAAGGCTGCATACCAGATAATAATGTAATAATGTTTTTTTATTGACTACAGTGTCTCTGACTGCATTGCACTATCTTTTATAGCACTCCCTACTGGAGGCTTGGCATTTCATCATGAAACTTCAGGACTTCCATGTATGAATGATCTGTGCATTTGTCACACAGTAAGTTCACTCTTGCAAGGGGCATGTTTTTATTTTATTTTATGTAATTGTGCCCTGCAGTATTCTAATGCTACCTGTACCATAACTTTAAATTTTCTCATGTGATCCTAGTGTGTATCTGTAAAATTATAACACTCCCTGCCTACTGCAGGAACTCCCTGAAGATTCAGCTCTCTGACCAGGAATGTGCTGATTGTGTTGTAAAGAGGGGCCATCCATCTGGCACAGGCAGGCAGGATGAAGGTGCAGCCCATGTAAAATTGGTAATTGTGGATTATGACTGCACTTCAACATTAACTCAGGAAATACTGAATAAAACAAGACTTCCAACTCTGTCCCAAAATGGCCTGAAATATGGCTATTGGGTCAAAGGCAAGAGACTGGACACACAGAACTCTAGCCTGAAGCAAAGAAACCACTGGCACACTGGGTTGGTATAAAGTGGTCACATATTCACAACTTACCAATTGCTAACTATTATAAACATATGGCAAACGGTAGCTTTGAAGGAACACTTGTATGAAGGCAATTAAGTAGCTTTGTAAATGTCCAACCTAGGATTCTTGAGTCAATACTCTTTGTTCCATGCTTCTTAGGAAACAACTTAAAAATGCTCACTGTAACAACAGGATCCGGCAAAAAATCCAGTTATCGTTCTAGTTTATTTATTTTAAAAATTATATGTTTTATATAAAACCCCTCCACATAAGTACACTATGCATGAAGACTTTTCTGCCAGGTGTGGAAGTGGCAAATTTCATGAGCCATCTGGACAATTACCTAGAGAATGTTTTTCTGGAGCTGTTGGTGAATGTTCATGTGGGTAACAGCAGCAGTGGGAGAAGTAAAGTGGAGATATGGGGAAAACCTACAGCTATGAGTGAGACAGTTGGCGTAACATAAATCTTAGGCACTTCATGGAAGGGCAATAAACAGTGGAACTCTAGAAAATCAAAGAGCAAATCAGAGACCAAAGCTTTATGCTGAGGAAAACATAGGGACAGAACATCTGCATTATTGGTGTACATGGTTAATACAAATTAGCATTAAAAAATAAAATCTCTACATTTGCTCCATAGAAATTCTTCAGATTAAAATTTCATGCTTAAATGGGGAGAATATAATGCATTGTCTTGACTTCATGATGAGGAGGGGAATGCTGGTTATGCAATACTGTCAGTGCAAAGAGAACCTGCAAGGGCTGAAAACACATCTGCAATGAGACCTTTCCTATTAATGTTAGCTAAGTGTCAAGGTAAAACACTATGCAGAAGTTACGTCCTTAGAAATCACTGGTGAGTGTCCCTTGAAGCAACTCTCTTCAAAAGGAAGAAAAGTTACTACAGATTCAGACTTCAACAGCAAAATTTAACTTCATAATGGATGTTGAGACTCATCCCTGTACAGGCCACCAATTGTTGGCATCAGTGCTTGGCACCAATCTAACTGTCACCATCAGTTTATCATCTCACTATAAAACTTTCATACCTTCTCTCTGTGAGTTCCCACAGGCAGCTCCTCACAACACTAACTCCTTTTCTCTTCTTCCTGCATGGCTGGCTGACTCCTTCCTGTCCCTCACAAAACACACTAACCTTTACTGTCCCTTATGCAACCACCTTACCCTCACTGCTCCTCTCAACACAGCCAACAAACACCAACTCTCCTCTCAAAGAGCTAACACACTCTTTTATAGCATCCATCCTTAGTGGACACGGCTGTGGCCTGTGAAGCGCAGGCCTTATTGGATATAGCTGTGCCCTATTAAGGGCAGGGCTGTTCTTACTCTTTGGTAATTAGTACAGCTGCAACTCCTCAGGGGCTAGATTGCCTTCAGCACTATCTCTACTCTCCTACAATCCATCCTCCCACAAAAGGAAACTGTGGTAACCAGGAAACTTTTTTAAAGGATGAAGGGGAGTAATAAAAAGGGTAAAATATTTTTGAGACCTTTTAAAGGCACCTTATTGCATCCTCAGCCTAAATTTTTATTTGTATAAAAATACTGTAAATTACAAAAAAAAGAGAATGTGGTTAGGGAAAGAGGCAATTATAAGTAAAAGGATATCCCTCAAAAAGTAGAATTTGTATCCAAAGGTGCAAAACTAGAAAATGTGTAAAAATTCTGATATACAAAATGTAAAAATACAGTAACCTGTATCAACACTGATTCTGAGTATCAGTCTGCTAAAGGCATGGAAATTGGTAATACAGTCTCTCTAAAACACATGAAAACCAAACATCCTTCCCATGTCTGTAGGGCTGACAGATGGCTGAGCCATGGAAAAAGCACTGGAGGATGCTGTGGTCATTGCAGAAAGGCTGAGAGAGCTGCTTACATTAGTGTTATCCACATGGAACTTAGAGACGTTTCTGCCTTTACTTACAGGAAATGAGTCTGAAAATCTGCCTCAAAGTGAAGCATCAGCAGAAGGAGTTTTAGAGCAGATCAATAAAATGTATAATAACAAACACCATAAGAAACAGATGGTATTAACCCAAGAGTTCTCAAAGTTGCTGCTGAACTACTAACTGCTCTGAGTGAACTCTTGAATAAATTAGTGTTTATTCCAGAGAAAGAGCAGGTGGCAAGCAGAACAACCATTTTTAAAGGACCCCTGGCATCTGTGCGGGTGGGGAATAAGCACACTGTGAAATCTACAAACAAAAAAGTATGACTTTCTTATCAAACAAATGGACAGAAGCTGTGATAAAAAATAAAAATAACAGATGTGGATAAATGTGACATTTTCAGGCAGAGTCAGTAAAGCAACAATAATCTGTTCTTGAGATCTTTGGGCATGTCTCATCCTTTTGACATAATGCATTTTGATTTCCAAAACACTTTTGATCATGCTCTTGTCCAAAAGTCTGTTGATCTTAAAAGAGCATAATCTCATAAAAAAAGAGAGACTGTGAGAGTATGTCAAACATATAAGATCACAAGTAATTTGAAGAAGGTAAATAGGAATGATTATGCACTTATTTCACAAGGAACTGTGATTATTAACTGAAATAGCTTAACAAACCTGGAGTAAAAAAACCCAGCTTTTTACTCAATGGGTAATTAAAATGTTGAACTTTCAGTCATGAAATAAAGAAACCCAAATCATTACAAGGTTTAAAAAGTGACTGTAAAAAGTGATAAAGTGTAGGCACACCATTAACTATTAACATAAAAAGTGTATTTAAACACTGAGTTAATCTTTGGTCTATATACAATGGGCTGGTATAGGCCTCCTTTCATGTTCTTTCCATAAGCATCATTTTCTGATCAGTGTTAGAGAGATGCTACTGTCCACTGCTGCTATTCTTTTCACTGTTTCTCTAAATATCAGGAAAACAGAATTTTAAAAAACTCACCTAATATAATAATATTTAATATTGTATGACTCAAAAGAGCAGAGAAAGTGATGGAAGTGTCATGGAGAGAGACTACCACTAATTTTTGGTTTAACTGATATTAAAGCTTGAGAAATATGTTAAATCAAACAAATTTAGTATCTGTGTCTTTAAAGATATATGGGAGAAATTTGTCAGAAAGGGTGGTCCTGCCACTAGAGTATTAGACTGGATTTGAACTTGATACCAAAATCCTGTCTGATGCATTGCAAAGACTCTCCAGGTTCCTCTGTTTCCCATCTTCAAAACTGGGTGACCTCCCACAGTAAGTCCCAACTTCAAGAGTGTTGTTAGCATAAGTACTTAGTGTTTCAAGGCAGCCAGAAAATTTCTTTGAGAAGGCTCCTAGCAAGTTGCAGTGTCATTAATCTTTGCAATTTGTTTACAGCCACTTTTCAGTCCATACAAAAAAGGCTTATATCCAAGCCTACCTGAATTAATTCTTGTAAGACCTTGTGAGGCGTTGAATCAATATACTGTTTTCTGTTTAACTTACTCTTGGAAGAATATTTTACATTCATATAGCTCTTCTCAACCTGAATGGTACTGAAATGCTTTGCAGACTATGTTAATACAACTGCAGCACTAAAATGCTGCACTAGCAGAAAGTGTTGAGAGAGAAAATTGCAGCCAAGGACAACAGGACAGACTGTTTCTGTTGTAAGGAATTGTTTCAAAACCCTTACTGCACAATGACTGAAGTTTGCACAGAGAAATTCTAGAATGGCCTGTCATTGATAACAGTGCTGCCAAAGCAAGAGAGAAACTGAAATATCATGGGGCGCTCAGGAATCCTGTGCCTTGCTTGGAATCCTTCCTGCTCCCATGGTGTCTATCATGCCTTCTGCTCTCCTTCTGTACCCCTGGATGTGATGAGGGCTATGCCGCTCTGAAGCAACCCTGCAGACACATCACCCCAGGGATGACGAGAAATGTGTTTCTCAGTTTTGTGGAGTTTAGATTTGCTTCAGAATCTCTGCCTTGCTGCAAAACTTTGGGAACTGGTTTAACTTGCATTCAAAAAAGGGCTGCTTCTTCTGCTGCGTAGGAGGATGTGATGCTGGAGGCAGGAGCTGTGCCTATCATCAGTTTCAGTGCCTTACCATAACTGTAAGTGTGTGGGAGTGAGATCTGGGATTTCTCCTACCTGACATTAATTTCAGAACTATTTCCATACTGCTGTAATCCATTCAGGTACTGTAGGCAAGTTTCTGATATTTGTTTTTCAAATTCCCTTTACTTGGGAGTGCTGGCAACTGTATTCTGCTCTGCCTCTTTCCCTCAAAGGCTCTTGGACTGAACTCCAGTTTTTATCTCCTTTTTGAGACATTCACAGTCAGGAAAATGGAAGGAATGAAGGAGCTGGAGATATAGACCAGCACACAGTGTGAAGTGAGGGCTCTGGAAAGATAGACTGGACATGCATTTTGTCTCTGCATGGAGTCTCATCTCTGCTGAGATAAGGGATCAGAAACAGAGTGAAATTCACCATTTCAAACCCTCCAGGGCAAGCAGAGAAGATACAGGTCCTCAGGGTCACACTAATGGACTATTCATTGTCACAGCCCAGGCTCCAGGGTTACAAAGAGAAGGGAGGCAAAAGAGCCCATCAATCATGGAAGGTAATTGCTGAATTGTACATCAATGGACCTCCATTGTGAAGTGCCACCATGGTGGTGGGGGTATGTAAGAAGAGTAGGGCTGAAGGCTGTTACAGAATTTTTCTTATCTCAGACTTTGCTTTCCTGCTGCTGTTAAGTAGATGGCACTCATTTACCATAAAATGACACAAATATCATCTGGCATTTTAAGACTTTCTCAGTGCAGCCGTGTTACTAACTGTAGAGTGTTCTTTAATGGTCCCATTACTAAAACTTCAATGGCTACCTAAATTTCACATGTAATTTTCCTTTATGTCATTTCATACCTACAAGTAAAATTCTTTCTCTCCCGTCAACACTGGATTTATACGGCTGACTTGTGGAGGAGGACTGCTACTGACCCTGCTCTCTTCCTCCACTCCTTCTGGAATCACTTGCAAAGTTTCATCTGATTTCAGAGAAACAAAAAAATCTCAGCCTGACTTTCTCTCATGACAAAAAGAAATTTCCTTAGGTCCTGAAGTCAAGGATGGCTACACAGGACCATGTTTTTAAGGTTTAAGACAAATATAAATGCTAGGCTATGAACCTGCAGCACCATCCAAAGTAATTTGCTGCTTCATGGGTTGCCTGTCAGGAAGAAGCAAGCTGAGATGTTTAGAATTTTTTTTAATATGTAATTAGAATAGATTTTATTAAGATCAAGTTTGAGTCAGATTCCCAACAATAAATCTGATGGCACATGAAGTCCTGAGAACTGCAACGCAAGCAGAACCAATATGTGAATTTTAAGTAGAGATGTCCCACGTTTCTGGCCCCCAACAAATCTCACTACTAACCTTTGCTGCCCATAATAAAACGTGCCAACCCAGTAGGTTTACTTTGACAATGGGAAAAAAGAAAAATAGCTGTAATGATTCACAAGGGATAGTTATCATTAAGTCCCAAGAAAATAAGGATGTAGCACATGAGTTAGCAAAAGCTGCTTATCCAAGCTAGATTCATTTTGCTATTGCTAAAACTTGACAGTGATAATAAATTCCATGAGGTGCAGATCAGGTTTTTGTTCTGTGCTTACAATGTCCAGCATTATGAGGTCCTGATCTACATCAGAAAGTCCTTGATTCCACCAAACTATAATTAAAATAATTATAAATCTTTGCTATAAATTGTTCCTTCTCCAGTTTTTTATCCTAGCATAATGAACGTGTTTTTCTGAATTGGTTCGCAAAGTACCTGTGTGAGAACTACCAAAAGAAAATGCATTGTTTTTTCCAGAACTTTTTATTGGAATTTATATTTTTGGATTTAATAGTTTTTTGTTACTTTTAACTGAAAATCCATTCATTCAAACTTTCCTTCCTCTTCCTAAGAAGCATCTGAAACAGTGGAAGGAGAAGTGGGATGGGTAGAAAGAGAGCGGAAAAAAAAAGGGGTTCAGCAGAGCTTCTGCTGAGATCAAAAGTGGAAAACCAGCTATGGTCATGTTGCCTTTAAGCTATTCTTTGCCTGAGTTACATCAATACTGGGCTGGCCACCTAGAACAGAGAGGATTCCTATGTAACCCAGGAGTAACTGCTGCAAGAACATGGGTTAAAATGTGCTCAGTTCTAGTCACAAATAAGCATCTTAATTCATGTGGATATTGTGACCAGACCCAGACAACAGCAAGCACATTTGTCTCTGTGCACATGGACAGTTATTGCCCGTAAATAACCTGTCTTTAAATCAGCCTTTTCCCCCAGGATTTATTTAAATATATCTACCACTCTTAGCAGCTACTGTCTAATCTGCAGGATTTGGGAGACCTTCAGATTCCTGGACTCGCTGGATTTTTGGATCTAGGCATTTATTTTGGCCACATTCAGACTCATATGACACATACGACACCCAGGATGCACTTTTATTCTTTTCTGTTGCCTTCTTATCCTGGAAAGGAGCCCAGAGTAAAACTCTGTTGTTTCCTCACTGAGCTGGTTGATTGAGCAATTTTGTAAATATATCTCCATATGTACATGGATGCTCCTGCTTTTTCTTATTACAGAGAAAGCTCATAACTAGAGCATAAAACACAGGTAATGTTTAGATTGAATGTGAAACAGTTCCACATAAAATTAGAAGAAAATCACTTCTTCCTGCAGTTTGGCCTAAAAGGAAATTAACTTAATTGAATATGGACAGCTGTATTTTGCAAAAATATTACAGCTAAAGATAATTTGGTTTTTGAAAATATTTTAGTAGACTATTTCAATTTCAATGAGATTGCTTGCTAGAAAATTAAATACATTTTCAGTTAAATGTAATAATGAATTCCATTGTCTGCACTGCTCAGGCAGAACTATAATTGTGTTTAATAAAATTAAACCCAGTTTTTCTTAAAAGTAATAATGCAGACTATTGTCTACATTACTCAGGCAGAACTACAATACAATTAATGTCTCGTATTGAAGTCACTCAGAAAATGTATGTGCATTATTACATGCTCATTTTAAACATTGCATCCCCACAGCTCTCCATGCTAGTAAAAAATGCTTTTCCTCGTTCTAGTGGACCTCTGTTGTTACCAGCTGGCAACAGGTATGCACAAAGTACATTTAGTGGTTTTATCCCAGTTGTTAGTGTACTCAAACCAGCAAGTTTTTCAAATCTCCCATCCCAAAGCATTTCTCCTCAGTTTTTGCCATCTCTCATGCCTTTTAGCTAGGGGTCTTAGTATCTTGTAAAGTGCTCCAACAATCCTGAAAACCTCCAAAGATCCCACAGTGAAAACTGCTATATACTCTGGTTAAAAAAGTATTTCTATTCTAGAATTGTAACAATTTAAGTAATTTCTAAAGCATCATAGAGTGCTTTACTCAAGAACCTGAGTGTTATACAGACTAATAAAGTAACTTATGCTTCTTGAGAAAGCAGTGAATGCTAAAAATTGTGGTAGAGTGACTGGTTTTTATAAAACATAAACAGAACATTGAAGAATAGGAATGGAAACAAAAATTTGTGGAAAGAAACAAATGTGATTTTGGTAAGGGGTTGTGTCTAACTGAGCAAATATTCACTATTATTTTTTGAAAGAAAACCTTTAATAAGCTTTATTTCTCTTCAAAAGGTCATGAGAGGAAGAATGGGAAGATGAGGACAGGAATTTACAAAAATGATCAAAGATAGTGGAAACACAGTAAAGAGATGTAATACAAACAAGTAAATGGAAATAAAGGTGGGGAAAATTCTTGGAAAATTTTTTGATATGGCTCAGAAATGTTCTGTGAGTATCAGATCAATCCTGATGACCTGCTTGCATAATTTCTTCTAGAAGCAGAATTAACCCTGGAAAGAGCAGATCTGCTGAAACTGTTCTTTTACTTTGTTCATCTAATTTCTTTTTTTTGTTCTTTCTGTTCCTAAACATGAATTTGATCTCATATGTTCACCCAATGACACAAGAAGAGAACTCCTCTTCCCCTTCCCCTCTCCCTACTTTTTTCCTATTATTCTTTTACCTCCAGAAGGCACTGAGGATGTCACTGTTGTGGAATCAACGTACAGATGCATTGCTGTGTTTTAGCTTCCAGCACAACTTTGACTAGCTATGGAAAATTAAACTCTTTAACATTTTCAGTAGCATTTTATCAATAAATAAAAGTATTGCCAATAACTTTGAGGCCTGGGTGGTGAAAAGACCATAAATGGATGGGAAGATTTTTGCTTCCAAGATTCGTTGCCTTGGTTGGATTCCACATCATAGCTCCCTGTTTTTCACTGAAATTTTCTTCCTACCTCTGGAGAATCAGCTTCTTTTAGGGGGTGGAGGTTTATAAATTAGGGGTATAGAAACCTGCTCCAAGAATGTTCTTCTGCATTTATGTGGATTTTGCTTAGTTCAGTTTAGCAACTACGTAAAACCTGATACAAAGATGTATTGACTGTTAGCTGTAGAACTATTTCTTTGGGTAACTCAGGAAAGTGATGATGGAGAATTTAATGGTTTTAAAGTGTCTGTGATACAAAGGGCTTCTACTGCATGGTAGGCACCTGTTGGCTGTTACGCCCATTCTAGTACTTCAATTTCAATTTGACACTCAGATTTTGTCACATTGGAGATAATTATAGTTATTTTCATTACAATAATGCCTGGAGATTTCAATCAAAATTAGAAAATTAGAAAAAATTTGCCAGGTAGTATAAAAACACATGAGAAGACATAATTCCAGCCCTGAGAAGATTACAATTTAAATAGACAGGATGCACAGTGGGAAATCTATTTGCATCTGCTGGCATCAAACCTCAGATCTTGAATACCAGACTATAAGTGGCTTGCCCAAATGTAAGTGGGATTTGAGAATACATTTCCTGAGCTCCTGGCAAGTCTTTAAAAAAGGACTGCAATAGCTGCAGTGTGAAGAATTATTTGCAGTTTTCTGAAATTAAGTTCTGATCTGTAACCATTACTTATTATGTGTTGTGGAATTGGCTGTGTCCCAGCTCACTGCTGTTCTCACTCTCAGGACTCACAGATGCTGCTGTTGTATTCACTTTGACAATACACCCGTTACTTCCACTGCCAGCCAAATACTCCCCACATGCCTAGACCTTCCAAAGTGTTGCTGACCTTACCTAAAAATCCTCAATTTCTCATCTTCTAAGGGGTCTAAATGATCTAAAGATGATATTAGGATTGTGCAACTTATTCTCAGCATGAATCAATAATGTAGATATCACCTAACTCTTAATTTTGGTGATCAGTCTCAAAGCAAAACCAGCTATCCAAAGGTAAGACACTCAGTACCTTTCCCATAGCTCAGTTTTAGCAGCTCCCTGCACTAAACAGTTTTATTGGAATATGAGGGCTGAGAAAAACATAACAGAAAATAAGTACTGAAAGTCATAAAACATTTCCAGGTGGCTAAATCAGTCTAAGCAGCAATTTCTTTCATATCCAATAGAAAAAAAAAAAGAAAAAATTCAAAGCCTTTTGTACTAGACCTGTTGTATCCTTCAGTGCATCATAAAGACAGAATAATTTTATTGCTGTTTACTCACAAGGAGATTGAGACCAAAGTGTTGAGCGATTTCCACTTCTAATACTCATGAGACTTTCAGACTTAGATTTCATAATGTATCATGTATGTTTCTGTGTTTGGTTTTGGTGGGGAATACTGGATTTTGTTTTGTTTTTTAATTTGATTCAGTTGCTTGCCTTTGAATGGAACAAAAGCAACAGCTGAATTCCTTACAGAATGCTTTGTGGTTTTGGGATGTCTACAGACATTGCTGGGAGAAATTAATCTGATGTACTTTGTCTGTGGCTGTAAGTCAATCTCTCCAAAACCTGAAATAAATCTGAAAATATTTAAAAGGAAAAAGTTATAAAAATCATGGCTGTAAATAAAGAAGAGCCCTCCAAACATTATCTCTTATAGGCAATGCAACCTAAATCATCACAGCAGTCTTTGCAGTAACATGGAAGAAATGAATGTGGTGAGGCAAAATGGAGAAGGCTTTGCCTCTCTTTACAGTAGGTATTTATCTAGTCTTGCTGCTACACTATCTGAGCACACAAGAGTTGAAACATATTTATTCACCCAGTGCTACTGAAAATAGAAGCTTTATCTATCAGGAAGCTCCGTGAATTGCAGGTAGTCACAGTGAAAATGCAGATACTTGAAGAGTGGGCTTGTGCAATAACTTTGGATAATCCTTTCTTTCTCATGAATAATCACAATTACCTCAGATGGAGCACATGAAAGCAGTGGTACTGTGGCTAATCTTACAGAGTTTGCCCTGTTTCCTCAGTAAGTTCCCAATGATCAGGGGAGGCACACAGCATGGATAGTAAGCTTTGCCTGAAGCTCCCACTGCACCTGTGACACACATCTCAAGAGTTAACTGGAACAAAGGATAAAAATTGAACAAAACTGTGAGCTTGTTTCCTAACATCAGCTATTCAGATGCTCCAAAAGTTCTTTCCAGCCATCTATTCCTATGATCTCCTCTCAAATCAAACTACTTGAGTAGTAAAGTAGCTGAGGGTTTAACATACTGCAGTCATACAAATATTTTAATGAAATGTTCTCAGAGACTGAAATCTTCATATATTATGCATCAGCACAGGACTGTTTACAGGTGTATTTTATGATAAGCTTCCTTATATGCAGACCAAGCTGGCAGATGAGAGAGGATGAGTGCAAGGAAATAAGAATACCTGATGTGTTTTCATAACTTTATATTTGTTATTTATTGTTCATTCACTCATTAATGACTATGCAGCCACTCACTCAGAAACAGGTAACATTCCAGGTAATTAGATTATAAAACCCACTGCAAACACTGGGCAGTGAATCCTTGCAGGACATAGCAGTTTGATTTGTGGACCCTTTGCTGGATGATCACCATTAACAGAGATGAACATGAACAAGGCACCAAAAGAACAAATTGAATGACTCGCTATGAACATATTCTCAAATCAGATTTGATGTGGAAGCATGATGCCATTTTAGAGTGTTTTTCAGTGAGAATCTAGTGAAGCTACACAGGTTCAGCTGTCTACTCCAGCTGAGTGAGGGCCAGGCTCAGAATCTGCTGGGACACTTTCCCTTAAAGAGAACTATTTCTTGCATTGGGATGAGCAAATTTTTGTTTGTTTGTTTGTAGTTCTGTTTCCTTTCCTTTCCTTTCCTTTCCTTTCCTTTCCTTTCCTTTCCTTTCCTTTCCTTATTTAACATATTATGAAGTATTTAAATTTAGGATATTTCTATCCCATCTTATCAGCTCCATATGGTTGATAAGTACTTCCTCTAGTTAAAATGCAGTGACTGAAAAAAACTTTTTTTTTCTCTAAATAGGCAGGAAAAAATGTGGGGTCTTAATCAAACATGTCTAGTAAGTGACAGAAAGCAAACTCTGAATTAGATGCAGGGGCCAAATTCTTTTCTATAAACTCTTTTCAAATTGCTTCAGGTGTAAAGGGTATGAATGAAGCAGAGAAGGTGTAAATGCCCTGTCAAGATCAGATACATATGGGCAAGGTGGAAGTTCTGTTCATTGTCAGTGTTCATCTTAACATGAAAATTTATTTGTTTCTCCTCAAAGGGCTAAGAGCTGCTGGAAATAATCCAAATACAGAATATTCCTGTGAGTTAGCTTAGCTTTCAGGGAGTATTTTGTCTGCTCTAGTTCAGGTCTGATTGATCATACTTTAATTATTAATCAGAGAGATTAATTTCTGGCGAGTCTATTACATCAGGTTTTAACTGATAGCAAAAGCTAAGCGTAGTCCTAGAAGTTTTTGAACAGACTTGAGTTTTGGCTTACTTATCTCTTTCCTGATATGTATATATTGGTAATGATTCCCAAAGTGGAGGGATGTGGCACAAAGAGAAACAGCTGGTTAAGAAAATGAAACAGACTTAGAAAACAATAGAATAAACTCATAGAAGAAAAATCCATCAAAGACCATTGAAAACAAAGAAACCACCTCTAATTCAGAGAGCTTCTGAGCTGCAGACCCATGGGTATTGATCCCCTATCCTGGTATATGTTACCTGGAACTCACCTACTCTTACATTCTGCCCTAGGCATCTGTCTAGGACACTGTTGGCAATACTGATCTGGCTGGACCATTGTTCTCACTCGTTATAGACATATATATTTTTGTGTGACACAATCTCAGATTTCACTAGCATTACTGTGGACATTATTGCTATGGAAACAAACTACTGTAATTTACTGTCTACACTTTAAAAATACATTAGTATTGATGCATTTGCATCAAACCTCATAGAAATCAACCAAAACCTTTTGCATTTTTTTTACACTTCTGTGCAATGATCCAGCAATGAGGACCTGTCAGGCTTGACCAATGGCTGGCATTAATGCAGAAACATTTTAAAAGCTCCATACTGATGAACCTCTGATATCTGCATAGGGCCTTCAGGGCAAACAATTTGGTTTTTATAGTGCAAGGCACAAGAGGTGAAGACTGCAGGGCTGTTCAGCCCAGAGCCTGTTTCCTCTCCTCAGGAGCTGCCAGGAAGAGGCAGAACATGAGTTCTCCAGAAGAAGCTCTTGTTACCACCCCAGCAACTATTCGACAGCTGTCATTGTGGTCTGTGCTGGGAATGCTACTCCATGGAAGAAGTTACCATCTAATGATATCAACTGTCTCTACAAGTCTTCGGTCCCACTATTTCTAGTGGGATTATGGCAGGCATAGATTTCCTCTATAGAGTTTGTGCTGAAAGTACCATTAACTCAAATATTTATTTCAGATATTCCTCCCAAACCTTCTATGCCTGCTAAAGGCTGTCCCAGTGCTCAGGGTCACTACCTTTGTACCTTGTAAGTCCTGAAGGAGACATTTTCTGGTGTGGAATTTTTCCAGTGAGATTGCTGTGGTACACATACATCCTCCTATGCATGTGAAAAAACAGGCATCACCTCTTCTCCCCCTAACTGATTAATGGTGAGGATACATTATCAGAGCTAATAGGAGTCAAATGAAGAAAGCTAGTCAAGTGAAACCGTGTAAATTGGTTCCTGTGCTTTTTCCATCTCTTCTAATACTTAATGCCAGGAATTTTCATTTGTGTCCAGCCAGAGCTAAAAGGGAAAGGATTAGAAAGTAAATAACTCCCACATCTGCACTAGGGGAGCAGTCAGCTGTTTCATTGCCCCATTTATTAGCAGGACAAAAATGTAAATTTACATCACAGAATTTTTTATCCTGTACAACCTGTCATTCTTCTTGGAAAAGTAGATGTGCATACTAGCCTTTCACCTATATGTCCATATCAGTATGTCTATGCACCTTTATTATTCTCTTCCCTGACCTATATGACCTTTACCTAGGTGAAATTATCAGTTTTCAATAGGAATTTTGCTACCAAAGGGCAGGCCAGTTTTGGTCTGATGCTCTTAGATGTCCTATTTTACCACTTTGGTTTTAGTTTAAAATTCCTACTATAAAATTCTGCTTTAGAGCCAGGTGTTGAGTCATGTAAGCATAGACCAGGGGGTGGTGTTCTGAAGACCTAGTTCACAGACCTGCTGAAAAGATGCTGGGAGGTACACTCTGTCTAGCTTTCCATCAGCCATTGCCAAGGACTAGAGGTGGTGGGAAAGCTTATAGGGGAAAGCTGCATAGATTGGAGCAGATCATAGGTTGATACTGTCCACCTGTTTTCCATGTTGATTTCCCCTTCTGTCTCATTATCTCTCATTTATCTACCACATCAATGAATTTTAAAATCTATAATTGCCATTAAATTTCTGCCACAAAAATATGCAATATTGGAAAAATAATATGAAATGAAATGAAATGAAAATATGCAAAAGTGGAAACTATCCGTCTGCTGGAACAGAAGAGAAAATTATACTGATCTTTGCAGTCCTACTGCTCCCAAGGATAATTTTGAGAAGCTGGGGAGATTTGCTGTACCAGTGAGCATTCAGAGGGGCTTGATGTCTGTTTGCATCTGAGATTCTTTCCATGCTCTGGGCTGTTCCCATGCTTTGATATCATTACACCTTCTGTAAGACATGCTGCAGGCACCTGGGAATGCAGGGTTGCTCCTCTGGATGGGAGTGAGAAATGTGCAGGGAGATAAAGAGCAAACTCATTTCCTATGCATAGAAAGATGAAATTTCTCTACATGCACATAGCTTATTGTCCCTGCAGTGGCTCTCTCTCTCTCTTTGCTTCTGTCACCCTGGTGATGGTTATCTCCCAACACTGATAGTCAAGGTGTCTCTCCACCTTGACATAGACTTTGATTCAGTAAGCCTATCTGTGTAACAGCTGTTGTGACAGAGCACAGAGTCTCAGGATTTTCTTACTTGAAAGCCAGACATATTGTCTGTTTTCTTTATCTTCTTTTCTCTTTCAGTTTTAGAAGGACTACATTAACAAAACAAATTGTATAAACAGTCTGGAATGTCTTCTCTCCTTTCTCCCTTCTCCTCTGAGTATTGATTATTTGAAAGTAATGCAAAGACAATTTCCATGCATAATATTGTTATGCATATCTTTCCTTTTCCCTAGTTAAAGAGTATTAAATTAAATGTGTCAAGTTGTAGGACATTGTAATCAAACACTGTGAGCACAACAGGTTTTGTCTTCTTGTTTGAATAACATTTTTCTCATTATGTTTCAGCTTGGATCCCTGGAAAACTGTAGAATCAGTTTCATTCTTTGTGTTCTCTTTTTGAAGTTTTATTTAACATCCTTCTAAATAAAAAAGCCAGTGACCACACTTGAGCCATCAACAACAAACTTTTCAACTAGCAAATTATCAGTGTGAAGCTCTGTATTAATAAACAAAATGAATGCATTAAATCACAAAATGTATGTAATTCTGTATCTGACAAGCAACTATACCTCTTACTGAACTGTAAACCTATTTCTGAATAGCAACAAGCCCAGAGGAACCTGACCCAGATTTATATCTTTTATTACTACAGCAGAAATTATATGGTAATAATAATATTATCAATGCTCTCCCTTTCTCAACAGTTCTGAGTATTCCAGATACACGATTGCATGCAAATGCCTAAAAGCAGCATTCCAATAACAAACTACTTTATGTTCTACACCATTCCTGATTATCTCTACTGTTATTTTTTTCTATGTATGTATCCTATTTGTTAATAACAGTGGGAATGAACTTATGAGCTGTTCACAATTTCATTATCCTCTGGGAAGTAATCAAGGCACGTCATTGCAACCAAGCTTTTTCTTAACTGTGGTCCATGGTTGTGAGAATCACATATATCAGATTAAAAACAATTGTCAGTGATGGTTTGATGTCAATATAGGTGTTACACAAAATAACCAATGCCCAATTTTTTTGTGACTGTGAGATTTTCTACATGAGATTTGGTGGCAATCACAAATGTGATTCAGTTTAATAAACTGAACTATTTTTAGAAAACGAAAGACTATCTCAGTATGGCTCAGCTAGAATTGCTGCATAACTTCATCTACACAGCTAAAGTGGCAATGTTGTCCATTTACTGCTAACAACCCAAGTGATCCAGTAAATACAGAAAATGAAATAGCCTATTTGCATGTCAGTATAATACCATTTTGTCCTGTTCTATTATTCTGTATCTCTCTGAATCTCTTTTTGTCTCCTCCAATAAAAGGCATGAAACAAGAAATGCTGAAAATAATAACTGGGAGCTATAAAGCCAGCTGATATCTCAAAGAATGCTGCCATTACTTCTTTGTTTGGGTCAGTACTGGACAGTCCTGACTGTTAAACACCAGTTCATTTATCCTTCACAGGACTAAAATAATATTTCATACCAAACTTACTAAATTCCATAAGAAACTGCTACTCCTTTATGATCTAGCTGGTTTTGTTTTTTTTTAACTATGAAGCTGCAATATTGGTATGAACAATGTGTAATGCTGGTGCAAACAGCATTTTCCTTTCAGACATTAACTAAAAGTGGTTTAGAAATCCATCAGTCATACAATTCTCACTTTATTGCTGAGCAAAGTGCACCATAACAAATGGTGGTGAGCAGACCAAAACCACAAAAAGGAATAAATGTTCAAGCTGAAGCTAGATTGGAGGAGAGAGACCTATCCTTACAAACTTGTGCTTATTTTTAAATAAATAACATTGCCTCCGGCCTGGGACATGTGTAGGAATGCACAGATCTCTGTGACTAAGGGCTGCAATGTCATGTGCACTACATGCAGAGTAATATCTTCATTTCTGTGTCAAAGGAAAAGGAAAGCTTTCAAATATTTAGGAAAAAAAATTGTCTGGACACAGTAAGAAATATCTCTCTAGCAGTCATTTAACTTTAGTGAAATGCTCCTATTATTTCCAAAATTAATCAGGTATGAAAGCTCTTCTTTGTTCTTTTGAGGATAATGTCTTTATGGCAATTCATCACAGCAGCCATGAAATCTTGATGACAAATCCATAAACCCTGAAAAATATTGTAGGGAAAGTAATCTCCTAATTTAAACATGAACTAGTCTTGTTCTTATTATAACAAACAAAGGAGAAGTAATTTTCTGATTAACGTGCACAGATATTTAGTGTGTGACTTGGAGTGTACACATCTAAAAAACTCCAAACCCTCAGCAGTTTAATTCCCTTGTGTAGCTGGCCCAGCCCTGTCTCTCTGCTACTCCTGTGCCAACTCACCCACTGGTCTGTCTAGTCCTGCACATGCTACTGAGCTTAGTAGCAGTGACATTTGTCATGTCCTGACCTCATCATGATATAAAACTAAGTGTTCACCTTGCAAGAGTAAAATATGCATCTTCCAGTTATTTTCTTATAGTCCTACCACCTGCTGTTCTAGCATATCTGAGCTTTATTATTTTATTTTTTTGCTAGCTAACATAATCAGTATTTAATCAAATCAATATTTTATTTTCCATCTGAAAATATTTTGCTTTTCAATAGCAATTCCTGTTTCAAGAAATTTCAGTTTTAGATGTCCTGATTTCAAACAGTCACATAACCTTCTGGTATGGTGATGGTTTTATTATAGTTTCCTTTTACATGGAGAAGTTAGGCACAAATGTTTTAAACTAGTTTGTCAGTATAAAAAGTTACACTGTTAATAAACCAAGGCTAGAAGTCAGAAGACTTCAGACTTTTTATTGAGTTATTTCAGTCTATGATCTGGCAAAACACATCAATAAAAACATCACAAATAATTTCTGGCATGCGCCTCTACTGCTATCTTACACAATGTTAGGCTTTAGAAACTCCAGTTACATAAACCAGACTTTCATGCAGCTCCAATAATGTCACCCAGCTGAGGTCGAGTATTTATAAAACTGAATTAACACTATATTAACAATATATAATTTCTGTGAAATCTGATGAGTGTCACCAATATTTAAAAACTAGAATTATTTTTTTCAAGGTTAATTCCATCTATTACTGGATATTTTAACTGTCCCAGGAGCCCAAGAAGCCAGTACTCATAAATTTGTGACTGGTATACAAACCTTTACCTTTTGATAAGGTCTGATTAAGGTTTTTTTTAAAAAAAATAAAAACAAAACAAAACAAATCCACAATATATCTAGCATCAAGTTCATCCCCATCTTTTTTACCCTCTCATAATGTCCATTCTTCAGTGCCTGTGCTAGTCTGTTAGACTGGCCAGGTAAAGTTTGTAGCCATCCTGCACCTCCTGCAGCAGACAAACTGGGTGCCCACAGCCCCACAGCTCCTGTGCCAGGCAGCTGGGGGGGACAGTTCTATCAGCCAAACAAAAAGACTTTCCAGACCAAAACAGTCCACAAATGATGACAGATCGGAATTTGTCAGAAGCCTTTCTAATGCCTTAGCCAGCTTGAGCAGAGAAATTCACTTTTTCTTCTAAACTAACCAGTATCACAACTATCTTCTGTCCACTTCTATGTCCCTGCTGAGTAACACCCTTATGACTTATAGGAAGTTGCTGCAACATATAAATTAGTATTTGTAAAACTCCTTTCCACGGTATCCTTCTGTCAATTCTCTCTTATTTATCATTGTAACCTATATCTGTGCACAAGAGAACAAGCAAGGACATGACTGATACATACTACATTCACAGAAACTTGAAGTAACTGTAAAAATCTAGCAGTTTTCTGAAACTGAAACATTCAAAAGAAGTGATTTGGTTTTTACAGAGTTGTGATGTGACCAGGCTACTGTCAGATCTTCAGTCTGGTGCCTTGGGACCTGAACACCTCAGCATCCCATCTGCTAGGTTGATCAGAGTTGGGTGTCCAAACAGCCTGGCATCCAACCCTCAGCCGCTTGTCAGTCTGGGCTCCCAACTTCTAGGACAGCCAAACCCACAGAGCACTTCCACAGGTTGCACATCCCAGGGAATCTGTGCTGTAAAGACCATGGGAGTCAGATCTCTAGCGCATTTACCAGAGAATTAAAACAAGTTGGATTTTTGTCCTGAATCAACCCCAAATCACATTTCAAAGTATTGTCTGTGAAGTGGAATCCTACATCTCTGCAAATCTCATGAATTGTGTTATTAACAGCAAAGAAACACAGTACATGCAATTTTTAGTAGACCATCATGAAACACCCAACCCTCCTTCCCCCCACCCCCCCCATCAATGCCAGCTATTTCAAAGCTTTTATTTCATGTTATAGTAAAAGATATATGTAAAATGCTTTCTCAACATAAATGGACAGAAGAAAATCAATACTTTACAAAGACCTTCCATCTTTCAATTATAGGCACTCTTGGATTTAGCCTACATACCTTAAGGTATTTGACAAATTTAACTTGGCTGTAGCAATGAGCTATACAGAACTAGAATTGATTTATCCAATATGACATGGGAAATCTTGAAAAGAGCCAAGCCAAGAATCCAGATCTTCAGAATTCTCGTCCTATGACTTATCCATGCATTTCCTGTCACTCTGTATTTCTTTACATGGGTTACAAGGCTTGAAATTTATGCAAAGTGAGTGGAGGTATGCTAGGTTGTGTTCCCTTTACTGTCATAGAAGACAGTGTTGGAAATACTTTGTTAGGCCATATAAGGAGTAATGGATTGCTCTTTGCTAATCAAGATGTCAGCTGACAGGGCACCTTTTCATCCGCTGCAGTTCCAACATCAATTTACAAAGCAACAGTTTATACTAGGAATTGTCAAAATCATTAAAAAGAGAGTTTTCATAACCTGACACATGATACAGGCACTCTCAGTAGTAAGTGATGTCTGAAGTCAGTAATAAACAATGGTATATTTTATGTGTTCCCTGTTACTTTAGCTGAGTCAAACAGATATTTGAAGTGCATGCCATGATCTCCTGAGATGAAGGAATTACATAATTTCCAAAGATGAAAAAGGGGTGTATTCTATAAGACCTGAATGTGTTTGCAGTGCTAGCAATTCAACAAGAAAAAACCAGAATGTAAGTTTGGTGTTCTGGTACAGGGCTGAAGAAGTTGCTCTTGAGTACATTGCTATTCACCACACAATAAAGAGAAGGTCATACTATCAGTGGTTTTTGGCTTTTGAATTCTAAAGGGTCTTTATCAGGAAGCAAAAGGAACCAGCCTGGCAGTTCTGAACACTGAACACCTTTGTAAAAAAGCTTCATCCACACACTCCTGCCAATGTGTGCCTTCAACCACTGCCAGGCAGTGAAGAGCCATAGAGCCCAGAGTATCTCTCTGCCTGGAGGTGTTCCCTCTGCATCAGAGATGAGGAAGGTCTATAGAGAGAAATGTGCGTGGTAGTGCCACTGCTCAGACTTCTCTAAACATAAACAATGGACATCAGTCTCCAGGGCTGTCAGCCTACCATTCAAGCTGGCATTAAACTCACTTTTTAAAAGAACATAATGATTGATAGAAGAGTTTAAAAAGGGCAAAACCAGGACTCTGGATAACCTACATGTGTGAAAAGAACAGAGGACATTTCTTTTTCAAGAGTTTACTTCAGAGTCTAAAAGACTAATAGCAAATGGATGAAAGCAGGGAATACACCAAAGGATATTTTCAATGTTTTTTAGTGCCACAGATTTTCAGTAATAAGTGAGATGGCTAAGCTTGCATGAAAACAACAAAAGGGAAAACTTTAAAAACTGTAAGAAGAGATGCTCGTGTAAAGTTAGAGTATCCTAAAGTTAACTGTATCCTTTCTCAAAGCCTACAGCGCTTTCCCCAAGGAAAAGTTATGGCTAGTCTAAGTACTTCAGATTTCTGTGGTATTAGAAAGAGGATATCAGGATCAAGTTTTTTATAAAACAATAATCTATAAGGCAATCTGTGACTTGGTTCAGGAAAGCATGTTTTTATTGCACAGTCAAAAGAAAATTCTTGGATTGTGGTCATAGACAACTTGCTAAAGCCTTACAAATGGAAAAGATGGATTTCTAAATTTCCAAGATGTTGAAGAGTGATGGAAAAGAAGGAGCAATGGTGAAGTTATCTGAAAAATGGCTGGTAAATTTTAAAGTATCAGGAGCTACAAAAGTAGAAGCAACTGCAGCACAGAGGAGTAATGGGAAAGGTGAAGAATGAGGTTTTTTTAAAAAAAACAGCAGCTGCCTTTACTTTGTGGTTAATCTGGAGATGAAAAAATGATCAGCTCTTAAGGATCTGTGCTTCTAATAAAGAAGCTATGAGACTGGTTAACATCACTGGTGAAATCTTGTTCTACTTTGATAAAATTTTAAATGAAAAGACCAAACCAAACTAAAATCTCAGTTCCTATTAAACCAGGTTAAACATGACTCCTAAGGTCTCTTCTTGTTAAGATCATTAAATTCATTACTACATTTCCTCATACTGTCTGAAAGTTCTGGTAATCATAAATGAGAAGACTAGGAACAGGAGCAGAGTTGATATCAGATTAAAACTATAAAGCCTCTCCATAAGATTGTCAAGGATAGTCCTTTTCAAGTACATGATGTTTCTCTATTTTTTTTCTTCTTATGACTGTTTGTATCATAATAGCACTTACTGGATAGAGTGAAGGGTGAGCTGCATACTCCTAGCTGTGTTTACAAATAGAAAGAGAGAGCTGGTATCCTGGAGAGCTTATCCATTAAGTAGGCAAGAAGTATGAGGAAGAAAATCTCAAAGGATTAAAGCCTGGGATGGTTAATCCTCCCTTTTTGCCCAACATATGGTTCCAGAATAGTTCATGCATACTGGGAAGATTCTGAGATACAGAGTTGTAAATGGCTGGGAGTATGTACCTTGTTTCTAATTAATTGAAAAATTCAGTTCAAATATTGTAATTTCCTTTTGAAATGTAAGAAACGTATTAAAACCTCAATAAGAAAATCACTTTAATAAAACGGATTATGCTATTCATGCACAACTCTAATTTTGTGGTTGATGCAGTCTTCCTAGCTGTCTCCATGTAATCTCCCCAATCTGTCCCCATGGGACATTTCTAAGTGTTCTCAGTCTGCACTTCAGTAAGCTGGTAATATCAAAAGAAGAGACTCAAGAATGGGATCAACAAAGTTTGCTTTTGTGCACTGTCAGCTATTGCCTGTAGCAACACTAAGTTAGGTGTAACAAGAGAAGTAATGCTTTTGAGCAAAAGCTAATTTCTGGAGGTCAAAACAGACAGGAGAGCTCCACTTTTTTCCCTGTTAAGAAAATGAAACACTTTAGTGGTTTGTGAGTCAGTGGAGGATGACAGATACAAATCTTTAAATGGCATTACTTTTTGTTCTGAAGGAGGCAGCAGAGACACAAATATACTGGTATTTCCTTGTTATACGGAGGTAACAACAATAGCCTTGCATCAAAGATTCTCTCTCATTGCTGCAAAGGGATTTTTTGCTAAAGTCAAAGCAAGTACATTCAGTTTAAATTTCCACGATACTGAAATCTGATTCTGAAAAATAACAGATCATTCTAATTCAAATATGTGTAAAATTAAACTTATTGATACTAATGTAGCAGAAAATCAGTCCACCCTGTCAAATCTATATGTCTTGAGCTTCTAACATATTTAAATATTCTTTTTAATTTTTGGTTTTTTGCCCTTTCTTTTCACTTTAACTAGCTTATTGGATGTTTCAAGTTTCATGGGTGATGTGCTCATTCTTTAAGTCCCTAGGTATGTGCAGGCATGCAGAGGTTACTAGAGAATTTCAGCAGTGTCAAGCTGTTGCAGAGAAAAGTGGCTGGTTACAGAACTGTGAGTTATAGATGGAGTTATGTGAGTTATAGATGGAGACATCTTCATCTGTGGGACAACAGGCTTCAGTGTTTGATGCAAAGCTTGAGATATGAAATAGAGGGATAGAAATGGAATGAAAAAAAGAAGTAGTGGCAAGATAAAAGCCTCTTTCTTCTCTTAGAATACGAATAAATGCTTGCCTTTGGATTCTAAGGGTTATTGAAATAAAGCAATTTGAAACCATGAGTTCTTTGCTGCATTAATGCCTGTCTGACAGATCCTGGCATTAGTGGAATTTACTGATATCCAGAAATATGTAAAGAAGATTTAACTACAGGAAACAACTACTGTAAAATAAATTTTTGTCCCAGCTGAAGTAGAGACCTGCTTTGTGATCTGGTGATATTGTGCTAAAGTGGTCAACTAATAATGTTTTGTACAGGTGCCTACTGAATGTAACCTGCAGCTGTAATGTAACCTGAGCAGATCAGATCTGGGAGTACATGGATGTACAGAGCTGATAGTGCACAAAGAAATTTGTCTCTTTGTTGCACATGAATGTCTGGAGAAGACAAACCTTAACAATGCATTTTCCAGCAGTTTAAAGGAATAGATATTCACTTTTCAATACCAAGATCCTCAACTGAAGTCTCAGTGTACCCAGGAATTTCAACATGTAAATTATCTCTCCTTCTCCTGTGGGAACCACCTTACATTTTGCAGGCCCTCCCTGCAAAGACCTTTAACAGTCTTTTCACTGTGTCCTGGGGCACACCTGGAGAAGTTCGGGGGCTCAAAAAGGGTCTTTAAGGGGTGATAGGGACAGTGCATGACCTGCAGCACTGAAACACTCCTTATGCTTCTCAAGTGTCAATGCATATTTGCTGACATTTAAAAATGAGCCTTTTTATAATGGGGGATTCTTTTTGAAACTACCATGAAATAAAGATTCTTTGAAACAGGAGATACTGGAAGAAATCTGCATTACCAATGACAGAACTTACTACAGTTATTCTGACGCAAATTCTTCTCCTGTGCCACAAAATCAGAGACAATAAATCTGCATTCTCTACATTAGATTGTTTCACTGCTTTTTACAGAGATTTTCTTCTACAGTATAAATCCAGTATAATGTGTTAAGATTACCAAAGTTACTTAACAGATTGTTCTAGTGGCACATTTATTAGTACTACATATAATGAAGATTTAACTGTGTAGTAACTATAGTATCTTTACATTTAGCATAAGGAAAAAGGACTCTCCTCCCTAACAAAACATACACGAACAAGTGAAGTTTAGAGTGTATGCCTATTGCCTTGAAGGATGAATATTATATCCAAATAGTCTTTAAACATATACTGGAAGTTTATAAACCAGTTAACAGTGCTCTAATTCACAGGATGAAAAAAACCACATCTATTATTTGTTTCAGATGCAAGAAAATAATAAAAAGAATCATAAACATCTGCCTACTACCTAGCAGGGAGGCTGAAGAATTCCTGTACTGATGCTAAGCAACCCTGGAGGAAGAAAGCACTGACTTCGAACACAGTCCTTTCAAAAATGGTGTTACAGCAGAATCCCACCAGTACTTTCAAATCTGTCACAGCTTTCTAAAGCCACTGTGTGACTTGTCTATGACAGCACAAAAATAAGCAGTGACAGATAGGAACCCTTCATTTAAGAACACCAGGATATAATGATATTCTGAACGATAGCAAAGATGCAGCCAGTATGCAGAGGTTACCATACCTTTGCTTATGCAGCTGTTATGTGGGAATGCAATCGAAATTCTTTATTGGAAGAATCAGAAGAGTTATTTGGCACATCCTGTCAGGGAGAAATAAGGCTCACACACAGAGACTTTTTCAGATTTGGGAGATGATAAATTTTAGGGCAGATATGAAAATCTTCAGCTTGCTTTAGCATTTTAAAGGCAAGTTTTCGCAGACGTCTTAGAAGTGAATAACACCCTGCTTTTGATGGGTTGTTACTGCCATCCCTTTGCTAGATGAAAGCAGACCTGCATTCTCCAAACTGAAGTGAGAGATGTTGAAATACTTGGTTATAGAAAACTGTGGGTAGGGCCTTCTCTGGGACTGAGACAATCACTTGCCTAAAGGGGAAAATGCTCTCAGAGCATACTTCACAGACTTTACAATCACCCAAGATGTACTATATCCTCTCAGTTCTGGTTTCTCTCCTGCTGAGGAATAGTCCTTTGTTCTGAGGTGAAGAGTATATTTTCATGCACAGAACTTACTTACTGTTTATACTGACAGTCTACCTCATTAACTGTTAATTTACAGGTTTCCATAAAATATCTGCCACTAACAAACATGTTATACATTTAGAGACATAGTATTATCCAGTTCACTCCAATATTTATGCTAACAATATACTAGTTGGGTAAGGAAGATCAAAGGAAGATTTCCTTCCCTAGCACTAATGAAAATAACTCACAGTTTTCAAACTTTTAGTTGTTCAATATTTAAATACTCAAGAAAAAAAAACCCAACAAACCATGGTTTGTGACTCATCTGGAGTGTTTACAAGTCCAGAAAAGCTATATGATCACATATGTTGGTTGTTAGATGTAGTATCCTTATGATAGCCATTACTATTAAGGGGCTCTTCAGAGCCTCCATACACTGATGAAGACAATCCAGTAGTTTTAATAAACATTTTCCTTAGAGACTGATTCTACCTAATCTTCTGGTAAGCTTCTACTCCCTTTCTCTGTTTTTCACAGTCATTGTCATGGTATCTGACTATTGACATGGTATCTGCATTTCACTTAACCTAGTTTTTAACTCTTTTTGTTTCATATAAAGTAAAAAAATCGCTAACCTCTTCTTAAATGTTGTGTGATATTCTAAATGGGTTGTAGAATGCATCACATTTTAACCGAGAGAGGCAGGCAGCTTTCTGTCATCTGACTCTGTCTTGAAAAATTAATTCTAATATCTTTTTTTAAAGCTCCTACACTGATAAGTCACAGCTGGGAAAGGAAATGCTTCATAAAATCAATGAGTCACTTCTGATCTGTTGCCTACTCCTCTGCTAAGGTCACCCCTGCCTGACTGCTGATTATCTGATGGAGATAACACAATGTCAATGGGTATCTCCAATGGGAAAACAAAAAACCCATAACAACTCACCTTTTTACCTGCTGTCTATAAAAGATATGATTTTTTTCCCTAGAAACTTGTCCTTAGTAAAACAAGTACAATCTTGGAGGTCATTAAACTGGATTTAGGTAAACAGCTTCAGGGACTGTGAGCTCCTTGTCACTGTTCTTTCTGGTAAAACTTTCTGCTATGAAAGTTCCTACCAACCCTTTAATGACATTGCAGAGGATGTACACATTTGGCTACTAAGAGGTGATCCTAGACTGTTAATCCTGCATGTTCCTGACAAAATTTGCCCTTTGATGGTCTCACTGTAAACAACATAGATCAGATCCTTTCTGATCAGAGGAAACAGCAAGCTCTTCCCATTCTGGCCCTTTCCCAAAGCTGTTTTTCAAAGTGGTCATTCATTCTTCATTGACACATCCAAGCCCACACAGTTTAAACAAGTTCCAAAAAGACAGAAGCTACTTTTAAAACCTTTTGATCTTGAGCTAATTTTAAACCTACTCCAGCTGAAATATTTACTGCATGTCTTCCTCATAAATTATGTCATATTCAAAAAGTGAAAATCCTATTTCAGCATCATCATCTCAAGTGGAAAAACTGCAAATCCTCCAACAGAAAATTAGGGAACATTTGTTCTGTCTGTGACAGCTCAAGTGTGCAGCAATTTTTTTCCCTGGCACAGATGTGTTTAGGCTTGCTAGCTGAGGAAACTATTGTAGCTATTCTGCTGTGTCCCTGAAGCCAGGCATCCTATGGCTACAAATGACTGTATTATTTAATCATGAAAAGACAAGACTTTGAATAAGAGAAAGCATTTCTAAAAGAAAAGTTACCAGGAACTCTGGGATCTGACTGCATAATTCAATCTCATTCCATTTTTTGAATGAAAATGGAATGCTGCTGAAATGATGTATTTGTGCCTTGGGAATACACTGAACGAACACTGAAGTGCAATGATGTACTTTTTTCAGCCTTGGATAAAAATCAGCTTTGTCTATAAAAGTACAGGAAGATATGCTCTCTGAGCATTTCACAAACATTAATCACTTCATCCCTCCATTGGAAAGATATGCACACTGTCCTTAATTTGCAAAGTACTTAGCACTGCTTCCAGCCTTAGGGTGCATCTGAAATTCTTTGAAGGGGTTTCAGTTTTAGTAAGCATTTGGTATTTTCTACTGCAAAATATGTTTGGTAAAATACCTCTATGGAAACACTCAGTTTTGAAATGTAAAAGACATCAAATCATCAGGTGTGTATGCACTTTTATATTGAATGCTACCATTTTGCTCATGTAAATGCGACACAGCTTATTTAATTTACCAAGAAGTAACTCAAAAATAAAAGACCTGGTGAAATTCTGATGAAGCCTAAGCAACAAATACATATTGCAACTAAATACTAGCTGGCTCTTTGAGTGTACTTCATTTCTTGCCCTTTACATTTCCTTTCATCGATATCTGATTTTTTAGCTTCAGTTTTAGCAAGTCACGTTTTTACCTGTTCAGTTGCTGAGACTAAAACCAGCTAAAAGTAAATACACATTATAACAGTCTAAAAAAAGCAACAGATTTAGGAAAGGTGGCAAGCACAGGAAAGTAATTTAAAAGTATAGCAGCAACGCAAATATGGGAACTTTATTAGAAATAAGGTAAAAATAAATCTTATACTCCTAAAAACTAGAAAATGCTAATTTTTTTGCTGTCCCTGAGAGACAAAAATATTCCTTTAAATTGGAGCAAATAAGGAAATGTCACTTTTAGATTAATTTTTGAGATGTGAACAGATGTGTTTCTGCTGTGTTCTTAACCTTGTATGCCTGTTTAAGTTCCCACAAATGACTGAGTCCTGGCTATGGGAGATTAAAAGAACCTAAGGTTACTGTTTAATCAAATTTCACTACACCTTTCAATTAACATCTCTCTATGGTTTTCCCCTCCTGTTGACAGTGGCTGTCATGGCTCATTCATAGCTCATCATTGACAAAAAGATTAAATGTTGTCCAAGGATATAGAAAATGGCAATCTGTACACTAGGGCTGAGGCAGATCACATTCAGTTTGACATCTGACTGCAGAAACTGATTCCAGAACAAGCTCTGCTTTGGTCTCTGCAGGTGTCACCAGTGCTGTAGAAGAAAACATGCAGTGCAGCTATGGGAACATTCCCTCCAGGAGCAATAGACTCAGTATTGAATAGAACACTTTACAATGGAGAGTTAAAATATTCTGGCCCTCACCTTTTACAACATTCTATATATAAAATGGCACAAATTTTCACACTAAGTGTTAATTTTGTCTTTGTTTTTTAAGACCAAAACCTCAAGTATATCTGTGAATGGAAAGGATACAACATGCCTATAGTACTGTATTGTCACATTTTAAATGCTATCACACAGATTTATATATGATCACAGAGAATTACAAATCCAGTTAGACCTGTGGCAAACAGGCTGTATAGTGAACAATATCATACAGTTTCATTTACCAATTCTTGAAAAAAACCTAGGAGTCAGCTGCTTTGAAGTTGTACTTTGATCTCACTGAGACCTACAGCCCAGCTTGTAGCCAAAGAAAGGGACATGCCATGAATGAAAAATTGAGCACCAGAATTTTAGAGTAGTATCAAGAACACAAATAGAGGGAAGCTGAGACTGTTAGGAAGTCAAATTTCATTTTATAATCACTAAACTTTGGGTGGTACCACACAAGACAGATGAAGAAATTTTTGTGGTGCTGAATCCCATGTTATGCTTTGAACCTGCTATTAAGATTAGCCAGTAATTCTAAATAGCTTCCTGAGGTCACACGATTCACTGCACATTTAAGGTCCAAAAGAAAAGAAATGCAGGTGAACAGACTAGTTAGGCACGAACTCAGACAAGCTTCATTGTTAAACTGTGATTGGATGTAAAACAAGAACATTTTCATCCCTGTCTTCAATCACACTCTTCAATGATGTTTGAAAAAATTATCTTCAGTTCACTACTACAATTATCACTCTGATTTCCTTCATGAGGTCTCAGATTTTTAGCTCCTCATCTGAGGTCATCATGTGGTCCAAGGGTGGGGGTGATGCACCACCACACATTCCCTCCCTCTTCGAAGCCTCTAGGATGTTTTGCCCAACTACTTCAAAAGAAGATCAATAGGTCCTCATGCACGTATGCTTGCAGTTTCACAATTTTGCTGACACAAAATCCTTATCTTGTAACAGAAGGAAAATATTATCATTTTTCACATTGTATACACACTATATGAAAAAAAACTTTATGTACTTTTACAAAGTTACCTATTCTTTATCCTAAATTGAAGTCCCTATGATAACACACTCCTTTTTGTTTCTTTATAGGCTAGAAGATCTTCAGACAGAGCTTTCTTTTGCCCTTCCTTTGTTCCTCCCTCCTTTCCCTTCGTTCCTCCCTCCCTCCCTCCCTCTCGGCATAATTTATCGACATGGGCTGTCTGACATTTCATTGTGATGATTACCTCTGGGAAGGAGACTTGGTTATTAACAGGTCAGCTGGACTCTTTATGCTTAAAGAACAAAGTTTCCCTCTCTTCCAAATGTGCCCTGAGTTTAAGGATACCTAATTTAATACTTTGACTCTTTACAAAGAGATCACAGAATATTCTGAGCTGGAAGGGATCCATCAGGATCATCAAGTCCATCTCTTAAGTGAATAGTCTATGCAGGGGTCAAATCCATGACCTTAGTGTTCCTAGCACCATGCTCTGACCAACCGAGCTCACTGATGTGCTGAAGAGAGGCTTACTAGCAACTACACCAGGTATTTATGACAGATAAATTGATATCAAACATTAAATGTTCTGGAATCACTTTGTTTCTTGAGTTAAACACCCAAGGCTAATTCAGAATAGCATACCTGTACCTTTTTTTTCCATGTGTAAAACAGAACTGTACCTCTCTTCACACAGCTGATATAAATATTAATGTCTTTGCTAAGAACTATGACACAGCATCATGAAGACAATAGATTGGCCTTTAATTCTATATTCAGTGAAAGTATTAGATGGCATTTAGTAAATAAAGCATGAGAGTCTGTGCAATAAAGGCTGAAGATGAAAGGCACTATTGAACAGCTACCATTCAGTAAGTACTACCCAATTGGTGCACTAAATGAGGCAAGGGACCCATGGGAAACATTTGATCTTGTAATTAAAGACTATCAGAAAGGCATATGCAGAGGGGATCTGAATAAATGTTGCACTGGAATCATTAATTCTGGAATTTCCTAACTTCAGAGTGTTCTATTTTTCAAACTTGATTTATTTTAATGTCATTTTAAGGAAATATGTAATATATATGATATTTGCAGTCCTTTATACTAAACTGTGCTTCACTCACAGCTTCTGAGGGGAGGAATTTTATTGTCAAGGGCATCAGTGAATGGTAAAATATCTTTGAAATCGCAAAGGAGAGTGACATACCCTAAGCAGACATACTGAACATTGTCAGAATAACAATAAGATGTAAGAGTGCTGAGGCCCATTCTATAAGTGCAGCTGTTAAAAGAAAAGTTTTTTCTGGTGAAAAGCCCCATTACTCAACAAATGCTAGGAGTAGGCACTGGAAAATTTATGAATGAGAATGACCTTGTTTTGACAGGGAAGGAGAAAAGGCCTCATGGAATCTGAAAGAGCTCTTTCTAGATTACATCTCAGCACTGTTTCAGTCCACTTCTGCCCCGGGGTAGCTCACTGTTACACATGTGCTCACTGTTCTCTCTGCTATGGGCTTGGACTTTAACTTAAGTAAATGTGGAAAAGTTTGCAGCCAAGAGCTCTGATTACTAACTAGGGAAGATTTTGCTTAGAATCACTGACATGTCTCCTCTCAGAGGTACTTTGAAAGTGATGGTGTCACAGTCTGAGGGAGATGTGTAGCTGATTCAATTTTACCCAGAGGTTTAGCTCAGCTGCCGAGCTGACTAAATTTTTCTGCTATGCAGAACCTGGAAGTAGATTCCTAATGTGAATAATCATATCAGTATTATTACTGAACCATGACATAAAGGCATCATTTAGGATTGTATCCTATTGGTTTGACAGCTATACTTTTCCACGTCCAGAAGTCAGGCCTTGCCAGCAGGAACTCGTCTCAAAATCCCAGTCAGACTGATGAAGCTATATGCAGATAAAGCTATAAAATGCCATCGATTTTGGACTTGCCTACAAAGGGTGCAGTGCAACCTACATCACAGTCACTTCTCCTGGAATATTCACCTACTGTCAAGGAAAGTCATAGAATCAAACATCACCATCCAAACATTCTAGGGAGAGCCCTGGATTGTGGTAGGCCTGTTTTGCTTCAGTGTTGGGATCACACTATACAAAAAAAAGAGAAGCAGCTTCAATGTAGTTCGTAGTTCTGTAGCAATCTAAGTTCTGTAGTTCTGTACTAATAGTACAGCAGAGTTAGTATCTTTTCTTAGGAGTGTGTTGCATTATGTGGGCACATCAGTATATTTAGCATAAATGTTCCCATTTAGCAAAATGGTTCCCTGCTTCACGCAAGCAGCTCAGACTGCTTTTGTCTGCAATCAGAAGCACCTTCCAACACAAAAAGTCACTTAGCCAGCTGAAAATAGGCCTTTAAGTAGTTGTGATTAATCTAAAAAAAAATTTATGGCGCACAAGTCTCTCAGATGTTACTGCTAAATTCCAGTTCAAATTCTACATATCTGTATATTATGATGTGCAAAATCTAAGCTGTTCATCACATTCTTCCCACACCAGACATTTAGAATACTATGATATATATCTACAAGGTACAACTGGCACATATTGCAGAGTTGATCATTATGTAAATGAACAAATTTTTAGGTCAGCAAATCAACAGAAACTACAGTTCTAATCTCATTGTGAATAATATTATTTATTTCTTCAAACTTCTACATTAAGAAATGAAAAGAAATACCTTAACACTACAAATTCACAAATACTTTTAAAACTTTAGCGTTTCTGTTCTATGCACAGCATAGTTTGTGACTTTATCAGTTTGTTCCTTAAAGCCAACTAAATGGCAAGAAATCTTGTCTGATCTTTCTAGTAAACACAACTTCAGACACAGAGACAGTTTTATAGTGTAAATAACAGTCAGGTTAAATTGCCACTATAAAAACATTCTACTCATGATCAGTGGTTTCTACTTTTCTAGAATGTATTTGCATTTTGACATTGCAAAAGCAGAATATTTTTTTTTTTGTTCTTGTTGCTTTTGAATATATAAAGAACCCAGCCCAGCAGCTAAATCAAGATAAAAGACATCAGTATTCTCTTTTCCCTGGGATGTATCAACCATCATTAGGAATGCAGACAGTAAAAAGGCAATTTGGGACTCTGAGAGCAGGTTGCAAAAATAATTTACAGTTGTGTTCACTGTTGGCATAATACTAAATCACATCAAGACTCTTCATTTGTTCAGCCTACATTCAGTATCATATTAAAAACAAGTCTTTCCATTGGTATTTTTATTGTTTTTTGCAAATAAGATATTTTCTTCTAAAGGTCTAATGTGCCAATAGAGACATCTCTGCACAGATAGCAATTAGTTACTTACGTTGTAACGATAGACATTACAAATCAGGCACAGTGTGGAATGAAAGGAACTTATTACAGCATTTGTCAGGCAAAGTTGCTTCTCCTTCCTTTTCAATTATACGCAGGAGCAGTTCAATCAATGCTCATATATTAAATTTACTGCCAGTTTTAATTACTGAAAATCTAGGACAAACACACTGAAGTCTTACGTATTTACATATTTTACATATTTTTTCTTTCTGGAACATTTTTCTATTGAGTGCCATCTCAAAGTGCTTCATAAACTGTGAGTTAATCAAGAGAGCCACATGTAGCAATTAATAATGTTGCCCCTTTCTGTAAGCAGTCTGTACTTAAATAAATATTTTTTCTAGCATCTCAGGCTGAGCAGTGGAAAAATCAAAAAACCTTCTCAGATTCTCATAATGACTCAGTTTGGTGTGTACCAAGTAAAGCTATCTTCTGTCCCCTTCAACTATGATCTGACACAAAAATACTTGTTGGGATAAAACTTCAAAATATGATTACCTTTGCTTATGTTGTGATTCTCCTCTGTTTAGAAAAACACTTTCCCTCTTTGCTGGATTCCCTAGTTTCTTCTTCCATGAGCCAGAGACTGCTGTCACTGAGATGTGTTTTCACTGCTGCTGCACGGCTATGCAAACTCTCCTATCACTCAAAAACCAAAGTCTGTCTGAGTCCTTATCCTGTCCTTGGCACAAATCTGATCTTTATATTGTGAAATATGTATACTAACCTTCTTTTCTACACTGCTTATTTTCAAGCTTTGTAACTCTGAACTCTTATTTTCAAGATCTGTAGCTCTGTAACTCTGGGTTCCAGACAGACAAGAAACACCCAACCAGTGCAGGCATGATCCATTTCACCAAGATTACAAGCTTGTCTTTTATGACTACAAAGTAGTTTAGATCAGTAAATACCTCCCCCTCTGAAAACGTTAAAAAAAATTTTCTTGATTAGTAAATTTTAATATTCTTCTTCCTTATGCCTTTGGAAGGATAATATTCTTAAAGAAGAAAAAAAAAAAAAACCCAAACCAAAAACATTTAGCAAAAAGAGAAGTGTTTTAATCCGGACTCCAGAGTATCTCTAATTCTCTGAATTTTCAGGTGCTTCTCTGAAGTGCCCTCAGACGCTGTCTGGGTCACAGGCTGCCCTCTTGGCTTTGAGACCCCAGTTCTTTTCTCTACTGTTAGAGCTCACAGATTATTTCCACATTACTCACAACCGTAGTGACTGACTGACATGCTTTTGTCCTTCAAAGCAAGGCTTTTACAGTGTGGTAACAGTGCTAAGAACTCATTTCCTCTGAACTGCAAATCTGAAAAGAGGCTACAACGGCTTGTGGCACCCTGTCAAATACTGTAAATTGTTCTCACAGCACCGTATTTCAAAGCCGATGGCAGTGTAAACTTATGGGTGGGTACGGTTGGAAGGTAACACCCACAGTGAGATTGTGGGGCATCAAATCTGCTCTCTGTCAAGGAGGTCAGAACAAATTGGCTCACTTCAAGAAACAGAATATTTTTTCTGTCAGGTCTTCAGAACCAGGCTAGATTCCAAATCCTATGTGTGTTAATTCCATCTTGTTTATTGCTGACTGATGATTTGTGAAAATGGAAGAAACATGAAAGAAGAAACATTTGCTCTCTTATATTTCTATTGTCTTGACAGGGAAAGAAAAAGGAAGTTTTTGTCTCTATTAAATCTTATTGATGATGCTGGCACCAAATCTGTGCCATTCTTTTTGAGAACTATTTCTGAAGTTCTGTGAATTTTATTGCAAAAACCCCCAGTAGTGCTTCAAGACAGATGGAATATAACTATTAAAAACTCTTTGTTTTAAAAAAAATTGAAAATATTTTATATTTAACAATGAAGTTATGAAAACCTATATGATGACTTAATTTATTACTGTACTAAAAGCATTATATGAAATACTAGTAGAAAATGTAGTATGCTTGCTATCATAATGTTAATGGATATCAAATTACCAAGATGGTAGAAGTAAGTTGTCAAATTCCAAACATTCACTTCATTGACTTGAAAACTCAAACAAACTGGCTGCAACCTCTTCTTATGTCGCAGAAAAGAAGCCATTATTAAAAAAAAATTAATTACAGATTCCATGTAAGGGAAGAAATTTGGACAGACTTGATAAAAAGGTAAAAATTTTGTTTCCTCTTCAAGCCCATGAATAAAATCTGGTATAAAAAGGAGAAGATGAACTAGTTTTAGAAAGATAAAGGACTTGGTGATAAGAAAAAGTCTCTTTGATGCATTAATAATTAGTGTTTTTTCTTTTTCTTATAGATCTTTCTTTTAGAAAAATCTAGAGATTTTTCTAAAAGAGATCTTAGAGATCTCTTTTCTTAGAGATCTTTCTTGGTCTGGAAAGATTTGCATGAGGTCAGGCTTAAAGTAACTTTGCTTAGATTTAGAAGAAAATGAAAAATAAACCAAAGATTTTGGTTGTTTTCCAATTTTCTTTCAGCTTGCCATAATTTTTAAGACAATCATTACATATTTAATAAAAATGTAGAATAATTTAAAAAATTGATGTCATAATTAAGGACTTTAATGACTATAGAGTCAGCTTTCTAAATTATCTACATTATGCTTACCCTGTCCTCCTGCATCAGTAAAGAGAAATGCCATATACAAGAAATGCCCTATAGAAAATTATATATATATATGCATACATATATATATAATATATATATAAATAAAATAGGAAAAAAAATGGAATGCACCAGTGGAAATAGAATTTAAGAAGTATGAAGCAAATTATCTACTCACTGATATGAATAATGATCAAAATCCTATAATTTCAATCTCTTTGAGTTAATTCAGTCTGCATAAAAAGCACAATAAAACAAAGAAAAAGATTGTTGTACAGATCACCTCAAGGACTTGCAACAGCTTATAGCACGTTAGCTTTGTAAGAAGCTTAGCAAGTGAATTTTGGGGAAGCCTTGAGTATCCAAGGGATTATTGGCCTGAGGCAATGAACCAATTATAAGAGCACAAGGGATGGCAGCATGTTTTTCTTCTCTGGCTGTATGGATCCCAAAAGATGGCTTATGATAATCTTCCATTGTGCTTTTTCCTCTTTCCCTTTCCATAAAATGCAGGCCTAGTAGTAAGTGTGAAAAGTTTTTTTTGACAGCAAACATAGCCAAAGGAAATATGCCTAGCAGACACAAAAGATTGGGTGCATGAGAAAATGAAAATTGTCAGTGCATCCCATTGCCCATCAGTCTCACAATATAATTATTAATTTTCTAAGGGAAGTGCATAGAATATTTCAATGAATTAAGGAGAAAGACCTGAACCTGAACGATGTTTTGAGTCTGGCTTAATCAATAGCATTAGGGAATACTGTGCTTAAATTATGAATATATTCATATTTACTGAAGCTAAGGATTGTGAAAGATGCCCTGGATGACAGGCTAAAAAAATTAATTTCTATCATTCTATTTGATCTCCAGCCTGTCAGTTATAGAGAGGGTATAGGCAATTTCATTTAGCTACGCAGTACAACTCAAGTGTGTCCTATAACACTCTGAATACAGTCAGCATTATTTATAAAACCAGCCTATGCCCTTATTTAATGATTTGGCAGTCGTGCTAAACCATTGAACCTTTTAGTGAATGGTGTTAGCTGAATGTCAATACGTACATATGATTGCCTTTCATCTGCACAGAGAAATGGTAATTAGGATTTCCATTGAATTTCTGACAGAGGCAAAGCTGAATTAAAGCCTATTTATAAATATTTTAATATCATAAAACAGCCTTAGAGCATTCAATTTGAGCAGCACTGTAAATATGCCCTTCATTATGTAAAGGTTGGCTGTTTAATAACAATATGCAAATATCTTTGCAAGAGAACTTGCTTTTTGTTTTTTTCCTTTGTTTTTTAGGCACAGTGTTTCTCCCACTGGGGAAAGTGTACAGACAACCCTACTATCACTTTCATTATTTATTTGTATGTATAGAACTTATTTATAGTTTTCAGCTGAATCAAAAACTTATAATCCTGGCAGCTTTTTTCATTAAAGTTTCTATTAAAACTTGCATAGTGTCATGGGAATATTCATTATTTACAAGTCAAAGTCTAGTTGCAGAAGCAGAAATTCAGACACTTTTTAGCATGTATGAACTGTTGCATTCCACTGACTGCAGATAGGGATGCATCCCATAAATCCAAATTCTTTCTCACACTAGAATTTCATTCACTTTGTCTGTTTCTAGATAAAGCTGATCATCTTTCTCCAAGGGTGACTTCCTGCAGCCATAAGTAACTGACTTTATTTTGGAATCGGATTTTCTGCCCCAAAAAAGTCTGAAAACACCTAGCTTATTAGTGTATTCCTTTATTCTTTAACAGGAATTCCAATTATGTTAGGATGACACAAAGACAGGAAAAAGGAAATCAGAATTTGAATGAATTTTGACAGATGCAGGTGAGATTTCTAGTAAACCAACAAGGTGCAAGATGTCAACCTCCCATGACAAGCAGAGGAGGCAGACCCCAACAAAATAATATTCCTGCTCACCTGTAGAACCCCAGCAAGGTTAAAGCCTATGATCTGCAAAGAAATCAAGAACATTCTGACAATTTTACTGCTAGTAAGTTATAGACCTTTAGGGTTTTGTGTGGAACTGTCTTTCTATTCAGAGCAATATTATGTGTTCTGTGTCTTTTGTCTCTTTCTTTTACAACGTAGTTTCATCCTTCATCATCAACTTGTGGTAGATTAAAAAAATTAAATTCCAAATATGTTTTGGCCTTTATACATAGAATCTCTTTAACTTATCTTTCTGAATTTATACAACACTGACACAAATTTGCTATGTTTCTACTTGTTCTGAAGCTTGTTGCATTAGCTGAAGTAATATACAACAATTTATAGATCATTAAGCAATTTGTTTACAATGCCAGGGATCATTTGTGACCTAATTTTTATGTGGGGGGTCAAAATGAAAGAAGCACAAAAACTTATATGTATGCTCTGAAAACTCAGACAAGTGACTTTGCAAAAGTTTTTGTGCAAGAGTTGCCTCAAGGAATCATAGAGGAGAGATGGAAATGACCAAAGTGCTGGAGATGTTCCCTTCATCTCAATTGGATTTCCTAGCATGTCCATCACCGAAGACAATTACAACTACAGAATGGTGGCTCAAAAATATTAGGAACAGTTGAACTAGAAGAACACCACAAGGTACCACTTCAGCATTAACTAGTGTACCAGCAAAACAATTTTACACCTCAATTTTTACTTACTGATCATGTAGTACCATTCTGGATCACAGAGGAAAATCCCAAGTAGTTCAGTTCCTCTGTGGCAAGCATGTAGCTTCTTGCCAAGGAAAAGTGAGACTTTCACTTGTCCAGGGAGACATTGCAAACCTAGCATTTGGTAGAGTATCCTGTAGGATAGCCATTGTCTCAAATATCAGTGCTGCATGGATGGAGTGCAATTTCTTGACTCGGTTACTCCTATTTCAACTAGGCAGCTCTCTAGAATAGCTTGCCTCCTTTAGTAAAAACTTGGAGGTCACTAAAAGCTTTGAAAATGGGCCTTAGCTGACATGTTTCAGCAAAGAAAACAAAATATTAAGCACTACTTATATCAGCAGTTTTGTGCTTGTGAACACAAAACATCTTGTTTATATAAACATCTGCCAAAACACAAATATAGAAGTCATGCTTTGAGGTAGCTCTCTGTATTTTTCTACATATGCTGATCTTTACTATGAAGTTAATTTTAATAGGCTGTCTAGAACTGGTAAGATATTCAAGGAAAAATGAAAAATAATATTGGGCGAAATACTTTAAGATTCCACTTCCAGCTTCTACTTACTGTCACACTTGAATGGCATTTTCCTTGGAAGAAATATCTCCTTTTTATTAAATCTGAAGGAAGGACACTGCTTACTGAATGGAAAAGTTGTCTTCTAAGACTGCTTTGGCCTGTCTGTGCTTACTTTATGAGAATTGACAACATATTTGACTTCCAACAAGGACACATACTCAGAGAAAATGCCATTTATCCGTGTCCAATCCAAAAGCCAAAAAGTGGGAGAACACGATGAATTAAGCAGTTGTCATGCTATTAGAAGGTCAAAACTCTAATTTTTCCTAGGAAATTAATATAATTGTAAAGAGTACAAGCTGTGACAGTGTTAACTGAGGAACCAGGGGAGTTTCAAAGATATTTCTTTAGTTCCAGTCAGGATAAGGCTTTGGTTTATATCTCCTGGATGTCCCCACTTACTGCATTTTTATTCCTAGCTCATTAAATGGCTTCCTGTCAGACCAAGGTAAACCAGACAATGTGCTCTAGTAGAATATGTACTGGGCTTCAGCTACTAATGGGTCCTCAGGCTACCAGAAAAAAGTAGATACAACTAGTCTGAAATGGAATTGCTGGTAAGGGAATAGAATTCCAATAGTGTTTATTGTCATTGTATTGTTAATGTTTTTTTTACTCTTTATTACTGTTCTAGTATCCACTCCTATTGTACCATGCTATTCGCTAACAGCTGTATCTAATTCTCTAACTGGCAGCTTCTCCAAGGGCTTGCTTCATGTTGATCAAATATACACAAGACACATTGAAAAAGAGTTTATGGTCTTGTCCACAGGAGCAGTCTTTTTGGGGAGTTTACTGAGAAATATGAAGGTCTAGAAAAATCTTTAAAACTATTATCATTATTTTGGTGAGTTACTTTTTCTTTTAGTTCTCATAAGCAGAGTCAACAAAGAGAAGAAAAAAAATGCCAGTCATGTATCGCTTTTTTTCCATGACCAGGCAGAAAGAAGATTTCTGAGCACTCACGTCAATGGTAAATATTCATTTGATGCTTCTCTGTAATCATTGTATCATTTGTCATGAAAACACATGTATAGGTATAATTTTCAAAGAACAGTGGCTGTGCTCTGGGAAGACAGAAAGTATCTATCTTCCACTAAAATTATATAAAAAAATTTCATGTCAAGACTAACAAGGGTCAAAAGGCAAGATGTTAATCCTGACAAATGAGCACATTAGATCATTCCTATGTGGAATTTTTATTTTCTCTGGCTGAAGCTGACAAGTAGACACATGATGTTATTAGATATGGGTCATTAAAGAGAGCTAATTAGCAAAGGCTACCTGTAGGAAAGGCTAGGGATGGGATACCACACCTCAGCATCAGGCTAAGTGCAATGTAAAGCTTGTCTACCTACTCCAGTCTCAGAAGGTACATAATTACTAATGTACCATCACAGATATTAAAGTTTGTTCCAAAAAACCTAATTGTCTTTTTGAGCCTACATAAGACAATTCCTGCAACCTTAGCCAAGTACTGTAAAGGTATTGTTAAGCAACCTGTGATCTCAGAATTTATGACCAAGTAATAATCCATATACACTATCAGCTTTTAATTCTGAAAACTGAGGTTTTATTGTGCTCTTTCAAATTAATTCAGGAGTTAGCTTTCTTTAATCGTATTATTATAAGTCCTTTCCCTTCACAAGATAAATTTGTAATTTAAAGTTGGAATCTTCATACCATTTAATAAGACCCAGAGGAGAGAACACCATATTACAAAAATTATTCTCTATTGATTGCATTAAAATTCTGTTAATGACAGCATTTTTAAAATACCCTAGATATTGTATAGACCAGGATCCCTAGTAATTACTTTCATCTAGTAATAAAGATGTGAGAAACTAGCAAAATATACAAAACAAGCAGGATAGACGAGTGTGTTCACAGAGATTTGAGTAGGTATGGTTAAGAACAAATAGGAAGTATAGAATCCTTAAACATTCAGCTGTAGCAGTAGCAACAGCTTTTCCATGAGTTCCAGAAGAACTGTCAGCAGAGGAGCTTCAATTTCCTAAACTGAGGCATAAGATGCCAACCCAAATTGTCCCATGAGAAGTATTTTACACATTGCAATGGCACAGTATAGAGAAAGTAAGGGATTATATGATCTGAGAACTGTTTACAGTTTCTGAACTTTAGGAAATATCTGGTCTCCCTGTGAATTCATGGAGAATTTAAATTCTAAAAATAGAAGTTAAAAACTACAAGTACATGAGAGTCTTAATTGGTGGCTGACTTAAAAAGTATAAAAGGTGTAGATGAAACAGAGGTTCAGACAAGAGAAGTCCTTAATATGATTGGTCTGGAGTGACACAATTCCTGAAGTAATAAATAAATAATAATAAAAAAATTACCCAGGACCAATCTATCTTGCCTGCCTTTTTAGTGATAAACAGGGTGAAAACAGTGCAACCACAAGTTTGGCAATCTCTGAAAAAGATCTGACCACTTCCTGTTTTCTTTTCCTGAGTGCTAGATTTGCATCAGAGAGCTTAAGTATTGTCTGTATGAGCTTGTGAAACCCAGAAGTGTTCTCCAAGATATGTACGACCTGTAACTATTGGTTTGTGGTTGTGTCAAAGAAAAAGGGAGAGGGATAGTGGTATATTTATTTTTCTTGTAATCAAAATATATAATAGCTTATGACAAGGTCTATTATCCCCTGGAAGGAAAAGGAAACAAGGAAATGCCTTTATGCTGCAACAAAAGCTAAATCACTTCAACTGTCAGCCTCCATTAAGACACACTGAGCAGGGACAGTGATTGCTAAGCCAATTTGTCCATCAGTTTTTGAAAAGTGCTAGCAAATATAAATAAAGAAATAGAGACTGTGTTTCTATAGGCATTATTACAGTTGATTTCCATAGATATAAGCCACCCCTGCTGATAATTTTCATGTCATTTTGGAGATCAGTGCTAGGAGCAAAATACAGCTCTGCTCCAGGATGCTGAGAAACAAAAAGTAGTATTTGTTTTTATGCTAATAAGATTGGAAGAATGTCCCTTCATCCTGGGGGGTTTATCTTTCAAAGGACATCAGTCACTTTCCTGAACCAGTGTTTAGGTTTGATTTATGCATTGTCTATCATCTCTAAATTAGGCAACCTGCATTAATAGATTTTCAAATCTTGGTTATCATCCTGTATCCCGAAAGTTCTCCATGCAATCCAAAGTCTCTTTCCATATGGTACTGAAGCAGTCTGCCCACAGAAGAAGGTGAAAGTCTGCTAGAGGCAGAATCACTTGGGCTGATGATTTGCCAGCAGGTTCTCAGCAAGCCCATCCCATTGAGAAATGCAGCCAGTAGAATATATCCAATGTCCATGCTTCACAGATTGGGTGTTAGTCAGGCTGAGAATTCATAATGCGGAAAGGCAGAGTGTGCTGGCTTTGGCTGGGGCAGAGTTAATCTTCTTCACAGTGACTGGTATGGGGCTGTGTTTTGGACTTGAGCTGAACACAGGGTTGGTAATACAGAGACGTGTTTATGAATGCCTGAGCAGAGCTCACATACAGCCAAGGCCTTTTCTGCTCAGTTGTGGCTGGGGTTGAACCATAACACATAGAAAAAGAATCTGTTCAAAAAAGAATTACTTTTCTTGTCCAAGATGAAAATGAAAGTTTTTTTATGTAGTAGATGGGAATTTGTGGATTTGCGTCTTGCATTTACTCCCACATCTAGTCTGAGCTTCAATTAGAGCAGGTAGCATAGTTTGTTTGCTTGAGGTAGCTATTGATCATAGTATCTACCTATTCACCTTTTTTTTATTACCTACTTCATCAATGTGGGTCAAAGTACTTGCTTGAAACTGTCAAGATAATTTACTCTGAATTCTTCTCTTGGAAATGCAGAGATACATGGAGATTAAGAAAAATAGAAGAAAATATGAAAAGAATGTTCTTCCAAGGCTTGAAAAGAATGGTGCATGAGTGTAAGGGCTTGGCCATGACAAGAGAAAACTTTAGACAGGGTCAATGACACATTAACTTGCTGAGTTCTACGGATGACAGCTGGGCCTGTTTTTTGCACAGGATAGCTCATGATACAAACATCAGAAAATCCAAGCACTCCTCAAAGAGCTGCCTGACGGATGTCAGCTAGGCCTCCAAATATCTTTTTTTTACTGTCATCTGTAGGATGAGGATAGTAACAAGTGTGATAAAGTCATGTTTAAACTCCTTAGGAGTCTAAGTTCTTATGTTAGTCACATTTTAATTATTTTTTAATCAGAAATCTTATATTACCTCTTTTTAGTTCTGTGTTTGTTTCTGGTTTCACTAAACGGATTTTTTTTTCTTCAAATGATTAGAAATTGAATGTTAACAAGCAATAATAGCAGGAAAAAGAGCTCATAGATATAGGACACATCTTTCAGTAATATCAATTAGCATCTGAAATCACTGAAATCAATGTGAACTGAGTCATTGACTTCAAGAGCTCTAAAGGCCACAGAGATGGTTTAGATGGAGATATGAAAGGAAACCTGGAGAGATTTTCAGGCAAAGGTTTTCTTTTGTTTGTAGCAATCTTACTGGTTTCCATAGGGATTTCTAATGAGAAGAAATAAAAAGGAACTGCTCAGCTAGAGTGACCTAGAGGATAAGAGCATATAATCAATGTAAAACAAATTAAAGATCAGGTATCATCTATAACTGTGCTTCTTCTTTTTGATTTATTTTATTCTCAAAAGAGAATTTGGAGCCCTAAGAAAATCAAAATACTGTTAAAATTTACAGTTCTTAACAGTGAAGAAAAATCAGTTCTTAAAATCAGTTCTTAACACCTTAATAGCATTCATTAACTTCTGGAAGTGCTTCAAAATCTAAAATGTGCTCTGTATTGCTATTCACTTTGTATTTCTAGTTTCAGGGACTCATCTTCTGACTTTTGAACAAGTATGTTTTCAGCTGGTTTTAAGTCTCTGTACCTCCACAGAGCCACCATGACTGACATAAGACAGTCTCTTACTCTCTCTTACTCTCAATAGTAAGAAACCAGGCTGATATCTGTATAATCAGTTGAGAGGGCAAAAAATTCCTGATAATATCAAGTTCTACCAACTCAGACCAGCATGTACATAAGTTTTGCTGCGCAGGGAATTTAATGAAAAAAGATCCTAGCACAAGCTTTCCTTCCTGGAAATTGGTGTTTTGAACCTGCTTTATCAAGAGCCTAAATTGTGACTCATTGGCATTGCTAAGGTGAACTCTTAAACATAATGGCAACTGGCTTCTGCAAGAAAGTCTTCAGATGCAGACCTGTACATCTTCCTTCTTCAACCAAACTTAACAAAAGTGTGATTATAAACATGGCATGGATACCTATAGAGGTTTAACTGTCTGCCTGATATAATTAGGCTCAGGAATGCCTAGGGAGTGTCTTCCAAAGCAGCAAGTGTTATGGTGTCACATGAGAGCCTTCATTGTGGTTAAGAACACCCTGGGGCTTGGTGTTCTCAATCTCTATAGACTGGTCCATTTCAGCTTTTCACTGCAAGGATTTTGGACCTAATGTCCTTCATTTTGCTGTTGGTATGTAACCATCCAAGGTGCAATCTCATTAGATGACAGTGTGGATTCCTGTGACACCTGTAGTATTTGTGACTGCTATTTCCCACGAGGGAGTGGCACCGCAGAAGGCCCCTGAGGTAATTGGAGTTTTCAAAGCCCCAAATTATACTGAGAGAGTTTTTGTTTCTCTATACTTCCGTAAGCCCCCAAAGACTCTGGCATGTATAAGGGAAGTTTTGTCTTCGATTTTCTGCTCAATAAAAAGTCAGCAAAACACAGATGATACTTTGAGATATAGAAATATTTTGTTATCCTTTTGCCCAACATATTTTCTTACTTGAAAGTGTATTCACTTCCATTCTTATATCACATTTCTCCTAGGAATATGATATTTGGAACTTACTGCCCATAATTTCAAATTGGCCCACACATGCCTTTAGTTTTGACAAAATGATTGAAGAATGCCTAAAATAAACCTTTAAAATACTTAGTTATTCCGAGTTAACTGCCAAGATTTAACATGAAATAAAAATTTCTGGTGAAGATCAGTCCCAGAGTTTATTAAACCTTAGTAAAAAAAGAATTTTGTAGAAAGCTCAGGGGTTTAGGATGTGCAAGAGCCATTCTCAGCCCAAGCTTTGGCAGCAGATTTAGCTTCCGCACATCCGCAAGGTGTGGAGAACCTCTCTCTTGATTGCTGTGACAGAACAGCATCTTGCAAACAGCATTTGACCCTTGAGAGGCTCAGGAACTAGTCCTCCTCCTGGTATCCTTGGAAGTGGTTAGATTCACTGAGGAGAGTGAACCATCAGCCTTCACTTTCCTCCTGAGCATGATCTGGGAAGCTGAGAGGAGCACACAGCATTCTGCATAAGTCTGTCAAATTCTGAGCTATCAGATACTCTATGGAAAGTGAGAAGGAGGATACTTCTGAGATACTGAAGCACTTTTTGTGGAATAGACCTACCAAGAACCCTTGGGTACTGCTGCTACTACAGTCACATGTGGATAATTGAGAAAAGCTACATGTAAAGTAAAAATAATTAAATCATAACACCCGATACAAGAGCCTACAAGCTCCATTAACATAAGGGAGAAGAAAAGCCTTTTTCTTGAGAGTTGATAGAGTGCTTGACTTGCATAATCACCTTGTTCACATTTTCCTCTGCAACCAAACTAACAAGAAGATTTTGTAGATATAAAAATTACACATACAGACATAAATTTCCTTACCTAACTTTATAAGATAAATACACAGGTGCATTTAGAAAATGACTGTAGACAAACAAACAACAGATATATTGAGATATTCTGTAAATGGTTGAATAGAATGGAAGGTAAAAATTATTACAGAAATGTTTGGACATCTTAAAACAACAAAGAGTTCAATATGATTTATTTAGTCAGGGTAGACTAAAATTCACTAGTATAATAACAGAACCATTTGTCTTAGCAAGTATCTTGTTATTGGTGATCAATAATGTAGCTGAGATGACTGATGGCTTTGTTTTCCTGTGGTGCCTCAGCCAGACTAAATTATTTATTTGACATGCTGCCTCTTGGCAAATGCTAGGAAACAGTGATAAGAAATTTGCATGCCTCTGTATATACCTCTGAATGAATATGAGATGTTCCTCAAACTTTTGGTGAATGACATATGGCTGTAGTTTGAGGGACAGTTTTGCTCACTGGACATGCTTTTGTCTCCTGGCATGAATAGCAATGTAGACATCAGAATGAAACCAAGAGGCTATTTTATTTTGGTTGTTGTTGTACATGACGAGGAGAAAATGATGGCGTTTTGAGAAATATCCAGAATTTGAATGTCTCTGAATACTTAAGAACCTGCCTCAATTTGCCAGGATATTTAAGTTGTTAGAGACAATTTTAATTACCTTGAGACAGGTACAAGTGTAAAAATAATAAAAGAGGATAAAAACGTATGAGCAGGATAGAGAAAAAGTCTCCTAAGCTCATTATTAGTGCCCCTGACAGTGGCCAGTGGAGGAAGATGAGTTGAAGAATGAATGTAAGAGTATAGCCAGTTCAGAACAGTATTTGCCCTTTTGTATTTTGCCATTTTTGTGTCATCTGTTTTCCATGCTGAAGTGTTCTTTTTTTAAATATATACAAGCTTTTCAATAACTCCAGGCATCCTTGCTCTTCTCCATGCTGTTGTGTTACAGTCTATTAAGATATGGCAATCAAAACTGCACTCAAGGTATGTGTGGAAAAGGACTTACACATGGTTAAAAAATATTAATTTTTCCTATGTTTTCTTAATGAATAAGTAATAATACAATTTTTTTTCTTTTTATATTTAATCCTATTTTACAGCTAATTTTAAACTCTTGCTGAGCATGAAGCTGATACTTTCAAACATCTATCCACAATAATTCCAGTGTCTTTGGACAAGAAAAACATTTCTGTCTATGAAAAATGATAGTTTAGAGACAGTCATCAGGCACTGTTTTCTCCTTACACATTACTTTGGTTTTTTTCCATTTAATTTGACTTGCTGCATTACAAACCAGTTGCTTAGTATCACAAGACCCTTTTACATGACTTAATTGTCTGGCCTAGTGTGCTAGTGCCAGCCTAGAAAATGTGCTCCTGGTACTATGGTGCTGCACTGCAGCTCATAAGTCCTCCAGCAGCCACAGCTGTGGCAGGGCTTGGCATTTGTTTGGCTCTGCCAGGACACCGATGGCTCAGTGCTGGAGGATGGAAGACAGGTTTTGCTCTTTTGTAATTCACAATTGGGGACCACCACATTGACTTCCACTGCAATTTTTCCAGTATTAGGAACTAATTTTGGTGCTCATGTCTGGCCAATTTTGTGATAAATAGCTTCCAATATCTTTGATCTTGAGATCTGTAGTGCAGCAGGATGAATCTCTTGAGTGCTGGAAAAAACTGTGTTGTGTCTTACAGAGCAGCTAACAGCGCTCTGAAACTTTTGTTTATTGTACCTACTCAGAGAAAATTAGTGTGCTTTGAAGAGGTAAGGCAGAATGGATGATTACATATGCTATTAGTTCTCATTTGCTTAACATCATTTCCTAATTCACAGCTCTAAAACTTTTCACAGAACCTTTAAAATACAATCAGTTTTCCTTGCCTATTTCCTAATAATTCAAACTGAGTGCAGAACCTGACACGCAATCAGGCTAATACAGGTCAATATCCATTTTCTTTCAGTTAAAGAGGAATTTTAACACAGTGATACGAGCTTTGGAATCACAAACAGCTACTGTATATCTATCCATCTGTTTGCTGAACAGGAATGGTGGAGACTGACTCAGCTGCCTTTAGTCATGCTGAATGAAACCCACCACTGTAACTCACTAATCATTCAACCTCATTCATATCTTTTTCATTTACATTTCATTCATAAACATAAGACTTAAACACTTTACAATTTGGTGCGCTCTCACTTGGGAAAATGGAGAGGAGAAGATATTCTTCTCTAACTAGAAGAGTTTAAAATATAGCCTGTGAGATCAAAACCAAGCCCTACATAAAGCGCATACAAAAAATCCTGAAAAAAATTACCCACTTGCGTGCAGAGGGATCTTCTGCTCTGTTTTTAACATCACACAGTAATGGAAGTTGATGGCTAGAATCTGCAAATCAGTTCTGCACCCAGCTGAAATTGCCACAAAAGCTTAGGATGCCATGAGGGAAGAAACTGTCAGAAGCTTGCCTAAAGACCACAGCGGATATTTGTGAATAGAACTCTGAGATGTCCAGGACTTAATTTTACATCATCCAAAAAATGCCACAGTCCCCCCAGATGATATAGCAAATTATTCATGCATAAACTTAATTACCCATATGACATTTATCACAAACATCTATCTGCATTCACTGGTTATGATAGCCTGAATTCTGAGTTTTTAATATTGCTATGATGCAGTCATTAAAACAAATTAGGGACAGAAAAGAATTAAAATTGCTTCATTTTTTTTACAGCTAAGTAGTTTTTACTTTGGTAACTGTTTTCAAGGCTGAGTGACTGAGATTTTGCTGATGCACCACTCCATAGAGGTGAATAGTCTACCTGAAAGTGACTGACTTAATTCTGCTGGATCATGGTTTACAGAACATGGATAAAATGATTAAATTCAATTTGTTTCTAGGTTTCAAGGTATCATTTGCTTGTGTTTGGAAAGAAGATGAGTGCTAGAAACCAAAAAGGAGGAAAAGACCCATGGCAGACAAAATGATTGAGATGAATGGTGGACTACAAATAAAACTCTTATAAACAGTTGCACAGAAAACAAGAAATCCAGAAAAAAGAAACTAAAAAGAAACTAGGAGAGGACTTCCATCAGGTCCAGATGTGCTTTATTGTCATACTCACCTGGCTCCTTTTCATTCTATTTCACTGCAGGTGGGTGAAGGAGCTATGACAAAGTTGCATATAAAGAAATAATTGACTGTGAACATGTAGACAGGTTTAGGCTCTAGGGATACTAAGCAAATACCTATGAAAATCCTGTGAGATTGCTCAAAACAATTGAGCAAAGTTGACTAGAAGAGAGTGATGTCTAGTCCAAGAGCTATGAACCCCAGTATAACTAATTCTTGTGACCCCTTAGTTGCCATGATTTCCAAGGCATGCATGTGAGGGACACATTATTTATTGGGTGAGAATACTAGGACTTGACCCTTAAACATATACACTATATAGTCATACTGTATTATTCTACTAAGGTAGATTCTGCATTTTTGCATAACTTTACTTATGTTCATTTATTGTTTGAAAACAAACAAGGTCTTACTTAGAGGAGTTGTCCTTCCTTCTTCACTCTCCCTTCCATGCTGTTGCAATTCAACCCCTTTTTTGTGCCAGTCTCTCTATTAAACTGAGCTCTTGTATTAGGTTCAATACAATTTGCACAGAAAATGAGACTAACTGTCCCCTATGGTTTGGGTCATCTGAAGGATACATCTATTGGAAGAACTGTGTGAATTTTACCTATGGAAATAGTGAGGGGGGAAGTTTAAAAGACTTTAATTAATTTGCATCCCTAAATGTGAAGAGTTAGGCACTGTTGAGAATTAGAGAGTTAATGTGACTGTGAAAGCTACATGGGATGATTTGGTGTGTCATATTGAATTATGACAGCCTATATCCATGTCAAACAATGTATCTCAAAGGAGAGGATGTGGAAAGCCAAGGACAATTTCTAAAGGTACTACCATTATCCCTGAAGTTCCCACTTCAGAGTGGATTTTAAATAAATACTAAATGCTCCGAGCAGAAATGCAGCCAAGAAGGAACAGTTTGGAACCAAAATATACAAGGGCTCTGTAACCACAGAAAACTTCTGCAGATTGTTAGGGGAGAGATAGTCGAGACACCTCCACCACATGCTTTAAATGGTTTAAAGTCTTTTACAATGACATCATTGTTTCATTTGCATTGCATATAAGATGGAAGATCAATGCATCAGCATCAGTGACTGTGACAAATCTTTACACACAGGCACAGCCTCTTGCAAAGAATTTTGTGCTATTGAAAATTCTGAAAATTATATATAGAGCAGGAGTTCTTGCCCTTCCAGAGATTATTGTGGAGCCACAGGCTGCTTTATGCAGGCAATTTTCTGAGGATAGGCACAACTGAAGATCTCATGTCAGTTGAACAATGAATTTAGAAAAACCCATCTACATGAAATTCTGTATGCAGAAAAGAGCAACAGGTTATTCTTAGTGCAATGATGTTCATCTAAAAGATTGCTAAGGATCTAATAACTGTCCCATCTATCCTGATAAATGTCTAACCAGAACTCCTCCTACCTGACCTTTGAAAACAGCCCATTTTTTGTGATAATGCCATCTTCAGAAAGACCCATTATTCACCTGCTTGAATACTGTATAGGCTGGTAAGGTTGAACAGTTCATGAATACTTCCAGTCTTGCATTTACATTGGGCATAGATAACCTGAGAATCCAATGCAAGAGATCGGTAGACAATCTGGACTGGGCTGCCATGTGCTAAAGGATGTGTTCTAGTTGTAACAGGAGAAAAAGTAATCATCCTGTCCATCAACAACACAGGTAATAGTGCAAATACAAAGCTGAGGAAAGGAGCTCCTTGATTTTAGCAAGTCCATACAAAAGATACAAGAGAGATACAAAAAAGATACAAAAGATATTTGACGGGACCCATTGGTAGACATGCAAGCTGCATCATATTACTTTGGCATGAGAGTAACTCAAGCAACAAAATGATTTGGTGATAAGGGTGCTAAAAAGGTGCTCACATCTTATCTTAATCTTTTTTTCAACTGTTTAACAGCTAGCTTTTTAATGGCAGCTGTCTTGCAACCTCTGCTATGATCTATTTTGCTCCAGAAGTACAGACAGGGTAAGGACTACCATCCCTGTGCTGTGCTCTGAGCTCAGCATCTTAAATTCAGTGAATCTGAAGTAATATTCAGAAGAGAAAGCTTTAGTATTTGTCATAATACCATATCTAATCTAATGTAAGAGGTAACTATATAATTTGTTATATTATTTGTTATATATTATATTATTCTTTTTAAATACTACACAACTGGACTAATATTCAGTGCCTGCAACTTCTCCTTGTGTTCTAGGTTAAAAAAAACCTTCTTTGTTACCTCTTTAAAAATTGTCTTCTGAATTTTCAAGAGGTTTATCGTTGTTTAAAATTTTTTTTTGGGAATCTGTGATAAAAATAACTAGAAGCACAGAATTTCCTCCTTTGCACAGCTCATTGCATCAGAATTTTCTCTTAATCTTTTACTTGCCACTACAATTTTGTTTGTCATCTCATGCATGAAATGGGCACTTTGCATGAAACATATACTTGCAGTATCTATTATTTTATTTTTGTCCTTTGTGGTTTTTTAGTGCTCACTGTGTCTTTGCCTGTTTACACAGATGGAAAAATCCCCAGTGTCTATATTTTAATCATTTTATTAAAGTTTCTGAAATGGCTAACCTGCCTAAGTTTGGACTAGGGATATTCTGAAGTCTGTGATATATGTCTGGAAATAGATTATTCAGACACTTAGTTCAGATACTGGATTGTCTGTACCTGTACAGCTCCATTTGCTTTCAAGGGGTAGCACTGGGGACACCTGAGCTCTCAAAGTAGTCCAAGGCCTTTCTACCATGCACACTATGCAGCCTTGGAGGTGGAGAATAAAATAGAATCTGGATGTGAGCAAAGTAAATTTATCAGAATTATAGTTCTTCTTTAGTTCTCATTTTTAATAGAATATCTGTGACAATTAGACTGTTTACAAAAGTGAAAGTTTGTTAAAATCTGGTTAAGGGAAAGGATTGGGAGAGTCACCATCTCCCTGATACTGCAGCAAGCTTTACTCCAGCCCTGAACTAGGAGAACTAGCAGTTCTACTGCAACAGTATTGTTGGGTCTGTGACATCAGCCAATGCATTTCATTTTTTGCCAGAGAACTCAGTCTCTGTCATTTCACTCTGATACACTGAGAGCCTACATTTGTGTGATATTGTGCTGCAGTTTTAAAAGAGGAGCTGCTAGATGAAGTGACTAAAAGTGATCTCAAAAAGAGGATTCATTTGGGTCATTACACTGTGACAGGCACTGTGGGTCAAACTGGTGCCATCAAAGGTGAAAAACAAATGGATTAGTCTAGTGCCCTTTGCATCCATAACCATCATACCAGATGTCAACAGTTCTACATTTAAGCTGAAGCATCTTGGATAGTTTCTTCCAGTTCCTGGAGTGACATACAGCCGGCTACTCTAGCAGATTTTAACAAAACCTCTTGGGACTCAGAGCATCTTTTTTTTTCTTTTCTGTCGATTTCCTTATAAAGCAGGGAACATTCCTCCTGCATCTTTCAAATCAATACCAAGGCAGCAGGGTGATCTGCATACAAATCGACGTGCAAATTTACACCCTGTCTGACTCAGCCAACGGGATTAAAAATCGTTCATGAAACAACAGCTCCCTGTAATCACATCCTGAAATCACAGGCAGATTTCAATAATAACTCAAGCATATAAAAGCCTCTTAGTTTCATATGTATTAAAAATAGTTTCTTCTCATTTTCTACCTTTTCCTTGAATAGTAACTTCCTATTTTTTTGAAAGCTTTCTGGTCTGTGTTTTATCATCCATTCTCCAAAACCCCCATCTACTTAGTGACTGGAAAGATTTTTCCTATTAACCAAAATAAAAGGCAATTGTTTATACCCCAATCTGATAGCAGACAGGATTTGGAAAAAAACCTGAGTCCTCATCACTTCACCACATATCGCAGCCACTGTCACCAAATTGTCACTAAATTTTGATGTACAATGAGCCTGGTAGTTATAATTCTACTCTCCGTGGACAGTTGCCTACTTCAGAAAAGCCATCGGTATCCTATTTAACATCTTATGAACAATATTCAATCTTTAGTAGGCAAAGCAGTTAGGCTTCCTCACTGGGCTGCTTTGATTTCTGCTTCAGATTATGACGTGACTGTGTAATTAAATGTAGTGCCTGCTGTCTATTATTACACTGCATTTTTTTTCTGGTTCACAGATTCATCTTGGTACAGTGTCATTTGCAGTTATTGTGGAAATAGAGCAGAGAAAAAGGGCTTCTCTGTAAATTGAAACAATACATAAATGCAAAAAACCATACTCCATCCTGCAGTTCCTTTTGTCCAGGAGAGCTGAAACAGAAGTCAGGAGCTGTGAACAATTTTTGTCTTTCAGTGACAGGGCTGTGAAAGACCGATTCCAGTCGGAGTTCTTGATCGCCTCATGGGGACGATCTGTCATCATTTGTCAGGGGTGATTCCTGTGTTCACAGCTTTAGAAAGAGTAGTTACTGACTGCAGGTATAATAGGATGCATGAGTTTAGAGGGCAAAGCAAGGTTTTTGGCAAACATACTTAATAATCACTGCAGAATGAATTCAGTCTGAAGTGCCTGAAATCTACTCGTATCTTTTTAGTTACTTAACCATTTCAGCACTCAGAGCACAGATCTGAAACTCAGCACAAACTCCCCCAAAATGAAATGATATAAAAAGCTACAGTGTGTTAAGTTTTCTCCCATTACTTTCTTTTACAGAAACATAGTTATTAATTAAGCAATCTGGAAAAGCATTACTTGTAATAATTATTCTTTTACTCTTTTTTTATTAAAGGGGCAAAAAATTGGCAATCCCAGGAGAAAATATTTGAGAAGATACAAATAGACTGAGTTGCTGAGAATGGATGAGAGTTTTGCTCAAACCAGTCACCTTCAATGCAGCACTGGGGATCAGCACAATGGTTTGGTTTCCCTTGTGCACATAGTAAAACTGGCCTCGGCATTCATCATATATCATGTGCAACAGGCACAATGCCTGTGCTTCTTGAGTGTTTTATGAAGAATATATCTTGCAAACATCCAAATTCAAAGCAGCTTGAAACAGTGAAATGAGTTTGAAAGCAACTACCAAGTGGTTTCTTTTCCATTACATATATTGCTGCCTGCTGGCAAAGAGGAAGAGTTTCTCAGCCATGCCATTACCTCCATTGTCATTACTTAATAATGCCATTATTTGTTTTTACTGCTTCCACAGTGAGCAGCTGGGACGAGGCAGGCATGGGAAGAGGAGAGTGGGCTGTGTAAGTTGAGAGCTGTGGTGAGTGAATTCCTCTTAGAGCTGCTGGAGTGATGGTCTGGAGAGAGGGGGTACAGTACTTACTGGTGCCGCTGAGAAGGAATATTCCACGCAACATCACTACCTCTAAATGTCATCTAATCCTACTGCTGGCTGATTCCTATCAGGAATCAAATCTGAGGCTGACAAAAGGCATTGCAAAGGAAAGAGCTGGAATGTGACTACTTGCTGCTCTCAATGGTCTGCTGTCCTCATCCACAGCCTGCTTTGCTCATGTCTTTGGCCTAGGGCTCACAGGACCTCATATGATGAATCCACCCCTTCTCAGTGAATTAGCAGCAGCAAGGAACAGCATCTGATTGACTTGATAGGCAGTACATTGCTCCAGTGAATTAAAATTATGAAGAATGCTTTAATGCTAAAATTAATCTGTCTTGAGAAGCTATGTCACAAATAGGGCCCTAGGCTTGCAGGTCTTAGATGCACCAGAATCTGGGGTGCAGAAGTCATAGAAGAGTTTCAGTGTAGTTTTGCAGCAACACAGAAGGGAAAAATCAGACAGTACTAACTGAAGTGCTTACTTCTTGTATTTGATAGAATAATAAAAATATTTTTATGTTAATATGTTCTGTAACACCTTTAATTCTTTTGCTTTATAAAATGACTTCTTAAATCATACTTATCCTGTGAGAATCAAAGAGAAAGCAAGTAGGTCTGCTTAATGCATGGACCTAGCAACTTGCCTGTTTAGAAACGGCCCTCAACAGAGGCAATCAAAAACATCCTGAATGAGGTTGTAGTACCTCATTTTGATTTTCTGACTCTAGCTATTCATTCAAATGGACTCCTTATGTACTGAGGTCACCTAAAACGAAGACTGGAAAGTCTCTCCAAGGAAATTTATTTTTTGCACCTAAGCAACTACTTTTCATGTTTTCAACACATGCTCTTCACATACTTGCATGTTCAAAATACACAAACCAGACTGACTCTCATGACTAAGCTATATTTGCCTGATACAATTTTTTCTCATAGAAAAGGGCTGTGGCTATGAGTACGTTATGGCAAACTGAAACTCAATGATGTTAGTGCTTTCACATGTGCACTAAGAACACCTATCCATTACCTGAGGTAGGACAAACAACACCCAGCAACTTCCTGTTGCTACACTGATACTTTTTGGAGATGCTGAAGAAGAGAGGTAATACAAAAATGCAAAGTGTTTTCTACTGTGCAGATCTGTGGATTTACATGGCTACATCATCCTGGCCTTTAATTGAGATCTCCTTTCACTGGTAGAGCTGGAGGCAGAACTTTTGGGATGGTGAACATGAGAAACTATGAAATGTGGCAAGCTCTTCTTGAAAACTGTCTCTGCTAATAAATCTTGGTAAATTCCAAGGGCATTGAAGCTTGATTGCTAGAGTGGCACCTGGCATTTGGCCCATGCCAAATAGCAGCTTCCCAAATTATTCCTGAGCTTTGCTTATTCCAATAAGCAGTTTGCATGCAGCACCCTGTTTCAGAAGCTCACAAAATAAACCAGCATAGGCATGGGACATCCTTTGCCAGTTGGCATCAGTATCTGGGAATGTTCCTATTCACATTACATTTACTACCATAAGATGTAGCTGGAATGCCTGATGCACAGGGTGTGTTAATGAGGGACTGCAGCCTTCCTGGTCCCTTGGCAGTTCTGCACCTGTTTAAAGCAGGCACTGTGCATCGTAAAAGAGAAATCGTAAAGAAAACAAGGCATGGAAATGAAATGATTTCTAGACTATTTGGCTTGCACCGCTTAATAAACTCAATTTTGGAATATCTGCTTTGGTGCTCATTTTCTGGCCAGGGAGATGTAAACATGCAATCCAGCCTCTTTGGGAACACATGTCATAAGACATTAAGGAGGCAACTGGACAAATGCCAAGAAATATCTATAGGACTTTGACAGATATGCCAAATAGCAAACATCACACTTGCTAGTCATATTCCCTTGAGTCATCCTGTAACTGGGCTGTGAAATTGTGTGCCAGTGCTAAAGGCTGTGCCCACCTCCTTAGGTACAGCCAGACAGTGAAAGGAGGGAAACGTTGCTTACATCCTCCCCATACTGGACTACTGCTAAGCTCTAAAATATCACCCGCTGACAAGGTGGGCCAGCCTGACAGACACATGGACTGGTGCTTGACATTGGAAACTCAGTCTCAATTCAGAGTGATACATAAATGGTGGCTATCCCAGGAGAAAATATTAATGTCAGACACAAAGCTTTTCCCTCCTTCCTCTGAGGAAAAGACAAGATGCTAGATGGAGTATGCCAAGGTGAGATTTGGCCTGCAGGCCACCAGCCTGGCTGTACCTGTTTAGAACTTCCTGAGGGCTACTCCAAACTGGATTCCCAAAAAGCCAATACTGTCATATGTTGTTTAAGCCTAAATCCTATCAGCATTGTGGCACAAAGATCCCAATTCCCCACCAATTTATCAGACCATGGTCAAGACTGTTTTATTGAATATGACAATGAGGCATGACTTTGGTCACACCAAAACTTCATCCCCTCCCCTATTACAGTAGAAACTCTGAGACTAGAACCTGGGAATGAAATGAATTACTGACAAAACAAGCAAATGAAGTAAATGGGATAGAATGTCTCTATTTCAGAGTTGCAGTTACTTATGATACCTGCAATGCATCAATGAACTGTAGAGCAATGCTTTACAAAAGTTATTAAGATTTGGTAATATGGGGAACACATGATGATAACCACTGGGAGAGATGTGCTTAGACCTGGGGTGAGTCTATAATGTCATTCCAGAGGAATAAAAAGCACTGATGCCATAGACTTAAGCATTAGAATCTACATGGTTCTATTAACTCACAAGAGAGAAAAAATTGATAAAATGCTGTCATTAGGATGCTTTTCCTTAAGTAATTTGCAAGACCACAATTTACATGTGATAGTAAAATGAAAAAAACATTGATTTATACAGAGGTTTTATCACTTTGAGCTAGATGTGTACAAATCACCACAGTTCTCCTATAAAATATCACAAGTTAATAGTATCTCTGGTGTAAAAGCCATCTTAGTGCCACGTAAGAAACCAGATAAATTTAGATTTCTGATTAAAACAGCAGTTGGTATTAGGTATACAGGAAAATTTGTAAAGAATTTTTCTGATGGAGTGTTGAAAGTACTAATTTGTATGAAGACTATGTATTATGAACTTATATGAAGATCATGCATAGTGCATATTCCTCTTTCTTTCTTGTGAAGCTAATGCAAAACTAATTGCTGGAGAGGTGCTTTCAGAAGAGTAAGGCAATGGCCTAGATAAGGAAACATCACCTGGTCAGGTATATTCTAGCCTTGACTGTTATGAACAAGCAGTTGAGATTGCTTTATGAATCACCAGCAAATTATAATAAAAACCAGATTTAATACCAAGCAACAGTATGACAGAGTTCATTGGCAAGGTTCACTCTACTGCTTACTAGGTGGTTAAGGCACACCAAGGAAAAAAAAGGGCTACAAACAAAATTCAGTCAATGAATCTAAACCGAAATTAACCAAGAACTCTGTGTGTTTATGTGTGTGTGTGTGTAACAAAAGGATAGCTGTAGCAAGAATAAGAAGAAATATGGCCTAAAGGCTTAACAGCACTCCAGCTTAACAAAACTTAACTTATAACTTAACAATTTTAGCAAAGGAACAAGACTTTACCAGTGTTTAACTTAGGCCTGAAAAGAACTTATCAGCTAACTCACTTAGATATATAAAGTACTCAAACCTCTAAGAGAGCAGCTTTTCTCCCATGTCTGCCATAGCATTTGTATCCTTGTATGCACACAGACATAAAGAGTCAGTGCAAGGTACCTGTGACAAACTCCCTGGAAGGCAGTGAAATGCTCACCTTGGATGCCTTTGTGTCTCCTGAAGGGCCGAAGGCCTGGGCCTCGAGGAATGGGGGTTTCAGCCCGGGATCCATCCTTGTTCAGCAGCCTCTGAGTACAGCAAACAGGAGCTCCCTGGCTCTAGGAGCTGTCCCTCTTGGGGGAGGTGGCTCATCACCCTCACTGCACCCAGGAGAGCTCCAAAGGCCTCATTTTGGATCTCTGTCCACAGGCCGCAAGTGAGGGCCTCAGTCATAAGAATGTTTCACCCTGGCCACCGTTTGGGCAACTTTCTTTGAAAGTTTAAGAGCAAATATGTCATGCCATTCAGGCAAGAAAAATAGTTTCCAAGGCTGTTCATAATAAAAAAACCAGGAGCTTGTTAGGTAGCAGCAGTTTCTGGGAGCAGACGATGTTCCTGAGGCACTCAGGAGACGCTGAGCCCAGGTGCTGCTCGTCAAGGCTGAGGCCTAACGAGCGATTCTGGGATCCTGGTGTGGCCTGGAAAGGGGGAATGCTCCTCCACATTAACAAATGGGTTCTTTAGCCTCTGATTACTTTTTCATACCACTGAAAATCTGAGATCTGATATTGTACCATGTCTGTGTTACAGGGTGCTGGAGAAATGTGTCCTGTCTTCCTCACAGATCAGACTGACAGAGCAGTAGAGGCAGAAGAAAGAGCTGGTAAGGCTGGTACAGGCATGTCACAGCTGAAGTATCACGTTTCAACCCCTTGGATGTGGGTAACACAGCACACATACCAGTCTTCCTGTTAGTTTGAAATATATGCCTTTAAGTCCTGTGTTGCATTTAGGCAACATCAATTTGCCTTGTGACTCTGTCAGTCAATGCTTCTATCTGCAGGATTGTGAGAGAGAAATCCACTGGGTACAGTGCTCATTGGCACTTCTGAAAAAACCCCACTGCTTTTGAACCCTAGCCACTGTAGGGTTTAAATTGGTGCAATCTGGCCAGACGACTGCAGATGACAGACAGGCCAGACTATTTCAGTACTGTCACAGTTTCCATAACGCTATTCTGGATACACACTGTGCTCTCCTAAGTGCAAAGTAACTCAATCTTATGCAAGACAGCAGTCAGAGTGAGTGGAATAAAGGATACTTGAATTATGACTTTCTCTGATGCTACATTACATAGGGGGAAATTGAGTAGCTATTTAATCTTATAAGTGTCAACTTCCCCTTCTGTGACTGTGCAGTATTTTCCTTTGCAAAACACTAGAAATCTTTAAATAAAAAGGACTACCTAGTCGTAATTTCCCCCATATAAATGCATATTCATGTCCAAGATAACATGAGATTAGTAAGTTTCTTGGCCTTTTCTCTGTACATTGAATGAATCAGGTAGGCCTTATATTAGTGTTTGGTTATACACAGAAGATATGATAATATATGTATTTAGTCATCATGCTATCAGAGTCAGGATGGAAGGCAAATTGAAATGTTCAGCACTTTTGTATATGAGAAACACAGACATTGCCACATGCTGAGCACAGTTATGTTTCTGTTACAGGTATACTGGATCTGGGAAGAAGTGATGTCATAACACCTGCACCTATAAAAACTGGATTTAAAACTCTAATTTATTCCAAAATTTACTTGTTTAACTTAGTCCATAACACAACTGTAGTGCCTGTGTTAGGAGAATTGTATCTCCAAGATCTCTCTATAAAGAATAGGGTGATATATAAAGGTGATATAGGTTGGATAGGGTGAAATATAAAGTAATTTAGGCTACTTTTACTTTTTCACTAATCATAGAAGAAATCTCTGGCTATAAAGGTTTTTACCAGGCTTTAATTCCATGATGATTTAAATAGAGATAAGTTCAAATCCCTGGAAAATTATTTCCTCCTCCTCCCATGTTCCAGCTATGATGCTCATCTGCCCCTCTGGTGAATGTGTTCAATGAGTGAAACTAGGAAAAAAACTATTTTTAGAGAAAAAAAAACCAAAAAAAAACCCAACCCCAAACCAACCCAAGAAGCAGCTTTCCATAAGTTTCATTTCCTGTATGGGATAATTTTGCAACATGAATTGAGGACTTGGGCTGGCCCCAGAGATTAGTCAAGTGTGATTGTCTGGAGACAAGAATACAGATCTGGGACTAAGAACAGGATCATGGCAATGCTAACTTACATCTGCTTTTCATCAGGAATGTGTGGATTTAAATAGAAAACAGAGATTGTGCACTGGAATTGAAAACAAAAGATGCCAGGGAAATTCAGAAGCTGTAGATACCTGCAGAATTTCAGGCCTAATTTTGGGCTTGGCTATAGTTATGTTTATGAGCAAAGACAAGCTTTACTCTGTATTCAGATTTGTGCAAAACAAGTGCAGAGTGAGTTCAAAACATTGTCATATCAGAATGGAAGCTGTGTCTAATTAATTTCCTTGGTACTGTAGGATAATTTTCCATTGCATGCTCAACAGTATTATGTTCAATTGTGAATTTTAAGTAATCTATAATTTTGGGTATGTGGTTTTTGTAAGAAAAGTATTCCAGAGCTTCAAACCACTGCTGATGGAAATCCTTTGAATGATCCTTTATTTTCCTTAATTTACTCTTAATTTTTCTATTTACTACTTTATCAAAAGTGGCAGGCATATTGATGGGAGATAATGAAATTTTAGCAAGCTTTTATCTTATCTAGAGGGAATGATAGCATGCAAATCTAGCTAATTAATAAATCAAAGCAAACTACAGCTCCAGGTTTGCCAGCACAGCGTTCCTTGCTAACCAGTTCTCAAGAGCAAATAAGCTCTGCAGCTGGAAAGGTGTTGGAAGTGTAAACTTCTCATAGCACAGCTGCACTGTCTTAGGAATGGGAGCTGTGTCTCAAGTCCAGACTCCCCAGGGCTTCAATGCCAGCTCATGTCTGGAGGAAGTCATATGGCTGGCAGGCTGTAGATGAGGCAAAGACTGAACTCCAACCTGGAGGCTTGAACTCCAACCCAGGCAAGCAAGTTGAGTCACCTGGCACAGTGAACTGAAGCCACAATCAGTCAGACATAAAAATGAAGTTCTACAAATGATTTCTGGGTGAGAGGAAGAGGCTGAAAATGTGTTACTTGCAACCTATCCTCAAGGTTAAGGAGAGCTAATAGACACTTGTAAGCTGCAGTTGTGTCAATAAAATATTTCCCGAGGTAGCTCATCAACTGACTCAGCAGATGAGAATTTAAAACTTCCTTTATTTGCAAGAATAAGAAGCAGCACAGCCATTATCTCACTAAATTATGTTTTTACTGGATCTCTTTCAATTAAGCACATTTCCAACAAGTCCATTCCATTTTGCACAATAATGCTCCTTAGTGCATATGTTATGGAATATGTGAGAAGAAGGACAACCAGCAATTTCAAACCTCACCTCACCAAAGCTTCCAGTAATATCTAGTAATGGCTTACTCTGCTACAGTGCCTCTCATCACAAGGGACATTGAAGCCACTTAAGAAAGCAGGGAGAGAAAATGACATCACCTTTCACCAAAATGCTGCCACTTGTGAGGACAAGCACTCAAGTGGCAAAGAGAATGATGGCAAATGAAGAATGCTTTCTGCCATGAAAAGCAGAAAAAATGGAAACTACATACAGCATCCCATCATGAAGACCATTTAAAACACCACCCTTCCCTCTATCCATGGGAAAATTTCCATTAGTATTTAATAGCCACAGAATATCAGGGGGTTTCTTGATTTTACTTTCAAATTAAAAAATGACTCCTGGCAGCACAATGCCTCCTAAAAAATACCAGAGACCTTTTTATTATTAACTTGGAGTGGAAATTGTTATAATTTAATACTGCAGAACTACATCATGCAAACCCCTTAAATTTCACTGGAAGTTTCTATCTAACTACTGACCCATGTTGTGACATCTCAAAAAATCATAGACTGAGGCAACATAATAATAATGCTACTTGGCACTTTACATCTTTAAATAACTATGGAAATGTTAATTAATTTTCACAACAGCCTAGGGAGTAAATATTTTCATACTGATTTTACAGATTAAGGGGATGAAACATAATGTGTGGACATGACTTCTCTAAGGCAATCTATCAAATAAGTGTCAGATGTAGGACTAGAATTCAAAGATTCATCAGGCTTTTAAACAATGGTGCCTGGGGCAGCCACTTATTTATTTATTAAAAGTAGCTTAAACCATTTACAGATTCTCTTTAATATGCTATTGTACTGCGTATTGGTTATTTAAAATAAAAGCTGATTATGAGGACTTGTTTTGTTCTATTTTTACAAATAATTTTTTATATTTCAGCCTAAATTTCAATATTCTTTTCCATAAAATTAAGTGCAGAAATCAGGTATGTTAAAATATGTTCAGAAGAGATCAGGATAGTGTATTGGAGCAGAATTCCTGTGTCAGAATAGGTGTGTCAAAATTGTCTTTCTTTCCACTGTTTGGCTGGTTCTTTTCTTAATGATATTTAATTTTTATAAAAGCAGATTGTACCCTTTAGGCCTGTTGATTTGTTTTTTATTTTATTTTTGCTTTGTAACAGTAGACAGAAAAATTTCAGATGCATCTTTCAAAAAATTATTGTTATCCTAAATCTCCTGTACCCTAGAGCTCCAGCATCTTTTGGAAAGCTTTTTAGTACACCAAAACAAAAGGCTCAGAAATATAGCAACTTGTCCAACAGATCAACTCAATGGCCAAAATGCAAAGTATTTGAGCAGATAAAAAACCTAATTCACCAAGCAAATACATCTCAAAATTCATATTAAATACAAGGACAAGAAATCAGATAAGACAGATGTGCTACCTTACTGCACAATGATGAAAATTTTTTGCCTGAGATAGTCCAAGATCAGATCCCAAAGCTAAGGAGACCTCTTCTTCCTCTGCTTGATCTTCTCCCTTCTTAAGTATCTGAAGTCTAGTCTAACAGAACTAAGAGATAATGTTTTGCTCATGCTACCCTACAGCACATCTAGGAAAACACACTTGGTAATACAAAAAGCAAATGATCCACTTCCAAAATAAGCACTACTCTTTCTAGTCAGTGTCCCAGTTTTGTCAGTCTTAAGTCCCTGAATACACTTGAGAGCCAAGACTGCAGAATTCTCCTGACAGTATTAGGGCCATGCAAAATCAATCTGTTTCATTTTCTCTTATTTAGAAAAGAAGCTCTTCAGCTTCATCCTGCAGAGCATTCACTCATCTATGCCTAAACAGTGCATTTCACTTCCAGCTCACAAGAATTCATTTCATTCACTATTTGAAGACTGAGCCAGCTGAATTGAAAGCTCTAAATTTTCCTATGAAAGAGAAAAAAAGAATTTCTATAAAGTCCTTTGGAAGGAATTCTGATAAGAATCTGATTAGGAGTCCCACTCCAGATTTTCTAGAACTCTGTGTACATTTTAATTCTGTTACAACTACCAACATACAGTATTGTGTTCTTTACACTTGCTTATGGCAAATATCAGAGCCATTTTGTTTTGTTTGTTGGCACGGTGTTTTCCTTCCCTAGTAGTGAGGAATGAGGACTACCAAGGCACATTAAAATATGGGATTCCCTCTCTCCTCTGACAAGCAGAGTGTCTCAAAGACCATAACACAAGCCTTCTGCAAGAAGGCATCCCATATCTTATTCAGTTATGGCTCCTCCGTTAATCCATGAGCAGCTGATGATGCTCTGACATCCTCTAGAAATACTTTCTTGAAAAGACCTTTTCCTTGCAGTATCTGTTTCCTTGCAATACTCTGTTTCCTACGCTTTTCTATGGTGTGGTTATGTGCTCTTTGCTGTAATAAAAAGTCATAAAATTTTTCACTTTTTTGGTGGCTACTCTTCATATAAATATCATGTAATATGATGGGAATCCACAGTATGACAGAATCCACAGAATGCGCAAATGTACCTCAGTCCCAGTATAGGGAACTGTCTCAAGAAGCAATGAGCTTTGGATGCTTTAGGTTTTATACTTAATTAAATTAATTCTTCAGAGCTGGAAACAGGTCTTTTTTAAAAATTGTTGTTTGCTTTGCTTTGTGATTTTCTAAAGGTTTGTTTCAAAGAAAGTTAGGTCAGAGCATTAGTCACTGCTGTCAGCTTCTGTCATCTTTGTTCCCCTGCAACAGGATCAGAAGGCCTGTGTGCAGTTGTACCTATCTCTGCCCTAAACATGCATCAGTGGTTACCTGAAAGGCTGTGGATGAGAAACTGCCATCTCCCCTTGAATGATTGTAACAAGGAAGGAGGACACTGTGTGCACAGGTTTGACAAAGGATTAACCTGTTTCCTCTACTGTAAAGTTGTAATGGGCTCATTCATTACTCACAGAGCTTCATGACATGTCACATGTTAGGGAATGATGCCTCTGGTTCATTCCAGGAGGTGAATGGTTAGGACAGAAAGGATGGGAGACAGACAGAAGTGCTGGAGGAGGAGGGCCAAGTTAGATAATGATAATTAACGCTGATATAAACTGGAATAACAATTAACTGATTTTAAGCAGTGTTTTAGTGCTATGAAAACATTAATTAACCTTAAATTACCATTGTTGGTAAATATCCACCAGTACACTATGATTTGCCCAAGAAATCCACATGATTTGAGACAGCAAGAAAGAAAGAAAAAAATTGCTGGTTGCAATATGCACATATATTTGAAAAATAAAGCTGTGCAAAAGTCATTCAACCCTATGGTTTATGTCTTCACCATGCTGTAAATGGCTGTGGTTTTGGGGGCTGTCAGTTGCACAGAATGGAGCCCTGGAGCAGTGGTGAGGTGATGCTGGCTGGGATAGTCAGTCAGCCTCCCCCAGTGCATTGTCTCCACTCTAGCACAGGCAGACAGCATGTGTGATTGCCTACACTCCACTCTGGCAGCCTCCCCATGTCAGGAACCTGGCCCATTTCCCTATGCTTAAAATTTAATCAGAGATTTTACTGCTCATCAGCAGCTTAACGGGAGCAGTTAGAACTCTAAAACTTTGCATATTTTGGCTTAATTACCACTAACAGACAGATGCCACTTTCAAGCACTCTCCTTTCCCAGCCCTTGCTCCCTGCAGCTGCTCAAACCTGGAACATAAATTCATTGGTTAAATAACTGATAAGAGGCAAAATGATTAGGGATTAATGGGAAAGACAGAAATCTCCTTATTTCTCTTTGATGTTTTAATTTTGGTTATCTCTGCTAAATTGCAGTCTGTACCTTCCAACTGGCAAGATAACAACTCCTCTTTTCCCTCCTTTAAAGCAACAAGTAAACAGAGACAATATAGAATGGAAAAGATCTTGAAGTGTCAGGGCTTACTGCTACCATGTGTGATTCATGTGTATAAGCAAGTAGAATTACAACACAATAGGGGAACAGCTCCTGATGCCCCTTCTCTGGATAGACTGTTTCCATTTGTTCCTTTTTTGGGTGCTGGGTTTCTCCTTTGATAGGGGAAGTAAAGCAGCAAATAAGCAAATAAGCAAATTGTTGTTTTAAATACAGTAAAAAATGTCACAGTGAGTCAGGAACAAGAATTAAAGTGCTCATGAGTGATGGTGGCTGTACCTGGGACAAAGGAGCTCTATTTATGTGGTAGAGACATTAATATCCTACTTTGTGATTTCCCATTACTTCCAAAAAACCACATTTTAAGTGCACTTGTGTTGACTGAAGCAATAAGGAAACTGGTGCATTGAAAGAGGAGCCCAATGTTCCACTTTTTAAGTTCTCCTGGAGGAATGAATTCTGTCTGCACTTCTTTTTGTTTTGTGGAACTATCCCTTGAAATGGAGGAAGAAGAAATGCTCTTCTTGCGGATCTGAATATTCTCACTAAGGATTAAAGGTTTTGGAAGGCAGAGCCTAGGATGCTGTTTGTTGTCACTTATTTATAAGGTAACTTATGAGGTTAAACTAGATCTTGGATTGAATGTCTGCACTGATATCTGCTTTTCTCAGAACAATAGTTAGCTTTGGATAGAGAAAATTGTAGTGAGCTCATAAGAAAAATATTAAGTGAAAAGCCGTTTCTAAACTAGCACATGGGTGGATGCATGAGCAAGCACAGGATTTGTGAAACACAGATTCAGGATTTGTCAGTGTCAATTGAAAACTTGTCATTGTCTCCTAGAAAACAAAGTTCATACTTTTAATGATTTTTTAAAGAAATAATACCACTTAGAGGAACAGATCCTTTTATGTCCATAAACTACCTCGGGGAGAAAGGAAAGAAAAAAGCCAAAAACCCCAAAGAAGCACTCAACCATGAAATCCAGCAGAACTTTCAACCAAACCACAGTCAAAACCTGATTCCCAATCCATGTGGGCCTACGATCTTGCAAAAAAAATTTTCTTGCAACAGTTCTTTTACCTTGGCAGAAACCTGAGAGAATAGAAAATGAAATTTGTTCTGTCTGTTCTGCCTGACACGTTGCATATGTGGAAGAAAATAGACAACAGAAGTTTGGGATTAACAACCCATGAAGAGCTCATTAGTACATCATGGGACAGATCCTGGTTTCCACCATGCTGCATTTGTTTCACCTCACTAACTCAAGAGAGGAGATACTGCTTGCATCTTGCCAATGCAGCAAAAGTGGCTTTCTGCACTTGTTCACCTGCCTGATTTGAGGGACACGAAGGGCAAAGTCTCAAACGGAAATAGCCCTGATGCTGTCCTGTGTTGATGTGTAAGCAGCAATGAGTCAGCAAACAGAGGTCCAGTAGATGGTGCTCAAGACTGCAGCAGAATCCTAGGTTTTGTAGAGGGTGCACTTCAAATGTTTTTTACCATACAGCTCTTTCAATCCACCTCTTATTCAGCCACCTCCCATTTATACAATGCTTTCAAAAGGGCTTCTCAGAGCTCCCAGACATTAGAGGCACCCCAAGACTGGTCTTAACTTTGACAGAGTCAGCATAAATCTGACTAAAATTAAAAAACCAAACTGTTTTTCAGATGCTGTAGTCCCAGTAAAAATTGAATATAAAAGAGGATCTTAGTATTTTTAACTTCTAAGAGCTCAAGATTTCAGAGAAGGGCCTAGGGTTTGCACAGTAATATTTAACAGCCATTTTGTCTCTATTTTTTCTACTTTTCTGGATCTATCCCTGCCCATTGCAAACATATTTTTAGAAGCAGTAAGACTTTGTTCCTTACTCACCATGGCAACTGGTGGCTACACCAGCTTTACAGCTCTCTTTTCAAAACTTGGTAAGGCTGACTAAAGGTACAGTAGAAGTCTGTATTTCAGAGCATAATGATCTTTGTGTTGCATAATTATCCCTTTAGACTTGGCAAAGTATGTAATTTGTCTCATTGTATAGAGAAGAGTTTGGTTTTGTTCTTTGAGTGATCAAGAGATCTGGGTTCATTTGGTATGGCCACAGACTTACTGTGTGACCTTGACTAAGCTGCTCAATCTATGGCACCTTCATTCCTGTTTGTCATGGGAGACACTTCCCTACCTTTCAAGTTGCTGGAAAACTGGACTTATTAATGCATGTGAAGATTTCTACAACTGCAATGATAGAAGCACTTAAAATGTCACAATACATTTGTATAGCTTTCCAACTGACATCAGGTAAAGTCATTCTTTGATAGAAAGGACATAGGAAAGTTTAAGCATTTCAACATACCTGCGATATCACAAACAGTTATTAATTTCCATATGATTCCATATATTTCATCTCCAGAATGTTCTCCCTTGAATGAACAATAGAGCCTGTGAATTCTGCAGCAAATACTTGTTCTTCTGCAAACCATTCTTGGGAGTTTTATTTTTAGATATGGGAATTAAATGACTCAATTTTCCCTCTTGTTGTCTCCTATCTCAGCAAGCAATAAAATGTCAGCACTGTGGTAGGTAAAGGGAGGGGAAAACACCTCTATTGACTGAATAGAGTTATAGCTGAATATTTTCATGAACATTCTACTGGTGCCTTAAGCACAATAAACACTGCAGGTAAAAGATATCAGAGATAACAAAAACTGAACTGAATACAAATGAAATCATTCATCGGGTGGCAAAATACCACAATTCATACAGGAGAGCATTTTAAGCTTCAGCCAGTTACTGCACTTTATTTTTTCAAACTACTTTTGGCAGGTTCAGATAGAAGATGAATACAATATCCAACAAAAAATAAGATATGCTGCAGTAGTCTACCCCAGTCACTGAACTTAAATCATGAAGCATAGTGATTGAAAGATTGTTCTACGATAGGTTTCCCAATTTAGGTAAGGAATATAATTAGAAGTAAAGAGGTGAATTGCAGCTCATGTTCTGAGTGTTGAGCTTGGAATACAGGAGGTATCATCAGAGTATTTATCACTGCTTTAAATAAAGCTGGAGTTTCCATAACCCAGGGCTGTGGTTTAAACCTAGCCAGTAACACAGCTGCTCAGTCCCTCCTGGTGGGATGCAAGAAAGAACAGGAAGAGTAAAAGTAGGAAAACTCGTGGTTTGAGATAAAGATAGTTCAATAGGTAAAGCAAAAGCCACACACACAAGTAAAACAAAACAAGGTATTAATTCACTACTTCCCATGGGCAGACAGATGTTCAACAATCCCCAGGACAGCATGGCTCCACCACTCCTAATGGTTACTGGGGAAAACAAATGCCATATCCCTGAAAGTCCCTTCCTTTTTGTTCTTCCCTCAGCTTTATATGCTGAGCATGACACAATATAGTCTGTAATATGGTTTGGTCACTTGGGCTCAGCTGTTCTGGCTGTGTCCCCTCCCAGCTCCTTGTGCAACCCAAGCCTGCTCACTGATGGGATGAGATGAGAGGCAGAAAAGGCCTTGACTGTGTGGAAGTGCTGCTCAGCACTCAGCAGTAACAAAAATATGCCTGTGTTATTAGCTCTGTTTCCAGCATAAAACCAAGACATAGTCTCCAATACCAGCTATACTATGAGGAAAATTAACTCTGTCCCAGCTGAACCAGAACACCAAGCCAGACTGAGACTCCAAGTAGTGTGGCCATGCTGAAAAAGTAGGTTCACTTAGGGCCTCTGATTATATATAAAGAATGTTGAACTTTTATATACTTAAAATTGTCTTCATACCCTGCTTTTCTTAAGTCTAGCCTCTCCTTAATACCTTCTCATCTACTTTTTTCATGCTCCTTTCTAGCTGACTGTGAAGTCAGCAGCAAAGAAAGCAGCGAAACTCCCTCAAGCCTTTTCTCCAAGAGTTATATAGGACATGTGCTTTCTCTGTCTAGTTCTCAGCTCTCAAACTGCTTCAAAGAATTCAGAGCATCTTGCAGGAACTCCCAGCCAGTCACCTATATCTTTCATCATATCTGCAAGCCCTTTGGTTTGACCATACAGATCACAGGTCTAGCCTCCCTTTAAATGTTACCTAGATGGAAAGCAGACCTTGTCCTTAGAGTCTGAGAGTTGATGAGGTATGTCAAGAGCTGTGAAATTTCTTGTCTAAAAGCCTGACCTAACCTCTTCTCTTTCTTTCATGAACTTCAATTTAGAGATCAGAACAGAGCTTTCCATATGTCTGATGGCATATCTTACACATATACTTAATGTATTACCTAAGATTCATATATTAGATATTACATATCTATATATCTATTGTCTATATCTATATCTGTATGTTCATCAGGTCCTCTGATGAAGTTGAGAAACAATTATCCAGACAATATAAAATGCAAGAATTTCATATGGGGCACATCTAATGGCACTAGTAACTCTTTTCCCCAAAGTCTGCATGCAGTCAGGCTGCTGGATGGCTTCATTGAGCTCAGTCAGGCTCTATGTTCATGATCAAAAGAGTAAGAAAAAATAGCTAGGAGAATCACCAAAGATTGCCTGGTGAGTTAATAAGGATCCTGATCACACAGCAGGGATGATAGGGGGTAGGGGGGCTGTGGAAGTCTGCACAGCTTCTGCCTTCCAACTGAGCTGTACTCATGGAGTGTGTAATTAATTGTTACTGTTCATTTATTTGTACAATCAATGAATTTTCAAGTGAGTGCCACCCAGTGACAATCTAACAATTGACATGAGACAGCAAAGGCAAAGTTTCCTTCTGAATAGCAAAAGGAACTCCATTTCATTTTTTATTTTGTCAGGTCTGCCCAGACTTGCTTGCTCCAGTCTTCTTAGGCTACAGAGGAGTCTTCTTGCCCAGAGGTGTTGTTTATGTCCCATTACTGGAAATGTTCAAGGCCAGGTTGGATGGGGCTTTGAGCATTCTGACCAAGTAGAAGGTGTCCCTGTACAGATAATTAAATCTGAATCCAAGGACAAAGTTGTGTGTTTCTGAGATGTGATATCAATGAAAAATACCATGTAAATAAAAGCACATATTGTTGATTGCCCCAGTTTGAGACGAGTTAGGAGGATTTATCAAAGTTGTCTTTTCTGATTTGGACCTCACACTCCTTATCCTTTACAAACTTTTCCTTTTCCTTATGTTACTATCCTACCTTAATGAGGCATAGCCTTGACTTTGCATAGACAGAGACTTTTGGTAGATTCTGTTTCTACTTCTATGGGATTTTTTTTTCAAATGACTTTGAATGAACTTCAAGATTAAATGAGCCAGAATTCTCTTCTCCATCCCTAACATTTTAGTTATTAATCATCCTATTTACAGCTGTTTTAAACATAGGCTATGATCTAACTTGGAGTTTATTGTATAGATGAGAAGGGATGTTGTGTGTGTGTGGGTAAGCACACAGGCAGACATTTAGGAAGCTGTGAAATCTCCGTGACCTTCAGTGCAAGTTTCTCATGCTGAAGCAGCAGTTGTCTGCAAAAAATCTGCCTAGTTTAAAACAAAATCTCATTTCAGTCTTCCTTAACTTAGGTTTAGAATATTCATTTGTCCTTCTGGATTAGTTGCTGATGAGGCCTGAGGTATTTCATTTATCTGAGCCTCTGCTCCCTGTCTGTAAAAGACAAGAACAAAGAGCCTTGCCTTTCTGCATCTGGTGCTTGAATGTTTGTGTCCTGAATCAATCATCCAGAAGCTGAGAGCTGTAACTGAGATGAAATGGGCAACTGAGTAAGAGAGAGAATTAGTTCATGAGCCTGCTGGAAATGAAGGTCAAGATTTCTTTCCAAAGATGCACAATTAGACACAGCAATTTCTATGAAGAGAGAAACTGTTAAGGGAAGCACCTTTGACATACGCACACAGAATGCCACTTCCTACAATATTGTATGACTCATGAGTCAATGTTCAAGAAGCTTTTCCCTCCTGCAGAGCAATGAGTTTGTTATCAGCCTGCACATCTCCTAAAATATATTATACTGTGTAAAATTAATACATGCTGCCTTTTTTATTACAACTCACTATTGATTCTGGCTTATTTATAGCATATGAAAATAAAAATCCTGTGGACTGTGTCCTATATGTAATTACTTCCAAAGCCTTTTATCAATGCAGAGAACCTAGCTGTTAGAGAAGCTGTGGGTGCATTTCCTTCAGGGAAAAGATAATCACTTTTTATTCCATTCTAAACCTAATTCTTGCACTATATCCTCACTGTAAATTGAGATGACAGACAGGAGCTGAAAGATTGTCAGAGCAGCTGCCATAATTTGCTGACTTCCAGCAATAAATGTTCACCTGAAACACAGTCCATAAACTTAAACTGAAAGGGCCCCATGAAGGAAAAAAGGGAGGAATTCCGTAGTGATGGTAGAGAGGAGCAATAAATCTCACATGACACAGAAGCAGAAAAATAATGACTTTCTCCATAGCGTTCAGTCTTTACTTTTTGTATTGATTATTAGGTCTCAACCTTTTATGTAAGTTCCTATAGTTTTAATATCCTTAATGTGCTCCCCATGCATTCACTAAATTGCTTTTCTGATTCACTTTCACCTCACAGCACCTGTAGGTAAGCAATAGCTAAACATTTGCAGAGCTAACCCTGCTGTCGTGTTACTGGATTGCCACTAATCTGCATTTCTTTCCTGTATTGCGTTGTGTCCTGATTAATGTCCATACTCCAGTAAGGTCATATAGAGATTAGACCCATAGGACATCGGGTTCTCCATGGACATTGTTTGGATTTAATCTTGGGAATGGGACTACTGCTCTGAAGTGACAGGAAGATTGTGGGGGGATACAATTTGGATTAATCAAAGCCTTTTTTCCTTCCCTTTTCTTGGAAGAGATGGAAAAATATTTGTGTTTCTAATTAAAAGATTTAGAGCAAATTTTGCACAACAAGGGTGCTATTTATTTCAATTTGAACATCTGCTGATATTTTGCCGGGCAGTCCTGATAAAGAAAAACCAGCCCTGATCCAGGAGTCAAAATTACTAAAAGCTCATTGAGTTTTGATATCAGCACTGTTTATCAGCAGCAGATAAGCACAATCCTTCTCCTGTGGATTTCCCACTGAAGTCAGGACTACCATCCTAAACATGCTGGAAATATGCATTTTAGTGTCTTCTCAGAGCAGGTCATAGTTTTTATATGATATCTATTTAAGGTTAAAACTACAAATTCACAACTGCGAATTAGCAGCAGTGAATGATCTATGCTGAATTAAGCAGCATTTTCCAATGAATAAGTTCCAAAATATTATGAATTAAGTTTTCCAGACAATCTGGAAAAATGATGTGACATCAGTTTATGCTTTTGGTGTTGTCTAGAGAAACACAAGGAAATGTTTGGAAGGCCCTTTAACAAGTGAAGTTAGAGAAAGATACTCCTGTAAACATAGTCACCACTGCTTTCAAAGTTAGATAGTACATAAGGAAAGCCAAAATACTTTTCTGTCCCCCATGACTACTGTCTAGTGGCTCTAATAAATAAACTAGTTTTCTTTACTTATGTACAGCAAAAAAACTTATGCTCTATATAGTTCCAGATCAGGTTCTCCTAAAGACTGTTTGAAGCATCTTTGCTATTTTCATTTGTCCTCTAATCTTTTTCTTGGCTGAGTAAGTCAGTGAAATAGGCATCTCTCTTTTTTTTTTTTCCTTTGCTTGCATTTTTCTTGTTTTGTTTTATTAAAGTGAATTAAAGAAATTTAAAGTGCACAGTGAGGGCACTTTTGCCCTCTCCCTCTTACTACAGTTGTATTGCTTTTGTATGTCTAATTCCACTCACATTTTCTATCAGTTGCACCTTTTAGACAATGGCATTAATGACATGTCGGCCTGAAGTCTAGTGAATCTAGTCAGTCGAATTCTTTTCTGTATCATCAAAGACCTATAGAAATCTGTTTTATAAATAGACATCTTGTGTATCTTGTTTTACAGACAAGAAACCAATACAGATGTATGTACAGGTCAAAGCCTACTAACTTTTCTCAAAAAGGCTGTCCCACTAACTCATGCTTTGAACTAGACTAAGACTCCCCAACTCAATTCATTTGTCAGCTACTACTAATCTGTTTCTTCAAAGATAAGATTTTTTTTTTTTGATACTACTAAGCAGCTTATAAAGCACTTTGAATGTCTCAAACTATTTCAAGAAGTTTGTATTTTATATTGCTGCCTTTTTTAGAATTTCTTTTAAAAAGTTTTTGTGGGCAGTATTTTGTCATGTTTCCCGCTCAAGCTTTCTCTGACTTTTTCTTACTAGTGTGTTAGGAAATGGATTCTTATTTATTACAGACTTATACCAAGAGGAAAAGAGCCCAGTTAATGCCACAAAATAGATCATAATGTGATGCTACTGTACCCTTCCTTTTCTAAAAGGCTCTTTGAAGATAAGAATAAATCCATCTAAATTCTACCTTTAAAAATTTCCAGTTGTTTCTTTGATGGCTGAAGAATCTCTAGAGTAGTCATTGTTCCATTTTAACAGAGAAAGAACAGCCCCAAATCTAAATCCTTGAGGAAGTATATGATTAGAGTGAAGAAAAAAAGCCATTTGTTTTCATTGTGCTGGAAAAATACATCAGATGGGTGCAGTTTTCTTTAAAAAGAAAATCCAGAAGAAATGAAGTTTTGCATTTAATGAAGTTTATTCATCTTTCACTGGCATGAATAGAATTTTTTTCTATCACATATCTCAGTTCTAGTTGATGTTAAGGAATCAGAATAATTGCCTCAATTGTATTGACTAATATGAAGGCTGCTTCCTGATTTCCTTACATAACAGCTTTGAGATACCATTATCCTGCTCCTCTTCAAATGGACAGTAAATCAGACCTGGTAAACAGCAATCCTTTGAGAAACAAAGGATTGTGCATTCAGATAAAGAAGAGCTAACTAAGATTAAAAAAGTAAGAGCTCAAATTCAGTTAATACATTGCATACATATATATACATATTAAAAAAAAAAAAAAGAAAAAAAAGACAACCCATAAAATATCTCCTTACCTTACCTCTTTCCAGTAAAGGGACATCTACATTTAGAAAGGGATTATGCTTCAAAAGATCTACATTCTATTGTCAGAACACCCAGCTTTGCCTTCCATAGTTAATCTCCTGTTTGCTGGCATAGTTATGAAATTAGGGTATTGAAATCAATGTAGTATTTTATATATTTCAGCCTGTTTGTCTGAATCAACTCCATTTCAATACTTATTCACAATTTGCCATAATCACAATTTACTGTCAAAATATGCTGGTATAGGGTTTCATTAGTACTCAACAGCTGAAACCTAGAGTGAAGTCAGATTCTGGTGTAAATCATCCTTTTTTTCTCAGAATATAAATAAAGTTAAATAGGTGTCTTCCCTATAGGCATGTTTTAAATCTAAATTCCATTACATATAGAGAAAAATCTGAAATATTTATACAGAAATCTGGATTAAAGAAAGAAAAAAAGATCATTATTCAAATCAAAGGGACTCTAAAGTAATATGGGAAAAGGTTTGTGATAGATGCCAAGAAATGACCTTGACAGATATCTAAAGTCTCTGTTTCGGGAGACAGAGAAAGAGGAATACAGTTGCTGATAACAGATTATAAAGTAGTAGGAGAAATTATGACTCAAAAATGTCTTCAAAAGATGTAAAGAGCAAAGAAGAATGTGTATTCTTAAGATATGATCAATGTTACCACTTCCTTTAGGAAGAGGATATTTGACAGAATAATTGGCAAGCTGCAATATTAATGCAAAGATAATGACTGATTAATAAGGGTTAGATACAAAAAATGAAGCAATTTCACCTTGTACATCAAGGATGCTTACTTGAGACATGATAAAAATCTTTAGGAGTAAAAAAAAAAAAAAAGAGTCTGGCAACAGTGGGGTACTATAGATCAGTAAACCAAGATAGTATTATAGATGAGGCCTTTTGTAGCTACTTAACAGGTTATCTATAGCAAGAGATTGCATGATAACAAGAGATTTCAAATACACACATATAGCCTGGGCAAGAAAAATGGTAGAATAGAGGATGGGGGTAGGCGATTTACCTAAATTTAATAAAAGATTTCCTTGGGGCTATTCAGAACACCTCAGTTTGGGATATTATTGCTTTGTCCAGCAATCCATGTACAAGTGATTCAACGAGTTCTTAGGCTGTTCTAATAATTTTTTGACTATAAAGGAAGGGATATGTGAAGGTAGGATTAAGCTCAAATGAAAAAGATAAAGTGATTGTATTTTCCAGCCACAAGGAAAGGATGGAAAGCAAAATGCAAACTTAAAGAAACTCTATGTGGGTCTGTATCACTTCAGGGTGAAAGCTAAATGAAAGATAAAATATAGGCAATAGATTTTTCTGTTTGGTGTTTTTCTGCTTTCTCTTCAGAAGTTGACTCATGCTGTTGAATTTTACAATATAACCTAAGGCTGAAACAGTCTCAAATTTTTAACTGCTATCTGATAACTCATGCAAGGCAGATAAGGCATCAGAAACCTAGAAAGGACACATCTTTAAGCAAGAAAAAGGAAAGCTTGGTGACATAGCCAGCAGCTTACTCTCAAGTTCATAAAGTACTTGAACGAATAATCAAAAAATAGTATTTATGAACATTGGAATTTTTGTCAGGGAGTGAATGACAGCAAGTAATGAATACACTAAATCACACACACAATGTCTAAAAATATAGTAGGATTTAAGAGTAAGAAGAAAGTACCAGAATTTACACAACTACACTTCAATGTTACGGTGGCAGTGTGTGGCTCTATTTTGTCTTGTCTAGTATGTTGTACCTGAGTGAGTGACTAGAAAAATCCTTACTTCAATTTGTACTTAGTACTGTATCATGACAACAATCAGGTGAGGCTTCAAAACTTTCCTGACATACTGGGGGAATGGTCTGAAATAAGAGAATGCAGTTTAACAAAGCGAAATGCAAATTGCCACATTAATCTAAACCAACAATCCTAAACTCTTGGTAAGGTCAATGAAAAAATCAAGTGCATCTTCTAGGAAGGTTAGCTCCTTCAAATTAGTTCATATAATGCCTATTTAATATACCCATGACCACAATATCCTACACTCAGATTCCTCTCCTGCCTTTTAGAGAAATGTTTTTTAAAAATTGGATAATTTACAATTAGGTAGTAAATAGAAAAGTCTAGATTTATAGTCTAGTGGCTGGTGGCTTGCAAGTACCAGAAATATAGAGTCCTTAATTCTAGTCTGCCATGATTTATTTTTTTCTGTTGGCTGAAATATTCCTCCAAACAAAATCACTGAGGACAACACTGCTCTCTCTTCCCCTCTACTTCCCCATTAGTACTGTGCTTAGAAGGAGTGCAAACATTTAATTCCATTTCATTGGTATTTTACCTGCCACTGTTCTATATTTTTCATAGTGCAAAATTTTCCATAGTGCTTGCATATCCCAGGCACAGGCATATCTGGGTGGTATTTTTCTGTGCCAGTGTTCTGGCTGTGTGAAATAGCAGGAGCCAGTGGCAGGCATTCTTTATACATGGGACAGCCTTGCATGAATTGCATGCTGAATATTAGCAGTTGCAGACATAAATTGCTGTCTTAGTTACATGGAAAATGCACATTTTTATTTTTGATACTGCTCCTGTTTTTAGGATATGCCAAGACATGATGATAAAAAGATAACACAGGACTAGTTATTATAAACTATTAGTGGAAGAAGGATTCTTGTATCCTGTAAAGAACAGCTAGTACCCTGTATGCTCTCAGTTTAATTGGTGTTATCCAGGCTGGTTTAACTATTTTTAGTATACTGGAAATTTTCTCTCCATTTTTCTTAAAAAAGCAAACATACTCTGAAAACAAACCTTGTCTGATTTTACAACACCTTATAGTCATGAGCCAGCGAGTAGCATTTTGGATTTTTTGCAGAGACAAATCTGAAAACTCCTAAGGTTCAATTTCAGACACCCCTACACACAGAAAATTAATCACAACTATATCATTTCATTTGCAATGTTTTGCTCTGAGGATATATAAAAATACATAAAAAAAAAAAGCTCAGAGAATGAATTTTAGGGATTCTTATGGTAAAAAAAAACCTTTAGTGGTATGAAAAGTGACACATCTTGCATTGCAGCAATTTAATACATGCCCAGACTACTTTTCAGAAAAAGCATGAAACAGATTATTAGCCAAGTAAAGTTCTGGTAAAAAACTGCTACACTATTTAAAAGTAAATTACATTTATTTCTATTTTTGCTATTGTACTGTGCAATAAATAGTGTTCTTTCTAGATCCATGCCTTCAGTGTCAGTGAGCACAGTTGGAGAACACAGCAAGGCTAAATGTCACACCATCTGGAACTTGAAAGTGATTTTGGCTACAAATTCAGATTTCGTATTTTGTGTTCAAAATCAAAATCTGAGCAACTAATGCTTTGGAATCTTTTTGTTCTTCTATTACTTTGATTTTATCAATTCCCCAAAGGCAATCCAATTTAGGCACTAAAAAATGCAAACTAAGTGAAAATTGAAATGTCCACTTTGCATAAATATATCATATATAGATAAATCGTACTATAAGCAGCATTTGATTTGATAGCATGGGGGGCAACCACTGACTTTTTTCCTGCTGGTGTAAATGAATTCAATTGAATGACTGTCATCATTGTCATTGACAATCAATGCTGATTTATAGCAATTTATTGACCTGTGTATTTTATGCTAACACTGACAGGCTTCCAATACAAATCAAAGAAAGTCAGTCATGCATTTCATTATAAACTTAATAATTACTTCACACTAGTCTGAAGTCTACTAATAGATTAAAATATTGGGGAAAGATTCTGATGAAAAGGTTTTGTAGAAATGGAAAGCTGTTTTATTACACTCAAGGCCTTAGGGTCTTCAGTTTTTAATTTACCCAAAAAGAACAGAGTGCCCAAATGAAGGGCTTGACTTTACCTACAGGTTTTTTCTTTGTTTATTTCTTCCAGGACACAATAACTATTGAAATACTATGCTATGAGTGGTGCACATTTCACTGTCCTACTGAAAAAAAAGTCAAAAAACCCATGAAAAATGAGATCATTAGCACATTTTATTTCTTTCCAAGATGGCTTGGTGCTATATAAAAAGTATATTATAGTAAATAAAGAAGTGCATTCAGTAAGTCTCAAAAATACCATTGTAAAGCCAGCACAAGTAAAACTTGCACTTGTAGCTCTCCTTATAACTTTACTTACTTATCTGAATGAGACCTAAGAGAGGTTTCTGTTTCAAGCCAAACAGAAAGATTTACACAATTGCTCATAAAATTTGCCTCACTTCTTGTTCACCTCCAACATATTCACTTTTCTGCAGCTATTGTTATGGTCCCTCAGTGACTTCAGGAGGGGTCTTCTATCCAGCGCATTAGCCAGTGCTAATGTAGCTGGAAACCTCCAAAGCCAAATTCCTGTTCTGCCATCAACTCCCTTAACGCTTGTGGGGGAATCCCTTGGGGTGTGCCTGCAACATGGAGTCAAGTACGGCATGGAGATTGGAAACGGGAGCATTCACACGGCATTGCTCAGTGAGGAGGAGAATCATGAGACCTGAAAGCAGTCTGACCACATTTGACATTGCTATGCCAGACTCATAAGTTCAGTATTTCATCACAGCAGTGTATTTGGTTCAGAGGCTGAGCTGAAACTGTACTGCTTCACATTTGGAAGCAGCCTTGAGCATTGCTGTCTCAAGGAGGTATGCTTCACACTCCACTGCATTGTGCAGATGTGCCAGCAGTCTGCCTGAACCTTGAAACCTACCTGTAAAAGAGGGACAATGGTTTGACCTATAAAACATACAGATACAGTAAGTAATACATTTTGACAGTATTGTAAAGTTTCCCTAGAGCTCGGTGTAGTGATGAGGGCCAGATGAATAATGCAGATGTTTGAGCACTCATGCAAAACTACACAATCCTTACATTTGTTTCCTCAGAGTTAGTGGATAATTTTGAAAGTATCACTGATTTTTCCCTTGTTCTAAGATAAGGTAAGGTCAGTAAAGGTGTCACATCCCTGAGGACACTCAAAAGACTAACATTTATGAACAGTGTCAGCTGGTATCTCTATCCACCCTCCCCCTTTGCTGTTGTCAGGACCAGGGGCTCTATTTCAAGTCAGGACTTCCCTTCCTTGGGTTGTGCTGTGGAGGTGCTTGTTTCCAGTTCTGCCTGTATCCCTAAGCCTCACAGCACAGCTGTCTCCTGCAGATTTGCCAGCAGTGCCCAGAGGAAGCAAAGTCTTGCTGTGCCTGGGGCTCTTGCAGGGCCCTATCTATGCCTGACTAAGCCCCCGCAGGCCAGTACCAACTGGTGAGCACACAGTCTGTGCAGGGCTCACCTTGGCTCCTGCCCTGACCCCCTAATCACAGACAGCTAGCCCTTGCTGCCCCCTGGCAAGTACTAGACTGGAGAGACCCTGGCCCTCCTGCTGTTCTTTTGGGAGCAGGACAGGACATACCCTCCTCTGGTGCCAAGCACAGCTCTGCTGCATTGTTCACAATTGGCTGCTTCTGCCCGGTTTTGACCAGCAGCCTTGTGCTGCCACTCTGGAACCCTGAGAAGGGGGTTGACATGAATAACAATGGGAGGTTGAATCCTAGTGATTCTTACTCTCAGACCCTGATGTCACTGAATTAGAAGTTAATGTCGTTATTAATATTCTCAGTTTTCTGAAAAGCCAGAATAATTCCTTTATCTAGTCAGAAATGTAGGACATTTGAGAGACTGATGGTGTGGTGAGGAAGACAGCAATAGCCTCCTGACTTTGGAGACAAGTAGAGATTTCACCAAAAGTAGTAGACATTGAATTATGAGGCTACTGGAGGACAGGGGCATTAGCCTGCTCAGACTGTATGGAGATAAGGTACTTGCCATCCTCGTTTCAGCAGCTGCTTTCAATGACACTGTTGAATGCTTAACTGGGCTGATTTTGCTGTGTGCTAAATACTTAGCACTTGTACTGAGTTTTACATCTTCAAGGTGCTTTTTGGACACAAATTAACTGCTATCATTTTGATAGCAAGAATGAAGAGAGAAGGATTAGAAAGATCAGAATTATATCAGCAGCAGTGTATGACTGTACCACGTATTTTTCTGATTTAGACTCAAAGACCAGGTAAAACATAGCACTGAAAAGAAAAGTCTGTCAGTTTTTCAGGTTAGTTCTTGCTGATAGGATCTGAAGAAATAAAGGTGAGAAGGAAATATAATAGAATTTCTACCACGCTCTTATAGAATACTTTTGAAAAAGATGCCAAAGGACTTAGACTATTTATAAAAGTGATGGAATTTTATTCTTGGTGACTGAAGATCCCAAATTACCCACAGAAGAATATGGTATAAAATCATATTGTATATTACTAGCAATTAGTTTTCCTTTGTGTATTTTTCTTAGAAGTCACATCTATTCCTTATTAATTTTCTGTTTCTTATGAAACTACCAAAGAGAGAGGCTTGGGATTAGACTGAGACTGTCTAAATACTCTGCATAGTTCATCAAGGTAACATCTGCTTCATCTGCTCTGAATCCCAAATCAATAATCAGGAGGTAAAATTTTGTGTCCATCTATTTCTGCTGTCCTGTATCATTATGGGTGGGAGAAGATAAGTGTTAGTAGGGAAGATTTGCTTGCTAGTTGTGTATGACTTCTCTTAGTGACTATTCCTTCTGTTTCAAGAAAATTACCTGTATTTTCATGCACCCATAAACTTTTCAATAAGATAAATTTGATGACAAAAGCAGAGATTTATGCCTCTGAATGAAGAAACTCTTTCTTAACAGGCTCTTCTATCATCATGTAGGTCAACTAAATCCATACTAATTACACCAGTGATTTTTAGTGGAGCATGTGCTGGTGGGGCAAACACTGTCACAATCTGATGTAGGATTATTGCCAGAAACTCCTAGGGTTCCTACTGTCATATTTTTCTCTGCCTTGACTTTCATCTGCTATATCACTAAAACCATACAATCAGTGCATACAGCTACTGCCATGTTAACTCTTCCCAGTTAGACAGCAGTTCAGTTTCCCCATTTCATATTTTATGTCCATTAACAAGTTAGAACATGAGTTAAAGGCATAGAAATAATAATTATATCTTATTTTCCCTCTCCCTGGAACAGCTCAATTAATTTGTAATGAAAGTACATACACTTTAAAGTGCTTTGATCATGTTAGGTATGTGATCCTTCCAGCATTTCTACAAGGTACTGATTTCACGTTGTTTACTCATTTTGTACATCAAGGGACCAACAAAATTGGATGCCTTTCCCATGGCCTCACACAAGAAAAGGGTATGTATTGGGGGCCATGCTAAAATGAATACTTACATTTCAGAGCCAGTGACATTACAATGTAAGTCTGACTCAAAAATAAGTAATTTTTTCCCTTTCAAGAAAGTTTTGCACTGTTTCTCTGTAAAGCTGCTTACAGGGGTATATAGTTTCTCCTTTTCTAGTCTTTGGGTATTCTTGCATTTCTTCTGTTAAAACTCCTGGTTTTCTTTGAAATGGAAACATTCAAATTGTGGTAAATTCAGCAATATTGTCTGTCATCTCTCTGTTGTAACACTCACTTTGTTTAAACTGCATCTCATTCAAAGGCAGGAATCTCATCCACTAAATTTAGAGGACATTTTTCTGAAGGTCTGTAGGGTGCATGTACTTTGAATGAAGATATAAATGAGTTATTTGGAAGATAGGCCAGGAGGACAGGATGTGTACTCACTGTTTCAGAGGAGAACCTCAAAATTTGTTTCTCTTCTTCCTTTAAACGATCCATGCTAGGATTCCAACTCCAGACACCAAAACAACTTCCCTTCTTTCCTTTAAGAAGCTGTGCTTAAGGAACTGAAACATGGGCAGTGATTCACCATAAGAAAGAGCTCCTTTCAACCTTCTCTGTAATGATCCAGTCCTTGTCATTGTCTGGCTTCTCTGTCAGAGAGATTTAATGCAACAAACTTACAGTTCTTTGACAAAAGACTAGGCATAAACCTAGTTTGTTTCATGAAAGAATTGCTCTGTTGTAAATGAGCTATGAATAAATGTGCCAAAGGAAAGCATCACTTTTTGTAGGTTCATATAGTATACAATAAAAACACATAGTTCCTCAGTTATAAAATCTATTGAAGTTTTTCAACAGTCCCATATTTTTAACATGCCTTCACAACTGCGAGCAGCTGCCTCTACATATGTTCCTTGATTTTTATGCCCACATTACAATGGCACTGGAGCCCTCCTGGCTGTGCAGGCACATTTTTTATCCACCTCCAGCCTTCTGTTGCTGGGAAGGTAAATGAATTTGATAGAAGAGGAATGAGGGCATGAGGATAATATAGAATATGTGGCACAAAGTCTCTGATGGAGGTAAGGAGGATTAAAACCTGGATGTTTCTTAGCTGAACTATGGCATGTATGAAGCATTCACTCAAATATATTCAATCTGTCAGGCCTGCTATACAAGAAGGCTCCTTTATACTTCATGATAGGGCCACAATTTTATATAGAGGCTTTGATCTGGAATTCTCAAAATAACTAAATAGATTTTCTATAAAAGAATGCTGTTTCTGTCATGGCTGGAGCATAGCGAGAAAAGAGCTCTGCTTTGTAGTGGACTATGTAGGGATACAGGGGTACCCTCCTTTCAAGAGTGAGGAATCTGGGGGCACCAGTGGTGCACTTCAAAGGGTACTCCTCACTGTAGAGTGAAAATAGTACTTTTCAGGTCTCATTCACACATCTTTTTAGTAAATTGACTTGGTATTGACTAGAGTGGTTTTTTTAGATTGTTGTGTAAAGAACAAAATTTGCAGCAGTTTAGGACTGGAAGTGAAGGCATACAATCAGCTGCAGGAGCAAATGGGCAAAATGTAATTAGTCAATGAAATTTTGATGCACAGAGTTTTGTAACAGTCTTCTTTTTCTTTTTAAAATAGAAGTATTGAGTAGCCTGCATATTTTCACAGGCAACATTGACATAATTTGAAAATGCGTCTCTAAATATTGTCTTTCAGTCTTCCTAATGTTTTCAAGTTTCCTATTAACTGGTCCTACTTAATTTGTAAACTTTGATCTTTTAAGAGAATGGAGTCAGCATGCCATGCTGTGTGTGAGAGTAATACCTGAAAAAAGACTTCATTTAAGAAAATAATCAGTGTAATTATTTATGGCGTTGTACAAAACCTGGCTACAATTCCAATCCAATTTCAGTTACTTCTTAATGTTTCTCTAGGCTCTGCAAAAAAAAAAAAAAAAAAGCAAGCTGATTAATACTTCTGAACCTCAATAAACACTAAACACACTTGGTCCCTCATGGCTTAACAGTGCCCGTAAGAGCTAAAGAACTTTTCCTGGTACTATCTTCCATGAAGGAAAATTCAGGGCTTTGTCTAGTCTATTCTTAAATAACTGTTTAAGGAAAAGAGGTTTCACACATTTCTTCTTTAAGACAATCAGAACCTAATAAATATCTCTGATAGGGAGTACCTCTTAGTCCAGCCCCAAACTGTATAGCTACCATCTGCTTAGACAAAGAGAAAAAGAGGAGTGGAGTGCTTTTATCTGTCTCTCTGAGAATCAGATAAGTAGATGCTTTCTTGCACTCTTATACTTATCACAATGTCTTGCAGTGTGTAAGGAGAAAGCAGCATTTGCTCTACCAGCAGAATAGACCCTCAACAGTTCTCATGGGTGAGCATACAACCATTCTCTTTCAGCAAACAGACAACTTTGGTAAGCTTATTCAGAGGCAGGGAAAAGTTAATTTGGCCACATCATATCTGTCACTGGATTCCATATGATACAGGGAGTAAGAACTCTTGGTGAATTTTTATTCCCAAATCAGAACAGCACGTTTTCTGACACTTTTTATTGCTCCATGGGGATATTGCTCCCATATGAATTCTGCATTAACAACATATTGAGCTAAGAGTGAGGAACCTCAGCATTTCTTTCCTGTGCTGCTTTCCTTTGCTTAACCTTGTCAACATGTGAAAATTCAAAATCTCATCTGAATTTCAGGTTGACGACATCTACTAGAGTGAAATTACATCTTGTCATTGAGTATGGATGGATAGAGACAGCGGGTGGTACAAAGCATATTCAGCAGTAGGAGCTGCTATTAGTCTAAGAAATTTTCTGCTTGAGTTCTGTGGCTGAGTGCCTGCCTCCTTATGCTTGTGAAATAATAGAAAACAGCCGTAGACCAGCACAGATCCATTATGCAGTCTCTTGTGGGAGTAGACGTTTTTGTCTAGTAACAGAGTTCATTCCTTCTTAGAGGAGCCCTCTGCAAGGTTTTAATCATGAAAACACATCCAGATGTCTTTGCCAATCTTTGCTGTGTGTTTATCTTAAAAGGAGTTAAGAATAAAATGAATTAAGGGAAGGAAAAAAATTGATAGTACAAGAATCCCATTTAAGTTACTGCTATTGAATCTCATCTAAGCTAAATAGTGCAGTAATTAAAGCAGTATTTACAATGCTATAAAGATAAAGCTAATTACTGGGAAATATGAGATGGATGAGGCTTTTTCGTAGGGAAACTAGTGAAGAATCAGGCCAGAGCAATAAATCCTTCAGCAACCTCATCTGTTAATCATGTTCATAATCCTCTTGCTTGTAATGATCATCTGATTTATTACCACGAAACAGGAAAGTAATGTAAGGTGAAACAACTGAGGCAGTCAAGTGAGTCAAGTTTGTAAGACTGACTAACTCTTCGTGCTGTGTGCAGGAACCAGGGCTGTGGAACAAGTGATTTTGGGTATTGACTTGTGCCAAGAGAGTTGAGACTGAAGCAGAATCTGTCAGAAGGCAGAGGCTTCATCTTAGATAAAGCTGTGTGTTGCTTCTACACAGCAGATATTCATGGGGATCTTCTCAGAAGACCTTCCTATCATGATTTAAAATCATGGGTTTCCTAGCTATTCTAAGTTTAAGACTTTCAGGGAGGACAAATAAACCAGATTATTCTATCAAGCAAACTGGAAGAAACTATTTTAAGTACATAACTAGCCCTTAATTAAATATGGTACATTGCTTTTTAAAAAACACACCAAATGAAGTCAGAGCTTATACACTGGTTTCCATTCTCTGAAGGAGTCACTTGGCTGAGGGTGTGAAAGAATTATTTGGGAAACTGATTTTCCGGTATACCTGTTTTTTCAAAGTGAACAAGTTCCTTTTTTCATGGGTTCTTAACCAGGTAGGTAGAAGCAAAGGTCACCATAGAGTTAATTAACTAGTTAAAATATAAGAAAAGTGGGAAGGAATGGTCAGTGTTGGTAGTAGAATGAGGTCACGCAATAGTCTTTCTATGTCTTGTACCCTTTGGCAATTAAAACACAAGAGAAAAGGCAGATTTTCCCTCAAAGAGCTTGCAAGTCTGATGTTGAGCTTTTATTGTCCAAGACAGAGTTTCCTGACCTGACTGTTAAGTGAATTGAACTGCAAGTGGAGACTATTACAATCCCATACAGATGTTATCTTAAATCCCAAAACCAACTTTGCTGCTGTCAGTGTGGCTTTGCATGTAGACCATTGTCTACACTGTCCTGCTCATTGGCTGAAATTCATTTATGAAAGTGCAATGCCATGATGGCATGGTTATATAGCATTTGATGGTGATCTGTGGCAGCACAGGACCCCTGTTCCAATTCCCACTATGCTTAAATCAGACGGATCTTGAGAGAACAGAAGGCAGAGATGCCCATGTCTGGGAACCAGTGTGACCACCTGAGAACCACTGGTATATATTTAAATCTCAGAAAAAATATAAAATGTGAAAGGAAACACAGGGCAAAATAGGAGAAACTATGAAGAAACAAAAAAATGTCTCCAGAAAGATGAAGTCATGCTTTTGAAACTCCTGAACAAAACACAGATTTGGTTTGTTATCAGTCGCTGTCCATGAGCCCCAAGTTCCCCAGGTACACATTATAGCTCTCAGTCACATTACTGAGTAAAGCTTACAGCCAGTGAGAGTTGCCTGCAAATGTGAGGCTGAGTAGGACCTGCTGGTCACAGAGAGCATCTGGCACAGTGCTAGGAGAACAGGTAAGGGTGGGAACAAATAGAAAGAGAATTAAAATAATTTTTACTGTGTGAGAGCTGAATGACTGAATCTTTCCCTGAGCTGTGCAGACATACCAGGGCAATAAAATATATTTTCTAGACATGACATGCCAGCAGTGAATCACTGATGGTGACGACTGTTTTATTCTTTCTGCTTTCTAAGCCCCACAACATTATTACCCTTTTGCACTGTCAGATATTAAAATCATATTAACGATCAGGAACTGTATTAAACTGTCTGAAAATGAAATAATATGGTAGCACGTTTGAAGGTTAGAGAGAGCCCTTGGGTGTTATTCACTACACTGTAATCTACCTGCCTGCTACTCTGCAGATGAAGCAGAAAGCATTGTTTGTGAGAAACTAATTACCGCCAAGATATACACTCCCCTACCCTCCAGACATGCACACAAACACTACTCTGTGCATCTCAAGCTGCTGTTGAAGCTGGGCACCCGGGAAAGGATAGTCATGTGTGCACAAACCAGTGTAACAGACAACTTCTTCATTGCACCATCACAGTTTTCTGTAGCAGGGCCATGAGGAGAAATGTGTTGCTCCAGTTACATGCAAAGGCATGTGGGAGAGGGAAGAAAACCCATTGTCTAATGATCAGAGAAAGAATTAGAGAATTAGAGATACAGTCCATTGCCACAGCAAAATAGACAGTTACCAGGAGTAGTTAAGGAGTTCTTTGAGAGGTTACTGAAATCCCCTAGAAAAAAATAGTTTAGTCAAGGTAACAAGACCCAGCCAATTCTGACTACTGGTGTTTGTAAAAAGAGATGTCTGTGCCCCTGCCCTTACATTAATGAAGCAAATTTAATTACTGTTTAAACTTACTCTTCTCTATAACACAGGTGAGCCATTAATCCAGATTCCAAAGAAAATATAAATCAATCAGTCCCTTATGAAAGGGTTGTACTGTCATAGACGTGCCATAAATCATGTAGAAAGGTGATGCTCAAACCCTTTCTGAATTTCTATAATCTAATTTTATCCTCTCCAAAATGAAGAATGTTTTTTCTGGCAGACAATAAAATGGAGACAACTTTATTAATTATGTTTATGACACAACTGAAATGAAAGAGATCTCTAGAATTTAAGTTTGTTCTAAAAGGGTCAAATAATTTTTTTAATTTGATTTTGAGGACACAGTAGAGGAAAAAGGCAGGGAAGGGAGAAAACCATTGGACTATTTCCCCCCATATCTCGAGGGATTTTTTTAGCTCCTGCTTCTTCATGGTTCTGTAAAACTGAGTGACAAAATCTGTAAGAATGAAAGATTTTGTAAATATGAGTATTTTACAAAAAGCTTGGGGCTATCCACAGACTCTTATTTGATCTCATTGCTGAACAGGGTCACAAGTCCTACAGATGCTATGCATCAGTGAGCTTGCTACTACTGCCTTACTGATCTGGAAGCAACTACATGGTGCTTTCTCAGTGACAGTTAAAATTACAGGAATATTCATTATCATCCTATTTTTCTAACTGTGGAAATATGAAGGTTTGAAATATTTTTCTCTGCAATTAAATCAACTACAGAGAAAGGACAGGACATCTGAGGTTTATTGTAGAATTCACAGATGAAAGAGGCAAACTTGTTGAGGGAGTAGTGAGAGGGACCCTCCCTATACTGCACATATATAAACTTTCACAGGAATGACTTCTATGTGTTATTTGATGTAAATAAAATAGACAAAGAACATCATCAACTGTCAGAATTACTTCCAGTTGTAGAGTCAATGTAAGTGAACATTTTTGATCAAAACAGAGCACAGTACTTCAGTAAAATGATTTGCTAGTCAATTGTGACAATTCTTTGTGTGTCAGAACAGCATTTTAATTTCACTTTACCCTGTCCATCTGAGTGCCAGCCAGACATGATGTTCTTCTACTAATGCACTCACATACTCGTGGATAAATGCTACACTAGACAATGATGCACAGGTCTCTGCACTTGCATTAGTCTGTTTGGTACCTCTTGGTACTACTTACTGGTAGTACCAAGTAAAAGATTGGTATCTCTTTGGTACTACTTACTGAGAAAATATATATTTTTCTGAGTGAAAGATATTGAGAGATAGCTTTTTCAAGATGAGCTGCTACCACCTTGTATTGTTTAATATGCCTATCAAATCTATCAATTCCTCAATGCTCATATCTTCTTTATTTCTCCACTACAATTAGCTCACAATGGCAAGCAAAAAAATGCAGAAAATTCCAGCAGCACTCTCTGTTAAACACAAAAGTTCTTGATTATTGTATAGCTGCTATGGTGGATGCCACAACCCACTCATCTAGTCTTCTTTCTTTCCTAGAAAAAAAAAAACATTTATCTACTATTTCCACCTCTTTAACCATGGGCAGCTTCTGCAAAGCTGAAGGTATTAAATGACAGTTACATTTTCCCTGCTAATAGAAGATTGTGGTATTATGGTCATGCTAAACAGAGGTTGAGTGAAATGTCTTAAAAAATTGAAGTGTATCACTTTTTAATGAGGAAGTACAAGTCATTATATACTGCAAGTGAGAGTCACCTGCAGCTAATAAAATGCATAGTTTATGTGCACTGAGACAAGGATATACATTGTTCTGTTCTCTCTACAGAAAGTTTTATTTTGTGAAATCTCTCTGAGATGGCATACACTGCTTAGTGGATGTCATATCCTTTTGCTTTCAGTAAGCTCAAAATATATTCAAACACTTAAAAAAAAGTTCTCCTGAGAGGTAAAAGTTGTATTTCCTAGTTGAAAATGATAATTTTAAGTCCAGCTTGATGTAAATACAATGAAAAAAGAATTACGGTGCTTTTCTGTTTCATGCAGATCATTGAACTAAATACTGAAATACTATTTCAGATATTGTTTGGGTGTTAATTAGGCTAAGCTTTGGCTGAGGTCTCTGGGAGATTAAAACCCCAGTTCTCAAAATATAATCTAATTGTAAGTATACAGCAAATGGATCATCTCAAAAGTATTTGTAAGATAGGTGCCAGAGAATCAGCTTATGTGTTTGATTTCTGCTTCATTTCCTGCTGTTCAATGTCATGCTCCAGTTAACTGTGGAAAGATTATTAATATATGAAAACAGTTCTTAGTTGGAGTGATATTGATAAGTCATTCCAATTCATGAAGGATCATTTGTGATACAACAGCATTTGCATATTAGGTTCACCGACCTAAAATGCCTCATATATCTCCAGGACTGAGGCAAATAAACTCACATTTTGGCAAACCCCTGACATTTGGTATATGCTTTCCAGTCAGAATTAGGGTCCTGGGAGAGACTTGCTTACACCATGTGAGAGAGCATCTCTGGTCAGTGGGGTCTTAGGCAGTAGTGAAAAGGTCTCAGGGACATTTAGTTTCCCATTTTGCCACAGAAGACCAACAGTAAGGAGGATGGTGGAATAAAACCACAATGCATGAAGAGAAAAACCCCATCATTTATTAGATCAAAGACCCATTCTAACTAATAGCAGCCTGGCATCCTTTTGAATGAGACATATCTCTTCTGCCTTTGAAATCATAATGTGATGCTGTTTTCTGCAATCACCAGAGTAATCACAGTATTTGACATAAGCTCTCCCAATATTTCTGCTGCATTCAGGATTCTGTTTTTTCCCCTTTTCAGAATGGTTGATTGGCAGACACAGCTCAATAGCTGCTGCATTGTACCCTGTAGTAGCTGCTTTTCAACAGTGTCTGTTCAGTAGTTACTTCAGACATATATACATCATTTACTTTATTGTGAGCAATTGGTATCTTTTGGAATGATGGTGACATGATTAATCTGAGTTTCACTACAGGGATATTTGAGTGAAAGCTGTCCTGCCTTTTGAGCATTTCATTTTTTGCTGCTTCTCTTATAATTATCAGCCAATACTTTTCTAATTGCATTTTGCTTTTAACAAAAATGACTATAAAATGGATAGAAATTATCCATGCCAAATGACTGTTTTTCCTGCATGCTAAACCTCTTCATAATTGCCTCCTCTGTAGGAACATAACTTGGAGGATTTTTATGTTGCTTCGAAATTCTAGGTCTTTCTGATTTGAAATTAAAAAACTGAGAGCTTCCCTTCCTGTTTAGCTCAATTTCAGGACGGGCTCAAGGCTCTGTTGAACTATTCAGCATTCAGCCTCAGCATTCAGAATGTTGGGGCTTTGGTGTGAAAGCTCCTCCAAACATAAATGTCACTCAATCTCCCTGAAATCATACTTGTAATCCATGAGTTATGTCAAATACCTAATACTATATCTCCCTTGTGAGTCAGTGTTAAAAGACCATGGTTCCAAAAAAAAAAAGAAATTATTTTTCTGTCAGATGCTTAGGAAAAAAAAAGAAAAACTGCATAGAGAGAGGCCTAAATAGAGTCCTGTTTGCCTGCTGTCCTGAATCTGTTGTGTTTACCAGCTGCCAATGAAACTATAATGAAAAATAATTACTGACTGTTCCTCCAAGTCAGTAAGTTTATAGTTCATCCCAGCAGGAGATTGAACCTCATGGGTTTTGCAGGTAATATCTGCAAATGAAACCAGACATGCTGCAAACTCCCCTTCACCCCTGTGTTTGAAAGAGATTCTGGAAGGCATTCACAGCCCAGTTGGCCATTCTGTACCAGCACTGTCATGCTGGTGCCACGTGACCTCTAACATCTGTTCTTTCACCAATTAGACCACTTCTAAAGGATAAATTAAACACAATTCTAATTAAACACTATAATGGAACTATCAATCTGTGTTACTGAGGCAGAACAAGGATGTAATTAGTTATTGATACAAAAAGATTTGTTTAAACTGGTTTGGTTTGCTATCAGCCACCATAGGCTTTGAGTGAGCTTATACAGAACCTGAAAATAGCCACCAATGTGTCTTTATTTTAATTGAAAGATACACAGGGGAGCAGATTCTTGTAAACTACTCAGTCATTCCATGTTCCTCACTACTTTAGGCAAGAAATTTGCACATTTACTTTAATACTATCTCTTTTGACTGGCAATGCACTGCTTCCACTATTCAGATGATCTATTTAACGTATATTGTATTCAGACTATAAGCAGCATTTTTTTTAAATATCCAAAAACATGGAGAAGAATTCTTTACCATTGCTACCTCTGTTTCCAGACAAAATGGTGTTTTAAACTCAGACAAAATCATGCACAGTCAGATTTAAGAGGAGAGTGTGGAGAAAACATGATGACTGTATATGAAATGCAAGAGGATGTGGGAAGTTTTATCAGAATGGGAAACGAATGCGAATGTCTCTTCTTTGTATCACAGAAATTGGGTGTGTTTTTTTTGTTGGGGGGTGAACTGTAATGAATGCACAAAGTCCACAAGATTGCATTGATCAAATTCAGATGTTTTACTAAAAAGAAATATGGAAATAGCTGGAAGTGAGCTGGCTTTAGTAAACCAATGTTGCATTTTATTCCATTTTCTTTTAATAGTTTTAATTAGTTTTCCTTCACTATTTGCTCTATAGCTGTCCATGATCTTATGGTAAGAGTAGTCCCTATGGTTACCCACATCATATTGTTTGGACTCTGTCTTAAACAGAATGAATTGTGCCTATTCCTCAAGTATTGTACCAATTCTGTTATCATAGATATATATAAAGCTGCCACATATTCACCATTTTTAAATGCGTGGCTTCTTCATACATCTACAGCTCTCACAAAGGCTGGACTGTTCATCAAGGAAAGAAGCAGAGAAATTCTTCCAGGGGTCTACTGGAAATAGTTTGTAATCTCTGCTCCAGTTTGCATCTCCTCATCTACTTCTGCTTCCCAGGCAACAGAAGTGAGTTCTAATGGAACAAAGATGTAGATATTACAGTAAAGTAGCAACTTCATCTGACTTCTTCTCAGAACTTGAGAACAGTACCTTTCCCCCAAATTCATTCTATTAGAGGATTAATTAAAAGGATAGTGTAATCTGATAGCAGTTTGTTTCTCAGTAAATATAAAAATATAGTAAAAAAATATTTTAAAAAGTTTAATAGCTTTGTGTTTTGGTGTAGATTTTATTCAACCTTCAATTTGCCCGGTTGTCCATAAGAAGCCTAATAAAATTTTGTACTTTTAGAAAATAAAAATATAAAATTATTTTTGAATAGCTGGGGGAAATGGTTTGTAAAATGGAGGCAGATGGGGTTATTTTTTCCAATAAAAGTACACCTCTACTGAGATGAGCACTGTACTCAGTCACATCTTTAACAGAATGCAAAGCCAGCACCAGGTCTCTGCTGCATAGAATTTTTCATCTGCTACCAGAAAACAATTAACTCTTTGTACAACATGGAGGCTTATTAAAAAACACTCTTCCATCAACCTGGATTTATTCTATTAAATCAAGACGAAACTATTTTCCTCATACTTAGCTCTGTCAAACTGAAGGAGGACTGCAACTAATATAAGAGAGCATTTCATTTCCAATCATAATTTTGGCACAGAGTCTTAGTTATAATCCACATATAAGAAGTCAGTGAATGACAGATACATCATAATAAATTTGTGACATGATCGTATCACCAGCCTGTTTGCTGGTGTTCATCTACAAAACTGTCAGGTTGTGACCACTCTGACTACAGACAGCTTAGGCCTGATTTAAAGAAAAAAAAATCTACTGAGTAAAAGCTGTTGTTAATTTTAAAGGTAAATTCCACTGCTCAATATATTGGTTAACCCACAAGGGTTCTATTCTGTGGGAACAATAGCAATTGCTAACATATTAAAAGAGCAGCATGTCTCTGTTGCAAGGCTAACAAAAATCCTACTCTGCTGCATTTTTCATTTTGTTTTGCACTCCCTTCAATGAGGCTTAACTCAACCTTTGTAGAAAAAATAATGTAAAAACCATCTGTATATGGTTTAGATCAAAACAAAGATTTATGGCCTTATCATCACTTTTTATAATCAACTTCTCTGAAGTTCATTCTTGCTTCTTTTGGCCTCATTTTTAGAGAGTAAAAGGAAAATATGGTAATTTTACTCTACCAGACTTAAGGCTATGATGAGAAGTGCTAAAGAATAACCAACCAGCTAATGCATCTGAGATCTCATTTGTTTTATTCATACTAATGCATTTGTGCAGTAAAAACTGTGCTTCTCCGTGCCTATTAGAGAATAGTTGGTAGTGCACAATAGTGTCTCAAATTAACTGTGAAAATGGAATTTAAGGGCCATTGTTTTTATTCAGTTTCTGGGTATAATCTGCTAAAATATTACTTTCAAATTTATAATTACACTTGAAGACAAGAAAATAAGAAATCATGTTACAAATTACTACAGAGGGAGGTGCTTGATGGGAGTAACATTTGTGCCATTTGCATTGCATTTTAAGGCCCAGAATTGCCACCCGCCAGTTCTAGTGAGTAGCAAGCACTGCTTTACATGAGTGTAGACCAATTTTTAAGCTTTGGGAGAACAGGACACCACATACATGACACCACATTTGTCACAACATACAAAAAAAACAGGCCAAAACTTATCAGTAGAAGATAGTTAGACATGTAAGTAAGGTAGGCATAGCTGTATGGCTAATCAGCAGTGTCTCCATAGTGCCTAGGAAGATAAGATGAATCATTCTCCAAAATAAATGTGAGTTAACTCAGCTGCTCTCTAATGGCATAGATTATATCTTAAACCCATCACCATTCAAATTGCATTTCACTAGCAAAAATTATCATGCATCCAGAAAGCATTAGGATTCTATAAGCAATTTCTCCCAGGTGTTGTGCCATTGAATACCATTCATCATGAGTTTCACCAAAATCTATGTAAAGTGAATATTCAGAAAGTAAATGTTTCTGAGTAGATGTGCAATTCACAGGGGTGAGTATTACGGTGAATGTTTGGTTATAGTGAAAGCAGTAACAGAAATTTTTATTAAATTATAAATAGAATTTCCCTCACCACCAAGAAAAAAACATGTTTTGATTCAATAGCTAATTTGTCACAAAATAAAATTAGATTAATTCAATTATTAGACCAGAAAAACCATGCACAGTGATGTTTCTAACTTCAAATACAAATAAATTAGAAAAGGGCTCATTTTCTATAAAGTAAATATTCCTTTGTGTTGATGGATGCTATGGTAGCCTTTGAAAGAAAAAAAAATCCTATCTATTCTGGGTACTGGACCCAAATACAGAGTTTCTATGTTTATAAACATTGAGGATATACAGCTCAAGGTAAACAGTCCTCCCTTGTTAGAATAGAAAATAAATTTCAAGTTCTGTTCCTCTACTAATTTGGAGAACTGTAGATTGTAGCAGATGGAATACACCATGGGACCGACTGGGGACTTTGGTAGTGTTCACAACCAGCTTCCATTATCACATTCCCTTCTAGTTTTGCCACTACTGCAGACTAAATCAAGAAAGATTAATATTTCAGAAAGGTGCTATTGCTGAATGTCCTGGGCCTTCTGTAAGTGAAATCAGTTTTCCTTGGACAAATAAAGGTTTACTATTGCTTTTTTTTTTAATTTCAGGGGGTTTTTTTTTGGTACTGGAGTGTCTCCATCAACTTCTATGTGACTGACAGATAATTTCAGAGTATGATCTATGAAATGCCCCAGTGACTTTCACAAGCCATAGAAAATGGCCATGGGGGCCTGGTAAAGAGTGTACTGTGAATTAGGGTCTATAGCAGTCCCATGAGTTGTGCTCGTGCAACTATTATTTACTGCAAATCAATAACATGGTTGGAACATTAAAGGACATAGATGAAGTGATAGCACTTGTTACAATAAGGTTAGAGCTGAAAAGCCAACTGATTATGTTGCAGAACCACAGTGGAGGGGTAACCAGAAGAGAAACTTTGTGCAGATTGATACCATTCATTTTCTTGAGATAGTGTCACATTAGTAATTAGCTGGCTAGATTAGCTAGATAGGTAGAAATTAATTATTTGGCTGTTAAGAGGATTGTACATAGTAGAATTTTTAAATAGGAGTTCAAATTTCTGAATTAAAGGCACATCTTTTAATAATTATTTAACAATTAATAAACTATTAATAGATACCAAAACCAAGTTATAGACAGGAATATCATGGGTCTAGATTTCCAGTTGAAAACAAACCAGATTACTGTAAACCATAGTTCCAAGCAGTGAGCTCACTGCCTGCTTTGGATCAACTGAATAAATGTCCTGTTTGCTAACAAACTGGAGTTTTGCTTTGGTAACTTTCTATATACTTTGTAATGACTTACAAGGGAAAGATAATACAGTTTGGTCCATAAACCTAAGTGAAAATAGAGTGAAGTGGTGATTTGGACTGTTCAGAGACTTTTTTTATTAAGGGTCATTTCCCAAGAACTGTGAGTGTAGCCTCTATACTATTCTCTCCCTTGGAAAGAACACCCAAAGATGCAAACATTGAGCAAAGCTTGGCTGCAAAGCTACCAAGAGTAATGCATGCTGAGTTATGATTCCCCTATGATATTCCTCTGTCATGCTTTCTTGTAGAATAAATGGGAATTTATGTCATAAATCCATGGCAATTTGGCACTCAATCTTCATTCATAGTTCAGAAGTCTATTCTGGGAAGGTGATTTGCTGTCATAAGGCAAAGTGTGCAGTGGAGTTACGTATAACCTACTCCCACCTACTTAAAGCATTATCTAAGTGAAGTGATTGGATATATTTACACTATATTAAAAATTAAATTGGATGAGGTCCTCCTGTTCCTGTAAATTTCAGTATATGAACAGACTGATAGGACTGGATTTAATTTCTCCTTAATTGGTGAAGTCCTTTTGTTATCACATCTATCTCTCCCTTGACAGAGCAATGAGGAAGGCATGGATTCTGTACTTGAGCTCTCTGTGAAGGATCAGGCCTCTTAGACTGGAAATGACCTGGAAGATCATGTTTCCAAGTACTTTGGTGTTTCATTAACATTTTGGCTTATAGTCAGGAGATTTTCAAGAGCATCAGCCTGCTTCTATTATGTGGTGCCTTTGGTATATAATATGTGACTAAAATGGAACTTATGTAAAATATAGTGTATAATTTCATAAGGAGGAAGTTGCTTCACATTTTTTTTTACTTTTTTTACAGTTCTGAAAGATAATGTGTCCTGATTTGGGCTGGAACTGCAATTTTCAGCCTGTAAACTGGGGACAGTTGGCTGGGGGGTACCAACCACTGTTTGGTGTTGGGCTGGGCATTGGTCAGTTGTTGGTGAGGAGTTGTCTTGTGCTTCACTAATCTTATTTGGGTTTTATTCCTCTTTCCCTTTTTTTCTTTTCATTATTGGTATGATTAAATTTTAATTTATTTCAGTTCTTAGACTGCTCTTATCTCAGCCCATGGATTTAACCTTTTTCTGCTTCTCTTTGCCATCCCACTGGGCATGGGGGAGTGAAAGAGTAGCTGTGTGGTACTTAGTTGCCAGCTGAGGTTGAACCATGACAGAATGTTATAACTTTACTGCTATTTATCGTCAGAGTGTCTTAAATGCTTCACCTCAGATGTAGACCCCATTGCTTTATGCAGTGTAAAAGGGCTGAGTACTATTTTGCACTCCTTGTCTTGACATCTGGTACTGTGTTCACAATTTAATTTCCTCCATACTTGAAATGGCTGTTTCCTGATACTTTTTAAAGTGACTTCTCAATGTATAATTTGAAAGTGCTTTGGAAACCTGCATGAATATTGTATAAATAACACTATATGAAGGGCAAAGGATAAAGACCATATAATTTATTGATTTTTGAGATGCTTTCCAGATTATTTATAAAATAAAGGTGCAAAGTGGGTTTAATTGCAACATTGGGTTCTAGCTGGTGTACCTACCCATTCACAGTATGAAAGTAAGTTAATTTTAGTCTAGTTGACAGCTTTAAAAACAAAACAAAACAAAACAAAACCAGAAAACACATCACATTGAAGCACATAAAAATTCTTCCAAGAGAGAAAAACAAATCTCTGCTTCTTTCAGTCTGGTTACTTCTGACTGTCTCTGCAGTAATTACAGATCAGATCAGCTAGTTGAAGAAGATAGAGCACTACATTTCCTTTAATTCTTATTTTAAAAGGAAATCTTCTGCAAAAAATATTGCTTGCCCTCAAAAGCATGGAAAGTAAAAGGCTGAATTTCTTTTTGAAAAATGCTACTCTTTCTTTGCCATCACATTTCTGATATGTAAAATATATCCCTGCAGGGCATAGAACAGAAGAGCCTGCAAAGTACTGTGTAGGAGATTCTGTGCCAAGGGTTTGGGGGTTTTTGTGCAGACTGTGGTAAAATCTGGGCAGATAAATCTAAGTGGGAGCTATGGGACATAACTGAGTAAGCAAACATATAGATTTGGCAAATAAAAACGGGTTACTTAATTATATGGGAGAGAGGGTTTATCGCAAAGAGCTAGCATAAAGATTCTCACAAACAAAATGGCTTAGGCTCAAAGATTTATTGCTTGAATTATTTAACTGGTTTTGATGAACATGTGATAGAGCATTGGAAATGAACTGGGTATCTCCTCAAATTTCTGAATGGCCTAATTCTCATCTCAGCTCGATGAGGACCCTTTGTTGCTACCTGGATGTTCCCAAAACAAAGGCTCTGTTATCCCTTATTTATTAAAACTCTTTAACTTAAAGAACAGAAGAAATGTATTCAATATAAATAGTTCAGTGTAAACATTTCTGTATCATCTGGAAATTAGAGGAAAAGCTAATTATTTTTTATGTGAAACTTCCAAGCAGAGCACTCTATTTCATTTCTTTTAAATTATATTAATACCTAAATCCCCCACAAACCAGGAATATAAATCTAAACAATAATATGGTATATTAAAATTGATATTGATTATTGGGAGTAAAAGTGCTTTATAAGGAATAATAACAACCCTTTAAGATCCCTAAGGAAAAAACATCGTAATAAAACTAAAATAAATCACTACAATCCAATCACATTTTAAATAACTAAAACTCTTTAGTGGAATTTATGTTGTCAGAAGAGCTGTTGCTTTTAAACACAGAGCAAACAGCTGCTGCTGCTGCTGCATGCAGTTAAAGCATGCAGGAGCTGTGTCGACAATCTGCCCTCCTGATTAACTGTTCATTGACTCATTATTTCTCTCTCTGAACCATTTTTTTTCACACTTTTGCTTTATCTTGTGTCTTCTACCTCTGTCTCTCCAAGATTGACCCTAAGGGCCTGAGAAGAGTGGGGAAGTTCAAGTGGATCAGCTGCCCTAAAAGTGGCCTTTGATCTCACTTCTGCTAATAAATTAGGATTAGATGATACATTGCCCTTTGCAAAATGTATCTTATAGTCTTGCCCTTCTTCTGTAGAAGGAAGCCCAGAATGTCTTATTTTAAATGGCGCATGACTTTTCTTCAATATATGTTAGAGAAGATAAGTACTTTAGAAAAGACAAATCAAAGAATTAAACCTTGCATTTTGGCTCAGAAAAATGAGATTTTTGATGGCCATTTTCTGCTAGGAGAGTTCAATGACAACTTTACACTAATTTCCAAGGCAATTTCATCCACATGCATAAACTTTCCTATCACTGAGAAGAGTTCAAGGTCCAAGCTGTCATTCCTGCTCAAACTTCAGATATGCCAGGTCCAGACAATTGCATGGTTCTAGGGGAAGATGTGACTTTGAACTCAATTCAGTATTTTATAGTAAGGAATTTTAGTGAGCAAAGGACAAACTTGATGTGCTTTCAGCAGCCTATGTTGCTAGGGAGACATGTTATAATGTAATGTTAGGAATCCAAATGCACGAAGGCATTGTGCCTTGGTCATCCTGTCATGCAATGAAGACATGAGAAAGGTAGGAACACGAAAATCCCATTTCTCACCCATTCTAATGCGACCATTTGATGTCTGTTTAGTCAATATGAGCCCTTTTGTTCCAGGGACCTCTGATTAGTTGCTAATTAAAAGTTGCACCAAAATAACTTTTTCAAAATCAAGTATTAATTATTTTGTTCCCTCTAGTACTTGTAACAGATGAGAGATAAGAGCTGGCTACTGTACAATGTTATGGCAGAGGAAGAGGCTGTCCCTGAGTAAGTTCATCTGAAATGAAAGCTGGCAGTAAAGCACTTGAGTTACTTAATGCCGCCTCGCCCATCTTCACTGTAACCACTGAGGCCTAAAGAAAAAGCTGTGGAGAGTGTCAATGTGACGTATGAAATACTGATATTGCAGGGCATGTTGCCTTACATACTTCTGACAGTCTTGCTGAAGTGATGAAATTCTGAAAGAGTAATCTGTATTATTTATAGCAAGAGAGATCTTTGTTATTTTTACTGACATGTTATGGGACAAATTGAATATTCAGTAGAACTGGTGTTTACCTTCAGTTACATTCTCTGCTGACAGGACCGAATACTTATCTGTGGCTGCAAAAATGATGCATTTCTAGTTCATTTCCGGGCTATACTCTTTGAACATATGCATGCTTAGGTACGCCAGTGAAAGGTGGGAGAACTGAAGAGGGGGGGCCCTGTTGCACATTAATATTGGGAACTACTGACTGGCTCTGGAAACCTCATCTAACCATACCCCAGTCTAGTGAAGTGCCATAGGGGAATGTGTCCACAGCATGCAAACAACACTGGGGCATCACCTGGTCAGCAGGCTAAAGACTCATCAGGTAGCACTGGGACTACACTCAGCCTGCTGATGTACAGCTACAGTTTATCTTATGACAGTCATAGCTCAACAAAATGAACATCTTAAGCAAGAGCAGAAAATTCCTGATTTTGAAGAGTCTTGCTTTTTCAGAAATATGATTGAGTCCAATTACATAAGAACAGATTAAAAACCACACCAGCTTGAGGAGAATTCTACAGGAAAAATTCCTGTGTAGGTAATGTTTATGTTCTACATACACTTCCCTTGGGTTTACTTTGTCCCTCAACAAAGCGAATCCAAACAGGCTGCACCACAGCATCCCAATATGTAATTCCAGGTAATAATCCATCCTTGAAAGGAACAGGAAACATTCTTTACCACTGGCTTAAATTCATCCATTTACTTGAGCGGGGGGTCACAGACACCTCTCAGATGCTGTAACACAGACTCAGTGATGCAGTGAAGTTTGAAGATAGATCCACAAATAGACCCCTGATATCGCTATATGTAGACTGTTTATGTTTCAAGCTGCAGACAAAATGACATAACTGAATGGCATTGCCAAAATTGGAGCCATGACCAACGGATACTTTGAGCAAATTAGTGACATCTTGAATTGGTTCAGTTGTCATTGTTTTGCATCAAATACATATCATTCCATGCTTACATATTTTGGATATTATTGCTTTAATGAACCAATGATTTCAATGGTAGGTACTAATTCACACTGGTTCTGAAAGAGGCTTGTGTGGGTGCCTGTACTATTTAGACAAATTAAATATGCCATATTAAATATATCAGTCCACTCCATTTGAAAATGTGGAGATCAGGTTCATCTCTGTGCCTGATATAATAAGCTTCTTCTCATGGACTTCTTTCCACCTTCCCTGAGAGTATGGGACACATAGTCATTGTCCCTGAAGGTCTGCATTCAGTCATTCATTCATTCATTCATTCATTCATTCATTCATTCATTCATTCATTCATTCATTCATCATAATGTCGTGCATTTCTGAACTACATATTTATTTTGATTTATATGATACACTCAGGCCCTCCTATGTTTTATGAAAAGCAGGGGCAAAAAAGAATTTTTAAAAAAACCCTACAAGATGGGCCATTGCATTGCAATTTTTAAAATTCCAAATTATATTTCCTTTTGTCTAGAGGAAAAAAAAAGACGTTTGAAGAACCCTCACTGGAACATTTTACCCATTACAACAGTGTCACCACTGTCTGGTTGCATAGAACAAAATTCAAATCAAGGTATTTGACTTGGACAAAGTGTTGTTGGATGTAAACAGAGATTACATGAACGTCATGTTCTATGGTTGTATAAAAATTCTATTTCTGGGCAATCAATTTGCTCTTGGAAGCTCCAAGGTCTATTTTTGAGCAAGAACTGAGTCTCATTTTGCTAACTTTTCTTCTTCTTGTGAGAAAGACAGCAAAAGGGAAAATTAGTACCTTGAAGATACAATGACCTTCACACTAAAGATTACTCATAATAGAATTTAAATTGTTGATGACTTTCATAATTGTCTTTTTGATTTTATATAATTTTGAATTCCTCTACTATAAAACATTATTCCCTTCCTCACCTCAGATGCTTCATTGCGCATAATATTGCACATTAACTCTCAAATACTACATTATTTCTGTGTAATTTTGGTGCTCAGTTTGGGTTCACTGAGTTTGTGATTGGGAATCTCCTGTATTTTTTCAACAGTTGAAGTCAGCATTTCATATTCAGGATGACTACTGAGGCTATTATTTTTCATTTGATTTCTCTATAACTATGAAGTATTTAACTTAGGTCAGTACTCTTAGCAGCAGAATTACCCCCTTACTACTCTTTTTTTCTAGTATTATCTTTGCTAATTGAAAGATAATTTCCATCTGAAAATTGTTCCATATCATGTCTAACAAGAATTGAAAATTCAGTCTGTGAAGTGTGCCCTAGTTTATTAAAGCAGTGTTTACAGCATCATTTTATGATTTCAACATGATAAATCCATCTCCAAATACTTGGAAAAGTAGAGTGAGAATTTATGATATGTTCTCCTTTTGGTAAAAGAAAATTCCACTGACCAGTCTTTGCTACGACTTCTTTGTTATGCCCTTATGCTATCCACCTCTCAGAACTGATGCTTGATTTTGCAGCCTGGATTTTCAAGTTAAATTACATTGATCCTTTCTTTGACTCCTGTGTTAAAAATTATCCTGAGTGGTTTTAGCATAGTGACCCAGGAAGGTTTAAATTTAAAATGAATGACCAAGGGTTCAGCTTTAGTCCCTGTCATATTAGGAATTATACTGAAAAATCTCCAATAGTGTCCCTGTGTGCTGGAAAAATCTTTTGGATGATACCTTGTCAAAATCCTCACTTTATTCTTGCTAGTTTTATGTTAAGTTGCTGTCTGCTGGAAACACGTTTGATCACAGCTGGAGTTCAGGCCAAGGTATATTTCAGAACCCCCAAGCAACACTTCAGAGCTGTCACACTTACAGAAATGAGTGTTCTTCTGTCTCTGCCCCTCATGGGCAGGGGACAAGCTCCAGGTCCTGCTGATGACAGGTGCTACAGTACAGCCTGCATCAGCCTGCATGGGCTGTTGCAGTCAGAGCCATGGCTTGGCTTAGTGACAGTAGCGTGTGACTGACAGGCACACCAGCCAGCCTGCAGAGATCATGGCTTGCCTGGGTGAGCTCAGAATGCCCTTCTGGAGGGCACACACCAACAGTCTGAGCCAGGAGCAGTGCTGGGGTCAGGGAGACCCAGCCTGGAATTTAACCTGGCCACTCAGAAGACACTGGGGATGCATGAGCTGTAAGGGCTGAAAAATGGATGCCTCTTAATTCTTCTTCTAATATGGCTAGTCAGGGGTTTACTTCTGTGGTGAAGTCTAACCATGTTCTCTCTTAGTCTTAAATGTTCCCAGGGATGGGCCATCTACCACCTCTCTGGGCCTCTCTGGGCAACCTGTCTCAGTGCTTAACCACCCTCATTGTAAAAAATTCCTCCTTTTATCAAGAAAGATCCTTCCTTTTATCTAGTTTCTAGGATTACAAACTCATCAGTTCTATGAATGATAAACCAGGTTTCATCATTTCTACTCTCAACATACCTAAAAGAATCTGAAAGTATCTCTTTTTTTTCTACTTATTTTATTCCCAGTCCATTGTGCAAAACTTAATTGAAAACTTTCTTTACTGCATATGCTTCTAAAGGTCTTCCAATATCAACTTCCCAGAGAAGGAAAAAAAATTATCTAGAATAAGTACCAAGTCTTGTAGTTGACACAAAAATATCTTTGCTTCAGGAGGCACTTTTCTCATGTGAGGTCAATGTATCTTTTCTGCTGTATTTTTGACATTTGTAATATGCCAAGCCAGCATCTGTGGTATTATTATTCTTCGTTAAGTTTTTACCATTTTGTTTTAGCTTTTATTCCCTTAACAAGATCCTTTTTCATTAGTTAACTCCAGTAAGTGGTGTAGCATGATAAAAGTAATGTATCATATAAGGATGGAACTTTGATTTCAGAAATGGCCAACCAACCTAACAGCTTACATTATCTCCTCAAGGTTTTCAACCTGACCTGTTGTTTTTGAGTCACAGTTCAAACTGGCATCTTTCCACGCGGCTATTTTCAGTTAAGTATGAACTTCTCACCTCTGTTTCTTTTTTGTTTGTGAGGATAGTACTGATGATGACCTCAGAATTATTAGGATTTATCTGTGTAGTTCTCTGCATTAACTCCAGGGTATACTTTTCCTACACTTTCCTCTGGTTTAGAGTTGTTTGGGTTTTTTTAATCTTTAACCCAACACCTCTTCCTCTCCCTTAAGACTTGCCAGGATTCTCTAGATGCTGGCTTTCTCCCAGATAAAAATATCACTAAATCTTACTAATCTCAATAGCATAAAAATATTTTATATTCTACAGAAAAACCTCACATTCCAAAGCAAATCAAAATAACAGTCTTCACTAATCTAAAGAAGTATTAACTATCAGAACATGTATGCTGATGGTATAAGGGTAGAGGCTTATATGTCATTTTTAGGTAGCTGTTTGGCATCAGCCATATGGCCTAAATTTTATTCCTTGGTTAGTTATTGAAACATTTTCCTTTTTACATCATTTTTCAGTAGTTTTGGGTCTCTGTAAAATCAGAGCATTCTGTTAGTTTCTTCCTTTGCATTAATAATTTCTCTGCTTGTTTGTCTATTTCCAAGTCAAGAAATGTCTTTAGTTTCTCTCAGCCCTCAACTTTCAGGCAAAGAAAACTCAGGACAGAAATAGTATATTGGGTGTGCTTTTCTGGCTTTACTCTGACAGGTGATACAGTTATTTCATTAAGAGTACCCCTATTCTCTGGAAGCTGACCTTCAGCTCATCTGCAATTGTATGCAGCTAAACTCTACACTCTGCTTATTGCATAACAGGGGTAAGCTGGTCCCTGGATGGCCTAAGTTTTTACTTTTATTTTCCTACTGCTGAGTTCTTTCAGCACTGTCTTGTTTCTGGCCACATAGTGTGCATGTCTTTAGGATCAAAACCTCCTAAAGACTTAAATGCTGACATTTCTCCCAGTGATAGGATGTGCATGAATTGTTCAAAGATACACCACGGTTGGTATAGGTATTAGCAAGCATTTTTTTTTTTTACTAAGAGGGTGGTCAAACGCTAGAACATGCTTTCCAGAGAGGTGAGCAGTGGTCCAAGCCTGTTAGTGTTTGAAAAATCTGTTTAAGAATATTCTTTAACTTTTGGCCAGGCAGTTGGACTAAATAATCTTTGTAGGTTCCTTCCAACTGAATGTATTCTGTTCTATTCTTTTCTATTCTATATAAAGAAGTAAATAAATACTTGCTTTTATAATGAAAAAAATACTTCTTAAATATTCATCATGAGAAGAGCTTCTTCTCCAGGGCAATAAGAAAAAATTTCACACACTAAGTGAACATGTTAGTGACAGAAATCACACAATCCATTAAAGGTCTTCTACAAACCCATTGCTTGTTGATTCAGGTTCAAGGCTCTTGTCACTATATTTCAGACAAATTCAGCTCTAAAAGTTCCAATAGCTCTGTATTTCTACTCAGTATAATTCTCTTTACAATTTATTTTCTTCAGACAGGATGCAGTATTTAGGATAAACTAGCCCCCAAAATACAAATTTAACTGTTTTTAGGGGTTTTTTAACTGTTTTTGGGGTTCCTATAGCTACTCTCCAAATATTGGTATTTGGGGCTATATGATTTATGTGTATTATTCAAAATATTATACAAATTATGCTATTGTGTTGGGAGGGAGAACTGCACACAGGATGTTCTTCTAAAGAAAAATAAAGTATTAGAGACTTTGATGATGCAGAGTCATCATGCTCCTCAAAGCTCTCAAAATTAAATTAGAATTTAGAAGAAAAATATGAGAAGCTATTTCCCAGTGTTCACGTATTTCAAGATGTTCTTTTCCTTTCACCTTTTGCATTCTTCATCTTCTCCTATGGTTGCTAAATGACTTCCTGATATCTAATTTTGACCCTGCTCTGAAGTGCCTGCTCCTAATTCTGTACTATTATACCTGGATGATTAACTGGCTTGTCAAATAAATCACTATGAGCACTCAGCTACCATTATTAATCTATTAATCACTTTAGCAAAGAAGAAGTTAATGCTATTCTGTCATCTTTAGACAATTCTAGAACTGAAACAGGTTGTGGACTTGAGCTTGCATTCCAATGTGACTCTGCACATGCACACCAGCAGCAATATAAAACAAAGATTATTGATAATTCAGCATTTTTGTAGAGAGATAGACTGGAATCAGGCCAGCAATAGTACATGACATTAAGATCTATTTTACAAAAAAGGCACTATCGCGTGCTTGTCTGCCTGGAGTTGACCAATGATATCATCATCAGAATGCATGGTGAGAAATGGCCACCAGGATGAGCAAAGTCTAAGAGCAATGGCCATTGTATCACTCCCATGATATCATTATATCAGAGGGATGGCTCTGAAAGGGGCCTGTTTTACCTTTCTGAGATAGGTAATTTTGTCTTGTATCTTTCAGCTCTGGGTGCCTCAGGATGCCTACCCAAGGCTTCTTTCTGTTCTTTGTATTCCTCAAGTTTTTTCCTTGTTCTAATCTCTGTTTAAGTCTTGCTTTTGCCCTGATGCCTTATTTAAGATCTGCATCAACCCTTGGCTTTTCTACTCTTCATATTCCCAATCCATCCCCGTTAAAGCTTATTCACAAATAGAATATTACAAATATTTATTTGTATTGAAGTACTTTACCTTAAAACTAACCAAAATGGTCAGAAATAGATTCACATCCTCTTCCCCATAAGAATTTAGGCATTATTGTTATGTTAAATGTATTCAGAGATAAGGAAGGGAAAATACATGTTACACTATATTCACAGGAAAGCCATTGACTTAATGGCACCGAGAGGGATTTACATTGTAGAGAGAGGGAGAATTTTAAACTACAGACTTCTTTTCATTCAATATGTTCTCTCAATTCCACTATCTGAGTTTGAAGGTTTTGAATGACAAAATGGCTACTCAGATTTAGGCAGGTTTAACTGGCATCAGGTTTTGGATCTTTGTTTCTTTTGTGTATCTAACAAATTAGGCTTTTATGAGGAAGATTGCACTTTTGGTCTATTTGCTGTAGGAGCAACAGACATATTGCTTTGATTCATTTTTATAACCCTTCCTAAGAGCAATACATTCTTCTTTATTTATACTTAGGCTGGCTTTTTACAAACCTCAAGAGAGTGTGAGATGTTCCAGAAGAGAGATGTTGAGAAAGACATTTCTGAATGACTGCATCTTTTCTCATTGAACAGCATTAATTTTGTTATTGCATAAGAAAAAGTAGTTCTATAGATTCTCAGTAACTTTTTCACCCTCTGTGAACAGAAACATAACTAACTGAAACAAAAGCCATATTTTATTACTAGTGATGAATATGTCTTTTTACTTGGCTCCACTCTTTAGTGAATGGATTACCAGGAACTGACAAATTTGAATTGAATTAATAATGTGAACACATTATGTTTGGATTCTTCAGTCCCTGGTTTGGGTCTCCTAAGGCAGAAATAACACAAGTCCAAGGGACCGAATACAGCATTCCTTTTGTTTAAAAGCTGAGACACTCAACTTCTCTAATAATTAAGGCTGGGATAAAATATGTTGCATTTGCAGTTTCAGGCTTTGCCTTTTTTGTGTATTTGTTTCCACCAAAAACTTGTGCCCAACCCAAAGCACCTGCAGGACAGCATTAGAAATGCATAGGATTTGCTGAGGCAATGTTATTAGCAGGCATTGAAAGAACAGAATTGCTGGGAGTTGGCAGAAGGGCTCAGAAGGTCCTCTCTAGGAGCTCTTCTAACCACTTCTTGGGTCATGGCAGATAGTTTCCTCTGCCTGCAGAGCACATAATACGTTAGGAATCCCTCAGCTTTTGAGATGCAGAACTTGGTTCACTGAGCTCCCTCATGTATGGCAGACCAAGTGCAAGTAACGTTCTGACAATTCAGAAACAGTAGTCACAAAAATATAAAAATGTCTCCTTCAAATCAAATAAACCATAAATAAGCTCCAAGGACAAAGGTCTATTTTGAAGACTGATAGCAGAATCCTATTGGCATCCTGTTGGGACGGGATGCTAAGAGCTGTGCATATTCTTTTTTCGAGACATCTTCAGAACCATTTGTTTAGCCTAATAACATGAAGCAAAGCAATACTTGATGGCAAACTAGTACTTGATTTGCTTGGGGACAGGTAACTTCAACTTTTCTTTGTCTTATGCATTTTATCAGAAGCTTTGATATACATTTTTTTCTATGTAGGAACTTTGGCTCATTCAATATCCAGAATGAGTGCAGAACTTTATAGATTCAGCATTACACATGTTTCTGACATTTTCTTACATAAAAATTCTTGATTCATCTACTGGAAAAAAATGTTCCTCATATAATTTTTCTGCATTTCTTATAAGGTATATGAGATACATATCCAGTTACTGGAGTGTCTTCTGGAGCATCTCCCATACTCCAAGGCTTTCAGCCATGTGCTCTGACCTCAGACTGCAGGGCAGGAAGCAATATCTTGAATCCTCTAGACCCTTCTTTCCTCTCTTAAATAGCCAGCAAATTTCTGAGGATTTCTTGTATCAAGGACACATATTATACATGCTGAGGACTGCATGCATTCTATGCTAAGAGCTGAGAGTCCAAACAGAGCAAATCACTTCAAAAGTCATCACTGAAGTACTTAATGACCAGGGTTTTTTCAGTTGCTAACAAGGTAAGCTTATTTTTGTATAAGAAAGCTGCCACCTTAAGTGTCAGCTGGGCCACAGTCAAACAGAACTTGTAAAAGCCACAATTGAATAACTTTTTTAAAAAATGAAGATTCTAGAAATAAAGTCATAATAGTATAATAACAAAGTAAGAAGATTAGCTGATAATAGAAACAATGAAAAGGAAAACAAGCCTGTCCATTAGGAATGATAAAATATCCTGAGTCGAGATCCCTTAGAATATATACAGAGGGGAATTTGTGGGGAAAACTCCAGCATTTTTTAAGTGAATCTCTTCCTTTTTCCTACTGAAGTTGATTTTTAAAAAAGATTTGTATTAGTAATATTGGTAAGAAATGCATTACAAACAATGATTGCTGGTGGTTTAGATGAAGCAATTTTGCACTTATCATTGTTAACCCAACATGTTAAAAATGGTAAATCAGGCTACATAAATCATTATTATGGAAAATGGGGCTAGAGATGAACTCACTACATGACCTCACCACTACTCCACATCTTAAAGCAGAACCAATGAGAGCTTAAACATCCCTGGGTAGCAACCTGTCCAGTTTGCTCTTAAAAACCTTCACTGGTGAAAAATCATAAGCTCTCTAAAAAAATTGTCCTTCTACTTAACTATCTGTACAGCAGAAGGGTTCCTTAATGTTTAACCTCAATCTCCCCAGCTGCAATTTTAAACACATAAAACTAGTTTAAAAATCATGAGATTTAAAAAGTAATATCCCTTGGGATCTTTATATTATTTGCCTTCTAGTGTTTGATCCTTTCAGATTAACCTTTCCAAATGTCTCCTAGCAGCCATGAGAACTTGAAGCTTATTTTCTGAAAAGAAAAATGAAAGTTGGATTTCTTGCAAAATAATATAACTGTAAACTGGGGTTTCAAGGGGAAAAATCCCACCCAAAATTGCAGGGCTTGTAATAAATGTACAAGAGCAAAAAACTGTCTGTGAGAAATACATGATGAGTGGTGTGCCATATTCTGTTAGTCTACATCACAACTAGGTATGCATTTATACAAATTAATACAAATTTAAGGCCTGTTTCAGAACTCCCTTAGACTGGTGAAAATATGGAGAAACATTGTTAGAGTCAGTGAAATGTAAACTGATGAAAATGAAAGAGTAGATCTCATCCTTAAGAATGCAAAGTTGTTGTGTTTCTTTTGTCAATGAATACATTTTTGAAATGATTTCTATGAACTGTTTCCACTGAAAGAAAGGCTGGACAGAAATAAGCATGCTGTGCACATTTAAGCATTATAGACCACATCAGCTGGAACAAGCAAATTTGGAGCTAGATTAATTTTTGAAAGCATTTCTAATGTTAACTAATGTGTGTTCCTGAAACCTATTTATTAGACAGCATTAATGCAAAGAGGTAATATAGCTTTGGCTACATTTCTGGGAAGTTAGATATTTTAGTTCATTCTCAGTGCAACTAATTGCAACTTTAATTTTCTATAAGTAAGGGAGAAAAAAAATCTGGCTTAGCACTTGTAATATGCAATTTTTAACCTAATTAGAGGGCAGCATCTCTCAATCCTGCATTCATTGTATTGTTAGGAAAAAAATGCAGTAGTTATAGTAGTACATTTCTTTGCTTTTAGCAATCCTTCAGATCATCAGTGTATAGCTCTGTATTTTCTTTATCTGATGTAGGACTGAAGATGAAAGGCTGTAGGACTTTTAGACATGCTTGTACCTTCCTATGCCAAAATTACTTGCTTTTGTATTTGCAGATGAGAGTACACTGCTGCTACTACCCATGCCTGACTTGGGAATTGGATTACTGCAATATGCTGTGCATGGAAATAAAATATAAATCTTATTAGAAGGAGAGCTGATGCAGGAGGCAGTGAGCTGAAACATGGGTGCTGTTTGTCAAATGCGATACAAATGATTGGCTCTGACCTACAGAGACTCTTGTGACTTCAAATCTGAAGACCAGCAGGACTTTGCAACAATGTCATAGGTGCCATCAGTGACCATGTTAAAGTATCCTGGTTTTAAAGGATCTTCCATCAATGAGTCCTCAGGGATTCATCCTGACTATCAGCTACCAATCCATGGATCTTCAGGATAAACTGCAAGCCACCTTTTTTGCCATACAACAGATGTCACTAGGGTATAGCAAATGGAGAAGCTAAAATGAAGTAATAGACTAGAAAGTGGAAATGTTTGTCTAGTTCTGCCACTGACATTTGGAGAAGCCACTTTCCTTCCTTGTGCCTCTATTTTCCTTCTATAATTTATCTGTGCAGCTAAAACAAAAAATGTGAATATCTACAGCTAATTTTTTTTTTTACTTTTAGATTGGCTACAACAAAAAGAGCTAGAGGAAAACATATATACACAATCTTAGGGTTATCATTCATTGAATGAAACTTGATGCTCTTTTGCCCCAGTATCTTTTCCTTAAAGTGCATCCTCCTCCAAGTATAAAGCTAATACAGCAAGAAGGAAACTGGGTTACAGACCAATTTTATAAACTTTAATATCCATGTTGGACTATTCCAAGGAACTGGTCTGATGCAATTTCCGTGATATATCCTCCCAGCTTTTGACAGTCAATAATCCAAGTAATCATAGAATGGCTTGGGTTGGAAGGTGGAAGGGACCTTAAAGATCATGCAGTTCCAATTCCCTGCCATGGGCAGAAATGACACCCACTAGACCAGGTTGCTCAAAGCCTCATTGAACCTGACATTAAACACTTCCAGGGATGGAGCACCAAGTTTTCCAGACAATCTGTTCCAGTGCCTCACCACCCTCACAGCGAAGAATTTCTTTCAAATATATAATTTAAACTTTTCCTCTTTCAATTTAAAGCCATTCCCCCTTGTTCTATACCATAAAATGCCCCTCTTTGACTTTGACTTTCTTGTAGGATTTTTTCAGATACTGGAAGGCTGCTCTGTGGTCTCCCCAGAGCCTTTTCTTCTCCAGGCTGAACCTGAACTCTCTCAGCCTGTCTTGACAGGGGAGGGGTCCCACGCCTCTGGTCATTGCTTTGGCTCTCTTTTTGTCTTACTCCAACAGGTCTACATCCTTGTGCTGGCGGCCCAAAAGGTGGACTCAGTGCTTCAGATGGGGTGGAGTGGAGGGGGAGAATCTTCTCCCAGAGACTCCAAATGCCAGTCTGCACCTAAATGGTTCTGTGTTTTTTGCTCTTTGACTTACCCTCAACAGAGTTCTGTGATCCCTTTTTGGAAGCATTCCTGCTTTTGGCTTCCCCTGTGCACTCAGAAAGAAAAGCACAATAGATATTGGTATCCATTGTGCTTCTTGTGATTGGGGAAGAATTATTTTTTTTCACAGTGCCTGGGAAGGGGTTGTATTTTGGACTTCTTCAGGTCTCACTTTGTGTTATAATAATCACTCATTTTTCATGAAGTCCCACATCTCTGCCAAAGGTCCAACACAGAGAGTATGTAAAGTGAACATCTGTGTTCTTTATCAGATGCCTACCACAGGAATATGCTGGAAAGCAGACTTGATTGCTACTATGGTGCTCTGTCTTTCATATCTACTCAGTAGCTTATTTGAGAGTAACGGCTTAAAGGAACAAAGACAGTGCCTGTCTCCCTATGTGTCTGACCCTTCCTTAGTTGTGAATCAAAGAAAGGAATCAAACCAGGAAAACATAGCCCAAACAAAAGCACATGCTCAGAAAGGAAGATTTTGATTGATTTTAATGAAAAGTTCTAAATGTTTCTCTTCTGTTGTACCATGCCTCTGACCTATAGCACACAATAAGAAAAAGAAAAACTCAGGAATTTCATGCCACTAAACCAGAAGTTTTGTTATGTTGAATTTATTAATCAACCAAGCTAAATTAATTCTCATTTTGCTGGAGATATCCATTTTAAATCAGACATTAATATATTGCAGAACTGTATAATATAATATAATATAATATAATATAATATAATATAATATAATATAATATAATATAATATAATATAATATATATATTATATATTATATATTATAGTGGTAAAAAGGAACTATCAGGCCAGAATGTCTCCCAGGAATTGTGATCTGTTTTTGTATTAAAATAAATAAACCCAGATATTCTTACAATAATATTTCTTGTTTACCTTGTAAAGCCATGCAAAAATGACCAGGACTTACATTTTGCCTTCATAAAAATATGGCAGAGATCAACTTCTGTGACACTAAAAAACCAGAAAAACATTAGTCTGGAAAGACTCCCAACAGAGACGTGAAACCCATTCTCTGCTGAAGCTATTGAAATAGTGAGGCAAAACCTCATGTAGACCAATCTCCTTCTGTACAGGCAGACTCCATTTGTAATGGAGAAATAGCCCAATTATGCTCCATTTCAGCATGCAGAAAAATTATTCTACCAGGTAACCACAGATAATAAATCCAACATGAATGAATGGTCCCAGTGCCATTTGTTGCTAGACCGAAGGAACCGAGCCCAAAAGAAAACTAATGGTTTTAGCACTTACTGAGGAGAGATCCAAGACATGATCTCTACTGAGAGAGATCATGGTGTAGCATGATTATATCCCAGTTCAAACCCCATTACTCAGAGGAACAAAAGAAAAAGAATTTCATTTCTTGGTAAATATGTAACACAAACAGAAAAGCTCCTATGTAGCATAGGTCGACAGGAGACAACGCCTTAATCTATTTGTTGACATATCCTTCAGAGCTCAAAATCACAGCTGGGCAATGGGGTCAAAGTAAGGCCCTCTGAAAGGGTTTCCAGTTCTCACTTTTCCCAAGTACCTCTATGTGACTAGTAGAAAGGTACACTGGTAATCTGAGGTAATAAAGCAGTTCATATCCTAACACGCACACGGCAGTCGCTTTTCTGTAAGTAGAAGCTACACTTTCAGTTCTTGATCTCAACAATCATCCAGCTCCCTTCCACCAGCTAGGAGCTGAAGTGTGAGCTGGCTTCTCTTCAAGGATAAAAACTTCCTAAAATGAATGGCAAAATGAAGGATGCTGGAGCTTTTATTATATGATGGAAGAAAGGCTATTCGGTATGTTTCTAGCTTTCTTACACAGTTTGTCAGTCACTGGTGTGAGGGATTCTCTTACTGTTTTGAAGATGTTTTCCTCCTAAAGACTCTTTTCTGAAAAGGAACATAATATGAAGTTTGAATCTGAAAATGCTTCATAGTCATATACCTTGTGATTTAAGAATGCCTCCAATTAATGGAGAAGAAAGGAAAAGCCTGAAGAATTAGACCCTGTAATTCCCAGTCCTGCAGCAAACCATGCTCAGCAGAGGCACATTGGAGACAGCATAACAAATGCAGAAGAGATTAGAGTTTGTTAAAGGAGCAGAGGCATAATTCTTTATCAAGCTCCAGAATTTACATAAAGAACTGTGACCAAGTGATAGATTCTGGGAAACACAGGACAAGTAAGAAAACTCTCAAGGCTTCTCCTGTCTGACATGGGTCTTGCTGCTGAGTGACAGGAGATGACCTAATGTATTGATGGTTGTGGACCTTTTGCTGTATATCTGAAAAAGACAGAAATAGAATGAGACAGAAAAAAAGTCGTCTGCTGCATGTTGATCAGGTAGACAGAGCAGATCTGATGTTTCTCTTTAAGCCTAGTATTTCTGAAGGGACACATTTCAGATCTGCTATGACCCTCTGGAGGCACATTGGCATTTCTGGTTACACGCTCATCATTACGCTTCTTAGTTTCTGGCTTAGCATAGTAGTACTATGCTAACTACTATAGTAAACCAAATGTTATGCAGAACTTTGATATCAGAGTGTTTGAAAACTCTGATAGAAACATGTAAACCATGTATTCCAGCAGTATCAGCAGTGGACATGCAGATGTATGGGGAGCTGGAATGTCATAGAACCAGGTGTGCTGGAGTCATTTATCTGGACATAATTTTGCCCCTGAGCATTTAGTAAGAAATTCTAGTTCTCTTTTGCTGTAAAGTGAAACAAACTGCAATCCAGGTTATTGCACAGACTTTTGAAATGTGCTATATATAATAGAAAAGCTACATTGCTGATGGCCTCTCTCTGCAGCATTTCCACTGAAGGCAGGACAAAGGGCAGTTTCCTTTTCTTTCAGCTTTTTTTAAAACTGACACTAGAGATTTTATTTTTGTAAACTGCAATGAAAATGCCTCTTGATTATTCCATTATGATGCTAGTCTCATGGATGCAGTAGAAAATAATAACTTCTAAATTACTAAGTGTCTTAGCTCATAAAATTTCACTGTATAAATAGACTGTATTCCATGCTACTCCTGTTGGGAGCTCTATAGATTATTCTGATAAACTAGGTGGATGCCCTTCTATATACTATTATAACATATTGCATCACTGTCACCGTGGCTACTGTTCTTTACCTATTTGGACTTCCAGCTTCCTAAAAGGAATTACAGCTAGGTTTCTCTTCCTTCTCTTCATTCATTAGCCAAAGGAAAGCCAGCAACAGTTAAGAAGGTGCAGGCCATATTTCAGGTGAAGGTGCCCATAAGGACTATTTGTTTGATAAAGAAAAAGGAATGCTCTTCAAGCAGATTAGTATTCTTGCAGAATCCCAGATAAACAGCTTTCTTTCACCTTTGACATTTCACATTCAGGGATCCACTCCTTTGTCATTTCTTTTTGCTGTGCTGCTGCTTTGGTCCTTATCACACTAGTTATAGCACACATTTGACAATTTATGTGGAGCTATTCAATGAGAAAACCAAACATAACACAGAATGTGATGAATTCTCTAAGATTATCTACATAATGTTGTGCTGTTTTGCTATTCTACATACTGAAAAATTTTGGTAATGAGAAATATAATTAAGGTTTCCAGAAATATTATAATTTCAAACAGATTTTTTAAAATTATATACTAAAAGGGGACATGTTGTTCTGCAGATATTTATCCTCTGGGTTCAGATCTTTTCTCACTACTTACTTTGGATGAACTTTGAAGTTCTTTTCTTTGCAAAATGCACTTTTCTATTTCACAGAAAATGTATTTTTACTGGAATAAAGCTATGTTCCACACATATTTTAAAAATACCCAGACCAAAAAATCTTTTCCGTTTGAATCAGTTTTTCTATTGACTGACAGCTAGGGTATTTGGAAAGAATCAAAAGCAGGCTGAATACCTTTAAAATTAAATATATTGTGTTTTCTAGTCATATGTTGTGATTTTTGGGAGACTTTCAAATACTACCCTGACACCACTGTGTATGTCTCTCTCAGTGGCACAGTTTGACTCAATTATCCTTACTCTAAAATCTTTTGATATGAGCTGTGATAATTGGAGTTGTTTATGCTGCATTAATCTAGGAAGCTACAGATCAAAACTGCCAGAGTGTGAGATCGAGCTGACTTGGAAGAAATGAATTCTACGAGACCAGCTGCCAAAATTGCTGCAGAAACATTAGGAATAGGGGCTATGAATATGCCCTGATTTTTTTTTCTCATGAGGCAGAAATGCATGTCACAGAGTTAGTCATGTTGATTCATGTCTAACCACTTCAGTGTTCTTTTTTCTCATTGTGTTTTGTTTACAAACTGACTGAGGTGCTTATGGTGCGGACTAGGACTAGAGGCTCTGAAAGGCACTGCTGTGGGGTTTGACAGAACCTGGTTCTTGGTGAGGTAAAAAGCCTTTGACATCCTCCCTAGAGTCCAGGTAACACTTGGAGCTAAGGGATATTATTGTCACCTGGGCTGCAAAGCTCAGTTTTCCCTCTCCATGAAACCAATAGTGTCTGGCATCACAGTGCCAGAGGGAAGGAGTATCCATCTTGATCCCAGTGCTTATTGCACCTAACGATAAGAGATTGCCCAAGATGTGGGTGGCTTTTGGACCACTTCTGCACTTGTGATTTTGTGGCTGCAGTTAACTAGATTCCAGGTTTCCTACAGAAGCACATGAAGTGTGGCCAAACAGTTGAATCTCTGTAACTAAAAATTACTCCCTTTGGTTTTTAAAAAATAGGAAATTATACCTTTTGTCAACATGTTAAACACATTTACCTGAATTTCATGGAAAACTGAAATATTTGAGTATATTTGGGTTTGAGCTTCCAAAAAAATTAGGAAAGAAAACACAGATCTTTTGGGTAGTGGAAGAAAAGAGGAAGGGAATTATAATCTTAGATGACAGAAATCAGCATTTGGATAAGTGTCCCCTTCACAAAATCAACAACCACTAAAAGCCTCTGGAACCTCCCCTTTCACCCATATGGATTAATATGTAAGCATTCTACCCCAAAAAATTGCTACAAGAGGTCTTTGTGCTTTGCATTGCCTAAAATTTTTGGTCCTTTTTCAGTTTCCTTTCCTCACTTTCAGGTAGTGTGAAGTTGTTAGATTGAAAATCTAGAAAAAGTAAAACACATGCAGGCAAAACTGAAAAGACTTTTCTGACAAGGCAAGTCATTGAGTAACTTTATGGTTGGAATGTTTACATATGAACATCTATATCTGGGAAAATACTGATGGGCTTAGACTGTCAAGTCATACTTTAATTGAATGCACTCTTATTTTTCACAACAACGTTAGACATGACATAGTACATGAAGGGCAGTTAGCGGAAGCTCTGTTAAAATTATTCCTTTGGGGAAGTCATCTGGGAGAGCAGTGATATCTTAAAAGAGGCAACTCATTTGTAGTCAGCTGGGTCTTACCAACTCAACATCAGCTGGGGCTGTAAGAGTTCTGGATGAATACTTAAGATCAAATGTTAATAAATCCAAACAAGGGCATAGTATCTTTGATGAAGTAAATCCCCATATATAATAGAATACAGAAGTTTCACTCATGAATACACATAAAAAGTAGATAAATCCTCACTATGCTATTATAGGAATAGAGCCCAGAGAGAGTAATTTTGTTAATATCCTGGGCTGGAAGAAGTTTGAACTCACACTAAGTTTTATTGGCCTAGCATACAAAAGAGTCTATGAGTCCCAAGAATTTCAGCTATTTTAACATTTCATCAATTTATTCTTAATTTTTTAATATAATTTAGTATCACTACCAAGTGTCTGTTCCTATTTTCACTTTTTCATTGTTTTTTTCCCCCTTTCATTGGTCTTCTACATTCCTCCTCAGTTAAAAAAATAATAAAATCAAAACAATTGTAGGGAAACAAAATAAATTGGGGAAGGCCCTCATAGCAGAATTAAACTTAAGGATTTTTTTTGTGAGGAACATAGATTGTAAAATAATTTTTATGTAGAAAATATAGAGGAAAAATTAAAGTGCAAAACAGCATGACCCAGGGGCAGGTAAGCAGAGGGAGCCTACAGGACATGTGGAGCTGGCTGTCTCTGTGAAGAGTTCCTTCACCATAAAAAGATTTGGGTGACTTTTTTTGCAAATTATCCTAGTAAAAATTCTTCAATGTATGTCTAGAATTCCCAGAGAGAATAAATATGACTTCATGCGGCCTAGAATATCCTCTCTATCAGTTATCTCTTACACTAGAGCCTTTGCCCCAAAGTTAATGTGTTTTCTCATAGGACTGAGCTCATGTGGATAACTGGTGCAGGTCAGAAGAGAGATTTAAACAAGCCCATTTCAAAAGGCAAAACCTTATAAAGTGGTTAAATCTAATGTAGGACTTTTAATAACGTTGATAGGACAGCACTTCCTAAAGTCTGAGAAAGGAAAACACAGGTACATTTCAGTTGAATTTTTTACACTTTTGGGAACCCGCCTTCCTGTGGATAAAAGATTTAATATTGTTAATACTACACATTTTTGTGTTCTGGTCCATTCCATGGCAATACAAAAGTCTAATTCTCTTTTCTCTCTCCTCATATGGGCCTAATTAAATCTGTTTCCCCAGGAGAGTGAAGCACAACTATTCTTTTTTTCAAAAGTGAAACTTGAAGGATTCATCAAACTGCATCTGGGTCTGTGGTTTTAGCCCCAAAATATTTTTCTCTGTCTGGAAGCAAAACTGTTTTATTTCTGCATATCTATGTTTATCTTGCTGTGTAATGGCGTGCAAGAATGAATTCAGAAATGTGCATTCCAGCTGGAACAAAAAGCAGTGAATGAACTTGCAAACAGCCTTTTCAAAAGAGGCGAAAGCACTTGCCTGCATTTACACTCAGCTAAAGTATTGCTTTAGTGTGATTTAACATTCTATTAACCAGACAGCAATTTGTACAAGAAGTCCTCTTCATCCTTTGACCTTTGGATTATTTGGTATTGCTCTGACAAGACAACCATTTGAAGTGAGCTCTTCTGGGTCTTTCATTGTACATCTTGTGGATAAATCTCCAGTTCAGTGTGGTAATCAAAGGGTTAATGCAGGATGATTCAGAAGGGTTTAGTTGGAACAGAACACTTAGAGCACCTCTCCTTTTTTTGTATTGCCTTGTCTGCAAATGTTCAGCCTGCTCAGCTCCTCTTCCATTACACAGCCTTGACCTGGCAACATGTCATGACAGCAAACTTGGGCTGAAAGGGCAAAGGATGTGTCTAGGTTGCAACTTCTGCAGTGTTTGGCTAGTGGGGTGCCACATATGTGTTCAGATCTGAGACCATCTCACAAGACAGACTGCTCTGTAATATCCAGCTTCCTTTAAATCTGGAATTTAAGGCAATAGATGGCAGTGTTGGACTAAAAACTTTGGCTGGAAAGGAAGGTGACTTAAGGGTCCTGCTGATGGCACCCTCTATATCTGCTGCAAGAAGAGTGAACCTCTCCTCTGTTGCGTGCACACCCCTGCTGCAGTCCCCTCTGCCAGGGCTGGGAGGCTGCTCTGCACCCCTCCCGGGGTTCAGCACCATCTCAGAGCTGCATCAATGGAGAAATAGGCTCGTCACTTCTCCTCTCTCCTTTTGATCTTTTATTGGTAATCTGATGATTAATAGCTCCAGGTGAGTAATAACAAAAGAGAAAAGTTAGTTGTATGTGCTGCTGTTATTGAATAGCAGACAGATTAAATGCTGCATGATGCTGAGGTTTTTAAATTAGAGTATTTACTTGAGTTTGCTTCCCTCTCTTGTCTGTGTATTTTTTTTATGCTGGTGGAGAGACTTCATTAATCAATAGATTTTACAAGGGACTATGTATTTTAGCAGCAAATTGTCAGTTACAATTCTTTGCTGCTTAGTTTGTCCTCCAGCACTGTTTACTTCATTGTTCCCTATTAATCAAAGCAGCAAAGGTGAGGACAGCTAGGAAAACTTGTGCTGGATGTTTCTGTTCATTCATTTATTCTGTGATTTGTTATTCTGCCCATCTCTCAGAATCTTCCTGTGCTTACTCAAGTGGATCTATGTCATCATCCCCAGGGTTACAAGAAGAAAGCGCTGATTTTTAATTTCTACTGAGCTGAAGTCTCAATTTTTTAAGCTACAACAATGAAAGCCTCTATTTTGCAGTTTTGAGTAGTTCTGGACCAAGATGTTAAAAATTGAATCCCACAGCCCCCTCAAAGGCAGGTCAGCCTTGCCTAATTTGGCAGCTGAAGCAGTAAATCATGGATTTTAAATGTGTTGTCCAAGGTCATGATGCTGCTCAGTAGCACAACAGGGACTAGGACACAGAATCATCACGTCTCAATTTTGTTTCTTCTCCTCTTTACCCAGATTTAGCCACCAGACTGCACTAGAAAAACTGATTTTCTAGTACAATTAAATCTTAAAAGCTGCAGGCAGAATTCTGTTTCAAATCCCACTGACAAAAACACTCATTGAGCAATGCTGATCAACTACATTTCCCAGATGGAAAGACTGTATTTCCCTCATCAAAATTTCTCCCTGTACAAGGAAGTCTATGTGTAGACCTCCATGAGTTCTTTGTATTCCTACTGCCTTTCCCGATACTTTGTTTCACTTTCAAATGTTTCTTCCACTTCCTAATAACAATGCTGTGGAGGAAGAAGCTTTGTTAATGTAATATGGAGGCAGTTCAGATTCTTGAAACAGAATAGTCGTACCAAAATTTTCAAGGCTTTAGGCTCTTAGTATTTTTGGAAACTTGGCAAAATGTAAGAGTTTTGATCAAGAAGAAATTGGTCAAATATCTTTCAGTTTATCAAGAATGCAATAATTGTACAGTAGCGATTCTGCTGCCGTTGTTATTTCTTTCTTGACTTTTTGCAATGGTCTCACTCCTGGAAGAAAGAGGAAATATAACAGCATGTTGTAACAGTCTATTTGGAAATTGCTTTGATATGTGGCCTGTGAAAAATGTTGTCTGAGCTCCTGCAATGTTATTGCTCTCCAAATCAACTAGAAATAGATTGAACAGGGAGAACTGGTAGAAAGATTCAAATGCATGACTGTGGAGACAGACTTATGATATTGCAAGAAAGTTCTGTGATGAAAACTACCATAGGCTAAAGTTCCAATTGAGGTGAGTGTGGAAGGATTAGAGTGACTTTTATATATATATATATATATATATATATATATATATATATATGTATGTATATACCTGTGAATTTATTGAGATTTGCAAATTAATATTTTCACTCATACTTTAGTCCACTTTTTCTGCATCTGAGACCTCCATTTTTGCCACATAAAATCATGTGAAACAATCACTACTCCATGATATTTTTCAATTTGTCACAAAACTGCACCATAAACATTTGTGATCAAGCAGAGATTAACAAAATTTAAATTATAACAAAATGTTCTACTATTTAACAAATTCAGATCAAGATCTTCTGATCCTCTGGCAGGCAACCCTTGACAAGGGGAAAAAAACTCCGTTTTAGTGCATTAGTTATTGAAAATTAGGAACTAGTAAAGGAGCTAGTAATGTTTGGGAAAGGGAAAAAAAAGGGTAAAGGAGGCATAGTGGATTCAGTCATCTTATTGGGAAAAGCAGATCAAAGGATAATGACCAGAATATTCTCTCTCTGTGTAGAAGTTAGTGGTTTTTGGCAAGTGTGTTAGGAAAGAAAAGAAGATGATGAATAAAAATGAAAAATATTCAAAAAACCGATCAAATTAGTAAGGTGTGTCTAATGTATCTGATCTACTGAGTTGTCTTTAGAAGTTATATTTAATGATGCACCAAAGAAAATGAAAGACAAAATCACAATCTGAAATTAAATGTTTGAGAGTTCTTTAGGAAAACTAGGAAATATTTCTTTTCCCATTTCCCTAAAACAGCTGTCCATCTAAGTCCTGCGGGGAAGTGGGTCTTTCTGAAAAAACTTTTGTGTTTTTTCATGGCCAGAGTGGTCATTTAGATTTGGACAGTAAAGCCTATTCAAAATATCCCTTGCCATTGAAGCTGGCAGGAGCATAGGAGCTGCAATACTTGTTTCAATGTCACATTCTGTTTTCCTGTCTCCTTTTCAGCAATGGCAGGTAATGGATGCATCAGAAACACAGGACCATAGAAAGGTTTAGACTGAAAGGGACCTTAAAAATTGTCTTGTTCCAATTCCACTGTAATGGCCAGGGGCACCTGGTTGCTCAAAGCCCCATCCATCCTGGCCTTAAACACTTCCAGGGATGGGACATCCACAATTTCTCTGGACAACTTGTTCTAGTTCCTCAACATCCTCATAGTGAAAGATACTTGTTCAGGCATTGCACACTATAGTACATGTATATAGTGCAAAATTTTCCTCTCTTCTGGGTCTAGATAAAAATAGGATTATGTCCCAAAGTGTGCAGCTTGAAATTTATAAAATTAATTGAAGCACTAAGACATTAATCCATTTTTACCTCAATTTTTTGAAATGTAACGTTAAATATGCCCTGATTCTCTATACTTGCTGTGGGGCTATTTATTAAAAAATAATCAAATCTGTGTGTTTGTAGGTCAGGCCTGAGTTCTTTGAGGGTTCAGAGCTTTGTAAAACTTTCTGCCGTAACTGAATTAGAGGATAAGAATAGAAAAATGGATATAAAGTTGCAGAGTGGCAGAGAAACCAAGAAGAAAAATGGGATTTTGCACATTCTAGGTTCTGGCAGGACCAGGCAGCCTGAGCATGACTGTGACAGGATATTAAGTTTCATAGTAACTTCAGGAATATTGTTTTCTGTCTTATATCAGGAACTCTCTCAGTTTCCCCAGGACTGAAATGTTGTTCAATTAGTGAATTGCTTTTTGTGAAGAGTTCTGGTAAATGGGAAGTGCTTCATATTGGCAGTCAAGGCTACAGAATAATCATCTAGGAGATTTTGTGAAGGTCACATTGATTTAGTGATTTGCAGCCAAATTGGACAAAGCAGAGGAGATTGTTTTGTCAGCAACAGTCCTGCACTAGGATGAAACTCAGCCATACACAGAGGATCAGAACAAAACTTAAGTAATCAGATCTTGTTTGGAGATGCCAAAGGGAATCTAAGTGAGGCACAAGGATTGTGTGGAACTTTTAGGATATTCACAAATATTGTAGGGGAACATAGCCAACATTTAAACTGGAACTACTGACCATTTTCTTTTTTTATATGTTTTCATCATGGTAATATTAGAGGGTACAGTTATTGGATAACAGTAACTGCAGGAAGATAAAAGAAACCTGAAATCACTACTGAGCAGGAAAGAAACTTTTGGGTTCAATCCTACAATGTAGCCTGTTGACGTTTCCACTGAAAAAACATCTGGTTCTGTTGTGTGTTCTATATTGTATTCCACTGTGTCTAGTCTTACATTCCTCTGTCTGTCTCTTTATGGACAGGTGTTGTGAGGTGAAAGGTGAGAGCAGATCTACTAATGGAAAAATGACTCAGGTTTACAAGTGTAATTTCTGGCTTTATCCCAATCTTTGTGGGTAAATTATATGATGTGCTTCTACCAAATTATGATTTGTGCTTCTACCTTACACCCACTGAATGAGATGTGCCTTTTCCAAAGTTTATTTCCTTCTAGTGAATACTTAGATATACTAGAGCAGACTTTTTCACTGATCTGTACATATGGTAGTAGCTTGAAGTCCCAGTGTGAGTGCTGAGTGGTTCAGTTCATAAAGCAGCTAGAAAAGCCCTGAAACATTGTTGAGGGCAACTTTTGGCCTGACATAAGTTATTATAAGAAGTGCATCAGAAATTATTGCATATTACCAATGATAATGTACTTTCTCAGTAAAGAGAATGAGGACACTGCCTCTTAAAGAGTGAAGCTAATTCTGTGGAAGATTCAGCATTTTCTCCAAGAATAAAGAATAAGACAGAAGTTGAAATGATCAGAAATCTTAGTAAAGAAGAAATCATCTATGAAATGAGCAGTTTTAAAATAATGATACTTTTTTTCCTTTTTTGAAAAGAATCACTTTGACAACATTAATAGTCAGTAAACTCCTGTTTGATTAAGTACGATTATTTCTGCTTTTACAAACAAAGGAAAAAACCTTGACTTTCACTGAAATCACAGGACAATGCTACTTTTTATGCGAAGAAGAGCCCATCACTCTGCTGCTTGACTGTGAAAAAAGTCTCAGTGGCACAGAGATCCCTATGTGAGAAAAGAAAACTGTGGAATTTATATTTCATGAAATTAGCCTAACTATAACTTCTGACTTTGTGGTCAATCAGCTGCCAGCAATATTTCATAATTCCACTGCCTCTTTGGTTGTGGAGTTCACCTTTGAACAGCATTTTTGCCAACAGAAATACCAAGAGAGACTAAAACTGGACCTGAAGCACCTCAGAAGCGTCTGCTTTCTTAGTGAATTTAGAGGATTCTGTGTCATAAGCTGAGCCAGTGAGGTTTTGAAGATTGAGTAATCCTTCTTAGCCTTGTATCCTGCAGGGAAAGGGGCTTGGAACAACATCTAACAGCTCACGCAAATGAAAAGACTCACTCAAAGGCAAAGCTGTTCACTCAAGTGGTTTTTTTCTCAAGTTCTACACTGGCTCTTAGGACTTTACTATTAGAAGAACAGAAATGGTTATATTAGGGTATCTAACTCACATTCCCAATGCTGGTCCTCTTTAAATTGTATAGAAATTCTTGAAAGGGGAATGCATCCTAATGAAATATATAGTATTGTAGTGCACTGTAGTACAAAAAAATAAAAGTAATAGGTTACAAATGTGACTGGAGAAGAACACAAAATGAAAATTTGAGCTAGTATTTTTATATTTTACAGCTCAGATTCAAAATCTGCAGATTTCTGCAGATGAGGTGAACAATCCTGATGTGCTCTTGAGATGCATTGGGTTTGCACATGCTTATGTTACTCTCTTCGTCTCCATGATTTCTTACTTACATACAGGGTTTTCCTTTTTGACATATGTAAGGATAGAAAAAGTTCTGTCTCAGGAGCTCCTAGTTTTTATTGGTGTAGTACTTCAGATTCGGGGATGGTTCTGAGAAGAAGTAAGAACAGTCATGAAATTCCTGATTGAAGAAAATTTTCAGAATTTCAGAGGTAAGATAAAAATTTAGGTTCTTTCCATTTTCACACAATTTCCCTTAAAGGTGTGGGGAATTCTTCTCCAGGAGGTATTGGGTGTTAGTGCTCTGGTATAACAATTAGACACAATGACGGAAATCTGCCTTCAGGCCTTGCATTTTTGAAAGAACATATTCATGTTTTGCTCTCAAAAATACAATTTATCAACAGAGTGCTCATTAAAGTTACACATGGTTCAAGACTTTCTGGTAAAACTTTTACTTTAAAATTTGTGATTTTGAATTATATGTACCTCAGATTTTCATTTAAAAAAGTTAAAAAATCCAAATCTAAACATCCAACTCCAGAACATTCTGTTTTAATGTCTAAACTATTTTTATTTTACAGTAATTTTCAACTGAATGTGAGTCTGACTATTGTGTTTTGCTGCCAAAAAGCTAGCAAGAAAATATTCAGAACACATGAAAGGAAATAGTTTCCTATTATCTCTTTATAAATGTGAAATACAAAGCTGTGTTTCGTGTCAGGTACAAACAGGCAATGTGTGTATTTGTGAATGAGAAATATGTGGACCCTGACAATGGGAGAGCTCTGAATTCTAATAATAACTGAGGAAAATAAAGCATGGAAAAAGGCCTTTGGACCTATCTTTTGTTTGCAATTAGCCCTGGTTGATTTAGGAGCATTGGAATTAAAGTGTTGAGGATGTTGCTTCTTGCTTGCAGTTAGTCCATAAAGAGCTCTGCAATAATAACCTTTTGAAGTACAATTTTAGTATATTACTTGTATCCTTGAAACTATTGCTTTGGAATATATTTAAAGGAAATATGCTTATCTCACGCCTTATTGAAGCAGAGAAAAACAGCTTGAGAAAGGAAGATGAACATCACCTCAAGGATTTATGGTTTCGACCAAGGGAAGCTGGACATCACTGTTAGATTTATAGTCTCTGCAATTAAAAGGTGGACCCACATCTGGGGACCTGGACTCCACCAGATGGGATTCATCTTCTTTCGGAAACTGGACCGCCACCATCTGGGATCCTCCTTTTGAGATACATCCTGAGAAACTAAGATCACAATAGTGTATAGAATTGTGATGTAATAATTTGGAATAAAAATTGCTGATGAGTAAAAAATTGGAAATAGAAACTGCTGAAAAAGCTGATGAGTACCCCTAGAAACACCTGTAACCCTCAACTATTGGTGTGCAGTTGGAGGGAAAACTTCCCCCACTGTACTCAGCGCTGTATTGCTCATACTTTACCATATTAAATAATAAATTGATTGCTGCTTGAATACTGGCCTAGTCAAGTTTCTTATTCATAACATAAAGAAGAGGAAATTGCACCATATCAGTGCTCCTTATAAAGAGCTGTTCAGCCATCTAAAAGATTTAAAATTATAATCAATATTAGTAGTCATAAGCCAGACTTTTATTAATTTTAAAATGTGGAGAATTTTAAATTTTTGAGCATTTCTGAAAGCAGCTAAACAAACAACCTGCCTTAGCCTAGCAAAACAAACCTGATTGTGGTAAATATAGAGGTGTCTGAAAATGTATCTATATGCCAGAATTGCAAGAGAAAACATCAATAATGGGAAAGAAGTAGAAGCCTAACTGTTTGGAAAATATTCGGTGTGTGTTTCTTAATATTAAAAGATTTAAGAGGAATCCTTTTTTTATCTTTGTATTGTAGTTGTGTATTTAGGACTTTTCATCATGTTAGAAATTTTCCTACTTTGCATCACAAAAATGCTTAACTGCCTCTTCTGTATAAAACACAGTGTAGCATTCTGATGAGTTTTTGTGATTGTGTGAGGAAAATTTTGAGAACAGAATTCAAGGGCAGCTGAAACTGAAATCCAAATGCTGTGAGCTTTGTCTCAGATAAGTTAAAAAGTACCTCTGGGTGAAACAGTACTATGTTTGTCCTTGAAGCATCATGTCTAGCTGTGTTCTTACAGGCACTTTAAACACAGGAGGAGAATACTGTGGTGGCCAGCCAAAAATGGCCCTTGGTGCAAGAGACAAATTGAACAGCTCAGGAAAACACTTCATGCTGAATCAAAAAAAAAAAAAAAAGAAAAAAAAAAGGAAGTGTAGAGAGTAGAAATATTTGCAGAAAAGAATGTCTACCAAATAAAGCAGAAAAGCAGACAGCTTTCTTCAGGTCAACTTTCTGACATTTTTTCTTATCCAATATGAAGTAGCTTGTAATTTTGAAAATTCTTTTTGCTATCAAAGAATTGTTGAGAAGTTTTGTTGTTGGTTGACCATCAAAGCATTCCAGCCATCTAGAAAGAAATTAATACTTCCATATTTTTAATATCATTTCCCCTTCTATTGGAGCTGAAAATATTCGTACAGGTTTACCCGAATTCTGCAGTTTCTGGGAGATTGGGTTTTCATTTTACTGTTTGTGAAAAAATGTCATCAAACCCTGGTCTTTAGCCTCACATTTTAAAAAGTAGATGTAGTGTGTCTTCTGCCAGCAAACCCTTATACAGAGTCTCATATCAAAGCAAATGAAAGCAAAAATTACTGAATTTGCCACTTGCAACTTTCTAAGATTAAAGAAAGGTTATTTATTGTAAACAAGAACAAATCATATTCAGGAATAAATAAACGAACAGTGTTTTTCTTAATTTGTAAGATGAAACTAGAAGGGAGACTGAATTGTGTCTAAAACTACTCCACTGTGTGTTTCTGAGGTAAATGTCATTGCTTCTAACACAGTTTTCTTAGCACCTTCTTCACAGTTTGATGTCTGTAAGTACAATGAATGATTAATTGCTTGTAGGGGCTGACCATCACTGACAATCAGGCAGTGCAGTATCATTGGCTGATTTTTTTTTCCACATTGCAAGTCCATCAATATTTCAGTTAAATATACTGGGAAAAGAATTGTCAGGTAAATGTTTGTAAATATGTTCTTGTTTTTGTACTTTCTGTTCTAGTAAATAAATGGTATGAAACCCTGCCTGCTAATCCTCAATCCTTCTCCTTATAATCACAATGTCGCATTTCTTCCTGAATTTTAGGCCTTCTGAAGCCTCATAAAAGTGTCCATCTCAAACTTGCAGGCTGTGCTTGCAAGTGTAAGACCAAACTTCCACCAAATCTTGTAGAAAATGTTGATAAAATACTGCACTGTTAATAGCAAAATTGGCAATTGCTAGCAGCTAAGTTTCTTTGCCAAAAATTAACTGCAATATAGCTTTAAAAAGTGGCATATATTCACAACAATATATTGTAATTTGAAATACATGCCGAGGAAGGAATATCTAGATTATGTTAAAAATCTCCACATTTCTGCACAGCCATTGTAATTGTCATGATCCTATTACCCTAAATGTACCTGACTGCTGCATTTCCATTAAATCAGGCATTTAAAAAAATCTCATTTAATAGCAGAAACATGTCTTGAAATTTAAATAGAATATCTTGATGCTCATTTGCAAGTAAACTTTGTTAGATAATTTGTTAGCAACTACACATAAGGTCTGTATATAAGAATAACCTAACTAAATTTGTTTGCCCATTCTATAAGGACCTGGATATTCATATTTAAATTTAAAAATTAATTAGAAATCAGATGTAGTACATGACATCTTCTTCAAATGTAGAAGTTTACAAAAGTCCATAAGGGCATTAAGTATTTATATACATAATTTTATAGAATGAGCAAACAAGGCCAAAAGAATGCTTCTATAAACATGACTTCTGTTGAACTCTAGGTTCTCACATCAATTTCTTCTCTTTTTGTGCTTGACCCCAGTGACTATATTTTGATTGGCAAGATGAGTTTTTTGAATGAAATCTCAAGTTACAACTAGTATGTGTGAGGCAGGGGTTGAGGTTCAGTTCTCCTAATGGTTCATTCCAAGGAAAAAGTTAGGATCCTGTCATTCAGCATAAAAAGTTTAAAATCTCTGTGTTTTCCTATAATAAAGAATGTACAGTGTTAACTAAGCATTAGAAAGTAATTTATGACCATCTGATGAAGAAAAGACATTCTGACCCATATTAGTATCCCCAGAAACACACTACTGTGCCCAAGGGAAGTACAAAAAATGTATGCCTCACTTAATAAAGCTCCTGATTAAGTACTGTGAATAAAATTAAGTATGCATACAGTTTCTCTTTCTGCTTTTGAAAATCTATGAGATTTCTACCAAGAGCCAGAGGAAGTTTACACTGTGAATGTTTTACATAAAGAAGCTCTGATTTAAGATGTATATACAGCATTGTTTGTGTCTTTGTTTTAAAAAGAAGTGTGTTTGGAAAGAAGGCTGAATCATGGCACAAAGATGAATAATTACTGTTGGTTTTACACTGACTCTTACAAGTGACATCATCCTCTTCCACTGAACCTGCAGAAAGCATAATTCTCCTTCCACTGTGAAAATGAAAGTGGTGTCTCAGACACCAGAGAAACCTGTTCTAAATATATCTTGTCAGAAAAGTGCATATTAGTTTTAGATGTGGGTGCATGTGTTTCTTTTTCTCTTAACCTTCTTCGTAGTTTCTCAACAAGCATGATGCAGAAACTCCTACTAAGTAGTCATGGCACTTTATTATATGGTAATATTTTTTAACTGGGATCTTTCTACACCTAATTAATTAATAACTAAGAAAAGAAACATTCCACAGGCCAACAAGTAAGAAGCAGTTTGGATAGACTTACAAGTAAAAGATAAGTAGGTATACTTGGTATATTTGATGTACATTTGCAGCAGAGCAGTCACTGAGATCCATTTGATCTTGTGAAATTTTGAAACCAGTATTTACTAAGATGAACTTAGCAAAGCAGACATCTCTGTCTCAACATTCTCTGCAAGAAAAGCTTAATGATTTGACCAAGTTAACCTAAGAGTTCTCTAGCATATTTTTCCATGTCAAGCGTGGCTTCTTGAAGCACAAGAGAGTGCTCCATCTGAAAGTAGCAAAAGTGTAAATTTTACTCAGAAATGAACAATTCAGAATTATTTGTCCTCCTAATAAACACTTTCCTTGGTGATAGTGGTGTTGGTGGTGAGAGGGAGGAAGAAGAGATGGGGAGTAAGACAGGGAATCAAACAGTTAATTAGATATGCAAACATCAGCTTTAAGTGTGACTACTTTGAAATAATTTACTTCTCTTTAGTGTATTTGTTAAAGGTTGCAGGAATCTCCAGGGCACAGCTCTTTTTTTTTCTCCTTTTTTTTATTTCTTTTTTTTAAAGATGAGCTCAGTTTAGGGAATTAGCTAATTTGGGAGGACTTGATCTGTTTGTCTTTTTCATAAACTGAGTACCATTGCATTCTGTGAGCAATGTCAGTGATGCATGATGCTTGAATTAAATGTCACTTTGGCTGAGGCCATATGTCTCAGACTAGACATTTAGAGATATAATTCTCCCATTGGCTTTTACAGTAAAAAAAGAAGCTATCTACATAGACGTAAATGACAGATTAATGTTAAAAGGTGAATGCTGATTATCCTGGTCATTATTGTCAAATTTGTAACTTGTATGGTGAGAGGAAAGATGTTGGGCTCAATTCCAAACTTTTACACCAGGAAAGTCTGTTTGTGAAACTTCAGCTGTCTGAATTTAGTGAGAGAACTATCTCTGTGCACACTTTAGTGGTAGACTGTTATTTAGCATTTACTTCTATCAAGTATTTACTTCTATCAAGCCTATGTTCTCAAACACATCACTGATTTCATGTAGATTTCCAATCAGATTAAAGGTTTTCTCTTCACTTGAGTACTCAAAGGGAGGAAGAGGTTAATTTGTTCCTTCCTGAGAAAGAGTGTCCTGCATGTTTTAAGGCACAGACCCCTAGGAGATATACCCCTGGATTTAGAAGCATATCTTCCTTTTGGCAGGAGAAGGTTCAAACAGCTCATTTAGCTCTGCAGTATTTTCTTACTCAAGTTGCTTTCCCAGCAGTCTGTGAGTCTCTGGGGAAAGAAGAAGTGGAAATCTCTGAAGCCTGAGGAGAATATGCACAAACTTCCCAGTCAGCAGGAATGCCATCTATAGTAGACCTGCCTCTGCAGCCCAGGTTTGCATGACCTTTCAGTTATGACTTCTGTGGCTGAGGATATGAAAGCAACTTTAAATCATCCTGGAATTCAGGTTATCTTTACAGAGTTGAACAGACCCCAAAGAAGACATTTGAAAACTGTTTACGCCATCCTTTTTTATCCCTTTTAACTGGGTTAAATGAGAAAATATTAACTTATCTTTGATTTGTAGCCCTTGGATAGTCCTCCGGCAAATAATACAATTTTAAAGTTGTACTGATGACTACACCCACAAACGCTAGGCACTGCACCAGCATAAGAATTAAAGCCTTTCACACCTTCTCACTGAAAATGAAAGCAAACTTGAATGAAAGACTAGGGGTTATTTGCCCTAGTTTGTCTCAGTCTACCACTAAACTTACATAAAACACATTCCCTGAAAATCCATGTATTCACCGGACTGTCTATTTTAGCTTTCTTATCTACTTAATATTTCAGAGAGAGAGAGAACGATTTCCACATGATACACTGGCACAGCCCCTCTGTGTAAATACAGTGCCTTTACCTGAGCCTGCACAAGTGTGTTTACCTGCGGTTCCTGTCTGCAGCATTGTGGGAAAGTGTGTACAAGCACTTAGTGACCACTGTGACCACTAATCATCTCCACTGATTTGTGGAGATGTTTAGAGTCAGAAGGTAGTATCTTAGTCTGATGACAAATGATAATCTAGGGAGAAAAGGTGGAGACATTTCTGCCTAATCACAAGGGCTGACATACTATCCATAAATCCTCTTGTGTTTTGTTCCCAATGACACCTGCCTACCACTATCAATATTAACCTAGTTCTCATTTTACATTAATATATCTCAGGGATTATAGGGGTGCTCAGGTACAGCTGTAAAGTTTGAGACATATAATGAAATGCTATCTTTTTTATTTTTGAGTAGTTTAAGACAAAGAGAACAGCATAGTTTTGGTGGCTTTGATCAAATGACCACAGGAGAGGTTAGAAAGGAAGGGTGATCCCTGATTATAAAAAGTCTTGGAAAACTTTTAATCATTTTCCTCTGATTGATTTAATCATTATTGTAAAAAGGGACTACAGAGTTACTGTTTCTATAACAATATTATGTCAGTATGAGTCACAAAGAGTAAGAGTTGGAGGAAGAAAGTTCTGAGTATGCAACAGTTGCAGCCTTGCTTTGAACAGCATGAATGGCATATATAAATCCATACATACAAATAAGTTAAGACACTATAACACTCACAGCTTTTAATTCCAAAATTAAACAATCCAAAATACATGGGAGGTTCTCACAACAAATGCTTATTTTCTATTTTTCCTATTTCTTATCTTCCTTAGCTATTCAGGGATGAAGACAACAGGACATGAGAATAGGAAAGAACAGTCTATTTATGTATTGCAGAAAACTTTCACATATAAAAATAAGCAACAAAATTAATAGACCCATCAAAGCTTTGTGAAAAAACACAAATCAGGAAAAAACAATATGCTCTGGCAGTACTCTTTTAAACCTGTGTGAAGTTCACTCTGAAACCATGAGAATTTTCAATTTCTCGTCATAATGATACTTCAATGCTTGGGACTGCAATAAGGACTTTGTGTCCACTACTGGCTATCGATAACATACAGTCTATGCCCAAAATCACAGGTGGAAATTATTGGCCAATGTAAAACCCTGTTACAATTCCTCTTTGAAAGAAAAGAATTATTTTTTCTGTCATCAGTCATCCACCCTGCAACAAAAACTGAATGCGAGTCTTAATGCTGTGATTCATTTTTCCAGTCAGATCAAGAAAGAAATAAACCTGCAACTAAAAGTGCAAAAATACTGAATTGTGTTCCTTGGAGTAACAAGACTTCTTCTGTGGGAACTGCTAGAAGAAAAAATTTCAATGTTACATCAAGGTCTGGCTGAATAAAAAGGGTTGTTTTCTGTTTAAAAATCACGATCTTTCTGTGGGTGATTGAATATATGTATGGAAAGGAAAATATATGGGCAAGTGTTTGAGAAATTTTCGAACTCTACTTTTTAAATTTATTTCTTTGGGACAGAATTTAGTGCTCAAAGTTTCTTAGCCATTTGGAAGTTGATTCTGAAGTGTTTTATTCTTTTCTCATTTGTATATGTTAGCAGTACCACTGCTGTCGATTGGTACTAGGTATGTGGTGTAAGATGCATTTCCAGCTCTGTTCAGCATGCTACAAAGGTTATTGTTAAAAATCCAACATTCATCCATTGTAATTGAATCTCAGATAATATAGCCACTGGATCAGTGGCTGACATTTTAGTGACAGCCATAAAACTCTAGCACAGAGAAGTATGTTGCAAAGCCCTGTTCTCTAAGTGAATCTCATACACTACAGCACTTTAGATAACAAAGATTTTTATTTCTTTCAATAATATACAGACCTTTAGAAGTATTAATGCTACATGCAAGAGTGACACACAGTTTTACCACTGCTCAGAACATCTATGGTCCACCTAACTATGTTACTCAGAAAGATTTTTGGAAAGAAAATACTGTCATGGTTTTAAGGGTGTTTGTGAATGTTGATTGACAACTGGCTAAACATGAGCCAAGGTGGCCAAGAAGGCCAATGGCAGCCTGGCCTGTACCAGCAATTTTGTGGCCAGCTGGACCAGGTCAGGCATTGTTCCCCTGTACTCAGCACTGGTGAGGCCACACCTTGAGTGCTGTGCCCAATCTCATACAATGAGAAGACACTGAGGTGCTGGAGCATGTCCAGAGAAGGGCAATGGAGCTGGTGAAGGGTCTGGAGCACAAGTTTTGTGAGGATCAGCTGAGAGAGCTGAAGTTGGAGAAAAGGAGGCTCAGGGGAGACTACCTCTTTTTACAACTACCTGCTTCAAATATTTCAATTCTTCTACTCTGGTTATATTTTAAAGGGTACTCACTGATTTCACAGACATTAATAATTCTGTCATTTATAACCAGAATACCTAAAATAGGTGATAAAATATCATTTATCAGTGTATATTTACAGGTGAAGTGTGGTCTATTGAAGAAAAATGACCTTTCATTAGAACAAAAGATAGAAACTATTGCCAATGGCAATGAAAGAAACCTAAGGTTTGATAGTTCAGTGACAGGATAATGGACAAGAACTTATATATTCCAAGTGTTTATTAAAGAAATTAGTTCTAATAAAATGTCAGTCTTAGCCAATGTTATGTTCTAGTGACTGGGAAAATGAAAAAGCAAATCAAGAGCTTTAGTTATCCATTCAGTTCTACCTGCATAATGTTTCATTTCATTTGTACTATCCCTTTTTCACAACAAGCAAAGAAAAAAATGAGCAAAAAAAAGCCAAAAAGGACCATCAAATAATGTATAATGGGGGTAATAACCTGTAAGTATGTGATGTTTATGATTGTGCTACTCCTTCCAGTTAAACCACCTGTCTTAAAGTACTGAAGCACTGCAGAGTAGAGGAATTCTGGTACTAAAGAGTTCCAGTGACTATTTTTCCTATTTCCTGTGGATGAATTTTCAGTTCTGGTAATTGAAATTATACTGTTGTTATGATCCCCCAGTTAACAGACCTCACAAGACATGGAAGTTTTTATGGTCATCTGTCTTGTTTTATCAGAATGGATTGCAAAATATTCTTCAAGCCTTGTAGGGTAGAAAGCAGAATGCAAAACATTTGCATCTTTTTAGATATCACATAGATAACACTTGCACCCACTGAGGGGCAGAACTAAAATAAAACTAAAATAAAGACTTAAAATGTAACATCTGTCTGCCTCTACTTCTGAAATTACACCATCTGATGAGATATGACACTAATGTCCGTTAATATTGACTGAGGAGCAATTTCCAGTAACAGTAATAGATTCATCTTGACAACATGTTATTCAATGCCAAAAACATGCCCTTGGCTCTGTCTGGAGGGATCTTTCTGCTGTTTTGGGGAAACAGCACCAGAGAGAGAGAGACTCAGGGTTAAAGTGAGTGAAAACGTGTTTAGCAGGCTGATCTGGATGTTCTGCCTTGTTAATTCTCCCATTGCTTCAACAGACTGGAAAAGTTAGTCTGATGTGGAAAATCCCTGTGTATGCATCCATTAAATACAGAGAAAAACTGAATATAGTAATACAAGTGTGTTCCCACATGTGCTGAATAGAAAGGAATAATGCCTCCCCGCTTGGTATGTGGCTGGCCTTCTTTGTCTAAGTCACTCCTAACTCAAACTCAGCCTGCTCTTCATGAGCAACCCTCTGCCCATTTCTGCACAGCTGTGTTATAGCAACTTGCCTGTTGCTTGTTGCCTGTTGCTTACACCTTATGTACAGGATTCTGCATTTGCTTTTTATGGACTTTATGTGGCTCCTGTCAGCCCACGACTCCAGTCTGTTGAGGTCGCCGAGTAGCTGCTGTACACTCCAGTGCATCAACAACTGCCCACAATTATTTGACATGCTGATGGTACATCCATCTTATCACCAAGATGGGTAAAAAAGATGATAAACACTCTCAGTTCCAGTACTGACCCACGAGGAATGCCAATAGTAATGAGCTACCAGCTGGTAGGGGAAGTAGCTGGCACAACAAGCAGAGAATCAATCCATAATTCCTTGTAAAACAGGGATTGTGCCAATAGAAATCTTGAAGTTCAAGAAGGAAAAGTGGAAAATTATGTGTTCAGAGTAACCCTCTGCACACTGTGGGCTGAGAACCAGCTGGCTGAATATCAGCCCTGCTGTAAAAGAATGCGGAGCTGTGGTGGATATAGGGTTAAATATCAATCAACACAGTGGTCTTATCTGAGTAAAGGAAACCACACACTAGACTATGAGAGGACTTTATGTGATATGGGGATGTTAAGGGATTGTATAGAACTGCTATGGACTTATGCCTGTAACACAAAGGGACAGCATAGCAAGCAGGATAATTGGATAATATCAGCTGAGGATAATATCAGCTTTCTCCACTCAGCATCGCTGATGCCATACCTGAAATACTGTGGCTACTTTTGGCTCTCCACCTCAGGAGGGATGTGGAGATACAGAGGGGTTAGTTCCAAAGACAATGAAGCCCTACTCTTCTCACTAAAGCCAGTATAAAGAGGTACAAAAGCCACTTATCATTTATGCATGATTAGAATAGATGCTGGGGCAAAAGAGGTAATCAGGAAGCTGGATTGCAAGGGGAGAAATTACCCAGAGAGGATGCATAATTTCCATCCTTGAGATTTTCAAGGCCCTGCAGAACAAGGTCATTGTTAACCTGATCTAGAGCTTTACATGAGTAGTCAGAATCTAAAACCTCTCAGAGGTCACTTTGAAACAGAATTTCTGCAAGGATTTAATTTTCATATCTAAGAAATTATGAAAATATACTTTCCTTCTTAGTGTTCATTACCATAAACTCAGCAAATCCTAGGGTTCTAATGGGACTTGCTCGATCTCATACTAGTCTTGCAATTTTGTAGGCCATTGTGGTTTAATTTCAGTTGGCAGCTAAGTGGCTAAGACACAGCCACTCTCACTGATAGACACATACACCCTGATGGGAAGGGGAGGATGATCAGAAAAAAGGCAAAACTTGTGGGGTTTGATAAGAACTGTTTAATAATTGAAATAAAATAATAATAATAAAATCCGCCTGGGTCATAAAACATAATGAACCCACCTGGATGATGGGTGAAATCTTTTTGAGTTATACTCAGGGATAGAGATCAAGTGGCTACCTCTTGTTCTGCCTCATCCTCCTTTTCTACTGGTGGTCCTGCTTCATCCACATCTACTAAAAAGGCTGGCTTTCATTATTATTTTTTTCTTTTGTATCAGGGCAGTTATACTGGCATGGGCTAGTTCTCTTGTTCAGTGCAGTGCCTGTCGCCAGGGCTGGAGTAACCACAGTGTCTGCCACAGGACATGCAGTAGCTGCAGTGTCTGTCACTGTGTTTTCAGATGTAGAGACCTCCTTTTCCCCTTGAGAGTATTGAATGGTATTGAAGAAGGCTTGGTGGGCATAGGTCAGGTCCCAGCACCTTGCAGTGATTTGTGTCTCTCTGGAATTGCCAGAGTGACAGCATATTTTTTCCAAATATTTCACTAGTTTTTGAGATTCTGGACTTGTTCAGGGGTAGAGTTCCAAAAAACTGAAGGCATCCAGCCCTAGGCACATGCCTGTTCTATCCCTTGTACACTACCACTCATGGTTACCCAACCTAGGGCAGATTGCTAGGTGATATTCTTAAACGTTGTTAAACCTTAGAAAATCTCCGGAACTCATCCAGCAAACTATCTTAGTTCTTAGCAATAGGTTCATATTGGTTTCAATAACTCAATGATATTAAGAAATTTCCAAGTTCTCAGATGGTGTTTCCCCATTCCCACTAAACTTGTGGGAATGTCTCCTCCTAGGCTGAGCCTCTGAGGAGAAAAGTTTAAAAGTGCAAGTATTAGTAGTTGCAGATTGATGTCTCCCAAAGTATGGAGACCACAGCAATGCTGGGTACAAATACCAGACTGGTTTCATTACAGACAGTTCTATCATATCATAACCCAGTGCTACAAAGTACAGCAACATGATAACCTTAGCCCTGTTCCCAAGGGTGGTAAATTCCAACAGGGAGCATACACTGTAAATAAGAAATAAGAAAATTAATATGAAAATTAACTCTATCCCAGCCTAAACTAGGACAAGACTGCACCAACCTTCAGGGAATCCTCAAAATGGTAGAGGCAATATCACTTCTTAGGAACATAAGAAAAAGGCAGACTTTTTTGCTCCTTCAATCTAATTCTTGTTATCATAGGCAACCATGTAATGACTATATTTGACAGATTTGCTGCCTTTATGAACTGAAGGTACTACACTGACATTCTCACAGGTGCAATATTGAGGTCTTCAGGATCACTGAGACAAGAGCACAGTTCACAGAAAATAATATTCTGTTCTTAAAATTCTGCCTGCTTCCTAAATTTGATGGATTTGCTTTTTGTTCCTACTCATATAGAAAGCATTCTAATTAAAGACTTATGGGAGAGTTTTATTTGGTTAATTCATTGTGAGTTTGGTTTCAAACAAAGGTTTCCTCAGGACGACAGATTCCTTTTGCAATTATAAAGTGGATACTTGTTCCTTTGCTTTCCAAAGAGATACTTCAGTATCTTGCAAAGCCATTAATTCTTCACACATCTTCAGGCATCTCTAAAAGCAAAGTCTCATAATCTTCTAGAGATGAATATGAGCAATATACCCAGATTAAAAAAAATCTCAGAATTTAGAATACAAATGTTAGTCCTGATTTGAACTTCACAAATGACTTTTTCATTTTAGTATTGAACAGCAACAAAGTCCTTGTGTTGAATACCATGTACTTGGAGACCATTTAAGTAGTATCTGAGGTTCAGTGTTTTGATATCTCATTTTACATGACAATCTAATGATTTATTAAGTGACTTAGTGCTACAAAGTAGTTCAACGTAAAAAAGTTCATCTGTATACAAATGTAACAAAGTTTTTACTGCAGGAATCAAATTGTATACGCTATTTACCATGCAACAAATCAACAATTCCAGTTCCTCATTTATATGAAAACAGAAATACAACATAAAATTTGAGTTTTGTATGACACTTACATTTTCCAGTGACAGATAAAATGGGAAAACAGAAAGACAAAAAAGATTCTTCTCCTAATAATTCCACAGCAAGTTTTGCCATAGGAATACCAGGTTTACATATTTGGTTTAAGCTCAAAACAAAACAGGAATAGAGGGAAGCATTTTTGCAAAATAAAATAAAAATAATATGCAGTTTTCTCTCTAATCACTTGATGTTTACTCACTCCCCCAAACTGTGGGGAAAAAAAAATCTATCAAAATACAGGTAAAGAATCTCAAGAGAGTGACTAGTCACCTCTGCTATGCCCTTCAGATACCTGCTACAGATAGGCGATTAGTAAGTAGAATACAAGGCTAATAAAACCTGTGCTATTTATTCTGCAGTGCAGTTCTTTCTGGGCATGTTTTCTTAGAAGATTGATTAGTCTATTTATTGTGCAAACTTGAAAAATTCAAAATGATTAGACACAGCAATTTTTTAAAATCCTGCTCTTTACATCAACAGTGCCTTGATCCTTCTGGTATTGCCTATGCTAGTGTGAAAGTTGAAGTTCAGCCACCAGCATGGAAAAATATCTTGAAGGGCAATTTGACTGCATTATAATGAGGGCTGAGAAAAAAAAATAAAGCTTTCTGTCTTCACAGGCAAGATGTCTTACAGTAAGCAATAGCATAGTCTGGCACTCTTCAGCACCTCTTTCCAGCTCCATTTAGTTTAATGGGTCCTGCTGATCAAATTATTTCCATAACGATAGAGAAAGATGAGGAAATGCCATGACATGACTGAATCTGATCCCATGTGAAGACAGACCAATGCAGTAAGCACACAAATGGAGCTTTAGTAATTTCTGATGGCTCAAGGCTGGGAGTGGGCCTCACTTAACAATGGTGAGGATAACAGGACCAAAGTTCTGTGTGCTGTCCCATTCATTTATACAGCACCAGAATAGAAATCCATTGGTATTGCTATGCAACACCTGTTCAGGGGACCCAAACATTTGACATCTAATTCTGTGAGAATTTTAGAGGGCAGGAGCACGCACTAGTACTCAATGCACAAGTAGGATAACGAGCTCTGTGGTGGTTTCAGCTGTGCCAGTCATTTTTTGCATTCTCTGACCTTAGACAAATCATTTTAGTTTTCTCTGTTGATACTCAGCTTTTCACAGGTGCAGTGAGAACCTTGTAAGAGTACAGCTACAGTCAAGTGTACAGCATTTTACTCATGAAGAAAAGATTCAAATCTTCCTTTCAGAGATGGGTAATAAAGTAAATTTCTGACAGTAAATCAAGCAAAATCCCTTGAAAATACAGTTTGATAGGAATTTGCATCTTGCTTGATGATTCATTTGAGAGATGAAAGCTTTTTTTATTATAGGAAAAAATGAACTTAAAAACAAAACGACTGAAAAATAAACCCTAAAAGCCTCAGTTTCTGCTTTCCTCTTCTTGAGCTCTAGAAAATAAATATTCTGAACACTCGTTTTATCAGGGCCTCTTAAATGGAATAATTTAAGGGAAAAACAAACAGCAATTGTATGATTGTAAAAAGAAATTAGCATTTTGCTCAAAAGGAATAGCAATTAGTAATGATGACATTGTGATTTATACTAATTGAGATTAAGTCAGACAAAATGGCAACATTAGTAATCATTTGAAGTACTGTATTACTCATTATACTGTGCTTTGTAAACATCTCTCTTGAAATTAAAAAGTAATTAGTAGCATTTTAGTAATTTAATTCACTGTAATTAGGATTTAAGGGAATCTACAGCACTGCAGCTAGAAGCCCTTAAGGTTTTGAATTGAAGGAATGGTGGGGTTTCTTCAATCAGCTTTAGTGGTGGCTCATTTTCTGTGGTCCACTGAGGGAAATGTTATTATTTGAAGTAGTATGAAGGTATTCATCAGAGATGGCTTGGAATGGACATATTTATCAATCTTAATCTGGGGCTGTGAACTCACTGGCTTGGAGGGGTGTTAGTAGGGTTACAGGGCCACATCTAGATCTCAATTTAAAGTCAGTCTTGACAATGGTAATATTACCTTCAAGGAAGCCTAACTATGTCCAGTGCAAAACAAGTTGTCATCTAAGCATGACATGTGGCATGAAATTTTCCTTCTTATATAGGATCCAGTAAAAGGAAACACTTGGGCCATATATCTACCTAGTGCTTTAAACAAGCAAGCATTCATCTCTGAAGGTAAGGTGTGTCTGCAGAATTATCCTTCTAAATGATAAAAGGACATATTTGTAGAAAATGCAGCGTATTTGACACCTTCTAGTGTGGCTAGTCAGCTGACTCAAGGAAGGTGTGAAGTCCTTACCCTCATCTAAGGTATCCCGTGAACCTTTATAGGACTTCCTGTAGGAAGTGCTTAAAGACAGTATATTAAGGGGCTGAGAAAATAAATTGTGTAATTCTAACACGCAAAACCAGCCTCATCTGTACACAAAGAAAGCAGGATAACACAGACTGGTTACCAACAATGGCTGCAGCACTATAGGAATGCTGCTTGAGGAATCCAAAGCAGGAGCTTGAAACTCCAGTGCTGCACATCCAGTTCAGACCTTTTGGTTTAAGGAGACAAATGTTTTGTTTTTCTCACTCTGTCCTGATGGGGCTATTTCAGTGGTGCTAAATAATTTAGCACTTACTGGGATACAAAACTGACTCATTCTTCTGAGTCATACACAAGAAGGATGCGAGTTCAGGATTTGAAAACAGATTTTAACAGCTCTCATTATTGTGACTGAATACCTGAACAACCAAGAAGTTGTTTAACAGGATTGGCCTTTTTTCTGCCCCACTAAATATTATATAAGAAGCTCTAAATCAAATTTTCTTAAAATAACCAAATATGTAATCTGAGCCAAAACTGTAACCAAATATACTAAAAGCATACTGTCATCTCAATGCATATTAAATTGTATTATGAAAATTAAAACTGCTTATAGGACTGTGGAAAGACAAAAGTGCTGAAAATCTAGTTCTGACTCTCCTCACAGGAGTGTTCAAAATGGCTCAAAAATTAAGATTCAGTTCCTCTGTATTTATTATAAAATAATCACAATAAGGAAACTGCAGTGGTTACTGTTTTCTGGTTTTAAATTAAAAAATGAAAATATTCCCTGAGACACTAGTCTAAAGTATACTTACTATGTTTATAGTTATAGTTATATTTACTTAATGAAGCACTGTAATTTCTTATAAATATACCAAAAAAAGCCCATAATGGTAAATGTCTCTGACACATGTAAAAGACAAATTATCCCCCCCCCAAAAGGATTTATTTTTCTCACAGATGGGTTGCAGTAAAAGAACAGCAAAACAGCACAAGACAGAGTGGAGGAAGAAGGTGAGTGCCTGTCAAGTTGAAGTGCGCTTATTTTAACATGACTTCTAAATGTAAAAAGTGAATTTTATCAGAAGATTCTTATAACTTTTGAAGCTGTACAACCAAAGTATAGGCAAGCCCAGAAAACAATTTATTCTAAGAACTGATATTCATTTTTTCTTTACCAACTAGGTTGAAAAAGTCATCTGCAAGTGTTACTACTAGTGATCTACTTTTCACTACCCTTTTATAGGCTTTAGTTCATGTCCTTTCATCAAATCTTTCTGGATTTGTTCCATCTCTCAGACTCCACACCCCATTTATGCAATCCTTGCCTTATTTCCTTTCTTAGACATTCCTTCAATGTATCTTTAGGCAGGGGACAGAATAGAAGGAAAAGGGTCTAATATGTGGAGCTCCCGCTGCCATTACAACCTTGGGCTGATCTCATTTTAGATGTGAGCCCTTTGGACACTTATTATCTCTTTACTGTTTATTTGCAGTATTTTGGTTTTTGAAATCTACTTAATCCTGTAGTTTGATTCCACAGTTTGAAATCTGCTCTTGGATGTCTTGTCATCCATTTAACACATCATTTGGGCAGAATCAGGTTCTTAAATAATAGTTGGTTCAACGTTTTAGTTATACCACAGGGAAAGTGAAGGAAGAATCAGTATCTGACATCTATTTTTCTGCCTGAATTGTGTCTGATCCCTGCAGAAGCCATATGACCTGGCATATGTTAACAACAATAGGTTTCCCTGCCATCTTCTGGGATTATTTTGGTTATTTTGGCTTTAAGACATGAAAGAGTGTCCCTCCATCAAGGGATGTTCTTACATTTATTGCAGATGTCTACCTGATTTTCCTGCTATCATTGGAAGAGGGCTGAGAAGTTGACCTAGAGTGTTTTATACATGCCTGCAGGATTCTGTAGGAAGAAGGAAGACTGCATTGCAGCTCAGGGTACTGTAAATGAGCATATTTAAAGAGGTTTCTTAACTACTTACTGTTAGAGGCTCCTTCTATCACTGCATTCTCCTGGAAAAAAGGACTATTAGGAATTTTTTTATCCCCATAGACAAGATAGAGCATGAGCGGGCTGACTATATACCAAACTAACAAACAGTTTTGTCCTGATTTTAATAGTGTTGTATTACACCTAAAAATGGAGACTGATTTATGCACAACATCCACTCTATTTATTATTTAGACTTTTCTGTGTTATCAAATTAATTTTTGACCTACCTTGGATGCTTAATTTTTATCTTTTAGTTTTCTCTACTGTGTTCAGTTCCCATCCTTCACCTAAATTTACTAGTTGGAACACAAACTTTACAATTTGAAATCAAGCTACCCCATCCACCATGTTTATGTATTTTCAGAATCAGATGAAATTAATCAATCTGTTTTCTCAGTGTAAAAGGACTGTCAGGATATTCCTGATTCTCCTGAAAGATTGTTGTTCCCAAAGAGTTACAAAATCTGTAGACCTTGCTCTTATGAATAGTAAACAAACAATCCCACACCACACAGTTCCAGCCAGCTTTGGAAAGGCAATTCACCCAGTGACAGCTGAAATCTCTCTCTTTGTTAATGTGTGCCTTGCCCATCTGGGAGAATGTACAGATCTGTAGCTGGAGGGTTTTGTATAGAAACATAATGCCAGGAAGACAAAAGCTTTATGCTCCATCAGGGTCATTCCACAGGATAAAGAATTTGGTAGTTAGAGTATTGATAGTGCATTGGAATTAATGAAGGCTGCCATGCCACTTGAATTGACATCATTTGTTCCTGTAATCACTAGTGATTCTACTGTTCCAGAATGCTCTACTACTTCCTCAAGCTCCATTAACAAACTTCCTTTTTTCTGCACAGGTGGTTTCTTCTCTCTTTTTCCTTCCTCTGCTAAAGACAATAATCATTGCCAACTTACTATCTAAATAATGAATATAGAGGAGGATGGGCCCCAGCTCAGTCCAGGCTTTAACTGTCTTTAAATCAACTATCTGTTTCCTCCACAAGAACAGCACTTTTATAATTGTCCCAATGCCAATTAACCGAGGGTTCAACTCTCCTCTGGTGCTTGTAGGTAATAGTGCCAAACTCATTTAGCAGCTGCCAAATATGCACAAACACACAGAGAACTAATAAATACTCCAGTCAATGATATTGGAATAGTGGGAATTCACTTAAGAAGATGCAGATCAATGGCATAATATGAGAGTCTGGCAGTTTGGGAATCTCTCTTTAACAAGATGAAGTTTCTGTTATTTTTAAAAAGAAACTAATGGCTGATAGATGATGATAGTTTTGTGAGGGATATTAATGTCCCCATTGCATTCCTCTACTTTTATACATATTTCCTCTTCCTTAGGGAAAGTTCTTTATATTAAATGTGCCTCCCTTTAAGTAAGAGGAGCTGGATACATCTCCTAAGTCAGGAACATTTCTAGCTCAGCTTTGCTTTACTTCTGTCAAGTTAAAAATTGTGCCATCTGTATTTAATTCTGTACACTTGGTTTGATGTGAACAAGGCTCCCCTGACAAATACTGCTAGAAAGAGACTGGGTGGGATTCTTCCCATGTCACTTTCCAAGAGACACCCCAAAAAAGTCAACCCTATCTTGAAAAAGGAGCTCTAAATGAGAAGGATATATGTGTGACAGGTCTTTAAGCAAAAATAAGGGAGTGGGCTGGATTTGAGAAATACTCCATCCCAAGACCTAAACTACTATTCTGAGATTGTAGTTATTTCTTTAGAACTGACAACTTTATGAGACTTCCATTATACTAAACTTTTTTGCTGTTACCTTTAAAATTTATTATTAGTCTACTGAACACAGCATAATTACTCTGCAATTACAGTGATAAAAATTGTAAACCAGGCAATTAACCTTATGACTACAGAAGTGCATTTTCAGTACAAGGAGCAAAACATGTTAGTTCAGAATAATGACACTGCCATGTACTGAGTATGACACTCATGAGATGATGATGACTTCACTTCTGTAGTTAACCTCCCTGTTACATGAGTTAGCTGCAATTACCAATATAAAATCATCCATTATATAATTGCATCGTAGTCCAAGAAAAAAATTATCTCATATCAGGGACATACTTTTGCATCTTGATTTATCTAGTAAAGCCAAATAATCTCATTCTATAGGCAACAGAAAAATAATCCCCTTTATGGGAACATTTTTAAGACTTTGCCACAGTTTTGAAGATTACATGTCTATGTTTATGTCCTAAAATTTCAATGCTACTTTCAATAGTAAGACTACCAGCCCAGATCTCAGTGTGAAGGATGGGTAGCTTAGTCAAAGCTCTGCCTTGGTTAGCTGCCTGACATAGAAACATCTCAGAAAAATGAGTGAATTTTCTCTTCCATTCACAAAACTTCAAAGCAGAAAGACTGTATGTGTGTTGAAATTCCAGACAGATATTAGTACAAAAAGAGTCAGCTACTGAACCCTGGCTAAACTATGTGCTTCAGGAGATAACAATTTTATTATTTCTGTATTAATTTCCTCTATTATTTTATGCCAAAAAAACCCCATGGAAAAGCTGAAAGAATTTCTCCTGTGTCACAGAAATTAGATCTTGAATCTTACAGTTAGATATGAGCCCTCTTGTACAATGGAAGGTTGAAGAAGTAACAGTACAAAAGTGTCAAGAGGTTCTGCAAGAAATCTGGCCTACTGTTCTTGAGGGATGTTCTGTTATTACCTGTAAACTCTATGTAATTTTTACCTTTAAAAAATATCTCTCCACTGCTTGAATAGAACTACCAATAGTAATACACCACAAGTGCAGCTGTTGACATTTCTCCCCCTTGTTCCCAAATCAAAATCTCCTGTATTAGGGAGCTAGGTTTGATTTGTTAGTCATAATGAGAAAAATAAACTGAAAACATGTAACTCTATTTTGTCTCTATAAGTTCCCTCAGTAGTTTTATTTTTTCAATTTCTAGATTGAAGTATCCATGAAGTTACTACACACTGTTTCATCCTTGCACAGTTTCATCCTTCACTATTAGCAGCTCTTTTCTAGTCATGAGTAAAACTCTATTTTATTCTTTTAAAATAAAACACAACACCAAGTAATCTTAGCTGGTAGAACACAAACTATTTTCCAAAAGAGCTGTCCTGTTTTTCTCTTGAGGAAACAGAGACACAGACTTGTGAAATAAATTTCCAAGATTTTGAGGAATGTCAGTAATATCAAGAGTTCTCTCTCTTGAGCTGAAGTGCCATGCTAATTTTAGTGTTCTTTATAAAGGTATAATATAAAATACTCTGTTCAAATGCAGGAACACATGTATACAATTTATTCAAGATAAAATATTTAAGAAAAATAGAACCTTGCCAAGTTCTGAATCCTCCCTCTCTAGCCCATGGTCAATGATTGTAGCAACCTGCAAAGACAGTTACTCATTTTGCATCAAGTACTCTGTGCTTTTGACAGGGAAATTTATTTCAAAGAGGTTCAATCCCTTAATCTTAATAATCTAAGAATCTGGTGGAAATGAATGATTAATGTTGTTTCTTTTATTCACAGTTAAGATCAGAGCAGGAAGAATCTCTTGTTTCTCACAGACAACTCCTCAATCCTGTAATTAAACTTTTCTACTAATCTGTACAATCACAAAACATGTCACTGAAAACAACCTTTAACTGAGGTATTTAGGCCCTTCATGTTGTAGGCATCCACTAGGTCTTTAAAAAAATGTAAATAAAAATATATTTTACAATAAATAACTGGTAATGGCAGAAAACTAATGAGAATTAAGCACAGATAGTGGTACAAGCACAAGAAGTGGTAAATTTGAAAATATAAGTGTTGTCATGAGGTATACGTAGTTCCTGCAGATTCAAGTCAATAGGAAAAAAAGGAGGAATTTTAGATGGCGAATTATGAAAGAGATGGTAAAAGGGAAAAGTAGGTCACAAACTTTTAAGCTGCATAGGTGATTAACATAATACTGTGGGAATTATGTCAGAGGGAGCACAGGCCCAGAAACAAACTGCTAAGAAGTAGTAAGAAACTACTGCATTGGAGGACAAAGATTTAAAAGAATAAATGCAAAGAGGAAACCCTGCCAGAAGGGAATCTGTGGATTTCAGTTGAATGCAGGCAGAAAATTACTTTTTTAATCTATTTACCTCTTCTCCTGTTTTCCCAGGAATTAAAAAGCACTTCAGACAGTCCTCTGATGGACAACTCCTTAGAAGTCCAGTAGGAGGCAGAGAAAAAGATAAGAAGTCATTTTCATAAAGTGCCATGATAAAAAGATGTAGATACTGAATAGAAGCTCTTCAAAGAATTAATTGAAACACTATCAAACAAGTAAAGCAGAGGGAAAAAAATTTCAAACTATTCATAAAGAAACTCTTTTCTTGAGAAAATATGACAAATGGAAAGCACCAAATCTTTTTGCAATCTTCTCCTTAATGCTGGATGACTTTCTTAAGTCCACAATGTAGTTGTTTGAAAGCTGTTTTTTTCCAGCCAGCTAGAAGAGACTACCTTCCCCCTTTCCCTGGAGTCCCACTTGTTCACTTTTACTTTGTCACCTTTGATTTATCACCTGCTAAAATGGAGGAAGAATGGAATGCAGCTCTTGAGGCTAGAATCAATACATGCTTCATGCTGAGAGGCAATAGAGGAAAACTTTGGGTAACAAATGTCATTTCTGTTGGAATTGTTTGCATATTGCAAAACATCATTTGCATTGTGAAATGATGCTCTCTACATGCATTTAAAACTGTAGTAAAATTTGTAAAATACAGCAAAACAGTTCTTAAAATCAAGGAGATTTTACGGACTCTACAACATAGAAGGAAGGTACTTTGCAGGTATTTTTAGAAAACATTTTCTAGTGCTTTATTTGTATCTGTAGCTAACCTATGAGAACCATTGATGTATTTTTCAATGAAAGCTTTATAGGACTTACTGTGGTAAAAGAACAGCAAAAGTACCAAGTTTAAAATCTCTCTTGACTGATTTTCCTCCCATCACTTGCAATGCTATGCCTTTCTTAGGTCAATATCTCCATGGACTCTCCATTAGTAACAACATCAAGATTTAGTGTCCCTACCTCTACTATGCACTCTGCTCCAATTAAGTCTTCTCATATCTTTATAATTCAAAAAGTCTCTTTTCTTCAATCACTGTTCTTTCATGTAATTCCATCTACAGAGTTCCCATGTTTCTCTAGGCTTTCCGTCACCTTTTACCCTTTGAAAACACTTTGTAAAATCTATCACCTTCAATCATGTCAGAATCAGACTGGGGAACGGTTTCAGTTTGTCTGTCAGCTACATGGACTGTTTATTAGTTAATTTTCTTTTCCAACCAATTCTTTACATACAACATGAAATAAAGCCATTCCAGTTTTGTCCTCTTTCTTCTCTTTTTCTGTAGGTTACCTCCTGTGTAATTATTTCCAGATCAAAGAGTTTCAGAAGAGTGGTCTCTATATCTTTGCCAGTAGTTCTGGGCATACTAGAAGTGCTTATAAATTAATAAAAAGGAAATAGAACTCCAATCTTCTTATGAAACTGAGAGAATATATATGTTTTAATCCCTTCTCCAGAGAGATAGGAAGAAGCTAGGATTGAATTAAGCATCATTAAAGTCTCAGGGGGTTTATTTGCCAGGATGTATCCATGTTTGGGTGCATATATACACATATGGATGACTCCCATACTTTTCTACACAGATGTGGTTTTTGAAGTGGAATAGAAATCCATATGGTAGTGGCTAAAGCACAAGAGACTTCACAGACAAATTGCTATCCAAATTCCTGATGGAGGGGAAGCACTATGATGTACATGCATAGAAGAACTCAAGAGGAGCTACAGTAACAGTTTGTATTAGTTTTTCTGTGTGATATCCTATGGCATTTGACAGGAGCAGAGAGAGATCAAGACATTCCAAGGTTAGAGGACTAATTGAAGCAGGGAACAAAATCAAGTTGCAAAGTACCTTTTTAGCCCTAAAACTTTATTTCTGATTTTGAATGGAAAAGCTTCTTAGTGGGCTGAATATTGTCTCTGTCAGAAAATCTGTGATACTTGCACTCTCATCCACTGCATGGATGAAAAAAAATGAAAGAAAAAAAGGGAAGTCTTTACATGTAAGCAGCATAAAACATAAGCATTTTAAGTACTAGAATAGAACTTACAAAGATTTTTAACAAAAGAAGCTATAAAAAGTATTATCTGTATTATTCAAAAGCTCTATACTAAGAAACTTCCTTAACATTGATTTTTAATAAGAAAGACCTTTATTTTGGAGTGCTCAGATGGCCATCCTAAAGCTCAAGATGTTACAGGAGATATTATCATCTGCTAATATACTCATATTTTAAAGGCCATGCCACAATATTAGTTCTCAATCAACTGGATGTACTGTCTGCTGTAGACCAGAGGACAATTTTAAAGCCTACAATAAACTAACAGTAGAAATCCAATCTTAAATCATAACCTGCTTTGAGTGGTTAATGGGCAACTGATCCTTTAAGGTTCTTGAAATTAAAATAATGTTTTTCAGTAGTATTTACTTCTCAATCCAAACCCCAAGAATGGGCTCACATTTCAGTTCTATATTTTCAAATATGGAAACAAAAACTTTCACTCCTTTCAAGAAATAATGTTAAAAATGTATTTTACCTAATGAATTTACCTCTTTGAGATTTAACATGAGGAATGTATGAAAAGACTCAAAATCAAAGAATCTTAGAAGCACAGAACCATAGAATGGCTTAAAGATCATCTAGTTACAACTGTCCTGCAAGGGACTCCTTTCACTGGATGAGGTTTCTCAGAGCTGTGTTCAGCCTGGCCACTCACAGTGGTGGGGTGTCCCCAGCTCTGGGCAGCCTGTCCCAGTGCCTCACCTTCCTCACAGGAAGGGATTTCTCCCTAATATCTAATTTAAACCTACCCTCTTTCAGTTTGAAACCATTCCCCCTTGTCCTGCACTCCATGCCCTTGTAGATTGTACCTCTCCATCTTTCTTGTAGGCTCCCTTCAGGTACTGGAAAGCCACAGTTTTGATAGTTTCAACTCGTTCTCATCTTCCATATATGCATAATAGACAAATTTTTATGCATTACTTTTATTCTGTGACTTAATTCATTAAAATCTACCAGGATCTCCAAAACTCCTTGTATTGAAATTTTATCATTCTGAGCTTGATTTATTGTGTTGAAAGTACCTAGCCTTCCCAGTCCTTAAGTCAAAAATTCATGCTATTTATTCTTGCTTCATTCATATGTTTCTGGCTAAACAAAGCATGTCTCCAGCTAAGGTGAGATATTGCTGACAACACTTAGTAATATGTGACCAGGTTGATTAATATATCCTCTTATCTTCCAAGATATAAGAAAAAATCTAATTTCTTTGACACTGCTAATAATACATAAATGCTTGAGCATTGTTTCTAACTTGGACATAAAGTCTGTATTGAGTAATAACCTGATGTGCATTTACAAAGCTAAATTTTCTTCCTCATCCAAAGGCTCCAAAGAATAATAGAACAAAAAAAAACCTTCATTCTCAGATAAATCTATACAGATTATTTATCCAGAATAACAAAACTAGTCTGCTGAACCAATTCTGGGTGACTTTTTCCTCATTTGTTTCTCTTAATTCTGATGCTTTACTTCAGTGATTGGATTTTGAAAAATAATTATTTATAGAGATTTCATTTTAACTGACACACAGGATTTGAAGTTTAAATTAGGCTAAATATCTTTCCAACAGTGGCTTCCAAATGCAGTTCCAGTATCTACCCATATATCCTTTGTCTTCTTCCTCAAAATGGAAAAAACATGCTATTCTTTTGAATTTTCAGGATAATATCTGCAATTTTAATATTCTACAAAAAGCAGGAAAACTGAAAGAAATAATATCTTTATAATTTTCTGTGGAAAAAAATAGAGTTTTGAGTCACACTCTTGAAAATTAAAAATCTTTTTTCATCCCACAGCCTTTTGAATTTTTTAATGTTTTTATTGTGAATTTTTTTTTACAAAACCAGGTCATCTTCAACCAGTTGAAAAAACAGATTCCACTATTGAAACAAATCCTTTCACAGAAATTTTTCAGTGTAATAAAACCAGGATATTCTCCAGGTCTTTTACCCCACACTTGACCGGTACACTGAGTTTATCAAAATAATTCCAAGGAAAATAAAACAATGGCATTGATATTCAATACCATTCTTTTTTAACTACAGTTATAGACCCAGGAGCTGCTGCATCAGTCTCTAAACTCAGGCAATTAAATTTTTTTAGTAAAAAACCTCTTCAGTGATAGTCTGCCTCAAGGCCTGAACACACCTAAACAAACACAAATAATTGCAACCCATATTTTAAAAATGAAAAAAAAAACCCTCCAGAGCTCCTTTCATTAAATTTGAGCTTGTCACTTATGACTGCTCTAATGATATATTCTAAAGAGAACAATCTCAAGATATGTTATTGGTCAGGGCAAACCTCCAATTCTACCTTTCCTTTCCCTTCACTTCTTGGCATTTATGTTCTCCTCAGTGCCTTTACTAAATATTGACATGAGTATTGAATGTGTTAATTCATCTCAGTGAATAAAATCATTGTTTATACAGGTCATGTTTTTTGCTTCTCCATGTGGTATTTAGGGACATGAAATATAGTCCTCAAATAAAATTGATTTATTTCTGAAAATCATAGTATATAATCCAAAATTAATTTTAATTTTAATCTGGATTAAATATATCACTGAAATTCAATGTGAGGTTATTAAAAGTTTTGATCATCATTTTGACAACTGCTGGGGAAGAAGACATTCAAGTCAGGCTGATGATTTTAACATTGACTCTAATATATTTTTAACTTAATTGAAGAAAGGGATGAAAAATTCTTCGATACACTCTGGAATTGAATCAAAATACGCTCTTCCAAAAAATCGAAGACACTTTTAGAAAGCTGTCTAAAAATATTTTAGAATATGTAACACAAATGAAGGAATAATCAGTCTCAGCTAGGCCATAGCTAAATGAACCAGTTTTGCATCCTCTAATCTACATTGTTCTTGTGACCTGCTTCAGGGAATAATTGCTGAATTATTGGTCTTGTTAACCAGGAGCAGAGTGCATCCTCCCCACTCATGTCTAGCCCTTTCTAAAACCAGTTTGCTCTATCTACACCGCATAGCACTTGGAGCATTGCCTGCTGGGAACATATTCCATAATCTCTGTGCCTACTTAATGCAAGTACCCTTCAGCACGGCACACTGACCATCTGTCTGCCCTCATGTGCCACATTTCTGCACCAGAAAATTTTGGAAACAGCCATAAGAAGCCAAGCTCTTTTCAGAGCTCCTGGAGACGGCAGGCTGCATCTGCAGCTGCCACTGCTGCATTCCCAGTGTGATAAGTGTTACCATCCTGTCAGGTCTGCCACTGCAGATGCTTGTGGACCCATAACCAAGGTCAGTCTTGGGATAGGATATCAATGATCAAAAAATACCTTTGTGGAAGAAATGAAGAATGGACTTCTTGGTTACGTGTGGAGACCTACAAAGTTGCACTGTAGCTCAAGGAGCCCAAACCTGGACACAGGCCTGGTCTTCTCAGTTTGGGAGTAGAACATCTCTTCTCTGGACTTGGTTTTCTTTTCTGCCAGGGTGTACTGCTGGCTCACATAGAGTTTGCTGCCTGGTGGGACACTTGTGTCCTTCAGAGCTGTTTTGAACAGACAATTCCCAAATGCTCACGTGTGCAGGGTTGTTTTTCACTGAGTGTTGCGCTGCCTGCCTCCCTCACGCAGGTGTTGCGCCCAGACACCGCTCCCACACAACGTGCCAGCGGCGGCAGCAGCAGCTCTCCTTCTGGGCCCACCGCCACCCACTCGGCCCCTTCCTGAGGGGCTGCAGCCTGTGGGCAGCACGGAGGAGCCTCACGAGGGAACCTCCAGCAGTACTGAGGAGAGTTGACTCCAGTAATGGATATGTGAATCCCTTGGGAGCCAGTCTCACACCAGACGGAGATTGAGGTGAGAGAGGGCTGGGGAAGTCAGGGGGCTGTGAGGGGGAGCTGGCCACAGCTCCCGGCCCTCACAGGCCTGCCGGATCCGAGCTGCCTGTGGGCTGCCCATGTGGGACTGCTTCCAGCCACCCTGAGGGCCTGAACACCGCTGCTGAGACAGGCAGGAGCTCCTGACCTGCTGAGGAAACTGCAAAAGCAGCAGCACCATTTTTTTTTTTTTTTGAGAATTCTGAGACAGAGCAGGGGTGAGTGTTTGTCACTCCTTGCAATGACATTTTGACAAATCATTTATTTACTTCACTTCTAGCTGCCATTAGAAATTATAATTATTCTGTTGTTGGATCTGACCAGTTTGAATTTTATACACCCAGTCCAGCAAAATATTTAATTTTTCAATAGAAATGTCTATGCACTCACTGGTCTTTCTTGCATATGTTTATTGTTAAGTGTCCTACACGGACAGGGACAGCAGCTATTTTGATTTGGTTGGGTTTTTGTAGATTAGTTTGGTTTTTTTTTGGACACTGCATACTTTCATTTTGCTGGCAGAATTCCAATCCCAATTAGGTTCTCACCCCTGGTGTTGCTTGCTTGAATGTTCAATCATCACCACCTCAAGAACAAAGTGAAAGGACTGTTGAAGTGACCTTAGTCTGAGGATTTGTCAGCAGCTGAAAGGGACACATGTTCTCTCAGGTCTTGGTCACTAACAGTGTCAAGGGCTAAAAATCTTTATGAGATAACTATCTGATTTTCATATACAGATAGTTTTGGATACAGCTTTGTCATTTAACCTTTCAAATTATGTTCCGTATTTTATTCTCTGACAGAATTTTCAAGGTAGTTTCTGTGACACGAATGATCAAACACTATAAGTGACAGCCTATCACAAGCTTTAATATATTCAGGGCATGTGGTATAGACAGTCACTTACTATGACATCATTCCCTTATTTTGAAGAAACCTCATGTGGCCTTCATTTCAGAAGTAGATTTCTTCTATATTAGTAAATATAATTAGTTAGTTTATAAAATCTTGCCAGCGAGTAGGCTGGGGGTGCACAAGAATCTGGGTGGAGATACAGCCAGCATACTTAACCACAGCTGACCAAAGGGTTATTCCTTATCATATGATTCATGTCCAGCAATAAATCCAGGGAAAAGGAGGAAGTAAGAGACTTTTGAGTTACTGCTTTTGTCTTCACCAGTAACCATTGCATGTGGATGCTGCCCTGCTTTCTTTGGAAATGGTTAAACACCTGCTTGCTGATGAGATGTAGTGAATTAACCCCTTATTTTGTTTTGATTTTTTTGGTAGCTTTTGCTTTGTCTATTACACTGTCTTGCCTCCTGGGCTTAACCCACAACAGAAGTTGTTTTAAGAGGAGTACAGCAGTTTAACATCTCAGTAAACAGTGGAATCAATACAGGATTGGACCTGAGCATATTGAAGCAAGTTCTTCCTAAAAATGATCAGTAGGGAAATACTCAATATTAACATATAAATGGTCATTTTTATGTTTCAAAGTTAACAAGCAATAAAATGAATGTAACAGTTTGGCTGCCTTGCAGAAAATGCAGTAGGTTAGCAGCAGAATTCAAATTTTTTAGAAAATCTGTGTATTAAAGTAATACATCTACTATGCATTATGCTCTTCTTGAAAACAGATCAAAATACTTGATATGTTCTGAACAATTATTCTTACTGAGAATCATGAATACTGTGATGAGATTTCTCACCAATAACTCAAAAATGTGTAGGTTATTTACATCTTAAAAATGGAGATCTTCATGTCAGTGCCTCTTCATCTGTTTAGTTAATCAATAAGATTGGACTTCATGGATATGCAGTTTGCCTGTCTTCACAGTATTAACCAAGAATTTTGTTCCATTTTTTGTAATGTCTCTGGCTAAAAACCCAGGTTATCTTCATTGGAATTCCTGCCAGGATTTCTTCATAAAATACTCCATAACAAGAAAATTTCAAAATTAAGTGTTCTTTGGGGACCTCATAGTCTCCAAGCCCTCGTTAAATTGCCATTTATACAATATGCTTCCTAACCACCAGGGTCACTTTGCTGTGAAGGTGCATCACAAAGGGAAAGTAGTAAATCTCAGTGAATATTTCACAACCCTCTCTGGCAATTAAAGTTTTAAATGGCATCTTCTCTGCATAGCCAATAAAATGAGAATCAGAAGGCAACTGCAGGATAGCCCAGATAAAATGAGCCCACTGCTGTCTCATAATATTTCACATTGAGAGAAAGAATACACACCAAACTGAAAGACAATATACATTGTTATGGCACCTCACTGTACAGCAACAAAAACTTCTGTGGAGTTCTACTGACTCATAGGGCAAAATACAGGAGATAATTTCAAATACACTGAATATCTTCATCATCTAAGCATTTAGAGAATGAAAATCCATTTTCTTGCTCTCTGTTTGAGAAATGCAGTCTGTTGCCAAGGATCTGCTCTTTAACTGTGAAAGGCCTTCATTGAATTCAGTCTGGACAATTTCTTCAGTGCTTCCCTTTTCCATTAAACGGGGAACAGGATTATATGGTATTTCCAGCCAATTTTAGAAGTTTTCAATCCACTGATCATGAAACACTTTTTGCAGGAACAGCATAAGTGAGTGGGGCTAGACTTGCAGAAGCTGGAGGGTTGAATGTATTTTGGAAAAGTACTTTTTCTGCTTGTATTTTGGATACTTAAAAATGCTGCAGGGAGCTGTGTCAATGCACTTCTCTGTTTTAGTGCAAAAACAAGGAAGTCCAACAATATACCCAAGAATTTTATATCTAGATACTTCTCAAGTACTAGATAATTCTCCTATTGTCTGTGAAACCTAGAGATATTTTAAATTATATTTTGAAAAACGGGAAAACTAGAGAGGAAATTCTGGAAATGATTCAGTGAGGGTAAAACCAAGACACTGTCACATATATGTGGATGAATGTATGAAAGATGCACATATATGAACTTTATTACACAAAAAACTTCACTGGGAAAGTCACAGATGAACTCTAAGCCGTTAGTGATGACCCTCCATTTGTAACTTATTCAGGTATAATATTTAAAATTTTTGATATAGTGTCATTCATTAACTCCTGTCACTGAATGTTATCTTGCTACAACTGTAGTCCACATGAATTAGTAAAAATCAGTATTTACCAGGTGAGAACTTGAAGAAGTCAAGAAGTTCAAAATTTGCTTTTTATAGTAAAAATTAAGAAAAAAAAAGTAAATAAGTAAGGCTGCCTCAGAATTACCTGCATGTGTCTTGACAGTCTTAATGGAACTTAAGAAAAAAGATCACTGATCTATAAACATAAAAGATCTTAAGAATTATCAAATATTCTGACGGGATGTTTTCTTAGGTAGCTCACTTACAAATTTTGCATCTCCCAAAGTAAACTTGTATACTTAAACAAACCCATTAAATCATCAAAGCATGTTAATTTTAAAATGCTTGATTAAAATTTGGCTTTCATCAATTATTCTTTATAGCAATCTTGTGTTCCAGAGATTCTCAGCCTTCTTTAAAATTTCACTTAATTGTGTAATAAGGGGTCACTTTTTGGCATGGAAAAAAAATCCCCAACACTATCAAGGTTAAGAAATAATCAATAAACTCCATAATTTTTAAATACAGATAATATGAAAGAATCTTGAGTCTTCCCATCTGTTACTATTTGTAGGAAGCTCCATCATGGATGTGAAGAAGAGGAATAAGATGCTGTATTGTGTTGCTGAGCAGATAGAAGTTACTCAAGACTTGAATGCTTGAATGCTGGAACAGTAAGTCTATAGAACTTAGAGTTGGCAGAAACTTGTTGTGAGGTAGGAATGAAACACAACTTTCTCATATGACTTTAAAATAAATTGCATTCCAGTATTGTATGATTTTTTGCATATGGGGGGTTGTGGATGCCCCATCCCTAGACGTGTTTAAGGCCATGCTGGATGAAGCTCTGAGTAACTTGGTCTTGGGAAAGGTGTCCATGGAAGGGGGCTGGAACTAGGTGATTTATAAAGTCCCTTTCAACCCAGGTTATTCTATGATTCAGTGTTTCTATGATCTGTACTCCTAGAAGTGATGATTTTGCCATATTTTTGAAAAGCAATCAAGCACTTACATTAAAAAAATGTAATGAAGGTATGTTTTTCATTCAATCTTTACAATCTCAGGAACCTGTGTCTTTAAATCCTATGAAAAGCCATTGAAGATTCAACATACTCTAGGCAGAAGAAAAGGAAGCACACATTCAGATAAAAGATATTCTAGTTTTTACAGTTTTGTCTCAAAGGATTAATGACACTTATTTATAAGTGTAATACAAATCTAGCTATCTTGAAAACCAGAGATAACACAACAGACCCACTTGAACTTACAGTGTGTTTCAAACTGCAGAGCAAAGATAGGCTGCAGAGAATAGATGTGTGCTGTGTGGACAGGAGTGATAGAGGTGATAGAGTGATAGAGGCTTAAGTGTAATGAAAAATGATATTTCTCTGTAATCTTTTTCTTCATACAGTAAGTCTTGCAGAGAGTGCTGAAAAACACTGTTCCAAAGATCTTGAAATTAAGAAAAAATAAAAGTGCTCAAACTGGCAGGATATTTCACAGTAGAGATAATGAAGGTTTTCTTTTAAAATTACGCTTAATGCAGTGAAGTTTCACTCATCTGCACACCAAGTCCTGCAGACTCTGAACTGTCAACACTTGGTGAACTAACACACACAAGGAACACAGGAGATGAATATCAATGCAGTAGTCAAACCAAAGTAGTTCTTTACTTGCAAAATTATTTCAACTGTTTTGACCCTTTATTACTGAACAACTTATTATGCTTCTAGTTGAAAAAAAAGAATAAAAAGAAGAAAATTGGTAAAAATCAGGAAATTTAATTTTTCTTCATTTTAACCCCAAAAGAGGAGGGTTCAAAGGAATATGCAAACCAAGTGGCAGGCTGACATACATGCAGGGGCTATTCCTCAGCTGTGCTCCTTTGTGCTTTTCCTTTATGCCTTCTCTCTGACTACATGGATGCTCTGCAGCAAAGTAGAAGTTAATTAAAGGCTAATCAAATGTTTCTAGGGCAGCCCTTTCTCTTCCTCTTTCCAGCAGCCTGCTAGTGTGATGTATGAGAGGATAATAAATCTGCTAGAGAACAGCACTACTTGGAAAGAATGCAGCTGAGTTTGTTCTGGTGATGTTGCATTGACCTGTTATTGACACTTAGAGATTAACTTTCATATAAATAACCCAGGTTTGTTCTTGTGCACTGGACTTTTACAATAACCTCTTCATGTGCTTTAATTCAGCAGGCTAAGTTCTTGGAGCTTAGGGAAAGATGTCAGAAAAGAGTCCCAGGGAATACTTTAGTTCTTCTTTAGCTGTCTTTGTATAAAATATGGCAAAATCTTTCTGGCAAAAATAACCTCCTTCTCAAAGGCGAAAACTCACAAACATTTATTCTGACACTAGAGGATCTTGTGGCTTTTGCAATATCCCAAGATTTACTAATTGATTTTAACAATTACACCAGGAAATAATTTTCAAGTATTTTTCTTGTTTTTCCTCTTCTTTTTTCACCTCTTCACCTTTGAAAAGCAAGATTAGAAATTGCTCTACCTCTCCATTCCCCAGTGGCAGCTCTGACAATAAATTCACTTATCTAAATTTCATACCATCACGGTTATGACTGTGTTAAACACAGTGTCCAGTCTCACAGCCTGACACTTGGGAATCATAAATGTACCATCTCCAAGGAGAAAGCAAAGGCTATCATTGTCATTTAGTGTGACATTAAGTTGCTCCTGTGTGAAAATGTTATCTTTTGGGAATACCCAGGAACAGTTGGAGAGAGAGGAAAGAATTTCTTTGCAAAATGGTTAATCATTACTGCTTACGGTTGCCTTTGAGAATTTGAACACATAATTTGGTAATTAGCAGATTTAATTGCTTTCTGACACTGAGGATTAAGTAGCCTGCCCTGCTCTCCACTCCCAGAGCCATTAGTGTGCCTGTTGCCAAGGTCAATTGAGTTCATTTTGGAACTATTTCTCATCTATTTCCCCCCTATGAAGTGGGGACTCCAGGATGCCTAAGAACAGAGCACGTATCAAGGCTCCGTTTTCTCTCTAGTCTCTACAGCAGACAATTTCAACATAATCATACCCACTTGTTTTACTCTGTAAGCTATTATTTATGTTAAGATATCAGCCAACAAAGTTTACAAAATTTTTAGTGCTCAATACCTTTTTTCTGACACAGTGGTAATAATAATAATTACAGAAAGTGTGACAACATCACTTGACTATAGAATCAGGAAGCAGAATTCAGCTGCAGTGTTAAGTCCTATGACTTCATGTGGATTGTTTAACTTTTCTTTAGCTTCTCAAGTCAGGTACAATTATTTTAACTTCTATTTACTCTATTATTTATAGCCGTTTGCATGTTGCTTTCATCAGTCCTGAAGATGCTAGGAGCTGAAGGGAAAATGGGTCTTTGTATGCTTTTTATAAATTTCTGTGGTTGACTTATTGAAACTAAATTCTTTATTGCAGTGATTATACTCACATGTATGCCCATGTGCTGTTTCATATTACCTGACATGCATACTGGAGTTTAATACTCACTAAATTACTTAAAATAAATGAATGTCAATACAATGTCAAATTATACTATTATAAGGACCATTATCCATAGCATGAAACATATGGAGATACTATCAAAACACAAAACATTGAAATAAATGCTTTCCACTGGAACGAGGCAGCACAGATTTTTTAATTTAACTCTCCAGAAACCCAGTTTGATTTTGAACTAAGGAAAACTGCCAAGGGTTTGTTATATTAGTGAATCATCTGGAGTGGCATGGCCAAAAGAAAAACCAAGAAAAATATTCTTTGATCACTGACGTAAAGGTAGAATTTGATCAATTAATTTTTTTAAAAATTCTTTTTTCAAATATGGAGAAGTGATTGCACTCTAGGATTTTTAAGGAAGCTTGTGGATGGTGAAAATTTAGATGGATTTGGAACACAAACAAATTAATAGAAGAAATATTCACCTTGAAGTTTTAAATACAAAAATCTTTATCTCCAGCTGCTAAAATCCTCAAATGATACACTCATGGTTTAAACTGTAGATACGAACCTAGAGTTATATCCCAAAGAAGCACTTGATAGTTAATAGTGGAAGCTTTTACCTTTCATTTTAGACATTGTCAGACATATAACAGGATATTCTTGTCTGTGAAATATGAAGACACATTCCTTCTCTACCCCAACCACCCACATACAATTTTCTCTAACTGGGAAGAATAAGAACACTGGAAGAAAGATATCATTCAGAGCATTAGGAGACTCAGCTGATGCTAGAAGAAAAAAGTTTGTTTGGTTCCAACACTTATTTCATACACTAACATGTTTAAGGATGTTGATTTTGTCAAGAAATGGATTATTTGATGCAATGCCTTTGATGTTAACAACCATTTTTGTTTTGATTTCGAAGTTCATAGCCCAAGAACTCAAACATTTCAATTTCTTATGTGCAATTTAGTTTATAATTACTTCATTATTATTCGGATTATTGCTCTCATCTTACTGGCTTTTCCACCTTGAGCTAAAGTGACATTGCAGTGCTATGGGAAATCAATGTGGAAAAAAATTCTTATGCTACCACAACCATATTGATTTAGGTACAAAGACTAAATATCAGATAATAGAATGGATAAACAGATTAAAAGTAAGAAAACACGTGTTTTTGGATATCTAATAAGTTTGTAAAAATGGGTGTAGTCTGTTGGGTAGAAAAAGACTTGCTTGTAAAGTGCATGATAGCTGAATAAAGCTTTCTTCACGCATAATTAGCAGTCACTTTGCATCTGGACGTGGCTGTACACTTCAGGCTTGACCAAGATAACCAAAGGGATAGTCCAGACCAAATGACATCATGCTCAGTATATAAAAAAGAAAAAAGGAAGACCGAGTATGGTGATTTTCTTGTCAAAAGTACTGTGACTTCAATGAGGATTATTTGGGCAAGCTTTGGTGCATTGCCCTGCACTTCTTGTCATCCCATTCACTTCTATGGTTTTCTCTTAGAAGAAATTAAACACTACCAAAAAAAAAAAAAAAGAGAAGAATTTAAAAACTAAGTCTTCTCCTCACCCTTTATTTATATTTCTTTTCTGATTTCAGCATTTGAATCGGAGTAATTTTGGCAAGTTTTGGTCCTTTTCACTGCACCGCATTTCCTCTCAGTCCATTTGGTTGCAGGTACTCCATTTCTAAATTTCTCAGGTTTTTTCCATATATCCTTGGTTTTGATCATACCTGCTTTTCAGAGTGTTTGTTTGACTTTGTTCTCTGATTTCGAGATTTCTTTCCCTTTCCTGAAAGGAAGAGTTCCATCATTTATTTTAGGGTTTTGAGGGACACAGACTGTAAAAAGACAGCAATAAATGGTGGCTTAGTAGTATCTTTGAAGAGGTGGCCTAAATTCTGTAAGGGTACCTGGTTAGTTGTACATCTAACTGGGTCGCATCTTTCATTTTTTTACCCTGTGTTTCTTGTCTTCCTTTATGCTTGTGGTTTTTCTGCAAAGGGTTTACAGCTTCATTTATGTGTTTGTGTGAATATTTGAGAGAGAGGCAATCTGAGCAAAGATGGAACTCCTAGAGAATGTGCCTGAAATTAAATTGATTTTCTTAAATTGAACTGCTTCCTAAATGAAAAAAAATAATATTCAGTTTCTCTTACCAGCAGCCACAAATGAAATTTTCTCCATTTTGCCACGTAAAATTATTTGTCATGATCAGAAATGACATTTGTCCAAACCTGACTTGAAGTCTTCATAATTCCTTTTTTATTTTGTTGAATGTAAGTTTATATCAATATTATTTCTTAAATATTATGTTGTAGATGTCTACAGTGAACTGGAAGGGAAAACTCCCTTTCCTATTGCTCTACACCATTTTGCCAACATCTTTAAGGTTCAACTGATTTTTGCACAGTAATGCAAGATATTTTCTTAATAGCATTATATATAAATAATATATATTTATATTGTATTATTATATATATAGTATTATTACATATATTTCTATAGTGTTGTTGGATAACATAGAATTCCATGCTAACATAAACTATACTGGATGTATAATATACCTTCACTACTTTAAATTTGAATAGTTAGATTTAACTAGTAGTTAATTTCTATAGGTCTGCAGATAGCACAAGTAGCAGAAGTTTATATTGTTTTGACTGATGTGATATAAATGTATGAGAGGCAACATATTCCCTTTTCATGCACAAAGCAAAAAGAGTGTTTCCTTTCCTGAAGTACAACTTTCTGACAAATTCATTTTAAGAATATTATTTAGAAAAGACATCAGACATTTAAAATGCTGCTGCCATATTTGTTATTATTCATTGGTTTGGTGAATTGCCATTCCCTTCGACTCTCTTCTCTCGCCCTTATTTAGAAGGCTATTTATTTATTTTTCCTGTTAGAATATAGAGAGAATAAATTTACATAGTTCATTTTTAAGTGAAATAGCAGTCATCCTCATGACTAGAAACAAGCTTTTGTCAGCAGGCTTTGACTTTTAAAATTAATTTGAGAAAAAGTTTGAACAGCAGTAAAAGTTCTTGGACAGTTCTGATTTTAAAAAAGTAGAAAAAGGTGCTTCCAATATTTAGGATGTTTTGGATTTCTCTTTTTGGCAATTAATGACACCCTTAGTCTCACTCTTATGACAAGTGTTTATCATAGCAGGCAGACAAAAGAATGAAAAAAATGAAAGGAAGCAGTGGGGGAAAACAAACCACTCCTTATAAATTGTAAGTTTCTTTGGACAAAATAGGCAGGGAAATTTAAGGATGCCAATTGTTCTGCTTTCTTCAAATGAGAGAAAGATAAGAAGAATTACAGTAAGACAAGAATCTCTACTGGCTTAGATTTAGAAAAAATATTTATTCATATGTTTTGGATTGGTCTTTACTGTCTGCAAATTAAGGCTGGCTATGTAGTGCAAAAAACTTTTTTCAAAGGTGACCAGTGTACTCTATTTGGATAGATATCCTGATTAATTTCAATCTCTTGTGCAGAAAAAAGAAAAATACATGGATGAAAGGTAAGGAATAAAATCTGGTTGATGGGTTGTTAACCTCCCAGTAAACCTATGGTACTATAATATTGCAATTATTTTTTCTTTTTTTGCTTCCTTTTTAACATCTCTTTTTATTATGCAGGTAATTACCTAATTAGTATAACACTCTTCTCTAAATATTAGAAACTGTTTGCAAATACACCACAAAAAAAGTGTCTCCCAAGGTGCACTTCATCCCACTTCAGATAAACGGCTTGATTTTCAGCATTTAGTTTAAATAAATAAGCTTAGCATGTTCTCAGCAGTTAAGCGATCAAAAGTGGTTGCCTTTTATCATCTTAGTAGCATATGGTGCCTTTAGGCCACCAGAAAATGAAGAGTCAAACAAGGGTAGTATTTAGAGATTTTCTTCATGTGGGAAATAGTAAAAGTAGGCCTGTTCATGAAAAAACTTCCAAACACAATAGTGCTCCATGTGAGGAAAACCATAAATAGTAACTACTGCCAGATTTAACTTACATTCTTTGAATAGACCAGATCTTTTACAGCATTAAAATTGCTGTGGTGTAAAATAGCAACTCTTAAACAAACAAGACAGGTGCCTCAAACAAGCAAAAAGAAATACGTATTACAGTAGAGCTATGTAACACAAGGTAGTTAATAAGTGACAAAGTTAAGAGGGTTTCTTTTTAGTTTAGAGAGGGAGAAGTGTAGGAAATAGTAAAGTTAAGAAGATTTCCAGAAAGCTGTAAAAGCAGGCCTTAGAAACAGAAAGAACACAAAACTCACAACTGGCCGCAGCTGCAAAGTCTGAAAGTAGAAAGGTTACAATAGTACAGGAAGCAAGGACATGAAACAATAGCTTGAGCTTTAGGCTTGGCTAAGATAGACCTTAAGACTGCAGAAAAATATGCTTAGCAAGATAGTAGAAGGTTTTAAGCTTAATAATTAAGTATTGTGTATTGTAAATAGAAAAGCAGACAAGCAAGCATTGTGTGAAGCAGGTGTATGTGTACTTTTAGTAATTGGCTAGAATAATTGTCTGTAAGCTTTAGCAATGGGCTATTGGCTAGAAAGTTTTTTAAATTATCTGTAACAAAGAAATCTTTGGCTGCTGCTGGTTGTACATGAGACTTTGCCATCTTTCTATTGTCTCAACCATGTAATGAGGCTGATGCTGCAATAAAAGCTCAAAGAATGTATCTCAGCAGTCCCATCCCGTTTGTGAAAAAACCTCTAATCACACACTACAGGAGAATTCAAGTACCCCAGAGTGAGGCCTGCTTAGAGCCAAGACTGAGATTGGGTTCAGAAATGACAGAGATGGGGAGGGAACATTTCCATAATTTGTGCTCTGTCAAAATCCTACCTTCTAGACAGACTCTGAATGACCATATATCTGCAACAAAATTGTAACAAACCTTTGGTCTATTCTAATACACAGAAATGGCTCCTGCAGGTCTAAGCCTGCAAGAATTTGAGCTATACAAATATAATCTGATGTAGTAATCATTTTGTTACTGTGAATGTGACAACAGTGAATGTTCCTTACTGACACTGAGCATTTTCTTTTGGCAAGAATATTTGGAGAGGACAAATTCCTTCTTTGGCACTCCTATATTTTGATACTTGGGCTTGCCACATCTTAAATAACCTCTCAGGTGTTTTGAGAACAGTGTGCATGCCTTTTCACAAATCACAGGGAGCATTAAAACTTTTAAGCTGTCACCTTAGAAACTCTCAAATGGGTTTTTAATCAGGGTAATTGCCAGCACACAGAACCCATCAGAAGAACTATGCACCAAAGGGCATTAAAGTAGAGAGTGGAAAACTGTCAGTCAGAAACTTGTTTGTAAAGACTTCTTAACCAATGCACTTGTTTAGATAGGCAGGACTTGATCCACCAGAAGCAAAGTTACACCAAATGTAATCATTAAACATTTCCCCTGAAAAAAAAAGCAAAAACAAAAAATAAAACAAACCCAAAGAGTATGTGACAGCCACTCTGAGTAGGGTTGCATCTGAGCTACATGCATCTTTAGTCCCATTAAAAGGCCAAAGGATTTGTTGTAATATTTCCCCTGTTATATGATAAACTGGGAAATGGAAAAATCAAGAGATTACTGATATTTTTTCTCATGTTAATCCACTTGTCTGACCTTCCTAACACAGAAGTAGCAGCTTTTTCCCCCAGCAGCCCAGGTTCAAAAGTGGATTAGAGACAAAGCAGCAGAGTTAAGAACTTAAAGCATCAAAACAGAGCATTTATCAACTAAACATCCCTGTGACCTTGCTCCTCACAGAATGCAAATCTGTTTGTTATATACCCCAGATATGAACACAGAATTTATACTTTACTCAAAATCAACAGTGTGACCTGTGAAAAACGATTTCTGCTATCAGGGACCAAAAGGCAGAGGGTTTTAAAATATTTTCTAGTGAAATATTAAGCTAAAATTCACATGTCAGGATTAACATGGGGTGTGAACCTGTGTCTCAGCAGCCACCAAATCTCTACGAAAGTTTTCTCTGATAAGTAGCTGTCTCAAGAGATCAACAAAGCTGGAACAACAGAGCACCTGCAGATACATTTCTATCAGATATTTAACACACAACTAGAAATCAGGATAAAGGGATAATATGAATATCATCAACAATTTAATTTTCTCATTGAATACCGAGACTGCTGATGGGAGCACGAAAAAGCACAAGAAATCAAACCTTTCCTATTATTTAAAGTATTCCTACTGCTTATTTGAGTATTTCTTCCTTAGCAGGTAACTACATGCTTTAAGAACTACGTCTGTTGTACAGAATAGCTGCTTTTTTTGCCTCTGACAGTGGTGATCTCAGCTTTCCACCAATTGCCAAATCCAAAGGCAATGGAATGTAAGAACTGTTTTCAATGAATGTTACTTTGTAAAGAGCAGATAACATTTAACACCTACATTAGGAGCCTTGCCAAATAATTTTACTACATCTCTGAATGTAAGTACTTCTTTCTCTCAGATGGAATCTTAGTTTACTGAGACTAGGATAATCAGGGAGAGAAATTGATGCATGAAAGTAAATGAAGGGTCTCCCTACTCAGGATTCCATGCAGCAGGAGATGACAATTTTGTAATGACACCTAGTATCATATATAAGTTGTAAGCTGCCTTAAGCACATAATTTTTAGTGTTTGTGCAGCATTAATGAAAATTAATCAATGAAAAATAACAAGTGTGGAAGAGCTAAGAGCTTCAAACTGAATAGAGAATTGCCTGAACTAAAACTTAATGTACAGCCCTTATTTTCAGAAAATTTCCTTAATAAGATTTCATTTGAGAAGATATCAGTGTGTGAACTTGATCTTATTAGCTTCATATAGTATGATCCTGTATGTCAGCACAGAATCCCCTGGCATGGATCAACAATTCTTTATATTCTAAAATGCTTGAGGACACACACAAAGACCTCACACAACTGCCTGATATAAATGCTACTGCTAATGTCGTGGTACTTGCATAGCTGGAGGCAGAGTTTGACAGTAATAGACTGGATAATAAACATTAATGTTTTCACTCTGATTTGTGCTGCTGAAGGTGTTGAGATCATCTGGGATCTGTATTATATCATAAGAGTCTGTAATGTCTGTGTAAGAGGCATACACAACGTCTGGTGTCATAAGACGATTCTGGCTTTAGCAACTTGCCAGTAATACCAGTATGAACAGGAATCCAAAACAGATGAGTGGAGGGTAGCAGAGTAAAAGCACTCACCTTCACACTCTGCCTGAGGGAGCTGTTCAAGTGATGCAATTAGACCCCTGGGTATATGCAGTAACCGTGACTTTAAAATTCCCGCCTGCGCCGCCGTTCCCGCCTGCCAGCCGACAGAGCGGCAGGAATTCGCGGTTTCTCGGTTCGACGCGCGGGAGCCGCTCCGTCGACAGGCGCGCCCCGCTCGGCGGTCAGCTCTGCCAGAGGCGGACAAAAAGGCACGGGACCACAGACAGGGAATGGGAGAGTGTGCATGAAAGGAAAGACTATTTGGGGAGCCAAACCCTCTATTTTAGTTATGCTTGGCTGATAGTTCTAACCAAAGTCCTCACAGTAGCAGACCCCTTGCCTATATTTCACTGAATGTGACAAACACATATCTCCACCTTCTTGCCAAGATTTTCCTGTAGTGTGGAATGCAAGAAGATAAACACGAACCTCTTAAATAAAAATGACAATATCTTTAATAAACAGGCTTGAAAATACCACGTCTCACTTTGTCTCCATGGGGCTCTATAAATGTAGGATATTTCAGATAGACTAGAGAAATGGTAGTGTTTAGTATTCCATAGCTAACCTACCTGATATTAAGGTAAATCTCTTTGTCATTATTGTTCTGCATAGTGTTTAGTTCCTGAAGATTTGCCCAACTAGAAATAGATTGGAAATACAGAGCAAGAACCATAGCCAAGGAGAGAAACTAAAGAACAATTTCATTTTCTACAGTGTGCTCAAACAGGAAGATCCTTATTGTGGTCTCTTGAAACTATCAGCTTTTCTCTTTCTTTTTGCTACTTCACCTTTCATTTTCCCCTCTCACATTTCTATCCCTCATGAGAGGAAAAAAACCACACTTGTTTCTCCAAAATGATTGCAATCACTGTATCATCTCAGATAAGTTACTAGCAGCAGGCAGAAAAGAGAAGTGTTGTAAAATGACTTGCCCATGTTTTGTAAGATAAAATTTGTCAGGGAAGGATGTACTTAGAGTCTACTCTGGGGATTTTTTCCCACCTGTTCTGTTTCCACTCAGTCTCTCACTCTTGTAGAAAACAAATACTTACCCAAAGGTGCTTCCAGGACTCCTACTCTTGTCTCCCAAAGCGTTAGAAGGAAGAGAGAATATTCCTGGGCAAGAACTCTGGTCTTGCTCTTTGTGGTCCCCCTCTGTCCCCCTGATTGCTGGAGATAAAAATAAATCAAAACAAAAAGGCTGACTAAATGCTCCTCCCTGGCTCAGTTATATGAGGAATTTTCTCAGCATCTCCAGTAATAGCAAAATCAACTCTTTGTTATAGCATTTTGGAGACTATATGTTCTTCCTCATCACTTTATGAATTTTGGCTTACTGAGCAAATGAAAGCAAATACTTTCAGGAAAGCCAGGGTATCTCTGTCCTATGCTCTAAGAATTTCATTCAGAACTTCTAAGTGAAGCAGTAAAATGAGTTGAGAGGACCAAACATTCCCTTTTCCCATTAAAAATAAGTATTTACAAGCATCAAAGATTGCTATCCTTACTTTAGCAACACATAGACATGACAGATGAGAAGATAGAATAATTTGACTGAGCACTGGTTAAGTAAGACAAAGTCAGGATTAGCTGCCATGAACCTCAGTGCTTCCTCTAGTTTAAATACATAAAAAAGAAAAAGGAAAAAGAAAGATAAACTTTATAAGAAGCTTCCTAGAAACTTTGAGATATTTATTGGGAATCTGGGAAGTTAGTATTTTGTACACCTGCTTTGGTTTTAATAATCTATTATTTTAGGTATTTAATTTTCTTCTTACTTCTCAGCCATCACAACTTTCATGTAGAGTTTTACCCCAATTGTGGTTTCTTGTTCTTGTCTTTTTTCAGACAAACAGTAATAAATCTGAAATATAAACTGAGATAATGTCAAGTTGAGATAGCCACGATACACAGAGTATCACCATACAATACCGGACAGCTTCAACCTATACAGAGCAATGCCACATCAGAAGGCTTCAAGCATCTGCCTTTCTTATTCTTTAGCCCAATCTTTTATACCCCTCATGTTCATGCACTGCACCTGTGTGTCCTCTGTTCCCTTTGGTGACTGGTCAGTGCCCCTGGGCACTCCATGGCTCATTGCTGTCCATGCTGCTCACCTGCTGCTCACAGCTGCAGCCCCACTCCCAATTACCACAAACTGTGGTCCCTACAAGAGAATAGCCTCATTCAGTAGCTTGTATCAATTATTGAGATTTATATTCTATAAACAAGCATAATTGTATTTTTCTGTACTGCACTGTACATCCCCTAGTCTTCTGATTTTTGTAGTTGTGCCTTTAAGAGCTTTGTATGCTTGGAAGCATGGCAGTTCTTTCCCAGTGTACACAATAACATTCCTGAGGTGTTCATAGCATCTGTTTGACAGAAATAAGAGAAGAAACATAAAAAGAAGAGGAAAATTTCTATTCCTCTTGTTGGAGTGGTTGGCAAAATACTTTTTTTTTCAAAAAACCCCACACCACGGTTTTACTGAAAGATATCTTAAACATAGTTGTATTATCTTAACATCTTAAAATATTATATAATCACACAGTCTGCATTAGATCTCCTGTACCATTACCTGGATTCTCTTTTACAGATGGTGATCAGACTGTTGGAATAAAATCACGAGTGAGAATGAGAATAGCTGCTGTTTGATTACAGGCAGAGGGAGGCTAACATGAAGGCTATCCAAGACAGAGGTTTGGGCATGATCTTTCATACAAATAGTATTGAAAGTTCTGAAATCTTTTTTCTTGATATCACCTTGGAGACAGTTTGTGCCTAAAGAAAATGTATTGTAGGCCTTAATGTAGTAATCACTGTGAGAGAGTTGCATTTTTAATCCTTTAAAGATGTCGTTTAAATATTATCTATCCTCTATGAATATTTGATGCTCATTAAATATTCCCTGGAAAAGTAAAAATAACACTTACATTTGTTGAAAGATGTTGGCAGCAGTAATATAACCAGAATGGTTTTCACTTCTAGAATTAGTAATACATCCTCTTTCATCTCACTCTTAAATATTAGAAAGATAAATTCCCAAAGATGGAGGACAAACAATCTGGAAAAGGTCAGATGGAGCAGAATCAGAAGTAAAGCTACAAGGGAGGAACCGTGGGATATATTCCTCTCTGATTTCTTCTATAAGAGAAATATATTGTGAAACATCACTTTAAGAAAATGTATTCCAAATAGCTATACTGCCTAGATAAATCAACCCCTCTCTCCAGACTGCAGAATATTGAAAAGATGAGATAAAAGAACATAACAGAGTGGTCAAAATCAAGAGTATACCATTAATTCCATTCTCTTCCCTTTCCCTCATCCTACTATACATATGTGTGTGTAGGTCTGTATCTACACAAGCACACATAGGCACTTAGCCTGGCTAGTTTAGTTTAGTTACATAAAGTGGAGCTTTCCTAGCAAAATCCCCTGTTTAACAATTGTGGTGTAAATCTGATTAGGACATATTTTTAGGCTTATGAACCTTATTTCTCAGCAATTTTTGTAGCCTGAAACTTCACAGGATAATTTTCATCCAAGAAGGATTTTTATTTTGTCATTAAAAAATATATTGTCCTTGTATTCTGATACAATGTCAAAAGGGTTCTCCTTTTAATTTATCTAAACTGTTTATTATTTTGTGTAAGGTTGATGTGACCTCTGTTCATCCCTCTAACAATAACAAAAAGCAGTAGTTTCTCCGTTGTCTGTTCAGTGACTGACATATTTTTACTGAATTATTCATCTGCCCCCTATTTTAAAATTGCTTTCTCATGAGAGATTTTCATTCCAAGCAGAGTAGCAGTGTTAAGACTTTCTTAGGTGTTCTATCAGTTAAAGATGTTCCCTGTTTACAATCTTGAAGAAGCTGTAACAAGCTTTAATAGTCACAGTCATTACTGTGTGTCCTGAGTATGCAAATGCAGCAAAGCTGTTATTCCTCTCTTAACATTTCCTTCAGGGTCTGTACTGTGAGTTAACACTTGGTTATATTAGTGAGGCCAGGGAAATGATATGTTTACCACTGCAGCTCAGGAAATACATGGTTAAGTGTCAGTTATTAGCTTGGCCATAAACCTCCTTTGCAACATCAAAAAATGGCATTTATCACCTTAGGAGAAGGCTAATTAAGCTAGAGGACTTTGTTTAAATTCCCAAATAGCTTGCAGTGCATGAAGGTCCCTTGTGCATAATCCATTCTGATTCAAAATGCTACAGGAAAACAAGAGCAAGACAGAGACAGAACTGGAGGAGCAAAGGGGCCATGGATTAAAGGCACATACATTATTCAAACATTTCTCTGGCTGCAGTGGAGAATTGAATTAAATGTTTTTGAGCTTTCATTATTGGGATATGAAACTAAGTTCTTCCTTCCTGGGCAGGCAAGAGTGTCTTATCAGAATGTTTAGCCAGCCATTATGAGTGGGATATATAAGTGCTGGAATTGAGTGAATATCGACGTGAGCTTGTTCTCTTTATAACTTGATACATAAACAAACCGGGACTACAAAAAGCTTTTTCTTTTCCTCTTTTTTCTCCTTCTCCTTTTCTGTAGGAACCTTTTCATTCAGGTTTCTGAAAACCATGTCCCTGATCTGTAGGTATGTTATGAGTAGTTATGGCTCATAACTTTCACCAGTGAGTGCAGCCATTCTGATGTGATGATGCCAGAATTGCAGCTGCAATGAGCTGTACAAAGGTTTACTTGTGGATCTGGAAAAGAAAGTGTCAATCTCAGAGTGAACACAGGAGCCTCATAGCAGTAAGAGGAATCAGAACCCTTTCTGGGCCTGGTACCCAGAAAGGAAAATGTTACCACAGATTTTACAGCAAGTAATTGCATATAGAGGGATAATTGGACATTAAAATTTTTGTTGATAACTCTATACGCTATAATAGCTTTATAACTCTGTGTGTTATAATAGCTTCACTAAAAAGGCAAGCTAACTTTTACATGAAGTAGACCACCAGATTTTTAAAGGAGTTATGGAAATAACTTGGTTTCTGACAAGACGTGGGAAAAAATTGAGCTAGCACCTATTTGAAGGGTTTTGAAACAATTATATATACAATCAAGAGTTGAGAAAAAGCAGATTTATTTATAATAGCAAGAAGCAAGTAATTAATGCGATCCTATTCTGAAAGCAAAATAATTGCTTCAATTGGGAAGGATATGTGTGCATACAGATGTGTGAATACACATGCATGTACATGATATATGTGTTGAATACTTGCCTGCTTCAGATTTTTCCAGCTTGTGAGCTATTTTATTCATTAATAGGTTATGCCTTAAAGCCAAAGTGGTTTTCCTGTCTTACAGCTGAGTTGGTCAGCTCTGTATAAGTGTTATTCTATGTGGTTTTTGACCTTTTATCAGTTTACCCATTGAAGAGAATCACAGTTTTGCATCTGCTCACGTCTTTGTCCCTTATTCATGGAGTTACATGTACTTTGATCTTTCTTTACACAAAATTTAATTAGTTTATTCTCACACAGTAATGTCTATTGGTTTATTTCCTTATGTTTTGATTGTGCTGAGACAAATGTCTTCTCTGCTTGACTCTACTTGCATGTAAACTTAACTACCAATTACTTTTCATATATTACCTTCCTTTGTTCTTAACAGATTGAGAACAAAATCTGTCTTTAAAATTGTATAACTATTTAGTTGGCTTTAGTTAGGAGTCATGTTGGTGAAAGTGCCGTAATTCTTTGTTTAAAAAATAATTGTGTTGTCTTTAAAAGAATTCAAGATATGCTTGCTTGTGTTATGGTCTTGTTATGGTAAATGAGCCCACTGAAATAGTGGCTCAGATAATTTTCAGTGCTTACAAGAAAAGAAGCTGAATAAAAATAATGCACATACAGAAGTGTGCAGTCTTTTAGACTAGGTTAGGAACAGAAGTTGCATTGTTGATGCTTCAAGGCAACATGTAAATATTTCTGTTAATATAGTGATTCAACTGTAATGACCGTTCTATAATGTCACACTCAGGCCAAGGGGGAAAAGGAAAAACAGGCAGAAATTTCCCGCTCTTTGAGAAAACAAGACAATCTGGAGATAAGAGAAATTAGAGGGAAAAAGTATAGGAAAAGGATAGAAATGAATCCTACAGTTCAGTAAGGCAGTGGAATTTTCCATGTGTTGAAATAACTTTCAAATGCTTTCAAATACAAGTCTAGGTTGGGAGTCCTTTCATTGCTGTTCCCTTCACCCTCCTATTAGAACTATCCTTCGTTGTGATAAAGATGAAGTTCCTTAAGAGAAGTTGGAACTGTGGCTGAAAATGAGTGCTTTTCTGTTAGTTTTTGAGATGACAGCAGCACTTCACTACACTTTGTTATGAGTTGTAAAAAAGTAACTGTTGTTAGTGAGATCTACAGTAGCTAGCAATTTAGTGTGGTGGAAGTAACTCAGTAGACAAAAAAAGGTATTGAGGCCCCTACAACATTACAGGCAGTTTGGGATTCTTACTTGGGACTAGATCTATTCTTTTCTCTGGGTCAGTTATCCTCACCATGCAAAAGGGTTACAACTATCCAAAACACAAGTCTTTGGTTGCACCTCTTCTGTCCTGGAGAAGGGCTCGAAAATATGGTGCACACTCATACCAGAGAATCTTGTTTAGCTCCCTCCCAAAAGAATCTACTTAACGTGTCTTAGAATTTCTCTGCAGAGACTAACTCAAGACAAACTGGGTTAAGTGAGAGTTTATTTCAAAAGCATATTACCACTACACTAAGACACTTTCTGTTCTGTCTCTGAATATCAAAGTTATGACTTTTTGTTGGAGGAATGACTGAAAAAAAGGGGCTGATAATGGCAAGTCTTACACAAATATTTTCTCATTTTGACAGTGTTTTACCAGCTTTTTCACAGTTGCTGACATAGGAGAAAATGAATTGCAAGGTGCTTAAAGAAATCCTCTTCATAACCTTCTGTGAATGACATATTAAAGAAATCCACTCCAAGTTTTAGTCTTCTGGAGAAAACTAAGTTCATTACTAGGTTCTGTTTGGATGCCCATACCACATAGGCAGGATCAATAATGGGGATAATTCTTTTAATACTGAGCTATAAAATATTAACTCAAAGAGCAATTTTGTTGGGATAAAGTTCCAAATCCTTTCACTACTGTCACTGCTGAAGAATTATATTCTATTTTAGGTCACCTGCAATTTAACACATAAGTGCTATAAGTAAATGAGCTGTAACATGCCTTCTTTCCCATTATGTGTGTCCAGAGATATTACTGTTATCAAAAAGTTTCTCTCTACTGGTTATTACCCCTACCATAATGGAAAAGAAGTGAATTTTGTTTGGTCACAGTAGCTTCTTCTGAGAAAAGTTTTTGTTGTTTGTTTGTGGGTTTGTTTTTTTTTCATTTGGATTGGAAATAAAGCATGTGTCTTCAATTATTCGTAAGTGTCCATATATATGCAGCACCAAAGACACAGTAATGCTCTTCCAAAATGAACAGGTCTTTATCTCAAATTGCTTCTTGAGGCTTTTGGAAGAAAATATGTAGCCAGTTGGAGCTGCATATTAAGGCATTTATATTTGTCCTTCAACTACTTCATGTTGGTAATACTTAAGATTCTCTGACTGAATAAAAAAATTCCATTAGCAAATTGAGCTATTGGCTTGTTATGAGCTCATGCTGGTCTATCATGGTTCTAGTGTAGACGAGGGAGTCAAATGGGTATTAAGTTTATTAATCAGAATGCTACAGACTTCCTAAAAACCTCTGAAAGGTACTTTAAAAAAGTTCATTTCATTTCTTGCAAAGCTTAAAACTTCTCTACTAAAAAAAAAAAAAGAGCTTACTTCAAAATGACACATAAAGTGGATGAATACAAAGTGAGATGCTGCAAATGGTGCAGGATGACACCACTGCACTCCCTGGTGATATCACACTGCTGGTATTCTCTTCTCTCACCACAGGACAGAGGAGGGGAAGGCACAACTGTATTATCTTAGCTGTTGTGATATATTAAGCCTGACATGCTGCCAAGCCCCATGTGTATTAATAAGTTTCTCCCACTGATCCCCAATGGCACTCAGATGGGTTCATTGGTAGATTGTGGCAGACATTTAAATGTTTGAGCTGGGGAATTTGAGATGAACTGTCATGATTCATTATCCCTATTGAGGGAACAGTGCCAGGAAGTATCTGGTTGATGACTTGAGAGACACCTAGTAAGCAGAATAAAACCCCAACTCACTCAGTAAATCCTGCAGCATTGCTGAGGGGTCTAAACCCAATGACCAATACAACACACTGCCACTTGTAATAAGCCAAGAATTAAAAGCTGTTGTTATTAGGGACTTAAACTCAAACGTTGGCAAACAATATGCTCCCAAATCACAGTCTACCACCAACTGACAGCTACTGCCTGCCCCTTGCCCGCTGGGTTATCTGGGCGTGTGTAAATGCAGATTAGAAGACAATGAATTACTGGTTACAGGAGTAAACAGCTCCTGATTTCTTTTAAAATGTAGTTTTTCAAATATCCCTGCCTCCTTTTAAGGAGCTGATTGTTGAGAGCAGTGCAGAGCTGCGCCATTTTGCAGTAGTAAGTGAAAACTTTTGACTAAAAGGGTCAAGGTGACGAAGGGAAGACTGATTGCTTTTGAATCCAGCCTATATTCTATCTTCTTAGATATTCTAAACAGAGTTCAATTGTTTTGCCTTTTATTCTTTCTCAGGTAATACACAGAATCTTCAGTGTAGTGATAATAAATCCTTATACAAACCTCTAGAGGTTTTACTGTCCAGAAGGCTATCATAGAATGTTGTAGCTCTATATTTAAAAAAAACTGAACAAACACCAAGAAGTTATTTGACAGAATAAGAAGAATTCTAAAAGTCTGGGGGACAGGAGTCATATTTGACCTATAACCTAATATAAGGAGAAACAGATGTGTATATCTGCCCTACTGAAATATGACTTTTCTTTATAAAGGAACGACTTTAAAGAGATACTTTTTGTTCCATCACTGCTGGATGATTAAAGGTCTCAGGTTTCTTCACCTGCCATTGTAATTGCAAATATGTTTACATATTTTGTGAAGAAATGGATGAACCATTTTTACTGAAGTTCTTTTAAAAATCTGTAATTAACTATGTTTTGGCACCAGGACAGAATCTTCTAGCAAAAGGTTAAGATCTATAGCTTTACAGTTCGAGTCATATTTGCAGCACCACTTTGGTCTCTTTACACTGCTGCTTAGGCTTGCAAGCCGTTGTGGATTGCTATCAGACGCTTTTCAAAGACTATAAAATAAATTGTGTTTCTTCAAAAAGTATTTTCCTAAATCACTTATCTGCCATTTGTCCTCTCATCTGTATGCATTTATTAAAGATGTGTCAGTATGAATGGTTTAGAGATGTGATTATTTAGTCTTTTTGGTGAAGAAAAAACAGCTAAAAATACCAGAGGAGCAAATCAAATGCAGCACTCTTTCATATTTGAATGAACACCTCCATCGTTAGAGAAAATGAATTTTGTGACCTTTCCTACTATTATCCTTTGTTGTGCAGCATTCAGTATGAGTGGTGGTTTTTGCTTTGAAGGCACATTCAGTAAGTCAGCATTAGGGTACCCAGCTGCCTGGGAGCCATGGTGCAGAAAAACAGAGGCCAATGACAGTCAGGAATGAAATGCCTTTGCAAAGCTACTATGGACAAAGGTACAATTATGTTGCATTATGATTCTTTCATGCATCTCCTAGTCTATAAGTGCAAATACACCCATTTCTCTTGTCTAGATAATGCTTTGGTTTGAAAAAGCTCCTAAGGAATCCTCTTGTCTCTCATTTCTTCTTGTGCCACAATGATTTCATGTGTTTATAGACAGTATAATTTGGCTTAATTGAAATCTATAGCCAAAATAAAGCTCATTTGGACCTGAGTTTGTATTTACTATCTTTCAGTGTAGCAAAATAAGGAGGGTTTAATTAAGGCTCACTGATGATGTGTGCTGTCAAAAAAAGCAGTATAGAACAATTTCAAATTTTTTCATTGTAAAAAATATATGATAAAATGCAAACTGGATAAATAAATATCTGAATAAATACTTGAACTTTCAAATGTGGTGTTTTAAAATAAATTGATAGGTTCCAATTTTATGTTTTAATTTATCCAATTTTATTGTTTTTTCTTGCAAGAAATGAGACATGCATTAGGACCCATTTTTAGGGATTATTTTTTAATATTGATTCTTTGAATATCAGCATAGTCTAAAGAACAGATGATTACTTTTTATCTGGGAAAAAAGACCCAAAGAAAAAAAAAGTGTACCAAAGGTAGTATGCTTCAAAGTAAAACTCCTCAAAGTAGAAAAAGCTTGACTGAGATGTGTTGCTTTTTGATACAATTAATACAACAGCAGATGAGATGAAAAGTGTTGCATTAAAATTTGTGTTTGATAAAACTGGTTGTCTGCTTTTTAGTATCCCCTCTGTGGGTACTGAACCTTATATATGTTATCAGTTAGTGATAGAAACGGTAGGAAAATAAAAAAGACAGAAATTCTTTCCTTTAATTTATTCTATAGAATCATGGGAAATTTTAGCTTGAATTTGCAGGTGTTTAGGCTCCTCCATACCTGTGATTAGATGCAACATTAATTTACCACATATGTGTGAAAATTTTACATCCCCCAGAAATAAAAGGATCAATAAAATAAAATTAATCCTGTTCCTTTATGTCTTAACTCAGGAATGTGAAGTAGATTTCAGCTTGATCATCAATTTAAATCAGCTCAGATCAGAAAGATGCCCCTGGATGATTGCTTTAGGGCAGGATTTGAGAGTTTTGAAACCAGTTTCAATGAAAAATATGTTTGATTTTCAGACCACACTAGGGAAACTAAAACTGGTTGTTACGCACTTTAGCATTGTCAGATAAAGGACTGAGGAGGGAAATAGCTTATAAAAATCAAATAATCCTATACATAGCCTGCAGAGATCCTTCTTTTAGACTGCAGTACTTCCTAAGTAGCTACTTAGGTAAAAAGCTTGTAGTGATTCTGGATTGTGTACAGAGAATCCATTGTTTAGGGCTGTCAGTTCAGAAGCACAAGAAACCATGTTAAGAATTTGCAATTTTAGCTGTAGGCAGAAGTGGAAATGATCTCATTTGGGACAGCTACACTCTTAGTAAAGAATTTAAACAAAAAAAAAAAATTAGAATCTGCTCCTCATCTCTAAGCAGGGGTTAGTGACTGTGTTTGGGTTCATTTGGAGTTTGGTTTTAGATACATTGTGGTTTTAGATACATTGTGACTGGGTCAAGTTTTACCATGTATGTTGTGCCAAAAAAAGGAGCACTGTTCAGGATCAGGCTGGATAGGAGTGCTCAAGAAAAACAAATGAATGCTTTTTATTGTTCCCGAAATTAACGTAGTACAAATTGGAAAATAGTTCTGACAAGATGAAGGATTTCCTGTTTTATTCTCTTTCACCTACATGTATGAAATATGAATTCATGCATATCCACAAAGAGACTAGCTGTGGGGGTTTTTCTCAAATGAACTTAGAGCATCCATCCATCCATCATCTGCAACCTCCTCTATATTTCTGTAATCAATTTTGAGTATTCATGGCTGTTTCCTACACACAGTCATTCAGACTGGGCACCATTCCTCCTCCAATTGGAGTGTCTTGTTAAGTTAGACAGAAGTGGCTGGTCCAGAAAATGCATTGTAGCTTATAAAAGAACACAAGAATTTATATCAACAAACACAACAATGTGTTTGCTGCTGTGCAAGCAAGTAAAATATGTCTTGTGTCCTCCTCTCACTCTTTTTTCCTTCTCACTTTCTGATCACCATTTTTCTGAGTAGAGAAGAAAAAGTTCTCTAAACAGCTAACAAATTCAGTTTTGATTTGCATGTAAACTTTTCTGATTTAATTTAAATCAATAGTTGCTTACCAGAGGGCTGATTAAGCATAACAAAATTGATTTGCAAAACAAAATTATGTTTGACATAATTTGAAGGCTTCTGACTGTCAGTTATTTTGTGGGGTGTCCTACCTAGCCACAAAAATGTTTAATCAAGATTCTTTACCACTGTTGATTCCTTCTGTCAGAGGATTTTAATCACACATTTTGACTATGCAATACTATAGCTTTAGGCTGAAATATGTAAATATTTTTAATAAAATCAATTCAAATCCTTTTTTTAGGCCTGAGGATTACTAAAAGCAAGACAAATCCTCCTCTTAAATGACATCTTAAGATCTCAAGCTCTCTGTTACAATACTATGATTAGTATATAAAACTCCATTTCATTCAATAATGAGTCTAGCTAATGCTAGGTTCTAGCCAGATTAGATGCACATGGAACTACTCAGATCTGTCATTGTTTTCTTGCTCCTTTTCCTTGTAACATTAGCAGTATTGTTTTTTTATATGCAGTAACAATTATTTGTGCTTTTAGAGCACAAGTATCTGGTTCTTGTTACTGTTAATGAAACTCCAGGTGACTGCAAAGTGCTGCAGAGTGACAGCTGTAAAATCCTTGGTGGCCACAGGTTTTTCAGAATGCAAAACAGTCAGTAATAGGACACTTTGTGAAACAGTCTTTTTTGTCTTAAAAGATACTAGATCTACCCACAACTCTTTCATCTACATTCTCAAGAAATAAAAAGATGGGATATTTGAAAACAGATTACTGTAATTTTAGATCCACCAACAGCTATTTCAGTTATGTTTCAAAATAAATCTTTTTCTTTTAAATCAAGTGTCAAACAGAATTAAATATATAATTACCTTAGATGTCATATGTGTAAAAAGTACTCAAGTTTTACACTGGTGTGAAATAAATATATCAGGTTATCCTTTGGCAACATTTAGTTATCAATATAACAGTTAAGGTAGTAAATCAAGAGGTGTTGTGTAAGGATGTATTTAGCCAATATAGCAAAGTTAGATATTAATAAAAAAATTAGGAATGTATTCATGATTTTTCTCACTCAAGAGCCATATTCATAAAGAAAGTCCCCTCCAATTTCCCCTGTCATATTACACAAATTTATAAAACAATCTCTGTAATTCCTGTTTTCCTAAAGGTGATACAGAAAGAGTTACCAAAACACTTTCTAGGTTTTAATAGAAAAAACCACAAAGTCATTGGTAAAGACTGAAGAGGGTGTTCTCAAAGTCAGAAGATAAGTCAGAAGATAACTTCTCCACTTGCCAGACTGTGCCTTTTGCTATTTTGTTAACATTGTGTTCAATCTCTTATAGCAAAAGAACTGAATGGCCAGTTGGATTATTAAGTACTTCTAATGGTGTTTCTATGCTTACGGTATAAACAGTGATACCATTACTCATGCCTAATAATATCTATGTCAAGAGCTGCACTGTGAAACTGAAGAAGCAATACAAAGACTTGTACCACCTTGCAGCTTCCAGATAATCCTAAACTCTCATTCAATCTTCCTTTAATAACCCAATGAAGAATACCAGAGCCTTTATCCTCAAAAATTAATCTGTCTCCTTCTCAGGGGCTACCATCTCTGAAAGAAACTCTGCAGTTCTCAAGGTCTGACAATTTCTACAAATTTTAAATCAGGGAGGAGCAAGGTGTAGCATGGTAATCTTTTTGTTCTTATATTTGTGTTCCTATTTCCAATCACACTGAGTGAAATTCTCCCTTTCTCTCTTATTCAACATCTATATACTGTAAATTATGTTTAAATACCAAAGTGTTATTTACTGTAGCCAGAGGGGAAAAAAAAAGAGATTCTTGCCCTGAGTTCAGGGATACTCTTTGAGCTGTGCCACAGGTCTCACACAGACATGACTAGTTTTTGTAATCCCCTAAGGCTGAAACAATAAACATGATGGGAATGAAATCTCACCATGTGTATCTAATGGCCCCAAAGAGAATAATTAGAATTGGTGCTGACACAGCATTTGGCTTGTGTTAAAGGTTTAGCATACAACACAAATCCCTGTGGCTTTTAGATCTTTAAAAGAGGCTGTAGTGAGAGACTGTCCCAAAATACATGCTAGTGAAATGTCTACTGGTGCCATAAAAAAGCTTGCAAACTGAGGTGCTTTGCTCTGTTTGGACAATAACCCTAGGAAAATAAAGGTGTACACATATGTCTAACTCTTGTTCAGGCAGGAAAGGCAGAGCATGAAGCAATGAAATGTATTTTAAAGTAATATTAAAAAGTGCATAAAAAATAGAGTATTAATTGTTAACAATATTATTATTAGTTAAAAGTAAGGATTAAATTGAGTAGTAATTTAATGTTAAAGTATTGTAATAATATATAAAAGTATATAAATGCATGACAGTGTGAGGCAGTGATTGTTAGATATGTGTGTGTGCACATGTATCTATATGTGTACATACACATATGTATGTATCTGTGTAAATATTGCTTAAATTTTAGGAGACCCATTTATATTGACACACAGTGTGAATCCCATACAGAACTGTACTTTCCTCCCTGCTAACTGATGTAAGAATGGAAAAATGCCACTGAAATGAACTTACTGAGGGATTCAACCAAATGAAAGTCAGATTCTGAAAAATAGATGTAGTCATATATCAGAACATCTCTCTCTTATTCTTTATATTTAAACATTCTAGTGTAAGAAGCACTTTGTTATAAGTGAAAGGTATTCTGTGAATAGAATTGTTTTCAGAAAATATAGATTCAAAATATTAAACTTACTATAAAAATTATTTTCAGACAGATCATTTCTCCTTGAAAATATTTCCACTGAACAACTTCAACTGGATTTTCTTTCTTGTTCAGATGTACCCTGTTGTCATTATAGTGCAAGAGTTCTATTGTCATTATGTTGCAAGGGTCCCATATTGCTAGAGTTTTATACCTCCTTGATGTTTCTCATAGGCAGCTCCTCTAAGTACTGGCTCTTCCTTATCCTCACAGTAGCCAAGAGACTCCCATTCTCCCTCAACCAACCAATCCACTCTTTTATAACACTCTTTTGATTGGCTACAGCTGTGGCCTGTTAAAGTCAGGCCTGCTCCTAATCCTCAATAATTGGCTCAGCTCCTATTCTTTAGGGGGTGACATTATTTTTTATACTACCTTTATTTACTTATGTTCTATCCCCCTACATACACTACATGAAGAATTGCTTTTTTTCTTTAGTGAAGTTTTTTTTCCTACGTGCTAGGAAATCCAATTCATTTGAGAAATGCTCAGCAAAATTTATCACTCAAATATTGCAATTATAAGGAAAGCCATTTATACATTAACAGACATAGATTTCAAAAAGTTTGCTGGATTTAATACTAGCATTTCTTATTTTTCTTCTTTCCTATATGAGGATTTCTTTATTTTAGCCTTTCCTGTGAAAAATGTCTCCTATTTTTGACATTTCTCATTGCTTTCAGTTTCTTTGTTTACTTGCTATTTTATCTTTGCTATGAAATTTTGTTACTTGGGTTGCTTGAGCATTCAAGTAATAAACCTCCCATTGCTTTTTTTTAATGATTTCTACAATTCATTGGTTTAGGCTCTATCAACCGTGTCTCAGTTAACTATAAAAGTGAGTTCTAACTGGTCCCTGCTCCATTTGTTTAATAATAAAAGTCTAAATTCAGTGCAGCCCTAAATCATGAGTTCAGGTTTTGTCCCTAAAGTAAATCAGTTTCCTTGCCAGCCATACCAGAAAATTCCTGTCAGATTGAATTGTCAGTAGATTGAAGGTCAGCTTGGGTTATTACTTTATATTTTTATACCATGTGTGCTGCTTATTGTTACTTAGTTTCTAGCAGTTCCTCAGGCTTCAATTCATCCCACTTGACTCAATTTGTATGTTTCTTGATAGCCATGAAACATTCTAAAGGATTAATAATTAAAGTTTGTTTCTATATTTCTGATAATATTCTATATAAATGAAAGACATGATAATTCAGAGAATGAGTGTAAATTATGTGAATGAGTGTACAATTATGTACCTCACTTAACGCATCTAAAATATAGCTAAGAAAAATTCAATAGAAGTGTTTATGAAAATTACCCAACACATATGTAATTTTCTATTGTACATGCAAAATGACCCCATTCACATGTACAGCTGTACCTACTTTTCAAAGAAGGTATGCAGTGTTTTATTAGTATTTGTGACCATACCAAAAATGCCTGAAAACAGTACTTGTGCAGATCTGAGGTACCTTCCCTCTTTCCCATGAAGCTTTCCCTACGGAGATCCTATATGTGATCAGTGTCTGTGGAGGTAACAAGTGTCTAGAAAGATAGATGGCTGACTGTGAATTTCCTGAAAATGAAGGAAGTGTGAAGAGTCTGCTGCTTCCAGTACAGCACATACCAGCTCATATGGCAGTTGTCATGAACCAGAATGTAAAGGCTACAATTTGTGTACAGGCAACGGTGACAATTTCGGTGAAGAAATTCTTGTGTCACAGTATTGAAAGAACCTAAAGTGTCCTAACTTTCAGCTGAGACAGGCCATCTCTCAGAATCAGCCTCCTCTCTAAGAGATGCAGGTATTCATTATGCATCTTCCATTCTGAGGATTGAATAGGGCCTGTTTAAAGTCTTGTTTCTGTCTAATTGCTGTCAATATATATTAAACCTCATTGCAAAAACAGAGCAGAGCAGGGAAATCAGCTTCACTGCTGACAGCCTGAATTAAATAGAAAGAGGTAGAAGCCAGCTTTATGCTATATTTCTCATGGAAGAGTAGGTTTTAATTTAAATTCTGCTGAGCAATTTGGATGATCTCTAAAACAATGGCAACATAGCTGCTGAAAATTGAAATATGTTCCACGATTTCATATTTTTTTATTATATTACCCTAATTTGAACCTCATCATTCAGCTTCTACCCCTTCCCTCTGAGTGCTTGTGGAATCAGGCCATACTGATAAAACTACAAACTGGCCATTTAAGAGAAAAATGAGATTATTTTCTGGAAAACATTTCTGCAGTCATTGTCTACTGCAGCCACAGGCTTATGCTTTTGGGAAGCAGTGCTCTCCCTCCAGAGCTCTTATCTCAGGAGAACCACAAGAACTAAAATTGATCTATGTGACTTTTTCTCTTTTTGCCTCTGCACACTAGCACTGAAGGCTTCCATCTTTTTTTCCTCCTTTCTAAGATTATTCTCTTGAGCAAGTTTTATCTTAGATGATGCTTCTGTAAAAATGCTCTGGTGTACCATTAATGAAACAGCTGTTATTTCCTTAAGTTCTTTCAGCTCACGCTGCTTCATGCCACCTCAATTGATTCACAATGACATATGGAGAGGGACAGCTGTAGTCTTTTTAAAAATTCCTTCTTTAGAATCCAGTACTGAGTATAGTTTCAACTGTTTCAACTGTCACTTTGTTCAGCCATCTAACTGTTTACAGCAGTTGTTCAAAATTTCACTGTGTTCCTACATTTTCAAATTTCCAGTGGTATTCAAATATTTCCACTTGATTTTTTTTAACAATTTTGGTCATTTTGCTCTAAAATTCTATATCTATCATAGTAGCTCCTCTTTTGGAAAGCCCTTGAGTTCCTTAAACTTTTCAAATGTCATTAATTGATAAACTTTTGCTAGAAATCTAATAACAACAAATCGTCTGTGACAGCAAATATACTGTTGAAAAAGTCCTGTTCTATCTCTCAACAGTATGCTCTATTATGTCCATGAAATAGTAAATGTCATTTGTGTTTTCTGGGGAAACTGAGCTGAGAAACCTTAAGAGACTTTATCAAGGACACAAAATAGTCTGTCCTAATTTTAGGACTAGAAATAAACATGCATATCTTAGTTCTCTGAATTAAAGCTTAGTTTAAACCTTAAGTTTTCTGAATTAAACCTTAGTTCAGCTGTTCTGAGAAGAGGGCCTTAGGAAACCATGTCAGTGAAAACTTTTGAACTGAAATGGTAAATAGATGATCACCAAGTCTCAGCTAAAATCCAAATCCAGAAGTTTTACTGAAAAAATTGGTGCACAGGAAAAAAGGAAAATGCATGAATTTTGGAGCATAGGGGAAGTTTATAAATCTGGAAGCTAGAGAAGAACAGGTTTGATTTTCACATATTTTGGATGCACACTGTAGTCACAAGGAGACAACTGAAGTTGAATTGGATTAGGTGAATACAGAAAGCTATTTATTTATTTATTTATCTATTTATTTTTTAGAGACAAATGGTCCAAAGGCAGGGTTGAAATGAACTTCAGGATTCCATTCAGTTCACCCATCTCGAACAATGCAAAATAGATAAAACTACCCTCCATAATGAACAGTCAAGTTTATTGTTAAAGGTAGTTAGCAAAGGAGCTTTCACATCCTTTCTAGTATGTCTTGCAAGGTTTTCATTCTACTGCTTCACTGCAATCAAAAATGAGGAAGTAAAGGGCTTTTGAGAATGGAGAAGAGGGATTCTTTCCACATCTCTATGCCAGGTAAATTTCATGCATAATCACTAAGGAAAGCTATCCTTCTTGTGCCTTAATTAAATAAGCCTTAAGGATGAAGTACCATGAGGGACAAGGTCATGGCAAAAACTGTAATTATTTCTAGAGCTAATGATTTTAAATGATGCATATAACTTGCATTTAATAATCTTACCCTGAGTGGCAGGTGCTATTTTGGGCTGTGTCACTTGGGAGAGGGCTTGTTTGGACACATTTCATCCCGTGTGTCTACGTTGCTTAGTGCAAAGGTTGGTGTGTGGGAAATGTGGCTCAATATCACGGCAAAGGAAAAGGTTTTACTTTTTTGTTAGGACAACTAAGATTGGAGAGGATGGTAGAAGAGAAACTGAAAGAAGTGAAAAGAAAGAGATAATGTGTAAAACAGGCCAGAACAGGATATCTCTGCCTATCCACTGAGTATGAAAGGGTTTTGAAATCAAGATTCCAGAGGATGAAAGAGTTTCTTCCAATTAGAAAATTCCCAAGGCAAGAGTTCATCCCTGAGTTATAATATATCATGATTCCTTTCTTCTTTGTGTATCTTTTAAAGGCCTAGCCATGGAAAAATATATTTATCAAAATATTACTGTAAATTTTATCTTTATCTTCAGAACTTAAAAACTATCAGCTGTGCATATAATCTCCAAAAATTGTGTATTTCATAGACTTTAAGGTTCATGAAGAAGGCAAGAAATCTGTGTGTTGTGAATACATTGACTTTGTGTCCCTCAGTTTTTCCAGTTATCCACAATTTAGATGAGCACTGTGCTGATATTATAAATTATTTTACACTCTTATTGTTTATCAGGAAAAACTATACCTCTGGGTATTCTGCTTTAGAGAAACAACTTTTTTCCCCAAAAGGGATCCAAGACATTCTCTGGAAGTGTTCATGTTATTATAGTTTGTGTACATCACAGATCACAGCTAAATTTTCATATAATCTAAATTTTCATACTAAACTGCTTTTGTTATCTCATCTTTAAATGCGCCCAGGTAAAAACCACTTATGTGGACTCTTCTATATGGAATAAAAACCCCAACAATAAAAGAAACCCATAAAACAAAGAGATCTTAATTTCATGTTTACCAACCTACACCAAAATATTACAGGATGAGCAGTCTACCAATATTCAATCATTTACTGGCTGTCCTGACTAACTGAGGAGGTTCCATGTGTTTGAAAATCTGACACTCATCTATAAGCAGGGCTGGAAGGAGGATCCAGGGAACTCCAGGCCTGTCAGCCTCACACTGGTGCCCAGGAAGTTTAAGGAACAGATTATCTTTGGAGTCATCACTTGGCACAGACAGAACAACCAGGGGATCAGGCCTAGCCAGCATGGATTAATTGAAAGACAGGTCCTGGTTAACCAACCTGATCTCCTTCTATGACGAGGATCCAGAAAACAAAGGTTATTACCATATTTACAGTAGATACTCTGCCTTGCTTAGCAGTGGGTGAAAGAATTAGCTAGACCATTTGAGTGGAACTTTCTCACTTTCTGAGAGATTTGACTTGGCTGCAACACAGATGGAACAGGCTGGCAAGCAGTAGCAAGGAAAAATTTTGTTCAGTTATGGCTCATGTTGTGCCTATCGGAAGAACTGATATAGACTTTGGTCACTATATCTGTCAATCTCACACTTCCCACTGGTTCACAAGCCAAAACAAATGAAGTAAGTAAAAGAAGAAGGTAAAAAGAAAAAAAATTTTGGAAAATAAAGAAAACACTTGAAATAGTGAGAATAGTTCCAATACACTGATTACTTACCTGACAAGGTTTTAACAACAAGATGATCTTCACATACAGATGTTACAGCTCAAAATACTTTTAATATCATTTGGGCTTTACTTGTTTTTTTCTTTCCTGCACTGCCCACATTTCTGTGTGTCTCTCTTTAATCACATAGCACTTAGTGTCTCTTCTGCCATTCTCACTAATCATCACCTCTGATTACTAATGGCATCAGGTCTCCCTATGATTTGCCCTTTGTGGCCAGCTACTTTTAATTTGGTCTGCAGCAACAGCAAAAATGTTAGAGGCCAATTACAGAGCAAAATGATGCTTGGCAATAGGCCTAGAGGTGTATATTTTTGATGACTTTAGAAATAATTTTACTATAATTATTTGCTAAAACTATGGGGCACACTAAGATTTCCAGTTTGGGAAATAACTTAGAGATATTAGCACTCCACTCTGATTTAATCTACTATTTGAATGAAAAAAATATCCAAACCCAAATGATTTTATATTAAAGTTTTAAAACTGATGAGTGGAAATCCAACTGGCTGAATTGCAATTCTAGACATGTATTAGACACCTTTTATGATAATTTATTTACATGAGTAATACTGCTGCAGTGTTTATGTGAATAAGTGTTAATCAAGGAGTAAAAAGTGTTTTGAAAGAAATTGTTCATAAACAATCATGAGGTTTTCATTACTAGATTAGATTGCTACTAATCTTTGTTGTATATTGTCTGATAAAACCCAAGAAGATAATCTTAGGAAACAGCATGATATGAATAACACATCAGTTCTTATGGAGGTTTAGTAATTTCTAGTATATAACTGTTATTTACTATCTTAAATAGAATGGTAATGCTGCATTGTAATGTCAGACAAGAACAGAAACTGCAGAGAAATTTACTTTAGTTCTACTCCTGGTTTTTCTGAATGTCCTGCATTAGTAAATATACATGTAGTAAAATTCATGTAGTGAAGGAAAGGGCAGATCACCTTTACTGAGATTGAGTGAATAGGTAGGTCAGTGATTCTTTATTTTACTGTAAACTTACATCCCAAGTAGAACTGCATCAACCACATAAGGATTAATTTAGCATTGAAAGAAGGAGATAAGGACTAATTTCATATTGAAAGGATATAATTCTAAAGGATAGATCTTTCTTCACTCATGCCTCCAACAGCTTTGCTTAGAAGCAAACAGCACTACTTTTCTTTTGCTTTGAAAGTGTTGGACTTCCTTTTTGCTTCACAACTGCAATTCCTAGCAGTCTACTCCCTTGTATACTCACACACACACAGAGTCTTCTTTTTATGCTGAAATAAGGTTCTGAAATGAGGATGCTGAAATATATTCTGTTCATTGTTTCATAGATATTTCAGTGGAATGGTATTTTCTAAGGCCAAGCCTGAAGGTCTTATAACCACTGCAAATACAACTACTGAGTGAAATGCTGCCATTTCTTTCCTTTCTTTCACTGAAAATTATCTTTGATCCATCCTTTATAATTCTTGTTATCTGGTACCACTACTAGTCAAGGGAACGACTGGCCTTCTCTCAGAAACAGCAGTCATATGTAAAGGCATAATAACAACTGATTCTAAAGAGCAATAGTCAGCTGTGGACAGAATGCAGACCCAGCAATAATAAGTAAAGTTGCAGGATGAAGCCAAGATAGAGTCCTCTTAGCAGTAAGAGGATTTTGTACCGTGTTTTCTGGGAGCTGGTTCTAATAGCACCTGTGATAATTCACTGCTAGTGTCCTCAAGAAAAAAATGTGTCATCTTTGCCTAGACAACCCATACCTGAAGCTGTAAATACAAGTAAAATTCTAATAAATTCTTAATAATTCTAAGTGAAATAAGCAATCTCTTAGAAGGCAAGTCAATAATATTGCGTGTCACTTGGGTTAAATTTCTATCAGTATTTGCAAAAAACACTGTAAATGAGATTAAATTATGCTCTGATAATCTGATTTCCTCTTACCAAGGAAAAAAAGTGGCTTCCAGATAGGAGACAAGAGTAAATCTATGGCTATTACAATCTAAAGATGGCACTTTCAGTAAGAGGATATTAACATTCATCAGTTGATGGTAGCAGATCATGTATGTTCTTGGGCACTCAAGGATGAACCTCAAAGACACTATGAGGCTGAGAAGCTATGAAATAACCTTGTGTACATGATAGAATATATTGGTCTCTTTATCTGAAATATTACAAGAGAAAAATTTTAATACACATTATATAAAGATTTTAAAAGTTTGAAGGGTACTGAGAACATTTTCCATACCTAGAGGACATTATAATTGTAACTTCTTATGTATATAGGATGACGTTTTTCAATTTTGTCCTAATGGTGCCAAACTGATGACCTTGAAATCTCTGAGCTCTAAGCACTCCTTTGCTGAACACAACAGAACAGACAGAATTACTGAAGGCTTCATTTGAACTGCAGCACCATTTGTCTGAACTTTCAGCCTCCAGGGATCTGCTCTAAGTAGCAGTGGTGCACATTCATAAGGATGTCACTTTTGGTAGCAATTTTTATGAGAATGCCTGAGGAACTTGTTCATTTCATGTAAACTACTAAAAAGATCTCTGACAGATCTTTTCAAAAGATCTCTGACTACTTTTATGGATTTGAATATATTAGCAGAGGAAGAGTCATGTTACCTAAAAGGACATCACATAGCACAGAATATAGATTACTCCTCTCTAAAAATTACCAATAAATTCTTGTAATATATAACCCATTGACTAATTTTTGAGTATTCAAGGCAGAACACTGATTTAACTGAAGAATTCTCAGTGCACTAAAGTACATGAATCTTTAAAACAATTCTGTCAAGAGATGAAATCACCAAAATTCTGACTCATGTTAAAAAATAAATAAAGATGTAGGCCATTGCTCACAAAATCCATTATAAATTGAAATGCTTCCCACTTTGCTTGGACCATGAATAAAAGTAGGGAGATTTTTAACTTCCTGCTTCACTTTGAATCAAATTTTAGTAGTCTTACAAACTTGTCTGAAAGTGAACAGAATATACATAGTGTATTTGGCCAGGTCCATCTCACTGAACATCTAATTAATTCATTCTGGAGTGATATAAATAATAAAATATGAATAACCTTTTTAAGCTATTTTTCTTTTGAGACATATTTTTATCAGTGCTTTTTTAACACATCAGATCTTCTATTGATAAAATAAGTCTAATTTAAATTGAAAAAATGAATTTGAAGCTTCTGCTCTACCTAAAATAATTGGTTTGCATATTTTTCACAGGTTTTTCAGTAGAATTGATACAAATACTGAGTTCTCCAGCTGAGATTCAAAAGACCAATTGAATGTAACAGAGAAGAGATAATTTAAGCTTTTCTTGTAACTAAAATTTCAAGAAGAAAAATGCAGATTTTCTTTTTAAAAGTAAAATTGCAATGCACATATTTGAGATACTCCAGCATTAACTTTCTACACTGTTGATAGCACTAGCAAAGGTTTGCTGATATAATTTAGAAACACCACAACTTAAACACACAGATTATGGTTTGATCAAATGGAAGAGATTAAGTGTATTTAGGGAGTAATCTGATGTAGAACACTTCTTTACTCCATTCAGTTAAGTATGATTTCCCCTTCATATACTGACTGCATAAAAATTAAATTGACTAAATTTAATTTTTGATCCATCTGGCCTACTGACCATATTTCCAGTGGGAGTTGCCAGGAGAAACATTCAATATTTTGATGACTCACAAACAAATACACAGCTGGAGAACTTTTAAAAAGTTATTCATTTTTTAATTTCTTCATTTTTTTCCTAATCAGTAAGTCTCTAACATTTACCCACTACAAATGCATCCACATTTTTCTGCCTGCTAATCTTGAGCTGTAAAGTCTCTGCAAAGTAGTAAAATCTTGAGCTATACAGCTTCACAGAAAGTCTAGGTTTGATTTATTTCCTTATTTGGGTTTCTTTCATCATTATTCCAGCAGTTTTGTTTTTTAATGTGGTAGCTGACAGAACATTAATATCTCACACTAGTAGATAGATTTGTTGATAATGAAAGGATCAATGGGCTGAGGGTGCAGTCTGGTTGAGGTGTCAAACCTTTTTAGTACTGCTGATATTCTTCTGAAAATCCAAACTATAAAGTCAAAAGTACAGAGAGTTACATCAAAGAATTTTAATTGCAGCTAGATTGGTAATAGAATTGCCCTCTCCTGGGTATTCTTAGAAGCTGAATACATGTTTTTTCAAAGTCAGCAGTTGCACTTCAGTTGTTTCACCAAATCAATTAGGAGGTTCAGCAGAGCATGACTTAACATCTATCAGAAGAGTACTAGTATACCAGCACTTTTCTGGCATAAGAAGCCACTTTGGCTGAAGAAACGGTAACATATTTAAGCACTGAATCGTCAAAACATGAGAATGAAAAATGGAGCATTAGTGCAGCATGTGTAGAGACTAAAGAAGTCTAATTCTTATTAAAAGTGGCTTGTTGACATAACACTTATTGATTTTACAGGAGGCAGAACTTGAAGCAGAACCAGATCAGCCCTTCTTCAAGAGTTAGTTTACATGTACATACATAAGAAAGAAAGATATCTAGTGTGCATTGAGAACAAAATTGGCAGTGCTGAGATGACTCAGTATATGTAGAACACAGAGGACACTGATGTAGTAAATAAGTTAATAACTGAATGCATTAATAAATCAAGAGCTCATTCTATGAAAACTAGATAAATCATAGGAAAGAGATTGTAGGCACTTTGGAGAACATTGTGTCTCCTCACACTGGAGAACGTTGTGTCAGAAGGCAGGGCCTATATCACTCCTGAGACATGATCTTCTACTTGTTATTTGAAGCCTCTCATGGTCTGCAAGCAGACTACACTAGTGCTTACTATTCTTACCATTGGAACTTCTATCACCAACATAGTCATATTACCTCTTTTTGTACAGTCATCTCACACTCATTCCATTTCTCTCTTCATAGAATCAGCTATTTTACTCATTATTGTTTCAATGACCATTGTTTTCTCCCCATATCTTCCTTCTTAAAATCTGTTTTGCATAATTAATCAGACTCTTGGAAAAGACAGGTTTACAAGGATAGAGAGGGTTCAAATAATCGCTTCATATGTGTAACATATTATCTCTGTTTAAACTTCCTAGTAGGATTACTGGACTTTGCAGTATCATGATATTGTTGGCCCATATTTCATATCTGAACCACTCTAATCCATACATTGTTTCTATGGAATTACTGCCCACCTGTCTCTCTGCAATAGCATTGGTTGAAACACTCTCTACTGTGTTTTACACACTTCTGTTTTCAGAATGCATTGTCAGGCTGCAAAAAACCTTAATTGCTTGCCCTTTGGTGACTACCCTGTTTATGGGAGGAACAAATATCAAATAGGTCTCCTTATGATAACTATTCAAGACTTAATGTCTAAATCCTTGTTGCAGATCCATTTCAAAGGATTAATTTGGCTTTCAAAAATATTTAGCTTTGAGAATCAACTAGTTGCTTCAAATTTTACTTTGATCATGAATTTTGTACAGAAATGGTGAGGTCATAAAGAAAAACTTCTGCATTCTTTGTACTGTAAAACTGAGAGAAGCATGGAAATAATAAGGCTGTACTTAAAAAAGTTTGACATAGAGGCATTGAATTTTTAGGTTGCCAGATCAAGAACTGAAATGAGAGGTGTTGTATACACAAATGACAGGAGGGACTCCGACTCTCTTTTGATGAACTATCATGATCACTTCCTACTTATATTTAGTGTTCTTCTTGGAAGAAAAAGATATAATTGGAGAACAGACTTTTTTCAGTGTTGCATGCCCTGTGTGAGAGGTTGGCTTTCTTACATGCTGTTTCCCAGTTAGGAATTTGGGACTCTCTCTGTGCTGACTTGATTCCTTGATTGTAAATCACTTATAGGCAATAACCTGTGGTAACACAGTCAATAGACATGGTTGTGGTTGCAGTTAACTGCCAAAGGCTGGGATAGTAAATAAATGTGACAGGAAGGAATGTAAGTACTCAGAACAGATTAACTGAAACATAAATTAAGGAGGTAGTACAAATGAAAATACTATATTGAGAAAAGAGCTAGGAGCTCATTTAACAGTAGCTGATTTTAAGGAAGTTTTATGTAGAACACAGAAATAAAGACATAAGGAAGGGGAAGGTTATCCAGTGACCAGATGGGACGTGAAGCATAGCAGGGAAAAAACACTATCAAGTTAAATTTGTGCCAAGAAAGCAGCATTCCACTTGTGTTAGAACCCCACAGACGACACTGTTGCTGGGCTTTTTTCCTTAAGATATTTGAACTAGGCGCCATTGACTGCATCCAGTTTACTACTTACTTTTTTTCTATAAACAATGACCTTCAAGTTATATGTTGATTTGAATTTCACTCATTTTCTTGTCAAATTAAATAGCTAATTTTTTCACCATTTCCTTATCCCAGATCTAGTCCTGTCTATAACAATATGAAGAAATTACAATACCAATTTGAAAATATATTATTTTGAAAAATAAATCACATTTTCAGTTTCTTTTTGAGCTAGATCATTACTTTAGATAATAAAAATAAAACTAGGATACTTCTTTGATCACTTTACTGTGAAGTCTGCCTTAAAAACTTCTGATAGAAATGTGAAATTGGTCAACACTTGTGTTCGTCTTTGCAGCTGCTTATTATTGCTGCTGCTCATCTTAGCATTTTTAATGGTGTCATGTTCCAAACATTCCAGAGCTTAAAAGTAAAGGTGATTTTCAAATACAGAGGTTTAGTAATCCTTTCCTTGATTTTCTGCAGCAGCCTAATGAGAATGACAAGTCATTGACAGAGACTCTTGCAAGCAGAAACTTTTCCTCCTGTTAAATCTTTCTCATGGCTCAGTCTAGACACAATATTTTAGATCTTTTTCATGAGCAGTGTGGATAAAATGGAGATTGAGTCAAAGGGAACAGCAGTGCAAAGGCCGTGTACTTTTGCAATGACAAGTATTTATTTGGCTGTGAATGTAAAGTGCTGCTTTAATGGTTGTTCTCTGTCTTCTCTGAGGCTGCAGCAGAAGAGCTATGGGATAGATGGAATCAGTTCATAGTCTATTTATACTAAGTAAATGCAAACTGTGGGAGGCAGATGAGGGATGTGTTAGCCTAAATAAAAATTATACTAGGACTATTTTTTATGACATCAAACTCTACTCTAGGCAAACAAAGTAAATTTTTTTTTCTTTGTAGTGGATTTACCTTGGTTGTTTGCCAGACATCCCCCCACAAGCTACTCTCTCATTCCCCCTCAACAGGAGGGGGAAGAAAATGAGAAAAAATTCATTGTTCATGATAGAGACCGAGAAATCAGTTACCACGTGCCCAGGATAAACAGACTTGACTTGGGGAAAATCAGTTCAATTTATTGACATTTAAAAATATAGTATAGTAGTATAGTGAGGAAGTAAAAAGACAAAACTAAACAGACTCTTTTCCCTTCTCCCTAGGCTCAACTTCACTCCTTTATACCTGACTCTTCTATTTCCTGAAGCCCCAAGTGGCACAGTGGTATGGGGAAAAGGGGCTATAGTTAGTTCATAACACTCTTTTCTATTCTTTCTTCCATGTGCTTTTCTCCCTCCTTCACCATGGAGTCCCTCCCACAGGATGCAGTCCTTCACAAACTGCTCCAGTGTCCATCTTTCTTCAAGAGCTGTGCTAGCATGGGTCCTTTCCATGAAGTACTGTTTATCAGCAATGCCCTGTTCCAGCATGGATGCTCTCTGGGCCAGAGAGCTCTGTGGGCTCCTCTCCATAGGCTGCAGTTGATTCCAGAAACGAGTTTTGATGTGGGCTTCAGCATCATTCAGTCCTGACGATGATCTTCTTCACAGGCTGCAGGGGAATCACTGCTCAAGCAGCTGAAGTACGTCTTCCTTCTTCTTCACTGACTTGGTGTCTGCAGAGCTGCTTCTCATATTTTTCTCACTCTTTTGGCTGCTTCTCATATTTTTCTCACTCTTTTCTCCCACAATTGCTGGGCAGCATTTTTCACCCTTAAATATGTTATTGCTGAGGTGCCACCAGCATTGCTGATAGGCTCAGATTTGGGGACCTAAATGGAGTAATTGACTCCAGCTGACACACAGAAAGCACTGAAGCCACCCTGGCAGCCTCACTGTATCCTTCCTACCAAAGTCTTGACACATAAATAAAATGTATCTTGAAAAAGTTCTTATATTTTTAAGGTATTTATGGGACTAGGAAGAAGATGTCCACATACTAGCCAAGAAGAAACAAGTTGCTTTTACAATGACACAGGGACTAAAAGGGAACAGGACTTATTTTCCTGGTGACTGTGGATAAGTTGTTAAGGCACTTAAACCTTTTTATTTAAAACACCTCTCAAATTGTATTGCTATCTATACTCTGTTTATAAGAAACATTTCAAGTAAAAAATTGCAAAAATCAGTTGATGCAGGCAAAATTTCAACTAATTTAAATTTTTTCCAATTGAGATATGGACAACGCAAGCAATAAATGCAGGCCTTTCAATTAATTTTATTGCTTAGGGTTTTTTGCTTTTCTAAAAGTATATAATTGAACCTTTTTTGATCCCTTTTTCCTTTCATTTACTTCAAAAGCATAAAAAAATTGCAAACCAAATGCTGCTAGGTTCTTCATTTCTTCTGCCTGAATGATATAATCACTGTGTGCCACCCCAAGGTTTAAGGAAGCAGATGCAGCAGTTTCCATACATGCTTGTACAGCTCTGAACCAGGAGGCAACAAACAGTGTTGACAGGACAGGTCAAGTTTATGAAACATGTAAGACTTACCCTCGAGCTTTGCAGCCAAATATAGAAAGAACTTATGTATTTGACAGTTATTTTTAAAGATTCCTGTAATGTGAGTCTTGTTACCTTTGAAAGAAGATAAAAAGCACAGGCAGACAGATGCATGAACAAAAAAACAAACAATCTTTTTCCTCCACTGGACTTCTGATACTGACACTATGTTTTGCAGAACATCAATGGAACAACTGTGTGAATAATATTCATACAGAAAATGTCTGCCAAGGTTGTCAAAGAAGGGTATGTCAGAGTTAAGAGATGAATCATTCCAGTTCTCTAAGACAAGTGATTCTAAAGAAATTCACCTTGTTCCACATTGCACGCATTCCACGAATTTTACGCAAGATTACTGTCAAAGGAAACTGAATGTGCAGGTCAATAACACCATTTGTTTCCTATGCAGATTGAGGACAACACATGCCAGCAGTGCATGCCAAAGTAAGGACTCAGGCAGAGATGGAGTTTTGCAGACTTTACCCAGGCTTCACTGAGCATGGCTTTTGGGCTGCTGTAACACAGCAGCTCCCTGATGGCATTCCATAGGACATGATTTTGTGGTCTTATTTGCCGTGCTAAGCATGTGTTTTCATTTGCTTAATATCTAAAGCTGTTTGTGCATTAATGTGTGGTTTTCTAACCATACTGGGAAAACTCAGGCTTCTGAAAATTCTGGGCACTGGTTTTTTGCACAGGTTTGCAAGCCTCTCCCAGGCACTCACTGCATTTGTGTGCATCTGTTCCTTTCCTAAGTGAATTACTGAAAACCTTCAAGACTGAGAGAATTAAACATTCTTAAAATGCCAGTATAAACACAATGAGGAAAATGCTTGAGAAGAATTGTAAGCTGCAATTTTTTTTCTGAGGTTCCTCCTATAGTAAGCATTTTAGAAAATAAACAGAGACATGGCTCTTGCCCCAAGGAACCCTGTATGTTTTACAGTCTTTACAAGACATGAGGAAAGGATATAATCAGGACATTCAAATCGTATTTTGCCTTCACCCTACTGTTCATTTAGTTAATTAAGTCAGTTTTATTTGAAGAAAATAAAAACATTTTACCAGGGTTTTGTTTTTTTCTTTCCTTAGCTAAGCTGCAAACTTGTAGGTATTTTAGGAACACAGATATGACAATAGCCTCCAGATATGAAGGCTGTTAACAAGTTTACAGGGAACACTTCTGCTTCTACATGATACCAGTGGAAGCACTGCAGTGGGACTGCAAGAATATGGACACATTTGGGAAAAACATGCTACAGAAAATGTAAGTATGACCAAGAAAAAGGCACTACAATGAGAGTTAAGCCAACTGAGACAGCCTCTGAATTAATTAATCATTTTATTATGGTGAAGCTAGAAACCCTACATGATGCTATCCTACTTGAAGTAGCACATGAAAAAGAATGTGTTTAAAAAAGTCAGCATGTACACTAAATTTTCAAGATGATCATGCTGCATTAATCTCAAATACAGACATATTGTAAAAGAATATTTTTAAATGGCCTTCTGATTAGAGAATTGAGTATGTGAAAATGCCTTTCTCCAGCAAACCATGTCCATTCCCCAAATTTAATTTGACCTATTTTCTTTTGCATCAGAAGTATATTTTCAATAATATTTACACAGGTTAACAATTAGAGATTTATTTATAAATTCTATATTGTTTTCATCTAAGAAAAAAACCAATAAAACTGTAGATTGAAATATAGCTGGAGTCATTAATGTTCTATTTATATGACTATTAGAAGAAAAAATAAATGTATGAACTTACTGTTTGAAAAACATGAAGAGATGATGAAATTGCTTAATTCCCAAGTACTCTGTGTGGAGAAAATCTGAACTACTACAAAGAAACCAACTTTACATGACAAAATGAGCAATAGTCTCACTTCATGTGCCATGGAACCAGAGAAGTGCCATATTGATTAGGCTGGCTCTTAAGCTATGGGAATACTTTGAAAGGTGCATTAGATCAGGACCTATGCAGAAACTCTGTATATCTGGACAGTTTCCAGGGGTTAATTTTTATGGAGTTATTACGAGATGTTGCAACAGAAGCAGAATCTGCACTATGCTTAAGAGCTGACGAGAGAACTATCCTCAGTAAATTTCCCTAATCCCATCTTCAACGTACATAGGTTTCCAGAACCTAGGAACCTGGGGTGGTGAGTTCCACAGATTATTATCACACCAGAAAGTACTTTTCTGCCTTTTCACTAGAGCAGTTTCCTGACAATTTCCCAGATAGCCCTCTAGTTCCTGTGCTGCTGTTTTATTTTCTGCTTTCCTTTTATGATTTGTAGACATCTAGGACACAGCCTATTCCAGCTGTCTCTTTTCCAAATTGAAAAGCTTTATTTAGTCATTCCTTGTATGGTAGCTCTTTCCTATCAGAGTTATTATCCTCACCTCTGTCATCTTAGATTTTATGATAGTTTTTAAGATGACATACCGGAACTGAATGAATACTCAGCATATGGAAAAATAATGTAAAAACATACCTAGTCCAATGTTCTGCTTTGTTAGAGCTTTCTTCCTAAAAATACTATGACTTGAAAAATCAGAGCATGGCATTTTTTCTGAATAAAAGCTACATATAAAGTAATGTTACATTTGGTCACTTATTTTAAAAGCTATGCCAGCCACCTGGGAATTTAAAAAGTAAGGGCTTACCACTGCAAAAATTTATGTTTTCTTTCATTGTCCTCCTGAATTTGTGCAAATAGCTTATGGACTTTGTGAATGGCTGCTTATGACTTTGTGAATGGCTGCTCTGTTGTAATTGAGATGCTAAGTCTGAAGCCTAATAACAATGTAAATAAAATTGTTATACTATTCAAAATGTGTCATTTCAGTAGAAATCCTGACATGCTTTGGAAATATGAAAGAAGATAGTACACAAATCAATACTTTACATTTCCCAAGTTCCATTGTAAGCATAAGATTTTAAAAGGCTCTTTTCCAGAGTTTTATGTTCAATTTAAAATGTCTGTTTAAGAAATTGTGTGATTTATTTTTGATAGGTTACACTGGTGCCCTGCTATAGCTAATATTTTGATGTTTGCTAGCATTTTGTTTGCTGTTTCTTTTAGTGTACATTTTTAAAATCTGTTTAGAAACCTCTGCTTTTCATAAGTATTGCAAAGGAAACTATTCATTACTAAAGCCTTTCTGATAAAGTATAAAACCAACATCAGCGGCATTACTTTGCACATGCCATGGACATTAACGATACAACAGTAATATGCAAGGTCTTGGATAACAATACCTCTGTTACCCAGTAGCGAAGTTATTAATGCATGCTATTAAAGTATCTGCACATTGCTCTGATTTTCCTCTTCTTCATTTTGTAATCCCAACATCTGACTTCAAGCATCTGTGACATAGCAGTTGTTTGTGCCAGGAAGGACTAGAAGGGAAAGCAGCTATCATCACCACAACACTGAGCATTGAGAATGCGATCTCTGATGAGAACATTCTGAAAGGCCACTTCACAGAGACGCTGCCAATGGATTTTTTATGCCACCATTGCTGCCAAAGTACACTGTAACCCATCAACTTATTTCATATTGAGTTGTCTGTAGGGTATGCCAGTGTGGTATGCCAGATATGATTCAGCTGACTACGTTCACATAATATTAAATATATGTGTTTCATCAGAATGAAATAAAATGCCAAGCTAATATTTCAAACAAACTTTTGCCTTTCAGTGGAAACCATCTTACCAATTAATTTCAGGTGTTAGGCTGCTGCAAAATTTCTTTTCAGCTGCAATTTACTCATAATTATTGATCATGAACATTAAGTACTTGACATTTGTGTTGTAGCAAGTAAAATGAACACCATCTGAGACAATTTTGCAGGAGAGCTATGTATCTGTATTGAAATCAACTGGCCCACAGAAAAAAACCCAGTCCTTGATTATATGTGTTACCTTTGATATAAGAAGATCCTACAACTTGGAGTTTCCTTCTATTTGTTAAGATCAAAGGTGAACTGTACAGTTATGTTGAGTTTTATCCAATAATGCCACTGTCACCACTGAGTGGTGACTCACTTCAGTAAATGAAGATGGGCACTGACAGAAGACTCAAGCTTGGACAGAAAAGATTTCTTAAGCTGCATTAGATCATCTTTATCTGTCATTCCAGACTTAGGCCATCCTTGTCTCTAATGTCAGCCTAGGCCAACATGTTTGTCTGACCTCAGCAGATTGCCTGCTGTCTCACTAGGAAAGTATTCCTAAAACTGAGCCTTTCCTCCCCTTTTATTTCTCATATATTGTAGGGTCTAGGAGTAATCCTTCACCTCATGTGTTTTTCCTCTATAAGTTTCTTATCCTACTCTGCATAACAGAATTGCTGTGCATTTTTAATATGCCCTTATAATGAAATCCAGTGAAATTCATTTATGAAGCGGTCTTTAGCTAATCTTAGACTGAGAGAGTTATCATGGGATGCTCTTGACCTTTCCATTTTAGAGAATAAAGCACAGCTGGGCACTTGGATTCAAGTTCTATTTAGCAGAAGAAGAATGAAAAAGTTCAGAGGGCTTACAGCATCAAAATGTCAGTCAGCATTTTGTCCCAAAATCCATTCCCAGGGGTTTGGGTTTTTATTATATTTTTGGATTGTTTATTTATTTGTCTTTTTGGAAAATGTTGTTGCTGTTGTTGGTTTTGTTTGCTTGCTTTATTTTAGTTTGGGGATGTTGATATTTTTATTGTTTGCTTGGTTGTCTTCATTTGGTTGGTTCTTATGTTGGTTTGAAGGTTTTTTGGTGGGTTTTTTTTTTTGGTGATTGGGTTTTCTATCTCCCCTACAAAGTAATATGCATAGTTCAGGCTGGGTTGAAATATTCTTTGTTTCTATGTGCTCCTTTTCTCATCCAGAGATTATGTCTCAGTCACATTCTTCTGTCTAGATTTTTGTATCCTTAAGTATGTTTGCATAAGGATAGGAGCAGAGTGTTTCTATTTCAGTAAGGAAATATCTAAATTTAACAGTCTCTGCAAAATTTAAGCTCCTTCATTAACTAATGGGTAATTAGAATCCTGAACAGAACAACTGAAATAAGGCACCAGGCTAATTCTGAAGAATCAAACCCACAGGAACTGCATTAACACATGCTTAAATCACCAGCTACATGTCTGCTAAGAGAATTCCAGACCCCAATTGTATAGAATTCTTTGCAGAACTACAGAGTGTGTGTTGTACATCTCACAGTTAAGAAAGTGATGATTTAGATCAAATAAACTAATAACCTGTTGTGAACACATAATTTTGTAGAAGCAGAATCAAAATCTTATTTCTTTCAATAAAATTTGAAGAAACCCTGTTCAAATACTCCAGTTATGCAGTTTCATGCTGCAAGAACAATGAAATTACAGTTCACAGAGCTTCTCTTTCTCAGTTTCTGTGGGTAGGATTCCTTTTATTTCAAGATTTTCATATTCAGAAACCAAGCTGTAGCATGCATAACTGTTTACACAGAGCTTTCAGGGAGGTGAGAAGCAAAAACTTTGTTTTCTTGCAACAGTATCCACCCCAAATTAGAAGTAAACTTTTTTTCACAGTTACATATTAAGGTGTAATGGTAAAAAACTAATTGTGAAGTGCGTGCAGAGGTAAAAGAAGATCTAAGTGCCCCATGCAGCACCATTTTCTGTATGAGCCAATATTTATAGATAGTCCTGTAGAATGGCAAGGTTTGCTACCAATGCAATTGTATGTATGGGATAAATTCAAGATTCCAATCCTCAAATTGGTGGAACACAGGTGACAAATAAATTGGCAGGAATTTCTCTTCAACTTAGTTGATGGGGGGTTGATAAACTGTGACTTTCTTTTCATTACCTCAGGGAAATGTCCAAGACATCTCTAATTGTAGTAGATAATTACAGGTAGACATTTGCTCTCCTTCATGCTATGACCATCAAACCATGTCCTAATTTGACAAATTTTACATAATAACATAATTCTACAAAATGTTTTAGGTCATAGCAGTAAAAAATGATCCCTCTACGAAAAGAGTTCAAAAATATTTTCCTTTTTTCTTCGTTGCAGATGCTTGAAGTACATAGCTATAAAATTATTTGTGAAAAAATCCTATAAAAATAAGTACTACTCTAATATTAGGAGATACTGGGGTTAAATAATAAGTGAAATGGCTCAGATAAAAGATTGTTATTTTCTATCCTTAATATTAAATACATAAAATATAATTAGGCATCATGCTATTTGAAATAAGAAACTCTCTTTTAGGAAAGATAAGAAATGGTTTTGAATGCTATAAATAATCTCTATACCATGTCTACTAAGGCCCTAGCAAAAATTAAAATCTGAGCAAAATAGAATCTGAAAACCTCATCATCTAGTTATAATTAAATAACAGTTATTCAGCAAATATGGGGGTTTCATCAAATTGATTTTTAGAAAAGATTTAAAGGAAGATGAAGGCTATTGTCAAACCTGTTAAGGAACAGATTCTAGGGGATATTTTGTCACACAATTCTATTTCCCTGTGTATATTTTGTGTTGGTCAACCAATTGTGTTGGTTTTCTACTGTCTTGTTCAGCTCTCTTATCTCCCAATCTTCATTTTCTAGAGCAATTACCATTTAGTAGTATTTTTTTAGTCCAGTTAGAGCCTCTAAATATTATCTTTGTCTGAAAGAAAATAATACTACATGTAAAGTGCAAGACCTAAAATAGTCTAGAAGAAAAAAAGAGAGTGGAGATATTGTGGTCAGGCAGTGTTGTAGGAGAAAGGACAATCTGCCCTTAAACTGTAGCCTATATTTCAAGGTAAAACATTTTCTTTTTCTAACTCTGTGGACAGCAACACAGGCAAGAAATGGTCCGTGGAGATCATGGAGTCTTCCTTGAGAGATACTATTAGGAACAGATTAGAAAAGCACTGGGGAAGAATAATATAAGCACACTGATTTTTCAACCAGTGAAAGAATTGGAGAACGTGTGAACATTGCTCTCTGCTTTGAATTTTAATATCAGATGTTAAGAGGAGCAATAGGTCTCACTTTTGCTGATACTTGTGCAATCTTCCCTGTTTTGCTTGGTAAAAACTGTAGCGTCCTGCAGAGTGCTGGGAAAATGGAGACAGAGTTCAAACAGTTTTGGCCAGAGAATCTGGACAGGTTGGAGGGATGAATATCAACCTTTGCAAACAAATACCTAACTGTAGAATGATTCCAACAAGTAGTAATACTGTGCTATGAATCATGTCCTTTCCTAGCAGTGCCATTCAATAATGCTCACACTGCAGAATGATACCTTACCATGCATTGGCTTTGGCAGCCAGTCTGTGTCACCCAACTAGTGCCCAAAATCTCTACAGTTTTTTTCCTCTTAAATTTGATGTATTTAAAAAATACTTTTAAAGCAAAACAGAAAAAGGTTTCTGACTGCTTAGCAATTCATTCCTCTACGAAAAGAGAGAAGGTTTAATGCTTATTATTTGCAGTGATATAGCACCCCAAAATAGGAAACAGAAACAGCTCAATGACTGTTAGAAAGAGAACTGTAAATGGAAAACTTCTTTCTGTTATTGTCACCCCTACCAGAAAATGCCCATGAAATGGGTGTCAGGTAGGGATCAAATGTGATCAATGTCAGTCATGATATTGATTACATTTTCTTTTTAAAGACAACAAAATAGAAAGGTTTCATCTATTGAACCATTCATGCTGAGAATGAGTCAGGTAAGACTTAAAGCACTCTAGGCTTGTTAATAGTGAGCCTCCAGACTTTCTTTCCTACAGTCAAATACTGTTTAATTCTAAACAGATCTGTTTTGAATTTGGACTGAGTTTTATTTATATCTAAAAATAAATATTGTAGGAGTGAGTATTATTTTAGGAATTCAGCAGGGACAAAGAAAAGAACAAGAGGATGGCACAATAAAGATCCTGGTAGAGTTTCTATTATCTCCCAAAAGAATTATAGCTACATTTGGAGATTTGTGCATTTCAAATTGCACAGGCTGCTGCACTATATGTGAGCTAATTTTCAGAGTATAAGCTTTGACCAACCATCAGACAGTCTGATTAGCATTTTACATGAGACTATTTGAATATACTCTAATTAGAAAAAGTATAGACCTAATGAATATAGTGTAGTTAACAGCTATAGTGTATAGTCGTCAACTATTCTGTAGTCAACAGAATATAGTGTAGTCAACAGGATAGAAAAATCCAGGGGATTTACCTTATTCTGGTAAATACAGTGTTCTACTTTCCCAGTGAGCATTAACCAGATAAAGAACATGCAGTCAGTAACAAAACCATCAGATGAACAGCCAGAGGCTTGACCCTTGTGATCATAAAATTACTTTGCTTCATTTTCATGAAGAGTACAGACCAGTGTCTTGGGAAAATAAAAAATTAATTCTAAGTAGTATTTCTTCTCTTTCATTTCATTTGGACCTACTTCTGACATTATATTTGACTCTAAATTTTAATATATGTTGTGATGCAATAAATAGCTGAAGAACAGATGTGTTGCAATTGACATATGGAGGAATTTATTTTCTTACCTGATAGAAGAGTTTTACATTCAATATGGAACCTCATGTTACATCAGCCTCAAGTGAAACTTCATCAAAGTGCCCAGTAGGGTGTTGCTATAAGTTATTTGCAAATCTTGGGTAATCATAAAGGATTTCTTTCTCAAGGGATTATTCCGGTTTGTCTATAACTAATATTCACTGGAGACTTTTACAAATATTGATTTAATATTATATAGGAAACATTATCTGAGTTATTTCTGAAGTTCTGGGTACTGTGCTTAGTAAATACCATTTCTGTAAGGCTAATTTTAGAGTTTTTTATTTCCTTTTTATTATTCTGACTTTTAATATATTGTATGCAATTTAAATTATTTAGAATGATAGACACTTGTACATACCATCTAATGTCTTACATTTTTCCTTGTTCTAGGAGGTGACAACTTTAAAGTACTTGTTATATTTCCTAGAGACTGACTGTAATTTGACTTGAGTGTAATTTATTTGTAAATCATTGGCTTATATTCAATCTAAAGTTAATCTCAGCTACTCTTTCCTTGCCATAAATGTTTCCTAACTAGAGTAACATTACAAAGCAGAGATTTGAATCAAGAAAGAGATCCCAAAGCATTTAATCAGAAATTAATATCTTATATGAAATGGAAGAGAAGCGGGGTAATGAAGGATGGAAAAAGGCCTAAAGAAAAAAATAATGCATTTTTCTTCCCATGCTCTGAACTTTTAATAATATATGTAGCTTCTGAAGTAGATTAAATATGTAAGAGAGTTTTAGGAGAGACTCCATTTCAGTACCTTTGGCCAACTAAGACTTAATATAGTCTATTAAGAAGCCAATGAAAACTTTAAAATCACAGTGAAATTACTGCTGAATAAAAATAATTTTATGCCTTTTCAAGCATCCCTCATGGAAGGCATCTTATGTCATATTTGTATTTTGAGTTAAGAAATTTCCCTTATTCATCGTAACTTTTCCTTTTTCCTAAACACACACTTAAAAAAATGTAAATTCCTTATTGTTCCTTATTGCATATCTCTTCCTATCAATGTTCATTATTCCTAGAAGAGGACAGGACTGACTTGCACACCAAAGGATAGATTCATTGATACTTGCAAAACCTACATTCTGTCTGATTTATCTGTGACCAGTCATAATGAAGGATTTAAGTAATGAAAAAGTTGTAACTACAGAAAAGCAATGTTATCTTTTAGTTAATAACACTGGAAACAAAAATGAAAAAAATAGGAATCTCCAAATGCTAGAAGTCTCTTTTCCCTTGGTCTCTTTCCAACTGTTGAATTTCAACATTTTTTGAGACTTGTGTCAATGGAACATGCCACATTCTTCTGCAGGGGTGTTTGCCTTCTGAGAATGTCTCCTGTATGTGCCAGTATTGTTACAGATCTCTTGGAGTGTGCCTATGCCTGTGTGCTACTCATTGGAGATCAGAGAAAGGATAAATGTTTTAATAGATACTTTCCACCTGATATGAAGGTGAAGCTTCATAAGTGATTTGAGCTAGTTCTTTCCTAATTTGGGATCTTTTGTTGCATTGTGGCGGTGATAGTTGCTCACTGTTGGCAAGAAAGAGCATTTCTTATCAGAAAATGTCTTTTCAGTGGCATGGATATGATTAATAATTTTGACCAGTACTCAGGTTTACCTTTTTTGTTTGGCTGGTTTTTGGTTTTTTTAAAGTTTTTAGCTGATTCACAATTTTGAAATTCCATGTAGCGTTTCATATACATGTTACACGTCTTGCTGTGTGACAGTTTCAATTGCACCTTGCCTTGGTGACTGTGCAGAGTGATCACATGTTGGTCTTGAAGCAGGTGCAATCACACTCACAAAACCCTGCTTTAGAGGTCAGGGACTCTTTCCATTGGGTTTAAGCAATGATTACTGCGGTGCAAATTCAGAATTACTGTAGTGTGGGTAATACTTGGTTTAGACTCTTTCTCTGTTTTGAGATTTTTAGTATAGTTATCTGTGATCCATAGTATCATTTGTGGATTCAACACCATTATTTTCCTTAGTCTTCCTACTGTCTTATCAGGCTTTGTGATGGATATCTCTGGCACAGAGGGAGACATAACAGTCAGTAATTGCCAGTTGGAAATCTATGTGGTTCATAGTTCTGTGTAAATCAATGCTTGTCAAATATGAGTTTCAAGTACCTCAGAGGCTGCCACTTATTATGGTGTATGATCCTAGGGGCATGTTGCACCTGATCCTGTGTAATGATGGTTAATCTTAGTTTTCTAGGAGGGCTAAGATTCTTCTCTTAGACAGACTCATGAGATAATGGTGTGTCTGTAAACATGCTTTTCACCTGTATACAGCTGTAGCACCTTAGGTGCACTGCGTGCTGCATCCAACATTGATACACTGAATGAGTGATGGAGTGATCTCATAAGAGATTGGGCAGAATTGATGAAAGCTGTATATTTTGTTTTCCCATATAAAGCAGATATAACAGATGTTAACAGATATACATCAACATACTTCTACCTTTTCCTCACGAGTGATAAGTGGTCAATGTCATGAGGATGGAACAGTATGTTGTGTATGCTCTCAGGAGAATACTATTCTATCACTTCAGAACCTTAGAATAAGGGCCTGTAAATATTTATATTTAGACCATAAAAAGACCTTAAAAGCCAGAGCTAAAACAGATTGTTTATTCTTTAATATTTAAAAAATGAATAAATGAAACAAATAACAAATAAACAAATAAATAAAATATTTATTTTGTTTCACTCTCTATGAAACTAAACAGTCCTCACACATCCCAAATATTTAGAGAGCTAAGAAGATGAGCCTACACCTGCTCCCATTTATTTCTGCTGAGAACTTTCAAATACAGAAAAATATTAAGTTTGAGCAGGAAACCAAAAAATTGGTGCCAATGATTTACATAGGTAAATCATTGCCTTGGGATGTATTTTGACAGTTTGAAAGTTCATCAAGCAAATGTTTAAAACAAAGTATAATATAGTTTTATTCCTAATTTCTTCTAGCTGGAAGGGTGTTATGGTACAATAAATAATAGTAATTTTGTTTTTTACTGTCTTATTTATCAGAATGTGCTTTGCAAATACATTGCTTTTAGTTATAGCAACAGAGGCCATGTTATTGCTTCAGCCACATGATTTGTGATATAGAATCAATATTGAAAAAATAATGTCCTAATGGGTTCTGATACAGCAAAATCCTGTTTATGAGAGAATATGAGTTGTCTTATTTTCAGTTAAAATGTTTTCCTGTGATTTTTTATAATACTGCCTATTAGTAAACATATTTATTGGGTGAAAAAAAATTAATCTACTTATTAGCCATTCCCATTAGGAATTTAGCTGATGCAGAGAAGAATACATATGGATTTAGGAATGGTGGTGAAAATTAGGAACTCTTATTATTTGTACTGAATGGAAATTAGTCCATCAGCTGTTACTTGGCACAAGATTTGTTTGGACACTTTAGGTCTGTTTTTAGCCTATGCTTCAGTCTAGTTTTAGACTATGCTTGAGCCTGTATTACAGGACTTCAAATGTCAGCTTTATTGTAGATGTTAATTGTATCCTGGCTTTGTCTTTAATTAAGTCACTTTCCATTTTGTAAAACAGGACAATAATAGTGAACAATTATAGTGGTTTGGAACTAATGATAAGTTTAAATAAGGTCTCTGCCTCTAGTCTAAAATCTTTTTAGACTTTTTTAAACACCCAACTTTATTTTAAGACAAAATGCTTTTTGTTCAGTTAATATAAACTGCTCATTAGAGAATTAATATATGAAATACTTGCTAACTTGCAATCAGTGCTTGTATAGGTCTATTTAAGATGTAGGTCAGGATAGGTGAACCTTTGCTTCAGAACCTCCTGGGTACTGCAGTAACAAAGCTATTCAAGCCCTAGATATATTAATATCTTAAACCATGAGAGTTCTCACTCCCTTCTAAGTCAATAAACAGTGTATATAAACTGCTTTTGTTGAAATATTGTATTTTAATAAAAATCAGTTTGTTAAAAGGGCTAGTAAAGTAGAATGGAAGCCAGAATGGAGAGCAAGAGTCTTCTGTCAGCTTTCTCTACTGTCTAAAAAGTGCTGAAGTTCCATGATTCTTTGAAAAACAAAAGGTAATAGAATACATGCATAAATTTCATCTAATTAAAAGTTAAACTGTGCTGCTTGCTAGGGCACACAAAATCTGTTCACCACACTCTTTTTGTTTTACAGCCAAATTTTGTAGTAGAAAATAGATTTTGTAAGGGCATATGCCTTCTTTTGAGCTAATAATATACTGTGAAATAATAATTGAGAACTCATAATGTTAAATCTAAGAGAAAATTCTAAAATTCAACTTCTTTGAGAAAAGGAGTTGTAACTTCATGTTAATGTGAGCATTTGCATCACAAGTCTGCTAGGCTTGTTTACACAGGTGGTGGATGAATAAAATCTGCCCTTTTTTGAATTGATGTCGATAGAAAAGTGATAAAGAAATTGAGTCTATACAATAAATTCTACTTCTGCAATGTATTATACTAAGAAAATTGGTGCTTAACATGTTGTTTTGATTGGCTCTTTACAAATAAGAAGAACAACTGCTGCTGTACCTAAATGAAGCTCTTTCCCAAAAGTAAAAATATATATATATTATTTGTTTGTTATGGGAAGCCCAGCACTGGAAATAATAGGAGGCAGTACTGAGTAACCTCTCTGTCCTGGCCATTCTCTCTCTGGGCTACTGCAAAAATTAAGACTGGCCTGGCCAGAACCAGGACAAGAAGCTAGGAGCACATGGTTAATATAAAGTGGCAAGAGCCACTTTTATTTGTAAGGGATGTGTTGGGATGCATGGGGATGCTCTGAGTGTAACTGCTGTCTGACTGCAAGGTAAGTCAAAAAAAAGAAATCAAATTAAAATCATGGGAGCTCTGGTGGTTACTATAACTGGGGAAAGGAATCATCAGCTTGTCTACTTGCCACAGACCTAAGCCTTCTGATTCTTTTTATATGCACATTAATTTACATCTGAAATGATAAATTGGAGAGTTTGATGTTTTCTGCCTAGACAGTAGATAGCTTTACTTACTGACTACCCTGAAATATCAGTTTCTTGCATGTTGCCCTCACTTTGAGCCTTCCCTGGAACACATATAACTTTACAGCTTGAACAGTTTGGCCAGCCCCTGGAATCCTAATTCTTGATGATGGAACATGACAACAGTTTGTTCCCTAAGTAATCATGTCATACCACAGGAAAGTTCTTGGCAGTGGCTAATCTCTAAGTAATCCCATCACAGGGAAATTCTTGGCAGTCACTCCTTGAAAAAAAAAAAAACAACAGGGAAACTTAGTTTAAAATATTAAACCACATAGATAACATGATCACATTAAAAAATAAAACAAGACAGGATTAAGTCAAGAGAGGGAGAAAACCAGATCTGATTGGATTTTTTCCATTGCAAATTAAAGTACAGCTGCTTGGGGCAGAGACATGGTGCTAGGTTCTTCTTGCAGTAATTAGAAAGCCAGTGATGCCAAAAACTGTTTTCCCATCTGCCACTCAGTTTGCAGGATGTTCCTAAAGCCCCTCTCAGAAGGCTGGTGTTCACTAATCCCCGTCAGCCATGAAAATAGACCTGCAGCCACACCAACAAAACAACCCCAGAAAGGAAACTGGGAGAGTACTTCCCTCTGTGGTCATGTTGAAAGTCTCAAGAAGGCCAAGCCTTGATCCTGAAAAGGACAAAACCACTGTTGATGTCGGTGGTTCCTATGAACATGGAGGAATGGTGGGCCTTTCTAACAATGTTTAAAGTGTTATCTTTTTATCAGTTTTGAGTTGCTTTAGAAATAGTCTTAGGATGTTTTGAAATCAGACAGATTTTATTTTCAAAATATCAAAATTCACAACTATGAAGAAAAGGTACTTAGTAATTTTCAGTTTTTGTGATGAGGAAACAATGGTGAATTAACTGAGTTTACTTGAAAAGGACTAATAAGAGAGGAGATCTCTCCTACTGGAACATAAGATCTTAGGCCACTTTTCCACAAGTGCAGTGTCTTATTCTATAATACAATTCTTTAAGCTATTCTGATTGTGTACTTGTTTGAAGATGAAGTTTCTATTGGATAACCCAATTGCCAGGCTGATATCTATATTTCCCACATGGATTAGAACTACTTCACTAATATTCAGTAGATAGAAGTTAAACTGATAAATTTTAACATTAATATGCTATAAAAAGGCAAGGGAATATACACTTAACATGACTAAAAATGCTTCCATTTGTTTTTTGTTGCATGTGAGATGAAAGTTTCTTAAATGTAAGATGTTGATTTTTGAGAGACTAATACAGAGGGCTATTACTTTTTAAATCTCTTATAAGCAGAGATATTTCAGGTATTTCACACTCATTAAGAAAAATGTGATCCAGTTCCTTAGTAAAACTAATACTGAACTTAAATATATAACACTAAATATTATAAGGCCTTATAACTTGATAGATTTTTATTGATAGATTTTAATCCATATGTAGTTGGCATGAGTTTTATGGCATTATTAAACACATTTTCACTTTGTCATCATTACAGTTTCTCACATACAAGATTGCAACAAAATGTTTAACTCTGTTTTGTTGCATGGACAAGTGAACCTGTGCTGTATTCATGCCAAGGTGTTCTCTCAGTGTGCAGAGTATTCTGAATTCGCAGTGTGTGACAGTCAGACTTTTCAGAGAATTTAAGGAGAGAGATATTCTCACAGTCAGCTCCAAATGTCTCAGCACTATGCAAGTAAATAACTAGCAGCATGAAATCCTTCAACTGAATAGCTGATGGGACTCTTTAGCTCTGGCAAGACAGAAATTGGTTGCCAATACCTGAAATGGCAGAGAATTGCAGACCAGCCCCCAACAGGAGACAACCATTGATCCTGAACCACCCACTGGGTGAGCTGGCAGAGCCTCCTGTGACAGACAGAGCTCTTAGCATGGAGGTAGAGGTCATTGCACAGCATGCTCATGGGCATGGCTTGCTAGCAATTTTTGGAAATGTTTCCAACATCTCCACTGCCCAGCAGCATTTTTTTACCTGTCTCTCAGCCTTTTTGGATGAACTGACAGTCCAGAAACTCAAGAGAGCAAGCAATCCTGTGACCTCTGCGGCAGCATGCAAACAACACCGTATGCACAACTAGTGCTCAGCAGCATTAATACAGAGAGAGAATAAACTTCTTTCAAGCAGTGGCCTAAATCAGCTACAAATAATGGCAGAAGAAAATGTATCTCTTTGGCCTTTCTTGCTTCCTTTTTGTTCATACCAATGCTACAATACAAATCACATGACTACACAGAAGTCAGCTGTTTCTGTACTTTCTAGAAAATCACCCTCCAGAGGCAAACACTAAGAACTTTTGGTCACTGAGCAAGTGGTTGAAATAATTGCACAAAAGAAATACTTGTAAAATTAAAAACACTTAATCATAATTAATTAGAATATTTTAGTATGACATGCTTGAATGCATCATATACAGATGAAGTTTCTTGGATGAATGTTAATAGCTAGAGTACCATTGTAACAGGTTAAGCAGCTATGATCAGAAGAAACAGTGTATATCTGGGAGGATTTCTCAGTTATTTTAACAGATTTACTACTAGCTCACTACAGGATTCTTGGCACATAACCCAGTGTTATAGAATCATGGAATGGTAAGGGTTGGAATGGTCCATGAAGTTCATCCAGTCCCAATGACAGGGCAGGAACACTTCCCAGTAGAACAGGTCACTCAAGGCCTTATCCAGCCTGGCTTTGAGCGCTACCAGGACTGGCACCCACAACTTCCCTGGCCACCTGGTCTCAGCAGCCACGCAATTCCAGTGTCTCAGCACTCACAGTAAGGAATTTCTTCCAAGAATCTAACTTAAATTTTCCCTCTTCCAATTTGAACCCTTTACTCCTTGTTATATCACTACAGTTCCTGAAAGACTCCCTCCTCAGCTTCCCTGTAGGTGCCCTTCAGATATGGAAGATTGTAATTAGGTCTCCTTGCAATCTTTTCTTCTCCAGGCTGAACTGCCCCAACTTTCTCAGCCTGTCTTCACAGGGGAAGAGCTCCAGTCCTCTTGCCAAGTTCATGTTGTCCTCTGGACTTGCTCCATCATTTCCATGTCCTTCTTATGTTGTGGACATCAGAGCTGGATGCAGCACTCCAGGTGGGAACTCACAAGAGCAGAGTAGAGCGGGAGAATCCCCTCCTTTGCCCTGCGGGTGCCACTCCTTTGGAGGTAGTCCAGGATTGGTTTGGCTTTCTGTGCTGTGAGCGCACACCGCTGGCTCATGATGGGTTTTTCATCAACCACCACACCCAAGAACTTCTCTGCAGGGCTGCTTTTAATCACTTTGAGCTTTAGTGTACTCCCATGCTAATGATGGAAATCAGGCATATTTAACTGTTCTGAGAATACACAGAACTCTGATTTAAACTGAAGGTACATCATTTAATGCAAAAGAAAGCACTTTTGGCTGTCCATGTGGGTGTTAGACTGGCTGTTACCAAACTTACCAGATACTTTAAATTACTAGAGAGTTCCAGAGAACACTGTATGTAATAAAATTGAGTTAAAAATTAGGTACACTTCACAGCAAAGTGTTTTTAACATTTTTCATAATGGATATGTCATGAAAGAAGATGTTTACCTTGCAAAAACTATAATTTTGCCAGGCCAGCAGAAAAATCAACCCAAAATGAATCTCCACTCATGATACAGAAGTAATGACATATGAATATATTTTGCAAAAAAGTAGGAATGCAGGACAGCTTGATTTATTACATAAATAAATGTAAGGCGTATTAGTAAGATTAGTGTATAAGGGTGTTAGCACAAATCAAAATATGCAGTACAAAATTCAATTGCTTGCTGCACAATAGAAGTACAGCACCCTAATGGAGAAGATATAGTATGTCATAAAAAAAGCAGAGTGGTTTCCAAGTATTAAATATATTAATGTTATTAATAATAGGGTAGTGCAAGATCTTGTGCCTGTTCTTATTAAACATACTCATTAATAACCTGAACCTAAGAGTAACATTTTTAATGAAATTTGCTGCTACTGATGACTTTGTGAAGTTTCAAGCCCTCTCAAAGTATATTAAGACACCTAAAAAGCCCAGCAATAGGACTGAAATTTAATTTAGAATCAGTCTGTGAAATGCATGTGCTACAATTTTGCTATCTTCACTGCATAATGAACTGAAGTTTTACAATTCCAGAGACATACATAAATATAACATGCTTATGAAAGACATCCAAAAATGTGGCTTCTGTTGGAGGGAAAAGCCTGAGAATCATGAACCTTAAACACTAGACTGTGATAGAAGAGCTATTGAAAATTATTTTACAGTGCAATATGGATGTATTTTGGGCTGCACATACATATGCATCCTACAACATGGCAGGAACATTTTATCTACAAGTCTAGGGTGCCATAGGACCCCTACCTTCAATATGTGCACACCATCAGACACATGGTGGAGTAAAAAAAAAAAAAAAATTTGGAAAAATGGATATGATACCTGCATAATAAGTCATAGCCGGAATACAAAGTTTAAAGTTAGCAAATTGTTCTAGGGAATCTGCAGAAGTGTGAAAACAAGCAAGCATGCAAAAAGTTCACAGAGCTAAGGATATCTTACCTATGTCAGAAGTATAAAAATTATGAGTAAATATCCATTAGTGCTTTTAAATGAGAAATGGCCAGTTTCTGTATCAGTCACAGAAGTTTTGGAAGTGATGGTTAGCTTGGGTCTTCTGTATGGATGTATGGTCTGAGGCCTTGACAAACAGTTTCTTTACATGGGACAATACCTCTCACAAGAAAATAAGGCAGTTGTATCATCTGGTACTGCAAAAGCTAAATTTGACAAATAATGATGGAAAAGCAACAGTCCTTGGAGTTGTAAAGATAGCTCAGTGGATTAGGAGGGACGTAGAGATCTTCCCCCAGCTTCTATAAATATTATCCATATTTTTATCCATGAATATCAAGTTCATATGATATCTGGTATGTTAAAGATATTAAAGCATGAGTTTTTCAAATTTCACTGAAACAAGCCACAAACACATTTATATTTTCACCTTTCATAAATTTGAAAAAAGTTGTATCTTAAAACACTGTATGAGAAGTATCAAAGCAGTTTAAATGATTTGTCAGAAGTTAAATAGGAAACAGTCACGTATTTCATAGGAAAGATTCACCTGAGATGTTCCTTTGGCTTGTATCTGTGCTGTCATTACAGCACAGTGCATACTGTGACTAATATTGATTCACGTGCTGCTCAGATATGTCAAGATGGAAGTGTTCAAGGCCAGGTTGGAAGGGGCTCTGAGCACACTGGGCTACAGGAAGACATTCGTGTCCATGGCAAAGAGTTTGGAACTAAATGATCTTTGAGGTCCCTCCTAACTCAGGCCCTACTTTGATTCCTTGACAAACAGATGTTTTTTAGAGATCATAAGTGCCTGGTGGGCTGCTGCCAAAATAGTTTAACTGCTGTTAGTGCTATAGGACCAAGAGATGGGAAGGTGTCCACTGGGTTTTATCCTTGTAAGTTATCAAAAATAATTGAATGTAAGACCCTGTTAGTGTTTTTCACAGTAAATAATATATTTGCTGAATGTGTTAAATGTTCTCTACACAGATGATAAAACCTTAAGCTGCCAGTTACAGTAATTTTACTGCAGTTTTGTTACTGGTTTTCTATATCATACTGAAAATTTTTCAGTGCTTTAGTGAAGAGGAGAAATTTTCCTTCAGCATGGTGAGGATTTCTGGTATTAAAATAAATTATATATCGTAGAGTGCAGGCAAATAAGCACAGTAATGCCAAGTTTAATATACAAATAAAAAGGCCATATATGCCACTATTTTGAAAAAAAATAGAAGATGAAAAAGTAAACTGAGTTGTCAAATGATGCTAAATATTTTCAAGCCTCTCAATTATGTGGCAGTAATAATGACTAAAAAAATATAAATCAACACACCTTGCTCAGCACATCAGAACAGTTGTGGGTGATGCAGCAGCTTGAACCTGAAGTTCAAAGGAAAGTAAAAGTTTAAAACTGTATGGTATCATATTCAGTGTCCCATGGCACATAAAGAGCAATATACTGTCATTCATGCTAACATTAACTACTATAATATTTCAGGTAATAGAGTATATGTCTCTAAGGGATAATACATTCAATTAATTAGGGATCACAGTCAGGAATAGGTTCTCAAATAATTTCTGCTATTCCCCACAAGATAATTTCAGAACTGTCAGTAATATAAATGAAAAACTGTAGCAACGCTATCTGGCACTAATTATAGCACTTACCCCTACTGTGATAGTAAAGATTGCCTCCTGCAATGGTAATAACTAACATTTGAATGGTGCCTTTCATCTCCAAAAATCCCCAAATACTCTACAAATTAGAAATTTGATCTTTCTGGGTATATGCAAATCCTTGATGAAGGATGTCTGAGACAGAAAGAGTATTGCTTTTTTTAACATCTGTGTGTCTGATGACCCTGTAGACTTTATCCAGAAGCATACATTGATTTTTGGAAGTTAAATTACTCAGACTTAAAAAATCATTTAGACATGAGGAATAAAACCAAGTGTGCAAACCATATCTCCAAACCCTCAAACAGTGTTTATTTAGCACAAAAATATTCAAAGAATTGTACTTTTTAATGAAGTTTCTTTTCCTTCCTCCCTCTTTGCATAAATATAATTTTCCTTTACCCAGTTACTCACCTGTAAATATACAAAACTCCTTGTAGCAGAGGCATGTCTCAGTATACATATTTGTTATATGTTTTTACCAGTATTAATTCTACCATCACCACACAGGAATAACTCCCATCAGTTTATGTGACACATTTAGAAATAGGAATTTATTAAACAGACCTTCTTCATGTTATGACTGAGCCAGCCTCGAGGTTAATAAACGATATAAATGAACTATTTTTCTAGATTGAAATGACTGCAGAAATGGGCTATTTTATCAAGGCAAATGTGGCTACTGACAGTGACATCTGGGCTGGGTATGTCACTGAGACACAGGCACTTATGAAAAGATTGAGGGGCCTTTGCAGATCCTCAGCAGTGAGGAATCTGTTTTCTGGCTCACCTGTGACTCAGTGGTAAGAGCACCTCAACTAATCTTCCTCACGAGCATGGTTATTCACCTTGCTAGAGGAATGAAAGCTCATTTTGGCTTAGCATTTTTTAATACAGAAGAGATAAAACTTCACTTCTGATTTATCTTTTTTAATGTTAAACTGTATTTTCTTCATCAGCCAGTGAGATTTCATATAGAGGAAGGAAAAGTTCTTGTTCATTGCAGATGCATAACACCTAAGCTGGGGCTCTGAAATTCTCAGAGAGCTTTAGAGAAAAGTCAGAAATGTAAGTGTTTGCAAATTTAGGCTTTAATCGAGGTGCTAGCCCAGCTTTAGCAGAGCACTGAAGTGCATTTTTGAGACTAGTTTACTTTGATGGAATATAAGCACCTGCTTAAATTGAAACACATATTTAAATAAGCACCTGCTTAAGTGATTTGCTGAAATTGAGTTTCCACTACTCTCTCTGGGAGAGCCTTTATGCCCTTCTCAGCAGTAAGCATCAATAAAGAGACCTGATTACATTATAAAATGTCTAACAAATACTGTTTAATGCTGACTTTTTAGGTCATCACTGCTGGGAATAGCAAATAGTTTTTACTTTGCCAGGTGAGATTAATTTCTAAATAAATGAGGCTACAAAGTACCCTACACAGCACCTGCGGGCTGTTCTACTCCTGTAACTGGAGAGATAAAACAGATAATGATGTTTTTTAAAATCTTCCAGTTTGAAATATGTGGCAATATCTTTTGTTTATTTTTTTCATTAAAAAAGAAAAGAAAAGAAAAAATCACAGCTAGAAATATTATAGGTAAAATAATGGGCAATGATTTCCTCTTGTAGCTGTGCTTTAAAACAAAATGCTGATTTTTTTTTTTTCTGTCTGTAGTGTTAAAATATGCCAGCATGGATGTAAATGGAATGTACAAATAGAGGAAGACTGACCATCTCTCTTGAGAAGAAGCTGCTAGTTTCTAATAAATACCCTCACTATTTGGAGCTTTCTAAAAGTTTTATTTCAAATTGAGAGAAAACAAGTAGTCTTTATTAACAAAACCTAACTGCTGTCAGTGCAAGTAAAGTAAGGCTCACTTATGCTATTCAAATTTAATGGTGACCAGTATGAATCTGCTCTACTAATCACTTAATATTATTAAATTCCCATTAAACAACAAATCTATATTTTTCTTTGACAATTTTTATGCATTGCTTCATCATTGCTTCACAGTAGGTGTCACCTACTAATATGATTTTTTAGAAGATTTTGCTTTGAAAGAGACATAAAAGAGGCTGACAGAGATCTGTCATAGAGGGCCTGTGCAGATAGGCCTGTTGTGAGATAGCGCTGGTTCCCTTACCACTAAGAGGAAGTTACTGCCTTTCCTTGGGTTATTGGGTTCTTAAAAACCCATAAACATAAAAATGGAAAAAACATGGGAAAGAAACCTGATAGAGAGGATAGGGAGGACTGACTGTCTTTAAATGGCTGAATACACTCTAGAACGGAAGGGGTCTGCTTAGGATAGATTGGTCCCTTCCCACTTCTAATCCATCCCCAGAAGAATCTGCTCTACTGCTGAAAGGAGTGTGACATAGGTAACTACTGTCAACCCACTCAGACAGTGTTGGATTAGTGTTCAGTCAGGATTTAATGAGGGTTTCTGTGGTAAAGTGCATTTAACTCTGCCATACCAAATTTTAGCTCCTTGAAAAGGAATATATTGAGCATTTCCATAAAAACTTCAGTGATGAACACAAATATTAAAATTATAATCTTTGCAGTTTGACATTTCAAGTGTGTTCCAAATGCATCCAAATGAGGTAGGAGGAAGAAGATGGCAAAAAATACTTTCAAATATAGATGTCCAAACCCCAATTTGAAATTAACACATCTGGGATAACTCACCTGAAAATTCTGTTTGGAGGTCAAACAAATCTTCCATTTAACACATTGCTCAATCATCTATGAAAATCAATCATCTATGAAAATCTCTAAAATAAATCATAATGAAAACCAAGAAAACAGATGCTTTCAATTGAATGCTTAGAACCCCAAATCACTGTTTTTCTGTATAGAAAGAGATTATTTTCACCTTCTTGATTCTTGCTATATTTTAGCATAATTTTAAAATATGTAAGTTAAAAAAAGAAAAATAAAGAGAAACTCATCTGTTTCTTTGAATCCTTTATTATGATATATAAATTTATACATTATATATATGAATATAAAGAAAAAATGGCCTTCTGAACATCTGAGAGTTTCCTCAATGTATTAGCACTTTCTAATTACACTCCAGAAGAACGACATTCATGATTTTTCAAGCACAACTGTTCATGACTTTGCCTTCTGTAGAATGTGGTAAGAAATTACCACTTGAAATAAGAGAAATATGGGCACTTCTGCAGTCAAAGATTTCTGCAGCCCTGTTCCTGTGTGGCATAGATTTGTCCTGCTCAAGCCATTATTAATTAACATGATGCCATGAATAAATGAAGGTCTAGATAATCCCCCTGCACAGAAGTTTCAACATTTTCAAAGGTTTTGCTGAAGCCTTCTATGGTATGCAGTTCAGATTTTACAATGTGTGAAAAATCAAAGCACCTTCCTTTTTTTTTCATGTTTGTTTTTTTTTAATCCGTGTTCATGAAAATAGGTGGGTGAAAGACAGTCTGGGGAGCTGGTTGATCTTGGAGGCTGTCTTGTGGTGCAGAACTGAGTATTCAGAGTTGCTTTTGGTTGTTTGATTACAATGAAATCTCAAGGCTGCTGACTGGAAAAAATCCACTTTGTTTTGTAAGCCAGTTGTAACTTGATGCAACAATGTCTTTCTGTGCAAGTACCCAGAGAAATATAAATGCCTCAGCAGGGTGTTAACGTCTAAGCCGATAATATAATTGTTAAATTGTCCAGTCCCAAATACTGTTACCTTCTGGCCAAAAGGGGAAGCTATTTTTTCTTTCTGTATTTTACTTTACTCAGTAGTGGCAAGCAATTATCTCCACGTTAAAACTTTGAAAAATACAGATTAAAAGTGAGAGGATGAGGTTAAAATGCTGAAGAATCTTATTTCCAGCTAAAGGAATAATTTAGTTCTCATAAGTTCAGTGATAACAGAAAACATCAGACTAGTCTTACTTCCTTTTACATTTTATAAATAGCTGTTCTAGGAAAAATGGACTCTATAATGTCATTTGTTTACGTATTTCTGTAGTTCACCTCTTCTCATTTTCATTTAAGAAAATACAAGCCCAGCACCTTACTTAACCTCAAATTAACTTCTAACTCAGAATCAGGTTTCTCTACTCTACCACCTATTTTTCTCTATTGAGAAAAAAGCCCCCATGTACACTATATTTTTGCAGCTGTATATAAAACTTAATAGGTTCCATTGTACATATGATAGAATTAATTTTTTTTGCCTGAATATGTTATAAGTCATTGTGTCAAAGACTACAACTCTCAATTTGTCAAGAAATGTAATGATCTATTTAATTCAGAACACTCACAGTTCATTCAAGTAAGCACCCTACATGTTGGATCAGTTTCCATTTCCATTAGTCTATAGGGTCAGGTGCCTTCCTGCCTGCCTTTCCTCTGCTTCTCTCTTTCTGTCTCTCTTCCTTTCACTTCTTTATGTGTGCTGGTTTTGTATTATAGCAACAGGTAAGCAGCTTATATATTCATAGCATGTAAGAGAAACCCAATGGCACTTCTGATACAAGAGCAATTCCCATTTGTAGATCTTGTCTCACAGTTCTGCCTCAGGCCAGAATCCAAACTCGGCTTCATCTTTTGCTCATTAAATATATCTATTTTTCATATAAGAATAAAATTCTTAACAGATTTACTTCCTTGCGGAAGTAGGCATCAAAACTCAACAGTTAGTGAAAGAAATAACAGGAGATCAGGATTACAGACAGCCTCCTCAGTCACAAATGTTCAATTCAAATAGTCATGAGTCTATGAGGCAGATAAGTTGTTTTGCTACATTATAAAATTTGCCTCTAAGCTTTTCTTTATGTATGCATGCAACGAACATTTACAGTGGCCTAGGCAGAATTACTCATTTCCACTTGTTCCAGCTGTTTCTAACTATTTCTGAACGTAGCACTTACCAAAGGAAATGCAACAGGTTATTTTTTTTAAAAAACATGTAACTTTTCCTATGGCTGCTTGGATTCTTGTCACTCGAATGAAAGAGTTATTTTGAAAAACATAAAAGTCCTTGACTCTATCTTTTTAAGCCCTTTTAAGGCAGAAGTGCTGCTTGCCTTTTTCCAACTGTTTGGTATTTCTTTGCTATTTCTTTTTGCAGCCTTTAGACTGGGTCTTCCATACTTTTGCTGAACCTCCAGCCCTCTTGGGACTAAAGCTGACATGTAATTGTCATTGTAATGCTTTCAGGTAAGAGCACGAATCAGTGCCGGAAACTCTCATGTTCTACTTTGAGGAATCCAATATGAATACTGTGATTCACATTATAGAGAATGCCATATAAAAATGAGATGCCTATTGCAATGCTGCATTAGCACTTTTTGACTTTGCACTGCTCTGAAAAAAACAAATTAGCTCTGTCCCTGCCCAATGCTCACAAGAACACGTGTTCCAATGAGCTTATCACCACAGCACTCCAAAGAGGGGCTATCAACTTTAGAGGCTTTCAAAAATAATTCCATCTTTCCTAGAGAGAGACAATTTTGTGAAGAGGGAAGATAGGTCTTCTTTTCCCTTCACATAATTCAGCCGTTCACCCCGAAACTGATGCGCAACTTCATCTGTTTCCCATCAGGCTTCCCTTTCCCTGTTTTTGAAACAGTAACTTACAATTTTTTTGTATAATTCCAAGCCATGTTTTAGCAGACTGTGTTTCCTGTCGTTTGTTAATAAAGGCTAAGGCCAGTGTACCTCTGGGTGGCGTGCTAAAGCCTCAGAAAGCACAGCTGACTCTGCCTAAATTGTCTCAGTCTGACCTGTGCAGTGACATGTGCTTGCTCCTTTCATCTCCTAGAACTGGTAACTCTGATGTTCCATAGGTGTCCTTTTGAGTGTTTTCATTGTTTATTTTGATTATTTTATCAACTCTACTTCTCTTTTGTGCTTGACTTAACAAATGAGGCATAAAATATCATAAAAATAGTCCTTTTAGGGGGAGTATTTTAACAGTGAGAGATATTAACACAGTATCATGTAAAGCTGGAAAACAAATTGAAGATTGAAATAGATTGGAAACTCATAAATAACTTTCTTTTAGGCTTTGGTTACATGTAAATTGATTTATTTGTTGAAAAATACTGTATAGCTCCATTGAAGAAGCCGTAACATTCCAATGCTCTACTACTTGTTTTAGCTGCAAAAGTCTCATCATGCAATATGTGCAGTAAATTTTTTGAGGTAAATCAAATCCTCCACTAAACTATGTCCTTAAGTGCCACATCTACATGTTTTTTGAACACCTCCAGAGATGGTCCCTCAACCACTGCCCTGGGCAGCTTATTCCAGTGCCTAACTTCCCTTTTAAAGAAAAACTTTTTCCTAATGTCTAATTTAAACATCCCTGGTACAACTTGAGGCAGCTTCCTTGTTACCTGGGAGAAGAGACAAATCTTCACCCTGTTACAACCTCCTTTCAGATGAGGTTTGAGAACCTCCTATACCTAAATGCTGGAACACAAATAGTCATATATCTGTCCTAGGAAAAAGAATAACTGGTGTCTTCCTCCAACAGGGATGGTTTGCACTGCCAGCTATTCTCTGGCCCAAAGGCCATTTGAAAGTCAGGCAGAAGGATTCATGGATTCATGGTTCTGAGAGTGATAACCAGCCTGTTCTTCACCACCATTTTCCCCAGAGACTTATCAGAGCACTTGAAATTGTAGCATGTGAGCAATGCATCTCAGAATGATGAAAAAGGCAGCCAGCAGTAGCCTGTCACCATCAGAATAATTTATATAGCCCAAAGTCTTTTGCCAGAAGGCCATCTCAAGAAAAATGGCATTCAAGAACAGGTAGAGGGCCAGGTAAGTAGACCTAGTTGACCTCCTGTAACATCATATAACTCATATAATCTATGATTTGTAGTGTTAGAGTAGGTGCTCATTTTGTAGCCAGCACTAAACTTAATGCTAAATCTAACTTCCAAGTGTTCCCTTCATGTTTAAGTTGGCTAAGGACAGCTAAGAAACAAAATGTAAAATCATCTCTCTCTCTTGCATGGGAAATTTTGATTTTCCAGATTTGTTTTCATCAAAAATCAAGCTGAAATGCCAGAATTTCTTGTGAAACATATAATTATGCTTATATTTTAATTGATAATATTAATATATCCCTTTTCCCATAACATTAAGCTGAGTTGCCATGTTAGTCTATCTGGAAGTCCTTCTTCAGGGGCATATGGAAATAAATGGGGTCGGAAATAGAGAGATTTCCCAGGGGCAGTGTGACTACTTAGATCAATAAACAGACTGAAGGAAGACCATCTCCAAAACAAACATTTTGGAGGCCTACATTTTGCATTAAATCATTGTTATTATGAAAAACTGGTCATTCCTTATATTTATAATGAATATCTGTTCTGATCCTAGCAAGTCATCATTGTATATGATCTTCTTACAGACTTGTTTCTATGTTTACATTTGTATATCTATACAAGGTACTACATGTTGATTTAGGAAGCTCCAAACAGGCTGCAGACATTTTTGAAAATGACCCACAAAATCAGATGTCAATGAGAGATGATGCATAAGACAAATTAACTGACACCTGCAAGTACAACTCCTCAAAAAGCCCAGTGTGTAAGTATGGTGATAAGAAATAAGACAGTCCCTTTATTCATTCACCTCACTACTGCAAGTGATAGTTGGATTTTTTTTTTATAGACAATTTTCCAGGTGTTCTCACATTATCCTTATGGCCTCATATGAGGGGAAACCATGGGAGCCATCTCTACCTCACCACGATCTAACAGCAATATAAAACTAGGTTAGTTCTAGATCATTCCCACTGAATACGTACTTAAGCAGCTATGTATGTGTTTTCCAACTTAGGGCTCATAAATGGATTTATAGTAGTAATTCAACAGTAAAAATAATCTTGATATCATTATTATGACATTTCATCATGCAGTGTCTGCAATAATTTGTAATTGTCATTTATGCCATTGACTTAAATAGCAATTATACGTATACATAAGCCCATACAGACATAAGCAATGGGTTAAACTTAGAGGCTGGGAAAGCATTTAAACTTCCTGGCTGCAAAATGAAATTCTTTAGTAGGGTATGTAGAAACTGTCTTTAAACAAATGAGCCCATTGCTGGGTATCAGAATCCAAATGGGAAATGCTATTTAGTGGTTAGAAAAAAATTGTCTGTACGGTGAGGAATAGATTAGGCTACCTCACAGTGACTGAGCAGAGATAATAGAAGATTATATGAATGTGGAAATAGCAATTTCCAATGGGCCTTGTAACACTTGTAGCATGTATCCGAAAAGTCAGAACATGGTAGAATGGTTCTACCTTTCCTTGCTAAATAAAAGATGTGCTCCAGACATTTGCCTGACTGAACCTTGTGCAACCATAACTTTGCTGACTCTTCTGCTCTATTTAGGACTGGCTATTTAAACAGTTGCACTAACAGGAATGGTTTTATTTTGAACAGAGAACATGCCCCTGTAGCCAAATTTCTGAAAGTAGCAGTTCTAGCCTCTTGATTTTGTGGCATCCTCTGCACTATTTTATTTGACTTTCCAAAATAAAATTATTTGAAATCTTTAACTTTAAAAAAACCTCACCACAGAATCATAGAATCATATAATATCCTGAGTTGGAAGGGACCCACAAGGAATCACTGAAGTCCAACTCCTGGCCCTGTCAAAAGATGAGCCCAAGAATCACACCATGTGCCTGAGAGCATTGTCCAAATGCTTTTTGAACTCTGTCAGACTTGGTGCTGTGGCCATTTCCCTGGGGAGCCTGTTCCAGTGCCCAAAAACCCTCTGTGTGAAAAATCTTTTTCTGATATACAACCTAAGCCTCCCCTGACACAGCCTCATGCCATTCCCTCAGGCCCTGTCACCAGTGATCAGAGAAAAGACATCAGTGCCTATCCCTCTGCTTCCCCTCTGTGAGGAAACTGTGATGAGGTCTCCCCTCAGTCTCCTCTTCTCCAGCCTGAACAGTGACCTCAACTGCTCTTAAGGCCCTTCACCATCTTCATTGCTCTCCTTTGGTCACTCTCTAATAGCTTTACATCATTTTTATATTGTGGCACCCAAACCTGCTCTCAGCACTCGATGTGAGCCTGCCCCAGTGCAGAGCAGACTGGGACAATCCCTTACCTTGCCCAGCTGGTGATGTTGTGCCTGATGTCCCCCAGGACAGGGTTGGCCCTCCTGGCTGCCAAGGGCCCTGTTGACTTATACTTAATTTGCCATTGACCAGGAACCTCAGGTTCCTTTCTACAGGGGAAGATTCTCCAGCCTCTAGTTCCCCAGTCTGTCTATACTTCCAGGGTTGCCCTGTTTCAGATGCAGAATCTGGCACTTGCCCTTCAACTTCTATGATTCTTGATTGCCCAGCTCTCTAATTTGTCAGGGTCTCTCTGTCTTTGAAGGAGTCAACATCTCATCCCAATTTATTTTTGTTGGCACGTTTACTTAGTGTACCTTCAAGTCCTCCATCCAAGTCATTTATCATCCATGCTCTACAGGAATCTCCTGGGCAGTGTGTGCCTGGCTGTCTTTCCAGCAGAAAGCAGGGTGGCTGAAGCTCCCCATGAACACCAGGGCCTGTGAGAGAGGCTCCTTCTAGCTGACTGTAGAAATCTGATTTTCTCTTCCTGATGGGGTGGCTTGTAGTAAACACCCACCCACAGCAGTGTCACCCATGTTGCCTGCTCCTTAATTCTTACCCATCATCTCTTTTCTTGTTTTTCATGCAGCCCTAGGCAGACCTCGATATAACCCAGCTGCTCTCTCACATAAAGAGCAGTTTCACCACCTCACATTGCTGGCCTGTCTTTTCTAAAAAGTACGTAGCCATCCATGATAGCATTCCAGTCATGTGAGCTATGCCACCATGTCTCTGTAACGGCAATGAGATCCTGGCCCTGCAACCTCACACAGATCTCTCATTTTTCCTGTTCTTTCCCCATGCTGTGTGCATTGGTGTACAAGCATTTCAGGGAGGTAATCAAGTGTGCAGATTTCCCACCAAGGGTGCAAGAGGCTCCACCACAGCCATACACACCCTCAAGGTGGTTTGGCCTCTGGATCTTGTTTTGGGGGGCAGATAAGGAACATTTGTCACTGCTCTGGTGGCCTGGCTTATTCCCCAGCTGGATGTGAACACTGTCTCTTTGGATGCCCTGCCCCGAGTCCTTCAGTTTAAAGACTACTTCACCAAGATGGCCAGCCTACTGCCAGATATTCTCTTTCCTCTTCTAGACAGGTGGATGTATATTTGAAATATATTTGAAGGCATGATTCATAGAGTTGGAAGATAGTGTTCTAAATTAGTTGCCAAAATAGAAAAGAATGAAAGAGGTTTATCTGTCCTTGTCAATGATGCAAGATTAACAAACTCAACAGCTTCCCTGGGGTACCTTGAGAGTCTATTTGGTACTGAGATGTTGTGCAAAACTTCAAATTTTTCACAGTACTGTTAAGCACACAACAGAGAAAGTTGTTCTGACAGCCAAGGTCCTGTCTCCAGATATTTTTTTTAACAAATGATGGCCTGAGCAGCCAGCTGGACTTAAAGCTAGAATCAGATTTTCAAAATTCAAGAATCTGAAAATAGTTATGGCATGTTATCAAAATAGTTTTATTGATGAGATGATGCTCCACATACTTCAGAAGTTGCTTCCACCTTGTCTTTTGTCCAAAGAAAAAACATCATAGAAAATTGGAACACACAGAATTATGGCAATGATTCTATCAGGACTAGACTGGTGCCAGAAGTGCTTTCACCAAAAAAAAAAGTAGACAAAAGAAGACAAATATGACAGAGGGTTCTCTGCAAGCTGTGGCAACCTGCATATTTCTCTGCTTCTCTGACCTGCCTTTGAAGAGGGAGACTTCAGTTGTGTTGCTTAATTGTCAATGGTTATTTTATGAATCCTGGACTTTTTATTAAAAAAAGTTGCCTACAAGTTGTTCTGCTACAGCTTGAGTTTGAAAGCAACAGAGAAACAAGGTAAGAAATACCTTTCCTGTTATGGATTCATCCTGTTTTCTTGGCGTTAGGCACTAGAAGGATATCCAGTTCAATTTTACCTCTCTTAAAACTGGTGTTTCTACTCACCATATCTCTCAGAATGTTGTCTTTAATAACCTGGACTGAATGTTGTCTAATACTTTGCTACTTTACATCAACAGAAAGGGTGAGCATAATGCCACCACATCAAAAGCATGTTTCCCATATACATTTACACTCTCTTTGTAGAGTAAATGATAACATATTGAGGGTCTTGCTTCAAATTTCTTTCTAATCTTCTTATACTTTATTTTTAACAAGCTATATTTAAAGCTGCATTAAAACTTAATTTTTGTGTGGCATTTTCCTTCTATCATTATTTTTCACCTGGTTTTAGTTAATGTTTGAACAGTTCTTCGAAGAGCAAGCACCAAGTCTTAGGTTTTCTTTCCTTCTATGTGAGTGGAAAAGCCTGACAGCCCTATACATAAAGATGAATGAATGACTTATAAATAATTTGAGCAGTGACTGCTGCTCCTTTATCATTCAGTTATATCCTTTTCATTGACTAATGTGGAATTGCAGGGAGCCCTGTATATAAAAAGAGCTATGTACTTTCATCTCTTTAAGCAGCAGAGCACCTAACTGCTAAATATATGTGCATTCAAACACAAAGAATTATGTAAAGATATAGAATATGCCCTAGGTGACTTGTTTAGCCTTAAGGACTTGTCATTTCTTTCTAAGAGGATGAAAGAGTGTGATGGGACAACAAACACACTATCATTCAGATAGAGAGCTCACCAATCCCACTGACTGCAGTACTCCTGGCAAGTTATTGTGTCAGTTCTACAGGTGAGCAAACTGAGATATGAGGGTGACATTACTAGAGAAAAATCTTTTAGCATCTCTGTATGTTGAACAGTTCATTTGACTCGAGGGTTTTTATGATGGACAAGCAAGAATGAGAAGTTACTGTTGAATATTGGATTAGCACTTGCCCTAGAATTTTCTGTACTATTGTCTCTTCCTCTTTCCTTAACTAGGCAGACCATGTTTGAGAAGTATTTTTGGGGCGACCTTAAAAAATACACATATACTAAGTGTCAACAAGCTTTCTCCCATAGGGATAATGTTAATTACTGAACATGAATGATGTCTAAGGAATTTTCATTGTGATCTATGATGTGATAGTGAATAACAAAAGAAGCACTATTAGTTTGCCTCTTATTATCAGATATTGCTGCTTTCTTTGTACAGAATGGCCATTTGTCAGCACTTAACAGTGGAACTTCAGAAAATGTGTTCATATGAGAAGTAAGTTGCAGGTATGATGGGCTTTTCTAGGAGATCATTATAGCACTTGCTGGGAAGCATGCAGAGGAATAAGGTTTCTCACAAGTCTCTGATGAAGTGATATGTCATATGTTGCATCAAAAGCAGATGGTAAGTCAGTCACACCATATTCATCATCACTTCTGATTCTTGAAAGACTGAACCAGCAGATATCAGACAAGAATGGATGCTCCTGAGCTTCCATGCCTCTGCTGCTAACTCTTATTTCCTGAGGACAGGCTCTGCAAGACATTTCAGCCTGCCAACTGCATACAGAAAAAGAGGAAGACACACTGTATACTTCAACTTTGAAGAAGGTTAAAAATGTCTTTTCACACTTTTCTGATGTCCATATCCTGATAAAATATTATAAAATATTGTAATATACTGTCTATACTTTTTCTTCTGTTACAGTCTTTATTTTCATTTTGCATGAGAAAGGGATTTTTTCAAGTTCCATGACTGAAATCAAGTTACTCCTCTCTTCCAAGTGTCCTTGTTCAATGGAATGTTAGGAGACTGTCATCCTAATAAATTTCCCTAGAGTAGCCAAAGAACTGCAAAATGCAGCTGAACTGGATAGCATAAGCTGTTCTAAGAACTCTATGGTAGAGACAGCATTGCTCAGCATTACCCAGGAAATTTCATGGACTTGTCTCAAGACAGACTATGAACCGCAAAGGTCACAAATTACTTTGCAACATCAGCTTATCTTGGAAAATACAGGTGAGGGAGGTTGAAGTTCCTTAGTTCCCTCCACTGTCTGCAAGTCAATTGTTTTTAAAAAAGATAATGAAGGATGAGAGACTCCCATTCCTTCCCTTGTTCCAGTTTATTTTATCAGGTATAACATATTCACCAGTTCAGGCCTCCTCATTTCCAGTGGCCAGCACCTAGAGAAGACACAATCAAGGCAACAGGAAATGGAAGTTGCTACCTGGACCAAAACTGTATAAATGAATAGAATGAGATCATATTCCTCTTGTTGGTACAGCTGTACAGAGACATGGGAAACTCTTGTCTCAGCTAGCAGGTATTAAATATTGGGACAATAACCCATTTTCTGCACTGATACAGTGATATATTGTCAATTCTTTGTTTTCACTGGGAGGTATTGATTCCCCATAGGAGTTGGTGTTTGATAGAGTTCAGATTTTACATCAGTATAATAAGTTCTGATTGCATTTATTACAGAAACTATCTTTCTGGTGCTTTTGACTTCAAGGGAAAACTTTTTAGGCATAAAAGTACTTCCCAAATTCTATATTGCCTTTTTTTTTTCACAAGTAGAATCTTTGTTGCAGACACACTGCTCAGTTCTTCCATGAAGAGCTTCACAGAATATATAGGAGTATTTCTAAGAAAGATCTTGACAACCATGCCATGCATGGAAGCACACAGGTCATTGGCTCCTTCAGTCTCATTTAATAACGTTATATCCCTTAGAAATTTGCAACAGCCTGCTTTGATAATTGCTACAAGCCTTTAGGTGCCAGATGGGTCTCTCTTAGGAGGGATGTACTTTCCAATACTTAACAAAAAAGACTCCACACTTCATTAAGTTGGAAAAGACCACTCTCCCTCTCCCAGAGACGTTATTAATTTGCCATGCTTTGGCAGGACAGCATGTCCATGGAGAAGAGAGCAGAAGCTGCTGAGAAGCAAGCACACCTTATACAAATAATTCCAACCTTAGTTCTTCACAGGAAATTAAAAAGTTGTGTTTTGTACACACAGATTATACAGCTTTGGAGTAATTTATTAAGACAATTATAGTCATTCCACCATAATATTTTTTTGCCTTCTATAAGTTAAAACCCATACAGACTATTTTTCCTCTCTGCTCATGTGTCTTGTGCCAGAAAACAGTTGAAAAGAGCCATGTTATGAGGGATCATTCTGGAGGATAGTATGATAGCATACCAAGGCACACACAATGCTCAGTTTTCCATGCCTGTGGCTTGGAAACAGTTTTTTACCATTAGATTGAGAAAAAGAACATCTACTGAGCCCTTTCATGCCTTAGAGTATCTTAGAAACCTCAAAAATGGAAAACAATTACATAATTATGACCTGGTTTGCTTACCTGGTTGTGATTAAATCCTTGTGAAGGTTTTATGGGAGTGATTCTGTTTATTTCTTTAGTCAGTCTCTAAGTTATGCTCACAGTGCACTAGCTGCATATGTCTGATTATTTTGCTCCTAAAGATCACTGGTTTACTGGAAATAATTTTCAGGAATCTAGCAGTACAATTTTTATTCCTGTGAGATAAATCACAATAGTGTGAGCACATCCTTATAGATGTCAGAGCTCTGACAGTACAGATATTGCAACCTCTGTCAGAGCAAAATTATATTAATGAGGTGTTCCATCATTTATTCCAAATCTAACCACTATATGTGTGGTTAGATGTATCTACTTTTGTAGATCTGCGAAACTGCAACTGATTTAACAAAAATTCCTCTTCTCACCCTAATACAGTGTCATTGTCTCAGACAGCAACTAAGGGCAACACAGGCACTAGCTCAGTCTGCTCCCCACTCTCCTGTGACAAGAAGAAATGTAAGAATGGAAGTCTTGTGCATTGAGATAAGAATAATTTAATAATTGAAACAAAGAAAATATTACCATTACAATAATAGTAATAATTTTAATGGAAACGAGAGAAATACAAGAAATAACACTTGAGAGAAAAAAGTGGTGCACATTTCAGTTGCTCATCACCAGCTGAGTGTCTCTGAGCACCTTCCAGACAGCTCCCCCAGTTTACATGCTGGGTGTGGCATCCTATGGGGTGGAAAATCCTTTTGGCCAGTTCAAGTCAGCTGTCTTGGCTATGCTCCCTCCCAGCTTCTTGTGCACCTGCTTCTTGTCAGAGGCTGGGAAACAGAAAATTCTTGACTTAGAAGAAGTGCTACTTACAACCAAAATCTCAATGTGTTGTCAATATTATTGTCATACTAAATCCAAAACACAACACATACCAGCTACTAAAAAGAAAATGAACTCTCTCCCAGCCAAAACCAGGACAGGCAATCAAACCACGCATTCTAAAATTGCACACTCTGGCATACAAGTCCTTATCAACCTCTCTGATCTAACAACATGGCATGACAAATCTTCTCTGATATAAGCTTATGAGAATTTAGTTCTAAAATACTCCTTTCGCACTCTGTTTACATCCTCCTGTTTGTAGGAGCAGACAAGACTAAAAATAAAGTATATGAGAAGTTAAATTATTTTTTAAAATATGCACAAGAATATCTGATGGGCTGAAGACAGCCTTAGGAAGACATCAGAGCCTGTATTTATCAAAGTAGTTAGTGACTTTGACAGCCTAGCTGCCAGAGGGGTGACCTTTTGCCTCATTTTCACAGATCCAATTAATCATTTGGAATCTATGTGAAAAGAAGATGATCAGAGTAATGTTAAATCTGTACATACATTGCTCAGACTGTGTGTTCTCAAATGGAGACAAAGACTGTACCCTAATTTTTGTCTATTAATAACGACATTTTTTCCGCTAACTGGGGTTTAAGAATTTGGCATCTGGATCCTTTATTCTCTTTAGTGAAATATGTGAGATTGCCCATCTTGTTTATAAAATAAGAGCAGACAGGCTGTGTCAAAACTGAGTCTTACAGATTAGCAAATCATAAACTGCCATGCTCTGGTAAATAACAGTGATAAAATAACTTCACTTTTTATTGATATTCCACTGTTCTGGAAAAACAAAAGCTATTAAACAGGAAAATGAGAAAGGTTGTTTTTCTCTCCCATAACTTACTCTACTAGTCAGACATCAAACAAGACCAACAGGGAAGCTTGGTTCATAAACTGAAGTATATGATGCTTTATTCACTGTGAAAAATTGCATGGTGCCTTGAGACCTCTTGTTGACGTATATGCAGAAATCTCTGCCTCTTAGAATGAAGATCATGCACAGCATGGTACTGTGAGGAGTAGGTGAGGTCCAGCAGAATAATGCCTCTAGGCTTGTGGTACAGAAGAGAGGGAAGAGGGAGAGTTGGCATATAGAGAACAAAAAGAGTATCAGTTTCCCATCTTCCATTTTCAGTTATGCAGTCTTACAGGTGTGACCTGATAGAAACAAATGTTTAGTTTGCTGTCCTGAATACTCTTTTTCTTTGCTTATCTGTCAGATGGGTACCAAATGAAGACACAGACAATAGATAATGATCCATCCAAGCTTGAAAGAGCTTTTCTCAACTAGTGGATAACAGCTCCTGTGGGAACTATGAAGTGGAAGCAGGGATTAAAAAAGTGAGTTGCTGAAAATTTTGCTAGAACTCAAAATATATCTAGTTCTCTGCCTTTCAAGATTCAATTTTCTCTAATCATTTTAAAGCATAAACACACAAATTGTGCATTCTTGTCAATGACATTTCCTTTTTATTTATTCAACAGGGTTACCAGCCAGGGAATGATGGCAAAAGATGTCTTAAGTCACTAGTACCTCTACAGTCTGATGGCAAGAGACAAAGTAAGCAGCAGCTAGGACTGGGTGGTTCATTTGTTACACAGTTAGCTTTGAAAGTTTTCTCTAGCCTAGCCAAAAGGCTGTCATTCTGTAACTTGTAGTTCTTGTGAAAGCAAGAAAAACCAAAACTCCCAACATTTTTCTTATTTTGAAAGACTCTGCACAACATGTTTGGCCTGTCAGCTAAGACTCTTTGGAACTGAAAATATGGCCTTAAGGACAAGGAAGACACACCTTCCCTTGATTATATTCTGTCTCTGTCATAACAAAACAAGATTTTTACTGTTGAGTTACAAAACAAAGTAAGGTTTGGGGGAGCTGTCTTAGTATATTTTGACAAATCTCTTCTTTCTTGTGCCAACTAAGGCATCACAATATAAATTAATTGCTCCAAACAGCTTACTACCGTAATTAACTCTGCTACGCTCTAGGGTCAGAAATAGCTGGTTTATAACTGTTGCAAATCAAAGTGCTCTGCCATCCAAGCAGTCACTTACCAAGAGACCATGACACCTCATCCTTTAGATGGATATTGCATGAAAACACCCTTTTTTATTTGTCCCTGTGAGGCTGAATGGGCATCCACTATAAAATTGTGCTGAGGGAAATGGGAGTTGAATCATTGATGCATTTAACAATGCATAACCTTTATTATTCTGCTCCCAGGAGCATTGAATTTGCATGGCTTAGCAATTTGCAAGCTGTAATGACAGCACTTAGGACAGACATCAGTAGCAGCAATAGAGATCCAGTGAGAAGAGTAGACATAGCCCAGCTTCAGAACTTGCAGAGATATTACAGAGCTGTTCAGCCACTGGGTAATAGCCCCTAATTCCTTGGATATTCTCTGTAAGACTCCATTATCCTTGCTAAAGCTATTTGCTTTTAATATGGTTATAATATGTAACACTATCAAGAAATCTGAGGGATCCGGCCATTATGTTTTCAGTATTTTCTATTTTCCCTACTATGCTTTATCTAGTTGAGAGGTAAGAGAAAACCATGCTGTGTGATAATGTAACTATGTCTGGAACAAAAAACCCACTACCTCTGGCCCAGTGGAACAGCATGTCAATCAGTAGATATATTTTTGTATGAGCAGATGCATATAGAAAGATAAAGTTAAGCTACCATTAAATATCTTTAAATCAGGCTAAAATATGTAAGTGTTTTTGCTCTAGCTAAAATAGTTAGGTATTCCTAATATTCTTAAAGCAAATTTATTTCATATTGGTGTCCATTAGATGGTGAAATAGTATTTAACCTATTGGAAATATAGTGCATATGAAATAAAAGTTAAATAATATTTTTTCTGGCTCCATTTAAAAGATTTTTAGATTTGTTACAGCAATATATTACATGAAAACATTTTGTATTTACTTATGAGCTTAATGCTTTTTGATTTCTTGGGGTGATTAAGGCAGGCAGATATGTCTATGAGCAGGGTATTATTTTCACTTGATCACTGGTCAGGATTGGTGACACTAATTTATTGGGGACTAATTTTCCCCAATATTCTTGTCTGTCACTGAAAAGTCATAGGAGGTGATAGGAAAAATCCTTGTGCTTTGCTTGAGAATAAAAAAATATGAGATGTGCAACAGGTGGTGGTACATTCAAATACTACATTCTTTCAGAAAAAAGATGATTATGAGCAATGGTTTATCAGTTTCTCAAGTCTAAACCTTATCAGAATAAGGCAATGAGGTAAGAGATCACTAATTGTATCTGACGACAGAAAGGAGATGCTGATTACAAAGGAAAGAGGAGGACAGGAAGAGGAAATAGGAGAAAGAAAAGCTGACCAGGGAGTAGATAGGTGTCACAGGCAGAAAAGCAGTGGGGTGAGCACATGCTACCAAACAAAATTGTATTCCAAAATTCACAAACAAATACAAGTTATGAGACATGTGAAGTATGTTTAGTATTCTTACAGCTGCCTGGGGTTTGTACTCTTTCAAATGAAGAACTGTGTGTTTTAAATCAAGGACTGACCTTTGAATTTTAATCAAAGTTATTTTAATGGAGCATAGAAAGCAAAGGCAGACCGGTGAGTTTACCAGAAATTATTATAAATTTTCTAAGTAACTAGAGAGCATAAGGAAATGTGCTTATCTTTTAACAGGTAACTTACCTCCTTATACCCTGTTAAAACTTCAAGCAATGGATTCTGAGAGTCTTCTGCTTGGAACAATGGAGAAAAAGGCTCAATTAATTAGGAGTTAGATGATATGCACTGTCCAGTAAAAATCCACCAGTATCTAAGTTGATATAATGGAATGCTGTTTTACTAATATAAATTGCATTCATTCACAGAAGAAAGGAAATAATTTCAGTGTATCAGCCTCTGGAATACACCCAGATGTTGCTCTTTAGCTAAGGCATCTATCACAATGAAAGGGTAATTCAAAGCAAGATCCCTAAACATTTGCAGGTTGGATTTTCTTTGAATTATTGTATTTAGAGTAGGTATGCAGTGAGAAACTATATATAGATTAAGAATTCAGTTTGTGTTACTGGAAAACACTGTAAAAATTAGAAGTGATTAAAAAAAAGCATAATTTTAAAATAAATTATGGTGGGTTGAAATGTAATTGTATAGCTTTGTGGATATTGGGCTGAATTTAAAGTTATGTGTACTGGAAATTTAATGACTCCTGACTTTTGAACAAGGCTGCACTAATTAATCAATTGGTAATTACAGCTGTGATTAACAGCTGTGATCATGACTGGTAACAAGTATTGATTAATTCCCCAATAATTCTGGCACAGTTTAGAGTAAGAAGCACTTTGCAGGATGCAGGAAGCATGATTAACAAAAGCAATAATAAAAACACTTTCATTACAGAGCTGTCTTGGGGGAAAAAGATTTGTGAAAGTGGGAAACCTAGGTAGATTCACAAAGGTAAAGCAGCAAAAGATTGCCTTAATGAATGAGAATGATTGGGAAAAGTGGGTGCATTTTTTCATAATGATAAATTTGTTCCAGACTTACAGTCGTTATGTCCCAACTACTGAAGTCTTTTTTCATAACAATAGTGTGTTCATTTTAAACTGGACTCAGAAACTTTTTATTTCCATAAAAAATAACATTTACACACTTTGCAAAGTGGCATGTGAATAGAGGCTCATTTTCTACTCCTACAAAGAGCTACTAATGACAGGCATAAGGCAATGAAATATACATCTGCTAACCAAAGCTGACAATTTCATTTTGTGACAATGTCTTCAATTTTACTTTCTTTGTTCCCTAGCAGAACTGAAAAGAAAGCTTTTGAGAATGTTTGGAAAAAGCAGGATATTTCAAACATATCTATTCAAAACCAAACTCTCAGTTTCATATGGTTAAAAATAGGTGGATATTTATGTTATCTACTGGCCAGATCATTGGCATATCCAGCTAGCGGGCCAAGGGTCCTATTCCTTTACAGCTAGCACAAAGATTTTTGCCTAAGACATCTGTGGGCCAAGTGCAGAATGAGCTTGAATCTGGATATATGCAATACAAATAGAAAGCCTTCTGGTTAGCTAAACAAACAAAAAAACCAAAGAAAAAAACTCCCACAAACAAAGCAACAAAAAATAACATTGCTGTTAATATTGTAAAGGATGTAGATGAAAAGAAAATTTTTCCTAATGTGTAATTTATTGCATATCAACTTTGGGCACCATACCTATATACTATGAAAGAAAAGTGAGTATGAACTGTTATATTTATCTCTGGAGAACTACCAGCAACAGGATGTTTTTTTGCAATGGACTTCTATCAGTTGGGAAGAGAAAAAAATCAGTCAAAATCAAGAACTTCTTTCCCAATTCCATGATCTTCCCATGCAATTTAGAACAGAGACTTCTGAGTCAAAATAATTTTTATACTCTCAACTCTTGCCATTTTATTATGATCTTTGTTGTTTATTATGATATTAATGTTTTGGCTCTGGAAAGTTCAGTCAGCTGAATATATGAGTAGTAAACCATTTAAAAAGAAAATTTAATATTTGCTAAAAGCAGAAAGAACTTACTCATTCCCTTGATTTTAAAGATTAGTTTGAGAGGCACAGGTGGATGGCATGTCATAGGTGACTTTTACCTTTGAAATTAGGAGACAAGACATGAAAATAAGTTGTAGTTTTAACTTCTAAGCTTATCCCATGATTTCTGAACATGACTCACCATTTTTATGAGATATTGATATGCTGTTTAAAGCAGCTATCACAAAGAAAGTTTCTGCTTCTAGAGGTCTTTTGTGTCTTTGTAGATCCCTTCGTCTTTATAGAGCTTTCCTTCAGCAAAATCAGATATCCTTGTACAACCCTGTAAGATGGGCAAGGCCCTGACAATGTTGTCCTCTACCCCCAACTGTTTCTATGATCCCAAAGTAGTGTTGCATGAAGGAAGGAAATGGGGTAAGTGAGGGGAGAGAGAGAGGGACTTTTTCATATGTAGTGAAGATTTTCCCACCAAGGCAGTTTAAATGTAGTACAAGTGACTAAATTTAGGCCCTCCTCAATGAAGTCTATATTTAAAAACTACCAAACACTGTGAGTGTTTGCATTCAGGACCACGTAAATGGTGATCTAGTATCTAAAGAACTAAGAATCAAGAGCAGATATAGCTGGTTCCTTTATGACCAAATACATTTTATTTAGAAATTTTTGTTCGTAAAAAATTAGGAAAGACAGTTGAAAGCCGTGCTTGGTTCCTGAATATTTATAAGGGTGGCTGGTTCCTGCTGCAGCTGGGATTCTGTGGCCTGTGGCTCACATGTCCATCTGCAAAACTTAAACTGTAGGTATGGGCTAGGGGTCCAGGGTCCTTAACAAAGCATCTAGAAGTGGTCAGAGATCTGCCTGAGGTGAGGCTTTTCAGGTTATGTAGTTTTTCCAGGCTTTCTGCCTTTGTGATCTGAGCTGTATCTTGGAATAGGCAGCTAGGATGTGTCTCACTCTGGATCTGGTAACTCAAGATTTTCAAATATTTGTAAACTCAGCTGCCATCTTGAGACTTGTTGCAGTGTTTTTGTTCCTTCTACCTTTGATTAGGTATGGGGAGTAGCTTAGAAATTAAAAGCACTGGGAGTTTTAGTTGAAATTAGAGGCCTTAGGCTTTGGATTTCTACACTCCTTTGTTTAAGCAAACTGCAGCATTTCTACAGTTTTGTTTTGAATTTTATTTCTCTATATTTAGAAATTCTTATCTTTTTTTCCTATTTTTTCAAAACAAAGACAGGTTTTTTTTTCCTAGAAGATCAACTTTTCTTTCAGGGCAGCCAACCATTCAACTACCTCTGCTCAGGAAACCTGAATTGTACTTTTAACACCTGGTTAGATGATGACACCTCTGTTTCAGTTTCTTTATTTCTAAAACTATATGTATGATAATCCTGATTCTGTTTTTGTTGTATCTTATATATTAGAGCTGAGCTAAATGCTGCTTGTACATCATGAGTGAACCCATTAAATTACATGCATGAATATTTGAGGGTGACATCAGGTTCAGATTTAGTCTGAGAACAGGGGGATTTGATTTCCTTCATACAGACAATTTTCAGAGATTTGATTGTCAGAAGAGAAATGGACAAAAATCCTACCCCTGATTACTTTAGCATAATATTTGCTTAATATGCATCAGAAAGGTTCAGATCAAAAAATCAGAGGATTCAGAGGTCATACATTCCAAGAGTATATATATATTAAGGGTATATATATCAAGGGTATGAAAATATCTGTATATTCTAGTGAGCACAACTGATTATGGTTTACTGCATGACAAGGTTTCTTATTATAAAAATTAATCTCATTGAATCACTTCTAGCACTGTTGTGAGGAGAAAGGAGCAGGCTGAATCATGGTAGGTACAAGTTTAATTTTTCTGTGGTCGCCTGGAATCTTTTTGCTTTCATGTGAGGGATTAGCACATCTTTTTCTATATCATTTCCATCCATCTTGCATTGAAACAGAGGAAGGAAGGGGAGGATGAGGGTGATCACCTCTGTATCAGGTATATATAGAGCAAAGCAGCTAAATTTGGCCAAATCCATAAATTTCCTTAATCAAGCAATTTCATTCCCAGGCAACAGGTAGTATCAATCGGAGTGTGCTTTCATATGCTAATATCTACAGACTTCTCTTTCAGAACAGGCACAGTGACAGGACCTTTACAGAAAGCAGAGGAGAGAGGACAACAGATTATTAGATCTGAAAGCATTACAATTTAATGAATAGTTGTAGAGTTACCTTTTGCCCACCAATAAACATTCCAGGCTATGATTTACCAAGTTTGAGAGACCTTGCTATCCAGTTAGTGGTACAACTGGAAAATTTGAATCGACTTATTTTCTAGTAGTTCTACTTCTCTTGTCATTAGTCTATTTTATTTTTATTACACAAATGGGATTTCTTTATCTACATGGTGTATTATGCACCTCACAGAAGGGATATCTGGTCCAAATGCCTTCTACCTTTGCTCCCAGAGAGATTCAGAGTCCAAAGCTGGCTCTTCCCTAGAAGGTGACTGTAGGAAAACAGATACTATGCATATGCATGTAAGGATGCACTTTCTCTATGGAACCAATCTGATAAAACTACCAGAAACAGAACAGATAATTCATATAGCATTTTCTTATGTTGTCTTTTTCTAGTATCACAAAAGTGTGCATTTGCATTTGCTGTCTTAATTGTGGGTAAATAAAATCACAAAATACGCTTTGCTGTTTAGCAAGTGTGTAACCTTATTTATGAGTTGCATATGAATACAGTTTATTTGGCCCACAGGTGCCAGGAGGCTGCAGTAGTTGTCTACATTGTAATAATATGTAGGCAAGACATCACAGGACTTTTCTTTCATATGCTGGTTTGAAACAAAATGGGCACCAAATGATTGTATTTCACCCTGCTCTTGTGGTCATTTGCAATGTAAGAAGAATCAGTGTGAAGAAAGATAGAGAACACACCAAAGCCTGCAAAGGCAGCAGACACAAGCAGCTGTGGAAACAGAACGTGAAAGGCAAGAGACCTACACACATATTGACAGGATCCACCTATAAGGAACTGCATGCTGTGAGGTGAATTTATCTCATGTATATTTCCTTGGGAGAAAGCAAAGTTTGCCTTCCTGACAGGAGGGTAGGAAGAAACACCAAAAGAGAAATTATGTGAATATTTTCTTCCCAGAAGATAGTCTATCTCAAAGGAAAAAACTATTTACTATTCTTAAAAACAGCTTCTTTTTTGTGTCTCAGCAGGTAAAATTGGAACTTTCTCACACTTGAGGAATATTTCTAAACACTGAAATATAGATATGTGCTTCATGCATAAAATTTTCTACCTAAAGAAGTGTCAGGAAAAAATATATAACTCTAAAGGTGGATGGAGTCCACCTGTAATGCTATTAAACTCTGTAGGATGATGGTCATTCAACTCAGTTCCTCATTCTCCCTATAGTATGCCTACATCCTGTTCGTGACATTTTTACAGTAAAAATGCCCAAAACACTTAGAGTAATTAACCTTGAAAAATGAATAGTATGAGAGAAACCTTGACTGATGTCATGGAGTGTATGATACAACAAAACATTTCTATTTTCTAAAGCTTTTCTTGTATTTTTTAAAGCTGGCAGATTATTCATAGGAATGTGATGACCACAATAATATCCGCTACAAAGCAATGGAAATTTAAAGGCATCTTTTAACTGAGGAAACAGCCCTGTGATTTGCTGTCAATTAGTAACCTGCAGGGAGATTCATAGAAAGATCCCATCAAGAGGTAACAGTTTAATAAAAATTCATTTAATTTTTATGTAGCTGTTCAACAAAACCTTCTAATTACCTCACAACCATCCAGTTAAATTACATCAGAAATTATAAAACCACTCAGAGTAATACATAATTAAAATAGTCAATCAAATTTAGAAGAAATGTGTGGAAGTTTCTTGAAAAAGAAGATGAATCTATGAACCTTCTACATAGTTCTTTAATAGCTATGATAATGATGTAGATTCCACTTATGGGATTCCTTTTTGACTCTGTGGGCATTGAAGATATTTTCTTACTTTCCATGAAGATGAAACCAAGCTTAGTGGTTGCTGTTGACACACCTGAGGGATAGGATGCCATCCAGAGGAACCTGAACAAGATCAAGAAGCGGGACCATGGGAATCTCATGAGGTTTAATAAGTCCAAGTGCAAGGTGCTGCACCTGGGTCAGGGCAACCGTGGGTATCAACACAGGCTGGGGAATGGACAGATCAAGAGCAGCCTGGCCAAGAAGGACTTGGGGGTGTTGGTGGATGAGAGGCTGGACATGACCTGGCCATATGCCCTTGCAGACCAGAAAGTCAAATGCATGAAAAGCAGTGCGGCCAGCAGGTCGAGAGAGAGGATTCTGCCTCTCTGCTCTGGAGAGACCCCACCTGGAGTGCTGCACCCAGCTCTGGGATTCTCAATGTAAGAAGAACCTGACCTACTGAAATAGTCCAGAGGATGTCCATGAAGATAGTCAGAAAGCTGGAGCACCTCTCTTAAAAAGATAGACTGAGAAGGTTGGGGTTATTCAGCCTGGAGAAGAGAAAGCTCAGGGGTTACTTTATTGCAGTTATACAGTTCTCAAAGGGGCTCTATAAGAAAAATGGGGAAAAAATTTTAGCAGTACCTGTTACAATAGGATAATGAGTAGCAGTTTTAAATTAAAAGAGAAAATATTTAGTTTAGATATAAGTTTTTTACAACAAGAGTGCTGAAACATTGGCACAGGTTGCTCAGAAGGGCGGTGGGGTGGATGTCCCATCTCTGGGAACACTCAGTGGCAGGCTGGACAGGGCTCTGAGCAGCCTTCTCTAGTTGAAGATGTCCCTACTCATTGCAGAGGGGGTGAACCAGAGGAATTTTAAAGGTGCCTTCTAACCCTAAATATTTTATGATCTTATGATAAGTTGTTTTAGACCCTGACTAGAACTTGCAAAAACATAAAACCACCATCTGTTTAGCTAGAAAGAATATGGGTTATAGCCTAGAACAGGAAAGGAGGAAAAAATCTCCCTATTTTGGAATTGTTGTCCAAAAATTTGGAATTGAAACACCTGACTTTGGACAGCATCATTAAGAGCCATGGAAATGCACCTTTTTAATACACAGGTGTCTAGATTCTAGATTTCTTTTGTCTCCTCTGTTCTCAGTACAAAACTGCCAAGTGAGCAGCATGGGGGCGGCTCCTCAAGGAAAGGTGAGCTGACAGCCAGGCAGCACAGGGACCTCTCTGACAAGGGCTCCATCCATGGGGGTCCAGAGTCAAGCCAGGGAGTCAAGTTAAGAAAGCAGGGTCAGGACTGGCAAGGTACCAGGCAGGCATGGCACATCCATGGTGCAGCTCAGTCAAGGATCAGGGGCCAGGGCATGATCTCAGCTGCAGTTCTGGAGCCCAAGAATGTAGGGAGCACACTTGGAGCCTTAGGGTGGGGCATCTCTCAGTTTTTTCTCACAGCTTAGCTGTTTGCACAGAAGCCTGGCTCAAGGTGCGCTGTAGCAGGGCAGACCCCAAGGACTGTGATGGAAGAGGGGAGAGGTTGCATAAGAAGACTGAAAAAGAAGGTGCATACAGGCTGGTCAGGGCGATTAGACCCTGTTGCTGCACCCAGTGCTTTCACATCTCAAATATGTGTCAAAACGTAGTTTGAGTACTTACAAAGATGGGAAATAAACCTAAATCAGCAACTTCCTATGCTTCACCCATATATTTATCCCTAGAAATGAGGGAAAATAAAATGAGCTGTGACTTTTATTTCTGTAATAAATGTAAGTATTGCTTAAGACTCACCTAAGTTCCAATTTTAGTTCTTTGATGGCTATTTATAGTCTTCTTTCATGCATGAGTAGTTAGACAGAGATATATGTCAGTGTTTAATTCTCCCTGTGATTAAATGATTATAATATAACTCACTCTCCATGATACACTGGTGTGTCCTACTGAATCTGCCAAGTGAAATGCATGTGTCCACGGAGAAGGATCAAAGCTGCAGAATCACAGAATTGTTTCATTAAAAAGGAACCTCTTGCGATCGTCTGTTCATGTCCTTTCAAGTACCCTAAATTTGCTTTCCGATAAAATAACTCTAATCAATGATGCTTTTCTTTAGGAATACTAATTTCTTGGTTATTTTTTCTTTATGCAAGGTTCTTGGTTTTCTCTACTTTTACTTCTGTTCTTAGTTTTATTATGTTCCCTGATCAATTAACAGAGTTCCAAAGTTTTTTTCACCTGTGCTAGGTACTCAAATGATGAGTCATCCATCCACTGGGATAGTCTTTTGTACACTTCCTCACAGAGTTATGATTTTCTCAATAGTAATGCACAAAATTTTCTCTCAAATTTCATTAATATTTTCAGATGGCTTCGTATATTGATGTGCTTTCTCCTCTTGAACTTACTTCTGCACACATTTGTGTAATTAAACTGAAGAAATTTTAATTTCCAAGTTGTGAATACAACATATAGAAGGAGAAGATTGCATCGACTGTGGAGCTACTGCTTGTACAAATGCCTGTGTAATCTCTGAGTAGACTAAGCTACTACACTGCAAAGAGCAATTAACATATCTTTATTTTACATATATACACTTTGTTGAATTTTTTGTGTCTGTGTTCTGTAGCTTTCATATCATACTTGTAGAAAAATGAATTGTATAAGTAGATTTCATAAGGAACGCTTGCTTTGTGGTGCTGTCTTTGGACAGATATAAAAAGGCAAATGAGAAAAAAAAGCAACAATAGAAAAAGATGGATACTGGCAGCAACTGAGATTTGCTCAGTGGGTGAGAGTATGGTGCTAATAATGCCACGGGTGCAGGTTTGATCCCTGTATTGGGGCATTCAATTAAGAATTGATATTAATGATGCTTGTGGGTCCCTTCCAACTCAGAATATTCTGTGATTCTCTAACTGAAGCCGGAGTTTGTATTTAGGAGATGTTAAACTGGCATAATTGATCTCTATCCAACCCTATTGTCTGACAGCTTTGAAATGTCTCTTCTCCGTCCTCCATGTGAGGTCCTACAACAACCCATTGCCCTGTTGAAATCCACCAGCTGTTTCCTGGGCAGGGAGAGAAGCACTGCTAGAGTAGAGGGATTAGGCAGATGATAGCTCAGTGCAGAAACACAGGTAAGGGAAAGAAATGCAGGCACCATTCAGACCAATAAAAGAATTAGCAAAATCATAAAAGACTCATGAGATGATAGCACAGGAATTGTATTGCAGAGACAATGCTTGAATGTGTGATGTGTGTGATGATAGCAGCAGCTAGTAACTGTGGCCTAATTTCACATGGTATGTACTCAGAACCATGATTCCACTGCAGTGTCAGTGGGTCTTGCCCTCTCTACAGTCACTTCATGTCAGTTCAGCTAGGGCTTTTCCCAAACTAATGCAAGTTAAACTGTGGGGAAAAAAAAGCAAAAAGGCGCCCCATACTAGAAAAAGCAAGAGTTTTATCAAGTTAACTCAAGGTCTTTATTAACTCCCTACTTTATGTTTTTGTAACCTTTTACATATGCAATACAACCCTGAAAATGTCCGAAAGTTTTCCAGTGGTATCTTTATTTACACAGAACACCACTGTATTGCTCATCATTAACATCACAGAAGGATCCCAGTAAACACATCAAGTAGCCTCATGCATTTTTCCATTAACAACTTAGTGAATGATGTCACACCACAGGGTTAACTAATTACATTTTTAATTATTCTCTGAAATTAAAGTTAGTTATATTTAGAACTTATTTAATTTAAATAGTCAAACCATATTTCATGTGCCTACTGTAGATATTTTCAGAACTTCCTACTCTTTGCTCCACCACAGACATAATTTACAGGAAAGTTTTCGGTGCAATTTCAAGAAGAAAAGCCAGAATATCTTTTCCAATTCTAATGATAACCAGCAGCCTCAGCTCCCTGCACTTTTAAAGTGGGGTGGTAAGGAATATTTGTTATTCAGCACAATATGCTGCAGTGACATTTCTTATCATTACAGCACTACGGGACCAGAGGATTCATAAACAGTATTTGCGTCCTGGCAACTTTATTCCATGATAATATACTTTTGATTCTGGAGCTGTGCTCAGTTGAAAGAACCCCCAGGCTATTTCTCTACTTCCAAAAGTTGGTATACTGTTTCCTGGAGAAAACTAACTAACTAACTAACTAACTAAGAATTTATAAAAAAAACATGCACCAAAACCAAGAGTAACATTAATTACTGCATTCATTTGGCTGTAACAAAAGCAAAAAGATAGCTTAAAGGTTACAAGAGAATCACAAATGGAGAATACTGTCCCACAGATTCTCTTCTAGAGGTGTATAATTACATGAAACCCCTGAAGATAACCATGAAGCATTTCAAAATTCAGGACTTATTATTCCTGTTTCCCTGAAATTCTGCATCCATATGGTTCTTTCTGAAGGTTTTGATTTACTTGACATCTTTGAAAATTAAACATATTTAGTATAAAATCCCTTTTATTGTTGCAAAGACAGAGACCTTTAAAAATCTGCCATTCATTCTGACTTCAAAACTGATACTATTTATTAATATTTTCAAAAATGTTCAAACAATTTCTAAAGGAAAAAGGACAAGATTCATGCCCAAAGATGTTCTAAGGAAAAGGACTGGGAATGAATGGTAATGGCAGACCAGGAGCAGGTGCAAGAAATGAAGCAGCTGTGGAATAAGGCATGGGGAGCTGAGCCAAGCTGAACACTGCCTCCACAGCTGTCTGGAAAAGTGATGGTGCAACACAGACAGTCTGGTTCTGGGGTTTTGTCTTTCATTGTTTTCCAATGTCTTGGGTTGGGGATGGGAAGCACTAGCAGTGGGAACAGCCACAATCCTGTCTCTGTCTTGGTCACCACGCAGAACTAAGTTGAAGTAGTAAACAACATTTTAGGGACAGAACCTTCTCTTTCTGTAGACTTTTGTTCTTAATATTGTTGCTGTTACTGTGTGCTCCTTATTCCATTTGTGTTTGTTTTCAGTGAATTATTATCCCAACCCAGAGTCTCTGCCCTTGTCCTTCTCTTGCTGGCAGGGGTGGTGGGGAGGGGAGTGGATAATTTGGAATTTAATTTCTGTGGCTGTCTGTGTAACAAGAAAGGCTTAACAATGTGAGACTTAAATATGTGAGCGTCACTTTGACATAGGTTCTCGGAAGGCCTTGTAAACTGTAAGGTGTGATGACCACCCCAAATGCACTGAAATTAATGCATTCTATACAAGAAAACATTTCTGTTGTACTGCTGCTGGTTTCAGAACCAAGAATTTACACATTTAAAAAATAATTTCCACATAACATACTTTTCTTTTGGTTTTTTCCTCACATGAAAGCTAGCAAGCAGCTGCTATTCATGCAAATACACTTGTTCAAAGGCAAGGCAGGCTTCTTCAGCTGATGACTTAAAATAAACCCCTGCATTTCCTGAAAATATTTTTTCTTACTCCATTAAGTATAGAATTGCTAGGGTTTTCTTTCCTCTTTCTTTTCTTTTTTTGGCAGTGTTTTGTCCCTAGTGAATATTAAGGTGCCTCCTCTCATGAAACAGAGAAGCAAATCAATACAATGTCTTCATTTGATGTGGGCATTTGTGGCTGTAGCAAACCTAAGAGTGTCTTGGGGCAGTCTCAAAGCTTGTTTTCTACTCAAAGAAAAATTGCACAAGACAAAAATATGCCTCTGAGGTTTAATTATCCTTCTTGGTTACCTCTCACAAGAAAAATAATTTACTGTAGCTCTCTGAGTTTTTCCATGGCCAAGATACCTGTACTTGTTGCTTTTTTTCTTGCCAGTGGTAAATAGGTCTTTAAAAATGAATTGTTTCTCCTTCCTTTTTTCCCTGTGCTCTCAAGAGTTTCTCTCTTCCGCACAGGTGTGCAAATGTGGTGATGGAGCCTAGGAGAAAAATTAATCTAATACTCCCCATGTCTGCTTTTCAGTTGATGTATTATGTTTGCAGCCTGCTTTTTCACTTACAGGGATGGAAGTCTCAATTATGGAATGGTTTTCTGATCCCCATTGCTCTCCATCAGCTCTTTCTTTCATTGGGCATCAAATTCTTCTTTCCTTCTTGGCTGCCTTATTTCTTAACATTCTGCTAAGATAATTTTTAAAAACCACTAAATTTTTCTTGAAATTTAGAGTGGAAGCCTTACTTCCACTCTAAGTATAAAAAAGAAAGCTTTTTAGCAATATGGCCCATACCAGCTGTATTAGGAAAAAGCTTCCATCATCTCATTTCTGTGGAATTGCCTGAATTGTCTAAGGAATAAAACCACTGGTGGGGCAGTTTAGAACAAGATATGTCCTCATATTCTGTGATACTGTTGAGTGACTGGTACCTTCTGATGCTTCTCTATCTGGTACTTCTGAAATTTTTACTGAATATACCTTATTTAACGGCATATTTCCCACAGGATAACACTTGCTTCTCCTGCATAAATGAAAAATGAAATATAAAAATCAACCCTGTCATGTTGTGAGGGTCTGATGCAGCATCTTTCACTCCCACGACATTTGTTATTCCAACTGACTGGAATCTTTCCAATGGCTCTGCATGATTTGAGGCCCTTGAAATTTTTCCAGCAGCACTGTGAAGGCCAGGACAGAGGCCTCATTGATGATCTGGAAAGGAGGTGTACATTTTGGACCAGTTTTCCAGCTGCTAACATAGGTTGTGCTGTGGAGATGCAGACTGTTGCAGAGGGCATGCATTATGCCTCCCTATCAGGAATCACCAAACATAATTACCCCACATTTCTGCAAAATAAATTCTGTGTAGTTTTATGAGCCAGAAATAATGAATATATTTTATCCCACAGATTTACTGAGAGAGTAGTTGACTATGTCCTGTGTGGTCATTAGAATAGCCAGGCAACAGAATTCATAAGAAGTAACTTTCTGCCGTATTTTTCATTCACACAGAGAGTTTTAATGGTAGAAGAGATGTTAATTAACTTTGTTCAGTAATATTTTTGCTCAGAAACTTACTTCATTACCTTCACCTGTAATGTTAAATGTAGAGATAAGAAGAGATATAAGATTCTCAGCCCACCAGAATGATGATAAAAGACTAAAGCAAGTATCACCTCCAGCAGATTATAGCAGGAAAATTAGGGTCTGGATTTTGAAACCTTTTCTTATCCTTTTTCTTTTTCTTTTTGGCCTAGAGCTACCAGGGTCCTCTCCAACTACTTTTTACCTAATTGCTTTTTCACTGCTTGTGGAATCATTTTAGTCTTTGCTGGATGTTTTCCAGCCTCTCCTACCAGAAGTGGCTGAATTATATATGCTTGGAGAGAAAAATGAAATGAAAATATCTGGTACTATAATAAAAAGTATCATAAAGAAAAGATTTTTACTCAGGTGTTTATTAGTCTAGAACACATGACGGATAATTTTGGTTTGCTAATTAATGACAGCAAGTTGCCCATGGTTCTGAGGCCAGCTGAGTGTGGTTACCTGCTGGACAGAAGCATTGACTGGAGAAGGAACAAACAGTGGAAGGCATCAGGCCTTGGGCACTGTCACTACCAACCCTGTGACAGCACCAGAGCTGTGCCTAGGACACTGTCACCTCACTGGGGTGACAGGCTGTGCTGCTCCCAGGAGGGACCAGAGAGGGTGAGGGCCCAGTGGGGAGCAGGGCCAGAGCTGGGTTGCTGCTTTGCAGGGGCTGCATGGGGCCCAGGACAGCGCAGGCACCAAGGGCAGAACCCTGGCTCTGGGCAGCCGTGTTCATTGCCAGTTCCTCCAGCCTCCTTGGGTGATGTAGGTTTTACAGTGCTCCTCTCCTAAAAACAACTAGGTACTTCAATGTTTCAGAAACAATATTTCTTTTTTTTTTTTTGCCTGGAGGGAAAGGATAAACTGTAATGATTTCCAAGGTTTAATATGACATTCTGCTACTTAGCGATTGCTTTCTTTATCCATATAGTGCCTGGATACACAAACTCCATTTCCAGCTCAGGTACATATATCTAGATGTATTGTTTTGATCTGGCCTCATGAGAATGGTGTTTGACAGTGAATGTCAATTTGCAAAACGTGTTGTCTGCACTTCTTGAAGAACAAAGCAAGATACTTGTCTCGGTCCCTCTGCGAGCCTCTCAGGAACCCTGGGCCAGTCCCAAGTCGGCAGACACCAGGGAGGGCAGCCCCGACAGCGGGGAGACACTGTCTGTGCCCCGAGGGTGCTGAGGGCACCTGGGCTGGGGGGAGACACTCTCTGTGCCCCGAGGGTGCTGAGGGCACCTGGGCTGGGCGCCTGTGCAGCACAAGAGACACCAGAGACATCGGTAGAAGATAAAGGGCCGACTCTTAGCAGGGGTTAATCCAAAGTTTTATTAGGAGTCCTGAAGGAGCTCCTGCACCTCAGGGGCCTCCTGCCGAGAGCCCTGGGAGATGTGCCAAGGTCACATTTAAAGGGAGGTGGAAACCCAAAGTAGATAACATTTTACCAACCAATAAGTAACTCAAAGGGATGGGTACTGGGGGATAGACATGTAGGACAGCGTATGGGGCAAGGTTTGGGGGGCTGACCCCTGGCCTCTGGCTAATCACTCAATGACCTGGACCGAAACTTCTGGATGGAGGGGTGGGATGCTGAGTGATTGACAGAGAGCCAGGGTGGGGGTTTGGGGATGATCTCATCCCGGGAGAGGGATAACACAGGTAAAGGGAGGGGAGTACAGTCTGGGATAAACCATTTGGGAAAAATATGAGAATACAAAACAAAACTACTTCAAAGTATTACAAAATATAAAAATGCACTACAACATATACTGATTTTTGAATTATATTTTTAAGCCAACTATAAAGGTCTATTTTTTTTAACATTAATTTCAGTGAAGTATCAGAGCTTAAAGGATTTAATTATGACACAAGGTGGAAATAGCCCATAGAGAACTTATATTCTTGATGACCTTTCCCACATGTTCTTCAGTAAGAACAATAATTTTGGGACTTGGCTGGAAAATGGATTATACTGACAGAAAAGTGTAATTTTTTAATATTTGCTGAGGAAGATCATGCACTTGAACCACATGCCAGTTACATCAATAGAAATACTTTTCAATACTTTACAATTGTGGCATGTTCTGTAGGTGTTGTATAGAAAACATGGAATGGCAGCATGAGATTTGGAAAGAAAGATAAAAGAACACTATAACAAATGGACTGGTTAAAAGATAAGCTATATACAAACACTTTGTACACCAAAGTAGATGAAGACTTATCTATTGCGGTTTTAATGAGGTTTTTTTAGCAGTAATAAACACTTAGGATAGAAATCTAGCCTGTATATCAAGTAACCGTCCTAACCACAGAAATTTTTTGGTTGTCAAAAACTTTAAGGTTTTTGTCTCTGTGGCCTTTTAAAATCAGGTAACAATATTTGTTTTTTAACAGGTTTTGTGTTTTGTTTTTAGGTTATTTCCAAGCATGTGGTAATTTTAAAGGATGCTGTTTATGAGCGTCCTGGGCTGGGGTTACTGGGTTATTGGTAACCCCAGTGGGCTAGAGGGCTATTCATGAGTGTGCTGGACTGCTGCGGTGAGTCTGCAGCCATTTCACTCAGCTGCACTGTGTTCTAACATTTTATGTGTTCTGATACACAATTTCACTGGGTTTGCAATAGCTGGAAAGAAAGGAAGGGTTTGTGCTTACACAGCACAGGTTAAGACATAAAAGGTGCAGTGGAAGACTTGTAGGTGCCAGGGATTGCGTGAACAGTCAGGGTTGCTTGTCATATTCTATCAAGTACCAGGGGCAACATGGATGTGATCTTTACTGCGGTGGTGGAGAATCTGATCAAGCAGAATACCTTGTATTGATGCTTTGAGAGGCTATGTAGAGCAGAAGCTAGACAGTGTTAAGGGAATATGGTAGGTATTTATTAAAAGGCCTTCAAAGGATACACCTTGGACAGTACAAGACAGCCCGGCTGAGGCTACACCCAAGATAGAAATGGGCCATGAGTTTTCACACTTTTATAAGTTTTGGTCCATGTATTTATTGGGGTTAAGTGTCTAATTAAAGCTTCAGGTTATGAAGTCTCATCCTCCCAGATTGCTCTCCTCAGTTTGTTGTTGTTTATACTTTTTGGGACTGAAGCTGTAATGGTGTCCTTGGTTCTCAGGCTGGAAAGGGATTGTTTTGTCTAAATAAACTGTGAAGAGAACTTGCTAACACTTTATACGAAGTTCAGAGTTATATACTAATGCAGTACAGAATCTGGAAAATATGAAAGCTGAGAATCAAGGCATCAGTATGATAACCTCTCAAAAGCACTTGAAACTTTTGTTACACTTCAACACAGGGGGGATATTATTCTTTTGATTTCTGGTAGAGACTGGGTTTTTTCCCTTTTTTTAGACTAAAACTGGAGAGGATCCTGGAAAGATTCCTTATCACACACCCTAAAGATGTATGAATGCAGTAGCAAACACTTCCTAAAACTCTATTTTCTCTGTTATGCAGTCATATTACAGGAATATAATGATTCTTTTGATTTGGTCCTATGAAACTCCATGCAGATTTGCCTTGAAAAATACACTTACCTTATTTTCTTCTGCTGAAACATCAAAGTGCATAGGGGTAACCTGACTCTCATACGGGAGTTCTATGTAGTAAAGTGTCTGAGCAAATATCTTATTTACAATCTTTAAGGACACTGTTAGACTGCAGCAGAGGAAATGTATGTTCTGGCGACAGTGGTCTGATGACATGGCTGTATGTGGCTTCTGGACCAGAGCTGACTCACATTAGTCAACTGGAAATGCAAACAAAAGAATTCACACATGTGCACACACCTCACAAGCCCTCTGTCTTAGACATCCTTGAAACTCCAATCAGATTACTGAATATAGGTACCAATAATGTACCAAATAATGATATCAAAATCATGGAATCTTAATTCCAGGTTAGAGACTCAGCTGTTTCACCTCCTGTTATAAGAACTATCAAAAATAGTGTTCCATTTTGCTGTTAGTTTCACAAAGAAGAAAGAGATGACAGAAGATGACCAAGTGATTGTAGAGAATTTGCAGGAAAGTTAGTTATAGTATCTGTGTATGTGTGCATGTCTATGCAAATCTTCTGACTTCTAAATTCAACTAAACCTTACACGGGCTCATTGGGGAAACAAAGCTTCATGATATTGTTTTTATGGACTGGGTTTTATAATTGGGCTTTGCACTTTAGAGTGTGAACAGTGCATAGTATTTGCAGGATGCTGAAAAAACACTTTCCCAAAAACTTCCTTACCAATGTTACACCTAATTTAAATAGCTTTAGCTTTAGTTTAATAATTTAAAACTGATATAATTAAGTATTTTTCAAAGGAAAATACATGCTGATGTCTCTGCATACTATTAAATATTTAAGTGAACACCATTTCTGCAAATTTTGTGATGGAAAATAACTTTACCAAAGCAGATCAAATGAGCACATCATGTCTCCCTAGTACTAAATGTATCCTTCTCTTTGAATTATTCACCACTATATATCTACTTATGTACACAAAAAACATGCAGTAACTGTACAAAGCAGAGCTTGAGTGAGTTGAGTGAGACTATTGAAAGGATGCTTTCAATAAGCTCTGTCATATTTCAAATTGCAGATCAAGCACAAAACAGGTGAGGATTTTCATGAAAATTACTGATGTGAGAGTTGTGAGAATTAGAACAGCAAACTGGTGAGAGTTAGAACAACATCGTGTATGAGACTGTCTCTTGGGGAGAGATTAATTGATGAGTATGAATAGAGCAAAGGAATATTGTGCACTGTTCACCTTGGCCTCATTATCATGCCAGAACTTAGTTATGTAAAGCACTGAAATACAAAGCTGCTCTTACTTTGACACTGTATGTTCTAGATGAGAACTCTGCACTGCACACAGATATTAGCCAGCTGGTTTGTCTTCAGCAGCTCTATACAGCCACAGCTTAAGCAGAGAGTGCTATCAGGAAACAACTCTGATGTCAATTTACTGAAACAAGTCAGAGTCTTTCCTTATTCATAGGATACATTTACGCTTGGCTTTGCCTACCAAAGCTAATCTCTGAAAGAAAGATGGATAAACTCCCCTGGTTTGTGTAATCTCTTGTAAATATGCTTTAAACTGAGCAGATGTCAAATTGTCATGCTTCTAATGTCGCACGTGTATGAAAGTTTATGACATGCGTGGCAGCATGCTTCAGCAGCAGAGCTAATGCCATTAGTAACACAGCAGTCAGACATCATAAAGTAGAAATAACAAAATTGGTAAGAAGAATGTGCAAGAGGCCAATCGCCTTAAATCAATCCCATCTCACATGACAGAACAGGGCTACAGTTTTAGCCCTCTTAATTTCCTGTTTTTCTAAGTCTTAGCAGTAAAAGCATGCATCATCATAAGAAGAAAGAAATGTCTCCAGGTCTTTCCTTTAGCAAGGAAGAAAAATTCTGATTCCTCTCAAACCTACAAGATAACAGGAAGATGCTGACCCTTGAAAAGGAGTTTGAGTAATACCACAGTTACTCAGTCTGAGTGATTCTAAGCTAACACACTGTAAGTCAGGACACCAGAGACCACAAATAGAGCTACGATGTGGATACAGAGGCAAAATTATCTTCTGTGCCATCAGAGACACTGGCTTGTGACAGATAATGGTCAGAACTTACTAATGGTGACATGTGCTTTTTGTACTTAATTCTTGTTGGTTTTTTTCAATTTGCCTAAGTTTTTCAATCAGCTGGGATTGATGGCATCAGACTGCAGGAATACCAAAGGAAATCAGAAAATGTCAAAGCCATCCAAATGCTGACTACTACTGTGACTCAGTGGGCTAAAAAACAGTGGTATTTTTCTTCCAGCTAACTTGGCCAATCTAGCCACAAGTCTTACCATACTGGTAGCTGGATGCCTTCCTGATGTCCCCATTGTGACTAAACTACCCTGTTACACCTACTCACTCATTGACAACAGGGCAGTTGTTAGGAGGCAGTGCTGTGACTTGGCAGCTGTTAGGTCTGCAACTGCACAGCAAATTAAAGATTGTAAGGCTTTATCAGCAACCTTTACAGATTGCTTTATCAAAGAAAAAGAAGATAAGGTAAATGTTTTGACTTTTGTCAGTACAAGCCCTTAGGTTTTTTTATATGAATCTGCAAAGAATTTTAAATCTTTCTCTGAAGACTTCATACAGCCATGTGGATAATGAGAAGTGAAACTTGTCTCCAAAAAGATGTATTGGCAGTTTTATTCCCTTCAGTCCACGCTTGGATTCTGGCTGTTTGCTGTGAGAGGTGTCAGACAGCTGAGCATCAGAAACATCTCATGCTGGCCATACTCATGATAGGCAGGTACCACATGTCACCTTCACTTTCCCTAATGCAAGGAGACAATGTCATGAGGAGCTTCAGTGAAGATTTACAGTCCATTGAGATACCTTTTTCTCTTCTCAGGAGCTAATGTAAGCAATAAAGTACACAAACTCATGGAGCTACATAACTCTTTTTGTCAGCTCTGTCATTTGGATTCAATATATCCCATACTAGGTGACAGGAGTGTCTGCTATTCTGTGGTGAATGTTCTGAAAAACCAAGCATAGCACCCACCTCTTCCCTTACCACACAACCCAACAAACAGAATCAAGTCTTTGGACAACAGCAACACAAGCCTTGCAGGTGCAATAATTTATTTGCAAGTGCTTTTCTAGCTAGATCTGCATTTTTGCGTTCATCATGCCATTCTCTGTAATTCTTGGCAGTATTATTTCCCTAGGTCAAAAGTAAAGCAGTGTAATTGTAAAGAAAGGGGTATTCTTCTACTTTTCATAATGGCAAAGTGAAATTCCAAAGAGATTTGTCACTTTCAGGAAATGAAAACTTGTGATGAATGTTTCTAACTTTTGATTTAACTTATGTCAGTGTTTTTTCAATATTTGTCAGCACTATTGTCAGAATAAACAGCAAGTTGGGACAAACTGGCAAGTCTGTGTATTCTGCTTTTGTCACTGAACTGAAGTGTGGTGCTGCCTATCATAAATCTGTTTCACTAAAAATTAGGACAGTCTCTTCACTTCTGGAGCACAGTGAAGGAGGAGAAATATGATGGCCAAAAAATAGCTGTGATGTGACAGGTATTACCGTTGCCACAGGTAAATCAGTTTGGGAAAGGTTAATTTTTGTTGCAGTTGTTACTGCAGAGATCTGAGTTGCTACTTTGATGACCAGAGCTTTGTCACAATATTGTGCAGGCTGACAAATGACTTCGTGCAAGAAAGGTGTTCTGCTTCCTAGGTGATATTTCAGGTGACATTTATTAGTTAGTAATAACACAATGCATTTTATTTATATATACATGTGTAGGAAATTATTCATAGAGCTGCGCAGGAGAATCAACGATTTTTCCAACACAATCCATGCTTACTACATTGTCCAGAAGTTAGGTATCCTTGCTTATATCTGAAGGGGAAGAGGCAGAGGGAAACAGTATTTTGTTGGACATAGACAAGGGATGGGAGAATAAGGAAGTCTACTATAACATCTGGATAGATGTTAATTTAAGAGACTGATGTAACTCGTCATACCAGTCATCTGTAGAAAGTTCCTATATTTGATATTCGCTAGCAATCTGGGCTTAAGAAATTCAGTAAGAATAAGATGCCTCAAGGTTCTTTTCTTTAGATCTGGAAGATTCATTCAAGCTAAGTCTATTCTCTCCTTTTAAACTCTAGCAAACTGATAAACACTTGTAAAATATTTTAATCCTGTAATATCTTCAATTTCTCTTGTAAAATAATTAAAATATTGTAAAATATTTTAATCCTGTAATATCTCCAATTAATATAAGAGCTGAAATGGGAGATTTTTTTAATATAATGAAATGTGTATCCAAAAAAAAATAAAACCCAACCCAAGGAACAAGAAAATATTTAAATTAGAAAAATGAATGTGCTGTATGCTTAGGTAATTATGCCAGGATTTTTGTATGGTTTCTTTTTAACCAGGTACCAGTTAAAAAGCTCTGAGCTACTGCCTTATTATTCTTCTCTATTTGACACTTGAAGGAAAGAAAATTATGTCCTAATTTTACTTTAATTTTCTTGTTTGTGTCCTTTTACTCATAATTAATATGTTTTGTACTGCAGGAGGGTGAAATTATATGCTTGTTATAGAATTAATTAAAGTCAGATTAAGACAATTGATTCCCCAACACCCTTCCTGCTGTGATAAGACTTTGGGGGGATTTCTGCCACCTCAGGCATTATTACAGTCTCTTATTTCCTCCGGAATGAGTCTTCCTAAAAGAAGGAATGCAATTGTACCTATTTGTTTTCAGTTTCATTAGATTTACTCAGCATTTCAGTCTTGCTTGAAATTTGGAAAATTGCATTAAACAATCTGGAGCCAACTTTTTCCTTGGTTTTAGGGTTTTTTTGTGTGGTTGGCTTGGGTTTTTTTCCAGTTTTTCCTGACAGGTTCTTCCCAAGTCTCAGAGGTCTCTGGTCCTACAGCAGGGATACCTATGTGTATAGAAGTAAATCATGGAATTCAGTAAAGAGTATCCCCAGTGACTGCTCCCCACAGCCTCTCTGCTCATCTCTCTCCTTTGTATCTTCTGGATGAAGCTCAAGGGCTTACATCAAACAGATGACTGTAGATATCTCATTGAAATGTGAACATTTGGACTACACTCTCTAGGCAGATAACAGTCCTGTTTTGTTGTTTTATCCAAGCACAAACAGAATCTACTGTGGGTAACAAGAGAGTAGTACATATTGTAGTACATGTTTATGGTTTAAAAGATAACCAATCAAGAAAAAAAGGTAAAACGATGTTTACATTCCCTAGAGAACTGTAAATTGAAGCATTGGAGTTCTTACTTGACTCCAAGACTGAGAAAAGCAAAGACTAAAAACAGAATGTGTAAGTGAGAAGTTCAAAAGCAAGTGAGTAAGCACGTTAGATGTGGTGCTGCAGGTGGAAAAAGCAAGCACAAAATCTTAAAATTGGTGTGTCTTGCCCTGGCAGATGAGTTCTGTACTCAAAGGAACTCAGTGAGTTGTGGCTACACTGGAGTTGGAGCTGTTTAGTACACAGGTTGAGCAGTCCTTCCCCCAGCACTATGCTGTTTCCCCCTGACAAAATCATAAGGAAAGAAACTGAGAATAAGGATAAATTAATAATTTTCAGAGAATTAAATTAAATGCCCAGTACAACTACCTGAAGTTCTCAGTAAGAAAAACACTTTTGCTTTTAATAGAGTTTTTTGCTGTTTAAAATATTAAAAACTATTTAAAATTTTTTAATGAAAAGTATGTCACCTACTGCAACATTAGCAAGTGCTTCCCAGCTGTGATTGTGATGGTGATGTGGAGAAAGTGTTTGTATTCTCAAATTATTGCATTTGTACAGTATTCAACTTGTAGTTTACTTGAATATTTTTTGAGAGTGCATTTCTTATCCTTTTTGTCTTTGTCTTTTTCTGCTGAATTTTATATCCTTTTAATAAGAAAGTTATTTTGCTCTGCATTTGCCAAGGGAGTCATGAAGGTTCATTCTATTTTGTTGAAGTGTCTTTTTTGTTAGAACAGCAGATAGCCACTCACTAATTAAAGTAAATGGCACACATTAATGTCTCTGTGGTGCTTTCTTTATTTCAGATTGATATTCCTTGTCAGCTATTTCTCCCTTTTGATAAGGAAGATATCTGTGCCCTTCATTTACTTGTGTAGCTTTGTCATGTTTACCCTGATTTATGGAATATCACTGTAGACTGTAGTGAGATCAGTGATCTTTGAGCTGTTTTATAATTTCTGACACTGGTTTGGTAAGTGATCTGAGCAAGTCTATGACAAGTAATTGTTACTTGATGTTACTTGAATTGGCAGTTTTGGACATTGCTAAAAACCCTACTGAGACTGAGCTTTGAGATGTTTACATTTATTAGTACAAATCATACTAAACCCACTGGAATAGTAGAGCATCTTACTTCAAGCTTGCTAAGCTACCTTATGGAATAATCACTCTTGGAAACAACACCTGTTCAAAGTGATTTCCCCAGTCTTACAGGTAATTTGTGGTAAACAAGGACCTCAACATAGATTGCATAATGCTTTTTTATCTCAGTGTCTCACTTCAGTAAGCTCAGGTGCCCTTAAAAAAGTTGCCTCTAGCATTAAGTGTATTCCAATTTATTAATCTACCTTTAATTGTGTGTAGTGCAGAAGTGGTTAATTATTTTAATGCTACAGGATGAACTGAAACTTGGAAATGTTAATGCTAATCTTCTTTTCCTAACCACGTTTTTCAGAAAGGGAGGAAAATCTGGAGACTCACAACATTAATGAATAACAGACATTCTTAACTGATCTCTGTCAGGTCCTGTGTGCAACTATTTCTCTTCACTATACCTGCATTTTTACCCGTTTCTAGAACACTATGATACAAATCCTCTTTTCTATCACTAGGCCAGGAGACATATCACTGCAAAAAAACCTGGCTTGAGTCCACAACTGAAAGAAATATCTGCATGTCAGCAACTCATTGTGCTGTAGAATGAAATTAAAATAAAACACTTGTCAAGGCATGAAAGTCTAATAAGTCTTCTAAACTTATATATTGAGATTTATATTCTCTTTTGAAGTGGATACAAATGTATCTGACACGCTGTTCCTTGTTCAGGTGATCTTGATGAATGTAGCTAATTGTTCTACTGCTGTTATCTATTGCAGGGTGCCTAATAACTCTTCATAAAACGCCTGTGTCGCTACTCCTTCAGTCATTGAAATGATGCTATAAAGTGGAACTATTAGAGTCACCCTTTAAGGTGCCACACTAAAGGCTGATAACACCAAAGCCTGATAAGTAAGACCACAGTAATAGGTGAAAGAAGCATTAGAGCCTGTAGCAGGAGAGACAGTAAGAATTTGTGAGATTTTATTGTTTATTATTTTAAAATGATCAAACTCTAGTAGAAGGTGTCTCTGCAGGGGAATTGAAACTAGATGATCTTTTAAGTTTCCTTCCAACCCAAATCATTCATTTTCAGTCTTTGGGCCAAGAGGGAGGTAACAAAGCTTTTCTCCTTTCTTCCTTTTCTTCTATCACTATTCTTGGAGGACTTTGCAAGGCCAAGAAGTTTTAAGAAAAGGCAAGGAAAACAACCTAAATGGTCTGAGATCTAAAGGTAGGATTTGAGGTTTTTTTGTATTTTTTTATTGTCAAGGCACAGCTGAAAGCCTTTGGTTTTGATTTAGCTTTTTGGACACAGTCAGAAAGTTTTCTGAATTAAGGTGTACTAAGGGGATTACTATAGATCAATCACAGAAGAGTTAAAAATAGTCCTCTATTAGTGCTGTTACAGAGAATAAAGAAGTGTATCTTGGAGGAATTTAACTGTGCTCTTTAGAAAATTGATGATGTCCTATATTCATTTGAAAAAAGAGGGGTTTTTCCAGGGGTTACAAGGCAGGTGTGAATTAAGTCAACAGAAAACTGCAGAGGCAAATTAATGCTACTATGCTGGTCAATAGATTAGGAAACTAAAATATGCACAGCAGTTAAATGGATCCTCCAAGGCCTTTGGTCTGTGAGGAATTCAGGAGACTTGATGCAGGTAAACAATTACCTGGAAGGGAAACTATTGACTACACAGATTCTATCAGTCTATTTCAATAACATCTAAGTGAATAAACTGACTTTTTTTACAGAACAGTCAAATGTCCTCAAGGAGCTCTTTCAGGCTGAGATTTGAATATATGCCTAATTTTCCTGTTGCATGACTTAGGAGTTTCTACCTGAGTTATGTTTTTTTCCTTTAAGAAAGTAGGAATATCCATATATACACAATTAGATAGAAAGTGCCTATTTGTCACAACCTTAACTGGTCAGCAGCTTGTATGACTGAGGCCCTATTTCTGTGTGTGAACTCCTATTCAGCAGAGCATTCTTGTGCTTATCTTTGACCCCAGCATTAATCACTAACAAACATGGTTGGACAAATGAGATAATTAGCAGTTTTGAAATAAGATCTTTTTTTCTTGCACTCCAAAGTAAGTAGTATCCTACTGAAGAACTGGGAAAGTAGCAAGATTAATTTTCTTTTTCTCTGGGGCTTCTAAGTGAGCCCTTTCATGGGAAAAGCACATGTAAGTAAAGAACCTCATTTGATAGGTATGTGAAGACTACTCAAATCTATCAATATTTCTTCAGAAAATTTAATGATAAGAACAGTAATAAGCTCAAAGTTTTTTTCCTCAATTTGTGTCCTGTTACAACTAAATTGATCTCAAGTGATTAAAAGGATGATTGTTTTAAAAGCTAATAGTTGTGTTGGTCTTTCTCAATTTTCTGTTACTGAAATGAACTTGATTTTTAAATAGACATTTGGTATGCACCCATGATTTCTGAGCATTAGCCTCTGGATGTACATAGCTGAACAGTTAGTCAACATCTCTAAAAAATACAAACATTGACTTTTCAAGGTTATGATGAAGGTACTTTCACTCCAGTGTAAAATTTTCTCAAATAAGAGGCTTAGAGCTTATCTTTTCTGTTAATATAGATTTGTTTTTTCCTCCATCCATAGACTGACCTTGGTGATTTTACTTTCTGGGAAAACTAAAGTGTATTGTCTTTACAGTGTTTGTACCTCACATATGTCAGTTTCAGAGGTTAAAAAAACCCCAGTACTTTTTAAAGTAACAAAACCTTTGCCTTTGTTCAAGAAAAATCTTCAGAAATAGTTCGCTCACTTCTGAAGGGTCTCATGGTTTGTAGAAGTCATATGTGGACAGATTTTGCTTCAGATACAAAAATCTCAGCAACTCTAAAATAGAGAAACAGGAGAGTCTGTAGATAACTATAACTAACAGGATAGCTTTATCTAGATTGCAGCATCCCACACAATATTTGATATTTCCATAGCACATTCTAGATTTATAAAACCTGAGAACACCTCTGGAAGGTGGAAAATGCTAATCTCCCCATTCTTATACACTTAGAAAGTAGGTCATGTTATTCATTCATTTAATGAAAAGATTTTCCTTCTCTTTTGTTCCACAATGATATACTTTTTTTTTGAGCTGTCAGTCAAAACAAGGTGTAAAGACCACATCGCAGGACAAATGGCGTATAAATGGATTTTGTAAATTCTTTCATATCTATGCAAACATGACAAGAAGAAGGCTTCCAAATGTGAATGGTTAAAACACAGCACAGTTCACAAAGTCCTAGATCAGCCTCTCAGTTGCAGCCATTTTCAGTATATTGCTTTTGGAAGTCAAAAAACATGAGAACTTTTCTTACACTAAAAGTTAACCCCATTCCACTACAGAATGGGCCAGAATTTGGGAGTAGGGTAATGTATGGTAATGTTAAGATGTGCAAATAGGTGCTTTTAGCACCTTTTCACAACTCCATTTCCAGTGCTGCTCTGTGCCAGAGTGCACAATTATTATTGAAAATGGGGGGCTGCCTTGGTCACAGGAATGAATATGCATCAGCTGATGATATGAAATAGCTGGCTGAATAATAAGTTCTTATGTAGCTCTATAAATGTGAAGCTAGTTCCTCTGAATGGATTAACATGTGCAATTATTCTAGGCACTTACACATTTATTTTGATTACATCCTATGTTTTATTTACATCAATTAAAGGCTTATGTGGATTTGCAACCATATCTACTGGCTTTAAAAGAAGCCAACAGAAGTGTAGCAGAGTTGTTTGGGATATTCTGGTCTTATGTCAGCCTGTCGTTAACAAATGCCATTCCACTTTGACAAAAAATAGTATCTTTCTCCATTAGAAGGGCTGCCTTGAAAATGCAGATACTGTCACTGTTTTGTCCGGCTTAATTGCTGATTTAACATCAGTGTGGTCAACTGACCATGCTAATAGGATTTATGCATAGGTTGAAGAAATTGTCCTCTATGTTCTCACTAAAGAGGTTCTGAGCACAGGTGCCAATACGACAGCTTGTGTCCTCCCTGCTGCACAGACTCTGATCCAGAATACTGGCATCTTGAAAGAATCCTAATAGGCACAGTAAAATTGAATGCTACAGCAATGTGTACAAATAACTGGCCTCTTTCTTTTTCCCTCTTCCACAGAGCATGAGATCTGGAGTACTGGATCATCTATGTATAAAGGAAGTCCTTGACCAGAAATGTCAAGGACAGAAAAAGCCAGATTTTTTTTTAATATTTAGCTTTGAAAAATCCTCACATTTCAGAGTAGAAGATTAGCAAGGATATAAGCCAATCGAGTTGATAAGATGCCTAGCGGATACCAGAGATAAACGGCTTTATTGTGTGTTTATCTTGTAGAGGCTAAATTTTGTCCTTACTGTCTTCTCTTTCTACATCTATCTTGGAGTTTCTTTACAGATGAAAAGTTTACTGAAGGCTCTCTGCGAGGAGGCACAATTCCATATCCTGCTGGAAACTTTTTCGGCATATCACTAAAACATAGGTTTTACAATGATTAAAGAGGGGAACTGAACAAAATCAATGACATTCAGTCCAAGAGGCACCAGAAAACGGTGCAGTTTGTAATATCTGATAAAGGAATGACTCTGAGTGCCACAAGCTTTTCTCAATGGTGTGACAGGAAAGGCATTTGAGCCCTGAAACAGTGCTGCTTATGAAATAATGGACTGTAATCTAAACCATCTTGCTACAGAGAGGAATAAAGTCATAATGGGACAAAAAAGCTTGAATTTGTGTTCCCACCCCCAAAGTTTGGACACAGCTGAAAACACAGAGAGTTTACATTCTGTCATATGACACAATCATTAAAAGTTGCAGCAGGTTAATTGGATTGCTAAGCCAGCATCTGGGGAAATCTAAAGGCAACAATTAATGTGTCCTAAAGCTGCTGAACATCAAAGAGAGAAAACTCTCTGGTAGCTGTTACTTATTGCTTTTTCACTCTCCTTTTTTTACAGCAGGGACAGCTACCTTAGGCATCCCAGTGTACGACTGCCTGTTCTAACATGGCTTTTATCACCATCATTCAGAGCCCCATGAGGGCAGGGAACCATTTCTTATGATGTACATCTGAGTTGGGAAATCCACCTTTAGGTGGTTCTGAGGGCTGAAGCAGAGATAATGAGACAAGGCAGGCCCATTTTCACCAGAGTTCAGCGAGTAGAAGATTAATTAGTTGAAACAGTCTCCCCTTGGGATTGACTTTAAAAGGCAAAATATGTTGAAATAAAGTATCTCCAATCTAACTTTTAGTCTCAGTGGCCCTACATGTCAAGCAAAAGAGTATTAGTTTCCTCATTAATCAAACAGGTAAAACCAAAGCGGAGAACACGTTATGTGTTTTGAAGGGATCAGGGTTCGGGCTTACCGCTGTGACTCATGATAACCCATATATCTTGTGTTGTTTGTGCTGTAATAAAATGACAGCACCATGGTGACATTGACGCCGTGCTGACAATGCTATTCAAGTAGCATTGGGATGTGTCTTGCTTGTTTTCCCAGTGGATGCAAAATTTTTTCCAGCTCCTCTCTCATGAAGACTTGGTCAGCAGCTACACTTCAGATCCAAGTTTAGTAGTGAAATTCTTGCAGGGTATGCAGAAAAAGAGCCAATGTTGTGCTATTAATATTTATACTTTGGGTTTTCGATCTCTCACTACTTCTTCGCTGTCTGTTGAAGACCTGTCTTTTTGCTATGCCAAGTGCAGCTCAGCTTCCCAGTTTGCAGTGCCTTCACACACCCTGGGGCCAACACAGACAGTACTAACTGATGGTGAGCTTAGCACAGTAACCACTTCAGGAGCTGAGATACAGAGGCATCCTTTGTTCAATTATTTCCTCCTGATGGAGCTCTGTTGAATTTCTGAACACTGATTTGCTTTCTCATTATTTGCTTAATTCAATTGCATGGCCTGAAATTTTGTTTTCTGGGAAGAGAAGGCTCTTCCTTACATGCCCCTTTGAGCTTTGGGGACTCTACCAATTTGTTTGCTGCTGGTAGATAGAAGCAGACAGCTTCACTCCTGTTCTTGCCAATTAAAATATGCAATGCTTTCTCATTCCTTCTTCTTCTCTGTAGATATCTCTTCTAATTCTATTGCATCACTTTTTTATTATTAAATTTTCTTTGCTCTCAAGTTTTTCTTAAAATAAAGAAAAAAATCCAGCAAAAAATGGAATTGTTTAGGTTGGAAAAGACCTCTTAGATCATAGTAAGTTACTATTAACTCAGTACTGCCAAGTCCACCAGTAAACCATGTTCCCAAAGTGACACACCTGCATGTCTTTTAAATACCTTCAGGAATGAGGAGTCAGGCACTTCCATGGGCAACCTGGTCCAACACTTGATAACCTTTCCAGTGAAGCATTTTTTCCTAATATGCAAGTTAAACCTTCCCTGGTACAACTTGAGAGCATTTCCTCTTTCCTGTCACTTGTTACCTGGGAGAAAGACCAACTCCCATTTGGGTACAACTTCCTTTTAGGTCTCCACTCTCTTTTTCTTCAGATGAAACAGCCCAAACTCCTCATAAGACTTGTGCTCTAAATCCTTTATCAGCTTGTTGCTCTAACATCTCAATATGCTTCTTGATGGGCCAAAAACTGGACACAGTACTTGAGGTGTGGCCTTACCAGTGCCAGGTCCAGGGGGGTGATCACTGCCCTGGTCCTGCTGGCCACACTATTGCTGATACAAGCCAGGGTGTATGCTTTTGAGGTCCTGTGAATTCCATTTACTGGATGGCTGATTGGTTTTCCTGGAACCGAAGAGATTTTGGCAGGAGATAAAATGAGAATATTTACCACTTCTATTTATCACTTCTAAAATCCTAAGTGATGTGTGTATTTAAAGAAGCCCTTAAACTCCTTTCGGAACTGCAATATTATAATTTACCTTTGCAAATTTCTATTCTGAATATAAGGTTTCTGTATTACTATCTAAAAAAATAAGTAGCTGTTAACTAAACCACAACTAATTGCTACAGGGTAAAAATGCTTTTGTACTACCACAACTTCTCTAATGTTGTATTAACTTGCTGGTTGGAGGAATATTTAGGATGAGAAGCTTGATCCATATTAGCACTCCTAAAACCAATTCCTGGATAGATTTAAAAGCTTTGTGTTTGTGTTTTGCCTCTAAGATACTAAAAACTCAGTGCACCAAATGGAGCATTCCAAATTTTCAAAACTAAGTCAAGTCAGCATTTTCCCTTCTAAACTACTATTCCATATACTTGATGAAAATCCAGGGTCTGTCACAAGCGGCAATTTCCACTGAGGCTGAGATTCTTTAGTAGGGTGTTTGGCAGTGCACCCTTTCAAGAAAAGCAAGGGGAAAGGACACCAGGTAGTGTTTGGTTTCAAGAATGTCTAGGGGATCCATATTAGCTTCTTCAGTTTTCTGAGCTAACTGGAGACCACATGGCCTCCAAGTATCCCTTGTAATCAAACTTCTCCATGTTTCAAAACTAGTCTGATGTTCCAGTCTGATGTTGGTCTGCTGTAAGTGTTCATGTCATTACTTGAGCACGCTATTAGAATTTCAACAGAAAGTTCCTAGGGTGCCTTTTCTGTTTTTCTGAGCTTAACATTGAACTGGCCAGTGCTAAAGGCTAGTAACTACAACTAAAAGGTATAGGTGTCCACTGCTGTTACTACACTCAAACAACAGGAGAGCTACTTGCATCCTGCCTCTTATTATAGCGTTGTCTAAACAGTTCTGATAGCACTGAGGCTGTCCATGCTTGATAGGGACTAATAAATTCATGTGCTTAGAAGTAAGTGCAAGAAGCAATGTGGTAGGATCCCTTGGACTCTTGCTATGAAAAATCAGTGGTTGTGAGCTCTCAGTAAGGTCTTCTGTAGTAATTAACCATTTCTAACTTTATCCACCAACCACATTCTCTGTGCTCAGTGGAATTAAGCATCTCAGCTCATTAGCTGATATTCCTGGGCAAGTCAAGATATTGAAAGACTATTATGGGTAATCCTAATCCTTGATTTCCTATCATCTTTATCCCAAGATTATTGAATCAGCAGGCAGATGAACTTTAGTTTGTGATCCTCTGGCATGGTTCCAGGTACTGTAATATCTGAGATGATTTGCAAGGCATTTATACATTTTCAATAGGAGGGAAAATTCTCTAAACAACTCCAAATTAGCTGAAGAACAGGAGGAAGAAAATCCATGAATTATTTACAAGTGAACATATGCTCCCTCCCATTCTTTTTTGCACATGGCTTGTCAAACATCTTTTTCGTACATTTGGAAGCTCTAAGGAAAATACTGTTCAGGCAAATGTATGTACATCTAGATGTCCACAAGCAGATGTAGTAAAGCAAAATCTCCAATAAAATATTGTCACAGACAGAATGTCCACATTATGTTTACATGCTTAGTACTGATGTTTTTCAGAGGCTACTCAGTCATGGGCCTGAAATCTGTGAGTGTGTTCTGAGGGAGCTGTACATAAGTATAGAGGTTTGCATGTTAGGTTTTGGTCAGTAAAGTGCTAATGATCATTATTTCTGAATATTAAAGTTTTTTTCCATTTGTCTTTTCATTTTGTGAGGGAGTGACTATATGGGGTTCTTTTTTCATCTGGGTAAGAGCTTTTGATGGATGTTAAATAATCCAAAGTTTCTTAATGTTTTAGGCTTAAAATTCAGTGCATTCAAATAACATTTAAATGTTTAAAGGCATACTGTAAAAAACATCAAAGTCATAAATTTTCCTAGAGAACTGAAAGCCTCGCTTCCTCTTGGACAGAGGTTCCTGATTTAGTTTTTCCTCTTCTTGATTAAATTAGTCTCAAAAGATGTATCTTAAAATATATCCACAAAACACAATGCAGTACTATGGTCTCCTGAGTTATCTGTGGAACAGTCAACATGAAGCAAGCCACAACATGAGACCATACAGAGAAACTGCCCTACAGCCTTGAAGCAGTATATCCCATGTCAACAAGCTCTGTGTCTTAGGAGGGAGTATTTGAGGCCTCTGTTACTAGTCAGACCTCTCAAACCAGTTTATTTGGCATCAATATAGAGCCTCAGCCCAGTCCACGCTCTAGGACATTGCTGTTAGGACCTTTGAGAATTTTATTTTTAACCCCTTGTCCTGCAAGTTGCATGCATATCTGTAAAACAGAAAAGGCAAAAATGCAATAGTACCTCTTATGCATTTGTTAACTGTTTTTTCATCTATTCATGAAGAATTTATGTAAATAACAAGCAATGTTAGAAAACACACACAGACACACACAAACAGTGTTGTAACCATGATCATCTGTAGCAAATTTCTCCACAGATGCGCAAGACCTATCATCATCTTCCAGCAAAGCACTTGGATTTTTGTGCCTCTTTGCTGAAGACTTTGTTTTGTGTGCCAGTAATTGCAATTATTCTAGTAATGACACTCTGTAAGTGACATCCTTGCATTCTCAAAGCTTGCTATCAAAGCTGACAGCTCTCATATAACATGTTAACTTTCCCAAGGGGAATGCCAGTCAGATTTCCTTCTTGCACTTTACTGTTCCACCTTAGGTATGTGCATGCACGTGTGCACACAGCTTCCGGGGGCTGAAACAGCAGATCCTTTCTGTTAGGTGCCCCAGAAGAATTTCACCGCAGAATTCCAGTAGAAGTACCAAAACAGGTTCCATATTTCCCTCCCTCTGGTGACCACCTACTCCACCTGTTTATTGTTGCCTGCATCTGGCTTGGGGAAATGCAGGGACCTCGTTACCAGTCAGAACCACACATGCAGCAGCTGCCAGCTGGTTTGCTAAAACTTGGAGAGCTGTTTCCAATACATCGGTAAGCATTTGTTATGATAAAAGTGCTGACATAATTGCAACAGGAAGCAAGTTTAAAGTGTCAATTTACATCAAGGACACTAGTCAAACACTTTTGAAAAAAAAAAAGAACAAAAAATTCTTTGTGATGCTTTGTTCTTCCCATCCTGTATTAAACAGAAACCGTGAGTGGTCCTTGGAAAAAGCAGATTTCAGATTCTGTTGCAGAGCAATAATATCCTGTAATCTTTGTAATTTTATAGAGTTTTCAAAGTAAATATCAGAATAAAAAGGTCATTAATTTTCATGTTTCTGTGGATCACTATAGATAAAAAGTAATTGCTAACCTTGTTCTGGAAAGGAATTGGCAGAAATAATAATGTGTTTTTTTGCAAGTAAGATTGTATGAAGAATTGTTACATGGCAACCTCCTTCTGCTTGAAAAAAAAATACCATCTTATTAAAGTGTGAATAATTTCTACATTAAGTTAATAACCCAATGCCAGGAATTTTTTCCAGAACTGTTGCATTTTTGTGTACAGAAATAAGATTTTCTATTTTTATTATTCAGTTTATCTGCATCTTAGATGAATGCTAATGTTTATACCTTTCACTATCCACTGAAGAAAACAGATATGTATTGCTACATTTTTATAGAACACCTCTCGTATAAAGATTTTATGGATGTTCATTTGTTGACTCCTAGAGCTGTGTAAATCCAGAAACCAATGGTTAAAGAAAACGTCTGTGGAGGTTATGTGGCTGTTCATATTGGAGGCAGGGGAACATTGGCAACTGGAAGGAAACTCAGGTGAGTTCCAAAAAATTCAGTTAAAGATATCATAGATCAAATACTAAAAAGGTAGAGACTTCCAAGCTCTAAAAATGGTAAAGGTCACTTCTAAAAAAAGTGGCTTCCTAAAAAACAACAATTTATTTAGACTAAGAAAAATTTCTTACTCTTCTGATTGATTTTGTATATCTTGAATGAAAGCAGTTAGAATTTTACTCCCTATCATCCTGAATGACTTAGTGAAATAGGAAAAACAAAAGTATGTTCACTGAGAAAAGCAGGAAGACCAAGATTTACAAATGAAGGCCACCTGTTGTCATGATGCAGTGTGAATTTAATGGGTGTTTTAATGTTCAGTGCTCCAGTGAGTAACAGATACTGCTCCTAGCTCCCTCTTATAATATTTTCTCCTAATCTACGGTGGTAGACTGCTGTGATTTCCACCTGTGTTTTCAAACAGATCGTAGTCATTTCAGTTTAAGAACTACAAGTGTGATGATGGTGAAAGTAAAATCTCTGTGAGAAAACACAACACTCCAGTTTTACTCCTGTAGGAATGTGCAGCATTCCTGAATTTAAAATATCATTCAGCTTTGCAACAGAGCAGGCAGTTTCATAAAATCAAAACTGCATGAGGTTGCATAATCTATATATGCTCACCTTGGATGTGTGATGAGAATCACCCCAATAATAAAATTAAGCAGAGGTATTGGGCCTACATGAAAGAATCTGTGGAGAAATTTTCCCTGTCTAACCATTCAGGCAGTCTGGCAGTCACACTCCCACCACCAGACACATTCACTTCTGCCCCTGACACTGTCTGATGCCCCTTTGCAGCAGGTGGCTCCAGTGAGCTGACAGGAGCCTTGCTTGATTCCCTCTCTGCACACGCCACACTCACAGTCAGACAAGATTTCCTTACCAGCTCAACTTTTGGGTTCCCATAGTAGAGTCTCAGACATTCCTCTAAGGCATTCCTTAAAGCATTGCATTCGCAGTGCAGTAACACAGAAACAGCTTGAGCTGATGCCTCTGAGGAGGCAGGGAGATCACCCCTCAGCCTCCTTTTTCCCAGTTTAAACACCCCCAGCCTCAGCTGCTTCTCCTAAGTCTTGTGTTCCATACCCTTCCCCAGCTCCACTGCCCTTCCCTGGACATGCTCCAACACCTCAATGTCCTTCTTGTCATGAGGGGCCCAAAACTGGACACAAGACTTGAGGTGTGGCCTCACCAGTGCTGAGTACAGGAGGAAAATCACTGTCCTGGTCCTGCTGGCCACACCATTGCTGATACAGGCCAGGATGCCTTTGGCCTTCTTGGCCACCTGGCCACATGCTGGCTCATGTTCAGCTGACTGTGGACCAGTACCCAGGTCTTTTTCCGCTGGGCAGTCTTCCAGCCAATCTTCCTCAGCCTGGAGCACTGCATGGGGTTGTTGTGACCTAAGTGCAGGACCTGACTGTTGAACCTGACACAATTGGCCTCAGCCCTTCAATCCAGCCTGCCCAAATCCCTCTGCAGAGCATTCCTGCCCTCCAGCAAACCAACACTCCTGCCCCACGTGGTGTCATCTGTGAACTGAGTGAGGGTGCACACAGTCCTCTTGTCCAGGTAATTGATAAAGATATAAATCAGGACTGTCCCCAGCACTGAGCCCCAGGGAACACCATTGTGACTGTCTGCCAGCTGGATTTAATACCAGCTGCCTACAGGCTTCTTTTAGCTCTGTGAGGAGACATGGCTGCTATCACTCCTGGTCCCGCCCAGGTCGCATCAGCCACTGTTGCGTGAGCTGCCAGCTCCTGGCAGCTCCCTCAGGAGAGCTTTAGCAATTCTGAAATAGCTTACAAATTTATCTTGAGTTTTGTCAAGCTCTTCACGTCACTTCACTGAAACCTACATAAAGAGATTTTATCCATTTTAATTAGGGAATAACAGAAACTAACTCAGTGAAGGATAAAATCTATATTGAAACAGTACAAAATAGTTTTTCACATTCCTAGTTTGACATGATTCCCTGGAAAAGGGAGATTTTATGCCATATGAAGAAAAATAATCTGAACTGACAGAAGATTTTATACCTCTGGTTTTGTAGTTCTACATTAAAATCTATGTTGTAAGTCATGGAGCTCTGTCTCGAGCTGTAACATACTTGTAAGATTTGGTCACAACTGCAACACTTATCATAAATAATAATTTAGTTTGTTAAATGTTTCAGAAACCAGCTTAATGTCAATCAGCATATCCAGGTGGAAATGAGTTTGCCTTTCTAAACAAGGAGCTTAAAGTGGTAATCAGCCAGCTACCTTCAAATTATATATATCTTTCCAGTGTTTATTTATTCAGCAATGATAGGTTGACAGCTGGCATTAGCAAAAGAGTTCTGAACTTAGTTAAAATCTAACCAGTCAGATGGAACAACACATGCTAAAATAACATACCTTAGGTTCATCACTCAGGGAATAAAAGCTGTGGGGAGGTGACATTTCATTCCACAGAAGGATTCATACTTGAACATGTATGAAAGTTAAATAATTTCAAAATTTTCTGTAATAAAAAAATTAAATTCTTTGCTCCTGACAAATAATTTCAGACCCATTGGACCATCATATGATCTAATACATTATCAAAGTATTTGAAGTAAGTGATTTCAAAATACAGCATGAAATGTTGTGTTTTGATGTTTAATTGAGTGCTACATGAGCTATAAAAGCATTTGAGTCGTAAGAAAGATGCAGGAGACAAACACTTCTCATTTAACAGTGTTAGCACAATATTAGTTGTGACTTCCCCAAGATAATCTCACAATCTGCTTGTTTAACTGTGATTTTCAAAATACCAAACATGTACCATGAAATAAGGTTTTATCTTCTATATTCATTTATTAAATTAGTTCCTAGCACCTGTATTCATCTTCTCTGTTTTTAGTACAGTCAGCTGAACCAACCAGTTCAGGAAGTTTATCCAGAAATGAATTTTTTACTAGAATGAAGTAGAAATGAGATGGTATAGAAAAGACACATGTAGTGGTGGTATTTTTGTTTAGTTGCTTGGTTGGGGTTTTTCTTGGTGGAAACAAGCAAACTTAATATTCCAGTTGAATTTAAAATATTTTCTGATCAAAGGGCTATAACAGAAAGCTTTTCAATCTTATGGTTATATCTGTACTATTCCCTTTAAGCTGCAGGGGTCTTCCACTGTGCATGTCAGCCCCACTGAAGTCTTTCCTGTCCGTATAAAGTTGCCTAAAAAAAGCCTTTGAGGAGATTATGTAACCAACCATTGTCAAAAGTAAGGAAGAAGCATTTATATGGGCATATTTTTATAAGCACAACCATATACAAACCATTTACCTTACAAAGCATTTACATTATATCATATCCCTAAAAAATTTCATTTATTTTCAAACCCGTCCGTTCTTGGGTAAATTTACCCAACCAAGCAGTTGCCTTGTGAACTTTGAGGTGCGCTAAAGTTTCTTTAAAAATGTTTTTATTCCCCTTAAACAAAAGTACAAATATCAACTGTATGCAAAATCTTAGCTTTGTTTCAGAAGTGCCTAGTGCCTGAAAGTGAACATGCAAACATACACAACAGTAAATGTATCTCTCTAGGGAGAGAAAGGGGGAGTGGGTCGCAGTTGTAATCCCACTGCTGTTAGCAGTTGCTCTCTAAGAGGGCAGAGCAGTTTCTCAGCCTGATATCAGGTCTTTATGACAGACAGAGATTTGCTTTTCTTCAGAGCATTAGAATGGCCTGATTTATGAAAAACTGACCAAATAGTTGATGCTAAGGCATCCTGTTTCTTTTGCTTGCAAAATCTAATCCAAAACCAAATAGAAGGATTTTAGCTCACATAGAAGAACATAAATAAAGCAGTATTGAGTGTGCCTGTTCTTTGCTTTATCTTCCTCCAGTAGTTAGGGACTTTTGTTGTTTGTTTGCTTGTTTGTTTTTTCTTGTCACTTTTGACAAAGATGAAAGAATTCTGATATTTTTATCTTTTTGGAAATGCATTGTATACTCAGCTTTTTCCCAGCTGATTTCACATCTACTCACTGCAGAGTAGAAATGTTCTGTATGGTAATACTGCCTGCTGCTTGTGTATTTACCATGACACCTTTCAGTGCAGTGCACGTCAACTGGCTTTTTCTCTCCAGTCTGCAAAAAGTAGTCTTTTGAGATAGTGTTAGAAATTAACCTCTGTGTGGGTTTTTTTCATTGTTTTTTGTTGTTTGATTGACCACTTGTGTGTTTATTTGATTATGATTATTGTCTAAGAGGGTAACAGCTTCCTAATAATTAGTTATTGTACTTTCCCATTTAAAGTATTATTATTCTTTGATATCACTTACTCTTTGTCAGGTAATTAATTTTTAATTACACTGTTTAAAGCAAAACACCCTGTTGTTTTTTCACTATTTTGCCAGCAATAAGAATTCAATAAAATTTTTTAAAATACCCTTTTTTAAGACTTAATACACTGTTTTCTGCTTGAAGACATAAAAATATAGGAGGCAGAATATTTCCATGTAGTTTCAAAGAAAGTAAAGCCTGGAGTTAGTTAAAACAAGCCTTACACCATACTCCTTGTGTAAGTGGAAATTCCCAGGCATATGAGCAGGAATTTCACTAAACAGATAAAATAATTTCAGAAAACTGAACAATCCAGACTGGATCATTTACAAGGTAGACAATTGTTGCTTATGTCTGGCAAGAAACTTGTAGCTGAAAGATACACAATAATTTATGTCCAATGCTGACAAATGGTTACAGGTCAAAACAAGCAAAACTTGTCTTTTTTTTCTGAAACAAATATCCCATTGCAGACCTGTCAGTCATAATAAGATGCACTATGCTGAAGTGATGCAAAACCACAAATAAAAACATTCAATAATAGCTAAAGAAAATTAAAGTGTCTTCTGCCCACGTAGAAGCCCTTTCTGTCTCACCCATGTCTTTGCTAATGAAAACAGATTTAAGAGGTGGGGTATTTATTATGGCAGAAAGTTAAAGAAAAGGACTTGTCAGTTTGATGGAAGATGTTATTTGTGAAACAAAAGCAGAACATAAATTGCAAGACTAACTCGGTAAGGGCCAGCCCTGCATGGGTAATATGTATCTTGCATAGGCATAGGTTTATTTCTTCTAGTCAATGTAAACAGCTTGTTATCATTCTGGACTAAAAGATAGCAGAAGATTGAACAAGAGGAAATGAGAGTATGGAACATGTTTTGTATAATACTTTCCAAATACAACTTGCTGTGAGTGAAAAATTAAATTGTTCTGTACGGCTTAATGATATAATCTTGGAAGAAAAAGATTGTTTACTATGTGAGAAGTACTGTGGAGATTATCCCAGCTTTACCACAGAAGGGCAAGTTATTCAGTCATTTGTTGGCATCTTTGAACCTTAGTTATCTATTGCCTCTTTAATGTGTGAAAGTTGGGTCAGCCTGATCTTAAGCCTTGACTTTTGTGATCACAAATAGTACTTAGATGGATTTCCAGACTTCTTCCAAAAATGCATGACTATAAAGCAAGTGAGAACTAGTTATAGAACCAATTTCCAGTTGGTATGCAAGTCTGATGCACTTATTTTTCATTTGTTTACAAGTTTATAGAGAACCTGCATCCCTATTAAAAGTTTGAAGCCCTGCTGAATAAATCCACGGGTGGATTTATAAATGACAGGGTTACCTCTATGTATGCTCTAGATCTAATGGTTTATCAAAATCAGCCTTATAGTCTTTACTATTATGAAAGAGCTATTTACAGAGAACAAAGAAGAGGAACTATTTGTTAAGAGAAGTCAGTTCAGAATGGATTTGAACCTTGCTGGGGACAGTTTTCATGTATCAATTTTAAAACTTTCCATAGAGCATGCAGTGATATAAACATGCATCTCTGAACTATTTTTCCTGATATCAAGGAGAAATATAAGTAGAAGTAAATTTTTTAATGCAGTCATAAAAAATTAATGTGTAATTTTCCAGGTACTTTCAGTTGTACACCCCCCACTGCAAACAATCTCAACTTGCTTTCTTCTAAAGTAAACAGAAAGAGGTAGCTAAATTAATACAAAATTGTTAGTGAAATAGCTAGAAATAAACTTCAGTCAGACATAGTTGCAACTTGCTACTGAAGGTTTAGTTTTCAAGGCCGTGCTTCACAATCCCCTTTCCAGGCCACACCAGGATCCCAGAATCGCTCGTTAGGCCTCAGCCTTGACGAGCAGCACCTGGGCTCAGCGTCTCCTGAGTGCCTCAGGAACATCGTCTGCTCCCAGAAACTGCTGCTACCTAACAAGCTCCTGTTTTTTTTTATTATGAACAGCCTTGGAAACTATTTTTCTTGCCTGAATGGCATGACATATTTGCTCTTAAACTTTCAAAGAAAGTTGCCCAAACGGTGGCCAGGGTGAAACATTCTTATGACTGAGGCCCTCACTTGCGGCCTGTGGACAGAGATCCAAAATGAGGCCTTTGGAGCTCTCCTGGGTGCAGTGAGGGTGATGAGCCACCTCCCCCTGAGGGACAGCTCCTAGAGCCAGGGAGCTCCTGTTTGCTGTACTCAGAGGCTGCTGAACAAGGATGGATCCCGGTCTGAAACCCCCATTCCTCGAGGCCCAGGCCTTCGGCCCTTCAGGAGACACAAAGGCATCCAAGGTGAGCATTTCACTGCCTTCCAGGGAGTTTGTCACAGGTACCTTGCACTGACTCTTTATGTCTGTGGGCATACAAGGATACAAATGCTATGGCAGACATGGGAGAAATGCTGCTCTCTTAGAGGTTTGAGTACTTTATATATCTAAGTGGATTAGGCCTTGAAACAAGTTTAATATAAGTTATAAGCTAAGTGAAATGCTGATAAGTCTTGATCCTTTGCTAAATTGTTAAGCTTAAGATATAAGTTTAAGTACTGTCAAGTTTGATTGCTGTTAAATCTTTAGGCTGCATTCCTTTTCATTCTTGCCATTCCTATCCTTTTGTCACACACACTGTTCTCGGTTAATTCCGGCACACACACACACAAAAACAAATAGTTCTTGGTATATTTCACTTTGGATTGATTGACTGGATTTTGTTTGTAGCATTTTTTTTCCTTTGGTGTGCCTTAACCACCTAGTAAGCAGTAGAGTGAACCTTGCCAATGAAATTTGTCATCCATTGCTTTATATTACACCTGACTTTTACTGATGCCCTCACTGGTGATTTTTTTAAAGTGATCTCAAGCACTCATTATTAACAGTTTTATATATCATATCATTGCTATGTTTCAAAAGCCAATAAAATCTTTTTTGTAAAGAAAAACAAAATCTGTTTTTAGAATACATGCATTGTGTGTGTCTAATTATTTTAATTACAACCACTCTTTCAGTAATTGTGCTAAGAAAACACCACTAAATACAGTTAAACTAAATAAAGGATGGCGAGGCTACTTCCCCACTCCTTCTCAAAGTCAGTAGAAACTTCAAGGCAGTTGGCACAAATACTTGAATATAAAAGGAATGTCACTAGATGACAGAAAGTTTTGTTCAGATAAATTCTGTTGTTTAATTTGGGAAAAAAAAAAACAAACCATAGTATTACTTTCCAAAGTCATTATTTATCACATCAAAACTAACACTAATTTGATATTTTCACTGGGAATCTGGAGAACCCACAGGATATTATCCATAGTCTTTAAAAATCAGAGTAGTCAGACATTAGCTTTCAGCTTTGAAATAAAAAGGGAAGTCTTCTGTTCACGTTTTACTTTGCACGATAACTGAAAATTTTAGAGCCTGGTTCTATTTTCTACTTGTTTATTTAGTATTGATTAACTGTGGCACAGAGCCTTAGCAGGTGTCATTAAAATTCCTTTCTATACAGGAAATGAAATGGAGTTCAGTGTAAATCTCATTCCACTGTCAATTTACAGATTTTTTTTGTGTGCATGCCTTTAAAAGAAAAAAAATACCTGCTTGTTGTATTTATGATTGACCCAGCAATTTCAACTGCAAATAATATGAGCAGATGGCTATTAGAAAATTAAAGACACCAAGACTAAAATCTTATCTGAATATAGAAAAAAAAAAGTGTATTTTTTTAATGCTTACCAGGAGCCAGCTCCAGGGTCAGAGCTGTGTCAGTTACAGCCAAGCAAGTACAAATACTGTGCTAGGTATGGAGATACAGATCTTGATGGTCAGAAGGAATGGCAGCAAGAATTTACTAAAATATCTACAATATTTTCCTGCTGAGTTAAGTTCTGATCATAACAAAGTTAATTGTATTTCTAATTTCTACTTATTTTTAAATGAACAGACACATCACAAACATGGTTGACTTAAGCCTTCTCCTGGTGTTCGGGATTCATATGATCACTCACTTTTCCTCTGAGCTGGTGTGTGTTGAAGAGAAAACCCACTTTGAATTTGGACTGTCATAGGGTGTTTGAGGCAACCCTACCTGAAATTAAAGCAGGGACAGTACAAGTATGCCATCAGCTGAAGTGAGAGGAGGGGACATCTTGGCATGACATAACCAATCAAAGGTGGGCAGCAGACCCTGTCTGCAATAAATCATCGCTCTGGTACTTGCCCTGTGCAAAACTCCCTGTGTCCAGGCAGTTGTGAAGGGGTGAGTGACTAGATACCTAGTAACCAAATAAACACCAAGATAAACCAGAGAATTTTTTAAGAAAATAAGTACAAAAATTTTTTAGGATAGGGTTAGGAAGTTTGCTGAAGGAAGAGAAGATAGGTGGATCATGAGTAAATCACATAAGGAACGGAAGTTCTGATAAACATTTCTTATCATGAATGACTAGCAGGAAAGGGTTGCCACATATCTAGATCCACACTTCATTCTATAATATTCTATATTCTATAATATCCCATTGAGTAGGCTTGTGTTCTGAGTTATACTTAAACATAGTTGAAAACCTTTGTTGATGGATATCAAAGATTAATAAATAACTTGAGACAAATTTTTAACCTTTTTCTCTTCTGCACCTAATTTTTTTTCTGGGGTTGTTATCTTTGTTAATTAGATGAATACTTACCACAAAAATTAAATACCATCAACAATAAAAAATGCCTGTGATATTCATGAGTTTTAACTCAATAAACAGTAGAAACATAGCAGCTAAATTCAATTACAGTAGTACTACAAGGGAAAGCCATGTCCATTCCCCATGGAACAATAAGTTTGACCTGCCAAGAATCCATTATAACTGAGGTCAACTTTGGATGCAGATTTTGTGTAGTAAAAGCAAATGTTATGTGAAGTGACCATGGATCTGGTTTGAATTTTGTTAAATGTATAATTTCCTTAGAATGAAATGAATGTCAGTGAGGGATAAATGCACAAGGTACACTGGGCTGATAAATATGCCAGCTTTAAATCAAAATGGAAAGTTGAAGTCTGGATTGTGCTGTCACCTTAATGTTTTTCATGAGATGAGATAAGAGCATAAGTGTTGCTGACATCTTTTCATTAAAATCCTTTCATTAGGATTTTTCTTCCTGAGAAGCTGAGAGGCTCCAGGAACAACATGTAAACAATGGTTATCTGCTGCTGTGGAATGCAACAGGTGCATCTGTGATTGGCCCATCTTGGATGTTTACAATTAATGGCCAATCCCAGCCCAGTTAGCTTGGACTCTCTGTCCGAGCCACAGTCCTTTATTTCCATTCCTTTCTATTCTTAGCTTAGCTAGCCTTCTGAGATGAAACTTTTCCTTCTATTCTTTTTAGTATAGTTATAATGTAATATATATATCATAAAATAATAAATCAAGCCTTCTGAACATGGAGTCAACATTTTTCTCTCTTCCCTCACCTGAAAACCCCTGTGACCACTGTCACACATAAGCCTCATGTCTCAGGTTAAGACTCTTTTTGGGGAACCTGAATCCTGCTTTTTTAGGTAGGATATGCCTAATAGCTATTCCATCTGCTGAAGTTCGAATCCTCAGCTCACTTTTTATTATAAATATATGAACTTGCCCATTTAAAAAAAAAGAATCTGTAAAAAAAACCAGCATCATGGCAATGAAAAGTTCAATTTCTATCTTTCAAGCACCAAAAGTTCTCATTTTTATTCTGTCTGACAATTTGACATGAATAGGATGGAGATACTACATAAGGTGATAAAAAAACTGATGAATTGTCTCCTGCCTCTGGGTACAAATCAATCATCATTGTTAAATATTATAGATCAATTCATTTCAGGCACACATACTGCATGTTATGAATGGGTTCTCCTTTAAAAAGATTTCATGGTCTGTGTTTATATTGCAAAAGCGAATGTTTTACACTGTTTGAGTTCCATCAATGATGGCTTGGTGGATGAAAATTATTGCTCTCATTGATAAATCAACATCAGGTCAGCATTAATTTAAAATAAGGACTACCTTATATAGGATTGACTTTTACTGGAAGTGCACCTGAGGGGCAGGGCCCTGAGCACATCCACATTCTCCTGGGGCTCTGGCAGCAGGGCCCAGGCCACCACAGCCCAAAGCTGCTCCCCTCCTGCTGGAGGTGTTCAGGTGAAGCTCCACAGCACCACTGTGGTGAGGCCTGGGACAGAGCTGACCCCCACCCCATGGAAGCTCACCTGGGATAAGGGTTTAGTGCTAAAGCCCACTGAGGATCCCATTCCCACTGCCTCACAGCTGGGCCACTGCCTGGTCCTAGGCTCCTGTTCTGGACCCCATATATCTGAGATTTTCATAATCTTTGAAGATTAAGGCTCGAAATACTCTCAAGTATATGAGGAGTCTTACTTGGCAGATGAAAGAAATTAAGAATGCGCCCTTGTTCTCTGTCTCAGATATGTATTTTGGTGATGACTTTAAGTCTCTAGACCTTTCAAAATGCCTATGTTTATTGAAGCATACAGGTACATTACATGAAGGGCTTTAAAGCATTCACTTCAGACTCCTGATGTCTGTCTGTATATATGGTGTGCATCGGGTTTCTTCATTTTGTCATGTCAGTTTTAAAGCCAGTGCAGGAATGAAAGTGGTGTAGGGCAATACTTTAGGATCTCAGAATTGTTCTGAAAAGAAACTCAACAAAAAGCACTTGTTTTTTTTGTTCTGGAACTGGTCAGGTCTAGGCTGACCCACCAGCTGTCTGGCTGTGAATCCCATGGATGTGTCTGGAAATCCCAGATCAGCTGCTATGAGAGGACTTGATCTCTGGCAATGAACTGGGGCTGAATATTCCCAAGATCAGAAATGTAAAGAGACTTGTAGTTCAGAAGCTGTGCCTTAATTTTGATCCCAAGCAATGAGAAGGGAGCAGCAGCAATCAGAAACCATTCCACAGTTACAGCTTGATGCAACACTGTAAGCCACTATAGAAGTACAAATATTAATTTTAGGTGTATCCCAGACAACTCAAAATTAGCTTTGACATGAGTTGTAAAAGGGGAAGTAAGAACTGGGATCTAAACTATCTGGAATTTAAAAAGCAGATATGTCCCAGGAGGTCTTTCCCAAATGAATGCTGGGTTGATTTCTGTTCCCAAAAGTGTCCTGTGTTCTTACTGACAAAGTCTGTCTGTGCTAGCTTAGATATTGCTGTTTTACACAGCAACATATGCACAGAAGCCAAGCACTGCAATATTACAAATTCAGAGATGGTTTACCCACACTGCCATCTACAGAATGTTACACAGATCAGCAAATTATGAGAGATGTTATGTTAACAGATTCTCCCTTTTTTTCTTTTTCTCTTTTTTTTTTTTTGGTAAGTGCATATGGCTCACTCACGTATTTGCTTTCTACATGGATTTACAATGGTAAAGTACAGTGCTGTACTGTGAACACCCTTCCAAGTGTTTCTGTCTAGCAATCTTACAGATCATTTCATCTTATTAATTTCTGTTTTGTGGCTGGTGTGCATTTTACTGCAACCTTCTCAGTCTTCTTGTCGGACACCCTGTGAGAGTGTGCTACCTTAACAAATAGTCTGTTAGGTCTATTGCCCAGTACTGTAGTTCAGTGCATAGTCCCAGGATTCACAGGAGCTCACTCACTGCCCATCCCATTAGTTATTCTGTGAAGATCCCAAGGAACCTCACTTTAGCTTAATTGTGGTAATACTGTGCTGACATGTGACCAGTGTGAGCAGATGAGAAGCTCCAGTGCCTAGCTAAGTGCCTTTTAATGTTTGCCCAGTAGTCACAGCTCTGCTGCTGTTCCATTCATGACCCAGGAAACATTTAGAGTAGAAGAAAAAGTTTAAAGCTGTTTCATTTAAAGTACCACACCAGGGAGAAATAGCAAAGCATGCAATCTCATCAGCAAGTCTTGGCAGTTATATGGGAGATAAAGGAGGCTGAGAAGTATTGTGTATGTTCAAGAATCCTCTAAATATACTGTAAAAATACACCACTTGTCATTCTTAATGATTCTCTGCTGCCACTTACAGTGATTGGAGCTCCATTTACAGGGTTTTTTTCATTTGAAAGCATTTCAGTCTTGGAACAAATTGAGTAGATCACAGAGAGTTCACATTTCAAGGTGCTGAACAAAAAGTTCCCTGGTTTGGATGGTTTTTGTAATTTACTTCTGCCAAGATTTTTTCCCAGGCACATAATACACTGTATTGCTGGTATACAAAACTTTGACTTGTGTAAATAAATGAGCCACAGGAGGAACTGCTATATTCTCCTGTTTGAATGATTCATGCACATACAGCAGTAGGAAATAACATAGGAATCGGACAGAAGTAGCCAGTGTTGCTGGCGCAACAATGGGATGGGATGCCTAGCATGGAAAGATAATGAGATTTCCCCTGAGCTGAATATGTATAGTAAGCCCTTGGGATTCAGTCTAAGCATGAAAAATAGACAGCAGATTTTGAGAAGAAAGAGAGATGAAGATAAACTTTTAAGATCATTCTTCAAAAAAGAGCTTAATTTTTAAGCGTTTACAATAGATCTTCCAGAGAAGAGTTCAGACATTGTTTTTCATATTCAGGAAGTATTACCTCAATCCTGATCCATCACTCTGCCCTGATGTTTTCAAAGGCTGAGGGATTTCTTTCTGTCCCTCAAGAATAAATAAAAGGAATGAAAACAAAATCTTCCCTGACTTTATTCCTGTTTTTAGATGCCTTACCAGAAGTTGTCTCTGGAAGTGTATATTATCAGTCTCTCATTTTAGAAATGAGGGAGGATGTCCTCGTGATGGCATCCATTTTGTCTTGCAAAGAATGGCAACCTTCAAAGATTGAAACAAACCAGCTTCTTACAGGTATAGATGAGAAAACCCACCACAGTCAACAGAAAGCCTGACACTGACTTCAGAGGAGCCCTGTGTGTACTAAGGTCAGGAGTTGATCTGCTGTGAATGGGTGAGAGTGGTTGGGAAACAGGAACTGGTCTGAACAGTCAATCAAAATTAAATCACATTATTTTAAATTAATGTGAAATAATTAAACTTTTTTCCTGTTCCCTGTTTCTCCTCTCTCTCTAAAAGCAGTGCAGAACACTTTGAGAATTCTCCTCATGCTTTGTGCAGCTGAAGTGCCTCTATCTCCCTCCTGCTGCTTGCATCATAGGCATGTTTGTACCTACAACCAACAGGACTGTGGAAAGACCTGTTGGCTAAACTGTTTACAGATGAGAGCAGCATCCTCTGCAAGTTTAATCTGAGCTTACTCTAATTAGATACTCTTTTGCCAGCTGAAGATCAAGGAAAGGAAATGAATACTGTATATATCGAAATACTAATTAACCAGGGAGAGATCTTTCAGTTGGAAAAGTGTTAGGAAAAATCTATATTATTTTAATGTATGTTTAAAAAATATTTATAAGCAACCTTTTATGAACTTATGTTTTGGCCAATCCACAGAATAACAGAATATTATGAGTTGGAACAGACCCACAAGGATCCTTGTGTTCAACAGTCTAACTCTTCAGGTTGGTAGTGTTAAATCAGAATGAAAGTGAAATATGAAGTATTTTATCAACTATACTGAATCAAAATTCATCTTGGGCCTTTCCAGGAGGAATTTCTGGGACTATTTTATGTATGTATATATACATATATATATATATATATGTATATGTATATATTTGGTTGGGGCTTTTTTGGAAAAAAAAATCAAAAAGATCTATATTTTGCAAGCAGCAGAAGAATGATAATATTAGCATGCTCCTAGAAAGTTATATGACAAAGTTCAGATCCCCTGTAAAGGCAGTGAATCCCTGAAATCAATGACCAATAAAAATGGGAACAGATCTCAGAATCTCTTCTGTCATCTTTTAATCTTTTAATGTGTTTTTAATCCCTCAGGTTTTGAAGTTTCTTTAAAAACCTCTCGTACACGTTGTTTCCCTGTGTTGCTTGACTTAGAGAACGATAATGGCAATCTTGCTGGGAAGTCTTAGTGTTTTTTTTTTTAATGATTACTAGTAGTAATGTCTACAAATGGTAATCCTCTTATAAGCAAAAGTAATTAGTCAGACAGTGACAAGGAGAAGGCAAGTGACTGAAGTGATTTGCCTTTGCATCCATGTATAGCTGAATTATAGACTCATTCATTCGCTATGTGTTACATTATGTTGGATCACTACGTTTGCAGCACAGTATTTTTTTCATGCTGTGTGCTGGAGATTTGGGCAATGAATGTTTTCTATGCTGTTCTCCTAATAAATGCACATTCAGTAACCAATTCAGCTGTTAATTCTGAAGAATATTAACTATTTACTTGAATAAGTAGTTCTTCCTGGAAGGTATTTATAGCTTCCCAGAGCCCAACCACTCACTTCCCATCTAAAAAACTTAGAAAAAAAGAACAAAAATCGCTTATGCAAAATGCTGAAACTGCCTTTAGTTCTGAATTCTGCTGCTCCACCTATCATTTGTGTCTTACCTGGTTTTGACAGCTGTTTTCAGGGCATGAGGAAAATCTTGATTACTGGAAATATTTTTTTTAAATACCAGAGTAATTAATGAGCTTTGTGGTAAATTAGCAATAAAAGTATATTTTGAAGTAATGGTTGCTGCTCAACAGAGTAATATTAATTTTCTGAAAAACTCCTCTTTCTCAAGAAGAAAAGATTCTGAAGAATCTAGCACATGGATTTGCCAGGCTTATGATCCCAAATTTCCAAATTAACCATTTACACCACAGGCAGAATTAGCTGGAGAAAAGGTAAAAAGATGTGCAAAGGCAGAATTAGACCCCTGGAGCTCAGTCATTTTGCTAGATTGTGGTTCACCATTGCCTCTGATCTGCATTGCATGCTCCAATCCCTCAACAGCTACAAAGACACTATATCAACTCCATTCCCCTAGCATCACTGCCAAGAGCCTCGTGTCAGGTACTCTCCACAAGTAACAAGCAGAAAATGCCTGCTGTCACAGGTGGAAGAGCTGAACCATTTCCAGGAATTGGGAAGGGAAAGCAGGACATTCCTGTTAATGCCTTTTCCATTTCTTCATTCCAAACAGACAAAAGGAGCTGTGCTGTATCAGACTGCTGCAGCCAATTTTCGTCACTGCTATTGCTTTGCTTAGTTCCTTGAAAACAAGCAGGTTGCTGGGGGAAACTTTATTAAAAACAATGTGAATTTTTCTTCTGACTATTCTGACTTAAAAATGCTTCTGAGATAGAAAAAACTTTAAAAAGTTGGTTATTTTGCTCTTTTCCCATCACACGTATTCCCTGATGGTTCAGATCTATTCTGTGTCTTCAGAACTTGCATTCTTGTGAAGGAAAGGGATGCATGTCTGGAGCATACCATCAGCATTTTGATAAGGGCACATAGGACAGATGTATAGGCTCATCCCTGAGACTTATTTGCAGTTCCTGTCTTTTCCTCCACTGTACAGCAGAGGTGTTTCACAGATTCTACTCTAAAAAGAGCTAAGTGATTTGGGGATTTGTTTTATCTTCTTTTTTCCCCTCGTTTTTTTGTTTTGGAAATAGTAAACTTTCTGGACTCAGTATCCCCAGACTATTTGCAGTGTCAAAATGAGTTCTCCTGTGTCATTTGATCTGATTACTGAGTAATGCTAATGGAGGATATAGTAATGAAATCTGAAGTGTTTAGATTTTGATTGTTTTGCCAACAGTACAGATAAAATATTTTTATTCTAAATAGACTGGAATTCCTAATAGCAGTGAGGGCAGCAGCTAAGTGAAAATAAGAAAAAGAAAACATGCCACATTTGGTTCAGATCAAAAGTTGTGGAGTTTTTAAAGTTTAGCTACTGAATTTAAAAATCAATTATTTTCACAGCTCCTCCTGAGAAGTCATAACAAACAGTACTTTTCTGTCTGAACTTTTCCCACCCTAGAGAATCCTTAATACATCCTTCAGTGCAGGATGCATGAAGATTGTAGCAATCAGCAAAACCACTAAAGCATTTATTGTGGAAAGCATGATCTAGATTCGCATTGCTGCTGGGCACTGGCTATGTGCAGTGCAGATCTGTTAAGGATCTTACTGAAAATTTCTAATGGACCTAATCAGTGGTGCACTGATTCAGTGTCAAGAAGTGCTGAAACAAAGTCTCAGTCAGAACCATGTCAGTGCCCCATCTGGCAAAAGAGCATGCCCCATTAAGACTTTTTTAAATCACAGAAACTTCTTCCTAGAGAAATACTTCCAGAGCTTTAGAAGGAAGAAGTTCAAACACAGTTGAATTTTTGTGGGAGTACTGAATCAAATACTGAAGACACATCAAAAGTCCTAATCATCCTCCATCCATGCCAGAGGTTACACCTGAACCGGTTCATCAGCTGCTAAACACTTACTGATACATTGCCAATCTTCATATCTATGGATGTTGTTCACTTTCCTGTGTTTTGCTTAAAGAAGTTGCTCAGTCAATGTCCCTTCAGTTTGGGAATCTGCCTATTTGATGCTAAGGTTATATTAAAACTACAAGGTGTAATTGGAACTGGTCCTTGTTTTTGTGTTAGAAGCTAGCTTTAGGTGGATTATCCATGTAGCAATTAAGGCTGTTCCACGGTGTGCCCTAAGCAGGATCAGTGTGCTGATGTCGCACAGCAGTCCGGGCACGTGGGTGTTTCCAGGCAACAGCCCTCCCTGAAGTGCCCTCACCAGCAGCCCAGCAAGCTGCCTGCCTTGCCCAACAACTGGGTGCTGCCAGGCTGGCCAAAGCCACCTTCTCCATCTGCACCTGGAGCGTGGCTGAATCCAAGGGCAGTCACTGCTGCCCTGGATAACAACTGCCTACAGCCTGTGTATTGATACAGTAACTCAGATGGCATAACAGAGCTGTTATCTTCTTGTTTTAACCATCAGCAAACTGGAGCACAGAAATTATTTGGTTTAGGTAATCCAGAAATTTTGTAGAGGAAACAAAAATAAATTCCAGTTGACTGGAGAACTGTCCTTTCCCTGAGATCACACGTGCATTTTTTGATCTCTTAAAAAAGAGAAGAACTTTCAAGAATATAGATTTGTTTTATATAGGGATCTCAAAGGACCCCAAAGTGTGGATGTCAGATTTGAACTCTGGGTTGCCTAGGGTTATTGAAATCCTTTAAAAATAGCTTGCTGCACATAGCTGCACACAGCACAGAGCACTGCTGTTGCCATTAATCACAGCACTGTGTAAACATATTTTCCATTTAGAATTCAGCATACATTTAATCCTTCAGTTCAGAGAAATGCTGACAACAAAGAATTTTCATCTGGCAGATTAATTTCTCTTTTGTTACCTCTTCAGAAAATCCTACACTGGTATCTCATCTTCTCTCTAAATCTTCCAGAGAGTACAGGGAATTGGATGTACCTGCAGTCAACAGTTGCCAAAATCTAGTTTATAACTGATAGACAACCATCCCAAAAAATAACTGAAGATGTTTGTATGAGATGGTGAGGAAAAAGGACACTTGAAAGAACAGAGTTGCAGGAAAGTCTTTTTAGGTCTGTATTCCCCTTGTTGATACTACATGAGGGGTCTTAAGACAGCCCTAACTTCTCATAGGCATTAAGGAACTGTGATTTATCACAGTTCAGGGGGGCAGCAGCAGCAAGAACATGAAGTTATATTTTACTAGAAATAATGAAGTAGTTCTGAGTGGTTTGCATTTCCATCCCTGGGGAATGATCTACCTCTGAACTGAGGAAAATGCAACTTTTACAAGTATGCTTTCCATGGATGCTATTTAGTTTCATGAACAGAAGTAATCTATTGTGTTAGTAGTACAGACATCATTACAGTAGCACAGCCAATTAAAGACATCAATAGAGTGTACAATCTAGAAATAGTGACTACATAGCATGCAAAATAGCATAGCCAGGCCTCTAGTTTCTCAGACAGAATGTGAAAGATCTGGATTTCCCAGTGCACCAACTGCACTGTGTCCTTCAATTCTCTTGCAGTGCACTGTGGTGCTGTGAACTCTTAACTGTTGCCTTAAGCTTCAAGGAAAAACTACTTAGGTAGCAGATGAGGTAGTACTTTTGCATGACTTTGTCAGCAGTCTAGGAACCACCAGGAAAAAAATATGCAACTTATGAGACAAAGAACTTGTAAGAGCTTCTACATCTCTGGCTTCTACTACCACTCAGTGACAAATTAGGTCAAATATCTATGACTATGGCCTTACTCTGCACCAAAGTTTTTCATACAATGCTGGAGGCATCAGTTCACACTGAAAATTTCTAATGGACCTGTGGTGCACTGATTCAGTGTCAAGAAGTGCTGAAACAAAGCAAAAGCAATGCCTTGGCAGCACTACTGATCCCCTGTGGCACGGCATGCACTTATACACCAGGATGGTGTTGTAGAGGGGAGAATTGGAGAGAGAGAGGATAACAACTTTATTAAAAATGACTGCTCCTGCTAGAACAGAAGAGAAGGGAGATATTAGTGGACCTGCTGACTGTGCAGAGAGAACAGATGTTGGAGGTTAATGGAGCATTAGTAAAAGAAAGAAAATCAAAATCTTCTAATACCTGGAATGGTTATTTTAGTCAGACGATTCTTTACCTGGAATGCACAAGGTTTAATCCTAGTTGAAATATAAAGTAACACACTGCATAGCCTTGTTCAGCAGAGCTATACTTGGCTCCAGGATTGACCTCTCTGAATTTCTCACTCTCAGAAGTATTACCTGCAGCCATTGCTATCAACCTAATTTAACTGTAATCTTTGTCTCTCCAAATACACATAAAGACTGGAATCTTCCTTCTGAGGAATTATTTTGTGTAATGAGGAACAACTGATTAAAAAAAGAAAATGGATACTTACATCAAGGAAAAAAATTATGTAGTATATAAACATGCCCTGTATTTATGTTGTAGTTAAAAGACATAAATTAACAGCTTGTTTGCTGTTTTACCAGCAGTAAATTGCAGAGATAAGTGATTTCCAACTGGTAATAATTACTTTTTCTAGTAATAATAAAGAATCCATGTGACATTGTAAAAATATAATTTATAACTTCAGGATTCTGTTTTCCTTTAATAGGGAGACAGGTCTGGAAGCTCCCAAACTCCTTATGAGAATTGTTTAAAGATCACTATGTGAATTTCATTGCCATCTAAAAGAATTGTGTGCTGACAGACTTAAAAACTGAAATCAATTGTTTATTGAAAGAAGCCTCAAGGTAGTGAAAAAAGATAGCAAAGTATTCTCAGGCTGCTCAGCTGAAGTGTCTCAGAGTTCAGTCTAGCTAAGTGGCCATATATCCTGGCTTTTCAGATGACATTCATTTCTCTCAAGAACTGCTTGGGGCACTCTGGAGGTGTTCAGGTTTTGAGTTGATTAGAAAAAGGTTTTTTGTTTTTTAACCACAAACTGTTTCCTTTTTGCTGCACTGAACATTAATGATTCTTCTTCAGTGTCTCATGACAAATTCAAGCAGACACCAGGTTAGTAGGAAACTTCTGTATCCTGAGAAACACAAACACACAACTGTTGAGTTATAAGCTGCCAACAGTGATGCTAAATAATTTCTTTTAAAAATGCTTCTGCGTGACTATTGCGTTTACTCAGAAATATAATCCAAATTGAAGTGAGTAGTTTGCTTCTTTGTTTTAATAAAAAGTTTTTCTGAGTGGTAAAAAATGGAAACCAGATCAGTCTTATTTAACACATAGTCTGCTTGTGAACTATGAGGCTGCAGTTTATAAACAGAAAGAATGAAGCTAGAAGCTGGGTATAGGCAACAGGCTGTTGGCCTTTCGTTTGCTCTAGAATTAATGCTCAGCTCAGGTGGTACAGTGATGAGCCCAGTGCTAAGCAGAAAGTGTGTTTGTGCTGTCAATACATTTCTTCTCCCTTAGTCCAGAGCCCTGTTACCCATATTTGTCTCTTCCACACATACACCAGGTCAGCTTCCAAGTTCCTTCTGCAGGCAGCCAGCTTCAAGTATTTCAATAGTATAAAGAACAACAGAGAAATGAGTTATAAATGTCTGGGTGTCTAAGTGAAGCTATTAGATTGAGAAAAAAAAAATCTAAGCTAAATAAATGCAGAATTTTCATAAAAGGGAAACATTCTTTGCTGTGAGGGGAAGAAGCAGAAACCTCATCCCTTGGGGCTTTAATAGCACACCAGAGCAGAAAAAATATTCACAAATATTGTTTTTTTGTGAAAAGTAGATGCACTTCATAAGGTTATTTCAATGAAGAAGCACTTCAGAGAAAAACACTATATTGGTAGAAAAACAAATAGAATTATTTAGTAGTAGTGTTTTCCGTATGTAATTTCAGGACATATTTTATTAACAAACAGTGTTGTAAACTGTATCTTAGAGAGTCCTCTATACAAAACCAGTTTCTTTTGTTTTGCTCTCACATCCTCCATGGTAATAACAAAGGTATTGTCAAGCAACCTAATGGCTCCTGCTATTTCATTCTCTGTACCTCTTAATGCCAAATCCTTCAGAAGAGCAGAGATTGTCATACTGGCCTAGACCAGGATCCTATCTCAGAGGAAGAACAGCAGAACATTTGTTTCTGAATATTTAGGAAGCAACACACAGCATAACTGTATGAGCTATCCATTGAAACACAGTTTGCAGCCCCATTTCCTGAGCTGGAAGCTGCCTCTAGACCAGAAGAAGAAGTAAAAATAGTCTTTTAATGTCCCTGATCTGACACTGAGTCTCACAGTTGATAAGTACGAAAATTTACATTCTCTTAATTCTAACTGCAACCATGAATTCTATTAATATTGAAAATGAATGATTTGTGATCAAAACTTTAGGGTAATTTAGCTGTAACTGCGTATTTCCTATTTTTATTGCTCGTTATCATTCTAAATCTTAATTACCAGCTATATCACCAAAATATCTTAAATGTATGGGTTTCTTAGTGTCAACAATATCTTTCAAAAGAAGGCATTATACATTCAATAATTTATACAGTGAATGAGTGTGAACATATGAGCAATAAAAGAAGCAGACCTTGCAAAGAGCTGGGTAAATAGGATGTGAAATTGTGGTAAATTTAAGACTCTAAGGAGTTTAAAAACTTTTACATATGTTGGACACTGGGTTTTTGGGTTTGGGGGGCACATTCAGATAATAGCATCATTAGCAAAGAAACAAGAAGCTAAGTGGGACATTATATAAATGATGGTGACAGTTTAAATTTTGCAACTGTCATTTCAATTCAGAGTTTAGACTCATGTATTTGTCTAGTTATTGGTGCTCTTGGCTCTGTATCAAAAACGGCCTTGAATCATCAAACAGACAATCCCAGTTGTACAAAATTCCCCAAGAAAAGACTCAAACCCTTTCTTATGCCATTCCTCTTAAAGAAAAGTAGAACAATTCAAAAGAAACTGTGCCACCTAATATTATGCTAACCATTACAAATGCTAGTAGTTACCAATAGATATATGTATTATTAAATATTGGCCATGTAAATTAAGCAAAGTTCTAGTTATCTCTGTATGCATATATCATGGAAAACCATTAGGGAATTATATTCTTTTTACACAAACCTTCATTTGGCCATATACATGAGATTTAGTCACTTCCCATTCTAATCAGCCACTCAGAGTAGTTGCAAGAAATTAAACAGCAGCTGTTTTCTGCCTACCATATTAAATGGCTGCATTGCATTAGTCAATGCAGTCATGTTTCACCCACTCACTCTCTTCAGATCTCTTTTTCATTGTCTGCTACAGGGAAAATTTTCTCTGAGAGCAAGAAGAAGAGGTGTAAGTTTTATATTCTGAAGTGGCAGGCTCCCACAAGTCCAAAAGTCCCTATATTTTTTTCAGTATACTTTGGATTCCTAACAAGATGGAAGATTGTGTATAAATGTGAGAAATTAATTTAGTATCATATTTCTTTCAGCAAGAAAACAAATATTTCTTAGGTGGTCTGAGACATAGTCCTGGCAGCTGAAAGGAGTAAGATACAGAAGAGTTCTTCATTTCTCTTAGTTTAAAATTACTTTTTAGAAAGAAAACTGCAGATTCAATTAAAAAGTTTAAACATAGTGTTCGTTTTCCTGTATTAGCTCATCCATCAATTCTGATGAAATGGAGCTGGCTTGGTGGAGTGTATCATTGGAAGAGTATTTCGTATATACCTCACTCCTCCAAAATGCTCCTCCAAAATGCTGATTTGCCACTTGGCACAGGTAAACCACCACAAAGGGAGTGATTGCTGAGAAAGTGGGAGAAAAAGGAGACATACTGCTGTGCCACTCTTAAATTTGCCAAGAACACCTGTTTTTTGACAGCAGTAGGAAATAACAATAGAAGGTAGTTAGGTAGAATGAAAAATCAAAAAATGTGAAGAGTCTGTAAGGAACAGTTTAGATTAAAGAATAGCTAAAAGCTATTATGTGCATTGTCATTTCATCCATTTCACACAAAAGAGCTTCACAGAAGCTATGGCATATAGACACATTTGTTCTATATGTGATTGCTCTAATGAAGATTATAGCTCCAAGCATATTCCATCACCATTCCTCCAATGTCAAGAGATCGCAGTGACCTTTCTTACAGGCAACTACAGCCAAATGGCTTCTACTGTCCACACACCCCCTCTTGAGAGTTAAAAGTGAAGAACAAACACAAATGTGGCTCATGCCAAGATGGATGAATTTGTCCAGTCAGGGTGCCCTCACCAGAGTCGTCAGTTACGTGTTTCCTGTTCTATGGTCATGCCTAGGACAGCTTTCCTCTGTATGAAAATGAATTTTCCTCCATGAAGATCATTCTGTTAAATTATACTACAAATGACACAGGCTGGTACAGCTACTGTGGTTCTTTGGGGGAAAAGCAAAGCCATGTTCGCAACAGCAAAATCCTGCTGGAAGTATCTATTACAAGATGTGACTACACATCACTGCCTGTAAGATGGATGGCATAATAAAGAAGTGAAAGAGGGCACTTCTCAATTCAAATTGACACAGTGAATCCCAGAAAGCCTATTTTAACAAGATTCAATGACTCCAGGACAGAACTCTTACAACTACATTTCTAACTTTCTCTCTTTTTCTACCCAGTCATCAATACTTTCAGGACTTATATGCCTTTGCTGTGGGTAGGAGCTGGTAACTTGGGAACTCAAACTGTTGAAAATCTGTGTCTGTGACCTGAAAGCAATATTCAAATAAGGTGGCCTGATTGGGCACACATTGTCTGCAGCAAGCTCTGCTTTTCCTATCAGAAATTAAAGGCTCTGCTGAAGTTTGCATGTGTTTTAGACTCAAGAGCTTTGACTGGCTGAGGAGGCACCACTAAGTGAGAAGTTAGAGAAAAGCAAAAAGCTGAGAGCAGTAGAAGGAACTTAGAGAGTAGAGACATGGAGGAGATAAAGCAGCCATCAACAGTTAAAACTGAATTTTTTTTAAGAAAACCCATAATATTGCAGGAGTGAGGAGTTTACTCTCCCTTTTAGATTTTCTGCCCCTCCTTTTATTATCTTCCCTCTATAAATCCCTTCTTGCAGACTGCACTGAACAGAAATTCCAGGAACAGACTCATTTTTGCTCAAGCCACTTAGCAATAAGGCTGGCAATATGAATTGCCAGTCACATCAGGCTATTGTTGCAATCCCTTGTAAGAAGAAATTGGACGTGTTTTATAGGTCACATCACTTTTTAAAAAATGTAACCCAAGCAGCACTGATTTAGGCTAGCATGGAAACACACATCTGAAGCCATTAAACCAAAATGACAATATGGGGGATGGAACAGAGTCAGATAGGGGCTGGAAACAAAATATTATTTCTCCTGTGCTGTCTTTAATTATGAAGCATAAGTATAAAATTCTTTGTAGCAAGTTCAATAAGAAAATCTAGTGGGACAATTAGCACCATCAGGGTCCTTTTAAACACTGCATCATCCACACAGTGCCTTTGGGGATCAGAGAGGGAAATCTGAGTTCTTGCTCATTGTTGAAGTCCCATGTGGGGAAATTATAAAGTAACATGTACTTGTAGGCAGTAACCAGCCAGCCTAATAGCCCACTGACTGAGGTGACATAATATACCAGCAAGAGTCTGCTCCTGAAATCACATTGCTGTGGCTGCTGCTGGCTGCTACCCAGTTAAAATAACGTGCAAGGACAAGCCAGATCAAGTAATCCAAAATGCAATGAAGTGGGACATGAGTTTATACCTTTAACAAAAGTTTTCTGAAACTTCTTCACTGGTAAAGGCGTTATCCAGCTGGACAAATAAATCTCCTGAGAAGTATCTTAAAATTAGAAAACAGAAGCTTTGGCTTGGCCAATCCAAGCTGGCAGGAATATGAGATTTTTGCTAATCAGATAACAAAGACACCATTTACGACAGGTGAAGATCTAATATATTTCTATCTTTCTAAGTGAGACTTATTAAAAGCTAAATTCTACATAGTATCTTTATTTTTGATTGAATAATTTTTAAAGCAGTAGAGGTATTTCACAACTCTCAATTTCTTGACTGCAAAACTAACAAGTAGCTTTAAGAGGCCAGGTTTGCGGCAGTTTCAAGACTGAATACAGAATAATCAAGGGTACATTCTATTGTAAAGACCAGGGAAAGAAACAGATAGTCTTGCTTCACTCCAATTCTAGGCCTGTCAAGGACCAGTTTGATGATGTGATGATGGCATCTAAATTGGCAAGAGATTTTTTTAGTGCTGAATTATAGAACTCCCTGCATGAAAACTGTTCTCACTGTAAAAGCCTCTTGCCCTGATTTGCTCCTTTTAGTCCCTTTCTAACCTAGCTACCAAAGCAATTTCTGGACCTTCTGCTTGGTCTTGGTAGGAAAGGGAGAAACCACGTGCTTCAAATCATCTCAGCCACAAAGCATAGAAAGTCATAGTGTTTGCTATACAGCTGTCATCTGTAAATACACTTAACAATCTTAGACATCAATTTCTAGATATAGATTATCCTAAACTGAATCAAACACACTGGAGATAGTAGAAATTGTTCCGGCGCAGGTGTTAATTCTTTGAAATGTCATTTTCAGCTATGACATTTAGTTTGCTTTTGCTTTTAGATCATGAAACATGCTATGAAAACTTTTTCTGAAGAAGGAGATATAGGAAGAGAGTGGGAAAGTTGACAGTTCTTTTGAGTCTGTCTCCCAGGCATTCATACTAGAAGCATTTGTTCTTTTAGTTTTCATAAGCAATGTCATGGTTTTCACAGTTACCTGATTTTTTTTCCCAATTGAAACCACTGTGGCTGTAGCTACAAGGCAGTGGATATGGGGAATTAATTATTGAGGAAAGTGGATGGTAGAGAATAAATGCAGTGACTGAAATTAAATGAACGCAGAGAAGAGAAAATAAAATGTGAGTTAAAGAGCAGTAAATCTTGCACAGGAAGGGAGCAAGGCAATTGTGAATGGGTCCAAATACTCCCTTACAACTTCTGCGATGACTGCAGATGGTGATGAGGTGACATTTTATGGTTACTCTCCTGACCTAGACATAAACCAAACATTAAGGGGCTATTTGCAGAAATTGTCTTTCTCTTGAGGCTCTCAGCTGTCTCTGTGAATGCTTCATCCCTTTTTCTTTCCTTCACTTTCTGTTTCTATAGGCAAAGATGATGAGTTTTATACCCTCTGATGTTTCTCAGTAGAATGTCAGCCTCAAAAATTTATCTTGAAAATTTCTCTCCTCCCCCATCTATCTTCTCTCTTCTGTCTCAGGGTGACATCTGGTGTATTGGCTGAGGTCTCCAGGCAGCTTTGTACAGCTCCAGACTCGCCTAGGGCAGCTGGCTAGAGTGATCAAAAGGGACGACTGAGTTGTTTTGTTTTTGCTGAATGTCGGTTTCTTTAAGTCACCTTTGGGTTCTGGGGATTATCAGAACAGCTTTTTATTTGCAACTGACTTGCACACAGTCTTAATGTTGGAGGAATGGAAGCAGACTTCAAAGAAACCTACAGTTTTCTTTAGTTGTTGAAATGTGCTCTCCTTCCCCATCTCCAGTATAGTAACTAAATGGAAGAAACTTTCACCTTGGAAAAAATGGTGCTTCTTTTTGATGACATGTTCTGTTGTGTACTGGGGAGTCAATAAATTTTCTCCATATTTGTTCAGGGGAAGGGAAAAACTGCCTTTGTTGACAGCAAAGATAATTTTCATCATAAATTAAGCAATTTTAGGATGTTTCTTATGTGGATATCCTCAGAAAGAATGTATATAGATTAATTTTTTTTTTATGATGTTCCCCTGTCTTGCCAGATTGTCTTCATCTTTTATCCTGGCTTACTTTCAACTTCTCACCTGCTTGTTTCCTTGACATAAATATTAGAGAAAGTCTTTCTAATGCACAATTTCTAAGTTATTTTTTTTTAGTCTTTTTGTATTTTTCCTTCCCGTTTGTCAAACTCTTCTTCTTTCTACTTTTCCCCCCCCCCCGATTATGAGTGGGTTTTGTTTTGCCTTCACTCATGAGATCTTTTCCTGTTTTTCTACTCTGCCTCTTTGGGCTACCACAGCTACATTGGCCATGATATTCAAAAAAGCTGCTTCTCATGTCTATGACTTAATCCTACACCCATGCCCCTTGCCTAACCCACCTTAACTGACCTCTGAAGCTAATGCTCCTTGAGCTTTTGCTCTGACTGGACAGGAGGTGGAATGGTGATTGTTGTGAACTAATCCTAGTGCAAAACACCTTGAGCACTAGACAGATAACATTTGTGTTCTCCTAAATTCCAGAGGAAAAAAGACCTTTTCATGCAGAAAATCAAAGTACAGAAGCATTCTGTTCACCATCTCATCTAATCTGAGAGGTAACTGGCATAAGAGACAGCTTTGTCACGTCTGCCAGTTTTCCTGAAGCAAAGCATTTCAGTGCCCAGAGAAATGCTTTGGAAGGATAAGCATCTCAGACTGTTTCAAGGTGCCTTTGTCTTCAAAAAGATAACTGTTTTGAGATAGATTATAAAGTTTTTATACGCTCAGAGAAGGAACTCAGGATTTTGCCATGGGCTTAAAGTAGATTTGCATAGTACAGCGTGCCTCTGCTGAAATGCCCTCAGAGTCTGTAAGAATTTGGTGCTTAAGCAGAGCTACAAGAACTGCAGTTACTTTATTGAACTCCAAAACTTATATGATAAACCTTTTCCATATTTAGGAGTGCAGTCTTATAACCTACCTTAGGGTTTGTACCATTTTGTGGACTGCTTCTTAGCAGAAAATCCACCAGCCATGGTGCTCAGTTCTATCTAAGATAGAATTGTTCTTTAAAGAGATCCTGATCTAATGGATTGATTGTAAAAGTTCAGGTTTCTAGCCATTACCTGTGGCTTGAAGAGATATTTGCTCACAGTGGTAACAGCATTCTTTGTGTAATAACTGGAGTAATTTGCCTTCACCTCAGGAGTGTAAGCTGAACTGCACCCTGAACATATCACCCAGCTACCTCATCTTCCAATCTGACAGCCTCCAGGGTTCCTCAGGACACTTTGGACATCCAATATATACCAGAAAATAATCAGCTATGAATACATTAGCCTCAAGGTCTGCTGAATATCACAGCTTGAAATGCAGGATATGACTGCTAGCTGAATTTTTGTTTAAGAGCACAGTGCAGCATTACTGTGTGTTCAATGTGAGAAATCATTAGATGAGACATGACAAACTACTCAGTCATTCAGCCAGAGGTATTAAGGGAGCTGAAGATAGTGTACTTCAAAAGGAGCTAAAATCCTAGAGTGGCTAAGGCTATCTCTCTATTAACAAAGACAACTCTCCAAAGGAGAGGCTGGAGCCTTTGCAGGGTCCAAAGGTAAAGGAAAAGAACATTGGTTAGGGCAGTAAAAATATTACCTGGGAATAGAAGGGGAGATTTAAATTGAAGAAAAAGAAAATCAAGCAGTCAGGTTTACTGGTAACTTCCTGGTAGTTGAGTTCATCAGTGGGAACTGAAGTCTGCACTCCTGTTGTCCTAATTCAGTCTGGTGAAAAGCCAGGCCTCTTGCTTCTACAGAAAATGAATAATGTTGCTGTTTAAGGAATCTTGCTTTATTCACTCTTGTATGCTCTATTTTTCTAGAGTAAACTATATCCTTTCAGTCAACAGAACAGCACCCAAAACACATTTGAAAGTGCAGCTGGAAGGATGGATTTTTGTCCTAAAGGTTGAATCCAACTGAATCCCAAGGAACTGGTTGTGCTTCCAGGGACAGGCTGAAGCCTGTTTTCACACATCATACAACAAAAATAATAGAAGTCAATAAAGCAGCCCATTGGAGGAGGAAGAGCAAGGCTTTACAAGCATCAGATAATGTGATTTATCCAATAAGACATGTGAAAAACAGAGTCATCTTCAAAAATTAAAAAAAAAAAAACCAATGGAATAAATGAGTGTCTGACACATTGTCTTTAGAAAGAGTATTCCCCAGGAAAAAATGAGTGATTTGTTTTGTTTTGCTTTTTTGTTACCCACACACATTTGTCAGTTTTGTCTTGAGAGGCAAGATTCAAATTCCCTTTCATTTCAGGTACTTCTCACATTTACATTACCATAGAAATTATGATTATTCATTTTCCCCTGACAAAGGCTGATTTATGAATATTTTTAAAGGAACTAAACTTTTTCTTGCCTTGGCAAAAATGCTGTTTTTCCCATTTCCTATTGTCATCTTCAAATGATTCACAAATTGAAGTTTTTCTTCCTTTTCTGATTACAAGTAGTTGAATTGAAAAAAGTCCTTCTGCAACTATTTTAGGTTCTTTTTTTGGCTTTTAGCAAGTCTCTAAACATTTTGTCTAAGTGAGTTGCTTAAATGTGTTTTGTGGGCACTTCCACCATATTTCAGGTAGATAATTATGGTTAGCAAATGGTCTTAAATGGATCTGGTTTTATTTGCCCAGGCAGCATGGAAATAGAAGTGGTTTGGAGAGCATTTTTAAATTACTGGAGTGAATATTGCTTCATGTATTGCTTTCACCAAAACTAAGGGAGTCCTACAGCTGTTTGGCAAGGTATGCAGTCTGAGTTTTGAACTCTGAGAATGTTGTATATTCAGAGCAACTACCTGGACAGGAAAGTTCCTACTTGAAATGTTTGCATTCATAGCCCTAATTTAATGTTTCCTGGTCAAACTCAAATGAGGTGTGGGTTTTTGTTGGGTTGAGATTTTCTTGTTTTTCTTTGGTTGTTTTTTTTTCCAGTGTGGAAAACCCTACCCTTACAGTTTTGCACGTGTTGCTTATATAGTGATTCTGTTTGGATTCTGATTTCACAAGTACTTTTTTTTGAAAATCAGTTGCTCAGCTGTTCATAGTGTTGACAAAAGAAATTGTATTACTCAATGGGAATAATTTGTTCTGTGACACTTATGAGGTCTTTACTTTTTCATAAAGCATGATTTCTCACAAGTGGGACATATTTTAACCAACAGTTCATTAAATACCTACAAGACAGGAAACACCATTGGTTTTTGTGCTCCAGGATTTTCACCAAATGGGGAACAGTAGAATTTTCTCAGCTCTCACTAGTAAAATTTTGCATCATCTTTGCAAGACTCAGACTGCTCTAAGAAAGAATCACAAATACCTAAGCAGAGCTTTATCCGTGCTAAGGTGGCAGTGTTGGATACAGATGCCACCCAGCTCACTATACACTAGCTCTAGGAGTTTTACTGGAGCTAAAGGTCTTTGATGGAAAGAGCAGTGACGCATATTACAGAAAAATGTCCAGACTGGCTTTAAAATGCTGCTAAACTGAAGACCTGACATGGGCTACATTCTGGCTGTGCTGAACTGTAACTGCTTCAGGAGAATTAATAAGGCCAAAGCAAACAGCATGAGAAACTAAAGCATGAGCTTCAAAATGCCTTGTCCTGTGGAGGTAGAAACTATTCCACAGGATGTGAAAGGAATCTAATGTGATTTTAATCCTAAATCATGCTGATGAATTGTTAGAAAAAACAAGTAATGCCAGTTAAGACAAAGGTGTCCCTAATCCAAGTGTTTGGATCCACCACACTTTTGTTTAGATTTGTGAGATGAAAAATGAGTGATAAGAGTGACCACAAGGGTCAGTGGGTACCATCACTTTCCTTGTGACAAAAACATGCTCTGTATCATGCATTCGATTCAAATATGTGAGATTAAATACTGGTTTGTGTCGGGTTCGGCTGTCTGTCTCTGCCCCGACACGGGTAGTGTGGTTCTTGGGTGGCACGCGTTTTAAAGGATGAGTCTGGACTCTTCAGCTTTTCGGTCTTCAGGTTGTTTATTATTTCTTATCTACAAAATTTTCTGTCTGCTCAACAGAGGTCTGATCTGCAAGCAGTCACAGGCACTCTCTGACCACCCACGGGGCGGTCATGTCTTTTTATACTAATATCTACGTACACAATATTTACCTTTATTTCCCAATGCTTTTCACCCATGTTGGCAAGTGCACCTTCACCATAAACCAATCCCCAAATGCCAACATCACCACAGGAGATGGAGGACAAGAAGAAGGAAGAAGAAGGACAAGACACGCCCTGATCCCTCCATCTTGTCTCCATAACCCCCCTGTACCTAAAAACCTTAAAATCTATATTTCACTTTCTAAATGTGTCTATTTTACACCTTTTACTCTAAAGTGATTCTCTTGTCCTCAAACTCTTGTTATTTCTGTGGATGGATCAAAATCAAGCCACCAGACACTCTTGGCAACATTCCAGGATTTTCGAGACCCCCAAGGGTTCTCCTGGCATCTCTGGACATCAGGAATGATGTGCTGAGATCCCACATCTCCCCCTTCTGTTTGCACCAAGAAGACTTCTTTGGCAACTTGACTCATGACACGTCTCACACACAAAAAGATGCATGGGACGATGAGCATGAGGACTAAGAGAATTATTAAAATATAAAATCCCATTTTTAAAAACCCTCTCCATAAGGGAGAAAGATCAAAAAATCCCGCCAAATCATCAATCCATGATCCAGTGACTTCGCCTAGTTTCTTTATACTGTCTTTTATGTTTTGAATACTTTCATGAATTGATCTTGAATGATCTGAGAGATTCATGCAGCACATTCCTTCAAACTCTTCACATCCATGTCCATGAGCAAGCAATAGATAATCGATTGCTGCCCTATTTTGCAGAGTTGCCTCTCTCACACTGCTTACGTCTTTTAACATATCACTCAAAGCGAGAGAGATTGATTGAGCATGCTTGCTCAACCAACAACCCATGTGGTCCAGTTGAGTCAAGGCCACCCCCGACGCTGTCTGAGGTGAGAAAATTGCTGCTGCAATTCTCCTTGCCTTGTCCCAAGTGTACACTTCATCATCACAGTTTGCACTGTAATGTTGCAAGGACCTTTTTTCTTTGTGTTTTTGCTCTCTTAACACTTTCAAATCTGGTGACAACATTGAAATTCTCCCAATGCTGCATGGACCTCCCTTGGCATTTGCAGGAATGCCGTGCCAAATTCTGTCCCCACAAATTAAAAACAACCCACGTGGCAATTGCACTGGAACCTGGATTGATCCTTTGGCTGTCGTCACTGTGTGATTGCACCAGGCTGATGCGTTTCTATAATATTCGTGATTTGGTGTGACATCAACACTTTTGTTTGCCCTTGACACATTCGAAATTTCGAATTTCATGCATAGCTCCATTGTTGTGGACCCAAAAATTTCCAGTTCCTGCGGTTCGGTAGAAGCCACAGGTAAAAGATGTGTCCAAGCACACCATTCCTTCACAGGATCTTTAATGACCTGCGAAATCTCCATTGGAGAATGTCCTGGAATTGGCCATTCGCCCACTGGCAACCCAACCATGCATGCTGTGAATGGTTTCCCTGGTTTCGAATGTGTCAGGCAGATACTTTCTAAATTTGCTGCCTGGGCTAATGCTTCCCAAACATTTTGTTTTGGCTGACTGACAGGTAGATTTGCTCTATTGCTTAAAGCAACAGATAAAAGCATGAGCATCATGAAGCTCATGACTTCACCCTTATAAAATTTCATTGTCATGCTCCCACTCAAAGCCACAAAGGAAAAAACCCCCCAAAGTTTTTATTCTTTTCGTTTTTCTTCCGAGTCGCTGCTCACAACTTGAGTTTCCTCCTCCGTCTGCGTACTCGTTTCTCTGCCTCTGGGATCTGTGCTCTCCTGCTCTGCAGACTGCAGCACTTGCAGCCGTGTTTGAGACCGAGTTTGCATGGCTGTTAACTGAGCTGACATTGAGGGCTGAATACTTGAATGCTTTTGAGTGGAAGGGGTTTGAACCATAGGATTTGAAACTAAAGGCATCGGGCTCGGAGAGGGGGTGGAGCCCCGGGATGTCGAACCCCGAACGTGGCCCCTCCTTTTCGCCCCAGACGTCACAGAGGACCGGACCCGCCCCCGACCTCGCTCCGCCGGCACTTCCCGCGCATGCGTGCCTTCGGGGACGCCCCCTGCCTCCCCTGGACTGACGTCACTGTCTCCGTCCCGCTCCACCTCCGAAGTCTCCTCCCTATTTTCTGTTCCTGCCCCTTTCTCCTCCTCCTCTGACGCTGTATCCACACCCCCCGCCGAAGCGCGCAGCCCCCCCCCCGCGGGTGCCCCCCTTCGTGCTGCAATTCGAGCCGATCTCCTGGTCCAGATTTCCGGGTCTGACGTCACCACCGCGCGTCTCCTGCGTCCCTCCGTGGCAGCTCGCTGGAGCTCTGCAGCTGCTCCGCCCTTGCTGCCCGTGTCTGACGCTGCCGCGCTGGTTTGAAAGTCCTCCCCGGCCGTCCTTTGAGTCTTGCTCGACCCGCGCATTTTTGACACCGCGCTAAATGGAGCCGCCGCTGCTTTCGGCGTTGTGCTCGCAAAAGCCGCACCAGAACCCGTGTCTCCCATCGCCTCCACGCCCCCCCCGCCGGCCGCCACCGCTTCCGCGCCGCCGCGCATGCCGCGAGAGAGCGCATCCCCCCTCCCCGCTTGTTCCCTTTGAACCCCCCTCCCCGACTCCGCCACTTTTTCCACCTCCTCTCCCTCTGATTCCTCGATATCGCTAGGAGAAAACTTTATTTCATCAGGGAGTGGAATGGCATCATCTGTGTCTGAGTCAGAGGGTGAAGCCCCCACACTCTCTGGAGTTTCGGGGCGCTTTCGGGTTCCCTTGGGTTTTCGGGATGGTGGGACTGAAGGCAATGACATTTCTCCCGGTCCCCTTTTCTCGGGCACCTTTCCCCCCGGGCTAATTGAGATCAGAGCCAATCTCTGCTTGGAGCCTTGCTCTGGTCCCTCCGCCCTTTTGGGACCCGCAACAACTTGTTGCCTGGCTGACCCTCTCAACTGAGTCGAGGTCGCCTCTAACATGATTCTTGCTGAAGACAGCAATTTCAAGGCTGTCTTATCATCATTGGTGGCTAGAAAATATAGGTGTCTGTTAACTTCTTGCCAAAAGCCTACTTCAAATAACAACCGTGTTTCTGAGTACGGGTAATTACACCGCACCCACAGCAATAATTCTCTAAGCTTTTTCTTTGGGATCCCCCTTGTGTGTGTGTCTGCCACGCCCTGTAGGTCGGACAGAATTTCTATTTGTTCCTGGGAAAGTGTACCCCCCATGTTCTTAATTCTTGACCTTCTCACCGAATTCCTGTCGTCAGAGCAGTCCGAAGGCTCCTGGTCTCTGGCCTGCAGGTCACAGGAGATGGATTCGGAGGCGCCTTTTCCGATTCCGATCCGGGCTGTCCTGCTACGAACTTTCTTCGGTGGAGGTGGAGTGCGGTGTTCTCTGCGGCCGCCGCTTCTGCAGATTCTGCTGGCTGCTTTCTGGCTGTTTTCCCAAGGAGTTATCAGTGCTCTCCTGGGAATGAGTCCAGTTCGGGAGCTGCCCACTCGGAGCTTCAAGGCTGCCCCTGTGCAAGAGGTGCACAACAGAGCTCACCGTGGCTCAGCGAGTGCTGCCGGATGCTGCTGGATCGCCGGTTGCTGCCGAGTAGCTCACTGGGTCGTCCGCCGGGTGCCCACCGGCTGCCCACTGGGTGCCCACCCAGGGACGCCAAATGTCGGGTTCGGCTGTCTGTCTCTGCCCCGACACGGGTAGTGTGGTTCTTGGGTGGCACGCGTTTTAAAGGATGAGTCTGGACTCTTCAGCTTTTCGGTCTTCAGGTTGTTTATTATTTCTTATCTACAAAATTTTCTGTCTGCTCAACAGAGGTCTGATCTGCAAGCAGTCACAGGCACTCTCTGACCACCCACGGGGCGGTCATGTCTTTTTATACTAATATCTACGTACACAATATTTACCTTTATTTCCCAATGCTTTTCACCCATGTTGGCAAGTGCACCTTCACCATAAACCAATCCCCAAATGCCAACATCACCACAGGAGATGGAGGACAAGAAGAAGGAAGAAGAAGGACAAGACACGCCCTGATCCCTCCATCTTGTCTCCATAACCCCCCTGTACCTAAAAACCTTAAAATCTATATTTCACTTTCTAAATGTGTCTATTTTACACCTTTTACTCTAAAGTGATTCTCTTGTCCTCAAACTCTTGTTATTTCTGTGGATGGATCAAAATCAAGCCACCAGACACTCTTGGCAACATTCCAGGATTTTCGAGACCCCCAAGGGTTCTCCTGGCATCTCTGGACATCAGGAATGATGTGCTGAGATCCCACAGGTTTGCTTCTGACTAGTCTTCTGATAAGGCATCAGAAAATAACTGTATGGTAAAGGTGGAAATCAAGGCACCTGTAAAAGAATTTGTCAGAGAAAAAAAATTTCTTAGTTTCACTGGTGGCACCTTCTATTGCAGTGCACCAGTGTACATCTCTAAGTCATGTATATGTGTAAATAGGAAACTTGGTTATCTGACACCTACGTTTTCAGTCTGGATTCCCAAGGTTCTTAATATCACAAAGGGAGCACAGACATAAATTAATCCCTCTTTTGTTGTATTTCAAAGCACTGGAATTTTATGATACATTTCATTAGGTCCAGGATAATGCCAGCCACTGATATCCAAAAAACAGAAAAGAACAATTTCATCTTGGTACAAATGTCAATTTGGGAAAGTTATTTTTTTTGCACTAGAGAAGCCATCAAGTAAACTGATTGACTCTAGTGTCACAAACCTCAAGGAAAATAAATCATCTTTGTGAATAGGAACAGTTGTTAGAATGAACTAATTTGTGGTATATTTGAAAACATGATAAATAAGTGGTAAGAAATACATGTGACAGAATCAGAAAATAGGGATATTCACCAGACTCTAAACATCTGTTCAAAAATCTACATCTAGAATTATGAAACTAATCTGCACCCAGATTTGCCTATCACAAATATGGAGCCATAACATTTTGCAGAATTTCCAGTCAAAGGATACAATTTCATCGTCCTGGTTCTGACCAGGGCATAGTTCATTTTTGCAGTAGGCGGGAGGGGGCATGGACAGGACCCAGAGGTTATTTTGCACCACCTCATGTCACTGCTAAGGGCAGGGGGAGGGAATTTCTTCCGAAGGGAAGGGGTCTCTTCAGCAGAGCATGAAGGAGGGAGCAGTTAGGTGTTATTGCTAGGGGGGTTCCCTATGATTTGCCAACCTCTCTCTTGTACCCTGTCATTACCTGCTGTTCATTTTCTTATCTCACTGCTGTTTCAGGATTGTTCTTATCTCAACTCATAATCTTTACCTTTTTTGCCTCCAATTCTCCTCCTAGGCCATTCATAGGGGGTTGGAGGGGGCAGGGGTGTGGTTTGGAGCGTCTCAGTTGGAGTGCTAAATTGAGGAGCACCATCCTAGACCATGGCAGTCATATATAACAACATTAACCATTTTACTAGGACATGGTTTTCAATACAGTTCCAAAAGATATATCTAAACCAGAGAAAATCAAGATGTGATTTTGGAAAGAACTGACAAACTTGACTACTGAAGATCTGAATTTGCCTCAGTCTTGAAGATACATATGTTGCTAAAGTCAAAGGAGAAATCTGCTTTCTTTCCATTTTCACAAAACTTTGTCTTTTCTTCAGGAGTTCTACAAAGTCTTTCATGAGACCTTGCTGTAAAATTTAATTTTCCTGTTTGTGAATGAATACATTTATATTTAGGACATACAGGGGTTTTTCCCCTTCATCAACTGTGTCTCAACATCAGGTACAGTAGTAGTGATTCTCCATCAACAGGAAATATATATAAAGCAGGTTTATCAGTCAGTCTATTTTAGATTAAAGATGTAATAATCACACATTTCAAAATGTCTTGCATTAATCAACAGCAAGTAGAGCAACAAGTAATGAGCCAGAAGCACTTACGGCAAATGAAGACATTTAGAATTCAATACAATGAAGACCTCCTATAAAAAACCTCTCAAAAAATCAAGATCACCACTGTCTAACCAGATAACTTTGGCAGATAAGAATTGCTATACTCAATACTCTCTTATCTGTTTCAGAAGCAACAGATGCTTCAAAAGTTATTACCTGCTAAGTGGAAAATTACAGACCAGATGGAGCTAATTAATTTGCAATTTTAAAATTGCCACAAACTAGATTATGTAATTAATTTTATGCAAGATATGGTTATGCAAAAGATAGGTCTGCCACTTTTAAGACATCGAAAACATTCATAACTGTTATATAAGCTGATGGATGCTATGGAGTTGGATAAGCATCTACAAATTCCTGTGTGTAGCAAGCTTTGGTGGAAAATTGCAAACCTGGATAATAAACTTTTAGAGAGCTCTGAAACTTGATGTTAATCTGGCAGCTCTTTGATCTCAGCTGACACCTCTGCTTGGAAGGAAATAGAGAAAAAAATGCAAGTTTGCCTTTGCCTAGCTACAAATCAAGTTACAAAATATTTTTCCAAATGGGAATGTGTATTTCTACAACTTAGTTGAAGCTGTGAACCATGGAGGTGTCTGTGCTTCCGTGTTAGACTCCTATAGTTGTTGCTTTAACTCCTTAATATATTAAAAAAAGCTTTCTTATTGTAGAAGTGCAAGCAAATAGTCAAGTGATTAGAGGACTCAACCTTCTAAAATTAATCAATAAACCTAGAGATATTTTGAGATTTTTTCATGTGTACACACACACACACACACACATATATATATATATATATATATATATATATATATATGCATGAATACATAAATAAATGACTCAAGATCAAGATTTGCTCTATAGTTTTTAAAAAGATTTTTTCCCTTGTCTTTTGCTCAGTTTGGATATTTTTCATACAGAAAAAAATTCAACCATATTTGTGAAGCCATATAAAAACCTTTTAGTTAAACCCTGTGGGACAGAGTGTTTACTGTTTATCAAAAGATTTGAGCTATTTCTCCTAAGAACAACATGCTCAGGACTCTCATCTCACTCTTTATTCAACAGCATCATCGCTTCCTTGACATGAAACAGACAGGGGAACTTTTCCAGTCAGATAATGAATTTTCTTCTCAAAGAGAAGCAGGAGGACAGAGTTTTCACCTCTTCCCTCACCGCTGTTGTGCACAGCTGTAGCACTCCTTCCACCACAGTGCACTGTGCAGCTCTCTGGGCACTCTCACACCAGGGGTTTCAGATCCTCTCCTGACTGATCCCAAGGCACCATACAGAGTGATGTATCTAACAGAGCAGGGGAAAAGGTATGAAAGACTAACTTGGGAACTCTTAATTTCTTGTATAAATGTAAATAACTTAATAGATCATTCAATTGCTTTCCACTTTTGTGTTCTGTGTACTAGAATGAAGAGAACTTTCTAAGTCCATAAATGTCTATACAAGAAACCCTTTAAAACTGCAGCATGTTCTTATATTTTCAATTTATTTTGTACTTTCTTCTCATGGCATGTGGCACTTCATTGTAGCTAAGAATTCTGTATTTGGCTGCTTCAGGGACATTACAGACTGTTTCTAATGAAGGGAAAGATGTATAGGTGACTCCACTGCCCTGCATCTTTTGTTATGTTTGTTTGTTTTTTTTTTAATAGCATAGTTAACCTTCACCTTGATCTTCATTTTCTTTAGCATCTTTGAAAATAAGTTACTGTGAGATTCTATCTCGCTAAATCCTGACCGACCACAGGCTGTGGTCTAAGGACAATTTAATCTTCTTGGAAAATACCAAAGGGCATTTTGCAAGGGTGAAAAGAGACCTGACCCAGAGATTCATATGTAAAATCATTATTTGGTATAAGTCTTCCCCCAGAAGAGCTACTTGGGAGATTTTTCCATCACTTCAGTTCACATAACCTTGCTTACAGGAAAATGGCAAGAAAAAGCTACGAGGAGATTTAAAGATTAGGGATCATGGGAAATTTAGAATCACGGTAAAACTGGGCACAAGATATCTGAAACAAAATATCTAAAATTTGAAATGCTGAAATCCTCTCCCACTGCCGGATCCTTTAATGAAATAATAGAATGGATGTCTCCCTTGCAGTGGCAAACTCATACACTCAAACATGAAGTAAGTTACAGTGCAACAAGGAAAGCCTCTGCAAATTTGTTGTGTTCTCTTTATGGCTGTTGAAACATTTTTTTCTTCTACCTGATGTTTTCAAGAGCACTTAAAATGTATTAATAATTATTTTAGTCTTTTAAATCAGGTACTGTAACTGTTATTTTCTTCATTAAACAAAAAGACAATGCCATAAACCTTTTTTCCAGGTGTTATTTGGTGAACAAAAGAAGCAATCTCAGAAAGAAACTGAAAATTAAGTATAGAAATAAATAGAAAAATTGATATTAATTTTAGTAATAGGCATGCAATTAATGCTCCTTTCCAACTTTAGGTTTTTGTGGGTTTTTTTCCAATTTAACTTCCTCAGTATATTCTGAATTAGTATATTGAAAATGGAGTGGGAGATAACACATTAAATAACCAAACATGAATATGAAGTTTCATCTTACTCGGCTTTCTTGTGTTCCTTTATATCAGTAAACTACAATAGCAACTTCAAAAGGGTCTACATTCATAGAATGGACTACAGGGATTACTTTTCCCCACATGTCATTTAGAAGGACAAATGCACTTATATATACAGGAGCCACTTATTATGATTCTGAGGACAAACATGGACTGTTCTCATGACAGCTAAACTTCATAAATGGGCCTATCATATTTTAAATTCAGAATCATTAAGTCCAAAACATGAAGGATACACTTAAATGAGCAAATAGCTCATTTGCTTTGTGTGAGGACAAAAGATATAAATGTATCTTGGCCAGATATGACAAGAGCTAAAACAGCAGCTTATGACAAAATCAGACCTATTCTAATGCCCGTCTTTGAGACTTTAGAACTCTATTATGCAAAAAAAAGGGAATATTCTGATCTCAGTCATTTTCATAGAACAAAACTCTCGTGATGTCACAAGCTACAAAGCCAGAAGTTGATTTGCACTATACATCAGTTTCTGGCTGCACCCTTTCCTATGACAGGTGAGATAGAAGAAAAAATAACTTGGGCACCAGAACTTTTCACTTGAACCCCCAGGACTTTGTAATCTTCCTGGATTCTACACAGGTTCTGGCTTGCAGTGTCATTCCTTCCCCTCAGCAAAGAGGAGCAGTGGAGAGCAGTCTATAATTGTGTGATGCCCTTTCAGCATCACCACACAAGCTCAGCTCCCCAAGGATAGCACCTCTTCCAACCACTTCAGGGTGGCACATGGCACTTTGGTGTCCCTTAACAGAGTCACTCACTGCCAGCACTCGTTTTTTCCTGTGGTATCCACTGACAGCTGCTGGTACAGTTTGTCTTTGCAGTCCTTGTTTGTGGGTGTCTGTAGCTGTTCAAGCTTCAGATCTGGCTTTGCTTGTGATGATGGAGGGTAAAGACTGAAGAGCGATCCTGATTTTGTGGCTCACCAGGGTCTAAAGTGCCTCATTCTTTGTGGTGTCTGCCACAGGAGCAAAGTTCTGTAACCACTGATCCATTTCCTCAGCTGCTCTAATGCTGTGCTGCATTTAAAGAGACCCTGAAACACATCATGAAGCTGTCCACATCTTTTCCATGTACTGATATTTTCTTCAGGAAAAGGGAGCAAAGTTTCATTGCAACCTACTGTCTGTACTGAAGCATCCTTCTTTACCAGTCCAGTGTGGGTGGAAGCATCAGACATCTCGGGGTCTTTCTCTGTAATAACACTTGTTTTTTAACACTCTGACACAAGTGCCCACCATCCTGGCAGAGAGTAGAGCACTTCTGTGGGCTGTGGATCTACAAGATGCACAGCCCTTCTTACATAACCTTCTATACAAACTGCTGCTCCCTCTATGTGATCCCTCTTAATTCCTATTTTCATGCCCTGCAGCAGATTAGATGATGATTTATCCTCTAAGATATCTTCAGCTAACTGACCCATCAAGGATGGTTTGTGACTGAGCCCATCATCAGGGAGCTCAGTGGTAAACTAAACAGACATCTGTACTCACCTGCTCTTTCTGGACTCCAGAATAAATCCTTCACCCCAACTTTCTAAAGCTTTTAGAAAATATTTGGACCATATGTATTCTTTTAAAAATATTTATAGAAGTTTTGCTACAACTAAGCTGCGATTGGTATTTCACGTTATCCACTGATGAAATTCTGCATCTCAGATGAAGTTCTATTATTTCCTCTTTTCATATCCTACATGGCCACTTGCCAGCACTCTTTCTGCTGGCAGACAGTCATGTGGTAATGATTAACTGACACTGATGATCTGTTTCTCTTAGTTCTTTTGCCCAGGACTTCCCATCCAAAACAACTTTAAAAGGAAGAGAACAAAATAAGTGAATTATTTCAAGAAGTGTGAAAAGAAAATACATTCTAAAGTTTTTTGTTTTTGGAACAACTGTAGTTATTTAGTTCTATTAAATGAGACTTACCAAAAGTGCAAGTAAGCCTTGCCTGCTTACTCGCAATTTTGATAAGAAAATATATCCTGGAAAGTCAATGATAGAACTGCATCACAGGATCAGGGAAAAGGAGCCTCTAGAGATCAATTAGTCCACCAACAACCAGGTCAGGAACACTCTCAACATGAAATCATCTTTCCTAAGATCTCAGGATTTGAATTCCCACATTAACAATACATTCAGAATGGAAGAAATGAAGGGGCTAAAGAAATGAGAAATCCTTCAGTGCATCTTCTGTTTTTCCATTTTGTGTTCATGAATCTCCTTGCAGACATAACTAAAATTAGTAGAGAGAAAAATGTAACTTGTTAGTATTCCTAACAGAGGTGGAAGAAAAACTGTGATGTGCAATTTGGTGGCTCCCCATCCTTAAAATCATAAATTATAAATCATAGATGACTACTATGAAATTATCAGTCTGCATTGTTTTATGAACTACCAGGAGAGTGGATTGTGTTTCTTAATACACATTCAGGTTTCAGTGTGTGATGAGAAATAAATCTTACATCTTAGCCTAATTTTATTTTTTTTTATATCATGCTTTTCTTTTATTTGTTGAAGACGGACCACTTAGCTTATAAAATGTATGTGTTGTCTGGCGATCTGCACCTGGTCTATGACTAGAATAATATTACTGAGAAGGTGTATAATCAATCATAGCAAAAGTAAGGCTTGCTGTACTATGCTACTTGATGATAAGTCCCCTTTTAGATTTGAGACTGAGTTCTAGGTGCTCAGGCACGTTCACTTTTTGATATTGTTAGTCTGGAATTGTCTAAAGAAAAAATATTTAACTTAAAGGTTAAAGTACTAGTTTCTTTATCTAACTGGAAAAACAGTCAAATTGGATTTACATTTCAGAAATTGGCAAGAAGCAACAGAGGAATAGAACTGCGGCTAAGTAAAAATGTGGTTTTTTTCCTGACTGGCACTGATTTCCCTTATGACTTTCCTCACTGTGTCATAATGATGAAATTAATGTGCGGGTTCACTCTGTAAAAGGTCAGTGTGTCCAGAGAAAAAATCCCTAAAGTGGAGCTGCCCTGGATTTATTATCAGGCTTCTTGAGGAGTTCACCCATAGAATTCAAGAATGATCCTGAAGCCAAAGGCATATATGAGATGACTATTTTCTCCTGCACAGCATGGATTGCCACAGACTTGCACCTCTGTGTGTTTTGTTCTAGTCACAAACTGTTCAACATCTCCCTGGATCACCCCAGCTCACTTTACAGAACTCTTAGAACGGAGCTCCTGAATTTGGTGATCCCTCCAAGCTCTGCAAAGAAAACAGAAGCATTCACAGACACTTGGATATCATCTGGATGTTATATATTTTTATGCAAATAAAATACTTTTTATTGGTCATCTGGGTAGAGAAGCAACAGTGCTGAGCAAAAATGCCTTTTTGCCAGATTCCTGGCAGTCACACAGCACATTTACTGCAGTGCTTTCCTAAATGTCTTTTCTCTGGTGCTGATGTCTGCTTTCCTCTCCCTCTCACTCTCCTGCAGTTTCTATGAAAAGCTGTGTTTCATATGACTCATCTGATCTGCAGCACAAGGCAGGTAGATGTTCAGATATTTCCGGGAAGGTGTTTACCTCAGGTTATTATTCTCACTCAGTTTCTGAATGGTCATTTGGCTCTAGGTGAAACCTCAAAGTGAATAATCCATAGCAATATTTTGACTCTCAGAAGTCATCCTCTGCTGAAATTATTTGTGGGAACTGCTCTACACTACATTCAAATACTAGAAAGGATACTTAAAGTCAACATTGACATTCTCAATGTCAACAATTACTAAACAATGCTTTTATTTTAATGCATATAAACCCAAGTTTTCAAATATTATTATTCCCAGAGAGGTTCGGGTTATGTTTTTAGGGAACATACATACAGGGGAAAAAAAAGGAAAAAAAAAGGTAAATAAAAAAGTTCATATATCACTTGGTGATTAAGAAGAAGTGCTCATTTGATTCTGGGACAGCATCAGTTGTCCTGGCTTTTGGTAGTTCAAATGGAGATAACGTTTTAAGAGAGCTGTACATGCTGTATAACAATTCCTTCCAAAAATAATTTTTTTTTTATTACTGTAAATAAATTTTCTTGTAAAGCTGAAAAAAGTAGAAACATTCAGAACTTCAGTATCACTCATAATTATGTTTTGCAGCATCCTTAAACTTCTGAAAGAAGCATGTAAAGAGGAAACCTAGTTAGGGAGTGACACATTAAAGCAGAGATTTTCTTCAGCTATAAAAATTATTGCAATAAGGATACTTCTTTACTTGTGGGAGAGTTCAGAGGGGACTCCAATGGCAATTCCAAACTTACTGGACAAGTTTTGCCCATATGAGCTTGTGGATTTGGCAGAAGAAAGAGAAAGAAGCATTAATGTTGTACAAAGTATGCCTACGATTTTTGTTGTATTTTATTATTTATCACCTGCTATGTACATAAAGGCTTTTTCCTACTCCACCTGCCTTTGCCCTGTAATAGTCATCCCCCTACAAGCCTGCTACTGCTCATGCAATATTAACATTTATGATCCTGCCAAAATGTTTAGAACAGAAGCCAGAATATGCTTGCACGCATGCACACACCAGGGATGGCATACTTTCAGATCACAGAGGCAATATCCCAAGCATATGAATGCACTATGTAAGCAGAACTGGAGGGATTAGAAAAACTGGAGAACTTGGCTGCAATTGACTGTATGATTAAAAGGTTAAGTAAAGCCTTTCCAGTAATTTTTCTCAGCATAATTATTCAACACACTGCTTCTCACAGGGTGGAATGCTTTAAGCAAGACTGCTTCTGAACTGGACCTGTAGTTGTAGTTCAAGGTGATTTTTCTTTTAATAGAAGCCCATTATATTTACAGAAGGCACAGAAATGCTATATAAATTTGAGTTTAAAATCTTCTCTTCTGTTCAGAGACAGCCGGGTATTTTAGAGGAGAGAGAGACACATCTAATGTTCACCTGAGAGCATGCAATGTGAATATTATCATAATTGTAACAAATATTATTTTTCTCATGGTTTACTAGATAAAATAGAATCATTGGATAAACAGCCTCAGTTCAAGCAGTCTCTGCTAACTTGTTAAAATAGATAACCTTATAGAACCTTATAGAAATGTGAACAACAGAAAAGAAGAGGTGTCCCCATCAAAGTACAATGAGGTTGGATCTAATCCTGCAAGTGCCTGGTGAGGCTGTATCGTTAACAGTGAGCATTTCAAATTCATAGTCAAAAGGCTTAGCATAAGGAAAGGTGTTTTATTTTCACTTCAAAAATCACTGGAAGTTCTAATTATACTTTTCACTTTCATAAAGTTATAAATCATATGATCTCAAAAGGCATTGCAATCCCTGATGAACTTAATCTCATAATGCCCAAGAAATAGAAAGCTTCTTTAAATAATATTTGCTAGGGCTTATGGGAAACTGCTAGCTCAGCCAAGCATAAAACCAGATCTCCTTACCACTTTATCTGTGCTTCAGTCATCAAAAAAACTGTCTAACTAATAGCTCTCACCTTCTAATTTTATTTTCTTAATTTTCTTTCAGTGAGATAACTCTGGTCTTCTTAACAGGCATCAAAAAACTTTGACCAAATAAAGTTACCAACTAATTTGTTGGAAAATCAGAGCAGTTCTCAGCTAGATATAAATTTTTCAAGTATCTATATAAAAGGTTTACGCTTTAATTAAAATGAGTAACAGTAAATTACAGGGAAATGTTGTTTAAGAAGCCAAACATAATGAATACCATCTCTATTTAATGAAAATTTGCCTGCAACTATATGTAGGGTGACTTCAATGAATTTGATTACTGGAGATCTTACATAAATTGTTAGCAGATTTGTGTGTGTGAGAAATAGCTACTCTTCATAGTTTAGGAAGTTTTCTTAAACCTTATCAAAAATACAACAGATGACCGAATAAAGAAAAAAGATTACGGTGCTGGGAGCAAAAGATTTTCCCCAACATGTGCTCAGCTCCCTCAAAATGGAGATTTTCCCTTTCTAACCCTTTAATCCCCTCCCCAAGTTCTGTCCATCAACCCCTTCTTCGCTGCCCAGTGGTGGAGATCTCTTCCTCAAATCCTGATTGGAGGTCAGATGTCACCATAGCGACAAGCCAGTCCTCCCAGATGTCCCTTCATAACCACACAAATCTATAAATCTATAAACTTTTCTTTACCTATACACATGATATTTGCCCAATAATTGTGAGAGTCAATCATCACATTACTCATCTAACACACTGGGTTTGCTTTTTTTGGGGTTTTGTTTTGGTTTTTTTTTTCATTTTCAACCGTCTCTTCAGTCTTTCATGGAAAATGTTCTTTCTCACCCTTTCTGTATCACAGAATGAAAGAGCAGAAATTACCTTTTTTAATGGTAGGAATAGATCATTAATGTTTCTGAAATTTCTCCTGTGTGTCTCAAATCAACAGAATTTGAGACTATCAATGAGAAAGTGAAGTCTAAAGAGAAGTGCTTTAGACATAGAAACACTGTCAAATGCTTTCTATTCCCTGAAAAGCAGAATGGAACATGAACCCTTCTACATTCTGAGTCATAGTATAGATCCTTCATGAGAAATGGGAGAAACCCAAGTAAAGAAAACACATAGATCAGTGAGACTTTAAGGAAGCAGGGACCTGACTGTGCCTAAATATAATGATTAGAAATAAAATCAGAAGAAAGAAAATATCTGAAGGAGGTGCAAACAATATTTTTTTATTTTATGTAAATTAGTAAAATAATATGAGTTAGTTAAGCAGTCTTTTACCATTTACAGGTGATATGAATATATATTAATACTAGAAATACAGTCAACCTGCTATCTAAATTACCTGAGTAACTGCTGTTTATGGCCTGTGGTATAGGTGGCAGACGTGATTGTACTACATCTTAAAGGGTGATAAAATTTGAAAACATATGTAACATTTAACCAATGCCTTTTTAAAATCTCTTTGAATCTCAATTGTTTGGGACTAATGATTGTGATCTAGATTAGATGCCTAAGTTGTGTAACTTTTGCAAAAAATTCTTGGAGGGAAAAAGAGGTTTGAAAGTCCTAATGTCAAGAAAGTTTGATTTTGTTCCAATGTGTTTACCTTGCGACTTTCTGTAAGCCATCCATATCACACGGATTAGGAATTAAATGCTGTGGTTGCAAAATCTGGGTTTTATGTGAAAACTGAAGGTAAAATTAAAAGCTGATGTTATGCTGTTAAACTAGAATAGGTAGCATTTAATAGGCTGAAAAGAATGTGCACACTCAAAGGAGAGCAAATCTTTTTGCTGTGGAATCTGAACAATTACTAAAGTCTGTGTTACAAAGGTGCTTGTTTCTGACAGATGATCACTGATAGATTGCAGCTTTTTGTGTCCATATCTTCATAAAACCGGAAACAGTCAGCTGCCTGAACAATTTTCAATGTAAAAAGAACAAAAATGAATATATAAATTGGGTAAAGGGAAAGATAAACCCTGACTATCAATAGAGATCAACATAGAAATATTATCTTGAACTACTGGCTTGAACATAAAGGGAAGAAAAAATAGGGTGTATTTCATAGAAAAATTACACACTTAGTTTTCTTAGACTCTGAAATAGTCCACGGGAGCACTGGTGGACCTGGGCTGAACATTCACAAATAGCTAGGACAAATTAGTAGCTATAAAGCAATACAAAACAATTCTCTATCTATCAGATAATGTAATTGCTATTATTGTTGATTTCTCATTTCTAAAAGTGCTTTCAAGGTGTCTTGGTGATTGAGTTTATAAAAAAATCTTGTCCTATCCACTCTGCACTGCGCATATAGCATACTGGTTGACTTCAGTATTTCATATTAATCCCAATCCTAGCAAGCACATTTGCTTCCTATTGTTCCTATGTAGTTGTTGTGTTGTTTTCAACTGCTGCCCTTTTACTACTGCAATTGCCCTCCTACCTTGCTGACCTTGGCAGTCAGTGAAAAATTTTGAGGAGCTAATCAGGCTTTTACAGCTTTCCCCTGAAGAGGTAGTGGAGTAGCACCTTGTCAGACAGTGCTTGGTGGACAGACCTTAGTACTGATGATGCTTTTTCTATACTTTTTTCGACACACAAAGATCTTTGTCCACACAGCTGATACAAATACATACAAGCAGAAGTGATTTATGTTTAATTAAAATGCCTTCCACAGCTTGACTGAGCATAAAAGTCTTTCAAAAATACATCCCCCAAATAAGGACTCTAGGGAAACATTTACAAAACAAGATAAAAATGAAAAAAGCACAACACAATTACTTAGCAAGCCAAATTCTAATTTAATAATTCATGCCTTTCCTCCATGCCATTAGTTGAGATGAGGAAGTGGGCATAGTGGCTAAGTGTTCAAAAAGGACTTGTAAATGTACACTGAACTTTCTGAATATTTCAGCTTTCTGTATGGGTCAACAGAACCAGTTCCTTGACGAGAAGTGCATCCTCATCCTAGGAATTATCATTTGATTTATTAATCATTCAAGCTAACTCCTAGTTGTAATTGCTGTAGTTCATTAGAACTTCATTTTTCTCATTATTTGCCTCAGTACCTACTTCAAGCTTTTATTCTTTCCTCCTTAATTCATGTTGTTGAAGAAAATGACCTTTTTATTTCCCTTAAGCCTTTATTTATTTTATGCTCATATAAACAAAGAGAGAGTCATCTGAGTCTAATTGTCACCAATATACAAAATATAGACACTAATTTATCCACATTTTCCCATAATAATACCTTAAATATCTTCTCTCTCTATTTCACAGGTGCAGAAGACATTTTTCAGATAAAAAAGCTTGCTAAACCCAGTCCCAAATCTCCCTATTTTGACTACTGAACAATGCTACTTGTCTTTTAGTATTAAATACCCGGTGTCAGGCTGTCTCCAACTAGCATTACAGATGTGTCATAAATTGTTTTAAACAAGGGAAGCATGGTAGCCAGTTAAAGGTCTGAGATTACTACTCTACCATATATTGTATTCTGGTGATGTAAATAGAGCTCATTGGTATGTCCTGGCTGAGCCTTAGTTCCTCATTATATAGTGGGTTAATTATGCCATGTTAAGCAAGAGGCAGGAGAAGAAGAAGAGTAGATTCATTTTTGCTCCTCGTGGCATATTCTGACACTTCAAGGAGAAAACAATTCAAACACATATTTTTATGGCATTTGAAAAAAATGTGAATTCAGTAGGGATTTACAGGACAGGAAAACAGTGAATACTTGTCATATTTATTGTGGAATTAGGTTTCTTATAGAGGAGCAGTGTGAGAGTTATACGACGGCTTATTGTAGTCCAATGACACTCCAACTCCCTTTTCCCATTTAAGGAATACTGAAAAGAAATGTGAACCATTATATGCTACATTCACTATAAAACTGCAGAGGGTTTGTGTGGTGTTTTTGGTTTTTTTTTTTAAGGTTGGGATTAAATGTGCAAGACGTTATTTTTCATTTGAACTCAGATGTTTATTAGTTTTTATTTATATTACAGTCTCAAACTGTGAGTTCTACAGTACTTTAACAAACTAAAAACAGAGCTGTATCTTTCTCTCTACAAGGCTTTTTAAGGATAAACTGTTTAATTAAGAAATGACACAAATTATTTTTACTTTTAACTCAATAACTAACTACTTGTGGTTTGTAATGTGGACTTTTTTATTTAATTACACAATATCACCCAAACCCATGAAGAAGAAGGTTAAGAAGGACTCTGCCTTAAAACTTTCATCTTGTTTTATGTATATTACTATATTCTAAAACCTTAAACTCCAAGTTTTCTGCCATGTGATATTACACACTTCTATTCAAGTTACACACTCATAATTTTAGTTCTATCATTAATTCTTATTAATATCTTTAATTTTGGAAGCCTTCTCCATGGCTCAGGTCAAGTTAGGGGTCAGTGCCTCTTAGCACAGAAAGTCTAAAATTCTCAGTAACTAGGGTTCCAACAGGTTTGTGTCAAAGGGATTATACACTGAAACTGTACAAATGCATTTATTTTATGAAGTTAGCTTTTATACACCATTCCACTGTAGTTAATTATACCCATGACTCTTACGTGTGAGTGGCAAGAGTTCAATCAACTTACATTTTGAGACTTCTGAGAGTTTGCACTCTTGATATTGCAGGAGGTGGCATCAAGCCTTGTAGCCCTACCACAATACTCCTACACCTCTGATTCACCTAAGTGAAACAGTTGTTCTCCATGAAGATCAGGATGGATTGATGTCCATTAGGAACTTTCCATCAGCCTTAACATGTCTGTGTGTGTTACTGCCGCCCTTCATCACTCCTCTCTGTCAGCCTCCTGGCAGTCGGATATTCCCCAGCCTGTTTTCTGTGGACAACTGTAACAGAAGCATTGGGTAAGTATGAAGGGAGAATGGGAAAAGCTGGCTGTGGAAGGTGCTGAAGAAAACAGTGGCAGAGAGAAGCTAACAAGAATAGCAGGTCTTGATGGTCCCAACATTAGCAGCCATCAGGATGCCAGCACGGGGAGGGATAGGAGATTGGTGGTGAAAGGCAGGTGGGGAACTCTGATGACTGATAGCAGCAGAGAGATTAATGACCCCTTAATTAGGGAGCAATCAACCTAAAAAATGAGCAGAAGAGATTGTTTTACTAGTTGGCATCCACTGTCACCTGTTCAACCACAAGAAATGCTGTAAAGATCACTTGGATAAAACCTTGGTTTCATGATGCCAGTGCTGCTACTTGGATGCACATGTGTAGTGCTGGAAGTATGTAAGTATAAATATGTCTGTGGTAGTTAGTGAAATCAGTTTTGATACAAAAATGAAATTATCCTCTCCTGCTATGATATTGCTTATTGAACTTTGCTACCTTGTTGCTACAACCCTCCATCAGTTTCCCACAAATCAATAGCTGTCAAAATACAGTTCTACAGCCAGGCAGTGCTCATCATTAAAATGGAGAGATGGGCAAAAAAATCTATTCCATAGAATTAAATATACAGGTAGCAAAGGTTCAAGCAAGTTCATCACTAATGCTGCAACAACATCACTAAAATTGTCCTCTTTCTCCCCATGCTGAGCTTTCTTCTATCTTCCATTTTCTGGAAGATGTGTCTCACACAAGTTATGTGTTGCAGCTGAATGCCAAACATGCTTTTTCTCCTACAAATAGTGTGGAATAGGTTAAGAATCTTAATCATCATTGTATTAATACAAAAGCCTTTTTTTCCCATTAAGACTTGCTCCTCATTTGTCAAATGTCATTTACCACAATTGATTTGTATCCTGCTAATTTGAAGTAATTCATCTGAGATTGAAAATAAGAATTAAAAATAGTTGCATAAATGACACATTCTTTTACAGGATTACTATTACATGACATTTGTCTAATGGGCTTCAATGTATTATTGATTTTCTATCATTGCATTTTCTAAAAATAGAATGATTATTTAATTCATTTTTCTCATCATCCTATCTTGTGTTATGGCTCTCTGAAATTGAAAGTGCATTATACTGTGGATCTCTGTATTTTCTTCTACTGCTGTGGTAGCACACAGCTTTCCTCCACAGCTCAGACTTCTAACGTGGGTTCTTTTATTAGGCTGTATAGAAATGTTATGTGGGTTGGCAGAGCCAAATAGCATATTCAAGACAGCTAGATGGAGGCTGACAGAAACAAAGATGGAACAAGGAAAAATAGGCAGCAGGAAAATATGAATAAGGACTGAGGAAACGTAACATCGCCATGTAGCTGTAGTACCTGGAGATCCAGTCCTGAAATTTCTTATTCTACCATTGATTTGCTGTGTTAATGTCCTAAACACCAACTGGGTAGTGGTGGAAAAGAATTCTAGATTTTAATTTTACACGTCTTCCTTATAATTCAGATTGGAGGAGAGGTGACCAAAATCCACGTCCCAAATGAAAGCTATGTTAGCCAGCTATAGATAGTTTTGTCCAGTATGAAGAAGCATACAAGCTAAATTTGAACAAAGTCGCAAACATAAATTCTTAAAATGTTGAATATATTTGTCCTATCCTATTAATTAAAAAAGTGGGTCACTGGATCATCTGTACCTAATAGGCTGTTTTATCATTAAAACTGTAGAAAACATTTATATCTAATGACATTTAGTAAAGTTTTCATAAGGCAAGCTGCACATAATTATTTTTTATTGTTTTCACTGCATGCATGTGAGTTGTCTCTGACCTTTCATCCTCTTCTTGGCTTTTTAGATTTATCTCAAAATGAGATCTTATTGTCATGCAAACTCAGTCAATAAGCTGGGGAGAAACTTCAACTGAGATTTGTAATTGTCACAATCACCCTTCTAAATAAACAACTGATAGGGAAAAGGTTGGCTGGAAGAAGACTGGAAAGTGAGGCATGAAAAATCTCCTGTTCAGACAGTGGAAGAGCACATTAATCAGTCTCATCAGTGTCTTTGTGTACTTTTCCTCAGGTCTAGTGCATACCACCATCTAGTGGCTCTGAATATAGTATGGAAAATGACACTTTATTATAATTCTTTTTGATGTTTGAAATTAAAAATCCTCAAATAAACTTTTACAGGAACCATTATTGGTAATGTAACATTTCCTGCAGCATTAAGCCCATCAGAATTACATGTGAGATTGCAAACTGTCTTGGCCTTGACTAGGACTGAAGTGCCATGCCAGAACACAAGGAGATGGAGGCAGGAGATAAATATCCCCTAGTCCCATTCTTCTCTCTTCTTGGCACTGAGAGCCTCTGAAAAAGAAGGCATAATACAAATCTATAGAAGGGCAGAACTCCTACCTTTAATAAGGAGGGTTGCACACACCTTAACTGTAACAACATGTTAGTGTGCAGTCAATTAAAAAAAATTACTTTGCATCTACCTCAGAACTCCTTTTCAAAACTGTTACCGTAATAATTTATGGTAGACCTTCCTGCTGTAGTAAACTAGATAAACACAGTGGCATAATATGGGATTTGTAATTCTGGACTTTGAGACCTGATGTGAACAGCAACTCTGTGGAATCACATTAACCAAAACTGAATACCTGAGCATAATTTAGTGCATGAGCTGCGCTGATCCTGAAACTCTTTCATGACTGGTAAGGCTTCATATAACAGTGTTTTCCTACATAGAGAAATCTTAATCAGTCTACGTACAGTTATCTTAATCTGATCTTGATTTCAACAAGGCAAAAGTAGTCCCATTAGACAAGATGCTGAGCATAGGGAAGTCATGGGATAGAAGATGGAGACAAGGAAAGACTCACAGACTAGATGCTGCTTTTTAATTCTATCAGTCAAGTGATAAATTCTAATTTCTTCTTGTCAATTCAGGCTATATTGAAACTAGGAATGACTCATTCAAGAGAGCTGGCTGGAAGAGGGACTGGAGGCATTTTTCCATGTAGTTCAGAGGCAGGACTGGGCTTAGCAGGTGAATTTTCCATACATAGTGACAAATAACCCCACATTGCTAAAGTGGGCGGAACGCTGAACTATAGCTAGGAAGCAGAAAATAAAGGAAAAGGAAGAGTAGAGGAAACATGCAAAAATAAATTGAAGGTCAGATGGCATATCTGTGAGTTACAGAGTACTGGGTTGTTCAGAATACTTCCAGCAAGATCAGTCCCTCTTTCATAATACAGTGAAGTCCCACAAATTTATTCTGAGACATATCTCTTAATAACTTTGCTCAAACAAATGAGCAAAACAGTAACATAAACCCACAACCTACTCTTCTAGCAGTACGCATGTATTTTATTTTAGGGATGCTAACAATTCTTCCACACAACTGTTTTCCCATGGAAATTAGCCTGTGACTGGACACAAAGATTTTCTTTCCATTAGTAGCCAGTACTCCCTGTGGTGAAAATGAAATCAAAGAAAACAAATCAGCTTTATCAGCTGGCTTTTCAGAAAGCAATTTTGGAGAGAGCATTCCTATCATGATCACTGGTAAATTTGTGGAACAAGAATAATTTCCAGCAAAAATACTGTTATGCAATACATTTATCTCATTTTTTTTCTCAATTTCTGCAGTAGAAATCATCAAAGATGCTTTGAGCAGTGCCAGATATCCTGCTGGTTACTCATAAAAAGCACAGTTTAGTGCTATTATGGCATTTTAGCCAATACTCTCTCTCTCTAATTATTTTTGGTTCTTTTCTACACACTCAAAAGAGTTGAATATGTGATGGAGGTTGTGACAATATGTTTAGTATCTAAAACTGTTCATACTAACAGTGACAGAAATGAGCAATTTAGATTTTTTTTTTGGCACTTAGAATGTCTTACTTTAAGGTTATTGCACAAAAGGAAATACATAAATTTTGGATATGTAAGAAAGAGTATTAATTGAGGAAAATTAAGTCTTTTACTATTTATACTTAAAGTGCTTATATATCATAAAACATCTTTTTAAAAGAAAGGCAGTTAGAAAGAGTGAAGGAAATACAGAAACTGAACAATGAAAGGAATGGAGAGAGTAAATGTGTTCATTTGTTTAGCTGATTAGAGAAAAAAATAAGAGTTGATAAATAATTATATAGCATCTTCACTAACAAAAAAAAAGTTAGATATTGAAGAAGGTCTACAGTATGATGAAGACCTATGTAGCAATAAATTATGTCTATAATTTTAAGAATTAAAATTGGAGATATGGCCTGAATCTTTTGCTGTAAGGGTAATTAACCATTGCAAAATATTACTTTGGAAAATTGTTCATTCTTTATCTCTTTAATAAAGGCACATATTATGGTCCTGCAATCAAGAGTGACTGGATGGAATTCTCTGGTTCGTTAGACAGAAGGTAGAATTCAGATGATAAAACTGTATTTTACTTGCCTTAAAAATCAATAAAAGGGTTGTAATTTCAAGCCCTAAGTATCATAAAGAAAACTAATCATGCAAATCTGATTTGTCTGCGTTATAATGATTCTTAGTGAGAAAGAATGTCAGAATAATGTAGTGCAAAAGGAACATTCTCTTCTGCTGCTTCTTCTGCCTGTCTCCATATGGTCACAACTTTGGGACTTGTCATCATATCTATTTCTTCATTATACATAACAGTTCTAGATTGATCCTGGAAATAGTTGTTTGCAGCCAAGCCTAATGTACTGGATTTAAGTGCAGTGTTTTCAGTCACTAGACCCACAATTTGTGGGCAGTCCTTATTAGTTCACAGCTTTACTCTGGCAGCATTACGGGGGAAGGAGTTGTCAGAAGGGTAAAGTGCTGAGTACTTCATGTGTGAAACAGTAATATTTGCTCCTAATAACTTTCTTCCAGGCTGCATCTTCCCACAAAACACATGGAATTGTAGTGCATTTTCATGCCAACTGATCTGTTAGATAACTCTATTTGCAATACAGAAGAACTCTGTTTTAATGGGTATATTCTGTGTCCTCACCCTTCTTTTTTCATGGCTACTTTAGAAACAGTATAAGAAGTTACACATAGTAACACAAATTTGGGAGGGGAGGTGCTGCATATAGGTGCAAAAGATTGTTTCTGCTTAAGACCCACAGAAATATATCTATAATAGTCATAAATAGTTATAGAAGGAGAAAAAATGCATTCCTAATTTCATTCCTCAGGAGAGAGGGAGAGAGATGACTTATAAAGATAATCAAATAGAGAAAGATCAGCCAATATTAACATCCTGAATAATAATACAGAGATTGATCAAAGAGATTTAAACACTACAACACACCCTGGAAAAGAAAATCCATTTTTCTTATAGCAGTTATTGAAGATGAGCTATGGCAAAACATAGTTTACAGAATGAATGTGCAACTACAGCACAGTAATAAAAAATATCTTAGTATACAATCTGGAATATCCAGATGTCCTTTTGGGGCAGATCTTGTTACCCATCAGTTGAATGGGTATCTGTAGTACCAGTCTTCATCATGAGAATCAAGTTTGGTTTCCAGCCTATGTGCCCTGATAGCCAATTACTTATTCTTGCATGATTTCTTTTGTAGACTGTTTTGCTCTATTCTAGGCATGAAATACTTTTGTTAAGATCACATTTTTCACATTCTGCTGTGCAGGTTCTTCACACCAATCTATATCTTGGGTCTATATCTTTTATTCACATAAAGTAAATTCTTGTTTAGACTTAAATTTACCACACCAAAGTCAATTGGATTAGGTAGTTTCAGTGCTCTTTTTACATATTTAATAATTTTAATTTCTTAGTCTCTGATAATTCCACTAAATTAGTAGCATAGAAAAATGTGTCAAACATATATCATCCTTAAAAAAATATAAACCAGAGAAATGTTAGACATGAAATGTCTTGAATCTCCTATTGACAGCTGTACCCATAGGAAACATTAATCCACTTTAAAAGCAAGGCAAATGGCTACTTTTGAATTTGGGCGGTACCTTCTTTGCTCTTGTCCTCAGCTACATGCCACAAAATGAGTCAACCAACAAATTTAAATAAAGAGGATTTTGCACTGTCTGCAAAAAAATTATTCAAGTAAGTTGTGGCAGTAAAAATGCTTTATCTTTAGTTGGGGCAATGGGGCAATTGAGCAGCCACAAAAGACTAAATGTACTTTGAATCTAAAAGCTGATTTCCAGTTGCCAACCCTCTAAGAATCTTGCCAATTTATATTTGATTTTTACTCATTAGGAATATAATGAGTAAAAAAAATCCTAACTTTTAATAAGCCAAAACTCACCTCATCTGTGGATTATTTGATATAATGAACTAGAATGATAATAATCATCCAGTTACAAATCTGGGCTTTTAATTGCACAGCCCCCCAGCTAATCACATACGATTGGTTTGTTGCATTTATCAGTGGGCTTAGTCAAACCCCACAAACAAAAGCCATTACAAAGATCCTCATTTAGGGTATGCTTTTGGATTGATGTTTTCTTTGGAGAAAGGAGTAATCTCAGGTTTCTTTGATTTGTATACCCAGGACAATGTTGATAAACACTTTAGGACTGAAGAGTGGTAGGGTGGGTCCATCACCATATTGTTCCTTTGTCTTGAGACAAACGCGGCGAAGCAGGGCAAGTTTTGCAGTGTTTTTCTGCTGCCTACATCTCTTTTCTCCAGCCCATTATCTTTGGTCTTGGCTCTAATTTTACAGTGTCATTTTTAGCTAGTGGCAGTTATTATTTTTTTCAGCCTTCTAGATTTTTATTGCCAAGTTAATATAGCCTTACGATATCTTAGTACACTTTGGAATTTTACCACAGGTATTTAAAGAGAGCTCAGGTTATTTTTCTGTAAAATGTAATGATTGATACAAACTATGAATCTCTGTATATAATGCTATGTGTATAAAAATAGGTGAAAAACTGATTAACAGAACTTTTCGGACAGTGTTATTTTGTTAGTTTCCATGTGAACTTTTGTTGTTCTGTTGGTTGTCTGTGTGGTCGCACACACAAGTACAGGGATAGCCCTACTTTGTCAGGAGTTTAATTATTTTCTCATCTATACTTGGGTTTGAAGCTTTGAAGCTTACTGAGGCAAAGTATGTGGGCAGCACAGCTGTCACCCTTGTTGCTGTAGTTCTGAATACGGTAGTCCTGATTCCCATTGTACTGCAATTAATCTTCTGCTTTGCACTAATGGATGAACAAGCATATTTACTGCAGCATAAAATTCTAATTATTTCCTGAACAGATGCATAAAGGGGATTTAAATTAATGGCAAGTGACAAATGTGATAAATGTAGATAACATCTGTAAATACTAATATTCTGCATTGCAGACATTTTTTCAATACTCAGTTTCTATACCTCCATAGGGTGTCTTCCTGTTTGTAATGAAGCTCTGTCCCAGCCAGATGTTTCAGACACCATCTAACTCCCTCTGGAGACACCCCTGCCCAGCAGGCATGGCTGAGTTGTATTGGATTCACGATGATTGCACTATCTAATTCTCCAGCAAGGTGTTTAGAGGCCTCCTTTCATCCCAACTCCTTTGCTTTATAATCACACAGTATTTCTGATCACAAGCTTACAAGTGAGGTCTTCATCCTCCTCTCACTGAACTGCCTTTAATGTGTTATGTAGAGACAAAACAGATTTGAGTTTATTTAGAAAATTCTCTACAAAGTAAGTTTGCTAGATGACCACATGTGGTTCCCATGCTAGCAATGAGAACTTTAACAATGTAGCACCTAATATTTGCCATGTCTCTAGGGAACATTAACCTAAATTTTCATCTGCAATGCTTCCAGGAGTGATCACTACATGTCATACATCCTTCTTCTTTCACACAGAACAGACATATTCTAGGATCTATTACTCCAGACCCATCAGGGCCTGACTTGACTTGGCAAAGGATCTCTTATTTTTATGTCATGTAGATTCTCAGTTTTTGTCTGGGCAAACATATGTATCGATTTGCTACTTTAGCAATAGGTCAAAGCATGTTAGTGAATGCATCTTGCAGGCTATATCCCTTGACAACACAAGGGTAGTATCTGGTCTGGGCAGCTTTACTAACGCTTTCATACAAATATGGGGGGGGAGGAGGGGGATGGGATGACTAAGAGTGTTGAGCTTACAATTTTTTATTTTTTCATTGTTCCGATTTTTGTCTACAGTTATTCCTATCTTCTTTCATTTAATCTAAGACAGCTTTTGAGATGTCCATGACTTCAGAAATTCACATAGTTTTCCTTCTTTGTCAGTATCCATTCAATGTTGTCCCCAGTCTTTTAGTTCCCCTTGTTCAAAAATAGCATTTCTGTGCAATTTTTGTCACTTTCTTGTTCTGTCTTTTGTCTGGCGGTGTCACTGTTCCACCTTGCCCACTACTGTTATCAGCTCCTTACACCTCGTTTTTCAAGTGTGCATTAGATTTAGATATCACTATAATGATGCAACAGGGACTCCAAAGGTGCCACAAATTAGATTTGAAAGTGTATATTAAAAACAGCTCTCTCTTTCCCTGCATACCAAGAGGGATATTAGGAGAAACTAGGATAACTGCAGGTTTACCACTCTCTGGAAATCAATGGCACAAGTAGCAGAATACAAGTGCAGACAAATACAAATGAAAGTTAGCATAGTATACCAGTAGAATTAACAAGATAAAAACTTAGGTTTTAATCAGAATACATTTGTCATAGAATATTTTAAGATGCATTTATGCTGCTACCTTTTAGCAGTTAATTTCTGCCCAAAGGTACGAAGGTTTACATTCTAGTAAATTTTTATCATGTCTAGGTTCTCATTATCCATGTAAATGTATAATTCTTTATTAATTCCATTTAAGCTCTTAACCTCAATTATATCCTGTCGCAACAAGTTCCACAGGTTAATGACGTATCATGCTTAAAAATTTCTGCTTTCATCAGCTTTATATTTATCTTTTAACATCCTTTCTTTATGACCCTAATACAATTTATGTAATTCCCTAGAAACTGTCTTTCTTGTACTCCAGCTCTTTTTTTTCCTTTTCTCAAGCACAAAAAAGTCTGACAGTTTGCCATTTTATATTTTTTTAAATAAAGCATATCTGAAATAATTAAAACATGTGAGACTTGATGTCAAAAAATTTTTTGACCTCAGGATCATCTGATGGAACACCTTCCAATATTTTATTTGATAAATAGAAGTAATCCAGAAGGCTATAATGAATAAAATATAATTTCTGAAGCAGACACTTTGTGTAGAAAAAATAGCTCTCCACTCAAACTATTGTGCTTGTTAGCAAACTTGATATAGTGTTAATTAAGTTTTTCAACCTGAAACTGCAAAACATGAATAAAATAAAACTTGAAACACCTTGTTTCTCAAAAGCCTAACCAAACCAAAAGACCATGGATGCTACTAGCAAAGAACTGGACTGCTACAAACAGTTAGCTCTACCATGGAAATGTATTTCTCAGGTTATATTTTTCAAATAGAGAAACACAGTATTAGCAAAGATAAAATCTGTAGAGATGGACTTTATAGAGGTAGTGTCCTTTGTAGTTTTATAAGTGTTATATATAACTATATATATAACCTTGTCTTTTGTGGTCATTGACTGATATACTCATTTTATTGGAAATGTATATATGAGAAATCAATGTTGCCAAAGTATTATTAGATTTCTAGAACTGTTTCCTAATTCTAATTTTCCAAAAGGCTTATCAAATGAAACATTATGACATATTTAATGATTGAACTTAATTTTGCCTGATGAATGCATTCAAATTTTTTCCTCTCAGTTTTCCCATATTAATTCTGGTATGGTATTGTTGTAGAAAGATTGTGATAGATTATCAGAAGATTGGCTATCAAAACATTGTTTACAACAGAATCATTCTTTGTGCTTTTTGAGGCCACATGTAGTTCCAGTGGATACACCAGGAAATATTTTATTATGTATGAGACATGCTGATCTAAAATGTCTGCATAAAAACTGTTAAGCTCTGCTTTAGTTGCCCTGAGCAGATAAAGGAAGTTCATTTTCTTTGACTGAGTTCCTTTCAAGCGCAGCACTCTGTAAAAGGGCTTGTAGAATTTCACTTTACCAAGGAAAACAACCAGATTTCCTGAATGATTTGAAGTGCATTGTCAGGATGATACCTCCTCCCAGTCAAGTCCACCCCAATGTCTTTAGGGTACTCTGTAAATTTGGAGAGGTAAAGAGAGACAAGCAAGTACAGGTAGCTCTTGTGCCCTCCATAAAGGAATAGCTCTTGACTTTTGAACTGGTCTCATTGATCTAAAACAGTGGGAAGAATCAGCTTGGAAGCTCACTGGACCACATCTTCTGTGACTGACACTTCAAAGAAGAGTTTAAGTTCAGTTCTTCACCCTTGTCGGTTCTACATTTACACAAGTATAGAAAAATAAATCCTTAAAAATGAGGATTTAAAATAGACTCAACTTTCTTGAATCCATTTTTCTGGCACAAGTTCAATGGACTGAGTTTTATGAAAACTTCAAGAAGAATGAAAATGGAGGTAAAGGTTCATTTTTAATGCATCCTTCTGTGTAGCTTTCCCAGTCTCTGCAGTCTCTTCTACATAAAAATTCCAAACAATTCTTAGGGCTTCTGAGATGTGATAACCTTCTTCCTTTTACCTCTGTTGTGTACAACTACAAGTGAATTCCAGAATGTCATCAGCCCCATAGCTCATAATTATTTCAGCACAAATCCTCAAAGACTAAGTATCATGCCTCATGGTACACTGCTTATTTGTGGATGCTTAGCTAAATCACACTTGATAAAATAATACAAATTTTAATGCATCTTATTTGATAAAATTCACAGCAGACTTATTAGAAGTCTGACATATGTATAAAGTAAAAATATTTCTTAAAAGTAGAGCAATATCAGTAATTTTGTGCTGGACTTGTGAAAATGTAGAAAGTCATCTGTCTTCCCAATAGTCAGGCTCAGAAACAATGACAGACATGGGAACAGAACCAAATCTTCCCATGTATGATCCCTGTGACAATATTGCCTTTCCTTGCGTGTTCCGTAGTGCTCTCAGGCTCTTTGTGTTCAAGAAACAGTGGGTGAGAGCTTTCAGACTGTAATTCAAGTAGAATAGAGTTTTAGAAGTATGTGATAGAGTTATTTTCCCTTTTGGTAATCTGTCTTCCATTACTAATTGTAAGAAACAGGGAAAAAATCAATTTGAAAGACATTTTTCATTATAAAGTTTGCTTTCTTTTTCCTTCTCTTAACACTAAACTTTAAAACGAAAGGTCACTTCAATATTAAAAAAAAAAAAAAAGAAAACTCTTGTTCCAAAAAGATTAGAACGAAACAATTTCCCTTATGAAGAATGTTTTTTCACTTTTCCTTAAGAAAATGCCAATCAAATTGGTATATTCATGTTAAAGGTTGGGGGGTTTTAACAAAGAAAGTACTTTCTAGAAGAAAAAAAATCAGCAGGCCTAATGAAGGTTTTATGTTTGAGACATGGATAGAAAACTCAATAATTCATGAGGTAAAATAAGACCCAGTTAATTGTAGCTTAATGGCTGTGCCCTTCAAATCTAACAGAAGGGAACTTGTTTAGTCACAAAGTCAGATGATTCAAACATATTCTAGCAAGTAGGTACATGGATAAGGAATAGCTGCTTTGGACAGACTTGTTTTTGACCAAATCTAAATCTACTTTCATACTACTCTCCAGGTCAGCTACCAGTTACAGCACTCTTATCAGTTCAGCTGAGCAAAAAGGTTGCTGTAGGCTAGGGGTGTCAGAACAATCTCATTTCAGATGGTGATTTTTATGCAATTCTCAGATTGTGCTACATGACACGCTGCAGCATTATATAAATGAACAAACGTAAAGCATACATTACTTGCCCTAACTGAGTGAAGATGGCAGCAAGTTATGAACAGGCACATGGAAACTATTTCTTTACAGTAGGCAGAGGTTTGCCATGGCTCACTAGGGATCTGTGTGCATTGAGGGACAGCTGTTTATTATGGCACAGTTCATAGTGAGGGGCCTTTGTTCATCCACAGCTGAAGGTGTTGGTCCTGGGTAGAGCATGCAGAGGCTTTCTTTCCTTGCCTCAATAAAAATCCCCTTTTCTTTGGGAGAAGAGGAGGAGTAGCACTAGTGCCAGTGTGGATTTTGGGACTTAGTGGTGCCACAGAATGGCTTTGGGAGAACAGAGGATGGCTATTTCAAAAGGACCATTGGTTTAGATATAGACAAAGACCATAGTGCTCTACTCAAGTAGCTCATGGGTGACTTCATAGGCCTCAGGGTAGCCAGTGGAAGGAAAAAAAACCTTATTTAGGGATATTTTTGGTTATAGCCTTGCTTCAGGCAATTTCAGAACTTCTCATGAAATCTTACTGTGAAAAACTCCCTAGGGAACCATAAGAACTGCAGCCAGTGAAAAGCTGCAGAGAAAACACAACAGAACAAACTTTCTGTCAGGCTGGCTGGCTGACCATCAGCTTTCATGGCTCCAGTGATTGTCTTTTTCTAACAAGTATGAATATGTACTAGAGCAGGATTTCAGAACCAAAGACTGCACTGAAAAAAAAGAGTTTGTAAGACCCCTAGTATCTTGTGAAACAACTCTTCTTTCTCAGAGACAGATGGTGTCCAATATGAGCGCCTGTATTCATCTGCCCTATGATGACAGCTGAGAGAAATCATTCATGCAAAAAGATGATAGCACTTAACAAGCAAAATCTGTAGTTTATTAATAATTAAAAATTATTCCCATGTTCTCTTACTGATTGAATATTTAATCATTTGTTCAGTCAATACCAATGTCTCATTTATTATTCATTAAAGATAAATACTTTGTAGTGCTTCTGGATTGAAATGTGTTACACCAAGATTATTAAGAGCACCCAGAGTTGATTTATTATTTAGAAATCGATTAAACTTTTGTACAGAATTTAATGACTTAAATAACCTTTCAGATTTTTAAAGTCAATAATAAGTTTTATTTAAAAAATCTGTTATATGAACACAAGCAGTGATGGTGAAAAAAGAAACTCTCAGACCTGAGTTTAATAATTAAACTGAGATGGTTTGGGAGAGAAACACATCACTAATATCAGACCTTGCTGACACAGAATGACTTCCTTCTATTTTAACGTAAAAATACAGCACTACATGCCGTGCCGTAAGCTTGCAACCACTTAGTCCAGTCTTCTGAGGAATCATCAGAACTCTACTCCATCCCCTCATTTTTTCCCCCTTCACATTTTGTTACTTGACTTTTTGAAGGGACTTATGTATGATTTATGGAAGTTTTGCTGTAGCTCTTCTTCTTTGTCTGTATCCTGAATAAAGCCAAAGATCAGGAAAGGAGAGTTCATTGCTTCACATCCTCTCAGTGGTAACTTACCACCTGAGGAGTATAAGGAGATGAGACCCTTCTTTCTTCTCTGCAAGTGGACAGTCAGCCTAGCAGCAAAAGGTCTGCTGTCTCTCTCTCTAAAAAGGTTTCTGACTTGACTCATAGTGACTAACTGCTTAGTGAAACCAGTCTCCAAAATGAAAAGTCTCTGATTTTTATAACTCCTTAATTGCTGGGGCAAAGCCGGAGACTGCAGCCAAGGTGAAGAAATCGCATTTACTTGAGAAGACAAAGAAGACAATGAGTCATAGCTGAGTGGATCAAATGAAAACTAGCTATTGTTTATACCTTCTGATTAGAGATCTCTGGCTATATATGTTGTGCAAAAATTGTGAAAAAAAGGAATAGATCAGTTTATTAGTTTGTCATAACTAAACAAAAAGTCTCTTGAGTCTCTTGAGAGAAAAACAGGTTTTTCTCTACTACTTTCTTTTCAAGCTTTCTATTTAAGGTTTGGAGCCCTTCTTCCTTCTTTCAAATAATGCAGGCCTTCCCAACCTCACTGAAAAGAAATTTTCTGGTCATTCTTTTCTCAAACCGTGGGAAACAGCGAATTCAACTACCTAGAAATATCTATTGTTTAGTCTTGCAGCCTGTAAGTCCATGGACTGTAATGGCATGGCTGCCATATGGTTTCTTTTTTCCTCCAGCAAACCACATTTCCTGAAGTACCTTTGTTTTCCCATGCTTCTCAGGATGACAAAGCAGGCACCAGAAGAGAGAACCCTGATAGATCATAGCTATCCCCTTCAACCCCCTCAGAGAAGGTTTAAAAGTTCAGTGGAGACAATATTTACAAAATTTAGTGATATTCTCTCCCATTCTGGTCTATCTGTACTCAAGAAGACTAGGGAGCACTTATGCTACCCCAAGGTAGATTTCCTCCTCTCAAAAGCAGATCTTCCTTTTTTCTGAGTGTTCACATTGCTGAGATTACAGACATGCGCATTTTCCATGTACTTTTCGGAGATGGACAATATTTCTCCGCACATTTTCTTTGCAGATTCACTCCTATTTCATAAAGAGTGAATGTAAATATCAGGCAGAACTAGCAGAAAGGTTTTAAAACAATTGTAGAAAAAGTGCCAAAGTTTTTTGTGCAGCAAAGCAAGGGTCCCCTGTGTTCAGTGCAGAGGTGGCTGTAGCAGAGCATCAGAGCTGGCAGGAATGAGGGAGGCTGCTTCATTATGGAAAGACTTGGTGGAGAAGAGAGGCTTGAGGAAAAGAAAGTTTTGTATGTGGATTTTGGCTGCATCCTACCAAGCTATAGAATTATCAGTGAGTGCCCTGCCATGGGAAGGAGTAACATCTTCTCATCTGTCATACCAGAGACAAGTTAAAATAATTCCTACTCTGTATGTGTCCACAAAGGCTCCTGAGAGCCTTTCCTCATTAAAAGTGAAGGGTAGAGACAGAGTGTAAATATCACTACTTTTCTGTAGTTCTACCTGATGTTGGTTTTATTGAATCAAAGCCCTCCTTTTCCTTAGATTCAGATGGGTGGAAAGGGAGTGTGTCTAGGCTGAGAAAGGCTGCTCGGTGTTGCTGTGAGACACTGGAACTGAATAGAGTAGGGTGAAATTCTGGAAGAAATGTGATTCAGGGGTAAAGAGAGGATGAAAGTGTTGGTCTGGGGAGGTCTTCAATAAAGACAAATTTACTAATAGTTATAAATGCAAAATATCCATCAACATATTTCTAAACATGTAATTAAGGTTAGCTTACATGTGTCAAATTCTATAATTAATTTCTGCATGTTGTAATTATAGAAAACCAGAAGAAAATTGGTAGATTACGGTACAATTAACATAAAAAATCATTAGAAAAGACATAAGAAAGGCAGTTTTGAGTACTTCAGGAAATGTTTTGGGGTTAGGTAAAGAATTTTGGCTCTTAATTTTTTGTAAAAACTTAACAGTGTTAACTCCTCACTGACAAAATGATTTCTGTGTTCCAAAACTATTTGAAGTGTTCCCAGGGTGCTGCTTAATGCAATATATCAGAAAGAAAAAGAGTCACTAAAAAGACAGGACTTTGACACTTTTAAGTATGACTTTAAATTAGCTTTTAGTGAAGAAAATGTAACCAGCTAGGAAGAAAGGAAAAAGAATTTAAAATAAATAAATCTTTGGAGATGTGGAGTGGATTGTGTGCTGTAGAAGATTCTGGTAACTTGAAAGCTTTGCACTTACAGAGACCCATCTCAAAAATTAATCACATCAAGAGAAACACTTTCATCTGAAAATGACTTTGCTGGGCCTATTTATAACAGACTTCATGGATCAAATTCATCGAAAATATAGTTAATGAGATTTTCAGTGGGACTCAGAGCCAGTATAGGACCTGAAACTCATTTGAAGTCTTTTACATGTTATAGCTGGAATATTTTAATGTTGTTTTAAAAAGAGATGTGTTTCTATCAGTTTATAACTAATCAGATCATTGGTGTGAAGATTTAGGGCTTTGTGTTCTTTGGTATTTATTTTGCCTTTACATATATTGAGAGGAGTATAATTCCATTAAACCGAAAAAAGGTAGTAAAAATGCATTTTTTACATTCTTAGAAACAAGAAAGTAAAGCAAAAAATACATCCTTCTCTTAATATTATGAACTGTTCAAATGCTCTGGTTTCAGTTTGTGGGTCACATCAGAATCTAGCATATTATGATTTGTATGGATATCTCAAAGAGTTTCAGAATGCATGATGTGATTAATTTAGTATTGATGTCAAACATCTATTGTGACTTCATGCAGATCAGTGAACTGCTAGTTTTGGGCACAGTACTTACACTTCTCACTGGTCCTACTGCCTCAAGGGAATATTTTTGTGGGTTAGAATCTTTATTTTGTTTATGAGTCTGCAAGGTTAAAAGTTTGTTAAAATTATTTTTTAATATTTAGCATTATGTCTTTGAACCTTAGACTTTGTTGTAAAATGCTGAAAAATATTAGAGTGATTTATATATATTTAAATATTTCAATATAATACAAATAAATGAAAAGGCAGCATTCAAATACTGCAGTCTTTCCCTGCCCCCTCCCCCCATTTCTATATGACATCTTACTCAAAGCCATGGTATGGGAATATGTGTGATATAAATGGATTTCCTCCCTGCCTTTGTTTTGGTTCTAAAAAGCATCTTCCATTTACTGTGTGGGATTTCAAGTTTGGAGACTGAATGTTTTTTCTCCCTATAACGATATTGATCCCTGTGTAGTCCAAAGCCTTAGGAACTATAGTCATAAATTCCATGACAAAAGCACTAGAGTTTTCCAGCACTTCCCTCCTATGGAATGAAGAGAAATGGTCAGGAGAATGCAAGGTTTGAGGTCTTGATATTTGGTGAGTTTCTTTTACTTGACTTTCCTGGCAAGGAACCTCCCATAGACACAGCAGTACAAAGAAGGGAAGACTAAAGGAAATGGAGTTTATTGCTGGCTTAAGCTACTAAAAGGTATTTTTCAGCTCTGAGGCAGGGATTTTACTCTCCTAAAGGAGACAATGTTTAGATGTCCAGTCTACTCAAACATACTGAATAATTGATAACGCCCATCATGACCTGTGAAAAATACTTTTCAGAGATTCTCCTTATGACTGATAATGGAAAAAATGGATGACAGCTCCGGATCTTCTCCCAGCTTTTGTTGGGAATCTGTAAGAAGCCAAAAGAGTATGCAGTTTCACAATTCTGCCTAAGGCAAGCTGCTTATTAATTAAAGTGTCATAATCCATCAGAAATACTTGACCACATTATGAAAGGGTCAGACTGTAATCTCTTGAAGGAAGGGGAATTAAAACCTTTGACAAATTCATTTTTAAAAATAGTAATTTGTTTGTTTTCTTTTTCTGAATTTGATCCCACACTCTTAGACTATAACCAAATTACCGGGAGACTATTCTTCAGTGGGGAATAACCAGCTGACAGTTTTCCTGTATATATATATATATATATATATATATATATATATATATATATATATATGTATATATATATGTGTGTGTATGTGTGTGTGTGTGTGTATATACATACACGTAGACACATATATGTATGTGTGTATGTATATATAGATATAGATAGATAGATAGATTATTAGATAGATAGATAGATAGATAGATAGATAGATAGATAGATAGATAGACATATGTGATTTTTGGTACTGAATTTGTATTTAACCTCTAAAGGCTTTATGATTTGTGTTTGTGTCACTTGATTCTCTCCTGACACATAGCATTAAAATAGTTTGACTCAGGTATGGGTAAGTCCCAGTAGAAAACATGCCTAATGGACAAGTTTAAATGAAAACGTCTCTAGCAGCTTGCTACTAGAGCATTCAGGCATAAGGGGCAATGACTTGGGCTCAAATGTCAAAACTTTCAGTTTTCTGATAATACTGAAGGCTTTCCAGAAAATACCATGCCTCATCCAGTTCTAGTCAATGCTGGCAAAGAGAAGATTGATTTTCAATATTACAATTTTGGCTAACTTCATACATGGAATCCAAGGGATGAAGTCTCCCTTAAAGAGAGAGTTCTCTAAAGTTTTTGAATAAAAACTGTGGTAAGACTGATATTAGATTTCAGATTTCAGAATTGCAAGTGTTGGATGGACAAGCAGGAAATATTACAACAGAAGACAGTCTTAACAGAAACTGTATTTCAGCAACAAGCCTTGATGCCCAGTTACATACCAAGGCCCGCTCTGGGAATGACCACCTCATTGTTTAGGTGATTTTGGGCCAAGTGATTCTCTTCTCTGCCTGAATGCTTTGCACAGAAGATTTTGTGCTAAGGTCTTACCATTGTACAGCCTTCCCAAATCCCTGTAAGCGCTTCAGACTGTGCTAACCTCTGTGGGGCTGTGAAAAGCCCATCTGTTCATTGTCTTTTGACCGTTGCACATTAGCTGTGATGAGATTTTGTTTATAGCCTTCCTAATATAATGGGTTGGATGTTACCCTTGTCTTTATGTTGCTATGGCATGGGCTTGCAGTTATAAATTTACATTCCCTTCCTTTGCAGGCAGTTGCTGGCAGTATGATGTCGAGTGGAATCTAATTGCAAAATAAATTCACCTCAAGAGACCTTTTTTTTAAAATAAATCAAAATATACATTTAGAAATAAATCTTTGTAAAGCCACATTAGTTCACAGAAAATCTGCTTATTAAATGTTAAACATCACTAAAAATACTTATTTAAGAAGTAGTTTGAGAGCTACATCTGATTTGACTCTAGATCAGCAATGGACATTCTGATGTTGCTAGACACTTATTTTTGATTGTGTATAAAATTTTCTTTACAGATATACAATCTGTTCTACTGCAAGTTTGACATCAGCAGAAGTCATGGAGACTCAAGAAGGTTACTTATCATTTCCCACTGTATGAAGTAAGAACTGTATCTTTACTTTTCAAAACATGTACAAGAGCTTTATCAAAATTATCTCTGAAGGGCTGCTATGAATACTAGAGCAGACAAATACACGTGACTTAGGAGAAATCCCATGCCAATTTAATGAAGCTTCTGATGCGTTCAGGCACAGTTTGAGATACTTGTCTAAAGTCTAAATCAAGCTGTTGTGTATTTTCTCATGACTCTGTTCATTGCTGATTCACCCTTAAATTTAAATTGAGCTTTTGTTAAGAGTCATTTGAATCACTGCTATTTTACTGTTCCCATATTTTTCTAATAAATGAATAGTTGTTAATTATTGCAGTTGAAATGTCTCTTTTGGTATCAGGTCCTTTTTTCGCTTCCTTTTTGTCTTATCACCATTGACACCATTTCAGTTGACAGTTCCTCTATAATTTTGCTAATGCTGCCAAAGTCCAGAGAATGCACTGGCTAAGTACCAACAGCCTTATTTCTTTCACAAGGGGCTACTTCCTAACAGTGAAATCCCCAACTGGTGCTCCACACAACCCCTCTGCTTCGAGTGCGTTAGGTGTATGAAGTGATGTAAAATAGTATTGTCCAAATCTGTGGGAGTTTGAGGGCTTGTACCTTTTTTTCTTTAATATATTTTGATCCTTAGGAAGTGAAGCTCTGGTCTATTGATGTGATGAAAACTAATTTCTCTCTTGCAAGCACTTTCATTCAAGTCATAAACAACCTCCACATGACATTTTTGGGTCTCACCCAGCTCCTGTTTAAAATATATCTAAAAGGTGCTTAGCACATCATGGCCTACATTATGCTGAGGTGATTTCACAACCAACTTGGGAGCTACTTTCTCATTACTGCCCATCTGTACCCAGTCTTGTACTAAAGATCTTATTGAAAGCTTACATTTTGTGGATTGCACATTGCTGAATGAATCTGGAATGCAACAGGCACCTTCTGCATTTGTTTTTAAAAGGTTACAGTCAGTTCATCTGACCTTATGGGTGATGTTCATTTTTCTTCCTATGCTGAAAAAAATGAGTAGTTCCAAAATTACAGAAGCACAGATTTGGAATAAAATGTTGTTGACATGTCCATAGGTTTTTGGTTTTTTTTATACTTTGGGACATAAGTCAACTTGAATGAGCAGAAATTTCATATCTGCTTCTTCCAAAGTCTCTTGAACATTACTCTGAAACATGGAACTGCTTCACCTTGGGGTCAGAGCTTTTTACTACATGGAAAACTTATTTAATCCACTTATGGTTTCTCTGTTTCAGGCAAATGAGTAATTCATTGATGCAATGGAAGAATTACAGAATAACTGCAGTGAAAGCACAGGCAAGCCAGATACTAAGATATCACAACAGATCCATTCTTTGAAACAGTTCAGCTGTGCAAGTTTTCACCACAAAAGTACATCCTGGGTGAGTACCGGAGGAAACAATGAGTTACACTAATTCTGCTAGGATTCTTACTTGGATCACATATAGTTTGTTTCTCTACTACTTTAGACCTTTATTTGCAATGAGCAAGTGAAAAGTAGATATGAAATACAGCTATTCTACCTCTGGCAAAATCATAGATAGTCTATATAGAGGGAGATTACAAATGGCAAAACAGCAGATAGTTTAGCCTACACACTTCACAAAATTATGTTTCAAGCTGACTATGAGATGGTGTTTGCAAAATCTAGATAAAATCTCCTGAACAAATGTATCAGATTTACAGACAGGTTTTAGAGAAATTAAGGTGAAGTATATAATAAAATATGTCTGTCTAACAAGGTTTGAGTAGATATTAATTAATATAAAATTTTCTATTTATGTATCAGCAGTGCAAAGAAACTACGAAGAAGGCCTCAAATAAAAGCTTCCACAATAGAACCACTGAGTAACTGTACAGTTACTATTATCAGCATGAATGCAGCCTATTAGGCTTGTGCAGTTAAAATATAAATTGATCTGAGTCCGAACTTCTGAAATGACTGCTTGTTCTGCTGAGAAATTGGTCTTTTTAGTAATTTGCTGTAAGTGATTTCAAATCCCGATTATTGTTTTGCTGTTAATTACACATTTTCCTGAGATAGTCTAATGGAAGGCTTAAAAATAGAAATACAAATCAGGTTTACCCATGCTATTAATTCTTCACCCTTACCAGGCTGTCATTGCAACTGTCTCTGTCTTCCTCAAACTGTCAGTGAGTTCTTTTTTTGAAGCCAAGGAACAGCATCATTAACAGGCTAGTGGTAAAGGAATATCCAAATGGAAAACATCTCTTCTGAATTTTTTATATCTGCCCTGTAGATTACTAGCAGGGCTGTGCAAATGACTGCAAATGTGGAGAATGTACAGATGTATTAGTGACTGAAAGAAAAAGATGGTTAAAAAGATACTTACATTGTGTCACGAATCAAAAGGTACTTCTGCACTGTCATTATCTCCCCAGCTTTGTTTGATAAGATAAAAAGATTGAATTTTTATAACACTGTCCATGTAAAACATTTCTGTTATCCTTGCGTAACTTCTGAGTGTCTTTTCTCCACCCTTTCAACTTTTCTAAATGCATGAGAATCTGAATACAATTTTCTATTTTTTGTTTCATCAATCACATGCAAATACACTCTTCTTGTGCCCACTACAACCTGTTCATTTATTCAGAGATCTTAATTTCCAATTTGACAAAACTGCATACTAGATGCTTGTCTTGAGTCGCTAGACTACTCTGACTCTTTTTATGTTTATCTGATTCTTAAGATGAAGTCCTCCTTCAATGTATTTTGGCTGCCTGTGTTGGCTTGGTTGAGATAATACCTAACTTCAGTTTTAACTGCATTATAACAGTTCTCCATATCAGTTATTGGTCCATATGAAATGAGGAAAAAATAATTTGTCATGGCTAGATGGTTGGAATGTAGAATGAATGCTCTGTGTTTAGACAACATATCAAGTTAGGTTTAGATTTTTTCTTCCTTCAAATATATCAAAATATCAAATGCAAAATGCAAATCCCAAATGGATGCCAATAACCAAGATCAGGTAGCTACTGAGATAACTCGGAAAAAAGAAGCGTGAACTTCTCTACATAAAGTCTCGGTGTACTCAATTTTGTAAGCACTTTAAGCTCTTGCTAATTCAATAGATTGCAGGTGATTTTTCAAAAAGCTACTCAGAATTTCTATTATAACATCTGTGTGGATTATTTACTCACAGTGAGTAAAATGAAAAATATGCAAGTGAAATATGTGAATTTGAAATTAAGTACAACATTTAATATTCGCTTTTAATTGGGATAAAGTTTTAAAATCTGGCCTGGCAGCACCATCCTTCTGTACCTCAGACAGTGGAGCATTTCTGCTTTCTCTTTGCAGAATTGTGCCAGTCTGACTCTATTAAAAAATTCATTATTAGACAGACAACATTGCTGAAACAAGAGAGGACACATAATCCATAGGATGGAGAAAATGGGTATGATATTTGTTTGATTTAGAATGAGCTTGGACTATCATGGTACCTTGAAGTTAGGAGAAAGGGAGGAAATTTAGGAAAGAGAAGTAAGAAAAAAAATTAAGCTGTGTGTGCCATTAATTTTATCTGTAACTGTGTTATTTTTATGAGCAAGGCATAAATGTTACTGTTGAGCATTGCAAACCAAGTTATTCATTTCTGTTCTAAGAAATGCCTCTAAGTATCACCAAAAGCTTGAACTCCACCAAATAATGCATATTCTTAATAAGTATGAGCCTTGAACATGAATGGAGCCATCGGCACTTTGTCTCTTTAGTGTAACCAGGAGGTGAAAGCATCAGGAAAATTACAGGATTCACAGAAAAACCTAGAGATTCTGAGAGACTGCTTTCAGCTGTCAGACACTAACTTTTTTCTGGTTTGTGCAATGCTGCCAGAACTTGAGAAACAAGTTAGTCATAGTCCCTTTTTTAAGCTGGTGCATAACATGGGATGAAAAATTGAGTAGAAGCAAATAGGGACCAATCATTAGATTAAGATTATAGAATGACAACATCCATAAAGTATGTGAGAAATAAAAATAACCAATAAAATGAGGGATGTTATTTTAAAAATCAAGTCCTGTTAGGGAATATTTTCTAATAGAAAAAGCAGAAAATTAATTATTCACTGAATTTATTACTTTCTTCTATTTTTATATAATGTTCGTCACATTGCAAATAAGACACAGTACAAATACTTTCAAGGAAAAAAGACTTGACAGCTGATATGTAGTAACCTGGTGGCAGAAATAGGAATGGAATCCATTAGAAAAGTGATTAGAGATCTGAGAAGTTCCAGAAAAAAATAACAAAGAGGAAAAAATATGTCTACAAGATTTTAGTGAGGTAAAACTAAAGATGCTGGGGGGAAAAAAATACAAAAATACAAGTGATACAAAATTTTTTTCAAGGAAGTTTTAACCAGTAAAGAAGATGATATCTAGAAACCTGCCCAGCTTTAGACCGTTTCTCCTCATTTGGAGACAGTTACTGTCAGCTGAAGTGATTACTGACCAATTCCTGGTCATGACAGCATGAGAGAATGAGCAGAAATACCCCAATATTAGCATCTTAAACTGTTGTGAACCCTGGACTTCATAGGTAGCTTTGGCAGGAAACCAGAAATTCTACTTGTCTAGAAGTTCTCACATTTTGTAAATAATTTTTGTCTTCAATCAAGTGGAAAAGCTGACATTTCAGAATGTTTGATAGACAGGTTTTTTGGTTTTTCAAAGGAAAAAAAATCCCAAAAATTGAAGTACTTTGTGTCAATTGTGTAGACAAAACACACCAAACAATATAAACAGATGAAACAATACTGAATTCAATCCTGCGTTATAACTTTGAATTTTTTAAGAAAATATTTCGGAATGTTTCCAGCATGGGCACATTATTGTGAAATAGTTTTTCCCATGAAACAGCATTGTCCAAACAAGATGCTATTTTTTGTAGCCTCTGTCTATCTAATTTCCCTAAAAATACCTGCACAATAAAAATAATGTAATAGCTAAATAAAGAATGGTTGCCATCTTTCAATGGGTGGTTTTAAGAGATAGGAAAATGCTTAACTATATTTATCTAAAAAAATTTTTATACATTTTTCATGCTAGAAAATAATTGCCATATTGATGTTCTCATAATTGCAAATAATATTCACCAGATCATTTTGAAATATAGGTAAACAATAACTGAAAATATCAATGAAAATTTTAAACTGAACTCAAATAGAATGATGGCCAACCTCTTGTTCAATTTATCCCATTCAAAAAATCATACAAGACATTATTTCTCTTTCTTGAATGAGTCAGACTGATTAAATGTATATGAACTGTTGCTTTTAAAATGAGTTTAAGAAAAACTCATTTGCATTTTCTTTTAAGCATAATATAATTATTCAGACTTCAAATGTCTTTTCATAACATTTGTGATAGCAGAGTGTGAGGACTTGAAGCACACTGAATATGTGAAGGAATTTCAAGTCAATCAAAATGAAATTTGCACTAAGATAACCACAAACATTATTGCAGAAAAATTCCTAGTTTCAGCTTGAAAAATTTGAAGGTCAATTTCTAATTTGATGGTAACTTGCTGATATACGTTCTAGAGAATATCTGAAGGTATTTTATTTTAGAATAGGTGATTGTCAAAAATCAGATCGTTATTTAGTAGTTTCATACTGAATTCCTGTATTCAGTTTTCCAGAAAAAACCCAAACTTATGCCCATGGTGGACTCTGATAGGAGAAATTAGAAAAAGGTCAATACTCATCTTTCTTTCCAACATCATCTTTATGAGGAAATTGCACTCTGAGCTCCCATATACAATTTGAAGACTAGAACTGCTGTAAAGATTAGTCTTGTAATGTTATGTAAAAACTTCGTCTGAAAATTATTTCTATAGCCTTCATAATATGGCTATTTTGCAGATCCATAAATTGAATCTCGGCATAGGACAATTATTTCCAAATGAGAGATCTAAAGTTCTGGTGACTAAATAGAGTTCTTTGCTTTCCCCATAGCCCCAGAGTCAGTGCTATGGTTGAGAACATATTTCCTTTTCAGCTTGGTAGCTTAGTTCTGGCAATCTTTTGATGCACAGCGAGATTTAGTATTTGGATAGGAACAGCTTGCACTTCTATGGTGATTGCTTATCAAAGTCACAGATAAACTGAAGTCTTAACTCTCACATTACTCATAGGAATTCATGGCATTGATTTCAAGAGAGCTGGTCTTGACACTGCTTCCTTCATCCATTGGAAAGAAAAATTTCAATCCTGAGTTCAAATCAGCTACTGTTATGTATATTTCTCGTATTATTTAAGAGACAAAGTTAAGAGAATCCCCTTTTTCCCCCCCTATATTCAAAATTATGAACACCAAATAGGTTCTCAGAATCAGGCACTCCTTTGGGTTGGGAGAGACCTCCTGAGGTCTCAAGTCAAGCCTTCTGTTCAGAGCAGTTTAACACTGGGCATAAACCATGCTCCTTAAGGTTTTGTTCATTTATGTGACCTCCATGAAGACCTCCAGAAACTGCATTATATCCTTACAGAAAAAAAAAAAAAAGTGTTTTTCTCTCATAAAACTGGTGAGTTTTATGAGAGAACATCTATTATATTTTGCTGGCTGATGTGCTAAAGCTTTCCCTTTTTTCATATCCACAGTATGATGCTATCGTAAGCCAAAATATTTCAGCATAAAATTGGTATTGTGAGGAGGAGGATTTAGAGCAGAAATACCACACACTGGAGGTGGACTAGAATAACTGGTCAAACTTTGATGGTTTTATTGAAACTTGTAATTTATTCTTCCACAAATTGACAGGGAAAATGAGAGAGGAAAACTGAAAAGTCCTTAGGCTTTGAGACTTTATAATATTTCCTCCAAGACTTAGGGTTCTAAAACTCTTCCTACTGAAGTTTAGATAGTATTTATTAGACAAAGATAATGACTTTTTGTTTTCAGTCACTTCATGAATATTGTAATTTTCTTGTCTTGTCTGATCAAAAAATTTACACAATTTATGTGTCAAAATGAACCCTGAATATTTGGATCACTTGCTTCTGGACCACTTGCTTTCCATGAGTTGTCAATGAATGAAGCTGAAGTTTTCTGTCTAGCTCAGTAGCTCAGCTGTCTTCAGGTAAGACTGCATGGAGGGTTGATTGGTTGTAGCAAGAGAACCCTTCTCTTGCTACAGTTGGAGTTTAGAGTAAATATCACCTCGGAATTTCTCTTGCTTTGTGTCAGATGTAGTATGTGTTGTAAGTTATATTTCTGAAATAACATAGGAATGCCAGTGTAGGAGGTTCTTTGACATCTTTATCTGGTACCAAAATAATATTGTCTAAATGTGTTGCAATTTATGATAGAGAAAGTGTCATAAATCAACATGTAAGATGCTGGTTAAAATGGAACATTTTTGTTACAAGATGTCAGGTTGTACCATATTGATTTTTTGTGTATGTGCCATGTAAGACAATTTTTGGTCTGTTTTCTGTTGTATGGATTTGAATTAGAACACATATGAATGCATATTCAGTGAAGATTATTTCTCTGTGTTTCACCTTCAGAAATACAGATGCTTCATCATTTAAACTGGTCAGAAGAACATTGAAATAATCTTTTTATGATGGCTAAGTTGCATTAATTTTCTTTTCACTTTACTATTCAGCCAATAACCTAAGAGGCTGATTAGGTCTTGTTTGGATATTTCAACTGTCATGTTAAAGCTGCTAAAATTAATATTTCAATCACTAGAGTTAGTATTGGAGGGATTTGAATAGTCAAAACATGGAGCTAGAAAAAAGCCCTTTCCAAATATAGTTTTGGTTGTCACTGCCCTCTTATCTTTCATGTGATATATTTATGCATAACTCAGTCTGAAATTCTTCAGACTCCCATCTTAACTATGAGCTTGGGATGTTAATAGATGCACCTGTCATTGTCTCAGTGTGAGTGGCCTTTATAAAAATGCTGGTGATGTAATGGTAATGGTGTCTCACAGCTGTGTCTGGGGGAAAATCCAGGCATCCTTACAGTGTGTTTGGAGTTTAAATCACCTCAGATTTTTATCTGAGGTCAGGTTCCAATCTCATTCCCTGTAACTCAGGTGAAAAAATGTCTGGGGCTAAATGCAGATATCAGCATCTTTAATGTTATCCATGCAAAACAAGGGTCAAATTTTTTTACAGAATGAAGGTTTAGTTAAATAAAAGAGGACTTCAATTTCATCCTTATTTGATATAGGCTTTTTTTTCTTTTTCTTGAAAGGCAATCAATCTTCAAGTAAAAAAGAAAAGGAAAATCTCTGTCTATGCTTGCTTGTATATTCATAAGCAGACTTAAATAATTTAGTAAGAGCTTAATCCTTTTCATTTTTAAATACATTACATTAATCCATTTATATGAGATCATTATTTCTGCCTCTTCTGTGAAGCAGATATTTGTTACCTAAAACAGTCTTTTCAGTGGGGGGAATAAAAAAGAAAAAGAAGGGAAAAAAATTACAAACTTCCACAAATAAGAGTAAATACAAGGTTTGTTCCCATTACAGTTTGCATGCTGGCAGCTTTTTCCCCACCTCACAGATGGTTAATACTAGCCCACAATCTGAAGCCAAGGTCAGTTTCAGCTTTCTTGTATAACACTGTTAGCTCAGGCTCTGCTTTCCATGCTTTGCCCTCTGCTCAGCCCCAGGCACCCTTTGCACTTGCTGGCTCTTCCCTTCACCTGGACCATTAAGGAAGCACCTAAATCCAATGCCGGAGCATATTTATGCTCCACAGCTCTCTCTTCAGAAAGTTTGCAGATATCTAGCCCAGATAACATACAAGATGGCATTTCTAATCATTAAGAGCCCATTACAGTAAATTCATCCTAAATCCTTTTCAAAGGCCAGGCTAACTTCGAAGTCTCTCAGGAGCTATATGTGACCTTTGCAGATCAGGTTTTTTGTGTTCCCACAATTTGTAATTAAGCTGAAGCATTGCTTGCAACAGGGCACTGTGAATGCTTAAACATTTACATAGTGTCAAAAAGCAATTAGACAAATTAGAGTGGAAAATAGATCCATGAGGGTGTTATTAACTACAGGGATAACGCTTTTGGTTCAGGAAATCACAAAGCCATAAACCCTTGCAGCTGGGAAAGCATATCAGAGAGTCACCACTGTGTGACCTCTGGGCAAGCACTCACATATGGCCATCTCCCATAGCAGGATGCCAGGCTAGATGAACTTTTATGCTGATCTGCTGCAGCCACTTTCCCAGACAAATGCCAGTAAAACTTTCCCTAACGGAAGGTTAGATCTATTTCTTTGTAGTCAATGACAACTTTGCTGGAGTCAACAAGCCGCTGGGGCCATTCCATCTAAGCTGATTCTAGATCTGACAGTGTTAAAGATACTTGTTGTATGAGTGTGGCTAATTGTGAAGAAATGGGTATGTATAGTTGTGATCATTTCTCTAGTGTGGATGTATAAATTGAAAATACGTGTTGAAATTTAACTAAATTTTATTAATGACAAAAGGGCCATAGTTGGCTGATGCTCGTACACATGAATAAAATGGCTGGAAGGCTGCAGACTGTTCATAAGAGCTTTACAAAGAACAAGTGATTCTCTCTTTGTCACTCACATGGAGAAAAGAAAGTTTGCTAACTGATAAAGTTTCTGGGATTTATCTTGTCTCTTATAACAATAGCAATATGTGAAAGGAGGCTGAGTAGGATATAGAAAAATACTCACCTGTTCAAATATCTGTATCATGATAAATGAATTAATTTGTACTTAGATTCACTGCATTAGCTCAATTTCTATAGCTCCTTTCATCCAAATGTGTTCTCCCTAAGTGCCATTCAGATTTATTCATTGGGTATATAAACGAGGGACAGAAAACACTGACATTTCTTTAGCACTACAAAGCAACTCGACCTAAATCTGCACGGCAGGAGGAGACTTGTTAATATTCATTGTTCACATGTAGATAACATCTCCACTGAATCAAGAGCTGTCTGCGCACATGTTTTTGCAGTGAAATTTGGAGTTACATCAGCAGCTAGTTCTGCCCACAGTCCCAAAAGCAGCACAGAAGTGCAAGCTGATGGAAGAGTACAGGTGTTACTGATGCAAAATTTAAGGAATGATTAGAAGATTCCCAAATGACTGGGAAAACAATTACCAAGACCATCAGCCTCTGTGCTTAAGGGCATTTAAATTGCCACCGAATAGCTCAGGAAAGATTTACATATGTTATGCTACAAGGCTACTCCAGTTGCATTTTCTTCTGCTTTCCACTGGAGCATTAGATAAAGGACAATCTGTCTGCCAAAACAGTTGAATAATTTATTTCACAGAGGCATTTGCTTACAGAATTCATTCATTATATTTACATAGGGTATTCTCATGGACTCATAGTGTCTAAGTTAATTGGTCTTCCTATATGTATACAAACCTGATAAACAATTCTAAAGATGCACAGAAATGCAATTTAAAATTCTCTCCAGTCGCTAGTTATGCTGCATATTTTATTAAATCTCTTTGCAGGATTTTTCCAGCATTGGTGTACCTAAAAGTGTCATAAAAGGACACTGTAGGGCTGGTTATCCAGGAAACAAATGTCATGGCACTATCTGTAAAAGGTTTTACCCACTTAAGAGTGCAGCAGGGAAATTGAAGAACAAGAGGCAGGCTCATGAATTAAAATTATGTGTCTTATTTCATCATTTTCATTGCTATTAGCATGATCACAGTTGGTGGTCCTAAAATTAAGATTTTTTTTGTGCACTTAATTTTAAAGGATGAAAACATTCTACTTAATTCACCAACAAAAACAAATTTCAAAATTTAATGTTCTGTTATTAAATACTTTCGTTTAAAAACCTATTTCTTTAAAGATTATTATGAAGGATAATATGTTTTATTGCAATTCTAAGCTAATACTGTTTGGAACTGTTGTATAAACACTGGCATAATAACATTCATTTTGCTTTCAGGGTTTGGCTAGAGGAAAATGGTACATTTGCTAAATGCTTTATACCAAGAAATAGGTATTACCAATATTTGCATACTGTATTTCACTAATTTCTCTTGGTTCATAGCTGGTCCCATTTACAGTAGAGATTATGTGCTGAAAGACAGGGACCACTGATCCATTGCAAAGATTGCTTACATTCCAGACTGTTCCAGTCTGTTTCATTATGTTTCTGTTAAACTGTTTTTCCTATTTTTCTGAGGACTGAGATGAAAATCTCTAAAGATGTTAGAGATTATGTGCTTTTGTTGAACATGAGTTGTCCTTCATACTGGACTTTGGAACGCTAGAGAGGCATGTTGGATTATTAAGATCACCTTTGACCTCAATGCAGCAGGGTCTTGCACTGTCTCAAAAGGTGAAAACCATCCTTGACCTTGAAAGCCAGGCGCAGTGATCCAATGGGAAAAGCACCTTTATTTCTGGAATTCAGTGGAGTATTAGGTGGTTTGTTTTCTGTTTGGGTTTTTTTTTGTTTTTTTTTTTTCTTTTTTTTTTAAGGGTTTAAATAATGTAACTTAACTGTAGTAAACAGAAACCATTTCAAAATCATAACTTTGTGAAATTAAAAGCTGTGAAATAGCCTGTTTCTTTAAAGATTATGTGAAAAGTAGTAACTGTTAGTGCAATTCTATATCCATGGTTTATGTTAGAAGTACGGAGAGGGAAGAAATGAGGTTTTATCCATATTAGTTCATCACCTCTTCCCAACAGGAAACAGACAGGCCAGATTTCAATGAAAATGAAAGCTGTTTCAATTTTTAAACCATCGTTGACCAAGTCTGGTTATTATCTCCCTGAGATCTATTCAGTGCATCACTGGGTCAGATTCTGCCTGTCTTTCTCCAGTTCTAGTTGCATCAAAGTGTTACAAAAGTATGATAATATTTAGTATGCTCAGGCATGGGAGTTTGAAGTTAAGCAGCTAAATTTGAGCAGTACAGCTGTCTGTCTGGAAATTCTTTCCAAATTCCATTTACAGTGTTGTATGTAAGGTGTGTCCACACCATAGCTTTTATTTTGCCTTTAGCATGTCTGCACTGCACCTGATGACAAACAAATTTTGACAAACTGTATGACTTGCCTTTGGGCCCCATTGCAAGGAGATTTTTAGCACAAACACAATGCCCTTCCTCACCAGTCTCACAAGACCTTCATCATTACATGAAGAAATAACTACGTGAACATCCACATAGGTGTTTATACACTGTTGTTTGGTGATGTTCCTGCTACCAGGCTGCACAATCACAGCAACACTATCAGGGAGGCTTTTCATGGCTTTCTGTGATGAAACCACAGATAGCAGTAGGTGGAAAGATACAGCCTTAAGGAGGGATGTGTTATACATCCTAAATATAATATTTATTTTAAAACTCTCTGAAAGGTGAACAGAGCCGCTAGTGTGTTGCATTTCTAGGACAGAGACAAAAGCTGCTGATGGGATCGTATTAACTCTGTGTATGTAGTATTCCTCATAAGGGATAAATATTTCAGGAAGGATATATAACTCTTACTATGGTGCTGGGGCTTATCTGTCTCCATTTATCTGTGATTATGAATTCAGACCAAGTAAGGACTTGGATTACTCTTTTCTCAAGTAACCCAGCCTGAAGAGAGAGAAGTTATCCAGGAAATAGTTGGGATGATTTCATATGCCAAACATTCAGTTAGCAGACTGGCATAAGATATTTTGGCACTTAAGGATATGAGAAAGTGTAGAGGGATGTGAACCTAGAGAGATTTCCAGTGTGATTCTGTAGGATGATAGACTTACCCCACTATATCTATACCATGAAAGTGAATGGTAAAATGAGTTAGAAAGGACAGTGATAGGATAACTTACCACTTACAAGATTAGAAAACCCAAAAGCTTTTTTGTTTGCTTGCTTTTTTAGATATTACCAAAAATTTTTTTTTTCCTTATGATCTCTGCTCTACAGAGTGATTCAAACTACCTGAAGTTAAAGGAGCCACCTGGTACACACCAAAGGTTCTGCCTAAAGGCAATGTAATATACACATATACTTTCCAGAAGTATATGTAATAACATTAAGAATACTGCAAGGCAGCAATTTTTCTGAGCATTATTGTCTTTGTGTGACTGCATCAGAGAAGAAAGTTACTGTTTACTGTATATTCTGCGATTCTTTATTGACCTGTCATTTTGAGAGGCTTTGAGAAGTCAGAATGGCCACAATTGTACCTTCCAACCTTCAGTGAAAATGCCATTCCTGGTTTGCTTTACAAGCCTGAGAACAAGCTCTCTGTTGAATGCTAAAGAACCACAAGCCTTAAGAAATGAAGTGCAATATTTGATGCTGTCTGAAAAACATGCTGACCAAGACAAATTTTGCAGAGAAAAATCTAAAGAATTTCAAACTTTTGTGTCCAAAAGATGGCACTCTTCACAGTCTAGACAGTCTATTGTAGAGAGTTTTATCTTTTTATCTCCAGAAATTCTTTTGTTCTAAGCAAAACATATTTTACCTAGAGTGGGGACAATTTAGCTAGATTACTATTGTGTGGTCCTGAACTGAACATGTTTGCAGCGGACAAATAAAATCAGACCTGCTGAGCTTGATACAAACTAGTTTCACAGGACTATATCCCAAAGACTCAGCTAAGAAAGGAAGCATCTTGTGATTAAACCCCCAGATACAAGTACTAATTAAGAAACTGAAGGAAAAGACTCCATCAAAAAATTAGAAGAGATTTTGTTAGAGAGACTAGGAGGGAGACAAAGCTATTGCCTGCTTAAATGATCAGTATTTTGAAGAATAAACTGTTTCTGTCCCATATATTTTCATCTTTCTTTAACTTAGAAGAGGTTATATGTTTTTCTCTCATTCTGTTTTAGACACTTCACCTTGTTAAAGGTGAGTATACTCATATGGATGTTGGAAAGATAATAGGTGTTACCATATGTGACAATTGCCTTTTGTCAGTATGAGGCTTTGAACTTGCTTGAAGAATAGCAGGAGTTCTGGAAGGGAATGGGCAGCCAATTTACCTTTCAGGGTCCCTGGAGGGAACCCTGCTGAAAACATTAAAAGTGGCTGACTTTTCAGGCTGTGTGGTTTCATGTGCATGCATCCATTTAAGGTTTGCCAGGAGACCAGATACAGAAACTTGAATTTCTTTATGTGCCCAGATGTGTATTACCTGGTTAACAAAAAAGAAACATTTTCCTTAGTTTAGAGGATACTGAATATCTCTATACCTAAGAAACATTAAAAATCATGGCCCATTTTCTGTTTAGTCATCTGACTTTAAGTCTTCAAATTGAATGTGAATATAATATTTTTAATCTTGTTACAGGTCAGGAATTTAATGCATTAACCCAGATGTGTTTAGGAGAACTTATGTGACCACATATGGTTCATGGTCTCTAAAGACAGTCTTACTAGACTCTGGTTACTGAAAAATAAATGTTGCATCTTGTATTGTGTTTGGAACAACCTTTTGTGCTTGTTCAGGGAATACAAATGGAACAGTGGAAATTTTGCCACAGTATTTCATATTTAGAATTAAATCATGGCACAGAGGAAACACAGAATATAATTGCGATTGAGCAAAAAGAAGCGATGAAAATTTAAGAGTAATTTATTTGTCTTGAACATTAAAGTAATACAGTTATTACAGACCTGGAATCAGGGACATACTTTTCCTCATCTATTTAAAAATTATATATAGCTCAGGGAACCTACCTGAATAACTATTCTGGAAGCTTTTGCACAGGTTCCCCTATATGCTGAAAATAGCCTTGGGGAATTTAAAACCTAAATAACAATACTTGGTAAAAGGATTAGAAGAACTAGAGTCAGTCGGCAAGGTGAGTGTTGACAAAGGCAACAGCAACAACTCCAACAGCTGCTACAGTAAGTTCTGAGCTGGGCAGGGAGCTCCTAGAGGCAGAGAAGCTGAGCAACAGCTGAGAGACCTGAGTCACCAGACCCTGAGCCGCACAGGATCACCTGGAAGAAGCAATGAACAATGGCAGTCAGTGACTTCTCACTGCAGGGGACAGGGACACCCATCTGCCAACCTAACCTCTGTCCTGAAGAGTTTGTTGCCTGCTAGGACCTTGAATCAGAGATGTCACAGAAAGACTGCCAAGGCTTCTCAACATGCCTGGCTATTATCCCCTGTAAGTCTTTCATGTAGGCATTGATGAAAACAAGGGGAAATTTGAAACCTTCATCCATGTTTTCAGAGCTCTGGGGACAGTGGACGGTGGTCTGTGTGCTGAGGTAGTTTTCTCCATGATACTTTCAGTTATGGTAAATGTTGAAGGAAAAACTGATTTACCAAATAAATGACTAGCTACATTGCTGGTGTTGTCAAGAGGGGCTTGGTTTCCATAACCATGGGACCCTGTCTGCTGGCAGTTGATAGGGAGAGATGAGATCCACCTCACTCCTGTCATTATTCAAGCATAAGCAGGAAATACACAGGAGATGAAAGCAGGGTCAGCTCACTTGGAACAAATATTGCTAATAACACAAAGCCAGGAGGAGGGGCCCATATCCCAGAGGACTGTGCAGCCCTTCAGAGGGAACCTGACTGGAGAGGTGGGCAGGAGGGAACCTTCTGAAATTCAACAAAGACAAATGCAGGGTCCTTCACCTGGGGAGGAATAACCCCAGTCTGGGGGGAACCTCCTGGAAAGCAGCTCTGTGGAAAAGGACCTAGGGGTCCTGCTGACAACAAGCTGTCCATGACCAGGAGTGCCCTTGTGGCCAAGAAGGACAATGGGATCCTGAGCTGCATTAGGAAGAGCTTTGCTGGTAGGTCATGGGAGGTGATCCTGCCCCTCTACTCAGCTCTCTACAGCTCAGCTCATCTGTGTCCAGTTCTGGACTCCTCAGTACAAGAAAGACTTGGAGGTCCTGGAGTGGATCTAGTGGAGGGCTATGAAGATGATGTGGGGGTTGAAGCTCAGGAGGACAGACTGAGGGAGCTGTGCCTGTTCGGCCTCCAGAAGAGATGATTGTGAGGGGCCTCATCAATGTCTATATGAAGGGAGGATATCAAGAGGATGGATCAGACTCTTCTTCATGGTGCTGAGCAATAGGACAGGAGACAAAAAGCAGGAACTGATGCACAGGAAATTCCATCTGAATATGAGGAAAACTTCTTTACCATGTGGGTGACCATGCACTGGAACAAGTTCCCCAGAGAGGGTATGGAGTGTTCCTCATTGGAAATATTCGGGAACCATCTGGACACAGTCCAGTGCAATGAGCCAGAGGATGACCCTGTTTCAGCAGTGAGGTTGGACAAGATGACCTCTATGGTCACTTCCAACCTGGCACATTTTGTGATTAATATCACAACATATCCTGGGCATGGGAGGAAGTAAAGGAGGGCTATTGAAGGACTAATGGATTTGAAAGGAAGAAAGTATGAAAGCAGTGGATGTTGTGATTCAGTTGGGTTACAGAAAGACTTTAGTCTAAGACTAAAGATTTCATATGTGCGGTGTAGGAAAATTTTAATTTAAAAAGGAGAAAAGAAAAAATTTGGAACCATATTATCAGGCAAAAATATGTACATGGATAAAGTACTGGTGCATAGCTCACTAAAACTCGATGACTGTTCAGTATTCATAAGCAATTAATTTCTGCTAGCAGCTTTAAAACATTTATTTCATGTTCCTAGACATATATGCCAGCTCTTCAGTTCTGTGCCCACTTGACCAAAGTTATAATATTTTCCTTTCAGCTAAGGCAAATTTTATATGGAAAAATGCAAATACAAGAATTTCATGCCCCAGGTCTGAATTTTTAATCCAACAAACTCTCTCTTGCCCCTTCACAGCACATCACACTAGATTTTACATGCAAATGTATTGAAACAGTGCAGCTTCGGTCCCCCCTCTGGTGGGAATGAGCAGAACTGCAAATGCTACAAAAGGGTTTTGTAGCTAATGGTCAGCTCAATAGCACTGGAAACAAACTCTTTTGTTCCTTTTCTGAGCCCTTGCCTCATGCACTTTGTTTTGTGCTAGTTGTGCTTTTTCTTTATTCCCAGTGTCATAAGACTTCTCTGAAAAAAAGAGACACCAAAAAAAAAAAAAAAGACATGCTATGTAACAATGACAGAACAGTTGTATTTCTGTGTTAGTATTCCAATGACCTGTGGAAAGTAATAAAGAATGCTTGCTCCTCTAATTTGCCACAGGTATAAACTAGACATCTTATGGTTTCACGAGTCATAGCAACAGGCAAGAATGAACACTCTTAGATTGTTTTAATAGGAGTTTCCATTATCATGTATGAGATCATATCCCTTGCCTTTACCTTAAAAAGACTGGTAGAAATTTGTATATTTGGCTGTAGAAAGTGCACATATTGATCCATTTCAAAAATACAGTGAACTCTTTTTCCTTTTATAAATTTTCACAAAGAGGTAAAATAAGAGAAGTGTGATAAGATCCAATTAAAATTTGAAAAATGATTAAAGATGTTCCAGAAAAGAGCAGAGAACTTTCTGTTCCTACTTCTTGACAATCAAGATTTTAAAGAATAAGGATGTAGACTGAACATCAGAAACATTTGTTCAGTTTGAGATTATACAAAGCAATACTGCAATAATACCTCTTAGTTTTGTACATCTTCCTTTATAGGACCCATATTTCTAATTGAAAATTATATGTAATACAAGAGAAACATTTACATGCAAAATGAATTTAAAATTTTTTTATTATGTGGAGGTTTTGCTGAAAATAATGTCTATCTCATTCTTGAATTTTCAAAGTACTTTATTTTCCCTGTGTCTAGAAGTAAAGATTTTAATCTTGTGTGAAACTAAAGTTGAAATGTCATCTTCTTTTTTTCTGAAAATTGGAGCAGAGCTCTAATCCAGAGTCTTGACAGTGAATAATGCTCCATGAATTCCCTGATCATATTGTAGACTTGTGAAATTCAGTGACAGAGACAAACTTATGAGAAAACAAACCTGCCCCCCAAATTCAAACTTAATAATTTTTCTACTTCTAAAATAATTGTTCAATATTCTAAAATTACAACATCACTTTGAGAAAAATTTCAGACTACTGTTAAATCCCAAAAATGTTTCTGTCTGCCTTTGCCTAGCTCAATAGCACTGTAGGTATAGTTATTTAAAACTGATCTTAAAAACTGACATTATAGATAAAAAAATCTAAAACAGTGAAAAACTTCAAATGGGATTTGTTCCATGGGTAGAGAAACATGGCAAAAATTATATTAACACCACATTTTCAGGAAACAGGCAGCAGAACACAATTTTGTCAGAATGGCAAATAAAAGAAATTTCAGAGAAAACAAAACAATAGGTGCTAGGCATAAAAAAGTTAAGTGATGTTAAGAGAAGGTTAAAAAACCCCCAATCAGTATATGGTTAAGGCTTGAATGATATATCAGGAAACATTTTGTAAAAATACTCTAATGTCAGAAGACACTGAATAACTGGAAAAGCTATATCAGGCAAGTAAATCATACTGAGTAGAAATTCTAGTTGATAGAATTAAGTAACAGTAGAAACTTAATTTTTCCTTTAGCGTCTAGTTTTTTGAAATAGACTCAGATTTCTAACCCCATCGAGAGCCTACATAAGAGGTGGAATATTTTAAGAGCTAGAAAAACGCCTGCCCTGTAGGTAGATTTAGTGAACAAGAAATTAAGTTGAACAAAAGTTTAGTATTCTTGAAAACTGAAAGCCCAAGTATTTTGTGGCATCTACACATAGACATAAAAAAAGTTTATATGAAGAATATCGGTTCTTCTTTTCTGAATAATAAACTGCACATAAAAGGAGACTTTTGATGACCTTTGGTGATGCTCTAACAGTCATAGGGTAAAGCAAACAGAAAACACAGCAAAGAACCATGGGCAGAGTAACAGAAGGATGACAATCTGGCCCAGAAAAGGTCAAATGGTAAAGTAAAAGAACTTCTGAAAGCTCTTGCTTTGAAAGAAGGAGCAAATATAGTGTCTGTTTCTTTCTATCATCAGGCTCATGGCATCTGCAAATAAATAGGACTGCATCAATGAAATATACAATGCTAAATCAGTGTTTTCTTCAAAGGTAAAAGACTACAAAATTTGATTTTTTACAGTTTTGTCTATCAAGCAGTAATGATATTTTTCTCAGTGTGCAATAGAATTCATGTAGTTACTTTTTTTTTAGTGCAGCTGTCATGTCAAAAGCTTCTCCTTTTAGAAGAAATATTTACCACAGAGAATATATGGGACTTTGGTGTTTATAAAACCTAAAGTAGCAGCTTCTCCAGAAATAAAAAGAAATTATTTCTCAACTGCAGAAATTTGACAGCCAAAAAGAAAAGTCTGAAGGCAGTTGGAAAGCTGTATGACAGGAAGGAATCACAGAATCACAGAGTCATAGAATGGTTTGGGTTGGAAGGGACCTTAAAGACCACCTGTTCCAACACAGTTGCCACAGGCAGGGAACCTCCCACTAGACTAGGTTGCTCAAAGTTCCATCCAGCCTGACCTTCAACAGTTCAAGGAATGGAACTGTTCCACCACATCTCTGGGTAACCTGTTTCAGTGCCTCACCACCCTCACAGTGAATAATTTCTTCCTAATACCTAATCTAAGTCTACCCTCCTTCAGCTTAAAGCAATTCCCTGCTGTCCTATCACTATGTGCCCTTGCAAAAAGTCCCTCTCCAGCTCTCCTTTAGGTCTCCTTTAGGTACTGGAAGACACTCTATGTTATCTCTGGAGCTTGCTTGTATCCAGGCTGAACAACTCTGTCAGCCTGTCCTGTCTTCATAGCAGAGGTGCTACAGCCCTCTGATCACCTTTGTGGCCTCCTTTGGGCTCACTTCAGCAGGCCCCCATCCTTCTTATGCTGGGGACCCCAGAGCTGGATGCATCACTCCAGATGGGGTACCAGGAGAGCAGTGGGGAGGAGGATCACCCCTCCCCTTGCCCTCTGGCCATGCTGCTTTTGATGCAGGCAAGGACACAGATGTTTCTGGGGTGACATTGCTGAGTCATCCTCACATCAACCAATACCCCCCCGCCCCCCAAGTCAGTCTTTGTTCTCAGCGCTTCTTTCATATCCATGTTTGGAATTGCCCTGACCCAGGTGCAGGACCTTGCACTTGGCCTTTTTGAACTTGTTGAAATTTGCACAGGCCCAGCTCTCAAGTCTGCTGAGACTCATCTGGATGGCATCCAGAAGGGAGTGCTCTCCTAATCCAAATGCAGATGGGCAAGGCTGTGAAGCTGTGCAGCTATCTCTATTTCAAGAAATACCCAAATGCATGGGCAAGTTGTAACCTGGCCTCTCGCCCCTAACCGTAGCTCTGACACTAGGCTGTGTTTGATGATTTTATTTAAAAAATTCAAACATATGAGTTATTCCTAGTAACATTGATCCATGTGTCAGCTTCCCCATTGCAAATGCTGCGTTATGAAAGTCCCAAGAAGGATGACTATTTAGAGAGTTATTGATCTCAGACTACTTCTTAGCATATAATACGGAATTGTTTTGACTATATATTTTCTCAGTGTTTTCTGATTTTGATATAATAAAAGTTATTCTGAGCTAGCAACCTATTTACTTAATATTTAAGTAAATATTAAAATAGTCCATGGATAGTGCAAAGCTAACTGTCAAACCATCAAAACATCTGTTGTGTAAGAAGCTAGGGTCTGTCTTTTGCTAATAGTATTGCAGTATTCCCTCTGTGATTTAATGCTGTCATGTGTAGAGAAAGCAATAGATTCTAGTCTCATGCCTGCTTTTTATAAAAAAATATTTTCCTTTGTTATGTGAGTTAATTCTTTGATATATAGCATGAAACATCAATAACAGAGTAAGGGAAAACGAATAAATTAAAACATTTTTGTTTAAATATAATTTGTCAATTAAAGGATCACAAAGTAGTTTTAAGAAAGCATTGCATGCAGTGAGTACACAGAAGTTGAATGGAGTCTTTCCACAGAATTTTCTGGGCTTTGGATCAAGGCTTAAAGAAATCTATTAGCACCCCAGTGAAGTAAAATATGACTGGGAAAAGTCAAAAATAGAAGAGATGCTTAAGTTATAGACTCTGATATAAGATTACTGTGAATAGAACTGAAAAATATTTTCAGTCTTATATCATATACCTCAGATATGTTGCCAGTCAGAAATCACATTCATTTTAAGGCCTTGAGGCACTACACAGAAATCAGTAAACACTTCTAGTATTAGAAGAGTACTGTGAGTACTAAATGCAGCAGGATAGAACAAAGTTAACCTGTTGGATTTCTGTTTGTAGAAGAATGTAAGAGAAATAGCAAAGACTCCAACTCTTCCACTAAATGTAACTCATCATTTTTTATTGACCATCTTGAAGCATAAAGATCACTGTTTGTCTTGGGGAAATTATATTTGCTTATTTAAAACAATTTACTTGGAAATAGCTATGAAATATTAAGGATAGCCTGAAAAACAGAGCTTTCTACTCAACATCCTTGCAGAATTATCTGATTCAGTGGTCAAATGAGTTTAAAATAATGGCCTTCAGAAACATTTTATTTGATTTACAGCAATTTTCTTCTCTTTTCAACTCTTAAAAAAACAACAGCATATTGACATAGTTTAATATCCCGTGGTTCAAAACAGTTCCAGGCATTCTATGGAACAGCCCTAATCTATAAAATATGGTCTTCTTTCTGCAAATCATTACATCCCTGAGTAATTTTATGTACAAGAGTTATTCCAGGGATTTGCAAGCACTCTTTACACCTCCTCCCTTAATCATTCACAGAGTGTGTACACTAAAGGCACACAGGTAAATGCTTGTCTAAATAATGTATCAAATTAAAAAGCTGGGTGATTCAAATTCACCTGTAACTTTCAGAAAGGTACTGTGATTTTTTAAAACCATACTGATTACAGGATGCAACAGAATTCATGCAGCAAGTAGAAAGCAACACTGAAGAAAATAATGGAGAAATATGTCTTGAAGTTGCCAAGATTTGTTAAACTGTGTGAATGATATTTCATACCAATAGCATGAGCAATGTAGAAATCAATTTTGTAGTAGCAGGACTATGACGACAGAGGAGGACAGCTGGAAGTGACAAGCAGGAGCTGCTTAGAAAGAGAAGAAAGAGGGTTATTTAGTGATACACTTATTGTGAGAGGTGGTCCCCATGTCAGTGCATAAAACTGGAGCACAGATAGCTGATGCAGTGATGCTGAGCTGTGGCAGTGACTGTGGAGTGATACTGTGGAATGATAGATGTGAGAGCTCTTGGCACCACTGACAGATAATTAGGGAAATTGGCAAGACTGGGGGGAAGAAAGCTGAAATCTATTGTGCACATAAAGAAGATGAAAACCTGTTGTTGGGAGGAATATAAGGGCTTTTATCTCCCGTAAGTAAGGAGGGAATTGAAAGCTCTCTGATGAAGGTAAGAACTTAGTGTCAGAGAGTGGAGGATAACCTGAAGAATGACAATTTTCCAAGCTTGAGCCTGCTGCCTTGTAGAGAGCTTGCCATTTGTAAATGAGAAGCTTTCAACAGGGGAGAAATATAGAGGCAAAAATACAATTTGGTGTCTGCAAAGGCGGGTGTTACAGAGATTCATGGAAAACATTGGCAAAAATGCAGTGTAAGGCTGAATGCTGTGATATTTTTAAGATGACTTTGAACTTAATCAAAGTGAACCACAACAGTTCAGTTTTAGCTGTAATAATAATAATAAACATGGCAATGTACCTTAGAGTCATTCAGTCAACTTATTCTGGAAATCTCATGCCTGTCACTAAATGCCTGTCACTGTTGAAATCTGCATTAAGCAAACTCTCTGTTGGACCTTAGGTATAGACTCTAAAGGAGATAGGAATGTCCACGTAGATTGGAGTGTCAAATACTGAAAGAAAACACCGAATCCAAGAATAGCTGTGCTTGTTCAGGCCAAAGGATCCTCCTAATACTGTACCCCTAGTGAGTGGAGATAAGGGCAAGTTGGCTGGCAAACAGAAGAGCATAGACTCTGTTTGCTATTACTGTGTTAAATCAGGTTGCTTTCAATCACAGGTTACTGAGAAAAGTTTTTATAGCTGTGGCCACACTTTACTGCAACGTATATGTATTTTCTTTACTCACATAAAGTGTATTTAAAAGAATTCATTTACCCTGTGTTTCTTACCTGGGAATCCATCATTTGACTGGTAATTATAATGACTGTTCTTTGTACTTGGATTTTTAGGGAGTGGGCTGTAGGTAAAGCACCTTGTATTCTTTAGATGTTTATATCTTATTAATTTCATTGAGAGTTAGACAACTAATTAGAAGGTACATGCCTGAAAACCTTTGATAAGTTAGACCTTTGTTTCTGCAAACAGATGCTATGCTGCTGATAGTACTGCAACAAAGTGAAGTTGCACTGGATGGTTTTTTACATATGCAAGGAATTGTATAAGGTCTTAGATAGACCAAGACCTTTTCTTTTTAAATGCCCTACAAAGTACTCTGCAACTTAGTGAAGTTACCTAAGTTCAGCAGATCTCAGGTCTTGTCTAGCCACTTTGTTACCAACATCTGTCTCTTTTCAAGACACAATTCAAGGCAACATTTTCAAGATGTTTGTGGAAATAGAGGACCAGATAACTAAAAATTAACAGAAAGGTGAAAAATAGATGCAAATAGCAATGCATTTTATATATTTCAATTTAATTTCTATACAATACATATATACACTTCTTGATTAGGAAGGGAAGCAAAACACTTTCTTGGGTTAAAGATCTGTTTTCATGGCTATCTAAATGTCTTTGTCTCAGTAACACAAATACCCTCTATACTGCATTCCACAAGTCCAGACTGAAAATGAATCTCTTTAAAGCTTTCTGTTTGTCTCCTATTACTGGCTCCAGATAGAGAGGAGAAATGTGTTTGAATGGAGATTTTGGTTCTTTTGGGTGTATTTAGATGTACAAGTCTGCCAAAACATGCTTGGTCTAAACAGTGATTCCCCAAGAAGGCTGTGAGACTTTCAATTTTATTGCTGAAGTGAGTCTACAACTAAAATGGTTTCCTTGCCTCTTATGTGCAATTTTCTCATGGTTACACTGGGGAGCAGAACCTGATTGTATAATAAAATTTACTTAGTATGCAAAATTCTAGATATGGAATCAATGAAGGTGCTCAAATAGAATTTTATGGTGATGATGAGTGACAGATAAACCAGCTCCCTCTTCTAAAACTGGACTAGCTCAATGAAGCCATTGAATTGTAGGTGTTCACTAATTTCAGAAAAGCCAGTGGTTGCTTAATTTTAGTAAATTCAGTAAAAATCCAGTAAATGTGGGTTTAAAAATGCAAATCTTGCAGAGCTTTCTCAAAAAGAATTGCTTCTGTGTTTCTTTTTCAAAGAATATAGTGTCTATATGATTCATGTAGTTGATGCACTGTGCAAACTGTGATCCCAGAGGCTGACTACCAACAAGGTACAGATGGATTAGTTTAACTGATGTAAAGTGCATACAGTTCTATGGATTCTCTCATGAGCAAAAGAGAATCAGCTTGAAGAATTTTTACTATATCATGTTTCCAACTAAACCAATTTTCTAGTTGTTGATTTGAGTGTTCAGAGAGAAGGAAATTGTGCAGAACAAACCAAACCCTGAGGAAAGACATGTCCCTTGCTTTCCCCAGGTTCAGCTTAACTCAAACACTGCTCCACCCCACTTCCTATGCCCAACTTTCCTCAGTTTTGTTCACATGTAGCTCCCCAATTCCTTTGGAGTGGAGATGGAAAGCACAGGGTCCAGAATTAGCACAGAACCATTCCTATCTGCTTCTCTCCTGGTGACCCACAGCTGGGGTCCTGCGAGGCTGTTTCTGCCCCAGGGCAGGTCACCCACTGCTGAAGTTTTGGGGTCAGTAAGTTGCTTATACCAGCACTGCAGCCATCTGGAACTGGTTGTGAGTGGCTTGGGGCAGTTCATGTCCTCCTCTGGGCAGTGCTGCAGCTCCTACTACTTAAACTGGTTCAGGTGCAATACACACTTCTAGATTTTAACAGGAACTGACCTATTTTTTAATTTTTTAACAGATATCTGGTAGAATTTCAGAAAATTTAATCATGAAATTAAATCTCTACTACATAGGGTAGCTAAACAACAGTAAAACACTAAGAAGGGCTGAAACGCAAGTTTCAGTCACTTGATAATAGTGAGATTCTTTCTCCACCAGTGCATGGAAAGATGTTTATGTGTGCAATGGGAGGTGCAGCTTCTTGGATGGATATAGGTTGTGACAGGAAGAGAATTTTGGGTTTTTTGAGAGTAAGAATGGTGGATGTTGTAGCTGCAGCTCCGCTGGCAATATTTACTCTGAAGATTTGGTTCCTTTTAGTTCTTCCTCATTTCTTTTTCAGAACTGCTACTTGGACTGCATTGTCCATCACAAAAGCAAATTTGGATGTAAACTCTGGAATCCTAATAAAGACAATAGAGATGCTAATGGAGACACTGAGATCAGGATCAAGGCGACTACGTATAAGACAGCGGCTTGCTGAAATGGCTGTTTTAAAAGCCTGAGGTGAAAGATATATAACCAGTATTTTTCTTCTGAGAAATGATAAGCATATTTCTCTTGTTAATGAGAAACAAAATCTTTCTGAACTTGAATTTTTCAGCTGGGTGTATAGCGTTCCCCTTCCTCCCCTTCCTTGCAGTTGCTATCCTACTTTTAGACAACTATACAAAAATTTTCTTTTCATTTTGCAACATGTGGCAATGAATGAATACCCTTACTTGAAGTAGAGACCAACAAAGGTTGGTCTATTTGAAGAATACTACCGAATGCTAGTACTTTTGCATTGAGTAGTATTCTTCAAATAAATCCCTTGATGTGTAAAACAATATTTCTTCCCTCACTATATGTACAAAATCCTCCAACAGTCCTAAGATTTTATATATTACAGTGATTTCTACAGTGACATTTTGAATATGAAACTTTTTCTGAAGAGAATTATGGAACTAAGACTACTTTTTTTAAGACAATTTGCCCTCAGTGCCGCACTGGACTCGGGCATACACAACTGTAGTGTGCCTTACCAGAAGGCAGTGGATGCAAAAATTCTTTTAGCATAACTATCTGTAGAAGTTATTTGGGCTGAGGTATTCTACCTTTTATTTTCAAGAGGCTAAAATATTTCTGCTCAGCTGCACTGAGTAACTCAATTAAATGTGGCAAGACCTCCACAAGTCTAAGCCCTCCGTATCTTCCTCCTCTGAGCAGCTCAGTCCAGGTGCTCAAATTTATAGGATAACAATCAAGCCAGTGTAGTCACAGGATTAATCTCATGTGGCTCCAGGTGTGTGGGTATGAATGTGTTTATATGTAGGTTCACAGAAATAGTTGGTAAATACAGTTTTATATCAGTAAGTATTAGAGGCAAAAAAAAGCTTATACCAGCTTATCAGTAGACTGTACCTTACAGCAGCACTTGTCTTTTACAGGGAACCGGTGCAGGTTTGTGTGTGCACAAATGGCAGAAACAAAAGTTTCACTGGGAAATTCCCTAAGCTCGTTAGTGAGATCATTCAAACACTGATCTACTAAAATAAAAGAAATACAAGTTCTAAGAATGCCTCATTAGTCGCAAGTAACACATGCATAACTGAAGCACATGCAAGTTGAGATGACTTCTTAACGCCACATAATGGGGGAAGCAGAGGGCACAAAAATCTTGCCCACTAAGCCACAAGTGATGAGTAGCTCTAGTGTCCCACCCATTAAAGATTTCCTTGTGGTTTAGCTGGAGCTATAGGAATAACCTTTGAGTGTTTTTATGCTGGTGGCTGCATCACTAGCTTTTATTCTAAATGCTGCTAAACTTGCGGTTTTGCTGTGCCTGACCTTGCACCTTATTCACTGCAACTGTTTCAATTGACTTCCTGGGAACAAAATCACAAAGCAAAAGGCTTTTCCATGGGGTTTATCCTTAGACCATATGAGAGCTTAATGTCTACTAATATTCTACTGTTATTTTTCCCTGTTCTTATCTTATAAGAAGGTAATATGATGCCCATTTTAATACAGAACAAAAGTTAAGAACATTTCAGATTAAAAAAAATCAGAGCCACGACACAAGGAGACCAAGATTTTGGATTTCATGCTCTTTGGCACATCCTAACTACCAGCAGCTGTGAGGGATCAGTACCAAGGGGTGGAGCATATTTGACGTTACTTGCAGCAATCAGTGCTCCGCTGGGTGGGGGTAGTACAGCTTTTCAGGTGTTGCCTGGGAGGAGTCTTCGGAGCTTGCAGTGATAAAAGGAGTTTGAGCCAATACAGAATGTTTTTGGGTTTTCTCCCCCTCTACGTATCTGAGAATCTTTGTCTAGATCAGACCTCCTAGTAGGGTTGTATTTTTTGGGGAATGGCTCCTGGCTCTGGGGAAGTTTTCTGTGAAAACAGCTGAGAAGCACCTGAGGAGTCTGCATGTAGGACTGGTGAGTAATGCACATGTGGTGTTGTGTTTAAATTGCCTTTATCTACCTAATGGAAAATACTGATTATGGACTGATGCATGGAAATGACAAAGATGGATGCATAAAATTCTTCCTCTTCTTCAGGCATCTAAAGTGACTATGCTCAGGGAACATTAGTATGTTTTGTAGCTTTTTCTGAGGTTAAATAAGCTATGTTTTAAGGCTGTGCAAAAGTTTATTATATTTGGTATAGTGGGGTATCCAAAATAACTGTGTGGAAATACCACATGAGAAAACATGTGCATTTTCTGTAAGAGGACACTGTCTGGGTTAGTCACTTGGGTAGCGGGGAGCCTGGTTTCTTCCTAGCTGTGAGTTCTCTGCATCCTCCAATTTTTAGAGGAGTACTCTAGTCCTTTGGACTTATCTGACATGTACTGTTTCTTTCCTTTTTATCTCTTAATGCAAATTCAGCTTTACGTTCCTGCAATTTTTAGTCCTTCTCGACTCTCTCTGTTTCAGCCACTTTGGCCTCCACCCTTTGGTGGCCTGGCTGCCGGCCCAAATAATACTCTGTTGAATGGGTGTCAACAGGGTGCATTTAGGTTTTGCATGTTTGTCTTACAAGTTTGTAATACTTTCAAAATATGGATGGAAATTGTCTGTTGCCAGGGAGTGCTGCTTGCTAAATAAAAAGTTATTCTAAAGCCCCAGTATGCTAGAAAAACTCACTGGATTAGCTGTTACGCTGTGCTTAGCAAATCAAAGTAATTTTACTGTAATTTTTGCTTTCTGAAGTTTTGGAATTAATTATTTCCAAACTGCTCAGCCTGAAGGAGGTACTTGACAGGAGATGTATAATCCAAAAGTGCTACAGTTCTGTAAAATTCTCAATTATCAATGAGAAAGTATTTCCAAAGTTTTTTGCTTTTGTTTAGAGTGAATATTATAATCAAATAACCTTCATCATGCATGGTAAAATCAACACTTTTTAACAGTTTAGTGCATTATCCTTTTGAAAAGGAAAATAAAAATTAATGCTTTCTTGTTAGAGGCTTTCTAATACTTAAAATGGCAACAAAATCCTTGTTTTTCTTCTTTACTTGTGTTTTTTTGAAAAACCGCACCAGCTGTTTGAGTTTTCTCCGTTGACTCATGGTAGCTAGCAATAGAAAGGAGTTAATTCGTTAGGTCACCTAATGCCCCTTGCTTGCATAAGATTATTCACTATTGAACTCTTATTTTGTCTGGTTTCATTTCAAGTGAGACTTATTCTAGGACTTATGTTATTTCTTCTGAATGACATTTCCAAAGCTGAAAATTATCTGATTATCATGCATAGTTTTCTGTTTTACAATTTAAAATTTTATTTACTTTAATTTCATCAAACCTTTCTTAGTGAAAGCTTTTTTATTATGTAAAATAACTTTCCTGATTAGAAGTCAGGATATATTTATTTTGTGTCTATATGTTTACATATGCTTCTAAGAGTTATGTTTCCTGCCAGTCTTTAGTTTCCAAAGGACCTAAATAAAGTTAATATTTAAGTAGGTTTTCTCTTCTTAATCTTGAATTAATTCAGACAACTTAGCACATGTTTTGTCTCACACAAATTATTTTCAGTTTAGGTTAAATTATGAATAGCTTGTATTTATTTGTTTTTGAGCCAAAGTCCTATAACAAACTGCTGGTGGTAGCAACTGGCAACCACTGGACCCTACTGAGTCTTCAAATGCATGTGAGTTGCTTTTGATGAATGTTATTAATGGAGTAATCTACTATTGAAGGAAGTGAGTTTTGGTTGGATTCCTTTAATATATTCTAAACAAGAATATTTCTGCAAGTTTTCTAAGATGCTTACTTCCTCTCGTTTTGTAACTTGTTAAGCCTTTAATTGTGCTTTGTCTCTTGCTTAATCCTTCAGCCTTCTATTCATGTGAAAGCAGTATTTGTTTTAGTCTTATAGGGGACTCCCTTTCAGTCACAAATTTTCAGGCTTGTCCCATCTCTCCCTTCGCTACCCCCTACCCCAACATTTTCCCTTTTTGTTTTTCTGTTCTACACTACCACTCCAGTCAATGTCTTCTGGGGTTCTATGGTCATTCAAAGATATCATTACTCTAATTTCACAGAACATGGGGAGTTGTTTTTCTGTAACAGCTTCTTTCTTCCCATCCTTTGCTCTCTTTTTGTTTTCTCTCTCGCCCGTGGCAGAGAGAACAGACTCACCAAAATGGCAGGTAGGAGGAAGCTCGTACCCATTTCTGTAAGTTTTCACTACATGTCCAAAATATATTTGATGGACCCTTTCAGGCTCTCTTAATTATGCTTTCAGTAATTGCAGCTGACTGCAGGGCAAGCAGGTGTCAGAAAAATCCACAAACGCCTGAGGTTTATGTCCAAAAAAGATGCAGAGGGGTCCTGCAATTTCATTTGAATAAAGGGAGAGAGTCCACTGAGGCACACAGCCATGGGGTTTTGGAGGGCGCAGCCTCCTTTTATACTAAACTCCTGCGCATGTTGCCCTCTTCCTTTCCTCACTGGCTGAGGAATCAGGAAGGTACTATGTGCCCCTGAACCCACCATTTTATCCCAAAATTCAGAAACTCAGGCCTGTACAGGCCCTCATCTGTTTCAGCAACCAAGCTGCCTGGGCTCTGCAACAAACCTTCTGCCCAAAGTTAGGAGAGACATTAAGACCCATTTCACTCCTTCATCCATCAAATTGTTTGGAAAGACATTAGCACATATCTTTCCTATCACAGGGGATTAAGGTAGAATTGGGATATGAATCTTTGTATTGATTGCAGTACAGGGAAACCTTGATCTCTGTATCATCCTGATCAAGTAGGTACAGAACAAAAGTTGTCAAGCAGAACAAATCTTGGTCCTGCTCTAAACTGACAAAGAATATGGAGGTAGCATTAATAAGAACAGGCAATTAACTTTTTAAAGCACTTTTCTCTAGGGTTAAACTTCAAAGGTTTTTTTTTCTCCTGATTGTCACCAACAGGTCACTGAATCCTTTAGATTTTATATGGAGCTTATCTATTTGCATGACAATATATATGGTGGGGTACTTTCCGTAATCTGATTGCAGGTTAATAGTAGTTAACAATCTGCTAATGCTAATATGAAACACAAACATCTGCATTAAATGAATCTGTCTGAACTACTCACTCAAGCACTTCTGGGCCTGGGAAAATTTGGTTCTCTACTCACAAATAGAAGTACCTAAAAGAAAAGAAATTACAGTGCCCTAAGGTACGAACTCTTGCAAACAGTGACTGTAAAGGGAGTCTGAGAGAAAAAAATTGGGTGTAAGATCACAAGTGAAAGGACTGCTGTCTTTAAGGGTACTTAAATGCTCTTTTTTCTGAGACCAGTAAGAAAGAAAAAAGCAAGCTGGCCTTGAGTCCATAATGATCTCATGTTTGTAAGCTTAACATTTAGCACAAGTAAAGATATCTTTTGCTGTCTGTTGCCCATGGTGATATGTAGGTGTTAGTATAAAGAGGAAAGGAAAATCTTGTGCAAAAAAGGTTTCACTGCATGTGAGAGATATGGCTGATGAAAATTGATTAATAGGAAAGTGAGTCATCTGAGTCTAACATCCTCTATCGGCATATGTTTTTGAAGTAATAGAACTCAGTGCTCATGCAGTGGATCTTTACAGCATTAACTCTGAGATCTTTTAGGCTCTGGAACAGTCTTGCTTGAAAAATCATGGAGACCCCATTGTTCATATTTTAAAATTAGACTGCAAGCCAGTGAATGTACATTAGAGTGCAGCAACAAGGAGGTTTACTTGGTTGAGAGAGATGGACATCATAGATCTTGTTCCTTGATCAGCCTAAATATGTAACTATTTTCTTAAGGCTTTCCACCTTAATGTGTGAACTTCATGGAGCACAGGACTAACCTGTAACGTCTTAAAACTACGGTTGTGTTTTATTAATGTTTAGTTTAATAGTTTAAGTAACTCTGTTTTGAAGTGAAAGTAGCTTTTATTTTGCAAATTTTTCAGTAGCTGTTGATATCTTGATTGGTCACAAGCCTTTGTCTTCACTGTGAAGTGAAATGTCTTATTTCAGGCCCAGCTTGGGTCAACCTTTAAAGGACTAAAATGCTGTTTTCGAAATTGCGTCGATGAGTGAAAGAGCAGGCTTGTCACAAAACTCTTCTGAATATAAAACTCACAAAGGCTGAGATCTTTGTCCTTTCTTTGAATCTTGATTTTTTTTTTTGTTTTGATTCACTATAATCTGTTTCTGCATGCCAACAAAGTTTAATGACTTAAGTGTCAGCTTGCAACTTTGTAAATATTCTAAAGCAATTTTGCAAAATACTGTGCAGTCAGAAGCCTACTAGAAGGCATTTTGAACTCTCCCAATCATCTTGGTAATCTGCAACAGTGTTTTGATAAACAAAGAAAGAGCACCTTTGTGACCGAAGAGAACTAATTTTACACTCATCCTGATATTTGCCTTGTTTAGCAATGTTAGTCCCACTACTGCTCAAGCTGGTTTTCTGGATTCCTGTGCAGACAAGTGAGACTTGAAAGGAAACCAGGAGTTGGCACTAGAGGGAAAATGAGAGTCTCTGGAGAGCAGGAATATTGATAAAACCATACCTTAGGCATTCCTAATTGAAGTCAGAAAACTTGAATCAGTGTAAATAAAAAAACTGCTGATGGGCACAAGCAGTACAGAGAGGTTAGTCCAAGCTCCTGGACAATTAAAGCATTTGAGAATTGAAATACTGGTTCAAGACAGCTTCCAATTTCTCTTTTAATTTTTTTTTACCTGAATGTATGCTAAGTTCAAGGTCGTGAAAAGAGTTATGACCAAATCAAAAAATCAAATTAAATTATTCTTGCTGCTTAGAAAACTAATTCTTCTAGGGAACTTAAATAAGCTAGTGCCATACCCTGGTCTTTTTGATATCAGTATTTCTTTAGCACAGGATAAATAAATCTAAGATGTTTAAGTTTAGTTTAGTAACTTTCATCTTGTTTCATAAACAGTGATCAGTATTTAAGGCTACCTGTATATGCCAGCAATCCAGATGTTTTTAGCAAGTGCACAATTATGTGAGAATAAAGTCTAGACTATTACTTTGTCTCTTTTCACTAAAAGATGTGCTGCACGCTTCTTGAAACTCATCTCTCTAGAGGGAGGAAGAGATACAATGGTCCCAGAGAAATGTAAGCAAATGTACAAAGAATGCTCATGTTAGCTCAGGCTGAGAGTCTGTATATTGGATCTGTGTCTTCTCCTTGCAGCAGCAGCTGCTGAAGGACAGAAAGAAGGTAGAAAAAAAAAGTTTATTTGCTCTGTTGACCAGAGAAGCAAAAACGTAATTCCCTTTGGAAAGGGAGTGGAAGTGTTGTGGGGGAATAGGTATAAATCAGAATATAAACAGTTGTATAAGATTTTAGGCTTTGGCGTCTATGGGCATAGACTTTTAATATATAAATATATATATAGATAGATATATAGATAGTCTCATGAGCTGAACTTTTGAAACAGACTTTGTTTTTCATGCTTTCAAACAAGGTTTTAAAGTTCTTTCCTTTGAAGGAAGAAAGATAAAGAAACATGTACTTATTTTTTTACTTCTGATTTTTCATGAAATTGTGGTTTTTTTTTGCCTGAGATATTATGGTTGGAAAATCTGTCTTCAAATAATAGCATCCAAATAGCAGAAAAACAAAGTGATTGATTTGTATTTCAGCATTGCAGAATTAATCTGAAATTACAGGCTTGAGACACTAAATTGAAGTTTTTAGGCAGAAGACTGGAACTTGATGGTAAGTCTATTGGAACTAAAAATACCCACAATGTAAGCTACTCAATTTTTCAAAATAGCTGGTTAGAAAAAAGCAAACTGCCAATATATGAAAAGCCTGTCTTTATTTTAGGGCAGTAAATAATGAAATATTGTATTTAGTGTGTTTCTCAGGTTCTGAGGAACTCACTTGAGTTGCTCGGTAGATTGACTGTGAGTTTTAAGAGATAAAGAACATGAAGAATGTGTTTGCTGCAGTTTTGCTGTTGTACCTTTTCCCTGGAGGAAAGGTTTAAGATGATACCATTATTGCTATTACTCATATGTCTATTGCAACGGTAATGCATAGACCCTGACAGATTGTCTGCAAAATTCTTGTAGCAGCAGAAGTCTGTTTACCACTGATCTTGAATATAAACTTTGCAAATATGTCTTAAGTTAGCCGGCAATTAATTTTTCTCTTCTCCAGGTAATACATTCTCTTGTTTGCTTTTCTACTTTCTTTCACTGTTTTCTCTGAAAAATATTTGTGGTTAATAATAGGCTTCACAACTTCCAGGAGAAAGATCATTGTGATCACTTTTCCAAAAACTTCAGTATTGCGCAGTTCAGCTCTGAAGTTGTCTCAAGTCCAGCAGTGGCAGTGGATGCTTGGCTTCCTTAGTAACAGCTGCCACTGCCCTCTAGCAGAGGCAGGAGAAGCTGCACTTGCTGCTTCACAGTCCCTTTAGTTTTCAGGTCGGTGCATAAATTTACAGCACCCATTGATCCTGACTTTGTTAGGACTGCACCAAGCCAAATGGTGGATGAGAAACTGGTGTATATTTTCTTCTGATGATTGTCACTAGGGTGCTCATCGGGGGTAGTGTGCACTCTGGAAGCTGTAACTCTTCAAACTTCATCAGCCAGGGGTGCCTGCTTGTACTGGGTGCCAGCCTCAGCCTGTCTCCAAGGACCTCTTGGGCCATCTTTCACTCCTGCTGTGGTCTTGCTAATGCTTTCTCAGTGTGGGAATCAGACTCATAAATATGATTATTACTTCACAAAGGAACTGGAAATTAAGAGGAAACAAGGGAACTGGCTGCAAATAGCATATGGAATATGGGGCATCACTAAATCAAATGATGCCAATATAATAATAAAATTAAATATTGCAGAAATATTTGAGGGGCTTTTGGAGGATTTTTATGTGGGAGCATGTGTGCTGGGTCAGTCCTTTGGCTGTTGAGGGCTTTGCTGAGCTATAAGCTTGTGTTCTTCACTTGTGCTGAATTTCAGAAGTTTTCAGAGGAGTGACATTGATATTAACTGACAGGTCATCAAATTCAGCTGAATGAGGTGAGGGCTGGAGTGAGGGGGAGCTGAAGTCAAGTTTCTTTTTTTTTCTTCCCCCTTGGGAGATGGGATGGGGGAAGGGCATGGTATATTCACCTGGTGTATATTGCATGGTAAACTGCCTTTGTTTTAACCAAAATGGGGGAACAAAACCAAAGATGTTTGTAAGACTGTTGTAATCAGGAGAGTGATGAGATGACCTAAGTGCAGCCTGTTTTTGGGGAAAAGAAACCTGAAATCAAACAGCTAGAAAAACCTCTTGAAGTGCAAAGAATATTTTTTCCTTTTGATTAATGTGAAAGTAATTAGCAGGTAGTATGGCTTTAAAAATGACATAAGGACAGGTGAGGTAGGACAATAGTCTTTGCCTGCACCTTTGGGATTATGATGACGACTATTTGGAAGATACCAGTTTATTCTTGGGCAAAATTTAATCTCTCTTTTTCCTCTCTTCTTTAGCATGTATTCTGTGTCATGGAAATTAGAATGCAAGTCAGTTTAATTACTTTTGCTGTTGTTCCAGTCCCATGGATTGTAAATATTAGATTTATGAATAGATTTAATTAGCTCTGGAGCTTTTTTAATATACTCAAGCAATTCTGACTGCACCTAGAAAAAGGTCGTGAAAAAAGCTGTCCACAATGGACTTTGGTCTAGACATGAGGTCTTCCTTATGAAACCTTAGCTGACTAGTTAGAGCTATAAATGTTATATCCTTGATGAACTTGCTAATCTGAGAGTAGCAAAATTATTCATACCACAGTCTTAGAAAACAGAACCTGCCATTAGCTTCATTAGTATGTGCTCTGGGAAGATAGACTCTAAAAGTAGGAAGTTTCCGTGTAGTGCTATAGTTCTGTGGCGTTTTGGTCACTGCATGAGGTGGAAAAGGTTAGTGAGGAGTGTTTGACTGAAGAGAGCAAAGTCAATATGAAAGGCAGGTAAATGCATCAGGGCCTCTCAGCATGAGGAAGTGAGTCCAGGCTGCTTATGACAGAAGACTATGAATCTGTGAGTGGCATACTAAAGTGTGCAGAGCACTCCTATCTGATTTTTTTGTGGCACAGATAATTGAAGGTTGGCACAGTGTACTTGGGAAATGCCACCATTTGCTTCCCTTGATTAGTGACAGTGACCAATACAGGCAAAACTTTGGCTAGATGGATCTTCAGTCCAAGCTGCTGTGGCTGCTCATGTTCCTATGTAGATAGGCATGTTTGTTTGTGGATGACCAAGAATCCTCTCTAAGATCCACAAGTCAAGAAAACAGCAACATAAGATGTCATGCAGTGATTGGGAATAGGATGGAGGCTGAAGAAAGGCTAGGGTGGAGAAGGAAAATAATTGCAGCAAAGAAAAAAACGGCAACAATATACTAATTCTCCTGTTGGTACAGCGGATTTTCATATAAATAAATCATTTTAGATTTAAATTATACAACAATTTAAGCTGAAGAAGTGAACAAAAGCCCAAGTGGTTATGTGTCATTTGTAAAACAGTGCTGGTCTTCCATCTTCTGAAACTGTGTCCTACATTTCTCTTTCCAGGTACCACAGCCTCCTTATCATGCTGTGTGGCTTTGCAAGTTCACTGGCTGTTAAAACTGCAGGGTTTACTTAACAGTGGAAGAGTTTTACTCCACATTAGTACTAAATATCGTGGCCACCATGCTTATGGATTTTGCCTTGTTACATTGCAGTCCTTTGTACTACAGTAGCAGTAAAACTGCCACGGTCAGTGCATGCAGGCTGCTTTGCCAGCTACTCCATGGTTGGTGTACCTAAAACTCCCCAAAGCACTTCCACTGTGTTCAAACCTGTGGTGGTAGCTCTTTCTGAAATGAAGCACCAAAGTCATTTCATGTAGCTCATTCTTTAGGGAGCTCTGTCATGTGTATTTGGCTGCTCAGACCATGAGCTGGTTCCTTAACAGTCCCTCATGGTTATAATTTACTGTAGTAATCCCAGAGCTGCTTCTGAGGAATGGTTTATTTTTGTTTTCATGTTTCTGAAGGGGTCTCAATCTTCAGCCTCCTGAAGGAGTCTGAAATGTCATCTGCTGCAAAAAGCTGAAATCATGGATGACGAGTGAGACAGCAGCGTTTGCATCCTGAACCTGATGCAGAGGGTCTGAATTACCTGTGGGAAAGCAAAGGCAATATGTCTGTTTTCCTATTTCATGAGTGAATTACAGCTAGGACTTGTACTTACCACAGCAGAATACTCAGGTTAGTGAACCAATGCAGGTCATTTATTTAGGCAATAAAAGGAAAATCTGTTTTGGTTCTTGGACTGAGAACTCTAAACTCATTTCATAAGTGAAAGGTTTTGGCAAAACAATTCTCACTAAAGGAGGGAATTTCAAGCACCTTCATAAATGCAGTGCTGGATGTCTGCCTCCACTGAAATTCTAATTTTTTCTTTTCCTGCTAGAAGTCTTTTCTTTTCTAAAAATATTTACTTGACTCTGCATATCACTGCCTAATCTAAAGATGGATAATAAAGTGCTGATTTTAAAATCCCAACTGGTTCAGGATATAAGAATGACTTTTAAAATATTGCTAAAATTATCTGTTTGGAACAAATTTTCGAACTGATTATGCTCTTCTGGCTGTAGTGTGGTTTCTACACTACCAACCCCCCACTCCCTCCCCCTATAACCATTGCTGCTGTCCTAATCTTCTAGACTGTTTAGTGCCCTCCTCTTATCCTAAGTAAAATACAATTGCTGGCTCCGGTATTCATTAGGTGATAATCCAGATTAATTCAGACTTTGATGTAGAAACAAGTCCTATTTCAGCTGCCAAGAAATCCAGATTGCCCCATGGAAAATGCACACACGCATGCACACACACACGCACGCAGTATGTAGAATGCTTTAAAGAAACTGTAGCTAACCACCTTATTAGTATTCCTCCCTCCTCTGTGTTTCACTTGCAGCAACAGAGGGCTGAGCAAAATGCAGTAGAACAGGGACAGAGACAGAGCTGGCAATCATCTCGGTGCAGGCTGCTGAATGTAGGGGGTGGGGGGGATGCAGCAAAGCAAGATTAATAACCTTGCCATAATCCTGTGCACCCTGGAAGGAGATACCTCCGGTGACTGAGCTGTTCTTGTCTTGATTAATTGGACTGAGTGAATGAGTGGCTGGCAATCCACCTGGTTTGGAGGCGACCCCCTGGTTTTGCTGCTCTCTGAATCCTCTACCCATCTGGGAAGGTAACAGTGAGACATACCATCTGCAGCACACACAGCAGCTATTGGAGGCTACTACTGACAGTTTGCACTACAGTTTTTTGGTGAGCAAGAAGCCAGGTATATTGTACAGTAGGATATTTCTGTGCTCAAGCTACTGAATTTCACAATCTGGTCCTTCAGCAACCCCCTACGCTCCCTTTCCAATTGCCTTTGAGTTCTGGGCTTACTTTTGGCATAGTCTCCTGGATGCATTTTGCTGGGGATGGAAGAGCAGTAAATGGAACCTCTGAAAACTAATTGTTTTGCTTCTGGGTGACTCGAGAAAGAAAAAAGCTTTAAGAATCACATCTACTTGGAGGAATTTAAATTTCTCTCTGAGAAGTTTATAGAGGAACTGTACTAAAGGTAAGTCCAGGGGATTGTCTACCTCTTCTGTTTCCTTGTTTGTTTCCTGCTTGCTTAAAGTAGGGGAAAAAGGCTAAAACGTTAATACTGGGTGCATACAGAGTATGGTGTTTGTAAAGTCTGTGCTTGTAATTTGCATCTCCTTTTTACTTCCTTTTCTGCTTTTTTTTTTTTCCTCCTTCCCCTGCCATTTGCACAGTAAAAATGCTTGCAAAATAATAATCTATAGGGCTCCTGGAAAATGTTAGTTAAATAGCACTATAAAGCTCCTTTTATTTCAAAGGTATTAGAATTTCTAGGAAGAGAAATCTTTTTATTAAACAAGCTAAAATATTTGGGAAGTATCTTGAATGGGCAAGAAATATATAGCTCGTAGAGTATCTTCAATAGAAGCCTCCATATTTTCATAAATCTTGTCTAGTTTTTTCTCTGCATTTCAGTCAGCTCTGGAATGATGAATATGTAAGTACAAAGCTGTTTCTGCTGCTGGTAGCCAAAGAACGTAGCAGAATAGAAATTCGTGGATTTGTGCATCCACTTACATGAAGTTCGTCTGTTTGCTTCTCATTAACCTTTTGAATGCTGCTTTCTTTTTTTTTTTGGCTACAGAATTTATGCAATATGCAGGACCAAGCAGTAATAACTCTTATGGTATAAAGTGCCAATCACAAATGGGGTTTTGTGGGCCATTAATTTTTGGGATGGGGGTGCTACTAAGCACTCAGGTGATGAAAGTAAATGCTTCATCCAGCATGGTTCATTGCACTCCAGAATTTCTGGAGATCTATCAGTTGTATTGCTCTGGTGCTACTCAGTATTTAAGCCTGGCACTTTGCCTCCCCCTGCACCCCCTTCCACAATGCAGTTTCTACTGTAACAGTATGACTGCTTTAGCCTTTCCCATTGTTCCATTAAATAATATAAATAAAATACCATTGCACTACAATAGAATCAGAGCTCTTGTAGTTGAGTCTTTTTTTAATTGCTGCACTGATAGTACTTAGCATTCCCAAGGAGGTAAACAAATCTGTAAATAGATTTCAAAGATGCTTCATTCTCCAAGTGCAATTGCTAGGTACTCATGCCTTTTCAATTAAATGACTATGAATGGCTAATATTGAACAATACAGTATCTCTTTGAAATACTGCATAGCTGGATATGTACTGTAAAAAGACAGGGATCAGCATAGAGTTCTACTGAGTAACCAGATGTTCAGGTGCTTCTATGTGTGTATGCAAAGAAAAGGGGAATTACATCAGATTTGTAAATACAAAGACACATTAGATAGGATGATCTGTTTGGTACAAAGAAGTATAATGACCCTTGTAATAGATCCTGTGTTGTAAAGCTAAAAACTTAATGAAAAGGCTCTGCTTCAGAGTAATCAAATCACTTTATATTATTGCATCCTGTCAGTCAGTCCCTCTATTTCCCACTGGTTTTGCATAATAGCTTTAAAGATGGATTAAGGAAGAAAGGAGAACTGGTTATAGGTGTGTTTCCCCTCATTTTCTGGAAGTGATGCTTCTGTGTTGCATGTGCATTTACTGTATATGATTATGACAACCAGATCTTTCTGGGCAGGATGCAGTTTTCCATAGTTTTCCCATGTTGTACTTTGCTCAAGCCCCAAATGCATGCTGCATCAGAATCTTACTTCACCAGGCAATAAGCTATGTTTTAGCTATGGGGAACAGACTCTGTGTAATGAGGGCAAAAAAAAAGTGTGCGTGAGAAGAGATGACAACTCATGATTTTTAGAGCCTTACCCTGGTTTTAGAATTGAAGTACTGAATGAGACTATCAAAGCAGAGATGTTGACTGGATGAAAGCAGGGGACAAATGTTCTGGTTGGAGATGAAACTTTCATGTTCTGGCAAAAAAGACAGAAATGCGAAATGCATTCTTCTTCACTTCCATTTCTGTATGTTCTGATACATGGAATAAAATTTAGTTGTGTTGCCTCAAACTGAGTGGAAGAGCAGTAGCCTGTATGCAGGAAAAGAAGTATGTCATCACTCTTTATAGTGTCCAGCTGCTATTAATCATCTGTTTTTATGTAGTCATGCTTTTCCATTATCTCCTTATATTGCGGACTAAAGCAAATGCTGGTTATTTGGCATTTTAACAGGCTCACTGAAGAGGAAACCTTGTGCTTCTCTTCCCATGTTCCCCCAGTTGTGTTGGCTTAGATTTTCATTAGAACTTTTCTGGAATTTTGCTTCTGATTTCTTAATTATACTGTCACACTTGTTATTTTGGTATCTCTTATACGTGATATTGTATCTAACATAACATGTTATTATAAGATCAATTTAATTTTCTAGTACTTTTGTTATTCTCATGGTAAGAGTGGAAATTTATAATACTCAGTTTTAGCAGGTTTTATGTGGAAACAGGCTTTAGCACCAGTTGGACCCTGTTGGGGTTTTTTGTTTTTAAAAACCCAAACCAGTAGTCAAATCTATAAAAGGAATGTTGTTTCATTTTAATGATCCTTGAATTTAACTTTTATTTCATAGTGTAATGCCCCATATGCCTTCAGTCTCACCTAATATGTAAAATGCTTTCTTCTCTGTACTCTTTGACTGCCTGTGTGAGCTCAATCCACTGTGCTCTGTGCATCTTGTTGGAATTTGATGGGAAGGCCTGCAAAGATCTTGCAGTAAGTGTGTCATAGGTAAAGTGTCTCAGTAGGAATATGGGTACAATGAGGTTCTCATGAACTGAATTGTCTAAATGTTATTGTAAGAATAAGTGGAAGATAATAGGAATTTCTTTTTCACTTAGTTCCAGTTAATTGAGCAGCTTCCTTTTCTTGTTGCTGAAGTCAGCCAACCAGGCACTAACCTTCTCCAGCACATGTTGCTGTGTTTCTAAGACCCAGGGTACTTTACACATGAATTCTTTCTTTCTTCTGGAACAAGCTGGACTGACAACTGGTAAGGCAATCTTGAAGCGGTGCAGTAGCATAGAAGTAAGGGGAGGATGGAAGAGAGATCTACCAGCAATTCCAGGACTTAAACCAAAAGAACCAGTTCTGTGGAAAGGCAGAAACCATCATTTTGATTGCTGACTCCCTGTGTCGGTCTGTAATATTATCTTACACTAATGTGATGACACTGGCCTGGTTTTGAAATAAGGAGGCAGAGAAGAGTAGTTTTTCAGAACATATTGCTTATAATGGTGTACTACTTTGACAAATATTCTGATCACTTGAAATTCATGCAGGTGGACTTTGGGTTCTTAACTCTTTAAAAGAATTAATAGTAAGTAAAATTTATTTTTTTTCCACTTGAAGAAAAATGAATTTACAAATACATCTCTTGAATTGACAAGTTAGGTGAAAGAAGTAAATTACATTCCACATCCCCCCCACCCCCTTCCCACCTTCTCTTTTACTCTTCTTCCCATTTCTTTTCATTCTGTGTCAAAGGATAAGGTTTAGGAGTGAAGGAGACACCACAATTCCTTTTCCTAAGCTAGCAAGCAAACATGGTAGGTAATATGCTGCTTAAGAGTCTTGAATCTAATCCAAATTAATTGTAATTTCTAAAACCAATTTCAGTATTCCTAGTTGGAAGTGTGAAAGTGAAGTTTATTTGGGAGATTTGTTTAATTCTTTAGCTTGTTAAAAAGACAGTTAATTGAGTTGTTTAGGGAAGACACCCATTGTGATGCTATTTATTTGTCTTCTCACAGACTGAGGTAGCTAAGGAGGCATCTTTTAATAGTAAGAGTTCCTTATATTTTTTCAAATTAGTGTGTAAGTGCATGTACTTTTGAGTTATATAACAAAAATTTTAAAAATGAGAGAATGTTTGTTTAGACACTGGCTTTCAGGAGGAGTGGCCCAAAAGAGTAGTGTTGAGAGCATGGTGTATATATACAGGTGGGAATCTGCTTCCAGAGGTTGTTACTTCTCAGACTGATCAAGTAGTGATGATGAAATTCTCAAAGTGAAGATCAGATGACCCAGTGGAATGCTGAGTTTCAACAGCCATTTCATATTGCCAAGGAGGAAACTTAGCGTTTTGGTGTTCTCACAATCTGCAAGATGCTGCTGTGTAAGAGCTCTTGCTGCCAAACTTAGAGTGGTTACATAAGGTAGAATCCTATTGATCCTGGGGGAGGATGGTGGGCAGAGATTTCTTCAGAAACTGGAGACTTTCTCAGAACAGATACTGCAGAGGCAGAACTGTACCAAGAAATCTAGGTCTCTTCCCAGTGCATATTGAAGAAACTTTTTGCACAGACAGGTGTTTTGTAATTTGCCAAAATTTCTTTACTCAACTGGCCATCAGTGGTAAGTATTCTTTGTATTCTGTGCCTTGCAGAGGTGAACAGAAAGGTATAAAACAAAAACGTGCCTCAATGAAGATCATAACTGCAGATGTAAAGGGCTTCTCTTCATGCATTTTTAGATATCATTGAGCTTGTGACTTGTAGCCAGCAGATTTTTCTGTGAGGCCCATTCCAATCTCTTTGGTATTTTTAGATCTTGTTTTGGTAGGTTAAATTTATGTCAAGGACCCATGAAGTCCAGCATGTACTAGTAACTACAGAATACGTTCTAGTCCCATTGTCTGTCCTGCTTACAAAAGTAAGAACAGACTTATGTCAGCCTCTGTTTAACTTCTCTGAAACAGCTGATTTGGTATGAAGGAAAGATGGTGAATGCAGTGGGAGGGTAGTAACACTCTTAAGGAAATGTTTGCTTAATTTCATTTAACTTCCTGTGGGAGCATTAGAGGCCCTCTCCTTACTCTTGTTTAGTTGTAGGAGAAAATGCAACATGGGGCTGTCAAGGAGTGGGCATGTATTTTATAGACTCTTTGCTCACTCTTTGAAATTTGTCTACCAGTGTATAAACTTTACTGTCTTTTCTGGTGACCCAGCAATAAATTAGCATATGAGAAAGAACAGCAATGCTTCTATACTGGCTGTGGTGCATCACTAGCTTATTTAATACATTAAAGACATCATTCTGGTATGATTATGTAAATCTAGGGATGGCACCTCTTCGTCTGTGTGATTTCCCCCTCACCACTTACTGCTCATCAGTTAAACATTCTTGAAAGCATTGTTAGTAGTTACTAGTTGAAGGGACAAAGCGAAGGTGAATGTTCTGAGGGTTAAACCTTTCAACAGAGGCTCTCATGTTGGGGCTCCTTTTGTTTCAATCTATTTTTCATTTTCTCTGGAGTGTCTCATAGGGGTACATTTCATGTAAACCTGTAAATCTTCACAATACTCTTGGTTATTTCAGGAAGAAAATTATGCACGTTGAAATGATCTTCCTACTTAAAACCTGCAAGAGTAGCTGCCTTCTGAAAAGCAGAAAGTTCAATAGGAAAAACTGGAGAGAAAAGGGTGAAATAAGATCAACTCAGAGATTTACCTCTAAGGCAAAAGTAGTTTCCTATTTTTTGCAAGAATAGAAATAGGGATTGCATTGTTCAGACTGCATGTGGAAGAAAGTTTTAATTTTGCATGCAAAATGTATTTTGGCAGTTTGGCTGGGAGAAAATGGGTTGTAGAGTGTTCTTTTAAGTTTTCAAGCATATACTTCAGAAATAAGTCAGGTCTAAAGTCTCCATTTTTATTTTGAATAAGGCTAATAGCACGAGTGGCGTTATGAAAACTTCATAAGAGATTTGGAACTTTCTTGAAAAAAAGCCTTGAAAACTTAAGGCTTGGATTTGTCTAGGAAACTTGAGCTGCAGTTCTTTAAATAAAGGAAGAATATATTAAGTAAAAATTAAACACAAGTCAGAACAGAACTTCATGGAAGTGCTACCTCTAAAAAGACTCTTCAGTTATTGTATTGCAATTGAGTTGTAATATTGAAGTCATGTTCTTTATCTGTTCAGATATGCAATCATTCCTCTCATTAACTAAAAACAGTTAAGATCAGTTGAATTTAAAAATGGGAAGTAAACTGAGGCACACAGAGGAGGTAATTTACTAAGTAGGTATGCAAGAAGCTAAGTATCCAGAAATGGCTTCAAATCAAGTGACCAATACATTGAAAATTTGTATTGTGTAATAGAACTGAATGGGTAGGTATTTTCATTACTGGAAAAGAAAAGGTTATGATATCTGGCGATCATGAACTAGACCTCAGAATATTTGACAAAGGCAGTTTTTACATTATGAGTCAGGTCTTCTGTGAAAAATATATGCCAGAAGTGTGAAAACTTTGACCATCTTCAGAAACTAAAAAATTGATAGCTTTATTTTATTGGCTCTAGAATATGCAGAGGAATATGGCTGAGTTAATGTATGGCTGGATACATGCAACCTGTCATCAGGAAGTAAACATGTTTCTTTCTGCTCTTCATGTTTTGTATAACACCTATTCCACGTGATTTTTTTACTCTGAAATTTGCAGGGGGATGCTCGCAGTGGAGTGGGCTGTGTGTGGTAGCATTGCTCTGAGGTGTTTTTGTTTCCCTGTGACCCGCGGGACAGTGTCCGTGCTCTTTACTGGAGAGCAAAGTGGCCTCGGGGAGCAAGGATTGCCCTGGTTCTCTTTGGCTCTTTCCTACCCTGCAACTACCATGTGATTTAGACGAGTGGTAAGGGGGAGAGAGTCTAGCCTGACTTGTGAGCTTCCCTTTTCCTCCCTTCTCATTGATATTCAAGGCTTGCTGTAGTAACCCGATGCCCTCCTTTTACAGAAGTCACAACCCTTTCAGACCACAAAAGATCCCTTCAGACCGGGATTCCCTTGACAATCAGCTTTATAGTTTAAGCAGCTTTATGCAATACTGACAACAGTGACAGTTGAGAGAGGTAACTAGGAGACTTCTTGTATTATAAATACTTGGCTTGGGAGTGTGTGCTTAAGGGTCTTAAGCTGCCTAAAAGAGTCTCTTAATCTGCCTTAATTCTTCTTATTATATTATTTTTCTGAAGTAGGTGGAGATGCACAATCTTTCTTTTAATTTAGATGAGAAGACAAGTTCCACACCTGTCTCATTGCACATTTTATTTTTCATATGCTATTGTATGATTTATATGTCCTACTAGACATATTTGCAGAATGTAGAAAGAAAGGAGAAAAGGAGGAGTCTGTCCAAAACCCTCATTTTCATATAATGTATTTTCCCATTTGAAATCAAAGCTTTCCTTTGAATCATGAACATTTCAATGATTTTTCCATCTGGAATGTAATGGAAGATTCTGAGATCTGGCAATGGAGAAGACTATCTTCCTTATCTCCTATCTCTCTGTGACATAAACCTACTTTGTCTCTGTCTAGGAATGAGCCAACTTGAAATGTTTGTTGGTATCAGCAGGAATCAAGCTTCCCCCAAAACATCATTGTCTTTATGCTTTTGGATATGGTAAGGGAAACTGTGGGAGAACACAGGACAGCCTATAAAGTCATGGCCTTGAGGATACAACAGAAGTAGAGATGGATAAAGTTACTGCTCTGATATTCATAAATGTTTACTTTGCTGGTAGAAATGTATTTTGCTATTATTGAGGGAGGAGAAAAGCCATGACTTGCCAAAATGTGCTTTCCAAATCTGAATATTCAGAAAAATAACATTCCTTTCTAAATGTAACATGAGTAATTATTTCCTAAGTTTATTTTGTTCTAGTTTAATGTCTATTATACAATGAGAGTGCTCTCTTTCTTTTAAGCAGAAACCATGCCTGAGCTTTTAACAGTTAAAATCTTTTACTTCTGAACGTTGCTGGTGGTTGTCTTTCTTTCCATGTTGTTTAACTATAATTGGTGTACTAGAAGGGTCCTTGCATGATCTTGTCCAGGCCCTTGGGCAGTGGAAATGAGTAGGTACTTCCAATAAGGATATCAGTTTATGAGAATAGACATTTGACCTCCAGTCATGCTACAAATTATTGTCTAAATAGTACTTTTCAAATATAGGTGCATTTCTGAAGTCACTTCAGGCTGAGACCTGTTTAATTATTTAAGCCTAGTGGTGAGCACTACAAGAAGCAGTGAGGAAAAGGTCACTGGAGCAAAAAGATCATATCTTCTACAAAAGACCCTGATGTACCACTTGATTTTAGTAGGCTAAATACACAGACACTAGGAAACATTAAGAATTTAAGGTTTCATGGGCTTTTTACCATTGCTAGTAATGGGACTGGAAATTGCCTTTTGTTAGTGTAATACTGTTTGAATTTTTAATATTACAAGGCAAAAGAAGTGCTTTGTTTCCTTTTCTGAAACAAATTGTGAATATGCTCTTACATGAAAAGTGTTTTGAGGAAGACTGCTAGTGTAATACTATGGTGGTTTGGTTTTCTTTTAACATCACATCTTAAAAGCAGCTACTTGAGCTGTTGGGATTTTTTTCAGTTCTCTAGAGTCTCAATTTTATGATTTGATGTTATCATTGAAAAGGAGTTTGTGTGGATGATATGAGATGAAACTAATGTGTTTTGTCCTTACTTTTGTCCCAGATTGGAAGTCTGTTAGATTCTGTTGTTTTGGTAGACAAAAGGAAGCAATACCCCTCAATTGTCTCATTGCCCTATCCATTAGACATAATCCCTAACAGTACTGGAAATATGTGCTGCTCTTAAATCTAGGCTAGTACTCTAGTACTTTTATAGGGAGCAGGCTCTTCTTCTGTGCTTGTTGACATTAACAGTGTTTAGGTAAGTATAAAACAAAAGTTTAGGAAAAAATAGTCTTATTTGATCTACTGCAGGTGTATATAGCTACTTTTTGATCTGTCTTACTTCCTTTTGCTTTCTCTGTGACCAGTTTTCCTGTAGGGTAAAGAGTGTACAGATTTATGTACTGTATAGACTACTAAAACTGTTATTGAGCAATTGCATTATGCTGGTAAATTGCTCCCCAGTGCATGGTTGCTGCCCCTCAGGACAAAAATGAGAATCTTCCCTGCTGCCACCCTGTGTCCTTCTGATGCCATTTCTGATTAACTTGCTTTCTCTGCATTACAGTAACAAATATCTTTAATGGCTTTTCATTATACATATGATGCCCCAAGTTTCATCAAATGAGGAAACACTTTTGCTTGCTTGGGCTTTCAATTTCTACTTGCAGGCACTCAGGGAGCAGTAATTTTTTTGGATTTATTGTTCAATAGATGATGAAATGCAGTCATTTTGCAAGAGATAAAGCAATACTTTGATTTAGAGATCAAACTATTTAAACTGGCAGAACTGGAACAAAATGGGTTGTCCAAGCAATGCATTGTTGTACGAGTCAAGACTGTGGTTCAGATATTTGGTCTTTTGCTACCTGTGACCTTTAGTGCCAAAATTTTTCTATTAAGCTGCTCATTCCCAGGCAGGAGTGAGGGTCAGTACATCAGTGTTGCCTTGCTGCTGCCTTTTGCATTACCTTTATTGCTAAGTAGGTTTAAAACTGCACTGCAGTAGTGCAGGACACATGGAGAAATGGATCACTTTGGGCATGCCTGAATCTGAAATACCTGCAACAAGCCCTTGCTAGGACTGGTGCAACTGCTATTCACATTGGATGAGGGCAATAAAAGTAGATCACCATGTCAGGATAGTGGGCGACTTTTGTGTCATTAGCAATGTTACTTTTGGCTTTGTTTGTGAGTATTGCTATCATAATTTCAGTCTTGTTCTTTGCTTGCTTTGCATGCCCTTAGCTGGTAAGGATGGAGATGAAATATGCAAGCAACTTCTGACTCATTCTCTTCACATAATTTGAGAAGGATTAAGCAAGAGTTGAGTCACTAGAAGTCACTAAATCAACCATGAAATTGTGACTCGCTGTATTGGAGGCTGTGTCTTGCTTTCCATTGTTTTGCATAGCCCCTCATTCACAGTAGGTGTGAAATCCAGCCACAGTTTGTACAGCAGCTTATGCTAATACACCATGTTACAAATCCTGCTCTGGAATTACAGGGTTGAATCTGTTTCCCCCGAGGGCAGAAACAACAAAGTAGGACTGTGAGATCAGTTTGAATAATAGAGATAAATATTACAAAACCCATACAGGTGTTGAGCTGCTTTAATTGCTGTGTAGCTGCATAGGGAAACATGAGGACAGATAGTGCTCTGAGGACACTGGCTGGTAGAACTCCAAATGAATAGCTGGACCATGCAGCAGCTCCAGGGCTTAGGGATCTGACAGCAGTCCAGCCAGCTGTTCTCAGCAAAGGCTCTGATTGCAGTCTTTGGTAAAATAACACCTGTAGCAAGAGTTTTAACAAAGTTCAGATTATGTTGCCTTGTACCTTACAGTCACGGATTTAGAGGAATCTCTACCTCCTGAAGATGATCTGTATGGTGTTTAATTGATATGAAGATTATAGGCTTCCATCAAAAAGTAATATGACTGTGGTGATTACTCTTAAATTTATGGACTATAATAAAACATTTATATGGCATATTCCTGTTGAATTAGCCCATAGCATCTATTGTTTGGGGTGTTATTTTCTATTGAACTTGATTTGAGGATCTGAATGTAGAAAATTATTATTAAAAAGCAAGTTTTCACTACCTCATCCACCTTAGTATGTATTCCTTTACAGAGGAAATATATTTAGGTTCTCATTTACAGTTGAAGCATAAAAAAGCACTCAACATTTTACCCCTTCATATCTGTTGTAGTACAAGTTTGTTTAAAATGGTTAAAAAAGATAGTGGCTTTGAGTTCTGATTGTGGAAATTAATGCATTAAGGACTTGCAAATTCACAACAGATGATGAAACTATGTGGAGTTTAAATTTTCAGTTCTTGGATATGACAGAGACAAAATTGAAACAATATTGTTTACATTCATTACTATGTATGTGTAGTCTCCCCTGAGAAAACTTAAAAATAATTGAAAATTCCAAATCTGAATAAGAAAAAGCACTGAGTCCTTCAAGACAGTCCCTACCACCCTCTGCATAAATAGAACTATTATTTAAATAATACAATTAGTAAAACTTTAGTCTTATGATGTTCTGTCACTGTCAGAATGAGGTTGTGTCCATATCAAAATACTTTGGGCTAGTTTCTTTTATGAAATAACCTGAACTGACTTTGCCTTTTGACTTCAAATCTTCATAAATACAAATACCTCTCTTGTCTCTCCTGCCTTCATTGCTCTCTTAACACTGCATGACACAAACATTTTCAGATTTTATTCAGAGAGTAAGACAGTATTTATTTAGAAATCCATTCCTGTTCTCATGTATGCAGCTAGAAATATTGTCTGTGAGCATATAGACTCATCTATTATTTCAGAAGTTTCAAATGCTTCTGCCATAATCACTTATGCTAAAACAGAAGCTGATTTTCTGTCCAAAACATTAAAACTTCTTGTACTTGTGAGGTGAACAACTATCTGAAAATATTTAGATTACTTTTTTGTTTTTGTTTTAGCCTGTAGAAAGAGCATTAAGTTTCAGCTGGCGTGGGCCCTGCTAGTCTCCAAACATTGGTTTTGTGTTCACTGACCACAGGTATTTTTGCCTCCTCTCCCATAGAAGCTTTCTCCTTTGCGTTTCCTCTGCAAGTCTTGAGCAAGATTGGAGCCCAGCATTTAAAGACCATTTAAGTGAGCCATATCTCTACTTCAAATCTTTTCATCTCTTCTCTTTGCTGTTTTTTTCTGGACTCCTTACTGAGTCTTATCACGATTGAAAGCAGTTTAAAATCGGTTTGTTTTCTTTGTCTCCTGGAGGTGCTTAAAGCGTAGCTCTTCAAGAAGCACCTCTTCTAAATTCAGTGTATTGTGGTGCAGCATAAGCCTTTGGAGCAGCCACCAGCAGGGCTCGTGGAGCACCGGTCCGGCTGCTTCTCCTGCCGAATTGCACTGGCAAGGGGAAGAGGGGAGTGGGGAGGCAGCCGGGCTGACCGCGATAAAGCATTGTGCCGCTAAGTGAGCAAGCGGAGATGGTGCTAACAACTCATTAGTTCATTAGCTGTGGGTGTTGTTGTGGCTTAATATGCTTATTGCAAGCATGTAAATCCAATAAAAAATAGGTGAAATGACCTTATTACCTCTCCCAATCTCCCCCCTCCCTTTTGTCATAACTGTACCGTCTCTGCTGCAGGTATATAATTTGTTACCCGCTTTGATCTGAAAAGCTAGCTAAGGCTCAGGGCATTACATACTGTGTTAAGAGATGATGACAGTGCCTTTGCTGAATCTGTTCATTGAGTATGGAAGGAATTGAGCAACAGAACAACAACCTAAGATTACTTCACTGATCAGTTTAAAAAAGAAGGCTTTAATGTTCAGAAGAAGAAATGAGCAACTTTGTTTGTAGTGCATTAGTTTTGATCACTCCCTCTGGTCTTTTTTTTTTTTTTTCGTGGAACTGGATTGGCTAATATGACCACTAGTCATTCAGCTCTGTTAGGGATGCAGGGGTTGCTGTATAAGGCTCTTGGTTTGATGAAGGAGACTAAAACTATCTTGTAACTATAATGAATAATGGTTGTTTGCACCTTGGAACAATGAAATTTTTAACCCATTTCTTTCCTAGATGGAAGAACACAAATACTCTACACCCCTCTCTTATATTTTTAGTTTTTTATTTCTTTGGCACAGGATTCTTCATCCACGTTGGATTTGGTTACTGTTGAGAGTCAAAAAGTAAATGACAGTACTTTGGATTTATAAAGTACTTGTTCAGTTCATAAATGAAAAATGCCTATTTTCTGTTGAAAGAGGGAAAACTCTATGGCTGCTTATGCACTAGAATAGCTGGAGTTAGTTTTCTTTAGAAATCAGACCAATGTAAAGTGTTCAGAGCTCTGTTTCTTGTAGATTTAGGTGCGCATAGTCGCATAACTTTTACCTTAGTCAGCTTTTAAGGTAGCTTTTAAGTCATAAGGTCTTAAATTTGAAAGACTTGACATCCTAGGTTCTACCCTAGATGAAAGCTTTTCAGCAAAGTGCTGTGGCCAAGGGCTAAAACTTGTGCAGAGTCCAAAGCTGCAAAATACTGAAGTTTTCTTTAATTATGGCAATTTGAAACTGGCCCAAATAGAAGTTATGACTATAAAAATTAAACCTATGACTCTGTCAGAAAACCAGTCATGTCCAGACTCTAATGACTTGGAAAGTGATTGCATATCCATAGTGAAGCTCACTACCAGTGTAACAGAATGTTTGACTGAATTTAAGTAACTGTTATTTCAACTTTTCTGTTAATCCACTTGACTCTTGAAGTACAATACCTTATTCTTGCTTGCTATATAGAACTAGTCTTGCAGTAGGAAATTCAGTGGCTTGATTTGCAGATGGACTAAGTGATTTCTTAAGTCATTAATATTAATGAATCCATCAGTGGGGAAACAATCTTGCAATTCTACTTGTTCTAAGTGTGTAAGCATGATTAATTTTAGATTCAACCTGGAAATACAAAGTGGCTTTTTTTTTCCCCTCCCCATTAAAAAAAATCTGCATCTGTTAAATGGAAGTGTTCATGAAGTTGCGGAGGGATAGAGTGTAAGAAAATAGTGCAGAAGGTAGTCTCACACCTGAGGAGCTGCAACTGTACCAATCACCAAAGATTAGGAACAGGCCTGCTCTTGATAGGCCACAGCTGTGTCTAATAGAAGACAAGTGCTACAAAAAAGTGGGTTAGCTGGGTGAGGAGAGAGATGGAGTTTGTTGGTTGTACTGTGAAGAGAGTTGGAGTTTGTTGGCTGTGCCATGAAGAAATCAGTGCTGTGAGGAGAAAGAACAGAACAGTTCTTGAAGTAGTTCAGGGCTATTTGGAAAAGCATTGTGGAAGTAGGGCTGTTCTTCTGTGTTTCTTTCAACTATCAAAATTACTTAAAGAACTGCTAGTCTTTTCTGAAAGTGTTAGTCCTTGTGGCAGCTTATTAAGTGGCAGCTGATGCTAGGACTTTATGTGTATATGTGAAAGGCTATGGCACAAATCAAACACACATAGAGGACTGTAATACATATGTTACTGGTAATAAGCTACATTCACATGATGGAAATTATTCTAATATACACATGGGAAAGTGAGGTGCTCATAGTAAGGCATGCTAGAGATCTATGCCTTTAAAGCACTTTACAGCCATTAAAAAAATCAGCATTCTTTTGATTAAAAAAAAAAGGCAACAACAAACAGAAAATGCGGCTGAAATATTGGTGATTGTGGTATGTTTGTGTTGGGTTAGCACTTTAAGAGCATCTTGCTGCTTAGCTAATGCTTACTCATTGATTCCATTTTCATATAGGCAACATGTTGGGGTATTCTTTTGGTGGAAGTCCAGTGCAGCATTGGGTATTCCAGTGAACAAGATATAAGTTTTCCTTCAGAAAAATCCACCTGTATGTTGAAATTGTGCAAATGCCATAAAATTGTAATAAAATGTACCATAGTTTATTCCATGCCACAAGTTAAGGTATTTATCTTTTTGTTTAGGATATTAAAGAATGAATGAATAGTTTAACACATGGCAAGCTACTTCCAAATAACTCTTCAAAGGACTAGAACAGAAGTGTGAAGTAAAAAAAACTTAAAAATCACTGTTTTCTTGGTTTCTTCTTTAGCTTTGAAGAGTAATATCGGTGTCGAAAAAAAACAGTTTTCTGCACTGTAAATGATTCTTTCTCCTGCTTAGAACCACACCTTTATTAATAGTTTGTATAGTTGTCAGTAATTTTAGAGCTCTTTTGAAAACAGTTATTTGCTTCCACTTCTGTCTCACTTTCTGTTCTTATCTGTGTAAACTTTGTCCTTTTCTCGGAAGAAAGACACTTTTCTTTCCCTCTGGAAATCTCACTTGACATTTAGCAAGGGATGTTTGTAAGAATGTCAGATTGATGAGAGCTGTTTGCTGAAGTCTCACAATGTTCATTCAGCTGAACAATATCTGTTGTTAACAGCTATAATTATTATGAGCAGGTTTAAAAGGACAAGCTTATTGCTGTACTTTGGCAAAATGCAGTTGAGCTGCTGGTTATTCAATAGTAATACTTGGCACATTATGTTGCTTTTTATCAAAGTGCTTATGGATATTGACTAATTAAATGCATCAGAGGCTATCTGTAGGTCGCTTGGTTGAGGGGAAGTAAATAACTTATTACAGTTATACACAAACTTAGTACAGTTTGTGAGTGTTTGGGTTCATAATGACGGACAAGAGATGGAGATATGGCCTTTGTAGTGGAGATATGACTCTTTTGCTGAGGTTTTGTTTGGGGCTTTTAGACTTGGCTTCACATTTCTATAAACCTGTGGGAATCCAGTAACTAAAAATGAATCATTAAAGTTGACTGTCATTGAGTCAAAACATAGAAAGCTTTTCTTCTCTGGTAAGACAAGACAGCACAGGTGTGGCTCTGAAATCAAGGTGAAGCAGCACAGATCACCTTACTGAAGGTGTTGGAAGCTGCTTACAAGTAAGAAGTTCCAGGAAACTTGGGCAAACTAAATGACTTTTGGAATTACTAATGTGTAGTATTTGCAATACAAGCAACATGACCCACAAGTTATATTCCTGAATCTTACTGTCTATAGTTTGTATTTGGGACCTCTTTTATTGGACAAGTTGCTAGTGATGGTTGTTCTGCAAAGAAAAATGAAGTAAAGCACTGCAGAAAAATGAAACAAACTAGCTTACTTGGACTTAACACAATTGTCATGTGTCTTCTAATGTTTCTTAGCTAGCCAAGCATGGGATGTGTAGTAAGCAAGCGATTCCTGTCTTACATTAAATATATTGTACTTTATTATGCAGACAGCTCTGGGCAGATATGTAATCAGATAAGTACTTGAGCCCAGGCTCTAGTGACTATTTGCTAATTGATAAAAAGATTGCTGCATAGTAGCCTAAATGGTAATTGGGCCATATGTTAGGAAAGGGAAGCACGTGTTTTGCTAGCTGAATGTACCTGGCAGAACATGACAGTACCCTACACATGTATTTCATGTATATGAAACAGGAAACTAGAAGTCGTCATGTAGCTATATAGGTACTGGAAATGGGAAGCTCTTTTCCTAAAGTTTTGAGATAACATGGTGTTTGTGGAAGTCTTTGTATTGGTCATCCTTCTAGTTTGAAGCATAAAGAAATATCTACATAAATTTCTCTTAGGGTTTGGGGGAAGGTGGTAGCAAGTGAATTTCAATACATTAATTTCCAAGCATCATGAACTGTGTAATTTGCTGTTTGGGCATTTATATAAATTATCACAAAGAATTATGAAATAACATTTAGCTGATTATTATTCCTAGTTAACTGACATATGCTCAGACCAGCTGTACTGAGCTTGAAATCATCTGACATATTCGAGCCTTTTAGACTTGAGAGCAGTTATCAAGAGATCTCAAAAATGGATTTTCTTGTATCTTGTGTGTTCCTTTTGCATAAGCAAGCAGAATTGACTTTGAAAAGTTCTCCATGATTACTAATTCTTATTGTGGTGTTAAAGCCACATTTGTTTCAGAATGCTTGCATGTGTAGTAGGTGACTCTTCATAATCTGACACTTATCTGGGCACATAAATCAGAGTTAAGCTTTTAAAAATTCAGGTCTTTGTTCACTCTGGTGTTGTTTAGATTCAGTTATCATATTTTAACTGTACACTGTCTCACTCCCCACTTTGTGTCTGCAGCTCTGGACAAAACATTGCTGATGATCATGAGACTCTGGGTGCTCACTGACATTGCTGGGAAATTGTAGCCCTTGCCACCCTGGGCTGACTTTTTGGCTAGAAAGGTGCTTTTCTTTCAAGTCCTGAGGTGCTGATAAATAATTATGGAGAAGATCATTCACCTTTCTGTAGGTTTGCTAACTTCCTGTGAGCCTTTGTCCCCACTTTACAGCCTCTCTTTTGATGAAATTGTCCAAACTGACCCTGATTCATTGTTAGGGTGATTCATAAACCTTAAATACACAAAGCTTCTGGGTGTGCTTTTCAGGATTTTTTTCTACTTAACTTCATTATGATGTCTCCTTATTAGGTGTTATGTTCATTTTGGGAATGATTTCTGATGAAATGGAGTTTATGAAGGGAGCAACCAACCCACTGAGAGGCTACTAATTAGGATAGATTAAAGGATAATCTTCTTTAGGTGTGAATTTGAAAGGATAGTGTCTGTCCATAGAATGATCAGCTGTACTTGTATAATTTTTGGCAGATGTCTAATTTCTTTTTAAAGACCTCCAATGATGAAGACTATGCAGACTCCCTAGGCACATTTGTCCCTTACATGAAGCTAGTGAACAGTCACTGAGAAGTTGGCTGTAGAGTTTCAATATTTATTTATGCATTCAGGGCCCTCATCTGTACACCAATATACTTGTCCTTATTCCCATCAGCATGTGCTGGATGACTTCACAGATTAGAATCCTTTAACTAGAGCATGGAAAATTCTGCCAGAGATTAACGTTTCCAGGCCCAGTGCACTTTGTATGTTCTGCCAGACTATTGCTGGGAAACCTGCAGGTTTGGTTTTACTTGGAACTGGTTCTAGGGAAATTTCTTCTGGAACCTGCTTGAGTAGAGACAGCTGCTAAGGATAGTCATGTGATGAAACATGTAGGATTTTGTTTCTTCCTAGTATCTTGTGGCTTGCTATCTGGAGTCACTTGCTTATAACTATGTGATCTTCCCTCCAGCAACTGAGTATGTTTTCATAAACAGAACAGAATTGATTTGATAATGCTTTATGTGAGTCGGGATATTTCCATACCCAAAAGGTAGGGATACCAGATAAATGGTAAGAGCAGATGGCACTGTCATTATCAGAGGAAAACAACTAAAGAAGTTTCTTGAAAGGGGAAAGTGAATCAAAGAATTCTGTGCATAAGCATGCTCTCAGCTGTCTTTGTATACTTAGAATTTCAGATTCAGCTCTGCTGCTTTTGCTACTTTGCTCTGCTTTCAGCTAGAGGCAAGTCCTCCCTTTGATTCATAGACAAAGAACCATGGCAGAGCTGTTGACCAAGGAAGCAGCTGGGTGGGAGGACATAATAAAGAACTGATCTCCTGTGGCTAGAGTAAGTCTCAGAGTACTGAGTGACCAAAAGGAGGAACAGAGATGGAACAAGGTGGAGATAGTGTCAGTTGAGGAAAATAAACCTTGTTCAAGCATCTGGAGCTAAGCAATTTCTTTGTTTATTTCTCCAAGTGTGCTGTCCAGTTTTATCTCCCATACGTGTTTGTCTGCTTGCAGTGCTTGCTTGCTAAGATTTATGAAGTCTGCATAATGTGACTGCATGCTGATCAGCTTTCCTTTTAGAGTACTGAGTTGGTGCAATTGCCTCTAAGATGAACCAAATCAGTGTTGAAACTTTGGCTGTGGGAGAAATGCAGTCCTGTGGTCCTAGTTTGGTGCTAGAAATGTAAATTTTGGTGTGTTGCCCACTGATTTGTGAGTAGGTTTTTGTCACCAAGTCACCACCCAGCAACAGAAAAAAATGGAAACCCAAAACAACTTTTGTAGAGCTGGCTCTGTAAATGAAACATTCACCACTGTCTGGAGATGGTTTCTTGGTTTTAAAGTGGTTGGAGACATTGGTGTACACAGTTGTAGTACAAAATGTTTGGTCATGTGTACTTTTCATGTCACTATTAAAATTTTTAATTTTATTTCTTACTATCATATAGTTGTGGGTTTTTTCTGATGTGAATCCTAGTTAATGAAAATGTTTTCCCTGGACTTGTTTGTATTTTTAAAAACATAATTGAAAGTATTCCTTTCCCCTCTACTGAATTGTTATTTTTGTCGCTGAGTTGCCTGCTTCACATATCATGTGTTAACTGTTATTTTTATTTGCTATTTTATTACATTGGTTCTTAGTCTCTCCAGAATGCGTTTCTATTGTGCTATTTGCTGTGCAAATGTAGGAGAGAGCTGATTTCTCCCTGCAAGATTCTATGCTTTCATGTGTGAGCTGGTGGAGCAAAAATTGTTTGGACTCAGAGAAGAAATTATGGTGTGTGGAAGGTTTAGTATATTAAACATGATGTAGGCAAAAAGAAAAGAAAATCTATTTTAGGAGTCAGGTTCTCTATTTATAGTTCTTTGCACACCTTTCTAAGAGACACATTTGAAGCTGCATCATCTGACGTGATCTAGCAATCAGCCCTCTGAGAAGGTGCTCTTTGAACGAAAAGACACGGAGAGGCTACGGGAGATCAAAGAGCAGGTTCCTTAGTGGCCCCCATTGCGCCGATTCCCTGCGCAAAGCCCTTCGCTGCCTCGCCGCTCACCCGCAGGAGCAGAGCGCTGCCGGCCGCCCCGGGGATGCCGCTCGCCGCTCCCGCCGAGGCGGCTGCCCCGCGGCCACGCTCCCGGGCGCTGCGGCACTCGCTCCTCGGCAGCGGGCCCGCTCCCGGCTCTCAGCTTCCAGGATGCTGCCGGCAGCCGGAGAGGAGCCCTGGAGTCCCTAGTGGTAACGGCAGGGAAACAAACAGCTCCTTTTCCCCCTCTTTATCCTCGGCAAAGAATGGGACCGGCACCGCAGCTGCACCGTGGTGAGCGCTAACCGGCGGCTTTGCTCGGTACCACTTGCAGACCTCCTTTTCTTTTGGCATGCTCTATTTGCCTCCTTAGCCGTACGGCTGCTGTTTTGTGTCACACTTGCAATAAATTCTCACCAGGACTTCTCTGTCCTTCCAATTTTCTTGTGTATTTTCTTGTATTGCAGTGTCTTTATCCTGAGGGAGCTGCTGCAACTGAAGAACAGTAGGAGTAAATAAGCTGCTTTGCATGCCTTACTTGTTTTCCTTTTACCTTCAGGCCAAGTTCTTGATACTGCAAAACAAAATTTTCTTCTATACTCTGTCAGAACCTGTGAGCACTCTTTTTGTACTAATTTTTATCATTTTAGTGGGACCCAGGGTAAAAATTGACTTGTTACTATCAACCTGTGTACCTTCTAGGAAAAATGCTTGTAAAAGGTTGTGTGTGTGCTGTGATATTCACAATGTAGATTAGGATGTGAATCTCAAATGCCAGCAGTACTATTGGATGTTGCCAGGTACTGCTTCTCCTCTGGTTTTCCACCTTTCAGCTGAGGTACCTTGTCTCTTAGCTACTTCTAATTTTTTGCTGATGTTTTTATGGAATATTTTGCAGTTATGTAGATGTTTGATTATTACTTTGTTCTGAAATCTATTCTGCCATTTCAATACCCACAACCTCTTGCTCCTTGCTTGTGGCTTTACACTATGCAGAGCAAAGAACAGTTTTGCAATCTGCTGGGTGCCAGTAGTAAAAAGCTTGGTCAAAACAAACAGGTCCAGTGACAATTAGTGACTTATGTTGTGTATTGAACAGGCAGGGTACAAGTGTTTGTGTTTCACCAAGTGTGAAGCAGGATGTAGCAGACTGGTAGGGTCTGTAGCAAAGGACAAATGTAACCTTAAGTGGGATTTGTATCCATGTATCCAGGTTGCTTTCTGTCATCCTGTAACCAAGGGCTCAGAAGTCATGTGTCACTTTCTGCAGTGTTGATGCTGTAAGTGGAGTTGCTTAAGGCTGTGTATTAAACCTCACTACAGGTATAATTTAACTATTCCCTCTTCAGTTGCAGAAGAGTGAAGAGCACTGTCTCTGTACCTTGTCACCCTGTATGTGCTGCAAAAGATTTTTCTGTCATATCTATACCCCACATGTATTTCGTTCCTCTTGCATAATTCATTGTTGAAGAATTTGCATTTCCCTGAAGTTGAAAGTTCCAAGAGTGCATTGTAATGATGAGAGAAATGGGAGCAGAAGAAGCTGACTGGGTTTGGTTTTTTTTGACCTAGCACTTCTGCAAATTTATTTATTGTACAAATATCTCTTAAGTAAGAGGCAGTTGAACTGGTGCCAGTGGAATATTTCAGACTTTAAAAGTGACAGGGCCCATTTATATTCATACTTGGAAAAGCATTTTCTGAGCTGCCTCAGCACAAGGTGACCATCTGTCTGTGTCCCCTGCTAACCTGGCAGTGAGGGAGAGCTGAACCTTTGGCTGTCTCCTGCATACAGACACCCATGAACCCTTTTTCTCCCTAAAGTCAGCTGTTTACTGCAGGTTTGATATGGGAAGCAGTCATGGACAAATGGGCTACTGTTTTGGGCAGATATACAACAGGGAGGTTTTGGTGTGGTACCATGTAGGAGATGTTGTCACAGATAATAACATCCAAGTAGCCTATACAAGAACCAGTCTCTAGTAGTTGGGGATAAAACACATGGGATATGTGTTGGGATAGCTACAGCTGTTTGAGAGATCTCACTATTCTTGAATAAGAGGTAAGCATGTATGCTAAAGCATACATGTGGCTTTCTTTACAGATCATTGTGCAAATATCTTTCATGTGAGAATCCTTTCTTTTAAGGCAGGTGAGTAAAGGATACTTCCAAGAAACTCTCTTGGCTATTACATATTAGTAACTTAGGTTATTTTTTTTTTTAAATGGATTTAACATAGCTTACATCAACAAGGATTTAAAAGCCCATAATAAAAGAAACATGGTGAGAGAGCAATTAGCCCTCATTGAGGGGTACTCTGTTATGCTACATCATTGAGTCATGGGAATACCCACTTTTGTCCTAGATCTCCCCAGTACTGTCTGCCTTTCTAGGGTGTCACTCTAAAGGCTTCAACCGCTATTAGAATTTAGCACCGTGAGCATGCAATGGAGGCCATATAAGGTTCATCACAATATCAGTAATGCTGTTGATGCAGCACATGCTGCTCTTGATGGAATGATGCAAACCTAAAAGACAAGGTAATCAATTGTAGCTGAGAAGTACTTAGCTGGGGGAGAGGGCATGCTGAAAGGCTGGTGTGACCTTTCCAGATCATAACTCCTTTTAGTATAATTAATGAAAATCCCCTTGCTGAAATGAAATATCTATGTGCTTTTTTTTTGGGGGGGGGGGGGGGGGGAGGGGAGTAAAAGTGGAGGGAGGAGTTTAAAACAGGTTTTGAAGAACTTAAATGACCAAATCTTGTTGTGAAAAAAGGAAGATTGTAAAGAATTAGGCAGCTCAGGTATGCACTGTTTCACTGTCAAATTATTGAAATTAATGTCTGTGTCACTGTTTGCGTCACTGCAACATGTCTTCTGACACCTCTGGCAATTTCCCTCTTGACTGAGAATCATTTTTCATCTTCATGATGCACCAGGAATCTTTTATCAGTGCTGCAGAAGTGCAGTGTATGTATTCATAGCTTGGCTTTGAAAGAGAGGTGCTTACAATAGGTTAAGAGCTCAGGCAACCATAATTTCCCTTTTGGCAATGCTCTGTTTGATTCTCTTTGCACATCAAATGAGTACACTGGAGGTCAAGGGAAGTGAGCAGTGCAACAAACCTGAATGCTGACTGACACTGCCTAGAAGCCTGTTAGTTAAAACTTGTGTTCAGACCATGCTGCCACTGGTTCTGTGTTTAAAAACAAAAATGTTTTCGGCTTTCTGCCAACATCCAGAGCTGTCCAATTTAAATTAATCAGTTATTTGTCACTGTCTGGCATATTTTTTTCTGAGTTGTTATACATTTTTTGTTGTTGTTTTCCTCCCATGTTTTACTGGAGCAACAATAGCATGGAGACATTTGTCTTGCAGAAAAAAATCTCTAAGAATCATTCAAACATGTTTCTTTGGCTTTATCATAGTAAATTTGTATGTCTAGGAAATGAGACTGGTTGCTTGTTGTTTTCTTCTAGTGCTGTTTCTCAATGGTTAGGTACAATCTTGGACTGCTTCCCTTGAGAAACACAAACAGTAGTATGATATTTAATTCTTTCACAACCAAAACCATCAAGTGAAAGTAAAATTGATGTAAAATAGATTTTGTGAAAAAATATTCCTGTTGCATGGTGGATAAAAGACCTAACTGATTTTAAGTTTTAGAAATATATATATGGGGTTTTATGGGGGGATTTGGGTTATTATTTTTGAAACAGCAAAACTGCTAGGACTTAGAGCCTTTATATGTGTGTGTGTGTATTTATTTTTAAAAACTCCATCCAGTCACAGGGTACTACTGTAACAGCCAGACGTTCCATAGAGCAGAGTGATTATGAAGTGGATTTCTTACCTTAGGAAAGAAAATTGCTTTCTAGTCATCCAGAGCTGTAGTCAACACATGTATTTCTTCTCACTTCAAGAATATGGTTTCCAGAGTTAAATTCTTGGAACAACTGTCAACAGGTTAACATGTGGCAGAGAGAGAGTGTTCTGTCAGTAGCTGCTTTTAAATCTAGAGTTACCTTTATTATGGATTGTGCTGTTAGTGCACTGCTTCCTATAACCTTACTGCAGTGTGGCTGAAATCTGGGAAAGTATTCAAGAATGGCTCACTTGGTTGCTTCTAAAATTCACAACCACCTTCACATCTTATGATAGAGACAAATCTGGATTCAAACTGCTGAACAGTTTCCTACAGGCTGTGTCATAGCAGTGTCCTTGTAGAGAGGTCCCATTGCATTTAGAGAGTTTGGAAAGCAAGTTAGAGAGCTCTAAGGGTTTTGTTTTATGAAAATGCTGTTGGAATATCAGCAAAATGAGACATTTGTGAATGGTTGGCTTTTTCTAAACACTTCCAAAAGCAATAAACAGAGGCAAATAAGGAGACAAGATTTTATCAGTCCTTTCCTCCCCAACAGCTACACATGTGAAAGCAGATGATATTTCATTGCTGAGAAAAAACTTATTCTAAATGTTTATTCTTCAGCTAAAAGGGGCAGTACTGATGCCACTGAAGTCTTAATGATGTTTTGGAGAAAGACCTAATGATAAATTTTGGAAGAGGAGTATTAACAATAGTCATCTTGCACGATCTTTTTAGTCTTAAGTGTCAGTACTGAAGTAATTTCTTACAATTCAGGAAGGCTGATGTAAACACAATACTTCTGAGATTAATATGAATCCTGTAGCATTTTGCAGACATTCAGTTGTGTAAAGAACTGGAACAAAATCATCATTCCCGAATTTGGCAATAGAGACTTGCTTTGTTTTTGAGCAGGATGTGTGGCCTCCTTTAACCTTTCCACCTCTAAGGATATCAACACATGGAAATGAGGATTTGTCAAAGATAGCGTATTGGGGTGCGTTTGTTCCAGTTGCTGTTCACCTGTGTTAGTCTGACCCAGTTCAGAGATGGAAATGGGCCTTTTGTATTCAGCAATACACACTTAGCTCAGCCTTTATGGCTGGTGATGGAGTAGACATAACTTTTTGGATGCCAATAGAAAGCACATTTGTTTAATTGACTCTGATCCTTCACTCTTACCTGCCCAGTGGGATGCTTTAAAAAGAGCATGTTCTTCTGCATAGATTGTATTGAACAGTGAAGGTTTGCTTGATGCAAAAATTATTCACTGCATGTCTGCCATCTGTTCTCCCAGTCTTTCAATGCTCAATCTGATCAGTAGAGCTCCTCAATTATTCGAGTGAAAAAACCTTGAGTGAGAAAATAGCATTAGTGTTTTATGCCACTTTTTTTTGGCTGAATAAACAATACTGGAGTGTACAAATAATTAATAGATACTTCCTGTTGGGTTTCAGCTATATTATTATGAGAAATTTTGTCTGCTAAAATATGAGCCTTGCACTACCTCTGCAGGCATAAATTATCTGTTTTTTTGTTTTGAAGGATAGCTTGTTGGCCTAAAGGCAATTTTTTTCATTTACAATGTACTATAGTTTTCACATTCGTTTTCCAGTGCACACCCCCATATGCTGTGTGTTATTTCCCTACAGACAGTAATGTTGGTACCTTAACAAAGAATCAAATCTAAGTCTTTGTGTATATAACTGAAAGCTGGTGTTGAATAGAGCTGACCAACAAAAATCTAAGACACAGTAATTTACAATAAAAGCAAAATCATGAAATGTGTTTGTGCCTTTTTTCCCTGTCCATGTGGGATTAGGGTATTGCTGTGGGAGCTTGAGATGCAGGTTCCAGTTTTGATTCCTGCAAAGTAATTTAGCAGGCAAAAGCTGCTGGCCTCAATTAGGCAAAATAAGGACCCAAACCTGAACATTGTGCTACAAATCTCACCAGTGGCCTCTTGTTGAGATGGCTGTACCTCTGTGTTTTCCTTTTTTCAACAATCAGAATTGCCTACCAAAGTTTATCTAACACTGCTCAAATGTAATTTTGTCTGAAATTGCAGGAGGTCAGAGTACACATTGAAATTTTCTTTTCCTGCTTCTAGGCATCACAAGAATAATATAAAGAGATTCAATTCTGCTGTTTCCCTTCTGACACTGACAGTGAAATTTACTTTTGTATATGGTAAATTTAATCCCGCTTGAGTACTATAAATGTGTGTATGTATGAGCATGTGTTTGCAGGGCTGTTTCCTGATCAAGACCTAAGTGAGCTTAAGGTAGGTTTGATGCTGGCTCACTCCACAGGATTTTGTTTCATTGCATTGAAAAGTTGAAGTGCACAGAAGTTTCAATCAAGTTAAAGCTACACAAAACTCAAAATAGCATGAGTTCATGACATCATATACGCTAACTGGATGTAACAAAGGTGTTGATTTATCAGACTGCTGCCTATTCCTTCAGTATGCTGAAAATTTGTAGGAAGTACTGGTTAAAGTTGCTATAGAAAATTTCAGGCTGTTCTGTTCTTACCTTTGTAAAGATTTCAGAGTTCTGGTTTTTTTTGTCTCTTAATCTTTCTTTTGGTTGCTATGTTGCCCTATTCCTAAATATTAAAGGTGACTTCTGTGTAGAACTGAATTTATGTGCTTAAGGTCAGTAAAGTTTTTTAAAGTCTCCTATTGTAGAACAGAAGAACAAAGCAGTTTCTTTATTGTTCAGAGAACACTGATGCATTTGTTGACCACCAACACCTTTTCTAAAGTTTTAGGGGATGTAAAGAAGGTATTGTATTAATTGAACCCGATCCAAATGAACTGGTACGGTTTGTGTTACGAAAATATTTTAGCAAGCTCATTATAATGTTTCTATCAGAATCAGTACACTAATGAAAACAGAACTGAGTGTAAAAAAATTTAGTCCAAAATCTAACACTGTTTTCTACAAAGGCTTATTAGGGGAAGTCAATTACTTGCATATGGAAGGTACGTTGATCAGAACTAATGGAATGTTTGTGATTCGTTTTCCATAAACCAAGAAAAAGGAGCTAGCAGAATCTTGTCTCTGAATTATGTAATGTAATGAGGCATGTTACTGAAGTCATAGAATAGTTAGGTTTTGAAAAGAAGTCGAAGGTCATTGAGTTCAACCATTAACCCATCACCACTGTGTTCATCACTTAATGATGTCATCAAATGCCTCAGCCACATGTTCTCTTCGAATGCTTCCAGGGATGGTGAGTCAACTGCTTCCTTGGCCAGCCTGTTATGGTATTTGATAACCCTTTCAGTGAATAAATTTTTCTTAATATTCCATTGGAACCTCCCCTGGCAAAGCTCAAGGCCATTTCCTCTCCTCCTTTCACTTGTTACCTGGAAGAAAGCAAGCCACACCTGGCTATACATTCCTTTTAGGCAGTTGTAGAAGTGCTAAGCTTTACCCTGAACCTTCTTTTCCCCAGGCTAAACACCCTTAGCTCCCTCATGCATTTCTCACAGGAATTGTTCTCCAGACCCTTCACCTCTGTTGCCCTTCTCTGGATGTGCTCCAACACTTCAGTGTCCTTCTTGTCATGAGGGGCCCAAAACTGGACACAGCACTTGAGAAGCAGCCTCACCAGTGCTGAGTACAGCAGGACAATCCCTGCCCTGCTCCTGCTGGCTGTATTATTGTTGGCCAGGATGCCATTTGCCTTCTTGGCCACCTGGCCAAATGCTGGCTCATGTTCAGCTGGTTGTAGATCAGCACCCCCAGGTCCTTTTCTTCTGGGCAGTTTGCCAGCCACTCTTCCCCAGCCTGTTGTGCTGCATGGAGTTGTTGTGACCCAACACTCTGCCTTGTTGAACCTCGTACCCTTGCTTCATCCCAACAATCTGACCTGTCAGATCCCTCTGGGGAACCTTCCTGCCCTACAGCAGATCAGCACTCCCACCCAGCTTGGGGTTGTGTGTGAACTTGACAGAAGGTGCACTTCAATCCCTTTGCCCACTGATATTAAGTAGGACTGGTCCCAGTACTGAACCCCAGGGAACAGCACCTGTGACCAGCCACCAGCTGAATTTAAGGACATTCACCACCATGCTCTGGGCTCAGCCATCCAGCCAGTTTTTACCCAGCGGAAAGTACACACCACTACACCACGAGAAGCCAGCTTCTCCAGGAGAGTCGTGTGGGAAGCTTTCACTTTACTGAAGTGCAGGTAGACTATCCACAGCCTTTTCCTCATAGGGAAATGGGTTGCAATGTCATAGGAGATCAAGTCAGTGATGCAGGATCTGTCTTTCCCAATCTCACGCTGTCTGGGCCTTACTCCCTAGCTGTGCTGCACGTCAGATGATCTGTTCTGTGACTTTTCCTGGCACTGAAGTCAGGCTCACAGGCCTTAAACTTGGGCTCATCCAGGATTTGAACCTGAGACCTCTTGTACCCTGTGGGACAATCATACTCCTAGATCAACAAGCTGACATGGATATATTGATATGTATGGATATATCATTATTGCTCTCACTCCTGAATATTGGAAAATAAAAAAAAGAAAATAACCAAAACCAAAAAAAACCCAAAGACTTTAATTTTCATTAAGAACTTACAAAATTCAAGAAAGTAAAGCCAAACTCTTGTTATTTCATTGCAATATTCTGGATGACGAATATAGATGGAAGGACATAGGGTGACAAAAGGCATCTGAATTGGCAAAGATCTGATGGATGGAAAAATTGTTCTATTTGAGTCTTTTTAAGTTCAAAGTGGCTTTTAAAGAACTTGTGAAGTTATAAAGCTAATTCAGTGCAGTGAAGTGCAAGGTAACAAACTCTGGAAAGCAGTTTGAAATGCTCAAACCCCACTGATGGGTCCTAAGTTAAATTCTGCTTTTCAATCACACAGTTGTCTTTGTTACTGGATTACTGAAAATATCTGCTTAGTGCTCAGTTATGGTTAAAATGATTTAAAAATTACACATAACAATAGTTTTTGAAGAAGAAAGAGTTGAGAACATACTAGAAACACATGTTGCTGTTTAGCAGAGCATATGTAAAGTATTTTTTGGTTTGTTGTTTTGTTGGGTTTTTTGGCCTTTTTCTTCATTTTGGTGAAGAACAGAGGGGGCAGGGCTAGGAAGAAAACAGTAGAAAGAAATAACAAACTCTTGATTTCTTTGTGGTCTTAGTGGAAAAGTTTCCATTGATGGAAGGAGTATATCAGCAAGACCTTTGTGGGGGACTGTGATCAATGTTTTAAATAGGGAAGAATAAAGATAACAACTCTGGGCTTTTAAGAAGTCTTAAGTTATTATTAATAAAGACAAGTTAAATAATAAAGACTGTGTCATCTGGATTTATTGATTTCTGCTTTTGGACAAGTAGGGATAACATGTTTATTTAATGAGGAGAGTGGAAAAAATAGTCTTTTCAAGTAGCACTTGTAGAAAAATTAGTTTTATTTGCTCTTGATGCGTAAATAGTTTGAGAATCTCATGTTGTCCCTCTGAACCTTTTCCTGAGAACAATAAAAAGAAAATAGAGAAAATGGGGTAGGAAAGAAATCTCTTGCATCTCTCTCTCACTGCTCTTCTCAAACAGAATAAATGAGACTAAGTCAAGTCTAAGTCAATTTTTCTTGAAACTGGAGAACTAGAGAAAATTAAGAATTTTTTTATTATTTTGATTATAGGTCTATAAAAAAAGCTGTGCCATACCAATTTCTGTGCTTCTAAATGTGTGCTGGGTGCTGACCATCGCATGTAGGAAGATACCTTTCTTAAAGGAAGGTGCCTTCAGATCTGCAGCCTGCCTGTGCTTTAATCTAAAGAGTCTTTGTTGCTCTTGTATCAGGTGAGGCCACATCTTAGACATTGGTGGTTATGGTGATGATCGCTTACGTTACATATATAATTTTTGTCTAGTATTATTTGCCTCATCTATATCTCTTTAACTGTTGTGCCATGACCCTTAAAGGGATGGCCTTGTACATACAATACCGAAGAACCTACAGAACTACTGAACATAATAGGGTGTCTTAGAACTGCAGGGCTCTTTAAAAGATGGTAAAGTGAAAAGAGGGCCTCCCATGTCTTAAAATATGCATAAATTATGACTTCATTTCTGTTTCAGGCGTTGGTGACACAACTCCTATGGTTTATGATATGAGTGGCCTGAGGCAATGGAATTTAAGAAATAATGTGCTCCATTATTCTCTATAATGAGTTTAGCACACAACAGGAGTGTGTACTGGCTGTTTGCTAAGGACTGTGGTCTTCAGGGTGCAGAGTAACTGAGTTTTACCTGTGTGTATTAGAGGTGTTGAAATGACTAAAATGGACTTTGTCAGCAGTATAAATCTGTTAACACTTTCTTGAATATGAAGTGTGAGAACACTTGTTTTCTTTCCAATGTTAGCAGTAAGCCTTGAGCCAGATAGTGAATATAGGGGGGATTTTTATGTGTTGCAGGTTTTGTTGGTTTCTTGTTTTGCCAGTGGCAGGGTTTGTTTCACTTATGGGCACTGTGGCTGTTACATATGCTCACATGCTCTTCTATCCTTGGGATTTTTTAGATAAAATATTCTCATTTGTCTCTGGGATTTTTTCCCCTCCTTTCTCTTTGAAAAAAAGGTTGTCCTGCAAATGTTGAAAACTCTGAATCTTGAACACTTCTCTCTTTTTGCAGAACCTGATCTGCAAAAGCAATAGTAGCTCAAGCCTCTGAATTCACCTGGTATATCTACAGGTTTTCCTGGAAAGGTCTCTGGGACTGATTTAACTAGTTCAGTACTGGGACAGAAAAAATATTATAGACTTCTCTGTTAAGACGGTTAAATAGGATAGTAGATCTTTAGGTAGGAAAAAGTTTTAATCTTCCTTTGTTTTTCCTTGGCACAAATTACATAGAGGAAAAGCACTAGACAGTTTTAGAAAAAGTCATTAGAATGGATTACATTTTCCAGAAGACTGTTGCTTTCATTAGAATAGCTGATAACTTTGATTCTCCCTCTTCCACCAATTCTTTTTTCTCAGCTCATGGGGAGAGTATTCCTTTCCCAAAGAAGTATTGCAAAGATGATGTGATAATCTTAGTAGGGATATGCTAATGGCTAGATTAATCTGAAATATCTTGTGAAGTTAAAATTTTCTTTTATTTAGACTGTGTTGATATTTGTATGTCAAGCATTATAAGGGCAAATCACAATTTGTTTTCAGGAGTTGCTTCTTGATACTCATGGGTGCTGTATATTTTTTTGGTGAAATAATGCACCTGTGACGAAGAATGGCAGTATATTTTTTGTGCTTTTATATGTGAATTTTACCAGTCTGTACTTCAGTGCTATGGAAATAGTACTCACACACTCCAACCAAAGAAAAATCCTAAGCTGGGAAAAAACACAAATGTGCAGTGCAAAACAAAACTGCCATAGAGAGAAAGGAATTCTCTGCAGGGCTCCTATAACATTTTTAATTATTTCCTGTTACAGTATTTTTTCTGCAATAGTTGTCAAATTTTTTTTTTTTACCTCTGACTATTTAGAAGGTATTTTCGACTTTTTTTATTCACGTCTGGGCAGGACGGGGAAATTCAGAGAGAACATAATATATCAGAATACTAAAAGAGGTCTGATGGAATAAGATGGAACCAGAAATTCTGTATAGCTCCCTAATAACATGCTTAGAAAAATGCAGCTTTAAAATGCAAAAAGCACTAGAAAAGCAAACAAGTTATGCTGTTTATTATTGGTGCTCATTTTCATAACTCAATAGTTCATAAGCCTACGTTAAAATGCTTCTGGTTATGAACACAATATAACATGACACATGCTAATTGTAAAAATATATTTTAGTTGACTGAAGTATTTATGATGGTGTTTAGCACAATTACAGATGTTCAAAATTACACTCAGTGTTAACTGTTGTGCTCTAGCAAATTAGTGTTTCCAATTAATTGTCCTGCTGAATGTGTGATTACAGAATATCCCTTCTCAGACTTCAACATCATGGGCAATATCTAGAGAAAAGTAATTACTTAAACTTTCCAGTGTATATTTGGGTGCTAATCATTTCACTGTTGTTCCCCTGCCCCAGTAAGCTGTCATGAAATTTTATTTATTTTTGTTTTTCTCATGAATATGGTAATTCCTTGTACTTTTACACTTTAAAAGTCTTGGTGAAGTTATCTAGATAACTTGTCATTCATAAAAGCATTTGTCCACAGGTGCATGATTATCCCAATTTTTTTGTTATTGGACCGTAAATAGGATAGAAAAGCATACTCTTTCCACTGAATGATTTATAAAGACAACTGTCTGTAAATCCTATCAACTTTTGTCATCCTTTTACCTATATCTAGATCTTTTCTCTGGACTCAAAATTACATGATTTTCTGATACCTACTTGCCATGTCCGTCAATGAGCAAACAATGTGTGTTAATCATTGTGAAAACAAAGTGATATGTACAGTCACTTAAGACTTTAGAATTTTTTTTGCTCATTGTAGATGCAGATGCATATATTCTACATATGATTTTATGAATAAAAATTAGCATCGAGATTAACACAGGTGAAGGCAAATAGTATTTATGCTTAATAAATTATTTTTGTTTAAAGTCCATAAATTACTTACATGAAGGCATTGTTAGAGCTTCAGAAGCAATGATCACAGAGGACAATCATTATTGGAGCTTTTCAAAAATATTTCTTTAACCTTCTTGGAACTGGAACACCAAATTCACTGGCACATCTGTGATGGCGTGTTCTTTGTAAGTGCTTTTTCTAAATCATAATTGGTTTAACTCTGAACCCTATGGTGAGATGATCTCTAAAGTCATAATTTTTAACTTACAGGACAACCATTTATCTGGCATGCTTTATTGAAAGCATCAACTTTGATGAAAACCAGTGTGAATCTCTTTAGCTATGTTCATGATCACTTAATTGGCAGATTCATATTAGGGAATAGCCATTATCAAGTCACAACTCTTGTGGGCTTATTCTGCTACCTTGCATTACCCTGGTATCTTACCTGAAAGAAAAGTATAAGTATATCCATAGGAATAGGATTACATTTGAATTGCTCCTTGACCACAGCCAGAAAAATTCTTAGTGGAATCTATTTGCAATGTTTGTGTCAGGATGATGATGTACACCCAGCAGGCTCTGAGAAGTAGCTTTCCTGCCCATTCAGAGTTAAGAGACCCCACGTGCACTCTTTAACTGGGGATACTGTGAGGTTGCATGTAATGGGAGATGTCTGCACCTACCTGATGCGGGTGACACATTGCAGAACCTGCAATTTGAAGTGATCTTATGACATCCTTCTACTCCTACCAAGCTTACCTGACCTTCCTTCCAGAGGTGATGGATTCTTTTGTTTCCCTAATCTCTAGTCTTAAATTCTCTTTTTAACCAAGCTGGTCCTCTTCCCCGACAACTTGTCTTTCTACACCTAGCTACAGCCTGCTCCTGAACATTAAATTATTATTTTTTTAAGCACATCCAGCTTTCCTGGGCTCCTTTGCCCTTCAGGACTGACTCCCAAGGGATTCTGTCTACCAGTGTCCTTTTACAGATCTAGCAGAGAACCTCCCCTTGAAGGCTCACTTATCAGTTGTGTTAGGAAGTTGTCTTCTGCATCCTCTGGGAATCTTCTGGGTTGCTTCCTCTCTGCTGTGTTGTATTTCCAATAGCCATCTGAAGTTGAAATTTCCCATGAGTACCAAGTGCTGTTATAGATGATATCCACAGATATTAGTGCTGGGTGCTTAAATGGTACCTCCCTCACAGGCAACTTCTGCTCCAGTTGCTGTTCAGGAAAGATGGATCCAGCCTGAGAAGTGACATCAGTAATCCTTCCAAGTCTTTTTCAATTTGTTTGATTAAAACATTAGGCTTATAAAGCTCAGGTGCTAGAAATTTAAACTTAATGGTGTGAGGTTTGATAGATGTTTTTGTGTGCTGCTAAGACACCTCATCTGCAATACTTTTCCTAAAGCACCATATCTGATCTGAAACTGATCAATGTACGTAACAATGGATGAGACTGGATTTGTAGGCTACCAAATTGATTTATGGCCTTGATTCCTAGATATTTTTTTAGAGTAATGCTTGAAGTTAGTTTGCAAGAAAGGTTCACAGGTAGTCAGCAGGGAGATGCAATTACTTACTAAACATGTCACGCTTACAGGAGGAGAATATGTTTACTATTTTGTCTCTTGAAATGCTATCACTGCATTATAGGAATTAAAAACTGACTGCTTTTTTTAAAGTGCCTAAGAAGTTAAGCACCTGTGTGGGTCTCTGCCTGGAAGCTGAAGGCAATCCTTTCAGAATGCTCAAACCAGTTAAATAATTGTATCAAAGTGAAATAGAAATAAATCCTTACTGTTGCAAGAGGTGCTATAATCTTGAACAAACTGTTAGATTGGGCAGCATGAAAGGGTGTATACGTCCTTCATATTTTGCATTTACTTGCTCGTGATAATGCCTAAAATATTGAAGGTATGCTCCTTAACACTTTCTAGTTTAGGGAAAGTATTCAGCCCCAATATTCTTCTGTCAGAACCAAGTAAAATTGTGGAGTTATGTTATAAACCATGGATTTATTGTTGGCAGATGTAGGGAATATATACTGAAGCTCATAAAAAATGCATTTCATATCAAATATTTGTATTAATGGAGGAGTTAGCCTCAGAATTAAATTATTGGAAGTTAGAAAACATGCAAGTCCAGATAGAGGCACTCAGTTCAAGACCTCTAATTCCCTCTATTTTTAAAGTTTCTATAGTGTTTTTGTATTTTTGTGGGTTTTTTTTGTGAAGAGGGCAAGTAATACAAACTAATGTATGAATTGGAAAGTGTTATGTACATTTTTAGAGAGAAGTTGTAATGTAAAAATAAATGAAGCCTACTTATAGAATGGGAGGGAGGCCATTTATGCTGTAATATGTCACCATATGTTGAAGTAAGGAGCTCTCTTTATGGACTTGTAGCCTTCCTTACTATTCTTAGCAATTTGCTTTTTATTTATAATATAGCTAATTGGAGCTCCATAGAGGGTTTTTTGTCAAAGTCATATTTCTTGCAGCATCAAGAGCATGCTAAGTACAACATGGATTTTTTGAGCCAACAGTAGCCAGTTCCATTGGAAGTTTTTTTTTAATCACCTCCCCTGATATTTTTTCTCCTTCCTGTATCGTTTTCTGAATTCTATTTTTATTTTCATTACAACTCCTCAAACATTTGTTTCTTTTATGTGGATTTTGGGTCCATGTCTCCTCCGACCCTGCCTCATGTTGTCTTTCTTTATGAGGAGAATGGAACATGGAGTTCATTGCTCTGTTTTCTCCTCACTGCTACTTGGACCTTTTCTGCCACTTAGAACTTAAAAAATAGGCTCCAACTTTGTCTCAATGAACTTGTTAAAAGAGAATTAACTGTGATTTTTTTTTTTTAAGCTTTGTTTCCTAGGGGAAGCACACAACCTTCCTTCCCCTGTCTGCATGTCTCTACATTTTAGTCATTCAGTTGGTCACCACCAGTATTAATTGAATATAGAAGGTAAGAGAAATCAAAGGTACTAGTTAATAGAATTTTTTAAATTAAAATGACTGCATAGATGTATAAGTGAATTCAAACCAAAGAAAAACTCAAGTATTGATGGAAATATAACATATTCTGCACAAGAAATCTAACTACAAAGTGTATAACCATTTATATGTTTCTGGGAGGGAAAGCTTTGCCCAAAACTTGGGAGTTATTAGAGACAGGCATCCTGACATTCTGTAAGGGGTTTTTATGTTTTGTTTGAATCTGTAAGAGTGCTCTGTCACAGAATATTTTATTAAATCCTTAAAATGTCAGTTTGCTTGCCTTGGTGACTTCAGTCTTCTCCATTCACTAGTTAAGCTGTCTTTTTTTCTTGCTGAGCTTTTCCTGTCTGTTGCTGAATGCTCATTGTGGCACAATGCTGCAGGTAATGCATCAAAGTAGTTTTTTAGACTCAGAGAGGAAAAGTATTTGCCTTGTAACTTCTCCCATTGTGCCCAAAGGTATCCTCCTGTTCAGTGACCTAGTGAATGACAAAGAGAAATGAAAGGGGACTTCTGTCTTCATGCTCTGCGCTGCTGGAAGGAGGGAAGCCCAGCTGCTTTTAGACAGCAAGACTGAGGACAGAACCAAATTACACACTGTGAATAATTAGAACAACATGGATTTAATATCATTATTGCCAGGCATTATTGTAGTCATTTCATCGCAACTGCTTTGTTCCTGGTTTCTGTAAATAACATCAGGTTCTAGGCAATCAGAGAAAACAAATTCAGATTCAGTTACCTAAGTTATTGCTCATATACTTCTCCAGCTTTTCTTTTGCCTCTTCAATATAATATTTTTCTTTGACCTAGATAACTTTTCATTTGACTCCTTAAACACAGTAACAGAAATGTTAAGAATATCGTTCCTTCTTTTTGGATGATTTTGAATCGCCTTTCATTGATCCTCTTCCATTGTATTTTGAATTTCAACAGCCTTGTGGCACATGGATAGGTACTGCCTTCTAAATGGTAAACAATAAGAACCAGTGGAGGAAGTATGAGGAAGGGGAGAGGAAGAGGCTTTGTGGCTATAAAAATCAGAAGTGGTGTTGGTGGCTGTAGTAACTCTGAAGGTCAGCGCTCTATAAATGTTAAATTCCATCTTCTGTGAGATGTGACCAATTAAAAAATTTGGATGTAATCTGTGACATCCACCAATGAGCCATAGGACTGCGTGCACTGAGTAGTACAGATGTCTTCTGGAGAATGGAATAATGGAGTTTAAGGTCTGTAATTAAGAAGTCCAGAATAGAAAATTTGGATGTAGCTTTATGGTGAAAAAATATTTACATAATAAATGTTTCCTGGTCATATTGTTGATTTGATGAGACTTCTTTTTGCCGGGGCGGGGGGGCTGGGACAGTGAAAACTAAGCTTTTAAAGGGAGTTGCACAGTGCAGGTGGCCACTACATGTATTAGCACTGCTAAGTCAGATTTATTTAGTAATTTATTCCTGAAGCAGACCATACCTGTATAATTTGATATTCTGGTGGATGAGGAATCTGAGATACTGCCAGTAACTTGCATATGGAAGCCGTTTGCTCTGGAAATCATCCCTTTTGTGATGCTCTGACTTCTAGCCCTACATAAACTGGCCAGATGTCAGTCAGAAGCTGCACTCATGTTGTCTGCAAGGGATAGGTTTACATTAGTGTGATGCTTTATATCAGGACTGTGGTTTTGGTATTGGTGCCCCAATGTTTGTGCTTGCCTTACTTTGGCTTATCTCATAAGTTGGTCATGGAGCCCAAAACGTGACTTTTAGATGAGCCTGTTTGAGGCAAGGTCATCTCCAGTGTTCCAGCACTGAATTAGTGCTTGGCTGCTGGACTCAGACTGGGGACAGTCAGAAGTGCATTGTTGGCACGTGTGCCATTTGAGTGCTGAGTTGCTCCTGCTGGGCTGTAGCTCCTCAACTTGGCAGAACTATTTGCCAGCACAACCATAGCTTTTGGCACAAAAGCCATGGGTTACTGACTGCTGTAGCAAAAACACAATGATCACTAGGGGTGAGTTAGATCTGAACAGAAAATCTTAATAGTGTCTCTGTCTGACTCGAGTGCTTGACCTAATGATAACTATATATCTGGTTTTGTAATGTGTTGATGGAAGGTGTTTTTTCCAAAGCTGTGTAATATTTTGGATATACTTTTTTTTTAAGTGGCACAGATCTGATTTTCATTTCTATTTTATTTTTACTGTTAATTCCTCATTGCTGAATTGCCATTCATGGTTCCTTTTGTCCCACAACACTTTCTCTGTTATTTTTCTGTGTCTCTTTTGTGTGATTTTAATTGACTACTTCCTTCTTAATTAGATATGTGGCTACAACTTTGAGAGAAAAATTCTGGCAATCGATTTCCCACTTCAAATATGTGTTTTGAATATTTCTAATGTTGATACAGTGCTATAAAATCATAGCAGAGAACCTTAATGTCAGCCTAGCTTACTTAGGTGATTTTGAGATAGCATTTTTTTTCTGGTATCCTTTCTAATGCTTTGGTCAATGGGGAGAATAATCCCCCAAGCCCATCTGCTTCTAATATTTGTGTGAAAATAAGAGCTGGGTTTTGAATGAAAATGGGAGCTGAGTTTACTTATAATTTTCAGGTGGATAATCTCTGGTGGTTGTTGTATTTTGTCAGGGTATCAGCATCCAAAAAAAGTCATGAAACCAGCTGAGCTAGGAAGGTTAAGGAAGCAGCTACTCTGTATCTCTGTAGTAATCCCATAGAAGTGAGACTGCTGGAGAATCAAAAACATTTAGGGTGAGGAAATCAAATGGAATAATATTTTTTTTAAAGAATACTTTGACTTCAGCAGCCACAATACTGTATTCTATTTTCCATAAATTTTTGAAAGCTAACCTGGAGCTGGTGAAGTTAGTGTAACATACTGTGTAAAGTATTTTTCATGCAAGGCCTGTTTCCCAAAATTCTTCAGGGTTGAACAATGTGGCTTTATTGTGATACCAAAATTTATTGTACTGATGGGGGTGAGGGAACACTGAAATTGGATGATGTGAACAGTTTTGTTGTTTAAAAGTATTTACTATTTACAAAACAAGCCCAAACTTTTCTGTATTAAAAGTGTTGTTCAACAGCAGCACATTATCTTATCATGTTTGCTCTATTTTTTAAACTGGAAAGCAAATACACTTAAGACTGTTGTGAAGATGTTGGTCCAGTGGTCTCAAACATACATGAGTGCTCTTTTTTTATATGAAACAACATGATGTTTTTAAACCCTTAGAAACACAGGAGGATCTTAAAATTTTTAAAGGTTTAACTAGGTTTCATCTCATATTGAGAAAAAATTAGTTTGATCTCAATCTGTTTGCTTGCTCCTTGCAATTACTAGGAAGGCCTCTTTATCATCTCTGATATTCCCTTTTAATTTAGATAGTGTATGGTCAAATTAAAATCTTAAATGACTTGATCCTTTTACCTTAAAGTTTCTCATATAGTACCTATGTGTGATTTAAAAAATACTTACTTGGAATGGTCAATACTTGTGTGCCCTAAATATATTCAGACTTTCTTTTTGAAATGGTTCATATTTAGAGCATGGGTGAAACCTGTTTATGTTGCTGTTTAAATATTTTGCCAAGTCTGGGAAATTTCCAGAGGAAAACCAGAATGCTCACTATGCATTCCTTAGCAAGGTATTCAGGACACCATAAAATAACAAAAATCTTCTCAAACACAGTTCTTGTTACCCACAGCTTTTGTATGACTTTCAACACCAGCTGGTGGATCTTTATATAAGGAACATAAGTATAGTTGCAGCATCATTTTCAACTCTACTGAAACAAAATGAAATGCCTTGGGACAATGTCTCTACTTGCACATATTTTAAACCTTCCAGTAAGGATGTGCATGCTTATGTAATGTTATTAACTTGCTCTGATGCTTTTGATGCACCCCAGTGAAATTATACCAGCACTTGCAGGTTTTTGTACCTACTGAGTTGAGAAAGACAGCACAACCTATGTTAATGGGTTGTAAATAGCATTGTTTAAGCTTGTCTTACAGCTCCACTAGGTTTTGATATGCTTTTCTGCCCTCATAAATATTTATACTCATCCATGCTTGACAGCTGAAGAAAGTCTGTCCAAGCAAGTCTTTTAGCCTAATCAATGTAAATTTATAGAAGTTCCTTTCTGGAGTGCTGAAGGCAGAGAAAACTACTTGAGTGGTGCTGTGGTAATCTCCATCCTAACCACATGTCAGCAACAAACTCACTGTCTTGTGACATGGGGAGTGAGAGTGGTTCAACATTCCTCATCATCTGAATAAACTAAATGTTTGCAGTGCAAAACACTACTCTGTGTCCTGCCATTCATTGTTAAAACTTTAAGGATTTAAAACTGTAAATATTATCAATATCATGAATTGGAAGAGCAGCTCTTTACCGTACTCATGCCTCTTCATCTGTGGAACAATAATTCTACTTTTTTCCTGTGTTGTACTGTTGGTGCGAATATGGGAGTGCTTATGGAACACTTATGTGTTCTGGGAAACATAGTGAATGGCTAGGAAACCCTGAACTGTAAAGGTCTCAAACCAGCAGAATCTGCTTTGTAATAAATTAAGGGAAGCTAACAAGAGGAACCTAGTTTTGGATAGCTTACAGCATACTGGCAGGATTGTGTTAGAAGGATATCTATCCTTTATTAGCGTTTTAAGGATATTCAGCTATTGTAGGTGCTAAAAATAGTGGTAGAGGTGGTATAAAAGTCCCAAAGATTTTTCCTCCTAGGAGAGGAGGTAGCATGGCAATATGGGTAGCAGATTCCTGCAACTCCTAGCTCTTTTCCTATTTGATAATGATGATCCAATTACTGTTGGGAGTCAATGAGTTTGAATGCCTTTCTGTTTGCAGCAACTTGAACTGAGTTTGCTCTGATTAAATGTGTTCAGACATAGTTGGTGCCCTCTAGGTGCTCGAGTGCTGGTGAGAGGAGTAAGGGTAGGAGCAGCTGGATACATTTGGCTAGCTGCAGGTTTTGCAGATGTGGGAGAAAAGATGGCATGTAAGCGGGCATGTAGGAGCCCTCCCCTCTGGCAAGATGTCAGGATCCATTTGGCAGACTGATGCTCAGCCTGAACGAGGGCTGAGCCTGCCTTGGAGAGCCCAGCTGAGGCAGGTGCTTGTGCACTTGGCAGCAGTTTGGGCTCTGGGCTTTGCTGTCTTGGGAAGGAGGGGTCTGCTGGAAACTGATAAATTGCTGTGACAAAGAGGTTCTTTGCCTGGTGATGATGTTATGGAGTAACTGCACTGTAAAGAACTGATTTAAGTGCATGTTCAGCACAGCTGGTACTGCATCACAAGGGTTTTTCTAACGTACTTATAGCAGAGAATGTGTTAATGCCTCTCACTCTATTCCTTAACGTAGTTAGGGATAAATGTTTGAAGTAAGTTTCAGTTAAGCTGTTTAGTTCAGTTAGGTTCATTTCCAACTCACTGTACCTTGCTTATGTGACTGAACTACTTGAACCCTGTGGACAATATTACACATCTATGACATGGTGGTTGTGGTGCAGAAGGTCTGAAGACTGAAGTTGACTATCAGTACTGAAAGCATTACTGTGCAGGGTGGGATTTGTGCCATTTAATATGTCTAGTACAGCATTTAGCATCTGGTCTAAACTGTAGTTCTATCTCTTCTCCTATTCCCGTAGAGTCAAGGAAAGGAAAAGATTACTTCTCTCAAATAATTTAGACTATTTACATCTTTTACACATCTAGATTATGGTGAATCATATTTATGGCAGTAGATATTGCCTTAAATGGATTAGCTAAAGTATGTTGGAAAATTTAGTTGTCTAACCTATAAAGTTAAATTACTCTAAGTTGATCTTTATATGCAGGCCAACTGGTGTCTTGCAATTGGTTTTGTAAAGATATGAGCATAGATGTATGACACCTATCAACTGTTTGGTATTAACCTGCCCCCTTTCCTTTCTAAAATACAGCACAAAAATAATTCTAAATTTAATTTTCTTATTTTCACTGGGTGACTTCAAAAACCAAAACAAATGTAAAAAGCTGGAAAAAAATTAGAGAATTCCAGGTTCTAAGTCTATTTACTCCTAGTTGCGGCCTAGACAATTGAAGAAAAACAAGGAAAAGATTTTGATCTTAGTAAATGATCCTTCTGTAGTGGGCTTAAATATAATGCAGATGGTAATCTTATGGTTAAAAACAAATCAAAAGAGAAAAATATCAGCAAAACAAGTCTGTGAACTATAGATGTTTTGCATTTGGAAACTGGGTACACTTGATTAAAGCTCTCATTAAGCCATATTAGCTACAGAACATTTTCCGTGTATTTAACGTATATTTTGTGTCATGTTTTGGCATATGACCAGACAAAATAATAAAACTTCCATTTGGGAGTTCAGAATAAAATCTTTTTGCCAAAGCCTGTTTGCATTAATTCTCCTTTAGATTTAGCCAATTGAGTGATGTGGCTGTGGTCTGTAATCATTTTGCTTGCTTAAGCATATGTGATATAAAAAATAGTGTTTATAATGCAGTTGTCACATTGATGCACAAGGATGTGCTAGCTCAGGGCATCCATTGCTGATACGTACATGGTTTCTCAGCTGTAGGTGTTGAGGGATATATTGTTAGCTAAGATTTTTCCAGGAGAATGAATCTTTAGAACCTTTAGCAATGTTCAGTCAAGTCTGAACTTTTGGTGCTCCAAATGGCCAGGAGCCATCATCTTTGGACCTTTAAATGGTATAGGGGAATGGAAAGCTTATGAGTCTACTGATATAATAGCATGGCAATGGGATTAGTGTTGATTACTTTGTTCAGGAGAGAGGCTTGATTGAGGGTGATGTCTGGCAATATTACGTTAGGTTGCTGTGTAATCCACTCTGTAATAGCTGTTGTCAGCTTTGACTTTGGCCATTAATCACAGTTTGTCCTCCACACGTACTCAGCTGGGGTTGAACACCATGAGCCTTCCCTGTACAGCTATCTGTGATTCAATATCAAATTCTACTCAGTGTATCACCAGTGAGGCTACATCAGACTGTTTTCAATCACAGTGAAATGTAGAGCTAGAAAAGACCTCTATTCTCCATCTGTTTTCAAATACTTTTCCAACTCTTAACCTTGACCTAGATTTGTGTAGCTCTCCCAAGAGAGAATTTGTAGTTCGTCCAAGTACAATGCCTTATATGCAAACATTCCTTGTGTGTGCTATATCTATCTAAAGTGAACAGCAAATGATATTGTCATTTTGATGGGGTTATATTTCTATATATTAACTTACTCCTTATGTGTTATCTGATAATTTGATTTACTAGTATTTTAATGGGAAACCAGTTTATTTCTAGAAGTCATCGTAACTTCCTCATAACTTGCTCTAAAACTCAGTTCTAATCAGATCCAATAAGATCTGATACCTCTTCTATGGAGACCAGCTTATCTTCATCACAACTTTGCACTTACACAAAGATCATTCCCCAAGATTTAGTTACTTGCATCTCATTTATGTGAGGCTGTCTGAGGAGCTGGGTGTACTTGTTCACTAGTTCTTTCCCCTTCCAAAAAATTATTATTCAGAAGGAAAGATAATTACAAGGTTGAAGATGAATGGTCTAATCCACTGCCTTGAATTTCCTCACTTTCCTGTGTTATTCATATTTTTTGGCTGGGCATGGGAAGCACAAGCTGAATGTGGATTCCCATGCTGGCTGCTGTCTGTCCACTGCCACCTGTTTCTTTCCAGGAGAATATCTCAGGTGTGCACCTGTTCTCTAGCTCATGATTTTGGGGAATTGCAGGTTAGAATCTCCTGTACCTTTTATATATACCATGTGCTTTTAAATTCTGGAGCAAGGAAGTTTTTTGACTTGGAAACAGAAACTTGGAAAGAGCTCTGCTGCCTGTTGTCTACAAATCCCAGGAAACTTGGGAAGTTTAATCTCCTCTGCCTAGGGATGAACTACTTTTATTTGTCACCTCTTGTCTGTTAATGCTAAAGCAATCCCGCTTGGCAAAATTGCTCATTTGCCCCAGCTCTCCTGAAGAAAAACAACTTTCTTAGTATTTTAAACCAGGTTTTTTCTTGTTGCCGCTTGAGTTAGCAGCTATTCATACTCTAGTCTCTTAGTTCCTCTGGCCAGAGAAACAGTCTGACTTCTGGGGCTTGGGCGAAAAAGGACAAGTTCAACTGAGAAATTGCTATAAAAGTAGCTTCAGTAAAAGGCCCTTATGGCTCCAAAGTTGATAATAAAGGGTAGGATTCAATGCAAGGCCACTGAAATATAGAAATTGAAAGCCAGAATTTTGGGGACCTGGTGAAGTTGTCCCTGTTAGTACCTCAGTGATGAAAGTTGAGAGGACTTTTACTCTTGACTCCACCTGGTGTTTTTTGTAAATCTAAAACTGAATTACTTCAAGTGATTTTACAACCTTTATTTTGCTATTTATATTGTTTTCTTTTAAGGGCAATTGTCTTTAAGTATAAAACACACTTCTGTAATGTGACTAAAAAACTTGAACAGTGTTTTGGGATTTTTTTTATTTTCACCCAACATAGATCAGAATTTAAATACATTTATGAGATTATATTCCTTCTGGAAGAACACTTCAAGCACAAAATAGCATAACAAAGCTTTGGAACCTTCAATGAAAAGGTTAATGTAACAAATGCCCACACAGTTAATGCTCTTCCATACATGTTATTGTTTTATTGTGTGATCAGAAAAAGTTATGACAGAAATGACATGGACTGAGATTGGCTTAATTGGTGTTGACCTCTGTGTCTTTATTTTGTAGCTCTCTTTGTTAGTTCCCCTGGCAGCTGTAGCAGTTGGTAGCTAAACCAAATATAGTCTGGAATACTGCATCCTAGAGAAAATGTTGACCATCTAAGAAACATGATGTGAATTCTGATCTGTGCCTAGAAGATATTTTTCACTTAGTTGCTATTCAGACTGACTCAATTTAGAATGTTTTGTGCTGTTCCCAGTCTCATTCTTTCCACAGAAAGGTAAAAAGTAGATGGAAAGAGATAAGGAACTGTTGATGAAAACTGGTAATGATATCTCGAAAGTTATTTGAATAGAATAATTAGAAGATTGAATTAAGCAGGTATGAAAAAAGCATGCCTGATTCTATTTTTTGCAGGGTCGGGCAGTCAGAAGGATCAAGGTTTTTTAAAATACCCAGTGCAGGAGTAATGGAATAGGGACAAAACCAAAGAATTTTTCTGTGGAAAGGGAGGTTGTCCAGTAGGTGATGAACAGTAGTCGTTGGTCAGTGTTCTGAGGCCACATTAGAGCTGTAGTTGGAATCAGAAAGAGAAGCTGTATTCACATGACTATTGCTTTACCAGGTGTTAGAGGAGCAGTAGCTGGGATTTCCTCATTGACTTCGAGGAGCATAAGAGAACAAACAGCTGGATTAAGTGACCTTACTGTATCTGCTTTCAGTTCTGAAAATGAATCTAGACCAGTGTGAGTATCCTTATCAGTCATGCCATCTGCAGTGACTGTGCTGCTGCAGCCGTCCTGTTTGAATTGCTAGAGAGATGTTTCAAGTTTATACCATCTGTGCTAATGCTGTAAAAGTTCTGCTGGCTGCCGGACACTTGTTTTCCCGTGTTTTAATTCCATTCTCTTGGACAGGCAGCTTGAAGCTTTTTCTGTGCTAGGAAATGGAAATTTCAGCGTTGTCATGTTTATGACTTGTTTACATTTCCCAGCCACTGATTATTTTGGGTTTTCTCCATATGATGCTTCCTGTCTGTGCATTTCAAATTTTGCTCTGCTCCTGGAATAAACTTATTTCTCCTTTGCGCTGCCTGTTATCTCTTGGGTCCAATTTTTGCTGTTTAATTCCACTTAATATTGAGTGGTTGTTCTTTCATTTTTTGTGTGGGGGGTTTTAGTTTTTTTTTGTTATTGAGGGGGGAGGGAATTTCTTGTCTTGTTTGTTCGCTTTTGTTTAGAAAGCCGTCTGTTTGAATTCAGTTTGCTTAATGAGAAGAATTTTGTGGAGCAAAGTTCTGAACGATCCTTCCCTCCTTTGCCCTGTGACTTTGTCGTGAGGAGCACTGCTGTTAGTAGTCCATTAAATATTAATGGCTCTCTTTGCAATTTCTCTCTAATGTGCTTTATTTTGGTGCCAGTCCAAGCTGTGGAAATGAAAACCCCCTCGGGACCTTATGTAGAATGTAATTTGCTCTGCAGTTTTGGCTGTAAACATGATAATAAATTAGAGGATGTAATGAATATTCATTGAAGCGCACAAGGGTTTTCTTCACCAATGTCTGCTTATTGGTTTCTCTCCAAACTATACCTGATGAGATGAGCATGGATGTTGGCAGCCCCAGTGGCTTGATAAGTTCACTGTGTGATGTTTTTTCCTTGGAAAAATATACTCTAAAAAAGATCCCCAAAGTGCCTTGTCCTTGCAAAATTCATAGGAGAAAACCAACCCCTTGGTGTTTCAGTCTGTTTATTGTAAGTAAGCTGCATCCATCTACAAGTCATAAGTTAGAGTTGTAGATGGATGCAGCTTCACTGCCTTAGTTATCCTTGTGCTGGGATTCAGGCCAATTTCTCTCACTGGAGTGAGAGGTGGTTTGACAATCTGCTTCATGTGTTTTGTCAAGTCCTATTCCTCAGCAGGTTTAGACCAGGTCATAAAATTTAGTTCATAGCAAAGGAAAAAAAGAAAAGCTTTTTTTCCCCCACATTTCAGTACAGTTTCATCCTTGATAAGAAAACTTTTTCCACTTTTGGTACTACTTCTCACTTTAGTCCTTTTCAATACTGATTCTCTTTTGGACTAATTGGAAATTTATTGTATATGTAGAGGAAGAGAAAGGGCTTGTCACAGTTAATTTGTGCAGTTGTCATGAGAGATTGTTAAATTCTAAGTACTCCTAAATTTAAAAAAAATCAGAGTAAACTGTCTACCTAATTATCTCTCAGCATAAAACTATTTATAGAATATCACTAAGTATCAAGCACACTAAATATACTGCACGGGCTTTGGATGAGAAAAGCTTCAGTTTAAGAAAACTCAGATTGTAAGTGGCCTGAATCTTTTTCTTCTCTCCTTTTGCACTAAGTAAACACTAAGAATCAGTTACCTTTTTCTAATACTTTCATTTAGCAATTGCATGCACTTTTTCTATAAAACTTTTTAAGTAAAGAGTTTTGATGGAGGGTTTTTTTTTTTTGCTTGCTTCTGTTTTTTTTTTTTTTTTAACTACTTTCTCAACCACTTTGAGAGGGATACAAAATCTGTGTTTCCATAGTCTATTGAGTAGTTTATTGGCTTGGGATATTTAAGAGAATCCAGGCAATCTCTGGTCTGATTGAGACAAAGCAGCACTTTGAATCTGGATCTGTCACAGCCTGATCATGGACTTTAATAACTGTAAGGCAATAGAGTGTGTATTTTTCCTTTATGCTGGATCATTTGGAGGCACAAATAAAGATCAATGTTTTTCAGTCCAGAGTAAGTGATTTCTTAACTCTCTTTGCTTGCTTCTTTTCCATTCAGTTTGATGCTTTTTGATGCTGTGCTTCTTTATGAAGTTGTTCACACTTTATCAGGCATTTCTGTATTAAAACTGTTCTGGTGTTGAGAATTTGCATATCATAGTGCCATAGTGGGAATGGCTAGAAAAAGAAATTTATCTTCCCAAAATGGGATTACGGTCTCATTGGCTAGCTTCACTAAACATCTTGCCTATGTGTATAGGAAATCCAAAATAGTTCAGCAGAATGTCTTTCTTGTCTGATACCTTTTGTTACCTTTCAGGTTTTGCTACTTGCACGTCTTACTCTACCTTATTTGTCTAACTCCATAATAAGCCTCTGTTTGCCCCTTTGCAATTAATTATATTTAAGTTTAGCTTGGTTAGAAATGCTGGCTGCTGGCTATATAATTAATGATGTAACAATGTAACATGATACTTATCAGTTCTTGCTGGTTATGCTATTTTTGTTGCCTTATGCTTGTGCTCAAGGCATTTTAATATTAATTATGTCTTGCTGAGTTTGATTTTACTTGGAGTGCAACAAGTTTCTCTGCTTCAGAAGCACCAATGGTTCTCTGCTGGTGCTAGCAGAAAGAGTCTTTTCAAGTGTTTACATTTGTGACACAGATGTCAATGTTGCTTATTTATTCTTCTGTCTTACTTGGTGGTGTAAATAGATCAGAGTATTGTGGGATTCCTCATTTGAAATGTTGACTCAAACAGAAATAAGATGCCTTAATTAGGGAAATACTATTACCTTCCTAAAAAAAGCTTATCTAATGATTTTAATGTATGGTGACTTAGTCAGTAACTCACCTTAGCATCCCTTCTCTCACCAGTAACCTCATACTAGGTTATCTAGGTGGTCACTGCTGCTGTCAAATGGGTAACTGACTTGTTACTATCCAAATGATAGGAAATAAAAACTCTTTCATTCTATAGTTTCTGGAATGCAGAATCCCCAACAGCAGTGCTAATGCAGAATATCTGGGAAAAGCCTGACTTTGAACACTACAGGATTGCGATTTCTGGGAAGTTTCAGAAGAAGAGAACAGCTGGTCCCTTCTTGAAATATGCTCACTACTGGTAATACTGTATCTATAATAAATGTAGAAGAATTGCTTCAGCCTTACCTTGTCAGCTACTTTGTTTGCTTGGTTAATAAACTTTATTATACTGGACTAAAGATTAAAACTGAGTGCCAGTGTTTTCTGACAATAACAGTCACATAATGAGATAGTTAAGAGCCTGGCCTTGCCCAGCACGACTGCGCTTTTGATGGACCATGTTCTGGCAGTGTCTTGAGCAATGCTTCCCTCTTCTCAGCTTACAGGTCTCTTGAAACACATACACACCAGAGCTTTGTGTGTTCTCCTGTTGATAATGCCCAGGTCCCTTCCCAAATGCAGAATCCTCTGTACTTGTAGCTTCTCATCGAGCCAAGCCAAATTCCCAAGTTGCAGCTGTTGGCATCTTCAGCCCCTTGGTTTCTGGATGCTTAGAAAGAGCCCATGCATCTCCTGCAGCAGCCTGGGCTCAACAAAGCCCTCTCCTGAGAGCCCTGTGTATTGAGAGTATTTCTGGATTATTCTTGGTATCATCGATTCTATCTTTAAAGCAATTTCTCAAAGTTCAAACTGTGTCAGTTCATGGCTAAATTATCTTCAAAGCAGCTCTGCCATTAAATACAGATCTTTGTAGTCCCTATCTCTGGTTAGATCATCTTTCCTTTCTGTAGCTAATCTATTTCTAAGATTTCCCAGTACATGTATTTATCACCCTAATACCTGTACTGTGGTATGCTTTCTGATTTTTGCTGTCATAGTATATGCTTTAAGACAAGGTTTGTTTAACATTGCATTTAAAAAAAAAGGTAAGCTGCTAACAGTACTAATAGTTGAAATATACTTTAAAAAAGGTATTTTCCTGATGTCCTACATTGTAGAGAAGAAGACACTGCAATAAAAGAGAGAGACTACGAAACAAAAAGGAGAGACTTGTTCAGACATGAGAGAAGCAAGGTAAATTGGCGCTCGTACAAACAGCTTGGTTGCAATTGTAAGAACATTTTTAGTGCCTCTGGATATTTCTTATCACTAAACCATAAGATGTAGCTGCTTTTTTGAAATACTAAAGTGGCTACTTGGTCTAATTAGTCTGCATCAAGCAGTAGGAAGTTATGAAGACCAAAGAGGGACATGCTACCTTCAGAGGAAATTATGTGTAATGGAGATAATATTATCTAAAAAAAAATATATATTAAAGCCAGGTGTACTCCACATTCTGGATTCAGTTCATACTTCTTGCATGAAGACATACCATGCCATGACTTATCCAAAGCTTTTCAAAATTATTAATACATTTGGATATAGTGTTTTCATTTGTCAGTTATAGGATACAGCTTTTATGTGAACCTTTTCCATATCTTAGCAAGAGTCTGTGTTACTTGGAACTGACTGTGAGAAGGTGATAAAGAATGTGTGACTATATTGGCTGTTCTTTTGGCTCACTTAGATATGTGTGTTGTCATTAATCTGTGATTAATTAGTAGATGACTTTAATGTCTATGTATAGCCTGGGATATGAAAGGATTATGCTGATAAAATGTAAAGTATATGGTTTTGAGATTAAGTCCTCTTATTGCAACAAATTATATTTGATCTTCAGCTAATACTCTGGAAGGAATTAAAAAATAATAATAAAGAAACCTATCCTTTATCAAAATTCCTTCCAATATCTATAGTGTTGGGGTTTTTTTTGGTTTTGTGTTTTTTTGTGGGTTTTGTGTTTTTGTTTTTTTTTTTTTTTTAAATTTGGCACCTAGTTAGGAAGGATGGTAAAATAACCTAGCAAGATGTTTCAGGAGCAATCTGGAGCTCTGGGTCTCTGAAGTTCCTTGTCGATTAATTTATTTTTGTAACAGTTGCGTTTTAGTGTAGGCACTTAAATTTTGAGGATGATGAAATGAAAAGAAGGGAAATATTTGTCAAAAACTTCATCAGCAAGGGCCTTGGAAGGATCGAAATGTAGCAGTTTCTCTTAGCAGTTTTTTAAATACTGTCCAAATTTATTAAACAAAAACTTTGATAGTTGACCTAGTTAATGATCTTGTGGACAAAAGAATATAGAACAGGCTTTAAGTTAAAGCCACGGTGAACTTGTTTTTCCTGGTTTTATTTTATTTTTTTCTTCTCTCATTTTTTCTCTTTTTTTATCTTCCTTAACTGATAATTCTAGGAACTTGAGAACTCTGCTTTTTTCCTTCATTTAGTTTTCCCAGTGCAATATTGAAAGTGGCAGCACACCAGAGACTATGGATAACTTGATAAAATTTATTTTAAAATGAGATCTCATTGTCTTTTCACCATTCCTTATCACCTGCCTCTTTTCTTTGAGATATCAGAACTAATTTATTTTTACAGAAAATTGTGTACATTTAGCTATCAATTATTTTTCTGTCTCCTGGCTAAGAAATTCAGAAATGTGAGTTAAAATGTCATAAGTGTTGTATTATTATTGTGATTATCACTCACTTATTTGAGGAAAAAAGGGGCTTTTTTCATTAGGGGTATATTAGTTTACTTGTGATCACAAATGGACAACAAAAGTTTCCAATCAGAATTTAAAACTGACTTTCCAGTACCAACTCCAGAAACATAAGTGAAAGTTGATTTGTACAGATTATAGTACAAATATATATAAATTTTTATCTTTTTATTTCTGTTGAATTGAGAACTAGGACCTTTTCACAGTATTTCAGAAAATCAATGCACCTTTACCTCTTTCATTAATGGTTTCCATTAACTCTTCAATTATCAGAATAACAGCAGGTAAATGTATAAAGCAAGGGCCAACTGTGGTGCAAAAATAAGTATCTGGGAAAGAGCTACATAGAGCTATATAATTATTAAAGAATAACTCAGATCCCAGAATCATTGTGTTGAATGACCTAGTATTGCATATTTTGCTTTGAAAAGTGACAGTAAAAGTAGGTATTTTTGTTTATCACATATAGACATAAAATTTTTTTTGCAAGTTAATGACCCTCTGTCTCCAGCAAGGTTATAACCACTGGAGGACTTTGATTCCATAAATGAAACTTAATTAGATATGAAGCTGCATGAGTCAGAGCAGAGTCCAGCTGGCTCACTTGACTATAGAACTAACAGCAATGAAACCAATAAGAGCTTTTGTCAACAAATTCATTAGTGGAGACTGTGCTGGCTAAGACCAACCATTTTTAATAGTTTTTTTTGGTTTTATATTAAAACCTTCTCTTGGACTTTGAATGAACATGAAGAATGGTTCATAATGCTTGATGCAGTGCTGTTTAAAGCATGTTATGAACCCTAATGAGTTGCTCATTCACTTCTCATCACATCACTTCTGTTTCTCCAGTGAGGACAGAAAAATGCTCATTTTGCTAATATCTATGCCTTGCATAAATAGCACAGGACAAAATGTAACTATTGACATTGCTTCCTGTTCATCACTTGAGTGTCTTTGCTCAATTATCCCAGCAGCTGGATGAATAGGATTCAAGGTCTGGTTTCCCTATTTTGCATTAAATATAAATAAGATAACAAATGAAAGTTTGATTAGAAGGATGGCTCCTGTATGTGGCAGTCAAAACAGGAAAGGACTTGGATATTTACTCTTCTGTATGTTTAGGCCAGCCTCTAAAGGTAGATGTTGGTATTTTAGCCCCGCTTCACACTACACAGTTGTTAATTTTACTGAGTGTTCCACTGTATCAGATTTTTTCCTTTCTATCTTTTTTGACTTTTGCTGGTTTTTTTTCTTTCCCTCTTGCCAGCCTAGTTGGGAGGTTCTTTACTGTGGTAGTTCTAGAGGAAGTAGTGTTAAACAATAGGAATAGATAATTTTAAATATTTTACATTTATTTTTTTTCTTTCTTCTAGATGGTTAATGCAAAGTAGAAATATATTACTGTGTTGGTATCTACTAGAGATTTTGAAAGAGGCCAAATCAATGACATGAGTGTTTAGGAGAGGGGAGCAAATGACTTCCCTGAGAAAAATTTTGTTGGGGAAGCTTTGCAGAATGGATTTCTTCTGCATTTTTAGTGGCATGGACAACAATGGTGAGGAAAAAAATAGGTAATTCAAAGGAAGGCAGAAAACCTCCAGTCCAGAAATAAAAAGCGTCTGCCTTAATAAAAAATAGAGCATATTCCTTGTTCCTGCAATGTTAAATTTGCTGTAAATTTATCATCTTCCTTACTCTTTCTACAAATCAGTGAGAAGCCTGCTTGCTTGTGGTGGTACCAAGAACAATGTATTAACTGTGTATTAATTCTATACCCTGTTATTATAGCCTTCCCTCCTTCCCTCATTTTCCTTAGGAAAATGGGGAATAATATGTCGATATGGGGAGGGGAAATCCTATGCATCCCTTTCCATCTGGATTCATACAGACAGTGTCATACAGACACTTTCTTGCAACTGCTATTAAGAATGGAGTGCAGATAACAAAGCAGGTATATGCTGCATTTTGTATTTAAAATATTTGTATACTAGAGGTGAGATAGGCAGAACTTGCGGGGCCTAACGTTAGGGAGAATAAGGATAGTGGATGTATGAGGGGAAATTTACGTGACAAACGTGATGCTGGGGGACTATACTCTGGCAATAAAATGACAAGTCTAGCCAAGGCTGGAATATCAGATTGTGTTTTTTGGATATACTAAAAGAACAGTGAAGAGTTTAACGTTATATCCTTTGGTCTTTGCCTTTATTATGGTCCATTCTCATCTGAACCTGTGGAGGGATAGAATGTAAGAAAATAGTGCAGAAGGTAGTCTCACACCTGAGGAGTTGCAGCTGTACTAACCACCAAAGATATTAGCAACATACCTGCCTTAATAGGCCCCAGCTGTGTCCAATAAGAAGATGAGTGCTACAAGAGAGTGGGTTAGCTGGGTGAGATGATAGCGATGGAGTTTGTCGGCTATACTGTGAAGGAGTTAGTGCTGCAAGGAGATGCCCATGAGAAATCACCAAGAAGGTATGGGAGCTTTTGCAATATGATGACAGCATGAACCTATGTTACTATCACCATTTTTTGACCACAAAATTTACCTGTAGGAGAAGGGAAAAACTAAAAAAACAATAACAAAGTACTGATGTTTCAGTTGTGAAGACAAGAAATTGCCTGAACTTCAGTGTGGAAATTGAGATGGATCCTGGTTTTGTTGTCATCATGGCCTAGTGAAGAATTAGCAATAGTTTTGTTCTTTAATTAATGATATAGCAATGGAGTGCATCTGCCCATGACTTCTGAGTATATCTGGGACTAGCAAGAGTTGGATGGGCACGTTGGGTGTAGGGTGTGGTTTGGTGGAGCTCTGTTTTGCTTTGAGGCATTCTGGATAGAAGCATCTTCTGTAATGCAACTGCTGAGTTATTTGAAAATTCATAAAGATTAGCCCAATTTCTAAAGAATGAAATGTGATTGGTGTATATATCATGAAATGAACATACTGTATTGTCCCAGAATATTATTTGATTAAAAGGAATAGGTAAGGTGTAGGGAGAGGAAAAGGTGGTTGTGTGTATCTGTGTAATTGAATGAGATCTGTTGCTTTTGACCTGATTAAATAGTCCACTTTATCTCCTTCCGCTGTTGGCCTCTTGAGTCATAAATAATCCTTGGGATCTGCACAGTGATGAAGTTGCTGTATGCAATGGATTTCACACCCTTGCTATAATATGAGCATGTTGTGATGCCATACTCTATGTGTGTAGATATGTATGAAATTTGAGTGAAACTACTGACTTTTGATATGCAAAATATAAGCAGACTAGTCAGATTTTCAGTTCATGCAAGTCTTGAGTGTTATCTCTATGAGAGCTTAAATGAGATTTAGCACACAGAAAGGGCAAGTTCTTGTTTCTGTTTTTTTCTAAGTGATATTTAAACCCCATATTTACAAATCTCTGTGCAGATGCAGTTGCAATACAGAAGTCTCACTGAAGTCTGGTCTTCTGCTGTTAAGAAACACAATCCTCCACCCTTAGAAGCGAAGAGATGGAATTTGTATGCTTTTTGCAGATTAGATTTTACAGGGCAAAATTCATATTGGAAAATTGAGTTCCTCTCAAGCACTTAACAATGGCAAATGTTCCAAAGCTAGATTAATATTCTTTTACCAAGTCTTTGTTATAATGTACCTCCCACCTTGACAATCTGCTTAATCTCTTCTGCCCAGAGGGCAGTGCTCTTCTGTAGTCCAGTACCTGTCCTATGCAGCTGCAATAGATAGGCAAGTCATATTCTGGTCTAGTGTTGAGCTTTTATGGAATTTTTCTGTGTGTCAGGCTGTGTTCTGTGTCCAGGCTGTGTCTCTGTGATGCAGTAATTTGAGATATACAGGAAGCTTTTTTTGGTAGGGGGAATTAAAAATGTTAAAGTGCTTTCAGATCAAAGATTGATTTCTAAAAGGCAGCAGTAACTTCAGTCTTTACTAGGTCATTTACCCTAACTCACCTGTCTAGCCCACAGCTGTGTGCTTACAGATCTGTGAGTTCTGAATTACTACTTTCTCATTTTGACTTACCTTTCTTTCTCAGCCATGCTGGTAGATCTGAATTTTTGTGAATGTCAGTGTAATATAAAAAAAAAAAACAAAAAAACAAAAAACCCAAAAAAACCCCAAAACCAAAAGAAAACACAGTCCTTTAATTGTACTTTGAATATTTAGTGAAAGTACTATTAACCAACTTCAGAGGACATTATAAATGGTCATATTAACATTTTCAGTAAGCTTCTGTTGCTGCATTGAGCAAATAATTGCTTTGGCTTAGCTGGTCTTACTGCAGTTTATATCAACTGAGGATCTCACTGTAGCTGGAAGCAGCAGTTCTCATGATTGCTTTGCTTTTCTGCTTATTCCAGCACATAAATGAAGCACAAGCTTGTATCTGTTCTTTTAATGAAATTTATTCTGCTTATATTTTACAAGGTAGGTCTTACTGAGTGCTAATGAAAGCCACACCTGTCTGTCAAATTATGAACAAAGAATGTAGTTCATTTGCTGTTCATCAAAATCAGTGTTTCTCTTGGATGAAAGCTTGTGTCTACCGATGCCAGTGACAGCCACCTGCATATGTCTGACAACATAATATAGACATTGGTAATATGCTGCAGAGTAGGAGAAGAACAGGAATTGCTGTACTCCAGATGGAATAAACCCAGAAAAACTGTAGTGCTAATTAGGCAGATGACCCCATGTGATGAATTTACTTTCTCTTCTACTCAGTGAAAGTGGTGTAATGTAGTCATTTCCAAGTCCTTCTGTACATTGCCTCCTCTGCTTATTCAAGAGTAAATGCTGCAGAGAATCATAGAAAACTGTGAAATTATTCTAATCTACATCTTAGAACAGGGAACTGCTCTTTTAAATATAGTAATTTGAGCAGAAAAGGAGTAGTTGGAGCATAATGCTGATGTTTTGGTATTTCAGAATGTGTGACAAATTGCTCAGCTTAACTTTATGCTTAAATATAAAAAAAACTTTACAAACCTAAGCAGGTCAAAAACCACTGACTGCTTTGCCATCTTTTAGTACATGCAAATGAGTCTCAGCACTCCCATTCTATGTAAGTGCTAGTGAAGTGGCCATTTCCATCAGCAAGAAACTTACCACTTGTAGCATAACAGTGTAATGTTGCAGATAACTTCATTCTCCACGAAATTGCTGTGACTGAATTTGCAATTGATTGGTCCCAGTGATATCAAGTGGTGTACTTGTGGTAGTGAATTTAAGTTGAAGAACTTAGAGAATCAGCTGCATTGAATCACTAGAAAATAGGAATTCAAAGCCAAGTTCAGAGCAGATACATTATATTTTTAAATGTGTTGCGTTTTTTTAATTATTACTTTTCCTGTTAAGCTGTTTTGAAATTTTTATGTATAAATAAATATGTATATGTTCTTCTGAATGTATTTCTTTGGTTCAGAATAGAAAAAAATACAAATCAAAGGGCTGGATCCTTTTTTTTTAAAGTCTAAGACAATAATGGTGATAAAAAATGTTTAGAAGAACTTACTTTGTGCTTCTCTGTGCATTTACTGTTGTCAGGCTCTGTTTTTATCTTCTCAAGTGGCTTGTTACATTAGCTGAAATGATCCTTATCTTATTTTGTAGACTGACAAGGACAAATTCTGAAACCATGTTTGAAACAAATGACATAAATGTGATGGAAAAGTTTTATGTAGAGACATTAGTGTTTTTCAGTTACTAAGGTAGCTTTTATATTGGCCTGAATAACAACAGGCTGCTTTACTAAAAACAATGATCAATCATGCCTAGTGGAAATGAAACCAAGGTTAATTATGGGGTGGGGATCATGGAAACTATAATGAACCATAGTGCTCGTAACACGAAAACATCCCATTCAAAAAACAAATATATTCAAAATGTTCAGGAAGGAAGGTCATAAAAGAAGTACTCTTCTTTTTTGTAGGTATTATGGTGGGCTTTTTTATGGTTTTGTTTAGTTTTCTTTTCAAACTGTTATGCTGTATTTATCGCAAACAATGTAATGTCTCCTCACAAGAGCCATCAGGATGGCCTGATGCTGGAGTTCTTCAGTGCTGTCTGAGGTTCTTTTTGTGTTCACATGATAAAAGAAATGGAAGGAGAATAAGTGAGTGGAAAATTAATGTATCCTTGTGAGCCATTTAGCCCACAAGTAAGGGGAGCTGTGTATCCACTTGTTGAACACGATTAGGACACAGATGTGGCACATAAAACATTTTGTTTTGCTTGGTTAACTCTCAGATGGATTTGTTACAGCATCTGAAAGATGCACAGGAATTGGTAGGGTAGAAGCAATGGGTTGATTACTACTTGACAGGTTTTATGTCAGCTTAAAGCAATGAACTACAGCGCTTGCACAGTTGAGCTAAGAGTGACATGCAGCTGAAGGGCAGGGCTGCTTTTTCCTTTGCTTCTACCTGTTTCTGGTCTTGCTTTTTTTGTCTATGTTTGTGTGTGTAGGGTGGTGGTGTTTGTTTTTTTAGTTTATGTAGCTGCACAAAATAATCAAATATCTGCTAATCCAGTAGTGGATTAATTTCTAGGAAACTGAACTTGCATGTCTCTTCATTGTTAATGTTTAGCTTGCAGCTAAGTACTAACCTATTAAATACAAGGTTTGTTGATCTAAGATAATCATGAACCCTTTTTTGAAGACAACTTGCATCTCATTTCTGTTTTAATTTTGAGATGCACACTTTCTAAAAGGGGGTTACACCTAAGAGGACATATTAACTTTTGGTCCTAGGACTGACAAAGCGCTGTTGATGTTTGACTGCTGCCTTACTACCCTCACCTAATGCCAGGTACTTCCTCCCAGTGAGTCACTGGTATCACCAATATGATGAGTGCCTGGTGTATCACTAACATGCAGTCCAATGCAGTTCTGATTTAAATGTCTTATCTTCTTATGTAAATGACATAAGGAGCTATAAAAACAGATGGCAGACTTGGTAACAAAGTCCTTTCTATTTTTTGTCACCTACTGTCAAGTTTATGGGTTCATGAGTGTCACTTCCATATACTTCTTGTTAACTTGTGTAGAAGAAGAGCTCCACACTTTTGTGCTGTTGGGTCTTCGCAGTTTAGTTTAGCTGCTTGTTAATCTGACAAGAGTGCTTAACATTTCATTTTGTAATTCAATCTCTCTTTTTCTGAGCTTCTCCCTGTGATTCTGGGATGGGAGGCATACATTGGAGATCTTATGCATATTAAAGATTTTAAGATTTTTTTAAAAAAACAATCTGGTTTGTGCATGGTAATGAAATAACAATTTTCATTTAAGCTGTAGTATCAAACAAATAATTCATAGTGAATTCCTGGCCATAGAGGTTACAGATAAAGGGGATGTGTGTGCACACAATCTGAAGGAGCATAATAAAATCTGTGAGTCATGTCTGTCTGAAATGCATAATATTTCAATGGTAAGGAAAACAGGGCTTTTATGAGCTTGGAAATTAAGAGCATAGATGTGTTTTCATGAAAATGTACTTCGTTAATTTTTTTCCAGCTAATTTATATCAGATACCATTTTGTTTATTAAAATATTGCATCTGGTTTACAAAATGTTAAACATTCAGTCTCTGAAGTTGGACCTTGCTGAAGACTTGCTGACCTTGAAGAGTACAAACAGAACAGTGCTGTTTACATCTTGTTGCCAACAGTGTTGGCTAAAACTAGGTGTACTGAAGTGGCTGGTTTTGAGTGTAGCTTCTGGGTGAATGTAGTTAGCCAACAGGATTTGCAGGGAAGCAGGGTTGAAGGATGTTTGGTAAGTGTGAGAGGCTTGTTTGGATGCAGGCTTGTGCTCAGTACAGTTGTAGCATAAATCTAGAGCATGCCTTCTGTTTGCAATTTGTGCAATATTTCTTGTATTGTGGGGAAAGTGGGAAGTGGTGGCAAGCTTTGGGTTTTTATTTTTTATTTTTTTCCCCGGAATAGAGGCTACTCTAGTAATTGATATACTGTATGGTGGTATTGTATATAGGCTTCCACTTTCAGACCTATCATGCCAGGATATATGCCCAGAAAACACATAATCCTCACTTGAATTTTTATATTTAAGTGAATAAAAGAAGTCTTTTCCAAGAGAATGGGGATAGGAGAAATTGTTCTGATGGATGTGAAGCACAGCTTTCTCAGAGAATAGATTGCCTGTGACTTGTCAGTAAGTTTTAATGAACAGTTGTAAAAAGTTAAATAACCCTCAAAAAACTCAACAACCCCCTGCTCCCAAAATTTATCCACAAATGGATCACTCAAGAGACCCTGGAGGAAACATGAACATTGTCCCAAATATTCTGGATCTCTTTTCTGCTCAATGAATAGAGGATGACACTTGATGTGAATCACTGACAAAGCAGGTGCACACAGGGTGCTAATGTATTTTGGTTCGTCTTTTGTGGAAGAATGGTGCTGTACAACTTGTGATTTCTGCCAAGCATAGAGGGAAATTCTGTTCAAAAAATGAGTCTTCTAGATACATCAGAACCTCTCTAAAATCATGGCTACAGTCTTGAGGATGTATGGACTGGGCTAGAACACAGACTGAAAAGGAAGAAAGACAATTATCAGCCTGCCAGAATATGAGAAGAAATCATGTAACTGCTAAACTCAGTGTTGGGAGCACAAGTACTCTTCTTCCTATTTTTAAGATTAATTGGAATTGCTTGTTTCTAAATTTAATCTTGACTAAGTGGCAACTAAAATATGGCTATTTCAGTCCCTGGATTTGCAATGTGAAAAAGAAAATAAATTATGATCTCATTAAGAAAGAATAAGTAGGTGAAAAAGAAATGATGTTGCAATCACGTAAAATGATGTTACTTCTTTCCAAATTCCTGGTAAGTAGGAGCAAGTGATCTAGAATACTTGCATGTTCACAATATAAAATTTAAGCATAGTTACTATTACTTATTGTTGCCAAATCACAGAAGAAAATGGATTATTCAGTTGTGTTACCGTTAAACTGATGAGTGGAAAATGCTTTAGCACTGATGGTTTCAACTTCCATGTCATGTGCTAGAGATGTAATGTTGCCAGTGGTGCATGGTGTCCCCTGCCCTCCCAGCTTAAACAACTTTAGCACTTGTATGGACTTCAAGTTCCATGTTCAAAACCCTTAGATACAATGTAAAGTGTTTTATAGTGCACATAAATCAGATGGAATAAAACATAACAGAACTAAAAAGTGTATGTTGTAATAGGATTTTGACTTATGTGCAAGAAGAAAGCTCCAAACCAATAGAAATCATGCCAGATTCTCAATGCAGCTAGGTGCAGCTGCAAAAGATGAGATTCCTGAACTAGGAGAGGGGATTTGGAGAGAAGACTAACTGATGCTTGGGAAGTGTTTTGAGGATGTTTTATGGTTATGATCTTAAAAAGCATGAATAATGGGTCAAAACAAAGTTTGTAGAGAAAATGAAACTTTAGAAATGTAAAATTTATCCTAAATCACTCGGACTTTTTTTTTAGTAACTACAAAAGGGAACATAAAATGACACTGAAGTTCCTCAGGGTATAGACAAAAGGATGATGTACAGAAATTGTGTTGAAAATATGTGTATTATATTAATAGAATACATTTCATCTTTTTATAAACAAGCATGTATGTCTTGGGGAAAAAAGGAAATATAAGGAGATAGAAATCTAATCACATAGAACCAGCGGTACTACTACCAATAATTCAGGAAGGATTAAATGCTTTGTTTTTGTTTTGGAAAAGTACTAATTTATACAGCTAACTGATAATTCTTTTCCATTTTGCTAGTAGTCTTTGTTGAAGTAGAATATTTTTATCTTTGATTTCAATCAGTATATTTGGATTGAGTTTCTGCAAGATATTTTAAAACTTATCTGGACAAATCATCTGTAACATTGGTATAGCCTAAATCTTGGAGCATTAGGGAAATTCCAGATGAAGGTTAATAGTGTTGTATCAGTGATTAAAAAGAACAAAGAATGGAAGCATGTTCAACCTAAGACCTGCATTTTAAGTGTAAAAAGTAATATAATTAATTCTAATCAGTAAAAATAATTTTAAAAAGCACAATCAGAGTAGCTTTTTAGTTTTTAATTAAATTCCAAGTGTATCTGATATTACTTGAAGTTAGAACTTTTTCAGCTCAAAATCTTATACTCACTCATTAGTCCCAGATGAGACTTGCATAATCTCTCTGGAATGCATGATGATCTGCAGTAAATGAAATTAGTAATTACCACAAAGTTAAGAGTTGTGCAAGGTATGCAGAGTTATGTCTAAATCCTGGCATTTTAGAGACCTTAGGGGAGTGAGGTTGGGATTCACACTCTGCTCTCTTCTTGATGTCAGTTTTAGGTTGGACCTTTAAGATCAAGGATCAGGAGGTTCTTCTACTAGAAGTAAAAGTTCAGTAAAGTGCTTATTTCTCCTTGCCCTATGAGTATGTATACACATGTTGGTGTAATAATGGTGGTACTTTTGGTTCTCTGGTGGCAGTTGCTCAGGTGTCTTGGTATTAGAGATGTATTTCTGCTAAAGTCCCTCAGGAATCAGTTCCTAGCCCCACACTCTTTAATGTTATTAACCTGGAGGAAAGCTATACAGTGGTTAAGATCTCTGGTGATATGGAATAAAATTGGCAGTTGTCAAGATTCATGTGAAGGTAATGATATTATTAGGAAGCCAAGATGCAATTTGTGAGTTGAAAATTAGTAGAATTAAGCATTTCCCCTGTAAATACAAACAACTTGCGAAATTAAATGTTTAGAGACTGTAATGGTAGATGATCCAGAAATGACTGTAAAAATACTGCCTAAGCAGTTCTACTGTAAAATAAAAGCTGGGAGAAGTCAACAGAATAGCAAAGAAATCTTTTCAAATAAGACCTGAAGTGTGTCTTTTCAGTGAGGAAAACATGGATGAAAGCTGCCACCAGGCAACAGGAGAGAAAACTAATGAAACAGCTGTGAAAAATATGGCAGAAGACTATTTGAGACTACTTACAGAGAAAAAGGTTGTGACAGGAAGATGATATTTTCTATGCAATGTATTGAAGCATCTGTTCTTTGGGTTTTGCTCTTGTTTGTATCAACATTTGGCATTAGGGCATGTGGTTGCATCCTACTTGAGAAAGGAAAAAATGAAAGCTGGTGTTTAATTCCTTAGCTAAAGGATGGGAGTTCAAAAGTGCTGTGTTTTAAGTTGTCATTCTTGCATTCTGTTGGTAACATGCCTCAGTTTCCTCATCTGAATAAAAGGCCATGAGGGTAAGAGATTGAGTTGAGTTTGAAATAATTAAATACTGTGAGATACTTTCAGGAAGATATTTCTAGATCTAAATTAGTAGTGTAATGGTGAAAGAAAAGCATAATCTGAGATGTTTCACTGTTGGTTATTTTTCAGGATAATTAATTTTTAAAGAGAAGGATAAGGGGAGAATCTATCTTTTATTGGGTAAGCTTCATTAAAGACATGCACATAGCCCATCAATAATGAGACTCTTCGTCTCCATGAGCTTCCTTGTCTATTCATTTTTCTTTCCCACCTGCACGCACAATGGTGGCTGTTTGCTCCCACATACATTCAACAATGCATCATTTGTAAGCTGGCCCTCATTCATTTCATCCCTGTTTGAAAGGCCTGACAGAAAACCCTGTGAAAAGCCTTTCAATGCAAATGCCAGTTTAATGACTTGGTTCATTCAGCGGAGGGTAATCTGAGATAACTTGACTTGTCCTCACTGCAAATACAAGAAAATGTTTTCATAAAGCCTTGGACGTGTCGTGTTTTTTAACAAGATGCTTTCAGTTTGCAAACAGAATGTAGTGACTTTAGTTTTTTGCTTAAATAAAATCTTGGCATTTTTCTGCATTGTCAACCTCCCACACCTCTGGAGGAACACACTAGAACAACCTTCCACACACTGGAACCCACCCATGTGTGGGTTCCTGTTGCCCTTGCTCTGTGTCCTCTAAAATTCACCTGCCTTTTAAAGGTTGGATTGTCTTCATTTCCTTGGCAGACCAGCAGTTCCTCATGAGGATAAACCATTGTTTGATTGGCTCTATATGAACATGTTTAAATATCAAATTATTGGGAAATTACTAGTGTAGCTACTCTTGTTAAAGCCAAAGAACAAACACATTTAGTCTGTTTCAAAAGCCTGCATTGTGGCTTGGTCTTGGGACGTGTATTCTTATATTAATTCTCATTTCTAAATCATTTGTTTACTGGATTTTCTCACAGAAAGATGAGACCAAAGTTATGAAAACAAAATAATGGATCTCTCTAGGCAATTTGTGTCTGTTTGGGACAGAATTTGATGACAATGGTTGTAGCATTGATGTTATAAAACAAATTACAGAGTTTATTTTCTGTTTAAGTTTAAAAAACCCACATTAGAGTTATTGCAAAGCTTTGAGGAACTGACCAGGGATAGAATCAATGGGGCTTACACAGACTATGATAATTTATTAAAATTAATCATGACATAAATTGAGAGCAACTGCCTTTCCTGTAGGTTGTTTGACCAAGATTATGAATATAGCAGTGGGATGTCTTTTCTGTGACAGACCTCTATGAAGCAAGAGCATAAATTTCTCATATCAAGTTTGACCATTTTTCTTAGTGTTGCAAAAGTGATTCCAATATAATATTCATTTCAATTGCTTCCTCCACTTGCACATTAATGTTCCACAAATGGTAGTAAAATATTTTAAATTGTCTTCTGTTTCAATATAATTTTTGAAAGAGATATTTAACTAATGTTTTGAATCTGATGGATACTGTCAAATCAGTAATGGAATATGCCACAAGAGTGCCAGACTTGACATTTTCTTGTTGTTGCTAATCAATATTAGACACAGGCCACTCATTTTGGTGGTAGCTCCTCTAAGTGCATGGAAATCAGACTGGATAAGTGGAATGTAAGACTGAGTATTCTAGAAAGGAGAAGAGGGAAGAAAACAAAGCACCTTTAGTGTTATCAAGTTTCCTCTAAGTCTTTGATAACATGTTCCTTCTGGAGTTGTTCTTAAAATTAAAAAAAAGGCACAATATTTTCGGTGTCATTTGATTAGGCATGTTTCTTAGTATGGTAACATGCTGGTTTCAGCTGGGATGGAGTTAATATCTTTCACAGATGTTGTGAAAGTTTGGGGCTGTGTTTTGGACTTGTGCTGAGCACAGGGTTGATAATACAGAGATATTTTTGTTATTGCTGAGCAGGGCTCACACAGAGCCAAGGCCTTTTTTGCTTTCCATGCTGCCATGGTGGTGAGGAAGCTGAGGGTGCATGGGAGATTGAGAGGAGACACAGCCAGGACAAATGGCCCAAAGTGACCAAAGGGATATTCCAGACCATATAGCATCATGCTCAGCACGTATAGTGGAGGGAAGAAGGAGGAGGAAATAGGGGACGTTTGGAATGATGGGGTTTCGTTACAAGTAACTTTTATGTGTGCTGGGGCCCAGCTCTCCTGGCTAAATGCCTGCTTGTCCATGGGAAGAAGTAAATTAATTAATTCTTTGGTCTGCTTTGCTAGTAGGCCTAGCTTTTGCTTTCCCTTTTAAACTGTTATTTTCTCAACCCAAGTTTTCCAGCTTTTATCCTTCCGATTCTCTCCATGATCTCAGTGGGAATGAGGGAGTGGGTCAGTGTACTTGACTACTGGCTGGGGTTAAATCATGACAGGTAATTAGGTAATTGCATTCTTTATATTTATAGTGTTTAGCCATATGTGCTCGTTACTAATATTTCATAACCAGGTGATTAGTTTTGTCTCTATTTTACTGAGGTAGACTGAGTCAAAGGCTAAGACATTAGTCTAAATCTTGATAGAGCTGGTTTTGGGACAAGTAGCAGTTTGTGCTTCTGTGGCCAGAAACCTAAACCTGTCTTGTGAATCAGCTTTTAAAAATTGGTGGGAGACACACCCCATCTATTCCAAGCTCAACAACTTCAAAAGCAACTCCACTGAAGATCTTCAATTATGTGTGTCCCGTAGAAGATTCAAATATGAGCCTCTTGAATGAAGTATTCACCACTACAAATACTCTTTTAAAATTAGTACCCAAGTATATATCAGCTCAATTACCTTCAATCTCTTTGCTTCTATTCTGTGCTATAGGAATTCTATTAGGAAAAATAACAGAGCACGTGCCACAATACCCATGGATAGGCTGTGCTTTTGTGTGTTGCGTTTGGTTGCCCTTGGCACACACACAGACACAAATGAAAAATGAAACACTGTAGCCTCTACTATTATGAAGCGGAGCAGAGCTGTGTTAGGAAATGACATTCATATGATTAACAGCAGAAGCATTTGACAAAACATATTGCATTTAGCAGAAAAAAAAAGTATTGATATTAAAGGTGACAGAGTATTGTTAGTTGATCTTTGAGTCTAAACTTAATTATTCTTATATGAATATATCTTCTTTATGGGTAGATGGGGTTTTTTGGGTTTGTTTTTGTTTGTGTGCTTTTTTTGCATCATGCATTGTTTCATTGTTTTTCCATTGGACTGACGGTGTGCTCATGTGACTTTCATTAACAAGTAATCTGATGGGGTATTGATCTAATCTAATTTGTGTTATTAAACTATCTTGTGTAATTTAGAAAAATCCATGTCTTTTTGCAGCGCAAAATTATACTCCTATGTGTGAAAGGAGAAATAGCTGCCTCAAATGGTTCATGGATTGAACAGATAAATTTATCCTGACTTGTCCAAAGTGAGAAAGCAGGCTACAGTGATAGGACCATAAATAGTGACTTTTAGGCTTGTAAACTTCAACTTTGTGCTGGAATTCAATCTCTTTTTCAGTACACACCACTGAGATTGCTCTAGCGTAAGGGAAGGAATGACCCCTGTGACTGAGCTATTGCTGATGTGAAATGTACTGCATCTGAATACCTGAAGTCTGTTTGACCTTCCCTAAAGCACATCCTGTGTCAACTGGATAGGCAGCAGGCTGGTACCAGAGCATATATAACTACTGTCCTTCTGCTGCGCCCTCCTTGCTGGCTCAAAGGCAAGGCAGTTTTCAGTTGGGCAGCTGGCAGTTTATCCAAGGGATACGTGCCTGTAGGTATCTGCATTTATGAGAGGGGGGAGTATGTGGTAAAATGAAAATTAAGCAGGAATGCTGTGGATTTGTTCTTGTTTGGCACAAATGAGAAATCCCTGTGGTAGGTGTCCCTGTCCTCATTTTTCTGTTGTTTTTTGGATAATACCTGGTACTAAAACCGAAAAAATGCAGCTATTAAACTAAATAAAATGATGACAAGGCTCAAAGATTCACTAGGTGAGTCTTTTAACTCCCCAGGAACAGGAGGATAACTCAAAAATTTAAAGAACTTGTCATTTAATCTGGCTATTATAAATGTATTTTAATTGAAAAATAGATTGGATTCTAATAGTTCTGAGGCACTTTGCATTTTCAGTTGTTTTTTCTTTAGGGAGAGGATACTATGATAGGTATTTCAGAAATATCAACTCACTGAGCATTCTTACAGGGATATGCAAATTCTGTACTTCAACCTGGACCACAAGTAAACTTGTTGCTAGTCCTTTCCAGTTTCTCAAATGTTCCATTCTTCTGGGACAGCCTGCATTTTCCTAAGATCCTAGGATCATAGAATATGCTGTATTGAGAGGTACCCATCGGCATGATTGAGTCCAACTCCTGGGTATGCCCAGGACATTCCCAAGAATATTACCACATATCTGAAAGCATTGTCCAAATGCTGTTTGAACTCAGACTTGGTGTTGTGACTTTGCTGGGGAGGCTGTTCCAGTGCCCAACCACTCTCTGGGTAAAGAACAATTTCCTGATATCCAACCTAAACTTCATGGCATATCCTTGAGTCTTGTCACTGATCACAAGAGCGAATAAGATCTGCCCCTCTGCTTCCCCTTGTGAGGGTGTTGAGGACCACAGTGCCATCTCACCTGAGTCTCCTCTTCTCCAGGCTGAACAGACCAAGTGACTTCAGCAGCTCCTCATACAGCTTCCCCTCCAAACCCTGCTCCATCCTCATGGCCCTCCTTTAGACACTCTCTAATAGCTTTGTTATTTTTATGTTGTGGCACCCAAGACTGCCCCCAGCACTCGAGGTGAAGCTGCCCCACTGCAGAGCAGAGGGGACAATCCCCTCCCTTGCCCAGCTGGTGATGCTCTGCCTGATGCCCCCAGGACAGGGTTGGCCCTCCTGGCTGCCAGGGCCCTGCTGACTCACATCCAACTTGCCATAAACAGAACCCCCATGTCCTTTTCATGTGGCACTGCTCTACAGCCTCTCATTTCCTAATCTATATGCACAACCAGGGTTGCCCTGTCCCAGGTGCAGAATCTGGCACTTGCCCTTGTTAAACTTTATATGGCTGGTGAATGTCCATCTCTCTGCCTTCCAGGGAGTTGACAGCTCCTATTAGTTTCATGTTGTCAGCAAATTTACTATTTCTTTGAGTCCCCCAAGCCAAGTTTTAACAAAGATGTTGAGGAGAGCTGGCCCAGGGATGGAGCCCTGTGGAGCCCCACCAGTGACCAAATGCCAGGCTGATGTCACCATATTCCCTTTAAGTCTTTGTGCCTGACCTGTGAGAGCCAGTTGCTCACCCATTATGGGATGTGTCTATCCAGTTGTGTGCTGGATGTTTTGTCCAGGATACTGTTAGAGACAGTATCAAAAGCCATGTTCAAGTCCAAAAAGATGACATCTACTGGCTTTTCTAGATCAGCTGGGTGGGTTATCCTGTCCTAGATGAAAATCAAGTTCAACAAGTAGGATTTTGCTCTCATAAAGCTGTGCTGGCTGTACCCAATGACTGAGTTGTCCTCAAGGAGTTTTTCATCACCTCCTGGAATAATCTTTTCCATACTTCTACCAGGCACTGAAGCGAGACTGGCAGGCCTGTATTTTCTGGGGTTGTCCTTTTTGCCCTTCTCAAGAACCAGGACAATGTTGGGCTGTTTCTTGTCAGCTGGGACCCCTGTGGATTCTCAAGATGGATCAAAAATTGAGAGGGACTGTGGTGATATTAAATAGCACCTTGAGGATTCTCAGATTGATCTTTTTAGGCCCAATAGATTTGTAGGGATGCAGCTGGAGCAGCAGGTCCTACACAAGTTCAGGGTCGACTGGGGGTTGATCAATCTCATAGTCATGGTCCTCCAGCTCAGGGCAGTGACACACCCTTGACCCATCATCTATGTCATTCTCATCTTAGGGTACAGGTAGATCTCATTTCTTGGGTTGCTTGTAAAGATAGTAACCAACACCATAAGGCATAGAGAAGACTTGTATTTCCTTCTAGGGGTCTTCAGCAAAATCATTTTGCAGGCCCTGGAGAAGGAATTGAATTGCTATTGTACAGTGAAAAAAAAAAAGGTTTGCCTATATTTTTTCAGGGGAGAGTGAAGTAAAAGGCTTATAAACATCTGGTATGTAAATCATACAGAAGGGAAGTAATATAACTGAGGAGTAACAGAGCATGCAGGTAGAAATGCTTGAGTCCTAGTAATGTAATCAATTGAACTTATTTGTCTCTGCTGCTAAAAGCAGTGTGTGCTCATAGCTCAAAAACAGGCAGTGAGTCTATGTGCCAGAGCAAACGAAGTCAGTCTGCTCACCTCCTAAATAGGCATGTGTTATGTATGTACATATATATTCATATACCTGCAGTCACATGCCTATATTAAGCTAGGAAAAGAAAGGCAGGAAATTTTGATACGAGCCATGAGAAAATCAGTTTTGCAGAGGGGACTGTGACACCAAATGCTGATCATAGATATATCTATATATATATATATATATCACTGTGTGAAAGGAGTCACACTTGTGGACACTTAGCTCTAAAAAGCCTAATGGAAAGACCCTACAGGATCTCAAATGGGTTTTTGATGCAGAGTGAGATATACTACTATAAGAGACTCTGCCTTTAATAAATTTACAGGCTGTTGTGCTTTTAGTTTGAATTCTAAAAATATTTCTTACTACAGAACTATTTCAATTATGACATAGTTGAGCTCTAAAGCCACCAGGTAAAGGCTTGGAACAGTAATTGCAAAAAGGAAGCAGTCTGAAATCATGTAAATTGAATGAGTGAGGAAATGAAGAATGATCTGTTGAGCAATGAAACTGAGTGGAGGGGAACAGACATGGTAAATGTCTCAGTAGATGTGAAAAGGAAGGGGGAAATATTTTTGTGTAATGAAGAAACAAAAGTAAAGCATCAGCAAAACCAATCCTCCTATTTGTTGTATGCATTTTTTAGCAATGTTTTAGACTACAGAATGAAATATTTGACTGTTAATTTTTGAAAGATTTTCAGGAGGCTTTTACCTGGTACCTTAGTGATGGGAAGTAACATATGGAAATCAGGAAGTTTCATCTGAATTTTCACTTCCAAAATCCTTATTTCTTCCAAATACTTTGCTAGGGAGTAGTCTGGTGTGTAACGCATCTTTAGACACATTACTTCATACTGTATAATATTTTTTCAGAAATTGTTTGCCTTGCAATAGAGAGATTGGAGTTTTTATGTGTTTCTCAGTGAAGGTGATTATTTTTGATAAGGTGCCAAAAAAGTTTTTTTAGACTATGCAGATAAGCTAGGCACAAAGCTGCTTCTCATGTAATGTATTTATTATTATTTCATTGAAGAGTATACGTTGAGTCTGAATGCATTTAATCAAGTCTTCATACTCAGAACAGGTTCTTTGGTTTTATACATGTGATGGAATATCTTGGGTCAACCTTGGGTTTGATTCCTTTTCTAACAGGCTCAGAGGTAAATTTGCCAAAGCCATGTAGTAGCTTCATGGAAAATCTAGGAAGTTTTATTTAGATGATTTTCAATATTTTTTCTTGCTATATTAAAAAAAAAAAACTAACCCAAAAACACAACAAAATAAGAGAAAAATCCCAAACCAATCCCAAAACTAGCTAACCAAAGAAACACCAAAGTATTTTTAAAAAATTGTCATTGAAATGGACCATCACTCAAGTAATGAACTTGAGTGCTGGTCATTAGTGTGAGATAGAGAGCCCAAGAGAATCTTGAAACTCTGAGGTTCTGGAGTTCAGACAAAGAGAATTTCAAGACAAGTTAAGTTCAGGCAAGTCAAACAAATTTTATTTGCAGTGGACAGTAACTGTAGCTATGACTCTCTTCCTCTCTTCCAATTCTTAGGCCGAGCTAGAATTAAGACTTTGTGTTTGAAATTTTGGAGTGCTTTTAAATACTATCAGATTCAGATTATCATGTAAACACTGAATTTTGATTGCTATATTTCTGCTATACTTTCATTTCAAGGATCTGCAGAAGTGACACCTCTGTTGACAAGCTGAAGATGCATTTTTAGGTTTTTATGATATGTTTCCCCTAGTATTACAGGCCTTTAAATGGAGTTCCCTAAGTCAGATTTTATCAGCTATCTAATTTATCACAGCTTAATGGTAGTTGTTAAGAAACATAACATGAGTTCTTGACATTGTTTGTTATTTTACAGAAAAAAAATATATATATATCTCCAACTGCTTTATGACATGAATTTGCAGCTTCCTTGGATCTGATCCTGTGAAGTGTTTAGCTGCTGTTAAGATTAGTAATGTTATTTACTTCTCCCAAATGTAAGAGTTTTCAGAGTATTTATTGAAGTGGTTTTATCCGGTTTTGTTTCTGTACAAGTCATGCAGTCAATTTTCGGGATTTAAATGCGCCATTTGTTATTTTAGCTTTCACTGACATGTCAAGTGTATCGTTTTCAGAACTCATCTGTAGCACTATTTCAAATTTGATACTTTCCTAACTAAAAAGAAAAGCTGCATGGCTTGTTTTCGTATATTGTATGAATATTTATAATTTTTCTGCATCTTTATAAATTTGAAAACAGTGAGATGAATGAAAGTAGTGAGTCAGAGAGGACAGTGTGTGTGATACTAACAGAAATTTATTATTCAATTTCTTCTTAAGACCTGATGACTTAAAGGATGCAGTCCACATTCATTCTGTCAGATCTTTAACACTCAGTAAGATTGGAGATTTAGGTTTTTCCACTTTGTGGAGGCCCTTGGATTACTCCCAAACCAGTGTATAAAACCTGAGAGAGAACTTATAAATACACCACTTAAATTTGTATCTTTCACTTGTTTTGTTCCTCTCTGGAAATAAACTGCACTATTTCCAGAAGTTGTGTTTTTCTTTCAGATGTCTGAAACTGCTCAGCTTTGTATAGAAATGTCTAGACTTTAGTGCTATAAAGGCCAGGTTACATATCTAGCTTAGAAATTATACTGCTATAATAGGCTCTTACCCTTCTTCTCTCTTCCCTGTCTGAGCTTGGATTCCATTTTTTCTCTCCTTTTGCTTTACTTCAGTGACTCATTGTGTTCTGCCTAGTGTACCCTGAAGCCTAAAACTTGATGCCAAGTTGATTTATCACAGTCATGAATTTCTAGAAACTTGGTTCTGCTGGTTAGTCAAGAGAAGGGAAGCTAAAGAAAAAACATGAACAAATGAGAACAGTTTTGTGTGACCATCATTTTCAAATCACTATCATGTTTAAGCTTTTAATTATTGGTTCATTTGGCTATTTTTTTAGAAAACCTATTTGCAGATTTCTTGTACCTTTTCTGAATTAACTTGAAGACAAACTGCATTAATCTGAGAAGGTACAGGATTTTGGCAGTGCATTATTGCCACTAGCCTCTTCATATCTAGCTGGAATAGTGGATTCTGTAGTTGGTCAGTAGTGGTTCCTTTCACGCTTGATCCCTCTTTTGAGATGCAGTATCCTAAGTTTATCTAATCTGCCAATCTTCTTTATAGAGTGCAGTGGGCTTGGAAAGCTGAAGGAAGGACTGCAGAATCATTGTAAACCAGGAGTATTCTCTACAGTTACAGAATACACTTTTTACTCTCTGTGGAAGATAAGACTTATGTACTGTCTCCTGGGAGAGTCCTTATTTTTGAGAAGGAGGTGTTTATTTAAGAAGATCTGTCCCAAAAATGTTTTCAAACAATATTCAAGTGTTATTGAAAGGGGTAACTTTTCTCCTTGCTTTGCACCGGCCTCATTTGTAGCCTTCAATTATTGTGAATTTAGCAGGGTGTGTTCATTAGTATGCAGAAAAAAATTTTCAAAATATTAATAGCTTATTTGGCAAATAAGCTATGGTGACTCTTACTACCCAAATCTGTGGAGAGTTGAATCAGATTTTGTTTATCTGTGGACACTTCTTGTGTGTTTTCTACTATCACATAGCTTATGATCAGTAAGGGGGAAACAATATTGCAAATACTTTCAGTCTGGAAGACAGATACCCTAGGACTGATTAAAAATCCTCAGTTTTGTGAAAAGAGGCATCTTTAAAATCTGGAAAATGACAAGGATTTGATGAGCTTCTTCATTTCCATTCCAAGCCAAACCCTCTGCATGGTTGCTGTAAAACTGGCTCATTGGTCTCCTTTGGGGCCAGTCTGGTTTGTGATCTTATAATATGATGAAATCCAGTAGCAGATAAAATGAATTCATGGCTGATAGTAAAATAAAGACTTATTTAATATATTAGCAGCATCTTAACTTCAGGATCTGAGGTGAAATTAGTGCAAAATTGGGAGGATATTGACTGAAAATATATACGTTCTATACATTCATTGAACTTTTTACCCTAATTGCTACTGTCTTCATAAACTTTCACTGTCCATGAAAGGTCCATGTTGGGCTTAAGGTATGACTAAGGCCCTACAAACAAAGTAGCATTCAGAGCCAATATTTTTGGGTGTCTTGCAATTTAGACTCCTGGGCTGACCAATCTGTTAGTTATTTAAAAATGGCATAATCTGTGAGCTAGCTACATCCCTGCTGAAACTGAGAGAACATTGCTGGAAATGGCTGTGATATCAACTGTTAGAGAAAATATTTATCATTCTCCTAGAACCATAGAATGGATTGGGTTGGAAGGACTTTCCCCATCTCAGTCAGGGAATAACTATAGAGGAATCAATTCACTAATGACTGATGTTGCAGAGCCCTTTGTCTTGCTTAAGGCTTTTCATCATTTATTTTTATGTTCTTATGTTGATGTCAGTAAGGAAAGGAGAAAAGGAAAACTTAATGACAAAATCAATTCTGATCAAACCAAGGTAGGCAATCCAAGCATCATAAATTCAGGAAGCCCAAATTTGGTTTTCATGTAGTAGTCAAGACATTTGTGCATTAGACACACAAAAGTTGAAGATTGAAATCAGAACTGAATTTATGGCTTTTGAGGGAATCTTGAATGGGATTTTGGCCTAATTTTTTACAGTAACTTTCTATATGTATGCACGTATTTATATTGTACAAACAAAAACCCAAACAACTCTACTGTTTATTCCAAAGATGATAAATATAAATCACGCTGTTTATCTCACCAGAGGGATGTCTTATGAAGATATGCTCCTCTGTGTTCTTTGTAGTAGGTTTTTCATCATTGCTATTACAGCCTTTTCTGCCTGAAATCCTGTAGTGTTTTTCACCCCCACTTAGAGTTTCAATTTGTTGACTGGCCAAGGATTTGTCAGGATTGTGAGTAGTAGATCCACTTCCCACTTAGATGATTTTTTAATGTAGGGTAGAGATGCACATGAATGCACCTGTTGCTTAAATTTTGCAGTATTATATTTTCCCTTAAAAGATACAGCAGCCTTTTAAAGAATGTTTAAATTACATGTTCATGTGGCAAAATCTGAGAGGAGCATGACTGTACCTCTAGGCTGACTCTTATGTACAGGCTGGCACAAGGCACTTGCAGGGGCTTTTGAGATCAAGTTTAGGCCCATGTTACATTTGGCTGAAAAAATCTCCAAATGTGTGCTGGCTAAAATGTCAGAGAAAAAAAGACCTCTTTTCCTTGTGAATAGAGAACTATTTTTTTTTTATCTAGAATTAGAATCATTAACAGTATAAATCATCTAGGGAGGTTCTGTGTGAAGTGCTTTCTTGGGAGGAATGAAAGGTTCAACACAGTGTTAATACAAGTGTAAGTGGTCCTACTGTAGACAGTTTAATTTTTTTGCCTTCTTTGGCTAGAAGAAGATTGGTTAATGCTTCTTTAGTGAATGCAGCTGCTTGAAGAAAAGCAAACAGAGAAAACAATGACTTTTCTTGCTGATATAAAATGCAAAGTACCATGCCAAAAGAGGCCTTTTAAAAATTCTTTAATAATAGTCTCAATTTTCAGTAACTCTTTTAAAGCAGGAAGAAGCAGCATAGCATTCCCAGGATATCTGATGGGTAAAATGACAGTTGACTCCAGACTTGTACCTTATGATTACATAGGTTGACTTTACTTACATTTGTCTGTGGCTTTACCCACATATCAAATGACTGCCTTGGACCATATGTCTGTCTTTTCTGAATAGTAGAGCACTGCTAAAGGGTACAGTTTGTGTTGCAGTTGGGCAATACTTAAAATAGGAAGAAGGTAGAGAGTAATGGAGCTCTGCCACCCACAGCGCTAATTAAATTTATTAATGTGAAAGGAAAACATCCTCACAAGTTACTTAGGGCTAATGGACTTCTGGGGTTTTTTCCTGTTTATTTTGTGTTCAGCAGACTAATAGGCAATGAAAGTACCTATTGCTTTGAGGGTACCTGGTGAGAAGAAACTGAGGATAAGTTTCATTAAAATTCCTTTTAAAATTGAGGAAAATTTGTCTAAGAAGCTTACATTTGAGTTAGATGTTGGCGGAACTTGTTTACTATTCCTAATGAAAGAATGAGTTGTAAGATTTCTAGTGTATCTAAGTATCACTCATACCACTGGAGTTCCTCTTCTGAAGAAATTGCTGTGGTCTGTGGACCCTCCCTGTCCAGGGGGTAGGACTGGGGCACAGGCTGGGGGTAGCCCCAGTCCCAGGGCATCAGACAGCTCCATGGGACAGACAAAGGCTTGGCCAGGATGCTGGCCCTTGGGTGAGGTTTAGGATCAGGCTTGGTAACGTGAACTGGAGTCAGACACTGCTTCAGGATGGCTGGGCATGGCCGTGGGGGTGGAGTGGGACATCAGCATCTTCTGCCTGTTTTCTCTGTGGAGTTTGAATGCAACAGTCGGTGTCATTGCACACCCTGGTCCTGCATTAGACAGAAATCACTGTTTTCTGTCTCTTCCATTTCACAGAAATAAATGCTCATTTTACCCTTTCAAATTCCCATTGTCAGTGATGCTTGCAATTTAATGTTCAGCACTGATTCTTTGCTCTATCTGCCAGGTAATTTAGTACACATGACCACTGCTGCTGACAAAAATGATTGGTTTGAATGAGCAGACTATGAAATTTGTTCTTAGACAATGTATTCCTTGTGTTGTGAGGAAAAAAGGCTTCCTGATGTCAGCCACATGTAAAATCTCAATTTCAATGAGAAAGGAAAATATCCCTGTTTTCAAAAATAGGCAGAATTTTCATAACTTGATAAAGAACATTAGTGTGTTCCTGCTGTGATAGGTACCAGCTTTTTTGTACTTTGGGTGTGTTTGAATATGATCTTAATGTTATTTCTGAATTTTAAAGGTAGGCTCTGATTTTGAGTATTAATATTGGTAATAGGATATAATAGCACAAATTTTCTCTTAACATAGCATTTTGTAACATATAGCTACTTTTGCACAGAAGAATAGTATAAGCTGAATCTATGAATTTGTAAAAAAGGAAAGTGTTTCTAGGAGAAGAACAGGTATGAAATTTCAAGTAAGTCTGAAGTTGAGAGCCCTGATAGCAGAGTTGCAAGACTGGAATGACTATTCAGAATGTCCACCTAATCTTTTCCTTTCAAAATATCCATTCCTCTTTTTCAGCATTTGATTTTTTTGTGTCCCATGGTTGTTTTTACAGTTTCAATAATCTGAGATTACTACATGCTTAGATTTATAGATGATTAATCCAATGAATGACACTCAATAAAATGTTTGTTAGGGTACAGCAGGTTTCATATTTGGTAGGCAAGAATTCTTGCCTTGTTTCTAACAGCAGAATATGGAAGATTTTTCTTTTCTGTCCCTAGCTCTATTCAGCAAATGTACTTCTGGTACAGTAAGAAGCACTTTTGGGGAATGTATCTTTTCCCTTTTTCTAATAATGATTACCCCTGAATATAACCATTATCCCTAACCTTTAATTTGCACAGATGAATGGTTCACTACATATAATTTCATGGCTATGGTACCAGAACTCCTGCGTAATGATTGGTTCATCAGTCCAAGGCTATCTAAGGTGCAAGTCAGTTTACATGCAAAACTATTCCATTACCAGGAGCCAGACACTTATTTTTCTCCCTCCTAAGTCATGCTTTAGCTGAGAGAAGTCAAAGACCAAATCAACATCTGTTAATTGAGAATGCTGGCATTAAATTAAACAAAGAAAGTTTTTGGGTTTGAAAATCTTAGAAAAGCAGTTGCCTGTGATGACTGCAGCTGAGAAGCAGCAGCTGTACTGACTTAATGTAGGAATTTAAAGAACTAAACTGCTCTCAGAATGTTCTCAAAAAGTTATAAGCACTCAGTGAATGTTGACTTTGTTGTATACTTATAAACTGTTTAGTTACTTCTGATAGATCCATATTTCTTTCATCACTAGCTGACCTGTGGAAGGCATAATGACTTGGAGCATTTGCATTTTATTCACATTTTAAGGTCAATTGACAGTCTATGTTACTATTAAATTTCTGAATTAGGCAGTCTGTGGTAAAGAACTTCTACTAAATCAAACTGCTGAAGTGCCAGAAGTAAATAAGACTGCCAATGCAATGGTGGCATGTCAATTTAAAACAGATTGTGATTACAGCACTTTCTCTGTGTCAGCTCAACTTCATGAAGAGAGCCTGAACTCTGCCTCTGTGGGAGTTTTCAAGAACATCAAACTAATCCTGTATATGTAGGCTTGACGAAAAGGTGATGATAGTTACAAACAGTCATCATTAAGGGCTAGTGTGGGACACCTGTGAATGGGCATCTAGACTTAGGTAGAAAGACTGCAAAATGGGCAATGTGACTGTTTTGTGGAACAAGTACATAAAACATAATTTAATTATCTCTGATCTGTTGGAAACTGTCTTTCCATGAGTGGCCTAGTTCCCAGAGGGTGGGAAGATGTAGCCCTGAAAGGTGTGCTTGTGACAAAGTTTAGGTACTGGGTGCTTCTGAAACCCTTCCAAAAAAGCTGTTCCTGACTGTTTACTGCAACTGTGAAAAGACCTGGAGCACTGAGGCAGACCTCTGGCCTCCTTACGTAGGCCCATTTCTTCTCTCTTTGTACCAAATCCTTTCAAATACTGCTGCCTGAAATCGAAATTACCAGATATATCTGGAATTAGATATTAATGATTCTAAGTATGAAGCTACTCATACTAACACCTTACTTGTTTTTATACCTTAATTGTATTCACTCCAAATATGATAGCTTTTCTGATGTTGTATACGTGCATTCAGGTATTTCAGCCTTTATTCCTTGTATGAATAGAGAGTGGGGACATGTCATCTGTCTTTCAGAGGTGAAATGCTCGAATCTTGTTAATCACACTTTAAATGAGAAAACACACAATGCAAAATGCCATGCTTTGAACTCTGGGACTTTGTCACTTAACTGTTGAATAGTCTAAATCAGTTTAAATAATTTTCCCACCATTCAGTTTTTTTTATGTGGTTTTTCATATTATCTCACAAGAGTCTTTTATCTGGATCTCTAATAGAATAATTTTGTAAAGCTACTTTGTGCTGAGACCGGTCCTCATGTATGTCCTGTGGAGGGCAACAAGCAATAGTAAATTATCTGGGCACATCCATGGAGCCTTTGAAATGTCAGAGAGTTCTGGTATAACCCTTCCTGTTCATGTCAGTCTTGGTAATATCCTTTTTATCACTGGGAAAAGGACAGGATTTATAAAACATCAGCAATCCATAGGCAGGATCATCAGGATTGCTCATCAGGAGCAATCCATAGGCAGCATTATTGGATTTACTGACTCTGATGGGACAGCTGATAAGACTTTTCTGGTCAGCAGCCCTCAGGGATATGAGGAAGTCAGCCTTTATTTTTCCTTGAAACAGGCCAGTCTTCTGTTATCTTTGCTTTGACTTTTTCAAGTATTTTGTAGCCTTGGATCATGCACCTCTTCACACCTTGAATTAACATTTTCAGCAAGAATATGAGCCAAGGTCAAGGTCACACCTTAGTAGTGCACTGGGGTGCCAGTGAGACAATGTGCTCTTGAGCAAACCTCCCTGTTCAGTTGGCATATATTCTGGGATTAGGGATGTCTCATGAAGGATACTTATGTATGTGAAGTATGTAAAGCTGAATTTTAAAAATAAACTTCAGAAAGTCAACAGCAAACAGGTTCTGAACACTAAATGATAGATAAAATGCTTCTGTCTATTAGATCTGATTGCACAGAGAAAAGCTCTGGGCTGCTGTGTGTAATGGATCATTAAAGTCAATGAAATCAACTGCCTTAGGTCAATACTGATGTTAGGCCATTCATATTATTTGTAACAGCAAATATTTCATGGTGTCCTTTAAAATTAGAACACTTTCACTGTTATTTTCCCACTTCCATTTCTGTATTAATGAGAAGGAGCATGCTAGTCATATTATTTCTTACCTTTCTTCAGTTCACGCTTTAGATTTTTTTTTGGAAGTTCTTTAAATTGGCATTTTAGTGTCAAAGAAGAAGATAGTTATGGACTTGGGATGGGAGAGTTATTTAGTTTTATGTATGTGATAAAGCAGAGAATCCAAAAAATGTTATGGTTTCTTTAAAGTTTTTTTTCCAGGTGTTTTTCCATTTTTATAATTTTAAATTTATACCTTAGAACCACTGCGCATATGCACATCAGTTGTATTTGCTTTCTGCCATTTGTATTATTCCTGTGTTTTGTTGATTGTTAAAAACATGGTTTAAAAGGGATCTCTCTCAATCTCTTCTTTATCAGTGCTGTTATCCTGCTGAAATTCTGAGGGTGGAGGTTTTATCAGTTGTCCCTTAGCTGCTCCACTCTCCTGATTAACTTTTCTCTAATCAGAACCTTCCCAGATGACAGCAGTGACAACAGGTTATAGTTGTAGCATTATGCAGTATGGAGAGGCATCTCTGACATAAATTTGAACTCCCATTCAAATAGTTGTAGGCTGGAGTTAAATTTCTGCTCAGCTGCCCTTTAGCCTGGCCAAACAAGTTCAGCTCGGGTTTTATGCCCAAAGCACTTAAGCTATTTTAAGATGCTTGTGCCTTCTGCAAATGAATATTTTTGTTCTTTTTCTATGCCTCATTTTGTTTTCTGTCTTTTTACAGGCTCCTGAGCCTCTTCGTTCTTCCTTTGTCAACCTTTTCAGACACAGTTGAACCATAATTCTGTGTTTGTATCATTATGCCTGTAATGTCTTTGAAAAGTGGTTGTAATCTTTAGGTAGAGAGCTCTTACAGTAGTCTTTATGAACTATAAACCACCCTTTTGACAGAATAGGTGTTTTGTCTGTAATATTACTTTCATGGGTAGATACTAATGCAGAATACTTAGTGGATTGTGGGAAATATTTATAAGTGAGCTATTTTGGATTGTTTAAGTTATGATAGCTTGCTACTAATGAGCACATCTAATAAATTGGCAGATAAACAGCAGCTTGCTGTCTTTCAGTGTGTATTTAGAAACCTTCCATATAAATGTCATAAAGATTTTCACAGTGGTATCTCAAGTGCACTGACATATTTGTTATGCAGAGTCAGTGGCTGTCAGATTGTTTTCTTTTAATGCTTACTTTTCACTGTTTGGGCATGAGCTTTCTTGGGAGATAAAATTTTCTAAAAGAAATATCTCTTTTGTCCCTTTTGTGTTTGCTATGAGATAATACAGTGAAAAATTGCCACATAGAATTCTCCAGCCTATGCTTCAGTTATTGGTGATGGAACTATTTTTCAGCTGACATCTAGTTCTGAGGCATAAATATGACTATGAGGATATTATTTATGCAAGATGCCACTTAAGAAGTGGTATATCAGCAGTACTCAGAATATACAGCAAATGAGCTCATAAGAGCTCCCTTTTTTACAGGCTCCTACGTCACAAGAGCTCATTTTGTCTGCAATGAATATGTTTACCAACTCAATGGCAGTGATTAGGAATTTTCAGTTCCACTCAAATTAAGTACATATTAGGTGATGGCACAGAATGAGCTGTCTGACCTCAGTGTCTCCCACCACTCCTGCTATATGCAGCCAGAACAAGTCGTTAGCAGAGGGTTTGAAAAGGGGCCCTAAAGAGTCATATCTTTATGCTAGGATAAAGGGATAAAAAGCAGCCAAAGCAGAAAGATGATGATGGACTATTTGCTGTGGGCACATCCCAGAAGGAATGTTTGAGCTTCTTCAGAATCATGGTGTGTTTTTACAGTGCAAATGCCTGATGTTTCTTTCTGTTAGGTCTGAGTGATGATATCTAGAGTAAAATCCTTGAAGAGAGACATGGGAAGTTTGAAAAAGTCATATACTGTCTTGATAAACCTTGCATTTGTGTTACTATGCTTATGTTTTAGAACTCTGTGTTGAAATGAATTGCTACCCCTCTACAGAAGTACAGTTCACTTCGGGCTTCCACATTATTTTCTCCTGCTATGATTCTCTATTTGTTATTTACCAGTGTAAGAAGACTGGCAATTTCAATTAGCCACAGAAGAAGGAAGACTACTTTAAAAATGCCAGGCTGCTTTTTTTTAGATTTAGCTCAAAAACAGTCTGTGTTTTTTGCTTCACTCCAATGTTCATTGTATTATTCATCCTTATGCTTTTCTAGAAGGTATCACTGATATAACTTTCTGCACTTTGAGGAGATTTTTAACTATTCGATCTGCATTAGAATAACATTCTTCTATGTACTTTTTCATCTGTTTTGTTCATAATAAGATATTTGGGCTGCTTTATCTGCTTAAAGTGATTTGGAAACATTAAAAACCACAGCTTCAAAATGTCAGGGTTGATGACAATAATATAGATAATTGTTTGCTGTTTAAATACAGTTGATCAGCTTTGCCATGTTGAAGATAGGGATGCTTTCCAATGACACTGTTGAGGGTGAAGATTTGCAGCTAGCCTCCACTTTATTTCCAAAAAAAAATCCCATTGTATGCATTAGACAAAAGATCTACTTAAGGAACACTGAAATTATCATATTCTCCACAAGTAAAAAATACAATGTGCAAAAACCTATGCAGTGCTTCACGTAATGTAAATGTCTACATGTTATTCAGTTTACCTTCTTGCTTCTGTATGTCTAATCACACATATTGTGACCAAAATATGTTTTCTGATGAAAAAATGTATTTCAGGAAGGATACAGCTTTGATTACAGCATACTTGAGTGTTAGATGCTGCACAAGATTTCTATTATGATGTCTGCAGTTGAATGAAAATACTAAGTTGTTGAATTGCTGCTTAGCTTTTCTAGCTGAAAGATTTAGTAGGTGATTTGATGTGTTGTTTCCATATGTGCTAGAAATAACTCAGTAAAGTTCCTGTCCTCCTCCCCTCCACTGAGAAACAGTGAAAGCAATTATGGGTGTAGTAGACCTGAATCACAGCACTTTAATTGAATTTGAATCAACTGGGTTGGTTTGCTGACTTGTTTGTTGATTTGTTTTCTCTAAACTATGATTCCTTAAAGGAGCACCTGCAAGGACTAGACTTTCTGACTGACATCCAGAATTGTGTGCCAGTTAAACTTTTGGATGAACCATTTTAGGACAGCAGCTCAAAGTTAGACTGACCAGCAGAGGGAAGCAAATCACAGAGCCCTACAGAAACTTGGGTAGGCTCCATACAGTCCAAAATCAGGGTGACTCAGGTGGTGCTGCTTGCGGATAGGAAAATCTTTACTTTGATTTAGTAGTCTTTGTCCTGGCATTCTTAAACCTTGTGACTGTATGTAAATGGTAATCCCAATGGAAATGAAAATGTAATTTGAAATGTTGGACTTTCTCAAAGAACAGAAAGTATTACTATTAATTTGATTTGAATTTGTTTGGATTTATTTTTTGTGGGGGGTTTTCTTTTCAGTTATTAGACTTTCTGGATAATTTGGGGCATTGCTAGCCCAAGAAAGTCAGAACTGAGAGCAAGTAAATCTTGGCACCATGTTAATTATACATAATGTTTGCATGGTTTTGTACCTTCAGAAGTGATGAACATGTATTATGGTTATTGGAAAATCTTAGCTGATATTTTGAGATGAGAAACTTTGAGATTAAATGTAGCACTTTAGATTAATTTCTTTCAATGATGGGATGGCTGTAAATTAAAAACGGAAAGAATGGGATGGGAGCAGTTGTTAAGGAAATGTGGCCACATCATGTGAAATGTCAGGACTTGATAAGCCTAGGATTAGTTTTGCCCAGGAGAAGAACTTTCCTGTACGGGAGGCAGACATAACTGCAGTGGCAGCTGCAATGCAGCGTTGCTGGCTGGGATCCCTGTGCGAGGGCTGTGCCACAGATGCAGTGCATGCCCAGCTCCCACTCGTGCCTCCTCCTCTGCTGTTGCTGCAGGGCTCTGCCTGCTGCTGAGGTCCATACTGCCTACACTCAGTGCAGGAGGGAAATACAATGAAGGTTGAAGGTGTAGAAGTTATGGTGGAAGGATATGGGAATAAATCACATGGGCTCCATTTTCTTCAAAGTGGAAAAAGCCCCTTTATTCTAGTAACTCGTTTATATACAGTTTTACAGACCTCTTTGACTCCAGTTGGTTAGTAGTTTTCTTGCCAATTACTTTATTGGTTAGTAACAAATTGTTGTTCTGTATTGATTAGTCACTCAAACCCCCGGTGTGTATGTGCAGGAAAAGTTGTTTGTGAGAGGTAGTTTTCATTTTTTCTATCTAACAGTGTAAAAACAGTTTATACAGCTACTAGTTGTTTTTCACCCAGGAATAGATTGCTGTGTTAACTAACTGCTCATGCCAGGATTGCTTTGACATGGGAACTTGCAAAGTGCTAGCTTGACAAGGCCTGTCACTGATTCCATGAGAGCAGTCTTGATTTTAAAAAGCCTTTTTTAATGATTTTTCTACCTTACTGCAATGGAAGGAGACCTACCTGTCCCTCTGGTAACAAGCATTCCTGGTTAGTTATGGTTTTGTAGTGGTTTGCCTCATGACTAGTGTTGATGGTAACTGTACTCTCTGCATTCAAGAGAAGGCCAATCAAATAGGAAGAAGTAATGGAAATTTGTGCTTTCTTGGAAGTCATATGACTTTTACTTTTTCTCTGTGCTTGGGTTTAAAATACTTATAAGATTATTTAATGATGTGTGATTATGGAATTTACTTAATATTTATTCCCCATGACAATAAAGTTATTGCCCATCAGTACTCCATCTTCTGTTGTATGTAGTGGCAGATAGCTCCACTCCACAGAGTATTGATGGAGGTGATTGTTAGGGACAATTTTTCATAACTGCAAACTCATAATGAATAAATAGGCCAGGAAGAGCTGCAATTTGAAAGTTTGATCTTCAAACTACTCTGAATTCTAGCAAAACAATTCCTTACATGGTTTTCTTCAGTTTCTGGTGAAAAAGCTATGCTCATGTGGCATTTGTGTATAGCTTAGTTTAATGTTAACATTTCCTAATTATGTTTGTAGTATTGTTAAAACACCATCACTTACACAACATTTCTGAGGGAACTTGAGCAAGAGAAAGTAGACTTATGACCACCTAGTGTGGAAGAGAAAGAAGGGAATCATTCCCCAGGAATGCAACCCAGGGAGCTTCTTTCCTCTCTTGTTCTTTATGCATGTCTTGTATTTCCATTTCACAACTGTACATATCAGTACTGGCCATATATCTTACACTTCTGTGCATAGCTTGAACACAGGATGCTACTTTTTGATTTATGTGACCAGTAATTAATTGTTCTTCTTGACTTATATACAAGATGGACATAGGATATACCTAGTCTTCATAAACTGCCTTTTTAAATAAGTTGTTTATTTGTGTGGTATGATTTAAAATAATCTGTTTACTGGTTGCTTATGCTGTAGACTGTGGCATTGCTAAGGCATTGAGTCTTGCTTCATGTTGACATAATTCATTGTCCTCTTTTATTACTTGTGTTATAGCAAAGTTAAATCCCTCTGCTTTTCTTGCAGCAAAAGAAAAATTAATTGAATTCCTGTGTTACTGAATCAAATGTCTCTATGTTAAAGGGTTAAACTACTCCGGTGTGGCTGAAAGTGGAGGAATTCTCTTAATTAGGAGCTACTTTAAATACATTCTCACAGGGATTATCAGCATTTCAATGGGGCAGTTTTTTGGTTCCTTTCCCAATACCTGGATTAGTGTATCTATCTAAAGTTTTTTATGACTCTTAGTTCCTGTCACAATGTCTCTAAAATACAGTATTTGGCTCATATGACTCACTACCTTTGGATAATTAATTTCTTAATATTTTACATATATTCTTCCAGTAATTTAAAAATATTTTCTTTTCTGACTTTGATTAATTCATTAGCTTGCTTATTTTGAGCCAGTGAAAAACCAGGCAAGTTAATCTATGTATGAAGCTTTTTTTCTTAACCTCAGCTAGCAAAGAGAAAGAAGAGGTGATGTAATTCATGTTGCCTTAGTTCCCAAACAGGAAACAAATACAGGGAGCTGTTGACATGTAATGACTGAGAATGTAGGTACTTGGCTGTACCTGTTAAGTGTGTATGTATCTGGAATAAAGTGTGCTCTCCATGTGGGCTGGGCAGGATTTCTCCTGTGAGCTGCTCTGAACGTGAAGGTTACCATGTGTCATCCTGCAGAGCAGGAGCTGCTTGTGAAACAACAGTGCATAACTTCAGATAATGTTTGGATCAGCATGACTGTGGGTGGTAGAATCAGGGACCCTGATACCTACTGAAAAAAGGAGCTATAAAAAAACCCTGTCAGCTGAGGTAATGTAGACAAGTCATATAACATGTAAAAGAACTTACTGAACTGTGAAGACTGACATTTGCATCATAAAATCAGGCTTTGTTTAACTAAGTTAATGCATTTTAAGTTTGTTCTGTCTCTTGGTGTAATAAAATAGGAACGATGAATGATTAAAATTGAGAACAGAACGGATTCCATTTTTTAAACCACATCAGGTTTAATTCAGTAGATATACTAATTTTTCATTTTGTCATTGTTGAAAGCAATGAAAGGTTTCCATGAGCACTGTGCTTATGCATGGCACTAAGTTTGACCTTCACATGCAAGTAATTTGAATTGTGCATTTAGTACAAAGCAATTCTGAGATCCTGAATGAAGTGTTCCTTTTTTCCTGCCTCCTTTCCTTCTACAAAACTAAGGGACTTTTCCTCACACCATTTAAAACTAGTGGCTTTTGTTGTTGCTATGAAATTACCAGATAGCTTGGAGATGAGAATAATACCAAATTCTCCTTGTGCTTTCTTCTCTCCCACCAGTTCTTCTATCTCAGCAACACCACTTCACCAGCCTTTTTATATTCCATAAACTTCTGCTGTGGTATACCCCCTTTTTGCATGAAAAAGTGTACGGATATTTTTTCACTTGGGCAAAAGCTTTTCCTAACTCAATTAAGCTTATGATTAATTTGGTAACTTTTCAAAGTGTCCCTGTCTCATTGTTGTAACATTTCTCAGGTGAAGAGAAAATGAGGTTAAATTTTCAAAGTAGCCAGTACTTAGTTGATTGATTTCTGTTTACTTGGACAACACTTACCTGAAGCTTACCTGATACCTATGTCTGCATCAATGGTCCCTTTGAGAAATCCTAGTCCCTCCTTTTCCCTATTCTTTAATGTCATTTTATGCAAGCGAAATTGCTTGTTTTGGCTGCACAGTAACACTATTTTTAAATAACTCCTCAGAGGAATTTTCTATTACCCTAGGTTCATACTTTTTTACATTAATCTTTATGAGCAATTTTGTTCATAGTGGTAACAAGCAGATAGAAACCTCCAAGCAGGGAGAATATTTAGAAAACTCCATAAAATAATTGAACTGGCATCTTTTGGGGCAGAATAAAATGACCAAAAGGAATATGTCTTACTTTCTACTTAAAATCAGAGTTTTGTGGCTGTATCCATCAAAGATCATAAATTTTCTCTTCTTCAAGGCTGACTAAAAAAACCTGCAAGTCAAATTAGTAAAATGTCCAAATGATCATGCTGGCTAAATTATGGTGATTGGGAACTTAGAATACAGCCTGAAATGTTCCTAACTTGCTCTGTTAGGGGTTGCTAAAGTTTAAAGGCACAGCTTGACACTAGAATTTTCTGCTGACCCCATTAGTATAACCTCTTCTCCTGTTCTGTCCTATAGTGGGTTTATTACTGGTGGTAAGTTTTGATAATTGTAGTGTATGTCTTACATTATTTTAAAAGTAGGTAATATTTGCTTCCTTAAGGCACTTGCTTTGTGTGTGGTGGCATGTGGGTGTTTAATTTTAATGATTATTAATACAAAGCTTTTGGGTACCAGAGTAAAAACCATTGTGATTGAATTCTTACAATGTGAGTTACCGCTGAGACTGCAGGAGCAGAAGTACTCTACACTCATGTAATCACTGGTGAATTTTCGGTAGGCAAATTGCAGTTGCAGTGCTTAAATTGGTTTAGTGCACTAGGGAAGACATCTTAAGCATTTTAATAAATAGGAAGAGTTTTAATTCTGTTTTATACCTACACCAAAAGATAAATTTCCCAGTGAAATTGCTTTCTTTTATGAAGTGGAGAACACCATGTTCATCTTTGCATGGCTTCCTGAAATTTAATCTAACCTTCCATCTACCTTGCATAGCAGACCACCAAATTGTGCTTTGCCCGGCTTGCTTACTTTAGCAAGACAAATACATGAGACTACATTGGCTGTGTTTTTCTCAGCTTTTTTATTTAACTCAGGATTTCCTACCAAACTGTAGTTTTAGGGCAAAAGCAGCACCTAATGTCCATTTTCCATAATTCTTTTAAATATTTAACATCTTTCTAGTGACTCCTCACTCTTTTATCTTTCTAGTTATTTTCCCCCAGTAGCTTCCTTTCCTCCCCAGCAGGTGCCAACTTGGCACGGTGCAGGCTTCCTCTAACTTGGTGCTGTGGCTGTTTCCAAGGCTGTTTAACAGGGAGCTCTTATGTGAGGAAGTGCAGCTGGAATTTTACTCTTCCTCCTGCTCTCCTTGGTGCTCCCCCCTCTTTCCCCCGGTTTTCTCGGCAGCAGCAGTGCCCTTGCAGCCTGGTGAGCCGGGGAGCGGGACCACTTTGTCACCTGCCAGGAGCCAGCCTCGCGCCCAGCTAGGCAGCCTGCCATGGGAGCTTGGAGAGATGCTCCCTTCAGTTAGGAGAACATGCAGCACACAGGGCTGGAGCTGCATGGAGCTGCCGTGCATCTTTTCTAGGAGAAATGGCACACGGGACAGTCACCAGTCTGCCCTCCCTTTGCATTTCCTTCTGCATGAGCTTCAAAATGAAATCCGGTGTGTCTCATGAAATGCACAGGGACATTATTTCTGTTTTTCTTGCTTTAAAAGCAATAAACTTGTGCCTTTGTTAATGGGACAACTGAGATAATGAATCTATTCAAGAAGAAATGACAACAATGATCTTGGAACAGATTACTACTTTGGTGTTAAAATGGAGTAAAATGGAACTACTGCCTTTTGTTAATTTTATTGTTCTCTATTGTATCTGAACTATTAAAAAAATGGCTTTGTGAAGTTTATCTTATTAAGGAAATAAGATGTTCAAGCACGAGAAAGATACAAAGGAGGGATATATTATCACTTGTTGCCAATTTTGTCTATTTTAGAGCAAAGTTTTGTTGTATCTTAATCATTATTAACTAAAATATCTTCACCGCAGATAAGTAAATTTTTATTAGGAAAGTGTAAGTCTTAGTTTTAATATAAGCACTAATATTAGTATGAATTAAGGATTAGTATTATTATAAGCTTTAGTATTGCATTTTGGAGACAGTAGAAGTCACAGGCATGTAAATTACTTACCCAAGGTTTTATAATAAATCAGTGGTAGAGACAGAACAGGCGAGCATCCAGGCACCGTTAGTGCTTTTGTATAGAGAGGCTGGAGAATGTCTGGAGAGTGAATCTTTAAACGACCTGTTTCTTGTAATCTCAGTCTCTCTTTTCTTTCTTGCACAGTAATTAGAGGAGGGAGGCTGGGGAGAAAAAGAGAGGATTAGTAACTTCAGAACTTACTCAGACTGTACAGATACCAGTGATAAGTTTGCATAGATGTAACATGGTGGGGGGGACCAGTGCATCTCAGAGAAAATCTGCACTGTTGCAAGAGGCACCAATATCAACAAAACTGTAGGTTAAAGTGCAGTTCATGTTTATTGTGTCTGTCTGTGTAATCATGCATATGTGCTGCTGCCAGTGATGGAGAGGGAACAGGATATGCAGAACCTCAGCACAGCATCTACTGCTCTCTGAAAGTGGTTGTGCTGGAAATGTCTAACCTAGACTTTGCCTCCTGGAGTGGCACTGAGTTTCAGAAACCTATAGCTGCATCCTGTTGAGACAAAACATGACTGTGCCCTCAAACCAAGTAACACACTAGTGCAGTCAGTCTGCCAGCTGAAGCATTTTGCTTTAGACATGCTCACACCTTCCTAAGGAACAGCATCACTGTAATGCTTGTTTATTGTTGCTTCCTTGGCTGTATGTGCAAGTTTGATTCTCTGAATTTTTAAATGGCCACAGTGTGCAGGGAATCACATAGAGGAGAGTTGTTATAGACTTGCCAGTTCACTCCCTCAGATTGCATCTCCCTCACTGTGGCTCTTTATCACTACTCTCTTTAAATTTGTTCTCTGCACCTGATTAAGTAGAGAATTTACGATATTTTACCCTTAGTGTTATCTAGGCTGCATGCTTGGGAAGTTAGTTAAAGGTTTGTATCATGTGCTGTTCTGCTTTAACCGTGGTATTTCAAAGTTTTTTACTTTAAAGTAGGAGGGAATTAGGGTTGGTACATTTGATTAAGAAGGTCAATGGTATCTCGGGGTGCATTAGAAGGACATTGCCAGCAGGTCAGGGCTACTCAGCTCTGGTGAGGCATATCTGGAGTGCTGTGTCCAGTTCTGGGCTCCTCAGGACTGGAGAGCTTCTGGAACAGGTTCAGTTCAGGGCTAGAAGGATGATTATGGGACTGTAGCAACAAGTAGAAGTTGAGGGAGCTGGGCCTGTTCAGTCTCCAGAACAAAAGACTGAGAAGGGACCTTATCAACGTCCATTAGTATATGAAGGGAGGATGTCAAGTAGTTGAATCCAGGCTTCTTGGTGCCAAGCAACAGGACAAGAGGCAACAGGCAGAAACTGATGCACAGGAAGTTCCACCTGAACATGAGGAGGAACTTCACTGTGCATGTGACCAATCACCAGAACAGGTTGTCCAGAGAGGTTGTGGAGTCTCCCTCACTGGAGATGTTAAAGAACTGGTTCACTGATCGAAAGCATGGAAGAAACTACTCTGCATATGCATTTTTCTCTCTCAAAAACAAACTGCAAACTCTTTCCAGAAAGCATATCCACAGCATGATGACTAAGTTCCTGGATTCTGGGGACAGGAAATGGTGGGAGTCTTTTCCTTCACCTTTCAGACCATTTGACTGCTGGTTGCCTTATTTATAGGAAATTGAATTTTTTTTCAAGGCTTAATTTTTTTAGTTATGCATTGCTAATAAAACCAGAAAATCTCCAAATGAGGTTTTCCTTGTTTCCATATGTGTGCTTGTTGTGTATAAGTCTGTCTACTCTAGAGACCTGAAACTACTTCTTAGCCTGCTTTTGGATCAAAAGGATTGGATATGAGCAGTGCTGACCAAACCAGCCCCAAACTAAGATCACTTCCATGCTTATTAGGCTTCTTTTACCCACTCAAGATGGTGGTGACCCTAAATGTCTGAATCTACACTTCCAGTCAAACTACTCTGCTCATCAGAAATTTGAACCCATTTTCTAATGCTAGGTTGTATTAAAAAATGTGGGGGGTGTGTGTGGAGGGTGTTTATTGAATTTTAATATTTAGATATGTGTGTAAATGTACCTATTCTCATTACTGCTTTTCTGTTGGTCTGCATGTTGCCCTGAGAACACATTTGAAAATATTTTTTGTCATAGGTTCAACAATCAAAATACCAAATTTTGGAATAATTCAAGAATATCTGCCCAATAGGTAAATTATAAGACATGTATATCTGTTTGATTTATCTACTGTGAAAGAATAATTGCATAGGTTTTCAGCAGTTTTACAGTCATGAGGCATATATGAGTCATGCACAACCCATGAGGGAATAGAGAGAATATATAAGGTGTTATTATGGTATCATACACGGGTATTTCTGCTAGGCTTGATACCAGATGCACTATTTGGTTAAATTCTCAACCTGTGTTGGAGTAGTTGTAGCAAAAAAATCTGGTTTTGCAGCTCTCCTGGAATTGTCTGAGTGCCAGAAAATATTACACTCCTTTATCACTGCTGCCGAAGAAAGAATAGATGCCGCTGATCTTGATAGTGGGCATCACTTACTTGTAAGTTTACAGGTTTCCCCAGTTCTTTCAACACCTGTCAGGAAGACTGCCTAAATCAATTCATAATGGACAGAACCTGACCAACACTTTAAAATTATAGCTTATTAGATTGTTGTTGCTATGTTTCCTTTTTCTCTTTTTATATATTTCTCTGCTTTCCTTCCTGAAATTCATTACCACCAGCAACAAATGGTTAGAAAAGGACAGTTCACTCTGATTCTAGACAGTTGTGTATTTGTTTTCCATTTCAAAAAAACAAAATAAATAAAAAATACATTATAATGTGGTTGCAATAGATTGAATCTCCACTTTAAGAGTCAACCTTGTTTCTTAGAAGAAATCTAACCTATTCTCCGATAGACATTGTGGAAGTAGATAATATTGTTGTTGTTATTGTTGCTAATATTATTATTTTATTAGATATTTTGTGCCTTAGGGAAAGGAGTATGGGGTGGCAGTTGCTACGGAAACTGGTTTGAAAGAATGTTATTGGGAATCTGTGGATCTGCTTCTAAGACAGCTGTCAATGTGGACATAAACTAGACCTAGCCTCATTAGTTAGGTGCTTTCTTTCAGGAGGTGGTGGTTGTTAATCTGATATTTTCCATATTTGAGAGATTTTGTTGTGCAGTTCTGCTTATTTACAAGAACAGGATGGCTGTTAATGGAGTCAATGTTTTCATTAATTTCTTTTTGTTATATATTCTAATGCTAAGTCAAGTTGTTTGTGTTCTGTTTTTTTATTTTCTTCCCCCGGACACTACTAAGGAAAAGTTTTTTTGTTTGTAGTTCCACAAATGCTGGTGGCATGTTTTCCAGAAATACAAGGTGGTAAACTCATATGACAGAATACAGACTTTTAGTGTGCTCAAAGTCTTTATCCTTATGGGTTGGTCCTTGGGGTGGTAATTCAGCCATACAGGTTTTTTCATAGCTTTAGCTGTTTTGCCCCATTAGTCTTATACCCTAATCTCCTCTTTCCATAGCTCTTCTATGCATAAAGTAGAGAATCCATTTTAATCAGCCAGTGTCATCTGAGCCAATTGCTGCCTTTGGGGAACTGAATGCAGACTCTTAACTCTGCTTTTTTTAGCAGCTCCTTGCAAGGCATTTCAACAAATATACAGTTTTCTTAGTAGGGAAGCAGTGGTTATTCTGTGTTTGTGTCCTCATGCACTCTGAAACTTATATATAGCTTATTTTTTATTTTTCAAACGTTCTCTTAAGGGACATTTATAGAACAGAGTCTATCATGTAACCTCTGGATGTGAAGTTTCCCCTACATCTGCTTATCCCAGGAAATGTTTATTTGGCTAGCAGTTAATCATATTGGCCAACTAGACGAGTAATTATTTTCGATGTGATGGTTGGGTTTATTTTGAGTCCTTTATCATTCTTCACTCTATTTGTCATTTCATTATATTTCAGTGTTTTATATCTCTCCTTTGTGCAACTTTCATCAAATGCATTAAATGCAGTTCAAGGGCAAAGTATTGACAGGCAGAGAAGAAGTTGTATTATGCAGAATGGTCACTTCATCCTCAGATTTAATAAATCAGTAATAATGTAGTTTTCTCTCTTTTCCTTTTTATTACATAAGTCACCAAATGAAAGTGATCATAAATAGTATTTTTGTATATTAGTTTTCATTGATAGCTTGTGTAAAAATTAATGACAACTAAGAGAAAAGTGCTGGAACTGAATGTAGGCCTCTATCTCCACATTCCTATAGCAGCTTCTTAATGCAAACCTGTAGCCTGTGAATAAAAGGCATTGCAGCTTTTCTGCCATGCTGTCACTTCATTAGGCCCCTGTATGTCCTCCTTCTACTGAGTCCTGTCATTCCATTCCAGATCTCATTCCTGTAAGCAGGATCTGGTGTTGCTTAAGATCTTTTTCAGGATGCAAATAGCTGCTTTCTTGAAGTCACCAGATATGGCAAAGTAGTTTCATTATGCATGAGTTAATAGTAGTGACATTGCTAAAGTATTTTGTGGCTTCATACAGTACTGGACCAAGCTAAGCGAACCTGAGCTGCTCTGTCTCTATTTATGATAGCTTCTACTAATGCAGTCATCTTGTTTTGAATTGACTTGCTTGCACAAGTAAATGTACAAGCCCTCCTACCCTGACAAATTTTTCCTGTGCTGATAAGGTTGCAGGAAGAAAACATTCTACTTTGTAAAGGGTGGAAATTGTATAATGGGATTAAGCAGTCTGTGACATTTGCATTTTAAGCCAGTACGCTTAATGACTATATGAGTAGGTTCAATTTAACTTTCATTCAGGATGAAACTTAGTCATTATGACTGTTTAAATGTCATTTCCCTACACCTGTGTATATGCAGTGTTAGCTGATAATAGTTGTTGAATGAAATTTGATCATCAAACACCCATTTCATCTATGCAGTTTTTCATTTTTGAAATTGATTTCAATGATTCAAACTTGGGGGAGTGGGTTTGTTTGTTAAGCATAGTTTTGGTCATTCAGTTCTTGGACTACATTATGCCAAACATTCCTAGAGCTGCATTTTACAGTTAGAGATCTGTGTCTGATTGCAGCACACTCCTGATACCTGCTCCAGCACTTCAGTGCACTGTAAGTTATTAGGAACTTAGCAAGAACGTGAAACAAGCGCTCTTTTCATGATACTGGACATTCTGCAATAATTTTACAGCATGTCCTCGTCTGTTCATTTTAAGAGCAACAGAATCAAAATAAGGAATGCTGCTGGCAGATAAATAGAAATTTTAAATAAAATTTTTCTGTGGTAACATTGAGAGAAACTTGGGCAATTGCTTTCATCTGCTATTTGCAGAGGAGCCTGAGATCTTAATGCATCTTATTACAAATCTATTTATACATGTACATCCAGATATACACATAAAAATATGATCTTTCAGTTTATATCTTTTCTTGAATACTGTTTTCAATGTCTTAATTTATGCAATATTTGAGGAACATTCCATTTAGAAATATTTCTGTGGAAAAAAGAGCTCTTGTTTTGCTTAAAATGCTTTCTCGAAATGATTGTAAAGGACAGGCAATATTTATCCCAGGATTTTATTCAAATTGTTTGGCTCAGACTTTTTATCATCTGTTTAACCAGTGATCAATGGTCCTTGATTTGCTTTGTGACTTATCTCAAAATCGTCCAAATTTTCGTCTGGGAAGATGAGACTAGAAAATTCACTAATACAGCCTTTCATCCACCCTCTGCTCCCTATTAATAAAATTATTAGGAACAACATTTAGTCCTATTGTAGTCATGGGATTAAAGCACAGCAGAAAATTCCTACATAGTTCTATTTATGCAGAGATTTCTGGTGGATTCCAGAGGGCTTATAAACTCAAATGTCATTGGAATTCTGTGGAAGCTTCTGAGAATCTGAACCATTTTACTGTGTCCCATTTTACTGTCACTTCACTGTCAGTTTAAAAGGTAAAAAAAAACCAAAAACAGAAAAGAGAGGGAAACAGAAAACTCCTCACACTTGGTGATTTGTTCTTGGTTACTATAGTGATGAATCCTGTATGAAAACCCACACAGTTCTGACTGAAATCCAGACATGCAGATACTTGTCAGAAAAGAAAACAAAGGAAGACCAAATTCAACAGCATAACATTGAATGGTGGTGTGAACGAAATCTATTTGGATGAAATTATTTACCTGAATTTTAATCTGGATCTTGTTGTTTTGGACACAGATGTTAAATAGTTCTTTCAGACTGTAAGCACAGAAAGCATAAATACTTGGTGGAGCATGGTGCAGGTAGTCTAAAATTAAACTCAGTGTACAGTCCTGGCTGATAGTCTCATGGAAGGTGACACCTTCAGTATTCAACCTTTTATATGTCCTTTATCCAAATGTAGGAACCATTGCAATTGTTTTTACAGTAGACTCCCTCTGTGTCTGCAAAATTTCTAGACATTTATCTACTTGGAGCTTTGGTTTCCTTTTCTTTCTAGTAAGATTCGGTCACTCTCAATGTAGCTTCTGTAGGCTCTGAGCTTGGCTTTTGCTTCTGGACTTGACCCTGTAGCTTATACGTCCCCAGTCTGTAGGTACTTCCAGACCCTCTTCAAGCTGTGAGGTTTCCTGTAGCTTGTCCCAGAGCATTTCCTCCTTGAGGCAGTGACAGGATGTTCCTTAGCTTCTCCTCCAAAGGTATCCTGTCCACATTATTTTTTGTTCCTATTCAGTTGAACTGGGAATTTCACTCCAATTTTCATTGTCATTATGGTGGTCTTTTCTGAATGCTGTTTTTTAATAGGGCTCTTACGGAGTTTAAGAATTTCCACTTTAAGGCTTTAGAAAGAAGTTAGAGATTCTTGTACTTCATAGAAATACAGATGGTTAAATGTATGATCTAAATTATGCAATGAGATCTGTTTGGTTTGCTTCCCACCTGGTAAAGGAGGGTCAGAAAGTGCAGACAGCTCTGCTGCCTGGACTGATTCCAACTCTGAAACTTGCCCAACTACAGTATTTCTGGGTTGGGAGAACCACTAAAACATATAAATTCTTTAATCTGTTGAGACATCAGCACTCTTTAGCCTGGAAATCCATGAATGGTCTTTCAAATATTTTAAGCTGGATGCTAGGATACCTAAGACACTGGTGGTGAGAAAAGCAGAAAGTAGCTCCCTTAATGTGGTATTGTATTTTCACATTTCTCACTATCAAACCTTTTCTGATCTGGGTTGTGTTGGACTGGCACATGCACCCAGTGGTCTAAGAATTCAGCTGTGGGCAGGAGAACTAGTTCCTGCTTCTGCAACAGGTCCTCTGGCAGTCCTGAGTCTGAGTCCTCATGGTCCTGTCATCTGGCAGGACTAGAAGCATGGAGAGATTCCTCATAGCCCAGGGTCTCAGGTCTGGGCCCCTCAGCTCATTAGTAAGCAGTGGTAAGGATGTGATACCCCAATGGTCTCAGCATCTTGTTCACGAGCTCTTGAGTTTTTACTCTTTACAGCTCTGAGGTTATCCCAGTTATGGGTTTAAGATAGAAAATATTTAGTTTCAGTAGATATTAATCCCAAAGAGGAAGATAATCTTGAAATCTCAGATTAAATATCACAACTGGCCAAAGTTGCTCATATTCACACTCTAATTCTCCACTTTGTCATTGTCGTATCTGAACTTTTCAACAGAGGTTGTACACAACTCTGTCTTTGCAGCATATACTATTCAAACTTAATAAACCTACCACTCTGAGCAAATTATCTTAGTGAAACAATTCACCTTTGAAGTGTTTTAATGTTTATCTGCTATCTCAAGTCAGAAAAATAATCTCATTAAAGATGCTAATAAATTAAGCTAATTATTTCAATCCTATCTATTAATGACTACTATATTACATGGATCAAAAGGCTGACTTTAAAATGTTTATATCTCATTATTAACAATTACTTCTATTAAGCTTTCATCTTTAATGTTGCCTCAGTGCTTTACCTGAGCAATGAAAATGCTTTTAAAAAAATGGTAATTTCATTGTTGCTGTTTAGAAATATAGAAGATACCAGTCTGGCTTTTAAGAGCGCTTGCAAAGCTTGGCTCTTACTGGTAACAGCCATGTGTAGTAGACCATGCAGAATTTTATGGATGACTTATACAATGTCACTTCCACATGATCTAGACCTGCATGTACTGTGTATAACATGTACTTGTACAAAGTCAACTCAGTGGGATTTGGTGATGATCCTTTTATCTTGAAGCCAGTTTTAATGGGGCTATAACAATTCAATCTTCATTTGTCAATGTGCCGACAGTGTCCTCCTCCGTGTTCTGAAAAGTCACTTGTAAATTAGGTCAGCAATTTTTGTCTACTGGAGCTCTATGAGGTAACAACAGTGGTTACAGTGAAATGTGATTGAAACAAGCTTACCTCAAAAAACCTTATTAAAAACTCCTTCCCCTGTTCCATGCTGCCCTAGGCAAGTAGGAGAAAGAAACAATGGCAAGTCCTTTCCTGTTTATGGTTACTCAACCAGAATTCAGTTTGGACCATATCCAGGAATTGCCTTGTTTTTCAAACTAGTGACATATCTACCTGTTTTTTCTTGAGGCTAAACAATATTTGGTGTTTTTCAAAATGTTCAGGCCCCTCCAAGATAGGAAGTTTTTGATCGTAGAAAATTTTTTCTGAAGCCCATATTTAGTTTCTGCTGTAAGGCATGAAAATTGAACTGCATTGTGCGTGTATTAAGTATAGTGAAATTGTTAATTTGATTGTCTCTATATTTACACTATCTCTAGATGGTGTTTGTAAATTATATGTAAGTAAATAAAATTTAATTTTCTTTTTGCTCAGTTCTAAGGTTTGAAGTCAAAGATTATATTTTTTGTCATCTCAAATACATTTTGATATGTGACTTAATTAAGTTTTGTCATTGCTGGTGGACTTTTAAGGTAGGTTCACTCTGCCATGGCTGGAGCAGGTGCTATTAGAACCCCATACTCTGTTCTGAAATTTTGAGAGGTGCTACACCCCAAAATCACACTCACATCAGTTAGGGGAGGGTTCATTATCTACTGATCTGAAAGTCGGCCATTTTAGATTAAATAATCAAGTAGTATGGATTAGTGTGGATTATTAAATAATCAAGTAGTATGGATTAAGTATCTGAAGCAGTTAAAATGTTGTCCTGTTTTATTTAACTGTGATGCTGCTAATTTCTGGCTAATGGCTGGCTGATGGTGAGGGACATTAATGGGATCTTCTGCAAGTCCATTCTGAGTCCAGATAGGTTGGAGAGAAGTCTCTTGGTTTGTTTTAAGAACATGAGTTTTGTTGGTTACTGTGACACAGCTCAAGCATGGTAGTTCATTAGGCTTATCACACTTAAGCTATGTGCCTATGATTTTAAGCTTCAATTAAATGAGATGAACAGTGCCTTCTGAAAATGGGACTTACTGCTCATATCTTGCTTAAAGACTTGTGAAAAACTGACATTTATTTTGTTCTTCAAGCAATTCTTCATGTGACACCAATTAAGAATTTTGTTGGTTGTGACTCATTTGTTAGGGGTAAATGTCCAAATAGTAAAATGACTCAACATTAACTTGTAGTAGAAGTAATTGATCTGAATAGGTATCTCTTTGCCAGCTAAGTAGTTTGCTAAAATTATGATTTAAAAATAGACAATTAAAGAAATTAAGTGATTTTATTAGAAAGTTAATCAGCTCACGTATTGAACTAAAAAAAGTTTTAAATGGTGATAATAGCCAATTTCTTGAAAATTATATTTGCATTGTTCATCCCATTTTTTTTTGCATTTTTCTCCTACCAGAATGAAAGTATTCTATATATGACTTTTCCTATAGATACTTGATTATTTCTAAAAAAACCTGAAAACCCATTGTGCACCATGCAGATCTTGTTCTTTATAGTGTTGGATCAAAACTGAAGATTTTTGTTTTGCTGCTTCTTTCCTTTATTGCTGTTGGAGGCAATGAACATACAGGGCAAAAACCATTCAGGTTTTCGGTTTTTTTTTCTTTAGACATGGGCTGTTGGTTAAGCGATAGGACAAAGAGTACAAATAGTTGTTCCCAAATTCTAAATATGTGTGACCTATCCCAAAAGATTTTTATTGCTGTTTTTTACACCTGTTTTATCTGTTTCTTCTTTCAGTTCCCAATAATTTTTTTTGATGGTCTGTATACCTTCAAAACAGATGCTGCTTGTGAAGAGTATTTCACACTGGGGATTTCGATACTTGTTTGAGCCTCAAGGAATTGTTTCAATATTTGTAACACCAAAATTAGTCCTTCTTTATAATACTGCTTTTTGTAATTTCTCTAGAAAAGGGAAATAAGAAATTTAAAATAATTGGTATATGACAAGAAGAGCATCTGTTGAGTCAGGAAGATAGGGTCTAGACTTGGATAATAAGCTTGCTTGAAAATAATTTTTGTATCTCTATCCAGAAAAAAAAAAAAAAGATGAGGCACCAGTCTTATTGCTGAAAGTCTGTTCTAGGATATAATTTCTCTCATTATTAAACCCCTTTTTTAATATCCCATCCTCTTTGCAAACTTTAGAATTGTTTATTTGTTGTATCTGGTATGCCTTACATTGTAGCACTTGTTTAGAAAAAAAGACAACCAGTCTTCCCTTAAAGACTCATTGGGGAAGGATTTTTTATTTCCCTGGTCATCTATCTCAATGTAGTTTCACTTGCTGCTCCCACCAATTTGCATCGTTGCTTTTTTTTTTATGGTTAGAATTTTACTGACTGCTACTTGCAGCTGTTGGCAAGGTTTTCATGCCTTGCCTTGTTTTCCTTGAAAAGTCTTTATAATTCCAAGTGTTGTGTGTATCACATGACCATTAGCAAACTATGTTCCTGGTTTTCTTAAACTTTTCTCAAAGACTGTAGAAAGGTGTGTAAATGAGATGCCCTGGAAGGCAACACTCTGCTTTACCACCTGGACATGGAAGCCCCATGAACTGCAGAATCCAACCAGTCTGTTGAGTCACAGGGCTCTTCTGAACCTGTTACTCCTATGTGTCACAAATCAGGGTAAATAAGGCTATTACATGCAATTGTGTGCAGGTATTTTTAAGAGATTGGTAATTGCAGTGTTCTAAGAAAAAAAATACCACCACCTCCACATACATGCATTCAGCCCTCCCCTTCACCCTCTCAATAAAAACAAAACAAGGCAAAAAAAGATCACTTGGTTTATTTTGTGGATTTAGTAATTTAGTGTTTGGGGGGTTGGTAAAGAATAGCAATGAAAATAACAAAGTGCTGAAGTGCTGTTCTTTTAGGAAATATCTTTATTTTTTTTTTTCCTACTCTCTAAGCATATTTGACTATATTAACAAGGAACACAAAGCCTCAAGGATAAAACTGCAGTCTGAAAATGCATTTTCCCAAATTCAAAAATGTATTGTTTCCAATTGTTTTTCTTTATTAAGTCCTGGTCAGCTGTAGAGAGACTGATATTATGAGATCCTCTTCTCACCTGGAAAATTAATGAAATTAATGAGTCTTGCTTAAGTGCTGCTGTGGTTTGTGCTGTGGTTTTTGTTTTTTTTTTTTTTTTTTTTATTGTTGTCCTTTCTGAAATTTTTTAAATTTAATTTTTATTTGAAGTACAAGGAAATTCTCTGCAATAGCCTTTTGCTTGTCCATATAACTGAGGGGAGCAACATTTCTTCAATCATAGATGTTGGACATTGACTGACTGGACATTGGGTGCTCTCAAAGCCGCTCTGTCACATCTCTTTGGTGTCACTTCCCTCTTCAGCTGCATGGGGGAGAGAAAACATAATGAAAGGTTCATGAGTTGAGTTAAGGATCAAATGACAAATTACTGTCATGAACAGAACAGACTTGACTTGGGGACTTTAATTGAATTTATTGACTATCAAATTCAGAGTGGGGTAATGAGAAATGAAATTAAATCTTAAAATACCTTGCCCCCGTCTATCCCTTTCTGCTGGGCTTAATATTATTCTCAAATGCTGTGCCTCCTCACCTCGAGCAGTGCAGGGATGCAGGGAATATGGGGGCTGTGCTGTGGTCAGTTCATCACATGTCTCTATATCTCCTTTCTCCTCAAAGGGAGGACTCCTCACAGTTCCCTGCTCCAGCCTGGGTCCCCCCCAACAGGAGGCAGTCCTCCATGAACTTCTCCAGCAAGAGTCCTTCCAAGAGGCTGCAGCTCTTCATGAGCTGCTCCAGTGTGGATCCTTTCCAAGGGGTGCAGTCCATCCAAGGGGTGCTCCAGCGTGGGTTTCCTGCAGGTCACAAGTCCTGCCAGGGGAGTCTCTGCTCCTCTGCCTGGAGCACCTCCTGTTCCTCCTTATTCACTGCCCTGGGTGTCTGCAGAGCTCTTTGTCTCACATATGCTCACTTCTCTCGCTGCTCTGATTTTTTTCTCCTTTAAATGTGTTATCACAATGGTGTTTCCACGGTCGCTGATGGGCTCAGCCTTGGCCAGCAGCAAGTCCAGCTTGGATCTGGCTGGAGTCAGCTCTATTAGGCATGGGGAAAGCTGCTGGCAGCTTCTCACAGCCACCCCTGTAGTCCCCTCACTACCATTGCCATGTAAATCCAATACAACAGGCAACACAATTAGGTGGCACAGCTTTTACTTTGTTAAATAATACAGCCTGCCATTTTGGGGTAAAAATTTATTTCCCTTCTTATAATTTGTGGCCATTCCAAATTTATACTAATCTTAGAGATGAGCACCATGATATTAGTTCTATAAATTATTTTTCAATTAGAGGATTAAAAATTAATATCAAAATACCAGTTGGGGAACAGAGCAGATATTGGACCATATGATGCAATATTATTATTGTTTAAAAGGTTACAGCCTTGAGAGTGTGTGCATAAACTGACCATTATCATTAATCTCTCCGATACATATTCTGCTACACATAACACCTATAAAACCCATCTTTAGAAATTATAGTTTGTATACATACAATAGCGTGATATATTTCAGGATCCTTGTCAGGGTCTCCTGATTTAGTGAGGCGGGGGAATTAGTTGCTTAAATATTTTCATAGATCTCATGTTTAGTTATGGGAATAAAGCAGTAACTTTGTACTATTAAACCTCAACATGAAAAGATGATTACAGCCTCATTAAGACCATTTAGTTGAGCAATTCCTGATCCCTGAGAGTTTTAACAGAAGCAGAATTTTAAAAAGTTATCAAGAAATAATAGTGACTGGATTTGCTTGTCTCAATTGTTTACAAAGGGTCCTGATATGTCTCAGTAAACTCTGGCTTGGATGTGAGGAAACAAAGCAGTTTAATGATTTTGAGAATATTCTGGTTTTTACTTATTTTTTGAATTCAAGATGTTTTAGGTACACTAGAACAAACTTAAAAATAGGCTGCATCTCTTGGATGCAGTAAGGAACCTTCTGACAAGACACTGATGGGTTAAAAATGCTGCTGCCACTAGGTGTCACGCTGGGATCATCTCTCAGAGCATGGGATTATTAGAGGTACTGGATGAAGGAGTGGGATCTCCTGTATGCATTTCAGTATCGAAAATGGCTGATTTTGCAGGCCCTAACAGCCCTGTGCCTACCCCTTGTATCTGGAACGTTCACACATCTCATTGTCCGAGAAGGGTTGGTGCTACATAACCTAAAGCCAACACAGGTGTTGGACATTTCCTCTTTCATCTGATGTCTTTCACAGACAGCCTCAAGTCACACACACCTGCTTAGGAAAATGTGTTAAAATTGCTTCATGTGGGCGAACATGGTAATTATGGGGAAAAAAAACATATGATTTTTTTTAATCCTCCTCCAGTGTTTCTATCATATAAAGCTCAAATGAGCCAAAAAAAAAGAGAAGAACACCCAAACAACCAGCAACCTGAACATAATGCAGCTTTTTATAAACAAGGGCCCTTGAAGGAAAACTGGTTTCATAAGCAGGGAACACATTGTCAAACACTGAACTTGCTATTTATTGAAATTAGTTTTATAATATGTAATTGAGAATACAAAGTCATGATGGGGGCAATGTTTGGTTTTGTTGTTTTTTAATAAGCCTGCTGTGCTGTGTTTTTTTTTCTGTACTTCACTCCTGCCCTCAATCAAAATTGTCACATTTCTTAACATTTCCCTAGCACGGACGTTGTACAAATATGTGTAAATACTTGATGGAAGGGAAAACAGATGAATCAGATGCCTGATGAAAGGAGAAGAGGATATAGGCACAAATTTGAAAAACTGGAATTTCTAGGTTTGCGAAAGGAAAAACTTCTAACTGTGTGGTGATTGATTCCCCAAAGTGTCGCTCAGAGAGGTTGTACAATATTGCTGGGGATACCGCAAAACCACCTGGATATGATTCCCCCTTGAGCAAGGCAGTTGAATTTAGGTGATCTCCAGAGATGACTTCCAGCCTCAACCATGCTGTGCTTCTGGGTGTTTCCAGTCTGCCTATTGGATCATCACTGGGAATACTTAAAAAACAAGCAAAAAAACCCAAACCCACAAAACAAGACAAAAAACCCCACCAACCAAAAGATGCAAACACCTGCAAAAAACCCCTACCAAATAAAATTGTAATACATTATTTTAAACATTGTGGTCATAGACTTTAATTGTCAGATACCAAAGAATTTGGAATAGGTTTTTATTGTTTGTGTTTATTTCTCCCAGAAAGGGAAAAAAAATCCCTCTTTCTTTTCATCATATGCTATAAGTCTAATAGGTTATAAAGACTCTATGTTTTGAATTTGTTAAATTTACTCTTTTGTTCATAGCTTGTACATGGCTGAAACACTCAGGTACTGGGAATAATTTCTCACTGTTCTGGAGCTGATTTATGGTACTTCTCTCTCCAGCAGCCGTTTCTGTGCTGGAAATTGAAGTATAACTTGGGTATATATATAAACATCACCATGCACACAAACTTTCCTCTGACATTTCCAGTGTCATGAATGACAGCCTTACTAGGGAAAGCTGAGCTGACCAGAGGCGAAAGGGCTTGTAGCCACTTAGAGGATAACATATTATGCAGTATCTGTCCATCAGTGTGATGTTCGTGCCTTACAGACTCAGGTGTATCTACACCAGGAAAGGCGTGCCCTCCATCACACAAAATATGTTTTCCTTTCTTTTACATAACTGCTGAGTCTCAGTCTCCTACCTGAATTCTCCATTTATGAATATGAAGCAGATTTCCTTAGAAGTTTTTCCACAAAAAAAAGGATAGTATATATAGGCCAATGCAGTGTGGTGGCACATATGCTGCAAGCTCACACAATGGGCTCTCCTGGGTTTCTGTTCTGTATGTGTGCATTCTGTTATCTCAGATGTGCTAAGATACAAAAAAAAATTAGTTATACTTACAAATATCTTTTTTGCCTGTTGATATGTATCCATTTGTTGTCTTGGCGTACATCTATCAACAAATGCTTTATTCCAAGGGCTGCTGGTTTGTTGCATAGTGTTCAGCGCAGTGAGACACTGATTTGTGTTCTTTGTGCCTAGTCAGCATGGTGGTGAAAAGTTTATTACTGGCAATTAAAGAAGCAGAAGGTTTTCTTATTCCTTTGATTTGGTATTTTCATTAAGAATGTGTGTGAAGTAATAATGAATATATTTGTAAATGACAGCATCTTGGGAGGACTGTTGGATGCTTAGGAAGACATTGTTGGAATGTAACATTTTTGTGGCTCCTGGGAAAAAATGACCTAAAAAGGAAATATACAAAACTGTGTGAAGATAAATTCCAAGTGCTATAAATAAAGGAAAGCGCACACACAGGTAAAAAAATATATAAGAGATTAGACAATGCAGCATTCAGAAGCACATAGGGAGTTTCAGGAAATAAGATTTTATAGAAAAACAAGAAATATTTTGCTGGTGCAGGATAGTCAAATCTGTTGGTGCTTATGGAAGAATTATGAGGCGGTGGGCTTTGTCTGGCAGTGATGGGAATGGGGCCAAATGACCAACAGGTTGTTTGCCTATGAAATCCCCTTGTTTGGCAGGATGGTGAAGAGATGTAGGCAACTTGGAGAAGACTGTGTTTGGAATATAAAGAACTCATAGCAAAGCATATTAATGGTGTCTTGGAGATAAGGAAGGAAGAGTTATACCTGGATGGAAAGTAGGGGTGAGGTTAAGGCTTTAAGATATTTTCATTCCAATAAAGTTAATGATTTAAAACTCAGATCTGCACAGTACTTTCTTGATATAGGACAAAAATTTAGCTGCAGAAACAGTGGCATGCAGTACATTTTAATTCTGGCTGTATGAAAATACTGAGATATAGTGAAAACAAAATTCTCAAAAAACTTGTCATTACCAGCACTTAAGACTTTTTTTAGTTCCAGCAATATGTCAATATACCGAGATAAAAGAACAGCTCCGTGAGCAGTTTGGTGACTGGACACTTTTCTGGATCACCAGGTGTCCACCAGCCTGGGCTTCTGCTTCTGTCAATCTTGTCTGTTGTAGAGAGTTCCCATTTAAAAAAAAATCTATTAGATATTAATAAATTTGAAATTTAATCTGGTGATGTGAATAACATTTGTTTCATCTAGACTGTTTTTATACTGCCTAGTTAATAATTGGTAAAGACTGCTTCATCTTTGAAATTTCACCTTAGTGAAAAAAACATTTCCCTCTCCCCAAGAGTGTATATATGGGATTGTATGATTGATAATGCCTTAAACCATTACTTGTTTGTTCCTTCTCATGTTGTTAGTGAGGATGGGCATTGACAGTTAGCCATACATCTGTTCAGTTTTTTATTCTTCAGTAAGACGGTAACATGGGATTTGTAATCATCTTCCTTTGGATAGGTGATTAATGATGGGCAAGTACAGTGAATGCATTTTCTAGTTTAATGAAGAATATTTATGCAAATGAGCGGTAATTAATGGTATTGCCATGTGACAGATTTTAGAAATAGGTGCCTGACATTCACTTTTTGGACATGTGAGTATTTGGTCTAGCATCTGAAACTTAGTAGCTGCTGCTTTAGGAGATGTAATGTTCCTCTCAAGTATGAAGCTCAAGTGTTTTTTAGTTACCTTTTTTTGTGGATTTCAGAGCTCAGTTTAAGAATTTTTTTTTTTCTGCTTTGAAAGCACCTGTGTAGAATTTTTTCACCATAGAATTTAACTTGCTTAAGAAAAAAAAACAAAACCAATCAAACAAAAAAAAACCCCAAAACCAAACCTTAAACATGTAGCATGGCAAATCTGATTTAGCTGTAGATCCTATTACACAAATATGGTATTTGGCTAATTAAAAGTTAAGTATTGTACCAATATCCATAATAATAGGAGAGAAGAAAAGATGCTTATCATCTTGTTCTGTCTTAGCTTAAGGAATGAAGAAACAGACTGAACAATGATTCACTTAACTAATTTTCTATTAACTAAATTTTTAGCTGTTTGTTGTTTAAAAGGTCTTATCTCATATTTTGGCTGTTTGTGTTTTATCCTAACAAACTGGAAGCAAGTTTTATAAGAGGTAAAGGATGTATATAAATCCAGCTTCAGCCTTTTGAAAGAGATAAAAAGCTCAGGAAATGGAAAACCATAATGAATAATTTATATTTTCATGGATTTCTTTTTTGCAATATTGCTTAAAGGCATGGTGTTGACCATAGTCTTCTCTCTTTAAACAAAGGCAGTACCAAACATTCCTTGCTCTTGGGCTTCCAGAGTAATGGACTAGATGATCATTGAAGTTTCTTTCCAACACAAACCATTCTATACTTCTATCAAAATTTCTAAAACATACAAAAAAACAAACATTGCATTTCTAGTAAAGAAATTCTAGAATATTCAATTGAGTTCCAGTCTGTGTGGCTTATAATTTTTTATTCAGCCACATTGGATGATGTTCATGTGGGCCTTCATCAATCAATCTAACCTTTATTTGCTGCTGCTTTCTCTACCTGCTTGTTCCTAGCTACTAACCCCTGTCAAAAATTTACCCTTCACTATCAGTCCTGGTTGAACCCCAGCTGGTGACTGCACACCATACAGCTCCTTGCTCACACCACAGCCCTCTAGTGGGATGGGGAAGAGAATTGGAAAAAGGTAAAACCTGTGGGATAAGAAACATTTTAGTAATCCAACTATGGTAAAATATAATACTAGTAATGAAAAGAGAAACAAAAAGAGGCAAAGAGAGAAATAAAACCCAAGAAAGACAAGTGATGCACAAGTTGCTCACCACCTACTGACTGATGCTCAGCTTCTTCCCAAGCACCAATCAGCACCTTCCAGCCAACTCCTCCAAGCTGATATACCAGGCATGCTGTTCTATGTTATGGCTTAACCCTTTGGGTAGTTTGAGTCAGCTGCCCCAGTATTCTCCCTCTCAGTTTTATTGCATTAAGAGACTGAAAAGTCCTTGATGTAAGGTGAGCACTCTTAAGCAACAACTAAAACATCTGTGTTTTCAGCATTATTCTCATACTAAGCACAAAACCCCCAGCACTCTCCCTGCCACTAGGAAGAAAATTGACTCTATCCCAGCTGCAACCAGAACAGGTATGATCTTTTATTAAAAACCAAAAACCCAGACAACATAGATTATTTCACAGTTCTGATTTGGGTGGCTCTCCAGGTACAGGAAAAAATTAGTTGGAAAGACAATTGAATTTATTGCTATCAGAGTTAGTGTTCAGTTAGAAGAGTTATTTTTAGCTATTGCTAGTCACAGATACTTAGACGTAATACTGACTTACCTCAAGGTCTTAATTCTCTTTACCAAAAACTACGGATTGTTTTACTCAACAGAGCAATGCAACTGCTTGTAGACATGTACCATAAATTAGATTTCTAGTTGGAAAAAAACTAGCTCATAAATATTTTAAAAGAGAATTTTTTTTCTTTCATATCTTTTATTTAGGATCCAATGATTAGTGCAAGTCCCCAGAATTTTGAAAGTGCTCACTGCAATTTATTTGCTACTAAAATCAAATTATTGTAGGCAAAGAAAATGGAAGGTCTTGTTTGCCAGACACCTTGTCTGTGGTGAAGTTCGCTTTGGAACAAACTGTTTAAATAGAAGGGGTTTGCATAGTCTGAATGAACTTTGAGAAGACATTCAAATGTCACATTTCTCTGAATCTTGTCACAGTCCTCATCTCTTCAGAGGCTTATCTTCTGCTAGCTGTTTACTCAGAAAAGAGTGTTAGAATCTATATTTTAACAGTCTTTTTCTTGGGGATTTTTTTGACATTGGTGTGTCCTTGTTTCACAGAGCATGTCTTCACTGAATGGAATTAATGAGTTTTATCATAGGCTGTGTGCTGCGAACATCTAAGGACAATTACCTGTAAAGCCAGTTAGTAGGAGTTTGCTTCTCTGTCTGCATTTTGTTGATCTGGAAGAGGTTGAATGATCCTAATATTCTTTGTACTATAAGGTACAAAACACCACTGGTGTCACATAGATGTCACACTGCGTGTATGACATACATTCATGTATCTTATAACATGTTAGGAACCAGGGGTCTTGTGTTTGCCTTGCTAAACGTTTTGCATCTCCAGGACTTGCCTGTAATCTCACTGAGACCATTGGGATTTCAGTTACAGACTGAATTTTTTCACTAAGTCTGAGGAAACAGTAATAACTTATTCCTTCTTAAGGCGTTAGTTAGTATCTACTAGAAAATTTACTGCCTTTCCTCAGTTTTGGTTTAGAAGTCAACCTTTTGAACCCAATTAGTATATTTGTGATTTTCTAATGGACTTCAGGAAGGAAAATATTAGAAGTACAATCTCAACTTCAAAAGTGATAGTTGCTTTTATGAGCTGATGGACTAGGGCAAGAATAACAGAGCATTGGTAGGAAAAGTGGGGAAATAGTAATTTCTGTAACTTAAAATTTAGTACACCTGGGAATGATAAGGCATGAAACCTGAATAGAGATAATGTACATGAGTTTTTGATTCTGGCATGTAGGAAATATAGCTTAATTTTGTTTCCCTCTCTCAAAGAGGAAAATCTATTTTAAAGGTTCTCATACAGGACTTTTGTTTTTTCCTTTTTCTTTTTTTTTTTAAGTTTACTATAGGATACATTAGGCAATTTTGAAGAATTATTACAGATGGATTTTGTGTGTGATTTTCCGTGAACTGTATTTATATGAAATTACTATATGCTGTGTATGTTTGGAGTTCTATTTTTCAATGTGTCTAGACTGATTGATAGAAATTTATGTCTATCATTAGAATTTTCCCAGGTGTATACCTACAGAAACTAAAGTGACACAGAATATGATATTTGGCCAGGATATTGCAGTAAAAGCTGCAGTGGGGACTGAGGGGAGAGATTGACATCTCTAATCTTACCCTTCTTCTCTTGGCCATACAATTCTTTTGGAGGATTCTGTTTGCTTTAGTACTTTGACAGTGGCTGAATGTATTCCTAATGGAAAAAGAAGCAAATTATTAAAAAATATATTTTTTTCCCTCTTTTTAAGTAAAGAAATATAAATAAAAGAAAAAGGGAATGATTCATATTATCTGAAGTATTGTTAGGAATTAAAGCTGTTTTGAGGTTGGGGACAAGGAATGCTTAAGAGACGCTTGGAAACATCACAAAAATGTATGCCCTATGCAGCAGATTGCTATGTAGAAAAATATCATGGATTTTAGGACATTTTGCTCTGTCTCCTGAGACCTCAAGGTTGCTTTATCATGAAGGTAAACACCATGAAAAACCACAGATTGGTAGAATTTTTTAAAACAATGTATTTATATAAAGAAGTTTTAAGCAAAAATATTTCACTTTAAGACTTTCATTTCTTGTGGGACCAAGTGGATAAAGTTTTTTGTGCAGGGCTCCAGAAAAGGATTTTTCTCCATGTCCAGAAAGCATGTGTTGTACCCTTGGAGCAAGAGCTCTTTCCTTATGTATCCCACCCTCCAAGTTTTATGTCAACTTTATGACGTAAAGACAGACATACAGACATCTGTATAACATGGTTGAGATATTTTTCCCTAAAAACATTACCAGTTATTCATGTTGACATTTCCATGTTTCCAAGCTGGAGCACAGTGTTTCGCAAATGGTTAATTTTTTCCTGCTTTATCAAGCTGATTGGTTTCCGTGACTTGGCTCAATGTTTCGGAGTGTACAGTGGACCTGAGTCTCACTTTAGTTATAAAAGTGATAGGCAGGGTAATGACCTATTACAAAATAGATCTTGATTGCATAATGTTAACCATAAGCACAATAAAATTTTCTCCTGTGCATTTGGCTTACAGGCTATTAGTCCTTGTGCCGTTACAATTACCAAGATAACCATAATACAAATAAACATGCTCCATTTGTGGGAAATTGTGAGAGTTGAAATTACTGAAAAGATGCAATTTAAGACAAAATTAAAACAGTGTATTTACCATAAAATGATTGAGATTCATGAAGTAGATAAGAAATATTTTTTGTGTGACTGTTGGCAAGATTGAGAGATGAGAAAACAGATTTAGAGGAGGAGGTAGATAATCCTTGGAAGATGAATGAAAAGAGGTTTGATGACACATGCTGGTTTAGGGCTCTCATGTCTAAGTGATGGGAGGGAATAATGTTTATCAAGCACAAGGTGAGTGGGTTGGTTGTCTCCTTTTGCCCAGAAAAACATTGGTTTTGCTGGCATTGTTCACAGCATGTGTAGTTCCATGTGTTCTTTGTATGGACTTTGACTTCTGGGCATCACAAATTTTCTGTCTAGGTGCTTTTCTAGCATAATTTTGATTTCCCTACTGTGACAGATTGTAATCTGTACAGGGTGAGTTACAGTTGGAACTGGGCGACTTTCTCTGCTTAGCTGAATGCTGTTGGTTTGTTGATGGCTTATTCAGTACTTTTTCAACAGTTTCTTCCTGAATTTTTATTCTCAGATCAGTTACAATTTAGTATGCTAAGTTAATCTCAGTTTTTGAAAGTAGTAAGATTGGTCCTTACCCTTATATGTTTTATAAATGGCTATATTTTTTGCTCTCTCATATAAACTCCACATTCCCTTTCCTGCTTTTTATATTAAGTGCATAACTTAATGTAAAGTTGGTTTCACAGTCCTTCTTGTCTGGCTTTAATGCTGTTAAATGTTCTTCAGCTGCCCTGGCCATAAAGAAGCTTTATTGTCTGTCAGGACTACCAGCCCCTCCAGCCCTTCTTTCAGGCAGTCTTTTTGCTCTTGCTATTATGGTTCAGTGATGAGAAAAACAAGGCTACGGCCTTGGTTCTAATTCTACCAAAATCATTCTGGATGACTTTTAACAAATCCCACTAAAAGTGTGATTCCTCATAAGCAACAATATCAGGTCCACAGGTTTCATGTCATCTGCTACCTTTTCTGAAAATAATTTTGGAATTGTGTATGTATGCAAATCAACTCTACCATGAGTGCACAGTAATTGCAGTACACTTAAAATATGTAAAGCCTGTTGAAACTCTTCTGTACAGGAAATGTGCATGAGAAATATGGTGGAACCACTCATTTTCTGGTTCTCACTCATTTTAGGAAATCTAAAGTATCAAGTAAAGGGCATCTGCTACCATGCTTCCATACAACAGAAGCAGATTTTAAAATTTATTTAGATGTAGCATTCCCATCATTAGCTGAGAGAGATAATTAGTACATTGTCATGGTTTGACACTGGCACAATGCCAGTGCCCCCATGAAGATACCTTCTCCCTGGTTTCTGCTGTGAGATGTGACCAGGAATAAGCAAAGCAGGCTCCTACTTAGGGAAAAAAAACCCAGAACTTTATTAACTACTCTACAAATAAAAAGGAACACACACATACAGGGAAAATGAAAACCTCACAAATGCATTTCCTCCTCCCCGCACCAAATTTCCAACCCAATACATTTGTTCCTCAAATCACCAACTCTCGGTCCAGCAGCACCTTTAGACAATCAATCCTCAGTTCATCAAGAGGAGAGGAGTCCTTCTTGTACCATGGGCTTCCCCTGGAAACACAGCTGAAGCCTCGTGTGTTTCTGTGTCACTCGTGGCACTGCCCGGAGTACATCTGCCATTGTGACTTCTTCCTTTTCATGTCCAGCGCTCTCACCACTGAACATGGACCAGAGCTGCTTCTAGGGTTGTCTTTTAAGGATGCTCTGTCCCGATCCAAAAAAGGCACAGTCTCTCCTTTGGGACACCTGTCTCCCCCATATTTTTCACCCCCTGGGGCCGAGGGGCACCAACACTGAACCCTCTTGGTTCTGTGGCCATTGCCTCCCCCTAGAATGCAGTCTCTGTATCACAAGGAACATGGTTCTGTCCATGGCTATACAAAAAGAGTCCAGCAAAAGCCACTCCATCATCTCTTCCCACTAGGATTCTTCTCTATTCTTCTACTATCTCTCGCTTGCCCAGACCTCTCTCACACTTGCACATTTCCTTCCTCATCTTCCACTCTATCTTCCAGGAGAGGTCAATGTTCTGTAAAGTTCTCATTCTCCAAAAAGGGGTTAAAAGCTCCTACAAGCGGCCGGCTGAACCCCCCCCTCTTCTCCGTCCCAGCCGTGCTGCCGGCGCAGGCCCATGTTTATCAAGTTTCAAGGTTACAGTCCCAGGCAGCGGCTCTCTTTGTCTCTCTCTCTGTGTCTCTCAGGGGGGGCTGCCCGGTGGCTCCCGGTCTCTCTCTCTCTCTCTCTCTTCCACCCTTCCACCCCCGGGGTCAGGCCTACCTCTCTCGGCCTCATGGCTTTTCCCCTCCCCCTGCCCAGCCAGCAGCTGGGCCGGGGGAGAGACCTGAACTCTTTCCCGCCGGAAACCCAAGAGGACCCTCCCAGGGGAGAGCTCTGCTTTTAACCCTGTGTTCTCAGAGGCGTGTCCATGTCCCAATGGCCAGGTTAGATGCCAATATTAAAGTCTGAATATCCATTGGCCAAAAACACAGCATCCCAAAAAACACATTTCCTGTCAAACCACCAGATACATTTAAGAAAGTATTGATATGAAATTTAAAAATCCCTGGGCAGGAATAACAACATAATTTTGTTGTCTGGTGTTATTTCAGCTTTTTACCATTTTCTTCTCTTTGGGTAATAGCTTGCTTAAACAAATATTCTCTGGATAGCTCCCCTGCTGCAGTTTGGAAAATCAGATAAGCACAATATAGTGGAAGAGGAAGGAAAAAATACATTCAGTTTGAAGGCAGAACTGCAAACTAATGGAAAGGAAAAGATCGTTTCAGGGTCAGTTGAATTGAGACAACTCACACCTGAATTGAGACATAAGGCGTCAATTCCTTCTTTAAAGTATTTTAAACTACTCAATTTTTTTTTCTTTTAAATTGGGTAATTTTCAAAAAAGCTGTTTTGAATGAAATACATTGTAAACTCCAAAAACTTCTTAATGCAAAATAATATGGTGGCTGAAAGTTTCTTTTATAAAGAAGATACTAGTTGGTATTTGAAGTGTTCCTTTTCTATCTCAAAATATTGAGCTTTGAATTGAATACATATTAATTGAATTCAGATTAATGTTTTTTTTCTCCAAGACTTTTAAAAATAGTTATGCTGCTTATCAGCAAATCTCTATCATACAGGATAATGAGAACCAAAAAAAGAAGGTAGGAAGGGAATCTCTGCTGTGGAGAGAGTTAAAAAGAATCAATGTGTCATGTCAGAATTTCTTTACAAAACAAGTGGAAGACAGAGGAATTACATCTATGAAAATTGTTTTTAACAGCAGTGAATGTGATACCTCTCATTGGTTTTAATTGTTGGAATATGTGGCACATTGTTTCCTGACATTTCAGATTGTCCTGCCATTACCCAGGCTGCCATTACCATGTTATCCAATTTCTTCATGCTGCTAACCTAGTACCTAAAATTGTCATTAAACCAGTAGGAAAACTCTTATTTATTTACAACTGGTGTTTAAAACTGCTGCAGCTTGTGCTGTACAGACTGAGTGATTTCATTTACACATTGATACCCTTCCCACTCCACTAGAAGGAATTCAGTTTTCTGTATGCACCTTTTGTGTATTAGTTAATCTATTCAACTTCTACAATTATCTTACTTCCAAAAGTCATCATCTTTCTCCTTTTTTTTTTTTTGCGGTTTCTCTTTTTTGCTTCATCTTTGCTCAAGATTAAATTTCTTCCCATAGTTTGAATTTCTATTTCAGAGAATTGTCTTCTAAAAGTCCAAAAACTGACTTTCCTCTTCATCTCTTCTAGATACAGACTTTCCTATGGCATTTCTCACTAGACTGTGTCAGATCTTATTAGGGACAGAAAGGCGTCGGGGATACAAAATTCTTGAACATCATAACCTTTGTTGTGTACAAGTGGAGCTGCTGTGTACCTTCATGCCAAAGCTTTAAAAATTTGTTTATACATGTTACTAAGGGCTGTGCCCTCAATCCACAGCCCAGACAGAAGTATAATCAAAAGTATTTGTTATGTCCTTACAATGCATTCTAAAAAGCTTTCTTTTCTTACCTAAATTTACAAGAAGTGTAAAAAGGTTTTTGCACTTTCCTTTAAAAGTGATTGAGTTCAGTAAACTGATTAGCAATCCACCTATGCTGGCCACACAGAGGTAGACAGGTTTTCAATTACCATTAAATATTTTACTACCTTTTAAAGTGCTGAATTTTCAAAAGTTCTGCTGAATTAGATTGAACCATGAAATGTTCTGGCACCTTGGATGAAAGCTGTTAATAATTTTCATACTGTTTTTTCTTTGTTTCATCTTCTCTGTGTTTTCTGAGGTTTGCATTATTACCTGATAACTCCAAAATTTGAATTCATATATGAAAAATGAGATAATACCACTTGTCTCTATGGATTGGAAGGGTACTAAGCTGTGAAGCCTTTCCCTTGGGTCTAGGGAGTCTCAAATGAGTTTTCTTTTTCTGGAGCTGAAGGTAGAAGAAAAAGAATTCAAAACATGCAAGAAAGAGATGAGATATTGAAATGATGGTGCTGAGCCAGAATCATTAAGTGCTTCCCAACAACTCCACAAAATAGTAATTTCTGTGCACTTTGTGATCCACTGTTGATGATAAAGTAACACATGGCTTTGAGAATTGTATACTTGACTCTTTCATCATTGTTGTACTCATAGGATGGACTTCACTTTAGGGTCTGCCTTGAGGGCTGGGAAGACAATGTGAAACAAGCACTGGGGGCTGCAGTCAAGCAAACTGGTCTTGTTGCAGGAGTGGCTGCTTGCACTGAGGGTAATGCGAGGTGGACACTGTGTAGGTGAATGACAACTTGCAAAAGAAATGAATTAAAAACTTATAAAAGGAGGGCAAGAATTCTGAATCAATAGGGCTAAAAAAAAGAAGGATGCAAAAGTTTGGACAAAATGTCCTTATGAAGCTGGCAGACTAAGCAGGATGAGGATGAAAACCTTTTTCTAAATTTTGAGCAGGAGAAGATTGTCTAGAAACATAGCTGGAAAAAATGCTTTATTAGACCAGAAGAGATATTTTCTGCTGATCTGGAGAAGAACTAGTACCCAGGTCATTGGAAAACGGAGTCCTTGGGCTCACTGCTGACTTCACCAGTGGGGAATATATTTGCATTTTATGAAATGGTCTAAAGCCCATCATTCACCTCTTAGATAGTTTTTAGTAATTGCAATGTCTTTAATAAGTGATATAAATCTTGAATTGTTCCTGCTAGGAGGCAGGCTTGACTTCAAATCTATTTAAAAATATATATATTAGAGGGGAAAAAAATTGGAAGCTGTCCAAAAGCCTGAAGCAAGATAGGTTTATCTTTTTGTGTCTGACATATCTAAATATCTCCTCTGGATCTTTGGCACTGAAAATACCCCAGCGATTTAGATAAAAGGTTTGTGATTTTTTTCCCTTCAGATGCTTTTAAGAAAATTAGATACTTGTTGGGATAGTTGAACCTTTTTTTGAGGCTTTCGAAACATATCAGTAAAAAAATAACAACAAAACAAGAGATTTTTTGATAGCTATTGAAGAGCATTTAAAGATGTTTGGTTCTCCTCCTGCATATACAACTAGAAATTTCTTGACATTCATCAGGGAAGAACATTTGAGGAGCAGTTTGAATGTTTCTGCATGATTTGACTCCAAGGGATAGAGCTTCGAGGAAAATTTTAAGGTACGTTGGCAGAGCTCGAGGGGATGAGTTTGACCCTGTCATAGCCTAAGCAGTGTTTTCTCATGAAAAAGTCATTCTTCATTCCTAAAGCTTTGTCACTGAGAGAGAAGGTATTTAATGGAAAAAAGTATAAACTTTTCTACACATCCAGAAAGTAAAATAAAATAGTATAAAGTGCAGTAGAAGTATATTATCCCTATAAAAACTTTGCACTTGAAATAGCTTTGTTTTTCTGATGCTACCAGTCCTCTAAACTAATTTTTTATTCTTAAATATAAAACTAATGCAAGACCATCTCCGACTTTTTGGTAGGAAATACAGCAAAGGTTTTCTTCTATTGAGATATAAGGGGTTTATCAACCATATCTGCTAGTCTGGCTTTTGAAGAATTTATTTTGATTGAAACACTCTCTAGTCGTTTTCAAAGCTATTTTCTTCTTCACATAGGAAAGCCTCAAGTTGATTTTTCAACTTGATGAGGAATTTCTACTCTCTTTTTGGATGGAGGGAAAATACAGTTTAAACAATTATATTAGACCTGCAGGAAGCTTACAGACATTGTGATGTGCTCATAAGCATGACCTTTTAAACTCTGTTGGGCAAATTCATTACTCTTAGATTTTTTTGGTTTTAATCCAGCAAGGCTGGTACTTTAGTTTGGCAAGTATTTTAGTCATTTGTTTAAACTGTCACCTGTACTTGCTGAGAAGAATTTGCTTTCTGTTTGTGAGCATTGCCATAGAGATATGTGGCTACATAAGACCTCAGTATAGAACAACTCATAGACAGACTTCAGTACAAAATTGGATGAAATTTACCCATGGGAATAAGGAGGCTTAGAAATTCTAGAAGAAATCCCTGCAGATGCTTTCTAAAATTAGGTGTAAATAGGATGAGGGAAGTCAGAGCTGAAAAAAGAAGAGAATGGAGAAAACCAATATTTTTTAACCTGCTGAAAAAATGGTAAAATATTACTTATGCCAAGTCTGCTGTTAGTACTGGCAGCCATTGATAGATCAGAATTTGTAGATGCCTACAGGGTCAATTGTTGTTATATTAACATTTGTATGTCAGACTGTAATTCTGTGTGACATTTGGTATTAAAGCTACAAATCCTGATCTAAGGAGCTTATAAACTAGCTTGAATCATTGGGAAGAAATAACATAGAGTGACAACAGTCCCATATGTTGTCTCAGCCATAAAAGTTGAATGACTTTCTTTTCCAGCAAGTAAAGTGCCTACTCTACTTCTAATGACTGACAGAACTTGAGTATCTGGATAGCAGTTTTGGGCAGATTCTTTCCTCCGAAATGAGGAGCACCAATATCATATACAGAAGATAAAATTAAAAAGTTGACCTTTTTATTTTCCAGTTGCCTCAATTACTGGAGTTTAAAAATTATTTTGAAATTCTTTAAGTCCTGCAAATAACATTCCCATTGTTCATTCATTTGTATATTACCATGGCATGTTACATTAAAGACTAGAAGACGCCTAAGTATTTGCTGGTTCAGAAAGATCCTTTGCCAATACCTTCATTCACCCAGTTGAACTGCTCCAGCACCAGCCAGCCCTGCAACTGAGTGGTGGATCACTTGCCTGTGGGGGGTTTCCTGAGCTGGGAAGCCCTCAGGGAGTGGTGAGACTGGCTGGGAGCTGCAGCTGCCAGAGAACAGGCTGCCCAGGGAAGTGGTTGAGTTACCATACCTGGTAACACCATCATTGTTTCAGTGACTCTATGATAATCTGTCCTGAAGAGCACCCATGACTTGACCAAAAAAAAAGATTGGATGAGGTATTCTGGAAACTCCTTGTCTATGAGCATAGTTATTCAAATGTGGGAAATGTGGGGTATTTTTTTGAGGAGGTAGAAGGTGAAATGTGAAAGCCATCACTAGCTTAGAAGTAAATACATAAACAAGTAAGGAAATACTGCATCTGCAGAATGCAGTCTCCACATCTTGATCTTTGAGTAGGTGGAATAAGATCTTGGAATAAGCATTTTGGAAAAAGCATTTTCTATAGTAATTTTTGTAGATCTTGCAGTTGATGTCTTATATACTGTTTTCCCAAGTTAAGACTAGTCTCAACTTAGTATATGATGTCCTTGCCATTAGAAAAGAGTAATGTATCTGAAGAAAAAACTATTTTTATCAGTTCCTTCAATCTGATTTATTTCAGGAATGTTTCCTTTAGAGTATCTGCCTTGTGGTCTCCTGTCAGAGACCAAGGAATTGTATCATGATTTCTTTTACCAACTGTCTATGCTGACCAAGTGGTAGTCTCTAGTCAAGACAGGCAATCCTGTTTGGATTGCTTGGTAGTTCTAGAAGTCTCATCCTGGGAAGAATTTCCCATTCCTAATCTGAAAATGCTGTCAACTGATCTGGAACATAATGTTTAAGGTTTGTGAAGAGAAAAGATTAGTTGTGGTGTGTCCTTGACAAAATAACTCCATCCTTCCCTGGCATATTCTATAATGTTAAGAAGAAGCACAAAAGCATGTACATTCTTCTCCCTCTATGAACTGCGGACACTACATTTCTCATTTACCTAGCAAAATTGCTAGTGGCTGCCTTCCTGCAGGATGACACCCTGTAAAAGGCACACTGGATAGATTCTAGTGTAAGGAACATGCTTTGGAAGTTTCTTTGTTTACTCTTTACAATGTTACTTGGATTTCGCTAGAGATTTATGCTTTGAGGTGATATGTCACAGGTCATGATGACTGCAGCATGGTCTTGAAAGAAAATTGTAGAGGAAAAACCTCTAGTATACTGATAAAAGCTAAAAGATGTTTCCCTGAGTAGAAACTTTTTGGATATTGAGAAAATTATGTCCTCTTGAGTTGCTAGAAATGCTTCTTTTTGGCGATAGCTTTACATTCGTTGAAAATTAATGTAGATGCTAATGCTTCGTAACTTTAAATGAAATGCGGATAAAATATGCAAAACCCAGAAATATGATGTTCTATGCCTTTATGTAGCTTTATATATTTATAATTCAGTACTGCTTGTGTCAAAAACCAGTAAAAATTAAAACAACTGAGACACATGGGTGTCACTTGAATTAAGTGTTCTGCTTAGAAAGCTTGGAAATGGAATGAATGATTAGGAATCAGGGATTTTGAGAGGACTTAATTAGAATTAGAATGAATGTGGGGAAAATAGCCTACTCTCGCACACGCATAAGAAGAATGGAAAGTGAATGCTTCTTTCAGTTTGTTCTCATTGGCTATTAAAATATATCTGATTTTAAAAAGCCCGCCTAGTTAAAATAGTTACATAATATTTTCTTTATGGATCTAGTTACTGATTTGGGAGGGTAGAAGAAGAAAGAAGAGATGGTGAGGATGAGGGAAAGCTCATGTTAAAAAGCAATATAGTACATAGGAAAGTTCATGTTAAAAAGCAGTATAGGGAAAGCACAGTTTCTCCACAGTACTTTCAATGCTGGGAGGTGTGTCAGAATTTGAATGTTGTATCTTTGAACACATTTCTTTCTCTGAGGAAGGGAACTTCCTTTGCTTTTCTCCAGTTGGATGTATGAACTCTGACACAACATTTCAATTTTATAAATAAGCTTAAGCATCAAAGCACTGAAAAACCTGTACTTTTCCTTTTGTCCTGTTTCTCAAAGAAAAGCAGGGAGGTAACAGAATGTGTGATGAAGAGTAGGACTAAGTAGCAACTTCATGTTTTGGCTGCTTTACATTTTATCCAGTGCACTGTTGAGTTCTCATCCCTAACTATCCAAAGAGAATAATGGAAAGCCCAGTTAGAGGGAATAATACTCTTCTTTAAGCATGAAAGACTCAGGCATTTAACAGCAGTCTGATTGTCATTACTTCTTCCAGCTGTTCTGGTTATCAAGTTGGAAATGGATCATTGCTTCATTTTGCATCATTTCACAATTCATAATGATAAATGTTTTTTAATAATCAAAGATGTCAGGCTATAATAATAAAGTGAAAATATACTGAGTTGTTCAGTCAGCTTCTAGGCTAAGACTCCTAAGGTAAAAGAAAAACAGAAACACTTTTGAACAAGATGACTCTTTGTTCTCTCCATGAAATGGAACTGCCCACATGCCCTTTCCATTTTACCTTGATTGCCAATTGATTTCCAGAATTTATTTCTATAAAATATCTGATCTTTTGAGCAGGGTTAGCTCTGAATTTAACCATATCTAGTCATGTCTGAATTTCAGCTTCTGGGCAGCATGATTGAACTCTGAATAGCCTAGGTTATTTCCAAAGCCTTTGTGAAAGACTGGTTATGTGGCATGCTTCAGCCTTAGCATACTAATACGCCAACTAAGGAAGCAATTTCCATTGTGATTTTTAGGTGGCTGCCTTCTCCAGAATAGCAAGCTTAGCTCAGTATCCAGAGTCGCTAAGCAAGGTCCTGGCATACAGGTACAAAAGCACACTTCCACAAAGGTGAGCTAATTGTCAAACTGGTTAGAATTACAAATTCTCACTATTTTACACCAGTCCTGGAAGTCACAATGAATTCCTTGATCAACTGGACTTTCAAATATTTTTACTTAATGTCTTCCTCTCTTCCCAACACAGTAATTAGATTTCTCTGCCTCTACTAAATTCTTGACTGCCACTTAATTTCTGGAACTAAACTTTGAAACAGAACAAAGTGAAGCATCCTAACTGCTGCTGTGCTGATCAGTTCAAGATTGAAGTCTTGGTTTATGACTCCTGTATTTAAATTTCCTATAGGCAGATCAAAATATTAGTGCTGGAATTACTCTTGTAGTGTTCTTATCTTTCTTCAGGCCCTTTTATCTAAAGAATACTTGGTTCTAGAGAGCTAGAACTGAAAGCTAAAGGATTTTTCTTCCCAAGTCTAAATTTCCTTTTGGTCAGTAACTTTATTTCAAGTTATAGTGGTTACTGAGTAAGTGTCATTTCTAAATGTCTAATTCATAGTAGGTTGATGAACCAAAAGGTATCAATAAATGTGTAATATTTCATACTGCCCTAACCTTTTCCTGTTAGAATCATGACCCACAAATTGGTGGCAGCTTCCAGGAGAATAATACCATCCTACTGTTCTCTAACTATTGCAATTAGGTTGCAGAGCTCCCATTAATCATAAAGTCTGAATCAATATGTGCTGGACTATCTATATGATTTTAATAAGAGCAGTGTCCTTTTTCAGGAAACTTTTTAAAATAGTAGATGTTTCATTTCTTGCCTTCAAAAAAGTTACTTTTGTAACTCATGAAGCAGGAGTGAAAGAACATAATATCAAAGAGTAGAGAAAGTAGAATATGTTTATCACTTATATGCTTTTTTTGCATCTCTCTGAATAATACCTATAGCAAAGATATAATGTCTTGGAATCAGATGATAAATGAAGTAAATAAGTAGGCAGGGAAAATTCTGAAAAATACATAGTAGTGTCCTCACAAATTCCTGAGCAGATAGTCAGCTTACCAGACTGTTACTTGATTTGTTGTTGTTACTTTAATCTTTCTAAAAAGTCACAAGATTTTGGCCACTCACTGCTCCTGTGAAATCAGTTGGGAGCTGCAGATATTTAGTGAAAATATCTTCTGTGGTGCTTAGTACTTGAAACTTTGTATTGAAAACAAAATTTCCTTATATCGTGCATTTGATAATAAAAATGTGGTAGTTACTATAGCCAAAGTATCTTAAATCTTCAGAGATAAATGACCTACAGAGGTCAAATCACAAAATTGGTCATTTAGATTATTTTTGATTTTCTCTTTGAAATAATGCATAAATGAACAGGTGGCAAACAATCCAAATCCTGTGAATTTCTTCTCCAGGGTAGCACAAAATCTGATGAATACTTTTAAAATACTTTAAGTTTCTTAGGCACAAACCTCTTGCCCATTGATCTGTTATGTGCTTATCTACCAATCTGTGACAGAGCAGGAGCCTTATAAGCAACATTCAACAAAAGGCAAAGACAGGCTATGATATCTAACAATACTAAATGTTTCAACACATATTTTCCTCTATATGTGCAGATATAAAAATTGCAATGACTCTGCATGGATAGAGGCATGATATTAACTACTTATTTCAAATCTACTTATATATTTGTGATCTAATCATGCAATCCTAATTCTGTGAGAGACAAAATGACACATAGGAAATGGTAGACAGCAAAAACCAGATCTCTTAAGTGGACTTCTTCTCAGTACAACTCAGTTTTCATGGATCTTAAAATAATCACAGGATAGCTATGAATCATGTAGAAAAATTGCATTATGAGTTGGAGAAAATGACAGAGGCAGGATGGCAGAGGAAGAGGGATATTTTTCAGTTGATAGAATCTAGAAAATATTTTTGTAATTAAGAGGTTATTGTAATTGGAAATTGAAGGAAGGTAAAGAAAAGATTTTTACTAGTTTCTTTGCAATGCCTCTTATTTTTTACATCAGTGTGATGGGTGGAGGCTTCATGAAAACTCTAGTAGTTTGGAGGATGGATTTTTTTTTTCAGCAAACTTACTTCCATTACAAACTTGAACAGAGGTTAAATTGAGAGAATGCTTTGGCAAAGATTTTCTGTCCTTTAACTTTGATTATTCATATTCCCAGGAAGAGAACTATGTATTAATTTTTCATTGGTGCCAAGAAGCACAAGAAAAAGATCCTTAGTCTTTTATGTTTCAAATCACCTTTTTTGCAACCCCTGCAGTACTCATTTCCAAAGCTGCTGTCCTATAGCAAGTTAAGTATTACTTCAGAGATGAAGCTTAGCATTATTACAAGTAGGAGTTTTTAGGTGAAACAGAGGACAAAGTGAAAGATGAATGTTATGTAGGACATAATGGTGGATACAACTGGATCCACAGCACAGAAAAATAATACGTTTACAAAATGGGTTTTAAGAGCCTCCTTGGCTAACAGATGTAAATTGGCAGGAAAAAAAAAAATCAATCTTTTATGGCGTGCTGTTTCATGATTTGGTGTGATTTTGGGGTGGCTACCACTTCCTCTCAGTACCTGTTGCAAGTCTCACTGTTTTCAAGGGACATTTTCAGTGTTACTGATACTTTTTGAAATGGATTCTACCTTGTGTTTTAGTTGACCTGCTGGAGTTATACTTTTAAGGTCTGCTTCTCCAAAGTTTTTGACTGAGCCCTTTTACTGGCAGATAATGGGCTTTGACAATTTATGCTTGATCCTGGACTTGACAATGTATTGTTTCTATTAATGATACCTTGTGTTTGTGGATGCTTGTGTAATTCTCTTGCATATCCCAGTGTCTCACACAGAAGTTGTTTGGGGATGTCCAGAAATACATATTTTTAAAATCTCTCTTTATGTTTGTGATTTGAGAGTTGGTAGACCTATTAGCAGTATGGAGATTTTCATCTTTTTCTCACTAGCATACTGAAAAGCTGTTAGAATCAGCTTTGAAGTTCCATTGATTTTAAACAAATAATTAAAGTTAATTTCCTAACAAATTGATTTGGGTTGAACAGCCCCATAACTGCTACAAATTCACTGAACAAAGTGAAGACACAATGAGTTCAGTTATCAAGCTTTTGTCATTCATCAACAAGCTAATCTGAGTCATCATTTTTTGCTTAGTAATAATTGCTCTCATTCATCATTTGTTCTGCCTTTATCGTTTTTCTATTTCATTTACTGTAAACCAGGCTCATCAAGAGAAATAGTTGGGATTTTGAGTGTTGAAAATGTGCCTTGGAGCAACCCACAAGCAATGTTATAGCACGTTTTATAGCGCCGTCCATGCTTGGGAGTGTGCTCTCCAGAGGCGTCGATCAGAGCTGCTCAGCCTGAGCTTGCAGCAGGTGATTAACATGCTACCTGTGGAGCACAAAGGACTGGTTTGTTCATTCTGCAGAGAAGCTTCAGCAAAGCTTTTCTTACAATGTGGTTCTCTTTCTCTGAGGTGCAAAAGAACCGCTAGGCTGCTATACTTCTCCAACCTAAATAGTGTTTTTTTCACTAAAGAAAGATGGGTGCATACTCACATTACATTTTTTCACTCTGTTAAGAAAAGTGCTTTCACTGCTTTTACTTGTTCCGTGCACATAATTTAAAAACACTTACTACTGCAAAATGCTAATGAGTGCTGTGATTTTGTGTGACTTGGATCATCTGTCTGCTCTAAGAAAGAAAATGATACCATCAGATAAACCTATGGTGTGTGTCTGTTTGTATGCTTATAGCTATTGTCATACAATAAGTAGGAGTAATAGTGATTTGCATATTTCCTGGGACATTTTCCATGCTGATTTATTTACCAAAATTGCTGATATTGCTACAACTCTACTCGGAATGGTAGGACTTTGCAGCATAGTATCTACCTTGTTTAAATGATCTAATCAACCTGGATTAGATCTATTGCTAGTGCAAGAGTAATTTGGAGGGAGGAAGGCTGCTAGTGTTATTGCTCATTATTAATCTTTGACCTGGAAAAAGAAGAAGATTAATAATCTCTTTTATCCATACTTTTAAATTATATTTTCATTTAAGAGTTTTGCCATAGCTTTAATAATGTTTTGTATCTTCCTCTTGACTTCTATTGATTTTATATTAATTTTCTTTGGAAATGTTAAGCTACTGAACATTATGATTATGTAGTAGCCTTTGTTAATGTATTTTACAAAAAAACATTTTTCCTGTTTATTCTTACATCTTTTGTTTAATATGGGTGGATCAAAGGTGTTTACTTCCTTATAGGTCTCTCAGAAGTGACAGAAGTTTTATGTTAAAAGCTGTTGGCATTTTAGGCAAAAGTTAAGTAATAACAAACTCTGAGTGGCTGTAAGATGGTTGGAGTTAGCACAGCCAAAATTAGCTTGTTAGGGAACCTGGAGAAATGTAGGTAAACTTTCATGGTCCCAGCTGATGTAGGCTCTATTATGGGCATTCACTATCCTTTATTATGGGAATTGCTGTGCAATTAAGTGTGAAATATTAGGTAGGTTTTAATGCTATGTTTTCTTGTGAAAAGAACTGAAGGAATGTTTTGTCTGATACTAAGCTACATTATGTTAAAAGAAATCTCATTTCTTTGATCCATTGACCCACTAGAGAAGGTTATGACTGTACTCAAAAATTCTATTCTATTTTTGATCACTTTTTTCCAAGACAGTCTTGTGAGTTAGAGACAGCTAATGGGAGAAGTATTATTCTTTGTCCTTGGCTAGGAACAAACACAGAACAACTGTTGAAGACAGAGGACAGGGGGTAGGTAATAAATACTGTGGCATATGTGTGAAGGAAGTTGAGACTCACTCCAGCATAATTTTCTTTTTTGTGGTAATTGTTTTTTTTGCCCTGTTCCTGCAAATTTCCATGTCAAATCATAGTATTTTTGCTGAGCTAGCATTATGAGTAACTGCTCTTTGGGAAAGAGATGCAGTTTATTGTTAAGATTTGATAAGAAATCTGCAGCAGTCCTCTATATACTTTCATCAGTAAATCATGAATTTGACATCAACTTCAGGTTCAGAACTGTAATTTTTTAACTATTTAATTTATTGAAACCATTAAATTATTTGTATTTTGACTTTCTCTGAAAGAAAAATGCTTTGTTTAGGGAGGGGGGAAGACCCTGAATGTAACTGTGTGGACTTTATCCAGTTTAGAAATAAGTGGACTTGTTCTTAGCATCTTCTCAATTAGCACAAAAAAATAATTCTGGCACTTAGCCTTAGGATTTCCCAGGCCCCCAAGGTCACTGAAATTATATCCATGAAGAATAAAGCGCTACTGTTCTTAAAATGTCTTGAATTATAACTCTTCAGTGACACCATCTTCCTCTCTACCTGCTTCAATCCAGTGAAGCCGAAGTGATTGCCAAAGCACCTTGTTGTGGACATCCCCTCTAATAACTATTTTTTTAGTACACTCTCTTTCTGCTGTTTCTTCTGGTTTGATGTATCTCAAGCAAGAACAAGCACACAACTGGATCCTCTACCCCATACATCAATGCATATAGCTTGTGGATTTTTTTGTTATTTGTCAGAATACAGGCACCATGTGCATATGTACAGTACATGTACTCTCCTGCTTATATTTGACAGATGTGTGTATGTTCTCACTTTAGGAAGATTTTGAGTTCATTTCATAAAGAGAGGGTTTATTCAGATCATTAAATCCTACATAGTTCTAGTTAATAAAACAAAATCTGCCTGCACAGTGTTGAATCTTTTCTGTGACTCAGACAACATCACCTTCCCCCAGCTTGTTGAGTCACTAAGCAGATTGGTTTTTAATACCAAATTTATTTGGATAACCTTGACTGTAGACAGTATCAGTTGGATATGGGATATAGATGGTACATTCCTGTAGAATGTTTTATTTTGGAGGTGATGTCAAAATACTGTATTTCTAGAATGTAGGCGAAGTTACATTATAATGAGATAATTATTTGTGCAAATAATAAAGAGACCTTACTGGTGCTCAGTTTTGGGGACTTGAGAGCATCTTATGTGAGGAAATACTGATCATAGGAGAAAGTCTAAATCTTTTCTGTACTCAATTCTGCAGTACGCAGTTTTTTGTCTGTATCAGACAATGTCTGATATCAATTATATATCCATGTATGATATAAAACAAGCTTCTGTGTACACTTTCTTTCAGTTTTTCTTCCACCTTGCCTGGGTGTTATCATGTTATGCAAAATCATGAATCGTGAGATGTTCTACAAAAATGATTTAACACACTGGTCAATTAATTTGAGGTTTCCTTTTTACAGACCCTTTTGGAGGTCTGTGTCACTGATTTCAGAAGTTCCCTTTTCAGCTATTTAGTCATTAATAATGTTACAAGCTTTTTCTGGTGTTCTGTCTCTAATTGTAAGTAACATTGAGAAAAAGGTAGGTCTTCTTTTGAGTATTAAATCTTAAAATAATGATAATCAGTGTGCTGTTTTTCTGACCCTTGTTTGCTTTTCTACTGGTGCTTCAGCACAGTTTGAATTGGTTTAACTTGTTGCTATGGCCTGCAGTAATGCTTATAGAAATAGTATTTGAAGCTACAAAATATGAACTGAGTTTAGTTTTCCTCCAATTTCCATGGATTTTCTCCTAATGAGAAGGAAATTTTAAAAGATATAGAGGTTTTCTGGTGTGTTTGCTTCTTTTTCTACTATTGCAATTTCTTTTCATATGGCCTATTCTTTCACATTTTTTTCATGTGATATAGAGCAATAGGCATAGAAGAAAGATGAAGGAAAATTAAAATAGGCAAAAATATTATGTTTTTCCAATGAGAAACAGTCAGTGGAGTTTTGGGATAAATGTTTATTTTTAATGCTACAAAGCATTGGTCTAAAATGCTCAGTATCATAGATTTTGGCTTTCTAACAGCACTGCTAAATTCTTGGGTTCCCACAAGCACTGATCCTTTGAAGGTACTAGAAGATGCAGAGAAGTAAGCAATCCTTTAACCTCACAAGTTGTAGAAATAAAAAATGGGCAGGTTTGGTTTATTACCTTTTATTGAGAGGTCTCCTGGTAAATACCACATGCAAGCAAACCCCTGTCTGTGTAAACCCCTGTCTTGCTCTTTGAACAGCTTTTCATTGTTCTGCCTTTTCACCTGTTATAAGTATAGAAGCACAAAGTTGTCAGCCTGTAAGCATTTTTTCACGTTGACACAAAATGTGCTACAGAATCACTATCTGGCATCATAGCAGGCTTGGATTGAGCTGTTGCTGCTGGCTATTTTGACAGGTGAGACCCAGTAAAGTGTTTATCATATTATACACAGAAAGTCTGTTCTGTGGATAATATGATAAAAATGGAAAATTATATCTAGATTCCTGCTTTCTTTTCTAAATGAATCAGAATAATTCAAAGTCTCATGAATTGTAAGCAAATTCAAATAAATAGAAGTATATCAATAGGTGGGTTGAGGCCAGTATTAGATTTACAGTGTTTCTTTACTAGATTCTTTTCTTGCCTCTTGTGTGATCTGGACTTGCCCTTGTTCATCTTGTATCACTTGCTTCTAATTGTTTTCCCTTGGGAAATCACTCTTGCCAAAGTAGTCACAGAAAATGCTTCATTGTTAAAGTATCCCAATTTGTTTTCTAATATGGTTAGTGAATCTACAATTTTTCCTTCATCTTCCACTGAAAGCATACTAAAAAATGCCCTGTTTCAGAAAGTTAGACAATTGGCTCCTAGGTTTTTAGTGGAAATTCCCTTGGTTGTTATACAGATGTCTAGAGAAGACTGCAGGTCCCTGTGCTGGGTCTTTAAGGCAGTGGCCCACGGCTTTGCCATCTGTTACACAGGTGCATGATATAACCTAAGGCTATAGGGACAACAAAAAAAAGCTTAGAAGTCAGAGTAGCATTGATAGATTAATATATTGGACTGTGGGATTGTAGATATCTGCATTTTAATCATTTTTGTTTTGATGCTTACTGAGTTTAATTCTTCTTTTTGCATTTCTTCCCAAATATATGGAAAATATGTTCTTTTTAAATGTTCTTTTTCCCCCATTCATATGTAAGAATGCTGTTCTGAAGAACAGAACTATGTGTTCAAATTCATACATGTGTGCATTTCTGAATCTGCACATTTGGGTAGATGTATGTTGGTACACAGTTTTTTAAAGAAAAGATTCACTGAGCTGTTCTTGCATTCCAGCTAATGGTCTTTGTATACCACTGTAAGAAAATGCTGCTGTAAAGAGCAGACATAAGCAGTGGAACACAGATGCCTGTACCACTTTTCTTATCATATCTTGATAAGAAAAGTGGTAGAGGCATCTGTGTTCCACTGCCCATGTCTGTGACTAGTGCAAGGTTAGCTTTTCTCTTGCTCTTCTGTAATTAATAGCAATTGAATCAGTATTAAATGGCATTAACATAAATGAAGCTGAATATTGAAAATAAAATTGGATATGTTAAACACAATTCTTCTATTTTTGTCTATAGTCCTCTGTCAGAACAAAAATTTGCATTTGTTTTCAGAGAAGTTTCTTCCCTTTTGCCCTATCTTTTTGCAGCTAGAGAAGCAGTAAAGAAGATTCACTGAAACTGCCACTTTTTGACTGTTTCTGCAGTCGGTGAGAGCTAATTTAGTTTTGCTTAAGTTGCTTCTGCTGAAATGGTTAGTTCTTTTTGTGTGTGGCTGGAAGGAGAGAGTAGAATGTGAAAAGAAAGTTCTCAGTATATCTTTAAAATCCTTATTCTTCCATCATTTTCTATTTATTGTTTCTTCAGATTCAGAAAAAAAATTGTCTCCTAACAGGGTTTTTAAATTTATTTCAGCTGCAAGCAATTTCAAGTTAAATCCCAAAGTCCTTACTAGTCTCTTTTTCATTTGCACACTCTTTTTAAAGTGCAGTTCATTTCCCAAAATATTATTCTTATGTGAGGTGATTTTTCTTCTTAAAAAATTCTTACTTTAAATTGCCCTGGAAACTGATAATATATTGTTCTTGCTTACAGTGATCATGTTGCCCATGTGGGAATAGATGGTTACTTAGAAGTTTTGCTCTTCAACTTTAGGATCTTACAGTTTTTAAAGGATGTATATTAGGTCTTGGCTCCTGTAGGATCTCTTCTAGATTCTGTAGGTTAGTATTTGTCTCATGAAAGGAAATTGCTTGAATTTTATATATAAGTTTTAAATTCAGTGAATTTTTTTTGTAATTTTTTACTTTGAAGGTTTTCTTTTCACTTGTTGTAGTAGGGATAGTAGAAATAACCTTTGTTTATTACTGTTTTCCTGCTGTATTTCACTTGAGTTGCTAAATTTCAAATTTTCAATGGAGTAAATAACATAGGTATTTGGGTATTTGTGTGGTTCTTGATGAGTATTGTTTGGGATGCAGCTGGGTATATCTAGCCCATGATTTCTCATGTGTGTACCCGTGGGATAGTTCTGTGCATGTACATATTGCTAAAATCAAATTAATGAAGTGTCACTTAGTAGGGAAGGGAGATTTAGGGTGAAATTTTCAAAGGTGACAGATGAATCCAGAAAGGACTTGCAGAATGTGTCAGATGATTTTTTTTCTTTCCACTTCATGACCAAATTGAATCTAATCCTTATTACCTATCCAGGTAGTTCTAAATATCACAATTCATCTTGAAATCTATCTTGAAATATCGTTTCACAATTGACATTTTTGTTTCAAGTTTTGTGCTGATGTTGACTCAGTTTGAACACAAAATATTTGGTTTTAATAATTTTCTTTTTTCTCCTTGAGAATTTTATTATATGAATAATTGTCTTGCTTTGTAATGTTATTTTTTTAAAATTGCATTTTCGTCTGCTAATGAGAAATTATTTAGTCTCTCACTGCTTTTCCTTTGTTTCTTTGGTAATTTTTTTTTTTTCTGACTTCACAGCATCAATAAAAAGAAGTTTGTTCAATTTCGCCAGACCTTAGCAAGAAATTAGGACAGAAGTCCTTGGTATCACATTTTTCATATTTCTTTTTAACTAGATCATGATACAAGAAGAAGCATCCACAAATCTTTCTCCTTTCAATCATTGCTCATTTAAAGCACATCTGATTCCCTGATGAGGTCTTCAGAAGTGAAATGGTAACTATAGCAAGTGCTTTCTTTTTTGCTATTTTTTGGCATAGCAAAATGCCAAAGTTTTACTTTCTCTCACTTCTGACTGAAGTTCAAGTACTGAGACTGAGATTGTGCTTGCTTTCTCCCCTTTAGATTAATCTGTTTTACTTTTTAACATTTTATCCATATGTTTGAAAAGGATCTTCTCTACTTTTGTCTCGCTGGGTCGGAGCTTTCTTTTCATCTGTTTCACTTGATTGTTTCTCTGGCAGCTTTCCCTTGAGAAGCAAGTTAGTTCATCCATAAAAAGAATTATTAAGTCTTGCTTTTGAACAAATTTTCAAATATTTGTGGGTTGAAAATAGTGGGAAAGAAAATGAGAAATTCCAGAAATACTTTTTAGCCCTCCAAAACAAGTTCAGAAGAAGTTGTGATAAATTTAGGAAAAAGAATGTGCAAATTTAGAACTGTTTGAGAATTTTATGAATTTGCATGCTGCACACAAACAATTGTGAGTTTATAGGATGAGTATTCTTAGAAATAATATCTTTTTGAGAAGAGGTTCATGAAAACCTCTGTGTAGAACAAAGATAAATTTGATGTATTGTATCACTGTTTTTTCCTGTCAACCTCATTGACACTACACAAAGAATTTTTACCTTTTCTTAAAAAAATTCTTTGTGGACAGCTGAATGGAATAAAGATGATAATATGGCAGCTTGTGTGACTGAGAGCAAAAGCCCAAACCATTTCTAACATGGAGATTGTTTTTGCTTTTGTTTGTCTTATTACACAGATTTATTTATTTTTCTTTTGGGTCTGGAAATGAAAAACCAAAAAAGTGATCTGCTTTTGAACAAAGTCAAATATTATAAATGTTTTCTAAATCTTGCATGGCTGTTAGGAGTGAAAACTGTTTTGAAAGCTTTGCAAGTGTCTCTTTTAGGAAGTCTTCTGTTTCAGTTTCAAATAAAGTTTAATTACAAAGGAAGGCTTGACTTCTCCCATGAGTATTTTCTTGTAATAATCTTTCTAATGTAGATTAGAAAGATTATTTCTAAATAACAAATGTTCTTAGTTTTGGAATATGTGGATATTTATTGAAATGTGTACACTCCTGCTGGGCTGTTAAAAATATCTGTTCAGGGATGAAAATTGATATATTCATCGGGTCTGACATCTGTTACAATTGAATATTTACATTTTATGTTCCCTTGATAGCCCTCAAGAGATAAGAGTGGACTGCTTTTCCCTTTCTGTGTACATCTGTAGTTGATTAGCATGTTTCAAATGTATTGTTAGTAATTATTGTTTTGCTGTCTTCAGAGTTCTTGCATCTATTAAAAATGTAATGAATTGGAGTTTAGTAGTTACTCTTTATATTTTTGGTTCAATATTCCTTCCACTTGGTAGCAACAACTGTTACCTATTCCATACTGTGCAGTGTCTGTACTCCTCTGGAAAAGCAGACCTTCCGTGTACATACTATAAACTTAGGAAACTGGAAATAGTATTATTTTCAGATCCACTTGGAGACATCAGTTATCCTCATGGTGAAATCTTGCATCAGTTCATCACGAGAAGCAGTTCAGGCAGTGTTTATTTTGTTCTCAGTAGCCTGTAGTCCCTATTTTTGGCCAGGTTGCCAAGGTCTATGTACTATTCTCAGCCTTGGATCAATAATGTTAAAAAAGACTGAATCTGAAAGATTTAACAAAGCAGTCAATACTTAGTGCATCTCTAATCACCTGTGCTCTGGAAAACAACGTACAGATCAAAAAATTGAATGGTAAATCTGGTGATCATCACTTGATACTTAGCTTCAACCTTCAGGGGAATCCGATCTCTGAAAACCAGGTAAATGCTAAGGTAGTTCTGAGTGGATACTGTGGCACTTCTCTTTGCATGAAAGTAGTAACCACAACTCCTGTCAGATAGCGGACAAGAATGCAATATAGTTCTGTGATGTTATTGTATATTTTGCTTTTTTTGTCTGACCTGGAAGATAGTTGAGAGAGTAATCATAACAGACATTCAAGTTTTTAGGAGAAACTGATTATGATTTTGAGAAGGTCCTTCTTTTTAAAATTTTTAATAGAAATTAACTTTATTTTTCGCAATTTTCTTACTCTTATTCTGTAAGGTAAGGTCATGCTCTTCCCCTGAAGAAATGTAAATAGTTGTAATTATGAAAAAATGAAAATATGTTTTTATTTTTGGATCTGAGACAGAAATTCATTTTTTGAATGACTGTTCTGTAGTTCTGTAAAGTTACACTTTTATTTAAGTTTATAAATGGAGTCTATATTTTTATGCCACTTGCGAGAGGTGCTTCAAAAATGCATAAAACTTTATCAGCTTCTTGACAATGAAGTGTTTGTTCAAAGGAGTCCGTTAAACTATGTTCTCAATGTAATTAACCTATTAAAAAGCATATGTTAATTCTCACATTCTTATGTACAAGTGCCTACTTAAGGGCACACAAATGACCTTCTGCATCCCAGGTTCAGCATTATCTGAAGAACTTTGTATCTTTTGGTCTGCCTGGAAGGTTATACTTGAAGATTTTTCTGTGCACATTGGTTTTATGGGCATTAAACCTGCCAAGTGAAAAATCATTGTGGATCATTAAGTGGATAAGTGAATACACAATTACAGTTTTCTTTAGGGGGAAAATACTTTGCAAGCAACTAGCAAAAAAAAAACCTTGAAGCATTTGTACTTTTCTTTTGACTGGTTAAGATAAATGATCTTTGGCGTTTATAATAAATCATGGAATTGCTGAAGGGTGTACAAAAGGATTAGAAATCTTGATTGGAATTTCAGTGGAAGATTAGAAATTGTATACAGAGGTGGAGAAATGAAAGTTTGTTATAATTCCTTTTTTCTGATATGTATGGAGTTTACCTTGCTTTTCTGGAACAAGGTCTCCTCACTTTAGTAACTTGGTCATCTTACCATTACTTGCTGATCCAGGCGTATAAATGTGATCTCAGTTCCCAAAGAGTAGGATTTTCATTTTAAGGTAAAATTCTGCATTGAGTCTTATAATAAAATGTCCAATTTTAAGAAGGTAAGTCCTTTTGAAAAAGCACTTTGTCCACTGAGAACTAAAACTCGGGTGTTTTCAAATCTCCCTAGTGACTGCTTAAGAGCGTAAAACTAATGATTTAAGTTCAGATGTGGTTGTGTGTGTAGACTGCGGAATGAGATGCTGGAGAGAAGCACTGTGGAAAGGGACCTGGGGGTCCTGGTCTATGGCAAGTTGGATCTGAGCCGGCAGTGCCCTGGCAGCCAGGAGGGCCAGGCCTGTCCTGGGGCCATCAGGGACAGCATTGCCAGCCAGATAAGTGAGGGGATTGTCCCCTCTGCTCTGCACTGGGGCAGCCTCACCTTGAATGTTGTCTGCAGGGTGCCACAATATAGGAAAGACATCAAGAGATTAGAGAAGGGCCATGAGGATGGTGAAGGGCCTAGAGGGGAAGCCATGTGAGGAGTTGCTGAGGTCACTTGGTTTGTTCAGCCTGGAGGAGAGGAGACAGGAGGGAGACCTCATTGCAGTTACAACTTCCTCCTGAGCGGAAGAGGAGGGGCAGACACTGATCTCTTCTCTCTGGTGACATGTGACAGGACCCAAGGGTATGTTGTGAAGTTGTGTCAGGGGAGGTTTAGGCTGGGTATCAGGAAAAGGTGTTTTATCCAGAGGGTGGTCAGGCACTGAACAGGCTCCTCAGGGAAGAGGTCATGGCACCAAGCCTGACAGAGTTGAAGTGTTTGGACAATGCTGCCAGGTACATGGTGTGACTCTCGGAGTGTCCTGTGCAGGACCAGGGGTTGGGCTCCATGACCCTGATAGGTCACTTTGTCAGGATATTCTATGATTCTATAAAACATTATGTATGTGGTGGGGGTTTAAATAGTTTGGTATGAAGGCAAATAGCATCTATTTTTAATATTGCTTACTGTGTAAAATATGGCCCTTAAAGAACTTTTAAATAATAGCATTTCACAGAATCATAGAATAGTTGAAGTTGGAGAAGGGAAAATTTCTAACTGTATGTATATTTGACATATATTCAGGACTCGAAGAGAGAACAAAATTTTAGTGCATATAGAGGACAGATAGTAATGTGTTTATAAAACATTATGTACCTTTCATGCTTGTCAAAATGTCATGTTGAAATAGTGCAAATAGCTTAAAAATATCTTAACATTCTTAGGTTTTTAAAGCTAGCTGTATTGTAGCTCTGTTTTTAAAGCTAGCTGTAGTCAGTCCCTCTCTTCTTTTCCTTCTGTAAAGTTGCCATTTTTTTCTTTTTGTCTCATTGTTAAGAAACAATTTCAAAGGGTGGTTTATATAGCCATGGAGATGGTTTATTATATATTTAGTCCTATATTAAATGTGAAGGTAAGTAAATGAAGTGCAGAAATGAGGTGGTATTAAATACAGTATAGAGGTAGACTTCATAAAATGTTAAATTGGAGGAGAAATTACTAGCAAGAATATGAGAAGAAAATGAAAATTGTGTGTGCAGTCACAGAGATTGGTGGAAGGGGCAAGGGATAATGGTAATGAGGGCTGAGCAGCAAAGATGTTAGGTTTGAAATAGGAGGTTAAAGAAGCCCTGTATGAGGCAGAAATTCAGGGTAAAAGGACAGATTTGTGAGGTGTAAACACAGCTCTTTGAAAGGCTCCTAAGCAGTAAGCAAAGAAAAAACCACCCTCCTTATTCCATGAGCGGGATAGCTCTATTCCATAAGCAGGCTAGGCTCTTCAAATACCATGAGGTTCAAATCCAAATGGAGAGAGGGATGAGCAATCCCAGCACGTGGCTTCCCTAGTATTTACCAATCTAGTAGCAGTTGAGATCTGTAATCCCAGAGAACTGAGTCCATCCATCTTTGGAGTGTAATTGCATGCTCCTTTTTAGTCTAGTAGCTCTTTCTATTAGCCTTTGATGCTGTCAATTTAGGCCATGTCACATTGTCTCTATGCATATAGAAAGGCCCACTGAACTCTAAATTATAACACTGTGTTTCAGAAAAATTAGCCATCTTTCCAATTATTTTTCAATATTTCTGACTTTGGCAGGGGCATTCCCTGGGAATTTATCATACTGAATTCTTTATGTGAAAGAAAGTAAGAAAATTAATTATCTCAGCTAAGATAAAAGTCTTAAGCTCGGATGAAGTCTTAATACTTTGAAGGTGAACTTTGATTTGCATATGAAAACAACAGAGATCTTTAAATCCACGTACAAAAGAGAGATTCCTCAGCTGGTATTGCGATTAAGTTAGTGGTAGATATAGGGTGGAATAGTGTTTACTTATGCGGTTTTTAAGCAAAATACAATACTTGTGGCAAATTAGATCATATTCAAAGCAGTTAATGAGAGAAACCTAGTTCAGTTGATGAATGGGTAAGTTCATATCTTTGTAGGTCTGACATAATACTTTACTGCTGTAGCATGACTCTGCTGATAGATCACTGAGCACTTTACAAACTTTAATTAAATGAGTTCAAACATAATCTTGGCAAATGTTTTCAGGAATAAAGCCTGTTCAGCAGAATACCTAGCTGGGAAGAAATGTACAGAATATTGTACAGACCTCATGTCTGATGTTTTTGAATTAGAGTAAGGCCTTGTTTGTAATTATTTGCTCATATCTGCTGGCACTTGGAATTTTTACCGCAGTTGGAATTTTCCTGATTTATTTTTATTAGAATAATGGTAGTACACTGGAATCACAGAACTTGTTTCTGTACTGGCAAATTCAGTTGAATTCTGCTGTGGTGCGGTCTCTCATTCCCATTCCCCCAAAATTTTGCATATTTTTACGTTCATATTTTTAGCTGTAATTTCAGAAATGAATACTTGTTTAAGAGTTTGTTGCAGTTGAGTTAAAAACTCCTAAAACTGCATTTGTCTACTGTGAGGTGTAAGAAGTCTTAACCCAACTCTGCCATGTGCTACTTGAGCAGGGCAGAACTGCTTTCTGCTCCAGATTGTGTCTAATCTAAAGAGCAGATCAATAGCACTGAGTGTGAGAACATGATAATATGTTGAAGTAAAACTGGTTGATTTGATGGCAGTACCAGTTTCAGTACAGTGACAGCAGACTGACTATTAACAGGAACCAGAGATTCAGGAAGCCCTGAAGCTAGCATGATCTAAGGAAGGTAAGATGGTAACACAATGTGCATTATCTCTTTCCAGAATCTTAGTGCTGTGCTGTCCTTGCACTTCCAACATTTTCTTACACAAGAGAAGTTGTGTGTGTTTGATAAACGATGAGAACTGTTCAGTTGTTTACTGTTCTGAATCCAAAAGCTTTGAATCGCATATAGCAAGTTCTCAGATTAGTAATTCACTGCCATGCATCAGTGTATCCATATTGATTTCTTATTGGAGGTTTGGCTGAAGTTGTAGGGGGTTTTTTCTCTATTAGATAATTTTTAGTTCCTTGTAAGCTTTACCCTTCATTCTTACCCAACAAATAAACTGAGATCTAAATAACTAATTTTTAACATGTTTTTTTCTAATGAAAATGCTCAAACTTCCTTTTTGCTTTGCTACCAATGGAAAGGAAAAGGCAGATAGCTCAGACAAATGGGCAAAACATGAGTTAGGAAGGGTTACAGCAGCATTGCATTTTGCATTCTGTGATACATCCCTGATATAATTAGCTCTTACCTTGAAAATTACAACATTAATTCACAGTAGTTCATCGCACCTTGCACACACCACTTCTATAGCTTATTTAAATGCATTAGTCCTCCACATGCTTGCTTGTTTTGAAGGGATCCAAATTCCAGAGCCAACAGTTGCTAAATATTTCCATCTTCAGAACAACATTTATGATTGTTGCTTCCTTTTCAGAAGTTTTAGATGTATTTTCTCCTGAATGATTAGTTCTTTTTATTATTCTGATATTAGAGGGGGGGAAATGCAATGTCAAGTCTGGTGCAGAACAACGATGACATCTTTGGTTTTATCAAAACATTTAACTTGATTACAGTCAGCCATAATCAATTACATGTAATTTCCAGTATGTGCCTTTTAAACAATATAATGTCTGGGATCAAGCCGGATATTACAAATTAAATGAGAGCTGCTGTCCAAGGTTTTCTAACAGTGATTATTTCGGAAGAGGAAATAGCAAAGAACGTTCTTACTGGCAGAGCCCGATGTAAAACCAAATAGTGTAATTTTGCTAGTAAACTTTTATTTTATCTTTTTTGAAGGTATGCTATTCAAAGTGGATTTTTTTAATGACATCAAGCAAAGAAATTTATGAAAAGCAATATCAAATACAGTACTGAAAACTCACACTGTGGATCAACATTAGGATCACACGTAACTTTATCTTTGGAGACTTGACTAGAATTTGATATGAATCTTACAGATTTTATGACGATGAGAGGTCAGTGTTGTCATCTTCCTCAATGACTGAGTAGCTTCCAGCCTGCATTAGGTTTTCAAGTAGATTGAATGGGTAGGCTGTTGAAATTAAATTTACAGCACACCTGGGGAAGGTTAGAGGACTTATTTCTCCCTTCCTCTTCTGTAAGCATCAATGTTTTTGATGTGGAAATGCACAAGGGAGATACAGGACATACAGAAGTCACCTTGTTAGCTTGAAGCCAACAGTCAGAGAAGACAAGCTGCACTGTATCACAGAAACCAGGCTAGTTTTTAATACGTTACATATTCTCTTATTCTTGTGGCTGGGAGGCTTTTCTGCAATTGCCTAAAAGGGAAGGTAAAAGCTAGTTGTGGAAGAATCATAACAAATGCTTTCAGGGCCAGAAGACCAATGGTCAATCTGGCCAAATATTCTGCACTGAAAGGGTTCATGAGAGCCCCGGGGAGGGAGAGAGAGAGCACCGCCAAACCTGGATGATTTCAGTAGCTCCTACTCCTGTACTTGTGTCCTCATTTAGAGTTGGGGGTGCTAGAGTCAAGAGAGCTGGATCTCTCCTGTTCCTAGGCATATCAATGCCTAGTAATTGTTGCTCTTCTCTAAAACTAGAATCATGTCACTACTATGGCATCAATATACTTGGTGAATGAACACATGCATTCTTTTCTTTTAGGTGACCAATACTTAAAATAGGTGTGCTATATTTAATCATTTGATTTTGTGGTGCTGGGTATGACTTTTGGTTAATGAATCAAAGATAAATCGTTTTGTAGAAATACCCTCCACAGTCCCTCCCTTTTCAATGCTACTGTTTTCATTTAGCAGAAATCAGATATTTAACATAATAAACTTTTTTTATTAGTGTCTCATGTATTCTAAAAGTTTGGCCCTGTTAGAACAAATTCCCTTCTTAAAAGCAAGCGAGTCTTTTTTTTCTCCTTATTTCAGGTACTTTTTTGGTTTATCCTTTTTAAGTCCTGGTTTCATTCATTCTGTTCTAGTTTTTGTGCTGGAATTTATTTCACACAGTTTTCTCATTGTAAGTGAAAATGGCTTGACTTTGAGGCCTGAGGAGTATTATGTCACCACCTCTAGATAATGGATATGAGCTTTGACTGTTTTTTTTTTTTTTTCCATTAAATTTAATGCCTTCTTAAGGGACTGATATGCTGCTTTTTTTAAGCAGCAGCTTGTTGCACTGACTCATTTCCAGATGTTCCTGGATCAGGATGCTGCTGGTTATAGCTTCTCTCATTGTATAATAATAATTTTGAATTTGTATTTTCGTAAGTAGTAATAGTAAAAAAAAATCAGATTATTTTCTGCAGTGTTGATTCCTAAGTGATTTTCAGAAGACTCTTCTGCCTCTGGCACTATGTATTAAGACCATTATCCTACCATATAGTGTAATAATAACAGAACACATGCTGTGTAATGTAAACTTACATCCAGTTCTAGGCATATCTTATTAGACTGTCAATCTCTCTGAGTAACAGCAATGACATAACCAATGACATAAATACCCCCCTGCCCCCCCAAAAGAACCCAAAAACTCAAAAAAATTCAAATACCCTTCTCTCCTTCCCACCCCATCCATCCTGATAGCAGTAAAAATTGTATTCATATTTGTCAAGTGATTTTGCGTTGTCAAAGGTTTTTCTTCCTTTTCAGGTACTTTTTTATTTAATCTTGCTTTCCTTGCATCACCAAGGAAAGTAAATTCAATCTAGACTACATGTAATCTAGTGAATAATGTGGCATCATGTTATTTTTCCTTTGAAGAAGGAATTTGTTTTCTTTCAAAACAGGCCATCTTCAGGAGTTTAGGAGAATCTCAGGAATACAGATGTTAGAAATTAAACGTGCTATAACAATTCTGTGCATCTGTATCTGATTTTACACAAAGCAGTGAACCTGCCTGTCATGTTATCTGTTTTGTTTATAAACTAGGAGTACAATCTAAGACTCACTGACTAAATATTTCTCAGACTCTAATAATTTCTTCTTCTATGGATGTTTGTGTGTTAGGGAAGCATTGCCACAGCAGCCATGCAGATAATTAAGTTCCTTGTACAAAGCTATTCCAGGCTGTGAGGAAGTAGAGGCAGCATTTTTGAGCCCTAACTTGAGCCTCATCCATAGTTTCAAAGCTTCCACAGTTTTCACCGACACAACCTTCTGGTGAGAGAAGAGGGTGCCCTAGAAGGGAGAGGGGTGGGCAGGGCTTCTTGCAACATCACAATGAATTTCTCTTTCCTCTGAGGGTCAGGTTCCCTTTACTTTAAAACTCACTTATATAGACATGTTGATAGAAAATTTTCTATTTCTTGGTGGTTCTGTGTTGTATTGTGCTTCAAGTTATGCGAACAGTTATAGAAGCAATATCTGTTTTTGAGCTCATCTTTATCCTCTGAGCATCACAACATTGAGATTTCTCAGTTTTCTCTCAGCTTTGCCCTGTGGGCAAAAGAAGTCTGGGACATCAGAAAGGGACATTCTGCCTGCTTTCATGCCTGTTCAGGTGATAGACAGGCTCTACCTAGGGTGCTGCTTGGTATGACTGCCCCTTGAGATTCCCATTAGTCATCTATCTGATGAAGCAGTAGAGGGAGACAAGCATTTCAGTCTCTTGTTGCTACAAGACAGTGATGTGACCCTCTGGTTACAGCAGCAACATGCTTTATTCCTTTATTTTTCATATAACCTTACGGATTTTTTAATCTTGCCTAAAATATCCAGTTCATGAAGGAAGAGAGAAAAAACCTCTTTCTTCAAATTTCTTTTTATGCGGCTCGTTTGTGATCATAATTTGTTACATCATTTGCATCTGGTACTTTCTTTGGACATGAAGAAAGAGAAAATAAACAAGAAATAAGGAATAAAACATCACTCATAATGATGAGCTTTTTCTTATACCCCAGTGGGGTTTTTTTCCCCCACTTAGGGAATGACTTGTGATCTTGTCATCTTGAATGTTTGATAGGCACCCTGTACTACAGAAATAAGTAAATCCATCATCTTGGTGTGATGTGTACCCATCAGCTGAGACACAAGGGAATGTGTTGGATGTGTAAATAGTTGCATAGGAATTTTGTACTGTTCCTTAAATAGGCAGTATGTGTACACCAATGTCTTGGAAGAAAATTTGCTGCTGCAATTTATATATGAATAATAATATGAATAATCTGAAAGTCTCTTCATCATTTATAGGAAATCTTCCATCTGCTATATGAATTGTATCTTAAATGTTTCCATTGAGTTCTCTGAGTGGTTTTCCTACTCTCATAAAGGCAAATTCTCACACCCACAAGGATCACTGGCTAAAAAAATCATACTCCAAAGCTCTTGAGGATGCATTTTACTGAAGTGTTTGTCTTGCTTTTTCTGTGACTAATTGCTAGAGGAGAGGGTTTGGATTTGTGCTCTTCCCCTCCACACTCTGGTTTACAGTGTGTTTTCCCTGTGTGGTTCTGTCATGGCAAGGTTACCTGCAGCTTCCCTGGCTGGCACATAAAAGGGATTGATGTGCTGCAAGTGCACTGCTCTAGGCTGAATTCTCTAGTGGGACATGTGGCCAAATGAACAACCTGATGGACCAGTGGTTGTAGGTGCTTTACACTGAATATTTGTCAGGAACTGAATCTTTGAAATCCAAGATAAACATATTGGGCATGGAAAAAGGAAATTAATGCTGCTAAGAGAATACTTGGTAGCCAGTGGAATTTGTTAATAACTTTGAATTGCTTGCTTAGTAGCAGGGAGGAAACAGACCTTTTAAAATTAGGAAATCCTCCATTTGGCCCACACACAGGAAGAAGATCCAATATTCTGCCCTGAAACAGCCAACAGTGCTTGAGCAAGGGGGAAAAACGTTTATTATAAGTTGTTTACTGCCAAATGATTATTTAACATTCTAAATATCCTGAAGAAATAGGCCAGCTCTGTGATAAAATATTTACAGTTCTCAGGCCAGCAGAGGTGTATGGGGGGGTGGACAGAGTGTTGTATGTGACCTAGATATATCTGAAGTCTTGCTAGATGGCAGAATATGATCTGAGAGGGGTGATCCCTGAAGATTTCTATCACATGTCAAAACCAGGGTGGTTGTGAAATGTTTCTCTTGCTGAGATTCTCACATCTGAAAAACCACTTATCAAGCCCTTCCCAAATTATTTCTTACATCTAAATTACTTTGAGCGCTCTTACACTTACTCTTACACTGTTGCTATTTACCTTATGTTTTATAAATTGCAATAGTTTGTCACTTAGAGAATTGAGTTTTCTGTGTGTTGTACAAGGGAAGAGAGCAAAAGGAAGTGGAGAGCCTTTGAGACAATTGAGGCTTTTAAAAAAATTACCAATTTTTCTCTCTTGGAAGATTTAATTCTTTAGATTTTCTAAAGATGAAAAGAATGCTCCATGGGCAAGATGATTGCCCAGTGGCTACTTTTTAATGGGATGTTAAAAAGTTTAGGGCTTGGGATCTGCCATTTTTACCAAATAGAGCTGGTTAATAATTTAAAAGAGCCCTACACTCCCTTGATTTTTTTTTTCCTCAGCAACTCACTTATATACCCTGCTGCAGATGAGGTCTCTACCATATGGTTTTCTATATTCTAATAGGTTGCAATCTTGTAAACTGATTGCTTTGCACACCTTAAGATGTGGAAAGATTTGCAAGGACATAATAGGGATATGCAACTGGGTAGTAGGAGAAGGAGTTTCCCATTGTGACCCTCTTGTTGATTAGACTAGAAAGTTGCGTTTAAAAAGCTGTATTAATATTTTGGTTTGGCTTTTTCTTCTTCCTGTCTTATTTTTCTGTGATGCTGAGAAGTTTATAATTCCACTGAGACCCCTCATTGCTGCAAAACTAACTGCTGTGCATTATACAGTAAATTAACATTTTCTAATATTGTAAACAATATTTTCAGAAGACATAGGACTATAATCAGCACTTATGAGTTTTTCAATCAATATTTATTTTGGTGGAGAAATTAATAATGAAATGGTTTTTTATGCAAGTATCCTCTTCTTATAATTTCATACTTTTTAAAAGGCATGATTATATATTCTGTAGCTTAAATAAATTTACACTAAAAAACCTTGATATATGGAGGAAAGTAAATAAAAATAAAATGTTGAAATTAGACCAATTTGCTTCTATTTTCCATGTGGCTTTTTGGTTCATTATTAATAACTAATCTTTTGTTTGTGGTGATTTTCCCCCCCACAAAATAAGGTGGACTTTTTTTTTTGTCCCTAAGAAATTCAGTATGTACAGGAATTTTTATCTTATCCTTTCCTTATGGATGAAAGTGATCTAGTTCATCTTATTGGGAATGTACAACATCAGATTATGCTTCCTAAAGGGGAAAAAAATCACTAATTTTTTCTTTGATTAAGTTCAGCTGAAATGGGAGGTACAATTGCAGATTCCACGTTTTTGCAAGTGAAAACTGTGTTGCTTTGGTCAAGTTTGATAGACAGTAGGACAGTAGTTTATACAATGATTTCTGTTCCTTTAAGATTGAGTACCAACTCCCTTTGTGTCCTAACTCACAGAAGTGTGTGAAATTAACCTGGAATCTAATGTAAGTGTGCACTTTTCAACAGCTTCATGTATCAGTAGAACACCAAGTTGATTGAAAAATTGTGGCTGTTCCTAGGTTATTTTACATTAACCAGGGATGCTTAAGTAGGTGTCTTTAATATTAGTTTTTCGTGTGTCTTTCAGTAATTTGTTGTGTTTGGGTACTTCTGTCACAAGAGTAGCTTAAATTTATATTGACATTTGGCTTTGCAATTTATTTAAAACACTAAAAGGAGTTCTATATTAATCCAGAAAGAGTTTATAATGTATTTATTTTTTTCTTGAGTAAGACTATTAGGCAGATGTAATAATATAATTTTGTTTCACACTTGTTGTTTCTTTATCTCTAAAGTAAGCAAATGGGAGTCAGAAACATCCCAGAAATACAGCTACAGTGTAACCATAGACTGTATGCTGTATACAGGTCTTTTCAGCTGCTATTAACTGTAACACATCAAATGATCCTTTTGGGTCCATTCCAACTCAGAATATTCTGAGATTCTGTAAAATGTTGGTAATATATATACTTTCAGATTGTTGATCAGTTTTGGTCTGTTTTAATCAATTAATGGACAGAGTTTAAATGAGTTGAACTGTGTTGAATTTGTCTTCTAGACAGTAATTCAACTTATAATTAAAAACTAACAGTCAAGCAAGTTAAATGAAAATTTTAGTCTCTTGGTTTGTAAAAACTCTGCTTGTGTTTGTGGTTCTGATATTTTTGCTAAAAATGTATATATTTTTATGTCAGCTGTTTCACTTTTGCATAATTTAGAGAAAATATTAAAGGGTATTTTTGATTGAAAAACTGTCAGGAAAAATAAAGAGGAAACCAAATGCACCTTAGTTGTTTCAGGCTCCAGTGAAAAGTAAATCTCCAGATTATCTTTTTCCATTTTTTTACCTCTACCTAGTATGAAGTAAAGAGTGATAAGACTTTCAAAGTTGGGGCAAAAATGATCCATATTATGGAAATCTACATGTCTGTCACATCTCCCCGGTCTTCTGGGACTGGGTGAATTTAAGACAGAAGATTGCATGAAGGATCTGACGAAGGCTCAGGAGACAATAGGATTGTTGGGGATAATGTGAATAATGGGATTATGTGTCTCAGTACTCAGAAATTCATGCTAGTATACCCAAAGTATGCTGTGTATCCTGGGTCTAGAACAAAGTCTGGATTTCAGCCAGATGTTGGATGTTCAAGTGGCTGCAAGTTGGAACTCAGCCTGAAGGCTTGCCCCAAAAGGGGCACAAACCAGATCTGTGAAAGTAGCATTGTTTGTCTTAAAGCATTTCTGCCATTTTTCTTTCTACTTCCCTGGAAGAAGCTAGGCATAATATCCCTTACTCTCCCTCTGGTCTAACAGGAAAAGCTAAAGATAAACAAGGTTGAGAAATGGCTCAATTGTCTGTAATGAAAAAAATGTGCTTGGTGGACACTTTCATTTTACAGCTATTACCCTTAGGGCCCTCCTTATTCTCTCAACTCGCTTTTGCCGATGATTAAAGTCTTGACTGATCATTATTCTCTGAGGTACTTTTGTAGGATTTATGGCTTTGAAGTGGTTGTCATATGTGCCACTAAAGTACTTCACTCTTTTTTTATCCCATCCTGGCACCTCCTACAACCATATAGGGTTTGGCTTTAATGGAACTGGAATCATAGCAGCTTTGCCAGAGAGAAAGGGTTTGAGAGACATTTAGTACAAAGACAAACTTTTAAAAACAGAATCAGAATGTTTTAGATGAGCATTTGTGGGCAAATCTTAATTTGGTGGAAGTGTTTTCTGGCTTTTTTTCCATCACTCTTCAAGTGATTAAATCTTGATCAAGTATGGAAGGTATGTTTTTGTTTTGTGTGCACAGCACAAGACGGTAAAGAATTTTTTATGTTTGCTTTAAAGAAAAAAATAAACCTGAATTTTAAACTGTGCATTTATAGAGTTATTGTAGGAACACCAAAGAATATTAGAGGTGCTACACCAGGTCAGTGGAAGATACTCCCTATGGGATCCTGACCAGGATGGCTAAAACATAGCAACCCAGATGTGAAGACAACAAACTGAGTCACAGAGTGCATAGTGCTGAGGCAAATCCTGAGTTAGAATTTTGCAGGTCCTCGTCAGCCATGATCAAAACCATTACTTCAGAAACTTAGAACAATGAAGTATAAAATATAAAACCACCATTGTGTCACTATCCACTGCATGAACTGAGATGGGTGAAATACTTCAAGTACTTCTGGTCTCTTCAAGAGAGTGAGAAAAGCTCAGGCAATATGAAATAACTGATCTGGGAAGGGAGCTATAATGAAGAGAAATTTTAGTGTACTCTAGATTGAAGTTTTTCATATGAAAAGCCATTGGAACAGAGGCTGTGTCTCCTCAGCAGGTGGAAAGAAAGATATCCAGGCTGCAGGACAAATAAAAAAGCTGCTGAGGTCAGGACAAGTAGCATTTTCAAACTCACTATTGTCAGGGTACTCTGTATAAATCTGTGTGAGAGTTTAGCTAGATTTGAACTCCAAGCTGCCTCACATGACCATTTGAGGAAGAAAGGAAGCACTGTGTTCTTGATCTTACTTTGCTCTATACTCTTGTGATAGTCACTCAAGGAAGCAAATGCTAGTGTTATTCTTCAGTGTATTTGTGTTTTCTGTAGTGGTTGCTCAGTAGTTCCTCAGCTGAGCTGACAGAACTGTTTTTTGATAGGCTCTGGTGTATGGTGTTGAATCATCTAAGTTAAACCAGAAAACTTCTTTCAGAGGCAGTAGCGCTGGTGCTCCTTACAGAATACAATCTGCCACTGGTGTGTATTATCACCTCAAGTGATGATGGTGAGGTGATTCCTGTTGGCTTATCCTCATGGGACAGCAAGCAGTGCTACCGGTTTGCTTTTACTGTGTATTGGGAAATGGGATGGCTTCTTAAAAGTAAGAACTAATACTTAATGCCAGTAATCCAAAAAATGAAAGCAAAGAATATTTTCAGGATTTAATCATCATCATGTTTAAAACAAGAATGCCATGGCCAGAGTTGCTTGTGATCTTAGAAAGGTGAAGTAGCAGACAGGATAAGGATTTTTCTTCCCATATCTATTTATAACACTTGTTTTGCAAGCTACCAGAGTACATTTTGTACCAATCACAGGTCCTTCAGTTAGTCTCCAAGACTATCTAGTAATTTGATTACCCACTGAGAACTGGAAAAAGGAAAAAGAATTGTGTCCTAATCTGATGCTAGAAAGCCTTTTAAAAGGTCTTGTTTTTATTGGCTGTTTAGGAATGACAGCTTTAGTTCTGGCAGTTTCAGGGAAAGGACAGGAGAAAGAATTGTGTTTCCTTGTCAAGTGTCATACTCTAAATGCACTTGGTAGAGCCATTTAGAGCTGTAATGTCAATATAGCCTCTTTTGTTGAGGTTTCCATCTCAAATGCAGAGGTGAGCTGCTACATACTCCAGCTGATCTAGGTGACAGGCTTTACCTTTCTCCTGTAGCACATCCTCCTCTCCATTCTTCTTACCTTGTTCTCTGTGTCAGATATTGTCTCCCACGGCTTCCAGTTTTTTCCTTTTCTCTCGACATGCTGTCTGCCATTGACTCCCCACTAAATGAAGCAAGGCTCCAAGACAGAATTTTGCAACTACCCTGCAGGCCAGAGTATCTGCTGCAGGGATAGGAGCACCATGAGGTGGCCAGCCAAGAGGCAGCCAGCCACTTGGACTAGGTGGATGCCATCTGGCATCCCTGTCAGCACCTATTTGCTGGCCAAAATACACCAGCTCTGACTGCTTAGCTGCGCTCCCAGAACGTACGTGCTGCTTTTTCAACTTGCATGGAAAGCTCAGTGTCTCGCACAGACTATCTGATTTGGATTGTATTTTGTCTGTAGTATGTGGCCTGTTGTTTTCACTTTGTTTATTTGGGTTACATTTAGGGATTGCTCTTCAGAATAAACCCTCTTTTGTCATCATTTTCTGAAGAATTTTCAGCACTTCACTTTCTTTGCTGTTGCAAGTCAGACTTTCATGCAAGACACTATAAGCTGACTTTTTTTCTCTCTCTTTCTCAATACGTTTTTTTATAAAACAACCAACGACAAAACACTCATTAGATCTTTAGAGGGTGTGGGAAGAGACAGCATAGAAAATTCCGCTTTACAGCTTCTCCTGAACATCCAAAACTATTGGATTCTTTGACCCAGGCAGTTTAATGAAAGCTGTGGCACTGTACCCTGTTCTGTCACAAAGAACCTGTAAGTACTTTTTGATTGCTCTTGTAAAGTGTCTTTCTCTAGAAATGGCACCTGTGTTTGACATTTTTAACGTTAAATAGTAAAGTTCAAGGACAGAAAAACTGCAGTGAAGGTGGTGTGTGAATTTCAATCTCTGTGATTTATTTTTTGCTTTTGGAAAAATTATTTTTCTATTATTTGAATCAAATTGAGCCCTGAAACATTTTTAAACATTTTTGTTCTTCCTTTGTAAACAACCAGTTAAAAAATGAATTTGGGTTTTTTGACCCTACCTTGCTAAGTTCATCAGTTTGCCTGAATTTAGAAGATGTAATTGAGCAAAACAAACCCTCATACATATACCCCCTTTGTCATACTTCACAAAGTTTCAAGGCCAGTACTAGAATCTGGGAGTTTTCTCCCTGAATCTGGGAGATTCAATGGAAATGGTATCTGTCACTAGCAGGATCTAGGGCTTAAGAGATCTGGGATAGGGCCTGTAGAACTTCTGCTCATTGAAATCAGCATTTTGCAAGTTAGAGTTTGAGTTTTAAAGAGAAGCAATACATTTCAACGGGGAATAGAATCCCAACATGAATGAGAAGGCTACTCTGTTAAAATAGGATCGAAGACATTAATGCATTAGATGAAAAATAATTGTATTTCTATATTGCTGTTAATGTAATACTTTTGAACAGGTTTAATACGATAACAAGTGAAGACAGCTGATGGTAAGACATTGGGACAGAATGTTTATCAAGCCAGCTCTATAAAGCTTGTCTATTTAAAATACTGCTGGTTAATATGTTTCTGAATTCCAGCAGGAAAAACAGCTGGGATAAGTCCTGTGCTGTAAACTGTGTTGTTCTGCTGTGATGTTACCTTCTAGTCCCCTTGTTGCTGCTCTCTTGATTAGCTTTACATGAGAATGTGCTTGGTAGCAGTTGGATTTTCTTCTGTGAAGGAAGAGGAAATACATCTTTTGTCAGTGGACTGTAGTTTTTCCCTTTTTTCTGAGTAACTTGTTTGTATTGGAAATGTTGTTTGTGGTTAGGATTAAGGTTGAGAAGAGTCCAAGAGTCTACAGCTCCTGAAGCTCTGGGGCTGGAAAAGGCATGCCAAGGCCATCCCAGAAAGGCCCCAGCACTGCTGCTCCTACATTTTATCTGGTCTGGACCACCCCTAATTATGAGGTTAGGGTTAGGGTAGAGGTGACTGTAGTGGGTAGGTAAATGGAATTTCAATCAGCCTATGCCCCCCTGCAATGACTTCTTGTTAACCCTTGAGAACTTTTCCAGGTTACTTCAGCATCTTGGTGTTCATTTTCATCATGCCTTAGGAGATAATTGTAAATTAAACCTTTGTCTCTTTCATAGAAAGTTGCTTTACCTACTCTTCCTCTGTTTAGTTCCTTGAGTGTTAATATCTAAATTGATTTTTAGAGCATTTTCAGATTTTTTTTTTATTCTTTTAACCATGGCAGAAAACTAAAAATTTCATGTTTCCTCATATCCAAAACCTAAAATAACTACAAACCCAGAAAAATAAGTCAGAGAAAACAGGAGAGAAATTCCTGTCATCATAGCAGTTGTCTGCTAAATCACCTTAGCATTTGCTTGCAGTTATCAGTGACTATTATGGCATTCCCATTAATTGTTTCTGCTTATTCTCTAAAAGTATTTTTTTGAAGCTGAATGATTTAGTTTTCTGACAGCTAATAATAGGAATTAGGAAAGAGAGGACTGGCATCTGCTCAGAAAGCCTTGCAGAAGTGATGAATCTGCCATGGGGAATACAGACTCTCTGTTCTGATACTTAAGAGGCCATAATGGTACTGAAGGGAAAAGGAAACCACAGGAACCCTATTTAGGGACTGGGAGTCAGATAATGGGAGAACAAAGATGAAGACTATGATGATTCAGAAATTAACAGTATAAAGATTATATGGTGGGAAATGAAAAAGGGAAGTTAGAAGTGCAGCAGAGGACAAACTGAGAAACTGATACATCTGCTTGCATTTTGGGGATGAAGGTTATTTCTGTTTTGGGGAAAAGGGGCATTAGTGGCATCAGTCGTACTGTGATGGCTAAGGATAAAAATAGACTGGAGAGCAGGATATCTGCAAAGAAATACAGAGCTTACAGCAATGGGGGCTTCCTCCATCATGAACAAAATGCTAGAGCGTTATGATGGGTATTAGCTACACAGGTGTTACAAGGGCACACACAGAACACAGGAAAAGGAAAACATTGATTGTATGGACAGGGTTAGGGCCCTTCCATTTGTTCTTATGGGCCCATATTGCTTATCCTCTATCACTCGGGAAGGGAGCTTCTGTGGCTTTTGGCGTGGAAAAGATCAAGACAGAGAGAAGGGCTGGGATAGCAGGGAGCATGTCAAGGAACCACTGTGTGTTAAATGAACTTGGCTGTCAGAAACGCTGAATGTTTAATTCTTCTGAAAATGTTTGTCAAGTATATAATTTTTGAGCAATAATGGGGTTGTTCTAAGTATTGCACAATTGGTGTGTTTCACCACTGCTTTGATGTGAAGATGCCATTTGTCCTACACTTGTGTATATTTGCTGTCTTATTTGTTGGATTTTTAGTGATGTCCAGCCTTGGAAAAAATCAAGAAATCTGATCAGGAGAATTAGCCATGGGATAAAATTAAATTCACCTATGTTTGTGTATTAGACTTTTAATGTCTGGTAAAGCACAGCTGTAAATTACACAAATCTGTGGTCATATTAATGTAGTTATCTATATATTATTGCTACCATAAAAGTTTTATAGGGCTAATGGTGGGCTAAGGTTTTGTGCCTTTTGACAACATTTCCAATCTGAAAGAGTGGGGAGACACAATCCAATTGCACAAGTATTTTAATCTTAATGATTTGCATGCTTTACATCTTGCCAAGTGGAACAATAAATCAGTTCCCCATGGCAGATGCTTTGTGTTTGGAAGCCTACTTTTAAAAGAGTACGCTTGGAAGGCTTTTTGAATGACTTTTTGTTCATACATTACCTGATGTCAGTGATGTGTGTGGTACTGTCAGTTACCCATCTCTGTTAGGAACAGGAACTTGTTGAACTTGGATAGCACATTTCTATTGACATTTTAGTGACTCTTCTTTTAAACATCTGTGAGTTTGGCTTATGAGGCTGACCATTCAGAGTTCCAGCTCTACCTAATGTGTACTGCATTTGCAGCCCCTATTCAAAGCCAGGTTCTCAACTGGGAATGCAAGTTGCATCTATCATACCATCCAGACTCACATTTTTTACATCCTTATTTTCTGGAAGTTCACAATATCTCATTTGGAGGTGGTATCAATCCTTTTTTGTAGTATGCAAATGACACTGAAATCTTGGCTGTCAATCTGTGCATGGAGTAAAAGAGTACTTCACTTAAACATGAAAAAGAGGGTAGACATGCAGAAAATGCAGGCTGTGGTGTGATAGAGGAGAGCCTTTAGGGAGGTTTACATAATTATTAGCAAAAACCTGCTAATCTTCATAAGAAGAAAGTTATTATAGGGAGAGGTTTTGGAGACTGCAAGGATGGCAGCTTCATCTGAACTGCCTCTAGAATCCTGTGGGAAATGAAATAGCTAGCAAGGATTTCAAGTTGGCTTGTTTTCCAGCATTCCTAATCTGCTTACTTCATGATAGGGTTTGATGCAATAATATACTTTCTGCATTGCAAGCTGCTCAGTTTGAGTCCTTACAATTTATATTTTGGCATGAAAAAATAAAAAAATGCTGTGTTAGCTCTCCCATCACAGTCACTTTACTTATCCATGAAAAGAAGTTTGGGTTAGAGAGGCTTAGAAGGTTTCACAATAAGATAAGAGGCAAGGGCTATATTAATCACAAAAATAGCAATATGAGGGGGAAAAATAAAAAGATAGAGTATAAGCTTGTCCGTATCCTTAGCAAACCCAAATCTGGGTATTTTCAGTAATGTCTGGAGCACTAGAACAGTGGAGTGCATTGCCATTTGACAACCATTAACCCATTCTGACAGTGGAAGATAACCATAGTAAGAGGCATTAATATGAGAATAGATTTTTAGAATTTTAAAGTGCAGAGTTCTGTTTTGAAGAAACAGAACTCTTTGTCCTTTTCTCTACTGATTTTTGCATCAGGAACTACACAAATAACAGTAGTTATGCCTGCAAGTGTATGTGCTCTGTAGGAGCAGACCAAGATAAGCATGGTTAATAATGGAGAAATGACCAGGTACACTTGTAACTGAGAACTGGTTGAAAATCAGGAGTCCTTCTCTCAATTCTGTGTTGGGTGGGTTTATGGTGAAACAAAAAGAAACAGGGGTTTGTTGTTATCTTTTGAAAGTCTATTTGATTTCTTAAGCTCAGAAGTAGTGGCCTGAATAAATCTGAAGCCATTTGAATTCTGATTTAAATATCTTCGTTTCCTGTGCAGAAAAAAATCTAAATATCTATTTTTAGTTAATTTGCATTTATTCTAAATTTATAAGCTATCTGGTCTTGAAAGGGTGTATAGAAGTTCAGAAGTGAGTACAATTTGGCAAATTTATAACTGTATTTTATATAATTCTAGATTTCATACTTCCTGCTCAAAGTTTTTTGCTTCTGGATTACAGCACAGTGATAATTTTGATGTAGTGCCCTTGAACATATTTGCTCTCAGATGTTCATATCTGTTAGTCTTTGCCATCTTTAGATTCTCCCCTTCTCTGCTGTCTCTCCCAAAGAGCCCCCTGGAATACTATTGTGTTAAATCTAATTTTAAAAGTAGCCAATAGACATTGCAACATGTTAAGCCATTATGCTTCTTCCTGACCTTAGTTCATAAGAGCAGGCATTGTATAGAGTTTCTGTTAATTGGTATTGCTGTCTCTTACTGTGTTAGTATGGGCTGGAAAGTAGTTCTTAGCAGGTTTTCATTGTAGCAAAATCTATGTGGTGTACATTCAAGGGAGTTTCCAAGATCCAGGAAAAAGAACTTTAGCTATGGCTCATGGTGATCGGGAATAATTCTTGGTTAAAAAAAAGAAAAAAAATCAAACTTATCTGTTTTGGTTTGTTAAAGCTTTGTTTTTTGTGAAATCACTTTGTGAGAAGATATGTTTGATTGCTACATTGAATTCATTGCAGAGCATCATGTGACTTTCTGTGTAACTCAGTGAGGGGGAAGGTGTTGGAGATATTTCATACCAACCCTTTTCTTAGTTAGGAGTGTTTAAAGTTGATTTCAATTGCGTAGCAGATTTGCATGTTGACTTGCTATTTTAATTAGTTGTTGATTATATTTTTTAAATCCAAAAATGAGTTTGGGTGGCTGCTTATATTTACCATACAGGAAGAGATGAGTGCTACATATATAAAATGAAATCTGTGACCCTCTTGCCTGCTCTTAAATCATGGAGAACATATAAGATAGCCTTCTGTCAAAAATCCTGAGTACACATTATAAATAAATATTACCCCGGACAGTCATAAATAACATTCTTAGCTTTTAATGCATAATTAACATTGACTACTAGCTAGTGATACAGCTGAATAATTATGCCACATTTTAAGACTATTTCTGTCTGCTTCAGCCACAGTCAAGCAGTTAAAATATGGCCAGTTCTTTGGGGTTTGGCACAGTAATATGTAGCTACAAATTCCCAGTGAGCTCTTTAAAAGTCTAATTAGTAACAACCATTAGTGTTGGATTATTACTCTGGTTTAGGGACTAAATAAACAGCCTGCTTTTGTAGGGTAAAGTCCTACAATGTGCTCAGAGTAGCAGCTACAAGGGTTCATTTTGCTCTTCCTCCTAAATCAGAGTCCCTTCTGTTACCCGGTGGTCTAAGTGGCTGAACCCAGTAATGCTTAACTCTGCTGGGTACCACACTGTGTATCCATGTCCTGATTCCCTGTGGCCAGGACACCCCAACATGCAGTAGGAGCTGAAAGCCCCCCCTAGATCACATATTTGGTGGAGACCTGTGCTGAGGTGTCTGCTTACAGTAAATACAGCCAAGAGAATGATTAGCTGAGCCTGCCTGTATGAAATCTGGTGAGGTTTGGTGAGAAGACTGATCTGGGAGGGTACAGTCCAGTTACTTCCACGAGTTTGTCCTCAGCCCTGTCCTTGAGCAATACATTGGGTCACAACATGCAACACAGTCAGGTTCAAAGGAGCAGACTACCAGCTGCAGTGTGATGTAAAATGTGCAAGTATACAATTGGAAAGCTGATTTTGGAATAAAACCCTACAGCTGCATTTCTGTGCTTTAGCCTGTAAGATGCTGTAGGGGTAGTAAGTGTTGTCTAAATTTAAAGGGCATTGTGTGCCCTTGTTTTCTCATATACAAGTGTTACCTTGTCTGAATGTTGTGGGGTTGACTCGATTTAGCATTACAATTCTAAGAGATATTTTCCAGAGGTTTCAGTGAAAGAAGAACAGAGAGTTGTAGCAAGATGCATGGATTTACAAGTATTTGTTACAAGCTTCACAGTACAAAAAAAAACTGGCATGCACTGGAGAATGATAGTTGTCCACTGACTTGTATGTAAAGCCACTTTATGCTCAATAGCTGCATTTTGTCAATACATTCAGTAGCTGTTATGATTTATATTTTCTATGTATATTGGTAGTATAGTTCACATTGGGTTTAAAAATTGTGCACAGATTATGCAGTATAAGGTCATGGATATCAGTGAAGGTCTAGGAAACAGAAATTATTTAAAATGCTAATTGTCTTGTTTTCAAAGTATTTCTATGTAGTACAGTCAAAAAGTACATATAACTTTGAATACTAAATGAAAGTACAATATTTTCAATGCTACTTAGGACTTCTGCCTGCCTGCTGCTAGCTAATAGTAAGTGTTATTAGAAATAGTTACCTTCTGTCTTTTAGGGCTTTATCTTTTAGTGAGAAAAAGTCTCTTTAATTTGTGAGTTTTTAGATTTTTATCAAAGAATAGTTATCTATTTTGATCCCTGGTTATTAATTGAAGAGCTGATTTCCAAAATAATTATATTGCTCTAATCTGACTTTATGTAGGAGTTGGTGGCTATTGAGTTACTCTTCCTGTAGGTAAATATTTCTTTGAGATTTTATTCCACTCAAATCACTGTCTAATGTCTACATGCTTTCAAGGTTGTCAGTTTAGAACATCTATTCATCTTGGTTCTATGCAACAAGTGTTTTCAGATCCTTAAAAATGGTAATGATACATCATAAGTTTCAATATAGTTTTACTAGGGGATTTATTTGAGGTATATTCCTACTTTGTAGTTGAACTTCATATATTCATAGAGGGGATACAATTACTGTTGGACTTACTGGGATACTGCAGTGAGGAGTTACATAATACATGCTGTTTTTTTAACACTTTCTTCATTCTTCTTTAAATGTGGCAATTTGTCTGTTTCTAACCACATCCTGGTGTAAGTGGGGAGAAAGGCAATGTGTTTACCTGAGTTTTTAATTAATCTGCTGTATCTTAGATTGTCTAGCTAGGAGTTCTCAATTTTTTCCCACACCTCTCTTAATTCCATTACCTAATTTCTTTATAGTACACTTTGTTCTTTCCCTTGCTTTATTTACCCAGACAGGTGATAGGAGTGACTCTAGCAGGAACACTGTAGGCATATTATCCCAAGTTCTTCTGAGGAGGCTGATGCAGTGGCCTTGGACATTTACTTCATTTCTTTTCACTGCTCTGGATCCAAGGAATTTTCACTGCTGTAAAACTCTGTTTGCTAATGCAATCCAATAACTGATATTTCTGGCATGAATTCATCCTTGCTGGAAATAGCCCCATTGCTTTCAGGAGAGCTATTTTAGGGATGGATTTAGTCATCTGGCTTGTTAAATTATGTCCTTTTCTTTTCCTTGATTTCCTTCTTTCCCACAATGTGAAATCTGTAGTCCGCTCTCTTGGGTCAGCATTTTATTTTCCATGTGAAATATATGTCCTGGCTCCAAGGCCATAAACTATTCAAACAGCTTCTATTATATTAAGTATAATGTGAAGTATTTATTCAGCCACTGAGTAGGAGGAGTAGAATACTGGAAGGTCTACTAATATTTGCCAAAATGTGTTCTTTTGCATGAAAGAGACAAGGTAATAATGTGTAAGATTACATTTATTCTGTGCTGTACTTTGAATTTCAAGAGATAACAGAAAATCAGGAGGGGAAGGAGTTGAGATAAAACATGTGGATTAAGCAGCTGACATCCAACAGACCTGAGAGCATCAGAGTAGTCACAGGAACTGCCTTACTCTGAGTGATTTTGTCCATGTAAATTCTTGGCTTTCATATCTATTCATATCTATCTATCAAGGCTATTTTGCTAGTTCTGCTAATCTGCTAATGATTCAGCTTAGCTTTTTTTCTTTTTTTTTTTTTTTTTTGGCAAGGTCTATGTCTATGTCATCTGTGAAGGAATGGGTATAATTGTGAATTTGATCTTTTGTCAGTCCTTCAAAGCAGGCTGTTCAGTGCATCTTAGAACACCCTTATGCATCCACTACAAAGGAAGTGGAATTCCAGAAAATTGGTTTTATATTCTGTGCCTGAATTTCCCGTAGATCAAAACGGAGTTGCAACGGCTATCCAGACCAATGAAAAATCATTCTAGGTGTCTGAGGCCTCTCTTTTATTAGGTTAGGTTTTTCTTCCAGTTCTGAAGAATGAATGTACAAGACTGAGTCACACATTTGCAAATATATGGAATATTAAAACTAATGGATATGAAAACTAACTTATTATACTGAATATTAAAATTAGTAGCTAAAAATGTAATGGAAGAAGTACAGATTAATAAGATTGATTTTATTGGTGGTGGTTTTTTATTTTCTTACTTTTGTTTTTGTCCTCTTCATACAAATTTGCTGCATGTCAAATTTGCTACAAATTTGATGATTGTCCTTCTGGATCTTTCTGACTTCATTAGCAACTATATAGTCTGTACAGAACATAACTGAAGAACTTTGGCATGTGAATTTGAAAAGACAAGCACCAATTACTGATACTCTGTTCGTGTGGAGAAGCTTTTGTTCATGTTTCAGGGCATGATGTGATCAGTTTAAAACACTTATGATAAAACAATCTAAAAATGGGGTTACAGAGACTGGCAATGTTTTGTTGCTTGATTTGCCCATGTTAATTGTGGAGGGATAGAATGTAAGAAAATAGTGCAGAAGGCAGTCTCACACCTGAGGAGCTGCAGCTGTACTAACCACCAAAGATTAGGAACAGGCCTGCTCTTAATAGGCTACAGCTGTGTCCAATGAGAAGACGAGTGCTGCAAAAGAGTGGGTTAGCTGGGTGAGGAGAGAGATGGAGTTTGTTGGCTGTGCTGTGAGGAGCTGCACACGAGAAATTACCGAGAAGGTATGAGAAGCTTTGCAGTAAGATGACAACAGTTAATGACAATTTTTGGGGTCTTACACTGGATCAAAGTAATTTCAGAGACTAAGCATTGTCAGCAGTAGAGGCTGTGCAACCAAGAGCTGAGATGAATAGGCCAGGATCAGAAATTAATTCAGAAGGAATTAATAAAACTGCACTACACATAACCAATAAATGTAGTTTGTCTTGCTTCCTGCTGCCCAGATACTTCAAGGCTTCAATGTGCAAAATATATGCTCTAAACAGGGATTCTGGAATATTTGGACAAATGTATGTGGCAAATTGCTAAAATCTTTACAGAAAGCAAAAGGCCTTGTGGATAAATACATGGAGGAAAGGTCAGCATAGCTTTGTAAAGTGAATCCCTCTGTACAAAGCACTGAGCAGGGGAATAAGAAAGCAACTCCTTGCATAGGTGAATTAGCAATTTAAACATGAGAAACACAGGGAAGGAACAAATGATCAGTTCCCAAAGTCACCAGAGGAACTGAAAGATAGTTGTGCTGGGACAAGGGCTACCTATCATATGGAACAATGTACTACTGGGAGTAAGAAAGCTTCTTGATAGCTGTAAATAGAAATACTAAAGTTAAATTGAAGAAATGAAGGAGGATCTTACACAACTCAGTAGCTGCATAATAAAGTGGCAAATGAAATTTTGTGTGGGTAAGGGCTAAATTTTCCACAAGAAAAATGTAAATTTTGATGCTGTATATGAAATGTTGAAAGCTGAAATGACTTTTAGTAGTCAGAAGGAACATTTGTGAGGTTATACAGCAAAAAGTCCCTAAAGGTATCAATTTAGTATCTGGTAGCAAATAAAAAGAAATAGAAAAACAAACTAACTGAAAGAAATTATTAGAAAGCAGATAACTTGGATCACTGTGTAAATCCGAGGTTTACCCTAATCTTAGTTATTTTATCCCCTAATCACTTAAATCTTTAATATCATCACATATAGATATTAATACCTAGAGGTTGGGAGATATGAATGATATTGCTCATGACTTGCATTCTGATGAAACCAGCTTTTGGCTACTGCCTGAACTCAGATGGAACATTTGAAATAAAACAGTATGACAAATCTTGCTGTTTTCTCTTATAGTACAGTAGAATAAATAAAATATCATCTGACTTCTTTTTCTGCAGTCCATGAGAAAATTAGTTTCTCTTTAGCATATGTGCTTTGTCTGTTCTTTAGCACTTGACATTCACACACAATAGCATTTATTATCTTGGATTTGGGAACTTTTCTAACAAATGGCAATGTCTAAAAATTTGCTGTGTCTTACTCATCAAATTTTACCTCAAATCTAGAAGTATTTTATTCTAGTTTGTAGTCATGCAAAATGTTAAGAACCCTTATTTTTATTCTCTATTTTCTTGGTTTTTTTCATTGTTTTTATTATCATGCTCTTGGTATCTCTATCAGACTAAGAGAAAATGTCCTTTGAAGTGCTCAGCACTTTAAAAGCAGGATGGAAGGGAAGGCCAGAAGTTTCATCAGGTATCTGCTGAGATCTTCCTGTTTAGAAATTGAAGAGTACTGGCCAAAAAACTGATGTTTTTCCAGGAGTTTTTTGATCCAGTGTACAGCTGGTTTGCTGGTAGGCATTAAGAAAACAACAGCTAGCAATAACATCAGGTTCAGAGCAACAACAGTTTTCCTTAGCTGCTGTTCATGCGTGTGAAGAAAAGAATGAAGCAGTCAGGTGTAACATGGGTACCAACAGGACTAAGACCCATCTGTCACCTCAGCACACCTTTCCTATTAGATGGGTGTGAACACTAGAACCTTCTACATGCCCTGTAAAAGCTGCTGTTTCCTGATGTGTTTTCATTTTGTACTGTAAGGCATGAAATCATAATTTCAGACTCAGCAAGTCTGGTCACTTGGAATAAAATGCATGACAGATCAGACTAGTTAAAGCATTAATTGTCAGCTATTAATTACAAATGTGGTCTCTTCTTCTCCTTACCTTTTAATACATCCCTGTTCCTGTGATTGTAATAGTCATTCATAAATATCAGCTATTTTTAGTAAATGATTTTCAACAGCAAATGGCATGAAATGAACCACTGAAAATGAGTGATTTATTTGCTTTGGTTATTTATTATTCACTGCTTGGGGTATAGCTGGTGTGTTTTTATTTTATCATAGATGACTGACAATTTTTAATATTTAGAATAATGAATTTTTAATTTAGAGAATGGTGATATAGAGTTAACTCTTATTCTGATTTCTAACATTTTTCACTTATTTTTATTTACATAGAGTTCTTTAAGTTATCCAGTTTAAATGCAAATGTAAAAAACCTGGAGGCACACAGTTCTACAGTGGCAGGAGCTATGATTGGGAGAAGTGTGTGTAGGGGAGCCCTTCCACCAAGACAGTCCTACACAATGACAGGAACTCATGTTTTGGACTATGGAGATTTACTTTAATATCTGAGTTTGTATTTTATGTCTAGTGGATGTGCACTAGTCCCTGCAATGCTGTTAAATCATGCCAAGAATCTATATAAAATTCTGTGCTTGATCTTTTCTTCTGCCTTCCCTGTCTTATGTTTTCTTTTCCATGATGCTATCATTTACCATATGTGGGTTAAGAAAATGAGGGTTAGACTTATCAGTTCCTTGTTTGCTTAATCTGCTAATTTACTTTGCCTGGAATATGATAAATGAATAATTTGTTAGAATATCTGTTGGATTTGGAAATGGGAAGAGATTTTTTTCTTTTGTTCTGCTGGCACTAAGATGTATAACAGAGAGCACCACTTCTACAGGCCTCCTGGAAAACTAACTTACAGCATGAGAGCTTTTTGGTGATTTGAGAGACATTATGTTAATGGCAAAATGATAAATGATTCCTTGTCTGCTGTGGAGTAAAGATAGGAAATAGAGATCAGGATAGCATCGTCAGATGCCTTGTGAGAAAGATCAGTAAGTGAACAAAAAATTAAAGGAACAAAACTACATTACATTCAGAGGCAAACCAAGGAAATGAGGTCTAAATAAAATTACCGCTATGTAAGTAGTAACTATACATAATTTATAGACAACCCAAAGAAGCATAAAACTTGATGCCCTGCAATAGCCATGTTAATCGACAATTTTGAAATGTTGCTTTGATCTGCATCTTTCATCCATACTCCTATTATTTTGATAGATAGTAATGTTAAAGGTGAATGTCTTAGTGAGATTTCATTTGCATTTGAAGCAGTCTTGTACTTTTGTCTCCTTTTCAAGCATCTCAGCAATCTAATTTTTTTTTATTTTAATGTTAAATTTATGTGTGCAAAAGCTAATGGGATATTAAGCCATTTTAAAGCTCTGGAATGTGAATAGAGAAGATTTTCAGATGTTAATTGAAACTGGCAAGTGTGATCGAATAGCAGAAGGCTATTGTTAAAATTAAAATAGGTCTAATTTAGAGAGAATATTTCTGATAACAAGAGGAGTTTGTGCATAGTGACATTTGCTGGAGACTTGCACAGACCTTTGGCTTGTGGAGAGGAAGCCATATGCAGAGATGTGACAAACTCTTCTGCTACTGCTCTTGAGATGTTCCATGTTATAACTGTGAATCTAGAATTAGCTGGGAAGTGAGCTTCCACTTTTCTACTAAAATATGGAGTAAGGGGGCTCCTTCCCCCGTTAGACGTGGAGCCTTGTGCTAACTCACAAAAATAACTGTGAATCTTCTCACATCTTTGGCTGGATGTTGGCATGTTGCTTAGCCCTGGGAAGGGTGAGGGAAGAACACTACTGGATCAAACAGAAAACTCAGTGCTAATACTTTCCTTTATTTTTCAGTATGGGGTTTTTTTTGTGTGTTTTTGTTTTGTTTTGTTTTTCTTTTTTCCTTGTGTGTGTGTGTTTTTTCATTGGAAGTGTGATTTCCAATGTCTCTGTAGTGAGGACTCTGAGACAGGTGGCAGAAGCTCAATGCAATGCAAAAGGTTCAAACCCCACTAATGCAGTTTATAAGTAATTGTGTGAAGCTCACTGAAAATTACCAATCCAAATTAGCACAAGATGGATTTTTTTTTTTAATTGTTTCTTTTTAAAGCTTGGGAAACTCCAAAAGAGGCAGTGGCAGCAGCAAAGTTTACTATTTGTTATGTGCACATTCACATTAAATTATGGGTCAGCATGCAATTTCTGGTACAATTGTGTTCTTCATTTGCAAACTGGAGGCTTTGTTTATGCACTGAAAAACACAGCAATCAGGTGAGTGACTGTACAGAAATATTAGAATGAAAAGATGGGTGAATCTGGGAGATGCGGAGGGGAAATACATATTATAGAATAAATGTGTCCATTTTAGTATTTCCACCTACTCTCATTATGGTGATACTATGTGGTTCTTATCCTATTTTTTTTTTGACCTTCATACTTTCTTGAGAGAAGGAGTATCTGGGGAGATGAAACTGTAAAAAACCCCAATTTGTCAGGCTGTCCTCTGCAAGCTGTAGGTCCTGCAAACACTTTGGGTAGAAGGCTAACTTTCAAATCTTTCTGCTCTCGAGCATTGCACCTTTTTTATTTATGTCCTACAAAACACAGGTAAATTTCATTTCCCTTCTTTATCCACTTAATCAGAAATGGTAGTGAAGTGGTAAAAACATGCAGGAATGGCCTCCAAGAGGTAAACAAAGAGCAACTTTTTAGTAGGACCTTCTCTTGTAGAAAAGAAGTAGAGGATTCTGGAGCTGCTGCCAATGGCTGTAATGGAGTCAGGTTTTACCCCCTTGCCTAAAGGAGACCTATAGCCTTCCTTTCATGAATGTGCAATATTGAGTACTCTATCTGCATCTTTGAGTTTTTCAACAAGGGAGTTTCCAAAAATTTTCCAGGATTTCCCAGTGTTTCCACATATTTCCAAAAGTTTGTGGGAAAAAGTTTAAGCAACCTTTCGTTTTCTCCTTGTACTGACTGTTAGTAAAAGACTATCATTACTAAAACATTGCAAATTCTGCCATCTGTCTTTTATACTGTTAACTGAAATATTTTGGCTGTTAAGCATAGTCTGGCTCACAGAATCCAATATAAAAATATCAGCAGATGAAACAGAATGATATTGAGGAGAATATTAGGAAGGAAAGAAAAAGAAATTTCTTGGGGAGGGGAGAAAGAAAACGAAAGGAACACAAATTAAATGGCACATGAAGGAAAGGAGTCACAAGTTATTTATTCCCAGAATGAAGCAATTTTGAATGAGAACAGCAATTAGCTGAGGTAAATAGAGCAGGAAAGTAAATCTGCCCCAGCAGATAGAAATGCCTGTATTTTATTTGCCAGAGTTATTTTTCCACAGTAAAAAGGAAGCTGGAAAGGTGAATTACTGAAACCATACTGTCATGCTTCCTTTTGTTTTTTTTCCACCTCCAACTACTTTTGCCTCTTCTCATCTTTTCTCTGGAGGTAAATGGGTCATGATTTCTTTGCTGTGACACCTTTCCTTCTGCTTTTTTGTTCAAACAACCCCAACCAAACTGTCATTTTGTGTTCAGGGTATCTCAACAGAACCTTTGGGATATTGATAGTAGGGGGAAGAAACAAAAGGGGAAAATACGTTATGTATCATTAATGTACATAATGATCATAATGTAACATTAATCCACATGGCAACCATAGGCTTCAAACCTCAGCGTCAGAACTCTGAATTTTGGCCATGTAGACTATATAGATATGGTTTGCAGGATAATTTGTGGTCTATATCTGAAATCAAATTTAAATAGCCACTACATCAGAAATGTTTTCTTTACTGTAGAACAAAGCAACTAAAAAAAATATTAGTCCCATACTGCAGAAAAGTCAATTTGAACCCATCTCTAAGAGTGAACAGTTACTCATTTTAACATTTTTAAAGGGGAAGAAACCCCTGTGTTCTTCTTCTCTGATAAAGCTTTCAGAAGCTAGTCAGAACACAAATTTCATAAAACAAATTTATGTGTTCCATAACTATGCTTTCTATTTGTTTTGTGATTGTTCCTCTCCCCGTTCATGGTTCTTGTCTTACTTCAGATGAAGTACATGTACTTGAAACTGTGGGCCTGGGTTGAGAGATGCACTTTTTTAGAATCTACATATTAACAGTTTTATATGGTATTGGGATGAAAATTGAAAGGGACAACTAATTCAATTTAAGTACAAAGAAAAGGTAAAGAAAAGGTAAAAAAAAAACTAGAGAAAAGTTAAATGCATTTGCAGCATCCTTAAACCAACTGTGGATCTTAAGAGAAATAGCGCAGTGTTTTTGTATTTAATGGAAACCTAAATAAACTGTAGTTAATGACATACCTGTATTTAGGCAGAAACTGCCCTTGACTTTCTAGAAACACAAACTGTTTATTGCTGCCATTTAGGTATTAAACTATGGAAAGCTATTGGTACTGTTCCTTGTTTAGCTTAAGTTTTATGGAACAGTGAAATTGGCTCAATTCTTAGAACTGTTGAACAGTTTATATTCAGTATTCTTCCCCAGCGCCACAAATCATTGCTGTCTTGAATAATGTAATAGAAAAAGTGTGGGTTGGGTTGGAAGGGCCCTTGAACATCACCAAGTTCTGACTCCCCTGCCATGGGCAGAAACTTTCCACTAGAGCAGGTTGCTCAGGGCCCCATCCAACCAGGGCTTGAACCTGGCCAGGGATGAGGCATCCACACTGTCTCTGGGGGAAATCTGTTCCTGTGCCTCACCATCCATACAGTAAATAATTCCTTCCTAATATTTAAACTAAACATGTTTCAGTTTAAAACCATTCCTCCTTGTCCTATCACTACATGCCCTCATAAAGTGACCCTCTCCAGCCTTCTTGTGGGCCCCCTTTAAGTACTGGAAGATGCTGTAAGTTCTCTGAGTCTTCCCCAGTCTTAAGAACCCCATTTCTCTATGATTTTCCTTGTAGGAGAAGGGGAGATGCTTCACTCACCTGTTTATCTTCAGGGCTCTCATTGCTTAATATATGTGATGAAAACATAAATGAAAAATGTGAATGTTGGTCAGCTCCTCCAGTGACTTTGTTCTATGCTCTTTATTGGCTCTAGTATCAGGAAGTCACTCTCAAAGTTGGTAAAAACACCAACTTTCCTTATATGTGCTAATAATATAATATTTTATATTTGATTCTCTTGCATTAGTGTAAGACTATGTCCACTTTGTCAACTAAGAAATGTGATCTTTCTAGCATGTACCACAATACTACTTAGGTGGCATTACAAGGATTTTGTGGCATTGAGAAAATGTGAGAATCCTCTTACACTCTGCTAAGTAAAATACCTGCAACTGCCAGAACCTGCATGAAAATTCACATGCAATATGTAAATGATGCTGGAGAAATGAAGTTGGATTAGAGACTTAAGGGGATTTATAATGAAATAAAGGGAAACCTAGCCCCTTAGGGACTTCCCCCCCAAAAATCATTGCAGCAATGCTCTTTTTTGCTGATACCAGTCATTTGAACATTTCAGTGTTTAGTAAAATACTTTTCGTTATGTTGAAAAGTAGACATTTTTTCCAGCAGATATATTCAAGTATAATTAATGGTATGCTTAGAGTAGCGCTTCTTTGAAATCTTAATTTGATCTATATCATAATGTGAAGTGTTAATTTTTACAAGGTCTTGGCCAAAATCCACTGATGTTAATTACAGTTAGCAGATCAAGTTTCACCTGACAGATTCCAATGAAGACAATTGTTTTATTTCTTTCTTTCAGCATTACTAGAGTCCCTTTACAGATGTCAAGTACAGCCCTGGAGATTTATTAATCAGAAAGAATGTTAGTAATATACTGAAGTGGAAGGTGTAATTCAAGGATTTAAATTTTAATTTTCAGATTATTTTGTAGATTAATGGTATTAATAAGAAAAAATAAAAACCTTTCAGTAATAACTTATTATGGATTTCAGTCTGTAAGGCAAAGAATTTCTGGTGTTTTTTTTACTAACATACTCTAGGCAGTGGCGTTAAATTAAACTGGTTTTACAATTTAGTATATGGCTTACTTCAGTGAGACTACTTATGAAATTATTTTTCTGGCCTTGTGGCTGGGTCTATGTAACCATGCAGTCCAATGCAGTTTCAGAAGCTATATTACTAGAACAAGAATTTAACTTCTGAGATAAAGTCTGAGTTATATTTTGTGGTATAAATCTTTTTCTTGTTCCTTCTGCTGTTTGACTCCCTCATAGTATTTTCTCTACTATTTTATTTGTTTTTAAATACCAATGGATAAACTGATATGTAAGACATGGGCAATTTATTCTGTGTTTCCGTAAGTATGATTTTATAGGATAGAAAAATTAATTAATACTGTTTCATAGGAGAACTGCTACAGTTTTTTCCAAGAATGCAAAAGATTTCCATCTTTAACCTCAAATACTAGTTAACAATCACATGACACAACAGCTATTGAATGGATGGCAAGAACCTATGCTTTCCTAAGAAGAAATTTTGTTCGCTTTTAGTGAATCACAGTGGCTTTTTGAAAATGCTAGAAGGCTGAGGTTATCTTACTGCTTTGTTTTAATTTTAATGATAATGCACTTTGCGTCATTGAGGCTATTTAAGGAAAAATCACTTTGTTGAAGCACCCATGATAGAGTCAATGCATAGTGAGGAGATTGGTTTCCTACCTTGCATTAAATGCAGCTTGGCAGTGTGAAAAAAAAAAGCCAACCCAAAATCAACAAAACTTTGGGGTTTGTTTGTTGGTTCAGGTTTTTTTTTGTGTGTCGGGGGGGTTCATTTGTTTTTGTTTGTTTGGGTTTTTTTGCTAGCAAATATTTATAGGTGTGATGGAAAACATGATTTGGTAAATGCCCAAGATCTCAGATGGTAGCTTTGGAGGGACAGGTGAGCCACTTCACCCTCCTAAAGAGATCTTAACTGCTCCATCATGAAGGTGTAAAAGAGACAGCTTTCAAAACTGCTACTAGCTTTCAAAATCTTTTTTTTGGTTACTCACAGTAATCAGGGGTTTGCTTCAGATGCAAAGTCCTAAATTTCTACAGTTGCATGAGAGTCACAGCAGGAAGTTGAAATAGAAGCCAGTTTCTAATTCTGTTGATGGCACATGTGAGATTGATAGCTGAAAGGAAGTAAGCCCAAATTTTGGCCATTAAAAAAAAGCTCCTTATTACTTAAATACTTCATGATTATTTTAGAACTTGACTGATGAACTCTGAACTTCTTGAGGTGACAGCAGAGTGCAGGTACTTCTTTTCCTGTCCTAGGTGAGTGATGGTTTCTGCCTGAAGCCGCTATCTTTCAAGTCACTGTTTATATAAATCTTTGGTCTAACTCAGAAAACACATTGCCAGCTGTACTTAAGGTATCTTTTTTCTCTTCAAATAAACAAACAACACCAAGTATAATATAGTCCCTCTCTTTTACACCTCTCTGCATTATAACCTTAGTGCTTCTAATGCAGCAAGTGTACAAGAGCTTATTACTTCATAACCTTCTGAGTACTAAGTTTTGGATTGTTTTTTAATTAACATTTTAATTGCTCATCAAAGTAATTGAAAACTGTGTTGGAAAAATTGTTCATTTACTAATCCCTCTGGTACCAGTTAACACTAAGCTTTTCTCAAGGTCAAACACACTCCTGTGGTGGTAGTAACTTTCTTTGCTGACATGATGCCAAAGGCTTGGTGGGTAGAGATGTTTTTACCATGCCTTGCAATCTGTCTCTGCCTGTGGTGGGGGAACAAAGGTATTATTCTGTGGATAGCTGCTTAGGCAACATTTGCTCTGAGATGTATTGCCTTATCGCTTCTGAAAGCCAGCGTTCAGTGGCTGGAAGGGCACAAGATGAGCCTTGAGAAATTAATGCTGGTAGGGAAAGTTCCATTTATGACAGTACTCTTGGACTGTGCATGCTCTCAGGGATGCTCATCCCATTGCTGAAATATGATCACTGGAATATAAGCTAAGGCTCAATTCCTGGAACTGTCTAGGGAAGACATTGAACAGGCAAGGATTCAAGCAGGCTGGGCCATATTAAGCTGGAAGCTGTACTAAAAGGGTATGAAATGATTGTTTAGATATAGTTTAAACAAGCTCTATGAGTCTTCACTAATTCTTACAGGAAGCAATGAAATGACCTCCCTAATCAATTTGTCTTGTCTTACTTTGAATCTGCTTTGGAAAATCTTGCTTGTTGTCTTCTGGCCTCAAGTTTTATGTTTTATCTTGCAATAAACTTACCCTTCTTCAGCTAGACATCTCTGCTGAAAGGACTCAGCAGACTGTTGACAGGGAGCTCAGAGAGAATATCGAAATGTGGGATTTATCTATTTTCACTTAAAATCTACAGTTTCAAATAATTGATGTGATGTACTGGGAATTATTTTGCCTTCCCACTTGTGCAAAGGCAACAGTGATTATTGTTGTATGGTCTATAATTTGGTGTGTGAAAAATTAAAATTTTGTTAATGTCTTCTTTTTACATATTTTCCTCAAATTTCCTTTTTGCTCATTCTTTTTGAAGGGCATTTGGGCATCAGAATCTTCATAAACTGGTTATGTGTCTTTATGCAATACCAAGCAATGCAATTTACAAGTTTTCTCCCTTATATCTAGTTTTTTTACTAAAAATGCTTTGTTTTGAAATGTCAGTACCCTCCTTCTCTGAGGATTTAAAATGTAATGAATTGGAGCAAAAGTTTTTCATTTCAGAAATAGGTTTCTGTCCCAATTTATGGGTTTTTTTTACAATATTTGTGAGTTTTTTCATAGAAGAGTTGCATAAATATATCAGATATCACATATGAATTCCAGATCTTGACAAACTTGAGTGTCTTTTCTCCAATCCAGACCCTCTGCATGACTTGAAGATGGATAATTTGTTCTTTTGCCTGCTTTAACTGTATGAAAAATTGCTTAGATATATTCTGTACTTGAAAGTATTGCCCATTCAGTGGCAATTTATTTGGATTTTTAAGAGCAAGTAACTGATCACAGTGCTTGATAGAGTTAGTATATGTTCTTTTAAGTCCATATAAGCCCATGTTAAAGATTTATTTTTGCATCCATGTTAAGAGATACACCTTAATCTTTTCAATCAACCAGTTTGTGAAGCAAAAGTACATTGAAAATTGAGCAAGAAAAAGAAATCACTGAAGTAATTTTGATAAACCTTCAAAGTGCCCCTGGTCACCGAACATCTGAAGTCTTAGAAAAGCCCGTTTTACTTTGTGCTCATTGGCAAATTAGGATATATTGCTAGCTGAGCTTGATGTGTAATTGGCTCATCGTCACTGGAAAGGCTTAAGATGGGGAAGTACTCTGGTTATTGCCTTGGAAATTATAAATAGTAAGTGTCTGCTATGTTTGAAATGAAAATAAAACAGCTAGAGACTGACCCATTGAAACACTTCATACTTTTCCTTGCTAGCAGGAGATCCTCAGTGAGGCAGATCAAATGTAATTATTGAGAGAACATAAAGAAAACATCTTTGTTTGCCCTGTTGTAATGAGGACAGCTCAGCAGGATTGGTCCTGAGTGTGCTGGCTTCTGACTGGGGTACAGGCTTGTACACTGCAGAGTTGGCAGGGGTCTTGGTTGTTTAATTACATGGAGTCATTTTTGCTTTTGCAAGCACTAGTAACTTTCTTTTATAAAGAGGCAGGAGTTTGCAATACTTAATACACACTTCATGTCCTGAAGGTACTTTTCAATTATTAGGCAATTAGTGTGAATGCCACTTGGGTGTAGTTGTATCCCTTTGTATGTATGTTGTAATGACAGATATAACCTAAACCTGAAGATGTTAATTTACAGATGGAGAAACAAAGCAAAAGGAGTTCTTTTGGTATGTCTGAAATCATGTTCAAATAATTCAAAGGAGTTGTTTTCCATGTGATAGCTAATCAATGACCAATTTAGGAATTCGACTTCATAGTGAACTCCTGATACTTTTACATGAGATGAGGGTTTCTTTTCTTGAATTCAGATGTTTGAGTCTTGGCTTCCAATTCTTGTACCAATCTTTCTTTTCCAAGTACTAATTTGAGCATTGTTTAAACTGTTAGGAAGGAAAGAGTATTTTTACTTTGCTTTAGGTGAGAATGCTCATTTCTTAAAGGTACGTTAGTTTAATCTCTAAGAAGTCTTCTATATCTAAAGAGGACAAAGAGGATCTTTTATCAGTTGACGACGAGCAGAAATCTAACGGAGAGGTCTGAGTTGTTCTCTGAAGATTCTCTTGCTCACTGTGGATTACATAAGGCCCCAAGGGAGACAAGTCCCTCAACCTCATTATTTAATATTAGGCAATGTTAATATGCTCTTCTGTCCTCCTGAAAGTCTAGGATTTGAGTTTCTTACAAGAAAGAGCTCTGACAATGAACACCTATATACGTGAAAGACTAGGACTTTGAAATATGAAAACAGCAAGCTATGCATGTCAATAATATAAAAACAACACATCTAAAAAGTAACTCATCTTGCACTACAGATTATAACATTTTTTAGTGATCATATCATGATCTTAAATTCTTTGGATACTGAGCAGCATTGGAACTGAAAAGGTTTTATTAGTGATACAAAAATAGTGGGGCACCCACATTTTATATTAATATATGCTCAAAATCAGAATTTTGTTAGGTTTCTCAGTGTGGAATATATTTAGCTACAAACAAGACTTTGAAGTTACAAACAATCTTGAATTATTTTTCCAATGGGAAATCCCAACAAATTGGCATTGTTCTCTTTCATTTCCAATTCAAAGTGAAAAAGTGAGTATCTTGTTTCTTAAATAATTTTTTATAGTTTCAAAAGGTGTTAGTGCATGCAGTTCAAATCGTATTGATTTGAATAAAGGATATATTTAGGGATTAATATTTGCCTCATCAAAGCAACATTGTAACATTATTTAAATTAAATGGGAATGTAGAGTGATTAATTTTGACATTGCTCTCTATGAAATTCTGTCCACAACATTCTTGCAAAATGCCACTTTTACTGGTGGAAAACTGTTTTCCTAGTTTTCGCCAGTTCTTATAGGAAAGTATTGGTCTCATACACATTCATAATTTGGACTATATGGACTACAATAACTTTGCCTGAACACATGGAGCATTGCATTTTAAATTTCTAATTGGTCGCAATTTTCATTTTTTTCCTCCCTTTCATAAAAAACATACTTGGTCAAAAGTGACTAAGGTTAGGAAAAAGAGTAGGGAAAATTGGATGGCTTCTTTCCATTTTAATATTTCAGATTAATCTGAAACATTAAAATAGTGATCCCCTCATTAAGTAAAATTGCTTTTCACTGTGATAAGATTGATTGCAAGTGGGTCATTTATTGGACTGCAACATACTTTTAAATGCTGTGCCTTGTGTCTGAACCTGGCCTGAGTGTGCCACAGGTTCAGTGTGTGCTCTTCCTTTTATATTCTAGGTTGTCTCTTTGTGATTACAAGTACCAGTCAGAATCCTTAATCCCTCCAGAATGGGTGTGACTGTACTTTCAGTTTTACTGAGCTTGGGATCAAGTCCTTGTGATAGGAAAATATTGTTGCAGAGCTGACTTTCTGCATGTAAATCATGATGTTTTTCCTTTGGTTTACATTCTTCAGAGATGTAGTTTTCTCACATGATTGATTCTGTGTGTGAAAAACAACCAAACATACAGGAGATATTTTCTTTATGGTTGTGTTACTATTGTCTTCCTCTGTCTGCTCACCTGGAATAGGAAGAGCTTATCAGTAGCAAACGATGCATTAAGAAATGAAAATATCACTCTTAAGGTAAAATACTAAAGCTTTTTTTTTCAGTAAGGAAAGGATGAAGAAGTTTAATAGTTCTGTTACAATGTACAATATGGTTGTATGTTGATTCACCATGGGTACAAGCTTCTGCTTGTGAGAAATCGTTTTCCAAGAAAACCTTAATGTAAAATTCCAAGTAATGCAGAAACATTCTTGTTTGTTTATTTCCAAAGGCTTTTTTTTGGTCTGAGTTCAGTTTGAGGGTTTAGGGATTTGTTGACCAATCCAGAAACTTGACTTTCCTAGTCTGATAGAATATTCTCTCCTCATTTGCATAGTCTATGTACATGTGCCTTAAGCAGTAGTGACTAACATCTGACACATGCCTGGCACACACTTGCTCAAGCAGAGAAAGATGAAAAACCGTTTTTGTGGATTGTTTCTTCACTGTCTGCTTTTCTATATAAGCAGAAATCAGGACACCCCTATGAGCTGGGATGTTTCATTGCTTGTGAACTTTGGACTAATACTTTGTGGATGTGGGGTGCTAGAGACTTTGTGGTTTACTTTGAGGATTTTTTTTCTAATTATTTTTAACATCTATACAGTGATTAATGGAGATTTCCACAGAGAGGAATTTTCAATAGCAGCCTACCAATATTGTACTCATATTTTTACTAGTACTCTAGTCACTGGATTGTTGCCTCTTCTCCCTTCCTTTGTGTATGGGAGGGATAGGGAAGGGCTGGGTGTAGGTATCCTCCTGAAAGGTAGTAGAAATGAGCATTTGACTGTTAGGGTAGTTGTTGCTAATGCATTGGATCAAAAATGTTTGTATTGATGAGATCTTCAAATTATTTGATGTACTTCAAAACCAAAGATGGACCCCTTAAAGAAAGCATGTAGGATGCTGTGCATGGTATGCATAAGTACAGCAATAGGATGAAATGCACAACAAAGCTGTTGAGTGAGAAGTATTTTTAAAAATTAAATTTCATAGAATCGCTAAAGTTGAAAAATACCTGTAAGATCATCTATCAACCATTAACCATATCATCCACTGTGAGCTGACACTGTGAGCTCTTCTACTAAACCATGCCCCTAAGCACCACACCTAGACATTTTTTTCCACTCTTCCAAGTACAGTGGTTCCACCACTTCCCTGGGAAGCCTGTCCTAATGCTTAATAATCCTTTCAGTGAAGACTTTTTTTCCTAATATGCAATCTAAGTCTTTCTCAGCAAAATTTGAGGCCATTTGCTCTCGTCCTGCCACTTGTTACCTGGGAGAGGAGCAAACCCCACCTTGCAACAACCTCCTTTAAGGTAGTTGTAGAGAGTGATAAAGTCTCTGTTAAGGAAACTACTTTTCCTGATTATCCAGGAGCCACTCTGGCAGTCGCACTTGCCCCACCTGAGCTGGAGCAGTCTCAGCTGCACAACCTCCACTCACACAGTCATACCAGGTTTCCTTAGGACTCGAGCACTGCCCTGGTTCTGCAGGTTCTGGCCACGCTATTCCTGCTACAGGCCAGGATGCCATTGGCCTGTTTGGCCACTTGGGCACACTGCTGATTCATGTTCAGTCTGCTGGCAATTTCTCCTTCCTCCCCCCCTCCCTCATCCCTCCTTTCTTCCTTCTTCCTTCTTCATTATTATTTTCTCATTATTATAATTTCATTATTATTTACTACCTATTTTTATATATTTGCTTATGTACCTTTTAACAGTGGATCAGTTATGTGATCATTTGATCTGGCCTGTTGATCCCTGTAGCAGTGGTTGTATTTGTGAATAATTAGAGTTGGTGCCTGTGAGACCTCATCTGCTGTGAGCAGCAATATTAGAGAAAGTATAAACTGATGCTGTACATTATATAGTTGTATTCCACAGAAAGTTTTTTTTTTCAATTTGTTATTCTCTCATTACCCTCAAAATGGTAATTTCTTGTTTCTGTGTGTTTTTTCTGGCTTTTGATTTATGCTATATATTAAATGCTTCATAGTTATTAACTACTGAGTGCTTTGCTTTTCCCTTATAACATTGTTTGACTGTCCTTTTATTGAGACAAAAGAAGTGATAAAATAATGAAAAAAATAAATACACCAGGATTTTTAGGTTTTTTTTATCATCTGATGACTACAGAACCTGGGGGAGGTGACTGAATTTACCTCTGACTGGACTGTGAAAGGAGATGTGTGCTAGTTTTCCATCAGAAGGAGGTAGTAGTGTGTAGACAGAAAAAGAGCAGCAGGATTCTTCACTAGTGTTCACAACAGCTAGGGGAGCAGAATTTCAGGATATTAGAGCACATTTAGCAGGCAGTGTAAGCAAAGCCTCTATGTGCTTCAGCCTCTAGACATAGTAGAGTATGACTAAACCCAGTAAGCATATTGAACAGTATTTTTAAAATACTGTCTCAGCCTTAATGTCTTTGGTATAAGTAAACTATTATAATCCTGGAAAAAAAATATATGAAAGGAAAAAGGAGAGGATCTATTCTAGAAAATAGTTTTGTCTTATGTCTGTTCTCCTCTCAAACAGCTAATGGGGAGGAATGGAAGATAAAAAAATTATAATACTTTTAAACAATAATCAGGAAATAAAAAATTTTGTAATTTTTTTATTGAGTTGGTTTTCTGCAAAATGAAGCAGTTTCCTTTTCCAGAGACTCAGAGAAACAAACACTTCACCAGTTTTAAACAATTTTGCATTTCCTCCTGGCTGATCTTTTATGGTTTTTCTTCTCTGACTCATGCCAAGAGCTATTTCAGCTTGACATGCTGCAAGTGCATTTTCTGTCTGTAATGAAATGGAGAAATGTGAATGATGGATGTGTGGTAGGCTTGCTCACTCCTCTATGCCTTGCTCTTGATAAGTAAGCTGGGGTAGCCAGAAATGAACTTGTATTTACTTCAAAGCCATCTGGGCTCCCTTCATTCAAGTTGTCTGTAGCACTGTGGGTGTCCTCTTGTCCTTGCAGTGATTCATACCTCTTGCTGCAGAAGATTTCTACTTTTCTCTTTACCTCAGACTTTGTAAATAAGTCAAATGAAACAGGTCAGTTTTTACGTGGCATCTTTAAAATGTATGATTTCCTCTTCTGTAGACAGCTGGAACTCTCCATGGTAGCTCTATTAACTTTAGGAGCATGTATTTTTCACTGGATTTCTATAGTGCATACATATTGATATTGCTGTAGCCGGACTCCAATCTGTTGTTGCTCTTTACAAGTGTAAAGTGAAAGTGGTGTTTCCTTACACCATACAGACTCTTTTGTAGCCTTGCTAGTTAACATCAGTAACATTTCACATAGCGAGGGTCAGTTGCTGACAGTCAGAGTTACATTTCAAGCTTGTCAGCTTCTTCATGAATAATATATTTCTGATTTTACTTTGTGTATTTCACATGTCCACACTGATTCACTGGATATTGCATCCATGGTTAAGTGTCCTCTGCCACTATTATACGACATTTTAACTTTGTGCTCATTATCTGCTTCCTGTTAGAGGAGGCTGATAAGAAGGTTATGAGCACTATCGTGCTACTTCTGACTAATGTCAGCTCAGTTTGGGTGCTAGGTTTGTCATTTCCTACCAATTTAGCTTTCAGCTATGTGTGGAATTCTTTTTTCACTACATGAAGGTGAAGCTGACCAAAAAGTTCGTGTATCTTACCTCTCCCTTTGTTTCAGCAAATTAATTTCAGGTCATTTTAAGGTCTCACTTAACTTCTAAATGCTTGAAATAGACAAATATGTAATATTTTTCCCTCTATTTGAGATAAATTACACATTTGTGAAAGCAGTCAGGACGAGTAAAACTCAGTCACATCAAGGAAATAAAAATAGTCTAATGGATAGGGAAAACAGGTCTAAATTCTGACCTAGTCTTTATCCCTGTAGGAAGATAAAAGGTATGCTACTTGTGAAACCCATGGATTCTGTAGCATGCAATTGGACAATGCCCACTTATGTCTCCATGCATTTGGCAGAAATCTTAAAACCAAAAAAATCCCTCCTCCCCCCTTACAATTACTGTTTTGCCCACTTAACAATGTTGCTACTTGAGCTTTGGTTCATGCATTAGTATTTGTTTTAGCAAACATTAGATCTTAAAAAATATCTTGAGCAAGCTAACCAGAAGTTCTCCATGTCTCCAGTCACAAAGAGTCTTCAAAATGAGAATGTAATATGGTAGTTATTTTATATAGCTGCTGGATTTTTAAGAGACATTAATCATCTACAGTTCCCAGTAGGGGTAGGTTTGTTTCATATTCTTTTCTTAAACTCCTGTACTGATTCTGCAGTCTTCCATAATATGAGATATTTTGTTGTGTGCTTTCACTTTCCATTACAGATAATTAAAAAAAAAAGGTGGCTAGAAAATTAACCTTCAGAAGCTGAATAGTGTGAGTTGAAGGGGCTCATAGTTCTGGGCTAGCTGATATCCAGTAAATTCTCAGTTTCTAATTTTGACCCTTGACAGTGTTTTCAGCCAGAAGCTGTAGTAAGAACATATTAATCTAAAGCTGTATAATCCATTCCTTTTGTTACAGTATTTATTATTTTTTAAAACTACAAGCAGCTTGAATCTTGAGCATTGAGATTATCTTTTCTCTCTACTGTAATTAACAGTATCTTCTCAATTCAGCTGTGAGTTGCTAACTGCTTAGGATTTTCTTATCCCACTGAAAATTTGAAATATTTAAATTTATATGTGAGAGTGTCCATAATGTGGTTCTAGGAGAGGAAACAATTTTGAAATAAGTTCCACTTTAAATAGGAGATGCTGGTTATTCCTAGGTGTAAGGGACTAAAGTTATTAATGTAAAATTTCAGGCCATTAGATACATATTTTCCCATATTCTTCTCTGACCTTTAAAGTGGTTCTTGTGTCTTTTCTTCTTTCTTGCTGAGATTGTTAGTATTCAACACATAATATGCTATTAAGACTCCCTAAGTTTAGAAATCTGACCATCCTTATGTTAGGTTGTTGTGGTGGGATTCTCTGACATAATTGATACATAATTGTTTCTGAGGGGAGACCTCATTGGGGTCTAGAGCATCCTCATGAGGGGAAGTGGAGGGGCAGATCTCTTCTCCCTGGTAACCAGGGACAGGACACGAGACAGTGGCATAAAGATCTGTCAGGAAGGTTTATTAGGTTGGATATCAGGAAAAGATTCTTCTCCCAGAGCTGTCTGGGCACTGGAACAGGCTCCCCAGCGAAGTGGTCACAGCTCCAGCCTGATAGAGTCAAGAGGTGCTTGGACAATTTTTTCAGGCACAGGGTGTGATTTTTGGGGCTGCCCTGTGCAGGTCCAGGAGGTGAACTTGATGATCCTTATGGGCACCTTCCAACTCAGGATATTCTGTGATTATATGCTATTAGATGATAGAGATGTCTTTATTGACATGAAGCTTGAAGACCTCCTTGTTGTTCTATCAAGTGAACTTTAGGGTTATAAAACTGCAATAGCTTGAAAAAATGTTCCAGTAAATACCTGAACTTGAAAATTAGGCTACCACATCTTGATGGAGAAGTGCTGAGATGAGTAATTTAGTGTTTTCCAAAGGCCTGTAGTTCAGTCCTAAAACTGTTTTCAATGCTGCTGATAATTAATAAAAAAATACTACTTTGGGTTTGAAACACCTTATTTTTTGATTACTGATTTGATTTTGGATTACAGTAGAGAAGCCTAGGGTAGATTTTACTGGAGATTTGTGTGTCTGGGAAAAAGGGAAGTGAAGCCACGTTTATTTTGACATACTGTTTTCATATCCTGGCTAGTGTCAATGAAAATTAGCATAGTTGTTCCATCACTTTAATGTAGAATTTATAATTTAATGTTGGAACATATAACTTAGAAAAAGTGTATAGGTTAGAATCACAAAATAAATCTCTTACTATTATTAGAGTATGTATGTATCATCTAGACTTTTCAGTGAAATCCTAATTTTGAGCTACTTCTCGTTGTATGCATTGTGTCTGCAAGTTCTTTCAGTGGGAGAACAATGAATGGCCTAATGAATAGACAGTTTGCTTGAGTCTTGCTTCCTTGTCCTTATGAATGGGTCGGGACTTGGCTGCCCCACTTGCAGAAAATGTCCAGCTTGAGTTTTGCTTGTGGTATTTTTTTATAGTGGTGTGGGTGTTTTTTTCATTGTTTTTTCTTTTTTTTTGTATATTAAATTGCCATTTACAGCAGCTTCCACAGCAGCCCTAAAAGAGGTTGTTCTTGATGGCTGAATGTAATGACATACCTTATAAAAGAAATGGGAGCAGGTCTTTTTGCTGCTTGATTAAATACGTATTATTTAATGTCTTTTAAGCTAAAATTTTCTGAAGAGCCATTAAATGGTGTAGATGAATGATGAATTTTCAAAGCACAAGCTTCTCTTCAACTTAATCATAGGATCTCTGATATTTTAATTATGTTTCAAGGCCTCTTGAAATGACAAGGTTGATATGAGAAAATAACACGCAATCACAAAATAACTGCATGTTATGTTTTTCAAAACACTGAGGTAGCTACATAATAATTAGTTTTGGAGCTATTAAATGAAAATGCACAGCAGTATTCAGGAATATGTGATTACCTGGAAGATTTCTTTATTAAATCTCTACCTTGTATTAAACAATAGGTGTCCCACTTCCTTCCTTTATGCAATACCTTGTGTTAGAGGATGTTAAAGTATTTTCCAAATTTGGTTAAATTAATTGCTGGGGCAAATTGGCTCAAAGCAAAGGCGTGATATCAGTGACTAAGCGTGGACATTAGTTAAGACTGAGTGATGCTGTATAATAGGAAGGTGGACAAAAGAGGAATACTGCTTTTTGACAAAGAGGTTTTCAGTGCAAAGAGAGATGTACTTTAACAATGGCGTTGTTAGGTCTGAATTCCGTATTTGAATCTTATGGTCCAAACTCAATCAAGAAGTTTTTATCTCTTTTACAAATATTAGGTAATTTTTATAGGTTATTAATGAGTTGGAAAAAATGTACTATATTTTCCTGAATAGACATTGAACACTTTAACATTTTTTTCTAATTCATAATCCTGTTTCTTATTTACTTTGTTGTAGTACACCAGTATTTTAAGAGTTACTATAAAGATCTTTCATTCCCTACTCCCCTCCCTACAAAGAGTAATCAGAACTCAAGGCAGGACACTTACTTGCTGAAGGACAAATACACTGGGGGAAAGTTTCAGCTGCCAAGCAGCAAGTCTGCAAGAAAGATGTTTGATTCCAGACAGGTTCAACATCTGAGTAGCAAAAGGTTTGCAGTAAAGCCTGTAACACACCAAGGAAGAGATATGTTTGCATCTAAAAAGTCAGCTTATACATCAATGCTTACTTCCCTTTATTATTATAATAATAGCAGCAGCAATAGTAACAATACTAATAGTTAGGATTATGTGAATCTGGCATCTGTTTTACAAAACATTGAATCACCTGTGGGAACTGCAAGGACGATAATGGATTGAACAGATCTGGATGTGAGTAGTAATATGGAGTGAATTCAAAATAGGCACACAATGACACAGAAAGCTCAGGCAATTGTGCTTTACCATGTGTAGTGAGTCAGAAGAGATGTTTAATAATGAATAATATCAGAAAGAGGTACATTCACAGCATAGTAAATTTTAAAAAGGCTAACTGTAAAACAGTTTGTGTGGCTAAGATCGTTTGTACCTAGGGTGCCTAAAGTTTAGGAAGGAGGTTAAATCAATGTGCCAGATGTACCACGTGGAAGTAATAGTTGATGGCAAACATGAATGGATTGCATTTGCTCTGGCTGATGCTTTGGGGACTGCAAAGTATTCTGGCAAGCATAGTTAAATGGTCATACTCAATATTGAAAGAAATGCACTGAAATTTGTTTTATAAGCATCTTTTGAACACAGAGCTCTGAGAAATTCTTTCTGTGGCTGAATTGTCCATTGTCATTAAATCAGGTGTAAAAAGGCTTGGATTTTCCTTCAAGACTGTGTAAGAAAAATTACAGGATTTGAAAATGAGGATTTGGTTGCTTGTCTTCACCAAAACACAGACCAAGTTATTTATCTTGAAGGAACTAAAGTGCTAGAAAATGTTTAAGAAACCAGATATTGTAGAAATCATTGCTAACAAAGAATGTATAATGTATCACCATAGTTGCTGACAGTCTGAAAGTGAAAGATAATTAAAAATGCTTCTTGAATTACAGGTTTTGTTATAAATGGCAGAGTTAGCAGGAAGATTAATTGCTCTTGGCAGCAGCTGAATTTTTATCCATTTTTGAAGGAAGCACAGAAGTATTTCTACTCTTATACATTACTATGACTTTTGAGAATGTTTTTGCCATTTTCTGAGCCTGAGAAAATGGACGCACAGCGTATACATAATTTTCAAATGCAATAGAGAGTCATAGATGCACCTTTCTAAGCTATATGTTTACTATGAACATTCAAAGTTTCATTCTGATTTTGGAAAAAAATACTCTACTTAGTAATTAAAGTCTTAAAAAAAAGCATCCTTTTCTATTAGTTCAGGAATTGAGACATATACTGCATTATATTTTTTATTTTATCTTGAAATATTTTCTTTTTCAAACTTTGCTTGGGTTAGAATAAGTAAAAAAATAAATTCCCTCTGCCTCCCTCCCTTATTCATTTCACCCCCACTCACTGCTGTGTCTGTTAAGTCAACAAAATTCCAACTAGGTGTTTTCCTTGTATTTTTCAAGGATGATAGAGGGTGGAGTGTGGTCTCAAAATATTGATTTGGGAAAAGCTCAGTCCCTAAGTGATGCGTTAATGGAAGTAAATGCTTGAGAGTTTGGGTTTTTTGGTCCCTCCCCCTTCAATGGTCTTTTAATTGTCTTCCCTCTGCACTCCAAATGTTAGATAAGACTGTTTGGTCATTTCACTACAGACAGAGGTCTCAAATATTTTCCAAGAGCATTTATTTCTTCATTCAATATCACAGAGAAATAGTAACGAGACTGCTCTCACTGGAGGCACGCTGATTGTTTTTAAAAGATATTTCAGGACCATGAGTGAGTTTTTATTATACTGCTTTTGCTGTTCTGCATTGTGGCAAATTGCTGCTTTGTGGCAGCAGAAGTGGACTAAAACATCTGTAAAACTGAGTGGCATGAACTGATCTGGAAATATAATTAGTCTACAACAGAGAAGTGTCAGAGTATGCAATTGTTTGTTCTAGATTCAGTCAGGATAATATCCAAACATCTCCAACTTTAAAAATTTTCTTAATGATCAGCACCTCTATTGCTACATTCTATACTGCATACAAACTAAAGCAGGTAAGTAAGATATCAACAACCTTATCCTTAGTATGCAGAGATAGATGCAATTCTTGCAGCTCACTGTGAGGTGACAGGTGCTTGATAGAGAAAGCAGCACAAAGGAGCTGGAGCTGTTCCTGCATATGGAGCTGTCTGCTAACTGTCTAGAATTAGAGTCCTCTGTTTATGAGACTGCCTCCCTTGAGGTTTTGTCTAATTTTAACAGGAGCTGCTCAGTTGAGGCTGACAGAATTCAGCTAGAGATACAGCAGCAAGATAGATAACATGTAATCAGAGAGTAACACTTAGGGAGAACCTGTGGTGTCCTCATGCCAGCATAACGACCTTGTGTTTATTAAAATAAATATCCTCGAGCAAGACGGTGCCAAGGAGTTCAATAACAGAAACATTTTCCTGTCCTCCTGCTGCTGAGTGAACAGTCTGAAGGTGCTGCCTCTAATTGAAAGCATTCTGCTTGCTCATAACAGTTAAGGCTGATTTATTTGTTTATGACAAATAACTGCATGCAGAGTACATGGGAAAGGGGTGGTGTAAGGCAAAATTGAGTTAAATTTTCCAGCTGTGCTGAGGAATGACAGCAGATTCCCCGCACTGTTCTTGTAAGTGATGCTGATGATGGTAAAAATAAGGAAATAAAAATGTATCAGGGCTGTTGCAGGCATTTTTCTGATTTACAGGTAGGTCTGTTTTTTCAGAGACACTTTTATATGGCAACTTGGCATCTTCAAATGTCTGTGGGTCTGATAGGAATATGTACCATGCAAACTTGACTTACTATGTGAGACCCAAACAGGCAAAACAGGAACCTAAACTGGTCACCAGCAGTCTTGTGTTGTTGATAGTACTTCTATCCAGATACACATGGTCCTGAGCCACCTGCTCTAATGAACCTGAGTTTAGAGACAAAGATTGGACTTGGGTCATCTTCAGAGGTCCCCCAACTTCAACTATTGTGTCATTCTGTGAAATTGTGTGCTGATAGCTCCTTGGTTGTCAAGTGACATTTCCCCAGAATACCCCCACAAGATGGAAAATTCTTGAGTTATGGAGCTGACAGAATAGCTCATGGTGATGCAGTCGTCTTTACGATGTAGAATACAATCAAGTATGCTTGTCATTCCTGATACTTCTTTCTCAGGAGGATTTGATTTCATGGACAGCAACTGTGGGGATTGCTTGGTGCAGCTGCTACTTAGTGTATAGCCAGATGAGATCAGGTATTTGAGGATTTTACTCACCCAGGTTTTTAGTATTTCCAAAGATGGGCATACACATCTTTCTGAGAAGCCAGCTGAATATTTGATAGCCATCATGGTGATCTTTTTACTTTAGACTTACATGCAAGTTTAAGCAGATGGCTCTTGTTGCAGTGTTTATCTCCTTTCACGTGTCACTGGCACTGTTGAGGCAGGTCTCTCTATTCTTGACAGCTCCCCACTAGGCATTAAGGTAAGATGGCCCATGAACTTTCTTTTCTGAAGACCAATCGGCCTCATTTTTCCACATTCCTTATCCATCATGTTCATCAGGCTCTAACTCATACTGGCTGCAGTTCAGTACCTCAACATGTCTTATAATCTGTGTTTTATACACGAAGTACCAATGGACAGCAGTTGAGTCTCACAAATGCTGTAGAGGGAAATAATCACTTTGCTCAATCTGCTGGCTGTCACTTTGCTGATGTAGCCCTGTGTGCAGCTGGCATGGGTTACTCCATCCCAGCGGCAGGACTTTGCATTTGCCCTTGTCAGACTTCATTAGGTCTCTGTCAGCCATGTCTGTGGAAGGCCAAAGCGCCTCTGAAGGGACTGATTGCAGGGACAGAGGCATCACAATTTCCAAATTATATTTTATTGCATTATCTTCCACATGGATAGGTGGTTTGTATGTATTTTTTTTTCCTTAGGACTAATTTGGTTCTTCCTTTTGATGCAGTTTAAATCTCTTGGTCATATAATCCCTAGGCATGGAAAATTAATTCATGCTATCCTCTTTTTCGCAGCTCTGTAGGTATTTGGAAACTTATCATAATGTCCTATTACTCTTTTATTGTTTTCTTTCCTCCTTCTTTTTCACAGCTCTTAATCTCTTTGTAATTTTTCTTGTTTTCTCTGGACTATCTGCAATTGACCCTAATCTTCACTGAAATGCCTGAAATTTGATGTCAGTCTTTATCCTTGACAAGCGCAGTAGAGGATAATTTCCAACCTTTTCAAGGCTGTGCATTAGCAGGTATATCCCAAATACAATTTACTGCTTTTACAACAGCATAAAATTAGGTTTAGCTCCTGGACCATAAAAACCTCCAAATCCTTTTCTGTGAAACCATTTTTCCACACTACCACACTATTTGTGTAGGAGGGTGATGACCCTACATTCAAAATATTGTCCACCTTTAAGGATAATTTTGCTTCATTCTTTAAATCATAGTTACACATTGTCAAGATGACAACCACTTGGAAGCTTAGAACTGAAAGTTATGTTTTATGTTTCAGTATCCTCATCATTAATGAAAACACTGAGTGAGCCTGAATCATGAGGAAACTTCAACAGATGTGTTTGTTTCATTTTTTGAAGTGGCATTGATAAAGCCTGTTGAAAATTTTCTCTGAGCAACTTTGCCTCTGTGATAATCTGTTTTCCTCAGTGTTGTCCTTTTCCTCCTGGTTATATTGGCTGGGGTAGTATCAAAACCCTGAATTCATGCGGTGGTATAGGAAACCATCATAAAACCTTGTATGTTGTAGCAGAAAGAAATTTCTACTTGTTGCACATTTGATTGTTTTGATGATCTCCCAATGTTTATCTGAGAACTTAAATTTACTTAAAATCCTCAGAACTGCTCAGCTGTGTTTTGTTCCCAAGTGTAGAAAGTTTTTGCCCTCTTCTGGTTTCGCCATTGTGTTGTATAGAAATACTGTTATCAAACAACATGTCAAGTATCAGAAAATTGTCATAGGACACTGTATATGCCACTAAGAGGTATTCACACAATATTCTTTTCCCAATAGAGAGCTATTTAGTTAAATGTCTTAATTGTCATGAGGCTGAATTCTTTCTGTTTATTTAATATTGATATTTATATGATGGGAATAGGCGACTAGGTCCTGCTGTAGATCTGCACACCTTTGTAAAACCTAGATTATCATGTGATCAGTGTAGTTGCTTGGCATGCAGAGGACCACCACTCCTTTGTTCCTTGCTCTGATTCTTCTGCTTCATAAATTTTTAGGGTTAGTCATAATTTTTATGTCTCTCTGTGGGTTTCTGTTACTGTCTCCCAGAAATATGAAGAGGCCTGTAATTTGGTAAGCAAAATATTTTTTAATCCATCTGGGCTGCATTATGTTGCCATGAAATATATCCTGTGGTCAAAAGATGAGCCTTTCTGGACCTTTCTCTGCCCAAGCACACATTGTCTTTGCATCTGCTTTCTCCCTGAGCCCCTGTATGTTTACCTGAAAGTACTGAAAACCAAAAATCTGATTATGCCAACCCTTAAACCACTACTTTCCTTTATAGACGCCTTTTATTTTCTTAGAGAAGTCCTTAGCAATAGCAGTATCTGCATGATTTGTTTATATTCACTAAAACAAGTCAGTAGCTTTAGAGGAAATTTTTCAGATACAGCTTCTAAATGGCACACTATCTCCCAGAACTTCGTGTAGTTGTATTAGGAATACTTTAAGAATTGAAATACCCTAATTTCAAAAGGAAGAGGAAAGCAAATTTCAATCTGATTGCTTTCTCACCCCAGATTCTATATGGCTCCATATTGACTATGGATACCTGCCAAGATAACTTTGATTAGGTCATCTCATCAATAAGCAATGTCCTTCCAGGAAACCACTTTAATTCAATTAATGTGCCAAGTCAAGCTAGGTCAGAATTGAAATTCAGTAGATATTTGTATTGCAGAGACATTTGTTAATTACATTCAGTTTTACATAAGGGACCTCATCAGAGAAAGGCCTTAAAGGGGGAAACAGAAGCATTCAATTGTAATCAAGACATCAATGTACATTCTGTGAAGGTAGAGGAAATTAACAGTATGTGTGTCAGATACTCCATAGAAAATTAAAAAATTTACCAGAGAGATGCAGGGGGGAGGTGGAGAACAGCAGTCAAGTGAAAGGCATTTAAGTGGAGCCTCATAGATGAATATAAAGCCCAAACAGCAAAGATAATTGAAGAGAAGAAACACACATACCTTCAAAAAATAGGGTCAAGATAAAACTATGTTAAGATAAAACATACGCTTTATGTATGATTACATGCAATAATTGCTGGGAAAATACTAGAAATTAATGCAAGTCACCTTATAATAGTATTTGTGAGACGATCTCAACATATCTTCATATTTAAAATATTGTTCATATTTAAAATATTGAAAACAGGCAGGCAGCAACATTGTACTTGATCACAATTTCACTCTAATAACAAACTTCTGACATGACATTTTAAAGTCTGCCAAATTTAAACAAGAAGATAATAGAGAAGATGATAATGTACATCATGTACTTTTGTTAATTGACAGTATAAGTAGAGTTAGATGATTTCTGGTAGAAATAGTCACAAAGTGCTGCAGTGGATAGTTAAATGAGTTTTGTATGCTCCAGCATTACATGAAAGAGAAAATATAAAACATGTTAATGTCTGAATTCTTAATTTTTGCTACAAATATTTAAGTAGTTAAAAGTTGTTTGCCTCATATTTTACTTAATGTGATCTTGTGCTGATTTCTCAGGAGCATTTAAATATCCTCTATCCCAGAAACATTTCTGAGTTAAAAGGCAAACATCAAGCAAGATGGTGAAAAGTGACACTGTTTTTCTGTACATCCATGGGACTGCTCTATATATTAATGTCCAAATTGGCTGTCCTGTAATGCAAATGCAAATTGCTGAATTAAGAGTTTCAAGAAAGGCCAGTGATCTGGGAAATATTTACCAGTGAAAGACTTGAGAAATTCAGTCTGCTAAATTTATTAAAGTGTTGATTGAGAGATGATCTTGGAATAGCTTTCAAGTATGTTCTTAAGGAAGAGATTGTTCCTCACCAAAGTTGCAGATATGGTCTTACCATTCATATATAAAACAAAACAAGGTGAGAAATAAAAAAAAATAAAAAAAAGAGCATTTAATGTAACACAGCACAGCAGAATTTCTTTAATCATGCTGTTCACTCCAAGGTCTCAAGGCTTTGCATGGGAGGAAGACCCACTAATTCCAGTCTCCCAGTTATGACAATTATTATGTTTTGTGGATATCAGTAACATGACTGAATGTAAAGTAGCACTTCAAGACAACTGCCTCTAATCCTTTTCAGGACCTGATTTGTTAGCCTTACTGTTTCCATACATCTTCAACTGATGATGCAACTTTTTGAAGCATAGAGCATTAAATCAGTAACAGACGTTCGCTAAAATGAAATTGGAGTGGTTGGTAATGCTGTGGGATTTATAGCCAATAACAACAGGCAGGTGCTCAGACAGATTTATTGTTGTTGTATAATGATGTGAAGAAACCTCGGCAGGAGAGCAAGAACCTGCTTTTACTGTTTACTTAATGCAGTCTTCTAAGGAAAACACCACACTTCTGAATTTGGGTGATTTTATTGACTCTGTTGCTACCTGAATGAGGTCTGAATTGCAGCCACCAAATGAATTTGTTATGTCAGATTTGAAGCTCTAGCCTCCTCTAACAAATAAAAAACCCCAAAATTGGATGGGGAGATACTAGCAATCTTATTGTTCTGTTCAGCCATTACTGCTGTGAGGAGGTGAAAAAAGCAAATGTCCAGGGATATTTGGTTTGGTTTGATGGCATATAGAAGCATGACCCATACAGCCAATACAAGATATGATCATGTTGTATTTTGTGAATCCTGCATGATAGTGGAAAAAAATGCTGTTTGTCGTCATTACTTGTCCACCCTACCAATAGCAGAGCTGTCATCCAGACTGATTACCCCAATGCAACAGAAACTGCAGTGGAAGTGCCAAACTAATTTCAATAGCTAGAACAGAACAATAACTTTTTTTAGGCAGTTTAGTGACTAATTTAGTCAAGCAAGCACTAAGTGTAGGGCAATAAAGATTTTTTCCTTTTTTTTTGAGTTTGTTTTATGGTAATTATGTGTGTTCAGGCCAATTTTTATCTAAATAGATCATTGATTTTTCTTTTGTTGAGAACAGTGTTTAACAAAATCATTTATAGTCAGCTTTAAGCATATTTTAAAAAATGTATTCCTAATTCAAAAATAGGTGTTTGATCTGATTCAAACAAGGTATTGTAGTTTGGTTTTTTTGGTCTGGGAAAAGAAACAATTGACATTACTTGCAATGTAACCAAGGTGGTTTCTAAACTTGGTCCCGTATTTCTGCACGTGAATTCTAAAAGCTCTGGATACACAGATCTATTTTATCACTGAAATCTTATTTAATTTGCAGTTATAAGGCACCATGGACACAATTTCAAAAATAAAATGGGACTTGGGCCATTAAATATATTCTTTAAATGTCATATAATATTTAGTAAGCCTATGAAAGTAATGAGAATATTATTGTGGAATAAAGCTATGCTTATGTCTCAGGTTCATGGATTTTATGGAAGAATAACCTCATCCTAGACCTTGTGAGATTTCCATACCTATGCTGCATAATTTCCAAGTAGACATGTTCTTAGTTGCTAATTTCCAATGCAGATGAAAGAGTCCTTCAGTAGCAAGATTTCAGTCTTTTGCCAGCAGCTTAAATTTTCATTTAAGACAATGTTTAAGAAGCATTCAGAAGATAATGTAGCAGAACTCATTAAGAGAAGGCGTCAGTGTAATACACAGGATATTCTATTACCACAAACTACTAAGTAAAATAAAAAAGTGTTTTCAGAAATGTATTAAATTCAACTGAAGTAGGACTGCTACTTAGTGGGAACTTCTCAGCAAAAAATTGACTTGAAGGAAATGGTAAAATTTGCTACAAATGATTATTCATATATGCTTTAGTAAAGTGAAAGTCATTTTTTAGGAAAACAGATGATGTTGGCTTGTAGATGTAGGTTCAAGAAGAGGTGCGTGCACCTACACAAAACTACCAGGTCCTAAAGTCCAAAAGAGAATGTGATCTCATACATGCAATAAACATATGTAATGCAGTTGTAACCCAAATTCAGAGCAGAGCTCTTTGAGATAAGAGAAAAAAATCTCTAAATAATGAATGTTTTCAAAAACTAAGCAATATTTCTCCAAAAAGAATCCTTCATCATAGCTTAAGATCTGATCACAAAAAGGGGACATTGAAAGCTCTCAGACTGCTTCACCTAAACCATTAAGGGAATGGATTTGTACAACTTAAAATACACACATATTAATATAAAATATTTAATATAGACATTTTCCATAAGTATAAATCATTACAAGATAGTTGAGGTTGGTGGTCAAGCCTCCTGCTCACAGCCAGGACAGCTTGGGGTCAGACTGCTCCTGGCCTTACCCAGATGAGTCTTGAAAATTTGCAGGGACACCAAGACTGTAGTTTCTGTCAAGAGCCTCATTTAAAGCTTGATTATTTTCATGACAGAGAAGTCAGAACCTCTCTTGTTTCAACTTGTGTGTTCTTTCATGTCTTCCTCCCTTACACCACTGCAAAGATATCCTCCTGTAGAAACTGCCCCTGCCACCTCCCAACCCCCTGTGTTACTTGTTCCGAACACTCCCAGCTCTCTCTTTCTCCTCACAGATCGAGTGAATCTAACCCTGACCATCACAGTGGCCCTTCACTGGACTTACTTCTGTTTATTCTAATATTTTCTGTATTGAGAGAGAGAAAGTGTTGTTTTCAGTAATTAAAAGTTAAAAAGTGGGCTTTTTTGTACAAGTTCTCTTATGACTAGATTTTGAGTTTTGTCCCACAGTTTGGGGACACACTGCTTCTCAGTAGAGTCATAAGGTTTCCTGCCATACTTGGCAGTTTGCCTCATCTCAGATTTCATGGGAGATCTCAGAATGGAAGATGAAGATAAACAAGGACAACACAGAAAATACCTCACCCTTCTCTCCACTGGAAATGCCATGAAATCCCACCATGTGCTACTTTTTTTTTCCCCCTGAAGGAAATTTTTCTTTAGAGACTATTTGGATCACAATTTTTATTTACTCAAGGCTGCAGAAAAACATCCTTCTGTGATCCAGTCAGCTACTGTGGTTTTCCCTGTGAAAGCTTAATGTCTACATAGTTTCAAGCAAATTTATTTTGATGTGATTGCAGCCCTTTTTTTCCACCTTTATGGCAAGTTGTTGATGCAGAGGAGAGGAAACTTGGTTGTCCAGTCCAAATGCATAAAGCCTACCAATTGTATGGTATGACAAAAGAAAGTAAAAAATATGTATTTGTTACCATAGCAACCACAAAACTCTTCCTCTGACTGCATTGAAAAAGAATATCTATTCTTTCCTCCTGAGCTGTTAAGAAACTATATCTGAAGCATTATCTGTGAGATATTCTACAATGAACTGAAATGCATATTTATTAAACTGAGACCTTCACCCCCAAGAAATCATTGTATCCACGCAAGGATATCACAAAACTTTTAGTTTTCACTGGAACTTTATAAAAATTAATTTTAATTAAAAATATTTTATACAGAAAACATGATGAAAATCTGAATTGTGCAGTGTATTCTGCTGTATTTTTTGTTCCTGTTCTGTTCCAGAAATCCTAGCATGGGGATGGAAAAGTTGTTGGAAAATTGAACTAAAGTCACCATTTGTACGATATTATTTAGTTTCTCACTGAGAAATGTCAGTTTAAAATGACCAAGACATTATTGCAGACAGAACTACTTTTGAATTTGGTCTTTTATGCTTTTGTCCTCATAGCTGATTTTTTTTTTTTGCCAATTTGTACTATGTGTTTCCAGTTTGCTCCAGTATATTGTGGAATATGCTGTGGTGTGGGTAAGGATAAAGTGATGAATCCTTTTAGGTAAAATTATTTTAGTTGCTGTGATTTCAGTTTGATTGTCTGCTCCTGCTTCAATACTTCCAGCACATCTGATGACACTCTTAGCAAAGGATATTCTGAGTTTAGCAGGCTACTTCATTGCTTCATAGAGTCTTCAGGAGAACTATTTAATTTTATTCCTGTCTTGCATGTAATTCATGTAATACAAAGAGTTTTATAGTCATACTGAGTCATGCATTCAGTCAAACTGAGGTAATATGAGTTGAATAACTTGCAAAGGAAGGTGTTTGTTTGGGTTTTTGTTTTTGTCTTTCCCAAATCAAACCTTTCTCTTTATTTGTGCATTCCCTTGATGGAGCAATTTTCTCTTAAAATAAAAAGTGACATTCAAATAAAATTGAATCAATTTTGTTAAATTTTTCTAGGAAGATAGCTTTAGAAGCATCAAAATGAAGTTTATTTTTCTTCTTCCCCATTTTGAATTTCATAATGTGCTTATATGACTTTACAATATTTTGCACTCAAAGCCATCGAAGTTCCTAATTCCCTTAGGTGCTAAAAAAAAGTAATTTTTTTTCTAGTGTTCTCTAACTTTTGAGGCCGGAGGATTACTGTGCATGGTGAATACATACTAGAGCCAAGAATACAGCATTTTAAAGTATCAGACTAGCATTTTAATCAATGTGCACTATGATTTGCCACAGTATTTCACCTTTAAAGAGTGTCTGTAATTAAAAAAATCCAGTCTTTGAACAGAATTTACTCATTATTTTCCTGTACTGATATTTAATTGCTAACGGAATATTTTTGGGTACTGTTTGTCTTCCATTTTCAGTAGGCTGACATGGTGATATCTGCCTCAAATCTACATATTAGTTGTCTACCCTCATTTAAGGAAATTGGCTGTGCTTGAGTGACTGTCTCTGCTAGAGTTTATTTCCCTCCTCCATATCTGTGGTATGACTTGGGGTAATATAACCATGGTCATGGTAGTGAAACAACTCAGCCTGTCTTAGAGCTGCACTAAAAATGGCTAATAAAGGAATTTTGCTTCTTCAACTGCACGGTTGTAGTTACCTAGAAAGATGCAGAGTAGATCTGCTGAGATGCTTATATGAAGTGAGTGAAAATGCAGTTCAGTGGCACAACTGTAATTTTTAAATAAATGTACCTCTCTGCTGAAAAATAAGTGTTACTGTGTTCCACAGACAGGGTGCTGTTTGATTCTTTCTCCAGCTACTTTTTCACCCCTACTCAGAAACTGCCATGCATTTTGAGCAGCTTCTCCTCTGTAATTTCATGAGCAATTTTTGCTTAAACTCTAAGGTTAAAATAAAAAAAAATCCATGTTAATTATAGGATAATAAGAACAAACTTTTCTTCTAGATATTTATTGTATTGTATAGTGTGGACCTGTGCTGTGGAATGGAAGAGTTTAGGTGGTAGAGAATTAAGCATTTTGTGTACAACGTGGAGGTGACATAATCGCTCTTCAGTACAGAAGAAATAAAACAACTTTCACCAGCTACTGTTCTCTTTCTTAGATTAGGCTTCTTTTGCATTCTATGACAAACTCCACAGTTACGCATCTTTTCTCTGTTTTTGTATTAAGACTTTGTTGTCAGCAGTGATCGTTTGCTCTTTGCTGACCTGAGAGCAAACTGACCCTCAGCCAGATATTCACCTCTCTGACTCTGTATGCTACATACTGTGTCTTCATCATTCAAGACATCTTCAAAGCATCAAAATTTACCAACATCCTGGAAACATTTCCTCTCCTGCTTCTCATAATGTGCCTTTTTCCCCCTTTTTACTTTCAGAGAAACCTGCCTTTTTTTTTTTTTGAAATCCTTTTTATGAATTCCCTTAGAGTTGTGGCATGTTCAGAAATGTTCTTTATAATATATACTGTTCCTATACCACTACGTTAAGTCTGAATTATATGCATTTTTGGGGGGATTCTTTCAAATTCTCTGGCAAAATAGTTTTGGCATGAGATAAAATGGTATAGTCAGAGCTATTTCTGCTCCAATTAATCTTTACATTAAAAGGTGTTTCACATACAGCTACAGAAGTGAAAATTAATCTTTCTGAAAATTGCCAATTTCCATCAGCATTGTAGCTGGCTAAGAAACTGTTCCTAGGACATGTAAAATTAAACTGAAGGAATCTTTTTCCTGACCTTCAAGCAGGCTAGTGTTACTAGCTTCCAGTAAAACCGCAGATGATATATTTTCGGGAAATAAATTAAAAAATGATTCATTTAGGCAGACTCAAGAACAATCTTAGCAATGTTGAGAGTTATCAAGTTACAGGACATTGAAATTTCTCATAACTTTCATATTTATCCTAACACTGCACTGGTCAACAGACAAGAAAATATGTTCTTAGAGACAACATTGACCAAAATAAAATAGAAGCACAGAAGTTGAATTAGTCTGTTGACCTTGTCTATCCATGTCCTAATCTCCTGTAATGAGTTACCTGTTGCTTCACTGCTCAGAGCAGCAGTGTAAGTCATCTTATGTGTGGGGTCTTTGAATAATGGAAAAGTAGAGTAAATTTGCAGGAGTAATAACCTCCCCACTGTGCCGTCCAGCCCATCCATTTTTTCACATGCTGTGCTGCATCATGTAAATAATCACTCCTAAAACAAGGCACCTCCATTTGCTGCTTCTGTGCCCAGTTGTGTTGACTAAAGAGAAGGTGTAATATTTTTGCTCTTTGGTGTTTTTGATTCTGCTTAAGGAATTTATTATGATGGTTTATATTGAAATCCTGGTAAATTAGGTACTTTGATATAAAGTTGTAGTTATTTTTAATATTTATCTAGCAAATCACAGAAACTTTTTGTTTTTACTAAAGCATATTTATGCTGCCCCGAATTTATTCTTTAGAGTATTCCCTGGTCATTTATTCAGTACAGCATCCATCAGAGCTTTGAAAGGTGTCAGGTAAAGGTTCTTGAAACTAACATTCAGGAATAGCTGTTAATGATGTGCCCTTTCCCAGAGATCTTAGCTGTCTGCCTTACCCTTAAAAATTAAATATTAGATCAGACTTGAAACATGACATTTTTGGTCTCTTGTTATATTCTTTGATACTTGCCACAGGTTTCTATTATAACTTTACAAAGACCTATTTTTAGAAATTTATGGTCTCTCTCATGTTATGATTCTTAGTATGAAAAAGAAACACATTCTGCAGAAAGCATGGGCATATTATTTGGCTCTTAGTTGCTTCCAAAGCACCTAGTGGCCATCTTCCACAGGCTGTTGTGGAGATGGTTTTCTTCCCAGTGTTTTATGCTTTCTGTTGCTGAAACAAGTTACATGTCAGGCAGGAGAAAAGGAAGTTATGCTCCTCTGATGACTGCTATATTTAAATGACTGCTCAATGTAGTCTTTGTTAGTTTGAGTAAGTATTCATCAATTTCCTGTGTGCTTGCCTGAAGGTGCAAGTTCTATGTCTTTAGGAAGGAGCTTTTTTTCTTGCTTTACTGTTTTCAGGTCTGAGTATGTAGCTATAAAATTTATATTTTGTATTTGAAGGAATGAATGAGATCCTGAACTTTTGTGCTTTCCTTCAACAGAAATACATTCTGTGACAAAGTATTCTTAGCAATAATCTGACCATGAAGGTGCCCAGTGATGTACTCAGATCAGATGACTCCAGTATTGTAAGAATTTAGAGTAACATCAGAATTTAGAAATTAAAAATGCTGAAACTTGTGGTAGCTGTTATGTAATGTATTTTCTCTGAGAGAGTCATGTATTCTATCTATAATCTACAAAGAGAAGTATATATAAACGTGTAAGCATGGATATAGGAAACCAACAGAGTAAGATGGCAGTAAAATGTAAAAAAAGCTGGAATCAAACATAAATGGGGAGAATTAAGGAAAAGACTGGCCTTTCCAAACCAGAGACACAGGAGCTGATGGTTTGATCTCAGTTGGGTTTGCAGCTCTGCCCCAGCAAAGTTTGTAAGAACAGAACTGACAGCATCCTGATGGGGCAAGAGGGCAGCTGTCCTGCTTGGGACCCCACAGCAGCCATCAGCCATGCACACCTTTCTGGCTCTTAGTACCTAAAACAGGCACCAGTACCAGTCAGGTTTCATACTGGAAGAGAGAGTGCTCTTGTAATTACAAGAGTAGAGCATTGATCTTCTGGGTAAGACCTTTTAAAAGACTAGCTCCAAGGATGAGTTAGGGCATGAAAGTGTTGGGATTGACGTTTTGAGTACAGGTTGAACTTACCAACTGGTTACTGCACATTTGCAGCTCTAGTGTGCATGATGTGTTTAGGGCCTTGGTGCTGTGCCATGGTACCTGACTTTGAATCAGGGTGCTCCTGATCAAGGTTTTCTTACTGACTACTTCTACTCAACGAGTTTGACTGAGCAAGGCTTAGGAAATCAGTTTTCTTTTGTGAGTTGCTACTGTCAGGAATACAGGTTAGTCACTGTAAAACTGTTGTTAAGAATAGACAATTCATACCCTTGCAGTGCTGGCACTGAGAATTACCAGCATACTGTAGCCTTAAAGCTGTGCAGAGTTTAGAACATTTGTCTGAGTCCTTGTGCAACAATTATTGCCTTGTTAGTAGATTCATGACCTGACATTTGCTACTGTCATCATAACAACCATTGTTGTAAGAAAACAATATTCAGACCTGAACTGGTTCAATGCCTGACTCCTGGGAAAACACAACTGACACTAATTTACAGTCTCAAAATATGCTGGGAATTCCTATTATTTTTCCTTGTGTTGCTCCAGTCTGTCCCCTTGAGGCAGTAAGAAGGAAAAGAAATAGGGTAGAGAAACTGATATATGTTCAGGAAATACAATTACTTCCCTTAAGTATTCTTAAGACCTCAGTCATCTTTCGGATATTTGGGATAGAATGCAGTGGGTGTGGGGAAATCAGAGCTCTGTTTCACTGATTTATTTTTTCCTTTAATTTTCAGTATGTCAAACTTAATTTTCAGGGTTCCCTTCTTCTCCCACCATAAGAAATTAATCAAACACTTCTGATTTAAGTGTTTCTTAATTTTTAACTAACTATTAAAAAATAGCAGTTAATTTCTATTTTCCTGCTTTAGTGATCAGCATTATTTGAATCCTTCATTTGAGTAGTTCTTTCATTTAATCATTATCATCATCATTATAGCCCTGGAATCTATTTCTCATTTTCTCCTTTTAAAATATGCCTATTATAAGCATTTTAAAAGTATCTTATTTGTCTGAAAGTTTTTTTAAGCTCCTTCAAAAGACAGGGGAAAATAGAATACAAGTGAGTCTTGAGTATTGATGTGAAATAGTTTTCTGGGTCTGTGTTTCTATCACTTCAAGGTCTCATCTTGAGAGGAATGTTGCCTGGGAACTGAGAACCAGGAGAAAGATTCTCCCTTACTAAAAACACAGTCTTTTTATCTTTCATCCTTACCTTCAGGGGTTTTCTGTGTCTGGGGAAGCTGGCCTGAAAATTCGTAATCCTAGTTGTGAGACCAGAGTTGATAAATGTTTTCATAGGAATGTTTAAGCAGAAAAGGGACAGGTGGCCAGGATTCGTTGATATTAGCAATGGAGAACAAATACATGGAGTAATGGTTATAAAATTACTTTGACATGATATGTTACTTCTTGGAAAACATAAATACAGAAAAGAGTTGAGTATATCTGTAAGTAGATCTTGCACTAAAGACTTACACTTCTGCACCAAGAGCAATCTGCTTCAAAAAGAATGAGATTTCAAACCCGGGAAAATGTAATTTTGTATAGAATTCTCTATAATTTTACATAAGTATATGCCTAAAACTGCTTTAACATTAGAAGTGGATGGGAGAATGGACTATGTTATTCAGCATGAGATCATGACTCAGAAAAAATAATACAAAAAGAGAATGGCCATTATGCCTTAGTAGGAGCAGGAGGGAAGGGTGGGAGCACTTGTAAGTGAATCTGAAAGATTTGCAAAAAGACTGTTTGTTGTGCAAGAATTATGGACAGAAATCAAAACAAGCAGCAGGGCATCTTCCTGAAATACTGTCTGCATTCTATAAAAATAATGGTATTAATTGATATTCTCCTACTCTATTGCCTGCTAATTCCCTTCATAACAGTAGATCTCTTCAGGATATATACTGAAATCACTCCACTTATTGTTTTACTAAATTCACCTCACATACCTGCTCAAATCCCCTCTGATCTCTAGCCTTATACAACCTTCAGGTCACCTTCAGAGTCCTTTGCAATTCTTAACTTTTTGTTTCAGTGCTGAGGTCTTTTAGGTCTTACCCTCTGAAGCTTTTGTACCCATTTTGGATGGAATATCATTAATTTTCTTTGGAGTAGCCTGTGCTGAAAACCCTGTTGATAGAATGTTTTCGTTATTTCTGAGCAGAGCTTACACAAAATCAGAACCTGATTTTCATCCCCCACTTCCCAGCAGTGAGCAGACTGGGGCTGCACAAGGAGCTGGGAGGGGACACAGCCAGGACAGCTGAGCCCGACCATCCAAAGGGATATTACAGACCATAATGTGTCATGCTCAGCAATGAAACAGTGAGGGGGAGAAAAGAGCAGGTACTGCCCTTGCTTAGGTACTGGTTGAACATGGTCACCTGGTGGTGAGCAATGAGTTTAGTCAGATTTTTTTTTTTTTAATCATTAGTTTTTCTTGGTTTTTTTTTTTTTTAGGGGGTGGAAAAGGCATCTACCTTTTTTTGTCATATTAAACTATTCCAACATATGACTTTTCACACTTTTAGCATTGCAATTCTTCTTACACAGCTGGTCAAAAAGTAAGCAAGCAGTCGGGTGTGTTCAGCTGCTTACTGGCTTTAAAAAGGGATATTTATTCAATTCTACACATAATTTCCTTCATTTATTTCTTTCACTTTCAGCCCTATACCTTCTCTCCTGCTTCTTTTAGCACTTGAATGACTTCTAGAATGCATTAATTTTCCTTTCTTCTGATCACCTTTCAAACTTTCCTCGCAGATTCTTTTTCAGAGACCTTCAGCGTAGCGTGGTCTCCAGCTGTTGTGACGTCAGTTAGCAATAAACTGATTCTTGTTCAAACCCTAAATTAAAAGATGAGGACAAAAGTATGGTGATAAGTGTTACATTATGGGCTTTATTCGTTTGGCTGTTGGACTGGATTAGTCTGGATTCTGCTTGCATGGTGCTACAAGGTTTTATGTGGTGTTTTGTAGTGAATCTGCTGGTAATACAGCAGGGTAGTTTTCTGAAACCACCGATGAATAATTAGCTGGTTTTTAATATGTAGGTCAAAATTGTGAACCGATTTTTGATTAACAAGTTGATAATTGCTTAATAATAACATTGTTAATTTGAAGTTTTTATTTCATTTTCTTAAAGTTCATCTATAGATAATTCACAAATACTTTCAAGCTCATAGCTAACGCTGGTAAAATTTTTATTAGTTTCAATGAGCTGCATAGTTTTATTTTTCTATTGAAAGGTTATACAACTAGTCAGTGACACTGAAAATTTTGAATTATGTATTTAAGGGGGTGGGTTGGTGTCACTTAAATTCTTCATATGTTTTCCATGTGATTTTCAATTTACTTCAGTATTTATTATAATATTTGCTTTTGGGTTTATTCATAGTGCCTAGCTTCTTTCCTGATCTAAAACACCCTCAAAAATGAGGTGTAATTTGACCAATACAAATTTAAATAAAAAGATTAAATGAATATTTAAATGAGGGCAAATCAACATCTGAAAATATATATGACAATTTTCAGAAAGCATTTATTTTCCTATGTAATCCCTCTGCTTTGGGAAGCCACCTAGGATTCCTATTTCAGTACAACAGTGGCTGTGGTTCTTTTTACTTAACTGATACAGAAAGCTCAGAAAGCTCTTCTGCCTATTCATAAGACTATTTCTATTCTGAATAGAACATTAAGGTTTTAATTCTGTTTAAAAGCAGTGATTATAAGCAAAATTTCAATTGTACCTTAGAATAAATTTTAACTTTAGCAAATATCTATGTTCTGTTATGACAAAAATTTTCATATGTACAGGTGGGGGCATGAGTATAAATAAGTCAAATGGTTGAAAATATTGTATAATAGAATTTAATTACAATTTGATAATTGCTTTCACGAATGTTATAGACTTTTAGATATGATATCGACAAGCATCTGTCTTGGCAACTGGTAGGAACTTCTGAAAATATTCTGTATTTTTCTTATCCATGTGTTGAACAGTAGTCACATGGGAGCCACCACCCCATGAGGTCTGGCAAAAAAATCAGTGTTATTGCCTGCTATCCACTTATGATTTCTAATTTTATTATGACTGACAGTTTATTATTAAGTTATTGCAGTTCTTGCATTATGTTTTTTTTTTATAAATACTCCATCAAATTTATGCGAATGACATTGGTTTCCCATGGCATTGTCTGGACTGCTTTTAGGTTGCCTGATGTTTTCATGCTGTTTGTAGTTTCATGCAAGCATTTGGATTTTAAGCAGGCAGTTCATGTTTGAACACGTGTTGGAAAAGAAGCACTTTATTACATTCACAAGATGTAAAGAATTTGCCAAGATCTGGGTTACATGTTTATAAACACAATAAAGTTTAAGTAACATCTTACATTTAATTATGAGACAGTCTCAGAATTGAAATGTAACATGAATTGTTTTCTCAGGTCTGTTTTAACCGATATGATTCCCTTTCTGCTTGCTTTTGAGAGTGCAGAACTACAGCAACCAGACTGGCATTAGTTTCTTTACATGCAGAGCTTCAATTTCAGATCTTAAAGCTGGTAAAGCCTGCTTAAGCATATGCACTGGCCTTGTTTTTTCTGAGCTGTGTACCTGTGCTCCATCAGTAATCTCAAGAATCTTTCACTTCCCCTTGGCTAAATTTGAAGATGAAGAAACATGGCAAAGTTCACAAGGGAGGTACAGGAAATCAAGAGAGTCTTGGATATGTTAACCTGCAAATTTTGAGTGTCCCTTGTCAGGACACCTTAAAATCCATTGATTTCAACTAGCACAGTTTTGTGAGTGACCAGGACTCACAAATACCCTGCCTGATTCTCTGTGGGTTTTTTCCCCCTCGTAACACATGGACTGCCAGAAATTAAATAGAATTTGCTTTCTGCATCTTCCTTTCTCCTCCAGAGATTTGGCCCTGTACTATATGGCAAATACAGGAATAATGTTCAAAATAGAATCGTAAAGCATTTGGCTAAAAAGAGGAAAGACTAGCTAATCTAATACCTACAACATATTTATTTCTCTCTCTTCGTGGGAGGCAACAGCCCTGTTCATGGTTCTGAAAAGATTCTGCGTTTTTTCATAATGTTAGTAAATTGTAAAAATAGGTTGGTTACAATAATATTTTGTCTGGGCACGTCTTGGCATTGTTTACTCCATTTATTACAGCAGGATGATGCACTAGGAAAGCGTAAGTCTCTCTAGTGGTGTTGCAAACGAAAACTTCCAAAGTCTTTGTAATTTAGGTGAGATATGCAGTGCAACTGTTAAACCCAAAGCAACATTACCTGATGTCATGAAGGTTCCAGCAGCTACAGGATAGCACTTCTTGCAATAAACTGACTAATTTCTCAGAAGGTCTCTATGACTCCTGGAAGCTCAAAGTGCTACTCAATTCACTTCCTATGAGCAGCTTTCACTGATTGTTCCTTGTGCAGCAGCTGTAAAACAAACAAAGCTGAAAGGAGAGAAGCTTGTGAATTGCAGGTGCTACTGTACCTTAATGGCTCTGTGTGGAACCAGTGCCTTAGAAAGATAGTTTGAAGCTATCACCTTTCCTTTTGGATAAAGCACAAAACTACCCAAGCTCTCCTGTAGTAATTACATTATCTGCTGCTTAGCTTTTGAGCTGTAGAAACACTGACCAAAACCGGAGCTCTTCCAGATAATTCAGTGTAGCTGTTTAACTTCTGAAATTTCTGTTTTAGTAACACCAGCACTAGCTTGAATTTTTTTGTACTGCACTTGTGTTGACTCTTAGACAGTTGCATTCTGAATTCTCAGCGGGATTTTGATTGAAAAGTTGTCCATGGCACTGCTGTGTTTGCGTTCTAATGTTTTTAAGGCAAAGAAATAATTTGAAATGTAAGAGCAATGTTTCATAAGCTTCAGGTATGCTAACTCCTTTTCAGTATGAAAATTCAGCCTCACGCAAAGTCCTTAACTGGCCCTTCTGTTTACCCAGCACTACTGAAATTTGGCACAATTCAGTCTTTTTTTTTTTTTCCCAGCAAAAAAAAAGCTCTGTTGTTACATTTCCTCTCTATTTTGCTCATTGTAAGCATTGTTTTAGTTGCCTCTACACTATTACATTATGCTCCTCTAAGTTAATATAAAGGGACTGACTAGCACTGAACACATTTTGTTGTGGCCTAATTGGCTGGCCTTGTTTCAACTCTGCTGCTCTTTCTGTCATCTAGAAAACTTCATTTACCTTGCATGGTAGTGCTATGGGTTGCCTTTGTTGCCAACTGCTCCCCTCAAAAAAAGCCAAACCAAACCAAAAAAGTATGGTAGAAAAGCAACATAGAGATGTGGTTATGTGGAGTGGAAATGTCTATTTAAGGATAAATTTGGAAAGACTGGGTCAAAATGTGTCTTATAGCTACAGAAAGGGTTATAAGACTTGATAAAGGGAAGATGATGAAAAAAAGATGAGTTATTCAGTGAATCATCATGAAAAAGGGTTAATTAAAAGCCTACTTTTAATAATGAATTAAAATACAGGCAATAATAATTGGAACTGGAAGTAGTTGAGTAACTAGAAACTGTTAGTGTTGGAGAACTTGCAGGGCAGACAAGTTGAAAAGAGTCAGCATTGCACCTAGCTTGGCCTTTTAGGGGACTATAAAGTACATTTAACTCATTACTCTGCTGCTGAAGTAGCAAGTTAAAATAAAATGAAGTACAAATGCAATAGAAATGTATGTATGACATAGTAATATTTCCATTTAACTGTGGATGGGGCATTTTCTTTACATCTGGGCACTGGAGAAGTTTTGATAAATGGAGAAGTTGTGATAATAGGAAACAAAAGCCAGTGAAATTACCCAAGGTTTGTAGTGTGGGTTTTTACACTGAGGAGTGAGTTGTTTTCATTCTCACTGCAGCTGACACGAAAAATTGTGTTTTCTATTTTCTAGTTTTAAACATTGGCAATACAATATTAAGGATAACAGAACAATGGAAGAATACTGTCATGGATGTTCTCTGCTAATAGTTTCTTGAAGTAACTAGAGGGCAATTAGGCAGAAGGCTGTCTGAACATCTTTGATTCTATTTCAGTAGATTAATGTATGTGCTAGTTGATTAGTTGAACTCTTCTGAAGTCCTGCATTTGGAGAATATTAATAAATAAAAGTTACAGTGCTCTGGGGGTGTGGATGTTGAAAACATCACACAAATTTTGCTGTCTTTCAGCTTGCCATGTTTAATCATTATGGTTCTCTTAGCTACAATGTTTCAAGCTCAAGACCCTCTGCAGTGTAGACAGCACTAATTATAAAGCCCTTGACTAATGTTTGTATAAAATTTTATAATTACATCAATATTGCATCATGCTGATTAAATGTGGTTTCATATTTAGAGTATCTCACCTTAATTCCCTTTCTTCTCTTACTGCTTTTTCCTCCTAAACTCACAGTGTTAAACTTTCAGTAGTGATTATTGAAACATAAAATGTTTTTGCATGAGAAGATAATTGGTTTCAGCGCTTCGTGTTTAATAGCGATAATTTTGGTCACTACTTGAGCATGGACTGTGAGACAAACTATTTTAGAGGACTTCATATTTTTATTTCTTCATAAAACCATTATAATCTTCCTCTTCTCTGAATTATCTTCTGTGAAGTGCCATACCAATGACTTCTTAAATGTCAGTAAATGGATTTTTTTCCCCAAATTTTACATTTCTCTGGTTTAATTTCATTTTCCCTCACTCAAATTTCTAATATTTCAACTAAGGTGATCTTTACATACATACTCAGTATATTCACAATAAGCAGATGGTACCAGGGGCTAGACATTTCTGTGTGGTCACTGCAGGTCAAAATTACACTTATACTCTTAGGTGGCAATCCTAATATTATGTGGCCACACACAAGAGTGTGAAACAAAGCTTCACTACATTATCCAAGGCAGAGAGGCAGCATTGTTAAGCAGGAATAAGTTATCTTTTAGTTGGTCCTGTGGAGGCATTTCTATGAGAGTCAAAGTAGGTGAGCTGCACATTAATAAATCTTTTGAAATTTTTTCTTCTAAGAGATAGTGAGGGAAAGGCTACACATGCCTAAGTTTTACATGGAAAGATAATTTTACTGCTTCGTGCATTTGTTTACTCTCTGTGAACCCATACATGACTTTTGAACAACTGGAAGTTGTCAAACCAGGCAAGGAGCTATTGGGAATAAAGGAATCCTAGAATAGGCTGAATCGGAAGGGCACTTTTAAAGGTCATCTGGTTCAACCCCTATGTTGTGGGCAGGGACAACTTCCACTAAATCAAGTTGCTTGTAGCCAGTCTGTGTTTCTTTATGGTTAGATAAATGCAGGATGTCAGAATTACTGTTCCATAAAATGCTGACAAAACTGGAAAGCTGTATTATGCTACCAGCACTCATTCCATGAGCACCTGCATGCCATCCCTTATTTCTTTGTAAGAATTTGATGAGGCTTTAGAGTGTGTGTGGACTCAGTAGACATAACCTAACATATTCTCTCACTGAAAATATTACCCTCAGTAATAATTTTAGTAAAGTAATAATAATACTTCTCTGTCTTGAAAGGTTAAAAATTACTAAAAGCTTCTAAGTAATTTTTTCCTTATTTTGTTTAGTGTCCTTATCTGTAGGATGGCTGAGTACTGGTTCACAGGGGTCACAAACAGTAAAGAAAAAAACCCAATAATTTAGTTATTCAGTTGAAAATATTCAGGAATCTGAAAAAATACATTCACTTGTCAAAAATGCTTGAATTCCCTGTTGATAGCAAGTTCCACAACACTGATGGAAATCTTATAATGTTTTGCTATTTTAGGATAAGAAACAAGACTTGCTAACTAGCGTTTGTTTACAGGTACTGATTTTTTAAAATCAGTATAATTTCCTACTAGAAGCAAAGTTATGCCCTCTTAAGCTTCTGTCAGAGCAGTAGAAATGAACTGTATATAGAGCATATATTCACATGTATATATGTATAGAGTAGTCTTCATTTTCTTGCCAGCCTATTCCACTCTTAAATTGATTTTACTGCAAGAGTCTATTATTCAGCCTACCTGTTTCTTTTTTTCATGTGTTCTCATTAATACATATTGAAAGGGATAAAGGAATGTATGCTGGGATATAATATGCAGGATTTTCTTCAGATCCTTTTCCCATTAATATTCAAGGAAAATCTGATATTTTTTTACATAAGAAAAATATTAGGGTTTTTTTGGACACGATTCCATTTTCTGTTAGACTATTTGTGAAAAGCATTTTTGGTAGAAATTGAGAATACTTTCTTCTTGAAAATAAAACCTTTGTTCCTGGTGATACAGAATAAAACAGAAATATTGAACTCCCTGCAGCTCAAGTAACACTAACCTATACATTAAACATATCTTGAGTATTAAAAAATATTAAGATTTTGCTTCACCTTACAAATGAAGATTTAATTATGCAGGGTTTTTAATGAAATTGTTCCTGTAAATTTCCCAGCTGTGGTAATGTATTTTCAATTTATTGTCACATTGTGGCTACAAAAAAAAAACCAAAAAACAAACTGTGAATAATTTGACCTCACTTATATTTTTTTTTATTATTTGTTTTTGTCTTTCAGAAATCAATTCTTTATTGCAAGAAATTGTGATTATTTATTGATTGAGAAAGAAAACAGACTGATGCTCTCTTGGGTCTTCTGAACAATATGTAAGTTAAAGTTTGTCTGTAACCCTGATAATTTCTTCAATTTAGGTAGTGATTATTATTTGATTTTAGCAAAGAAACCATTGGTTAGAGATGTTTCTTAATGTATTTTTTTAATCACAGCAGCAGCTAAGGTACAGTGGCAGATTGTCTGAGGTAATACCTTTTGAAAGGTATTTTTATCCCCTTGTTTTACTTTGCACATTAATATTCATCAGGTTCTTCTAATCATTTCTAAGCTTCTCATAGGCAGGTTCATAGCAGCACAAGTTAAAATCCATCATAATTGTTAAGCAAAGCTCTGAAAAAAAAATTATACAGGGCCTACCTGCTCAGCAAAATGATCTGGCACTAAATAAGTGCCTTTATGCGTTAACTTCCCCCCAAAATAGCAGTATTGTGACCTTTTCTGGTAGGAACTGCAAAAACACAACGACACAGTGGCTGAGAGAAGTGTAAAATCTGATTAAAATTTTCAGTTTGAAGGAGATGCTAAGTAGTATTAATGACCACCTCTGACTTAATGCACTAGTACAGAAAGGGAGGCTAAAAAGTCCGTTTGCTCTTTCCCAGGGCGATATGTGTGGAACAATGTCGCCTGCTCAGTAGTAGCATGGTTTCTGGTATTGCTAGTGGAACAACAGACTTAACTTTTCTCCTGTTGATGTTTGATTTCATTGCCATAAGCATTTCCTGCCTGATAAAGGCACAGTTCTTGAGGTTCATGTTGGATCTCTGTTATTTGTTTGACTTTTGAAAGGCTAATTGATTCAGCTTTGTTCAAGGCGTTGTCTTGGTCTTTTCTGTGCATGGACATTTGTGGGGACAATTCATGGGCTCCAGTGTTAGGAGACTGAATATCTGTCATCCAAATAGTCATGCACTCACACAGAAAGAGGACTTTGAACATCCTGGTTTTCAGTGTTTTCAGTATGATTTCTGTCACTGTTTTTAGAAATGCTCCAGTCCATGAGTAGAAGAGATGTCACCGGCTGAGGTGATGTGCCATATCTAGTGACTAGTCAGAACTTAAATGTAAGGTCTGACACACAGCCAGCCAACTTGTCTTTGTTCAGGTGAACTTTCCAACTACTCTAAAAGTAAATTACCTAATATAAGATGGTATTTTCACAAATAAATTAATTGAAGGAACAAGTGGTTTGACTGTGTTCAACTGTAGGTGGGGATTCTCAAACTGGGATGCAAAAGCAGTGTGTCTGTGCTCTCTACTGAAAAAATGACAAGAAGAAGCTGCGAAATGGGTGTCTGGACAAAAAGTTCAAGATGTACTGTCAAAATTCTTGTTTTAGCTGAGCAGTTGACGCAGATGTTTGTAGCTTCCTAGAGGATTAGACTGACAGAAAAATAAAAGCACTGGGCATCCCTTTATCAACATCTAGATAGTTTTTTTTCTGATTCATAAATACTTTCAGTGTCATGATCAGAGGATTTAAGATCAAGGTTTTCATTGTTAGGGAAAACAATATATTTTTCTTCATTATGTTGGGAAGATGAAGTCTTTTATTTGATATGCTCATTAGATTTTGTGATAGAAGCCATCAATTTGAAATAAAAAATTAAATGTCTTAGTACCATTTTATTGTGCAGACTAAGAGTTAGGTTGCAGCTGGCCTAAAATGACTGCAGAGCTACTGGCTATAGCTGATCAGGAAGCCTCAGCTTTCCATATGTGACATCCCATCATTTACATTTTCTGCTATTGCCATTTTTTGAAGCCTGGTCCTTCTCTCTTCGTTTTGGAAGACTCCTAGTCCCTGTTGTTGTAAAAGGTTAGCAAAAGCTGTGCTGCATGCAGTACTAATTTATTTACACCCCCCCTCAGTCTAGGAGCTAACAAGATAACTAAACACACGTGCTGCAAGTCTTTGATTTTCAGCACATGCAGCAATCAAAGGAATTCTGGCAGCCACAGGGTGGTGTCAGTACTGGTGAGAACTGATCTACATTTTGCAAGTTTTTTTTTTTTCACATCAGAAAATGCAGATTAGTGGAAACTAAAATCTGTGTCCTCAGCCTTTCATCCCAACTGGCTTCCTGATAACCTTTAGGAATAACAGTGCTTTTTCACTGGTAGCTAATTAAACACAGTTCTCTCATGGAAGCTGTATGCCACAAAGCCTGCAAGTTAGAAATTGGCCTGTGCCCCTAGTTGGGGTGTTTTGGTGCTAGAAGTAGCTCCTAGGAACTCTGAAGGCCTGGAAGATGGTGTTGGGGCTGGAGTCCTCTGTGCTTTTAAAAGGCTTGTCTTGCTTAGAGTGCTTCACTTCTGGGTTAACTCCCAACTTCCAGATCAGTTTACAGGATTTTTAAGTATTTGGCAGTACATTGAGGATCTGTGAACCTGGGGCAGCTCATGATAAGTTTTGTTTTTGTACTGCCTTAATATCTTTCATTTGCTTGAGTTCTGCCTGATTCAGTTTGTTCTGTGTGTTTGTTTTTTTTAATCATTATTTGATAGAATAGAAATTCTGTTAGGAGTTTTATTGCTGTGTGATTTGGGGGGTGAAAAAATAATCATCTGAGTAGTGCTGATAATAATCCAGGTACATAATGTTTTAAAGAGGTTTCATGTGGATATTATTCTTCAGCTGAAAACATTGTTTGGGAATGATTGATTTAATTATTTTCTCCAGTTAGAGACTTGGCTTCTAACTGGAAGCATTTTATGCTGTGTAGTTACTTGAGGCACTGTTATTTTCAATTCAACAGGAAACGGCTCTAAGTAAGAGCACAGAAATGAGTGACAAAGTAAGAGCACAGAAATGAGTGACATTGTGTTAGGGGGCTGCATATCTCAAAATACACAGCTTCAGCCTGCATGCAAAAACATCATTTAGCTGTGATAATAGAAATTAGATTTCAATCAGTATGCTCTTTGTTATTAATCCATTTTTCTCCTTTCATCTGAAGAGGTCCTAATAACATGTTAGGCAAATCACACTCTTTAAGAGCTGATTTGAAATAAAAATGCTTTTGAAGCCTTGTAATTTCAGGCATGCATTTTGTAATAATAATATGTTTCCTTGCTGCTAATGTATTGACGCATACTTGTAAATGTGCACAATGTTTTTCTTTTATTTTGGTCCAAGTTTATTGTTAGGAATTAAATAATTCTTCCTATTTAAGCAAATTTGTGAGGAAACCATAGGAGGTACAGTAAGAACATTAGATTTGAAGACCTAATAAAGACCTTAAGTTCTAAGGACTGGTTATTAATTTGGGAGGTTGAAGGCCTGAGGTTAGCTTTTTCCTTTGGGGCAGAAGTGATGGTGTTTCAAGTAGTTATAAATCTTTGATGTTTCATCAGTTTCAATTACTGTCTGAAGGTGAGGAATTTGTAGTGTGTGCACCCAAGCAAACACTTCTGTGTACATTCTGCATAGGAGCACTCTCATATAGCTTAGGTTGTTATTGGAGTCTCAACTACACAACTTTATACAGCTTCATTCTAGCAGACATTTTTTGTGATACAGAGAAAGAAACTTATATGCAAGCTTTTGATAGGCTACTGAGATTAACATTTTGGTTTCTAGGGCCAGCTTGAAGAACAAAAGAATTACTGTAAAAGATGTTGTGAATTTACTGCTAATTTAGTAACATTTCTCAGTTTCTTCTGCTGTTTTTAGTCTAGCAAATCTTAGCTACCTAATATCTCCTTTTAAAAACTCCCTTTTGAGGCGGGTGGGGTTGGGGAGAGTAAACAACTCCCCTCTGTGAATGTGGCTATAATGCTCTATCTGAGCATACCACTTCCTGACAGTCTCCCTTTGTGCCACCCCAAAAGAGGGTGGTGTGCCCAAAATCCTTGTCTTAAGGACCTTAAAGGGGCCTCTCAGTATTATTGTCTGCTCTCCTACAATTTTGCTGCTTCTTGTAGGGTCGATTTCACCACACATCCTTTTTCTTTTACAGTCTTGCTTTTCAGCATCCTTAAAGCTGTGTGAGTGAAATTGGATTGGATGAGTAGGATCCTCTGGTCCATGCTGCCACACATGAATTGACAGCCCATGGACAACAAAACCCCACTCAACCTGCAAAGGGTCATCTGGATGAATGGGGCCAAGAGCTTCATATATTCCTGTCTCAAAAGCCAGTAGCTTTAGGACTTCCTCATGTACCAGTGTCCAGTCACAAGAAGCTCTTTTTCTGGTTAAATCATCAAAAGGCCCAGCTATGATGGAAAATAATTAGGAGAATGCTTCCTCCAAAGCCCCGGTAATAAGGGACACAGCCAGGTGCATCTTTGGGCAATCTTTGTGTTTCTATCTGCTCTGGCCTCCCGTGGCCATCCTTCCTCAGGAGGTGCTTCTGCTCTGACGGCCACGCTTGGGCAATACTGGGCCTTCAGGGCAGGGGTGGGACCTTGCTTCCAGTGTGCTAGTGACTGACAGCTGCACTAGCGGCTCCAAAGGGGATGGGGGCTGGGGCAGAGCACTATTCCACCTTTGCTGAACTTGATCTGCCCCCTCCCACACGTCCCGTAGTTGTTTTGAGCCAGACATCATTTTTTTCAGTCTTTCTCAGACTGCTGAGGTACTGGGCTTATTAAAAATTGATTTGAAATGTATCAAGCATTAATGACTGTGAGAAAGTACGGCTAATATTATTGGGTGTCTGAGCTACTTCCACACACCCAGGGAAGAAAGTGAAAGATTAAAAGAAGGCTTTGATTAGAATACATCAAAAGCCCCGTGCAGTTCAATCTAGTTGTCATAAACCATCATGTATATTAAATGAAGTTTTTTTAGTGCTTAAATTAAATTTACTTTATTTCTAGTATTTATATTCTTTATTTCTATTAAGTATTTGCATTTCTTAGATATTTTCATCCTCATCAACTTAATACAATGTTATTTATGCCATGAATCACATGTTAAATACAACTTTATTCACAAAAATTAAAAGCTCTACTGACTCATTTATAGGTTTTCAGTTTTCAGACTTCAGATCTGGCTGACAGTAAAATTACTACAAAATTATTTTGTCATCCTAGTCTCTTTGGAACAGGAATAAGATATGTCCTGTACATCACCAGTTTATGGTCTTGGCATTTAAAATATTTGTGGTAGATACGGCATGGTTGATACCAAGCTGAAGCTTCTTAAGTTATATCTTAAGTGTTGGCAAATGTCATTTTCCCCCCGACCCCCCACTTGTGTCCTTAGAGCTTTGATATATTTACATACAAACAGCTTCTGAAGATGAAGAAATTAAACATGTTATCCCCTGTGATTCTCCATGACTGTCTTTTAAAATGTCAGAACAGCAATTCCAAATTTGGATTTGCCCAGATTGGAGCGCTCTTGGTTTTGCAGACAGGCTTGAAGGACTGTTTAGCTCTTAAGCCCTTATTGTTATATGGTCCTGAGATATTTTAGGCCAAGGAAGTAAAAGCTCTCATAGGTGACTGAAAAGTAGGGAAACAGTTTGATTTTGTATATACTTGTTATGGACTATTTTTCTGCTAAACAGAGGGAAGTTTTCTTGGTGCAGACTCAGGGATGCTGCTTTGCTAGAGAGTTTTCTCTTGTTTCCATTTGTTACTTGTCTTGGCTGCTGCAGAGGTGCAGGGCTGCTGTCACACAGCTGGCAGCTTGGCCCTAACACAGGGAGCAGCTGTCCATGCACTGGGTGTCAGCTGAAAGGTTGCAGCTGGGTTTGGAAGTGAGGTGTGTGCCAAGACCAAACAGGTGATGAAGTGATCTTGTTTTGGAGGAAAATTTTGATAGATGTCTTACAGTACTTGAACCTGATGTACCAAAGAGGTGTAAGAGAGCTGCTCTTCTCCCCAGTTCTAAAAAGTGGTGTTTGAATTTCCCTATTTTTGAGGTATTGATATCAAACCCGCTGTTGGGTTCTTCTTTGTTGCTGCTGTTTTACTGGCATCCTGACAATCCTTCTCTTTGTTGAAGTTTCATTCTGTTACAATTCTTCTGTTTGATAAATGTTCCAAACTGCTTTATTAAAAGAAGCCGGGATACTCTAGTGATTCTTACCAAGTGTATCCCACATTTGTTGTTTGTTGAGCAAAGGTACAGAATTCATATGCTAAAGTTGTATCTGTGGTGTGAAAAATGGATACAAAGAATTTTAGCTCTTTTTCATCTCTGGAAACTGCATTGTACCTGAAAATAAATTCCAGCTCTAATATGCATTTCTGTTGCGGCCATAGTAAATGTTATTATTATTTTTCTCATAAAAAATTAAGGTAAATATTTGGTAGTGTAGTTTTACATTTGCTGTGCGCAGTTGTTTTTCTAGCAGATCTGCTTCCCTCAAAGATAAGATGCCAGGCTGTGATTTATATGTATATGTCTGTCTAAATAATCTAAATATCGATGTCATAAAGATGATGTATCACTTCAGTTCTGGTATTCATTGCCAATTTTGTTAGAGAATTGTCACTTCTGCAAATGGAAATACTTCAAGAATTGGGGAAGAGTAATTAAGTTTGGATAATGCTATTTGGCTAAAATAAAACTAAACTAATTTCTTCACTAAATTCAATTCCAAATCTATTCAGAGTTCTGGAATATTAATTTACCAATATCCTATCCACCACACACATAGTCACTCACTCATGTTTGCTACCTAATTCTATTTTGTTCCTTTGGAAGATAGAACTGTCCGCTATCAAAAATGTCTGTGCTAATTCTCAGTCATTCTGGTTATCTGTGTATGTGTATATTATATTTCTTTAAGGTAACCTGCCTTGCTATTTAAGAAAACAATGCTGTTACTTATGGTATGGCTATGATCACATACGTCCACCTGAAGCAGCCATATGTTTTCTCACATTGACTCCCACTGTAATGAGACTAGTAGGAAAGGAAAAGAAAGGCAAGTGAAAATACAGGTTTATGAAAAATATCAGCTACTTAACATCATTTGAAATAGTAAAATAAATTCTGGTGAAGAAGTTTTCTTTACTAGGTGATGTAGCTAAAAATACATGGTAAATCGCCAACAGTTGGCTAATATGAGTACAAATAAAGAACATGATTGATAAATAAAGCACATAGTTCTCTAGCTCATCTTGCACAGAGAAAGGCAAAGGTGCAGTAAAATAGGAAACCTGAAATTTCACAAGGTGATTAGCACAAAATAATTAAATGCTATGAATTGTTTTATTAAGCAGACATTTTATTGAACAGTCACCCAAGTTCTGTTGCTGTCACCTACATAAGCTTAGATCACATTAAAGTCTGCATTGATTTCTACTAGATATGCACACATCCTAAGTCTTGGGTGGGGGGCTGTGGCTAGAGTAATCTGTGAATGTTATCAGGCAATGTGAAAAATACAGCTACTGTCACCCTAAACACATCTGGGATGAATCAGAGCATCAGTGTGGCTTTAAATGTCCCTGCTGCTGCACACCATGAACCTGAAAATGGATCGCTTCTGTTCTCCAGAACACAGCCAAAATGTCTCAGTAACAGAATGAGAGAGCTTCCACAAGCTGTCTCAAGGCTCTGAGGGTATAATTTTTGGAAAGCTCCTTGGCTGAGCCCAGAGTAGTAAAGATTGGTAGCACTTTCTGTAATGGTCTGCAGCAGCTCTTTTCGATCAGCCTGTGAGCTTTGAATGAGTCAATAACAATGCAAGGACAGACTATATTTTTACGTCTTAGGACACAGTTGGTAGGAATACTCTTTTGGGTGTGGAGAGCAGCATTAAATGAAAGAGCTGACCAAAACTATTACTCTAACTGTTCTGGAGATAAAGAGTAGTCTGTTCTAATGTCCTGGTCTGAATTATAGGAGACAGACATCTCAATGCAGGTATAATCCTAGCTATTAGATATTCTTATATCCCTCTCTTGTTTTTTCTCAACTTGAGACAACTGCGTTTCTGTGAGCTTTAGATGGTTTGGTTTGAAAGAAAAAAAAAAGAAAAGGGTCAAAAATTTAAAGTAACTTCAGAAATGTGGGTGTCAAAGAAATCCATTTGAGGATGCTGTGGTTTTTCCTAGGGGAGTAGTTCTGTTTGAGATTACTATGAGACAAAGCTATCACTTAAGAAAATATGGGATTTTACATGCGCTTCATACTCCTGGCATCTCCATTAGAAAGTACTTAAATGATTTCCTGTTTCAAATATTGTTAACTTGGATAAATGCCCACGTTTCATGCTCCAATTACTGTACATATTTTTAATGCTAATATCTTAGTAAAATAATTGGTAAAAATAGTGGTGTAAAAATGGTGAACACCTAATTTATATTTCCTATATGAAAAATAGAAAATATAAAAGAAAGCAACTTTTGTTTCCCTTTCATTGTATTAGTCCATTTTGAGACACTTCTCAAGCTTCCATGGAAACATTTAGCCAGAGACCTGGAAAAGATCAGAAATATGAGCAGCAAGCTCTGACTTCATGCACTCTTTGTGCCCTTTCTGCCAAGCCAGAGCAAATGTATATTTGTTACTCCTCAGTGCATGTTATGAATCAGCAGCAAAAAAGAGGATGGATAGAGAAGATGTCATTCAGGGTGAGAGTGGTATTTTTTGTAATTCTTCATTATGCCTTCTATTTTGCTGGTGTTATTGTCCTCCTAGGCCCTAAAGAACACTTTAAAGAACAATTCAAAGAAGCTTTGGTACCATACTGACTAAATTTCAATGTCATTAACTACTCCTCCATCTCATAGGCATTCTATCATGGTATTCCAAACATTTCTTTTTTCAATTCTATTTCATTTTCATAAGCAGCTGTCTGAATGGCCAACAAAGTACAAAAGTCTCTCTTTCCAATACATGTAGCTAGAGGGCACATCAGATGTATAAAATGGACTGAAAGAGTAACCAGTGACATTAAGTGGTGGTGGATCATGCAGAAATATAAAATTCTGTTGATGCAATGATGATGGAGATATATTATACTACAAATACAGAATGAAATCTTTTTATCTTCACCTCTGTTCACAGTAGGTGTTATGTTTTCACTAAGGGAAAGTAACCTTTGTAACCTTTTGTTCTGTTTGGATGGAGTAATTGATGTTTGCATCTGTGCTATATTTGCTCTCTTTAGAAAACAAAACCCAACAAGACTTTCCTGAAAAATATTTAAGCTTTACAGAACAAATCAGACATGCTTTATGGAGCATTAGCTCCATGTCTTTACTGACAGTTATTCCTGTTTTGTGTAATACTTCCCAGACGATAAATATTAAATGCTATCAGATGCTTGATATTTTCCAAAGAAGTCATTATACTTGCCATCATGTCATTATAGGATTTACCTTTTGCTGTGGTTTTTTTTGTGCATTTTTTTTTTGCTGCTAAAACACAAAAAGTGATTACTTCACATAGAATAAAACCCCCCAAAACACATTTAAAAGCATTTGCATGTTCTTTTTGAACATGTAATAATTTATGTATGCTTATCCATAAATTATTCAGCATTTGTTGAATGTAAATGTGGCTCATTGGGCTTGCTGCAGTTGGACTTTCCCAATCTAAATGATTGTTCAGCTTACAGTTGGCAATTCTGTTATAGTTGCTAGTTCAAGGCAAGAAAGGACTGCAGATGGAACACCCTGGTTTTGTTATGGGGATCCCATCCCCCAAATGTTTTGACTTCTACTCTCAGAAAACTGCCCCAAGCATTTGCTTATGTACAGCGTAGGAAGAGAGATGCATTATCACTGTGTATAATAGTCCTTTATTAAAGGAAATCTTCATACCAGCCTAAATCCACTTCATCAAAGTAACTTAGTAAACTGAGACATGGATGTTCTTCTTCAGATTAAAAAAAAAGAAGGAATAAAACACTATATATCTAGAAAGTCCAGGTTGAAGAAATAGGCTACAAACCCAGAGAAGTCTGCCACATGTACAGGAAGGTTCAAAGAAACCTGATGAATGGGATGGTAGAAGCAAGTAAGTACATGTAAGGGGAAGAATTGCTATCTGTCAATTTATTGACAAATTGGCAAATTCATGGTTGAAATTCTACAGGAATAATAGGATCTTTATATGTACTAATAGATTAGACTGTCCCATCTCTTGAATTTTTGGATTGGGGTGTGCGCAGAGGACCTTCACCAAAAAATAAACTTGTGGAAATCATGTTTACAGAAGATTGCAGAAATAAAACTTAAAATGAAAGCTTGAAGAATAAAACAAGAAAGGATATGGTAGCAAAGATATTTTTTTTGTAAAACATGCTGTCTGGCTCTGAAGAACTAGTGCATGAGAAATGTTTTTCAGTAGTTCCTTGTGCTTTGTTTTTACCAAGAGGGATAATACTGCTTTTGAAATGAAAAATTGAAGGAAGAGCTGACAGTGGAGTTTATTCCCTGATAAGACTTGCTGAGCTCCAGAGCCCTACCCTTAGGAGAACTTTTGTTTCTCAGACAGAGGCTATTGAAGAGGAGCCTGATTTTTTACAAGACAGGTGTAAGTCTTGTTTGCTACTGTAGAAAAACATTCATAAAATTCAGTTTTAACTCTTGAGAAATTTTCTCCTGTGCTACATAGTGTGTTGCTACTGAGCTCATAAGAAAAACTATTTTACTAAATACAAAAATTCTAGCAAACTTCACTTATGCTGCTTTTTAGGTCAAGAAGAGTAAAATGAAAAGGGGTGATGTCAGTAAAAGCCTCACCGAAAGATCAGAGAGATTAGGGTAACACAAGAAAAGCAAAAGCCAGATACTATTTACAAATCAGAGTTGTTCCATTGTCAAATTAAGCAGAATAAATAAGCAAAGAAGACAGCAGTCTCAGTATTGTATGGTTTTTTGAGTGGCTGGCAGGTTTAGGGGAGAAAGATTTTTTTTTTTTTTTTTTTTTCCCCAGACCCCCTGGTGAACTGTGTACATGCAATGCTTTGCACTCAAAGGTTTTAAGGAAAAAAAATTAACTAACTTCTCATTTGTTATTACTTTGTCTTTCTGAAAACTTACAATGATAGGCATGATTCCTTTTAATATGGAGCCTGAAACATACAGGAAGTGTAATATCAGCATTTATACCTAAAATTTAGGATGTTTTCTAATATATTTTAATCCCTGGGAACAGCCAGTTAGATTTTTTGAGATAATATTTCACTTCTGATCCAATCCAAGTGATTTATCCCGATGCATTTGGCAGACAAATTATCTGCTTAAATGTTGATGATGCTACCAAGACTAATCTCCTAGAGATAACAGCATTTACTGGTTAGAACCATACTGAGAGTGGCTGTTTGTTGGTTGCATCATTGATAAACTGTCTGGACATTAAATATTTATTTTCCTTGTTTGGTACATACGAGCAAGTGTTCATCTGTTGCGGGTCAATTGTAAGAGAACCTTAAAATTGCACCAAAACCTGTCGTAGAAACAAAATGAAAACAATAGTCCTGCTTTTCTACTGGTAGGCTAAACTGTATTATGCTTATATATACACCTTGTGATTTCCAAAATAATTCCTGAAGGGAGAAAAACTGTTGGCTACTGGCTTATTGCAGTGAAACTGTGCAAGCTCAGAATAGTTCTGGCAATAACAAGCTGGTTCTGGTAATAACAAGCTATACTTACATTGTAGGAATCTAAACCAGCCCCATGCTATCAGAACATGCTACTGGGAAATTAACTCCACCCCAGCCAAAGCCAGCACAACCTACTACACAAAACGGACTTTGTTAACAAATTTTGTGAATAATCAACCTATTATCTTTGCACATACTCAATAATGTGTGCAGTGTATCAATAAAGCTGCACCACCCTTACATCACCTTTACAAGGTGAAAAATTGTCTGACATTCTGGTAATGTAGCCTGTATATGCTCTTGTGAAGCAAGACAAAGAAAAGGATGTATATTTCTTTAGAGAGAGAGAGAGAGAAACCTAGATGCAGGAAAAAGAAGCAAATGGAATTGGTGGTACGACACAGGAACAGGTAAATCATGAGCTATATTTTTATAATATTTTTAGTTCTTAATTTAGCTTTTTATTTAAAGCTTTGAGATATTTACACTTAATTTCAGAAGAAATTTTAATTTTGTCTTTGAAATCTTCATGTTTTACTAATCTAATGAAAAAAGAAATCATGATGTTTGCAAATGAATAATTCTACTTCACTTACATTTCTTCAGTGGTGCAGAAAGTTGTCAAATACAAACCCATAAAAATTATTATGCCAAAAAAACAACATTCAACAGTTATATCATGGCTCTAAAGATTTTTTCAAAATATCTGAATGTATTTTGTGTATGTGCAAAAACCAAATTTCTGATACGCCAGATTTATTTTAGGAATACAAAATTCTTCATCTGTGTACTATTTGAATTAGCCATCAGTTTAGAATCTCAGATAACAGAAGCCTGATCAATTTTAGATGGCACAAATCAACTAAGTTGATAAACTGAAGTCAGCTCCACTCTGAAGGAAGTGATACATCATTAAGTGATAGCTCAGACAAAAACAATCTGAATAAAAGGTGCAGTCACTCCTAGACTGAGCTAGAAAAGCCTAACACTTTCTTAGCTCACCACTGGATTTTGTTAGTGGGTTTGTGAAGTGTGTTACAAGAGCCCCCTACTGCTCTCAGCTTTAAAAATGAATGTTATACTTACTGATTATTTATTAGATACTTTGAGATGAATTGTAGAAAAAAATGAAAATTTGATAAGCATGTTCAAGTAATTCTCAAGCTTTGTTCCTCTTTGGCAAAAGGTGCAGAAAACCAAACTGGTTACAAATATAAATAAGGGCTTTTTTATTGTTTATTATATACTTTAAGAGAAATTCAGCTGATCATTATTTCTCAGTGAGACTTCATTTCTGTGGGATATTTCCAAGCAACTATAAATTAAACTATTAGCCTATACTACTGCTAATATTTTAACTGAGTAAGCACAACTCCTTCTTTTTTGTTTTGCCTCATTATACTTATCTTATTGCATAGTACAGGTTATGATCAATCATGATTCAAATATAAGTTTAGGTTGTTTTCCCAGTTCTTTTGCCTTCAGTCTGACAGCTGCTCCCTTGACATCTCCCCAGACTAGGCAGACCTTAGAAGTAAATAATGACAGGCAAACGAAGAACTGTCTCTCATGCTGACAGTCATTTTTCATTCCTGAAAGATACTGTCAGTTTCTTGGATGACTGCTTGAGCTTCTTGGAGTGCAGCCACATTTGTTTTGTTTTTGAGAAGTTCAAGAGATAGCAGTGTGAAATGAGTGACCCTTTTCAACCTTCATCTTGAAAAAAGCAATTGAGTTTGCTTAATTTTGACATAAACTTAGAATTTTCTCTTCCTTTCTTCAGTCAAAGTGAAAGCAAATGGAATTTTATTCCCTTAAAAGTGTTTTCAGTAACTTCATCCACTGATTTTTTTTTTCTGGGAGTCAAAATGGACAAACATGTCACCAACAGTATTTTTTTTTGCACATGCAGTTTGCTAATGTGTTTCAGTAGTATTTCTGATCCCTTCAAATAAGTGCTGTTATGAAGAATTAGAAACAAAGAAGAAAGAACTTTGCTTTAACAAAGTAACCACAGGATGTTAATGAGTAATTCCTGCACTGAAATTAGAATTTTTTCTGCTTTTATTATTTCAATGAGGATGCAGTGCCATAAGACCTATGGAGTAAGTCTTGTGTACAAGAGGGTAAACCCACAAATAGCAGGAACAGAAAATTCTGACTGATCCATTAGATAAAAGTTGTTCAACAAATCGGTAAGGAAAATAGATAAATCACTAAATAGTATATTTTTTCTTTTCCAGTCATAGAAGAGAAAAACAGGCAGTGTGCACTTTTCCAGTGAAAATGGAATGAATGAAATGTTCAATAGCATTCTCCATGGAGGGCCTGGAAATGTAAATATAAATGAAGCACTTTCATCATGACAGTGCATCCAAAAAATCCTTTGAATTTAGGCCAAACAGCCCTAGAGAAAATGAGAAATTCCTAATGCTTCCTGCCAAAGAAAAATAAATATGATTCCAAATTGAAATTCATGACAACAGTTGCATATCTGTTGTTATGTTATACAGAGGAAATGTTGTTTGATTATACATGAAAACCAATTGTAGGTCACGGATTTTAACCCTCAATACAAACAGAAGGTAGGGTAACTGTTGATCTTCTAGCCTCACTTCATGATGTTCTTTTCAACAAAATATATAGGTAAATTTAGATTTTACAAAAAAAAAAAGGCAAATTGCATTACATTTCATTCAACAAAAATACGTAGAAATTTTGGTGGCAATACAGTTTGTGTGCTTGTGTCTTTTGTTGCTTTCTGAAATCTTCCCTTTGGTACCTTGGGCTTTATATTTCATCTCCTTGCAGATGTAAAGTATTTATAATGCAGGTACTTAACATAGAGCAGGATGTTTCAGAGTTCCAAATTATTCCTTGTTAAATAGTAAGCTCATTTGTACATGTTCTTGTCACTACATGGAAAACCTTGATAGTAAGTCTGGGTTTTTTTTCCTCAAAGGAATATATCCAAAATGTCTCTTGAAAAACTCACATCAGAGGAAATAAGCGTGCCATGCTAGTAATGGATGTTAAAGTGAATGGAGAAATAGCATTAAGAAGGAAATACCATTATATTTGGTGTATAGCTAGCCTGAGTAATCTATACAATTATAGAAATTACAGAAATCAGGTATTCAGAAAGGGATTAGGCATGTAGAATTAATAATGAGAGTATCTGCAATGGCATTAGTGAAGAGCATATCTGTAAGGATTATAGTATTTATTATTACAGGAGGTACATTCAACACATTCTTAGTATTAGAGATAAATGTGCTTCTTTGGCTAAAGTATAATTGTAAAAGTCTCATTTCACTATTCTATTAAGGTTAAAATAATGGAGCAACTCAGATTTAACATGGCACCTTGAAAATCAGGGATTTTTTTTTTTGAGTTGCAGATATACTGTAATGTTGAAGGCAACAGAAATAGAATGGGGGGAAATTCCAAATACAAGAGGGAGAAATTTCAGTGATAGATGTCTTTGTCTTGGCAGCACAGAGCATCATCTTGTTTTTGGTTAATCGCTGTACAAATTTTATAGTCTATAATTATCTTTAATTATAGAGATACACAACCATTATTATACTGAAAGGAAGATGATAGTTGTGCACAGTTAAACATCCTTCTTCTATGTCTCTATTTCTGGAAAAGAGTATGGAATTATAATACTCGTAGGTGTTTCTTCTGTCAGTTTTGGAGCAGTATACATAACAATTATTTCTATTACCAACTTTCATCACTCATTAAACAACTTTGAAGAACTGGGAGAAATATCTTGCTTTGTGTCAGTAGCTGGCAAAGCAAAGTTGTAGAACAGCAACAGGAAGATGAAGCTATAACTGTATTAGTGTTTCACTCTCCAAATGATCCGAGGCACTGGCCTAGTACTGCTCGGGAAGGGTGGGCCTTTGTCACCCAAAATTTATCCTGACTGCTTCTCAGTCCAAAGTGACTGAGTAGTTTCAAGGTCAGGAAGGAAATCCTGTTGCCACTTAAGAGATCCAAACCAGGATTTGGACAGCAAGCAGTCTGGAAATGTGCCTGAAAAAAGCTCCAGTGTGGATTTGCTGCTCCCTGAGGGAAAGAACCTTCGCTGTGCTGGTTGGACCATATTGAAACTGTTCAATGCTGTGACAGTACTTGATTACACAGCTGGGAAGGAGTTAGAAAAGGAAAAGCAGTATATCTTATTTTCAAAATTTGAGATGTGGTTTTGCTTCTGAACAAGCAGGAGTACATCATGGAATATATTAGTCTCTGTCAAAGCTGGTAATGTAGCTCCAGATCATTCTTCTGAATATTATTTCTCAGAAAAGGCTTCTTTCTGTAGTCTGCACCCCTTAATTTACCAAAAATTAGGCAAAGAAACATATCAGTGATATATATATGTAATCTGACGATGAGTTGCAGTTTTAATAAATACATGTTTTGCTGATACTTCTTTTTACTGAAGAAGGAGAAAAAGTACAGGAAAATGAGCATTTATATAATAATATAATTATATATTCTTTGCAATATCTTTGTTGTGTTTCACATTTTTTTTGTTTGGTCTGAAAACAAGTACTACATTTGTAAGACCATGTGTTACATAAAATGGCAAAAATGGAGTCACTGACTGCTCAGTTCCTTTGGTTTTAACCAGAGAACAAAAAAAAAAAAAGGATTCTTTTTATGCCATTTACAGGTCAAGGAAGTACATTCCCCTTACTTTCATTTTCAGATCACGAGCAGCCTTCTCTGCCCATCCCACTTTGTCTTTCATTTAAAAGATTTGATCAGAAAAATACTCATGCCATCTTCCCTTTTCCAAGCAAAACTGGAACGTACTAAACACTCTAAGTTGATTCAAAGCAAAACTGTGGATACAATGGCAGAGATCTGGCAGCTTCCCAGTGGCTTCCTGCGCCTTGTTTCTTTCTGTGTCTCGTGCAGACTAGGGAGGAGGGACTGCCCTTGTCCATGCGTAATAGGTGTGAGACGTGCAAAGAATGCTCATCTCAGATGCACAGCCATACATTGGAATGATGGCAGGCCCCTACAGGATCAGATTTAAATTTTATTTAAAGGCTTGTCTTCTTCGGTTTGAATCTTCCTTCAGTGTCATCTATTGGTACTACTCACTTGGTTCTGTGTAATACTTGGCTTAATTTTGTTAACAAAACTTTGAACTTAGGAAGTACAGGGATTGAAAAACCTGATGCAATTAATACATTTGAGGAAGGAGTTTCTGAGATAACTCATAAATATTCTCTTTTTTATTATGATTGCATTATTTACTTGAGATTTTATCTGCTTTCTCCTTCAAGGGGCTCCTTTGTTTTTAAAATTCTTTTATTAGGAGTCTTGGAGACATGCAAAGCATGGCTTAAAGCTTTCCCAACCACTTTATGTCAGAGGTGCTTAACTGAGGTGGGGGTTTTGTAATTGGAGGAAATTTTACATAAATGCATTTCTAGGTTTCGCTTTTTGTTACGTCTGCACAGACAAGAAAATGAACCTTGTGTTATTTGTGATATGCTGCTTTGATGGTCATCTTATTCAAATATCTGTCCATTAGGGATGTCCATGCTATCCTAAAATACATTTCGCAAAAACAGCTCAAAATGCATAAAATTACCTTCTTTTAGCCAAAATGGTCCTAAAGAGCACAGCCTAGTGATTCACATCTCTCTTAATTCATGAATCATGTGCTTTTTCTCTTGCAACAATTATTGGCTGTAACGGTAGCTGATCAACTTTCCTCTCTTTGTTGAAGAGAACTTTTATTTCATAGTACAGTACTATTTTTATAACACAATTTAAAAGAATCCTAATTTAGGGATATTTTTAATATTCTTAGAGTCATCTTTTGAATATTATCTGAGCCAGGTAATTGTTATCCAATATTTCTTTTCCATTTACCAGATTACTCTTCAGTTATTGTAGAGGTAGACAAAGATTACTTTGCCATCTGAGGTAGGAATACATTGCTTGACATATAGAGAAGTCCAGACATAATTTTCCAGAAGTCAGCATGAAAGTTATATACTTAAGTATGACTATTTATGTATTTTAAGGGTATAAATGTTTTGAAATTCTACTGGTTTTTTATAGTCTGATTTATTATCTTTTTCTGTTCGGGTTTTTTTTTTTTTCCTCTTTTCACATCTAATATCAGCATGTATGATAGAACAGCAACTTTGAAAATTGTCAGTTCTTTAAGTGGGGCTCAGTCATTACAAGATCACCCAAGGCAAATTGAATCTTAAACTCTTCCAGGCAGTGAACAAGGAATTTCTAGCAGAGGTAGAGAAAATAAAAATTTGGTCATAAATATATACTGTGACGGTCTCTTTTATTAGTTCCATATTCAGGTGATGACTTCAAATTACAGTAAACAGTAGCATCTACAATACTCAGAGGAGTAATGGCTTCCTTTATGAGGGAGGTCTGGAAGAGGATGACATAATTAACATAGAAAAATGAGAAGTGAGAGGGGACTGTGTTTATTTTCTCTAAATGCATGAAAACACAAGTGCCAGAGCAGGAAGAATCCATTAAAATCTGGGGCTGGCAGAGAGGCAAATGGAGAAATTAGGCATGAATACGTTTTGATGGAGTATTTTAAGTATTGTATAGCCTAGCTAGAAAAGAGCTAACTTTCTGGGAAAAGGGAGAATTATTAGCACAATGCTTGACAGCTTCTGATAGTTATGACTATATTTGCTTGCAGCAAGAAGTTGGATCCAGTGACCTCTGAATTCTCAGATATATTTTTGTTGCTAATTTTTCTCCCTTTCTCAACAATATTTTCTTTTCTGTCTTTGGATGCCTATGTACTTTTCTGAGAGAAGAGAATTTTTTTTCATTTCTTTCCCTTTAGTCAGTAGGTCTTCCCTAGGAGAACTGCAAAAGGAAGACTGAAAACATAAGTAAAACCAGCTGTTCTGCTGAGTGCTTTCATTGCAAATACCAGAGCAGTTGGGACCAACTTCAAAATGTGTCTTGATTCCAGGAAGTCTTGGTAGTCAGGCTGTAGGTAAACATAAAAGGTCTTTATAAGTCCTCAGAGGGCTTGGACAACGGGGAATGGTTGGAAAAGGAAATATGGTGAAACCTGTAAATGAGTGAATCTCTATTCCATATGGGCACCAGCGAGTATCACATTTTAATAGCTTTCTTTCATTCTTCATGTTCAAGTTACATTAAGTAAAACTATTAAACTGAAGCAATTAATAGTAGAAATGGATGTAACAAGCTGATACCATCTAAAAGTCTTGAATTTCAGAAAGGGTCAGTGTTTAAGGGCTGTGCTGATAAGGTAAATTGCTGTAAAAAACTATTATGGTACAGCAAATCCATTATCCAGAACTGAAACACAACCCTTCCTCTGGGGTGATGTATGGCAGCAATTCAATAGCACACACAAACACTGGAGAGTAAAAAGAGATTAAAATGACAGGACTGTAACCGTATGGTCACCACTGCAGTAAGTATATAAAAGGGAAAAAAAAACTTTCAGATGATGCAAGAATTTTTTTCTTTACCTCTACTGAGAGAGGTTAATAAGAAAAACTGAAGAAATCCTCAGAGAACCCTTTGTTCACAGTGCTGAATTATTTTACAAATGCCGAAATTCAAATCCCATCTGCTAATAATTCAGTTCAGAATACACTTGAAAAGGCCTGTGATGGGATGAACTTTTACAGCTAATTTGAGGCTTCGTCAATAACTCTTTTGAGAGCTGTTGAATTGTTGGAATTTGAAGCGGAAAAGGACATTTTTGAGTGTCAGCAAATGTGCATTATGGCTATGCTTGTTGCTATTTCCCTTGGAATGCTGGAATTTTGGAAGCTGTGTGTAAGAGCGGATCCTATATGGAGAAGATTTCATGTTTGGCCTTGCTCATGTTTATCAAATTTCAGCTAATTTGAAATCTGCCTAAAAAAATAAAAGGGTCTTTAAATTCAGTGGCACCCAAGAATGACGTTTTTTACTGGTTTTATCCAATTTGGGAAGGCAGGAACAAAGACCAAACAGATGCCACAAATCAAAGAAAGGTCTTTCCATAGTAGTTTCTCTGTGATGGAAAAAGAAGAAAATCCTCTGTTTAGAATCTTGAAATGCTGGAGCGTGCAGAACAGGCTTGGTGCAGAGGAAGGAGATGCCCTCTGTTCATGCTCACAACATGAACTTCCTTTGCTGACTTCCAGTTTTCTCTCTTTGATTAGATTCAGTAGATCTGTAATTGCCCTTCTTTCGTGATGACTTTTGTGCTGGTGAAAAGGTATCAATTGACAACCCTGAAGATTAAAATCCTTTCTTGGAGATTAGTATGGAGTATACAAATGCGATGGGGTTTTTGAAATTGTCAGTGCACCTCAAGCCTCAACCATTGAAACCTTGTTTAAAAATTGGGTAAGCTCTGTCTCCACAACCTATTCACAGAAGAGTTATTCTGTTAAAGTAGCATGCCATGATTATATTCTTTTTTAATTCTTCTAATACTAATTCACTTTGCTTGATAATTTTCGCTGTTCTTTTGAGGGTTGAACGAAGTTTAGCGTTTGGGCTTTCCCCAAGTCATACTTTGTTGTGGCCTCTATTGGTTTAAACAATTCAGACATGCACACATCCTTGACCCTAGTAAATTTGTGTACAACCATTCAAAGTGTTGAAACCAATTCCAATTAAAAACATGCCTCTTGTTTTTATGTAATACTTATATAGCTCTTGTACTGGTTTGCATTGTAGTCAAATTTGCATCTTATGCTGAGCTGAAACAAGTAAATTCAAAGATACCAAATATCGCTGGAAAAGCAGTGTTATGATGTAACTAATAGTGACTGACTGCTTAATTTCAAGTAATTTTTTAGTTACTTTGAATGCAAACAGTTATCAAAAGTAATGGTTACAAAGCCAGACATGGCCTAGTATGGAAAGAATTTTCTTAAAGATAACTTAGCCAGCTTTTAAGTGAAAAAATAAGATTTTTTTTTCTCTAATTCTGAAATGTATTTTAGACTTTGAAAACTGTTTATACACAAAGTAGCACTTTATTTTCTGTATTAATACTGTAGCCAGAGGGAAAGGCCTTGCAAATTAATACTAATAAAACCACAATATTCAATTCCTTTACAAAAAAGAAAAAAACAGCACAGTATAAACAGTTTGTAGTTTGTAGGCCAAATAATCTAATAGTCCATACTCCATTTCTGGAGAAGATGTTTCTAAATAGAAAATATTTCCAGTGAATTTGTTTACCTGAACACAAACTGCAACAAGCAATTAAAAAAATCAACACTAAGTTTTATTTAGCAACTATTTCACTCTTTTAGAACTGGAACAGATTATAGTAAGACTCACTCTGTGTCTGTGTTTGTGCAGAAGGATAAAATCTGATTACACAGATGCAATTCTTGGGAAACAGAGGTTTTGTGGCCCCACTAAACAGTGTACATTGCATTGAGGTGTACCAGTGAATGGATGAACCAACTCTCCTGCTGCTCTACAGCAGCAGGTCTTTACTGGTAAAATTTGCAGTTTTTTGGAACTTTTTATAGTACTCTGTATTTTGCTGGTGTCCAGCTCCAGCACTGAGATCTCTCTGAAATCTGTCCTAATTTAGTCAAACCAGGAAATTTCTCTTTGATGGTGGGTTGTTGTTTTGTTTTACTTGCTTAACGAATGTTTCATTCTCTTCACCACATCAAATTTAGCCCAAGTTTCTGTGCTTAGTTTTAAGGAGCATGATACAATATTCATGTCAGAAAGGGAAAATATATGCCCTGAGTTTTTGAGTTTGTGCTGTGTTGCATGCTAAAAATGTGATATGTTTGTGGTGTGTTGCCTTCTACAAAAAGCAGCCCAGGTAACTTGTTTGTACATGTTTTTACTAGAAAGGAGAATAGGAGATACTGAACAACAAGAGAGGTAACATTCATAGTTGCTGCAGTACATTTGTGATCGATTTGAAACAATTTACACTTCAAATAATATCTAAAGTTGTTAAAGTATCTTAATATCATAATTCTTTTCTTTTTCAAATAGCACAGTTGAGGTGCTGTGATGCTGAGATGCTTGATAAGAGTTGGCATATGGAAGGGATATCATCTTTGGTTGCTAATACCCTAGCATAAAATGAACAAATATGAATGAAAATATACTTTGTTTGTTTGTATGCCTATCTAAGATTAAAGTAAAAATCAAGCCCAAAATCAAACATAAGTTTCTCAGATGGAACTGCCTCAAAAATTGCTTACTGGACAATATTTTTATTCAGCACACACATAACTTTTAAAGAGAGCCTTTTAAAAAAATTCTAGTACATCTACAGTCAATTAAGATGGCCTATGGAAGGAAAATCAGTTGTTTTATGACCTTTTGACAAATGAAAAAAAAAACCACAAAACCCCACCGTTTTAAGGTAGTTTAATTGCCTAAATATTGGTGGTTATGTAAATATTTGGCAATAATTTTTGAATGAAGGCAACTTCATGTTTTCCATCTTTTATCCCGTCCATGCATCCATTTCAAAGTTAAGACAGATTACTGTAAAATCTGTGTTTTCATCTCTCTAATTTTAAATTATAAGCACATTAAAGAAGTATGAAATTTTTTTTACACCCACATTAAAAAAGTCACATCAAATGTTTGACATACCAATAAAAGTTTTTCCAGATAGAGTTTATATGATACACTGTATAATGAGTGTCTTCCATGGCAAGAAGTTTTTATTGTGCCATTTGGACTTTCTGTAGTGTTATTTTCTTTGACATATTTACCCAGGAGCTGGAGGCAGATGTCTTGACCTTTTTATCAATATGTCACTTCATTGGATATGTGCTGAAATTAGGGAAAAGATGGGGACATAGAAAGGAAAAAATCAGAGAGAAATAGGTGCTGAATGACTCAGAGATATTAACACTTCTAATATGTTGAAAAGGAAGTAAAGGCTTCTTTTGTAGCAAGCTAAATTAAACATAAACTACTTTTTCTTTTATTCTTCATACCCTATTGAACTTAAGGGCATAGGCTATATGGCTGAAGAATTGACTTCTAATACTTCTCCAGTACTTATTAATTTCAGATTAGAAATATTTAACTCTTAAACCTCTTAAGCTGTCCAAAATAAGACAAATAACTCTATCTTTGGAGAATGAAAACAAGGAAAAAACTTCTCATTATGACTACGTGTCTTCAGTCTGCTTGCACTCAAGTGACACAGTGACACATGACTGATTAGCTCACCAACTAAAGTTTATAACCTCTGTTACACAACAAATGTAGGTATAATATTAAACTATTCCTACTAATTATAGAACTCTGTCTTGCTAACGATAATTCAACTTCAGATTCTGGTATTTAATTTCTTAAGGACACACTTCCTAATCAGAACTAGACACACTTTCTTTGCCAGTGAAATCTGTGATTTTTAACTGATACACTTGTAGGAAGCCCTTAGAGTTTCTAAAACAAGAAAATTTTTTTATTTGAACACTTCCGTAATAGTTGTTATCATCAGACAAAATAGACAGAAATATTAGGGAGAGTGGTGTGTGTAGCACCAGCTTGATGCTTTTTAAATTTGCAGTGGAGGCTTGATTTAGTTGCCTAAATCTAGCCTCCAGCTGCCTTTCCAGATGGGCATGAGTCTCCCATAGATCCTGTTATATCTGCCAGACTCCTGACAATGTCTCACATAATCCTGGAGCATGACAAATAGCATTAGACGTTTATACTTAAGCAACAGATTGAGCCCTGTATGTTTAAATATCAAGAGTATATGTCATTAAGCTTTACTGGGGGACTTCAAGAAGTGTTGTGAAAAAGTAAAGCATTTCTGAGCTGGGATCAGAACAGACTCAGGAGTTTAGTTCATTGTGAGTCAGGATTTAACTGCGGGCTATCAAAGGAGACATTAGTATGAGTTCCATATGAAATTAATCTTTTCTAGACCCAGGTCAAATTCAGTATTGATTTGGAATAAGGATTTTGGCTATCCCAAATAAAGTGTTCTAATGATTCTATATTAAAAAGAAAAAAAAAAAAAAAGAAAAAAAAAACCACAAAACCACCAGACAAAAAAATAAAAACCCAAACAGGATGAAAATAAAAAAAGAAAAAGAGAAAAAGAGGAATATATTTCCAAAAAACAGTGATATTACTTCTGGTTTCTTTGCTGTTTGAAAGTTTGGCTAATTCTACTCTGTCTCAAAGCACCCTGTGGTTTTTAAATGGATAGGATATTTACATCTACCTACTAATCTAAAGGGCTGACAGTGTTCATCTGTGCTGTTAAACCACTGCTGTGTTCTGTCTCATAGTTGGCTGCACTTCACTAGTAAATGGAATTAGTCTATTATTATAGAGTTGTGAAGTGCTTTGAGGTCTGTCAGGATGTATAATATCTTGTGATGGCATGCCAAATAGGTAAATACCTCAACCATTTTACACTCTTTAAAAAAGAGGAAAAAAAAATTAAATTATACATTGTCATTGTCATTATTATTATTTCCACTTTTTAACTTTACAGGAAACAAAAAACCTGAGGAAGAAGTGTTACACTGAGAATTTTCCAGTCACCTTTTTTTCAGAAATGTACAATAGGTATTCCTACAGCGATGAAATATATTCACCTGAATTTTTTCTAAGTTTCAGCTCCTAATTTTGTTACTTCTTTTAATGCTTAGGGAGATGAGGAATTAATGCAGCATTTTATGTCTTTGCATTGGACCTTCAGGAAACTTTCATGTTTTTTTCGCTCTTTTGTAGGAAGGATATTCAACACTTTTCACAAAACTAAAGAGGAGGAAAAAATAGTCTCTCTATCTGATGTGTTTTAGTGACCTCAATAGTGATATCATCCAAAAATAATTTAGGTTGAAGGGGCCTCTGGAGATTGTTTTGTCTGGCTGCACACTTGAAGCAAAACCAGCTTATTTTGGATGAAGATGCTCTTGAAGCTTGTTCAGTTAAATTCTGAACATGTCCAAAAATGTAAATTCCCCAGCTTCTCTGGGCACCTGTTTCAGTATTTGATCACTGTCAGTGTGAAAGGGTTTTTCCTTATATCTAATTAGAATTTTCCTTCAAGCATCTTGTCTGTTGCCTCTCACCCTGGCGCTGTTCCTCCAGATTATTCTGGAGGGTCTGTCTTTACCTTCTCACTAAGTAGTTAACTGTGACAGTAAAATCACACATTAGATTTCTTTTTTTTAGGAATAGAATTGAGCCAGTTACCTCAGCATCTTATGGCACATTGGATTCTCCAGTACCCTAGGTATATTCCTGACCCTTTGCTGAATTTATAGGAATGGTTTTCATTCTGGCATGACAGTATCTTATACGTGGAATCTTGAAATTAAAGCACAGTATTGAAGATGTAGTCCCAAAGATACAGAATTGAGGGCAATAATCACTTGTCTTAACTTACTGAGCACAAGCTCTATTGCTTAGTATGATTTACATCATGTTTATAACAAGGACATATTGCTGTTATGCTTCTTTCTCTCCAGAGAGTCCTGCTGCACAGGTTGTTCTATTCTAAGTGCAAGAAATTTGCATTTTCCTTTATTGAGTTTCATTTATGCAGTGCGTGAATGCCTGCAGCATGGGAATCTCACAGGAGGAACGAGAAGTCGATGTGCAGTCACAGAGCTATTATCTCATTGGAATCACAAAGTGGTAAAGGATAGGTTACATAATTAGGGGGCTGCTTTGGATGTGTACTTGCTGCTGAGAGGATCAGGATGGGAAGGAAGAGAACGTGTGCTCTGTCCAGTTTTGAATCTGTAGCTGTGTCTCAGGAAAAACAGGGAGCTGCTTGGGAACTTAAGAGCAAGGACCAGATCAGCAAGTGTGGAATTTTGATGGGCATCTGCTATAGACAATCTGATCAAAAAGAAAAAGTAGATCAAGCCTCTTTCTGGAGAACTAGACAAAGTGTCAGTATCACAAGCATTAATCTTTAGTGTTCACTTGAACATCTTCTGCAAAGACACCTTTGGAGTCCAGGTCTCTTGCTGACCAGGGAAGATGATCCAGTAGACCTGCTAGGGCCAAATAAGGCAGACATGGTCAGACTTGTGGAGTCTTGAGGGAGGAGTAACCATGGAATTCTGGGTGTTTTAAGTTCTGGTAGCTCACCATGCTTGAATTGTGTGACAGTCAGACACTGAGAAAACATGCTTAGCATGCTGTAGGTTGGTACTAAGAGTTTGCATTGTCAGCTTGATGACACTGTAGGTGAGTGCTGGAGATTGGTGTAGTGTGTGGTCTCCTAGAGTCTTGATTGCCACTATTTTTTAATGAACTTTTTTGTGGGGTTTTATGGTGGTTTTGCTTGTTTGTTTGTTTTGCGTTTTTGTTTGTTTTTTTGTTTTTTAACAAAAAGATACAAAAATATCAGATAAATGGGGACAGAGGTATTTTGGGAAGGCTAGCCCCAAATAATTCATATTGAAGTGTTCTTACAAATTGCTTTGGAACTCTATTATTTATGCAGAGGGAGAGAAGGAATCCTCCCCTCACCCAAACCTTTAAGGAAATATCCTTGTATTTGCTTCAAGGTGGATGACTGAGAAACATCTATTACATTTTGGTAATTCTTCATGAACAAAAAAAAAAAGGAACAGAAATGTCAGGGTTTTAAATTTCTTTTCAAGACAAACCAATATCTGAGAGACAGAATAAGAATAACAAATAGAAGCAAATTACAGACAGAATGATTTAAAAATAATGTGTAAAAGGTTAATTTTTGACAGTAGCAGTGAGGGCCTTTTTTTTCCTTGGGCTCTTATTTTGTACCAAATATCTGACAGTTTTGAAATAAACTGGCTTCTTTACTGAGTGATCTGGAAAAACAATTGGCTTGGCAAAAGCGGGCTGATAAAATATTGCAGTGTCATCTTTACAATGCCAGAATATTGGAAAATAATCACAGACTGTTTTCCATTGTAAAATGAGGGATAAAGATGAAATGGATTAATGTTGCTTCTAATGATGTACAATATAGTAATTGCAATTTTTATGGTATTTAGCTTTCAAACAATAATTTAATTCATTTGAAGAACCTACTATGAACTTGCATAAAATATTTCTTTCTATGTTCAGGCCCTAGCAGAGGGAATTCCTATGAACTGCCAAAGTAAGACTTGCATTAAGGTTCACAGGGTTTTAAGTACCTGCTGTAATGTAAAAAAAAAATCCCTCATTTCAGGGCTTGTGTTTTCTTCTGGGAATGCATTGATGAGGAATTTTTTGAAGAACTGTGAAACTAAACAGAAAACAAAGCAATAAATATGCTCAGGGGTAACAGAAGTTTGGCTTCTGATATTAAGAGTGCCTAGTCCTTTTTACCTTGCTGGGATTTATGAAACAAACATAAAAAATTGCAAAATAAAAACAAAAGTACTATTTAAACTGGTAGAGAAACTCCAGTAGAATGGCATTGGGAAATATTAAATTTTCAGTCATATTTCAAAATGTATGTAACTTACTGGGAAATAAGTAAACAGGCTTCTCTACAGCCCAAAAAATTATGATTCATGGTAGTGGCAAGGGTAAGTTGTAATACAGTCTAAAAAGAGAGGACAGCACCAGGTGTGTTTGAATAAATAGATTCCAGGTGGTATAATCTCCAAATATTGGATGCCACATGGAAGATAAATTTTTCATGAACTGCATCCCAGTATACAAGATAATCTAAGAGATGAAACATTTGCACCAAGGTTAAAAATACTCAAAAATAAGTGAAATATCAAGTATATTTCTAGCTGTTATTTCAGTTAGCAAAAGCCATTTCAAAATCTCTTGACAAACATAAAGGAAAACATGAGTGTGTGAATTTTGAATAGGTCCCTTTTTTCCCCAATTCCAATTTAAAATCCTGAGAACTGCTGGTTGTGAAAAGATTTCAATAGCGCATGCACTACGGATCACAGTTTAGCTGGAAACCTGAGATTAACGCAAAAACCCTAAAGACATGGCTAGCTACAAAGCCCACAAGTGTCATCTCTGGTTTGTCGTAACATATGTACATTTTTGATTACAAAATGCACATACAGAATTCAACAGGCATGTTTATCGATTTTGTTCCCCCCTGATTTGGAAATGACTAGGTACACAGTGTCTTTTCAGAGGGACAATTTGCATGAAATAAATAGTTTTGAATGTCTGCAAATTCTTTTTTTTCTGTAAATCTGGATTTAGGTTATGTTTGAAGCTGGCAATAACCCTACTGAGTGAAAGTTAGAGTGGGATCATATTCCATTCTCTCAATCTTCTTGCTAAACTATATGGACTTTGGGTTCCCTATAGCTCTGAAAAGTGTCTTTCTGTCACCACTCTGGTTTCACTTGTAGAAATCTATTTTGTACTTATTTCAGTAAATCCCACAATGATATGTTGAGATGCCTTTTTTTTTGCAGTTCTTCAGTGCAAAGCGTCTCGAGAAATGTGAACTGGTCATTCCAGCAGTGTCTCACAATTCCTGCTGGTAGCAACAGTTGCAATGCACCAGAGAGAAAACAAAACACAGGATTTCTCCTGCTCCTTTAAGTAAATAACTACATGTATGTTTTGCTTTGGTGGCCCAAAACTAACAGTGTTATCTGCTGTGCTGGCATCATTACAGGAAAGAAAGAGGCAGCTGAGGGTGTGGGAGCATCTCACTGGAGACACATTATGGAACCAGGCACCACTTTGGGTAGCAACAGCCTTGAAGGGCTGTGGCTGCAGCAAGGATGCTAAGAAAGAGCTGCAGGAAAACCTGAAGGAGCAGAGAACATCTGAGAAAGGGGCAAAAAGCAAAGTGTGGGAGAGTAAAGCAGGAAGAACAACAAAGTGTTTGAGGGAAACTTCTGTGTACATGACCCTGATATCCAAGTGTTTTCTTGATTGTATTCTTTTTCTGCCCCATGCCTCACTTGCTTTACTGCTTTAATAAGCAGTAAATTAAACCAAGTAGAAATTCCCCAATTCGAGATTCTTTGTTACATGTGCACATGAGGCTGAAAAAGGAGATTGCATACATAGCACTAAAATAAACCCACAGTGACTGAAAACCTGAAGAGCCTAATTTCTAAAGATAAGCCTGATGTTAGGTAGCAGTTGTTTTCTTAGGACACCGGTATTTTAGCTTTTCAGCCTGGGAAAGCAAATATTTGCAACCAACCATATTTCTGGTAACGTATGAGATTGTTTCTACTACCTCCCTCATGCTCTTAAATACTCTCTCACATAATTGGCTTTTCGTGTGAAGGATAAGCAGGAGGTAGTGCTGACATTATTCCCTTGGGATTTTATAAAGTCCTAAGCATTTGCTTAGTTTGAAAATAATTAGAAATTAAGAAAAAACATTTCCAAAAGCAAATGTAAATGTTTTTGTTACATTTTCGCTTTCAGTATGCACTTAAGTAAAAGACCCTTCCCCCATATACACCCACATACAGAAACTATAGGAACACCCTTTTGAATTCTCGCTCTCTGCACTGCAAATGTCTCTTCATCCTTAAATTTTATATTTAGTTATATAGTTAAAACCAGTTAAGACTGCTGGTTTTAATAATTTAATAGTTATTAAAACTGCTGATTTTAATATGCCACTCAAATGTATAATTAGGTTACCATGTATTTTGAAGCTTGTTGCCCTAGGGTTTTCTTTCTTTGTGCAGTTTAGTGGTCATAGATCATTTAAGCAAATCAATTTTTTGTAGAGTTTTGAGGGAAGCGATCTGTTGCTATGCCTTTCAAAGTCAAAGGAAAGACATGCCCCACCCCCACCACACCCTCAGCTTCTGGAAAAAAGTTTGAAGATTTGCATTCTTCCTTCAATGTGATTTGCATTCTTCCTATGAGATCGGCCACCTGGATTGATGAAACTTGGTGATGACATTTTCTTTATCCCAGTGAACATATTCTGTAGAAGTACCCTATGAATGCCTTTATGGAATCCAGACAACATTGTATTCATCTCAAAAAAAAACCCCAACAAACCAACAACCAACCAACCAAAAAAGAAAAAAAACCCAAACAAACAACCAAAAACAAAACCCAAAAAAACCAAAGAAAACCAAACCCAGACCCCAAAACACCCCATGAATATCATGGAATGGTTTGGGTTGGGAGGGACCTTAAAGTAAGGATGATGTTTAGAAGGTAAAGAGGAGCATGTATGTAGAATCAAACAGTTTACAGTCACCAAGATAAAATACTATTGTGCCTTCCCTTGGTGTATTCTAGGGTAGTGTTAATTTTCCTAACAGATAGCTGGATAGATTAAAAATACAAAAAATAATACAATTATTTCCTCTCCCATAAGCTATTTTCTTTGATTTTAAACAAAAAATTATAAGAAATATCCCTTATTTCAAACTTATACCCTGTGCTTTCTATGAAAAATGCATACCTATTGCCTCTAAATTTAATTTCTTCTATGTAATTGAACACAAACTATCACTTTACCTCGAAAACAAAAGTTTTCTTTGTGCTTTTACTATAGGACATAAAATGAGTTTGAAGCAGTGAAAATCTTACTGCCTCCCATGCTGTCACTACTGTTTTTACTGCTAGCTTCTCTGACATTTCAGTACCAATCTTCTGTATGATGCTAGGGCTGACAGAAACTCTACTGAGCAAAAGTCAACAGAAATCTTTGGGTTGTGTGGAGTAAGTGGGAAGTTAAAATATTCCAGCCGTGAAAAACTGCTTTCTTTCAGTGAAAAATTTCTTTCACTGAATATCACACTGTTTTTTGCAGCCTCCTCTAATCAGTGCTGTTCTTCTGTTGTTCAGCCTGGAAATCTAAGCACTATGGATGTATGTTGTGGATGAACTCAAAGTGTGAGGTGTGTATTGGAATGGTGTAAAAGATAGGTCACAAGATTTCAAGCTGAAATAAAGGAGATGCTGTCCAAGGAGAAGTCTGGCCAGCCTGCCAAGAGGCATGCTAAATGGGAATGTGTTATAGAATATGACTTAGAGATGCAAGGTGCATTTTAAACTTAGCAGATTGTGCAAAGCATATCGAGAAATAGACTCTCTGTTGTTGATAAAAATCTTTTCTCTCTATTGTGTTTAATACAATTTTTGTAAAAAAAATATTTCTATCATAGATCCTGAAATATATATCAAAGCACACTAGAAAAATATTATTTATTTTTTTCCCCCACTAAATGTACAGGTGTACCATAATTTGGTATTGATGATTGGTTTGCCTTCTTTATACCCAATTACTGTCATTCCCACTGGATCTCTTCTAGTCTATTATCTGAAAGTTATTTTGATAGTAAACTCTATAAATACAGCTTTGCAGAGAATTAAATTCTTATTTTAGCCACAGAATTATTTTGCTGTGGAGAACACAGCAATAATAGGAATCTTTTCTTACTGCTTCCTTTTCAGTTAAATGGTATATATATCATAAATTTATCAAGCTGAATGGGCACTGATTAGCTGCACCTTATAGACCTTGTACTACTAGTAACTTGAGAGGATTTTCCCTGGAGATAATTTTGTAGAGAAAAGGGATCTGAGATCTGTTTGGACATTGACCCTAAAATTCCTGCATGAGTGATTCTTTATTTTGCTAAAGGTTTTGTTTTCATTTAGGGAAAAAAGTCCCAACAACATAGTAGCATATCAGATAAAACCAAAATTATAATCAGAGATTCATTTCATATATCGTAGATTTGTGATTTGGGAGGGGTATAGCAATCCAGATGAAATGGGCAGCAAGTGTTTGGAATTTGGCAACTGTGTCATTTCCTGCTGCTTAATCTGTTCATTTCAGTGTCAAAAGGAATTACAAGATAGACCAATCACCAGAGTGACATTAAGAAAATCTGTTCTTTTCATTGCTCTGCCTGATGTTTTAGCAGGTGAATTGTGCTGAATATTATTACACTGATTAGAGTAAGCATTAGGGTCATTGGAGGGTCAAGTTTTCCTTCTTTGACTCAATGTATAATACTGCTTTCAGAACCCTCCAAATGGCCTAAAACCTCTCTCACTTATCTCTTACAAAAAAGTGTATTTTACAGAAAATGCAATCTCTCCTTCTTTCTCAAAGGACACACTAGAAGTGCAATGGAATAGAGGCCTATCATCCTGCTGAATTACTCTGTTTGGGAAGGTGGTGATAATGTCTCTAAGTGGCTTCAGTAATCTACTTCTTTCTCCTCACTCTCCCTGGGAAAACCATTTGAGATTATTCTGCTCTAGAAGGGAGCAGAAACAGCTAGAGCTTGAAATAGCTCTAAAGGATTTGAGTGTAGTTGCATAAATCCTGTAGAAGCAAAATACCTTCTGATCTCTTAAACTTTACTGCATCTGCAAAACTAGACTGCAGCTCAAGTGTATCTTGACTTTAGGACTTTGTTTACATTTGAAATAATTGTAGGAGATGGGTCTGTGAGAGAAAGATATTGATGAGAAAATTCAAGATAAAGGTTTTACTTGGTCTAATTGCTTCATTTTAGATGATTTTTGGTGGTATAATAGCAAGTGGCATATGGTTATATGGTAATTAAAAAAAAATATCTCTAGTTTACCCAAAAAGTGAAAGATTTGTGAAAAGATAAATGAAGACCTTAAATATCCAGCTTAAATATTTAACAAAGCTAACTAACTTTTACTGCTTTACCATACCTGGTCTTGGTCAAATCAATGAGCCTTCTTCCTCCATTTTTCTATATATCTTACTGTTAAGGATGTTAATTTTCATACATTACCCCAGCTAATCACTGCCAGTGATAACTTCTGAGGTTACCTATTGTTTCACTTAGACAAGCATGTAAGAAATGATGTATTTACAGTTTGTGTAGAGTCACACACAGTTCAACAGAAAATCAAAAGCTGGCAAGTCAGCACAGGTTTAATATATTTATGAAGATATAACATCATGTACTTGATATTCTCAGTTGCTAAACTGTGTTCAGAAGCCAAATTGGACATATCCTGCCTCAGAATTTAGATATGGGAGAGGCTTGTGAAGAAATTTATGTATATCTTCTTCTTGGAGGAATAAATTCAACCTATTTATTTATTAAATCATGTATTGAAATAAAATATAGATTTCTATATTTCCTAATTCTCACTTTCCTTTTGAAAAAAACCCCAAGTTATGTTCAATAAATGTTCAATCCCAATATATATTTTAATAATGCTGGGATTGCTACTTTTAGTTACATTACAGGTATTTGTGTCTACAATAAAACCTAATCTAAGAAACTTTTTTAATATTGTTATTAAAACCCTTTTAGATATTTCTTATCTTTTTGTGTCTTTGTAATAATTTCTGATCTCCCTTTCATCAGTGTGTGCCATCTTTACCACTACAATTTTGACTTTGTCCACTCTAGTATGTCATCTTTCTTGTATTTATCAAAATTGACAATTGTCAAGAAATGCTGGTAGTTCTCACTGTCTCTTTCAAAGGGGTGTTATGCTCTCTATGTGGAGTCTAGCTCAGAGATAGAAGATAAATCTACAATTTTTCTGCTATTCTTATAAAGTTTTCTTCTTAAGAAGTATGACAGCAGGAACTTTTGCCACTAATGTTTTCAAATATATTAAGATGTTATCAGTTATGATGCCATGATATACATACATGTTATCCACCAGAAATTAGTAAATAATGCTATCCAGAGTTAAAAATGAAAGTTAAAAATAGGTGAAATATGCATGGTAAAAAAATCCATGCATGGAAATTTAGTACAATGTGCTTAACTTGTTCTATGAAACTTGCCTCTTTTCAAGTGTATTTAGTTTTCCAAGATAAAACAGTGGATGATGTAGTGGATAAAAGTAGCTGCTTCTTGTTGTGAGCTAAAAATATGTCTTATTGTATCTTCATTCAAATACAGTGAAAGAAAAGCACTTTTTACTTTCCAGAGGGTACCTTGATAGGACAGCCCATCAGCAAGAAACTGGCTGTACCTGACAGGGACACGGGACATGTTCATGGTGGCTAAGGAGGCCCGCTTTTCCATAGCTGGAATTCAGTTATGAGTGGCAGTGTGTCTGATGCTGAAAAACATGGCCTGACATGCTACATTTGTCACTCTTGTTCTAATTTTTTCTCTGTGGTAATAGGACTGTTAAGGAAAGGAGGGCTTTCTAAATATAATGAAAATACTCTCTGGTTAGTGGTTTTCATGGATAGAAGATATTTTCTGTGATAGAAGCTGATAGATTCCTATTGAATGTATCCCATAAATGAAAGCAACCCATTACTTTAAATGGCACATGAATCTATGTATTAGAAAATACAAATAAGAGAATGATATCAACAGAGTACCTTTTGTGCCTTCTACCTGAAACTGTTTGCTTTGTAGCAATATTTAAAGATTGCTCAATACTGCACACTGTTAACAATGATACAGTACCGGGGGCCTATGGCCTGTTATCAGAACTAATCACAGTACAGAGAGAGCTCATGCTTTGCCTGAAGGTCTTGCAAGCTGAACTACTTGCTATTCTTCTATGTTTCAGTGAATGTGCTAAACAACAGAGTGTACACTAGGGAAAACAAATACTATCTGCCTGGTCTTGATGGCTAATCTGATAGAAATTAAAGATAAGAATCATTGTATTGGGTTTGAGCGGCAACTTTTGAGGTTGGAGAGTATAGGGGCAGCTTCAGTAAGAAGCTGCTGGAACCTTTAGAGCCGCTGACTAAAGCTGAGCCCATCATCAATAGTAATAGTACCCCTGTGATACCTTATTCAAAAATAGCGAGAGAAATCCCTGTTGCAGAACAGCAGCCAGAGTGAGACTAATGTGAGAAAAACAGCCCTGCAGACACCAAGGTCAGTGCAGAAATAGAGGCAGGAGGTGTTCCAGAGCAGAGATTCCCCTGCAGCCTGTGGAGCAGCCTGTGTTGAGCCAGGCTGTGCCCCTGCAGCCCATGGGGGTCCATGGTGAGGCAAATATCTACTTTCAGTCCATGGAGGAACCCATGCTGGAAGAGGTGGATTTCCAAAGGAGGCTGTTACCCCGTGGGAAGCCCGCACTTCAGTGCGGTCTCCTGGCAGGACCTGTGGATTTGTGGGAGACCCACACTGGGGCAGGCTCCTGCAGGATTTGTGACTCCACAGGGAACTCAGGCTGGAGCCGCCTGGTCCTGAAGGACTTCTCCCTTTCCTGGGGAGAAAAGCCATGTTAGAGCAGTTCATGAGCTGCAGCCTGTGGGAAGGAGTCATGTTGGAGAAGTTCATGGAGAATTGTATCCAATGGGATGTATCCCATGCTGAAGCAGGGGAAGAGTGTGAGTCCTCCCTCTGAGGAGGAAGGATGAGGGGAGATGTGATGAACTGACTGTAATCCCCCTTCTCTGAGCCTCTGTGCCATTCTCATGGGAAGATGGAGAGAAAATTGTGAGAGTGAGACTGAGCCCAGGAGCAAGCAGGGAGTGAGAGGAAGTTGTTTGAAGGTTTAGTTTTTATTTCTCATTATCCTGCAGTGACTTCATTGGCAATAAATTAAATTAATAAATTAAATTTATTCTCTGAGGTGAGTCTGTCTTTCCCGTGATAGTAATTGTGAGTGATCTCCCTTGCCCTTAGCTTGACTCATGAGTCTTTTGTTATATTTACTGTCCCCTGTCTAGGTGAGGAAGGGGAGTGATAGAAAAGCTTGTTGGGCACCTGTCATGCAGTCAGGGTCACCCCACCACTGTCATTTAGAGTTTAAACATAGGTAAAGGAGATGAGACCACCTTGACTCCAATGTTTTTCTATTATTGTATGTAGGTGTGAAATCTCAAGGTTACTTTAAAGAATTAATGGGTTGTAGTTAATTCAGTCATGCACCCTAACTCATCACACTAGAGGAAACCTTGGTGATAAAGGATGACCCCTCACAACAAATTGTATCTAGGAGGCTAGATCAAACACACAAATGTGAGTTTCCACAAGTTGCTGCTCTAAATAGTGATTGAAATACTTCAGGGACTCATAGCTGACAGCCCAATGTTCAAGAAAGATGATGAATGAAAAGGTGGATAATTGCAAGGAAAACATCTGACAGTTTCATTTAGTTAAAATTCTAACTACAATTATTTGGAAGGATTGATTTTATTTTGCTTTGCAAGGGACCATGTAGGAGGCAAGGAGCAAGTGCAGGAGGCAGCTCAGTAAAAGAATGCCTCTTTTGACCTGTGATACTGACTAGACCATGCATTTTACCAAGAAAAAAATACTATACAAGCTGTGTAACACAGCAATTGTTTGCTGAAGGTTGATTTTGGATTAAAATTTGATTTAGATTTTTACAGCCAACATGACTTGTGTCTTCTGGATATGCTTGGAGGTCTGGACTTCCTTAAAATAACACTATATACAAATATGAATTCACATAACTCTCTACTTGCCTATTCTAAAATGGATTGAATCATTCAGAATCTGAACTAGTATCTTTGTCTAGCATAGTAAATTGTGTTATCCCAGGAGGGATTGAGTGGGAACATTGCTATTGTGTATTTTGCTATTTAGAGGCCAGCGTTGTTGCTCCTGGAGTGGGAGAACCCTTTGAAATGGTGCTGTTTTTGCTCTGTGTTATATTTTGTCCTTTGAAAAGCATTATTCTGAGATAAACTCATGTGTGCATCCAGCTGTTTCATGGGGCAGAAACTTTTGCAGGGATGGTTCATGCTTTGGATAGGTTTCCACTGAACACTTTTGAAAAGTAATGTTACTGCTCTTCATTACTGGGGATGTCTCACTGTTTTCATTACTTGTAGAAGAAGCTGTGTTTCTTTCCTCTTACAATGCTGTCAAATACTTAGCAGGGATATTACTGAAAATAAATCAATAGCAATAGTACACTAATGCAAGTGCTTCTCTCTCATGAGAAATGGAGAACAGCATAGTTAGCACGGGAGGTTCCAGGCAGCCATACTTCATATATATCTCAATGGATTTTGTACACAAACTCTGCATTTAATGTTTCAGCCCATTTGCTGTTATAATTGGACTAAGTGAATCTAAGATAAAATAAAGCTGAAATCCTGAATTTCTTACACCATTTTCAGAGAGTGATGAAGTGAAACCATTACTTAAAAGCTGTATTTTTTTTTTTAGAGGACAAGGTTGTTAAAAGAAATGTATACTTTTTAGAATTAATAGTATAATTTCATTAGAAATGACGGGCCTTTTGTAAGAGAGTAGAGTAACAGAGAAGAAGAGAGAGGAAAAAACCTGCACTGTTGAGGATTCCAAATTTCTCTTTCTGTCTGAGACTGCTGAAAATGATGTATAGTCAAATAAAAATGACCATTTAAATAAGATTTTAAGCACCAGAAAATGATGTACAAAACGTACAGAAGGATATGAGAAGGTCCTCCAGCCCATCTTTGGATATTTCTATGTCCTTGTCCTCCAGAAGACAACATCTGCAGTGTACACTTCCTGAAACGTAATCTAACTGAATTTTACAACATTACTGATCCATTGGTGATGTGTTCTAATGCTTGCTTGTAGAAATTACCCTAAAATGTGTTGTCTTTGTGATAATTGGGTAATATTTCTTTTTGAGCTACCCAGAATGCTTAATAGAGAGTAGTTTAATCTCTTTACAGTGGTCTTTTACATCCCTCAGTTGTGTCCTCTCTAAACTGAATAACAGCTATTTGTTTCATTTGCTGTCATGTTTGTTTTACTTGCTGTCACAAAGTACAGATTCAAGATCACTGTTTTCTGTCTAGAAGTGTGACTTCCCATTACAGAGATAATTTTGAATTGAAACTTTTCCAGGGCAGAGTAGTCTAAAAATACGATTTCCTTTGTCTCAAAGACAATTTCTAGTCTACGCTTTAAGGTTTCATAATTACTTTTTTCATTAAGCCTGCTTATTCTGACTTGAGGTCACTTTCTGACCAGCAATATTCCATTTTCCTCTGATCTTTACAGGTCAGTAAGTTCAGTTACAATTATTTAACCATAAGAAATACATTTTTTTGTCTGTTGGTACATCTGGATAAGATTGGGTTTTATGCTCAGAAATGTGATGAAAATCTCAATAGTTCGTTTACATGTGAGATTTTAAGCTTACTATCCATGAAGTATTTCAGTTAGCAGAAACTGTTTTGCTTAAAGGGGCACATTGCTGCTGTGTATGCTGGCTCTGTGCTGAGCCTTTCGGCACAGTCTGCAAGGCAGATTGTCTTACAGCACTTCATTTGAAACACCTTCACTCGTTGACTTACAGATGTTTTTCCTTGAACGTGCTGAGAGTATCAACCTCCCTGTGGCTTTTCATAACATGGTTTCTTTGATTGTCTTGATCTCGTCGTTGTCTTTCATGTAGCATGTCAGTAAATGGGCATGAAGTTCAAGTTCTTTCTTTGAAACCCATTGACTCTTAGTCGCCTCAAATAACACTAAGAATAAAACTAAGACCTGTCTGTAATTAAACTTATTAGCCTCCTATACTAGAGATATTAGATTTTGCTTTACTCTTTATGCTTGTGGACTCTCATATGCATAATTTAGGTCTCCTGCATATCAACTATAAACAACAGAGATTCTCAGTTTTAGGATAAGGTTGCTCATTAATTTTGCTTTGTCTGTGTTTTTGGATGGATTATTCTTCCAGTGTGACATTTTAAGGATTTATCAAACATGTGTGGAATTTGGTAAATGAAATAAATTTTGAGAATTTATTTCTTTTATAATTTTCAAAGTTGGAACATGAGTTTTGCAACATTTCATATTTTCTTAATGTTATTCACTGGTAGTTATTTCCTGGAATAGAAACACTACAAAGTGAGGTAGTTGGGTTTCCCTCCATTTAGATAAAATTCATATTCATTTCCAGGTTTGCTTTGTTTTTTGTTTTTTTTTTTCATGTTAGTTGTTTTGTTAGTTCAAACGGATCCATACAGATAGATTAATACCTAAAACCATCACTGAATCATGTTTATGATTTTTATATTTTTTTACACATGCATTGACGTAAATAAGAGGCATTATGTGTTTACAACTTGTGAAAGTCCAGATGGTTTTGATGCAAAGGACCCTGAGTACCCATATGTGGCTAAATAAACAAATGTGTGTTGATTTTCAATGCTTCCACGCAACAAACATTACTACTGACTAGAAGAAAAGACCAAGATGCCAACCAGAACTTCTGGAATACCTGCTACCTTTGTTTATTTACTGTTTCAAGTGTTTAAAAACTGTGCATCCACAAAAAAAAATAGAGATCTATCATAGTACTAGGATTGACATATTTTCCTTTTCCACTTCTCAAGTTCTTGCAGAATTGTATTCAATTTCTTTAAATGGCAAGAGAGCTAAAATAGCTTGCTGTTCTGTTAGAGAAACTTTAATTATAGTGCTTGCAGGTGAGAAGAGAGGCAGTAGGTCATGTCTTTATTAAAACATATCTAATTAAGTAATGTGGATAAAGCTTGCCCTTCTTACAATATGTCACATTTTTGATAAAATTCTGACAGCTGATTGGGCTGGAGGTAAAGAGTAAGTTTCAGGTCAACCAGTGCCCTCAGATGTTGCTTTCCCATTGAAGCCACACTCAGCTAAGGCAACAGGAGTCAGTTTTAATGAGGCTGGAACTGCCTCTGAAGGAGACAGACCATGAATTAGTCATACAAGAAGAAGGAGACATAAAGGTGCATGCAGAGGATCTAAGCAGTTTTGGCAAACAAAGTAAGGTGATTTCCTACTGATGGCCCTCACAAGTCCTTCAAAATGAAAGTAACAAATGGCAGAGTCATTGTCACTAGGTTGTGATGACATTTCTTTAGAAGATCGTTGTTGTCAAGGATATAACTCTAAAGAAGAATCAGAGAAGGGCTTTTCTGATTTTTGATTGACATCTCCTATTTATCCTTGTGCATGGTAGACTGCTTCAAATGGTGGCAAGGTTTGTCTCACCCCATAACTGCGATATCCATTTTGTGTTTACAGCTACATGAGCAAATGATGATGTCAAAGTAGTGAATTTTGATGGAAAATCTCAAGTCTGATTTATTGGTAATTAAAATTAAACCTTGAGAGAAAATCTATTCATAAAAACTGGCTTATCAGTGAAGGGGCTGACATTTCTGTGATTTCTTTCCTACTTTATATTCTGGAGTGTGTCACCCAACGTCAGTAAATTTATCCTCATAATGAAGTTATGATTTAATAAAATACTATTGCATCTGTTTACTTATCTGTTTACTTATCTGTTTACTTATCTGTTTACTTATCTGTTTACTTATCTGTTTACTTAGAAATAACTGAGGCAAAACTTGAGTGGACAGGCCTTAACACTATATTTCTTTTATTTTATTATTTATGATTAATTTTTTATTGCATTATAACTACTAGTCTCTTAGACCTTTTCAAAACCCAGTATTTAGAATAGATATATTGAGCAGTTGAATTATATTGATGTTACTCTGTAATGTTCAACCTCCAAATCCAGCAAAATTCTTGCAGAAGCAAATTACAGTTTTAATATGGAGAGGATTTGAGGAAACTTGAAACCCCCTGTAATGAAGTCACTTGCTTAAGGTTGCATGAGTAGTCCAAAAGAGAGGAGATTTAGGAGTGGACCACAAGCACAAGACCATCCTTCCTCTTTGTTAGTAATGGATCTGAGTAGAAATACAGCTGTCTTGTTGTTGGTTTTAGATAAGAAAATGGAGTTGTCACAAATACACTTACTGATTTTTTTCAGGAAGCTGAGAAAATATAAATCTTGATATTCTTTTCCTGCATGCACTGTCATTATAAAAGCTATGCCAGTTAGAGGTTTTTAGCTAATTTATTAGTTTGATGCATCATAAATCAAATAACTCGGTAGTTTTATTCACTATAGGCAGAAATCCTTGCATTATTCTCAACTTTTCCAGTATAGCTAATACTCACAATTCTGCAAACCTTAACTACTGTGAGTGGTTCCAGCTAAGTCAATTAGTTTAATGAAGCTAACTTAGAGATATAGGAATTAAGTCACTGCTGAAAAATAAGCTACAACAAACTATGTTCTTTGTGATAATTTATGCAAAAAACCACTTTTGATTCTAGGATACAGTGGCAAAATATTCCAGTAATTAAACATGTCAGAACATATATTAAACTGTTTCAAGAACTGCTTACTGGCATAAGATAGCATTTTATTCTTTAGATGTTATTTGAATATGCAGAACATTACAGTCTATGCTCAACTGAATTAGCACAATTGAACATTCTCACTATTTAAAGCCTTTAAAACCCTGAATTAGATCCTAAAAACCTCCATTCTCTTATTTTCTGAATTTTGTGATTGTTTTGGTTGCTTGGCTGTTTGGTTTTTTAGGGGGGATTCTTTGTAAGTGTTCGGTGCTTTTTATTTTCTTTCATCTTTTTATACATGCAGCATTAAAATCTGGTTACTGAGAAAAGCATGAAAATTACAATTTTGCAAAACAGACTCATTCTTGAAGTAGTGTTTTAAAGATAAACCCAGCATTACAAAATATGCTAAGACAATAAGACTTGTCAGCATTACTAATGATGTAAAGCTCTTTTCAAATAATCTTCCTTCTCCAAAATGATTGGTGAATTTGATCATTATATCTAATTAATTTTAATTTTAATGAAAGACAAATGATATATTAGTTAGCATATGTGGGGCCTTTCTGTGTCAGTGTTAATTTTAAGAAAGCAATCTCAAAGCAATTTTCTAATAAAATTTGTGTAGACTGAAAGCACAATCAGGGGTGGCATGAACCAGTTTCTTAGGGGCTCAGGGCTCCAAGGCTACAGAACTCCCTAAGACAAGGAATATTTCCAGTCTATACTGCTGTTCTGTTTTACTTAAAATATATTAGAATGTCTTGACTTTTCTTCTGGCTACCAACGTGTGTCCACAGAGATAAAGCCCTTCCTTTTCAAAGAGAAATATATACCCATCAAAAAATCCCAGGATACATGATCATATTTATTTATCCAGATTGTCATGTCTTTTTCTGTTGGTCATGTTTTAGTGTTGGGATCAGTGAGCTATGAAGCTGTATATTTCTGAGTTTTCCTCTGACTAGCAAAGAGTCTAGAGGATGATCATTTCCTCTCTACTTGGACCAATTTTCTTTACAACTGAACAGAGACTTTTAATTGTTTGGCAGGAAACCAACATGTTTACTGAAAGAAAGTAAACTTCCTCAGGCTTTTCAGAGCTTCTCCCTAATGGTTTTTTTCAATGCCTGATAATTTTATAGTTTGGTGAATATACTAATTTAACATGAAAATCCAAATAACAAGGGAAGAGCCTAGAAACAGGAGTACCTGCTAGTTCTTATTACTTCTGTTATAGTCAGGACAATATTCTGAATATTCCTCAACTACTTCTTCAGTCTTATTCACAAAAAAACCCACTAGTTAACTCAATTGAGAATCTTCTATATACTTTTGAAGTTTCCTATTGATTTAATCTTTACTTTTACTCGATTATCAAATGTACAAATCTATAATTATTCCAAATATAAAAATAAAACATTTTAATTTGACATATTGAACATCTACTAATAAAGAAGATTTAAATGCTCAAATGCAAAGAATTAAAATACATGCATTGGTCTGGTTTGACAGCAAGCTTATAAGCTGTAATGATGCTTATATTTCATTTTCTGCTGATGGAATTCAATGGTTTAGGGGCTCTGAGTATCTAAAAATAATTAAGAAAAAGTCATATTGGAAAGACTGACATTTCAATAACAATCAATACCCTTATGACATCAGAAAAATACAGATGTTCAGACAGTATGCCAGATTCTGAGTGGATGTAGCTGTTTTCCAAACTAGGCAAGTTTCTGAAGGTAGCTAATCTGCTCTCTGAAGCAGTTACTGAAATAGAGCTGCAATGAGTTATGCCTCCCCAGGACTTTCCTATACAAAATTTATTCTACTCAAGTAAAGCTGCCTTTACAACGTAAAGCTGCCTTTACACCCTCACCATTTGAAGTTGCAGATAATGCAGTACTTTAAGTGCAAACGAGTTTCTGTGTATTCTGCTAGGTTCTTACTCTTAGCATCAGTGAAGTGTGAAGATAGGCTTGTGACTTTTGTATCATATTCCCAAGTAACTTATTAAAACTGACTCTTATGTTTTAGAGATGATTGTTAAAGTGAACAACTTCATTGAGATGAATACAGAAAATATCTTTTCCCTGAAGCATCTTTGCCACCTTTAAGGCCATTATTTGCAGCAGGACCTTATATCAAATTTGCATATGAAAAGTTGTTTTCAAAATTATGAGGTCCAGCAATGTTTTCTTGACTTCTTCCTACGTTTAAGTTACAGATTCAGTACTTCAAAAACTCATAAAGTTTGGTTGAAATCAACCAAAAATGTCTTTCTACTTTTTTTACTACTTTTCTCATGGAATCACTTTCAAGAGGTAGCAAGTATAACAAATATTTAACTTGCTAGTCTGTTACTTTATTAGTCAAAATTAGAAATGGATTTACTTTTCTTCCAAATACTTGTCACACTTGTAAGCTTGTGAGATCCTAAAGGGAAGATCTTAACAGAATATAAATCTGCTTTGTTTGCTATCAAGCAGCAAAGTACATGTTTGTTAATTTTGATCAGTTACTATCAAATTTGATGATATTTTATCAAATAGCTATCTCCTGCTCTTGAAAAATGAACTACTGGTTTATTCCGCTGAACTGAAATGACCCTCACCCCCAAAATCTCTTGTATGCAGTAGCATTTTATAGTGTGGTATTCAACTGTTGGCACATTGACTGCACCCAATCAAGGATTGCTTTACATTTGATCACATTTTGACTCAATAACATGTTGAGCTATGCAGATAATTTTTTCACATAATTTCAGTTTGGCTACAAAACAAAGAATTAAATTAAGCATAAATTAAATGGGTTTGGCTTTCTCTAACAAGAAAATTTTTCATTTGTCATGTCAGGTTTAATGGATGCATGAGAAATGCTTAATTTCAGAGGGTTTTGTGTTTTTTTTGGTTTTGTTTGTGTTTTTTTTTTTTTTTTTGTTCAAAGCAGGGGAGTTTTTCAAATAAATTCCTAAATTGCATGAAAACTTGAAACAGAGCAAGAAATAATGGTTGTGCTGATGACACATCTATTATGCTCTCAGAAAATGGTATTTAGAGAGATCAGCTGATAGGTGAAATGATATGATTTAGCCGTTTATCTCTTAGAGTATTTTTATATGGGTATTCCTCTTCTGCAAGCAGTACCCTTTGCCTTGCGTGACACGGTACTACCCAAGTTGATGGATAGTTTAGTTACTCTAAAACTTAATCAGTGTTAATATGTTTTATACAACATTAATAATTTTGAATAATAAACATTAACTGTTACTAAATAGACTTTAAAATAATTTCAGTTCAAAGATAAAAAATAGGTTTTTTTTGTAATATGTTGCACATGACTAGCTATTTTTGTATTATTTGTAACAATAATTGAAACATTAAATACTTCCTAGAAAGATTATCCATTATATTAAACTTTTGACTATCACTAATCAAAGATGTATATGAATATCTTTACCTAAAGCCAATTCCTAGTCATATATGTTCATGTTTCCATTATATTAATTTGAAAGGAGCTACTGCAGAGAATGAAGGGAATGCATGACTCTTGGTTAAATATTAAGGTCTCAGGATTTTGCTCATACTTTAATTGTACACTGTGTAATGAGAGAAACACTTACACATGCACATTTTGTTTACATTTTATATTAGAAAAATTAAGGAGACTTCTAAAGAGCTTTCTGAAACTGAAAAAATTAATTTTTATGATGTATGCATTAGAAAAGTAGACAAAGTCAAATATCTTGGTTTAGTTAATAGCATTTTTGATATAATAATAGGAAATACCCATTTAAGGACAATCTAGCCTGAGGTAGGAACAGGAATTACATATACAGCAGAGTTTTCTGATCCTAAAATACATTCCAGCCTCTTTTATGTGCAAACCACATAAGAGCAGGTGGTAATAGCTGCTAAGAGTCCATCTTATTAGCATTGCTGCTTTTAAAAATAATTAATTCCCAGATCTGTACCTAAGGAATAAGATTGTATAGAACTGAGGTAATTGAGAAGACCTGTGAGAAAGTAAGATGAACATATGAAACCAGTCCCCTTCTTTTACCTAATATACACTGTCCTTCCCAGACCTAACCATATCTTTGTAAAGCAGTGAGCTTTGGGGGCTGTGACTTTGAGCCAGTGCTTGCCTTCTCTGTGTTTGTCAGCACAAGAGTTACAGTGTCATGAACAGAAATTTCTTTTCCAGTGCTGGACGGCAGAAAGGGAAGGCAAAGAAAGTGTAAACTTCTTGGTTTATTGCTGATGCAGAAAATCTGCATTTTATAAGAATCAAGAAAACATAAGCAATTGCCAAAATGGTTATTTTGGACGTCTGTATTAGTTCTGTTATTCCTCTGTGCAGCAAAAAATGTCACTGTAGCACACATTTCTTGAATGATGAAAAGAATATATGTCAGTTTTGTGTCATTTCTTGTTTTAGGAACTTTTCCTCCACCAACAAAGTTTTATAAAATGTTTGTAATGAGCTGTGAATTCAGCAAAGATTGCATGGATGAATTTTAGTGTAAGTTGGAATGACAAATTGCAGCTGTAGAAATCGTATTCATGATGGTCAAATACACTCCACAAAGGCATGTGTGTGCACGTTGAACAGATTATCTGCCAAAAGGGAACGTAGTGCAGTTGACTATAGCTGTACTATAAAATCTCTTTATGTACCAGTGGCATTTAGAAATTTGTAAAATCTTTGTAGAAAGCAGACTTGCCAACTGTTGACATGTTTTCTAAAAAAGCCATTTCTGTACATGTAAGCACTTGGTATCAGCTGCTTCACAGGGTCAAGTTTAAATGAAATGAAATGTGCAATAATCCTGGCCATTAACAGTAAGAAAGTTAAATTCAAGTCAAAAACAATTAGTCTAAGTTTAATTTCATTTTAGGTCATCTGCTAGGAAACTATGGTTATCTGTGTATTAGAAAAGTTTAGGGCACAAAAAGGGTTTCCTTAGTGGGCAGAACCTATAATGCTCCATAAAATTAGGCTCCTCTAATAAGTCTGTATACATTTAGTTTCTGGTCTGTGTCTTTGAAGGTGGTTCATACGTTTGCTCTGACTGTAGAAGCAAAAGTTCTGGTACATGAGTCTCTGATATTGCGGGAGAAGGATCCAAGTCTCCAGTCCATGATGAACTCTGTTGTGTGAGCCAGGATTATCCAAATATCTGAGGGTTTTGGAAAAATATTTTTAATTTACTAGAGTATGTTGGAATTTCCTGAATGCTGTTTCATAACTGGCAGAGGATGTATTTCTGGAAAATCTATTTGTGGTATTAAGAGCAAAAAGTGTGAAGAAATTCAGAAGAAAATTTGGGCACTAGAAAGCATTAGAGAGAATCATCAGGGGTATATTTACTAATCAGTGAATGCATATGGCTCGCTGAACTGTATCATTTTACATAGGCGGGTAATACCTTAACTGGCATACAAAGGAAAAGATACCTGAACATCCTTAGTATACAGAGGCGTTAATTACTCAGTTAACTAATACTTTTTTGTTTGTGTTTGGATTTTTTTTTGGTTTTTTTTTTTTTTTAACTCTGTTGGATTAGAACTGAAGTATCAAGGCCTAAGATTTTTGCCAGCTTTGCCATTTGATTCATCTTCAGTTTTCTGATTAGGAGAGATCCCAGGCATTTCCTGTGTCTGGGATTTTGAACTAATACTTGAGAGAGGAAAAAATTTAATTTGGGAAAATTTGAGGCATCTTGCTTGCTTTGTTGTACTTTTGTAATTTTTCACAGAAGTGAATTCAATTTTCAGCTTTGAAAAAAAGACAAATGCTTTGAGACAGGACCTTTTATTTAGTTCTTTGTAAGCTTTCTGCTAAATCAGAGGGTAATATGCATATTTTTGTAAAATAATTCTTTGTATAATGCATTTCATCTCATTGGCTCAGTTATTTATAAAATGTGCATTCCTAATGATTGTTTTTAATCTAAGATTCCTTTTGTTTGTGGTTTAGTTATGTTAAAAGGAAGTGCTGAAAATGAAAGACAGAAAAAATAATTTATCAAATGAATCATATGAGAAAACTCTGTGCAAAAATTCAGCAGTTCTCATTTAACTCCTAATTGGAATATTTTCATGAAAGATTGTCTACCTTAATTATTCTAGTTTACCAGAGAACTAATAATAAGAAAACTTATGTAGCTGATTGTATTTGATCTGCTGCCATTAAAATATCTATGCTCAAATGTAGTTCCTCATCTAAAATACAGATTACAATGAAGTGAGAGAGAGCATGAAGAAAGTAAACATAATGAGAGGATAGTTTGGTATGGCCTAAATGTCTAAAACTGGCTAAAATTTTCATGCTAGAGAAATTGAAAAATGCAGTCATCCTGAGTCCTAAATATCATTGAAAATTAATTGCAAACAGAAAATAAAAGTATACTGTTGAATAAGGGTTATATTACAACAGAGAAATGTTACTTATTTGACAAAACCAGGTACTATTATTGTACTTTCTTGTATTTGTTTGTTTGTTCTTTTACAGAATCACAGTCTTTAGAAAAATAACTGTTACCCTTTTTGAGGGAAAGATCTAATGGCATTTTTTTTGGGAGAATTCATTTTATAAAATCATTTTTTGAGATCTGCTTAAGTATCTCTCTTTTGTGGTTTATAAAGTGAACCTGAATATTCATGTTTCAGTTAAGTTTCTAAATAAGGTAAAAGGAATACAGTAAAATAGTTTAAGTCTGAAGCTCTATGTCAGTGAGTTTCATAGAATCCTAGAATGGTTTGGGTTTGAAGTAACTTTTAGAGGTCATCTGGCCCAACCGTACTGCAATGAACAGGAATATCTTTAGCTCGATCATGTTGCTTAGAACCCTGTCCAACCTGACCTTGAACAATTCCAGGGATGGGAACTTTTATGGTTGTTCAGTGTCAGGAATCCAGAAATTCTAAACTAGAACTTTTATTTGTGGTCAGCACCAGGTAATTTTTTAGGTGTCAAGTTGCATCTATCTTATCAGTGTAAAAGCTGTTTATTGGAAGAACATGGACTACAGAATTTGCAGATCAACTAAGTTATCTGCAGATGAAGTATTTTGCATTTGTTGGCAGGAATTTCTGTATCCAAGTACTTTCAGCTACAGAAACCCAGTACAAGAGAACTTTGGAAGCAAATCCAAACTGCTCTGCGTAACTGTTTGGACTTTTGGCCGTGACAAAATAAACGATGGTGCTGCAGGCATATTATGAAAGAGATACAAAATTGCAAAACACTTTTGGGTTTGGCTTGTTAGTTGAGCTTTAAAGGAAAAATATTCATATATCACTAATTCATAAAATATATTTACAAGAAACAGAATTTACTAATATAAAGGCTGGGAGGAGCCTCAGCTGTAGGTACCATGAGATTGTGGACTTCACTATATGGTGAGGAGGAAGCAGGGAAATGAGTAAGAGTGCAGCCATGGTCTTCAGAAGAGCTAACTTTATCTTCTTCAGGGATTTTCTTGGAATAATCACATAGGAACATGTGGGAAGAGGAGTCCAAGATATATTCAAGGTTGGTTGATATTCAAGGATCACTTCCTCCAGGCTTAAGAACAATGCATTCTAATAAGCAAGAAATTGGGCAAAGGGGAGAAAAGACCTCCATGGGTGAATAGAGAACCTCTGTCATTCCTCAAGTAGGAGGAGGAAATACACAGGAGTTGGAAACACGGTGGGGCCACTAGGATGAATTTAGAAATGTTTTCAGAGAAAGTAGAAATGGGGATAAGCCCAAGGCCCATCTGGAATTAAATCAGGTCAAGGGTGTCATGGACAGCAAGAAGGGCTGCTTTAAAAACACCAATAACAAAAGGAAAACTAAGGATAATGTGGACCCATTATCACCAGGGTGAATACGCTAAATGCAGGCAGGGTCCTGGTGATCAAGGATGCAGAGGAGGCACAATTACTGAAATACTTCTTTGCATTGGTCTTCATTGACAAGAACAGCCCCTGGGAATCTCTGACCTAGAAGGGTAAAGGAATGTTAGAAGACTTTCCCTTGGTCAAAGAGGATTGGGTTAGAGGACACCTAGGAAATTTGTCATCCACAAATCCATGGGCCCCAAGGGATGTATCCATTACTGCTGGGAAAACTGGTGGACACAGGGATGAGGACACATGGTCATTTTTGAAAGGTCATGGTGATGGAGAGACATGTTTGAGACATGTTTTGCAAGAAAGCAAAAGTTTCCCCAGTCTTCAAAAATAGCAAGAAGGAGGATCCAGGGAACCACTGGTCAGTCAGTCTCAGCTCAATCCCTAATGACCAGCTCATTCTGGAGGCCATCTCTAACCACAGGGATTACAAGAAGATGATCAGGAGTAGTCAGTATGGATTCGTTAAAATTGAATCATGCATGATCAATCTGAATTCCTTCTACAGTGAAAAGTGAAACAACTATCTGGATGGATGATGGGGGAGAGAAGTGGATATTGTCAGTCTCAGCTTTATCCAAGCTGTTGACAGTGTCTTTCCCAACATTCTTGTAGGCAAACTCAGGAAGGATGGACTGGATGAGTGAACAGTGAGGTGGATTGAGAACTGGCTGAGTGGCAGATCCCAGAAGGTCATAATCAACAGCACAGGGTATGGTGGGACCCGTGTCATTGGTACTGTCCACCAGGGCTCCATATTGGGCCCACTGGTATTTAAAAAATTCATCACTGACTTGGAGGAAGGGGCAGAGTTCCCTGCAGACACAAAGCCAGGAGGAGTGGCCCATACCCCAGAGAGCTGTGCAACCCTTCAGAAGGGCCTGGACAGGCTGGAGAGACGGGCAGAGAGGGACCTTCTGCAATTCAACAAAGGCAGGTGCAGGTCCTGCTCCTGGGCAGGAACAGCCCCCTGCAGCAGCACAGGCTGGGGGCTGAGCTCTTGGAAAGCAGCTCTGTGGAGAAGGACCTGGGGGTCCTGGTGGAAAACAAGCTGTCCATGAGCAGCAGTGGCCAAGAAGGCCAATGGGATCCTGGGGTGCATTTGGAGCAGCAGTGCCAGCAGGCCAAGGGAAATGATCCTGCCCCTCTACTCAGCCCTGGTGAGGCACATCTGGAATTCTGTGTCCAGTTCTGGGCTCCTCAGGACAAGAGAGACTTGGAGCTCCTACACCAAGTTCAGTGAGGGGCAACAAAAGTGATTTAGGAACAGGAGCATCTCTCTTACAAGGAAAGGTTAAGGGAGCTGGGCCTGTTCAGTCTCAAGAAAAGACTGAGAGGGGACCTCATCAATTTCAGTATCTGGAGGGAGGGTGTTAGACGATGGAGCCAGGCCGTTCTCAGTGATGCCAAGCAATAGGATAAGAGACAGTGGGCAGAAAGTGAGGCACAGGGAGTTCCAAGTGCACATGAGGAAGAACTTTACTGTGACTGAGGAGCACTGGAACAGATTGCCCAGAGGGGCTGTGGAATCCCCCTCACTGAAGATATTCTAGAACTGTCTGGACAGAGTCCTGTGACATGCACTCTAGGATGACCCTGGCTGAGCATGGAGGTTGGACCAGATGACCTACTGTGGTCACTCCCACACATTTTGTGATTCTGTGATTATATTAATATCATTCTAGTATTATTAATACTAGTAAATGGTCATAACCCATTTAAAGTGTCGATATCCTTATCTCAAGCTATGCTAAGTTTATTTCTCAGATTAAGGTTTAGCAACATTGGCTTCAGTCTTTCAGGGGGCTATGATCCTGATCCAATGAAGTCCGTAAGCATGTATTTAATTTAATATGAATGTATTTAAGTTAATACAAATAACCTCCTTACATTAGTTTTTCATTGAAATTTAGGTGTACATGTGAGGCCTTCACTGGATTGAGCTAAAATATGTATTGTTTTGCTGGCTGACTTTACCAGGGCAAGGGTGTCAATCAAATATCAGTGTCATAGCTGTCTGGTAGGGTTCTGTGTAAATATAATTCACAGTTCTGTGTGATATAATTCACTATGACATTTGTCTCAAATTATTGTCATAGTTTTTATATTTGGGACTTGCAATTCTGGAATTCCTCTGCCACTTTCAGTTGTATTGTTTTGAATAGTTTCTCCTTACCAAGGGGGACAGTAGCTGATTTCCTTGCAATTTACTTAAGTTAGATGGGAGGTTGTTTGACTTTTTTGATCAGGTATGAATAAAAGTGTCCATGAACATTAGCCCCCTGCTTGCACACACACTTTAGTAGAAGTAGTAATTGTTCAGGGCCACTCTGGCTTAACCAGAGGATGTAACAAAACACTACTGTGGTAAGGTGAGACGTGGCTAAAAGCAAATCTGCCAAAATATAATTAAAGTAAATGGAAACCTATATTAATGAAACTCATTAAGAAGCTGATGCAGGAAGAAAATGTGGTTTGAGAATAATTATTTGAAAGCAAAATCATCAAGGCTTATTCTGTGAAGTAAAAAACAGTTGTGCATTCAATGACAGTTTGAAATTAAAAGAAGGTAAAAAATTGCAAATCAATAACAATAAAAAGTGCACTAAGCTAATGGATCCCTTGTTTCAAATTGAAAGTGACAGTTTTGAATTCTGGAGTAAATCTTTAGTGATGGCTCTTTTCATTACCACACAGCAGCCCTTGCCATTTTAGCTTCCATAGCTGTACTCACTCGGCTATGTGCTGCTTTGATCTATGACTCTATTTGCCATGCCTTTCAGGGATAGGGAAGTGGGAACTCATTACTGAAAAACACCCGAGTGATTTGGAAGATAGATTTTCATGTCACCAGCTGATCCCTGAGGCTCAACATCCATCCTTTGAACAGAAAGTTAAGTAAAACCTGAGAAGATGTTTTCCATGTTTCTCTTTTGAAAGGGACCTTGCTGACTAACTGATTTAATGGGCATATCTGTTTACAGGCACTTCTGTGTTTTCCAGTAGAGTAAATGCTTTTCCTTGTAGAGAACAAATCGCTTGGTGGTTTTTTTTGGTTCTGTCTCTTGAGTTTAGCTGTGTGATATTCCCATTATACTTTGCACTGCTGATGCTTGACTTGTAGGAGTTGAAATAATCTGAACTGATTAGAATAATCAGGATGCAATAGCTCAATATTATACCATCAGAAAAGATTCTGTAGGCAGAGGTGCTTTAGTCTCCCCCGTTTCCCTAATTTCCTTTATACTAAAAGGATAATTTTCTTTAAGACATTTGTCATAATTTTTGCTTTTTAGTACTTCTAAAATATTTTATTTAGAAAAGAAAAATCTGATGCACCCTATGTTTACTGGTATATTAAAGCATGTGCTTCAAGACAGCAGCTGGGTTGCATGAATAATTAGTTTTGTTTTGTTTCTCAGGATAAATAAAGGATGACTCCACCAAAAATTACACAAGGCTTATGTTTTAACTTTATTAAAAATATTCTTATTTTTTATGTTTTTAACAATAATGTCTATCATTTTTGTAGTGAATGTGTGAAAAATATATGGTTGTGAGAAGACATAACCAACTTTGTAAAACATTAGAAGACTTTGAAATAAATATTTCTATGAACACTTTTTCAAAGTAGCCATAAAATAATAATAATTTGTTCCATTCTACAAACAGAATAAATCTTCTGCTTAATATGTGGTAGACAGCTACTCTGCTATCATGTAAAATATTGGAGGGCATTAGATTGGATAATCTAATGATTGGTGGAAATAGTGGGGTTCACTTTGATATTGTCTAAATCATTTAGACAATACAGATAATTGGAATTTTTTGGGAACTTAATTATTTCTAAATATATTATATGCCTAATTCCTTTATCCTTGAATTTGGGGTCTAGTCCTCTGCCTCTGCAGTTATGAGTTTTAGATGATTCATGCACCCATTCCCCCAGGAAAAAAAAAGGTTAAAATGAACCGAGGCTGAGAGAGTTGGGACTGTTTAGCCTGGAAAACACAAACTTCAGGAGGGAAATGTATTAATGACTATGAATACCTTAGAGGAGACTGTAAAGAAGACAGAGACATGCTCTTTTCATCATTGCCCAGTAAGAGGACCAGAGGCAAGAGGCAAAGAGTCAAACTGGAACACAGGAAGTTCCCTAAGAACATCAGAAAGAGCACTGGGATAGGTTGCAGTACTGGAATAGGTTGAAGTACTGGGAAAGGATGTCATGGAGTCTCCCTCTTAGGAGATTTTTCAGGAGCCATCTGGAGACTGTCCAGCATATGTGTTAAGATGTTAGTAGAGCTTTGTCATTGTTTGGTGATGCAGTTGAGCTTCCACCAATGGAAGCAACAGTGTTGCTATTGATTTCAATGACAGAAGTAGGTGCTTAGTTAGGAGTTTTATTTTTTATTAATGTTGTGCATACCTTATTAAAGAAGAATTAGAACTGGGAACTTCAATTTGAATGTTGTATTTCTGGTTTAGCTGATAGTTTGGCCTGTGACCTGGGGCAAACTGTTTTAATAATTTGTGCCTTCATTTTGCAATTTGTAGAACCCAGACAATAAAATGTATCCACCTTGCAGGGATGTTGTTTCAATTAGTGCTTGTGAAGTGCTCCAGAGATAAAAGACCGTGTAGCAATAGGAACTGCTGTTATTTTTTTATCATTATAATAATATGTGTTAGCTCTGTGAAATTAATCTTTATCTTATAAAAGATAAAGATTATAACTCACTCCTGGCTACCTCTCTATGCATTATAATTTCCTCTATATACTGAAGATATATGTCACATTGGCGTATTTTTGTATGGAATTTTATATCTCTATGCACTGTGTTTCATGAGATAATAGATATTTTTAAAGCTGGTGGAAATAATTCTTGCTTATTGACTGTAGTGATTTTACTTGGGTGAGGTTATATTTTTTAGCTATTTTTAAAATGTATTATAATTAATAATTAATTGTTTTTAAGTGGGACTAAAATAAAACATTATGTCATATGGCTTTATAGGATTTTTTGAAGTGTACCTGTATGAAAATGATAATGTGCACTTCCTTTAGTGACTGCATTATTGCATATCAAACCTTAGAATAGGTACAATGTGTCACCTTGAAGAATGAAACTTATTTACTGCACACAATGTCTAATATATTACTTTTATTGTATCTGAATTAAATCAGGGTTTGTTACATGACATTTGCTTGCAGGGCTGAATCCCTCAAGTATTAATCAAACATATTGCATAATGCCAAAACTGTTTTGAAGAGAAAAAGCTATACAAAGTAGTATTAACAATAGGTGATGTGGTGTCTACTAATTGATGTTCTTGCCTTATGTATCAGATCACTTTTAGTGGCAGGTAACTTGGTGAATGATGAAGGGCCTGGAGGGGAAAACATATGGGGAGGTTGAGATTTCTTGGTCTGCTTGCCCTGGAGAAAAAGAGACTGAGGGGGGAGACCTCATTGTGGCCTGAGCCTTCCTCACAAGGGAAATCAGGGGGGCAGACACTAATCTGTTCTCTGTGATCACAATAAACTGTGTCGGGGGATGTTTAGTTTGGATATCAGGAAAAGGTTTTTCACCTAGAGGGTGTTTGGGTGAACAGGCTCCCCAGGAAGTGGCCACAGCACCAAACCTCACAGAGTTCCAGAAGTGCTAAGACAACATTCTCAGGTGCATGATGTGACTCTTGGGGCGTCCTGTGCAAGGCCAGGGTGTGGACCTGATGATCCTTGTGGATCCCTTTTTACTTAGGTTAGTCTATGGATCTCTCCATCATGTGCAAATATTTTTCTATAAATATTATCAGCTAATATTAATTATTTAAATTGAATTATATCAATTTATCATTGATTGTTTAAAATTGTTTCATGCAAATTATATATTTTTTGCACACTGTTATTTAGATAGCATAAATAATAAGCAGATATGTAAAGAATATATTTGGTTGTGAAATCTAATACATTTTTAATTGTTTTGCTGTATGTAGTTATCATATAATGGTCAGCCAAAGTTACTACTAGCTCATAAAGACAAGTAGATGATGGCCGAGTGATTGCTGCAGAAACTAACAGGGACTTCAGTTAAGGTGTTGCTGCTTTGAGCTGTATTTTTGGCCAGTCTCTGTCCTCTCATCTCTTGGACCACAGGACCGATTTTTCAGTGAATCTCAGAAGGAGTTTAATGTGGTTTGTGTGGTTTTGAGTTAAAACATTCAATATCCTTCCATGCAGCAGTTTGCAGTAGCAGCGGAGGAGCGTTACCTACATATTACTTCTGTTGTTGGGTGGAAAGCTGTAGCAAGGAGGTTGTTAGGGTGAAAAACAGAAAGCTACACAGTCATAGGGGCTTTTTGCAATTGTTTGACCAAAGCCAGATTTATACTTCTTTTGATTTAATTTAAAAAGTAGGTTCATAGTTAAGTGCCGTGACATGTTTATGTATCTGTGAGTACAGGTATCTATAAAACTATTTGCACTGTGAAGATTGAATCCTGAGGTGAATATTTGCAGACTGAAGTGACTTTTTCTGATCTAGATGAATTATTATGCTATTTCATTTCTAAGGGGATGTTTTTTCATCAAAATCCATGTCATTTTACAAGTATGTTATACTGCTAATAATGAGTAATAGGAGAGTAATTAAGCATCGCTTCTGCCACAAACAAATATTGTACCATATGTTTTTCATTAGTACTTCAGTTTCTTCTTTTGCTTTAGTTTTACACATTGAAATAAATGAAGCACTAAATAAAAGGAGTCTCTAATGTCATTAATGTTGCCACTTTTACTTTGAATGGATGTTTTGCAACCATTTTAACCTCAAGCAAAGAAGCTGTTGCCCCACTCAGCCTAACTTAATTGATGTCACAGCTGAACAGAAGTGATTCATCCACAGCAACTCTGTTTTCATGAAGTTAGATACATAATGAGATAAAGAGTACATTCAAGTCATGCAGAGTATTTAATCTGGAAGTTAAAGTGTCTACTCACAAAATAAGACTTTTAACAACTGACAATTTTGATCTTGAATGTGCTTCTTTTCTACTTGCACAAGCATTAAAATATTTCAATGGTCTGTACTTATATTTTGCAAGACAGGCTTCAGAAGACAGTTCTTAGTCTCCCTGTAAGAAAAAATAAACAACACAAAAAAACCCCCAGAATGCTCTGAAGTAGAAGAAAGCTTGATTAAGGTCTTTCAGAATATTTGAACTTGACAGAAATATTGTTCTCAGTAGAAGCTTTGCCTTGGATTGAAATGGAGTCAGGGTTCAATCTCTTAAGTCTAAATATTTCTCACTTTATCCAAACTGGGAAACTGAAGTAAGCTGTGAAAAAAAACCAAACCTGTAATTCAGACATTGAATTTGTGGTTTGGTGTTTTCTTCAACTATGGAAAACACTTTTTAGCAACCATATTAATCCATTTGCTTTCCTGGTAATGTTTCAAAATCCCTCTCTAGTCATCAAGTTGTGTCTTCGTAAAAGGGTGTTAGTTGTTCCTTTCCTTCTTTCCCTCTTTCCTTTTTTTTCCCTTCCTATTGCCAATCATACATCAAACTGGTGACTTTGATGTCAAATACAATATATTAATAGTTTGGCATAGTTCTTGTCCTGCAGTCTTTTAACAGTGTTTTCTTCCATGTGAGTATTTTTAATTGGGACACCAATAGGAATATTATTCATTACTGAGTTGTATGTATCATGCATGTGACTTACTTTTTTTTTTTCCTTTCACTCACCTGCCTATATTTAAAAAAAAGATGAAAAAAAAGATGATTTTTTTTAGCAAGGTATTTGATTGATTTTAAAGTGAATTTTATGAAAGAAAACCTGTCAGGATTGGCAGGTTTCTGAAAATACTTTGCAGCGAGTTGCATTTGCTAAAACAGTATTAATGAAAGTCACAAAGATCCATTCATTCGATAATAATGGAATTATGCGTTTTACTTACGCATTGTCCATTAAGAAAAAATCACTTCACTTCTGCTAAACATTTTTTTTGATGCCCAATGTTTTTTTATGTCTTCCCAGGAATATTTTTTGTTGAGATGTAAGTAAGAATTAAGTATTGCATTAAGTAAGAATAGCATTGCAGGTCTTGTAAGAGACAATAACCTTTGTGCAGAGTTGGACTGCCAGCTTCCCAAAGTTGTAAGATATTAAACTCATGCTCAAGTGGGACTGTATTTGAGCTCTACTTAAAAAGGCTGGAAAAGTCACTCCATTCAAACTGAAAAAGAGATTTGCGAAGTATGAAGGGCAGAAAGAAAGGAGAGCATAAATGGAAGAGAGGATACAATGCATGCAAGCCTATTTCATAGAAAGGACAGGGGAGGGTCCAAATGAAAAATGAAGCTTGTACAATCTTTACGTCTGGTAATGTTAGTGAATTACCCTCTGATGGTATAAACAGATGAGTCAGAAACAGGATGATGGAACAGATTTCAGAATAATGAGTTAAATTTTTAGTATAGCTAACTGCTGGTTTATCCTGCTGTTGGCACAGTAATTTATACAGAGTGATGGTGATTATTAAAATGGTAATCAAAATTATGAATCATATATGCTTAATGAGACATTTGATGTGAGATGCAAGTTTGCATTGAAATGAAGCTCCATGTTGCAGAGTGAAGGGAGTAGCCCACCATCACAACATTTCTGAGAGTATCAGTTAATGAAAGAAATGGCACAATTCTGACCAGGTGTAGTATGGATTTTCTTATTGCAATTGAATTCATTGTTACTTTGGAAGAAAGACAAGAAAAGCTGTATAGGCTCTTGTCATCTTAAAGTGTTTATGTGGCCTGCAGAAAGTACTGAAACTCTCAAGTTAAAAGAATTAAATTAAAATTAATCTAATTAAATTATGTTATTGAGAAAATATCATGTTGCTTTTGCTCACAAAAACATGTTAATGTTGTTATTCAAAAAATGCTTATGTTCACATTCATGAATAATTTTCTAGTCTTTTTTTAGCAGAATATTTTATCCTGAAAAGGTGCCAATCTGCCAGAAAGTCCAAATTATTTTATTGAATTTTCATAATCTAAATTAATGTCAAGAGTAAGATTTTTTGGATGGTGAAATGTCATTTCTATACAGTATTTACCTCTTAATCACTTGAGGAAAAAAACCAAATAAATCCCTATGGAGCATAGGGTTTTTCTTATGGAGCATTTTTGTCCAGTATTACATGAGAGGGGCAAGTTAGAGGCTACCTCTTTATTTGACGGATGCAATATTTTTTTTTTCCCATTAAAGAAAGGCTGTCCATTAGAGTACACTCTGGGATTGCATTATATATAGATAGAGTAATATAATTATTGTTCCTAGAGCAGAATTAGAGGAAATTTATCCTGGCAGAAAGGAAGTAGATTTGTGGTTTCCAAATTATTGATAACAAATTATTTCTATAGGCTGAAAAAAAGAAACACTGATTTCATTAAAGATTTCTGTAGGGAATTTTCAAATCATCCCGAAGTGTGTTGGTCTGTGAAGGTACTAAGTAGTTTGTAATACATATTTTACTTGGGATTTCTCTGACATTACATCATATAATCAGGGATGCTGCAATTTTATGTTGTTATATTTAATAAAATATGAAAGCTCCAGTACAAAAAACATGCATTCCTTAAATAGCAGATTCATTTAGAACTGAGTAGTTGTGCTCAGTGGTCATTAACATCAAGCAATGCCAATTCATTTGTGCTTGTTTGTTCTTTGTTGGTTGGGTTTTCTTTTGTTGTTGTTTGTGGTTTTTTGCTTGTTTGGGTTGTGGTTTAGCTCCAGCTGGCAACTAAGCCCTATACAAGGGGATGTGGGAGAGATTTAGAAGAGCAAAAGAGAATAAACTTGAGGGTTGAGATAAAGACAATTTAATAGGTAAAGCAGAAGCTGTCCTCCAAGGAAAGCAAAACAAGGGATTAATTCACTGTTCCTGTGGGCAGGTTTTCAGCCATACCCATAAAAGGCAGTGCCCCATCATGTGCAATGGTTACTCAGGAAAACAAACACTATCACTCCAAAGGTCCCCATGCTACCTTCCTTTTTCCCCAGATTTATATGCTGAGCATGACAACGAATGATCTGAAATATCCCTATGGTCATTTGGAGTCAGCTGTCCCAGCTGTGTTCCCTCCCAACTTCTTAAGCATCTCCAGCCTCCTTGCTGGGGAGAAGCAGAAAAGGCCTTGAAACTGTGCAAGGGCCACTCAGCAATAACAAAAACATCTCTGTATTACCAACCCTCTGCTCAGCACAAATCCAAAACACATCCCCCTACCCACCACTTGGAAGAAAATTAACTCTGCCCCATCCAAAACCAGCAGAGTTTTCTTTTTCTTTATATTGGTCTTTAATGGTGACCAAGAGGTACACAGACTATTTGTGTGTATTTCTGTCATTTGTAAAATTGGTCAAACTCCTGTGAAGATTCCTATGTGTTAATTCAGGTTACAATTCAAGGTTGGGGAAAGAAACAAAATGACATTTTTTATACTTAGCTAGAATCTCTGTAAAATACTGCTAGACATTTCCATAAATTTTGATGGAAATTTTAAATGAGTGTTCAAATTCAGGAATCACTGTGTGTGACCGTGTTCACAGGGGTTCTTGGATGAGGGAAGAGACGAGAATGTTGACTCCATGATCAGAAGGCTTGATTTATTATTTTATGATATATATATATATATATTACATTATAACTATACTAAAAAGAAAAGAAAGAAAAGGTTCCTCAGAAGGCTAAGCTAGGAATAGAAAAGAATGAAAACAAAAGGCAGCTCTCTTGGACTCTGTCCGAGATAGCTCTGTCTTGTTGGCCATTAATTATAAACATCCAAGGGGGCCAATCACAGGTGGATTGGCCTGTCCTGTTGCATTCCAGGACAGCAGCAGATAACCATTGTTTACATTTGTTGCTGAAACTTCTCAGCTTCAGCAGGAAAATCCTAAAGAAAAGATTTTCACAAAAAGATATCTGCGACAATTGTGTAGTTCTTATGTCTGTTCTATTTGTTGTGGAACTACTAAGTTTTCATCACTTGGAGTTATCCGATCATGCTTTCTTAATATTCACTACTCTCTGCCAGCCCCCATCCCACTCTTCTGCTCACAGAACTATTTTCACAACTTAGTTCACAATAGTGTGGATGATTTCAGGAGAGGAAGAATAGTACAACAGACTTTACTCTCCAGTACGGATATTTGCTATGCAAAGTTCAGAGAATCAGAAAATTAGTGTTAAAAGTGGTTGAGATATTTCTCTGTAGATAGCAATGGAGCAATTGTATTAAGTGTCATAGTTTCTGTTATCGCTTTTCTGAAGATGACAGCACTATAAAATGCTGCCAACATTTGTATGGTACCATAAATGTATCTAACAACTGGCCTTCATCTTCCCTTATACCAAGAAATGAATTAAGTATGTTTACAGTTGGCAGCAATCCATTTCAGTTCTGGGATATAGCACTGGAATTGTGCTTCTCCCCATCCTTTTCTCTGATGCCCTTTTATGTGCATGATGACATTTGCACTTTTGTGCAATGCAAAAGTTTATAGCCCCTTTCTATATGAAAGAAAATTGTAAGCCTTTGTCTTTTGACAGTAGAAGAGAATTACTGATCATTTAAATATGCACTTTGTCCAAATAACTGATTCATATGAGTATTCATAATGTCTTTTGTTAGTTTCAGTGAAAAAGAACATGAAAAATACAGAGACTCACACTTTAAAAAATATTATTAAGATATATGTTTCAGAGTAAAAGCAAATATCCATCATTGTTCCTCCTTTCCAAGTTTTCCTGTAGTAATTCAAGCCAAAAAGAAACTAAACAACGTAGTAGTAGAAAAATGCCTGAGATTTTTACATTGTTTTTCTTGTACGTTTAGTGTTGCACCATTGATCTTGTATTGGCTCAAATAATGAAAATCAGTTTCATGAGGTACTTATTCTACAACAACTTAATTACTCTGCAAAAATTATGCTACAATTTTCATCAAATATAGTGCATTTACTGTAAAAAAAATTGGGATGGAATTATGGTTGATTCAAATGTTTGCCATGTGAGGCATGACACATATGGAGAGACGGGTATAATTTGTGGCAAGAGAGCAGGTAAAGGTCCATTGAAGATTGTGCCTCACTCTCTGGACCAGTCTGGATTGCTTTTGCTATACAGAAAGAGAGGGTGAACAGGATATGCTCCATTTAAAGGTAGAAAGCAGTAATTTGTTGACAGAGACATGAAGGATTAACTAGAATTAGCAATAAGCTTAGGCTGACCACTAACATGCTTCATCACCCTCGATGAGGCAATTAGGGGTGGGGCAGGGTCAGCTGCTGCTGCTCTGTAGAATAGGATGGTCTGTGATGTTCTTGTATTGCCATGTTCTAGCTCTGTTTTCCCCCTTAGGTATTTATACATTTCATTGCATCAGTGTTCTTTTCTCTTGAATCCTGAGCTGCCTCATAGCTCTTTTCTTCTCTATTTTACCTCTGCAGCTTTACCTTTCACGTCTCACTTGACTATAGGCAAAGTAGTTTGTCACAGCTCCTTCCTGTAAATGAAAGGGTTTCTTAAAAGTCCTAGCCAATGTTATGCCCAAGTCAAAACAAATATGGAGTCAAAGAAAAATGAACCCCTCCAGAGAGAAATAGAGATCTATTTTTGGATTTCAGGGACTGATCTACAGCTCAAACCTGAAGTGATCTTCATTCTATTAAGTCAATAGGAGTGTTACTGTTGAACTAATGAGGCCAAAAATTTCCTCTTAAGTCTCTAGGTGCTCATTCCTGAGACTTTTCAGCAATTACTCTGCTTAACTGCATTTTAAATTAATAATAGTGGTTTTATTTGGATACACATGTAATGCTGCTTGTTGACAGATGATGTGCATATATGTTTTTTTTTAAGATGTACATTTTGTAACTCATTTAACCAATAGAAAGGTGACTTTTTTTCCCCCAAGAGCTAACCTAATTTTTAGAGGCAGGATTCCACAAACATTTTAGATTCTTGAAGAGTCAGAGAAAAGTAACATGGACACAAATTTAGGTTACAGTAGAAAAGAGTTGATATACTTATAAACAGGTTTGTATTTGAGCTGCCCAGGGTGAAACTTCTGTTCTGAATGTTTCCCTTCTTGATTTCCAGAGTACCATAACAGGTGCAGTGGCAAGGTTGCCAAATGGATTGATATTTTCCTTGTCTTTCATTTTCAACTCTACACATCTCATCCATTGTGTGTTTCTACAATATTTGTTAGCATACTCTTCCCTCTCAACTTTGAACCAGTACCAGGAACTGAAAGCAGTGGCTGAAGAAGAGACATGATTGGGAAATGAACCACTGAGTTTGTAGGAGTATACAAAACTCTTAAGTCTCTCATCTAGCCATGACCTGCTTGTCACAGAATGTCAGTGTAATATCCTTCCTGCTAATGTGTTGACTCTAATCTGTCTGCATGGGGAAAAAAAAAATATTAAAACTGCTGTAAGCTCTGCTTTTGGAATCTATCCAGAAATATTTTTCCTTAGGTTTGTAAGAAATAGCTGCCAGGACTCCATGAGTCCCTAAATGTCCTCCTCATAAACATTGCATTAATAATGTGCTTGGTCAGCAGTTTTACAGAGAACTGATCCAAGGATATACAGAGAGTAAGCCAGGATATGAGTGACAAGGCTAGACTTCCTGCCAAAAACAGAAAAAAGAAAAAAAAAGTCTTTGTTTCATGCTTCATTTTCAGAGCTAGTTCAGCTGATTGGTCGTGAAAGTGGAGTATATGCTCTTGGTATCTGCAGTATCACCTGTCTTTCCTCTTAATCTATTGAGAAGTTTGTTTGCAAGTCTAGAGCTTTTCCTCTCTGTCATAAACTTGTGACTGGGCAAGCCCACCCCCTAAACTTACATCTCAGATGCATATTTCTGAGAAGTTTATAAAGTCATATCAACTTTTAAAATTAAATAAAAGTTATACCAGCATCCATTGTATCTGAATTTTCGTTCATATAAAAATGGTTAAGTGAATGCAGGAAGAAGAGAAACAGACAGAAAGTGAAAAAAACTATAAAGCAAATGCTATGGACTGAATTGCCTGACCTAAACTAGATCAAATTTCACGTCTGTTTTGCAACAAAATAAATTGTGTATTAGTAGCTTTTGCAAAAAATTGAGCACCATTGGATGACAAAACTTTAAAGAGAGCTAAAATCTATTTACTAGTGGCATATGTGATTCAGTAGGTGGTGCTCTTCCCTCTACAGATCATTTATGAATCAAACATTGAGGCTGCGATAGACTGATGCCTCATACACCTTGACCCCAGACATCTGTGTTTTTTTAGTTATTCAATAGACCATGTCACAACAATAATGACAGTAAGGATTAAGAGCATGTTTCAGATGAAGCTTGTTTTTTTCTATGTGTGCATATCTTTCCTTTTGTCTTGCTCCTTCCCCTCAAGTGTAAACATGAACTGGGGCCTGGATATTCTCTTAGTCCTGTGCCCTAAAGCATCTCTGACTCAAGTGACCATGTTGACTTGTTTCTGTCTCATTTGCCTAGTAGGTTTCGTAATCATAATTAGTCATATCTCTTGTATTTTCTTTTTTTTCACTGGAGGATCAGCCCTTCTGTTGCTAACAAATATCCCTTCCTTGTCTCATTGCCCTTAAAGCCCCCCTCCCACCACCACCACCAAAAAAAAAAAAAAGGCAAAAAGCCAAAAACTCTCATAATTCTCTCGGGTATGGATAACAAACTGAGTCTCATGGGTTTTCAAGTACTCACTTTTCATTTATACCTTCCTTGCAATGTTTTGCTAATAATAGTCTCTCCAGCATGTTGTTCAGAACCCAAGAAAGCAGGACACTGATGGGTGTCCAGATGGTTTCTCAGGTCTTTTCATTAATGCATTGAAAGGAATCCTAGATTTAATTCTGGATGCTTGTCAATTCTAACAAATATTCATTCCACCACTCCTTTCTCAGGCACTGCAACTACTTTTTTACACCTTTGTTTCATGTATTTGGGGAAGAGACCTCAGAAGATGATTGTGGAAAGCTGCTCATGGGAAATCTGTACATTCTTCTTGACACTCCTTTGAGTGCTATCACAAAGCAGCCACTCAGCTGTTCTCAGCATCTGGAATCTAAAAGGAATGATCTTGTACTTCCAATTTATAATGTAGAGGTGCCAAACAGGCACCATTGAATTGTTACGTCTTCTTTGACCTTACTAAGCTATGTATCAACACATAATATTTACTCAAGTTTTTCTGAGTCAACTTTAAATACAAACACATGGCACTATTTGGTGTGTTAGTAATGTTCTGTTCTCGTCTTTTTCACTTGTGCTTCAGGGGCTCAGCCACGAGGGGTGACCAAGGTCTCACAGGCTTCTCTGTCACTGTAATACAAACTTGTACACGTGAAACCATATTTCTGTAGGTGTGTGAACATAAGCTTATATGGACATAATTTTTACAGGAACACTAAATGTTTTTTTCTGTGAGGCATAGAGTCTAGCTTAAAGTCTTACATAAATGATGCACAATGAATTTAGTCTGCTAAAGTGCTTTGATGTTAAATGATTCCTGTATATGTACAGCAGTCGTCATAAAAATGTCAACTCCTGCCAGAAAATCATTATAGATTCAATTTTTGTTTTGAAGCAACATTCTTCTGGATTGTTGGCATTCATATATCTGTTGACAGTTTTTGATTTTTAATAATTATTGCATGTTTCTTATTTTTATCCTAAGTTCTTTTGTTTTGACTATAACTATGGCATTATCATGTTTCCATTAATTTTTCTTTTGAGACTGACTGTCTAAAAACATGGTAAAAGGTAAGTAGATCTTTAAGACTGTTCTAAGCTCTTGTTTTGTATGATATGTGTTACTAATAATTCCCTACAGTAAAATAATCTATGAACTTTATTATGATTGACTGATGTTTCAGAAAGAAAGCAAAACAGCTGTATATTATTTCTAATTGAAATTACCAAGCTTCTTAGCACTATGCAAGTGAGTCTTTGAAACAGAAACTATTCAATTTAGATTATATGGATTATAATTAAATCATTTTACATTTTCAGGAGCAATTGCCATCTTAGTAAGACCTTTTCAGAGAACAGTAATGCCATATGTCTTTGCTTCTATATAGGTGTATACTTTTGAAATATTTAAATCAATCAAAGTTTAATCTTAAAATAGATAAATACAACAGCACTTTCTCTATGGAAATTTTAGTAGTAATGCAATGCAATTCCTGTTCTTGAGATAAAGGAAAGATATTTTTCTTCAAATTATTTTTGTCCACAATTTTAAAGAGTGATACCAGATTGTTTGCTTAACTGAATGGTGTGTTGACTTTAGCACAGTTGCAGCAGTTACTTGACTGAATTTCTTTTGTGATCTTATTTAAGAAACATAGGATTTATTTTTATTTGCAAGATGACTGCTAATTTAGGATCCTAGAATCTGAGGTACATCACTTCAGCACATTTTGTCTTTCCACTTTCCACAGATTCTAAGTGCCCTTAATTTCTTTGAAAGTCAGTTTGAAATGCAGGTGCTTATCAACCCTTCAAAAGAGGCCATATATGACTCAAAGCTGCAGGCATTGTCATGTAAAGTTAAGAAATCTTTTGCCTTTAACAATAGTTTCTTCCAAGTGGGTGGTGATGAGAACGAGCTAGTAGTATATCTACTGACACTGTTTCTGCACTGCCGATGAGGAGAAAATTTAATTCTCCAAGGCTGTCAATCCAGCATGAAATTCAGATATTTTTAAAATTATTATTTTAGCTCTGTGAGTCATTCTGTGATACATAAGGATACGTGCAATAAATAGATAATAGGTCAGATCTAGCCAAAGTGTTTCAGTGTGACAATGAAGATGCACTTGTTATGATTTTTTGTCTTTGTGTCATTTTGCAGCAGTATTTCTAGATATGTGAAATCAATGATTCAAGTTTAGGTAATTAGACTTTAAATTCTGCTCATTATCTTCATAATAAGAAAAAAAAAAAATCCCACAAAGAAAATATAGCAAGAGTGTGTGGTTGTCATTTCAGACACAGATTCATGTCTCAGTCTGAGTCAGTTCCACTTATCATATCTGATCTCTCAAAACAAGTCCTGCAACAGAACTGATAACACATAATGCTGTATGAAAACAGAAGTACTCATGTAGATCTAAAATTCTCCATAATTCTAGTAGCAGTTTGTTTGCTGCACAAACAAGAATTTTGATTATCATTGATTTAGCCTTAATGAATACAGATGTATTTAGTCATGCAGTTATTTTGCATTTAGATATCTAGCCATAATATTTGACTCAGTGATATTGTCAGCATTGATGCTGAGAATTTAAAATGCTAAACACTGATGAGTGTTCTCAGTAGTATGTAGAAAAGTTTGTTATAAATTGTTGTTTGTTTTTTTTCCTCAGCGGAATATGTTAAAGAGTAATAATGGAGAATAAACTATATTAAGTACTTTTCTCTTACTGTTTAGCACATTGCTTCTTTTTCTTGTCATCAGAAAATTGTACCTCACAAACCTTCTTCATGTTGCAAATCTTGTAGAAGTTCTCCACCTCTTTTTTAACTTTCAAAGTTTGTGCATTGCATATCAGCATACAGCAATGTATGATACCTATAGATGAGTTAAAATCTCAGCATACACAATCTGACATAGTTAGATTTTAGAGCTGGATTCCTCTACAAATTTAGGAGATTATTTTAGAATAAGAATTATGAAATCCATTGACTGTACCAATCAGTTTAATATTTATCTTCCTTTACTATGTTGATCATAATTTAAGCTTCCTCTTGATATAGTATTTCTATCATTTTTTTGTAACTTTTCACAATATACCTATGACAACTTGCTATTAATTAGATGTTTAAAACCATATAGAGCTGCCACACTTTGTCCCACTGTAGGTGTCAGGCATCAATATCAAAAAACTAATTCCAAACTGTTCCTATCATATCTCTGAGCTGATTCAGTAGGAGAGTGAATTTAAAATACAAAATTGGTTTGACTTTCACTTCACTCTGTAGAGAATTCTTTTTAAGGGCAGGCACACAGTCATTTCAGAAATTCTGAGAGCAAGAGGAGAGGACTTGTGATTTAAAGTTAACACAGTAAAAGGTCATCAAAAGAATGAGCATATTTCTGCTAGTGAAGAGGCCTATCAGAGAAAGGTATCTGATATTGCTATTGTGTCATGAATATGTCCTCCAGAAACTAAGTAGAAGCATCTAATGGGAACAAATATTTTAACCAGTCCTAAGGAAATGGAACCAATTCATGGTTTAGCTCTTACACATGTGTTTACAACATATTCTTACTTTATGGTGATCTCTATACTCTAATTTCCTGCAACCTGTGAGTCATTCTGAGAGAAAAATGGATGAGAAAATTGCATGGTAAAAAAGCTGGCACCCTTTATTTTCCCTAGTTCTGCTATCTTTAGGAGGAAAAACAAATATGCAATTACATTTTGTTATTGGAATTTCAAGAATTGTATCTATAAATTGTGTTAGTTTTCCCCAAACAGGGTTATAAATTATAAACAACAGATCTGATCCTGTTTTTTTTTTTTTATCTTTAACTTCTGTACTGGCAAAGAGAGATTTTTCTTATTACTGTTGGCTTTTTATTGTCAAATAACTGGAGATGGTGGTCTTATAATGCAAGTTTCCAGGGACTGTTGTTGCAGTATTTGTTGAGGCAGTGAGAAAACTTTAATTTAGCTCTCCTTGACACAGCAGGACTTTTAGACACCTCAGCCTGTTTCATTCCTTGGAGGTCTGCAGACTCTGCCATCCTCTCATTCTAGTTCACATTCTTATTTTCCTTTAGTCTTCTATCACATGAAAAGTCTTAAGACACTTCATCACCTCTTTTTTGCCCATGGCAATAAATATATTCAGAAAGTGAATATACTGTATTTTTGAGTAATCTGCTTCAGACAACTCTTTTCAATGTGGTATTTAACCAAGATTCAGGCCCTATATAGGTGAAGAAATCAAGGCATAAGAAATAGAGGGGTTTGACAGTGTTGCTATGCTTTGGTGTTAAATCTCATTAATGTTTAAAAGTGAGTTATTTCTCATTCAGATTAATATAAGTGTTTTCATTTAACCTGGAGTTTTTTTTTCTCCAAACAAAGTTTTTATATTCTCTTCCCAATTATGTAAATCAAAAGTTTTTTCTCCTTTGGGTGTTGGATTCAGACAGGAGTAGGTATTTAGTTTTGAAAAATCAATAAGATTAATTCCTGACATGGAATATAAAATAATTCCATGGGAGGAAGGGAAATAGGACCTTTATTTCTATCTGTATGTTGTCTCTGAGAAGTTATTAATATGGCCTTCATAATTTCATCTGAGGAGAAATATTTAGTGAGATAAATCAGTAAGTCATTGAATGTTGATACCATGGCTTGTCTATATCTAGTGCTCACCAAGTTTTGACTGCAGATCTAAAAAGGTTTCTACCTCCAGTCTGTTTTTCCTCCTCAACCCATTTGTTGTTCTGGAGAATGCTAATCTTGGTGTCTTTTTTACTTTGTATTGGCGTTTCTCATATAGTTCAGCTGCTTTACTACTATTTTGAAACATTTTTAGGAAAAAATAGGAGAAAAAAAAGCCTCAATAAACAAATTCTAGCAAGAATTTGTTTCAGTGTTCAACTTTCACTGTTTGTGGTGTAATCAGTAAAAGAAAATGTCTGGAATATTGCAACACCTACTCAATGTGCGTGCATATCATTGTATCCACCCATAACAAATCCGTCAGAAATGCCAGGGTGATGAGGAATGATTAATGGTAGGAGCTACTGAAGTAAACAGCCATACAAGTAGGAATAATTGTAGGACTCAGTTTTGCATGGATTTCTGGCTGGTTTTGAGACCTTTTATATTTTATATATGCTTAAAGTACCACCATTGTTTTTCTTCTGAAAGGTAAGTGTCATAAAGATTTTTGATTTCCAAAGCCAATACTGTATTTTAAGGGTAATCGTGGGCATCATAATAGAATAAACTAAGTGGCTCACTGACTAATTTTCAAACTGAAGAAATGCATAGTTTTGGAAATTACTTATGGAGAATAAGTATGTGAATAGGGTCAAGATGATTCCTGTGTGAGAATACAGCTGACCAGAGCCTAAATCAATTAAAACTGATTTTGTTGTTGTAATGCACCTTACTGACACTGAGTTTCTCTTCTACAAGACCACCAGATCATGTACTTCCTTTCTTAAAATCAATTCAGGTTGTCTTAAAAAACAAAATGCCCTGAATTTTGTTGACTGTAAATTTGAAAGGACAGTTGTCCCCACTTCTCAGAGTGTAAATGAACAAACCAGAAAATGCACCATCTTAATGTTCAGAAGTCTTCTTCTGGTTTTATTAAGAAATGCATTAGGGTATGCACATTTGATTTTATGACATTGCCCTTTATACTAAAAGTTCTCTGTGTCTTTCTAATTTTAACAAGCCAATACATTTATAGACTGTAATTGTATCTTCTCTTAACCTTCATTTTTCTAAAGTGAATGAGCTAAGCATTTTCAAGTTCCTCTTATAAGATTGGATTCTGTTCTTTTGATGATGATCCTGTTATCTTCTACAGCTTGAATTAATATTCCTTGCAAATGCATTGTGATCTACTGAAGTCCAGATTAGGTTTTGTACAGTTGCATTAAAAGTGGAACAAGACCAACCTGATTCATTATGGTCTTAGTTGTCCAGTAATTTCTAGTAGCATTAAACTATTCACCTTAGTCCTTCCAGATACAGTTTATAAGATTGCACTATTTACTGTAAATCCTTTTTACTGAGTAAGTGAAGGACCTTGGATATACCAGTAACTGTCATCCAATTTCTTTTCTCCATTTTCAGATGCTTGAATAAACACAGATAAAAAAATCAGAGCTTATAAGCATGAATAAACCCCAGGTGTTTTTTGTTTAAAATATTTGTCTAATATGGATGGATAATATACTTTCTGTCAAACTAGGTTGCTTTGTATTACATTTCACATATACCTGTGTCTTGGATTACTTTTATCTCATGATTTTTTTCTGAAAATTCCCAGATCTGCAGTTCTTGGGAACATTTCTCCCTCTGCTTTTGAGTAACTTTAATATTTATTCCTCTATAATTGCATAGAATCATATATTTGTATGTATATATATATATATACACATATGTGTATATATGTCTATATGTTTTTATATATATGCACATATATGTGTGTGTATATAGGTATGTCTGTGCTAGTAAATTATATAATAATCTTTGACCTTCCCTCTTTTACTCTTTATTTGCCTGAGACTTTGGCTTGTGCTCATTCAAATCAGAAATTAAAGCAATTATCACAAAAGAAAGTTATGGTTTTCCATGTGAATCTACTTAAATTCCTAAAAAGTCTGAATGAAGAGGATAGAATAATCTTATTTCTTGGCATCATATGATCATGCTGGATATCTAGACTGCACAGCCCAGCCACTTCAATGCCAAATATCTCTGATACCTCTGCCTGATTAATGGACTCTATGCAAAGAAACAACATATAGTTAAGTTTTTTATCCCTCCATGTGACTATTTTGTTTTCCACTGTTGTGAACACATCTCCATGTTTGTTTTTTCAATAGTGCAGTGATTTAATGATCAAGTCACTGCATTATTGATTGTTATGGATTTGAAAAAATAAAAAAAAATTGTCTGCTTTTATTATCTTTCAAAATTGTTATGTTTTAATAAAGTTCATAAAATTTCTAATGTCCTACCAAGGTTAACTTTCAGGTTAATTAAAGTTTACTTCAGCTGGAAAAACGTAATCTTTGTCTCTTTTTCCATCTAGTCTCTGAATGGGTATGTAATTTCTTGATTAGCATCTTTGCATCCACCTCAGATAGTGATTTGTTTTTCTTTTGTTTTCCTTCTTCTGCAATATATGCATTTAGAGAAGTCATGTGCCACTGGTGTATCAGCAGTTATACAATACTCATGGGACCTTACAATATTTGCAACTGTAAATTGGGACTACAAGTCCACTGTAGATTTGCTGACCTCTCCTGAATTAATTAAGAGTTAAAGAGGGGTGAGCAATATTAATTATTACGATAAGGTGTTTTAAAATTTTAAAAAGTAGAAATACTTTGCTGATGAGTGGAATATTTTCATATTATCTGTGGACAGGAAGGCAAAGAAACTGTTGTGATCAGAAGTGTCATATGATCCTTGATCTGTGGCCATCTGGACATGTATGTGACTAATGGGAGATGATCATATAAAGCAGCAAACAGAGATGATAGATTATTTTTATCATGTCTTTCTTTTTATCTCTCTATGTACTTAGTTGCAGAGGTTGAACTTCACTGAGATTGTCAACAAAGCAATTATTCCACTCATTGGTCAATGTGTGTTCATTTTCCGCTGATTGCTGCAGGGATCGATGCAGTGTGTGCTGATCTTTTCTCAGGTTCATTTTTCCAAGGGCAGTTATGTGTAATCCTCATAGTGTGGTTTAACCCCAGCCAGCAGCCAAGTACCACGGTGCTGCTCACAGCCTCCCTCACCCTGCACCCTGCACTGGGGTGGGCAGAGAATCCCAAGAGCGACAGTGCTTCCGGGTTGGCATAAAGGCAGTTTGATATATAAAGCAAAAATCATGCATGCAAGTAAACCAAGACAAGGAATTCATTCACCCCTTCCCGGGGTTCCATTTGCATAAAGCTTACTGGGGAAGACAAATGCTATCACTCTGATCATGTTCCCAGCCAGCCCCTTCCTTCCACCCTAATGTACTGAGCATGATGCCATATGGTGTGGAATGTCCCCTTGATCAGCTGGGGACAGCTGTCCTGAGTCCCCTCCCAGCTTCTTGTGTACAGTTCCTCACTGGTGGTGTGGGGTAAGGAGCAGAAAAGCCCTTGACTCTATGCAACCACTGCTCAGCAGTAAAAAAACGGTCCCTGTGTTGTCAAAACCTTCCAGCACAAAACCAAATCCAACCCCATAGGGATATTATGAAAAGAAATAACTCTATCCCAGCCAAAACCAGCACACCTCAGTTCATCTGTTCCATAATAATAGGTCATAACTTATGATTAATAGTTTGGAAGCTGTTGAAATAATAATTCACACATAGGGAAAATCATGCTCAAGGAGTGATAGAAACTTTCCTCTCTCCCTTATGAAATTATTGTAGTAGATGCTATGGTTTGTGTGATATTTTTTTTTTAATTTTTATTGTGCTGATACCTTTTATTTTATCTTTTTAATTTATTAAAGAAGGGCATATATGTGTTTTCACACACTTAGAGGGGAAGTTCTATTCATAGATGGATCTGGGCAGAGATGGAAGGAATTGCAAATCAGTGGGTTCTCTGGAAAAAAGCCAAACTTTTGTCTTCCATTTACTTTAGTATGTACCTACAGGCATGCCTTATTGCTGAAATAAATAAATACTATTAAAAAAAAAACAATTTGGCTCTTTCACCAAAAGTGCTTGCTGTTATTTTATGATGTGAAAAATGTCTTTTAATTGAAATTAATCTCTGGAGTGTAAAATGACTTAGGGCAGTATTTGCAAGAAGTGACTTTATATAGCATTCTGTACTACATATAATGAAATAAATCAAATTATACTGAACATAAACAGAACCCCATGGCAACTCTCAGCATAATGCTGCCTGTGAAAGGATTCTAAGGAAGATAAGATATATGGGCTTTATCCAGTTACAAACCTCTGTTTGGATCAAAGGCTTTTGAGAAAATTGAGATATAGACTGATATTTGTTTCAGCTATGCTATTTCTAGTACATATGGATTAGTTTTACTAGAAAATATCAAGAACTAAATCTGTAAACCTACAAAGGACAATAAGAAATATATATTTCTGTAGCAGTTTAAGTTTTAGGTTTTCAGGCGTTTTTCTGTTTGCTTGCTTGCTTGTTTCATTTTTCATTTCAGTCATATTTAAGTAATGATGGCATGGTTTATTTTGACTTTCTCAGGGATAAGAACCTGTCTTACATTCATAAATTGCAGTTTGTGTATCAGCTTGTCTTCAATTCTGAGCACACTGTAAGGAAGGGATAATAAATCATCCTTTTATGAGGCTCAAATTCTGTTTCCAAGGTATTTGTAAAATACAATACCAAATCCATAAACTCAGGCTAATCTAATTGTATGATGTTCCCTATTTATATAGCAATTATGTATATCCATGTATTTATGAGACTCAGTCCTTTTTTGACCTTAATTAGGTATGAAGTAAAGTTTTTAGATGTTTGTGAATTCTAGAAGTTTACAAATAAATTCTGTGATATATATTTTTCAAAAAAAAAATTCATTGCTGATGAATAAACATGAAGCTTTTTTTCAATGTAAACATAAACATTTTTTTGTTTTGCAACCTTTACTTTTATGAGTAAAGCTAAATACTGTTCTGTCTTGATAAATTGAATCATTGAAATTTGCCAATCATGGCGTGAAAAATAGTTGCAGTATCTGCATACGTAAATACTAATTATGATATGATTATTCCCTGTGTCCAGAAGTTTGTTCTCCTCTTTGTGGGAAGGAAATTCTATATTGACTTTCTCACTGAATAGCATCTTTCACACAGTATATGAAGATGACTTAAGTCCAGATATAATTTGTTCTGAAACCCTGTAATGACTCATAGCTTCAGTTCTTTCTGTGTAAGCCCCAGTGTAGACATTCATGTTCCAGAATGTGTCATATCTTGATTTAGTTTAAGCCAGCTAAAAATGACTTAAATCAATATAATGCAGTGTTAAAGTTAGGAATGTTTACACAGAGGCTTAAAATATCAGTAGTGTTTACACTGAAATTTCATGCAAACTGTATACATAGGCCGACATTTGAAAGCTGTACAACCAGTAAAAGCTTCCACTGCACTATCCCATTTCCCAGTCTACCACAAACCTAGCTTGCACCTCAAGCTGTTCCTGTTACATTTAGGAGTTGAGGGGACACATTTGAACATGATGTGAAAAGACTTTCCTCTCAGGAAACCTTTTGTGCCTGGGAGAGGGCACTCTGAATCAGCTGGTGATGCTCCTTCACGGTTTTTTTAACTGCGCAGCTTCCTTTGCAAGGATGAGGGGGAGGCCCTCCTCCTGTTTTCTTTTGAACACAAATGCATCCTGGGCTGTGATTGAATATCCCCTTAATTAAGTATAGCTATTTCACTCTGGCTTGAAGCATATCTAATCTTCCATACCTGTGTGAGATGGGTATTTGCTTGCCATGTGCTTTGTGTAGCATTAATTCTGCATGGGTGTTACTGACTCCATTCAAAGCCGGACACTAGGGAATGGGTTGAAAAAGGTGGTTCATGACAGTGAAAACTATTTTCTTTTTTGTTGCTCACACTTTTTGTTTGTTAGGAATGGAGAAATAGAGAAGATTTTATAGAGGAGGGAAATGAAATTATCATTGGGAATGGAGAAATACCCTGTGAAAAGAAATCAGGCAGTTTAAAGCAATGACAGAATAAGAAAATAGCTTTGTAAAAAGTGCCTGAAGTGTGGCTTATCCCCCATGCAGTGGTAAAGAAATGGTTTATCAACATGTCTTTAATTCATTTTACATGCATGGAAACTATATCTCCAAAAGCTCTATGGTCGTTCATGCATGCAAGGAATTTTTCTGTGTGATACATGAATGTTGTTCAAGAAAGAAAACAGTAACCTTTTTTAACAATCATTATGGTTGAGTTCTGAATCAACTTACTTCACTGTATCCCAGAAGTCTTTCTTAGAATTAGAGTATCAAACACATTTTAATTTATTTTCCCTAGGTGATAATTAAGAGAAATAGATGTGCACATTTTATGTCACATTCAGACCATTCCAAAAAATTGTATGATCTATTGTGTTAGTAGGAACAATTGAGTCACTTCCATAAAATCCCAAGTATAAATCTAACCAAGACTTCTACAATGTGGTATATTGACTTAATCTATTTGGGAGTCAGATTCTTTTCAGCACGGAACCATCATGAAACAAGAAAATAGTACCCCATTCAGGTACTGAAAATTTGCATCCTTTATGAAATTCTGGATGTCTAGATGAGCCTGCAGAATGCTTTTTTTTTTCATAGCATTATGCAATGGGAAGGAGAATCCAAATAATTCAGTCTTAGCCATCACTCATCAGGGAACAGTAATAACATGAATTTTTCAAATTTTCACATTTGCAATGTGAAATAATTTGACCTTGCTGTTTCTGTGAGGGACAAGAAAAATGGTGAAAGTAAGGCTTTATTTAAATACAATATGATGAGAGATGAGAGAATTTGTCCTTTCATGAGCATGTAATCTTTGCTGTGGAAACAGAGAAATCACATCAGACTGAGAAAGAGTATTTTTAAAAGAGAAAATGGAATGTAGTGATATTAGTACATGGGCAAACTACAAAAAAAATTTCAGAATTTGAAATTAAAGAGTCAAAAATTAATTTCAAGTTTTGAGGCAGTAACAGGTTGCTGAACTATAGTAGAATGTTTTAACAACAAAACACTGTGCTACTAGTAGATAAAAGGGTCAGTCTTTTCTTCAGGGGCCATTGTATGGTAGGAACATGATTAGGAAATAGTATTGTGTGTGTTAGAGGCAGGATGAGAAACAAATCAATGCTTACTTGAGCACATCCTCAAAACATTGCATGCATTTGAAACCTGGGATTGGATCCTCTTCACAGATCCCTTCCAACTTCAAAGATTTTCAGCGATTCCCAAACACAGAATGAAAATTGTTCAGTAATGAATGATAATGTGTAATTGTATTTAAACTCTAGTCAGTTCCTCAGTGGCAATTACAATACTTGTTTAACAATAGGATTATTGATTAGTGCTGTTATTACTTTTGTTATGAAAACACAACATCTGTATGAGTTTGTTATCATTGTTATACACATTTTATAAATAGTTCTGTCTATTGTTTACACATACAAATATAAAGTATACAATGAATTACTATTGTCATTTTACAGGTGGAAAACATAGGACAAAAGATTAAATCCTTCTGCTCAGTGCTTTTCTAAGCATAATGCCCATTTCCACCCTTCGTGACCCATTTGAAATATTTGGGTGAATTAGAAACAGAGCTTCTTCAGCCAGAGTCACTGTCACCAGTTCCTGTTCCAACATTCCTTTGCCTGAAGTCTGAGAGCAGAAGAGGAACTGACTGATGGTAGTTACCAGCATACACACAGGGCATATGTGAGTGTGAGCTCTCTGTGCTTGTTGAAACACTTCAGATAACTGCTGGTAAAGCTGGATTAATATTCAGTACTAATTGATTCTGTGGTGTATTAAAAAACACAAAACAGATTAAGAAATTTTTAATGAAGAATTACCTTAACAGTTTACTATGAGGTGGTTGTAACATCTGTAATTATAGAATAATCTTCACTGCCACAAATAAGAAAAGTATGTGATCTAGTTTGCAGACTGGAATGTCATCTGACCCCTTCATCTACTGTTGCCAAAGGTAGTTTGTGTCATCCTTGGCAAGAATAAACTACTAATGGCAGGCAAAATATTTTAGGTTAATTTAAAATCTAGTAATTTGTAATAATAATTTTTAAGATGATATGTACCTTCTGGTTTTGGACAGAGTGGTTCTCATAATTTTATTGGTACAATTAGGCCAAATTCTCATCTTCATCCAGCACAGGAGAAAAATCTCTTTCTACAAAGAAATTTTCAAATGATCCTGCTGATTAAGTTTCAGAATAGCTGTGACTTTTAGTTTTCCCTTATATAATAGTAAATTAAGCTGTGGTATAATCTGTGACTGTCAATGTGTCTGATGGGTTTTTCTCTCGTGTCTATTTTTGTCCCCTGATTATTCTCATTTATTATGGAAGATGAATAATATATCAGTGGTGTAGGTGTATATATAAAGCATTTATTTCCTGCTTTGAAGAATGACTTTTTTTTATTTTTATATTTTATTTCCTATATGTTGTATTATAATATTTTTGTATAGGATTCAGTGTTTCTATTTCTATTTTTATATTTCATAAATATGAAGAAGAATGTATTTTTAACATCTATGCCCAAATAGAAATTCTTTCTGATGATAAGAAACTACTACGCCCCTCCAGTTAAGTTTTAAATGATGATTTTGCTGTTCTAGGTACCAAAGCTAATCTATCTTATATACATAGAAAGCAGTCAGCAGAGACAATTTACAGTTAATTAATAAACCCACTGGATCACAATAAGCTAATAAAGGCAAGTGATAATGTGTCTTTGGGATAGAAAAATGACTCTTAGGAGAAAACAAGATAGAACATTTATTTTAAATTCACACTGCATATTAACTAGATACCTCCATTTTAGTAATTCAGAAGTATTATCAAGGTAGCTGATATGATACATAGGAGAAACTGCAAATATTACAATATCTCAAATTAAGGAATGTTACTGCATTTTTGTTTCTGAGTTTTCCCTCACACATTGCCTCTGAACACAGAAGAAATGTGCCTTCTAGTATTCAAGTGATTTCATATTTTCTGTGGAAGAATTTGATGTTTGTCATGAACTTGTCAAATATGATCTCTTGATTAATTAGAGACCACTCTGTTTACCATTAGATTTTTTTTTGCTTCAAAGGAGAAATTACATTTCCAGGTATTTGAATAGCTACATTGTGCAAAATTAGCATAGTACACACCTGCCTTAGAATTTTGTTTTCCTCAGTAGAGTAAGTGCTACTATAAAGTAGTAGTTCCTATAGCTACTATATAGTAGCTCCAGACTAACAAAATATTATATATATTATATATATATATATGTAACCATTAATGACTGTCACACATATATAAAACTGCAGTGGAATCAGTATGATGAAAAGCTTGTCCTAGGGGATAAAAAAAAAATACTGTTCAGATCTGCTGCTAGTAGGGAAGATTTATGTATGTCGTGGTGATGATACCAGACATTTAAGTCCTGTCAGGAATTAGCTCTACTGTCAGAGAGAGTTTGTGCGCAAAGAATTTCCAAGTTCCCAGGTGCTCCCTAGCATTGTATATTTGGCCTTGAATGTAGAGCTCCTGCCAAGTGCTATAAAATGCTATAAACATTGGAAAACCCAACCCACAATAAAATAAATAGCTGCATTTCAATGTATGCAGCTCAGAAAAGGATAATGATTTTTCTCTGTCTTTGAGTTCTGGTGTGAATTGGCAAATATTAGTCTGGTAAATGGGCTAATGCCTGTAGTATAGACTACCCACTTTGTGGTGTCTCAAGAACAGGTTCCAAATTATTATTAAAATTATTGTTGATTAAGAGAAGCAGAACAGAATATAACTCCAAGTCAAAACCAGATGAATTCTCTTTAATTTTCTTTGTTTATAGATTGCATGTTTAAAGTGGTCTGCCTAAAAAATTTCAACTGTTTGCACTTTATAGGTGTTTTTATTTCATAATTATTAACAAGATTTTTATGTTCATTCTAAAGCACATGATAATCTCATGCTCTGTCAGTATGACACACCATAACATGAAATGCTTTTTTTCCCCCTCAACATGCACAGGTTGCCAGAAAAAAAAGGAATGTGCAATGGAGATTGTTAATACGATCATATCCTAAGACACCTGTTGGGAAAATAAACACACATCACTTTGACATGAAGGACAATTAACAGTGCCATTTATTACTGAGGACAGGTAAACTGAAAATGACTTGCCTTCCATTCTTTTGTTCATTAATACTGTGTGTCTATTTAGGCCTGCTATTACTTTCTTCCCAAACTTTGTTCTTGCCTGTTCATTTATAACTTTTCATATATTCACAAAAGGTTTTATAAGAAAAAAAATGTATAAATGGGTGATTGGTTTTCAGTGTTTACAACAGATCTCAAAATGACTTTTACGTTTGAAACTGTAGGTTCTGCACTGATAGCAGATGCAAATTATAGGGAATGAATTTATTGTGACTCATCTGTGTCAGTCTTGTAGTCGTTTGTTTGTGCTTAATGTATAAAGTAGAGCTAAGCATTAATCAGTAACAGTCAGAGAAGTCTGCGTGCATTCCAAGGGATTTGGGGTGCAATAAGCATGGAACTTTTTATTAGAACATTAGTGTGTGCTGATGGGAGCACAGTCCTGTGTTTTGTATTTGTACAGAGGAATACCAAATCATGAGAGAAATTTAGAGTACAGAACATTTTTCAACCTGATTTTTTGTTTTGTTGCCTTTTTTGTGCAGTCATGATTGTGAAAAGGGAATTCTGATGGCTACCAGCACTGGAATGGAAATTTTACATTTTCCTTTTTCATATAGCTTAATAGATTTTGAAACCTTTTCTAGGTTAATAATCAGTTTTGATTTTTCTTTTTTCCTGGTAAAAGCACTTTTTGAGACTTTATCCTACATGCTATTAAGTAAGAATTATTTTGTGTTTTCAGTTCGATAACCCTCCAGATCCTAAAAAAAGCTTCCAAGTTAAAAAAGTCAATCCTAAAAAAAATTAGAAATAATGATACTAAAAGAATATCAGGATTTTTTTCAATTATCTTTCTTTCCCCTCAAAGAAGGATAATCTCTATAAATCAAAGAAGAATGTTTTTTTTTTTAAAGAATGATTTGTTTTCTTTTTAATATTTCCAAATAGAAAATGTATATGTATAGGAAACCATTTTACTGAAGGGCAGTTTTTAGTATGCTTTATGGTAGAATGTTACTCTTTTTTTCTAATATTGCTGGGCAGTGATGGCTGTCATGTTTTGGAGACTGCTGAGAGGTGTTTTGAGAAAGTTTTTGGTGTGTTGGTGCAATAAATTGGAGAACTTGTAATGAGGGTGATGAGCTAAATTAGAATTAATTTTCATTTGTTGGTATTTATTTAAAGGCAAAAAAAAGATAGAAATTAAATTTTCAAAATAAATGTGAAAGCATCATGGAAGTAGACTTGTCTGAATTGATATTTAGTCCTTTGTTCTCTTCCCTGTAGGAAAAAAAGATTTAAAACTAATGTGCTACTGTAGGTATTTGTTCTATTACGGCCACTTGTCTGTGAGAAGTCCTATCTCAAATCTGTACACCACCTGCAGGCTGGAATTCTGCTCATTTATTTTTGTATGTCTTAGAGCTTCAGATTTTTGTTGTTTGGTGGGTATTTTTGGTTGGTTGGTTTTGGTTTTCCTGTTTCAGTGTTTTTTGGTCACTATATTAAATTACTCAAATCATATGTTTGGGTATAGATAGTATCACTTTCAGGCTTATATTTACAGAAATATTTTTTAAAATACATTCTGGGATTGCTTTTTTGCACTTCAGAAGAGAACTGTTGTCTGTGGATTAAAATTAACATTCTACAAATCTCTGCTTGAAATGTATAGGTTTTTATAATGTTGAGGAAGCACAAATGGCATATATGGTGTTTATATTATCTAATTACCCATACTGTTATCTTCTGAATAAAACTAGCACTTGTATTGGGGTTGCGCTGCGAGGTTTTGGTAGATGGAGGGTTACAGGGGTGGTTTCTGTGGGCAGCTGCCAGAGCCTGCCACTGTGTCTGAGGGAGCTGATGCCATTGGGCTCCAGGATGGACCCACCACTGAGCCTTCAGCCATGGTGGTAGCGCCTCTGAGATAACAGTTTTAAAAAAGGGATTAAAAAATCCACCTGCAAAACAGGCAGCAGCAGTGACAAGAGAGAATATATGAAGGAAAGAGCTCATCAGACACTGAGGTCAGTGAAGAATGAGAAGGAGGAGGTGCTCCAGGCACCAGAGCAGAGATTTCCCTGCAGTGGAGCAGATCCACCTGTCCAGCTGAGGAGGGGAGTCCCTCCTGTGCCTTCAGGGACAGCTGGTATCCAGCCAGGGTCAACCCACTGCAGCTTGCCATGATAATGCAGGGATTTATTACAGCAGTAATCTATTTATTTTCCCTTTCCATCTCATATAGTAGGTGTGCAGGTTCTCCAGGATCAACAAAACTTACTATCTAATTGAACATAAATTGTACAAGCCTATAGCATTTAAAATACAGTGCACTAAATACACTTGTTATGATATGGCAGTTTTTTTATGGGTGGCTTGGCTTTAAATACTGTCTGTGTTTAAACATATTTTATTGTGATGGAAGCAGAAATTGGAATTTATGACAGATTTTAATGCAAAAAAAAAGCAGGTAGATTATATGTACTTTAGCAACAATTCCTTTATAAAAGTCTCAGCAGAAAGCAACTTTATCTTCTTCAGCCGGTGTAACTTGAGGAATTGCAAGGTGATAAACTTGAAAATTTTCCTATCTTTTGAACAGCAGTGAGCTTATGTAAAACTAATCTGCTTTCTGAATAACTTGGCCCATCTGCAATTTATTTACAACAGAACGAATCTTTTGAAATAGGTCTCAGAAAGCCCTTAGGTTGAGCTATACCTTCTATCACTTAGGAGATAAATAGAAGTGCCTTAGTAATTCTGTTATTATGGGTCAAATTCCAGAAATCATTCTCAAAGTCTTAGACAACTAACCTTTTTTGAGGGAAGATAAAGCAAACATTCCAAATAATGGCCATTATAAACCATCAAAGGATGACATATAAATAGCATTTATTTTCAAAATTTCATACTCATGTTGGGTGATGAATTGGATCCACTGAACCTTTGTCCTCTCGCAGTTTGTCATGTGCACCTGCAAAATTTCCTTGGAGCTTTTCCCCAGGAAAAGGGTGAGAACCAATGCACTGTCAGAAAAGCAGACACAATGCTTGAAGGTTCTGCAGGCTTCATGTACAAAACAGCAATTGCAAATAATGGGTCAGTACTTTGCAGCTTTGTGACTTTGTAATCCAGATTGTACAGTCCTCAAAATCCTCTGATATGAAGTGTGAAAAATGTTGTGAATATTTAGGCTTTAATGTGCTCCAAAGGATCAGCTTGACCATGAATGTACTATGCTTAAAGACTGATGCTTGAAAAATCTGAAATGGTAGCCTTGCAATCATAAATTCATATATCCTTAACTTCTTGGAAAATCGTCCTTCCTGCATAAGATTTTCTAACTGACTAAACTTCAAAGCAACAGCTATTTTAGTAACAGCTTCTATTAGGTGAGAAGTGTTAAAAACTTCAGTATTAGTAGTTATTGCTACTCTTGAGCTTCTCATACTTTGAAGCAGGAAGAAACTAATTACTGTGTGACCAAAGGGGGAGGGCAAAAATAGCAGAAGTACAGAAGTCCAAATGTCAAACACTAAAAGCTAAAGCAAATATATTTTAAAATATTTGAAACACTTTTGTGTCACCTTATGTGATATTCAAGAGGAATGTTATTCCAGTTCTTATCCCAGAATGTGAAGAACTGGTTGAAAGTGCTCAGTTAGTCCTCAAGGAACTGACCTGCCATCAGCAGGTGAAGGTATTGTGGAAGATAGTATAAATTCTTGCAGCCACTAGATGATGACACCTGCTTCTTACTGCTCATCTGCAGAAAGGTGAATCTGCTTTCTACTCAGGAGCTGGCTCACGGCTTCTGCTGGCACATTTCACTGATGTGATTGTGGGATTATGTTCTTTTGAACTTTCACTTAACATTCGAGATCAGTAAAACTTTATCCTGGTCCTCAAAACATCCTATATTTGTGGTTAAAACTTTTCCCATGGGTTTTCTTCCTTTTCAGAGACATCATTTGCCACTGAATCCATGTCCCTCAATATGGTTTAAAAATCTCTAGAAAACTTGGACTGTATTTGAATTATAATGAAATGTGAAAGCGGGGAATTCCGAAATGTTCCAGGGTATTTGAATTTTTAACTTCATATCATTTTAAATTAAAAATTGAGCTATAATAGTTGTATTTAAAAGACAACAGAAATGCCTCTCAATTTGTAAACGTATGTTGGATTATAGGATGTCCTGTAAATACTAAAATTAATTATTTGGGAAGAAAATAATTAGAGCAATGGAAATATTATAAACATTAGTATTTTACATTCATATTATTTTCTTTATATTGTATTTTTAATGTAGTCCCAGAGGACATTTTCACAAGTGAAAACTGGAGCAGAATTCCAGTTGAAATACACAAGATTCATGTTTTGCATTTCCCACAGTGTCTAAAATATTCAGGGTAAATCTGTAGGGATTGTGTGTTCCCTAAGGCATATGAGGTTTGTGGCCAGCTCTGCTTCTGATTGAAGGTGTGGACTGCATTGCCTGGACTATACTGTGCACTACACTGCCCACACTGTTACAATAGCTTTGGGACTCAAATGACCATTCCTCTTCACTCTTCCTGTTGCCATCCCAGGTAGTTTTTACGTGAAGCTATGTCATTATGTTGCTGGTCAAACATTGTACTTAGTATCTCCTACAGTCTAAATTCCCTGTGGAAGGACATGACACTGTTGTTATGGAAGACTCCTCTCAAGTTTCCTTTTGCCAGGAAATAAATAGCACTGTTTAGGAAAATGATCAGTACAGCAAAAGCTACTGAATGTACTAGGTTTAGAACTTTTACAGTTCTTAATAATACCTCATTTCTTTAGTTCACAACTCCCTCACCACAGTTCAAGAAAAACAAACCAAACCAGTGAAAATATAGCCATGCGTTTCAACCCAGATATGATAACAGGCACCATCTTGGAATGTAGCACAATTGAGTAGCAAAATAATGTTATGACTTTTGTTTCTCTTACTGGTCTGCACATAGATGTCCTACAATTTGAGATCCCAACCACTTGAATGCATAACTTCTTTCTTTTTCATATGTACATCTCTTTTATTTCTTCTTTCTATTTTTTTTTACACACAACCCTTCATATTTCCAATTTTGCAAAATCATGGGATACCAAAACTTAGAGATTCAGGAGTGAAAATTTCCCACATCATGGGAGTGAAGATTACTGAAATAAATATAAAGAATATGAGCCTCTGTCATGGCTTATGATACAGTATTATAGACTGAGAAGGTGAATTAATGAGCGAAGTAGAGAGTATAAAGGAAGATCAAAGCTTCATGGTTAAGTGTATTATCATGGGAGCATCACACAAAAATAATGATCAAATAATTAGTTGCAAGACTAGAAAGGTCTTTAAAAATATTATCTTCTACTGTCTTGATTCAGAAATCTGGCTTCATGTGTGCGATTTAATGAAACTTAAGTGCTCTCAAATTACTGATACCAGCAGGTCTCTGTATATAAGTTATTGTGTCTTTAACTGCATGTTAGTAGTCCACATTCAATTGAAAATGAAGGAATTAATGCAGAAAGAAATGGGTATAATTTTCAGTGAACACTAGAAATAGGTGTAAAATTGTTTGAGTTGTATATGAGAACCCCCTGAGCAAGACTGACATATGGCTGGTGATATCCCATAGGGAACTGTAGAATGCAAGGTGGTAATGATAATTCTTCTTAAAAAATAAAGGTCACAAGTGATAGCAAGTGCCAAGAAAGCATCAGGGATTTTTTTAGAGCCTACTGGGTCAGTAAAACCTCAGTAGGCTCATGTAATTTTTTAACTGTAAAAAAACCTATTCAATTTGGATTTGGGAGTATAAGGACTTGTGAGTGAAGTAGAGAAAACACTTCATCCTACCCTGAGCCAATGCCTGTTTCTTCTAGGGGGATATATTAGTTTTAGGAGGTTGTGCATTGGAGCCCTTGACCTGATTTCCAGCTGTGTTGATTTCCCAAAAATCCAAGGTCAGTATAAGCTAAGGCAGGAAGCATTTCAGGGAATCAGTTCCTATATTTTTATATATGGATGCTGTTATGGACAAATAAAATAAATTTCTGAATATTTCATATACTATATAAAAGTATATTTCAAATCAACATATATATAAGGAAGTTTTGTAATAATAAATGATTGAATGAATTAACTGAAAGCTCACTTTTTTCCTTCTAGATTATTCATGTTATATAGGGAATTATGAAAAATAATTATATTTTTAAATTTTTTAATCGTAGTGGTGATCATTCCAGCTTCTGAATGATGGATATTCATATGGCAAAAGTTATTTTTGTCAGCAAGTTAGCTCCAAGTGCAACTGGCATGTACTTGACTTTTAGGGAATAGAAATTAAGTCGTGTTATTGATGCAACTGGGTAAGTCTTAAGGTATGTAAACAGAAGAAACTAAAGCAAAAGACAGTATAATAGGATGACTATTAACAATTTTGCACATGGAGGATTTCAGGTTTTCAATTATGTCTTTGCAATCTAACACTTCCTGACCCATTTATTTCTTTGTAGTAGTTGACTTCAGAAATATATATTGATTTATGTGTAACTCATGCAAATACATATAGAAATATGAAAATGTTTGTGATATACTGACATTTATGGAAAAAAAATTGAAGACTGCATGTAATAATGCTGGAAAATTATTTAACTAGCTATACTAACTTTTAGCTATACTAAGCTGTATTTGGAATTCAGTTACTTCATTGTGTCTCTCTATCAAACATCTGCTTGTTTGTGCTTGGAAAAAATTTTCCCCTACCTTACCAAATTTAATAGACTGAATTTGAAAATACAGGGTTTTTTTTGTTAAGGGGAAGTTGCCTCCTGGGTTTGTTTTTTTTTTTTGTCTCATACAGGTTTTCCTCCCAGACCAACATTTATGTTTTTCAAAAATTTGTCACAAATGTCTTTATAGCTGACTTGTTCACAAGGTCTCTTTACAAATTTTCTTTTCATGGTACATGGAATGGTTTTCTTTGATGTGCAAATTGATGGTGTACAGAGATCCATTGTTCTCTAGATTTGTAGCTTCCTGTCTGCTGTGTTGTTGTGTTGTTGCTCAGCATTTACTGTCCAGTTCATCTGTGTTTATAAAAAGTTAGCATGATGCATCTTGTATCTGCACCTGCACTACAGGAACAACTTCTTACCATGGCTGCCACCAGAATTAGTATCATTGCTCATAATTCACTGCTGATAGAGATTTTTGTGTTTCTAATTTTTATATAAACTGCATTGATTTGGGAAATTTCATGACTTATGATAGATAAGCTTGTGAATACCTTCATTTAAAGACTCAGTCTGTCTATATGATTTAATTTTAACTAACTTGAATTCACTAAACTACAATTTAACTATCCACCTATCCATCAGGCTTTATGATGAATTTTTGCACTATGGGACTCATGTATGAAAGTTACAGGATTGGGGGTTTTTTTAGACATATGGATAACAGCAACAAATTTAATTAAAAAATAACAAATTACTGATTTGAATTCTGTGAAATGTATATGCCTGGAAAAAGACTGGACTCTATAGAAATATTTTAGTGCCCACTAATCTATTTGTCCTGTTTCCAAATGTAAGGTTTTAGTCCACTAGACTTCTTATGTCTAAATAATCTGTACCAGATTACTTGAGAAATCCTCAGAATATAGTCTTGCATTTCATGTTAATATCAAAATACTGTGCTCGGTTATATTTTAGTATTATTATTAATCTGCTTCCTCTTATTTCTTGACAAATGAGAGCTTGGTCAGTACGGTTAGGATTCCTTGTTAACAGTAGTTGATGGCATTAGATAAATCTATATTTCTTTAGCAATTTCATTAATAGGAAATTCTCAGATTCTTGTAGCTTTACAGATTTGGGCCATAAAAACTTTGGTTTTGCAAAAACCTTTGTAAAAATAACAAAGGAATTTTAAACCATAATGTTTGCTGTAGTACTTTTTCTGGGTTATTGCCAGTATGACTGGGAAAATCACTTATGAGATTATTTCTGCAATTATACAGAGCTATAGATCTAGCAAAGTGCATACCTTATATAACAAAGCAAGAGAAAACGAAAATAGCAGAGTGGAGAGAAGAGTGAAGGAAAGTAATTTCACTGTGGTTTTGTGAAATGTAGCACGGTGTTCACTCACATTTGATATTATGGCAGGCATACAGCTCCTCACTCTGTCATCTGTCCTTCACAACAGATGCATGAGGCATATGTGGACAGTGTGGGGACCTAGTTCAAGCCAGAATTCTGTAATTATTATCTTTTTCGTCCTCTGAGGAATTCCCCTCTCATTGGATTAGGTTACCTGCAATCCTTTAGCCTCTGGTAATACAAGGAAATAAAGACTGACTGTGAAACTGAGTCTAATTACTGACTGGGAGGCTGTGTGCAGCTTTTTAACATTAGAATTCCTTTCAGAGTAACAAGCAGGTGGGATCATAGGGAAGAAATTAATGCTTTTGTTCAGCTTTTGCATTTGCATGCTCTTTTTTATTAGATATGAAAAAATTTAATAGATGTAAATTAAGGATTGTCTTTATGGAACCTTAGCTTAATAAACAACCTGTGCTTTCTAAATGATTTTACAAAGTAAGATTTAGGTTCATTATACTTCCCTAAAACTTCAGGCTTTGACTTTTTTTTTTTTTTTGTTCTTTTCGGTCACAAATGCAGGTTAGGTCTCCTATCAAGGGCGAGTTTAGTCCAGTATCACTAGATTTTTATGCAATTCACTGGCAGTTGAAAGGTCCCTATATTTAGAATAATAGGGAATCAGTGTTCTGAGGAAAAGACAAAGCATGAGAGGAAGATAAAAAAACCTGCAAGTTTTGTCATGGTGTGGTCTGTGGTAATGGCTTTTGGATGTCATGCTATCAAAGTGGATCCAAATGCAAGGAAGAGGGAGATGAGGGTAGTAGCATCTTGTCTGGGGCTGATCAGTGTGTCTGTTTCATTTGCCCAAGGTGTCTTCAGACCTATTCCCATTCCTGTCATTTCAGAAAGAGCTTAGAAGCTTTCTTCTCCAAAGGAAATTTGCTTTAATACTTAATAATTTATGAAATGTTTGCATCACTTTAAAATTTTCATGCTGTTACTGGGTTTTTTGAAGAGTGTGGAGAGTAAAACTGTAATGCTCTGTTCTAACTTTAGTCTTCTTGCCATTCAGATATCAGGAGTTTTCATACAGCCACTGTGCTGCTCACTTATTTTGTGGTTACATGACAGTGGTTACATAAAAGGTATTTTTTAATTTTATTCTAAAAAAAGGGTCACAAATTTTCTGATCCTGGTATGACCAGAGCCAAAATCTTCGTGTGTCTGAGAGCTGCAAGATGTATACAGTGTACCTCAGAAAACTGGCATTAGCAGAGTAGTTCATGGGTGGAGGACCATAGCAGCTTCTTAGGGGTTTTCCTCTGAGACAAAAACACCATTAAATCAGCATAGCCACACAAGAAGAAATAAAATATTTAGGTGGTGGGTAGCTACTAATATTTTTTGGAAACTTTCTGTAAAAGCACAGCTTTCCTAAAGTCAGTAGAGCAGGGCAGATTTAGGCCATCTGAAAATTTATTACTTATATTTTAGAAATTAAAATTATTTGCCATTAAGGATGCTGACTTGACCATGGTTTCATTGTACAGATGGGATTGACATCAAATTTCCAAAGACACTTTACTTTCAACAAATGCATGGCAAGTCTGTTTTGATCTTACTGTGCCTATTTAATCATTACTTTTTGCTGCTCCTGCTAATAATGGTGCCCATTTTAGTTTGACTGGTGATTTTTCTGAACATCAGTCTGCTATGCACTGTGCTGAGATCCACTAAATTTATTTCAAATTACAAGTGAGAACATCCCACCCTTTACTCCTCCACACACTGCTCTTAATATAGGGATTGTATTCACATCAAAGCTGTCAGAATGTTTCTGTGATCTCATTAGCTATACTTATTTCTACCTACAGAATATGTGAATCATCAACTGAAACAGCACTAAAGACCAACTGCTAAAACTCACATGGCTGTAAGTATATCTGTGCTGAGAAGAGATGTGTTCTCAAGTCAGGAGATTCAAGTTTTTAAAATGGCTAGCTCTGCAGACCTAAAAAGGGGTTAAGTCATTTTTTGAGATGAATTTGGGCCTAAAGTCTTTAACATAGAAGTAAAATTTTTAAATCCATAATAAGTACTTTTATCAATTCACATAGCCTATCTTTCTGTTTATATAACACTGAAGGAATTGCACCAACATTATGTTTTAATGTTTGTGGATTTTTTTTTCTGTTTTTATTTTCAGTGTTAAAATTCAGGGTTTCATTTTACAACTGTGTGAGGTAAATTAGATAGGTGGTACCAAACAGAAATTAGCTCAGTTAATTCAGCCAATTTACATCCTTATGTATATAAACATTCACTGTAGGGGAGTGAAATCCTTTTAAATGAGAAAATGAAGAGAAATTGGACATAGAAGCTAGGTGTTAAATAAATGAGGTAGATACATTGGTGGTGGATGATGGCAGGCATAAGATCTACACAGCAAAAAATCAAAACTATTCTGATCTCCAGCTACTGGTTACTAATACTGTTTGAAGGTCATTTTAGCAGCTCAAGTGGGAAGTGTGGTGACTGGAAACTAAAATCTGTAACAATCAGCAGCCATTTCTGGAGGGGCTGGGCAATATGAGTGTGTCAGCAAGTTGAAGCTGGTAGCTCTCTGAAAGTTGAGGACGCTTCCTCTTCGTGGATGTGAGAAATGAGTCTAACAGAAAAGATAGAGAATTCAGACTTGGTTTGTTGGTCATCAAATTCTTCTAATTCTGTATCTTCTTTCTTTGCAGTTAGGGGGAAAGAATTTATAGACTTGTCAAAGTGAGACTTTTTTCTCTTTTGACAACTAATGTAAAGTAGGGGAAACAGAAAACACTGCATCTTCTCTCTCTCCTTCATTGAAACATAGATATGCAATTGAAAAGCATTCTTTTCACAGAGGAGCTCCATGTGTCACTGCCACACACAACTCCTGTGGGCCCCTGCACAACCGATCTAGTGGAATAAGTGAATGTCTGACCAATCAAAACAAATCTCACACCAGTGCACAAGCACACTCATATTCTGAATTGCAGGAGAAACAGCTTTTCCTGGCATAGCTTTTCAGGAGTTTGTGTCTGTATCTGTTTCACTTCAATACAGTACCTTAGAACTAGGATTAAGGATTCCTACTTACACAACAGACAGTTCATCTTTCCAGAATTAAATGCCTTTTTTTTTTTTTTACCTTTTTGAGTTATAAAGTTCATGCAAATAGAGAAATGAGTTTCGCAAGAGGTCATGTGTACAGCATAATTTCCCCTGTGATACTGTGGGGAATTTCCTAAACTCTCAGTCTGAGATCCAAGTATGTCACATCAAAATTGCAAGTCCTTAATAGTCTCTTGCAATCATGTCAGCCTAATTTCAGATGCTGGAAAACCTCTGGTAGGTATTGAGTGGACAATCTTAATTGTTTCCACATCATGCTATATCATTCTGAGGCAAATTTTCATAGGCCAACAGGTAAAACTACTAAGTACCATTTGGGTGTGTAACTCCAAAGGAAAAGTTAGTGTGTATATGCAAACCATGCAAACATTCTTCTCACGTAAATTGGCTGAATATTATGAAGATTTACATGAACAGTGACCTTTGAAAATCTGGTACTTCAGTATCATGAAGTCAAGTAATAAATTTTGTGATACAGTATAGCTGATTTAGCTGATTCTCTTTACTGCCAGTCTGCATATGTGTGTCTAGATCAAGGAACTGAGAATTTCAGTGCAAAGGCTTTGAATGTCCTGCAGTCAGCTTGTGTCCAGTCAGGCTGAGTGCATTTGGAAACCAGGGAGTAAGAAGGAGTTGGCAGTGGCAGCTTGCCAAAGGCAAATGAAGATAGCAGCATGAGCTTTGGGAGAGGGTGGAGAGGAGTCTGTGGGAGGGAGCAGTCCTGTGATAGTCTAATATGTCTATTTTAATCTATTGTTTAATTTATCTCATTTATCTATCTTATCTCTGTATTTTTTATTTATCTTATTTCTATTTTACTGTAAGTAGAGAGGCTGCAGTATCAAAAAAACCAGCATGAGAAACAGCCTCAGCCAATATAAATCAGTGTACTTTATTTGAAGGCAGAGAATCTGGCCATTAATATAATGTAAAGTTACTGGATTTTGATTTCTAGGAGCATTGACTGAGCACACACACCTCAGGGTAAAGTAAATGGAAGAGACAGGCTCAGTATCTCTGAAAATCAGGCCCATGATTTCTAATAGGTCATAGGCATTTATAAAAGAAGAATTAAATTCTGCTGTATTTTAAAGCCTGTGAGCCCACCACCTTAGCCACAGTTACAGAGCTGTGTGTGTAAGCAGATATAATTCAGCTTATGGAGAGTCCTGGTTTTGTTTTTTTCGTGGTTTTTTTTTTGGGTTTTCTTTTCCTTTTTCTTATTCTAGTTTAATTATTAAAACTTGCTTTCTTTCAGATATATTTTCTGTGTTATGATCAACCATGTATAGATCCCAGTGTTTTAATTAATGCATTTCATAAAGAGATTGTGCATTAGGAGAGATGGGATAGGCTGGATAATACCAATGAAATGTTTGGGGAAACTGAGTACAAGCTTTTCTGTGGACATCTCCTGAAGCTTTAAATACAAATTCTTTTCCAGTGGGAAGTAGGCAAAGGCTAGAAAATTACTTTGGAATTTACCCCCTTTCTAGTTCAGGCAAGGAGCATTAACAATATCAGGTCCAACTGAATTTTGCCTGTGCTGTGACGTGTCCATCCTCGAGGCACATACTGCCCATGAAGGCAAGAGAATAAGAGTCATTTTGTTCAAGGAATTTTCATACACATAGGGAGTCCTGATTATTCACTCTGCAGATAATGATTAAAAACTAAGTGCTATGCTTAACCAGATTTTGAGTTGTGTTACTGTGTATGTTTGTATGGATAGGAAAAAGGAAGCATGGGCCATAAGTCAAAAACCTGAAGTAATGTAAACTTCTGTTACACTTGACATTTGAGCTTTTCCAGTGAGCTCTTTGTGTAAAAGTCCATTCCTGGGCATTACTGTCACTTCTGCTTTCTCTATGGAACATTAACTCTGTTTTCATTGCTCACATCTAGCAATGATCAGATGAAGCATGGCATATCCAAGCTGATAACCTATGATTTGCTTTTTTTATGTACAGACATAGACACATATTTCAGTACTGACTTCTTTTGTTAAAATGCTGGTTGTTCCATGCAGAAAAAAAAAGAAAAAAAAAAGAAAGAAACCCAAACAACAACAATCTTTCAATCAATTTTTAATTTTTTTCTTCCTTTGCTGATGAAATTTTTAAAGATGTGCTTGTGAAATTATACAACTCTCCCATCAGGCTGGATCTTAACACGTCATAAGGCAGCTCAAGCATCATACATTGCATCTTCTATGCAAGTTGACTCAATCCTGAGTCATCTCAGGATTGAATTTTTTAGGATGAAAAGAATTACAGGAGGGATGTACCTCTGCTGTTTTGGAGAGTTGCTAGTGAAAGCCTTGCCTTGGGAACTAAGACCAATAAATTACTCCTTTGACCTTCCATTTCTGGATACCTAACTGCAATCTGAGATACCCACTGAGCCTCCAGCCAAGAGAGGGCTCCTAAGTGCTGCAGTCCACTGCAAACTGTGGAGATTTTGCAAAACTGTTCATGTGGCAGCTTGAGAGGAATGTGCACAACTCAGTTATGTGCTGTGGGCAGAGGGGCTGTGGTGACAGGGCAGCTGGAGACTGAAACACTGGTGGAGTTCTTGATCTGGGGTGAAGCGAAACCATTTATTTGTAGAAGACTTAGTTTTATCTGGTTTTCTATTTATTTGTTATTGCACCAAATTACCTGTTAATAACTCTTATTAAATTTAGGATGATGTGAGCTAGGATGATAGGATAGAAAGTTTGAACCTCTATGCATTTTGAGTGTTATCTGAAGTATTATTAAATATTTTCTATTAATAGGGCTATCATGTAACTTGTAACATAGATGATAACTATGATTATGTTACACAGGAGTGAGACGGTCTAGCAGAGGATATAAGGAAGAATGTGATAGGAGCAGAGGGATAGAAAGAAAACTATGGAGATGGTAAAATGAGAGAGATTACAACCAAGTATTATCTATTACCACTTTTGAAGTGCTAATTTTTTCCTTACCCTCACAGGCTCTTCTAGTCTACATAAGAAGAGAGGGCAAAGCTGAAGCTGTGTCATACAGAGGAAAGTGAGAGTTAAGTCAATGGCCTCAAGACTTAATGTTCCATTGGTCATTTTGTTGAAAAACAGTGGATTAAGTAAGGGAAGGTAGAATAATCTTGCATTTGTAGCTGTGCTGTGTTTCTTCTCTTAAGCACTGGGTGTTAGGTTACTTTGAAAGGAAAAAGTGCAGGTTTGCTGCAGAGTTAAGCATCTTCCATAGCTGAAGTCACCAACATGAAGTCACTAACTCACTAGGAATATCTTATTACCATATGTGATAGTCATTAATTTTCAGAATTGCTCAACTCTTCGTGCAAATCTGTGACATTTTCAGATTTAGAGGCTGCCAAGTGTGTAAACTTCACTAATTTTCATATAGTGTGTGGAAAATTATCCAGAATGTTTGACATTAAAATTCAAGGTTCATACAGCACACCTTCCATATAGCACTGCTGCAGATTAAATTCACTTATACATTAGGAAAGGTGCCAATGCAATCATAATAGAAGGCTGAAGTGCTGAAATGATGAAGTAGTTCTTTTGCTGCCTTCCTTGGCACATGTTCAGCACCCCACTTTGATTCAAACATCATACCCTATTTGGTAAGACGCTTGAGAGTAATAATAAATTATCTATTATGAGACTGATTTGTTAGGAGATGATGTGAAACGCACAGGAAAGCTGCTACGAAATAACCACAGATTTTTCAGATCATGCATATAACAAATCTGGAAATTTAGTTTTCATGCCTGTGTACTTCTGAATAAAGAACTTACAGTGGCTCTTCAGTAGATGTCACAGGAATATAGTCCTGCTTTGGACGTGTGCAACAGATAGAAAAGCAACCAGTCCCCCAATCTCATCAGCTGGACTAAGCCCACTGAATGTTTTTGCTCACAAAGAGATGTCATCTGTGTCAAATTCATGTAGCATGTCATTTTTCTGTGCACTCAGACTGATTGATTAGTTCCCAGTCATTCCAAATGTATTTCTGTTAAATAGTCTGTAGAGCTGATTACTTTTGAAAGGATTTTTTTCATGGAAGAAAGGTCATTAATCCCAATAGCACTTTAGAAAGGAACTGCTGCCTTTGACATTTTATTTTTGTTTCAACATTTTCCGTAGATATACTGTGTGCATTAATTTCTATTGGAAATGCTATCAAAATGTTTGAGTGTTCCAGCTTGAGGCTGATCTGATATGTGGTGAATGATACAGAACATTTTGATTACTTCCTAATAATTCCCCAGGTACTTAAATGAACAAAAAAGACATTGATTACAGACAGAGTAAGGTGAAAACAATATTTCATACTGTTTTAAAAAAATATATATTTTTTCATTGTTAAAATTTCTAACACATTCTAATGCTAGAAAGCATTCTTTCCTCTCCAGTAATTTCAATTTCAAAATATCATTTGGAGACACTTTTAAAAAGTTTTATAGGAAGATGTTAAACAGATACTGTGTTCCACTTTCAGATTTTAAGGTCTGTATGTATTGATGGGCTGGACATTTCAAAATATATATAAGCAAGTATTGGCAAATACATAAATATGGATGTACAAGTAGTTCTAGTAAAAAAGAATACTGATTTGTTAGTAAAGGGCAGATAAATAATGGCAATAAACATAAAAGCTGTACCTTTTTTTCCGATTCAGAAGTACAGGTAAAAATATGACTGCATATCTTTTTAATATCATAAATTATTTCTTATACAAGGCTGCACTCAAAAGTGTGAGAGCTGTAATTAGGCACAGATTGATGGTATCATTGAACAGTGAAAACCAGGGAGAGATCTTGTTCTCAATAATTGCTCTAGATTGAAATCTAATAATAAAGTCTGGCATCAGGACACCTCTACTAGGAATTTAGGTAAAATCTGGGGATTTACCAGTTGGAGGTGGTGGGAGAAGGAAGGAATCTGAACATATTGGTCAGACAATGACTATCTGCTGACACTGTTAAGTAGCAGGGAAATGACAAAACAGGTTCTAGAAGGCATTCACAGGGAATTATTAGCTGCCTTAGAGGAATACTGGTGTCATTTTTTTAATAGGCAATATGGCAGTTTAGAGAACATGACACAACATGGTCTGTGTAGCACAGTCCAGCTGAAGCTGAGAGATGGTTTTCTCTAAACATATCAGAGAGGGAGAATAAATATGTTAAAAGACAATATTAAAACCATATAAGTTGTTATTAACCAATCATAAACTGAAGAAAGTCTGCAATAAGTCATGAAGTGTGGTTCTAAAATGATTTCTAAGTAGAGTCAGAGAAACTCAATGGTTTTAAGGTGAGGTTTGAAATAAGGGATATGTAAATATGGCCAAAAGTTTCTGCCTTAAGTAGGGACATATTGATATCTGATGTTCCGTTTTATCTAAAGGATGTTGAAAGTAGTCTTGGCAGCCTCTAATTTGCACTTGTATTTGTGTTAATTTTAAACTTCAAAGCTTTCCTGGTCATTTATTGAGGTCAAGAAGGTGGTTTTGAAACTTTCCATAAGTTTTTTTTTTTCCTCCTTTCTCTGCTGCAATTGCAAAATTCAGTTTTTAAATTACCAGAAATAAAACTCAAGGGAAGGTAATATGGTAGCAAATTACACTGGAGTTAAATTCTGCTGTTTTGTTGGTGTATCCTTAGGTTTTGTTGGTGTAAATTTAGGTTTAAGTTATTCTCCATATTTAGAATCAGAATGAAATTTAATCTCATCTGTTCAAGTTAATATGGCTATCAAGTTAGTATATTAGTACAACTGTCTTTTTTTTTGTTCTGTCCTTTTTCTAAATTGTGATGGTATTTTGAGGATTTCTTTTTCTCTCTTCATTCCCAGGGATGTATAGTTCCATTTTCTAGGGTGATCTGGAAACTATATGAAAGAAATTCCTTGCTATCATTCATCAGAGGATATGATATTACAGTTGTCTTTGATGTCTTCTGTTCTTTTTCTGCGGCTCATTATAGTTGTGGAATTCAATCTCTTGCTGTGTTACACATGGATGGCCAAACAACCCTAGCAAAGAACTACAGAAATCACTGAGAAATAATTCTGACAAAAATGCCTCTTTTTTTTTTTCCCCAGTGTAGAATTGATATTTTAGTATATGTGGACTTACAAGCTGCTGGAAGATCTTTCTGCAGTATTAATGCTTCACTGGGAAAAAAGTAATTGGATGAAGACAAAATAGGTTGTCTCCCTTTTGTCTGTACAAAGAAAAATGGCAGTTGTAAGAACCCACGTGTAGGGCCAGCTTGAAAGGCAGAATTCTGATATGTGAGAAATTTTCTTTCAAGAACCACAGAGAAAGATGAAAAGCTGTTAAGCTCAGAGAAGCTATTTCACTTTCAGAACATCTGTGGTTCTTCATGGGTGTTCTCAAGACCAACTCATACTAGTAGGCAGAGCATATAACAATTGTGCTTGGAATCATAGATTAATATCCTGAGTTGGAAGGGACCTACAAGGATCATCGTGTCCAACACCTGACCCTATAAAGGACAATACCAAGAACTGCATCGTGTGCCTGAGTGCGTTGTACAAATCCTTCTTAAATTCTCATAGATTTGATGCAGAAATTACTTCCTTGGGGAGCCTGCTCCAGTGCCTAAGCACTCTCTGGGTGAAAAACCTTTTCCTAATATCCAACTTAAACCTCCTGTGACTCAGCTTCATGCTGTTCCCTCGGTTCCTGTCAGAACCAGTCACCAGATAGAGATGAGTCTCTCCTTCCTTTTCCTTTTGCAAAGAAGTCGTAGACTGTGATGAGGCCTTCTGTCAGTCTCCTCCAGGCTAAGCAGACCAAGTGACCTCAGCCATTCCTCATATGGCTTCCCCTGTACACCCTGATCTCACACATGGGCCTCTTTTGGAGTCTACACTTTGTGGAGCCCTTATTTATAATTTACATATACAAATAGTAGCAGGTGCTGTGTGTGCAAAGGCTTCTGCTTCGCTAATTACATAGTTTTGATAGTCTTGGTTTTCAATATTATTTGTGTATAAGAGCTGAATTTTTCTTCTCCCTGAGAATTCGTCCTGCTTAAAAGAAATGTGAATACTCAGGGTTTTGTAATCTTGTAGGCAGCCATTATTTTGACCTAGAAATGGCTTTGAGAAACTCTTGTAGGGTCATGTAAGGAGTGAGAATGGTCTGGGATAAAAGCTGTGTATGAGATCCTTGCACTGTACCACAAATGGAAGATGTGCTGGAGCTTTGATAGAGTTGCTGTAACCTGAAGGGGTCATGAACCTGACATTTTAGTAGCATGCTCACACAAATGAGTAGTCTTAAAACCAAAAATGGTAAGCTTTTAATCAGGAGGGGATGGGGAGATGAATAAAGGACTTGAATGTTAACTGAATGTTCCAACCAAAATTAAATCTTTGGGTGACTTAAGTAGAGAAAGCAATTTGTCAAGCTGAGTAGATGTGAAAGTGGGAGGCTTTGGGCATGGACATTGATCATTTTGGCTGCAATGATTTTGCATTTTGCCATTAATTTATAATTTTATTGCTCACTTAAAAGGCAAAGAGCATTAATCTCCATCCCATTTAACGTAAAAATTGAGTTCTAGGTTTGTAAAGGGTATCACGAGCAGAGAATGTTTAGGTACTGAAGGGTGAATGGATAACATGAGTGTAGGGGGAAGGGGCTGGACTGGGGACAGTGTGTAGCATCTGCTCTATAGTGTTTTTGTGGCCTTGTATGTTCTTTTGCTTGCTTTTCGCTACTTCAGGGATATAAGGCTGCAGAAAATCTGGCGTAGTCTGGATAAGGATTTGCTTTGTGGCAGTCATACTATATCTTATGAAATCTCTCATATTAAAATCTTAGGGTGTTTATTGGTTTTCCTTAGTGTAACAGTCATGGGAGTGAATGCAAGTCTCCCATATGTTAAAAATACCTGATAATTGGGAGTGTAGAATAGAATACGTGGAGTATTCCAAGTGACACCTAAAATTCAAAGAGTAGATTACTAAAATAACCATTATCATTACACAACAAATGAAATATATTGAGAGTTTCTACATTTTGTCGTTTTTATTATTGACATTTTTTATATAGAACTGGCCTAGAAACTTTTATAGGTAAAATAATTTTTTTGTTTTAGTGTGACCTCTTTGTTGAATTCTCTTCAAAATTTAGAAACAATCAAATAATATATTCCACCTTTAGATTCTAACTTCAAAGTATAGCAAGAGAACATTTTAAAACATAGCAAAGATATCTCTGTATTAAAATAATGTTTGATTGGCTTGCTATAATCTCTAACTTCAAATATCAGATTATTTTTATTTTCTAGGGATGCAAAACTTTTATACTGATGGCAACAGTTCTGTTCCAAGTATTTAACACATAGCACATGTGTGAATGAATAGAAGTGTAAAAATTATATATGTAATCATGAGTGTAGGAACCTGTGCTCCAATTCTTATCTAATGTGGTTGTGAATTGTTAATGCTGTGTAACAAACATGATTTCCCAGGTGTTTGTATATTTGTGGTATCAGCTATTAAAGAGGATAAGGGTTCAGTAGCTGGAAAAATAAATACTGACTTCAGTTACTATTGCTAGTCAATATTTTCGTTCATGATTTTGAAATGACAATTTTCTCTGTTGGATTTCGAATGCAATGACATTAACTTCTGTCAATTCTTTGAAAAATTCACAAATTTAATAACAATTTTGTGTGTGAACAGATGCTTTAAAAACCTTTCATTTTAACAATTTTACGTAAATAAGACCTTTCTCAGGACTGGCCCTCTCAATCAGGTTTAATAAGTTGAGACAGTTGATTTTGGAATGGATCAATGATTAAATTTGCTATCATGCAAATAGACTGGGCATAGACAAAGAGATTTTCCTAATGTTTCTTTGCCTCACTGTCATTCAAATGAACAACCACTAAATTTCGCATTATTCTAGATAGTTTTGTGTTAGGTATTATACTTTCTGTGTCATAATTAATAATAATGATGATAACTTTTGAAAGTTAAAAGTTTTGATTTAGCTCAGCATGTCTCCTGCTTCATTAGTGTCTTCAACAGTGTCATTTAGGAGCAAATGCTCCATCAAGTAGTAGCGCTTCAATCATAAAAGACTGTAATAGCAGAAGTATTAGAACTCATGTTCTGAAGCCTCTTGGTTTTTTGCATCTTATGCTCTAAATTGGACCAGTTATTATCTATCTTATCTCATTTCAAACAAGAAAAACAATCCTTTACTTTTACATATAACCTTTTATTCCTTGAGGGTACCTAAGGGCTGCTGTGTACAACATTTATTATTTTACCTTTAGATATGCAGCTCTGGAAATTCTGAAATCTGGAAATCTGGAAAATTCCAGCTCTGGACTGGAACAAAGTGGAATGCTTACAGGCTCAAATTGCCTGCTCTCTCAGGATGACAGTTCTTTGTAAGTTCTTTGTAAGGAGAAAGCAAATTATGCAACCTGTTCTAAAATCCACATGCAAGTTTTGCCAACACTGGAATTGGAAGACTAAGCATATATTGGGGAATATTATGGGAAATAACCTTTTGTTTCCTGTTGTGGCTTTCAGCTCAGGACCTTCTCATATTTTCTATATGTTAATAAACTTGTCTTCAAACCCCTGATAGCAGGTTGAGACAATCTTTTTTTTTCCAAAATTACCTGTGTCTGTTTAACAGATGTATCTGAGAGATATCAAACCACTAATCTATGCATGGCTATAGTATAATTCTGAACACTCTCAAATTCTGAGTTGAGTTCACATTTAAAAATTTACATATGTGATTGTCCAGCACTTGTGATAAATGTTGAAACGTGATCCAGCAGTTCTCATTTCAAGCTATTTTGTCAACTGATGAGCTCAAGCTCTCCAGCATCTCTGTTAATCACATAGGTAGCAAACTGAATGAAGGTTTAAAATAGGCACCCACATTCAATTGTTATGAAGGGTACAGCAGTACTGTTAAACAAGATCTTCTTCTAAGTTCATTATCAAGGAATACAGAGGAAAAAGCAGCTCCTCTCTGTGTGGTTTGGATAAATCTTTTTATTCCCCCTCCCTCTTCATCCCTCATGCTACCCATGCAGATTAAAACAGCTCAGAGCTCACTAGACTATTCTTTTCTGAACTGTTCCAGCTTAATTTAAAATCCTAATTTTACTGGGCATCTCATTATTTATACTCACAAGTGCTACAGCTGCTGGGGGATCTATTTGACTGCAGTGTCTTCTGAGGCAGATCAAAACATTATTTCACATGTTATTTTTAGTATTTGAGACAGATAAATGCCTGGTAATCTTTCTGGTATTAGGTGAGCTGCATTTGTGCTCCAGTGACTACAGAACTATTTTGAATTTATTCCTATAGCTAATGCTTTTGCTTTTCCACCTCCACTCTTTCTAGTTTTCCTGCCCACCATGTAAAATCTCTATATTTTCATTATTATTAGAAACAGTTCTCCTACAACCTGACTGCTAGTACTTCTGGGGTGATCGATATTTGATTCCATTTTAATGCTAACCAGCTACACTAGGGAGGTATATAGCTTAGCTGTTATCTTCTGAGAGTCTTAAAATTGGAAATAGTCTAAATAAGTCTTGGCATGTACAATCAGAACAACAGCTTTCAACAGTCTGAAATTGTTTTGTTGGTTTTTTTGGGTTTTTTTCCCTTCCTCCATATAAAGCAAAAGTACAGAAATATACTAATGTTTTTGTCTGCATCATCCTTTTTCTATATTGAGATATAGATTTGGGAGTCAATCTGTGAACAGCTTGTGAATTATTGCTGTGATTATATGTCAATCCTCTTTTATTGTCATATTTTTGCTCCTTATGTCTTGTCTTCAGAAGACATTTAACAGGTTACATGATCTGGAGTTTGGAAGCCAGTTGTCTAAATGGAAAAAACCCCATGGCTATATGTCAACTCTTTTTATTCAGACTAGGTTCAAAGAATTACTGTTTTAAGGGAGTAGGAACATCTTGCAAAAAATGGTGATAAGTTGTTGATGTGAGGCTCTAAAAGTCCAGTAGAGAAAGTTTTCTGAGGTAGCCCAAAGGAAAAAAAAAAAAACAAAAAATGAGAGGAAAGGAGGTGTGTTTAAGCAAGGATTTAAAAAATTTTAAAAAGACTTCTCAGCCTGAGAATGTGTGAATGAAGTAAGGATGATTGCCATAATACTGTAGATAGCAAAATGTCGCTAGAGAATCCAAAAGAAGAAATTATACAGAAGTTAGTATTTGATTCAGTCAAATAATAGTTTTATGTGTTTCAAAGCTTAAAGATGCTTAGTGTTAGGAAATCATTAAAAAAATATGTTTGTCTTTCCTTAAACTAACATTTCCATCTGAAATTTCATACTGTGAACCAGCACCCATGGACTTATAACCCAGGAAAATCTGGGTGTTTAAACTAGTGACATTTGTTGTTTCACCATCCAGTCTTGTGTCACCATTTTCTATTGGGAGCCTCTGTAGGTTGAAATTAAAAGTGTGTCATGAAATCACCTTCAGTCAATGAACTTTGAAGAGATCACAGGCAAATATTTTTGTGCTGTTTCTCAGGGACCATGTTTTCTTGGTGCACAGTCCTGGGTAACCCGTTCTTCGTGTTTCCCAGGAGTACAGGGGACAGACTGTTGTGTAGAATGGGAAGCTGTGCAGGTGTCTAGGTGTCTCATCTGCATCTTGACTAAAGTGGGGGATGAATCTTGATAATGCTTTCCACTTCAATAGACTTTAATGAGATTTCAGGTAATCTATTTTGCTTCATGTCTAAATATTTTTCTTGATTTATTTATAATTGAACCTTGAATACAAGCCTATAGGCTATTTGCTTAAAGCAAGCATGAATTCATGCACACATGTATGTATAGCATTTTTATATCTCAATATATTCTTGCCAGAAAAAAAGTCTTTATTCTTTTCAAGGGGAGTTACAGTTTTAGCATAATGAAAATCTGATTATCATAGTTGAAAAGAAGGAAAAAAAATGTATTTCCAAAAAATTTTGTGTCATTTTTTCATCAAGAGTAGTAAACATGGCATACAGATAGAATTCCAATTTTTAAAATGGTTGCTGCCTATTCAATAGAAATATCTCCATCTCTCCATTTCCCTGAGGTTAATGATCTACCTAACTAAATACTATGGGAACTTTTATTGTCCTTCTTCTTCCTCTCTGTCTTGGTCTTTTTTTTCTCCTTTTCTGCTTTTAGATCTTTTCCTTATTTTTCCCTCTTATTACATTTTCCTTTTTTGTTTTTTTTTCCATTTCTTTTTTAAGGCTTGATTTTACCTTTTTAGTAGCAATGGCAGATCTGTGCAGTGGAAATTATGTGGACTCTTAATCATAGAATTGCACAATATGCTGGGTTGGAAGGGACAATTCCAAGTTAGCAACTTTTCAGAGTCATTGCAGGCATATTGTGAATTAATTCACAGTAAAATTTATAGGATTTGAGACTTTACTCATCTACATGTGAACAGGTCCACTGAGTTGCTATTGGGTGTGAATAAAATAACATCCTATTGTATATCAGTGATATAGCTTTTTTATACAGTTATGTAATTTTAGATCCTGTTCTTCCTGCCTAAAAAAGAAATGAAGCCTGAAAATTGTGAAAAATTTATTCTCATTTCAAGGCTGTTCTTTCATCCAACTTATTATACTGCCATCAACTTCAAATCATGCAAAAGCTGCCCTTTTCATACTGAAGTATGATGAATAGGTATTTAATGAAGGCTTATCAAAAAAATTGTACAAGAATGCAGTAATATCAGCAGAACATTAGTGTGCCGATATCTAGGGCATACACTAGCACAGTAGCTGCCCTTTATGGACATAATTAGTGTAGTTTTTCAGCATATGGACTGACTTTCCTGGGGAAGTGCAGCCACGTTCTTTACATGATATATTCAATAACGTGCTGGTTATGTGCTAGGAACACACTCCCCAGTTTTCAGAGCTGGAGTAGATGTGATGTTTGGTTGTACCTGATAAGCTCTGTTCTGAGATAACATATGGCACACGTTAAGCACAGCTGCTGTGCTGTGCTTAATTTGACAGTGAGAAAGAGCTTCACAGTAATGGTAACTGTTTGCCAGAATTATAGAATACATGGAAACCGTGGACAATAAGTCTTTATATAGACATCCTAACCTTTAATATTCATAGCTGTGTCTATGGTTTCTCATCAGCAACCAGATCAGATTTTCAGTAATAGAATTACGGTGCTATTATTTGGTGAGTTTTGGTTGGGATGTCCACCTAAAGGCAAGTTTAAATAACATAACTTTCTGGTTATAAGATATTTCTAGCATGTGAGAAATTACTTTTCCCTCTTCTAGTGTCTGGAAGAGCTGAGCTGGAACAGTCTTAGCTGTGCATCTTCCCGTTCTTATCTTTCATGAAATACTTAACATAAAGCTTTTAGCTCCTTATGCATTTAGTACATTTTGTCTTCTAGTATTATATTATAATGTAAATAAGACAAGGTTGTTTGGGAAGAGGGTATTACAAATTTCAAATTGCTTATTTTCCTCAGCCTTATAAGCGTTAATTAATATTCACCCATCTGTCTCCCTGTACTTCCTGCCTCTCTTCTCATGCAAATAAGGCTATCAGTTTAGTGTGCAGGCTGTCAGGCCATTAAGGGGCGCTTTGTGCTAATGCATTGCAAAAAATGAATCTTCTTGTTTCTTATAGTTAAGAGGCTGGCTTTGAAAAAGCATACCTCCAACTATGAAAACATACATAAAATCTAATGCCAGACAAAATCTAATCATCAGAACTATGTGTTTTAACAGCTTATGAGAAGTGTGCAAGGGAAGAGTGAGGTGCATCCCTGCAGGAGTCTTCATCATGAAATAAGACAAGGAACTGACTAAAAGGCTGTCTATGTAGGATATTGATGAAATCAACACAGGATAAAGACCAATGTCTTAAGGCATTTGGCAGCCTAATCTCATATAAAATCAATCACATGAATCTTTTAGGTTGGAGAAGACCTCTAAAATCAACAAGTCCAACCACTGATGTTCTCGACATTGTTAACTAGACAATAGCACTCAGTGCCACGTCCATTCATTTCTTGAATGCCTCCAAGGATGGTGACTCCACCATCTCCCTGGGCAGCCCACTCCAGTGCTTAACAACCCCTTCTGTGAAGAAATTCCTCCTGATGTCCAACAAAAGCCTCCCTTGGTGCAACTTGAGGCTATGACCTCTCTCCTGTTATTAGTTGTCTGACAAAAGAGACCAATCCCTCCTTGGTTACAGCCTCCTTTCAGGAACTTATAGAGAGTGATAAGGTCTCCCTTGAGCCTCCTTTACTCCAGGCTAAACAACCCCAGCTCCCTCAGCTGCTCCTTGTGAGACTTGCGCTCCAGACTCTTCCCAGCTCAGTTGCCCTTCTCTGGACACACTCCAGCACCTCAGTATGAGGGGCCTCTAGCACCAGAGTCAGAGGCACCTAGTGAGGGGCCCCAAACTGAACACAGGATTTTCGGTAGATCATCACCAGTGCCAAGTACATCCTGGTCCTGCTGGTCACAATATTCTTGCTACAACCCAGGATGCCACTGGACTTCTTGTCCACCTGGGCGCACATGAGCTCACATTCAGCACCCCCAGGTCCTTTGTGCTGGGCATCTCTTCAGCCACCCTTCTGCAAGCCTGTAGCAGGGTTGTTGTGACTAAAATGCAGGACCCAGCACTATCTTGTTGAAACTTATACCATTGGTCTTGGTCCTTGGTCATCTATCCAGCCTTTCCACATCCCTCTACAAAATCTTCCTACCTCCAACAGATGAATGCTCCTGCTCAACTTAGTGTCATTCCCAGACACTTGTGTCTTCCTAAGGTTGAATATTTCATGATTCTGCAATCTTAAATCCTTCCTGCTGAAAATTATGAGATTTTCTGTTTTGAAGGTGGACAGAGGAGAGTAAAGTGACGGTTGAAACTTGATTGTTGGTGGTCTGCACGTGTTTTAGTGAATCTTATTCCCTTATTTGTCATCTGCCCTAAATTTTTTAGTATCTTCATCTATTGCAATTGTTAAAATATTAGACACAGGCTGAATGATAGATTCACCAAGAGACATTCTTGATTCTGGGTCAATCTATGAAATTAGGCATCTGAACAGTAGAGTTTATATATTTGCACTATCTGAAAAGCATCCATAGTTATAGCAGTAAGTAGGAGAGGGGAACTTTAAAAGCCCTCCAGTATGAGAACAGCTTGTATTGCATATAAGTTACTCCTTTTAAAAACTGAAGAGGGCTGTCTGTTTTCTTTGTTTTTCAAGTGCTCATTTCTGATCATAACTATTCTGAAAAGTGAATCATAATGGAATGAACTTTTTAGCTTCTCTCATTTCCTGGTAGAAATATGCCTTGGAGCTTGAGGATTTATCTCTCTCTAAAATTATTCTATTTCACATGTTCTCATTAAGCCTATTAAGTCTAATGCTTATCTGAATTCTATTAATCTCGTTTTGTGTGCTATCTTAGCACAGCTAAAACTATATATTGAGGGTGCTTCATTTTAAACTTAAAAAAAAACCTGCTTTTGGCTTTAATTGAATATAGCCTTCTTCTTTGAATGATAAAGATAAGAATCTCTAGGGAAGTTCTCCCAGTCAGGGTTGCCAAATTTGGAGTATCTCTTCTGCATTGTCCACATAACTGTCTAATCACCACAGATTGTTGGGTAATCTTCAAATCATGAGCAGGTGGCCAAGATCACCCATGTTAGGGCCTTGAGTGTACTAATATCTCTAATGACCCAGAGCAGCCTCAGCTGTGGCCTCCATCCATATCTCTGTCTGTAAACCAAAGAGTTCTGTGTTGACTCAGCCTGGAGTCTTCAGCCTCTGTCTGGCAGTGTTGGTTGCTGGCTGGCTCAGCCATTTGTGTGCACAGACACAGATCCTGTTGTTCTGTGTCCTAACCCATGCACTGGCATCCTATCTTGACCTGTTCTGTGCCTCTGAACCTGCTCACTGACCTCTGGATAACATCTCACCCTGATTACCTATAATTGCTTCTGACCCACAGACTGTTTTCCTGGTTTGATCTGGGACCTGCCCTATGGCTCTGCATCTCCCTGCTGATTTGCACTCTTGGTTGAACTTGACCATTATCTCTCCTACCTCTCTGATGGTGCTCTGCCTTGCTAACCTTTTTATCTCATTTGGCTTCTGTCTCCTCATCACTTAGGGAGCAGCTAACCCTTGTTAGATGATCATTCTGCATTCAGATCTGTGATGAGGAATGATAGCAGAATTACAGTCTATGAAAGCTGCCTCATCATGCTTTGTGACATGATGGTCAAATACAGACTGAGAAAGCACAGAGTTTAAAAACAGGCATATTTTGGAACCCTTTTTAGAATATTGTAAAACTATTTATATTTGCGTGGTGTCAACTCTACCGCATCAGACATAGTACATAAACAGAAAGGAAAAGTTCTGTTCTGAAAGTAGCCACAGAAATAAGCGGGGCTGTATTAAGACTCTTAGAATTTGATTAAAAATAAATCTGGTCTTGGAAGACATTCTAATTTTAGGAACTGGGCTGCAAATTGGCAGCTGACTTGTTAGTAGTCTTTGAAAATACCCATAAATAGTGGCATGTCTTGTGGAACCCAATTTTCATGTAGTACTTTTTGTGACCACTAGGTCACAATCAGTAGGCAAATTGCAGTTACCGGAAAAAGGGACAAGTATGGACTAAAGTCAGAACACTGCTGTCATGCTCTCTGCTGCTGTGTTCAATCTGTTCTCTTTGTGTTGAGTCTGACTGCCTTAAGAAATGCTTTACTGTGGAGATAATTTTGGCTAGCCACACCAGACATGAGACCAGCCAGTACAAAATACCATTTCCACAATTTGTTGGTCTTGCACAAGTGTATCCAAGCTAGCTAGGCAATTGTTTTATTCATGCTTGAAGAATGTCACTGGGAGTAAGTTCCTGGATCTAGTATTGGAAAGAATCCTGTCATCCTCATTACTATTTATAAGACCTGTATTAGCTAGTGCCAAATCCTGCTCTGGAATAGAGAAATGGAAATCTGGTGGGTAATAGAAATGCTAAAACTTTACTTACCTGTCCCTCTGGTAGAATGATTATGAATTTGGGGGAAAGAGTTCTTGAAAGTGTAGTCACTTGGTGGAAGCACTTGCTGGGATTTTCTTGCTCTTGTTCGAGTGGGTCTCATGGCAAGGCCCTTGGATATTCTGCAGCCAGGACTTTTCTTGCTCTCCCTTTCTACTCAAAGTGCATTACACAGCTATTGACTGAGATCTCTTTACACTTCGTACAAGTTTTCTAACACATAGTCTAGGATAGCCTTTACAAATCAAGGGTACTGCTCTTGCTCATGACTATTGTAGTTGTTGACCTTCAAAATGACTGTCAACAACAAACTATCCTGTTCTAGAAAAATAGATTTGTATGATAATATATATGTCATATATATTCATGGCACAGTATGTATGGTAAGATGTATGTTAAAGACACACACCTTCCTAAATCAGACAAGATCTTAAAATTTTTCAGTTGCCCAGTGGTTGTCCTGGCTGGCACACAATTGCTGTATCCATTTGGTCAGACAAGTACACCTCAAAGCTATTTATAGTGTTTTAATATTCTAAGTTTTTGCTGTTTGTTTACTTTTTCTTTGCAAAAGATAAGACTTACTGGTGAAATTACCACTGAGTATCCTTTCTAACTTGGTACAATTAAGATGGTTGTATTTTCTGTAATGTTCAATGTTAAGGTTGTAAGGATAGATTGAAGGTTTTCCATCACCAAAAGCTACGGTGTGATGTGTCCTGAAGTTGAAATACTGTAGAAGAGGCAGTAATAGTACTTTTCAGACTGCATGTTGTGTCAGCTCAGTATGGGTTGGATTTTAAAATGACTTTAGAAGGAGAATGTTTCTGGTTCCTTCCTTTCTTCTTTCAAGTAATTAGTCCTAAAATGCTTCTGAAGCTCCTCTGATACAGCCAATACCTAAATAAGATAGTGTTAAAATGGTCAATGATGAAATCAGGAAATACTTTGTTAGAAATTGAAGACTAAGGAGTGTAGATTTTCATTAGATAGTTACATATTTCAATAACTAAATACATCTGAAAGTAGCTTGTGAATGCATGTGTGTTCATCACACAATTATTGCTTTGCTCATCAGAATAGTATCATGCCTATGCTGTATTTGAGAGATCAGGTACTATAAGTATCACATTGCATATGACATTACCTGGAAGTTGACTGCATGGTTTTGGAAAAAAATTTCTAAAGCTCAAGGGCAACATTTTCTCAGTTTATTACACTCTGTTTATTACATATTTTTAGTAGCTGAAGTGTTTCCTTAGAAAATATCATAAGAAGACAAAAGCAATTATTGAGATTAGTACATGAGTTGAAAAATGATGCAGCATATTTTGAGTCTTTTATCTCTAGTTTCTGAGCTGTAAAGTCACTTATAGTTCATGCATCTATGCCTGTTTCTCACAGATTGAAAAAAAAAGCGAGAAAAAGTGAGCTTCAGCTTTTCATTGTTTATTATGTTAAAAACGAAACCTCTACAAGTGTCAGATAAAAAAAAATAATGGATTTTCCATTAGTTCAAGAAACTACTTCAAGTGCGCACTTTAAAAAAAAGGGTCCTTAACAAAATGGTTTTGGTAACATTGAAATTTCTTTTAAATTGGGATGCCAGAACAAAGAACAAGTCTAGACTATGCTTTTGAAACCTATTTGAAACAGAAGAAAATTTTATGAAGTTGAGTTTATTCACTGCTTAGCTGAAAAGCTTATTGTATTTAGAAATGCCTCCAAAACAAGTTTGGACTTGTAAACAAGCAATTTTACTCCTGAAGTACTTACACTTAAAGACAGGTTATGTATTTTAACATAGGATTTAGACCCGTCTCACAGCTGCACCAAAGGACACTTTTCTTTGCTCCGCAGGTGAAGAAGTTGTGTGTTGCTAATAGAGAGCTAAGAGGCACTTCTTGTTTCCCTTCATTTTTTTCTTGTTTCCCTTTTTTTTTCATTTTCCCTTTATCAGCCTTTGCGTAAGAATGCTCTGGGAGTATGTACAAGAAAAGGAAACCGTAAATCATCCTTTCCCATATGAGGTAAACACCTTCATGTTTTTTGGCCTTCCTTCTCAAGCTGTTTTATTTACTCCATTTCTTCTTTAATGTTATTTTTAGTGAGTCTAGGAATCATATGTCAGATCTGGATAGCATCCATGTTAATCTGTTTGTTCTAAAAGCAATTAGATAATTTGATGATTAATAATGTGCATATTCTAGAAAGCTCTTTGAGTATATATTGAAGTGTGAGATATTTGGATCAACCAAGGTAGGAGAAAGCACTGAATGAACTAATTCACATGTGTGTTATAGGCATGTAAAACCTTGTGATACATTATAGATGTGGAAGAAGGTATTAGTGGTAATCTAGAGCTTTTTGTTAGCATTTAGGACTTTTCATTGAAGAACAAAAATTATTATTGTTGTTGTTGTTGTGTGTATATTAATTTTAGAATTCACAAACAAGTCTTTTGTGGTTGTACTTGGGAAGTCCAGAGCTGAATGAGATTTTCTTCCAGTGAAGTAACTGAAAACCTTTTCAAGTTGATATAGTTTACCCATTGCATATTTACCCTCCAAAGATGAGCTTGAAAGGCTATGAAGACTGATTTTATCAGTCACACTTAACCTCTGAATCCAAAGGACCTTTTACTTAGCACTTGAGAAATACTGAAGGCACTTTTCTATTTACAGCTTTTGACAATGCAGTAAGCCTCAAAGGCCTTTCTTCCTAAATTAAATAAAATCTGTAGTGCAAACTATGCAAATGTGTTTTGTCATTCGCCCCCCAGAGGTGCCTCTTAGCATTTTATCTCAGTGAGCATGATTAAGTTAGAGTAGTGGTTTTCCTACAAGCACCTGTTGTACATCTGAAGTGAAAAGTTAAAAAAAAAAAGATAGATATTGGGGAAAAAACTTACATCTCATGGCTTTTTGCCATGTCTCTTTTCTCATCAGGGAATGACATTAGCACTGCCAGCTCTAAATGTGAAATCACTGTATGATATCCACCACTAAGAGTGTTTCTGATGATTTCATGTGTGAGGTTTCTGTGCCCTAGCCTAAGCTTTCTTATTCCAGTTAGATAAAATTTAAGGTTCTCAGCACTTGAATTCACTATGCTAGTAATCCATGTAGCTCAGACAGAACTTATTGCAGATGAAACCTAGGGCTGTGGGGTAGGAAGTTCAGAAAATATCTTTCTTTGACTTCATCATGCAGTAGCATAGAAATTAATTGCACAGAGGGTAATGTCAGCTCCCGTCAGCAGAGCCTGAGTCTAATTAGCAAAAAGGTGGATGTTACAGTCTGTGAATTTTTGATTACTAGATGATGTATAATAAGCAGGAAGAATGGTTTACATCCTTTATTGACAGAAAATGTGTACAGGGTGATTAGTGCCCTTGTCAAGTAACCAGGTAATGTTGTATCTCACTGCCACAGGTCTGTGGTTTTCCTCGTGAAGAGATCATCTGACTGATGTGCTTTCCATTCTCCATGCTTCAAAAAGAAGTCTTTTTTGACAATAATCTGTCATTGGTGGTGTTAAATCATTCCATATCAGGACTTCTGCATTTTAAGTTTATACATAGTTTAAAATGTTTTAATTTCAAGGCTATCTAAATCTAACTCAGCTTGAGTAAATGAAGGTAATAATGTACTGACTGACACTACTGAAGCCTTTCTTCAAGTATCATTTTTATTTAATTAGGCCTCAACCATCTGACTTCTCCTCAACCAAGAACACTCAGGACTCCATCGTAATCAGAACAATTAAGACTAAATATTGATCCGTTATCATAGCAGGAGCAATGATCTGTCTTTTAGAGACTGTATCATACCACAGTCAAGTAAGTATTGCAGAAATAGAAGATATAATAAGATATAGCCATATATTAGGTACAGCTCTGAAAATGAGAAATTGCACCCTAGATAATGTACAGACCTTCTGAAAAGTGCATGATTATCAGGGGAGTTTGCTTAGTAGATAATGATGTATTATTGAGAATGGAACTGTGTAAGTTGAAGTGCCGGTAAAAGATGAGGGTAAACCTTCAAGCTGTTGAGGCGTAATAACTGGCTGGAGACACAGTAGGTGTTTTGTCTATTCATCTTCTACAAAGCCCATTTTTTTCCCCTACATTTTCTTTTAATTTCCGTAGGTAGTTGTCCAAAGAAATCAACCATGAAAGGTATATGAGTTCAGTGAGCAACCAAAAAGCTTGAGCTAGTAAATGCACAGCCTCCAGCCATGCTCCTGGTGCCTTTTTCTTCAGTTGTCTTAGTAGCTTTATGTATCTATGATGGATGATGTGATACAGGATACTGACAAAACTGTAAGATTCTCAGACATCTCTAAGGCTGCAAAAGAAGCTCTATGTATTTGTGAGTATGCTGGCATTAAAATTAATATTGCCAGAGCAGCATTTTAATGGTTTTATACAGTAGACCTACTACAGCTACTGTAAACTACAGTATGAGTTTAACTTTACTTATGACAAAGAGATTATCTATAGCTGTATGGGTAAGACATGGGTCTCTGGTGGTTTTAATGACAACAATTCCTCTCTTGCGTTGTGTTTTCTAAAAATCTTGGGGAAAATCTATGTGTATAGGAAAAAATATCTGGCAAGATTCTGAGAAACCTTAACTAAGGTAGAAGAAGGAAAGATAGTAAGAATGAAGATTTTTAGTTAAGTGTAGTTAGGCCTGCTTATCCTAGAGTAGTTTCTGTACCTTTTTTTGAAAACCAAAACACAGTAGAGTATCTCCTTATAAGAAATCAGGATGCCAATCAAAGAAGTAGTGAAGCTATTTGTGAAGTTTAATATTTTGTCTCCTTGCCATTCAAATATTCCATGAGTAAATAAGCTGAATAACTGTTATTCAGTTATGATATTTCCAGTGTAGAAGTATTGAAACTATAATAACTTTGTTGGCTGCAGAGCTGTTTTGAATCATGGTGGAGAAATAGGGATTTCAAGTCTAATGCCTTTTAAAAGAGAATAAGCTGAGAAAAGATTTCAGAAGTGTATGGTCAGAAGCTAATGGACAATTGCACAGCTTTGCTCAGATTTTCCTGAAAAAAGGTGATGTGGTTGTTTCCTCAAACTTCCCTGTGTTGTCTTAAGAGCAAAAGATGGCTGGAATGGTATTGCTCTCTACAACCAAATAATGACTGGTATTTTCTCCAAGGTACACAAATAGAAAATGTAGAAACTTAGATATATATGTGTATATAGATGTGTGTGTAAACCTTCATGTATTTGTGTATGTGTATTTTTATATCTGCATATATAGATAGAGTCAAACACAGGGGTGTTTGACTAGAGATCTCCAGAGTCCTTCCCACTTCTAATACTTCTTTGACAGATAACAATTTGAAAATGAGAGAGCATTTGCTACAGGTAGGTAGCTAGCTCACTGCAATGTAGTATTTTAAAAGATGGTGTAATATTTAGGCAATTCCGGCTTTTTTTTCCCCTTTGGTAAGCCCAGTTCTTTACTTGGAATCCAACAGTCTGTCCATATAAAAAATAGCCTTCATTTTCATGCGAAGTATTACTTGGTTTTCCTTAAGCATTGGGTGCTCCTTCTGCTCTCATGACAGATAGTGAGTTCCTCTATTTTACACAGACTGGAGGACCTCAGTGGGACAGGCTGTTTCTAGAAATCTAACTTTGTTGTGCTGAGTACTCAGTTACAGAGATTGAGCAACCCTGAACATGATGTGAGTATTATTTAATCTGCAAATAAATTCCTAAAAGGGCTGTCTAGGTGTGTTCTTACTCTATGCTCTATTTAATTTTCCTGTGTTCTCTAATTTTTAGTAGACAGTAGAAATTTTATCATATTATAAGGCATAAAAGGTGATGAGTATCCAATGCGTTTTATGGGTCTGTGGGGTTTTTTTTTAAATGTCACCTTCATTGGTAAGAACAAATAGCATGTAAGAGCAAATTATATTTTTGTTTTAAGCAAGGGCGAAGCAAGCAAACTAAAACTCCGTTTTGTTATAGTAATTGAATCTTAGAAGAGGGGACTGTGCACTGCAGAATTTAGGTAAAATTGAAGTACCACATAGAAATTCAAGGCAGCCTCATTTTTGATATTTAAAGAGGTAATATAATAGCTTAAAAGTATTTTCATGACTGTGATGGACTCCATAAAAATTATCAGCAGATTGATCTGAATTACTGGCTATCTTGGTAGATTTGTATGCAGTACTCAGTGGTTTTGTTTAAGCTTCAATATTATTTGTTTGTAGCAAGAAAACCAGATTTCGCAGGATATCCTTAGTATCCTAACAAGATGTTATTTTGTAGCTGTTACTTTTCTTTACTCATCCAAAGAAGAACTAATATTTAAATTTATTTTTCACTGTTTTTTTAAAGCAATTGTCCTATTTTTTTCTTCTTCCTTGTGTTTTGACTTAGTTGAAATTAATATAGCTAATCCTGTGTGATACCTTTCAATAAAAGTTTTACACACCCCAAATCATCTTTCATATCCCAATGATTTAGCTGTTATCGATTTAATCAGTAGTGAAGAAAATTATTGTAGTCTGATGCACTTGGAGTTTTTCACAATTGCTATCAAAAAGATTTTTATTGACCAGCTTTATTTACCAAATATTCACTTAAGCCTAACACAAAGGTCCATGCAGCACTGAGATTACAACAATTTACAGGTAAAACATGTGTCACCTAAAGAAAGTAAAAAACTCTTGTCATCATGCACTTCTGTGACATTGGATTTCTCTAAACAATATATTTATGGTGCATGCTGGCATTGGAGCTTTGAGCAAGTTGACTCATTTCAGCGCTGGCTTCAAGGTCTATGTGTTTCTGATCTATATGAATATTAGTATATGTAGAAAATTCTTGCCATGGTTTTAGAATTCAAATGCTATTTGGTATTCAGGTCATATATATCACACTTGAAGGCATGCTTGCAAAATGGATAAATGGTTTCTGAAAAAGTTTACAAGGAAATTACAAGTAAATCAGTGATTAAGGCTGATTGCAAAGACACATGGGATGGCAAAGCTGCTGTTTCTCCTTGCATCTGTCTTGCACCTCCAGTGCACAGAAACTGAAATGTACACAGTAAACACTCTCCACATGGGCCCAGATCACTACTGGTACTCTTGGAATCTAGTCTCAGTATTTGGAAAGTTTCAACATAAGTCATAATTTCATAAGTCATAAACTTCAGATGAAATTTATGTAAGGGCAACTCTCTGAACAGGACTGTCCTTTTCACTAATGAAATCTGAGTGCTCTACTGAGACAGCGGCCTTTTCTATCTTATTCATCTCCCTGAAAAAACAGGGTAAACTCTCAGAGACCATTTCTTTGTTGCCTTATAAATATACTGTGTTGAGGGGGAAAAAAAAACCAAGAGAAATTAAATTGCTTTAATTTAGTTCAGGCAAATAAATACAGAAGTGTTTGGTTCCTTTTATTATCTTACAAAAGCTCTCCTATTGGCTTCTTAAAGCCACCAGAATAATCTAAACCCAAAACAACTTGCAGTTTATGCAACAGAAAACTGAAAAAGAGAGTGTAAGGGAATGAGTTATAGTTTTGAGACTTGTTTTTTTTGCCTTCATTTCATTCATGGGTTCAGCAACCATGTAATGAATTTGTAGAATAATACAGAATTATTTCACTTAGTTTTCCTGGGGTAGCTAAGTTCATAAACTGCATGCAGTCTTGAAATAGATATTTTCATTATATCTGTAAAGTCTCAAGTTGAGCACTCTGATAATATCTGGTGTGTGTGGTGTAAATAGTTCACAGAATGCAGTTGTGATCTTCAGCTTAGATCATTCAGCAGGTCTGATTTGAGTTCTCACTTTACAATTCTCCCCCTTGAATTATGACTGTGATATTCTCTAATAAAATAATTTCATCATGGCAAAGCTGTGTTGTTAACATGAAAAAGGTATATTTTATAGAAATATAGAAAAAGGTATATTTTAAACTCTTGTACCTTTTCTATCGGTATCTGACCATTTACATGAGGATCTTAGACTAATCTTCCAAAAGGCCCTTCCAGGCTTCCCTTTCTCTCTGTTTGTCTTCCTGTCAGAGCTCAATGAGTCCTCATGGACCCTGGCAATTCTTACTGGACATGATGCAATGTTTTAAGTATTTTCATGCTTTGTTCTCTTCTGGTAAAAGTCAGCTTTTTTATTCTGAGTGTTAATGATTTTAAAAGCTTATATCTTTCTTATTTTTAAACAACTTCCAAGGTTGTGTGTTCTTGTATAGGAAGTCAAACTGTTCCTCTTTTTCCTCCCAAACCCTAGTAAAGCTAAGGTGCAAAGACAAAAGAAACAGATGTATATAATTTTACAGTATCTTCTACTCCCTGTTCCAACCATACATAGTATGTTTATAAATTTATTGTCACTTTATTTAGCATTACACATAAACTATTTATTTGAGATTCTACACTACTACACATAGCATCTTTACTGCTCTTCTGCTTTATCACAACTTACCATAGTTTGTAAATGTATGGAATGTAGGAAGTCATTAATGTGCAAAAGGACACAGCATTTTTGAAGAGTAAAACATGGTTAATGCTCCTAATGACCACGTTGTCACTGACTGCTGAAGCAGAGAGTTTAGATGCAAGCAACTTACCTATATTTGTATTCATTAGTGAGTGGTTCAGCAGTCACTGGGAATTTGCATGGAGTGAAGTGGGCTAATTTAGTTACATAAATCTTAAAGAAATTCATTAGCCCACCTCCTGTCCTCTTATGTTTTAAGGCAAAACTCAGATGAAAGGCAAACATACAAAAAACCTTCATGCTTCCAGCAGTTTGATTCCTCATGGAATCTGGTGGAGAATCCTATGCTGTTTAGTTAGAATCTTGCTGTGAGACAGCATCCAGCATAGCATAATAATAGGGATTGGTGTCTCAAAGAATTGCAGAAGTGGCTATTTTTTTAGTCACTAGAAGAAATCTTTTATAGATGAGTAACTAACAGAATATATTCTCACAGGCTGTCTCAGTCCATTTGCCCACTAGAAACAGACATCCTGGATATTGTCAGTCATCAGTTGTACTAGGTGGGCACGTCATCTGGAAGACACAGAGCATGTTAAATAAACACTTTAACAAATGCTTTAATTTCTAAACCCAGGGTCTGATCTTTTGAAAATGTAATTAGTATGGAGCAACCTTACCAGATGCAGCCCTACTTCTGTTATTAAGTGTAGAGTCTGTACTCTCAAGTGTTAAAAACTCCCTCATAATCTTGTGCCTATCCATTCTAAGTTTCAAAATAACTTTCAAAGAACAGTATTGGTTGTGGCTATCTGCAATATGAATGAGTCTAAGAGGTTCATCTTGGTACATCATATGGTGAATGGAAATTTCCTTAGGAAAGACCCCTGATAGTGCTGGTTTCATATGGACAAGTGGATTGTACCATTTATTTTCCTAGGGGTGAGAAGATTGTTCTTAAAAGCAGAAAATTACTCTAATTTTTCATCTTTGCCGAAACTTTGTCTTTTTTGTTTGCTGAAACTAAATTCTTTACACGAGAAACAGTTTTGATTAGTCAATCAACTTGAAATAGCATATAGAATGGAAAGGAGAAGCCTTCTAAAAGTGTTGAAATGTTTTGTTTCAAAATTATTTTCTTACTAAATAGCAAATTTTTAATTTGAAATACTGGCAATTTTTTTTTCTCAAAAAAAAAAAAAAAAACAAAAACCAAAAAATAAGATCAAGATTGCAAAATTAAATATTTTAGCTGTCCCCAGCTGAGCCTGTTGAGAAATTTCTGACTGTCTATTTAAAATTCTTTTGAAGTAAGAAAAGTAATATATTAGTAGAGGGAAAAAAACATCCCATCCAGTTCTTGCAGTTCCTCTGTAAGAGGAGGTACTCTATAAGAGGAGGTACTGTTGAGATCCATGGGAAGGAAATAGCCTCCTAAACCTGCAAAGTGAAGCAGCTGCCTGTTACAGGTGTGGCACACATCAATGCACTCATTTACATATAGATATGTGACATAATTTAGGCATAGCGGTATCCTGAAGTAAACATTTGAAACAACTTCCAGGTGTTAGTGTAAACACTGATTTGGTATTTCAAGTGCATGACACAGTGTTCTTGTAGGAGATTCTGACAGTGAAAGGGTCTGCACTTTCTACCATATAGAATCTAAATAGAATTGCAAATCAGAATTACTCAGTACTCCTGATTCTGGCCCTTTTAACAAACTGAAAGTCAAAATAAAACCAGCCTTTACTTGTTTCACTTTGCTTTCCAGATGTTTCTTGTCCTTTCAGAACTTGAATGTAGGCAAATTCCTATAGAAAATGCTTTCAAATTAAGATCTATTTGTAATCTGAATCTGAAAAATATCTATGTTTTTCAAACATTCCTTGTATATTTTGAAATAAAATTTAACAGCTGACTTTCACGTGAATATATATCTCCTCTCCTCCTAAATTAGCATAGTGTGCAAATTTTAAAAAAATTACCAGATCTCCGCACCATTATATTTCCTTCTCTTAACAAGAATGTACTGTAATATTTAAAGTCACACATTGTAGAGGAATTGCTTAACATAACCCACCTTGCTTCCTATATTAAATATAATGGAGAAATTTGTGTGTTGATTGACCCCAGAGAAATTTGCTTCCTGGCTAAAAAAGTCGGTACCATTGTACAAGGTGAGCAGAAATAATTCTGCAATAATTTGGACATCTAATTAAGGTGTTTGAGCGCAGACTTTGAAGTAAGTAGAAATATTTTCCTTGTCTGTTCATCTTTTGATGTTGGCTTAAAATATCTTTCATGAAAACAATCTTCTTTTGAGGAGGCTAGAAATATACTCTTTAATGCTCAGTGAAGCAGAATGGGATCAAAACCTCCTTAAATGCCTCATGATCAGCTGTTAGGAAATTTTAGTAGAACATCATATGTCCAACTGGCTCAAAAAAGTTGCAGCAAGCTAATCTTTACTCTGACTTGAGTTTGGATCATAGATTCCTTAAATGTTGAATTCACTGGTAAACAAGAAAGCTTAATTGTATGTTTAAATTTTTGTCAGGAGATTCTCATCTGAGGATGAGACAACCATAGTGAGATGTCCCAGTTGCATGTGGAGCTTTGACAGCATATTTCTTCGGACCGTGGGACAAGACAGTGCTATTAACATAAACGCTGTCAGATGCTGCATTGGATCTGTTGACTGTGTTGATTGCTGACATCTCATTTTCTCTATCTCTCAGGGGGTGGAGGGGAAGTGGTGGTGTATTGAGTGTTGAGCCTTCTTAAAATAGCTTCTTAAATGATCATTTGCAGCCCAAGTTTTCTGATAGGTGTCACAGTTTGCTGTTCCTAAATTCCAGTGTGGCCACTTATTCTAATACTGGATGCTTCATATGCTAATGAAACCATATATACCACATATATATGTGGTATTCAGAAATCATATATACCACATTTATGTTCTGCTGTTTGATTTAGAATCTTAGAGTTGTAGAATCATAGACTGGTTTAGGTTGGAATGGACCTTCAAAGATCATCTAGTTCCACCCTGCCTGCCATGGGCAGGGACACCTTCTACTCTGCCTAGTTGTGCAAAGCCTCATCCAAATTGTCCATGAGCATTTCTGGGGATGGAGCATCCACTGCTTCTCTGTGCAACCTATTCTTGTGCTTCACTACCCTCAGAGTGAAAAACTTCTTCCTTATATCTAATCCTCCCTCTTTTATTTTAAAGCCATTCCTTCTTGTCTTAAAGCTACATACCCTTGAGATCTGGCCCTGTCCATCTTTCTTGTAGGCTGCTCCAACCATAACTCATAAATTATTTAGAGTACCTTGATGCTGGTTTAAAAAAAAACCCAACCTTAGAATTCATGCAATTACTGGTGGTATATTTAGCAATGATGTTAGAATGATTGCAGAAAGGGACTTAGGAAAAGGTGAAGTTCTTTTAAAAACAGAACAGACTGACTTGAAGAAAAGTTTCTGAGACACAAAATAGATAAGGAATTAAGAAAAGTGAGAAAATAATTGCTTCAAACCAGTGGCCTTCAGGAATATGCTGTAGTTCTCTGAACTGGACCAAATTATCTAACAAATATATTCAATAACTTGTTGTGACTAAGGGTAGGACAGAATGTTTACGAGAAATTATTTTCTTGAAAAATAGCATTTGGTTTAAAGTGAGGAAACACATAAGATGCTGTTAAAAACGGGAAACACAAATAAGCAACTTGTACCTAGCTTTCACAGAAATCAGTTCTGCTTAATTGAAGGCATTGAAATTCAGGCATCCCATTTTATTCCTAGCTAAGCTGAGATGCAAGCTTTGGTACACCATCAATTACGGTAACTTTAATGCTTTATTTCAGGTTTTTAAAAAGTTTTGACTCTCACTCCAGGTTAAGATACAGACTCCAGTAAGTCATACCCATCATATCCTTTATTTCTAGCAGTGATAAATATCCATTCCATTGAAGACCAAATTTGGCCCTCTAGGTTTCTCTGTGATGCCTCTGTGAACCACTGTGCAAGAGATATTTGTAGTCAGAGGTTTGGCTTCCACTGGAGTACAGATGAATTTGTTCTGCCATCATTATTTGGAAAAAACAATTTTGGTCCTTTCTATTCTAGGTTATCCATCTAACACTGCTGATAATGACAAGGGAAAGAAAAAAAAATGAGCCACTTTCGTGTTAACCTCATTGCATTATGCCTTCAAGCTGAGTTTTAACATACAGCAGGACAAAGAATATTATATCTGTGCTGGGATTTTGCTGTAGCTATTGATTTTCTGTTTAAAGCTCTTGGTGGTTAATTGTGGCAATATAAAACACCAAAATAGTTGCATAAGAGTAAGGTTTTGTCCTTGGTGGAGTTAATACATTATCTTGATTAATCAAATTTCTTTGGTTGTTTTATGGAACATCAGAGCACAAGAGAATAGTGTGAAATCTGTTTATTTCCACAGGCAAGCAAAGTGCTAAATCAGAGGTAAGTCCCCAAATGGTATTTAAATAGAGTGAAAAAATAATCCCCCTCTAAAGGTCTAATAGAAAGTGCTGGCTACTTGTCTGCTACCATCTGTAAGTGAGAATTGTTTCATCAGGTTTTCTGTATATATTTTGCTATTGGCCAAGGCATATGTATATTTTTACCTATTTGTTTTCTGTCTATAAACTATGTTTACCAAGGCACTCATCCATAAAGAAACAGAAAATCATACAAACAACTTTTTGCAATGACTGCTCACATTTCTTGAAGTCTTTATACTGATTTCAAGAGAGCCATCTGAAATGTCCCTTGCTTGAAGAAATGACAATCAGATACCCCAGCTGTTAGGTAAATGTCCCCATGATGAAAACTCTACTTGTCAACAAGCCAACCTGTAATCCCAAGAGAGTTCCACCTTTCTTAAGCTATGAAACAACATTATTGACTGGGATCTTACCTGCTTGGACTCTATTTTGTCCTTCTGTGCAAAGTTTGTAAAAAGTTTCAAGCTGTCTTTTCTGTTTTCTGTCTTGTGTTTGTGTCTTGCAAATGGGAGTAGAATTCTATTCCTTCTCCCCAAAGTCAGTGCTATTTTTAATGAACTCTAATGGGTTTCTTTGAACTTCATCATTACTGCAGATACATAAATAGTAAACAATAATTCCAGGACACTGATATTTAAGGATTATGAACTATGAGTAAACCAAGTTACCCAAACAGCTTTTCTGTGGCAGTCTTTCAACACAGTGCTTTGCAGTTTCCCCTCGTAAATGTGTGCAGTGCAGCATATTATAAACTTATAATTCTATACACATATATCCTATGTCAATAAACCTTTCAAAACAGCTTTTTTTTTGTTTTGCCATGGTGAAACAGAAATTGTAAAGCTGTTGACATTCAGTGTCTTCTACTTGCTTTTCCTTGCCTTGATGTAATTCATGTACTGTAAGAACCCTCTTTGCTATTGCCAGACAAAAGTGTGTTCATAATTTTTTAAGCATTCATGGGTAAGGGCGTAAAATTTCTTTAATTCCCCTCATAAATTAAAAAACCCAAACAACACCACTCATTGGCCACATAAAAAAATCCCTGTGACTGCTACATCCTCACGTGGGATTGCAGGTGTGGGTATGTTAAGTACTGGAGAAAGAGGTAGTTGTGTTGAGGAGATGGCACTAACGACTTGCTTTGAGGAAAAAATGGAGCAAAAAAAGATACTCAGTATCAGCGGTGTAGAATGTCTGGGCAAGGAATATGGACTAGGACACCAAGAAGGATACACAGCTCACATATGTCAGAGGGGGGGTCGTGCTGCAGGTTGTTCTTGAGACAATTGTGATTGCATTAGCAGTGCTGAGCTTGACATTAAATGTCATGTTCAATTCCAGCTTATTGAAGGTGATACCTCTGGCTGTAAAAGTGGTGAAAAGGCAGATGAATGTTTTATCTAATAACTACTGGGAGATCTGTGGGAGTTTGGCCAAACACTGATGAAAGGAATAGGGAAAAATGTATCTACAATGTTGTGTATTGAGCAGTGCTTTTCTATGTGAAGATTTAATTCAGTTTCTCTCTCTTTGCCTATATCTTATTATAACAGAAAGGTGTAGGTTTACAACTGTTGTTTCCAATCAAAAGATTTTTTCTGTGCTTGTTTCAGCACAGTACGTGTGTGGTCTGTATCACTGGGCACTACAGAACAGCTGTGCAAACATATAATTTGACACCTAATATTTTTTCATTGGCTTATGGGGTTTAGCTACTTGTTTAAAAAACGTTGCTTTCTTGAATAGGTGCAAGACAGAAATAAGGCTAATCATCTGATTTTCCAATTAACATTGAAATCCTCATGAATGAATAGTAGATTAGATAGCTACATGTACAGCAGACATCTCCAGCATGTCCAGAAGTCTCTTAGGAGTTTCTGCTATGAAATTGAACATGTAAAACTCCTGGGCAAACACAAAAAATTATTTGAATTATATTTGGAAAAATTTTGCAATAGAAATAGAAAAACATTTCTGCAAACAAGAGTTATAGGCTAGCCCCAAAGGAGGGTCTTCAGTATGGTTCCATGTTTGATGCTCAACTACTTTTATGACAAACTGAACCAAGATCATTCACTGTTTATCTCCAGTTCCTGCTGAAACAGGGAATAAGTGGAAGTGTGAACTGTGAGTATATTCTAAAACTTCTTCCAAGAACACTTTTGAATAGTAATTTTTTGAGTCTCTGCTGCTTGTAGTCAGGCAGAATTGTTGCATGCTATGTCATCCCACCTGAGACCCTATTTTAAGCCTAGGTCATCAGGCACCTTCATGAGTGCCTGGGTATGATTTGGAATTAGGCAGTCATCCATCAGCAACTGGAAGTTAGGTGCATCATTATTACTATTTGCACTGATGGAAAAGTCAAATTCAAAAAAAGGCTGAGGGTGAGAGAGCAGACAAACTAACGCCCACTAGGACCCTGTCTTCCTATACTTCTAAGTCGTGTACAGACAGGTATAAAACAGAAACATGAGGTGCGTGCCTCAATATTGTCATGGTATATTAGCAAGTGACCTCTTGATCAAAGGGGTTTATGAAATTCTTTCAGGGTAGAGCCCTTGCAAGCACTTATGGAATATTGTAAGTAAGTTATCCAGCTCTTCACTATGAGATACAGGAATGAAGAGTATCAAAAATACTTGAGTAGAGTTCACTTTAACAGTGAGGAGTCTTGATAGTAAAGATGACCTTGAAATAATTGCCAGAATAGCATGATATGGTAAAGATTCATATACAACAAAGATGGAGAGAGCATGGAGTGACAGAGCAAGGAGGAATGATTTTAAGATGGAAGAGAGTAGGTTTAGATTAGATATTAGGAAGAAATTATTTATTGAGGGTGGTGAGGCACTGGAACCAAATGCCTTGAGAAGTTGTGAATGCCCCACTCCTGGGAGTGTTCAAGGCCTGATTGGATGGGACTTGGAGCAACCTGGTCTAGTGAAAGGTGTCCCTGCTTATGAGAGGGAAAGAGTTGGAACAAAATGGCTTTAAGGTCCCTTACAATCCAAGTCATTCTATGACTGTGATTCTTGTTTCATTTACACTAATCCCATCCTAGTGTTATTCTTCCAAAAGCAGATGAATTAATTGTGAATTTCATTAATATTTATATTTACTCATAGAAATTTTTGTCTGGTATTGTGTTTGTATTGAGAATCAGAATGCTTTGCTGAAGAGTAGTTTGAGTGACTTTTGGAGTTTTTTGCCTCAATAAGGTAGAGAAGCAGCACTATTAACTTGACTGGAAGTGGAATAATGGGAGCTAGGTAGGCCTGTTTTGTGTCACTATATGCTGAATACTTTTACCTGGAGAATTACTCAAATTTTTAGTCTAGAGAGTTAGTTCTAAGCTTGATTAAGTACGTTATTGCTTCATTTTATTAGTGTAATGTCCTCATTTCATGAATATGCATTTTTGCTTAATGTCTATGTAATACATTGCTGATAGTCCTTAATGCATGATAATATTTTTCAGATTCTAAAGTCTGAACTTTTTTTTATTATTTTATTCAGTAAAGTTTTAAAAAAAAAGTTATTTTTATTTCTTCATATTGAGAGGAATTGATATTCAGAGGTATATCCTTGTCATCAATTTTTGGTTACTCAGGCATCTAATTAATAGACTCTATTATGACTCAAAGTATTAAAATTTGAGTCCTAAAGTAGTCCCTGAAATCAGTTAAGTGTATCCAAAAGTTGATTTAGAGCATTTAAATTATGTCAGAAGAAAAAATATAATATCTGACTTGCATAAGATGAAATAAATTTATGTGAAGGAACTCACACTTTAAAACTGGATAGTATTTCACTTATATTCTTAAGAAAATCCTTAATGTCAATCTTAAGCAAATATATATATTGTATTTTGAAGAAGGGATTCTGTTCTTTAAGTTTGAGAGTCCAATAAACAAGCAATTTCCACAGCAGTTGAAACTATTTGCTTTAAAATAGAGGGGAGGTTTTTGTATTTTGAAAGCTGTACATGATCTAAATTTTTACATTCCTACATTTCATCTATGGTAAGAGTTTGCTAATAGATGATCCACTAGAAAATTTTTTAAAAAGCAAAAAAACTGTATTAATCCAAGTACGTTACCTTCAAGAACAACACCTAGTAAGTACAACTACATTAAAAAAAACCAACCAAACAAAAAAGGCAAAACAAAAACCCAAAATATTTTAATCATGATTGAGAGTTATGATATTAAGAGGAAAAAGGATTTAGGTAGTCTCCAATATCTTTTGCAGGACATTTAATAAGCATCAGTACTTTACTTAAGTATAAAGACCTGAAGGAACCTAAAGAAAAGTATTTTCCTGTTGAAAATATTTTGCACTTCTGACTGCTACGATTAGAGAGAGAAAAAAATAAAAACTTTGCTTATAGTATTCTTTATATTCCATACAAAATATGGTTTGAAAATCCATACTAGAAAATACAATGTGGACAACTTAAAGCATGATAACAATGATAAAAACAAATAATTTAAGATTCTGCATCACTAAAAGGTATGCATAATCTAGCCAACAGTCATTTTTTGACACGTTGTACTTCCCAGTAGGTTACAGAAAACAAAAACATCTTGTGACAGAAGGAAATAGAGTATCTAAATAACACAAATTGATAAAGAAAATCCCTCCAAGAAAACACTTCACAATTGCATAATCAATTATATCCTAACCAAGCACTGTGAAAATGATTTGCAGTGAGCTAATATAACAGGAGTAAAGCCATAATTATTTGCATAACAAATACATTTGTGAAATCTGGAGTTTTCTTGGAAATAGTTTTTGGAAATAGCATATTTTTGTGAATAGTCTTATTTTGGATGTGTTTTTCAATTTCATCTCATCTCTACTTGGAAATTTTAATAGATGGATCTATAGCAGGGGAACATCAGTGTTACTGTCATCACAATTTTACCCTCTGACATGAAATATTGAATTAGTTCTGAGATGAAAAAAATTGCCATTATTCTTGCTTTGAACCTAAGGTAAAATAGTCTGAAATAGCTTGGAAACATTGACAGGAAGGGATTGTGACAAACTTTTGATATCTGAATCCATTGCAACACTTGAAAATCAAATAGATATGTGTGACATTGCAGGCTGACAAAAGTAAGCTCATTGCATTTGTATTAATTGGAGACCAAGTGAACTCAGCGGGATGTTGAGCCCAAAATGCTGTCAGTGTACGTCGACTCTCAGCAAGGCTTGCTGTTTTAGAATGAGTATCACATTAATTCCATTTTCATAGCTCCTATGTGGGAAGAATGAGACACCTTCTATAATTGTTGGTGTTTCTAGAAAGAGTTTTATAATACTTCTGACATTCATGTGTGAAAAACAATGCCTAGAACAGGGCTGTAAGTGGGAGGAAGGGGGTTGAAGTGAAAGAAGTGTGAACAGTGTTATGCTCTTAGGTCTGATGTCTCACAGATGATGCAGCCTCTGTGAGAAGGCAGGATACTCCAGGTCAGACAGCACACCTGATCTAACCTACCCCAGAGTTCCCTCAGGGAGAAAAGGAATGTCTTGCCATTTAGTGGGTTCACATGATCATACTCAGAACAATAGTTTTATTGTTGTTGTTTTTTTGTTTTTTAAGATTGAGGAGTTATGATTGCTGCTCATCAATCCCATTCATATTCTCAATATATAGAGGCAAAGATCTTTTTTGCCTACAGCTGTGTCCGTGAATCATTCATATTTGGTGGTTAACCTTTGTCTCTAGTTGTACTTTGTACTTCTAGTTGTGATCGTGAGACTTGGCGATATTCTTTGACTGTAGCACACTGGAAAATTATAATACTCCTGACTCTTCTAACATGTTTTAATGTAGTCTGAGATGCTTGCCCACCACCATGTCACCCTCCAGCTGAGTCACTGAACAGAATGATCTAAGATTCCATGACTTCTTCACAAGCTTCCAGTCACTTACATTTACAAGTCGGTTTATAGTGAAATCAAGAATCCCTGGATGTCTTGATTTAGATTTTAAGTGCTTGCTACATAACTGTCGTAATTTCCTTAAATAACAAGCCTTGACACCTCTGGAAATCAGGCTACATACATGTAGGTACCTGAGTGTCTAGATAGCATGAATTCTAGGTAGAGGTAGGACTGAGATTAATCTTTTTAATCTAGATTGGTAAACAACACTGAGAGGTACCTAAAGATGTGGTGATTACCCATCACTTCTAAAATGAAAATATTTTGTTAAAATAAAAAATGGAACTGAACTAGAACTGTAGTGCAAAAACACTGGGTGAGACACATCAAGATATTTAGTCCAAGATGCCATGGTACATAATGATAGCAGTAACACCTCCTCATATAGTCTTTGCTCATGTGGCCAGCACTTTCATATCTGTGTGTTAAATCTTTGTCAGTAGATCTTGTCAGGGAAGGGCTCATGAGATCTCAAGAATTACCTCCTCCCCACCTCCCTTGTTGATGGCTAAATCAATTAATGAAGCAAATGTGTGAGGATTGAGAAGTATTCTCAATTAATGATTTAAAGATTTTTTTTTCTTTGTTTCGTTGCTCTGGTTTGAGCAGCATCTTGTTCTGCAAATTGCATGTCTTTGGAAGGAGGTGATATGAAAGTAAACAGTCTCTCTAGGAAACATTCAGGTGAAATAAATTTAATTTTTTAAGCAAAACAATTGTGCAAAAATGTTGAAGACCATATGATGCTGAGGCAGAAATCGTGTCATCTAGTGAGAAATTACTACAAAGATTATAGAAAAAAGGCAGAAGAATTTTACCTCCCGATGGAATATAAGGAATTATTTAGGATAGGCTGAATGCTTTATCAATGTACAAATTTGTCAAAGATATGAATAGATTCATTGGAAGTATGTGTGAATCTTTGAGGGTTTTGAAGAACTGTCTATCTTTGGTAATATTTTGTTAACCTTTCTGCAGTGTTGATGTCATTCCCACAATATGTTTGCTCCCAGTGCACACATGAAACTGTTACATGACTAAGAACCAGGACGCTGATTCCACTTGGTTCAGTGTGTTCAGGGAGGGGGTGGGGGAGAGAGGTTCTGTATTTCCTGCAGAACCTCAGCAGCGTGACTTTTAAAACATTATACAATACAACTTATGAACATATACAGGAAATATATACCATGTATATAGGAATAATACTACTAAAATCAACACTGCTGCATAATCTGAGCTCCAGACTTTTCTTAGAACTAAAATCTGTCCTTTCAGACAGACTATGCTTAAGACTGAAATTAGATTACTTCAACACTGATCATTAATTATATTTGGGGACCTAAGAATTCTTTTAGAAATCAACGTAAGAAAGATCTTTGAGTAGGAGCAGTATTTTTTTTTTAATCCTGAATTTACTGCTGCAAAAGCAGAGGTATTTGCTAGAGGATGCACAGCATTTGATTTGTGTACTTTGGGGTGAGCATTTGGAATAGCCACTGTTAGTTCTTTTAAATACGAACATGTATATGCCAGATCAGCCCTGTAGGCTTTTCTTGAGTGAGCAATGCTGGCAGGTGACTGCTTTGCTCTTCAGGCTGCACTCTGGGCCTTCCTTCGCAACCCATTCATGCATTCTGTGATGTCTCTGCTATTTAAGATTAAGGACATGTTTAAGCATGATGCTGGATCAGAGCTTCAGTGCAGTGCCAGCACTCTGTTCAGCAGAGCGCGGTGAAATGCTCTGCTGTAGAGCATGCTGAGATGAAGAGAGGTGTGGTGAACACAGTAGCAAGAATTCTTTGAATCTGTTTACCAGATGAAGCCTCACCTGTGCTGAATGACTTGGCAGCAGTACATCTGTGTGCTCTCCTGGGATGCAGCCATGAACATTTTACCAAAGTTCAAATCATAACTAAACTATATTTAGATGTATTGTAACATCGTGAAAACGTTGTTTGGGAGTTCAGGAATTTTAATTGACTATTCAAAATTTGCATATTGTGTTTGTTATGTGCCTTTTATGACTGTATCCTACTCCTTTCTCATTCATATTCTAGATTCCATCAAAAGTGTGTCTATGAGGCAGGGAGGTGTACAAATTTCTTTTAAAAATAGTTAAGATGGGAAGGTAGGTGGGGAGAAATAATATGTTCTCAGGGTTTGTTGTTAACAGGGTTTGTTGTTGTTTTGTGCTGGTTTTGTTTTCCCACTAGCAGAATTTCCTCTCTGTGTGCAGCATCCAGGTAATTCAGCTGGCTGTAATTAACTCAAACCTCTTGGTGCCTGCAGACATATCATGATTCAGATGAAGACTCTATACCTTTGGTTGTGGTATTTGTTTGGTACAATCTAAGCATTAGTAGGGGAGTTCTAAAGATTGCCTTGCACCTAGGATGAAATGCAGGTTTAAGACAAGTGATGCAGAAAGGCTCATGTTCATGTAACAGCCTGATAAAAACTGAAAGGAACACGAGGGTGATTTAAAAACAGCTTTCCTAGATAAAAGCACCGTTGCAGCAGCTTGCATGCTCCAGAGAATGCAATGAGATGTATGGCATGGGGAGAGTGTCTGAGAAAGTAAAGTTCCTCCAAATACTTTGAGAATACTGTTCTCAAAGTATTTGGAGGAACTTTTGGGCTGGCTGCTTCTCCATGTATTTGGTTTTTGCCTATTAAAAGTCCTTTAAGCAGTGCCTGTTGGAAGTGAGCTGCATCATATCTTGCTATCCAAATTCAGAAAGAATATATTTAGTGTTTTTTTATGAAGAGTTATCGTTTTCTTAAGAAACAAAAAAAAAAAAAGAAAAAACAAAAGGCATATCTGAATAGTTATGTAAAAACAGAGATGAAAGCTGTTATGTTGTGGGCATAGAACTTAAAGGCTGTGTGAAAGTACTTAAAGGTAATGGAGGTACTAAGTCATGTTTTAAAAACCTTCTCCAGCTCTGGACTAAATTTGTGGTTTGCAACACATGTGTCTCTTCTGCAGTGATGGATTTGTATTTTGTTTAAGCTCCATAAGTCAAGGACTATGGATAATAAAAAGAAAAAAATTGAAAGGAAAATGTTTCCTTTCATTATTGTAAATCTGGTAATCTAGTTTCCCTTTACTGTGTGAGTGTTAGAGGTCAGATGTGTGCAAAGAGATGTGAGTATCAGTGAGAAGTCCCTGCAAATATATCCATAGACTGAAATTCCACTCAGATCAGATGCAGCTCTTAATCCTTTAGGTAAAACAGATGAGATGATATTTTTTGTGTGACCAATATATCTATGTTTTGTGGACAGAAAACATATCAGAGTAGGGTCCTTTTTTCAGAGTGGAAAGCCTCTTTAATACTTTTGAATAGTATTTTTTGAGTGTATCTTGTACTGTATGTTGGAGATTGCTTTCAACGCTATATCTAGAGAAACATAGCAAGGAGTAAAAGGCTATTCAAAGCCAGAATTAATAAATTCTGCAGATATACACTGTGGGACATCGCTAGATCAATTAGAAATTAGCTACTTCTTTTCCAAGAAATGCATGGGGGCAGAATTCATGGCCTATGTTGTGATGTGCATAATATTTCCTGCTTTCAGTTGCTGCTGTGTGTGACTAAAAAAATGGAAGATCATCATAAACAACAAATAAATTGTATGCTACATGTGCTATTCTGTAGTTTAAAAGTATTTTTTCCTCTTTTGGTTATCCTAAAGGTCATTTGGTCAATTTTAGTAAATATGGATGATAAATAATGATGGCCCAAATGCCACAGGGTTTAAGGATTAGTTGTTTCTCAAGGAATATAATAACCTATTACACAGAAGTGTTTTGCTTGGAAGGACAAGTTATTGACAGGAAAATGCATGTATAAAACAAGAAGTAATGTTTATTTGGCAAATTTTGTTTTTATAATTAAGCCATCTGGTCTATCTAGTGAGACTATACAAATAGCAGTGTATAGTTGTCCTAGAAACACATGTTTACAGAATACCTGCGATGCTTCTTACCAGAAAGTTCTCAAGGTATGAAGATCCAGAAGAAATTATTCCAGAGTAGATGCAGTGCTTTGAAATGAATAGTTAACAAAAAGTATCTATTCAGTGGGTTAGCTACAGGTGATTTTAACTATAAACCAAGGAAGGCTGAGTGACACCACCTCCTCTGTGAATGACCCATAAATCGTTCCATTACACATAGCTGGCTAAAACACCAAACTTGTCCCCCTTAGGTATTTGAGTCTGTGCTGGTTGTTTTGATAAAAAAGAATTGTTTCAGTGTAGTATTGAGCTCTAATACAAGGTTGAAACTAGCAAACAGCAAACCAAGGGTCATACTGAGAAGCCTAGCATGCCAGTTAAATGATATGAAGAGAACTGAATGGAAATAATTTATATGTGCTCAGTAATTTTGATATATAAAAATTATTACTTGTAATATTCAGGTAAAGTTGATGTTGCTACTAATTTCATTCTTTTCTACAAGAAAAGTTTCTGAACCTGGAAGTTCTGGTATCTTTGGGAGCTGGATTTAGATCATAATCCAAATTTGTTTTCCCCTAAATATTTTGTTACAATGTATACCAAGGAAAATTAATGAAAATAGAGTATTTAATACTGAAAAACTGAAATTCTTTACTACCTTGCATTTGTAGCTGAACTTGCACATACATTTCATTTTATCTAGCTGTGATGATTATAACAGTTTGAAAAAAAAAAGTCTGAAATTTCTATGCTGAAGAATCAGACCTTATTTGTTTATTGATATAAATAACTAGTTTGAAGATAAGCTTCAAAACTCAAAGGCTGTCATAAGGTCAAAACAAAGCTCTTTGTATCTGCGATATTTAATTAAGTGTGATAATTCTTCTTACATTCCATATAATAACACACAATCTGGGGGAATTTGTTTGGTGTTCTCAGATTGCTGACATTCTACAGAGACTCATTATTTAAATGAGCTTTCTGAAAAGAAGATTTGATCTACGACCACTGTACATTCACAAGATATTTTGTACCTGATATTGAACTTACTGTTGTTCCAATGAGAAATAATATGGAACTGTTGAAGATAAATTATTTTTATTGTGATCTAACATTGAAGAATTATAATGTTTCACTTTTCATCTTAGAAATGACAGAACCCTATAATCATAAAATTGTTTGGGTTGACAAGGACCGTAAAGATCATTTAGTTCCAATGCCCCTGCTATTGACAGGGACACTTTTCACTACACCTGGTTGTTCATCCAACCTGTCCTTTGATACTTTCAGGAATGGGACATCTTCTCTGGACAACATGCTCCAGTACCATACCACCCTCACAGTAAAGAATTTTTTTTTCCTTCTGTCTCATCTAATCCTACTTTCTTTCACTTTAAAGATATTCCTCCTTGTCTTATCGCTATGTATCCTTACGAAAATCCCCCTCCATTTTTCTTGTAGGCTCTCTTTGGGTACAGGAAGTCCATGCTGAGGTCTTCCAAGAGCTTTCTCTTCTTCAGGCTAAATAACTGCAACTCTCTTTGCCTGTCTTCATAGGAGAGGTGCTCCATCCCTCTGGTCAATATCGGTGTGTCTGCCGGACACACTCCAATAGATCCACGTCCTTACATTGGGAATACCAGAACTGGATGCCTTACTCCAGGTGAGGTCTCACATGGGCTGAGTAGAAAGGGAGATTCACCTCCTTTAATCTGTTGGCCACGCTGCTTCAGATGCAGCCCAGAGTACATTTGACATTTTGAGCTGTGAGTGCACATTGCTGGGTGATGTCCAGCCTCTCACTCACCAGCATCCCAGCTCCTCAGGACTGCTCTTAATCCATTCTTGGACCAGCCTGTATTGGGATTATCCTGACCTAGGTGTAGGACTTCCCACTCGGCCTTGTTGAATTCATGAGGGTCAGATGGGCCTGTTAACAGGGCTCAAGCCTGTTAATGTCCTTATGGATGGCATCCTTCCTTCCAGTGTGTCATCTGCACCACACAGCTTGGTGTCATTGGCAAACTTGCTGGGGATGTGCTCAGTGCCACTGTCCATGTCACCAACAAAAATGCTAAACAGGGCTGGTGCCAAGCCTAGAGGGACACTTCAGGAATACATGGTGACCATCACTGAGCTCCACTTGGACATCAATCACTGACTGTAACTACGAGATATTTGATATGATCAGCCATAAGCAGAAAAGAGTTCACTTGAATACAATAATTTAGATGTTCAGTTGTTAGTACTTAAAAAAGAAATCCTTACCAAAAGAAATCCTTATTGTAAGCATGGTATTATAACTGTCATATGAGAGGGACAGGTTCTTTTTTATCATTAAGGATACTTCAAAAGGAACACTGATTTCAGATACTTTAAGAAATTGAGACTCAATAGCTGTTGCTCATCTTTTTGAAGATTTAGCAGCCAGAAAATAATGACTGTTTATGATTCTTATAGAATGAATTTGACCAGCAGATTTTTCAAGGAATCTAATATTAACCTGAAGTTTCAGCCTCCTTCTGAATCCTGATGATTTTTTTCTTTATTCTTAAATTTGTCTGACACCTCTCTATTGTTGTACTGAAATAGAAAAAAACACAACAAAACACCCAACCCTCCCACCGCCCTCTGCCAAAAAACCTCAAACAATGCCCAAAACATCAATCCTCTTTATTGTTCTCTCTTTTAGATAGTTACACTTTGGCTTTCCATAAAAATATTTTTCTATACTAGGGTGTACTTTTCTAAACTGGAGTATCTTTACTATAAAATTCCATGTGATTCTTAAAGGGAGAAACAACTGCATAAATGTAGGTTTAGTCCTTTACCACCTTTACATTCAAATAACATTCAAGTCTTTTTTTCTGCACTTCATTTGTCAACCTTCGAATTCCAGTTTTCCCACTTGAGTAATCTGTTCATTATGGCCCATCTGTCATAACTTCAGGATGAGAACATGTCTTAAACCAGAAGAATCACTTGTGCATCATGTTTCTGGTGTTTGTGTCTAGCATGCCCATTTATTGAGACCTACCTGGGGCTTCCTGACTTGCTTATCTTTTTGGGGATATGTGTTTGAAAAGCTATGAGCTTTTCCATATGCTAATGCAGTAAGTTGTGATTTACTTTCCTCTGAGTAGAGATCTTAAAGGACTTACACAGAAGATTATATCTTATGCAGTTCTCTGTCATTTACCATACATTTGGAGCCAGCAAAATGAGTCCAGATAAAAAATTAAAATCTTCCCCATAGCACTTCATGTTGATTTTTAATTATGAAGTGTGGCTTGTAAAACTGGGATTAGAACCAGTTTTCTCCAGTATCAGCAGGACAGCTCTTTGGGTAGGAATTCCCCAACTGGTTTGTTTGCCACTTAACAGCCAATGGAGTCTGTTGTGTATGCCACAAAGGAGTGTTTGCATAGCAGCCATCCTCAGCAGAGCATGCTGATTGCCAGGGCTGTAACAGCTGCGATATTTTTTCCAGCTGCTCAGAGAGCAGAACTTTTTGCAAATGAGCTGTCAGAAAACCCTTCAGCTGTGCACTCTTGATGCTGACTTCTTCCCAGACCACGCCACAGTATTAGTAGTAGCTACATGTCCCTTTCTGTCACTGGTCCATTAGTATCATTTTTGTGTCCAAGACGAATTCACACCACCTTTGTGGAAATTTTTTTGCTGCTAAGATGAGTTTTTTGCTCATCTATGTGATGTCTAATCTTTCAGTGACTTTCTGCTTTTGGAAGTCTACCAGCTTGGATGTTGCTAGAACATACCTTTATGAGATATTGTGAAAAGCTTGCTTGAACTCTTTAGTTAAAAGTAGAGAGTGAGAGAAAAGATGTAGGATGTTTGGCACTAAAGAGACAGAAAGACTTGTTCCAAATACTAAGGTTCTTATCTGTGTAAATGACAGCAGGGCTTGCCTTAAAAAAAATAAATGAAAAGTTAACATCATAATAAAAGAAGAAATTATTTATTTATTTTTCACACTTTGAGCCCCAGAGCAAGCTCTGGATGATGTCCATAATAGATTCCCCTTTTCTATAACCAAGGACAGAAATTTAAAATGGTTACTATTTGTAGAATTTCTTAGGAAAGAAAAATTAAGAAAATCAGTCTTGAGTTAAAATTGAGTTTTGTTTTGGTTTTTTTTTATATCGTTGTCCAGCAAAATACTTCAAAAAAAAAACTACTCTTCAAAAATACTAAAATGCTACTAACATTTTAGGAGCTAGAATAGAGAATATTTCCTTTTTATGAAACTATTTGTTCCAGTAATCTTGAGAATATGGTCGCAAAGCAGGCAATGTGTGTCTCCACCCTCTCGACAATCTTTGTTCTTCAAAGTGTTGTCATTTATATCTACCTGTGCAAGTCTAGGATATATTTTCTGTGAAAGCAAATTGAAGGTGAAGAATCTAGCTGAACATTTATGCACCATCAAGCAGCAGAGCAGACATAAATTATCATATATTCATTAAGTAAATTAAACATGACACCTTCAGGGTTATATGTAACTTAAAATCACCAAAATGGAAATGAGAGATGCAACACCAGTTAGTGGTAGAAAAGTAAAAAATGCTCTATAAAGAAATAAAATTACATTCTCATATGACTTAGAAGACAGGTGACTTCCCAAATCTGTTAGAACCTCTGCCTCTTATGAAAAAATATTGTTTTAAATGATGCCCCAGCTAACAGGAGATTAAGCATAAAGACTATCCAAAACTTATTTTAAAAACTTTGGTTATTGTTTCAGATCTATAGTTTGTTTTTTGAACTGTTATACAAAGAGTATAGCCATGGAAGTGTAAGCCAAAACACTTGTAACAAAAATGTAAATGCAATAGCAATTTCACAAACTCAAGAGGAATTTGCCTCTAGGAGGTAATGAAAAACAAAACCAGAAAAACAAAACTGTCCTTCCCTAAAAAAAATTAAAAAGCTTGGAAGTATGGCAAATCAATTTCTCTTCTTTAAAATAACCATTTTAAAGAGTTTTGCTGGCTGCTCTAGTTATATTTCCAGTCTTGTCTTCTCTCTTAATATACTACCTGAAATCAGTTTAAAATATTAATTTTATTAACATGTAAACAAGCAAGCAAACAAAAACAATAACCTAGTTTAAAAGGTAGGTTTCTGGATTGCACAGACATGTCAGATTGCCATCTGGTAAAAGGATGCTGTATTTATTGCTTTCTACTTTTTTGTCCCTACACTGCTCAGATGACATCAAGGCCATATGCTTGTTTGCTTCTTAATGTATAGGGAAATATATACAAAAAGGCCAACAAAATGGAAAGCAAGTTATTTTTGCTAAAGCCTCAATGAGAATGAAAGGGCCTCAGAAACAGCTAGGTTAATGGTTAGTTCAAGAATCTAAGTAGATGTGTCTGTGTGGCGGAGGATCTGCATCTTAATTTACCTTTGCAGCTGAGATTTTACTTACTTGATTAGCATGATGGTAGTTTCTATGCTTTTGAGAACTAAGATCGGGAGGGTCCTTAGGATTCTCCAGTAAATCCTATTTTACCAGCTGTTTAAAGTTTGCTCAAAAGTTTGTACTTTGATAATGCACTTAAAAGCACAACTCCCTACTGGAGTGCATGAGTCATAAAAGCAGTACCTGCAGTTCAATGGGAGTTTAATTCCCAGCTGTTTTTTTTAAATCTTCACATACAGTGTATTTTGTAATGGGAATCTAGATATGCTTTTGAAATTTTTCTTAATAATTTCTCCTCCTTTTCTTAAGTTGTGTCTTGGTGTGCTATAAGCTGCTTGAAAGCCTTGCTCACTTAAGGCATGGCTATAGAACAAACACTCAAGTCAAACAGTGTTGTATCTGACAGGAGTATGACTAGTTTTAATTAAGATACACATAAACAGGTTTTGTGCTATCTAGAGTCTCTTATACACCAACAGCCTTTTAGACCGTACTCCTGTGTCTGAGAATTCAGAAATTTAGTGACTGTCCCTGGGTGCCTGTAAAAATGATGAACTTTATTTTCTGTAGAACAGACAGGATTTTGAAAAGCCACAGGAGGTTATTAGCCAGTGCTATTTTAAAATTTATTTCCCTTTCAGTTTGGGATGAAGGTTCTACTTGTAACATAATTTAACCTGGCATAATGCTTTCTTCCTGACACATGTTGACAGAATGTGGGAAATTGAACGAGACTGGCAGAAATCGCAATAGGGATTTGTGTAAATTTCACTGCAAACTTGTGTCAATGAAATCAAGATATATTTAAAATAAGTTTCCAAGGGACATAACTAGCTCTTTTAGCTGAAGAAGATCTTTATTTTAGCTGGAAAATTATTTTGCCATAAAAGTAGATGTTAAATTACAGGCTAAAAAACTTAGTCAAATTATTGGTTGCTTTTTCTTTTAAAAATAAATATAGATTAGCTATTTCTGGGTTCACATGGAATTTCTAATATTCAGATCCTGGATATCACTTTGAACTTACTGAAGACATCAGAGAAGTTTTGCATTCCTTAATATGTGTGCATTGGAAGACGGTCATTCAAAACGATGGGCATCTTTCAAGATTGGTATGGATTCGATTGCCAACTTTTAAGTGTTGACGTTGATGGCCCCAAAAGTTCACTGTTACCGTTGTGTCTTTTTATATTTATTTTATATATGTTTCAGGAAAGTTACACTTGCTTTTCCTGTGCCTCACTAAAAACAAACTTGTAACCAGTTTGGTCAAGCTAAAGCCAGGCTAATGAAACTTCCTGAATCCATAGGATGGGGTTGCAGCCTGGATCAGCTACAGCTGCCTTCTTTACAAAATGTGTCTGCCTGAGAAGGTAATGAACCCACGGCCTTTCCATGGCCTTTCAAAGTACTGATGGATATTCAATTCTAAGATATTCAATTCAGATAAAAGACACCAGCATCTGTGCCTGTTAGATTTTAGATATATTTGCACTTTTCCCTGGAGAGAAGTTACGTGGCAGCTGAAAGAATCATATTGATATGTCATAGCTATGACAGTTTAGGATGATGTCTGTCTGTGCTTGCTATTAATTTCTCACATTCATTTTCATCATTTACCCTATGACTAATAATAAACCTGATTCAGTTAGTGATTCTTTGCAGACATTGAAATATGAAGCTATCATCTGCATCTGCTTGAAATTATTCCTAATTATTCCAATTATTCCAATCCTTAAGGTTTATATGGATTAGGAAGATCCTGGAATGTCTGGAACCATAAGAACTTGACTTGTTTATCTTTTTCTCTTCTAAAGGAAAAACTTGTGATGCAGAGTACTACATAAGAAAACATGATATAGTTTCCCAGATAGATGGAGAATGACAGGTGATCATGCATTTTTATTTAAACTACTCGTTCATAGGAATTCTTGTGATTATATAAAACGACAGTCTCCAGAATAGATATAGATTATGGCTTCTTTTAAAGTAAAAGTGCTTTTTACCAAAATGCATTTAATCTTTCATGTTAGGAAGTTCCTTAAATGATCCTTAAGTGTAATATATTTATAATCATTACTTCATAATAGATTCTTACATAAATGTCATGAATGATTGGTTTAGGTCATATAAAGAAGCACTGGCAAAAGTCAGTTTAATACAAATTTCCAATAACAGGAAAAAGTTTGATGGCAATGTTCACTCTATTACTTATTAGATATCCCAAGTTATCCCCTGAGTTTCTTATAAGGTCAAGGGAAGAGGTATTGCCTAACTCATTACTCAGATCTGAGGACTAAAGAGAATTCCGGAGATTTTAGAGCAGCCTGAGGAGGTGGGGAAACACACCACGCCAGTGATTCGTGACATCTGCTACAGGATACAACACATGATCCTAATTGCTCATCTTCCTACTTAAGTTCTACCCACCCTGTGAAAGAGGACAAAAAATGGGCTTAAACATTGGCTCTACTACTGGAAAATTTTATAAAGAATAAATAAGTACCTACTTCTGCAGAAACTTATAAAAATAGTCACACATTATGAGAGGCAGTGTGGGACAATGGGAGCAGGGAGTGGGGAAATGGGATCAGCCAAAAAGAGGGAATATCCCTTGTTATTTTGTGCTTTTATCCATCCATCAATATCAGTGCTGCCTTTACTAATATTCCTCACTGCATTGCTTTTAATTTGGAGATAAAATGAATTGGTCAGCAGAGATCAAAAATACCCTGCAAGAACAGATGTGCACTTATTTAAATTACAGATTTTGAAGAGACCACTGGTATTGTGCAAAGAGGAACTTTTAAAAGCAAGTTCTACATACAGATAATAGAAATTTTAGATGGATTTTTGAACATGGCATTTACTGTCTGAGGAGTGAATGGTAGGGAACAGCGATTAGACAACAGTTTCCTCTCCTATTTACTGGTGACATCAGACTGGAACCAAAATAATTTCTGTGAAACTTTTGAAGACTTAAGACATCTATTACATGAGATAATGAGTTTATGGGTGCACAAGAGAGACACAACTTTTGAGCAATTTCAGCTAAAGGGAAAAAACCCAAGACACCTGCTAGAGGATGCTAATGATGAACATTACCTTGTTGCCATCGCAATACATTCTCAGCCCAATAACATCTTGTAATAAAATAGGTGGACCATTGATATTTCCTGCTTATAAACTGTTCCCAAAGCTTCCCAGCTACTTGGTAAATCTTTGGAATCATCCTCAGACTGTGAACGCCATATAAGAAGCGAAATCCTTCTGAAGTGTAGTTATCCTGAACTCAGGGCCTCCAGATTTTTTGTCTCTTTTAGGAAACTACTCCACTCTTCCTGTTCCATTCCTTCACCTGAAAATGGGTTTTATTTAGAATTGAATTAAATTGATTTTTTTCCAGGATGGGATTTTTTTCTGTGGGATATTGTTTTTGTAGGCAATGCTTCAATTTTACTTTATCTATCCCACTGCTTGAGGGACACAGTATGTTACCATCTCATTCTTCCAATACTGCACCTTTTAAGGAAATATTTTTGGCCTGTGAAGGCATTTCTTGCTGGAGGGGCATAGGAAAATGCAGTTGAGACAGCTACCATGTGAGTGAAAATATCAACTGCCTCTTTGACATCAAGCAGAATATTCTTGTTCTATACCTAAATACTTCCTGTAAATGAAAGATTAGCTTAACCCACTCTAATGAATGTGGGGTGCAGAGATAACATGAAGAAGCTGTTCAGCAACAATGTGACTCTCCTACATTTTGTTCCTTTTGCATCCTTCCTTCACCAATATTCACTGAACATCTATACTTTAAAAGCTGAAAATGCAGACTTCTCGTATATTTTCATCTCAGTACAGTGACATGTATGATATTGTTGTCGCTGAAGTTGTTATTGATTCTCTGTTGTCTCTGAATCAGGTATTTTCACAGTGCCAAAAAACCAGAAAATAGATTATTTGGCCAGGAAAATACATTTCTATAAAAATAACAGTGTTCAGAAAATTTGAGGTTACCTAATAATGATCTAAGTTGACTATAAAACCAGATTCCAAAGTACTGTTTTCTCATATCACAAGGCCGAGTCTATTAAAGGAGTAGATCTTTCTTTTAATGAAAATCCGTCTTCTGCACTTCTTTATATATTGAAGGTTAAAGAATAAATTAAGAGTTGGGATTCCTCTTTTTCTCATAGAAGGTAGCAAAAAGTAGCCAAAAATATTTGGATCCAGTTTCCATAAAACTGATGGGCTTGTTCTTTGGGATATCCTGTGGCTTTTAATCAGAGGATCACTTGATGCCCACATTGATCTCTGGATCAGGCACAGCTTGCATGTGTGTGCACATGCTGCTTCCTACAATGACATGAAGGTGGTAGCAGTTGGGCAGCATATGCTGCTAGTCTGCTGCATGGCTACACTGAATCTGCCCATTAAAGCTGTGTGTAAATAGAGCTCAGTGGTGATTGATGGGTCTGGATGTTTTCTTACAACACATGGCTATGGATTTCCAGGTATTTTTATGCTTTGCTTTCTGGTTGGGTATTGTTTTGGGCAGTTGAGACACTTAATCTATTTCTGATTGAATTCATCCTGTTACTGTAGGAGATGCTGTGAAAAGATCATAATCTTCTTTAGGGTTAAACTATTTTGATACCTGATATACCATATTACTGAAAAAATACCTAGCTGGTGTTTTTCTGGAATTGCTTTTAAAACTAATAGAAAATATTATATTAATTCCAAATGAAATTTAAAACCAAACATTTGTAAGAAGTAGGAGTTGCTTGTGTTTCCTAATATATCTGCACAATTTTTGTAGTGTTTTTGTTGTTATAAATTATGGTCAATGCTGTTCAAATTCAAAGGTAAGTAAAAACTGTATTCTAATTTCTTAAGTACTTTTCTCTATATTTTTCTCAAATTAGAGAGTTTCTTCTTTATTTTCGACTTGTAATTGCCTTGCTTTAGTACTGTGATTACTACAATTTTGCATTTATTTCATTAACCAGCATGACAATCTTTGATGTCTTGCTCTGTGCAAAAGTCATTTGAAGCAAGTTTAAATGAAAACATTAAAAAGACAGTACAGTAATATGATACAGTTTTATGGAATTTTATATCTACTCTGATTTATTGAGCTTGTATTCTATCATGAATAATTGTTGAATGATAGCACTGAGTCATTTTGAAGTATTCACTTTTCTAGCTGACTGTGAGGGCAGACTTAAATTGTGGGGGTCCCAGAGAAGTGAGGATGATATATGCCCCATGACCCTGACAAGTTCTGTTGTTGACAGTGTTAATGAGTTTTCATCTTTTCTTCACCACCTTACAGAACTGTAAAAATCATGACAGGTCAGTGTACAACAATCAGGAAAAAAGTGGGACAGGAGGAGCATCAGGGTCAAGTATGCAGTCAACCATGAAAAAAGCCATTTACTTAAATTATAAAATGCTATCTGAATGGCTGGAAATTTATATATTGACTATAACTAAAATTCATCTTACTTCCTGGAGCTTATGCTGATTAGAAACTCTTAATGATCATTTCTTTTAAATTAATGATCATCTGGAAGACCAATGGTTCAGACTCTGACAGGGACAAAACTAGGCTGCCCAGCAATGCTTAGCCCTCTTAATAGAATATGGATTATTTTTATGGATGCTACAGTTTCAAGCTGGTATCCATAAGGCATAGCTAGAAGCCAGATTCCATTACTTTAACTCTTTTAATTGCCTGTGTGATCTGTCTGCATTCTCTCTTTCTGGTTGTGGGGACTCTGCTGGATCAGCCCCTTCTAAAATCTGAATTTGTTCCAAAGTACTCCAGAGCTCTATATTTTAGTACTCATGCCCATGCTGGGGAAAAAAAAAGTCTGCTAGAAAATTACTGTGGTAAATGAGTAACTAAATTAATCAACTTTCTCATCATCACAACAAACAGAGCTTCCTGCTTCAAGCATCTACATTTACTTTTTGTAAAAATGGGAAAAAAAAACAGACTCTCATAATAATGCAGTGAGCTCTCAGGCTCATCTCACTGTAAATTTTAAAAAGGTCTTAGAAGGCCACAGTGATGCTGAAATTCAGTGACCCTTGCTTGAGCAGTGATAACATGCACTAATACTCCAGTGCCAGCCTATCGTGAGGAGAATGGACTCCCCTGCTAGCCTCAAACCTCAAGGGGTTCAAAGCGGTTATTGTCAGTGTGTAGGGTTTTCTTTTGCAAGAGAGAAATATGCAATTACTGCACAATAATAGAAGGATGGGTATTCATTGAAAATACTAAAACAATGAAGAAATCAGCAATGTTTGTGGCTCAACTCTGTTTATTCTCTACCCAGCCATCCCCCTGCATTTAATTGCTCTGTTCCTCTGCTTTGCCATTTACACCATCAGTGTTTGCTACCTCATCACACAGCTGTATATTTTGGGATAGATCTTTGGAAATATAGGTTCTGCTGTTCAGATGAAGTGAGGTTTGCTCCCAATCCAAGAGGAAAGGGAAGAGGGTGTTTTGTGATTCCAGTTCACAGCCTGTTTTCCTGTGGGACTGTGTATCCAGACACTGGGCTTGAGGGACATCAATAGTTAAACCTTCATTTTAAAGGATTATACTTGGCATTTAGACAGATATATATATATGTATCTGGATTTCAAGGTCATTAACACTTAGAAAAGTACATCTCATAGTTGTCCTGAGGACAATTACTATACCTGCTTTGTTGACAAAATGAGGTACACAGTGGACAGTCATTCTTAAACACAGCATTAGTACAAAATCAGTGCACCAACTAAGAAATCAGGATTTAAGAGTGTAGTACTTCTATATCTACTCTCAAATAGGGATTAATTTCTCCCTAAAGAGACCAAAATTTAAAGTTTTTAAAGTATTTCCTGTGTCTGTGCTGTTCTAGAAGTATTTTTCTGTGTGTCTGTACTGAGCTAATTGTGGCTTTAGTTCAGACTTCTTGAATATCTACATACTTCTTTGTAGATAGTAAAAGCAGAATATATTTTGTAGTGAATACAGTATACGTCAAACTTAGTTGTTATGCCACCAAATTGCTATTTAGAACTGGCTTTTAGAGATAACCTTAGAAACATCCTTTTCCTGCCTCCTTTAAAGTAATGTTCAAATCAGAATATAGAGTGGTTTTTGCCTCCAATGCAAAGGCAGCACTACTTCTTCCACTACCCACAGGACAGAAAATGTTCATTTGATCATGACAAAGCTTTATAGTCAGTATGGTGATTAAAAGGGAGATGTTTGCATCGTGGAGTTGACTCTTTGAATTTACTTTGGGGAAATTGTAGGGAGATACTGCTACTGAGACAGGCAGTGTCATGTCAGCGGTTCTAAATACCAATTTGACTTTAAAGGAAGGGAAGAGAATGCAATATAAAGCATTACAATACAGTAATACAGTTGCCTGTTGTTTTCATTGCACCTTGGAAAACAAGAGAAGTGAAATGGCATGTTGAGCATGCTGTGAGAGGCAAGAACAATGAGCTAGCTTTGCCTCTGAGTGAATATGGAACTGAAGACAAATAGCAACAACACCAGGTGTGCTCATTACACAGCAGAGTGCTTTCTGGGCTGTATATTCATGGTAATTTGCATTCATGGAGCACTATTGATCCAAGGTGACCCATGCAAATGTCCATACGGTGACTAAGGGTGTTACCTGAGGTCAGGAACCATAGGGGAGGATCAGCAGTGTTGTGAAGCTTGGATGGCTTCAGTTCAGTTCCAATCTGTGCAACAGAGTTGAGTTCAGTTCCAGTCTCTGGTTTGAGACAGGTAATTTCATCTTGTTTGACTCTTCTTTTTTTTTTTTTCTGGAACTGTATCAACAAGTATTAGTCTTATTTTTGTGCTCCTTCTCTAAGGGCTACCTCCCATACTGGAAGGGATACCACCAGACTGTCACAAAAACAAACCCACCACACCACAAAAGCAGAAAGAGGAGTTTGGGTATCTAGGAAATTTTTCAGTCCTTACACGGCATGCATCTAAACTTGGAACTAATAGAAACTTAATTTGATGTTAATTCTGCAGGTTCCTTTAACATTTTACAACTCTTAGTTGGATCAGTAGTATTTCACTATCTTTATACATTCAACTGAACTATCACTAATAATGCCTAACAGCTGCATCTGAATGGTTTCCAAACCTTTAATTATCTGGCGAGAAAAACTGAGTTGTTCAGCATTAGACTAGTTGCCTAAAAGAAATATATAAACATTATGTCCTACTCAGAGGATTTTTTTTGTACTCATAATTGTCCGACTTAGGTTTTTGAAAGCACTATATTCAGTTTAAAAACAGACATGTTAAAAGAAAATCTTCTAATGCAGGAGGTAGTGATTATCATAGTGAATTCAATATTGCTTGAAGTATTTCTATAAAATAAACATACTGTCAACATGATTTAAAAGTCTCTAGACTGTTGTCTAAAAGTGATTTTATCCCAGCTGCCCTCATCTAACTTTGAAAAAATCCCAACATAAACTTTCAGTGACTGTATAAAAACAGATTTCTACTGTATCTCTATTTAGGAAGAAAATCAAATATTTACTGTTTGTTACCAGGGTGAATATCTGATCCAACAGTCAAGAAACTTGAAGGTGAAAAGAATGGGTGTTCCCAAAGTTTGCATAATTTAGTACAGCTAGTATTCCTCTGCTGTGAATTTGAAATTAAGGGTGCACCCACCTTACTGCATAATTCAAGCAGACTCTCCTCTTGTATAGCAACTGCTTTTTTGGAGGTGACAAATGAAATAATATTTAAATTTCCAGAAATTTCCAATTTTTAAAAACAACACAGCAGATATACAAATGTGTTTTGGCATCCAGGAAAAGATTATTAGTCAAGAATCAATCTTATTTATTTCATCGAGGTCTTAGATGAAAGTTGTTGTTTTGGATCTTCCTTAAACCTCTCTGTCTTCCTGTCTGGTTTTATCTGACTATATAAATTCGATAACATGATCCTTTTGTACTGAAAATCTGGAATTTTTTCTCATTCCCTGCCATGAACTTGAATTAGTATGAGCTTAAAGAAACGGCTTTAAGGAAACAAGAAACTTATAAGATACATTCAGTTTGCAAAAATTATATTGAACATATAATTTATATTGGATTAGCAGTTGAATAAGATCTAATATATGAATCTGTTGCTCATTATTCTTTCTTTTATAGTTATTTTTCAGGTGTTAGAACCTATGGTTTATATTTTTATTGTGGCTACTGCCTTTCAAACACAATTTCTTAAAGACAGTATTATATTAGACATTTTCTTAATATAGGAAATAATATTTTTCTTCTGTTAAATTGTAGTAAGAGACTCCAAAAGACAAGAAATAGGAAGCAGAACAAAAGAAGCTCGTCAAAAGTGACATAGCAGAAATATATAGAGGTAGCATTTTTATTTAAGACTGATTATATTAGTGCTTGGAAAATAATAGATTTTTCCAGATGTGATAAAAGAAAAAAGGTAATTTTGTTTAAATTGATTGGAAAACTTCCAAAATAGAAGAGAATAAAATTTAATTAAATGCCATTATATGCAGAATATTTTACCATTACAATGTTTAATTCTGTGCTATGGCACTTGGTTCCGGTATATTTAACATATTTTTATTCCTCAATACACACCTTGTCAGTTTTATTTTAGAAGAGCCAAATAAAAATGAAAATATATTTGCCTGGATAACCTACATATATACACCCTTTGTGTTCTCTAGAATGTCTTCCCTTTCCGACCAAATTAAGGTGCCTGGTCAAAGGTGAGGAGTAATGGTGAGTGCAGCAACAATTAACTTATTTGCACCAATTGACATCTGGGCAGCTCTGGGGGAGTCCTCTGTTCCTTTCTTCCTTCTGACATTTTCATCTAATAGTTTGACACTTTAGGAAAATTATGATTTCTGCCTTTTTTATTTTTTTCTTTCCTGTTAAAGGGCTTTTGATACAGATCAATGCATCTGAATGTCCCTTAATTTTTAATGGTGCGGCAATGTTAGACACTGGCAGCTGGAAGCCTAAATTGAGCAGATGACAGCAAAGTAATGGACATTTTCAACCACTTATTCTGTCTGACCTTGTGTTTAATATCAAAGGGTAAATGTTCATTTTTCTTGGAAACATTGAAAATTGAGGGAATACAAAGGCAAGTGAGAATCTGATCTTGCTTAGACATACCATAATATTTTTGCAGGAAATAGGCACATCTCACATTTCACCCTGTCTTTTAGAAAAATGAGGATGGATGCATCCTACTTCATTTGAGGTGATTATAGATGGTGTGTTATGGATGCCTATCAGTAATTCCTTTAGCCCTATGAAATACTGTAACAAAAATTAAGAAAAAATGAAAAAAAAATCATGACATTTGCCTGAATGGAGATTGATGATATAACCTGGTATAGGCCATCCTTATACTTCTGACCCATCCAATGGCCAACTCCACATCTTAAAAATCCAAAGTGTTTTGGCATTTTCTTAGGATTTGTGCTTTGGTTTTTTAGGTGGGGCTTTGGGGGTTTGGGTTTTTTTTGGGTTTTTTTTTGGTTTTTTTTCAGATGAAGATAAGATTCAAGCAATCCAGCATCTATCACTGTGAGTTGTGTACTTCTAATACCCACTGCTGCTCTGGAGTCTTCTCTATGACAAGCAGAGATTAGCAGTCTGTATTCCTGAAGCATGAGGGATTAGTACTCCAACATTCATAGGCTGACTGCACATTGCATATTTAAGTATTTCCAGCTGTCTTAGGATATCTGTAGTGCTGTTTGTCAGCAAAATTATTAAAATCAAACTTGCATTTTCCAGTCTTAAACAGATCTTTAAAATTTTGGTGCTACTATGATGATAGTTTAATCATTTTTTTATATTTTTGTATATTAAATCTAGATTTATTTTAATGATATGTATAGGCAGTTCTCATGATGATGTATCTAATGTCTGTTCATAGATATATGTATTTTTAATTGAGAAAAAGCTTTAATTTTCCTTTATTTAGGTAAAACCACTTGTCTTTCCATCGTGTAGTCACATATCGATTGTACCTGTAAATGTTATTTCCTTTATTTCAGTGAGAGTAGAATTAGGAGCTTGTTTCATGAGGGATTTTTCCAAGTTATTTATTTGTCAAAACAGTGCACTGGAACTCGTAGAGAACTTCATGATTTGCCATTTGGTATGATCACAAAAATGTCATCACTGGGAGTTCAGGAGATCTCTTGCTTGAAATGAGAAATATTGCCAAAAATTTCAGTTATATATGTTGTTAAAAAAAACCCAAAACACACAGATTTTTGTAAGGTGGTATAGAGGCTGGTCTATACAATAGCAAAAGCTGATGTTCTTTGTTGATGTGACTTTTACACAGTCAACTACAATAATTTTTCTACAGTATGAATGGCCTAATGAGAACTTGTAGGTGAGCAGGCAGAACCTGGAAAATAGGTGAAAATAACATGTGTCAGCAGGGAGGTGGGGTGGGAAAGTTGTAAGGATACTTCTCAGAATATTTCTGAGGATATTTCTGGAATATTTTCAGGATGTTTTATTTAGTGTTGCTAGACATAGAGACAGAGAAGGTCTTGACCATCCTCAATGTTAAAATTAGGAAATAGGACTGACGCTATGAATGTCAATTTGGTAATCTTCATGTCATAATCAAATACAATTTGGTTAATTATATTTCACCTTTGAAATTTTATTCTTCTCTCTCCACTACAATGGCTACAATGAATGACCTCTTTCTTCCTTTACATTTTTCCTTCCAAGCAGTCTGCTTGGTCAATGCAAAATCAGCTTAAAAGATTCCCAATTACACCAGTAGAGATTTTCCCTCTCCTTTTCCCCTATCTGATAGAAATGTCTTTGTAGTTTGAAAGCTAATGAAGAACGGCTGTCTTCAGGAATAGCTGAAGTGTTCCTGAAAATTAAAGGCATTTGCCTGCTTCTGCCATGCCTAGAGCCTTAGCTGAAAAAAAAAGGGTACATTTTGATAACTTGTTCTTATTAGTGCCTATTAGACAATTTAGGCACATGTGTTGGCTTATGCCACCTCTAGGATATAGGCTATACTGTTTAGAATGAGTGTTTGATACCTTCCTAAATCATTAGCATGGGACAAAACACCCTGTCAGTGGCATTTTTACCTGTTCCTCTAGAAACTGAAAAAAGTGTGACTCTGTGAGCTCTACAAATCCTTTGCTCAGCTCAACAGCTGCACAGCTCTTCAGCCTCACTGCCAGACCCTGTTTCCCTGGGACAACTGAGCCCTTAGAAAATTAACTCCCATGCCCCCATAAACTTTGCCTTATACAGGAAATATATCTTAAGCAGGTACTTCCTATGATGTCTCCATTCTTATTGTTTCCTAGTCCTCTGGGAAAATTTGTGCAATGGTCTGAATAGTTTTGGGAAATTTGTGAGAGTCAGGTTAATTATATAATTGTTATTATTAACAATTATCAACAAATATTGTTATAATATTACTAATGTTATTATTACAATAGGTCTTCCTGTGCAAATGTGTGTTTGTTTTACACTTGTGCCTACAAAGTTTGAACAGAACATGTTTGTTAAAATCTATAAAAGTGGCTTCTGGAGAAGCAAGGAGAAGAACCTTTCATTGCACTTCTCTTCTGAAATGCATCATTGACATGCAGTGGAGGGAATAAGCATTAAATTTAATTAATAATGGATTTTTTTTCACCTTTCAGCTTTGAAAGAGAATGTTTCTCACATTCTGTAGAGTTTTATTTTATTAACCACACAAAGAGAAATAATGCTTCATTTAACTATGTCAAAACCAATCTAAACTCTCTGCTATTTACTTTCCTTTCTACAAATTTTAATGCATTTTTAATTCCACACCACTGGTTGGCAAACCAACCATTGAAGTTATTGCTGCCCTATAATGTATTTCAGTCATTTCTAATAAACCTGGACCTTAAGATGATTTATTATTATCTCTCTACTATGAAAATGGATTTGCTGCCTGTGCTGGCTTTCAGCCTTCATTACTATGGGAAGATACGTATAAGATTGAAGAAACAAAAATAACTTATCAGAATACAGACAACTTCTAATTTTGTGTTCTTTTGCAAGGGAAAAAAAAAACATGTTTGAGGAAGAAAATACAGAAAATGGATGAGTTTTTTATGCATTTAAAGGAAATTTTCCTGAAATTACAGCAATAGGAAGATCAAAAGTTATTTTAGCAGGAGCTTTTATTATAAAATCTGTGGGTTTTTTCTCTTTGAAATTAACCCTGACATATTTTGTAGCTACTTTCTTAAGCTATTATTGAAATGTATACATTTATTTTAAAAAAGTCTGTATGTTAAAAATTTATTTAAGATTTCAACAAGAAGGTTGGAAAATCATACAAAAATAAAATAACTGATGTATGATTAAAATATCATATCAAAATGTAACATAAAACATCCTTGTCCTTTGAATTTGTTTGTTCAAATACAGCAAGAAGTCACAATACTCATTTTCTGAAAGTCATATCGAAAATGCCTTGTTCATCACATCTATTACAGGAAAATAATTACCTTCAAAGCAAACTCTTTTATGGTAAGTTCTGTACAAGCCAGAGTGGTAGACAATTGAGTTCTTGCTCTCATCCTTGATTTCTGGAAAATTTCGTTGTGTCCTTAACAGTTTTTCTGGTTTTTAGAATTGTTCTGCTCCTATTGTTCTGACTGTTCCTTGTAACCCAACTTTTACGTACTGAGTGTTTTTCATGGGCAACGAAAAAGATTTTCAGCTGCTGTTATGACTGGCAGCTGAGCAGTTTTTTCAATCTCAATCCTTCAAGCTGAGCTTATTTTATTCAGAAATTGCCCAAGGAATGTCAGATGAAAGTGAACAAATCTTCATTTATTCCTGCTTGTGGCTAGAGGCTCTCAGTTTCTGGAGCAGATACTTTGTGAACTCCTGTAGTCTTCTGTAATGATTATTAACCTTTCTTAAAAAAGCTAACAAAACCTTTAAAGTTACTTTCAGCCTATTTTGAAGGGAGGAGCTATTTCAGAAAATTATATCCTGCAAAATTTCCTTGAAATATTTACTTTCTGTCTATAGTAGTTTAAATTAACCATGTTTGTCTTTAATAACTACACTGTATGGCCTCTGAGCTGTAATTTGGCTACTGAAAGATGACATTAGGCAAGCTTGATTGCCTCCTAATACTGCACATATTCTGAAAAATCAGCTGTTTTAGCTTTACAATGTTTACCTTCTAGGAATTTGCAGCCTTCACCTAGCCAGCTGACACTGGGGACAGTTTTGTAGTTTTATCATATCTTCATGCATCTTCATCTCTGTGGTAAACCTTGTTTCTGTAGAATCTGAGTGTAAAGTACCCACACAGTACATAGAACAAATCTGTTCTTACAAATTACTTTGGTAATGTAAAAATACACTTGGCACTTTGTGATTCAGCTTATCTATTTTTAAAAAGTAGATAATAGATAATGGCAAGGTATGCTAATAATTTTTTGCTCCTAGTGCATTACTAACAATAATTCTACTAGATATGTATTTAAATATATCAGCTCTTCTGAGAAGTTCAAGATCCAATAGATGTAAATGTGCTAAGGTTTTTAAAGCATCTTGGAAGGTCAAATTAGTCCCTTCTCATGATACTCTGCAGTAATCTACACTCTAGTCAGTAAGAGATAGAAATGCAAGCTAGATTGCAAATGGAATGCAGTTATAAACTATATTACAGAGGAAAGAGATCTAACGTAGATGTTATTGATATGTATCAGCTAGCTTTTTCACAGCAACTATAAAAAATAAATGCCAATCCATATTTTCTACAGAAAATTAAAGAATTCATACAGGGCTTATTTGTTTTTTTTTGGTTGGTTTTGTTTTTGGGTTTGTTTTTTTTTCTTTTGATTTGGTTTTGTTTTGCTTGTTTAATTTTTATTCTACCTTCTTGTTGTTCTGTTGGATTTTCTGTCTTTGTCATTAGGTGTCATTCTCCAAGCAGGTGAGAGGAAATCTCCACTTCCATTTATGCATTCTTTTTGGCTTTCTTCTTCACACTGGTGGCATACTTCCCCATATGTTGAACTTTTTCAGAATCTGACCATAAAATCTCAGAGGTGGTAGGATCAAAGAATAAACTTTTTTAAGGTGTGGATAAGAGTGATGACAACTATTAGAGGTCAGAGGATTTACAAGTTAAAGTTAATTGAGCCTGATAGGCAGTATTTAGTTTAGCAGAATGAATTGAGTTTTGGAAAAAGGATCAAAGGGAGAGCTGTATAATCACATCTAAAGGATATAAACTGCAATGGCTGAATTGTGCTAGTCAGTCGCTGACTCCATGTGGACAGTGCAGAGAACTATGTTCAGAGCCCGGGGTATAGAAAGAAAGAAGTTATCCTGTCTTCAGGAAAAGAGGGCAGGTCATTTCATACCTTGGTATCAAATGATGCTAAGGAGAACAAGTAATTTTATGATTTAGAGCACACCTTTTGAATTGGCTAATACAGGCAACTCTTCTGCCATTCTCTTTTATGAGGCAGGCACAATCAGCCCCAAATACCAAAACAATTTAACACTGAAAATTGTAAGTAAGTACCACCACCAAATAACCTGACAGTGGAACATAATTGTGATGAACTGATTTATTGGATCCTTTGGAACTGGAAGTAACTGAGCCAAGGTGCAAATCTCAATTCAATATTCTAGATATTTAGTGCAGAAGTTTTATGCCAATTTCAGGTTGAGAGCCTTTTTCATACCTACCGTAAAACTATACGAACACCTATTCTCTAAATATCCCCCCAAAACGTGAATTTTTTATCTAGAATTTGATTACTATTTGAGCTGAACATTTCACGTTTTCTGAAGCCCTTGAAAGCCATCAAGACCAATTTCCTTCCACTCTCTGCCCTACAGCATGTTTTTATCTCTGTAAAATATCATTTATATATTAGAAAGAAAAAAAAGAAAACCACTGTCAGGATGCTGACACAGTGAAACACATTGCTCAGGGAGGTTGTGGGGTATTATCCTGGGGAACCTGCTCTGGTTGACCTTACTTTGAGAGGAGAGCTTAGATGAGATGATCTCCAGAGTCCTCTTCCACCTTCAAGTATTTTGTAATTGTTTGAACTTTGGCTCCCCTAGCTGAATAATGATTAGAAACTTATGTCATTTTTTACAATATGTATTTCTTTTTTCTAAAGAACACTGCTTGCAACAAATCCTTTGGAACCTTTGCTTGAAAATTATTTTTAAAAAATTTTCTTTTCAATTCCAAGAGCAGAATAAACTTCAGCATATCTACTTTAAACTTTAATTCAACAGACAAATCTTTTAAAACCTTGTTGAGTTGTAAGAAAATATTTTTTCTCCTGGCAAATTAATAGGCCTATTTTATTACTGGATTCTGTGTAATAATTAGGTTTACACAATGGAATTGTTCTTGTGTGTTAAAGTTATAAAAGTACTGCCTGCTACTAGTTTTTAGTTCTATTCTTGAAATAAAAAATAATCCTAATTTATATGTTTTTAGTTGCTAACAAGTGCATAAATGCTTTTTGCAGTCAATCTCTAGTACTGGTATTTTTTTTGGTAGAAAGAGAAGAAGTCTAATAAAAATGAAAGACCAGTTTACACTAAATTGATGAGTTGTAGTGGCTTCCTTCAATCTAGCACACTAAAATGTCTAATTCCTGAAGAATTATTTTAGCTGTTAAGAAATCAAGAAATAAATGCTGCACGCCTCAACCAATCAGAGGAATTTAAATACCTCAAGGGAAAGTTGAAATGAAAATAGGTAGGCTGTTTTCAAATGCTGAAAAACAGGAAAATCAATATGCCAGGCTTGGGGTTTGCCTCCACTAAAATCCCCAAGTTTATCTTGGCTTGCAGCATTTTCAGCAATCACTCCAATTATCTAATTGTGTGGATTGTGGATTATGAGGCGGTGACTGTGGTTTGGTTTTGTTGATTTTTTACTCTTGATTGAAATACATGGTTGGTCTCAGCATCTTCACAGCATCAGAAAACTCTGTGGCAATGTCTGCTGTTCTATCTAGAGCAGATGTTGCTGTTTTGAAAGTAGCTGTGTCAAAGTGGCACACACATCAAGTTGTAATCTAAGATCTCTGGTGGGATAAATGACATTTTGCAAAGAAATAACAAATGTATAAATCTATCCAAAATCTATTATCTGAAGTGTGTTTCTAATTCCATGTGCATACCTTTCCAGGAATAAAGAGGAAACAAATGATATTGATTCCTTCATCTGCCTAGAGGCAAGAGTCTGAAATTTGTAATTTGCAATACTTTATGTCACAGGGTTGCCCGCATTAGGACAATATCTGGATTAAATAATAAAACATAGATTTCTTCTAGGAACTAACAATGGCTCCTACCCAGATGAGAGGAAAAATTAGATTTCATTAAGTATTTTAAACTACTTTTTTGACAGAGTTTTATCTTTTGTGTAATCTTTTTATTTTCCATGTCCTTTGTGAAATATTTTGAGTTTGAAAAGTGCTACAAAACTTCCATAGTATCTGATAAACCATGTGAGCCTGCATGTTGTAATCCTATTTCAGGTTTGTCTTGTATGCATGTAAAATGTTTTTCAGCATTGTAGGTGTTAAAGGAAGCTGTTTTAAAACATAATTTGGAAGACCGTGTCTCGTCTCATAATCTTCTTTCCTGCTGTCACTGGAAAAGTGGAGACATCCTTCCCAAATGTCTGAAGTCTGGGGGTGCTGATGATAAGACTTGCATCATTCTATATTCACCATGTGTATTCATTTCCCACAAGAGCATGTACTCTAAGAACATAATTCCTGTTTATTTACAAAGTAGTTGTATATGGACTGCAAAACTTCTATCAAAAAAAAAAAAAACAAAAAACTCTCTTTCCCATATTCTTCTTTATTTGGGATTTTACAAAAGGATTATTAGTCAACTGAATATTTCTGTGATATTTGTTTGAATGAATAGACTGAACTGATTTTTTTTTTTTTTAGTTATTGAATATTGTAACTGGGCTTGAAAGAACTGGTTGTGAATTCCGGGTAATTGCTTGTACATATGACTTTAAAGAAGTCTTTAGTCTCTGCCCTTTCTAGTCTCAAGTATTAATGAGAATATTTGTGATATTGTCTTTAAAAATCATACATGTTGACTCACAAGTCTTAGAAAAAAATTTCTGTCTTTGTATTTTTGTTCTTTGAAAGGTAGTGACAGGCTACGAGACCCACATAGGTAAATAAAAGGTAGAAAAAGTTAATGAATTCATCTAATTAAAATATTATTTCTTCTAATTCTGTATAAAAGTAGGTGAATTTTCATCTTCAATTTTTACCAAAGTTTTGGAAGAAAAGGGTTGAATTTTGAATTTATGGAAATTAAGAATTAGTCAGGCTATATTTCACTGTGTAACTCAGATTCTCCTCCAAATTAATTCATGATTGGAAGACCCAGACTCACCTGCAGAGATAAACACTGATGGTTTTTTCACAAGCTGCAATAACAAATCTCTTCATACAGTCTTATTTATGTTTTGCTTCTATGATTTTCTCCACACACTTCTAATAGATGGGTAAAATGTGATTACACTGAGTGGGTAAGTTATGCTTTATTTTCAACACATTTTCACCTGTCTGAAATCAGATTGGTATCTTCTTCAATCTATTGGTTATTTGCAAATATTTGGTGGTTAAATTACAGTAATAATTTTTCTGTAGTTCAGTAAGCAGCGACTAAATGTGGGTTTTTGAATTTTTAAATATGAAAGAAATTATTTTATAAATCTCTGACTTCAGCTTCTTCTCTGAATAAGTACATAGGATGAATTGAAAATACTCTGCTGCAGATATTTACAGTCTGACAGTAATTTTTGAGAAAGATCCCTTCTAGTAAGCCTACTAGACTATGTTCAGATGGAAAAAAACCACAAATGAACAAAAAAACCCAAATAAACAACAACAACAACAAAAAACAAAACAAACAAAGAAAATTAGCTGAGTTAACCCCAAACAAACCAACTGGGGGGTGAACACTGAAAATTCTTAAGGCACTAATATTTGCCTAACATTAGTTATGATATTACATTGCATTAACTGTCAAGTGAGTATACAGATATAATTTCTTTCCCCTGAAATACCTTGGTCTGCACTAAAGAAAAGTACAAATCAAGTTTCTTCCTCACTGTACTGAAAAATGTTCAGTCTCCTATGCAGTGGATAAAATTATTTCAAAGACCAAGGTTCAAGTCCTCCCTTGTGTTTGGAGAGGTACCTTCATCTGTTCCTGTCTTAGGTAGAAGAAATGAGGAGGAAAGTCTTTCTCTAAAAGCCTTCCCTTCTTTAAGGGAGGGAGTCATCTCTGAAAGAGCTGACTCTGCTGAGTGTAGTTTCCATGAATGCTGTCCTACTGAGCAACAGGCTTGCATCTGAGAATGATAATGACCGAGAGAGTGGCCTCTGCCCTTCTTTAAACCTGCTTTTTCTGACACCAGGATCTCTGAGGATTTAGGTGCTCTTAGTGCTCTAAAGTAGCATCCGTTCAACATGCTGAAAGGCTGCATTCAGTTCAGACTGGCTTAAGGAAATGGAAAAGTATACAAAACACTGGTCTTGCTCTTTTTGTTGGAAGAAAAATATTTTTTAGAAATAACTTGATCCATTTATTGTCCTGCCTTTATTATTCAGTTTTTGAGAAAGCAAAGTAGTAAAGCTGAACATTGTAAATTCCTGAAGTGGAAGGAAAAGTAGTTAGCTCTGGGAATATTTAGATTTTCCTTTGACTCAGTTTGCACTTTTCAACATTCAGTCAATTATGTTTTATGATACTGTTAATTTTATTCTGCATTGCCTTTCTAAGATAATGTATAGATATAATGTATAGATAACCTTTATACCTCTATAATGTATAGATAACCTTTGTTTGTATTGACTGTGTTTACGGGAAATGAAAAAAATTATCTTAAGGAATTTTGGAGAAGCAGTTTTAGAGGTCTTTCTGATGAGTGTAGAATAGAATTAAGCAAAAGGCTAGCAACAAAGAAAATAAAAAACTGACAGAATTAAGAACTTAGTTTGATCTTGGTTAAAGTGTTTTAATATTAATTGTCTTTTTCAAGAATATGAACAGATTAGCCTCTGTGGTCTCAAGCACTTAATCCCATCAGGACATACTTTGCTAGGTATGGTATGCAGATGTGTGATGGATATAATTTGAGAATATTCTTCTTATAAAAGTCTTTTTTGTGTGTGAGCATTACTTGTGTAGACTCTATACACGCACATATTTAATCACTTTTTAAAAATATATAATACTCTATTTTGGGTTATGAGCTTTGAACTAAAGAAAAAGCTACAAGCTCTCACCTAATGGCCCTGACATTTATTTTTATTCTATAGATATGCAGTTAATCAAGATGCACTGTCCCTGATAAAAATATTTCTTCTCAGGATGTTAAGATTGCACATCTATTGTTATCTTCCCAAGGACACAAAAAGCCATGAGTTTTCTGTTGCTAAGGAAGGCTGGAATACATATGTCAAGTATCTTATGTGATCTTCATTATTGTAGTATTGTAGAATTCTCAAAACAGATGGGCAAGCGTAGAATGAAATTAGTTGCAAAATCACACAGGAAGTCAATCGCAGATATAGAAACATAAATGAGTCTCTCAGTTTGTTTAATATAAAATTGTCCCTTCATTGTAAGAAAGATGGCTTATCTGAAGTAAGAAAATTGTGCATAAGCATTCCAGAAATTATAACAAGCTGTTAATATATGGCAAAATTAAGGTCTCATAATTATCAAGGGTTCCCTGCTTCAGGATTAGGTCATTGTTGTTCTCTTGAAGTTGCCTTTTCAAATTCTTTTAATAATTATTAACTAAGAAAAAACCCTCTTAGCTGATTTCTTTTATTGACAAATATGATTTTTTTTCAATCAGAAAATGAGAAATGACCCTGAAATTTGCCATCCCCTAAGTCTTCTATTTCCTAACACTGGTTCTGAAAGCTGTGTTTGGTATTTAACTGCATGGTGTAGACTGCATCTGGTATTTCGCTGTATACTGGAAGGTACTCATGCTTTTCAGCATTGTTATTTTTTTCCCCTATGGTCCGGGTTAATGAGGTCTTGCTTTGTAATAACAGATGTAAAAACAAAATTTTAATTACCCATCTGTATCCTCATTTTCATCTCAATTTCTTCTTTATTTTTGGGCTATACTCTTTTATTGACTGTGATTATGATTTCTTTTATGGAATCTTTTACCTTCAGAGTCCCATAAAAAGCTTTGCATACACTTGGACCCGAGCTGCAATGGGGTTGCTGTTGGATCCTGCAGAAATAGGGAGGCATATCCCAGGAATTGGATTTTACTGATCAAATCTAGTAGAAAAAGTTAGTTATATTCTGCAGCCAAAATGCTATTAAGGCAAATACTTCTGACTTGAAGGTACCAAATCTTTAATCAGCATAAAACACTGCTCCTTTGGACCGCAAATAATTGAAGCTATTTATCATGTGCTTAGCGGTTAAATGAACTATTTCTGTGCTGGAATGCTACAGCTGTTTGTTAACACCGTTAACACCGCACAGTTCCAGAACAGTTGAAGTGAAGAAACAGAAAACAACCTACTTAAAATGTGTGTAATTTCCTCAAACTATGATTAGTTCTGAAGACTCTAAAACAAATGATAGTCAGATTTTCTCCAAAAGCATGCCATTTCAATAAGATTTTGTGGCTAGTGATGAACCTGAGATGAAAAGGTTGTGTTCATTAGAGGTTTTCCATGCCTAGCTTACATGCTGGCTTAGATTGTTTCGCTGAAAAAAGGATTCCAACCTGGCTGATATGTTGCTGATACTGCATTCAGAAATACCCCTATGTTTTTTGTGTTTTTCTCTCCAAGTACAGCTAATCCTGCTCTGGCATTGTTTTGAAATCAGAACCTGAAACTGTATTGCAACATTATTACAGCATCTGCAGTAAAGGTAGTGTGTTGTTTTTACAAAATTATTTAGATTTTATGCTGTAGTGTAAGCAAAGGATAGTGTTGTAGTATATTTAATTACCTTTTTTTTTTCTCCTCCTGTTTATAACATGGACATAATTTGGTTAATTTCCCTGTCAGTTAAACTTCCACTGTCATATTTCTTTGGTTTTATAGATCTTTATCTTGGTAGATATGCTTGAATGGTAGTGTTTCCTAGATTAATTTTTGGCACAAAGGCTTTATCCTATCTCCAGCTCTGATGTTTAATCCAACATGATAATGTGTTTTTGCAAAGCATGGAGACTCGTGTGTTACTGGGCAGCAACCGGCACTTCAGAATTTGGAAGCTGTTTCTAGAATCTCCACCTTATGTTGTCTAAAATGGAAATTACTTTATTAAAAATAACTTGATTCGCCTCAGTGCACCTGTTTCTATGCAACAGCAAAGGCACCTGTGTCCTATTAATACTTACATTATGCAGCACATTTGGAAATGTTATAACTCAGGTGGATTATCCTCCTGGGAACCACACACATCGCTCCTGCCTCGGCTCTTTCTCTATCTATATGTCAAGTTGTTAAATGATTTTTGGGTTACTTCAATGTGTTTGCAGCCTGAATTCTTAAAACATGCTACTGAGGCAAGTAAAAAGAAACTTATTCCAGATGGCTGGTAGCAGATCTCCACGTTTTTCTATATTCAAATTGTCCAACATCTTTTTTGAATCCATCCATTCTTTTGTACTGCCATTTAAAATGAGAGGTACATAGCTGGTAGGTCATCTACAGTTGGTTGTTTTTAAGTCAGACTGTTGTTCAGCTAGAAATTATAATGTCTCTCATGCTGCTTCTTGTCTAGGTCAATTATTTTTGTTATAGTATCAAAGGTTTTGGAAATTCATTTAAGATGATTTGCTATTTCGTTATTGTACAAATATTAATTTAATTTTTACATTAAAATATGACAACTGCAACTCAAGCATCAGGGGACTCCCACAGAAAAGATGAGCAAGAAATTCACTTATTTTGCCCTGACTCTTATTCATTTAGCTTTAATGCCAAATGTAATTGACATCAAGGCTATGGAAATAGGATCCATATTACTTGTTAGTTAAATATGATGTGCAACTTTTTATTTTCTGGTGTGGCATCACTGGTATGGCTAGGAGTAGTATAGTAGGAAATGGTCAATATATTTACTTTTCATATTTAGTAGCCAAAACTGACTGTGTGGAGTATTAATCCCACCTAAGTTATCAAACTCAATGGTGATCATACAAGATCTTTATTTCTGCTGATTTAGAATAATGCCTTAGCTACTTCATATTTTTTCCTAATTCAGTATTTTGAAAGATAACTCTTACTAAATAGGTTTTTGCTGTGTTATACAGCAAGGAAGCCTACTCTGAGTAGTACATCAATCAATCAGGATGATTTGGACTCTATTGGAAGGACCTGAACAGGATAATTAGTCTACCTCCATCTTCAAAAATAAAATGAATGTAGTAACTAATTCCTGACATATATTTATCTAGCCTGTACTTAAAACCATTACCTAGACTTCAACGGATCCCTTGCCTGACAGGTAGGCCATGTGAAATCTCACAGAACCTGATTTTCCTTTTTAAAAATGTTTGGGCCTTTTTTCTGGTTGTAGTTGCTATTTTCTTCCTGTCTTCTAATGACATATTAAGTTGATGAAAGTTTGAACTGCTGATGTCCTTGAGAAGATACGATTGTTTATTCACAGTGCCTTCATTGTATTTATTTGCTTGTAAACATGAATAATAATTATATCTTGACAGACATGTTTTTTAACCTGATGTCTTACATGGGAAGAACACAGTAACAAGTGTCTTTTCCTTTCTTTGAATTAAAAAAAATGGATGGCATAAAATGTATGGAGAAAGTATAGCTTGTGTTAGAAGTCTGCTATCAGTTGTGTCAGGTCTATAGCAATCATTAGTCAGAGGGTGAGGTTAGTAAGGAATATTTACGTGCTTTTAGAGTAGTAAGGACCTTGTTGGTTGGTTGTTTTTTTGAATTCCCTTCCAGAGCCTGGAGCAGTCTCAGATGTTATGTAGTGAAATGCTTACAAGTGGTTGTAAGTGGTTGTTGGGAGAACTGTGTAAAATAGGGGAACTAATGTGAAAGATCTGTTATATATCTGTCATAGCTCCAATAAAAATTCTGTTCATATAGTGTTCTTCCAAACAGGCTTTTCAGGAGCTTTTAAATTAATTAATGTCCTGTCATCTCTTTAAATGGTTCTTACATGTTTTAGTTCATTGGAAAGCTTGTGAGACATTCTGTTTGCATTCTGGCTAAAGAAAAGAAAATTATATCAGTCTCCAGGGCAGCCAGTTTAGATAGCATCACATACTAAACACTGTTGTGGTGTGTTTTATGTTTGTTCGGTTTCCCCCCATTGTTCTCTCAGAAGGTCCTGCCCTGTTACCAGTTTGTGTCAATCCCCAAACCCCTCCCCAGTTGTCCTGGTTACTAAATGTATCTTTCTTGTTCCCCACCCCTGGCTGCCTGCCTGTCACTCGACACCCCTGCCTCTTTTTCTAGAAAGTTCGGGCCAGGGTGTCGGGTGATTGGGTTAGGGGCCAGGGTCCCTCCCACAACTGTGTTTGATTGGTTCTCCGATTATGCCAATCCTTAATGTATCCTTCTCTGATTTGCTATCTTTCACCCCCCCCCCCCACCTTTTTAAAACCCGGGGCTTTCCTGCCTCGGGGCTCTCAGCTCGTTCTCCACGTTTTTCCCTACCAATAAAACCACCCTCCCTGAAGAGACTGAGAGTCGCCTCTTCATTTCATCCTGCGACTTCGGAGCTCTCTACTGCGGCCACTCGTCCATAAGCCTGTCATCGCTAGGCACCGGGCCCTGACTTCGTGTTGGGGAAGTGCCTTCCTGGCTGGAGGTTGGCTGGACACTTATCTAGTCTGGGCGTTTTACTTTCCACCGGCCACCGCTCCAAAACACCACTTTTTTTTTTTCCTGTAGAAATCAAGCTTATTAATTATTTTCTTTTTTATTGTATTTGAAAAATGCACTTTCAACTACTTGCTCTTTGCTCTGTGTAAAATGGAAGCTAATGCTGTCTCTGTAGAGCAGATGCCTTCATTTCTCAGTGTTTCAATTGAGATCCAAATTCCAAGTACTTACATGGAACAAATAATTTTTATTTTCTTTTTCGGATGCTTTCCTAGATGAGTTCCTAGTCAAATCCTGACAATTTGTGAAGATTGTACATTTTAGTAGAAGGTATAATCTGCTCTTATGAGAGTGAAAACATGTATGACAATTGCAGCATATAATGTATAAAATGGTTGTGGTTACTCTGTTAACCATACACCATGTCTGCTTCTACCATGGTTCTGATGAGTCTTATTCTTCTGCTAGAAGCAGAGAATTTGTGCCCGTAATTGAAGAAGTATTAAGTTAATTTTGATTAAATATCTCTTTTCAGATAAAAAAGATTTAAGAAAGGATCCTGGATTGTTTGTAAAATAAATCTCTTTAAAGGACTAAAGGACTGTAGTAATTGCCAACATACAAACCTCAAAGTGGATTAGGAATAGGATTTGTAAATGGACTAAGGCAATACTATGGATACAAGATTTTGAAAATCTCAGTAATGTGCTCTTTTTCTTGTACAGTTTCCAAAGCAGAAAACTTCTCTTACTGTTTATATGTACATGCATATCTTGAGATTCCTTCAGGACTGGTCTTCTTGAGTGAATCAGTGTCAATGATTGTAACTGTAAAATTCACAATTTTAATGTTGGTTACTAGTCTGCCTTTGAAATTTGTCCTAAGCCCCATTCCTAGCAAGAGTTAAAATATTTAAAGTCATTTTCTTGAGGTAAGAATTAACTGAAAATATAATAATCACATTTACTGTCTTCTGGTTCTGGTTTTGATGTGTCGTGGGCTTGGCTTTTTTTTCTGTCATATTTGGCTAAACTAGAACTGAAAACTTAAAGTTTTCACTACTAGAGACAGCTCTTACAATTCTTTTATTTTTTATCTTAGGATTCTTGTCATATCACCATGCTGATTCAAGTCTGTAGCACATTACAGCATTTTAAATTGACATTTGGTTCTGCCATATGTCATTCTGTGCTGTGGCACACCAGAGTAATATCATGCTTTATCAAGTTTATCAATACTTAATTTATCCTTAACATGGTTTTATCTAACCCATCTATTCATTTGACTTATGCTGTTAGTCACTAAATGCCAGGGTGCAGACACATGGTTTCTCCTGGATGATGCTATTTTGATGCTGTAGTTTAGGAGAAGTTTAGTAGTGGTGTAGCCAAAAGGTGATTCTGTTGCATTTTAGCATTTCTCAGATAAAATTTCAAATTGATTGATTTGGAGATTTTACCAACAAGCTACAGGGATTTATTTAGAAGACTAAAAGGCTAAGGTATGAATGTGTAAATTAAAAGGGTGATTTTTTTTGTTGTTTTAGTTAGTTACTCAGTGTCTGTGTTACATTTATCTACCCAGCATTACCTAATTATGATATTAAGGCTGATTCCATCCATTTGGATTCTATTTAAGTCAGGGCAGGGAGTCAGAAGAAAATTCATTAAGAAAAATGAAGAGGCACGACTGGTTAACAGTATTTGTACCCTATTATATCTCACAACTCAGCAAAACAGTTTTCAGAAAATGGATTGCTAAATAAAGTTAAGAAGAGCAGGTAGACAACAAATATAACAGATAAAACAATGTTCTGGGGAGATGATATTTTTAATAATATCATAATCTTTTTCATTCTTTAAAAAAATACATTCCAAAGTGGGATCTGGGTAGGGAAAGAACATTAGGATCTGGATATGGGAAAGAACATTTCTGGTCTGTAGTGATTTGCCCATTCAATCATGCTGTAAAAAATGCTATGCATAACAGCTCAAATAAGGTGGAAAATTTCTAAGACAAAAATATATGACTCCATGGAAAAGAGGTTGATTTCGCACATATCTGTCTGGAGGTTGGTTGTTCATTTTGTTTTACTGCTGCCTTGGCCGCGATAAGTCAACACAACAAAAATGAAAACTTGACAATACTGGAAGTATTTTACTATAAACCAAATTATCTTGAAAATGAGCTGTAAATGCGTAGAAGGAGAAACTGTAAAGGGACAGGAATTTTAACTTCTGTAATTATTATTTTCACCGCTAGGAGTGTCATGAATAATTTGCTTCCGTTCCTTTCATTTGCTCTTGCACAGAATGCTATTCTGAATGAATGTTATGGAATGTGGAGGAAGCTCAGTCTGTCCTTAGAAAAATAAAGTTAGGAAATTTTGCTGTCTGGTCTGTGTTTTCCATTTAATGTAACCTTTTAAATCATACATATGTACGTGTCCTTTGAAATGACCTATGGAAAAGGAAGTTTTGCGAATACCATGTGAATATATTTTCACAATGGAAAATTGTTGCAGGAGCCTGAGTTTTTAACATGATGCATTCTATTCTTTCTTTTATCTGTTGGTCACTAACAACTTAATCTAAAGCCCAGTAAAATGCATGAAAGTATTTTTTCCTTTGTCTTTCCTCTAAGATTACAGTCACTTGTATAATGGAAATCAATGAGAGTTTTAATGTATGTGATAAAAAATGTAGTTACTAAAATACTTTACTGACTGATAGGGGTGCTTTCTCTGAATAGTTACATCTATATTTTGATCTATATGGATCTTAGTAGATGCTAAATCTCTAGTTTCCTGCATTGAAACTGCCTTACCTGTATCTTCTTTCTCCACTCCAAAGAAAAAGCCATGACAATAAGGTCAGTAGTAGATAGTCTTAAATTTTGTTAATATGATAAACTCATATTTATTCCTAGAAAGGTTAATAGTTGGGAATATTTTGTATGAAAATGATGATTCAGAGACCAGAATGGAAGTGTATCAGCAGACAATCAATCCTTTCTAATAAGTTTTCATCCCTCAGTGTATCTATCATGTAAGTGTTCATTAAGTACTTGTGAATTTAATTTTTCATTATATAGAAACTTGTTAATGGTTGTTAAGTGGCTTAGGAGCCTAATTCTCATAATCACAAATTAATTAAATAAGTAGAAACCAGAAACGCATTGAAAACCAATTAGTCTTAGGTCTGTGAGTGTCATTTACACTAGAGAAAATGAAATTTATGCTTCTAAATAGTTTAGGCACTTGAATATTTTAATGCTATTTCACTGCTAAGAAACAGATACAAAATTTTCTGGTATCACTTATTGAATATGTAATAAATATTTATGTGTATTTTTTCTTTTTTTTAAAACACTTTGTATGAACAAAACAAGCATTCTACTCAGTAAATTTTAGGTCCAACAGGCATAAAGAGTTGAGTAAATTCCTGTGTTCTAGTTGAAGATACTTCCATCGTCAGACGGCTCAGATTATATTGAGACCTCTGAGCCTCAAAAGCCTTACATGTTTCCTACAAAGGGCATGACTAATGGTGAGTTCTGTGTTCTGTTTACGAGTATATTACGAAGGGAATATAGCAAAGAGGAGTAAACTGCTAAAGAAGCTCCTGGAATTGCCGGCACATAAATTCCTTCCAGTTTTAATACGGATTTGATTAATAGTGTGTTTGCAGGAAGTTTGCATGTTGCTCTTGTGACTCCTATTCTTGGATTTCTTAGTGGTAAAGTTCCAGATCTCACCATCCTCAAACAGCATGAATGAACATCTGCTGCCCTCATAAACTTTTGTTAGATATCTTCCCTGGTGCCTCTGAGTGCAAGCCTGAGCATAGCCTTGGAGATGTATTACATGGGGCAGATGGCCAAATTAAAATTATTTCCTTATATAGCACAGATACAGTATTAAATCTACATAAATCAGTCCAAAAAACTACATAATACAGAGGAGGGGGAAGAGAACTGTGGTTTGATGTATAAAAACATAATATTGAATTATCTTATTAAAAAAAAAAATCCTTAAGTGGGAAAATTTAGGAGTGATAAACTTTAATACTAGTGTCTTAAAATAAGAGGTTATTTTATGCTATTTTTTGCATAAATGGAAGACATATTTTATGCTGGCAACTCCATATGCATCACAATATGTAGTGAATATATATATGTACATATACAATGAGGGAGGAATTAAAAAAAACAACTGTGTATGTTTAAATGTTTTGTTCTTGAGGGCTTTTGCTTTCAGAAGTAAGTCTGCTTTCCTCAGTCATAAATATAACAAGTATTATTACACAATTTTAAATCTTAATCGGATTATTCCAATAACATAGAGCCCATTATGAAAAATGGAAATTATAGTACCTTATAAGTAATATTTTAAACTAATTATTTATGCAAAAACTATATGGGTGTCGATGAAATGCACAGTATTTATTAATAATTTGCACATTATCTTCATCCAGTAATAGGAATTACTATAACTTTAACCAAAATAATATTTTCCAAAAAGGTCCTTCACAAGTGATGTGAAAGGGGCTTTTTCCTAAGAACAAAAAAGATGAAATTTTGATCTTCTTTTATGTCTTAGAATTTGAGATATATATAACAGATGTGCAGGGAGGATTGCCACTAATTTTTAAATCCATTTAAAATCCATTTCACATTCCATTTGAAATGGAATAAATATCAATGCATCCAATGTAGTATTTTCTATCTTTACTATGTAGTTTTTCATTGTATTTTCTGGAAATGTTAGAATTGCAATATATTTAACCAAAAGATTATTGGCAGTATATAGCTTCATATATTTCCTTTCTAAGCTTCTGGTCTAGTGAGAAGAAAGGTGAGGGCAGGATGGCCCTCAATCACAGGCTGCTGAAGGGTCCTATTCGATCTGTATTGGGTATGGCAGCATCTCAAATGAATAAATTCAGGCAGTCCAGAAATTTGAACCTATTTGAAATTAATCCAGTTGTGATCTGCAAATGTCACAGATTTCACTGTTTGTCCAGCTCGCTATTAGCAAAAGTGTGCTTGGAACAAGACAAAGCATAGCATACAGATATTCCAGGACTTAGTCCATGCTTCTCTAGCTAATTAATCAAATACTGTCTTTTGGAAAGCAAATAAATCAGCTCCTCAGAGAAATGTCTTCTTTTCTGTTTCACAAAGTACTTGCCCTGACTAAAACTCCACATGAAACTGTTTCATGCTAGTAGACAACAGTCACTCTGCTTAGAGAGGAAGTCTGTAATTCTTATGCAAAAAAATCCTCCCACTCCAGAGTGGTTTACTGTGTCATTTCAGAAATCTGTCTCTAGTCTATGTATTTTAATGTCAATAGAATATGCTTCTGTTTTTTATCCCTAAATGTTTTGGCAAACATGAAAGTGATCAGTTGACCATCTGATAGACTCAGTCAAGTTGCCTGTCAGACTTCTCAAGTTGCTGACTCCATCTGGTATGAAGTCAGGAAAACTGACTGAAAAGAAGTTCTGGTTTTATTTTTTGACTCTATAACCTTTTCAGTGAGTTCAAGCCATGAATTCAAACCAGCCATAAGAAAGGCCAGGTAATTACTTTGTGATAAGAAGAGCAGCACTGAAGGATTTGCCTGGGGCTCTGAACACTGATTGTCGGATAAAACTCAGCAAAGTCCATGGCCCCAAAGGACTGCTGAGGCTGGACTGCTGTAGGCTAATATGCTTAGAGGAAAGGTCAGGCACTTGTGGAAGCCTGAACAGCAGACTGTCTCTGAGCTCTGTGGCTGGCAGTGTTCAGGAGCTGAGTGGGGAGCACAAAGGGATTGATTTAAATGAGTTAACTGATTCCTCTTTTCTTTAGGCCCACATTCCCCAGGCATGTGAGCGGGTGTTTGTACTGTCACTGCAAAGCACTGGAGCTCTAATGTGAGCCTCCTGCATAATTGGAGAGGGACATGAATATTGGATGTCTCAGGCGCTGGATCTAAAAGTTTGCCCCCATCCTTATTTCATGCAGTTACATTATAAGGAGTGTTTGGAGGAGGAAGAAATTATTTTTTCTCTTCTACATGTCAGGTTATTTCTAGGAAAATAGTATTCTTGGTTACATCCCATTACATATTGGCCTCCCACCTGATATGAGTGGCTAATAGTTTCTATTGGCAACCACTGAAAAATCAGAGAAGCTTTTTAGCTTTGATTTATGAGAGAAGCCAGAATAATACTCAGGAAGAACATAGTAGAGGTTTCACTTTCAGTAATTCTCATCTCTGCCTCATTTCATCTGAGTTCCGTTAGGAACACAGCCAGGTGCCTTCAGCATAGCCACAGCCTTCAATAGTTGCCTCCACAAGCAGTGATTACACATGAAAGGATGGAGGACTGCTGGGATTCCTCTTAAATTTGTAAATACAGTAGCTTTCATTTACTTGAACATCCTGCTTTTAATATTGTGTAAGAAGGATAGACTAATTAGTAACACTGCCAAAAGTAGGTGGTCATTTAAAACTTGTCTCTACCTAATGAACTTTCTTTGTTACCAGTGTTTGGTTTGGTTTGGTTTTTTTTTATGCTTCACTTTTTTTTTTTAATTCACTTAAAACTACTGCAAGATATAAACATTTTTCATCTGGGAACAAATTTGTCTTCTAAATAAAATTAATCTATTGACTAGATTGCTCTCATAGTCTGAAGCTGCATTTATCTTCTTAATCCTCTCAATCATACATTTAAATATGAATCGTACAGCTAGCCATTGCAGAAAAATAGTTGGAGGATGTTTGTCTGATTGTCTTGTTTGCAAGATTCTCAGTATGCTATTTGAAAATGGCAGTTGGTTGGGGTATTAAATTCTGCTCCAATCATAAAAGTATTCTTCTTGAAAGATAAAAATGAAAAGAAAAAGGGGTTTATGTAACACCGTTTTCCCTTTCAACAATCTTGGTGTTTTCATCCATATCTGCATCTTGCATTATTGTTCTTCTCTATGTCCTCTTCCTTTATCTGAATCATAGGAGATATATTAAAACCTACTGGAGTGGAAAACTACAAACTAAAGAAAACTTCCTTCTCTACTGAAATAACTGAGTCAGAAGGAATCCCTGTCACTGGCTTCTTTCCTGAATTGTCTAAATAGACACCTCTCAAAACAATTTGGAAATCATGAAGTTGAGATCTCCGCCTATTTTGATGTAAATTACTAAACAGTCACCAGCAGGTAGTAATTTAACTTCCAACCTGACTGGTGGTTGTGAATGTACCCAGGAAAACACCTTCAAACAGGGTTAACTAAATGAATGTTTATATTTCACATCTACTGTTCAGTCTCACTCTGGCTTTACTTCTTGATTAGGTTTTGAGGGATGAAATGTTCCTGGTAGTTTTTTGTTATTTCTTTGCCTTTAATTAAGGACTAAATTGTACCTTCTGTTGCCAACTAAACTAATAACTTCAGTGTGAAAAATATGAAGATTCTTTAGTCCCTATGAAGTTTTTTGAGTGGAAATGAAGGTAGAATATGCATAAATCTTGTAAAGCTTCCACATATACATAAATATTGCAGTTTTACTACTATGATCTCAACATGGATCTCTGACAAATAACTACTTACTGGACCTACTGGAAGGATGTTTTTTGTATTCAATTTAGGAAAGAAATTGAAGTAATTTTTTCACATAAAAATAATATGGGCTAATGAAAATAATACTCAGCAAAAGATAATTTGTATCTCATTGGAATCTTATTGTTTGTGTTTTAAATACATACATGCATACGTATACTCATACATGCATATATATACGCACACATATATATACATACATGCATACATGCGTATATATTTATTTTCTGAGTATAAGATAGGAGCTTCACATAAATTGCAAACCTTTAGTCTCCTTGCTTCGCCCAGAAAACTTGCAATTCACTTGTTTGGGGAAATCTGTAGATGACCTAAAATGCTGTTTTTCTTCTGGGTAAATAATGGAGGTATGGGGGCAAGCAGAGTGGCATTGATATGCTCCAGTGATTGGAGGTTTTTACTGTGTCAGAAAAAATCCATTGATTTTGTTTACTTTGGTATGACCATGGATTTGCTTATATATCAGTAGATAAAGTAGACAAGATGAGTCTTTGAAATGAAATAACATGTCCGCTAGGTTGCAGTTGTATGTTCATGGGAGATGTTAATGCCAGAGTAGAACATATGATTGCTCCCTTCTCCTGTGAGGTACCATAATGTATATAGGAAAAAAAAAATAAAAACCAAAACAAAAAACCCAAAAATTAGGAGGAAAAGGGTCTTGCATAAAATATGAACATGGCCAGAAATGCTCTCTCAAAATAACAGAACTGTAACCAAAATAACTGAGGGCATGGTTGTCACTTCTAGGTTCATGTGTGGAGGTCATCAGCAGTTTTTTCTGGTAGTGTCTGTGCGCAGGTACTTGCAGGCTCTGGTGCTCATGCATACACAGCAGAGGTTTTAAACAGCACTCTGGTGCCTTGAAATGACTTCTCGGAATGAGTGTCTGTGACAGTGCTAAGTGTTTCCTAGCAGGGGAGTGCCATAGGCACTTTTAATAGAATTTAGAAGCTGATAGAAAGAGGCAAACTGTATGCTGAAATCCTGCTGTCTATCTGCAGCACAAGTCTAGCAGACGGGAACAGCAGAACCTTCTGACATTCAGTAAACCCCGTAAAAGGTCTCCAGAGGGATTGCTTCTAGGAGTTGAACCATAACCTTTTCCTCTATGAACATCACAGTCTTTGTCTCACTGCAAAAAATGCTGGCCAGTGCTCTAAACTTGGTGTTGCCTATGACATTGGCATCTTTTCCTTGAGAGGTAAGAGAAACATGCTAATCTATTTCATATAGACAATAAAGACTGCTGTCTTCTGGCTGGGATAGATGGAGTGTTTCCTCCCATTGGCTTAATAGTAGAGGGTTTTCTGTAGTGTTGTCACTACAGCAGTGCATATAATATACTCTCATCTATGAAACCATAATTGCTGGCCTGCCAGTCCCTAATGTAACTTTCTTGGGAAAAAGTATTTGTGGTGTTGTGATTCTGAGGGGAAAAGTGAGTGCTGGCCTATTTGGTGCAGGTGACTTCTAAGAAAATAATAGAATAACTTATCGGTCTATTGTCTGCAACTAGCTTTCCGCTCCCTGAAATTTTGTTAAAGATATTGGAAGTGTTCCAGGTATAATATTTCTGGATATGTTTTTAATTAAATTCTGTACTGCGGAACTGAGAATAATCAGCAGTATTTATCAAATACTATAGGTGAGGTATTTCAAATGTAGACTTTTGAAATTTTGAAAATATGGCTGGCCTTGTTTTGCTGAAATTTTCTGCTCCTGAAAATGAAGAAGTATGTGTTTTTCCAGGCCATGGTGTTGAGTACAAAATGAAGTATTTTGATGAAGGGAATCAGGACATTATTCATGTCACTTATCCATAGCAGAGATGCATCCAGAAAGTTGCTTTGCAATGAAAGCCAAAAGAGTTTTATGTTATCTGCAAAGTTAATGTAGCAAGGTCTGACAGATAATTTCTCTGTTCATGACATACAGCCAGTAACCCTGGAAATCTGGAAGGATCCTTCTCTCTAAGGCATTCTTATTCATTAGAATAGAATATTAATTAGAATTAATAAAATAGAATATTAATTAGAATTAATAAAATAGAATATTTTGCATTAAATTTTATAATTAAAAAAAAATTATTGACACCAGTAATGATTTGGGCCATCCCTGTGGTGCTGCTTGAATCAAGGCACTCTATGAGACTAGATGATTCAACTTCCTATATGCTTAGAATACTTTTCAGTAAAATTGGAAAGCTTTTCGGTAAAATTGGAAAGTCTACTTTCCTGTCTACTCTGGTGTAGTTTGGAATAATTGAAAGTGGAATGGCTGGATATCGACTCACATAGTCTAAATGTCCATGTACCAGTTGGCATTTACTTCTGCTTTAAGCCACACTCTACTCAGCTAAAAGTTTTTACCTATACATTCTGCTGTTTTGATTGTAAGCATTGGGAACATTTGCAGTCTCTTCTGTTCACTTCATAGTCGGTAACTTTATCAGTTCTACATGTGCCAAATACTGCTCTGCAGCATCTGGCTGTTAAGCTGTTTTATCTCCCTGGGAAAATTTTGGTTTAAACCCATGACTAACAATCATATAAAGATATGTCCAAGAGAGATGCCTTTCAACTTGCTTAACATTTGATATTGGTGTGTATAATAAAGTCAGTCTACTTCTCAGAACTCTCTAGGTCATTTAGGCTCTCCTGAGCCCAAGGAGAGTTTGAAGACATCACTTATTTCTGTGTTTCATCTTGAGATCTTCAAAACACAAGATTTATGGCATAATTTTTTTCCACATTTGAGTCTTGCTGCTTCAATGCTTGTAGTTGTGAAGACCAAAACTATGCATGTGTCTTGAAAGTATATATGAAGCAGTAATGAAAAGCTGGTAAATAAACATGTATTTGGCTAAATACACTGAATAGATTTCCAATAAGAAACAGTATGAACATTGGAAGAAGTAAGCAGGCAATGTGTATTCTTGCTGTTACCTTTCTAATGGTAGTTCTCAAAAAAACAAATGTTAAAGCAGAAACATTTTCCTTGTTTCTAAATGGGAATTTTTCCCTATGCCTTTTTAGAATAATTTTTGTTTTCTTAATCATGTTACAAAGGGGCTTCTACCTCTTGGAAAATGGCATCGCTGTTTGAGAATGACAGGAAATAGATAATATCTATTCTGTGTTTAAAACAACCATAGAACTTAATTGGTGAGTAAATGAATACTTTTTCATATCTTTAAAATGTGAGTTTGCTTAAAACATATTTGAAATATGTGTGGCTTTAGGTCAAATTACACAATGCTGTATGATTCCAAAATATTCTTTTGCTTATATACTAAAGATGTGAGTTCTGTGGTACTTCTATACCCACCTAATATAGATAAGGTATGCAGACCTTTTTTTTTAGAAGATATAAAAATCATGGACAAACACTAAAAAATGTGAATATTACCAATATTATATTGGAATGAACCAATGCACACTATTTTATATTTTTTATAAAGAATGTTGGAGTGAGGGGAAAAAAAAAAAAGTTGGGGTAGCCCAGTACAGGTTTTTGCTGGAATAGAACTATCCAAAATGGCAAGGTGACCATACAATGAAGCTTGATACCTTTTCTTGTAGAGGGTACTACAGTTTGAGAAGCATCTTCTTGTTAGTAAGTAATTCTGCTACTGGGACACAGAGCAAGCAGATGCTAAAAAGATAACCTGCTTATTACTGCAAAAATATCCACTCATTACAGCACATTATGAAATATCCATGATTTTGGAAATTATTTGGTTGTTGTATCATTCCATGTCATGGTAGGGGATGTGCACAAAACAGAAAAAGTTTCTGTGGTACAAAAAATTTTGAAGAGAAGCTTCACCTGGGAACTGGTCACACCACAGATTATATAAGTGTTGAAGAATTATCAACAGTTGTTGTTTTGTGTAAACATTATTCTTCCATTTATTTAAACAGAGAACATTTTTTCCTATCTCAGTTTATCATGTTAGGAATTCAGTTGTTTGCCTTCATCATGTCATCGCTGCTTCACGTGTCCATTCTGCATTATCATTCTATTCTCTTAAAAAGAGCAAAGAATAAAGATGAAGGGAAAAAATGAACGAGGAACTCCTCTTGTTCTATACAACAGCTTTTTTTTTGTGGGCTATTTGAGGCTTTTTTCTTTTTTAAAATTGTGTGTTCTGTCAAGAGGTTTAGAGAAAACAAACCTTTTCAATACTCTTGTAAAATAACAGGGAGATGTATTTTTTTTTTACACTCACCAGTATTTGAAGGAAAATTGCCTCAAAATAATTATAAGATTGGTTGGTTTTTATCCTATTTATTGGGTATGCTGTAAACATCTTAAATCCACTGAATGCCAGCTAAGGCCAAAGTAGTTTTTCTTTTTTCCCATTTTATGTATATCTGTGATTTTTGTCTTAGTGATTTTATTCTTATATTCATCATCAGCCATAGTAGTTGTTGCAGATTTGTGCTGAGGGTTTCAGTACAAGTCTTACGAGGCTCATGCTAATGCTGTCTAGACTGTTTCTATTTAAATTGTGAGAATGTGACCTACTTTCATCTCTGTCACTGCATCTGTGGATTCTCCTATTCATGTCATATTAATTCATCCAAGTTTAATGATTGTCCTGCCTCATTAGCTAGGCTTACAGGACACATATGGGAGACCTCAGCCAGGCCAAAATGTGTTTTTCAGTCATGCCAAGAACATGTCGCTATGTTTATCATGCCCTTTGTGACCTGGTGATCCCAAGTAAATATGCCTAGTAGCTATTATTAATGGTTGCTGAGATAGATTTCACAAAGTTTAAAAAAATCACTTATGATAGCCTGTCCATCTGTACTTTAACGATGAATGAGTCATGTTCACTCCTATGCATGCAGATTCAGCAACAAGAATAGAGTTTTAATGCTGACTGATTTTTCCTTGGAGCACTGAATAGAAAAAAAAACCTTTGGCTTTTAATCTGTAACTTGATGCTAAATTTCATTAGCTTTTGCCAAAATTTGATGGTGTTTTTTTGCCTCTGTAAATGTAGAAGTTTCTTGAATCTCTTCCACTGCTATTTGCTTTTTTTCCTGCTATCCATCAGTTAATTAGTACAATAGAAAGCATGTCAACATAATTCACTAAAGAAACTTTACTGGACATAAGATGTTTCAGGTAGCTGATCATGAAGGCAACTGGATTTGTCAGTTAAGTATTTAGATCCTCTGGAATATTTCAGCAATTTCATAGTGAAATTGCTTTTCTTAAAACAATGGAGTTTCAGATCTAGTATTTTCATAAGCAGTACTATTTTAAATATTAGTCTCTTCATGGTATAGAACAAAATATCTTTTAATTAAAGAAGAAAATAAAAATATCTCAAGTTACCCAGTTAATAGATTAAGTTAAAATACTAAAATTTTATTAACAATTTACTTGATTTTTCTGTCCCCCAAGCTTATCACTGCTTATTTTGTCTAATTAGGGATGGTTTTCAAGGGGTTGAAGAGTGAAATTATTGCATGTTAAGGTGGTAAATTTGGCTTTCTGACTTAGTTGTTGAAATGTTGCAGACTGTGGGGAGTTAACAGTTCCATAATGAGATTTAGTTGGTGCTTATTAATTTATTCTTCTTGTCATACTACAGTGAAATTGAAACACAATACTTCTGATAAACAGCAATGCATGGGCAAGATCAGAAAAGTGTCCTGGAAGTTAGGTGATTAGGACCTGACTGTTGTGAAGCTTCAGAGAGATGATTCTGAAAGACATAAATATCCCTTGCCTAATGAGATGTTCTAGGTGTGGTCAGTAAATATTAGACTATAATTAGTTGATTTACTTATCACTCCGATATAGGAGTTATTCTACATATAGCTTGCTGCTAACTTATCTATAGGAGGTCCGCTGTATCTTAGCAGATGAAATAGTCACTGTGCAAAGCTTCACACAGGAGCCATAGACTATTTTAAATCCTCAAGTAAAAGTTGAGTGGTTTATAAATGGTTGCTAGGCCTTCTGGTAGGTTTCTACACCACTGTATTTTGTACTGTATATATCCCTATGAATTAAGATCTTTGACAGCAGGAGTATGGTGTGGTTACTGAAATACAAACTGTGTTCAGCATACAGCTGGCTTCAGTACATGGCAGACAGTTGTCTTCATTACTCTACTGTTTAAATTAAAGAAAAAACAGATCATCCTAAAACTAGAAAATTAACAAATTCTCATGGAAATTTTTTTAGAACTTCAGAATCTAAGTACCTTTCACTGAGATAATTAATAATCCTTTTTAAGGATTGCAGGGGTTTTTTTGTTTGTTTGGGGTTTTTTTTGTTTTTTTATTTTTTTGTTGTTTGGGCACTTATGTTTAGAGTTTTTTGGTTTTGAATTTTTTTGGAGAGAGGTGGGTGGGTTTATTGGTGTTCGGTGGGGATTTTTTGATGTGGAAATTCAATTAATGTGAATATTTTCCTTATAAATCCTTCTCAATATGAAACAGAGCTGCTATGAACATAAGTGTCTCGTTGTGTTTGGACTGGATCATCCAAAAGTGAGTGTACATTTGCAATTAGGTGTGACTCACACAGTATTAAAACTCTGCAGTGTATTAGTTTAATTGTATATAAAATGCAAGAAAATGTAAAACTTAGAATAAGGTTTCTAATAGCCGAAGAAAAGCTTTCCTTCTTAGTTAAAAAGCCTCTGTCATGTTAGCATTACTGCATTAACTGAAGAAACAGGAATCCTGAAAGAATTTATTTACAGTTGCAAATCCATCAAAAGGAGAAAGGACTGAAACCAAACAAGGCTAAATGACTCATTCAAGGAGTTCAAGAAATCTTGGACTTAGTGGAACACTGAGAGGTTTCCAAGTGCAAGCCTTGGATGCAAAGCTGTGGGGTATTTTTGAATACCAGAGCTCTCAAGACCCTGTTCGACCTCTGATTTATAGGTTGACATTTACAAAGTTTTGACTACTGGTTGAAATATTATTAAAAAATTCATTGAGATGAACTCAATTATTTTGCAATTAATTTATTGATTAGAATTGTAGGTACCAAAAGTTTCTGTTTAAAACCTAATGGATTTGAGAATGGCATAGAACATATGGTATTTAGAATTCTTTTTCCTCTGTGCTTTTTTTTGGGAAGTGCTCCTTGCTGCCTTATGTCAAGCACTCAGCAAGCGCACACGTCAGAATGTTTTTGCAACTTCCCAGAACAGCCTAAAATGGTTAAGTTTACAGGAATACACTTGTTTTCTATAATTCATTCTTAAAAGAAATCTGCAAAATGGAAAACAGATTGGATTCAGTCACATATAAGTAGAGATGTAGCCTCCCTTACCAAAAATATCAAAGTGTCAGTGTAACATACAATTTTTCTATATATGCCTATTCAGATAGTATGGCCTAAATGTTACACAGGTTTTTGAGTTGTTTTATGATCAGTGATGATGTGATAAGTTGAGTAACAGAATTTTTATTTTTCACTTTCTCTCCAGAGACATTTTACTCATTAAAATTCAGTTACAGGGAGTATGTGGTCTTCATACTATGTAAGATTAAAAAAGTCATATAGTGTAAAAGCTGAAAAAGCACTGTAGGATGGTACTCAGCACTAATGCTCTTATTAAACCCAGCAATATACTTAAAGATATTTTCAGAGGGTAGTTTTTTCTCTCCTAATAAAACCCACACAGGCATTTCGTGGGAATGACAGAGACATCACTGCATGCAATAGTTGTTTGTACCTTGTCATGCATCAACTTTGTCTCATTTCAAATGTAGAAGGAACAGTTGAAAATCATCACTCTGAGTCACACACTGTGACATTTTTCCATCTTCATTTTTTGCTGTACTATTTATTGGGTTTTTTTCTCTGTGTCCTAAATTGCTGATCTAAATTACAAAAATCTAGAAATATGGGTATCTGGAATGGATTGTTCAGATGATGTGAATTTAAGCAAGTGGGATTAAAGTGGCATGTGGTCTTTCATCCTTCTAAGACACCCTAGTGTGTTTAATACAGAAGCTTCAAATGGGAAAAAATAATGGAAACCAACCAAACAAAAACTGGATGAAAAATCATAATGTTAAGTACAGACAGAATCATCTGAATAGCAAATAATAGCTGTGTTACTAGAATGATTTGGGAGTCACTTAATACTGAATCTCACAAAGCGATGCAGAAAACATATGATGCAGAAAACAACCCAGAAGTACTTGATGATATGGACAAAACACTTATAAACTGATTGACACTTTCACAAGTAGTTTTTAAATGTGTACATGGCAATCCTGGCAATGTTATATGAAAAAGTTATTTCCTAAGGGCAGATTGTGTATCTTTTAATAATTAGGATTTTGAGGTTATTTTAAGAGTTTGTATTTTAACCTTTGACTTTGAAAGACAAAATTAAGAATGCATGCATGGGTATGATCTTACAGCTAATCCTTTAAAATTCAAAATCAAAAAGAAAAAGTACACAGGTGTCAAAATAAATTAAAATTTTATCTAATTTTCTTTCTATTAAAAGCAATTTTGAGAAAAATAATTTCAGAACAAAAGGCACATTGATCTTGTATGCAGTGTTTTTGCTTTGGATTTCTGAGGGTTTTAATGGAATTTGAAATTCAGCTTCAAAAAGGAGCTATTGAGCTATTACATATCTTGGCAATGAGGAGAAAGAAGGTCTAGAAAAACTGGCATTTCAGAAAGAATTGAAACAAGTGACACTGAAAAGAAGAGAAGAATGAGGTATGGAAGTGGGGGAATAGTAAAATTTTTCAGCGCATAAAAAGTTGTGGCAAACAAAGGCAATCCATGCTGAATGTGCGCAGGATGTGTTGGTTAATATTGGATATGGTTTCTGTAGGATATGGATTTATACTGTGACACATTTTTCCATGTTGTTAATGGAAATCTCATTCTAATATAGACACTGAAATATTGGACCATAAGGCAGTAGAATATCTATTACTAAATTCTTCCTGAACAATGTAGAGTGCTTATCAAAAAGGGTGACAGTCTAACTTGTGAGAGAAGGTAGAGCAGTAAAAATATTACTTGTTTAAAGGAACTAATTTTCTAAATATAAAATGGGATAGATGACTTCTAGATTCAAGGTGAAGATTATTTTTACATTCAAACCTCATAAAATTAATTAATTTCCAAATTGTAGTGTTTCTTTTGTAGTGGCATTTAAAGTACAAACCTGTTCTTAGTTTTGAAATGGCAAACAGACTGGTTTGTACTACTGCTAACACTTGAAAATATTAATAATATTTCTGCTATTTACAGCCTGTCTTCAGACCTTCAGAATACAAAGCAGCAGTGATTTTCCCATAGATTGCAGAAATGAGTTGTTTTCCTGAAACAGAAACTCTAATAAAATAAATTAATTTAAGTGATGGCTTAAAATTATGACAGTGACTTTCAAGATGCAAACAAACTGTTTATGGTTATGTGGGAGCCAGTCTGTGAGAAGTAAGTGCAAGAATTTCACAAAATCACTCTGAGCTAAATATACAGAATTATTTGTTAAGGGATATCAATTGACTTTTCCCCCTGGTGCTTACTTCTTACAGACAATTAAAGCATGGCAAGTCCAACAAGTAGATGTGTGAAAATCAAAGGTTTTACTCCAATTCTAGTGGCAAGATGGCTATTTGTGGCAAACTGAGTGACATTAGAATTTCTTCATTTTGTCTTGTACTTTTCTAGTATCTTGAGAATTATTCAAGGTTGAATTGATTTGCATGAATCAGTATTTAAAAAAAGTCTGTCAAATGCAGGCATAAAATATGTTCTTTTTAATTTAAGGTCATACAAATACAAATGTTTGGAAAAAAGTCAGTGTGCAACCACTCTTTCCACTTCACCACTGTGAAGTGAAATTACATAGCAACAGATTTGAGTATTATTAGAGTGGTTATTGAAAGCAAGGAGAAAATCAAGAGTTGACTCAGGTATTGCTGAATTTACCTGAAATGGGGAACATACAAGTTCGTTTATTTCTGTTTGATGATTTGAACATTTTGGAAGTAGAATCACAATCAAGGTTACTGTGCAGTTTGAAGAAAGTTGTGGTTACATATTCTTAAAGCTAGTAATTTTATTCCCCCTACTCCTCCAGTTTTCTTCTTTTGCTGTAAATTAAGCTACATTTTTGCTTTAACTCATACAGGTGCCAAGAATGATTTATAATAATAAGTCTGCAAGTTAGTCTTGCTTATTTTCTCCTTTTAGCTGTGTTCTGGAGGAGATACAGGACTGTCTTTTACAGTTAAAATTTTTATTTTTGAGGAATAAAAAATAGAAATCACTCTTGGTTTTTTTTAAGACTTCATATTAATTTCTTTTAATTATTACTGACGGATGTTTTAAGAGTTGTTGACAATGTATCCTAACTCCTTAAATGACCTATTTAGTATAACTCATATGCAACACAGTAGGCATAGGTCAAAACATCTCTCTGCAATCTCCCAGACAGTCTTTCAGAAGTCTGGTGTCATGTCCTATATACATGGAAGAAAGGTATCCACAGCCAGAAGTGCATTCTGCTGCATCAGTGTCACCTTTATCAACATCTGTACAAAGTTCCTTGATGAAACTGTTACATAAACCTTCTTAACAATACACAGTTGTTGTGAACAGGTAATGAGATTATAAGGAAAAAATTTGGTCTCCTTTTTCTCTATTTTTTTTATCAGTTGGTTTTGTTTCAGAGGCCTTGATGCTTTGATAGTGCTGGCAGGAGCAGAGGAAGACTGTCAGAGTGAGACATCTCCATTGCTTGTCTGAACTTTGGCATAAGAATGACAGTTGTCAGGAAAAACTCAACATATGTGCTGATCCCCAGTTGATTTTTCATGTCTTCTGATAATTTAGACTTCACTATCCTCATATGATATGTTAAATTTTTTCAGTATGTCCAGGTTATTTCCTCTAGGTTACTATTTACAGCTATAAATTCACACAAAATTATTTTTACTCTGCTTGTGTGGGGCAGACGAGATAAGTGTATGCATACACACATACTTAGGTATTATAAAACAAGAATAGCTGACAGTCATTTTATAAAGGTGAAAATAAAAAAATAGAATCATAGAATATTCTGAGTTGGAAAGAACTCACAGGGGTCACTCAAGTCCAACCTCTGGCCCTGCAATTCAGCTTTTCTTATGAAGGTAATTCTGACAAAGTCATTGTGTATACATTGCTTGAGCAGGTCCAGTAGGATCTGGCTGGTAATCATTAGAAATATCTGAGAATAAACCCTTGGTGCACATTTGGCCTCCCATTTCAATGGACATCCACTATGTTTGACCACAAACATAGTGGTCAAACTGTCTTATGCATTTACAGTTTTCTCAAGTATCATTCAAAAGCAGGTTCTTTTTATAATCTCTGTAATTCTCTTCCTTAGTATATTCATATCCTAAAATTACATATGACTAAATATTGTATTTTATATAATTTTATTTTGATTAAATATTTTACGTAGACTTACATATCAGAGTATTAGAAAAACCTTTATATACTTTTTATCAAGATTTTCAAACTTGCCACATTTTCATGAAATGTCTTTTTAGTCTGGCTTCTAAAAATTCAGAAAGATATGCCATATCTAAAAACACTATAAATTTATGTAGTTTAAAGTAGACCAGTTTCATCTGGAATGATCCAATGTAATTTGAAATGGAAAATACAGCTGCTTCTGACATATTTGGGTAAAAGTTATCTATATTAGTTATACTTTATTTATTTGAAAGACTGGGACTTGAGATGAACATTTTTGTGTTGGATAATTCATTCTAACTTTATTTTCAATAGTGAATAAATCCAGCACACCAGAGTATCACAAGCAACAGCAGGATATCAATAAAACTCAGAGAATAAAACCAGATGTCCCATAATGCCCTGTTGACAATCTTGCATAAAGATCATCACTTCTTTAGCTAATAAACTTGTTGAGGTACTGGGGATACAAGTGTTCTCTCATCATTCTTAATACCTTGATCCTGCTGTTCCGGTTTTAAGGTTGCCTTTTCAATATTTTCATTCTACTTTTAAAGGTATAATATTTTGTGAAATATTTCTAGTGCCTAGATTAGCAGAATGGGTGCCATTTATTCCTCTGAGACCATGCAGTAGGTTCCTATTCAATATACAACAACTACCAGCATTGTAATGCTGAATTCAGCTCCCAGGAAAGCATAGACAATATTCCTAAGCAATTCCTTCTCACCGTAGCTCCCAGTTTTCATATTAATAATAGGGGGAAAATCCCTAAAACTCTGGGATGGTTAGAAAACAGGTAAGATATGCCAGAGACATTGTGGGCTCTTGTAGGTGTTGCATGTCTCTGCTGGATGTGCCTTGAGATACTCATTCTAATCAGATATATTTGAAGCAGGACACTGGACTGGATGACCCCTTCCCTTCCAAAGTAATAGCTCTGTAATTTAATTTGTCCCTTGTAAATATTATTGGGAAAAAACCCCAAAAAAACAAACAAAACAAACCAAAAGAGAACAGCAACAAAACCCAAACCAAGAACGTTCTAGGAAGAGTATCACATTCTGCAACAGTATATTTCCTCTCTTCTTTGTCTTTAACTTCCCTGGTTGTTCAATATAAGTGTAAAGATGAGGTAGTTTTTATAAAAAGTTTGGCGAAAGTCGTCAGATAACAATTCTGAATCTTATGAAAAATTAATTATACATGGTGCAGTGCTTATTGAAAGAAATTGACTTTTTAATGAAAATATGAATACATAAATCCTTTCTAGTTTTCATTTTTATATTCATCCTGACCTTCCCATATCACCTTTGCCCTCAGCCATGTTGTTCTAAATTGCTTGCTTACTGTTGTTCTAAAATTGTTCAGTGAGTTTGGAAATGGTCAGACAATGAGGAACATGTTTTGTACTGCTTAGACCATTAAGCTCCTGATCAAGTTAGAAAGTTTTGTTCAGGTCCTTTGTCATCAATGTCTTTTGAATAATGATAAAGAAAGATGGTGACATGATGGTGACAGTATTGTCTTTTACCTACTGAAATTTTGAAAGAAATTGAACACAAATCCCAATTCTCGCTGTTGATGTGAAAGTACTGTGTGGTAATTATTGCAAAACACCTACCAGAAGTTTTGAGGCTGGTATGCTTTGTGGGTCTGTGAGATGATTCCTATATATGGATTGTAGACACACTGCCATAAAAAGACCTGCATCAGTACAACTTAATGTGTGGGTGTTTTCTTAATTGAAAGGTAATAAGTTTACAGGGTTTCATAGATAGATAAATACTAAAATGCTACTAACAAATTGGTATTCTTGATAGAGGAGCATGATAATTAGTTGCTCTTAATAGTTTCCTTGGAAATGCACTTCACCTCAATCATTACTGCTCAAACTCATGGTCTAACAAGGAAAATTACCATACGATTTTTATCATATTATCAAGTGTATTCTGAAATAAATATAATGAGTCAAGTATAGATAATGTTTGGAAGTGCTGATACCAGCTGCCTGAAAGTCTCTCACAAGGTTGGTTGCAACACACTGCAGTAATGTTTTATGACCTGGTAAGTCTGTTTGAGCATTCTCTGAATTTCTGCTAAAGCCTGACTTTAAAGTCAACCAAAACCAAAATCTCTAAACAGAGACTGCTAATGTGTATGGGAAAAGAAAACAGAAGGAAGCAGAAAAATTGAAGAAGTTATCTCAATATTGCAATCATTTTAAAGATGGGCCTGAAAAATAAACTTGCACATTGTGATTTCATTGTTTGCAAATACTCAAGGAAGCAAATTCTTGTCAGAAAAAAACTTAGATTTTTGTTCATAAAAGCTAATTTTCAAATACATAAAAACTAAGTTTGATTTTTTATATCTATAAATTGATAATTTCATATTCAAGAAATTAAGATTGCCTTCTTTGTCTAAGTGACTCATTTGTTTTTTGTGTGTGTGTTTGAACCTGATGCCTATATCCGATTTCCTTTGCTGACTTATTTATTTTCATTCTTCCTGGGTGATTTTAGGTTTTGTATATGTGCTTTCTCTGACCCTGCAGATTCTACCTTCTCTTGTTAACCTTTCTTCCTCAATGCAAAGCACTGTGCTGACGTTGGTACCCATGCAACTTCTAGAGCATTTTACCTGTTCTTTGTTCAGATCACTTTCTCCAAGACTGATGATATATCTTGTTGGATAATATTTAATGGCTACTTTGCATAGAGAATTCTGACCACCTCAGGAAGCCCTTTTAGATATGTCTCCATTTGTAATGGATGAATTTTGTTGATAGTAACCAGTTGATGATCCCTTTGCTTGTGTTGCCAGATCCATTTCGCAAAGAGCAGCAAACTTGTGCCTGGATTGTTACAGAGGTATTTTCCCCAAATGACCTGTGCTTCTGCAGCCCCTCAGTGCTGTTCAGCACTGATAAGGTGCATGCTCTCTGCTGTGCATTATGACAGTCTGAGTGACATGCCATGCAATGAATAATAATGTGTCATAGCTGCAAGTAGTTAGAGCTTCCCCTCACTTCTAGCACCTCGCCTAATGTGCCTCTCCCACACACATTTGTGACAAAGGGCTGAGGTATATTTATATACTTGCTCTCATTTAACCAAAGCAGAAATTCTTGTCATTCTAGAGCTTAGCATATAAGGTCTTCATCAGCATGGTTGCCCTATAAATATCCCACTTAAATATCTTAGAGAATCAAATCCCAAGCATGGGCATTGGTATAATACAGAACTAGCCCAGAGAAAAAACATCAATCAGTTTGCTAAAGTGGGAATATATAAAATGCAGGTATTTGAAGTTTTTTTGCAGCAAGGTACAGAAGAGGTATCTCAAATGTATCCCCTGTCTTAGTATTAGCATATTCTGGAAATAAATTCCCATCTGTGAATAAATTGCCTAATGCATATTCTCTCTGCATAGAATTGCCCCAGTAATTATGACAAGCTGCAATTTGTTTTGAGTTTTTAGGGTTTTTTTAACTGACCAGCAGGCTTAATGACTGACTCATATCTTGCCATGCACTGCCTCCCACCTAATACCATAGTGACAAGCTGCTCGTTTTCTTCTGCTCAAAAGAAATAAGGAATAGAAATTAAGTCTTTCCAAAAATGGGGTAGTTATCAATATCAGTATGATTAAACTGACCTGGATGCTGCTGACTACCTGCAAGGTTACTCATGGACCTTAAACATTTAGCATGTATTAATTTCTGTTATATTAGGAAACAAAAAATTAGTATTCTTTTCTGGAAGGCTTCTAAAGATGAAAACATATGGGAGTTAGCTGATTAATGCACTTAGACAAAATCTGTAAATCACAGAATTTTCCAAATCCACACATTTAAGCACTTTTTAGAATATCTTTTAGAGACTTTGTTTGCAGAATAAAGTCAGGTTTTGTGATGCTCTGATGTTGCTCAGAAAATTTTAAAGTGAAGAATTTCAGCAAGTGCAAATTCTTGTGTGAGCAATAAGAATTTAAGAATTTTTGATCTTAAACACCTTAATTTAATAGGAACAATGCCAATGCTGCTCTGCCTACAAACAAACAAAAAATCCTAAATTATCGAGTTCAAGGACCAAGCTGCATCAATCTCTCTAAAAATATATACTTTTTAGTATCCAAAATATAGTTTATTTTCAAATATATATCTAAATTTTGTCAATTATTTCTCACACATTTTGGAATATTCTTTTATATAAATAGCTATTCCTTAAATATTTCTAACTATAAAACCTCCATGTCAATTACATTCAAACATTAAAGCATCTAGACATTTCCATTTTTCATGATAAACATCATGTACATAGGTTATGTATCTCAAAAAAAGGCAGAAACAAAACAATTTTTGATTCTTCTATCTGCAGTAGTCATGCAGGAAAAGAAACAGCAATTTACATACCATTCTGTGATTTTCAATAGCTATGTCAATTCTCAAAAAAATGCTAAGGGACAACAATTCTGTAAGGAAGACCACATTGAAACCACATATTGATTGTTTTCATATCAATAAATAACAAGGTATAGATTTCTTTTTTGTTTGTATTTATTTTCCTAAAAAACCTGAGGGCAGGAGAATTAAATAAAAAAACCAAACTGATTTGTCTTTAATTATCATATTTCTTGGGACATATTTTAATATGAAATTGAAACAGCTTTTGCAACCTCAATCTTTTTGAGAGATTGCATTAAAATTTTTCTTTGAACCTAATATTTTCTTCTACATTTCTCTTCCAGAAATGAAATGCTAGTAAAATGTACTGTATCTACTTTAGTATTATAGATGGTTAATTCCTGCTTCCAATTCTATGCCTTCATGGATGGAGTTACTAAATGTGTTTTCCAAAAGTGATGACTCATTGTAGTTGGCTCATCTTTGGAGAACACATTTTAACTAGAGCTGGATTTAGCAAATATTGCTGTGCTGCTTTTGAAAATAAGGCCCACGTGAAACATTTTAAGTGAAAGGTCATTTCCCTTGACCTCCTGATTTTTACAAAATGTGTTTTCCATTAAGTTTTGACGAACTTTTGGAAATTTGTCTTCAGCCTCTTATTCTAATTTTTTTAATATTAGCCCTTCTTATTGTTCAGAGACTATCAGTACTGTGATTTTTGAAGCTAGTGGTGCTCCTTATCTCTTATAGATTTTTTTATATTTTATACTTCCACTGACATGCACAAAGGAGTGTAAAGGAAATAAAATTTAAAGGAAATGCAGCCTCAATCTAAGCTAGGAGAAAAGTGCAAGGAGAGAGAAATAGAAGGTCTGAAAAACCAAAAAACATTTAGTATAACTCTGGATCAAATCCAGACTTCTGTGCATCACATCTTGTGGTTCCTTTGCTTTTTTCCCCACACACAAACAATCTATAATTATCATGATGTGCATCTTAAAACAATGTTACATCCCTTACAGGTGTTTTATCCTGTTCATCACCAGAAGTAATCGTTTTAACAAGAAACTCTTCCCAAGACCTTGAAGATCAGATGTGATTCAGTAAGGTGAGTATTGATTTAATACTTAGTATTGATTTAATATTTAGTACCATTCCACCTGGGAATGAAATTCAGAGAGTTTGTAGGAAAACTAATTTAGCCTAAATTATCACTGAATAAAAAATAATTAAGAAGAAAATATTGTTTATTAATACAATAAAAATAAAATAGTAATTGGAATATTTAAAATATTTTTTAAGAAAAGAAATATTCTTTAAATAATCATTATTCTTGCCATCACAATCACCACTTGTGACTGATGGCATTTCTTCTTATTAGGGTGTCTAATATGGGGTAAATAAAGAATGAGAAAAGTTCTCAACCACAGATTTTTTAAGAACTTTTCAAAGGATCCGGCCCTGATGGGGACAAAGAAGTTTATTTGTATTAAACCTGTTTCCTCTCATTGTCTCCAAAATTAAGAGTTATCTTTTCCACTTGTAACATTTCCAGGGCTTAAGTGCAACTCCAATGAAAATTGGTCTTGGCTGTTCTTCTGCTTATAGTGCTTTGTGAAGCGAAAGTTATGGAACAATCTTGTCTTCTTTTTAGAAATGACAATACAGCGGACTAGGCAGGCTGTTGGTCTGTTCTAGAGTGGCAGTAACCCAGTCAATTCCAAAAGAGTTTCAAGAGGCTCAGCATTGTCTTGTAGTGTTTCATCCATCTCTCTAAGGTCATACTGAAAGATGATTAGGTGTTTCATATGCCCTTTAAATGATGTAAAGTTTTAATGTGTTTGTGGAGATAGAAGGGAGAGCTGAGCACCTGATGAGAAAATTCAGAGAAATTAAAGGTGAAGAGTAATTGTTTTAAGTAACCTATACCATAGTTCAGAACATTAGTGAGTATAAATACAGTACTTCTTGCCTTTGTTCATTTCTAGGTCCTAAATTGTTTTCTGACTTCACATCCTTCTAGTTTATGCCAACATCTGTCAATTTACATTTATACTATAACACACTCAGGCATCTTAATTTATTTGATATCAGGTATTGACTGCTAGGGTACAGAAAAGAATTATAATTATTTAGAGGGATGACTTTTTTACCCTATTTGCTACCTTATATTTTCCAATCTGCCTTGCCTGGTGTAGTGCACATCATGTGGTGATTATGGGGTTGGGTCATGCACAGACACTACTGGAAGACTTTACAGTCCCCAAATAAAGGTGAGTCCTTCCTGTTTAACACATGCAGTAAGTATTATTTCCATTTTACAGGTAGAGAGGCAGGTGTGGAGAGAGTCAAACAGCCCATCTTGAGATCATGCAAAGACTCTGGAAATACAATTCCAGTGAGTCCTGGCTATAACACTTTTGATGCCCACATCACTAGCAGCAGTCCTACAAGCACCAACGGTAAGAAATCAGGTCCTTATATAATGTGCATTTTAGTATTTAAATCCATTTGAATTTAGACAAATCTGGAAAAAAAAAAGCTTAGGTTGTTTACTGGTAGCCAAGGATGAGCCATTAGTACTTGAGGAGAAAAAAAAAAAAAGGAAAAGGGAGTAGAAAAAAAAATTGCTATGTAGGTACAGGGTTTTTTCATATTGACAAATGAGGATGAAGTGAAAATATTTTCTCATGTACAGATGATTCCCTATATTGGACATAGGAATAGAAGATGCTGAAGTAATTTATTTTATATGTACCTGAAAAGAGATCTTGAAAATTAAATTTATCTGCTTTGGAAATGTTATTTATGCCACAAAATTTTCTTATTTTCTCCTCTTTGACAATTTTCCCTCTCTATGCAACATTTATTTTCCTCCCCAATTTATTGAAAGCTGTAACTTTCTTTGCATGGTTAAAGCAAACCATCCTGCTTGTTGTGATGAAAATTTAGAGATCTTGGATGTTACCTTTTCTTTGGCTCAGAAGTTAAATTGTAAATCTTTTCCCTGTATCAGAATTTCACTTTAAATAAATGCTAAGCATAAGGACAAGGTGGGAAAATACGGCTGCTAGGTTGTCCCTCATTAAAGTTTTGAAGTATATGTGGTTAGGATTTAATTCTCAATATGTGGAAATTGTATTTTCCAGTCACAATAACTCCACAGGAGAAGAAATTAGCATGTCTGATACATTCATCTCTGTGTCAAAGTATCATATTTTTGCTATTTAATATTCACTGAGGGAAAAAAGGCTGTCACACTATAAAGATATTATTTTCAAACTGATGTATCATTCCTGCCCAAATCTAGTTGTCTATATTCTTAAATTTTCATTCTCAAAAATTTAATTTAAAAGAAACTGTCCCTCTTTTTTACTCTACTAACTTTTTCCAATCTCAATGATTATATAATTGTGTGGTTTCGAAAACCAAGTACATATTAAATGGGCCATGGATATAAAATAAAGAATGCTCTATTCTCATTTACACCTGCATTAATCTGGAGATGGTCCATTGAAATGAAAGGAGTAATTCCTCCCTATGGAATGAATTCATGACAGCTTAATGTCAATGATGCTCAGTCCTAGAAAGGAGAGAATTCTTCTCAATCCAAATTCTAAGCCTTAAATTAGTAGCATAAGAAAATCACAGGATTTGGGTACTATTCTCAGAACAGCTATATGGTGAAAACCCTTGAAATTTATATGTCCTACTCAGAATTGCAACACAATTCCAAGACCTGAATTAGGAAACGTTTACCTTTTTTCTTCCTCACATTTTTTTTCCTCAAAGCATAATTCATTTTAGAAAACAAAAGAGACCCTCAGCTAGTGCAGAGTTGAATGCTAAGCACATAACTCTCATAAGCCCACAGTAAATGAGAATCTAAGAGCACTTTAGAAAAAATATTTTTACCAGTTAAATATGAGGTTTCTTATTTTCCTTTTATGTAAATACTTCTATGGACTGTTAAATTGCAGAATCATAGAATACTGGAGGGTGGAAGGGACCTTCTAAGGTCAGATAGCCTATCCCAACTGCTCAAGCAGGTTCACCTGGAGCAAGTTGCTTGGTGTCGTGTCCAGATGGCTTCTGAATATTACCATGGGGGGGAAGACTCCACAACCTCCCTGGGCAACCTGTGCCAGTGCTCTTAGTGTCATAGTAAAAAATGTTTCATGATATTCAGAGGGAACCTCTGGTGTTTCAGTGTGTGCCCATTGCCTGTGGTTCTGTCACTGGGCATCACTGTCTCGTCTCTGTCCCCTTTGCACCCTTCCTTCATGCACATGTAGACATTAATAAGATTCCACCAAGCCTCCTGTTCTCCAGGCTAAAGAGTCTCAGTTCTTCCAACCTTTGCCCACGGGAAAATGATCCAATATGTTGTCCTTATACTGCCTTGTTGGACTATCCATTCTGTCCATGTCTCTCTTGTGGTGAGCAGCTCAGATCTGGACACAGCACTCCAGGTGTGACCTCTCTGGGGCTGAGCAGAGGGGAGGAATCACCTCCCTCCACCTGTTGGCAATGCTTTGCCTGGTGCAGCCCAGGATAACATTAGGTCTCTTGAACAGCTTGGGGAAATGGTTTTGTCTCTGCATAACAGAAAATTTGACAACAAGTGATTCCGTTCCATAAGAAGAAATTCTAGAAAGTCTCTCCAAACAGCAGGCTGTTTTCAGTCATGGATGGTTAGCATGGAAGATGAAAATTTGTACAAATGTACAACAATTCTAAATTTGTCTTATTTACCCAACTGCACAAGAAACATGCAATAAATATATGTAAGTTTTGAGAATGTGGCTCCCTTCAAATGTAAACAAGAAACCCCACCATTCAGTTCCATCTTTATCAGAAACAGTTGTTATTATGATATTATGAAGAGATTAGTTTATTGAACAGTCAGGTACACATCTCTGTGCCAAAATCACATGCTGTGGTTTTATCTAGATTTTCCTGGGAGGAAGATATCTTTTCTTTTACTTCTTCCAAGCTGCTATGACCCAGTAGAAATTACTTGCAAAAAAAAAACCAACTCACTAGAACTGTAAGCATCAGGGGAAAAAAGCCCATGAAAATTAATGAATAAGGCAGTATCATTCAATTGCTAATTTTGATGGTATGCACCTGATTTTACTGCTTTTTGTATTAAAAAAAAATTAAACAATAATCAGTGAAATCACATAAACAAGAAATTATGTACTGTGGGCTCCAATTACAATAGAATATTTACGTTATTTCTTTTAGATTATATATGATATATTTTATATAGTCTGAGAGTTTTAGGAGATCCATTGAATTAATGAATTGATTAATAAACTTGATCCTAGATCTGTGCAGTCAAAAGTATTTGAAAGTAGAAAGCTATAACAGAATTCAAGTACTCTCTCCATATGCAAACATATTCTTGTCAGCAAAACTAAACAAAATAGAAAGAATAATATTTATTTTATTTATGATTTCCTAATTTTTATTTAAAAGGATGGTGGGACTGTCAACTGACTTAGGAAAATGTTGCAATTGTTTTCACTTTAAGTAAAGCAATCTGTTTTACTGTTTTTTCCGTCAAAATTTGGTTTTGTTAATTCAATTACAATGTTTCTCTTCTCCTCTGTTTAGGGTCAGAATCCTTTTCTCTTAGTCTTTAGCCACATTTATCTTCCACCAAATGACTGAATATTGTGAATGTTTGGTCATTTCCACTACTCTCTTCCAGTGTTAGTCATACACAGAGCTCTGTAGCTGGCCCTGTCTGCTGGAAAGGAAACAATCTATCTAGCAATCTTTATAACAATCTGTTCTTCGTGTTTATGATGTGAATATTTGCCAGTACATACATTTGAATCTTGTTATCCTTCCATACTCAGGACTGGGCAAGATTGAAGGCAATAGAAAAACATCAGTGTTTCAAGGCAACAATATATAATGTGCTGGAGGAAAAATGTAACAGTTCTCTCCAGAGTTATGATAGTCTTTTAACATTTGATTAAAAAATGAGTTATTGTGATAGTACCAAAATATTTATTTTAAATAGGTTTCACACATGTGTGAAATATATGCTTCTAAAACAGATAAATTCAATTATATTTTTTTATTTTGTTTAGTATAAGGATACTTACTTTTTCATGTAGCATGGAATATTATCCTGTAAATATTGCAAACTAGATTGCTTTAAAGTTATGTTCTAAGAAACTAATCACACTGTCTTCTATGTTTATTGGGTGATAAAGCCTAATTGATGTATTAAAGATAACAAACTTTGAGATCATATCATAGCCTAGACCATGTTGCAGTTTTGATATTTTTTTGTTTAGCCACACATATGCCAGCAAATATATTATCTTTGTATATAGAAAGATATGTAATATATTTAAGCAGTTATCTGTTGGAAATGTGTACTTTGATGTCATTTGAAAATGCACATATTTCTATCATAAGTATCACTTTGAATCAACAGAGATACTGTAGCTACAGCAGACTTTCTGTCTTAGATTCTGATTGGATGCCCAAAATTGTGTATCTTCTGCACCTGTATATTTGTTTAATTCAGTTATAGAAACCTTCACTTTCACTCACAGATTCTTTAATAGTAGCAAGAATTTTTTCAGGAACTTCTTGAAAAAACAGTGGAGGAAACATATTAGACTGTTTTGTTTTTATCCTTCTGGGAAAAGGAGCAACCTTGTGGTTTTTTGGATTTTGAATAGTTAAAAGAAAAAGACTCTCATAAGATGTTTGTAGACCCAAAATACACCAGCAGCATCAGTGAATCAGACAGGAACAAAATAAGCTCACCAACTGAGAAAAAGATTGTTACTTGTCAGCAAGGAACTTGTTACTTCATGTCCTACCACACTTGCAACCTTCCTCAAAAAAACCCAGAGACTTTTTCAGCATAATTGAAAGACTTCTAGGTTTGGGTTATTTATTATTGCTACACACTCAGCCTTTCACCCATTGCAGGTAATTTGTGTTTTCCACTGATTTCAGGGATAGTAAGATCAGATGATAAATGCACCCAGTTCCAGTTGCTTAACTTATATCTAGTAGGACCTTCTCATCAGAAAGCCTGTTGAGTCAGTAGAATAAATCTGAAAGTCAATGTTAATGATTCAGTAAGTGTTACTTGACTGAATTCAGCTAGCTTATGGATTTTGTAATTCTGGAAAAACTTCTAATATGACATAGAACTTACACTTTATTTTATATTCACATATGTCAATTTCACACAAAAGCTGAAGCCTGAGTAAGGATACCAAACATATCTTTACTATTTGAGGGAGGACTGAGCAAAGAGCTAGTTATGTTACTATGTGCATGGAATAACTCAGTTACTGCTTAATATTTGAAGTTTGCTATAATTACCATTAAAGCACCTGACTTTTTTTTTTTTTTGGGTTGTATGGAGGAGTTGGATCTATAAATAATATCTTTCTGATTTTAAGAGAGACAAATGCCAGCACATACATCGCCCATTTTCTGTTTCCATGAAGTGAGTATTGTATCTGATCTTACACATACAAAATTTTCTGTAAAATTTCCATTGAACTTAGATCCCTGAGAGAAACAAGACATAAGCCCAATTCTGAGCACTTGAGGTAATATAGATAAGTGCATCTAACATACCTGGGTAAGAAGGTAAGAGCACAAAAAACATGTCAGTATTTCAGTAACTCAAATTAGAGAGCCAGTTCAGAAAACTCCAAAATGCATGTCTGAAGTCATTCTAATCAAACTGTGGCAGATTTGATAGGCGAACCCAGATGTTGCATTGCTGCATTGCTGTCACAGCTTACTGAAGGTAGAACTTAAACTCATTGAAACCTTGAAGCTGTTCAAAGGGCTTTTGCCCTTGAACAGCTGCCAAAATGGAATTTTAGGTAATTTTTATGTGCATACAAGTTTTAAACAAACATTGATTTCTGTAATTGGAAAACAGATTGTCTTTCAATGCAAATTATTTTAATTGTTACAGTTTTTGCAAAGATAACTTTATACCTTGTTTCATATTACTATTGCGCCTCTACATTGGTGGCCAGAGCTGGTGCCTGTGAATACTGGTTGCCCTGTACTTCTTTTGCAGACAACTTTATACCTCATTTCATCTTGCTGTCATTTACTCTGCCTCATCGGCTAGGCTGGAACCTGAGAATACTGGTTGAACTGTCAGAATCAGGCAGGCTTTTAAGAAAATGAGTTTTGACATTCCTTTCCTTAAGATGATCCCTTGTTTTTCAATTACTGCTTTCTGACTTGGAGATTTCTTAAGGTAACCCTGAGTTTGTTCCCAGTCTGTCAAGCAGGTGGCAGCAATGCCACGTCGGAGCAACTCCCGGCCCCTTTCCCTGACATCAAGTGTTAATGCAATTGACCAATCAGTGCTAAGATGATGGGAGGTAATTGGGTAATTGTATTTTACTGATCACAAGCAAAGAAAAAGGGAAGGGGGGAGAGAAGAAGGGGAGAGAGGGGGGAAAGAAAGAAGGAAAAAAAAAAAAAAAAGAAAACCGCAACAGAGGAAGAGGGGAGAGAACGGAAGGGGAGAAGGAGGAGTGTAGCCAGAGCGACCAGCCCTGGGACATTTGCTAATCCTAGGGTGCCACTGAAAGGTGGGGAGTAAGAGAAAGCCAGAGCGACTGAAAAGCGGAGCTACTCCCAGCAACAACAGCAGCTGTCAGGAACTGGATATACACGTACATGCGTCCCTACATGCTCACACGGGCAGAATTCAAGCTGCAGCTCATAGGAGGAGGGAAGCGTTTCGGCTGTGCAAAGGGCTATGCATGTCAGGGATGAAACTAAAAGCTGAAAGAAGCGGCTGCGCTCCTGGGACTGTGTCATCTTGGAAGGGAGGGAGGCAGGAAGGAAGGAAGAAAAGAGGGAAGATAACTGGCTTGTGGAAGAAGATGGGAGACTAACTCACTGCCGTGCAGAAGGGAAATCCAACTTGTACATCTGAAATACACCAGGCTCAGCTTGGAAATGAGATCAGACCTGCATTGAAACACAGAAAGGGAGGAAAAAGGAGGCAGAGACGGGAGAGCTTTTATCCTTTTTCCTCTCTCTCTTTCTCTCTCTCTCCTCAAAGAAATAGAAGTTTATCTGTCTCAGTGCTTCTGGATTCATAGAGCTGCTGGACAAAAGATGGAGAGGAAGCTAAAATGAAAAGCAAAGTATGCTTCTGAAATTTACAGCTAAAAGGACAAATCACATCTTCTCGGTTTCTTTGTGCCCTATCGGGGGAGTTTTAACGTCTGAAGGATTTTGAAAAGTGGGGGGGGGGGGGAAAGGCGAGAGTGGGCATTAAAAATACCCATCCCAAGTGTTTAAAAAATAACGAGATGATGGATTTATCCTTGACAGCTGGTGGGAGCCTTGAATCTTTCTCTACTCCCTCTCTTCTTCATTTCATTTAATGTGAAATTATGAAAATGCAGAGGAGTTGGAGGGAAGGCAAAAGGATATAACGTGGAGTTTGAAACAAGGAGAGGGTGCTGATGCTGTGGATTGCTGGCTTCTTGCCGAAATCAAAAATCCAATTGCGCACTGGGTTGTGATTGGAAATCTAATCAGATCTTTGGAGAGGGGGGAGAGAGACTAAAACTTTATTGTTTTGACAGACAGGAATAAAAATTTAAATGCAAGAGGAGATTCTTCTCTAAAGGAGTGTGGGGGTATAGAGGAAAATAAGAATGGGAATCCCCACTCTAATGTGGAGACACATGGATTGGATAATTGATAGTGCAGCAAAGAAGGAGCAAAAAGAAAATTGTCTGGCAAGACCTGGATCCTAAGTGTCACAACAAAATTACATTAAAAGAATGCAGATGGAGGATTGCTTAAAAGGAAATACAGTTATTTCTGCTCTCCAGAGAAAAAACAAATAGAGAGCAATGGGGAGCAGTGGAGCCAGAGAGGCAGAAAACCTCAGAAAAAGGAAATTAGGCAAATGATCCACAGTGGAATGAAAAGTTTCAGAAAGGAAAAGGACCATTCATCCTTCTCAAGGATTTTTGTTTTTTTCCTGTTATTTTAAACCACTACTCTTCAGTGGAGGCAACCATCAACATTGCTACTACAGAAATTTTAAGCAGAAAAGTTGAAAGCCACCGAGAAAATAAGGACAGAGAAGAAGAAAGCAAATTGCCAGAGGGGAGAGTTCAGCAGTGTTGGGTTGGATTGGCACCTGTATGGACTGAAATTGCTGGGAAATTGCAATTGGATATCCTTTTTTTTTAATTTCCTTTCTTGTTTTTAATTTTGTTTTGGTTGCTGAAATGAAATAGTTTTCTAACCCCTCCCCCACCCTGGTTTTTCATAATCACTCGGATTTCCAGCTGGATAGTCTTTGAGGAAAACAGTGAGTACACTTTTAATTTTATTATTTTTGGAAAAGGAAATATGCCCCATTGCCTTTCTTCTTTCATCCTTATTCCTCTTTTCTCGGTCTTTCCCCCCACCTGAATAAAGAACCTGACTGTATTTTGATAATGGCTGGAAGGGGGCGGTTGGGAAGAGAGAAGGGAAGGAATGAGAATAGAACTGAATTCTCACAGTAGCTCAAATTCCTAAAACTCGAGCCTTGGTGTAGGGTGTTACCGACACCTGCCTGTGTGTCTCTATAGCATTTGTAAACGTTTGCTAGCAAAGAAATCTTTTAAGAAAGCCCTTGCAGTGAGTGGGGGGTGCTGCCTGGTTGCCCAGTCTCTACAAACAGATGCAAGTTGCATGAATTAGATGCACAGAGGAGGTTTATTTATTTGCTAAGTGTTTAAAATAGTTCAAGGCTCTAATTTGAGTGCTGGTATCCAGTCTGACATTGCAGATCAATATGGTGTATTTACAGGAACATTTTATAATTAAGCAGGGAGGTGAAGGATGGCTTTTGGCGGGAGTGGGGGGGTGTGGGGCAGGGGCTTTAATGGATTTTGAGATGCAGCTCCAAGAGAAATTACATATTTTACACCACATTGCTAAGAAAGGACAGTAATACGCAGAGAGAGGATATTCTCCTATTGAAGAGGAGTTTAGGGAACTGCTGTACTGGCCACCCATACCCTCTGGATCTCCTAGGAAATTCTTTGTGATTTTGTGGTGAATCCTTCAGGCTTCCCTTGGACTTTCATTGCAGTTAAAAGAGATTTGCTTTGATTGACAAGCAGTGAGAGGATTCTGAGGTGTCAGGAGACTTTCTTTATTATGCTGGTAATGAAAATAATTAAAAAGTGGCTTGTAAATGGTGGGCTTCAGAAATTAGTGATGTTGTGTAGCAGACCAGTAAATATCTCTCCCTTCCTGGAAAAATGTCGTGTGGGAGTGTGGAATAAAGGGAGGATGATTAACATGATGTTTAAAATAGAGGTCCATGTTTTCCTGTGGGGAAGAGTGTTACTTCCGTCCCCTCTCCTGGCATGACTGCATAGCTTGTGAGTAGGGAGTTTTCTTTCTTTTACTTCCCTTTCTGTCCTCCTCACCTCTGCCCTCTTCAACCTTGGCCTTCACATATTAAGGTTCCAGCTGAAGGTATTAGGCCAAAACTGGTGCAGAATGAGAGGGAGAAACAGCTAATTAAATGAACCATTGAATAGGAAAGGGTTTTTGTTGAGTTCTTTTTGCAGGCAAGGTGCAGAACTAGCTTTGCCACTCATTTTACTTTTCTCTAGCAGCAATATTCTGGAGAAGGGGAGAGCGGTCAGGTAGGAAAGAAGTGTTGGTAGATCCAGATTTTAGCTCTTTTAATTTCTGGCAGTATTTCTCACTTCACAAGCTGCCTGCATGAAACACAAAAAAGGGCTGTAACTTCCCTGGATAAATACATAAACCAATATTAGCCTCTTTGTTTTTTCCCCCTTTCTTCATTCACTTACATCACTACTGTTACTTCATGTAAATGTCCTGAATCTTTTGGTGTAATGGAAATGAGAACTTCTGCCCCTCAAATGTGTCCCATGTGATTCTGTTTGGAGGTCATGCCTCTTAAACATAGGCTATTTGAGAAGGCTTAATCAATTCTGCACCTAAGGAAATCTCTGTGAGTTTTTGTTTGGCCACGCGAACAAATCCGACCCTTTGTGCAGTTCTGTTCAGGAAAAGAAGGAAGCAGGCACAGCAAAAATTGTTCCTTCCAGCTCCAATTGCTCTCATCCGTCTCAATATAGCTAAATTGTTTTAGTGTGAAGTGCTTTAGCCTCCTTTTTTTCTCTCTGGGCCCATGTTTCCTGGTGGGACACTAAATGGGTAATAAGTTTGTCAGCATCTGCAAACAAGTGCAAAACTCTCTCTTGTTTATTCCTTCATGTATCATGATAAGTCTGTGCCCTGTTGTGGGCTACACTTACATCAGTAGTTGCAGCAACAGAAAAGCTAAATTTATGTTAAGCTGCTGCTCAGTAATTACTGAAGGAAAAAGAAGCTGGCTAAGGAAAAGGCATCTCCAAGCTTTTCCCTGGATTGCTCTCAAGTGAACACATAAACAGAAAATTTGATAGAGCAACTCCAGTTTTTGCCAATAGAAAGCTGTCATAGGTGCCCCATTCATTTTGTACAATAACTAGCAGGAGTATTTTCTTGACATGATAAAGAAGCACTGGGAAAATTTAGTCACCAGTTTGGGCTGAAATAGGCAAACCTTATCAACATTAAAAAGCTAGAGATGTGTGTCTGCTTCCAAAGAGGCAACAGTTTCACACTTCAGTGAATCATTCACTTAATACAGTAGCCAAAAGACACATGGAACAGCCCAGAGTTTAACTCCTTCAATATCAAAGTGGGAATGAGTATAGCATTTCTCAGTATTTGTGCTGAGGCTTATCCAGAGCCCAAAGGGCTGATCATAAAATAAATAGCCTAAATATTAATCCAAACATCCAGCCAAGTGGAAGCAACATATCTCCTCAACCAGAGGCAGGAGCTGGCTGTCTCTGCTACTTCCCTCACAGGTGTGTCATTCAGTGGCATATGCTGGTCCTGAGGGCTGTCTCCTCTTCAAACCATGATGATTGATTGCCTCTTCAAACCAGGATGATATTTTTGGTAGTGACCCCAGGAAGCTGGGATTTTAGCACTGTACAGGGAACAATTATGTGTATATTTAGGGACTAAATGCAGGGAGAAAGATAAAGCTGCATTGGAAGGTCCTGCTCTGCTTGGTGTAATTGTTTTCCAGAAGGTCGGAGATCAAACCTCAAACTTGAGGCAAAGTGTAAGTTTTTAATGCAAGGGGGTGGCTACTCTGTCTTTTCTTATGTCAGGAATGATTTGTACTGATCTAGAATTGAAGCAGGTTCAGTTTGCTGGAGCGGCAAATTGTGTCACAGTATCTCCCAGCCTGATACCACTGACAAGTGAAAAATGAGCTTTTAAATTAGGTGAGACCCAAGGAAAAAATGCTGTAGATGTGAGCCAATACAAGAAATTATGTGGGACTGGAGAAAAACAAAGGGATTCCAGAAGTGTTGCTATGGCTTCCTATATGTAGGCTTTAAAATTATTTGCCTGTGACCTAAAAAACTGTCTCCTATTTGATGTGAAGATTCTTGCTGTTGCAATATGAGGCAGGAAGATTTTGGATGGGGCTCAAGACAGGATTTTAGCACATTTTGAGAGAGCTTGTTGCTGGTGAAAAATCCCAAGCCAGGCTAGCCAAGTTGCAGCCTATTCACTGAAGGAGTGCACTGTGCACTCAGCAGCAGTGTGAGAGAGAGAGAGCCTCCATCTCTGTCTTGCCAGAGTGGCTTTGTGTGCTTTGAGATGTGCTTTTGTTTCTGATGGCTAGTGAGGAAACGAGGGGAGAAGGAAGAGTGATGGAATTAGTGACATTTCCAGTCTTGGATGAAAATTACTCTGAAGATATTCATGTTGGAACCTGCTAAGTATTTTCTAGAGTAGTGAAGCTGACTGGATTTCGAGTTAGTATTCTCAGGGGCCTTTCATCCCATTACCAGCTGCTCTGTGAAAGTCATAAACAAAAAGCAGCCTCCTTCAGCCCCCACAGGATAACTCAGATGAGAAGAATTTAGAAATAGCAGCAGCCATACTGATCTGGAAGGTGGCCTTGCAGCATGCTTGACTCTAGCAGCTTAGAGAAGGAGCAGCCTTTGGAAAGGATCCTGCCTCTACTTCCTGTCATGGCAGAAGGCATTGGGGATTAGCTTGTGACACTTTAGAGTGGTTCATTTGATGACTTTATTCGCAAAAAAAAAAAAAAAAAAAGGACCTGTTATTTAACTGTACTCTCATGGTCATGTTTTTGATCCTAAGGAGTAGAAATGGGGACACAAGAAGGGAGATGATTATGCCAGTGGTGTGTTTTGCTTGCATATTCACAATACATGGAAGTGCAATACAGGGAAGTGAATTAATGCGTAGTTCCTGGCAGGGGGCCTGGCTATTTTGCTATCTGTTAGTGAAAAAGGCAAAAATCAGAAGCTTGTGCATGCACACAATAAAAGAGAATCAGGATTTACATTTGGTATCCAAGGAAGCGAGAGCAGAATCCTGCAGGGCTTTCTGTTCATTGTTTAAATGTTGCCATAGCGATATCTCAGGGCACAAGTTACATGTTTTCCTCTTCTGGAGTTGAGCTTTGCTTCTCTCTCTCTCTCAATCTCCCTCTCTCTCTGTCTTTTTCGATATTCTAAACTACCAGGAATATCTCCACAGCAGAACTTTGCACAGCAATAGGAAAAGGTGTTTGCAAGCTGCATTATCTGATGGCATATATGCCTGTATATCTTCACTGATACTTGCTAATATGTTGGAAACCCAGTTAGAAGAAAATTGTTGGATAGAATTGGAGTGTGAGACTTGTTGTTGTTAGGACATGGAGCATATTACAATATTTTCTGTAGTGGTGATATGTTAATTGGATAGCTGCAGGCAAGCAAAGTGTAGCAGTCGCTGACAATTAGAAACAACAATGAACGTTCCAGGACTGGATCTATTCCTTGGGCATATTAAAATGCATTTCAGGTATATACCATAGCTTGTGTAAATTTAAATACTAACATATATCTTGAAATTCTGTTTTCACTGTGCCAAGACGAGATTTACCTTTGCTGCTTGTGAAAGGGAGAGAGGCAGCATTAGACCAATGAATAAAATCTGCCATAGTTTTGCTGCCAAGCTTGTACTCGTTATGTTGTACTGTGGGGGAGCAATATAACCAGGAACCAGCAGAATTAAAACGGAAACCAAGCACCCTCAAAACAAGGCAAAATATTCCATCAACTATTTCACTTGCAACTAGATACTCAGAAGTTTCACAGCAAGATAAGTTAAATAAATAATGTTTTCTCTCCAAATGAGCAGCAATTCAGAGCATTCATTAATGCTCTTTGTGTTTGAGGGATCAGTTAGTTAACAACTATGGGATTATGGGATTCATATGATCCTGTGCATTAAAATTGTCCTCAGGAATGTGGATGTGATTTCCTTTCATATTTGTACAGACACTACAGTATGACTGACTTCTAGAAGGCCCAGGAGTTGGTGCTTTTATTTCACCATACATATAAGAGTCATTGCCCAAAGGATCTGACCTGATGCTGAAAAACAGTGGTAGTAAGTTTCAGAAAGTATTAGTTTCCTTCAGATCTGCAGCACATTTTGATTTTGCTTACAAACCTCTCTTCACTTTCATGGCAATAATCTCTTCCCTCCCATGCTGTGTTACATGGGAAATAAAGCCAAGCACACAAGAGCCTGGTTATCCTTGTGGGGGTGCAGCAAGAGTCATAACGGTGCAGGTTTCCTCACACTGCTTATCATCACACCTTAGACGTGATCTTCAGCTGAAGACTATCTTAAGATCTTAAGCAGGCACTAATTCTGTTCATGTGCTTTGAACTTACCCCAGAAACCTTGCAATGGCAAAAAGGTGGCCACCCGTGGCTGGGATGGGAGCTACTCACCTCACTTCTCATGCACTGTGCCCACTCATCAAGTTACTGAAGATCATCAGGTTCCATTGTCTTAATTGGAAATTATGATGGTAAGGAATAGAGGAGGAAATTTTCATCATACTGAATCCTCATCAGCTATAAAGCAACATTTAACTTTCTTGTAAATCTCCAAAAACAGCTATTAGTGGACTGTTCATGTAAGAGAAGAGGGTGACAGTCTCTCCATGAACTGGTATAAGTGAGAATTTTGTCTTGCAGGAATTAATTAAAAGAATTGGGGGTTTTTTATTCACTATTGCTCATTTTTTAGTCATCATTTAGCATTGTAAAGTGTATGAACTAGTTGGCTCTGTAATAACCCTTCCATGCAAGCAGTTTAATTCCTTTTACATTTATTTTCTTCTGTCATTGTGAGAACATAAAGCCAGATTTGCTCCAATTGATCTCAATAAAATATTTAGTAATTACTTCAGCAGGACAGATCTTGCTCTGTAGGTTTTTGTTTTCTTTTTTCTTTATTTCCAGAGCTAAATAATCAAATACGTTTTTATATTTACAGATATAAAAAGATGATCCGAATGTCATGTTGAGTTAATATGCTACAAGTTTCAGAATTTCCAAAGGCTCTATGCTCCTTTGCCATCCCTGCTGACATTCTAGGTGTTAGTGCATCTTTTTTGTCAGTGTGTAATGGAATAATTGATGAATTAATCTCACTGCAACAGCAAAACCTGATCTTATATTAACAAAAGCAGCTGTTTTTAAAGTTAGATATTTTAGGTCTGAATTCTCAGCCTTAAGATGGTGTAATCTCTGTGTATTGATTAGACATGTCAATAACTGAATATTGTGACATGTTAGAATCATTTTAACAAAAATGCTATAGTTTTTATTTTAAAAGAGGCTAGAAGAGGTTTTACAGGGACAGAAGGAAGTGGGTTAGGGAATCATGCTTTTCTCTCCCTCAATACATGCAAGTTTCAAATGAAATGTGCACAAATATATTCAGTTCCATGAGCTTCTTTGCCAAAGGGCATATATGCTGTGTTAAGGATTCTTTGCTTAGCTGTTTGGTTCTACAAGGATTTTCTTTGCCCCTACTCAGTTTGTGAGCCCTTATTGGACAGGCAGCTTCTTCTACAAGTGATTATATATTATTTTTCTGGAGGAAAGCTTTTATATTTGCTACATCCGTTAGAGAACTGAGGTTCATTTTTGTTAAGGTTGTTGATGACACAGCTACCAGAGGGGAAGGATGGTGACCCCATTAGCCTTTCAGGTTGCTCATATGCAGTGCACAGTCTACTACTTCAATAAGAGTTTTATTGCATTTAACGCCCGTGTGAATTTTGACTGTATATGGTGCAGGGAATTAAAACCATAATGGATTTCTCCTTTGAACCAGAAAGAGGTCAGGAAACCTCACCTTCAGTGAATGCTCATGTTGATATCCCTCTTTCTGTAATGTGCATTTTCCTGAGTGGTCTGGCCCTGAAGATTGAGTTACATACATTAAGTGAAGGCCTGGAGGTATCTGTTAAAGACTACTGAATCAAACCATAGTGGAGGATGGCTCAGTCCTTAGGTAACTTTCCATAACCTGTGGAAAAAATAATTGCATTTTTTAATGGGAAATTTCAGGTTTGAGGATATGTATGAAAATGTCATGCAGCAGTAGTAGAATGTCATTAAGAATTGCAAAGAAGTATGTTAATAAATACCAATCACAAAGGGTATTGCATCTAATTTAAAATGTCACCCAGATAAGACTTTTTTGTGTGTCTGTGGCAAAGAAAGGTAAAGTTGATGATTACCTATGGCCAAATCAAAGATAAAAAGCAGTCAAGGATGCTGCTTCAGAAATCCCTGTCCTATAAACTTGAGAAAAATTATGAGAAAAATTGATTGGAAAGGACATATAAACAGAAGGCTATGAATATAAACTGGTCAGTTTCTAGGAATATATTTTTTTGCCATGAAAAAACCCAATTTATAAAAGAGTTTATATTTGACTTTGAGTCTGTCTTTGATACAAGGGAAAAGGACAAAAAAAATTAATATTTACACCAATAATTATATCAAAACAGACTAGTACATAGTAGGGAAGAATAAGGAAATAATAAAACAATTTCTATTAAAAAATTAAGTATAAAAGGAGTACAATTGATGTCATAGGAGAGCAGTGTTCTGATTGCGCGGAAGTCTTAGAATACACCAGAAATAAGGGAGTATTGCTGTTCTTTTGTTGTTTTTATTGTCCACATTCTGTGATGAGCTATTGGCCGTAATCATGTATCACTGTCAGAATAATTCAACTAATATTTCCATTCTGTATCTGGAAAAAATATTATTAAATTTTTTTGTTATGAAAAGAGAAAGCAAGTGAAAGGATTTTGGGGAATATTTATTAGGGGACAAATATTCTTAGCAATGTTTTACTTTTTGAAAAAGTTGTCTACAGTATATGTCTAGAAAACATTCTAACGCTACAGGTGAAACTTATATAGATTTGGTAACCATTGACCATTTCCCCTGACAAATTTTAAGCAAAGTAGCTGAAAAAACAATATAGGATTCAACCAGTAGAAACTTAAGGCAGGGAAAAGTTTAATGTCAATAGTATGGTATTATTGGAATTATTTTCTATTAAGCAAACAATTTGACCCTTTTATACTGCCTGGCTGTAGATAGAAGTTACCATGGAAATAAAGTACACTCAAACTTTAAAAAAACATTGGATATTCAAGTAGCTTAGAAGCACTTGTAAGATGTTTAAGAGTAAGTATTATGAGGAAATATTTTTAATGGATTATATGGATATTGTAACTGTTTTTACAATAATAATACCAATGTTCTAGCAAAATCATTGACAGAAAATTACACTTAATATAAGAGTAGAGCCCACAGTTAGCAAAATGACCTTGATAAGAGTGTCTATTAGGATGGGTATGTGAGGGCAAACTGAGTGAATAAGATTAACTGAGCTGAGAGGACATTTCCCAAAACTGACTGCTAAAGAGGAGAATTGGAAAAAAAAACAAAACAAACAGAAACAAGCCCTTAAACTAAGAAAAAAGCACAAACATCCCTCCAATAATAATAAAAAAATAATAAAAGCCCCATGAAACAAAGTTTGAATAAGAGTCTGAAAGAATCATGAAGTTTTTAAAGCATAAACAGCTGGAAAAGTTAGAGAAACAGAGCAAAACCACTTCTGTGATGTTGCCAGACATTGACCCCTCCCTTTGCAGCCTTCAGTTTGGTCTGACCAAGCTGTGCTGGACACCGTGAGGAGCCAACATCAGTCTGGTGGTGTGACTGCACAGGTGACCTACACCTTGTAAGAGCATGCATGAGCTGAGAGTGCTTTCTTCCCAGCCTATCCACTGGCAGATAGCATGGGAACACCCCAAATTGGAAACCCATGTCTCGAGGTGCAGAGTGAGCAAGCAGGGGAGCCTGTGCTCCCAGGAGTGTGGGTGTGCTCATAACCAGCACGGCCTGGGAGGATATCTGAGTGATGTTGCTTTAGAGGTTTAATTATATGAAGTTTTTAAAAAGTTTTTAGGTATTTTTTGCCATTTTTAAAGTGTCTAGTATGGTGGGGTTTTTGTTGTATTGTTGATTCTGAGGTGGCAGAGAGTGCCTGTTAATTAAATGTCTTTGGCCATAGTGATGTGATTTCAATCACATGGATTGAGAAGTTTCCCTTGAGACCAAGTGAGGCAGCATGATAAATAAGACAGGCATACTGAGTAATATTGGATGCTAAATGTGACATATAAGAAGGACAAATTCTGAACAAGGGACACTCTGTAAAACCAACTCTGAAGAGAATTTGATATTGCAACAGGCAAGAATTTCCACATGAGCTCCCACTGTGCTAGTGTTAAAAAATATTATGACATTCCAGAGAAACTGAATAGTGATTTTACCAATGTCTGTAGCAAAACTGGAATGCTGTTTGCATATGAATTTGTCCACACTTTAAAAATTTTGTTGAAAAGAATAGAGCCAGAAAAATATTCAGTGCTGAATAAAAAGGAAAAGTTTAGTACTTTAACATCGATCTATTCATTAAGAAGCTCAAGGACTGATGTGATTATTTTAAGAGGAAAAAAAAATAGATGTTTAAATGTTTTGTAATATACCAAATAAAATTCTAAGAAGAAGTAAGAGATTCTGCTGAGGTCTCATAAATTCATGCTAGAAATTAAGGATATAATTTTATGTTGAAAATAATTTACCATTTTAAAAATTCGAAGAGAAGTATTTTCTCTATCTCTTGGGGTCCTTGTCTTTGTGAAAGACTGTTGTAGTGAAGTGTGCCTTATTGTGTTTTGTATATTTTGACAATTTGGAAAGGCAGAGTAGATGATTCTGAGGTTCCTGTACCTGTAGGTAGAAGGAATGTAGCCTGAACACCTATAACCAGGCTTCCAATCCTGTCATCAACATATATATGTAGCTATGAGCAAAATACCCCAAAGGGTGTCACTCAGCTGTCCATCATTCCCTCTCTGCTGAGATTGTTATCAAAACACCAAAGAAGTTTTTGGGTCATCTGCTACTTGATGACAGTACTCTGACTCAGTGCCTTAGACTTCTGCTTGGTTGGAAAACTGTCCTTTGAAATCTGTGAATTTGTCAAATCTGAAATGCTCTATAAAGATGAATTTTGAGAGTTTGCTGGGTGAACAAATACCTGAACAAATAACGTGTGTATTTAGATGGTCCCTCGGTACCTGATCCACAAACTTATTTATGTGACCAAGCCTCTAGCTCCAGAGTTCTCTCCCCAGTGTAGATGTTTGCAAGCTTTAGGTGTTGTACTTCTGAAACACTGTCTTTTCAGCAACCTGGGCCTCCAACTACAGAAGTCTATTTCTTTAAGCTGACCCAGGGTTTCAACATCTAAATGAAAACCAACCAAAATTATTGTCTCTGAGCTTGTGTCCATTTTATGCTTCTGATATGAATCTGGATATGAATTTCTGCAGTAGTTGGTCAGGTGGTACCTATTTTGCAATAGATGACAGTCTTCTTTCCAGGTCTGAAATAGGCTAAATATAGAGGTGTCAAAGATGGTACATCCGACATGTTCTTTGCTTACAGAACACTAAAGATTGCTTTGAACACATTCTTTCCTTGCTGTCAATGGCTCCTAAGAATTTCAGATTAGAAATGTGCATTTCTATCCTCATGAAATAACTTCATTGGTGGGCTTGATTTTACTTTTTTATTTCTTTTGCTAATTCCTGTCTTAGGTTTGGGAAGACAGAGGGGAAGAAAAGATTAAGTGAACTTTCCTCTGCATCTCTGCAGGTAGTAGCTTTTGGTAGTATAGGTTGAAATTAAATGCAGTCTCAATGGACTATCTTTTCATATTTCTAGTTACTCTTCACCTTCCTTGGACACTGATTGCGCTAAATATTTCTGAAAAGAATTGCTGATGGAAATAAAAAATAAATATACATCTTTCATACTTACTGATGAGGTAGATGTTCACTTTCTCTGTTTAGAATTCTGTAGTCCAAGTCAATTTTTTCATATAAATTGGGTTTCTTCCATTCATGAGCCTTCCTGGAGTAGTGTGCCATTTCACTGTTACAGCTGAGTGGTTAGCCCAAAAGGTTCTGGAATGCTGCTCTGAAGTAGCAAAGGGCATTCCTAATGTTAGAAATCTCTGGGTGAGGTTAGAGACAGTTATACTTCTTCCAGTAAATTTCCCTACTACTGAAATCCTGTTTGGGATGGTCCTTTTCTCTTACTTCCTCCCAGTCCCTTCTGCAAGTTCTCTCGTCAGAAGCTGGTGTGACTACTTTTCAAACCATTGACCTAGCTTGGGACAAGGCACATGTTTACAGAGACCAACACAGACTTGGTTTACTTAACTAGGAAATCTAACTGTGATAGGGCTGTTCCTTAATCTTTGACATGGGGCCCTTATGAACTTTATCTGTCAATAGATCTTCTCTCTCCTCAGTGGCAGCAGAATTCCAAAGCTCTTTCTCTCACACTGTGTTTCCAAAGAGTACTGTGCTGCCAGAGGTCTCTGGAAGACTAGAACTATCAGTGAATGATCATGGCACTGGGGAGAGGCATGTGAGGAGATTGGAAGAAAGTGCGCTGTTGCCTGATTCTGAGGATTTCTGTGGCTTATTTTAATGAAAAGTTAAAAACTTCTAGGATACAACACTGTTCTTGTCAGCTTTTTCATGCAGATGGAGCTACGGACTAAAATGAAGCCTCAGTGAAACTAAAACAGATTCTATATTGAGGCAGAAATGTACTAGAGGAGCTGTCAGTTTAATTTCACTGGCATGAGCTGAGCTTCTTCCACTGCTAAAGCTATATATTTCTATAAGTGTATGTATGTGTATTTAAGTGGATAGATTGTTCCTGAAAGTTTTGTAGTGTATTTGGCCTTATGATACATTAAAGTGATATTTTTTTTTGTTTGTTTTGGTAGGAGTGGGACATAAATCTCCACACATTAGTCATCTAGATTTTTGATGATTTATGATACTAACTACATGGCAGTTGGGTAAAAAAGGAACTGCTTTCAGAAAGGTTTAAGAATAAATTTTTTGCAAAACAAGTAATGAAACTATCACCCATCTCCCAAAAGCAAGAAAACATATCAGATCTTGTTTGACATCTTTCTTCCCTCTATAATTTCAAATTGTGGGTTTTGAAAGAAAAATGCAATTAGGACATACATTTAAATATAGTAGAATGGTCAGTCTTGTGCACTGTAGTGGGCAGCTCTAGAGATTTCTTAACTCTGACCTTTCTGTGGCTTCTTACTCATTGTTTGGAACAAACCACACAGACTCTATGTGCTCCTTTTTACTTCTTTGTAACTTACCAGAAATTGCATTCTCATATTGCAGGACAGATCCTGTGCATGCACAATGTATGCAGCCAGCACTCTCTATTTTTAAGAGTTCAGATATCAAAACAAATTTAGTGTAATTTAAGAAGTGGGAGTGGGATTTAAGGACAGATTTTGTGAACACAAGATTTAAGTTTCATTAAAGGTACTTGAATAAAAGGCATTTTGTAAGCACAGTTTTTATTGCAATCTGTGTCACCATACACAAAACAGTGTCTCAGTGCAGAGTAAGTGATGAAAACAAAAAATTATATACATCTTTTAAATATTCCTTTTATTAAATAATTCTGAAAACATGGGTCAATTTTTTTCTTGTCTTTGCATGGCTAAGAAGGGTTTTTCCTGATCTGCCAATGTCAATTTCCTACCCCTATTTTACATTCAGACTCTTAGAGATTTTTCCTATTAACTTACTTTATTCTGGGCATATATTGAATTGCACAAAAAAAAAAACAAACAAAAATTTCCTTCCTTAAAATTAAGCAAGATTATAAGCCTACAAAAATCCTTACTTTTAAGAGTTCATAATTGCAAACATATGCTTATTTAAATATTGTTTTAATATTCCAGCTCTAAACAAGTAGATAAGGAGCATTCAAGCAAAACTTTATCAGGCTTTCTACATATTTTACACCAAAATTCTTATTAATTTATTTTCAGTTCATATAATATAATGGTTGAAAAGCACAAATTTTCTTTTTCGAGGACTGTGAAATTTTATATACTCTATTGTCAACGTTCAGAAACATTAGGAATATAAAGATCTTTTTGTCATAATTCATAACATTGTGTGCTTCCATTTGAAATGATGTGCCACCTTGTTATGCATTTAGTAGATGAACCACTTCCTACAGATGGAGGACTGGTTTCTATAGCACCCCACAGATATAGAGATGTCCCTTTTTTACCTCCAACCCAGGACATATCTCCTTTCAATCTCCTCTCTAGTTCTGCAGGCACTCATCCTCTCCCTTCTGTGCAAACAAGCAGATGGAGAGTGTATGGACTTGAAATGTGACTCAGAGGTCAAGAGATTTAGAGTCTCAGAGGAAAGTGAAATTCACAGCTAAGGACAATTTACTGTGACCAACCTACCCCCAGGAAACTCCCAGCACAGCCAAAGGGCTTGGTGATGTCTCGATTTCTCACATTGTCAGTTGCCATGAGTTTGCACAGGAAGGCATGTCTGCTACTGAATCAGAAATACTGTGATGAATAAAAACTGTTTATTTGAGAAAAGGTTTTAAGATAAGAAGTTTGTCTGAATGTAATGTTTCCAGTGTACTGTGCTTTTACATAAATCACTGTTTATAAATTACAAATTCAGTACAATAACATTTTGTCAGACTTAGGGAAAGGGAATAAATGTAGTATTAGGTTCCTTCTTTTTTTTCACTTTTTTTTTTTTAATTTATGACTGTGGAGGTAACAATACAATTAAAACACTGAAATGGATATCACCTGCTTACTTGCCTCTGCTTGGCACATAAAGGATCTTTTATGAATTGAGTTTAATGTAGAATCTTCGTCTTTTGGTGTGGTACTTTGAGTAGCTTTGGTGAATTGCTTAATTGTGTATTGATTTCATAATTATTCTGGATTTTATTCTTTCCCCCCCTTCCCCCACCCTCCTAATTTCATCCTTTTTTAAAAGTTCTTGGAAAATTTACATGAATTCAGAGACTCTTATCAAAGTTTTGTCCATTGCATAAATTCCACATTGCCTGAATGATCAGGATAGAAGTTACACAGAGGTACCTCAATAGTTAACTAACCAGATAAAGGAGAAATTGTCCACATGGTCAGAATTCAGTTCTCACATTGGAGGCAGAAGATAGTTATGGCAAATCTTGCAACAGGCTACTCCCACAGGGTCATATTTTATTAAACTGAGAAAATTGGATGAGTCAGAGCCATGACTGTCTAGGAATTTAAAGAAAATAATTGACACTTTTGTCTCCCAAACATACTGTATTTTTCTTTATTTTTGTGGTGGGTGTTAGGTTAAGAGATGTCTGCATAAGCTTCTGTTGATGAAGAGAACATGATGGTACTTTTTTTTGCATTTTGCTTTGGTTTGCATTCCACAAAAGAGATCTGCTTCATACATGACTTTTCTATAAATTAGACTCCTCTCCTTTACTATTCATCAAAAAAATCCTGACAATGTTCCTCTATTTTTTAAATCCATCTGATTTGCGTGTTCTGTAATAGCAGAGTTGTTCTGCTATTATGGGAATAGTGTATGTGCAACAGTGGACTCAAAGTAGAAAGCTAAAGGACCACTTCAAATTTTAGCATGGCAAATTTCCCTCCACCCTCTGAGTTCATAAATGAAAATAATTGGGCTACAATGCCAAGAAATTAGTATCCTAACACAACTCCACAATGCTGTGAAAACATAGCATTGCATAACTATGATTCCACTGAATGGTATCATTATGACTAAAATTATCTAACGTTGTGTTGCCTTTTTGTTCAAATCTGGCAAGAATCAGACTATCTCACCACGGTACACAATACGTTTTCTAAATATGGGTGAAAAACTAGAACATTCTTCGGAACAAGTATTGCCTAAATCCAACAGAAGCGAATGGAAAATTCTGGCCTTATTTGGTGATACTTTCTTGCATTGAAATGTGATCAGCACATCAGTCATCTTTAGAAGGAAGTAAATGCCTGTTACCAGATGGAAAATAAATTAAACTGAGCATTTATCATTCTTCAGGCAGTAAGTGCAAAAGCAGAAATATTTTTAAAATACTAATCTGCAATATTTTAAAATATCTGAAATTTTTAAAAAATCCTGTTTTTTAAAATGTAAATTAATTTTAAAGATCATTGTATTTTGGCTCAAGCCAGCTGTAGACTTACCCAATCAGTGTGCATAGGTATTCCTAGCTTCATTCTTCTTGAATAAATGTGAATGAGATTTGAGTAAATGAGAGAACAGTTGTTATGCACCATGACTAAAAAGCAAGAAGTGATGGTCTGGGGCGAATTCTCTTCGAACAACAAGCATACACAACATTAATGCCTTGGGACAAAGAATCCTCAATTTAGATTTTACGGACTTTGTGTTTCTAGTTTCTTTATCACCACTATTCCAGAAGGCATGGGAATTAGCTACCACCATTATCTGTGCTAGCAGAGGGTATAAACTGAAGCCCTGAATCTTCAGTTCATTAGGTAAGTCAACTAAACCTATATCTGAGCACTTTACATACATAGTTTGTGTCAAAGAATCTCAAAAGCTGCAGTTCTCATGGATTTCAGCTCCTATGATACCATTAAAAATTGTTGACTTCTAACATAAAATAAATCATGTATTTAATCAGAACTGTCTTTCAAATAAAAAAGAGTTAGTGTAGATTGGTTTTATGTTTATCTTTTCAAAGCTTATGTTGTTAGATTATGTCAGTATGCTTGAATAGACTGGAAGATGTATGGTCAAAGTCCGATGGTACAGGCTATACAAACATTAAATAGAATTCATAAACGTAATTTAGCTTAGCTCTGCAATTGCATTTATTGCTAGATCCAATCTCTATGCATATACAGCACAGGTGCCCTAAGTCCAGTCCTGCAGTATGTATATCAAAGTGGCATGTACAGCATTTCCATGGTGTGCTTTATCTTTCTTCCCTACCTGATTCTTTTATAAAATCTCTTTTCTGTTTGCTAAGATTGAAGTATTCCAGAGAACATACATAGTGACCAACTTGCTGTGATAGTAACTCTCTGTGTTGCACTGAGGAAAATATAACACCATTTAATATCAAATGTGCAATCAAGGAACAGCTGGGTTCCTTTTGCAGTGTCCCAGAGCTGGCCAAGAAAACTAAATAAAAAGTCATTGAGTAATTATTCTCATTGTTGGTATTGATGCATTAGATCCTATCTAAGTCCAAGTAGAGTGCCCCAGTCATTAAAAGAACCATTTCCCCCTTTCATCCCTCCTTCATCCAAAGGCATTTAATGCAGTGCTAATTCCTAAAAGAAATTGTAATTTTCTATATTTTTCCCATGCTTCTACCACTGTTCTGTGTTGTTGTACAGGTAAAATGGACTTAAGGAATACCAGAGTGATCAAGATACAGTAACCCAGAGATGTTAGCATTAAATTGAGTCCTTTTCCTAAAAAACAATAATTTTATACTTGCTTTTGTGTAGGGCAGAGTAAGTGCAGCAAAATTTAGCAGCTGTTACATGTAAAATATTATAGAGCATTATTTGGCTAGAAACATATTAATAACAAATGGAGGAACAAAAACACCCAACACTTGAAATAATGCTAACAAATATAAAAGCAAAGAAGGGTATTAAAAAGTATAATTAGTTCATGACCATAAGACTCACACCTATCTGAGTTCTTCAACTCCTTCAGTAGGGAAAGGAATATCCGAGAAGAATCTCAGGAAGGGAATTGTGGTTTAGTTACAGTTAAAAATCAGACAATGCCTTGATCCATAAAGAAAACAATTTATTGCAATCTGTTCATTTTATTGCCTTCTTTACATAAGCCTTTTTCACAGCTTTCCCCTGTGTCAGCAAAGAAGTGTTAAGGCTCTCCCTTCTACTTCTTCTATCATCTTTTCAGAAAAGGAAGTTTTTGTAGACTATGATCTGGGTACAACCTGCAGGAATCGGGGTGCTTTGTTGGATCAGGACTAGATCTCTCTGCTGTGCAGGACTGAGCCATTGAAGAGAAATGCAAGTTGCTATAATAAGCCAAGTGCAAAATAGGATTACAAAGTCATTAGAGGCTGGAGTTGTTCAGCACCTTTTAGACTCTTGGGAAACTAATGAAAGTGGGCTTAGAACTAAGCATTCTGTTCTTTCAAAATAGTGGTTATTAATTGTAAAAATTTAATTATTTGGCATAATATTGGATTATAATGCATATAAAATTGAATTTATGATACCTATAAAAGCATTTCCATTATGTAAAAAATATTAAACCATGGTTGGTGTTTTTCCCCTATGTCTGTTTCTGCAAGTTGGACATTTAGATAACAAAAAAGTTTTTTATTCTACTTTTTTTCTAAGATTTATGTACCTTTTTTCAAACCTGAGTGCCTAAATCCTTCAAACTACATAAAATTGTTAAACTTCTACTTAATTCTTGCATATTTTAAGTTTTTAATTAATTTTATGGTTTATTTATGAGAAAATATTTGTGAATATGTCTATGCAAGTGTTGCTACTTTTATAATTAAATAAAACCAGGAAATTATTGCATGGAAAGGACTATTGGAAATCACCATGACCACCTGCCCTCCCAAAGTACTCAGAGGAAATGCTTGTGCTCAGCCTGGCATGCAGTGGGACCTCCCAGTCGGAGTTTCCCTTGAACAGTCAGTGTGCTCTGAGCTCTGCTGGCTGCAGACATTTGCACTCCTTGAACTTTCAGACATTTCTGTTGACTCAGGCCTTAAGTTTTTTCAAAATCTCCCTTTTTTTCAGGAAATCAGCTATGTAATGGCATTTGCAAATATGGATCTGGGCTTAGATTGCTTTTTTCTAGATTCAAGAAATTGGGGCTGACTTCCCTTTTTCATTAAAGAGAAAGAATAACTGTCTTTTATAACACATTATTTTCTCTGCTTTCCTTGGTAGACTCACATAGTTTCTCTGGTTTGCAGGTGTATGATAAATATACATTATTTTGTTATGACTGATCATTCTATAAGCATAGCATCAAAGGTAAATATTGTGGATACCTTTCCATTTTCAGCCAGAACTGAGTGCCTAGGCCCAGGATGTGGCAGCTAAGAGATCCAAATACTGCTGTAGTTATTTGGCTCCATATCTCCACTAGAGCAAGGCTAGTTTTCAATCATAACTCAGTTTTGCCACTCATACTTTGCTCAGAGGACTGGCTCCTGGTTTCCAAAACATGTTGAGAATAACCTGATCAAACAAAACAAAATTCCAAAATCTGTCAAGTTGGGACTTATTGTAAAGCAGCTTTGTTAGCTGTTCTCAGTGTTCTGTAAAGATAACAAAAAACCCTTTTCCTATTAAAAAATATGGAATATTCAGAAAAACCTGCTCCTTTTTTTATACATAATAGACATAACATATCACTGTGTATTATGCTCCTTATAATTGCCCTAAAATGAGCCTGGTTGGAGGTAATAATTTCTTACTCAACTGTCCTTTAAAAATGATGGAGCATTTAAGTAAAGTTAGGCTAAACCATTTGTTCTTCCAAGGTAACTGGCCACTTATCTCACAATACCTATCCCAAGAGGTGGCAAGGGTTACCAAGGCAAGAAACGTACCAAGTTCTACTTGACTTCATTTGACTGCCTTAATATTTCTTCCCGTTCATCAGAAATGAATACAAATATTGTGATTGGGTTAGGGTTGTTTGGTTTTTTGTTTTAGTGGTTTTTTTGGGTTTTTTTTTGTTGGCTGGTTTGGTTTGGCTTTTTGTGGGATTTTTTGGGTGTGGGGGGGTTTTCTATGATGTGATTTTTAATTTCAAAGTTTTCTTTCATGGTATTATAAATAAGAGAATAAAAACTCTTAAGATCTCCTTGGAATTCAAACCAGATTAGTGTTTAGTGGGAACCAGCAATACTTCCATAGTATTCTTTGGGATTTTTTTTCCAAACTTAGCTCAGTACATATAGTTTTTCAGGGATGCAAAGCTAAATTTTATTCCAAGTACTTTTTGTACATTCTTCTGTCTAGAGTTCCTCCATTCTGCAGGTACTTATGATATACTAGGTATCAGTGGGGCATGAGACTGTAGTACCACAAATTATTTATGTTTTACTTTGTTATTACTTATTAGTTATTTTAGTCTTACTTTATTCATATGTATTTACTTATTTGAAACTTATTTGTTTACTTTTTATATGTTTTATTTAGTGAACTTTTCTATTTTCTTACCCACACAGTCCCAGATATGCAGAACCCCTGTTATTCCATTCTTTTGTGTCTTCAGTCCATTCTGCCAATTGTTCAATTTCACCAGCATTTAGGACTAATTTATTAGAGGATGTGAAATATATGAGTTTAAATCATGTTTTCAGACTATCAACCAAAAATGGGGTTTTTTCCTGGAGTTGAAGTGAGAAGGATGATAAGACCTGCGGAGAATTAAAAAAAAAATTCAAATTATGTCCTACATGAAGAAAAAAATGGGGAAAGATTTACTTTCTTTAAAAGAACCTGCTCTTGCACACCAAATACCATCAAGTCTGTTAAACAACTCTCTATATGAAGATTCTTCTATTGCATGTACCCCAACAAAGTGCAGTAGATTTTTCATAATCCCCCAACTGCAGACTACAAGTCAAGTTAATCAAACTAAATAAAATGTTTTTGGTTTTTATTTTTTAATTTCTTTTATTGAGACCAAAAACTTTGGCATTTTATTGAATGACATGAAATTTCCATTTCTTAATAGTTGTAATAGTGACAATATTGAGAGGATTGAGATACAAAAATCTTTTATTTCAGACACTTGTTACAAGAGACTTAAAATAGATAAATTTGGTATTGAAAAAATAAAAAGCATTTCATAAGAGGCATAACTTCTTTAAAATAATTTAAGTATTAGCAGCTATTGGCAGAAAATATACTATTAGGATACTAGTAATTATCTTTGTATTTTTCTTCCTTTTCTCTTTGACATTTAAAAATGTCTGGAAAAAAATTATTGGAAAAAATTGAATATTACTATAAACTTGATAGAAATTCATGACACGTCCCCTTTAGAAGATATAGAGCATTTCAACAAGCATGTACAGATACTCTTGTATTTGAAATTGTTTCCCAGCAAAGCCAAAACTGGTTTGAGGTTGTTTTTTTTTTTAACAAGGAGAGAGAAGCATTTATATTCTTTTGCCATCAAGAGCTTTTGAATACTACTTTCTAGACGTGTATTAACATTAAATCTTTTCTCTAAAATGCTTGCAGGCTTCTAGGCTTTTTGCTCTCTTTGGAAGAGCCTTAGTCTATTCTTTGTGAATGAACTTTGTATATGGATGCAGATGCTTGTGGTAAACAGTCATGATACTTAACATTTTCTCCAGCCCAAATCTTTCCTCACTCATTCATCTACTTTTTTATAAGGTCATTGACTTTTGTGATAGGTGACCTTATAAAAAACATGTGACTACAGAAAACTACATTTTAAGAGAGAGGAATGTTGAACACTGTGTCCAGATGTTCCTTAAAATAGGTTTTCAGATATAAAAAACCAAATGTGAAAACATTTGGGTAAACATAGTGATTATACAGATTGTTCCTTTAAAGCCAGAGGAAAAAGAAGGGAAATGAGGTCACATCTATTTTGATAGTGCTTTCAAAGGGAAGAGGAAGGGAGAAAGAAAATGAAAGAAAGAGGTGTTAAAATGTAGTGGTGCTCCAGAATGATTGACTAGAAGAAGTAATCTCAAAGACAAAAATGCAAATATAGATGATTTAGCCTTCTGTGTCATCAGTGCACAATTGTTTCATGCTGTCTCATGCTTTGTCTACTCTATTTCCAAATGTTCCTGCCTTACGGAATTATGTCTCTATTGGATAGATTTTAGTCTCATGAAGTGTTTTGCTGCTCTTCAGCTTATTACCTTCATTTCATACTATTGTTGTTTTATTGGCATTTCACTCTTGCTGTATCATGCTCAATTTTCTTTCTCAAGATCTGTAACCTTCAGATATTCAGAAAATCATGTATTTTTTTTTTATTTGCTTGTTTGTGGGTTTTTTTGGTTTTGTTTTTTGTTTTTGTTTTTTAATTTAGTCGTGTTGGACTGGTCTATCCTTCTAAAATGAGCTTTTCTGGTTACTCTTTCATCTCCAAATATCCTGCTTATCATTATAATTTTGGCTGCAAGATTGCTTAGACTTAGGGTGACTTGGCACCCATGATTGCATCAGACTCGTGTAAAGTATAGGAAGGAGCAATGGACTAAGATAATGTGAGATATACTGGTAAAATTTCTTTGCCATCCAATAATGCTTTGGATCCAAAATTCCTTCCTGATATCAGCCATAGACATGATCAAGGCTGTGGTGATTGGCAGTATCTCCTCCTCAGAGGCCATCGTTCCTTGTCAGTGGAAAAGAGCTGGGGCAAAGGACAAGGTTTTGATTTCCCTCTGCCCTGAAGGCAAATTTGAGAGAAAATTTGTAGTTTTTTCTATCAGCTTTGAATCACTTTTCTGAAGATTTTCTTTACACTTAGGCTGCCACTAATCCAGCATAGATGAGATTCAGTATATCTGTATTAACAATGCATATGTAGTTTAAAGTTTTAAAGTAATTCAAAAATTCATAACCACTTTAATTTTTATTCATTTAAATACAAAATAATTTGAATAATAGTGTAATGAAACTTTAAAAATCTGTAGAAATCCATTTATGAGATATTTTATTGATTTTTCACTGATTACAATCATTCCACTTCTTAGAAAATGATTAAAATTACATAGTCCTTTTTCAGGGGAGTGGATTACCATACATTATTTAATATTCTGTGTTGCATGTGTTGGTATGCAAGTAACCAAGTTTAAATACCTGCAAAGTCTGAATTTAAATAACAGTGATGATGCCTAACTTTGAATTCACTGGGACTTTAGTAACCCTGAAGTTCAGGCCGTACGGTTTCCATCACTGGATACTCAAAATCAGAACTTTAGTACCTTAGTTTATTTCTTTCATTTTTCAAAAAAAATCCCAAAGAGCTAAAACAACAACAAAAAAATCCATTTGGCTATAATTCAGCCCTTTAGACCCCCTAGACTTTCAGTAGAGCACCAAGATAAGATTAGAGATGTTTCATTTATTATATCACATTTTTACATGATTTAATGCATTCAGATGAAGAGTATTACTTGTGAGGTTAATAGACCCAAGCTGCAGTGTTTTGTTTGTTTTTTTTTTCTCGTAGCAGCATTTGTAGTGAGATAGATACTTCCCAGAAATTAAGAAAAAAATTCAGTCTCTGCTGAAAAGAGACATTATGCATATATTATTGATTCAGTGAATGGCAAAAGAAAGGGAAAGCATTAATGTTTTTGCATTTCACAGGAAGAAATAAAGAAAAAATAGGTGAAGTCACAAAATTAGCAGTGTATTAAACAAGTGACCCAAGAATGTGTTATGTATGCATATTCAGAGTGTTGTGCTGCTATCCAGAGGGATCTTGAAAGGCTGGAGAAATGGGCTGATAGGAACCTCATGAAATTCAACACAGAGAGATGCAAAGTTTTGTACCTGAGGAGGAACCAACCCCTTGCACTAGTGCAGGGCCAGAGGCAAATGCATCTAGGGGCATGAGAATGGGTTTTGTATCAGATGATTTACAGAGGTCCCTTTCAACCTCAGCCATTCTGTGGTTCTATGGTATTCCAATACACTGCTCTGTGTAAGAACTATACTAATGAAATTACTGTTTCACTGTTTATGGAACTCTCAGTGACTGCTGTCATCAGGTCAGGCCTTTTGCAGCAGCTGATGACCTTCTGGAACAGCTGAAGCCAGTTGTACTGAAGAATTGCCAATCTAAAATTATTTGTGTTAGAAACTAATATAATTAATTGAAATTTATAAATTACTTCTTTTTTTTATTATTTTAAATATTCTGTGTTTCAGAATAAGTTGCTGTTGGTATTATAAGGTTTAGTTTATGTAGGTATATGACATATACAAAAAAACCCCTAGAAAAGTGTATTCTTTTATACTGAAAAATTGGCAATGAGTGTTCTATGAAGCACCATCACCAAGTGAAGTAGTCGGTGATAAGTTATATATGCATATATTAAAAAAACCCAAGGGTGTTAATGATTCCATTAGTATTAAAGTTTATAATAATGCCTTTCCAGCAGACCAATTACCAGTAGATGAGAACAGCTGTCACAGATGCAATTGTACACATCACAAAGTTTTGTGTGAAAGAGTTTCTTATTATAGAAAAATTAAATGCTTGCTAGCAGATGACTTCTGTTCTGGAAAAATTAGTTTTTTCAAGTGTGATCAGGAGGCTTGTCCCATCACCATATAACTTCTCTGGCTTTATTTCCCTTTGTCCTTATCTTGCTCTCTATATCACAGGATCAAGAAGTCCAAGACAATATTTTTTACACAAATTTGTTCTTTGTCTTTAATGGTCTTAAGATGATTACTGAGATCACTTACTGAATTTCTAGGCAGACTGTTGCCTTTATTATTATCACATTACTGTCCAGCAAGGACAAGATATTTTTGAATTCTCAAAAGCTACCTTTAGTCTGTGAGAGGGATTTTCTATTCCTGTTCTGCTATTTATCAAACTATTAGTTGTCCTCACACATAGCTTAGTTCTTATTGACTGTTTGGTAGTACTGGAGTGACATTTGAGTTTTTGTTTCTTTTTTTTAATTGAATGGTATGTTTCTTTATCATACAGACTTAGTTTTAGCTGATACATGGATCCCAGTGTGTCCTAATGTGAGTCACTGGAAATGCTTGTGTTTAATTTCTGCATCCGACTTCCTGTGATTGGATATACAGGTGGGAATACCACAGATGTCATTAATTTACTGAAACTTGGTTTTCAATTTTTGTATCATTTCAAGCTCCGTTGACTAGGTTGCCTCTTATACTAATTGTTGATTATATGGTGCGTGTGCTGAAAATGTATCTGAATTGTATGCAAATGTAAAGCATTAGTATAGATATTTGTATATAGATATTATATAGTATAAATATCAGAAAGATATGAAATTCAGAACTCTTATTTTCTGATTCCCAGTTGGTTGACCAGTCCACTGGAAGTTCTATAAGCCTGAAATTATATTTAAATACAGAGATTTCCTTTTTAAATGAAATTGGTTTTGATGCTGCAATTGCAGTAACTAATGTCTTGGTCTTATGGTAAGTATGATTTCCACTGCCTGATTTTAGAGACCATTGAGAGCTGCTAGGATTCTGAGTAAACAGTTTTATTAGGAATTTAATTCTGTTGAGTGCTGAGAATCTTCTCTTCCTCCTAAATGCTGCTGAGGGTTGCTAGGCACCTCAAAGGGTTAGTGAGTATCACAGCTTGCTTAGCACATGGTACTACATATGTCATTTGCAATCTCTGAGTAGAACAAACTTCTACTGCTGTCACTGTAGATTATTCTCTGTGCTTTTGGGGTTGTTTTGCTGTGCTTAAGATGTGAGTGTGTCCCTCATAAAATGGTAACATTCTGTGGATGGGGCCTGCTGGATCCAGCAAAAATAAATCACTGAAGACATGGGAACTGAAGAGATTTCAGATTTTTTTGTATAAAAGCAATAATAATTCTTCTGAAAAATTCATAGAAAACCTCTCCAGAACATCAAACCAGCCAATGACAAACACAGTGTGACAGTAATAATAAATCTTAATTTTCTTACAGTCGTTTTTAGGCCTTGTTCTTTAAGTATTGTTTGTTGTGACATGTGGGTTCCCACATACTCTGTGTAATGCCAGCTGTATACAGGATGCACACACCACAACACAAGCAGATCCCCAAAGCCTCAGGGTATTGAACTGCCTTTTTGTTTCATGTATCCTCTTGCAGAACGACTCACAGAATGACATGCTTTACTGCATGTCACCTTAGTGCTTTATTATTAGCCTTTGTAAAGGTCAGATGGGCCTGACTCAAATTCAAGAGGAAACAATGCTGTACAAAGTTTTCCCCTCACTGAAGGACCTGCATATTTTTCTGAGCTCTGCAACAGTATTTTTAATATCATGTCGAAAACAGAGAACCATTTTCAATTCCCATTGTGGTAATCAATGAGATGTAAAATTGCAGCAGTTCTATGCTGCCTAGAGCCTCTCCTGACAAACCTCGTTTGGTTTGTCAGAATGCATAAAGCACTCATAGGAGCGTAGCATTAGCTCTGTTTCTCTGTGATGTGAACAAGCACAGAAAGAAACCTGCTCTTAAGGAGACATTTTCATTTGCTTAAATAGCTCTGCCATGGCTGCAGTACAGCAAAATCTTCCTTTGCTATGCATATTTCTTAGGATGGTAATCAGAACCATTAGCTAGCTGTATGTGTGATTCAGAAAAGCAATAAACCCATGGGCTAGCTCAACAATTATTTAACTTCTGAGAAGTAATTCACAGATAGAAAGTCAGTCAAGGTAACAGTCCAGGTATGCTGTATATGCTGTACTTTATTAGCATATTTGTGATAACTCAGGAAGGTTATGTTTGTCACTGTGCTGCTGTCTGTGACCATCTGGAACTTAGTAAGATACAATGTAGAATTTGCATCCTTCTTTTACACAGACCAGAAAACTCTTTCACCTGAAGTAAAATAAATTTTTTAGGTACTAGCAACTCTAAGCCATTGAAAGAAGCAAGCAGTCAGGAATCCACTGAATTATGAGCATATAAATTCTTTTGATAGTTCCTTAGAAACTCCTTTACAGTATATATTTAGGAGGAAGAAATGTTCCATGCTGGATGTTTTGAAAACATGCAGTGTATGGTCCCAGATTTTTGCCTGTGGGTGTCATTATGGATGGAGTGATTGGGTAGCTTGTGGCATTAGCAATGGGTGAGAAGCTCCTTGTCTATGCCTCTGATGCTGATAACTGCAGTCATCCCTTATCAATTCCTTGGAGGTGTTTATAAAGTGCTCTGTTCTCATTCCCTCTGCTGCTGAAGCAACCATCAGTTTTGTATAATGACATTTCTCCTGACTACCTTAGCTGATAAGCAAAGAATTGAATGAATGTTTGTAAATTAGGTATTCTTTCTCTGCACTGATTTTTCTTTAACCATAGAAATTAAGGGGGTTGCAAGTTTCCATCTCATTCTAGAACTGACTTTCAGAACTATATGCAAATTTTCTTTGTTTAATTTTGATTTTTCTAATGAATAAATATGAGTAAAAATGCAACAGCTAGCATTTCCAAGCTTTCACAAATTGTGTTAAATTTCTTGACAGGACCAACTACAACAAAGAAAGTTTAGTAATACATGCTTCAAGTATTCCATCTACTTTCTTAATTAGCAAATCAACAAAATATGAGTTTTCACCTCATGACTGTATTGCATGATTCAAATTGAAGAAAACACAGAGATAATAACATGTTAGCCCTGACAAGAGAGTAAATGAAGAACTGGACATGTTGGAATCACTATCTCCATGTGGCTGTGTCAGGAGCTTGGGTGCTGAACTCATTGGTGATGAGATTTTGGCCACAGGCTAGGGGAAATCAGTGAAAGTGTGGAGAATGATCTGTAAAGAGGTCTGAAATTCTTCATGAGAGAATTTAATATTTCTCTAAACCACTAAACCCACCATCTTAGACAAAGATGTGTCAAAAATATGATGGTTTCTGAACTCCAATTTCTGAAGTCTGATAGCAGCATAATTTGCTGGGTTTGTGAGTTTTCTTAGGGATTTTTAGTTGCTTGGGTACAATATCAGCTTCTCAAGTTGAAAGTTAGACTGATTATACTGGATCTCAGCCAAAGACTAAATTTTATTTCTAAAGAGTATTTGAAGAAAGGGGGGAAATCACAGGAATTTGCTATCAAATTTCAAATTTATGGGGGTTTTATTTGTTAGGTTTTTTAGTTGTTTGTTTGTTTGTTTTTTGGGGTTTTTTTACTCAGTTTTGTAGCAAGACTGAGATACCTTCTTATTACTTTGATACGTGTTGAAATTTTTACAATATAGATTGCCATTTGAATCTGTGGATCAACATGTTTGAAAAGTTCCATAACTATTGTTTATGGATATGTTATTTTACTTTTTTTCTTTCCACCCCACTCAGGAGTTCAGTATAATTGTTGTGCATTACCTTATGTTACTGAATGCAAGCATAAAACATGGTCTAGATTTTATCTTATATTTTGTGTCCGAAACTTGGTCCCCTGGTCAATGTGTGCTGCTGCTTGACAAGTTAAGCAGTGGTGCAGCATAATTCCCTTTCCTGTGGAGAAATTGCCTCACAAGTTCCTGCATAGTCCAGCCCTGGACAAGTGCAGTCACATAAGGTGTGATTACTTTTTTTCCTTCCTTTTTTACTTTCCCTTATCTTGGATAAAAATGACCTTTCATACAAAATGTTATGAATGTTCAAGACAGAAATTCAAAAACTGATAAAGTTTGTAGCCTTAAATAATTTAGATAAAACTTGTAACAGTTTTTTTGGGGGGAAGCTAAACATTTGGTAGGTCTCAGTCAGGTGTTCTCTTCATCCTTCTTGAAATATGACTAGGCAAGAATACATGCAGGGGTTTTGTTTACTGTAGATTTAATTGAGCTGAAATCTCTTCAGCTCTGTTCAAAAGGTTTTCATGAGTGCACTGTGAAGGAGAACAAACTTGTTTTCTAGGGTGTATTTCAAGATACTGATCAATATATTGTATCTAATATCCATAGATAAGGGTCTTTGTAATACTCTGGTGAGCGGTGTCTAAGGTAGACTACAAAGGCCACAACTGATTTCCAGACCAGCTTTGGATTACTGATCTTGAAGGTACATTTTATATGATCTTGTTACTACAGTCATAATCCCAGTACTATCTTCCCACGTCCAGATTGCCACCTTGTGTGCTCCCTCTTTTCCTTTTGTCCCCAGAAACTTTACATGGCTAGCAAGCCCGATTCTTCTTCAGGGGCATGAAGTCTACCTTATTATGTTTGCAACAACCTGAAAAGAGGTTGTAGTGAGGTGGGAGTTTCTCTTCTCTCAGGTAACAAGTGGTAGGAAGAGAAGAAATGGCCTCAAGCTGTGTCAGGGGAGGTTTAGACTGGATATTAAGAAAAAATTCTTCACAGAAGGAGTTGTCAAGCATTGGATCAGACTACCCAGGGCAGTGGTTCCATCCCAGTCACCATACCTGGAAGTGTTCAAAAGACGTGGTTTTGGCAGCTGAGGCCATGGTTTTATGGTGAACATTGTGGTGTCACTCGTTGATGGTTAGGCTTGGTGACCATAGAGGTCTTTTCCAGCCTTAGTGCTGTGAAATAAACATTTTCTAGAAGAGCTTCAGTTCAAACTGAAGCAGGAATTGAACTGAGTATCCCTCATTCCTTGCAAGTAGTTTATCCACTAGATTATATGCAAAAGAAGAAAGTTTGCACTGCTGCTCTTTCAAATAACCAATCTTTTTTTCCCTAGAATGTGTGGATACTCTGCACTTTTAATTATATTTTAAAAAATATTATGGATTATTACACATTCATTGCACTGTATCTAAAAAATTAGACTAAATTTAAGCGTAGAATTAAAAAAATAAAAAGGTGAAACGGTGATTTCACCATTCCTTATTTGCAATAAAAAGGTGATATTAATGCAGGTACAACTGTAATTCCCAGACCATTGAAATTAATACTTGAGATGATAAAATTCTGCTTGCAAATATTCTTAAAATGCTTAACCAGATAACCTGCTTGCAAAGTCAAAGTCTAAGTCTGCTCTGAGACTTTATAAGGCCTACAGGTTACTAATCTTACTTGATTCCAAATTTGCCATGTGAAAATGGGCACTGCATATTTTGGAGAGAAAAATGTACAAGCTGAGTTCATGTATCTTAATGAGGGTTCATAAGCTGGGCACCACTGCCTGTGGTTGTTTGTGCCATTTTCTATCAGATTTTTTCATTATGCTTGCGTGGATACTTCTTTTGCATGAATACGGTTTTGACAGTTTTGGAAAACTGGAGTATTGAGCTGGAACTGATGGTATTTTTCACATCTTGGTAATCAGTGTAACAGGAAGCAAATGTTCCTGGTAGAGATCTGGTGACTATTTTACTCTTCAGAAGGAAGAGAACTTGTTTTAAACTGAATGTAATTTCCTAAACACCTTCTCTTTAAAGGAAAAAAAATATTTTTATGTCCTTTTTATGTTTAAAGCCTCAGTTTTTTTTCCTGAAATGTTCAAATATTTTCTTGCCTGTTTCTAGCTGTTAAGGTTGGATCATCCCATCTGAACCATCAGCATTGTGCTAGATGACCAGTGACACATAATCAATCTGTAATTTATAGGTTTTAATTGCTTTTAGCTGTATTTATTTTTGGAATTTTTTTGAAAATATTATTAGCAGAGAAATACATCACTATTTTATGAACAATTTGCAGATAAGAAAGCAACTGACATTTTTAACTGCTTTGCTTTGTACTACTAGACTACACTGTTGGAATAGCACTAAAAATATTTTGATCTTTAATGGCTCTACATCAATTGTTTGGTGGGGTTTTTTCAGTTTTCAATAACAATTTGGGGTTTTTCCCTGTTCTTTTGCAGGTAGCAATGCATACCACCTTCCAGCAATGCAAGACTCAGCTATTTCTACTCAGTATGTTGCAGGGAATAATATTAGCTGTGCTTCAGTCCCTGTTTGTCAGTCTCCACCTTATGTTCACCTCAAGAGTAACAATGATATGTGACTATGCACATATACTGTAAATAAATCGCCTTCGTCATTAGTATAAGATAAATCGTATTCTTCAAATCTTCTGAAAGAAGTTCTTCAGCTACAAAGCAGGCACCTTTCAACATCTTTCTTTTTCATAACTCAGGGAATAAGTTTTTTTCCCATGTGCAACACCAGCAAATGATGTCACTTTCTTTCACAACACCTTGAGGGTACAAAGGGCAGAAAATAGATTAAATAAGGGGATACGTCTTTTGCATTATTAATATAATTGAAATTTTCTTTATTTGGAAACTCTCTGATGTGGGAAATGAATTGTGATTAGGAAGTATCCACATGAACTAGTGAATAGGAGCATCCTGTAATTCCTTTCATGTAACAGAATTAAAAAATTGCTTGGATCACAACAGATTTTAAGGGTTATTTAGTGCCAGCCGTTTGTGTTCCATGCTTTGTTTCTGAAACTGATTTACATAAATTCACTTCTAATTAATGATTGAAAACTCTACAAAATGGTATTAAGTTGGTAAAAGATTTGCAAAATTTTGATATAAGCAACATATACATCAGCAGAGGAATAGAAAATAGGAATAATTCACATAAATAATAACAATAACAATACTACTAACAATAGAGAATTTCAGTTTTCATTTTAAAAAGAAAAAAAAGGGTTTAGCTGCTCTTCCAAAATAGTGACTTGTGTCTTACTGTGATTAAAATAGGACTCTGGAACTCATAATTGCTTTCTGAATTTTTCTGTGGCTCTAGATCTGTTAACATGGTCACCTTCCTTTTTTTTGTAGAGATAAAGATCCTCACAGACTCCTTTGATGATATTACCCTCTGGTATAGCAAAATTCCTTATAATTATTGCTTAGCTGGAGCTACATCAGATATGCCATTAGGGAAGGTGAATATAAGTTTAAAATTATCAGTTCAGTAGAATTCAGTAGCACTTATCCTGTTGCTTTGTTGACAACATGGGTTGTTTTTCTACCTAGCATGAAGATTTTTTTTTCTCTGTGGCCCAGTCTCTGTTTCATTTCAGCCATACTGAATTTAGCACTTGATGGAGTAGGCACTAATTTATTTTTTTTCTGTATTTAAAGTGCTAGAAAACACTATCAAATGTTCTTCGATCTCTTTTCTTTCTGTTTGTGAATTTCCTACTGTGTTATACAAACACAGCAGGGATGAAAGCTAAAACAAATGCATATTTGTGTCTACAGTACAAAAATGTGTATTTATAGATGAACAAACCAGGTCAAATCTTTCACAGTAAAAAAATAAACAGCCATTTGTCAGATGAGTATCTGGAGACCATTATTAAGAGTCAATAGAACTGATCTTAAAAAGGGGGAAATATTGTCAGGGGAAAATATTTTTAATGGCATTTTGTGTTTGTAAGCACACACAGACACTCACATTAAAAAGACACCAGTTTTCACACTGTACTGCTGATCTGAAATGAATCACTCACAGCTTTGTATTAGTTAGGCTGAGCAAGACAAATAGTCGAGAAGATTGGTTTAACACATATTAACTCGTTTATTGATTAGACGTACAAAAACATTTCCAATCAATAGTGTATGAGTGAATATCTTTGCTGCAGCAGATCAGAGAGAAAATTATTTTAGAATTTAGAAGGTGTGCCTTATTTGAATTGGTTTTGGAGAGATAACCATGCAGAATTACCTAATCCTCATCTCCTTAACTCAAATGCAGAAATATTAAAATAATTAGCATACCAGACATACAACTATTCCTTGGTTTGCTTCCATCTGGCATTCTTGAAAGAAGAAAAAGGAGAAGTGCAGTATATATAGAAAGTACAGGTTTTGTGCAAGAGAATAATTCTTACTCAGGGTTTAACTAAGATAAAATATCAGGAAAAAACATAATTATGACCTTGGCCATAAATAATCAGAGTTTTGGAGGTTTAGCAAATTCTAAAGTCTAAAATAGTTCTGCTCTTTTAAGCATGTTAAATAAAATAGGGCTCTGAAATGGCAGAATATGTCAAAAACTGAAGGGAATGAGAGCTAGTTAGAACACCTTTTTGAACCATTAAGGAAACAGCAGTAGCTTGTGTTACTGCACAGTGAGTCAGCACTCAGAGGTGAGATTTAGCTCTAAATTCTTCATATTTACTGCTAGTATAGAATTTGTATACACACACCTTTCTTTTAGGAGCTTTCTAGTATTTTTTCTTTGTATCCTGAGGTTAAAGTCTTATGTGGGCATAGCACACTATGATTTTCTGTTTTATTGGTTTTATTCTCGTTATTTAACATATGAGTAACCAGAGCTCACACACATTTCTACTAACAGCTTGCAAGTGATCCAGATTCATAAATAACAGAATTTAATGCTATTTCACACATCCTAGCCTACCCAAGACTTCACGAGCAGGCAGATAAGGCCTTGAATCTACAAGAAACCAGTGCTCTTCTGGAATGGCAAATCAGGGCCAGACGTAGTAACAGAGTATAAGAACCTCCTTTCTTTTGGCAGTTGAATGTTACCCTGCTAGTGATATTTATTAAAAATAGCAGGAACTGGGTAACTGTTCTTTCTCTTCTGCTTATTTGTGTTCTTTACTGTCATCATGGTAGCATATGTTACTATGTTTAGTCTTTCTTTAATAAATATTCTTTTTACTGCAGATTTTTTCATCCATTTGTAATCTATAAAAATATAGCTGTTTGGAACAATCACTAAAGCCCAGTTATAACTTCAGTGAGTTTTTCTTACTTATTGCCATAATGAATTGTCTGAAAATATTTAAATATTTTAGACCAAATTTTGATCAGTTATTGGCCTAAGTCTGAAGTAAAATCAGTGCACTTGAAATGAGGAGATGTTGGAATAATAATATTGATTGTTTTGAAAAGGTTTCTTGCAATTCTCGTTGGTGAGTTAGTTATTCAAGCAAAGATTATACTTTCACGTTGATCATAATTTTCTTGTTCTCTTTTTCCTATTAAAGCTTCATTTGCTCTGTAATTATCTTTTTCCACACCCTCCCTAGAATTTCATTTTTCTGTAGTCCATATCCAGAAACTGAAGGCATTTTGCATCTCTTTCTTGAGGAAGGGAGGGAGGAAGGAAGGAAGGGAGGGCGGGAGGATTGTATCTCTTTTTAGTGTTCTCTTCTTTTGGGAGCATAAGTGCATGGCAGGAGAGGTTTTCCAGTGTAAATGTAGTAGATTTAGTACCTAATTATAGTCTCTGAAATTTTGAATGGGGCTGCATGGAACTTATTTTTCCATATGACCTGAGAAAGTTCATTTTCTCTGGTTGAATTTCCTTTTCTAGCTGCTTTAGCATGGTTCAGTTTTATTCATTCTGTAGAAAACCCTATTATACATTTTCTTAAATAAAAATGCATGAAGAAGTTTTTCTCTATTGTCTATTTACATGCCCTTGAACTTATTAAAAGCAGACTTCTCACAAAATAAGTGAGAAAACAGACGTGAGTCTGTGGTTCTGGTACCCTTCAGTAGGTTTATTTTCAGAGAGTTTGACTTAACATTTAAAAACATATGTAATTGTGATCATACTTTGTAAGGGGAGGAAACACCACATGCTCAAGTTTTGCTATAATAATCATGCTCTGTGAAAAATGAACATACGTATGGAAACTCATTTTCGATAAGCAACTACTTAGTTTTGGATTATATTTGGAATTTATTTGTATTACAATAACTCAGAGGAGTACAGATTGAGATATTTGCTGCTAACTACAAATTTACATTACTGTGTGGAATGACAGAGGGAATCGAACTTGAAAAATTGTTTATTGTTAGTCCATGAATAGAAAAAAGAAATTCTATATCTCTGTTTACTTCTAGTAACTTTCTTCCTCCTGTTTATTGAATATTTTTCCTTATTTTAGTTTCTATGAGTATTTTCACTGTTTGTAAGTTGCTCTACAAAATGTCATTCTTTTAACCAGCAGGTAATTTTTGAATAATTCCTATCATTCGTGTTGTTACTTTTATTTTATTTAATTGGACACCGATATACCACCCAGCCAATATACCAATATTTTTATTGCCTGTTACAATATTGAGGAGATTTTTAAAAATATATTCTTTCCCTCCTGTTGAATTGGGAGTAAGTTTTTACTGATTCATAAGTATATGTAAACACCAAGATTTAAAAATGCTTCTATAATCCTACAATTTACAACAACCTAATCTTTATGTATGTAGCCCTGTTGGTAAGAAATTGAGTGGAAGTTAGAAGATCTGGTTTCAGATTTATGTTCTGTCACAGATCCTCTGCATTTCCTTTAAGGACAAAACATAGCTAAAGGTCAACTTAATCAGGAAAAAAAATAGAATCAAGTGATTAAGGTATATTGAGATATCTTAAGACATATTGATTTGTTGTGTTTCAGGCTTCAGTGTGATCCAGAAGTAAATGCAACCTCTTCTGTCGGAGCTCAGGGTTGGAAGTAGTGAGACACAACCCTACATCCCCACCCTGTGACTGCAAACTACGAATACCTGGCATTTCTTTACCATATCATTTGAGAGAGCCTGTTAAGCTTTTCAGGGCACATATTTGACCATCCCTTCCTCTCTCTCTCTCTTGTTTTTTTTCCCCTTCTTTCGATTGGAGGAGATTGCTGTGTTGATAAGGGCATAAAGTATTTGCAAAGTGCTGGTTGAATAGAACTAGCAAGAGAATATGCATATTCTTAATGTAGCATAGAGATATTTTCTGTGAAATCCCCAATTTTGCACTTATAATGAAGGAAAAAAAAAACCCCAAACAACAGAAAAACCCCTGAGGAAATAGTCTTTTCCATGCAAAGCTGATGGCTGGCTCAGGGAAAGGCAGTCCATATCCTGTTTCAAACTACTTATTATAACAAGCAGTCCCATCCAAACCTTCCAGATTGTCCTGCTTTGAGTCACAGACACAGCAGATCTGCTTTAGTCTCCATTTCCCTCTAGAGCTTGGTAGATACTGGAACTGTTGGTGACCCAGAGCAGTAGCACAAACTGTCTTTATGTTAAGTAAGAGCTGCAGGCTGCATGAGCACAGTAACCTTACATAAGCACCTAGGAATCCAGGGTGAAAAAACTTATCAATGAATCAAACCAACAGGGAGGGCAAGAAATACCAGTGCCTGTTACGTCAGTAGCTTTCTACAGAGACTAAGCTTTTGTCTAACAGAAACAGCTTTTTCCCAAGCAAAATCAAGGAGGCAGGTACCTCTGCAGCACTGAGGACTGTGTCCTTCACTGAGACACTGAGATGGCATGTTTGGAATACACTGTTAGAAGGAAGGAACAAACAGCTCTTTGTTTCTGCATCCTCCTTATAGACATTCTCATAAATAAATATATAAATGAAAACTCTCCAGAATTAGTATAGACTAAGAAAGCTCTGTGGAGGTTGCTAGGCAGCCAAGGCCAAAGGAATAGAAAGCAGGCAGGTCTTTGAAAAACAGAATCAGTTACTTATAGGTTATCTGAAGTCATGATTTTCTCAATTGTCTTTTGTCATAAACAAGAGATAGTAGAATTTATTTTTCTTTTGCAAATTAACAATTTTTTTAAAAGAGTAAAAAAAAAAGCCTGTTTTATATCTCATACTGATCTGTGTTTTGAAGCTATGAAATTTTATGTATGATTATTGTTTATAATCTTTACTTACTACTGATACAGAAATTTGATGCAGTATATAGAGGCTATAAATTGAAAACTGTTTATCAAATTAATTGATTTTTAAACTTTTTTTCAATTTTAATTTTTGCTATGGTGTGCATATAAGACTCTAGAAGAAGAAAGTTTCCAATGCTGGAAGGAATGCCTTGCCCTCAAGAGGTGTACACAGACAAGTTTCACTGTCACTAATGACAGGAAAAGACCTGAATTCAACCACTTTGCCCTGTGTGGTGTCTGATGAAGCTACTTATTACAGAAATACAGAAGCAACCACCCCCTTCCTATTACTGCTAAGTATGCAAAGATACAGGCATTTCCAACAGGCAAGGGAAGGTTGTCATCTCTAAGATTAGGTGATCACATTATTGACTAATTGCTGCCTTTGAAATCTCTGTTTGTATTTGTTCCTTAAAAGTCTTGAAATAACTGTGCTTTCAGCAGTTCTGCCACACCTACATATATTGAGGGGGCACTGTATTCCTCCAACTCCCCTCCCTTCTCAGATTGTGTGTGACAGCTCTAAATCATGGTTTAGTCTACCTGAGTTATTCTCTCTCAATATCATCAATTTATGTCTAGAGAAAATTTAACTACTGCATCACAGTTTCTCAATCTGTGTTTCTTCCACAGGGTGGATGCTGTGGGGGGGTCCAGGCAGCTCTGTGGAACAGTCTCCAATGGGCTAGTAGGATGAGAAGGTCCAGGGGTAGTTTGGGAAACGAGGAGAAACATCACCTCCCAAGACGGTAACCCTACTGAAAAGGTAATTCACGTTAGGATATTGTTATGCAAGTCAGCTTTTCAGGCTCCATGGCTGTGTTGGAATGCATGGCAGCAAACTGGTAGAGAAGGGGAGCACAAATCTTTGTTGTTGTCTGACTTTTCATACAGCATCCCTTGAATATCTTTCCCGAGCTTCTTAAACTGTGCTGAGTTTCAATTCCCATCTTTGTGTGAGAGAGAATTTGGATGCTGTATCTTACAGGGGTTTTCTTGTTTTCCTGTGGACCTGTTAGAGAATACAAATCACGAATTTACAGTAACTTTCCAAGAAATTTATAGGAATTAAAATTCTTTATAGGAATTAAAATCCTGAAAATGCCAGCTTATAAGCCCTGTAAAAATTTAGCAGAGTAAAATGTTCTTTCACAGGGAAAGCTAATAGTTGAATTTTTAAAAGTACATAATCATGTCTTATTGGGTTCTTTCAATATCACCTTAGCTACTGTGCTTGTGGAGACTCTCTTCCTACCCTGAAGCTTTAACTATGGATGCTTTTGTTGCCAGCATTTCAGAAGTCCAAGACAATGTGCAAACTAAAAATGTGTCATCCCTCAGAATAACTGTAATACTTTCTCCGTCATATTGAAAGTTGAGCCATGAAGCATGAAAACATTTCCTGCAGTCCCAAAAACCCAGCTCTGTGGTGTATTTTTGAGCCCAGTTAACTTAACATACGTCCATGCTATACACACATTTCTTGGTTCTCAGCTAAAATTAAGTTTGCTGAACAAACAGCTTTTATTCACTTATCCTAAACCAATCATTTCCCATGGTATGTTTTGAAATATCTGACAGACTGCCTTGCTTCTTCCCTTTATTAATGTGCCTTAATGTATGCAGAGTGCAAGAAAAATAACAATGGAAAATCACACTGGTAGAAAATAAAATGGGATTTTTGATGCAAAAGTTTTGTAAGGATCTATTCCCACATCTCATGAGACACTGAAAAACCATAAAATATCATTTAATGGGGAAATATTTTTCTTTGCTCAGTATAGATGTTTTGGCTGGTTGAATACTAGGTTAGGCTTTCAAATGTGTCTGGGAAATACCTTCCTTTTGTTGCTGATGAGCTCCCTCCAGCTCCTTGACATTCATTCATTAAAACAGTTGAGAGAATCTACTGCTACAATTCACAAAGTTGTCACAGAAGAAAGGTTTGATACAAGAAAGGGAGGCCTTGCCTCCTGCATTTATACATGTGGTGGTAGTTTTCAGCTTATGATCTACTTTTCAACAACCTAGCTTCTGCAGACCTAATTTGGTTTTCTATTATCTAGTCAAAATGAGTTTATTGGGCTTTTTTTAGTGAGGGCCCAGTAGTCTTCACAAGAAATGGCACCAATTTGTCTTTGATACTTTACTGTAAACAAAAGACAGGAATAGCTTGATTGTGGTTGGAACTGGTCTGAGATCCAGAGGACCCAGTGTCAGTCCTTTACTGTGTTTCAGGCATCTTGGATGCATTTTTCTACCTGCATTGTGGGCAAATTCTCATGGAACTTCTGTAATGTTCCTTTGCCGATGCTTTAGTGATAATCCTTTCTTGAATGGGAAAAAGCATCTTTGCCCAATAGTTAATAGGTGTCATTAAAAGAGCTTTAAACTAGATTTGAAGCAAGAAAGGGATAAAACCAGGTTTACCAGTGAAAAGCCTGGGGGTAGCATGCCGATGTTTGTGGGATGGTGTGCTAGCAGGTCCATCAGTCTGCTCAATGATGTGCTGAGCACATTTGAAATGCCTTTATACTAATATACACAGCATGAGCAGTGTAGTGGGGTTGACCCTGGCCAGATGCCCAGTACCCACCAAAGCTTCTCTGTCAATCCCCTCCACCCCTGGACAGGAGAGAGAAAATATAAAGAACATTTAATGGGTTGAGATAAGGACTGGGAGAGATCACTCCCCAAATACCATCATGGGCAAAACAGACTCAAACTGGGGATATTAATCGAACTTATTACTAAAAAAAATCAGAGCAGGATAATGAGAGGTAAAATAAATCTTAAAAACACACTCCTCCATCCCTCTCTCATTCCCAGCTCCACCTCCCCACATCCAGCAGTGCATGGAGACAGGGAATGAGGGTTCTGACCAGGTTATCCCAGGTTGTTTCTGCCACTGCTCATGGAGAGGAATCCTTCCCCCGATCCAGTGTGGGCTCCCTCCCAAGGGAGATGGTTCTCTATGAACTTCTCCACTAAGAGTCCATCCCACAGGCAACAGTTCTCCATAAACTTCTGCAACTTGAACCACAAGAGCAAGTGCAGGATTCTCCACTGGGGACAGTGTGGTTGTATGTACAAATCAGAGGAAGAGTCTGGAGAGCAGCCCTGCAGAATGAGATCTGGGGAACTGGGTCAGTGTCAAATTGAATATGCAGTGCCCTGGTAACCAAAGGAACCATCTGTGTCCTGGGGTGGATCAGTCACAGCATCATTGGTTGGTTGAGGGAGATTATTGTCCCACTCTACACTGCAGCCCCACCTCGAGTACTGAGTGCAGTTTTGGGGACCTCAAAAGAAGCACATTGACCTATTAGACTCTGTCCACAGGAACCCACATGGTGAAAGGTCCTAAGAGCAAGACTCATGAGAAACGTCTAAGGTTGCTTTGCTCAGCTTGGAGAAGAAAAGGCTGGGGTGACCCCATTGCAGTCTAGAACTTCCATGGGGGGGGCAGCAAAGAGGAAGGTGCTGATTTCTTCTCTCTAGTGGCCAGCAAAAAGACACAGGGAAATGGAATACAGCTACACTAGGGGAACTTCAGATTGGAGGTTCTTCACCCAGTGGGTGGTTGGTCACTGGCACAGGCTTCTCCAGGGAAATGGTCATGGCCCTAAGCCTGAGAGAGTTCAAGGAGCAGCTGGATGATGCTGTTAGTCACATGATTTAGTTTTAGGTTGTCCTGTGGGAAACAGGGAGTTGGACTTGACGATCCTTTCAACTTCAGGTTCTATGGTTCTATGATCCAACAGTGCCATAGAGAATCATTTGTATTTCAGGCTTTACACTGGAAAAAGACATTACAACCCCTCAAGACATATAGGGAAAGAAATTGAAATTAGAGGGGATGACATTGTGATATCCTCATCTGCAACATATTAAGTGAAGTTTGAACTTCTCCACTCCTAAAACTTCCTGAGAAATAGGAAACCTAATGGATTGATGTTTCAGTCTCCGATTCCCTGCTTAAATTGTGTTTCATGTGAACTATTCTTGAAATGCCATTTGGACTGAAGGTAGGAGAAGATAAGAGTGCTGTTTTAATATAACTTGAGATCTTGATGTTAAAAGGTAATTTATATTTTCAGTAAGAGGCTTTCATCTTCATTGGACTCTAGTGATATTGATCTGATATCAGTACTAAGTATATATCCTTGAATTCTGACCAGATTCTGCTTCTGGTATGAATGACAAATGTTTCACATTGTCCCAGCAAATAGAACTCTTTCTGTACATTTCTTTGGCTGGTCAGTTTACAAGTGGCTGCATTTTGCTGGTCTGTTTGATCAATATTTTCTTTTGGTACATTTTAAGATTAATGGGTCTGAATTTTCAGTCTTTGTGCCCCTTTGAGGGTATTTAGAGTAAAGCCATAGTAGTCAATGCAGGGTTTGATTTTGTTTCCTGTTTTGTAACAGCTGAGGAACCAGTTGTCTTCCATGATTTATGGAAAACTCCAAACCTTTCAAATTAAGTGAAGTGTATACATCTTCAGAATTAATTATGTTCTTAAACATAATGTAAATCTCCATTTGAAAATGAGGCATGCTCTAGAGTTTGGAACAGAAGAAATGCGATATTCAAATCAAAACAGAAGTTCTTTTCACCTAACAAATCCCATAGCCGTGTTTAGAACAAAGCTTGTCTCTTGAATGGCTGTGTGGGCAAACCTAGCTCTACACAGCTGGAGGTTAATAAGACTACAGTCACAAAGCATGAGCATGGAAAACTGGCAGTACCCCTTGCTAGCAGGCAAGAAATTACCAAGAGATCTCGAGGTTTTGTCTTAGAAGAAAGAACCCTTAGATGGAACCAAAGTCAATACCCCTTAAGAGTCAAATAGAGATGGGACAGCAGCAATTCCTTCAATATTTCAGAAAAGGGCTAAAGCCTGTGACATGGGAAGGATAGACCATTGGATGTCTGAAATTATCTGAGAAATCAAATATGAAAGGGATGAGCTACCAGACAGCCTTCACCTGCATTACTGAATGCCATTTAAATTACTCTCTCCACAGCTGATAACAATATTTATAATAGTTTTCCTATGTTTCATATTGTTTTTGATTAAACTTACTGTGTGAAATTCTTCTTTGATTAGAAAATGGTTGAAAAGCTAGTCCCCTTAGTGTGTCAGATGCCAATGATTCAGTCTCCTCAAGTTACTTCTTTCTTTTCCTCATCTCTGTAGGGTTGGGCTTTGTTCATCTGCCTTTTTTTTCTCTTATTTTTTCTCTGTTATTATGTAACTTCTTTCCAGTTACGTTCCTCGTAGTTTGATAAATTATGATTTCCCCTTTCAGTTCTCAAGTTCTGTTGTGATAGGTAGCAGAAAACTGGTGATCTGATACTGAAGGAGAGCAGGTTGTGGTATTTACTCTTTGTAAAGCTGGATGTTCAGGTACTTTCCTCTGAATATTGTGATTACTGTACTGTTCCAGAATTATGTCCTGCAATTTTTAACATTTCCTTTAACAGAAATTTTGCTTTGACTATAGTAGAATAAAACTGGGTGTGGAAGAGTTGATCTGAATACCAAATAGATTTTTTTCCCCCTTATTCCCTTGACATATTGGGGATTTGGAAAACATAAGTTGTTGATTTGGCAGTATAAAATTGATAGATAACAAAATATCAGCTTCAAATTGCTTTAAACTTTTACTTGCAAAAGAGAACATATTTAAGCAGGATGAAGCGGAGGGAAAGAATTTACTCTCAAATGCATCAGGTTGATCACTTTTTATTGAGATGACATTTGCATCTGCTGTAGAAGGTGAGATCTCGGTGAGAAATTTTTAACATACCAGAAATCAGATGCATAACATATTTTGTTTATATCCAGTGTCTGATGTAATATTTATCATGAAGCTATTGAAATCTGAAAGATTGAAGAAGTGAAGATTGAACAGTCTGGATTAGGCAATGTGACTATTAACAAAGCAGATGAATACACCTTACATACACAAATTACCTGACTGCAGCTAGAACTTCCCAGGACATTTGAATCTACCCAAATAATCTACCCAAAGTAGCAGGGATGGAAGTTATTCTTGTGGAACCTCATAAAGTGAGGGAAAGGGAGAGAATTCATGTCTATTTGGCCTTTGAGCAAGTGCACATTGAAAGAAATGTGCATGAGGGATGTGAATGAAACATACTTGTAAGTTTAGAATAGAATGGTGATTTATGGTGGGTTTTGGGGTTTATTTTTTTCTTGCAATCCTCTGTTTCCTTGCTTTATATAAAGCAAATCTCAAATTTTGCTAGGTCTAACTTTTGTCTGTGTAAGCCTGTCTTATTTTCAGGAGCAAGATGCATCACAGTGAGACAGTAGGGCTGTCTGCAGAGCTAGAGGTGAAAGGTCAGAAGAATATGAGAGCAGTGGAAAAGGAGCTGCACCTCAAGATACCAGTGCTGAGAGTGCTTCCTGCTGCTCTGTTAAGCATTCTTATGGGAACTGTGAATGCCAAGTATCAGCCTTTGGGAAGGAATTCCCTCTGGCAGAACAGTTCTCTGTTCCTCCTGCTTAGAAGCAGATGGCAAAGAGGAAACCCACATCACCAGGCAGACCTGGGTATTCTGTGCCTCTGTAGGCTGAAGATTGCTTTAATCCAGTAAGTCATTGTTCATTTCAGTCACACAGATATTTGAACTGACTTAGAAAAACCTGAAAATTATTTAGAGGGTAATCCCTGCACTTTTTATACAAAGCAAATGAGCAGTGCGAACAAGGCTGATTTTATGCCACATGGAACAATAGCAGCTAACAGAACTAAACTGTGAATATATTTCTAATATATTACGGCATTGCTTTATATTAGCCAAGTTGATTATTAAACTTTGTCATAATATTAATTCTAATAGTTTTCTAACATTGTTATGATATGGCAGTGCCTTTGATATTTTATGAAAAGAGCTGTTTGAGCCCAAAATAAAAGAGAGGTCTATATCATTCAGATGTTGCAACGAGGGAAGCAATATATTTAATCCTCTTGATTTACAGCTATTGACTTCTATTTCTTTTAAAACTTTTTTACTGGGATGAATACAAGCAGTATTTGACTTCAGAGTCATTCACTCCTTTAGATACATGAAGTAACACTGTACACAATGAGCCTCTGATGAATACAGAAAAATATGCTACATCAGAACAAAAATGACAGCGCATGGGTTAATTTATTTAATAACCAAGCAACATAAACTTCTCTGAATACTGCATTCAAAAATGTGATTCTATAGCAAAATTTCACGTTTAGAAGCAGTATAGGTGAAAATGAGTAGGTAATTTATCTTTGCAACTTCTGTTTGATCATCACTTCAGTTTTGCAAAGACACAGAGATGCAGCATTAAGAAAGTTGCAGGGGGTAGAACATCTTCCCTATTGACTTTGATCTGGAAATCTGGGCTGTTTTCTCCACAGAAAGCTCCACTTTGAATTTATTATTGCATATATTTATAGTTCTTTGAGGATCTGAGATACTACAATTGAAAATTACCTTAAAATGTCTAAATAGAGAAAAGCTGTCTTAGTTATGGACTTTGCATAGAGAGAGGTAAGGATGATCCTGTCACCAGTCCCATACACTGCCTTGAAAATAAAGTAGCACTTTTTATAACAAGGGATTAATAGCTAAACCAGAAAATATTGTTCAGTGGTTTAAGTATCCCTATTTAATTTTGCTAGGAATACGAAAGTTTTGGCAACACGCAGTCCAATATTTTTTGAGTTATAAGCAAGCAATCTTCTTATTTCTCCTGTCCTGATCTCTTCTAAGCATATAGTAAGCATTGCAACTAGGTGTTGAGTTCCAAAATAATGATAAATGTTGTCAAACATCCACTAGTGACAATTCTGGGAGTCACCATAATCCATTCCTTTACTGCAGCTAACAGTTAAATTTAAAACTACCAGTATCAGGAAGAAGGGCTTTATAAGTAGAAATTGTCATTTGATACAGAATTGTTGATCATTTAAAAATGTAATTAAAAAAAAAAAAAGGTGTCATGCTCCAAAAAGAAAAAAGTTAGAAATGAGGCTTGCACACTGAATTGGTTTGATCTGTGCTAGCAATAACAAATTCAAACTGCATATAAACTTTGTGCATCCTGGATGGTTGCAGAGTGAAATCAATGATCATTCTTGCTTGCATCAAATTTCTTATTTACCTGATTAGCAGCAAAAGAGTGGAAAATATGGGTTTAGGTATGTGTGTAAAGCAATGATACCATTGCTGTGCCTCTGCTATGTCAGTCAGGTGATCAGAGAGTGATAGCTGATGAATCTCTTGAGCATTGGATCAAGAGCAGATCATGGTTTGCATCCTTTCTTAACTCCATGTTTGTGAAATATGGTTTCATTGCTATTTTCTTCAGTACCACTCCCAGGCTTTTTTTCCTTCTAATGGTTCTGTTCAGACAAAATGCCACCAGAAATTTGTTTCTGATGACCTTTCCACTGCCCCAGTATAACAGGCTGATGAGATTCAAATGACAGCTGAAGCTTAATTAGAAAATCTGCATAAACGAGATGTACAGCCATTCACAATAGATGTATTTTTTTATATTTTTATTTTCTACTTTTGCTTGAATAAAAAACATGATATGAATAAGGTGAAAAGAGAAATCAGATTTTCATGGGGTTTAATCTGATGTGTGAGAAATGTAAAGCTAATCTTCTATTTAGGAGTGCTTTGCTTGAACTTATTGGCATGCATCCTCCTTTCCACTTTTCTAAATGTGTTCTTCAGCTTCCTTCATTTATGAATATGGAATATTAGACTTTACTTGTCTTACTTGCCAAAGTTTCATATATTCCTGAGCCAAGTGTGAACAGAGAATTTTCTATACTAGAGACTTGTATGTGGAGAATTTTCTATACTAGAGACAAATGTGGAATTTGGTGAGAATTTTGGCGTTAATACTGTAAGCTATGCTGTACACAGAATAAAATAGCAAGAAGACTTTGTTCCATCCAACTTAAAACTGACTTCCTAAAAAAAAAGTATTCTAGGTTCTCATAGGATATCATATTATTCATTCCTCAATTTAAAAATTTTTAATATAATCAAGGAAGATGTAAAAACTAGCTTAGGGGTCATTCAGATGGGAAAGTTTTTTTATTATAATGAAGGATATAGCTTCCACTTTTAGTCTCAGAAATAGATTTCAGCATATTTTCCAGGCATTTGCTGCTTTTGATCTCGGAAGTAATCACAGAACAAACAAGAGAATAAGAAAAAGTGAACATTTTCAGAACACAGTGAACTATGGTAAACATAGCCTGATTTGAAACCTCTTTATTCTGATGGAAAGATACTCTCTGACTTTCAAGAGGAATGCTGAAGTTTTGCCTTTAGAATATATTGCCTGTCCATTCAGGTCTATGAAGATATATACACACTTGAATTTTTGTTTATTTTGCTGTCATGCTAGCTTGGACAGAAAATTCTTGAGTGTTGATTAAATTGCATGTATGGATTTTGATGATTTCCACATTACCACAGGTAAAGGAGATAAACGTCAACAGTGCTATAAACAAGTGAAATTAATATAGGATGGGCTAATTTAGAATGCAGAAGAGCTGGGGTTTTGCTACAATACTTAAGTTTTATTTGGGAAAAAAAAATTAATTATGTCAGTTCAGAGGGAAGTTTTAGAGCCATTGATATAGGATGCTTAGAACCATACCTGCCATGCTGTCATTTCAAAGACATCACATTATCTCCAGTACCCTGCAGAGGAAAAGGAAAAATTCAGTCTCATTATTATACATTATGTTCTTCACTTGAAACAGCTCCATATTCCCTAGTCATGCCTATGAATTTAGTACATATAAGGAATTACATTGAACTGGATATGTAGACAATTATGTTGATCCTTACCTTTCTCGATATATATATCTTTATTAATTATTTTGAGTATTAAAATGAAACTAAATTTATGAGGTTTGTGAAACTTATTAATGGTAAATTAAATTGGATTTCTTGGCTTTGTTATTTTACTCAAATTTTAATGTTTTTTTATTATTTTTGCTGTGTTATCTGTATGACAATTGCAATAGAAGTGTGCATGCACAGTCCATTAACAGCTCTACTTTTTACTTTCATCATTTTCTGAACCACAAATTTGCCATATTCACCTTCTTTGTTTCCCCACTTCAGAAGGAATGTAGTACTATGTAAGGATTGCTATGGTAGAAAATCCTTTGTATTTCCAGTAAAATGTGGGAGGGATAGAATGGTTATACTGCATACATCAATATAAATATTATTATATTATTCTCAAGTGCGTGATCATGTTTTAGTCATTCCTTCCCTTACATTCACCATCCATTCAGACCTTGCCTCATTTGTTGCAGAGGATGACTTGAAAAAGGAGCTGTAAAGACATTTTGGGATTTTTTTTAATACTTGTCTTTGCAATTGAAATAATTTTTTTTTTGTTTTTTGGTATTTTTTAGTTAAAGCACATTGCTTCTGTTTTAGATATAATACAATTTTTCCTGCTATTATTAGGAATTTAAAACCCTTTCACTGCATACTCCGAACTCCCAGTATAAACAGCTGGAGATCTGCACATGGAGGGGAAGCAGACTATTGAGTTGAGGTCAGCAGTTTATCTGAGAAAGGAGGGTTCTTCCCCAGACCTGATTTTTTTCCTCTGACAGTAGGTAGTACAAAAAGAGGGGATGTCAAGGACTAAATACTCCAGATGCCCTGACTTGTGCTGCTATTTGCATATTTTACACTCCATCAGTTTCTCTTCAAAAGAAAGATGCATGCATTTATAATATGACATTTGGTTTAACTCGGTATTGTTAATATAAGCTAAAAGGAAAATTGATTAGCTTTCCATTTCTTTCCTTCTGCAACTCTGAAGAGATGTTTTTGGTCTCCTTTGATGTACTCTTACTCTGCATTTAATCAATGCTTCTGTGTTCACTTTGTGTTGTATTCTATCCTTGCAGTCTTCAAGAGCCTCATCATGTCATGGAAAACACTGAAAACAATTCTTCTTGGAAACAATTCTGCCATCATCTTATTGATTTTGTCTGCATTAAAAAGATTTAAAAAAAAATTTATATTGCTGACTCACCCTATCCTTCTCCACTTCAGATATGAAGAGTGGTTTCCTTATACCCTCTGCCATTCTGTCTTCCATATTGGTGTTCTAGTTAGTAATTAGTCCTTGTCCTTGTGTCCTCTAGCTCTATTTCCACCCCATCCTGATAGAGTAGTACATTTTGCGTAAGTTTATTCTGTCCCTGCTGTTTGCCCCTACGACTGTTAATGGGGCTGCATGATGAAATAGAAAAATCTATTTTAAACTTATTCTGCCTTTACAGGAAGGGTTGTTATTAACCTGAGAGTTGTAACCCTCTTTTCCAGAAATCTCTGCAGTGAGTGGAATTGTACCAGCACAACCAAATGTGTGTTCAAGGGATGGAAATCTGGCTGGGGACACAGGAGGCAGGATCTTCCAGAGAAAGACAGAGTTGCCAAGAGAAATGGCTGTGGAACAATGGTCTATTCCCTTGCCATCTCTCCTCAGATCTTTTACTTTATTGATTACATTTAGGTAACTTTCCAAAAGTTAAAGACCCTCTCAGCTCATCTGTTTTGGCGTGATCTCCACTAATCAGTATTAACAAATCCCCCCAGGACAGGCGAGTAAAAAACAACTGCACTTATTGACTTCTTCATTTTAGAGGAGCTGAACTGTTTCCAGCAATTAAAGGTAATTTGAGTTTTCTGGGAAGTGTAAAAATTGGAGTAAGTAATAATAGTGTCTCTTATTTCACACCCCTGCGGGGACTGAGATGTTGTTCACTGATAGCTCTCTTTTTAACCTTTGTGTGACCTTCAAGGGGTTTATGACTCACCATCAGAGAACATCGTACTAATCTGGTGCCCTACTTGGTCTCAGATGTCACCTTTCTGTGAGTAAAATGTGTCATCTGCTCTTCTCTTATGCCTCTGCTCCTTTGGAACACAATCAGGAGAAATACAACATGGAGTATTGGTACTACTAGGAGATTTATGGCAGGAATGTGAAGCCATGCATGCACAGAACTTGTTAAGCAGTTCACGTTAAGTAGGCACAAGTAGGTAGGAGCCAAGCGTGTGAGACCCAATCAGACAGAACCTCAGGACAAGGAATGACAAGTGATGACATAAAGATGGTGCTTTCTTACCTAGTTTTTGCTCTTAGCTATCTTTACAGTCTGTTTTAGTGACAGAGATATATGTTTCATAAAATTGTGCCAAACCTGTGTTGCTACAGGAGGAGCTGGCTCCTGTTCCACTGTAAGGATTGTGACTTGTCAAGAATTTCATATTTGGGGAGGATGATGTAAGGTGCTGAAAACTGTTGGGCTTAGTTTCCAATCTAGAGTTTGAGATCGTATCACTTACAAAGAATGGGTATTCTTTCCCATCAGTGGATAAAAAAGACTGCAGTTTCTCCATGTTTTTCATTTAATTTTTTTTTTTAATTTTATTTTAATTTTTGTTGTTTGGTTGGTTTGATGTGTTTTGCTTCATTTTTACTTATATTACCCACTGAGAGATGTAGATTTAAAAGCTTGTTTTAATTTTTTTCTCATCATCTTTTGGGATCATCTTAAGCTAATTCCAATCTGGCTTAATCTCAAATGTTCTTGCGGATATTGCTTATCAAAGTAAATTATTAGTAAAGTTAAAGTTTTTACAGGTGCTGCAAGACATTCCTCAATACCAGCATGTGGGGTTGGTATGATGAAATAAAATAATTTTCTGATTTTTTAAAATAATTTACTGTTGTTTGTTTTGTTTTTTTTTCAAGTTTATAGCAGGGTAAAATTTGATACTTACATGATATGACTATAATTTGAAATTATTTCAATCATGCAGTATTTGCCTTCTCCATTCTAAAGAATACAAGGGATTCTTTTTTCTTATTTTTTATTTCCTGGTTTCTTTTCTGTCATTGTGTTCATTCATATAATATGTTCACATAACGAATGAATTTTACAATTTTGGCAACTACAATCCATATGATGTGGAAAGTGTTCCAATATAGCATAAAGGGAACAGGAGTGAAGCCCAAGAAAATCAGACAGAAAGGTCAAACCTTAGACCAAAGTCAGCTCCTGCAGGACATTGTACCACTCCAATACATCCCTCCTCTTTTGACTACAGTTTATGTGCTTTTTTGTTAAATACCTGTTTTTTATGAGCCCCAGAGCATTCCCAGAAGTTTTATTGTACCACTTCAAGTAATAACTGATACTGTGAGGATCTAAGTACTTTTATGTTCTGTTCCAAGTTGTGAGGCTTTTGGGGTGACCAGTATTTTCCATTATTTGGACCTCTAGCATAGTGCTGCAATCATAACCTTTATGTCTGAAGGCTTAGATATTTGGCATATTATGAGTGTAAGAGGAAAAATCTAGCTGCATTTTGAAACCAAGGTTATAGAAATTTTTTTTCAAATAATCATGCAAATGCATTTCATTCTCTTTGGTTATAGTGCCTATTACACTCTGAGCTCAGAAAATACCTGGACAGATACATAATTGAGAACTTAATCAGTAGTGCTGCTTTACTCATGACCCTCATATGAAAAAAGCTGGTTATCGGGGAGCTAGAGCCTCTAAGATGAATGATGAAAAAAATAATAGGTAGTATTTAAAGATACTGTGATTTGCCTTTTTTTTTTCTTTTGGATGAAACAAGAAAACCTAATGTGGAAACTTTGATTTGATATTATTTTCTTAGTGGTAGCTTGCTTTAATGCATGTCTTTAAATAGTGTGGTGTTTTGAATAGGAACTATGACCAGACTTGTGTGGACAATAAGCAACAAGTGATCAATGGTGAATATCTAGAATTGAAAAGAGTGAGAAAAGATCACAAGCAGAAGAAAACAAGATAGGCATCTATATTGTTTATTAAAGAGCTCTGTGGTAATCAAGTTTTAGAGATTCTTAATTTTAAAATTTTAGCTGCTTTCTTAAGTGATATATCTAGTGTGGGAGATGCAGTTACATTGCTGCAAGCAAAGCTGCAGCAGAAATATATGCTGTATATAAGTATTTAAAATGACAGTGGTGCGTGCATAGAAGAAACCTGACAAGTTGCGAAAATTGGAACTATATCTCTGTATCACTTCTTCCATGATATTCTGGGAACTATGTTAACAGGAAACAGGAATAATCCTAATGAAACATGATCTCTTCTCTATTCCAAACTACTATAAACTGAGTCTGACTGCTTACTGCACTGGTGACATTTTTAATCCAATGTAATGGATTCCAGCACTTGTCTGGGCAGCTGTTGAAATCCCCCATTGATTGCAACCTATGCCATCTTTTTATCTGCCTGTTTTGCATTTCAATTATCATCTCCACCTCATTTTACCTCTTGTGATCAGGTGGATATCTAGCAAATTTCTACTATGAAAATGACAGTTCATGTTAGGCTGTTGTCTCAGTTGATAATGAAATCACACTTCAGAGGGAAAACTTATTATTTATTTTCCATGTTTTCCAGGCTTAGTATGCTCATTGCTCCTCACTGAGTTTTGAACCTTTATTGCACTTACTTTTAAATCTGTAATGGTCAAGACTCTCTTTCATGGATAGAACATATATGTCTCCTTACTGTCTTGTTCATATAAGAAATTTGAAGTCTCAGCACATAGTCTTCAAGGGAATTGAGGGGCCCAATTTGTTAATTTACCACTGTTTTGTATATACACTCTTGGGTATGTCACTTAAGCTGCCTAAATTTAATGGTGTTTAAAATGAATACCATAAGCTTAATTCACTGGATTATTGTGATCTAATTAATGATTCCTTTGAAAAACCCTTTGAAGTTCCCATTTATAAGGTGCTTTATAAATATGCAATAGTCATAGCAATAAGTTTATTTTATTTCCTATGTTTCAGCCCAATATCATGTGGATTTGGGAATGCTACTTTGTTTTACTCTCCCCATGCATAGAGCTTCCCTTTGTGGGTCATAACTAAGTTCTCTCACTTCTCAGATGCACTCCTAAGTAATGACTATTTCTTGTGCATAGATGTATCAAAGAGAATTTTAAAGATTTATTATTCATACGCCATATGAATCACCAGAGTTCTTCATTCTAAGATAAGCCTTTTGAAAAATGTAGATTATTTTCCTTTCAACCTTGTCTGCAGTTTAGATGCATGCAGTGAAAATGTGCTGTTTACAGGTGAGGGATAGATCCTGCACTGAGAGTCTTAAAGGGGCCTGAACATGTGGACTATTATTAATACTGTTTGGTACCATAAAATATTACCCAACAGCACTGCAGGTGGGGTCTCACCAGAGCAGAGCAGAGGGGCAGAATCTCCTCCCTTGCCCTTGCTTTGGATGCAGCCCAGGATATATTTGGCTTTCTGGGATGCAGGCACACATTGCTGGGTCTTGTTCAGCTTTTCATCCACCAGTAGCCTCAGCCCTTCTCAGTAGGGCTGCTCTCAATCCTTTCATCCCCCAGCATGTATCGACACCAGGGGTTGCCCTGACCCAGGTGCAGGAGTTTCCACTTGGCCTTGTTAAACTTCATGAGATACATATGGGAGCACTTCTGCAACAAATTTCCTTTCTATATTAAAATCTACTTCAGTTTTGTATGTGACAAGAATCTCATGTCATAGTGCAAGTACATCTCATACATAAGTAAGAACGTGGCTGTACTAAGTACTTTTATGATCAGGATCCAAGAATCCAAGGCATCCTCATCCTGTGTTAGAGCAAAACACTGCATTTTATTTATCTCTTATTTAGACTTCTAGATCACCTTATTTTCAAATTATTCCTCTAGCAAGTTGATGAGAATTAAGAACTCGGACAATTTAACAGCTGAACTGGCTTTTCAGAAAATTGCCAAGTTATTGGCATCACTGACAATTTGCCTGACACTGTTATGTCTAATGCAAGATGACTGATTTCATTAAGGCTGGAATAGTAGCTGTATGAGGGGCAGACAACTGAGGTGATAGTTCTTTACTCAACTGTCGCTTAATCACTTCTATTTATTGGTCAAAAAAGGATTAAATAATATTTATCTATACAAATATAGTTGACATCAATTTATGTGAGTTTATAAAACAAAAAGAACAGAATAGGCAGAACCTTTGTAATATGCCTGAGAACAATATTAGCATTATTTGAGTTTAAGGAATAAAATGGGGAAAATATTAATAGACTGTCAGATAATAATAAATACACTTGTAATGCTATAGTAAGAATTATTCTTCATGTCTTTCACACTCTTTTACAAATATTGGAAACACAACATCTGCAAACTTTAATTATATCCTCGCTGCTCCACTGAAAGTTAATATTTTTAACCCTGATGAAAAGTCATGTAGCAGGTTTGGGTTTTTTTAATAAATTTTGAACTGTCTCTTAATCTTGGAAAAAAACTCAGAACAAGCAGAACATAGTCTTTTTTTCCTGTATTTATATTTAATTTGCAATAGTACCTCAATCATTTTAAACATTTACTTATGTAACTATATAAAACTCTGAGATAAGTTTATAACATGATCAAAGTAAGTATGAATTCATGAAATCTAAAGTTTAGGAAGCATTTTATAACAGATGAGAAAAAATTCTAAAGTCTAGATTTTTATCCTTTATCTATATAGTCTCAACTAAGAAATTGCTACTTGCAGGAGTTTTATAGTAGGAGTATGGTAGGAACTGTGTTTGACATGGGGTTCATATGATAGTTTCACATGTTGTTGCCTTTCTTGTTGAAGGAATATATGTGGTATTAAAGTTCTGAATATTTTTCTCAGTTTCCTGTAATTTAGGAAGCAATCACTCAAAGAATAACCAAGAGATTGATTTTATTGTATCAAGGCTCTCATTTCTGAAAGTGCTTATATAACAGCATCTCTAAAAGGTGCTGATGTCTGGGCTTAGGCAAAAGCATCTGTTTTCAAAATTCTGACCCTGGTAACTTCTGTGAGAGCCCATAGGGATTGAGAGACATAAGAAATACTGTAGCTTGAACCTTGATCTTTTGCATTTCTTTCTTCTAATAGCTCTACATTAAATACAAAGGAATATTTAAAATGGAAAAATACTGTTGAAGAAATGATGGATATTAAAGAAACAGAGAACAAGAAGAACAACCATGCAATTGGTAGTTTAATTTCTAAGTCTTTCTGCTCTGGTTTTATTATTCTCTGTATTTAAATATTAATCGAGTCAGTGCTACTTAACCAAAGTCGTTCGTATCATCTCACTAGCCTACATGGAATCAAGGCAGAATGAACTTCAGCTCTCTAAGTGAGCAGGAGATAACAATGCAGCATGACACAGAAATGATTGAATTTGCCAGCAGTGTTTGTGCAATGCTTGCTAATTTACAAGGGCGTTTTCAAGTGATTCAGTGACTGGGATTCCTTGGGGGCAGTTCTCTTGGGCACTGAAACTGAATCAACATTTATATGGTTTTACTTTTGGAGTAGCTTAGAAAAATCATAAGTAAATAGATTTTTTTTTAAATATAATTAATACAGCAACTGCAAATCATGCGAGGATCATTTGCTTTTTGAAAGGAAAGAAAACTGCTCTCATTTGGCTGAGTATTTTGCACTGTATTTTTTCAAACTGTGAAGAAATGTAAAATGCAGGTTGCTGGAATAAGACAAGTCCAAGTACTCACTGATCTGGATGAATCAACTCCCCGTTTAGTAAATAATGAATCTGCTGTAGAGGAAATAAACTGAGCTGTAATCAAGCTGAATTCAGAGATCTGAATTCTCCCTGTTTTGCCACTGATGTGCCTGTGCCAAAGCATCCCACTTTTCCCTGCTTGAGGTCCACTTTGGCTAGAAAGAGGAGAGGCAATGACCCCTTCCAAAAGAACATCCAAGTAAATAATTTTGAAATCACAATGGGTTATTTCCATCTCTTAGGTGTTCCCTCCAACCTCCAGGAACTCCTATTGTTATTTTCCTTTGTAACGTCCCCTAGATGTTTAAAAATATGATGATTAATGTTCTGCTGCAGTGCCCACATTTCAGTAGCAGAGCATAAGGAGGGTTGCCTTGCTCCTGTAAATGTACTTTTTCTGTGTACTTGCAGCTGTTAAAAATTTGCCATGTTGGTGCAGTAAATACCTGTGCTCGCTTGAATGCTGTAACATCTAATAAATACAGAATTTCAGGGCTAGATATCTCTTTTCATAACAAGAAGGAAGGTGACATTTTGGCAAAGACATAGAGTGTGAGCAAGAAACAAATCTCCTGCTCTTGCCTTCTTGATTTCCTGTATATTATTGAAAGTCTAGAAAAAGTCAAATCAAAAGTCATTTTAATTAGACAATGACTTTGGTAAGTTTTTGGCTTCAATGAAACTGCTCAGACTTCATTTTTGCTAATTGCCATGGGTCTATATTAACTCTTTTTTAAAAAGAAACTTTCTCATTCTATATAAGTTAATATTATGAGTACCATATTTATGGAGTACTTGATGATTAAATGTTTTTTTCTCTTACAAAATCTATGGAAGGAAAGTCATAAAATTCAGCTCTAGAAGCCTCTAGGGAGATAGAAACCCCAAAATGGCAATCCTTTGTAATCAAAATGAGAAAAAATTATTTTTCTCTTTGGTTTTTTTCTAATGAACTCTTGAGATTTTAAACATTGCAAAAGAGGTTCTTGGAACAAGAAAAGTTGCTGATTGCCTACAGTAGCACACTAGAGAATTCAGAAAAACAGATATGTTTCCTCTGATTCATATATAGCAAAACATTTGAAAGTTAAGCCAGTCTTGCTAAAGAAGTAATTCAGATTCTAGGGTGTGAAGACTGTTGCTTGACTCTTAGTGTTGGTGTTACTGTCTATTTTACACGCCCTTCCAATTCCTTGAATTTTCCTTGACTGCCCTAACTGTGAAGTAAAGATAAATTCTCAGTGTCCTTTGGCTGAATCTGCATCAGGCCCCTCAGCTTCTGCTAGTCTAAAGATGCTAAAACTTTGCAGGTTTACCCAATGAGGGTCCTTCCCCAAACCTGTGTCCTTGACACCATCTAGTAGTGAAATTTCTAGTTGCACTAAACTTTTGAAACAGCAGGCAACTTCTGTCTCTGAACTAATGCTTCTTTTTGCTAGGCTATTACCTAGAAAAAAACTGCAAGATTTTCATTTGTTTTAAGCTTTTTTGCACATACTTATTAAGATATGGGTTTTGGGTGTGCGTGATTGGTTTGGGATTTTTTGTTTACTTTTTTGGTTGCTAAACCAGTTGGTTTATCTCCTTGTACAAATAACTCAAAAGTAAAGCTAAAGAACTAAAGAACTGCAAGGACTGCTGGGAATTGGGTAGCATTGATGATTAATGGCCTCCTGCCTCTGAAAACTGAAAGTCAGATATGAAATTTCTTTGATAACAAAACTGGAATTTCGTATTTTAGTTCATATACATATTCAAACTTATATTACTATGTGTGTATGCTTTCTTCCTGACATGCACATGAACTTTCCATCAATTTTTTTATTGGTTACCAAAATGCTTTCAATTAAAAGGGTTATGTTGTAATTTCTGTTGCTGTAAAAGCCTTTGGAGGTTATGAAATTACTTTGGATTTGACAGGAAACTCAGATATAGTGGCTACATAGACCCACAATGGTTAAGATTCAAATCAGACTATGTCAGTTAAGTTCAGGGAGCTAGTAGTAAACATATTGAACTAATCTCAGAAGGAAGGTGGTTAAAACTAGCTGATGCTTCCCAGGAACAATAACAATGTTTGTGAATATAATTACAGGTAGAGCTCCTGAAGTCTGGCTTGGCTGCAAAATCTGTTTAAAAACATAGGCTTTTAATTTTTCTTTTTTTCTTCTACCCTTACTCCTATTCTCTTGACACTGAAGTGAATTTCATTAGATCTTTACTTTGGAATCTGCTTTTATTTATTTCAGGCTTATGAAACCATATTATCTCTTTCTGGGTTTGGCTTCAGAGGCACAGTGTGAGAACCATTATACTTGGACTTATGGAAACACTTTTATATGAATTATAACTGGAGATTTCTACCCTACCCAGGCAAATGGCTGCAAATGTCCTCTTTGGCAGAAGATATTTCTCTCTGTTGGAGGTTATTGCTATGTATCTTTCACGGTAGTGAGAAGTTTGAAAATACTCAAAAAAATAGGGGATGTTTGGCAGCAGTGTATGATCATAATTAGCAGCTAATTTCTTCCATTTTGAAGATGCCACTCTATAAAATAATGGGGAAACTGTGCTGGCTCCAGGGCAATGTATACTGCAGCAGTGTACAACTGGTCACTAACCAGGAGTGACACCAGGCAGAGCCATGCTTTAGAGTTTTTATCCACATCATTAAACAACTGGAGTTTCGCCCACAAGTTCGAACAGAAGACTGATGCTGGAGAGCTTGGGTCATAAATGTGCTCTTGATTTTTTTTAATGGGATTAGACAATTTTGCCTCTGTCCTCACTTTTAAGGTTAATTTTGGGGTAAGATTCTCTCAGCATTACCACCATGATTTGCATTTCCAGATGTTACTACAATAAATGCAATACCTATGATGAAAAATATAGTTCACCTTTTCATAAACATTGAGTGCAAAGTATACATTAGCCTTGATTGAATAGATCAGCCTTCAGTCAGTAAGACCTACCTATTATTTAGATAGATCTAAGAATATGTTTAATGCGTCTCCAACCCATGTTATCAATCTAGATTGTTAAATCTGTCCTCAAAGGACACAGTTGCTGTTTTTTCTTATAGTAGGAAAAAGTGTGGAGTATTCCCCAATCTCCTTTTCTTTTTAGGTGAGTCATTGCCATCAGCAGATTTATAGAGATTAGTCAGCTATTTGTTTTTATTTCAGAATGGGGATAGGCCTTAATGAAAAAGAAAACACTACTGACTTTAGAGTTAAGGGAGGGCACAAGGCAGTTTGTGTAAATCTCATTGCAGCTCATTACTTTTAAACTCTAGAAACAAGGGTGTTTATTGAACACTAGAGATCTAGCAGATCTATATGTTCAGCTTTGACTGTGGAACCATGAAGAAGCCCGTTCACTTAGGTCATTCAGCCCAGATTTTACACTAGCCTCAAATGTGCTGAGTCAAGCCTGTAGGAGCGGAGCAAGCTTGGCAAGAGCAGTCATGTGAAGCAGAGCTTATTGCTAAAACTCAGGCACTTCCAAACCACAGTCTTACATATCCAGGGCAACGTAAGATACACAGCCAATTCTCTCGGCTAGGCTCCCTGAAAAATCTTAGCTTTAATGTAATTAAGCAGCAGAGTGAGCTCCATTCGCCTTGATAGTGCGAGCCTCACACACCTTGCTAACAGTTTCACTGTGTTGCTACATTATGTCTCTACTTTGATTAGGCCCAGATACATTTAATTAGCAGGTTGTTTGATCAATTAGATAATGAACCCTAAAGTCACCTTCTTGCTTAGATGTGCTTTGAAAAACAATTTTAGTCTTAGTGACAGATCTTCAAGAAAGAAAAGAGGAGAAACCAATGTAATTAAAACGTGAGTGCACAAAAATGCCTATATGACTCTGGAGCATGAAACTAAAATTACTTTGAACTCTAAAACATAGAAGACATTGAGTTCAATGAATGTAAACACCAAGGTTTTCCACTGAGTTATCATTTGATTATGTCTATGATGAATCCGAGAAAGATATTTGCAAGTGTCCTTGCTCCCACATCATTGATTTCTCTAACACCACAGCTAATACTGAGTCAAAATTTAATGGTTTAGTGCTTATGCAGCACTCTCATAAAATGCTCCTCATTTTTTAATGAATAGTAGTAGGTAAAAAACCAAAAATGAGAAAAAAAGCCCAACCCAACTGAAACCAAAAATCCCATGACCATTTACTAGAAAATATTTACTAGCAAAATTCTGACATAGTGGGATGGAGAGAGACGGAAGTTCACCTTCAGACAATCAGAAACTGCCTCAACTGTGTTGAGTATGTGGAATTTGGAATAAGAATGTATCAAGGTTCATCTTGGCTTGTGAGATTATGAGCAGGCCACATTATGCCATGCAATAAAAATAAATGATAAGGGAAAAAAGTGAATTATTTTCAGGGATTGGCTTCTCTCCATATCTTTAGGTTTTTCTTTGCTTCTGTATTTGTGCTTTGCAATTTCAGCTTCTTCATTTGAAAGATGTTCCTACCATACTGAATCCTGGGGTATAAGTAAAGAATTAATATTTCATGCAAAATAAGTTGCAGTGGCAATTAACATGTCAATTCTTTAATAGCTACAGTGACTATATAAGGATCTAAAAACTGATCAAATTCTACTGCTGCACCAAAATTTTGGCCAAATACATAATCAAGGTACAAAGAGTGATTTTTTTTTTCCAAAGTGATTAAGGAGGTAGAAACAATCTAGAAGGAGTGGGAATGAGAAACAAGAATTTGTTTGCGTGCACACAAATGTGCACCCATGTTGGAATTTATGTGTCTATAACATTCTTGCGTCAAATATTTCTGTTTGTTGTGCTTTCTTGTCGTGAGTGTTAACTTTGAAGCCCACTTAGTAGGGAAAGGAATTCACTGTTTTCTATTCATCTAATTTAACTGCGTAGCATTGGCAGTATGTAAGCTGTTCAAAACCAGGAAAATGAAGTATTTCTGTCTGCATTCCTGGTAAATAGTAAGGAATCTTGTCATTACTTTGGTATTTTGTTTGTAATGTGGTAGAGCATGGTGTATTGTCTAGAGGAGTTCCAGTGGAAATCCTTGATAGAATTTTTCTTTCAGACTTCTAGCCCATCTGTAGAATTTTTTATTATTTTGCACTGTTATTGGAAAACACTTCCACTGACTCAACAAATTTATACTCTGCTTGAATTAGAAGAGATATCCTGAAGATTGTGATTCTTATTTTTTAAAATAGTGGACTTAAGGAAATCATAAATGTAACGAGCTGGTACTGACAGCATTAAAACATCCCACTCCAAATGCAGATATCAATCCAATAAAGACAGGGTTAATTATCTTCTTTTGGCTCCAACTGCCATCAATGCTAAGTATTTAAGAGATTTTTTTTCTTGAACATCATTCATACTTTGTGGGATGTGTTCTGCATTTTCTTTTTTGGGCTTTAGCCATTCACTTGTTTTCATATTTAGGTCCCAAATTCATGTAGAAAAGCAAAATTGTAAACCTCCCCACGTCTAACAAAGTCAGTATTGTGTTTATTCTTTCCATTTTTTTCTCATATCAATGTCCTACCCCCTTTTTCATTTCTGTAGAAGGTCTCTCTCACAGGACAATTAGTCCTTCAAAACATTTGATCAACATATTTCTTATAAAGCATGTTGTTGTTAATATTTCTGGACTCCAGCTACCTAACAGGAACACAAGAAAGGTCTTTCCTTTCTTTTCAGACCAAAGGTCCATGTATTTCAGTATATTTTTCCTGTAGTGGCACACAGTAGATAAACAGGAAACATTACAGGAAAAGAACAAAACAAAAAAAACAAACAAACAAAACTAATAATAACAATAATGTATTAATTTACTCTCTTGTACTTTCAACTTAAAACTTTGTTGGGATGTTATTTTTGTGATACTCTTGATAGTTTGTCATTCTGCTAGCTTGTCTCCTTGCATCAGTTTTTGATGCAAGGTCACCTGGCTAACTGCTTTTAACATGATGAATGCCTCAATATAAGGGTGGTAATACTGGCCCAGGTATTCTTTTTCTATAAGGAATTATATGAACATGCCAAAGACCTAGAGCTTGTCAACTGTTTTTACTTCCTTCCTAGCTAGGTATTTGTCAGTCTCCAACTCTTTCCAGTTAAGATTAATTTCTGAGCCTGGAGTAGATTTATATTTATTACTTCTATTGGTTTAGTATTCCAAAATCTCACCTAGCATCCATTTCTGGATAACTATCTGCTTTCTGAAAAAATATTTATTTCTGTGTCATGACGCATATGCTTTTTTATTTTCTAATGCTCGTATAGAGAGATGCAGCAAAACTGGACACAGTGCTCCAGGTGAGGCCTCACCAGGATAGAGCTGATGAGCAGGATCACCTCTCCCAGCCTGCTGGCAATGCTCTTCTTAGCGTGCCCCAGGATCCCATTGGCCTTCTTGGCCACTGCTGCTCATGGACAGCTTGTTTTCCACCAGGACCCCCGGTCCTTCTCCACAGAGCTGCTTTCCAAGAGCTCAGCCCCCAGCCTGTGCTGCTGCAGGGGGCTGTTCCTGCCCAGGAGCAGGACCTGCACCTGCCTTTGTTGAATTGCAGAAGGTCCCTCTCTGCCCGTCTCTCCAGCCTGTCCAGGCCCTTCTCAAGGGTTGCACAGCTCTCTGTATGGTATGGGCCTGTGCTGCTGATCATGATCCCGTCAGGGATCTGCCACTCAGCCAGTTCTCAACCCATCTCACTGTCCATTAATCCAGCTCACACTTCCTGAGTTTACCTATGACAATATTACAGCGGTCAGTGTCAAAAGCCTTGTGGAAGTAATACATTTAAAGAGGGAATGGCAAGGCAAGGTTTTCTGGTTTTTCCCTAATAATTCCTGATGCTATAAGATTGTTTCTGTAGAGTTAACCACTGTCACATCACAATCCTCCTCTGCACAGCTGTTTCCCTGCATTACAGAATGCATTTATCTGAATTGTCCTTACCATCCTCTCACCATCCTGCTCTTCCTACATGTGCCTTGTAGGAAGAACAGGATTTCTGCAGAGGATGATGAATGTCTTTACCTCAAAACTGTAGGGATGATGAAAGTCTTTACCTCAAAAATAAATAATAAGAGGAAAAAAAAGGAATTGCAGAATAAACTTCAGAAATTCCATGTGTACTAGGAAGTCTAAGATACTGTTTCAAACAAACTAAAGTGAGAAAAATAACTAAAACATTAAGGTTCCTGAGCTGCCCAGGAAACCTGTATTCTTTCTTACATAAGCTTAGGTGCAAAGATGGGCAACAAGAATTTTGGAGATTTGGGTTAAGCCAGAACTCCAAAGGAAGAAGCCCCAGGACCACCAGGTCCCTCATTCCACAGTGGGCAGAGAGATGGTCTTAGATAAAATCGCTGAACAGGGCTGACACTCTTTCTGGACTTCCCACTCCACTGGAAGCTCTGACAAATTTGTTTTATTTCCAAGGATTCAGTAAAAGAAACAAAAAAGTCTTGTAAAACTCCTGACCAGTCTTATTATTCAGCTCACTAAGCATAAAATCAAATCTAGGAGGTGACCATTAACTCTCAGGGAAATCTGTCTTTATTTTATTAAAAAAAAAAAAAAAAAAAACCACCAAAAAGCAGTGGATATTTACACATGGACTGTAGCAATTTCTGCAGAAAATTCCAATATATACCTGTGGCCAGTAGTCATTTTAAAGAGCAGAAAGTATAATATCTGAGTGTAGGATGGTAAAATAATTTGACATTTTAAAATAATACCTCATTATAAATTGTAAGAATTGTCAATATGAGCACAATGACTCACCAAAGCAGGTAACTCATTATCATGACCTAAATAGAAAAGTAGGAATGACTCTGTTAAAAATAAAAGATTAAGGCATCCTGAGGAAGGACAAAGACCAGCCACTGAATTTGAGGAAGTCTATATAGAAACATTCATATTTTTAAATGTTAAGCTTATTTATTATTTTTCATGCAATAATAGAGCCTAACCACAGGACATACATGAATTTTGAACTCTGCCTTGTATGTAGAGAATCCTGGGATGCATGCCTGCTCACACAGTGTTACTAATAATAGCATAAATTATTAAAGCAGACAGAATTTTTATAGCTAATGAATGTGCGCTTTGCACTCTGCAGCGCAGACAATGAATAGATACCAATAAGGTTTTGTTTCTGCAGTTCATGTGCCAACATAATACTGTTATTTGTGATCAGAGCTTTGCAGGAAAATGTTAAAAAAAAAATGAAAAAGAGGCAAATAATCCCTAGTGTTTAAATTAAATTTTCTGTTGACAGTACATTCCTGTAATAGTTGTTTCTTTAATGGAAAATATAAATAAATAAAGAGCACACATTTAAATATGTGTCAAATGGCTTTGATAATCTCATTCTTGAGACTGACATTGCTCTTCAAAGTCTTTCTAATTAACAAAAATTAATTTTTGTATGTAGGAAAAAAATAAATTTTAGACAGATCTTAAGATCTTACATTTTAGAGAGATCTACGAGAACAGTAATTAAAAAATGCTTTGTCTTTGAGCTGAAAAGATAGGGAACTAGGAAATATAAAAAATAGTTTTGTCAATAATTTCTGTACCTTGCTGTCTTTTTGAATGCTTAATCCTTATTTGTAGCCACCATCAATAAACCAACTTTAAAATATATTTTGAGCATGTTATATTCAGGCATTTGAGTTGCTTTCAAAGAGTCAGCTTCAGAACAATTAATGGCATAATATTTGGGACCTGGTCATTGATTTTAATGAAGTCAGACTAGCTGGGGTTAGCGTAAATTGTTAGAAATGCTAGGTAAATTGGGAAATATAGAGACAGACTTTGACAGCTGTGGTCTTAAGAATTTTATGGCAGTTTTCTGCATTTCTTGTATAACATATTCATATTTCTTGAATAACATATATTCTTGTATAACATTTTGCTGAATATTTCTAATTCTTTTTAAAGGATGTTGCTGATGCAAATGAAGTTGCAATGCATTCACTCATGTTTTATCCTTATGCATATACATACTTAGTTTTAAATGTGGTACAGAAGGAAATGCCATAGATTTATTTTTGAACTGTGGTCACGGGAGTTTTAATTGCTTCTTTATGTGAAAAGCTTTTCGTCAACAACTTTGGAACATGCCTTGTCCTCTAATTACTCTTTCTGCAAAAATTGTCCATGCTCAGAGTTTCTCTGACTGCCTTTTTCCTCATTACTCTCTGCCCACTTTTAGAGTATGAATAGCTATCAGTACGTGATTTTTCTTTCATATCCTGCCAAGGGAGGTCTCTACTGTGCACAGCAATGTGTTGGTGATTTAAAAGAATCCTTCTCTGCAGGAAGCAATAACACTAGAAATGATTTAAACAAAACCTAAAATGTCACCTTAGACTAATGAAATTCCTTCATCAAGCAACACAGAGTTGACACTTCTGTGAGACCCTTTAAAACTCAGATTAAGAAGAGAGTATTAAACTTGAAATGACAGAAAACAAAACCAGCTCTGTTTCCCCTAGAAATAGTTGAGAACAGTATGTTGATTATTCTCAGACAAGCTGATTTCACAGGCAGTGACTCTAACTCAGCATAAAGAACAGCTAACAACATGGCTTTAGATGGCTGGCAATGTTATCTGTTGTTCATCATTTAAAAAATGAAATAGCCGTCTTGGAGCTGGCCCATCTGTAGCTTCACTCATATGTCCCCTCATATGCAGGGAGACAGTTGAGGAACTGCCTTACTGGCTCAACCTAGAGATTATTTTCTTCCATTTTTCCCATCCTGGAGAGTGGGCAGTACAAGTGCTCTAGTGGAAAAATATAGAATTCCTTGACAGATGGCAGTTATAAAATAACCTGTGTGTAACAGAGTTTTCTTTTAAACTAATCTCAATAAATATATCAATGTGTGCTGTGAATTGCAGGGCTTTGTCATGCTTTTATTCAGTTCAGTAAAGTTGTGTGTTTAAACACCTTGAGATATTCGCAATACCAATTGATCCCCACATTTAAATCTAGACAAACCTCTACTCTAGTGATACCTCTTGGTGAATAGCACAGACCAGCTGCTTTTTTGGGGAGGGCATCAGTGTTTATAGAGGTTCCTTGGTTTTAGTGGAGCGCAGATGTGAGAGCACAGCACTGGGGAACTGTTTCTGAGAGCTGCAGCTTTCCTGAATAAGGACTTTTACATGTCCTATAGGGACACTCTGGTATCACTTCACAACACTACATTTGGCTGCACAAGACTGAAAAAAAAGACATTCATAACATTTAGGCTGAGTCCTTAGGTTGGAATCTTCAGCTTCTTTTAGGTTCAATTAGAAATGGGAACTTAACTCAGATAGTCCCTGCACACACCACCATTTCCCTCTCAGCTGCTCAGCTGCATGTGAAAGCTTAGATGTAATTTTGCCTTGGGCACAGAGCCAGTCCCTGCAACACTGAAAGAAGTGATAGTTCAGGGCTGCTCTTTTACATCTTTTCATCACTGCTGAGTGTTGTTTTACTTTCCTCATTTCAGAAAGAAACCCATCATCCAGTGTGTGGGCTGTCAGCAGCTCCCTCGCGCTCTCATTTTCTACTGCGGTACAGCCCGATGGGGACTGCTGGCCATCCACGATGTTTCCACAGCCCGCCTGCTCTGCCCCCAGCTTTCCAGCCTCCCTTGCCTGCAGGATGTGCCCATAAATTCTCCCTGCAGACACGGCCCTGCACGCAGTGTGATCGGCACGGCAGCAGCCGCAGTTATCTAGAGAGATGTCTGCTTCCTGCAGGGAGAGATTTTACCACATTGGATCCGGTCACACAACCATGACATCCAGCATCTTGCTTTAAGCAATGACCAGTACCTGATGTTTCAAATGAAGCTGAAAGCACCTAACAATGTAACTGGAGAACTGTGTGTGGCAGAAGGGAAGCGTTTATTTGACTGGCTCTGGGTGCCTATGGAATTGAAAACCCAGCTATTTCCATAATAAACCATAAAGCCATGACTCCCTTCTGTGTCTGGAGCTGGACTTAGGAATACTTTAGCAATAATGACAAGCTGTCTTTAATTGGTCTGGGGAAAAAACATAGTGAGAGCCAGAGATGACATCTGCAGCACAGGCTTGGAGAAAAAGGTATTTTCTATCTACTTGAATTTATAGGCAAGTTGGAATTTTCCTGGCCAAACTAACAAAACCATTGACTGACATGCTGCTAAAACTAGCACACTGTGCTGTGAACACTGGTTCATTATATTTTATTGCTGATTGCAGGGCTGCTGGTATGGAACACTGTGTTCAGATAAAGCTCCTATGAAGCACCAGTGTGAAATAGGGGAACCCTGATAACTGTACAAATTAAGATACCTTTTAATGGGTTATAAAAGCACAGCCCATCCACAGCTGTTTTTAGAAACTGATAGTGATTTCCCTGTTCTAGTGATCAGGTAATTTTAAAACCTGTGATCTTTGCTGATTTTTATTATCTGTGATAATTTTGATTGAATTGTTTATGCTGGCAGTGATAATAAGACTAAAATGTTCTGTTTAACGTAATTTGATTTTCAAGGTTTCAGAAGGACTAAAACCATGGGTGACAAATTTTTAGATGAAATCTTTCATCATGCAGAGATTTAGGAGGTCATCTTAGTGCATGCTGAATCCCAGCTGCAGTGAGCTGCACATTTAATCCAGCACCTATAGTATTTTTTAGTGATATAAGGGTAGCAATTTCACCATAAGAACAGGTTTTTTTAAAAAGAAACAGGACTTCAACAAGGGAAGATTTCCCATGTGAATCCATCTTAGAAAAGTTGGGATGAATTTTAGACAGACTACACAGATCTGTTTCTCTGTTGTTAGACTTGTTTCCCTCTGCTTTAAAGTCCAAAGGATAAACTAGAACGAAAAATTTAATGTAATTAAAACACTGAGATATCAACTTTTTTTTTTTTTAAGTGAGGTTTTTATTACATAAGAACATAGATTTGCCAATTCGGCAAGACACATAAGAAGAAGATTTTGAGTAATTCTTGGGACTGGAATGTAATTCTCTCATGTTTGTGTCTGGCCCAACACAGACACCACTAATTAAGGGAATGCTCTTTTTGTTCACTGTGGAGAGATTAGCTTCATTTCAGTGAAGGCAAAATCTTGGGTCCTGATTTAAAATTAGGTATTGCAGGCATTCCACTGAGGAAAGCTCATTGAAATGTCTCCTTGGGTACATGCAGTTCCCTGCATTTGTGCTTAGTAGTAGAGCATAATTAGATTTCAAATTAATGGATCATGTGACTACCTCAAACAAGGCTAGGCTAGGGTGAGTCAGTGGGCAAGTGAGTTAATTTCCTCTTTTGAGACTTTAATTCCAGTCCCTATCTCTTTTTAAGTATGTGTCCCTATGAAATATATACGTTTTGGTAAATTTATATATTCACCTCTCAGCTAACAACAGAATAGACAGCCAGCTGGGCTAACATCTTTGGAAGGATGAAACAGCACTTGTAAATGTCATGATTTGTCTGGAAGCCCAAGCCACAAACAAGTATCTGAGGAACTGGTCTCAGCAGCTTTAAGGCATGATTATTCTTTGAAATAGAAAATGGTAACGAAGACACTCATCTTCCCATTTCATTACTTCTCCCCAGAAGCAATTCAGTTTCATTTGCATGACACAATATTCAGGTTGTTGAATCCAAGTCTCTCAGGACTGTCTCAAAGGACTGGTAATGGTTTCAGATCCTCTGCATAAACATCCACTGCATACTATAATTCTGCACTTTCTCCACTCCATAATTTTTTTTTATTTCTATCTGGAGTACACACACTAATGAAAGGGGTGGATGACCCTAAATTAGAGGACATCACAACATGGCTCTCTTTCTAGTTTAGAAATAGATGATCTGTGTATTACTCAACTGAACCCAATAGAAGGCTTTTAAAACTCCAGAAAAATGACTATGTACAATGCAAAAACAAGTTGCAAAGAGTAGCTCTGGCCCAGATCCTCAAAATTAGGTAGACACCTTACTCCTACTTTAGGAATTAAAGATTTGATTATCATGAAGCATGCTGGCTTCAGTCCTTTAAATCTCCGTGTATTTGTGCTTATCTCCAAATGACTCACAAAAAATGTGTATGAGGGAGAGAGAACCCAATGTAGCATTTAACAGACATAAAAATAGTAGAGATCTTCTACAAATTGAACAGGACTGTATTTCTTTTCTTCTTAAAACATGTGGAGTGCTATGAACCTCTTGTGAGAAGAAAGTATTTTTCTAATTATTTTACTGGGGTCAGCAGTTCCTCCCCAGAACCTAACTAAAATTATTTCCTTAGATTGTGGTTGGGGGTTATCTTGTAGGATGGATAAAACTCTCTTGTAAAGTCTGTAGAAATTAAATTCTTTAGATTTTTATCCCCAGGCTCTGCAAAAGAAATTCCAGGCTTTTGAATAGTTTATTATCATCAAAACCACTGTGTACATTTCATGGTATTGCATAACAGGCTATTTTTCAGTAAGTTCTGTTGGCAGTAGTTTTGGATGAGTGGAAGAGATGAAGTAAAAAATTTTTAAAAAATTAAAAGAAAGGAGCCTATTAAGAAGATACATTTTCTATATTTTTTTCACAAGTCCTATGTTTTTGGCATTATTTACCTATTTACCACTTAAGTTATAACAGATGGTCAGAGGACTAATTGACCATAAATCAATTATTCTATTTAATTTATAATTACAGAAGAGTATTTTTCATCTTTAGTTTGCTGGTGTGCAACCTTTTCAGTTGGTTTTTCACACCACATGAGTCAGTGGCACTAATGAGCCAGATATGGTGGTAGTAATTAGCTGAAATGAGCGTCTTGATTCTCCCCACCCCCCGGCCCCCCCCCCCCGTGATTTCTTTTTATTAATTTTTTTTTATCTGACCCTTTATTGAGAAAGACTCTATAACTCTATGATCTTGAGTCAGGAAGCTACTCTGCTGAGTTTCAAGATCAAATCAGCTTTAGCTCAGACTGAGTAATGACCTCAACAGCATATTTTAGCAGTAGGGTATAAATTTATAATCCTCAGTATTACAGAACAAAAGTTCTGCTACAAGTGCTACAGGAATTGCCCCATTAGCTGAGGCACAGGACATAGTTTTCTTCAACTAAGAGTTGCAAATAATGGCAAATGTCACATACACAGCCCAGCTTTACTGTGAATGAACAAGGGGCATGGTAAAAAATCCCTACGCTGCTTACAAAAGCCAAGTTTGAATTCTGTTTTTCTATAACAGGTTTAAGATTAACTTGTGAAGACTGATCTTTAGTTACATCAGGTATCTGATACTACATGTAGGCAAGGAAGTATAGGGGGGGAAAAGTTCCTGAAAGACTGAATTTTTGGACAAATGCTACTTTCATTTCCAGCAAACCTAGAATTCTACCCTATGAAGTGAGTATGAATATTTTTTTTTCCTATAACAACATTTTGATTGATACTGTAAAATATTTCAATATTACACGTTTAAATGCATTTTGGACAATAAACTATAGGTGTTAAACTACAGAACAATTTTTGAAGTTCATTCTCTTGGCAAAGACTTTCTTGCATTTTCGAGATTTTGCAGCCAGCTGCTTTAAGCAAAAGAAAAATAGTAGCTCATACTTTTGAGAAAGAAATAAGCATCAAAGATTATGGGTACTTTTTTCTAATACAGTCCTGATAGTTTTACACATTTTTTCCTAACTTAACTGAAGTGCTGTGAGGCCTCACTAAGATCAAACATTCAAAATAATGAAAGGCTTTTACCTTTAATTGTTAATTCATGCTTAAGATAAATCTGTCACTTTAAACAGAAAGGTGGTATTTCTGCATATTGCATAAGAGAATATGATACTCTTAAGGGCTATGACATTTGCCTGAAGGGACAAGTGGGAAACAGCAGTGTCATAGAAACATTCCCACTTTTCTTCTGAAGTCTTCTTAATTTCCATTGGTCAGAGGCACATGATCTTTGAGTGAGGGACTGGGAAAATAGGGGAGATGAAATGATTAGTTTAATTTCTGCTGTTCAAAACAGCTGATTATTTAGTACCAGTTGATGAAAGTATATCTAAGGTAGATTTAATATTATTGTGAAAACAACATTGTTTATACTAAAAAAGAAAGCTTGAACTTGGGACTTTTGATTCTGATTTTGTTTCTTAATTTTGGCGTGGCTTTGGCAAGTTACAATTCATCAGAAGGGGAGTGAAAATGGAATTTAAATTTAAGTACTTATAATCTAAACCTTTTAATGTCTTCATTCCAGAGGAAAGACTCCCATGCATATAAAACACTGAGTTCCTCATAGCCATCATCCACATCTACTAGGAACCTCCTCTTGTTTATTCCTTGTGACAGAAATCCAATTGTCATTGCAAAGGACACAGACAGAAATTGTTGTAGAGGATCTTTGTGACCCTGGTGTTGATTAAATGGAAACATTTTTGAGAAATATTGCATTAAATATAATTTCCATAAGAATATAATGAACTAATTACCAGACAAATATTTTAAAAAACTAATCTTCATTCTTGCTCATTAACAGTGAACAAAGAGGGATGGTATCCTTTGTTGTTATTGCTTTTCTTAAATGTATGTACTTTGGCCTGCAGTTACCTGAACCAGCACTTGGACAAAAATGTTGGATCAGGAGTTTGAGAAACTATTTAAATGGATGCAGTGAGACAGAGCTGGTGCCAGTGAAGCTGCACTGATTTATACAAGCTGTAGATCTGGCCTATGAATTTTATTTTTGACAGTAGCCACTATTACAGCACAGTCAGGACTTTCTACAGGCATTCTTCATGACACAGAGCACTGGCTCAGCATCCATAACTAATTTGGTGTTGAATGAAGCGATCGCTATGCACTGAATTGGTATTGAAACTACCCATTGAGAGAACATTCCAAAAATAGCAAAATTCAGCATGTGTTCAGAAAAAAAGGACCTTTTACTCAGGAGCATAAAAAGTCAGGTCATTTTAGTTGTAGTATGAACTGTGGATCTTTGAATTTTACTCATGCTTTTGATGATTGTGCCACTGTATAATGGGCAGAGTGGCATGGCCAAGGACTGTTGGATTGAAAATGGAATTGGTCATTATTCCTTGCAGTCTGCAAGGAAGGTGAAGCAAAGCCTAGTTCAAAATCCTTGAATCAAGAGTCAGAAAATCAGAATTTCACGAGGACAGCAGTAGTTCTGTACCAACTTCCAGGTATACTGTCTGCTGTTTTTGCATTGTATGTTCATATTGTTCAGCAATGACTGATAAAATTCCTCTCATTTCCTAGTATGTTCTTTGCCTTTTGGGAGATGAAGAATAACATCGAAGAGCAATTGAATATGATCTAGTAAGTGCATTTCTCACTCTTAAGTACAGCTTGTTAAATTTCATTTTGAGAAATGAAGCTGTCTTTAGTATAAATGTGAGGGATCCTGGTGAGAAGAAAAGCACCCCAAACCATTAAAAGAAAAAAATATTTTCTTTTTGCTGCTATATAGTTTTAAAATTAGCAATTTGTGCTTCACTTAAGGAAAAAAAGAAATTGCTGACAACTTGGAAACCAGACTGCAGGTAAATTAAATTTTAAAATAAGGATTTAGTATTCTTTAAGAAGGAAAAATGAATTTTGTCAGTTCTTAGAAGACCCTTAATTAAATTGAAAGGTGCCTTACTATGCTACTTTTATACATTAAGGAGGAACTATTAAACTGTTTTGGTGACTTCAGTATTCTGAAGTCTTGCTGAGCTGCTTTGTAGAGCTGCAGAAAATGTTCCATCTTTAAACAGCTGTAAAGTATTCTGAAAAGATTTCAATATAGCTTTGCTCTCTTCTTGTGGTTACCCATAGAGTGCACTCTAAATCCCAGTATTTGCCACTGAGCATTAATTTGTTACCTGTTTTAGTAAGAAATGTTGCTCAGGGCAGTCTGGACAGCAGATACTGAATGCTAATAGATCTCACCAAATGATGGTTACTCTCTGAGGAAGAGGTAAAGTAATTCATGGCTGTTTCCCAAGTTATCTCTCACACCCTGTCTCACTCAGGACAAATGTCAGGGAAAAGACACTGGAACATGCTTCTGCAAATACTGATATAAAGATTATCAGTGTGCTTAGCTTACAGTTAGCTAAAGGATGCAGGGTACCAGTCTCTTCCCATTTGGTACCTAGCTTTGTGTCTCTCCTAAAAAGGATTCATTGCATCTGCTGAAAGAAACGGAAAGTTGCAAGAAGCTATTTTGTCAAATTTGTAAAAGCAGATTGTTCTCCCAATCTAATTCTACAGCAGTGTTTAGTGTTGTTCTGACAGAAATAACTGTTCTTTAACATGATAGAGGTGAATGAGAAATCCACCCCACTTGGAGTCAAATCCTTTTCCAAATATGTATTTTCCAAAACACTAGGGAAGTTTACCAGAATTACTTTATGTCAAATTTGAGCATAGATATATAGCCCACTTTTCTAAACTTTCTAAAGTTTCCCTTTGATTTCAGTTGAAGACAGCAGCCTTCAGTATTTCTTGATATAACATGGTAAACTATAAAAAACCTGCTGTGAGTCTCTCCAGAAATACTTATTTCAGTGGGAAATAAAGTGACTGTGATAGAGAGAGAGGTAGATGGATGGATGGATATTGTTTTTCAGTGAAGGATTTAAAACACAGGGAAAAACCTAAATAAAAGTTAATATATAACTCTAATCTATTGCCATCTATTAATATAAAACCTCTTAAATTTCATGTACACCAGACAACATTGTAAAAGAGGAGATAAGAACCTCTCTTTCCTTGATGTGGATTATGTCTGCTGTTTTTATTTCATAATTTTGATTGCAACCCTATAATTTATTGCAATAAGGAAGAAAAAAGAGAAAAAGAAAGGAAATACCTCATTATGCAGGAAAAGGAAAGTTTATTTCTTGAGAACTAAAACAAGGTCCACTCTTAAGGTATAATTACTAGTCTTTCAGCATTCAGCAACCAGACTTCTTTATTTCATGGTTAAAACAATTCGTTTTGTCGTTACCATTCTAAACCTAATTTATAAAAGCTCCATTTTCATAGCAGTTGTCTGTCTGAACCTCTTCATATTCATAAACCCATGAAATTATAGAATAGTTTGGGTTGGATGGGACCTTAAAGATCATCCAGTCCAACGCACTCCCAACATCTACTAGACCAGGTTACTCAAAGCCCCATCCAGCCTGGCCTTTCACAATTCCAGGAATGGGGCATTCACAACTTCTCTGGGCAGCCTGTTCAAGTGCCTCACAGTAAAGAATTTCTTCCTGATATCTGATCTATGTCTGCCTTCTTTCATTTTAAAGCCACTTTGTCATGTTCCATTATTGCATGCCCTTGTAAAAAGACCCTCTCCAGCTTTCTTGTATGCCCCATTTAGGTGTTGGAAGGCTGCTCTAAGGTGTCCCAAGAAAGCTTATTTTTCAAGAAGGGATAAGTTTAGTTTAGAGGGTACCAAGGATCACAACCTTCAACTGAAATAAAAATCATCTGGTTTTATTGACTTGAATGAAACAACTCTAGTTTATCCCATCTGGGAAATTGGTCTCAGTTCAGACAATTTCCTAGAATTACAGAGAAAAATGTTGCCTTCACTCTACTGAAAAGGAAAAAAAGTTATAAAGAGCAGCCACAGGAAAGGATAATGTATATCACTTTCTTTTCCCTATATATTTTTTTTCCATCATTCCCTCCCAGCTAGTCATAGCTTAGATTTAGATCTATGGCTGCAGTGTTAGAGGAAATTCTTAAATCTGTGCATGTTCCTTATCTCTGATACACAGCAGCTGTCCTGTCTTCCATGAAATACTTCTGTGATTTAGATCCCAGCTCAGAAATCAGGTCTAGTAAAGGAAATCTCTGTCCTTCTATGTGAAGAATGTGAGACAGAACTCCCTGAAGTCTTTGCTGGTTATAGTTGCTGTGATTACATTTTGTTACTTTCTGAGCATTCTCAAGCACTGAATATATGAACAGCAGTATGAATAAAGAAATTAAGGTGCTTTTCTGAAGATGCTTAAACCCAAGTTTTAAAACCATTCTTGCAGATCAAAGGCAGACAATGACAGACAATTACTTGGTAATAGCTGCCATTAGGCATTCTTGCACAAGTGGATATATCTAGAAATAGGCAAAGAACTGCATTTGCCTTTAGGCAGATAGCAAAATCCACTCTACAGTTAATTGCATAATCTTCCAGTCTAAAAAGTGCACTATGTGATGCAGGTCTGCAAGTCATCACCGTGTTGGGGATATACATGCTGTGTATCATTGATATTTAATGCCAATTAGCGCTTATATTCCTCATTGCTTTTAGTAGCTCACAAGTACATGGAACTGGTGTGAAATACTCTGGTGGGAGAGTGTCTGATCATGCCAAAAGTCTTTGGATACTTCACAGGAGGAAGTATCATGCATTATCCATATTTATTATAAGTGCTTACATGGGTGCCTGCTAATGACACCTTGGAAATATTTCATGTCCTTGTCCTCATGCATCTTTCTGGAGTAGGAAGAACAATACACAAGAATCCAGAAAATAATTTTGAGCCAAGGAGAACTAGATACATTAGCACTTTTGTCCTTCAACTGTATTTTTGATGTGCTCTGGCTAGAGCAACAGTCAGAATTCAAAAATTCAGAAAGTTATTTCTTGATAGAAGACAAACAAGTAGCTTTTTAAAAATAGTGTTGAGGTATCTTTAGGTGTATTAAGTATAGCTATGCATGTAAAAATGCATGAGTTTGAATGAAAACTTTACTGGCTATGTTGTGTTTTATTATTATCTTTAACTATTGACCAGATCATGTGTTGCCTATAGTAACTCTGTAGTTTTCAATGAACAGAATGAAAAAAATAGCCTAAATTCAGTACTTGGGTCTTTATCAGTAACATTCTCCTTTGCTGGAAGCTTATTTGTTACCATAAGGTATGACAGCTGCTTTAAATCAGCTGCATTAATATATTGACATTTTAAAATATTGTACTACTGTTTTTTTTATAGTTGCCTTTTATATATAGGAACTCTTTTTTAGCTGTCTCAGTTAGTATTTTTTCCTTTTATGTTCTCTGATAGTTTTAATTAAATGAAAATTATATTTTCATATCCTTGAAAACTATCCTGAAAGAATGTCATCAAAGCCCTAGTGCTTACATCAGCAATAATCTGCAGTTGGCACTATATAGCAAATTCTTATTGATATATGGCATGGAGTTCTGACTCCACTGAAACCAAATGCAAAACTCCCTTTGGTTTCTGTGGGAGTAAAATTTACCTATGATTGTCTCCCATAGAAGTAGTTAAAAATGCAAGTGTGTGGTGAGCTCATGCACATAGAATACTGTATCAGCTTTTAAGAATCTGAACAGCTGAACAAGCAGGCAGCACTGATGATACTGGGCATTAGACCCTTTTGGTAACGTGAAGCAGATACACAGCACTGTAGTGAAAATTATCATCTGCTAAAGTATTATAACCTAGCTTTCCTGGATCTGATATGACTTTCACATTAATGTAATAGTATTTTGAATTTGGCCAGTGACTTTGACAAGCACGCTATAAGGAGCCTGTGTAAAGAAGATATTCCATTAAATAAAGGCGTATTCATCAAATTTAAAACCATGTCTATATGAAAAGTAATCTATTATTTTTCTCTATAAGACTTCTTGTAGTATGAAGTTCCAGAGAGATAACATCTATTCTATCTTTATAATTTATGATTCTTGGATTTATAGGTTGTCTGGACAAAACTCGAATAACTCATATATCTTGCCACATTTTCTCACAAATTCCTTTAAAGCCTTGGATTTTCACCAAGCTTCATTCAAAGTTCTCTTAGGCATATATATATTACCAATTCTTGAATCAGATGACATTCTGAAAAGATATGCACTGTCTTGAATACATCAAGAAAACACATTGGGATGGATGATACAGGATTTTGCTAGTATCATATTTCAGCACATATTGAAACACAATATTAAATTACTCCAGGATTAATTTAACATTTGAATAAAATTAATTTGAATAAAATTAAAACTGTTTAAAAAAAATATTTTGCCATGTTAAAGTGGTTGACACAGTTAAAAAATGGACCTAGTTCTGTCTCATTATTTTTGTTTCCAGTGCCTGACTGAGCTAGCTTGTTAAAGGATGTTTATTCCCTGTTAAGGTAAAATCCAAATGTCATCTTATATGTGCATGTGTGACCCTATGACTATGCTTTATACAAAGATATTTGGGGGTTAAGGAACTAATTATTGGAATCTAGAAATTAAAACTTTAGTAATTAGTCACTTTAGAGTGAAACTGGTTTTGAAACATTATTCTTCAACAGTACTGTAAACAACATGAGTCTTTTACCAGGTCAGAAACATGTGTTAGAGAAAAATTGACATTTGAAAGAATATGGCGAATGAAAATGAAATTTGTAGAGCTTTTATCAGTCTGACCTCATGGCAGAGAAGGTCATGGAGTAGATTGCCTTGAGGGCCATTGCACAGCCGGTATAGGACAACCAGGGGATCAGGGCCAGCCAGGGTGGGTTTCAGAAAAGCAGGTCTTGCTTCACTAACCTGATCTCCATCTGTGACAAGGTGACCCACCTAGTGGATCCGGGAAGGGCTGTGGATGTTGTCTTCTTGGAATTTAGTAAAGCCTTTGTCTTCCGCAGCATTTTCCTAGAGAAAATAACTTCCCATGGTGTAGACAGGTAAACAATTCATTGGGTAAAACTTTGGCTGGATAGCTGGGCATAGAGAGTGGTGCTGAATGGAACTAAATCCACTTGGTCTTCCCTTTCCTCCTTCAGCTACTGAAGTTAGTTCTCTGAAGGTGAACTGTTGTTCTTTTTCAAGGGCTTTAAATTTCCTTAGTTGGATAGATCCAAATGATAATGAATGTCACATTTTGCCAGTTATACAATCTTATGAAAGGAATTTTCTTTCAGCTTTTATCATTGTAGTAATTTTATCATTATCATTGTTGGAAGGATTGGACTGTGTCTCAAGTGAACCAGACTGATGTCTGTGCTTTGCTGTTTGGGTAGAAGAGTCCCATGAGTTTCAAGTAAGAGTAGCATTATAAATTGCAGTTTCAAACTCCTGAAGTATTTCTTCAGATTTGCCATTTATAGTGGCAACAATTTGCAGCAAATACTTGATAATACATATATTGCATCTGGCCAGGGTGGAGTGTGAAGCTCATGTTTGCAAAGTATCTTATATACACATCCTAAATTTTGGTAAATAATTTAATCCATTATTGCCTCAGTTTCTTCAGCTGTAAAAAAGAATAATATTACCTGTCTTTTTCCCAGAGGCCTTGTGAAGGTGTGTTTACATTTGACATCTATACAGCAGTCCAGGGAATGCTGAATTGACACCAAAAACTCCCATTGTGTGTAAAGGGCCCTGGGGTCACTATATTCAAGCAATTCCCAATAACACAACTCTCAGGTCAAAGTTTGTTGTTCAGATCCAGGAATATACTTGTAAGTAGTTGTTATAGTCCCCCTGAGTCACCACATAGTTTCACTCTTAATTTTATTTCACTAGCTGCCTCCTAAATTGAATTGAAACATTCTCCCACTTGTGATATTTAAAGATGTACAAATGCTGTGCACAAGAGAACCTGTGACCTGCTCATTGCCCAGCAGTGATAGAGCTGGTAATAATGTGCTTGCTATTCTGGCTGTACTGCACTTTGGTAACACCTAGGGTTTAATTGAAATACACCCTGACACTGGTTTTGTTCATGAAGCATAGAATGGACATAATTACTATGAATCTACTGAGGGATATTATGGCAAAATGTCGTATTACTAATTTTGGCTCCTCACTCCCTTTGGGGGAAAAAAAAAATCACAGATTTCAGTAAAAAACAATGTGCTGCAGTTTCATAGAAGTCCTAAAACAAGTAATTTTCCAAAAAATTAACTTCTTATATTTCTCTGTACCTATTTTTTCTTTCAAACACTATCACAGTAGGATAATTGCATTGCCCCTAACAGTTTCATATTCCTTCATAATTAAATAAACAGCTTGTAAATTGCAGACCACAAAGTGCCTATGTTCCACTCTTACCTTAAGGGGTTTCCATAGTTACAAGGACAAGAAGTTTAACCATCATTTGCCAGACTCAAGGCTATTTGCAGCCTTAACTTTTTAACTCATGTCTCTTTTTCTCTTTGTTGCTTTGTTTATTAACAGAATGAGGGAGTAATTTGGACTCAGTTAGCCACTACAAATGCAGTGATGCAAAATGGACTCTGGTGCTTTAGCGTGTTGTTAGCTGGGTATTTTTTTCCCAGAAGGTATTTTGAAATAATACATATTAACAATACAGCCTATCGTTATCAAGGTTATGAAATATCTACCAAGCACTTCTTCAACTCAGCATCAAATGATTTAGCAGTTTAAAAAGGAAAACAGGAAAACACTCTTCTTGACACATCATCATGGCATAGAAGTATTTAGGCAGATACCTATTTTAAATCATACTGCAAAAAAATATTGATGCAGATTTTCCATGGCTGCTTTAATATAATTTCCTTTCATCCCTCAGTCTCCTCTGTTTTACATACTACAAAGTTCATTTGGAAAAACTGCAGTTATTATTGTACAAACTCGATCTTTTCATGCCACTGAAATGGACAATTCTCTGATTTGCTAATATCAAAGTAATCTTCAAATTTTTTTAAGTTACTTTGGCTTTTACCAGGGTATCTCTGTTGCCAAATTGTAGAGAGGTATAGAAAACTGCTACTGCATTACATGTTCGTCAAGCTAAAATAATTTTGTCTTCTTGTGTATGTTATCTGCTGAGGTCCAGAGCTCAGCAAGGCTCAGAGGATGATGTGTATGGGTGACAAGATTATTCAGCATTAGCACATTCAGTAGACAAGTGCAAATATTGTAATTTACTAAATAATGTTTTGGACTTTAAAAACTAGATTCAAATTCTCTTGGGTTACGATGAAACTTTCTTAAGTGCAGGTATATACTCTAATTTTTTTTGTTTGTTTGTTTCTCTTCATTATACTGGCTACATTCATATATGCATTCTTAGGTTGTTCTGACCTGATATTTCCCACATCTCTTTTTATCATTTGTGAGTAGTGAGAAAATTCTGAAAGTAATCAGAGCTAATACCTTGGATTCCATGAGCCTTACACATTTTCACCTTTTCATTTTTGAAAAGACACAAACTTTAATATTACATAAAGTAACAGATTTTTTACCTACCAGTTTGAAATGTTCTAGTACATTTTTTAAAAGGATGTTAATTTACAATTTAATGTTTCCATGTATAAAAATTGATATTATTATACTGGAGCAAAACTAGTTTGTTTGAAATAAAGTATCACTGTAATATGTCTAAATAGATGTTCAATCGCTCCTAAAACCAGAAAATACTATGGTACTTCAAAAAATTGCCCCAGTATGACAGGACTAAAACCTGTGCTGTTTTGGACCAGTGCTTTTGAACAGCATATAGTTTTTATTAAGGGTTGTTTTTGTGCTAATTTTTTTGTGGTTCTCAGATGCCTTCCGAACATGGATCTGTGATTTTAGTTTGATAATGAATGAAAAAAGAATTTAAAAACATAGTTTTAGAAATTGTGCAGTTTAATTATTGCTCACTGAGATACTTCTGTCATAAGATAGGCAAGTCTTGAAGGTCTTGTTGGACTTTCTCTTATTATCATGGTTGGCACATGAGGTGCCATGACAGACTTCTGTAATTAAGAGAATTTTATTATCAGGCTGTTGTAAAATTTCTATTGTTCAGTTGTCCATTTTCTCCTACATAAATATCTGTCCTGAAAGAGATACAAGATGAAACAAACAACAAAATGACAGAGAAAGTGTATTTAATGAACTGAATTAGTGAAGCAAAATGGAACTTCAGTAACCCAGGGGGATCAGTGATGAGGTAGAAAACCTTTTTACCTTTATGTAATTGGTTTGAATCAAGCCCAAGTCAATACAGAACAAAAGTTCCTAATGTCTATACGGGGTCTCAAGAAAATGAATCCAAATTAACTTTGAAAAGGGACTAGCTAAACTACATTACATCCTTTTATGGACACTCTTAATTGAAGTTACAGTGGCCTTGATTCAATTTAGCTTAAATTAAATTCTAAATAAGAATGTCCACACTAAGATTTAATGCAATAGAATTAACCCACTTAAAAGTTAATTCCAATTAAAATTCTAGAATGTTTCTGGGTGCACTAAAACCAAGCTGTATTGTGGTGGCTTTTATTGAAAGAATTTTAGCTCATTGTGAATAGTTCATAGATTGCTCCTATTAATACAACTGTGAACAGTTTGAACAGAGAAGTTAGGATTGCTCTGTCCTCATCGCCCTTGGAGTGACTCTCTGGAGTAGCATCCAGGGAGAGGACAACAAAGTAGTATAATTCCTCTTAAGATATCTAAGTTTGTCCTAAGGAAATATTCATTACATATTATCTGATGTTTTCTATCATTTTACTGTGAAATTAGTTTTACTGAGGATACAAACTGCAAATGATGCTTAAAATTATATTTATAAATAAAGAGAAATAGAAAACTGATTGAGATTCAAAATATCTTAATTTCTAGCTAAATTGCAAATATTTTTGCTTGTACCAATGTGCACTCAAATTCTCATTTTTAAAAGGTTTATTTCATGTTCTTTTCTTTTACCTGATGTTAAAGAGAAAATTTTAAACCTTAGGAAGAAATGAGAGAGGAAACATGAAATCATGCTGGAAAATGAGGTGGGTGAAATAAAGCTGGTTTCTGTATAACAAAATGAAAGACAAGAAGAAAAAGGCAGACTGGGTCAAACTCACCCTTGATTGAAATCCACTGAAATCAGTGGTGATTCAGGAGGATTGAATGTGTCCAATCACATTTAGGTCTTTCAGATCAGTGTCTTAGTGATTCAGTTGAGTCTTAAAAGGCTTGCAGGAGAGAACTAGGAAGTGTCTGCGGTACAGCAATATCCTCTCTGCCTCGTACACTTGAATGCTTCAAGGGGACACAGAACTATGTCCCAGAACAAAACAGTGAAACATGCAAAGAAAAGAATAATTTGCATTGTGAGTGTTTTGATTGTCTGGTCTCATGAGTAATCAGTTTGCATTTCAGGGCTGTCTATCTAGCCTGCTTTGGCCTCCACTGTATTTAACTAAAAATAAAATAAAAAACAAATAGATAAAAACTGCTGGGGTTTGAAACCTCACAGGATTTTAGACATTATTGCAATGGCTCCCTTAACTGCTGTTGAAACTTTTAAAGTCCTATAGCAATGAAAAGGGAAAACTGATTTTGAACAATGTAGATAAAGTTACCCAGTTCTATAGTCATAGACATGGGGTTTCATTGTAGATCAATCTATTAGAAAAAAGCCAAACACCTCTGACCAGAGTCAATCCATGAAGAAATAAAAAATAAGATTAGGAAAAGGAAACCATTTTAAAATGGCAAACCTACTGTAAACCGTTTAATTGATTTTTCATGATACATTGTAGTTGCCTGTTAAGATCATAGCATGTGTTCCTTTGTTAATGACAAAAGCATCCCATGGAAAAAGAGAATGGTGTCATTGTACTGTGTAGGGGCATGAAACAGCATGCAAACTGCTTGCACTGCTCTTCAACTGAGAGCTCAAGTCCTTGAGGGTTCAGCCAGGTGGAAAGGTATTTCCAGAGAGGAAAGAGGGGAGGTGAAGTGGGCAGGAGATTATGGTGAGTGAATCCCTGGCAATGTAGTTCCATTGGCCCAACCCTGCACAGCCATATGGGGACACACATGTGAGGCTGCTGGAGCATTTGCAGAGCAGATGTTGGTAGAGCATTTCTGACCCCGGTGGAACTCCCTGCCCACAGCTCAGTCTCTATTCCGGGATGAAGGCTAACCCTCGTGTGTTTCAGTACTTTGTGGAGCTAAAGCATATTGTGTGCGTGTCTACCCTGAAATTCCCTTGGCTGCTTCTGCTGCCCTTGCTGCCAAAAGGGGATCAGTCTCAGGCCCTCGGAGCATTCAGAGTTCCTGAAAAGAGAGTCAAAAGAGTTACTTCTGCATAAGGTCGTCCTGGGATTTGGACCTATTTTTACTGCTGTACTCCAAGCTCTGTTCCATACAGAAACTATTTTCAATTCTCTGGTGCTGATGCTACCGGAAGAGACTTCCCAGCATAATTAGCTGCTTGACGCACCTAGCTCCTCTTCACATGCTTGGAAATCTGCTGTTTAATTTGCAACTGTAGAGTGGCTTGTTCTCTGAAAAAATGCAGATATCATTGCAAAGGGTTTTTCCCTCAGAAAACCTCTTTAAAAGGGTGTAAGGTACAGCGGACATAACTGTGCTATATAGAGTGAAGCAGAGATGATTTTCTGAATGCGTCCACATATTTGTCAACTTGAAAAAAATTGAAAAAAGTGATTTGAATGCTTCTCATCCTGAAATTTTCTGGGACATGGCTGAGGGAAAGCTTTTGTGATTTAACAGTTCTTCAGCTGAGACTTAACTGTGATGAATTTGTGATGATGTAATTTTACTGTGATAGTTTAAACACCTGATTCTTGATAAATTCTGTCTGTATTTTCAGTGCAGCACATATCACATCTCAATTTTTTTCATGGCAGGGGTACAGCATGAACCAAAGTGTGCTACATCATACTGTATCTTAAACCATATATTGGGATAAAGTCATGGCCTTTGCACTGCACAGCTCTGCTGCTGAGACAGTTTTTCATAGACCCACAGACAAGACAGAAAGCAAAGCATGAGTTGCCAACAGCAACTAAACTGCCAGCTAAGGGTCACTGGAGCTTGGGGTCACTGGAGCTTGGGGAAATATCTTTGCCACCTGCCATACCTCATTAGGCAGATCTTTGCAAATGGCGTGGAAGTTCTCTTTTGTTATCAAAGATCCCCATTACAGGAAAATCCTTCAGCAATCAGAGGGAGCACAGTCACCTTCTCCTGGTAGTATAGCAAAAGGAGAACAAAGCACATCAGACCCAAGACCTCATTACAAAAAAAAAAAAAGAGGTAATATAACAAGGCCCATAAAGAAGGCACCTCTGCAGACACATTTGGCAAAGTTACATTTCAATAGGGTAACCACGGCATCCTCCAAGCTGTCCCTGAGGAAAGTTGCACTGTGCTTAGCTGCAGAGGTAGATTAACTCTGTCATTCCTTGCTTCATCTTCTGTACTGGACCTTAAGAGGGCAGAGCTTTTAGCTCAGAGGAAAATGTGTAGTACATTGAGAGTAACAGAGAGTCAGATAAGCTATAGAGAGGAGAACATGCACATCAAATGCCAATTTCAAAAAAGAGATTTTTTTATTTCCGTGAAAATAGAAAACAAAATGAACAGCTCTCCATATATGTCTGGGCCATAAAGAGAACATACATTATTGTGCTAAAAAACCAGATGACTGTGGTAATTAGAGCAGTGCCACAGACAGACTAAAGGCCATGTTTGGAAACACTTTTGATAATTGTACTGTGTGTAGGGAACCAACTGTGCAGTAAGGAAATTCTTAACATTTTAAACTAAATTTTTAGTCTATACAGCAGAGGGCACTAGTGATATTGAATTGACTGTAGAGTTGCTATTTTGATACTAGAAAAATGAAAAAAAATAATACTTAGAAGACAAAGAGGTGTCAACAAGGACTAAAGAAGATGGTTGATGATCTGTGTTCCATGTGCGGGCTTGTAAAGCTAAACCTTCAGTGTTTCTAGCATAAATAGGAATGGAATAGCAAATTACTCTAGTACAGAGCTCCAGATGGATCTTTATGTAAAGCCCATTAAAATATTTCCATAACACCCTTCAAGGCTTTAAATTAATTTTCCACTGTTATTTTATGCTGGCTAATTTTTTTCCAGGGTGTTTACAAGATATTTATGATTTAAAATTGCCCTGATATGAAATACCTGCATCAAGAGTTCCTAATTATTTAAGCTCTAAGTCCTTAATAACAGCCAATACAAAAGAAGGGATCTTTTTACTACATTCTTCCAGCCACCAGGAATCTTACTGCCATATTTCAGCCTCATGCAAACCTCAGTAGATGGAAGTGAGGATTAGCAAGGTATTGCCTAGTATATTTTCTGCTGGTCATGGTCACTTTTTTGGATCATCATCTCCCCTGTACTTTAGCAGCACCAAGTCCACTTAGTGTAGTCTTGTCCTAAAAACAGGAGCCATTTTGCTTCCTGTACTAACAAAGAACGGGGCAAAAAACCAAGTAATATAAATAAGTCCAAAGTTAAATCAAATGGTGATTGCAAAAGCTAAGATTTGCTCTCACTGCCTCCTGGAAAATGTTGCAGAGGGATGGCAATATAGATATTCTGTACTTATATATTAAGCAAGATACGGCTTAGACACAGAAAGATCAAACATACCAATACATGTGAAAACGTATCTAGAACTTTGTATTCACATATCACAAAATGTCACAAATCCTGTCTTCAGAATTATAGACTCAGAGAAGCTATCAATTAGTCAGTAACCAAACTTGTATTTGAAGTATGCACAGATTTGAATTTTACGGAAACCTGTCGGTGTCAGATTTCCCTGGAGGTCTTTGATAGATGGTTGTACTGAGGCATATGTTTGATTGAGACATCCCTAGCACAGGACCAGGGAGAACAGTAAATGTAAAAGCCACAGGCGATTTTGGCTCAAGAAAAAAGCTGTTCCTTGTGAATGATTCATTGTTTCAGTCAATAACCAAAAATAGGAAGGATATAGGGAATTTGTCATAAGAAGATAAAAGCATTTCTTCAAAAATCTTTTTGCAACTGAGACATGTAAACACTTTGGTTTGGGTTAGACAACATTTACTGATCAGTCTCATAACAGGGTAATTTATTTGTTATAATAATGTACTCAAGTAAATTTTTTTTTTTTTTTCGCCCATGGAGCATATGTGTAGTGATGAAAAGGGAAGATTTTCTGGATGAAGAACTAGGTAAAGGAAATGTTGGGAGATACCCTCAGGTTCAAGTAATTGGAACAGGAGAAAAGTGCCTTGGAGTACTTGCAGCACGGCTTGGGATCCTCAGCTTCAGGGAGGCTAGAAAAGAGCAGCTGAAGGGACTTGGTGCATTCAGAGCCTGATGTTGAGGGTGCATGCTCTCCCATGGCCTTTCTTATTTCTCTGTACTTTTTTGTTCTACGAATGTTGTAGTTTTCCTGGTCCCTCAGGGAATCCAGGATACAGGACTGAGACCAGACAATGACAAAAAGATAGAGAAACTATATGACATCCTACAAAGCTGGTCTTTAGTAGTGAATTGGTCTAAGATTCCTGTGCCTCTGCAAGCCCAATGTGCTGCCTGTGCCTCACCAGCCTTGTACACAAGGATAACTGGCAGTTCTGAAGGCAGACATAGCAGTGTTCTCATGCCAGTTTCAGTAAAGACAAAAATATTGCGCCAGTGCAATGGTAAAATAATTAGTTTGTTGTTTTTCTGTGTCTGTTTTATTGCTTGTTAATGGAATTCATTATTCACTCCAAGTCCTTAGGATATAAGTTTTAGAAGAATTTTGAAAATGAGAAAGGAAAAACAAATTAATGCACAAAAAAAAATTTTAAAAGGGTGATAAAAATGCTAATACAATCACTTAACTATCACAGATGATGGTTAATTACTATTCAGCAAAATTCATGGATCACAGGTCTTAACTAAGAACCCTAAAATTGATATAAGGCACTAATAGAATTCTTTTGACCTCAACGGCAGGTTTTTCTTCATAACTGTGTAAGAAAGATGGGAACTATGGCCTTTTCACCTGCTTTTTGAGTGCAGTTTTACTGCAGATGGACTTTTGCAAGCAAACTTGAATTTTAGTGATGGGAGTGTTTTTCCATACATCCTGTTCAGCACCTCTGAAGAGATAAGTGACCTTGTGAGCCTGCAGTGAAAAGGAAGGTGTGTAGAGCAGCGACCCCTCATCTAGTCTAGTACATTATCCTGTAGCTGATGTTCAGGAGTGCAGGTGTTGGCAGAGGGAAGGGATGGAGGGGTGGGAGCAGTAACATCTAACACTACAGCCGCAGGGTTCTCCAGAGTCATGGGACAGAAGTGTAAGCTGCAGAGACAGAAGTGACTTGCTCAAGGTTGCAAAACACATTAGTTTCATGAATCTTTCATAACAAGAATGATGTTTTATAAATAGCACATATAGAGAGATCAAACATACAGATATAGCCCAGAATTTCTAGTTCTCTTCACAGTTTTTTAACCATTCTCTTGGCTTTTTCTGCAGTAAATTATTAAAAATGAGATGAGAACACTTGCTAGCTCTGAACCCTTATAACAGTTTTTTTTAAAATGCAGAAATGAATTCTCAAAAACACATTGTCTGAATATACAATTAGAAAAAAAAAGTTTCATTAAGTGAATTGCTGTGAGATGAAAGTTAATATATTTTTCCTGGTTTGGTGGTTTTTTTTGATGGGGTTTTTTTTCAACTTTTTTTTTTTTTTAAGAAAGGTCTCTATTTTTTACAAAAAATGAATCAGTTTGGAGTCTGGAGTGGAAAACTGTTGCCTTATGGTATTTTGTTTTAATGAATATATATGTACTATCCATCTGGGTGCTCTGGGTTATAAATATACTTTAAACTTGCTGTAATTTCTAAGACTTCACTTTTGGCTGATTTATAAGAAATTTCATTAATCTCGGCAACAGAGGAATCTTGAACTGAGCAGCAGATTGGAAACGAACTGAAGGCTGGGGACTATAAAAACTGCCACACATGTATCAGTACTGAAGTTCTTAAAATGGTAATGACCATTTGTAGTGTGAAGGTCTTTTTTCCCTTTGCAGTAAGAATTTTTTGGGAATTTTTTCAAGGTGCCAATGAAACTGCCAACCTTGCAGCTACAGGGATATTTTTCAGCATTTAAATAAATGGCTATTCTCATTTCTGTGTTCAGTACATATTTGCTAATGAGTGTTTCTCTGCTGCTGGTGCCAAACAAAAGAATTGAAGAGGCCATATCATTAAATTGGATGATGCTCAGTATGCTTCTTTATTTAAATTTTTTAATTTTTTTAATTCTTATAGGCAAGATCTTGCCCTGTCATCTGCATGACAGTCAGTTTTAGAGATTTACTTCTAGCTAAACTCTGATTCAGGAGTCATGTTTGTATAGACAGAGATTTTTACCCAATCCAGAAACTTGCTTTTCATATTATCTGTTCTCTTTCAACATGTAAAAAAGGTTAACACCTTGAATACTCTGATAATTCCTATCTTAGTAGATTCTTATGTTGTTAACTTTTGCCTTTGGAGATGCTTGTCCTTTCTTTCAACTCTCCCCTGAGTTACATTTCTTTTAGGTATTCATTGTGATTGAACTTCTTATCTGCCATCCACCTGTATACAGTGTACATTGGAATGTGCAGGAGAACTAATGTATGGCTATTTCTTATCTCATTGCCAGTTGCAGCTGACATACATATCTGTACGGAAAAGTAATATTAGAAATTCTATACTTGCTCTCACTATCGAGTTTCAAGAAATTGGTAGAGTTGACTGAAAGGACTTGAAAAGCCTTTGTTGAGAGAACACAATTATTTGAGATTAATTTAATGTTATCCTTCTCATTTCTTCCTTTCTTTCAGACGATTCAAACTCCAGAAGGACCAACACCAAATAAATTATGAATGTTGAACAAGATGACCTTACATCCACAGCAGATAATGATAGGTCCTAGGTTTAACAGGGCCCTATTTGACCCCCTGCTTGTGGTGCTGTTGGCTCTTCAGCTTCTTGTGGTGGCTGGTCTAGTGAGGGCCCAAACTTGCCCTTCTGTCTGCTCCTGCAGCAACCAGTTCAGTAAAGTGATTTGTGTACGGAAAAATCTTAGAGACGTGCCAGACGGCATCTCCACCAACACCCGGCTACTCAATCTCCATGAGAACCAGATTCAAATCATTAAAGTTAATAGCTTCAAGCATCTGAGGCACCTAGAAATCCTGCAGCTCAGCAGGAATCACATCAGAACAATTGAAATAGGGGCTTTCAATGGTCTGGCCAATCTCAACACTTTGGAACTCTTTGACAATCGTCTGACCACTATCCCAAATGGGGCTTTTGTATACCTATCAAAACTGAAGGAACTGTGGTTGAGAAACAACCCCATTGAGAGCATCCCTTCTTATGCTTTTAACAGAATCCCTTCTCTCCGGAGGTTGGATTTGGGGGAATTGAAAAGGCTTTCATACATCTCAGAAGGTGCCTTTGAAGGTCTGTCCAACTTGAGGTATTTGAACCTTGCCATGTGCAATCTTCGAGAGATTCCTAACCTTACTCCACTTGTAAAACTGGATGAGTTAGATCTTTCTGGGAATCATCTGACTGCCATCCGGCCAGGTTCTTTCCAAGGGTTGATGCATCTTCAGAAATTGTGGATGATACAGTCCCAGATTCAAGTGATAGAAAGAAATGCTTTTGATAACCTTCAGTCACTTGTAGAGATCAACCTGGCACACAACAATCTAACACTACTGCCTCATGACCTGTTCACACCGCTCCGCCTAGAAAGGATCCACTTGCATCACAATCCTTGGAACTGCAACTGTGATATCCTTTGGCTCAGCTGGTGGATTAAAGACAAGGCACCCTCCAACACTGCATGCTGTGCCCGTTGCCACACGCCCCCCAGTTTAAAAGGAAGATACATTGGTGAGCTGGACCTGAATTACTTCACATGTTATGCTCCAGTCATAGTGGAGCCACCAGCAGACCTCAACGTCACAGAAGGCATGGCTGCAGAGATGAAATGCCGGGCATCGACCTCCCTGACCTCCGTATCTTGGATTACTCCAAATGGATCTGTAATGACACATGGGGCATACAGAGTTCGGATTGCTGTGCTCAGTGATGGCACATTAAATTTTACCAAGGTAACTGTGCAAGACACGGGTTTGTACACATGCATGGTGAGTAACTCTGTCGGGAATACCACGGCTTCTGCCACGCTGAATGTGACTGCCCTGGATAACCCTGGTTACACGTACTTTTCAACCGTCACAGTAGAGACTGTGGAACCTTCTCAGGATGAGGCACAGACCACAGAGCAGGTTGGGCCCACACCAGTTACCAACTGGGAAACCATTAACATGACAACCTCACTCACTCCACAGAGCACAAGATCAACAGAAAAAACGTTCACCATTCCTGTGACGGACGCAAACAACGGGATCCCAGGAATAGATGAGGTTATGAAGACTACCAAAATCATAATTGGTTGTTTTGTGGCTATCACTCTCATGGCTGCTGTGATGCTGGTAATTTTCTACAAAATGAGGAAACAGCATCACCGGCAGAGCCATCATGCTCCAACACGGACTGTAGAGATCATTAATGTGGATGATGAGCTTACAGGTGACACACCCATAGAGAGTCATTTGCCCATGCCAGCAATAGAGCATGAGCACTTAAATCACTATAACTCTTATAAATCTCCTTTCAACCACACAACAACAGTTAACACAATAAATTCAATACACAGTTCAGTGCATGAACCGTTATTGATCCGAATGAACTCGAAAGACAATGTTCAAGAGACTCAAATCTAAAACATTTATGACATTAAGGGGTGGGGTGGGGGGACAACAAAAGATGGTTTATAAAACAAATGACACAAATGACTGGGCTAAATCTACTGTTTCAAAAGTGTCTTTACAAAGAAAAAGAAATTTATTTATTAAAAATTCTATTGTGATCTAAAGCAGACAAAATTAAGTGTATTCCTCAGAACCTGTTTTTGCTGCAGTTATTTACCCTCCTCGTTCCCGTTTTCCTGCCCAACCTACCCTGACTCCCATTTGCCATATTTTTCATAGGAGATCTTGATTCCCTAAAAGAACTGATCTAGGAAATTTTGTAAGAATTCTGTTACACTTTGGGAATTTTTATGGTGAATTCTAGTGGTGAGATTCGGTCTATTTTGTCACTTTCTCTTTTTTCTTTTGTTTTCTCATGCCCTTTTTGAAATTATTCAACAGAGAATGGAGTAATAACAGTAACTTTGCAAGTGAGAAAAACAAGTAAACCTTTTTTTCTCCATGTAATGATTTGCTCTGTACTTACCGAAAGCACCATTCTGTGAAAAAAAATGGAAAAAAAGTAAAAAAAATCAAACCAAAAATTAATTTACTTGTGAAAGCCTATAAAACCCATGATCTTTTGAGCAATTCTAGAACCAGAATTTGTAGTTCAAACACTAAACTAAGATTATAAATAAAATGTTGTTTTTTTTCTGTACTTGGATATAGCTTATTCTTAGTGTGGCTTTAAACATCAGAAGTTTGTTAAAATTCTTATGATAATCTGCTCTGATGGTCCAAAACACAATCACTTTAAAGAGAATAATTAAATCATTTTGGATCATTACTGAAGGATATCACAGTTTTCATTTTAGTTTGTGAAAACAACATACTGGCAAACAAGGGTGTTTGATTTCTAATGCAAGATTGAGATCGTCCCTTCTAATGGTGTGTGCAATTATCTCTATTATATCACAAGATACTTTTCACAATGCCAGAAAAAGTTTTGCAAGGAACTTCAGTTGCCTCCGAATTTATTAGACAAAACTAAAAACCTTTTTCTGTTTTTTTTATTATTTATTACTGTCAATAAGAAAATACTGTCAATAAGAAAACCACCAAAGCTAGTGGTTTCCAGTTCAGTTGTTCTGGGACTTCTAGGCACAAATATGAAAGAAGCTTAGCCATAAAAATACCTGTAATAAGAACTGTATCCCTATGTGCAAAATCAAATCAACATGCTCTTCATGGAGTAAATCACAGGTAAAAATCTGAGGATTTTGGTTTAAAGAATAGAAAGAACAAAGTCAGATAAATCAGAGGATATTTTAAGTTACTGTAATTTGCACGACAATTAGACTCCCTGTAGAGCACCCAGTTTCCATTAATTTAAACTCAGACTCATGTACCAAAGGAAAATGCATACCCTCTGCCTTTCTGTTTATATACATTCTCTGGATTTAGCTTATTGGTATAGGACTGGTGTATACTGTGCTTGCTGAAAGCTAAAAGGAAGGCTTTCCATAAGAAAACCCACTTCAGGACTTTGTGTTCTTCCAAGCAGAAGTTCTACCAAATTAAACTTTATGCATTGGCAGCTGAACAGAAGCATTTTAAGATTATTCAAATTAGGACAAAAAAAAGAATCTTGTATATGATTTCTGAATGCCTTTTCACCTGTTTTCTTTCTTAACCACCCTTACTGAGGGTTTCTGGGGCCTTGTGCTAGGTAAATAAAATTCTTAGCAAAATCTGTTTGGATCTTTCTAGTATGGAATAGCATGCAGGATGAAGACCCCACTGAAAAATATACTTCTATTCTGTAAGTTTAAGATGGAATTCTGATAGTTTGAGGAGGTAAACATCTCCTGTTGGATGCACAATTCTCAAGGTTGCAAGTGAATGTTGTAGTACAAAGGCCTGATTTAAAGAGGACTCAGTGGAGATAGGTGACAATGAATCACACCCTGCAAGGAGTCTGATAAGTATAATACCGAATGAAACTCAAAGTTCTATAACAATCTCTAAGAAACATTTGGCAAGGCATTATCCTTTGATGTGCTACACGAAAAATAATATCAACTCAAAGGGAATTTTAATAGAGGGCAAAGATGGACCTGAATGTAAAATATTGCAGCTGGGTTTCTTAGGTTTCCCTGTTTCTTCAAAGTGCAATTGAATATTTCATTGGTGATTTCTTTTAAGCATTGTGATAGATTCTGTACAAAATTACTACAGTTGCACATTCCTATGTATTCTTTGCCCACCTGGCTAGGAACAGTCTGTTCATGGCCAATCTAATCTGAAAATTGAAAAAAAAATTAAATTCAGGAAACCTAAATCTGGACAATTTAAATCTGTAATTAATGCATTTATGTTAACAAATTATGGCTACGCTAACCAATATTTGTGAAAGCAGTTATGGTCAACATGGTTTTATAAGCACGTAGTATTTTACTAACCCCTAAAATAGGTTAGTAGGAGGCCTATAAGAAAACAGATATAGTTACTGTCAAGTACAACACTGGGTCAGTGACAATCTTTGATCCTTTTTGCAGTAATACAAAATACTGTCAGTGACTGTTTTAAACAATATATTCATTCTTACTGAGTGTTAATCTAGTTTTATTGGCTAATCAAAAAAACAGATATTTCTGCTTGCTCATAATAATCATAAAGGAACATCATTGGGGTGTGTTTGTTTGGGTAAGTATATATCTGTTACATGTCAGTGATATTAGGTGTGATTTTCCCATCATGTTCCCTATCCTTCTTGGAACCACAGATATTATTTCTGATTCCTTCCTACTTCTACAAAACACTCAGTACTTTTGCAGGTGAATTAAATACCACAGTTAGCAAAGATCACAGTTTAAATTATGAACTGAGATCTGTAATAAAGTAAATCGAGTGCCGTGCTCTCTAGTTTTGATGCTCAAATCACATGCCAATGCCTCCTGTTACTGCTCCAGAGACAACAATGTTAAGAAGCCTCTATCTCCTGTATGACAGAGCATAACTGACAGAAATTCTAATGAAATTTCTCTTGCAGGTGACCACATTGTGTGTGATGTAAAGCGATTGTGCAAAAAAATTTGTGTTCTTGATTATGATCTATCACTTCCTAGTGGGCTCATGAGAAATGATGAATTGTTCAGTTCGTTTGATGGAGTTTGAAGATGTTTATCTGCTGTCCTGTGCAAACAGAAATTGCAAAGCATTTTCTTTCTTGAATATTCATCAAGTCTTGCGAATCTTGCCATATGAAGAAATAACAGGCGTAAAAGCAAACCAAGTCAGTTCCATTCAATTCATCATAGAAGATGGACATTTTATTTTCCTTCCAAAAGGGCTGAATGTATGAAAAGTAATAGATTAATTGTATTTTTTGCTAAAATATTCTAACACATTAAAAATTATATTTGTTTCAAGATTCCCTGTCCCCACTGGCCCAGGTTAATCACAGAATTAGAGAACAGACAAGTAAATCAATATTGTACTTTATTATCCCAGCTTTTTAGTCTTATGAAAATGTTTCATAACAGCTGTTACAAGCTTTTGTATGTCAGGTAGACCATTAATATAGTCTTTTCAACAAGGGACGTGGAAAATCTCTTCAACTTTTTCACCCCTATCTAAAGGTTATATTCCATTTTTACATGACCTAAATACATTATTTTTGAATTTCACACTGTTTTTCTTTAAGTCCAGAAGGTGAAGGTCTAAGAAATATTAGGAACTACCTTGCAATTTCATACCAAAAGAAGTAAATGAAGAAATAATTTATCCTTATCTTCTAGATGTAATAAATGCAGTTAGGCTTTAGTTCCTGGGTTTCTGTTTTTCTTAGTAGAACAATTTAATTTATCTTTTTCTCATTTGTGCAGGTGTTGCCAAGAAAAGTCTCATTTCTAAAATTTAATCTGCAGTTAGTCCAAAGGTAGTGGTGGACATTTTATTACAGAGGTGATATTATACATTAGTATTATAAAAAACTAACACATGGAGCCACCACTATTAACAGAGCAGCGGTTCATCAGCAGAAGATGAGCTTGGGTAAATTCTGTGAAACCTACCAGGTAAATCTGCAATTCCTGTTAGCCCTGCAACCTCTCTTATGGCTTGCTGGTGCCTTGTGAGAACACTGTGGTTGTATCTAGTTTGTGGATGGAAGAGCACAGCAGGGCAGAAGAGATTTGGGTTGGGAATAGCTTCATTGACTGCTCCCCACTTAAGAGCATAGATGCAGCAGTAATCAGCATAACAGCTAATGGCTCAGGTCCAGACAGTGTATTATTAGAAATGAGGAATTTTTTTTTATTTGTTTACCACATTTAATCACAAGTTGGTTGTAAGGCTTAATGCATACTAAACAATGGGAAACTTGAAGAATAAAAAAAGTCACGGATTTACAGTGTAAGTTTTACACAAATGGTAAAATCATGCTTTGAAAAAATATATGAATATTGGTTTGATTGACTCTAGGTTAGGTTTTTTCAGTGTTAACTTGATTAAGGCAGTCTCAAGCTGTGTCAAGGGAAATATAGGTTGGATATTAGGAAGAAGTTTTTTACAGAAAGAGTGATAAAATTCTGGAATGGCCTGCCTGGGGAGGTGGTGGAGTCACCACCCCTGAATGTGTTTAAAAAATGATTGGATATGGCACTTGGTGCTATGGTTTAGTTGAGGTGTTAGGGCATGTGTTGGACTCGATGATCTTTAAGGTCTCTGCCAAACTAGTCATTCTGTGAATTCTGTGAAGACAAATGAAATCTGTACTTCAATAGTTACATGTTATTTATTTTAATAAGAATAAACTATGATTTTGTTAGGTGAGAAATATGTAAGGAAATATTTAGTTTAATTTGTCTTGGTTTTACTCCTTCCTCTCATGTTTATAACGTACACCCAGATTGTCTGGTAATCAGCTCTCCAAGGGGCCAAATCAGTGAATTCTGACTGACTTTCATAAGAGATATCTTTCATGTAGTGTAACTCCAGTGAGGTATGAAATTTTGGAATGAGGGGGAGACACTGAATTGATTACATCCTCAGGTGATATTATGATCATCTTTTGTAAAATAAGAAAGAGAAAAATAGTTTGTAATTTTTGAGAACTTTGAAAAGAAAATATATTTTTTTAAGATAGAAATTCTTAGCAGAAAAAAAACCCAACAAGCCAGAATAAATTAGATTATTATTGGACTTGAAAGGAACAGTAAGATGTAATGTTCAAAGCAAGAAGTGGGAGCTATATATCCTAGATAATCTTTACATCTTTTCTATCAGCACAATTTGCAAACTCAAAAATATTTGCTTTTTTGTGTATCATGAAGCTTCTACAAGGATTCTAACTGCTTTATCCATACTTTCCTGTTTTCTTCTAGCATTTTGCAGTACATGCATGATAAAATCTGGGCTTTCAACTCTGCAACAAGTTCTCACACAGAGTGTGAAAGGAAATTCTCTTAAATCATCCAAATTCCACTTATTGGAGGTGCATGTCTGGTACTCTCTGGGGCTCTTTTCAGTCTACTTGAAATGTCTTGTGCAACGAGAGGTTTCTTAGTTTCTTTGATTCTCTGCTATTATAGCAATATATGATTAATATCTTAGTTTGGAGAAGTTTTTGCAGGGATTATATTTTCATCAAATTTTAAATATAAACTGCAATTTCATTTTATTTTAGTAAAACATTTTGAACTCTATTGACTTGAAAAAATACTTTTGTTTGTTTCACAGCAGATTAGTTAAATGCAAATAAATTTCAAAAATGAAAAGTGAAAAAAAAATTTGAAAGAGAAACTATCTTGGAATGCTCTGCATGCAGATGGGGTCTGTATATATGTATTATTTCAAAAATGACTCTACAGGTGAGTTTAAAAGAATAAAGGAAGATATTTATAAAAAAGAAAATAAAGGAAAATAAATGAGCCAAGAGAGAATCTAGTAAACAGAACTGGAGTTAGTGGACCACAGAATTAATCCAACCCCTATAACTAATTTAATTCCATAAGATGTTATTAAATTTGATTCAATTGCTCATTTAATTCCTCAAAAGGACAGTTAGTTGTCTAAAAAAAGGAGGTGGAAAGATAAGTTCTGGTTTTGTCACTACCCTCATAATATCAAGCAGGTTTTCCCTTTCCTTGCCCTCCTGGGCTTGCTATTGCTGTTGAGCTGTTCAATTCCCATTTTCTGCAACTGCCTTCCCGAGGCACCCACCCATCCAGCCTGTGTTGGGAGTGAATTCCAATGGTCAGTGAGACAAGCACAGGTCAGTGTTGTGCTCCTAAAGCAGGGCCCCTGCAGTACTTGGTGTTTTAGTTCCCTAATTCCTAAACAACTCATTCCTATCTGATAACACAAAGTAGTTTCATAAATAATGCATAAGTTTTGGATATTGTATATAAGATTAAGGCTGTTGATCACATGCCATGTGTTAATCTATCTTCCACGTTGAAAGAGTATTTTTTTTTCCTGTTGGAATATATGTTTCTTGTGATGAAGAAAGATCAAAATCAAGAATTTGATAAAATTATAAAGACTTGAAAGAATTATCAATGCTGTTGAATATTAAGACTATAAAAGGATTATGAATTGTATAAAACTACAATTAAGAAACAAAAAAAGGCAGTAAATAGAAATGCTCTAAGATTCGTACAAAACAAATACCTAAATAAAGTTATCATGACCTTAACAGACTGAATAAAACAAAGGAACTGACAACTTTGATGGCTTTTGCTAAAACTTCCTGGGCAGAGATTGTTCTGTTCTCCTATTTTTATTTTCTAAATAAATTCTATTTCTTATGTCGGGAGTGTTTCCATCAGGATAGACATGTGTAATTATTGTTGGAAATATTGTCCCCTCCTGTTTCTATCTGGAGAAACACTGGTTCTGGATGTTTATTTTTTCAACTCCCTGCTGATTTCTGACACTCCTGTGGGGAAGCAATCAATTCTGTACTGCAAAAAGCTTTTGTCCACATAACACAACAATAACATAATAAAGAGCTGAACTTAGCAATGAAGAATAAAATAAAATGCAGCAGTAATGATGAGGGAAGTGTCCCGAGAAAACAAACATTACAGGAGGAGAAAAAATATATTGAAAAGATGAAGGAAGTTGAGGGAGAGTGTGAAGCTATGCTTTCCTTCTCATTTTGTGCACTGTGTTCCTTGGTATAGCTGGATCATATTTGAATCCATTGATTAATTAATTTTAAATTCATCACACTGGAAACTCTTTTAGAGATTATTTTAAAAGTAATAAAAGCAAAATTCCTTAGACTTGTGTGGGTCAAAAAAGTCACAGGGAACTATTTAAGTTGTTATGATGTTGTACTAGGACACTTAAAGATTACTGTAGCAAGAGATTTAAGTTGTAATTCTGAAAAATAAACTTTCATACTTTACAGGTAGAAAATAATTTCCCAAAAGAAAAAGTAGACATTTGGGAGAGCCCAATTGGCAATTTCTGCATGTACATATAATTTTAGCATTAACTTCTGCTGATTTTAAAATTGGATTTATAAAAATCAACCTGAAAGAAGCGCTGGAATGCATAGACTGGACAAAGATGGCACTAGTGAAAAAATTCATTTAGTAGAACTTCCATTTTTATCCTTTGAAGTTATTTTCAGTAATACAATATTTTTATTAGGAACTAAGAAGAAGCTCACATGTTTTCCCCTTTATCTCCTCAAGTGGGGATAACATTTTAGGGTATTAGAATTTTGGGGAAAAAAAAAAGAAAGATGCCTTGTGAAACACATGGTAATTTTGTAACATGCTTTTGTTTTGTTTTAAGTTGTTTTTTCTTGCCTTTACAAAATAATAGAAGGAAATTGTAAAATAGAAAAATTGTTTCTATGATGAAATTTCAGAAGGTTCAAGATATCCTTATTATTTTCACACAAAATTTATATGTCCCTACTGTTTTCTTAACTTCGTTCTAATTTGCTGGCACAAAAGGGTAGAAAGCCCAAATAAGTCTTCCTTATAATTTTTTCATGATCCTTTAGGTTATGAATATGCTGGGTTTTTTCACTAATCAAATTAATATTAAATGGATTTTATTATGTTTCATATTAGAAGCCTTTTCCTTTGTCTCTATTTACAGTTTCAATTTTTTTTCCTGTACCTTCAGTTTTCACTCAGCATATTTTTTAATTAAAAAGCTAAATCTTTTTAATTATGTATTTTCTCCATGATACAGGGTTGTAGGATGCTGTGTTTCATCCCAAACTTTCTGGTAGAATCTGGTCTCATTCAGTACCCTCATAGCATTTTTTGGTTGTACCACTCTCTGTCTCTAACTGAGAGTCAGTCTCTAGGAATTTTTCCTCGACACAAACTCAAAGTAAATGGAAGTGCAGAACAGTATGAGTGCCCAGCACTTGCTTTGAGCCTCAGCAGCACAACATGGTAAATTCAAACTATCCAGGTTTCTGTGGCAGTTGTGGCTTGGCTGCAGGACATCAGCAGAACAGCCTGCCCAGAGTGAGGTAATTAATATCTTGTGCATATCTTAACACAGGAAAATTTTACCTCTGAAGAGGAGAAGAATTATACTCTGTCTCCTCTGAAGTGCCTTTTAGAACCCAAGTGGAAAAAAAGCTGTTTGGTTTTTTGTTTGTTTTGAGGTGTTTTTTTTTTTAATTTAAAAATTCGGAAATCTATTTAAAGTTTAGATTACTGCAACCATATTTCATGCGTGGTTGATGGAGGTGCCACAAGACTGTCATTTAGCTGATATCACTGAAGAGTTGGATCAGCCTACTTCTAAATGGATTTTCCTTGTGCTGATCACAGATAATTACAGGTCTTTTTTTAAATACCTTTTAAGTACTGATAGCACAGCTATGGAAGCACATTGTTAGGAATGATGCCAAAATTTTACAGTTGTGCAAATTCATCACATCTAATCCACTGGTAGTGGTCTGTTGCTTTAGTTTAATTTTAAAGTTGTGGTCTGACATGTGTTGCTATATTGGTTCAGAAGGGGAAAATATTTTGTTCTTTTAAAATGTTAATTAAGTCCTAGGAGAATTGATGGGCTGAGAACCAAGTCTTTCACATTGCTTTGCTGTGACAGTGCTGCAGCTTTGATTTTAAGGGTATACCAGAACACATGAAAAGTGTTCATCCCTTCCAAGTCTTCTGGGACAGATGCAGTTCTCTGGGCATTTACTCTGAGATATAAACTCTATCAGACACATACCAGACACATTGCCAATAGGCCACAGGACATTCACCGTGGGGTAATAAGCATTGATACCTCTTGCTTCTGAGTTTGGCCTTGGGTTAAATTTCTGTATCTTCATTTAAGTTTCCATCAAGTGCTCTATCTTAGCGCAGCTGCAAAGTGTTTGATAGCTGCCAGCCTGTCTTTGCAGGGTAAGTTATGCAGAATTAGAAGTGTCATCACTCTGTGTCTGTTGTTCAGATACAAACTGCTCTGTCTCCATCCCCTATGGAATCTTCCAATAATCTTGTTTCTCTGCAATCCTAATTGTCATGATTAATTATTTTTATTCCATTTCATTTCTCAGGGTCTTTCCAAGGAATGGCACAAGTAATGGCAAGAAGAAAGAAGTTGGTGATTTTACTTCCAGAACATATGTGCATCCAGATAATCAGAGCAGCACAGAATGGCTTGGGTTGGAAGGGAGCTGATAGATCATCTAGGCCTATAGATCATCTAGTTCCATAGGCAGGGACAACGTTTGGGTAAAGCGCCCATGAAAAGTAGTACTACAAGAAACAGATCAGTCAAGACACAAAAGATTAGAAACAAATATAAGTCCATACTTTCCTCTATTGTAGACAGACACACACACACAAATATGCACACACAAACCCATTCCTTTTATGCTTTTCATCAGGTCTGCTCTGGAAAGCAATGCAGATTCAGAGGAAATGCAGTGCACTTCTCTTTGGGTGGTTAGGTTGCCCACTGGCATCTGTGGCAGAGGAGGAAAATGAGACAAAGAGGCTTTCACCAAAGGTGAAAGTTCTGGTGTGGACAAAGTCCCCCTATCCCTGAGGTAAGGGCTGACCCCATGTATACAGTGCAGTGAGTCTGGAGAATCTACTCTATTACAGGACAATATGGTTCCTCATGTATAAACAGTGGGAAAGAGTACTCAAGTTTATGTATCTGAAAGTGGGAGAAAGTGAATATCTCTTTCGGTAGTAATTCTAGTTTGCCACTGGTCTTTGTAATCAATATGAAAAAACTCTTCATTTCACTTTTTGTAGCAATTTTCCCTTTCGTGAAATGTGTTGGGAAACACAGACATGAAAAGCAGTGTTAATGCTGTTTCATTACTGCTGTTGCTCTCTTTGCTGGGGTTGGAGTATTTTTCTGTTCTTTTGTGTTTCTCAAGCATTAAACGCTCCTCTGAGAATTTCAAGTGAAAGGGTCAGTGAGTCACTGTCTCCAAGTAAAACTAACACAGGATTTTATGGTATTTGAAGGATATGGCATTTTTGCCTGTTGTGCACCTGTGACATCACTGCCGAGGGCATTGACAGTACAGTCATACAGAGTGAGATGTGAGCAAACAGTGGAACACCCTTGCTTCTCTTGTAGCTTTCTCAAACATTAGCTTTGACAGAAAGGGCAAAGCAATCAGTGATTCCATCCTCTTGGAAGAAAGTGAAGGGATGCAGGAGAGGTACAGGTACACATGGATGAAACAATCAGAACAGACTCAGAGATGGGGGGATGTATTTCATTTGGGAAAAGTTGTAGGAAATATCTTCTCTATTCCTCAGAAAAAGGCTTCTCTTGAATAAGTAAACTCTTGCAGATTGTTGTGGGTATTTTTTGCCCTTTAAGAGCACGTTCAGGCTTATCTGTTTCAATCTTATCTTAAATATGGACTGTGAAGTATTCCCTCTTCAAGAAAATTGATTCAACTAAAGGGCAGAAAGCCTTTATGGAAAGGAAACAACACATTAAACTAGAATTTAACTCTGTCTTGTAAACTGAGTGGAAATTCATGCTGACAGGGGTAAGGAGGAATTGCTGTCATTTACTGCTTCGCTAAATCTTTCCACTGGAGCCTTTCAGGCAGTTTACAAATACTTGTTCACAATTTCCCTCCTCTTCAGCTGTTAGAGGGAAGCTTCGATAAAGTCTGGGTTGTTTCCTCCCGATGTGGAGTGAGTGAGCTGAACACCTGGGCCATGGGGGTTCCTCTGCTGGGGCTTTTCCCCAGGATATATTGGGGCATATTTTGGGAGGGGAAGCTTGTGGATGGGAGGAGAAATAAGCCTGCTGAGACCCTGCAGGGATGTTGAGCTGAGCTGTGCCCTTCTGTGATGGAAAACCAGGTTTGCCAGGAATGCACAGGTGTTGCAGAGTTTGCAGCTAGCAGTGAGTCGAGTGAGGGACACACTGAGCTAGGGGAAGGAAATAGATTTGTAAATAGCTCTAGCATCAGATCTGTTTCCTTTTATCTGTTCAGACAACAAATTATTTTAGTATATATGAAGAAGCTTTAAAGTCTCTTATTTTTGTATTTTAAATAATTTTTCAAATCTTTGGGCTCAATGTGGACTCAGATCAAAGCTGAAAATAAACTGTTTTCTTTTTTTCCAAAGTAAAATGGCTAAGTGTAAAAAAGCAGTATAAATGCTGAAGAGAATGAGTGATTATGAAAGTTATTTGTATTTCAAAATTTTTTAAAATGTTAGTTGAATAATAAATTATTATCAGCAGAAGAGTCACTGAGTAAATCTTTCATAACCAGCACAGCTTAAACATTTTAATTGTATTTCTTTACCTGATGATTAAGCTTGCCTCATTGCTACTACCAGCAAATTGTTCTAATACCAAGAAGATATAATGAGGCAAAATTATGCATGACAACAGTAAAATTCTTTATTTTCTCAGACCAGCATAGGATAAAAATCTGGTGTAGATTTAAGGGGGAAATTTGACTTGTTGTCTTCTAATACTGTCCATTTCTAGGAGCAGGGGAAAGGGAAGTTATATTCTGTAGCTCTTTATTTCACTAACAAACAACCTCAAACCCAGAGAAAAATCTGGGGGATTGTGATCTTTTCCAAAGTGCCACAAGTTTTCCTGGCTCTCAAAACATTTTCCCAAAACGCAAAATATAAAAGTTTCTGGACAATGTAATTGAAGAAAAATAATTTTGAAACAGATTAAAAGTCACTAACAAAATATTTGCATCAGCATTTCAGTTCTTAATTTAGGAGAAGTGGGTTGTATGGTTAAAAAATTCTCTTTTTTTGCCATCATGAATGATTGTCTAGAAGAACAACATGTAAGCAAATATGGTGTTGCTGTTGTCATTGTCTAAGCGAGTTAAGATAGAAATGTCAATGACAAATGTGGGTAAGAATAGAACTTAGTTTTGCAGTGTTTCTTTTTTTGAGATAAATGAAAAATTTCATGTGATTTCACAAAATATCTGAGAGGATTTATTTTCGTTATAGTTATGGTTTTCTGGGGATTTTGCCAACTTAAGAGCATTCAGATGTAATTTTAATTAAAAAAACATTTTATTGAAAAACTGTCCATGAAGGAGACTAAGGAGTTGTCAGTTGTCTGTGGTTACTGAACTGTGAGAAAAGGGGACTTCATTACAAGAGTATAATATGAGGAGAAAGCCTTATCTTGGATGAAGCCAGAGAGAATAGTTTGTGGAAGGGTTTGAGGGCAAGTTGTGCAGCTGGTCTGATGCAGAGGAGAGAGCTGTCAGAGCTGCAGGCTGTAGGCTACTGGGATAGGTGATCTCATTAGGCACCAGTCTGATGTAATCACTGTTCATGCTGCTTTGCTGCTAGATGCTGAACAGTGAATTTGTACTTTAATAGAGTCACAGTTTGAGATTCATGATATGTAACAATACCAAAGCTGTTCAGTGAATGTCCAGGTCCTGCTTTTTTCCTTTTTGTTGGTGGTTGCCCAGTCCTGTGATGCTGGGTCACATTGGTTTCACCTTCAAATGGCTCTGCATATCCTGAGGTGTAAATGATGCTGGGGGGAATGCTGAGAGGGCAGATCCTGTGGCTAAGGGAAAGACACAAAGAGCAAGTCCTGGAATGGAGTGGGATGCACATCTTAGAAAGCTAGAAAATACATCTCTTGACAGAGAAAAGGCCTGCAGGAAATCAGATTTGATGGTCAAAAGGAAACTAGTAAAGGAGAGGGATGAGATCTGCCCCTTCCTCCTTTGTCTCATGGGTCTTGTGTTCTAAAACAGTGGAATTGTAATACCTGATATGATATTGATACTTCATTTAAAGAGTCCAAATCAAAATGTTATCATCTGTTAACTGCTACAGCTGGCTTAAACTCTTCAAGAAGACTAAGTCAAGTCTTAAGCAAAGAACCTCAAATACTTGGTAGATGAATCTGTGCATTCTAACTTGGTAAGTGTGACATCAGTCAATTTCATTTTAATTCAGTGCCTCAGGACTGGCTGTGAAAACTGCATAAATAAATTTTATGCTATCAAGAACATGCTCCTCTTACTGTAACTGTCATCTGTCTTCCAGCTTTCTCCAACTTCCTCATCTGTAGGATTTATTAACTGCTTCGCATAGCTTTCACAGTATCATAATAAATTAACAAAATGTCCACAGATTGAAATCTTAGATTAAAAACAAAACAAAACAAACCTACTCAAAAGTACCCTAAACCTTGGTGTGTGTATGTGAAAACCAGACAGAAAACTCTGTGTGTGTGTGAGAAGCAAAACACTGGAGTTTAAGGGATTTCTGATGCTGTTATATCCAGAGAGCAGACAAGATGTTTTCAAAAACAATAAATGCTCTATACCTTCCCCCCATGCCCCCAGGTAATAGTTATTTTGTGAAAGGATTTTCCCTTAAAAAGCAAAACACACTCAGGGTTATGTAGCCAGGCCTTTTGAAATCAGAATCTGGCTGCTCAGGCAACCATGACCACATTTTAAATTGCTTGATTATTTGTCTATGGGGGATGACAGTTTTATTGCCTGAAATAACACAATTATGTTGCATCCCTCAACGCAATGACTGTCAAAAAGAGTAGATAAAGAAATAGACTGAGCTAGTTTTGAGTATATTTTGGACAGTAATTATTTGAGGATACAAACAGGAATTGTGAGGCAATACCCAAGAGATGGGAAATCTCACTTCTGAATAAACTGTATTTAAAATGTTTTCAAGCTTCTAAGATTATTAACCCTCTTTTGTGCTGTAAGCCAAGACTAGAAGTGATTAAATTGCACCTGTTTGTCAATGAATCAATTCCACTGCAATGTGGAGGAAAGAGCATAACTCACCCATGAGAGAATGTTTGTAACCAAAAAGAATTGAATTGTGCTGCTCCTGAATTGTGTTGCAAAGAGCCACTTTCACTTCTCATTGAAATTCTGTAAATTAACTCTGCACCTTTATTTGAATACATAAGAGTGTTACACCTTCTCTTTTATAATGGCTGTATAATAACTTCCAGCAATAAAACCAGGGTGACTTTCAAGTCCAAGTAGCAAGATGCATGTCTTGTATTTTGGAACTGTCTCTCCTTCATCTTTCTGAGTTTTCAATTTACTTTTCCTCCCTGTGTTGCAAGTAGTTTGCAATTGAAATTTGAAGGAAAATAGTGCCGGACCAGGTCTGTGGTGAGGGCTGTTCTGAAATTCCACAGGTGCTGTGTAGTCTACAGGAAGGTTACCAGTGGTCAATTTGGCATGGAACTGTTACCTACAAAGAGTTTAGAAAAAATTATTCTTTAGGTTCCAGTTTGTTCTCCAACAGTTTGATCTGTTAATTATAAAATTGGCAAATAAGGAATTACAGAAGAGAACCAGAATGCTCTGGCTCCACAGAGCATGCGCCTTTGATCTGTAACAAAGATTCTGGTTCCTTAAGTTATTGCTGTTTGGGTGTTCATTGTTTTGTTTTTTTCCAATGCATTCCAATTCCCACTCTCAAATCCCAGTTTTGCAATATATATGTACCAGAATATATATGTATATATATATACAAGAATACGTGTATATATGAAAATAGATATATATATATATATGCATGTATTCTTGTATATTTATATATGACTTTGTGCATCTTTAGTTTCCTGCAGCTAAAATAACTTGAAGTGTTTTTGATTAGAGCTGCCCAAATTAGAAAGTTGACTGCAGAGCACAACTTCCATATGTACGTGAGAACAAATGCGAATATGATATATTACATAGAAAAACAGCATCATATTGGGAAGGAACAAGGAAATAGACCAGGAAACAGCAGACAAATTGAAAAAAAGCCCAGCTAGGACTGCTGCATTCAGGTGGTTAATATGGACAGATTGTTAACCTAAGCTTGAAGAGGAACTAGGGTAAAAACAAACTCAAGCAAAAATTTTTAAAATTATGCAATTTGTTAACTCCATTTTCTGTAGTACGAAGTTGCAATATGGGAGAAGGTAAATAGAATTCTGCAGAAGGTGATGAGATCCAACCGCATGAAATCATGTCAGGTGTCCCACTTCTTCCAGGAAGCAAATAACTAAAACTTAGAGATGCATAAAAGGCACATGGAAGCCAACAATCTCCAGAACAGTGATGTATCTTTTACATAACTGATTAAAACTGGAAGAGTGCTTCTGAGAACATAACTTTTTTGTTTAACATAAGATTAATAACTTATTAGGAAGTTTGTCTTCATAATGAAGATAAATGATGAGTTTATACTGACTTTACAGAATTTTTTCAAAGTGATTTTATTCAATTGTCAGTTTGTGAACAAAATTATTGATATTAGAGTTTTTTAATGAAGAGTACTGCTATGAAGAGCACTCACACAGATTTAATTTCTTGTAATATATGTTTATTTGGTTTGAGATTGATGATTGAGCCTTTTTGGGAAGAGGCTGAATGTGAGTATGTATATGTGTGTGGGGAACTCTACTCATAAATGTCTTCAACGAAACCAAAAGCAGTCTTATCAACATTCCTTTCTCTCATGTGCAGCATGTGAACTGAATAACATTTTTCTTTTAATAAGCCTATAAAGCTTTTGGGGCAAATCTGTAGTCCTTTGTCACAAAGTGAGCTCAAACTTTTAAGTGTAAATGAAAAAAAAAATTAAAAAAACCAACTTGACCTTATTTATTTGTTCTTTTTGAAAGCATACTCTTGGGAGAAAGCAAGCACTTTCAAATATCATTATAGAAGCAATGAAATAGATGTAATATTTATATATCTTAATGGCATGATGTGAGCTGAATCATGCTGAAGGATGTGCCAACCCTTTCATGTATCATAAAGGAAAACATTAAGCCCCATGCAAAATTCATCTCATGCTGACTCTTTTAAAGCTTATCAGGAATTTTTAGTGGTATGTTTATTTGTTTTTAATTTGTTTTGGTTTAATTTCTTTGTTGTCAATGGAGAGCAGCTCTTCTTACAGTTTTTCAGTGGAGCCAACAACAGAAAAAAGTAAACAAAGGTATATGAAATTGTCTTCCAGGGTATTTGCTTTCAGAGGCAAATTCCACTACTATTTAAAGTCACTTTCACTGAGATACAAATAAGTATTCATCTTTGAACAATCCACTGAAGAGGTTTCAAGCTTTTTCTATCAAGAGTTCTTAAATCAAATCCTATTTTTTTTCTGCACAATTCTACTAGTGAATGACTTCAGTTTAAAGGAACATATTATTTCGGTTTAACCCTTAATGTGAAATGCGGAATCTTTTATCTCACATAAATTCATTTTCAGAAAATGTACCTGAGGATGCAGTATTTTGCAAACTTGACTCCTAGCTATGACAGCTAATATCAGTGTGTTACTGGAAATTGCTGGAAGTTTTTTATTGACTATAGAAGGGTTTGACCATTTTATAGGTTTTCCAGTTCTTTACCCTGCAAAAAATGCTTCTCTCTTTTGATTTAATGAACTTATTCTTCAAGGTTAATTCTATTCTCTAAGAACTGTATAGTCATTTAAAAGCAGTTCCTTTTTTTGGAAGTACCCTGGGTTGAGGTTACAATAATATGCATTCATGGGTTTTCTGGAAACAATAATCACTGATAGATTGTTTAGGTCAGATTTTCTTTGAAAGAAAATTTTAAATAGAAACTCAAGTTATGATGAAGTTACCATGTTGACACAGTGCTTCTCATATTCTCTTGGCAGATTTCTGTGCTGCTGTGAGTCCCAAACAGGAGAGCAGTTTGTTACATACATGAGTAATCCTTTCCATATTTACAATGCTCTTCACATTGTCATTGGAACAAAGCCTTCCCCTGGGGATCACTAGAGCTGTGTTTGGTGCTTGGTGTTTTGCCTGTGCTGAGACAGGCAATACTAAAAGATGACCAAGTCTGCTCACAATGAAACAATGGGTGCTATGTCTTGGCACAAGGAATTTCTAAATTTTATGTTGTTGCTCTCTGATATTTTGATGGTGATACAGGTTTCTGTGTGCAGATTCTCAGAAAATCAGGTTTGAGTATGTCTGCTGACCTTGCAGGAGTTGTACTTAAGTATCTAAACCAAATATCTCATGTGTGATTCCAGATAAATTACTAGTTATTCTTCCCACTGTACCTTTTGGTTTTAAATTTTGCTCTGTTCTTCTATTTCTATGAAATAATAAAGCAGATTATGGAGCATCATAAAAAGCTGGATAGGCATTTGTATCTATTATGAGTACCTGCAATTATACACCTCCAGGGTAAGAGAACTTTGCATCACAATCCCCGTGACAATTGCAACCATCTAGACAGTGTATAGTTTACATTATTCCCAGACGAATATTTACTATTCAGGGTCATATCTGAAACACAGAGAAGCAATTCAAATGATATTCAAGGCTGGGAGAAAATATAGTGTGTTTGGGTGAGTTGTATTTGATTGATTGTTTGGTTGTTTTCTTAGGTAAACAGAGAATTCTGTTCCTGCTGTTAATTCAAAGACACTGAGGACTTAAAGATGGTAGAGTCAATAAAATTATACATTCTATGGCATATTTAAAATGCAATATGTTGAAAAGTAAGTTTTTATGCTAAATTATGTGTGATCAGATTTCTGGGGGTCGAAAATATTTGCTGTTGTCAGTTGTGCAGGAAGATTATTCTAGCTCCATACAGCAATTTCAACAGCTAGGAAGCAAGCATGTCATCCTGAGCAAAGGACCTGCAGAGCACTTGCTTATTGTTTGGGATCATTACAATTTACATGATACAAACCATGAAACGGACTCAGGTGGAGCATAATTTTTTTTTTCCCAGTTCCTGATCATTGTATTATTTTTTTGAGTGCTAGTCTGTGGCTTGAAAGAATTCTGTCACTACTGCTCTTCTCAGGGAACAGAGAAAAGAGGTCTAATGGAGTCAAAAGGAATTTACTATAAAGAGATGTGATGTTAAAGTGATGGGATGTAGCAAAAGCCAGGTGACTGAGTGAGCAGTGTTATTTCATCACCTCTTAGAACATCTGTGATTTGCAGGAAGCTGTCTAATTTACACTGTCATATGATTTTCTAATGTTTCTCTATGAAAGAGCAAGGGGGTAACCTTGGACTATTAGTCTCTTAGAAAATTTATCTTTTAAAGGAAATGACTGAAGTAGATCATTGAAGACTGGGGCAGACACAAGAGTCTCCAGGCTTTCAAATGCTGTCAATTAGAAAGTTCAATGGCAAGTGCTGTAGAAGGAAATCAGAAATTAGTTTTGAAGGGAGAGTTTCTGTGGTGAAGAAGATAATGAACATGATACAAATCTACCTTGACCAACTGAGTAACTGAATTGCTGTAAAATATCTCTTTTGCTAATTATAGAGAGATTAACAAACTCCAACCTTGCCATTATAACTCTTTGTGGCTGTACCATGAAGGCAAAAATATGGTGTAACCAGGTTTGTTGTGGAAGGTTGATGTACACATGTGTATCTTTTTTTTGTTTCCTCAAAGGTGCTTCTGAATCCTGCTGGAAGTGAAAAACTACATACACATGCATAATTTCAATATTTCCACAATAATCTGAGATATGCTTACATGAAAGTATGAAGAAGACACATACATAAACATATGTACTTATTTATGTTCTGTTGTTTCATCTCAAGTCTTAAAGCATGTTTGACATATCAGTTATGGAATAGCACACTGTTCATAATGGCCTCTTGAAATTCTGAGAGGGTACATCATGTTCAGATAGGAGATAATGCAATTTTTCAGCAGATGGTTACAGTTGATATCCCTGTGGAATATGTGGAAAAGGCACCATGGCTCTGTTCTGACAAAAAGACTGCCTTGGTGGCCAGCAATGGGCACATAGACACACAACTTCAAGATGTAATTTTACCAGCTGGGTCTGATGGCAAATTCTAATTTCTGTATTTGTAGTTAACAAACTATTGAAGTTCATGCCCAAACCCAAAAGCCTGCTTTGGGCTGGCTTATGAAATCCTTCTGGTTACCTAGCAACAAGCAGGAAGTGGGGGAGCAGGAGGGCTGAGGCAATACACGGCAGCAATAGTGTCAGCTCAGCGAAGCAGACTTTATATAGGTCGCTGTTTTTATATAGGTATCTCTGCCAAATTATTATAGTTACTGAAACGCAATAGCTGTGAGTGTGACATGGCCTGACAGTAGCATATCCTCACGTGAACCTGCCAGAGTGGCAGCTTCCATGCCCAATATATTCTCAGATCTTTGGAAGAAGAATAAAATATCAGTACAAGAGGAGGATGGCAAAGCAGAACAGAACAGAGCATTAGACTGGAGATTAATTGGCTCTTTTCAAATATGCAAGGTTCTATTTTTCTCATGCCCTGTAAAAGTACTGTCTTGTACAGAGATAAAAAAGTTTTCATTTTTCAGTTTCTGTCTGCACTAAAAATATCAAATATACTTCCCAAGGATTTCAGTATGCACTCATCCATTGACATATTTTTAACTTCTGTGCCTGAAAGAAAAAAAAAACCTAAAAAACCACAAACTACTGATTCAGTTCTTGTTTATGAAATAAATTCTGGTGTTAGTATGTCCAATACTCTTATATTCCAATATTTTGAGTTTGAGCATATTAATGGGAAAGTGGAGAGAAAAATAGTTATAGTAGAGTTTGAGGAAACAATATATTAAATGTCCCTGTTTATAAATCCATTCAGTAAACATAGGATAATAAGATTTCATTTTAATATCTGCTTTTTGTATAGAAGAATGCTATTCTTAAGTAAAAATTTATAAGAATTCAGTGTTAGGAAGAATGTAATTGCCTTTATTTAAAAATATACACTTGATATTTAAAAAAAAACATAAAAGGCTTGAAGTTCTAATTCTGAAAATATGTACTAATTCACTGACATTGGTCAGAGATTTTCTTAAGATAAAATGTAAAGAAGAAACTGAACCAGGGTAGTCATTATCCATAATGAGGAAAAAGCTAATTTCTCCATTGAATTTGGAGTAGTTTAAAGTGGGTACAGGTTTGGTGGGGTTTTTTTGAGGTTTTTTTTTTGTAGGTTGTTGGGTTTTTTTCTATAAACAAGGAAACAAACCTAGATTTCATTCTGAAAACCTATGATCCTACTGATACCATCTTTGAATCTTTGCTTTCTGTAGGACCTGTCTTTTTCCTGTTTTCCCTTATATTAAACTGTATGAAATAAATTCTTCTTCTTCACTGCAGTAATGGATCCCACTGCTTAAACATTTACAACTTCATCACTATAAAATGTTTGATGGTTATTATAAACTATTTAATGAGATGTCATAAACTACAGATACAAGTGATCCCCTCTAATCCTCCCCAGAACCATTCTCCTTAGCCCGCTGCTGTAAAACATTAAAAGCCTTCTTTGTTACGTGTTAATTGGTATTAATGGGGTTAATCTTTGCAAAGTAGAGATTATCTCACTATAGTCAGACATTCTAGGGAGAACTTAATTAACCAAAGGCAAAAAAAATGGAAACATAGAAAGACTTGCATACTGATGCAGCTCCATAGTCACACATGCAGATGTTGGGCTGCATTGTTTATTTTCAGAATGAACAGGTCTCAATACCAGAGCTGTACAGTCATCATAGAATCAGAGAACGATTTGGGTTGGAAGGGACTTTAAAGGTCGCCTAGTTCCAACCCCCCTGCCATTGGCAGGGACGTTTTCCACCACACCAGCTTGCTCAAAGCCCCATCCAGCCTGGCCTTGGATACTTTTAATGTAAATCTAGTGTCTAATCTTTCAGTTTAAAGCCATTCCCCCTTGTCCTATCACTATATGTCCCTCTCCATTGACAGTCCCTGTACCCCAGCAAGAGGGATCTATTGAGCGGAAGACTGATTTTTTGTTTATTTATTTATTTCATTTCGCTATCTTCATGATTTCTTAAAATTTATGAGGCAAGATTTCCTGTCTTACAAAAGGAAAAGGAAAAGACAGAAAATAAGCTGCACTTTGTATAACAATTCAGTCTTCTAGATAAATATGGTAATAGAAGACCCAGAAAAGTTTATCCAAGTGAAAATACAATTTAATTGAACACAAGTAAATACAGAATGGGATTTGTTTTCAAATATAGGTCTATTTGCTGGAGAGAGATAGCACGGTCACAAAAGGAGAGGCAGTGATTGTAGAATACTGCCTTGTAAAAAACTGTTCCACACAGACTTGTGCTTTTTGGGGGCCTTTTCTTTTACAATCTTTATAGTTTCAGTATTCATTGTCTGTGGGTTAAGATTATCTGTCATCTTCACATTATTAACATCTGCGTTCTCTTTTTTAAGATCTACAGCCTCTGGTGATTGGAGTTTTAAAGGGCATTTCTGTAGAAGTTGACTTTCACACAGTAGTCAACCTGATTGGATCTCATTCCTTGAAGATTGCAAAAAATTTTCAAGTACATTTTATCATTTTCTAAAACAATTTAATCATTGTAGCTGTTTGGGAAGATAACTGAAGCTATCTCCATATTTTAGAAGGAATAGTGCTGTTTAACTGTTCTCTATCGTGTTGCTGTTTGTTCATTAAGCTGTTTAGCATCAGTGTAAAGTTTCTATTCCTTCCCTTGAGCTAGGACTTCATTCCCCAGTGTGGAAGCTTTAAACTGGTTTTGTCAGTTGTCAGTGGCTTCTCATTGTTTGGTACTGATCTGCTATTTTTTTGTGAGCTTTCATAAATATAATTAAGCTCCCTTGTTTCTTGACATTTAGAACATATAAAATCTCCATTTTAGCTTCAAATGTAACCAGATATGTAGTTTAAAAAATTATTTTAACAGCCTGGATAAGCAGCTCCCAGTGACTGATGAGTTCAGATTTCACGTTAGAACATCCTTTTTCATGATGCATGAAAAGTACAGTGCTTCAAATCAAATAGAAAGAAATAACACTTAAAAAAATTTCCATCCATTATGCGTGATAATGATCCAGACATTCAAATTTGATTACTACAATAATGGCAAATTCTACTGATACACTCTTCTACTGGTGCCAAAATGTGAAACTGCTATATTTTTCCTTCTTTTCCTTTGGAAATTTTGGCTATAGAAGGTTAAAAATTCCTAAGTTAAACTTATAGACAATTTAATATTCCTCTGGATATGACAGCTCAACTTGAGCTGTTATCTGTATTTTTAAGATTTTGAGCAAAATTGTAATATATATAAGAATGTTTGTAGCCCTCATGCAGAAGGGTGTTGGAGAATTGATTGACTTACAAAACTGGTCCTGTTCCTCCAGCCATTTTTTTGACCCATATGCAATTCTTATTGCAATGTCCTTTCTGTTGAAGCAAAATGCAGACATTTTTATGCCAGATGCTCAAAAATTCTTTGAAAACACAACCTATTGATTTAAAAGAAAAAATGTTATATGGTTACATTTTATATACGATAGATTTCCTTATGTACGAGAGCACACAAGGAAATAAAAATAATTGTTATGGTTTTTAATAGCGAGAAACTAGAAAGTCCAGGGAAAGAAAGTACAGAAGGAATATATACTATGTCTGTACATAGCTGGTTCCACAGAGACAGAAAATGGCAACTTCCTCTATAAGAAGTATAGGCAGCAATTCTCATTTGCAAACACAGGGTAAAAAGATATTGTAATACACAATTCCATTTTTAATAAAGAACAGGATAATTTCAGTGTGAATGGAACTTCATTTCCATCTCTAAATTACAATATAGTGGATACTACTGAAGATAATCTGAAATGAGTGCTTTCATTCTTTAGGAGTTTAAAAAGTATCAGCATTTGTAGAGTTAAATTTGAAACAAATATTTTTCCCATGAAGTACAAGATGCTGAAGGCAATTTTAGTTTTTTTCCTGAAGTATTAAACAGATTTTCCCCTGAATTTAATCTTATTGCTCTAGTAAGTTCACCATATATTTTTCAGTTTGCATATTTAGAGATTCAACTGTCATTGATGAAAAAAGCTGCATTTAGTACCCCCACACTACAACCAACAACAACAAAAAAACCCTTTAAGAAGTATTTTGCCCTTGAGGAATAATTTGCTTCCTATGTTCATTTTTATCAGATGCTGGATACTTTTTAAGCAAATTTGCCACAATAAAAAATTGGTTCTTTGCTTTGATTATATTTACAAAAATAATACGCAAGTAGTATTTTTTAGACTGTTGTAGAAACAGCCACACCATTTAACCTAGAAATCTCTCTTGGCAGAGCTAATGGTAGATGCCTGGGAGAAATATCTTGTTGAAAACCATAAAAATGAAATGGTAGCATAGAAATACACTTCCCCAAGCTTATATTCTAAGCTACTTGCAATCAGCAGCTTGGGCATTCCAGTACAAGAGGTTGCATTGTGTTAATTATCCTTGATAATTTGAGTTTGAGCATATTGAGCATATTGATGGCCCTTACTTCTATGGACCTCTCTAGCCACTTTATAAACACGTATGGGTTTGTAACATCCAGTGGCAATGTTTTCCATAATTTAATTACATATAGCATGGAAAAGTGCATCAGTTTATTCTATACCTGCTCCCTAGTGATTTCATTTAATGCCTCTTAGTTTTTCTCTTATGTGGAAAAAATGAATAAACATGCCCATTCTCTTTCTTCATGCCATCCATGATATCACTTGTTTTCATATGTCCTGTTCATTTATCCTCCTTCAGACTGAGGATTTGTCTAGCTAATTTTTCTCTACTTTCAATCAGTGCAAAGCTTCAGATTATCATTGCTCTCTTGTATTTTCTAGGAACATTTTTAAGAACTCTTCTAGATCTCCAGTATTTTTAAGATGAGGCAATGAAAAAAAAGAAAATAATATTCCAGGTGTAGAACTAACATCATTGGAACGATAGTGCTTCCTGTTCTCTCTGTAAATATCCTAGTAACTTTGAACATCTGTTAGCCTTTCTGATTGCTTTTGAGCTTCATGCTTTGAGTTGATGATTTCAAAGAAATACCAGCACTGTTATCAAGATTTTTCTCCTGAATTGCTGTAGATCCTTTGGAGTCTACTGCTGTGTATGTTTAGTTAGAGAAGTCCCTTCCCATGTGGTTTATTTGCATACTACTGCTAGTTTGTCTGTGCATATTCATAATTCAGGCTGACTGCTGATTAATGTTGGTTTCTGAAAAGCAGCTGTGTGACCCCAAGGAGATGCATGCATTAAACCCCAACAACTCATTTTGTGTAGGCTGCTGAACAGATATGAGACGAAAATGACTCCTGCTCTCTGTTCACCTGGGCTAATTTCAAACCACTGTCATAGGAGTGAAATGCTCTGTATCTTGTTAGAAGTCTCTGGAGTTTACCCAGTCAGATCCATTTGTGATTCAAAATTTATTTATCTTGAAATATGTGCTCTGCTCCTTATAGACTTGAAAATAAATAAGAGATTTATACATTTTCTCCTTGCGAGTTCTAAAGGAAGATAAATATTAAAAAAAAAAGTCACCAATCCTGCTACCAAGAAACAAATCCTTTAGTTATTTACAGATACCAAAGTGTCAAATGAAACTGTACTCTTTTCTCACCACAACTTCATGTATACATACAAATAAGCATTAAAATGAAGCTTAATTTGATGATCCATTGATGAAACCTGATGGCCATCGTCTGAGTGCCCTGGGTATTATTCAAGCTTCTAAACACAGCAGAGTAAGTCTTTGAAATGATTTTTTTTCTCTAAATGAAAGAGAGCAGCACTATCTGACCCAAACTTATGAGTGTTGCTTATCAATGTTAGCATTAATTTTCTGAGACTAAACAAAGCTGCAAGAAATAGCACACAATCATGTTCCCAAAGGTGTGTTGGTATGTTCTGCCACTTTCTATTATGTGCATTTAGGACACATTGTTTTAATTATAAAAAGTAGTATCAAAAAGCTTTAAAAATATATAAATCCAAAGAATTTATAAATTCAAAGCTATGTCTCAGGATAATATATTGCCACTATTTAACATGTAAGTACCTATTAGAATGCATTATGCATGTGCTCCTTTATCTGCTTTTAAAGCACTCATGTCAGAGTTCTGAAGTCCTTCTGCACTAGACACCATTCTCCAGAGTACTGAGTTCACCCTGTAACAAAAATAACTCAGTTGCCTGCTTCTTGGTGTCAAATTATCTGTCCTTATGGTGGTAATCATTACAGAATCAGACATATCACAGCACCTAAATAATGTCTGTGGTAGGGAAGTATTATCTTTTTTCACTTCACAAACGTCATTGTGAAGAAGTTTAAAAATGCCAAGAAACATAAACTGTGGCCTCAGACTACTGCTGTGACTGCCCAAAGCTTCTGAAATCACCACTGTGGGATGACTGTCCTCCAGCCCTGGCTGAAAGCTAGGAAGGACCAAACACACCCCAGTAAAAAGCACAAGATGGATCAACAAGGGGGCATGGCCAGACATTCTTCAGTCAGTGGCTGAAACCATGAGCAATGGTCAGCGTTCTCACTGAAGGTGAGGTGAGTTAATGGAGGTTAGAGCTGACAATGAGACCAGAATTGGTAATTTTATACTTAAACTGTAGGTAAATGAAGATTAGGTCAAGCAAGTAATTCAGTATTGCAGCCTTTTCCGTAAGTGATAGGTTGTCTTTTAATTATGAATGGTTTCTGTAAAGCCCAAAGGCTTCTTCGGGTAATTCATAGATCCTACTGTGAAGGGAATGGACTTTTAATCTTCACCATCTTTGATTGCTAAAAATCCTCTGTCCCTTTGTTTTCTCTCACAGCTTCATCATTTCAATAGATTTTATATTATCTGCACTTAGATTATTAGGGTTTATTATAGCAAACAGACTTTTAAATTGCATAAGGAAATTCATACACAAGGAGGAAGAAAATTATTATGGGACAGGTACCTAGAGACATGAAAAAGTAAAATATATTTTAAAATAAAGCCACAATAGTTTATTTTATAATTTCAGGATTATCTATTTGTAATCAACCATTTCCAAAGTAAATGCATCACACTAAGATAAATGGGAAGTAGGGTGAGTTAGTTCATTCCAAACCTTTATATAATGACTGCTCCATAATTGATGCGAAAAAGCAGAATAAAATAGGCACAGCCTAATACTTTTGAGAAGTGACACCAGAACTTTTCTTTCTTGTTAATGTTTTAGTAAGATTTGTGATTAATTAGCCTGCTCATTTTTACATGTACAGCCTTCACTGTGATGATAGAGGCAGTGGCACAGTGTAGCACAGAAGGACCCACGTGGCCGTGGCAACCACAGGCGATATCCTATGGAGAGCTATGTTCTGAACAAACCCTTATTCTGCTTTCTGTGCTCCAAGTAAGAGTCTTTTAACTTAATTGGGCTCTAAGGCTTTACCATAATTTCCCTGCCTATCTGTGAGGGAATGAAGCCTTGGGAAAAGTGCTAGAATTCCTTTTACAGCTGGCATCTTTCAGCCAGTTATCAGGGATACCAGCAGTGATAATTTGCCTATAAGTGGTGTCTGCAAACTCATTTTGTGTGAACACAGTTGCTTAAAGTGCTTTGGTTTTGCCAACACTATCAAAAACCCTTTGCCTTTAGCTGCTTGAGCTCACTAATAAGCAGTGTCCTTTTACTCAAGCTTCATGTGGCAGGAGTCTGCCTAGTATTTTGCACAGTATTTTCTGGCATTCGTCAGAGATTGTTCTTAATAGGTGTTAAAATTAGGAGGCTGTAACAATCTGCCATTTCACTACTCAGCTATATTCCACTATGGTTGGTGCATCAGTCCAATTTTGTAAATCTTTTCTCCCCTAAAAGGATGCCCTCAAATGTATGTACTAAGTTTTATAGGTAGTAATACATAGATATTAAAATAGGTCCCAAGTGTTCTATAAGTTATTGTGAAAAGACTATGTCTACCTGCAATGCAGTTTTAGAGACAGACAAACTGAGATTTGGAAGGTCAAAAGAAGTGTAAATCAGTGACTTAGACTGCATATGTTCTTAGTTCAAGATGAAACAAGATAAAATATTATGGCAAGTTCCTCAACTGTCAATACAGATGTGTGCATTTACCAAAAAATATATATTACACCTAAATACTAAAAGTATCTACACATATATGTATATATGAATCTGTATATGACTGTCTTTCCTGAGATAAGAACCATTCTATGAAAAAAAAAACCAAACCTTCCATGCTCCTCTATTATATAAGCTTTTAATAAATTAGATACAGTGCAATTAAACACCACAATCTGTTTGTGTAGGTACACATAAACAAAATGCTGGCATAATGATAATTAACCTTACTTTCACCCCAGATTTAAATTAAGTAAATGCTTTGTAAGGGAAAGCCTGTCTCCTGCCTTGCCTGCTTTGTGGCTCCCTAGGAAGGTCTGATTTCTTCTGCTGCTGTTAGGGAAAAGGATATTGATCCCGATCTGTTTGAGTCAGTGGCATATTTAATCAATTCAGAGAAGGTCATACAAGTGTTTCTGCAGCACACACAGTAGATGCTTTAACTAACAGTTATTGAAGTCAATCAATATTGATCATCAAAGTTTCACCAGGGCTTGTGCTGTGGAGAAGAAAATGCAGTTTTTCCTGTACAGCAGGTTGAGATCACAGAATGATAGAATCATTAATTTTGGAAAAGACCTCTAAGATCGTCAAGTCCAACCATTAACCCAGCACTGCCATGGTCACTGCTAAACCATATCCCTGAGTGCCACATCTATGTGTCTTTTAAGCACCTTTCCAGGAATTCCACCAGCTCCCTGGGCAGCCTGTTCCACTGCCTTGACACCCTTCAGTGAAGCAATTTTTTCATAATACTCAATCTAGCCTTCCCCCCTGGCACAACTTGAGGTTATTGCCTCCAGGAAATGTTGTCAAAAGCTTTACTAAAGTCTAGGTAGAACATCCACAGCCTTTCCCTCATCCACTAAAAGGATGTCCCTCTCATGCGAAGGAGATCAGGCTGCTCAAGCAGGACCTGTCGTTCACAAACCTGCACTGGCTGGGCCTGATCCTCTGGCTGTCCTGCATATGCCATGTGATGGCACCCAGGATGATCTGCTCCACGGCCTTCCCTGGCACCAAAGCCAGACTGATAGGTTGGTAGTTCCCTGACTCCTCCTTCCAACATCTCCTGTACATGGGCATCACATTTGCTGACTTCCAGTCAGCTGGGATCTCACTGGTGAGCCAGGACTCCTGGTAAATAACTGAAAGTGGCTTGCTGAGCTGTAACCCCAGCTCCCTCAGTACATTTGGGTGAATTATCTGGCTCCATAGAGTTGTGTGTGTCTAAGTGGAGCAGCAGGTTGCTGAACATTTTCTCCTGGGTTATGGGGGTTTCATTCTATTCCCTGTTTCTACCTTCTGTCCCTGTTGTCAACTCGGGGGGCAGGAAACCTGAAGACATTTCATTTTGCCATTAACAGCTGAGGCAAAGAAGGCATTAAGTACCTCAACTTTTTCCTCAACCTTCGTCACTAGGTTTTTCTCTTCATCCAATAAAGGATGGAAATTCTCTCTAGACCTCCTTTTGCTGATGTGTTTGTAAAAAAAAAAAAAAAAACAATGTTTTCCTTTACGGCAACAGCCAAATTAAATTCTAGCTGGGGTTTGGCCCATCACAACATCCTTTTACTCTTCCTGAGTTGCCTGCCCCTTCATCAACAGTTATAAACTTTTTTTTCCCTGAGTTCCAGCCAAAGTTCTTTGTTAAGACAGGTTGGTCTTCTTGCCCACTGGCTCATTACTTGGAACATGTGGATAGTCTGCTCCTGTACCTTTAAAATATCCTCCTTGAAGCATGTCCAGCCTTCCTGACTCCTTTACCCTTCAAGATTGCCTCCCAAAGGACTCTCTCAGCCAGTCTCATAAACAGGACAAGGTCTGCTGTCTGAAAAAGTCAATCATTTGATAATCACTGTGTCTAAGACGGCCTCCAGCTGTCACATCACCCAGCAGTCTTTCCCTGTTCACAAACAACAGGTCCAGCGGGACAGCTTCCCAAAGTGGCTCACTCAACAGCTGTCAGGAAGTTGTCTGCCACACACTCCAGGAACCTCTCAGACTGATTTCTTGTACTCTGCCCTCTTGTACTTTCAGCAGATATTTGGTAAGTTGAAGTCCCTCATGGGAACAAGGACTAGTGATTGGTGAGAGTTTTTTCCAGTTGCCTATAGAGTGCTTCATCTGTCTTTTCATCCTGGTTGGGCAGTCTATAACAGACTACCAGTTGGATATCTGCCTTGCTGGCCTTTCCCCTGATTCTTATCCATAAATGCTCAACCCTATTTTATAGCCATCCATTGGAGCACTCCCGTTGTGCAAGTCATCTTGCCATGTTTCCATCCCAAAGTTAACCCCATTTGTAATGTCATTGTGGATTCTGAGTCCTCCAGCACCAAGTGTTCTGCTCTACCAACTTAGCCAGAGAGTCCTAATGAGATCACACAGAGCAGAGCATTAACACAGTTTTAAATAGTTTTAAATAGAGTGACAGAAATGTTCTACACATAAAAAATATTTGAGACAATGCAAATCACCATGATTGCTCAAGCTTCCTTTAAGGTTAAGAGTTCATTATTAAAAAAAATGTTGCAGTACTTTGATCCAAAGTACTGTAGCTAACAGAAGTGCTGAAATCATATGAAAAAGAGCAATATAATAAAATTTTTGTTCAAAAATCATAAAACAAGTCCACTCAAAATTTTGCCTGAGGCTGGACACTACGTGCTGTGCCAAGTTTGTTGAGCAAATTTTGTCTCAGTGATTACAAATATTTTAATTTAGGTATATTATTGTTCTGCTAAAAAAAGAATCTGTTTAACAACTTCATATACTACATGAGTTTAAAGACATGCTAATACAGTTTCCGACCTATTAGTTTTTAATCAAGTCACATTAAATTGTTCCACAATGTATGTTCCAACATAGTGGAATGCAGTTAGAAAAGACAAAAGTCTGTCAGGAGGAAGCTGTTTTCAAAAGTCAAATATAGTTTCAGACTATAACAGGCAAAATAGTTTCAGGACGAGCAGAGAAATTTTGATACCACTGTACAAATCACTGGTAAGAATGCATCCAGAGCAAATGTCCATGGCTGCTAAACTCAAAGAAGAGCCGGTAAAGACAAGCACAAATAAAATTATCAAGAGAAGAGAGAACCTGTTTTATGGACTAGAATAATGTGATGTTCAACCAAGTAAAGCTAAGACTGAGAGCAGAGAGGATTGTTCACCATGAATGTCTCACGAGATAAACATCAGAGATGAAGAAAACTGCTTAAGCTGAAGGACAATTTAAGCACCAGAATAAATGGAGATAAACTGACTAGGAGTGAATTTAGCCCATAAGGAGACTGGAATGAGGCTTTCTCTTGTTATATAACCATATTATATCAACTTAAATTATTTGTGAATGAGAACCCACACGGAAGTCACCACTCAAAGGAGGAGCCAAAGTGAAATGACCACTCAGAGACTTTCGATTTTCCATCCTTATACTTTAGAGGATAAGGACAGCATTAATCTTCACAGAATTTTGAAGAATTTTCCCTGTAAATATGCTTTTATTTTTTAATAAACATTTGTACCAGATTTCTTGCAGCCTCATAGAGCAGTAAAGGATTTATTAAGGATTCACAAAGAATATGAATATATATGTATAACCTGGAAAACAAAATTATTACAGTGTCATGTATTTTGATAGTAAATTACAGATTACACTAAACTTTTTGGGGATTTAAACGTCCATCTCATTATAAATAAATTTAATTCAACCATGCTATCCATCTGGAACTCTCAGCAAAGGTAATTAAATACATAATAATAAAAAGAGGGTGATGAACATCTTTGTAGCATCTCAGCTTTGCATGTAAATAGCACCCAAACATTGAATTGTGAGGGATGGCAACAAATGAAAAGGAATTTGCTCTTAATAACAGCTTCATAAATTTGATGCTGGCTTCTCTAAAGTTGATTGTGGTGTTGAATTCTCTGAAGTTAATCCTAATTTATATCAGTATATTCAGGAACAAAATGTGTTTTAGATTCACTTATGTAAGTTAAATGCATTTTAAATGAGTGAAAAAATTATGTAAAGTTCACTGAATTAAATGCCATTAAGTAATCAGGACTGTACTAATATAGATTTACTCAGACCTAGATGGGAGTTCAACTCAATGGATTTTTTTGCTACTGATCTTTAAAAGATCTAGTTTTCATAAATTTTTACTGTCACTGGTGGTCAAACACCTTTTTTTTTTTGCATATGCAGTTGCTTGGGTTGTTTTTGTTGTTGTTGTTTGGGGTTTTTTTGTTGCTTTTGTTTAGTTTTTTCCTTTTTTTTCTTTCTGGAATGTGCATTATGAGATTAAACATCTGAAATATGAGATATCAAATAGCTATGGTTGGAGAGATTCTTTCTCACCTTTATCTCACTTTTTTGCCATAGATAATTAAAGTACATTCCAGGTTTCTTTCTCCTTTCATTTTTACTACTCTATTAAGATCACTTGTTAAAAATTCTTTATTTTGGTTAAAGTGGGGCAGAATATATGTTCAAATGACTGGTTAGCTAAAAATTAGAAAAATATCAGTTAGCCAAAGGTTTCGGTATGATTTGCCCTGAAACGGTAAGGGAGTCTTGTATGGATTGAATTATTTCCCAATAGAAAGTTATGGGATTATGGTAATTTAAAAATATCAAATAATTGGTTTCAGGTTTAGTGAATAGTAAAATTATTTTAGCCTGAAAAACAGATATCTTTCTTAAAAGTTAAGTCATTTCCAATAGTTTCTTGTTGATTGTCAAGGACTTTATGCCTGCCAAATAAAAAGTAGGCTCTTAACCTGTGTTCTCACACTCAGTGATAAACTACAAAAACAAATCCAGCTTTATAGTTCATTGATTTTACACTAGTTCTGCCCTTCTGAAGGATATTTTTTTCCATGCACATAAAGTGGGGGTAGAATAAAAAAGAATTATTATTTTCACAGAATTACAGACACTGTTCCTTGCAAGTATTAATTTTTGCCTTGAGGGAAAGGTATCTGTTTTGAAGGTATCATGGACAAGGCAGAATTAAGGAAATACATTTCTGTATTTCAACTATAACTGCTAGAGTATACTCATAATTTCCATTTGTATTAATCTTTGCAGTTCCCAGCACTTTTTCAGGCCAAGCACTAAACTCATTGAATTTCTTCACAGGCGAGATGAACTGCTGAATGAGAGGAAATAAAGTTCTTGAAGTATGTGAAGGAAATAATAGCAATGATGCAGCCACAGTACACTTTAAAGTACCTGCTGTTTCAGAGTAAGAAACTACCTTCTGACTGTGTTCTACTAATCTTTATTTACTTTGCTTAAAAGTAGTGTCTTGGAGGCAAAAAAAAAAATATATATATATATATACACGCATAAAAAATCTTTAACTTTGCCACTATGTAGAACAATTTTTTTTGTTCTGATTATTTTCCTAGAGCAACAATCTTTTGATGAGTGCACAGTAGATGGTTTCAAAAATGATTTTCTGTTCATTGCTATCTATTTTTTTCCTCAGAAATATAGCAATAAAGTATATTGAATCATTAGTAAACTATTTGATGTCTTTAACACCTTAGCATCAGTCAAGGATTTAAAACTGGTCTCCTTAAAAACTCACAGAATGTGCAAGGAAGCTGAGAAAAATAGCTAAAGTTTTGTTTCAATTTTGCACCTGTGCTTCCGTATCTAGTAATCATATTTTTTTCATTTTATATAAGTTGTGGTTTATGGATTTATTTTATTATTATTTGATGTTAAACAACATTTTTAATTTAATGAATTTGAATTAGAAATCCTTGTGCTTTACTGAGGAGCGCTGATGTGGCAGCCATTATTCAGGGCAGACAGTTTTCTAAAGTAAATAATGTTCTTCAGTTTCTGCCTTCAGAAGTCAGAGCAGAGCTAAACAGACACTTCAGAACTCTGAAATCCAAGTGTTTTCGAACTAGATGGGCATCCAGAGATCATCCTATCAATGATCTTTACTCATTATACACAGTTAAGCTGGAAGTTTGATAACAAGGTGTATTGCCCATCAGAAGGTACTGTAGGTTCTTATTTGTGAGCAGTGCTGTAATGATGCATCTTAAATCACAGCCCTGAAGAGAATACAAGTAGATTGCACCCAACTGGAAAGAAATTAATTAAGAAGAGTCAAGCCAGAATCCATTTATTTGTCTTTGGCAATCTGGCAATTTTTTTGTTAGCTTTTTCCTTTTCAAAAGCTATTTTAAGTACCTATTATTTTGAATACATCTAATTACAATTTCTATGTTTGAAGCAAGCATATGTATCTCACAAAGTATAGGAAAAATAGAACTACAGAAAATTTTAAAAAACATATTTTATGCAATAGTCCCAGTCATTCTATTCCTATTTTGCTTGTATAAATTCTCCCAAATTACCTTCAACTACTTTATAAACTGAATGTAAAAAAAAATAAAAAAATAAAAAGAAACCAAGGATTTTTTCCCTGTGCTGAACCAGATCCAAGTTCTATTTTTGAGTGTGTATGCATATGTAATTTAAAAAAAATACAATAACGCCAAATAACTAGTGTTTCAGACAAAGCTGTAAAACTTCCACATTCATTTTTGTCTTTGTTTTTCACATTTTGGATGCATCCTGAATCAGAGTTTATTCTGAATTTAATTTTCTTTCTAAATTTTGAAATTTGATTCTTATAATTCAGAATATCATTGATTTTTAAAAAAACATTCAGCCCATTTTATACTTTTGATAGAATATAACCTTTCCACTGTCATAAGCAACAGAGTTTAATCCTGTGGTATTGAAATAATAAAAAAGCTGGGTTTTTTATAGTGTTTTTCAACTTTGATTTCCCATTTTCTGCAGAGATAAGATCATGTGACCATTCTCCAAACTGTACTATACTTAAGGTAAGTGGTAGAAAAAGCAGCTTTCCAGTTCACTTAGGTAAATATTCATACTGCACAAAATTATTCTGTTTAATTCTATAATAAAGTAAAAGCATGCATGATCTTAGACCACTTAAGCATTCTTTCATTGTGCAAGTTTTGCCAATGCATACTGATTTCAGTAAGTGTCAAAGGGATCCTTCAGATTACTGGATTTAGTAGAAATGCATTGCAGAAATGAGTTGCTTGTTAGTTCCTGTATTTGGAAGAACTATTCGCACTAAATAGAATTTCTGAACTTTTTTAACACATCCTAATTGTCAAACACCTTCTTTTTTTTATTTTTTAATTTATCATTTTTGGTGTGAAGAAAATGTATTTATGATATTAACAATTAGAGTACAAGATGAAAACATAAACCATGCCAAAAACAAACAAGCAAAATAATCTCATTTTTTATATATTGTGATCAATTTTGTGACGTGAGCCTATGGATTTAGATCACCTGAGAGAAATAGTCCTCTGCCTTTGTCTTCCCCAGAAGTGTTACATGTGATCCTCTTTCCTGGGAATGGCTAAAAACCTGCCTGCCTGTGGGAAGTGGTGAGTGAATTCCTTGTTTGGCTCTGCTTGCCTTTACCTATTAAACTGTTTTTATTTAAATCCATGAGTTTTCTCACTTTTGCTCTAGCAATTCTTTCCTTCATTGCACTGGAGGGGTGTGGGAATGGGCAAGGGCCTGGATGGAGCTCAGCTGCCAGCTGGGGCTAAGCCATAGCAGCATGACCCCGGCAAATCTGTGTTTCTGTACTGCTTTTTCCCCCTGGAATATTGGCTTATTGGTCTGAACAGCAGACAAATCCCAGCCATTTCTCAAATAGCTATCAAAATATTTCATAAGAAATATTGATTACAATAAAAAGTTCAGAGATACTCAGTCTCTTGAGGGTTGCTTGTTCCTCAGATGTAGGGCCCACACATTCATCATCTTTCATTTGCTGAGTCTCAGTGGGACATTGAACTTGTGATTACCCCATTCATCCTTGTAACACCTTCAGGAGGAGGGACAGTGATGGCGTGTCTCCCATGCCTTCCACTGCCCTGCTTAGGCCACAGCCACCAGTGGGGGTGGTGACTGCTGTATCCAGCTTACTCTGGACTTTGGGGGATGGATGGCAGCACGGTAGCCAAGGGCTGTCTGGATCAGTGACCCAGATGTCTTGCTGGTATGCAAATACAAATGAATCATCTGACTTTATAAACAGCGGGCAGCCCAGGGCCCGCTGAGCTCTCCTGCACAGCAGCAGGCTTACGCCAGGATCTCCCTTGGGTGAGGCACCTCCCAAGGTCGTTCCTTGAGGCTGAGACTCCTTGCTACAGCTCATCATCAGTAAGTGATTGGGGGCATGCTTAACTTTGACATCACCTCTAGTGTCTGGGGACCTCAGTGATGACAGGTTAAAAGGCTAGAGGAGTGCTTCAAGACAATGAATGACCACAGGCCTTCAGAATTAAGATAGTGGTGGAAAAGGCACCTGTTTGTGTATTGCACTGTATATAAAACCAGGAACTATGCTCCTATAATTGTCTTTGACTTAAAAAGCATGGTACAAGGCTAAGGTAGAATAAATACTGTTACAAATAAATGAATGCTAATGATAAATAATAAAACTACTAAATGTCACAAAATTATGTAAAGCCTGGCACAAAGTTTGCTGCAAGCACTAGTGACTTATTAGAACTGCAGTTCAGCAGCTGCTGATTATGTCATTTATGAACTAGAACAGACTAAGAACAGTAAATTAGAGAATTTACAGTAGGCTGGCGATAGATCAGCATGTTTTAAGGTCTTCCTCCAGGGATGCTTTGTTCACCACAATTTATCAGGTGTTGAAACTCACAGAAATGGCCTTTGAAAGAACAAACTTGACTAGCTGTTGATTTTAAGCCATACTGTTGAATATTTTATAAAAGTTCGCTGCTAGGACTTTTTGGCAGTGATGCATATAAGTAAAGCTTTGATATAATGTATATGCTATTAATTCTGGGTCTTATAATAAGTTTTATCTCTGGGCTTGAATGCCTCATGCAGACAACCACTCTTATTTCTGATTTTGGGGCTAGATTGACATTTACATGAAATACAGGTTTGTGTTTACATTTTGTATTATGCATCATCCTATCTTCCACGTCATCCGATGCAAACCAGAAATAAATGTTTCTGAAAAACACTCCATGAAAATGGTGGTATTTGTATCATGCAAAGGTCTCAGGAGATTTAATACCACCTTTGATGAGTGCAAAGCAATGGGACAAATTTAAAATATCAATGCCTTGTTCTAATTTGCAATTTAAAAACCATTGCCTGGGGTAAATTAAACTTTTAATGGCCCTGTAAATGAAGCTGTGGAAATTTTCATGACTTAGATTCTTCTTTGGCCTCTTCCAGCTGAGTGTAATAAATTCCAAATGCAACTTGCTTTCTGATATCCCCAAGTCTGTTTTCTTTCTACACCCTCTAGCAGTTTTCGTTTTCTACTCCTACCCTTGAGTCCTTGAATTGCTCCAACAGTGTAACAATTCTCTTATGGGTTTGTACCAATATGCCATGACTACTACAGCTGCTTGCTCTGACAAAGCCTGCTATTTATTTCTGGTTTTTGATCATAAGTCACTCATCTTTTCCAGTTTGTATGGGTAATTTTGGTGATAAAAATCTAAAAAATGAGGAAAGCGCAATTTAAGTACCTTTGTTAAGGTACTTAGTAAAAACCAAAAGTTACATGGATGAAAATGAAAATGTCTTTCACATGCAACCCAGGGCTGGAAGACCTACAATGATAAAACAATGACTTTGGTAATTCTTTGAAATCTTTCAGGTGAGCACAGTAGTATACCATTTTATGAAACTACCTAGCCAGAAAAAAAAAGAAAAAAAATAAAAAGCATTTGGGAAAAATATTTTCCAGAAACAATGGAACAATTTTGGGACAATAAATGATTTTTCACTTGACTCTACAGTCTGCAGAGAAGATGACAGACTGGTATTTTAATGTTAGCTGCCGTAAGAATTTTCCCCTTGAAAATCTTTTAAATGAGAAATACAGAGGACTCTTCGCCTCTGTGACATCCAGCTAAATATTAAGTTGCCCCAGATTCTGCTCACTTTCCTTTTCTCCATTCTAATTCTTTTTTTTTTTTTTTCTTTTTTTTCTTCCCATCAAAGATGGTGTTACATCTCCTGAGTCATCCTTTCCTGTGTTCTGAAAGTCTGGTCACAAGCCTGGGGCAGCTTTCACCACCTTATCAGACAAAGTGGAGCAATGGGAAGGTGTCAGAGCCATTTCTAAGTGCTCAGTGTCTTGGAAAGGGTAAGGAGGCACTGCGGGCTAAAAGCAGGGCTGACAGGAGTGAGACTGTGTGGTGCTGAGGATGTCAATATAACTGAAAGACACGAAGTTGACGATACCCAAGTACCACAGATAGTAAAATTATTTTCTTTCTCATATAAGTAATGACATTGTACAACATTTTATTTCCCTGACTGCATAGCTCCCTTGAGTAATTCAGAGACTTATGAAGACAGCAGTTTACAATTTTTTCTCATGTAAAATGAAAAAAGCTTCTAGTAAATTATAACTATTCAAGCAATAGAAGGCCTAAATATATATATATATATTTAATTGACATTGAAGACAACACAGTGTGTTTACATAAAAACAAATTATTATTAAATCTGTAGGCATGATTCAAATCTCTACATTAGTCCTGCATGAGAATGTGGTACAGCTTCACATTTTGGGCATGGCAATATGGCACACTTATTACATAGCTAGGAAGGAAGATGCAGGGGCTTTTTTGATGTTCACTCATGTACTTGGCTTCAGTCTGTGTTCATATTAGAGCATATATGAAGTGACCTACTTAGCTTCAATCTTGTAGTAAGCTTTTCTTTTTCATAGTCATTAAACCTCTTTTTTTATAGTAAATTTTAGAACTTTGAAAGTATCTGGCATGCTGGTAATCACTAGGAAGTTTACATGGTTAATACATTGTAGTTTCTTTCTCCTCCTTGACTTGCAGAGTTAGATTTCTATTGGAATCTTCAAAATTCAGTAACTTTCAGATTTTTTCTAGATTCAGATTAAACCAATCCTTAGTCTCCTCTGTTTTTGAAGTTTCCAGCTGCAGCTCATGATAGCTTTGGGGTTTCCATACTAGTAATAATTTGATGCATTGGCATATGTATATCTCCTTTAAATCCAGGCTTACAAGTAATTTATTAAAATAATTCATAATTAATTGAGTTTCTAATTTGCCTTTTGGTGAAGCACCCCTGGATGCACAGCATTAACAGTTCTATTGAAGTGTGGCCTGATTAACTGATTAATAGATTTCGCTTTTTACAGGAGCTTCTTACATATGTAAGCATAATTATATTCTATCGCTTTCAGGGAAAAATGGAGTAATTGAGGCAGAGAAATGCTTTGGTCTTGTTATTTAATTAATTACATGTTCTGTGAAAAAGCCAGATTGACAGCTCTGAAGAATCAAGTTCTCTTTATTCATAGCACTATTGAGCACTGAGCTGACCCCCTCACCTGGTACCCATATCTCCCTTGTGCTTATCAGTGTGCTCCAACCCCAAGTAGTATCAATGTAGAAGGATCAGTTTATTGCAGAATGCTGATTTGTTTTGAATTTAATGATTTAAATTCTTCTTATTTTCTAATTATTTTCTCTACCTCCCAAAGTCCTTTCCTGTGGTATTTGGATAGGATTTGCCTCCTCACAGTATCTCTGGAACGTTCAAAGGTCACCTCTTTTATTAGAAAAATGATGGGTTTGGAGTTCAGGAGGGTACCATTCAACCCTTGCAATGTATTTAACATAGAAAAGACCATGATGGCTCTACCTTCTCTGTAGGAAAGGAAAAGAAAATCTCTCCTAACCTTAGCACTTGCTAAGAAGGTAGACATATTTTTAGAAAATATTTGAAAGTGCATTCACTTGTATATCTGGTGTGTGGTTCCTTGGAATCTTCCAAAATCTATACAGAAATAATCTGAGGATTTGTAGTGACATTTTGTATATTGCTAGTGATAACTATTTGTAGGAGTGACAGATGCATGTCCATATTCCTACAACCTTTAACCCATAAAGAGAACGCTATTTATAAAACACCTGCAAGAAAAAAATTAAGACTAGTTTCACCTACTTCAGATGAACAAGAAAAAGTATCTCAAACTGGCATGAAAATTACAGGTGCTTTAAAGAAAGAAGTATATCACCTCCTGCACAGTAGCATTTGAAATTAAGAAGAGACAAATGATAAAACTGTTGTTCATTACCATAAGTAATGAAGGCTGACTAGGTTTGACAGGAAAAGCTTCATTGCCCATAGAGAAACAAGCTGATATATAGCAAGCAACTAGTGCCACAAAGCCTTTGAGGAAAATACAATTGATTTTAATGAAAATTGCTTATGTGTACTTGTCCCTTATTTCCTGACATGAGCTGCGGCGTTGTGCACATTGCTTTATCTCTAGCCTTTAAAAGTATTTAAGAGTAGACATTTCTACATTTTGTAGCATACCTTAGTTGTTTGGGGCTTTTTTTTTTTTTTTTTTGTATTCAACTCCTCTTTAAACACTGCATTTTGTTGTTGACTTGAAACATTTTCTGAAATTTTATTTCTCTGCCTTTGAGACATGTTGCTGATGCATGTGACTCCTTCACATTCTTTCTTTCTTTGCTAGGACTTTTTGGCAGAGATGCATGTAAGTAAAGCTGGTACTGGTATTAAGGTTTCACAGTTTCACTACTGATGGAGATCAGCATATCATCCAGTCCCAGTCTAAAATTTTTCAGTTCTTCAGTGGTTATTTTTATACAGGTGAGATCCTGAAGGCTGTGTTTGTTTATGCTGATTGCCATTCAAAGTGGATACAGAGTCAAGTGTCATTATAGTAACATTTCCTTGCTCTGTGCTCCTTTCCTGTGACTTACCTGAAACACTGTAGGCAGTTAAGATGTGTTTCATTACAATAACAGGCAATCTCCTAAGCCAGGGAGTATTCACAGCCTAAAACATTCACCTTGGAAAATAACCTTTCTTTCTTCTCTACTGGTTGAAGTTCTTGCTGACTAACTGCTATAGTGAATAAATCTCCACTACATGGTGCAAAATAATTCTTACCAAAGAAACAAGCCTGAGTCCTCTGTTTCCTTGAGGGAAAGATCTGGAGTTAAATGAGCAAGCAGCAAAGTTTTAACCCTAAATTGTGTTTATTTCTAAAATCATATCTTTCAACTCTGACACTAAAGTCCTGGAAATGCCTTTGTAGCAGAAAATTGTGGGGGGATCCTTCAGCTGTTACTGTGATTCACTGCTGCCCGAAGCCCTTCATGTCTTCCCAATGTCAGGACTCATGCTCCTTCACCTCTCCTGTGTATCACAAACAGTAGTAATTCTTATCTGTAGCTCTCTACTATTTCAATGAATCATTTTGATCTCAACCTGAGATCTCTTGTACTCCTGAGGCAGCTTTGTCAGGACACCTCAGTCCCAATCTTTGACATTGCTGGCATCTGGATCTCTCTTGCACAGAAATGCACAGACATTGAAAAAATTCTGTGGTGCTTTTGAATATGCAAAAGTGTGAGAGAAAATATGAGCATTCCAAGGAATTTTAATGAACTTTATTTCTGTCCTTATGTTCTTTTTGTTGTTGCTTTTGATTATGAGCTCTATGTCAAATCAACTCTCTCTGGTATATCTGCCTGCTTTTGTAGGGTTCTGGATGGAGAGCTGACACTTTTTTGGAGTCAGCATAGTCAAACTGGCATGCCAGCCTCATCCTTTTAAACAATTTTGAAATATGAAGTGAGATTGTAAGTAATGTTACAAAAAGAAAAGCCCAAGTACTTTGAATCTAAAATGTTCTCTCACACTCTTTTTTTTCACCCCCAAGAAGATTAAATTAGTTCAGTACAGCTCTGGTTATAATGATCTGGTTCCTGATGCTAGTGTGATTAAACTGGGTGCATTAAAGTAAGCAATGATAAATTAAAAGCACAGTAGAAATCTTAGTGGGTGTGAACAGATGAGTAATCTTAATTGGAAATAAAATATACCCATTATTCTGTGCTATAAATGGACTTTTATATTATAAATTGAAGAGATAACTACTTGATGTGTGATGCAGTGCCATATCAGAGAGAAGTTCAGCACAAGTGTCTGTAGTAAAGCCTTTTCTTAGTTCATTAAGGACAAACACAAGTTTCCAAGGTGCCTCAGTAGCATTTCTTTGCATGTGCAAAACTAGTTGCAAGCAATGACCTTTCTTGTAAACATTCAAAATTTTCAAATTACTTTTAGAAAATCCCTTGTAAATACTTTTCTTATAAGTGGTTTCATAGTATATTCACATTCATTCTTCTTCCCAGCACTTTCCAGACTAAATAACACAGTCAGTACTCTTTTGAAATCCATACAAAATGACAGGAATCTGAAAGTAAGAAGTGATTACCTAAGGCCCAAAGCACCTAAGAAAAATCTATGTCTTTCAGTTTAATAGTTCCACATGACCAACATGTATGATGGTATTCTCCATACAGAGTATATGAAATATACTTCTCATGATCGGTGTTTGAGATTGGTGTTCTCATGTTATGAGAACTTGTTTTTTATTCCAAAGTAATATTCACTATTATCTTCCTTCATTAGTAGAGTCTCATGAAATTTCCATTACTTCTCAGTAGGAAGAGAAAAATGGTCTGTGTGGGTTGGGTTGGCTTTTGATAACACAAAACCTTATTTAATCCTATTAACTCAAAACTTTCCAATCCCTATCAAATTTCAAGAGTCTATTACATACAATTCTAGTTGTGAATAAACTCTAAGAAATGTTTGAGGCTGTCCCCTCTGTGATTGCTGTGTTGAGAGCTACATAGATCCTACATTCAAAAGAACAATTAAAAAATATCTCCGTTCCTAGGACCTAAGTATTTCAGAGCATTTGGTTCTCTAGAAGGAAGTCTAAGGTGTAATTGTCACTTCTACCACATATAACTTTGTTGACCTTAAATGAAGTGGTAGTCCTAAAGAGTGTAAAACCCAAAAAATTATATCACTACAATTATGAACAAGAATGAGAAAATTAGTCCCAGTTCTTTTCTCTGGAAACTAAAGCTCAAACTTTATAAAAATGAGAGACTTTTGCTTCTGAAACAAAGATTTGACCCATAGAGCCAGAGGACCTGTGAAAGAAATGATCATATAACTTCTACTCTAATTAGGCTGCAATACAGCAATGAACCAACCTAGATAATTAACTGAACAAAGAATAACCATGTCAGCTCTGGGTGCTGACAGCTGGTGCTCTGTGTTTGCCAACATGCCCTGTTGTGTTAAATTTAATTACACTGAAATATCCTGCATATATTGTATTTGAATTAAAAGATTTTATTTTGCTGTAAGGAGCACTGTTCTTCATTCAGCTCAGCAATCTGAGGACTGAAGGTTACAGGGACAGAGAATTCACTAAGTTGGAAACGATGATCTAATAACTTTTTTTTCTACTTTACACCTCTGACCCTCATTTTAAAAATTATTCACATGCGGGTGACTGCCAAATTCTTGCTGTCTGCTTTATACAACATTTACACTGATCCTAAACTGCACAGGATCTGAAGCAGCCACCTTATGAGCTCATATATCACATTTATAAGTATCTCTAGAGACGGGTAGTGCAGAGATACAGATAATGCAGAAAGATATTCTATAGACTGCAAAGTTTGAGGGCTTGTAGTCTTGAATTACAAGTGGAAAACAAGGTATGTTCTGGCTTTGCACATGCTTTCCTTATGCCAGTCCAATTTCACTAAAGCATAATTTATTTGCTTCTTTCCTGAATTATAACAAAATTAATCTATGAGTTAATCCCAAGAAAGAATGCAAAATTGCTAAGTGTCCTGCATTAGAGTCACTAACCCTGGAATCAGCTTTTCTAGTTGGTCTAAGGAAGACTGTGTTAATCCTTACATTCAATGTGTGTTGTAAATCTTATGTATCATTTCCATTTTATTCTAGCACCAGAGGTAGCAAGTCTTAGAGTGACCTTTATTCCATTTGTTTTTCAGTTAAGTAAATTACATCATTGTGTCCAATTTGTGCCTTTTATAAATCTAAAATGAATACATTTCTGCCACTCTCCACAAGATTAGACTAATATTAATGAAAACCTCAAAGTATATTATTTATTTTTTTCCCTGTTAAATCTATAGATTATTTTTTTAATAGAAGAATTATGCTGGCTGTAAGGTGAGTGGATTTGAATAATTGAATTCCTACACAATCAAATTCAAAGTAAACCCAGTATTTAGTAGAGATTCAATGCATTTGCAATACCTTGGAGTACACTCTCAGTAAAAAAAATAGTAAGGCCTCCTTTCTCTTAGGAATTTTCTGGAATCAGAAGGCAGCACAGTGCATGAAGAATTTAAGTTCCTCTGTATAAACTAACACTAAATTCCAACCTTAAGCAAGATGCTTATAACCATATGACCCTATTCAACCACCCCTTTTCCTTGTGCCCCAGAGCTCAGGAATTTGCAAGAAAATGCTGCTCTGCTTCTAGTATGCAGTTAGGAAATATTTATATCTACATACAAGATAATCTTTCCAGTTGTAGTTGGAGATGGTGTTCTCTCACCTTTCTTATTATATCAGTAATTGTTGCAATTGTTAAACAAAAGGGTGAAAATTCAGTTTGCCTGATGTAGCTAAAATCTGTCTTTGAGAAGACAATCTTAATCACTAGGCTCCAGATTTGAGGATGCTTCTTGAACCTAGCCCAGAAAGTGTTTGCTGGCTCTGAGTGGAATGGCACAGCTTTTCTTGTTGACATTCTTAAACTGCATTCTTGCTCCCAAGCTGATGTTTCTGCTATGCAAAGTGACAACTGGGAACAGCTCTTAGCACATTCTGTGAGTGGGGGTTGATCTATGCCAGCAAGGTCAAACATTCCTTGAGAATAATCAGGGGAGAGCATTTCCTAACATAGAAGTAGACCATTCTAGATTCAGGTGTGAGCTATGGAACTTGTGAGCCTGGAGCCTTTCTTTGTGTGCTCAAATGTGTAACTTGAAGGACAATGGACCTTTGAAACAGAGCACTGCCAGAGGCTGCTGATATACACAAGGTTAAGGACATGCATGTGAATTACTTTCACTGATAAAGACCTAGCAGTTTAAGAAATACCCAGACAATACCATTTCCCCAGAGGTTTAGAAGTAATAATTTAATAGCAGAGTCCTTAAATCTTTTGCAATATTTACTGGTAGATATGTGCATGCCTTTGGTGCTGTTCTGGTAACAATTAATTCACAAGGATAATTATATGCTCTGGCAGGGATATAACAGTGAACATTCAACTCTTTATTAATTCCAAGAGATGATTTTTAGCATATGGTTGAGAAATTCTTCATTCTTTATTTGGATTTTTTACTTTGCTTTCTCTTTTCACTTATGCTGTCTTCGGTGGACAGCTTCAGTCCAGTTACTTAGCATGAGGCTGTCAGGCTTCCTCACTGGATTTATCAAAGGCAACCACACAAATGAATAAAGTTCAGACTGACATCCTCTGAGGTTATACAGTTTAAACAAATTCACATTGGCCGTTTTTTTGACAATAACTCTCCTTACACACCTTGCATTGCCCTCTTTTTTATGTTCCCCTCAGACTAATTACCACCCTTTAACCTGCAGTGACTTTAACATCAAATCTCTGTTCTGCAGCTATCAGTTGTGCAAGTTGAAGTAAATGGCTTAAAGAATTTGGGACAGTGGTAGAATTGGAAGATGATTAATAAGGTTTTCTTCCTATGTTTTATTGGCTGACATTGCCACCTTGTGAATTCATGTCCTTCCTCCTAAAGGGATATACACATGTCCATTTGGAAATGACATGCGTTATTGTGTTTCTGTGTTTTGGTATTGTGTTTCTGTGTTTCTGCCTCTTGGCACTGAAAATAATGAGCTGAAACTTTAGTGAGTCTTTTAATTCACAGCAACTGCTTTATTTCATTTTGTGTTCCTTAGCATGACTTAGAAAAAAAAAATTAAGTGTTAGAAATATAAACTATTTAGCATCAGATTTTGCATATGACAACCAAACTAATGATTCAGTAATTATAGACTTCCAAGAAGGCTGACTAATATATCTCAAAATAGATTTGATTTGATCAGCTATTGGAAATTACATCCTTTTCCAGGAGCTAAGTTTAGAAAATTGTTCTCATATCAATATAATGCATTTGCTCCAGTAAACATTTTTCAATCTTGATATTAGCAGTTCCTCAATCTTAAAGAAGTATTTCTTACATCTAAATACATTAATTTTTGAAGTAAGCTATCTAATTCCATGAAGGTACTCTGTATAGCTCACATCAACAACTCATAGCTGCTTGTTATGCAACCAAAGCTGTAAGACATCCTTGGCATGTTGCAGGTTTTTCATAAACACTGGAATAGGATCCATTATCATATCTGTCAAACCATAGTGTAAGTGAAAAATATGAGCTCTGCCTCCTAACTTACTGTAACAAGAGTCCTGGAAAGGCATCTTTGTGGCTGTCAGTGTGAATGTTTCTCTGGTGCACTTAAATTATTTTTTAACTCTCCAGCTTTTTATGTGACAGTATTGCAGGAAAGACCAAGTCCATATTGGGTTGGATGTTTTCTCAGGTTCTTGTGGAAATCAGCATCAGAGATAATCAGTAGCTTTACATGCTAAGGGAGAGTAATTATTCTAAAATATCAAAACAGCTATGGGAGTCTTGTGAGGTTTTTCACTGTGTTGCAAAGCTTTCAGATCAAATGTCTCCAATTTGTAGGCAGAGGACTATCTAGGGAAGAAGGGATCTGCTGTTCTTTTAGCTTATTTATTAATTATAATTTTGTTTCTTTTTTATGAGTCTTAAATCTACAAATGTAATTTGTGGTCTGCTACTCATACTGGGAGTTTTATGTTTCACACTCGTTGATTTTAAAGATTCAGTGGCCAAAGTCTGTTTCCATGATGTCTGCACAAATCTTCTTATTCTCCTGGAAGTGGGGGAAGTCAAAAATGTTCTCTTATAGGCTACAGTAACATTGATGAGGAGGGTTAAGGAAGATATACTTTAACTGCTGTTACTTATTCTTTTTGCATATTGGAGAAAAAAAGCTTTAACCTCTAGACAAACACTCAAATACTTTTCTCAACAGTTCTCAACATGAGAATAGGGGCAAAATAATATTTCTCTAGCAGAATGAATATTTGAGAAATATAAGGTACCAATTCTAAATCCTCCAGTTGTAATCTTGGAAAAATCAGGCAATGAAGTACTGAATGCATAGCTGGAAACCTTATAAAATGTCTTTTTGTTAATGAAATTAAAATTCCCACAGAAATATTTCTCTTCTGAGCTCCTGAAATGAAGAAAAGGTTTTTGTGAGCTTTCCTGTTTATTAACCTCTTAAAAACCATACCGCAATTTATTAAAACGAGGGTTGTGAACAGGGCTGTAAGTGAAAGTTCACACTGAAATACACAGAGGGCATTGCAGAGCCACCTACCTGGTGTCAGTTAAGATAAAGCAGACAAACAGGTAAAAAAGAGATATTTCCCTTTTCTGCAGCATATTTCCAAAAACAAAACTTGTCTTAGTCATTTTGGCTTAATTTAACCAGTAACACGCTGTGATAGGTGTTAGTAAGATACAGAGTGTGGCAATTCAGCTTTCTTTATGTCAAATACAATGTAAAATGGGTAAAATGAGTTAGTTAAAAAAAAAAAATATCCAGGTGTCTTTGGAATAACAGGGCCAGTGCTTTTAAAAGCTGGGATGTAAGAGAATTATAATACTAAAAAAGCCTGTTTTGCCTATATTATGGCTTTCTAAGTTATTAGAAAATAACAGTATCACTATAGTTGTTAGTATCCAAGTGCAGAGTAGATTATATTGCCTACTTTTAAGAAGGCAGGCTCAGTAAAATCCCTGAAGTATCTTACGTCCTCACTAAAGCAAAAAAATACTTTATTCATAAAGGACTCCTCAATCATGAAAATCCCTCTGAGCATTTTAGTAATTAACCTCTTCATTCACTCTATCATATATGTGTCTGGAATTGTGTTTTTATATGGAGTGTCAGTTAGAACCCCTCCACTCAAATCCAAATCTCTACATAGTTACAGGATATACATTCTCAAAAAATAATCTTATGTGAAAACTTTAATGTCCTGGATATGTACTGAACCATATCGAGGGGCCAATGTAATGAAATCAAAAAGGTCTCATTGGATGTGGATATTAGAGTTGGGGTTTTTTCAGGTATTTAGGTAGACAGGGATCAAACTGTGTCTAATCTCCAGATGACATTAGAAATCATAAAAATGCATGAAGAATCTTTTAAGTTCTGAAAAAGTAGTAAAACCCTGGTGGAGCAGTTATTTTGTTCAAACTTATTTGACTGCAATAGGAAATACATAAATATATCCAAGGACAAAACCCTACCTTTGAGGTTTGAAAGCTTGATGATGCTGTACTTTTTTTGGACACAAAAGGTGTTAAATAGTTTCAGAGACCTGAATGGTCCTGTAATGAATCTCAGTAATGAAGAAGTTATTCAGAATGAATGGAGATAATTAACAGATTGAAGTTGTGCAAGCAACAAGTAATTGGATTGTTGGTGGATAATTTGTTTCCAGAGACATTTTTACTATCTGGTCATATGCTATATTTTGTTCTTATCTTTATATTCAAAAGCAAATTGTCTTCAAATCTTGGCTTATGCCCAGTGTGATCTCGAATATTAAGTTACTTGAAGAGAAGTAGGTACTGTTTAAAAATATTCCTTTTAGCAGTTGTCCACAAGTCTCATTTTAATTTTAAATAACACTTGTTTCTATTTTGTTATGATGGTTGTGCTGTCATGATACCATAGGTATTGATATAATTCTCTATTTTTGGACACTGTACACAGTATTAGTAATGAAGGTCTTAAGTAAGGGACTACGGTAATCTCATCAGAAAGGCCAATAGGGAAACTGTATAGAAGTTCATGGGATCAAAAAAACTGATGGGAAAATGATAGATATGAAATCTGAAGTGACTTATTGAACATGAATTTGTACACATTGCTGGACTCTGGTATAAAGATAACCCTGGATCATGCACAGTCTGACTTTAACCTGTCCTGTGTTTCTTTCCTTTATACATGGTAGATCTGGGGCTTCTTTTCAGTCCTATAATCTTGTCCTATAAAATGTCTTTTGTTCCTCTCTGTGGAAGAGTTGAAATTGTTGCTCTTTCCCTTTCCTTTATGTTTGGCCCTCATATGGATAGCATTACTATTTCATACTTGATTTGCCTTCTTCCAAATACAGTTTTTGTTCTTCTGCGTTCCATCATTTGAACATATATTTTTGTTTCTTGCCTTTTTTCCTATCTGGGTGATTTTTAAATAGTCCAAGAACTATTCATAATGGTTTCTAAAAATAAGTGTAGTCAGTGCCTCTGGCCAACTTAATTTGATGGAGTTTTTTTCAAGATTAATGTTAGTGTCAATTGTATTTTTTTCTCCTTAAGAATTTTTTCTATGACTCTGTCACTTGGTAATCCATAGTCCTTGAAAGCAAACCAAAGTACATTGCTTTTCTGTGCTCTAACTCAACAATCCAGTCAGCTGGAACAGGCAAAACGGAACACACAACCTAATAACATTTACATTGATTGGATGTGAACTTCAGTTACTGCATTCTAGCTGTGCCTAGAAGGATTGGGAATTTGGTGGATTTTCATTTGTGGTTTTGTTCAAGAGAGAGATGGTGTGAAGACAGTGTGGTTCTGCATTGATGAGGGCTACTTAGAATCTTTTCTGACTTCTTCTCTGACTTCTTCTCCAGGGTGCTTAAAATTCCCTTGTCCTGGCAGAAGTACATTTCCATTAGGAATGGGACAGTAGGAATTTCCTTTTAGTCTGATGAAGACAGACAATTCTCTGTTTTTATATTATGAAGAACTGTATAATCTCTGACAACATGTCACATAACCTGACTGCCACTTACTGATTGGAAGAGCTTGTTCTAGTTAACCTTTTATCATCTCCAAATATGAGCATTTCACAGAATGATATGAAAAGTAAATATTTTTCACCATTATATGAAATTTCTTTTTAGCCACAGAAATCCAATTAAGTTTACACAATCATGTCCTCCAACATTAAAAAATGTAGTCAGAGATAATACCAGTTAAACATTGGGTGTCTTTAATCAAGATTTGAAAGGATCTTGTTGGATCAAGACCTGACTTGTTAAAGTTTGGTGCATCTGCTTATCACTAAGAAAAGCAGTGCGTTATATTCTGTGTTTTATAATTCATTTGCTCTGGGTTATTGCAGATCCAAGTTTTTTTCTGCAGGCATCAGGAGATGTACATATCTTCTATGATAATGATGGCTAGAAGCATGCCATGATCCTGAGGACCCTTTTCTCTACTGATCTATATTATTGCAATGTCAGACCCCAATGAACTTGCTGTCTACACCATATAGACAATTTTCCTATGGAATATTGTTAGTTATAAATTTAATAGGGGTGGCAAATTTTTGTCTGATTTAATTGTTATAGAAGTACATTAATAATTATTACACCAAATATAAATCTATAGATAGGTAAAAAGAAAAGGACATACTGTGTCATTATTTGAGGCTTTATTGTTCTTAGGACAGCTTGGCAAGGTACATAAAAATGATCATTGCTCCACCTTAGTGGAGCATAGTGAACAGTTTATTAAATGAATATGCTCAGGATTATATAATTGGTTGATTGAATTCTCTTCTACTTTGGTTGAAAACTGCCACTCTGATTGCACAGACTTTACAGGATAGAGTGCAACTGCTAAGCAAGTTTGTTTTTGGTTGGATCAATTCAGAAAGGTAAAAATAGTCTGCAAATAGGCTGATTTGGGCAGTGAAAATTAATGTATGGGCCATGATGTGAAAAACTTAAACTTTAAGCTACGGAACAAATATGAAAGCAAGGAAAGGTACTTTTGGAGAAAATAAACTGAAGAAAAGATGGTTTTAAGAGTCTACTTACATCCCATTAGCACGGTTTCTGATGCTTTTTGAGCTTTTAGTATTGCACTGTGTAGGCATCTTAGCAAAAAAAAAAAGAAGCCAACAGGAACCAAGCACGGTTGATATAGCTGGCAATCATGAAATGACACATGAGTTAAGAGAGAAGGGGAGTATCGGCTTAGTGTACTGGGCAAACCCAGTGAGAAGTCCATTATCACATGGGAAGACTGCAAAACATTGCTTAAACTGCATTAAAAAGGAGTGGCACTGTTTTACTGCCCAGGGCCTTCTTTTTGCCAGCTGTGGTTTCATATTGAAGTGCTTTGTGGAGATAGAAGACATTGAAATGCAATGGAAAAGTGAAAGATCTAGTTCACAATTTTGACACAGGGATTAATTCATAATTCAAATAATTCATTGGTGGAATTCTTGGGGTGACTTTAATCCAAAGCCTGAGAAATTACTCATCTGTGAGCATGTATATGAGAAATCAGACATTAATGAAGATAGGCTGTGTCAGTGGATGAAAAGAATCAGGAGACATTTTATGCAAGAAGTCTCTTTCTGTATGAGGCTGAAAAATGATGACTGGCTTCCTAAGGACATATTTGTTATTTTAGGGAAAAAAAAGAAAATGGCACACCTTCATTATCATAGGGGATTTTAATCAGAGAGGCTTGCTAAAATATTTACCAATATTTAAATATTGCTAGAATTTCTAAAAATTATGGATTACATATTCATCAATCAAAAGAGGCTGTCCAAGGTGTAAGAAAAACTTTTCATTAGGAATGATTTCATTATGGAAAAAAAACTGTGATCTAAATATTATAGAGAAAAAATAACAGAAGGGAAAATGGAAAAGGTTTCTGGGAGTCACATTAAAACCATTTTATTATATAAAAGAAAAAAGTTGAAAACACTCATATTTTTTAAACTATATATTGTTTAAGAGTAGAAGTGGAAGGAAATACTGCTAACTAACCAAGAAAAAAGGAAAATTACAGCATTTAATGTAATACAACTACTTAAGAGGAAGTGGATAAAAGGAAGGAAAAAAATCTTCCCTCAATGACAGATCTTTGAGAAACTTTTTAAGAGTAAAGAATTTTCACAGTAGTACTAGTATAGTATAATATTACTTTTTAATTTAGAGAGAAAAATAACACAAAATCCATGTAGCACACTTTAAAGAGCAAGGTAGTAGGTCTGAAAAATACACCACAAACTGAGTTGCTGTATTTTCAGAGAGAGAACAAAGTAATTGCTCATTGTCTATGTGCTATTAGTATCCATGGCTTGGAAGGGGAACATCAAATCATAGATGACAATTTTGAAAGTGATACAGTAGTTTGTGAATTAGTAATAAGAAAGACATGTCCCCGGCAAAAAACCATCTGGATTCTTTATTAGTTGGCATAACTAAATAGAATATTCTATTGTTATCAAATAGAAAGGAGTTTGTAAAGAACAGGAATGTGAGCAGTGTTTTCTAGGCAGGGGACCTGAAACTGAGACCACAGGCCTTCCTTCCATACTATATTCGAGAGGACTAATGCCTATTTTATATTGTGTATTTTGCTGCCATAATTACTATTGGTATACTTTATCCAATTCTTGTGCACTAACTGGGAATAATAATGAAATCTGGAGAAGGCTCAAATAAAATCTACTGTGTTCTCTTAGGGACTGATATCCTGAATTTTGCTAATTCCAGTTTAGGATTTCCTATTGACTTTCTTCTTATTTTACTTAGTCTGTTTTCTCAGTCATTATAGTCCTGAGTTGGAGATCAGAGATAACTACAGACAGTCATGGGAACATGGATCATGTGGTTAAAATCTGGTAGTGGCAGTAGGTTGGTATTTGAGTAAATCATTGGCTTTGACTGATAATTTAACTTTTGTTAATTGTGGTTTGCTCTCTGTCTTTGAGCATGACACTTGTCTAAGTAAAATGTGTGTTTAAGTGTATACATTTCTTAGTGTTTTACTGTGCTTACCAGACAATATTCCTTTTTTAAATTTCTAGTGAGAAAAAAGTGAGAACCTGATAAATACTCTATTTTGTGGGACTGAAGGTCTATCTAGCCCACTGTTCTTCCCCCAACAGTGACAACAGCAGGTTTTACTTTTGTCAGGAACTGTGGTGATAGGAGGAAACAAGAAATGTTAAAAGAGAGAAAAGCCCTTCCCATATGCTTTCCCCATGTCCTCCCCCTCTTCCCTCACACTTTACTCACCTCTCTCAGCTCTCCTCCTACTCTGTCTTCACCACAAAATTTTGCAACCCAAAACTTTCAGCTTTTAGGAAAATTAAATTTTGCTCTTGGTGCTGCTAGTGTTTTAGAAGTGTCTTTGTTTTATAATGAATATGTAAGAAACTGACTGATGCTTAAAATACTAAACTGTATATTAAAATAACAAATACTTCGATAAATAGAAATGAATCTCCAAAGTGAGCCTGATATAGATGTAAATGTTTTGATGTAAATCCCAAAAGTGAGCTGTTAGTTTTGATGGCACGTAGTGCTGCAATGGCACATATAAAAAGGAGAGAAGTGTTTTCCTAATGAAACATTGTTGCCTAAAGGGTAGAAGTGGGGAGCAAACCAAAAGACAACATGCATCCACCTAGGACATCTGCAATTGTGTAATTGAAGAGGTTATTTATTCTCCAATATTTAACATTTAACAAATTTCTCCATTTCATGTGACATAATCAAAAACTTTGCAATAAAACAGAAGAGCAAAACTGCTTAGATAAGACTTGAACAGGATAACATCACATCAAGATGCAACCTACTGCTGAATTAAAACTGGGCAGTAATGAGTAATGCTGCACAAATATAACAGAGAAGTATTTGGGAACACTCATTTTCAGTTAAAGAATGAATTTACTTTTCAAACCTCTCCTTAATTTCATGGTCATTTCTGTAAAGCCAAGTTCAGCATTCTACAAGTATGTATATCAGTTTATATTTGTATTTGAATGATGTGCAGATTCCTTTTTCATAAAACTTACCAGAACACATTACAATTTCTTGTGGTCAGAGAAACCGCAGCTTGAAACATTATGGCCCTCATTAATTCATTCAATGCTTCTAAAAAAAACCTTTCAGGCACTTGTTAAAATGCTGAATTCTACAAGCTCCTGATATTCTGTCATGACCTGCTCTATCTGTGATGAAAACATAGCATCAGTTTTAGTGTGCACATGAGCAGTAACAGAAAGTTTTGAATTCCAGAAAGAGTTAGAAAGCTCTTTTCTATCTAAAATAAAGTCAAAGTGATAAAAGAATTGTCTAGTAATTTGTGGCTTTCTAACATACCAAGAAATGTAACCTCTGGAGAGCGAAGCATAAACACTGTAAGTTTAGATTGGAAGTGAAGTCTGTATTTTCTAACTGTTGCAGTAAAAGGATGTAAACTTGCATTGTTCACCCAAGGCTTGGCATTTCATGCCTCATGCAGGAATTATTGGGTGAGCCTCACTGACGCTGTGGTATGCATCATGGCAGAAGATCTAAGCCTTCTGATTGTAGAAGCAATAAAAGCCACCCAATCCACCTCTCAAGTCACTTAGACTACTCAGATGTGTAAAGCCAAGGCTTCAGTGTTCTGCTTCCTCAGGCTCAGCTGTTCTATGATTTCAAGACATTGCTCTCAGTCTTTGCTCAAGAGCAGTGAGCACGCTTTCCCTAGCTGGCACAGGGTTTGTTCCTTTTTCTGTTTGACTGATAGCACCAGCCACACATAACACAGGAGAGGTGAGCCAAAAGAACATGATGTTGTTTTTAACTGGGGGAGTCATGCTTACACAGTAGGGCAAAAAACATGAAACACACAGAAGTTGCAGTAAACATCAAATAGGTAGTAAAAAGGAAAATTTCCTTTGTCAATTCTTGCTTGCTCTTCTAGTCTGCCTCATTTCTGACGTTCAAGAGAATCTGTCTTCAAAGGTACTTAAGACAAAAATAAAATTTCCGACATCTCAGGAATAGAAAGAACAGTGAATAATGAGAAAATATTTGTGTTGCTCCTCAAATCAAAGCAAAACTTGAAAGCATTAATAAAAAAGACACCCTGAGTAGCTAAACCCGTATTAATACCAGAGGGATGACAAGATGATTTAAAACATAGTTACAATTCATTTTGAAGTGTTCAAAGGTGTAATCTCTAACTTGAGATGATCCTTCCTGAACTTTTACACCCTTTTTATTTGTCTTTTTCAGGGTCATAAGTACATGATTATCTCTTGCAAAGTGAAATGAGAATATGCAAATTAAATACTTCTTATACTGAAGGCAGACCTAAAAGCCTTGCTTTCAGAGAGCACAATTTTCATGAAAACACGTAATATTTTTGACTGTCATGGAGCAACTGAGAGACTGATGCTAGTAGATCAGTGTACGATATTGAATCTGATAATTTTTCAGTTGAAGTTTATGGTCACAATAACTGAACACCTCTTCTTCAGACCTCTTGAAAATGTCATGGATGATCTCACATAGGCTCTAACCATCTAACTGGGTCAATGGGTGGGGTTTTGTGTATTCACAGTGGCTGAAAATGCAAGATGGAAGTCACGAGTCCTGATAAACAGACCCAGTCCACACACATATATTGAGCAGCATTAGTATGGATTTACCTTCTTTTTTTGGTCTCAGAAAACAGCTAAAAGACTCTAATCACTCTACTTGTTTCCTTGAAACAAAGAATAATTTTGGGAAGGGCAGTAGGACAATATTTCTTTTTTTATACTAGATTTGTCAGCCATGGTGAAGAGTTTCAACCCATTGGATTCCAAGTCACGGATGATAACTTCACTGCAAGGAAACCACAAAGCAGGTAATGTACCTCTTCTGCAAAAATGGTGTTGGAATGAGTTGTTAACTAAATGTCCTAGGAGACAAAAGCTTGCTGCACATTAGTATTCACCTTCCCCACAGTCAAAAGCAGTCATCCAGCTACAATTCCCAGACTTCCCAGCCTGTCTCCTCCCTCCTGCCCTCCCTCTTTATCATATATAAATGGGTTTCATGTTTCAGATCTGAATGTTAATGAATTATTAAAAGTGTAATTATGAGTACATATTTACACTTCAAAGTTTAAGTGTGAGATGTTTGCTGTTCACAAATATGATTGGTTTAGCAGAAAACTTAGGTCCATTTTTTCTGCCTCTTCAAAGGAATTTTCTCTTATGAATCTTTGTAAATCTTACATACAAATGTAAAATAGATGAAGCTATCCTCTAGATCATCTCAAATCAGTAATTGTGAATAGAGATGATAAGAAGTAGGAGAAAAAATAATTGAAATAATTTCATCCTGCTTGGTTTTCTTGGTGTTTGAGAGGTGGTAACTGTAATTCTTTTTCAGAATTCATGAAGGTCATTCTTGATATGGTCTTTATGCTGTAGATTATCTATGCATAGTACACCATGTCAAAATGTCATTTAATTTCCAGAGTGTTTAATTTCCAATTTTGTAAGGGTTTTCATAGTTTTAATGTCTATCTGTATAAAATATATATAAACCTGGAGCTCAGATTTTAGGGAGAATTAAACACTTAACTTCTATATATTCCCTTGAAAATTCATCTCTCACATTTTCACCCTTCCCCCCCACACTTTTAAAATTTGTATTACCAGCTATATAAACCTTCAATTTTTAATCTATTTTTAAAGTCTGAGTTTTGGTCTTAATGATATCTTTTGGGATTGACTGCTGCAAGTGGACTAGATGTTATACACAGTCTTTTTATATGTTTTTATCTCTTTTTTAAAAGCATTCAAAACAATTTAAGATCTTTAAAGCTGACTAATATTATCTTACAGAATATTTATTCTTCAAAAACAGAGAAGCAGTTTATTTTTTTTTATTTATTTATCTATCCTATTTTTAATGTATATATATATTCTACCAGGAATTTGTGTTTCAGAAAATGTGCACATGTTAAGAAATTACATAATGCATCTTCCTGTCAAGGCTATTTTTTACTTCCTCAGCAGGAATAATATTTTATATTCCTGTTACCAGATATTTTTTCTGCAAAATCAATACTCTTGAGTGACTCAGATGTCACAAAAACCTGTCAATAACACAAACAATTAAAATTTCTTGCTTCAGTAATAATTCTTTTCAATATTTTTAGACTATTAGCATCTGAAACCTCAAGACATTTGTCAAGTCATGTTGGCACAGTCTTTTGTAGAGAGCATCTCCGGGTTTATCTTAGTCAACAGTGATCCCTTTTGGAATATTTTGCAGAGAAAGTCTCATTTTAGCCCAAAATAATCCTCTTGGGTCTGAAGTCCAGAGTGTAGCAGTCTATATCACTGGTGCTTCTGCCCCCATAAGCATCTCAGGAAGTCAATAAAACAGGAATTTCTTCAGAGAGGAAAAACATTAAATTTTGAAACCACTGAATTTTCTGGACAGTTCCTCTTTTCCCCATTTATGATAAATGTCTACACAAGATGAGCAAGAGTTTCTACTTCTTTCAGGTGTTTATGGATATGTGAAATGACAAACACAAGTATTTGATTTTACAGACTTATGAAAATTTTGAGAAAGAAAAAGATAATAGAGACAAGGAATATCACTCCCCAAATTAAAATATATGATAGGAGGTTAACAGATACAAACTACAATTTTACATACTTCTTATTATAATTAGGCAAAACCTCCAGTGAGATCAAAACATTGTAACATCAAATCACTTGCACACATGGCTCATTCCATTTTGCTTATTTTGTTTTCTAGAAAAAAATGTCTCTCTGCCTCAAGCTTTAGTGAAGTGTTTTGATTCTATATTTGTACAAGACAATGCATTCCTGAATGAATTTAGGAGATTGATTCATTACATTTCAGAAAGTACAGGTTACTTCCTTGTCTCAGGCACCAAAACAGTGTAAGATTATGAAGAGGTAACATTCTTCCTTACATTATTTGTTACTGTTTCTGGGTTTTATACAGTAGGTGAAAACATGTGGCCAGATTCCTGTCTTTTCTCATTTTTGCTCACACAAAACTATTTGTTTGGTAAAATGGGTGTTCATAATAAGGAAGAATTGTGTAAAAGTTTTTCAAAGATTTCTTTCTAGCTTCTGGCTCAACTGAGTTTCTGAAACGAAAATGTGGACCTGTTTCTATATTTACTCCTCCTTCAAGTCCATGGTAGCTGCATGTGACACAATTTAGAAAACAGATGTACTTTAAAGATAAATATCTGATTTAGGACTTAGAATGGATCTTTGAATGTTCTGCAGTAGATGATTAGTATAGGATTGTGGTCTTCTTAACATTTGGAAAATTATTCTGTCAAAAAAACAACAACAAAAAAATGTTTTGTCTTAGAAACACCTTGTTCTGTGTTTATTGTCCTGGAAAGCTGCTGAGTAGCACAAGTAATCCTGTTGAGATTTGTGCTTACCAGAAATAAATGGAAAAGGCCTGGGATGGTCCATTTGGTTTGTAAATGAGAAAAAGAAAGTTGCTTAATTCTAATAAAAGTTCAGCTGTGAAAAAAACAATTTGCAAAGAGCACAGGGATTATGTTATACTTAGATACTGATGCAGGGAGCAGACTGAAGGTCTTCCAAGTATGCTGCTTCATTGGCTGCAGAGCTATTTCCCCATTCTCCATGGTTCAATGATTATTTAAATATTTTCTAGAATGTAGAAGAGTTTCAATGGAAGTGACACTTCTCAGGGAGTGTAAAAGCTTATATCTGCTAATGTTCTGACCTAGTTGAGCATTTAGGAAGCAGCAGTATTGCTGTCTTTTTATAGGCTAAGTATAGCTCAGGTGTCTAACTCCAGTAAAGACATAGCCATGAGTAATAACTGGCTGAAAGTATCACCGTGGTTGAGAAAATGAGGCAAAGAACTATTACTTTTCTTGGTATTTTGTGCTGGGGAACTGTGACTTCCTGGCTTGTAGAAATCCTTTTTTTTTTTTTTTTTTTGGTGGGGGCAGGGTTTGTTGGTTTGGTTTGGTTTGATTTTTTTTCTTTTTTTAGTTAAACATGCATTATATGGGCATCCACCTTGGAAGTCTGAATACCCTAAGAGGGAGGCAGGCGAGAAATAGGAAGTGAAAGTTGTTGATATTCTAGTTTAACGTGACAGGAAATAAGGAGGTAATGTCCTTCTGAACCTGAAATGTCCTTCCACAAGTGCATAATGCACACATAAGCACATCACAAATTGCCCAAGTTGAAGAAAATGTAAACACTACAAGAAATGGTGAGACAGACACTCATCTGAATCTAATGCAATTAAAGTTGTGCCCACAGTATTGTGCACATGGTTAATGAATCAATTATAAAGAGTAAGAGCCTATTCTTCTCTTAAGGCACAGATGTAATTTCTGCTGACTCTAAATGACTTTTTCAAATCATAAGTCATTTACATATCTAAAGTAAAGAAACATATATGTATATACAACAAAGATAATGTTAAAATTAAGCAGAGATAATGTAAAAAATTAACTAGGACTCCGACAGGTAGTCCATTCCATTCCGTTCCAATTTTTCTATTCCTTTAATTCATAAAAGTGCTAAGGTTTTCCATCGTACTGTGCATCAGTGGTGCTTAACAGCAATGGAAATTCATTACTGTTAGGAAAGATACCTTGACCTAGTGTTGACTATGTGTGTCATAGTACAGATGAGCTTTCTTTTTCCATTAATGTTTGGGTAGTGTCTTCCTTAAGGACTCGCAATAGACAAGAGCAAATGGATGATACTGAAAAGGGGCTGGAGTATTGCACTAAAGACAGGAGATAAAAAACTATCATAGTGAATATTCAACATGAATTGAGCATTTTCTTTAGTCTTCTTTGAGAACATACTTCATTAATTTTTGTTGATGTAGCAATTTATACTTGTACAAAAGAGATGACAAATTTAAGGTATAAGTTATTTCCATAGTTAGCTGTTTTCTGGCACTTCTATATGTCTAGAAGTATCTTCAGACTGTAAGTAGGTGGACATTCAGATCATCTGTTATCTGGAACCTAGACGTGTGACATATGTTCTTCTCTAGAAATGCTATTTAAAGATTGTGGGCTCTTTCCTACATCTTCTAAATCATTGGTTTATTACGGTTGCTGACTTTACAGATAACATTATTTTTAATAAAGAGAAGATTTTTTGTGCCACAGATGCTTTTGGTCACCTGTGAATATAAGACCTTATGTACTAGACAACCTTTCTTCAAAATTTATGGGAATTAAAACCACCCTCCACAAATGCGCATAAATAAGTCTTAATAAGAAGGCGTATTGTTGAAGCAGACAGCACTTCAGCATTAAATAAATATATGTACACTTTGTTTTACAATGTTCAATCAGCTCTAGTGATCAGTTTCCCTGCCAGAGTTATCTACTGCACTCTCAGGTTCTCTTCATGCCGAACATGCTGCTTGATCTATCTTACTGCACACAACACATAACTTACTGGGTCTAGATTTGAACTTAGAGCTCCTTATTCAAAATGAACCATGAAAAAGATGCAAGAATTTTTTTCAATATTGCAATCTCTTCAGAAAATCAGATAATAACTGTCTGATTCATTATTTATGAAACTGTGCATTCAGGACAGTTGAAGAAATAACAGGCAAAATATTCTCTCATTGTGCTGTGTATGGTTCAGTAGTTCATTAATTGCTGTCTTGCTGTCTGTCTGAACATATACTTAAATACCCTTCTGACTATATGTACTTTGCTGAATGAAGGTTTAAATGTATGTCTGCTATAGTTGTGATAATCTGCCAAATTATGTATTTTGTGTGGATTGGAATGTGTGTATTTAAACAGTGCACACTAAATTTTCTTGGAAAATGGTCCTTGCATGAGCATAGATACAACTGGGTCAAGACAGAATTTTTCTGGAGAAAGAATATGATGGTAGCTAATAATAATAACAACGTGGATGGATGCTATAATGGACAAAAAGGGGTTTATCTTATTCCTCTTTAAAAAAGGATGAGGATTTTGACATAGCTTGTTCATGAAGCACTGCAGTCAAAGTCAATGTTCTTTTTATGAAGATATTGTAGGTGTTCAGATTTTTAAAGGAAGATAGTAACAAGTAAGTTTAATGGAAGGGAGAAGTCAGAGAATTACATTAGCTGTGTCCAAATAGACATCCATGAGGAAAACTCATGACTAAAGTCTTGAGATTTTTTTTCTGCACAGGAAGAAAAAAGGACTGGAACTCTTGGGAACAATTTATATAGGAACAGAAGATAAATTTATGTCAATAAGTGACACAAATCCAGACTGGATAAAAAACAGACCATGTAGTCAGTTGCCCTTCGCCAACAGCTAAACTCCCACCCTTTAGGTCAGTCCTCTGTCCCAGGAGATGGGAAGGAAAAAAATTAAGGAAGGCAAAAGGAATTGGGTTGAGACAATTAAACTAATGAAAAAAGCAAACACTGTGTGTGCAAGTGAAGCAAAATAAGGAATTGATTCAGTACTTGCCATCAGCAGGCAGATTTCCATCTGCTTTCTGGGAATAAGGGCCTCAGCATGTATAATGGCTGATTGGGATGACAAATGAATGTCCCTTTCTTTCTTTCTCTATCCTTCCCCCAGTTATTACTGCTGAGCACAATATCAAATGGTGTGGAATATCCCTTTGGTCAGCAGGGGTCAGCTGTCCTGACTGTTCCCTCCCAACTTCTTGCCCACCCCCTCCTCACTTTGGTGAGGCAGAGGTGGTGGAGAGCAAAACAGAAGGTGGCACTGAGGTGTGTTATCAAGCATGTGTGCTATCAACCCTGTTTGAGTCATTAACACAGGGTACAGAACCACACAGGCTACTATGAAGGAAGTGAATTTCATAACTTCATTCCAGCATGATGCTCTCCTCTGCACAGGTGGGAAGGAGATGATGAAAGTTTACGCCTTGCAGCAGAATTAGAGAGAAGGTAAGAGCACACAGAAGCCAGGGCAGAATATCCAGCAGCTGTCAAGAGAAGGGAACAGGCAGAAATAGGAAAGGAAAAATAATGGGAACTAAATGGAGGTCAAGACTGCTGCACTGAGTATGCAGCGCCTTCACTAGATAGCTTTATGCAGGCAGTTTTAGCAATTAAAGAAGCCTTAAATAAAGGACAAAAATTACACAGGTGGAAATTGTAAAGTGTGACAGTGATCACAAGGGTTTTTGGATGAGGGAAGAGATGAGAATGTTGACTCTATGTTTAGAAGGCTTGATTTATTATTTTATGATATACATATATTACATTATAACTATACTAAAAAGCAATAGAAGTACAGGTTTCCTCCGAAGCTAGCTAAGCTAAGAATAGAATAAGAAGATTGAAAACAAAAGGTAGCTCTCTTGGACTCTGTCTGAGATATCCCTGTCTTGATTGGCCATTAATTATAAACATTCAAGGTGGCTCAATCAAAAATCCACCTGTTGCATTCTACAGCAGCAGATAACTATTGTTTACATATTGTTTCTGAGACCCCAGCTTCTCAGAAGGGAGAAAAATCCCAAGAAAAGATTTTTTCACAAAAGATGTCTGTGACAGTAAAGGATGTATTCAACCATTTCAGTGCTAATAAGAATAACCACACTTTTTTTTTATTGTTTCTAAACATAAGGAAAACAGAGACACAAAGATGGAGATGCACACACAGAGGCAAAAATTAAAACATGCTGTCATTTTAACTACATTTGTATGCAATTGGTTCCTGCTAGCCTGAGAGGAGGTTATAGACCCTAAATGTCCAGTTCAGAGGCTTATATTGGAACAAACTTAAAAAATCCTGTTTTTTCTTACAATGAAAGCAGCCCTCAAATTTTTAATTTTTAATTTTCCAGTTCTGAACATACATGATTCTTTTTTTATCTCATATACATTGTTACTGACTTCAGATAAAATCAGTTTATCTAACTTATTTGATTTCTAAAAGATCCAAAGTTTGATAAATCATGTTAATTATGTTCTCTTTCCAAATAATTTCCATTATCTACTGTCAACTTATTGTAGCAAATATAAACCAATTTAGAAGAGTTTTCTGCAGTCTTTAGCACTCTAATAGCCACCACAAATGCATTATGAATGTAAATACTGTATTGGCTTCATGAGATGCTGGATAAAAACTTTAATTTCTCTACAGCAATGTGTAATATCTGTTAAAAGTTTATATGCATTTTAGATTTTAGAGCATTTTTTAATAAAATATGACTGCTTGTTACGAGATTACTGCCAATAAGAATATAAGATACCAGGGTTCAAGTCTACGTATTATGCCAATTCAATTTTTTGAAATATAATGTTCCTATTCATTTTTAAAGGATATGCCTACAAACAAGTTTATACTTTTTGTGCTGAATTCAAAGAAGAAACCCTCATTTATCTTGAACCCTTACATCTAAGATGCAAGTATAAATACATACAACAAAAGCAGGAAACACCTAAATATTGCAGGATTGAATACAAGCAGTGTAAGATTGTTATTTCTTCTGAAGTTCTCAGAAGAACTGTTTAGGCTGTAATGTAAACATATTCATAATGTTTACATTACAGCCTAAACTAATTGGATTTTCCTCCTTTTCAATCATCTTTAAAAAGCCATGCCAAACTCACATTTCAGGCTACTGTAATTTACTAACTTTATAATCTAGTGGGGTAAACGAGAAAGGGCATGTGATTCCTGTGATTTATGGTGGTTTAGACTGTTCAGGAGAAAACGAGGTCTCTGGAATCGTTAAATTAAAAGTTATTTGAGCTGCTAGTAAAATCATTTTATATGCCCTTATGAGGTACAGCAGAATTGGGATCTTTCCTAATGAGGAGATGCAAATGTGTGGGTATTTGCAACATATAGAAACTGTAACTTTCCAACTGATAGATGACTCTCAATAAAACCTGTTTGAAATACTCATTAATTATCCTTGAAGTTAGCTAAGGAGGACTGTAGGGAAAATATGAAGATAATGTCATTTAAAAAATGCTGCTTAGTAGCTCTTCTGAAGAGATGAGGACAGCTAAAATATCAGTCATTCCCAAGACAGAAGAATTAGTTTTATTGGTAGAAAATATAAGTAGCAAATCAAAGTCAAACATTTTCATTATTGAGGCCTAGAATAGTGGGGACATATGCCATAAATGATCGCAATTGGCAGAGCCAGCTTGAACAGTCTCACTATCAAGTGATATACTTGCATACATAATTACAAATGTGGAACAAAAATGCATTTAACACATTGCTCAGACTGAGCCAATTTTTATAATTGATCAGAATACAAAATCATGGCATGCTGATAAGAAACAATTCTAGCTGGACTATATTTATATGTATATGAAATAGTCCCTGGATGCATCTCAATCTCTCTCTTAGCACCCTGCCTGATGGTATTCTACTTCATATAGTCTGAGATTTTTAGGTATTGTAATATATATATATATATATATATATGTCTATGTGCTTATAAATATGGGCATATCAAGATTCATGAAGTCTTTTTGGCACAAGAATGGAAAATTACTGAATTTTTTTCTGAAAATTGTTCTTACAGAGTATTTATGTCTGATAGGTCTACGTTGGTGAAGGAGAATTTATTTTTAAGGAAAATGAATGCTGCACTTTCACTACATTGCTTCGAAAATCCTTTTCAATTTCTTTCAGACACGAAGTATAAAATTCCTAACAAGATTTTTAAAGATGGTACACACAGAGATAGAGATTTCAAAAAGGACATATCCAAGATTTCTGCCTTAATCTGGTGTATTGTGTGCTTTAAATCTTACAGCACACATCATATAGTGCAGAGAATTCCATAAGCAGCAACAGGGGGTACAACAAGGGATAAGCCATTAAAATCCAGAGAACTTCCAATGTACAAAATTGTTGATGTTGTATTGTGTATTTGCTTCATCTTTCTACTCTTCTACATGTGGTGTAGCTCAAGGGAGTCTAAAGCTCCCTCAGATACACTAACACTCCAACATTTTTAAATACTAATTGGGACTTCTGTGTAGGTCTAAAAGAGGACACATAGTCGTAAGCTGTCTTGCATTTTCTGTCACTGGCCTGATTAGTCTAATGTCCCTATAGGAAAGTTTATTAACTAAAGCAGGAGGAGAGCATCTTGCATAGTTTTGTGGTTAGAGCGACTTCAAGCAAAATAATATGTAAGCTGGATGCTGTTTGGCCTAAGGAAAGAATGAAACCCATTCCTCTGATTGTTGGATGAGAATACCACACATAATGTAGTGTAATTTCCAGCACACTCCATCAGCAGTATAATGAGCAATGTCCTGACAGCTACTGTGCATCCTGTGAATGTGTGTTAGTGTTGCATAGAGCAGCAGGCTCTATGGCTCCCAGGGTGTCCTGATTTTCACAGCTGTTCAATAGCTCTGAAATGTAAGCCTCTACTTTTGTATTTAGAAAAAATTAGAGAATTTCAACTTTGAGCGACTATTTGTTTTCAGATTATAACTGGGGACTGACATGTATACAATTTTATAGAAATCCACATGCATTGCAAATTTAAATAGATGTTTGATCTTTACTAGGCTTCCAGAATGTAGCTTGTCAACAAGTTCATCCTCCCAAACATCTTGTGTGGTAGGTTTGTTAGCTGGTAGATATAATTTTTATCCTCCCTTAAAAGTAGAAAAACTGACAGGAGAAAATGAAGTCATTGTTGTCTTTATTTTTGGGGATGCCCTGACAACAGAAAGCATACTAGGTTTATGTAAGAATATTGGATGCACAGCTTATGAAAGAATAAGCCTACCTGAAAATTGTCAAGAGCAACCCACTTTCAATCATTCCTTCTTTGTTAAGTATGTAAAAATGACAGATAAAAAATCCTCCCTACGCAGTATTAAAGGGCAATATGGTACTAAAAAAAAAGACAAAATTTATTCAGTTTTGTCATTTTTGCTTTAACCAGTATAGTTCCTGAAGGACAGAATAATTATACCCATAAGACTCGCAGAGAATAGAAGTGCTGGAAATGTGCTGTAGTGGAATCAAATCAATAACTCTGAGACTACTTTGAGCTCATTTTAAATATTACTCTCTGCTCTCCCTAGATTTGAGCTATTGATTTAGAAATTTCTGTCAAGCCTTCTTTTCTGCATAATTATGTCCCATACTTGTTTCTGTTGTTTGCTTGTTTGTTTTTTGTAATGAAACTAGAAAATTTGATTCTTGGATGAATGCATAATTGATTATGAAAAGGCTTAATTTTGATGCTCAGCTTTCCCACTTTTTCCAGGTAATTCTTGTTTTCATAAACATGAATGTAATTTGGAAAGCTATATGAGGTATCATGAATTAACTCTAGTCTTTTCAAATAGGAGCAGGTGAGGTACAGATATCTTTGGATAAATGCAGAACTTAATATAAGTTAAGTATTTGCAGTAGATTATGAACTGAATGTTTTCTTAAAGATTTTCTTTCTGTTTTATCTAAAGAATTGCGTTGAAATGTGAGCAGAAATGGGTGATCAACTGCATTAGCTTAAGGCTCATTCTCTGAGGTGCTGAGTAGCCTTCATTTTCATGGAAGGGAGCTGAGACAGCTTAGCATTTCAGAGATATTTGCACTGAGTGGTTAGATAAGTACCTTTCTTAAGAAACAGATGTATTTGCAGAATTTTATCTCTTCCAGAGATTTGCTCAGCCATAGAGATATAGTTTAGAATCTGGAAAAATTTAGTTAAATCTGCTGGAAGCATTAAAATGTACATAGAAGTTTGCATTCCCCACCCCATTCCCCCCACCTTGCCCCTGAGTTCTCTTGGAATATGGAACAGAACAATTTTCTTCTATGGTTGAACATTTCTCTTAAGTTCCTAAAATGCATTGAGTGATAGAAAATTATGTACTTCCCATTTATTCAGAATAAACTCCAATCTGCCAAATGTTACTTCTGAAAAAATTAAGAGAAACATAAACATTACATAAATACTCCTATGAACACATTTAGATGGTATATACTTCTATTATTAATTATGATTGGACTAAAACATGGATAGTACATGACCTATGAATTTAAAGAATAATTTTGTGAGGGGATTGCATTTTTCTAGGGTTGTGTGAGGGGGTTTGAAACCCAATATTGTCATTTGCTGTGGCTTTCATTGTTACAATATTTCACTGTTACAGTCCAAAAACCTAGTGAAAGTTATGATAAAAAACACGAGCTTTTCAAGGTGCTTCTCTCTCTGTGAATACAACATTAGTTTCTGGGTCTTGAAGTCATACACAGTCACAGCATGGATTCTCTGAATGAAGGAGCAAACCATGGAATCATCCAGGTTGGAGAATAACCTTAAGATCATCAAGTCCAATGTAAACATACTACTATCAAGTCCAACAAGAATAAACCATGTAGACATGGGTCTGGGAATGGCAATTCAACCACTTCCCTCAGAAACCCATTCCAGTACTTAACAATCCTTTTGGTGAAGAATTTTTTTCCTACTATGGAATCCAAACTTTCCCTGGCTCAACTTGAGGCTGTTTCCTTTTGTACTATCACTTGTTGCTAGGGAAAGGAGATCCACCTCTATACAACCTCCAAAACATCCACAGCCTTTTCCTCATCCACTAGGCAGGTCATCTTGTCCTAGAAGGAGACCATGTTGGTCAAGCAGGACTTGTCTCTCCTACACCTATGCTGGCTGGGCCTCCTGGCTACACCTCCTGGCTGTTCTGCACGTGCCAGGTGATGGCACTCAAGATGATCTGCTCCATGACCTTTCTCAGCACCAAAGTCAGACTAACAGATCTATAGTTCCCCAGATCCTCCTTCTGGCCTTTGTTGTAGGCGAACATGTATAATGATACTGATCATCCATGATCTAAAGGCTCTTTTTAAGTCTTTGAATCACAAAATTTTCTGCATACTTCACTGGCTTACGAACTGTGTACCTGTTCTTTCTGCCCTTTTTTTTTTCCTCTGCAATAGATCTTCTGTTTTAACTCTTGGTAAGTCATAATCTACTGAATTTTAATGCTTTAGATTGTATGTAACAATGTGTATATGTATATGTATAAATAACTAAATACGTTACCAGTATCACTGGTTATGTATTTAATATTTGTGAGGAACTACAGTAGTTTGGAACCTAATCCATGAAAACAGAGATAAGAGTTTTCAAAATGCTTTTAAAAAGTGGCAGGCATATCTAAAGTCATATGAAATAGGCACAAAAGTCTGTAGATGTGAAAAAGGTGTTGCACCACATAATTGTGGAATTTGCTGTTAGTATTACCAACATGCAGGCAGTAGACATATGTTTACATCATAAAAGATGGTAAAGAGTGTTGTTAAATTTAGATGGACAACTGAAATCTAAACAAGAATGTTTTAGCACTATGTAAATTTAATTGGATGGAATTGGACCAAAGGGTCAAAGATGTTTATGCAATCCTGTTACTGTTCAATGCAGAGAATAAGGTCAAGGTTCAAGCAAAACAAGGAGGAAAACAGAATTCTTGATCTTATGGAATGCTAATAAACCCTAGATAGAAGCTCTAAACTGCAAAACAGACTAAATTTAGGCTCTCCGCTTTTTTTTCTAGAAATGACTGCTGCATGGTCTGTTAAGGCCCTTTTTATTCTTTGGTTGTTCTTCCCTCAGGAAAAGAATTGATTTACAGAGAAAAGGAAACAGACCAGGAGGCAGAGTGGAAAGGACAAGAGGACTATCCCATGTGTTTCAAATTGCATTCATCATAGGTCATGATTGAACACCAGCTACCCTCTGGTCCAAACAGGCTGATAACCTCCCATTTATATAAGATGCATTACTCATTTAATTCATTTACTGTGTGAATAAATTGAAGACTGAGTCCACTGAGTACATCTTTGCAGAGCAATAGCATAAGTGTCAAGGATATAGCATTACTCTCTGAGTGGTAAGTTTTGCTTTGTTCTCAAGTTAAACTTAAAGAAACACAGTACTGAAACAATGTCAATCTCAGAGCTTTGAAAGAGTTAAATCTACACTCAGTTTTTAAAAATATTTTACTCAAATTTAGAATTTTTTATTTCAAGATATATATATATATATATATCAAGGAACAAAACTGTGAAAGAAAGCTTATAATGATATTAATTAAAAAACAAAATAACTGTCAGTTCCTTCAAAATGGAGATAATAATGCTTTTAGTCCGGGAAAAAAACCCATGAATAAAGCAGAGTTCTTTACAAACAATAATGTAAATCAGTTCATTCTGATATGACCTCAGTGGCTTACCAGAAGCACCTGGAAATCTTTATTGATAGTGAGCAGTTTTTGCTGGAGACTTGGCTTTATTGCAGTGCTGATCTGTTCTCAGCTGTCAGTGAGATTTCAGAGTGCAGCCTTGGAACTTCTGGTGGAGTTGGAAAAAGCTGTGAGTATCTTATTGTCTAGGTGAGGAATTTTGGGGAAAGAAACAAACTTTAAAAGTGTTCTTAGGATATCTGAGAGTATCACAATCAGATCTTGCCACTGACACAATCCTGGAGAACCACAATCAGTCAAAGAACTGGGAAGAGATTAAAGACATTTTATAAGTTCTCATTTGCCTAAAGATTGAAAATGCAATTATCTTAAAAATATTCTGGTGTAGATTGCCGGAATAGGATTCTTCAAAAATATTAGCTATTAAAAATGAAACAATTTAGAACTATAGAAGATGTGATGGCCAATACAAAGCAACAAAAAATTATTGCAATTTTATCAGACATTATCCATTTAGATCTCTTGATTTTTATTTTTCTAACATCTTGGTACTAGTTGGTAACAGTTTTGTGAATTGCCAGTATAACATAAATGTATCCTATAGAGATGAAAATCGTTAATGGTTTGCCTGGGGGAGGGGTTGTGTAGTTTTGGGGGTTTTTTGTTCTTAAAATTGTTTCTTATTTTAAAAGGAAACATATTTTGTCTGCAAACACTCCTCCCTCAGGTCATGGAAATAGCAAAATGCTTTCAATAGCTGCTTGTTACCAGTTATGAAAAAGAAATAACCCTTTTTTCTATTCATGTTGTAGTCAGAAAGGAAACTGCATTAAAAAGATGAGTTGTCAAATGTTTGAAAATTGATAGTGAATCACCATATGAAGCTGTTAATGATATTTTTGACTTTAGATATGACACCTTTTTTACTGCAAGGAGGAAGGAAAAGGAATATTTTCACCAACCTAAATGTCCAGTTCACACATAATACAGCAGAACAAAGAACAGTACATATAGTTATGACTTGATTCTCATGACTGCTTAGCTAACAACATCTAACACTTTTCATCTGTCTAAAAGTTATTTCATGATATCCTAAAAATGTCTTTTAATATAGCTTTATATGTATAACTAAACCATATAATATAACTAAACCATCCTGGCTGAACATGAGTTACACTTGATGATATGCTTGAGCATAAAATGTATTAATAAAAGGCTACTTTCCTAAAACCTGGATATGGCAAATTCTTTCTTATTAAATTAATGTTTAAGATAGTAATACTAAAAAAAGTAAACTCGTCCTTTTCAGTGTTAAATGCATGAATGGAATGATGGACCTCTTTTTAGAGAATAAAGAAAAAAAGAAAAAATATTTTTTCAGGAACATTTTGTTTTATTCAGAGATTAAATTTTGATGAAGATTGGATGATGTGAGTTATTTGCATAAAGAACTGTTTAATATAATATGTAAATCCCTGGAAGTGTTCAGGGCCAGATTGGATGGAACTCTGAGCAACCTGGTCTAGTGAAAGATGTCCCTGCCCATGGCAAGAGAGTTGGAACTGAATAACCTTCAAAGTTCCTTCCAACTCAAACCACTCTTCAATTCTGTAATGCTTTGGAAGTTCTGTGCTGTGTTATGGTCCAATGTTTTATAATCAATTTCAGGTTTTCTCCATTTTTCAGGATTCATAAAATACATTGCATTACTTTCTATATTAAAATCATGGAAATACTACAAATATATATATTGTTTGAATGTAATCAGATATGGATAAATTCAGATTTAGTTTTTAACTTACCTTAATTTCATATTAATTTTATTATAGTTATAAACATTTAAAATATTTTTAATAAAATGCTTGAATTGATATAAATATATATAAAATACATAGTCATATAAAACTAAATTGAATTCTGTTTGGATGTTTGAGGATACTTGACAGAAAAATCATTATATGGTTTAAGAGGTGTTTCTCTAAAACAAATCTTAAAGTAAACCATATACTCTTTTTCATTAGGTCATACCTCTCTTCATCAAAGCAAGGGAGTCTTAATTCTAATGACAGAGCAGAGAACCAGAACCGAATCTGGAGTAAATTAGCAGTTGTCTGCCTTTTTTTGCGGCATCTTTGCAAATTATCATCTTCTCTTTTCTGTACAGCTGCTGTAAGAAATACATCTCTGATCCTGAAAGGTATTTTTGCCCATTACAGTACTATATGTAATAAACAGCTAAGGATTGCATTTGCCAGCGTTAAGTGATGATCACAGAATGCAGTTCTGTCCTGCTGTCTTCTGTCTCTGTTAGTACAACATCTAGGAAAGACAATGAGTATATGAGTCAATTTATAAAACCTATTTTTTTCTGTAATGATATACAGAAAAGATAATGAAAAATAATTATTTCTTTTATCTCATCCACATATGCTAATAATTTTATTAAGCTGTTGGTTTTGGGTTTTTTTACATGCAGGGTATAATCTGTGAGCTTGAGGATTCCTTAACAATTTGTACTACTTCTACCTTAATGTGAGTGTTTCACTTTCTGAACAACCAAGCAGTATTTTGCACAGGTAAAAATGCAGATACGAGTTCCAAGCAACAAAAAAATCAGACCTTAAATATGCATTTTGAGCCTTCATTTTCTTTGTGCTCCTTAAACATGAGTCACTCTTGGCAGGAACAGCCAGGCTTTCACGTGCACACAAATGGTATTCTGTTTTGACTGGCTATGCTTCAGTAAATGATTTATATATTAACAAAGAGTCAATGACAGACTGATTTTGGATCTGGAGCCCTGGACTGAATCCATTGCAGACTCTGGCACTGATGATTCCTGATTGTTAGTGTTCACAGTGGCAGCATTGGCAGGGTATTGAACAAAAACTTATTTCTGTCTTCTGAATTGCTGTCTTCAACAACTCATGATTTCTTGTTCAGTTGATCCCTAAATGTAGCAGATAATAAGACAGAAATGGGGGACAAGTATAAGCCAAATTATCTGAAAAATTATCCTTATTATTATTTATACCTTTTCCTCACAGAGGTGGTAGGTAGAATATTCAGGAAGTGTAGGTGTTTGTAACTACTGTAAATATCTGCGGGGTTTTGTCTGCAGTGAGAACAGCTGTGAAGTTTAGCTAAATAATCTGGCTTTGCTGATTGGCATAGGCTGTTTTTTCCAGTCATATGAACAATGTGTTACTTAAAACCAGATTCAGTTTTTGAAAACAGAACATTTTACTTACTTTTTTTTTAATATGTTATTTCCTCATTGGGAAAAAAAAAAAGTTTTCTTTTTTTTCTTTTTTCACTTCATCCAGTCAGTATTTCCAGATTCATATATTGTTTTATCACTAGCTCAGAAGACTTAAAACTGAAGCAAGCTTTGAATTATTCTAATAAATGTTGGTGAAAAGAAAGGGAAAGTGATGACATTGCCTGCAACAGAAGTATTTTGTAGGAAATAATGTTTATAACTTTTTATTCAAGTCAGCTCAATTTTATAACTGAGCCACCACTGAAATGACAAAAGCTCATTCATAAATTTGCAAAAAGAGTACAATGTTTAAGGGTGAAAACTACTGCATTGTACCAAGGCAAATAGATGTTTGTTGTGATCTGAGGCTGAAGAAAGTAACAAAACTCTCAGAATAAAGAGCAAGAAATCTTAAGGTCTTAAATTTTTCTTCTCTAACAAAGATCACAAAAAGAACTAATAAAGTTCTTCAATTGTCGTCCTTAGGAAAAAATTGAAAATTTCAGCTGTAGAAAGCAGAACTCTTCTGGTGAATCATCAGTCAACTTACATAAGGCTATTCAGTCAGAACCCTAAAGTCTGGACTTTGTTGGCATTTGACTGCAACACCCACAAGGAAAATCAAGGAAATGCAGGAAGTAATGCCAATTATTTACTCCATGGGTTTGTTGAATAAATAGCCTGAGATAAAGCAAAAGTCTTCAGACTTCATGTTTTAGTCTGAATGCTACCAACTGGATTCTTTAAAAAAATATAAAGGAGTTGAGCCACTTGTGCTGCTGTTTATTGTGCTGTAGGAACAAAGAGCAACCCCTACATCGTGCATCTCCTCTTAATGTTAAGAACTGCACAAGCAAGCAGCAGAGGGAACAATAATAAAAGCTTACAATATTTGTGTCAAAGGAATTTGAGAAGCTGAGGGAAAAGACCATTTAAGTATGTTTTGGAAGCAGAAGTAGCAATCTTGTGGTTTTTTTACCTTGACTGTTGTATTTATTTTTCTTTGCTTTTCAACTTGGTAGTGAAATGAGGTCTGAAAGCAAAGGAAGCTTTTTAAAGGCTTAGTAATTTTTGGAGGATTTTTCTGATGCTTTAAAGGTCACTAGTGAAAGAATTTTGATGGTGCAAGCATCCAAATTGTCCCCAAAGTTATTTGTCTCTTTTCAAAAGGTAACAGATTTAGCCCTAATGTTATACGTGGATAAACTTTATAGCTTTGGTTGGTTATCATGAGTTTCTCCTTGGTGTTGTCTTTTTGGATTTGTTTTTTGTTTGTTTGGGTTTTTTGGGTTTTTTTGGGGGGTAGGGGGTGGTGGTGGCACTTGTGGGTTTGGTTTGATTTGGTTTGGTTTGGATTGTTTTTTTCCTAAAATGTGCTTTAATCCAAATAAAGGAATTACTGTTTTTCACCTTACACCAGTCTTTATTTCACTTGAGGTAAAATTTAAACTTGAGTGCTTAGAAATTCTTCAGGATGGCATGTATCAAAGTATAGTCTCAATGAGACTCTAAAACTGCCCCATAAGACCCAACCCCAACTATTTATGAATTCAATGGCAACAGAAGTCTTCGGGAATTTTTACTGAATGATAGAGATTCGTGTGATGAAAAGGAAAACAGTTCCTAAAATCAGATACAGTATTAGTATTTACTTTCCTTCTGTTCTCAAAGTTTACCAGTTCACTGTAGGTATCTTATACAGTTAATTGAAATTAAATTCAATAATGAATGCATTTTTGATGCATTGAGATAACTCTAAATCCATGCTTCTTTTGTTTCTTTTGTTTCTTTTTTTAATAACAATATATAATTATTTTTTTCTTTCTTTAATTTCAAAAACTAGCAGGAGAGGAGCTGAAATGGGTATCACTGGGTTTTAATATTATGGAAAAAGAGGCAGATATTGTGTTTTATGTTTCAGGCTCAGAGGTTATTCTTTCCTGATAATACAAAGCCAGAGCCAATATGTTAATCAAAACAAAATGCACAGCATCCCTTGAAAAATGTCTTATTTAAAAAGGTCTAGTCCTTAGTTGAGTTATGAATAGTGTAATAATTTCCTTATACAAATGCTCATTCACACAATTTTTTAACAAGAACATTTCAAGTGTTTGCAACCAGAAAACTTACTTGTGCAAAGTATCTGTGTAGATATGGGAGAACTTGCAAGGACTTCCATTACTTAAAGCCGTGCAAACCTGAAGAAAATGGCTTAACTTACATGCTGATATTGCTTACCTTCTTATCTTATTTGCATGTAGCTGGTGTCAGAATCGGACCCATTTTTTCTTGCTGAATGTAAGGAACCTGAAAAGGACCAACTTTTTGGAAAGCAAAAGCCATCTTTCAAATCAAACAGTAAAAAATACAGTTTTTAACATTTGGTAATGCAGCTCATGTGCCACACAGGAAAGTCTGATAGCTTTCTTGATGACTGGGTGGTGAACTATGCAGCTCTGCTGAGTTTTACATTACTCTGCTTGGATTGGATTTGTCTGGCAGAGAGTATTCCTGTGGTTTGAGTACAAAAGAGAGAGAAATATGATTAATTTGTTCTTTTTAAGCATAAATGTATCCCCATAAGTTGTTGATTTTGTAATTTCCAAATATGAAAGGACAGGGAAAATGCCTCCAAGCAACTACAGGTATTTGCAGCTTGGGTTGAAATAGGTCCAATCAGTCCCTAGTTTTCTGCAGTTTTGCAAAAAAACAACTTTTTGCATGAATACCTTTGAAAAACACCCAAAGGATTCAGTAATTCATCTCTTAATTAGAAGAAACTTCCCAAGAAACCTGTTTCTCTTAAATATGGGAACTTCCAGCTTGAATTGAAGTATGAAGTCTATTTAAAAGTCCTTGGGGCTCTCTTCTTAACTTGACTACGGGTTGTTGGAATTTTTTAAATGACTGAAAAAATTCTCCTCAAAGAGAGAGATTACAAGCACCATATTTATAAGCTAAATCTTCAATTATTCTCTTTTTATTGAGGCTAGATTCTACTGTCTTGAAAAGGAATAGCATTTTTCTATGCATAAGGCCTGGTTCAATCCTAGCCATCAACCCACAGGATAGTGTGAGTAGCGGAAAAAAGGATTAACTGTAGACATTGGAACCTGATAATTCTTAAGCCTTAGTTTTTCTTCAAACTTCAGGTACTAAAAGAACAGCAAAGTCAAGATATGGATGTATCCAGTTCTAGAAAGGAACATAATACATCATGGGAGTTCTTAGACAAAATGTACAAGACCATATAAGGCTATCAGACATTTTCTTATTTTCTTCAAGTAAGAATGGACTTTATTTATGCTCCCTAATTTTTAATTAACATACTGGACCTTAGGGGTCCTTGGAGCCCTGAACCCCCTTGAGTTCCAGAGAACTCAAGTAGGTTTGATTCAGTAACGCACTGTACTCCAATTCAGTAAAACATTAGAGCTGAACATTTTAGAATGTTTTCAGGATAGAATTTAACATCTAACTAATTGACTGTCTTAGTGGAATCTCAAAAAACATTTTTGTTATTCCTTCTTACCAAATACCTCATGAATTAACAAAAATGCATTATTTTACCTCAGTTGTCTCTGAAACAAAAGTAATGTTTTATATTCAGGTTTTAAATAATTTAGTTTTCCCCTTTTTTAAATAGATATAAAAAGGTTGTGCTGGTATACCTGCATTTTTCAAATTCCTATTTCTGTCCAATCAAAATTGATGGTGCATTGCTAGCATAAAACTAAAGGCAGTGGGAAACAACTGAGAAATTCCTATTGCTTGGAGACCTTGTCAAGAGAGTTACTGCATAGTTCTCTGGATAAATATGTGCTGAAACACTGAGATCAGCAACAATCACTGTCTCTTACACTGTAGAAACTGAAGTTAAAGAATCGTATAAGGTGTTCAGCAGAAGTCAGATTTTTAATTTTTTTTTTTCTTTTGGTCAGGAAATTACCTTCTTGCAAATTTGACCTTCCTATTATTTGAACAAAATGAGGCAAATTTAATCCTATTGGAGCGTCGGGATAACAATACATTTATATTGTTCATTCTTGTGGACATATATCTTCACTTTTCCTTCACTAGTCAAAGTATCAGGTGTTTGATCAGGAGGAGATTTCTATCTTTCACCCAAAAAAAAGAATGTTAGAGGGTGGCTTTATATGGTTTCAGTTATGTCAAAAAGATAAAGCAGCCTGTTAATCTAGCATTGTCTGATAGAAGAAAGAAAAGCTTTTAAGGCATTTTTTCTTTATTTATTTCTTAAATAACATGTAATTATCTGGAAGAATTTTTAAAAACTCAGGGGAAGGAGGCTGTACTTTTAGCTAGAATATTTCTTCGCCTGAGTAAGCAGAAACAAGTGTCTGCCTTTGATAACTGTGCAGACATTAGACTGAATATTAAAGAGGGTTGGCAGCTACAGTATAAACTGGGGCACTTGCCATTTCTGGACAAAATGTGTCATTCTTACTGGAAAGTCAGCAAGTAAATGCACCAGCATTTTGTCTGGTGTGGTTCTTTTTCGGCAAACTTGAAAATGAAGAAAAAATGAGCTGAACTGGGAATTCTTTAATCTAGTTATTTTCAGGAGATGAGTTTCCAATTTACATTTAAATGTTGTGTTATTTAGTGGCACACCAGAGCTCAGGGAGGTTGGCTGCATGTATAAAAAAGTGCTGGATAAAAACACAGATAGTAAATAAATAAAAAAAAGACTGCTCTGGTCATTACAAAGCTTACAAATTTTTGGACAGGCAGAAGGGTAAATCAGTCTGCAGTATCTCCCTGACAAACCATGTACACCCAGCCAGTGTTCTGTAATGCGCTAGACTGTAAAACACTGCTTGCATGACTACTGCTACAGTAGTCATAGACTACTACATGACACTGTGTTCCTGAAAAAGCTGCTTGTCTGATATTGCTGAGATTGCTACCTGCTCTCAGTTTAGGTACTGCACATTTTAATCCTTAGAGAAGCTGGAGTTATTTAAAAGCAGTGTCTCTCTGCTGTGGGTTAAAGTTGGCATGGAGATGGCAAATACTTGTAGCGAGGACCAAAACTTGAACCTTTTCTCACTGGTATCAAATATGAAAGATCAATAGCTTTTGGTACTTGGAGAGCTGGACTGCTGCTCTGGAAATGCTGGTAGCTCTTATCATCAGCTCACATCCATGAACAAATGGACCTGTGCTTGATTTCTCATGCTGATGGTGTTTTGCACGCCTGCAAACAGCAGGTGTGCAAAACCCTAATAGTCTTTAAGTGCAACATCTCTGTGACCTGATTATATGAGCGAGATCTTCATAGTATTTGTATCCTACTTTCTGCCTCTACTGCTTTAGTTTGATGCCTGTGATATGAGGAAACCTTTATTCAGCTCAAGTACCTAGCACAACAAATTTCTGTGGAGTAAGAAATGACTGGTCTGCATGAAATTTCTAGACATGTTCTAGTTAAGTGAGAACTAATATTTCAAAAATGTGAAATCCACATTTGCCATTAACAGTTCTTTGAGACATCTGTTTATTTGATATTGGGAGCAATGTATTTAACAATACCTGGTTGATCTTTTTAAATTGCATTGCAGATGTTCACCAGAGTTACTTGTAGAAGTACAATTAAAATGTAATTTTTATATTTTTAGTAATCATGACCATGTTTGCTTTCTCTCCCACTGATCCTGGTAGGCCAAAATTCTACCATGTGAACAAACCTTCTTCAAGACTCCTGAAGTTATTCTGAGTTCCTCATCTTTGCTGTCACCTTCCTGCTCTTTTTCAGCTTTTCCTGTCTCCTTGTTTTGCTATGAGATTGTAGTTATCATATTCAGAGCAATTTGCACTTCTATAGCTAAGCTCTCAAAGTGCTGATCAAACATTAATAATGCTTCACAGTGGAGCTGCTTAATATTTTGATCACCTTTTTCATGGAACACACATATTCATCACAACCAGGAACATGTTTTGATAAATTTTCCATTTAGAAAACATTCTGACAGAGTTCTGAAGCAGGCAAAGCCTGCATATTTCAACAAGAGTTTCACATATCTTGCAAATAGTTTTTCATTTAAATGATAATTAATAATTGAAAGAAAGTGAAGCCAAATGAAGCATCTTAAAAGCATAATTTTAAAAATAGAATGATAAGATTTGAATTGATCAAATGATTAGTTTTGAAATATTTGCAAAATTCCAGCTCAGTGTCCTATTTGAGATCAAGGAAAAAAATGCAAAAGGGAGTTGAAGTACGTGAATAAATCACTGACCTGTGTTGCATTAAATACCAAATTTTGTCCTGAAAAAAATGCCAAGAAAAAAGATAATTTGCATATTCTAATGTATACCTAATGTGTAATTAATAAAATCTCAGGTCACTTACATATATAATTCTTTTTCTGACTATTCACAGGAACACTTTCTTCAGTAAGCAATAGCAGGCAATCCCAACAGCAGCATTCACTTTTCTGTTTTCTTATTGTTCTAAACTACAGCTGACATTGTCTCACACCAATTAATGCCTTTAATGATTTTTAGGCTAAGAATGTTGGAATCCCTAATATTCATTGGCAAAATTAAGGTTCTGGTACATTTAACATTAATGATTTAACTTACTGGCCCTGTAGATATTATCTTTGTGTTTTAAACAAATTCATATATATTAACACAGTTAAGTGCTATTGTGCAGTGCATTGTAGCATTTAAAAAGCAGGAGACATGAGCAGGTGAACAAGGGCTGATTTAACCCCTGCATGCATTGGCATCACACTGCATATAAGACACACGACACGCAGGCCTCATATAAATGAGAAATTTCAGGCAGCAGTCAAAGGAAATCACTTAGAGCTTGTTTTTGTGAGAGTCTTGCTTTGAAACTGATCTGATCTGTTTATAGACAGATGACATCAATGCTAAATACTGAGGAAGGAGACAATACACAATAATTATTCCCAAAGTTATTTTCTAAGACCTGGATAGGAAGCTTCATTCAGTAGGGTCCTGGGGGGCTATGGAAAGATGCTCAGCTCTCTGCTGGAAGATGCACAAAATTCATGCTTCATAGCAGCACTCAGTATCCTCCAGGATGAAGCCCATCAAGATCATCAAGCACACTGATCTGAGTGCAGTCTGATCCAAGATTTTAATTTAATTTCTGCTCTCCAGAATCAGGAAGTTCATCAGTAAGATCCGCTGTCATCTGGCACAATGGGATTATAGGGTCAGCAATTAGATGCTGTCATGAAGACAATATGCTTACGACTGGAATTTTTTATTCCTTTCCCATTTAGAAATTATCTTCTGCATTTAGTTGATTTTTCTCAGCAATTAAATGTATAGGCTTTAAATAATTATTTCTTGGCTACATCAGTGATAAACTTCATTCAGCTGATATCCTGAGTGGGGCCAAACTACAATGGGGTACTAAAGGAAATATACTCTTGTAGTAAGTAGTCTCTTATCCATTTTTGTAGTCTCTTATCTTAATCCAACTCTGTTGTATTTTTTGTTTGTTTGATTTCTTAATATTCTATTCAAAGATGACAGGAGGCATATTAATAGGACTTGTCTTGCAGTCAGTTCTCTTAATCCCATAGATCTTTCCTAAGTTAGTCAGTGTAACCTTGCTTTGTGGAAGAACAAATTCTTCCTTTGTGGAAGTGGTCTCTAGACTCTGTGTTGGGCTAATCAAACCAAAGGAACATTCAATCAAGCCCTGCTCAGCAATGGCAGGCTGTTATTAAAAGCAGGCAAATGTCTCCTCTCTTGCTGAAGTGGTGGGCAAACAATACTCAAAAAAAAGTTCTTGTACTCCTGTGGTTGAGAAATTTATCTAGAAATGGGGAAGATTTTGCTCTTAATACCTATTCAGCAAAGTTTTGCATAAAAAAAAATTTACATGGATGTGAAATATAGAATCAAGTCTAGGAATGAGGACTAGAAATCAGGACTCCATTTTCTTCTTTCTCACTTTCTCTCAGCCTATGCTGCATGCTTAAAATATCAAGAATTGTTTTCATATATCTTTGAAAGATTTTAGCTTTAGAAGGCAATTGTCTAGGGAGGAACGTCAGATGGGGTTTTTTTTCCAAAGTGGCCATTGCTCAGTTTTTACTCAGCTAGTTCTAAATGTGTCTCTTTTCAGTATCCAATTGGCTTTTGATTTTGTTTTGAGAGGTCTTGCATAATGCAGGGAGAAGTACATGCCTAACATAGCTTTCTGTGCTCCACTTCAGAGAAATTGGAGAGTAATGTGGGAGGGAGTGAGAAGTTCTCAAAAAGCTCCCAGAATCTACCTTTACCTATCAAAATTCTTTATGTCTTGCCTAAGGACAAAGAAAAAAAATCTGTGTCGTGCTGAGAACTGAATTTTTTTCACGTGTTTTTTTCCTCAAGCACATGTCTATTCTTTCTAAGGGCTCACCCAGTGTAGCTTAATTTATGAAATCTGATCAGAATGCAATTCTTTTTAAAATTCTGGCTAATTTACTTTTTATGTTATTGTAAAAGTTTCAAGCAATAGTTAAGATGTGATTCTGCAATTTCAGATTTTGCACAGAAGGCCTAGCTCTACCTTGCAATTAGCCCAGTTGGTCATGGTGATAATGACATCAATCTTATGACTTCAATCTCTATGCAGGCCACTTACTTAAGAGTTGTATTCATCCTCGTGGGTCCCTTCCAACTCAGAATATTCTGTGGATCTATGCCTGGGATGTGTGGGCTTCTCTGGGCTATCCTAGCAACATCAGAATTCTGGCAGGGCTAACCTGTGCCCATTATATCTGTAAAACATTAGAAACACCTTTGACTTCCTGTCTTCTGAATACATTCCATTTCATAATGAACTACACCCCTGCTATATTTTAAGTTTGTAAAACTGGCACCAGTAATGCAGCACTCAATCTGCTCCATAGAAATTGAAAGATGAAAACAATGATCAGCCAAAGTCTGTTTATTTATTTATTTATTTATTTATCCTTTGCTGAACATGCAAATAGTTCAGTACCATAAAAAGTTATTATTGCTGCAGTAGAGATATCCCAGCATCTGGTTATTGGTGTATAGAAAGGAGAGCTATACTTTTGAGAGTGGAGTTTTCTTATAAAGCATTGCAACTACTGGGTTTATGAGCATCTAAAGATTCTCCAGTGTTCAATGTTTTATATTTACAGTGCTCTAGATTCAGGAGAATTTCAGACCAGTGATGAACAGCAAAATGCTTGATTAAAAATAAACCTCTTAAAATCAAAACGGTTTCTGGCTTTTCTTCCTCTGCAGTTTCCAAGGAATTCTTACAGCAGTATGATAGAAAGTATGATTTGATTTTATGACTTTTTTAAAGTCATAGTTTAAAGTTAAAATAACTCCACTTCTGCGCTGGAAGTAGTTTTATACTAGGAAAAGAAGAAATGGTTGAGAGATTTTATGGTCTGCAGATGAAATGGAAACCTTGCCCCCAAGTTCTGTTTGCAAGGAAGCAGAGAAATTGCAATCTTTAATGGCTGCACTCTTTTGAACATTGAAAGGTTAAAAAAGAGAAAGAATTATAGAAAGACCTTCTGTATCCCATAGCTGTGCAGTTCCAACAGATATATTTTATTTTTTTTTAATTCAACTAAAGATAGCCTGAATTACTAGCTGTGCTCCCCCTTAGTTTTCCTGAGGTACACTCAAACTTTTAAAACACTCCATTTATGTTACTTTTACATAAATCTCCACAGAAGCAAAAAATTGAACTAGCTCATCGCTTACCAGTTTTTGAGAAGAGAACAATATCAATTTTATGAATCTGGCTTTTGCCTGTGCTGCAAGATGGAATCTGGTAAGTAAGAAAACATATATCCATTGGCCTGTGCTTTAGCAATAAGCTGTCACAGCTGTGGCAGCAAACTTTGGCTGTAAGAATGGATTCCAGTCAATAAGACTCTTGAGACAGTTTCAGTCTGGTCTGAGATATTAGTTCATAACTTACAATATAACCTGACAGTAAGCCGTCTCTTTATTTTCTGTTTTCATTGGCAGGTCCTGAAAAGTCCAGTTCTACCTGTTGTTTTGGGCACTCAGGTGCCTTCTTCCTGATGTCATTTTGTCTATATGGAAAACAGTTTCATTAAGAAGCCAAAGCTACAGGCTTATATATAGGAAAAATGGATAAAAATTGGAGAGGTTCAAGTCAGGCACAAAGAAAGCTTCCTGAATTAAGTGTATCAATCTCTAATAAGGTTTAAATTGCTAAAAAAAAAAGCAAAATATTAACAGAATAATACTTCATGAAAGTACTTTCAGAACTCCATGAAATTAAGTGACCATCTGAAAAAAAATGAACTATGTCATTCTGCTTTTTTAATATTTGTGTGATGAAAACTTGTATTTTAATGGCCTAGAAGAAAGACCCAGCCAGTCATCAAAATGATAAAGAAGTTTAGAAAGTACTGCACTGCCAGAAAGATTTTCCTTTTTAAGATATCAGCTTCGTATAGGTAATAAGGAGGAAGAAGGCTTGTAGAAATGTTTTCCATCATTTTGAAACCATTAATCTGGAGGATTCCTGATTTAAATCTAGATTATGACTGAAAGTCTACAACCATCATAAGTGTTTGTGGAACTTACTGTCTTGAACTTAAAATAGCAATTGAATTTTTCAAGCTGATGGAACATTTTCAATTGAGAGTTGAACAATATTACAGGGTATTCACTTCACAAATTAATGATTGTTCCTGTTTATGAAGACATTCCCTTGTCAATTTTGAAAAGTTACAAAAGATGAGAAAAGTAGAACAGTCATATAGCCTGGAGGGAGGTTAATCACATCAAGTTTTGATGTCTTCCTCGTGATTGTGCAAATTGTTTTTTAGTTTATACTGAACATATTAGGTTGGTGTTGACTCCAGTGAGAGCCTGGACAGCTGTTTTGTAGAGATGGATTTACACTGTAAATATCAAGATGGGGTGAAAACATCTTATGAAATTCAATACAGAAAGAAAAGGAGTACTCAGTTATACAGGTTGTACTTCCTAAAAGTGTGGGGAGCAATGGAAGATGCTGAAACAAGATTTTTGTCTCTTCATTAAGCCAATAATGTTCTGCCTTTGTAGAAAGATTATGTGCTTCTTAGAAGGAAAAATATTTTGCAACATATAAAGGAAAGGGAAAAAAACCCAACAGAATTATACATGAGAGAGCAAGAAGAATTATTTTCAGGAATGTGTAACTACTGGAAATTATTCAAGAGGCAGTTTGTGGGTGGAATCAGACCTCGCTGAATAGGATATATGAGAAGGACATGAGGCATAAACCAGTATGATAAATACCTGAGTTAAAATAATGAGGACAAAATAGAAATAGAATGTATAGAGAGAACTGAATATGTACTGGGCAAATATTTTTTTACTATATTACCCAAACTGTGTGTTTAAATAAAATATAATTTTAAAATTTTGTTATTGTTTTAGAAAATAGGGGATGTCAGCTAAAGTTGACATATCAGATAAAGCATTCTTTTTGAGAAAAAGAAATAATGAAGAATTTAAGCCTACGGAACTGTAAGCTTTAAAATTACTAGAGTACCTAGTGAAACAAAACCAAGACACCAGACAGAAACAGCATTATTAAAAAATTAAGTCACAGAACATGTCTCAGATATATGAACTGTGGAAAACCAGCTATAGCAATGGTGGACATTCAATCATAATTCAATTTTGTGCATTTATATGGTTTTTTAGAAAGTTATAAATCTAAACACAAAAGTCTAAAGCCAGTGTAACCACATTCTAATAGTCTCAAAAAAAAAAAAAAAAAAGCCATTTGAATAATTGGCACACACATACAAAAAAAAGGTAGCAATTTATTGACTTTGGGATTATCACTAGTTAGCAAAATTTTTGACATGACTTTTAAAAGAAGACTACCAGACTATGTAATCACCAAATGATAAAAACAAAGAGATTAAATTCTAATGGATAGTAGAAAAAGGTCAAAGCGAAAATATGCCACTGAGATTAGCCCAGCTGATTAGAGAATGATGCTAATAATGGCAAGGTTTCACCTCTGTATGGGGCACTCAGGAGTACTTGATGATTCTTGTGGGTCTCTTCCAACTCAGAATATTCTGTGATAATGTGGTAGAACACCATGTGTGACCCTTTGCAGGATGCAAGGTAATGTTGTATGCAGGATGACTTCCAGTGAAAGAGATTTCATATGAAATTATTCTTTGCTTCTCAAAGATGACTGGTAAATGAGAACAAACTTAGAAGCTGAAACCTTCTTGTACAGTAGAAAGATGAGGGGAAATAAGCACAAATCTCTAAAATGCTTAAACTACAAAGGAGAAGAGAGTAAGTTAAACAGCACAATCTACAAACAAGCTAGCAATCCAATGCAAAAATTTAGTAGAACTAAATGCTGAGTACTAAGTTGAATCAGAGAATGCTTGTGTTTTATACATTACAAATACATATTACTTTAGAGAATAAATTATGCCAAATACTCACAGCTACAAAGCTTTGGACACTGAAACAAGCTCCCCAGGGAAGTGATCACAGCACCAAGCCTGCCAGAGTTCAAGAAGTCCTGGGACAATACTCTCAGGTACACGTGGTAACTCTTGGGGTTATCTGGTGCAGGGCCAGAATATGGCCTTGGTGATCCTTGTGCACCCCTTCAAACTCAAGATATTCTGTGATTCTGTGAATGCTTCTGAGTGAGACTAATGTTATGAACACCTTGAGTTCATGTGTCCCTAACACAAATTCTTGAAAACATTTATTAGTTATACTAACCTTAAAAATATAAGAGTACATGGAGCACACATTAATCACACCACCTGTGAATACTGCCTGCTGTCTGCTGCTTGTCCTCTGCCCACTCTCTCTATCCTCACTGCTTATTCCCCTTTGTCTGGAATGTATTTCGTGATTTCTCAAATGCAGTTTCTATAGTTGGTATTGAAATTCTTTCAAAGATTCACTTTTTCTTCAATTCCAGCAAATATAGTCCCAGTAACTTCTCTCCCATGGTGTTTTGACAGAAGAGAAAAAGAGGTATGTCAAAGAAGCATAAAACAATTTCAAATATTCACTTTCCTGTTGCTACCATCTTTTTATGTCTATTCTTTCTTGTAGTATTTTATATGCATAAGACTATCTTTGCATTTGTACTTCCTTAGCCACAGCAAGTATCATTGTTGTTACCTAAAAAAGAGACAACACTTTACTCAATGACTTGGAGGCACATTTTATAATTTGTTGCTGCCAAAGGCCTTGCTCTCCATTCAGCTACCACATAGAGCAGCAGCATAATGGTTCCACTGTCAATTGAATTGCAGGTTTAAATGGTGTAGATGAAGGAAGAACCTAATAGGGAGAAATTACAAGAATTAGGAGACCGGTGAGCTATTGGTGAGGATCCTATCTGGCCGTTATCTTCTTAGTTGCTTTCAGGCATCATTAGTGCTGTGTGCTGGCTTGTGCTCAAGGAGCATAGAAGGAAACACAACCCACCGACAGGGAGGATCGCAGACTATTCAGCATTTCACTTTCCGAGTGAGATCTAGTTTTCATTTGCTTGTTTGGATACAATATAAGCCCTGGTACTTTTGCTGATCATTAAAATGATGCAGCTCTGATGTAAATGTCACCCCTGGACAGCTACATTGAAATTCTAGGAGGTGCTAGGGATATTCAGCAAATTACTGAGCTTGACATTGCAACAGTGGAAACTATAGGGCCTGTACAGTATTTCTTCCTGTGAACTGGAAACAGAGGTGGACAAAAAATAGAAGTGGTACCCAGAAGCATATATACATAATTTTTTAGGTCTATTCTTCCTATTCTTCCCTCTTTTTCTGTGTGACTTTCATAAATTAAGCTGTCAATCCCAGAAATCTCAGTTCTTGAGATATGTTCTCAACTAGGGCAAAAGAAAAATTACTGGCCTTCTCTCAGAGGCCATCATAGAGTGGCTACATATCACTATACCATCTTAAAAAAAAAAAAAAACCAAAAAAATGGAACAAACCCCTCTCTTCTGCAGAATGTTCTATGAGATTGAGCATCAGTTAATAGTATATGTATATGAAAATGTAAACATATACTACTTCCTAACTTCATCCTGCTTGGGCAAGCAGAAGGTGGGTCAAAAGAACAGAGAATTCACAGTGGACATGTGAATTTTGGGTTAAGGTTTTGTAACTTGCAGGATGAAATAATGCTCTGGTATGGTCTTACTCCTTGCGCAGTCCCCTGCTGCCACATTCCCTTCTGTAAGTCACTGAAGTTTTAAGGTAAAAGACCCACTTTCCACTAAAGTGAAAAGCAGTTTTCTACAGGTTTGGGACTTAGTCTTTTCCAAGTATTTTATTTAATTGGGTTTGAATGCTATTGAAATCTCAGGATTCATTCCTTTCAAATGAAATAATGACGTTTTATTGACTCAACTTTTGGGTGACCTGTTAGAAACACAGAAAAGAAGCATCATTTGAAAAAAATACTGTTCATCAACCCTCCAGAAAAAAGACATTTTCCCAAATATTGAGGGAAGCAAGCCAAAAATAGGGGTTTTTTTGTTGTTGAGGTTGTTGTTCTCTGCTCTTCTTAGTACTTTGTTCACATGCAGATTATACATTGGTGTAATGTAAATAAATAGGCAAATAAATAGTGACACATATATGTAAAAAAGATATGAATCAAACAATTTTTTGGTAGTTATTGGCTTGCCAAAGTAACTAAAACTAGAAAAAATTGTACTAAAAATAGGAAAATATTAATTGCTTTCATTCTAAATAGTTATAAGCAACATCAAAAAGGAAAAGGAACTTTTATAGGTATGACATGCTAAACTAAACTAGGCAGAGTAACAAAGTGTGTGTTGTAAAGAAATAGTGATCTGAAAAAAATCATGCTGAAAGCATGTGAAAAAGTATGCTCAAAATAAACTCCTAATCTTTTCTAACAGAAAAACTTTGGATCTGAAATGCATGCTTTTTGCCTTCAAAAGCTGAGATTTAGTTTTCTTTCTGATCTCCTTTATAAATAATCATCTCAAAAATAGTAATAGGATGAAATCCAAAAGTGCAAACAATTGAGGGAGAATAAGCTTCAGAAGGGAAATTTTGGAAATTTCTGGAAAGAAGTTATAGATACAATTTTTGGACTAATCTCTCCTCTGCTAAGTCAAAAGCAGAAGAAAAAATAATTGAAAGATCACTATTTATTCCTTCTTTGTTCTGAAAGTGTTCAATTTCTCTTTAGAGGAAGATTTGCTGATTCATGTGGCATAGAGAGCAGAAATGTCCTCAATTTCTGCAGAGTGAAAACATCAGCAATTTTTCAGCATGAAGAGACAGAAAGCTTGACTAAAAATACATAAAAGCACATTTGGAATAAGAGGAAAAACAAGCTAAAAATATTACTTGGATGAGCATAACCTATTTAGGTGCTGTACAACCACTGCTAGATTATGTAGTCCCATATTTCCAGTGCTTTTACAAGGTCATCCATTAACCCTGATTTCTTTTCAAAATGTCTCGATTCAACTGTATTCAGCAGAGCTGTTGTTTAGATGCACACATTTACCTTTAGCTCTTCAGTTCACTTCATCCTTTGATTGCAACCCTCCTTTTAAATGAGTGACTCATCTATGGTGATTGAAATTACCAGTCTGAGAATAGAGTAAAATTCAGCATAAACATTTGAGTCAACTTCAAAGAAGTCATGCTGATTTTTAATTTTTTTTTCCATTCCTTACATGGTAAGGAGAGTGTGGACTTAAACCTGTGTGAGCACTGAGACTGCAATCAGTTTTTGGTACTGGGTATCCATATTTCGTGAATAGTTATTTGGATTTTTCTCCTATTTCTTCTCTCCATCATCTCTAATACCAATAGGCAGCTATTTTACAAACACAGCTGATAAAGTGTTGCAGGGGAAAGTAAATATATTCATGTTGATTTTTTTCAATAAGAAATAAGCCCCATCACAGTTGGTATCACTTCTAATCTTCTGCTGCCTTACAGTGAGCTACACAAACCTCCTGGGGTGCACAAACCTTCAGAATACTTTTAGGATATTCAGAAAAATGAAGAACAAAATCAGGTAACAATTCTGGAAATCCAGATCAGGAGGTCCTAGAAAGCTGAGTGAATTTCTATGAGGGAAAGGAATTCTTGAAGCTCTGAGACTGTTTTTCTGAGTTGGAGGAGCAGGAGCATCTGCTCCTGCACTTAAAAAGCACCTGGTCAGACACTCAGATGAAGAAAAACGTATGTTCCTTGTCTGTCTCCAAGTAAAAATGCTCCTATTTTGAACTAGCTTATGGTTAAGCAGCTTTTAAAAATCACCTAGTCCCTGGTACCCCTCTTGATGTTACTGTGTCCCAAAAGATGGTAGCATCCCATGCTTCCTAGAAGTCCAGGCCTGAAAGCATGAAGAATTGAAGTAGTTTTCAGAAGCAGATCATCAAATAGGAAATATTTGTTATCAAAAGTGTTTGTGTATTAAAATAATTTCTGATATTAAAAAATATTATTTCCTTTCAAAATTACAACAGCTACCCTCTGGTCAGCTGATGCTTTCACTGGGTGAAATGTTACAAGCAGTCTAGGAAGCAGGAGTGTTAATGAAGCATGAAACACAGAGGTAAAACTCAATCATTTGGGGTAAATCTACCAGTTTTCTCCTCATCAATTTATCTCTGTTTATATAGATGATACAGCTTATTTTTTAAAGGAAAAAAAGAGGAGCAAAGCAGGCTGTCTGGTTTTTGTTGTTGTTGTTTTGATTTTTTTTTTTTGTGGGTACGAAAATGCAGAATTTTCTTATCTAGGAAGGGCAAATTATGAAAGATGTCAAAATCACGATAGATAAATGCATTTCATCCCTTCTAGCACTTAATAATTCCTGTCTTACTGTGATAGGACCAATCATAGAGACACGCTTTCAATCTTCACACAGTGCCAAGAAACACACAGCTTGAGATTTTTGCTGGGAGATTGCCAGCTCCTCAGGGAAAGGGTTATTTTGCAAAATAGATGGAACAAGCCACCTTCATGGTGGTGAGGTATCCTATTCAGAAAGCAAGAGAAACTTTGAGAACTTACAAAGGCTTGAAACAAGCCTATTGTGGAGTTTGTTGACTTTTTTTTTCCAAAATGTTCAGCCAAAAGCTACTGTACAAGTTCCACCAAGCCTATTTCACAGAGCATCCCAAACCCAAGCTCTCCAGCCTTCAAGTTGAGAGTGCAGCAAATAGCCTCTTTGCAAAGGTAAGGTCCTTGTTCCATCTCAAGGGAATGAGTTTTCCCACTACAAAGTCAGTATGGATTTGGTTTTGCATGGAATATGGTCTGGAGATAAAGATCCTTCATGGAGTCTATACTATATCAATAGAAAGCACTTGTGCTTCTTTCTGATGAATTGAGGGAGTAACAGTATCTTGGAAAGTGCAGAGACAAGCCTTCATTTATCCCTCTCAGGAAATAGAAGAGGAGGGATGGCATTAAAAGAACCCAAAAACCAAGTCAAAAGAAAAACAATCAAGCGAACAAAAACAAAAACAAGACAAAACAAAGCTGATGAAACAAACTACTTTAGGCATTTCCCTCTAGCAAATCAGTACTAGATGCAATAGTGGCAATAATGATTAGCCATGGTGAATTTCAGAAAGTTAAACGAAACCCTAACTCACAAAACCTGAGCTATTCTCCCAGCAGGTCAGTCCCAAGGGAATATCTATTAGACAGCCTACTGTGACATCTGAATCTCTACACTTTCAGTAAAGAAGGGGAAAGAAGCTGAATTAAGATACGAATTAATAGAACTGGCGCACACTGACCCCTTAGAGGGATTTGTTACAAACACTGTAATGCCCAGCACGTGCATCCCCAGAGGCTTTTGAGACCGTGGTATCAAATAAAGTACACCTGACAGGTTTCTGGGTTGCCAGGTTTTTCTTGCTGAAAATACATGCTTCAAGTTTTATGCCCGAGTCTCCTGACACAAACAGAAAAAATTAAAGGAAGCAAATACAACAGAAGCAAGAGACTGTTGAGAAATTTTCAGTTATCTTCATGATGAAATTTTATCTTCATGATGAAATCCTGGCTTACAGGAGTTGGACAGTAATGTTAAGTGGCAAACCATGATAGCTGAATGCACTTCTGATTGTCAGTTGCCAACAGATTTTTGGGTGACAAGAGGAATTCAATCTGACACTTTCAGAAGCATGACTGCCAATTTTGTGAGAAATATGTTTTGCCTCCTAATCCTCAACTTTATCCACCGCCCTTCCCAGACAGGCCAGTTTCCATAAAAAGCTGGGAGGATCTCCTTCAGTGTCCCAGTGATATTCACCTGTAATCCCCAGCAGGTTTTTCTGGCTTGCTGGCTATATATCTATAAACATCAAACAGATTGCACTTATTTTTTTCTCTCAGTAGTATTAGAAGTTTGGAATGGTTTGTAGAATACTCTCTTGCAATTATTAGATCCAATTGGTAAGGAGGTAAAGGGATTAGTCTCTGCATTTTTAATCCCTAAAATGAAGGGAGGTATTCCAAAGCATACATACAAAAATACAGTAATAAACAACAATATATAAACACCTATATTTTGGATTTTGAATGTTAATACTACACACCCCTGGCATACACTTTTCCCCAAATCAGATGTTGTCTTCAGGTCACTTATACTCTGTGTAAATCCTGAAAGTGGAAGATGGATGGGTCAAAATACATCCACAGATTTCCTGAGCCTGCTTAGCTGATGCTCAGCTGCCACTGACAAAATAAATTTTATAATATTTTGAGCCAAACCATTGACATAACAGATTCTTAACACTGGCAAATTTCCTGATATCTCATTTTAACTGTGGCATCCATTAAGGGTTTTTTTTTTTTTAAAAAACAGAGCGTCTCTGCATGTTATTGGGTAGACATTTCCAAGATTCAGCTGGTATGAATATTTACTGGAAATGCCAATAACCACCATGGAGGACTAATGAAAACATAGGAACACATCTTTCCTAATTTTTAACTCAAAATATTATCTAGTTACACATTCACAGATTGAAAATTATCATATGGTCAATAAAAAAGCACCTTTTGTTTATCATTACTCTAAAACCAAATTAAAATTCTTTCCCTTCTTCAGACTGTTTTATATGTAAATTTCATCTATATATTTTAGATGCTTAAATGTATAGAATGACTAGCAGAAAGAAAAAAGCATATGAGAATGCCAAAAGCTATGATGCCTTGATATTTTAAAACAATTATGTCTGCAAAAAATAACACATAGGACCATGTGTATGTCTATTTGTGGGCAAAAGCTGAAAACTATCGTGAGCCAAATTTTTTTGTGAGGTTTTATGGGGATAGAGGGCTTGGAGGAAGATAAGAAAGAGTGTTGTGGATAAAGTCTGTTATTTGAAAAGACGAAAGTATACCTAGAAAGTTTTGAAATATGACATCACTTTTTCACAATTTGAACTTCAGGCAGAATATTGACATTAAATCAATTTGGTGATATGCAAGGGCTTCACTTAAGAAAGGAAAAAGAGAAATCTAAACTGAGATTGAAGTATCCCTCAGCCCCATCTTACTTTATTCTCAACAGCAACAAAGTCAAACAAGGCTATCAAGAACAAAACCCCAGAAGGGAGTAATTTTGTTTTCCTTTGAAAATTTCTATGTTTATGAAGACATTGTCTGGGTTTCTGCCTTTAGAATATTAACTAAGCTTTGTTTAAGAGGAAGGCACAGAGTGTGCCAGGAAACAGGAATTAGTCTCTAGTCATGGAATTTATTCTCAGTTGTAGTGATGTGTGAACTTGAAGCAACTTCTCAGCTATGGTCAGCTGAAAGAGAGGTGAAGTACTGCATTCTCAGCCTCATAGCAAACGTCTGACAAGTAGAAATAGTTTATGAATAATAGCTAATGCAGTATGCTCAGCTTTCTTATTTCATCTCTCTCCTTGTGTTATAAATCCACACTGGCATGAATATAATTTTTACTTGCTAAGCCTCCCGGGGAAGGGAAATAAATAAAAATTAGCATTTGACCAAATGAATCGATTTGAGATCTGCATTGAATGCTTTGTATTCACTGTGTGATGGATGTACTGCCTCTTTCTTTCTGCTTAGGAGTTATTTAAAGGTCCAGCTGAAATGAGTTTCATAATGAAGGAAAGCATGAAAACAAATACTGCAAAGAGCCATTGTGCTGTCCCTCTATCTGACTTACAGGAGTAAATGTAGTAAAGGAAATATGAGCAGGAGGATGCTAATGAAACATTGACAGGAGGAGTGATGAGTAAAGCAAGACTGTCAATAGAATCTTAAAGAAACAATGACAGCAGTTTAAGCAGCAGCACAAGCCCTTCACACTGTTTTTTGGGGTTTTTTCTGTTTTTTTTTTCACAGCTGGAGCTTTACATACTTGAAGCGTTTTGAGCATCTTGAAATTCTGATCATTTATGCCTTATAAAAGCCAGTCCAAATAGGAGCTATGTTCATTGCATTAAAACCAAGGAAATATGCGTTAGCCTTTTTTTATATTTTCCTAAAGTAACTGCAGGTTTATTTTTTCCAGGGCACTTTCTAACTTTGCAGCTAAGGGCCAGTTCTATATGATTTTCATCTATGTTATTGGAATTATTGGCTGAGAGATCTCAAAAAGGAGAAAGAAATTAAAATCACAAAACATTTAGAGGGAAAAGCAATCTAATTGCAAATAAGACAAATTAACTCTTCAGTCATGTTTCCTATAGGAAAACTGTGACATTCCTTAGAAAGTATCCAGGAAAATGCAAGTAGCCTAAAAAGAATTTTTCAAACCAATTACTCAATCTCCTAATCAAAAATAATGGAAAAATACAGAGTGAAGAATTAAAATGCATAAAATAATTAAAGAAATTCATAATTTTAATCTTTCTTCCTCTTCATTAAGAGAAGCTTGTGGGTAGAAATAGTGATGAAATGGTGACTAACTACCCTGAACTTCAGTGATAAAGTTTATTCAGAATAAAATTGTGTAAATTGACAGTGCAGGTTAATGTATGGATCTATTCCCACTAAAAGCATTAAACCTACCTGTGCAATAGATAGTATACGGATTAGCACTAGAGAAAGATATCATTTTCATCAGTAATGGCAGGAAAATAAGGAAGACTAACTAAACATTCAAGTAGAGAAGGCAAGGAGTTACTGTTAGGAAGGATGGAGACAGGGCAGGTGGGGAGTTGCATTCCAGGAGTACATCCCCATCCTGTGCACTGATGTTGATGAATGTCCCTGTCATGTCACACGCTGAGGAAGGAGGCTTAGTCCTGACCTGTGTTCTAGTCCATTCTGAAAGGCAGAACAATAGAAATGAAACCAAATACAGATTATTGAAATAAGTATGGATTTCTGAGCTGAAAGTGATGATGGAACAAGAAGGGGAAGAGGAAAAACAGATATTGTCTTTCACACCGATTTATTTCATTTGGAAACAGCTGGACTGAGAAGAGTCTTTAAAGATTTTGTAATATGCCTCTAAAAAGGTGTTTCCAGTCTGTTTCCTTTTGGGTGCTGGTAATGTAATCAGTTCATTGCCTTTCAGCAGGCACTCAAGACAGAGGGCAAAAATCAAGATCCTATTATTCTGAGAGGGTCATTGTAATTCTTTCCAGCCCATTAGGCACAAATATATTTGTAGACAATTTCATAATTGCAGAATATCACTGAGGATTTCACTAATTAATGTAAAACCAAACCTGTGCTGTATTAATACCATGCAAGCTGTATATTTTCTCTTTAATTGAACATAGGGAAGGGCTTGTATGTTTTGATTTACATGATGAAATTTTTCAGTGTAAGGTTTTACTGGCCTACATATGATCTATGTTGATGTAAAAAAAAAAAAGCCAAAACAGAAATAAATCAGAGAATGAAATGCCTTTGTCATTCCTGTTGGAGAATTTGCTGCTAGAGGCAAATATTGACATTGTGATATCCAGGGACCAAATATGATAAACCTGTTGTAATGATGAGTTTTCAGTCACACACTTTCCCCTTCTGCAATTCCATGAGAATTTTCATCTCCCATTTTAACTTCAGTGTCCAAAACCATGTTTGGACATTGCCATGGTTTACTTGGTATAACCTGCCTTAGAAAATCTGTGTTAGGCATAAATTGTGAATCAATTTTTTCCTAACACAGAACTTCAAAAGGCTGTACTAGGAATAATATATTAGAATCACTATTGTTTAGGCATAAAAAGAATCTTTTAGCTTGATACAAATACTTGCACGTTGTTTTCAAAATAAGGTACATAAAATTATAATTAGTTTATGGGTATCAATTTACAATTTCTATTACAAGTCATTAATTTTAAAAATCACAATTAAGTGCACCCTACCAGTGTAGAAGCCCTAGCAAACAAAAATGCATATTAAATGGGGAAAATTAAAGCTTTATTTTAAAAATGACACAGTGCTTATTTGCTCATAGGGCATCAGAGTAGTGATGTTGGTAAGTGAGCTATGGTCTTCATCCTAGGCCACACACTCTATGGGATATTATGATGCTTGTGGAATTACCATGGCGCTTTTATAGCTCCAAAAAATACTTGTTTCTCCTTCACATGATTCCATTAGAGGAATTAATAATGATTTATCACTTATTGTAAGGATTTATTCCTTCAGTAAAAATGAAAAGAGACAACTTGAATATAGATCATACATATTCCTCATCTGTAACTTTGACACTATTTCCATTGGTTTTCATTCTGCTGAGTTTGACTTCTTTTTTTTCTCTAATTCTTTCCCTCCTGCTGGTTTCATTTGGCTGATGTTAATATATCTTTTGTCTGAGTACTGCATACCTTCACTGAAATTATAACTTTGGTTATTTTTATTTTCTTCATTATTTCACAGATGTGAAAAACTGGAGGTTGGTAAATACTTCAGTGAAGCTGATCAGACATTGCAAGGTCCTGTCCTTTCCTCCTGCATCCTCACTGGGGATGACTGCTGTGTTTCTTTGACACTTAATTTTTTTTCTTTCAAAGTTTCCGTACTCTAAATTCATCCCAGTATACAATATATTCAAATCAGTTATTTGATATTACATTAGTTTTGCAACTCAAAGAAAAACTGCAATCCAAATATTTTGCAGGAAAGTATGGAATTGTAAGTGATATTTAGCAATTGTTAACCAATTTGGGGTTCAAACAAAGATAGAATCCTAAACACAAAACTTTAAGTAGGTTAAAATATGTGGTTTTCTTTAGTGGAAAGCTTTCAACTACCAGCAAACCTGTCTTTGTGCATTTGAGGTATTTTGATTTATGATAAGAGCTGTGAAACCACAGGCTCTACAGACAGAGAACATATTTAAAGGTTAAGTCCTCATTATGTTGCACTACTATTACAAGTGTAGCACAGTTTTTGAATGATTCTTATCCTAGCAGCATTTGCTGAACTGTGCCACAAAATCTTTACAGACTTATCCTGGAAATGGAGTTGTAGCTAAACTACATTACAGCTGTATCTTCAGCTGTACTTCTATAATGTTCCTCATCAGTTCTCATCTAGGTCTTGGTATTCATCTTCTGTCTTTGAATTCATGCTGTAATTTTAAGGTCCATGGAGCAGGAACAACATTTATTGCATGTTTATAATCAAGAAAAGAAATCAGATCTTATGATTTGTATAAAAAAATATATTTTAGAAATATGAAAAAAAAGAAAATAATAGTAATCACAATAAATAACCAAACTAATTAAAATGTCATTCTACTCTATGACTGCATGTGGAACATTTTGTAAGTTAATTGTGGCATTTCCTGAAGAAATAACAGATGCCTCCTCTATACCATGATATGTGCATTTGAATGCTACAGACTGAAGTGAGAAAAATTGTTCCCAAAAGTTTAACCAAAGAAATATCATGCACACAAGCACTCACAGACAGTAAAGACAGGTGAAGCTGTGGCTGTTTTTAAGGGGGGCCCGGCTAAAGGGATTTAGAGTCCAGCCACCTTCAGCTACACCGGCACTCCCCTGGCACGAAGCCAGAAGCATGTGCCGACCGTGGGTGGGGCGAGAGGAAACAGTCACCGATATTGAAGCAACCACGCCGCAGGAGTGAAGAAAAGAGACGGCCCTCCTCTGCTGGGTGAATTAACTTGGTTTAATCCAGGGTAGGGGAAGTGCAGGGTGGCCACCCAAAGGTGGCGAGCGGAGGAGGAGCCCCGGGCCCCTCCGGGGACCAGGTTTTACAGGGAAGGGGTGGGTACACAAGAAACCAATCATAGAACGAAAATTTGCATACATTGAAGACTGATGGGTGGTGTGGATCAATGGGGATAGGTCAGGGGAGGAGCCCAGGCCTACCAGCCAATCACTCGACACCCTAGCTGGAAGATTCTGGAACTTGGGGCGGGGTGCCGGTGATTGGCAGAAGGCCTGGGGAGGGGATACAAGGACAAATAAGGGATAATGAGGGAAAATGAGGAGGGGAAAACCGTGATTGACATAACTGGGGGTTTGAGCCAGACCAACTTGCCAAGCTAGGAGAGGGGAGAACGGAACAAACCAAACACAAACCACAACAGACAGGAACAATAGACAAGGAGATTCCAGAACATAAATTTGTGATCCTTAAATTTTTATATAGCTTCATTATTTCTGTACGATATTTGAAAATCTGTCTGTCTTATACCTGTCACATGGTTCTTGAACATCAAGAAGAATAGTCTGCACTTTCATAGTACATTTTCCTCAGACATCTTTAAATGCTTCACAGGCAACCAAATCTCTAAAATGCTGTTTGAGACAGAGAATCATTGTTTTTTCAACGATTCCACTTATTTTGTAATTGTACAGTTTTCACAGAAAATCTGTAACATATTAACACTGGAATCTAATGATGTAAACTGTTTGTCCTAAACTTCTCTTCAATAAAATGTAAGTTCTATATTATTAGTATCAATATTATTTTATCTGTCTTTACTATACTCTTAAACATAATTTATGTAATAAAGAATGTGAAGCAAACTAATGTATGAATACCAACTCTGTTTTGGAAAGAGAGATGTCCTAGTCACTGCCTTGCATTAATTTTTAACTGTTCCTATAGTTGCATGTTTCTGTAGAGCTTCAATTTTATTTAATTTCCTTTTTTGTTTACTGTTAATGAATATCAAGCAGGCTTTTTAGATACAGATTCTTTCATGACATTTTCATTTAAAGACAATGGTAGAAAGCTTAGAGTGGTATTGAGAAAAAAAGCCCTTGAATTTGATTACTGTACTAGAAAATCAATATGGTTATCTAGTATTTTATGTCTAAGATGGAAAACATAGAATCACTTTCAATGATTAAGATAGTTTCAGTGAAAAAATATGAAATAACATCTGTTTTTCTTAGGACTTTTCTTCTGACTCTTCATTTCTTTTTGTGTTTTATACATTTAAAATATTTTGCTTTTCTTATTTAGTTTAATCCTACCTGGATGGCTTCTAGTATGCAATGCATTTCCTAAAGACAGTTATGTGTCAGAAAGTTTTTTCAGGACTGGGACCTGTTTTGAAAACAGAGATCTGCCACAAAATGTGGTTCAGTCCCCTGACCCCAACCAATGCCATAAGCTTCCATGGAGAAAAATTGAAGGAGATGGAGAAAAATAGGCCCTTCTATTTCCTAAAATTTCATATCTTATTTTAATTGGTTGTTGCCTTGTCTGAAAATAATGAATCTATTCCCCATTTTGCTGAAGGAAACAGAAGGGTGAAAGACTCCAAGTGGCCTCAATGAGGACTGTGAGAGCAAGAAGTCCTGATACTTGGTGAGTGCAACGTGTGCCTGCTAATGACAGCTAAATTTAAATACTCTCTCTCTGTTTGAATACCAGCCCTAACTCCCTTGCTCAGCTTGAAATCAATTAAATTAATTAACTTCAGAACATTAATTCCTAATTTACTGCAGCCTTCCTGTGATATGAGTGAAGCCTGGATTCCTTCTCAGTAGATAATATCTTTGTGCTAACAGTCTTGGGCTTCTGAGACACCTTGACTGATCTACTCTGCTTTTAGGTGTGTTGATGTTTCATTCATTTTCACTTTCAAGCTCAAATGCTTGAAGGTCCGGATCCTGCAATAACTACACCCTTGGCTTTTAAGGAGTTTAAAGGACTGGTAGCTGAAGTAAGATTTGAAAGTCTTTGGAACACGCAGATGAAGCAGAGCGATGCTGCAGCAGGGAATGCACCTGGGCATGGCAGCTGCTGCCTGGGCTTTTCTGTCCCTCTACACGGGTGGATAACAAGTGCAAAGTCTTGTCAGGGCAGCATGACCTATCCTGGCAATTAAGCCCAAGTAGCAATGGATGCAGTAGCTGGTAAAAGTATGGACTCTGAGAACCTTTGTAATAAAAAAGTCATGTTGCAGAACCACAAATGAGCATCTCAGGATGGTTTACTACAAGATTTTACTCTTTCCAGAGCTGTAGGGTTTCCTTCCTGGTATTGGCCGCCAAATTTTTTTTTCTTTGTTTGATTCCTGAGGCAGGTACTGACAGTGGAATACATATCATGTTAAAGAAAATGAGCCATTGAGAGAACTGATGAATCCATTTCTTTGTCTCTAATTTTTGTATTATCCTAGAACATCATTTATGTACATGTGAAAAATAGAGGAACACAAATTTGGGCATCACTGTGATAAAATTTCAGATCATTCTGTAAAGTCTGCATATTGGTTTCTCTGCTATAGGCAGATAGACATGCACAGGACATCAGGATATCTGTCAAAATATTGTTACAGTGCTTAAAGTGTTAATGTCTTTGTAGTCTTTGGAAGCAGAGTTATGTTTTATAACAATTTTATGAGGAAAGCGAGTGCTATTATTGGTTTTGATGTTTTAGTCTCAGAGAGATAAAACAGCAGCTTCCAAACTAGAGATTTTTTTTAAAAATAACATCTTGCATTTGTTCTGTAACTATTATATTAACGGTCTAAGGACTAGAGGCTGGAATTGCCTCTGTGTCTCTTCCTTTGGTAGCTGTTGCAGAGGTTTAGTCAGCATTGTTTGTGCCAGTGTGCTATCACTGCTTAGTGATGGTTGTTGAAGCATCATCAGAGGGTGCCAGATATGCTTCTCAAAAGACACATGGAAAATTTTTAATTTGGTAGGTCAACATGTAACAGCAGCTGTCGTGTTTTGTATGTAGGGCATCAGACAGGTATAAAAACATTGATTCCTGTTTTTACTGGTGGGAGGTTTCAACAGGTTCAGGCTCCTGGCTTTAGCCAAAACGTTCTTTGATATGAAAATTGCATTGATTGGCTCTAAGCTTCTTGAAGCAGTCCCATTCTGGAGCTTAACTGGTTCCCACCTGGCCTGCGTTCAGTTTCTGACTCCCAGGTTGCCAACAATTTTGCAAAGTACAGCCAAAGTTTTTATCATTCCAAGGGACTTTAGGATCATCAGCATGCAGATCTTCCTGTTTGTTCCTTCTTTTATCTGACAACTGTCTATAAGGCCATCTTGAAGGAGAAACCATCATGCCCACTATTGTGATCTTGTGACATATATTGATTCCCTGTTGCCAGTTAAGAGAGCCTTGAATTGTCTTTGAGTGCTACAGCTCTGCAACCCAGCATTCTGCAGCAAAGTATCTTACCTTCAGGTTATAAAGCAGATGATGATTACAGACATTGAATAAAAATGTAAGTAAATTGCTAATAAAGCGGGTAAGACTTGTTTGCAAAAACATTTGTGAATCCAGAGAAGAAATTCCAGCATTATTCATGTCCTTGCACTTATAAAGCAGTATAATTAAGACAAGAAGTGTAATTTTTTGGCTAATTTCAATAAAATATTTTCATTGTTTGAGTTTTGTCTCTATTTTACATTCAAACATTGTTCTATGATGTATTTGAAGGCACATTATTTTTTAGAAATGTGGTAATTATAATCTAAATCCAGTGACCGTTATTCACTTGAGCAACTATTTACATGTAAATTATTCATTAAAGACAGCAAAAGCTATTGTCTTGAATTTATTTTAAGGAGATGTTTGATGAAGAAAAGCTTGTAGCCATAAGTACAAATGTACAACTAGCTGAGCAATATCTTCATTAAAATATTTGGTAGTTTGAAAGCAGATGTTTAGAAAAGCCATATAACACTTTATGCAAAATCACCTGTGTTGTTCTGGGAATTCTTCAGAAATGTCACAATTTAAAGAGTCTTTATGGGGAAAAGTTAATTTCAAATAATTGCTGTAATTTTTGTACATGTCTAGGCTAGCATGAGGTCGGGATATTGCCATATTTTCTATTTTCTATGTAAAATATAAGCCAGACTAAGGCACAGTACTAGCAAGCTATTTAGTATTTATTAGTGTCTATTTACTATTTATTAGTGCCTTCTCTATTTAGCTTTGCTGTGTGTGAAATGGAGCTCTTCAAGGCCGTAACTTTGTACAGCTGAGAAGACAAAGCATTCTGAACAGGCAGTATGAACAGGACTACTGCAAGTTTTACTCACTTTGCTATTAATTTACTTATATTTTATTCAATATTATTGGAAATTTCCCCCCCCCCAGCTAACATTATAAGCCTTCATACCACAACCAGTGGCAAGCAGCACTTTCCCTAAGGTTCATGCTGTTAAAAACATGTTAATGCACAGTGACAGTGCCCTTAGATCACTACACCTACAGGACTGAGAGAGTAAAATAGGACTAACAATAACTTAAAGCCACAGCAGACCCAGGGATAACTTCTGTCATGAACAGGTACAGCCTGTGCCACTTAGAGTTAGGGAAATAGTGCCTGGCCCTGTTTTATTTGTCACTGTAGATATATTCTCACCTGTACACTCTTAGTCCCATACTTACAGGCTTGCGGTTACTTGTGGATTAAAGTTTTGTTGCATTGGGAAGTGGAGAAATAGGAAACAGACTCTTGAAATGAGTACACAGCTACTATCTCAGGGACAAAGTATGCATGCTCCCTCTGCTTTTTAATACGGTTGTTAAAGAAATCACTTGCTCGCTTATCAAAAGCAAAGAAAAAGAATCTGTTTGAGGAAACAAATATATACAGTCAATTTTACTTCTGAGCCAAAGAGGGTATTTCCAGGTAACTTGAGGTACATGTTCCATGGAGTTGCTATAAAAGAAAATTAACTGATTTTTTTAAGTTTTATTCTCTATGGATTTATTTTTATTGCATAATTTATGACCAAATATTCTACTGAAGGTAAGTGCCATTTTCCAAGCAGACATGTAGGCTGAAGAAATAATTCAGACTCTTTTTCATTTGGGGTTTCATTACACCTAGGGAATGACCTAGTTCAACCCTACTTAATTTTTAATATCTCATGAAAACACTGCCCATGGTGTATAGCTAAATGCACAGTGAAGAGCTGAGTTGGCCTATGATTTGTGATTAAAATTATATTTAAGGCAAACAAACAAGTACAGATGAACTTGATCAGAAAAAACAGAATAATTAGATCAGTCTTTAGCCAGTTGGTGAAGTGAGAGAATGCTTTCAGCTGCTTATCATGCTTTCTGGGCTTAATTGAGTTTCTGACCAATTTACCTCTGCTTTTAATTGCAGCACAATGTAATATTCCAGAATCCTTATTTATTCCCTCGTTCTCAAAATAGTGCCACTGATTTCCATGAGACTGTACCTATGGCAGGGAATCGTATCACAGCTGTTAGAGCTGTTATGGTACAGATATCAAAAACTATTATCTTGCATAATTTTTGAAATAGCCTTCCTGTTATTCATTTGTCAGAAATTTTGCTTTTACTACCTTGTCTTTCCTTTTCATAGAAATATTTTTAATGTAATGTCTTAAAGTTACCATCACTGTCAGAGGTGGACTTTGATCCTTATGTGTTCCTTCCAACTCAGGACGTTCTATAATTCTATAATAACATTATGTGTTCTTATCCATTCATGGTCCAAAATGACATTATGATGCAGGTAGTGGTTTTGTTGGAGGGGATTAAGAGGGGCTTTGGGGAGAGGGCAGCATGGAAATCCAGATTTGTTTTGTACAGGTATTTCAATGGTCCAGTGCCTGTCACTGCAATGATCTAAGTGCAGAAAATGACCTCTTAGTGCGCAACCCCACCATCCACCCTCCCCCCCCCCAAAAAAAAACCCTAACCTCATTTCTCATAAATAAATTGGAAAGATGGATAAACTATTATCAGCATTCTTAAACCATCCTGGCTTTACATGGCTTATCAAGGTCTTCCCTATCAACAACTTCCTTTCAATGTATTGGAAGAAAGAGGGTGAAAGAAAAGCAAACAAGCAAAAAGGCTGCACACTAGCCTGAGGCTGAAGTAAATGTATTTTAAAACTATGCCCAGACACTGTGACAAGAGCAATGTGCTGTAAAGGGGTTGGCAGCATCCAGCTGGAGGAATTAAATCTTGCTTGTCTAGCAAACACTTAATAACTTTTTGCAGCGATGATGGAAATGAATAATCCAGACCCACCTGTAGGATGTCTATTACCAAGAAAGGCATATTTAGGAAGTGTTTTTTGTCTCCAAACCAGTTGGCTATGTCCTGACTGTAAAGAAATAGAACTTCATAGTACAGTGAAATAAAAGTTCTCCAGTTTTGGCATAAAATTGATGTTTGCCAAGTCTGGGATACTACACAGAGCTAGTACTAAGAATCGTTCACTGAACAGAGCACTCATGGATCAGAATTTACATCATTGTAACTTAAACACTGTCTTAAATATATTAGAAAATGAAATTATTTCTATGCCCCTACTATTATGTGATTTCTCTTCCTGTATGAATCCTAGGTCATTCTAACAAAAATTCTCACTCACAAGTTACAAACCCAGAAGGTGAAAAATAGTTCTTCCACCTTGTGTGAATCAGACCTTTCATTTTAGAGGAGGTGACCTTCTTATTTCTCCATCATTGCTAAAGTTATATTCTAAACATTGAGGGGATAAAAAAGTGTTAAGAACTTCCAAAATATCTGTAAAATATTTCTGGTACTTTTATTACAATGCTACTGTGCTGCAGGTACTTAATTTTAAAATAGGTGTCTAATTTTCTTTCTATTAGAGCTGTGGGCATTTGGGAAAGCAAGCCTGGTGGGTTGGTTATCTTTTGTTATATAAATAAATTCCTTAATTATTTTAATTAAATGAAGTTCTTAAGACATAGCAGCAGCTTAATTAGAAACAATGGAGGGAAAAAAATATTTAAAATCAGGTCAATGTGAAAATAAATCAGAAGAAACTAGAGAAAATAGAAACAAACGTCCCCAATAATCCAAATTTTAGGCTGAGTGTAGCTAGTGCCAATCAGAACATGCAAATGATAAGATCACATTTACACTTCCTGTGAACTTGAAATTTGGAGCTCACAATGGTAATGTGGACCAGCTACAAAACTGAGAGCAATATTTGTGCTGGACTTTGGGATACATATTTAAACAAATATAAATATGGATTTTTCTTGATACATTCCTTGCAAGGGAAATTATGGTGACAAGGACCTATAATAGACTTTATTTAGTGCAGAGAGTATCACTGTAAGGTGTACTTAAATGCAGATTTAGCTCCTCAGGGTAGACAAGAGAACTCCGTTTTCCATACTGATGCAAAACCCTTTAGCAAATATTTTGTGGCACTTTTTTTCAGAGGTATTATTTAGTTAGGTAAGAAACTGCAACTTTCATTGATAAATCTGCCAGTGGGAGGCCAACTTATTTTCTGTGAGTCTTAGCACGTGAAATTTAATTGCCTGTTTTTAAAAATTGCTTTGGGAGCTGAAGTTCTCATGCTTGGTTGATTATTTCTGGCTCTCCAGCACAATTTGCAGCCTGTACACTTGTGTCAGCATAACTGTGTGCAGGATTGTGTTGAAAACCAGATTCACAAAATGATCCAGGTTTAAAAGAAGCCTCCTGAAGTGTTTGTTTATTTAATTTTGATCATGATTTGAATCATCCAGTTTATATTAAGACTCTTAAAACTGTTGTAAGATGAAGAGGCAATAAAGTGATACTGGGATAGGATTGAACAGTGGGGGCGAGAGTTTTGGGAATTGCTAAAGCCAAATTTTATGCCAGAAATGTTTTGAATAAACAGAGCATTTTTCATAGTTGCTGGAAGGGATTTCCTACCTTCCATCCATGCTCCATCAGGTGACAGACTGCCAATTGAAATATTAAATTTTGTGTATTATTACTGAGTGCATCACTTTCAGGGAAAGGAAAAAAAAACCCAAAAAACAAAACAAGTAAATATAAACCTATAATATTTTATTTTCCCTACCTACAGATACCTTTTGAGATGATTGATGCCATTTTTTAAAATCAAAGACTTGATTTGATTAAAATTTTTAGTGTCTCTGAAACACAGACAGTTCTAAAGTTTTTTGCTCTGAAAAATGAATAAATGAACTGATAAGTAAATTGTTACTCTTGAATGCATATTTTTGTAGCAGTGTTTTTCTCCCAGATAGACCCATGGGAAAGTAGAATTGCCAAATTATTGCATTGCATCAGAATATCATCAGTCAAAACTAAAATTACAGAAAAATGCTATTTTTCAGAAGCAATGGAAGCACCTTAAATTTTGCTATGAGATTTGTGCTTCTTTTTCTCTTTCTTTTATTTTCTCTTTTCTTTTCTTTTCTTTTCTTTTCTTTTCTTTTCTTTTCTTTTCTTTTCTTTTCTTTTCTTTTCTTTTCTTTTCTTTTCTTTTCTTTTCTTTTCTTTTCTTTTCTTTTCTCTTTTCTTTTCTTTTCTTCTTTTTCTCCCTCTCCTCTCCTCTCCTCTCCTCTCCTCTCCTCTCCTCTCCTCTCCTCTCCTCTCCTCTCCTCTCCTCTCCTCTCCTCTCCTCTCCTCTCCTCTCCTCTCCTCTCCTCTCCTCTCCTCTCCTCTCCTCTCCTCTCCTCTCCTCTCCTCTCCTCTCCTCTCCTCTCTTCTCCTCTCCTCTCCTCTCCTCTCTTTTTTCTGTCTTCTTTCTTGAAAGTGTTAAGGTTTAAACAAAAGAGGGATTGTCAAAGAACATTGTTGGATAAAGCTTTGTATCCCCTAGGACAAGGGAGTGGAAAAGGAGAATAAAGAAAGGAAACACAACCTAGATGTGAAATGAAGGAACAATAGGCACATTGCTGAAGCTGGCAGAGGACAAACAATAAAAATGTCATCCTTTGGCACCAGTGCCCCAAAGGTTTTTTTGTAATTGCTCCAGGGGACCAAATTGCTGAGCCATGATACAGTATTTGCTCAATTAAAGCTAATAATAAGATGCAACTGTGGTGATATAAAAGCACATTGAGGTCTGATGACATCAGTGCCAAAAGAGACATATGGATACTAATGGTAGAGGTTTTTTTTTTCCCAAGTTAACATGGCCACCAAGAGATTCATAAGATATTTCCCACTAGGCAACATGAAAGACACTCCTGATAATACTCATGGCAGAAATTAGTTCAGCAGGCAAAATAATTCAACCAAGTAGGGTTGGAGTTTTATTTCTGTCTCTGGTAGTTCTTTTCTTGTACTGCTAACTTGAATTTCAGGTTTTAATTAGAGCAAGTGCTCAGTCAGAATTCATCTGAAACTGCTGTGCTGTAAAGCAGAAACCAAAAAATTGTGTAGCTTTCATCTGAACAGATAAATCCCTTTTATGTTGTCCAAAATTTGAATGATTTGGCATACAATATTTGTATGTTTCTGGTGCGTTTTTTCAGACCAGGCTTGAGATTGAGTTTGTGCCTGAATTTACACAGCCAATTGAGTTTGTGCCATTTGCACAGCCAATGCACTAATCCTGTCTCACTGTCTTTCTAACTTCTGTAGTGCTTGGGTCTGGGAAAGGCTGGGATGTGGGTACAGGCATAATAATTCTGGGCTCTGCAAGGCTGAAGTGGTACTGTGGTGATGCTTACTTATTAACACTGTTTGCAGGCATTTGCTCTTTTCCATTCTGCTCCAGCAGAAAGACAAACAGGTCACATTAAACTATGGGTAACGAGAAGTGGGAAACTGTTCACACACAAATATATGTTGCCCTGGCTGGCCAATTTTGATATCTAAGCAATTTTTTTTTCTGTTTTCCCTTGGAATCAAGAATTTTAAACTAATCATCTGTGATTTACACTGACTTGGCTAATTGTTCTGAAACACAAAGGAGGACAAGACTTTCCACAAGGAGATTAGCTTAGTGCCCTTCACCTCCCCTCCAAACCACTATTTGTGCCCTAATCTCAACAAAGTAAGGCTACGTCCACAGGATCAGAGCACAAATATCAGACCCAAATCAGGCGTGTCAGCAAAGCTCTGTTTCAGATGCTGTGTTTTACACAGAAATACGTGGCTATGTGTTCTTCACACTCCAGCTGTGTCACATTTATCTGTCATTTCACCTGATAGAACCTCAGATGTTGAAGACCAGCCTTCTGATGTAAAAAAAATCAAAAGGAGGTTCTGGTTATGTTTAAGGATCCATATGCATGGAATAGTTTTTAATCTAACACTTAACAGCTCTAATATATAACTAATGCAGTATTATTGTAGTTAAAAATGCAAATGAATTAAATTTAAAGATAGCCCTAACAGAGGATTACACTGGCATGATGATACCAATCTAATTATGACGATATATTTTCCCATATAAGCCCTAACCATTACTTTTTTTTTTTTCAAATTTACATAAGAAACAAGTTCTGGAATAGATTTAAAAGCAACACCTGCACAATATGCCTTTCCAGGAGTTCCATATCACATACACAAATGCCCTTTCCCCAGATTACTTCATTTTGTGTTGAAATTGCTTCTAAACAAGAAGAATGAAAGCCAAATTTCACTTCTGTATCTAGCATGGATTCTTTGTCAGAACTGTCACTAGTAAAACCTGACAATAATTTGCTTTTTTCATCAAAGGTTTAGAGCACAATCATCTCACGTTAAAATCAATAAAAATTTTATCATTGAATTGTAGTGAGGAAAACTCTCTCAAACCTCTAAATTCTAAGCTCTTTCATCTGCTTCAAATAGTGTTCATGGCATTATCTACCAAACAAATTCTTTCTTGAGAAGGGTGAATCCATGTGGTCTAAAGTGTGTCTTGAGAGCTGTAACAGTTCAAAAAATTCAGGTTTCTTGGAAGTTAATATGTGTGTGTTGTGAAGAAAAAAGCTCTGTAATTTTAAATTTCTGTATATTCCTATATTTTTTCATGTTAAATCACAAAAAAGAAGACCAGAAATACGGATGGGGGGATGGATGTGGACTGACAGATCAAACAGATCATGAATTATTCACGTAAAAAAAAAAAAGGAGAGATAATTTTAGTCACATACTGATTGCAGTTCAGTGTAATCAGAACTTGAAGGATTTTTGGTTTTGTTTTTGGTGGTTTTTTGGTTTTTGGTTGTTGTTGGTTTTGTTTGTTTGTTTGTTTTGTTTTATTTTTTGTGAGACTTGGAAAATAAGAAAAAGTTCATAACAGATCCCACATTTCTTTATATTTGTTTACAATCAGCAAAGTGATGCTATCAACATAATATTTTTGGACTTTAAATCTACTCAGCTTATATAAATGGATTTGACATAGTGCATAGTCTGCTGCTAAGATTTATGGTGAGCATTTATTAAAGTATTAAGGAGCAATGAAGCTGTTCGGGGTTGTGCTACTATATATTTTGCTGCATATTTACCCTAAAGGAATGCATAAACATAGTAAGCATTTCAGCAACTAAAATTAAAAATACATTTTTTCCCTAATGCTTGAATTGCTTTGGAAATTCTTACATGACCAGATTGGGGGTAGGTGGCAGAGGAGGAAGGGGAAAGAAGCACGTTCTACTATGCTGGAATTTAAATTGAATTTAAGTGGATTAAAATATTTGCTTTGATATGGATACCTTCAGTACTCAAGGCATTTAATGTCTTAAGATAATATGTGAATTAAATATTCTGAGCTATGCCCATAAAAAGATTTATGTTCCTAAGCCTGAGATATTGGTCAGTTCTCAGTTTCACTGCTATGTGGCCCTGGCAAATGCTCATATTCCAATATTCCAACAGCACCTCCTTTTCCTCTCAGTAAAGTTCCTTGAGCACCTAAAAATCTGTTCCTGAATGCTCCCTAGAGTAACTCAGTCTGCACCAAGCTAACCATCTAAGGATGAATTCATGCTTACGCATTTCCTTGGGCAGGAAAATGATCCTTCTGCCTTTTGTAGGGATCACCCACTCTGCCTTCAGCTGTGACTGCTCGTGGGTGCCTAGGATAGCCTCCAAGCATTAGAGAAGTGGGCATTACCACCTCCTTTCCGGCAGCACTCACCAGTTCTTCAGCAATCGGAGGTTCAGAGACTTCCTGAATTGAATTTTGTCTTGTATTAAATAGCTCATGATGTGCATGTTTTTCTTCCAGACTTTTTAAAGAAGCTTTTGAAGAGTTTCAGCACTCAAAATATTACAGTGAAACTATTGCACAGATTAAAAAGTTGTTGTATCAAGGAGTATTTCTGTTCATTCATTTTGAACCTTTTATGATGATCTTTCTTCCTTTTTTCTTTATTTAGGAGATGAGACCTATTTATTTTTTCCATGCCACCTCCAATTTTACAGACCTTCATCATGTTCCCTGCTCATCCTTCTCATCCAGATGGAAAACTATATATTTTTTCATCATACAAAATCCATAGCATGTCTTTGAATATCACTTCCAGACTTCCCCGTATCTTCTCCATTTTAGCATATTCTTTTGAAATAGAAAGGTTAGAACTGAGCAGGTATTCCACGTTCAGATGTACCATGGATTTAGCTATGGCATACCAAGGCTTCCTCTTTTGATTTCTGTTCCTTTTGAAATAGTTCCTGGCCTTTTATTTCCTTTCTCAATAATTATTCATAGCTTTATACTTTCTGGAATTTATGATTATAAATCCATATCACAATCATAAATAATAAGAATTTTTTAGACCCCACTTATATACAAGTAAACTAAGAATATAGTTTTCTCTATATGCATTGCTTAATATTTATTAAATTTTTTTTCTGCTCATTTGTTATGTAGCTACTCAGCATTATGAAGTCCTACTTTGCTGCAGACCATCAAATTTCTTTCCTTTAGAAATTTATTTGTTGCTGTAACTTGGCCACCTCCTTCATTTCATCTCCTTTTCTGATTAATTTGTGATTATATGAAACAACACAGATACCAATGCAGAGCCACATGTGAGATGATCCTCTGCTTTAAAAACTGACTGCTCTCACCATATTTCCTATATGTTACAAAATCTTTATCCATGTGAAAATGTTTCTTTTCATTTAGACAGGCTAATTTCTTTAAGAGGCTTTGATGAAAGACTTTGCAAAATGTTATTTGAAAATCAAAGCAGGCCACGCCAGCCAAATATCTCTTGCCAATATGCTTATCAACTTGTTCAATGAATTTCACTGGATTTTTGTGATGTGAGTCATGCTGATTCTTCACCAATATATAACTTTTAATCCATGTGGTCCTTTAATTTCATTTTTAGAAAGCATTGTATCAATTTACATGATAAAGATATCAGATTTACCCATCTGCAGACAAGTTTAGGAGCCTAGGAGGCCAGGGAAGGAAAAAGCATGGCTTCGTAATGCTAAAGCCCTTTGTGAAATTAAGCTATATTTGCAGGAAATAAAATTCATAAAGGATATACAGGTATTTTTAAGCTGAAACAAAATTTTGATGCTGATCTCTCAATTCATGATTCAGACTTTTCATACTAGGGCCTTAACTGGTTATTAATATTCTAACTGCCTAAATTTGCTTTCTCTATCATTCCTGTATGAAAGTTATGTATTATCTCGTCTTCTTGGCTGCTAAGCAACCGCAATAATGCCTCTCACAGTCAGCCTAACAGATAGCCCTGACTGCTGTTCGCTTGGTCTACTGGTGGTAATAGTACATGAATGTAAATAGGAGATGGTAGCAATGGCAATAACAGAACAAATGTTACTGGAACTGATGAAAAATCTAAAGTTAAAGCTTAGGCTGTATAGGTAGCTGAGAGAGTTTCATGACAGGGTCTTAAATTCAAGGAAGAGAAGCAATCACTGTTGTGGGAGTGAGCTGGCAACTCATTAATTGTGAATTAATTTCTGTATTTAACAGCTTATGAGCAGTGTTAATCATATTAGTGTCTGAGTTTTTATAATCAGCAGTGGATTTATTCTCAGATCATCTGAGTTACATTAGAAGCATTATTTCTTTTGATTTACTGAGACGCAAAAAGACATGTAGATCTTGCTTAATTTAGCACCTATGTAAACCTCAGTGAGTGAAGAATTAAGATCTTAAAATCCATCCCCACCATAAAGATAATATTTAAAATATTAAATATTAGTATTTCACATAGATGTGGGATTTTTGGGTGGGACTAAATGGTAAGGATTTTGTTTTTCATTGTTTTCAGATTATTAAACTTCAATCTCATGACACAGGTTTTGAAGTATCTATCTACAACAATAATTACATTCTTTTCTTATTAGTAATTTTCTTATTTTGATGGCCAAGGCTTTCTTCAACATGAGGCAAAGTTGACAAAACTTTAGCATTACCTTTTGCTTTTTTAAACCACAAAACTCCATCCATACACAAAAATTCCAGCAAATTTCGTTCAAATAGAAATTATTAAGACTTCAAAGCTGTAAACTACATTCTTTACAGTGTCTTTTCAAAAGGGAAATTTTGTGCGACCACACTGCACCAAAGAGCAAGAGTTGTTCTCAAGTGTCAAATGATTGCCAGGATAGTTCTTGTTACCTATTTCTTGCCACTGAAATTAATCCACTTGTTCATAAACAACTGAAGCCCTATTAGATGGTAACAAATTTTGTCTAATAATCCAGTACTTAGCATGTTATAATAACACTTTTCTTCTTCTGAGTGCTTTGCTAACTTTACCAGGAGAAGCTAAAATTAGAAAGAATGACCTCAAGGTCAAATGCTCTTTTTACTGAAAACGAATTCTCAAAAAAAAGTCAAAGAGCATTAAAATCAATTAAGAAAGTACAATGTGCTAATGGAACAAAGGCAAGACTTCTTCCTACAGAATATAAACTAAACCTGGCAAAGGAGATCAAAAGCATGAAGTACTTAAAGGTGGGAACATGCTATTGAAATATTCTGTGTGTTACTTGTGGTTCATTTGCTACCTTAGTGTCTGATTTTAAACAATAGTTTTATCCAATTTCTGTCTCATACTTCTACCTGTCTTTTGATGAAAAGATCTTACAATCTTCCCCTTTGCAGTAGGAGCACAGTATGTCTCTATATACTTACAGTAGTACAAGGATTTGTTTTTTAAATAGGTCATGTTAAAATTTGGTATTAGTGCTCCAAACAAGAATAAAAGAGTAGGAAAAATCTTCATGTTTCAAAAGGTTATTTCTGACTAATACTGACAATATTGATCTTAAAAATGTTACATTCTTCTTATATACAGTAATTTCATTACAATAAGTACACCAGAACATTTTAAAAATTACAGTGGAGGTGCATACTTTTAAAATTTGTGACTTTGAACTACAGATGCAATATCAATTTCAGTAAAACTGCTTGGCAGATCAGTTTGTTATATTCTTCACGTCATATCATCTGACATGCTGTTTTACATGTTTTAGAAAGTGAAAATTTCTAGACATAGATTATTGGAGAGCAAGTTGAAAGTAATCAATCATTGAAAGTAATTAGGAAGTCAATGCAACATGACAATTTCCCAGCTACAAAACTTGATAGAAGCATATCAAATCTTTCTAAACAGGTACTGCTCATATTCAACAGAGTTGTTAAGGAAGCTCACTAGACAGAATAAAGAGGAATGGTTGCCATGTGTAAGGAGGAAAATTTGGAACCTTTTTCACATTAAGTGTTGTTTTCAGCAATGAAGGCTGGGATAGTCAAAAACTTCATTGATACTTACAGGAAACTGAATATATGTATGTGCATGTCTTTAATAAAACAGATTACTGTAATTCTTACAAAATTATGGTCCACTTTTTACATAATTGACATTGGAAAAACTAGAGGTTATTCCAGCAAAACCAACTAGAATAACTCAATAAATGAAAACATCACCTTAAGGAGAAAGTGCTAGGTAGCCAAAAAGAAATCCCATAAAGCTTGTTTTCTGCAAGGTGCTGGCCTGGTACAGAGCAAAATTAAATATAGTAAAGTCAACAGAATCTGAGGTGCTGAGAAGCTGGAGAGGTAAAATCTATCTGGCTCCATCTGACAGCAATTAATAGTATGCAGTATATTCTAGATGCTCTATAGCATTACTGTGCAGATCAAGCCTTCTTATTCCAGTTACATATTTAAAATATGAGATACCAGATGCCTCAACATTGGTTGTGAATACTGCTACAAAATTCAAATTATTTTGTATACGTGAAAAGGATGAAAGGTAGTTTGTTTTTTTTCCCCTTAACTATTCTGGTTTCCATCTAAGACTCAATGACTAATACAAAAATATATTAGACAGACCTTACTGGATATTTGTCTTCAGAATATTTTTTCTAGGAAAAGAATAGGTTTAGCAAAGGAACCAAAGTCTTCATGGGAATGTTTTCTAGAATTGAGCTGGAAGTAATTTCTACTTCAGAATGGATTGGTGATTATAGCACTCAATTGAATTTAAAGCTATCCTTTGCCTCACCCCACCTCTTCCTTACTCAGCTAATAGTCACAGCCTGTGTTTCAAATCTCTCTGGCAGATGCCCTAAACCCTCCCTTCTTCCAGCCCAGGTTATCAACCATTCTAATGTGCTTATTCTTTTTGTAAGAGAAACAATTTCTCAAACCCAAGGTTTGCACAATTTAAACTTCTTCCTTAACTTTTTGCAGGCTAGTCACTGTGTCAAGTGGAGAAAGGTGCATCTGGGTTTACTCAGTGTCCAGTTCCAGTGCTCCACTCAGTGCTCACCTGCAACATTTTCTTCTGCTGCTCTATTTGTCTATAACAGTGAGAGAAAACTTCAGAACTCATTTAGGGATATTTATTTTTAGACAGCTATTGACAGACAGAAATGCTCACATGAAATAGCAGACTTCATACAAAATGGTGAAAAATAACAATTGGAACAACTAAATTACAAAACAAAAAACAACAAAATGCTCGCACACTCAAGGAAAGAAATGACAACAAGAAATGTATTTTCTATTTTTAAAAAAGAAAAGCTGATGCAACAGATCAAGCTCTAGTGCACTTTGCTCAGTGCCAGAGCTACGAAAAGTAAAAATGGATTCATGTAAATTTTCAGCCTCCAGGTTCTCACTCCTGGGCTACTACACTCACCAATGATTAGCTCAGAAGCTTGGCAGACAGTAGCACTTTGCCTGCAACTCTGCCAATGGGAATTACTCAAGCATAGAGAATAATCTCAGATAAAGCAGCTGTGAGGAAAAGTCACAGACAGAAAGCCTTTTAGGGACATACAGATGAATTCTTAGTTCTTGTCATTTAGCTAGCACATCACAACATGAGTAAAGAACATATATACATTATATATATATATATATGTGTGTGTGTGTGTGTGTGTGTGTACAGACCATGATATTTGTGCTGGGCTTTTCTATCCTTAAAAAAAAATGTGTAAGTTGCATTTCTAAGCAATGATTCTAAGGCATCACAGAAGACTATTTTTAGGTTATACCCTCAGTAGTGGAAATCTGTATTTTCTATGGAGCTATGATGAAAATTTTTGCTTATAATCTGGCCTCTTTTTTTTAAAGGTTATACTCAAATAGCCAAAATAATATAAGGATTACACATGAGGTGTTTCCTGACAGAGAGTAAACAGAGTTCAAGCTGATTTTGGTGCATCCATCCATCTAGAAAATATTTCCTCTGGCATTTCCTATGCGAAAGAGATTGAAATAGTCAGAACCCAGCATGAGAGGGAAATTTTTCAATTCTCTTGCATTCTGCATAACCTACAGATCATGTAGGTTAAACACTATCTTAAGATGTTGCGCATGTAGCACAGCCAGACTATGAAGCACAGAGATCAGAGGTGGCTTCACCCCATGTGAGCTGAATGCAAAGGAAAGCAATAACGTCTGAAAATTTAGGTAGAAGTGCCCGGTTATGGTATGCATTGCTACAACTTTAAGGAGGAAGGGAAGGGAAGGTAGAGAAATTGATAGAGCTATTAACTTTTGTCTCTTCATGTGTTTTCAAAGACCATATGCTCTCATGCAGTTAAAAACCAGCTTCCTAACAACGTTAGTATCAAGGTGACTTTGATTCTAGCTGCCCCAGTCCTCTGTGGTTGCTCTCTGCACTGCTTTAAACCAAAAGGGATCTGTGACATTATTTATTAGAGAAACCGCTGTTCTTTGGATTCTTCAGATCTTTGGGAAGATAGTTCAAAGCTGTCAATCCCTTTAAGGGAGAAATTTAGAAAGGTAAAAAGAAAAAAACAACATACCCAGGGAGTGATAGGAGAAAGTAGATGTCAGGGCTCTTCCTTGAATCATGCAAGGCATGGATAATTTAGCACACCTGCTATTTCCCACAGAATAAGACAAGTAATTAGGTACATATCCATGCGCAAATTTGAGATGTAGGAATCCACTCACTGCTTCTTTGTGGCTTCTAAAAACATCATGAAAGCTTCTTATGCTCGTTGGCAGTACTTCTTCCCCCAGTCCAGAGGCCATTGCACTATCTGTGCCTATAGATTATGTCATTCCATCAATAAGGAAGCCTTTACATGCAGTTCCTTTAACTCTGGCACCTGTTAAGTGGGGCTGGTGTGCTTACTGGAATATCTATTCCCATAATTATCTGTGCTTACTTAACCTGTATTACATGATTCCATCAACTCTTAGCAAATATCTTCACCAAGGCACATTGATACACTGCATTTTCACAAAGTTCAGAAGAGCAATGTGAGATGTCAGGATAAAGTAATCAGTAAATATGTCTTTTCTCCTCAGTAATATTTAGCACTTGAGGAGATGGATGGAATACTTTAATGTAAAAATAGAAACTCTTATTTTTCAAAACATGACATTTTTGCTTTTGCTTGCTGTCCAAATACTGGCACTGAAAAGTGCCAGTGGCCTAAGCACTCTATGCATCATAACTTTTTAATACTTTCCTTGGTATCACACAACATCTAATGATTGAGAGTAGTTTTTAAAGAGTGCCTTTATAAACAGTTTCATTTGATAAAAGGAAAGAGGGATAGCGTTCCTTGTTTCTACCTAAAATGATTAGGATCAAAACTAATTTTCAGCATTCATAATGCTCATAATTCAATATATACGGACTATTTTTGGATTAATAAAATTTAAAAATGCTAATAGGAGATAATTGTGGCTTTGCCAGAATATTATTATGCCTAAGATGCTCCAGTTCTGTTTCTCCATAGCACGCTGAGAACCTACTGGCTTGCCTTGCTCTTTTGCATAAGCATAAAGCTTAGCCTACAGCATTTTATTTCCTTTATCATTATCAACAAGAGCATAGCTATAAATATTAACTTTCCTGAAATACATTTCTTGCAGAAACATAACCAAGAAACTTCCCTCTCATCTTATGTTATGTTATTACTTGCTTTCTATACCAGATGTTATTCTGCCTGTGAGACTGTTCTTGTTTGGGGAGACATTTAGGACTCCACAGAGTCTGATAGAAGTGTGGTCAGAGATTGGAGGGGGGTTCATATCAAAGAGTTTCAAGATTGTCAGAGGCCAAGACGTAAATATTTTCTCTCTTTTTAGAAAAAGGCTTATTTTATTCTACATATACAATGAAGCTACGTGGGAAGTGCAGGGATGATGAATGTTAAATTACAGATAGCAGCTTCAAGCTATCTATTAAATATCACTCAGTTTGTATAAGCCTCTTCAAAGGTTTCAAAAGAACATAGCTATAGGATCCTCAATTATCTTGCTCGGGAAGACTTTCTCTCTTTTCTGTACAAAGTGCCTGGTTAAGAATATTTAAGGCAACAGTGACAAGCTAAATATCATATAATGTGTCAGAGCTGTGTTGTCTTATCCAAGCCCATCAAGGAGGGAATCACTCCATTGTCTCTGGCAGACCAAGGTGTGCTGCCAGAGCATTGTGAGCGCACAGGTTCAATGCAGCAGAGCAAAGGCAGAGGTATTTTGGCAGCACTTGCTGTGCCAAAGCAGTCGGGTGCTCACCAGCTTGTGCCCTTGCAGGCAAACAGAATGTCCCTGTAGCATTTTAGGGGTAGCATGGTGTGGCAGAGCAGAGCACAGCATAGCCCCAGCTCAGAACCTCCAAAGCAGCCAAAAGCTGGAATTGCTGAACCTGAAGGCTTCAGCAAGAGAAGCCAGGGACCACAATCCTCTTGAGGGCAGAAGTTTGACAGAATGGCAGTCTTTTGGCACAAGGTTTTTTACCTAAAGCTTGGTTCAAAAAAGCCCTTCAGCCCCACCCACCTTGGCCAAAGTAACTCCCAAGAAATGGATGAGTGCATTGCAGTCAGGTATTGACAGATTTTTGGCAGACAAGATTTGTTCAGAGCCTTCCTGACTTTCTGTCAGGACCTTGGTAATGTTGAAATGGGGCTTGTTAAATATTTGATTTTCAGGAATCTACATTCTCCAACAGATGATTTTTCAGCTGAAGAATTTCTGTCAGGTTCTGACAAACTTTCCTGTACTTGGCATATTTGACCTTTCAGCAGCTTTCCTGCTAGTTCTGACACATATGGCTCAACTCAGTGCCATGAGGTGCTTCATTTTTACTAGCAAAAAATTTGTCCCTTTATAGTGAGAGATGGTAACATAGCATTTAAAATCACAGTCTGCTCTAACTCCAGCATACCTCTGTTCAGTTTAAGTGTACATCATTTAATTTTCAGCATTATACACCAGGAGTGGATTGGGACATCAATCCCAATTCATGAATTTTCTCAGATGATAAAAACCAGGCAGAAATTTTTTTTTTGCAAAATATAAACATTATCTGCAAATATTCATCTTGGTTTTTAATGTGGTTTGAAAGAAGAGCAGCAACAACTTGGCATTGAAATAAATTTGATTTTGTTTCTAATTAAGCAAAAATGAGTACAGAAATTCAATAAAAGCAAGCATTAACTGGAGGATTGAGTCAGTTACCTTTTTCTATTATACTATAATCATGTTATATAGAGAGGCTTTCATGACCTTTAGAGCCACTTGAGAATCTAACAAACAGCATCAGGTCCCACTCTGTCAGCAGCCAAGATTTTTATCAATGTAGTACTGTTACGGCCAGTAAGATTTTGTGCTTTTGTATGTCATTTTGTTTTAATCTAGAATTTTAAAATGCTCTACCTTTTATTTTTATACCATAGACTAAGCTGTTGCTTAGCAAAGTAAGTGCAACATTCAATATATATATAGTGCATGGACTTATGCCACTAACCTCATCTTGTTTCCATGGTTTTTCGCTGGTTCTCCACACATCTAGTCTGTTTTTAAATCGGGTGTTATACATATCTTTGGGAGGAGGAATTATCAGGCAGTGGCAAACAGAACCTGAGAGAGCTGGGGCCTTCAGATGATATTGCTACTTGTTTAACCTGGGATAACCAGCTAAAAGACTGGATATCTGGATGCTCGAGGTCTATTTATGCTTCTGCCACCAAGCTATTCTATGAACTGAGGCAAATCACTCTACCTCATTAAAAAAATGGCATAAGGCTTTTGCAGAGCCACCAACAAAACGCTACTTCTTCATGCATATTTCTGGTGATATATTTTCTTTTCTTGTAGAAATTGTTTTTTGAAAATAGTTGGTTTTCATTTGTTTGGTAAAAGCAAAATTGAAATGCCTTTTCCTGCCAAAATAGTTGGCTTGAAACCGAAAAAAAACTCCCACTTTATTTCCCAGTAAAAAGGAATTTAGAGGAAAAAAAGAATAAGGTATTGAATAAATCATTTTCTGCTAGGGAAAAGGTGCTTTGGAGGAAATATTTATTAGTTCTGGTACTGTATGTCTGAGATATCTTACCAAAACAGGCTGCCTAAAATGAAATGTGGGCAGGTGGGAGATGGGATAAATTATGCTAGAAGTAAATTAGACTTCTATCGTGTTATTGTTCAATGCTTAGGGAAAGAAAAGATTTAATGGTCCAACTGATCTCTAAGATTCTCTCTACTCACTTCCAAATTTGTTATAATATTTACTTCTGGCTTACAGAAGCATGAAAACCACCAATGAACATTTGTAGACATGGTATAATAAAAATTCAGAAAGTCAATTTACATTTGGGCAAACAGTTTTCAAATATCAGAAATGCAGAAAACATGACCAAGAAATCTGCTAAAATAAAGAATCAATTGATCGGGAGTTGTCATGTTTCTCATATTTCAATTTACAACAAAAAGTCGAAAAGCCTTAAGGGGAAGAATTTTCCTACATTCCTGCCTGCGCCTGCAATCCTGGCCTACACTGTGGGGACAGATATCAGTGCATGACATCTAGTGGTAGATGAAAGAGATCCATCGATCTGTGCTATCAAGGAAAGATTCTTAAATTACTGCAGCCAGCCGTACCCAGCAAAAACAAAAATTACTCCTATTTTAAGCCAGGTGATCATATAAGAAAAATCTATTATTTAAGCATCCCCAGACAATACATCCAGACTGCACTGGAGAATCCATTTCAAGATGTTGGTCAGCGTTCTCAGCTGAAGGAAATATTTTAGCTTTCTGAATTCCCTTCACTGTTTTTTTTGTTTGTTTCTTCCTCCCCTTCACTTTCCTTTTCCCTCCTGGCTAACAAACAGTTCCTAAAACTAGTTTGATGTGTCTTTTCAGAACTACTTTTCAGAAAAATTGATACTTTACTAAGAAATATTTTTTCAGAGGTGTTTGTAATTTTTCTAAAAGTAAGACTTCTCTAAATGAGAAAAAAAACAAAACCAACATAATCCCAGCCATAACTACAACAACAAAAGCTAAAACACTTCCAGCTCCAAAGTGAAACTTCTTTCTCAATCCTGCAGCAAGGCACTACAAGTTCAAAATGGGGAATATGGAAGAGTTTTTAATCTGGAAAAAATAATTCTCATAAAGCACCAGATTGTCTTATTTCAAATGAGGTTCCAGATGAGTTGGCCTGATAACAGAATGTTAAAGTGAAACTCTCAGCCCAAAATATTAAAATCAGCAAGTGTTGACAATTGCAAACTGGATTTTTTTGTTAAATAAATCCTTGAGAAATTATAACTGGATAGTGCCAGTTGTGCCACTCTAAGTCATCAAGTATACCTGTCTCCCATGTGTTTCTCTAATATAAAATTCATCTAAACTCTTTCAAAGTTAGAATATTTGGAAAACAATATGTCAGCCACTGGGTGGGAATGACGTAGTTTTTTTTCCTTTGGACATTTTCATGCTAGTCCTGATTTATTCTGACATATTGAGCAACCATAAAATGGAAAATATTCGTGATAGAATGCCCAGCCTTGGAGGTGTATTGGCTGCTTTCCACCGAGAGCAATGAAGCCCAGAGCGTGGAAGGTTTAGCAGGTACAAGAACCTTGTGGTGTTGCAGCCCTTTGTATGAAGGGGGAGAAATCAGGGCTGAGCTGGGCTGATGGAGGGAGGCAGTTGAGACTCAGCTGTTATTCAGACAAACGTCTACATAAATAGACATGGGCATGAATCTGAATTATCATTCTGAACTCTACCTCCTGGACCATATAGCAGTAATAACCATTAACCTTTTCTAAGGTCTGAATACAGAGATCATCCATTTAACATAATGGCAAAGACATCACAGGGACAGAATGCAGCACATAAAGAACAGAAATGAACTGTGAAAGGACAGTGCAGAGAGGAATTTCTACTCAGCCTCCTTCAGGAACAATGACCTTTGCAGAGTCCTTAGTTTTACTGAGAGTTCATAGAGCTGCTGAAGAAACATTCAGAAATATTTGTTATATAACGTGAAACCATAATACAGCATGAGTTACTTTTGGTAAGCAGTAATATCTAATTAAGCTGCAATCACTGTGTCTTTTGAATCACACTTTTTCTAGTACCTCTGCAAGACAGCACTAAAAACTCCTTATGATGATCTGTTTAGAAAGGGACAGATATGATAAAAATAGTAAAAAGATGACCTTTTGTACAGAGCTACTGTTGGAATTGTTGCCATTACCCATTTGAAGGATGGGGAATTACAGCAAGACTGGGTGAAGAAGAACAAACTGGTAACTCTAGATGTAAAATAGGACAGAACATGCTTGTTCCTGTAGTTCCTCCCAATTTTCCTTCCTTGATGCAACCCCCGACACTCCTTGCCTCCCATTTGCATGCTGCCCCTCTCTCTCTCTCTCTCTCTCTCTCTCTCTCTGTCTCCACGGTAACAGCAGCGCTGGGATTTTGCTGCTGTTACTGCATGCCTTGGATGCTTCCTTTGCACAGGGAACCCCTCACCCAGCCCTGCCGGGGCTTGGATGTTACAGCATCACCCACAGCAACTCTCCATATATCCAAAGGGCCAACAGCTGTCAGACACCCTGAGCTGCAGTATCACGTGTACTGTATTTCTTTTGGCTGTGAGTGGTTTATGCTGACAGGTGCTGAGGACAAAGGCAGGAGCTTTCTAACACTTGTGAGTTAGGCAGAGGGATTAAATGCATGGAGGTTCATTTGTGCAGGGAGCTACCAAGCCAAGAAAAAAAGTGCGCCTTATAATGAGTCCCTAGAAACAGGAGTATCCTCTTTTTGAATCTGGAGAAGAGGTACACTGATGATGAAAATGTGGCTTGCAGTGTCTCCAGGCAGCAGTCATACTACTTACTGCAACAATCTACAAATTCCCAAAGATACACAGGTCAGCTCTGATGACCATGAAAGTCAAGTGTACAAAGACACAATCTTGCCCTTTTTAGGCTTTTGATGGAAGAAGGAGCTAAAAATGTGCAGAGGAAATAAAAGTTTTCTGTTTCACCAGATCTCCTGGAAACTGATGAGAACACCAGATCTCAAATACTGGATCTAAGAACTTAAGTAATGTTAGCTGGAATTCCAAATTCTGTGTTTATGACATAATAATAGCAATAATAATAACAACAGAATTTTTCATTCATAACTTCTGTATAACATTTTGTCCTACAGCTGTGTATCCACAGTCATCACTGAAATAAATTTAGCTCAGGGATAAATGTTGGCAAACAAACAGATCAGGGAAAATCAGCATGCAGCCCAGCAAGAGAAACAAAGACAAATTTTGGTCAAGGACTCAGGGACAAATCCTGCTGGCAGTGAAACTGCTGTAGGCTATTTAATGTCTGTGTAGCATAGAAAGACCAATGTGCAGTAAATGCCATAGCATTCCATTTATTTGCTCCATATATGCTGTTTAAATATTTACTATAAAACACAATCTTTCCAACACAGCTCTTCTTCATTCACCATTCTAGTGCAGAAATTTTTTTTCTTCATTTGCATGTCAATTGTCCACATCACTCTTTTAGCTATTTCTCTCACATAAAGCTTTAGATCTTTTTACCTGTTTTCTTACAAAAGATGTCCAGTCAGTCAGCAAAGGTCACTAACTAGCCTATCTATTATCTCTATTCCCCTATTTCTACTGTGACACCTATTACTAAAAACAAGTTAGGAGTGTCTTGTGCCTAAAGAGCTAGGTTAATATTTAATGCACATTTTCAAAATAAGATTTGTGTCAAAATCTTCAGATGAGAGCTGTTCATGTAATCAGGTTTCTGTTAGTGTTAAATCTCTCTTGCATGTTTCATCCACTTATTCTCATTACACTCTTGAGTTGCATGTTATAATTAGTGTTAAATAATCTTCCTGAGTCAAGTGATGTCCTTTGATAAGTTAATAATTCTATTAAGCTTCAATCCTAATGAAAGCATTAGTGTGTAAATACATCTTTTAATTCATCATCAGAGTTAATTCAATGTATGGATAGTGATGAGGGTTTTTTTCCACTTTTTTTCTTTAGTTATTGTTTTAAACTTAGAGCTTTTTTTTTCTGAATTAGATCATTAGAGAAGTATACCACTCAAGCTTAAATGTCATCTAACAAAAGCAGCTGAGATTTGAATAAGTAAATTCAAACAAAAAACAGAGAAAGGAGAGACAGACTTCACTGATATATGTGTGCCCACTGGAGAATATTTCGACTGTGAACAGGAATGTAGTGAGCCTGGGCTGTTGCATGAAATAAAGAAATAAAATCTAAAAGGAAAAAAAAAAGGAAAAAAGAAAAGGCAGGAACCCCTGCAGCCATTGCATTTGACTTTCTAATAATGTCAGTTTCAGAGGAGAAGAGAGATGGAAATGAGAAAGGGTGCACTTGCAATGCAGTCATTCTTGCTGTCATTGCCTTTATGGCTTTTCAGCAGGCCACAAAAGGCCAATCCACTAGAATATGAATGAGACACAGTCATGGCCCCACCAAATAAGTAGGAGGCAGGAAACCTCCCTGTTTGGATCCTAATAGCTTTTTCTGGCTCAGTAATCTCTCACTATAAAGGGAAAACAAGACAAGACAAACAAAAAATGATCCTCACTCCCCATATCCTGTGTGTGCTTGCTTTTCTTTGATAATTGTTCTGAAGGGCTTCAGAGAACTGGAAGATTAATAGTCTACGGGGATTTGGTGAAGTAAACCACTCTGAGAGGGAGTTTTATTCCCCTCAACTCATCCTCTGTATTGAATATGCAATATTGTTAGTCTCATTATGTGTGGAAAGGTCTGACAGAGAGGCATAGGGAATAAAAACATTAAAGGAACCAACAATTTAACAATTTGTGTTTTCCACTATTATTTATCTGAAATTCCTTAGGAGAAAAGACAGGTGCACTGGGAGGAGATATTTTAGTTGACACCACTCTCATATCGAAGCCATATCTACTCTCCCTTTCTTATAAATTAAATTAAAGACAGCATTCAGATGTGATCTTTGAGTTAACATGACACATTACCAAACCTATATTTATGATTCTGATACATTGTTCTGTCGCTCTCAGGATTTGCAAAGATTCAGAAATCATAAATCACAGCAGAAATTTCAGCTGGCAAAGGAGAGCTTTGTGTTCCTTGGCAGACCACTGTTCAGAGTACCTCAAGCAAATTCACTCTGGAATAAATAATGTAGCCACGTGCTGGAATTGTTTCACTTATGAAGACTTTTTTGATGGAGTTAGAGAAAGCTCTTTGCAGCTGTTTAAATGTGTATTGTTATTAATTGTATATTGTTATTAATGTGTATTGCACCGTTTAAATGTGTATTGTACCATGCAGATGTACCAGCTCAGTCGAAGGTACCTGAGGGATATGTATGGGATCCATGCTCTGAGGTGGTGTGGAGGTCCATGGGGACTCTGCAGGTGACCAGGGATCCTCTGCAGGCAGTGCTGACTCAGGAAACATGAAGACAAGCTTTCCTCCAGCCCACCTGCTCCTGTTGACAAGAAGATAATTCTATACTAATTACAACTTTATCCAATTAATGCTGTCATAAAAGTATCCAAATGTTACTAGTCCCATTAATGTCAAGGGAAAATGTGGACAACAAGTTTAGGTAATTTGGACCAAGGCCATTTCAGAATGTTAGAGCAATTTTTATGACACAAAATACTCTGCTAGATCATGTTAGCTTTTAGTCTCTGCTGCTGTCAGCCTTATGAGCTAACAGAAGCAGAAGTGACAGATCTACAAACTAGACTGAATTAAGTGTGCATGCAAAAAACAACCACTGTTTGAGATACATGTGATTTAAACCCTGCATATACTTCAATGATATTTATTTTATTACACAAAAATCTTAGTGCCTGTGAAAGGCAGAAATATTCCTTGACATAGGACTTCAGCTAATATTACTGTCAGAAAATCAGTGAGGATTTTTTCTTGCCATAGTTTCTTTTGTATCTCTAAATTATTTGAGAGAGATAGTTGAATAAAATATTTTGGGGATTTTTACCTTGATTAATCAAGGAGATAGCAATATTAGAAAAAATGAATCTTTGGCACTGCACACTACCCTTGGATATTTGGATTATACATTTGGATAAGGGGGATCAAGTTGTTTGACAAAATGTTTTTCTTGGGTAATGTGAACTCAATTAAGGAGAATTCTGAAGGATGAGAGTCAAAATAATTTAACTTAATTCTAGAGAAATTAAACTGGGAAGATTGATCTATATTTTTAAAAAAGCATTCTGCAGTGCTATTATGTTCACTGTCTGAAACTCAGAGGACTTACTCCTATCTACATGGCACAACTACAGGCTAAAAGTATGACTTTTGAATTTAATATATGGGTCTTTAGTTCAGCCTAAATTTTGCATAGCATATATTCATTGTTTTAAATATGAAATAAAAGCATCTTTAGCATCTAATTCTGACTATCCAGTTTTCAGAAGGAAAAGAAGCAGAATAGTATTTTTTTCCTGACACACTCAGTGCAAGGCAGAGGTGGAACAGAAGCTACTGATTCACTCTTTCAGCAATGATTGTCTCACCAACAGCATTGAAAACCATAATCTGATTCTCAAGTCATCTTTAATGAGGTTGTATACATGTGTTACTATGTTCTAGAAAAACATGCTTTGAACACTAGTCAGTAGTGTCTTTACCACCATCTGTTTATACTTGACTTTTTGGTGTTTTATCTCCTTATTTCTGACATAAGTTAGATTACTATTTCCTTCCTTCCTTCCTTCCTTCCTTCCTTCCTTCCTTCCTTCCTTCCTTCCTTCCTTCCTTCCTTCCTTCCTTCCTTCCTTCCTTCCTTCCTTCCTTCCTTCCTTCCTTCCTTCCTTCCTTCCTTCCTTCCTTCCTTCCTTCCTTCCTTCCTTCCTTCCTTCCTTCCTTCCTTCCTTCCTTCCTTCCTTCCTTCCTTCCTTCCTTCCTTCCTTCCTTCCTTCCTTCCTTCCTTCCTTCCTTCCTTCCTTCCTTCCTTCCTTCCTTCCTTCCTTCCTTCCTTCCTTCCTTTCCATATAGTAGCAGGAGGAAAGAATTGCAATAGTATTTTTTTGTCCAAAGTTTAGATTCTCCAATGCATCACTTTAATCTCTTATCACCTTTACTCATATTTCAAGGAACTAAACATGTAAAGGCTGAAAAAGAAGCAATAAAATTGTAAATTATTCTTATTCTAGGGTCATATCTCCCACCCACACCTACTTCAACATCTGCCCTCCAGCATCATCAGGGCAAGACTGAGTCACAGAAAACCTGTAGTAATAGTATGACAACTACAGATAGGAACTCTTAAGTTACTTGATTTAGCCTCTAGAAATCTTTCCAAGATTAAAAAAAGTGTCTTCCTCTGTTGCATGATGCCATCAAAAAGTTCCACATACAACTTTAATCAACATTATGCCCATTTTGCAGGACTAACATCTCATACATGAACCTTTTTAATTTTCTGTTCTTGAGTTGCTATGGAGAACTTTTTGTCTTGCTGAACTGTGCAATTTAAAAGATAGTTGTAATGTCCCTTTGTTCTTCTCCAATATACAGAACTTCAAGCAACTTAAATGTACATACATAGCTGTCCTAGTTTCAGCCAGGACAGGGTTAATTTTTTCAGTAGCTGGAAAGGTCCTGGCCTAACATTATTGGAAACATTTCCTGAACCAGGAAAGAGAAAACAATTACTTTGAAGCAAAGTAATCTGGATTTATAACATCTTCATGTAGCCCAAATACAGAAGTCAAAATATATGAACACACACTTTCTGTGTATGTACATCTATGAGCACAGTATGAAGAATGTATGAACATAGTTCACTTTATGATGAGGTGGAGAAAAATACTTGAAATATTATGTTAATAAAAGAAGAGGAGTTCCAACATAGTATTTCTATCACACTGAAGAATTGAACTTTTCTAAGTATGGACAAGTTTGAGATAAACCTACACTTTATACTAATCAGTTCGAATTTGACATTTGAGGTACAAATCCCGAGTTGCAATGAAGGGAAAGAACTGCTGAGTGAACGTTTCTGAGGAAAGCTACTAAATTGGGTATTATTTGGTTTAGTTTTAAAATAATTTGTTACTGAGCAGTGTTTGGATAAGATCTAGAAAAATACATACAATGAAACTATAAGCTTTGAGTTTTTGATTACTCTTTTCAACTGAAAATTTATCTCTGAAATGTAACACTTGATATTCACCAGTCAGAATTCACTTGTTCCAAGAACTCAAAATGAAGATGCATAACCCATGTAACCAAGCACATCTGAAGTGTTGAATGCTACATTGCTTAATGTGCATTCAGAAAAGTATTTCACAGCTTTTGATTAACAACTCTCAATCAACTTATTGATTACATACAGATATATAAAATATAGGGGCTAAAACCAGCTGTTTTTCAGACAATCTACTTATCAAAACAGGGGTGTTACAGTCATAACATTATTCATTAAGAGTAGCTTTATAATTGATCTGAGATGCATTATTTAACAGGAATAAATATTTAAAACCAATGTATCTAATCAAAGATGAGTTAACAACTGCTTGTCACCAAAGAATCCATTGACAATTGTCCTTTCCTGTTGAATGAATCAACATAATGAGCAACTGCTAAAGCAAAAGAACCATCATTTATCATTAGAGCAATATACTGTATGTGTGAAAATGCTAAATTCATCCTAGAGACATCTCAGTTTTATTAAACCAGAGCATTAAATACAATGGAGAAATAATTGTAGCAATAGAAAGAACAATCACTTAAATGTTATTAAAACAATGATTAGTCACAGGAAAGTTACTAGATTGAAGTCTCTACTCACACCAGGCACTTTTTATCTGTTGTTTCTTCTAGATTATGAGGAAAATGGAGAAATTAGAGAAATAAAACAGAGAAGATGAAAAAATGTTCAAAAAAACAGTAAGTAGCAAAAGGATAGAAATCCTTTCAGTCTGTCTGTCAGTGCATTTTAATTGTTCTCTGGCCAGTTTTATATGCTCTAAGAAAGATAAATATTTGAATCCCACAAATTCAAAGCTTTTGGCTCAAAAATTGACCTTCAAGTTTGGAGTACTGGAAAAAAAAATTAAATTTATTTTGGCCAGTTCCATTTTATAACCTATAACATGTAAGGTACATGCAAAACAGGTCACAATGGATCTATATATAGTCACTACAGACATGTTTTTGTATGTGTCTGGTGTATGTGAAGGGCATAATGTCATGTTTATCAACCCAGTCTAACAGAAGTAAAGGCACGCAATGGCATTTCTGCGGAATTTTAAGTTTGAGTACCAAATAAGGTGCTATTTTCTGGGAGTTTTGAAGGGTTGTTTTTTTTTTTCTTAATAGGTTATGTTTTCTTAAAAGGTTATGTTTACTGTGAAGGTAGAATGGAAATAAAGAAAGAAAATAAATCTCCAAAAAGTTTTGTTGTTCAAAGTTATCTTTTTTTTTTTTTAACTAAATCTGAATGAGCAGCACAAATACATATTGTATTAGTGAATTTCCTCAGAGAGCCATGAGTGATGGCTATGAGATATGGGATAGGAACTAGGATGAAATAAATGAAGTCACATTGATGATATTGTTGTACCATGGTGTGAAACTTTAGCTGGTTCTTTACTCAGCAAGTCAGAGAAGGAAATACAATGTTATGGTAGATGAGCTTTTAGATATCATATGAAAATCTCTCTAGAGTGTCTGATTCATTTGCCTTGCTTATATGCTCAGGATTATATTCTTCACTTAATTTAGAGTCAGACAGGAACTTCCTTCTTGATTAGACTGATAAATTTCCAATGCTGGTTTTACTTTTATTTTCCAGCCTTTCTGTAAAATACATAGCACACTTCTTATGATCATTTGGATAGCATTTTTTGAGAACACCTCAGGCTTTTTCTGCTGATTTTTCCTGAAAATCTGCTAAGAATACAAAATCACAAGCCTCTGAGTATAGGAAATATAATCAACATTGTAGTAAAGGAAATAAATAACTTGTTAGTGTGCCTTTTTTGGTGATAAGTACGCTTGATTCTTAACATAACACCAACCAAATACAGGGAATAATGTCACAGGTGTTCCAGATGTTTACTTCAAATTTTGTCTGGTGCAAATTCAGCTTGATTAAAAATATTTGACTTAATAAATTGGACTACACACACTAAATAATAATTTATGGTGAAACTAAGTGATCTGATGGTTCTTCCTGGACCTAAACACACCTGAATGCAGAAGTGGATATGGTGCCAGAATGAGAGAACAGCTCATTTCTTTTTCACCCAACAGCAGGGTCTGGCTCATAAATAAATATCAGACATGAGGCATATTTTTTAAGCATCCAAGGTCTTTGTTTCTTTGCTATCTAAATTTGGAATAACTTGTCTACTTATTTCATCAAGAAGTTCATATCTTTGTTTATCAAAACTTTCAGCTCCATTTCCTTCCCTCCTCCAATGCTTATTCTGCTAAAAGTATGTCTCATTTCATGCAGGCAAACTTAGAAATCTCTTCTCAAGAGAAAGCTTTTTCCTGTATGAACCAAGACAAAGTTACCTTCTTCTGGTAGTTTTATTACACTGAACTCCCTTGAAAGATTATCAGGCAGAAATATTCAGCCAATCCAGCTTTACACACTTAAATGACTGGATTAGAGTGATTGACTAAAGTCAGCGCAAAAGAACATTTGCTTCCCTTACTCCTAGCTGAGGATGCACAATGCAGCACCTGACATTGGATGAGTTCTCAGCAGCAGACATTCCACTGCTGCAAAAAGTATGTATGTGCTCTAGATGTATAGAATTACATGGATATGTAAAAGAAGAAAAGATTTTTTTAATAATCTAGCTGCTAAAACCTTCTCTTGTGAATTTCCTGGCAGAAATGAGCTAATTCTCCAACAAACTCTCTAGTCCCACTCTAAATTGTAAGAATAAAAAAGGACATTTTTTTAAAAATGTGCATGTACTATAATGATGATTTCATACATTTCACAAGTCAAATAGGCAAAAAAACAGCTGTGATCCTTTTGTCCTTGGCAATTATCAGAGAATTTGTCTTCAAATTTTGAGTATTTTCATTATTTCTGCACAAATTTGGCTATATGACTGAATTCTGTGTGGGTGAGACTTCTTTATAGGTCACATGAAAGACTCTGATTTACAGTAGACCCCCTCAGTACTGTGCCAGTATAGCATTTGCAGTAAATATATGTAAAAAAGGTGTATAAGCCATCCTGGAGAATCAATAGATCTCTGTTTTCACTCCTTTCTATTATGTAATTTTGTTCATTCAGGTAAGGATTGAAAAGGAGTAAAACTGATCATTACAGAGGCTAAAGAAGGAGGGTTCCCTTAACAAAATGATGGCCATGTCATTTTCTCTCCCTGATCTTTGAGCTCTGTATGCTGAAGTCCCTTTCTACAAATCACTCTATGCAAAAGAAAGCCCTTTTATTAATTTCATCTATTTGATAAAGGCATCTGTTTTATAAAGATGTTTTAATGCTGTCATACATGAGTGAAATAACGTTTTTTCAAAAGTGATTCTTCATATGAAAATAGCACTTCTGTAATAATATAAGTATTAGATAACTTACACTGAAGAGCATTGCAATGTAAGTTGTATATCAATGATAAATTTAATTACAGAATGACTGAGCTCAGTCGAATTCTTTCTGACTCCTGATCTTTACTTTCAATAACCTGAAGTATAATTTCAATTTAATTTGACTCTGTTTTTGATCTGGAGGTTAGTCAGAACCCCTCTATCCCCCAATCTACATTTCTATATTTGTAGTTGTACTTCTAACAGATACCATATCATCAACTAAAATGAAATAAAACAATTGATTTGTTCAAAATCACATTCACAGTTCCACATGTTTCCAGCATTTAAGAGTATCTGAAAAAATGTCATTAAAAAAAAATTTAGGTTTTCTTGATATCTAGTCTCTAGAACCTCCCAGGTTTTTGATTTTGGGTCAGCTCATAGTGCAAACACAGTTCTAATCTAAGTCTATAAACAGCAAATAAAATTCTTCATTTCTGGTGTTCCTAGTCCATTGTGAGGTTTCTGTTCTGGTGGGTAGTGGGTTTTGGTGCAGACTTAGAATAACTTCATCAATCTGATTTTTTTTAAAACAGAAATGATCAAAAATTAATTTGCTGACCAAAGAAAATAGATAATTAAGGATTTGAGGTGCTTTCTCTTATTTGTATGGACATATAATTATAATGAGCATTGCCACTTATTCAGCTGAATAATTAGAGATTTCCCAGAGAAACTTAAAATAGTCTCAATGGCTTTGTTCTTCAAAGATAAACCACAAAGTAAGGGAATAAAGTGTTGTCATGCCCTTTGTGTGAGGAACTCAGGGAGTTGTAAAAAGCCAAGAGAACGTGTATACGTTTTTGAAGTTATTAGGTGGAATTTTCTGTGTCTAGTCAAAAGAAAAATGTCTTTCTTCATATAGCCTTCAGAAACAAAATTTCAGTCAGAATATTCCTGGTCATAAGTTTTCATAATCAATATCTTCTAAATCAACATACTGTATTTCCTTTCTCAGAGACACTGAAACAACCAAATTCTTTTGATGTGAAAATCAAAACTTCACCTGGGATAGAAAAGGTGTAAACAGGAAAGGTGTAAAGGGCATGGTTACAGTTCTTGCAAACTGAAATAACCATTTATAAACTAAAACTTATATATTGTTTTTAAACTTTTAAATTAATTGGCCATTAATGAGAAAGAAATTCGTTTAAGACTGTACTTGTTTTCAAAAACAGTAACAAATGCAGGGGCTGCTTTTTTATTGATTGGAAGAGACATTTTAAGATCTCTTTTTGGGAAGCTGAAGTCTATATTTTTTGTCTCTTTCATTATTAATTATTCTATATCTGTTTGGTGTATTGAGAGGTACTTCAAGGGAAGAAAATTTCCATGATGCAGAGGAATTTCACAACTCATAGCAATAATTTGATGGGCTAATAAAATTAGACAGCAAAACCATGAAGAAAAGATTCACCTACCTTATAGCTAGATGATGACATGCAATTAGGGTTAATAAAGACAGAATTAATTCTTACAGTGGATATTTTTGTCTTAAATTTAAAAGGTTTTAGTTAAACAATCTCACTTGTGCTGAAGAGAAAAAACACATTGGTTCTTGTCGAGGTGACAGATATTCTGTGACAGAAATGTCTCTCCACTGATACTCTGGATTGCAGTAAATCTTAAGATGAAAGATTTTTGTGTGAAATGGAGTGCTGATGCATGCCTGATGCATGCCTGCTTTAAAATGTATAGACAAACATGCAGGTTTTAAATTATGATATTTTTTCCTTTAGTATTGAAAGATTTAAGTCATTACCATGGAAACTGTTTGCATCAGATTACTACTTTTCTCTCCAGCTATTTCAGTATCATTAAATCCTTGCTAATACTTTATTATTCACTATCTTTTAAACCCACATGAATTTCAGTATCTAATTTACTTAACAAATTGTGTCTGACAAAAGAGAAAAACTTATAGTACAATAAACAACACTATTAATTACTCTGTGGAGCAGTGAGCCACTATGTTTGTCACCAATGTTACGCCTTCAAAATAATGGCACCCAGTAATTAGGTATGAACATATTCTATTATTAGAGCATATATCCTTTTTCTTTCATTTATGTGTAATAGAGAATAATGAAGTTGAATTTATTGTAGCTGTAGCCTTTATCCTGCTAAAACAAAGCACAAGGAAAAGAAAAAGACATTCAGCCTAGGAACATATAAGAAAAATTATGTTGCCATAGCAACCAAAAAGTCATTTGTTATACTTTACTCATTAAAGCTTTGGAGATTATTAAAAGATAAAAAAAGTCCTCTAAATTTAGAAGGTCATCAGTTACAAAGTATTTCCTTCTGAGACACCAGGTGGTTACAGTTTGAGGACAGTATCTTAAACCTCTTATTTACATGATCAACTCCTTTGTGTAGAAATTTTCATTCATATTATGAAATCTCCCTGCTTAAGCAATTCCTACAGAGAAGATGTTGGGATCCAATTCCTATCTTGGAAATACCAATTTAAGTAAGCTTTAGCCTAGCTCTAATTGTCTTCAGCATCACACTAAAGTAACCAAGATAAGATGTTGACCTCTCCTCAGAGAAAGCTGAAATCTGCTATAAGTTTGCTACTTAGTGAAAATTGCATATAATAAGCAGAGTGAACAGTTCCTTAACTAGTTTCTAAAGACAATGGAATACACCTCTTTAAAAATAGAACATTTACTTTGGAATCAAGTTGGAGTGTGCATTCTGGAATCTGGCTGTGCAGCTAAAGGGATTGAAAGGAGAAATCATTGGCAAGAAAAGAGGAAAACTTACCAAAATGTTCAAATTTGCTTTTGAGAGTCATGAGTTTTTTCATTTTCTGAGACCTGGTGAGAATCTTGTGCTGATTCTATCCTGCTCTAGCAGCAATGACAGTGTTGAAATGCAATGATATTGGACTGGGTCACATAATTCATAGCCATGTAATTCAGGATTGCGATCAGTAACATTCTCTTAATGCCTTTGCTATACTTCATATACATTTATGCAATTATTACTATGATATTTCTTTTACAGCTTCTTTATTCCTTATCCTTATGATAATTTCTCTCGTAAACTAGATGCTTCATGTGTTGTGATGCTTTTTGTTCCCTTTAGAAAAAGATAATTTTAGCCTTTTTCAAGAATAAATGTTTACGTTTGCATCATGACCCCTGGTATTGCTGAGAGCAATTGTTCTGGCAGAATTATTCAGGCCTTTTGAGAGATCTCCCTACCTTTAGTGAGCTGCCTTTAAGAAGCCATTTAAGTTGGCTCCAATGCTAATGACTTACCCTGAATTCTATTGATAATGCTACTGTTAAGTGTATATCCTAAACCCTTCAAGAAAATATAAAATACCACAAGTGTGCTGATTTTGTTGTCATCTTGCATGTAATACAACGGCCCAGGAGATATGAATAATTTAATGCAGAATTTTCTCAAGACCCTTGTTTGATCTTTCTTTATGCCTGTTTGGTAAAGCCCTCATGTTCATTGCCACCTGGCCAACAGTAACTTCAAGGAGCAGGGATTGTGATTAAATGTACTCATGCAGTTTGTCTTGTGCTCTGATAACAGAATAAAAAAGGTACTGAGGAGGAAGCTGTCACAAGTTAATTTTCTTAAGCTCTTATGTTCTTTAGTACTTAGTCACCTCTCATGATAGTCCTAACCACCTAAATACTAAAATAGACATAATTTTCTAGAGAGATGGGCCAAAGCTCAGAAACTATGCTGATGCCTCCATGAGAAAACAGTCTAGAATACTGTAATCTAATTGTTGCCTTTTTCCTCCTTCAAAAATGTGAGATGTGAAAGCACATTCTCAAGGGAAAATGCCTTTTTCCAGGTCCTAAAGGTTTGTCTTAAGTCCTGTCAATATTTCTATCTCTATCACTGTGATATTTTCTGACAGAAAAGGAATCTTTGAAATGCTCAGTCAATTTGTTGCTTTTAGAGAAAACCATCTGATTCCTCTGCTGTATTTCAATGCCAAAAGAACTAAGTTGGCCTCAAAGTTGTTGTGTCTGGTCTGGATGATTGTCCAATCTGAACACCAAGTTTTGGAGCTGCTATTAGTTACAACAACTAAGTACAGAGAAAATTTCATAAAATACCACATGATCACCTGTGCACCATCATTTGTATTGCTGCTGATCCCTTTGTGTTTTGCTTCCAGACTTTGCAGTGCTGTTTTGGAGGCAGAGGCAGATAACACTGAAAAAGCAATGATGTCAACCCTTTCCATCATTTTTGTGGATGCAGACCATAGGGATTTATAACTGAATGCTGATTTCACTTGCTTCCTTTTTCCCTGGGCATCCCTGTCTCAGCAGCCTTGCAGGAGACTAGGAATCTAGGGCAAACTGTATCTGGTCTGTTGAGTATTGCTCTTGGAGAGCCCTTATCTTGAAAGTATTGCCACCTTAGAAATCTGTGCATAAATCCCCCTGGTCCAATTACTGTTAGAGATGGACTTTTAATAAGAATTTAGTTTTTTGATAGCTCAAAATAGCTATAGATGGACTGCTGCCACCAGCAGTACTTTTCTCCAAATGTTTTTGAAGATGGATATAAGAGCCCAGATTTTCAGAAACACATAGTTCACACACTTGTGAGCCGTGCTGGTTAAAATTGTCTTGAAAATTCAGCACTATACCAGATATACACATTGTTTGTTCCAAATGCCATCTTTGTTTCTTCAGTAGTCTGCCACACATATATAAATACTTGGACTCTATTATGTAAATGTCATGAAGATAATGATATATGAGCAAATAGAATCCTGTTTTGAAAGAATCAATCAATCAGCTATAACAAAATGAACACCTGCAATAAGACAGCAATTATAATAAGCACTAGAGTTGGATAAAATTTTCCTCTGATCCACATAAAACATGAATTGAGGGTTTGGTTTTGGTCTTGGATTTTTTTTATCAAATCAGTTTGGCCAAAAAATAAAGATGGTTCTCAGATTAAACAGTATTTTATTTAGAAATGGAACTTATGTTCACACCCTTTAAGACAGGTATTTAAAATGGGATTTACTGCATTTAACTTTGGCCAAATAAATAATAGTGTTCATATATCCAATCTATCTGCATGTCTAGGAGCACTTCTTTTTATTTCTAGCCCTGAAGCTACTGAAAAGCGAGAGACTTATTTCTAAATATTTTTCATCTTTATATAGCTGTTCACAGAAATAAGATGAATCATCTTTTGAATAAACCTGTTTCCAGTGATTGTGCATGGAGAACATGTTGTTCAGTCTAAGCATTTGAATCAGCTTGCATTGTTTTACCTAAAACCCCCTCTTTTCCCCTCCACCCCTTCTCTTTTTTTGTTTGGCTTGTTCAGTCAGCAATCCACAAGCAAACAAACAAACAAACAAACAAAAACAACAACAACAACAAAAAAACAAACAAAAAATCCCTCCAAACAAACCTTTTCTATAGCTCTACAAATATTAAATATGCTAAATATTCCCATCACAGGAATACAAATTGTCACAATCAATTCTAGGCCTGTTGTGTAGGGCTATGTACAAACTAGCTGAGAACAATAGTCCATTCCCAAACTGTTTATTGTCTGTTAGCTAGGGCATAACTCATGGATAAAGTAAAAGGAATAGGGAGGATTCAATGTCAGTCATAACAATTGAGTCTTTTAGTATCAACAGTAACAGTAATCACAAAAGAAAAATAAAAGCAAATTGCCTGATCCAATCTTTGTTCAATGGAATGCAGAGGGAAAGAGAGGAAAATAAGAAAAGTAAATAATGTAATACATATGTAAGATGAATGATAATGCCATTCATAATATCATTCATAATTAAGAAATATGAGATGCTCACACTGCAGGCATGTACAATTTTTGCAACATATACCTAATCTGAATTCAGTGAATCTGTCTTTCCACCTAGCCTAGTCTAATATCTCACCAACATTCATGATTGTAGCAGGCTAGCAATCTTGAAATACATAGTTCTGACTTTAAATATTGCCAGATTCTTAGCACTGGAGTATTAGACCTATAGAGATAATTCAGGTTAATCTCAATATTAATTTTTGGTATCATGGAGACTGAGAAACTAGAATCAAATGTCCTGTTAAAAGACCCTTAAATCAGAACTCATTAATTGGTTTCAGCTTTGGAGGAGGACAATGCAGAAAATATCATCACTTGGTCCCAGCAATGGCTGCATTGTAGAAATCAGATAAACCAAATTTCAACAGCAAAAAAATAAGTTCTCATCCACTTACTATAAATGTGTTGAATTTTGTCCTTCTGACAGTTTGAAAGGATGATGCTGTCATCCATTTTCACCTCAGGGAATTTTTAAAAACACCACAGCAATAGACGCCATCTGTAAGAAAAACATGAAAGATACCATGTGTAATTGCCCTTGGGATATTAAGGATATACGACAATCCTCTAGTGGCACGTTTTTCCCTGGCAACCCCGAAACAGTGCAACATATAACGAAGGAAGAAGTCAAAATATGATTTCAACAAGAACATTACTGTGGAAAGGGTTTAGTGTTTTTTCCCACCTTACAGCACTTTCCTAAACAGAGGTGTATCCCTGGGCTGCCTGTGGTCAGGGGCACCCAACATGGTAATGGGATAGAGGGCTCTACCATGGGGCACTTGGATTGGGCACGTGGCACCCAGTGTGGCCATGGGGCACCCAAATTTGTCATTAGGGTTCAGTGTTTGGGCTGAGGGAATTTTTTTGAAGGGAATAATTTCAGGGACTTACCAGGAAGAATATGTATAAGAAAGTATCAGTTTTGCAGAGGGTTTGTACCTAGTAGTCCAGCTGTTTTCATGCTTGATTGCCAGAAACAGATCCTATCATCATGCAGACACAATCCTTAAAATTTCCTTCTGTGCCTGTGCCCTCCACTTCCTACTGGACTTCTAGAAGCAGGAACCAGCAGGCTGCACTGTCCTCTCTCTTCTGAGTCTGCTCTGATAGTCCAGGCTTTCTAGTCTGATGCTAACCTGGTCAGGTACTAACTGAATCTAATACAGAAATAATAACTGAAATCAACCAAATTATTATACCATGAAGACTGGCTGAAGAATACACACAAAACTTCAGTTTATTCTTGGTTTTATAATTACTAATGAGGTAATTTGTGTTTGCAGCTGAATAGCATAAGTACTGCTCCAGATCACTGAACCATTTCAAGTTATTGAGTTAGTGCTACAAAGGAAAAAAACACCTGGTGATTCAGACAATGGATTAGTACTTGAGGTCTTCTGGAAAGGATGAAGAATAAATAACTAAACTGACTTAGCATTTGTTTTACTATCTATTGGTGTTTTTTATTATGATGCACATTTTCCAATATCAAGTATGGAGAAGTAGAGGTTACTGTCTCTACAGAAGAGAAGGTTGGTTCTTGCTCTACCATTTCTGGCTCATGACCAGCTAAACAGCACACAAATAAACAAAACTGAACACTTCTTAACTTTATTCAGCTTATAAAAAGGCACTGATGACATACATAATTGATACTTCCTGTTGAATCCTAACCCAGTTTCATCCTGACTTTTCCACTCCTCTATAATCTTCGAGTGTTTATGAGTGACAGTGGCACTAATTTTATACAGGCTACCACCCCCAATCTAGAGGTACCAATGCAAAGCCTTTTTGACACACCGTTATCAGAATGGAATTTCTGTATATTCAGTGGGATCTAGTTTAAAAGAAATAAGAAAATATGTTAGCTGTTAACTGTATTAATTAAAATAGCAATTCTGGTGGAAAATCAGAAAGTTTTAATATGAAACTCCTTACTTAGTGAGTCCATTTTAGCCTGGTAATGCTTTAAGTTCCCTCTGCGGCAAAGAGAAAGTTAGAGCCCTCCAGAAACTCATTTAATTACTCTGAATTTGAGCTCAGAAGAATTTCTCACTTTTATTCACAACAGAAATTACATATGTAGATTAATCTCTCAATCTGGATTTAACATAAGAATACTCCACAGCATATGATTTTTGCCTATAGCCACACTACTAAACCAAGATCAGTTATAAAATCAGGACCAACCAGTAGATCCAGAGACAAAGGTAATACCCCACTGCATCGCATTCATGTGTAAGGGGCACTGGAGTCCTAAATTGTGTTTCAGTCCTCAGTGAAGAGCTGCATTGCTAAAGGAAAAATTGTAATGGGCTTCTCTTTTCAACTATGGAAATTTAACTTCCAGTTTGTACAAATGTCCTCTCAAGTATATATTACCAGGATTTACACAAAAATATTTCAGCCTAAAAGATAAAAATAAAAAAAAAAGTGAGCATGCTGAGACATTTGTCAACTTGGAGTTTAAATTTAATAATACTCATATTTTTCTTATAAAATCTCTAAATGTAGAAACGTTGTCTTTGACGTAGAGTCTGAGTCTCTGTTCAAAGTCTGAATTTTATGAATTGTTTTCTATACATGGAAATGCATGGTAGAAACCCTGAAAATATGAATAGGAATATTCGCATCAGCAACTACAGCAGCACAAACAAAATGAAGAGGGATATACTGAGATATAAGGTCACATAATATTCTGCAGAGCTTTGAAGGTGAGAATGAGAGCTTTAATATGATGGCAAAGAAGGAAATGAAGAAGGGAATTACAAGGATGAATTTATAGATAATGACTGATAAGAGAAGAAGATTATTACAAATACCAAGGAGTTTTATTTTCAAATATTTGCCTCCTATTTTGAGCATACAAGTTTTTATTGCAAATATATGTACTAACTTTTCATTATTTTTCATGTGCATGTTATAATAATTCCCATTATGGAAAAAGTTCATATGAAATATGTTCAGGCTCGTGCATTCAAAGTGTTTCTTAACTTTGCCTGCAGATGTGACAGGAAACAATAGCTTTCCAACACTTACAAAGGAAGTGGCTTGAAAAAAAAGACATTAATGTCTACACTCTTTATGAAAATGGGAGACTGTCTGGTTTGTACTGTAATAGTTTGTTTTGAGCCTTTCTAATGATGTGCATTTTGTTTAGCACAAATTACCTGTCATGTATATTGGGAGGAGCTGAGCTTGGTGGTCTGACATTGTGTTTCTGCTCCTGTCCATTTTACCCCACTCCAAGAACAGTTCTGGACTATGGGTCCTGGTTGGACTCCAGTTAAATTCTGTTACAGGTGTTGTGCATGATTTTAGCCATGAAAAACCAACAGATTTCTTTAATTGCACCAGATCTCTTCCAGTTTAACTGGGCAAGAAAAAAACAGCCACCAGGTCCAAGTGTGCCTAATTTCTGTGACTTTGAAAAACTGCAGTTTTATTTCAATTACATCTTTAAATATTGTGTCTATGCAGTGGAACACTAAAATTCACTGAAAGGCAGCAGCTAAAATTCACTGAAAGGCTTAGTCATATTGGTGTGATTTCCATACACACAGAGACACAAAGTAATCAGAAGTTGTTACATATACTCCTTAAAGCAGCAGTAGCATTTTTCTGTCTGAGTCTAGCACATGATATGCAGCAGTGAATTCTCCAAATACCATGATTTAACCACATGGTTTTCATTTTTATCCCACCCAAGCCTACACAATCATTCTGACTCAAACACCTACATCGATTGTAATGAATATGGTTTTAAAATGAGGACAACACAAAATACTGATTTTAAAGGGTTAGCATAAAAATGTCATCAGCACCAGGCCTCAGTGGCTAAATGCTGGTGGCCTGGTTCCATTTAGAGGTTAGCAAAAATCTTCTGCTTTGAAACAGAGGAAAAAAATGTAATTTGAAAACTTTGATGAAGCTGTCAGGTTCTGAAAGTCAGAGACTACCCTGGGGATAAAGATAATATTACTAGGTAGAACAAGGCCTTTTGGTAAAGAAAGATTCATTCTCTAAGAGGTGTGGGTTGAGGATAAAAATTCTTTAAGGTCTTTTCTGATGGAATTATGTTGTCAGAGGTTTTGTCTTCTAGCTTTTAAAATATACAGGGAACAAGGACATCATTAATATGACAATTTCATAATGAACTTTTCAGCTGTTCTCAGCTGAAGAAGGGCAAAACCTGTACCCTAACTTACATTCAAATACACTTTTAATTGAATGGGTGGTAACTTTTCTTCTTGTTTGAATAGACTGTATTTTTTTCCTTTGGAACATCCAAGGGAATAAGAAACAAGGTATGTAGAACACTTACAGAGAGATGTTAGAGGAACAGATCAGAAAGAAAATTTTAAAGTAGATCAATCACAGAAAAAAGTTTAGAAGAAACTTTAGTAGATCATCTAGTTCACTTCATGTTTTTACCTCTAAACTTGACAGATAGGCAGTCTAAATAGGAAGGACATTGTTACCTCTGCTTTGATGTTGCATGGCAGTATTTCTTTCCTTCTTTCATTACCTTTTACTCAAATGCACAAGCTGCCATTTAAGCAAATCCTCATCTGTGATACCTATAATTTTATGAATGTTCCTAATCCTAGCATTTAGTGAACATATCTGGAATTAATTTGTATCATGAATATTTGTTGTAAGAACTAAACCAAAATCAGAATTTCTTCTCTGCGTCCTAAATTGCAGTGGCTGAGATAAGCTGTAGAAACATCAAATTTTCCTAGACTGAAAATACCTGTGTGATGTTAGAGTTGCTCAGCCTGATAGGAAAGATATTTGTTTTGAGAGAAATACTGAAGAACAGGATTTGACAAAGTCTTGGGAAAAGTTTTGGTAAAATAAAATGAAACTTCAGGCTTACTAAAATATACCTTTTACCTTTTACTTCAGGCTTACTAAAATATACCATGCTATGCCATGGCACTGTGTGGAATTTAGAAAGAATGATTCAGAAATGTTTGGGGACTGAATGAGGCCTAGATTTCTAACATCTGTCTAGTGCCATGCCAATTCTTACTTTTATAGAGGGTTGCTGAGATATTTTAGAACCATTTACTAAGTAAGGAGACCAACACTTTATGTGAGGTTGTGACAAGGCAACTTGTTTTCTTCCTTTTTTCCCTTTAAACTTATGTAATATGCTCAGTTTTTCAATTTATTACTCTTATAGTACTGGAGAGAAAATAATCTCTTTATATTAAGATTGATATGCAAAAAGCCTTGGCCAGAGTTAAAATTATATACTTTAAAGATTCTAACAGAGGCTCCTGCTGTCTGAGCAACTTTTGTTGCCATGGTAACTGTATGTAATATTTTCAAAAAGTTTTTTACTCTTTCTTTTGTTTTTGTTTTTATGTGCAAAAGTGTAATGCAAAGTAAGAACATTTACTTAGTAACTAAATAGAGAATTTCTTATTTTATCTTTTGAACTGTCCAGATGCCAACACTCTAAAATAATATGAAAGTCTTTGATCACCTAAAACATTGGTAGAAAAGATGAAGAAGCTACCATATGGATCATGCTCTGGTCAGAAAAAAAAATAGCTTTTTATCATTTTTGGTTCTCATATGTCTTTCATGAGACCTGAGTGTAAAAATCAGCTTAAAAACTTGTCACGTACCTAGTTATCTTCTTTTGCATTGTGAATTTGTCCATCTCTCCACTCTTTTGCCTGTAGGTCAACCTCTTCTCAATCCCTCCATGCCATCCTTTTTCATGGAATATCTTCCTACTTGAATAGGAGCCCAGAAACTCTGCATTAAATGTCTGAGCTTTAAGGAAGATATTCTCAGCATCTACAAGGTAAGCAAGTGTCAGGGAGAGATAACTTATCTCTCCAGTTTAATCCAGACCCACCTAGCTGCATACTGACCCTCTTATGCTGATGCCTTAAGTTTTAGCTTTCGCATATTTCAGGTTCTGTGCTGCCTAGGTGTGTGACTCAGATTCATATTGAGTGTTAGCAAGTTCTCTTCACAGTTTGGTTAGACAAAACAATCCTTTTCCAGCTTGAGACCAAGAACACCATTGGAGCTTCAGGCCAAAATGTATAAACAATGGGGAACTGAAGAGAGCAGACAGGGAAGATGGGACTTCATAACCTGAAGCTGTAACTGGACGATTAACTCCATTGTGCAAATGGACCAAAAACTTATAAGAGTGTGAAAGCTCATGACCAGTCCTCCATTTTGTGACCATTTTGGGTTCATCTTGGCTGTAGCCATGGCCAGGCTCTTGTACTCCCAAGGTGTATCCTTTAAGGCCTTTTAATAAATACCTACTTTAATCTTTTAACTCTGTCTAGTCTCTGTTGTAGGTTAACCTCTCAAGGCATCAATACTCTTCCAGTGCCTTCAAAGTGTTTGTCATATAGTGCTCCAAATTTTCTGCATCCTCAATAAAGCGGGAATCTGGACTGAAATCAACAATACAGTAAGTGAACAGGCTAATATGAAACTAAACTACTTGACTTGCCCACTTCTGCTACATAATGTAATTATTTATCAACAATGGACACTACCCTTGTTGTTTCTAAATTGAATGAATATTCATGTAACTGCCTTCAGGACTTTCAACTTGGTCATATATTTAAACAACAGAATTTGAGACAGTTTGGGTACTTATACAGACCCAAGATATACAATTTGGCCATTATTAATTCCCAAAAGATCATAGGCAATATAGCTAATAATACTGATTTTAAAAAAGAAGATTTGTTTCATTTCATATTTAAATGTGATTTTTAATTTGCGTGTCCAGGTTTGGTGTAAGCCTTATCTGACAATAAACAATTCTTACAATGGGGGGAAAAAAATGTCACCTTAAAAAAAAAAAAAAAATAAAGATAATCCCAAAATGTTTATGAGAGTTTCAGAGAGAGAACTCTTGGTGAAAGAAACAAAATGCATAGTAGAGGCTGTCCCTTGTTTTGGGCTTCCCTCCTGTTCTTTAGGTCTGTGTCCTGAGAAGCTGCCTGTGAATATCCTGTGTCCCTACTACCCCCTTGGTCTGGGTGGCAGCAAAGCCTTCTGCCTTTTGTCCTTGTGATTTTATGCCCTGCTATTGCAATTTGTTCTCTCTTCATACTGTCCCCAGTGGTTATACTACAAATCTCCATGCCAATAAGAGCTAAAAGGATAAAATTCATATCAAAGTCAAGAATAAACACCTCCTAAAGAGGATTTTATCACCAGGTAGGGAAGTCATCACATTTGATCATTGACTGCCTGCTAAGTTCTTTACAATTCACAAAACAGATTCAATGGAGACTCTCACACACAAAGGATTTGTCATAAGAAAAACAGAACCGAAACTCAAAAATGTCAAACTGTTGTGAAGAACTGAAGAATTCTCTCCTGTTTGAAAGCACAGTGTGGTAATGGCAAATTGAAATACTTATACAGAGAAGCACCTAAAAAATCTTTGCTTGCCCTCACCTGGAAAAACATTCATGCTGCAATGTGAAAGGACTGCAGTCAGGGAATGCAAAGAGACACTGAATAACTGAAGTTTTACCATCATCCCCAAAGAGGAAAATTAGAAGATACTTGCTTTTCTTTCTGATAAATTATGCTGATAGCTGAATACAATATGAAACGTGCAGAATTCAGGTTTTGTAATGCAGTAGCTGAACTACAGAACTGCATGATAGGATAATAGAACTTAGAAATTTTTCTTATTCAACCTATAAAAGACAATAATAGCATAAATACTTTCATCCTCATAGAACATGAATCATCTGTCCAAGGCTACATTGGATACTAATTAATATATTCCTCTTCTGTCACCCCTATGCAATATTAGCAAGACTTCATGATAATAATTAAGTGAAAAAGATGCCCTGTGAAATCTTTTCTAAGTATTTCAGATTATCAAAGATACCAGTAGCTGTAGCAACAGTGGTACTGGCAAGACAGCAAATGAATCAAACTTTTTCACTCTCTGCATTACTGTGAAATTTGAATTGGTTTAATAGTAATTCACTTTTTACCTAGCACGCTCTCTGCACCTTGTGTAAGGGTTAATTATGGATCCATTTTATAGGCCCTAAAAAGCAGCATCATTCATCTGCTTCCTGCAATAGCACAGCAGTTAATTTATTCAGTGCAAAAATGAAAACTGAGCATTAACATACATTGAATGATAGAGAATGATATAACCAAAGTCTAATTTTATAGTTTTTATGGTTTGCATGGGAAAGAGTAGAAACCTTACAAATTCCCTTTTATGGATAGCTATGTCTTTTTTTTAATCAAATCTAGATTGAATTTTTTACAGCTGAAGTGCTAGTTACTTGTGATGAAGCCCACCTACTTGAAACATCTATTTTAGGAAGAGACTTATCACTTGTTGTTGTGCCTCTCTTTCTCTTGACTATGGATGAAGCATAAGGGAATATTCATCTAAAAATGAGACATCTAATCTGAGCTAAAGTTAGGCCAGAGGAATCCTAGGATAACTACCTAAATATGTAGTATCATTTAGTGCTTAAAAAAAGAAGTCATATTGGAAAAATGGAGCACAAGAGACAGGCTTTTACATTACATCTCTCAGCAGATATTAGGCATCCTAACACCTTTGGAAGTAAAAAGGCTTCAGGAATGCATCCAAAGCTGACTTGTGACACCTACAAATATGATGTGCATTAGGTTGGGTGATATGGGTATTATAAGCCTTGAAGACAAAGATAAATAGAGATTGCAAATAAGTCTATAAAGGTATTTTACAACACTCTGACGGCATAGCCACTCAGAATCTATTAACATTTTGTATAACTGTGGGTATGTGACCAACAAATGGGAAAAGAAACACAGATGTATTTTCACACAGAAGACACACAAGTGACAAGAGTTGTCAAGCAAAGAAGATAAATGGATTGCAAATTGGTGGGACATCTACCTGAAGAAAGAAAAATGGGGATAAGTGGTATGGGGAGAAAGAGAATCCATGTTTTGGGAGCAGAGAGCAAATAGTATAAAAATGTCAGGCCTTTCCATATAAGGAACATCAGAGGAGAAAGAATAAATGGCCTGGCACTCTCTCTTTTTTTGTTTTTCTTTTCTCTTTTTTTTTTTTTTTTAACCATTGGGTACTTGGAAAGCAGCATTTGCATTTCTGAAACAAAGATTACTGGATTGATGCATATTGCAGACTAACAAACTTAAACCACAGAGTCTAGGCTTAAAGTGTCAATAAACTGTGGTCACAGGGAAGCATGTGGTAGAATGACACCATTGATAGGATGGCCATGCTGCTCAGTGACAGGTAATGAGATACACATAAGCATACACATATTTTGAGAAAGATGAAGAGGCACACAAAATAATACATTCTTGTTTTGTACAGCCTTCCAAAAACTTTTCTAAAGCAACTGATGTCTTAGTTAAGAAGCTGAACATAAAGCTCAGTGATCTGGATCTTGCTATTGTGTTGTGCCTTAAAATACTAGTCAGTTTAAAAATCAGTGAGGCTTTATTAAACACATTTTTCAAACAGTTGCAGCTCTAGAGAGAGTGAATTCCACATCCCTACTGTTTACATATTTCCACTTTACTATTTATTTGCCTTCATGTTTTGTGATCATTCATAGCTGCTAACACAGAGATGCCAGAAACAGTCACCTCCCTTATCATGTACAGGAATAAAAGCTCTTTTTTTACTCAAAGGTAATCTTTCTTTAAGAAATCTGACAGCAGCACTATCCTGACCTAGATGACCTGTGACTGAATAATTACTAATTAACAATTTTTTCTATCTTATTATCATCACACTGAAGGATAGATAAGAGACTGCAATTTTTGCTGCACTTCTCTGCGTTCGGTAAAACCTATTATCTTAGTCAATTGTGTTACTGAAAGGGAAGGAACATCCATTTTCCAAAAAGAAATGGGAAGACCAGGCCAAAAGGCCACAACTCTAAGTTGTGTTTACATTAATGACCCAGTGTGAAAATAATGAGAACTGATTCAACAGGAAGCAGGAAACAAATGTCTCATGATGTTCTTGTTGCAAGCAAACATGTTAGGCAATGTATGCATCAGGGGATTAGATATCACTGTGGTGAAAGTGTAGAGGACTTATACATCATTAACATCATATTTTAAAACAAAATGTACCAAATTCACTCATCACAAAACCTTTATATGCTAAAATAGTTGTGAGTATAGAATGTTTTATGACCAGATTTTGGTCACTGGTGATTCACACTTCCTGGTGTTTACACTGCTTATGCTTACTTAAAACATTTATCCATTGTGTCTGCTTATCCTGTGACACTTTTATGAAGTACTTGTATATAGTTGTTAGTTAAAGCTAGTTTAGAATGCTTATATTTAGCTTCAAGGCACATTATTAGTAATTTTTTCCTGCTTAGTGGAAATGCTTACAACTGATAGATGTCACAAGTCTCCTTGGCTGCACTGCAATTCAAACAGTGCAAATAAAAACTCCAAGAGTTTGAGGTAAACATGAAGACTTGGTTTTCTGGTCGCTATGCTAAATTATGAAGATTTAATGCCAATAATAATTTTGCCCTGAAAAAATTGTTGTCACTAGGTGCAGCCTCACTAGATGCTGCCTGGATATGGTAAATGCAAAACTGCAGTTTCATTGCCTTGAAATAACAATCCTACATTTTTGATCAGTGCTGTAATTCCCTCCCTCCACCAAAAAAGGAAACTAATCATAAAGCACCAGAAACATTCTTATGTTCATTTTTTATTACTTTAAGTATGTAGGAATTATAGTCGACAGGGAAAGCAAGGTTGCTCTGTAATTAATTTTTTATAGATACTGCTTCACTGGTCCTAGCTCAGCTCCCTGAGTCCTATCAAAAAGCAGTGTCCATGAACCACAGTTTGGAGTGTACTGCAAAGTCTGAGGTTGTTGGGTCCTTTCCAGCAGATGGTATGAACAGAAATTTGCTCATGTGTTAAATCTTTCTATTTGGTGTCATAACTCAGTCATTCCTCTTAAGGTTTTCCTTATGTTGTGCTTTAACCCCAGACAGCAAGTAGCAGGCAGCTGCTCACTCATTCCATTCCACCTGGCCCTCATGGGGAGGAGAGAGAATTGGAGGGAAAGGATAAAGCTCATGGTTTGAGAGAAGAGCAATTTCATTATTGAAACAAAAAATAATAACAACAATAACAACAACCTGATCATACCAACAATGACAATAATAATTGTAGGACTGAGGAGAGAGAGAGCAGCAGAACTTGAGAGAATCTAATGATGTACAATACAATTTTTCACCTCCCCCTGACTGACAGCCCACTACCTAGCAGCAATCATCCCCTTTTATTGGTAGTCTATATACTGGGTGTGACATTCTGTGTTATGGAATATCCCTTTGGCCTGTTTGTGTCACCTGTTCTGGCTGTGCTCCTTCCCATCTTTTTGTGCAGCTCCTCCCTGACAGAGCACAAGATGCTGAAAAGTCCTTGACTTAGGATAAGCACTACTTATCTGCAAGCAAAATCCCAGTGTGTAATCAGCATTATTTTCATAATAAGTCCAAAAAACACAACAGTGCACCAGCTACTCAGCCAAAAATAAACTCTCTGCCATCCAAAACCGAGACATCCTGGGATTTATGTGAAGCAGATTGGCTACAGAATACTGCTTAGAAGTGTATGTCTCTAGGCTCAAGATAAACATATTTTTTCATATCTGATAGCTTTTTTGTTAGAGAATATATCTAGATATGAATAGAGCACAGATCTTTCTAACGATCAATTGCCCTTGTGCAAAGAATCAAGCAAGTCTTTGTCAATAAACCAATATACCTGCCTAAAAAAAAAAGCCCTATGTTGACCTGTCCTGTCACATATTGTTTCCCATCTTTTCCTGAGTACAAGAGAGATATTCATTAGACGTACACTAGTAAACCAGTAAACATTCAGGAAGCCAAAAAAAAACCAAACCAATAAAAAACCATCCATACTGAGAAAAAGCTGTAAAACAATTCTGTTCAGATCTCTATAAATCCATAAATCCATTAATGTTGATTTTGATCTTCTGCTGCTGGAGCTGCCCTTACACTTTGATTTAATTTTCAAGCTTTGCTGCCCTTGAGGTTTTCTTATAGGAGTAGCATTTTATGACATAATTTATACAGGTATCTGCATTCCTTGACAAGGTATTTGTGGCAGTCCACCTGGGAAGCAAATGTGCCTGGAGCAATTCTGCAGCTAGATAACAGACACATATGGGACATCCCAGACCAGGGGTTTCAACAACTTGCTGAATGCTTCCACTCTGTCTGAAGTATACTCTGAGTTTTTCTCATGAAGGGCTCGGCACTTAGACAGCTTTCCCCTTACTCTTATCACCCCTCGCTGTAAGTCAAACATACCCATATTACACCCACTTTTTACTGATATGGGTATGCATTGTTAGAAAAGCCAACTTTGCTTCTGAAAACTCACACTGGTATTTTAATAGGCAATAATCATTAAAGTCAATCCTACCTTAGAAATGGGTTGAGTGCCTTGGAATTCCTTCAAGCTTCTTTTGGCTCTGTCACCGTCCAAAACATATTCTGAAGCAGAAACAGGACTAAGATCAGAGTTTTTTCACAGTATTCAGGAGAAATGCTTACAGGACTCAATGCCTGAAATACTAAATTTGTTGGAGAACACATCCCTGCCATAATACAGAAAACAAAAAACTCTCCCAAACTAAAATTTCATTCTAAACACATTCTAAAATTAAATTTATTTGCATTCATAACACTGGAAAATATTATATTTTTCTTCCTACAGTCAATAATTCTACTTGTCCCAATAAATCCAGCTAACTTGACATGGGACACTTGTTTACCCCAGCACAACATGGCAACTTGAAAGAATGAGTATGCCAAGCAATTATTCATAAAACCTTTTTTTGTGCCGTCCAGATAGGAAATATCTCTTCATCAGAGAAGAGAGAATGCCAGAAGCTCATAAGGTCAGTGCTGCCTTTCTATTTTTTTTTTTTTCATTTTTAAAGTAATTCTCTTATATATAAAGCTTGTTGGTTTGGCATTGATACAACATGTGCTCTTATGATATAGAGAGAAAATCTGTCTGCTTGTCTCAGTGTTTATATTTATATAGTCACTGCTCAGCCCTAAAGCTGTTCTTCAGATCTCTAGCTAAAATAAATGCCACACACTGCTGAATTATTATAAAAATAATTCTGTTTATTTACAAATATGACAACAAGCTGGTAACTTACTGAGATTCTTGAAAGGATTTTCAGTCTTTACAGAGATATGTTCCAGCTAGCCTATTTCCACTCTCCCTGAATATCATATTCTAAATCCAGCTATTAGCCACTTGCCAATAGATGTGTCCAGTCTTAGTAGCTATGTATTATGATGGATATAAAAGACATTATTAAGTATTGGAAAAAAACTCTTAATGAAAAAAAAAATGCTCTATCCTTTCTCACTTTTTATGACTGCACTTGGCAGCAACTTTTATCTTGTCTTCCAGGGTGTAGTAGAATTACAACATGGTGAGAAAATAAGAGTAGAAATTGAGAATGAGATTTAAAATTAAATAGTATATATTGAGACTGTAATATGATAACAATGAAATGCAGCATATTTTTGCTTAATGCCAGTGTTTTACTATGCAGCAGCAATTTTTGCAAACTTAACAAAGAGGATCCATCTCCCAACACAAACATTTTCTTTCAAAATCTGCAAAACCAGCACAATGTTTATCAATGCACAAATAAATACAAAAGCAATCTCTTCTGTTTAAAACAAAGGTATTTGTTCTGTGCTTCTCTTGGGTAATTAACATGAGCAAGAAGAAATTGCTATGAGAGAGAGTAAGAGATAGAGCACATGAGATTGGGAAAAAATATCTAATGATTGAATTATTGTTTCCTTAAATGTTTTGGAATATTCAGTATAACTTTGTCTACAGGTCTACATCTGACTTGTTCCAAAATATTTCAGGCAGTGAAATAATTTCATTAAATATTTCCTCATGGTGATCCTGACCAATGATCCTGATCAAGGTAGACTAAATAGTTTTAATGTATATCAGCCACTATTGATAAATCTCTTCTGCAGTAATTGTCACGTAATATTCACATTTTTAAACAGGTGAAGAAGACCTCTCAGACAGTAAGGTAAGTAAAAAAGAAGAGAAGGAACATACTTCTGACAGCTTTCTTTCCCCTTTTTTTCTAACCAACTTGTATAAATTATCAGCACATGTACGTTGTCTGAAAAAATATGTGAAGTGTTATTAACAGTTATGAACATAAATGAAGGATAGTAATAAATCTACATACAAAATTTCTATGTTGAGTAAAGGCATATTTACAAAAGCTTTGTCCAATGTTCTTCAAAACATAGAACTTTCCAAAGGATTAAAAAATATCTATTCAGTATAAAAGCCCTTCAGGAGTTGAAACCATTTGGCCTTAAAGAAAGTGCAGGCAGCTCATTATGGAGTATATGTAGTTGAAAAGACATACAGAAATGCATGAAAGTTTATTTTCTATATGTAGCAAGATGGCAAAAGGTACATTCTCAATTTATAATGAAGGCATTTCAGCGGGTATAAAGGAGGGCCTTTTCCTCCAGAAATTATTATTAGCATGCAATTATTATTATTATATGCAGAAATCACATAGGAGCAGTGACTACATTGCATTGGGTATTCTTATTTAGAACAAGTAACCAGGATCAATTTGAAAAGGTGAGGTGTACATGCGTAACATCGGTCACACATTGAGCTCTTTCTGGTGTTATAAATAAGGATATTATATTACACTGTCCGATAATATTAGTAAAGCTGTTTGATGAAAAGTAGAGATTTCCACCTAATGTCATGGGATTTTAGTAGATGGAATAATAATTCATCCTCTCCTTCTCTCTCTAATGAACTCATCACCATGGTACCTGACAGCCATATTAAAACCACAGAAGCCAGAAAAAGCAAAAATCCTGAACTGAGTGGTTCCTCAGCTTTTGCCTCCAGCACTGATTTATGCCTTGAATGTAAAAATGTAGTAGATAGATTTAGATTTTCTTCTTACATTTTCCCACCCAGCTCCCCTCTTTGCACAAACTGGAATTACAATAGAAACATCTTGCCTTGGCGTGTGACTTTGTGCTGCACACCAGGAGCCCACACTCGGGACAATATCAACAGCTGCAGAAATTTTGGTAGCTTCTGCAGAGAGATTTGCTTCCTCTCCTCTTCCAAATTTAGGGGATTTCTACAGATCTCAACTCTGTAAATTAACAAGCAGCTCTTTTCATAATTCAACTCTACCAGTGCAAATGTTAAATTGTTGAGACATCGTGTTAATCTTCTAACGCTGAAAGAAAATTTAAGAAATAATTGCCCACAGGACTCAGGAAAGAACAGATGAATTACTGTGAGATGTAGTTAGGAAAAAAAATAAAGAATAATGCTAGTTACTAAACTGAACCCTGGAATAGAGGTGGTGGAGAAACAGATATCCCATGCATTTTTAAATTAGTTTCCATATTATCAAATAATTAAACAGTCTAACAATAAAATTGTACTCATCTAACAAAAGAAAACAAAAGCTTTTTATTTTTTCCCTTTTAGGTGGAGTTCAACACCCTAATTGGATCTCTTTGGCCTATTTAGATCAACACTCTAACTGTCCTTCTAAGGAACTTTGGATGCTTTGTCCAGATTAGAGTCTTCTAGCAAATGTGTATCTAAAATACGTGATGACCACAGATACCCAATAGTCCAATAGAAATGAAAAAATGTAATGTGTAAGAAATATATTTTTCTCTCCAGAGAAAGGAATATGAGGGTAGTAGTAATTTAGATTTGCTCTTTCTTGTATAAAACAACTCAAGTTTTCCATAGCATGGCAAATAAAATCTGAAATAAAATATGAGAAGGGACATACATTTAAGTTGCTGCAACATTTTTCAGAGAATTTCCGAGATAACAACAGTCTTTGTGTGGAGAAAGAGGAAAGAAAAAGCCTTTTGACCACACTAGAGTACAGAAAAAAGCAGATACAGTTTAAAAAGAAGACAACATTATTTCCTGAATGCCAGAGATAGTAGGGGAAAACAGATGCCCTGGGATCTGCCCTCACATCAGCAAAAACATCAGGCTTTCAGCCACAATAAATTACTGGTGTTAGATTAGCTTCAGAAAAAAAAAAAAAAAAAACAACCAAAACCAAAATAATATCACTTATCTGTACTTGTAGGATTCAAACCGGATTTTCCAAAGTGGCAGGAAATGTCATCAGCACAATGAGTCAGCATCAGAAAGTTAAGAAGTGCTTGTCCCAAGGTCCCACTAAAAGAAGATCACATACATCTCCTAATTAGGTCAACTTTTCATCTCTGAGGTTGAAATTATTGATGGTATAAAAGAGATCTGACTACCTAACAGTTTATTTGGCTAAAAACATGAAGTATAACTTCTATAAGTGTTTAGACCTATACTAACAAGGAAGACAAAACATATAAAATATGGTAAGGTGTTATTTTTACAATAACTTATATCAATTTACACCTTGGTTGTTTTAAATGAAAAAACATATTCAACTAGTATGACACTTTAATTTTTCTTTTGATGGGATTATAAAAATGTAAAACCATTTAAAACAATTCTGTGACATAATTCTGATGTGAAAGAGTGACATGGGGAAACTTACTAGTTTGTGTGTTTTCTATATCTGGACCTGCCATTCCTCAGCTAAATTTAGAACACAACTGTAGAAAATCATTATGGACAAGTTTTAATTTGAGATTTAAATAAAGAAATATTAATTCATGTCAAAGCTGCAAAATGTTGAGGGGTTTTTTATTTGAGCTTCTAAAACATCAAACTTTTTACTTTTACAACTGAGGACTTCCTTTATGTCTTTACTGATGAACCCAATTGGAATTTGGAAAAACCTACGAGAATTTCAAAGCCAAAATTAAAAATTCTATTTGAGAGTTCATAGATACAGAAGTCTGTAGGCTTGTATGTAATCTCTGTAACTTTCTTATATAACAGTAACCATTCTTATATAATGTTTAAGAACCCAGTGCAGCAGATTTTGATTTTATAAACCACAGAACAGGCTTGGGTCTTGCAGTTAAGGAGACTTACTGATATTCCTACAAATTACTATAATTGTAGCTTTTAATTGAATGAGAGCCTGCTGAAAAGAGACAAAACAGGTTGGAGATGTGCAAAGTAAACAGAAGCTTGCAGAAATACAGGCTTTTTGAAAAGATTCACTGTTATTGCCTCAACTACTTTAAAAACAGACAAATGTACAAAGAGCTAACATATGTAAAATCTTACATTAAAGTGAGATTGCCTCATTTAGAAGCAGTAATACAGCAGGAAAGCAGCCTGCAGCCAGCAAAAGTGCTGCACAGTGGGAGGCTTATCCCAGCAAACAACAATTCACACCTGTTAATTACTCTGAATTAGCTTGCACACAATGCTGGGCATGGAATTTATCCATTGTTTGGAAGCAATACCAATGTAATCTCTTACACTATTGTTATAAGTGAAATTAAAACTTAACATGAGTCATTTCCTTTCATATCATCAGTTAACTCATCAAAGCATTTGCCAGAGACCTTAAAGATCCAGAATGATAAAGCTGTGTAAATAATATGTATTTCAGGCTTGCTGACAATTATGGTAAAGTTGTTGATGGTAAGATTGCCTAAACACTCTATTTCAGGTAAATTACTATTTATACCATCATTAGTTACTTAAAGTCTAAAATACATGTTTGCACCAATAATAATTTAAAAAAAAAACCAACTCACTGAAGTTTTACTTACAATTCAAACATTTTCTAATTAGAAAATGTCAATTAAATTTGAAAGTTTTAAAACAACGTTTAAGTAACTTGAACTCTAGCTCAAATCTAACTATTTAATTTGACACACTTGAACAACTTAAGGCATTTACAATTTCCTTCTAGTTTTTCATGCTAATGCTTGGATAAACTCAAAACAGAAGGCATGAAATATTTTGGGAATTCTTGCTTTATCAAAATTATTTAATTAAAAATACTTTTTCTACCTGTATCTACTTGTCTACCTAAAACATTTTTTGAGCAGCATTAGCAGTCCTGTCCTTACTACTAAACAGTAACACATTCACTCTCCCAGCAACTCTGTAGGTGGTTTTTCAGTACAGAAGAATTATAAAAATATTGTCTCTGCTTTTTGTGCATTCAAAGACTTCAGGCTGAATAAACTCCCAGGCATTCTGCACATTAAAAATAGTAGACTATATAATCATATTGAGAAACTCTTTAAGACAAATAGAAATCTTAAAGGAGAAAACACACTAATAAGGATTTGATAAAAATTTTATATTTTTATATTTATACAGAGACTCTGAATATGAAGAAGACTGTTCTGATTTTTTTAAGAGTTAAAAAGCTCTGAAAATACAAACCAAATGACAAAAAAACACAGCAACATCCAGGGGTTTTGGAGGAGGTCAGTAGGGAGAAAATTTAGACATACCATCTGTCCTCTAAAAGCATTAATATTTCAAGATGATATAGTTTATGCTGGTCTTTTCTCTTTCCACTGAAAGCAGATATTTGCACATTTGGAGACTTATTTATCTTTATTTGAGATTCCATCTGTATTGACATCCATTTTGCTTTAAAAGCAATTTCCCAGTGATTTTAGACAATCTCAATAACCTAAATTACATAAGATCCTTAGATTTTAGTGCTCGAGGAACAAGAATTCCTTTCTGAAATGTTTATACTTCTTAATGTATTTCAGATGTCCACAAAAAAAATGAAGGGATCCTGGGCAATATATTCTCTTTTGGTTTGGTTTTGCCCTTCATGTGAACAAGGAGTTCAAAGGAGTAAGCCTGGTAGTCAAAGTTCACAGTCACTATGATTTCTTTTGTCAAATAGCTTTTTGCTTGTGTAACTAGCAATGAAAAGGCCATTATCTGTTATTAAACACAGAATGATTGAGGTTGGAAGAGATGACTTGAATTCTTCTTTTCCAGACCCCTGCTAAAGCAGGGTCAGTTACAGCATGCTGCCAAAGACTGCCAGTCAACTGTTGAATATCTCCAGGGATTTAGATTCCACAATCTCCCTGGACCTTTTCCAGTGCTCAAATGCCCTTATAATAAAAATGTTTTATCTCACAATCAGGTGTATTGTCCTGTGGCTTTATTTGTGCTAAAGTTGGTCAGCAACAGGTGATCAAGTTTGTTCAAGTTTGTTTTCTGAAATATATTCAGAAAACCTTAAAGTGGTTATAATTCCAAGTGTTCTTCTGCAATGGTGATGAATTGGGCTTGTACTTGGCCATATTTATAAAATGTTCAATTATACTCATTGAAATTCCCAATGCTAATAACTTTTCATGGTGCAACCCACATGTATTAAGTAGTACTAATGTACTACTAATTAGTACTTCTGTACTAATGCCTTATTGATAAAGCAGGGTATAAATTGATAAATTGATCAGTGGTATGACTAAAGGTGAGGTTTGCCTGTGGCACTGATGTCAGAAAAACTTAAAAAGCCTCACAGTGATTACGAGTAGGTCTTGCAGTCATGACAATATGGTGCCAGAGCAATGGAGCTGTAAAGAGTTCCCAGGAGAAAAAAAAATACATTTTTATTTTGTTGACAATTACTTCCTCAGAAATATTCAAACAGAAACTATAATAAATTACAAGGTTAGATAATAACTTTGTGGTGGCTGATAGGATGAAAATACCACCTTGGATTAGCTTAGAATATTATAATGTTTAAAAATATACTCCTGAGAGTAATTTATGTATGTAAATTATATTATAATGTGCTGAACCAAGACCACCAGGGACTTGGGCTGCTGACTGGCTCGCACACCATATGAAAGAGCCCTGCTTTAAGGTCAACAGTTTTGGTGACCCAGATTGTACAGCTATAAAGCCTTGAATGGATCATCCTACTGTGCCAAGCAGTGGAGAATGGGATCAGGAAGGATTCCAGTGCCCACCAACCAGTTTATAAGGTGCTTCACCTCTTTGTCTCCAGTGTCCGGGTGGTAAGTGACTCAAAGGTGCAATGCTCTGGAGACATGAGCAAGGACAAAATAGCGGTGGATTCCTTGACTGGCAAGTATATTTCATTTCTCCTATGAGAAATAATTAAGGGTGTGCACAAAGAAAAGTGGTAAAATAAATTTTTCTCTACCCAGCAGCTGCTTGATATCAGAGGAAAAGGCACCTTGTTGATGCATTAGAGCAGAGAGTGAATATGTGGTACAAAGTGGTGGAAGCCCTTTTTCCCATGTAGATGCTCAGTCCTGAGGGAACACGAACCTTTGCTGAAGAATTTGGAGCTGAGTGCAAGTGATATAGGGTATATACATATATATTTTTTAATACATATATACACAGAAAAAATACAGGTGCCTTTAAGTCAGGCAGTGAGGTCAGAGGGTTGACCACTTTTTGCACATATTAAATTTACTACTTCAGACTTGTTAAATTGGAAGTTATGTGTTGGTTCACATCAGGAGAATCCTGGAGGAAATTATCAACTTTTGGAAACTATCATACTGCCTCAAAGACCTGGTTGAGGGGAAATGCAGGCTATATTGAATGTCTTTAGAGTGCAGAAGACAAAAGAATAGTACTAGTAAGTTGAAAGGATATACAGAGGTTTTGGGGTTTGAAAGGCATCTCCTTTTGACCTGAATCAATGTGCTCTTTGTAAGCAGCTAGGACATTGGAAAAATTAATGCTCTAACAGTGAAGGGAAGGATCAATCAGAGGAAATTAATGTTACAGTGCTGGAGGATTCTGACAATGACTGAGGAAGACCAGGGGAAAATATAATGGCATCCCCAGTCAATCCTCTAATTCCAGTAAAGCTGGGAAATTAAACAATAGATTTTTTTTTTAATATAGATAGAAGAGCCAGTAATAACTAGTTGTAAGAGCCCACTAAGTAAATACCAATTGTTGCAGTGATAGGAATAAGAACTTTGTGGCCATTCTTACAACCCGTAAGATATACCATTGGACGTATTAAACTGATTTATGAGTTTTTACATTCTATGTATGAATGTCCTCTTCCATTGTTAAGATGAAATTTGTTATGCAAGTGATATTCTCAAATAACTTGTGAAAACTCTGTATAGATACACATCCCAAAAGAAATGCAATGAAAGGCTCAGATCTACTGACTAATGGGCCAGACCTTGGGAGAACCTGAGGATGATATCCCTGATGTGGCATTGAATATGGTAATTCCCTGGGTATCAAAGAACCAGGTAAAGAATGTGACTTCACTTAAAACCAGGTGACTGGTTGAAAGAATGTGACTTCACTTAAAACTCAAACTACTAGCAAAGCCAGTGAGGGCAAATCAATATCCTATTAGACTGGAAGCACATAAAGGATTGGAGTCCATGATAAATATTTGAAGTATGGATTGCTTAGATAGTGTCAATCTGGATTTAATACTCCTACTTTACCAGCAAAGAAGCCTCATTTTCAGGAATACAGACTGTTACGGGACTTAAGAGTAATACAACAACTAACATGGATATACACTCTATCATACCAAACTCCAGGTCTCACAAGCATGGAGCTGGCAAGGAGAATCTCATTCCTCAACCTGCTGGTCATGCTTTTTTTGATGCAGCTCAGGGTATGGTTGGCTTTTTGGATTGCAAACACAGATTGCCAGGTCATGTTAAGCTTCTTCTCCACCAAAACTTCAAATCCTTGTCCTCAGGTCTCCTATTAGTCTGTTTTTGACACAGCCTTTATCTGTGCTTGGAACTGTGCCAATCCATTGTTAAAAACATTTGTTAAATAATTCTGAGTTCAAATTTGATACACCTAAACTCATTATTATTACTGATTTTTCTTTCAGTTGTCCTTTGGTTTTCTGTCTCTTCTGATAAGATGCCTAGGACAACAGCCTGATAACTTTCAGGGTTTGGCTCCAGATATGACCTGAGAAAGTAGCAGTACTGTGGCATCTTAAAACAAGGCGTTTGGTGGATGCCCTTGAATGGGTGCATTCTCAAACTCTGCATGGTGCTCAGCATCACTTGCACAGCACTGACCTTGCAGGTTTTTCACAGCAGCTTGCTGTCTTTGTGCTTGGGCCATCATGGATTGCATTTGTGTGATGAACTCTGAGACCTTTGTCAAAGAACACTGCATCAAAAAGCACAAAATCTGCCTACACATCTCCAAAGAAACCTAAGAGACTCTTAGGTTTCCTGAGGTTAAACCAGTTTACATTAGTTCTGAGTGTTTTGCAGATTGTCACTTATTCATCTCAATAGGGTGCAGATAGTGCTGGATGGCCATCTGTCCCTTGTTTCAGCTGCCAGCAATCAGCCACTTGGCAGGGCTAAACAAAGAATATCGCCATGATATTTAAAGACATACTGGACATTTTACCCTGAGAATCCTGCCAGCAGTTCTATATTTAGAAAGCATTTTAGTTAAAAGAAGACTGAAAGTAAGTGGAGTGCTTCAGAGTCAAATGAGTCTGAAGAATAAGTGGAAATAAACATTGAAGCTTTTCAAGGAGCTTAAAAGTTTAGTAACTTCATTTAAAATGCATTTTTGTTCTTGTATTTTACAAATAAAGACAAATGCATAATTAGATTATTATTATTAAATGAGTGTATTCTCCTACCTAATTTTCAAAATAGTATGAACTGGCATGACATATATCTTCAAGAATCTTCTGACTCAGCAAATCTTCCTTCCAGAATGAAATGGGGGTAAATCTGAACTAGATCAAACACTAACCAAACAGTACAATTGATACTATTTTTTGTTTCCAAATATGCAAATGGGATAAACAACAAACTTTCTTCACACACACTGAAATAAAAGTCTTCAAAATACTACTGAACACTGTTGAAATTTCAATAACTACTTGACCATCATCACATAATCCCAAAGAGCAATGTTTTATTTTTGAAATTAAAGAGAAATGTATTCCTCATTGCCCCTCTGAGTTCCAAACCCCCCAAAAAATTGGATAACCATGCATTAATGAAAGATACAAAACTTTCTGGTAGCTGGCAAAAACCACAAAGCAAATACATTGAGGACTCACCATCCAGTGAACGTTCACCAGCAGAGGTTTTAAGGGACCACTATGTTGATTTAGCCATTTAAGTCACTTTGGTCTTGAATAGACTTCATCAACATTTTCCATGGCTTATCCAAAACATTTCTTGAACAAAAGCTGCCTATGACTCACTTAAAAAAAAATAAAATAAAAACAAGCCCATCCAAGAGTTTCTCTTCCTACAATATTACAAGTATTTAAACACATTTTCCATTAAGTTCTGATATAGTTTAAATTTCTTTCCCCAGGCACATGTGGCAGCTGATAAGCATAACACACTATGCTATGTTACTACAAAAATTATTTCTTTAGCAAAGGAAACACATATATAACGACCTGTAGCTTAAATTTCCTTACTATCCTGGACATGTCTGAGAATTTTTGTTAAATTCTGATGTAAATAATTTTTGCTCCTGAAAGTTGCTATTTCTATCACCTACTCTGATCAATCCTGCAAGGGAAAAAAAGTAATTCTTACTTTCTTTTCTTTTCTTTTTATTTTTCTTTATTTTATTTTTAATAAAAATGTTAATTCTTTATTTTCTTCCTAGTCTTAAAAGGATTATGTAAAATTATCCTTGTTTTTTGTCTTTTCAAGTTGCAGCAAACCATGTTAGAGCTTTTACAGGCATATGATTATGTGATCAAAGTTATCAAGGAAATGTAACACTGCTTAGTCACTAAAAGAATTAACGCAAAGGAACCACAATTCCTGTTCATCAGTTCAACTAATGTACAAAAATCCCTTAATGAAAAAGAAAAATCAAATAATTTAAACCCTAAAACGGTCCAACAGATTGTACTTATACTCTAACAGCATTAGGATGATTATGGTGGTTGATGGTCCAGAGAACATAGGTTGAAGTTTTAAGTGCAAGACTGATGAGCAGTAAGTTTCAAGCCCGTTTTGATAAAGTGATGCATCATTAATGTATATTTGCTGAATATAATCCTTTGAGAAGATTTAAATTTTGATGACAAAATTTGAAATCCTCAGCCAATTTAAAACTTATGAGACATGAAATTAGCATTAGAATGAGTCTGATTTCAGACTCTTTTGAGTGATGACAGTATCAATTAAAACCAACAGAAATAATCATGTAATCTTATTTAAAAACCCAACAAATCTTTAGGTATGAAAAAAAATGTTTGTACCTTAAGTTCAGAGAAGGCAATGGAATTTTAGTTTGCTGTGACCCATGGTTTTAGCTAAATTAAAAGACTTCTATCTCTCATCTGAATTATTTTTTCTCTTGCATCATTGTAGATTAGCTTAAAATAACAAATTATAAGGTATGCTTTGCTACCAGCATAAAATGGGCTTTATTAGAATTAAATGCCATTTAAAATAGGGTGGTACAGACATTAAGTTTTTCAAAATACCTTTAATAGTAAGTAAAAGCAATAAATCTTATGAAATCTAATAAAACAGAGCAACTAGCATTTAGCTCTTAAGATTCACTATCACTGCTTGAACCTCCATGAACCAAATAGCCTTGGTTTGTGTACTGCAAGCATCAAGAACAGGTTTTAATGAAAGTTTTAAAAGTATGATGTCAATAGCTTCAGCAGGTGGCATATAAAGTTGTAGTGACATTCTTTCACATGCTGCTGAAACAAAATACATTAGAGACTTCATTTCTTGAAATTTTTGCACAGAAAAAAAACTACAGGAGAGCTGAATGGATTTTTCATGTGGATTTTTAAAATTAGTCAGCAGAAGGAAAGAGAAAATTGAGAGCTTTGAAATAAGACAGAAAATGAGAAATTCTTATGATATGATCATAGCTGCAATTTTAGCAATTCCACAACATAAAGGGGAAGAAAGGCCCTCATATAATGCAATCCACATTTGCATTCTATGAGATCTATTTTATTTATTTAAAAATAATGTCTAGAGATTTAAAGCTGTCAGATTCCCCTCTGCAATGATACCCATTCTAGTGGCATTTTCAGTAGCTGATTATTGCTTTCTAGGATTTTCCACCTAATCTATACAAGTCACAGGAGACTGCACATAAACCATGCCATATCAGAGGCTCTTGGCCTCCAGTCACCCCTCTTGCACCAGCTGCTTCGCAATCTCTGCAGTGGGAATGAAGGGTATGTGAATCCTGGGTTTGATTTGATCGGTGAACAGCCACAGCATTTACTGCATGAATAAATAACACAGGCCAAATTCATGCTTTGTCTAATTCCATTAGAATGAATGTGCTTACTCCAGGGATCAAAGTAGTTGGTGGGTAAGTGTGCACAAGGGCAGTAAATTATAGTGGTATCTGCCTTCCTGGAACATCTAAAATGTGAAATACAAAGAAATTTCATGGCAGGGGAGGAAAACAGTTTGAGTTATAAACAATGAACTAGACATTCAGTAATTGAATACTGCTCTCTTTGACAGTGTTTAGGACAAATGTAGGTATTTATGTTTATTTTTTGGCCATTTTTTTCTTCAAAAATACAAGAACTTCATTCTTGAAACAACAGAGGAACCATAAACCCATAATCACAGGAACGCACTTCATTGGGCTTACCTGTTATCAGCCAATTTTGGCATTAAACTCACACAACCTAGCCAAAATACAACAAATAAACTTGAATGTTAAAAAGCAAACTGTCCCTGAAACTTTAGTCTCACTAACTCAGTTAATAATTCTATAAATTCATGTAGCTTTTGATGCAGTTCCCATTCCAGAAACTTTCTGTCTTACATAGATGTGTGTGTGTATATACATATATATATATATATACATATACACATATACATACATATATATACACACATATATATGTAGGAAATACTGTTGGCTCATTTTACCAACAGTATAGTGAATATCAAGGCAAGACCTAAAAGGAGATGACCTCTACTTGCTTCTGAGATAGCTTGATCCAAAATGTGTTGGACTTGCATGAGAACTCTCATACAATGAAAGACTGGAAAAGACCCAAACTTACTTATGAAAAACTACTCGTCCCAACTGGGATTACTTAGACAACTGATTAGTGTCATACCTTCAATAACCTTTGAAAATGTTCCTAAGAATTGTTATTATTAAGCCCCGTTTAGGCTTTGACACTTGCATTTCATGTAACCTTAATTTAATCAAAAACAAAGAAAAATCCCTTTGGTTTCTTTCTTACCTGAGCTGCTGATCTTCTATAGCTTAAGGAGATCTGTCCTTCTGTCCTTTTACCTTCATCAGGCATTGCCAGCTTGGAATCACCACCTTTTTTCCACTGTTTGACTAATCTGAGAATTATGCACCAGAAGGCAGAGAGAAGGATACTGGCTGATTTTCATAAGATAAAACATCAAAAGTTGGAAAGAAATAGTTTTCTTCCTGTATTAAAGTTATGGTAAATTGACGTGGCAGAAACAAAGTAAATGAAACTTCAGAGCTTGCTCTTCAGAATTCCTTTTTGAAGAGGAGAAGGGAAAGGAGAGAAAGAGCAGAGATTTAGCCTGATATTAAAAGTATGGGAGGGCCAAATATTTTATCGGTGTAACTCAACTAGGTTTCAGTAGAGCTTTCTGTATCATTAGTAGCAGCTACATTTCAGACACACTAAGCACTTGGGCTATCCTGCTTTAGTTCCATAAGCCTAGAAATAGTAAATAGCCTACACCAGACACAGCTTATAGTTGAAGAGCTTAAAGTTTGAAGAGATACAGAAGTTACATAGTAGCAAAGGACCATAAACCCTCTTTATATTAGAGGCTGGAAAGGAGAACAGAGCTGCTATCATGCTAGTGCTGCATGAAAAATGGATTCTTGTCAGTAGGAATGAAAAAAGGCTACGATCTCCGCTAACTCAGAGTTCTTTCCCAGCTTTTTCCTCTGTCTAATCTGCCACTTCAAAATTTTATATTACTTTCAGTCCTCTGGACTTTGTTTAGCAAGTTTTTAGAACAACATAGCTTTGGATCATAAAATTTTAATTTTTATTGAAACTATTTTGGATTGGAAATTATTTTTGGACAGAAATATAAGTATACACTCAGATACATATATATATTTACATATATATATATATAGAGAGAGAGATATATAGATGTATTATTATGATTGAATTTGACTCAAATTATATGAAAGCATAACATTCCCTTGCTCTACTCTTTTATCATACTTCTAGTTTTAACAACTTTAATTCTGAGATTGGGAAAAACACAAAGAGAAACATCCTCATAATTTTTTATCTCATCTTATCTCCCTTTTTAGGTTTGTTTTCTCCAGTTTAATTTATTATCTTTAATAAATTACAAATTTATTAAATATAAACCACCTGCTTTTAGACTGAAAAGCACTGAAACCCTAATTGATTAGTGATCACCCGTTTCCATACTGCTTTTCTGTTCCACCTTTTGAGACTGTAATTGACAGTTATAGCAGGTAACCTAACAAAACAATTTTTTTTCATCTTTTGGGGACAAAAGATCCTAATGCACTGACCCTGCTTTAGAAAGCACAAGGAGTGTGAAAGACAGCTTTCAGATTAGGTGTGGTCAGCACCTGGCTGGCAATTAGATTTTTTAGTTGGTGATTTCAGCAGCTCTGTCATGGAGAACATGCTTTTGTATCCAGAGGAAATTCTTGTTTAATATGCATTTCAGATGTTGCTGCTTTTCAAAATTTTACGGAGAGGCATCCAGCATTAGTGTGTCTTTTAGCTCAGTCTCATTCTTCCTCTTCAATTTATTACAGTTTTATGGAAATTAAAAATGAGCTGTGCGAAGAAAGGGAGAAGAGATATTTTTGGAATGCTTTAATATCCTGTCAGCAAGCTCTCCAGACAGAGTTAAGAAATTTTGATAGGATGGATATTCTTTTTTCTTTCCTTCCATCTTGCTTACTAAAAATAAATCGTAGGAAGATACACAGTTTCACAGAAAATCATTCTGCAATAAAAAGCACCCATTATAAAGTGTCAATGGGTGTGCTAACATGCATAATTTACCTAGGGGGAGTATGCAATTAGAAAATTAACCTTTTATGTTTCTCTCCCTAATCAGGTGCAACAAATGACTACAGAATAACACATTAGCAGCTGTATTTACTGTATTTGCAAGCGATTAACAAGAAATTGATTATGCTTCAAAAGAGGAGAATTGAGTCTGTGTCTATGAAAAGCACAGTTTGAGATGGCATGGTGGATCTTCACATTCTTCCTTTCATTCTGGTAAAGGTGCATTACCAATACCAGACATCCTAAGGACATGTTCAAATACCTGAATTCTTCCTGCTTTCAGGAACAAATATTTTTGTCATGTCTTTCTACCATGGTGACTCCAACTTTGAAAAGGGCTATTTAATGCCAATTGTAATGACTTTTTTTCAAACAAGATTAATATTTTTCTATTAAGAAATGGATAGACACCAATTTCATTATGAAAGAGTAGTCTACAAGTAATAATGTATTTTAATCGCTATGAACTTTATCTCAAATTATTAAAGTAGCAAAATTACAGTCTCCGTATCTGGCTGCCATTATCCAGAATATTTCTGTTCCTGCATTGTCAGCCATACAAAACATCATGTGTCTGATGGTCTCAGAGGAATTTGGGATGACAGCAGGAGATACAAAGGCCAATAGTACAATCCTCTCTTTCAGCATGTTATACTTTGTGCTATCATCTATCAGAAATGACAAGGGCTATGAGAGGATTGTCCCCTTTTCCCACATATGGAAACAATGTGATTTCTGTCATTCTGAAGATTATTGCTCTTCAACAATAAATATACATATAAACTTCTAAGGGAATTTGATAGAGTTTCACTAGTAAGTGGAAAAGAGTCAGTTTTACAAGGAGCAGTTAGGCTCTGGAAGAAAAAAAAGATCTGTTTTGGAAGATGTAGGGATACCAGCATTAGAATAACTGAGAGTGACCCATTCCCCTCACAGCAAGGAAAAATTAATCATTAGGAAAAATGCTTTGCCAGTCACTCTTCAGAATGCCTAACATTTCACCAGTGATTTTTTTCCTTTATCAGAAAAAATTAGAAGACAGTAAAAAGCCAAACTCAAGATCTGAGCCTCTTTGACAGGGCTATGTAAGTTTCAATTTCCTTGTCTATCAACTTGGGATAGCAAGAGTCCCTTACCTCACAGTTGACTGACTGAATGCAGGAATGTTTAAAGTTTGTGCAATTATAATGGGGCTCAGCATCATAGGCATCTTTAAAAACTTAGAGAAATTTCAGTTCTATAGACAGTAGTTTTATTCAGACTTTTTTTCCTCTGTTATTCCTGGATAATACACCACAGAAATGTCTCTTTATACAGTTATCTGGGACACCTTTTTCTGATTTTGTACTTCACTCATGCTTATTCAGAGTTTCATTCTTGGGCGAAAAAAAGCTGAATCTGATTAGCTGGGATTATTCAAGAGAAGGACTGAAATGTACCTCTTGAAACGAGCTTTAGATTGTGCTCTTGAAGGTGTTCCACTGTGACTAGAAAGAGAGGGTTCAAGTGGCCCCTTTACAGGGTTAAGTTCCCTTGAAGGGAGAACCTCAAGCCCAAAATTTTAGGATTTTAGCAACTTGTTAATCAGTGAGGTTTAACATATATACGGTAAAAGAGCTGGGGTGACAGACTAGAGCAATTGTTAGAATCCCTAAAAAAGCACAGCAGTGAAGCACGACCACCTTTTCCTTCTCTTGTGACTCAGTTTTAAATATCAAGCAGCCACATTTGTGCTTTTCAAGGTTGCACATACAGACAGTGTGCTTCCTGATGGAAACTAGATAAAGACTCCTTGGGCAGCTTCATGCAGAGGAAGTGAAATTTTGTCCACTTTCCATCACTCTCTCCTGAGTGCAGCTGTACAGAAAGGCAGAGGTGGATCTTAAGCAGAGCATTTGCTGGTTCACTGACTTTCATTACAATTCTGCAAAAATGTTGGAATATATTCACCTCAGCACTGCGCAAATAGACTTTTAAAGACTCTACAAGTGTGCATAAGAACCTGCACCATCACAGAGTGTCTTAAGTACATGTTGTGTGGCACCATACACATATGTGTGTGATATTACATACATGCATGCATGTCTATACATGCTATTATCTCCCTGTGCTCAATGCTCAAAGCCAGCAATCTTCCTGTGCAAACATTAGATATATTCTACCTGATGACTGCAGATAAACATTGATCAGGATGTTGACAGACCACACCCCAAATATAGTATGACAGGCCTAAAATAAATCAATTTGGTTCTGTTACAGAATGTTTTTTCCCCTGGGACACCAAAAGTGAGATGTCAGAATTGTGTTCAATAATGCTCAAGTTATTTTGCTGTAGAGGACAGAAATAGTGCTTAAAAGGTGATCTTCTGGACTGTATTTTATAATCTTTGTGGGTTATGAGGAACTTTCACATTTTTCATCAGCAGGACTACAGATGAGTCATCTTATTGCTTTGGGTGAAAACAGAACTTTTAAAACTTGACTTAGTATGTTGTACTGATATGTATTTTTAAACTTAAACAAGTGCTTCAAATGTAGTTATTAAAGCAGTTGAGCAGATGCTGACCTGTTTTTGGTTTTACACTTACATAACAGAGAATATTACCTGCTCATATTGCTTTTGAAAGACAATGGGTGCAATCTAATTCATCATATAGTTTAAAGGTTAGCCCTGATGAACCGCTGTTTGCAAGGTTCTGAGGAAAATATAATAGCAACCTCTATCCTTCTGCACCTAAAAAGATAGGAATGCCTCCAGGGACTTGGATTACAAATTTAATTTTTTGATAATTAACCAAATCAAAGCAACAATATGCTTTAATGAGACATTACACAGAATAGTCATCAGAGTTTATAACTTATTTAGAAGCTTGTTAACAAATGAGCCATTCTGAGTGTTCTTACTACCCTTCATTATTTGAAGTATGCAATAAGAGTACAGTTCACATACAAGAACATAATTTTTAAACTTCTAATACCACATACATCAAGTTTCCCATCATTATATCAAAGTGCTATGCCTTTTTACTAGCAATAAAATCAATAACCTTGATAATAATTGGTGAGTATTAAACATTTTGGAAGTTCATGTAAGGCCTTCAGCTCATAATACCTTAATTTAGGTAATTTTGGCTTATTTTCTTTTCAGAGAAAGGTGATGAGTTGATAAAAACAAAACATATCGTGGGTTATTCATTTCAGTCCTATCAGACCAGAGAACAGAAACACCAATGGAAAAATGACACAAGAGTATTACCTAGAGTTGGGAAGGCATGGAAATCATCTAATTACTTCAAGAAAGGTTCACATGGTCCCAACTCTCAAGCCTATCTTGGTCTCTCTGGATGCCATTTCTTCCTTCCAGTGACCACTCCACATAGCTTGGTTCAGCAAATGCACTGGGCATGCAGTCAGTCCCACTCTCCCTGTCAATGACAATGTTAAACAGCATCAGTCCCAGGGCTGATCCCTAAGGAATGCCACTTGTCACTCATCTCCACTTGGACACTGAGATATTGACCCTACTCTTTAAGTGCAACCTTCCAGGCAATTCTTTTCCTACTGAGTGGTTCATCTATCAGATCCACATCTGTCCAGGTTAGAGGCAAGGATATCGTGTGGGACAGTGTCAAATGCTCTGCATGAATCCAGGTAGATTATGTCAATCCTTCTTGCCTCATTCAGTATTACTGTCACCTTGTCATAGATGACCACCAAATTTGTCAGGCATGATTTGCCATTAGTGAAGCCTTGCTGACTGCCACCAATCACTTTGTTTGCCATGAGCCTTAGCATAGTTTCCATGATTTTGACAAGCACTGAGGTGAGGCTGACTGGCCTATATCCTTCCTCAGGTGTTCCTTATTTCTCTTTTTAAAAATGGGGGTAATAGTTCCTCTACTGCAGTCAGTAAGAACTTCTGGACTCCACAACTTCTCAAACAGAATGGATAGTGCCTAGCCACCTCTTCTGACAGTTGCCTCAGGTGCCCACTCTTCTGCCTTGAGCCCAGTTTGAGCCTCTGCAGTCAGACAAAGCAACATCTCACCTTCAGAGAGGCATCCTCCCCATCCTCCGTCCAAGAAAGCTGCCACACCTTGTTCCCCAGAGCCATCTCTTATGGGAGTGGGGTGGGTGCTGTCCTGTCAGCTCCTGGCTGTGCCTCTGCAGCAGCTCCCCATTTCAGGAAACTTCCCTGGAGACCACAGCTCCTGCTCTGCTCTGGGGGACACACTTACTTTTCTTAGCTCATTCTTTGGTGTTTCTGCAAAGAGAACAAAATTAACATTGTTATGAGTCAAATAAAAAACATTGATGTGAACTAGTCTTCTACACGCTAAGATAAATTTAAGGTCATGATTTTACTTTCATTAATATCTAAAATTACTAATGCCGTATCAGTCTGTTACTGGACCTCCAGATAAAGCTGATTTGGCCTGGAATCTGGAATAAAGAAATAATTCTGTCAAATGAGCCAGTGTGCATGGTTTAGTTTATTCTTAATAGAAGGTAGTGGTTGATACCTGAAAAGGTACAGTAATGTAAACATAGGCTAATATGAATCCCATTAATATAAAAACAAGCCGTCAAGAGGTTGAGGTTTTTTTGTTTGCATTTGACCTTTGCTGTAGTATTTAAATTTGTTTGGTTGGTTTTCTTTTGATTTTTTTTTTTTAACAATGCTTGAAATTCAAGTTCAGTGGCCCTTTGCAAGAGCTCTGTGAGTTCTGTCAGTCTTCATCATTTCTTGGATATATTCTGAAGTGTGTGTTTTGCCAGAAACCCTTGTAAACCTTCCTGAAATTGCCTCATGACAGAACTGGATATTGTCAGTGAGGATATTATTGCAATTATAAGAACTTATAGGAGAAATATTTAAACCTTGTAACACTGACAAAAAATAATGAATTTTTGGTTAGTGTTTACTTCCATGGATGTATATTACATCCCATCACTTTCAGAAGAAAGACAAGGTGTGAACTTTAAAAGCTGTATATAAAAAGGTGATTTGTAGGTGACTGAGAGCTAAGATTAAGTGCGAGTTGGTGGCAAATAATAAATCAGTAAGGCAGTTTTGATCTATTCATTATTATCATAACCTTGACCCAAAAGGGGACTCTCAACAATAAATACTGCAGTATTCTTAAAATATATGGCAGTAGTCTCATAATATTTGAAATTTTTCTATTTACATAACTTATTTCTCTACAATATGGCTTAAGAGTACTGAATTCAAACTCTTGGGCAAAATTCTATTTCTGCACCAAGCCATTAATAAGTAATTTGGGTTTTTTTGATTTTTTTTTTTTTGGTTGGTTGTTTTAAATTCTAAAAATCAAGTTTATGGAATGCAGGGGGATATTGGTCCATCTCAGGAAATGTTGAATATTTTTGTTGGAAATCTGGTATTCTAAGCAGTAATACTGCCAGTGCATCATAAACCAGAATGCTTTGGGGCACTTTGTATAGGATCTGCCTCAGTCAACATCATACAAGTAAAAGTTGTCATCTAAACTAGTCATCTAGTCTTCCTTTTTAGTCAATGGTGAGGAATAAACACCTTTAGGGAGTGATTCATCTCACTGAAGATGAGCATCTGGGACAGCTTAGACAAATTGTCTGCCTACAACGTCTACTTCTCTCAATAACGACAGCTTATACTGCTCTAGCTTAGACTGAGACAATCTTCAAGACATTTGGAACTAGGCAAGACAAGTCCCATGTTTCATGCCGGTTTGGAATCAAAGAACACAGAAAAAGAGAAAAGTAACTGTAGTTAAGCATTAAATTGTTCCAGGAATAAGTTAACCAAATCATTAACAAATATTTTCAAAATATTACTTTCATCTCTTTACTTTTAAGTACTTGACTAGTGAAAGGAAATGGTGTTCAGAAATACACTATTCAGCTGGTTTTAACCAACATTTGTTGAAAGATCTTGTGATGTTTACATTTCAAAGTGTAAATTCAATCTTGTTTATAGGAATTAAAATGATGGTTTTGCATTTTTAAAGAGCGAAAGTGTAGATTATAGTTTACATTCTGAAAAGCAAAACATTTAGAGGAAAGGAATAAGGGAATTCTAGCAGGGTTTTTGAAACACAAATCATCAAATCATAAAACCAAAAGAAAAAAATAAAAAAGTCTATCTCCTTATGAAACCATATGCTTATAGTATAGCAAAAGATAACAACAATGTCATAAGATTTACAGTCTTAATAACCATGGAATAAATCTTAGAAGATACACTAAAAGAGCAAAATTTCAATACAATGCAAATTGCTTTGGCAGGAGAGCTGAACTTTTTAAGAAAATAATTTAGACTTGCTAAAACTTATGCAGTTGAATAGTGGAGATTGATTTGTAAAACATCATCATCAGTGGTAAATTCAGGTGGCATTTCCTGATTTCATTTAAGTTTTCTCACAGTAGTCTTTCACTATACAGATGATAGAGTGAAAGAGATAAGTTATTTTGCTCAGTTTAATATTTTTTGATTTCCAATATAGAGATTGATTGATCCGATATAGAGATGATATGATCTGTTTTGCAATTATGTCTAAATATGACTTGAACATTGAAGGTATAACCACTTTTTTTATTTCATGTGGCCTTGGTTTTGGCAATTGAATCTCTGTAGTTTGCTAATTCAAAAAATGAATAGTACCTACATGTGAGTCAGAGAATGCATGGAAATATTAAAGGGCATTTGAAAAAAAAAGCAAATAAACAAAATGCCATATCAACAATAAGACAATTTTTTGCTGGGAATGGAGAGCAAAACTACAGCTTAAGTTACAGGAATATTCAGGACTTAATGAGCAGGTTCATCCTGTGCCACAGGATGTTCATGTAAGTACTATCATTCAGAGGTACCCAAGAATCTATACCCTTCAACTCCTATCCCATAACCTCCCCTATATCATTCAGTTCTGAATCTTGGTAAGTGCCCTACATAATATTTAGAGTATTACTGCTGTAGTATATGTGGAAAGTCATAGCAGGTCTGCAAGAACTGTGTGCCCTGTGGGATGCTCACATTTGTCAAAGATGCAAGGTTGAATATACAGGGGAAGAACATAAACACACTCCATCACCACTTACCACCACTATCAAATGGAAAGAGGTTGAGTCTGTTCTACAATGTTCTAACTTGTAAAATATGACTATTAAGTATACCAGAAAGCAACAACTCTGCAATTTAGCATTCATACTATTTTAAAATGTAGGAATGATAAGGACAGAATACACTTTTTTATTTCTTTTTTTCTTCATGTTTGTGTGTTTGATGAATATTTTTTTTAATCTAATACGCTGATTAAATCTCAGGGTGAATTAATTAAAAAATCCCACGTTTACTTACATTCTTCTGTAGATTCAAACTAAGCAATTGCTTTCATTTATTGTATCAATTGCAGAACTAATGGTGGGGAAGGTTGCATTTTGGATATGTTTAAAATTTTCTCTTTAAGTCTGATTTATTCTGCCAAAGAATGTAAGGAACAGCTATCACAATCCCTTTAGCCTAGTATCATGTTTCTGAAAATAGACAGTTGTGAATGCTTAGGAAAAAAAATGTTTCAGAACTGAGAAATTTATACTGTAAGGCTTCCAACAATTTGGAATTTAGTATCTTATGTCAAACTTTGTCTTCAACTTTGTGTTTAATAGATATTGACATACATTTCTTTCATTTGTTGATTTTTTTAACTGCAAAGCAATAGTAAAAAAACCCCTAAATTTTGTTTTTTCATCTTTGATGGTATATATATTCTTAATAATTATTTATTTAATAATTATTTGCTTAATAATTTGGACATTACTGAAGTGACCAGTATCTACATTCAATGAATATTAATCTTTTAGAGTATGTTTTGTCAGTCCAGTAATGCCCACAACCAGTTAGGTTTCATACATCACTTCAGTAAAACGAACAGGAACACAAATTTTCTGTACTTGAACCATAAATAGTTATTACCTCATCAGAATAAACTCTAAAATAGAGCAGAAAGAGGTATTGAAGCTTAGGAAATGTAATCCATAATTTGGATTCAGATCTGTCATCAGAGGACACTTGGGTTTTGATTTGACTCTAAGTCTGTAAAATGCAGCCATACAAAGTGTCCCATCTAGCGGGTTCCTTGGAAATATGAAATGCTCTTAAATCCTAACATTGCAAATCACTGTGTAAATATAAGGTAGTAAGAAGTCTTCTACTGCACACATGCAAAAGATCTCAAAAATTCTAGAGAAATGTCTGGAGGACTGTGTCCTCTGCTTGTGAACTCTGTGGCGCCTGGCCCCAGGGCCTTCCACTGCCACCCAGAGCTGGCCTTGGCAGCAGCCTGCGTGTGCCTTGCTAGCAGGCTGCAGTGAACAGCTGCAGGGAATGAGGTGATAAATTAAAGAATTATGGTCCAATGATTAGGTCATTAGGTCTTCCTGACAAATGGTTAGCATATTAATTGGTGGTTAAAATGAATATCTCTATTTTGGCTTCTGATAAAGAAGCTAAAAAAATAATCTGATTATCATTAGAGAAGATTGTCTTTTGATTTAGGTACACACATATATAATTTTGGAAGGTAATCTAAAAAGCACATAAAAACCTTAATTTCTTGTGGTGACTTTTAACAGGCTGTAGTATTGTCTTTTAGTGAATCAATGGAAACCTCGCTGGTTGAAATTTGTGATGGCTATCTGAAAAAGATTTTGGAATAGTACTTTATGTAGACTAGCTTCTGTCTCTAGCATTCTCATTCTGAGATACATAGCTCTGCTGAAACAAAAGCAAACCAAGATTTCAATTCTGCTGTGTCAGTACAGAGGAGGTCTGTGTGCAAGAAGACATCTCTGTATGGTTAAATGCAGAATGGGATGCTTTCCACAGAAGCTAAAGAAAACCAAAATGGCAAAAAAGGCAACACTGTAAATGATACTGTTCCTTGAAAAATCAGAATCAGTATAAATAACAGGGTAAGATACGGTGTGGAACTCAAACACATCAAATTGAATTGAAACAAATAATACAGAAATAGAATAATAGAAACAAATAATATAGAAACTGAATATTTCAGTTGTAAGGAACCTGCAACTATCATCCAATTCAACTGCCTGACCACCTCATGGTTGAGTAAAAGTTATCATATTACTAAGAGCATTGTTCAAGTGCCTAAAAACCATGTCAGGTGACTCCTTTTCATTTATAGATAACATGTAATTTAATTAGAAATTCTAGTGCCTCATAAGTGTGGTCCAATGTTTGACTCTAGATTAGAGGAATAAAATAACGATTTATCTAAATATTTTCTTCACTTTTTTTTCCTATTGTTTCTTTTTATGTGTTTTTTCACTTTTACAATGTTATACAATGTGAATAAAAAAGTATGTAGAACCAAAGCTGAATAAAAACCTTTTATATGTCCTTTGCACCTTTATAAATGCTGACGGTGAATGCAACAGCGGCAATTTAAATGTTTTATTCTGCGAATTAGATTTTGTCTCAAAGTAGACTTAAAAATACATATCCAAAGGAGCTCTGAGATCAATTGCATTTCTACCATCTTATGCTCAAAAAGTGTGTAATATACATAAAAATACAAAATTGATACTTTTGTCTTCTGTTCCAGTAGAGGAAGGCGGAAAAAAAACCCAGTTCACAGTCCTTCCACCATCAAAACATGAGCCGCTTCTTCAAAAAAGTACTTTAAAGAATAGATAAGAATTTTGCTGTGCTTTAAAGGTCAAAAGATAGCTTCTGCCAAGCCATAGAGGAAATATTAATTTCATTATGTCTGGTTAGGGAGTCCTCACTATATTTGCACAGTTTCTCTGTATTTAATTTTCATTATTTGTGTTAACATGTTACATGATCTACAGAAAAGTCACATTAAATAAAAAACCTGTCTTTTTTTTTTTCCTTACTTCCACATTTTAGTCTTAGGCAGAACTTTTATCCCAACAGATTTTTACTTTTTAAGGGACTGAAAATACAGTCAATAAAAATCTATCCATCTTTTTCAATATCTCCACAACCTCTTGCTTACTTTGCCAAAAGCGTTTGATATTAACTTAACCCAAGACTTTCACAGACTCTTATATGAAGTTTCTTAGACTGAACAATTTGCATGAATCACATATTTAAAAATGGAAAGCATAGAAAATGCAGAGAAAACAGTTGTGAGCTCCAGAATTCACAAGACTGAAAATTTGCAAGCTCAGATAAATTTTATGGTAAATTTTTCTCAGGAGAAGATAAAGGAAGTGGTGAGAGTTTAACTTCCAAGTCTTGAAGTACTGGTTGAAAATACAAGCACTAAACACAGAGATCTCATCAATCTCTAGATAAATTTTACATAAATACATAGTATAAAAAGTGATGAACAGCCTTTATCTTGACCTGTGAGTTCATTCTAATCTCATTTTCTTCTCCTCTGCCCTGCTGAGGGGGAAGTAATGGAGTGGCTTGGTGGGCATGTGGAAGCCACTGAAGGTCAACCCACCACAAAAACATATTACATGTTTTGTTGGAAATATCAATTCAGCAAAGAGCTTTCTATTAATACTTCATCCAGTTTAACAGTTTTTGAAACTGCAAGAAAAATTAATCTCTAATGTTAATCATTAAATTTGAATTTTACCAGTGGTGGATTTATTTCATTGAATATAATACTTGTCTGATGGAGGTAATGAGCTTTCTTCACTGAAGTTTACAGAGTTTATGTTTCCTATTAATAACTGACAAATGTATGGTTATAGCCAAGTGAAGAAAATCTAATATTCACAATTTGGAAAAACTTGATTGTAGAGAGGGTGAGATGTTAGTTCGAAAAAACTAAAGTGTTCTCCCCTCTCTCTCCAGTCCCCCTTTTGGATCTTTTTCATTAAATTAGTTGCCTGTATCTAATACAAAAAAAACCAACAAAATAATATTATTTCATATCCTGTGTACCATATTGATTTCCTGTGCAAAACTAACTTAAATTCGGTGATGTTTTCCTATTCACTCAAGTTGTACTGATCATAAGTTGCATACATCTGATACTTCTGTCAGATACTTTAATTGCATTTTTATGTTTATGAGTTGCTGTTTTATCTCTGATTTCTAAAAATGAGTAAAATTTAGCAAGAAATGTTTCAAATGAAATGTGTGTAGCAATTAAATTCAACTTGTTTTCCACAATATTTAAACTTAGACTTGGTAGTTTTTTAATGACCTTTTTGACATTCATTATTTCAAGCTGTTGTAGAACTGTAATTATGAGAATCCAAACATAACCTGAGCAGGTGGATGTGGGTTACACTACTGTTTCTCCATTTCAGAAACAAATGGTTTTGTCTTCACTAACAAAGGTGTATTGAATATGTGTATATATATATATATATGTCCTTCTGAGCACTCAAATGTGTGCAAAATACATCTGCACAAACAAATATAAAATATTTATTTCAATGTGAACATGTAATTCTGAGGAATAAAGCCAATCTGAATGTGATACTTTTCAGTTTTATCACAAGAAAACTAGAAAGGTTTGGTGACCTCAATCTTTATCAAGGTTCTGTCTGGAGGAGGTGTTTCATATGTGTTAATTAGCTCAAGATTAAAAGGTGATTTTTGTTTTTTTAAAGCTCCCTAAAAAGCTCATTGCCACATATTATCAAGCATCAGTTAGCTAAAGAAATTTCTACAACTAAGATAATGATTTGAAATTTAAAAATGCTTTTTGAGAAATGATGGGACATAGCAAGCTTAGGGTTAGGCTCCGAGTTCTGTAGCTCTAGGTTGATTCTATAAATTTAAAATTTTAATGCACCTTCTTTTTAAGATTTATTTAGAAACAAACTAAAAAGCCTTTGGAACAAACAAGCAAATGAATAAGTAAAATCAGAATTCAAAACAGGTGCAAAACAGATAGTTTTAGACAGATATATATTTTTATCTCCAGAAAACTTTTGTCAAAAATGTTTTAAAAGCAACTTTTCTGAGCTTTGCAAGAGATATTCAAGTCTTTGATAAACTTATATTCACTGAGCTTTGATAACAATAATGGTGGTATTTTTGTGGTGTACAAGAGGAATTGTATTTCAGAATATTTCCCTTCATTCACAGAGACACTACTCTTTTGCAGTTCTTTTGACACAGACAGCTATAATGATTTTTGAGTTATTTTATTTTTGCCAGAAGATTACGTGAATCCAGTTTGAAGTAATTAAACACAAAGCCCTGAAAAAATTTCATGTGATGATGGGTCTGTTATTAAAGGCTTTGGAAAACTTTAAAATTTGACCTTAAGTGGAGGTTTAGCTCATTACTGGTCTTCCAAGCTGGATATTTTTTCAAAAATCAAGGCTGAACATGGCTTCCTTCAGTCTCTTAAAATAAATAATCAATGGCCTTTTCATTGAAAGCTAAAAGTGCACAGATTAGATCTTAAATCAGCAGGTGGTGTCAGCCATTAAAGGTTACTTCAAACAGTAGCCAGTTCAAGCACTCATATCAGCTCAAGGTGTGACCCACCATGTCTAGCTACTCTAATCAAAATCAGAAAATCCATAAGAATACTACACAGAAGTAAAGCAAACCTGTGGTTTGTGCTGTCAAGTGAATTGTCGAACTGAGACTGTTCTGAGTGCTTGTTATCCCTACCACTTCAAATGTGTGCAATACACATTCAAAGTTAGTATTACGTTTACTCTTCTCACAATGACCTTGAAACAGTGTCGCTCTCATTTCTGTAGTTCTCCATTACATTGCAAAAACAGAAATAAGGAAAAAAACCTACACTCAGTGACTCAGAAGTAGCCTCTGGTAACAGTAAATTCCATTTTACTTATTTTTGCCACTGGATTTAGACAGCTCCTCCTTATCAGAATGTGGAAAAAAAATTGCCCTTTCATTACCACTAGATAAGTAAAGAATAGCCATTACCCAATTGCAGCACAACATTTATGTGCAGTAATGCATACTATTATTTATATAAGTGTGAACACCAAATATTTCTATTTCAGAGCCTCTTATAGCTTCTGTAGGGAAAATAAATAAATAATTAAACAAACAAAAAAAACAAACCCAAGCCTCCTAATCACATTCAAAACCTCGGGCCAGAGGCCCTGCCATCAAGAACAGAGACATAGATGTTTCACAACTAGTGCCTGAGGACTTTGCCTGCCAAAGGGAATTCTACACATCGAGCATCTCTGCTGCCATTTGTTTGCCATCTTTTCTGGCCTCAGCCTTGGGTGTTGCTGCCAAGAGCAGCCAAACAGAAATGCATTTCTGGAGCAGAGTGCTGAGGCCAGAGGCAGGCAGATACCCTTGGGTTTGGCTAAGCCCCCAATGGTACCAGGGTCAGTTGACAGGGGAGGGGAAGGAGGGGAACCTTGGTGCACCCCTCTCCTACTAATTTGGTGCCAGGGCCAGCAAGTGATGACCAGAGCCTGGAGACGGATTGCAGGTCAGCAGGACATATCTGAAGAGAAGAAACAAGGAATTCCAGTCACTCCAGCCAGTAAGTGAGCTTCTCTGGGATCCAGCTTAAATGCCTCTATGCAAATGCACATAGCAAGAAGAATTGGAGGAGTTAGAGAGCCCTGTGCCTACAGGGCTGTGATCTTATCGACATCAGAGACGTGGTGAAATGGCTTCTATGTCTGGACAATACAGAATTAAATCAGGCCAAGGATGTCAAAGGCAACACAAAAAACTTCTACAGGTACATTGGTGGTAAAAGAAAGGGTAGGGAAAATGTGGGCCTTCTACAGAGGGAAACAGGACACCTGATTATCCAAGTCATGGAAAAGGCTTTCACAGACTCACAGAACTAATTAGGTTGGAAAAGACCTCTGAGAACTTCAGGCACCATCTTGTCAACTAGATCATGGCTCTGAGTTCCCAGTCTGCTCTTAAACTCCTCTAAAGATAATAATTCCAGTGATTCCACCACTTCTTTGTGCAGTCCATTGCAATGTCCAATCAAACCTCCTGTGAATTCCTCCTAACATCCAGCCTAAATCTCTCTTGGTACAGCTTGAGACTATATTCTCTCAGCCTGTTCCTGGTTGCTTGGAAGAAGAGGCTGGCTCCAACCTCCTGTCAGAGTTGAAGAGAGTGTTGAGGTCATGCCTGACCATTCTCTGGTCCAGGCTTTGAGCAACCTGGTCTAGGGGAGGGTGTACCTGCCTATGGCAATGGGGTGGCAACCAGATGATCCCTAATGTTTCTTCCAACAAAGCCATTCTATAATTTTGTGATTCAGTGTAAGGTGCAAGAGACAAAGCCAGGCACAAAAATTCCACCATGATGCTCAGGAATGGACTAAATGTTGCTCTGCAGGAGAGGGGCTGGGCAGCAGCCCTCAGAAGGCTCCTCCCAGCTCTCCCTCAGCCAGCTCATCACAGAGGTGTGCTGTTCACTGAGCTGTGGCGGCTCAGAGCTGGGGTAGTACATGCAGCTCTGTCCCTGGAAGGGGCAGGGGTAGATGTTGCAGGGACTGATAATGTCCCTGGGGTCCTGATGAATGCATTCAGCCACCTGGAAAGTCCACCTTAATCTGCACTCAACTCTGTAATTTAAGCTTTCTGTGAGCAGGGTAATGTCAATGTCTCTCTGTTCCTTTCCTTTTCATTAAAGCTTGAAGGGAAGAAAAATCCAAAAGGGATTGCTAAGGACTTATTTAAAATTAATAAAGATGACTTCCTTATATTGAAAACTGGTCATATATCTCTGATGTTACAAATAATAGGCAGAAACAGCTACAGTAAGTGGAATAAATTTGATAACACTTTAAGTAGATTAGCCAGAGAAGAACATATTGTGTGCTTGCAAGAATAAGAAGGCAGACAGAGAAAAGGGAGAGTCTCAAAGGCAGTTTTATGCTCAGAGCACCAGAGGCTGAATACCAGCACTTGGAAAAAATCACATTTGTCCTCTTTAACACACTTCTCTTAAGTTTTCAAAAATATTATTCATCATGAAATTAAGCTGGAATTTTTAATATCCAGTTAATATCTGATGTTATAAGAGAAGAAAGAGAAGTAGAAAACATTATGAAAGAAAAATGCCTTGTCCCATTGTCCCTGGACAAGGAGGTAGCAGCATCCTGTCACTGATGCCTAACATCTAATGTATGAAAACTATTGCAAAGTCATTGTAGGTGATCTCTTTGTCTATATACTAACTGGAGTGCCAGGAGATGGAAAAACTCTTGTTTATCTTCTTTTTTTTTGATCACTGGAATAAAACACTCTCTATGGGAAATGATAATTCTGTACTTTCCTGCATATTTCTGACATATGGATAAATAATTTAGAAAGTGTTTCCTTTTATCAATGTCAAAAAGTTAGGAATGTCTCAGGACTGCAGCTTTGAAAGATTTTTACATTAGAGTGTGTAAAAGTGCCAGATTGAAAAGTTTGTCTCCACAGGGAAGAAGTAGAAAATCACAAGTGTGTTTCTACAATTTCTCTCTAAACTTTAAGTCTACCTTGAAAATAAACTCAGTACGTTAAAGGACAGTTCAACTGTCATTAATCATTCAGGTTTTTCACCTTTTTACATACTGCCAGCCTAGTTGCTAGTCATTTAATATTGTATTTTCCACTACTAGCTGAATTTAGAATACCAACTAATTTTATCCTGCACCTATGACAGGGAAGCAACATTTGGTACTTCTAGAATTTATTCATTATATGAATCATCATCCCTGTGCTCTTGCATTCCATGATCTGAAGTAAAGGCCATTTAAATTGCAGGTATACGTCAACTTGTATAACCAAGTTACCATGCAGGTTCTCCTGCTCAGAAAATACCATCACTGGTAGTCAAAGTAGCTTTCTGTTTCTGCTGGTTGCTTTCTGACCTCTGCTGCTTAACTTTGCATGCTGAAAATATCATCTTAGCAAGGCTCTCAAAATTGTTAATGCTGATACAGCTGTCCTGCCAACAGCAACAGTATTCTTACATTGAAAAGTCACCACAGGTGAAATTGGAGTAGTCTCTTCCAAAAAATTTTCTCTTGAAAGCTGTGTTTGTAATATGTAGTTTAACTTCTTCAGCATTCCTAAAATGAAATAGAAACCCATTCAGACTCACTGTGCAGTTTTATCCTTTTCCCCAGTGTTGGCAAAGCCCTTCCACCTGTCAGACAGAAACTGTGAGCCTCTAGCTCTGCAGGGGACAGTGTTAACATGACCAGGGTAGCCAAGCCAGTGATGATACTAGAAATATTTTGCTTATCTTATGAAGGCCAGAACACTGGACATTCCCCTTAATGTTTGAGAAAGGGAAAGGAAGGATAACTCTCATACTGGACAAAGCAACAGACCCTTTCATCAGAATTCCCTGTCATGTTTGCAACAGTATGGCCCTGAAAGATTCTAGCAGTTGCCTATATCAGTTGAAATTTATCAAGATAATTTTTTGTTTCTACTTTCTTTGTGTCAGAGCAATTTGAATGCTTGCAACTGTTCACATCAGAAAAGACAACACATAAACTCCCCAAACACTTTAACACATTATTCAAACACTTTAACACATTAAAATTAACACACAGCTGCTTCCTGGTCTTTCTGCCTAGCACTAAGTATTTTCTCAGCTACTTCAGCAAGATAGGTCATCTTTTTAGATAAAATAGTACTTCAAATTAATGAAATTAAACACAATGAAGAAGATGCATCTGTGTGGTTTTTACTCCAAAATGTTGTCCATCTTTGAAACTTAAGCAGCCAGTTCTTCAGCAACAGTAGCTTGTTTATGCTCATCAATTCCCATAACTACATTGGCCCTCAAGTTAACTAGAGATGGAGATGATTTTACTGGTTTTAATTTCTAAGAACTGGTGTTGTCTCCTTGTTTTTAGTTAGATTGCTTGTTCTCCTGATGAAGAGCTGATTTAATGAGTACAGTATTAAATGGCAGATAATACTGGAGAACTGATTCACAGCATCGAATATCTTCTGAGATGTACCTGGAAAAGAGTTGCTTGCCCCAAAGGTTGCAAAGTTAGAAAACTATTTCCTTTACCTTAATGCTAAAGGCTCTAAGTGCCAAATCAAGGTGACAGCGCTGCTGCAATTTCTGAAAGAGTGGCATACACTGGGAAACGAGTCACCATTCAGCAAAGATGTTTGGCTAAATAAACTCTGGGATCCTCTAAATCCCAGGAACTTCTTTAAGTAGAAGAAGAGGATTAAGTCACAAAATAGCTGGGACTATTATATCCCAACTATTTTTTTTTAATAATAGCCAGACTATTTTGTTTTCTTTTAAAAGGTTGTTATGTCTTGAAACTTTTATATGCACAACTGATTAAAGAAAATACTATTTTTCACTATACTACATGTCCATTGGTGTGACACTTTAAAACCTCCTTTGGTATGAGAGTGAAGATGAAATGGGAACAAGGATACACACACACCCCTCACTCAAACAAATGTCATATGGTAATTGGTGATATTTTTCTGTCCTTTTCTAATAAATTAGATGTTTGTATTTGAAGAGCTTTGTCTTTTCTAGATGAGCCATTTCCTGTTTGTTTATTCTGCAGTAATAGTATCCATTATTAATACAAAGAGGATTATCAATAATGTCAAATCTAGCCTTTCTTAAGATAGCTAAGGTTTCTAGCCTGTTGCTGTCAAATCCAGAATTGACACAGAATATTTTTTTCTAAATGTCAACAGATGATAGTGGCAGCTTCACCACATTTCCCAAAGTTCATACAGAGAGTCCAAAGTCTTAAAGGAAGTCTCCACAAAATTTTAAGGAAACCAGACTGTTGTGGCTTGGCTTTTAACATACATATGTGGTCCCATTTGATTATTTTTTTAGCAATTTCCATAAATAATAAAATCTCATGGATTGCAGGGCTCATAGGAAAATACTAGTGACACTTTTTCTGATTATCTACCTATCTCCATTCTGAAATAGCTCTCATTTATTTTTGTTATTTTCTTCATCCTTTCTTACTCTGCCCAAAAACAATTTATCTCTCCTTAAAATCTTTATTTCCCTATCATCGTGTTTTTGACCTCTTACAATACTGTGTGGAATGTCTCTATTCTCTCTGGACAAACCTCTTGCTTTCAATGTTTCCCTCTCCTAGATCTGTGATTTCATCTGACCATACAATGCTCTATATCTAGATTGAAAAACCTGACTGGTTAAACAAAAAAAAAAAAAAAAAAAGACTTGATATTGGTTTATAGCTGACAATAACTTACAAGTGTTTGGTTTAGATAGTTTTTTAGGCTTTACCATTAAACAATGCTCTTTTGTGAGTTGAAAGGCTGTTCATTCTTTACTGAAGATGATTTCATAGTTTGCTTTCCAACTGCCACAGAAATCCAACCAAACATCAGAATTCCCTGGGAGGTTTGCAACAGTATGACCTTGAAAGCATTTACTATTTTTAGCTCTTACAAATTTTTATTTCTGCAGCAGAATATGTGAAAGTCCTTTAAGGTCTGGATTGCCTAATTCTAAGCTACACCATATGAGTAGTTCAAATCCCAGCGCTTAGGCACAGCATAAAGCATGAGCTCAGGACCCTGCCCATTGACCTTGCTGGGGCTGCAGATTAGGAGAGAGCTGGGCATTACATTCACCAGTTTTGTCAGGCTAACATACATGGCAAAGAAGCCAGGGGAATTTTGAAACATAACTTTTCATCACTGTTGAAAAACTAAACCAAACCAACCAAATGAAAACAAACCCAAAACCCAAACCAACCAAAAAAACCCCCAAAACCCAAAACCAAAACAAAACCCCAACAAACCCTAGATACTAAACAAAACAAAACCCCAAAAGCATCAGCACACTCTTGAAATTATTTTGATTTGTGGGGATTTCTTTGCAATCAGCATTTTTCAGTACAAACTCTCTTCCATATGAAAATGCTATTAAGCCAACTAAATAACAAACAAGGGCTATAGATTCAGTTCCATCATCAAAACAGATTTCTTTTGACAAATGTAATACAGCAGTTTTTCAGCTTCACTAGTACTCTGTTCTGTTGAGTATTCAATGTAATAAAATGCTCAACCTTGTGATGAAAACATAGATTACAACACTCAGAAAACACACGGATCAAACAAACACTGGTGCTCCAGAACAGCTTTATAAATGAAATGAAGTGTGCTGATACTTTGGGCTGTTGACAGATATTGATAGATGTTAGAGATCTGAGAGCTCATCTGAAATTTATCTAGACTATGCAAACAATCACATCTAAACCAGCAGAAATGATGTGTTGAAATTTCCATTAATTTTCAAAATGTCAGAGGAGCTGAAGCTTAAATACTTTGCCGCTCAGCTGGCACCATTAAGGTAAGATGTACTTCTCTGTTTAGGAAAAATCCAAACATACAAACAAACAAGCTAAAACTCAGCAGATATTTTCAAACCCCAACAAAATTTGTCTATATCCCAACAATTGTTTCACCATTTCATACTCTCAGGTTATTTACTTTCTGTAAAACTCAAGGTTTACCTTGAGTTTTGCAAAATTGCACTATTTTAAGTCAATAAGTTCCTGAACTTCAGAATTGTTTTCAAAAGGTAAAAAAATCATTGAAAACAACAAGAAAAATGGATATAAACTAGTCATTGTAGAGCTCTTCTGAAATGAGTATTTCATTATACCCTTTCCAATCAAACTGAAAAAAAAATATTTTCATATAGTACCATTTAAACATGGTTACGTTATATGCAAATTGTTTCAGTGTAAATCAGTTTTCTGTCACATGCAAATTAAACTTAAAATTTTCTTGTAATTTGCCCTGCAGTACCTCAATACTTCCTTGTAAATAAAACTGACCTGGTGAACTCTGAGATTCCTCATCAGGAGAGAAAGACTTACTGTGGTACAGGAGACCTAGAGTTCCTTTTCCAAATCAAAATCAGGGAGGGAGAGTTACTTATTATGCGTCTTCTTCCTAGACACTAAAAGAAATTAAGAAATGCATAATGGTGACCTTAAGGGATATAATAGAACATTTTGAATTTATCAAGCCTAAGGCTCAGTAACAGTGTCTGTGTATATCACATTTGCTAAACTGAAACATTTGCCATGCACTTTTTAAATTTTTGTCAAGTAGAGGTCAAATTAGTATACTAAAACAGGCAGAGATATCACATAATTTTTAGTTTGTTTATTATAAACAGTTGTATTACCATTTTTCACTCTATTCTCATTTCAGGGAAAATGAATATCTATTAATATTGGAAATTAATAGACCAATAATAAATTTTGGTGTTGGAATATTTTTTTCTTAATAGCATCAACACAAGAAAAGTAAAGCATATTGCAAAAATACAGTGTGGCAGCTGCCTTGCTTTCACTTGCCTTACTTCCCAGTGAGCTTGCACAAAGGACATCAGTGACAGTGCTTAGGAATTATGAAATATTATAAGAATAGAAATATAATAGGAATTGTTAAGAATTATGAAGCACGTGAGGTGGGCAAGCATAAATATGTAACACTAACTTTCCATCAAAAATGACCATGAATTAAATAGTAAATTATACACATGTGGAAAGGACTATTTACTTTTCATATACCTGTAAACAGTCTCTGTTCATTCTCTGATAATTCCTAGGGAAAGATACTGCTGAATTTGAAACTGAAATTTGTTAGAATTTTAGTTTAGTTAGATTTCAGTTATACTAGTAATGAATCCTTGGTTATAATTGTATATCAATTTTACTACTCAGTGATTGAGAAAATGGAACTCAATGCCTTCTTGAAATAGCTGGAGAAAAACGTTCTTTTTTTTTTTTTTTCTAATCAATTTTGTTTTCTTGATTGCTTCCAAGTTTTCAATAGTGTCAATGGATTTTATTTCATTATTTCTACAGTCAGTTACTGATATCTTACTGCTTTGGTTTAAATGGGAAATTCCTTTGGCTGAGCTGAGCCAAGATCAGAGCAAAAGATTATTTTCTGATTTCACAGAGAGCAGAAGAGGGGAATTCTGCGATTCACAGAGCAGCACTGACACTTATGAACCTTTTGCTTTTGAGGGCCAGGGTGTTTTAAGAAGGTGGCAGTCTGAAGGTGTCTGCCTGGCAGACACTCTCCTTCTGTGTGCAATGCTGTGACCACTCCTGTCCCTTGAATGTCACTGCTGGAGTGTTTGGGCAGCCCCCGTCCCCACTGTCCCTCGGGAGGAGGTGACTGCACAGCCATGGGAGCAATCACAGCCTGGCCGGGCTGCTCAGTGTTAGAGCCAAATTTGCTGTCACCAGAACAGAGGAGTTATTACAAGTCCAATCTCTACAGCTTCTCCAGAGCCTCCCAATGGTTTATGACAGACAACTGCTTCTGAGCTCCTGTCAGGAGATGTGCCATAAATAACTTGACAGCTAAATGATGCCCGAAGAGAAGAAATGGGTTAGGAGATTTTAAAGACTTGGAATTCCCTTAGAGATCCAAGGAAGATCCTGATCTTTGAGAATTCTATGTAGATTATTTTAAGAATCCAGGGGATAAAAATAATGGAGAGAAGAACCTTCTCTGCCTAGCTGACTAGAGCTCAGCAATTCCAAAAAATGAGGTATCATTCTAATGATAATCTTGAAAAGGGAAAGAAGTAGATATTGAACATCTTGAATTTAGATTATGCTGCAAGAAAATTTACCAAAAGAAATGAGAAAACAAACAAGCAAAAAAGTCTAGGAAATATTCTTATAAGAATGCTACTAAAAACTACTTTTACTTAATAAATATATTAATATGCTTATATGTATAATATTATAATGGTCTTGTTTTCATTCTGTTTCAGCCAAAATTACTAGGTCTTCAGAAGTCAATGGATATTGAAATTTCCAGACATAACCAAGAGGCATATGGGCATTGCTGTTCAAAAAGGGTCTGAATTTTTAGTCTGTGTCCTGGTTCACATCAAATATTGATGCTTCAAATGTTTTGTCTTTTACAAAGTTTGGGCTCGACTTATTTAGAAATAAATAATATATATAACAATCTTGGGAGGAAATTAAATTCTGGTCATGCTATTTATTAAAATTTTACAGACTACAAGGTCAGCAAGTTTGTAGAGTTATTTTCCTTGAGAATTTCTACTTCCTCCTGAGCTGGTGATGTAGGGAACAAAAGTGAATTTGAAATAGCAGTAGGATTTTAAGTAGCAATATAAAAAAATCTTTAAGATTTGGGATTCCAGGAATATGGTGACTTCAGTTTCAGGAACACTCGAATGCTGCCAGAATTTCACCAACGATTCTCTTAGGCTATGAAATGGGGCAATGAAAACTTCATGTGACATAGCACAAAACACCCTTTCTGTCAAAAAAAGCTGGAAGAAATTCCCAAACCACCTTCTGCCAACTCTTCTACTATGCAAACCAATATGTTTTCACTTAACTCTCCCTAATACTGAAACTTTTAGAAAAGTATCCAGGCTTGAAAAGACCTGAAAAGGTGCTGAATCCACTACCTCTCTTTGTAGATAGTACAATATTCAATTGCCAATATTGTGAAAAGTGCATGCACTAATTTCTGTGCATTTCTGGAATGTATGAGCTCCAACAATTAAAAGTGCTGGTTCCTGTAGTGTCTTTCTTTTCTAAACAAACACTGATTCATGTCAGCATAAAGACAGCCTGAAGAAATGAATGAGCATCTCCTAAGGGAAAAATGATTATTATTCATCAGTACTCAGAGCTGCTGATTAATATTTCATGGCTATCATTCAGACTACAGAAGTGAAGAAAAATATAACCCATATCAGATATATTGGTCAAAATCCCCAGGATTACTACTGCTATTATTATTATTATTATTATTATTATTATTATTATTATTATTATTATTATTATTATTATTATTATTATTATTATTATTATTATAATATTTTTGTCATACTACTTAGGACTGCTAAGAGAGGTGTATAATTTCTTTTATTTTATAGCCTCAATCAGATAAAAAATATGTCTGTCAGATGTTTACAGGCAGAAGAGAGTGAACCCATGAAGATAAATAATAATTTAACAAAATAACAGAAAGATTTTGCAGCAGATTTCCACATCTAGTTGCGACCCAGACAAATTAAAATGAAAAATAATCTTTGTAAAAAAATTTGAGAACTTTTATACAATGAATTTAGTATCATTCCATTTCTTAGTGTCAAAATTTTTGCACATTTTCTCAAAGTAAGTCATGTAAAATTTCCAGTGCAAATTGATTTGAAAAATAAACTCATGCGCATTTTTTTCAACACATCATAGATTTTTTGCTCTGTTTCTCAAGTATTTGATAAAAATTGAAACTAGAGAATAGGTGAGATGGTGCTTTTCTTACCAGACACTGTCTTCCAGAAAACTGAATACTCTCAATTGTTAAAAGAGATAAGGCTGAAGAGGGACCCTAGGAATTTATTTTTTAATTTATGCTCACCTGTTTAATAAGCACTTCTTTCCCAAGATGCTGCATTTCAAAAAAAAAAAAAAAAAAAAAAAAAGAAATCAGTTATATTAAGATTAGGTTGGATTTGTTATTTTCAAAAGACTGTGTCCATTTATCTGTAGTTTTAGCCACAATATATTGAGAGCAGAGCAAAATTCACATAACAAAATGTTCACTGGGTGTAAAAAAATTCTTTCTTGCCTTTCTCTAAACAGCAGTATTCAGGAGTTAACTGGATTGGTTCTGTCCTTTGAAAGCATCTGGGCGTTGATCAAAGAGCTAAAAGAGTTAAAAAATTGGTTACTTCAATTTTGACATGTCACTGTAAGCCTTGACAGAGTTTCACTTGTTATATAACATGAATCTCGTGTTTCTCTCTCTAGTCCTGGCACCTTTGTTTATCTTCCCCGAAAAGTGTGTATGTGCATATATACATACACACACACACACACATATATATATATATATTTATATATATGTATCTATGTACCTCAGACTCTGTTTCTGGAAATCTCATGGTCAACTGCTCAGTTGCACCATGGCAATTGAGATCTAGAAAGGGGTGTGATCCCTCCAGACTGGAAAGTCTTAATATGAAAAGGTAAAAATAAACGGATTTGCTAGTAAAGATTTCCAGACAATACATTTTTTCACCCTCCAAAGAGAAAACTTTGAATCCCAAACATTTGTGGGAGTTTCTCAATTTTTAGAAAAAAAAAAATGCGCAAAAAATGACCTTTCAGGAGCACAAATGCACGTCACTCAATTCAAAGTCAGCAGTTTTGGTCAAGGGTTTGGTTTAGGTTTTGTTTGTTTTCAAAAAAATGATAAAAAATATTTTCAGTTTAAGTTTTTCTTTTATTGTCTAAGAAGTTACAACTATTTGACTTGCAATGAAGAGCAAACATCTGGGACTAAAGAATTTCTAGGTTTCATACTTGAAAGTTGAACTAGTACTGGCAGGAAATGTATTTGAATATTAGCCTAATTCTATCAAAGGCATATTGCAGAGAAATCTCAGCAGGAAGACTTGGACACAGCCATCCAAGTGCTGCGAGCATTAACATCCCAAAGCATCTAAATTTTGGGGCCACACATCAGCCACCTATTTCCGAAGAAGGGTCAAATTCAAAACTTGTCTTACTTCTCTTCTGGTTCTTTATTTGTTTTATTTGAATTGTGTTACTAAAGCTTTAATTTCAGGATCACATTCCAAGCATGAGTGACCATGGTGTACAACCTGTTTTAGAAGCAAATCACATATCTTTAGAGACTTGCCTGCAAGAAATTTTGTTCTTGATTAACTGAAGAAGTATAAAAATTAACCTTTTAGTCCAGGCCTTGAGCAAATCAGCAAATCTTCAAACCCTTGAGGCCACTGTAGCTTAATTACCATTAAAAATAATTTTTTAAATAGTGCACAAATTCTGCAAAAAAATGTGTAGAGATTATCCTTTTTTTTCACAAAGACACTCTGAGGAACTGGAGTCAAACTCTTAAGGATTATGAACAGAAGGAGCAGAACAAAAGACTATCCAGTTCTGCTCAATTTTTTACTACATGGTCAAAGTAAGTCCTGAATAAAAGTTAACACTAAAAGAGAGAAAACTAAATAAACATAAAAATTAATCAATATTACAGATGAAGGCTTTCATACTTACAGAAAGTATTTATGACAACAAGTGAAGTTTTTAGAGAAGCTATTGTAGTGGAGAAACTTGCCATATTTTCTGGAAGAACAAGGCTGACATCCAAAGAACATGTAAAATATTACCATATTTTAAAGTAGCAGATTGTCATTGCTAAAAAAAAAATCAAAAATTCTAGTAAAACAAAATGTCATGGATAAATTTTCCTTTGTCTTCACTTATTTACTTTTGTTTTTGTTTGAAAAAAAATATTTTAGACAATCATATAATAGTTTAGGTTTGAAGGTTGGAAAGACCATCTTGTTCCAACCCCACTGCCATGGACAGGGACACCTTTCACTAGATCAGGTCGCTCACAGCCCCATCCAACCTGGCCTTCAACACTTTCAAGGATGGGGCATCCACAACTTGTCCAGGCATCCTGTCCTAGTGCCTCAACACCTAAGTAATATTATAAAGAGAAATTATTTCCAAGTGAAATAATGTTTTGAGGCTTGGAGTTGGGTTTTTTTTTTTGTTTATTTTGGTTTATTTTGGTTTAGGCGTTTGTTTAGGCATTTGTTTGGTTTTTTGTTTTTGGGATGTTTTTCTTTATTTTTTCTAAGGTAGAATCATGCAATTTATTAGATTAGGAGTTGAGAAGCAACTATTAACTTAATGAAAAATGTAGAAAGAGCAAAATTTCTAAACAACCAAAAAGCAACATCAAAAGAACTATTTTCTGGTTTATACATGAAAGACAGAATAGGAAGAACAGAAACAAATTAGACAACTCACTTTCTTGCTCCTTCTGTGAAGAACAGCAAAATATATTATATTTTATGTAAAGAAAAGCCTAGAAAAAATTAGCTCTAGGTTAAGCTTTCATGAGTACTTAAATGTATTAGTTCATTCTAGACAATTTATAAATTCACAGGCTCTCTTCTTCCCAGAAGTGCTTTTCCTTTCTTGACTCTTAAGATCATGCTATTCTGCTAAATTTACAGCTGAAACTCCAGGCAATGTGGAAGCCTCCAAGGCAGCTGTAGTTCTTTCCATAATTCACAACACAAGAACCACCTGAGGTCAGAAGTTGCTTTGATCTTTTCGATTCCAAGGAAACACAATGTCACCTGAGCAGAGGGAAGAAGTGACAGACAAAGCACAGAAAACTATCAGGAGACTGTTGAGTTCAAACTATAAGGGGTTTTAATGGACTATTTGTGGTATTTTTGTATGTGAATTTCAAACAAAATTTCATTTTATGAACATTTAAAATGCCCCTGAAAATATATGTGTGTTTCTTTGGTATTATAAATGGGTTTTAGGGAAAAAAACTCAAATGTTCTTTGTGAGGTAGGAGGTAAAGAGGGAGAAACAACCCACAAACTCCAATTTTGGGAGAATTTTGCGTCTCTGGAAATGTGAAATGTACAAAAATTCTTAGTATTATCACTTCAGTATTCTCCCATCACATAGGCATCTATGGAAGCCAGAATAATCCTGAGAATTTGACAGCAACAAAGGGGGAATCAGTCCTCTGTAGGGATGGGGAAGGTAATCATCTTCCCACACTTTCTTATCCATTTGGACAGCAAAAGTAGCCTGGATGTAGAAAAGAGTTAACGATCCTAGGATCCCGATTCCTAAGTTTACTTTCAACTTCCAGGTAGCCTGAAAGTCTCATTCAGAGGGATGCCAACTCTTCCCCTGTCGTGTGGGATAAGTTATAGTTCATATCCTGACACTATCAGTATTCTCTCCTTTCTGGGTAGGCCCATAGAGGCAAACAGTTACTTGCTGCGTCATGGGTTAACTAACATAATCTTCAGTTTTTCTACTGCAAGCCTTTGCAAAGCTCACTGCCCCTAATTGATTCATTGATTTATTCATAATGAGAAAACAGTGTGCATAAAGCAGATGCTAAACATAACGAGCCATAGCTTTAAATCCAAATGGGATCAGTAGCATGGCTAACAGAAAATTATTGCTGTAATTTATTAAGATTTTAAAGGTGCCATGGTGGTAGGAATTGGTTCTTTCATTAATAAACTCTGCAGTGCATGAAAATAACAGGGGCATCTTCTTCCCCTAAAAGATTCTGTAATGGCAGAAGGAAGGAGGGGTTTGTTTGTTTGTTTTTGTTATTTTGGGGGTTTTTTTTGGGGGTGGGGGGGGGAGGCGGGTGTTGGGTTTTTTGTAAAGGAATGAAAGTGATTAAGCTCCTGCAGGGCTCACAATACTTTCGAAAGAAACCACTAAGACTTTTCACAAGACACACTGTGACACAACAGAAATTCAGTGCAGTGGGACTGCCCTATTGAGCATATCCTGTTTCAGGATCTCTCCTGGCTGTACTTACAGCACATGAAACGGGATTTCTTTAGTAGCCACAGCAGCCTATTCTGCACCATAGAAAAAAGGTCTGTCAAGCATAATATTTTCTATTCAAGGAGATTATATTTTTTTTCCTTCTGTGTATTTAAAAAGTAAACAAACAAAAAATAAAAAAAAAAAGCTGGTATTATTAAAGAGCGGGGTCTAACCTCCCAAGAGTGAAGTTCAGAAGGACTTGAATGAAGATATTCCCTTGACCTTAATAAAGGGACTAGATAGAGACCAGGACACAACTGATTTCCACTTAATAATAGGAGTAAAATCTTTGGGGTTTCTTTTGGCTCATTTTTAATTCTACTGCCTTTTAATCTAAATAAATAAATAAATTAAACCAACTCCTTTTCCTCCTCAGTCAGTGCACAAAAGAGAATAAAAGCAGGTTACACTGTAGCAAAACTCAGCTGAAAAGCACCATATATAGAGACGTGGAAAACCCACGGACTGCAAGCAGATGGAAGCATTGAACTGAGCTGGGGCTGGCAGCCTGGTCACAGGCTGTAAAAGCTGAAATGCTCCTACAGTGCTGAACCAAGGTTAGAGAGGGCAAAAAAGAATAGTTTCAGCTTCACTCTTGGGTAAGCTGCTCACTTCTCTTCTTTCTTTCTGGCCATCTTATTTTCTCTGTATATATTTATTTATTTTATTGCGGAACAAACAAGTAAAGTCAGTGCTCTACTTCTCCCCCATCTTCTGAGGAAATTCTAACGACAGACCCAGAGATCCTGGTTTTTTCTCCTCACTTCATACATTCATTGACTGCTCTACAAATACAGCAGTGCCTTGAAACTCAGAGCTAGTATAATTTTAAGACAAAATTTAAACAGATATGGGTTTTACTGGCTGTGGTGAATCTCTTGGTATTTTCAGAACAGCACAAAGCATTCTTCCAAGACTTGGAAGTCAGCATCAATTTAATTAATTTTAACAGTATGAACATTATTATTTGGAATACCTGTAGCACTTACCTTGTAGTAAGTCCTTGGTAAGTGTTTAAACTTTTGGCAGCATTTGACCTATTTTTTTAAAACCATATGTTTTATGTTAACATTGCATTATGTTAATAGCTTCACTGTTATGAAGAGTAGGCATATTCAGCTAAGAAAGGAAGAAGAAAATGAAAGGAGAACAAAGAACAAAAGGAAGAGAAAGTGAGGAGGAAAAAAAAAAGGCATTCTAAATAAAGGGAGTTACAGCGATTGTAGTTTATATATTATGTAATGTAGACTTGTATGGAATAATGGTGTTCCAAAATTTATCTGTAGAGATTTTTGCACCAATAAGAGTAATAATTGTTGAAAAAATAAAACAAAAAAAAAAGAGTTTAATCTGCATTTTATAGAATAGTTCCCATTTTCTTACCCTAGAATTTTTTTTTTGCCTCTAGAGGCAGGAGGCATGTCTGTCCATGGTTGTGAAATGAACTGTGAAGAGTATTTTCAAAATAAAATTTTCTAACTGGCATTTAGCCATCAGCTTGCTGTGGCTACCATGTCTCTTGCAATGCTGCTTTAGCAGAGACACTGAGATCCTGAGCAATTTTGGTAGAGCCTTTATATATCACTGTGTATTTAAGGAAAACTTGTTTAAGCATTGATAAAAGAAAAGTACTTTCAAACTGAATATTTACACAGCACTGTCTTGTGAACTTTTTACTGCATGTATCATGTATTTCCATAGCAATAAAAAATAATCTTCATTTTCTTCCCCCCCCCCATGAATAAACTCAGTGTAGCTACAGTGATGTTTGAACTCTAAGAGTGTCATATGACAAAGAGAAAAAAAAGCTATCATTCACTATGGATTTTGGAAAGTACGTAGCTGTGGTCAGATACATTGGCTGTTAAATGGAAGAGGTAAAACAAGATAATAATTGCTTTATTCTGAAGACAGCTCAACATGCCCAGAAATGTGGAGAGTTAGGATTACAAGCAACAGGCAGTACTGGTTTCAGTTTAGGCACCACCCTCCCACCATCCAAGGCTGTATAAACTTCTCTACAACATATAAATTATTTTTTTAACAGATATGATGTTCTGTAGCTTCAACCAGTGTTGTCAGAATAGCATGAGTACATGAAAGTTTGAATCATCTGAGATTGAGGAATAGCAATCATTCTCTACCATATCAAAGTAAAAAATTATGATCTGAAGACAAGGTTAGAAAGAGTGCTTTGAAAAGCTAGAAATGAACTCAAATTTCCTCAGCATAAGTCCAGCACATTAATTGCAATAGCATAAGAAGTCTCAGAGCTCTGCCTTATAATTAGAGCAGTAAGACCTACAGAAATTGGAGCTTTCTAATTTTTTTGGTTTTCAGTAGAAGATCTTTACAGTACTATGAAAAAGGTCTAAAGATACTTTAGGATACTCTGACCATTCGGGTTTTATCTTGTCAAAGGAGGATGCCACTGAAAGATCTCAGGGAATATTTTATAGGAAGAAATGTAATTATAAGAATGGGAACACATCATATGCTCTTGGAGTAATGAGACAGACTGACTTTAGTGTTATTATCTGTTATTTGCAACTGACTCAAGGCTTTATACTACCTCAGCTGACTGACATAATTGGGATCCTGTGTTCTCTATATGAAAATACATTTCTTCACATCACTGAAGCTGTAAGAAGCGGGGGAGTAACATTTAACACCTTTGGGCTCAAAGGAAGAAACAACAGGCTGGGATTTGAGTTGGTACTTTTAAAGTTGGTTACTTCCTCCAACACTGCATTAATTTGAACAGAAAACACAGATGAATTGAGATCATTAAATTCTCTTTTACTGATAACATTCCACCGACTACTGCTAGAATATGATAATCTGAGGAGAAGGCAGATTTCCTACCATTATTGCAAAAGACAGACACTAATTTTTCCTGTACGTAAGAAAAGATAATATAGGTGTAAGGCACTATGACTTTTAAGTAGTTAAAATATTTAAAATAGAATCAAATGTCAGAAACCATGCTTTTATGTTTTATTTGTACTGTATTAAGCTTTTGCCTAATCAAACTTGTCATTTTATTTACACCTCCCCTTTTTATTTTCCAGTGCTAACACAATATATGCCACAACATCTTGACAACTAATTTAGTACCTGAAATCATTCCACCACAATCTGAGGTCAATAACTAACACAGAAAAAGGGAAATACCCATCTGTCTATTTCCCCCTCACCCCCAATTTTTATCAAAATAAAATGGGACATCAATAGTGTGATAGACACTAATGTATCTATCATGAGAGGAGAGAAAGGTTTGTATATTTTTCAGCTCTTACACTGGTCTGACTATACCCAGAAACACAAAATTTGACTGTCTTCATCTGATCATGCATAAAACACATTTTGTACAAGACGTGAAATTACCCAATGCTATTAAAATTATTTTGTGAGAAATACATGAATGTCAATTAATGAATCCTTGTAGCAAAGAATTTCACATCTCATGATTAAATGCTGCAAACATTTCCTTGCTTCCTAATTATAAAAAAATATGTCTAGTATTATTTACTGGTCTACTTGCATTGATAGAAAATTTCTTTCTTAGCTCAGTCAACACAACCACAAATGAAAGAGGGCACACCCACTTACAAACTGGATACTAACTGACTCTAGATGGCATGTTTGCTAAGGTAGGTATCCCTGAACTTTTTCAGTGCTACCAATTATAAAAAATTCTGTTACTTTAAGGTAAAATAAACACATCTATTTCAAAATTAATGACGTGTAAAAAAAAAAAAAGAGCATATATTTTGCTTTTGATCATAGAGACATTTTTTGTTAATTTAGGTTTCAGTTCTGACTTCTTTCAGAGTATTCAATTATATTGAAGTGCAACACCATCAAATATGAGAAAAGTCATGACTTATCAAACTATGAAAATTTTAAAATTCCACCCAGGACTCAAATGGGCTGCAGACAGCAGAACACAAGTATTATGCTAATAATATTAGAACTTAATCTGGCTTCTGACCTGAAAGACAGCAAAAAAAATGTTTCTATAAATACGTTAGCAACAAAAGGATGGCTAAGGAGACTCTCCATCCTTTATTAGAAGGGGCAGGCAGGAAATAGTGACAAAGAATGAGGAAAAGGATAAGGTACTTAATGCCTTCTTTTCCAACTTCTGTTCATTTCCTTCTGCAAAATGGTTTTTATTGTCCTGTCTTTTAGAGTAAGTTCTGCTTTTGGTTTGAGACAGGAATATTTGAAGAAAATTTTCTGTGGAGGTGGGGGTGTGCCTGATATATACCAGGTCTCGTTTAGAGCTAACCTAGAATCATGGAACCATAGAATGGTTTTGGTTGAAGGGGACCTTAAAGACCATGTAGCTCCAACACCCCTCCCATGGGCAGGGACACCTTCCACTAGAGCAGGTTGCTCAAAGCCTTGAGCACTGGCCTTGCACACCCCCAAGGAGTGATACTCATCAACTTCTCTGGGCAACCTGCGCCAATGTCTCACCACCCTCAAAGTAAAAAAATTCTTCCTAACATCCAATATACACCTAATTTCAATTAGAAACCATTCCCCTTGTCCTATCACGTCATATGCTTGTTAAAAGCCCTCTCCAGCTTCCTTTTGGGCCCCCTTTAGATTCTGGAAAGCTGCTCTAAGGTCTGATGGAGCCTTCTCTTTTCCAGGTAGAACCACCTCATCTCCCTCAACGTGTCTGTATAGGAGATAAACTATAGGAGATGACCCTTGGGTCATCTTTTTCACCCTCCCCTGCACTCTCTTTAGCAGGTCCATGTTTTTCTTCATTTGGGGACCTCAGAGGTGGACACAGCACTCCAGGTGCTCTCTCACAAGAGCAGAGTTGAGTGGTAGAGCCACCTTCCTTGACCTGCCGCCCACACTTCTTTTGATGCAGCCTGGGATGTGGATGGATTTTGGCAGATATTGCCAGATCATGTTCGGCTCATCAATGAACATCCACCAGTCCTCCGCAGGGTTTGTTTCAATCCACTTAAACAGATTATAATTTTTTTTAACTATGATAACCTTTCCTTACTACATATTTTCTTCCAAGATGGAGGTCACAACATCAGTTTCTTAGCAAATTCCCTGCTGAGCACTTGCTTAGCCAATGATGTCAATTAGTTTATGCTTTTCAGCAGATACAGTTACTAATTGCAGGTTTGCAACACAGAATATCAATAAACCATCTAAGGGTAATTGAAGGCCAGTCAACCTCCACAAAATAAAATATTAAATAATTCTTAGATTAGCATGGAAGTAGTTTCTTCTTTGCCCAAGCAATAATTATGTTGACAATATTGCCACTTGGAAGATGCAGCAAAATGTATCAGCAAACAGATGTCATCAGAAAGGGCACTTCAGTGCACTCTATAATTATGCCTTTGGTCAAACCATGCCTCTCTCAAAAGCCTACCTTATTTATCTCAGAGGTCATGCTAATGGATACCTAATATTACTGCAGATTTTCTACTTGATATGGTGGACATTATCATGAGAAAAACACCTCTGGACAGGGGACTTCATGCTACATCTGCCCTTCCTCCTGTGATGCTTTCCAGGACTTCTGACTATGGTAGGCTGACTGAAGTGCTGCTCCAAACAGGAGGAGCACTGCCATCGTCTTTAGACCCTATTGCCTGAATCTTGGGAACATGGGATAAACTACGAAGAACAAATTAAAAAGTTTACTTAAGTGATAAAAATAATTAAAATAAATTAAAAAGTTCTTAAAACTGCTACATTGTCATATAGACATATTTGTGAATAAATAAATTCAGGACTGGTAGTTGAATAATACTGATAGAATCTTTACAATTCATGAGGAAATGCCACTAAAAAGTACTAGCAAATGCAACCAAGGGTTCAAGAAAAAATTTCCTTCAGTAACACAGTCTTAAAGCACAAGACCTCAGTTCTTTTGCTCAATATTTGAAAAGTATGACTTAAAAATTTTTGCAAGAGAAAACATTATTAAGTTTCATCTTTCACAACCAAGTCAGCTCCAGACCAATCAAAGGCTATCCCAAGTTATTCTTGTTTCTGGCATCATCCCATGAAATGCTTTGCTTTATAGGAATTTCAGCCTTTAATTGCCTTGTCCTTTAGGTTCATGAACAACATCTCTTGGAGCTTTTACCAAATTCTCTAAGAAACTGTAGGATTTCAGACACTGTATGCTCCCCAAAGGAACATACCTTCTCCAAAGATGAACTGTATTGCTGGCTTTTTTTTGGCAGCATGAGCTAATTGATTCCAGCTAAAAACATAAATTCCAGTGTTTGGTGACTATAGACAATTTCTAAGGAACATGGAAACTATCCCTGCAATGGTTATTAATTCTCACCTCGTTCCAAATGGCATCTGATGCCATAAAGAATCTGTAGAGTAAGTGCAAGCAACCGTAGAAAGCTGACCTCAGCACAGCATATGAGTGGTTTAAGAAACTCTCAGTTGATTATTTTTTCCTGCATATATTTTCCTAACTGCCTATGAGACAACACCTTAGAAACAGTCAGAAATGATACCTTAGTGACACTCCTCCCCAACAGGAAGATAATGCCAGGGGGATTTACTCAATATTTCAGATATTTAAATTATTTTTTTAAATGTAGTTGTAGAAAACAAATTATTATAAATCAAATGAGGCCTTTTTAAAGGTGCTCTCACAGAGTTTGAAGTAAGTTATTTTGGTTACAAACAATGTGATGAATATATTACAACCACAACATTTAAATATAGCATGGCTTTTCTTTTTAACTGAATCACTGAGAATAAAGGGAGGATTCCCATTCACATATGAAACTGGATTGACCTTACATCCTTTGTCTGTCCACTGAGATTTCTATGTCAGACAGGAGGACTGCTAAAATGAAGTAATTTGGTGAATCACTTCACAGTTGAATAGTGAAAGTACAAATAAGTATAAAGTTGCTAAACAATTAATTTTCTGTAATGAGATACAGGACAGTTTAGTGGTATTACAAGATACTCAGTCACTCTGTGGCAAGAAAGGAAGATTACATAAGCTACTTTTTAGAAATGACATGTCTACTATGTCTAAAATTAATTTAATGCTACTCAACTTCATAAAATATAGCCAGGTTATTTCCAAAGACTGGAAAAAGTGCTAAGAAAGAATTTTTTTGGTTGTATTTTAACAATATTGCCACAAAGCATAGATTATTCATAAATAAATAAAAGCAGTTTCATAGAAATGCACAAAATATGCATAAGCAAAAATTACTTTTAGCTATTGAAAGCCTCTATTATGCTCATCATGAGAGTAAATTTTAAAAAGTGAAGTTAGGCATAATATTTTCTCTCAGTTTATTACATAGTCTAACTGGAGGGTGTTTTGCATACCATCATTTCCTCTCAAAAAATGTACTTCCATTAAATTTTCAGAAAATGAATGCCATTTTTTTTAGTTGTTAGCTGTATCCTTCCCATTTCTTTTAATTTTATTAGAAGTCATAGTAAAAAGGTTACATCTTTGCTGAACTAACCATTTTCCTGCTAATGATTATTTGAACTGTTTTTCAGTGACTTGTAGAAACTACTGTAGATTAGTGAAATACTATAAGGAAACTGAGATAATACTGCATTTTAACAACAAATAGTAAATGAGCAATATATTTTGTAGCACTAAAAGCAGAGTCTTGCAAACACCATGTATGAAGAATAACTATTGTGGAGAACGATTATTGGTGTAATACTAAAGTCACATGACACAATCTAAACATTTTCTTACAAGACAAATAACTTACACATATGCCCAAACACAGTCTCACCTCATGAAGTATTCCATTATCCATGGATCCAATAATGGATCATTTTCCCCACATCAAAGGCTGATAAGCTGTTCAGCACTCTTTCCGCCTATCAATACTTCACCAAGGTACATCTTCTCACGTTTGTGTACAATCTACTTCTACCTAAATTTTTCATCTCTGCATAGTTCTTCCTACCTTTGTCTCATAATATTCTTCTGGTTATTCTCCATGGTTGAGCCCTGCTAACTTCTTTCTTCATCCTGAGATTTTTTTACTCCCCATGTACTCCATAGCTAATCAGCTTTAAGTGACCTAGGCTTTGAGAAAGCTGTCCTTCCTTTACCAGTCCCTTCCGTGAAACTGTAGGCAATTCTCAGCCCTCCTGACATTGTTCCAGCAAATGTTTTCCCAGATTCTGATCTATCTGAATAATTCTTATAATTCTCAAAATTTTTTCAACCCCTATGGTGAGGAATATTTCAATATGGTTCAGGTCTCTTGAAGCTTTAGTGATTCTATGCCTAGCTTTTTAAAAACCATTCAGAAATGCAATCATAGAATCACAAAATCATGCAATATTCTGAGTTGCAATCCAGGGTAAAAACCTCCAATGATGTTCTTATCTCTGGGTCAAAATCTAGTTCTTGACTAAATCTGAACAACTGTATTGAAATACAAATAAGAGAAAGAAAATTTTCTTTGAAGTGTGAAATCTGTGATAAATCCAAGCTAAACATGCAGTTAGCAATGTGGTAAGAAAATGTTAAGGGGGATATTTGTCTTTCTGTACATGAGTGAAAGTTAGACCACTATGCTAGAGAAGAAGGTATACCCACACTCATAGTAGTAAAAACAAGGATATGAAGTTTCACTTTTTTATGAAGAATTCAGATTTCCAGAGTTTCAGATAAAATGTAGGCTTGTAAATGCACATTCTATGTTTCTATAAAGGGTCTGTGGTACCCATACAAAAATGAGAGCTCTGAATGATGATTTTAGTGCCCAGATTCATTCAACCTGAGATCATAATTAAATTTTGAGAGTGTCTCACTCCAGAGATTTAAATTCTCAGCAATACTTAATATAAGTACACAACTAAAATTTGGTGCCATGGTGAATCTATCTGCAGCTTTTAGATACAATTTCCTACTGTTATGTGATCTTCGTAACTCTTCCTTTTGAACTTTGGCATTTTCCTGTTTGTATCCAATCACACCACATTTGCATATATCCTAATCTGCATTGATGCACTAATACATTTCTTATGCTTTTATAAGAGTAGCAGGGACTTTGCAAAAAGTAGTCTTTGTGCAGTGAAAGATCACAAGAAGAATGTCTCTGGCAAACACAGGGAGCTGAATGCAATCAAATCCAGGACTTGATTATAAAGATAAAGAACCACCTCTTCATCACTTTATCATAGCATACATTTCAGAGTTTTCTTTTAATTTAGCCTGTTGTTAGGACTAGAAAGGATCAGACCTGTAGAGTCACTTCTCTATTTCTCTTTCATGTGACAGAAAGATCTTAGCTTATGGCCGTGAAGAGTCACACATTGTAAGCTGTTCAAGCTCATAAGATCTGTTATGTATTAGCTCCTTTCACCACACTTTGTTTTATACTGCTCTTCTGCAAATTTCTTGCTTCGAGTAATGAAAAAGATCTGTAATTTGTTATAATTTCAGTTCTTGTATTTAATTGATATTCCCAAACCATAATAACATATGACTGATGCATGGGAATGAGGCACCACAATAGCAGGTTTTCTTCTGGAAACACTCACTGCCAGCAAATATCAATGTCTTGCTAACTACAGGAATAATGTAAATAGAGTCTGCCTGGCACAACTGTTATGTATAAAATTAGCATAGTTTAAAATTCACGTACAAATACAGAAACAGACTTCTGTGTATTTATTCTGCTGCGCTTCTTCGGAGGAGCATGTTTCCCTCAAATCTGAGCAACAATTAACAGTTGATGGCCTGGCCACATTTTAGTAATCTTTTTGCTTTACAACAACTGTTTGGCGTGCAAAAGAAATCAGAACCTTCAGCACTTAAGACCAAGAGAAGCATATGCAAGTCTCTCTGCTGTCAGTCATGACTGCTGTTTTAGTAGATAAGCTATACGGATGGAACAATTTAAAAATTAAGAAGAAAACCTACATGCAAAATCCATCTACAAAAGGGATATATGAAAATCTCCTTTCTCTCAAAAGGTGGAAAAAGTGCAAGATATAAGTTACAGCTTTTTCCAGCTGATAGATGCAAAGAACAGCCTAGCTGTTTACAAAGAAATGTTGAAACATCAGGAAGTCCTCTCAGTTTTTTCTTAGTCATCACTGGACATCCTTTATTTTCAGGGAATTTCCCACATACTCATGAGGCATGATCATGTCTCAAGTAAATTTGGTGGAAGTTACAGGAAATTTAGAATTAATTCTCCTTGTCAGATAAAATTTCATTATAGACTAGTCTCGTATTCTGAGAGTTCCTATAGAGCTCTAAACTAATGAAGGAAAAATGGCTGAATAGATGAAAAAACCCAAAACATATGAAATATTATATTTACTAGGGTGTACTCTTCCATTAATCCATGACTAGAAATTCCTTGTCTGAGATGACATCTATATTGTTCTGCTTTGTACTGATCAATATTTGTGTCTTTCATAGCCTTGCCTAAACCTTCTTTGCATCTGTTTGTATTTTGGGCCTTCAAAGAGTCCATAGCAATGAGTTTCTAAGGCAGAAGCAAAGAAAAGGACTGATTTTTAATTTTTTTTTAAACCATATGGCATTACTAAGTAAGTTCCATTTCATTCAATATAAAAGTAAAACCTGATTTTACCTTCATCATATAATTAACTGTAAGGATATCTATCATATCTCCCCTATTTTATGTCTTCTTTTCGGAAAAGGAAAACTAGTCTTCTTTCCTCTCATCCCTTTCATTCTTTTTTATGCTTCTTAGTTCTGCTGTTCTTTCCTAGGAAAATACCCAGGATTTTATTCTATAGGTGTTTATGTGCTGGGAGAGTCTCGTCAAGCTGTTCTAGGAATTCCTTCAATTTCAAATCTTCTTCAGTGTTCACTAGCTACCAGGGCAAAAAAAAAAATCTCCATTCCTTTTCTTTTACCTTTCCCTTTATAGTTTTTGGGTTTTTTTTTTTTTGGGTTTAGTTTTTGGTTTGTTTCTTTTTCAATACAAAGGTCTTCATAAAGAGCAGAGGTCTCTAAAATAGCAACCAGGGATTCAGTGATTCTGAAACTGCCTTGTAGTTTACTTTCTTGCTGAAACAGAGAAAATTCCAAGTTCACCTCTCTAAAATAAAGAGAGTTTCAAGATATTTGTGTTTATTATTGAGTAAACTATTACGGACATACTTTATAAAATATATTCTAAAAAGTGATGTCTTCAATCCATGACAAACCCAGTTAGATTTTTTCACTTGGCATACGTGTTGTTTTTTAAATTAGTAATAAAAAAACCAAAATTCTCCTTTGAAAGTCATTTTTCTGAGATTAACAGCAAAATAGTGCTCTCTCAAATTGTAAAAAAATAAAATGTGTTAAATTTAATATTTCTTTTCACTTAATCTGACACAGTAATACTAATTTTTGTTGTTACTCTGCAATACATTAAAAATGAAAATAAGAACAGAGGAGGTTTACATGATGGCCTTCTGGGGGGCAGACTGGTGATAATTCATTTTAACATGGAACTTATATAGATTTTTCAAGAAATGAGTTAATGGTGTGGAAGTGCACTGAACATACACGGTAGACAGGGTAGATAATAAATCATAATAAGTTTATCTTTAAAAATTAGTTATGTTGCCTCAGAAACCACTGTATATATGGTTACCCTCTTCTTCCAGACAGTTTGTCATATATCAGTACAGAATAGCTTATGTACTACTCAGATAGCAAGAGCGAGAGAAGAAAATTATGCCATTCTATTTTTTACATATATGGGGCTGTGAAAACTTGTAAAATAGCACATGATTTTATAGGTGTTATTGATTTGTTCTTATTGTAGCTTTACAAGGCACAAGAGATCTAAAAAAGCTACATCCCTACCACCAGCAGCTCATCATTAAGTACACAGCACTACCTTATATTTCTTTTCCTCAGAAAAGTAAACCACTCCATAAACCATGTTGCAACTGATTATTATTTCATACCCAGAAGGAGTTCCCATGCCTTTTCATGATACAAAATCATAAACTATGGGAACAGTGATGCAATTCTCCAAGCAGTCTGACCATGTAATTCCATACTTTGCTTACTTGCAAGTTCAATGTTTACTCCTCTGCAGAACTAGTCAAACTTTGCCCACTTAAAAAGTGTAATAGCAAGTCAGGTTTAAGATCCCACACAGGGTTTTATCTTCAGCTGGGGCTTCTATAAGGAATGCAGTGCAAAAGCAGCCCTAAAAATCAAGCTGGTTTCATATAGACTGCAACGTGCAAAGTGCATGAAAGTATAGCTGGATATGTATGGAATCAATAAGAAAAAATCAGTTTCTAGTTGCCTTGTGAATCATTCCCGATATGCTTTATAGGAGACTGCTTTTTCATCAGAATTGGTTTTATGTTTTTTTTTATCGGTGGTTTTTTTTTCCCCCCTCAAGAACCAGCTTATTGTCTCCGAGTTCCCAGATTCTGTTGACATGAACCTCCAAAAGGAGAACTGTTCCAAATTAACTTTTATAGAGATAATCTGGCTTGTCCTGGAATAGTCATCAATCCTCAAGGATAGATAGCACACGCCATATGAAATCTTCCTACTCCCTACAAATATATGTGGGAACTTCAATATCAGCTGGAAGCTAAACTCCCTGTAATTCCATTTCCTCAGATGGGCTGGGCAGACAAGCTGCTACTGTTTGTTACAATAAAAGGGAGTTTCTTAAATATGAGGACTTGTGCCTGAAAGTGATCTCAGCACTCATTGAAAGTCTGCTTTGATTGAAACTGTCTCCTACTATTTCTCTCCTATTTCAGACCTTGCTTTGTCTTTAATATTTGTGATTTTCCTCTACAAGATATCCTACAAATACTTTGCTAGTATTTGTAGGACATCTTGTCAGCACCAGTGACAGCTCTTTTTACAAGTTAATGACTACTTTTAAAAGTGAAAACAAGGATTCTTTGGAGGGAAAAGTGTTGTCTTTTCCAGCTTGTGAATAAAGCACCGGGAGATATCAATCAGTCAGTCCCCAGATGAAGAATATTGTGCTTCCCTAAGGTGAAAAATTTACTTTGGGGAACATTAACAAATTTTACCATAAATTTCCACAGTACTTTAGCAGTGAAAAGTTAAGTATGAAAATTAAAATAGAAGAGGCTCCTCTGCAATTTTACTTCAAATAGAAAGCATCAGCATTTGAAATGAATTGAAAAAAGGCAGTCTATGGATGTATTCTGTTTCTATTCACTGTGATACTGGAGGAATTAGTAATAGAGTAAAAATTGAGATTGAGAGAAAATCGGTGAAGTTAGAACCTCTTAATACGCTACTTTATCAAGAGCTTTATTCTAAACCAAATTATTATTATTATTATTATTATTATTAGCTGAATTCAAGAAAATGGCTTTCCTACCAAGTAGTTTTTTTAGGGACGTATTTGCACATGCATTTACAGTTTACATTCATTTTTTACATATACACAAAAAATATAAAGTGGTTTTTCAAGACCTAAACTCTTCTGACAAAGCAAAGGTCTTTACAGTATTCAGGTCTTACTCATTTAGTTTGCTGGGCAGCTACAATGTGTAGGTTGGAATATTTTTCTCTGTAACCTCTGATGAGTCCTTATACTACCAAGTCATATGTTCTCCACTGCTCTCCAGAAGGGGCAGAATCAAAAATTTTACAGAAGAGCTAGGGGAACTCATTTTCAAAAAACCCAATGAACTAAAATTAAACAATAAAATAAAAATTAATAAGAATGAGATATTCCTTCCTACAGTAGCTTGTGGATCTTTTATATGTATAATTGCATAATCACTACCCAAAAAGTAGAGATGAACTCCTCTTCCCATTTTATATCCTACCACTTCCTACCCTTCAGAACTCCAGAATTCATCTTAATTTCCCATAGGCCACAGTACTTCTCACAGAAGTAGTGCTGTGATTTTTCAAACCACGACCACAGGCTTAGAGAAGTGCAAAATAAATGTGTGTTGGAAGCATATGTTTATTATATGACCCTTAATTATAATTAATTTTTCATAATCATAACTGCTAAGTATGTACATTTATGTACTTTAAAAAGGTCCATTTTATTTGCTGTAAGTGAAAAAGTCACTGCTGCTGTTTTCATCTCTAATTACTTTAATATGTTACACTAATAAAATTAAATTGCTCAAGGAATATTTTTGCTTAAATCCTTTTTTAATGCAACAATTACATAGGTCAAAATAATTACCTAAATAATGGGTTGGATAACTGTAGATTTTAATAGGATTTCAAATTGTGAAGCAAGATCTGTAAACAGTTAAATGTTTTTGTAAGTGTATTTATATTTCACCATTAAGTGAATTTATTATAGCCAAATAAATTAATTGTTGTTTTTGTGGGGTTTTTTTTAAGAATTTGTACTCTTGCTTGGAAGTGAATAAAAACTGTTACTGTCTGACAGTTTTTGAAGTTTTTTTGGGGGAAAAAGGGTCTCTGAAGGTCTGATTGATTCTGACAGATTAGAAATTTTGTCCTATCACAGCAGCCTGTTATGGCCAGCACAACCATTGGATAATTCTTTGGTATGTAAGTTCTGGACCTGGGGCTCTGCTTTGTTCTACATTGCTACCAACTACATTGTTCCACTGCAAATCACTGGTTTTACAAGTAAAGAGCAAAGTGTCCTTAGCTATTATATAAATTAATATATTGTCTGCTCTGGTTTATACTGAAAAATAAACCAACAATTGGTTAGTTTGAAACTCAGCAGAACACATGCACAGCTAGTACCACGCTGTTTCCAGAGCCAAAATACCCAGATCCTGAACTTCTGAAAAATATACTGATATAGATAACCTGAGAAGCAAGTAAACAATATGGATGGAATACTCTCTATATCAGTAAGGAAAAATATTTAGGGGCAAGAATAATGTTCCACTAAAATAAAAGAAAATAAGATTGCTTAAATTATTTTATGCTGTGTCTTTCATTAAGCTATTTTGTTAACTTGTGTATATCATAAACCTACAAAATTCATCATAAAAAATTGTGAAATCTAATAATTAAGAAAGAATTGTCAGTTATCTTTCCTTCTTCCCCTCCATCTCTGCTTTATCTTTCCATGAAGCTTTGAGCTTCAAAATCTTTCTTCCTGTATAATTTTCTAATTAAAGACCAGTAAGGGAGCAGAGCAAATAATTCAGCTGCCTTATTTTTAGAGAATTATGATGGAAGCTTATACTTCAGTTAGTGATGTGGCCTCTGTAGAGAAAGACACAAATCAATTTCTAAGGCTGTCAACACTTTTCTTGAGTGTTAAATTCATTTTTAGAGTACTGTTAAAATATTAAATACTCATTTAAAAAGTAAATATGCCTCCTGTGTTTCAGATAATGATTGTAACTGTCTATTTCACATAGACTAGTGTGAATAAATGTGACTATAAACAACTGATAAGGAGTGAAGTTCCTGGAGAGATCTTTATTTTTCATGACTAATTAAGCAGTTTATCTAGTACTATTATTTGCAATGTGAGGACAATGTCAGTACCAATGTCAAATCGCAAACCAAATTTTGTGACTGTTGCTGCTTCTTTCATCATAGAGGGAATAATTGTGCAACTTGGAAGAAAATAAAGTTTTTCAAAAAGGAACTTTAGAAGAGCAGGAAAGTGAATAGCATATGCACTTAATCAAAGCCTAGGTAGAGTTCAGAGCAGCACTTTAGGCACGGAACTCATAATTCTGAGCCCCAAAGCAGCACAGCTACCTGTCTTCCTTCATTGTCTCTCTTTTCTTGAGCTCACTCTAGCATTAATTAGTGATCAACATAGAATGAGGTAAATGATTATGTGGACTTTCTGGTAAAGGAAAAAGAAGATGGAATATTTGTGGGTGTTCCTAAAATCTCTGGATAAGGTAAAGGAGAGAAAGAATGGAATATCCAAGGATTTTCTCATAAAAAACCAACCGAACAAAACCAGATCAAACAAAAAAAAGAAAAAAAGAAAAAGCTTCTTCCTTATATCAAGTCTAAGTCCACACTATTTCTGTTTAATCTAAATTAATTTATATTAACTTAAAATACCTGTCAGAGCTGTTGCAGCCATCTTAGAAAGAACACTTACTGTTTGGAATGCAAGTAGACATGACAGTGAAAATTACTGAAAAAAAATTGTTGTTAACTTCTCTGTAGAAAGAAACAAGCAAACCTTACAGAATATTTATTAAAAAAAAAGCTATTAGAATTTCAATATAAGTCCCAAAATGCAGCATGATCTCTCTCAGCAGTCTTCTAAGGCTATGCTTTTTCAGTTCCTTAAGATTTTATGCTTTTTGATATAGGTGTTTATTTATTCCTTTGGAGTCTTCAGTCAGCCCAACTCTAGTTTAAAAATGCAGTTTGAAAAACTTTGGTATTTATTCCTCATTTTCCTAAATACAAATAGGCAAATTCTTTAACCATTCTTTTTCCATTGTGATACAAATGTTAATATGCTAACAAATGTTAATATGCTAGTGAAAGCAGATTTGAAAAATTCATGCAAGCTTGCATTAGTATTTAGAACCTATATTGCTGCAGAGCTTCTTCCTTTTCTATTCCTCTATTATGTCACATATTTATCATAATACAGGGGCTCAAGACTTCCTTAAAATGGAAACTTTAAATTCAGTATATTAAAATGTCATTTTATCAAATAGAGTTTTTTTTAATTGAGAAAAAGTTTTATCTACAGCAATGAAACCTTACTATTGATTGCTGACCTTTCTATATGTCTATTCTATGTAAAGGAATTAATCAATATCACAGCTACATTTAGGAATTCCATTTGTACTGTTAAATTCATTAGTATTTTTTGCCTTTGGCTGTTCTGGTATTGACTAAACCTGATAGGTTAAGCTAACTTGATAGGCTCTTTTACTGGATATTTTTCTTCCCCTCATTGACTTTAGAGGATAGAAACTTTCCCAGAAATGACAGAGGATACAAACAACTTCTGAAAATACTAGATGCAGACACTGCTTATGCAGAGCTTGCTTATGAAGTCCATAGAGCGGATGCTTAGGGAACGAGGTTTAAACATAACAAAGAATTAAAAAAATAAAAAATGAGCTCTAATTGCATTATTGCTAAGATGTAGAAGTGCCAGAGTATGACAGATAGATTTGCTGGGATAATTTGCTGAAAGCAATCGAAAGAAGACCCAGAAAATAGTTTGTTCTTAAAAAATTGAATAATTAAACAGTTTCACAGCCATAATGAAAGTGATTTATAAAGCTCCTAAGCTATTGTTATATAACAACTGAGAAGGTTAAAATCAAGTAGCATGATTCATGTAATTGCTAATATTACAGCTGAGCAATTTAAGAACATGTAAGAGAGAAAGGAAAAATAACCATATATTATGCATTGTTCTCCTTCTCCACATTTCCTTTGCCTCAGTTCCTACACAGCTCCTGTTTGTAAAAACCATACATGGAGAGCTTACACTTATTCATAAAATGATCCTTTTGTGATTCACTTAACCATTCAATATCTTGGCCACGTTGTGGCCATGAGGGGTAATTTTAATGGAAGAAGAGTTAGGCATTTTGCACTGAACCAGGTTTCACCCGTGCAAAGGTCAGTTCCTTGGGGCAGCAGTGCAGGGACATAAATCATCCTTCATGCCTGAGTAGTGGCCTTATTCTCACACAACAGCCTGCAGTTCTGTGGACTCTAGGACTTTTGAAAGCTGGCAGAAAGTCAAAAGACAGAATGCCGCTGCCTTAATCCCAGTGCTTCATGTATTAATTTTTTCCCAGAAGGCAGCAAGATGAAAAACAAAGAGAAAAAGTCCACACAATAAGGGTTCTTATCATCAAAATTGAAGTGATACAAACATGCCAGCTTTTCTCTATGAAAGGGCAAAATTAGAGCCATAAAAATTCCTAATTAAAAAAAAAGTGTTGCTATTGTCATGAGGATATAAGAATCATAAGAAAGGAGATATTTGCAAAAGCAAGTACATTTTTATTAATTTTTTCTCTGAATATTTTTTCCCTAAATTCTCTTTTTCATAGTAGAATTCTCTTCATTCCTTTCCTAAGCTTTTCTCAGGATCATTTATATGCATATGATAATGTATTTTCAAATGAAGGCTGACATATGTGAATAATCAGAAAGACAAAGTGCCTTTGTCAGAAGAAGGTGAATGTTCTCTTTGCTATGCCAAAAAGTGCATGATCATTGAAATAATGGGCAGTAGCAAAACCAGGTTTTGCACTCTCTTGAATGCATTAATTACAATCAATAGCCAGAGTCTGCTCAAAGGGACTATAGGAAAAAAATCTCCTTTTTCACTCCTTAAAATTTCTGTAGCATTACAGTGTGCATCTTCAGCTTGCCTTCCATAGAAGAATTTTTTAATGTGATCAAAAGCCTGGGTGATCACCAACAATTTCCTCCCACTGGAAAATCCAGGAGAGGATTTTAACTGCTAACTAGTGCAGAAAGAGCCTCTAATGTATATTTACAGGTTCTTTTACTCCCCAGTCCCAAAGTCCCTAGAAGACTTTTATAGCACTAGAATGTGTCCTTCTTTGTAACTAGTCTTTATAAATGTTATTAAAAATAATAAGTAGCTCTTATCTATGAAAATAATTAATTAGGTCTGAACTAATTTAATTTTAAATTATGGGGACAAGATTCTTTTCTTTGGCAGAGAGAAAAATGTAGAAATGTAGTTGCCCATGACAAAGTTATTGCAAGTTATTGTGAAAGATCCTCATGAAAAATTAATTAGTAAGAGCACAGATGAAACCAAACTTATGTGACTAGAATACTCATTGTAAACCTCAAACCAATATTAAATTAAAAATCATAACTCACGTTGCTCACTCTGGTTTGTTTTCCTCCTGCATGAATAAAAATCTTATACATTATGTTTTGGACTGAATATAACATTTGACTTGGAAAAAAAAAACCAAACACCTAGGAATATTTAGGTAATAGTGCATAGAAAAGAGTTTGTATTCATCTCTAAGTAAAGGCAAAGAATGAACTAACATCTAACACAATCTTTTGCTAAATCAACCTACAGGTTGTTTTCCATCCTTTTCTCTCTTCAGTCCATGCGAGGAGGGTGACTGATAGAGCAGCTGGGTGGGCACCTGGCCTCCAGCCAAGGCCAGCCCCCACACCAGGACACACCCCTGGCCCAGCTGTGCCAGTGGAGACTTCACTTTTGTTTTAGGAAGCTGCACCCTTACAGGTGTTGGAAAGAAAATGCACTTTGCTACTAGCGAAAGGCAATATTGTCTAGGGGGAACAAAATTTTACTTTGCTTAGAATTGTGTGACAACATGTAGAAACTATCCAAAAATAATACCATAGGCCAGATTGTCTTTAGACATATAGAAATATGGATGGAGTCTATTAGTTGAGCAATCACGTTCATTCAAAACTGGACATACACTGTTATCACATACACATGTAATACTGAGCTTGTAATTTAAAAAGGAAAATATTCCTGTATTGTATGGATCTGGCCTAGCCCTCTATTGCTTGAGATTGTTGTGGTGCCCTGCTGACTGTGTGTGGTCGCAGCTTTGACACAAGAAGGAAGATAGAGCCGCTGTGCAAGTGTGACAAGCCAAATTCCACTGATGCAGAGGTAGTGGAGAATTGAACTGAAAGCACATTTATTCAGTGTGAGCATCTTAGCACTGCATATTAGAGTGATTACATCTCCTAGCTTACTTCTGAAACCTGATGAATATTTCAGGCACTATATACATTTTTATATTGGAGAATACCAGCTCTCTAGAAGGATTATTTGCAAACTCCTCTAGGGATATCCAGTAAATATTCTTTGAGTCTTCAGACATTTTTATTGAGCATTCAAAGTCTACGAAATAAAGATCATTACATTCTATTCATCTTTACAACTTGTGATATAATTGCTCATTTATTTGTCTTTTGAGAGAAATTACCTGAATCAAAAGGGTATCAAATAACTAATTTTGCAAAATGCTATTTTTTTCTATGCTGCTTTTACAGTTATCATGTCATTTTTGTTTAGGCTGAAATTTGAAAACTTTGCTTAACTTTATGAATAGTTTTCACCTGTGTTTCCAAATTTTATTTTTATGGTGAATACAGTGCTTCAAAGTGCTTTAAAGCTGAGAGTTTACACAAATTCAGATTCTGGATCGCATCACTGGTAATCTGGTCCAGAACAAAAACTGTACAAAAAGATTATGGTACTCTACATCTAGGCTAGAAATCTCTTTTCACTTCTTCTTTAGGTCTTTATTTTCCTCAATATTTTTATTTTAATATGCTAAATATTATTGAGTAAACAAAATTTCAGGATTTCAGTAACATTTCATTTTATGTGGAGTTCTTGCTTGGGACGCACATCTGAATAATTAATAACTCCAGAAGGAGAGGCAAAACCAGTGATTTTAATGTGTCTAAACTGAAAACACTAATCTCTGAGTCAAATAAGTAAAAGAAGTATTAGTACCCACACACCCAATAAACAGATTACTGATGTTACAGTTGCCAAAGACACAGCCAAAGCAAATAATCACATGTAACTTCCCCACAGTTACTTAATGCAGCTCACAGAAACAGCTTCATACAAAACTGTTAATTGTTGTGTACAACAGGAGACAAAAGAATGAAGTCTTTTCCCACATATTACAAGAAAAGCAAATAATCTAAATTTACCAAATCACTTGTCTGCAGATTTATGCTTTGATTTTTCTTATTCAAAGCAGGAATCCTGTGTCTCAGATTTCCCTGACCAAATAATAATCTGTAATATTTTCATTAACTGTAATGAAAATAATATTATATCTATGCTTCACCCAGGAAAGTTCATTGCAATATTATCCATATGACTTAAGTACTTGTATTGCCCAGGGACGTAATATAATGTAATACGGATAACAATAAAAGCAAAATTATACGTAATTATCTCATTTGTCTTTTTATTTCCAAGAAGAAAGTATACTAGATTAAAAAAAAAGGCAAAAAAAAAAAATCAAAACAAAACACAAACCCTAAACCTGCATGAAACAGGTTGGAAGGAATTAAGACTTCCAACCTGTAACAAGAGAAAACTGCTGGCATGAGGAAGGCTCTAGAAGGGTTATACTGTGCCTCTAGTGAATTGTGCATGACCAGAACACAGGAAACAAAATTAATCTTCCCTATTGTTAAGTTTCCTGTCACAGCTAAGAGTCTGTTAAAATACATAAAGAAGAGCTGTGTTACAGCTAATTATATGGTTATTCATAAGAGGAAAACAAGAAACCTTAGAAACCTTAAGAAACCTTAGAAAAGTAACTTTTGAATAAAAGGAATCTTTATATTAGTTCAGGCTTTAATAACAATAATTTATGAAGAAATGAATCTTGCAAAACTTTACTATTCCAAATTGACTACCTTTGGAGAACCTTATTTTAAAATCCTATTGCATGTCAAGTTTCACAATGTGTTAAAAAGGAAAAAAAAAAAAACTAGCTCCTTTAGAACTGGACTAATCTTTAAAAGTATAATACTAATTATTTTATTTATTCTGCTACTCATGATTTTTCTCATCCTATGAAACAAACTATTTATTTTTCTATCTTGTCAGATAATTTCTGTCAGCAATTTTCACCATAGGCTGCTTGCAGAAAGTAATCAGTAATCATATTTTGAAAATTATTCTGTTTCAGTCGAAGTAACAGATTACAGTTCCACAGTCCAGAGAAGAGTTCTTTTCATACCATGACCAGAATAACACAATGCAAATTCCATCTGTGAAAACTACTTTAAGAATTTGAAAAGAGTATTTTGTGAACTGTGTTATCAAGTTGACATATACATTATAATTTCATTTTTTTCCCCACTAATGAAATAAAATAGTGAGATAGATGAACTTTAAAAGATACATTTTAAATATCAGAACAAGCACTTTACTAAATTCCTCTTTGGGAATATATAAAGGATTATGTGGTTCTCAACCCTGGCAGCTGAACTGTAACTAAAGTATGTGAAATTTGCAAAAAATATTCAAAACATTATTTTGTGCACCTTACTGAATATAAATATAGAAAATTCGACAAAATCTCAAGCATATTAAGCCAAGTGGGCTTCTCTTTGTATCTAAATACGAAGGTAAATTTTTAAATCTTTTATCTATATTATTAGCATCAACAGTAACCATAAGTAATTTCAATGTTATGCAAGAATCCTTTTTTCATAATTCTTAAGTTATTGGGTCCAATGTTACCATCTCCACTGCAGCTGAGAACAGAGCTAATCCAGGTGCTATTAAGATAATGAAGAACAATCCTTTCAACAGCCCGGAGAAATATAAATGGCAGATGAACTGTGGATTAATCACTTAATATATTACCCAAGATATTCAATCTTTTACTCATATTTGAGAAGAAGTGGCAAAAAGGAAACATCAATAGCAAAAAAAAAATTAAAAATAAATCCAAAGGAAACACTACACAGTATTTAAACATTTATTTTTGACTTTGGGGAGACTTTGTACAGAAGACAAAGACACGTCTAAAGTTAAATTGAAATGGAAAGATGCATGCATCTAATGCAGTCACGGAAAATAGAGATATGAAATCCAAAATGGCTCTCCAAATTTAAATTTCATGACTCACAATTCTCTAATTGCAACAAGTTTTACATATTGTTTGTTGAGGTGTGACAAGTGAGCAAAGGGAGAGGCATTCAAAGGAAATTAAGCAGCAGTTCTTTGAAATAGCACAATTTCTTTGCCTTAGGTCTGGACAACCAGCTGAGCAGAGAAGGACAAGAAACCTGTGTCAAAATAAGGAGTGGGTGGAATGTTTGGGAGGATCTGGTGTACAAAGTAGCGCTTGTTCCTCCTCCTCTTCCTCCCTGTGTCCAAAGGTGCTGCTAGCTCATCAAACACTGCCTTGCCCTTAGTCATGCAGCAGAACTTCCAGCCCCTGGCATCCCTTTGATGAATGGGAAGCAGGTGGTGTCTCAAGGATGGCTATTAATCTCTTCACAAGATGAAAGTAAATGGAGGAGCTGAGCAACGCTCTGCAATTACTGATTCATGCACACTCTTCCAGAGGATAAAAGAAGTATCGGCTCTTCCTACTTTCATGATAGATTAGTTTGAATTGATACAATATCACTCAGAAATTAATAAACCTGTTGTAGAAAATTTTCATCAAGTCTGCTTGTTCAAACCTGCTTGTTTAGAAACACTTGAAAATATGAATCCAACTACTTTCTGCTAGCCTTTACTTGTAGATTGACAGACTGGATAGCAAAACACCAGTATGGGGATCAATGGCTGCATTAACTTCAGTGTTATTTATTTATTTATTTTTGCTCTTTTTTTCTTCTGTTTGATTTTCATTTCAGGAAGTTACAGCATTCTAAAGACAATAAGAACCACTTTAAGGTGCCTACATTCTTAAAAGAGTCTTATTATGGTTTTTGTACTTTTAAACATATGCTAGAAGCATTATAATAAAAATTCTAAAATCCTACCTGTAGTTGCCACAGCTCACCATTCATGGATCCTAGAAGAATGAGAAGAATAATGAGATTCAATGATATACAAGCTAACAGAAAATAAATTAATTTTTCCTAACTGCATAATTTTATACCCTATTTTCTACCACACATGAAATTTTCCAATCTCTTTCTAAGACATTCAAGCGGACCCTAAGAAGATAGATTGACAAATCAAATTGGAGGAGAGATGTCTCATGGAAGATTTTGCCACTTTCAGAATTTTTTGTTTGCCATGATGGGTATAAACTCAAATATAAACTTCCATATTTTGAAGAAAATAAAAACATCACCACTGCAATCATTTTTAACAAGTGGATAATAAACCAGTGATTCAAGCACTAGGAACTTGAACTTCTGATTCCTATATCCCATATATAAAAACTAGAGTGAAAAATCATGCAACTAGAAGATGTTGTAGAAGCACATATTAAATTATGGTGGTCTCCAAAGTCTAGATATTTTCCTGTTTGCAGTGATCACTTTGCCCTCAGCTCTACACGACATGAAAGCAGAAGGGAGGAACAGTGTAGGTCCTTAAGCTCAATTGATTTAGTGTAGCAAAAATGGTTTCAGGCTGCAAAGAATGTAGGGATGCTCAATTTTAAAATCCATATAGATACTGAAATGAAAGGTTTTGTTACTATATTCCGAATGACACTAGAAGCAACAGGTTACCTTAATTGCTAAGATTTAGAGTAGAGGAATACTTTGATAAAGGTATTTTTCACAGTTTATCTGCATTCTTCTGCAAGTTATAAAGGGCTTAGTGCACAAACTGGTTCCAGATTTAGTACCTGGTGTGTCTCATATGCAGACAGTACTACAGAGGTGATTGTATATCTGTCTGGCAGATATTTCATGGGCAACAATCTTATTCTTACTATATAAATACAAACAAGCAGTAGTTTTAAAATCAATAAGGGAAGCCTATAACTGTGATCTTTAAAAACTCTGATTTAATGAAAGCACAACTACTACAAGACCCTTTAGAATCCTTTATATTTTACATATCTTGTCCATTGTTTATTGGAAGAGATTTTCTGCATTCTTAACATATTCTTCCTTAAATCTGTGCTCCTAAATTTATCTCCCAAGAAATCTTTCTAAAGGCTTGTTCAGTGAGCATTATGTGAGACAATATAACATGCTATGTGGTAAGTTATTTTTCTTTAGAAACATGTTAATTTACTCTTTATTCCTTTATGACACTTCCTTTCATTTTGTTATACTCAAAGCAAACTATAGACATTAAATATTTTAAGCATTGCTAAATCAAGGCAAGCACCCACATTCAAGATCAATAATGTTACAAGGTGACAGTAAATGTAAAACACTCAAAGCCTTGTAAATATTTTAAATCTGTTTCTGAAGATTTGCAAATGTTTGATGCAAATTCCAGAAGCAGTGAAAGGCCATCAGAAAGAGAACTGAGGCTGTCATCATTAAGTAACAAGAATGTATGCAGTCTTTGTGAAAGTGCTGAAATAGTTCTGAGTGACTCAGATCTGAATTTCTCTGTGTTCTCCTTCCTTTGGAACTTCAGGCTCTTGATAAAGCAAAAAGTAACTGAACATCTTGTGTTTAGAGAAAACAAAGGAATGAGGGAAAGCAGCGACAGCACTGAAGGAAATCTTGAGAGATGGTAATATAGAATGAAGACTTCTGTTCCTATTAAAGGCTGACTAAAGATATCTTAAAACAGATGAAATGACCCCTATGCGAAAGAAAAACATGTTGAGATTAATAAGAAAAGGGAAAAAAACCCTTTCTAAGCAGGAGAAATTCAGCAAGAGTATTTCCAGGAAGAGACATCAGAACTGGGGATGCTCAGAAAGATAAAATGTTGAAGGGAAAAGCAGAGACAACTGTGTGAAATCCTAGTGCTCGCAGACAGTAAAGCAATTGCAAAGAAATCTTCAAGAAGTAGGGCAAGAGAATTTCTTTCCCAGGGATCAGCATGAAAGAACAGACCAGACTACTCCCAGCTCTGTGAAAATGGAGTGGCTTTCCTGATTGACCCGTATCATCTTAGATCCAGTATCCTGAAGGACACTGGATCTAAGCATTCTTACAGAAAAAATACAGGGCAAGAGTCAAGCAGCAAGTGTAGAGTCACTGATTTTATTCCCCCTTGTGTCTATGTGCTTTGCTTACTGTAACTAGAGGTTTCAGGTTAGTTTTGTCAACCTCGAGAAATTGCTCTCCTAAAATTGTAGCTCAAGATATGCCCCTAGGCCTGTTTCTGTGCTATCTCTTTACAGTCAAGTACTTTATTTTTGAGACTTTCACAGTTGATATCAGTTTGATACAGAAGGTACTGAAGAATTTTGTAACCATAGGAACTGAGCTAAAGACAAAACATCTGTCTTGACAAAAAACGTGAAGTTTTTTCATTCTGAAAATACAGAAAGAAAAATTTTCATATCTACTCATCTCTGAATTTTTTTTCCAATGAACTGAAAACAGGGGGAGGAGAGGGCAGAAGCATGGAGAAAAATGCAAATACTCTTTATTTTAATTTCCACCTACCTCAAAAAAAAAAAAATAAAACAACAAAAAGAAGTACCAGAAGTCAGTTCTGCTTTACTATCATTCAAAAATTCACTATTAAAAGACACACTTAGTACTTACATGTGATCTGATTCTTTATTGGTTTTGTCTTTGCAAATTCGCCCTCTGAAATCTGTTGGTTTTTAATTATTTTTTTCTGTAGAATATATGCTATAGAATTCTTTTGGTTTGACTTGATTTTTTTTTACTCATATTTGAAGAAATAGTAATGGTAAGATTTCACTCAAAACTCAATACTCTACCATCTGTGTGCAGGTACAACAAAGGCAAAGGAACACCTCTCTCTTGAAATCTTATTTCCATTACTAAGCTGACCTTTAAATGTACCATTCTGTTAGGCAAATATCATTATAAAAAATTAGCCACTGCTTTCTTGTTTTGTGCAAGCAAATCCTCGTCATTTGCCTTTCCATAAAGCTGCAATGCAGTTTAATAATGGATGCTTCTCTGCTTATCAGCTGTAGAAACCAAAACAGTGTGTTTTGCTGTAAGTCATGCTCACTGCTGCATTTCATTTTATTGCATGGCAGCAGAACACCAACAAAATTGCTGCAAGCTGTTATTTACAGATATGTTGCAAGACACACTACTTTATGTGTTGTAAGAGAAAAAGAGACCTCCCTCACACCCTAACACACCTTCAGTAATGTTCTAGAAATGCTGTTGTTCTAGAAATTCAAGATAGAAATTCTATCTTGATGCTGGGATACAATTAATTTATTCTCACTTGCCTTTGATTCTGTTATAATGAGTTACATAGCTTTTCTTCTTATGAATTCTCAGGTGGGACCTTGCTCAACATATTTTAGTGCTGGAATGAAGGAATGATACAACAAATCTGTAAGAGAAATGACTTTGTAAAAGTAGGTAATTCCATATTTTTTCCTTTGATAGCATGCTACATAGCCAGTTTGTTCTGCTTAGAAAAGAAATTATAAGGAATGTATTTTTTATTAATAGTAGAAATACTGTAAAATAATACATTCACATGCAGGAAAACAATGGAAGACTTTTATTTCTGGTTTTATTAACAGTGAAAGCCAATCAAAATTTTTAATTCCTACCATACCACTCAATTCTATCTGTTTGAATTGCATGGTGACCAGCAACATTTGCCATAGATCTGTGATTAATTATAGGTAGGAGTGATTTCAGGCTGAACTGGGAGACTGAAGGCATTTTAGCTATTTCTCACTTGGGTTCAAACTGTTTAACTCGTACGAATGTGTACTTATTATACAGAAGTAGAAATATTGGAAATTATTTTGAAGAATACTGAAGGTAAAAATATCTAGGTCTGGTGAAAGACCAGAGACATCACTGTATGAGTAATTCACAACATAACCATAATATGCAAAAATTTATTTGATTTTTTTAAAATACGGACTGCTTTATACAAATCGATGGACTGCTGTCATCATCAGCCTTCATTATTTTTCTAACTCATATAAATTTATTACAGTAGGAATTTGTTTCCACCTAGTACTCCATCAGAATTTTCCTGTAATGAAATAATTTTTCTAAAAAGAATGAGGCAAAGGCTTTAAATTTTTAAATGGTTCACTCCGCATAGGAGCATTATTAGCTGGTAAAAGCACTGCTTATGTTAAAATTGAGGGTGAAAATATAAAGTGAATATCAAATACACATTTCCTGGGATCTGTTAAATAACAGAACAATCTCACTAGGGAAGTGCAATGAGTTGTTTCACTTGGCAAATTTTAAGTGGCTTGGAAAAACCACTGTAATATTTTCTTTCATTAGAAGAAAGCACTAAGTATTTTACACTGTTATTTTCATCTCCAGTTTCTGTTTCTGTACTGTTCTACTTTATTAATTTCATTTACTGTGGTTGATCTATTTAAAGAAGCGTGTGGGTTCCATTTACAAAGTACTTCTGCAACAGAAACCTGCATAGCAGGACTCAAATACATTTTTAAAAAGGCATTAAAAAATAGCTTTCATCCTCTTTTCCTTCTTTAAATTAGAATTTCCATGGAGAGAAATTGAAACAGAATTAATCAAACCAGAAGTACCTCCTTCGCACACGAAAGCCGAGAGCATGTTGGCTTTGTGACGCAGCGAGAGCACAAAAAGTGTTCCCTGCTCCTGCTGAGGCTCCTGATGCTGCCTCTTCTGGTGCCAAACCGGCTGCTGCCACCTCGGCGCCTGCTGCTGGTGCTGCTCCACGCTTTGTGTGCAGGGCCAAGGGTACACATTGTCCTGTGCCAAGAGAGGAATAAAGCAGTTTGGGAAAGCAAACCCTGTAACTGCTAGCACAGAAGACCAGTAAATCCTGCCAATTACTCATTGGCACCAAGGGCTGAGAAGAGGAACCACGACAAAAAAAAAAAAAGTAAAGCATAAGGGCATAAGTTTGGAACAAGTTTCGAACTTGATGAGAGCCATGGGAAAATGTCAAATGTATCACACCAGAGGTTTTGAGCAGGATTACAGATAGAAGTTTGGCATTAGGAGCAAATAAGTGTTTAGTTGCAGTTGCCATTGTTTAAATGATTTATAAAGGTTAAAGGAAGATTATGGAGCCCAATGTACTCAGTAGAGAAATTTTTTTAAATCCTTTATACATTTAGAGCCAATGCAAGGTCTGATGTAGGTTTTGTTCAGCCATTCAATAGTTTATTCACTAACTCAACACCTATAAAATGACATCACTGAAAACTGCAGTTTCAAATGAAACCTTCTTGGTTCTGGAGGAATTTACTATAGATATCCAGAAAATGGGCCAGTTACTTACAAACAAAGCCAAGTTATCATCTGGGCCTGCCAAAAGTAGAGCTCAGTTAGTGAACTCTGGTATTCTGCTGGGATAGAGGCACCAAACTATAACAACACGACCTTCATTTCATGCAGGTCACAAAACAAAAGTCTGGTAATGAAGCAGCTATATAATTGAATTAAACTTATTACTTTCTTATGTAGCATTTGTTATATCTCCTTGTTTAATCTCTCAAGTGTCTTATTCCTTAAGCTTTTCATTGGCACTTCATTGCAAATATGAATGAATATAAGTACAATGCATGTTCAATATTTATTAATATATGAAATTGACTCATAACCAGCTATGATATTTGCCCAAAACACTTTGTGTGTAGATCTATATTAGGTATAACCATTATTGTTAAACTTAACAGCCATTTAAAGTTGGAATGCAGCTTTTATTATAGCAGGAAGTCAGAAACTAGTCAAGAGTTTGGAACTACAAATGACATAGCACCTTTACTAAAATATGAACTACTGACAATTCTAAAGGTAGAGATTCTAATAGAAGAAAAGAGATGTTAGTCAGCACTTAGCCAGAAAAATGGGTTTTAAATGTCTATGCTGTAAAGAAAAGCAGAGTGAAATTTTCTAAAAAGCCCTTTATGTCTCATCAAAAAATCTGTAATTCCAGGTATATTTTGGCCTTCAGCCAAACATTCACTGACAAGCCAAAGAAAAGAATATCATATTCTCACTCAGTGGTTTTCAGATGCTGTAATGGGAAGGTGGCAGCTCGAGGCCCCTCACCCAGGTACAGACATGGTTCCATCTATTTCAGTTTATAGGATGTGGCAGGTTTTCAACTGATCGTGATCAGTGGTAGTGGTGGCAAAAATTACAGCTTCTGTATAAAATACTTTTCAAAAAGTATTTGTATTTGTAAGTATTTGTAGCAAATACTTAAGGTTTGCCCAAAGCCTGTTTACAGAAATTCACCTGGTTAACTCTAACCCTATGGGAAACGTACTGACTTGTAACAGAAGAAACAAAGACATCACTTTTGCAAGTTCCACGGAGACAATACATTGATTATTTCCCCAGTCTCTTTTAGAAAAGACAATATCTCCCCTATAGCAAATTCAGTCAAGTTAATTTTCCAGAGATACAAATACCAGACTTGCTTAGGTACTAAAATAGACACTACAATTTCTAGAGGATTTCCCAGGTGTGCTGTCAGTATTGGCATTGCACGTTTACTTTTGTTTACCATTTACTTTAGATTTTTGATCCCTTTAGGTATCTGTCAGATATATATTCTATCATGGAAGCACTTCATGATGGTGAAAACTGCTGTCACGTCTTAGTTCAGACAATTCTGAATGTGCTCTGACATCCCTGGGACAGGTTTGGGCTGCTAAAGAAAAGGCAGAGAAGAAAATACAGTAACAGTTGCAATTTTTTTATGAAAAACCCTCTATCTCCTATAATGCACTTTTATGGCAATCTTCTTTAGTGATGAAAATCAATTCATAAATAACATTATTAGAAAATTCAGATAGCAATGCATATTCTTCAAAATAAATGACAACTCTGCTCTCCATTAACCTTACCAAAAATGACAGTTCTTTTTTAGATTCAGGTCAGTCAGGTTACCCTCTTTATTGCCAGCAAGGTAATTGAAAATAAAGATTAGCCAATTAAACTAACAGTGGTGAAAAAAGTTATGGAAGTTAATGATTCCATGCTGGTTTTTGGGTTTTTTTTTGTTTGGTTTTTTTTTTTTTTTTTAATGCTACTACTTGGTGAAGTAGTTTAATTAGGAATTTTCTTCTTAAATTTTCCCTGTGCAAGGCAATCTTGATATGTTCATTGAAAAAAAATAGAAAATAAGGTAACGGAGGTGTACTGTGTTGCTTACAAGTCACTCGTTTTTCTGAAGCTTAATATGAATGTGTAAAATAGCAACCTGTGATCTTGTAAAATCTGTTTTCTCTATAGCAGAGTGTTCTGTTTTGTGAGGTGAGAAGAAACAATTTTTATGGAGAGCAGCAAAACTACTTGTACTAGTAACTTCCAAAGAGTATGGAAAATACCCCAAACCAAAAAACAGAACAAAGAAAACTTCCCAAAAATTAATTATCCTTTTACCATTTTATCACTTCATGAAGAAGAAAAAAAATCAAAGACAGTACAAGAATACTTTTCAAATTAAGATTTGACTCAGTATTATTAGCATTATTGAATATTTATTCAAGTAGAAATTTTGCATGAGTAACTTGTCAAATTTCTCCTTCATGCTAATATTAAACAGTTCCAGAGGCACAATTCTTTTTTACAAAATTTGTGTAGTTTAAAGTCTCAACAGTTTTTGATATTTTAAATTTTAAAATAATATTTTAAATCAGGTTAAAATTTATTTTGGCCAGTGACAATAAACAGTTGGGACAGTGGTCATTAAGGATTTTTCAAAATTAGTTATTAATTCATTGCAATATAGCCAGATTTTAAAAATAATTTTGAATTCATTCCCATGAAAGAACTCTAATGCTTTTATGTCTGTATTTATAGTCCACAGTAGTATCACCCAAAACCTAAATCAAAGTGGTCTCCCTTACAGCATTTACTGCAGTCAATATACAGTTTACTATAAAGCCAGAGCAAAGGATGAATGTGGACTTCGATCAAAATATGCAAAGAAAACTTATTTCCACAGCGGTATATCAAAATTTTACCAAACTTCACCTCTGGTTTACAGCTTTATCCAGATTAAACTTGTCATACCTTTTGAGCAATTGAACCCAATGACAGAAACTCTACCTTTCTGATCCTGCACTATGGCTATTGCATCTTCATATTTTAAATATTGCCTACATGCTTAGTGTATTTCTCTTCTCTTTGTGCTTTTGCAAAGTTTATTGAAGAGATTGAGTGATAGATGGAGCCCTATCACTACCCTATGAAAAATCCAAGATATTTTTCTTTGTTTGCTGTTTATGATGACGATTATGATGCCAGACTCAGTGAAATATAATATCCTGTGTTTTTATCTTCTTGTTTGGTCTTTCACAAAATCAGGTGGAAGCTATCACATTTCTTTAACTCCTCACAAAATGTAACACTCAGGAAGACAAGGGGCAGCTAAAGACCCAGTTCATGACAGCAAACATGTTACATAGTGAAGCACCAGCTGCTGGGCTGGACATAACCTGGATTATTCAGATGTTAGGTTTAACCCTCTTGTGTATAAATGCAGTACACAAGCAGTATGGTCTTAGCATCTCAAAGTTTTGTTTGAACAACAGCAGTATGTTGGTAGAATTGAAGGATGGATTTCAAACTCAAACAGAAATAATGTCTATGAATGTTAAAATACAGTCTTCATCTGCTGCACCCTTTTTCTTCTCCTTTTCAGCTTTTTCATTTTACCTGATAACCTGCCATGCTGCAAATTGAGTCAATTGATTGGGTTTTTTTTGGTTTTTTTTCACAAGATATATATCTATATATATATATATATCTCTGTAATTTTTTTTGAATTTCAATACAAATAAAATCCTTTAGAGGAAGCAAACCCTGATAGTCAAATCTTAAAGCTATTTTATAGGTAAAGCAAAACCTAATCTTAATTCAGAGTTCTACTCTTTTGCCTTCATTATTAGGGATGTCTATTTTTAATGTAACAAAAACATACTATAGCATATAACTTAACAACATATATTGGGTGATACTGTGGACAGTGCTAGAAACCTATGAATTCCTTGAACTGTGTCTTTGAATCATGCATAACCCTCATGATCTCCAGCCCAAAATCACATTGGCTGGGATCTATTTAAATCCAAGTGTCTCATTTTGTTTTCTATAATCCACCAAATCATTATATCTTCAGCAACCTAAATAGTGCCCACCAACTTCTGTAGATTTTATATTTTAGCACTATATATATGGTGGTTACTCTAGATCTGAAAAGGGAATATCTGCACAGAGCTTTAGCAGTTGCTTTAGCTGTGATGCCACTTTTCTCATGAAAGCATGACTGTAACCTCATCACTCAGGCAGAGTATCTGAAAGTACAAAGCGTGCACTCTGAAAACCTGAGAATCCAGTTCATACTTTTTCAGAGTGTCTGTTTAAAACTGTTTTGTCTTTCAAAAGCAAAATATCATTTCTCCTGTTCTCTAGGCTTTTATCAATTGTAGACTTCACAGAGAAGAGAAAAGCTTTGGCTGTTGCAATGGAATTACTTTTGAAGTACTTCTGAATGGGAACAGTTTCCATTCAAAAATCAGCTTTCGACATTTTATTTAGAGTCATATTATTAGGAATAAGAGAAATAATATTCCTACATACGGAGGAGTAGCACTTCTACAGCATTTATAGAATGGATGATAATATTATTAACATTATTGTGCTTTTCCCTATAACACTCCTCCTGTTTTGGTTTCTAGATTACATATTTTCTGTCTCCTGTGCAGCTAAAGAAGAAAAAGACAGAGTGGCCTTTGTGGGAACCTGGCATCCAGCCAACATGAAACCACAAGAAGACCACACTCTAAATATCTAAAATTCCCATTCCTGCTCAGGAAACACAGGGTTGTTTTGCCTATAGCCTGGAACCTCAAAACTAACCTATGCTGGTCATGGACACAATCAGAAATGCTTCATGGGCATCTTGAAGCCTTTCAAAGAGGCACTGAGCTGGCTTAAGCACTTTGATGTCTGACTAAAGAGGTATCTTTTTACTAAAGATTACATAACTCTTAATTTAATGTCCTCTGTGTTCTAAGTATCCAATGCAACTAATTTCTTGTTTAAAGAGAGAACCTATATTATAACTAAGAACTTAGTTAACAGTCATGATTTACCCATGATTAGTTAGCAGAAAGGACAGTAAAATCCAGCACTTCTTTTAATGAAAAATAATGCCCATTATGTTTTACTTGCCACAAAGTCACCATGCTATTTTGGACCTAAAGAACCAACCATGAAGAAACACAATAACAAGAATTTTGTCTTACATCTCAAAGTATTTTGATCGGTTTCATTTGAACACCAGACCTTATTCTAAGCCATATTTGCACATTACCTATGAACAAAGGGCTATTGAAATGTGTAAAGATTTAATGTCTAAATCCTAATGCCTAAGATAAAGAGTCAAAAGCTCTTTGTCTATTCAAACTAGTATTGTGCTACATAAAATATAATTAAAACACACCAAAATGAAATGAGTAATCAATGAACTTTGAACTGATTATTAAAACAAGTAAGAAATTATTTATTCCATGGTCTGAAATATCTGACTCAAAAAACCCCCCTTTTCTTAAAGGTTCTATTCCTAAATCATGTATCTCTTTCTTTTTAGAGTGACATTAACTTTCTGTGTAGTAATTGAGTAATTTTTGTGTGTAATAATTTAGAGATTAATTCTGAGAAAAATATTTCTCAAACTCTATAGGATCCAACCAAAACATACAGAGAGCACACATTTTAGAATAAGCAAGATACAGAGTTGAAGTTTGCGTGGAAGAAAATCCATACTGAGATAAACAAGAGCCATGAGATAATTGGGGTTTTGTGACCCGATTGTCCCATTTAAAGTCCTTGCTGCAGCCATCATGGGCTGAGAAGGAGGCTTGCATTCTGAGGTGTTTATCACCAGTAACCTTATCCTGTATTCCTAAATTACCCTGTGCAGCAAATGCATTTCTCCTTTGTCTCACATCAGTGCCATAGAGATGGTACTGATGAGATGAATCTAACACTTAAATTCACTCCATTCATTGGACTGACTTAGATTTCATCGCACCCTGAGCCCTTCCATTTTGGGTGATATTCCTTTTCCATGAGGTAAAATTACTTATCCATGACTATGGAACAAGCATTAACCTTTCTGGCAGGTTAAAGCCCACACAGGGCAAGATGTGTTGATAACATTTTTAGCTGAATTATGTGTATGTAGCATACTATAATTACTAACTGGGATTTGCCAGGTGTTTAAAAATGTTATGGGTGGCCCACACAATAAATATTGCAGTTAGAAAAAGAAAGTGAGGCAGTGAAGAGAATTGCATTTATGTCTACCCAAGGTAAGGGAATCACCTCCCATTTGTGGTTTTCAAAATGTTTTAAATGTATTTAGTAGATAACTAACTGCACACCTTCTCTCTCTGCAAATAGCTGAGATTCAGCAACTAGGGACATGATCCTCAAATCCTAAGCTAGGAACTAACTTCCTCTGGAGCCCTCTGCCACACACAAAAATTAACAATAATTTTCAAAACACGACTAATTCCAGTGATTTGGCTGTTAGAAGTAAAAGATCCATCTCTCCTCATTCTTCTTACACCTTTAATCCCTGAGGGGCAAATAAGATACAGAAGCCATACAATCTCCTCTATTACACAAAGATCCAGCTAGTTCAACTCATGCAATGGACCCTGTTTGCTTCCCAAGAGCCCTTGGGCCAGTTGCAATCCAGTTCATAAAAGGGGTAATTCTAACATAGCAAGTTTTCAGTAAAAAAAATAACTCAAGTGATGAAAAGTTTCATGGAACACGCGGTAAATGCCACTCAAAATCAGTCAGCAAGTTGATAATGTCAAATCTAACAGACCTGCACACCATTTCCTCTTTCTTACTTATTAATGAAGAAATAATTTAGAAGGTTCATGCTCCTCAAAATGTTGTCACCTGACAGAATTTACAGCCACATCCTTATTCAGAGAAATTAATAGTCATGTCCCAATTTATTTCAATCAACAAGAAAAGCTCCTTGAATAATATTTGTTGAAAATTTGCTATATAAACAAGCAGAAAAGAAACACATACTGACACTGAGGAAAAATTCCAGTCTTGTAAAGAGGTTACTGCTGTAAGAATTCATTAACTTAAAAAATCACTGAGATTCAATAATAAAAACTGCCTGTACTTTTTATAGTTGTATGGCTCCATAAAATAAAAATTACATTAAACAAAATGAAAAGGTGCTTTAAAAATTTTGTCAGGAGGATTGACATTTATGAGTGTGTAGTTTGGCTACTGAAATTATTTGAGTGACATGAAGATTTTACTTCTCTTTTCATACAAATTGAATAAAAATAGAGTGCCCCTAATAAAAAGACACAGCTGTGGTTTCTCTCCCAAACTCTTTTTCAGGTATAAAAAGTATATGGGAAAAGAATGCAGGAGAGGGAAGTTAAAAATTGAAGTTAACATTTACTATACTGTTCAGTCTGTAACGCTTATACTGACATTGAAATTTCTGAGAAGCAATAGACATAGTTTTATCTGGTTTATTTTTATTCTTATTGTTTTGGGTTTTTTTTTAATTCCATGATGGTAGGGATGTATAAGGAGGTAAAGAAAGGGAGTTTCTTTGTTTCTCCTTGAAAATGAGAAAGCAGAATAAAAAAGGTATGCTTTTTTCTTTGTTTGTTTTTGTTTTGTGAGGGTTTTGGGTTCTGGATTTTTTTAATAAAAGACAAAATTAGAGCTGGACTTGCCATTTGTATGCTTAAATCATCTGATGTATAATTTGAGTCTTTAGTGATGGTGTACTACTGACTTAGTTCAACCTCACTGGAATTAAGACCATACCAATTTATTTTCTTTATTGATATTTGACATGCTAAAAGGATATTTCAGAAAAGTTTGACATAGTTTAAAGTTATTATTTCTTGTGAGAAAAATCTAAATTTGAATAATGGAACTAGTTGAAAAAAATACAGAAACATTTCTAATCTACAAAATAGCAGTAAAAATATTGCTACCTGAACAAAATTTTTTTGCATACCTTCCCAAGGGGAGTCAGTATGATCTATAGTGTTCTACAGCACCCAAAGCTTGTACATGGGCCTTGAAATCTTATATTTCAATGTAGCTGGAGAAGATCTTTACACAATATACTTAAGAAGGGACATCAAAATCACACATCTATTTCTGCCTATGACAGGTGAGTTTCTATGTTCTATACATTGTTTAGACAATGCAATAAGAAACATGCTTATACTCAGTCTTTGGTCCGTGCCTCAGCTGCTTGGCACTGTTTAGAGATAAAAGAAAAAAATCTTCCCTGAGAGGATATCTGAAAGATTTCATTTCAGAAGAACCTAGGGGTGAGGAAAAGCTTATATAATTACTTCCAACACATGTTATTTGGTGTTTATTGATGGAAAATCTGAGTTAGAACTGTAAGGAGTCTTAAACAGCAAAACTAAAGAATAACAAATACTAGAGGAAATAGATTTTAACAAAAGAAATTTGTCTCTCTGTACCAAAATGTTCCAGGTAGTGAAACATTACATCTTGAAATGCAAATACTCAAATTCCAACCTTTTTTTATACAAAGCATGTCAAGTATGTGAAGGGAATGAGGTGTTGCAAAAAGGTTACTGTCTCCATCCCCCTCCAGACCCCCAGTACCACAGAAAACACTCTTAGTTATAGTATTGACCCAAACCAAGAGGCATCTCCTCAGTGTACATCTCAGCAGCACAGAAAGACTCCTTTGTGCTCTTCTTACCTTGAAATAAGCTACTTACCAGGATTTTATTTTTTCTGTGCAAATTTCTGTGCTGCTATGACTACAGTGCTTTTGATGTGATACCTGGTTTCTTTGAAGCTAAATTGGCACTCCATGCACAGTGCTGCAATTTACAGTATTGGGGGACCAATAAAGTGGCTTAAAAATAAGCCACTTTTCTTCTTCAGGTCTTCCAGGTGTAAACTTGCCTCAGCTAATAACTGACTCTCCTGTTGGTTCAAGTAAGGTCTAAATAGAGGTAAAATTTGGTTGCCCTTTTTTTTTTTTTGCCTGCCAAGGCTTTATCCTCTGAAATATGCCTTGTGTTTCCCACAGACAGAGGAAAGTTCCATAATGCTACCTACCTTAATTTGTTTCTGTTGTTATGGTGATGGTGATACATGCATAATACACTCAAAGCTGCTAGAAGTTCTGCAAAAGAGAACTAGGACTCTTCTCCTTGTATCTGTAACATGGCCAGTATTATTATTTTTCTAGTTTGATAAACCGTGACAGAAACAGAAAAATTGCTATTCTGTGGTGATGATGAGAGACCTACCCCATTTCTGTTGAAATCATTGGGATGACACCTCCAGCCAGTGTAAGTCAGAGTAATTCCTTTACGATCAATGCAATTGATAGATAATATCCAAGGATTTGGTTCCCACCTGAAAACTTTTACTTTAGCAACAGTGAATACAATAAGAATGTTTTTTCTGTTATATCAATGTTCAAATCTTGTAAAGACACTAAACTAATATGTAATTTTTTTTTAATTTCTCCCTTAATCTGGATTTTTTTCTTTGTTTGCATGGGAATTCTTCTGTCACAATTGGAATTCTGGAACAATTTCAAAGAAAAAGCATGTAATTTTGTGGTAGCAGAAGGCTTATGTTCAGTAAGACAGACAAGATGCTTAAATGTAAATAGAGACCTTCTAAAACCAAAATGTCATTTTGAAGGTAGTTAGGTTAAAATCCAGTTCTTGGAAACAGCAACCTGATAAATTGGCTGTGATTCTCTTTAAGACACTACTGAGGAAATAGAGGATAATAAGAACCATCTCATCTCCTCTGCACCACTATCTTAGGCATGTCCTCTGTTAGGGAAGAGTATGATGAACTCTCTCTTAGGAAAAGCTAAAAAAGAATCAAACAGCCTATAAAGATCAGAAGAGATAAGAAGTGCAGGAGCAATTTTTGTGGGTTTTTGTTTGTTTTTTTGAAACTTTGTCCCACATTAGTGTATTTTCAGGTCTAGCAAATAATAATGAGGTAATTCAAGGGAAGAAAAAAGATATAATAATTCTATTTTGCAGTGTAGAAAAAACTGATTTGGAATTGCAATATCATGCCTACTGTAGCAGAACATAATCACCATGTTCCTGAAGATTCAGTCTAGGCTAAAACATAGTACAAATTCCATGTCTTATCTGAACAATTAATTATCTTCTAAAAAAATGCCAGGTGTTATAAATAAATAAATTGATGTACTCTGTAGTGTTTCCATCAGGGAGAAGGAGCAAACATTATTTGCTTCTAGTATTTGCAATAATGAATCAATTACACATCATGAATTTGATAAAAATGGAGGAAAGTTCATCAAATATTTTCAATTCCTATTCCTTCGACATGTTCAGAGAATCAATAAATAGGATACAGAGCTGATAAATTATTTAAACTAGAATAAAGGAAGCAATAAGCACTGCTTTTATCCACCTGTGATTTCAATATGATGATTTTCATTTTTGACTAAGCTGCACTTTTACCCATATTAAATTATTCTTCTTCCTCTTTTATTGCTGTCATTTTTTAAATATAGTTACATGTGCTAAAAATGAAAACAAATTAATAGGAAATATGTTCCATTAACAGAATTACTGCTATATAGTATTGTTCCCAGATGCACAAAGGGCATCTAGTCATGTCTTTTGTAGCCTTCATCAGGCTGAAATGGTAACAAACTGACAGCACACAGACAGGGGAGATGAGCTACCACACTGGGGAACATGTGCTGCTAGAATAGATGCCAATTCATGGACAGCCATGAGTCAAAATTCCCCTGTGTAACAACAGCAGCGTCACCACTAAACAGAATTCAGTTATTAATGCACTACAACTTTCCAATTGCAGAACTGTGGGTTGAGGAGCTTCTAATATTTGTCATCCTTCAGAAGAAAAATCCTGCAGGAATAGTGATATAAATAGATTTACAATGGTAAATCTATCACACTACAATGGTGTGATTAGGATCATGGTGTGGGTTTGAAGAGACCTTTAAGACGTACCAGCAACCCCCCTGAGCCCCCTAGGGCAGGGACTGCAGCCTCTGTGTGCTGGTGTGAGGTACTCCAGCTGGGAAATCAACCCCTTCACCTCATGGGAGGAGCCCTCTCTTAACTCCCTTGGGACAATTTACAGGTACTTACTTCCCTGTTGATTCCTGCTTCCTCTCTGACACTCAGAACAACATCCTCTTCCCTCACCAAATCTAGTTTAAAGCCCTGCTAATAAACCCAGCCAGGCTGCAACCTAGAACAACCTTATTCCACTTGGTCAGGCTTGGCCCATCCAAGGTCAACATGTCTGGACTATCTAAGGTGTGTCCCACATCACAGAATCCAAAGCCCTGAGTGTGGCACTGTGCGCACAGGCAGTCATTCGCTCCTTCTGTTCATCTCCTCTTTCCTGGAAGAAGTTTCTAGCTGGGAGGATGTAAGAGAACACTGCCTGTGCCCCTGACAAAAGAGAACTCTAGCTGTGACTACACAGATTTCTGTGTAGCATAACTCCAGAGCGGATCATGAATGCCACCTTTAATCTCAGTGAAGGCATGTTTGCCCTAGATTTTATGCTTCTACAAGTTACACTATTGCTCTGCTGTTATCTATGTAGTTTTTGAAATTTTGCAAAATTGGACTGTCTGAAGCAGAAATGGTTCTGTGTAAGTCTTGTTCTCCTAGTGGCAGGGGATTTCAGCTCATTCTTCTAAAAATGCCATGTACTACATAGATTTATTCCCATTTGAGAAATTCTCTTTTCACATGAGACAAGAATTCAATTTAGCACACTTTTCTAGGTGTACTCTATAAAAAATTGTCTTAAAGGTCAACAAGGGGTTTCTTTAACAATTCTGTCATGACAGGGAAGAAACATTTTCTCCATAAAATGTTTAACAAAACCTAATTTTTCCCTATCAAGCTTTCATTTTAAGAATTTTAATATTCTAATAAGAGCAATATTAAAATCTTACTAAGAAAAATCTCCACTAATATAGTGTGGTTTCCTCTTGGAATCAGCTCTGTCAAGCTTTCATTTCAAAACAATTTTTGTTTCTAAATTAAAAATTATCACCATATAACCTTAAAAGTAAGGTCTAGACACATAAAACCAGTGCATAAAAGAAATCATGAAAGAAATTTTTAAAATTACTTTACCAGAAAATATTGATCCTATGAATTTGTGGTTTTCCCATTCAAGGGTATAGAAAGTTTAATTACAGTTCTAAGTGTTCCTCAGTTTTGGCTTTAATAATGTCCTACATATGAAAATATTCCTACATGGAAAATTTTATTTTTGTGTCCATATGTTTGCTCTTATGTAATGTATTCTGATTTCTTCCTTCTGCAAGGCTACTGCCAAACTGCGTATTAAAGCATAAAGAAAGGAATTTCTAAAGATGCCTCTTACTAGATATTCACAGAATAATACTGATTCTGGGACATCAGAGGACAAGTGGTTGTTCATGACCATGACAAGGTATCTAAGGTAACTATTATCTATAATTTCTTTTTTCGTCTAAATTGTAGAGATACAAATATTCAAAGAACAATACAGGTGTTAACCATGCCAGTTGAAGTTTAGACTCCTAAGTTCTTCAGAGGCTTGTTAATACTTTGTCACAGAATTAAGAAATATGAATTTGTTTTGTTCACTTCCAATCAGAAGCATATAATTGGACTCAGTGCACTTAAGATAGTAGTTCACTAATTACCCAGGTATCACCAGCATGACAGTCCCTCTGCACAGTCTGCAAGTTGCATTAATTTCAAAAGCCCTCAGGATGTTTTCCTACTGTCTCAACACAAGGAACAGTAAAGTGATGTAATCTGAAAAAATAGAATTCAGTAAAGTTGAAGAAATTTGTTTCAGGTGCTATTATATCATTTTAAACACTGATGATTTGTTGGCCCTAGAAAGAATCCTACCACCTATAGCTGTAAGTGAACAGAATCTGAATTTCTCTGTTGAATTCTCTTGCAGATTTACATGGAATCTTCTCCATAATTTTGCAAGGAAACCCTACAGTACAAGGGTTTAGACAAGGACCAACAGAGTAGATTCAGAATGAAAGACAGAAGCTAAATTTTTCTTGCTTTTGGTGGAATTAGCTGTAAAAAAACTCTGTTTAATATTTTCCCACATTTTATTTATATTCAATCTTTCTCTGACCTGAGCTGCTTTCATTCTGCTGCTTTTCCTCTGTGTGCTTCTGATTGTGTATAGGAAAGATACACTGGCTTTTTTCATCTTAGATTCTCTAGCTAATGTATGCACAGAGGGTGGCAGTGTCCCTTTTCAAACAGCAGAATTATTATTCAGATTTTAAAGACAAATTCCATGATGGTTGCTTTATTGCAGTAGAGTCCAATTGAACTGGCTGCTCTTACTGACAGAAATTTTTGTTTGCAATACTACTTCATTGAATTTAAGAAAAGTATGTATTTCATAGCATAATAGCATTCTGTTTTAAAATAATTTTAAGTTGGAAAAAATGCATCTGCTACAGGTATACTGATAATCTGGAAAAAGGGGTTGGCCAACAAGCAGTTTATCAAGAAAAATTAAAGCATTTTTTACTTTCCTTAGTAAAGTGGAGCGTCCTGTGATATCCTGGAAAAAATATAGAAAAGAAAGTTTACCGTTCTCCCTTTATAAGTGCTGACTCTTGATGTAGTAGAATATTTTCCAGGTTCATTAAAGAAGATTCAGGTCTGTAAGTCTTTTTGGAAATTCTACAGTGAGTTGCTTACCCTTGAATTGAGGAATATAAATGAAGTTTCTAAACATTTTGTTCAAAAGAGTGAGCTCAAGCCAGGAAGCAAGTCTGCAGAAAAACAAAAACAGACACAAGATACCAGACTCCGAGGGTTAAGACTTAAAAATCAAAATAATGTTTCACTGAAATTGGTGTTGACATTTAGATAAAGACATTTAAAATATGCTGTTAAAAGAGTGTTCAGCATGCACCATTCAGCATTCTCTGATGTTCAGATGCTGTAAAAACAATGAGCAGAGCTGAGCAGGTTTGAATACTCCCCCTTTTTTTTTTTTTCCTGGAATATTTTCATGTCCAACTACTTTTGGAGAGGCAGAGAGAAAACCACCCACCCCCACACCCCAATATTACTGCTGTTTTATTCATTATTTCTTGATTTAATATATGTGCAGTGTGTTGAAATGCAGCCTTCCACAGATGGTGGCTCAGTCCACAGTACACAAATGCTGAAGGGCAAGCTCTGTCTTTAATTAAATTTGCCTAACATTAGCTGTATAGTTTTCAGTTCCCAAACAATAACTGTTCAGTCTGAAATTTTCTCCTGACACTTTCCATTTCAGAAATTCTCCTTCAGGCCAGTGGGATTTCTTTTGGGCAGAAAGGGAAGGAGGGGAAAGAAAATGAGAGGCATCCACATTATGACACACTTCTGTGCATCAAATAAAGCAGACACGTCATGAGCCATTAGGTAGACACAGAGCAGGTTGTGGGTATGAAAGATACATTAACAGCAGAATATTATTAATACAAACACCTGCTAATAAAATTACATGCAGAACTAGAAACCTCTTTAATCAGCATTTAATTCTTGGTCTTTTATTATTGATAGGTCTTCATCTTGGAAAGGGCATTAGTTCAAGGCTTTATATAGAAGTAATACAGATCAATGCATTAGCCCTTCAGGAGAGGGACTAATTATTTTAATTAGAATATTCTAATTAGAAAGGTTTGAGCTGATGATTAAAGAATCTTGCATGCCTGGAATTTTAACACAGTTATTGTTGAACAAACATGATAATATATGTAGAATGTATGGTATCTCAGTTAAAGAGATAAGATGCACTTTTTTGGAATGCCTGAAAAAGTCACATGAAAGATTTTGGAAAAGATGGTCTGAATTTCTGCATGCCAGGTGTTGTAATTATACTTTCACATACGAGATCCAGGAATTGCTTCCACTATTCTGCTTGTGTGCTACAATTTATTAATAATACGATTTTAATAGAAAACAAGACATTCTATATTAAAACTAACAATCTAAAATCAAATTATCTCAATCAAATACTCAGTGAAGCCATGTGAGTGCTCTAATTTCACTCTGTATTGAGGGAAATTATATTTGCAGAGTACTCTCAGAAGTGAGATGCCAATAAACTTAACTTTATCTACTCTTAGAGACAAGATTAAATTGGAAGAGGGGGAAGTAAAGATGTAATATAATTGAATATTTATCATTAAACATCTAAATTAATCTGATAACGACATAATAGTGCTCCAGTTTCTCATGTTTTACTCATTGACACCAGCAATCTAAACGAAATAATTGGAAAAGAGATTGTGTGAAAATTTAAATAAATAAAACACCACTTCTTGAAACCAGGGTAAACATTGATATAATCACTTATGTTCTTTTCCCCTCCAGGTGCTATGTATTTTGTGGTTAGAGACACTAAAAAGAAGGTAGCAATTCAGTAAATATCCTGAACTTTATAAGTCTGAATATTTGGCCTCACATTACTTCCTCTGCTCCCTGCACTGCAGTCTGGCATTTTGCCCATCTGTGACAGTACCTTGGCAATCATAGAGGCGTGCTAGGAGGGCACAGAGAATTTGAATTGCATGTTCTAAAGCAACATTCTTCTAAGGCATCTCTTAGGGCAATAAGAAGAAGAATGATAAGAAAACACAAAGAAAATAGTTTTCTGATCACTAAGTATTTGCAGGATATTAAGAGTTGCTTTATTTTTCTTGGGCTGCATCACTTTATTTTATATGCTGAACAGAATTATTGCTGAAGAATGTTTGATAGGATATATAGGATATACTTAAATACAAATATCCAATGATGGTTAGGGTACTCACCTAAAATATAAGAAACCATGGTTCATATTTTGGGATTTGCTGATCTTCTTCCTGGAGTGGAAATTTCAAGCCCTGAGCATCTCTCTTCACATACTGCCATGTTTTGAAATAAAGCATGTAAATTTCTAAATGAAGACATCTATTGATGTACATGGCATACTTTTGTCAGTATTTGCATCAGTGAGATTTTCAAACCACAAGAACTGGATGCACCATCCCCTTGGCACCTGACTTTGAGATATTTATATGCATTAATTAGACCGACCCCCCCTCAGAATTCTCTGGACTAAACAGGCCCAGCTCCTGCAGTCTCTCTTCATAAGAGAGATATTTTAGTCTCTTAGTCACCTCTGTGGCCCTCCATTGGACTTTGCTTTTATTTAGCTAAAGCAAGGTACTAAACAGCCGGCAGAATGAGGGACTTCACTCAGTAAATCTGTCAAAATTCCTGCGCACCCTAGAGGGTAGTTTAAATATATAGACTTGTGTCAATACAGACCAGGAGATATCAGTCAGCAGAAGAAACTTCAATTTCTACAATATAATTTAGGGTAAGATCAAGGACATTCTATTAGAAACAAAAAGAAAATCGTATATTATTTTACACAACAACAACAACCACCAAAAAAAACCACAAATGAGCAGGTGGAAAAACATCCACAGAAGGTCCCTAAACAAAACCAGAATTATCATCATAGGCTTACATTCACTCCTAAAATGGCATTTGGAGTCACAAGGAGAATTTATCCAGAGACAAAAGAATTCTATAGGCATAAAAATACTGGAAAATGAAGTCCCATAGGAGACAAGTATCTCCTCAGAAAATAAGAAGAATACACACAAAATTTTGCATGCCGTTATCCTGTACTACTGAGACAGCTACCAATTTAACAAGACAATACTAATACAACTACAGAACAAATATGCATCGTATAAGATGTTATGAGCTTAAAACAGAAGAGAATTCTATACCTACATCTTAAGTGTACCTTAAAATATATTTCCATAAGAAAGACTGTTATCTCTGCATAGAGCTTAGTCAAAAATTGTGTAGTAGTTAAGACCACTGGAATTTCAAGTTTAATTTCACGTAAAATATGCCAGATTCTCCTCTATTTTAGGGAGAAAATCCTAATCATGAACTGGAAGCTGAAGCATTTATTTTGTTTATTCTCAGCTTTCACTCAGCCAGTATCTTTGCAGTTAAAGGATATGAAATCTTCCTAAATGTGTTCATGTACTGGAGGAAGAATTAGTGGAATTGTGCATAAAATGAAAAGTGATTGGGCCCTATTTTGGAGGTAGGACTGATTGAAAATGGAGAGGGACACAATGGAGAAGAGAAAGAAAAGAATAAACTCAACATGTTGAGTGGTTTGTTTAATGTTCTGTTTTTTTCCTTGTGATAACAGTAATTTCATCTTGAATTTCTTTTCACAGATATTTGGTAATTACATCAAAACTTTATGGATTTTGATCTGTGATTTCTCCCCCTATGCTTAATAATTTTCATGGAATGGTATTTTTTATGCAAGTGAGGCATCCATTGAGAATTAACCTAATAAATAAATATTTTGACCTTTGCTTTTTTTTTATTTCTGTCCAAATGAATGTGGCAAATAAAATCTAAATTCGGTGGGAAAAAAAACACCAACAAGAAATAGTAAGCAATTTGATAAAGCAAAGTCATAAACTGGAAGAACTTGCATCATCTTCATGTCCTTAAAATATCCGTCTGTCAGGAAATATCTATCAGATAGTTAGCTCAGAATTGCTTGCATTTTTAAAAAAATTAAAATACCACTTTTTTAAAAAGTATTTGCATAGGAAGCAGCAGAGGGATGGATCCAAGAATACAACAAATTATAGCACTTTGTATTAATAAAGCAATTATTTATTGCTCATTAAAAAGCTATTAGTAAAATACTGTTATTTATGATAAGCAATAAACAGCATGCTGCTGAACAGTTGGCAATAGAAATTAGAAAGCAATGATATCTATTAGCTGGAAACTTAATTTATCTAAAAATTGTTTTCTTCAAATGTTTAGCAGAACTTTTGCGTGCTTTTAGAGCAATGGCAGTTAAAATATTTGTATTAATCTGCTCTTAATGAAAATTACAGCATTTGCATGTACTCTGCTTCTGCTCATAACTCATGTTTTAGCTCTCCTGAATCTGTCACTTATATATGCATGTTGTTTTAAACTCCTAAACAAGTGAGCACTAATGATTATTATCCCACATCCATCTAATTTCAGATGTGGCCCTCCAGTTAGTAATGCTGTAAAAGTGTTTTCCCTACTAGCAAATAAATCTTAGTAAGTGAATTGTGCTAATGAAACATTTAGACTTATGCACCTTTTGGGAAGGGCAAAAGTTTCCAAATTTTGATTTATATGTAAATATTCAACATTGAGCTTTTCAGTATTTTCCATTGGGACCTTTTCTTTTTTTTTTTTCCTTCTTTTTCTTTCTTTTTTTTCTTTTTTTTTTTTTTGCCTTATAGAATAAAAACTTCACTGCGTTACTGCATAGTTTTCTTAGAGCCTCCACATCCATACCCATTATAGTGTACAGGACTACATTACCACAGAAATGTTTTCTGAAGATTTAAATGTGTTAAAGTGCATAGATTTAAAATGAGTGCAGCTGGTTAAATTATAACTTCATTTCACCATTTCTTTTTATTAGCAGTAGATTTAAACATATGTATTAGCCAAGAATAGGACCTGCATGGAATTTTTAAAATAAAATAAAAATGCTGAAATACCTAGTTAAGGTAAGTATTAAGATTTACTACCCAGAATTATGCTTCCATCTTGCTTCTAACTGCAGTAGCTTTGACTTGGCTAATTATCTTAGTTCTAAACTCATATGTAATCATTAGCAAGATCATGAAGCCAGGCAATTTCTGCATAAGTTCTTTAAGAAGGAAATTGTTAGTGATGGTTTCAACCTTTTTATAGCTGTTTGGCAGTTCAAGTGTGTGTAGGATGTAGCAGATTTTTAGGTTGTTTTCTTTCCTGCCCAGGAGAGTTGAACCTGCATCTCCTACCTCCCCTGAGAGGACCATTACAAACAACCTCTATGCAGCTCTCTTGTTGGAGTTGTTCACTTGCTAAAAAGGAAACCAAGATTAATTGGGCCCAGGGGAAGCACTAGACTGTAGCTTGGTTTTTCATGGAGAGCTATAAAACTTAACTGTAAAAATCTCATCTGATCACCTTAAATTCTAGAGTCTCAATTATGTGTTTGCATTAAATTGTTATTAGGTAAAACACATAAAACTGAGAAGAGGACAAGAACTCTCAAAGGAGACTGTCAAACTGACTATGAGCCCCAGCTCCCATGAGGGCACTCTGAGTCTCAGCAAACCTGCACTCCTGACTGTCCAGAAGCATGGTTTAAACAGGAGGGATGGAAAACAGCATCATCTTGCATCACTTAATTCTCTGGGATGATGATTGGCCTAAACCATCTCAGATAAAAACAGGAAGATAACCCATATTTTATAGTTTCTAGGCAATACTTAGGACAATTTGCTTCAAAATCAAAAGATTAGTCATTTTCTACTGCTACTTTTTATTTTCTTCAAGTTCCTTTAGAATCTAACGGATATACTGTGAACAATATGAAAATATAACTAATTTAAGGGGGTGTGATCAAACCTGCTTGGTGTTTTCTTGAAAGTCAAAAAATCCCACTTTCCAGACTAAAAATTATCAACTTTCTTGTCATCAGTACTAAATAACACATATCTATTCTTCATTTCATATTTAGAAGACAGCTTTCCTAAGCAGCAACGTCTATAACAGGTGCTATGACACAAAATGGCTTCTTGAGGACACCAGATACAGAAGTCCTGATTCACAGAAATGTGTGCAAGTGTTTTTTGTGGATTTAGATATATCTCTTTTCATATGTGCATATTTTCAAACCGCTTCATTCAAATTCAGAACTTCATCTTACGTTTTTACATGTAGGTAGGACATACCTCAATCTACTCTGTGATAATTAGATGAGAATATTTTCTATCTTTGCAAAGCTGATATTTCAGAGCTTTAAATCTAGTATCAGTGGTTTAGTGGGAGACAAAGAAAAACACACACTTCAGTGTGTTCAAATTGTGATTTGTTTGCCATCAGGTTCATAACAATGAAGTTTGCCCTCTGCTTATAAATGTTAAGATAATCAGAAATAAAGCTAAAATAAATAAATCTCAGTGTCTTTTAAAAATGGAGATACATCATCTGCCTCCCCTCCAGGTTCTAACTATGCAACATGATACAATTTGGAAAGAAAGATCTGATCACTGATTCTTGGCTTCTGTTCTTGCTGTTGCTGGCTGCTGCAGAAAGGAGTGTTTTCAGCAGACAAAAAATTGACAGAAATACATAAGCTCTGTTGGCAAGCAAGTTCACATTTGGCCTTCACCAGTTGGTGCATCAAGCTGATAGCTGGCCAAAAATACATTACAACAAAATAAAAATCTACTGATCTTAAAAAGATTTTAAAAGTGCATCAAAAGTGCCCCCCATAACAGACATGTATATACAAAGAGAAAGAGGTGCAAACTCAGGATTGGAACTCAGACAGGGAATAAAAGTAGTGTGAAAATCAGTAATATTCTCTCATCTTTGCACTCTCCATTGTTGCTTCTTCCACTCCAGTCAGAAACAGCTTTCCTCAGTTATTATCAAGCTCACTTGATCCCCTCAAAGGACCTTGTTTTCGACAGTACCTCAGGCATTAAGATTTTTTTTGCTTTTCCCTGGAATTTTATATGCAGCTACTGGGAGCTGCAGAAGATATATTAATCACAGCTGTTTCTTATAGCCTGTGGAATGAAGAACTGTTTTGTTTGTTTGTTTGTTTGAGACAAACCATTCATTCTGAAGTTTCAGGAAAAAAAAGAAAGGTTTGGCAGATCATTTTCAGCAGCAGCAGTATTATGACACAATTATTTCAGAAGTACTAATTATTTCATTATGTAGGAAAATGGTTTCTTGACTACTATTTTTAGCTCTTATCAGAGATGCCCAAAATCTGGAATTCAGCAAAAAGCCTAATTAATTTGTCTAAATGGTACCTAAAATGTTATTAAAATAAATTTATCTGCATTTTAGTCTGTTTTAAAATTAAAATAATCTATTACTTTTTGTTGAAAAAAACATTTGAGGTACTTAGATATATTTCTTAAAACTTTAAAGAAATCAGTATATATAGAAAAGATGTGAAGACCAAACTTCCAAAATCATCCAAATGCTGATCTTGAGCCATTCTAAATGTGCTTCAACTTACCTCTTTAATTATCAGTTAATATAATATTATGTATTATCTATTAATATACTATTATATAGGTCTGCCAAGCAGTGCTAATGGACCCCAAAGTCAATTAGCAAGTAAAGCAGGCAATAGAAAGTCCATAACAAGTGCACTGATTATTCAGCACTTGGGTTAACTTAGGAGGATGATTTTTCATTTATTATCAAAACAGCTCTGCCAAACCTCCTGAAATGTTCAAAGATCCCAAAGGCTATGCTCTTAGGATTTGGCTAGAAGAAGAGGATATCAAAGAGTGAAAAGGGTTCAAATCTAGTGAATCAGACTTTGCACAGATTAGGCTGCAATTCTAGAAAAGGTGAAGAGAATTAACCTGACTTTAGAAGTTTATGCCTTGGCATATTCACTGTTTGTTATACAAACATGGACTTCAATTATTGATGACTGATGTTAGGCATGTATAATAATTGAATTTATTGAGCTTCACACTTTTTTAAAAGACTGAGTTAAACACCAAGAACAATAGTAAAATGGTGATAAGAGACTTGTCTAAAACATTTTAAAGAAAGAGGAAATTTTTTTTCTCATCTCACATCATATGCTAACCAAGATTCAGTGAAGTTGCTGAAATTAAGTGATTATCAGCATCCAGCCTGAAACGACATCCTGGTTTTACCACAAACAGCAAAGCAAAAAGTTTTTGACTTTGTGTTTGGAGAGAAAATAGTCAATACTGAAATTATGCCTCAACATTTAATTGTTTTCAAAATAATTATTAATCATTGCCCTGAAAGCACAGCAGGCCTAGCCATGATAAACTAGTTCATTTGTATATGCAATGTCAAGTATTTGGCTAAGTCAATTATTTATTGTTGTCTCATACTATCTGAATGGTTTAAGAGGACATCACCAGCACTTTATTTTTGCACATTGTGCCTTTGTTGAATTCTGCACTGCTAAACAAGAGTTGTTGACTACACTATGACTGTTGGATAAAAGCATGCTTAAATGACCAACCATACCAGAGGAGGATAAGGTGTCTTCTAGAGAACCCCTAGAAAGATTTGGGGGTTTTCAAAACACTGTTTTCTTCAGATGAAAAACAAAAAAAAAAAATTAGAAAAATAATTAAGGAAATGAAAATCACTTACAAACTCAATAGGAAAATCAGCATCTCTAACACTGACAAACTACAATCTTCTGACTTATCCACTTATCCAAAACAGCTAATATAGGTCATGATAGATTTAGCTTTCCAGAAGAAAAAAAAGCCCAAAACCTTTCACAGTAAGAAAGGATATTATCTCTGTGAAGGTTAGTTGGATAAATGACAGCTGTGTGCTTTGGCTCCCTTTCTAATTGGTGATGTGAAATGGGTAGTTCCAGAGTATTTGAGGAATATTGAATATTTCAGCTCATTCCAACTATTTAAGATCAGTAGAGATCTCAAAGAGAAGAGAGATATAAAGAGAAGAGATATAAAAAATTATTTTTGAACAATACACTTTTAAACCTGCAAATATCCAAGAGATTAATTATGCTCTGTAGCACACATGAACAGGAAAGGTGAATTCCTACCCTGACATTTCAAAATTGGCTAGTGTGATTTCTTTTACAGGAAGCAACAAAATATAATCATATTATTGAATTCCATTAATTTGCCCCAAAGCCGATGATAGTTTAGTAGTATAATTAAAAATAGAAATGATCATCTGAGAAAGATAACCACCAAAAAGGCACACAATAAAATGTTAATCCAATCGGTATAATTCAGTAAATAAGAACACTGTACTAGCAGGTTTTTGTGTCTTAGATTGGCACAATTCTGCCCTCTTCCTCTGTCCACCTACCCCGTTTCATGTTATTATTGACTTATGCCATTTACATCCCTTAAAACTGCAAGGAATAGAAGAAATGAGGCACGAACCACAACATCAAACACCAGAGCTGTAAGAAGGTGATGTACCTTTGCCATATATGGATGCAGCTAGAGAAATGTTTTGTTTTAGGTAATGTAATTACTAGTGTGTACAAAGAAAAATTTACAAAGGTAGGGTTTAGGGAAGAAATAGCTATATATCATATAAGACTGTAGAAGAACACATGCAAGGTGAGGTAGGTGCTGCTTTAAATACTTGAAAGGTAAGATAAAAGCACCTTGGATCTCTTGGAAAAATTTCACCCTCAGAGAACACTAAAAAACCTGCAAATGAAATGCTGCCTTGGGCACCATCACATCTAATTTTATGAGGAATGAATGTATTTCCATATTCCTATTTTTGAGTCACACTGAGGTTTCTTGGAATTTCTATTACATAGATGTTTGCAGAATTAGACTGAAAAACTGCTGTCCATGCAAATACAAGTGTATGTCATATGCCTTCAGTGCCTCCCTTCATAACAACAGCAAAACTCTGGTGAGACCCAAACTCTCCTGCTTCAGTGCTGAAAGACTTGTCCTAGCTCAAATACATGCTCAGGATGGAAGTTTACCCCAGGTGTAGCTCTGCCAGTCAGTGGGAACGAGAGTAGGAGACCTAAATTTTTCCAGAGGGAGATGAATTTGATAAGACACACACTGATTGTAACAATAACTCTACTGATCAACTCCAGTCCTGGAAACTTCTGAGTAACTTGAGGAATATTAGTACTTATGATTCAAGGAAAAATGAAAATACCCAAAAGGTCATATGGAAATGGAGATTGCCTGTCAGTCAGTAATTTCCAGCAGTATGAGAGATGTGAAGGTGACGTTAGGAAGAGGAGACTCTAATGCTCCGAAACTATCCAGCCATTAGCATCATTCATTACAGAGACTGCAGATATTTTTACCATTCCAGCTGTGTGAATGGAATAGACCAGTGAAAATATTCACCTAGAAAATCAATTACTCAGTCCACAGCATATGAGAATCAAGCACATTAAGTAAATAGCTCCAAGTGTTCAGACAAAATGTTTAAACTTCATGTACGTTATGCAAGAACCAGAAGAAAGAAATGTGAGGGAAATGATGTTACACTTATTCATCTAAAGTGGATATAAAGATATCATTTGGATAGAATTTAGAATGCCCTATTTATAAGAATATATTCTAGTCTATATTATCAATAGCTCTTGGGAAGATTTGCATTATTATAATGTTAAATCTTTATAGTTATGATTATCCACAGGTTACTGAAAAAGTAGGAAAATGTAGAACTTTTTTCATCTTAAATAGCATGTCTTTGTCAGAGTCACATGGTATCATCAAAAATTTCAGCTTCTTTTATTGCTAACAATTAAAGCAAACCTGAAAAAGATTGCATCCAAGCACTTGCCTTGTGGATGCCAGGTCCTTATCACCACCCATTTTATTCTTGCAAATCTAATCCTTATTGGCCATGCCACTTGCTGACTAGATTTTTAAGTATTTGGGGTGGATTATTGCCAGAAATAGGTTAGCAGATTCTCTGACTTCTATCAATGTTGCACTGAAGCTCCAGGTATCAAATTTGGCTGAAGTCAAAAGAGGTTTCTGCGATGACACCTGAGAAATATGGGAGAAAACTTCTTGTTGATTGAGAGTATTAGCATTACTATTAGTACTAGTAAAAGTATTAGATTAGAGGATGTTGGCTCTCAGGACCTTTCTTCAGATGCCCTTGCGTGGGAGGAGGGGACAGGGAAGATGGGGCGGGAGCGCCCTGGGAGGACTCTGCCATGTAAATATCAATCACCTGTGGTCCGCTCCTTCCCTTCTCTGGAACATTCCTTGTTCCCCACTCCTCCATTGGACCTTGCCACAAGACCACCCTCTCCCTGCATTCCTATAGGTGTACCCTTGATCATCCCACCTTGTCCCCTCCTCTGAGCCCTTTCCCCACTGGCTGGTTTGTTCCCCGACCCTGCCTACCCTCTCCCCTTTATAAACCCCGATCCCAGCCCGGGTCGGGGCTCGAACTCCCCCTGATGCTGGGTGCCTTCAGCTGCAGTTGCGCCCGTGCTTTCCTTCCCTCCTTAAACCCTTGGACCATCCCGCTAATAGGCCCAGCTGGATCTGCACCGGTGCCTTCGAGTCCTCCTTCTCTCTGGTCGTGCCATTCAATATACATCAGGGACTGTGTGCGGGGTGGAAGAGGTGGAGCCGCTCCTACGGGACCCACACAGGATGTTCCCCCACAAGGGGAACCAACCCAGCACCCTTGGAAAGCTAAACATAGCAGAATAATAAATGAAAGTTATAACACATTCATATTTAAGGTCACGTAACAGAAATAATTACACAAAAAGGTTCTTATTCACAAAACCTACGAAGGTAAAATTTGCTACGAGAAACAATGATTCTGAAAAGGACTCAGAGATGATGATAAATAAACTCTCAGTGCTATGCTGTGCCAAAACCAACAAATAGTGTCCTTGAACAGGTAAAAAAGAGAACACTGAGTAAGATTAAAGCGAACATATAATCTTTCGTTTGACGTTTGTTGACTAGTGCTGTAACAATGTTGTTAATAAATCAGGGTGAATGTTGATAATGAAAAGAGAACCTTAAAATAAAAGAAGCTCAAGGAGCTGCAGCAGCATCCTAAAAAGAACATAAATTTGGAAATGAAAAGTAAGAGGGGGCTTCATGATCTGGTAGCCAGCAACCAGGTTATCTTTTGTTCAGTGGTTATCACTTAGTGTAGATTGATTAATACAGACTAGATCAAAATCCCCCTTGTTTAAAGTGCAAATTAGCTATTAGAAAAACTGGGTGCTGTTATGGTGAATTTCTTGTAATTGTGTATTTTTATTCAATATTGTTTTCAAAAGAAACTCCAGTTCAAACAGGAATACATTCAGATTAATCAAAAGATGAATCAGAAGTAAACAACAAAAAAAAGCATTACTTTGCATAGGGCACGTTTCCATTGATTATAGAATTTTAAAATCAAACAAGTTCTAAAGTCGTGCCTATCTTTACTTATATCTCAGCAAAAGCTCTTTAAAATTGCCCATTTTTCCTGAAATGCCCGTATTCTCACAGTAAACAATTGTATCATAGAGTGAAAGAATATTCTGAGTTGGAAGGGACCCACAAGGATCATTGAAGTCTAACTGCTGGCCCTGCAGAGGACATCCCTAAGAATCACACCTTGTGCCTGTGTATCCATCTCTACCTCCAGCAGTAATGAGTGAAAAGGACACAAACCTGGACTATGCAAACAAAAGCAAACTCTGTATCTGCTATATCTATCTCACAAAGCATCTTCTGGTTTACATATTTTTATGATGAAGAATTTGCCAAAAAGCATGTTAGACAAAGATTTAATAGGAGAAGCTGTCAATGAGAGGTTGCAAAGGTCCAGTAGGACAAATATATTATAAATTAAACAGCTTTCTTTCCTACTACCTTTTACAGCTCCTTTTTTGAAGGCAGAAAAAAATTGCTTGCAGAAAAGTAAACTTTTATTTTATTTTTCTGTGCCTACAGACACCCTAGAACACATTCAGTTATCAACAATTGTTCTCCAGCCTTGTCTGCCTATGTCTCTACAGGACTTGTGGCCTATTCTGAATGAGATCAGGGCCTGTGAGCACTACAGATTTTCCCAGCACATGTGCCAACTTTAGGGTTACCCAAACCCCACATATTTTCACCTCTGTTTTTACAATATTGACAAAGTTTTACTCCCTTAACAGTGGATACAGTACAGATCCTGACTGGAAGACTGTTGCAGGTTTAAGAGCTGGTGATCCACATAAAATCGAAGAAAACCTTGAGCAAGGGCAGAACTGTGCTGGGCTGCACATGCAAGGTGGCTTTCAGCTGCACAAATAATTTGGCTGCAGAGGAACCTCAGTCAACTCATTGTAAGAGAGGAGCCAGCAGGCCTCTCCCATCTGGTACCAGCCATGGCCTTACCTTTATTTTAAAGGGCAACAAGAGGTTCTCATAAGAACAATTTAGGAATAGATTTCTTGTAAGGTAATTGTATAAATTGCTCACAATAGTAATTCCAAGGGACAGCTTTTCTCCATGGGCAGCATCTACTTTGTGTAGCACACCATGGGAAAATCCTTCCAGGATTTGCCTGATTCTGCTCAAATGGGAGATGCTTACCCTTTGAAGTAATGCAGCATTTGCTCACTATCTTTATTACTCTTCTAATTATTTTTTTAATTAAAGGAGTCATTTTAGGAAAGCATTTGTTGCCAGGCCACTCTCACCAAAATCTGGAGACAACCCTGTACCATCTCTCACTTGTCCTCACAGTGCCTCCCCTTCCCTGCTACATCAGTGAAATGGGAAGTGTGGGTTATAGACCTCTCCTCAAAATGAAAATTACCAAAAAGCAATCTAATGAGTGAAAGAAATGAATGAAAAGAACCTTCATGTTCCTTATTTATTTTTCACTTAAAGTTTTTGTTGTTGAAAATGTACACAGTGCATATGGCACAGCTGATCCTGAGGTGGGTCAGGGAATCTTTCATTTCACATTATTAAAATGTTCCATTATTGTGTCCCACCCCTTACATCTCCCCCCCACCGAAAAAAAAAAGTCTACTGGTAAGTTATTAAAAAACCCTCCCCTAAAACAGTGAGGCTACAGGAGGAGGAACTACAGGAACAATAATGCTTTGAGACACCTCTGAGACATGGATTGCCTTCATGCTTCTTTCAGTAGCATAATAATGCCATAACAGAAAGAAATTTCGGTGTCTTCTGTGCTTTCTCAATCCAGTGTTGGGGGGTTGTGGGAGTAGTGTGAAGGGATTATTCACCCAATACAGCAAGGATGCACCCAAGGACACTAACGAGCTCTACAGTCTTTCACAAATTTGTTTTTCCTGAATAATTTAGACTGCAGATTTAAAACATCAGGCGCCCTAGCAGATTAAATCCTTAAAACTGCACATGTAAATATAAAATTCCTCCCACTGTAAAGCAATGTAATTGTTTAATAGAACACACATTATCTCTAACATGCTATTATTTTGTGCTTGAGTTAAAGCTGAAGAAAATAAGTAATCCTTTTTATTAACACTTCCCAAATACAGCATCCTGCATTAAGAAACAAATAAACAAACAACCCTCCCTGACCTTAAACTTTCACAGTTGTCTAGAGCACATTTCTACTTATTTCTCTGCTTTATGGCACTACTTCCTCACCTCCCAAACACATTTTATTATGGAAATGGTAAACCAAAATATGTGTCATGTTCTTCCTGATGTCCAACACAAACAATTTCATTGTGATAATTAGAGTTCATCTTTGTGATCAGACATTTTTTAGCTTTTTTCTGAATTATCCTTCATAAAAAAAGGTTTGCTTGTTTCTATGTCAAATTATTATAAGCCTTTCTTTCCAATAGAACATAGAGAAAAATAATTTTTTCTTCACATCTAGTTCTTTTAGTAAAATCATGTTTCCTGGACTAATTTCTATTAGAAATGTGTTAATGGATGTAAGTCCTTAATATTTTTATGATCTCCCAGAAGGAAAAAAGTCAGTTGTTTCTTGTTATTACTACAATTGAAAAGCCACTTTTGTCTCCACCAACTAGAGCTTTTGAGAAATAATTTAAATTTTGACATCATATAGAAGAGTATGTTAGGGTTTCAAACTTGCAGAGTTGTGTATCTAACTTTTTCTGTATCTAGTCATTCTACTGAGTGGGTTAGATAACTTCAAAGAGGGTAAAGTATCTTTTGAAGTCCAATGGTGAGCAATGGGAATAAAGGCGGTTAGCATATACCTTTTTTTTTTCCCTTTTAGTATACGACCCTTGGAAAAGACACTTAAAGCATGTAAGTTAAACTCATCACTTCTGAGCAGTCAGGAATAAGAATATATTGATACACAACACCACATGCTTACAAAACAAAGAAATGGAAACACATCTGGTATTCACTAAGCCTGTTGGCACGTGCCAGTGAATTTGCAATCAGGCACGGAAACAGCTAAGCTCATGATGCCTACATTTTTAGAACTATAGCAGTTGTCCTATAAATTATTCTGCATCTAGGTCTACATAAATAGCAAAGACAGATGCACAACGCTCGTGCCAGTTCTATAAAACATTATTCCAGGTTGCAAGATGCTGCAATAAATAGGTTAATCATTTTTAATGTCTTTCATATTCATCATAGCAACATTAATCAAGATGAATTAATTTGGAGTTAATGTGACTTCAGCATGAATTGCCAATGGTGTTTGCTTGTAAATTCAGTTTTTGAGGACAGATACAATCTCTTTCACTCTCAAAACCAACCTTGCTTTCTACACTCTTCCACATGAGCTATGGACTTCCATGCTAGTGTTGACACTGATGTATGGTGAGGTTTTCCTCCTTTATAAATTTTCATTTTTATTGCTATCTGCCAAAATAACAATCCATCCAGTGCTTCTTGTTGGAAGTTTTTTCCCAACTAACAACTCAGGTAAAATTTTTTTGACCCAATTGACTAGTCCACTGTTGAAAAGTCCCATGACTAATGTTGCTTAGAGAAAAATATTACTTTTTTTAAAATTATCTCAAATACTATCAGATAAATAAAGCTCCTCATACATAATTTGGAAGTAAGAAGAAAAACTCTTTCATTTGAACTGATAGTTGTCTACAAATATGAAATACACATTCCTGAGTTTCATTAGTCATATGTCTAATAAAATTAAATCATTAGAACATGGGAATTAGGCACAGCAAAAATGTAAAGTTCCTTCAGAGCTAGAATATAATCTAAAAAAGGGCTCAGTGCCTTATTAAGTACTGTTTATATTGATGAATGCAACTACTGGTTCCAGTGCAGAAAAAATAACAAAAATTACATTAAGAAACCAAAAATCAAAGCCTAAAACTCTTAAATTCCAGTTCAATAACCCCATAAATTAAACATTCTTTGTGGCTCTGGACCAATGTTCACTATATTTCCTTAACAAAATACTAGATTTAAGGAACACATCTAATATATTATTTTAAAAGTCATTTATGGTTAGAACATCCTGCCACAGTGAGTTCTTTACAGTTGTTTCCAAATCTCACTCACAACGATCCATCTCTAGCAGCAGACATCAGATATTGCTCTATACACACATATATATATATGTGTGTGGATGTGTGGGTAGCTGTGTGCATGTTTTAAATTGTTTTCTTAGCACATTTACCAGTTCACGAGAAAGAGTTCTGTCCTCAAATTACAGTATTGTAGCATATGGAAGTACCTGAAAAGGGGGCCTCAGGTTTTGTCCCAGGTTTTGCAATTTAGTTCACTGAAGCCAAAAATTACATTTCAAATTGCCCTTAAAGAAGAAAAATTAATTATGCCAAAATATTAAATACATTTTATCTAATAAAAATCTTGAAAATGAAGCTAAAGGATTGCTCACAACTGTGTATGCTGTATACATGCAAAACACATTGATTTCTAGTGTTCTCATTGCCTTCCTCTAAAGCCAGTTAAACATTAAGTAATTAAAATAAAAATTCATATTAAATTCAAAATGAACAAACATGGAATTAAAGAAAAAGCTGTGCTAATCAATCGTCTCTCTTGGAGTGATTAAAATTCTTTTGATTTCTGTCAAGTTGTTGCCTAGAGGGAATATCAAACCACATTAATAGTAGAATTGAAAATAAAGAACAAAGAAGCTACAATAACACCTTGTAGAATTCACACTATTTTCTTGTCTCCTGAATATATTATTCACTTTCTTCATTTACTTTCATTAACTCACAAGTGCCATAGAAGCAATATCTGAAATGGAAGCAGGGTAGAGACATCTTAGGAGGTACCTCAAATCTGGAAATGCAAATAACCATCACCTTTGGGCTGCAGCATTTTATGCCGTCCCACAATCCCAGCTTTGCAGTTCTGACCAAAGACAGAGGCCAAGACTGCAGGCACCAGGAGGCAAGAATATATTGGAGAAGAACATAGAGGCCCAGTGAGATTAGAAGAGTGGGAAGAAAAAGCAGAGCAGAATGCATTTTCCAGTGGTTATCTGCAATTGCATGCAGGATATATCAATATGAATACTTTGTATGAACAAGTAGAAAGCATTCATTGAGTTCACAGGGATCTCTGTTCAGTGTTCAAGCATTTTCTAACTCATAGATGGAGATGGGCATAACCAGAGATATCTCATTTGGCACAGCCCACTCAGGTGATCTGTCAAGAAGCACATTCTAACGACTACGCCAAAGTTCTGCATGCCTGTGGAGGTGCTGCTGAAAGCAGAACGATGTTAAATATCCCCAGGAGCACAAGCTGATGCTTTTCTAGGTATGGTAATGAGTAATGAAATGAATTCATAAGCTAAAGGAAATCCTGCTACCGTGGTTTTGGGTTTTTACTAAAGGGAGTGGAAAAAAATACAAGCAAAAAATCCCCAAACAACAACCACCCTTCCAGTAATCCAACAGCATTTCTTTTTCTATTTGTACAGTACATGTAAGAACCATTGATTACTTATCAAAAGAACAGGCTAATTTGTTGAGGACTGTGAAGAAAATCATTACAGGGCTTGAAGTATTAGGAGAGTCCCCTTGAAAAGCACCATTTAAAACCAGAGCAATTCAAGTGAGGTTTTATAGATTTTCAGTTTATCTGGTACCTTGAGCAACTGGCTTTGAAAAGTCACTGCTAATACATGGAATATAATTTAATTTTATAAAACTACAACTAATATGTGCTTCTCATTTCATGTTGTCCTTATATCTGCTTTCTAGATTTTTAACTGCTCTTTGTTATTTCTTAAACTGTGGTTTATGGTGACATATAAAGGTTTCATTATTAATCCACAGGGAATTATAGGCCATAACTACCATTAGGAGATGCCTAGAGAATAAACACTTAAAAATTCAGTGATTAAAAATACAATTTGAATTACCACTCATTACACAGATCAAAAACTAAGAAGAAATTTCATAGACTTGTTATTTAACTTCTATTAAAACTGCTTTCAGCAAAGATTTATCATACACTCTTATAATCCACCTATAAGTACAACCATGTGCTTCTGTTAAATTCAAATTTTATTTCTCATCCAAGTGTTAAGACTGTTTCTTTAAAGAACCTCAAACAAACAAAAGAACAAAACCAAAAATCCCTAAAACCACCAACATCCCCACCACTAAAAAAAAGAAACCAAAGGAAAACAAAGACTAAAATTAACATAAAACCCCACTGCTGATATTTTTCAATTGACATGTATGTATTTACATATATTTCTTAAGAAATAAATACATAGCTCTGGCTTAGTAGAAGAACATGTGGTAAGTAATCAGAAGAAAGAATTTACACTGTGAAATGAGCATAAAAGACAGGCATTTGCAATGTCCCCTGTTTAAAGCAGAGGCTTATTTTTGATTCCTTTGACAGCCAAGACTCACTATGTCCTTTGCCTAATGTACCCAACTTCACTTTCTTCCTGCTGAGAGAGAGAAAAAAAAAAAAACTAGGGGGAAGAAGAAATAAGGAAAGTATATGAATTTTTACTTGTTTAAATTTTATTCTGCTCCAGTTATTGGCGCAGTTACCTTCTGCTTCAGAATCTCAGTAACAAGGGGGAATTTTTTCAAAAAGAGGGCTGTAGTCAGAAAACAACAGCTCTATCCATTGATATATTTGAGTGAGTGGCCTGGGTTATGGTGTTCGTGTTGAACTAAAGCATACTTCAGTAATAATACATGACAACGTGCTTGTTTCATAAACCTGTCATAAAACAGGAATATTTTCTCTCAGAGCCCAGGCTTCCTAAACCTCAGACCTCTGCTGTGATAAATGAATATGCACTGTATCTGAGAGACAGATTTGCTCTTACACCAGAAAAACAAAACAAAACACAATAACCCTAACAGTTTTAGGTCCCCCAGCTTGGGAATTTCTCACAGTGAGCTTCAGTTCCTCATATATCAATGAACTAGCAGAACAATCTCAAACTATCAACACCTGAATCTCTCAAAAATACCTAAGGCTGGAGCAGGTATTTTGTAACCATGACTGAGCACTTCACTGCTAGAGAACTCCACGGCTCATATTGTGTAAGCTGGAGTAAATCGTAGAACCACTTTGATTTACAATATGGGGACAACCACATAGCCTGTTCATAAAGGCATCTTTTTTTCTTTTCCTGACTTCATCTGAACTTCTTGGCTGCTCAAAGGCACAGTTTAAGGAATTCACCTCAATTTTCATCAAGACAATTAATACATAAACAAATTATAATCCTCCTAGAAAAACAACAAAATTACAAACAAACAAAAAATTCACCCCTCACAATCAAGAAACCCACCAAACTATGCAAAATGTATTAAGCAGAAAACTGTTCTTAGTAAAGGTATCCAATTTTCATGCTGTAATTATTTTTGACGGTGGCATGAGTTTGAAAGAGAAGGCAATTTATATGAGATTCATGATGTAAAGCAAAAAAAAAAAAACCCATAGATCAAAACATGATGTTCCTTTTGATAGATTGTCATTGCTAAATTCTTTCTTGCTAAAGATCATTAGAGAATTTTATGCCCATAGAGAAGGTAAGATTTCCCAACAGAAATAATTAGAGTCTGATGCAGTCATTGTTTTGGTCTGCTAGTTTGTAGACTACATTTCTGTACCTCAAAGTAAATAGCAGGTACAATTGGTTTTCAGTGGAAAAAGAAAGGCCATCCCCTCAGGTACTGCATTTCTGATGATCCATGAAAAAGCTTTGTAATGAGCTGGCAATTGACATCGATTATCATTTAAAGGGAGTGAAAACATACAAAGTGCAGCTGAAAAGTTTTCACGGTTAAATGACACAACAGTGAGGAGCAGAATTTGTACTTCCGTGGAAGAGAGGTAGGAATTTTAGACACGCTGTCCCTGTCACTTTCTGTCCAGAGGCAGCAGTGCTACATGAAAATTTGGGAAAGGAAAAGTTTTTCTTCCTTCTCGTTTCAGCAGTATGGTGAAAATCACTACCTTATTCAGTGGCTGAGACGGCAGTTTACAAATTGCCCTGTAGACAGCAATGTTCTGTGCTGCAGGTTGGCAGGATGCTGACAGCTGGTTGCATCCCTCACTCTGAGTCATTCACTCGTGTCCCTGTTACAGTAGCCCACACCTCACTGTCACACCTTTCCCTGACTCTGGACATTGCTGCCATTCTAAACACAGACTGACACCTGTTGTTTTCTGGACACTTCATGGTAAAAAAAGATGAAAAGCAGTTTTGGGGAGATCAGACTTCTCGTAATTTGAAGTTGAGCAGTTTCATCAGCCTGCCAGTACAGAATGTGCCATCACTTCCTTTGCCCCATTATCTGCTCTGCAGTTCCTGTGTCAGTAACACAGAGGAGAGTAGTGATCCTTTCTCCTTCATCCAGCTTTCACTCAGTATCAACTTCCAGCCCTGGAATGGAGAATAAATAATAAATAAATTCCAGGCCTGGAATAAAGAAGAGAGCAGTTCAGCTGCCAGAGTTAGCATTTTCAAAAGGGGCATAACTTAAAAGCCATGGAATTCTCCATGCTCTGTTTTTGAGATTCAGAACAAGAATTACAAATAATAGGCGATATGGTGGGGTATCACATCTGAATCTCATGAGGTAAGAAAGTGCAGTTAGACCCTAAAAAGTGATAAAACTAGCTCATTTTGGAAAACAACATTCCTTCTGCAAGCTGTTACTATATTAAAATTGCATGTTAAACAACAGAACGTTTTTCTAGCTAGTTGAGTATTCTTCTTCAGTCATCCAAAAAAAAGTTACCCTGAAAACACCTCTGTGGAAGGCAATTTCACTGGTAGGGGAAGTTACCTTGCATACACAATAGTGTCTCACAGTTGTGTAATTAATTACTGTTTCTCACTTGAAGGGCAGAGAGGGTGAGAGGTAAGTTTGAGCAGAGGAACAAATAACTTCAAAATGCAGTACATTTTAAATAAAATAGGATGCCACAGAGAAACTGTGCCTTCTATCAACAGAAGCATAAACAGGCCAAAAATTTAACAATGTATACAAAGCAGGACCAGAAAAATGCTCCATTTTTAAGTCTTCCATTTTCCCCTGTGCTGATCTTTTTCACTCTTGCATTGAATCATGAAGGGAACTATAAAACCTCCAGAAGAGTTCTGTTCATTGACCCCTGAAGTATTTTGTTTGACATTGGTCTTCTCTTTGTATTTTTTGGGTTTTAGAAGTGTTAAAGTTGTTTGAGCTCAGTCATCAATTACCTCTCTACAAGAGGTTACAAAAATAACCAGGTGTATTCCTGATTCAACACCTACTATTTTTGTTAAGTTTGTGCTTCAGAACGGGACATGAATGATGTTGGTTACAATTAGGATGTCAGGGCAAAACACTCATGCACAGAGAGCAAAAACTGTGTCTGAAATAGCCTAACTTTTTTATCCCTTTTTATTTAATCAGTGAAACATCAGAGCTTCTATGCACTATCTACCTCTATGAGTGTAAAGAGAGAAGTCTTGCATTTTAATGATTAGGCCCTTATCATGTGTAAGGCACTTAACTAAATCAAAGAGGTTTCATTAAGAAATTATTTCTAGAAAGAAAAAGCATGTCTGATACTTTTATTTCATTATGACTAGAAGCCATTACAATCTCAGTTTTTGCACGTTTCAACGGTGCTTTTCAGCTAAAGCATCAATTCCAAGCCTTTTTCTGTTTACTCCAGCTGCCAGCAGTGTTGATGTGCTCCTCCCTGCAGAGGCAGCCCTTTGGAGAGGCACGAGCAGCCTGGCCCCAGCCAAGGAGCAGCACCTGTGCAATCACCAGGGGCAGCTCCTTGGGCTGCAGCGTGGCTCCGGCTCAGCACAGTGATTACAGGGCAAGCTGCGCGCTCCGCTGAATCCCACAGCGGTGCAATCTGCGCGCTCAAACCACCTCCACACAGCACTCAGAGCCCTCTCAGGTTAATAAAGGAGAAGAATGGACAGTTTCTGACTCCAACAGGCTAAAGTTTCAGACTTTTGCACAGGCTGGGGGATTATGACAGTTTTAGGTACTCAAGTAAGTGGATTTGTAGGTGCCTCAATGAGCTTTTCTAACAGCTATGAACACAGAGGTTTGTGGTGCACCATTCTAGTGTGCTGCATTTATTTAATACTTTAGTTGTAAGATGAATGAAAGAAAAAATTTATTTTCATTTTCCAAAGGAAGATAATTCAGAATTAGGAATCTGAAATATTAGTCATGAAATACAATAAAGTAGCGTAACTGAGTAAAGATCCAACAATTTCAAAATGTAGAAGTAAATCTAAACCAACCTAAATTCTGTCTCTACATTTAGTAGGTTTGAATTTAATTTTTAAAATAAAAGGAACTAAACAATTTCATATATTAGCAGATACTTTTCAATTATAAAATTTTCTTCTACTGGGCCTTCACTATGAAATTTTTTATCAAACCTCACTTCAAGATGTACTACGAATTGTTTGGCTGTAGTGGCTTCTCAGTCCTTCTGTATGTGCAATACTCAATAGAAATTTAATAATAATAATAATAAAAAACAACTCCAAGCCATAAGTTCAAGCTAATAGAAAGTTTTTCATTTTTGGTTTTGATGATGTGACAATACAAATAAAAATCTAAATGTGACTGAACCCCCTAAAGTGGGTTTCTTAAATATACGCAAGTATCTGGGCCCTTCACACTAGTCAAGACTATTGATTCTTTTCTCATACCATCTGAAGTGGGGCTCAGCATCAATGAAGTTCTAAAATCTCAATATTGTAAACTACACTCACTAACATTAGGTCAAATTCTACAGATACATTTATTAATTGCCAAACCATTCCATTCTTTTCTCAATTAAAATGTGATATCAAATGCTTTATACCTATTGCACCCTTTACATTAAAAAACGGAAATTACATTTTTAATGATAGCTTAATGATATAGAATGTTACATGAATAAATATGTGAAAGGCCAGCAATTTGTGGAAATGTGGAGTATTTCCTTAGTTCATAGAAAAACCCTGGAGTAGAAGGAAAATAATTTCACAGGTACATAGTGTTCAAAAGAGATTGTCTTATACTGCAAGAATGACTTTATGCTGCAATAAAATCTCCATCACACATATGGAAGAGTTCCATATATTACCTTGCTAGAATATGCATTCTGTTGAGAAAATTAGGAAAACAGTATGTAGAGGTCAAAACCACCTAAAATTGCACAGAAACTATTTGCAGATGGAAGACTAGGACTGGTTATTTCTAACTTTTCTAACCTTTCCCAGTGCCAAAAAAAAAAAAAAAATCTACTGTTTTTAATGGCACACTGTTTGAAGTATACACATCAGAATTTGTGGAGACTTTCTGCATAACGCTACAGTGGGGCTATATACAGGTTCATATAACTCTTCTACTTGGTGTGTCTAAGCATCAACAACAACACAACACCCCATCTATGCAAGATCTTTATATCTGGAGATTTTTTTTAGCACATTTTCATTAATGGTGTTTGCATAAAGTCATGCTGTATTAATGAAATAGGTTAGGATTAAAAACAGGAGCAGCACTGTTGCTGAAAAACAAAACAAACCTAGCAAAAAAAAAAACAAAACAAAAAACCCAAAAATTTGTTAACTTTTAGGTGACTTGATAGTACAGGGACAAAGGTTAAAAAAGTAAGGATATTGTATTCAAAGTTCAGCACCTGAAGACATTACAGCTAAAGTATTTTTCTGAGATGATGAATTGGAAGTGGAAGAACCAGAAAAAACCTGAGGATACCAGTTAATCAGTGGCTGAATGTCAAGCTTTGTGGAGAAGGTAAATGCAGTCCTAGGACATACTGTACATTTTCTAGTAAGATATTTTCTCTGAAGGAGGTAAGTTGATAAATACATTGTACACAGAATTGATAGGAGTTATAATGTAATATTGTATTCAACTTATATATATAAGATATATATATATACACACATATATATTCATTTATACCAACATATAATATATGCATATATTTAAGGAAAAGGAATTAATCAAGAGAAGGCTAAGGAAATACTTCTAAATATGGTCTTTGGAGAGTTGCTCATTTTATTTTAATCAGTCATTTTATTTTAACCTTCCAAAACAGGAACAGAAGAAAACTATACTTTTCTGTATAAATGTCCAGGAGAAAAAAAAAAATCTTTCCTAATTAGATAACACATGTACAGAACCTCTTTACTATACTCTTTTAAAATTCAGTTTTCTAGTAAACTAGTCATTGGAGTCAGAAAGTAGTGTCATGATGGCATTTTATAAAGAGATTTATGAGCCAGATACTCTCTTTACACTTTAAAAACATCAGCCTCTCTTTTATAAAAGAAAAGACAAAATCTTTTGCAATAAAATGATTTTTAAGTATTTTGCAGAAATTGAAGATCCTTTCCATCTAGAGACAAGAAATTCGAATACAGCTATTTTCATATGTGCAAACGTAACTTTTTCTCCCTCTATTTTCTGACACTATAAAAAGAAATAGTAAATTATAGCTGGAAGAATATGGGATAATGGTGTAGTAGCTACATAATTTTTCCAACACTCTTCCCTCCATATTGCTCTCTGGCCATTTAGGAAAATTAGCAGGCAGAAGAAAGCCTTTTATCACTCTTCCTGAATGCTTAGGTGCTGCTTGCTAATGAAGGATGAATCTCAAGTGTAAAAATAAAGCCTAAAAGCTTTTCTCTTAGTACTTTTTCTCCATTTTGTGATTTCACTATGAACATTTCAACAACTTCATATCTCAGAATTTATCAGACCACCTGTAGTAAAAGGTGCTACAATGATGGAAGTATTTAGTAGTGCAGATGTATTATTTAAGTGTTACAGATGACAAAAATAATGTTTTGTTACTGGTTGCAGATAGCTCCCTAAGTTTTTCTAGCATACTTTAATTTAGAATATCATGATCGTGAAAGATTGAGTCAGCCTCTGGCAGTTATATTAAAAGCTGTTAGCCATTACTATCTACTTCTAGGAAACACCTAAACAAATCCAAGGCAGACGATAAAAATGCTCAAGCTCTTACAGGCACATGTAGGAATGTGGCCACAAATTAATCCACCCGTGTCTAACTTTAGATAACTAAAAAAGCAAATCAGAACTCAGAACAGACAACATACAGACTTTTCCTATTTTACAGTGTCACTTATTGTAATCAAAGTTACTTTAGGACATTCTCATGTGCAGCAATGTTACTTCACTACACATATTCCAAACTTTTCAACTCAGGTTTGTCTTCACACAGTCTAAGAAATATAATATTTGATCTCCTTTAGCTGAACCAGAACAAGCAAAAATCAAGTTTCCTTCTATACAGACACAAGAGGCTTAGATATGTTCATATTTAAACATGCACTGCCACCTGTGGTCCAGGCAAGAGTTTTGAACTTACTCTGCATTTGAAGACACAGTACTGTTACTGCATTCCAGTGAATTAAAAAAAAAAAAAGAAGGAATAAAAATGTAGTATTAGACCAAATGCATTTCACATTTTATTTGATACTGCAAGGTTTTGTTTAGAAGGGAGTTCTTTGATTCTTGTAAACAAAAAACAACTAACCTCCAAATCCCCTGAACTTACAAACTGTGAAGTTAGACTTCATATGAAAGCAAGGAATAAGTATTGCACACAGAGCCTTGTCAGAACATCTTCATGAAGAATTTTTTTTTCATAGCACTTCCTTCATGAATTCTTCATGTGTTTACAACTGAAAGTAATCTTTGAGATGCAGCATAACCAGGTGCTGCTCATTTTCAATGCACAAAATCTTCAATTGTTCACAGTGGCATATTTAAATCCAGGCTGAAAGCAAATAGCCCGACCAAGCAATGCAGTAGAGCAGCTGAAGAGAGTGCAAGAAGTAAAGCACCTCTTACTGCTACATCCTGTGAGCTACATTACCTTACCATAAAGTTTCACTCATCCATATTCTGCCACCCAAAACTACTCTAACACTGTAGTGATCCTGAAATTTGCCTTAACAGATGAGAAGCCTTCATCACTTCTACACTGTCTAAATAAGACACACTGTACCTCACATCTGTAAGGGTTCTACCGGCATCAGCAGAGCCTGCAATCTCTTCACCGCTGGGCCTTAGTCTGATACAGTGCAGCTGTGAAGCCTTGGAAGATGCTGCCATCAGAACTATTAGAAGCCTTGTCTATATTCTCCCATAGTATCCTGTTTGGGGGCTGCATTAAACCCAGCCCTTTGCCCTTGACCCTTATCAAGGCTCATCCTTACCAGCAGCAGCTGCGTTTGTGCTGCATTTTGAGCCTGGGCTCAGATTTGCTCTATCAGTGCAGTTTTGAGCGCTGAGGTGTTGGCTGATCTGCAGATCTGCCCTGCCCTTCTTGTCAGGTACACTGGGTTTGCACTCCTCACCTGGGAGGGCACTGGCCCTGTCTCTCCTCCTTGGTTCCCACCTCAATTTTCTGCTCAGAGCAGCCACTTTTGCTGCTCCCTGGCAAGAGCCTCTTGCATCATTATTTTGAGAGACACAAAGGAGACCTACAGACAGCTGTAAAGGTAAAGCTATGAAAACAATAGCTGTTCTTGCCTGAGTTTTTGGGCAGTAAGCGTAAAAATAACAGTTTTGTGTCTTAAAATCCAATGTATACTGACAGGTACATTTTTATGACTTAAAGCTAATAACTGACATTTTGAAAAGGAAATTGTAATACTTGTGAATTTTAGGCCAAGAAAATTCTAATGTGTCCAGCTCTTTTAGGAAATTAATTAAAACCAATTTCATTAGAACATAAAAGCCTTAGAACATAAAAACTTACATGCCTTAGGTAGACATCTGTCAAGATATTCAGGTATATGGGTATTTTACCATCTTTTGGAAAATGAACAATGAAAAGGCAACTTGTTTAAACTCTCAGGCTAAGTTAGATGTCAGTAATCTAGAACTCTAAACACCCAAGAATGGTTATTTAAATTTTATCATCATCGCTGTAAATATGTTCAGGCTTCTTATGTCAAGTGGCTAAACTAACAAGGTGAAGTAGTCCTAGATGGCAGAAGTTAAAATCTCCTTCATCTACAAACCTCCCTGCACTTACAAAGGACCCAAAATACAGTATTTTGCATGACAGTAGCTAATAGAACAGAAACTGACCCCTCCTCTACATTCTGACTTACTGTGTTGCAAAGTATTCTCAAGCATCTGTATGAAAACAAATTCCAAAAAGAAAAACTTTAACAATGAATAATAAACTCAGAGTATTCTATTTCTTAGTCACAAACACTCATTTTAGGGTCAGTTCACCTGGGTAAAATAAACATTAAGAACAGCTGCTGACATCTGAACAGCTCAAACCTCATGATCTGTAAAACTAAATAAGAAATTTATAAGGTCAGATTTTATTTTATTAATATAATTCCTTTGGAGAAGGATTAGAGGGGCAGAGGAAAATAATAATAAAAAAATACCAAAACCCCCAAAAACAAGGAAGGTGGCAGAGCTTGTTGGCAATAATCTCTATTTTTCATCTTCAGAGCAGAAAAACAGGGGCTAATCTTTTTAAAGTAATCATTTCATTGAGGGTGGCTGGACATTGACCTACTAGTCGAAGATGGTGAATGATGCCTTGAGTTTTATTACATTATTTATTAAAACATCTTTCTCTTGAACCACATTTTTTTTCTCACATTTGCTCTCCCTCATCCCGCTGGGGTGAAGCAGGGCAGAAGGGTGGGAAGGCAATGAGCAAGGGACAGTTGGACGCTCCATTGCTGGCTGTGGTCAACTGGCAACCAAGGCAACACTACAAATGATGCTCCTGATTCCTTTCCAGTTCACCCCTGCTATAGTGAAGTGCAACACCATGAGGAGTCTGCTCTGCATTTCTGGGATACAAAGGAAAATGTGTGCACCTTTTAGAACAGATAAAAAATCCTACTGCTCTTCTGTAATGTGAAACCACACTAGCTGCCCCGAACCTTAACAGGAGAATAAGGCTTTGCTTCCAGTAAATAAAATCCTTCTAGCATAGTATAGAATAAAACAAAGGTTATCCTTGAGGTTTAAATGTCAAAAGGAAACCTGGAGAGTACTGGTTGCACATCCCAGTTCTGGCACAGATTTTAGCTTAGAGCATAAAGTGTCATTCTGAGAAAGGTTCTAACTAAAACTCTTTCCCTCAGTTCAGCACATGTAAGAAATGGTAACTCTTATTATGCCTGTGCTTTCTCAAATCAATCTTTTTAGAGTCTGAGCTTTCTTGCCTGTCTCATGTCATAATGTTTCAGCCACTAGTATAACACCTTTAAGCAACAAAAAACTATACAGACAAGGTAACTTGTCTATATATATGAGGAAGAAAATTTTAGTCATTAAAGCTCATTTTTAGTATTGAATTCAGCCAGAGCAGCAAACATTGATGGTGACAAAACTATGCAATTTTACAAAGTAGTTTTTACTGCTGATTAGGACTTCAGTACAAGGTAGGAACCAATTGATTCTGATTTTTCAATGCTGCAAGATCTGGAAGCCAGGATTAGCTCGTTGTTATCTTTCAAGAGTAACAGATTTAAAAACAATGGTTTTCCCAAAAAAAAGTAAACCTGTATGGAAACTATTTCTAGTGCAATTATTTCTTCTGCAATGTTTAGACCCAAAACAGAATTTGCAGTTGTGGTCTCTCCCTGACAATAGTGCAACATTATACTTATTTCAGAAACTGTGATAAAAAAATGGAGTAAGATGAGGAAAAGTTCACAAGCAGTATATTGAATGGCAAGAGTCTAATAAGAATGCATTAATGGATAAATTGTGTCTAACACTTCATCCAGAACCTGAAAGGTGTATTTGCCTGAATAAATTGTGGAAACATAGTCCACAGCTTTAAGACCAAGGTTAATACTGTTTAGTGAATGAATGATGAAGAAAAGACATATTTGAATAATAGATGCTTTTTTCAGTATAAACTTCAGCTTACTGTACTTTCATACATTCAAAACTTACTGATTCAAAATAATACTGCTTCAAAAAAAATGTAATCCTCCATGAGAACATAAAAATTAAGTATTCCTTTATAACTCATTTGGGCATTCTTAGAAAAAAAACTTTCCATGCTCTGTGGGTAGTCTATAAGGCCTTTGTCAATATTTGCATTGACTTCTGTATATTACAGGGCAGCTCATGGCATTAGCAAAGGAAGCTTAGACCTTTTTTTGTGCCATATCATATAAAAATTGTTTTTATTTCCTTTCAAATATTCAAATTCACAACAGAATAATGGAAGTTTAGAACTTTGAACAGGCAAGAGAATAAATGAACATATTCTTACCTTGACAGTTAGTAACTTGAATCTGATTAGACGAATTTGATTAAAAAAACTTCAAACCATCCCTTCTCCTAAAGTTTTTGTAAGAGGTTTTTTTGACTACACAGAAACGTGATATACTGATAAAGCTGACATAAAAGAAAGGGTACAAACTTCTTCATACAGTAGAAAACCTTCTTGCCAAAGCAGCCTTCAGTTCCTGCTGTAATAGAATGTGCAGAAAATGCAGCATGGTGGTTTGTAGTTTATATGAACCAGCAATTGGGTACTGAGAGTAAAATCATAACAAAATTGTACTTCTATTTTAAGTTGTAACAATATGGGTGTTCTGTGTTTTCTGGTTTGTGGATTCCTTTTGGCTTTTGTTTGTGTGTGGTTTTTTTTTTTTAATTGAAGAAAAAAAGGAAACAAAAAAAGGCCTGTTTTGCTTTATTTCATGGGGTTTTTTCCCCCCTTCAAAATTCCTGCTATTACAGATCAAATTTTAGAGAAATGTTTTCAAATTCATTATATGGTTACTACTGAGTGATATTTGTCTTAAAGTTGGCTTTTAACTCCCTCACAAACTTTACTGTTTTGGTTCAAAAAGAGCCAAGAGAGATTTTTTCAGTTTCAAATTATGTATAACTATACTGGGTTGTGAAGCATTTAAACTATTCTGGTTTGCTTTTAAGTATTTAAACTGTTCTAGCTTGCACAGTCTCTAAGCTCATGATTTTAGCATTTTAAATTAATGTAGTCTTGTAATCTGATCCAAATATTCTTTAACTTTTACAAACCATAAAAAATGAACTGTAAAACATTTTTTTTTAAACCAAGACAAAAATGTGATGCTTTTCCTTGCATCTAAATTAGAAACTGGTTCTCTCCTTTATCTGTGTGCTGTATTCATCAGTCTAGAATTCTGTGTTATTTGTTTATACTGAAAAGCACCTCTGAGGGTTCACAGAATTCTAAGGTGTGAATGCATTGACTGAGACCTTGCAATCCAAAGCTCCTTCTTTGAGGGGAATGTTCATTGCAGCCATTCTCATATCATGCCCTTGAGGGCAGACAGGAATGTAAGCAAGACTCAAAATAAGCCACAAAGAGGCATTCAAAACAATACTTAAGAATTAATAATAACAATTTACTACTTCAGTTTTAAATTTTTCTACCGCAGATTCATTTTTTTTTTTGCTGCAAGTCTCTGTATTTGCATGCATGTGTTGCAGCCAAAAGCTATGAGCAAATTAATTTAAAATTTATCCTTAGGAGCAACTTCTCACCTGTTTGAAGTGTTTCTTATCCATTATAACTGGAATGCTCCTCGCCATTATTACAGCAGTAATAAAACTTGTACTGCATGTCATATCTTGGGTCTGTGGTTCAACTGTATTTAACCTTCAGTGTTCCTTGGCTGTGTATGGAGCAACAGCAGTGAAAATACGCTTCTATTTATCATTGTATGCTAACCTTAAAGCACAACATTTAGCAGTGTTCCAATAAGCTGCAATTGCTGATATTACCATAACAGATTTTCAGTGTACTTTTCCCAGCTCTGTGTAATAGAGATGAGAATGTCTATATGCCAGACCAAACTCTGAGGCCAGAAGGGAGTATTAGGTTGTGTTTTTATAATAGACTTTGTGTCTATCTGGTTTAGAACGCATGTTCTGTGTCCTGAATCCATCCAGGCATGCACAGAAAGTGATTGAAAGGTATCTTTATCACTTCTCCGAGTCTCTGTAACCCTAGCAGTTCTGGTTAAATTTACAGTAGAAAATAGCAACTAAATCAATAAAACAGAATTAAATGCATTATAAGTGTTTTTCTGTCACAGTGGATGTGATTCTGCTTGGCACTGGAATATTGATCTTTTAAATAAAGTTAATTATTGTCACAGAATTAATTCAGGAGAATAAAGGAGAAATAAATTCAATCTGTAATGTGAGTTTAACACATGCTGCAATTAAAATTGTAGCCCTTTACTTGACCACAATCTGTGTCACCTCCAAAGTTTGAGACCTCTGCTGTTTTATTTGAATAACCACTTATCCTACTAGTTGCTCTCAAATTAATAGGAATGCAAAGGTCATGTTTTGATTTTAATGATAGCCAGCAGCCCATCATAACTTTTTGGACTCCTTTCCTTAATTTTTTTATCATAATGCAGTGTGCATTGCCCAATACTATTTCTCCTGGTCTTTCATAATACACATAACTGTCTTATTTATTATTACAGGTGTAGAAAGATCATAATATGGAATTATGCCAAAAAAGGATGAATGAAATAAATATGCAATATGACCCTCAACAACTCCAAGAAAAATCTGCAAAAATGGATAGAGAACTGACTTCCAGTTAAAACTGACTCTCATGCATGCATAAAGTACATAACAGACCCTGAAGAGGAGAACACACAGTGTTGCACTTAGTGTGACTTTTGTGGAAATGGCACCACAGGTAGCACAGACAAAAGTGTAGAAAGAATGATACTGAACATAATAGTCACTGTAGTCTTTTCAGAAATGAAACACACAAATAAATGAGGGTTATTCCAGAGAGCTCAGCAAACAGACAATAGATACAACATATATTCTTGTAAATGAATCACTGATGTTGAATTCACTTTACAGCACTCTCTTGTTTACCTTTTCCCAATAAAATTTAGGAAAGCTGCAGCTCAGTATTTGGCTGAGTTGTAAATAAACAATCTTCTATCTATGTTATTACTCTTTTTAAATGACAGCAAGCAGCTCTTTCTTCCAGCATAGGATTATTCTAATTCTAACAGCAAAATTAATCAAACTCTCTTGGTTAATCAAAATTATATATTATCATCCTGATTGCAATCATCTATCAAAGATCATTTCCTCCTGCAGGTTATACATTACATAATCAGTGCAGAAGAATAACAAGCCAAGTCTAAAGTGAAAACACTAGTTGTGAGGTAAATAAAACTATAAAGTGGACAGCAAGAATCTGGCACTTCCTAGGCCTCCCACACATATAAATCATCCCTTTCACAAGCTCATGTGAGATCATTCCACAGCCTCATTTACACATGCAAAAATTACTTTGTTTTTCTTTTTTTTTAATTTATTTTTCACTTTTTTCCTTTTTTGGTTTTTATCAGTATTCTCATATAAAGATGTGAAATTCCTGGTTATGGAAGTTTAAGTCAGAAATAATGGATATGAATGTTCTGAAGATTTTCAGACAAAATTCACGTTTCTTTGTTGCTGCTTACCTACTAACTTCAATCTTATCCTTATCTGACACCATGGTGTATGAGTCAGAATGTGTCCTTCAGGTTTATTATCAATTAGGAAATAAACCTGATGGTCTCAAGCAACCAGAGATAGCAGTATTGAGAAATGGTGCTTTTATTTCACATTCACTCAAAATATGAACACACTAGGAATACAGAAGGACAATAGGTCATTAAATAGTGTTGCCATGAGTTTTTTATTGGTTTTCCATAGAGCCTTGGGCTTTAACTCACAAAGTTAGAAGGCAACACATTTTCTTTACACAATATTTTGACTGAAATCGCCTCAGTTTCAACAGTGTGTTACAGAAATACGGCAAGCCAATGTAGAGTTGTCTAAACATTTAGAATTAACTGATAAATGTTGTCAGCATACTACTATAAAATACCTTGTGCTACTCCTTAAAGATTGATGACTAACTTTAGGTGGACTGTAGCTAAGGACAAAAAAATCCTCCCAAATCTTTATCTAAGTTTCTTAGAAGCAAAAGAATTATTGTTCTAATTTACCCACCAAGAGGCAGAAATGGATGACTGTTGTATGCTGATGTTTAGGTCACACATCTCTCAAGTGCTTCACTGGCTAACTTGTAAGTTGCCAGCTGAGTACAGATAACACTAAAGATGAGTCAAGGGCAAATCAGAAGAAATTACCTAGCTTATGAATCAGAAGCAGGGGAAAAAAAAGGTCACAAGAAGTCTCCCTTTGTTATGAAAGACAGAATGTACTTGAAGAAAACAGGTTGTAAAGGATCACTTCAAAAGTATAAAGAGCCAATAAGGCTTACTTTGGCTGTACATGTTTGATCTTGCAAAGGCATTATGGAAATAATGAAATCCAGAATGGGGATGGTGTGTGCTCAGCTGTAAGACTTCTCCAGTTTACATGTATATAACTTCAGGACAGAAATCCCTTTTATCTGACATAACATAATTGGGACATATCATAAGTGTATAATCATGACTGTTTATTTTTTTCAGAAGTTTCCTTTCTGTGCTCTTCAGACTGCATAATGAGGCAGACTAATAGACTCATTCACCAATTCAAAGAGAAATGATTTGTGTAACAAGTACATGAAGTACTATCTCAGTCTACACTGAAATTAACAAAAACCACAAAGATGCCTACACATAATTAAATATTCAAAGGTTGAACATGCTAATTTGATCTTTGTTAAAATTGCTGGGTGGTAATTGGTCAATTGTGGTTTTCAAAGAAATTATTTGGCTTGAATAAGTAAGATTTACAGCTCCTGGAATTTTTGGAGATTTTTTTTTTTTGGAAACAGGAAACAATGAATGAAGATGTAGACAATATAGTTAGGTTAAGAAGGATTTGAAAATATTCCAAACACTATGGGCCCAAAAGGATTAATAAATTCAGATTAAAGAGATTTTAGGTAAGGAAACCCAAAAAGTAGAAAAATATTGACTTTAGAAAAAAATCAACAGAAATACTTCAATCTGATTACTTAAAATACATATTTTTGGAAAAAAAGGACAAGAATTATTCTTGAAGGGAATCCTGATAAAATAATAATATGGGCAGTGGACAAGAAGCAGCTTGTGGTTTTGAGACACCTATTCTAAAGTCCACAGGAAGAATAAGATTAAATTTTCTCTCCTCATTATAACAAATCAAACATGTAGCAACAGATACCATAGAAATAGATACAAAATAAAATGAAAATTCCCTAGTTAGGATTTTGGACTAGGTTTGATTAAGAAGAAAATATATTACCTATTACATATTATATATATTTTATTTTGTAGAACAGATTCTCACAGTCATTTCACTGGAGCTATATCTGCCATATCTGCATTGGTCTTGGACAATCTAATCTTGTAAATTGTATGAACTAGGAGGGTTGATAAACTAGTTTAAGTAGTAAAAAACACCCTAGAAAAAATACATAAACAAAATAAAAGTGACATTTTTTACAGTTTTAGGTTTTTTTAGACCATTTTAACTTGCCATCTGGAGATATAACAATATAAAAAGGCTTACATAATATAGACAAATGTGCTTTATACATTTTTGCCTGTAGAAACACTTCTCTTTCTTTCCAACACTTGTTGCTATGCCAGAAAACATTTTCAAGACACAGCATACAGCTAAGTGACTTGCAGACGAGTGGGTCAAACCCAAAAGGTCATGTCAGTTTAATTTCATGGTAGGAGATGAGAAATTGCTGATGGGTCAGGGAAAACGGGATCTGAGTACTCATATCCATCTGCTCCTCAGGGTTGATATAGAGGCTTTTTAATCCCATCTGTTTGTGGTAGCCAGAGCACAGGTTGTATGATCAGCACTTAGTAACTGGCTTCTCTTGACACAAGTGTAATTCAAGTTTGGTGTTTTTATTTCATATTTTTGTAACATCAGCAGAATGAATCCAAGCTTTAAAGATATTCTTGACTTTCACTATCCTCATTTAAAATATAGCTGAGCTTAGAAAATATTTTCAAATGCATGCAGACTTTAAGCATGCAAGCTGAATCTGAATGCATTACCCAATGTCTCAGCCCAGTCCAAAGCCTAGTCTCTGATCCAAAAATATCTTTTAGAAATATTTAGGCTTCATTAAAAAAACCTAACTTTTGCTGTTTTGTAAGCTTATGGGATTGGTCAAATGCAAATAACTGAATTGGCTGAAATTGATCCAGATCATGGTGCTCTGGTGCAATACTCAACATTGCTGAGCAGAAAATCATCAGTGAGCTTGATTGCTAATGAGAATCATAGGAATTAGGGAACAGGATATGACTTCCTGGTTTTGTAGGAGGGAGGTAGATGGAACAGGGAGGAAGATAACTCCATGGCTAATTCCTACTAATTCCCAACATTCTCCTAAATGCTAAATTCTTTTCCCTCTCCATGAATATTACTGAATTTTATTTCTAGATAATATTTTTATCTGAAGTTATTATATCCCCTCAGAAAGCCAAGCATTTCATAAAGCAGCCTCTATATATCCAAGAAGCATATTTGAAATCAAGCGAAAAATCATTGTCATTCCAAACTTGTCAAATTTATGAATAGTTAAGAATTTAAATTCACACAAAAGCTCTTTCTGGTGAAGTGTAATTTTTTATTTATATACTAAAAAAATTGTAAAATCATTCTGCTTATTCAGGTATATTTAGCTGAGTGAGTGTAAACAGCTTGGTTTAAGTGAACTGCTTAAGACACAGTGAATTAATGACAGATGAGAAAATAGAACACAGGTGCCTCAGGCATCCAATTGTTTTCCTGTGTTAAATAAAAGCATCTTTCTGCTTGACACAGTGATGAATTCCAAATTTAAAAAGTCCCGGTGTTAGCTTACCACGAGGCATCTAGTGGATGCAAAATAAGCAGCTTACTTCTATTATTCTAAACTGATCTAGGAGGAAGAAATCAAGCCAGACTTAACAAGTTGTGTGTTCTCATTTACAGAACTGTAAACAATCAGAAAACTGTGCCACAGTAAACAAGACATCATAAGACAGGCAAGATCTGATATATATATATATGTGGCACTGAAAATAAAAAAATATTCTAGAAGTCCATGACTTTCTTGCAGATACTACTCATGGGAATAAAAGGGAAAATATTACATCAAAGAAATGGAAAAATATGATGGGGAGAGCAGATTTTATGAGACTAATTTCCCAGGATATGCTAATAGGTGTGAGGGTGAGGGTGGCAGAATTCTATCCAATCCTCAGGAAAAGATGATATGAAAATTTGCTAAAAGGGATTTCTTTGCTTTCAATTTCTAAACTTGGACAATGTCTATTGCAATGATAAAATTAAATACACTCCCAACATTGCAATTAAACCAGCAACTAAAATATTTTCTGGAAGTTTTGCATCTCGATTTATGAGATTCTAGAACAAGATGGCAGCAACCTTAGTAGGCTTGGTTACATGTCCACAGTAAGAGTTTCACAGTCACAGGAGGAACAGCAATGCCCACTACCATGGGCATCCAGGCTCACAGTAGCACCCACTTGCCATTTCACACCACGTGGCCCTCACAAAACAGCAACCCACATGATTTTCTCCTTTGCAGTTTCCTTGCCAAAACTTTTCCCTTTATCTGTCTGTGAACTTTCCAGACCACCACTCTCAAATCCTGTGCTCTTCTCCCACAGGTAACTTCCACGGGAATTTCCATGTATAAGCAGGCATGATGAGTTCATCCATTATTTCTAAAGGGTCCCTCATTGCTGAGCAAGTGCTTAGCCCCCAAAATCATAAAAGAAAAAGATGCAGACATTCTCCACCATAACACTTTCTTTTCACTTTCACTCAGGCTGTGCTTATACCACCCCATAGCCTTTCTTTCTCTGGCTATGTTGCCTCCTCTGAGCAGAGAGGGAGCTGCAGAAACTCTCCTGATAAGGCTGGCCTTAGCAAATCAGGCAGGCCCAGTTTAGACTGAGCTTTGTTGCTGCCTGCCTTGCTTTCCCTCCCACTGTCCTAATGTCCTTTGGCATTTACCACAGCAATGGACAACTATGTGGTAAATGGGCACTGAGGCTTCATTTAGGCAACAAAAAAGCATTTTGCAATAGCTCAGGATGTATGAACAATGGTTCAGGAGCATTATTCCATTGGCTTCTTGTGATCACGCAAGAGATGAAGAACATGCTTTGGGATATCTTCCCATCTTTCAATACCAGAGAGATGGACAGACGTTCCCAGGTCACATTTACCAATCTATTACCTAGTCCAGTAACACAGTTCATTTCTCTCAGGAAATTAACAGAATCATCATCATAGGAATTTTTTGTAGTGTTCAGTCTTAAATTTCTTAGCTTAAGATCATTCTGCATCTTTACATAATGAGCTTAGTAAGCTATAGAGAGACAGAGAGAGAGAGAGAGAAAGCACTTGCTGGCCAAGCAGGTTTCTGCAAAACTCCCTCAGTTCCATCAGAGAAGTTATACCATTGTTCTTGGCCCTGGTGACATATGCAGTAATTGGAGAATATTTCACCTGCTCTGACAGAATGAATCCAGTACTATGTGTGCAATATGAAGGTGATTAGAGCAGAGAAAAAGTTAGCTATCGACAGGACAAAGCAATTTTTTTTCTGTGCATGAACAGAAGATCTTCTGCAATTGGTATAAGATTTATTTGTTATTAATAGGCTAAGGAATTCCCATAGGCATTAAACTGTCCCTCTTAAAATGCATTTGGTTGAATTTTATTATCAGTAGTACCACTGGCAATGTACCAGAAGCGGAGACCTTAAAAATCCAAAATATATTTGGATTCCCTTCATATCCCTTCCCTCACATAATTGTGAAACATGTTTTCCCTCTGATTCTATTGCAGTCTTCTACTTAACAAAACCTGTATATAATCTGGCCCTAAATTCTTTTTACAGGGTACTTGATTCAGGTTTAGACCATCTTTTGGGAGGAAGAACCTCGAGAAAGAGTTCTTGCTTTTTCTGTCTTGTGCCATCATTCACTACAAATGCTTATTATTCCCATAAAAATAGGCAACATGCACCCATCAGGCTTTCTTTTCCTGTGTACATATTAAACTCTTTTCAGACAAATAAGATTAAGTAGACAAATATTCTGGAGAACTTGAGGTCATATCCCCATCAATGCATCTTACATGTAATAATTAATCTACTCCCTTTCCTTCAAGAAGATTGTCTATTTTGGTTTTTTAAGCCATTCATGTAGTCATGAAAAACATGTTTCTGACAGTGATTTGCAGTAAACCCTGTTGCATATTGTTGGAAAAAAAATCTCCTTTAAACTTCTAAAAGAAACACTAAACTTCTATGCTTGCACCCTTCTCCCTGAAGCTTCTGTTTTGGGAAAATGTTTTCTTTTTACAAGTTTTTCATTACTAGTCTCCCTTTCCCCTCATTTGTTAAACAGCTCTTAAATAGCTCTTAATTCATACACCAAAATTTCCATAAGTTAAGCATTTTACTGCCTTTTCCCCTATCTTTCTAGCTGTATTTTATCTATTTTGAAAGACCTGCATGCAATACCCTGGATTTTGCTTCAGTCAGAAGTGCATTTCTGCTGTTCATTTCTCAATTCCTTTGTTAATAATTGCTGATGTTCAGTCTGGGAGCTCTTTTTTTTTTTAACATTGCAGAATTTTCAGCTGAGAGACACATCAAATCATCTTCTTAAGCAAGTAAATCCCCCCACCCCCCAAAAAAAACCCCAAACAAAACAAATAAAAAACCCCTTATTTTAGTGTTTCACAGGATTCTTTTCACCCACATGCCTTATTCTGCACTTATGACACTGGATTTCATTTGCCATTTCATTGCCAAGTCAGTCAGTACAAGACTAACTCATGAGAGTTTTAGTTTTGATTATTCTGAATCAATTTTTATCATCAAACTCTGCCAGTTCACTAGTATTCCTTTACTGAGCAATATAGCACAGATCCAACAGCATCCCACTGATAACTAAATAAATTTTGGTTTGAGTCAATCACAAATTGCCCCCCCTCCCTTGGTGTTCTGCAGTGCAGATATTCAAAACTGCCTGCATATTCACCAGAAATGGTGAGCAGCACAATTAATGCCAGACACAAAGAAATTGAATTTTAGTAAGAGAACACTTGAAGCTATTGAAGGACCTTGTGCCTTCATCACACATGCAGCATCTATGAGATGAGATTCACACTATGTAAACCTTTAATAGGAGTTTGGTTGTTGTTTGCTTTGTTTAAATAAGGAAGCAAATTCCAAAAAAACCCCACAAACATCATGGCAGGAGAATTTTACGAGTTGTTAGGAAAATATCTTACAAACCCCCAAAAAATTAATGTGTCCTTGATAAAAAAAATTAAAATTAGAAAATTAGCTAGGTTTCTAAACTCTGCTCCAGCCTAGTGCTCTAACTTTGTAATATTGAAGGAGGAGAGGGATTTCTTTCCTCTCTCAAAACCCATATTTAAGCTAACAATTTCCTTAGAGGCACTTACAGAGAAAAATTAACACAGATGGCCAAAAATAAAGTGCTTAATATTCTTAAGCTTTTTAATGACTATAGGTGTGATCATGTTTGACAATAATATCATCTATATTATATTATCTATACCATTTGCACTTGTGTTTACATTATTTCTCATGTAAAGTAAATAGTGATTTTAAATTGTTTTCCTTGGTGTGAACTGGTACTCCTACATTTTAAACAGGTATTTCTTAGTTCTTTTCAGCACTAGTTTACAGTTTTATCCTCTGAAGTATTCTTTCACTATGTCATAGAATTTAAGTAAAAACAAATACTCTGAAACAGGCTTGAACTTGTCTTCTGGAATATAAAAAAAAATTAAGTGCATATGGCAATTGTGCCTGTTATAAATGAAAGAAGAGCCATAACTAGACAGTCTAGATTCATTTACCTTATTAACAGAATTTGAATTACTTAAAAAGAAAAGAACAAACAAAAAAGGGAGAGAAAGCTGTTGAAAGTATGTGTTTTAAAATGAACTGAGTCACAAAGCTAGGCATTAAACCAAATCATGCTTTTACTTTACTATTTGGTTTTAATAAAGAAAAATGTAAAAACATTTTGATGAGATTTTTTTAAATTAAAAAAGATCACCAAAACCAAGACAACAACAAAACAAACTCCCATACTCAGAAAGTGCTGATTCAGTATGTTTGTTTTGTCCCTGAATTAGTTTTGCAAATATTTTTACTTTCTTCTCCCTCTGTTCCTTAAAGACCTGACTCCAGGAAGAATATTGTGAAATTTTGTTATTGATCATTAAAACATACTTAAATATTTATAGGGGAGGTACTATAACTGGTAAAACACTGCTGTTTTTTCATAATATGCCATGCAGTTCCTTTTTTTTCCAAAAGGACATTATACCAATTTTGTGTGCTCTAAGACATCCAAGGTTGCAATATTTTCCTATTCAGTAAAAGAAGTAACTTGAACCCCATTAAAGCCAATCCTTGCTGCAGATCCTCCGCTGACCAGATTTTGGCAGTACCCCTTAAAATATCTGGCAATCTGTCAGACCGTTGCCACTTCAGAAGTACTAATTTTCCTTTAGATGAGGTGCAGCATTAGTCGTGTACTTTCTTTGTTACAGCAGATGTAGAACCCAGCAGCCAAGTGATCAACACACACCCAGGCTTTGCCCTGCTGCAAATGTTTCAGTTATCAAACATATGGTCTGATGTTGCGAGTCTCGCTTAAATGTTTTAACTGAAATCAGCTGTGCAGGAACACTGAAACCAGGGAGGACTCGGCTCCCTTTTGGATAGCAGGATTTCACACAGACACCTGCAAAATGCTTTCTGTGCAGCTGACACAGACATTACCATCAAGCTGCACATGCTGACAGATAGTTGTTATTTTACATACTGCTGGTAATCTCCCTCAAGTATTTTAAATAACAGAGAGGCATGTACAAGGGAAAAAAAAAAAAAAAAGGTAATGAAGGCTTTAATAGGACAATGGAAATGCTATAGTCCCAAGGAAACTGTATGTAAAGAGTACCAAAATATTTTGAAAAATTTTAAACTTTCAGAAACCCTGTGAGAAAGTTACATGGTATATTGCAGACACCTTTTCTGCTATTCAGGAAAAGACTCGCTCACTCCAGAGCCCTTGTCTCAGTGTGTAAGGCAGTCCTGAATAGACAGCAGTATAGAGAGGAACTAGAAGAAATTACAGCTGACTTCAAATCCCTTTCAAGTTTTGCAAAACTGCTATTTTGAAGTAGTAGAGGGGACATTTGATAATATTTCTCCAGTAGCAATCTGGGAGCTGAACAGAAACATGTTATTCTTTAAGAATAGTTTCCAGGAACACACTCAAGTTTAATGACAGTTTTCTCCATATAATTGTTAGCACTACACGTCACTGGCCAATTTCTCTTAGATCCTTTGAACAAAGGACAGAAGACAAGTTATATCTAGTTTAATTTGTCAGGAAGCTACCTTATTTTTTCTATTCTATTCTCTGGAATTAATAATGCATTAGCCACTTTAGATCACTATTTCCAGATGTTTTTTCAAGCACAGCCAGGTTACATATGCCTGAACACATCTTTTTTAAAGAAACTGCATGAGTAACCTTAAGGCAATGCAATCCTGAGAGGAAGATTAACCTTTAGTTGCATTTACATTATTTTTGGAGCGTGACTAACCTTTTATTTGGAAATATTAAACAGGAGGAATTGGGCTATTTACAGATGGACCAAACCCGCTGATTGAAAGCTAAATTCCAGTCTTGCTGGAATTAGTAGGACTTTTGTTAAAGACCTAAGTAAAAGATCAGTTATCCCTCTTGTGCTTAACTTTGATTTTCAGAGACTCTCAAGGAATCACAAGTTCAATCATTGCTGAAAGGAGTAAAGAGACTCACAATCTGTGGAAAGAGGTGTGCTCACTGAGGTAATTTTTTTTCCCACCTGCACATTATATTATAACCAGGATATATATATATATATAAATATATAAAATTATGTTACAAATTATTATAATGATAATTATTGAATATGAGTATACTCTTATATAGCAATAAAATTACATAATGTATATTATGCTAAGATATACCAATGAAAATACTTTAGATGCTTTAGCTGCAACTGGATGTACTTGCAACAGCAACACAAAGACACCAGACACCTTTTTTTGTCTCCTATTCCCATTTTTGAAATTCAAATTTATCACTTGAAGCAAGTGGTAAAACAAAACAAAACAAAAAAAACCAAAGGATTTTTTTGGCTCTAAGTTTTACAGTACTGTCAGTTAAAAAAGCCAAATGCTGCAATAAATATACAATTGTATTTGTTACACTTAAGAAATTAAAACATTCCTTATTATATCAAATGATATGCTCTTTACCTTGCTGTAGCTAATGCGGATTTATGACAGAGGACAGAAACAAGGGAGTCAGTAAATACTCCATTGCTTTATACCCATGCTGTTGTTTCCCCATGAAAGATTCAGTGTTTTCTAAGAGATTTTTCTGGTGTGTGAGTTGGGGGCTGAGAGCCTCTTCTTAAAACAGAATGTAAAATGAATCCATTTCATTTATTTCTGTGAAAAAGCCAACAATGGCTATAAAAGATCAACCAGTGTCAGGTCTTTACCTGGTGAAGTCTTGTGTAATTCAGACAAAGGTTTCCACTTTAGACATGAAGAAGTAATTTAATCTGCCTTATACAGGCAAAAATCTGCAAATATTCTTTATGTTGGTGATTCCAATAAGCAATAAACATCATTTTTAATTTCCTAATATTGGCTAGAAAGGAATATGCCTTCTCTAGTAATTTAGTAGAAAGCAGAAATTGGTAATAAGGAAAGGAAAGGAAAGGGATATTCTATAATCAGCTTAGGCTACATGTCTATATGGTATAATACAAAAATATAAGCAATTAAGACAAGGACAGGAAAGAGGTCCTGGAAGATCATACATGAAAATCTTTCAGAGGCACCCAAAGGAGTCTAACATAACTTTACACACCTAAGTAATGCAAGATTCTAGACACTTCATGTTTCTGATCTTTTTGATTATAACTAGCCATTTCTCAGGATCATCATAGCTGGTATCTTAGCTAAACTTGGTACAGTTAATTAATTGAGTTGAGCACAGATTAGCCCTGAAACTGTTCTTGTCTAAGGGCTTTTTGACCACAAGTATAGGATATATAGAGAGACAAACACTGTCAGAGTGTAATTTGCAACATAATTTAGAATACTCTATTTAAATAATATGTTGTTATTTTGTATGGCTTATCCTTACCTTATGTCTCTGAAGCACCATGAAATACTTCAGCTGCATCCTCTCCAGGGAACAGAGAAATCTGCTGTGCATAAGCGTGTTACAGCAAATACCACAGTCAAGATGGCCACAATACACAGAGTATCACCATACACTATCAGAAAGCTTAACCCATACAGAGCAACACCACATCACTTCAGAAGGCTGCAAGCATCTGCTTCTCTTGTTCTTTAGCCTAACCTTTTATACCCCTCATGTTCATGCACTGCACCTGTGTGCCCTCTGTTCCCTTTGGTGATTGGTCAGTGCCCCTGGGCACTCCATGGCTCATGGCTGTCCATGCTGCTCACCTGCTTTTCACAGCTGTACCCATTGGGCATGAGGCAGGGCTGCAGCCCCGCCCCAATTACCACAAACTGTGTCCCTACACAAGTGTACAAGAGATACCAAGAATGATCTGTGCTTATTGTTGCAATTGATGTGTTTGTGGGCTCTAAACACTGAATGCAAAGTCTATCACCTTTGAGACGTGTTGGTGAACACATCCTGTGTGTATTTTTTAGTGCCCCATTATGTGTCATGTCTCTCTGACCTTGCTGCTAGAGAAATTGCGACTGGACTGGAGGAGGAAAAATTCCTATTTTCTACCCAGTATTATGCTTATTTAAGATGAGCATATCTGGGGTAACTCAGAATAAAAAGACAGGTTTAAGTTCTTCTGAAGTATTCAGCTGTGAACTAACCCACAATAACTTGCTGTGGCACTGTGATGGATACGAAATTTCTCTTCTGTAGAGGACACCAATGTCTGTTCAACAGAAAATAGGCAAAGTGTTTTGTTTAAACACTACAGAGTTCTTTCACAGTACGTAAAAGAAACACACCAGATAAATTTTAATATAACTTTCACTGGTGCAACAGACATCTATTGATTTGTAAACCTTATTGAAATGTAAAGAAGGACCATGCTGCTAATAAGAGATTGTTTATAGTGTCATTAAGACATCAATGTTTCATCAGGGATTTAATTTTAATGTCTGTTCCAAGGGCTGGAAGTAGAACTGATGGCAGGTATAGGGATATATAAGGCTAGATCCTTTTTTTTCCCTCCCTTCCTTTTACAGAAGATTTGAAGACAGCAGAGAGAATATGTCTGTGTTATAATGCGCATCATGTTTGCATGCTTTCCTGCCTTGTTGATTTAGAAGAATCTGTAATCTCAGAAAGAGGATTTGGGGATTGCAGATTTAGTTTAGCTAAAGTCTTTATCTTTTCATTGCTATATTTTAGTAACTTACTGCTATCTTTTGTCTCATCATAAATTCTGTTAACAGCTATCTTCCAAATACTCACCTTGTTGTCACGTGTGTTGTACCACAGAAACAAAAATGTAAGGAATATGTTCAGAATATGTGTCAATGTAGTCACACGTTCTGTAGGCTGGCTCTATGTAATAAAACATTATTATTATGTTTCTTTTTATGGTAAAAACAAGACATTTTTTCATGTTTGTTTTCATGATTCTTTACTGTGAGGGTGGTGAGGCACAGGAACGGGTTGCCCAGAGAAGCTGTGGATGTCCCATCCCTGGCAGTGTCCAAGACCAGGCTGGATGGGGCTTTTAGCAACCTGGTCTAGTGAAAGTATCCCTCCCAAGGAACTGAATGTGTAGGTCCCCTCCAACACAAACAGTTATATGATGGTAGAATGTCCTTTTTGAATAAGAGCTGGGAGTTTTCAGCCCTTGAGGAAGACAGTAATTTCTTTAAGGGGTTGGGTCTTTAAATAACCTTGTGAACCTGAAGGTTGTAAATGTAAGTTAGGATCCTGTGAATGTACCTCAGTCCAACGTGCCTACATTTTAACTGAACATCCCTTTCAGGAAGGAAAGTTAGATGTGATCATATGGGAAGCACTAACAAGGCTTAACAAGGAAAGTTTAGAACTGGTGTCTGGTAGTTCCTAGGAAAATATTCCCTAACCAGATTTACAGAGAAAGTCCTCATGACTAACTTTTACAAGCTCATGTAGGAAGACCAGGGAAACTTTCAGGAGGAAGAATAAAATGGACCTCATTTCAAATATAGAAAAACTTTTGTTTTGTTTGAATCTGCCTTTTAGCAGTTTATCCTGAATGAAAACAAACTGGATTGTTATGCTCCCACTGGTATTAATTGTGACCTACTGTAGGAATATCAATATCCTCTGTTAGGAGGATCAGAGTCTGGTTTATGACTTGACAAACATTCTGCTGTGTTATCAAAAGAAGATAACACTAATCTAAATTCTAATACTGGCCTCCCTTAACAATAACTCAGACACTGCACACCACAATTTTCTCAAATCTTCTACTTCTGTGGTTTCATTTAGACATAAGGATACCAGCTGTCTTAGAGGGCTCCTTGTCTGTGTTTTCTTTCTTTTGAAACTTTTTATCAAATGGTTAGTAGCCTGAACAGGTAACTGTAAGGTGACTGAAATAGTTTGTGTCTGTTAACACTGCTCTAATTAGAAACTAATGTTTTTCCTTTCCTGTTATTTGGTCTAACATCAAAACATCACACCAAATATTTTGTGTTTTTCATCAGACCTTGTGAACTCCTTGAATGACTGAAGAAAATAAAACATGTAATGATCAGATATTTTAATGCAATGTAACTCCAAATGGAAGGCCTGCAGAGCCCTACTCTGTGCAACATCAAGTCTGTGTACGTGTAAATAAGTAAATAAAAATAAGTGGCAGACTTGGGGGAGGGAAAGAGAAAGGCTACTGGCTTTTAATTTTAAAGCATATTGTCTAGAGATAAAATGTATTTATTTTCTATGTTTTCAATAATATGCCAAAAAAGTTTATCAGCTCAGACTGTGCTGAGAAAGGATGATCTAAGCCATAGACCTTAGTTAAAGTCACATTTCACTGCAGATGATAATAAAATAAGCAGTGAAGTATGGGATTTTCTGAGGAATCTGCCAAAAGGTTCCATACTATGTGTCCTCCATTCCTATTTCCGTGTATCAGTGTGAAATTCAGCCTAAATGACTAATATAGATTTGTGTGTGATGTTGTATTTTACTGTTCTGACAGAAAACCAACACCAGAACACCATTGGGCCTACTTAGATCAGGTGTTTGGTCAAATCCCAACTAGAAAGCAGGTTTAGTATAACGCTTAAAACTCTACTTTTCACAATGGCGCTGGTCCTAGTGAGATCTTAGAGATAAGAGCTTGCATCCTGATTTTAGAATGGAAGAGGAGCTGATAGCTGGCATGCTGCAATTGAGTGTTATTTCCAGTGTTCAGGGCTAAACAAATGCTCATTGAAAAGCTGCATGGATTTGGAACAGAAGAGAAACAGGAAAAGTGGAAGGACAGGATTTTAGGAGAAAAAGAATGTTCTTATCATCGGTATATTATCTTTAGTATCCTTTTTTGAAAAAAAACATTCTGTTCTCAAACTGTGTTTTCTCTTTGTATTTTTCTGCTTGAGACTCTGCATCCTTAACTTTGCACTCTAGAAGAGACTTCATGAATTATAACTGATAAACCTTGGCTTTATACAGCTATAACAACCTCAAAGAAATACTGGAGGCTTGGTGTTTGCAGCTTGGGGAGAAAGCATTTGTGTGTATGTGGCCAACCAGAGAGTACAATAGATGATCAGTACAGTTTTTTTTAATGAATAAATTATATATTCCTAAGGCAGCTTCCATTTAGTAAGTGGAAAATAATAGATAAATAAAAATTAAAAATGTTGGGCTTCTGAATAATTGCTTATCATACAGCCTTATGAATGATTTTTACCTCATTTAAATAGAAGACCAAAAATTTGCCAAATTCATGGCAACTTGTGATAAACTCTGCCTCAGTATTTCAGATGTACTGTGTTCCAAATGTCCCATTAATATTGCTTGGGTAATAGATGGCTGCATAGATATCTTTGTGCCTCCACAAGAGTACATCACCAGGAAAATAAACCTTCATGTGAATGCATCTGTATTACTCATTGGAGTAAATCTTAAAAAAAAAAAAAAAAACAAAACAAAAAGAGAGAAATGTGGCTGAATGTTGTCAACATTCAGTTTGTGACTTTAACCTAATTTTTACTTTCTATGGGTTTAAGAGTTGTGCTCAAGTTTAGTATGAGAAATTCAGCTTTCACTGAGTGAAAATGATACAAAATAAAAAATCAATCTCTGTGATTTCCCAAGACATTTTTCAGGTTACAAGAAATTTCAAGAAGCTAAATATAGTCAGTCCTTTAAACATTCAGAAGCTCCTTTAATGGCTGAACTTCTAGAACTCTAATTTTTAAAGTTTTCACTGTAAAACAGATTATTTACTTTTTACTTTCTGTAGGGAAAATTAAAATTCTTATGTACAATATGGAGAAGTTTCATACTGTTTTTCTGAATAAGATCTTCAACTGAATGTACTCACCTGCCTGTAAAATTACCCACCTGAGCTGGAGAGCATTCCTTTCTTTAGAGGTCTGAGAAAATCTGAGTAATAGCATGTTATTTCTTCTGTTGCTCTGAATGGAAATGAAGAAGTACCCATCCATTTTGGGGAACAATGAGTGGACATCGTGATTTTAACAACTGAACAACTGGAACCCTAGGATCCCAGTGTGAACAGTTCAGCTATTAATTTTTACAGTAATGAGAACAGAGAAAGGAAGATTATTTGGGCAAGAAAAGCAGAATCACTTTGCTAAGTGAGTCCAAATTAGGGTAGGGCTTGATTCTGCAAACAGGCGAACTTTTATTGTGTATTTCAGTTAATTAATAAACATTGCTTCTTTCTGGTAAGGTTTTATGGATCAGTGCAAATTTTTTGGTCACATTATTTCTTCAGGAACTCCAGGAGTTTCAGCACAGTTTCTGTGGATTCTTTGGAGAATTGAGACAAGATCATAGTTACTGAAGGTGTAGTGTTAGACAGGAAGAAACCAAGGGGGCTTTTTCTGACACTGAAGTTATGCTGAGGACTATTTCAAAGAGTTGGAAATGTGTCTTCAACCTGACCACACAGAAAAGAGAGTCTGTGCTCTGAGTGCAGCAGAGGAGCAAATGGCTCCCAGCAGAAGGGCTTTTACTGAACTGAGGATTGAGTCTCCAAGTTCTGCATTTCAGTAGCAGTTTTTAGTGTGTCATTTTGGATTGTTATAAGAATGTGATCTTGGTCGTGATAAAGAGAGCAAGTCAATCCTATTTTATTAAACTTAGCAGCAGTAATATCTTCTAGCAGGGTATCAGCCCATCTCTGTTTAGGATTATGGGTTTTTTGCCATGGACTCTGAGTGATCAGGAAGGCATTAGGCATTTGTGACAACTTTAGAAACTCAGTATTTTTCCATATTAGAAAGTAAATCTGAAAAAAGGAATGAATTTATTTGAACAGCAGCAGTGGCAAAACAACAAAATCGTGGTATAATATCTGTGAAGTAATAAAGCAGTAGACAAAGCAAGAGCAGACCAAAACATCTGTGGTTGCTATTTTCACCAGAGTTCATTGGGAACAGTCTCAGACAATTTGGATATGCAGTTTTTTTAGAGCAGACATTCTTTTTTATTTTTAATCATAGATATTTCATGCAAACTTAAAATACTTTAAAGTAACCCAAAATAGCCTGAAGGGACAGTGTTAACCTGAAAAGCTTCCTATGTATACTTTGTCCTTATATTCTTCATCTGAAAAAAAGGCAGCATTTCTTTTTTCCTTCACTCTTCCTTTTTTAACAGTAACTTGTATATTTAGATGAATTTATTCATGTGAGTGCAATGAACTTGCCAAATGACTAAAAATGAAAAAAATTCAGAGAATGGGCTGTGGTTAGATACTTCTTGTTTAGAAAGGTAAAATGGAACCCCTTATGATTTTCCACCCACACAAATACTGAATAAGAACAAAACAATCACATAATAATAACCATTTTATCTGACATGTAAAAAATGGTAAGTAATTCAGTTTATGATGGTGTGCACTACAACTGGATAGCCTCAAATAAGACATAAACATCAGTCTGTTACAAAGAAAATTAAAAATGGAGGATTTTTAGAAATAAAATATACCTTAAAATTGCAAAATGGAAGAGTCTTTCTTGCTGTAATCAGGCTGTTACATTCTTTTGTAGTACTGGTTTATAAAGTTTCCAACATGGTAAGAAAAATAAGCATTTTCATCCTGTATTATTCTGCTAAAATTAATTCCATTTATTTTGTGATTATATTTAACATTTTTTGACAGGAATTAAGTTAAGCAAGAGTTGAATGTTTTAAGCCTTCTCTTAATCAGTATTATATCCTCCCACCTAGGAACAAACATATTTTCTTTATTTTCTATACATCTTATTGTTGTATTTTAAATTTATTTTTGCATGTAAATTCATGTATTAGGCCTGAGGTTTTTTGTATCATTTTCTTCTTTAAGACTGAGTTACTTCTTTGAATCCTGTTTCCCTTTTTTCATGTGTCTTCTCAATCTGTAACTTTAGAAAGGTCAAGATTTCCTAAAGGAGCCCTGTGGATCTTTCACTAGGATCTTTGTCTTTCTCCTGGTGTGGGACAGTTTGCCATTGCTGAATTGATGAAGTTCCTTTCAATGTCTGTCAGGTCTGCTACAACACTTTATCCCTTCCAATAGTGTCCCATGCCCTAACAATGAGTCTCCTCAGGTCTTTGGGATCCACTTTTTCTCCATTGTCTTCATTTCACTATCACTTCTTTCTAGCCATAATATCAGACATACTATTGAATGTAATTTCTGTTGTTATTCTAGCACTTTTGATCTATATTTAATATAAAACAGTTCCTCTTTTGATAATTTTCTACAGCTTATGATAATGCTGATTCCAAGATTTTCCAAGATCATCTCAAGTTGTCTGAGCATTACTTTGCTAACAGATATTCAATAATTAAATGCTCCTATTATTTCCAGGTCCTACTTTGTGAATGATGCTTGTAGTTGTTTAGAAGAAAAAACCCAGACACATTATTCATCTCTTTCCTGAATAGATATTTCTTTAACAGAACTTACCATGATATCCTCCTCCTTCTTGATTACCATTACCAGAGAACTGAGCATGACTTTATTCTTTGTCTTCCACATCTATATTTTTTGAGATATTTTTTCATTCGAGGTCAGATTGCTCTTTTTAAAAACATTCCTTGATCTTTCTCATTATCCAATGGTGATTAACAAAACAGAATCTGCTGGCAGAAATGAAGTGGATTGATTAAATAATCTTCTTGAAATCAAAATAAAAATATCCCCTGCTCTCTTGGAAAATTGTAAACTGGCTTCAGCTCCTGCCAATCAATCTTATGTATTTGATAAATCAACTATAATTCCGCATATAGCCAGTAAAGCTCTGTGACCTCACAATCTGAAAAATGTGCAACATTACAGAACACAGAAACCTAGTTGTCTCCACAGACATGAAAGATGCTGTTCCAATTTCCCCACGTCATGCACTCACAAATGAGTATTGTTGTGTCCATTAGCTTTGAATGCATTCATGGATAAATAAGGACTTTGAACTAATCTGCACACAAAGCTGGCTTGGCAGGGTTTGGAGGTTTAATTGAACTTCATATTAATTTACAATTAGTTTGTTTTGTTTACTTTCTGATGGCATTAGCAAACACATTATAAAGGAGGTACAAATAAAATTTGTGCCAATTACATATGAGAATAATTGGATTTTATTAATCCAAGAATTCATGCAATCAATTTACTTATTGGTACTCTTAGTTCAGATACCTCATTATTCCTCACACTAATTAATCTCAACCACTAATGAGTAGTTTTGAAATGGGACTGTTTACTCATTTGCCCTAAGTGGAAGTTTTCTTAAGCAAACATTGATATTTACTTTAGGGAAACAAGCAAGTTTTATGAGTTAATATATTTATGGTTTTTTTTAATTACTCTTCAAGATAACAGCAGCTTTCTGGGTTCAAAATAAGAAATTTAAAAGATTATTATTCTAGTCCTGTCTGAGTTTGAGCAAATGACTTACATATGTGAAATTTTATTATTTGGCAAGGATAAATGCACATCAAAATGGAAGATTAACAAATCCTGTAAATAAACATAGGGTATGCAGTGGTATTTACTGATTAACCATAGCAGCTTTGGAGGCTGTCTTCCTCCTCTGTCTCCATACATTCAGTCTGGAAGCACATTCCATTTTTTATGGTGTCATGTAGAAACAGCACACTAAACATGAGAGTTAGCAAGTAAGATATTTCAGAGAATATCCTCCCTTGCAGAGGTGTAAGAGAAAATGTACTTGAAAGGGAGACATTATTTCTGATGGAATAAAATGAACAGATGATCTTGGAGATAGGTTAATTCAAAAGGTGAGTATTTTGGATTTTAACTGATAAGGCCAAAGGAAAGAGGATAAAGTCAGAACTAATTGGGAAAAATAATTTCTTATGGACAGAATGAAGCAATATTGTGGAGCTTGAAGAATAAGAGGAAAATGATGTTAAAAAGACCCAAAACAACCTCAGGAAATAACAAAGACAAGGAAAATAATTGTAGTTGTAAGCCTGAAAAATAAAAAGCAACTCCCAGAGGAGCTGAGGAAAAAACCTCTCTGTATGAATATATTTAAGGAAATGCAAAAATGTCAGAAAGCCAAGTGGAGAGGCAAAAAATAACAACAGAAAGAGTGTGATTACCAAGGTCAGCAAATGAGTGGGAGGCGGAGGAGGTGCTCCAGGCAGAGCAGAGATTCTCCTGCAGCCTGTGGAAGAGAGCACAGAGGAGATGGTATTTCCCTGCAGGCCCCACATAAGAGACACCTAAAACTACAAGCTATTATTTTTTAATTTCAATTTAATACCATTATAGCAGAACTGAAGTTCAAGTTGCACAGCCAAATCTGTGAACTAAAACTTGCCACCACACTTCACTTTCTCAGCTGGAAAACACATTGCAAACACAATCATATTGCAGTAGTTCCCCTAGCAATTCAAACTTAAAACATAATTCAAATGATACCTCACCAGAGGAAAAAACTGCAAAAACTAAAAAACAGCAAACCCAAAGCTTACAATGACAAAGAGAAAAAGACACTGTATTCTATGACTTTTAAAAATCAAAAATAATGCTTTGTACTCCAGAAGGTGGAACTTGCCTCTGGGAAAGTCATTGCAGCACTTTTTAGATAAAAATCAACATTAGGAAAAAAATATCAAATTTTGAAATAGTCAGGAACTATGAGAATGATAATGAACTTTGGCACCCAATTAGGTAGGGAATATCTAAGCTCTTCAAAGCTCCATTTATGTATAAACTAGATCAAAGTTCTCTGTCAACTGTCTTTGAAGAAAAGCATTTACAATTCCTCTTTTCCTCCCTGCCTTGCCATCTGATTTTCCCCTCCTACTTTCAGGGCACTGACAACCTCTGCTGGCACCTTTCAGCAAATCATTGAGTGCAACATGGAGAGAAGGCTGGAGGAAACATTTAACTTTTACACGAAGGTTGAACCACAGAGCTTAGTGTGAACTTTTTATTCCTGCTAAAATTTTAACATGCAGAAGAGCATATGAAATCAGAGCACTATAGAATGACCTGGGCTGGAAGGGACCTTAAGGATCATCTAGCTCCACTCCCCCTGTCATGGACAGAGATTCCTTTCACTAGACAAGGTGGCTGAGAGCCCCATCCAGCCTGGTCTTGAGCAGCTCAAGGGTTAGGGAGTCCACAAAAAAGTAAAATTCTGTTTTAATGTTGGTGAAGGACGCTTAGACAGACTACATTTATGCACTAACTAAATAAACGCAATCATAATTAAGTTACTAATAAACACAGTAAATTATTCAGTTCCTCAACCTGTAGAGTCATGAATAAAATATTGGCAGTACCTGAGTGCATATGTGGTATGTTGGCATGTCTCGTTAATCATCCAAAAAGAATAAGAACTTCTGTTAAAATTTACTTATTCTACCTGAGAAACTGAATTTAAAGACAAAAGCCTGAGTTATAATTTTTTCTTATCACAAGGTAATGCTTCAAGAAACAGCCAACTGCATTCTTGAAATATGTGGCGTTCAATTTATATTTCACATGAAATCAAGTTTTGATATATGATTTTGGAAAAATGAAGGAAAAAAGTGATCTCAAAAAAATACATTAGAAGGACCTAAGCAGGCCCTAAGCAGACAAGTGTACAATCAACTGTAGACAGAATCAAAAGCTAAAAAAATTCATCAATCATTAGTGTGCATAATTTGTGACGTCAGATAATTTTCTTGCTGTTTGCACAATATCTAGCACCCTCAGTTTTATCAGTATTCCAAAACTTCAGTATAAACCACCTTAATGACATATCTAAGAATCAAATAAATGATGAATTATGTAGAAATAACTTTTGTGCATATTTTGACCTATTTAAATTATGCTTTCATGCACTTATTTCTCCAATAAGAAAGTTAAAACCTTGGCAAATAATTTTTCCAGTGAAATTTGAAGAAACATGTTTACAAACACCAATTAAATGACAATCACTAGATAAAATATTGTGGGTCCAGAGGTATGTAAAACTAAAGCAGAGAAATCAGTACATTTCCTGTTTCTGTGCTCTGGTGTTTTTTTATAATAACCTAGAAACCATAATAAAGAAAATTATGATCATGCTAAGAAAGAAGGAGGTATGGAATAGCAAAATGAGTGCCAGGGTTACACAGCACACCTGTCAAAGTGAACAGCAAAGCCTTTATTTCCTATATCCTGTGCACTTGCCTTCTTCCTGGAACTTTGTTACCTCTTGTATTCAGTTAATCAATATATCAACACTGAGTAGTGCTACATTTAGAACATTTTCCCAAAGAAAAATACATGGATATGAATTAATGGAGACTCATAAACCAAGGATAAGCAGATAAGAAAAATCAAAGTCTCAATTATTTCATGGTACATTGATTTTGGAGGGTTTTGACTGAGTGCGACTTAGGACAGAAGTTTGGCCTTCAAATTTATTTTTTTAACAGTTGATTATTAAAATGGAAAATTACTATTAATAATAAAAATCTTTGTACATTTTATTCATTCTTGGTACTTGACATTGGTTAAAAGTGTTATTTGAAATACAGTATAACGTCTCAACTCTGGAAAATATTTTAATAACTGTATTAAATAATTCTTAGATTACATATTTAAGGTTATAAATATTTTAATCCCTTCTGGTTAAAGAAGATTAAACTACACTATATATGCCCTTTCTATATAACAATGATTTTTTGAGTGCTATTTTAATAGCTATATTTTAAGCAACAAGAAAAAATTTTCCTCATAATATTGGAAAAATATGTTCAAAATAATCACATTTCTATTTTAACTATGAATCAATTTATATGTTCTGAATTGTTTGAAGCTTTACCTTTAAAGTGATTTTTTTCAGGCATAAGAAGAAAAAGTACTCAAAGGAGAGAATGAATAAATGTACAAACTTAACTGTGGTAGTTTGACAGGAAATATGTTTGCTGTGATGCTGTGGTCAGGCCAATGGGTGCTCAGATATTGGCACCTAATGTGGCCATTGGGACATTGGATCCGCCTCTGAGCACACGGCGTTAAAGCAGGGCTCTCCCCTGGGAGGCTCTCTTGGGTTCCGGTCAGGGAAAGGTTCAGAGCTGCCCTGCCCGGCTGCGGGCTGGGCGGGGCAGGGGCAGCCATGGGGCCGGGTGAGGTAGGCCCAGGGGCAGCCATGGGGCCGGGTGAGGGAGGCCCAGGGGCAGCCATGGGGCCGGGTGAGGTAGGCCAGGGGCAGCCATGCGGCCGGGTGAGGTAGGCCGGGGCCTGGCCAGAAGGGAGGGGAAGGCCCCTGCAGGAGCCCGGCAGGGCAGCCGTGGGAGTTCTGGACAGACAGAGCCTCAGATTTTTAACCCTTTTCTTGGATGATGGAAACCTTACAAATGCTAATCCTCCTGGAGCTGAATGAGAAGAGAGATAGAGATGAGATAAGAGGAAATGGGCCACGAGAGAAATAGAGAAGAACTCAGGTGGAAGAGATGATGGAGTAGTTTATGCTGGACTCTTTTTGTGTAGCCATGGACAGAGCCATGTTTCCTTGTGATACAGGGACTGCATTCTAGGGGGAGGCAATGCCTCAGGAACAAGAGGGTTTGGTGTGGGTACCCCTTGGCCCCAGGGGGTGAAAAATATGGGGGGGAGTTGAGACTATTTGGGACATAGTCTCAACTATGTCCCAAAGTTGAGACTGTGCCTTTTTGGAGTGGGACGAAGCATCCTTAAAAGTCGACAATAGAAGCAGCTCTGGTCCGTGTTTAGTGGTGAGAGCACTGGACGTGAAAGGAAGAGGTCACCATTGGCACAAGAAGGACTCCTTCTCCTCTTGATGAACTGAGGATTGAGTATTGTGAAGGGTGGTGCCAGACTGAGAGTCGATGATTTGGGGGATGTATTGTATTGGGAATTTGGTGGGGAGGAGGAGGAGATGTATTTGTGAAGTTTTCATTTTCCTTGTGTGTTTCTTTTTTTTTTTCCCTTTCCCTTGTAGTTTAGTTAATAATTTTTTTTTCCCCTAAGTGGGAGTCTGCTTTGCTTATTCCTGGTCACATCTCACAGCAGAAACCAGGGACAGAGTATTCTTATGGAGGCACTGGCATTGTGCCAGTGTCTAACCATGACATTAACTTAGCAAGAAACTGTTATTTTAGTTAGGCTTTCTAAGAGTAGTTGTGGAACAATTTAAGTTTTTAGAAATAAACTAAAAAGTTTTTTTTCATGGAAGGGACTATAGTTTATTTTGAAATGGATTCAGATATGGATTTTTCCTTTCTGCTTGAAAGTCTATTTGTTTATTTTGAACAGACAGGAAAAATGGCTTATAAAAGGGCAGGATGACATCAAACAGAATCCTTAAAAACAAATTTTGTATCCATTATCTAACTCACCTGGCCCATTGAGAATTCAAGAGATGGAGGACTTGAATTTACCTTTGCACAGTAGGGCCAATTTGCTATAAATTAAAGCTGTATTTTAGGGATGTGGGTTTGCTTCACAAATTTCAATTCAGAAGACATGAAGTCTCAGAAGTCATTCACTGCACTTGTTAAAAATGGGGTTTGGATTCCTGGAAGCAGCATCTACAACATCAGCTTGTCTTCAGGGGCAGAGACATGTTGACAGTAAGACAAGTGCTCATTAAGACAGTTGGATGTGCTTCATGAATATGTCACACATATGTACACTCAGAGCATGTTGTTCAAAATCCTGCAAATTTACGTAAGTTACTCTAAAAATAGTCGAATTTTGGCCTCTAGCAATTAAACATTACCAGGAATAAATTATATTAAAAACATAAATTGGTTTAGAAATTTAACAATTATCTTCTTTAAGACTCAAATTTTAAATGGTGTGACTGACTTCCCTTTGGCCAAAGGATAAGGCAAAATGCATAATTTTATATTTCCTTCCTACTACATCAGATGTCTTAGGCCTCAAGACTCATTTTCAGAACACATTTCCATTTTATCCAAAACTACTGTCACACTAGCTGTAATGTTAGGATAAAGATGGCCTGTTGAACTCTGGGTTTACTTATATTCTTTTTCTACCTTGCTATTGTCAGACAGTAGGAGACATGATAATCTCAAGCACCATCCAAATGGGGAAAGAGAGGGGGAAGGTAAAACAGGCACAGAACCAAAGTTTGTCATGCCAGTCTCTCTATGTTCTCCTGTTTGGTTTCAAACAAAACCCAGAACCGTTCTGGACATCTTGATTTGGAATAGTACACTACCAAAGAAAAAGCCTGTATTTGGGATGAGTGTTTTATGCAAATGGAAATGAATAGAATCATTCCTATCCCAAACAAATCTAACTCCCTACTTCAGCCCACCATCTGTATAATGAATCACATAACCCTTCCTACTGAAGAAAAAGAGCAGAAAAATGTCATAAATAGGAATGAAAATGACAACAAAAAACAACCAAATATTTTGTTTCAAAATCATTGCATCATTGAGAAAATTGCATCTTTGACAAATGCTTCCCTGCAAGACAGACATCAGGAGTTATATTTTCAGTTACAATGACCAATTTTTTCTTGAATACAGACTTAGATGCACAGGGAGCAGCCTTTAGAAATGTTTCCTTTTTTTTTTTTCTCAAAACATCCTTTCTCTGAGATAATGGATATCATAACTCTCTTCCTTGGCTTTCTTTAAAGAGATTGAAAAAATTATTTCTTCTGAAAAGTGTCCACCAACTGAGTGCAAGGGTAGATGATTCAGGAAAAAGAGGAATATAGAGTCTGGTTGTGGCAGGTAAGTGAAAAGAGGAAGGTGGTTTTCTGACATTTTCTTTATTATTTCTAACTCTACCTACATAAGCTGCTGTCACTTTGGGGTGCCCCAGAGTTCAGGGAGAAATTTTCTCAGTACAAATTTGAACATTTATCAGTGCAGTATTGGAGGCTCAGAGATAGCAGTACAACTATTACCAGTAATTTTAAGAGCACCATGCACCATGAATAAGCACCAAATCATTATTTTCAAAAGGTCATTTGGTGCAATTGAGCTCTGCTATCTTACATCAAAACATATACAGGATGTTATTGCTAGAAATGTTAGATGACATTCAAAGCAAAGGCTTGCTATAAAGGGAGTACAATGATGCCTATTTTCAGTAACTTGCCATTTAGTCATCAGTGATGAGCTGCACAATATCACAGGACACCCATTGCTCCTTGTTTTGAGCTGGAAACCCAATTCTGAAACGTACCTGAAAATAAAATGCAATAAAGTGTCATTAGATTAATTGCAGAAATATATTTAATCCCAACAAAGTTTGCAGCAAACTCCATGAGGTTTGCACAGGCCCACCTCTCAAGCCTGCTGAGGTCTCCATGGATGGCATCCCCTCCCTCCATCATGTCAAGCACATCACAGTTTTTGTGAGTCAGCAGCCTTGCTGAGGGTGCCACTGTCCATGCTGCCAACTCTAAAATATTAACAATTAACTAACAACTGTTAAATGTATAAACTATTAACTACACAAGCTATTAATTATAAGTAATTAAATTTCCATTCTGCTCATAGTTTTCTTAATATTAATTTTAAAAATAATTCCTCTAACTAAAGCTAATAAAAGGAGTATTCATGGTAATAACAACAAAGAATTCTGCCATAAACTGCAAATAACATCAAGCACAATTTAATAGATTAATAAATTCACTGTTATGACTCTAAAATATCAACAAGTTTGCTATTCTGAATTCTTATTACAGGCATATATACTCCACAATGGAATTCTTGTGCTGGGAGAGTCTTGTTCTCTGTAGTATGACAGTGGGACAGGTCTTGGCAGGTGAGGGCCTGTGCAGCTGCTCTGGGGATCTCCCACTGCTCCCAGCTCCCTGGGATTCTGCAGTCTAGCTGTAACCTGACCCTGTCTTGGTCACTGCACAGTGGTGAGGAACAGTGTATCTGTTGGTTGTTAAAGAAATGAAGATAGATTAAAAAAACCCCGAAATATACTATGGATAATTGCCAAAATATAGGGATTTTTTTTTCTTTTCTGGATGCTTTGCAAAATATAACATGAATTGGAATTTTAATTATAAGGCTGTGGTTCTTTAATTTATTTTTGTTTAAGTTAAAAGCTTACTTTAAAACTTACCATTAAGGTCAACCTCTTTTATTCTTTCATAAGCGATGCAATTTAAAGGCTACTAAACTAATATAATGCACACTACTGCATTGTGACATCTGTGCTTTCAGGATCCATTTTCTGAATATTAAATGCCAAAGGACATCAATCTGAATAGGGAGCACCTGAAAAAAAACTAAGTTTTTCAGCTCAAAGTATGGCATAACACTCATATCATAGCACAGAATAAAGATTATACCTCAGAGTATAGGGAGAAAAAAATTGATAAATTAACTTAGAATTTATTCTTTCTGAAAAGTTTGGTTTAGAGTCACTTCTGGGAAGATTTAACATTTTTTTCTGAAAATGAAGTACTTCAGTTGATAGGCACCACTAACTTAATTTTTCTGGGTCATTTAGCCCATTCCTCCTTATGACTTATTGCTAGCCTCTTAGAGTCGTTCTGAACAATATACTGTGCAATATAGACTGCACTGTATCTCACCACTTTATGACTTTTTATTGCTGCTATATTTTTCTATGACCTTAAAATGCATTAAATATGACAAATAATGTGGCTATTTCATAGGACTCTCTGAAGCACATTTACATCTCTGATGTGCATTATAGGTAACTCCCAGCTCAGCTGCTTTGATGGCTTTACAATCGAAATCCAGTTCAAACCTTGCCTGAAACCACACTGAAGTTAATTGTTGTTATCCATGTGTTTTAATAAGCTTTTGGCTACACTTTAATGAAGCTTGGGAAAGCTTGTCAGCATAAAGCCAAGACCTACAAATGTTTGGTCAGAATAATCATGTCTTGCCCTGAAACAGAATGAGCAGTCATCCACAAAAGAGTGGGAAAAATGTGCAATCAGTGGGTTTTCTCTTCCAGCTATTACTTTTTATGAGTTATTTATCATAGTGTTGAATAGGACTTAAGCTTCTCTTTGCAGGAACAGCAGCTTACACTCACTAGTTATTGGGCTGTTGGAGACATTAATCTCCACAAAATGCATCAATTTAAATTAAATTTGCTATTAGGTATGCATATTACGGTACATAAGGAGATTAACACCTAGAAATTTTAACCTGGAGGAGGATAAAAGTAGCATTAGTCAAGACAAATGAAAATTTCCATGGTGAAGTGAGAGACCTGAATTTAGCTTTTATTTTAGCAGCTTAAATATTTTTTAATATTAAATGTTTCCTAATACTGTCAGTTATGCACGTGTGTTTGAATATAATATATCATCTTGTTGCATGTCAAGGACTATGTAGATAAAATGCTGATACTAAAATAGCAACTGTATTAGATACAGATGGAACTGTTACAGAAAACCACATGGTAGCACATTCATATTTCAAAGCCAATATCCATTTCATTTGCCATTATTTTTAGCTGATATCCGGTGGAGTTCACAACATTTCTTCAATGACAAAACTATGTATGTTATCATTAAGACACACACAGATATGTAGGATGGGCTTTTAGAATTATTCGTGCTGTACTTAAGTTATTACTGAATTGGTCATTGAATTCGAGGCTGTGTGTTTAAAGAAACAGCCCTTCCTGGTGAAATTTCTTGTGCAATGCAAATGATTATTTCAGCTTATATCTATTAAAACTGAGGCCTGAGCAGCAAATCACTGTGGATTCATTATAAGGTTTAAGAAAATTAGTGCTTCAAGTCTCTTCAGAAAAATCAACACCAAACATACTGGATTTTATAATGTCAAAAGAGCAAGAGAACTGAGCAGGTATGTTCTGCAAAATGGAGAGATACCATCAAGGAGACTGCAGACATATTTTGGTCCTTTTGTTTTTTCTGCTCAAAATATGACCTTCATTGGCATTTTGACTGTTTGAAGCACTTTTGCAGGTAATCTCATTGCTTTTTGAACTCTCTTATCTTCCATATTCAGATATGCTTTATTTTCCATTGGAAAACGGAAAACAGCAGCTGGCTAGCCTTTAGTTTTAGTTTAGTCTTAGTTTTAGTTTCAGAAGTTTGGAAGTAGAAACAATCAAGTGCATGTGAAAAGGAAGTCACATGTAGAACTACAGAGCTACATTTCATAGGCATATGTAGACTGATAAATTAATAATAAATTTTTAATAAGAGCCTACCTTCTGCAGAGTCTAGATAGTAAATCATATGAGGGATGGCTGAGGAAGATGGGTGTTTATCCTGGAAAGAAGCCAGCTCAGGGATCCTTAATCCCCTTCTAAAACTATCTGAAAGGAGATTGTAGCAAGGTGGGTGTTGGCCTCTTCTCCCTGGCAACTAGGAGAAGTTCAGATTGGACACCAGGAAGATTTCCTTCATGAAAAGCATCATTAAGCATTGGAATTGGCTGTTTAGGCAGGTGGGAGTGTCATCATCTCTGGAGGCGTTCAAGAAAAGACTGGATGTGCTAAACTTTTAATATGTTAAATAAGAGGAATTTCTGTAATATGGAATATCACAGACCATATCACTGAAGTGGATTACACAGAAAAAGATGAGTAGAACTATGAAGGAATGATAAAATTATCAACAGGGGAAAAGAATGTTGATAGTGGTGGAGAAATATGGCCAGTGACCACCAATTCTGATACAAAAGGACCATTGTCACAAAGGAGATATTTTCATTAGTCCAATATATCCCTTTCCTACTATTTAGAATGTAGCAACCCAATTTATTTTCTGACACTAAATACATATGTAGGTGTGCATAAACAGAAGATGGGAATACAGGAAATGTTAACCAGTGCCCTAATATGTTGAAAGCATATTAGAAATTTGCTGTTGTGAATAGTAAGGTGGTTATAATTCACTCAATTGCAGTATTATATGTCTCAGTTAAGGCATATTTGCATATAATACTGCAGAAAACTATCTGCATGAGAGGTAGACCTGAAATGATTATAGTTTACTGCTAAAATAAATGTAACAGCTTGGTAAAAAAAAAAAAATTGTCCAGTAGTTAAGATTCTTTTTTGTGTAAGATTTTCTCTGTGTGTCCAGCATAGTATAGGGGTGGAAAACATTTCATAGAGAGCTTGCCAGACTGACTTTTGTCTTTTCCAGATTACAGGGTTTCTGTATGACAACAGAAACACAGTTAGAACTAAGAAATGCTGCCTTTCAAACAGACAAGCTTCTCCTGGTAATATTCTGTGGTAATTTGTCTCTCTGGGAAACAATAGCCCTTGGTGTTCAGCCCTTCCAAAGGTAAGTCCTTCATGAGAGGGATGAGAGATACTCACTGGCACCAAGTACTCTTTCAGGATGACCACTCTCCCAGTATCCTATACAGCCCTACAGAGTGCCATTTAATGGCTGTGTGCTGTCTTTGCCAGGCTGTATTTTAGGAGGACTTTAAGTGCCTGCAATTCTTGTATGAAAATTGACCGTGATAATTTTAGGTGTCATTCTCTAAATTATAAGTCCATATTTATTTTATTATGTATACTATTTTTTTTTTGCAGTTAAGGACCCATTACTAATGAATATTTACTTTGTTTGGGAGCACTTGACATGCAAGTTTGGACTGTAATTACTAGTGTTTTACAATAATAGGTCTTGTAGTATAAGGAAAGGAAGAAAATATGTACTGAAAGAATTTAGTAGAGACAAGGTTCCTGTAGTGAGTTATTACTCAGCCATAATGCTGCTCCAATGTGTGCTGCTGGTGATATTAAATGTGAATAGATATAAAACTGAGCGCTTGTGGTTGGAAAATACCTGCTTGCATTAAAAAAATAATAATTTTATAGCCTGCTCAGGCTTCATATCAGATGAGAACTTTCACATTCTTTATATTTTCTCAAAAGTGATAAGAAGATCCTGAAACAATATGGGAGAAGAGTGAAAATTATATCTGGAATGGAAATACAGAAACAGAGCTTGAGACTTGTGAACTACATAAAAGTGCATTGAAAAAGACAACAGGAATTAATGGGAAGAAAAAAAAATCTGAGGAAAATTTTCAAATGAAGTATTCTGATCAATGTAAGAAGAACTTACGTTGCCTCTAGAAGATGTTCCAGTTGTTTCCAATAGGAATATTTGGAATGACTGGTGATTCTACTTACCAGTATGATAAGCAAGAACGTTCTGCAGCAAGTTTCTGAGTCCCTCCAGTGGCCCAGAGATATTTTGACAGACATGAAAAATTCAAAACTTGATAAACAAAGGAATGAAAATAATCCTGTATGATACCCTTTGAACAGTATTCACTGAGACAAAGTCTTTTTCATTTGCCCACAGTGGAGAGAATTTTTTAAGACCAGAATTCTTTAACCACCTGGGCTTTAAACTCCTGGAATTATTTGTGATAAATTTCAGCTGTTCTTTATGCAAAAGATGGGAATACTGGAACAAAGTTGCCCTTTAGCAGCAGCTGTGTTCTATATTTTTATTCCCTTTTTTTTTCTTTTTGAGGAGTCTAATATCCTAGTTTCCAACTGCTTCTCTTACACCATTTGCATTATTATCATGGACCTGATGCTGTAGATTAGTTCTAGCAGCTGCTTCCAAAATCTTCAGCTGAACACCTGGCTGACAGGGCTTGCATGTGTTTTGCATTCATGTGAGTAATTTTCTGTATATGTCTTATGTTTTTAAACTTTTAGGGAAAGTGAATAATTTAAAAAAAATTCAAATTATGTTAGCATATAAAATTCCTGGTGGAATTATATAAAGTCTATCACAAAGTAGTGGTGGGGCTCCTAAGATTAATATCTATTTTTTAGATATACTTTCTTTGAATTAAAACAAAACAAACCAAGCAAACAAACAAAAACCTCAAACTAACAAACCCATTTAAGCTAATGAATTTCATAATAATGGTATTACATTCTACTTTCATTCCTCAGGCACATTTAACAATCTGTCTTAAATGAGTTTTTCTTTTATTGGCCAATGACTTCAAAAATTTGGAACAAGTGTCTTGAGACAGTCTTGCATTGATTAAGGTAAGCCATTTGGAGAGACTGATATTAACTATTTAAGATCAGCAGTAGTTGGTGAATACATGTGAATTCCAGACCCTGTCATAAAAGTTTATCCTTCTCTTGTATTTAATTCAATTTGAGCTCAGTACTACTCCCATTATGAAGTCAAAAACCTCCCACTGTAGCCGTCATCCTGATTATTGCTGATAGTGTAATGTTACTCTTCTCCTGATCTGTAACTTAATATAAATGCACTGTGCAAAGGTTACATTGATGTTTATCTTTATATTTTTTTCTTTTGTTCTATTAGTCTATTTTGAATTTTGTTTCAAATGAAATACCAAGGAAAGGTACCTATTTTCTTGTATATCATTTCAAGCCCAGCAAAATCTGATCATATTATTTCTGGCAAATAGGTATGATCAGAGTGCAGTACTGAGTTAAATGGTTGAAAAATCAAAGAAAGGGAAAAGTTCTCAGTAAAATAAATGGATTCTAAAGGCAAGACTGAAATGTACCACTCTCACTGTATGGTTGCCTTTAGGACCAAAATCCATAAGATTAACAAAGGGTTTTCATGCACAGAACTTCCAGGAGAAAGCAAAGTTGCTTGCCTATTACATTCCAGAAAAGTGGTTTTCACAGTTAATATATTCATTTATTTTTTCTAAATAAAGGAGGTGATAAAATGAGAAGGGAGAGGGCAGATGTGAAATGTGGTTGCCCTTGTAAGAGGCCGTGAGTAGAGATGGATGCTTGAATTCACTCAAGTATGCCACAGTATTATGGAAGTGTTATAATTTGTATTGACAGCAGCTGGTAATTGTCATGGCCCAGAGGGTGTCAAAATAGACATAAATATGAAAATGCAAATATTATATCTTCCATTCAAAGTTAAATTTGCACTTTATACCTGAAACAATGAATAAATCTAAGGTTTACTATTTCCTGTCTACCCCCAGAGCACATACATTAAAACAAAGTGCATTATTGGGTGTCATTACAGAGTTTAAGGAAACATCATGCATGCATTTAACAAATGGCTGAACTGCAGGGAAAGCTGATAATCTTATTCACTGAACAGCAATCTTGATATGTAGGGGTTTACCACAACCATCTTCTGTTAGTACAACCCTTTCAAGAATGCTGAATCTTCCCCAAACAAAAAAAATACTAGCAATCAAAAAACAAACCCACAAAAAATCCTCACCAAAACATACAATTTAGAAACAGCCTGGATTTCTTCTCTTAATCAAATGAGACTGAAAAACATAACTTTTTCTTCAATGTCCATATGAATTAGGAAATTTAATTAACAGACAACATGAACAAAGATCTGAGACTTATAAATTATCTACTTTACATTTGAATTTTGTTTGCTATCCTTTCAATTAAAACCAGGCTTACTTCTTTTCACTTTTGATTCTATGGACAATTATTATTTCCTCTACACAGGTGTAATCTTTCAGAAAACAGTGGATTCTTAAAATCTTATTTGTCTTCTGAGATACCGAGTTGTTTATTAGGCTATTGATCTAGTTACAATGAGAGTAGTTTTCTTGTTTCTGACAAACCAATATAATCTCTTATTGCCAAAATAGTGTCAGATTTCCTTGTTTTTACATGTAGATATTCTTTTGCTTTTGATAAAAGATATAAAATAATAGTTATGAAAAAAGTTATCCATAGATAACTTTTCAGCTAAGTGGCATATCTTGGACCTCAGTGCTACCACATTGCATTTTCTCATCACCTTGGATACAGAAGGTGTTCGAGGAGAGCACCTCACTCAGGTCATAATTCTTGGATAAAAGTTTTGGTTTAGACCTCTACTTTTTCATTCTCTGATCTCACAGTGCTTCTGCCCATGGCAGAGTGAGCACTTTGAAGTAAAAGGGATATTTTAGCCCTGGTGGTTAATGGATTTGTGTCATTAAGGTTCTGCAACTTCAGTTTTTCTATTCATCCTTCTTTCTGAGGGAACAATATTGGCTTTAGCACATGGTTGGGCCTGTTGCTCTAAACTCCCTTTAGTTTGTCTTCTTGAATTTGTGTCTTTCATGAAATCAGAATTGAAAAGCAGAAGTATTTCTGCTTCTTTTTTTATTTAATAAATTTCACACATTGTTTTTTACAGCTTTGATCCTGCATCTTTTTCCAGCGCAGTATTGGTGACATATGGTGTTTACTATATTTCTAACCATACTCCATCAGAAGTCATGTAACTAATTTAGGTAATAGACACAAACTATCTTCCTATCTTATATTTTGAGAGTGTTTTTTAGAATCTTTCTCATACTTAAAATCAAACTTGTTAAAAGAGACATAACCTCATAAAAACATAGATAAAGCTTCATAATAATAAAATACTTATTTAAGAAGAGTAACACAACTCAAAAAGAGTTTGCTTCTTGTGTGTGCTTGTGAGAATTTGGATCTCCTCAAAAGCAAACCCTTATTTTAAGAGAGTTGCTAATAGGTATCCAGATTTAAAATTAGGAGAAAATTATGGCTGTATACCAGAGAGTATTAAATATACAGTGGAAAAAAGAATCACAATGTCTAATCAGTGGAAATCCATTAATTTCTGTCTGATTCCAAAGCAAAAGTGAATGCCACCTGCTTGGCTTTCTTGGCTTCATCAGCTCAAGGCATCAGCCCAAGAGTGTGAACTCATGCTGTCCATGAGAAATGGAAGTCCACTCTTCAGCGGATAAACGCTGGAGTGCAGCCTGTGATTTTGGTAGAGAGTTACAGTATGCCCTTCTTTTCTAAAACTGCTAAAAAACAAAATCTCTATAATTTACAGGAAAGAATTAATTTTGTTTCATCTGTTCTACATGCATAGAACTTATGTCAGCATAATCATGAGTTTTTTGAACTTCTTTGACTGAAATGGCTGGTACATAAATCTTGTTTAAACTTAGATTCATGAAAGGGAATACAGCCCTACAATATTAGACATAATGTTTCTATCTTTTTCCACATCTCTGCGTGCATTTTTCTATTTTCAAACTAATGTATAGAGAATACAGTGGGATTTAGGCTTGTATGTTACCTTACACATTTAAAACACATAGCTCTTTTCCAAAGGACTGAAAATATTTGAATATTGCTGATCACCACCGTGCTATTCAGAAAACCCCATCTCAGTGACATTTTATTGCCACAGTAAGCACACACCTTACATAAATTGCAGTGCACCCCAATGTCATTTATCTTGTAACATACAAAGAGCAGCATCAGCTCTCAGCTCACCAGCATTTCATGAGGAGGAGTCGGTCTGCAGAAGAGTAAGTTAATAGCAGCTTATTCTCTAAACCCCAGTATGAAATAAAACTTTCCTTAGTCATTACATGGTACACTTTCATTCCTGGTCTCCAGCCTTCCTGACAGCTATTGAATACCATGCCATTTGTTTGTATTTTCCTACAGTAACAAAGCAAATACAGCCAAATGGCATGGCACTTGCACTACTCTGGTTTACAGCACCAAGAACTCTCACTATGACTTTTCATTTATGCCCTTTTAGGTTCTGTTTGCAATAATAATTTGTCTTTCTGAATATGTAATATTGTTTTTCAATGACCTTAGGCTTCTGTAATTGGTCTTAATTTAGGACTGACTTAACAAACACATAAATATAAAAAAAATAGATAATCAGTGCATTTGCCTCATTTCTTTGATAAGCACATTATTTTTTTTTCCCATCTATGGAAACCAAATAGTTCAATCTTCTCCAGGCTTTAGCCTTTCATGGTATCATTCCCTTTCACTCTTGGTCTTAATCCAAGCTGGGGCATAAGAGACAGAAAGCAAGCATGAAGGTAATAAGAACATCTTGATTATAAATCAAAGTAAACAGACTGTCATAAACTTGTGGAATAGCTTAGTCTACAGACAACATTTGTTTTGTGAAAGCAATTATTTTTGTTCCTTCGATCAAATCATCTGTAATTTTAAGAGCCAAAGGAAGTAGCTGCTTGTCTTTCAGTTGGCTCAGTCAACTGAAAGCAGAAATCTATAGGCTAGTGAGGAAAGTGGTGGAACATAGATGTCCCCATGCACCACAGAAAATACTGCTTATCTATACTAATCCTTGTTGGATCAGAATTTATTATGACAGTAGCACATTTTATTTGATTACCATGGCTGCATTTCCTCTTGAATTCCTATTCTTTCTCATTGAAAGAACAAAAGAAAAAGCCTTTCTGATGATATTTAAAGACTATCAGCCACATTAATATGGAGATGGTGAACATACCGTTACCTGTAATAAAATTCTGCGTGTGTACTCTGCTGATTTGAAACAGAGTCTTTCCCAGCTCAAGTTCTGAGAGAGGACAGTGCATTCCAAAATCTTTGGTTTTTTTTGGGCACAGCAGCCAAGCAGAAGGGAATGTGAAAGCAAGGAAAGCAGGGTTGCAGGCTGCAGGGTACTGGGGCAGCTGTCCTTACAGGCAGGTGGTCTGTGGCAGATCCACCTGCCCAGCAGGGACCCAGGCTCTCCAGAGGATGACCTGTTCCTGGCCCTAGCCATGCCAAGGCTTCAGGTGTGTGGCCCCATGGTGTCCGTAGGGTGGCTGTCGTAGGGCAGAGGGACAGGTCCCTGGGTCAGGCAGGGCTACTGTGACCACATTTAAGCCCAGACCTGCTGTGGCTGGGTTTAAAGGAGCCCTACTGGGGCTGGGTTGAGCTGATCCCCCTCAGAGCAGCAGGGCTGGTCAGGGACTGTCCCCTTGGGCCAGGTGCTGCCCTAGGGAGCTCCCCAAGGCTGAGCAGCCCCACCTGAGCACATGAGACACAGCACATGCTGGGGCTCCTTCTCCAACACCTTGAGAATTCTTGCCTCCGTCAGATACGGTCAACTCCATTTGACATCAAGACTCAAATATTGGTGGAGCTTTAATTTATTTAACTGGTTTGTCTAGTTTAACTGACTTGTAAAATAAATCTCCTTTGGATAAATTATTTATCTTAATTTTATAAGGCTCCACTACTTCTACAGTCTCACAACCAGGTTTTTATTCCTCTTCTTATATACATTTTGTAATGTTCTTTTATTTAAAAAAAATATTTAAATGAAGTGATGAATTATATGAAATAGAGCATAATTTTTTTTCCTTAAACCTATTTCTATTCACGGGACTAAAAAATTAGATTCTTGGGATTAATTCATAGGGAGGGTAGGTTATTTCTAAATATAATTCTATTTTTTTTTTTACAAATGTATGTTCCAATATTTTATATACACAAACCTGTCATATACAAACTTTTTTTACTTATACTTACTTGTGGTGATTAAACACGATTTTTTGTAACTCCTTTGAATAATCCCTGTTGGAGATAGTGCTGGATTGTAAGGCTTCTGCGACTCTTCACATGGGAATTGTAGCCATTGCCCATCCATTGTGTTGGCCTCTGGACAGAAGCTCCTGGTGAATGTAGAGGAAGTCAAAAATAGTAAAATACCTCTTAATTGAAAATTCCTGTTAATTCCCAATAGTACCAATCATTCTTTCAAACTGCTAAATGGTTATTTTAATCTTGCTTAATTTAATTTTCAGTAATCAGGATGTATTTCACATTAGTTGGGACCAGAGTATATCTTACCAGATTGCCACCAGAATTTTTTTGTGTCCTTCTGGCATTTTATCCTATATTTTTATAATTTACATTCTTTATACTTTTTAGAATTGCATTGACCCCACTCATCCTTATTCATATGGTTTCTGAAATAGTCTTCAATCTTCTGCATCACCTCTACAAAATTAGTCAGACTTCTAATAATTTTGCCCATATGATTTTACACCACCTTTTAGGTCATTGGTATCTGATTCATAAAATATTGGGCAGCTGTCCTATATTGCATTAATTAATGACTATTTAAAATTAGTTTTGAATAAATGGTCTTCATAATGGTCTATTAAAGTCCTGAGTTTAGAGCCCATTCAGATATATTTGTCTGATGAAAGTGTAGCTCCTCTTTAGTTCACTTTGACCTAAGCAATGGCTGCAATGGGTTCGAAATGCTGAACTGTGATTCTTTGATTGCATGTGGCATGCACTGTTCATTTAAGGTCATTATTTAGTGTTTATATTGAAAGCTTAATGATTGCCTCAAATTAATAAACAGAAAGGAAAAGAAATAAAAACATCACAATTCTTTTATATAAAAAGTGTAACAGTGCAATGACCTTTTAGAATTTCTCCACCAAGATTACACAAGATGAGCATGGAATTTCAGAGCATTAGGGTTTATGGAACGCAGAAGAATACAATAAAAAAATCAATTCTAGTATTCTCCTGCATGTTTATTTAGTATAGATTGAGATAAAAATAAGAGATAAAGACTGTTATTAGTTTGCAATGATTCTTATTTATACACAAAGAAAAGGGCACAGAATAGAAAAATAGAGATTGTGCACTTCAAGGTTTTAACTTTTTTTAAAATCCAAATTTATTTGTTCCCTTTTTTGAAATTTTTAAAGAATTTTTGAATTGATCTGATTAAGCTGTTGCACTTTTAGCTCACTATTTTACTTGAGGTAGATCCAAAATACAGTTCAAGAACAAGGATTTCACAGCTGATATCAAGAGAATATTATTCTTATACGGCTAACAGAATTAGGCCCCTCACACATGTTGAAATGTAGTCTGTAAGATTTATTTGATTTTTTCATAGACAAAAAGTGTGTATGTGCTTATTAGATCTGCAACATTTTAGTGTCTTCCTTTGACCTAGTTTTAATTTTTCCCTTGTTCCAAAGAATATTAAATGTATCTGTATGCAATGAAAACAAAGGGAAAACAAAGAAAAAAAAGTAAAATCACAAAACTGTCTTTTTTAAGCTTGGAAAAAAGAAATAATTTGTCATTAGTTAAAAATTCATACCTTTGTGAGGAACAGCTTCCCCTTCTATTTAAGCAGTATTTTAATCAGGTCTTTATGATTTAGAGCAATTGCTGTGGTCTAGTCTCAAAACCCACTCCAGTGACTGACAGGTATTTATTCTATTTAGACTTCAGAGTGTGTCAAAACACATAATTTTCTAGTTGCATGGATATAATAAAAATAAATTGATGATTTTTTGTACCATAATAAGGAGATGATCCTTCAATATAAAGTGAAAGCAGTAGGCTTGTATGTTTGTTTTGTTTTGTGTGTTCAATACATGTTTGGAATGTTTAGTCAGGCCTGCTTCTTTTTCACTTCAATATAAGAAAGGAAATAGTAAATGTTTTAATTTGATGTGAAATTCATTAAATAATTTGAGAATAAAGAAATTGTCAGATACTAGCAAAGAGATGAGGGAAAAAAAAACAGGTGGTAAAAACCTTGAACATGAAGTCTGTTACTTTTAATAGTAACCTTAGTTGAACATATTAATGGCTAATTTGGGTTCAAAATTGGTAAGGTAGGTATATGTTCCAAGTCTCTCACTAATTGGACATAATTGCTTATTTAAATATGTGCACTTTTATAATCCTCATAGCTCTGAAACAACTCCCTTTTAGATGATTATCTAGGAAATGAGGACTGCATGTCACTGTTAGCAGCTGGTTCTTTCCCCTGCTAAGTGAGTTTAATGGTATCCAAAACTCCCTTAAGAGAACAAACTCAGTATCACCAGATTCTTAATAAGGGATTTCTGAAGAGGCCAAGAATGGAGCATTTTAGGAGCTGCAGAAAAAACCCCAAATGAACACCAAAGCCAGCATGCTGTGCATCTCTGTAATTTCCTTTGAATGAAAGTTACAAAGTAGAACAGTTCTCACTCCTTGCTATTGCCCCATCATGTGATAGAACCAAAGCAAAAAAAAAAACAAAAAAAAAAAAAACCAAAAAAAAAAACCCCAAAAAAAACCCCAAAAAACAAAAAAAACCCCAAAAAACCGCAAACCATCTCTCCTAAGGGGTTTAGTCTAGCTGTACATCACAGTATTTCTGATATATCTCCCACTGTTTCATGGGATATTCCCGAGGTTTAAATCTATTATTGACAATGAAGCATGATGTACTCCATGTTGGCAGAAACATTAACAAATCCACCAATAAATCTGTATGGATATTTATCAAAAAGTTGGTGAATATGTATCACAGACATGCTTCTGTGGCAAAATGGACCTCAGTATTAAAAATCCCATCAGAGGTGCATTCAAAGAATTCCAGAAAAGAGTGGAAAATTCCTATAATATTACTGAAATATTTATATTCATCTCCATTTCTGGTCTATAATGATTTGTTAATGCCTCATGTGCATGGTCAAACTTGTGGACATTTTTGTTTCCTTAGCAATCACCAAATCTCCATTTTCATAAATTAAAGAGCCTGTACAGAACTTTTTGCTATTTACCATAATATAATTTCTTCTTTGGACACAGATGATAGCATTTAGACTGAGGACAAAACTTAAAGACAATGCTAAAGTTGCAGAATGAAAAGACATCCTTTTGTAACCCTCAAATGTAATAGATGAAACTCTCAAAGGAATTGAAAAACAGTACGGTAAATGTGTGTGTATATAAGTATATGTGTATATATATATATATATATACATATTTACCATACGATTATATATCTATACATATACATTATAGATATATGAGAGATTTTATTATTATAGCACTTTATTTATATTATATTTCTTTTAAAATAATATTTATATCTCTATTATATCTCTACAATACTAGGAAAATGCGTTTCTTGTGGTGGATCACTCAGAAGGGATATTATTGCCCTTCATGATGCCAGCAAGGGTAGAAATGTGGTATAATTTTCATGAGTGAATAAATACAAATCATTTTGGAATGAGATGTGTTAATTGGATTCACCAAGATTCACTCTAGTTTTGGGATCTTCCTTCACTTTTGGGGGATTCCATACCTGGAAAATACAGAAACTGTCACATCAGACAGAAGACAATTCCAGTGAATAGAACTGCATCAAAGAGATTTTTTTTTTTCTGAAGTTCAAGTTGCATCATGATGAGAAAGTTGAACTAGCAGCTTATCTGGGAATTTAAGAGCATGATGAGATCTGAAAGCTTTCAACCCTACATTTGAATCTCTTTGGTAATATAGAAGAAGCATAGGTCAGTACTCCAGCCATAAGGCAGAGATATGTTTGCTGTGTTTGCTGTGTCAACAGCTGACCTGAAACAAGCTCAAAAATATTAGGCTCCAAATTGCTGTGAACTTTATTAACAGGAGATGCAGACTCCCAGAGTGAGCTGTGTTCTATCTTGCATCAAGCATCACCAGCTGCCTCATGAGATATGTTCTGAAGTCATTGTTTATGTAAGGAGAAAAAAAAAGTAAAAATCTTATTTTCTGTTTTCATAAGAATTTCCAGTGCTGGATATTAGAAAAGTCATGGATTGGCTTGCAATTTTACAAATTTATATGGCAAAGAAATTCCTGAATGTAAATAGACTATGCTAAATCATAGCTACAGCATTCTGCTATTATGGCAAAAGTGCTCAGATTCCACAGGTATTATAAATGCTTAAGCATTATAAAAGTATAAATTGAACAAGAAGTATTATTTTTTCTGGTTTGTTCTGTAATTGGATTCTGACAAAATGCTCCCTAGAAAATTGATTTAAATCCTAACTCTCCAGTTTAGAAAATTTATTAAGTTTATTCTAGGAAAAAATCCTTCTTGCATGTTTGGGAAAAAAAAAAAAAGAAAAGGAAAGAGAAAGGTGTTGACAGCTTTGCTAACTTGAAAAGCAATTTTTTTATGATTAAAAAAATTTCTACTCAATCAGAAACTACTAAAAATGAAATCAATTAAATCATTCTTATGAAAATCCATCAGTAATGCTTATGTAATACTGATGCAATATGATAGCATTCAATTCCCTGTCATATTTCCAATTTCTTGAATCTTTCCCACCTTACTTTTTCAGCTTTACATAAGAAGCTTAACACCCGCCTTCTGGGGTGAATTTCGTTTTTCTTAAAATTTCATAACACTTTAGCTACAATTCATTTTATAAATTTAGTTTTAGGCTAACTTATCCATAATTTAAAAAATCTGAGCTCAAAATAGGCAAAAATTGTGACCCAAAATTTCTGGGATTTTTACAGAAACAGAACTGTGGGGAGTTTAAAATAAATTATATATATTTTAAAGAGGTTTCTATGAGTAAGAAAGTTTTAAAAATTTGCTGCTGCAGGTCACATGAGCTGTTTCTCACAGCAAATACCTGTGTGATAATAAGATATTTGTGCAAGTTTTCCATTGCCAAGTGGTGGTTGGAATGATACCTGGAAGCTGCGATTTTAGACACTGCACACTTTTGGAACTCAAGAGGTAAAAGAATTACTCTCATTTACTGGGATATTTTCCTCTAATGCCATTTTTACAGTCTAGCTTTTAGATTCATTTACAACTAGCAATGCTTAAAGGTTGAAAGGAAGAGAATCGAGTGGTAGGCTACTTTTTTATAAACCCACATTAGAACTTGCAAACACACCTCTCCAGCTCTTCCTCTCTCAAGATACTGACATTCCAAGTAAAAATGGTTTGGTGAGATTCACTTTGCTGCATATTTAGAGAAAGAGACAATGAAGTGTTGGGCAGAGTGAAAATTACCAAAGACAGTGACTGTCTCTGAGGGTTACTGCTGTGCTGCAGTCACAGTATTCTGGAAAGCTCTTGGAAGTACCAGAAAAGATGAAAGAAAGGAAAAACATCAGCAAGACCTTTAGAAGAAGAGCTTTTAAGGAAATAGAATAAGAATGAACATTGTGTATCTGGCATGGAAAGAGTAATATAATGAAATGCTGTATCAGTGGAGAATTTGTAATGTTGCATTAGACTTCTAAACTTGCTCAATATCAAGAATATTTTATTCAGAAACTCTAAGCACTTTGGCTCAAATCTGCTCCACTGAACACACTACTGAAATTATCTGCTGGTTTCAGAAGAGGAATGAGGTTAATGCTGAGTATTTTTGAAAAATCCAGCTTAGGTATTTGCAGAAGACTGAACATAGTCAAACGGAGTGGAAAGCTAGCACAGCTAATGTAAGTAACCTGATTAACCTGTCAGCAGGGAGGTACAAAAGGGAAGGCAAAAAACACTGCTGTGAAAATGGACCAATTTTTGTGCTGAGAAAATAAAATGCAATAAAATCTTAGAAAAAGTTGCTAAAGAAAAAGTGCAAGTATAAGCTAACCTCATATTAGTGATGGAAATCCAAAGATAATTGCTTGTATTTCCTGAATTTACAATGATTATCCTTTTGATCTCCCTGCTCTACAATACAGATCTGGGCAACTTCTGTTACAGATATCTTCAGGATTTGCATAGGTCCTGGTAAAATAATGTACTGAAATCTATAGAGGGTTCAAGGGTACAACATAGGGAACACTGGTTAATTTGCTATTTTGTGGCTCAAAGGAGCAGACTACCAAGGAAGCCCTTAGAAAAATGCCCAAAATCAAGGAAAAAGTACCCCAAACCTGTAAAATATTCAATCTCTTTAACAGGGTTACAAACAAATTCAGTTCAACCAAGACATCCATTTGGAATACCAAGTGCATCAATAAGCAATGTAGGAAAATTTCAGATCTTTCGTTGGGTTTTTTTAGAAAACTACAAAATGAATGTCATTTTGGTCACCTAAAACTGCATTTTCCTGCTAAGAAAAATATTTTTTAGAAGAAAAATGTGTCCTTCTAAGAAAGCTTGATTTTTCTATAACCTAAAGCTTTTCAGCTTCAGGTTATAGAATCTGCAAGTTTTTCAGATCAGTGGTTTAAGGAATCATTTCTCAATTTCTTGACTATTTTTTAGGGCCAGTGACACCTCTGACAGGAAAAAGATCAGTATCATATCACATTGCTGGACAGTTTTGAGAGCATATTCTGCACTGCAAATAATATTGGTCAGAATTACACAATCAAAATGTATTAGAACTGTATTTCACACCAAAAAAAAAAGTTTGGCGACACAAAAGTGTGGTTTTTTCACTTTAAGTTTTAAAATAAATTAGCTAGAACAATTAAGTTCAAGTCCCAAACTCCTGACTTTTTGATAAACTGTATACTTTAAAATGGAAAGCAATCTTTACCAAGAGAGCAGGGTTCATCCAGTTTGCTGGATTTTGTTTTGCTGGATTTCATTTTACATGTTAATTTAAAGCTTTGACAATTAAATTGAGCATTAAGCAGCACTGCAATAATTAAATCACTAAAAAAGAAAAAGCACAGCAGAGTTATTATTTATCATATTCTTCTTTTCTGCTTTGTAATCTGAAATGCAATGTCCATGTTAATTTCTCTCAGTAATTTGTCCACATATATATATTAAGCTAATTTATTTGTAGCCAAGGATTTAGTATTATTTGAAATAGAATCTGTCTGTTTTTCAAAATGCTGCAATAAAAAGTGCAAGCTAAAACATTCATGAAAATTTTCTTTTTTTTCTTTTATTTTTTCTTTTTTTTTCCCCCACTATATGACCTCAAGTTTTGAGAATTACCAAATAGCATAAAACTTTATGACAGCATGTAAGATCATAGAAAGTTTTGTAACTTCCAGGATTATTATAAATAGTTTTATGCATCCAGTTTTAATTATCTCCTTCCACATAAACAGAAATTACTGACACAGAGGCATGCTCTTCCCATATGAGCTTTCAGTTGGTTCTCATGAGAATGCTGTCAGAAATGCAGAAGGATAGAGAATGCAACAAAAGTTTTCACAAAAATACTGCTTGTACTGAAATCTCACTTTTCAGAATAAAAACTATTTTAGTTTTGGGGTTTTTAAAACAGAGTTCAGTAATTCCTGGATATTGTAGATATTTTTCTTGGACTATTGAGGGTTAACAATTTCACTTATTTCACAAGAAATAATAATGGAATACAAAATATTTCATTAATCTAATGAAAAAGCCTAGTTCAAACAAATAAAGAATCTACAGTAAGACAGCAACAATCCTGCAAAATTTCAATGTTCAATGACTTTTAGACATGTTTTAGCAATTCACTCTTTTCTCTTCAACTCAGAGATATGGGTCCTTGTTTTATATTTTCACAGCGTCTCTCAAGATTTGCCCACTAAGATGGGGAATTTTTGAATGTTTTCAGCTTTTCTAGAAATGAGAATACACAAATGACAAGTGAAGTACTTCATTCAGCAACCCTTCATTCTGTATGCTCTCCTTATCCCATCAAGTTGAGGCTGGAATTTCCAAGAGCAAACAACGTTGTACTAAACATGATTGCTGCTTTGAGCCACAATAGTATTTCTGTAGCTTTTTAAATGACTAAAAGAAAGAAAAATACTCCGGATTCTTGGTATTGCTTGACAAATATCTCTTGCCAACAATGGCATGAAGTTCCTGTATTGTGATGTGGGTTCTCAATAAGGAAATTATTTTTGGCTTCATTCTCCTGTCTATCTATGTTTTTCTCAAGCATTTTGCTTGCAAAAATACCAACAGCAAGAACTGTTGCAAAGGTTTGGGGAAGAGTAGTCAGAAATTACAAATCAATTTGTTCAGGGACATTCAGCTCTCTCCCTTCTCTAAAGTTTCTAAATGGAGAAAACTTTGTTTTTCAGACTACTCTGTGCTTTGTTGTTGAATGTGCCCTCTTTTTTGGTTCAGCCTATTGGGTCTGGCTGAGATGGAGTTCATTGTCCCCCATATTGTTGTGATGTGAGCTGGTAGCTGGAAAGGTGTTGGTCACACCCCAGTGTGTCGGCTACTGCTGAGCAGTGCTGTCCCCCCAACATTCATCTCACACACACCATCAGGCTGGGAATGGGCAAAATCTTGGGAGGGGACACAGCCAGGACATCTGACCCAAAGCTGACCAAAGGGATATCCCATACCATTCCATAAAGCTAAGTGAAAGAAAGAGGATATTCATTTTTATGATGTCTGTCTTCCAGAGCAACCACTATGTGTGCTGAAAACCAGCTTCCCAGAAAGTGGCTGGGCATTGCCTGCTGATCAGAAGTAGGGAATAAAATCTTTCGTTTTTCTTTCTTTTCATGCATGCAACCATTGCTTTTGCTTTATTAAACTGCCTTTATCTTGACCTATGTGTGTTTTTCTTCCCCTTATTTCCTGCTCCTGCTTTCTATGAAGAAGGAATGGTAGAGTGGTTTGGTAGGCCAAGGTCAATCCACCAAATTCAAGAACTTTGTAGGTGTGATAATATATTTTGGTATAGTAACATCTACTTATTTAATGGATTTTTAAAGCTGTGAATTAAATAAAAACCAAAATCAACCAAAAACCTAAGATTTTCTAGAATACTATTTCTTAGATTCTTTTAACTTCACAAAAAATTAAAATCTGCTTCAAAAAGGTCTAAAGAACTGCACTTTCCAAATGTAACACCATCAAACTGTAATACATCTAATTTTCTTATTAAATCTTACATCTTTAAATATACAATAACTTACTGATTAAATTTTGATTTAAAAGTGATTTCTTGTTGGTTATCTTCCTCTCTGAACAAATTGTTCTTAGCTTTCTAAGCTTTCATTGCTTTCTCATTATTTAATCCAAGTAACTAATATAAATAATAATACAAAAAGATATTCTTTAAATTAAGCTTAGCTTTAAAAATTAGTCAAGGCAAAATTATAGCCTTACATTCTCTTAGTTAAAAACCTTTGAGGGATTGCATAACCATATTTGTATACTTTTCACATAAATATACTTTTACTTCATCCCTGGATGAGAAAACACAGAAATGTTCCAGATTATATTTATTTCAGCCTGACCACTCGAATAAAACAAGCAAGAAAAAACAAATATCTGTCACTTTCAAAATCCCAAGGTAATAATCATCTTAACATTTTGTACAGATGAAGATAGCTCTGTCATGACCTCATGCTGTATGAATAAAGAGATGTGAAATTACATCAGAAATAACTTCTAACATAAATCATCTGTTCATGGAATTTCAAAGTCAGTGGTACATGTTTGTCAAAGTTGAACACAGTAATATAGAGGTAACTGGTTAGGGCCATGCAAAATCCATCAAGATTTGTGATTTAACAGTCATTTTAATCTGAATATATTTGTACTCCAGAAAGTGATTGTGTGTCTGAGCTGTGAGACAATTCACCTTTTCATAGTACATGAGGAATGGAGCCAAAAGCTGATATTTTTAAAGCTTTTCTTATGACTAAAGTTACAGTACTGTTTGGTTTTAGTCCTCGTGACATGAAATCGTATCTCAAACAAATTTTTCTTCAGCAGTCAATAGATCTCTATGCATATTTAAAAGGTCTCTTGTGCTGCCTAAACACGAAGAAACCAAAATATACTTGACTATTTTCATAACTATTTTCTCCGTCTCTATTTCTACATTCCCAAAAAGAAAGATCCAATTTACCAATCAAAATTAATACTGGCAAAAAAAGATAATTCTTTAAAAATTTTAATTGTAAATACATATTGTTTAAAATGATTTCTCAAATCTCTGACTAGATGTTCAACTAAGAACTCACATATGGATTAAGCCATGGATTAGCCCACTAAATCTATTGAGAATATTTCTATTTGTATTAGAGCAGCTGGGTTAATAACAGGAAAAAAAAACAATGAAAGTCTTCCTGTTCCAGCAGACTTCTCCATTTTCAAAAAGTTTCCCTTTCTCCTAAAGTGAACTTAGAAAAACAAGAAGAATAAAACTAAAATACAAAGGAGCAATGTAGCTGCTTTCATGTATCTCATTGTCCCTTAATAATATAAAATTAAATGGAAACAAAAGACATTTGAGTTTAAACTGTAGTCTTTCAACTTCTAGTCTTCCATTTTCCTACTCTTTTTGTCCTAAATTTTCCTTAATCACTGATGACAGAACCATCGTCTTTGCTCACACTTCTTGTTTTAAATAGCCAGTGGCTAAATTCTCATGTCCCATAGTAAATTAGACTTTGTGGTGCCTTAACATCTCTCTAAAGAAATATTTACCTTCCTTTTGTATGAGTTACAAAAGTAATGTCAAAGATTATCCTGGTTCCCAGTGAACCAGTGGATTGTGTCATAGACACAAGGACCGCTAGCCATGAACCACACTCCTGTGTGAGAGCAAAAGACTTTGGCACTCTCTGGAAGGAAGATAGTCTGAAACATGATTTATTGTTGAAAAAAAGGCCAATATGAAACTTCTGCCAATAGCAGGAAAATTATGCACAAGCAACAAAGGTCCTCAGTACATGTAAAGGTATTTAATCTATTTTTTTCCAACTAATGCCTGTAGCAGACTCTGCCAAAATGCATGGTTTATGCAAAGTCATACTGCTTAAAGGGCAATCCAAAAGTAATCTGTTGCAATCTCTTTCTCCAATATTATTGTCGCTCTACCAAGATAAATGCAAGCAGGAAGCAAACACTCTATTATTTATACTCTACTATATTCAGTCGCCTGAGATGCGCTTGCCTTACACAGAGGGAAAAACAGAAAGTAAATTTGCATGGGTAAAAGCAGACTAATTTGGAAGGTGCCTTACTATGGTGCCAAATTAACTTTGTGCTTATAACCAACACAATCAGACCTCCTTGCTTTTTTATAAAGATGGAGGAATTCAGTAAAGCTGGTACATCACTAAAATAATCAGAAACACCCACCAGCATAAAATAATAACACACTTGCATCCCACAGGAAAAATCCACAAAAGCTAGAATTTTCAATTAAATTTGGATATGTAAACTCTTCCTTATCTTCTGGAATAAGGGGAGAGGTCTAAAAATCTTTCTGAATGCACAAGATAGACTTCAGTCAGAAAAAGAAGAAATGCCATGAGACAAGTTTTTTTTTTCCATTAAGTGATGGACTGATACACATAAGACACACTATAAAAATGGTCTTACAATATCTGTATATTAAGAAAAATGCTCAACTTTGATCCTTATATGGTAGTAAAATATTTTCTACATAGTAGCAATTTATTTAAAGAACCTGGGATGAAAATAAAATAAATCTTGGCCATAATACCTTCTTCTAGAAAGAGCATTATGCATACATGACTCACCTCTGGTATTTCTGAAGACATAATTCGGATAGTTATTCATAGTCTTGTTTGTTAAAATAAAATAAAAAAAAAGACACACAAGTCATTCTGCTGCAACAGCAGAATGAGCAAAACTTAGTTTTCTTGTAGGTTTGTGTTGTGTCCCTCTGTTCTTCCAAGCATTTTCTACCCAGTTCACTCCTAGATATACTTCACAAGTTTTTACTTGTCTCTTCTTGTTCCATACATATTAAAGTATGCAAGTATGAAGTATATGCTTTAGCTATGAACTTAGGAACTAGACATCCTATTTATCTTCTAACCAGGTATCAACTTCTTCATACTTCAAGGAAAACAAATTTTAGCTCCACTCTCTTGGCAAACATGGTCAATTCCAACAGATTCTAGTTTTTGAGGATAAAAGTATGGTGTAGGGGCAGAAGAGAAGACCCTGGTATTGGTCACTTTCACTTAGTTGTAAAATCTCATGTACTTAAAAAAAATTATGCTGAAATGCACCAAACTTCCACATACTCCAAAAGTATAGATGAACCAGAAAAAAAACCCAAACACTCTAACTGTCTTTAAATTACTGAGAAATCATAAAGGCTGCTCTAAATTTTCTTTTTTTTTTTTTTCCCAGTAATGTCCTGATGACGTCTACATGCTCATTGCCAAAAGTTCACTAGAAATGCTATCTTGTATACTGCTCATTACATATGTCTCTCTTGTGACAAACTCCTTAATGTCATTTGGGACTCAGAACAGGTTTTATAACAGACTGATTATGGGTATAGCAGAATCAAGATTTGAAAAGTATGTAAATGAATTGAGGTGTCTTTAACTTATGGAAAAGCATCATAACTATAAGTTGATACATTTGCTAGTAAATGAGTATGCAAATAACTCTAGTTTCACAATTCCCAGCTTAATGGAGCTATTGAGCTAACAAAAGGCAATTTTTCAATGTTTGTAAAAACATATTTTCAGTTATAAACATTTTCATGAGGCATTATGATAAAGTACTCAGATAATTCATAATTTATGGCAGAAGGGTTTGAAAGCTGACTACTCACCTGGACATAAAAACCTTATTGTTAAACTGCTTACTTTTCCTGACAACCGGAGGGCTTTATTAATTTCCTCTAATCTGTTTTGAATACATTTATCAGGTTTTCCAAAAGAACATTGATTTAAATTGTTCTTCCTCTTACTAGATGATGACTAGAGCCAACAGTCTTTTTACAAGGCAATTTCTCTGGGAGATGACTTAGAATACATGGCAATATCTTACATGTGAACAGAGACAGAACTTCAAGGGCTTCTTAATTTTTGTCTCAAAAAGCCACATGCAAAGATTGATAACTTATGCAGATGTTGTACAGTGGGATCAGCTGTGTTCATTGCACTTGCCACTCTTTCATGGTATGGCCTGGCTTCTGAGCGGGCAGAACTAGGTGTGGAATGCATTTAGAAAGCCTGGATCCATTAGAATTTAATTCAGACACAGAGGCCAGGTGAACAATACATAAATCCCTACCTTTAAAGAGTTGCTTTTCTCCTTTCTATATACACAGATCAGTCTACAGCACTAGTAACAACAGTATTTGTCTGTCTGTGTCTCTATTACACACACTAATAGGAGTGCCACTCTTGAGTTACATCATATCCATAAACTTTGATGAATAAAATCATATGACTAAATGTAGTTGTCATAGGACATGTACTGGACAGAATGCAGACAGGAGAGAAATAAAAATCTGTTTACAGGTACAAAAACTGTCCCTAATCTTAACAGGAGAAAAAATAAAATCAATTTCACTGCTGAAAGTATAATCTGAAAATGAAACCATAAATGGCAATACAATGACCATCCTCTGCTCTAAATTAATATTTAGAAAAGTTCCTTATTTTAATTTCTTTTCTCATTCCTTCCGTTCTATTCTCTGTCCCACTGGGACCTTCAAGCTGTGACAGTTTTTCTGTTGCAGGACAGAATAATACAACGCCTGACAGTGAGAGATAATTTCCATTTAGTAAAACCTAGTAACAATTTAAGATTAGATATAAAAGCTTTCCTTTCCTATTAAACACTTAGAGCTTCTTTAATATTAGTCTGGCTTTACTGAGAGGAGGAAAGAGATACTGGCTTTTAGTGTGCTCCCATTATGAGCACAGGGAATGTAGATTTTTCTTACCAAGGTGCTGCTGGGGATTTATAATTTGTCATAATGCAGCAATATCCATCTTGAGTCCATAAACCACTAAAACTCAGAAATTCAAAAAGCATTTAAATAAAATTCATTGTGCTTTTGCATGCAGCAATTTGTTTGCACAAGTTTTGTAAATCCAGGTAACCAAAATTAAAGTCTGAATGCCATCAGTGCAATATTTCACTCACTTACTAGAGCACTTAATAAGTACAGCAATAAATTTCAATAACACACACACAACATTCATTAGGGATTTTATGGAGTTTTCTTTCTCTATTCAGAGAACTTTCATTTTTGCACACACAAGAAAAAATTCTAAACAAAATAGTTACATAAAAACAATCAATCTTAACAGCAAAAGTTTGAATCTGAAAGAAAGGATGGCTCCTCATTTATCAATGAAACAGAATTTTGTAATTCAGAGACAAGATACGGCCATCATACTTATCAGGGTGTTCATTAATTTAGATTATTGCATCTTTTATAAAAAGATATTTAAATGCTTACAAAACAAAAGTGCAAAAGCATAATTTTCTAACATATAGCTGCTATATATCTCTGATGACATTTAATTTGAGTAAGAGCTAGTTTAGCATTTTGAATGGAATGGAACAGATTACTTGAATTGTTCCCTTGTAGAAATGAAGAGCGGATGAAATAATATTCTCTGCTCAATTTTTTAACAGTTGTAAAACTTGGGGCAGCTGTATAAATATAGTGATTATAAAAGATTTGAGCCTGAAAAACAGATAAAATAGAATAGAAAGAAAAAAAGGGTTGAGAAAATGAGATGCTAGATATAATGTTTAGGGAAGAAAACAAAAGGGGAAGATAGGAGAGAAAAAGAAGAGCTTCAAAAGTACTGTTAGATCCACAACCTGAGAATATATAGCAATGGCCAATTCAAGGGCTTTCAGCTTTTTATAACCTTGCCTGCTCCCAAGGGCTCTGTTGTTTTCTATAACCTTGCCTTTTCCTATCTGTCACACACATCCCTTTCTTGCTTATGCTTTGGCTAAGGTTTTCCTTCTTTCCCCTCAGTACTTCGTGTAACTTATTCTATCGCAAGTAAGTACAAAGAAATAAGCAGCTATTCAATGGCATAGCCCCTTTACTGCCCCTCTTACATACTGTTATGGGAATAAATAAGTAAATAAATGCCTAGATGAGAGTAACCCTTTTTAGGATCATAAGAGAAATGGGCATATAATAGAGAACTGTTTCTGAAATATCAGAGATGTTTGCAAAACCTAATGTCTTTTCACTAATTACCTTTTCCTTTACCTGTTATAGAAAACTGACTAAATGCTGGAACAGGAGTCGAGATATTCAAAATTCAACCTCACTTGTAAATGTTGAACTTTGAAATTCTCTTCTTGGTGCTTTTAAACTTGCCAGTTCTTTGAGGTTCACTTAATGTAATTACCATATGTTAGACTACTCCTCCAAATCCCTGATGGCATATTATCTCTAGAATTTAGCTACATCTAAATCTTGTTTATATTCATATTAATACTTACTTTGTATTGTATTTTGTATGTTTTATAAATGCTGGGTATTTAAAAATAAATGCAGAAAGTCCTTGAGGGCTTCAGGAGGTGAGACACATACATACACAACAGAATTAATCCAGTCAGTTCAGCAGCACCAGCATTAACAAAGCACTGACTGTTTTTACTCAAAACCAATTCAAAGTGCATCTACATTTCTCTCAAAGTGAGAAATAAAATTTTGTCTGACTTAAGGTCTCTGTAGAAGAAATTTAAATTGAAACACCTGAATATAACTCTTTAACATGAAACTTTGTGTAGAGTCTTGGTCATTTAACATAATGTAAGGGAGTTTTTCAAACCTATTTACCTACTATTAAGCATTACAATGCATAACATTCAGAAAACAAATTTAGTTAACACTTAAATTGGACTCATGCCTAGAGACTATATGATAGAACCCACACACTCCATTTCCACAAAACTCAACAACATATTAAGATTATATGTCACGACTGGAGCAAACTGAGAAATTATTTGTGAAATACAATGCTAGAATGAAAAATCAGGGTACACAAAAATAAGATAGCATGTTTTTTCATGGATTATAAATATCCAAAAGTAAAAAAACCTCTTAAAAATCTTCCTATACACTGACACAGGGTAAAGTTTGAATTGATTGTGAGCTACTTATAATTTATATTTACAAAGACAGTCTCCTCTTTTTCATCCTGCTCATAAAAACCTCAAGACAGGGCAATGAATAAACAGAAATGAGATTTCTTACAGATTGTTTTTCACTGTATGATGTAATAATTAAATATAAAATATTTATAAATATTAGTAGCCTTTTCAGGAAAATAATAAAAATAGACATATATGCTTGTGTATTCACAAAAATGCATACAGATCTATATATCTATATGCAGAATATGCCAGCTGCCTCATCTATCCTTTTAATCTTCTGATAAAGATAGGTGTAGTTCTTCAGAGAAACGCAAAAGAAAACTTATTTTTACACACAGGCAAAATCAGAACAAATTTAAACAGTTTCCGCTCAATGAAAATTGTTCAGTTTACATTTCAAAATAATATTGATGGTTTCTCTTTCCTTACAGGACCTGAGGGAATGGCCTGAAGTTTTGTCAGGGGAGGTTGAGGTTAGTGGATGGTAATCAAAAGATAAACTTTACTTCCTTAGCTCAAAAATACATATTACTTCTCATGCCATTGCATATGTTAATGACTAAAGTTACTCTAACTTTACTGAAATACGAAATTTAGAAATGCAAGGAAAGTAAATAGAAATGATGAAAACTTCAGTATTGAGGTGCTGATGGGAGGCAATTTTGACTTCTCTTCATCTTTTTATGAATGTCCTATATAAAGAATGAATGTCCTAACTCTTCATCTTTTTATGAATGTCCTATATAGAGAAGACAACACAATTTTGGCAGAAAAAATTTAGGACTCTTGAACAGTTATTTACTTTTTGAACATGTAGGATGAAATACTAATTACTGACTTGAGCTTGTTAAAGGAAACTTAGCTATAGAAAGAGTACAAAGAGATTACTGAGACTTAGCATTCTCCACTTTTCCCATGCAGGCTGATTAATAGCATGGACACTCCCAAAAAATTATATATTGGTCTATACCATAAGAAGAGAAAAATAAAAGATGTAATCTTCCAGACTACTGGGAGATACCTAGAATAATGGACATCTGTGGATTCAGAAGCAATTGAAAGAGATAAAATGGAAGTTGAGTAGGTAATTGTTCCAAAGTGTAAGATGGGAACCTGCCTTGAAAAAAAGAAGCTTTTCTTGCCTTTGTCTGCAACTAGTGGTGACTTTTTATTTTCTTCATAACTTCAATAGCCCAGCCATCCATAAGTGGAAATATTTTTTGAGGCCTTGAACCTAAGGAAAATATGAGTTGATTATGTTACATCACAGTTGCACTGATTGCCACTTTGAGTCTATAGAGCATTTTTAATTTTATGGTATTAATTACCACTATGTTCAATTAAATCTGGTGCAAGAATATTAAATAAGAATATTTAATGGCACTGTGAAAGAGCAAGTGGAAGGAATATTTGTTACCAAAACACAGAATAAAGTAAACAAAATGTAGATGCACTTTAGGAGAGTTTGGGGAAATATAGGACCCACCATTATCACAAATATAAAGTTTCTTTTTTCAACTTCTAATTTCTCTTTTAAAGAAAAGAATTGTGCTCACAGGCTGTAAGATTTACAGCTACTATTTTTGCTACTACTGTTTTGTATCCTTTCACTATATGTCATTTGAAGATTATGTTCTTGCTCTTTTCCTCATAAAAAGAAGCAATACAGGAGAGATAGGGATGAAAAATGCTTTATAAATCATGTGTGAGATCATCATTACTCTAGAGAACTTGCTTACATTAATATCACACTTTAATACTGATGTTGAATATTCTCTTTCTGTTCTTGCCCTCTGCAACCTCTTCAGAATTCCCAGGGATGAGGCAGTGGAAAGGGGCAAGCTTCTTTCTTTTATTACTTTTTTTTATCAGCAGTTTCTCATCCTTACACAAAGTCATGATTTTTTTATTTAGATTTGCACTATAATGGGAAAATATTTTTCGTTTACAATGTATAAATACACACATTTTAATAAAACTCCATTTTTGAATTAACACCAAAGCAAAAAAGGCAAAAGAATCTTAGATCTTCAGAAGAAACTTCTCCTTAAATAAAACAAGTGAAATTTTTCAAAGTATTTCTAGTTACCCCATTAAACTAGCCGTAAAATTAGAGTAGTTACACCTAATATTTTTTTGTCTATTGTCACCAAAATTATTCATCTGCCACATAAGGACTTATGAGTCCACAACTTTCTTGCTGTTCCTATGTACCGTGCTATTCAGATGGCTGATGGTATTTTAATTCATCAGAGGTGATCTGAGCAGAAACTTCATAAAAACCCAAATACACCAATGATACTCACTGATGATTTGTTTGCACTGACACTTCTCTCTTAGTATAGAGGTGAAAAAAGATGTCTTGAGAATAAATGGCAGCTGGTGACATCTCAAAAAAAAAAAAGATCTTTTGGTGACTGCAACAAAACATAAACATTTATGGGCATTGGCCAAACAGACTATATCATAACTAAATTACCAGATTTTTATGCAGAAAAGAGTATTTTTTTTTCTGTTTTAATTTAATAATACAAATCACCACTGCAAAACATTACAGGAATTTGTGGCATTTAACAAGGCAACAAAGAGAGTATAATTTAATATGCATCTTTATAATTTAAAGTGACTTCTAAAGAAAGAATCAGCAGGATGGGAAGACTGTATATGTCCTGTATATGTACTGGCTCTGATTTAATATACATAATAATATTATATACGTTGACAAGAGAAGAAATATTTCCAAACATACTGTGAGCCTCTACCTTCAAAATTAGGTACTAAATTTCACCTGTGATAGTGTGGCCAATAAAAGGCTGAACTCTTTTGAGGGAGAGCAGCGTATAATTCTATAAATTTTTACGTTAGTAATAGTTCTGTCTTAAAGAATTCTGTTTTGCTGCCTCCAGATATTTATTTCTAGGCCAGATATTTATTTCTAGGTAATCTTTAAATGTGAGCCAACAGAGGAGTTTGTAATTCCATGATATTGGAAAACAAGAAGAGAGACCTGTTTGGATGAAAAAGAAACACTCCCATCATTACTCAAACACAAGCAGGAGATACACTGAAGGTGGGAGGAGGGACAGACAACTTGGAATGAATATAGAGACGTTTTCAAAGTAGAAATAAGACAAGAAAACAAAGGCTCATTTAGAATTAAATCTGCCCAAGGCTGTCAAGGACAGCCAGAAGGGTTTCTTCATATACACCAGTATCAAAAGGAAAACTAAGGAAAACTAATAAATGGAGCAGGGATCTGGTGCCAGAGAGAGGATGCAGAGAAGGCAGAGTTACTGAACACCTTTTTTGCATTGGTTTCACTGGCAAGACCAGTCCCCAGGAATCTGTGACCCAGGAGCCTGCGGTACAAGATGAGGAATAGGGGAGCAGTGCTTTGGGCTGCAGTTTGTGTCCAGTCCAGCTATTCACCAGTGACTACCCTGAACACTTTGTGCAAAGCATCACTGACACCAACATTCTCTTTGGAGACAGTATTTTATTTGTTTCTCACCAGTATCATGCATTTGTCCAACATCCTCTCCTAAAATTTAGTGTTAGTATAATCCTATGAAGGCAGAAAATTAAATTTTGAAGTTAGATACTGAGAAAGTATCCTTTTTTAAATTATGAGGTTTACAGAAGAATATGCATACATCCTTTCTACACTATTTTCAACTTAGACTCTTCCATTTCCTTATGGTTTTTTGCAAAACAATGGCAATATCTGTTCCTCAGGCTTCTTTTATCAAGTGAATGGTTTTCAGGGGTATTTTTGGTATTCAGATACTGTATACTAAATTTAAAGAGGAACTAATAATTTTGGTTTCACTTGATCTCTGCATTTTTTTTCCCAGCAATAAAACTAGTTGATATTCTTTATCCGCTTCACAAAAAATGGATTGTGCAATATATAATTTTAGTCCAGTGAAGCAGAAATCACAAATCTCTTATGTACTTATTTTAATGTCCTACATTTCTAATCCTGTGTTGGCAGAGCAAAAATGAAGTTGCAAGGGGGAGGAATTCTGTACAAAAGATACAAATGTGGTCCTTTCCTGGCAGAAGACATGCATGAGAAAAATCATGTGATCTCCCTGTATCTTGTAGCCATTGAATCATCAATAATATGCATTTAGGAAAAGCTAGGAAGTATATGTCACACATATGTGCATAATAAATTTAATAAACCATTCAAATGGAAAATTCTTAAGACAAGATACTGCTGCTATGTAATTTATACCAGTATAAAACATATGTAACTAAATTAGTTCTGCAAATATTGAAAATACAGCTTCTGTGCCTTACAAATTTCTGCCTTACCACAGTCTCAAAAAGCTCCCTTTCTTTTGAGCTCTGTGGTGACAGAGTTGGGGGAGAGAAATATTTATGAAAAAAAATCATCTGCTTCAATAGAGTTAATAGTAATATTGTAATACCTTTTCTGCCACAAATCTTCAATGAAGTTTTATTATAAATTATATCAGATTCTACATAATCTGTCTTTTAACAGACTGGATTATCACCATGGTCTGGGTTTACAATACTTAACTTTCCCAAGTAACAGCAAATAGTATTTTAAACAATCCCATATGACATTCCAGAGAACACAAGTGAAAACCTGGTTCTTGCAGGAATTAGTTCAACATCTATTCATTCTAATGATAGAAAAAAAGAATATTTTCTTCACATAGATATGTTTCTTTCCCTTTCACAAAACACCAAAAAGGAAAGTAAAACAGAGGCCATGAAGTAGTAAGCAGAAATCATAAGTGAATGGAGTTTTGTTTGATACAGGAAACCCTTTATTTCTCAAACTGGCAGGGAGTATTTATTACAATGAAAAAGAAATATCTTTTGCAAAAAAAATTTTCTCTTGGTTACATAACCAGCCACACATGTAAATTTGCTGGGTATAATTTTTGGGCTAGTCTCTAATTCTACTATTTTTGTCACCCTTGTTCAAAATCAATGAGCACTATGGATATATTAAACGAGTTAGACTGTCTATACAGAAACATTGAATCTCTTCAGATGAATAATCTCAGCATATCATTGTTTTCAGGAGTGTTTGGGTGACTGAGGCATTTATTACCTGAAAATACACTGTTCATTTAAATCACAACAGCTTGTACTGCAGGTACTCACTGTCTTCTTTCATTTCAGGCCACTTACTACATGAATAGGCAAAATGGTTTAGTGTTTTTTAAAGCAGCTAAAAAACCTCTTTTACATTTTACATGAATAAATACAAACTTTATAAGGCCTAAGGGGGCAAAAAACCTGCCAATCACTGGATAAATGTTTAAAGCTCATCTCTTTGTTTTGCAGCTGTTGCCCTTTGCTGAAGGATATTTCCTGTGCTGCAGACTCTGAATAACAGAATTTCATTTCAAGAACGTAATTAGAAACACATCTGCTGTTCTAGAACCTTTAGATTAAGCAAGTCCTCTGTAAACCAGACAGGAAGGTTTTTAAAACAGCATTTTCAGCATACTTAATCTCTCTGCTTTCTACCAACCTACTACATTAAAAAAAAACCCAAAATACCAGCAATTAAGTATCCAGATTACTGTTTCGATCCCATAACATAAGTGACCTAGCAACCAGTTTGATTCATTTCACTGAGCTCTGGAAACAAACATGCAAGCTCTTTTTCAGATGGCTTATTACTTTGGACCTTCAAAGAAACAATAAACTTTTGGCTAGATGGCAAACGTAATAGGAATCACATTCTTCATCTTCATGGAATTTCAAATGAATGGCAGAAGAATAACATGCATCTTGAATTTCAATCCAGGAAGTCTCAAGTTTTGACAGTCTCTTCACAGGCAAGTGCAAGCTTTAGCTAAGACTGGAGTTTATTTCAGAGTTAGTCTCATCTTTTGTTCTGTCACGGGGTAGGACAGTACTCTATCAGTTAAACTACAATAATTAGTAAATAAAGGATGAGCATGAAGAGCTTCCTAAAATCTCAGCTACTGTAATTGCCATGCAGCCTATCCCTAACTTTGTGGACATAACTCTGATCCACTTTAATGACACAAACGAGCTTCAAAGCCTTAACTGGTGAACAAGAGGATGTATGACTGAGGCCTGGCACTGTTCTGTACATAAGGTGCACTGCAGGGCAAATTGTGAGGTAGAGAGAATCTAAGTGATCTGAGTCTTCCTAATTTAGCATCTTCAGTTTAATGCATCATTATAAATATTAGTGCATCTTTGATTTCTCTTTGTGCTGATGCTTTTCAAAAATCATGACATTGATAATACAAATGAACAACTGGGGAAATCAACAGTGCTATTTTCACTTCTTAGCCATTAATTATGTTAATTCCAGTGACTCTTCAGGTACTCTCCGGGTAAACAATGATAAGGATCCAGTTTAAGATAAGAATTTATTTTAAGAAATAAGAAACCAGAGATAAGAAACCAGTTTATTTCTCAGCACACTCATGAGCTTAGTGGTTTCTCTTTTCAGCACTGAATTATTTAAAACAACCTAAGACCTTATTATTTATTCTAAATTCGACCCCTAAAAATCCACCATTATCAAAATTTGTCTAAGAAAGTAAGGGTCCTAGTACATCTGATTAGTGATCCCACTTTAAAACAGGATATCAATGAAACAAGAAAAACTGTCTTAGAAAATGAATGTGCTTTCTAGGCATAATTTGAAAAAGAAATAGCCTTTGGGCAGTGACAAATCCTTTGTTTTCACTGTGTAAGATGTCAGTTAATCCACAAGTAGTTAAACATTCTCATGTTGACTAACATTACCAATACAGTGCTTTAGTATTAGGGGTTTACTCACAGATAGTGTCAGACAGTTTATTAATCTCTTAAGTCCTCCAAATGTATGTGACTTAGGGTTGATAGTGACAGAATTACTTTTCATAAAGTGATCTCTTAATAAGGGCTCGCTATACTTTCTTTATGATATTTGATTGGAATGTAGCTAAAAAAATCTAAATAATTAAAAAACAGCCTGCAAAGAGTTTAATTTTTTCCTATTATTAAAAAAATCAATCTTAATGTAATATCCGATCAAGAATTTTTAATTATTTTTTTGAAGTCAAACTACTTGACCATGAATTATTACTTTTTTCTATACTATTTTAACTAGTAATTCAGGTTCTACTGATCTTTTACCAAGTCAAGATAGGGAGTTAGTGCATTGGTTGCTACCCAAAATTTATATAAAAAAAAAAAAAATAAAACAATAGTATTTTGAAATAGTTTGGTGAGGGATTTTTCCTAAGAAAATCCAGAGAAGTTTGCAGTGCATTCACCATTAATATTACTTCAGAGTAGAAGGGAATAGCCAGCCAATAGATGAAAACTTGTATTAGTTGCAATATGGTAACTATTGCAATATATGGCAAAGCCTTCGTGATTTTTTATTGTAGATGCTAACATTCAGATATTTCACATACTGCTTATTATTTTTCCCACCATCTTTTCTTGCTTTTCTCCTGATAGTCATACTGTTAACATTCTATTTTCATACTATTTGTTGTTTCTAATCATTGTCTTTAACAAAGGCTCACTCTTTTTTTCAGCAAATAGAGTTCCATTGTCAAATTTGATTCCTGGCCTACAGGTTCCAAAGATGAAAGAAGCTTTTGTACTGCTCTGCTAAATAAATGGTCCTGGTGTGAGTGTGAGTATCTCCATGGCAAGATTTGGTCTCTCCAAGTGCTTAGATGAGGAAATGTGAGTCACCAGAGGACAATGATTCATGATTACAAATTACAATAACTCGGGTACTGTATTATGATGACATCTGGCAATCCTGCAGAGCAGGGTCTGAGAGAAAACCCTGAACATTGCAAAGGTTGAACAAAAGTTGGTTGAGCATCTACTCACTCCCTAAATAACCCCTATGAGCAATGTTACCTACGTGCATAACTCTTTAGACCACATAAGGTTTAGTTAAAAAAAGAAGCACTTTTTCTTTCAAATCATACACACAGACTCCCAAAATCTAAAAAAAACCCAAAAACTTAATATTTCCTTATTTATTATCCACTGAAAATTAGAAAATAAAATTTAAAAGAACAGTATTTAATAACTTCTTAATAATTCAAGTAATATTTTTGCCATTTGCTGAGCCTGAAAGGAGCATTTCTATAGAGTCAGTAAAAATAGATATTTTCTCTTCCACCAAGTGCAAACTTTACAACATTAAGTTGCTAGATAAGGCATTAATCCACAACTTTATTCACACATCACCAACAGATATGAGCTGATGTTCTAAGAATCCATCCCTGGGGATCAGACAAAAAACATATCTCATTGTCCCTTCAGACTACTTACTATGTTCCTCGTGTCGCTGTATAATTTATCAGGGTTTACTATTGTTGCATTGTAGTGAAATTAAGGGTACAACTCTGCTTTAGAAAATGCACTTGGTCAAAAAGAACATATTTGGATCCTGTAGTCGCTATTGTGTGATGTTATGAACATCAATGGAAAAAATAAACAAATGAACAAATGGAAAAAAACAAAAAGGGTATTTTTTTCTATTTACTATCTGAACAATAGATTTGAAGGTACAAATCTTCTGATTTGAGCATTTAGCAATCCAGAAAAGAAAAAAACCAAAAATTACATGCACTCATAGCACAGCTGAGACAGTTGAGGAACATCAGCCACCATCCAATTAATAGATATCAGTAACTTTTGTCTCCTCATCCTTTATTTCAGAATGAAATTTTTAGCAAAGAGAGTGCAACAATTGTTATAGATGTTTGCACCAACAATGCAAACTGAAAATATATGATCAGTTTTTACTGTGTGTAGAGACTCTTCCTTTTTGATTTAACACAATGCTATGAGGTAGCTCAGAGATGCAATCAAAATGCAAGAAATACCACAAAATCTGGTAGTAATGTAGAGACTGGAAGTAATCACTAGTCAAAATACATCTTTTCTTCTTTGGGCTGATTTCCATCTAGAAAAGTGTATTTCTAAAGAACTTTGTAAAAAAACAATGACCTGCTTGCTTCTACTGCTCCTAGACCAACTAAATTTCCCCAGGAGGCTCAGAAGAATGCCTTCCAGAACCTGCTACCCCAGGATGTGTGAACCAATCTGCCTCAAGTAACTCTAATAGAAGGCAGGTCTCAGAACTTCCTTCTTAGTCCAGTTTCCTGGATAGTAAAGATTATAAGGAAATCCAAAGTCTTTGCATAAAATTTTAAAATAAAAGTATAATAATAAAAAGCAAGGGCTTTTAACTATTTCACCTACTGAGAATCATTTTCACTCAGAGACTTTTTTCTGAGACTAAGCCTGCAATCCTCCCCTTAAACTTCAGAGAGCTTTTCTCTCCCTTGGCTATAAATAGATCACTGCAGACACCCAGAGAGATAGAAAACCATCCACCTGTAAAGATTTACAGCAGAGAAAGCCTGAGACTCACCTTTCTGAAGGCCTCCTTTCCTCATTCCACCAAAGGGCCAGGTCTTTCTCCTCATGATGAGACAGATTACTGTACTGCAGTTCTGTTTCTAGTAGGTTTTCAATCAGCTGCAGCCTTACCCAAGTCACAGATCTGCCCTCCACAAACCCTGCAAGCCCCCTGCAAGCCTCCTTTCTTGTTTATCAGTGCTTTATTGTGAGCAGGTGTGGTAACCTGCTTGCACTTGGTAATAACTCCATTTAACACATATAAGTGAATCCCATACTTTCTTATTCTGATACAGTGCCAGCCTTCTATGTATTTGTTCTTGAGGGTAATAGTACTTCTTATTGAGCAATAAAAATGTGCTTGCTTGTTTGCTGCTCACACTGTCAGTTATCCATCTATCTTGATCACTTGGTGTCTTTCTTTCCATCTTTTTCACAGAGTTGTCAATTTTCTTCCTGTTCAGCAAATTTCTATATTAAACTTACCTAGGGGGATGTGATTGCAGTTCCTCACTGTCAAAACTGTGTGGGTAACTAGTGTGGATTTTTTTTTTTACCTTTCATTTTTCATGGCAGGCTTATGTATGTGCATATAAGCACTAAATATTTTCTCCATCATGAGCTAAAAAAACATCCTGACTTTGGAAAATGGCCTCATATGGAGCAGAAAGCTACTTATTTACATCACTGCAGGATAGCAGCTGTTTGGTTTGTTCTTTGGCATAGGAAGCCTGAAAATAGAATTTATTAGTACTAAGACTGTATGCATCTTTCCAGAATATATCTCATTATAACTCTACTCTGGTAAGCAGCTTACACCCAAATTTACCATCAATTGAAATATAAACCTATTCTGATAATGCTACTCAATGTTGTATAAACCTAAATTTAGACATTCATAGTAATTATGATTGCAATAGATGTTTATAACTTGCAAAAATACTAAATTATGCTATTTTTTCTAAATTGTTCTATATATGAACTGTTAGTCAGTTCATGCATAATTTTTCTTGGATTTCAGAAAAGCCAATCCTAGAAATCTTAGCTTAATATAGATAACTAAATATTGAATATAGTCTTACATTTCCTGTGAGAGCATCTTTTAAATATCTCTGGACAGGTTATAAACATTCATTTTTCAATGTAAGTGATGGAAGATGAAGCAAACAGAGATACATATAGATACATATTATGTATGTACATTTATACATATCAGGCATGCCTTTCTTATGCATGCATGAGACCTAGAAAAGGTCCCACATATCTTGTCATATTTGGATGCCCTGTTCAGAGAAAAATCTATCAACAACTTCTTTGAGTCCAGTGCCTAGTTTTCATACTAGGGAATTTAAAATCACTTGAATTCCAGTTTTTTTATCGAAGGAAGTAAAAAACCAGCTATCCTTCAGAATGACAGAACTGTTCTTGCTTATTGTAATTTCAAAGTGAAAGTGCTGTTCTTTCTTCTTCTGCAAGGGGAGGATGCAGAGTGCATACCTATCATTTTTAAGCCAAGAAAATACTCTTACATGACAAGTCTGTGGACTCAACTCAGCCACATAAATCATATAAAGAGAAAGAAGTTATTTTAGGACTTGTTCCTAGAACAAAATCTTTGTCTTACTGAACTTGGTGGCAAAATTCCTGCAGATTGAACATGACTTCTCACTTGGTGGGCTTTCTACTCTAACCATGGGGTCACATGTCCTACTTCATTCCAAAAAATACATGCATAATTCTCACAGCTTTAATAGTTTGGAAGGTGAAAATCCATATTGTTCCTTATATCAAGCATTTTCTTGTAATGGTTTTTAGCCCAGCTGGAGAAAAAACACCACGCACGTGTTTGCTCAACAACCCTCTGACCGCAGTGGAATGGGAGCAGAATCAAAGTATAATTTATATGTTGCCATAAGAACTGTTTAATAATTGAAAATGAAGAAAAATATAACAATAATGGTTAATAATAAAATTAGTTTTAATTATAATAATAATGGAAAAAAACATGTGATGCACAATGCAGTTGCTCACCACCCACTGAATGACGCCAGACCCCTCTTCCTGAACCCAGATCAGCCTCACTTCTGGGTGACACCCCCCCTCCCAAGTTTATTCACTGGGCATGACATTCTGTAGTTTGGAATACCCCTTTGGTCAGTTTCCAGCACACTTCCTGGCTATACTCACTCCCAGGTTTTTTTTTCCTCACTTGGCAGAGCATGAGACAAGGAGGGAAAACAAAGATAGAAAAAAAGAAGGGAAAAATTACTTAGGATAAACATGACTTAGCAAAAACCCAAAACATCAGTGTTATCAACATCATTCTCTTTCAAAATCCAAAACACAGCACTGTGGCAAGTACTGAGAAATTAACTCTACCAAAGCAGAACCCAGGACACTTCTCTTGCAGCATTTCATTTTCAAAATCCGATCAGAAACACATCTATCTTTCCCAGATACCTTTTTCTGTAAGTGATCATAAAACAAAGCATTCCACAGTAATTTGCTCATTCCTATTCTCCCTGTAAGATATATTGAGTCCAAAGAAGAAAATGTCTTATTATTTCCATAGCAAAGTCTTCTTTCCTTTTCTTTTAAAACTATGTCAATCACATTCAAATTGTAAGCATAAACTACTTGCCAAAAGAATCCTACTGAATGAATCTATTTATGAAGAGAGAATCATCAAATTCTGTGATGTTTCACTAGAAATTTCTATCAACATGTGGCTTAGAGAAACGAAACCAAAGGCTACAAAAATCTCTGATTTTGCATGGGAAAATGTCAGAGAGAATTGTCACAAGAACCTTCAAATAGTCAATGATAAAAACGAACAAACAAAATGAATATGTATTTCTTTTAAAAGGACACGAGTAACAGCAAGCCCACGAATTTTCCTGGAAAAAGCAACAAAACACCCTTGCAGATCCAAAAATGCTGAAAGAAGACTAAAATACAGTTTTACATGTACAATTTATGCTAAGCAAGTTCTCCTTTCTTTTGTGGCAGTTTGGCTGCTGGACAGCCTTGGAGAGCATTGTCTTCTTTTTTGAACTGAGGCTACTACAGGATGGTCTTCCAATTAGATTTCCTCTATTTAAGATATGAAACAAGTGTTTTTATTAGGACTTTTAAAACCTAAAATAGATACATCTAGGCATGTACAGTTATTATAGATGCAATTACCATGGGAAAAAAAGAACAGATAAATATGAAGGTAAATATAATGTAAGAGTGTGCTTCTCAACATCAAATTTGATTAGCAAATATCTTATGTTTCTTACAATGAGCTCAATTAAGTATCCTATTCAGGAGCTGGGCAAAAAAGTTAAGTGGACCAGGTGAATGAAGGTACTGATAATGTTGGACAAAAAGAAATGCAGTAGTCAACCAGTGATAAAGTCCTAATGGTCTGTCTTGCTTTAATCTAAATTAACCCTTCATTCAGTCATTAACTAGATTAATTTCCAACAGACAGTTTAGTCAGCACATGTAAATTTTAAATAAATTGTAGAGTGGGCATCATTCTTTTCTCTATTTCTAATGAGCTTGATAGAGAGAAGGCTCATATCCTTGCTGCCACAGTTCTAGGTCAAAGCACATTTAATATAGATCAACTATAAGAGCTGGAGGCTGCTTGGAGAGAGTATATTAATTTCTCACCAGCCACAAAGAATATTATTCTGTTTCCATGTCCAGTATTCACCACTCAGTGGTGAATGCTATTGAAAAGAAACCTCTACATACAGAAATTTTGCTGATGTGGAGGTTTATTTAGATTTTTAACTTCTTATTCCCTGAAAAGACTGTACTAATATTTGGGTATGTACATAAAAATCTTATATTTTGAAAGCTTTTTTTTTTAAATTTAGTTTTCAAAATATTATGCAAAAAACCATACGGGCAAATTTATAGAGAGTATTTTAAATGTGCAATTTTTTTCACTTGCTGTAAGAGTGCTTTCATGTACTTGAATGTTGTGTTCTCAGAGGTTTTATGCTTCTTTCTGCCTTCTCATGTCAAAAACTGTTTACAAGAGTTTCTTCAGCTTTCCTTTGCTGATCAATGACAAACCAGTCTACCAACGACATATTTAAACAAATAATCAGCACATTGTGTTTATGGGAAAAGAAACTCACCAGCTGGTCTTCAACTGAAATATCCTGGATTGTCTAAGTATCTAAATTCCAGTGTGTGAGTACTGTGTTACTATCATGAAAGATTGCAAGCAACTTGCTGAAACAAGGTAGATAAGCATGTCAGAATAATTAATAAGATGCATTCTGTAATGTCTGTTTACATAATTTCATGTATAATTGTCAGATGCAATTGGTAGAACAAATTTCTATTTGTCTGTCTTTAAACAAAAATGTTCATGAAATCCAGATATTAAGTGATCTTCACAGTTCATAGGACTTTGTCATGAATAGACATTTGATATACAAATGACAGTAAAGTTATTACTGTCTTTCAAAATACATATTAATATCTATTCTGATTTGTGAAACACCACTGACAACTGAATGCTTAGAAAAGCTAATCTCTTTCCCTTTTCACTTGATTTAAGTCACTTACAGTACAAGGCCTCACCAGAAATTATAGCCATTTTTTCATCTAATACTTATTATCAAGTTGCACATTATGACTGAATTTTCAATTACCTTAACAATGAAGAGTGGACTAAATAGTGAACAGTGAATAGAGTGGGAAAAAAAAAAGGAGGAAATTTATTTACAAGTTGAAGTATAAACTTCAGCTTTTAAATAAAACTGAAATATTTTGATTTAAGAAGTTTTGTGTGGGTACCATGAGACCCATTCTTGGGTCTGCTCTTTGTACCTAGTCAAGAATTCTCAATTTTACTATTTTCTTGCTCCATTGGTTTTGTTCACTGAGTTTACAGGTCTTGGGAGGAAATATTCCCAGACTGTACTTGCACTTTATCTTGCTGATGTTCATTGTTTTAAAAATATTAATATCTGCTTTAAAAAAAAAAAAAAGAATGAGTGCTCAACTGGATTCTGAAAAGTCTACCCAATTTTGTAAAACTAAAGCATTTCTGTCTCTTCCTAAATAAGACATGGTCACTGAATGGCTTTTTAATGCTATCCCACTTTTTACATCAAAGCTTCAAGATGCCAAGGATTTCCTCTATCAGCTGGAGACGTAACTTCAGACACATGAGCTGAAATTAAATAACATTCCCATGAGCAGGATCAAATTTAAAATGTAAGTCATCAGTCTTTTTCTGAAAGTTTCTGCTTGATATTTGGGAAATTCTGGTAAAGGATCAATTTAGTGATCCACGTCTTCACAGATTATAATAATGAACATTTATGAGTCACAAATCATCATTTTCAAAACTGTTTCTTTCCTTTTCCTTGCAGGCACCAAACACATAAAAACACAAGCCTGCAGCATGAATATTACACAGGTAGTAGAGTTCAGTCTAGTAAATACTCTCATACCTTGAATTTGGAATCCATACCTCTGTGTGCTACATGTGAGTTTTCTACTGATTTATTCTTTATATGTATTTTATATGTATTTTACTATTTCCCTCCCATTTTTTTTTCTAAATTGTGTCAGGGTTTTCTACCAATTTCTTGACACTGAGTCCTACTACCAATGCAAGAAAGAATTTTCCTTCCCCTCTCCACCTCCTTACCTATTTTAATGCTGTTGCCAGTTACAGAAAATTCCTCTCATTTCAGAACCTTTTTTCTTCATCTCCCACAGGACTGGCCACACCTCATGAGAGCTCTTTATGGATCTAATGGTTTTAGAAATCTGCTTCTGTTTCCCTCCTTCCCCTACCTGTTGTTGCTATCTCTGAACTACAGCTTTATTTGAGGTATTTCACAATAAATACTGCATAGTAATTAGTATCCCAGTCACAACACATGTTCATAGGAGAACACTGAAGGAATGTGTTTTGTTTTTTTTTTTAATAAATTAATTAGCTCATTTATAAATTGTTTTAATAAGTAAGATGGGGAGGGGAAAGAAAAAGACAGAAAAAGAGCAAAAATCAACTGTTTATGCTTTTCAAATCTCAGGAGAGTAAAACAAGAAAAATTCACTTCCACATTTTTGAGTAGTTTCATGGTCTCCAGCAAAGAAGCAATGAGCGCACACATGTACTATCTGTCCTCTCTGTGTAATGAATAGATAACTATGAAGCTACTCACTGATTGCAGTAGCAGGCTTTTTATTGTGGAAGAACTTAGGGGACCCTGGGGCATTCTGTCACTGTCAAAACTCTCAAGCACTTTAGTCTCCAAAGGCATCTCTGAAATCTCAGCCCTCTCTCTTGCAGAGACAGAGACTTGGGACCATTAATATAAATAATAGATCAAACTTTAGCAAAAGAAGAATATGTCAAGAGACAAGGCAAGGATGGAAAAGTTTTTATAACACCATGTGAAAACTATCAAGACTCACTGAAAGACATTGTTTTGTTTTATTGTGCTGCTTTATCAAAACCAAAATTTCATTGTTCAACACAAACTTTATACAGTCTCTGAAGAAAACTCATCCAAGTATATAAATGAGCAAGAATTAAGCTGTGTCAGCTCTTTGTACATCAAGTATAAGAAACCCAAGGGGAGCCCTATTTGATTTAATTTTCCTTTAAGAAATTTTTCATCTTAGCATATAATCCTCTATCAGTGTTCTGATTTTGTATTATGAGTACTATGGTTCTGTGGATAAAATTCACACCTGATTAGATAAAACCAACAAAATGTAGGAAGCTTAAAATGACTACAGACAACAACCATCCTCTGTCCTCAAAACCCTCAAAAGAGAAGTTCTACATTGTGTAATTATGAAACTGAAGCAAAAAGGTTTATGGGAATTAATTTAGAGATGCATGCTCCAGTAGTGCAGGTCAAGTACACAGACATGGAAACTGAAGGAAGTTTTTCATATGCAGAAGGAAAGGTTTATTTCTCAGAACAGAGAATTCTGCTTTCTGAATGCCCGATATTTTTAGTCTCAAATAGTGAATGTTCATAATATCTCTCTTTTCTTTTCACTTCCCTTACCCTCCCCTCTTTCAATTTCTTGAAGTTCATGGCTAATAAACTGCTTTTTGACATTCAAGACAAAACCAAAGTTAAGAATTCTAACTATGAATGACATTGTTATCAAAGAGTGCTGAGATTTGTGAGTCAAAAGGGTGATCTTCCTTGGAGACTTAATAAACTATTACAGATAGCTGACTATTAAAGTTAATACTGGTGATATACCTTTTTAAATAAAATCAAATAATAAAGGAAGCAAAGAAGATTATTTGTTGAATTGTAACTCCAGAGAAACTTTTGCACATTAATCACAAGGAAACTAATTTTGCTAAGGGCTTCACTGAAGTTACCATCCTTTGCAGTTTGTTAAGTTTTCAGAACTTAGTGAGAAAGTCTCATTAGAGTTCATATAATGAATCATACATTGCTTCATTTACTGTCACTCAAAAGATTACTGTAGAACAAAGGAGGAATCCAGTACTACAGTATTTCCAGTCTAATCAGAAATGGGATAAGTCTGAAACAGAACCCTATTTTTGAAATCAGTTTGAATCTTTCAAACTCAATTGTGTGCTCAAGAAGCTAAAGCCTACTCTCATAAGGGAGAATGGATCTCTACCTGCCATATTTTTAAGTAGATGAAATTTCTTTCAAGCCCCTCTCTGGCAAATCAAGTGCACAAGTGTGCCAGTGAAACTGTTCCAGTGGGGCCAGTGACAGACAAATATATCAGGTGATACTGAGACTCTCTTGATATTGCTGCCTTAGGTCCTTTTCTGGCAGCTCAGAAAAAATATTTCACTATCTGTGCAGTGGTGAAACAACTGCACAGGAAATATTTCACTATGCAAAATACAAGGAATGAGAATAACTTAGGTCTCTCTTAGAAATTCTTAAGCCCAATGCCTTATTATATTTTTGAAAATTATTAATAAAATAAATTAACATTTATCCAAAATTATTCCAAGAATTTTTGCCAATTTAGCGACCATCTATGCCCTGAGCAAAGATGTGTTTCTGATTCCTTTTCCCAGCTACTTTTTAGATGTTAACACTAACAGAGGAGGTATACTATGCATACATCTGTAGATCTACATAATTCTCACAAGCTATTATTTTACAAGAACCAGAACAAAATTTTCAAAATTGAAGTACTTTTAAAATCTCTCATTTTGATATAGGTGTATATCAAAATGACCATATTTGGGCTAAGCATCTTACCCTGGATTTCTGAATGAACATTTTTTTTTTATTAAGAGCAAGAAATACTTGTTTGAACAAGCCAAAACTCGGAATCTGTTACAAAGGTATGCTGAGTTAAAAACAGTACATTTTGTTCCATAAGGTGTCCAGTGGACAAAAGAGAAGGAAAGAAGAAAATGAGGACAAGTGAGAAAAGCCAGTTCCATCTTACTGCAGTTACTAATGAACTTAGAAAGCATTCAGGTTTATTAATAGGAATGTGATAACCATGTCTTAATTTTCTTACACTGAGATGCAATTCCTTTATTCAGTACTGTTATTCTGTTTCCTCAGTCGAAATGGTTATTAAGATCATTTCAGAGGATACATGTAATTGTTTCCTGTATTTATTGGCTTACTGACATTCTTGACACTGATTTGAAGCAACCTCTATGTGTATTGCAGCATGAATGACTTTTTAAGGCTTTAAGGAAATGTACAGTAACTACAGAGAATGCATTTAACAGACCTGGTAGCTGTTTCTCCCTACCTGATAACTGAGTTCTTAATGCTTCATTAAATGTTTGCTGAAGAAAACATGTAGTGCAGCAATTCTGCTGTCAACAATATTGTGCAGTGTACATAATCGATAGAAAAATATATTTTTAATGCAAGTTAATCTGAGTATGATCAAAGTTTTCACATCAAATTAAACTTTAACTGCCTATGTGAATATCAACTAAAGTTCTCATTATTTACACAAAATTGCCAATTCCTATTCCTGTACATATGATTTTTATCCTGATTTATGACATGATAAAAGTCTTATGCCTTAGGGTATGATGATGAATAGTCCCACCTAAACACTGAGCCAGGACTCAAGGCTATTAAACAAAATAGCATGACTATAACAGTCACGAAAGGCAGCCACTATTCCTGACCACTTCAAAAGACCTAGATTGCAAACATAGGGCAGGTGTATGAAGGAGTAGGAGTTGTCTTGTGATTCATTCTACTTTTTAATACTTGATTTCATATTTCAATTTCAGTTAATTAGCTACATCCATGGACCTGTCATGCATTTGAAATCAAGTAGTTGTAAAACAAAGAATTATTTTTCATAGTACAGATAAGTTTTTGTACAATTGAATTGCTTCAGCAATTTATACATTCTAGAACTATAATTGATTTCAAAATGGGATTAAAAAATTCACAGAATAAACACTCTCAATGGCTGTCCACTGACAATAAGATATCAATCCATTTACAGGTTAATATTATGACTCTAACTAGGCTAAGTACATCAGAGGAAGGATCATATTAAATACATCCCGTATAAATACATCCTGTATAAACACATCAAAAGAAGCGCTCCCAATCCAATAATGACCTCAGTTAGAGACACACTATAAGATAACTATTTGATCTAAAAATGATTATAAAATATTTTAATTTTTAAAAATGAATGCACTTTGTGCAATTTTGTTTCTAAGAATACTTTTTTCTTCCTGTAGGTCTCTTCATCTACAAATACTAGATAATTAGAAATTATCAGATATTCAGAAACAAAGAGGGTAATAGGAGTATTAAGTAATATTCAACTATTCAATTATACAGAATAGATAACCACTTGTTAGGGTAAAGATCAGAATATAATCCTTTCCAAGATTTTCAAAAAAGAGATTAAAAATTGTTTTTAAATAAAAAACCTTCCTCCAAGTATGGAATCAAAAAAATGAAAAGCTTAAATTTCCAGTTAAAGTCAGAAAGAGTAGTCAATTTCATAAAAATTATATATCCATAATTAAACCCATACTTGTTTCTAATTTCAAAAGTTGCTCTCCATTTTTGGTAATAAATCTTTTTTATCCTTCTTGATATAAATGATCATACTGTTATAATAAATTATGGTCTTTTTAGATGCCTGCTCTTGGATTTTTCTTTGGTCTTAAACTAAAGAAGTTTATAAAAGAATATCTTTATAGTTATTTTAGTGATGATGTTGCCTCAAAAATATATAAATGAATGACACTTTCATCTATAGGTAGGTGACATAAGTACCACAGAATTTTATATCAACGGCTTGGACTCCACAACACAGATTATTGCTTTTTTGGGTAAGGATTTCCTAGAAGTGCCAGACTTCATCATCTTAACTGCACAGAGCTACATAGTATTGCATGCACATAAAATTAAAAGTCAATATTTTTACATCAAAAGCAATTAACATGACGAATCTGAAACTTTGCTCTCAGGGTACTGTCCTCCCAGGAAAATGGGTTTTATAATACTATTCTGATTCTCCATAATTAATTCATCCTGGTAAATTGTAATAAAAGCCATTTTGCTTCATTTATAAGGTGTCTACATTATTATAAAATGTGACTCTTTTTCATTTGAAAAGTTTTCAAATTTATCCTAGCTTCTTATAAAGAAGTGTTGGACTGCAGATTTTAGATTGGAGGAGAAAACACAGATGAAAAGGAGATCCTTGGATAATAATACAAAGAGCCTAAAGTGAAGAAAGAAAAATGAAACCTGGAAGTACAACATGGGTACTAGGAGAGAGAATGCAAAACCAAAGAAAGGCCTAGGAAGAATACAGAGTGACATTCAAGAATGACGATTCTTCTATTTTAACATGACCCAGCACATCACCAGCACACTGCTGAACACAGTCCTCACAACAGACCCTTTAAATGGGACCACCATTGTACTACTGCTTCAAAATCCTACTGGTCCAATCCATCTAGTTGTGTGCAAAAAAAGAAAGAAAAAAAGAATCCTAAGACTAGTTGGATTTATAAAGAGGTTGAAGGACAAGAATCAGGAAAGGATTGAAGGAAGGAAAAGTTAATATAGTAAAAATTGGAAAATTGGAAGCTGACTTGTAGTGACAGCTCGTCAGCTCATCCTTGAAGCTTTAGCATTTAACACTCTACATTATGAAAATCCTTACTAACCTTTAATACTGCTTTCTTAAAATTAGGATAGGATCCTAACTAGGACATGCCTACACTGCACAAAGATCTTTCAGCAAGTGCTGACCAAGTCTGGTATGGCCATACTGTGGGGGCAGCCCTTGAGTTGATAGCATGAGTCCAAAGCCAGTGAGCCATCTATTTCCCTTACAATAAGCATGAGACCTTGGCACAGCAAGGCACTAGAACCACAGAAGTTGAAGTACAATGCTTTGCGGCAGCTGATTTGGGACTGGTGACAGAATTCCTCAGTATTGTGGTTGAGAGCCATATATTGTGGTTGAGAAAGCTGCAGACAGTAATTTGGAAAGAGTGGATATACAGAGAAGAGAAGTACAAGAACCAACTCTGTCACTTCTACACAACATTGCACAGTTTGGATTTTAGGGGTGTTTTTGATACATGGCGTCCTGGGATTGTTTGCATGGAAAATGGAGTATTTATCGTTATTTAAAGCAGGGTGATCACTAGTATATATGCATAGCTTCTTGCGCTTTTAGTGTACAACAGCAGCTCTAAAAAAAATTATTGGAAGTTTTGTGGGCAGTGTCTGATTATGGTTGTTATTAAAAGTCTAGGAAGTGTCAAACTGTAATTTTTTTATTTAGCTTGTATCATATCTATTAGTTTTTTGAGGAAATATTGTGTTCTGCCTAGAAAGGAAATATTTTGAGGAAATACTGTGTTCTTGTAGAAGAATGGATATACATATATCTTCTAACCACATAATACACTAGACTAAGAATTTAATATCCCTACTACACAGATTATCACAGGCGTATAGATGTGGTTTCTATTAGTTTTCTACAGAACAAATTTGTTCAATGTATTCATTGCACAAAATATGTTTGTCATTCCTGCAACCATGTGTTGGTGACATAACAATGCATCACTGAGCACAGTGGGCCCAATTGTAAATCATTGCTGCATGAATAACAAGTAAAAAGGATGCATAGAAAATCTCATCTGCACCAGCTGTAGCTTTTTTCCTCCTGTGCATATTTCATTAATAAAATTATATAAGCTTATGCATAATTTTACTAATTTGACCATGTAATTGCTACCAGCTTTTACCAAATGAAAATTGATTTTAAATAAAAAATTGAATGAATTTGCACAACAAATTCAAACATCAAACGCATTTTTTAAAAGTCCATCTAATTGTCAGTGAAGCAGATTCAAAAGCTCTGCCATGAACAAACCGTGGTACTTGTCAAATTTATCTGTAATTTGCACTAGAGATTTTCTTTTACCATTTGCTACTGCCAGAATATACTATAATTCCTTCAGAGCCACCTAAAAAGGGCAAGTGTCATTTTCCTCTGAACCAGCAGTTCCTGTTTAAAAGAAAGGGAGAAGCACCAGGAAGCGAGATATCAGACAGCTCAAAAATGTACACACTATTTTATGTTATGTTGGACACAGAATTTAGCATATGCATAAATGCACAAATGACTGCTGAAAATACTGTACTACCTGTTTAGCCATCTGAAACTAATATAGTATAAATATGAATTGAAAGGAAATAGCTTCTAGTGTGCTCAGCTATCTGCCCAGAGATTTGCAGAAAGAAAGCATCTTTCATTGAGGAAATTAGGAAATAGATTTGCTAGTGGAATTTTTAATATCAATTAACTCATTGCTTTCCCAGCAATCAAATTAATTTGGTACTGCTAAAACACTGGATTGGCAAAAAAAAGTCATCAAAATCCTTCACCAAGTAGATGTAGATATTTTACAGCCTGTTCCATTTTGCAGCCTTTTTTAGAGATGCAGAGTATTTTACAGACCATGAAACTATTAATTTTAGCTTTACTTTGTTGGAAGGGCAGAGTAAACACCAAATAACACCTTCAGCCATCTTTTAGCTTTTGATGAATCGTTTGAATTGTAAATACTGGTATGTGTCACAAAGTTCAGACAAAATATTTAACTACTACTTTCTGGATAAATTACTTTTTAAATTACTTTTTGGATAATCTTTGCACTGCATTAGTTAATTCTCAGCCATTCATGCAACAAAATTTTTCACTGTTGTCTACTGTTATCTTTGTCTTAGGCTTGGTCAACACAAGTTTTATCTTCAAGAAGCTTTGCTGTTTCTGCAAAAGGGATAGGTTTAGTTTTTCCTACAAGTGCCTGTAAAGATATCTGCTAGTAGCAACTGGGATTTTTTTTCTCTGATACAAATTCATATGGGAAGCTGACTGAGTTTGACCACTTTGCTCTTGAGTGTGTGAAATGCCATCCATGGCAACATCAGATTTTAAAGGAGTGGGCTGTCTTTGAGGCCTAAAAAACTGGAATTAATTTCCTGCCAAGTACTACCCAGCCATGAATTAATCTGAAATCTGTCCTACAACCTACTGCTATTAATTGTTATCTTATTAAGTAATGAGACAATCTGGGATATGAGCCATATGAGAATAAAAATTTTCTCCTAATATTAGCTCAATATTAATTCAGTTTAGAATTTTTTGTGTTTATCTTTTGCAGTGTTTTGCTTTTGACGCAATTTGGCTATGGTTAGTTTGAGCTAACATGTCCCGCTCTTTGTAGCACCGATTTTGGAATTTACGTGTCTTAAAGACAAAACTGCTTTCTTCATTCTGTACATTTCCCAGGCTTCTCAGCTTTGCAAGGAAAGGCATGTTAAGTAAGACACATATGTTATGACCCTCAGTACAGTATTTGCTTCAATCTAATTAGTGGTAATATGGAACTGCTAGGATCAGATAATTGGATCTAAATTTGGTAAAGTCCCCTGATAGTCTTTATATACAGCCATTGTTTCTGTAATGGGCTGAGGCAGCATTGGGCCTCCTCAGCTCAGACGTGCAGAGATATTTTGTGTTTCTCAGCTCTCACTGTCAGAGATGATTAGGTGCCAATGCAGCTGGAAAGAAGACAAACAGATTTGGTTTTCAGATGAAAGTTAAAAACTACTGTGCACTGATATTCACAACTGAATAAAAGACTGGCATGGGTTACCTTATTAAGTACTCATTTGGCTCTCAGTCAAGGAACCTGATAGATTTTTTTACTGTTGGTGAGGAACTAATTTTTGTTTATACTTTTTATAATGACTCATCTTATGCTTGGGTCTTTTAAGTAAGAACTAGTGGAGGAGAAAAGAAGAATAGTAAAAATTTACAATCTCGAATCAATTAATACTCCAAAGAAATTTAGACCCATGTTTGCTCAGCCAGAATGGTTGAACAGACAACAGATGCTCATTGATGTCAGAAATCTCAGGACAGCTTTAATTAACATTTTTAAAATCCTAATTGTTTCTAGATCATCTACTGTGTTATCTCAGCAATTATTTTTTTCCTTTTTCAAGCAGCCCAAAATGTAATATAAATAGAAGCTTTATACTTATAATGAGACTAATTTTTGTGGTTTTAATAAAAGCGAGGAAGCTTTTTAATTTTTTTAGTGAGGAATTCCTCATAAGCTTTAGTAGATATAGAAAATTAATAGAAAAGAATAAAAGAGAAAAATATGGTGAGAAAAATATGGTGTGACTTTTTCCATATTATTGAACCAGCTTCTCCTGGATGGTTTCTGACCAATATTTTTCATGATTTTTAAAGCATATGGCTGTCTAAAGCAGCAATTGGTCATGGTGGTGTAACTCTGGCCCACAACTAAGCTCCTGCTCACTCCCTGCCAGGAGTAAAGAGCCAGAGAGGAATCAGAAGAATAAAAGTGAGAAAACTCATGAGCTGACATTAAGATGGTTTAATACATAAAGGAAAACACACACACAAGCAAAGCAAAATATGAAATTAATTCACCACTTCCATTGTCAGGCAGGCATTTAGCCATCCCTTGGAATGTGTAATGACTGCTTGGGAAGAAAAGCAATGAAGTTTCTAAGGTCCTCCTTCTAAGGCCCTTCCTTCGTGTTCCTTCAGCTTTATGTGCTGAACATGGCACCATATGGCATGGAATGTCCTTTTGGTCAGCTGGGTCAGCAGTCCCGGCTGTGCCCTGTCCCCTCCTGGTGTCCTCACTGAAAGGGCAGCTGAAAAGAGTTTGGCTGTGTAAGCAATATGTTCAGCAATAATGAAAACATCCCTGTGTTATCCACACTGTTTCTAGCACAAATCCAAACACAGCCATGCAACAGCTGCCATGGATACAGCTGTCCCTGGAATGAAACACAGCAGACTACAACCAGATCACTGCCACAGACTGGAAGCTGCTGCAATAGGAGTATTTGGAGACTGAAACACCAAGAAAATTTTAAAAAGTTAGGCATGAGATTATTTACATGTATATTTAATTACCAGGTATTCTATCAACAATTGAAAATCATACATAAATCCAACATTCTAATTGAGCCTTGGAAAAAAGATGTGTTTTGCTTCCAACAGAGTCTGATACAGAGTTTGATGTTCTCAGCCTGTGATTGAGATGGCTCATTCAACTCATCTTCAAAGAGGGTAGTTAAAACCAAAGTTCTCTACTCTTTCTTTGCCAGGTTCCACTCTGTGTCCTCAGTGTTTATATGAAACCATTCCATGAGCTGAGACCACTTTGGACCTTTTCCATAAGTTCTGCCTTCTGCAGGTTTTCTCTTGCAAGAGATTGTCCATCTTCTTCAAATGGATGTTGCCTCTTTAGAGACCAACTTATGTTACTGCACATAAGGTACATTTGTAAATTGCTCTTCATGTTGCATGTGTTTTAGATAGCTAAAAATCCAGGTGGGATTCCCCAAACTAAGATTCTTTACAACATTTAAAATACCAGTATGTTTATTTCTCAAGTGTATACCATCTGAGTTTCACAAATTTTTAATAGTTTTATGTTATAAAATCAAACTAAGGTGATGTAGAAATTTTTAGAAAGTCAGTACTGAGCTTCTTTCCTTTTCCTTTCCCTGTCCTGTTTTCCCCTTAGCCTTCCATTTTAACCTCTCCTTAGCATTTTCCTCCACTCAGACTTGCATTCTTCTCCTTCCTCTTCTGTATTCTGCCTTCAGTTTTTTACCCCTCTTCTCTTTCTTGTCTCTCTATAGCTATTTCAGTGATGCTGCAAATTTTCCTAAGCATTTGGAATATTTATGAAACAAACAGCCCCTCTTTTTGAAGGAAGCACCTGCCTGAGATAAAATTACATCCAAAGAACTTAATTAAGACTCTTAGGGGAAAAAAAAGAGAGAACACAGGATAATTATAACTGCAGTGACAGAATTCATTCAAAACAAACTCTCACACAACTGTAGCAGAATGCAAAGATCAAGCATGTGGTAGTAACTCACAGATAAGGTATGAAGAACAACAAGTAGTGAATGCTACGTCCCAAAAATAAAATAATCTGGTTTGGAGGTACTAGGAAATGAGCCTATTACTTACAAAGATCCTGGTGTGAATTATTTGCCATGCATTTTAGGAAATTTTGGAGAATTTTTCTTTTTTTTACCCAGATGAAGCTAACTTCATATGAAATAATTTCATATATATTAGATTTAAACAAATATATGGTCTCCAATTTATTACTTTCTCTCCAAGAACCAGATAACGAAATGATAACAAGAATATCCAAACAGATGCTTCCAAGAGCTTCTGCAATTTTTCTGAATTTTTTAATTTATAATTTATTTTAAATGTTGTTTTCCTCATGTTTCTGGATAGAATTACTCAGTGTTATTTACAAGCTTAATGTACAACACCACAGAGAAGCAAATAATGCTCAGCCTACTTGTAGGTTTTACTGAAAATCTCATGTTTCATATTCAGCAAGTTTTGCAGAGTTTATAGTTAATATAATGTTGGCTAAACAATTTTGGTTCTTGAACTACATAAGTACAACTAAAGAATAATATATTACTGTTATTAGCCTGTGAATCTGTGTGAATGTGCTTAGGAGCATTTGCTCATATTCAGTGTGCTAACCAAGCAAAAGGCTTGGAATAACAATGACACTGAAATGAAAGGAAATAAGAGAGCGCGACATCTCTTTCCAAAACTTGTGATCTCTGGCCATTTAGAAACCCATGTTTTTGGAGATAAAATCATCATAATATGAACATCAATATAATATGAATTTTTATTAGATGGAAAAGGGATTGTTTTGAAAGGAAAAAAAAAAGTATTCTTTCTAATGGAAATCCACTCTTCTACTCATCAAAAATCTGTATTTTGGGGGTTACCACAGAGCCACACAAATGGAGTATGAAAGCAGGATGAAAATCAGAGGATCCAGCTAAGTTACAAGGCCTGATATCATTTTATTCGGTCTCATATGAGGCAAGAGATTTTTTCTTCCCTCTTTAGTCAGGAAAAGAGAATAGCAAAAATCTATTCACATATTGAAAAAGGAGCGATCTCTTTACTAAAAGATTTCTGATAGAATTATTTCTATTTCATATAAGAAATTCAGAGCCCAGTTCAGGGACAGGAGGACAATTACTCCCAAGTTGGAGGAGCTGATTTAGCTGCCATGGAAGACAGGGCTACTATATGAAACACTTTATTTTGTACTGCAGATTTAAAGTATATCCATGCTGTAATATTTCTAAACCATCATGCTCCTTTCAACACTCCTTCAGTCAGGTTACTGCCATGAGTGGGCTTGTTGCCAATGCAGCCAGCTCAGAATTCCTCAAAAGGCTTTATGCCCTCTGGATGGGAAGCTAATCTGTACTTGGATAATGTGATATTAACACTACTGCAGTTACAGGAGGAGCTGCAGAAAATACTTAATATGCACAATATCAGTATTCCTCATTTTTCTTTGGGCATCCTGCAGTAGACACCACCTTATACACCCCAATGTCATGGGTCTCCAGCTCCTCTTTGTGGATGATAACAGTGGCTGCAGCAGAAACAATTTGAGGGCCTCCACTCCAGCATTTTTCCTCAGCACCTCTTCTGCTTGTTTCTCTGAGCAACACTGTTAGCAATCCAGAGGATGTGTTCAGTGTTGACTTTAATCATGGATATGAATTTTGCCTTCCATATGCTTTCTACAGCTCCAGAGGTCCCAAAGACTAAATTTCCTTCTGAAATTATATGAATTTCTTGGTTCAAATTTGGAACAAAAGTAACCCTCTGTAATCATTTTGTTGTTAATAATTCTGCCTTTAAGCAAATGCAGGAGGAGGAGAATAAGTATACACTCTCGGAGATGTCTGCACACTCATGCAAAAAAAAAATCAGAAAATCACTACACCAAATATTGTGTAAATTTTCACAAAAAAACCACAATTGTGTATCCAAGCCCTTCAGAGAATATTTATGTATCAGATACATGCTTTTGCAATCATGAAGGCTGTTTGGTATATTCATTACCAAAAAAAGTAACAAATTTCTAGAACTTATTCAGAGCATAATTTCCAGTCACAGTTACTCAGAGTTCCTTTTTTAATATTTGTCCAGAAAGCACAAGTTTGTGCTCATTTCTGACTTTCTTTTTCAAGTATCATACTCTATTTCCACAATTAGTCGGGGTCTAGATTTCATCTGGTACAAACCCAATGTTGCTAATGTCATTAGTTTCTGTCATGTAATTTCATAGTCTGTTAAAAAACAGAATTTCAAATTAGCATAAGTGCAAAAGCATTCAGAAATGGAAGGTTTTTTTCCTCAGCTGAAAAGGTCATGTACTTGTAAATCTTTGTCAGAACTGAGGCGACACAAATGCACTGCAGTGGCAGCATTCCAGAAGGGTGGTACATTTACTGCCAAGGTAGTGCTTGAGCCTCGCTACTGTGAAAAGCTGTAGCAGCTTGTAAAAATCATAAAATAAAAAAGTATCTGTATTCAACAATGTAACATACCATTCAGGTATCCTGAGTCATAAATTAATAAAGTAATGAAGGTAAATCTTTATTTGGAGTATATACTGAGGCGTCAGAATATAAACAGGCAAAAGGTAAGGTGGCAGATAGATTCTGGAAAACCTGAAAAAGGGTAATTCTACTCCAACAATGGATAAATAGTTAACTAGTCTTACCATCCCTACCTTACCCATACTATGAAAATGTATTGAGGACAAACACCCTTCATTACTTTTTTTCTAAAGTATTTTGAAATTTCCATTGCAGATGTTCAAAATGAGTTAAAAATCAACACCATAGGTCTTGAATCCAGAAATAATTTTATCTTCTATGAGTAATATAGATGAATCACATAGAATCCCAGAATATGCTGAATTGGAAGAGACCCACAAGGATTTTCCAGTCCTAGCCCTGCACTGGCCATCCCAAGAATCACAGCATGTACATTGTCGGAACAATTACTGAACTCTGTCCATCTCGGTGCTGTGATCATTTCCCTGGGGAGCCTGTTCCAGTGCCCAGCCACCTCTGGGTGAAAAACCTTTTTTTATATCCAACCTGAACCTGCTCTAATGCAACTTCAAGCCATTCCCTTGGGTCCTGTCTCTGGTCACCAGAGAGAAGAGACCTGTACCTGCCTCTGCTCTTCCCTTCAGGAGAAAATTGCAGACTGCAATGAGGTGTCTCCTCTAGGCTGAGCAGACCAAGTGACCTCAGCTGCTCCTCACACAGCTTCCCTCAAGGCCCTTCACTATCCTCATGGCCCTTCTTTGGATGGTCTCTAAGAATTGAATATCCTTCTTACATTACAGTGACCAAAACTGCACGCAGTATTCAAAGTGAAGTGGCATCAGTGCAGAGCAAAACTGGACAATCCACCTCCCTTGCCCAGCTGGCGATGAAGGGACAATACAATGAAGTGATTCTTTCTAGATTAAAAGTAAAGGAAGGAATGCAAAATCAGGAATCAGGAAATATTTTTTTTCTGTGTTTAAATCAGTAGATTAAATGAAAAACAACTTCTCTTGAAATTAACATTGTTGATATGGCATATAATTGTGATCAGAAGTTTTATGGCAAAGCATAGCAATAAGATTCAGTATTTTGTTTCAGCTGCTTACCTACTGACTGGTAACTAAATATTCCTCTTTTTGTTTAAACTTAAACTGTACAATTTTTGTTAATTCAACTACTGAAGGTATTTTACATATTCCAATTTATGCTTTTCTCTGAAATATCTGTCATTGGCCAATGTCAGAAATCAGGCTGATAAAATAACCGGTTTGCCTCACTTATGAATAGCTAAGCATTTTCACTGTCAAATTTTGAGATGCTGAAACACTGCAAAGACTATATTTCTGAAATCAGTACCCTACATTTTCTTCACATTACACAGAGTAAAAAGGGGTCTTAACCCATGTCTTGAGAAGCAGTGATCTTTCCACCGTCATGCTCAACATTTATTTAATGTGGTGAATTTGGGATGCTCTGACAAACAGCACCAATATTAGGAAACCACTAACTCAACTTGTTTTCATTGAAAACCAGATATTACACGGAGAAGGAGAAAGTCCCTTTTTGCAGCTGTAGACATTTTCAGTTTTGGAAGCACGATAACTGTTAGTGTTTCTTTCTTCTTTATTTCTTCAGAATAAACAGATTCCTCTTCTTCAGATGTCATTTTATTCTTTGTTGTTGCTACATATAGACTTGGCACATTTTAGAACTTAGTAACTGTCTGCTCAGATGGTGACTGGTCCTGGAGTCAGATGCCTAAACCAGAGGTCTGAACTCCTCAAGCAAGGCTCTAATTTGTTTCCAGGAATGGGACATCTACAACTTCTCTAGGCAACCTGCTCCAATGCCTCACGACCCTCACTGTAAATAATTTCTTCCTAACATCTAAAGTAAACCTGCCCTCCTTCATTTTGAAGCCATTCTCCCTCACCCTGACATGCCCTTGTAAAAAGTCGCTCTCTGGAAAACTTCCAGGCCCCTCTTAAGGACTGGAAGGCCACAAAGAGGTTTCCCCAGAGCTTCCTCTTCTCCAGGCTGAACCACCCCACCCAGCTCTCTCAGCTTATCCCCACAAGAGAGGTGCTCCAGCCCTGAGATCATCTTCATGGCCTCCTCTGCACTCACTCCAGCAGGTCCGCATCCTTCTTGTGTTGGGAGCCCAGAGCTGGACACAGCACTCCAGGTGGGGTCTCATGAAAGGGGGGCAAGGGAGAGAATCACCTCCCTTGGCCTGCTGGCCACACTTAGTTTGATGCAGACCAGGATGTGTTTGGTTTTAGGGCTGTATCTTTTTTGTTATGTCAGTATTCAGGCCTCTAGGACACTTATCCTCATATGGGACAGTTCTGCAGTTCAAACATTCATTTAGGCAATGAAAGACTTCAAAGGCCCTCAGCCATTGCAAATTCCAAGTTACACACAGACCTGCTCCCAGATCCAGCTTTTCTTTTTGAACTATACCATCAACATTTGTGAGATTAAATCCAATGCAATAATCATGAGAAAGCAATTTCCATAAATATTGATTATTCTTCTTATTTTATCTGGTGAAAAATTAGCATCAAAAGAGAAATCATTTGAGTGCTTTTCTTTAAATACAGTGTTTGAAGTCCATGTACTCAAGCTGTAGGAACTTACACTCCTGCCTTTTCAATAGGTATTAGGGATGTTGCTCACCCTGTTAGAGGTACCAAGTTGTTAGTGCATAAATTTGCTTTTTCTTAGCATAACATGGGGCCCTTGAGAACTGAAATATAAGTTGTCTTTTACCTTACACATTCTTGAATACTTAGGTTTCTATTTTAATTCTTCTGTGACTGATAGAATATTAGTAATGCTTAATGTTCAAATTATGTGATCCACCAGCTGCAAACAGGTAATTTTGTTTAAATAATAAATGGATTGAAGTTAATTGAACTGTAGAAGTAACAATAATATAATGTATTTGTTCAATAGTAGTTCCATTTATATTTTATTTTTATAGTAAATTCACTTAATCTTTTTTTATTCATTTGTTCTCCAAAATAAGTGGCACTAAAGACCTCTGCTTCCAATAAACCACATGAAGAGAGAGTTTATCCATAAACTACAAACTGTTTAATATTGCTGCATTTTTGGTTATCTGACTGCTATAAACTGAAGTAAATTTATAGAGGTTATGTTAGATCAGACTTTTAAGTTAGAGACAGTATGACATAAGAAATTGTTTTAAATGCTAAATCAGCAATGGCTCCACCTCTCTTTTTGGTTAAGCAGAGTAAGAATTCATTCAGACTTGTTCTGTATTGCTCTGGAACAAGATGTGTTTCACTTTTATTTAGCTATTTCTCGCAAGTTTTTCTTAGTCACTGCTCATATTTTGTCAGTAATTCCCATAAAATCTGAAGATATTTTTTCTCAATATGCAGATGTATTTTCATAGTAAAAGGAGAGATAAAAAGAAATCTATAAAAAAAAAGTATAATTCTTGCCTATTCCTTTCTCTTACAGCTACTTTACAAATAAATGTTTATATTCATTTATAGTAAATTGATATAATTGTTTTGCTGCCAGTTGTGTTGTTCTTTGATTTGCCAGGTGGGTACAGCTTCTTAACTTTTAAAGGCAGAAATACTATCTTTGGATATATTTGCAGATCTGGAAAAGTATTATTACTGAGGATGTGTTTAGCATTCTTGAAAAATAAATGTAAAAAAGTTTTGGCATAGAATAAAAGCCTTACACACATTTCATATTTTACCTAAGGGAAAAAGTGAAGAGCAACCTACTTGAGAATAATAGCTTTGAAAAATGAATCCTGTTTTTCTCCATTTTTCATGTTTCAAAGTTATTTAGTTCACCTTCAATTAGAACACACAGTTTATGCCCATGAGCAGGCCTGGATTCAACACAGGAGTTATAATGAAACATTCTTTACTGCCAGATATCCTGGAAATCTTAGGCCATCTGGTTTCACAACATACTTGTAGCTGATTATCTGCTTAAGAATTAATTAGGAACACATGTTAAACTATTGTGTTAGCAAAATTGTTGACATTTGTCTTATATGTGTTTTGAAAAGCAACCATTTTCCAAATCAGCTTCCAAAATAAGATGAACTCATGAAATAAAAGGCAAACTCTACTAGGATTAAAATGCATGCTCCTTGGCCAGGAATGATACCTAAAAGCATTATATTGTATTTTTCACTGTCTGAGTATAAAAGTATGACAGAGATGAAGCTCCTTCCCATATCACTTTATCTCTCTCCCTCATATAAAAGATAAGTGTAGCTTAAAATTGGGAACAAAAACAAAACAGCACAATGCAAAGTAGGAAACACAATGAGATTCAGATGCTTCAGGATAACTGAAATATATATCCATTTTCTCAGGAGAGTTAGTTGTCTTTTAATTTTTAAATGGAATATATGCTTGTGGAATTTATAGTTAAATAATTACCCATCAAAAAACACCAAATATGTAATTTGCTAAAAATCACACCTTGACTCAAAAATTACTTCTTCTTTCACTGGGGCTTTTTAAGACAAAGACTATCAGCAGCCTGTGTGAGTACAAACAGCAAATTATTGTGACAAAATAAGTTATTGCACATCAAATGGGTGACTGCCACAGACCACTTGTTTGCTCTGAGTCACTGAGAAACAAGATGCCTGAGCAGCTTCAGCTATCACCAGAGTTGTGTGGGGGGAGGGTGGAGTGTTTCTGAATATTTGTGAGTATATCTAATATAGCTCAATTAGAATGAAATATCCTGAAATAGTAAGAAACAAAAAATATTTAAACTATGACCTCCAAAATTTTTTTCAAACTGTGAAGGGAATCAGTCATATGATAAAATTTTTAATTAAAAAAAGAAAAAGAAAGAATGCTTTCTATCTGTGATACTAACCTTGCTCAACAGAAAAAAAAGGCAATATGAAACACTAGAGTTTTAAATTCAAAAGAGTTTTCACTTCTAATATTTAATAAAGGCTGTCTTTTTTCTAATTGTGTTTTGAAATCTAGTGTTTTGCCTTTTAGTGTCTTTAGTCCATTTCATTCCATAGGAGTTAAACACTTTAAATTTGTGATTATATAAATAACCACAAATGAAAGACTTTTAGGCCCTAATTTGTGCAACTGCTTGCTAAAGTATTCTTAGGTCTCTTTGTACAATATTAAGCCAGAAGTCAGCATGAAAACTTCTCTTTGCAAAGCTGGATAATTTCTGCAAAATGGCAACTCTTGTGGAGCATTTGGTTTTGTACACTGTGCTGAAGGTCTATTTTTTTTTTTGTCCCCTGAGCAGCCTGGGATAATGGAATGACTATTTTCCAGTTTACATAAGTCTATCTCCTACCCTCTTCTCTCCTTCAGGTGCAGTTATTAGTGCCTGACACCACTAAAATATCATTTAAACATAGAGATAAACATCAATAGTTGCACAACTCATGCCAAGAACTTTAACTACTTTTTAAATCAGTGACAAGAAAAATGCTGGCATTTTTAGCAGCCTTATGTAGAGGATAACACAAAACACAGAACAACAGAAAATCTAGTGCTTTTACAGAATTTGTAATTCATCCTAACTTGTGGTTCCAACCTAAATAGCATTTACAACTCTGAAGATTAAATGCAATCTGTAAAGAAATTTTCAACTGCTATAGATATTAATTAAGGGCTGGAGAAAGTAAAGGAAAGATCACAATAACATACATGTATATATTTATGCATCTACACACAAGCTTGCAAATTCCTTATAAACAGTATAGGGATTTATGCATCTTAAAAAGTATAAATTGTTATACATTATCTATAGTACCTGGTTAGTTATATAAAATATAACAGTCTCAGTTCCATTAGTCAAAATACACTTAATTGCCCTACTCAAACAAGTCTAAAGCATCATAAACCACTGTATCAAATCCTTCCCTGTGCCTAATCTTCCTCTAACAGTGGAAAGATGTCACACTTTCTTTACTGTGTTACTATGCATAATGCTAGACAATTTTCCATGTATTTACTTCAGCTGTGATATGTAGCAAGTCTTAAACAGCCAAAATCTGCATTCATTATGTTTCCCAGGTAAAGAATAAGTCCTAATCTAGTAAAATATAACCCGTGCTTAAAAGTATGAAAATTACTAAATATGATGTGGACAGATGGAGACAGATCTATCTGCCAAACATATACAAGAACACCCACAATAATAGACTTGTCATCAGAAAAAGGAAAAAAAAAACTATTCACTTAAGAAAGTCTGATGTCTTATAGGTTTACACAGTACTTGATACAAAAAGGATTTGCTATTTTAAATAGAGCTGTGAATGACCATTAGTACTGTCTTTTTACTGACATTTTTACAGTCTTTTTACTGACATGCTGACTTTTTTTCTCATTCTCTCTTCAGAAAGAAAACTAATAGTGTCATGTAGTATATGTCAAGGATTCAATTTAAAAGAACTTCTTCAGCTGATTTGTCATAATAAGGCATTAATGTTTTCATTGAAAAAGTTGGATAGAGAACAAGAAAAAAGATGTGGTGAAGTCACACTTCAGTCTTCATAAGAATAAGTCCATTATTGTAAATTGATATTTCTCTTTCACCGGTGCCCATCAAGTGAGAGCATTTCAATCTCAAGTGCAGATGAAGGCACTTCTTTCCTTTCAACTGTTATTATGCAGCTTATCATCATGATTATTGTTGAAAGATACTATAATTATAAAGATTAATTAGTAGTCAGCACAATAGAACCATGTATCTTACATTAACATTATATCAGGTTCCAAGAATGAAGCATTCAAATCCCAATGTTGGATAGGTCAGACAAGAATATGAAAATGTATTTTTTTGTTATTACTAAGCCTTTGTACTGATATGTAAAAATGGTAATGAGTCATCTTCTGTCTCTGCATAAGGACATCTTTTTATGTTTGTAAAAGCTCTTTAAGTGTTAATTAGGTAAGGACCCATCAAAAATCAAATTCAGAACAATTAACACTTATTCTTACTGCTAGAGAGAAATAAAAGAACATATTTGGCAGTGTGTAGACTCTTACTGAGGTGATTTACTTGAAATGAGGGCACACCACAGTGCTTTACTATGAAAGTATTCAAAACTCCTGAGTTTTAGCTTCTCCTTTTTATAAATTAATCATTATTCAAGCAGAGATGAGAAGTTCTTATCGAGCACATCTGAAGATATGCTATGTGCTATGTCATTGTTTATAAGAAACAGATATTTCCTAAGCAAGCTAAAACTTTTGGAAATACTGAGCAATATAGTAACAATAATAATCAAAGATCAGGTATGAGTCTGAGCATGTCTTTCCTGTTCTTTGCTAATATCAACACAAAAGAACAGCATTTCTGCTGTTGTTTTTTTCTTAAAGCTCTTTGCAAACTAATTTATTACCCATCAAAATATTTGCTATATAACCTCAAAATGCACATACACAAATAAAATTACTTCTGCATGTCCTGTCTAGCAATTTGTTCACATTTACATACGATTCTCCACTACCTGGTATGATGAGCAAATTGATTTTGAGAAGACAGTAAACAGCCATGAGGAGCAAGAAGACTGAAGTTCTTATAAAGATTATTTTACAGGCCAGAAATGAAATGGGATTCTTGACAATTTCAGATATCTTCTTGTGAGGACCTAGCAATGAGAGATGGTAAGGGAACTTGGTGATAAAATAAAATGCTGACAATAGATTTTATATCATAGAGGGTCTGTAGCAAAAAAAAAAACACAGAAGACAACAGGTAAGAGCCAGACAAGGTTATAACTGATAGAAACAATTAATAATTGAATAGATGGCCTTGTCCCAGTTTTATGCAAATGATCCCTGATATCTCTGATTATAATTTCATTTTCTATTCCAGATATTGTCAATTTTTTTGCCACTTATTGGGCTTTATATTTAATGCTGGATATTAATTTAAATTAAGTAACTTTTAAAATAATTAGCACTATTGAGAATATTTAACTCTGAAGTCTGTTTTATGTTGGAAACTGTTCTATTTTATCAAAGGATGCATTTACACCTCCTGCACGTTTTATGGAACCATATGTCCTATAAAGTACACATTTATGACTTAAGAGCTTTCATCTGCAGGTCAGTCAGAGTTTTTCTAAAGTATTTCTTCAAATTCTTTGCATACTAAACTTAAGATTATCCAAATAAATTAATATCTATAGAACTTTCATGTCTTCTTTAATTTTCCTAATGAGCTACTGAAGGTCGAAGATGTTTTAAACCTACTTTCAGTTAAGCAGTGATGCAAGTCCAAGGACACATGAGAGCTATCTACATTTTATAATCTTTTCCCAGGAGCTCTAGCCCTACTCAGTTCAAAGTTCCAGAACTGCAGTTCATTCATTCCCTAAGCAAGCTAACAAGGAGACCAAGGAGACTTCTATATATAATATAACATCCACTACCTGTATATATTCATTTAAGATCAAGTATTTATACAGAACTTGATCAGAATGTTAGAACTGCTGCTTACTGATAAGCTCAAATAAAAGTTCAATTACAATGTGAAATACAGAAGTGTAAAGTAGTTACTGAGTTCATCAAAAACAAATCTAATGCTTTCTTCCAACCTCCACCATCACAAAACTCCATAATAAATGAAGCTGAGCCTGAAGGCAACTGTAACTTCTCTCTCACCTTAGAGGCTGGGTTTGACAGCTGACTGTCATTGCATCAAAGTCCTCAGAGAGCTGGCAAATGAGATCATTTCCCTGCTAAAAGCACCTGTGAAGACAACAATAAATTAGTCATTCTTCCAGAGGATGGGGGAAAACGGAGCAATTAAAGGTAGTGTCACTGACTTGCAATTAAGGGTAGTTTCACTCTTTCAATGATGAGAAAATAAATAAGAACATATTAGAGTTATTGCTAAAAATAGTTAACCTGCTTAACTGTTTACTTGCTGGATTGGATAGATCAACTGCTATAATTACTGTTACTAGCTGATGTAGATAGTTACTGTTCAGTTACAGTTTTAAGCTTAGAGTATTTGTGATATTTTCTGTTATGAAGACAAGAAATCAGAAAAATAGGAGAGAAGGAACTGCAAACTGCAGGAAGGGGTCAAGATGCTTCATTTTAGAAAAGCAAATGCTTGTAAATAACTTCTACTACTCTTCCTCTTCATATTGTTTCTGTACAATCCATATCCAATGCTTAGCTTAAAAGGAAACTGAGTACATCCTGTTATTGTGTTGTAGCTTCCAGAAGACATTTATTCTACTTGTGCTAAGTGAATTTCTACTCAAAGAGTGTGCTCTGACATTAGGAGTTCATATAAAAGCCTAAACAGCAGATGACCAGCTTTTCCAAGACTAGAAGAAAAAGACTTGTTTGTGTTTGATCCAACCCAACTACCAAGGGAGCCTATCCTAGGTTTTTAATAATATTTTCTTGACACTAGCATGGGATTTCAATAGAGCTGTATTATAAATATCCAGTTTTAGCATTTCTCAGAATTAATTTCTGGCTTCAGCTAGGGAATTTGCATGGAAGAAATGTGTCTCAATGTATTCAGAAAATTGTCAATCAGATAAATTTTGACAAAGTGTAAGGTTCAAATTACATCACATATTTGTGTATATTAAATCATCAGTACTTTAGAGCTAGAAATACTTCTGTGTCAGCTGTCAAGGTCTATTCTGAAGTTGAGACAAGAGATAACTGAGGAGTGGAAGCACATCTCCAGGGGAACACAGCCTAAATTCAAAACATGTTTGCAGTGAATCTGTAGGGGAAGGGACACAGGTGTACATTCAGCATGAAATATGGTGACATTTTCTTTTCTCCCTTAAAATTGTTAGTTTACAATAAGGACTCCTCGAAAGGTTACAGATTAGGGTAGCTTCACATTCAGGATGATCTCTATAACATTAAAATTTTTTTGTCAGACGCAACTCTCTCAGATTCATATTTAATTCATATTGAATTAAATTTATTTAATTTACTTGAAAAAAGAACAACAAAAACCCCAAAAAACAAATAAAACAAAACAAACAAAGGAAACCCAGTCATACGAGCAACAAGAAAAAAACAAAAGCACTTAAAGATGTTGAAAGTTAAATTAAAATTTAAATTTTCAAAATTGTCTTTGGCAAGAAATATATTAGCACATTTCTTTCTTGGGGAACTTAATATGTGCTGTGAAGACCCCTAAAAGGACAATGAATCCTGGAGACATTTTTGGTGGCCTGTACCTTTCCTTACATTTCACACAATTGTTTGGCCAAAGATATCCATAAGCTTGTCACCTAGCTCCCAGAGAATTTTAATGCATTGTGTATGTAAGTATATGAAGAAGTGTCTGCATAATCAAAATACAAACCACCATGTCCATGTTTGTACCCTGTTCCCATTCTTCCAACTCATCCTCTTCTCCTCCTTCTAGTCTTTGTCTCCCAGGCACCCTGCACAGTTGGTTGATATAGTTATAAAATCTAAGAGTAATCAATAGGCTGAAAGATTGCATTCCACTGCCTTTTCAAGCAACCAGTTCATACAATCAGATTTTAAGCATATAAAGATTTAGGAGGAGAAAACAAAACAAACACTCCTTATTCTTAGTGGATTTTTATGTCCCAATTACCTGGACAAACCAGCTACATCAGGTTACCTATCAACAAAATTGCATTTCCTAAACCAATATACACTTTAGTATTTAAAGGGAAGATACAATATTTCGTTTCATTGTGTTGGGGTGACCTTGGCTGGATGTCAGGTAACACTAACCCATTCTGTCATTCCCCTTCCTAAACCAGGCAGGGGAGAGAAACCATAAAAAAAGGCTCGAGGCTGAGGTAAGGACAAAGTGAGATCACTCACTGTTTGGGCAAGACAGACTCAACCCAGAGAATCTGATTTATTGCTAAAAAAATCATGAAAGGGTAATAATAAGTAAAAACAAATCTTAAACTACTTTCCTTCCAGCTCTCCATTCTTTCCAGGCTCAATATCACTGACACACTGACAGAGCTGCCTCACCATGCTCTTCCCCACAGGCTGCAGAGGAATCTCTGCTCTGGCATCTCTTCCACCTTCTTCTTCACTGACCTTGGTGTTTGCAGAGCTGTTTCCTTCACATATTCCCCCTCCTCTCTCCTGGCTGCTGTTGTGCAGCATTTTTTCCCCTTAGATACTTTTCCCACGGGCACTAGCACCATCACTGCTGGGCCCAGCCTTGGCCCGTTACAGGTTCCCCCTGGTGCTGCCTGGTGTTGAGTTCATTGAACACAGGGGAAGCTGCTGACATTTTCTCCTGGAAAGCACCCCTGCAGCCAAAACTTTGCCATGCAAGATTGTTGTAAATAGACCATAAAATTGTTACATTAGTTTACAATAAATCATCATAGCTGCAGAAGGCAGTCATTTACTGGACACATACACTTGCTAGCCTGAGAGGAAAAGCTAATGGGAATGAAGACTCTGTGGGACTTTAGTCCTCTTCAGGGAAAGACAGTTAAGGATAATCAATTCAATAAATGCTGTTCTCATATGGATGCCAATTGAGTGAAATTTGTCAATTAAACAGACAAACTGTGCCTTGAAGAATCTAAACAAAGAGAAACTGAATCAGGTCCACTGAAATATCCTCATCAGGTTCCCTAAATAGATGACTAGGATAATTAATTTCATTTTATCTACAGACTTTGTTAAGAATTATCCTTTATTACATTGTGCACTGGCGATAAAGCTGTCTATGCTACCACTTTAACAAATTCATTTATTTCAAGGCTTTTACTTTTCTCCAGTCAGAGTTAAAAATAATGTGGGAGATCAACCTCATCACATTCTGTTCTAGCTGCCCAATCTGAAAGAGCATTAATCTGCTGTTAACATTGACCTACTCCAGTCACAAATTCCAAAAAGAAGTCCTTAACTGAGGCAATGGACAGTGGATTTTTAGGAAATTCCTAAGTCCTTGTGACTGTCATTCCATAGCATAATGATTGTTAGAAGCTGAAATAAAATTCAGACTGCCACCACAAAACCCCCATAAATCAGACTATTGAGTTTCAGAGTAGGACAAATTGCAGAGAGGTCCTCGGTGAACTGGCACATCTCTGCTGCACGGTATTATGAAATGCTATAGAACAATGTCTCTGCACAGCCTGCCTGGAACAAGAGGGTTCATGAATATTTGCTTCCATTTTCAAATGCCAGTTTTGACATATCTATTACATACTGTAGCAATCATCTAGACTGTCTGAGTGATTCTTTCTTTAAAAGTGAGTGTGCTGGCTTACACAGCTGGCAAGAAATTTGAGGCCTGTTCAGTAAAAAACAAACAAAAAAAATCTTTTGAGGCCTGTTCAGTAAAAAACAAACAAAAAAAATCTTTTGAGGCCCCAATGTTGCAAGAAATACTCAACATTCAGTATAAAGCTAATACTTTCTCACAGCAAACTCTTTCCTCAATCTTTTTTTTTTTCCCTCAACACTAAATGCCTGAGTTCCAAATACGATCAATTATTTTACTATATCAGCCACTGACTACACTCAGATGTTATCAGTTCTTTGTGAAGGAACCTGCAAGGGGAAAAGAGGCGGACTTCTAAAGAAATAGAGAAGATGTCACGGTAACAGCAAGGATGGACAATGTCCTTGGATATATGTGCTCACCTATAAACCTATACAATATGTGGTTTGGAAATTCTTTACACTGCAAAAAACCACTGGATGCTAATGAAAAGATATTTTGGGGAGGCCTAGAGAGAAACAGAGTCTGGATTCTGGAAATCAAAGTTTTTAAAAGGTAGGAAATTCTAATTAAAGCTTTCTAAACTTGTGGAAACTTTGACGTTTCCCAATATCACCATTGATCACATTGACATTGAAGCAATCCTGAAATGAACACAACAATTAACATTGCTTTAATCACTATTATAAACCTCCTGAGAGCAGTCACTGCAATAAAATTGGCATATTAAATATATGAAAAAATAATTGCAGGTGCAACTAAACATGACTAATTATCAGACAACAGCTTCCACGTGAAAAGAATATTAAATAGTTTTGCACAGTTGTCAGAGCCAAGATTGTTAACATATTGGCTTGTTAGAATAGAGCACAGGGCAGGAGGATGGAGAATCTCCATTAAAGAAGTTCTATTTGTGTGCTGTTTCATAACATTTTCCATGCATGTTTAAAACATAGATGTTCGTAAACTTCATAAAATGTACGGAATGACAGTTGGATAGGCATCATCTGAGACTCTGTGTGGCAGTTTTCTTATGAACTTTAATGTACTACACAATTTCCTTTATGGAAATGAAGATCTGGTAGACTTCTGCTGGAGGTTATTTTGTAGATAATGGCATCTAATCTCTGCAGGACTGCAGACAATGTTGTAAGCTTGCTGTTTTATGGCTTGGATTTAAATGTTATAGAATCACAGAATGGCTTGGGTTGGAAGAGACCCAAACCCTGCCATGGCCAGGGATAGCTTCCACTAGAGCAGGTTGCTCAGGGCCCCATCTAACCTGGCCATGAACATTTCCAGGCAAGGGACAGCCAGAACTGTTCCAGTGCCTCACCAGCCTCACAGTAAAGACATTTTTTCTAACATCTAATCTGAAGCTGACCTCTTGCAGTTAAAGCCATTCCCACTTCTCCTGGCCTCTATGCTCCTGTAAATAGTTTTTCTCCATCTGTCTCATAGGTCCCCTTTAGGTTCTAGAAGGCCACAATAAGGTTACCCTGAAGCCTCCTCCTCTCCAGGCTGAATAAACCAAAATCTTTTAGCCTTTGAATATGTGTCTGATTATCTTGTGGCAAGTTTTTTTTTTTTTTTTTTCAATGTAAAACTATGTGAAATAAAGGTAAAAGGTAAACATTTCTGCCAATTGGTAAATGAAAAATCATATGAAGTCGTAAAGTTTTTTTTTCCTCTTTATAGGTTGAAAGAGAATTATTTTTAAAACAATCTCAAAAATAGTTTAAACAAAGTCAAAAATGCCTAAAGAAGTAATTATTATATTTTGTTCTCAATTTTTGTAGTTCATGAGGAATGAGATATCTGATACACATAGCTTTTAAAAACTTTGTACAGCTATTTTCATAGAAAGCTCAGTGTGTTCCAACATACATAGCAATATGAACACATTGCACTGAGTCTTCTTTCAGGCATGACTTCAAAATATTTAACAAGTTCCTTAGGCAGACATTACTTTTAATTAATGTGGAAAATTTATTAAGGTACGTGATAAAAGCTTTATGTGTCTGTCATTAATGATATATAAGTAAGTTTTACAACTGAAAATAACTGCATATACTTATATTGTTATATGTGAATAAAAAAGAAAATTCTTGTTAAGCTAAGGAGGCCAACATGTCAGCACTATTTCAAAGTTCTCCATTTTAATGTCTCAATGAGAAGCAACTCACTTAGAGCATCTAATTCCTGAATTTAAAATTGAAATTCATGCTTTCATTCCATCTTAATCCTGCAGGTCTTCCTAACCATTGCCATTCTGATTTCATTTTTTTAACAGAAAAGCAGATTTGAATAATTTTTATTTGAAATTTTGACTGAACGCATGCAGTTTTAGCACTGTCCTTAGGCTATTAATATGTAGAAGAGTAAAATTACATTCAGCAAATAATTTCATGCTGACAAACTCTTACATTCCACAAATCTTAAAAATTATATGATTTTGGTAAAGAAGACTTGGGGTATGGTTATTTATTTCCTTTCACTGTCCTGCTCTTTTTTCCCCCCCATACACTTCTGGAAGTATGAAGTCCCTTAATACCAATTAACATTTTTAAAAAGTTTTGTAAAGATCAAGGGGGGCAAAACTGGGATTTTTAATGCAATATAGAGGCAAGCAGAATTTACATTATTGTTTTATTTCTAATTATGGTCATAAATTCCTTCTCTTATAGATCTATTAATAGTCTCATGCAATTTTCAATAAAAATCTTCATTTGCAGATGCCTTTGGCAGTGAACCGGAACTAGTTTTAGTCACTTTGTAGGATGTAACAGGGATATGAGAGATTACAATGCAAATATTTCCATAGCAGAGATATAGAGTAAATTCTGTATTTGATGGACTTCTGCAAGCAAAAATAAATTTAATGGAGAACATAGAGCTAAAATGCAGACTAAAATTCTAATTTAGCTTCATATTTACACTGTACATTACCAAACTGAGATTTTATTTATTTCAATATGCTTTCAAGTACTGTAATGTGGGATTGACAATCTATATACTGACTTCTTCAGAGACACTGCAACAGTGACCACATTTCCTGTTCCACCATCTCTCTATGCTGTCAGTCACATATTTTGGGATATCAGTCCTTGTCATTGAAAAGCTGTGTACTTTGTAAAAGGAAGAAATGTTACATTTAGAGGTCAGGGATAAAGCAAGGGCTTAAGTAAAAAGGAAATATTTTCACATACACACATGAATACAAATGGAAATGGAAAAATTTAACGTTAAGAAAAAAAAGGATTGATTTTAATCCTTGGCTGTGGGACAACTTGCTTATTCAAAAATCTAGAAGGGTTCAGCATTTAAAATTTTAGTTGACTAGTGTGAAGCAGAAGGGTTTTTTCTGTTGTTTGGTGAGTGTTTTGTTCAAGGTATTGTCAAATTACTCTGGAAAGGTGAATTATTCGTTCAGATCAGTACTTCTGGAATGAGGGGTTCTGTTTCTTCTTTCAAGGGTAGCTGCACATCTTGATGAGGGAAGTTTCAGACACACAGGACACTCATATACAGAATAATAAGATTATAATAAAAATAAAGTACTCATAAGAATATTCTTACAGTATGTAAGAATAAATAACTTGGATAAAGGAGCTACAAGTCTGAAGCTCATAGTGAGACAGATTTTGGAGAAAACCGATAGAAAGTACTGAGGAGTGATGTAAAGGAAATTCCCAAGGTATTGGGCTAGAGTTCTTGACTAAGAAGTCAGAGCTGGCTGAAACAAAGTTTGCAAACAAGGACCTATTCTAAAATAATATGGTAGGTAATGGGTAAAGTACTTATAAACTAGTTCTCTCTTTCTCTCTGCCCAGATTAGTTAAAATCAAAAATGTTCATTATTAGAATATGCTTTATAGCAAAAGTTGATTTGTGGTCCTATTTTCTTACATGGTTCTGTCTACAATTAATTCCATTACTATGAGTGTTGGCAAACTCTGACAGAACTGTATGTACATAGGTGTAGAGATTTTTCCTTCTCTACTATTGAGTGTTTTGATCACTTTTTTTTCATCTTTAGCCTTGACTTTTGTTCACAGGCCAGCTAGCAAACACTTAGAGCTAAGGGGATGAAATCCTTTTTTACTTCTTGCTAATGGGATCATTTATGTGACAAATATATATGACATTTATATAGTATTTAATGAATGGCAATAAAATCATGTTCCATAGCTTCTTTATAATTATGACTTTTCAATTTGTTGGATTTGAATCAGTGATTATATCAAAGAGGAGATTTTTTTCTTATTTAATAATGTCTCTTTAAAAAAAGAGCTGTGATATTTTTAATACAAATATATATATAACCCTATCCTAATAATGTTAGGAAACAGGAAGTTTAAACAGGCTCTGTTCAAATAGGCATTAATGGAAACAATTTCCCTAAAGGAATGAAATAAGCCAAGGAAGGATCTGCAGCTAGGACCAACTTGCTTCCTTGGACAGAAGCAACCATTAAAAGCCAAACAATAGCTGATGTACTTGTTTTACCAAAAATATTTTTCCTTTTTTTTAATTTTTCTTTTTTTTTTTTTTTGCAAGATTTTCTCATCCAAAGTATCATCTGATCATAAGCATGAGGGAAACAAGGTAAAGAATTACCCATATAATTGCTACCAAGAGAGAAGATGTTCATTTGCAACCCATAACAATTATGTAGATAGACTGTAGGCATAATAAACAGCCACAGGAGGGAGGGAGAGACAAACAATTACTCTAATGGAGAGGGAGATGTGATTAACATTAAATGCTACCCACAGTGAGAGATCTGCAGTAAGAGTGACACACATGACAACTATATAAGACACACCTGCCTCCTGGGGAAACAGGACAGTGAGCACAAGAAACAGGGTTTTCTGTATCAGTAGAAGTAGTTCCTTATAATTATGGAAGTTGTGAGAGTATATCTGCTTTCCACCAAAGCCAGAGCAATTTTTTTTTGTTGAACTTTCCTTTTTAGTATCATTTTCAGTTAGAAAATAAAACTGACACTGCAAATAATGGTTGGAAAGGGAGAGAAAGAGGAATGGAGAAAGGAAGGAGAAGAAAATCCAGCACTAGAACACTTAGACAGGAAATTTGTTTTGGCTACTCGTTACAGATCATACTGAAAAGTAAAAGCCCGTCATTTTGTCATTAATCTTTAGACACAGGCATATTTTTCCATGCAAGTGCTTTCAATAATTGGTATATTATTAGCATTTCAGGTAGAACACAGTTGCTCTTAAGAGTAAGGTTAATTAATGAGTATGTAATTAGGAAGGAAAACCTGATCTATTTGCAAGTGCTTATAACTGTAGGATTTTCATATCAAATGCCTGGACATTAAGACAGTAAATAAATGCAAGATTAATACAATGTACTTATCTAAACAGGAAACATATTCAGATAGGATGCATATATTGTAGATTTACTTATATATTTTAATAAAATTATGCGCAAGTTCACAAATGTGGAAAGTAATCTAAAATGGAAGACAGCTGTCCTCCTCTAAGTAATAATCCATCGTAAGAAGTTAATGAAGTTTTTAAAGAATGTAAGCTTGAGGTACTCTTCAGGTAAAACCTTTGTTATTTAAAGCAAGAAAAGTCTTCTTAGTAATACAGTTCACTCAACCCAGTGTTGTAGCTGGGTTGAGTGAACTGTATTGCTCTCCCTCACATCTAATCACTTATCAATTTGAATTAAATTCAGCATTCAAGGCTAACTTGGAATTAAGACAATGATTTTGAAACTAGATTTTCATTATCCTGAAAATAATACCCATATGTAAGACTAAAAGTGTAAATAAGGGAACATGTAACAAAGTTGACAGTACTTAACCATTATCATTTGATCAAAATTTGATGTGTTGATGATAGATTCCCATTTCAAGTGCTGATTTAGCAAAAGTTTTGGTAGTTTTATTTCTGCATAAATAAAATCCATCTACCTGGATAGAGATAAAAGTCTAGTCTTCAAAGAAAATAAAGTCTAAAGACTGGCAAAAACAAATTTGGTAAAATAAGAGGCTTTAAAAGTGTAAGGAAATAGAGATATTTTTGTTCTATTCTAATCTTCAACTATTGGACTTGAATTGATTAAGATTACTTCTCTGGCCTCACTGAATTGCTGATGTTGAGAAAAAGAGAAAATTTCAAAAGCAAATCAGAAATGAATGCTAACTTAGACTGAGTCATGTAACCTTTCACTTCTGTGAGAACCCTAAGAGTCCTAGGTAATGAACCTGGATGGTTCTCTCACTGTCTTCCTCTAAACTGGCAGGGTGCTTTTTTCTTGGTTTTACTGTCCTTACATACAGATATGAAAAGAACTTATTCTACACATCCAAATATTTTCCTTTCTGTACGACTGGCATGACAGAGTAGGTTTAAAGAAAGGAAAAGTTCATTTTCCTGACACCTTGTTCACCTTCCTAGATAATATGTCTAATGGATGTGCACCTTCCTTGGTTTGTTCTGTATGTTGCAGTGGTGAGCAAATCTCAAGATAATGTTCTCATACAATTTTACTGTCTTTAAAAATCTTCTGGATTTTGGATACTACTGCTCCTCTTTAGGATATTATTCTCAGACAACCTGATCTCTACTTCCATATGATTTAATTCAGTCAAGAAAGCTGTTTTTTTAATCTCAGGCAAAGTGAGTATCTCAATGTTTCCACAAAATGTTAAGGCCAATACTGCCAAGACACAGAAGATGACAAATACCGTTTCTAAAACTGAACAGTGAACATGACATTACCAGTCTTCTATTTTTCATCTTCAGGTATTTCCATAACATCTGATTTTGATTTCCCTTTTTAAAAACAAAACAGAATAAGATAAAATAAAAATAAATCTGTCAGCTTTTGTTAATTAGGAGTTGATTTATCAAATTTGCTGCAACTCATTTTACAGATTTTCCTCTGTTGAAACAGATCTTGCATTTAATTAATGGATGATAGTGCTGATAACAAGGACATTTTAATCACTCAGTGCTGATGATAGATGGTTTGCCTGTTTAATTGAATTGTTACTTAACAGCTTACTGTCTTTGAGAATGCTGTGATTTGGATTCAAAAACAGAAGGCACGTAGTTGGGTGATGTGAAAATCAAGTTAATTTGTTGGAACCATTGCTAGCTTGTAGCAGAGAAACTACTGACCTTATTTCCCTATTTCAATTGGAAAATTGATCATTTGAAGCTTACCTTTTTCTCCCCTTGCTTATCTGAAATTTTACATGTAAAAATATGGAGAAGAGTGTATACATGTTTCAAAAAATAGAAATATTACATATGTGTTGAATTATTTTATTCTAGTTCTTTAAAACTATTTCTATTAACTGTTAGTTGTGTTCTTTCATAGGATGTTTCATAGCACATTCTGATTTTAGCTCTATTTCATTACTATTTTGCATAATTTGAAGAGACAGTCTACATAGAAATAGGTAAATTTGTTAAATTAAAAAAAGGGGCATTTAAAAGAAATTTATTGCAGATGCAATTAAGGATCTGTATAAAACAACATAGGAAATACAGAGAAAATACAATCAAAAAACTCAAAGGAACATGGCTTAGCTAACGATCAAGGCAAAGTACAAAAAAATGCAGGGAAGGAATCCTTTACGGCATATCTACATTAAGCTAACAAACAAGCAAATAACTTGTTCTAAATTTTGAAAAGTTAAAAGCAAACACATAAAAGTCAGGCCCAAACATGTTTGGGGAACAAATAAAATGAAGCACAAAATCTAATGAAAATGTCTTCATTAAAGTATGACAAAGCAAGAAGCCTTCCAGAGAATTTGGGTGAACCCAGCAGACAACCCAGATATAAAATAAATTTACTACTGTGGAAGAAAAGTCTAAGTGAACTGCTTATATGTTTTTAGTTCAAGAGCTTCAAAGGGATTCACCAGCCTTTATGAAGGACTCATTAGCTGATGATCCCTTCTAAATAAAGAATCAGTAGATGCAGCTACAGAACAGACAGACAGAACTAGAAAAGTAGTAAATAAATGGGTGCCAGGACTAGACAGTATTTCACCCATGCTTTAAAGAAACTGACTATAAAATAGGTGATATACTACTATGTAAAATGAAACAATTGTTTTTCTAAGATTCTGTAAGCCTGACTAAGTTTAACTTAATAAATGTAGCTGATTTCTGTCAGAAAATTAATAGTCCACATAATAAACAAAGTTGGGGTGCTCCTAAATGAGCAGCATACTAGGTAAGGGTTGTCAGGATTTTAAAAGCCATATCATAAGTCTTCTTCAGTTCCTTCCTAGAACTGTAGCAAATGTATGAAGAAGGGAAACCCATTAAAAATATCACCTTTTGAAGTATGAGCTAACTTTTGATATGGTCCTCATCACTAAAGAGAAAAAAGATATATTGAATAACGATGATCTCAGTCCTCCTACAGTGAAAGTTACCCATGAACTTCCACAGATCCATATTGTTCACAATATGAAAAATGCTGTGAAAAGCAGTGACAAAATTTGCCTATGATTTTGAATTATCTGGGAGAGTAGAGACAGAATCTGAAGAACTGTGGTATCCCCTTACACAACTCAGTGGTTAAGTAATAAAACATCCATGTGAAAATTGAATGTAGTTAAATACAAAGTAGCCCTCTCTCCACTCATCAATTTTAAGTCTACACACACAATAATGGGCTCTAAGCCTAAGTCTCACCATTTAGAAATGAGATACTTCAGTTATGATAAGTAGTTCTACAAAAATACCAATTGTGAGCAGCCAGAAAAAACTGAGTCCTAAAAACTATTGGGAAATAAATAGGAAATAAAATAAGATCATTATTATGCAGCTGTATAAATAGATTGAGTCCATGAAATACATATACAGTAAATTTCCCTTCCTGGGTCTCAAGACAGATACAGTAAAGCTACAAAGGATATAAAGAAAATGCCAAGGCTAAGCAAAAGTATTTAGCATGTTCTGTAGGGAGTAGGATTGAATAGATTAGGTTGAAAAATTCATGAATGAGGGAGAAGACCACAGAAAGCTATTAAACAGTACAAACTCTGGAGAACTGAACAGGATAATGAACCATCACTTCTTTCACCACATGAAGCATCTTCGCACTTGCCTCTTCCTTAAAATATTTTTGTACTGACTTTCTGCATAAAAACTGCATAAACATTTACCACATGGGCCTTCATACCACCAAGTTATAAGCCCTGTATGGCTTTCAGAGGCATATTAGAGAAACCTGTTGATGATAGCTTTTTCTACTAACAGTTACAAAACCTTTATTCCATTATGACTGCTAATACTGTTTTAAAATTTCACTTTTTTTCCCTGATAATGAGGGGAAAAAAAGGAGGGGAAATCACTTATTTGTCCTTTTTCTTGAAGATCAAGGAATGGAACAGCCTTGAATATGTTGGAGAAACAATATAATTTTATTCTTGTTTTCCACATTTGTAAAATGTTATTTAACTCATGGAGGCTCTCTCTGATTATTCTGTGATATACTCAAAGATGCCATAAAAGGAATCTCACTCCACAAAAGGACAAAGTACTTTCATTTGTATAAACTCTCCTGACCAAAAAAAAAAAAGGCAAAGAAAAAATATTTATGGACATGCAGTTCTAAAAGGCAGCTTTGCTGACTCAAAAAAGATCATATTTTAGTACAAAGAGTTGTACTCCACAGAACTGTGATTTATAAGGCTCTTGTTACTGCTAAATATAAAAGAATTTAAAATACTGTGTAGACAAGTTTAAGTAAAAGCAGTGTTCATGATTTGAAGACTACACCATTGTTTCCAGAGTATTTGGTCACTTGGTCCTGTAATATCAGCTTTGAATTATTCCAATGTTGGGGCTTTTAAGCCAAGTAATAGTAAGTAACACTAAGCAATAGTAGCCATATTCGCAATAATGGGCACTAATCTCCTAATAGATATTGCTCCAGAGACTCAAATTAAAATCTGTATTAGAATGTTTACAGTTAAGAAAATAATAATTTATAAAAACCAGATTCCAGATCCATTAAAAAAAACTTCGGAATTTAAAATTTGTGAGCGGTCTTCATATGGACTACTCTTGCAATTAGGGTTTGATAAACCTTTTAATATATGAAGCACATATACAATAAGGCAGGAACCAAGCAGAAATCTTCTGATTAGGGTCTGAAGACAATAAGGCAATATTGCTTTAAGGGACAGCAGGACTCTGCTCCTCTTTTCCCCATCTTTTTCCCTATCTACATTAGCTGACAGTCCATTTCAGCAACCACTGATACCTTAGATCCAGTCTATTAAACAGTAAGTCTGCACATACTGCTGGTTTTATCTGTCTATCGGGGATAAATCTACACTAATCCTTACTGTAGAATTGGAAATAGAATTTGGAGAGGGCCAGGAGAATTCAGCCTATCGATTCACAGGCCAGGGCTCACTGAAATTTCTCTGCCACTAACCAGGGCTGATTACTTTTCAGATGCACAAGGTTGAGCAGACATTATTGTTCTTCTTCAGCAAACCAGTATGAAGATTTTTGGGGCTTCTTGATATCTTAAAGTAAAAAAAACAGACTTTCTTCAAGCAGCTTCTTTGATTTTATTATTCTGTGGTCTACAAGAAACAGTGGTTCTAATTAAAGGATTTAGTATTTATTTATTTTTCATCCATTTTCTCATTAGTTAAGACTTTAGTGCAATTGTAAGGAAGGAGAGTAGAGGCATTTAGTATTTGGTTTAATGTCTTACAGCAAAATATAAGAGGAGAACTGTTAAAATATTCTGTTAAAAATGTTAATTGTTTTGCTAACCACAAAACTTTTAGCAAAGATTTTCTCGAATCCAAATCTTGGATCCAAACACTGCTAGGAAATTAGAAGTAAAGTCTGCAGGTCCTTGCTTGTACTCATCTCTACAAGGACAAGAAAAACTATTGCAAGTAAAACTATTTTTTCTAAACTCATAGATGCTTTGCTATTTGTTGGTTGTGCTAATGTGTTAACAGTAAAATGCATGTGTGCATTGGCAGAGACAACTCATAAAAATCTGTAACACATTGGTTTATATACTACCTTAATATTATATATTAAAATAGAATCTTGAAAGAAGTTACTGCAAATAGGAAAATTTGACACTGATGCTGCAGGAAAAAAACACTGTTTATACCGAGCTAAACATGCCAGCAGAAATCCCAAACACATCTCATGGAAAAACAATCTCAAATCTGAAAATAATATTTTATGGGAGCAACTATTCCTCTCTAAATTAGTGATACTTTCATTGCTGAGTGTAATCTCAGATGGCAAGTTTACATATGTAAGAGTTTTCCATTTTCAATGTGAAAATATTCTGTATCTAATTAATTTAGGGAATGTCTTGTTTGAAGTGTTATGCTGTGTTGTATTTATTTAGTCTAGTGTGCACAGAGGGGGAGAAAGAAAGCTATGAACCTTGTAAGTTATTTAAGCATTGTAATTTCATGTTGTCATTCAAGGTTTGTATAAAAGTGGAAATTATTTCCTGGTTGGATCTCTTTTGTGGATCATTTATGGCTTTATATAGGATTTAACACATGATGGTACTACAACTTCCAAGTGTTACTGTCCTATTAGTACAGATGTAATAATAATATAATATAATAAAATAGTTGGTGAATGTTCTAGGCCCTACACATTACTTGCAAACAAACTCTTACTTTTGTTAATATTCTCTTTGGAGAGGAGGTTCAACCAGCAAATAAAAACTCAAACTGAAATTTCAAATATACAAAATAGTTCTAAGCCGCCCATAATCAGTTCAATTCCTATTTCAGTGTGGGGAAAGCAACATAAATAAATCTTCCTGTATTTCTGGTTTAGCATATCAAAAAGCAGAATCAGCTCCAATGCTTTTGAGGCTGATCAAGGCTAAAACATCTGAGCTATTTAGTAGAACAGCTGAAGCTTCCAAACATTGTAATGACGGGGAGAAAAGACATAGCTATTGCAGATCTACCTATTACAAATATGCTCGACTTAGTACATTTCCACAGTGGGTGAAGGTAAGAATATCAAAGGTTTCTTTTTCAGATAATTTTAAAAGATTCCCAATTTCATTCTGTTTTTTAAATGTATTTTTCAGAACCCATACAGGTAAGGAAAGCTGGAAACCAGTAACAGCCAGCTGTGTTCAGGCCATTAAAACCAATCTGGGCATATCTATGAAAAGGGACATCCTGTTGGTCTAGAAATTGGAAAATTGAAGCGAAATTATAAGTAATTAGCTGACACACTTTCACAAACCCTGTGAAAATGATTTTAAAACATCTAACAGCTGTTGGCTAATAAAGAGAAATAGTATAGTTGAGGCAGAACATCTTAAGTGCCACTAACAAAAATGTTAGAATGCTATGAAGGGTAACTGCTACATAACAGCAGTAAGGATGGAGTTGAAGAATAGGCACCATCCAAATGTGGGTACCATATGGGAAAAACCAAACATGTGACTGTCACATCCTGTGCCTGAGTTTCTCTAAAACCATGGGACACAGTGACTGGTTCAGCTCAGCTGAGCACTCTTTCTTAGCACCTTGTCAGGTGCACCACACTCTTGGACATACATGTGAATTTCCCTTCCTTCCTGAAAAAGGAAAGTACTGTTCTTTATGGCATTGTTGAGACAATCCTTCAGGCTGAAACTCTGTTTCTATTCCTCTGTAGAGGATACCAATATTCCATATCTTGATAAAGACTGGCTGGTTTTTATTCTTTTATGTGAATTCCTAAGGAGCATTCTATGGACAATGTTGCATGTTAGCTGAAGGCAGCATATAATGATTGCAACATAATTGTTACCACTGCTGTTTTAATTTAAAGTTTGTATTTGTTTTGTCCTTCCCTTGCATGTGCTAACAGCATGGTTATATCAGGAATGTGTGTTCCCAAGATGAACAGCTAATTACATAACCTTGACATTGCTGTCCAAATCCCAAATTAAAACAATTCTTCTCACCATAGGGTTATGTTATTTTACATGTAGATCTTTAACTTAACTGTTATTACATTTTTTTCTGTTTCCTCTATCTGAGGCTTAAGCAATGAACTATGATGGTGCATTATGAATATGAATCCTGAGCATAAATGTTACATAGCTTCTTTGTCATTATTTGATGCAGAAATGACTTTTCTTTTCCCCCCCACAAAAAAAAAAGAAACTTTCCTGTACAGGCAATATAAATTTTGAAAGCAGATACAATCCGTACAGAGACAACACTATTTCTGTAATGTGTTACTAACAAATTTGAGAGGAGTCTTACAAAGAAGGAAGGATCACCAATTTTTATAAAGGCTCTTCAATAACTTCCTAGTTGAAACTGTTAGCATTTAATTTGTAATGTTTGAAATTCAGTCCAAAAGTGAGATGTTTACACATCTAAGGATCATAAGAATGGGTCCTTCTGAAATTATTCTTAAATTCCTAGTCAGTGAAATGTTATTCATTATCTCACTGATGGCACTTCTTCCAAAAATTCTGCAGAGATGGATTCCATACTAGAATTCACTGCTATGTAGGAACCAACTCCAAATCCAAACATCCTTCCATTCTAAAGAATTGTGGATTTAAAGACTTGCCTAAAAATAGTAGAATTCTTAAGATTGGAACAAACCTTTAAGATCATGGAATCCAACCGTTAATAAAACTTCCCTAATCATCACAAACTGTGCCCCTGACTGCCATTTCCACATTTTTTTTAACACTTCCAGAGACAGTGACTCAATCACTTCCCTGACCAGCCTGTTCTGATGCATCACTACTCTTTCAGTGAAGAATTTTTTTCTAAAAAATCAAATCTAAAACTTCCTTGTGAAACTTCAGGACATTTTCGCTGGTCCTGCCTCTTACTCCCACCTTGCTGGACCTCCTTTCAGCTAGTTGTAGAGAAGTTGTAAGATCTGTTAGATAGCGGTTTAATTGGACTTTGAAGTCTTTGATACCATATTTCTCTTCAATCAATTAGCATATAAAGCTTGGTTGATGCAATTGCTTATTAATATTTTAGCTGAAATTAATTGATAAGAATTGTGAAAAAAGTGTTCTTTTAGTGTGTATCTGTTACTAAGGGAGAATGAGATTGCACACCCTCCCAAAACAAAAAACTTGTGCATTTAGGATAAAAAAAGTTTTGAGATTGTACTTGGATACTTTGCAGGAAAAGAGAGAAAGTTAAAGATGACTTAGGGTCTTCCCTCAATCCCTGTGTGTCTGAGCAAAGATCCTGTACAAAATAGCCTGATAATGGCAATAAAGAAAGAGTAAAACATTTTGTTTGAAGGTGGAGTTATTTATGAAATTCTCATAAATAAAAATACATTGGATGTCTTCACCTGCAGTTCCTTTTTAATACCTGGAGTTGGGGCAATCCCATAATCACTCTATTAATGACAAAATGCTTAGTGTATTTCAACAAAATCCTGGTCAGAGTGCCAAACAAAATATATTTGTGCTGTGACTGCAAGTAATTCTATTAATTAGATGTGAAATTTGGAAAAAAAAAATCACTCCTGAAACCCAGGATCATAGTTTTTTTCCAGCAGATGACACTGTATTTCTCTCTGGAGAAATACATCCTAATGTGTGTTCAGACTCACTTTGACACACAGAGAAAATGAGACATCTATCTTCTTGCTACAGCAAGATTTTAAAAATATTCATCTCTTCCAATATCTCTTCCAGGGACTGCAGTTAGATGTATTGAGGTACTTATGTACTACCTTTCACTTTGATTGATTTGCAACAGGGTTATATACATTTAATGACTGACAATAAGAAAAGCAAAATTTCAGTTTCTGAGATATTTTGTAATATTTTTAGAGCCTTTACACAGAGACCTGTGAAAACAACTTTAACAAACTGAGTGGTTAGCCAAGTATTACATCTTCACCTACAAATTCAGCTAAGTAAATGATTAAAGCAGGAAGCCCCTACTGAATGGAAGGAAGATTGCAAAAAAAAAAGAAAAACCAGGTTTAAAATCGTCATTTCAATTTAAAAAGCCTCAGATATCAATAATATTCCAGGGTAGCTCTTTGTCTAGACAAACATGTCCTAATCCTGTGAGCAGTACTGCAGAATAAATAATAGATAATAATAAATAATTCTCTCTTCAAACCTTACTTTTCTCATATTTTGGTATCAGACTTGAACTGCACAGAAAGTCCAAGTGCAGGCAGGAAAACTCAGAATTTGACCACTGGCAAAAGACAGAGCAACAATAAGACTATGTAGTAGATCCTGTTCTCATATTTTCTTCATATCTACAGATATTCTGGATGTTGAAGCCATGTCAGAGCAGCTGTTCTAAATGCTTGCTAGTCATGCCTTTCACTTAGACTGTAAATCTTGGGTTGAAAGAAAGTGTAACCATACAACTACATGCTTTCCCATCCAGTGCATGTATAGCAAATTGAGCTCTCTTCTTCTCAAATAAATTCCCTAAACATTCAATGAGCATTCAGTTCTGTAAAACTTATTAACTGGCATTAGGCAAATAGGTTTCCACCTTTCCTTTGAGACAGGACAAATAAAAAAAACCCCTGCAAGCATTCATAAAACATGTTGAGTACTTCCAGTGAAACAAAAAATTATGCAACACTTCTGAGTACAGACATTCCAGTTGACACTTTGAACTATCTGCAGAATCTAACTTACATCTTGGAAATCTGAAAGTCATGAGCATGAATCCAGATAGTCTGCCATAAAGGATAAAACACAATTTTGTCTTTTCCCCTAATAGTAATATTAAGTGAAAGCCTACATGAAATGTCAACAATTAAATATCTAGACATACATATGAATTCTTCAACATCTTTATCAGCGACTTGAATGGAGGACCTGAAAGTATATTAAGCATAGGAAGTTTAACAAAGTGCCAGATTCTACACCTGAGGCAGGGCAGCTCTGGAGGTATGGACAGACTGGGAAATGAGAGGCTGCAAAGAAGCACTGTGGAAAGGGACATGGGGGCTCTGTTTATGGGAAGTTGGATCTGAGTCAGCAGGGCCAACCCTGTCCTGGGGGGCACCAGGGACAGCCAGGCAAGGGAGGGGATTGTCCTGCTCTGCACTGGGGTGGACTCACCTCCAGTGCTGGGAGCAGATTTGGGTGCCACAATGTAATAAAAATATAAAAGCATTAGAGAGTGTCCCAAAGAGAACTACAAAGGTGGTGAAGGGTTTAGAGAAGAAGCCATAAAAGAAGCATCTGTGGTCACCTGGCCTGTTCAGCTTGGAGAACAGGAGACTGAGGGGTGACCTCATTGTGGTCTACACCTTCCTCATAAGGGGCACTGATCTCTTCTCTCTGGTGACCAGAGCAAAAGGAACAAGAAGAAGCTGTATTAGCGGCAGTTTAAGCTGGATTCTGGGAAAAGGGTCTCCACTCAGAGTGCAGGTGGGCACTCAAAGGGGCTCCCCAGGGGAGTGGTCACAGCACCAAGCCTGACAGAGATCAGGAAGGGTTTGGACAACATTATCAGACACTTGCTGTGATTCTTGAGGTGTCCTGTGCAGGAAGTTGGACTTGATTTTTACAGGTTCTTTCCAACTAGGGATAAATTCTATTATTCTATGAACAGCTCATGTGTTACACAAGTCTAAAACTTACTCATATAGTATAAAACTGTGAATATAATTTTTAGATAGATATAACTTCTTTTTCATTTTTTCCTTAATTCCTTACATCAATTATCTTTGAATGGAGCAGCAACATCATCCTTTTTATTGCTTAAAAATCTTTCTGTTGAAATATAGTCTTCATCAGATGAGTGCAGCTCCTGATTTAATGCACACATATCTTTCATGAAAACAGTTGTACTTGCTTATAAGTAGTAATGTAGAGCTGTTAAATGGCAATATACTTCCTGAATGCCAGCTCTTTTAGTTGACTGCACACTCCAGATTTGACATTTGCTGTTTTATTAGTCTAGTACTGATGAACGGAAGGAAAAGGTCTCTTCACAAGAGGCCTTATATGAAGCAGTTCATATAAATGAAGGAATAGGTAGGATTAGTTAGACCTTCCATTGACATAATTTTTATTTCTTCTCTCAGGTTATGAAGATGATCTGCAGGTCACATAGCCCTCTCTACCCCAGAATGTACTAAATTAACTTGCATTACTCAGGATGGTTTTTTATTCAGCATAATCTTCAAAATTTCCAAGGCTGGAAATTTCATAACCATCTTATTAGTACTTAATGATATTACATTTATGCCATTCTTGTAAAAAGAATCTCCCTTCTCCTCTCATCATCCCCTGCAGCCTGTGGCAGACAGCTCCCTCTCCCCAGCTCTCCTTCACATTGAAAATAACTCTTTAAAAGTTATTGCCATTGAATTACTACAACATAAGTTTCCAAGGTCCTTTTTTGTTGCTCATTGCATGACCAGTTAACACAGCTAATAATAATAAGCTCATTTACTGGTAAAGTGCAATTTCTGATTATGATTTGTTAGTTTTTAGGCAGGGTTCTTTAGACTATGGTAGTACTCAGAAAGCATAATTTTAAAAAGTTGTGAAAGAGGGATCAATTGTTTGCAATGATAATTATTTTATTTGTCAATCCTATGGAACCAAATTCAACTTTTTCCAAGGAAAACTGTTTTAGATTTTTTAAAATTATGTATTACTGCTTACTACTAATAGATTTTTCTAATATCCAGTAACTAACCTCTGCAGAATTTTGTCTCTTTCATTATTTTACCTTTCGGTAAACGTTAACTGCAATGAATACCATTATCCTAAAGTGTGAAAGAGTACAATTAAAATCACTGAGCATATATTAAAGTCCTATCCTGGCTTTCATGTTGGACACATTCCTCAAAAGAATTTCAAAACCCTGATCACAGATAATGACCTTCAAAGAAAATAATTGACACTAAATATAAGATGTCAGTGACATTGTCATGAAACATAATAGTCTTCATCATATGTGGCCCAAAATAGAAGGTATATTAATAAAATTCACTGGATCGTGCAACTGCCAGAATTTTGGAAATATATATATATATTCAATGTCTTCTTTCTGTTTGACATGTTCAAGACTACATATTTTTAATTTTTTGATTCTTAGAATCAGTTTCTTGTGTATCTTTTGCTCATAAAGCTTGATATTTGTAAAAGCACTGTGCAGAACTATTGAGATGAGTGTCACTGGTCTTGACTGTGAATGAGCAGATTAAGATGACACAGGCCAAAGTACAACAGAAAACAACTAAAAATGTATTCCATCAACATTTGATGAAATAAACTGAATTAAAATGTAAAATAAGGAGGAGTATTAAAAATCAGAGAATTTTGGAGCTATGGAGATAAAAAAATATAAGATCTCATAATGGATTGGATGTAGGTGCTATGCAGGACATGGCTATCAAAAGAAAAAATATTTCAAAAGGATTAAGCCTAGACAGGGAGAAATCCCCTAGACTGGAAAAAAATATTTATACATTTGTTTTAAAAAATATTTATTGATTTAATTCTACTGCAGATTAAAGCCTCTTGAAAATTTTTCATCTATCAGCAGCTATTTTTTGCATAAACATTAAAGGAATGGTGTGATATTTTTGTTGGGTAGGGATTACAGATAACTGTCAATTGAAATAGTGGAATTTAAAAAGCAATACAATGAATATATTCAGCAAAGATAAATAAAGAAATAAGAACTAATTTAAAATAGTGTTATTTAAAAATATGTAGATTGTCGGCCTCAAGTGCAATCTTAACAGCAAGGTGGTCCTTACATATTCTGTAAGGTAAGTGTTAAGGATTTCGAGCCAGTGCTAATATTCTAATATGCTAATATATGGGATTTGTAGGTGAACATGAGTGCACTTGTGAGTGTAGAGAGCAAAAGAAGGTGTTTTCCTTATTGCATACTAACACCAACCTGCTGGGCAGCAGCACTTGTTTGTGTTACTGTTGCTGATGCTTACATTGGTGCCAATAAAGGCCCTGCTCTGGCTGTGGGGATCTGTGTGGCCAGGCAGGTTAAGTGTTGCACGATTGTGTGTAATGTGTCATTCTGGAACACCTATTCACCTCTGCTGCTGGCTGAACCTGCAAACTTGGACAGCAGCTGCACCCACCAGGCTGGACAGAGAGGCCTCCTAGACCCCAGTGGGCCCAGGCCCAGCTGCAGCACTCAAGAGAAGGGAAGGGGTGCTGGACCATTCTGTAGTCAACAAATCACATAATTAACAGGTATAGATTTTCTAGAAAAGATGAACATCAAGTTTTAAACCTGTGAGGACAACTGCAAGAATTGGTACCAGATGTGGTTAAAATGGTCTGACTGGTACCATATAATACTGACTATTCTGATGACTACTGCTACCTTTTCTGTAATCTTTGTCTTTTGCTGCTTGATATGAAGCAGAACTGGCTTGTACATCTCTTAAGACAATGCTTGCAATGAAGTAATGACCTTTTCTTTGAAAATACACTTGGTATTACCTATCTTCAATGTTACTTATTGGCTTTCTTGCCTTGAATTTCTTTTCAAGAAATTATTCCAAAGGCTCATTGTGATTGCATTAATAAATAAAATAGGCACAACCTATTTTATTTCCTTCTAAGCTGTTGTATTTTGACCTTTCTCGTACATAAGTCTGCACTTGGAGATGAAGAGAAAAATAGAAATGTACATGGTAGAAATAGGAGCTGCCTGCATTCTCTACCAATCTGTCACAGGACGGCACTGGAACACAATAATCAGTGTGCAGATATTGACACCTTTCACATCTTCAGACAACACACCTCACACAGGTTTGACAATAGTGGTTGTGGCAATTGATCAGTTACTGTATTCAGCTAGTCCAGAGAAATACATAAGGCCTACCTTAATTCAAAAACTATTTGAGACAATGAATGTTCAAGGAACCAAGAATGATAACAATAAATGATAATACACAACACTATCTCTTAAAAAAATAACTTTCCAAGCACAAACATATACACATCTCACCCACGTGGAACTCATTACCATTACATAGGACTTACAGGCCCTACCCAAAACTCTATAGGAGAGTTTGTGCCTCCACAATTCCTCAGAGTAGCAAGGCCTAACAGAACCATTTCTCTGAGAACATGAGGGACTCTCACCACAACCTTTCTTTATCATGTCACATTTATATCACTAGTCCCTTTCATTTACTGTTTCTGGGTTCTTCCCCATTTTGGGTTCCAGTCTCCAGGAAGAGCCATTATTACTTCATTTTACTATCAAACCATTACTATACTTTATGATGTTTGGTAGACTTATAAAAATCCAGCACACAATAAAAACCATACGTAAATTATGATTGCATACTTTAAAAAACTTAACATTAAGGACAGCAGAAATCAAAATCAGTAAGGAAAAGGTGGAACTAATATCACCCGTATTTGGTGTTTGTCTCAGCATTCAACACAATTTAGATGGCCATGACACTCCATGTATTATCACACAATTTCAACCCAGACAGCTTCAACCCGTACAGAATAACACCATACCACACCAGAAGGCTGCAAGCAACTACCCTTCTTGTTCTTTAGTCCAACCTTTTATACCTCTCATCATTCATGCATTGCATCTGTATGTCCCCTCTACTTTTTCGTGATTGGTCAGTGCCCCTGGGCACTCCAGGTCTCGTTACCTTCAATATCAGTAGCCTGTCCTGCACAGCTGTAGCCCATTGGGGATGATGCTCAGCCACAGCCCCACTCCCAATTATCACAAACTGGGGCCCTACAGGTGTTCAGCACAACAGCTTTCTTTCTGTCTACATAACATTTCTTAAAAAAATTGGTGGTCAGTGTTTGCTAAATGAACACTGAAAGAAAATAAAATAATGTGTAGTTATTCAAAGTAAATTAAGCCTGAGGCTACACTTCATTCTGTTGAAAACTTGTTCTGAATACAAAATGAATAGTTAAATGGATTTTTGTGGTGTTCATTACTGCAGTTGTAGTGCTTTACATTTTTGGCTAATTTATCTTCAAAAACATCATTTTAAAGATGGGTTATATATTCAGAGTACAAATTACCTGATCTATACTGGTTTTATAAATGTTTCCTGATTAAATTAATGGTGTTTGGTTTAGCCTATAAATCTCCTAATGTTTTAAGACTTGGACACTTGTAGGCATCAGCAGTCACTTCTCCTTGACACTCTCAATGTAAACAGAAAGGTGGCTCTCAGATTATCTGTGAGGGTCCTTGATTTGAAAATTAACTTCCTTATCAATTAATTGGTCTAGGACTCAGTTTCTTAGAAATCTAGATATGTTATAAAGTATATCTGCTTTTTTGTCTTCCATTTTTCTATTAAAGATACTGAGGAAATAACTAGGTGCATCCCATACAGTTAATTTAGGAAGTTATAGGCACTGTGAAGAGATAACAATAGTTTTCTTATGAATACTGAAAAAAAGCTCCCATAAACCAATTTTAATAAAATTATGCTAACAGCATTATGTAAATATTTTTTCCAAAATTAACTATATTTCTTTTTCTTTGGTTGTACTTTTTTTTCCTTTGCAGTATCTTGTAGTATATTTCACAAATGCTTTTTATATGTCAGAACACTTGCTGAAAACTGGTTTTCCAATCTATTGTTAGAGGATAACCATTGCTTTTTAATAGGATCCTATAATCATATTTGATACTTCATGTTTCTCCTAAATAACAGCACTGTCAGGCACACAGTGTGATTCTTGGGGATTGTTCTGGCACTGTTTTCAGGCACATTCTGTGACTCTTGGAATGTCCTGTGCATGGCTAAGACTCATACTCGATGACCCTCTGGGTCCCTTCTAATTCAGACTGTTCTGTGATTCTGTGATAAGCTAGTTTGGGAAATATAGCAGGCCTGACTCTTGTTTACAACCTCAAATAAGCCTGTCACTGACTTTCAGGCAGAGATGATCTTATGTGTAAGAGTAGTGCTGCTGCTGGCAATTAACACCAGAACAAGTAGCTTTGAGTACTTCATACAGCACACAGCAAAACTAAACAATTTCAAGTGAAGGAATGAAATGAATGCAATCTTTCCTCTTCCCCTGCAATATCCAGGTTAATTTTTACTCTATAGTGGATCTCCAGCTCATCATGACTCAATAGAGGCAACTCTGGCTAGCTTTGGAAGAATTTAAGCATGAATTTGTTCATAGAGATTATCAACACTTCTGAATTTATTACTCCAAAATATTTTTATTGCCTTACAGATTTCCTTTGGAAGGAATCTTATAATGCTAATATTTTTAGGGGAAATTATTAAGTTTTTCAATAAAGTTTGACTATGAATTTTTTCTCATTGTGATGAGTTACTCAGAAATCTTCTCCTAAGTTCAAGTTCCTGTGGAGTCTGCCTGCTGAGCTGAGTGCTCTAGACCTTTTGCACTACCATGTTCACATGCTCTGTTCTACCCCTTTAAACTGTACCTGTACCATTCATTGTCAAAACAACTCCATGTTGAATACTGGGAGTTCTTTACAGCCAGAATACAGAATAAAACTTATTGTCTACTTATTAGTTTTCCTATTAGCTTAAAATCATCTTATAATAATTATTTCTATTGTTCCTATTTCCAAATTGATGAGCATGGTTTCCTTAAATATAATCCAGAAATAGTCAATGTGACGTGAAATTAGTGAGAAAATGGAAATAAATTTATTCTTTGTGTTTCAGGCATGGATTTGTGGTTGTTCTGTCTGGCTGCCTGAGCTCACACACACACACACACACATGCTTTTAGGGTGTATGACTGAATCTTCTACTGAATTTGTGCTGCCTAAAAAAAGGAAAAAAAAAAGAAATAATTAAAATTAACTAAAACAGGAAACACCATGTGTTTAAAATAATTTGAAAACAAATTTTTACACAAAGGTTTGCTTGGTTTGTTGCCTGAATTTGTTGAATGGCAACACTTTTTTGTACAAGTTACACACCAAAATAAATACAGCACTTCAAAATAGATTCCTTATTTCCTTCTCTGCAGCTATTCTCAAAAACACTGACTATTGACACCAGCTCTAGAGTACACATACATAAAACCTATACAGTTTAATCAGTCTCTGAGATGTCTCTATCTCCTCAGACACCTGCATCACCATTTAAAGTATATAGTCTATGAACTGAGAAATCTCAAACTGCAGTCATCATTGGCATGTGAAAATTTCAGACAACACTGATGATTTAGTACTTCCTATTTAGTAGCTCCATCTTCAGATTGCCAGGAGCTGATTGTATCCGTATTTGAAGCTCTGAATTTTTTCATATCCAGAAAATGCTTTTAAGGATCTTGCAGTTCACATAGAAAGCTGTGTAGGTCACAAAGACATTGAACTTTGTCCCATTAGGAATACAGGATCAGCTTTCAAGACCTGTCCTTAACATTCTGTGTCATTCTATGTGGCTCCAAAATGATAACATGATAAAATTTTAAGATTATTACTGTTCAAGTGAAAGCAATCCTGGAAGTGAAATGTGAATATAGCAATACTCTTTTTTTTTTTTTTTTTCCTTTAGAAGTTTTCTATTGAGATTTAATTCATTTTGCATTTAAAAGCTCTGCCTAAATACTATTGTGACATTGCTGGTCCTGACAGCTGTGCTAGATTAAGTTATTCTTCATTGCCCTCTCAACACAGCCCCTCTATTTCACTCCAGATTCGTTTCTCTGTATGCAGTCAAGTTACCAATTCTGTCAGCTATTATGTTTTATTTTTAATATTGATTGAAGTATTTGTATGTTGAACATGTTATCTTTACTTACTTCCTCAACCTCTGAATTCATTGTTTCATTTCCTTTGCAAAATAATCCAAAGCTGCTGGTCATGGCTTCTTTTTTCTCTTTTCCTTTTCTTTTTTTTTTGTTTTTTTTTTTTTTGTTTTTTTTTGTTTGCTTGTTTGTTTTTGTTTTTTGTGTTTTTGGTTTTTTATTTTTGTTTGTTTGTTTGTTTGTTTAACCCCTAAAGAAAGATATGTAGAGAGCCTGGACTATCAATCTCAACAAAGTTGTAGTTTCAACTAAAATGTCTTAAGATAATATGTTAAAGTCAAATGCCCATCTAATAAAACATCTCCCAAAAGACAAAATAAAATTTACATAAAAGTTTACTGTGTGTTTTTCTTTACTCCACTTGAGGGGAAAACCATTAACACATCAAGCACAGAATGTTATCTCAGTGAATTTCCAGAATAATGCTTTTGAGTGGGGAAAACACAGCCTTTCCCCCTGATATACAGGTCTCAAGTTAAATAAGATCCTACTTAGAGGAAAAAAATATGATAAATTTAGCCAACAAACACATTAATGCCCAATTACCACTGAATATATTTCCTTGTGTTTTTCATTATTCCCTCTGTAACATCCAAAACAGTGGTCCTCTCTGGGCCTTGGACATAGGGTGGTGCAGACTCTTAGGAGCAGTGCCATTTTTATTTTTTTACATCTTTTCTGTAATGTTCAGAATCTTCTCTAGCTCTTTGAGTGTTTTCTTATGATTGCATTCATTTCACAACACCAAGCTTGTTCTCTTTAAATCTGTCCTCCCTCCTGCACTATTACAAGATGAATTTTTCTTCAAGTTTGTGGTATTTATGACACCATTTACATACTATTCCATTTCCATATTATTTTAATTTATGCAATAGATTGAAGATCTATTTGTTATCTTTTACTGCCTATGAGTTTTTCCAAAATCATTGTATCTAGTATTGTGCATCTGTTTGCCACTACATTTAAAACATTTCCGACTGAGAGTTTACTCATCTTCTGCTGAGTGCTGGTTCATGGCTCCTATGAAGAATTTCTCTGAGGTAATGGACCTATTGCAATCTGTTGGTGCTTGAAAAGGTCTCTTAGCAATTGGCAAATGAATATTGCATGAGTCACTGCTTTGCATAAAACAACAAACAGTAAAACCCTTCTTTCTGCGTATCATTTTAATGTACAGATCATTATGTTTGAAAGGTGATGGAGGAGGAAGAGTTCAAAGCAGTATTATTTTCTGAGGTGTCAGAGATGGAGGAAAATTCCTGTCTTCAGCAAAGGAGTGTGGAATTGTGCTATCTTCCTAAAAAAATTTAACCACTCTGAACTTTTTCAGAGACTGTCTAGTTTACTCATGGCATGCAGCAAAACAAGTCCTGTCTAAAAGAAATGAGGAAGATTCAAGAGGAAGATATACAGTCATCTCAGCCAGAGATTGTTCATTAACCAACTATTACACAATCAAATGCTTGGATTTTATTTATTCTGGTTTTTACCATCCTCTTTAGCTATTACTTGATATTCTTCTAAAGAAAAACCCATGTAAGAGATAAGCATGGTAGTTCCAGAGGTAATTTCCTGTGTGTTAATAAGAAGTCTGTCTTGTATGATTGGCCTGCTTCATTAGCTGAAATTTTAAGTGAAAACTAGCATTAGAACATATTGTAATTCAGCCTCATTTATTTAATAGCCTCCATGGAAAATAGGGATCTATTTGGATAAACAGTTCAAAGAAATGGCCTGACACCCTTTAATGATGTCTGTCAAACTCCTAGACTTCAGATTTCAGTCCCTCACCCAGGGAACCATGAGAGACTTAATTGTTCTCCACATTCACAAATCACTCTTGCAATCACGCCAGATGTACTGTATGATTAACCTCCTCACTTTTGAGGGGATTTTATTCTGTAAAGTTATGCTGTACCTGTGCGAGATCTGTAAGAGGTGCACAGACATGTTGTTAGGGGAAGGAGAAGGCAAATATATTGTTATTTGAGGAAAACTTATCTGAGGCTCAGATGACTGACATAAAGGACAGTGACACAGAGCATACCATCACCAGCTGCCCCAGATAAATATTTTGCACACATAGTGGTACTGCATTAATATTGATGATGTATTGATATTTCCCACATTTGGTGTATAAATTAATGAACTACTGGAGCAAACAGCCAGAAGGAGTGGGATGATTTGTCACTCTGTAGCTTCCTCAATTTGCTATCTTCCCAAGGCTATACATTATCAAGAATAACAAATGGAATTCATATGGCTCCCCTATTAACATGCATTAGCTGTATCAGAGTGTGCCTCATGGTTTATTAGGGTCAGCTCAGGAGAACCTCCATATCTTTAGGCAATCTTTCTCTTCCTTAAGGAGAACTAACAAATAATTAAGACATCTCCAAAGAGAAAGTTTTTCAGTTTGTTTTTGGTTTCTTGTTAAATTGTTCAACAGTTTCAATTCACTTGCCCATGAAATTCGTTTTACTGACCATCTTTGTCAAGTGGATACTCACTAGGACACATATATAATTTGTATTTTCTAATTATGCTGCTTAAAAATACACTAGATTGTCTATTACTTTTGGTCAGAATGGATTTCCTGACTACTAGCACTTATACTCTGTTCTTTTGGTTTGTAATAGCCATAGGGCTCCCTTTTTCTGTGCTGGAGTTTTTGTTTATTTATTTTTGTTCATCTATTTATAGATTCTATGCTATATAGTCACATTTACTGTAGTGGTGCTGCACAGAAGCATTGCAAGACAGGCCTTAGCGCAGTTTGTAAGCTAGGGAAAAGATGGAGGAAGAGAAGGTTCCATATCACCACACACATATAAAGCTCAGTGTCACCTCAGAACATAAGAGAGTTTAACTTGGTAACCTCCTAGAAAATTTTAGAGTAAAACACTCCTGATTTTTAATCCAAAATTATCAAGTGGTTGAAATATCTTTTTTTTTGCTTTTTTATGTGGTTTCAGGGGTTTGTTTGTTTTTTTGATTGTTTGGGGGTCTTGCTGTTTAATTAAGGAGATGTGGTTTGTTTGCTTGGTTTTGGGCTTTTTTAGTGACCAACCTACCTTCTAATATTTAACTATAAAAATCAACGTATATTTCACCTCTCTCAGGCAAGAGTTGGAAGAGTGAATGCTTTTACTAATGGTTGAGCTACCTGTGGAGAATGAACCACACATATGTAATCAAGCTAAGCAATTCTACAATTGGCTTGGTTTAATTGTTTTTACAGACAACTTATGGCTAATGAAGATTTTTAATCATAAATGTTACCATGTAATTTGATGTCTGTGTGGAGTGTGTCAGATTTGTCTGTATTCTAGAGGCTTCTCTTATTCTGCTAAACATTTTCAGAGCTCATTAGCACATTGCTGTAGATATGATTACACTTTCAGTTGGCACAGCATTTTCTTGTTGATTGCAGGGTGGTAAACAGCTCCCTTTGGTGCCTTTTCCTCTCATCTGGAGCACAGAACCTAACTGCTGTGACCACTTATGTGACAAATTTGGCAGATCCAAGATCCCAGATGGAAAGCTTTCAAATTTGTGTTTCCAGTGTAGCATCTGGGTATATGATTGTCTTCCTGGCTGACTCCTTACAAGATCTCCTGGGCTGCCTTTACATATTTTCCAGTTATAGCAGCTGCAGTTATACTAGGCTGTTTGACAGGACCCCCTCATTTGCATCATCTATTGAAGTCATAACTTCCTTTCGTTATACCCCTCCCCAATTCCATTACCTAAAATTATCATATTGACCAGAGAGTTAGGTTATTTGAATCTGCAGCTATTCTGCTCCACTGTTGAGAATATGCCTGCCAGTTAGAGGTCATATTTCATTCTCTGTTCTAGGATAGTTCACAGGATTGATAATTTTAAATCCACAATAACTTCACTGATACTAAAATAGTTTTTCCAGGCTTGTGCTGATACCACTCTTTAGTGTCTGGATCTTCTATTGATCAGGGTTTGTTTTATTATCACCTTTTTAGAGATTTAGTTTTATTCTTTTCAATAGTTGGTCATCCTGCTTTAATTGCATCTTATAAATACTGACAGTTATCTCTATCTAGTATTGTATTAAGAGCTACTGCATCACTGAAAGTTTGGCTTTGCAGGTAAGATATAAACCTGAAAATTTATCTCTCTTACTTGCTAAAGATCTCACAGCATTGTTTTGCAAGAATAATTTGTTACCATCAGTTTCTTGTATTAACTGCAGTTAGCTTAATTACATTCTCTCTCCCTAAATTCCTTCTGTAGTATCATTTTTGTAAGACATTTTTCACTTTCAGTCTTAAAACTGTTGTGCAACACTGCTTTATACTGTTAAACATCTACTGTATTCCACCCCAGTGGTGTTTCATTCACTGGTAGATGAAGAGCTTACTCTGTGCCTGATATATAACACCCTTTGGTATCCTTTGGGATAAATATAAATGCAACGTGTTATAACAAATCTGTAGTCACAGAGGGCTTCATGGTTGTCGCTATGTTGCAAGTCATAGCATTTTGGAACATCATAGGCAGCAGTGACAGAACAGTAGAATCAGCTTTTAAATACATCTGACTTTAGGAAAAAAGACTTTGTAGAAATAGGAATCATGGTATGCAGTTGAACAGCTGTTATCCCAATGTTTAGAAGATTTGCAAGATTTTCTTTCCCAATGCTTAGAAGAGTTTGCAAGATTTTCTGACAATACTGATTCTTACCATTCCCCTGACACAAAATTACTCTTGGTGTTCCCTGAGAGAAGGAAGTGCCTTGTGGACCATGGAAGAAAACAGATCTGCCAAATCCTCCTCCTTCTGAATACCTGAAATTTTTGTGAGCAAACTGGATGGCGAATGTTGTGCCTCTAAGTATTACACTTGGAAACTTCACGTTTTTCATTACTGCCGCAACAGCAGTGGCTCAGAAACTGGTTAAGCAGTGTTATACTACCCTGGTAATAAAAGGGAAAGATATTATAAGATGGTTGTTTGCCTTCAATGCTGCCTTTGATTTTCATAAGTAGTCTGAATTGGTGAACAGCATTCCTAAACCATGACACTGTGTTTCAGGGACAATGTGACACTTATTCCTTAGTCCATTGGAATTCATGTCACACTAGTGTGGTGAAGCATTCTAGGTAAAAAACTTACCTGTAAAATTGGAAAAAATTTGGGATATCTTAAATATGCAGGAATGACAACAACTGCTATGTCGGAAGATGGAACTACTTATAAATGTAAAACCTCTGCAATACAGTGAGACAAATCCATAAAGCCTGGTACTTATTAGGGACTATAGTTCATAAAGTTCTTTTGCTGCTGAATGAAATTTTCAACAGTCTTGCTAGTGATGTATTTCAATTATAAATGAGAAACTTAACTCCAGCTGCTTGAATAAATATTCTATCTTTCTTAAAACAGATCGTAAATTCATTTCAACATTCTTGCGCACTCTATAGCCTACAGTGTAGGACTTGTAAATCTACAAATATATGCAGCCTAGTTATGGCTTATGTGTCAGATGGGATCCAAAGAGAAAATAATGACAGCTTAAGTAGTACTGGAAAGCCAGTAATACACACACACCACTATTTATGTTAGGATTCAAATATGCCTATTAAACTGTTGATTAAAGTAGCTCAGGAGATGGCATACAGAGTGTTTGAGATAATAAATGCCAGATAAACTATTGGTAGATGAAAGGAAATGTGTAATAGGAAGGGAGGCAAAAGCACTGCTAAGTGTTACTTTGTTCCCAAGCTTAATGCACAGCAGAACTAAATGCATTTTATTTGTTACCATGGCCAAGTCTTCTTTGTCTTGTACAATAAAATGCTGCATTTAAATACATGCTATGATGTAATATGCTACAAATTTATAATACATCAAGGAGAATATAGTAGGCTGTTCAAAAGATAATAACCTTGATTTAAGGAATCTTTTGTTTTTTTAAGAGTTACAGGAAGGGAAAGCAGGGAGAAAAAATCCAGGAGCTTGGCAAAGACATTTTTCATTCTATTTTATAAGTCTTCCTTTTCCCTCATCTTTAAATATACTGACAGACAGACACTATGATACATTGATCCATATGTTATTTTTCGTCAGCCAACATAAAAGGATGGGAATTTACTGATGATTAAATCTTCAAAAGTAGTACTGGTTTAGAAGTTCAAGTGGATTTGGTGCAGCTTATTTGAACCATTTGGACTACATAGGTCTCTCTAATTAAAACTTAGAGTGAACTTTTTTATTTTCTTCTGGTAACTCCAGTCCTTTCCTACTGCATATATGACAGAAACAGTGGCTCTCATTTTCTCCTTAATTTTAAATGAACCAGGTTACAACTACTGCTATAGGAATAAGAATATGTACAATGAGTAAATTTTATAACCTAAAGAATAGGACAAGAAAAAAAGATTTTATGTTTTAAAAGTTATTCCTAAACACATATATATGACTATAGGCTTTATTTAGCAGGCTTTTTAACTAATTAAATATCCAAGAAGACATTGTTTTCTTTACTCCTTTTCCTGGCTTCCACCTAAGCACATCTAGCTACACACAGAGATGAGCATTGTATCTTAAAGGAGCATTCCTATCTTAAATGAAAAGTAGAATGAAATTTCGTGGATCTGCTTTCTCTTTATCTCTCTGCCATTAGGCAGAAGGCACCTTGGGGCCACTTACTAGTAATGAAGGGAAGAAACCATGGACTCCTTGGAGAAAGGATAATGGAGTTGCAAACAGACATAACTTAAGAGATTGCATGTCTTTATGGGAAAAAAAACCCTCTATGTATATTCTTAACATCTCATGGGCCTATAATTCATTATATAATGTATCTTGTCAAACAACTTCGTTGGATGTAATTCTTTCCAAAAGTGTTCTTCATGGAATTTCTTTATAAAAGCAGCCCCATACTTATGGCTGGTTTGTGCTCTTCTTAGCAGTATGTTAAATTAAAATTTGGTTTTAAGGCTTAATTCAGATTTAAGTAAAGCAACCCTTGTGATTACAATCTAAAGCAACATATTTCACTTTAACAATCCTATTTCCATCCTAAAAGATTCTAGGAATCCATGACATATAAAGTACTTGCACTTCAGTGAAATTATTTTTTTCTAAATGAAACATTATATTTTTTTAATGATGAATTAAACAAAATTAATGTAAACTGCAGAATTTCCTTGCACAACATTTTTGTTCTGAAGTTCAGAAACATGGCAAGAAGCTAGTCAGAGAATGCCAATCCTTTTGTTATTAAAACTAATCAGTCTTAGTATGATGGCTACAAAATTAAATCACAATTTACAATAAAATGTGTATAATTCATTATTAGAGTTACAGGATGTCCTTGTAAAGATCAGCATTCATAAAAATTATTTGTTTGTGGATAATGGAATATTGGTTCAACAAATGTCTTGTGATGCAAAGCTGAGACCTCAGGCTACAATACTATGTCAAAGACAATTTTGAAAGTAATGCTGTAGCTCATAATTTATTTTTAATAAATGATTCTAAGAAAGATAACTAATTAATGGACTTAGATAACTAATTAATGCACTTTCAATTAGTTGAGAAGAGATTCCTATTTTTAAACTACAAATGCAGAAGAATAAATTAATCAGAAGATGCAAATAAAGTTTAATAATTTTTTTCTCCTGACAAGTTTTGCAATTTTGAGCTCTTGAAGAAGAAAATTGAAATCAACATATCTGCTGTAAGAAAAAAAAAATCAGATGCCTCTTAGTATTAAAAGGCTGGGAAAATTACATTCTAACATATTTGAAAACCTCAGAAACTAGGAAGTCAAGAAATAATTCTTATTTTCTTTTTAAAAATCTTGAGAACATAATGAAATTCTTCATTATTGTGAGAAATTTGCAAAATCTAACCATGCTTCCTAAAAAAACCCTGTAATATTTACCTCCAATATCAGTTTCCCATGACACTTTCCGTCTCTCTTCATCATTTCATCATGCCTTGCTCCAAAAGTTCTCCCATTTTTCTAGAGTCATCCTACTCTTGCCAATGGACTATCTCTGCAACATGGGTTTTGTCTATTTGTATTCATTTCGACTTCCCTCAATTTTCCTCTACCTGACATTGATTTACTGGGGGACTATTCATTTATTTTTTCTTTCGAACCCCTGTGATAAGATGATTCAATATTACTGTTACACTGAGTGGTTCTTCTAATAATTTTATTTTCTGGGATTCTGCTGAAACCTCTTTAATATATATACCATATATATAATAAAGACAAATTTTTCTGGGTGTAAATATGGATGAAATCTCTCTCCATCCATCTTTTTACTTTAAAATTACAATTGAGCATCTGCGGAGTAGCAGAAAATCCTCTGGATTTTTTTTCTGAACCATAGTGCAAAAGGGAATTTTGAAGCAGAGGCGATATCAGGTTTATTGATGACCTATTTGCGTGCATGTGTGTGTGTGCGCGTGTGTGTGTGTGTGTGTGCGCGTGCATTGCTATTATATTTCTAGTGATTGTAGCTCTGGGTCCAACCACGCAGCTACAGAACATTTTACTACCAGGGACTAGGTGAGGAAAAGAACTTTCTTTTCTCTTTCAGTTCTAAAGGGATTCACAAGCTGAACTTCCAATTGTGAAGGCTGAACGCTGGTGGAAGTTTTGGGTTTTCAGGGAATATATTTTTAAGGGTCAGTCTCTACCCTTCTCTAAAAATTGTTAAGAAACCCACTGTTCATTTACAGCAGTGAGTCTTCCTGAGTAGGCTGGATTTTTTTCACCTGAGAATGTAATGCAAATTTGAACATGTATACAGATGCAAGGAGCAGCATTATCTCACTGGAGAAACAGAGTATCACATAGAGGCAACCTCTCTGAACAGTTCACCAGCAAGAACATTTCTGTCTTTTGACTTAAGTCAAAGCTTCACCTATAAATGAAAAAAAAAATTGTACCTATAAAGAGACTACTGAGGACACGCAAATATAAAATCTAAAGAAATCTCAAAAATCTCTATGAGGACTAAACTGGTAGTAATTGCATATTTTGGCAATTACCTAAAGCTTCCCACAGCAGCCAATCTTTCAGCCTGCATCCAGCCATAAGCAGACAGGCACTCAGCAATCCCAGCACCAAGTAATCATACAGTGAGAAATCAACTTGTGAGTGCAATGGGATGCTTTGCTTGGAATTGGATGACAAATTATGATGATCAACCAGAAGATAAACAATAACAAGTAGGTTTAATGACAACATTACAAGATTCATTGGCACCAATACTTTCATTGCTCACTGGCACAGTCCCCTGGATATGCTGCATTTCTTGTGCCAAATTGGAATCCCCTCCATAATTACTTTTCTCTCTCGGTTATGTTTATAATCTATTTTGCTGTCCAAAAAGTAAATTTTTAGTTCACCAACAAAAGAGAGGCATATTTTAAAACTTACTTTAGATCACATAATAAGACATAGACAGACACATTTTTAAAGAGTTTCTTATATTTCTTTCTGTTAAAAAACGTACATATACAGAGTTTTTAAAAGAAGAGAAAGTTTGAATTAGCGAATATGTTTGATATTGAAATCTCTATGCCAAAAATGGCACAAATCCAAGTGAGATGTGGCATAGTGTCCATGCAATTGCAGTTGGCCAGAAGCTTGGGGTGATACGTTGAGCTGCTTTCTTTGGAAGGGAGATCAAGGACTCAAGAGTGAAAAGATGCAGATGGCAGAAAAAGCTGGAGACAGCGCCCATATGACAATTTAGGGAGAACTGATGCATTAGTGCTTTTGGGCTTCATTTGGACTCCTAACCATGCTTCAGCTTAGTGCCCTGGCTCCACCAAATTGTTAAGCAAAAAAATCACCAACTACAAATGTGAGCATTATTATGAAACACAGATAAAGTTGAAATTGCTGACTATAAACATGCATACATCACTGCTTTATGTTTCGCAACATATGCTTGTAAAACTAACAATAAAGCCATACACAGTAAATACACAAAAAAATGAGGAAGAAAAGAAATCAAACATAAAAATTCCTTCTTAACTTTGGAGACTAGATGAGCACCCATCAAAACAACGTTTTTAGCTAAATTTTTCAGTAATGACTACATTAAACATTTTGCATGGAATCTCAAACGATTTGAAAGTTTAGTTCTTGAAAAGTTTCTCAACCTCAGTCTAAACCCATGGAATCTCACTAAGAGGGTGATGCTGATCAGAGCTGTGAGTCTGAACTTCCTTTTCTATTTTTCTGCTTGTTACTGCTTTTCTTATGTTTTTCTTGTCCTGGAAACCATAAGAGCCTTGGACCACTGTCATATTTATATTGTCTCTAACTTTTTGGGGTCAACACTGGCTGAGTTTTGGTTTATTTTTTGTGACCACTGTGGAATAGAATAACTTCAAGCTTGTCATCCGCCCAGCATATAACTAATAAAATGCTTGACTTTTCCTAATGTGCGTTTCATGGTATTTTATTGCAGAGTATACCAGATGCAATGAAATGCATCTATGAATAACAAGTCCTTCAAGAGAAGCTTGGTTCATATTTATAGCAAAAATATATATCCATATATATGGATTATTTTCTTTATTTATTTTCCTCTGGGAAACATCCATTGGGTATGCTGTGTTAACTGGGAAGCTGTTTGGTACTCAGGATATAAAATCAACTTACTCAACATAACTGATGTTCTCATTTATAAACACAAGGTGTCCACCTGTGTCCTTACACCAAAGAGTGTCTGTAAAGAAGGTTTTCTTGTATTAGCTTCATTTTCGAGGTTGCTCCTGAGAAATGATTCCAAATAAGTTAAAAATTAACTCATTAGAACAAAAAGAATTCAGAGTAAACCAACTCCTTCTTATCTCTGTCTCTTACCAGTAAGAGCATATTTGTAAGCATGCAACTTCTTGCTATTACCTTGAGTCTTTTCTAAGGATGATAAATGATTAAGACCTATGATCCTGAGCTACAGAAGACTGCTGTAACATTACAAAAAAAAATAAATGGCAAAAAATACTGGAATAATGAAAATGGAGATATTTAATGCATCAAGTTATAGGATAACAAAAAATGTTCTGTTATAAGCTGCAGTGTCTTTAGTTGAAAAGGAGAGGGCTGAAAAAAAAAGTGTACTAACTTACCAGAAGATGATTATGAGTTATAAATGTGATAAACCTGAGAAAAAGGTCAATATACTTCTGAGATGCTTGAGGCAAAGTGCAGATAGGAAAACAGAAGTGTTGTTGTACAACATCATCTGCAAGACCTTATGTGGAAGGCTGTGTGCACCTGTGATTACTGTCGTAAAAAAAGATGAGCTCAACCTGGAACAGACATGTTAAGTGCTATTAGGGTAACTGAGACATAGAGAGGCTGAAAAGAAATACACTTAAAGAGAAAATAAGAAAATTTTATTTGAGGGATATATCCCTGGAGCAAGCCATCCAGTTTTAGAAGAGCTCTTCAAATAATGAAAAAACAAAGACTGGCCTGTTTTATCATACATGCTTTGCTATCTACAGACAGGGGGTGTGTGTTACAGTGATGCACTTCACTCATAAGAGAGGAGCAATGATGTATTTTATGGTATAAACCAGTGTGTTAATGAAATTCAGTGTTAAATGTGATTATGGTTTAACAAGGCTCCATGGAAAGGTGTACTAGAGTATTGTAGTGGGTATGGATGCACTCGTGCTTATGGATAAAGCAGGAGAGCATACTTGTTTTTGTGAGATTGCATCTGTTTAATACTGATTTAAACAAGGGAAGCCAACCATGAACTTTTAAAGTTTGGAAGCATGTGCAAATGCTGTTCATAGTTATGTAAGGTCTGGCTGGTCATGTCTTTATTTGCTCATATATTGATTTTATTTTTGTATATATTACTGTTGATATTTCTTGAATACAGAATTCGTATACTTCATGAAATGGTAAGGAGTTAAAAAGTTAATATGATTCATGTATAGATCAGCAATTTTCAAAGGAACTTGAAACCATTATAAATGATGCTAATTTAACTAAACTCACCAGGATAATTTTCCTCCCTTTGCAAAAGACTGAGTTTTGCATTCGATTATGTTAAATGACACAGAATAGATCTAATGTTAAAATATGGAGCACAGTCCAAGTAAATAGTTTCAGTAAGTTTTCATTATAAAGAAATAATGATAATAACAGTAAAAACTGATGCTCTACATACTACAATTCATAAATAATTGAATTTCCAGACTTTTCACCTGACATAAATTATCTTAGAAAGTGATCAGCAAGAGCACCAAATACTAATTTAATTAATGAATACCAGAAAATAAACTGAATTGTAATATTTTGGAAAGTAAGAACAAAGATAGAACAGTTTCTGCATATTGCAATTAGTTTTGATAATAACATACATGATATTGAAATACTGGCTTAGCCTCCTCTTGTTCCATACATTTATCTTATTTTATACACAGATAAAATTTGATATACCTTCACCGATATTTTTTTACTGCAACTTACTAGCCCTGAAGTAACACCTGGAAGTTTACCCAAATAATCTTCAAATAAGGGCACATTAATGTTAAGTGCTCAGTAAAATATACAAATATGGTTCATACTGTTAGTTAACAAGAATATTAAATGCACCTTTTTTTCTACCACTTCAGACAATGATTTTGGGAATCTGTGAACTGAACAGCTGTTACACTGAAATGCTGCATCAGCAGCATTGGCCATCAGGTAACAAAGCCTTGCCTTTGCGATCATCACCAACTGCAGCTGCAAACAGAAAATGTTAAATTACTGACAGTATGCAACAGATAATTGAAAATGAGCTCTTACACAATTGTGCCTTTCAAAGGGTTCTCCTCTGACAAATATGTAGTTTGGCTGACAACTGCTCTTTCAACATTAACAGCTTTGTTTCAGTTATAAAGAAAAAAAGCACCTAAATCACCTATCTTCATGTACAAATGCCTTTTAGTGCACTTGAATTCGTGAGAGGAAGCCATGAACTCCTGTACTGAAATCTCAGTTTTATCAGTATGATATAAACTAGCTAAGTAAAATTATGTTTGATTTTAGATTTCCAGTTAGAAAAGCTAATAAATATAGGTGCTCTTAATTAAGTACAGTCTCATTAAGGAGTGGATTAGAATAGCATTTGGCATGTCTAGAAAAGGGATTTCTGTTACAGGGTTTAATTAGAAGTGCTATCTTTGTAATAAAATGAGAGAACTGAGTAAGATATTTGCTATTCATACAAAACAATGCCCTTAACAGATCAATGACTACAAATAAAAATTATTAAAATCAGAAAATGAAAAAATTATGATATCCCTCACTCTGTCCTTTTTTTCACATTCATTAGGATTCAATATGCAGTAAGGGAACTGCATGCTACTCAGCTAAATCCTTATCTTTATGAGTGTGTAAATGGGAAAACACAAAACACCTGCCATTTATCTCTGCAACTAATTTGCTGCTAGCTACCCAAAGACATCATTAAATATGAATTTTACTTACTTTCTCAGTCATATTTTTCTTTTTTTTTAATTCTCTTGCTAAAAGTAAAAATAAAAAAAATATAACAGCATTTTTAAATTCTCTGAGACAGTTAAAATATATCAGTGTATGGGCATGCTAATTATTCCCATTTTCCCAGCTGAAACATAGGTTTGTAGTTGCTTTTAATGTACTCCTAAATGCCGTGCGCTAAATGTTAAAGCAACAATTCTCTTCCACTGTAAAAAAGATGGGAAAATGCTTTTTTGTAAATCATTTGCAATTTAGTTAGATTAAACTCTCCTTTATTCCTGTAGTTAAGCATCATTTCAAGTATTTATTGTGAGACAAAGAGTTGCATACTGAGAAAAAAAATCCAGGAGATAGTACAGAAAGGAAGAAAAAAAAAAGATCTTGAACAATTTTGTCTGGTGAATTATGGCCAGTCAGATTCTTGTCCCTGATTCTCTTCTTAGAAGAGTGCAGCTTTTACTGTTTTAGTTAGCACAGGACCACAGAATAGTTGGGCTTGGAAGGTACCTCTGGAGATCACCTAGTCCAACCCCATTGCTGAAGCAGGTTCACCCTAAAGCAGGTTGTACAGGGCTGTGTCCAGGTGGGATTGAATATTTACAGAGATGAAGACTCCACAACCTCCCTGGGCAGCTTGTTCTAGTGCTCTGGCACGCCCAAAGTAAAGACTTTTCTCCTCATATTTAGATGAAGCATCCTGTGCTGCACTTTTTTGCCCATTGTCCCTCATTCTGTATCTGGGCACCACTGGAAAGAGACTGGCTGTACCCTCATGACACCTGCCCTTCAGATATTTGTGTACATTGAAAGGATCTCTGCTCAGTCATCTCTTCCTGAGGCTGAACAGGTCCTTCTAAGAGAGATGCTCCAGTCCCTTAACCATCCCTGTAGCCCTCCACTGGACCTGCTCCAGGAGCTCCAAGTCTCTCTTGTCCTGAGGAGCCCAGAGCTGGGCACAGCACTCCAGGCCTGAGTAGATGTGCCTCACCAGGGCTGAGTAGAGGGGCAGGATCACCACCCTCAACCTACTGGCAATTGTTCTTCTAATGCACCCCAGGATAAGGGTGCACAAGGGTCCACCATGACCCATTCCCTGCAGAGCTAATCTCCAGCAGCTCAGCTCCCAGTCTGTCCTGGTGCATGACTTTATTCTTCTCCAGGTGCAGGAACCTTCATTTGCATTTCTTGAACTTCTTTAGATTCCTCTTTGTCCCAGTCTCCAACCTGTCCTGATTCTCCTGATTGGCAGCCCGCCTTCTGGTACCTTACCTCCAAGCAGTACAGATTTCACTTGGTGTTACTAGGCTTAGTGTGGTGTATCTGTGAGGATAAATGAGCTGTGGTGATACCTTAAACCAAGTAAACCTAAGTCATTCTGTATTCATACATCAATGTTTGCTTTGAATTGGCAGCTCTTGTCAGTTCCTTCTGAGAGTCTGGCAGAGCTGGAATTATTAGAACTATCTGTGGTACCATTGCTTCTAGACTTCACTATTATTTTAATGAATGCAGTAAAATCTAGTTCTAATCAACTTGTAGTGCTGTTCCATTAGAATAGAACCACTATTAGAGAAAGGTAATTTAAATCTATTTTTGGTATCTTCATACTAAATAGCATTCAGAAAAATTACATCGTTTGAGGCCTGTAATAGACAGGGGGGAGGAATAAACCTTGGAGGGAGCAATAAACACCAGAGAACTAGGTCTGGCAATAGAAAAATTGAATGAGAAGAATTTTATTTTGACCTACAAAATTTAATTTAAATTACTGCATGAATTTCAATGCCCGTGGTTCAAAAAGGTTTTCTCTTTTATGATATGAAATCTTAGTCTTATTAACATGTTTTCTACTGTCCTTTCCACACGTTTAAATGCAATACTGTTCAAAACCAAAACCATTTAAAAGAAGGATTTTTTTTCAAACTAAACATCATTTGGTTTTGAAATGTCTCAACTTTCTAATGTCATAACTTTTCAAACAATTATTCAGTTTGTTTTTCTCAAATAAACTGAAATATAAAACTAAAAGTGAAATGGTTTGTTGGGTATTTTTTTGCAAATTATGTTAAAAGAAAACAAAATTAAAAGACTGGTTTAGTTTGCTATCGTCCTACCTCCTGACTTCTGTATATAAGTGTACTTGTAATTTAGGATTCACTCAAAACAAATTGGTTATTTGGCAATGTCTGTTACAGAAAGTATGTTTTTTTAAAGCATGAGATATATCAAAAAGATGTAGTGAAGATCTCAGAAGAATATTAGATCACCCAGATAGCTGAACACAAACAAATACAGCATATTTTCTATACTATCTATTTTGGAGTCGTGTTTAGTCTAAAAGTCTATAGCAGGTTTAAAACTACTTCACAGAATCAAAACGATTAATGAGGAGTTTTTAGTCCTAAGGAACTATGCATTTCCAGTGAAAAGATGTTTTGTTGAAAAGTTCCAAATAGTCACATTTGTTCATCCATATTATTTTAATTATATTTTATTTGTTCATCTGCCTGTAATTTCCTTCCAAGTGTTTCAAAAGACATATTTAAGTAAAGCTTTCAAATATGTGGCTACAAGAGATTCCTCAATCATTTTTGACAGAGCAAGCCAGGATTTTTTTTCATGTGGGACTTAAGAATACAGAAAGTAGAAAAAAAAGAGTTTTCATATGCAAGGCTTCATGTTTTTCAGGGTAAATTAGAAAAACTTTTTTCCCTGGAGCTGGGTCCTTTAGCCCTTGGTTTCAGACAATGCTTCAAGCTAGTCTCTTAGGTTAATTTCCCAGAAAGTGGAAGTGCAAGTTGAAGAAACAGTCTTTACAACTGGTCAGGAAAATAAGCTCAGACAGTAACAAGCAAACTCCTGCATACACAGTGTCTAATCCTGGTCTCCTCAAGCGACTTCCAATTTTTCTTTGGCTTCACTGAAATACACAGTGCAAACTCAGCTTTATAAAGAATTTAGAGACGGTCCAAGAACTTTTTTTTTAAACCAAAGGATTTCATAAGCAGAACTTTTATCCTGGGCTGGCTGTTTCAATAAGACTTATATGTATAAAGACTTTCTGTGCTGAAGATAGTCCCTAAATGTATAATCCCTGCTGAGCAAGCTGGTATGGGGAAGCTGCCACCCTGTCTGTAGTTCTCAGCAGGCATGCAATTTAAACACTGGGGAGTTTAGGTACTCTTTGTAACACTGTGCATTCTCCTCCAAAGAGCTTAGAAGTGCAAAGCCAGTGAATGTAACCTGTCTTCTGTTAATACTGCACTTTGGTGTGCTTCAATTGCATTTTACTTTTCTTCCCTTGTTTTATCTTCAAAAAAGTGAAGAAGTAAATCCCTGTGAATACAAGAAAGCTTCTTTTTCATAGCCAAATAGGCCATTGAATAACAAAGGTTTGAAGTAAATTTCTAAAAATGTATCCTGCCAGAATTTGCCAGAACACTTCAAAGTGAGGCAAAATTACTCTTTACATGCTGTTCAGAAACAGATACTAAAAAATAAAAACTCCTTTTTCAAAACTCCTGTTTCTCTGCAGAGGTAGTTGAAAGTGATGAAATTGTGTTATCTAGTGAAGAAGAAATTAGCAACAATTGTAATTGAATATTTACCATGTTGTCATTAGAAAATACAATAGAGTTGTTTCTGTTAAACATGTTAATCTTACTGTTTTCAGTACACACAGGTATTGTAAAAACCCACATATTATTTCTTTGTTGGGAAACCATAACAAAATCATAATCATTTTTTTATTTGTTTCTTCTTTTCTTAGGAGGGAAAATACCCTGAAATGTGAGATTCTAAAGTAAATTACACTTATTTGGAGATAGCTCTTTAATTTTTAATATGACTTACAGTAAATCTTTTTAATCACCCTATAAATGTCTAAATAAAGACAGTGTCCCACTAGAGTTTGCTAGCCAAAATGTAATTAAACTTACCATATTTCATTTTTTCAGTTTGCTTATTCAGTGTCCATTGATTTCAGACTGAGCCATCACCTCTGGACAATTTCTCTGTGCTTAGCTAAGAATAAATTGAGGTTTTCTTGGGATAGATCAGCAGCAAAGGAATCAATGAGATCTTGATGCTTGAGACTGGAGTTTGCAAGTGGGAAATGCTATTATTGCTGGTTGCTTATTATTAGAATATTTTTCTAGCCCATGTATTATATTAACAGCATGGATTAGATGCAAGGATTCTGAGTTAAGTTCTAGGATGCACAGAATTCCAGGCTTCTAGACAACTGGGCTTCTGCTTCAAAAGATGAAGATATGGTGTACTGTATTTGGTGATACAACTGTAAACAGCAAACATGTAGTAGTTAATTCAACTTTTCTTTAGAAAATTGAGGTAGATTAGATTTTTGTTTTGCTTTTTCCAAACACTTTCAGATTTGTGCTGGCTTTTTTCAAATTTGCTTTTTTTTCAGTAAGTCCATATTATTATTTACATTGACACTAGTTTACATTTCATTTATTTTTGAAGCAGATATATTTGTGTTGCTTGCCATATGCCAGATTCCAGAACAAAGGTTCAACTATCACAAAACAGTGATGTGTTTATAGTTATACAAGTGGCACAATTTATCATGCTGCAAAAAGAGGAAAATTGCTAACCTTCAGTAAGGCAGCAGGAAGATTGCAACCATATATGCCACCATAAATACCACCATAAAACAAATCAGTAAGTCTTTTTCATAACTAAAAACAAGAGCAGAAAACTGAATTATTGTACAGTCCAGATGTTAGTATTAGAGGATTATTAGATAAAGGCCTGTTCAGTTTTTAAAAATTGAACAAAAATTAGCAATGTTGTCAAAAATAACAAGATATCACAACCTTGCTTGAACTTTTACATGCTTTTTTAATTAAGAAAGAATAAAATACCAATTTGATTTCAAAATAAATAGTTAAGGAAGCATGGATGGAAATCCAGTACAAATTTCAATTGGTAGGTCTGTCCATGTGCATCACCAGATTCTTGTGGAAACATAGGACACAGAAAAATAGCTGCAAGACAGAGCTCTAAATCTATATCTATTCATGATCCTTCCCTTTTTACAGAAGCTTTAAAGCCTACTAGGTTATTTCCTGATCTCGAATGCTGCTAACTGACTTCCAGCTATAGTCAGTCACATTGGCTATGTAGCTTAGACATCCTCTTAAATCTGGGATTTTACAAAATAATTTCAATCAGGATATTTACCCAACTAATCTTCATTCCTAAGTAATTTCTAGTGTATAAAATTTCTTTCAATTTTCACTTGCAAGCAGGATTCTCAACCTCTTCTGAACTACCTATGTCGTGATCCATTATAAGAAGGGGTGACTGCTTTTGAAAATAGGACTTCCGACCTGAATTGAGCAACTCTAACTCATGATTAGAAGGTGCTAGCAATCCTGCTTATGCACTGACAGTTATTGCAGTCAATAGACAAGGGGGGAGGGGAAAAGAACAGCTTGAAGCATCCATATTCTGCTCTCACTGACATGAACATGCCTTTGAGTGATGTGCAGGAAGGCAATTTTAATATATGATGCTCAAATAACGTCACTAACATATGCTGTGCCAGCAGCAAATAGATTGTAGCAGAGCCTCTTTCATCTTTCTTCCATCCTGACATTACAGATGACAATTTTTAAATGTTGAACGCTGGCACAATTCTAGATAATCATACACAGAGTCACAGAAAGCAACCACAACACACAAAACTCATCATGTCTGCAACAGTGAGCACATTCCACCCCCGTGCGGATTAACTTCTGATAACAGTGTTATCTCTGCCTCAGGTATGCGATTTATCTGGATACACACAGTAAAAATTTTGCTGCAGGCCAGCAGTCTGAGTTGCCAAGGATTGGGAAAAGCAACCTGTTCTCATAAAAACAGATGAGAAGCTTCATCCTGTTTTACAAAGCCTCATGGTAATTGCATTTGATACCGGACAGTGAGCATCTCTGTGATGACTTCAGTTTTTCTTTAACATAGGGGATTCCCCATGGGATTTCCCCCAGAAGATTTTTGTATTCAATGGACTAAAGATGTAGTGTTGTGCTTCAGTTGCTATGTCCATATCAAATGGAGAGAACGGCAGTTTGACATGATTGTTACTGTCGCTTGCAGAAATGCGCAAAACAAAAGTTTATCTGTTAAAAAAATTGCAGGAAAAATAAACAAACATAAAACTATCCAAAAACAAAACAAAAAATTCAAACTTCAGAAAACTGAAGCATTTCAGTAGATTCTGGTCTTCACCATCATTGTTACTATGCCTTTTGCAGCCACAAATGAGAGCTTGAAATATTGTGATAAGCTATTCATCTGTGGTTTTCCATTTCAGCTCAAAAATTAAAATGTTTTCATTATCATTACTTCCATTCAGGCAAGTAATCCTTATGCTGGGATAATCTGGCTTCTCTGTTTCTACCCTTGCTTGAGCTGGGGCCCAGAGCATAATATCTGGGGGTTGTTATGCCCATCTGGGAAACTTCTCCCACTCTACCTCAGCACGGGGTAAATGAAATACAAAGAAATTTAAGGGAGGGTGAGAAGTCAATATAAGTCTCTTTCCTACACAGGAATTAAATAATCAAAAAAATCCAATGGTGAACTAAGCTGATGAGTTGCATGGCTCCTACTCCCTGCGGAGCATGTGCAGCCCATTCCTTGGATGCCTCTCAACAACCTGGAGGTTTCTTCCATTAGCCTGGCAAATGTATCTCCCCTTTCTAGTCAGTTGGCAGCCTGTTCTATCTCTGTCTGTAACACATTTGAGCTGGAGTTATTCCATCCACCTGCACAGAAAAATGGAAGGGGAAAAGAGAAGGTTCTCACTCAGTCATTCAAGAGCCACTATGTCCAGCTTTCCTAATAGAGAAACAGTTGCCTGAGATGTGGGAGAGTGAGGGTTTTAAATGGTTTGTTGCTTTGCAGCAATCTCATCTACTAGCATGATTGCTCAGCCTCCTCCTGTGGCTGAAAGCAGTGAGGAGATAGATGATGGTTTGATTCTTTCTCATAACTTTGAAATTATTTTTTTTAATTCCCTAACTACTTATTATCTTTACATTTTTTATCAAATGTCAAAACCCCAGAAATTCCTGACAGCCATCAGTTTGTGTCCCTAATTGCTTGCTTCCCTGTCTGAAGCTTTCTTACTATAATTACAGTCTTCTGACATTAAATTTTGCAATTACTTATATTTCTTCTCTTGGCATTAATAAGTAATGGCTGTATATTCTGAATACAATTATAATTGACTATTTTCAAATTATGCAGTCTCACCTATCTTAGTGAAGTGTGGAACAAAAGATGATTTCCTAGAGCTCATGCAACTCTTCAGGCCAAAGGTTTTTTCTGATGCATACCCGTGAAATCTCATTAACAAGACTGCCACATCTTCTAATTCTGTGGTTCTCTTTATCAAGGGAGTTTTAGAGACTTATTTTTCAAGAAAACTTCCAAAATCACCTCTAGGAAAATAATAAGACATCAGTCACCATCTGAAAATTCAGTCTGTTGAACTACATTAATTTTTTTGAAGACTGATATATTGATCAGGATTCATTGACTTGGGGAAGAAAATAAATTATTCAGAATCTTTAGAACTAACACTAAAACCCTACTCAAAACAAACAACCAACCTCTTTCCCCACCTATTTTTCTGTCCCCCAGCTAAAACACCATGCAAATAAAAATGTGATGAAAAAAGAAGCTTAAGAAGAAAATCTAAATTGTAACATTTTTAGGAAAGAAAATTAAGGCTACTCAGGAAATCATAGTTTCTTAGCTCCAGTTAACGTGAAATAACCACATATCCTTGGGTTTGTTCTCTGTCTGACAGTTAAAATGAAAGACTGATGGTAACAAGGGAGTCAGAAGGTAATTTGGCCCCCCACCACTTATGGACTATACCTGCTGGAGAATTTCCAGGTAATGCCTAGTAATCTCTGAATCAAATAAAAAGCTATGCCGCCTCAGAGAAACATTAAGTGGGAAATTAATTTGTGTATTACTATAAAGAAAATGCTGCATATAACCACTAGCATAAAAAGCAGATTTTAGCTTTTTTAATTTTTTTTAATGGAAATTCTTCAATGCTTTTAAATATAAGCATTCAAAAGTAAAATTTTAAACCAAACTTTCATTTGTTGATTTGAATTACAGTAGCTTAATCATTATCTTTATAATTTGCACCTTCTTAACAGTTCCTTTCATTGTGATTTTATCCAAAAGAGGAAATTCATAAGACTATTCATATTGTCACATTCAGCCTCAAATCTGGAAATTTGTTCCACAGTCACTGAAATCCAGAAAAGAATGATTCAAAGAAGCTACTCTGTGAATTAAATACTACTTATTCATACTTCCCAGACAGACAGAAACATTCTGGTGTGGGACAGCCATGATTGACTGCCTTGAATGCCTGTGAGAGATATGTTATGGAATGACATCTTACAAACTTCTTAGCATTGCATTATTAGTTGAGCAGAAAGAAAACTGTACAGAACGTTTTTCTTTTCTTTCTTCTTCCTACCATTCTCAGTTTACTACCATAAAAAAAAATCAAGGCATTAGAGGTTGGCTTTTTGATATGTAATATCATATTTTAATTAATATCTATTTTCACAAATTTAAAATTTGTAAAAATTACAAATTTTATTTGGGAAAATCAAATACAGAAAAAATATATATTTCCAGTAAATTAAGTATACTTTTTTTTTGTTATTTCAATGAGACATTTTTATTAATGAGAATATGATAGTATTTAAAGCAAGCAATAAATACAAGCAAGTTCAGTTACAGCTGTTAAAAAACCAGCTACAGTTATGGACATACAGAACTAGCCACTCTTTCTTAGTCATTCATTTGGGTGGACCATTTGGGTTCTTTCCTCTCCATAGATGTTGCAGTAGTGCTATTTACAAATATCTATGTAGCTAAGAGCAACTACAGAACAAAATTTCAGTTCCCAAAATAATTATGGTTCTCTGAAACATGTGATCCATCCAAAAATCTCAATTAATTTATACCCTGAGTTGGTTTATTTTGTTTATCTACAGAAATCCTTTTATAAAGAGAAAAAGAATAATCTGGTTACAAGAAATGAGCTACTGCTAGAGGAGCACATGGAAATGGTTTTCAAAAAGAAGAGTTCTGTTTGAGTCAGAAGATTGCTTACCTGTTACCATTCTAGAATTCTGCTCCTAAGTTTCATCACTTTCTCCACTTCCACCAGCAGAAATGTTAATTGGGAAATGTAATGAGGGGATGGAAATACCCTGTTGGGTTCTAGTTTAATCTCTTGTTACTCTGAATATGCACTTGTTTAAACATTCATTGCATATTAGCTCTTTTTTTTCCTCCCTTCTTTTGCACATATATTTGACTCTGATTTTCTTGAATTTATAACTGTTAGCCTGGAGAGCACTTTACATGTTTCAAGGTTACTGACATCGTATCTCCATTCATCTTAACATGTTCCCTTTTCAGTATGCCTTCCCTGAAAGCCTGCCTCAGAGTTTGTGCAAAATAAGCATTTCCCTGGAAATACAGATGTAACTGGTCTGTACTACTCAGGAACCTTTCTTCCACTCACATTTTTAAAATGAAGCATAAATCTGTCACTGCATTTCACAAGGAGGCAAAAGAGCTTATGCATATGAGGCTTGCTGTAAAACTATGAACTCCTCTAGACACTGAGATTTCTCTTGTTGCTGATAAGCTTAGGTGGACATTAATTTTTGCACATGAAAATTGGTATGTCTATGTATTTACGGAAATCCACAGCTTTGATTAGCCAGAGGCTAAGCTTAATGATCACAGCATGGATCCAGAGTCCTCATTTCGTTCAGTCCTAGGGTACTTATTTTTGATTTAATCATTAGAATTTCTTTTGATAGGGACATAAACATAAAATTTGGCAGGTATTTCCTCTTAGTCTCAATTTGAAAACAGACTGAACAGCTAGCAAACTGCAGTCTCCCAAACTGCAACTCTATGTGTTAAAAAGTCTCTCTGAGATCAGATCATCTAATTAATTCAGGTAAAAACTAACTCACATCCAGATAACATAACAGCAGCATATCTAGGAATCTGAGTTTAAGCCATTTAAGTTATATTTGCATTGTCTTCTTACTTGAAGAATGAAGATAATAGCTCTATTTTACCACTCCTGTGCAATAAAGCATTCTAACACTGCTTTTGAACAGGTCTCAATTACTGGAAAAGTTGCACTATGAGGGCATCAGGAGCTCTTGTGAGAAAATAACTGCTTAACTGTCTTCTATGATTAGGAGTTGTGGGGCAGAAAGATAATTTTCATCCTCTTTTGCATAGCCTTGAGGACATTGCAATTACTTACAGTAGAACAACACAGCCCGGGCTCTTCCGGCAAGCCTGGCGCTGTGTAATGGACAGCAGCAAACAAATTGCAACAAACAAGCAAACAAAGAGCTGTGTGAGACAGTCTCTATTAAAAAGATAAAAGGAAGGGGTGGAAAGGAACAGGCATTAGAGGAACTGTTGTTTACCAACGAAAAACCATGTTGTTTTCTTGTGACTCATTTTATGAGAAATAAAGCACAAAGAAAAGTAAACTGGACTTGGCAGTGCTCAGCACAGGACTTGTCTATAAACTCTGTGCCTCAGGTATGGTTCTTCCTGAGCTTTGAGAAAAAGGATACATTTATTTATTAATAATAACAAATTAAGCAAAACCAGATTTTTTTTTCCTATAGATTTTCCTTTCTTGAACTGTGTAGGAGAGTGTGCTGGTACATGGAGAGACATGTGGAAGACTGGGCACTATCATATTGCACTCATTAAACAGTGCATGTTTTACTTGTTGGCATGCTGTGAAGCAACAAAAGAAATTACACATTATGGATTGGAATAATGGTATCTGCGGAACGGTACAAGGCTACCTAACAAGACAAGATGCCTCAGCGCCACTGCTTCAATTTTCAGTTTAATATATTCAGTATACCTTTCCTCTTGAATATTAAGTGCATCAAGTCTTTTGTCTAATTCAGCTCTTGCATTCCTCTTGTGCCAACAATAAGCTGGAATTTTATTACAAGAGTTACATCAGTTCCCATGTCACCTATGTTTCCCTATTGCCTGGGCATTTCTCTACATGTCCCCCCACCTGAGCTTGGTTGATTCTTGAGTTTCTGCCATGTTATATAGATTGCACAGGTGGTTTAATAGCATGACCTGAAATGAAAGGTTGAAGAGAGAGCCTTGTTCATTCAGCTATTAGCTGGGGATAGGATTTATTCACCTTGTTTCTCTTGTGAATATTAATCTCATTAGAGTTCCAGTCTGGAACTCCTGCTATGGGAAAATTGCATTTAGAAAAAGTTTCTTATGAATTGTTAATTATTAGCTAAACTCTCCTATCTCCTTTTCTTTTTCATATTTTTAACAGACCTAATAGCACATAATAGGATAAGTTGCTAGCATTGTTATGCTTTACTAAACTCTTAAACAACAATTTCAGTTCTAGATTTTCCTTTTGGTATCTCTTATTAAGTTAACATTTCAGAATAAATCATAATGTAGCATTTCTCATTTCTGAAATTTTACATCTTTCTCAATATAGGTATTTTTTTCTTTGTTTTCAGCTATGACTGGAAAGTACAAGGCTATGTACTTTTGGATCTTGACTGCAGCTTTCCTATTTGCTTGTCAAAACTTGTGTGTTGTTTGTTTGTTTACAGTTTGGTGTTTATTTGTTTGTTTTAACTGGGAGGTACTAAACAATTTTATCACAGTTCCATGCTGCATTTTGTTTGTTAATATGTTGACAGTGGGGAGCTTCTGCATGACTCCCTCTGCTGTGAATCCTCATTCACATAATTGGCATTTCTTGACAGTAAATCAAAACAATCTCTAATTTGTTGGCTTTTTTCCTTTAATCTGATGCCAACCAAATGCACAGGGCCTAGTCAGTTCTGATGCATTTTTCATATCCCAGAAAAAGTGTTTGTCTGCTGACGTTTACCACCCATGCTCTGCTCTCACAAAGCAGGTTTGTCCTTGTACAGACTTACAATACAATTGAAATTTCTTTTGTTCTGTTCATACATCCCAGAAATTCAGAGGGTCTCTAATACCACAACATTACTTGAAGAGAACATCTAAGATTTTATTTCTCTGATAAAGGAGCCTGAACCAGAATCTGCTTTGTCCAAACAATAGAAGGTGGCTTTTATCCTGAATACATTTAATGGCAAATCTGAGTCCTGCAAAGCTGAAAAAACAATTAAATTCTGCATAGCTTGAAAACAAATTTATTATTTCCTGGCTGTAGTTAACTTGCTAGGAAAATTGTGACATCAGTAGGGTCAGGATTTATTTTCAATGATAGATCTTGGTGTTTTAAGCTTCAGTATTCCCTTTTCTATCTTTTGTACTTAGCATGTCAAATTTTCAAGATGCTTCAAACTCTCACAAAAATTTATTCAAAAAATACAGACATGCTAGAAAATCTCAGGCTGGAAGTTGCAAACAAGTAGTAATGTTTGCTAAACTCAGCTTCTGCTCTGAATCTGCTACAACTTTTAACTGCTTCAAACTAATCACTGTTATAGTAACCTTAGTAGTCTTTTACAAAGGGTAAAGAGGCAAAGACAGGGATAGGACAAAGAAAAAGGATTCCCATTATGCAATACAATCAGGAGCACCTGTCCTGTTATTCATTAATTCCATTGAGCAGGCAGCTGAATATTTTCAGCATCCTGCTGAGGCAGGGGGAAAAAAGGAGAGCAGTTGACTGACTACAAATTGGAAAAAACAACAAAATATGAAGTCCCTCATTTTCTTACTCAGGCATTGGATTATGCTGGATTATGCTGTTCCCCTTTTAGAAATGCTGGTTTCCTTGTGTTTCTGTTTAAATAATATATTTTTACCTTCATTATAAATAAAATATTATTGGAATGGTGTATTCCAAAGAGTACAGCTTATACTATTGTTTCTGCAAGGTTAAATTACTGAAGTAATTTAAAGTACTGAAGTATTGCTGAACCCCTTTGTTTTGTAAGTTTATAATTTTGGAGAGATCATTCAAGTTAGAAATCATCCTGGCCGTATTTGACAACTGATGGTTTATATAAATGTATTTTATTTTATTTGGGTTTTTGTCCCCCTTCCACCCATTTTTTTTTTCTGTTCCAAATTTCTCTGTGCTTTATTTCTGACAGGTAATTTTATAGCACGGTGAAATTTTACTTGGACCTGTCTGATTTCTTGCAGCTGTGGAAGTCCCTTTTCCTAATTCACACACCTGTTAGTAATTAAGGGTCATGAGCTGGATCTCACCCTCACTGTCGTCTTCTGACCTGTGCTAACAGGGACTAGAAAAGTTATTTCCAAGGTTTTATTGGGTTGCTCAAATGGAAATTCTGAAAACATCTGATCATAGATGTCTCCTACAGACAAATCCTCTACTGTTGGGGAATACTTTAGGTAATCACGCTTCCTCAGATTATGTTCAGTTCTACTCTCATCCCTCAAGGGATAGGCATGGGTGAGGAATATGGATTGGAACAATGGCTTCTGAAAACTGGGGCAGCACAAAGATCTTGTGAACAGGTTTTCCTCCGTTGAGCAGAGGAAAACAGGTGCATGCTATTGTGGCCTAAGCTTTAGTGGTATTTTCCACTAACATCTTTATCAGTGGGAGGTACGAGCGAGCCTCCATGGAGTGCTGGGTTTTGCCTCTTACCCAGATCCTGTGTTGCAGGAGATATGCAGGGAGCACTCATGGTCTTTGATTTTGGTATGTGACAGAAGAAGCTTTAATCCACAATTTAAGATGGGTTAACAGCCCAACTAGTTAGGGCTTTCTGTAACTTGTCAAAATATTTGCAAAAAGAGGTTGGCATGCTATATTTGATTTCCAAAGTTATTTTTTAAAATTTAAGGTCAAACATGCTATGCTGCTGTGGCATAAGACAGATGGTTTTCCTCATCAATTTTTGGCTGGTGAAAAACAAATAAAGGACAGAAACAATCTTAGCCATGAGATCATCCATAGAAATCTGCATTGGGACCCCTGCTCTTCAAGTTTAAAATAGTCAAACCCAGAGGCTACTGACCATGAAGTGAAACAGGAATATTTCAAAGCACTAAATGAATTAGTGATAAAACGGCAGACAAAATCAACTGCGAATTGACTGCATGTGGAGAAAAAATCTCTTATGAAATGCATACTGTTATGGCTCTGAACAATGTATTGATACTCAAGAAGGGGATTTGGAACTCATGGATAGTTCTCTGAAAATGTCAATCAATATACATTTGTAGTCAAAAGAAATGGATGTTGAGGCTTACTTGGAAAAACTGTTGACAAAAAAAAAGTCACTCTTTAAATCCTTTATATACTGCTAATGATAAACCCTGTGAAAGTTTAGTATCTCCTAATGTTCATTTTAAAAGAGCTAATTTGACTTAGGAAAAATACAGGAAAAAAGCAAAGGATATCCAAAAGAGAAAATTATATTGACCTAGGGAAAACCATATATATTTGATTCTTCACTTTGCAAAAGGCATGAAGCGAGATATGAATAATATGGAGAAGGTGAAGAGAGAATACCTATACAGTTCCCCTTAAGACTGAAACTGGCAGGCACCTCACTAAATTACCAGGTATTTAATTAAAAATAAGCAAAAGAGAAGGGGTTTTTCATCCTCCATCACTCAGCTACACAGTAGAACAGTGTTATAACGTGTAAAAAAAAAAATTAAGAAAACCCACATAACTAGCCAAACTCATAAAGCACAAATCCAGCAACTGTTCCTTTGTTGTTTTGCAGGTTGTGCTCTTCCACAGTTGCATCCTCAGAAGTGTTCAGCCTAGTTTTTGCCCAAAGGAGATTATAGTCTCTACTGAAAGTTTATTCTGTGTCAGAAATCTGTCAAAGACCATATTCACTGCTTTGAGAAATCAATTTCATACATAAATTTAAAAAAGTTTCTCTTGCAGAAAACAAATGCAAAAAAGTATTCTCTTCAGGCTAAGTTTAAATCTTACTTTTAATGGGTCCTAAAGCCCTTAAGAAAGATTCATCTGCTGTTTCTTCACTCCAGAATGTCGTGAATGTTAATTGGCTTCTTGGTGGATGTCAGCCTGGTACCACTGAAGTGTCATATATAGTTTTCATTCATCTTATACCAAATTATGCATACAAGCACTTGCCTTACATTAAAGAGACTAAGGTTGCAATGTTGATTATTTAAAAGTTGCCAGAATGAGTGCTCATTGCATTCACTGGTCCCACACATCATAATGAAGCCTTGATTATATGCTTACAGTTTTCCACAGAATTCTGTTGCAAGGGCTGTGATATGAAATTCTTTAGGATTGAAAAACATAAAACAATTAAAAACCCCAATGTATTGACAGCAGATGTCATCATGTGGTGTTTTCAGGATAAGTCACTAGCACTGCTGTCTTCAAATTCCTACTCTTCCCAGCCAAACACTTGGGACTTAAAGGCTGCCCTGGTGCCCATTCTTATTGTCAGTACTGTCTCAGGGAAATTTAATACAGAATTATAATTGCAGGGAAATAATTTCAGCTCCTAAATACTAAGAAGCAGCTGTTGAAGTCTGGTTTTCAAAATAAAAACATCAGAGTAAACTGTCATGAAATAGCAAAAGACACATCCCTGACACTGAGATGATCCCAAGCTAAATTTCATCTGCCCCTTGAAATGCCAATTTGGTCAGAATTATATTTTATATTTTAAGACTGGAAAAACTGCTGGTTTTCTATCACAAATATACATTCGTCATAAAAAAATTCACCCTTAGCACTGCAAAACTTGGCAGTGTTCCATGAAGAAAAATTTTGGATGACTGCACTAATTTTATCTAGTAATATATGCAAATGTATACAGCCAGTAATAACTAAAAAACAGGAAGGTAAACAGTTTACTCATTGACTTGACGGATTCCAACATAAAGCAGTTATACAACAGCATAATATTTTGAAATACATTTACTCTTCTTTATATGGAAGCTACTAGGAAATCAATGTGACAAAAATAATGAAGAGATGTTGGTTTATGTTATCATGTTAATTATGACAGAATACTTATTATTATAAAATCATATTTTATTTCATATGGACACAAATATTTTTATGGTGGTAATGTTATACTGATTTTTTATTTGAGCAGTGGAGGAGGTACATTTTTTAAATGGTAAATCAAATACTCATTCTTGGTCCTTTCTGTTGCTCCTGAAGAAGCTCTTAAGAAACACAGATATTTAAAATAGTTGCTATGAAAAGGAATACAACTGAATACAATTGACTAAAATATTTACTTGTGATATTTTGCAATGCTCTGCAGGCAAACTTTTGCCTGCACTGCCATATGAATAAGTAAAATAAGATGAAATGTTTGTTTGTGCTTATATGTCAACCTACAAGAAATCACTTTTCCTTGAGAAAGCAATATACACTACACATAGTAAGAAATTATTCAGTTTCTTAGAAAATGCCCTCAAGTGGAGGAATGGATGGTTTATAAAAATGAATTATTTTTTTTTCCTACACAGATATTGTAACTTCATTTTATTGAAAATGTTAGTGAGGCTCTCCATGGTGACACAACAAGCTCTGTGAAAGTTGTTGACAGCATCACGATGAAAGTTGAAACTATGAAGCACAAAATAGTTATATGGCTGCCTATACCTGGAGGATAAGCAAGAATAAGAACAGCTGTGACTGATTGTTTTTTAATTTATTTTTATTTTTGCTGTATTTAATTGCCTTTTTTTTTGCCTGGCAAACACTACATTCATTTTGCTGAAGCAAATGCTCTCCAGCTGCCTTTAGACATTGCTGCTAAGAATATGGCCAGTGCTCTGGTCTGTACTGACTCGTGAGTGGTGACAAGTGCCCTGCAGGGGTGGCTGCCACAATGACAGCAGAGGAGCTGGCAGTACAGAGGCAAAGCCTTCTGACCTCTTGGATAGGCTTCCCAGAAATAAAATATGATTGCAAATTATGGAGTAATTCAACAGACATTTTAGAGGGATGGCCTGTAGACTATAGTGGGTAAAAATTAAAAGACAGGAAAGGTAGTGGGGATTAACTGAGATCTTTTGGAAAGTATGGGACAAGGGCATGATGTAGATAGTCCATCACATACTATCTACAAAGTAATGGCTGGATATTGTCCTGATTTTGGAAATGACAGATTTCTTCCCATAGCTGATATAGTACTGAGTTTTGGATTTATGAACAAAGATAATTATGAGAATACACTGTTGTTTTAGTTGTTACTAAGTGGTGTTTACACTGAGACAAGGAGTTTTCAGCTTCTCACGCTGCCCTGACAGCAAGAAGGCTGGAATTACACAAGAAGCTGGAAGGAGACAGAGCCAAAGGGGTGTTTTATACTGTATGACATCATACTTAGCACATAAATTAGGGAGAAAGTGCCGGGGTGGGGGGGGGCTGCTGCTCAGGGATAGGTTGGGCATCACTTACTTGATGATAAGCACTTGGTTTTCATTTGCATCACTTGTTTTTCTTGAGTTTTGACTTTCCCTCTGTTATTTTCCCTTATTACTATTATTAGCATTATAGCTATGATTATTGCTATTATTGATATTATTATTACCTTTTTATTTCAACCTACAAGTTTGCATTTTAATCTACCTTCTTCTCACCCCATTCCACTGTGCAGGAATGAGTAAGCAGCTGTGCAGTGCTTAGCTGCCAGCTGGGGTTAAACTGTGACAGTGTTAAACTGTGTTAGCTGCACTCTAATACTTGTCTTGCATCCTTGTTAGAAATACCAGCAGTCTCCAAATACCTTTAGAGACAATGCACTCACTTTCCTCAATATTTCAGATGAGACAGAAAAAAACCCCTATCCCACAATTATTTTTCCTATGAAATGCTATTTAAGGGGTTCTCCATTTCTTTCCAGGGGATGTGCAGGCAGCAGTGAAAAGCTTTCCCACTATGCACATTTTATTTGGAAAAGCTTTATTTTTCAGATTGTACTACATCATTAAATGTCTGTAAACAGTAATACTAAGATCTGAAGAGGTCATTTGTCAAACTAAGGAGCTCTTATGTTAGCAGTGTGATGAAGAGAGACAAAGTGCCATCTAGTGAAAGCAATAATTTAACACAAAGAAAAGGTTAAGATCTTACTGAAGATTAGTTTGACAGTGTCAATTCCTAGATGTGGGTGAATATAGCCAGTGTTTTATTAACATAATATCACAATTTATGCAGCAAGGCAATTATTGCAATTACTCAAATCTATGAGTAACCCATGAATTTTTGCAGTTTTTTTAAGAAAAAAACCCAAACATATTAAATCCCTTTTATGTGTAAAAAGTGAAGCATGGCTAAGTTGTGCCAGAAGTGCTGTGGTTGTTCTGTAAGAGATTTTCCTTCTGAGACACCAACAGTCCAGTACAATGTAAGCACTTCACAGGACTGAAATGCTGAGGTCAATAAGCACATGCATTTTATGAAAACAAGGGAAATTATATTGGGAACATCTACCTCTCTATCTTCTACCCAGTCCTGAGTTTATTTGGTTTGATAAACAGATTATTCAACACAAATTGCACAGTGAGATTGCTCTGAAATCATTACTGTTCTGGATCATTGCATTTACGGTATTTCCCCATAAATAAATAATAATATAAATAAACTTAACCATAAATATAAATATATTTATTTTTAAATAAAATTTTAAATATAAATAAGTAAACCAAACAATTTTAAGAAGTAGAGTAAAATATCCACTGAGTCACTATGAAGAAATTTGAGCGAATTAAAATATCTGATTACCTTTTAATTTTCAAACACCGAAGATTGGCAAAAGTTTTCCTCAGATTACTGAGATCCAATACACAAAGTATATTTAATCTAAGGATTTTCATACCTGCTTTTGTGGAAATATTATTTTCAGGGAAAATTGAGAAAATGGAAGGAAAATATTACACTTGTGTCCTCGTTCTGTAATTCATCCTAAATTCCTGATTGTTTTACAATATTTAGCTACTTTGTATCAGCACAGCTTCTGATTCTAGTGCCTCTCTCTGGTCCTGCAACCATTAAAAAACCAAAACACTTCAGCATCATAGTCTGAGTGTTGTGACTATCACTTAATTGGATAAGTGAAACAGGCTGGGAAAATACAATCATGGTTTTGTTATTGTATCCTATTCAAAGCTAAACACATTGCTAACAGTCCAAACTGCTTGTAACCAGAATGATTGATACACCTATTTTGTAAATACACATGTAAAACTACCAGCAGCAGAGTCAACATGGCAAAACCCGCCTGCATGCAAACTCCTTTGCAAACCTTCCTACCAGTTGTCCTAATTGAGATTTCAGAACTGAGCCTGCCTGACCCTCAGAGTTAATACTACTGGTATTACTCATCTCTGAAGACATATTTGATAGCTATATCCTATAGATATAGAGAGAAGGAATCTGAAAAAAAATCCTTTTCCCCTCTTCATGCAAACGATTAAAGATTTTGACGTTACCTTAATTATAGAACATTGGCACCTTTTGTTTAATTTCCCTGGACCTTTATTCTGTATCAAACATCCTGTTGTATTATTTAGATTATAATGTCTTTCTTTGAACTAGCCTGTTATTTACTAGTGTTACTTCCCATTCTCAAGATAAACTTGCTTTACCTAACCTAGTTAATTTACTGCTAATTTATAAATCCTTTCCCCTTAATTTCTAAGGGGAAAGGATTTATAAACACTACATAAATCTTTAGCACAACCAACTACTGTGCTTTTACTTTCTTGGTAAAAAGGACAAAGACCCTGTTTATAAATTAATTTAGGATTCACAGCACTGGGGCTTAGAAGTAATTGAAAAGCAGAGTAGGTACTGTAAGTAAATAGTTGCTAAACCCACATGAGAAGGGATTTGGAATGGTTCCGTGCATGGGAATAGGAAATAGTAAAATTAAAGGCAGAACACTATTAAAAAAAAAACAAAACATTGTGCAGAGCATAGCAAGATGTATCAAACCCATTTCTACTGTTTCTAGGATGTATCCCGGTAATGCATCCCAGGACATGTGTGTCCCCTAGTCTGTTGGAGCAATGATACAGTAACAGTTCCAAGCCTGTTAGTTCATTTATTAATTTATTCTACCTGCCATCCAAGGACAAAAAGAAACAGAACCTGACACTTTGGGGTTAGCTGATTTATTTAAATTCTTCCCCACTAAGATCTTTGTTTTATTTTATTTTTAGTTCCCTCTTAGCATTATTTTTGAATAAGAAGTTCCAAGTAAGCTTAATCATTGAAAAGTTCCTGACAGTTTCTATAAAAGCAGTAACATTTTCTTTTATTGTAGCTTATGTTGCAGAAAGAGTAGACTTAGAAGTAATAAATATTGACACTCATGGAGAAGACTGAGGATTAATTTCCTTGAATGATTTCTAAATATGCTGAGGAGTTTCAATACATAACACTAATCTCTCAGTGTTTGCTACAATACAGCTGGTAGTAAATCTTCTTAGTTATGTGGCACATATCGCTAATTAAATAGTTCTGTCCTGCCCAAATTTCTTTTCAGGTGTTTGCCTATGTTTCCTAATTTTCTGCTTACACATTCAATCAGTGATTTATCCCCTATTTCCCCTTTCTGATATAAGTAAAAGTAAGTTGAGGCAGAAAAAAAAAATAGTTGAATATAGTCTGGTATGGAGAAGCAGTGGGGAAAGAAGGGCATGCATACCACCAATGGAGCCATCAAGGCCAAAAACTCAGACCCAAGCTCTACTACAGCACATCACATAACTTTACATCAGGAAAGATGTAAAAGAGTCCTGTGTACTAAATATATATATAACATATATAAATATACACGTAACATATATAAGTATGTCTCTGTTTGCCTGTGGGATCAGGATCTAATACCAAGTATCATGAGTAAGAATACTCCCATCTTTCAGAGAGAAGGTAAAATCCTAAGCTATTAAAATGGTATAACAGCTAGAAGTTAGTGTCATAAATTTACTCTTCTTGAGCAATCTTCAGATCTGTGACTGTATTTTAGGATGTCAGTAAAGCTATCTGGATTTAAAACCATGTCAGATGTAAAATGAGGAAACAATTTTAACCATGGTACATAATTTCACCACAAAGTTTTTGGAAAAACCCAACAAACAACACATCACAAGAAATAAACAGGTAAAATATCTAAAATATACAGAAAGGGGGTTTTTAATTCTTTTACAAAAGTATATCTGTATAATCTATATTCTGAAAGAGATGGGCCTATATTTTCTACATCCAGTATCTTGGTAATAAAAAATTCAATATATTCTTAATATTTATATACTTAATTTGAAAATTTTTGTCTTCTTGAAGCAGGAAAGTAGTCAAAATATTAGATCGGAAAAGACAAGTCACTGTATGCTTTCTTGACTATATTTTAGAAAATAGTTCCTCTGGGTTTGTTTCAGAGTGTTTTATTAAAATTATTGAAAAAAATTAATGAGAACAATTGCAATTTAAAATAAAAATCTTTACCTTTCCTGCTGAGGAATCAGTTGGTAAGTTATGTCAGGTCACATCAGCAGCATTGGATTGCCAATGTAATGCAGTGTGACTGATGCAGGCTGACAAGATATGCAAGCCAGTGACATCCTAGCTGGGTAGGGAGTGGGGTGGGGGGACAAAAGAAGAAATATGACTTTGTCTCAGAAGACAAGATGTGGATGTTCATAGGCAGAATCCCAACTGATCTCAATGGTTGTCTTCCTGCAGTTTCAGCAGGGAGCTATCCTTCCATTTATGGAGTTAGACCTTTCATTGTAGCCTGGAGTTGTACAGAGAAGGTACAGAAATAAGTCTTACTTAAGAGAGCCCCACATAAATTTCATCATATCCTGCTTCAAAGCTCATTTGAAAGTGCTTCAATGAGGCACCAGTCAGTGCTTAGACCTTGCAGAAATTCTCTCCACAGAGGTTCTCTCCACAGGGGAAATTCGCATATTGTACAATCATGGTTTTACATTTTTCAGGATCTCATTTAAAACCACATTTTTTAACCAACAAATATTGTTTAAAATTAGCACCCAGAGAAGCATAAATTAGCATGTGAATGACTTTACACAAGTTCAGAGAAATGCTCTTAGGCTTCAAAGGCATTTCATCATTTGCAGAAGGCTAGTTTCACACCATTGCTTATGGTCTAGTGAGTATCAGTGACTCAGAAACACACAGTTGTTGAATACGAAGCCTACATGCAACAAGCAACCATAATTTCATTTTCTTGGCAAATGAGCATTAAGCCTACTTAGTGCAATTTCAGTAATTCAAGATGAAGTGGAGACAAGAGGAGACACAGTTAATGAGAAGTGTTGGTCCGTCAGGAATGATTCTCCTGTCAGTCATTCCAGGCATGATTCCTTAACTTTCTAAGAATAACTCCACATTATATTTAATACGCCGTCACAGTGCATAAAAAAGCAGTCATGTTACTTAGACACCAAGTTAAAAAAATTACATCTGAGTTTTATGTAACCCAAAACAATGCAAGAAATACCTTTATCAGAGATGCACCTGCTCAGTTTATATGATAGTCAATGCTGTTAACAAAAATGCACTTTTAGGGAATAAATGTTCCTTTACTACAGGATATTGGGCTGCTTCACACAACTTTGCAAAGCTCTTTAGCCTTCTGACTCCTGAGAAATAGATTTTTTTTTCTGTTTCCCACAGCCCTGCAACATCAGAATTTGTCACAATAATTACTGAAAACATTGTCTAACACCGATAAAATAATATCTATAATTGTTTCTATTTACATGAAGGAAAGAAAACAAAGCCATAATAATAAAACTATGACATGACTGAGACCACAACCACAGGGCAAGCAAAAACCCCATGGTTTTAACATTTTCAGGGAAAATTATCTTCAGTAGAAAACTCAGTAATATAATTAAGCTAGCACTGCCGTCTTCCAATTGACTGCTTTAACTACTAAAAGTTTTCTCTGTCAGATACATTTTGATGTGGGCATCCTATACAGCTGCAGTACCTACTTAAACATTGTAAGGATGTCTTAAAACACCACAGCAGACACAGATTAAATTTCCCTTGGCATTAGTTATAAAGTGTTAAGGATTATTAGATAGCTCTGAAAATATTTGACAAGGTGATGGCTTCCGTCCTAATGTTTTCCCCTTATTCCAACCTAATTAAAAACATGCTTAGAAAACATTATTCATAGTAGCCTGGAATTCAGAGGAGTAGTAAAATTACTTCCAACAAAAATATACAAGGAAAGCAACTCTCAGTCTTGACCTGAGATATCCTGCAGATTTGTAATGAAGATTGTAGCTACCAAAAGGATTGTGAAGTCTTACATAATAATCCATATTTGAAATCTGCTTGATTACAGTCCAACAGATAATTTGTAACGTATCAATTTGGTGGTGCTTTTCTGATTTGCCTGTTGGTTTGTAATGGATCTTTAGGGGTTTGCATGCCTGCTGGTTTTTTCCAATCGATATCTGGATATGTGTCAAAGGTAGTTTACTTCAGTATGAATATGTGATGACTGACTTCAAGCTAGTTTTCTTCTACCATCCTGTTTTACTGCTTAGAAGCAGCTTTTTTATCTTTTTTCTATCAGCAAAATAATTTGCTAGAATTTATTTCACAAAAATGTATTATGACTGGCAGGACAATATCAAGGCAAATGTAAGCACACTATTTATTTTTTATTGCTTTAAAATTCTTTTCATTTATATTAGTGTGATTGAATACTTGTCAAACGTCTGAAATACTACAGGTGTTTTTCTAAACAATGGGGAGACATGATTTTTAAAAATAAAAAAATGAGTCTTCAATTTTTCTTCTAACTGTTGTGACAAAACTGTTTTTTAAACTTGCAATAACATCAGTTCACAGCAGTACAGTTTGTCAAATGTTAAAAATATTTTCTTTAATTTACATTGTGAATTTGAGTTTTTACTTTATTTTACTTGAATAATATCAAGCATGGCAACATGAAAAACAGGAATTCATGACACCCCAAATGCATCTGTCCCTCTCTTTGCTGCAAAATTTGAGTGATTGAGCCCAAATTTTATAAATGCTGCTTAAACTATATTTGCCCATGGCACACATAGTCATTGCTCTAACAGGAAAAATACATGCCCTTTCTGTAAGGCAAAGGATCCTTGCTGCTCCAGCATTAGCAGGCATCATTAGAACACTGCTAGCTACAGCTGAATAAGCTTTGGCTCTGCTATGTCATCTATATTCAAGCCATTAAAAATAACATTGTAAGCTGTTATGTAGTTGTCATATCAGGAGGAAGTCTTATTCTGATTTAATTAAATTTTTCTGGCAACTGATAAAGACAGGGAGTGGAAATAATTAAGCCCATATAGGTTAGTCTTTTCATTATTCAAGGAGAAAATCTCTAAAGTTGTATCCGTCACTGGGCTTTTTCAGGAAATTTCTCAGGTCCTTGCCATTTATTAATGTGTTGATTCATTTTAGCAGGACTGATATCTCTAGGGGATCATAATTCATTTCTCTTGAAGCCCCAACATGCAGAAGCTGTTTCAGAGAATTCTCCCCAAATAGTTACAGATGAACTATCACCTGAAATCACTGTGATTTATTTAAAGTTGAAGACAGGTGCAATGAAATTTGATTAAATGGCTTGGCCACTATCCAGACAGATATACCTCTGGAAGGTTTTCACCCAGAAATGCTATGAATAGGCTGCTCGAGAGTACCCGAAGCCAGATAAAAGAACTTGGAATTCCAGCACCCTATTTTAAGGCAGACGCAGCAAAAATGGAGACCAGAAAACTCTGTTAAGCCTTTCTATGCTGCATGGAGGGTTCAACACCATCACATTCAGAGCAGCAGAGTATTCAGAGCAGCACAAGGAGCAGCAGATGCCTTCAGTCAGTCCTGTACATATCAGCTCCCTTCTGTCAGCTCACTGGGAAATGCTGTCTTAAATCCTAGCTGTATTCAGCTATAGAAAAAATTGAATTACGCACTCTTGGGATTCACTTCCTCCACCCATTGGAGCAAGAAAGAAAATTCAGTCCCCAAACACTCATGAAGGTAGTGGCTCAGATATTTCCTCTTTATTAAAAGTTTATTGCTAAACCACAGTAATGAAATTGGAAAACAGTCTGGTTTGTTGGGGTTTTGTCTCTGCATGTTGGAATTTACGCTCATTTTCTTCACTTTCACACCTAGTCATATGAAAAAAAGCCCAGTCTGTTCTGGGTTTGTTTACTTTTATATATGAAATTGTGTTGCTACACTGTAGCAAACTTCTAGCAAAGCTCCAGGGAGAGGCAGAGGGTTGATTGCAAAACCAAGGCAGATGCACTCACCTGTTTACTGTGGTACCTGCCTTCTCTGGGAGCTACAAAATGCGTATTTCAGATGATGCCTGGCCTCCAGGCAAGATATGTCCTCAGGGGACTTTGCCATGACCTTATGCAATGGACTGGGTGACAGAGGACACCAGATCTCCAGTTCTGGTTATGGATTCTTTCAGAGGTTAATAGCATGTGGAATTTGGATGTGGTTTACACCACCGTGCAGTCCATGGAGATTTTAATCTGCCATTGTATCCTACAAGGGTGAGTTTTTAGGAATTACCCAATGTCCTGTCTGATGCACTGGATGTCCTAAGAACAAGAACAGTGCCACCAGCACACAAAAATGCTACACAGCTCTTTGTCTCCTTTCATGTGATATTTCCACACTGTGCCAGTCCTGCTTGTTCCCTGGCACATAAATCCTAACATTCCAGTTACTATTTCCTACAGTTGCAGGGATATATAGAAGGAAAGTGGGGCCAGGCATAAAAGCCAAGACTCTTATCCTCTACCCTATAATTGTTTGATAAAAAATGAAATTAAAAAACAGTGATCAGGTCCACAGCCTAGCAATTAGCTCTTCACTTTCCTGAGTTTTGCTCTCAGGACTGTGTAGTTTAAATTTAAGACAGAAAATAATGGACCAGTTGCTCGCACCTACTTGACACTGCACAAAATGGATATGATGGCTATTAATTTATGGCTTTGTGAAAGCAGGTAATATCATGTGAGATGTCATTGCAAAACACCTGTCCCAGGACCAAATGAGAAAGGGGGGTTCAGCATTATATAAATTGACAAGGGCCTACAATATATTTTATGTGAGCTACACAGCATGAACATTCAGATTGTATCTCAGTTTTGATTTCAGGACCCCTTCCAGACTAATACTATCATATCCAGGAAGAGATCTGACCTCCCATAATATGCCTTACTGCTATATCATCCCAGAGCATCACTTCTATTTCATCTGTTTCCTCCCTTGGGTACACAGAGTATTAACATATTCCTGCTAAATATATGAAAGGGAATGTATTTCCACATCATAGCCTTGGTGTGGATGAAAATGAGCATTCCTTATTCCTCTGAGCTGTCAACAAGCTATTGTTCAAAAGAATGTTTCTTATTGCACCAAGAAAATACTTGGCTACTTTACAGTACTAAAAAACTACGTGGCTTAGATCAGCTGGTTGACACAGAAGTGCTTGCTTCCTCTCTGTCTACCTGTACAGCTCTAAATTGAAAGCTTTAACACAGCGCTCAACACCCCTGAATAGAGTCATTAACAAAACGCAGGCTGTGAGATATTATAGCACTGAAGTAAAAGGTGAAAATACAGTAATAATGACGTTTGTCATTATGTACAGTTTCTCATATTCAGTGGTATCAAAACGTTTTATAAATTAGTACATAAAAAGTAGGCATGCTCAACTAAAAAAGCGAGTGTAGCTGAAGGAACATTACATTTTGGCAAAACTATCATTCTTTTGATAAGTTCACAGGAGTCCTTTAAATTACTTCACTTTGAAGCAGGACTTACAAAGAAATACTTGTATTTCTTTTCTGTTTATAAATCATTCATTCTAAAAGATTATTTTATCAAGATCTGTATTCCCAAATATTTACAAGGTACTCTTTTTCATTGCATTTTATCTGATGGAATATTTAATGTGAGCAGTGCCAATACAGTATCTTGCCAAAATTAATCTTACTGTGCATTTGAATAATTATTAGCTAGTGTAGCTCTCATTTGGCATAAATTCTTTCAACCTCTAAAACCATTGAATTACGAATAAGGAATTTAGCTTTGACAGCTTATGATTTTTCTTTTAAATACCCTTGTTCCCAAAGTTTGAGTAAACATCTTTATTTCTTTAAAGTGTAGATATTTATTTTTTAAAGTTTATTTTAAAACAGTGAAAGATTTAGCTTCATTTGGAAGCACTTTTAAGGTACAATGGGTTGAAACAGAAATATCTGCAGGACTTTCTCACATTCTCTGCTACAATTAAAATTTATTTAGGCAATTACTGCCACTGTAACATGAGCGCAATAAAGGATCAAGACCTTTTATTTACCTCAGCTGTTTTGCACACAGAGAACTGTTATGAAGCAGGTTTAGAGTGGTATTTTACATTAAGGCATTTCCTTCACTTCTCCAAGAAACTTGGTTTGATTATGTCTTTCCCTACATTACCCCTTAACAACATACTTTGGACCTCTATTCTCCTGAAGTCACTGTCTGGGTTGGATTCAGAGTCAAAGCTTTGCCTCCTGGCTAGAATCCCACCTGAAGGCTAAGATTCTCTGGCCCTGGGATCTTCCCCAATTTCCCTGTGCCAGGACAGGGCAGAGGGATAATCTTCACTTGTACAAGTGGCTGCCCTGAAGGATGTTTGCCTCCAAAGAAGTGAAACAAATTTTCCTCAGGCACTGTGTGCAGATTTAAAGTTATTCATTAGAACTCTCAGCTATGCTAGTCCAGCATTTTAACTGCTAATCCAGGTTAACAGCTCTCCTTTTTTTGAGAGAGGCAATAAACAAGAAGGTGGCATTTGAGAGGCATCACTGGAGAAAAACATTAGGCAGTGCATAACTTAAGTTTTTGTCATATACAAACTTGCTTTAATAAGCTTTCAACTTGTCAAGATCGCAGTTGAAAAACACTTTTAAGGTCCAGCACTCCAGTGCAACTAATACTCTTCTTGACATTTGAAGTATTATATAAGGAGCTTCAGGTGTAAAATGCACTGTAGACAAAAGACTTTCTTGCCTCACAAAGAAACTCATAAAATGGTTGAATTGTCAGGAAAGTGACAGCCAGTAAGGGACAAGAATGCAAGTGGATTTAGAGCTGTGGTAGCTCCTGAAGGACACAGGGCATTACATGACAGACTGGAAACATCTCTGGACTTACGTTCTCCCCTCCAGTAAGCTCTGGTCCTTGACTGCATCCTACAGACCACCAGGCTAGCAGAGAGCACAAGGCTTGAGCCACGTTAAAAAAAGTAAGCCAAAGGAGGAGGATACAAGGCTTATTTATTCTAGACCTAATCTACCCAGGTTTGTGTTGGTGGACAGCTGACAAAGCAGTGGTGGCTGCCAGCAGCTCCCTTAGCTGCCCATATCAGTATCACAGGCTGCAGGACCAACTTTTCTAAAGGTTGTTAATAACTACAGTAGGACAAAATGCACCCATTTTCCAAAATAGGAAGTGAAACACAAACCATACTATGCTATCACCACTTAAAAGCACAGAACAGTTTTGGACATCGGCTGATTTCCTGGGTAAATTAATAAGTTAATGTGCTTACATGACCTTATGGTCAGCATGTGAATTTAATCAGAAGAGGCTTGCTAAAGTGGGGTCTCTTTGCTGTTGCTGACAAAAGCAGGGGTACTACTGATTCAGCTGAGATTGGGGCTATCGAACACACATTACTGGGAAAGGCTGATGCAGTAAATTCACCTTCATCCAAATCCCAGCTCACACTCAAAATACCTGTGTGAGATAACACCAGAAATTCTCCATCACTGATTGCACAATCTTTTCTGATTCTTCTCAAAACTTCATCCTCTTTCATCATGGACACGTTAATTGAATATTTGACCCACTAAATTCAAAGACAAAAGAAGAAAGAACTTACCTCCATTGACATATTCCAGTTCTAAACATGACTTTTTACAATAAAGGAACTAAAATAAAGGCTACTGCCTGTGATGCTGTTCTAGTGGAGAACAACCTTCCTCACCCCATCAACACCACTTTACATTGTCATCTTATTGCAAAGCTTCTATACCTCCTTGGTGATTTCTCATGGGCATCTCCTTGCAGCACTGACTTCTTCTTCACAGCACAGCCAACAAACTCCAAGTCTCCCTTCCCCTAACTAACCCACTCTTTTGTAGCACTCATCTTCTTATTGGACACAGCTGTGGCCTATTAAGGGCAGGCCCATTCCTAATCTTTGGTGTTTAGTACAGCTGCAACTCCTCAGATGTGAGACTGCTTCTGCACTATTCTTTTACATTCTATCTCCCCACAACTTCACAATTGCAGTGGCAGAGTGGTGTGACTAAAGGGTGCTGGAGAACAATTAGCTTTTGAAGATCACACAAGTACCTACTACATCTGTCCACAGGAACCTGTTCATTTCCTTCTCAGAGGGATGCAGAAGACTAGGCCCCAAAATCATATTATTAAAGTCAAGCAGTGAAAAATACCTATTTTGACTCAGGCATGTAACAGCAGATTCAAATATAACTGAGTTTCACAGGTAGAGAACAACTGTGTATTTTCATCCATCCCCTCTCAACTAATTTCAAAAGATTTAGTTCAGTAAAAAAAAAAAATCTGTCACCCTAAAGTTACGACCACCCACAAAGTGGGATACTATGGACGGGTAACAAACAAAAACAGAGCTAAAATTCCAGAACAGTCTTGGACTGAAGGCCCAGAATTAGTTTAAATGGTGCCTCAGGATCATGTACAGGAAGGCAGAATGCTAAAGTGTTGTATATATGTGTCAATACATATGTGGGCACATCTCTAATACATTTTAGTCATTCTGGACTATGTTGTCACTTTAAAGTAATTATAGCATATGCAGTGGGTAGGAAAAAAAAAATCACTGAAAGTGAAGCTCAGACTTCTGAATCCATAATAAAGCATCATAATTACCTGTTCTTAGATAGTGAACAACTGTAAGCCTATAAAAGTCAATATAAGGAGCAGGTGTTCAGGCACTACTCTTGAGCATTTTTAATACACTTTCAAGTAGACTTTTTCCACTCATGGAATAGTGATCATACCATGTTAGGTATGTCAGATGTGCAGGCTTCTGGCTAATTCCACTGCTGTTAAGAAAATAAATGTAATCTAGCAAAGCATGATGAGCTGCTGTCAACCTGAATGGAGCTGCCTGTCCATTGTGTTGTCTCCCGGCACTTTTGACAGTGAAAACTTGAAAAAGCAAGTTAATGGCTCTTTGTGTGCTTGCTCAGGCTAAAAGGAGTTCTACTTTAATATCCTGTCTAGGAAGGACATAACTGTTATTTGGTGTTTCTCCTTGCTTTGTCTCTTCTTGTGGCTCTTGTATTACAGAGGTTAGAACAGCATACTTGGCAAATAACTTTTGTTCTTGTATGTTAATTACTACCCTTTACTCCTGTGCAACTTTGTTAGACTGAGGAAATACACTTCAAAGGGCAAACTAGAAAAATAGTGATATAACAGAGCCTTCCTCTGATACTATTCCTTAATCTACTACTTCCTCTTTCTTGTATAATCCTTAGATATCCATTTTCCATACTTGCTTTAGTTCCCAGCAACCCTTGAGACTATTACATTAACATGCATATTTGAATTATGATCCTTTATGTTTGCAATTCACTGTACATTTCTCTAGGTTTGTATGCTCTGTTTTTGGCAACAGCCTATAATTGCATGAATTTCTTTAAAAATATCTAATTTTCAAAAGTTGCCTTCATATGGTTTATGGAGAATGTCATGCTTTAATGGTAGATAGGAATTTCAGGTCTTTTGATTGCTGGCTGCAAAATTACTTTGGGAGGGCACTGACAATGAATTATTTCTGTAACTTCTTGGAAAGCTCAGTGCTTCAAAACCAAGTGCTGGCAGAATCACACCAGTGTTCTGCTTTGAACTCTGCCAATATTGAAGTTTACTAAATTTTAATGTGCCAGGGAAGAATTTTTATCAAGCTGCATTAGAAATAAACAGATGCATGAGGACTGCAGCATATTAAACAGTAGCTTTTATGTTAATAACTTCTGAGCAGATACTGTTAGCTCATTCTGTTTAAATCTGATAAACCTTCCTGCATTGGGTGACAGAATGTTCCAAAATTGGTTTGAAGAAATGTAGGCAGATTTCTGCAAATCCTCTTGTGTTCTGTCTCCATAAAGACTATTTCCAGTGTTGTTTTTTTCAATGGCTTTTAGTGCTATACCATGATAGTCAATAAAGTTATTCAGTAAAAAGTTAATAAAACTAGTATCAACCTCAGAGACCACAGAGAACAGAATCAAACAGGTCAAGGATACTGATTACTTCCCATTGGTTTACCTCAGGATCAAAGGTAGTGAAATGGTGATTTGAGCAAGATAAAGGAAATCTGTCTGTGTAATATACTGCAATAGCAAAAACCTTATACTAATTTTTTTTACATTGCACCCAACACATCTAAAGTACATCTTCAGACCTATATCTAAGGATTAGTTGATCTAGTTCGGTTATGAGTTCTCTGAAATTCAGTGGTGAATTTGATAAAGGTAATTTAGATTCTCTTTTAATCCTGCTAGTTTGCAGATAGAATAGTTTTTTTCCAGTTCAATTGCTGGTGAGTTTTGCTAACAAAGGAGGCAATATTTATGAATGTTTATTGATGTACTGTTGGGCAAATGATACATCTGATTCATCTTGTTTGAAGGTTTTTTTTGTTCGTGGTGCATGTCCTCAGAAAATAGTGTTTACAACAGTTTTGACTATATATAATGTAATTTGATTAATAAATGAAAAACCTCTAAAATCTCCATGGATTACATTTTGCATGTATGTGATTTTCCCAACACCCACATATAGGTAAGAACCTTTTCCTTATGAACACTTATTCAGATGCTACTGAAAAAGAAACTGTGCTTTAAAGCAAAAAAAAAAGACCTGGGGAGAGTAAGGATCTGAAGACAGAATGGCAAAATCATCATAGTTTATTTTCTAAATTGAGGATTTTTTCTTATAAAATAAAAAGGGAACACGACATAAGTGCCAGCTTATTCCTTTCTTGGGACTCTTCTTTAACTATATCTATTACCCCAGTAATCTTTGCAGGATCCTTGAAGCTGACATGGGGGACACACAGGTACATTCTGACACTTGGCACTCCATGTCAAACTGCTCCAAGTGCAGAGCATTAGGTGAATAAATTACACACCTCCCAGAAGACAGGTGCCGTGACAGAAGATGCACTTTTTCTGAATAAGCATTTTTCCTTGGAGTCCTGCTACCTCTGAGAGAAATTTGAAACACAGTTATGTTCCCTTCTTCAGATACTCAGTCATGAGCTTTACAGATGTTTCTATTTCATGTTCAAGAGCTTTCTGACATACAATAATGCCTCCTCACATTTATGCCAACAGAGCTCTCTCCTTAAGAAACATGTCTCCAGACATGATGAGTTTTCTGTGAAGCTGGTGGGACCTGCAGCAGTATGGTCCAGGCTGTGCCACTAATTACCCTCACTATAAACCCAGCCTCTTTCCAAAGCTCATGAAGAAATTCTTATTGTATTATATGGAGTTTTCAAGAATTTTATGTCCTCAAAGCCTCTCTGATTCCAGTGGTTCCTCATAAAGATACTAAAGTCACTATTCCAGACTAATTCATCTTTGCATGGTCTAGAAACTAACAAATCATTCTCTTGCACACAAATAAGGCTGGACAAATTTCTTTCCTTCCAAACACTCTGAATAAAATGCATTAATTTACCATATGCCTTTGAGTACTGATTGTTGTTTATGATCCAGTAGATTTCTTTTTGCTCTCAGCTATACTGGTTTGGGTTATTTTTATATGTTATAGAGCCTTCATTACCTTCAATTACTTTCTCATGCTTGAACAACCAGTGTTCTTCACTTTAAAAAATTGTTCCTACAGCTTCCACTGTGTTTTCCCTGCAGAAATCAATCATGGTGAAGAAGTATAGTCAGAATAATTTCCTTTGCAGAGCTTATGCTCTACAGGATAAATCTCAGTTTTCCAGGAGAATGATACTTTCATATATTTAGAATAGATGTCTCAAATTGGTTTCTATAGCACCATTGCTAGTCCTAATTTCCAAGTTTGATAATTGCAAGGTTAATCATCAATTCCTGCTTCATTTCTGAGGCCCTTTGCTACTAAATTGCCAGAGTGAATTTTTGTTGCTGTTGTTGTTATTTTCTTGGGGGTTTTTGTGGGGAAGGGTGGACAAACTGTATTCAGAGATACCAAGAAATGGGTCTTTGTGCTATGTACACCTACATGGCTGTAAAAGATGTCATCATTGTACAAATTTTATGCACCAGACCACACCTGAGTTTAATCTAAGTTATAACTAAACAGTCTCAACCTCTCAATGTCATCCAAACAGCCTTTGTAAGTGGATTTATTATTGATTCCACCTGCAATGCATCTGCAGTATGTATATCTTTTGCCCCAGACAAAAGACTGATTTCTGTACTGTCTAAAACGCACAGTGCATGTGTTCTCAGCATATGACACAGCTGCAGTGGCTGACGTGTAGATAAAGCATTTCTGACTTTACATCTTTCTGTTCACTGCCATTATTTGACGACATGGATGAAAAGAGAAGAACCTATAGCAATCCCATACAATCTGTTGCCCTCAGCATAAATAATGCAGCCTGTTCAGATGAACAAACAAAAGTCCTATTTTGTCACAGAAGCCTAAACAGCTCATGTCATGAGTGATATTTTATTGCCACACCAATTACAGTGAAATAGCAGTTTCTCCTTTGAAATTACTCACGTGGGAGTTGGTTTGCAGATTTAAAATCAAGCTGCAGTAAATAAGAAATTGTCAGAAGAAAAGAAGGCTTCCTTACAAAGAGATTTGTCTCTCATTAGCTTCCCAGGTGCTAAAACAGCTTAAGAAAAAGCTGCTAATTACTCAAATACTAATTGAAAAGGCGTTTCAGAGGAAAAAAAATGATTTTGTGGAGTCCAGATAAGAGTAATGTAAAATAATAATAATTATCCAATAAGGAAATAAGTTTTTATATTTTCTCTTAAATAAAGGATCATGGTGCACTTTGTGACTTACCTCCTAAAAGTAATTAAAATGAGAAGCTGATGCAAGCGGGCTCCACATATGATACCCAGAGTGTGCTGGGTGGGCATCCCAATCATGTTCCAAATCACCACCATGTAGGAATAGATTCAGTAATCTGGAAGCAAGAGAAATGTTTCTGCTCTTCTGTTACACTCTGGAAAATTAAACAAGAAGTTAAACGCAACCTGTTGGCTTCAATGTAAGCATTGATGGTCCCTGTATCTTTGTAAGATGTGATGTGATGAACCAATATAACTTCCCCCTGAAGTGATACCTGTCACTTCAGAGCACTGGTGCCTTCCTCTGTTATGTTCTCTGGGTGTGGCACCCAGAGGTGTGCTGGCCACAGGACTGAACTACCCAAAGTCGAGTAAGTAATTTAGATTAGAACAACTGTCTGGATTTCAATGAGCCCTTAAATACACAATAATAAATTGCCTGATTGCCTCTGTTAGTTCTAAATGTTGTTGAAAACCTTGTCTGCCCCCTGTCTGTGTAACTGTTTGCTTGTAGAAAAGATTTCCAGGGGAGAGAGGCAAGAATTTTATGCAATTTACAAAATCAATTTAATCAAAATTATTCTTTTCTGTGGTAAATTTCTCCCTGACATTTATTTAAGTGCTGTTTCACACTTTAATTTTGATTTTTTTTTCCAGTGATTTGAATTTACAGAGAGTAACTTGTCTAATAAAGGTCATACCATAGACTTGAGATTTTTTTTTTGCTAGTAAACCTGTTATCTGTGGTAATGCAAGAATGAAAAGGACAATTTTCCCTCGGTCAAAATAATACACTATGAAAAAAAATTGAGTTCTATGAAGTACATGAACCTCTGAAAGTAGCATAACTCAAGTATTGCTTTGAGCTTGTTTTAGAGAGAAATTGTGTTACAAGAAGTCATTAAAAGGATGAAGATAAAGTGTCCAGATGTATTAAAACAGCTTGTATATTTGGAAAATACTAGTATATTTGGGTGGCTCATTTGGACACACATGAGGGTTTTGGGAGAAAGCCTGTTATGACTTCTGCCCAATGCAAAAGAATTTTCCACACTGCAGTTTCTGAAGACCAGTAAGTTCTTCACCAGCTTCTTCAGAATATGTGCTCAAGTCTGCCAAAAGCAGGAACTGTGAATATGTTCACTTGAGTATACAGTGAGATTACACCCTGCTCATTTCAGTCAGATGACTTTCCGATCCAATCTATTCTATGATTCTTTAGATTCCACTTGAGTCCACTTGTACCTTTCAGATGAAGCTGTATGTAGCTGCATGTAGCTGATGCTGTTGACTTCAAACTCTGACACTTGATAGCGATAAAACAGGAAAAGATTTCTATAAATTAGACTAGTCAGACATTTCTCAAAGCCAGTTCTATATTTCTATGCTTCATTTCAGCAAGTAATTCAAAATATTCCACCCCTGTGTTGACACAGTTGATATTCACTGATATGATTGCCCTTGCACACTGCCTCCTTTGCCATATTCAGATGGCAATACAAGGATTTCCAAAACTCATTATGAAATGGTGATGTCTCTTGGATGCTACTTAACATTCAATCAACATGAAACAGGTACTTGGACAGCATCTGGATTGTTCTTTTTTGGTTTAGACATTTTGAGAAAGATTAGCAGAGAAGAAATTTAGGAAACACCATTTGTAAAGGATTACACATCAGGAGGAATCACATTCAAGTATACAAAAATGTTTTTAACTTGTCCAAATGAAGCTGTGAAGAAATGTGTTTGAAGACTGTAGTAGGGCTATTTTTCCCTTCTAAACTTTTGCAATACATGACTCCCCTTCATTCTAGGAGTTCAGGGATCACTCTCAGAATCAGAGTTACAGTTCTGGGTAATCCTGAAAGGAAAGGTTTTGCCCAACTCTGAACTGTGGGACTGTATTGGGAAAGAAAATAAAACTCTGGGAATGATGTTAAAGAAAAGACTCTCCAGAAAGTTCAGAATGGCACGTGGAAATAGGATGGAGGGTGTGGGAAAGGTAAGGTTGCTGTGGAGTTCAGGAGCAACTGGATTTCTGTATGTGCACAGGACTCTTGTGCAAGGAGGTGAGGGCTGTCATGCCAAGGCCTTCTCTTGAGATAAGTAGAGGTTACTGATACAGCTTGACAAGTCAGAAAGATAACCTGTCCCACCACCATGTCTGTTCAGATGGGAGTGGAGAGCTCTGGAAAACCTCTGGAAGGCCTGGGTCTCACCTGGGGACAGAGACATCTCTGAAGGAAAGACAGGCTCCCACAACAACAGGTATTTGAGTCAATGCCTGTGGCAGAGAATTTCATTACTGTGTACCTATTCTGCTACCTCTGAAGAAGTGTTATTTTTGTATCTGAGCAGCCAATAGGTCACCTGAAATCAGATTGTAACAGCAGCCATGAGAATAATCATGGAAGGAGGAAGCAAGGAGCAGGAGAGTGAAGGAGGAAGCAAGGAGCAGGTACCTCGATCTGTCAAGATGCAGAGTGCTACTAAACCAGACTCTACAAATTCCTAAAGATCTGCATCTGAACAAAGAGCAGCTGCTTAGGTTCTACTGGTGTTGAACTAAAGATAATGGTGAGGAAGAGCTATATGCAATGCAAGAAAAGGGTGTCTTAATGTTGATAGTAGAATGCAAAATATTACCAAAGTAATTGATGCATATTGCATCAAATGATTCACTAAAATAACACTAGACAAAACATTGAAAACATGTCTGCATTTATGGGGAGATGAAATTAATGATCCAGCTTCAAGAATTTCCCTACCAGGTTCCTATTGACACAAACTGCTTCAGAAGTCTGCATGCATCTTTTTAAATCATCTAAAATATCCTTTTCCTAACTAAAGTAACAGGCTAAGTGCAACTCATCTGCAACATTTGTAGTGGATTTAGTGGGACTTCTGGGGCTATCTCCCATCTGAAAACCTTGCTGTGCCATTACAACAACCATGAGAAATTGGCATGAATCTTCATTACTTGATCCAAATTTTTAGGCTATGATTCCTAAACACATGATTTCACTCCAAATATAGCATGATTCAAAATATATTATTTCTGTGGTATTTTCACCACAACTACTAACTTCGTGATTATTTTTTAATCTGTATTTGTAAATATTTAGGATTCTGAAATTAGGTTGATAGGATTATAGAGTTTCTATGGCTGTTACAATGAATCAAAGGACGAATATCATTCCCTGAATTGTGTGTGGTAGTGCAGTGTCATCTGAGCCAGAGCTAAAATTCAGATCATGTAGTGAAAAGAAAAAATTATCACTTAATAGTTAAGAAATGTCTGAATCATGCTTCAAGAAGGATTAAGTATAAAAATATAATTAAAACAGTTTTATGTATGTCAGTCAGTAAAATAATATGAAATAAAATCTCAAGGATGAGAAGATAGGCATACTTCCCTGCCACCTGCAAACAGAATGAAAGAGGATAATCAGAATATATAATTAGTAGCAAGAGAGGTACACTCATTACCTTCATGAAATCTATAATGAAGTCCTGGTAAGACTTATAATTAATGCTTTTCAAAGAGTGATCTGTAAATCCTATATATTTTATGCAAAAAATATTCTGCTTGATCTTAACTCTTCAGTTTGTTCTGGATTCACCTGCATCTTTCTATCTGGAAAATAACTCATAGTTAAAGATGCCATAAATTTTTTTTTTCAATCTCCTTTCCATGTTACTGTTCTCTAGATTTTGCCACATGGATATTAGGAATTTGAGAAAGAAAGAATTGCAAAGGTTGTTTTTGTCTAACCGGTGTTTAGCAGATAAAATAATTCCTAAACTTTTTAAAAGCTCCTATTTTATGCCATAAGTTTTCCTTTAATTCCTTGAAAATTACAATTTAAGTGGCCACTGAGGAACATTTTTACAGTGAGGGAGGTGAAACACTGTCACAGTGTGACAATGCCCAAAGTGGCAGTAGAAATCCCACCTCTGGAAACATTCAAGGTCAGGTTGCACAGGACTCTGAACAACATGATCTAGCTGAAGATGTCCCTGCTCATTGCTGAGGGGTTGAACTAGATGATCTTTAAATCTCCCATTCAAAACAACTATTCCATGATTTTATGAAAAAAGAAAATTCCATTGAGACTGATTTTAGTGGCCTAGAAAAACTTTACCAGTTGTAATAGAACATAAGAGCATCTGAGTACTGTGAGTTCATTGGAGTCAGGGATGGATGAGGGTAATGAATTACAAAGTTCAAGTTCTCTCCAGGTAGCAGCTCCCTGAGAAAGTCTGGGAATATTATAAAATATTCAGTTGGTGTGTTTTTCAATTTCTAAAAGTCCCTAAAGAGTGATTTTGCAGTTTTCAAAGAATTTTTTTTGATGGCTGAAAATGGTTCTGGTTGCTTTTTTTTTCCCTGACATTTTATCTGTTCTAGGCATTGATTTTTTAGCTTTTTTGTTTGGTTGGTTTTTTTTGTTTGTTTGTTTTTGTTTGTTTTTTTTTTTTTTTTTTTGACTACTGAGTTCAGTAGTTGCACATTCTATGTAATTCAGTGGAAATATTCATTAAGCAGCTGAAGTTAACCACATGCATAAAATCTGGTAGGATGGTTCTAGTACAAATGCAGAAGAGGAGTGATAACTATGATCTACATTTTGAAGGGACAATAATCTGTCTTTCACAAGTTATAGTTGTTCTAGTATTGGCTCAATATTTTTTAAAGGTTAGGATTTATTTTCACTGGAGACATCATATGTTTGAAATTGTTCTCTGTAAAAGAATTTCTTATGCATCATGTTTACACAACTTGGTCTTGAGTTTTTAAAGTGTTTAATGACTTTGGGATGATGTCTATTTAGCAGCAAGTAAGCTACGAATGGGTGGAGGGGGAGGTACAAATATGTTTCATAGGGATGAATCAAAAAGGGACAATGTATTAAGGACAAGTATGGAAGATGATTTGTAATGTTTTGAAAAAATAGGCATAATATTATGGGGAGTTCCCACCAACTGAAACAAGTTCCAAGTGCTGTCACTAGTCTTAATGTAAATAAGGAGGTTTCCTCTCTGAGATGGAATTATTTTGTAATCTCTTGGAGCCAGTAAATAATGTAGAACAAATTGGTCTTTGGCACACTGAAATTCACTCTTTTTAATTGGACCTTTCTCGTCAGGTAAAAATAAAAGAAAAATATGATTGTCAAACTCCTTCTAAACCTCTGGAATAGACTACCAGGAACTGGAACTTGAAACAATGCATCAGGACCCAATCTCCTTTCCTTGGGATCTATTGTCAGTCTCGTTTGCAGCTGCAGGCAGTCTAACAGTATTTTTAAAGACATCCTTCTATTCACCACCCAGCAACACTTTTTCAGTAGCAGTGAAATCTGTTTCCCCAATCACAATTGTATTTAACCAATGACTGAGACTTCAAGTCTTCTATGCTTTTACACAGACAGTAAGGGCTTGACAGTTAGAATATTATTTATACACTGAGTGCTGGCTCTGTAGGTTGTGTTGTCTTGCCTATTATATAGACAAACAACTTTTCATGCAGGAAATTGTGCATGGATTATTTTCCTTTCTCTTACTTTATAGACAGGAGAATAAAATGAATACACACAGCCAGTCACACGATAAAGTAATTGAAGGTCAGGTGGGATATGTGTCTTGTATACAGGATGAAGTTTTCCTTACTTTACTCTTGGTGTCATGCCCACAACAATAAGCAGCTTTAAAAATTGACAGATTTATCATCTTGACATGCAATTTTCTGGGTAACTTTTCCAAAGCTGTGGTTAAGCTATGAAGCTATTTCTATTTGGAAAAAGACTGATTATGATGATGTACAGATTTTTTTACTACATTCAATTTTTTTCCTGAGTTCTAACCTTGATCTGTGGTATTGAGGATATTAAATTCCTGGGGCTGATAATTATGCTCAGTGCTTAAGAACTGGAGAAAAATTCATAGTGCTGTATTGATGCTGTTGAAAATACTGAGATTTAGTCAATCTTTGGAGCAAGGAGTTGAAACCTTAGTGCATGGAATGCTTTCTCTAGACAAAATAATTAATTAAACATTTGTAACACATTGCACATGGAAACAACTGCAGCATTATAAAACTGTGGGCTATGAGGTAAATAGGAAAAAGGTGTAAAATGGACAGGTGTCTAATCATAACTATGAAAATCCAAGCAGTCAGGTTTAAAAATCCGTGGTGAAATGTGACATATGTATAATTTTCTTATAAATCATTAAAGTTGAGTAATTATTTTTAAACAGATTACAGGGAACCAGACATTTTGCTTTTCAGAAAGACTATCATTTCAGGAGAGATTAAACTGATTTTGTATAGCCCAAAGTATTAAAGTCAGCACAGAGCAACTATGATAAGTTTACAACTATTCTCAGGTCTGTCTGCTCCATCCCAGGAAGACTTCCAAAACCAGGATGTGGCATTACACAATAGAGTTTAGTGGGCATGGTGGTACTAGTTAAAATATTGGATTTAATGATCTTGGATGTCGTTTCCAACCTTACTGATTCCACGATTCTGTGAAGTGTTTAAGGTGGGGATTTGAGCAACCTGGTCTAGTGAAAGATGTCCCTACTCCTGGCAGGGGGGTTTGGAACAAGATGATCTTGAAAGTCCCCTTCAAGCCAAACCATTCTGTGATTATAAAATGGAAACTGGCTTTATGAAAAGAAGTATGGACCAGAAAAATAAATTAATTTGCCATTGGGGGTGTTAGATGAAGCAGGTTCATATTATGCTGGCTAATTTTCAGTGACACTTCAGGAAAGTTTTTTGTTCTGTGTCCTTTTCTTGGGAACTGGAGTGGGGGAAGTTCTGTGAACTGAACCAAGCTCCTGATGAAAGAAGAAAAGTGTTTTAACTTCTCACAATGACAAGAAGTCAAGGAGGACAGTTCAAACATAACAAGCTACAAAAACCCAATCAGTTGTGAGTTTGTACAAGGGCAGACTCTGAGTGCAGCCATCCATTTTTCCTTTTCATCTCTTTCTGAAGGACAGAATGTAAGGAAGGGGAATCCTTTCTATCACTAAAAGTTATGGTAAATTTTAGAAAGCACTATTCTGTGTGACTTCTTTGCAAGCCACACAAAGCCTGCAGTACTCTTGTGTTGGATAGTCCTACCTTTCAAATAAATGGTGGGCAAGAGTTAATATTGCCTTCCAATCTCTCAGGTTTAGTCTTCAACTGATCTTGAAATAAATTGCTCTGTGGATGAACAAAGGACTCAATTCTCCTGGGCTACCAACCTAGCACTGTTCTCAAGTACAGAAGTCAAATATAAAACAAAGAAATCAAACCTCTGTAAGACCTGATAAAGTGTGAGCTGAAATAGGAGACCCAGAGGACCTGCAAGTATGATACAGCAAGTAAAGTATCATTCTCATTTGAGTAGTGTATCATGTCTGTCAAGACAGGAGAAGGTAAACAGGTAAGAACACTTTGAAAAGAATAAAATGCTTGCTGTAGGTACAGAAGTTTTGATAAAGAAGTCAAGCTTTAAAATAATTTGATATAAGGTCAGAAGTACTTACTAGCCGAGGTAACTTCCTGTATCTGTACTTGTGCAATGTAGATATGGCTGTAAAACAAGCCAGAGAAAATTCTAGCTATCCAGAAAACTACCAAGTATGGCTTTCTGCATATTATCTGTGGTAGTACAGGAAGAATAAAATCCTTCCACTGAGGAGTGCACAGTTTGAATTTGAGAGTGTAGTGAACATGTTTGGTGTTAAATAGCCTACTTTACTAACATGAAGCTCGTTGTCTGATCCAACTGCAGCTCTTTTCAGTTCAGCCTGCAAAGGGCAGGACTACTGTGCTGCATTCTAGAGCCTGGCAGGCAGGCAGTGGACCTTCACCTTTTGCCTTCTATTTCTGATTCATCAGAAGACTGGTAATGTTGTAGCTTACTCACTTGAATGTGTAGACTGTAATTAATCTGCTAACCTTCAGAGACAAAGCAGAAATGATCTAATGCTGATGTGTCTGTAAAAGTGTATAAGCAGCTTAGATTTAGAGTCCAAGGTTAATGTCCAGCAAACTGATGAAATAAACTGGGTATCCTTGAAAAGTAATTCACTTAAATGTTTTTAAGCCCTCAATCCCATCAACATCTGCCTTATTCAAATCTGATAAGAATGCTGGAATGTTCACTTCATTTAGTACAATAAAGACTAATCCTTCACTGATTTATAGTGAGAATAATTTAAAAATCTGACCTTTTGGTATTGCAGCATTCTAGTAAAAAGGAATTTATACTGACAGTGGATTACCTTCTAAATGGTTCAAAAACACTGCAAACAGCAAAAAGATGAAATAGCTTACCTGAATGTCATTTAGATCTTTACCTTTCCATTTCCATCTTTTAATAAACCATGCTGAAATTTTATTGAAGCTTGAAAAGCTAGTTTAACTGTTGTTCCTTTTTGTTTCTAGTCAGCACCAGTTATCCTTGCTGTTAGTGTGACCAGGTTCTTCAAGCCTGTAAACAACAGAAACAGTTCAACTCTGTGAAAATAAAAATATGAGTTTAAATTAATCTCTTAACGGAACCTATTATATGCAACTAAATTTAAATGTTGATATTTTTCTTCCTTTCAGGCCTAATTCAGATATCAGTTGTTTGTTGGAATTGTACTGGCTTCATATCTCACAAATTAGATGAGAATGTACCAAACTAGTTTTTAGTGGGACCTCTCCTCCATGGTTCTTCCAGTGGTTACTCTTAACTTTCCTGAGAGAAAAACCAACAAATGAAATAATATAGCAGTTTATTCAGAGGCTGATAAACTTTTTATATGGAATTTTTATTTTAATAATTTTACTGACTTATGAAAATGTTTAGTCTATAAAACACATAATAGGAGTGCATCTATCATTTATTTTCTAATATATAAGCTTACCACCAAGTGTTCTCATGATTTATTTAATAACAGCTGGCTGTGATGTAGAAATTCAGAGGGTCATATTCAGTTTGTACACACTCAATGCTGACCTTGTGGAAAGGTAGAATTATTGAAGATAGGTTGGATTGTGCTGTTAGATTAAAGACTAGTCAAATGATGCATTTAAAACTTTAAAGTTTAATACTCCTCAAAGTCAACTGTGTCCATAAATTTTGCTCACTTCTAGGAACATCTTTTCCATCTATACCCACCAATGCCCCCTTTTCTCCACCATGTTAGCTAAAGGTTCATTTGCTTCATCGTCATTTATTTTTCTCAGCTGAGTGTACAGGAAGGGAGGTTCTTATGTGTGCGCTCTTTTGTGATATGTACAAGCTTCAGAGAGTGAAATGATCAATTCCTAGATCCAGCAGATGTAGAAGGCTCTAAAACAAGCCAGCTCATAGGAATGTCCTAACTGCTTATGTGCAGCATGTGTGTGCAAACATACACTTCTTGTGGAACTTTCTTTGCAGCCTCAGTGTTTGGTAAGATACATACTTAACTTATTTTGGCATATTTTGGGAACATGTCATTTCCCCATGAATTCTGACCAATAGAGCTTCCAGGAAAGTAATGGTTTCAGGCTTGAGCTAAAAAGTCCTATTTTTCAGTGTTAGGGCTGTGTTACATTTCAGTAAAGTATAACTTTCGTAATAAGTTCTGCCTATTGTTCATTTTATAAATATGGACCCAGTATTAATTTTTGTTCACACATCCTTGTGTCCTTGACTGTGTGTCAGTGAGCACACAATGACTCTCCTCTTTGTATAACGTTATTTTCAGCTAGAAAGCATGGGGTTTCTGAAAATTAACACTCTTTAAGATACAGAGGTCAACCAGATCCTATAGATGAGAGGAAAAAACATGAAAGGGTTGGGTTTCTTTCCTCTTGAAAGAAAGGAGTCTGAGCCAAAGTTTCATATGATCACTAGTTACTCATCCACTAAATATAAAGTTAAAATTGAACATGCACCTACAGGAATTATCTGATTTCTAGAGAGTCAAGACTGTCTTTTTCCTTCAGTTGTCAGTACTTCTGTATTGGCATACCCATTTGTGGTCTTAATATGCACTGCTTTGTCAGTGTTTGGCCAACAGTTTTCCCTAGGAAGTTCTCAAGTGTTTACATGTACCAGGATTGAAACACAGAGGTCTTCATCTTTCTTGAAGATAAAATGGTTGAATTATAGGGCTCCAGTGTCTGTGTTCTACTGCAAGAGTCATTAGCCAGAAGCATCCAAAGATAGCAGAAACACTTTATCACAACTTTATTTTCATTATAACATGCTGTTTTCCTATGGGCTATTGTACATGGCAAATAGAGAAATTCATACTGAGTGTATAAACATTATTAGTTAGTTTCTAACAAAAACCAAACAACTAAACCAAGTCCTATCTTTATGTGGTAAGAACTGTTGCACAGTTTGTCATATTCATCATCCTGTTTTCCTAATAGCAAGTCTGATTGTGGTGACTGACACTTATTAGGCCTTAGTGAATATATAGGAAGAGCTGACAGCTAATGGATGAAGGTAAATTATTCTGATTATGCCACTAGGCTATACAGACTAGGTTTTTTCTCAAGAAACATTTTTTTGAGATGTTTAGAGTGATTTAAAAAAAATTAACCTGGTAATTCAAGTTAACGTGCTACACATTTATCAAGATTTCTTTGACATGTAATCATAAAGTTCTACTTTGAAAAGCTGTAAGCATATGCCATGGTACTGCTAATAATCACTAACAATCAAGGACCATTTTAAAAGAACAAAGGAAACTGATGGTGTCTACAGTAGTCACAAACATTGATTGGGTTCTCATCAATTATAGATGCTTCCATTCAAAGACATATTCTGCAACTAGCTAGTAATTCCTAGAAGAACATTCAATGATTTAATGTCTATTTTTTGAGTAATTTTATTTGCCAAGGTTCTGGGTAACTTCTGCATTCAAACAGTTGAAATTTGAGTTAGGTAGGCACTGTAGTAATTTTGGCAGTGGAAAAACCACTCAGCATGAACTTATTTTTAACAGTTCTGCTTTTTCTTAATCTCGTATCAATCAGGTTTTCCAGGCTGAAAATGTGGTTAATGCTTGTTTTTTGTGAAACTTACAACATGAATGTTGATAGTAAAGTTACTGAGATGCTTTTCATAGATAAGTCTAACCCATTCCCTAACCCTTATTGTTTTGAGCACTATAAGAATGCACTTTAAAACCAAAGGGCAGATGGCAGAAGTTATGCATCCCATCTAATTTGTCCTTAAAAATCATGTAACTACCAGAAAGAAAAGAATATATTTTCAGAAGTAAGAGTTCGTTAATGTTACACACTGCAGGAGCACGCCTCCCAGTACTTAATGCAATCACACATGGTATTTCTCACTGTGGTACCACAAAGTTTCTCTCTACACAGCAATACGTCACTGCACATGTTGGTAAATCAAACTATTCCATAATGCTTGCCACTAGAAGCCTGTGAGAAACATTTTCTCAAAGACTAGCATTTTAAAAAGATCTGATGTTTCTATGCAACTTTGTACCTTTCCATTGCAGCATGAAAAATGTACCCTGCATCTCAGCTAAAATTTCTGTTTATTACATACTGATATCCTATTGTCGGGTCCTTTTTTTTTTTTCCCTCAGCTGATCTTTAGCTATTAGCATGTTGGACAGAGGTCAAATATTTCTGTGGTCTGTGCAAAGTAGATGACACATGTTATCAACCAGTAAATGAGTGCTGAGATGTGCACTGAAGTAAGCCAGTAGTCAAAGCATAAAATTATCCTACTCAGTTTCTTATCTTGCAAAATGTACTTGATTGTTCTCTTTTGTCCAAAAAAAGCTATGCTGGCAATGACATTTTCAATAAGATATCAGATATTCAATGTATTTAATGCATTTTTTCATTCCTTTATTTGTAATAGAAAAAAACTATTTCTTCTCTTTTCTCAGATTCTAAACCCTAATATATTGCATTGAGATTTCCATTTGAAAACTGTATATAGTTTTGTTATCTCAATACTTTATGGGGTCTACCTGACCACAGTAATTTCTGTCAATTTTAACTGACAATTCAGCAATGTTCACACCAAGGATTACACAATAGAGTATTATGGCAACTACAGTTTCCTCAGAACTTAAAATATACAGCAGTAGGTCACTTTCAAAGCTAACTTTGAAATTATTATCTTTTCATTATAGAATTTGAATTATATACAGACACCCAGGTTATTGTTTCTTTCTTCTATCAGCTTTGCAAAAATACACATGATCTGTTATTTAGAGCTTAGCCTCAGGATGAACACCATTGTGACAGTGCATTAGCATTGGGGTAGAAAATACACATATCAAGGAAAGTAAATCTAAATGGATTAAAATTAATAGAAAAAAATGAACATTATATCTACATGATAAAGACATAATTCCCTTTTAATCCATGTTTTTTATGCCCCTTCCATGAAATATCTATACTACATGGCATGTCATGCTCGAATAGTCTAACATTTTTCAGGAGAGGTTTATCTAATCTAGCTGTATTTTTACTGTCTCCATTTGTGCTTTTTCTATCCCTTAGAGAAGATAATAGTAGGCACATCTGGGCCATGGTTCATCTCATCCGAAAGAGACTTCTGAAATGTTACTGGAAGTACGTTTAAATGTGATAATGTGATTTCTTTTATTTTTATTTTTTAAAAAATAAACTAATAAAAAGAAAAAGTCCCTTCACACACCCTGACTTGCAATGGGGACATCCATATTCTGTGAAGAGATGACATCTAAAGCATGTCAGGTAATAGATATAGTTTGGTCCAACAAACAAAACCATTTGACTGAGGGAAGCAGGACCTTCAGTGAGGCTGAACAAGAGAATGTCTGAGAGAAAACCTAGTAGTAATTTCAAAAGCTCTCTTTTAAGTGTGTATTATAACATAATGTTAGATCATATGATTATAATGCAGTTTTCTGAAGGAACATGTACCACTTTTGGGATTCAGACCATAGTTGGTCTCCATTGTTCCTAGCTATTTAATGCATTATTTTAATTGTGCCACCTCAACCCTTTGCTCATCATAATTCTCATTCCTAGTTACTGTCTAGGGGGGCATTTTAATTACTACTTATTCCCATTCTAGAGGCATATGTAGAATAACAAGCTTGCAACATTTCCAGCCACTCTAGATTAATTTTCCCTTCTTCTATTTGTTCTTTCATTGTCTTTGTGAGTCCTACAGTAGTAACTCAAATATGTCTAATCCTTCAAAAGTAATAGACAACAACAAAAGCTGTAAGAAAAAAAAATAAGCAAACAGAAAAAAAAACCCCAGCAACTCATGGAACACACTTTTACTAGAATTTGTAAATATTATAAATTTTGGAAAAGTTGTATGATGCGTTCAACATGCATATTTAGAACAGCAATCTTGTCAGACAAAAGGATAATGAATGTGCTGGTCATCTATTTTTCCTTTGAAAGAACCAGTGAAATTCTCAACACAATTAGGCTTTAGTTAATTTAACTTAATTAATTAATTTAATTAGTTAAATTTAATTCTAATTATGTTTATAATTAAATTTCCATAATTGTTTATTGTCAATTTTGCTTTGTAAAATAAATATCTGCATAGGTTTGCCTTTCATCCATTTGAAGCAAGGCAAGCATAGTTTTTACTAAGGTTTTTTCCTTCAAATGCATCATTAATCAGATGAACAAGCACTTATGTTCCCAGTTTATTGAAGTTACAACATTTCCTATAGATGAGAGTTCTCCTTTCCCTGAAAGTGGTGCACAAGAGGTCGAAGGCCTTGGCTTTAGTGAACTTCAGGGAACCTGTATTCTTTATTTTCCCTTGAATGGTTTCTGGAGAATGGTTTCTTTTTCCTATTTGAGGCCAATTCCCTCAAACAGAAAAAAGTTTAAATCTTCACCAAGAGCCCCTGCCAGCTCACTGCCTACTTCCAAATTTTATAAAACATCACAAAAAGCTTGTTAGTTTCTGTAGGACAGAGAATGAGAATTACTGTCCAGTGTTATAAAGCTTTTTAATTTCATTGTTTTCCCTCTTTAGGCACCTATGGACAGAGATATTTCTGTTAGGAATGGAAGTAACTGAATATAAAATTCTATTGTCACAGGTGATATTTCTTTTTGCCACTAAAATTTTTATTCAGCAATTTACAGAGAAAAAAGGCACAAAAATATTATCAATTTAATTATTGTAATTTGGTTTTAAAAGTTTTACTATACCCTACTTTGATAGTTTTCCTGCAATGAACTAAGGCAAAATAGAAAAATGTGAAAGATTAATTGTGAGAGTGAAAGAGGGTAACTAAAAATACTATATTTATTTCCATGCTTTATTTTTCTTATTGAAATATATATAAGAAGATCTATATTTGACCTTCACTAAGTGGTTCCTGGCAAAGCTAAGGACATTTTCAGAGGTATAACCTTCTCATTCTCATTTTGATCCAACTATCACCTGCTGTAGAGTAACTGTAGCTTAAGATAGCTACCAATTCTTTTATAATGTCTGGGTACTTTTGCAGTATTCAACATTGCTTACTAAAAATGGAGAGTTCTCTTAGATGAAAAATCTTTGGGGGAAATAATTCAATTGGAGTTACATCTCACTGAAATTTTACTTTCATGTTTTCAATGCATAGCTTCTGTATTTTACTTGAGCTATATATTCAGAAAAAAAAAAAACAAAACAAAAAAAAAAAAAAAAAAAACAAAAAAACAAAACCCTAGACTGGCATTATAAAGCCATATATTCATATTAAGAATACCTCAAAAAATCTGTTTCATGGTCATGCTCCAGATGTGAAAACTTCTCCCATCTTTAAAGGACATACACAATGGCTTTGCACCAGGAGGGCATAAGAAATGTTGCCTATTCATTGTCCACCCTAAAGAAAATGCCAGATGGGAATGGGATAATGCTGGTGGCAGCAATGTATTGCCAGCAGGTCAGCCATACCTTTTGCAGTAAGAGGCTGTTTTAGCAAGCTGTGTATCTAGTCTAGAAAGCTCCTTTCTCATCAACAGGTGGGATCAGAGCATGTGTAATTACCAGCAATTTGCTTATCACAATCTGTGGTAAGTGAAGTACTTTATGATTACATGATAATACGTTTGCTTCTTTGTCTGATCTCCACCTGATCAGAACAAGATGGTACAGATAAATTATTTTTATTCATGAATATTCTTAGGAGAGAGAGATATTGCTCACTGAACTAATTTTATTTTATTCCTGTAACAAGGCTGCTATTATTTCTCATGGAAAATTTCAACCTCTTTTGGATGTACTGCATAATAAAAGGAGCCACTAAAACGGGCAAACTCATAATGTTATTTTGTGCCATCATATTTTTCTCTCAGTTTTAGGGGCCTCTGCAATAGAAACACAGAAAAGCAGTGACAGCTCAAATTCCAAGTCTTCCTGTTTTCTTCATATACCTGCATAAAACGTTAATATAATATGTCCTAATGTGTCTATGTAGGTAAGGGCTTTTCTATTATTCCTACATAATTTCTCTAGAGAAAAATACCCAGTTTGCCTCTTTTTCTATTTCTTCTATCAAAGAACCCCAGAAGCCCAAACAATCCTTGATTCTGTACTGTAAGTGATGCAATGACATCATTTAAAGTGATTTCAGCATTTAATTTAATTTAAATAAGGCCTTCCTGTCATGATCCCTACAGTTATTCCTGAACCTCAGATGGTTATTGTGCTAGCTGGGCCTGGTATAGATGGCATGTGGCTTGGCAGCATCAGTGCACCTGAGAACTCAGGACAATGATCAAATATGATCTGCTCCCTTTGCACTCCTCAAATACCACTAATGGAGATTTATAGGTGCCTTTTCCATTGGTGCTTAGTTTTTCACAGTGCTTAATGAGATTAGGGCACTGTTTAATGTATATTGCCTGTGTTTGTGACATGGAGCAAATATTTACACTCCACATATGTTTTTGATATTGGTTTTGGCTTAAAGCTGGTTCAGTGTTTAGCAGTACTGAGCTGTTGAAATGGGTGCAGTTTGAAACTGTTTTTAATAATGAACTGCCTGGGACAGAATGTAGTCATGTAGTGACACCATGTCAGAGTGGTATTGGCTTATGCCTTTCTATCTTCTACCAGAAGCTAATCACACTTAATGCTTGGACGGGTTGGTGATTGTTCCATGTAACGTAAAACAATTAAATATTTACATACAGTCAGTAATGCAATCAGATTCTCTGCTGCAAGTTAGTAAGGGAGGAGGAAAGCACAAGCAGAGAAAGAAGGTGAAAAGGTCAGCAGTGAAAATGGAACAGACGTGAGAGAATAATTTTTTTTCCTTGAATAGCTGAGCGTGCATTTTCTGTGGAGTACTAAAGATTTAACAGAAAGCTTATTTTTATTTATTGGAAGTGCACTTCACAGATGCTGGGAGAATGCTTCAACTGACCTCAATCTTTGGGACAGCATTACATTTTCATATGAATCAAAATGCTTAGACAGTTTTTTAGAGTGAAATTTGTATAGGCAATGTTTCCTTCGCCTTATGTACTATAACAAAACATGTTAAAAGAATTATGTGGTGGCTAGACTAAAGAGGAGAGAGATAATCCTCTACACACTTTTTCTCTTGCTTAAAAGGAATAATTTAATTTTCTTGAGTGTCTAAGTCTATCTCTACATGATTACAGGTGTCCACAGTCCTTTAAGACACTTGAATACTTTTTCCCTGTTGACATGTGATGAGCGTTTTGTAAAAGTTTACAAATCCTTTGATAAAACTGGCTCAGTATTTTGTGCCTATACTCTGTCATCTATGAGCCATTACATCAATGATAGAGGCTAACTAAAAGTATTGATTTCAACAACCTTAAGTAAAAAGCTAGGATGTTGGGCTGAAAGTCTAATATAATTGCATTGCAATATTTTGATTGGACACACAGGATAATACAGTTAGAGCTGAGTAGTTTAATTTTATTTTATCTCTGGTATGGTGTGTTTCTTCGAATATCGTGGTTAAAGTTGTCATAAAGCAACTAGAAAATTTGAAGTAAGATGGCCCCTAATTTCATCTGAATAAAATTTGTGAAGAACAGGTTCCTAAAGCTTGAGCTTGAGCTCACAAAGTACTTTTAACCTCAGCGATCTTGAAATTCTACAGAGTAAGGCTACATAATGTTCTACTATGCAACTTCAGTGGGTTATACCAAGGGAGAAATTTTTTGAGAGTTATGCATGTTATGCTCAAGTGCATACTGTGATTCCTCAGGTATAATTACTTGTGAAATCTGCACCAAAAAGAACCCCCTTCCACACCAATGCATGTTCAAGGGCGGGCCAAAGGTCCATGTGCACCTCCCTCAAATACAGATTTGGATCTGTACATAAACCCATTTCTTTGATAAAAAGTCACAGAATTCTGAGTAAGGTCTGCACTGTTTATAGATGTTTCTTTTGTACAGATTTCCAGCTCTAAGCTTACATAGTGTTTTGAGCTGCCATTTTGAGCACTAGTGCTCAAATCACAGATTCCTTATTCTGTCTGTAAACATGGAATCATGCTTATCAATATACCAGGTAATGTATAAAATTTGGTCTAAAATATTTAGCTACCATTATCAATGCTGTAAAAATATATTTTTTAGGTCATAAACACAACTATTGTAGAATTAATGTCTTCATTGTTTGTGTCTCTGTTAATGTAGTGAGTGTATAAACAATTTTTATCATTGGACAACCTACAAAATCATTATAAAACATAATTTGAGATATGACTTATGAAGGGGAAGAGTACATCAGACAGATTTTTAATTTTCTGCTGTTATAGTTTCTTATTGTTTTGCACTGAGACAATGTATGATTAAAGATAAGAGAATTTTTTTCATACATAGAGACATCCATTGCTATTTAGGTATGATTATATAATTTTGATTTCTACTAATAGTAGATTATGGTAACAGTAAATCCTATTTGGATAGAATGAGAGAAGATGGTAATGGAATATTTGCTGTGTGCCTGAATTCTAAACATGTCAGGAGGCATATGAAAATTAATACAAACATCAAGTTGCTCATTTAGGGAAACTAGTCCAGAGGTAACTTCATAGGTGTTCCTTCCTGCTAAAGCTTCGCAGAGGATGGGATTAATCTTCAGCTTGGCTGTGGGCTTCACTTAGAGGAAATAGTACAGATGTAGAGCAGCCCCACATGTGTCAAGGGACATTTTATACTGTCTTGGACCAGACTGAAGTTATGGGCCAGAAGTATTTGTGTCCCAACTCATGTGGCCTCATGATTCCTCTTGTCTCCCTTTCTATTGCACCAATATGTAATCCTTTATGTATTGCTGTGATCTTTCAGTAAATCCAAATTGGTCTCAAAACAGCTATCAAGAAAACAAGGAGAATGACATATAGCATGTGTAACTGCTAGTCAGGAAACAAAAATGTTCTATGTTTTCAGATCTCTGAAGAGTAATAAATGTCACTTGAAACACAGATAGTAGTTATAGTGACATAAAACCACAGCAAAATGTCCTAAAAAAACCCTTCATTTTTAAAATTGACACATACTGTATCCTTTTCAGCAAGGAAATGCACGTCTTTGTCTTCCTTTGTTGTATTTCTACAAGACAGCCTTGCTGCAGCTGTAATTTAAAACACCACAGCTTTTTCCCGAGTCAAAAATATTGCAACAATCATCTGGTTAGAAATAGAAGGAGATGAAAGGCACACTGTTAATGCTTACTCCTACTCAAACTTTTGTTTCTTCTTTACCTTATATGTCAAAATAGCCCTGATTTCAAATTACCAATTTTACATTGCAAAAAAGCTTGCTGTCATTTCTAGAACAGATATGGATCCCACATGTGTATAACTCATCTCTGCAATTTTAGACAATCTTCTTAAGTGACCTGGAAACTTCAGAAAAATAGGCCTCTTGATCAATGAGAATTGTGATAATCATTATTAATGTGTAAACTTTCTATCAAGAGCTCTTCAAATAGATTTTTTTCTTAATTGCTTCCTCACCAGCACTGGAAAAAGGAAGTTAATTTCTGCAGAAATAGCAAATACACGGAAATAAGGAGGCTTGCAGAAAGCTTGTGAAAGTTATCTAAGCTTTTATTGAAAAGATTTGAAGAGAGAACATATTCAGTCTGAATGAGTTCATTAATCCCCAGTGGGTATCTAATACAAATATGTAGAACCACATTGAAAGCTCAAAAAATATCTCATTGCTATTTGGGACAAGTGTAAGGGTATCTCTTGGTAGAGAGGACAAGTAGTTCTTTAATCCCTTTATTCATGTAGGTTTTAGGGGTTAAGAATCTGCTCATTTGAAGCAGTTAGGCTAAATCAGCCCACATTAGCTCCGCAGACATGTTTTTTGAAACAAATTAATTAGAAGACCTTGATATTCTTCCTTATGCTAAACTGCCTGAGTTATAATTGTGAGGATAATTGGATGTGTGTATCTCCCTACTCTACAGTAGGTATTCAATAACAGATGGTGCCTTGATGTCTCATTTTTCAGAAATATGGTAGATTGCATTCACTAGTATGCTATAGAGTATCATCATAAATAATTGCCACTAAAGGAGTTGGCAAATAAAAACATATATTATGACATGCATTCTAATAGAATTTGAAATGGTTCCTATTTATTCAGAGACAACTTGTAAAGTGCTGTAAAGTGCTTTAAAATATAAGATATTGCATAATAATAATAATAACTGCTCTTAAGATACATTTGTCTGCCTGTCATTAGACTGTATTTTTTGTGTAATTTATTTCTCTGATATTCATGTCACACTCCAGTTTTATTTCTAAGGTTCTCAGCTGCAAGATTTTAAAACGTTTAAAGTTTATTCATTTGGTTTTGCCTTTTAATTGTAGGCTTTTATATTTAATTAAGATTTTGGTGGCATCTGTTCCAGAAGTGCCATATAAATGTTATGATTCATACATTTAAGAATTATAAATATTTTGTTCCTACAAAAGTCAACACACAGAACTCCAAACACCTACACATAACTGGAAGAACCATAAAATGCCTAAAGCTGAAAGTGTATACAGTTTGTTTTTAAATGCAAAACTTTTCCATGTTTTGTGAAACAAAGTTAGAAAACTGTGGACTGATTTCTTCTGAACTAATTCTCATTATATGACTCCATTTGTTTTAACACCAGTATATTAACAATTTGAAGACCTTAACAACTGTTTCCTCTGTGGAACACACAGAAATGTCATTTCCTCCTTCAAGTGGGCTAGGAATAAACTTCTTGCAAATGACAGTGGTTGAATTGTTTTATCTTCAGATACATGAGTATAGTTTATATGCCCAGTGACTGAAATGAGAATTATGGATGAGAATACATGGATGCTTTCTATGACCTGAAAGTTCATAAGTAGCTTCAGATTTCTTGTCATCTTAAGGCCAGAAATGCAGATACAAAAACTATTTAATTTTGCTCTAGCTCTACTAAAAAAGGGTTTGTACTCAACTTTTCCTGGTTTAAGGTGTATTTGAACATTCTAATTACTGCTCAACTCATTGGCTGACAGTTCTACCTTCAGGATTGACTAGTTTAAATATATGCTATTTCAGTAAAGACAGGAAATGTTCACATTATTATGTTTGGCATTCAACACTTATTTGCAAAAGCCTGTTGTAGACCAAGGATTTGAATACTGAATCAAGCACATGCCCACCAATCAAAAAGGATTTGATCTGTCAAGCCCTCAGTTTTCTTCGGCAAAAATAAAGGTGCACCTACAGAAATATGTGAGAACTGGGCAAGCATGGAAGCTGGATGTATGATGTGTGTGTTCAGTAAATACCTGCACTTATTCCATTAATTCCCCTGTTCCCCTTGTTCCCGATTCCCTGCTTAGCTACCTCAGCATGCTTTGGCATAGAGCTGTAAAGTTTAGCCTTCAGCTGCATGATGGTCACCTTCATTGTATCTCTTGGAATTTTCCCCACTATCAATTGATACCTTCCAGCTCTTGCACTGCAAAAGATTATTCTCATTTCATTCTAATCTCTTCCTTCTATGCCTTTTATGCTGTACAGATCTTTAGTATCTTCTCTTTTTCAAACTGCATAATCTATCTAGTTCAGCCATTCTTTCTATGGAAGTCATACCAATTCCATAACCATCAATATGACTAAATTGACTTTTTTAATTCATGAAAGAATCATTTTTAATTTTTATTATTTTAAAATTGTTTTTAATTATTCTTAGAAGAAAAGGATATAATTGAAGACAAATACAATTGAAATACAATCAATAAACGATTCCTGAGAAAGGAATCAAGACACAGAGTTAAAAACCATATGTGTTAACTCTTAATCTTTTAATTTCATACTTAATGATTCAATGTAATTATTCTAATATATGCATGCTCATTATGTTGTGAAACGTACCAATAAAAATCTGATATAGATTGACTAGCCAAATACTTAGGGTCATAGAAGAACTCAGGCTGGAGGGAACTTCAGGTTCAAAACTCCAGTGTTTGCAACCACTCTGGGCAACCTGTTCAAATGACCTTATGGGGAAAATTTCTTTCTGGATCTCTTTGGGATAGATAAAATTACTAATTTTTTTTCCCCCTGAATTTACTGGACAAGAACCTGCCCAGGACCAGAGTTTACACTGACAATTGGACCGTCAACTCAACTCATGTATCATTTTGAAGTAGAAACCAGAAAAAACGCACATGTGCCAAACTGGAGCTGGCTGACATACGATGCATTTTTTTAATATCCTGGAGGATATGGAGTCTGCATGTATGTCCATATCAATTTCCCAAAACACAGGTTAAATAATAATGGGTTGTAATGTATGAATTACATAAACTACATGCAATGTATCTCCATCTGCCTGAACATTCCTGGGACTGTTTGTTCAAAATCCTTTTGAAGAGTTTAGAAGAGAAATGTTGACATTCAAAAAGCAAAACTAATTTTCTCATGGGTAAAGCCTTCACAGTGTTTTACACCTCTGCAAAATTTTGCTTATGCATTTTAAAAGGAGACTGTAACTTGGACGAGTGTTAGTAGAGGTAACTAAGCTGACTGACAAGATAAAGCTTAATTCCCAGACAACTAGCAGAGCTTGGTTTATTTAGGCCAGAAAAAAGGAAATCTGAGAAGGAACTGATTGTTCTCTATATTTTCATCAGGAGAATAAACAGAGAGAGAAAAAAAAGAGCTATTGCATTTAAAGAAGAGATTTAATATTGGCATAGGAGCAAAATATTAATAAATTTAGAATGGAATTTAGAGGATTTTTCAGACATCATATCATGGCTTTCTTGAACAGATTTCCATTAGAAATAGTAGAGGCAGAGACCAAGTAATTTTTTTAAATATACCAGTTTATGAAAGGCTTGCTTGTGATTGAAGATGACTGGATCTGGTGAAAGATTTCCTGTTTGATATTCTTAGTTCAGCAGATGACCTTTTTCCAAGTCTCTTAAGGACTTATTCACAGAAATGCTATTTAATCTTCTTCTGAGAGCAGTTCCTTCATCTGTAAAATGGATGTGCCACTTAAGCTGAATGAGCATTCACAACCCTTAGGATAATTAAAAGGAAAAAAAAAATCAGTTATAATTAGGAACACACCCTGAACTTTTTTTAAAGCAACATAGGAATGTCAGATTTCCAAGGTTAATTAATCTGTAATAGAAATAGGCAGCTAAATTGATGAGAATGTTCAAAAATCTATAATGTGGAGGTAAGTCTTTTGACAGGGACTCTCTGAGTACTTCCTATGGTGCATGAAGAAATTCTGCTAGCACATTACACAGTTTAGGAGCATACAGCAATTATTTACTGATCAATACTCAAGGGGAACAGTGACTAATGACATGTTTCCAGGTTAAGCATCTGCATGCTCATGGTACAGGCATGTCAATAAGGCTCTGCTGGTAAGGCAGTCATACAGGAGGTGAAGCTATGTTCTCTGTTCCCCCAAGTGTTGCTGCATTGCTGCATCTAATTGCTTTTTTCCTCAGTTTTCATATCATTTCATACTGGTGCTCTTTTCTTAAATCACTGAGTTAGTAGTTTCCATCTGTGCTTTTGTCTTTATTATCTTGTGTAGAAATAACTTTTCTTTCCTCTTACAGCTTAAAGGGCCAAGGTCAGAAAGATGTATTTAAAGAAAGGTAGACTTTGCATCACACACAGCTGACTTTCTTAGATGAATTACAGCAGTACTGTCTCTGAGTGACCAAAACTTTGAGGTCTGTAGACCTAGCACCAAGGAACTGGCTTTCTCCAGCATCCTTAGTACCACACAGGTTTGAGAATACTCAGGATAAAAATTCTCGTACTCTGTCTCACCTCATTGTAATTGTAATTCATGCTCTAAAGAAATTAAAGCTTTTCCATTATTTCAGTGTAGTTTTGCTGCATAAGTGCATTTTATTACATGCATTTGTTAGCAGTAGAAACATCTCTAACAAGAACTATGCTTAATTGCAAATAGGAAAAATATAACACATATATTATTGAATAACAAGCTACTTAGGAAAAGAAGAAGTTAAATTTACACCACAAAAAAAAAAAAAGTGGAAAATTACGGGAATTTACAGTTTATGGTAAACTGAGATGAGCCAGCGAGACAAAAACATTTTGCTGAAATGGACCATTTCATTATTTAGCAGACATTTTTCAGTATGACAATAGTAATCACTATTTGCAGAACAATCATGTCTGTGCACTCAGCCTCTAAATTTTTGTGCTGATTGTCCCTTCAAATCTGTGGAGATCTGGAAAGAAATTTAAGTGTAGGTAGGTTTGACAACAGCCTATTTAGCCTTGGCCTTGGGTTTACATTATTTTAGCTTTTGTTCTTCCTTGGTTTTAGTAAAGTTGCCAGTAGGAAGTGTTGCAGTAATGTGTGTTAGGATGCATTACCTGGCAGCGAGGTTGGTCTAGAGGCTCTCCAGGGGCTGCTTCCAACTCTAACAATTCTATGATTCTGTATTCTAAATGCTAAATATTCTTATGAAATTAGTAAACCCCTAAAAATTATATAAGAACTGTAATTCTAAATGACAAAGTCTTTGAAGATACTATTCTCAAATATTCTAAGTAGACATGACATTGTTCAAATTAATTTACATTTTAAAATCGACTTATAATCCCTAGAAGAGATCAGCACATATAATTTGTATACATCTGTAATAATTTCCCACATTACTGTTCCTCCTGGATATCTGTTTGGTTTATACTGAACCCATTGTTATTTTTCATGTTAATATCAAGATACTCAACGGATCAAAGAGCTTTAGCAAGAGTTTTCTCCAGTCATGAACATTCCTTCCTTCATTTTGTATCATGGCATTTCCCTGTACAAATTTGCTAAAACTTTCCATGAGCAAATAACTAGAACTATTTGCAGAGTTGCAAATTGACATCAACAAATTTTTTTTAAAGGAAAGCTATTACTCTGACCTATGCAAGTATGTATTCTTATATACTTTCAGATATGAATTCAATATATGTAAAACATTCTACTGACTTCTTTCTTCCTTATGTTGCTGTATTACTATTTTACTAGCTCATTCCTTATTCTGAAAAAGGGTAAGGGCTTATGGTTAAACAGTAGTATATCTTGTTAGATATTTTGAAAATCTGATTTCTTGCTAAAAAAAACCCAACAACAAAACAACAAACCACACAACAACAAAAAAAAACCCAAACAAAATCAACAAAAAACCTTCCTTGAGGTTCTCAAGATTTTCATAGTAATTAATTTAATTCTTTGTTCTAGAAGAAATGGGGACACAAAGCAGAATCCACCCGAACCTGTTTTTGTGAAGTGAACAATAGGATTTTATATACCTCTTGCATATTTAATTCTATAAAATGGTGCCCTTCATAATGACTTCTCATTTTGGTCAGATGAAATTGAAAAGTAGCTTTTATGATCATTCTATAATTCTACTTATTTCATGAAGGTGTTTATTTTTCCAAAATTTACAACAATCTCTGGACACCAAGCAGTCTTCCAGCATTTGCTGTTTGAAACTGACTTTTTTTTTTGTCCTCAGGACAACTTAATTTTCTCAACAGGTGTATTAATGCTTGGGGAATGTCAAAAGAGACTTAATGAGAAATCACATGTGAGAAAGGATGTCATATTTCCAAGCACGATTGAAAGCTCACCATGACTTTGGCCCTGATATCTTCTTTCCCTGCCACTCACACTGTTCCAAGTTAGTCACACACTGCTTGACACAACCACATTCATCAAATAGACTGTTTTAAGTTATTATCCAGCAGTTTACATTGTCCAAACTTGTTTAAACTTCACAGATATTTTTCCAGCTCTTAACTGTAATGAAGCAATATAGCAGTGAGGGACCACAGCCAGAGAAAGAAATCTTGCATAATCGCTGTACAAGCTTAGAGGATTACTGCTAACTGTTGTGGCAGCAGAGCTTGAAAGTTTAAAATTACCAAGAAGTGGTACTGTCGATTCTCAGCAACCCTATCTTACCATCCTTGTCTGTCCTCCATCCATCTTGTAAAATCCCCAGTCCCAATATGAAAAGTGCTGCCCTTCAGTAGGTGAGCAGGCAGGATTTTACTGAATCGGTTCTGTTTTTTTAGATAGCCATCATTGCTCCTGAACCTTCCTTTCTCTTTGTTTAAAAGACTTCACCCACTGTGCAGATACTGTGGCTAGCACATGGTAGGTTTTACCCATTCCATGAAACATTTTCCAAGCATCTGCAAGTCCTGGAGTCCTAGGTTGAATGACATGCACAAGGTCATTCACAACTTCTTTGAGCAACCTGTTCCAGTGTCTCACACTGTCTAGTAAAGAACCTTTCTCTAATGTCTAATTTAAATCTCTCCTCTTTCAGTTTAAAACTCTTCCCCCTTGTCCTATTGCTATCTGTCTGTGTAAAAAGTCTGTCTCACACTTTTTTTATAAGCCCCCTTAAAAGTATTAGAAGGCTGCGATGAGGTGTCCTCAGAGTCTTCTCTAGGCTGAACAACCCCAGGTCCTTCAGCCTGTCTTCATAGGAGAGGTGTTCCATCCTTCTGGGCAGTTTCATGACTCAAACATTTTGATATTATGTAACTAGACTGCAGCAAAGCACCTTCTGCTTATAGATTTGTCCTTTAGTATGTGATGTACCTTGGCTCAAGTGATCAACTACTTTCAACAGAATGTAGGAAGTTTGTGATGATATCACATGATGTACTCTTACTTTGACAGACAGAGGACCCAAACTGTGTGAAAAATTAATTTCACTTCAATGCCAGCTGATGATGAAGTGCTTGTAAGAAATAGAAGATGACCTTTTTCAGAAGGCAGTAGGAAAAGGCATATTCCGAGACTAATAAATTTGATTCTGATACAGCAGATTCTAATGGGCTTGTTCTTATTGTATCTTTTTTTAATTTTGATCAAGTTACTGCTAGCTCTTAAAATTAATCTTTTTGGTCTTGCTTTTTTACTGCAATTCCATGTTATCCTCCATATTTTCTCTAATAGTACAGAATTATTTCAGCTTTTTCTCTTATGTGTAATGGTAGATAAAAAAGTGAGTAAACTTACATGGTCTGTCATATATGAGGCTGAGACTCCATTTCTGCTGAAGAAATTAAGGAAGTCCATTACCTGTGTGCTACCAAAGTCTATACAACTGATCCTTATATTTATCTTCCATTTGCAGAGTCATGAGATACATTTAGATATTTAGATTCAATGGTCCTCCCAAAGTCATTTAGTAAACTCGTGGCTAATTGGAAAATGGAGTCCAACAGCACTCTACCTGCCATGTAAAATGAATAAACCTAATGAAGGGCTTATAGTTAAACAACTGAAGAATCCCTCTTTTGTTTTAGAGGGAATTATAGTATTAAATGCACAAAAAGATAATAAAAAAAATCTGAAAGTATTTTAGCGCCTCCTTGCTGTTTGTTTTCTAACAGCAATTAATTTTCATAAAGTAAAAATGGGAATAAATAATGTAATTAAAAATAATAGTATGTTAATCTTCTATCCCTAAGCTTCCATTTAATTGCTTGAAGGATGATGCATTTGGATCTGATTCTTATTTACTAGGGATGATTGCTTAGCCACTTACTGTATTAATATTGACAGATGTCCCAAAGAGATAATAAGTGAAAGCATATCAGTACTTTGCAGTCATTTAATGTTAGCATATAATGCTACTTAATACATGTTGACTTCCACATTTACCTTCTCTGGTGAACAGAGGAACAGCATGAGAGTTTTTTTCCAGACTTGATTTGATTTTCCATCAAGTAAATGAAAAATGACAAGGAAATAAGTTTTCTAAAATGACAAACTTAATGTTTCATTTCACCATTGGGGGGAAAAGATAACATTAAAAGGCTAGTTTGTCAGGACCATTTATAGATGACTATAGGTGGTTTTAGAAAGGTTTTTCAGCACTAATATGATATGAATTCTCCTCTCAAAGGCTGTAAATAATTCAGAGTATTAGGGGAATGCAAGTTTTCAACAAAATTTCCCTTCTTCTAAAAAATTCATGGGGGACAGAAAGAAACAAAAACTGATCAAGTCATAAATTCTACCCCTACAAGGAGTGTTGTATTCTTCCACAATATACTCTAAAGCATCTCCTGATGTAGATGTGAAAATATCAAGTGACTAATCTCTACAACTGCCCCAGTTCTCTCACTCTCAAATGTGTGAAAAATTTTCAGTATTTATTTTTCAATGTCAAAGAAATGCAAGCAGTAGTAGTAGTAGTAGTAGTACTAGTAGTAGTAGTAGTAGTAAAAAAAATATAGGAGGAAATGTTTAATAATTTTCTGGAAGATCGTGAACTAGTATTGAAACATATATTGTACAGGTGCATGTTTCTGACATGCAGTCCATCTGACATGCAATAACAAAGCAGTATGAATATATGAATATAAATACCTCTTTTAACATGCACCCGTAGCAACTGTCTTCATGTAGGAATCCCTAAATTAAACCGATGCATTCTGAAAGTTTTCCAACAGCTTGGTATTCATATGACTCTTCTCTGATGGCTGTTAAATTTGAAAAATGTGGCTAAAAATGTTGAGATGTTGGCTTGTTGCCTGACTGATGTTGCCTCTGATATACCTTTGCTGCAGGGCTGCAGGGCTTGTAAAGGTTTTATCTTTTTTTAGCTGGGAAATGAAGAAAAATATTAAATATATTCATATTTCATTAGGGAAAAAAAAAAAAAGCAAGAGAGAAAAATACTCTTTATCCAAATGTAGTGGGTTTCTTCTTTTTTCTTTTTTCACACATGTGTCTGCTTTGTCCTTTACCATCTCCAGTTTGGCCAAAGTACTTCCATTGCCTTTTAGAAAGAATAAGTTTCAGTAGATAGAAGTTACTTTGCTTTACTGTATCTTCCTTACAAATTCAAGAATTCCCATAGAATCATAGAACATGATGAGTTGGAAGGGGCTCATCAGGAACATCAAAACCAAATCCTGGCCCTGCACAAGAATCACACTATGTGTCTGAGAGCATTGTCCAAAATCTTGAACTCTGTCAGGCTTGGTTCAGTGACCACTTCCCTGGAGACCTTGTTCCAGTGCCCAACCACCTCTGGGTGAAAAAACTTTTCCTGATACCCAGCCTAAACCTGCCCTGACTCAGCTTTGTGCCATTTACTCATGTCCAGTTACTGGTCACCACACAGAAGAGATTGGTGCCAGCCCCTCTGCTTTTGCTCGTGAGGATGTTGAGGACCACAATGAGGTCTCCTCTCAGCCTCCTCTTCTCCAGGCTGAGCACAGCAAGTGACCTCATACAGGGACTCCTCACACAGCTTCCCCTCCAAAGCCTTCACCATGCTGGTGGCCCTCCTTTGGACACTCTCTAATAGTTTCATGTACTTTTTATATTGTGGCACCCGAATCTGCCCCAATGCTCAAGGTGAGGCCACCCCAGTGCAGAGCAGAGTGGGACAATCCCCTCCCTTGCTCAGATGGTGATGCTGTGTCTGAGGCACCCCAGGAAACCTAGACAGAAAATAATAGTCTGTTTTTATTTGCTCCAGTTCTTCCTTCATCTGTTGTTGCAAAATCGGCAGTGACTCAGGAAAAGTCATGAGTCACTGTTATTCTCATCAGGAAATCTGCATCAAATGAGAACATAGACATTGAACTTCATATCAAACCGGTAATAAAGAGTGTGGGGCAAATGCACTGAGGAGGTTTTCTGTAGAGGAAATGGCAAAAAAAGGTTGCTTTGGAATGGGTCAATATGTGAAAAATCTCGTCAGAAAATGGAGCTTGTTTTATCAGGTTCACCAAGCACCAGAATGGATTGGAGCCTCAACCCAATGAGTACAGACAGGAGCACAGACTGAGAGAATTTGGGAACTGTCAGGTTTAGCTTGTTTGTTTGTTATTAGGCAAGAGCCAAATATGTATAAAAAATTAGATAGTTTATTCACTAATTCAAAATATAATCTGATCAAACCAATCCCAGAAAAAAAGCTCTGTGTGTTCATTAAGTTAGGAGCTACATTCTTCGAGCTAAGTGTTCTTTTCCCATATCAGCTCCTATGTCTGTGAGTACTTTTGACCACCTTTGTTTATGAGGAACAAGAGACAAATATGACAATTCCAGATTAAAAACATAAAAATTCCCAGAGCCCAGAGGGAGGAACTCCTTTAGATGTATTCTTACTGCTGAGACAAATCATGGTGTTTGACTTTCTCATGAAGATGAACAAATTCTCCCAGGGATTAGAGTGCATTTCAGAGTGCAGGTTGGATGTCTTATATCAGTAGTGACCGTTAGGGGTACTGTTAGCTGGGTGGTAGTTTTAAAATCACAAGAATCTTTATTTCTTTATAGAAAGTGGTAGTTTTGACAAGGTGATCTTCAGTTTTATGCTGTGACAAAGGAATGTAGTTTTACAGACTGTGTACAATAATAAAAAAACATATAAGCTCAGATCTGTAGTTAGACCTCTCACAACTGAATTCTTTATAACTTATTCTATGGACCATGAACACAGTGACTAAAAAAAAAATTATAATTAAAAGCATCAGCAGTTAGTTTTTTCTTTTCCAATTCTCTTTCAAGCTGTTCAGCCCAGGGATTCTGTACTCATCAAGACCCATGACTAACTGCACATTTTGAAAAAAATCCAAATTAGTTTTTTTTTTGTTATATTGTGATGGTTGCATCATTCAGTGACCTGTAGAAAGACTTGCATTTTTAACATAATTGGCAACAGCCCTGAAAGTGTTGGCTCAATCTTTGCTCACTCAGTGCTGTAGTCTCCTAAACAAACTGTCTGGGTATAGCTGAGTTCAAACAGTAAAAATAGTAATGGTGAGATTTTCTTCCTGTTGAACAAAAGGAAGAAATAAAAGAAAGATGGATGTGTGGGATAAAGTTGGCTATACATTTATTCCTGATATTTTGTTCACATTTGGAGAACAAGTGTATCAGTTTTCAGAGTAGCTTTCTGAGATTGCACAGAAACTTTACAAATTACACAAATTTTTGGATTTTGTTTCTTTCTTCATAAGTTCAGAATTTTCTTTAGTCAGCTAAGTCTTTATCTTTGCTAGGTTTCTGGCATTACCTCTCCCTCTTCTTATTTAAGTTCAGGTTTTGATTGGATTTTTTGATTGGTTGGGCTTTAAAGTAAATAGCTTTGACAAAGAGTTTCATATCAAGAAAACAATTTCAAAATAAATCTTATTAATATGTTTTGTTGTACAAAATATTTTGGGAAATAAGAAATACATTTTTTTCATCCTGAGATGCCATTGTTTCACTAAACTCTGTAGTTCCCTTTTGTTTCAAATAAAATAAAAGCCCACTTTTACTGATAGATGTCCTCTTGCTCTCTCCCCTTTCCTTCCCAGTTGATAACCACATTATTTTTTTATTTGGTAAAAAGTGATATCACAACTGATAGTATTAATAACAGTAAGGGTTTAGAAAGCTAATGGGCCACCATGGAAAAAGATACAGTAGTAGTCCACTTTATGGTTATATTAGGTGAATATAATTTCTTAAGCTAAGATTCTTGGCTTACATCATTCAAGGCTCACATCATTCCTTTCCATGTTTCTCCATGTTTTCCTATTAATACGCCTTAAATTTTTATGCGTAGGTACTTTTTTTCCAAAGAGAAGGAGTCATATTTTGCCTAAGAAAGACTGAGAAAGCAAGTAGAAAATCTCCTGGTGCTACAGAGACATGAAGAGTCATTTGAGAAGAAACTGAGCTTATTAAGTATACAGAAATGACATTTCTGTTGTAAAGATGTTCTGTATTATATACAGGCAATCTCATTCCACTCCTTCATTCCATTGCTTAGACTTGAATCTGGTGTGACTTAAATAGAAGCATTTAAGGTTCTCAGGTCTCAGTTGTTTTACATGTAATGTTCTTATGGAAAACAAACACCAGAAGACTCACACCAGGAGAAATCAGAGTTTGTAAGCTGTAGTTTTCATGCTGCATAGCTACATTTCTTTCTGAAGTGTTTGTTGCAATCATGTTAGAAGACTTGTTTCAACTTACACAGTCACTTGAGCTTGGACTTTTGCATGACTTTTTGATTAGGAAAATTCAAATTAATAAGTAAAAAAATATGACTATTCCTGAAAAAAGTATCAAGAAATTCCTAGGATTATTTTTTTAAATGTATCATATATGATTTTTCCGGCTGACTTTGGATAACTGTTCAAGTTAAAACCAAAAAGCCATAAAAATTTTAGCTAAATGTAATGTATTGCTGCATTAAAGCAATGGCAACATAGATGTGTTAAGGAGCATGAAGTGTCAAGGAAAAATTTCTACTATGTTAGAAAAAAACAAAAAGAGGAATGAAATAGCTTAGTTGCACTGATGGAGCACTGCTCTTTGCCATTCTATTCACAGAGTTTCCATTAGCAGCATTCCCATCTTGCAGGAAAAAAAAAGCCAGTCTGATTATCTTCTGGCTAGAATATAGGACATGTGCATGTACTCCCAGGGAACTTATATTTTATGGCATGAAAACTTTCTCCTACAGTGCAGGAGCACTGCCAACAGACTTGTGACTTGACTGCTAATTCAAAGTACTACAAAATCAATCTTGGTACCATGTAATAGTAATTAGGTCTTATTTTCATATTGCCTTTAACAAAATATTAAGAGTTTACTCTGTCTGCAGTGTTTTAATGTTTTAATAGACAATAATTCCTCTGTGTTTATTAACCAGAAACATTTGTTCAAGGATTTAAAGACTTTATTGGAGAAAGTAGAACTCCTTAAGATGCAAGTACAATTGTAAAATGCTTTTTAAAAAAATAACAAGACAAGAAAGCAACCAACATCCCCTTTAAATTATTTTAGACTTTTTCTACAATTTCAAACATCTTGAAAGTGATTCATAAAGGCCAATTAAAAGCTAGCCTGTTGGCTCAGCAGGAGGGACTCATATATCCCTTTCACATAATCCTTGCTGGGGTATGATGAAATGGGTAGAGGTAAAGGAATAGGAAATCTCTAGACTTAAAAGTGACAAAGTATCTAGTTACTCCTCACAGGAACTGAAGGGAAAAAATCAATTATAATGTCTGTTCATCTAAAAATATGGCTTATACCTCTGCATGGTGCATTATCATCAGAGCTGAGCAGATGAGAGAGCAAAGAGGGAATGGGACACTGAGGAAGTGATCACCAGAGGATGCATTAGAAATTCAGCAGGCTGAAAGCAATTTCAGTTAGAAAGGAAGAAAGAAAAATGTTTTGATGTTAATTCATTCATGCTTCCCCATCTGACTTGCAGTCAGGGCCATCCACTTTGTAGCTTAGTGAGAACAGGTAGAAATTTTTATGCCTGATTCTGATTTCTCTTACTGTTGAAGCAATCCAGAAATTAATCCAATAAAATCAGCCCAGAAGTACTTACATAAGATTAGTGTAAAAATCAGACCCCTTATATTTCTGTGACATAAGTATGTAGGATTTATGGCTATATCTTTCCAACACCCATCAAGTCTTTGGATGGAATTAATAAATGTAATTCATAGTGGTTGCTGCAATAACTGCAAGCAGTTTTATTCTTGGCTACTTCCTCTTCTAAGAGGGGAGTCAGGTTTTACCTCCCCTTCCTGAGGAAGATATTTATGTCTTAGGAATACTTTTTTATAAGATGTGTTTTGTTTGAGTTCTAGATGAATGAGTCTTGGTTTTCCCAGCAGGTCAGTCTGTCCAATTATAGCAGGAAGTAAAAGGCCTGCCCTGATAATCATACCTACTCTGTGCTTATGAGCACTGCAAGCAGTGTCTGCAAAGTAATGACAGAGCTTCTGCTCTCCCTGTGCTGCTGTCAGCTGCACTTTGCTACTACTCTTTAACTCACTCTGAAGAAAATGCAGGCAATTCATATAAAAAATTTAAGAGATGCCCTTCTGTGATGGCTAGACAAGGCATAAACAGTTATTTTAGATATCGACACATTTCCAGTTAAAGCATACTTCATTTTCAGCACACTGCTACCCTAGCAGAGGATGCTGAAGTGCTGCATATCACAGCTGGCTACTAGATCTTGTTTCATGTGATTTTGGGAGTTCTTAAAGAGAATATCAACCTGTTCCTCTGCAACATAGTTTGTCTCCACTTTTCACACCTCATTCACCCCTCTCCAAAAAAGAAAAGCTTGTTACCTTCAGAAATATATCACAGAGAAACCTTTTCTCACTGAAAAGAGACTGCTCAACCAAGGACTTCTAAAGGTAGTGTACAAGGCTGCTGAACTGCATCTCTGAAGAGCCAGCAACTGCCTTGAAATGCTGTGCTTGTGGCCAAACTGCCATAAATGTCTACTCTTCCACTGGCTTAATTGGCACTTCACCCAAGCAGAGCAGGATTCATTCTTTCACACTTTCCTGTTCAGACAGAAGGAAAAGAGTCTATTAGGTGCTTTGATGTAAACCAAACCTTTAGTCAGTTAACAGGACCTATCAATTTGTGCAGTTCACCTAGTTCAGGCAAAATCAGAAAAAAACTTCAGTTCCTTTTAGAGCATTAACTGAGCTGCGGACAGCTATCAATAGAAAAGAGCTGAATCAGTGTATTTGAGAAATACTTTGGACTTTAGCAGTAAGGCCACAACTCTTCATAGCCACCCTTATTGTGAGAAGTGTCTTCTAATAATATGTTTACCAGAATTTCAATTCAACAACCATTTCTTCCCTGAAGTTTGTGCTTTTGAATTAATAGAAATATTTCAGTTGTCATATGTTTCAATTGTATAGCATTATTCAGAGACAAAATTTTGACCCACAAATAACAATGCTAGAAACTATGCAAAAACATATTTAAGCAAGATTTCTGCTTTTAAAAGCTCCAGAGGAGCAAGGTCTTCATTTGAGGTCAATTACTGTAGCTTCAAGCTCTATTGGGCCACACAATTTGGTATTTACTGTAACAAGACTAGACAGAGATCCACTAAAATAAAATGCTTATTTAACCATGGCCTTTGAATCATGTGAGTTTTTCCTGAGACCATGTTCTAGCTCTTATTTATAACAGGAAAACAAACAAACAAACAAACAAAACCTTAAACTGTAAACATTAACAATTGTGTAGGAGTTAATGTCTGAAACTGAGCCAATGAACCTTCAAACAGAGCCTGCTGCTTGCTAGCTGCAACTGTCGTGGACTCCTTGTAAATTTGGAGAACACCTGCTCTAAAGAAAAGTGGCATGGCCCAAATCCTCCAGTTAACAGAGACATGAAATACAGGAGGCTGCTCTCACATTGCATTATTTGGCTTGGAAAATGTAGAGCTTGGGGTTCCAAAAATTAGAGCATTTGGTGGAAAACCAGAGTACCCAAATGAAGTAACCTTTATTAGAAAAAGGGAACCTGAAAAGAAGGCAGTGAAGATCGTAGCTGGAGGAGGAGGAAAGGTCCTGGAAGTGGAGGAAGATCCTTAAGATCAAACAGTTTCATGGAGACAAATACTAGGCATGGAGAAAAATGCTGGGGGCCAGCCAGGGGCCTCAGCTGATGATGCCCAGGACAGGTGACAGCAAGCAGCAGCACAGCAGGAGCTGACAGGACTCTGCCTGACCACCTGTGCCAGCAGGGACCTTCCTGCCAGTAAGTGCAGGCCTAGCAAGCCAGGGAAGAATGAGGGAGGGAGTGAATACATGATATCATCAAGCTGAATAAAACCTTGAATCTTGTTGACTCTTAACTAATACCCCAGTACCCAGCTCCCCTGTGGTCTGGGATTTACTCCACCCCACCCATAACACAAGCAGTGTCAGAAATGGGGTGCAGGGAATGTAATGCTCTAATGGCATCAGGGGATCCCAGCAGTGGCTGTGTGTCTGTGTGAGTGTGTCAGGGGATCCCTCTGTGTGTCCATGTGAGTGTGTCAGGGGTTCCCTCTGCTATCCATATTAGTAAGAACATAAATATTTCAGTCTTCAGAATAATTTACTTCAGAATTTGTGTTCACTGTTGACTTCTTGAAAGGCATGAGGATGCTCCTTTTAGATGACAAATTCAATTTTTCAAATAGGACAAACTGTAAGGTGATATTACTCAGAGGGTAATATTTTGCCAAACAGTCACGCATGTAGATGTGGAAAGTGGTATTAACAGAGAAGCTTTGGATTGGTACACATAAATCCACAGCATCTGTATGTGGACTAAGTGGAAATGACCTGGATGATTTAATTCAAGTATTAAATAAAAAAAAAAAAAAAAAAACAAGAAAAGAGGAACAGAGGAAAGATGAATTGTTTAGATTTGTAAGCAGTTAGCTGATATTTTTGGAATTTTTTCTAAGATATAAAAGCATATCTGTTAAAACATTGCTGGGTCAAACATGACCATCACTATTTAACACTCTGCCATGCGTTTATGTCCATGACCACAGCTTTACAGGATGATCCCAAGATCATTTACTCGAACCCCTCCACAGATTATTGCAGGGAAAGAAAATATTAAACCCATTAAATCAGAATCAAGGTGATTTAATGGTGAGTTTGGTAATAGCTCTTCTTAATATTTTTCTATGCCTCAGAGACCAGGAATTTAGGTGCATTGCCTCAGGGAGGATTATTTGATTTTTAGGATGTTAGTATGCATCACAATTCCCCTTCTTCAGTGTCCTATTGAGTCACAGGAAGAAAGGTGTCCCCATTCTTAGAAAAGTGGGCAATGTGTTTAAATATTAAGCAGTGGGAAATTAGTTTATGATTCAAAACCAAGTCTGGAATTTGTGCTAGGGAGCCAAAAGCAGATTAGCTATATCCTTAACAGGAAATATTGCCATAGGAACTGAGGGAATACTTGCTAGCTGCTATAAGCAGAGACATAGGACTTACTTTAATTTTGGGTGGCTTTTTATTATAAAAATCCTTGCACTTTCAGCAGAAGCAATATCTATATTCTCCTGAGATTTATGCCTTTATTTTACATTTTATTCTTCATGATGTACTAACCTCTATAAACCTCCCTGGCCTGCAGAGCATTCTAACTTCAGTTCATTACTTCATCATAATAAAACTTATTTCAAGGTACATTAGGCTTCTCCAGGCAGAACACTAATATGATACGTTTGTTTCAAACAAACAAATGAAAAAAAAAAAAAGTGGTGATGGGAGGGACATTTTTTATTCAGCATTCCGTGAACTGAGACTGTCTCAAAAATCTCCTGTAGGGTTCAGAGCTACTACCTGTGTCCTGCACTGCTTAAAATGGAAGAAAGTGATTCATAGAGTTTTAAGGGAGAAGCTAATGTCAGAAAACGATATCAAGGAAAAAAAAAACCCAAACAATTCCAAAAATAAGGTATCAGGGAAATTTCAATTGGCAGTTCTTTCCTGGTAATTGCAGGAACGTGTGGCAGAGCCCTCAAAAGAGTACAGTATATTTATACACAAGCATAAGAATGGAGATGGTGATCATCTCCCTTCTGTCTTTTCTCTACATGTAGTTTTTCCAAAACCAAACAAAATGTCATGGTTTAACCCCGACTGACAACTAAGTACCAGGCAGCCACTTCCTCAATCTCCACCACATCCAGTGGGATGGGGAAGAGAATTGGACAAAAAGGTAAAAGCCAAGGTTTGAGATAAGAACATTACTAATACTAATACAGGAGAATAAAACCCAAGAAAAACAACTGATGCATAAAACAATACTGATGCACACCAGCTGTGCCAAAGTTCAGGTAAAGAATGATATATGTAAGTTGATGAAGGATAACTTCAAATGCACAGAAAACTGTGTTGGATGCCCCTGGAGCACAATAATTTTCCTAATCCAAAATATCACTTTTAAGAGTGCATTAGTACAAAATGAAATAACGACGTTTAGACCATGAAAGCAAACAAGTGGAATCAATTTGTTAGCTAAAATTCTATACATCAGTTTTTGAATGGAACAAAAAAAGGAATCATATATTAAATAGCCCTCGGTAATGTGAAAGTGAAATAGTTCCTTCAGTTAGCTTTCAGTGCTATGATCTAAACTGAAAGCTCCTGCCTAAATATCCACATATCTATGGTAATAGAAAGATGAGATCTTTCTCAGGAAACATGAATAAATTTCACTGTCCAGGACAACTGGGTGAAAAAGGAAATGCCAAACATATGGTGCAATTAGACAGAAAATTTATTAATGTAATTTATCAGACAACTGGGAGGCATTATTTTATACACTGCAAATACAGTACAACTGTTACAAAGACAATATCAGTCCATTTTTGGACTCTTCTTTCCCTAATCAATTGCAGTTGCAAGAATTAGAACAAGGAAGTATTTTTACATTGAAGATAAGCAATTTCCACTCATTTGTAAAAATATTCCTCTTAGTGAATTTTCAGTTTTAGCTTAGCAGGAGGCATTTCTTCCTGCAAATATCTATATAATGTACAAGAAAGTTCTGCCTGATAAATCACAGTAACTCAGACCTAATCCCTTGATCCACTGCCTTAAATCACTGACTAGTTTATAAATAAATTAAAAATAAATAAATAAAAGTTCCTCTCTACTTTGGAAAAAATTCCCAATCCATACCCCACTGCTCCTCTTTGTTCTTCACTCTAACAAAATACTAGGAGCAGGATGCCCAAGAGCTAAGATGTAATTTCTTGTTGGTCCATTACTTTTAATTCTTCAGTGCATGGCACTGCAAGTACCTTCGGAAGAGATACTGCTCTCTTTTCTTTATGCTTGGTGTAAGTTTTTGAAGATGTAAACATCAATCAAGAAAAGGAAAAAAGAAGTTCAGTAAAAAAGTTTGCTTTGCTTGCTTAGATGTTTTATGATTTTATAAGACTAGAATCTTGTTCTAAAAAAAAACAGCTTTGTATGTATGACATTTGCAAATCACATCAAGTGAAATACTAGTGAAAAATGCAATTTTATTTTTACAAACAGTGGCTGTCAGATTATGGCATATTTGATATCTCATAGTAGTAGAGGGAAAAGAGGTGAAATATTCCATAATCACCTTACACATGTTGCCACCAAGCTGCCCCTGTGAATTGTGTAAAGGATTAATAGATGCATTGACTTCCTTTTCTGTGAAATGCAATCCTGCCTTCGGTTTAAAAGCAAAACAGAGACATACAGATACACAAATTCTCCAGCCGCTCACCTCCATTCTTTTTTAATTGAACGCTTATGTGCATTGGTCTCTCAGCACTCTACTGATAACAAAACTCCTTTCAACTCTCTAAGCTATGAACTCTGTTTCCAAAGACACTGCATATTCACTGGGTTTCTTCTTCAAAAACTATCACGGTTTAATTTTTTCCCCTTTTCTTCTCTAACTCTGTGTAATGATCCAAATATGTTTCTTTCAGCTTCCTAAAGAGGCAGGAAAAGGTTTCTCTATTTCTCTTTTTACTCCCCTGCATTGAGATAAACTTGAGTGGCAGTTTAGGGGATTAAAATGGGACAAAAATAACTTCAGATCAAACATTTAGCTGATATCTTTCCTCCTAGATTATCAGCAGGAGATGTGAATATATGTTTTTGGCTAAGTCACTGTTCAGCAAGCCATCTGCTTTTGATTGCAAAGTGACTGTAAAAAATTTAATAACTTGTAAAACCTAGCAAAAGTACTTCAAAAACCCTAGGAATGGCTATGGTGCTAGAAATACAGATAAAAAGATGCTATTTATTATTTAAATTAAGTTTATGTTTAAAAAGAAATGGCTATACTTCACTGCTGCATGCAAGCCTCATAATTTACAGAGAAGCCTTGACACAATCTAGTCAAGCCACACAGTAGGAGCAGCAACAGGCTCTCAGAAGTGCAAAGCCTGCTGCTTTTTGTCCTGAGCTAACAGGTCGAGACACTGGGAGTGGGACCCAAGGAGAGGGATCTTTCACTGCAGCCCTGGCCCTGTTCCCCGGAGCATGTGGCCCCACTTGTGTCCTTCAGCAGGCATAAATGGGGCTTTGGGTAATGGGACAGCTGGCTGTCTGCACTGGGCAAGCACAACCTGCCTGGGCCAGTTCCAGCTGTTCCAGAGGGGATGGGAGCCATCAGTGCCTGCCAGATGCTTCAGTCAGTTGGAGGAGCTGAGGGAGCCTTGCATGAGCTTGGTTGAAAATAGGATGGTCATGGCCATGTGAGGGCCACTGGCTGGGGATAATGAAATTATGTCAGTCATTATGCACTGAGCCCAACCTCCAGCTTCACACGCTGCCTCACCAATGGAGTTGAATGGGTCTGGGTTGAATGCACAGTGAAAACAAAAGCAGCTGATAGTGGGAAGAAATAAGAAGTGTTTCTCTGAGCGTTTCTTCATCTGTTCTCTTTTTTGCTTCAATACCAGAATCAGTGAATAGATGTTTGTTAATTGACACTAAATTAAAAGTCAACAGCACCTATGACATATACATGTTGTGTGATTACAAGGCAGGGTTCAGTTGCCAACTCTGTGGACAAATATTAGAGAACAATGGAGTGGAAATTTTGAGTGTGCATCCCAGAGAATGAATACACAATCAGTGGGAATACGCTGCCACCCAGCTGCAGGGACACGGTGTGCCCTGCTCTTGTGTCAGTACCTGATGGCAGCAGTGAGTTTTAGGTGCTTATCCAACAAAGGCTTACTCACGTATTTAGTTTTCACATAGTAGGTAAATTCTGTCTGCACTGTAATCAATGGGAGCTTTGCCAGTGTCTGGCAAAAACCCAAGCGTTGGGTTTTCACCTTGAAGCCAGAGGTATTACTTTCAAGTTATAAAGAGAATTATGTAAGTAAACCTAGGGAGGGTTAGAACCAAATTTATTCATGGTGCCTTACATTACTATATGGATTGGTCTTCAGGTTGCTACATTTTAGCTACTGTAAAATTTCATTTATCACATCGGTTTGTAATTTCACAGAAAAAAGCTGACACTAAAGGTCACTTAGCAAACTTTCTTTATTCAGCTGCAAGGTTTTCAATTGCTTATACAATTGCAATTGCACAAAATTCTGTTCTCGGGGTTTAATTACAAAATGGACAGGTGAAAAACAGGTAAAACAGATTCTGTGTTTCAATACACGAGCCATAGCTTGCTCATAATTAAACATCTATAAATAACTCACATTTTAGGAATGGGTAATGCCCGTCATTAACTGTCTTTATCCATTTCAGAAGGGAAACTAATTTGCTAGATTTGTGTTCTCTTTTAGTTCATGTAGGAGATAAAAAGTCATTTCTAGGGTAGATAATAAAAGTTTCCTCTGAAGGGGAAGAAGGAAATGTGGATCATGAAAGATGTTGTTTGTATACTGAAATCTGACTTTGTGAAAGCAAAATGTCACTCAGCGCTTTTAAAAATAAGTGTAAATCTAAAAAAATTAAGATTGGTCACATTTAAATGAAAGTAACAGCTGTTGAATCCTGATTATGAACTCTTTCAGACAATTCTGATTATAAAGTATCTCATTGGTATTAAGTTAATGTTTTCTATTTGGTGTTGATTACCAACAGATCCAGACATGCTAGTTGTGCTAGGAGCAAGAAAGTGTCCTTCTGCAGCAATCTTAAGGAGCAATAACCTCTGCTGTTATTCATCTCCTCCCTCCCCTTTTGTTCTACTTCATCTTCCTGTGTTGTGCCTCCCTTCTTCCCCAGACACCCTGTGCAGTCATCTTTCAGCCTCCACTCTGCTCCGAAGATTTTACCTAACTGTGGGAAGGTATAAATGTGAGGGAAAAAAGTGAAGTTCACAAAAATGGCAACTTCCTGCAGTTGCAGTATTAAAATTAGCAGTGCCTTTCATGTTAAAGAGAACCTAATCACCAGCAGAGATCATATGAAGCATATTCCATGAGAAGAGGGTAGACTGATGGCAGGCTGAAAGCTTGTGTGTCAAAGTCAATTTATCTTTGAGAATTTTAGGCCACACAGCAAAGTGGATTAAGGAACTTGGCCATCAACAAAGACTCTGGCAAATCCACAACCTGTCAGCAGTTTCTCTGCCTCAGCTAAGCTGAAAAGAAAGGAATTGATGGTAAATCAATAGTGCTCAATTGTCATTTGCAATATTGTATAATGGCAACACTGAACAGCCAAGTTATTAATGATAGTTCTAAGCTTTGAGGAAAGCATAGAGTAGTTGTAACTTCCTGGAAATAGATTCTAATTGTCCATGTGTCTGGCCATTAAATTTTTCCTTTCCTGCTGATTTTCCAATATACTCAAGAAGGGGATTGCCCTTTCGTACTGCACTGAAATCACAAATGTAGATGTGACTATGTCCAGCATCCCCAGTTTACTTCAAGGTACTATGGCACTACTAATAATTCCCTCAGAAGAAAATGTAAACAGTTACAGTATTCATGCATCTATGGACATCATTGTGAGAGGATATACTGAAACGGTATATAATTTTCTTTCTCAGTTTAGACATTATACAGAACAGATTATAGCAATGCGCTGTTCATGTGACCATATGTCTGTGATGCAATGTCATCCTCGAGCTAGAGACCAGGGCTGGAGCTCCACTTTTCACTCCATCTTTAGCTGCCAAATATTAAATGTTTGTTTGCTAAGCTGTGAAGCTTGAAGTACATGTTTCTGTCTCTCTTGACTGATATTTTCATAGATACAAGATTTTATTGACTTAGTGCATCATGATATCTGAAGGACTTTATTGTGGTTTCTCTGTGAGATATAAAATCAATGAATTCACACCTGGGTACACCTTTATATGCATGTTTTAATATATAAATCAGATAGGAATTGTTGATGTACAGCTTCCAACTTCTAACATCATTTTCTGTTACAGCGCTGTGCCCTAGTTTTTTTACCCTCTATTCTTCTTACAAATATATATTTGCTTTGCCATCTTGCCTCCTTTCTTGAAAAGGGATTCAATTTGGTGGGCCATATACCCAAATGAGCTTGTGTATAAAATGTCACAATCAGTCATTTATAGCTTAAAATTTCACATCTTTTTTATCTATTTTTGCTATATTTCTAATTAAAGTAATGCCTTTGTTCAATTCATTCTTAGACTCTGATAAGCACATAAGAGGAAACTCTAATGAATTTTGGATTTCTGAGTTATCTTGATATTGTATATCAAGCACAGAAATACACATATACACACACACACATCCACCCCAACTTTAATAGTGCTGACTTGACCATATTATTCTCTCTGATAAACAGGAAAAATCGCAGATTTTGTGTGGTAAACAGCATATTATCATAATTTCAGCTTGTTATTACGTGTATTCGGACAACAATACCTTGGTATGTCTCTCTCTGTTCTTGGCTGTACCACTTTAAGTGAGGTGCTGTCCAGTGTGACGCATCTTTATCATTGAAGCATATGGGGACTGTGAATTTCATTTTTGTTTAGCCATTCCGTATGTACAGTTTGCAAAGGAGTTTTCTGGAAGCCTGAGCAGAATTATCTTCTTTAAGAAGAAAAGCATGGCAGCATCTTTGTAGGCGAGATGTTGAGAGATGATTATGCATTTAATCATAACTAAAAAACCAAAACAGTGCAAAATAAAACCCCACCATACACAATTCTACCCTTGGGAGAAAGAATGAAAAGAGGAAGGCATTATAAATGCTAGTCAAACTATTGAATGCACTATTCAAAGGTATTCAAATATTAGATCAAGGACAGTTAATGTGAGAATAAAAACAGGAAGAAAAATATGCACATCTAAATATAGTCATGCTTCTACTGCGGATACTTAAATGAGCTAAATCTAATATCTATTTTATGTATTATGTATTTTTATGCATAATGTGTTAAACCTCTCCTCAATTCTTGTATATACTAAAGCTTTCTTTTGAGCAACCTAATTACCATATACTGTATTATATAGGTAATTATGTACCATACAAGTGTGTTTCTCAAGCAAACAAAAAATCCAAAATCTAGTCAATATGTTCTGCTTGGCATCTTTTCTGATGATGCACAAAAGAAATTTTCCCCAAAATATCACTGTGTTATTTTCACTTTGGAAGTACATAAAAGTTAAATTTTTCAATGCCATACGTTCATGTTGTTTTCAAAGTTCTTAGTATAAAACTGTTCTTTGAAGAAGCCAACACAGCAGGTAAATTTTAACTTACTTTTCATTATGTAAAATTCAGGTGCATCCTGTCTTAATGCAAAGAAAACAAAAGTAAATTGTGCGAAATATCCTGTAGCTACATAGAGTAACATTAGGAATATTTCTGTGTTGACCTTTTATATGTTTGAGATGTTTCTTTTTATCTAATATCCTAATTTTATATTTTCTAACATCCATTTACATCAATGTATGGATTCAGTTTGCCCTAATTGTGGCAGATTTGACCACTGCCTGCTTGAGATTTATTCACCAGTGTTCTTTCACTCTACATACCTCTATGAAATGTATTGCTGTCATTTTGTGGTGAGGACATTGCTGAATCAGAATGGCAATAAATTGTGAATAATGTCTTTGCAAATGGGTTATTCTAGCCCATCTCACCAGTACTTACATGCTTGAGTGACTACAGCCAAACGCTTTTCCTTAATCATTATGAAATTCCCGTTCCCACCTCTCATATGATCCTAGCCCAAGCTGCCTCTAATTCTCAAGTCTGAGTGCTTTCCTTGCAGCGATGACACAAGAACAGCAATGAATCACTTTCAGATGTGCCTACACCACAGCAGAAGCTTGCCAAGCTAGAGAAGGAAGTGTCCAAGGTCAGTGACTGTGTAATGGAGAAACTTTGTGAAACAGATGTAAACACCTAATTCTAAAAGAGATTAGCAATCAGTTAAACTGGAGCTGCTGATTTCTCACAGAATATATTCCATTCTTGATGAAGTGCTTTATTTTAGAAGTTCTTTAAAGAGCAAGGCATTTCCAGTCCTTCATTCAGATACGCATAAAGAGTACCCAAGTTACAAGGAAATTTATATGCCTCATATTCGGGTTTCCATCCTAGCCTTTGATTGCCTTGACATTTTTTAAGTTCTACAGAGAAAATGCCCCTTCCCACAGCAGTACCTCAACTACAGAAGCAGAATGTATTTTGCCTGTTTCTCCTATCCCTGTGCATTGACTTCTTTTATTCAGTGACCCAGCTTTACTGGGAAAAAAACACCTATGATACCATTGTGTAAACTCTTCTGCAACTGAACTTTTTTTTTTTAAATGGTGCATGGTGCTTTGAAGAACTCTGGGAAAAAACATCAGGTCAAGATCTCCAATTTTTTTCTGATGGAAACTCAGATTAAATTGATGTATCACGATTCTTTCCATTTTCTCTTAAAGAGAGAACAGTTTGTGAAGAGGAATTTATGATTTGAGTCATGAATTTAAAAGAAATCCTAATATCTAGACAGGAAGAAAAACTGAGATAGACCCCCTTGTGCTAAACATTAGGTCCTATCTATGCTTCCCTTGTTGCTTCCTATTGCTCCTAAATGTTTTACATTTTCTCAGCTGCTTTTGTATAGCACTTGCCATTTTCTATGGATTGCAAAAACATTTGGGCATGTCAACTGAGGGAACAAAATCATTCTGCTTGAGTCAGTTAGTGATGTTTCAACTTTAATGCATAATGCATGCTCAATATATATATTGAAAATGTGCATTAAAACCAGGTATTAACAGATTTTGCCCTCCTAAGTGACAATGACATTTACTATTCTAAGAGGTCTAAAAAACTAGATGGAATGAGGTGTAAACTCTGTAGATGTTGAGATTATTACAAACTCAAGCTGTAAATGGAACTGCTGTGTATTGTATGACTCTCATTTACTAGGAGCAGGGCTAAGAATGCAAAGTATCCACAAGAAGTACAAATTTTGGTGTGAGACATCCAGACTGTAACAATAAAAGTGGGGGGAGTGAGGAAGCTGAGTTTATGGGATTCCATTTTTGTGTGCTAGTAGAATTTTTGCCTTTTGTAACTTTTTGCACAATATTTAACTTTGATGACACTGGACTGGGAGGAGGTGCTGACTCCTGGAAGGCAGAGAGGCCCTGGAGTGAGACCCAGATAAATCAGAGTGTTGATCAATAATCAGCTATTAACTTTTAACAAAGACAGGAGTCCCGCTGCACTCTACAGCTTTCCCACAAGGGGAAGAGGGGCAGGCACTGATCTCTTCCCTGTGGTGACCAGTGACAGGATGTGATGGAACAGCATGAAGCTGTGTCAGGGACGTTTAGGTTAGATATTTGGAAAAGGTTTTTCATCCAGAGGGTGTTTGGACACTGGAACAGGCTCCCCAGGGAAGAGATCACAGCACCAAGCCTGACAGAGTTCAAGAAGTGTTTGGACAATGCTCTCAGGCACATGGTTTGATTCTCGGGGTTGTTTTGTTCAGAAGCAGGAGTTGGATTTTGATGATCCTTATATGTACCTTTCAGCACTGGATATTCTATGATGCTGTGATTTGTAATCAGGTAGTAAGCAATCTATAATAATATTTTAAGATGTGAAGAATACCTATTACAACTCTTGTAGTTTAAATGTTTGTTAAAGATGTCTTAGTAAAAAATTTAACCTATCCTCAGACATTCACTGCAGTGGCCAGGATTCAGCTGTATCTCTGGAAATAAGCAGGTCTTTACAATTCAGTTTACTGCCTTCTGTGACAGGGTTTCTGCTCTTAAATTTCATGCAGTAAGAGAAAAAAAGTGTCATTGATTGGCATGGATGCTTTAAATGAAAGTACAAATCAGTACTTACTTTGGAATAAAGCCAGGTATGTATACTTTTATTACAATGTGTTATCAAAAATGGCTATTAATACAAGTGTCGCAGACATCTTTTTATGAAAAATCCTTTCCTTAGGATTTTTTCTCCTGAGAAGCTGAGAGGCCTCAGGAACAAAATGGTTATCTGCTGCTGTGGAATGCAACATGTGGATCAGTGATTGGTCTCATAGAGTTGTTTGTAATTAATGGCAAATCACAGCCCAGCTGGCTCAGGCTCTCTGTCTGAGCCACAAACCTTTGTTATCATTCCTTTCTATTCTTAGCTCAGCTAGCCTTCTGATGAAACTTTTTCTTCTATTCTTTTAGTATAGTTTTACTGTAATATATATCATAAAATAATAAATCAAGCCTTCTGAAATATAGAGTCAAATCCTCATCTCTTCCCTCATGCAAGAACCCCTGTGAACACCATCAAATACAAGTACTGTTCTTTTCTGTTGTCAACAGCAAAATAAATGCTTCCAATTCTTACAAGAGTAAATGGAAGAGGATCCTAAAGAGCAGTGGATAATAAAAAGACATTGCCAGTAACCAGTATTTCAAACTATGGATATCAAGATACAGTTCTGTCTCTGGAGATCACAACCTTTACTATTCTAATAATACACAATGCAACTCCCTAGTTACCTTAATTTTAGTTTGTTTATTCTAAAAAGAATATCTGTAAATGGGAAACAAACTGAAACCCAAAAGGTTGTGGATACCAGCGCTTGAAGCTGAACTCTTTGAACTCTATTACAATTTCACAAAATGTGAAAAATACTCCAGAGAAATAATTCACAAATCAATGAGAGGCTTCATTGCTTTTATATGATACACTGATGTAAAGTAAAATTTAGATGTGAAAACATGGAAAAGCAAGAACAATGTACCATGGACAGGTTTTAAGGGTTTGTAGAAAAGACATCAGCATATCTCATCAGGTTGATAAATTTTAGGAATAGTCACATGAATAAAGTTAATTTTTTTGTACAACTCATGAGAAGATACAGATTATTGTGCAAAGTGGATAGGAGCTGTTGTAGCCCTTTAATAACCAGTGTCATGTCCGCCAGACTAAATATTCACCTTGTAATAAAATCTTCAAGTTCTTTATTCAAATAAACTTTCAATTTTAAATACTACTCAAACAACACAGCAGTCAATTATGCAATAAAATTCCTCATTTACTTTAAAGAAATGCATAATTTGACCCATAAAGCCCTTGTGCTGACACCTGGTTCTCTCAATGGTTCTGCTGCATACATTTTTAGTAGGCTTTTGTACTAGTAATTAGTAATTAGTAATTTTGTTATAGTAATTAATATGGCCTTTAAAATATATTTTGATGTTGTAGATATTTGTGCAGGGCTTTTTTATGTATTAGGTGGATGAGTGAAAGTAGCTTAATGGATAATAATTAAATAGAGGATTGCACATTACAGTTCATTAATTGTTGTACTGTCTAACTATTGAAGGAGATTGCCTCAATGTTGATATGAAGAAAAAAGGCTTCAGGAAGGGGAGGAGAGTTCTGGTATTAATTTCAATAAGACAGGTTTGAAGACTTTTGGTAGGAGAAGGCAGAACATTATGGGGACTACTGCAGTAAGCAATGTGGGTGCAGCCAGCCAAGACTAAGAGTTAACTGTCATAGGAATGGTCTGTTCTGTGGCTACTGGTCTGGTGACAATTCTGGGCTTAATTTAGTAGTGTGGATACAGCCTCTGAGATTCAGAGTTCATATACAGACCTGCAGACAGGGAATATCCCTGATCCACAGATCATTCAGAGCTAATTCAAGGGTGCTAAACAGCCTATAGTTAATAGACTGTTTTGTGGGTTTCTGTGATGCCTTACTACAGCTGGAAAACTTTCTATTAAGACAAAATGCTGCATTTGAGCATGATGAATCATTATAACATTCATTTTCCTTCCATTTCTGCTTTAAAATGTAGCACTGCTGATGGCAAAGCCCAAAAACCTTACTCAGCACCCCTTAACTTATATCTTACTTGTACTGAAGAGGTTTGAGAATAGTAATATGCAGTAAGTGCTGGCAAGGGTGCAGCAGGTTAAACAGCACTTTATTTAACTACAGAACTAAAATTGAAATCAATTAAAACTCAATGGTATACAGCAACTGGGAAACAAATAGATTTTGTTCCTCGCTATACTCCTACTTCTTTTACACATTAAATTCTTTGCTGATTTACAGTCAGCTCTAAATATATTTTATCTTGATCAATGTGATCCAAATATAGACTCAGATAAATAACAGACAATAAAAAAAAATAGGAAGGGTGGCAAATGATTCTCTTGATTGAATGGTAACTATTTTATGACCTTAACAGAAGAATCCTGGTCAGAAGCTGGCACTCAGAAAAGGAATTATTCAAATATACTTTGATTTACTTTGCCATGACCAGTAATATTTATAGAAACAATCCTGTCTGGGCAGAAAAATAGATACAATGACCCAATAGGTCTTTTCCATCTTTTACTCCTATTGTTCTGCTATTACATAAAATGCATTAAAAATAAATTTGCATAACATACTGGAACATCTCCAAGCAAGCCATTTCAATCTCTGAGGAACAAAATAAATATGCTATTTAAATACAGCCTAAAAGTCTATGTACTGCTCTGTCTGCATTTATTCTTTCATTGGGGATTTAAAAAATTAATCTTTATCAAAGAAAACTCCTTAAATAATGTCACATCTCTGACTGAAGTCAGAGGAAAGATTGAGGCTTTGTCCTTAAAACATATTGCCTTATTTTTAAGACCTGTAAGGGCAAGTTTTGAAAGCAGTACTAGTTTTAAATTTTTAATGAATTTCAACAGGAATCTCTGGTCATAATACCATGCTCAGCTTTGAAAAATGAAAATACTTATTACTTAACTAGAGTCAGATGCAAGCATTCTATTGAACAGATAATCAGCCAGAATGAGCAATAACTTTTGAAAAACAAGTTAATCAAATCTCCACTTGAAACCATTCCTTGATGAACTGAAATACTATTCATATACCCTGGCTGTTTCCATTAGAAGTGTTACTAACCTGTCACAAAGAGACAACAAAGGAGGACAAAGCTTGTCAATGACAAAATTGCACCTTTGTGGGTCTCCTGCCTATTGTCCTTTTTGCCACAAGCTTTCTATCTGAAACATGGTGTCCATGTGATACTCTGAAGAATGGTGTTCACATTCCCTTCTCTACTAGCCTTTATTTTAGAGCTGCTTTATTACCCTTTCTCAGTACATACTGTGCTGGGTATTTATTTGACAAACCAGGTTTGTTAGAGTCTGAGATTCCTCAGAAGCCAATTAATATGGTGAACACAGACATGATGGGGAGGGGGAACTTTTTCAACCTAACTTCATATGGTATAATAGGACTCACTTATTCAGGCTCAGTATTGATTGGTTTTTCTGACTGTGAACTTACTTTCAATGAGGTACCTATACGTTCCTACACTGAATTTTCCTTCTCTTTTACCAGATTGTTGTGTTGGCTTGGTCTAACTGTATTGTTTCTACATGTTCCTATGAAGCTGTTTAGTTATCTTTGAACTTGCAGTACCAAATTTTATGTGCAAAAGACACCAGACTGATCTGAGAAAAACCATCCCACTTCAGGGACCATATTGCAACCATCCCACTTCAGGCTCCTTTTGGGCATATACAAAATCATGTGCAAGACATAAATAATTTTAAAATACTAGCTAGCTACTGGTTTATACAACACATCATTTAGCTACAGGACAAAGCTGCTAGACACTAAATGTTCACCCCCCCTATAGTAAATGTAATGAGTATTTCACCAAGTTTTCATGGATCAGGTGGAGAAAAGTGAGCGTTCTTTGCTCCTTGGATCAAGTTGAGTCTTGACATTGCTGAGCTCTCTGCCTAATCCCTATTTTTTTCCTTCAATGTTTTGATAAATTTTTCTGATCACATATTTTCTGCTGAATGCTTGCGCTGCTCAGAATACTCTGTTCAGTTTACCTGCCTTTGGTTTTGCCCTCCTGTCGTGGTTCAACCCCAGCCAGAAACCACGTCACAGCTGCTTGCTCACTGCCCCACCAGAGAGAGCAGGGAGAGAATGAGAAGAGTAAGTGGGAAAACTCAGAGGTTGAGATAAAGATAGTTTAATAAGTAAAGGAAAGCTGGACATGCAAGCAAGCAAAATAAAGTATTAACTCATTGCTCAATGGGCAGTGGTTCGGTCTTCCCCAGGAAAGCAGGACTCTATCACACTTAATAGTTATTTGGGAAGATCATTGCCACAGCTCCAAACCTCTTCCCCTTCCTCCTTCTTCCCCACACTTTACATATTGAGCATGATGTCCTATGGTCTGGAATATCCCTTGGGTCAGTTTGGGTCACTTGTCCTGAGTGCGTCTCCTCCCATCTTCCCACGCCCACCCAGCCCCCTCACCAATGTGGCAGTACAGAAATCAGAAAAGGCCTTGGCTGTATGCAAGTGCTGCTCAGGAATACCCAAAACATCTCTATTTTCAACAGTTTTCAACACAAATCCAAAACACAGTCCCATACTAGACACTTGAAGAAAATTAACTCTACCCCAGCCAAAACCAATACACTTCTTTACCTCACATGGATCTAACATATACTTTCTCACAGTTCTTTGCTACAATTTAGCTGTTTTCCTGCCAGTGTGAGTCAGGAGCTTGCAGCTGATATATCCCAAATAGAACTTGACAACTACATTGACAGTAGACCTTGTTCAGGCATGTCTCTACCTTGATTTTGCAGAAGACTTAGGAACATGATACAAAGATACTGAAGTTGGTCAAGCAGGAAATCAGCACAGGAAAATAGGATTCACTGCCTCATCATTCTCCATATCTTAGGAAAACCATAGCTATTCTGCTATGAAATACAGCTGAGCCATTAAACCTTGTCAGATCCAATTTGACTCTACCATGTAGTCAATTCATATGTTTCTGAATCTCTAACACTGCTAATCAACAGCCTGGCTAACTGAAAGGGGCATATTTGATAGTATTATGATTATGAAAGCACAAGTATTTTATGTGATAATTTTTCAAGAAAAGACATTAGTTTTTGCTACTTAATATTTAATATGTAGAAAGGACAGAAGTCAACAATAGGGGGCCAAACTACAGGCTATCTCTTAGAAATGTATCACGTCTCTGATAAATTAGCTCAAATCCTTTACTTATTAGCTCTAATAATTTTTGATTCTTCGCAATGTTAAGGAGCTCTTATTGTAAACTGGAATATTTATTTCTAATTTAAACATTTCTAATTTATTATGCTATATATGACACACCATCTCAATTCACATTTAATTATCATCTCCTAAATAAGAGAAAGGAATGAAAGATTATGAAGACTGCACAGATGATCTATCTTGTGATCACTGGGTCTTATTATGATTTTATCCATCAGATTAAAGGGCTTCTTCACTGTATTTTTATTAATCAGTTTTGAGAAAGAGAAAAGAAGACCTAAAAACCACAAGCTTAATTAGCCAGATTCTTTTGTAAATATTGGAAGAAGACCTCAAAAATATCAGGTAAAAATTCTAAATTGTAAACTATGCATTTTCTGAGTCTATTAGAGGAAATATACAAAGAGAAAAAGATAAGTGATGATGCAGACTCAGAATTTCTATTAGAATGCCTTTGTAATAGCAAGGAAGTCTGTTTGACAGAGTTAAAGTAGGACATTGACATGCTTGTGTAACAGGAAACAAAGTCCACAGGCTGCTTCTGGTGGAGAAGTGTAAGAGTAATGATCAGTGCTCTTTGTTTTGCTCCTTTCTAGGGGGAAACAAAGTAATGTATCCTGAAGATATGTTATTCTCATGTTGCTTTTAAGCATTTATATTTTAAGACTTCCCTATCTTTATAACAAAAACACATGCGTTGCTTGCCTTTCTGTCCATCTGCCCTGTTCTATTATGGAGAGAGACATTGGGAGGCACTCTTTATGTAAAGATAGAAGAATTTAGTAAAAGAGTATTTCTTTTTATTAAAAAGAGTAGCTATAACTTTGGTTTTATGTTCTTTAGAACATATGAAAGCTGAAAGAAAGAATTAGAAATAGAAAAAGAATGAAGGCTAATCCTCAATTTAGCAGCATGAATTAAAAGGATCGCTTTCAAGGCCTGCTACTTTTCTTTCCAAAAATCTTAATAGCAATGTCGTTTTCCCAGGGTGATCCTTCTTATCATTGAATAAAGGAATATTTTTTAAGGAATAGAAGTAGATAAGAGAGATTCAGTAAAGTTATCAAAGAGCATGATGTTGTCATACAAATTAAAAGAACAAGATGTCTTCATGCAGATCTGCCTATGAAGAAATCAGAATTGAAACAGCATCTATGGGTTATTGTTTGTTTCAGGCCTAATTACCATAGAGAAAAGGTCTGTTTAGGGTTGATTTTAAATCATATATTTATATATAAGAATAGTTTCCTGTGTCCCTTTCTACATTTTTTCTTTTCATATTTCATAAGACATCAGTCTCCAGACCTGCTGCTCTTGTGCCCATGGCCAACCACTGATTTCAGAGCAGCAGCTGGCAGCCCCGGAGCTCTGCTGGCAGCAGGTCCTCCCTCCTTCCCTCCTGTGTCAAAAAACTCCAGCATCTGAAGAACATGCACTCCAGAGAGTTTTGGAGTAGCTTTAATTATGCAGTTGTGCTGCGGTGCTAGAAGTGATTCAGATGTCCTACTAACTAATCTTAAACTTCCATCCTGTCTTACTTCAGGGCCTTGTCAATTTCCTTCAGTTCTCAGAGATTTCATTTTCACATTACATTTTTGTCACCGAACAAATGCCATTGGAAGCTTTATCAAACTTCTTTAGCAAATCTTGTTTTAGTGAAAGGTAGAGGAGGCATGGAATGAGATTTCCCCAGACAACTAAGGCAATAAAAATAGAATGTATCTGTTTAAAGAGAATTTCATTCTGATTTCCAATAAAACAGAAAAGTTCACCTTTCTCTTCTTTCTTTTTCCTTTTTCCCCCCTAAAGTTTAATAGAGGTTATAGTAGTGTGGTTTCAAATAATACCAGAGAATCTAATTATTCTTGTTAAGAATCATGAAATACTGCTAATCAGTACTGTATTACATACCATTTCAAATGACATTTAATTATTATCTCCTAAATAAAAAGAAGGAATGAAAAATTATGAAGACTGCACAGAAGATCTATTCTAATTCACTCCCTTAAACCTTGAGCTGCTAATTTGATTATGAAGTGAAACATTTGTGGGGACTAGTAATTCCATTGCAATCTTCATTTCAAATATGCTGAGTGATGGCTCTGCTTCTCTTAACAACCTTCTGCAGAAAGTGGCATATTCCTTTGGGGATTTTTTTGTTACTTTTCCCTCTAACAAAGTGAAGAATACTTTCTGACTTCAAGTCTGAAGTTAACATGACAGCAGATGAGAATGCTGAAATCACAGCTGTGGGTTCATTTCCTTCCACTGAGTGAATTTCTTCATTTCAGATAGGTACAGGACAAGGGAAGTATTATTACAGGCAAAAAGGGAACTGTATTTTTAGCAGGATCATTTGTATATGCTTCTGAGTATCTGAAATTAAATTAACTTTAATTGTCTCTATAAATGCTCCATAACTTCCCAGCTTGGCTTGGTGAAAGAATTTGAAGGAATGCAGTTTTATTTCTTTTTTTTTTTTCTTCCCAAGTTAGATCAATATTTTATTTTCCACTTAATTTTTAAACCTCTTCCCTTATTTTCCTTTAAACTGACTACCAAAGGGGTAAAATACTGGGATGGAAATATTCAGGAGTTACAGAGTAGAAATAATATGCTTTTGTCCTGTCTACTCAAAGCCCAGGAAGTAATTGAAAAATTTGACAGATAAAAGTACTGAAAAGTTCTTATAATTGAAAGATGTTGCTCACTTCTCCAGTGCAGTTTTTTTAGTTTACTTAGAGCCTTGTCTAACCAAGATACCCTTGCAAAGTTAGAACACTTTACTGTGACATCTCTTTTATTTACACAGGTATTTTATGAAGGACATACAAATGGCACAACATGGCAAGTTATCTTGTACTCCTTCAGTGCAGCAGACTCTGCCCAGGGTAAAACAGGGGCACATTTTCCTGTATTCTACTGAAGAGCTCCTATGGTTACACAGAAAATTTCCTGCACTTTTCATGGGGATGTAGATCTGATAGGCATTACTGCATCTTTGGGAACTCTTCATATGCTGGCTATCTTGAATTGTAAGATATCAAAACCCTATCACTTTAAAAATATCCAAACAACTGAACTGGTAATATCATTAACAAGAGGAGTACTTTGGACAATATTGACCCTATAGTAAATCAGCCCAAATGAAAACAGCAAATTTTGAATATCTATCTAAAGAAAATTGTTAGGTAGTGATGTTTTTTATAAGACTTTTAGTTGGAACCTGTCATTTGTGTCCTCTCTATGATGGGTTTGTCCTTTGTCTCTGTGGCTTCTTTCTAATGTGAAGGACATTACATAAATCCAGGTAATGTCTGCTTTCTCAGGATACAGAGGGAAGAAGGAAGAATCTATAACCTGTTAAATCACACATCCAGGTATGGTTTTTTGTTGATTATTGCCCTGCTCATGGCATATAGAAGAGACATTCATAAGAAATGATACTAAGAATATGTCCTGGATCCAGCTGTAAATAGGTCCCTGTTGAAAAGACTGTATTACCCAGCTTTCTCAGACTATTTCTGTGACACTGCACTAGATTTAATAAACCATGCAGATTAACATAGAGATGACCCGTGATACCTCAGAGAACACTGCTAAACTGCTTTCAAGGGTCCAAATCTGTTCAGGTTCCCCTCCCAGTCTGCATTTTTGACAACGATTGCACAAAAACCATGAAAAACTTTGTAGCCAACAACCAAAATTGAGAATGCCACATGAAAACCCTAAACAGATACCCTTTGCTTGTTGTCTGGTTGGCTGCATGAATCTTGCAGTGTGTTCAGACTATGGGCAGTCAGTCCATTGCTTAATGTGTTCTCTATTATTAATCATCATTATAAGATAGAAATCTCCCCAAATCTTCAGAGAAAGCCTTTATTATCTTTAGACTTGGTTCTGAGAATCAAAGAAATAAGAAATAGAGTATGTAATTTGACTGCTGGGCACGTAAATCACCACAGAATCTATATTTATATGTGTCTTGAACTGGTTTCTGTTAAGCACTCTGCCAAAGATTGAGGCATGGCAAAGTTTCACAGTACAGTTTTTTGAGGATGAAGCAGACTCAGATTTAATGCATTTTCAATACCTGATCTGTCTGAAAGACTTATCAGATTGTTTTTCTTTCCAAAACAGAGTTTTCACTCCTGGTTGCGCTATAGAGCCAGAGGAGTTACTGAGCTGGATTCTGTTCTGTTTCACTTGTAAAGTCCTGTTGTTACCACAGGGCTGTTCACTATAATGTCTCTTAATTGTAAATATTTATTTTCAAGTGGCTCATAGAATTTCATGAAAGAATGAAGCAATAAAAAATGAATTTATTGAAATGAATGATGTTCAACCCTTTCTGTGTTGCATTTTGGTGAATTTTCGTTACTGAAAAATTAAGCATTTAACTTTAGTTCACACTTTTAGGTCTTTTAGGTCACACTTTTACTCCTTTTAGGTTTGTAGCTGCTTTTTCTGCTGGAATTTATTTGAAATGCCTTAGTAGCCTTAATGCTGCTGCAACCTGGACTATCATCTTCAGTTTGCTGTACCTCAGTTTCTCTTCTTGCTCAAAAATTTAAGGGAAAATAGTGACATTGATCATTGCCTCTCTGGGTTAAGTACAAAGACAACAGGCAAGTTGATGGTATTGACAGTCTCCACTGAAAGGCAAACAATATTCAGAGGTATTCAGCTGAGAAAATACTTCCTCTTGTGGTGTTATAATATGCTTTTAAATTCTGAAGTTAAAGGGCTTATTCTAGTACAAAAGTGAATATTTCTAACATTATCTTTCCCTGGTTTTCTTCTGTCTTGTAGATGTAAAGGCAATTGGTTTTTGTTTCCTACTTTTCAAACAGTAGAGTTTTGCAGGTTAGTTTGCTTGTGGTGTGAGTGGATCAAGGGTTTTAAGTTGGAATCTTTTTGGAATATCTTTTAGTGGTGGTATTGGCACCACTTAAGTTCTTTGAAAAGAAAATAGCATTGACTGAGGGAGCAAGGGATGTTGGCCTGAAATACTTGAGCCTACATTGTTAGCCTCAAAAGCTGCTGCAACCATAAATTGCACTGGATGAAGCAAGTTCTGGAGTACCCTGGAGCTTTGAATAAGAGAGTTAAATAGTCACATTTCAAAGTGGGAAGAGCCCTATACATGAATATATACACACATATATATATATATACATAAATATTAAAATAAATATTCATGTGAAATATCCCTGCTATTCCAGCCAGCAAATTCAGTGCTTGCTTCCATCATAACTATTTTATTAATGGGTAATGGAGTTTTTGATGGAAATGAAATTATTGAAACTGAAAAGGGGAAGGAAGAGGTGTCTCCTCCACATTAGTAATTTAAAAATTAGTAGTCTCTTGTGGATGCTATCTTCATTTACCTCCAACAGTTCAATTAATCTTAATTAGAATTATTTATTAGGAGATTTGAGTATGTGTATTTAGCTCTGAATACTTTCTGGTGCAGTCCAAACAGGCTGAAAAAGAAGTGCAATGAATTAAATGATGTAGGGAAGTAGGAAATGAAGACTGTTTCAGTAGGATGCAGGCAATGTGTGATTCTAGACATGCGTTGCACCTTTAAATCTTGACTGTTTCTAGCAAAGCAGTTGAAATACCTCCCTGAAGTCACTCTGCAAACAGAGGCAATGCAGAAAATACATTAGACCCAGCATCTCCATGACTGTGCCTGTATTAACAATGGATGGACAGCTTCAGAAAATCCATTGTCTGCTGTCTCCACAGATAGGATTCAGCTAATGAAACAGCTAATTAGATTTTTGTAATCCTGTCGTCATTGTTTGAGAGTGACACTTTACTTGAATTCCTCGTGTGGATCTCTTCAGTCTAGGAAGAATTACTTTTTTTCAGACCAATTTTGTTCTTGTCACTTTGCTGGAATGGCAGTTCCCTCTGTTGGTGTAATGAAATCACTGCTTTCCCAAACAGAACTATGTCACTCAGCATTTAAATAGGAAAGAATGGGAAAATGAGGATATGATTAGTCAAACAGGCCCTATGTTCAAAATCCATTTCTGAAATCAAATAGTAGAATTGGATTGAGTTCATAATGGAAGAATTACTTAGGTATTATTGCAAGCTGTATTACATATTCATCGACTTGCTGAATGTGCATGGATTTGTCAGGCATTCTCCACTCACTGCTTCTCATTTCCATCCAGTACAGATGCAGTCAAGGGATAACCAAGTTAAAAGCCATCTAAATTAAGAAGTGATTAAGACAAGTTTGGGTGGATGCTGAATGTTAATCTCACAGGCCACATTCTTCTGCAATGTAAGAGAGTGCAACTTTCACTGGCAGCTCTCTGCTTTCAGCAGTGCATCGTGATGAGACTAATATATGAGAGACTGTAGTCCTTAAAGCTTAACTGAGTTGTGTGGTGGGTTTTTTTTAAAAGCTTCCTTGTTAATAGTATTTCTGCTGGTATTGATTCCTAATGGTAACTGGGAGCTTTATTCCCTTAGAGATTCTTGTAAAATCCCTGCAATTAGAGAAACAAAATTGCACTGACCAGAAAAGCTGTATTAATTGGTAACTCAATATAGTTTGACCCAGATCATCTGCATTTCTGCCTGGATGGTCCCCTGCCATTGGTGAGACTCAGAGTTCTGCCTCCAACAAGCTCATTGAGTAGTTCAAATTATACTCTGAAAATCCTTTGCCATAAGAGTCCTTATATTTATTTCGTTAAAATAACAAAGTTGAGTGAATCACTGCAAATTGCTAAGCTCCAGAGCAGGTACATTTTGTTGAGCAACGTGTTTTCCAGACTTATATGATTTAATAAATCAGTATTTGTTATTACTGTATACTCAAATATTGGTGTGAATCTATGAGCAAATGACCTGCACAACTGACTGGATTATAGAATTACTTGATAAAGGACCTTGTTCTCTGATATTCTCTTAACATTGACACCACAAGCCTATTTGGTATAATTATATAAACAGTATATCTGAATGGCCTCTATTTTTTAAACATGTCCACATACAGAATCTCTATGACTTAATGCATAGTCTCTCATGGCATCTCTGTTGCAGTAGGTGCCATCTCCACAGAAACCCAAGGCCAAATTCAACAAAGAAAGTTAAGTCTTAAGTCAATTCAGAGGCCAGGATTAGACCAGGATTAGAAAAAAGATCTCCAAACTGAGTTTCAGTTGTCAGTGAGTCTGTCTTACAAATTGCTTTTCATGCCACATGTGTTGGATTATTTTGATTTTTTTTTTCCCTTGAATCAGAAGAGTTGTGTTTTTCAGGAACCTGAGTATAATGTTGAAGCAGGGATACTACTGCCTTCAGTTCTTATTTTAAGTGAGAAGGCAACAATTTTCCATGCTCAGATATGAAGCACAGAATCAATATCCTTAAGAAGAGAGAAACAGTGAAAAGGCTAATTGCAAAGAACATTTGGAAAATGTTTCAAAATTTTCACAGCTGATTCTATTCCTAGAAATTAATAGAAATTTCAATTTCTATTTAAAATTTCATCAAATTTTAGCTCTACTTTTCATGAATTTTCTTTTCCAATGCCATTCCTTGACTTATATATATTTAGACCTCAGCTGAATAACTGATTTGGTTTCTTCAGATGCTGTCATCCACATTTTGTGTAACTGATATGTTCTGTTTTCGGAATAAATATGAAATGGACTAAATTATATGTTCCATAACTGCTTTTACACCATTGTTGAAAGTTGCTGTTCTTTTTCATGGATCTTTAAATGTTTAAACATTAGAGTGTATGCCTGAGATTTTTGCTTCTGATTTTTCAATTTCTCTTGTTTTTATAAGCTAAGAACTTTTCTGGAAAGAACTTTGTGAAAATAGAATAGATTTACTTCTACAAGAAGAAATGGCAAGTAATTTTTAATCATAATCCTTAAGTGTTTATTTTGAAAAAAAATTGGTTTTACATACTGAAAAATTTTCTTTTCTTTTTCTGTTGCTGATACTGAAATACTTTTCTTTCTGAAAATAAGACTGGCTTAAGTAGAGAAAGATTAATTTCTATAAAGTACTTAAGACCTATCCTGATCTAAATGGGCTATTTTTATCATGTATCAGTCATCTCAATGTTTAAAAGATGCTAAAAATAGGCAATATTTATACTTTTTTTCTGGGGGTTTTAGATAATTTTTTGAAAGATGGACATTTGTCTAGGAAGAATTGGAAGAATATATATTTTCATATTGTTCTCGAGTTTTGAGGTATTAAAGAGTTTGATCATTACAGAAACAAAGTCAGTCCTCCTTGTAACATAATTTTAATTTAAAACCCTGTGAGTCATCTAGTCCTTCTGTGTACTTATTCATTATTAGTGGTAATTGCATGAAAAGGAAGTTGTTTGTCTGCTCCTGCTGCTTATTCTCCATCAGAAAGCATAATCCTTTGTTTGTGGACAACACAATTAGCAGCTTTGGAGATCATAATTATTTCATACCTGGGGCTTGGAAGAAACCTGGTGGGGAGATACTCTTAATCCTTGTCTGAAAATGCTGAATTTAGAGTTACTTTTCAAAGTTTCAGTTGTGTGAGACATGAGTGTATCTGCAAAATGCTCAGTCCAGGTCCATGTGTGTGGATGGACTACTGGAGTATGTGCATGGAACTGTGCTGATCTATTCAGAGTACACAAAACAAAGCACAACAATAGCAAAAAGAAACCCAAAATAATGACACAGGCTGTAGCACAAAAGTAAAGACCCAAACAGCATATTATCTTACAATGATTTTCTTACCTGACTGACAGAAAATAGACTTGATATTCCTGCGTACCTAGTCAAATTTAAATGAGCTAGCCTGACTGAGAAGCCTGGGAAAGAAAGAGCCAAATCCACAGTTACTTGGAGACCAAGTAGTGGTAGCTTTTTCTTCTCCTCTGGTAACTTACCAATTTTTGGTAAGAGGTGTTGATCCTGTATCCTTGCTCACATTTCCAGTGTAGGTGTTTGGGTAGGCAAAAACATTATTTTTCTAATTCATTATCTGATACAAGTTCAAAGAAATGTACATGATCCAAAAGACAAGTATTATATTTTCAAATTTATAACTCACCTAACTTATCTAAACTGACAGGCATATTAAGCCTCACATGGATCTGTTTCAATTCAGCCAGGGCACATTTTGGTATTCCTGTTCACACTGGCTGAGGATATGCACTCTAGCAGACAGCAGCTAATGACAATTTTGGATCTGTAATAAATCATATCTTCTGTTTTAAAAAATAATGCTAGATTTCAGTTTGTTAATTTATCGATACTTTGTATCAGCATAGACTCTGTGCTCAGGGACTAGAAATTGCTAAGATTAAAAACCAAATAATTTTAAACCAAGAACTTTGTGTCTCAGTTTAATTTTCACATCTTTGATTTTGAAAAATATCTGGTTGCTTTGGTGCCAGGGATGAAATTTTATTTCTGTAGGCTTAACCAATCTGTAAAAGAGCTATCTTGATTGTTCTTTTAATTTCTCAGAAAAATAGCCAGCTAAATTGCAGCTTTTTTATCAGTGAGAGAAATTTGACAAGAATACAGAGCTCAGTTTTAAACTTTGAGCTGATTTAGTGGCTAAGAGAGCAAAAGGTTCCTCCACTGAAGCTGAGCATGCTTGATTTGTGGTTGCTGAAATGATTAATGTTAAGGCTCAAAATACATTTTCTTAACAAAATCAGTTTAAAGTAGATCAACATTAAAACAACAAATAAACATGTCAATTGAAACACATTAACATCCATTTTATTTTGCAGAACCAATTGTTTATTTCAATTTAATTTTGTTTATAACCTATTTAATCTCAAGAAGGAAGGAAACAGGAAAGTGAGTAGCTTTTACTTTTAAAAGAACCTCAAACACTATTTGACCTGTAAAAGCATTTAGTGGTTGCTGTTTAAACAAGAATCCATTGTATTACCAACAACACACAACAAAGAGATGCTGTACATTCTAAAGAGTTTTTCTAAACAAAAGGGATAATAAGCACTGCCAGGAAAAGAAAGGAACAGTTTTGGTGCTATGGGCTGGCTCCATAACTTTCAGCATGTATAGTTTGATGTTTCTGAATAAACTGTTTCAAAGTAATAAATGTTCTGTGCACACCTGTACCACCTTGGTGTTCTCTTGAGTGTTCTTTCACATGCAATTACCACCAGTTGCTGCTCTTTACGTAAGTTTCAGTTATTTCTTGGCTGGTCTGCTTTTTTGTCGTACATGGCAATCCCCAAATACGCGTGCACTAAGCAGCTGTTGAGAAAATGACCTGATTTAGAGTCCAAGGCTCTGAAAGAAGTACTAGATGGAAACATTTTTTTGGTAATAAAGCCATCTATCATCCAACTCTGCAAACAGTGGAGCATGTCTGTTTATAGAAAAGCTGTCAGCATGGTGTGGCCTGGAAAGCAGATCTGTTGTGATCCTGTGCTCCTGAAAGCTTGGTCTGGAGAACAGCTTTGCTTATTGACATTGCTCAGTGTCCTGGAATATCTTTGTGAAGGTATTACTTGTGATAGGAAAGATGTGTGCTAAACTCTTTACAAATAATTTCATGGGTGATTCTTATGGGTGTTAATGTCCTTGAAATGGGTCTTAATGCGTCTACCAGCTCCAAGCAGCAGGTTTCTTACAGAGTGGGGACAGCCTGACTCCTGAAATAGACAAGTGGGTCCTCACAAGCCGGAGTTGCTGAACTTTGGGGGAAAATGGCATGTTTAAGAGGGAGCATGTGGTAGGAGGTTCGGGGAGGTTGTACCTTCCTAGCGCCCTAGGCAAAGGCTAAGGAAGAAACACAACATGCAGCCGGGAATTTGTAAAAGGAAGCAGCCAAATCTTGAGAGAGAAAGCCCCGTAGGCATATTAGAGTCCCCAAGGGACTCTATTTTTTCAAATAAAGTTGCAGGACTCCTCTGTCTCCTTTATGGACACCAGCTTTCATAGCGTGATTTTCCACGCACTTGGAGGGACAAATGTCAAATGGAGTGAGACAAGTCCTGGGATCTCGTGCTCTGTTATTTCACAGAAAGATAGGGAAGAATATAATTTAGCCTTCTTTGTTTTCTAACATTTATTTATTAAGAAGAGATTTAATATATGTTTTTAATTTTTATTTAGCTAGTGACATGCCCTTCAGCAACCAAAGTCACTTTACACATCATCTTGATCAAAGAAAAGTTTAGTCCAAAAGTTAGCAGTGCTTCAAAGCAGAAATAGTGAAAACCTGATAGTAAAATGAACTATGCTATGTGTGCCATCCCTTTCGCTAAAATGCCTATGGGATTGTTACAGCCATTAATTAAAAAAAATAAATAGAGAGGAATCTAGTGCTAAGGAATGCCTCTGCTGCGGCCAGCTCTGTTTGCAAGTTGCAGAGTGAGATGCAAATCCAGCTCTGGGTAGGAGCTGGAGACAAGAGGCCCTGAATTGCCTTTGTTATGCAAAGGGCACGACTAGGGTGATGCCAGCCAGGGAATGGACCCTGGGACACCCAGCAGGAACCACGAAATGCCGACCTTCAGGGTAACGGAGGCAGTCAGTAAGAGCGGCGGTGCGGTCCGTGCGGGTGTCCCGGGGCACAGGGCGGAGCGGGGAGCTCGGGAGAGTGGGGCTCGTGCGCAGTGGGCTCTGAGGGCATTACAGCCCCGGCTCTGAGGGCATTACAGCCCCGGGCTCTGAGGGCATTACAGACCCAGGCTCTGAGGGCATTACAGCCCCGGGCTCTGAGGGCATTACAGCCCCGGGCTCTGAGGGCATTACAGACCCAGGCTCTGAGGGCATTACAGCCCCGGGCTCTGAGGGCATTACAGCCCCGGGCTCTGAGGGCATTACAGCCCCGGCTCTGAGGGCATTCAGGCCCGGGCTCTGAGGGCATTACAGACCCGGCTCTGAGGGCATTACAGCCCCGGCTCTGAGGGCATTCAGGCCCGGTCTCTGAGGGCATTACAGCCCCGGCTCTGAGGGCATTCAGGCCCGGTCTCTGAGGGCATTACAGCCCCGGCTCTGAGGGCATTACAGCCCCGGGCTCTGAGGGTATTACAGACCCGGCTCTGAGGGCATTACAGCCCTGGGCTCTGAGGGCATTACAGCCCTGGCTCTGAGGGCATTCAGGCCCGGGCTCTGAGGGCATTACAGCCCCGGCTCTGAGGGCATTACAGCCCTGGGCTCTGAGGGCATTACAGACCCGGCTCCTTTCCTGGGGCTCGAACGCACCTGCTCGGGCTGCTCCTGCGGCCCTGCGCCCGGACGGAATGGCTCTGTGGATCCAGACCCCTGGGGCTGTGCTACGGGGGAAGGGGACCCGGGGCAGCGCCAGTGAGTGAAACTGGTGCGGGATGTGCGGGGTGTGCGGGTGGAGCCAGGGGTACCCGTGCGGTGCCTCAGCCGCAGCTGCCCAGGGCCTTCCGCGCCTCCCCTCCATCACTAACCATACGTGGAAATGCGGCCGGGTAGAAACTGCTTGAGGCCCAGTCACCCTAAGTGTGCCGGCCCATCTTCCTTGGGGCTGGCTGCACCTTTTTCCGGGCAGAACGTGTTTCAGAGAAATAGACTTTATATTCTTATTGCATATTCTGCTGGGGAAAAAAAGTCCCAAACCCATAGGGATATTTTCCCCATAGCTTAATTAACAAAAAAACTTAAAAACTAAAATACCAAATTGTTTAAAGGTGTCTGACTTAAGAAAAAAGCCCCAACTATCTTATGGAATGCTGTAACACTCTGCTGGTCTTATTTCACATAAATCCATATATTTTTATTTGGGGCCTTTACTTATGTGCTGCAGTATTTACTGAAAACATGATCTTTCCTTCCCTCGGATATTCCTCAGAATATCTCTGAGGAACCGTAGGCTGTAGACTAAGCACCTTTTAAAGACAAATGGCTGAATAAATGGTTTTCTGTTCCTTCTGGAAATGGACTTCACTAGGGAAAAGGGGGTTTTAAATTTCAAATTTGCTTTGCATCTCAGCACAGGAAGCTTTACATAGATAGAATTTTTAACAAGGAGGGTCCTCAGTGTTGGCCAAAATTTCACAAGATGGTTTAAAATTTTGGAAGAGCAATGTACCCTGTTTGAACCTGACCCTTCAGTGAAGCTGTGAAACTGGGTACTGCATTTAAAAATGTGATTTAGGCTTGGAATTTCTGAAGAAAACCAGACGATGGTGGTTGTTGAGGAACTAAAAACATCTAGTGCAGTGCAAACATTGAACAAAGGCAGAAAGGACTCAGTGGGATAGTCCATTGAAAAAGGTGTGTCTTACCATGGTGCAGGCAGCGCCTTTTCCTGCTCCTGTGCAGTGAAAATGAATGTTGTAGGGAACTGAAAATGGTTTTCTAAACAAATGTGTTCAGACAGTGGAAGAATGTTGCTTTTCCTTTTTGGCTTACACTGTGAAAGAATTATTATCATTTTGCTACTATTAATGCTCTCACAGCTCAGTGTTAATAAGGTATACCTTACACAGATGGTGTCTGTCTTAGAGGGGAATTCTCAATTCCTTACATTGTGAGCTTATATGAGGAAGGACTATGTTTCACGGACTAATGGTTGTTTTGGGCAATTAGCCTTATATAATGCCTCTTGTCTGTCAAATAGGTATGAAAGTCAAAACATACATATGAAAAATAAAATTCAAAGTTTTTTCAAAAAACTTCGCATAAGGGTGCTTACTATTAAATATGATCATAAAACAATAAAAATCAGTGTCTAAGATGGGAGAGAGAAATCTTGAAGTAGCCTCAATCGCAAGTATAAACTTTCTTTCTTCAATGCAGAGTGAGCAATGCCCTCTACTGAATGTGGGGAGGAAAATGGCTAAAAATTCTGTAAAAACATAACTGATGCACAACTAAAATAAGATAAACTTAACATATCTATAGCTGTGCCTATGACTTGTTTGCTTACTGGATTACTGGAGATTTTATATATATATATATATATATATATATATATATATATATATCCATATAATGTGATGAAATATGTTTGAGGAGATACTTGCAGGGTCTTTGTGCATACTTATATTTGTGTAAAATAAGCCCTTGAATAATCTCAAAGATGCTGATGTCAATGTATTTTTCAGAGTAGGTGGCTGGTCAGTGTTTGCATGTATTGGTTGATATGATCCTTAAAACTGAATGACCTCTGATGACAGTGGAAATTCTGTGGAAATTTACAGATAAAACAAAGAGAACATCATTATTTTTGTATTGCACAGTACCTCCCGAAGAGTTTATGCTTGCCTGAAGTGCTTTATCAAGCAAAAGAAAGGTTTGGCAACAGCAGCATGAATGGGAATTTCTGATGTGGGTGTCTCTAGGGAGTATTGCCTGATGACAGTGAAAATACCAAATATTTTCTTCTAATAATTTCAGTGTTGTTTAGACCCCTCACTACATAAAGCACTGCAATAATTTTTAATGCTGATAATTGTGTGTTCCTTGATGCATCCAACTTGGGACTTTCCTGGTACATAGTTCATCAGCTATCTACTTCCCAGCACTTTTTGTGTCAGTGGGGGGATCAGAAGATAACATTCCTTGTTGTAACTGCAGTCTTGCAGACTGGAATTCAGAGGTGGATAATGTGGGTTTGTGTCATCTCCTTCAGAATTCTGGAGGATAAAAATTATTGTGTCTTCTAAGCAGCAGATTTTCTAAAAATCTGAGAAAATACAGTCAATGCCTGTTTCAAAGGTCTTCTTGTTTTTATCACTCACCGTTCTGCTAAACTCTTAACAGCGAAGGCTTCTGAGTCAGATATTGAGCCAAGACATTCAGTGAAGCTCTGGTAACTACTGTATTTTGGTTCTTGCTTAATAAAGACCTGACAATTTTCCTTTTTTTACAGACACTAATGTCCAGAGTGACAACTAGAATGATTGAGGAATGTGAAGGAAAAAAAAAAGTTAATGTGCTTTAGTCTTATATCTCAAAGGAAAACACTCAAGGAAATCCTTCCTCTACTTAAATCCACATTTATATTGTTACTGTGTTTCTATTTTCATAGTAAGGCATACAACTAAATAAGTATTTTATGGATGTTTGAATCAAACAAGTGTTGTGCTTAGGCTGAATATGGTTTGTCTGTTTTGTACAAATGTTTTGTACTGTGGATATTTTAAAGACTGGGCTACATCCTGAATCCCCATTTCATTCCAAATTGTGGCATATTGCCAGTGGAAAGGATGTGGGAGAGTGGATGGAAGAGATGTGGGGGGCATTGCCTTGGTGTGAAACTGGCACAGCGAGTCCCTCACTTCTTGCTTCTGCTGCTGGTGTGAGACAACGTGTCAGTAGCACTTGCAGAAGGAATTGTTTGCTTGCGTCAAATTCAGGACATCCCACGCAGACTGACAAACTCATTATATAATAACTGCAGTTCCATTGAGGGCTTAAATTTTTCCTCTGAAGTGCAGCACATGATTCAAACCTTATACCTACTGATTATAGACAGAAGGTAAATATTTAAACATTGATGCCCTGACTGTTATCTCTGTTTTAAAAACCAGTACACCACATTGAGCAAGGAGGACTGATGCAGTGAACTGCAGGGTTTTTAGCAGTGAAATATGGTAACTTAAAAACTGGGAGGGACTCCAGGGAGAAAAGCCATAATATTTTTTTGGTACTAATGGCTTTAGGTGAGTATTGTATTTACTGAAAGGAGACAATGATATCTGCCTATGTAATTTGCTGTTGCCTAGCTATGATTTTTCTGTTCATCTGTTTTTGGACTTCTTTAATTACGGAAAACTTTCAATCTGCCTTTGAGAGAATTAGTCAATATTAGAGTTCTATGTAGGCTGCATGTTAATACTTAATTGCATTTTCAAAATTTTAAGAAACATAGAGCAATTTGATATCCTGTCTGGGGAACCAAAGCCCAGTTCTTTATTTTTATTTTTTTTAAAGGAAACAAATATTTTTCTAGAGGAGTAATTAAGTTTTTTATCAAAGTGCATGTGAGTAACCTATTTTAGGAGATCTTAAGCAAAAAATGAAAATATTTTTAAAAGAAATTAATTGATTCTAGGCACCACTACTTAAAACCTAGACTATCTTACCCCTTGTCCAGGGGATTTAACAATAAATTATGGAAAAGTAAATTTCATAGTCGTTTCATATTTTCTTTTTTCCTGACACTAGTGTATATGATTACCAAATATATCAAAAAGACTTATTGTATGTGTCTAATGACACAAAAGATGGAGAGTTTGGAGTTGAAAAAAAAAGGTATACTTAATATTAGCGACTGTGTTTTGCTAGGTGTTACAAGAGTGAACAGTACTCAGTGTTCAAAAAAAAGGATAAAAGGAGAAAGAAGGAGATATTAATGAAGTTATGAGAGTAAGATTGTTTAAAATTAAGCTATGCTACAACATGTACCAAGGGATGAGAGTGTATACTGTAGTAAGCCAATAAAATTTGTACTAAAATATTGTAGTTAAAATGCTGTAAGCTTCTTGAAATTCAATACTTGAATTTATTGCCAGAAGTAAATTGTAATTTAAAGGATCTAGGCTGATACTAGAGTCTCCATAAATGCAAAATAGAAATTCTTTTCAGATTGCAGACCAGCTCATCTTATTACTCACATACTCCCTTTGAGATGCACATTGACTTTCACAGAATCTCAGACTGGCTGTACCACCAGGGCCCCCCTGAAACGAGAGCAGTGCCCAGTAGCCAGTGGAATTCACAGGGTCTGGTAGCCCCTCAGTGAGGTCTCTGATTTGGGCTCCTGGTAAGCAGCACACCTCTCTGGGGAGTCAGGGCAGTGAGGGGTGCCCCTGTAGCTCCCAGGGGAGAGGTGCCTGCTGCTGTCACCTGCTGCCTTGCTCAGTTATGCTGTTGTCACACCAGGAGCCTTACACAGCTCCAGCATCTCTCCCAGTGGTCTCTTGTTTGTGCTGGCTTTTCCTCTAAGAATGTAAAACCATGTTTATATCAGTAGACACGCAGAGGAGAGAAAAAGTTTCTTAGTGTAGAGGATTATTAAAGTCCTTGAGATCTTTCAAGGTGAAGTTCAATTTTAATACCATGACCAAAACCTGTCACTCTAACTTGATTACCTTTCCTGTACCTGAGTGGAGGACAGAGGTTGCTGCTAAACTGGTTCTTCAAATGATTTCTTTTTGCTGGGAATTTTTGCTAGTGTGTAAATCATCAGAAGACTGAAGGAAGGAAGGAGACAGAGGGAGAAAATCACTGGAGAGAAGCCAGTATTGCCAATCCCTTTGGATTCTCTAAGGATTCCCAAAGGGATTGGCAAAAACTGTTCTGCTTCTTTTCTGGATCAGAATGAAATTCTAACTGGTAATTCATCTTTCAACTATTCCTATAGCCTTTTAAACTGTTACTTGAACCACCATTCTTAGAGAAAAAACAGTACAGCTGAGAAATATCTTAGTATCCCAGCAAATCCATGTGTTTATCTGCATACAAATAGATAGCACAAGAGAATTATGACTTGAAATCTTTGAGACCATGTCAGACAGCTCTTTCAACCTCCCTTTTATACTGCAACCACTTGCATTCATGTCACCTTATAATAATTCCACTTTTTCATAGCACATGACTGAGCACTCCAAGTTGGTTTAAAACACTTTTTCTATTATTAAAAAAAAATCTAGAAAATAATCCCAGACTTATAAAACTGATATTTTGCATCATTATTTTCCTCACTCCCTCAGTTTACCCAGTATCAAGTTTGAGATGTTTTTGCAGCATGTTGTTAAAAGCTGTGGAGGAATTTGATACCAATGGTATAGCCTTTCTGGATGTATTTTGTACACTTTTCGTTCTCACTAGTACTGTTTAAAATGGTAGAATGTTGTATTAAACTACTTTATCACATTCAGACATCAATTTGTTCATTTGAAAATGTATTCTTATATATTTGTGCTTTCCTTCCATGGTACAATGAATCAATGGATTTTTTTTCTGGGATCAGCAGTTTCAGGAGAGTTGTAACGAGCAAACATTGAAAGAACAAATTTGGGCATTGCTATGGCTTAGTCATAGGCATCAAAGGTCTAGTGTGACAAAAAGAAAGGACATTTCTTAAACTGAAAATACATAATAAATGTAATTCATTAGAGTTGTGGAGGGACTAACAATTCATCTTATATAGGAGCACTGAGTGTTTATAAATTAATGCATTTATCATTGGTGTGTTGTTTTGGGGTTTGGATCCAAATGATTGCTTGAAATAATAATGCCTTACAGAGATTTGGTTCAAATTTTAGAACATACTTATTTCTTATGCAGTTGCACACAAGGAGACCTCCACGGGAATTTAGGTCTTCTGAGGACTGAGTAAAATCCTGAACAAAAACCTTTTAAAGTATCAATGACAGATACACTCAACTCACAGCAATAACAACTCAAAGCCCAATAGAAGTGCAAGTCAGTCTGAAAATATGTAACACATATTGTAATATCTGCAAAAACAGAGGAGGTGATTCTGTAGAGCAGAAGTACAGTGGAGATATGCCTTTTTTTTTCTAAGGGACATCACAGAAGATATAGCAATTTAGATAAGCTTTTCACAGATTGCAGTGACTCCACAGGGCATTGAACTGATGATAGCCATGATTTACCCTGCAAAGCTTACTTGCAACATTTTCAGAAGTTCTGTATACCTAAAATTTTACTTTCCATCCATGCACTTACAGAAACAATATAAACTCACTGTTCTGTTCATAAAAATACATGAATGTGGACTTGTGAAAAATTTTGCTCACGTGAGCAATTGTAAAGCACTTTAGCATGTACCTCAGTGTATGTTATTTTGTGTAGGACTTGCAAGCACCTTCTACCTGTTCATAACAATGTCACATTTTGAAAAATACTGTAATCATAAACAGCCTTCAATTTTTAAGAGCAATTTGATGAAATATTTGACTGCTACCAGTAGTTTATCCAAAGTACAGATTCTGATATGTTCGTTACTACATTTTCTGTGTACAAAGGTCAAATATTTGTATTTGTCAGAAGGACTACGTATCTGTAAATGCTTACTCAATGTCATTTTTACTATTCCTAATAGTTTAGAAACAGAGCACTCTTCTAAAAATTTTAAATGGCAAACCAAGAAGCAATGATCAGAGCTTTCATCTGTTGCTTAAAAAATGCATAAATATTAGAAATTTTAGAAAGATGGCTCTTAATGTGCTGCCTCCCCTTATTTTAAATGATAACAAGTTTTTTTTCTGGCATAACAGTTCACAAGAATGTTATTAAAAACTTTTAAATTTATTAACAATTCTGCAAAGTAAAATTTTTTTGGTTTAAATTCTATGTCAAATAGACTTCTCTGAAATATACAGCAAATAAAAACATTTTAAAAATTTAAAACAAATTAAATGTTCATTTTTTAATCTCCTGCAAAATAACGTTAGCTTAGAATATACAGATATCATGCTAGCCATGGGTGATGCACTGTGTGTCCAAATTCTCTTTGGTAAAATCTGTCCAACAATTAGATCAAGTGCAGTGGACACATTGTTCGGATCATATCTATATTATTTCCTGAAAAACTGCATGTAGACTATGTTATAATAGATAGTCTAGAAGAAAACCACTGGTGTCAGTTTCATCCTTTCTTTTTGTGTTTTTAATGAATTCCTTGATACCTACTTTTACTTCTTGAGGGACACTTAGCTGTCCTTACATACTCTTCCAATCCCTGGAAAAGTTGAAAGCACTTACAACTTTATAACAGTCTGTGACAGCCATATTACTTTGTATAAATCCAAAGAATTCCAGCGTTCCTTTGTAAAAGCAGTAGTTCTGTGACAGCTCCTTGCAGAAATATTATTTTTTTGGATGCATTTCAATTTCTCTAACCATGACTTCCCACTGTCTTTTATACTTGCAAGAAAAGGCACTGCTGATTTCAAGTCCTATTTCAAGGTCAACCTTCCATTCAGAAAGATTAGAAGTAGTATTACTCATTTTGTGGGTCATGAAGTGTATGTGAGATAATACAGGCTCTTTTTAAAGACACACAATCTTCTTATGTGTGTTTGATTTACCTGGAGACTCTCTGAGTGATGGTCTTTCTTGACACAAGACAATTCAAATGTTTTGTTGTTTTTTTTTATTATAAGCATTTTCAATCATTACTAGACATACTAAAGCACTAATATTTCATACCCGTTCAATATAGGAAATAAGAATGTGATTTTTAGATCTAAATACCTTTTGGAAATATTTGAAGGTGACATTAGGATAGGTATTTGGACCTTCTGAAATTTTCTAAGTCATGCCCTTCTGTGTTTTTTTGTAGATTGTCATTTGGCCTTTTTAATCACTTCTTAGCTCCATGAGTTTGACACTTAGGCTTTTGTTCTGCACCCAAAGAATTATATGTACTCTAACATTTAGGGACACCCATCCATCCCCAATCCCCCCAAAATCCCCCAAACTATTATTTGAAACCCTATTAAAAAAATAAATAATAGCATTTGTGCCAAGTAAATCAATGAGTTGTGTTTCCCTGACCATTTGCCATTTGATAGCCAATGTGGTAGAACCTGCATGTATATTGCTATTACTATCCAATATAAACTTCAATATAAAATAGAAGTCTTTGCACAGTTGTTAACTCTGAACTCAACAGTGTTTAATATCATTATTACATGTATAATATTGTGTGTAATATTATTACACACAATATTAGTGTAATAATGTGTAAGTGTAATATTCCATTTCAATGGGCTGGGAAATTGCATTAGTCTGCCCCATAGTTAGAGAGCCTCCATGTGTATGTATCCTCTGTTGAGAGTTCATCATACCTTGCCTTGTTTGCTTAATACACAAGGCTAGGATCTCATTATAATTTTTATCTAGAGCACCAGATTTCCAGCTTTAACTCTGGATGTTTCATATTAAAATATAGGCTGGAATAGAAGCTGTTAAATTAAGGAAAGAGTTAATCCAGTATGCCATCAGCTATGGATTCCTTATACTTGAACAAGATTCTTTTTTTTTTAATCAGTATACAAAAAAAACTCACAAAATTTCCTCTTAAATCAGAGCTGGCTGAAACAAATCTACAGTTTTAGACTACTATTGTGCTTTTCTGAAACAATCTCACCAAAATACAATAATTATTTTTTCAATGCTTATGAGAACCTTTGCTACCCTAATGAAGTGCCCCTTGTATGATGCATCAGTTTCTGTGCATGATATTACATACCTGACCTGCTAAGAATTACCAGGAAGTACTTGGTTATTATGAAGTAAAATAAGTTAGACATAAGCAGTAGCTCCTATATTTGCTGAGCAATGGACTGAAAGAAATAAAAATTAGTATAAAAATGGGTGTAGAAGAGGACAAAAATTCATAAGGAAACTTATTTAATTACTGCATTTCACTAGTGAAACATTGTCAGCCACAGTAATTCCGCTTAAGAATCTGAAGTGGATCCACAGTAGGAAAGTGAAGTGAAATATTTACCATGACAGAACCTGATGTGAGGGACTGGATACTTGCAAAGCAATGAGTGATAAATCTAAAAAGCAGAAAGGCAAAATGATGAGAGGATCTACAACTGCTTTATAATCATCAAATTTTGCTAGGAATGGCAAACAGCAATGTTATCACCTACCAATGTCTTGCCCTTTCATATAAGTCTAAATTACAAGAGCACAAAGTGTCAAGAAAAGTAGTCTTATATATGTTCACACATAAGAAGTTATTTTCATGTTACTCATTTCTTGGCAGAGGTGAATTTGCAATTCTTTTAAGTTTTACTAAGTTTTTTACAAAACTAAGTGAAAAAAAAAGCTGCAACTAAAAAAGCCCAAACTTTAAGAGGCCTCTCTAAAAATTTGCAGAGGCAGTTACAGCAGGTTGTTGAATACAGTGTAATAAGCACTTTGGGCAAGAAGAAACGTTGAATATCATTTTAGTGTAACTGCCAAGTCTCACCTGATTGTAGTAGCCATAGTAAGAAAATATTGTAATTGCAGCTATTTTTCCCAACCTAGGATGATATCCCCTCAGTTGAGGTTTTAATGGAAAATCTTAACAGAAATGTTGGTGTAACCAGAATACTACTACCTTTATTTGAAGCATGCCTCTGTTTCAAGGATTTGTCCCATGAGTGCATACATGTTCTGACTGAAACTGTTATAAATGGACTCTGAATGTTTTGCCGTCCAGACTGCTTTTATGTTTTTGCAGGCTTAAATAACCTGCCTGGAAAGTTTCAGGAAACTTTGCAGTGGATGTGCTTTCTTGTCAGTATGTTACATAATTATTAGTGATGTTAAAAATAAGTCATACTATGTTTAGAATCACTAAGGTTGAAAAAGACCATTAAAAATCACTGAATCCAGTCATTGTTAGCCTAACAACACTACCAACTTCACCACTAAACCATGTCCCTAGATACCTCAGTACCAAAGTAGTCCTAGATACGGAGGTACCAAAGATATACAACTTTTAAATACCTCTGGGGTGGTAAACCACTTCACTGGGCAGCCTGTTCCAATGTTTTGATCGCCCTGTCAGTGAAGAAATTTTCCCTAGTATCCAGTCTTATCTAATCTATCTCAGATAGATCCTTAAAAGTACGTCTCAGAATAAATTTTGATGAAAAAACTACCTGTGAAGGCTCTGTGTGTGGTTGAGTCACAGGAATCACACCTATATCTGTCCCATTTCCAAGTCTGGAAACACTTCACCTGAAAGGCCTGGTAGCCCTTATGCAAGTAGCTCCTGGGACCCATAAAGAAAATCCTTTTAGAGGAATGGTTAAATTGATTGTTAAATATTAAATGTCTACGTGTAGTATGGACTCTTAAGTGCCTCAGGGCTTTAAAGAATTAAAATTGCTTCTCTCTGAGTACTCACGTTGCTTACCAGGATTTTAGATAGTTTTTCATCTGCCCTGCTGATGTCTCAATGGGTAGCCTTAGGGTATGACAGTCAGTTATTGTTAAGATGCAATGAAATTCCACCAAGTATTTATGAAAATCACTCACTCACTGGGTTCCTGCAGTAGCTGGTGGTTTTTTGACATTTTGAAACTGTTAAGTAAACTATAAAACATTTAATCATAACACATCTCTTTTTCAGTATGAGACCATATTTAATCTGACTTTCTATCACACATATTTAGGAATTCTTTGGATTACTTGGGGTGGATAACACGAAAATAATTAACATTATACAGAACTGCTCCTGCTGAGTGAAATTGCATTTTGTGCTTCAGAAATAAAGCTTTAAAACTAAATATGAAGTGCCTGGCACAACAACACAGAGAGTTTCTCTACAAAGTGACTATGTGTCAATGACTTTTCCACAGGATTCTGGCACAGAGAGCAGTCTTTCTCTCTCCTGGGTTAATTCTGGCCAAACTCGGCACAGCAGCGCAATGTGTGGGCTTTGCAACCAATATATAAATTCACTACAGGTAAGAGAATGTGCTTTGCCCTTTCTACTTTTCCCTAGTATTTGATAGAACAAAGGCAAAAGAAAAAACTTGGAGAGATAATATCAATATTCACTCACAGGGAGAGATTCTATGAAAAATAATGAGAAGCAGTGTAAACTAGCATTAAACATTTATGTGAATTATGCACAGAAGATGATAGTTCTCTTGAATACTTCTGTGGAAAAAAGAGTTGCACGTTTTTCTCTAAGATATTTTTATTAATAGAAGTTCATAATTGCTGAGGCAAAGTTAAGTTATTTCATAAGTAAGCTATAAAAGTGGTAAGAGGTGTGAAGAAATATAATCAAAAGTGAAATTATAGACAAGCAAGCAGTGGAGGATTCTAAATGGATAGATGCACCACATTTTAGGATGCATACTTTAATAAGGATATTTTCAGTGCAAGAAAAGGAGTATTAGGTAGGAAAAGAATTAAAATATAAAGGAAATGTTCTGTTAAGCAGGATATCAGGGTTTTGGGAAATGGTGAATTTGGCAGCTGATACATTTTAGACAACTTGGTAAATAAAAATGTAGTATAACAGAAAATCTAGCTCTAAAGGAATTGCTTTGCATAAGCTAATTGCCTTTCTCATCTTTTGAGTATTTAGCTCAATTTCTCACTTGAATTGTCTAGTTTGGACAGACTGATCATTTTCTATTTTTGCTTATCTGGTTTTAACTTTGACCATCTCTAAGCTGTATCAGCGGAAGCAACATTGCCAAAGAAATACTCTGTCCTTGGAACTGTAATTTTAGATCAAATTTAGAGCTTTTCTACAGCTTTTTTCTACATAGCAGCTGGGCCTGCTTCTGTGTTTCCTTTCAGACCACTCACTGTGGATAGAAGATAGTGCAAGGTGTGAGTATGTGGATTTGCCATGCAAGGTGAGCCACTGCCTGATTGCTGGGGGGCTCATCTGTCACTAGGTAGATTCAAACTATGGTGTCTTCTCGGCAATAAACTTTCTACTTATGGTCAGGAGGCATGTGAAATTTAAAGTGCATTTCCAAGCAAACATATGATGGATTGGAAGATTATTGTACTCGGAGTACTTCCTAGTGACATGTATTTTACTAGAAGCAAATATCTGTGTAGCAATTATCTGCTGTCACTACTTGCTACAGTCTTGACAGCTCTCCCACACTAAGCAAAGTCAAAATAAAAAATTAATTTGTATCAAGGTTTTTCCTCAAAGTTTCCTATGACAAATCGTATCAATGCAGAATGAACATTTTTACATTATGGCAGTTGTGTCTTGGCTTGTGCTGGAGCAGATGCTCCTTGCACGAAACATTTAGGCCCTGTATACATATAATCTTGTGTACCTAGAACCCTGCGGGGCTATTTAGAGAGAAGGGAGCTGGAATATTTTATATGTTCAAGTTTCTTAAATGAACACTGCATGTGAACTTGACACTGGTCACATAAAGGGAAACTTAGTAAACCTCCAGAGAGGTCTTAGAGGACTTACCAAAAAGTACATATTTGGTACTTTTAGCACATTCCTGACTGGTCTAAATTCAGTGGAAGTAATTCTAATTGCATACAACACGGTGATAATGATCCTGTGTGATATAGCTGATTTGTCTTATGTTTCACTTATTGTTTATGTTTCGGAAGATTTTTTTTTGGATTTTGGTTTTTCTTAATCCATGTCTTTACAAGTAGTAAAACCACTTTTGTTTTCAAAGACATATGTTTGCTTTCCCTGAATGTCCTTGGATTCTGGCAACCCCAAAGGTGAGCAGACAGAAAATCAGGCAGTTTGTTGTTTACAGCCTTTCTGCATTTACTCAGTAATTCATCAAAACCAATCTGTTTTTGCAAAATGCTTCTGTTTGGCAAATGAGTGTTTTGTGACAAAAGCTCAGTTTAATCAGAAAAAATCCTGTTTAGTTCTATTCATTATATGGTAGGAGAGAGACAAATCAGATGCATTTCAGTCTACTAATCACAGAGCATGACTGAATGACTTTGAATCGTGCCTTATCCTCTCTCTCTTATTGCTGTGATTAATACCAAAATGAGAGCTATGAAACCTGCAGGCTGCATTGCAACTTTTTATTGGCAGCTGTCAAAAATGCATTTTCAAAATTAGCTCTATGTACTTGACACCTCATGTGTGGAACACTGGCATCTGAGCTAATGTTGCTTGAGCGTGCTTTGAAGGCATCATTTGCAGGTCACTTAAATTTCAGATGATTTCTCACTGTGGTTATGTTGGTTGATAGCATGTGAAGTACACATGAAAAATAATACAATTGTAAAGAAATATAGGCTTGGGCTGGGACAGTATTTAAAAACGGTCTTAACTTGGACCAGGTATGGGACTGCAGAGGGATAAATATGTAGAAATCTTTTCTTGAATTACTGACTGAACACTGACTACTTCATATTCAATCAGCAAAGAAAGCATCTAAATAGTGCACTGAACCTAAACAAATAGGACAGTTTGGGATATACACTTGTCCAGCTTGCGCAAAGACACTTGATATAGCCTGAGGACAGCTTTGCACAATCACAGCTCTGAATAACTTTCAGGCGAATGGTGCAGAGGAAAAAATAAACAAAAATTCCCTTGTGTTACTATATTTATTTATATTTACTATATTATATTTAAAGAGTGAGAAAAGTAGTATATAGAGGAATAGCTCTGTGAAACTTGAAAAATTATTGCGACTCAAGATATCTGAAAAACACATCTTTTCCTTCACTCTAAAGCCTACTTTTTTGGTCTTATGCACTAATAAACAATAAAAGGAGCTTTTCCTCTTAGTCTCTGTTGCTGATATCTTAGTGTTTCCAATAATAAGTTGAATTTGTGACTTTTTTTGTTATCCTTGGCTTATTAGTGGATGAAACATGAAAAAAAAAGAAGGAAAGTTGGAGGGAAAGGGGGAGAGAAATACAAGTTTGTCTTTTTGTCTTTCTTTGCTTAGATGTGTAAACTGAATTTATTTCAGCTCTTGGCTGAAGCATAAAAAATAGAGAAACAGAATATGTTTTTAACTAAACAGTCCTCATTCTTTCTACTGAACAATATTGGCTGCCATCTATAATTTCTACTGTATGGTAAAGCAAACCGGTTGTGGTAGAAGGTAATAAAAGGTACTTGCTTTTACCTACTTTGGTTTTATTCCTGGGCTTGTATTCATTACCATCTTCAAATTTTGCAACCAAAAAGGTCAAAAAGTAAGCTTTAGGACTGGCAATGCTAATAAATGCTAATAAAATATATGGTGTGGAGGAATAGGGTTAGTCATCTAATATGCCTGTATCATTATAGAGTATTCTGAGCTGGAGGGAACCCAAGAGAATCTTCAAGTCCAGCTCCTGGCCATGCACAGGATGACCCAGTAATCCCACCACGTGTCTGCGAGCGTTGTCCAGGCACTTGGTGAACTCAGGCTTGGTGCTGTGCCCACTTCCCTGGGAAGCCTGTTCCAGTGCCCAGCCACCTCTTGGTGAAGAACCTTTTCCTGATACCCAGCCTAAACCTCCCCTGACTCAGCTTCATGCTGCTCCCTCGGCTCCTGTCACTGTCACCACAGAGTGACTGGACAGCCAAGATCAGTGCCTGCCCCTCCTCTTCCCCTCAGGAGGAAGTTGTTACTGCAATGAGGTCTCCCCTCAGTCCCCTCTTCTCCAGGCTGAACAGAACAAGTGACCTCAGCCACTCCTCTTATGGTTTCCCCTCCAGATTCTTCAGAATTCTCATGATCCTCCTTCTGACTGGTACATTGGTATAATAGATGAGACTTTAAGTATATATAGTTAACATAGTGTTTAGCTATTAAATTAAGAGGCTATTTACTATTTTTCTTGAACTCCTCCTTTAAGATCTGTTAATTTGTCACTGTTCTTCACTAAGAGAAACTTGAATGCATAAAATAACTAAAAAGAAAAAAAATAGTATGGTGACTTACAAACTTCTTACAGTTATGCTAAAAATGCAGTTCTCTGGCTGATCTGTGACTCCAAAAGGAAAAACTAATTTATTTTATATCCCATGAATGGGAAAGTTCATTAAATTTCAGGATTCTTGGGAAACAGTTTGGTATTGATTGTGTTTAGGACCAGAGGACTAAGAACTGGAAGGCTTGGTAACTGTTTTAAATTCTCACACAAATTTGCCCTATGACCCTGGAAAAATAAATTAATTTACATTCTATAGTTCAAATCAAATAATTTTTTTTTAAGTGAGTCACTTAAATGAAAAGAAAAATATTTTAATTTCTTGATCTTTTGACTTTAAGTATATCTGGCTAATATGGATGAGAATTGCTACTGCTGGCTTTTCTCTGTGAAAATAAATTCTATTTATCAGAAGCTTTAATATGAGAGATATCAGTATAATGCCTCAGACTTTGAACCGTGAAAGCATGCCATTGCTAGCTAACTGCTTTTTATTTGAGACTGAATACCATGGATATTTAAAAATCTTGATATTAATCATTGTTTCACAAGACAGAACATTAGTAAAGGTTTCTGACATTTTTAGTAAAGGTTTCTGACAGCTGTCTTAACTAAATTTTGCTGACATTAGATTAGATGCAACCCTTCTAAAATTTTGGAACCATGTTGTGGGTTAGAACTAGATGGTCATTAAGATCCATTCCATGATTTTACCTGTCACAAGTCTTCTGGGTTTTAGAATCTCTTCTAACAGTAAACAGGTAAAATCTACTGGTACTGCAACACAGAAAATTTGTTGTATTGAAGAGCTTTATTAAAAAATGTCAAGACAAGGAATAAAAACCAGATCTTAAAAAGTAATGGAAACCCAACTTTTGTCTCAAAGTGACAGCCAACATCTTCACTGCTGTAATTACCCAGGAAATAGTAGTAATCTTAGCTGCACAGGAAATTTTGTCCTGTTTCTTTAGAAAAATGTTGGCAAATATACTCCATATAAAACCTGAAATAGCTAATCCATGAAACACACATCCAGGCATACTGTTGGGATTGCTGTGCAGGATTGCTTATTTTCCACTAGCGATCATCACAGTTCTTCATATATAGGTGTACATGGAGTGTAGAGCAATTTTGCAATATCTAACAAAAAATATCTTTTGCTTTTAAACAGCTGATAGGTGAACCATAGAAACATCTTTGGATGGTTTCTTTCATCTTTAGTCACATTCTTCTGGAAAACAAGCTGCTGTTTATGTGATAAGAATTTCAGGGAGTGGAGAGTGTTGAAAGGGCAAAGCTATGTGGTTTTGGCATGGCTTTAAGTACAGAAGCATGAAAGCAGGTACCTCTGCTATTTATTGGTCAATAACAATAAATTAAGAAATGTTTAAGCAACAGATTACTTAGTCCCCCTTATGCTATAACAAATTTTCTACCCTGATTTTAATGGACCTGAGATTTCATCTGAAATGCTCAGCTTTCAAACCTTAAGCTACTCTTATGGCGACTCAGTCTTCAAATGAAAACTGTGTCACTGGTTCTTCTGTTGAATCTATCAGTCTCCTGGTACTCTTGTAACGAGTATTTCTAACCAACGAATGCAAAAGATCTTCTAGCATTCATAATTCCTTTAAACCTGTGCATTGTGGAGTACATTTGGAAAGGATGCCATGGCAGTGTGTACATGATATCATTAAGCACTAATTAGCCCCCAAGACAGCTCCCAAGGCATAAACTGTAAGGGTTCAAGCCATTCCAATTTTCATCCAAACTTTCCAGCTAAGGAGTTTCTTCTATGAATTTGCAAGAATGCAATTGAGATTCAACATATTTGGAACTGAGCAGCTGTAAACTCAGGTTATTCTTGTGTTCTGTCTTTAATGAAGCCTAGTTTGCCTTCAGATTTACTGTGGAATTGGAGTTTTTAGAGCTCCAGGTAACCACTGTTTTCAATGAGAAAATTGCTAACTCCTACTCCAGGCTATGTTTTATTAATTTGCTTTTCTCTGACTATAAAGCAAGCATTTAATTTATTTCAGAAATCTTCTGGTTTAATTCTCCACACAATATAATCAATGCAGTATTGTATGTAATATTCAGTAGCATTCTTGAGGTGACTATTAAAACATCTCCCATGTGTCCTCCAAAGTTTCTCTACATTTTGCTGCATATCTCACTTTCAGATTTTTGCATATCTACTTCACTCATTTGAACAAAGTGGTATAGTTACAGACTGTGTTTGACTGCATCTCAGTCAAAAGTAGTAAGTTTCCCATCATTTTTATCTGAAATAATATGCTATGGTGTATGCCTCCATGAATTATACTAAGCTATAGCATTTCAATTTATTTCCTTTAACTTTGGATTTACAAGTCTTGCTGTAAATTTCATCAGCTCTGAATGGAAATGGCATAGCTTGACGTTACAGGTTGCTCTCCAATATTCCCTTTCTGTGTTTGTCCCTTTGTCCATTTAATTTCACATTTTACCTTATAATTTCATATATTGTGAATTCTTGTTCACAATATGAAATAATAATGTAAGCTTCTATCGGTATGTTATGTCCTTTGAAACTGATCATTGTTTGCTACTCATATCGTTGAAATTCTCCATTTTGAATTGTCTTGAACAAGAATTGTCTTGTAGAAGTTAGATTCCCCTCTTGCAGACTCATATGCCATCACTTCAGATTTAATTAACATTTATGATCAAAGCTAATCAAATTCAGGGACATTCAGCTATATCTTTAAAGTTGATAGTTCCATATTAATTTTCTATAGCAGTACATTTTCCCAAATTTTAAACAAATTAATCTTTGAGTGTTATTTTTAGAGTTCAAATCAAGTACTATCATTTGATATGGTTTCAGAGTGAATAGCTGTTACTGTAGATTCAATTTCTATCCTTCACTGAAAAGAAGGGTAGATCAGTAGCTGCTTCTCTGTTCACTTAATTGTTTTTTGCTGTACTTTGCCAAATACTTGTAAGTTACTTTGTCCTAGGTAGTTTTACAGGAAGCATGATGAGTTTTACTCTTCAAAATGCTCACTGTAACATTGAAATTTGCTTACAGCTCAGGTTTAAACTCTGCTTCCTCTGTGGACCAAATCCAATCCTAATTAAGGGGAGGTACTTCCATGGGTTTACAGTATGAAGTCCAAAATAAATATCTATTCCAACACTTACATATGACCTGATGTTTTCAAGATTAATTTAATGTCTTTTGGGTTTTTTTTTAAATTTAGTCTGTTCTGTCATGTTGAACAATATAGATGTCTTACACTAGAGACTCATTCTTGCTTGAATATTACTTTTATGATTCTAGTGGGGTTTTTGGGAATCTGCTGAAATGAAACTTCCAGTAACATTATTTTGTGAAACTATAATTATTACAATTTTAAACTGAATCATTTTAATGTAGTAATGTTGTACTACTGAATTTAGCAACATAGCTTTATTGATTTAAATTAAAATAATGCTTGGTAATGAAGTATGAAATATCTGTTGGTCAGATTGCAATTAGCAGCTTTGCTTTTAGTATTTTGTTCCAAATGTAAGTCAGTTTGCTTGCTATGTTTTGCTTTTTTTACATTAATTGTATTTTATCAGAATGCTGTCAATTCTCTAGCTATAAGACAAATTAATTCTGAGCTGAAAGTAGCATCAAAATTCAGATTCAAACTAATGAACTTCCATATATTCACATTGCATATGCCAATCAGAAACAAAGTCTATTCTTTTGCATTCCACATATTAATGAATAGATGTTTTAAGCATTGCAGAAAAATTTTGAATTTTTGTGACCTGCTTTTCATAGTTTATATTTGATATTAGAAATTATATTGTACTTATGCAGGTTAAAAAAAAATAATTACAGAATCAAAAAATTGCACACCAATGCAACTATGTCCGTTCCTTATTTATGTTACAGGATTATCTTGTGCAAAATTTCAAGTACTGTGAGTAGAATGTGCTTCAGTGCTTAAAAAATGCTGTGTGTGGTAAACTGTATTTCAAAGTAGTGAACATTAACTGAAGAGAATTCCTTTTAGGCACACTCAGTGAAGAACAGGGATAGTGAATGTGGCTGAGAGGTCTCAGGAAGTAAATCCAATGTAGCCCATGGCCCAAATGCAGCTCAGTTGGTCATTGATTAACATGGGAGAAAGTAGGACAAACCCCCAAAACTTGATTCCTCATACCTAGACTTCCACAACTTAATGGATCTCTTCCCTTATACATATAGATGAATCAAATTAAATTTTCTAATAGAAATTGTTGCCAAAAAAACAAGGCAAAAGATCACCACATATTAAAGTAGCCCAAATCACACGCACAGAGACAAACATGCACATACTCACACACACACAAAAGTATGATTCAATAAAGTATTTCTATGGTTGGAGATGGTAGGATCGCTGTGTTGCTCCTTAGTTTTTTGAAAATTTTTTTTGCTACACTTTTCTCAGGCTGCTGTATAGGCAAGAACTTAGAAAGAAATAATTTCATTATCAAAGACACTTGAGCTTATGCTTTGTAAAACTTCTCTATATTAACTGTCTTCTGAATTTATGAGATACCAAATGTGGTTAGGAAAGTAATTTGAAGTAATGCTATAGCCTTAATGCAAAGGAAGTAGTAAAACTAGAAATAATATCAGAGGAGGTAGATCAGTGTGACATTCTATAATGAGCTAAAAAATTATGACGCATATGTGAATCAGTAAAGTTAATTTCTTATTTACATTGAAATATTTGTATTTGGATACTTTCAAGCAGTAATATACCTTTAGCTGATGTTTTACATCTCCTTTTTGGTTCCATCTCTCACAGGTTCTTTTAAGGCATATGCCTTCAAAGATATTTCTACAATTTAAATTGATTATAGGTAGAGGGTTGCTTAACAACATAATAATACCTGTTAAGTTGTTTAAGTAGAATATTTCTGTCTTCACTATTATACCAGGAGATTAGTACTTTATAATCCTATCTGGGCAACATGAGGAAAATTTGTAGCCCAGAGTAACTTCCTGAGATATTAAAGAAGTGATGTGTTTATCAGAAAAGAAGTTGTATTCTTCCCATTCTTCAAGGGCAACAAATCCTGGTTAGCCCAGTCTGTAACCTGATAAAAATATGAATGTGTTGTATTAGTCATCATTTTTCCTGTAGACTTGCTTTCATTTTAAATTGTGTACCTCATAAATTTTACAGTAAGCCTGAACAGATTCCCACAATTAATATAACAGTCAATAATGGTACTCAAGTTTCAGTAATAGCCAGAATTATAGACATGAACCTAAATTTCTTCATCTTTTATTTGCTGTTAAAAAAAAAAAAAGCTGACCTTGTTCACACTGTATCTGAATCTTGCCTGAAATTAATGAATATAGGGTTGGTCAGGGTTCTACTCCAGACTTTAAATAAAAATGGAATTAATAAAACATCCATAGAAGTTGGCATTTGAGACCTAAACTTATCTTCAAGAAGATTCTCATAGAAGTAGAAAATCTTCATGTGAAGATTTTGTACTTCTCAGTTTTATATAATTTATTTTCTTTTCTGATAAGGAAAGTATTAACACCGTTAGGCAAAGTTAAAGGTCAGGGGGAATAGATACATGCCATTCAGTTAGTTTTTTTACTGGTTTTTTATAGCAAGAAAGTGAATCTTTCTCTTCTGATAAATCTCACATGTAATGTTTTGTTAGCCAGATAACTTCTCTGTGGCATTTAGTAGCAATGATATTTAAGAACATGCAAACTTTGTTCAGAGATGAGCCATAGCTAGGACCTGTTCCTAATCAGCTGTTTTGCTAATTAGAAGTGCTGCCAGAAATTTTGTAGAAAGGATTAGTGCCCATCAATTCTTATGATCATCCTGCCTTTTTATTCTCATAGGTGATATTTATAAAAGAAAATACAGCAGTATTAATATTTCTAAAAGTACTTTATCTGAAGGCATTTGCTTAATCTGTTAATATTAATTTATCTTTAAATTTGTATTTCTCCAATATTTCTGTACACATATTTTGAAACAACGTGGAAACATGGTTAGAGAATAGATGTTGTTACATTTTACGTTGTTATTTAAAAGACAGGTAAAATTCTGCCCAACCCCACCCTACTTTGTCTTAGTACCTCTGTCGTCTCTGACAGTGCTTTAGACTAGAACCACTAAATCTCACATGTTGTGTAATGATGTGAGACTTACTGATATTTTTTTAAAAACTCAGTCTATATTCATCACAGTTCACAGGCACTGAGGGCGGTTATGCAGGCGCCAGATTTTGCTCCTGCTGTTTGACTCACAGACATGGTTTTCAGTATGTCTCAATGCTGTTATTTTCCTATGTGCCATCAGACGACAGAAATGGCAAAGCATCTGCATAGTTACAGCAATGCCTTCCTTTATATAGTGACCTATGATGGGGGAAAAAACTTCACTTTTTTCTGTTATTTTGGGATGAATTTTTGACCTGTACTCATAATATTGGCTGGGACTAGAGGAACAGTGAACTTCTAAACGAGCTATTGCCTGAACATGTCTACCACACCTGAGATGTAGTCACACAAAATGCTCTCCAAGTCTTACTTCAGGATGATTTTTGTAAGGATTTTGTAAAACAAAAAGTCTTATAGTAATGCGTAGATCGCAGATAATGCCTCTTTAGCTGTAGGAGGTTATTATAGTCTTCCATAGAAAAATATTTGTTAAATATTAAAAATTATCTGCTCAATCTTCTAGTATTGGCAGAACCTTGGAGTTCAACAAACAAAAGGAAACAAACAAACAAACAAAAGTAAGGAAAGTAGAAAGTCATTTGCAGTAAGGTAAGGAATAGATTTCTGTGATGTGGCAGAAGACACTGAGATGTCAATTCCCTCAGAACTCAGTCCCACCACATCACCAACAAAGATTTGTCGTGGTGCCAATACTGACCCGTGAGTAATGCCACTCATCACTGATCTCCGCTTGGACATTGAGTCCAAACTAGAGTGTGACCATCCAGCCAATTCCTAATTCACCATGTGGTGCTCCCATCAGATAGATCCATGTCTCTCCAGTACAGAGACAAGGCTGCCCCTTTATCAAATGAAAGTGCACACAGGAAAAATGAAGCCTAATAAAATGCTTTTTGCACAAAGTCATTCTGATGAATTATTCATAGAACTGATGATTCAATTAGGAGAACATTTTTCTTTCTCAGGTGTGAAATTCCGTGCAAGTTGAAAAGGAGCCTTAAAAATAGTAATGGGTGCAATTATATACAGAATATGTCAGATAATCATGTCATTTTTCAATAACAAATTAATTAGATAGTAATACTTTTCATATGCACACTCTAATTGCTTTCCTCTGAGGATCTCAGAATGATACAGAGAGCTAAATTAATTAGGCCTCTAAACAACCATTTGAGGAAATCATTGTCTTTTTCTACTCACTGTAAACTGAGGTACCAAGTGGTGAAATTACATTTCTGCTAACACACATTGAGTTAGAGGAAAAATCTATGCATGGATTTTTTTTCCTTTATGTTACAACTGAAGGTATTTCATTTTTTTAGTGTTTATTTAAAAATAGGAAATCATGAATGCTTATGTATTCATTCCCTATCAAAAAATAGAAAATGCACCTCTTCTATTGAAAAAAATAAAAAGACTGTATTGAACCATGTAGAAGAAAGGAAGAAAGATAACTTCTAGGCTTCAAGCAAACTTCCTAAGCTGAGCAACCCTGAAAGAAATAATCACAGAGCACAGGTTTATTCTTAGCAGAAGTCACTAAGTACTTTCTCTCAGCTATAAAATGTATTCACATTGTAATTTCTGATGACCATTTTATTATTTGCATAGAAATAAATAGCCATTATTTATGTGATCTTGTTGGTTTGGCATGTATCCAGATACTGATGACCTTGAAAATACAGCTTACTAATTTTAATATTATGAAAATGAAATAAAAATTCAGCAGTATCTGTCATAGAATTGATGATCAAGTACATGATGGTCATATATCCTTTAATCATAAAAATGTATATTTTATGCTAATTATACAATGTATATTGTATTTGCTTAATATTACTAATTACACCCAAGCTGTCAGTTTTCAATTATAATTTCTCAAATATGTAGTAAATCACCATTTTATACATTAGTAAGGTAATAATCCAGTGATACAAAAAATTGAAAGCTGGGTCCACAATCAGTGTTTTGCAGGATGACTAATTAACACAGCTTATTTCTTAATTAATAGAGAGATTCTTCTTGGCTAATATCCCTGCCTGACATATTATTCTAATCTGATTTTTGTTAGTTTTTCACCAAGATCAGCAATCATCAAAGGACTTTTCATTCTGCTACTTTATTTTTCTCTTCTGTTATTCTTCTTTACCTGCATTTGACCTCTGGGACTGCTATGGTGTATATATATCTTAAATATAAGTCTTGATGAAAGAATCACTGGCTACACAAAAGAGTTCTATTTTTTTTAGTAGACCTTTCCCAGTTACTGGAATCTATTGAATGTCTTTCTAAAGAGAGACCTAGAATAAAACCACACAATTCTCAGTTCCTCAATCTAAGTAAATGTAGTAGCATAACAAAGAAAATTTATGAAAAAACTTCTTTTAGCAGAACACGTAGACAACTGCTAAATTTTTAGGTGTGTCATTAATATGAAAAACTATGTTGGTTCTCCTTCCTGAGAAATCACATTATGTTCAATGCTCTTGTGTTCATTTTCTGTATTATAAGTCATGCTTGTTTGGAAGAAAGCCATAAATGATAGGAATGCTGGATACTTCAAAGTATCTTCAATGTTTAGGTACAGAAGATTCTCAAAAAATAAATGTTATTTTCTACTCTCTCAATTTCCCCCATCCCTTAAAATGGCAGTTGAATATACAAGTAGGACTTACACTATAGAAATTCATAAAATCTAGGCAGCCCTAGTGTTTTTCCAGGAAACACCAATTTTTAGCATGGTGCAGAAACCAGATGGCTAAGAGTGATGTTTTATGGTTACGGCTAGCAATTTTTTCATCATAGTTGATAATTTGCTGTTTTGGGTTTTCTCATGGAAAATAAATCCAAGTGTATCTTCAGGTATTTTAAAGAGTTTCAATTAATCACAATTAATTTTCCATTTAAATGTCCAGGAGAACTGAAATAGTGTATAATACTATAAACACATTTAACAGCTTGATTATGCAGTCTTGTCTCTAGTTAGATTTGCTATTTTTATTTAATTGTGTCATTCTTAGGGTGGGGAAATACTTACATATTTTTAATTCTAAAACAACAAAAAAGTATAGGAAAAACCAGTGAAAGAACTGAAATGTTACAGTCAAAAAGGATTTTGATTTTCATACGGAATTAATTATATATTTTTGTCAAGTATATTTTAAAAGAAGTCTTGAAGCATAGTAGAATTTGATGTGGTTGTAGAAGCCATTTTCCTTACCACTCATCTCTGTGGAATCACAAAGTGTCACTCTTTCTGTTTGCTTGCACTTGAGACAAAGGATATGGGCTGCATGAATTCACACAAACCCTGACTATTTTGTCTCATCACAGTTCTCAGGAAAGGACTGATGAGAATTTCTTCCAGACACGGAAGTGGGAAGGTGAAATCAGTAAAACTTAGGCAATAGCTAATGTTACATATGCTTGATCTGATTAAAAAAAATATATCATATGCAAGTTCAGGAGGAAGTACTTAAAAAAGGATGCAAGTGGCAAACAGAAAACTTTGGTAATGAATCACCTACTGAATGTCACTAAAATCAAACTAAGACCCCAATAAAGGACACCAAGAATAACAAAAATGCAATTAATTTAAGTTTTGTTCTCCCATAATTACAGTTTCAGGATGAACTGTATTTATGAGGCGGTCAAGACATTTTATTTGAAGAAGAATGCTGTTTTTTGCCACTGAACCTATTTTAAGGGAGGTCAGACTGGACATCTTAAATGTTAGCAAAATACACACTAGCCTGGAAATGAACAAAAAGGGATGAAATTCATAGCATGAAGTAATTTTAAAAGGCTTGCAGCAAAAATGCCTCCTTTTTTTTCTACAGTGATGAATTTCATTTGCATCCATTGAATTTGCAACAAAGATTGAAAGGAAAAAATACAAGCAAAGGGAAAGATGAATTCAGAATTCAACTCATTCTCAGATCTAATGCTCCCACTGTCATGATCCATTCGAAACTTTAAAAAGGAAACCCATTGAACTGTCTTAAGTAGGTTTTGCTGAATGAAAGACTGGATTCTTTTAATGAGCAGGAATTACTGAAGAGACATTCCAGAGTTGGTTTGAAGCTGGGGAATGGACGAACTTCAAAAGAGTCAATCTTATCTTTCCTGGGTCTTCAGAATTTGTAACATTATATATTTGAAATGAAGACACAATAAAAATATGCCATAGTGTTACAAAAATGTTCCCTTCAACTTAAAATTTCATGGTTCAATTCTAAATAAATAGCAGAAAAAAAACCCCTAAAATAAATAGCTTGTATTTTATTTATCACATTTTAAAAGATCAGTGTTTTCTTCCACAATTTTATTATTCTACAGTACAACAGTAAGATGGAAGAAAACATTTAAACTAGAAGTTCCTAGACACAATGTGTTTACTATAAAATATTAGTGGTTTCATAGGCTTAATTGGTTTCCACTGATACAAGTGAAATAACTCTGTGCACCAAAGTGAACCATGTAGGCAGTCAATAAAGGACAGGAATGTCCAGCCACCACAGGTGACACATTTCCTACAGCACAACTCTTCCCTTTTCTGACCTCTCCAATCCTGATTCCCGAGGGAACATTTATAAAATACTTCCAAAACACAAATATACCTCTTGAAGCTAGAAATCTTGTCTTCCACATAATTAACATCTGTTTTTATATTCCAATACAATTCTTTCTCTGATTCATCTCTGTTATACAAAATGAGAAATAGTTTTTCTTTCTTTTCCAAGTGAGAGAATGATGAATCTCCTTGATAATGTGCTCCTCTCTTCTAGTGTTGCCCTTCAATCCTTCCTCTCTCATTATCCAGCACAGGCATTATTTAACTATAAGCTCAGAATGGTAGCAGCTGATCCTGTGTGCAGTCTGGATTTTTCTCATTTCACAGAAGTTAATGTGATTGTAGGCATTTTTTTTCTTCTATTGCATTTCTAAAATCTATTTTCAGATTTACCAAGTCCATCTAGAAAAATTCTCAAAGGCAGTCACTTTTGGACATGAACAGTGACAGACTTACTTTTCAGTACTTAGTTTACGCCCAGATTTTTTTTTAATTTCCTTATTTGCAGCACAGTTTGTTAGTCTCACAAAATGCGTAGCACAAAAGGAAGGAGATTGAGTTGCAATTGAAAAATGGGACTAAGACAATGTAGAATAAATTTATTGGTTTCACAGGCAGTTTCATATAACTGTGTGCCTCTGAGATCCAGTTGTGACATGAATTTAGAGTTTTTCTGGTGGTTTAAATTTTTTTTGTTTGGTTGGGGTTTTTGTGGTTTTGTTTGTTTTTTTGTTTTTTCTCTAGATACATGCCTTCTTGGGAGTGGTTATTACTACTAATGATAGATATCACATACTTCCATTGTCAGCTTCTGCACAGTGTCTGTCTGAAATTCAGGCTCATTCAAATCAGATAGCTGAGAACTTCATCTGACAGAGCTTTGTTTAGATGACTGTACCACAATCTTGTCCTGAAGAGACTGACAATACTTGCTCTTTTTCTAGTTGCCCATACCTAAATTATGTTGTGCAGTTTTGGTTTTTATAGGGCAACCTGAGTATTCCTTAATATCCTATAAACAGAATTCTCCTGTAGTATGTCAGGCTGTGTGGAAGCAGAAGAAGAAAGACAGGATATGACTGAAAAAAATTAAAATATAATAGCAATAAAGTAATAAAAAATGAGAATAGAAGTATAAATAAGGCTAATAAAAAGCTGATTCGTTTCTTCTATCTGGAGTGAGAGATTATCATCATGATTCCATTGATGTTTGCATGAAGCCAGCTACAATTTTCAGACAAATCATTGCATCTTTCATAGTTTAAAACAATATTTTAGATTGAATTACTTTCGCTTATTAAGATATCACACAATGTGGAAATACTTAGAGCAGAGAAAACAGACAGATGGCTAAGTAAATTAATCTATAAGCAGCAACAGAGCATAAGGTTAGTTGCTGACATTGAATCTTGTGGAAGGTGGTAGAAAGATGACAGTATTAATTAGTCACAAACATGAAGGTGAAAAAGGATGTGAAAAGCTTGTGAAAGGGGAGGAGATGGGTTAGGAACCTGTCATTTAAAGGGAGGTTGACATTTCACTTTTGAGATTTATAACTGTACTTTAAATTCCCCACAATTTTGTAACAAGACTGAAGACTCTAGTTAAAAACATTATGAAAATAGGAACACATTTCCAGTGTTAATCTACATTCTTGCTCCGATTTTTTTTTACCAGCTGTAATCATCATGCAGTAAAATGCGTCATATAAAAAATAGAAACTAGTTCAGATGATACCACAAGGTGCTTTAATTGCTCTGAAGAAGATTATTTACCTGTTCTTCCATATTACTAGAGATTTCTTATTTTACAGTGTTTCCAATTGCAATATATTTTTGAGTAATATATTAGTATAAATTTAGAATAAAGGATGCTCCCAAAGCTGCACTATTATATTTGTGGTAAATTATATGTTGTGTTCCAAGGTAGACTGCATTCTCAGACTTTTTGCTCTGGAAGTCAAAACATTCTTAATCTTTAAATTCGGATATCATTAGACTATAAAAGTGACATTAGATATTTTTCATGCATTTTTAACAAGATAATCCAAGTTCACTGAATTTTCTGGAGCTGTATAAATTCGTGTTAGGCACAGACTTTTCTTAATTTATTTCACTCTCATTTCTTACTGAATCTGATTTTGAATAAATGCTGAACACTTCTACATCACTTGAAATAATGCATTTTAAGGTCTTCTGATGAAGGAAGAAGGAACCAGTGTCAAAAAATCCTCACAGCACTGAACATAATATTTCTACATATGACTTAACAAAACATTTCAAAATTTTGTTGGTCTTTTATTCTGTGACAGTCCATAAATAGACACTAGAAATATATGACAGAATGATACCTAAATGCCGATTTTAAAAGGCAAATATTGCCTCATTTATTTTCTAGCGATATTTGACACAACTTTTCTCCATTAATAGCTTAGTGGTGGCAATTTTGCATAATTTCCACTGAATACATTTAAAAGCAAAAAGAAACAAGATTCTTTTCTACATCATAAGATATTTGACAAAATTCTTTGGTTTCAGAAACAGTTCTGTGTGCTGAGTGGCAAACAGGGTCCCTTTCCTGCTTTTATTACATTCCACCACACTGTTTTATCCAAGATGGCTTATGGGTTGAGTGTACATAGATTCACATTTCTCATTAGCTCATTTCTGCTTCCATACCAAGATTTTCAAGTCAAAAAGAATTTTTTTCATAAAAGAACAGAAGCAAGAATGTAATTTCTTCTGAAATTTGTGGAGATCCAGACTGATTATGAGAAAGCAAATGCTTGGATATTTTTCTGTTAGTAACCTATTTATAAATTAACATGTTACAAAAAAGGAAAATAAGAGCATGTTTATGCATGATAGAGATTTTAATGTAAAAATAATGTTTGAAAAGACAAAAGCATTTGACACTAGCTCATCAGTCATTTAAAATTTCCAGTTTATATGTTCATATGTCTTAGCCTGGACTTGAATTCAGTTCTATGCCCTTAAATCCAACTTTAAAGCCTCAGAAGAATTTGGCATGGTCCATGGATCATACAGACATAAGAGAAATCAATTTGCAGCAGAAGCTAAAGAGTGAATATTTAGAAGATGAGAAGGGAGGGAGATGATGTTCTCTGGGATGTGTTCCACCAAGAAATTTTTGATGCTGAAACTCAGGTCCTGAAATGGTGTGTGATAGTAAAGAAAAATCTTATATGAAAGGAGAGACTGGAGACATGGTTTGGATGCTGGCAATCATCCTATAGAATGAATAATACATCACAGAATGAAAAAATCTTTTCCAGTGCTAGGATATTTTTCATTAAATACTAGTTATTAAACCTATTAGAAGTGAATTTAATTGCAATAAATAAGTATCTGAAGTATGTTTTATCTTTATTGATAAGTATGGCTTATCTTCACATGTTTTCACACTTTTGTGCTTAGAAAAAATACTAATAATGATATTTTACAGTGCACTTCTAATCTTAAAGAGTAATGCATTAAAAGCATTACCAGAATGGAGTGTTTGTCTCCTAAAAGGTTTACAAAATAGTGAACATAAAATATATAGCTTGCTTCTAGACACATAAGTATCATAAGAAGCCTGAGCTGTTATGTTGAAACAAAGTCACACCATTCTGCCTTTTTCATAGTTGTTAAATTTCAGGTAGGAAAACAAACATCCTTTAGTCTCAAAAAGACATCAGGAAAAAAATAATTGCATGTTCTGGCCTGAGCCATGGCTGAGTTGTGCAGGGCTACCAGCACAGGCACAGAGAGCAATGTCTGAATGCCTAAACCAAGAGCTACCTGTAAGTTCCTGAAAAGAAATAATGCTTTGACTTTCAGAACAAAGTAATTGGAGATGTTTCATAACTGTTAATCCTTAAAACATTACCTCTGGAACCCTGAGAAAGAGTAAGGAATTGCTGATGTCCAGCACATACTGACCCTCATTGCTATGTGCTTACATACCTGTCATCCACCCAAGGTACTGATTTCTCTGACAGGGGTTGGTATTGTGCATAATACATGACCCCATGCAAATTAGAATTAATGGAATAGTCTTTCAAAATTAATGTTAGTTCATATCTGGAACTCTGTTTCAAGATTTATGCTATTATTTCATTAAAGTTTTACAAAAGTATTATTAAAGTTGGGGTTTTTTTTGCATAAATTTCATTGAGAACTAAGGCTCAAAATTCTTTTCTCCAGCCCCACTCCCCAGATCACATCCTTGGTTTGGAAGGAATTAGACATTTCTTATATTCTTAATAGCAATCTTTCATAGTCTCTTTCCTTTAAATGGTTTTAATTAGCAATGCTTACCTTATAAAACAAAGGCTTTGTATCCTCTAAACACCAATTTACAAAAAAATATACATGTTCTCCAAGCTTAATGTGCAGACAGTTCTCTGTGCAGTAAAGGTATTGTGTGGTATAAATAAGACAATCTTAATAAGAGCAGTTCATTCTATTTTTATAAAATTGTTTATAACCTTGAATTTTAAGTCTATATGACCTTAGAAACATTAGCCCTACAGATAGAAACTATTACCTTTTTTTTTTCTTTTCATCTTGCTTCAAAATACTCTTTAAGTTTTAGAAATGCCTCCAGGTTTTTATTCAAAAAGAGGGCACAGCCACACAGATACATACATGCATGCACACACATACACAGCAACACACACACATTCATTTTGATTTTTCATGGGCCATCCTCAAGAATTTGATTCACTGAAACCATTAAGATTTATCTCAAAAATGCAATGAAGACATTCCAAGGATCAAAAGATCTGGAATTGGAATATTGTCACTTTCCATTTACATTCTTTATAAAGAGGAAAAGCATTCTCATGTAAGTCTGTTTCAAGGTCATGTGCTTAAACAGCATTAACACACCTTTTTTTTTTTTGTTTGTTTTTTTTATTCTGGAAAATGTATGAAAATATTTTTTTCTTCATTTAGCTTGGCATAAGCAGGCTTATCAGTTTTATACATAGAAATAAAAGAATAAAAGTTTTATATATATATATATATATTTATGTTTATATGTGAAAGAATGTGAGGAATCTAGTTCCTTAGTGTAGCAATCTGTCAGCTTTGAATCCTTAGAACACTATCTGAGCTGCTTGTTGCAGTCTAAGCATGATTTACACTTTTTGTCAACATTTTGGTTAATTCTTTTAAATATTTTTGAATGCTTGGTCCAATTTAGTAGATTTCTCAGTAATTATTCCTTCTCTGTTCTTTTACATGAGGAAACACCTGAACATTTTTGTACTATAAAAGTTGTGCTCTCCATTTATTGTATAATCAGAAACTCTTGGCTGATTTGAAAGCTGTTTATACATGTATTCCCAGTTACATTCCATTACCAAATATGCACTGATAATAGAATGTCCTTCTCCAAAATTACCAGTGTCACCTTGATTTCCACAGGTGTTATTTAACAGCGATTGTACTTTTCCAGTTTTACTGTAAAACAAATTGCTCGTGATCTCTGATGACATACAGCTGGTAATGCAGGTGCATTTATAACACAGCCTGAGGAAATAGATTGAATATTTGAAGCAATAAATCTCATTTTGATTTCTATTAAGATGGATGTCAGCTCTGTTTCCTGTCCTTCTTCTTTTCATGTGTCAAATAGAATTTATAAATGCAAGTATTTCAAAGACACTTTACGTAAGAAAAGGAAATAGAGGGGGAAAAAGGAAGTGACAGGTGAAAATGGCAGCAGAATTAAAAAATACTTCAAATATACTATAATTGTAACTAACACTGTGAAAGCTGGAGCATTCTAGACTTGCTTATCTTTTGAGGTAATGAGTCTATTTGATTTTCTAGCTTTGTCTAAGCTATTACTGATTGGTTACTAATACTTGAACAACTGATTTTCCTCTGCGCATGTGGTGATGTTGGTCTGGCCGTGCCAGGGTATACTGAAGGAAGAGCCAATGCCAGAAATCAGGAATATGTAATGAAGAAACAAGTGGCATTGACAAGCAGCTGCAGATGGCTCAGCTTCAGTGTTCAGGAGAGCTCTGTGGTCAGTATACCAGTTCACTGGCACTGGCCATGAGCAGCGGAGCCAATACCAAGTAAACATGTTCTGAGAGAGAAAATGCAAATTGGCCTGCTGGCTTGAAGCACCCTCTTGGTTTCCTTGGGTAAAGCCCCACTGGAGCACTGAAAATGCCCTTCACTGCAGACAGTTTGTTGCACAAAGAGAGGTTGACAAGACAGTGCAGCTGAGGCTACACATGGAGCTTATTATAAATATCTTTTTCATTCTTAATCCAAGGAAATCAAACAACATTGAATAGCTTGGAATTGTTTTGTACCAGGCTTTAAGATAAATTTTTGTTCATAATCACTTTTCTAGTCAAAATTGTACTGGTTCAGTCCTGAGAACAAGGGATGGGTAGGGGATAGTGCCATGTGGTCTTTTCTGTTTCCATCACAAAGCATTGTGGAAGGCCTCAGATGTCAGAAAATGGCCTCTGATGTCAGAAAAACACCTTCTGTCGACACTCCTCTTAGGAATCAGTTGCTTTGCTGGTTTTCAATTCCTTTTAAGAAAAAACTAATGTCATGTGCCTCATAAATTTAATATTCAGTAAAGGCTGACTATATTAGAGAAACTTTGAACATTTATCTTCGTTTTTTAAAAAATAGTTTGGGTTTTTTCAATGAGGGTACATGAAAATTGAGGTTAAAAACCTCATTGTGCAGATACTCTTTTTCAAAGGACCATCTTTTATTTACCTTAGCTTTTAAAATAATAATACTAATACTAATAGTATTATTTACATGAGCTTTTAAAGATAGTTGGGATGGGGCATTTTTCAGGGAGTTCTTAGAATTGTAAGAACAGATTAAAAGAATTGATTTCTAAAGTAAGACTAATCTCAATTAACATTAACTTTCTCCAGTTAAGAACTGTGAGAAGTTTTTCAATCTCAGTTTTAATTATGTAAGTTCCAAATACATTCAGCAGAATTCTAGACAACATAATTGCAACAGCTTAGGAAATTACTCTTCTGAATGAACATATGCATCTACTTCCAAATGAGATGTATTGCTGATTCAGAGTTGGCTTCTGTAATGACTAGATTTTGGCAGTAGAAACCTTTGGAGCACCCAAGAATAAAAAAAAAATAAAGGGGGGAGAGATCACCTTTTAATACAAAGGCTCTTCTGTTTCAGATATTCCCTTTGTGTATTGTTTTCCTTAGACCTGGGTTTACTGATAAGAGGGCAACTCATGTCCCTGGAATGAGCACTCATGAGGTTAATGGAGTTGTCTTGAGTTAAATATTTGTCTCAGTTTTCAAAAAAAAACAGACAAAAATTCATCATTTGGCACAGTCAAACACAAGACAGTATGTCTGATGACTCATACAGTTCAAAAACTCATGTTGAAATATATAAGAGGTGATAAATGATCTAGCTGGAGCACTTCAGACTTTAGGGAGTTGATTAGGATGTGCCTTGCCAGCACACTGTCTTGTTGATTAAACAAGGGAGGTTCCTCAGTCTTACATCTTATGTTTATCTTGCATCAGATCTTCCTATGATTTACAAAAATTTCATTTAGTCTTATTATTTTGCTGTTAGGTAATTGATAAACAGAGAGGATAAACTGAACTAAAGATTTAAGAATCAGTCTGTGGTAGATTTCAATGGCAATTATTCATCTAAATATCTTCTAGGATCTGGGCGTCACCATTTAATCAATTGTAATTCTCTGCTCTAGCATTAGTTTAATGTTATCTGATTGCTGTTCACTGATGATTCTCCTGAGTGTTTGTCCCTTAAATAGTAACAAAGGGGTACCTCATCTTCATAATCTGTTATTGGATGTACACCAGGACTACTTTGCCACTTGAGTAATTGCTGTTGGATTCTGAAGTGTTTCTCTTTGGATGAGGTTTGTTTGCTAAATAGGAACCTCTAAAAGGAGATTACAAGCCTCTCTCAAGTCTCAGAGGACTATGAAGCTGTAAATGGAAATACTTCTTGCATCAGTTACGATTCTGGAGTTAAAATAAAAGTGAAAAATGCGGTGCCATCCAAAGATAATGCAATACATTTCAAAGCTGGCACAGCTTGATACAAAATAAGGAGCAGAGAAGTGCAAGACTTGCTGAAAAAGCTGCTAAGAAAAAATCTTGCAATGGCAAGTGGGAAAAGTACTATTAAGCCAAATAAGAAAAGCAGTGCAATGCATTATAGTATAAAGCGTTCGCTTCCTCACATGTATGGCTTTGTTGTACCATTGCCATCAGTAGAGAAGAAGAAAGAGATTAATCGACTTGGTTTTCATATCATTGTGTAACTGGTAAGAGAAAGAATTTGTGTACTATATAAAATAGTTCAAACTACAGACAGCAGAATTTCAGAAGAATTTCAAGCTGGAATTATGACAGCTGTAGTGGTAAAAGAGTGTGAGATCATAATAATTACAAGGTTTTCTCTCTTGTCAATATTATTAATCAGACCTTTTTTAACATTTCACTCATTTAAAACCTAGAATATATTTGTAGCTGACAGAATTTAATATATGCAGAAAATTAGATTAGAAAATACTAGCTTTTTAATGTAAATTATGTAATGACCAGAAGTTTGGATTTAGCAAAGAGTATTCTGCTGAATGACAAGTACTTTAAAATATGTATTGAATCTTTTCTTCTTTCCGACATTTGCAATAATTGTTCCTCCAATACACAATCGCTTTACAGGTTTACATTGATTTCTGAGGTTTGGTTATCTTACCAAACAAATCCATGAAAAAAACATTAGAAATATATTTGATGAAGTTTTCCTAGACATATTTTCAGTCATGGAAAATGAAACAACCTGCCATGTATGGCAAGGTTTTATTTTCTTCTTTAAGAGTGTTTAGTATCTGAAGCCTAAAGGAAGAAAGCTCTATTCATATAAGTAACTACCGCTTTTTACATAGACTCAATAATAGCATATGTATATTCATAAGGAGAAACATTCATTTAAGTCATCAGGAAGAGGGTAATTACCTCAGTATGCAGGTTTTTGCAAAATTCTGTTCGGTCACAAACTAAGTTAATCTATATTTAGCTCAGAGATGATAAATCCACTGAGCTTACAATTGCCCATTTATATAACATTTGAAAAAACCACCAAACCAGTTTGAAATAGGCAGTTAAACAAAAGGACTACAGTTACCACCATGTATGGGACCAAGGTAGATGCTAAGTTACTAAGTATAATTCTGGTGAGATGTACCACCTTTTAGTATTACTTCTGATTGCTACAGTAATTTAACAAATCTGTACACTTTCAGTGTAGTTTTCTGTGAAAATTCCTAAATTTGGTCGGTATTTCCTTTTGAAATGATTTTAATTCTTTTTTATGGCTCTGTACCTCAGATTTGAGGAACTACATTTCTGTGACTATTTAGGAAGATTAAAATCTGAATTCAGTTTTGAAAAAGGACCTTTAATTACATAACAAAGCATTTTCTTATGACCCACCACAGTCTCACTTAAGCTTGTTGGGTACTAAAAGTATTTCAGCTATGCTAAAGAGAAACTAAGAACCAGTTACCCACTCAAACCTCGTCCCACTGTCTTGTGTGGATTTTGGAGAAGTGACAATTGTGAAGACACAGCCTGCAAGCACGTTTTAAAACATGTTTAGCTATTCCTGATTTTTTTGAAAAGGTGCTAAACTGTGTTTTATGTAAACTTATTTTGTTCAGAATTCAAGATAAAAAATGCACACATTTACATTGCACATTTCATATGTTTTAATTACAAGAGTTTCATGATGACATGGGTGTTTTACGGCAATAATTCTTGGAAAGAAATATTACTCCCAACTTAGAAAAACAGTAAATTTAATTAATGCAAGTTTTTCAGTGCTGTTCATTTCACCAATCTTTTAAAAAAATTCAGGTCCAAACCATCAAATGGTAAAACTAGCTCCACAAGTTTGTGCTGTGAGCCGGGATGTGTTAGAGGTTGCTCAAAATGACCCAAAGGCATGGTGCTTACAAAGTGTAAAGCATCAAGAGGTTTTATCTCTTCTTTGTTCTCATGCAAAACTTCCATAAGATCATGAGAATTATATTAATATTAAAAAAAACCCAACTTGTTTAGTCTCCAGTGTTTGCAATCCCAGTTGATACTTTCTCACACTTTGTTGGCCACTGAACAAAAAAGTGATAAAGAGTAGATGTTACAGAGCAAAAGGGTCACATAGGTGTAAACTTAAGTCACATAAGCAAGAATTTTAAGATAACTTCTAGTCATGCTTAGAATCAAGATATGCTTCTGTACCTGTAATTGTAGACAAAATGGAGGTAACATGGTAACTCTGAAGGTACTGAACCCTTAAAAGTGTTTCAAATTTTATTTGGTAAATTGTATTCAATATTTATTCATGTAAATAATGGTTTGTGGTTTTTGAGATGTTTTTGGGGTTTTTTTAACAGTAATGAAAAAAGCACAAAAGCTCTTAGAACTATTTCAGTGTCTTGGAAAATGAATTCCAAATGTTATACAAATTTTTCATGATGACAAATATTTCTGGGGACTATCTGGTTAAGAATGGATAATACAATAAAATAAGTGTGAGAGCTGAAAAGGGGCCATATAAAGCAAGAAAAAGCATATTTCATCTAAATTGCTCATAGGGCTTTTTACTCTGTCAAATATGGCTGATTTCATTTGACTGATATAAATTATTATTGATTTCCAGGCCCTGAGAAACCTTTTAAGCCCTGAACAAAGATTTTAATCTTTTCTGGTTTTTAAATAAGATTTTTTATTATCCTTTACAAAAGGTTTTATGAAGTTATTCATTTGATTATCTCATAATAATGACTGTAGTTAAATAGTACATTCAGAGAAGAAAGGAACTGCCTCATCAGATAGAATTTTATGTTCCGAAATAAGGCCCAAATCCACAGAGCTCTTTATATATATATATATATATATATATATATATATATAGATGTCAGTTGGAGTTCAATTTATCACAGTCTAAATGAAAGCAGTTGATACAATTTGTGTTGGGAAAATCTAAATAAGCTAAAAGGAATAGTTCATAGATCTACTAATAGCTTACAAAAAAAGGTGTCATGAAAATTATTTCCAAAGATCACCTTCTCCAAAGATCACCTTCTCCAAAGTCTTTTGCATAAGCAGCCTCCTGTATTCAATACTGTAAAGATACCATGAAGGGATGCTCACAACACAATGCAACACTTTCATTTAATCCATAATGGATCACAGCGTTCTTGCTATAGTAGTTAGTAGTAGTTAATAGTAGTTGATATTAGTTCAGTAGAGCAGCGGCCATGTAGGCATCAGGCTCTGGATGAGCAGCACGTGTGGACTGGTTTTTGTGAGACAGTTGAGTATTGCTTCTTCCTCTTTGAAGTCATGTGGGAGGAGAAGCAAGTTGAAGCATTGGTGCAATGATTCCCTCACAGGGAAAGTCATTGACACATCTGCTGTGTTAGCTACAGAACCTGGGACTTAATTGAACAGATAAACACAAAGATGTGATGTCCTTGAAGACATAGGGCCTTTAATGTAGGAAACTGGCTGCATTGAGCTCTATTCCTGCTACAAGACAACGGAAGCTTGAAGGTCACATCACTCTCATGACCTATTAAAATCCATATGAACTTTTCCATTGACTTCATTGTATTTTGGATGAGTCCCCAGTTCTTCTTATTCTGATCATTTTGCTGATGTACACAAACCTCTGAATATTGCTGTGGGGCAGCACCTTCTGTACATAAACTCCATAATGGCAAACCCAACATTTTTAGTAGATCTTAGAGTCAATGGCTGACAATGCTTACGACACATAAGGCAAAAAGGCCCTGCAGTTCAAAAAGAGAATTTCAGAAGAAAATCAGCGCTCCAGAAGGAAATTTGGCCATTGCACTAGAAATCGGCAGAGATGGGGTTAAATACAATTGATGTTACTCTGTGAAACATCAATGCATGACATTTCACAGCAGTTAGTATGCCCAGATGCCCCCAGAGCTCAGCTCGTTCCTCCTCCATTCTCCACTGCGCTTTGAACAGTAAGACACCGCTAACAGGCAGCTAGCCCATGTGCTTTTGAGCCACTTTGCAGCAAAAAAGAGCAACACATGAGATGGACTTTTGTCAAATCCTTTCTGGAAATCTGAACATGTGATGTTCATTGAATTCCATTTTTTGTCTCCTATGGTAGTCTTGTCTTCAAAGAAACCTAACCAGATGGTGAAGCTTGCCTTTGCTTTCTTAGAGGCCATCAGTCTTTGCTCACACTGTGTATTTCTAAGTGTTTTTCCTGTTTTGATCTCTGAGAAAGACTTTGTAAGACACTTCCACTTGCAACTGAAGTTTAACGACATTCTCAGATATGTTCCAACTCTTTTGTTAATCTATGGCTCCGTGATAAGTACCTGAACCTACTGAACTTCAACTAAGACATCTTGAAAAAGTAAAACATACAGAAGCTTCCCTGCAACTCTGGTCATAAACCTCAGCTCACTAAGGGTAAATAATAATGGCTTCCATTTATGAGAGCACCTTTTAACTCCCGATATCACAAAGGATTTGCAAACTATTCTCCTGATTATGCAGCTATCTATTTCAACAGACAGACTCCAAGTTCTGCTGTCACAGATGGGTAACTTCTTGCATCATAGAAATTACAAGTGGGAAAAAATTTTCTGCTATGAAATAGAGTAAAATGCCTCATTAAGAAGAAATTTATGTTGCAATCATTTTAGAAAAATTCTGGTGCAATTTAACAAATTGCAACTTGAACATCATCGTTCAAACTGCATTTTGCCTGAAAAGTAGAAGTCAAGACTCCAACAACATTTAAGCATAACCCCAGTAGATTCTGAATAAGAACATGTTTTAAATTTACTCTCTGAATCTGTTTTTCCTGTGTATTTCCTATGTTTCACAAATGCATGATCAATATAGACTCTCTTCTATATTACTGGATTACTGTTACTGCCTCAAAGAGCAATTACATGTTCTTGTGACATTTTCTATTCAGATACCACCCAGGACAAACACTCTTTAGCCTTTACAAGAGCAAAACAATGCTAAAGGTTATGCTTGATGATTCTGTATTTACTCATGACAGCATAAGAACAATAATCACAGTGAAATCATCTAAACACTGGCTCCATATTTCTTTTGGAGGTAATAGTCTTTCAGAGGATCACATGTATTAATATCTTTGCTTCTTGTCAATCAAAAAACAGCCATTGTCCATGTGCACTTATGGGGGAAAATGTTTGTAGAGGAATATGAATCCATGTCCTTTAGGTGCTATAAACAAGTGTGTATTTTTTGTCTATGTTCTATATTATGCCATAACTATATAATCTCTTACAGATACACCAAAGAAAATCTGTAAGTAAGCGGTGTTGTTTGTTGCTGATCTATTGGAGCTGAAACAATATCCTGCTGTGAGGTAGGAATTACTCAGTAGACATCAATTACTCATATAACAAGTTGATCTATTTTCAGTGAATAATTTGGAAGTTATAGCCCTCTATCCTCTTTGGAACCTAGCAATAAATAGAACTTACTTCTGCTATTTTTATTTGCTGTACTTAGTAATCATATATATAAATAGAGTTTATATATTTGTCATGCCATAAATAATGTTCTTTCTGTTACCTATTAGGTCACTAATGCTTCATGCTACTGCTTCTGCTCTAGACATGAACTAATGGATTTATTTGATAAAAATATAGCCAATGACTATAGAGAACTAAAGTTGTTTATTCATGCACAAATGTCCTTGATTGAAGCCAAATTAGGGTGATCAGAAAAATAGAACTGAGAAAAATTTGCACTGTTTTTCATAGTGACTTCTTGCACAGCACAGCTGCAAAAGGTGAGTAGCAGCTTTGGTGACTGAGGAGAAACTGTTAAAAATCAATCAAATGATGTGTTTCATTTCTGTTGCTACAGTTTGGTGTTGATAGGGTTTATGTTTTATTATCTGTTCTAAATTAGGGACTCTACCTTCAGTTCATGTATCAGCTAAAGAACTTTTGCATGTCTTGAAATTTAATTCCATTTAATGAACAGTCTTTCTTATCTCATTCTCTCCACAATCAATAATGTATATTTTCTTCCAATCGTTGCCTTTCTAATCTAAATTCTCTGAGACAAAGGCCCTGCTGTATGTGAAGCATATCTAGCTCAATACAGTGTTTGTCTTGGTGGAAAAACTTGTAGGCAGTAATAAACTGATGCTTGTAAAAAATATAGAAGAGAAATTGTACACATTTAACTCTATTAATGTGTATTTTCAGATTTTCATTGGGTAGTTGATTTTCCTTAATTTGTATTAACTGAAGGTTAATACAAATTTCAGGTAATTTCAGTTCAAATATATAAATTGTGGATTAATTATGTGCACAATATCCTGCAGCAATTTAAAAAAAGATAAAAATAATCCATGTTTTTTCCAGTCATTCTTTTCTCCCTATGGTTATATGTTGAGACAGAAGAAGAGGAAGAAGATGAGAGTTAAAAAGCAAAGAACCATGCAATATGTATAATTGCTTTTGGGTTTTAACTTAGCAAAAATTTGTGATTAATAATTGCATTGTAATGCAGACCTGGAAGAATACATGGCAAATCTATGTAAAAAAGTCTAATTTAGATATGTTTTTCGAGGGATGAATAAGAACTATTTTACTGAGATGAATAAACACTATTTTATTGAGAGGTTGCTTAGTTAGAGTTAAGTGTCAGGATGTGAGCCTATTGTTAGTTTATATACCTTACCTTATGTTAGTTTATATACACTACCTTTATTTCCATTATTGACCAACTCTTACTCTTTCAAACAATTTGTTACTGCTTACTTAGCTAATTCTGCTTGCCACTTACAGGCAAAAGCATTCCTTGTTGTCTCATAGTGATCAATTTATACCTTGAATTTATGTACCTTGATATACTTTTTTTTTGCCTAGCCCTCACAACAGCAAATATTTGATGAAAAATCATAAACACGTATCTTTCCAAAAATGAAATGCTTAGACATAGGAAATAAAAAAAATAAAATTATACCCTGCTTTTCAATATGTGTTTTAAAACAGCCATGCTAATGGTTAGGTAGAAGTTTCACCTTTAGCACATCTTCCCTAACTGTACTTCCTTGGAAGTCTGATAAAGCTGCTACTCATAAAAGATCCCCTAACAGTTTCTCATGGATTATTTCCATTTAAATATAATAGGATATATTAACAGACAGAGGGATTACACTTCCAGCTGACCATCAAGTAAATTAATACTAGCCATAAGCATAGTTGTCTAAAAGTCTGGCTTCCTTGCTTTTTGGTTTCATCTGTCATCCATTTATTATATGACAGATGCATCATATAAAAAAATTCTTAAATTTGGTTTGTTATAACAAAAATTATGGGTAGTAGGCATCTCCAATCTTTTCTGCATTGATTCAGATAAGAATATAATAATGTCTGTAGTGGTTCAATTGGTCTGCTCCAATAATGTCATACATAGCCTTAAGCAGATAGTCAATAGTATGACAAAAAAAGGATATATATATTTATATCCTTATATAAATAAGGATATATAATAATATATTATTACATATTAATAACACCTTCTAATACTACTCTTCTGACTTCTCTCCAAGTATTTTTACCTCAAGACATACTTGAGGAGATTTTCAAGAATTTAGTAGCCCTCAGGTCAGTTTTGTTCAGTGTCCCTTGTGTCCATCAAAACTTTTTGCAGCTGCACCATCTTCTAAATACAAATAAACCAAGCCAAAGACTTAATACAAGTTTATTAACTTGTATTAAAAAAAAAGGTTTTATTAACAAAAAATATGCTCTTTTACAGTCTGAGTTAGAAAAGCAGTGCCTGTAATTGTAATCCAAAGCATAGCATAACTTAGTAATACTAATTTTTCAATACCTCTGAATTGAACAGTCCTTTTTCAGTCAGCTGTCCTAGGATCAATATCAGTAAATCTGGAAAACCGTCTAGAGGGAAATAAAAACTTTTAGCTTATGAGGAAATGCAGGTTTTTGGTTTTTGTTTTTTTTTTTTTTCCTTTGGGAGAAATAACAGGGCTCTTGGACACAGATGATTGATTTTGGCAAGGTCTCTCCTTGTGGAGCTCTAAGGAGTCAACTTGTTTTTGTTTTGACTCTATACCAGTATAATTGTATTATTGTGGCTCTTGCCTATTTTCAGTTTCATGGAAGTATTTGAAGTACTTTCTTAGAAGATGGGTTTGCCATGAAACAGAGTTCTTATTTCAGGGTCTCCTGATGTTGATGCAAAATTCAGAAACACACAGTGGAGGTGTCATGTCCTCTTCCTTCCACATACTCCTTTCAACTAGTGCCTAAAGGGTGATGTTATCTGATCTCTGTCATCACAGAATGACAGCTGTTTGCTCTGAGTTGCCATTCAGTCCATATAGAGCTGCATTTTGAAAGCTTGCAGGTACATCCTCTGAATTCACACATTCCTGACTATTCAAAGTGCTGTAACACATCAGGAACAGGACTCTCACTTATTCCTCCATTGTGCCACCATTGTGCATATGTATATTTCACATTTGTTTTAGCACATTGCTTCATGTTTTGCCTTGCTTTGATTGGCATTCAGCATACTAAATTACCTCAGTTCTTGAATATATTTAACTGATTATAGCCTTGAGACACCATCTGATAAATGGCTGTGCTCTAATTTTCAGAAGTAAACACTCTGATAATCAAAAGAACATGTTTGTGGACTTCTCATTTGGCAGTATCACCAAAAGGCTTTTAAATTAGTTTGTGAGCTTTAAAATTTATAGGTTTATAAATACTATTATCTACTTTCATGTTTGAATTTAAAAATCCTTTTTATTCCGTGTCCCTTTTTTTAAGTTTATTCAAATTTCTATATCACCTGATTGGCTTCTGTTCCAAGACAATTCATGGCCTGGAGAAAACCTTTTCTTACTATAATTTAGAAAAAGATATAATTATGACAGTTAGATACAGCTAATGGCCAGTTATAGGAGCCCTAAATCACATTTCTGAGGATGATAAGGAGGCTACAAAATATTATATGGAGTGGTGCATTCTCTAATACCTATATCAAAACATATTTCAAAGATTCAGAGAGACCCAAACCTCTTGATTTTGGACACCTAAACTTATTTTTGAGATAGTGTTGGTAGAGAAGTTATAAGAAACTGCTACCACATCAAGAAGAAAGACATTGGCTTCTATTTATGTGTTAGGGCACAGATTTTGCCAGGGAATTCTGATCAGAGTTTGGAAGATCCTTGAATTCAATTGAATAAGCTGCCAATTCTAATTCTAATTCTAATTCTAATTCTAATTCTAATTCTAATTCTAATTCTAATTCTAATTCACAGTCATATTACAAGTAAGATCTTTTTCTGCTCTGGACATGGCCTCTGTAGATCCAGAAATTACATCATAATTAAAAGAATCATAACTAAAACTTATATAAAGCATAAAAAATCCTAAATATGAAATCCCTTTTTCTCACATGCAAACATTCCGTTGGAAAGAAACTCCTATCAGACCCAAACCCAGAATCAATATGAAGCCAGATGGATATAAGATTGAATTTTCCTCCCCTCTTTTTAGTGCATTGATAAAAGCTGATACGAAGTTGACATTTCAGCCTGACAAATAAAAAGGGAGCTGCAAAGAGAAAACAGATTCTCCACTGTCTTCTCTTTTAAGCATCAATATGTTATTTAAAATATCTGAGAGAGAGAAAGAAAACATGATTTGTAAGTCTAGTAACACCTAAATTGGACCTGTTAATTTCATTTGTTCATTGTCATCTATGTGCAATCCTAGAATGTTCACTTTTTAACAAAGTTTGTTGGTTTATTGAGAATATTTTTGCCATCTCACAGAACTTGTAAATGCAGCTTGAAGGGTGCTGTACTGGCTGATTTAACATCTCTGAGCAGATAATTAAAATGGAACATGAATTACTTCTTCAGATACATTTCTGTAATACTGTACTTGGACATTTTATTCTTAAAAGTCCTCATGATTCTGTGTCCAAGTGCATTTAAACATGATTCAGAATCAGATAAGGGATTGCAAATGCTGATCTCCATGGGACCATTAAAGTCATGTGTCTGTCACCTGTTCTTGTTCAACTACTCTATGGTGGTAATTTCTCACGAAGCTTGTTAAGCAATGCGGTCATTCAGATACCTGTTATTCATTCTAGTAGTTCGTGTAAATGAGTCCCTGTTTGTGTATTGGCTTGTCTGCAGTTCCTAACTTTTGTACCAGTGAATTATATAGGCAGCAGCTTACATATTTAATCCTGGTTGACTATTTTAAACCTGATAAGCACTGTTTGAATACCCCTGTTATTCAGTGAGGCCGGTATATTGCCTAGCTTTATAGTGATGTCAGAGTTGGGATTGAAGTTGCACCTGAAGACAAGGAGTTTCCTTGACTTATAGCTTTCAAAAGAAGCTCTAATACTTCATATGAGAGGAATGCACCAGACACATGTTGACTTTATGTCTTAGCCTTTCAAAAACATCTCCAGAGGCATTTTGAATTTTGATAGTTCTTAGCTGTAGAAATATGTATTTAGGCATTTCTTTCCCTCTTCTGAGCATTTCACAACAGATGCTGTAGAATAATACATATTGTGAGAGTTCTCACACATCTTATTTTAAAAAATGACAGGCTCATTCTTATTTAAGAAGCAGATAGACAGCCCTGGCTTTAACTCAGAACTCTGGAAAGAACACAGCATGGAAAATACTGGCTGTAATTGAGCTTCTTTCTGTCTACAAGTGTTACTGAAGTCAGTTTGAAATCAGAGTGAAGATAGTGGTTAACTTAGTTTCTTTTTGGAGAAGTTCTGATAAAGGTGATTTTTTGCCAATATATAAAGTTCAGTGTACCTCTAGCAACATTCAAAATTAGTGCATTGCCTTTACATTATATTCTAACTGTTTCAACTTCATTTATTTTCAATGCACAACATGACTAAGGAAGGACTTTGATTTAGTGGAATTTAGAAATATTCTAGATATATGTCTTTTCCCTTGGCTCTGAATTTTTCTATTGTTTCCTGTTTATATATTGTCAGTCTCCTTTGTTACATTTTTATAAATTATAACAAAGAAATGAACTGTGCATTTACAGCCACCCATCAAACAGAAATGTCTTCTCAACATCCGGAACCAGCTGAGTTCTGCTAGTTTTAAAATAAAATCATATGCTAAAACATGTCTTGAAAAACCAAAACTTCTGTCTTAATAAGTTTATTGGAAGTTTAACTGTAAGTTACATTGGCAGAACAGAGACATAATTGGTTCTTTCTTTCAGTATATAAATTAGTGTGTTTAATTCAAAGTGTGGACTCGAGAAATTTTCAGTTTTGCCACATTAGTGAATAAACAAATGGAACAGAATTAAAATGGTGCTTTATCACTGCAGGATGATACATCACAAAATAGGGTTTATTCAATTATCTTGACAACTGAACTACAGTTTTAACTATTTATGATAATGCTTTCATAATATAATGCTAAATATTTTATAATGTATTTTATGAAAATAAAAAAGACTTCCCTGCACACAATAAAACACTGGAGCAGGCTGCTATGAAACCTTGGCCAAGAAGCAAGGAAAAAAGAGGCAATATTAAAATGCAGCCATTTCTATGCAGTTTTTGGTGAAGTAGCACTGTGAAGCTCAGTAGTGGAATCAGGTCCATTTTTATCCTTTTTAAAAGCAGGATTCTTTAAATGAAGAGTCAGATGCTTCTGGCTTATTGTGAAACACTGGCTCTGTTTCAGATTTTCTGCATACAAACTGGAATTGTGACAATTGTTCATGCACAACTCCAGATATATTAATGTCCCTAGTTGCTATCACACATAAGTAATTAGATAAATGTAATTTACAGGCTTGCCAAAGAGATATAAATAAAGAACTTAAGGAAGATACCCACTGGCATACATTTATTTTCAGGTGCATGTGATTTCCTTATTTTTTTTTTTTTTAAATAGTCTTACAATAAAGATGAAAACTCTCTGGATGAATAAATAGTGGTACTCTGTAGCTTATTTTTTTGAAATATTACCGCTGTTGCTTTTCCCAGACTTGGAACTTATAAACATAAATATCAGGATTATGTCCAAAGTATTCTTACGGATTTGTTGATCTCCCTTATTTAAGTGAACCAACAGCTTTTACCAAGCAAGGCAAAAATGAAACAATGAAGATATCTTGCTTCTCCTGTCATTGCAACAGCAACTAAAGCAGGTAGTTTGTTAAGAGAAAGAGACCTAAAAGGCTTTAGGAAACAATTTTTATGAAAAAAAATCTTTGTGTGACTGATGTATCAAAACAAAATAAAAATAATAAAAAATGTAAGCATTTTAAATTGTTTAGTATTTATTTGAGACATAGAGAAGCAAAACTCTCTGCATGACAGTTTGAAATAGCATTTTTACTAGGTATACCATTTTAATTCTGATTTTTTATAACAATTCAAATAGGTGAATAAAATGAATATATAGTGTGGCATTTGGATATAGCCTTACACTATCAAGAAATTTGTCAGAAGTGTATAAAGAGGGGGAGTATCATCAATATATTAAAAATTCAACACTAAAATAATAAAACTACTGATAATAATTTTAGAAAATATAAAAATCCTGTTGGCATTTAAATTTATGTTTTTTAGAAATTCCAGACCGCTTTAAAATATCTCAGTAATTGAATTTGTTAACAAAGGTCATCAGCATATGTCTTTTTAAATCTTCTGTCATGAGTTTTATCTCCAATCTCCCAAGTAGTTCTTTTGTACAAGGCACTTCTGTTTCTAAACCTCTGTTTAGAATCAATCTGTATTCCTCAAATCTGTAAAGTTTGGGTCGTGTGAGAGAACAGAACTTCAACAGTTTTCAAGTGCATCTGTAGGTTATTGTGTTTAAATATCACAATAGCTTCTTCAGACATAAAAACCTGTAAACACAGTCCCACTGTTAAAAATAATTTAATGTTGGAAAACAAGGGGGTAGAACCTCTCAATTGTTTTCTGTCTGTGCTTATATTGAAAATAACAAGGATTGTAGATGGAACCTTTCCTTCACTGCCATGTAGTTTAGGCAACCCTTAATAACTGAGTCTTCCAGAGCACAAGTACCCAGGCAGCCCTGGTAATTATACCTTCATTTAATATTTTAGGCTGTTTCAGGAAGTCTGTTATCTCAAAGTTTCTGCACCAAGCAGTTGGTATAACACATCACAGCTGGTACCTCTCATGGCAAATACAATGGCTCAGGTTAAACGTTCACATTATTATTCTTTCTTTTTTCCTTCTTTTTTCCCTCCACATTAAGTAGGTCGAAACATGCATTTATAGAACAAATTGAATTTATTTCACACATTTCCAAACAGATTTCCAAAGAGATTTCCAAACAACTGTAACTATTTATTCCTGACTCTATTTAGCAGAAATCAAGTTGCATATATTGCTTTTTTTCATTTTATAAAGCATGCTGGGAAACCCCAAACTGGCAGGCTCTGTGAAGGATTCCATCTGGACTTTTTTGCCCAGCAGTGCCTTCTTTAATCTAACTGCTTCTATATTGGGAAATTATTTTATTTTCTATCTTTAGTTCGTGCATTGGCTTGGCCTTGTGTTTCATCTGCACAAAACTGTTGCTCTTCCCATTTCTAAGATACAGAATGTTTGCCATTAACTGTGTTATGTCTCTTGTGGTTTTCTCATTAATATAAATAATCCTAAATATGACATTGAAATTCTCACTAAGAGCTCCTATTTGTATCAGTATACATGACTTGGTTTAACACCATATTTCTTGTTAGAGCTAAGGCATCATAGATTTACCATATATAAAACCTCTGCATACAGCCATAGTTACTAAAGCAGGAAATTCCTCTCTTGAAATGTGTTTATTCTTTATATTGGAAAAGATGTGAAAACTAGTATGACAGACAACACTAGAGAGGAAAAAAAATCTAACTCGTGCCAACTACTGTCCTTCACCCACACATTTCATAATCTTAAATCACCAGAATAAGACTGATATGATCTATCCTCAGCAGAATTTCCTTACTGTGTCATAATTAGGGAGGTTAAGGAGAGAAACTACACAGAAAAAAAATTCTCCTGGTCCTCTGGATGAAATCACAGAGATCAAAGACTCCCAACATTTATATCTTCTATTTTTCCTGATGGCGCAGCGACTCATCTACTGTTTGTTTGACCAGTAGAACTCTTTCTCTCCGCAGTGAAACAATCTTAGCCCAATTATTTTCTCAGCTTCTGCTTTAGACCTATTATCACCTGGTAACTAAAAGCTAAGTGCTGTGAGTGGATACTGTCAGAGACATTAGTCAACAACAAAAGGCACCATGGAAAAGTGCTACAGTGCAAAGTTCTGCATGTAACTTTAAATTTCCAACTTTTTAACTTTTAATCTATAAGGGGTTATTCATATGAGAAATTTCTATTTATTAATCAATTAATTTATTTATTAATAAAATGCTATAACTGCAGTGTTATGCTCTTACCTTGCTTGCTGATGCAGGCCAGAGAAAGTGTTATAGTCTGGCACTCTGCTACGTCCCTCCACTCTCTTCCATAATATTCCAAAGTAAGAGATTCATTTTTCCTTCTTCTAGTACTAATGAGACTATTTCCTTGATTTTGCTGGAGGAAGAACTACACCACTACTAAGGAAGTAATTTGGATTGTTCCCTTAGTAATCTCAATATATTAAAGATTTAAAGGAAGTTATCCAGAACATAAAATTCTTGAGATTGAGTCTTAGCAGTAAAAGGCAGAATCAGGGAAAGATCTGAGTTTTTTCAATTCAGAGCAGCAGTCTTTTTGCAGCAGAAAAAATACAAAGTGAGAGGTGTGACAGCAACAATAGATCTGGTCATGTGTTTAGCAGTGCTTTGAGTTGCAAACTAAATGTATTTTAACTTGATTTTCTCATTGCTACTATTCCTTTCATTTTCCACTCGAAAAAGCTCAGACAATACTGTGTGTTTTCATAAACATGTAATTAGTTATTGGGTTTTTTTGTTTTTGAAAGACCTCAAAGGAAAGACTTACCAGGTTCTGACTTGTGGATAGGTAAAGGCTTCAGGTGATGGGGATTTGATGAATACTGTAGGTATCTGGAAAAGTGTTTCCATACTCATGACAGCCATTTTTTGGAATAGTGACTTGAGGAAATGTGACAAATAGTAGGTTCCTAGAGATTGAATACGGATGAAAACCAAATAGTAGATATCATCCTTGTGTGTCTGACATGTGACAGAGTTAATGAGGCAATCATCTGTAAATATAAACTGTACCAAAAGTACTCTGCATAGCCTGTATCTCTACGATTTACCAAAAACAGGGTCAGGGACCACTTTCAGGCATGTTCCATTCATGGATGTCCTATAAGACTATAATATAAGACTATATGTCTTACATCATTATCCTTTCTCATTCTGGTTTTCATTTTAAAGTAGACTGGAAGCTTTTCAAGAAATAACTGATTATCATTGTTTGCATGTATTAGGGACAACAAAATAGCCTATTGAATTTCTCTGAGTCTTTTGGCAACTACTGAGAGATCAATAATAAATAAGAATCTTTACACAAAGCAAGTGTATATGTGTAGATACACATTTTGCATCTAGGAACTCACAGACCACTGGGGTAGGGATCTTGCACAGAGAAATTTAATAACACAGAGGATAGTTTTATCACCTCTGTGAGTGTGAGTGACAAATCTGTGTGCAGATTTGACAGCCACAGCCTTGATATGGTAACAACCTGGTTTTTGAGAGGGTAAGCAAAAAAGGAAAAGTACTGTACAAGTATCTTCTGAAAGTCATGGGGGTTTTTTGTGTGTATATTTAAAGACACAAAATGTGTTATTTTCTCAATACTACTTCATATTTCTTTGAGAGCATGAGAAGCAGCATGAGTTGATTTACTGTCCTTCACTTTACAATAGCTACATTTTTCTGCCTCGTGAGAATAAATAATGCAATACTACCTAAAAGGGGCTAGTGCTGAGTATAGTCATTCAAAAAGTCTTTTTGACAAAGTGACCCATAAGGTCATCTCAAAGAGAACACAGTGGAACGTGCTCCTCTTTAGTTTCTGTTTTCTTGTGGGTTTTTTCATAATTTTTAAGTGTATACAGTTAAGATGATGTCTGTTGGGAACCCGAGTCATTTTCTAAATTCTCAATTGAACATGTAGTTTAAGGAGGCAAAAATGCTGTGTGCTTTTCTTCTGCATTTCAAATCATAAAAAATAAAAAAGAGGAAATCTTTGCATGAAAAATGCTTTCTTTTATTCCTTTCCTTCATGCCTTTTTTCCTAGTAGGACTTGTATAGCTGTGCTTTGCAGCTTAATGACACTTCCAGCAAAACCAGGATTTCCAAGCACAGGAAAGCAAATGTTCAATGGACATTCGATACTATATTCATATCATGTTCTTTCCAAGTGGTCAGGAAACTACAAATCACTATTCAAAAAATAACTAGGTCTTGTACTGATGCTAGTTTTGAGGTGGAGATGAGGGTTTGTTTAACTGTGCTCACAGTCTAAAGGAAAATTAGAGATAAAGCTTGTATTTGGTCTTCGTGATTTTTCCTATAATTATTCATGTGTATTGAACCCTGAGTTTACTTTATCTTCTCTAATGTCTCATTATCAGTTGTCTCCACTCACACTCTACATGAAGGTGAATGTCCAGAGTAAAAACATTTGTCTTGCTGCCACAATTTACCATCTGTCAGTGAAAGCAAATGTTAAAGCTGGGGAGAAATGCTCTTGATGACCATTCCTTTTATACTTCTTCTCTGTTTCCATAATCTTACTATAAAACATTTGGCAAGAATATACCACTGAAAATTGAATATTTTATTAAACAAATAAAGAAAAAGAAGCCTGAATGATGATATTTTGTTTAAAATTTGCCAGATATAAGTGCAGACCTGTAGAAGAAAGTGTGCTAACACTAAGAGTAAAGGGAGGGAAAATGTAAGAAGAAAAGAAGAAAAGTACTGTAAATTGAAGAAGGGAGATCTTCTAACAGAAAACCATCTCTTATTTATGAAAACTTATGATGAATGAAGTGGTGTCTATTAAAAATAATGAACACTTTGAGTGTGATGCAAAGAATATAAATAGCCTTCCAGTCTCCAGTTTCCAACAATTATTATTCTTCTCCCCCAAAACCTCCAAAGTCATCTTTTTTCCTTCTTTTTACTTCTTTTTTTTTTACTAAAATTATTTGCAATGTCCTTCTCCTCAGCTGCTGTTTTCTTAAATCTTGGTGCACTTTATGGAAAAAGCAAGATTCAATAGAGATCAAAATGGCAAGGTATAATCTGTACTACATTTTTCAAATATTGTAAACGTCTAATTTACCTTACTCTAGTTCTGTTTAATTTAGACTTTGAAAATTGGGGTGAGATAGGAATATTCATTCTGACCATATTTTTTGCAAGATGTCACATTGATTACAGTAGAAAAGAAGGCACCATATAATTCTGAGTATATATTCAAGAGTATCAGATAAAGAAAAACTGCTATGCACTCTGAGTAGCACCAACCCTGCCATATCTGCAGGCAATAGTGGCAGGTGCTATCTTTAGGTTACTTTGTCCTGGAAGTTCAAGTCATTCTTTGATTCCTTTGAAGACAGCAATGCCACTGTACATGACTTCAGTGAACTTAGCTCTCTTGAGAAATATTCTTGGAAATGAGAACTGTTCTCTCTGTGGTTGGCAAAATTTTCAGAATACGGTAATATGACTTCTGTGGTTGCACTTTGCCCCTAATTTATATTTAACACCTTTGAGTTTCTTTTAAAGAGTTCTCTGAATAGGTTTTACCAAAATATATTTTCAATGAAATGGCTATAGAGAAATATTCTTTCTAAAGTCTATTTTTTTAAAAATTAAAATACAAAACTTCATTTTGAACACTTTCATGTATCTAAGTGCATGTCTGTGTAGACACCTTCACATAGCTGCACCTGTATGTAAGAACTGTGTTAGAATCACCAGTTAGTTTCATGCTGTGGAAGTAATGAAACATTTGAAAGGCTTTTGAGATAAGGAAGTAAAATAATTAATGAAATTACGCATATCCATGACTTCAGCAGTTTTCTTTTGTTATCATAAAATGATCCTGTTTCAAAAGAGAAAAAGGGAGAGAGTAGGAGAATGTACTACTGCCAGACTAGAAAAGTAATTTTGGTTCAGCAGCAAGCAATTATTATATATAAACAAATATTATGGAAATTTTTAATCATCTAAAACTGTGATATATAGAGCCAGAGAATGTTGGAGCATTGGAGGGCGAATGAATAAAATAAGGTTTTGATCTTTGATAGAAAAGTATGCACACTGTAAGAATGTAAAACAGTGGGCATATAAATTTTGAGCTGGCAAACCACATCACATGGAGGTAATGAAAAAAATCAGAGAAAAAAAATCAGAAATCAGGATTTCTAACTGGGAATCATATCTATGCAATGAGGCTGATGAATTCAGAACGATCCATAGTCTCTGTGTTACTGTCCATGCTCTGTAGGTTGCCCTGGGCAGGATCGTGGAGGGTTCACCTGACCTTTCTTCCAGATGGATATTCACATTGAATGTTTGTAATAATCTTATTTATTATTGGATAAAAATATATTTTATTCAACAGCTTCTGATCTGAGACAGCAATTATAAACGTGAGAAAAAATATGCATAGGAATTGAGGAAGAAAGTCATAACAGCAAACTTACTGCAATTTTTCCTTTCTCTCCTACTACATTAAACAATTGTTCAACATCCATTTTCTGTTCCTACTCACTTTGAGAAAATGTCACTATTGTGCATAATTACTACCCTGTTTTACTGCTTTTATGCTTCACTAGAGAAGTATTGCCTTCTTCCTGTACATTGTTCATGATAAAGTTTAAATTTCCAAAACTACTGCTGTATTTGACTGGTGAATTGCTTCCTTTTTTTTTCTTTCCATTCTACATAAGAATGAATTTGCTTTCAAAAAGATAGTAAAAAGTTTTCCACTAATAGCCTTAGTCCCTTACCTGGTATCCTTTCATCTTTGATTTGCTCTTTTGATGAAATTTAACTGCCTGAATATATATTATTTAGTTATTTGACTGCTAACAGCTTCATGGTAATAATTTGTTTCAAACCTCAAGTTGGCCAACTGGTATTTAAAAGTTTAATTTTTTCATAAAACCAGTGATATGTTAACCTGTTCCTTGCAGTTCTGTGAAATCTAGCTGGAAATGCAGCACGAGAACTATCTCTTCAGGCTATACTTTGCTAGCTCAACAACAAAATTTTTACCCATATGAACTTTATTTTTCTTCACATCAGCAGAAGACACTTGAAGAGTTGAGTCAGTCATTAACAATACATAATCACTGATTGTTGAGAAAATACATAAATATTAATATATAAAACCATTTTGCTAATTTTTTCACAACCTATCACCTACAGTAATATAAATGTTTTTTCTTAATCTTATGGAATACTGTAATTGTTTTATAGATTATTCTAAATCATAATCTATATATTGCACTATATATTGTTTAGTAAAGTTTCTTACCTATTACTATTTTTTTCTGATTCTTAAGCTAAAATAATTGACTACTTTTAAATTTTAGCAATTTTTAAAATGAATTTGCTTTAGAAAATTAAATTATACTTACGATATATGTTTTAGGTGCATCTCGTGAATTCTCAATTTGGCTTTTGTACATTTACAAGGATTTTTTTTCCTGATTCATATTTCCCTCTAGGAACAATTAGAATTAACAGAGGTAGCCTGGTTTACAATTGCTCTAATCCAAATAGTTATCCTATTAACATTTTAATTTTATTAGGATAAATTTAACTCAATTTTTTCATTAACCATTTTGACCACTTAAATGTTGCATTTTTGGATTTCTGTGTGTTGTATTGTTCTTTAGTCTCTTGAATTTAATGCTAAGAAAAAACATCATATTTAATCTAGTCCTCAGAGATCCATTTTAGCCATTAGGATTAGATGGGAGTTTTATAATCTTCCAAAGATTGTTCTTTGCTTCCATTAGTAGTGGTGGAAAAAGTTTGCTTTTGTCCTTGTGTTCCTTTCAGTAAAACGTCACAAACAGTTCTGTTATTTTAGATTTTCTCAAAACATCAACTGTTTGAGCACTTAGGAGCTGTTTGAGACTCCACCACAGGCTACTGTATGTCAGAGCAGACAGGGATTTGTTAGGCCCTAGAAACCCCCTACCCTATCAAATCTGGCTCTGCCTAATTCCAGTACAATAAAGCAAAAAGATGTAATGCAATCCCTAACAGGGTTGGATAATGCATTTCCTTTTAGTTCTGTCATATAAATCTCCATTTCCATGGCTCAGGCACTAACTTCTCCGGTTTCTATTCTGTCATGTTTCACTCATGATAATATTTATTTTCCTCCTATGATAATTTATGTTTTGTTGATGGCTCTGAACACTAATTTTCTGTCAGCTCATCTTTTGTTTTTCTTAATTGCATGAGCATTTTTTTCTATCTACACTTCATCACTTCATGGTTTAGATTGATCAACTCATAAATCCTGTTTATCTCTTTAAAATAATTACGCCATTTCATTAATAAAGCTTTTGAAATTGAAAGGCCAAGGATTACTGTATTGTTTCATGTGAGACTTACTCAGTATTGCATAGAAGAGTGCAATTGCCTTGCTTATTTTATCAATGCTGCTGTTACCACACTACATTACGTTTCTCTCTTCTTTCAATCTACATTCACTTCTTAGACTAGAAATGTATCAGCTCCTGTGAAAACTTCAGTTCAACAGCACTGCATGTTAGTAATTTTAGGTTTTTTTTGTTGTCTTTATTATTCTTGTTTAGTTACAATTGGTTTTAGCACAGATAGTGTCAGAAATATTTTGTTAAATGTTCAACATTCATAGAATGCCCGAATATCACAGCACAAATATGAGGTCAACAAAGCTATTAATTGAAGCTGAGTTCAGAAATACTAAGCCTTTTACCAATTACTTGGTTTCTGATTTGCTGTGGAAAGGGGTTCTACATCCAATTCCAAATTCTGCTCAAACTCTTTTTTTTTTTTAAATATTGGTTTTAATATAAATAGGAAGAGTTAGCTTAAACTCTGAGGATGTAATTCTAATTTGTCTGATGTCAACTACATGGAAGAAAATTAAATACCTTTAGCTCTCTCTAGTCTCCATTACCTTTTCTCAGCTGCCTGTTACCAGGCAACTTGCAAGCTTGCTTGAATTTGTCTGGTTTTGAAAGTAGACTTAGGCAGAGAGTATAGCTACAGTTCAAAATTAGTTGTATGCATTGTTATTACAAACATATTTGTTTCACAAATTTGCAGTAGTTCTCTTATGAATGATATAATAGAGCTCCATGAAATGCATTCAGTAGCCAGAGCTCAAATATTGTAGATCTATGCAGTAATCTTTCCAATAATTTCCAGGGTCATGCCCTCTAGTTACTCCTGTTTTTCTACAGCAAGTCAGCCATCCCTGGGATTGAAACAAAAGAGGGACAAATTTGCCTCTGGCCCTCTTCCCCCCATATGACCAAAGCAGTAAACTTTGCCTTGTACTGCTGCCAAACTACTTATTCAATTCATATGCAAAGACGACATGAAAAATATGGCAATTTAAAATGCCCTTCTTTGCTATTTTCTACAGTTGAAAATCTGTCCAAAGAAAGTTTTATTTTTCCTAGATTCCAGTCTCAGATATTTGGAAGGCTCTAAACAATGTGCTAACATTGTTTGGCTCTAAGCTCAAAAGTTTAGAAAGCAATGTGTGATTGAGATACTGTCTCAGCTTCAGAAATACTTACACAGGTGATCCAGAGATAGACTGAATTCAAACCTGGGTACAGACAATAAGCACTGGCAAGTATCTGTCTCTGGAACACTGCTTATGAGATAAAGAAAATGGTGTTCAATCAGAAACTGAATCTCATAAGCAATGCCTAACTTAACAAAATGAAAAGCTCAGCAGCACTTCTACCCCGTTACAGAAATCCAGGTGGAGACAGTGCTCTCACAGCACTGCACTCTCACAGGTCATGGAGAACAAACACAGGTCAGACCCATGGCATGTGGCGTGACACCTTCTCACCTCTCAGTGCAGTCCTGCAGTTCAGCCAGAGTTAAACAGAAGGATTTGTTGTTAGGCAGAATGTGGTCATATTCAGGCTCTAAAAAAAAAAGCGGGGAAATCATGGCCTCATTCAATCTAATAGATTCATGAAGCCAAAATTATACTTACAGTTTTATAACGTGAGCTTTCCTTTCAGAAATGTAATATATTTCCAAACCCTGTTTCGATCATTTATTCTCATTGGTATTTTTATTACAGTTTAAAGAGGAAATATTAGGTACTTTTGTTCTTTATACAATCTTTTTTTGTCAGCAGAGCTGTATCCATTGTTCAGTTGTTTTCAATACACAGTAATACTGATCTCTGAAAAGAGATGCAAGCACTTTCTCCTTCCTGTCCCTAGCACCCCAGCACCTCATCTTAACCTTAGAATAAAGATTAATAAAAAGAAAGCGTTGGTGCTTCTGAGGGTTAACCAGAGAGAGTTTGGATTTCTACCCATCAGCTGTAGATGAGAAACTACTGAAATCCCACAGTGGCATCAAGATTCGTGGGAGGCCATAAATGCCATCTATATAACAATAAATTTAGTGCTCTGAGATGCTCTAAACACATTCTTTTAAAAATCATGACTTGAAGTTCTTAGTTTTACAAATACTTCTATATGCACTAAGCTTTACTCTGACTCACAGGATTGGAACATGTCCATTAACAAAGGACAAAAGTTATCAAAGTCAGGGAGGCTATGACAGGGAGTTTTTATTCTTTCAACAAATATGTGTGATCATAATACAGTCTCTCTAAAAGACTACTATAGTATTTACTAAGTAGGTAATAATGGGAAAAAAATAGTCTCAGTTTCAGATACCATTTTATTATTATATACAAAACATATTCTTTGTGATGCATAAAACAATAAATGCATGTAAGAGACAAGCAGAGTGAAAGGCTCCAGTATTCCATATTGAAAAGTTTGAGAGGAAAAGATAAGAAGAAAATCAAAGAGATTAAGAAATAGTGATCAATTAGAAATTACTTAGTTGAAACTATATTTCTGAAAGATGGAGTAGCTCTCCAGTCTTTGATAGCACTATTTTTATATGCCTTCTAGTCACAATTGAAAAAGTTTTTTCTCTGAAATATATACATATCTTTATATCTTTATATATATATATATATATATCTATCTTTATATATATATATACATATATATATATACACACACACACATATATATATATATATATATATTATACAGAAATATATATTATACAGAAGAGTATAATTGTAGAATTGAAGTCACTGTGGTACAAAGTAGCTAGAAGCAAGTTAACTTTCAGGAAAGTTAACATAAGACTTGCTTAAAAAAAAATCTTGTCACCTTCAAAATTTTTCCCACAAAAATATCCACCTGACAGTGGGTGAATGGCTTCCTGATACTCCTTCTCCCCTTCTGCTAACAAATTGAATCTGCTTATAGAATTGTTTAAAGGAAAATCATTCTTCTTCTTCATCCACTTTTCTTAGTTCCTGTTGGTACTTGCTCATTTACATATCAAGAATTTTGTTTATTTTGTGTTTAGCAAAAGGGTCCTGATTTAGCTAATGCTTCTGGTCACTGTAGGAAAATAAGAGATGGTAATTGTTTTATTTGTGTGGATAACTGCAGGAAAGCCAAGCCAAAGTCATCACAAACTCTGAACTACTATCACATCTGTAAGAAGGATGCCTAAAATACCTGAATTCCAATTATTCTTGAAATGAGAGAAAAGTCTCAAGAGCAGAAATAGACATATATGTGGTAAATCAGAAGGAGGGGTAAGAGGGAAGATGCAACTTCCAATCAACCATTTAAAATTCTGCTTTGTTTTGATTTAGCATGACCTTAAAGTGTGTTAATAAATAAGCAGCATCTCTGAAAGTGTTGATAATATTTTCATATCCCTTATGAAAATAAGAAATGGACTGAGGCTATGAGCTATGTCATTTATTGGCAAATTTGATAAATCTTAAACTTTATCTTCTGACTGCCTACTTAGGTATTGCAGTTACCCCTAAGACATTAATCCATTGAAAAGAAGATATCATCTTTCAGGAGAAACATGTCAAAAATATTTTGATAAAGTATTTATAATCCCTAAAAACAGATGGCTGTTCCATAAAGATTGTCAGCTGAGAAGATTTGCTGACAGAAACATGTTAAACAACTTTAAATTTTTTGAGGGAAAAACTTGCACCACAAAATCAGATGCAATCTTCTATTAATCAATCACAGCCAGTTGATTTTTTGACAGCAGGACCATGCTGAATGTAATTTGATTGTCTTGCACTTTTTCTGATTAATAGTACCTGGGTAAGTTGAAACTTGATGGAGACAGTTTAAAAGCACATCACTTGCTCAAAATATAGGTAGAATGAGGGGAGAAGAAAATAATTTCTTATGTAAAGATAAAGGAAAATCCATGGGATTTTATTCATACATGAGAACATTGGTTTTGTTTTGGTTGAGACAATAGTAGCTAGCATTTAAACTTTCAGAAATATAGTATAAATCCCTCCAAAGAACACATATTATGTGAGCAGTTTATAGTATTTGAAATTTCCCATATTCTTGAGTCTTTTCTGTATGCATAAAGTGCCTTTCTGATGGAAAGAAAAACACATGGCAAGGCAGGGCTCAGTAAATTGTTGCACTTCTTCCCAGTTGAAGAGGTCAACAGGATCATATAGTCTAGGGGACAGAAAGACACAGAGAGACAGAGAAACATAGTCAGAAGAACAGCTGCTGACAGATATTCTCCTCTTTAGTATGTTATTTATTGATACTTGATAGTGGAAGTCTTGCTGTCTCTCCAAGAATGCTGCTGTCTCTGACCTCTTGTCAACAGTGCTTCCTCAGCTCAGGAGTCTCTCAGATGTCAGCTTGGCAGATCTCCATAGATTCCCTATTTGTCATTCATGCTTCTAAGATGTTGGTGGCTCTCTTTCAGGTGGGTTAGAGACAATGATTAATTGAACGAAACAGCCAAACCAAAATGAATGAATATTCAAAATACTTATCCCACATTGGAACCTTCCAAAATACATTGTATAGTTGCTACTGATGTTGCACAAATTAAGCTTTGATTGTAAAACTAATGCTGGTTTTGTTACAACATCAATGAAAAAAAAACAGATCTATAATGCAAAAAACAGCATTAGGTTGCTCTGAGACACTTCCACTGTTTTTTTTGCTCATGCTCTCCTGATACCACCCAGAGAAGAGGAGGAAGTGCTGTAAATTGTGGCGAACAAAATTCTCTCATTATTATCTTGCTAGTGACCATGCCAGAAACTGTCAATTATCCCTGGATTAGTTAGGGATAGGAATCATAGTAAATTCTACTGTAATCTGATTAGATTTTCTCTGGGCTTTGGTGAGAGTACATTGGGTATAACTGAAGGGCTCTATACTTTTAGAATACAAATATTACCAGGAATTGCCTAGCAATAAAAGAATTTGAATTTCCTGATGACAAATAAATTCAAGTAGCAAAGTCTAGCCAAGTGTTTGAGAGAAACTTCTTTGGCAAGCAGTCACTGAATCCACATTGGATTGGGAGAAGAAAAAAGGGGTAAAGACATCAAAGATCAAAAAATTATTTTTTATTTTTCACAATTTTTAACTAAGTAGAAAAGTATAACTAAGGTTTTAGACTTTTCAAATCACTTTATTGATATGGAATGAAAAATGTATTTTAGAGATGCACAGTAAAGCATAAAGAAAAAAATGACGAAAGCCATGATGTTTTAAGACTCTGTAAAAATCTAACCCAGAGGTATGTAAGAAAAAAGTGAAAAAAAACAATAGCTCATTCAATCAGAATGATGCAAATAGTTAAGGCATCATAGCTATGACTCACAAAATAATTGCATATTTTGCATTCGCTTTTAAAACTGACAATGCAAGAATTCTATATTAAAAAACAATGAGAAATAACATTCCACACTGATTTAGGGATGTTCAGTGGCAGAGAGGATTCAAGGCAGGTTAGCCCTCATCTGCACAGCTTTCTTTTTCCATATTGCAGCTTGAAGGATGTTTGTAGTACAACAGCCCTTGTTCCCCTGATTCAGAGCCCATATTAACTTGTACCAACTTATTCCAGGTCTACTCTACAAATGTTCTGAGGGCAACATCACCTTACTGTTTTGTGACCATTTAAACCTGAAAGAACAGTTCACATGACCCTAATTTGTGGGCTTATCCTCTTCCTGCATATAAAATATATATTACAGCACTCTAGATTATGATCACTGAACTAGTCATAGTACACTCATTTTGTTCACACTGTAAATATAGCATATTTAGATGTATGATAAGTAGCATTGCTAGCCTGAGTAAGCTGTAAATCTACACTAGAGTGCAGTTTCTCAAAGTACATTGTGGCAATGAAACTAGTTGAAGTCAGCATTGACAAAATGCAGTGTGGAAATAGCCTTTGTTGGTAGACAAGATTCTGCAGGGAAAGCTATATAATTTCAGAGACTGCAACAACCAAACACAGTTTAGGGAGATACTTTCACAGACTTGTCACAAGTTCTAGTATTTATTGTCTATTTTTCAATTTAAGAGCTGAGTGTGCTCTCAGCCACAGGATAAAGTTTGCTAAGGAAGACAATTGCAGAATTATGCATATAATAATGGGGGTGTTCAGAGTAGTTTGTGAGACCACATGAAGAATTCCTACAGACACAACCCTTGCTCAAGAGAATCGTGATGACATGAGAAATGAAAACTACCACAAACTCTAAAAAGGTTGGTGACAGTAGCCATTTGGTTCAATACATTAGGCATACTTTCACTGACACCTATGGTAACTTATAATCAGATTTGTAATACCTTAACCATGACTACAAGCTACTTCAAATGAGTTGATAATTAAGATACTATTTCTTTCTCGCTTGCTTTCTGCATTTCTTGTTTGCTTATTCTTATCTTTCTTCTCAATGTTTTGGATACTTTTTTTCCAGCAGATATAAGGAGCACCACTGGTAAGTGGTAGGTACACTCAGATTGTCTGCCAGCAAGACAATAGAACATTGGGAGATAAATAAGCATTTTTGCATCTCAACTACCTTCTCAATTCTTAAAAGGTATTTTTTATCTGCAGGAAAATAAATATTTGAAGTTCTTAATTATAATAAAGTGAAATTATTTTCATTCATTATTTTAATTAATGTTACCTCATGAAAAATAAACTTATCTAAAAGACAGTACATAACTCCTCAGTAGTGTTATAGAAGCAGAAATTCTTCAGCTCCCATTCTTAATTTGTACTTATATCTGGTTATGGTTTTCACACCCCAGAAAATTATTTATTACTAAGTCAGATGTCAGATGTTACTGCATTATGGTGTTTCTACATTTAGAAACAAAGCTGAAAAGCATGAGATATTCTTACAGGTACAAATGGAGCACAATGTTACAAAACCTAAAGCATCTGATGTCAGAATGCAGTTTGATCCATTGCTGTAGCACTCTGATGTGCAAACATGCAAGGAAAAATGTATTAACCATATATACTCATAATTCTTTATTTTCCCTTCATTTAACAGAAACCCTGGGGGGAATCAATTACTTGAACACGGTAACAAGTTAATGCTGTGGTCAAAGTTTACAGCACAACCCAGTGGAAGTGATCCTGCTCCCAAGTCTAGTATGAAGTTTGACATAAAATTGCATAGCACAAGCAGTCAATCCAATATTTGACATTCCTGCAATAAGCACAAATTCAAAACATGCAGTTGTATTGCACACTAAGTCTTTTACAAATGTAGTGGATAGAACTTCAGCACTGCTTTAGGTACTCAATTATTTACACATAGTGACTTTATTGTTTCTGATTGATACTGATACAAGCATAGAAAAAAATATTTGAGGCACATGAAAGAACTCGAGTTCCCAAAATAGAATGAAACTTATTATTTTCTGCATAATAGTATAAATTTATGGAACTGACATGAATGGACTTCAGGTAGCTTGAGAATGCTGTATCTATAGCTGTCAAATACTCACATGTCAAAACCTTGATGGACTCATTGTCAAGAGGTGCTTGCGTGTTTTATTACATTTATGCCAGGGATTTATGGATTTTGTGCCCTATTAATTCCATGTTTTCTAGTTAGTTTTTGAGTTACGCAATGCATTTGAGGCTTTGGAAGGACCTTCTAAGGAAGGAAGGAAGACAGATGATATCTGTGATGTAAGAGTTTTGGTTTTCACTCACCTGTGATTTTTCCTGTCATCACAGTATAATTCTCCCTTGTTTTTATTTTTTGTAACTTAGGCCATCACTCTTGAGTTGAAGTCACAGCTCATACACAGTGCCTGTTTAGCACTGTGCATTATACATCTTAACTATTAAAACATAATGATTGCAATATTTAAAAATTATAGTGAATTTAATGTGCAGAAAGCCTGAAAATAGGATGATGAGACATCGGCAGAGGTTGCCCAGACAAGCTACAGATGCTCCATTTCTTCAAGGCCAGGCTGAGCAACCTGGTCTAGTAGAAAGTGTCCCTCTCCATGGCAGGGTAATTGAAACAAGCTGGTCTTTAAAGTCCCTTCCAATCCAAACCATTCTATTAGTCTAAGAAGCAGTGTTATTGTCTTCCATTTTAGTGTCCTGATCTTATTAAACCAAGGAAGTTTCACACTGTTTATTGGAGGCACTGCTCTTAAATTATTGTTTGCTTTTAATTATCTGTTTCTTCTCTGTTTATTTTGTGGTATTCAAATATGGAAGTTTTTTTCCTGTTTTTAGTCTCTGAAAATATACAATGACTCATTGAGTAATGCTTCTCCTACAATTTTAATGTGATATTGTCTATTTTCTGAATCACTTTATGTAAGATAGAGAAAATTACTTACGTAAACACTTTGCTATCTAGCAGCCTTAGGTAAGGATTATTAACCCAAATCTGATCCGGTTGCAATCAAAGACAGTTTAAGCTTGTATTCAGAGTTACTCAGTTCTTTAAGAGAAAATATAAATATCTTTAGTAATCTCTGTGTATTAAAGCATAAGATATCTCAAGTTGGAAGAAACCCATAAGGATAACCAAGTTCAGCTCCTCAGCCTTTTCTCTAAACTGAGCACTCATCTGTGTTTATCATTCTGCTCCCTAGAGGCTGTGTCTGCATGTTATGCAAAGTATTTTTCAATAACAGTTTATATGCTGTTCTTGGTCTGGTGCTATGACTTACATAATGTAGATTGCAGCAACGTTTCTTAGCTTCTTAAAAATTATTTTGATATTGTATGAGTACTTGAAGAAATGGAGGTTAAGGAACGAAAAAATGTGAAAGGCCAATTTCTCAAATGAAGCTTGCTGTCTGCTGTTTACTTTCTGACACTTTTTACAAGAACTGAATAAATAAATTGTCACACAACAGGAAACATTAGTTTCCATGTGAAGTGAGGTCATCAGAACCAAGGCAGCATGAAGTGCTTTTGTCCTTAATAGTCAGCTAGTGAGAGAGCGGTCATTTCTCCAGTGGGAAACATCATCCTTTTTGCAGAGTGCTGTGTGTACAGCATAGGAAATTAAAGAGAAATACTGTTATGCCATAGTCATAGCAATAATGATGAACATTCAGTTGCAATCCTGAACAGTTCCTATAGGATTTTCTGGGACAACAGGCAAGATTATGTGTAAATTGGGATTTACAATGATGACTCTTGGTATTTAGTCAGGTTACACTTGTTGAATGGAGACACTAATACAGAAGTGTGGTGCACTGCATCTCTGACTGAGCAAGAACTGAACAACACATTTGTTTTCATGTAGACACACACATTTTCAGAGAAATATGGAAGTTAAGAGATAATTGTATCTTTAAATGTAAATCCATCTTGCTGTCAGGAGGATTCCTATATAAGACATATTCTACTGCCCAGACAAAACCACTTCAAGCAACAGATCATCTTCAGCTTCTGGAAAGAAAAGCTCTATGCCAACAGGAAGCCTATCCTAAGAGAATTTTTCCTGATATTCAAATTTTCCCTATCTTAAATAAATCCCCTTATTTCTACAAATAACCTATATAATTTAAAATTTTTGATAACCTTTCTTTTTTGTTATTGTCCTTCACATCTCAAAAACTTCTCATGTCTCCCTCTAGTTGCCACTGTGCTAGGTTATACTTAGCTATAACCTTTTCTCCCACAAATTTTGAGATGTAATTTTTTAGAGTGAAACATAGAAACACCACCACATGCAATGTATAGAATATAGCGCAGCCAGTGATATAGCCAGTCCTTCCAAGTAAATATACTTTTGTAAGTGTACCTCAGGATAAATAAGTAGATGTATACGAGGGGATTGATATTAATAACTTACTACACAGATCTGTAAATAACAGCACAAAGTGAAATAAGGAAAAGAAATTTTTTTTTGAATATCAAAAAAATACAGCAAGATGAATGTTCGTATGGAGACAGCATTGCTGGTAATTCCATCCTCTGAATAAATTGACAGTGCAGTGAAAGAACATTAAAGAATATGGTAAACAGAATCAACGACAGAAGAGTGTAGTCTAGGTGACAAAAGGAGTAGGCCATCCAGGTCTCTTATTTATGCAGATTCCTGCCTGAAAATGAATGATTGTGTCATAAAAAATGCTTTGCAATCCACATATCATGCTTCTGTCTTAAATAAAAATGATTTAGCAAAACATTTCTTGAGAAAACATAATATCTATTAACTGATTAAAACACTCTCAAAATTATCATGCAAGCATAACTTGCTGCCAAAACAATTTAAAAACCCAAAAACAACAACAACAACAGCAATAAACCAGATCTGAAATTGCAGACAAAAACTATGAAATAAGGATGTATTTACCTTGGATAAAAAATGGGATTTAATAGTACTGTACCAACTACTTTAGGAGAGGATGCAGTGTTTCAGACAAAGACCGGAGAATGTTGATAGGTTCTAATGCCTGCATATGACATATATCAGATTATATGACAAATTATAACATTACTCTTTGCAAAAGCCTGCTTCTGCAGATTAAATAAAATGCTTCCTGCAGCCAGCTGGCATCTGCAACAAAGCCATATGAGTACATAGTTTGATTATTTATTCCTTTAGAGCATAACATATTATGACTGTGTGCAGGCACTAATTGAGAACTTATTTAGACATAGATTTTTTTTTTGACCCAGGTGTCCGCTTTTAGAAAAAAAAAAAAAATGGCCCGAATTCAGACAACTTCTTGCACAAGCCATGTGCATGTGTGAGGATGACAGTAGGAGATACCTCCACTGGGGTAGTTTCACATTTGCAAGGCAGTATGCTGTATTAACAATGGCAAATTTTTTGTCATAGCAAGAAATGCTTAATCCATTTATAAGTAATCAGATAATGCCAGAAAATTGTTGTGTTTGTAAGGTTTGGGTTTTTTTTGTTGTTGTTTTGGTTTGGTTTGGTTTGTTTTATGAAATTATGTTTAGAATTTTGGACCTCAAATATGAGCTACACCATTAGCTTTTGTTAATTCACACAATTTTGGAAACAAAAGTCAAGACCAATGTTCCTTCCAGGTAAGTGAAAAATGGCCAAACAATTGGCTGCATTTGTAAAACATAATCATGGTGTTACTACTAGATAGATGAGATGAAAAAGATCCTGAAGAATGGTCAGGGAAGCAGGCAAAAATATCAAAAGCCTGTCAAAGACTGATTCAGAATATAGGTAACAAAGTTTACCTTTTAAAGATGATCTCGTCTGACAAGCTTCTGTCGATCATCACTGTGTATGGAGAAATTAATATTTTCTTGAAGTCTTTTTGGAAGGCAGCAGTTTGCAATGCTTTTAAGAGCTGTGATTTTGTATGATGTCCTGTAAGAATTGAGCCAATTCTATTAACTTTTCCTAAATTCACTTTACACAAACAGGTGCACTCTGTTTCACAAGAACAAGTTTTCTCAATGGACAACATTTGTCTATTTTAGACTATGTAAGTTTGAAGATCTTTCCTCAGGCCTTGTTACTTAGCCCATAAAGCCTATTTTCCTCAGACACACTGGCCAAGAAATGACCTATAGTGAAAAAGACACAGCTGACTCCTAAAGATTCTTTATTTACTGTATTTGCTCACGGTGTTTTCGAGTCATGACAGTTGACAGAGCAATGGGTTCATGCATGCCCCAGGAGAGACCCCAGTCCATTTAAAGGGAATGGCAATTTATCCAAAGCCCTGATTCATGCCTTTCCATGCCTCTCTGCAATGATCATATTCATTCACAAATGCTGTTACTATTTATACCACATATTACTTTTAAGAAGGCATAATTATTTTGAGTTTCGATTTTTTTTCCCCAGAAAAGTCAAAACATGTTTTTTATGCACAAAACCATGAGGGATTTTATAAACCTTTCTGTGCAGTACTGGCTTTCCAAGTAAGATCTTTTCATCTTGTTGATTTGATCCTAATTAAATAAAATCATTTTACAGTGTAAAATTTACATTTTATAATGAGATATAATGTTTGTTTCATCCTAATTATTTGCCTGTGTAGCTAGCTACCCTTTCTGTCTGTCTGTTTATCTATCTATCTATCTATCTATCTATCTATCTATCTATCTATCTATCTATCTATCTAATCTCCTTAGACCCCTCCATGGGACAAGTAGTAATAGTAGTAATAGTTTGTGCGATATCAGTGGTATATAAACTTGAGCAACAGAAATGGAAGATATATTAAATACTTCTCTTTCCTTGCTTATCTTAACCCCCTCTTTGCTCTGTAAATTAATAATATGCATGTATAGTATCCCAGGAAAATGGTTTCATTATTTCAATATTTGATGTCTTTTAATTATGAAAATGTTCTCTCCTTCCAGTTCTTGGAAAATAAGTACAAGACATTAGTCTATTTGCAGTGCTTTACTATCTAAATTTTAAGCTGGAATGAAAAATGGATTGCATCTGCTGCAGAAGTCAAAATGTCAGCAGCTAGAACTTTTGGGTCTTATGAAAACAGACTCATTTCAGATGAGATTGTTGTGCATGCAAAATCTTATGGAAATAAAAAGAAAATTAGGGGAAAAGAAATAAACCCAAACAGCAGATTAAATGTTGATGAGGTGCTAATTGACACATCATCTTTTCTACTCTCAAGCATTCATGGTACTGTGCTAACATGACGCTTCCATTCATTAAGGAAAAAGAAATCCATACTGTGTTAGCTGTCATTATAGCATATTGGTCCAAAATTAATAGCATCAGGAGCTAGAACTGCCTTATGCTTATATTTTCCCTCTTCCCCCAATGTGTTATACAAACTTTGGTTTTGTAAAAAATAAATAATACAAGGGCAAAAATGTATAGCCTAACTCAGAATACTGATTTCTATGTGAGTATGTTTGTTTTTCGAGTGACCCATACTTTATCCTTGTGATCCTTGTGTATGATTCCACACTTGGAATGGTTTCTGCAAAAATGGTCTGTTAGTTTTCATGCATGATTTAATTTTAGGGAAGTCTACTTTATTATAGTCAACGTTGTAAGCCCAGTATTTATTAATAAGCTTCTGTCACTTTTAAGAAGCAACTGCTATCTTTATTAATGTCCAAGAAATTTTTACCCACAGAATGAAAACATAACTTCAGGTGCCTAGGGGATGAAGGCTGAAACAGATTTCATTACCTATAGATGAGTTTCAGAGATCTTCCAAAAATTACATCAGTATTAAAATCACCATGGAAACAGAAATTATGGTAATTCAAACCTTTAGAAATAATGAATACTGCAGCATTTTCAGCTTCCACCTTGCCCCTTACATAATTCTTACACTGTCATGATTTTGAGACCCAGGTTGTTCAAGGGTGCAGTGAAATTTCTCACCCAGGAATCTGGCTCAGAAGGAGGCCTGTCTTTTTTGCCTCCTTTATAATGTACTGGGGTTGGCAGGTGGCATAAGTACTAAATAGTGATCCCACACAGACTTCTAATGGTTTTACCATTTGACCAATAGCTCTGGCTTGTGAATAATACCATTTCCACGGGAAGTGATTTCTTTACTATTTACAGAAACTGAAACAAGCTTTGCATGAACTAATATACAACCAAGAAAAAATGCTCTTCTTTATCTTCTTGAGGAAATACATAATAATAACAGTAAGTGTTTACATGACCTCACTTTCTTAAGTAATTCACCTGGCCAGCCATAGCAGTCCAGAACAATTAATATTTGGCTGTTTATAGACTTTTTTCCCTAGTTAATGAATCAGATTCGCATTCTAATATATATATATATATATATTAATACATTTTTTGTAGTGAAAGCTGCTAAGATTTGTTCCTGGATTAATTTTTTTCAAATATCATGCTTTATTACAGCCTTGTACTAGATTTTGTTTTTGCACCCATTTAAAAGCAGGCTTTTGATCTTTGTTAAGCAAGTGTACCCCAACTACCCTCGGTATGATAAAAAAGCTAAATTGGGAAGTTTTCTTGAGAAATACTGTGAAGAACTGTACTGTGAATCCATTACAAGCTAAAGTGATAATACTGTAATTTTAGGATGGCAAAGAAAGTGTGAGCCATGAGAAGTTTGGAAAAGTCTTCAACTGGAACTGTTTAAGCTTTCAGAGAAGGTTGATAAATAAATTCTTGTTATGTGTATTCCTTTTTGTGCTTTAAAAGAAAATACCACATGCACTGAAACCCAAAACAAACATATTCTGTAAACAAACAGAAAGAAAGAAACAAGCCAGCCTTCTGCTAAGTCCAAGGTTCAAAACACTGATTTTGATTCTTAAAAACTAGAATTCAGTCATAGAAAATAAAATGCTAACAGAAATGTTGAAAATTAAATGATTATTTTACTCTTTAACAGTAAAACTAAAAATGAAGCGCTACACAGGCATTTTTGATAATTCTTAAGGACTAGGAATTATTCCTTTGGGTTTTTTTTTTATTTTTCCCTAAATACTGAACATCCTCTTTAAATAAAAAAGAACCTCTGTGTGCTTTTATGTCATGTTTTCTGTTGCAGCTACTCTTCCAGATAGAATTTTTTGAGGATTGTTACTAGCTAGTTCATGAGAACCTTTGTCTTAGTACTTAAAAACAAGAGAATTGTCAACACAGGAGCATTTTCAGCATCTGCTTTTCACAGCTGATATCCTCTGGCTCCATAACTTTATTTCCCTGTGAGCCTCTGTTGACCAGGTTTCACACTAACTTGTTTGAAAATTATGGAATGTGCACTCTCTGGGTGGGACTTTGGGGACTTGTATTTTCCACATTTCCACTGCAAAGAAAAACCTGCATTGAGTCTAGTAATATATCACTGTATTACAACCATCAGGGCATTTAATTTACAACTTAAATCAGTTGGGACTTGCTGATGCTAGACAGTAATATACTGTCAGTTTAAAACCCCTGGATATTGCAGCTCAGGGTGCAACGGGCTGTCAGTCAGCAGAGTGACAAAGTGACAATTTATGGTTTGTAAAAACCCAGCAGATAAATTGCAAGAAAAGTGCACTTTGACTTAAGGAGCACACTGTGTGGAATGTGTCTTTGTTGAAAGGACTGTGTAAGGTGAGAGGAGATTTCTTCTATGCTGTCTGTATTTTATTGTCTTAAAGCGCCTGTTTACTGCTTGAGACTTTTAAAGAAATGCAGCAAAGTGAAATGTATATACTGAGGATTTTTCTTTGATAATGCAGGGATAGTTATCTTGTGTAGATTTTTATAACCTCACTGTAACCCACCAGATCTGTACAGAAGGTAAGTGCAGTTCAGTGTGTGCTGGGAGGAGGAAATACATATTGGAAGCTGCTGCTGTGGTACTGAAATGGCCAGAAGTTTTTAAGAAACAGGGTGCTTTTAAGTGTTAAAGAAACATAAGGAAGACAGGAGAGACAGATTTGTGTATAGAGAAAAAGGCCTGATACCTCAAATGTTCTGGAAGCCAAAAAGGAGAACTTTCTTTGTGAGGGATCTTCCTGGCCTGTGTAAGCAAAATAAAAAGTGAATTGGGAACCTATTGGGATTCATCTGAAAAAGGTTGGAGTGAAAGAAAAAGACTTTTTTACTTATGGCTTCTAATTCCACTGTACCCTGGGTTTTGACAAGAACCATTAATTTTTATTTTTTTTTTTTTTATGGAGGGAGATTGTGTTGGGTTTGGGGTTTTGTTTGTGATTTCTTTTGGTTGTTTGGTTTTTCTTTTGTGCATGGTTTGGTTTCAGTTTTGTGGTGGATTTTTCATTTGGCTTTTTTTAGCACTTGAGGAACTGTAAAAATAATCAAAGCTTAAAAAAATTGCAAGTTTTCTCCACATCAAAACTGGCCAATCCTGAGCAAATGGCTTCAGCCATCAAATTATTGTGTCAGTTTATTTTCATAAGGCTTCCCACCTTTTGCCTCTTCATGAATGATTTGAAAGAAAAGAATTGATTGGAATGCAAATTTTGAATTTTGTAAACTGAGAATGAAGCATTCTTTAAGCTAATTTGCAGACAAGTGTATGTTACAAACAATCTAAAAACAGGAAAAGGAGACAAATTCATCAAATTTCACCTAATTTGTGTATTTTTAAACAAAGAACAATATTGTTGACTTGGAAAATCAGCAACTGCATATTATAGGGAATAATTTTGCCTTACCTCTTGAATTACATGGCTTGTATTCTAAACACATATTGACCTGTACTGTACACTTTTAGTGCTGTTCTGGTCTATTGCATACTGTAATTAGCAGCTATTCTCATTTTTTAGATTGAATTCTATTGCCTCCAAAAGCTTTTTGAATATGAAATCCCTTACTACACTCTCCAAGCAAAAGACTATTAAATGCATATAAAACAACTATTGTCTTATGCCCCTTCACTGTAATTCAGTCTTGACCCCTCAGGGTACTTAGCTGCTAAATCAAAGTAGGAAAGTTGTAATTTTGTCCTCATGCTCTCTTGAGATTTGGCCAGTCTGCTAAAATTTTCCTGAGATATGACAACAAATATGAAGAGATTTTTTTTTTAAATTAGTTCTTTCTGATATGACTGATAGTCATAGAAGCATCACAATAGAGAAGATCTGAGTAGGATAGGAATTAAATTAATTTGTTGAACTCAACAATAATTGAAAATTATTTACACTATATGACATGACAAACCATGGAGTAGCTATTCATTCATACTCCTAATGCAATTTTTTTCTCTCACATAGACCATCAATACTAAAGATTTTTTAGATTATTTCCCTAACTGCATATATAGGTACCCAAGGCTTAAGAGATCAAGCAAATTCTTAAGAATCTCAAAGTGACTCAAAGCAGGGAAAAGAAATGTCATCTGAATGCTTATAACTTTGGCTGACATTTTTGAATCATGAAATTAATTGTAATTGTTGATATTCTTCAATAACTGCTAAAAAGATCTTCTTTCTTCAAATAATTACTTATATAAAAGTCATGATTGAGATGTAATCCTGCAGCTCTTGAGGACCCATAATGCTATGTGAAATTTTATTATTCTTTTTTCACACATTTAGTACTCCTTGAATTTAAAATCAAATTCTAATACATGTTCTATCCAGAGGACAGTCATGCATTTCCTGCAAAGATGAATTTCCTGTTGGAAGGAATTTTCTGATATCAGATTTTATGTTTTTAATACAAATTAATTTGTATTAATTTTAATTTTAAAATAGATACTTAGTGTTATATTGCAGAGGGAAAAAAAAAGTCCAAAAGCAATCAAAAAAATTAAATTAATTAGAAATACCTGAGATAATGATCATATTGTTTGTTTGGCTCTTTTATTCTCTTTTTTTTTTCCTTTTAATTTATTTTCTTTTTCTTATTCATCTAGGTAAATATTTCTACCAGATGTAGAGGAATATAGTCATTAAAAGTTAAGGTTTAAAAAATCCAGCTTCACATCAATACTGATCCTTTCTATTGTGAAATTACTTTTTCCACCTCATTTAATGATAGCAGCTTGGCAACCGTGATGTGCTTCTATTTTATTTTTAACTTCACATCTGATGGATGCATGTGTGAGAGACTTGGCAATTACAAAGGTGTTTTTGTTACTTACTATGCAGTAGTCTCCTGCCCTTTAGTGTGCAGTAGGATTCTACTATAATAGAGTATGAACTTCTGATAGTTCCAGATGAGCTTTCAGGAGCCAGGCTTGCAGCTGTTTCTGTGCTGGAGATACTTTTGCACTGTGCTACATCTGTGTCTGTAGTCAGCAGTGTCCTTTTAGAAATCATGATTCCAAATCAAGCCCAAACCCTTCCTGGAACTTACGAGTATTTTTCTCTGCCTATGCAGAGCTTTTTGCACAGAGCTGGGCATTTTCAGCCATCAGCCAAGTGGAGCAGGCAGCCCAGGCTGTCAGTAGTGACCTTACTAAGGGGTCCTATAAAGGGGGCATAAAGACAGGAGTGGGGTAAGACCAAGGCAGTGTAAATCGAGTTGTTTTTGAGGTCAGTTATTTGGCTTTGTAAGAAACTGTTTTACATCGAGTACTGGGTGGCTTTGTTTTGTAGGAATGTAGATAGAAACATGTTCTTTGCCACAGAAACCATGCCAGCTGAGAGCAGGTAAATGATTGGCTTGTTTTTGAGAAATACATCCACTCTTTGCTATGAGACCGGTAGATAATCTGTTCTGAACACTTATTTTACTAAGAACTAGTAAACCTGAACTTTTGCTTATTTTCATCACTAAAATTAGACAGAAAATAAAAAATTATTAGTGAATCAAGTCACTGTGTATGTAATATAGGGTGAATTTTGGGAATGTGGAGTCAGAAAAACAGAAGTTACAATAGCTGAAATTGAGCTTATCTGTCAAGCCAGTGGTGTGTGCAATGGTGTTTACTTACCACAAGCACAGATTCACCATTAAGAGAGTAATATGTACTGTGTCAAACTCATAAGGTTGTTTGAGTATTGCAGGCTGATGACTTTATGCAAGATTTTAAAAATTATAAAGAAAAATAGACTGTAACGGAGTATAATAAAAGGTGGAAAAGTCATTGTTTTGATAAAGTCAGTTGGCTTTTCTCCCACAGATTTGTCTACAGCCTGTGTACTATAATTTCCTCACAGTTGCATAGCAACTGGACCCCAAATGTTTTAGTGTTTAACAATAATTATAATTTTGTTGAAATTGTTTCAACAGAAAAAATCCTTCTTTGCCTGCTTTTCCTTCTTCCCTGGTTTTAGCCTGTGTGCCAAGATGATGGCTCTGTCTTTGAGGAAAAACACCTGCTGGCAAATGAGCTGGAACAAGCAGTTGTGTATCCCCTTGCTGATAAAGTGGGTCTGTTGTTCTCTGTCTATAAGCAATGGATGTGCTTCCCAAAGTCTATGAGTGTATGGGCTCCAGCCACTGGCTTAGCTCCCTATGCAGACAAAAATTACCTGTCTAGACCAATTAAAAATTACCTGGACATTTCTGAAGGCTGCTGTTTCAAGTATCAAAGAATTTACATCTCTAACTTCTAAAAAGGAAGATCTTAATAATTGATCTGCAAACAAAAGGTTTCTAGTCTCTGTGTATAATGATGAATTTTAAGACAGAAAAAATGCACTGCTTTTATTATGCTATTCTCTAGTTAGATTCTCTAACTTAAATTGTTACATTGTAAAGGAATAGTATTTCTCTGAAGTGGATGCAACTTGCGTTCACTTGTACTTTAAAACAATTGGACTCTAATAAAGATGTCAAGATAAAGAAAAAAAATCTCTGCCATGGGTTTTGATCTACTCAGACTTCTACTGCTAAAATCCAGCACCCATGACACATTTAAACTTTTAACCGGGAAACTTTGCTGTACTGCATTTTTCTCTGCATTCTCTGCATTGCCTTACAGAAGGTGACAGACATCTCAATGGGTCAGGTAGAACAGTATCTGTACAGTTTCCATTCAGATGTGTTTAAAAGGGTTTTTTTTTTAAGGGAAAAACAGTATTTAAAAATGTTAGGATCATGTTGCAAAAGGGAAAAGTACATGGTTACTATAAGTCTTTGCATAACACAAGGGAAAACCAGAATAAAGTACTGTAGCACCACTTATCCGCCTGGCTGTCAGTGATGGATTATTTCTCTGAATTGGACACTAAATTAAGATCCAAATCCCTATTTTGAGCATTTCATGAATCTCTTCTAGAGGATATAGCAATAATTCCAAGTTGCAAGTTGCAAAATTAAATTCTCCACTACACTCAGAATAAGAAAAGAGTAGGAGGTTTTTTGGTCTACTTCCAATTAACAAATTGTGCTAAATATATTTATTGTCTGAAAATTTCTGTTCAATGAAATTAGCAGCATAACTTGAATGGAAAGAAAATACTGATTTACTTATTACTGGAGAGCTTTCTCATGCCACCTTTGGCATGACTTTAGCAAGAAAATAGATTTCCCTCCTTTGATTAGGAGTGATTTTGATTATTATTGAAAAGTACAATAAACAATGCTTAAATTGGTTTGTTCAGCTCTTTCAGTGATTGGAGTTTGAGTAGAAAAAGTGAAGGTGAAAAAGACTTGGTAACACATTTCTAGAACCCTTCATATTGTCTTACTCCTTTTAAATAAAAGGCAATATGTAACATTGAGGACAGATATCAAGACTAATTAATCAGGGAGTCTACTAAGTGGATTTTATGGGCTCAGAACAATCTTGCCTTGGCCCATCGATTCAGGTTAATTCTGATTGGATAATGGAAAATCAGTGGGCTGGATGTCTCTACAACCTAGTTTTGCTTAACTACTCAACCTCTTTGAGACTATTTTGTTTTAAATGTCTAACAAAATTGAACTGTTTACTGTGATATACACTAGTGTTGCAAAATCAGAGTACAGGGACACTTCTGATCAGTGTCCTCCTGGACAGAGAGTGTTACCTGACATGTATCCATGTAATCATGACTTTCTCCTCCTTGCCCCTGTTTTTGCCTAGCAATGACTGTTTTCTCTTCTGGATCTGTTAATTCAAATGAAGAATGCATATGAAGTTTAGATACCACATTACAGATTTCTTCACATTTCTCCACATCTTCAGCCCTTTAAATACTTTCTAATATTTATAATGCCCTTTTCTGTAGATATTCTTTAAGGTGTGAATTAATTTTGGTAATAAGTAAACCAGGAAGCTGTTCTTTAAGATGCTGCCTAATGCTTTTATTGCTACTGAATTAAAATGAAATCCTATAATAATTAAGATCTAAGTATATGTTTTAAAAATAGCAGTATTTCCCTGTAAGTATTACTAGACTTGAATGCTTGCCCATCGAATAAATATATTTCTAAATATCTGAAATTAACCCCCTACTGCTATAATTATGGCTTGTATTTGTTATGATCAGCATACATCAAAACTTAAATTTCTCAAACACCTACTAAACCATTCTTAAAAATGTTTGGATGAGCTGCTGTTGAATTCTGGTCCATCATATTCATTTTTTTATCAGACATCAGTAGCAAATTTGCCTAGAGATTTAGAAAATCAAGACACTCTTCTTGGCAAATGATCTTGTGACTTGGAGATAACTGGATTTTCTTGAAACTCGGATCAGTCACTTTTTCCCTCTGAGGCATTAATTTGAACATAAGCAATCACAAAGCTCAGGATTCAAAGTTATACAAAATCATAAATGTCAGTAAACATCAGTTGCACTGCCTTTGGTTTATTCTTTACTTCTGTGTTGGGCAGTCTAGTTTTCAGCTCAAAGTGTCCAGTGGTTTTTTTTAAATTATGGACAATGTTTGGGTTTTTCATGTTTTTGTGATCCATCTCACAATGTTGATCTAACAAAGTCATAAACATTGAATTTTCTAGCTGACAAGCCAAACTGAGAGAATCCTTGTGTACTATCTAGTGTGGAAAGAGTAATTTGTTTCTCATAACACTACAAATGTGTAACCTTACTGGGCACCCTGAGAGATGAGGAGGAGCTCTTTTCACCTTGGTTTTGGATATCAAGGCAAAGAATCTTAGGCGATGCACAGCTGGTTTATAACATTAAAAACACAATTAAACTGGCTCAGATTTCATTTGAATGGGATGTTACCTGGGTCACAGTTAACTTTTTATTTAATGCAGTACTTGATGGGAGTTGACAGGTGTGCAAGACATTGATGCTGACTACTGTAAATAAATGTTTTGAATTGCAAAAATTTAGCTACAGGTAAAGAAACAACTATATCTGATCAATGATGGTATATATGGAGAGATGTAATAATGCAAGTAGTTGTTACTTAGTGTCTTACTGTGGTAAGAAAGGATTAAATAATATGATGAAAATAAATCTCGATAAGGGAACATGGTTTAACTTGTCCTTTAGCTGTTCTAATCATAATTACTTCAACATGAATTACAAAAATTAGAGTACTCCATACCTCCAGTCATCTTCATGGCCCTCCTCTGGCCTCACTTCAGCAGGTCCACATCCTTCTGGATGCAGCACCCCAGCTGGGGTCTCACCAGAGCAGAGCAAAGGGGCAGAATCCCCTCCCTCAACCTGCTGTTCACACCTCTAGTAACAAAGCCCAGGACACAGTTTATTTCTTGCCTGTGAGCTCACATTGCTGGGTCATGTAGTTTACAGATGAGTTCATGTTTTCCTATTGTCTTTCTTTAAATATCAAAAAAAAATTAAATTATTTTGCTTTCTTTGTTTTTTAGGAAATCTGTAGGATAAGACATGCGTATGAGAAAGGTGTTGAAGTGAAAATAGGAAAAGAACCTGTTTTGGTTACTCCATTCTTTAGTTTCTTTAGTCACCAACACTTTTCAGAGAAAATAGGTATTATACAAAAATATAACCTGACAAGAGAGTTACAGTCACGTGGTATTTGGAAAGCAGCATATTCTCAGATGACAGGGATATGAAATAAATGTTATTTGATACCACATATAATGATTGTATATGTGGGATAGATGTGTAATAAATGCTGGTGGAACAGCTAATCCAGGTGTTTTTAACCACAACCTAGAAATCTCTGATGCACATCTTAGAACCAAATTAGACTGAAAAATGCACCATGCATTTGCCTAAGCATCAAAATGTTCAACATGCTGCATTTTAATAGGAGCCCTCCAGGTTAGTTACCATGCAAGCTGTAGTAATCTCTGATGAATTAACATCTGGCAAAATCTAATGTGTAACAGTTGCAATGAATTTATTAGCTGTAACTTTTAATTGACAGCTAAAATACCTTTCTCATTTGTGAAGTCCAGTACGTAAGTTCCTAGTTAGAAGGAACAGGAAGATCATCTAGATAAATCTCCATACCACAGATGATGGAATTTGGAAAATCTTACTTGAAATGGTTCCTAAAGTCTTACAATATACGTTGTTTAAATACCTCTCATTGACCCACTAATAAGTAGTTTCAGCTAAAAAACCTTTTTGTAATTGTCATCCAAATCTCCTTCAGAGTGTATTTTGTTGGGGTTTTTTGTTTAGTTGGGGTTTTTTGGCAGGTATGAAGGGTATGTGTATTGGTTTTTTGTTGGTTTTTGTTTTACTGCTATTTTTTATAAAGAGAGTTGTATAGATGATTACTGACATAACAACCACCATTCTTTGTATGAGGAAACTTCTTGTGTACAAGTTTTATTGCTTTTCCAACTCTGTTTTATTTATACCAGTATGATAGAAAAAATTGGAGATTGTATACCCAGTGAGACTTCTTTAGGCGTGCGTATGCAAAATAAGTCCCTTAGGCATCTTAAACTTGATACACCCATGAACTAAATTTACCTTTTCTCTGGGACAACACCACTCATAACTTAAAATGGCTTTTTCAGCTGTGCTGGTTTTGGTTGGGGTAGAGTTAACTTCCCTCACAGTGACTGGTACAAAGCTGTGTTTTGGATTTGTGCTGAATGCAGGGCTGATAATACAGAGACATTTTTGTTATTGCTGAGCAGAGCTCACACAGAGCCAAGGCCTTTTCTGCTTTCCATGCTGCCATGGTGCCCAGGAAGTTGGGGGTGCATGGGAGTCTGGGAGGAGACACAGCTGGGACAAGTGACCCAAACTGAACAAAGGGATTACATTTGTAACCTTCTTTTCTTTAGTGTAAATCCACTGATAGTATATAAGAGCTAAGTAGGGACAAAATTGTAACGGATTCCACTCGAAATGCATTCCTGAGTTACCAACTGCAACTTCAGTCTGGATTTCTAGGGAGTTGCAAATACCTAATTTCACCCAGCCATGTTTCTCCGCTTCACTTAGAAAAATGTCTTATAAATGTCAAAAATCAGATGGGACTTGTCCGTGAGAAATCTTTTTCTCTTACTTTTTAGCCTAATTTCCTAAGGAAATTAGGCTTTTGCAATCACACTGTGTGTGTCTGCTCTTCCTGATTAATAACCTCTTTTCAACCAAATTTGACATTGACCAGAGGGATAGAAGTCTCAAATATAATTAAATCCCTGTGCACTGCAGGGAAGTAGGCAGCTAGGTAAATGAAAAGTGCCTTTTATAAGATAAAGACTGAAAATTCAACACATCCAGAGACACTGGTGAATCCATCCAGGAAAGGTATTACTTATTCCCTGACCTTGGACAACTTTCAGTGAGTGCTCAACATATTATAAGACACCAGAGAATTTGTAGGGTTCTGTTCCAGATGAAACAATGATGACTTTTGACACTGGCTGTGTTTAAGTGAAGTACCTGATGACTTGTTTAGTATTTCTTTTCAGACCTGAAGGTTAGCTGAGAGATTTAGAGTTTCTGATTTTTTTTTCCAAATTTTGTATATGACCATACCCACAATTCTGTCTCTTGAAACTTATGAGTTTTTTCAAAAGGATAGTAATGGTTCACAGACTACTTCCAAAAGCCTGTTGACAATACTAAACAAGTATTTTAGAAAGCTAAACCAATACATGTATGTATCATTTATCTAATTTTTCAGAATTTTTTTCTAATCTTACATTTTATTCTCAATTAAAATTAATTTTCTTACTGTATGACTGCTTAAAGACTACAATTATTCCGTTTCCTTCATGTGGTTTGTTGTATACCTCTTAACTAACATAGATGGGAAAAAATACTCTTTTGCTTTTCTTCTTATTGCTCTTCTGTGTCTTTGTTCTGCACACACAATCCTTTTTTTTTTTCCTTTCACAGAAAACTGCATCTCTATTTGCTATAGAATTTCTGACTTTCAGACTAATAATGAATCTCTAGAGACATAACTGCTCATCATGATGCTATGGTGTATTTAATACAGTCTCTTTCATCAACTGCAAGCTCTCCAGTGTTCCTTTTACATTTCATACTATGTTCTGCTACTGAAACATAGCTTGAGGCAGAGGGTGAATAAGTAAGTTCTGATATTGTACAGAATCGACCATAGGTATTCAAATATTTCCCAGAGACTACTTTTATTTTTTCCTTCTAAACCTTGAAACTTCTGTAAGGCTTTGTGGATAGTCTGAATTCTGTTTTCTCTATTTTATAAGGGTTTATAATGGCAACTATCTCTTGGATCAGTAGAGAGATTTAAGTAATGCTTTTCTTATTCATTTATATTTGACTGATTCCTTTTAGAACACCTCCATGCAACAAAAGAATGGGAAAAAAAAGGAAAACAAAACAAACCCCTTTTGGCTCAGAGTTTTGTTTTTGTTTTGGGTTCTTTTCTCCGCATCCTGTACAGCTGCTCTAATACTCTTTCTGGTTTTATTTTTTTTATAACAGAAACTAACATGTACATAAAAATATACTTTTTTCCTTCTTTATTATTGTTAATATTTTACCAAAAACATAATTGCAGAAAAATGTAACTATTTTATTTGTATGCTTTTCTCTTTAATTGATTGTCTGAAGAAAGTAATCTGCATAGCAAAAGGGCAGATGGAGCTGGAAAATTAGTCTACAGAGCATGGCTACTAGTGCAAGCTGCAGATCAGAATCACATTGTCAAATTGTCCCCAAGTGTCCTTCTTGCTTCACTTCAGTCTGCTGAAAGATGCCTGATTCAGAAATAAGGAATTCTGGCCCAGTGAGTTTGCATGAGCAGAAAAAAAGCCTTTGATTTCGTCTACCTACTTACATGTTTTGGATAAATATTTTTTTTTCATCTCATCAAATTACACTGAGTTTTGCTTAAGAAAATTCTTTATCACACCACTATTAATTACAGTACAAGAGCACACGTGGGAAAGCTGCTTAGCTTTTCCAATTCTTCCATAAAAGTTTACAGCATTAGAAAACATTTGTGTGCATAGTTAAAAAACCAGTTCCAACTGGCAATCAGAATAAATTCCTCAACTCTTATAATTATACTAAGTCTCTTCCTCTAATAAAGGAATGCAGCAGGAAGGCAAAGCTTCTTTTCACTGTTTATACTGGAGGATAAATAACTTGCTTTCCTGTAATTTCAGTTTTAGAGTGCATATGTTATAATTTGTAGGTTATCTCTGAGATTCTTCATGGATTGTCACACAGGGAATGGATGGTCCTGGACATCAGGGGCCTTGGGCAAGATAATTCTCTGCTAGGGTTTTTATTGTGGCATCTGTAACACGACCAAGATATGTCAGAAGTGGTAGGGATGCTTGAAGTGTTCAGCTTTAGTTCCATTTTGCCACAGATAAACATGTCATGCACTGCTTTTCAGAACTGAAAACAGCTCAATTATTGCTGAGGAATGTTAAGAGCTTCAACTGATAGCACTCACTCACCAAAAGACTAGAAGGCATGAATTTGTCAGTTTTCCAAAGTGAAACATTGTAATTCAGATTGACAAGTATGCTTAGTTAAGGTTTAGCCAAGCACTAAAGATGTTCTTTAGATGTTCTGACAACAGAATTGTTCATTGTCTGCAAAATCAGCAGTTTTCCACTTTTTTTTTTCACCTTTAAAAAATAAATTTCTCACATACTATTGACAGGAAATTTCCAGGCAGCACTTGAATATTTTATTGTGCTTATTTAATAGCTAGCTAGAGAGCTGAACGTGGTAAAGATCTAACTATTAATTTAGAGTACATGAAAATCCTAGTAGGTATCTCATCCGACCTCTTCTTGGGCTTTTCATTGTTAGTAATTCTTAAGTGTCAATCTTTTCCACTGTCTGGCTGAAGCAAGAGTTATTCAAGGACTGATTTTTATTTGTTTGAAACATTCAACAGGAGGTGAATACATGGAACTGTATCCTCTACAAATCATAACCAGATAATTGAGTCAGGGTTTGGTTTTTTTTTGTCCTAAACTCTATGAAATCTATAACTTTAGCAAATTTAGTCATCACCTTCCCTGTTTTGCTTCCTGTTTTAACATAGATGAGTACTTTGACATGCTACACTTGATTCCTCAGGCCAACTTGTTACTAAACCATGATAAGTGCTTTCAACCAACCTTTTATGTGCATCAGTTTAAGAAACAAAATGCTTTTATTAGAGAAAAACACCTTTTAAAAAGTTGCAGTGTATTGTGTCTGTAAAATTAACAGCAAAAAGAGACCATGGGTAATTTGTCACAGGTCATAGTTGTTTAAGGGTGACTTATAATAGCTATTTTTTATTTCCCTACTGCCAATTACAAGACTTGCAGTCCAGTAATCACATTGTAAAGCCTGAGAATCTAAACAGATCTCAGAAAAGGATGGGAAATGGGGGAAAGTTATAAGCCTGATGCCTCTACTCCATTTCTTCCTGCTGAAATTCCCTTATTGGCAGTTAAGAGCACCAGATGCTGTGAAATCTCCTGTTTGATACTCATTTTGCTCTGCACCCTGGGTGAAATTCACCCTGTTTAGTCCATCTGACTGCTCAGCTAGAAAAACCGTTGAATATGCTTTGGAGGTCCAAGAAATCTAAGACTGAGGCCCCAGGTGATATTTGTAGCTTAAAAAAACCAATTTTCTATTTTGTTAATTTAGGAGGGGTTGCTTATGAGTTTGAACTACGTTAGGGATTAAGAAATACAGTTCAGAAACTATCAGTTAAATACCAACCAGGTTTATCTCTTAGTACAATGAAGTGTTTAGATTCTGTAATTAATACACAGTAAATACACGGAAGAATTATTTAGCAATAAAATAACACCTCACATCATCTAGCCCCTTTTGCAGCATTTTCAGAGATGCCTGAGGTACATTTGTACAATGAAATCTATCTAAAACCTCTCAGGCCTCCACAGCTGACTAGTCCTAACCACTCTCCACGTGTGTACCTAAGCACACCTACCAAAGGCAAGGCAATACTGTCTGACTACAGGCTAGTAATGAAGACAGACCAGAAGAACACAAATAGTAAGAAACAGCTCTAATTTTTCTATTTCTGAAGATCCTGCTAGATGATTCCCTCTGCAAGGGATGCGTTGTATACCTCCAGGTTATCAGTAGGGCAGAAACCTGAGCTTCCTTTCAAAAAACAGAAACAAAAGACTGTAAAGAGAAATAAACTATGTGTACTAATAATGAAAAATTTAGGGTTTTGTAGTTGAGTTTCTCATATTCTGTTGCACTTCCTGAGCCTGTGTGCTGCCTGGACTTCTGAGAAATGCACAAAAGGATGAGCCACTCCTTTGTAAGGTCTGCACAGTGTAGTGCTGCCAGTATAAATCCTCTACAAATCCTTGTGTCACCAACTGAAATCTGCAGCAGTAGAGGCAGGAAACATTATAACCCTCTGCAGACTACATCTTGGTAGATATCTGGACAGAATGAGCTTCCAGTGTTTATTCCAGAGTATTACATGTCTTTATTCTTGTTCTTAGTGACGAAGACGTCTCTGCAGCATTGGGACTAGACTGGAGAACTGGAGGAGAAGGAACTGCACTGAGCATGCTACATCCCTCCCTGATGTGCTTTTCAGATTCTTCTGGAGTGGCATCTAGCCTAGTGTCTTTGCATGCTCCTCTTGGGAGTTTGTTACTTCTCAGCACAGCCATGTGCTCTGACAAGCATATTGCTAAATGCGCTGCCATCCCCCCAGGCAACCCTCTTCCCTTGCTTTTCCCTCTGCCACATCCTCTCCTTGTAGAAGGGAGCATACATGTTAGAGGTTTACAGAAAAGGGTGAGGAGAAGGTGGTTCTTCTGAAAGCAATAGTGAAGCTGGAGTGAAGACACTAAAAAGCACTTTGAGCCACATTACTAACCTTTTGGTATGCAGCCATCTATTTCTTCTTTCACACAGCTTGAAGGGGTAATCCTTTACTTTTCTGTCAGTGGGTCCTTGCCACTTTACAATTTGCTCTTCAGTTTATTCTGCTGCTGTAAAGCTGTTTCACATTATCCTTGAAGCCATTCTGTCCCCATAGGATTACTTGAGTTTAAATTTGCCTCCAAGAGGCTTATGTTATTTTATGTATGTTTTGACTCTTTCAAGGGCTGTCTTTATTTCCCTTGAAGCCACCCCTGAGCCTTGGGGAGAAGCCCTTGTCTTCTAATGGATGCTTTGACTTACAACTGCTTGTACGCATTGGTGAGATAGTCAGTGAAATTGGATTTTAATGCATGTGTGGGGACAAGGTGGTAGAATTCATCTATTACAGCAACTTAATGTCTTGTGAGTTTCAGAGAAACAGAATATTCTTTTCTCTCTGATTCAACACTGCACCATCTGCTGCTTGCAGGTAACTTAGCTGTGAAACTTCTTGGGTTTACAAATGATAACATAGACATAAGGGTGTGGAGCAGGAGGGCAGCACATGCCATCCTTCAGGAAAGATGCCTTAAAAGTCAAGACAAATGCCACCATGCAGAACTTTCAATGGCACCTCCACCTTCTAATTTAAAAACCTTGGTTTGAATCATACTACCATATCTTCTTGAGTCAGTTGATAGGAAAATATCTGAGTCAGTGTTTTTTTCAAGTTAGAAGGTTGCCTTTCTTGGGTTACATGGGGCAGCACTCAAAGTGGCTTCTGAAATATATGTGTAACATGAAACCAGAAGCTTGTAGGGAAAAGTTCACTGGAAACTCACATGAATAAATTTTATAGCCTAAGAAAGTGAACCTGTGCTTGCATTTTGAAACAAATTGTTTGGCATTTCTCATTCTCAGTATGCTGTTCAATATATTAACAAGGTGATTTTTCCAACCTGAAGTTTTGACTCCTGAGAAACATCTTGTTATCATGCAAAATTATAATGACTATTTTTGGAAGCCCAACAGCAAACAATCTAAAGGTTTAACATATCTCTCACATGATAAATTTAATGCACCATAGCTTTCCCTAGTGTCAATGACACAAAAGTCCATGCAGATTATCCTTAGAAACCGGATAACAATGTTATTCAGAATAGAGATATACTATTAAAATGTTGATTAAAAAACCCTCAGTTCATCTTCGAGAAGCATGTTTCATAATGAATATCTGTGGTGACACCATTTATAGCAAACTTGCTCTTTTGCACCTCTTATTACCTTGAAAATCAAAGCACGGATGCAATTTGAGATGTGTGAGGGAGAAAGTCCTTGACTGTATATTTTCATTTTCTCATGCTCATTTAAAAAAAAAAAAAAAAAAAGAAGATAAAAATTGAAAAGATGCCCCCAGGTTGGATTTGGATGCCCAGGAGGTTATTTGCTGTAGTGCATTAATCTGTTCAATGTGACTGCAGGCTATGGGCCTGAGACAAATTGAGTCAGTCAGGTTTTATCTCTTCATTTCTGTACTCACTTGTCAAGAAAACCTTGAAATAATAACAAAAAGAAGGTGGAATTGTTCAGAAAGGCAGCAGAGGTAAAAGTCCAGATGCAGCATCTCTTCTTAAGGCTAGAAAAAGACTATATTCTGTTCAGCTAGCACACAAGCACTGTTCAAATGGGCATCAGCATATTTCAAAAGCTTAGTTTCTGAAAACATAAGAAGTTATGTGTGCAGATTTTGCATTAAGATTCTGGTGTTGTAGTAGCGAAGAATATTATGGAACAAAGGTTAAAAGCTCAGTCCAAAGATGCAGTAGCATTTTTGTTGCTCCACCAGCAAATTCCCATAATACACAGTCCTTGGTCAAAGAGATTGCCAGGACAGGGAATCCGGAAGACTGATTTATAAAAATAAGTACAGGGATACAAAGAAAGCAAGGGTATGTTTGTGTGAAACAAATTGAATGTGAATCTGAGCAGTCTGAAGACTACTCATAGTACTGCTGACATCCACCTGCTGCATACTTGCAGCTACTGAGTGTTTGAGAATTAGACAGGATTAAATGCAGTACCGGTGCCCCAGAAGATGCAGATCTTAAATTAAAGCTTCAGAAAGGGGACTTTTGGGGAAGTGTAGGTTATCATTCATATCTGAGGTAATCTTCCTTGCACAGGCTATTAACATCCTTTGAGAACAAGGAAAAGAGAATTAAATACTTGGTTTCAAGAATAAAAAAAAATTGTGGTTAAGGAATAATATCAGGGAGAGAAATGTGCGTATGGCTTATTTCCAGAAATAGCTACATCTCTCCAGCTGATAGAATCTGAGAGGTGGCTGACAACTCTCTCTCTGGCAGAGTAAGAAGCAGACATTTACAAAGTCATTGATCCTTATTGTCATCTCTGCTCAATTTGTCTTTATCTGCAGACTTACTCCATCAGCATCAAGCAATTTTTTTTTCAATTTTTTAGCACAAATGAGTTTTCTTCTGAAGTAACTGTTACAGTAAAGCTGTATTTTTTTCCATGTACCACTCAAATTCTGAGTGCAGGTGTGCAGGAGCTGCTTTTCCTTCTACAGTGTATCTGAATAGGTTCAGTCACTCTTCTCATGCCCTTGACAGTTTTCAGTGCAATTTGCCTTTCACTTCATACAATAGAGCTCTAGGGAATGCTATTGCAAAACACTACCTAATCATTCCTTTAATTGTCAAGATGCATTGATAAATGTGCCTAGTACAGAAAAACACACAAAAAATTGTAGAAAACATCCCATGAGATCCTGAACACTTTCTAACATATCCTGAATGCTCTCAACCCCTCTTCACTTCATCTGTATCAAATATCTGAGACTATAAAGAAAGTCCAAAAGCTGGGGCCTACTCTCTATTTCAGAGGAATTTCTCTACAGAAAGAGTGATTAAACATTGGAATGGACTGGCCAAGAAGGTGGTGTGGTCATCCTGGGAGGTGTTTTAGAGAACAACTGTGGCACTCAGTGCCATGGCCTAATTGACAGGGTAATGCTCAGTCATAGGCTGGACTCAATCTCAGAGGTCTTTTCCAACCTAAATGATTCCATGTCTGTAAATGAAGATGATATCTCTTTTAAGACCAATTTATATAATTAGAATAATTAGACAACATTTTCAGCAAACATACACTGCTTAGGCCTGAAACAGAAGAAACAGATTTCTAGACACAAACTTTAAAAAAATTGCTCAGTTTTGACTGAGTAAGTCTCTGGGAAAAAAAGTTTGATGTGTAGGGGCCAGAAAGTGAGTGGGGAGAAAAGTAGGGACTTATTAATTACAGTTTGCAAAGGAAAGTAGATAGCAATCTATATTATGCAAAATAAAAAGTTTTGAAGAGGACAGGAAGACTCTGATTTACCAAACTCCAATTTTTTCTAGGTACGAAAAAAAAAACCCACCAAAATAAATAAGTTGTTTTATTTTGTAGAATCTTCTTTCTCAGTAGTTAAATAGGTTCTTCTTTTGGTTCCAGACTAAAAATATGGTGGAATATGAATTTCATAGGATATGTTCCTTCATTAAAAGCATGTGGTCCTATGCATATTTTCTGTGTGAATTATTATTCTTGTATGAAAAAGATACTCATCTCCACATTTGCAGCAAAAGTATTTTTCACTGGATGAAGTGTGGCACTCTAAGATTTTTAGGGTGCTAATTGTTCTGCAGTTGAGAATATTTATCGTAGTACTGTAGAGGTTTGTACATTTTCTGTTCTTTATACAAGGAAAACCTATATTAATTTTGTGTGTTTAGAGCACGAGGAGTTTCCTTTCAGAATCAATTTAGTGAGGCTTCAGGGATGTTTGAAGAGCAAGAAGTTTCTTGTATTACAACATGTAGTTATTTAATGACACTGTATAGCTTCTGGGAGAGGATGGGCTGTGACAATAGATGTATATTTGGTGATGGGTGGAGGTGTCATCTTCTACTTAAACATTTCTTCACATGCTGTTTCACACCTTTTTCTGAAATTCTTTTCTACGTGAGTAATTCTGATGTATATAAATCTTCTTTACTGCTAAGGGGAGCACTATGAGTGATCTGCTGTATATAAAGGCTTCTGAGGAGCCTGTATATGTGCTGGCCTTTGGTTTTCCATTTATCACACTTGTAGGTTACACTGCTGATGTTGCTGTAGGGAAATTATGCTGTTGCAAGAGTGTTGCAGTGACAGTGTGATGGAGAATGGTTATTATTGAATTTGTGATAAAAATCAATAAGGGAGTCCAGATTTCCAATTGAGATAATAAAGATGCCATCTATAAATCTTAGGCACAGTGTCAACACAGTGATACAATTATTTAACAGCTCTTTGTCATTGTAGTTCTTGAAAAGCTTGTCATAATACAGGAGTGGAGAGAAGCTATCAAAAGAGAAGGATGTCTCAGTTAAGTTTTGCAGATATCTGTGGACTGAGTTCTCTTCTCTAATTCCACTGATGGTCTGTATGATGGAATAGAGAGAAAGGATGACCTCTATTTGCTACAGATGGGAATGGTATTAAACTATTAAGATCTCTAAGACTCTTTCACCGGATTAGAATCAAAAGTACACTAATGGAATTGGGAAAATGACTGGAAAAAGCAGAATGGCATTTAATAGAAGCAAGTGCAAGGTTAAGGAAGAAAAATGTTTTGCACAAAAACAAGATGAGGAAAAAGCTGGTTAGGGAATGGAAAATGTAAGAAGCACAGTGGCTCCCAGTATTGTGGTGTTGCAAAATGTGGAAATACTGGTCAGAATAAATTTCTTCCATTTAACAAGAGGCATTACAGACAGCTATATATGCATTTTAAAATCTGATTGTGTAATTTCAATAAACAATGAAATACTGTTATATTAAATGTGTGATACATTTTGCAATTCATGCATCCAACTTAGGAATTTGGGATCAAGCTGTCATTTTGCCTCATTTTGTGAATATATTCAATGTTATCTATAAATTAAATTTTATTGATGGGTAGTTCTTAATGCATAATTTTAAGATCTATACTTTTAAACATCAATTCTTTGAATGGTGATTTACATAATAAAACTCTTGACCTTCTATTCTTGTGGAGTAAAACTATAAGTGCAATCAAACTACAATAATTGCGTACTGAAAACTTCAAGGCTTCGAATCATCCCCCATTTCTCACAACAGAAAATAGATTGCACTAACTGTTCATGTAAAATTACTGATAAATCCTTAAAGCTCATTCACCTAAAGAATAATTGTGAGAAATAAGTAGATGATGTATGAGCAATTTATGGCAGAAAATAGATTTTTCAGGTGCATTACGCAATTTTTTGACATATTCAATTACTTTACAAAACATTCATGACCATTAAAAAAAATATTGTATTTACACACTTACATACTTTGTTGCTTATTACATCATAATTGCTTCAGAATTGCTCTGTTGCTGAAATCTGTGATGGTGTTCACAGGGGTTCTTGGATGAGGGAAGAGACGAGGATCTAACTCCATGTTTCAGAAGGCTTGATTTATTATTTTATTATATATATTACATTAAAACTATACTAAAAGAATAGAAGAAAGGATTTCATCAGAAGGCTAGCTAAGAATAGAATAGCAAAGAATGATAACAAAGGTTTGTGGCTCAGCCCTCTGTCCGAGCCAGCTGGGCTGTGATTGGTCATTAATCACAAACATCCAACATGGGCCAATCAAAGATCACATGTTGCATTCCACAGCAGCAGATAATCAATGTTTACATTTTGTTCCTGAGGCCTCTCAGCTTCTCAGGAGGGAAAATCCTAAGAAAAGGATTTTTCAATAAAGATGTCTGCAACAGAAATCTTTATTTTCTTCCATGTTAGATAAATCCTTGCAGATAAGAAGTTCTAGCATAAACTGCATCATAACTCAATGCAGAGAACAGCATGGTTTTTTTCATGAAACAGAGGTGTTTTCAATTGTTTGAAAAGGGGAAAAACATGGAAAAAGTTCTTAAAATTTTTATTTTTTTTTAACATTTGTTTGTACAGGATTTATAGCGCTACACTATAAACTCTTACCACCTCCCTGTCCATAAGATCTTTTGATCAACATTGATTCTTGACTGTCTGAAGCCCTTTGCCTCAAAAAAAATTCTTCTTTGTTGAACGCTCAACAAATCTCTTTCCACTCTTGCTGTGGAAAGAGATTTCTGGCTGGTAGACAGTGATGGCTCCTCTCTACTCTGTGCTGGAGCAGCTTTACCTCAAGTCCTGGTGCAGTTTTGGACACCACAATATAAGAAGGATATAAAGGTTTTAACATCCAAAGGAGGGCCATGAGGATGATGAAGGGCCTTGAGGGGAAGCTGTGTGAGGAGCAGCTGAGGTCACTTCCTCTCCTTAGCCTGGAGTAGGGGGGACTGAGGGGAGACCTCATTGCAGTAACAACGTCCCCTGAGGGGAAGAGGAGGGGCAGGCACTCATCTCTTCTCTCTGGGGCCCAGTGACAGGACCCAAGGGAATGGCCTGAGGCTGTGTCAGGGCAGATTTAGGTTGGATAGTAGAAAAAGGTTCCTCACCCAGAGGGTGACTGGGCACTGAAAAAGGCTCCCCAGGGAAGTGGTCACAGCACCAAACCTGACAGACTTCAAGAAGCATTTGGAAAATGCCCTTAGACACAGGGTGTGACTCCTGGAGTGTCCTCTGCAGGGCTAAGAGTTGAACTTCATGGTCCTTGTGGGTCCTTTCCAGCTCAGGATATTCTGTGATTCTAGATGTGAACTTTCCTTAAAGCTAGGCAGGGTTTTGCAAAGACAGATGGCAGAATCTCTCTGCAGGAAGGCTCAGAATGATCAGGGGATCTACTGGTATGTTTTCTATGAAGTGGTTCTTTATTCAGCAAGATAATTGTAACCCCATGCCATTTCAGTCCTTCTATTCACTCACAGCATTCAGGATTTAGGATGGATATAAGATTCCATCACAAAGTTCAGTGCTGTAAGTGAAAGTAGAAACAGATTAAAAAATGTCCATGAATAATCAAAAGCTTGAAAGTAAAAGAAAATTTCTAGCCATCAATCAGTTGCCTCTAGTGGTAGAAAACTGACTTGAGAGCTTTGAATTCTTTCTCCCTTTTCTCTACACCTGCGTATCTAATTGCATTTGGTTCTTCCATAGTCAGAGAAAACAAGATAAGAGATTTTCAAATTCCTACTTTAAAAAAAAGTTCTAACAGCAGCAAAAATGCCGATTCTCATGACTCCTAATTAAGAAGTTTTTGAATTAACAGTGGTGGTATCATTTTAATCTTCCAGGTAGGCAGTGTTTTGTATTTCAGTCATTACAATGCAAAATAGAAAAGTAATGCATTATTCTGTCACTACTACAATTCCGCTGTGAGGGGTTTTTTTATGTGCTGCTTTTCCTGATGATACCATATATTTATCTTCACCACATGCTTTATAGCCAGATTGCTTCATTAACTTTTTCCTAAGTAATTTCAGCATTCTCTTTTGATGCAATCTGTGTATAACATCAGGTACTTATTTAAAGACCCATTAAAAGGCTCTCATATACATCTAAAGAAAAATAAATGGGAGTAAGTGAAAAAAAAGAAAGGGAAGGTAGCAATATTTGATAATTCATAGCAAGTAGTGTCTTTTTAAAGAAATGTTAGGTCCTTGTTGAAAACAAACAACAAACCACAAAGCAAACCCCCACCAAAGCTAAAACAAGCAAAATGCCCCAACCAAGCAAAAAGCAATCATATGAATCAAAAAAAATAGATCACAAACAAATATTTTCACCAAATACCAGTAGATTTGCACTGCTTCGCAGCTCACAAAATAGCTACTGCAGAGACTAGACCATTCTATTCTTAAAAAAGCTGAATTCTTTGTTTCATGTCCTTGGTCTCTAAGGACAGATAATAGGGGGAGACTGAAAGAAACTCCCCTGTTTATTCTGAGTCCAGATAAGTGGATCAGAAAGTTATAGACAAACAGACACTGCTAATAAATCCACTGTTTGAGTATATGATAACAATTACTTGTAATTTTCTTTGCAGTGAAAGCAGATGAAAGGAGAGATAAATCACTGTGTTTTCTGTACTCTGTGTTAAAACATGTAATGCATAACCAGTAGTAATTTATTGCATTAGAATCCACTTTTGCCTTTCACTCTGCCATTTATTTCCCTGTATAGAGACATATTATCTCCTAAATTAAGTGTAGGGTTGAAAGCCCGAGGAGGTGTGGATACTGCACTTGAAACCAAGAGACAGTAAGACCCAGCTGATGAAGACTTTTCACCCACACAAGTGTTACCACTTGTTCTGCTTTCTGTTCTAACCTTACTTTCAAAATTCTTATTTCAGTTATCATTCATCTTAATGAATTACACATAATAATTTTGATATCCTTGTAAGTACTTCTGAAATTTTGTAAAATATCTTTGACTACTTAAGTTATCACAGGATCGTTTAATTGAACTTCAAATTTCAGTGACCCAGTAATTTGCATTTATTTAGACTTTTTTTCTAATTCTGTATTTAATTTTTTTCTGGTTTGAATGCGAGAAAATTATACCTCTAACTTATTCTAAAATGGAAAAATTTAGTTCCTTCCATTACCCTTTACTTTATCTTAAATATGTCAGATAGGAAATATTTTTTTCTCTTACTTCTGTTTGATGTTAAATTCATTTGTTCAAGCTCAGATTGGTCTCTTCATGTTAGTAGTTTATGCCATCCATTATTATGTGAATTTTTATGGTCTAAAATACTGGTGACTCTTAAGGATAACAGCAATTCCATTCTCATATTGGATATATTTTATCCAGAAATATTTTATTCATGTTGGAATTTGTGTTACAGATTTGAACAAAGTCTTAACATTTTAGGTTACCTACTCACAATTTTGTATTTGAAGTTATTGATACAAAGCCTTTAGTTGGACACATTTCACGAAAATGCGTTAGTGTATACAATATAGTTACATTGAGGGGAAAAAAAATTAACCTAAAAAAGCAATTCAGTTTTATTGAATAAAAGTGGACTCCTCCATAGCTGTTAATGGTAAAAATTTATCTCAGAAATGAGACCAGTTTTCAAGCTGCATATTAAAGTGTTATCAAACTTAAGAACTTCCTTCTATATTGATAAGATATATATCCCCTTTTTCTCAGCAAGGACATGCGACAATCTAAACACAAAAAAGGGGAATCAGGAGCTTATTCAATTTAAAACAAAGAACAAAAATACTTAACTGATTTTAAATTTACCTGTAAAATCTGTGTGCGTTCAAAGCTCCTACACATGGGAACTAGAATAACTAGTGGATTAAGTCCTGGATATTATATGCAATTAAAGCATAAATTAAACATAGGTGTTTCTCATTATCTTGCAATACAACCAAATGGTGCATATGTGCTTAGCAGAAATGCACAATAACAGTGTCTATGTCAGAAAGGTTAATTACGATTTCAAACTATTATTTTTGAACAAGATACTGAATATTCACTTCTGATGCCAGATCTGTAACATAAACTCTTTCACAGACAAAGAAAGTTTGCCATTGAGATCGCTGAACTCTTGCATATTGCACGTACAGTTATGTAATTCTTTAATCATTTTACAGCTTCATTCAACATTGTAACAACTACAATTTTGAAAAGACCGAATTTTGAAAATGCCCTTCTCTAAAGCAAGCTGGCTGTTTTTATCCCTTTTGCTTTGTCTATTGCTTTAAATCCTCCCAAGTTTGTGCATACCTATGAAATGAAATTGAGATGACAGTAACAACATACGCAATATCTTGGTCATGGATCATGCCATATATTACAGAATACTGGTTTGTCTTATGTATTCTGTTGTCCTTTCAGTGTGAGTAGATGCAAGTTCTACCAGCCAGTCCACATAACCATGCTGGAACACAACGTAAGGTTGTCTCAGTTTTCTCCTTCTGTTTTCCATCTGCCCTCTTCCTTACTCCTTGGAGGATTGATTCACATATCAGCATAAGGCTCTGCAAGCTCATTTTAAGTTATCATCTCCTAAGTTTGGAAGCAGCATATATTTTTCCAGTGTTCTTTCACATTTTGTCACTACTTCTGTGATAACGTCAGTAATTCTGAGACTGTTTTGCAGATGCTTCATTAGGCTTCTTGTTATCGTTGACTTCCAGTTGTCAAGTTTGCCACAGTACAATAATGCTGAAATTATAATTGCATCAGATAGTTTTATCTCGTGCTGAAGGATATATGCTTCATTCTCCAGATGTCCAAAATATGTAGGCACTTTTTAAATTCGTGCATTTTGTTCCTCATCTTCAATTCCACTGCAGTTTGTAGTTGCATTAAAATATATAGGGCTTCAAATGGGTTTCGGCTGATTGCTGAACAGAGCTATCTTGGCCTTTTCAGGTTGTAAAGATGCTTCTTGTGCAAGTACTTGTTTCAGGCCTTGTTCTGGGCTGTCAGCAGGGAAGAACCACCCTCAAAACTCCAACAAACAGAAAGCAAATTTACTTCCTTTGAGTGTATATGAGCAAACATAGAAATAATTTTCTCTGTATTGCTGACAGGGTGCCCATCTCAGTTACACTGCCCTAAAATTCTCCTACCTTTTTCCATGTTTATAAACTGTGCACAGAGCCAGAAGGGATCACACCAGCATCTTATCTCATCCCTGCTTAACATTGCCTGTTGCAGTTCATTCAACAACCATTTTGTATAAAAAAAGGATAACTTCTTTAAGTCTGTAGACTCTTAGTTCAAAGATATAAAATATGAGCATAGTGGCAGTCTGCTGCATGCATTTTCTTTGTTGTTTCTTTTTTTCTTGTAACATTTAGTATCTGAAGCCTAATTTTCAAATACCATGGATGAAACATGGATTTTGCTTCCATGCTTCCAGGTATCTATCTTGAAAGTATTAGGAATGTAGAAACTTAAGTGAAGTTTCTTCAGAAAGAGCTTCTTTGAGCTGCCTCAGAAATCAGCTAGTGCCTCCTAATATCTTTAATGAGTATGGCTTCATTTCATTCAGATAGAATGTTTCAGAAAATTCTGTAATATAGGAAACATGGTTTTCTCATTTGAATTTCCTTCTGTGGTATCATAGCACAAAACGCTATCACTCATAGACCTCTGACTCAGCAATCACCTCTGTCTTACCTCTGACTTCACCGAAGTCATTATCCTTGCCTTGACAGGTTGTTCCTACATTAGCAACTTTGACATGTATTAACAAGTGGGAGAATACTGAACCCAACACAAATTAAAGCAGAAAACACACCTGCAGTGGGAGTTCTTTGCCATAGTTGTCTTTGTCATCTGAATACACAGACATTGATAGTATGTGGGGATTGCACTATATTGGTGCTTTTGAAAGCTACCATTAACTATTTGATAGCAGGGTTAATTATGGTAATTATAAACAGAATTCACAAATAAAACTTCTACATTTAGCCAACAGAGGTGTAATAATTAAGTCTAAATCAATATACATTTAGCAGATCTTTTTTCTCCAGGGCAGATTCATGATTCTCAGTTACGTATTCAGGAAGTTGTTGACAAACATTCCTTGCAGGACATCACAGAGAAGGTATATTGTTAAGGAAGTATTTTAAAAGATAGACAAAATTGCAAGCAAAAACAACAATATACCAGGTGCCTTCACATTCCCTTGGCATTTACATTTGAAAAGTGCATTTCTGCTCCATGTTATGTTACAATTTCAGTTGTGAAATTATGTTTTTCTTCCCCAATGTAATTTGATGTTGTTTGGTTTACTCTATTGTATTCCTAAGCTGGCTGCGTTTGAGTAGGAAATTAGAAGAATCTCTTAAGTGTGTAGATTCTGCTTTTTTTCACCAATATGATTATCTGTCTTTGTTAGAAAAATACATGCAGGAGAGTAAAACTGAGCTCTTGGCTAACTTTCCCTACTTCTCCCTCTTTGTAAAAAATAGTCCCCAGTTAAAACAAGGCTTCTTTCACCTGGTCATAGCACTTTCTGTCAGCAATGGACACCCCAGCTTAATTCAGGTTGCTTATATTGTATTTTTCATGTCAGGATTGTGCAGTGTTGCAGATAGGAAAATGTTGGTGATAATTATGTAAGCATTACAATCAGTTACATTGAAAATTGGGTACAATAAGCTGAATTTTCTGCTTGAAAAGCTATATCTGTGCTGTATGGAGATACCAGCATAACCTATATTCACAATATAATTCCCTAAAAGGACTTCAAGGGGTCCAGACAAGACTGAGTGACTAAGGTCTAAAATTGTAGGTGAAATTCACAGGTTTAATTTGAAACAGTTAACAGAGATGGAATAATAAAAACAAACTAAAAGTTAATTGTTTACAACACAGAGTGAAATCTAGGAGCTGTAACATATCATGCTGGGAAAATGTTTGTTTGGTGATCAGTAGTGGTCAGTAAGAAAATCACATGTGGAAAATATTAGGAAAGATGATAAATGCAAACAATGTCATTAAGACACCGGAAATCCTTAGTGGGCCCACAATTTGGATATGATGTGCACTATTGGTTACTCAGTCTCATATAAAAACAGAAAAGATTCAGAAAACATCAGTAAAGATGGTCAAAGATGAGGTTAGCTTCTGTGCAAAGCACAATTGCTTAGACTAAGACTCTTCGGCTTGGGAATGAGACAGCTGAAATAAAATATGCTGCTGGGAGTTTATAGTATCCAGGATGGAAAGGAGTAAAAAGGGAGTTTCTGTTAATGGTATCTTTATATTTAAGGCTCCAAACAAACACAGGAGAAAGTAAATACCATAAAATAAAATTAAAAAAAAAATCTCCACTGTGTTTTGTTTTTTTATCAAACAATATAATTGCTAACATTCCCCTTTTTTATATACTCAAACAATATCTGTTACTTCCAAAATGGTTTCATCTTTTTTTTCTTTTAAACCCCACATCTTGTCATGATGCTTCTTGTTTTTTCCCCCTAAATTCCATTCTTTTCATAAAGAATATTTTATTCTTACATGAAGAACAGACTTGCTTATTATCTTGATGACTTTTATACTTAAAATATAAAGGCAAGAATGAACAGGATTTTTTTATGTAGACATTTCTGCTTCTCAAAAGGTCATCTGCCTCATTTACACACCAACCTGCAGATATTTCAGAATTTGCAGAAAGCAAGTTCACAAGAGTTACAAAAATGTATATATTTGCAGTAGAAAACATGGAAGTGAGAAGACTAGCAAACACCTTAGTTTCTTTTTCCCTGAGCAAACTAACTATATTTTCTTACCCTTTTCTGCTATCTGACAAATGTTTACTGTTGAAAAAAGAAAAAAAATGTTAATGTGTCATGTTATTCTGTGCCTAGTGCTGTTCTCTGAATACTGTTCTTAGATTTCTAGCACAGAAACCTTCAATACCTTCATATTAGTATGGTCAGAGACTTGGAAAAGCCTGTAATAAAATTTTTAAAAAAAGGAAGAAAAAAATTCTTGACTATGTATAGTTCAGGTACACTGTAGGTTTTAAAACAGAAAACTGGCTTCTATTCACAAATACTGATCTGTAGCTGCAGTTGTAGATTTTTATTTTTTTTTGGCATTTGACAGAAGCTGCTTCAGATGGCTCTTTCAAATTCTGTTTTTTTCATCTCTGTCTCTGTATACCTTCCGTTTGAAGATAAGGCACCTGAGTGGCTTAGGGATCAAGGTAAGCTCATCCAATAGGTCACAATACAATAAATACATCTTGACCTGCTCTGCACAGACCCAAATCCATTGCTGCAGAAATGTAGCTGCTGAGACAAAGAGTCACTCCTCTCCTAAGGCTCCACCAAGAGTGGTTCCATGATGGTTCTCTGTGATATCAGGAGCATACCTGGGAATCAGATTTACTCTCTGATTTTATTATGGCACTTATCACTCACAAGCCTTGAGCCATCTGATAAAAACAATATAGATTAATTGTTTCAAAATGATTTTAAGGACTGGAAAATTCTAAAAGTTAAAACACATATGGAACAGGTTTTCCTATTTGTTTTGAAAGGCTTGTGGTTCCCATATTAGGTAGCAAAGAGCAGCAGTGTTTCTTGAAGGCCAAAAGATGAACATTTATTTCAGCACAAAATAATTCTTTGTAGCAATTTCCCCAAGCAATTTTAAAATGTGCATGTACAATAAAAATGTGGATGGCTTAATCAAATGCTTTTCCAGATTTCTTATTTTGAGATCAGAAGTACCTATTTAGTTCAGAAAATCATCAACTGCTGTAGTGATTAGTTCTTAAAACAAATAGCAGTTATTTCAGCTTTAAAAAATGAGTTGCAAGTCTCTTTTTTATTGTTATTTTTACTGTAAAGCTTTAGTAATTACTAACAATCCTCTGGTATACAGAGGTGTTTGGAAGTTTAGCTACTTAAATATTAATCTGGTTGCTATCCCACATTCCTACATGAGTGAGCTCTTGCATTGTGATGCTGCACTTCCATGTACTCACTCAAAAGTTAATGTAGCTTTTTGCTTTGTAGAGGCTTACAATACTGGACAGAACTCAATAGGGAAATTACGAGGAATTTTCTCTGTAAGACATCCAGACTCTTCACACTTCAAGACCTTCCCATCTTCCTTTGAGTGAACTGATTCAGTGCCAAGTGAAAAGATCTTAATGTATCATTTATGACCTATAGTTTCTCTCACCAACAGGGCCTACTTTAATTTATAGTTAGGAAGAACAACAAACTTGCTGCTTCAATAGTCTAAAATAATAAATACTGATTAAAAAAAAAAAAATAAAACCCCCAAACAGTCTTTGTGCTCCTTGCCATCAAAAGTTAAATGCTTCTAGAAAAAAGAAATCTTTTTATCCGTTCTGTTAGGTCTAACAAATGCAGAGATATCTCTCCTGAAAGAATTTAGGAAAATAAGGAAGTATTGAGAGTTAAGATTGTCTAGTGCATAATGAAATAGTAAACAGGACCCTTTCACAAGAAAGGAGTTGTGGAAAACTATGATTCACTTAGTTTTTCATTGTGTTCTGTTTCTTACTCTGGTAGAAGTTGAGACTTGTTGGTAAAAAAATAAATTGAAATACATGCAATTTATGAAAAATGCAAGAGTGCATGGTAATGCAAGCCTTGCTTTTCTGTGACAATTTGAGGTTTTTGGTGATAATTCTTAATTCTTGACAGTGTTATTATTCATTGACTGCATTAACAAACATTAATGATAGTAAAGTGGTTTGGTAAAAATCAAGAGGTTACTGTAATATGTGCTTATAAGTTATCCAGGAAGGGCATTTAGGGCATGAAAATTTTTATTTTCATATATTATATTATATTCATATATTATTTCATATATAGGGAATTTTTATTCATATAAAGGATTCAGAATCTGAGCTCAGCCTATTAAGAGATTCCAGAGCACAACATCCATGGCCTAAAAATACAAAGTCTTACAAATGAAAAAATACAAATATGCTATCCAATTTCTGCAGTGAAACAGGATGCTGACTGCATGATAGGAAGGAAACCAGACTAGAATTCTGTAGCTGGCACTACATTAAAAACAAGCAACAGCACATTCAGTGGTTCAGTTGGTAATAAAATCACAGAGAAATTGATAGGAAGGCAATATAATCTGATCCATCCCCTTCACAGTGAAATTATTGCTTAAACTAGATCAGCTCAGCTGAATCCTGAATGTCTACATCCTGTTACCTTTTAACAGTGCTGTGCATTTTTGATGTGATATTACAGAAAAAGAGTATTAGCTGCCTCTCGTCTGTTTATGACAGAACACAGAACAGCCAAGAGTTTCTGGTTGAATATTTGTTTAAAGACCATTGCTTCTGAGAAATTCTGACTTATTCAAACCTTGATAAATTATTCTTGGCCTTGGCTGAGATTGACTAAATTATTTGAAAAATTGAAATCCCAAACGTCAGACACATGGCACAGTAATATTTCTGGTGTTCATAAGAAATATTTATAATCACACTACTGAATTGGAGCAATTTCAGTATGGCTTTAATATTCTGTCATAATGGACTTATCTGGAGAGGTTAATTTCTAAATTTCTAGATCAGAAAATTCCATATGTCTGGTGTAAAATACTAAGTCAGCAAAATAGGACTAAGGTGAACATCAACAAGATTGGCAAATTTTGACCTACAGAATTCCTGACCAAAGTCAGGGACATTCAAAAACACAAAACTAGTCTATTTACTAGAGTGGAGGGTTATTAATAAAGTTGTAAGCAAATACTTCCAACAATCAGCAAAAATATGTAAAAAATAAAGGGAAGAGCTTGTGGGATGGGCAGCATTATTCTCTCATTTCCTGAAATAACTCAGGTGAATATTCCATGTTTTTAAAAATAGGTTTTATTTGTTAAACAATAATTCATTTTAAAATTTATTCTTAAATTAATTGTAATTAAGATTTAAAATTTTATCCTTTATCTCAGAAATAGCAAAATTGCAAGCAATTTAAAACAGAAGTACTCAAAACTGTCACTAAGCAGCATTCTTACTAGGTGAAAATCTGCCTCTCTGTGTTTGTCACAAGATTTTTTTGCCTTGTAACAGATGCATGGTGGAAAATATAATGAAATTACTGGAACCAATTCAATAGTTATTTTCTGTCCTGCATAAATTGCTTGGATTCTTTAGTCTACTTTCTATTATTAGGAGTAGAAAACATCACCAAAGCTACATAAGACAAGTGGCAGTGGCATATTCTAGAGAAAGTACAGCCAAGCACATTGCAACAGGCAAAGCTTTCACTCATTTCAGTGATTCCCACTGCACACATGTCCCACTTGGATTGGGAGTAGCCTGTCTCTTTGCCAGAGCAATGTCAGAAGTCTTCAGTAGTAACATGAAAACCATCTCATTGATAGGTTTAGAACATTGCTGTAATTTCAGGATTTGTACATGAAAGAATGATGGGCAGTTATTTTACACAGTGTATTCTCACAGCATTGGCATCTTGGCTAAAAATATTATAACTCTGAGCTTTCAGGAACCTCTATGTTTAAAATACAATTGTAAATGAAAGAGGAGAGCTGAAGTAATGTTCCAATGGTGCAATGCTATAACAAAGTGTGCCTAGTTCTTGACAGAATTGGTAAGCTTTCCTACATGCTTCTTTGGCCTGTATTTCAGATTGGTAGTGTTCCAATTTCTTCCAGACAAGCCCCGTATAGTGGGATGATCTCAAGAAAATAAAGGTAATTTAATTAAGGCCTGTGCAGGGGGTCTGAAGATTCATGTGGTTTAAGTCCTTTATCCATCCTCTTCATTATGCCTCCAGGATGCAGCTGTGTTCCTGAACTTTGGTGTTTGTAGAGCAGCTTTTTGTGTTAGCCTCTGCCGTTTCCATGGAAATCATATAAAGCATTTTTGGCATTTCTCATCTGTTCTTAAACCTTCCATTCTGTTTTCATGCCATAAACACAATACTGCTTTCTTTCAAAATATGGATTTTCTGCTGCTAAAACTTTTGTTTCTTTTCTGTCTGTGTATTGTCAGCCAATGTCCTTTGTACTTTTAGTTTCCCTATATCAGTATGAATCTCATCCCAAATCTAGCTTGTTCATGGAATCCTAAGATTAAATAGCACTTGTTTTACTGTAAGAATCTACATTTCTTATGTTTAATATGAAAAAGGAAAGATATAGCAAAGTTACTACTGTAGCTTGGGTTGAAATTTTGATGCTCATCACCCTATGTGAAATAAGAAAGCAGCATTATGTATAACTACATACAAAATAAGCAGTCATTGTGTGTGGAATAATAGGTAAGGGAATAAACAGCAAATTTTGGTCCTAACAATACAGACTTATTTTGATTTGCACACACAGAGTAAGACTTGATTATATGCTTGGGTGCTGATGGCATCTGGAAGGGGATGAGCACTGGGCATTCACAAACAAGTGAGTAAGAGACTTTGGGTTCCTAGGCCAAGACTAGGAAGCAGATAAGCAGGAATGTAACCCTGTGTCACACCATGGAATCCAAAACTAATATGTCAAATAGAATACAAAATATTTAGCCATACTCCTCACCTGAAGCAAAAGTTTCAAATTGTTTAGGAGAAGATAACCAGTACTGCTTAACTTATTATTACCATGCTACTTGGTCCAGATAAACATGTTGTTTTGCATTCACCTCATTTATAAGTTTTAAAATTTCAGTAATGAGTGGGGAAATGATCACATAAAAGAAGCAACTTTTCTATACAACATACTAGTGAGTTCCTAAATTGAAACACTTTGTCATGATTCTGCAATTTAGAAGTTTCTATACTGATTGTAAGGATTACAAAATTACATTAGAAATAATGTAAACTAATTATGGGACTAGACAATATGGCCTCCATGGAAAGATTGAAAGAGGAAATATTTTCCAAAGGTATAAAACATAGCTGATGGAGGAAACGGAAGGAGGGAAGTGGCTTAAATTATAATGAAAGAGACCTGGTTTAAAGAGAAAACTTCCTACAAATTAAACTACTAAGATATTGAAGAGACTTTTTCTGGTGAGATTGTGGAGCCACTATTTATGGAGTCTCAGTCGTTGAAGAATTTTAAGAGTTCAGATAATTATTAAGCAGAAATTACACAGGCATAATTAATCTTGCCTTCAGGCAAGAGATGCATCTTTTTCAGTTTGTTCTTTAAAGTTATTTTCATGATAGATGTCTACAAAGCCATTGATTTCTCCTTCAAATTTCTCTTTTACAGTGTATCTGTTTTGAGCAGAAAGTACTTTTGAATCCCAAATTGCTTTCCTTTGACTGTAAATCTCCTTGTTTTCAAGTCAAGGATTAATCTTTAATTATAGGTACTATATTTCATAAAACAGTATCTCTCTATCTATAGTGGGTCATTTCAGTCTGTAAAAATACACAGTTCAGTCTTTCAGTGCCCAAATGTGCAAAATTGGTGTGACTTAACCTCAGGCAATAGCTAAATGCCACACAGTCACTCCCTTCTTTTCCCCCATCCTCAGTCTTGCCTGAGAAAGTTATAATGTGTGGATTGAGATAAGAACAGTTTAATGGTTGAAATAAAGATCATAAAGATACAAATACAGATAGTAAAGATAATGCTAATAATGGTTATCATAATTACGATGATGATAATAATAATAAAAAGAATGATGGAAAGGAGAGACAGAGAGACAGACATTAAACCCAGGGAAAACAGCTACCTCCAGTTTATATACTGAGCATGACATTCTGTGCTGTGGACTATCCCCTAGTTTAAGACAGCTCTCCTGGCCGTATTTCTTCCAAGTTTCTCATGCATGTCCTCACTGGCAGTGCATGGGAAGCTGAAACATCCTTGATTTAGGGTAAGCACAACTTAGCAACACCTAAAACATCAGTGTGTTATCAACATTATTGTCATACTAAATCCAAAACATGGCCCTGTACCAGCTGGTAGGAAGAAAATTATACCAGCTGTAAGCAGGACAGGGTTAAACTACTTTAACCTGGTGTAAGAAACCAGGCAGAATGACTTTTGTGCTCCACTCTAAACAAACATACATCTTTTCTGAAAAATTAATTCATATCCCCAGTGAAGCTCTGTTAGTATAGAGCACACAAATGGTGCCAAGTAGCTTCCTGTGTCTCCTTTGAAGATGTTTTCTGTGTCTTTTCTGCAGTACCTTCTCAAGATTACAGCTATTTCATCCATCCTTCTTTTTTCATACTGTGGAGCTGCCATCATTCATCACTGAAGTATCTTGTAGCTCACTGTCATGATATGACACTGGGACAATGCTAGTGCCCTCATGAGAATACTCTTTCCCTGGTTTCTGCTGTGAGATGTGACCAGGAATAAGCAAAGCAGGCTCCCACTTAGGAAAAAAAAATTATTAACTAAACTACAAGGGAAAGTAAAAAAAAAAAAAAAAAAAAAGAGAAAAGAGAAACACACAAGGAAAATGAAAACTTCACAAATACATCTCCTCCTCCTCCCCACCAAATTCCCAATACAATACATCCCCCAAATCATCGACTCTCAGGTCTGTCACCACCCTTCAGAATACTCAATCCTCAGTTCATCAAGAGGAGAAGGAGTCCTTCTTGTGCCAATGGTGACCTCTTCCTTTCACGTCCAGTGCTCTCACCACTAAACACGGACCAGAGCTGCTTCTAGTGTCGACTTTTAAGGATGCTTTGTCCCACTCCAAAAAGGCACAGTCTCAACTTTGGGACATCTGTCCCCCCCACATTTTTCACCCCCTGAGGCTGAGGGGTACCCACACCGAACCCTCTTGGTCCTGAGGCATTGCCTCCCTCTAGAATGCAGTCCCTGTATCACAAGGAAACATGGCTCTGTCCATGGCTACACAAAAAGAGTCCAGCATAAGCTACTCCATCATCTCTTCCACCTGAGTTCTTCTCTATTTCTCTCGTGGCCCATTTCCTCTTATCTCATCTCTATCTCAAGGTGGCACAAGCACAGGCACAGGCTCTCTCTCTGTCTCTCCTGGAGGGGGGGTGGCTGCCCGATGCCTCTCAGTGCTCCTCCACCCTTCCATCCTGCAGGGGCCTTCCCCTCCCTTCTGTCCAGGGCCCGGCCTACCTCACCCGGCCCCATGGCTGCCCCTGGGCCTACCTCACCCGGCCCCATGGCTGCCCCTGGGCCTACCTCACCCGGCCCCATGGCTGCCCCTGCCCCGCCCAGCCCGCAGCCGGGCAGGGCAGCTCTGAACCTTTCCCTGACCGGAACCCAAGAGAGCCTCCCAGGGGAGAGCCCTGCTTTAACCCCGTGTGCTCAGAGGCCGATCCAATGTCCCAATGGCCACATTAGGTGCCAATAATCTGAGCACCCATTGGCCTGACCACAGCATCCCAGCAAACATATTTCCTGTCAAACCACCACACTCGCCCTCTCTCCTCATCTAACTGAAATGTTTGTACCATCTCTGGATTGCGACTAGTCCATCAAAAAACCGGATGCAGTTGAAATTCTGTTATCTGTCTATATTGTTCAGAAATTATTAGACACCATCTAGGGTTGAGCATCTCTTCCTAATATTTGTCTAGTATTTTTGCCCAGGCAACTGTGCAGTGACACAAAAGAAGAGTGGAAATACTAAGTGTACGGGTCAAAGCATCCTGGAAAGAATGCAGGAACTGCCCAGATATTCATAGTACCTCAAACCCAGCCAGGTTAAATGTGACCATATTAGTTCTGGACACTTTAATCTCTTAAATTCTAAGATGAATATTGATTTTCAGGACTCTTTTCAAGTAAAAAATGGTTCATAGGCATGAGAGAGAACTGCAAAAGTTTGCAGTCGGATGAAAGGCTTTGCAGTGGTATCTAGAGTCCTTTTGCAATTACTAGGATGCAATATACTTTAATATCTGTTTTTATTAAACTGTACAACTACAGTATCATATGTGTTCCTCAGATACCACAAAATGTGGTATTCATGTTGCTGTGAGAAGAACATAGGACCCTGAATGCTTGTTAGCAGCTGGAACACCATTCATATGCTCCAGGAGAGCATTTCTCTGTTCACTTTTTTCCCTGAATGAAATTCTGTTCAAGCACTCCAAGATTTCTACACAATGTGAATTGGAGCATGGTAAATTTTGCCCAGAGAGATTGTGGATGGACGTGTTCAAGGCCAGGCTCTATGGGGCTCTGAGCAATCTGATCTAATGAATGGCATCTCTGCCCAGGACAGGGGATTAGAAACAGATGATTTTTAAAGGTCCCTTCTAACCCAACCTATTCTATGATCCTATTAAATGGAGTTCGTTGGAGATTCACTTCAAAAACACATTTCATCCCCAAAGTAAAATACTAACATCCAGTCACATTTCAAATTTCACCTCTTATTCTGAATCTTAATTAAACCTGCATTTCCAATACACAGATCTGAAAAGTTTTGCATGAAAAAAAAGGTTTAAAAATTTAATATGTTTTGAATAACCTTATTGCATGTGTTTGTTTAAAAGGATCTTTGGAGTGTGAACAACCTATAAATTTTTTTTTCATATAAAGAAATTCCTTGGTCTGCTAAATTACTCTTTAACTCATCTTTTAAATGAATGTATGGATTAAAAAATACATATTTTGCTTTCAGTTGATTATTAACTGATTTACTTTCAGAAAGTATAGATACAAAATCTCCAAATTTCATGTCAGTCCACACTATCTGAAAAGGATGTGTTCTTCTATTTCTGAAATGCACCTCTACCTTTACAATTTAAATTGACAGTCTTTGAACAATACTATTTAAGGAGAGGAAAATTTGGAGATAAAAGGGCATGTTATAGCAACTTGCAAGGAAACTTAGGTATGTGGTATATAAATAAACACCTGGCACTCAACCAAGACACCAGTGCTAATATTGTGACACTTACAGAAAGAACAATGAAAGTGAAATGATCTCTGATTTTGATTAGCTGATGTGTGAAAGATACTTTCAAGAGGTAAAGTGCATAGTTTTATTGTTATTTATTTTATATCTTAATCAAAATGAAAGCATGTGATCAAAGATTGGACTTATGAGAATACACAACAGAGTTAAGTCTTTTGGGCAAAGGCAGGAAATGTATGACCACTGATGGATGTGGGAAGACACAGAAACTGAGGATGCTGAAGAATAGTCAGCAGTGGTCATTTGCGAGCTGTGTTTTCTGCCTCCTGCTGGACAGACTGAGGGTTGCTCAGCTACCTCTTTCTGATGTTAAAGACAGCTAATTAAGATTTGCTCTTTAACCATCACTAAATGCCCACTGTTTGTGAAAGGCAGATCTGAATTCAGCTCCTGCTCCTGCTGTGATTCTCCCCACAGTGATGCTCTGAAGCACAGGATTGCAATGCATTTGTCTAGGGACCCATCTTTGTTAAAAAGTAGGAATAGAATTATTTTTTTTTTGCCTTTCTCTTTTGAGCCCATCACTGCTGTACAAAATTCAATATTTCAGTGTTTGCCCAATTTGGGCATTTAAGTTTGTCATTTCAGTGGGAGATTAGCTTGTGACATGCTATTAGCTGCTTTAGCTTTTGGTGTCACTTCAGAACAGGGAAATCGCAAATGTACAAAAACTTATTAAAAATATTAGGTATGTCTTTTTAAAATTATCATTGCTATTATTTTTCAGACTTACATTAGCTTATTTTATTTCACTCACTTTACAACTTGAATATTAAAACAATGCAAGCAGTACAGATATAATATGTTTATCACCATAAAATCAAAGATCAGAACAAGCATTACATAAAAGATAGTCATTAACAGATAAGCTTTGTTAAGGTCTGTGTTTCTTCACATATAGTAATATCAGAAATATTAGTTAGAACTCCTGTGAATTTTAAACAGTGTTAGCTGTCCAAAAAGTAGAGTTGCCTAGGTTCATCAATTAATGAAAAAATAAATGAATCTTTAGATGGGAATTTTTGATTCCCGAAATCTACACTATAAATATTAGAAGACATTACTCTGTGTGCTATACCACCTATTGGAAAAAATTCTAAAATTATTCTGTACATTTATCTGGATTATAAGATAATGTGTACAATAAAGCTTCCATTAAGACAGATTCAGTAAAATGTTGTCCCTGAAGAAGGAATCAAGAAAACCATGATTCCCATCAATTTAATTCTGATCTAAAATGGTGATTTTTCTGGGCTTTTAAGGGTTTATCCACTGGTAGAGCATCTCACTCTAAATTAAATGGCTTAAAAATACAAGACAGACATGTAATCTTTTATATGGCGTTATTTAAAATACATCCTAAATGAGAATACTGGATGGTTCACTGCATCTCTAATAAGTTCATAAAAGCTTTAATGTGCTTAGCACAAACAAGGCTAAACTGTTGAGAGGGAGATCATCTTATTTCCCTAAGAACGTTTTCCTTGAAAAAGGCATCTCTTCATGATATTTTTTCAAATATTTTGGGGGAAACTTAATGATCTCAGTATATTCAAAGTAAAGGCTCTTTAAATATCAGGATAACTTCTGGTTTCCTTTGAGGTTTTGTTTTTCCTATAGTGCTGTCAATCTTTCCTTTCCAGGTGAATAAGTACTTCCTCTAGGTTTCTACCACTCATGCTGGGAAAAATTAGATCTCTATTTCTAAACTTTTTTTTTGTTAAAGCTCTTCAGTGTGTTTAAAAGCAAGTAGTTAATGAGAACTTACAGCTTAAAATGCTTCAGGTAGAATGATGTCTATTTTTTAATTTCAGCATGTTCTTTCTTCATCGGTTTAGCTGTTTCAATTTTTTTTTTTTAACTGCTTTCTCTAGTCCAGACTTTTTGGCTTCAGAATGGGTAATGACCCTTCTCCCCTTTTAAGCATGGATATGAAGATTTCAGTGATTATTTTTATTATCTTTGTAAGAGTTTTTAAAAATCCCTAATCAAATTCATGCTCCTGTTGCTCTAAATCTACCATATAGAGAGGAAAAACATCCTTTTAAGAATCAAAGTACTAAAAAAAAAATTGACCACATTTAGATAATGAATAAACAAAATGTGAAAAGCTTTTCACTTACCCCATGATTTGTAAGGTGGAACATATTAATACATGAGACTATATGACAGGCTGTGGGCTGTGTATACAGTGAACTGTGGATTTTTGTTTCCAAAAAGTTGTGCAGAACCCATCCTGCAATCAGTAACAAAAGTTTCACCTCCATGAACCAATGAGGGGCAAGAAGGAACTTGACTAAGGGAGGGAAAATTCAGTTTTTGACTAAGGTTTCTTTAGAACTGTGCTTACTGTATTTGTCAGTCATATAAATCTAAATCTCCAGTGCATCTTTTAATCTTAATTAACTCTCTGCTGTTACTAATTGTGCTTCCACCCTAAGATCCCCATGAACTCTTGGAGTTATATAGATGAGAAAGAAGATACGATGTCTTGAAAACAGTGATGCAAAATACTAGTCACTAGAGTATTAATGCTACTTAATGCATTAAAAAAAAACAACTTTACACTAGGTTTTTAAATGTAATTTCAATATTCATCCCATTGCAGTGCCCCCAAAACCACAAGGTACAGAACTGATAGATAATTACAAACAAATCAGTCCAGAAATGGTGCAAAAAGAGAAGCTAGTTTTGTCATTTCAATAAAAGAGTAGCATGAGAATAATTTAGGATTAGACGTGCTAATAGAAGTAAATAAATCTACATTTTCAGGGGTTTTTTGTGAAATATTTAAGTGTGTCTTTGTGTAAAAAGCAGCTTCTCTTCAGCTGTCATTCACTATGTTCTTACAAAGAGTGTCAGTGAACGAGACTTTTTTGCTTCTAGAATAAGGATATCAGCAAATGTAAAAAGGTCTTCTTGGGATGAAAAATTGCTGGCTATTTCCTTGTCTGATCAAAGGCTGTTACATGACAATTTATATGAAATATTTATCGAACATAAAAACAAAAAATCTTACATTGAGTATAGAAATTTTCCCTCACAAATGAGACTCCTTTTTTTTCAGATTTCTCTGCAGTGTGCTATTTCTTTTTTGTGTCTGCACCTAGTTTGTAAATCATACATTATAGTCCTGAAAGTCCATAGTAAATGTGATAGAGCTCAAAATTTGCTGATGCAATGATACTCCTAGTGACTCCCTTCAAGCCTCTGTATAGTGGCCAAGAGATTACTTTCCCATTCTCATCTGCTCTTCCGTTTGCTGTAGATTGTCCAAAATTGCTGGGCTTCTTGATACGCTTTGTTATATTGAGGTGCTATGAAACAGCTAAGAAGGAATGGCTCCACTCTTACTGTCTTGTCTCTTCATTTTGGCATTTACAGGTTATTTCCAGGCTGAATTTTTAGGGTTTAACTATTTATTAGGTGTGTGACAATGAAATATTTAAAACTCAAGAAACTTCTCTAGAGAAACATCTGAAAATTTGTAGAGGAATACACCCTTATCCTCAAAAGAAATTTAGCGCTTTAGAATACTTATATTTTTTAGGAGTCTTTCAGAACTTTTTGTACTTATGGAGATTACAGAACTGCTTTTGTGTTTATATTGTAAGTATCAGTCAGATATTGTCTCTGGTTAATACACCTAGAGCTGTGTTTCTCAGGCTATGGTCCATGATACACTGATTGCTGATCTGCAAAAAAAGGAATATTTTCATGTCTGCATGACAGGAAAAAGCAAACAAGGAGAAAATGAAGAATAGTGGTAATAAAAGGAAGCCAAAGTTCAGCTAGACTGTTCTGTTTTAAATGAAAGCCAATATGGAAGCACTGTATAGTTGAAAAGGCAAAGTAAATACTTCATTTACAATGCTAATAATCCCTGGAGCAGACCATTCATTACAATGTCTCTTCACTCTGATTACTTTTCTAATCAGCATGCATCTCAGATGTAGATTTAGTATTGATCAGATGAAATGGGCAGTATAAGATTAAAAAAGCTAAATAATGTAAACACAAAACAACATTTAAAAAAAGAAAAATGAAACAATTAGCTCACAAGCAGCTGCTGCCTTCTGCCTCACATCAGTTTCTCAGCTGCTATGCAGAAAATCCAATTCAAAGTTGTTTAAATATGTATTTTGTACCTGATTTGTTTGAGATATTATATATATATATATATTTATTCTTTTTTCTGCTTAGAGAATTTGCAGTCTATACATCACATTTAAAAAGTTTTGGATGGGGTTCCTTAACACCCTCTCCTTTGTTCATTCCACTAGAGCTGGTAAAAGCAGAAATTCAGCATTTTTGATTTACATATTGGAGCAACATATGATTTGATGCTTTCTTATAGATGAGGAATATTACAGAGGAGCAGTTCTTTTATGTATTAAATATCTTTACATAGTAACTGTGTCAAATCAGGAAAGATTTGTGTGAAAGATCTGTTTCTAAAACACCTTTAAAGTTATCAGAATAGATCTCTGTTCATTCTATCTTTCAAACCCCAAACCATTAAATAGAGCAGGGACTAAGAAAGGTTTAGACAGAGTACCTTAACAAAGACTAAGTTGAAGTAAAAATGGAATCTAAGCCAAGAGGATCCTTAGAAGAGTAAATTTCTGAATACCCTTCTTGCTCTTCTCTTTCCAACACCATATTCTCAGTCTTCAGAATGCAAGCAGGCTTTAAAAATGCAGAATAAAAACATCTAAAAATCGATTGCCACCTAACCATTCCATAGTATGAATTTTCCTTCAGTTGTTACCTATCCATATTTAAAAGTACCTAGGAAGTATGTAATTTTAACGAAAATAAAGTCACAGGCTGTTCTCACTTAACTTTAATTTTAATATCAGAAGAAAAGTAGTTCCCACATTCTTCTCTGCCAGATCCTTATATCCCTTTCAGTAATACTTGCTTCCTCTGGATTAAATATGAACAAATCATTCTGAAAATTATTTTTATGTCCTGAAAACCCATTTTCAGTTTGATAATTCTTATTTTCTATTTGTTGTAAGTATAAATATAACCAAGTAAATTTATTATGGAGATTTAACTAAATAGGAAATATGTCAGGTTTTCACCCAGTTTATTAATGATATGACTGCCTTACAAGATTTTAACTTTTTTTTTCTTCTTTACTATTTCAGATGAAGTTCAGCTAGAATGTATGCATGAAAACTTTTCATCCTCAATGTGACATATGCAGGAGCTATTTTAAGTAGAATTGTTATTTGTCACTAATAAAGACACTTTTCATTTCTTGTCAAACATACAAACCATTAGAAATAAGAAATCTCTCTGGAAAATGTCAGGAGGAAATAGATATTTTAAAATTAGAATTTTACTTCTGAGGTAAGCTAAGGACAAGTAGTGCCTCTGTAGATGAAAGGGTCATTCCTCAGTAGTATATAAATCTCAGTAGGAATAATGGAAAAGAGTCGAAGATAGAAACAGTTTTTCCCAAAATATTCTTCAAACATTATTTTATTGCACCAAGTGAGATCCCATAAAGATGTTTTTAGAAGTCTAGATGTTCTGCAACAGCTCTGAGAACAATAGACAAAGCCCCCAAATCTCACCTTTAACAAGCAGCGTTTTATAGCAAAAAGGTACTTTTCTCCAAGGAAGTTGCAGACTACGCCTAATATTAGTGAGTAGATCAAAACGAAACTCTTCTGAGGTAAAGGAATTTTTTTAGAAATTGTTGTATGCTACATCAGAAATATATCAGCTTCAATAAATTATAGAGGAGGCTAGATGTTGAAAGACGGAGAAGGAGAGCACAGTGAGAGGGCAGATACAAAAATGGTTTTATTAACACCATAAAGTAACAGAGAACTTTTAAAAGTTCTGTGTCCTGTATTGCAAAGGACCAAAACTAAGCCATCCCAAGCAATCATTAATCCTGGGTTGCTAAAACAGCATGTCACCAACTGCACACACAGCGTGGCTGAAACAGCAGTGCAACCAAAAGGCATCTTCAGCTGTCAGCACAGCGGACAGCACAAGCTGTCTAACCCCATCTCGTGTCACTGTGGCCAGCATACAGAGTGCATAGCACTGAGCACTGCTAGTCCTGCTATTCTTCCCATCACTACACTATACTTGTGAAAAAATATTATATGGGTTATCCAATCCACCTTTCTCTATATTGGGTACTCAGTTTTTATCAATCCAGCTATCTCTGTTCTTATCATATCCTCTATCATGATCTGCCAGGGTTTTATATCTTTTTAGCATTTTCCCTATATTATTTTTGAGGTGATTTTATTCATATATTGAAAGTTCTTGATAATTCATTTTATACCTCTTCAGTATGTCACTCCTGCTAATTACTCTATCTGAGAAAACATTTCAAAAAGCACTAATATAGAATTGATGGGAAAATAGCATATTTTATGTCCTCAAAACATAGACTCATAGATTAGCTTGGTTTGGAGGGTATCTTAAACCTTACCTAATTCCAACCCTCCTGCCATGGGCAGGATGCCACCAGTAGACCAACTTGTTCAAAGTTCAATACCACAACCTGGCATTCAGCAACTCCAGGCATGGGGCATCCACAGCTTCTCTGGGCAATCTCTGCCAGTGCCTCGCCACCCTCACAGTAAAGGATTTCCTTCTAATACCTGATAAAAACCTGCCCTAATTCAGTTTAAAGCCATTCCCCCTTTTCCTATCACTGCATCCCTTTGTAAAAAGTCTCTTTCCAGCTTTCTTGTAGGCCCCTTCAGGTACTGTAAGACTGCTGAAATCTTCTTTCTTTCACAAAGACATAAGGCAAAAATTTTTGCAATAATGAAGCAGTACAACTGATTACAGTAATATCAATTGAATGCAATAATATTGAAAGAAACTTCAGGGTTTCAATTTTGAGTAACATTAGGCAAACAGTTGTCTCTATTCTTTCTCAGCATAAAAGAATGTAGAAAATTAGTGTGTAATCTAACTTATCTGTTAATTTGAAGTGAAAATTTTAGGAGAAAGTAATACTTCAGTATTACTTTCATCACTGAAAGTGACGGAAAATATTTTTCACTGCAGACGTATATTTCTCTTCTAACAACACACCTGCAATGTGCTACATGAATATCAGTGTGAATAAAAGGGCTGACTATTATTTAAAGGCAGAACTTTCTTACACATATATATGCAGAATTGTATATACAGTTTCCTGTAGTTTACTGAAAGATTTCCAAATTGGAAGAGATTTACACAGTCACAGCAGATGTATTTATTTAATTATTATGTGTACATGGATAACAATTTGGCTTTGCAGCCTAAGCAGGGATAAGGGAGTATGTAAAAAATGTGCTATTTGTGTGATTTAGTTTTAGTCAAACCTGCAGGTTGTCATCTTTGTTTGGTAAGTCAAACCTGCAGCTTAGCATGATTGGTTGTCAATGTTTTCCTGTAGGTAATACACTGGAAAAGAGCTTTCTTAAAATAATGACTGGGGAAAATACATTGCTTTAAATTAAGAGCTTTCTGAACACTGTGCATGTTACTATCTTAACAGGCAGTAAGAGCAGTCCTGATATTTCTGTTATGTGGTTTGCAAGATGTTTCAAATCAGTTCCTTTAAATATCTTAAGAAAAAGACTCTTCATTTGGAGAGAAACTTGTGATCAAAGAGATTACTGTCCATCCTGAGACATATTAGCTTCTAGGGGAGATTTTCCCATGAAAAGTTAATTATGAAAGCAGGGCTGTGACATTTGTTGTTTATACAAATATTGATATTTAATAGAAAAAATTAACTCTGCTGTACCATCTTTAACAAACCCCACTTAGCAGAATAAGAAATATAAGTACAGATACAACTTCCCTTTTTACTTCTGCTTCTTTCTTTTGGTCACATTTTTTAGCTTCAAAGATGAAATAACTGTTTAGTAGTTCTACCATATCCTTGTTTTACTAAAGGGGAGAAGCATCTTCGAGTCTGAGGGCTTTCCCTGATCACTGCCACATTAGGAACATGCACCAATACCATGAAGACCTATGCAATCAGTGTTAAAGGAAAACAAAAATTGAATATCAGCTCTTCTGTCTTGAAAGTAACCCTGCTACAAATCGGACCATATTAACAGTGGGTTTTAATTTTTAATTCAGACATTGTTTTAAATATTTATTTGAAATGTACTATTCCCTCTCCGTTTAATGCAGCTGTCTCACAAAATGTGTTAGAACTCACAGAAAAGTAAAATCCAATGTTTTTGGAAAATCCTCCTTAGGTATAAGAGACAGTCAGGAAACATCAATAAGAACAAAATGGATAGCCAAAGTGCATTTCATTAGGGATTTTATTCCATGAATTTTGATTTGAAAGGGTGATAGAGACAACAGGTAACCTGTGGTTTGAAGGAATACATTCATCAGTGTAAAGCCCTATTTTTTTTCTCTAACATGGTAGTCAAGCATATAACTTGTTGAGTTGGATGATATGATAGATTATTTGCTACTGCACACTTATCTTGTTGCCATCTGGCTCTAACATTGCGCTTCCTGGAGTGGCAGCATGACACTCTGTAACTCCAAAAAATTTCTCACAGCCATCAAGCCTGGTCATATTTTACTGTTTTGTTTAAAGAAAGTTATGGCTGGAACTCTGAATTCTCATCTCATAATGGGATTTCAATGCCTAAATATCTGGTTGACCATAGTCAAAGCACACAAAGGAGAACGCGAAGAACATTTTAATGTTTGTATTATTCCATCTCATTCTTATGCATTATGTGATTCTAGACCCAGCATGCACCCTGCCCATGCCTTATTTTATCATATGTAAATGCAACCCATCTCTTTTCACTATGACTTTGAAAATAGCCATCTAAAATGGAACAAGTACATTGAGGGTCATTTTGTAATCAATTCAGTAGATTATGTGATGTGGCTCAGCGTACCCATTAAAAGTGAGATTCAAACTACTTATGGTGCAAATAGTCGTCTGCTTTTTTATGTTACATTTTTGTACAGCTTATTTGGATATTTTTTCTTTTGTTTTGTTTTCTGAAAAAAACATTTTAAAAACTAGGCTGAAAAGTAGACTAATTATATACATTGGGATCCTTTCAAAGGATACCATAGATTCAAACTATGACAATGTTATTGCTCAAATACAACATTTATAGTGATTAAAGTGAACGTTTAATGTTTGATGAAAATGCTTTTTATTAGTTTAAAAGCTTCCATGAAATTTTGATGGCATTCAAGTATGTTGCATTTTTTGTTTGTCCTATTGAACAATTTTATAGACTCCCATCAGCCCTCCTACTTCAATGACCTTTAACTACTTATTTAATAAGTCCAACCCTTAAACTACGATTAAACTACTTATGTTCTCAGTTATTCCACTATTTCTTTTACCAAAGCCCAAATCCAATGGGGAAGAGCAAATACTTTTAATTTTTTTTTTTTTTTTTGATCCTCTAAAGTTTTGGGCCACACAAATGACCAGGGGGACAGAGCATTTTCCTATTAAGACTGGCAAGGCAGCTGGAGTTATTCAGCATGGACAGGAGAAGACTCTCGGGAGCCTCACTGCAGCATTTCAGTCCTTAAAGGGCACTTATGTAAAAGAGCAGAGTGACTTTTTACATGGGCAGACAGTGGTAGGACAAGAGGAAGTGTTTTTAATCTGAAAGAGGAGAAATTTGGATTAGATATTAAGAAGAAATTCTTTATTCAGGAGGTGATGAGGCACTGGAGCTGTTGCCCAGAGAAATGAATGCCCCATCCCTGGTTGTGTTCAAGGCCAGGTCAGATGGGGCCCTGGGACCTGATCTAGTGGGTGCCATCCCTGCCTGTGGAACTAACTGGCCTTTAAGGTCCTTTCCAACCCACACTTTCCTATGATTCTGTGTTTATATATATCACAGGTAGTACCTGATTTGCAAGAAGCTCCAAGGAACTCAGTGATAAAAAGCAATGGGTAAAATTATTGACTATTTTTAAATGTAGAATTTTGACAATTCTTTTTAGACTAATATTTTCTCCTTTATATCTATATCTGTTGTAACCATTATCAATAGTCCATTATAAAGATCTACAGAATAGATATGCAGAGCATATTGTTTTCTCTATTTTAATATCTTCTGCTATTTCAAAAGTATTACTGACAAATTGTGGTTTCTTATATTAAAGGAACAATGAATAAGCATCTGGTCTTATTCCTTAAGTGTAAATATTACTAAATTACCCTGCTCAGTTTTATTTTCCAAAGTATCGTGTAATTTCTGCAGCATCTCTTTTTTAGATAGTATGGCCACATTTGAATATACTATTCAATTAGTTTTGATCTGTTCCTGAGGAATGCATGCTTTACCTCATAACCTTTCAGTTTTCAGACAAAATTTGAGACTCTTTTATCAAGATTCTGTTTACAATTAACATTTTTCGCTTGCTTAAATAGCTCATTTGCTGAAAGTAAGGATTTTGATGTCAACAGTTTTGACTTAAAGATCTTTTGTTTGCTTCACCTTTTTGTTTAAAGACCACTTCCCAAGTTATTTTCTACATTTTTTGGGGATGGACTAACAAACAAACAAGCCTTTCTCATTTTTAGTTCCTGTGACGGTCTGATCATTATTCAGATTCTTTTTAAACAGACTTGAAATCTTATTTTTTAACAGCAATTGAAGCTGAAGTATATGCCAGAAATGATCATGATTTGCTTGGAGTCATGCTCCACTTAAGAGCTGGGGGTAGTACTCGGGCTTTCTCATTTCTAGGTTTTAGCTTAAGCCATCAATGGCCAACTGCAATAGAGGGTAGAAAATACAACCTATTACTGCCTTGGTGCACTCTTCTGAGAATTTCATTTAAACAGCAGTAATGTCAAGCACAATGGCCTATTTCTTTAAATGGTTCTTATTACCACCTCCTTGCTGGCTAAGTCTGGTGATGAGACATTGCTACATGTACAGAAAATAGCAACATGTGAATCTATTTTTGAAATGCAGCTGTAACAAGACTGGCAAGTAGAATAAACAAAAACTCTGTAACATATAATCTCTCAACTAGTAATTTTGTGGTCCATTCTCTGATGACACTATCACCCTCCTATCTTACCTCTGCATTTGAACTGGCAAATAAATGACATCTCATTTCCCACACAATGTCCTAAAGGAAAATTTTCAATCAGAATAACATTTCTATTGTGATTTTGTAAACTGTGCTAAGAATAAATGTTTTAGAGGGATTTAGTTCTTTCTAGGAAGCATTCCTTAAGGGCCCTAACCTTCAGTTTTAACTCTGACTCAAAACATGTTCACTTAGAATATATGGCATTGTCTCAGTGTTTCAGTAAATTGAGGACTGAGTATCAGGAATGTCTGTTTAATAGATTTTGATGCTTATGCAATATCCTAAAGTGTATTACCTGTTGGTAATAAAACTACTTTTAAACAAAAAGTAAAATAGATACTTACTTCATGTGAACTAATGTCATTAATTTCTGAAAAGATGCTGTTCAGCATAACATAAAGTAGCAGTGCTTTGCAGTAAAACACAGTCACAGAAAAGTGGATTTGAAGCTTTATTTTCTATTATATGACATATATGATCATAGAACAGCTACATGAAACAACACATAAGTAATCATTGACCTTGAAAAGCAGATGAATGTGTACTAAAACTCACATTGTTTCTGGTTTTGTATATCACTCCATCAGAGTTGTGAAAGGATCTGCTTAAAACAGAAGGTCTAACAATATTCTGACCACATAGTTAGTTCCAGGGTAGTGGTGAAGACACACTTTTGAAGTGCTGAAGTTATGGATTATGTTTCTTCAGGCTGAAAAAGACACTCAGTCCAAAGGGTTCCCACTTCTGGGGCATGTTTTATAGTTGGTTAAGGAGGTACTGCTGTGACCACCATGTAAAACTGGAATGCTTCCTGTCAGTTAGCTCTGACACCATGTATTGGCTATGTTCAAACTGTGCATCTTTCACACAGGTTCTTTGGGGTTAGATATTGGGCAGGTCCTGGTTTCTTAGGTGGGATTTAGATTCAGCTGGCTTAGGGCTGAATTAGATGGAAAGTTATCCAGCTCAATTAACTGAAAGCACTTCTGGAAATGCAGAAGAGAAGTTAACATTCCCCTGTGCATTGCTGCAAAAATGGAAATTATGATAATATCTCCAGATAATAAAAAGACATAAACGTAATCTATTCAAATCTAATATTTAAGCCTATCAATTTCATTGAAGGTGTTCTTACACTCTTAAATTATTTCAAATTCTTTTCTATTTTACCCTTTTGCCTTACCATGATGAACACTAAGTTACACAAATTGATGATGGCTTTTTAAGTAGGCAAAACCCTTGCAGAAATTAAGCCAATGTCAGAGCACTTTCTAGTAGACAGAGATGTGCATCATGACTCTAACTGAGATTTTGGTAGAAGTCTCTGTAGAAAACCAAACAAGCTCCCACAATGTACAATTTTGCCTACTTAGCCTCTTAGTGGCAAATTGACACACAAAAAGTCTTTCTCGATATCTTTTGTATGGAGCATAAGAAAAACATTTAGTTCTCTACCTATTTGTATTTGACCTGTTAAAATCTTCAGCCCAAATTACGCCACATTAAAAATTTCAGTCACCCTTCCTGTATATTAAAAAATAAACTCTCAGAAAGAAAAAGAAGAATGTAACTTGCTGGCTACACACTGAAAGTATATCACATGTGAGTGGTCTTATAAACCCAAGAATATGAGCACCTCCATGAGCAGCTGGAACTTTCTGAACACCTGAGATTAAAATAATAGTCTATATGTAAGTAAAATTTCATAAACAGCAAATTTTTCATATAGATATATGCACAATATATAAAAAGTGAAATGCTTAAATAGATTTATGCATACATATTTAAAGTGCAAAGCCTGAAGAAAAATCAATTAAGGTATGTAGTAAGCCTTACTTGTTTTCCCCTTCAGCCTTTCAGTAGCTGCATTCCTGCCTCATTATTGCTAACATAAAAGAGAGAAAGAACTAATATGCATTTAAATAGTAACTTGGGGAAAAATATGGCCTCTGTATGTAATCTATAACAGTTACAGCAACAAAATGTTGATGTAATTTATAGCAGCCCAGCATGTTTCTTAGGATGTGTTGCATGTTCCTAAATTAAATTAATTTACAAGAGTAAATAACATATGTACAATTCTTTCTGTGTGTGTGTGTTAAACTGCTTTTAATCTTCCACAGAAGGGCTAATACCCATTAGCAACTCTACCTTTTTGAAGCCATAAGTTACTTATTTATAAATGATCCCCAAATATCATGTCTTCCCAGTAAAAAATAATAGCCTGGAAAGACAGAAATGGTGCAGACTCAACTGTTTCTTTCTTGGTTCCATTTTGTGTTAGAATTTCTGAGAACTGCTTTTTGAAAATATTTTGAAGCAGTAGCAGAAGAATTCAAAATCTTGTTCCACTTCTCTCTACTTTTCTAGAATATTTAGACAACTGAATTAAATGTGGTCTTCAAAACTCTCCAATAGACTTCGGGACAGGGGCTATGGATCCACAGTATTTCATATGTCACTGCTAGTGATGGTCCTTCTGGAGAAAAAGCACTACCAGAGATAAAAATCTCAAACTGCTGATGCCAAAAAATACACAGATTCTGAGTAATTCTTAACATTTTCCAGATTTTTGTCACTATTTCTGCTACCTAATAGATTTCTTAAGATTTTCATTAAAATCTCACTTTCTGGCCTAAAATATTACTTAGTTCTGACTGGCTGTACTGTTTCATTTTTAAGAATCTCTTTCTGCTGTAAGACAGCCTGTCTACATGAGCAATAGAAAGGATCTATGTTCAGAGGCTACTGTCAGAACATCTTGATTTTTGTGAAAACTTAGGCAAATGAAGTAATTCTCTTCAGACAGAAGTCAAGTAATAATGATTTAGCGCTGGTAAGAATTCAAATATAGTTACTATACTGCTTGCAACTCTGACAACACTTTAAAAAATAAGTTCAAAGCAGTAATATCTGTATGTGATAAAACCAGATAAATCTGATTTTCTGTATTTACTATTCTCTGTGGCTACTTTCTAAGCATAACACCTTCTGCAACTCTTTCATGTGCACTAAAATGAACTCCATCTCTTCTAGGAGGCATAGCATGAAAACTATGCATTAAAAACATCAACAACAACAAAATTTTATCTTAACACTCTGATTTATTTATAATTTTCTCATCTGGGAGTACTGTTTGTGGTCCATCAAGATTATGCCAGGGACAAATATATCATATGACATTGTGTCAACACTACAGTAAGTTAGCTCTGCAGCCAGGTACCAGCATGATTATGCAAATAGAGGCACTATTGCCTTATCAGTCAAAACCACTGGCAGAATGCCTGGGAGACAGATTTCAATAAAGGAGATACATTCTATCTCCATGAGGCTGACATTAATAATTTATGATTAATCAGTTTATGGAAACATATTAACAACAGAAGGCTGTGGACAGCAAGATGGATTCCTTGCCTCCACTTTCCCCATTTTTTCCCCTCCTACCTGACTTAATTTTTTTTATGATTAAAAGCCACGTAGAGGACTCAGTTCTTCACAAGAAAACAGATTAGCTTCTAAAAGAACCATACAGAAGTGCTGAGCTTGGGATGAAGAGATGAGGAATCATCTGACTTCCTATAAGATCAGAGCTGTGTTGGTGTCAAATTTGCCTCTTACATCTCAACAACCAGGCCTGTGTCAGGACATCTTAATCACAGAAGATTAATTAATATCATCATTAGTATTCACACCTGGGCTTTAGCTGTGAAGTGTAAAATACCAGAAGTCTAAATAGCATATTCCAGCATAAACATCATCCATCCAAACAAAAAGAAATAAAGGCAAATTTCCCTCATGAAGAATTGCTGCAAATGTGACTTTTTCTTGGAGCATAAAATATTTAAGAAAATAATTTAAAACCTGTGATCTGAGCCACTTCTGAGCTGAGCTTCTGAAATGCTTCTGCAGCTTCTTAAAATCCAGGTGTAAAACCACTGAGCAGAGTCACCTGGAGCTTGACAGCATTAATCTCTAAGGCTAGAACAACACACACAAGTGTTGTCTCAAAAACGTTGCTCTTCCACCATAGCTCGCTTTGAAAATCTGATAAAATATTCTCTGCAGAAAGGACAGCTATAACAATGTCAGGTTCGAGCATCTAATGGGACCTTACTGGCTTCTTCTGAAATTAAGTGAGCTAATTCAGTTTTGCATGTTGCAGAGGTCATTTTTCAGAGAAGAAGAAAAGAAAGAATAAACAGAAACAAAACCAAACCAAAAGAAGAAAAAGCCCCCCAAAATTGAAATAAAAAGTAATATTCTCATAAAGACTCAGGCTGCCTGAAATTTACTAAGCACAGAGGAATATGTAATGTAATGCACATAAATTTTATATGCCACAAAGGGGTTTTCCTTTTAGCGTTTATTCTAATTTAGCATCATGATACTGCACTTTTTTTTCAAAAATCTTGTTTATTAGTTATGCACTTTCCTCAGGTGTTTTGTACCTAGCAATACACACCACTATTGAGTAACATAAGAGTGGAAGACATCAAAGTGCAAAGTGAGAGTTGAAACACAACTGTGTTAGTATCAGAACATGTGCTTCTTTATACTCCTCTGCCTTGCCATTTTAAGGTTTGAAAGCATTTATTTATACTTCTTAATTTTAACCTTCATATACATTTATTGTTATTAACCACCAGAGATACTGAGTGCCTTAAAACATGTACTAACAGAATCTGATGTAACTAAATTGAGCCACATTGCAATGCAGAATGTTTCTGGAACCCTCAGTGACAAAAGTAATTGATAAATCAACCACTAATTGACTTGAGATAATGAAGGTACTTTTAAAGTGCAGTGAGCTTGTGTCCTAATTAGCTTTGTAGAGATAGAAGAAAGATTATCTTTACTGCAAGATTTCTGGGTAAGTGATGGGTTTAAACAAATCAGATAAATATGCAATTAAAATAATTGGTAAATGGGATGGATTGTGATTTTATCTTTGTACAGAGACTTTAGACCAACATTCAAAAACCCAGAATTTTTTTTTTTACTAATTCACGCATGTATATCAACAGGAGTGATTATATAAGGTGCTGTGATTTTTTGTTGAAATTCTATATCCCTCTGTAGAGCAAATTTACAAAATGTGGCCATTTCAGAATTTCCTAAATAGCTATTTATCTTTTTGATGTAATATAATATTTTCCTGGAACCCCTTCTGCAGATAACACATTCCATGCATTTCAAGGTGATTTAATTTGTACATGACTGTCTACTCATTGTGGAGAGATCTTGCTTGTTGCTAATTCTAGGAAGGTTAAAACGAATTATAACATAAGTTTTATTGATTTTAGAAGAATAAGGTTTCAATTAATCCTTTGGAAGCCATTTGGAACTGGAGGAATATGTGCAGATACAACTTTTATGTGATTCCCACTTTGATGACTGAAAGTGTCAAGTATGCTTGCTATTATTTCTCAGTACAAGTCATTCATTTTTCTTGAAGGATCAGCTGAAAATATCTCAACTATAAATTAAAACAGACTATTTAGGACAATAAATTAAAGATTCTTTCTTAGTCCACAAAATGGATTTATTTTAGAGCAGGCTTGACTTCCAGAAAGCAACTACCTCCAGCCCATGAGAATGTGAAAGACATCAGGCTGTGCTGCTCTGGAGGAGGCCAAGTTTTCCTCTGGTCTCCATTTCCAATGTCAGAGCACGTGCTCCAAATAATTCACAACTCTGAGGGCATTTTTCATTTCCTAGTTATTCATTTCTAAGTATCCTATTCACTTTATTCTTCAATGGAAGCTGGTCTATGCTTCAAATCCTTCCAATATGCATTCTCAAATGTATGTTAAAAGCTTTGTAACAAAGAGAACAGAAATCAATTGTTTTCAAACTGGGATTTAACAAGTGGAAGTTGATTTAATTTATAAAAAGTGCAATTTAGATGGGAATTGAGAGAAAGCATTTCTGACACATGCTGTTATGCTATTGCTGTAACATATCAAAATACTGCAACCCACACCTTGCAGAGATTTTAAAAGACAGGTTTGACAAATATCTTTCAGGCATGGTTTAGTTACATTAAGCCTATTTCAAAGCCTGTAAAAGTAACAAGATGACCTAGAAATTTATTCAGGAGATCCTTTCAATCCTATAGCAATGAATACATATATGATGTATTATGTGCCATATACCAGCAGAAATTACTTTCTCACCAATATAAATCTTTCTGCTCAGTCCATAAAATAAGTCCACACAAGTGAAAGTTTCTTTTACATAAGTGCCAAAATCCTTGGATAAATATTGGACCTCTACTATAAGCTCAGCTATGGATTACGTTTAGAGCGTACAGAAATCAAATGAAGTAAAATTTAAATGCAAAAAGCCATTGCTCTTTCTGTAGCCATGTAACCCACAGCCTCAGATGACTTCAGTGCCTTCTATTAATTCCACTGTGAAGCTACAAATTTCTCTTTTATTTTATACTTTTTTACCTCTAATACTAAGTGCATTGTCTTAAGATAACTGAGGGTATTTGGCTCATACTACATATTGTAGTTCTCTGGATGTCACAATAAACTTCAAGTACTTTGAATTATCTAATTTAATAAGCTCCCAAGTACAAATTACTAACCCCATTTTCAACTGAAAGTCCAAAAAGTTTTTGTTTTTTCATTGAAATCAGAATTTCACCCAGATTATCTTTACCTTACTTTTAAGTGTTTACTGCTTCTTGTTGATCTATTTCTGTGTGAAATGTGCCTCTCTTCTCCTGTATTTTTTCTGTTTTAGCACCTTCCCACTACTTTCTGTCTCCAGTTGCCATCCCAGCACTTCCTTATCTTTACGTTGAAAAGGAAGGGAGCATTAATTGCACAAAATTGAGTTTGATTTGATTATTTGTGGAAGGTAGGAAAGGCATGTCAGTGGACTTTTTCCTCTTCCTTACTCAAAAATGGCACAACTTCTGAAGACTTTTTTTTTAATATATTTTTCAGCACTGGGAAGATAAAAACAATCATCTTTTTTTTTAGTTGGTGTTTTTTTAGAAATTCTGGTTTTTGTGTTTAGGAAATGACATTTTAGGATAGCATAAGTCATGCACCATTTTATTTATCCTTACCAAAATTGTTGTAAATTTTGCATGTCTGTATAGTAATCTTATTATTTCATATCTGTTGTACTGTACTGCAATGATGCTTTGTTTAACTAAGACTGATTAGTACTTTTTAAATCAGTGAATTTGTACTGATTTCACAAATATGAGTCAGACCTTAAAACACTACTGAAATCATTTCATTATATTGGGATTAAGTGACTTCTTCTGGGATTGTTTCTTAGTACCTCTAATTTTATAAGGCTGTCATGTCACAGCTGAAATGAAAGTAAAAGGTGGCTGTTGTAGATGGATTGAGCAATATTCTCAGTTTATCTGAGAGTTCATGTAATTACATTAATTTCTCAAAGGAATATCAATTTACCCTTGGAAGGATATAAAAATTCTGCGTAGGGGACAGCATTTTAATATGCCGAACAATTCCACATTTTAATTACCTAATTTTTCATCTTTTTTTTCTTTCATTATCTTCATAATCAGAATAATCTGGTGCTTCTTTTCCTGACTCAGTGATTGGATTAAGAGTAATATCTGAAACCTAAAGAAAGAAAGACCTAGGCAAATGGATTCTGGCAGTAGGCTAGGAGTAGTACTTTAAGGAACCAATTTTGATGTAATTTCCTTTTACTGGAAAAACTGCTCAAGCCATATTCCTGCTTTGGAATGTTACTGCCTTCCACACTGCTGTGAAAGCTTGGACATAATGTTAGCTGTGAGTAGTCATTATGATTTGCCATTGTTCTTCCTGAACATGGCATTAGCCATGTATGCATTTGTCACTTCTTTTTTTGAGTGGGGAAAATCTGAAAATCTGTAGTCCTCTGTGACTACAGAACATTGGCAGACACTTGCCTGCAAGCAGGAGTGCTGTGGACAGATGTGCAAGTTAATTGTTCTCATTTCTGTCTGCACATTGACCTGTTGCATCCTTACCCTGCAAGTGGCCAGCTCAAGGGAGCGTTACTGAAAATCAATACCTCCTATAGATAACAGCATCAGAATAAGCCATTCTGTATGCAAATGAACAGGAATATGGGTATCATGAACAGGAATATGGGTATCCTCTGTCCCTGCAAACTTCCAGCACAGGTTCAAACACCAAAGCCATTGAATATGTGATAGCAAGCCTTAAGGCCTTTAACTTAAATTACTGCACACAAGTTTGACTTTTTTATGGCTCCTTCCATCACTTAAATGAATCCAGTCATTGGTTCAGAGTGATGCTTGCCTCAGGTGGTGGTCTTTTCACTTTTAATCTATGCAACAATACACTTAATCTTAGGGACAATTAATTAGCATTGTTAGCAGTCTCTTGTCACATTACTTCTACTAATATAATTTTAAGCAGCCTATTGAGCTATTCATCATAATTTACTAAAGACTGAATGCTGAAAAAATACAGATTATTGATGTCAATTACAAATTTCCTTTTGTCTTGCTCATCTGGGATAGATTCTGTTAAAATCTTGAAAAACACCTAATCCATTGTAGGTACCCTAGTACTTACATGCCCTAGTACCTACGATATCCTACTAGTTTCTCTAGTATCTCAGCACACATATAGTGCTGCTGATTTTTAAAGAACCCATATTTCAAGTTTGTATTTCATTTCTGTATGGAGCCTACAAGTAAACAAGAATATAGAACGTGCAGGTGTAAATATCTTTTGTAAGCCCAAATGTGAACAAGTACTAAAAAAGTTGTTCTCTGACAGTTTAAAAAATCAAGTTGTTTCAAATCTGACACAGCCCTCTGAGAGACCTGGATGAACTTGAGGTTTCAGCCCACAAGAATCTCATGAAGTTCAGCATGAAGGGAGTTTATTAAAAAGAAGGAGAGCAACTTTTTATACAGCCAGATACTGTTAGATTGAGGGAGAGTAGTTTTAAAAAGAGGAGAGGTTTAGATTAGATGGCAAGAAAGAAGTCCATTACTTCAGGGAGTGGCAAAACACTGACACAGGTTATTCAGAAAAGTTGGATGGGGTCCTGAGCAACCTAATACAAGTGGCATCTCTGCCCATGGAACTTGATAATCTTAAGGTTCCTTCCAACCTAAGCCTTTCTGGGATTCTATGACAAATCAGAATTTTACTCTGTGCATGAAGAAAATCTCAGTTCTGTCAATACAGGAAAGTTCGTATTAGGAAGAAACTTGTCTGCCTTCTGGCAGCCTGGAATGCAGAGCACCTGATTCTTTTCACACATGTATTTTCTCCACCATAATTTCAGCATTTCAAGTCAGTAGACTGAATACTAGCAGAGGGAAATGTCTGTTACATACACTAAGTGTTAAGAAGTTTCTTACATTTGTATTCAAAGTGTTCAATACCACAATAATACACCTTCATCCTTTTCCATGTAATGTAGTACTCACTTTATCCCTTGTTCATGTCACACTTTCCAGCTGACTGATATGTCTAGTGAGTGTACGGGATGATTGTCAGATGGAAGCAGCATTTATTTCCTGGTGGATGTGGTGAACTGAGTACAACAAATCTTTTGCATGATCGGCGTTGACTTTCAGAGATCTGTGCAGTGAACTGCTCTATCAGTACTCCAAATTGTTCTTTTATCATCATCACCTCCTCTCTGGAATCCTGATGACCAAAGAACTCTGTCCATAATCGGTTATGTTTACAATGCATATCCAAGTAGTTGTTAAAAGCTTTCATTCATCTGCTCAAAATTTAAAATTCATGCAAGGTACATATATTCTTCTGTGAATCTGGAAACTGTGACAAGGTCTCAAGGTTAGCATTTGGGGCACACAGGTTTTTTGCTGATTTTAAGTTTGAAAGGGGACTCTCTGACCATTTAAAAATGGGTCTTGTCCAAGCCAGAGGAGAAGAATCTCCATTGTGAATCACTCCCTTGTAAGCCTAATTACAGGTAACACTTGGTTCAAACTGTACGATGCAAGCATTCTTTATGAAGCATTGGTCTTAAAGGTGTTTGCCTCCCATTTGCTGACAAACTTTCTCATTTTTCTAATGCAAAGTCAATACTAGATTGGCCTAAGGTTGTGGCCTCTTCTCCAACACCTCTATGACGTCTTCTCAGCACCAGCTGACCAAATTTCCCTGTTGCCTTACATCTGTAACTGTAAATTACAGTTTAAAGATAAAGGCCAGAGCTTTAAATCATGCAGTAAATGTCCATATTTATGACATTTTCAAGCATAATTTTCAAAAGCTGTTGAGGTAAGAAAATTTACCTTGGACAAATTCTGAATTGGAACTTTGAAATTTCTGGTTTTTTGGGTTTTTTTTCTATTTTGTAGATTTAGCTGCCTCTGACAGATTGAGACAGAAAAAAAAAAATCAGAATCATGAATAAATTTGAAGTTAGTTATAATTTCCTGTTTACTATAGGATAATGACAAGATGATGACTGAGGGCTTTTTTTAACTACTAAACTATGTGAGTGAAAGACATACAATGTTTCTCCTGTACAGGTTTATTAAATTCAGACTTCAAATCAACTGCTAAAAATTAACCACTGAAAGACCAGGTAGATATGAATGAATTCTAAAATGCTTTTTACCCAGAAGAATGATTCCTTTGTCTATATCGTCAATTAGTTCTTGTAGACTCTTTTGTCTGAGGACATCTTCTCACATTTATTCACTGATCTTTATCTGCTAATTATCTGAATGGCAGCCAAATTAGTTTGCACATGTGAATTCTACCCTCAGAAAATCAACTAGAGCACTAGCTGATACAGGATATTTCTGAACTGATTGTTGCAATTAGCTTCCTGAAATATGCCCCTTATGAAAATAGATAAAGGTTTTCAGCATCAAAAGCAAAAGTTAAAATTGTGAGTCTCTGAGATGTCTATAGATATCACAGTTCCACAGAGGGCAAAAAGAAGGAAATGCATCGCCTGAAGTGCTCTGACCCTTTTATTGATCAAATTGATCTTTTGTCTGTCTCCCTAACAGTTCATGCCAATGTATATTTTATGCTAACCAGACTACTTATCCTTTTAGGATGAAAATAAATATAAATTTTAACATATCACTGTAGCCCCTGAGGAAATAATCTGAAATATTCAATACAGTGAAGTGGTGTAATAGAGGATTATCCTCAATTTTGAAGCAGAAGTATCTACATTCATCAATACCATCTCTGTATGTAGAAAGGGGAACTTGAGATCCTCTGTCAGGAAAACCTAAACCAAAATCTGAGGAAGGAAACAATATTCTGAATCCATACACCTCCTTTACATGTTGATGTGTAATATAGCCCAACATAGAAAGGAAGGGAGGGAGCCATTCTTCTGGTCACAACAGGAAGTCCCATGTTTTGGGTTTTCCATATCAGGTGGCACATGATGGTGGCAAAATAGACAAAAATATTTTGAGTTGCAAGAAAAACGTTACTTGTCATTTGGAATAAAAGAGAAAACCAAATCAAAACAAACCCAGACAAAACCACAAAGCATAGAAAGACAAAATAGGGAAGTAAAAAGCATGACAAATATGTAACAATTTTTTATGCTTGCACTTCTTATACAAAAATTCCTCTCTGATGCTGTCAGATCCTCACTATAGCTATTATATTAGATGCTTAAATAACAACAACAGCAACAACAATAACAATAATAATTAGAAATATTATATTTGCCTCTGAACAACCTGTAGGTAATCTATATCTCTAAAGGTTCATTGAGTTGAAGGGAGTTTGGTTTGTACATTTGAATCCCATCAGAGAGGAGGTGAGATAGAAGTCTAACTAGAAAGCATTTCTGTGGGCTAATAACAAAACACATAATATTTTTTTGATACTTTATGCTAAAGTAGTTAAAATTATCTATCTGAATGGTTCTATGAGTCTTCTTGGCCACCTCATACTTTTAAATATCATCTATGATGGAAATATTTTGGGAAAATTGAGTTTTAAAATTCACATATTACCATAATTTATTCTAAATTCTGCAGCATCAAATTTCAGAAAATGTTTTTAAAAATACAGTCTTGCTCTGAGTCTTTTGTAAACAATTCTAAACTCTTGTATAGCACTTATAATTTCAGAAATTCATAGCACATTAAATAAGCTTAGCAACATTCCATGAGTCAAATAATTTTTGACACATCAGTAAAATATTTTTGTATGGGGCTATCATATGATCAGATTCCTCCAGCAGCTCAGTAGTGAGACCTGTGGTGTAGTTCAGGTTCTTAAAGTCTTTGCATAATTCTCTCTCATATTAAAACTTGTGGAGCATTTTTACATCACCGGAAAACAAAAGGAGCTTTATTCCATTCTGGGAATGCAAAAAAGTCACTGTGAATTTGTACTGGGCTGCAGCTGCAGAAGCTTTTGCCAGGAATGCTTGGTAATACATGAATTGTCTCCAGCTTGAGGAATATAAAGAGACATAATAGTCCAGTCACTAATTTTAGATGAATACAATGATGCAAAAGAAAATTTAATTTAAAAGAGTAATTCTGGGAAAAAGCATTCTGTGTTTAACCAGAAGAGCTTTGTAGGTGTCCTTTGGTGAAAAAGAACAACACAAGATTAGCAGAAGGGAATATCAAAGGAAGTATGTTGACAAACTCTTCAGAAATTAGAAATTCAAAAAAATTAGAAATTTTCCTGCTACAGAACAGGCTGACTGAAAACTCTGATTTTACACAAGTTATCCAGCATAGGAAAAATATCCACTTGTTAACAGATTAAAGTTGTGATATGATGTGCAGCAGTCATTAAAAATTCCATCAGTAAAAATGTCAGTGACATTTACTGTCTTCATTAAAGGATTGATGACTCTAGATTGAAATTAATGACCAAACTTTTTTGCCAGCTTATGGCAGTAGCTAGTGCCTAACAGAACACCCCTTATGAATAATAAAATCTTCCTACACAACCTGAACGAACATTTTGGAAGTTTATAAAATGAAGGATTGTTGCAAATAGAGCAGTTATGGTATTTCCTGCTGATTTGCTTGAATTCATTCTCTGTGTGTGTGTCACTGCTGGAAGGTCTTTGGATCTGTTGTGGTTTAACCCCAGCTGGCAACAAAATACCGCAGAGCTGCTCAGTTTCTTCCCTCTTCTGCCAGATGGATAGGACAAGAACTGGAAAGAAAAGGAAACCTCATGGGTTAAGATACAAACAGACTAATAATTATAATAAAATGAAATATAAGAGTAGCAACAATAATATGGTCTTGGCCATTTCAGAGGTCTCTTTAATAACAATAATAATAGTGACAACAATAATAATAAAAAGGAGAGAGGCATAAAACCCAAGAAAAACAAGCAATACACAGTGCAGTTGGTCCTGGAGAATTAGTTTCTGTGCTGAGATTGACATTTTATGGCATGGAACTTGTCTCTGTCTAGTTCAGATCAGCTGTCCTGGCTGTGCTCCTTCAGAGCTTCTTGCACACCTCCTCACCGACAGAGCATGGGAATCATTCCTAAGATTGATTACTGAATATTTAGTTTCTCAAGCAAATGAACAGGCTTTTTGTTCATATTGTTGTCACATCTATAGTCTTTTTTTTTATTACATTTGTCAATTCCAGTAATACACATCCAAAAAATACACCTTTGTTTCTCAGAATCCAGCTAAAGCTTATTCAAACAGCAATAGCTAGAAGCAATTATTTTTTTTAAGCTACCTGATAGTAGTTAATAATAGTAATTAATTTGAAGTAGTATGGAGCCTGCAAAAAATATTTAATTGGGGTTTTGCTTTAGCTTCAGCTATAGCTAAAGGAAACCAAGTAGATAGTACTGGCTATAAATGCTTTGCTTGTAGCCCTAAAAAGTATTCTATTGTAAAAATATGTGGGTGACTGATTTCCTTTGCTTCAGAATAAAAACCAAAAAAAACCCAAACATTTTTGACCAATTCTGAACACATACTGAAAATTTTGCTGTGGTTCAGAAACATTTTTCTGCCCAGAACATCTCACTATTTTGCCTGCCCTAATTGAAGCAGACATTTTTCAGAAGGTTCACCTCTTCTTCCTGTATCCCACTTTAACAGAGGCCTTATTTTAAATACATTCTCTTCTGGTATTCATATGCTTTTCCCACTCTTGGTTCTCATGTCAAAAATTTGAGGGAATACAGTGTGTGGGGTCACTAGGAAGTCGATCTCTAATTCCAATAATTTTGTCATTCCTGTGCTATCTATCTACCTACATTTTCAGTTTACTACCATTTGCTTTTGTTGGAGGGAGTCTAGAACAGGTACAGAGGACAATAATCAGACAAACATCTCAAAGCCAAAAAAATACAGATTATTTAAAATGATAAATGACTGTGTAATAGAGAGAAAAGACAGCAAATATTAAGGCAAAAGACATAGGTTTCACACTTTTTCATTTTGCAAAATCCCAAGAATGTTACAAGTCAGTAATTTAGAACATGAAAAATACTAAAACATACCTCTGTGCATCTCTAATTCCTTACTGGACTCTCAAAATCTAGTAAAGAACTCTGACAATTTTACTGCATATACACATATATACACTAAAAATGGAGCAGAGCGACAAAGACCTCAGACACATAAGAAAAATTACTAAAAAATGTATTTTAAAAAAGAAATTTAAAATAGAATTTTATGCAAAACCATGGGTTGAAATGGGACATCCTGACTCTACTTCCCATTATGTTTTTCACATATAAGCAAGTCACACAGAGTAGATAGCACATATTAACTTCATTTCTGTTTTTGCCTCATAAAAATTTATTTCTGTACACTGATGCCAAGATTCTCTGAAAGTGAATCAGTAACAAAGCCAGTAAAAAGATTTCCTGCCATTCAGTCTTTTGTACTCTCCACTGGACCATGTTGACTTAATGATTAGTCAAGCAGCTAAGTACCTCTCTGAGATGATGAGGATCTGTCTGCCGCAAGCTGATTCCAATAAATATGTGAAATCTGTTCTAGCTGCAGACAAACCTACAAAATCATTTTGTGTGATGAATAGCTCTAGGAGGAGTGACAAAGGATGACTAAATACTTCTAGGTTATCTGAAAAAAATCAAACCCAGTTTTCTTTCAGAAGGTTTCAGAAGTACTAATTGTTTTCCTGACACCACACACATTCAAGCACATACCTGAACAGTTTATGGGCTTACTTATGAAAAAGCATTTCTAACAGACACTGACAGCTGGCGGCTGACATAGCCTCCCTAATTCTTCACACGTAGCTGAATTTGACACCACCTTTTGGAAGAAATGTATGACAGTTTAAAATAAAAGTAATCTTTCAACAGCTCGAAAGGCTTCTTTTCTTTTCTCCTTGAGACAGACTGTGAAAAGAGGTAATGACAAAAAGAATTAATTTAAATCCTTCTAAAATTTCATCAGTTTAGCTATCCAAAATGTGCACCATCAGAACGCCTGAAGGGTAGTTATCTTCCTCCAAAATCAATTTAAATAGCTTACTTGAAGCTGCTCAACTGTGGATATTTCTCTTGTTTATCAGTGCTTTGGGTATATACAAGCAATTTATTTATTTACTGAGGAGAGACATTCTTCAGGCTCTTAGCAACAAGTATATCCATTTTACAGTTCATATCCTTCAGAACCTGGATTTGTTTCAGGATGTTTTAATACTTTAATGAAAAAAGATTATTTTTTTAGGAAAGAAAAATAAGGGTAAGTTTTCAGTTGGTACTCTCTTCCCTTTATTAATTCAAGAATGCAGAAGAAATGGGCTATTTAGTTAGTTGTTATAGCTAGGGACTTCTACTGAGAGCTTTATCTACAAGCACTGCTATGAAAAAAAGAATGAAACTGCTCTGACTAGGGGAGTTAATAAGCAGCCACAGACAAAGAGGTGTGTCTGAGTGCAGCATTAGAAAGAGGAAAGTCTAACTAGGCAAGTTCAAAACATAAACGTTCCAGACACGTACAGATTTTGTGAGTGTGGGCATTCCTGTAATGGACAAAATATTAACATTTCTCTTTATGATTTTGCTCAGCTCTTTCAAATGAAGTATACTATGCAAGCTCCTTCTGTATACTATGCAAGCTCCTTCTGTGATGTTAAAGAGTTTCCATCTATTTTTGAACTTGGTTTAAACAAATTCCTTTTATATATGAGGTTTTTTGAAACTGATCCTAGACATTGAAACTTTCCCAGCTGCTAAGGAATCCCTGAGCTCCCAGGTATTGATTAGATGGTGGTAATAGCAATGTCAGCTAGGCTAAGTGAACCTAAGTACTTTGCCATATAGAGAAACATAAAATTAATTCAGGCACCATGCCCTGAACCTCAGTCTGGTGGAAATTCAAAGCCTTCTTTCTGGAGCAATCCCAGTAAGGAATAACCTTGTCCCAAACATCACCATTCTTGTGTAACTGGTCTTCCCTGGTGTCATCAGTGGTGATTTCCAACTCTGAACTGAATCATTTTCCCTTTTGCTTTGCTTCCACTGCTTATGACTCCTCCATCACTCCCACTGACATCTCCATGAGACCGTCAGTTGGAAAAGAACTCTTCCTAGGCCCTTTCCCAAGACTATTGACAGCACATCCAGACAAAGCACCACAATGCCACTAGGGCTATTTGTGGTTTTGTTGGTTTGTTTTTTTTAAGAGAAGGCTTTTTTCATTTTTAAAGCAATCTCTCTCTCTAGAACCTAACTCTGTTATCAAATCAAAGTCCATATCTGTATTCTCAGGGTGACCCATCATGTCTATGTTCATAAAACATTTTAGGAGCTTAAGGTTTTAAACGGGCTTTGATACTTAAGCACCTTTTAATCCTCAAGGCAATTTATGCACAAACATCTTTAAGGAGATAAAAATGGCTTTGTTTCTTAAATGACACACATTTAAGCCTTCTCACTCTTCAATCTTTTGAAGTGGTTTATGTATTAAAATCACTAATACCAGTATTGCTACTTAGTCGGTCTCTGGCCTTGGACACACCACTTTCTCTGCATATCTGTTTGTCTGCCTCTGATATGGAAATAAGAACACTGTAACTACTGTTGTTCATAACCAGTTACTGCCTGAACAGGAATTTAAATATGGAAGAAAAAAAGAGCATAAAAGTACTTGTCGTTGCTATTAAATACCAGACTATTAGCGGTCATTAGATCAGTACTGAGAAATGAAGTTGCCAAGATTAAGCCTATGCCTACTTTTGGAAAGATGATCACTTTTACATGTAGTTGAAAAGTTTTTTCCAGGTTTAACCCTGCTATGGAAGAAACCACCTAACCACCTGATTTTTTTTTTTATTTTACTATTATTATATTAGTATTAATCTCTTTGATTTTTTTTTCATTGTCTGCCTTTCTTTTGAGATAGTAACATGACAGGAAAGTACTTTTTTTAGCACAAGAACATATCACTGATCTATGTCAAGGACAGTATCATTATTTTGAAAACAGACTAAGATACTTTTCTAAGTGTTTTGTAGCTGGTTTTTCCTAGAAAAAATTTAGTAGAATTTGGGATGCAAAATAAAGGGATAAAGTTCTGATTTTTTTAAGGTTATACCGAGAAAAGATTGACACTTCATTCAATAACCTTTTGAGAAAGAGAGAGAAGTTATAGATGATGTAATGCTGAGAGACAGATGAAATTACTTTGGGTAATCAAAGTAAAAATTGCTGCCTGACAGAATCTGAGAGGCAAGACCCTTTTTTTTCTGAGATACCTAATGGGTTTTTACAGTGTTATAGCATTTGAGGTTTATGTTTTATGATATTCACCAAGTGACAGTCTGACCCTCTTCTCCCCTAAGATGTTATCACTTCTCTGTGTCAAAGTAATTCTGTTGCTGTCTTACCAGAGATGAACTCATGAATCAGTGTTGTGGACAGGGGTGGCAGCCCAGATAGCACTCTGCGAAATCTATAAATCCTTTAAGAGCGACTATTTTTCTGCTGCCAGTGGTTATTATTGTGTCACAATCAGGCAATTGCATGCTGAAATTTTGGGTGGCCTGGATTTGAGTGCTAAAAGAAGAAAAGCTACCAGGACATTATGGTATCAGCATGTTTTATGATATGAAATGTAGGCAGTAAAGTCCACCTATCTTTGTATGCTCTTTCTACTTGGTAATAAGCACTAGAGTATATTTTCTCTAAATTGTAGTCTTTTATAATATCTAGCAGCAGTTATCATAAAGTTTTAAGAACTAAATCTGTATTTCTTTTTGTCCACATGCCTTGCCTTAACCATGGGTTCACATGCAACTTGGTAACTTTCAGTAACTATGCCACACTGTATCCAGATCATTTCACACATAAACCTCCCCAACGTCTGCACGCTTAAGATTCAGGTCAGTCAATAGTCCTCATGGTCTCCCTTGTGCAAGAGTGAGCAATCAAAATCATGCAATGAGTTATCCACTGTCACATGCTCTGACTCTGGATAGGCATACAGGGTCAATGGGTAAAGGTTTATTAGGACAGATACATTCCAGCATTTGATACAGCCACTGATGACATAAAGACTGGAAAGCTGATGTACAAATAAGTAGAAATTAAGTACTTTGTTTTATACAAAAAATCTCTTTGAATGCACTGATTCAAGGGTCTTTGAATGCACAGAAAAGGTTGCTGAGTCCTAAGCCAAATAGTTACAGTCTCTGACCACTCTTCTGGATGGGTTACACCACTATTTCCATCATTTTGAATGTCTGTTCTTGACCTACAACTGCTCATCATTTAAAAGACCATCTCATAGAAAGGCTCCTTGAACTTTTGCCAACTTTGGACTGTTCCATATTAAAATTGAATGGATCATGAAGAGATGCAAAAAGCACATGTCATTTTCTTTTCATGACAAAATCAAGCAAATCTGAAAAACACCCAGAGAGGCATAATATAATCTTGTTTTGTGTTTTAATTAGAAAGGTTGACTATAATCAGCAGAAGAGCACTAAAAAAATATTTTCAGTCAAACTGCCTTCTTTTTTTTTACTCTCAGTTAGCAGAGAGTTACTAGTAGTTGAAAGAAGCTGGAAGAAAAATGACGTGTGTGAAGATTCAGACCAGGCCCTGTATTTATTCCTCACAGCTCCTTAGGTAAAAAAAGATGCAATACAAATTTTTTTGTGTTTAAGATTAGCTGATATGAACATTTATAAACTATCTGTGTGAGAGATTTTGTAATGTTTGGTAGATTCAAAGATAAAATAGGATTTTTAGAAATTGGCACTGCCCAATGAACTGCTCAGTGACTTTAACACTCAGATGTTAATATGTTAATCTTTTGTTTACAAGAACTTTGCATCAGGAATTTATAGAGTGCATTTGTTTCAGAAAGGAAATTAGTTAATCTCTTTGAATGATCTATATGTTTCTCCTTTGGCTATTTGGCATCAGATGCAAAAAATAAAAAGAAGGGAAAGATGAGAAATTCTACCGAGGGAGAGTAAATAATGCTGCAAATAACCCTGCTGATAAATTAGCTCAGAGAGAACAGTCCCACTCCTTGACTCTTTTAGTGATGTTTTCTGGGGTGCAAAATTTCGGGGCAAAGTTTGGAACTTTTTTGTTTGTTTGTATCCTCTGAAAATTTTCAGGTATCCACTACGTAAGGCTGATGAAACATGATGGAATAATGGGTTTGTTAACTATTTTTCCATCATGTTTAATCATGTTTCAGTTTTAACAGTGGTTAACCATTGCTAAACTTTGTTGATCAGTTTTACTTTGCCTATAGTATTTTTTTTTAAATACATAATGCTAGAGAATTTAGTCTCTAAGGCCTTTATTGAGTAATGGAGAGTGAGAGATGAGATTCTCCCTGTTGAAACTACTTTTCTTGACAGGATGAATTTGTAAATAAAATACTGTACGTCAAGAGATCACTTTCAGTGACATGAACATTTTTAATAATTTCAAAAGTCATAGCATTTCACTTCTTCAGTTCTCAGCATTTAACTTAATCTTTACTCATAAATTATTACAATATATGATTACACTTGAAATTATTGTAGAAATAAGGATATGATGCATCACTTCGGGTCACCACTTATATTATCTGGTGCTAGCTCTTGTTCAAAATCTAAACAATGTAAAATAAGGGAAGGCAGGAAGATGCTGATGTGTGAGTACAGAGGACAGTTTTGGTCATCTTCTGTAGAAACCACCAGTAACTGTGATGTAGAGCCTGCTACTTCAGCAGTGAAGCTGAAAGCCTCTGAAATTGCCAGACTTTATTCAGTCCTTCTGAAAGCATGCCAGTGTGTGCAAGAATATTAGTTCTAGCACTGAGCAAGATAGAGTGAAAAACAAGCTTAGCTTCTGGTCTTAAGAGTGATAGCAGTAGGGCAGATGCTGCAATCAAGCACAGTTCCATAAAAATCACTACCTAATTCAATTTCTCAGATATTAAAGATATGGAAAATTTCTAGGATACCATGCATAACTAATGTTTATGAAAAAAATTGATTCCTAGCAGCCTAGAGAAGAGTGCTGGGTACCACAGGTGGTACCTTCTGGGAGCAAAGGTAGTCTAATCAGCAAAGCAAATTCTGATGTAGAAAATCAAAATTAAATTCTTTAGTGCTAGGTTTGGACTGGATGTATTGGAAACTAAAATTTCCTTTGAGTGACAAAAGTTCTGAGAAAAATAAGATCAGATTTTGTCTTTATGTACAGACTGTAATACTGCAATTAAATATCATTATTCCTTAAGGGATCAAATACAGTGATACCTGCATGTGTGCAAGTATGGGTGCTGGTGTGCTTACACAAATGTTATGTGCATGCACACACACACATTAATATCAAGGTGGTTTGTACCATGATAACTGATTCAGCTTCTGTGATGGCAATAATTTGAGTACTTTGGAAAAAAAGGTAACTTAAAGACTGCTAAACCTATAATAATCATCAGTGTGTAAATGGAAAGAAATTTCTGCTTGATGACAGCATAGAATCCAAGCCTTGTAAGAGAGGAAATAATGTAATCTCTCTCTCTTTTCTCCACTCTTCAATTTTTTTATGAAGTGATATCTTCAACCCTTGAATCCAATTAGGGGTGACACAGCTGACAACTAATAAAGTACTGCTGGGGTGGCTCTGTGTCTGAGTGAGGTGAAAGCTTGTATTTCTCTTTCTCTACATACATGAATCTTGCCACACTGAGAATTATTCATTGCTGATAAAAAATAATAAATATCAAAAGGCCAGAAGAGTTCTCTGCAATAGGTTAGTAATTTCTGCACAGTAATTACAAACTAGGCTTTTTCCATGTGATAGGAAATTAAACAGAATGAGAATTCACTACTTTTCTTAAAGGTCAGGGAGAAAAAAAGGAAAGACTTGTATCTTCTGCTGTGTAATTTTAAAATATTTTAGGATCTAGTAAAAATGTTTTCCCTAGTAAAAATAGGGAAAACATAGCAGATATTAAAAGCACAGCAGCATCTGTCTGAAATGAATAATTTGTTGGAAAGTCCTTTAGAAAGAGAACCTTTGAAAGGCTGTTGCACAGTTCATACAGAAGGTTCAGAAGGTTTGTTTAGGATTCACCCTAGAAGTGCTTCTCACTCAGCACCCTTCAATTAAATACTTTTTATATTCATTCAAGGGTGAGGGTGGTGTGTATTTTGCAAATATCATAATTTATGGACCTTTTTTTTAAAGTTCAGGTCAGGCCATAGAGTGAGAGTGAGGATACAGAATGCTTGTGCACTCTCCTCTCTGCCACACGCTCGTAAAAGGAGACAGAGTGGACTTGGTCTCAAAAAAAAAAAAAAGAAAAAGAAAAAGAGTGACATGAGCGGAGGCTGGGTAGGAAACACAGTTTGCAACTGCAATTGAAAGTAATCAGAAGATTGAAATTCTGCTGTTTCTTTGTCAGCAGTACCCTTCAGAAAGCCAGGTTTATAGAGCACCTTTCTGTCTGGCTTTCTGAAAGGAGTATCTCCTTGGGTTGAACAATGCAAAGTGATGACTTTAGGATTATCTGTGACCCTAAGGCTTTGTTCTGTTTTCATTCTAACACACCATCAAACTCCATGAAATATTTATAAATGCAAAAACTTCCAAATGATGTTCTATTTATAACAGTAATAAAATGACATCTGTCTAAGTACATTTCCTCTAAATTTTTGTGTCATACACCCTGGCTATGATAAATTAAAGAGAACTCCACAACTCATGGGAAACAATGAATGATGTTCAGCTGAATAACAGTTCAGATTACTTAAAATATTTCTTTCCCTTGTTTTATTTTGGGGCACTCCTCTGCAAGTGAAATTGTATTTTGATTTTTGCTGCTTCTCTCTGCTTGTTAAACCTTCTATTTATTTTATAGTCTTTGAACCTTTCTTTTGTTTTGTTTTCATATATCAACTCTATAAACGTGATTCAATTATTTCCTGTAAGGGTGTAATGAATAATGCATTTCTCTGGGTTTTGGAATACTTCATAGTCTCCAAATATGAGGTGAGTTAAACTGGAAGTATACCAGTTTTAGCAGTAGTCAGCTACCAGTGGAAAACAAAACAAACTTCTAGACTAATAGGGTGGGACAGGATGCTTGTAAATCCTTCTTTTGAGATTAACTTCTGCCTCACAGACCCCTAGATGCTTGTGGTCCTAGTGACTATTGACTTTTTCTGAAATTCCCTGGAGACCAAATTGCATTGCTAAAGCACAGATGTACAGTCTATTAATTGCAAATTTCTCCTTTCTGGATTGCCAAAATACATGTTAGTTTGGAAGCTGTGGTATGAATTTGATTGTAGTGCTAAAACTAGTGAACCAGAAAAACTAATGTGTTTGCAGTTACAAATCCCAAAGTTTTCCAAGGTAGGAGCAGTCACAATTTACCAAGTATATCAAAGGAGAGAGAGAGAGAGAGAGAGAGAGAGAATATTCAGTGTCAAGCACAATATGCTTTTTATTTTAGATGAAATAAAATCATAAATCTTTTAGCATAAATCTTATTATCTGAGAGGAACAGCACAGTGGCAAATTTTCAACAGAGCCTGGATCGTTAAACTTTACAATATGTTTACAAATATCACTAAAGAGATAATTGCCAAGAACATTAAGACCAAAAATGAAAAGACTTTTGGATATGCCTGTTGTAGTTAATGCTTTGAACCACAATGTAGATAACTGCAGTTTGATTTCTTGTCCTCATCCTAAGGAACAATATCCCATAGTGACAGGACTAACATCTAAAATTGACTAATTTTAGATTGAATAATTGGCTGTTATACTCTCTAGGATATCTCATTTCAAAATGTTGATGTTTGAGCAGCCATATTGCCAAGTGAGTAAAATGAGAAGCAATTGTAATTCCCCATGAAGTTGTATAGGATAAGGAAAAGCTGCAGGATTTTGCCAAGTGCTCCTTAATGCTTGCTCCCAATACACACAGAAACTCCACTAGCTTATAGAAGGCTTCAGCTTGGAAAGAGATTCAAATTAAACCAAGGACTGCATTTTGGTTTTAGTCAGAAAGCAGGACATGCTGATGGAAATGACTATCAAGATTCATCAAGCCCTACCAGAAAGCTGAGAATGCTTTTTAGCTCCCAGGTTTTTTTAATAGAATAGCAATAGGTTTTGTTAGAGACCATTTATAGCAAGGCCAAAAAGAAAAAGAAAACTCTGAAGTGCTATACACCCTTAGGAACACAACTGAGTTATCCCTATATTGTCTCAATTTCTTCTCACAAGATACTATAGACTGTATATTCATTAGCACATGTCTTTTATGGTAATTTTATTCACAAGCAGAAGCAAGCAATAGTTAAACTGGCAAACAGTGTTTTTAGTTTGCTTCTGCTCTGGCAGCTTTCCATGCCAGAACAAACCTTTTTGAACTCAGTGACAGGAAAGTAAACATCTGAAAAACTGGTTTCCAACAAAGCCACTGTTATCCCCCCTAATGGACCACTGTCCCATATTGTACAAACAAGAGCTGTTCTTCAGCTTTTCAGGAGCTGGCTTTATACAGGGTTGCACACACAAGATGATTAATGTCCATGAGTCCATGTCAACCTGCTTTCTATTTGATATGGCTTAGAAATCACGGAACCTCACAGTAATTTTAGTTCAGAGTTAGACACGACTAAAATATTAGCCCAGACTAAGATATTTTATGTGACCTTCTCATTGTTGCTGGGCTTATACAATCTGCCTCAAAACCTGACTTTGGCAATTAGGTCTTTATAATGACAGAGTCCGTGATAAACACAGTAGCACTATTTCAGATATGCAAAGTTTCTGTTTGCAGAGATCACTAAATGGCTATAAATCTGCTAACTGTACTCTTTGTGGTCTGGAAATTCTGTAACACTGAACAAATAAAATTATCATTTGAAGTTGGCCATTCTTCCTATTGCATAAGGATAACGAACACACATGCTGTCTCTGAAAGATGTTATATAGTGATAGTTCTTTGAAGATAGTTTTGGAGAAATTGTACTATTTCACTCATTGCTTATTACTCAAAAGGTCACTGAGATTGTTTATTTGACCTGACAGAATATATTAACCTGTGGGTTTCTAGCATCAGTGAATTTTTTTTTCCATCTATGACTTTCTCTATAGCAATAAGAGAAAAGGAAAAATAATTGTGATTAAGTTAAGGTATTTCTTTTTTGAAATATTGTTCAAGCCTGAAGGAGATATAGGAATTATTTAAAAAAATTAAATCCAAGTGTTCGAGTCACCTGTTGTGAGTCTTCCTATTTCAAGAGGTTTCTTGCAGTAAGAACAATTTCAGGTCAATACCAAAAATAAGTTCATAAAATCTTTAGAAGCACTTCCAGGGAATTTACTGTCCTCTGATATTTGCCCAGTGCTACTTGCAAAGGCCCATTTACAGGTCAGTCTTAACACCAAGAGCTTGCCAGGTCTGCCTTAATTTTTTCACTGCTGGTGTTGACATCTGCTACTAAAAACCAATAAGAACAGTACATATTTAGCACTTCCAAATCAGTGTTTTGCTCAAAAAAATCAAAAACACTACACCTCCACATTTCCTTTTCCTGGTGATTGTTGCCTATGCAACACGCAGAGAATAGGCTTTCAGCAGCAGCTTTTTCTGGTGAATTATCAAATTCATTTTATTAATAGAAAATTCTGCTAAAGAAACTCACTCCCTCTGACCTCCTACAAAGTGTAATGTGTTAGTCCTAATCGGGGTAACAGAAACTCTTAAGCTTTGTCCTGTATATATTAATGCTAATGAAATTCAACAAATGGCTGGTTTCAGGGAAGGCAATGAAAGCAGAGGAGAGGGCAATGGCAGTAATGAGCCTGTAATTATTTGTAGAAATAAAGGCGAGTGAGTTCTTGCCCAGGAAAGAAATCTCGTGTAAAGACAATACTAATATAAATGGTAAGACTACATGCAATGTTTTTCAAAGTTGTGTAAGGAAGAAAGGAGATTAAAAGAGGACTTAACAAAAGCTGAAGCAGCTGTTATTTATGAGTTAAGAGCATTAACAGAGTCAGTACATCATCTGTGCTATCACCAATCTTTAATGTAATGAAATATAAACTTTGTCTCATTCAATATCACACAAGAGCCTCTCTATCTCTAGTGTACTCTATCTACTGCAGTAAGAAAAAAATTTCCTTCATACTTTCAAAAAAAAGCTATGCTCTCAAGTACCTCCTTTTTCTTTTGCCAAGGTAGAAGTACTGGTAATGTTCTGTTAAAATAATTCCTAGCCAAGGCATGATGTTGCTTATTATTGTATTTTATTGCAGTACGCTATGATTTTTAATTACCTATGTATCTAAGGTGATGTCTCTAAACTGCAATGGCGAGGTCTCAAGATACATCAGTTTCAAAAGAAGTGCTGGCAAACAACTTCCAGTATTGCAGTTAGTATTCCATCTATGTATATTCTAACCTGAGCCCTCACAAAGGTCTAACGTTTTTCTTTTTCTCCTTTTTTTTTTTTTTCCTTTAATGCAATCTCTGCATTGTTGTACCATTATGTGTCATGTCACTTTGACTCTTTTCTGGCTGAGAGAGCTAAAACGAGCTTCTATTAAAGTTAGGTTAATGCCACTCCTCATCAGCCATTGCTGTGAAACGATGCAAGGCTAACACCTCCTCTTCCAAGCTAAGGTCACTGCCAAGAGCAATGAGATTTTTTTGTACCAAAAGCATAACTGACATTTTTTCCCACTTTTCAACATTTCCAGCTGAGAGTGAAAAGGGGTTTTCACAAATGAAATAAACCATCTGCTTTCTCCACTTGTACCTTTTCATTCAAAAGGGACACCAGATATATTCTGCTTGCTTTGAAGTCTGTGTAGTAGAGCAAATGGGGAAAGGAGGTGAGTGAGACTGGCTGGCAACCATAATCTCTTATTTTTTTTCCTATAAGAGTCTGTCTTGTCTATCTTCAGAATTAACAGATATTCTTGATTTAATTACATCCATCTCTGTAAAAATATCAACAGGAGAGTACAGCTTAAAGTAGGCAATGACTTTTCTCGCTTTAAGTATTTTCATACATAGTCATTCCTTCCATATCACCTTCTTCCCAGGGATTTTGGAGAACATTTTAAAACTGGGCGGGATTCTAATCTGACTGGCTGTATATCCCAGATTTGCATACAAGTCAACAGAAGAAAAAAAGAGAATTTGGACCAACAGTAAAAGTACCTGTGGGTTTGATATCTTTAAGCAGAAGTCTCTGTCCCTTCCTTTGACTGCTTATGCAGATGGAAGCTGATGGTGTGATTCTCACCTTTAACCCCTCTTTTGAATGCAAATAGATGTCATCAGGTGTGTTGAGAAGGTGGTGCAAAATGCTTATGGAAAGCTTTTGTATGTTCACCTCTTTGGTGATTTTGAAGAGGACACATACCTTATTTTGGCACACAATATCTTCCTGTCCTGAGCTGAACTTTGCTTGAAACTGAGTAGAGGGCACCTTCCCAAATGACCACCATTTACTCAGGTCTGTAAGGCTCCTCTTAAATGCTGCTCATTATCTTAGTTTCCCAGTAGAATTAAAATCTATAGGGCTGTAAGAAATGGTGCTGGTGTAAGGGGTCAGAGAATTACTTGTTACAAAGTAAAACACTAAAATACAAAATCACTTCAAGCCAAAAAATTCACACTTCTTTCCTTATGACATTGCATTTTTTCTTTTTCCACCCAGACTGTTCCCAAGAATTGAACAACCCTTTTTAGTGTAACTCCCCCTGTTTAAATAATGAGCATGACATTCCATACCCCTTTGGTCAGTTCAGGTAAGCTGTCCTTCATATGCTCTCTCCCAAGTGTTTTGTGCAGCTCTTCACTGTCAGAGAATGAGACATTTGAAAGCCCTTGACTTCAATAGCAACAGCCAAAACATCAGTGTGTTAATAATACTATTCTCATACTTAATCCAAACTACATCACTGTACCTGTTACTAAGAAGTAAATGTACTCTGTCCCAGCCAAAACCAGGAGATGGTTTCTACTCCTTCTTCCATCCCATTTGGGTCTTGTATGACCTTTCCTGACCTTTAACAGATATAGACACAGAGATATGGTCTATGGACCATCCCTCTAAAAGCCCATTGAGCTCATTGGCAGGCAGAGGTTCATCCACCTCCAGGACAGCAGAGCTCCATTATGTGTTGCGGTGAATTGGGAAGGCAAATGCTATCACTCTGAATGTTGCCTCTTCTTCCAGCTGTATTTACTTATGTCCTATGGTATGGAACATCCCCACGGTCAGTTGGGTCATGTGCATGTGCTCATGAACCCCACAATGCCTCACCAGTGGGGCAGCAGAAAGCAGAAAAGGCTTTGGTTCTCTGTGAGCCCTACTCAGCAAGAACAAAAACTTCTCTACATTATCAGCCCTGTTTTCACTGTAAATCAAAAACACGGCCTCATACTAGCTACTATGAAGACAATTAATCCTACTGCAACCAAAACCAGAACAGAGGTTAACAAGGATGAGCCTGGCTTTTCCTCTGCCGTAATTATCCACTGACCTGGTTTCTAAAAATAATGCTCTTCACCTTAGAGCATTTGTCACAAAAATTGGTGCTGGTAACTGCAGCTCTAGCTTATGCAGGCTAGAAGATATATTTTAATATTAAAGTCCTGCAATTTTCAATGGTCTTGAGTTCATAAAAAAGAAAACCAAACCAAATGAAAACAAACAGTAAACCCCCCACCACCGTTTTTGGCACTTATATGAGAAAGTAGTAAGAAAGGCAATGTGATTACAGTAGATTCTCCTTCCTTAAGAGGGAAGATGTTATTCCTCTTGTAGCTGTGCACACTGGAACAGAAGCAGAAATCTCTGTAAAGTCAGGCTAAAGATAGCAGCCAGGTTGAGCTTGTGCCAATCTGGAGACTATGTGAACAGACTACAGAAGCAATAAAAGGCCCCAGCACACATGCTTAATTCATACACTTGGGCGTGATTCCACATTACTCAGTGTGTGTTTAAATTATACCTGAACTGTAGTAGATGGTCTATAAATTGTGAACAAGAAATTCAATGCGTGGAGAAGTCAAAATCAATTAAATATTAGATCTATTGGGGAAAACGAGGATATCACTGAAAGAATCTTCCTAAATAGTCAGCCAAAGTGTTTTGGACAAATTCTCAGAAGTGGTTGGATGGTATTTATGGGGTGAAAATAACAAAAATTGTGGGGTGAAAAGAAAATAACAAAAATAAAACCAGAGAAGTTTTAATTAATGGGATCCTCATTGCATCAGTAAATGGCAATTTTTTGTATAAGAGAAAGAGCCTGCTAAAATGAGGCAGAGTAATTACAGGACTGTAAATTCTTATTATATTCTATATGTTCTATGTCAGGGGAGATTTAGAAGAAAGTTTGCATTCATTTATTTTTGTTTGATTTAAGAAGCTGTTTGATGACTGCTTGGTTGTACCAGGGTGTCTGGGTGTAGTAATTTTCAGACATTATATATTGGCAGAGAAGGATGCCAGTTCTACTGACATCATGTTTGGGTTTTATGGTTGTTACTATATTCTAAGGAATACATCAATTTTCCTTTAAAAGACCTGAGCTTATGATCATTACTATTGCAATTTCAATAATAATAGAATACTCTGGATGAAAGCTTCCTGTGATTAGCCTGAACAAGACACTGAATTGGCATTTCTGTACTTCCACAAAAGAAGCAGGATTTTTTGTTCTGTAGTAACCAGAGACTGCTGACAGTGACCAGAAACAGCAATCATCTCAAAACTGTGCCTGCTAATAACTGCCAGAAAAGCCTTTCAAAGTTCAGAAGGATGGTTCAAACTCTAGTTCTGGAATTATAATTTTTCTGACGGTTTAGTTTCTAATCGTGACTTGGATGAGCCAAAAGCATAAATTTCATTTACCTCAGATGAATGTTTTCGTACCTTCCTTCTCAGTACAAAGGTGCCCACGAGACAGCCCTCCCTTGGTGATAATTCTTCTGGTAACTCCTGAAGGTTAGGAGGTATGAGTTTGCAGAGCTCAGGTTAGTCCTTCCTCCTGAATGAAATCCTGACACAACACTGCAAAGCCACATCCACAGTGAATACTGAGGGGCATGTGAGCTGCCATCAGCTGTATTGTATCCCTGCCTGCATATGCAAAATGCCTTTGTTTTTTTTCTCAGTTACTATCTACCATCGAAAGATGCCTTTAGGTTAACAAAGGAATTAATATATCAAGTGAAAGATGTATCATTACACTTACAAAAACATAAAAAACCCTTGAAACATATACAGTACAAATCATAGCATTTCATCTGTTTATAAAACTAAACATTTCATTGATCTTAGGTCAAATGCAACTGGGGGTCTCTTTTCACTGAGGGCAGAGAAAAATATAATATCTAAACAAGCACTTCCTGCCTTCCAGTTGCAAATCTATTCCTTAATATCCTTGGCAAGTGCCTCTTGAAGGAAGGAGATTATTGAAGGAAAATGTGATATCCATGAAGCAAGGCTGCCTTTAAACAGATAACTTTTTTATATTAATTTGGTTCGATTCTAAAAACTGTGGAGACCATTCTCAGACAGGGACAAGTTTTCTAAGTAGGCTAAGATGGCACCTAATTAAAGAATAGAGTTACTGAAAAAGAAAAATCTAGAGTGCTCCTTCCAGGTCTAATGTCTATAAATAATTTCAGTAGTGAATGTTTATATAGCAGTTTGAACATGTAAAGTGCTTTTCAAGCAGCATTGTTGGTTATTTAGCATATACAGTAGAATAGCAGACTTTTCAAAGAGAATATATTTGAAATTTAACAACTTCAAAAATGTTTAAAGGAAAAAGAGGATACCATACTAAAGGATACTAAAGAGGATACCATACCATACTTCCTCAAAAGGAAAAAAATGACAATCATAATTTTCTTAAGAAAAGATTGGCTATTAAGTCTAGGGGAACTCTAAATAATTTTTTCATTATTTATTTAGAAATGAGCAATGCAGTTTTGAAAATATAGAGAATATATGGGCCTCTTCTCTGTAAAATATTTTCAAATACTATATTGCTTTTCCTCAGTGAGACCTTAGATATTCTGTGTTGTGCAGAAACCAGGAATCACCTGCTACAGGAGAATTTCAATAGGTAGAATGTTACTATTGGAGTGATGGCATGGATAAATATTTACATTTCATTAATCACAACAAAATTTTTTATGAGCTGGGATACATTTCTAATAATTAGCTTTCAAATATTTAAGCTACTTTTCTTTTGAGCAGTTCAATATGCTATAGATGACAATGTTAGTGCAAGCACTGTTTCATATGCCTACATTTCTTGAAATAACCCCAAAACACCACTGAAAAAAAAAAAGAGGAAAAAAAGGTAAAAGTTCAAAGCCTTTTGATAACAAACAGAGCATTTTGTTTGTTTGCTGAACCAGTATGATAGCTTTCTCCTTTGTCTCAATACTTCTGGCCATCTTATATTCAGTCTTCAATTTGAAAAGTGAAAATATCTTATGAAGTAGTGAAAATGAAGAAGAGAAAAATTTTGCACACTTCAAAAGAATAGAAGAGTGATTCCTATCCTCTTGATCAAATTCTGATGATACTTTATGTTTAATTCCAGTTCTACTTGAAGCTTCAACTGGGTATAATAATCTTCACTTTCTCTCCAAACGTGCTCACAGATATAAGTAATAGGTGGCATGAAATGTCTGCTGTCTTCCAAATATTCTTCAGTGATTCAGGGGTAGAAATAGAGCTGAGTTATGGCTGGGTTTTTTTTACAAGTGCAGTAGAAGTGACAGGTCACAAGAAAGCTTTCCAGTGATAGCTCTTCTCTTCTGGATCACTTTGTTCAGACTTAGCTGTGTGTAAAGAATATCTGAAAGCAGAATATACAGAACCTACAAATATTAAGCAAATACTTATGGATTAATGTACAAAATGTCTAGGACTTAGCAATCTGTCAGGCTAACCCCTCATGTACTCACCTCCTCTGAAACAACACCTGAAGAGTCTTTGCTGCCCAGAGAACCCCAGCCAAATGGGAAACTGTTGACCTGTGTAGTGGCTGTAAGTTAGCTCTTCCCTGTTGCTGAGATGTAATTTTCAACCAGCTCATCAGCACACGTTGACACCTTGATGTGATGACCGAAAACCCAAGCCCAGACAGATTCACAGAGTTTTTTCCCCATAGATATACTGCATTCCCATGGAGGAATCTCTTTCTTAGCTCCCTGATTTGATAACGATTTCATCTCGACAAATCTATGGCATAGAAATAGATATCTTGACATATCTAATGATTTCATCTTGATATCTATCATCAGCATAATTTCTTGATTTCCTATCTTTCTATGAACTTGCTCAGAGATCTTCCTCAGTAGTTTGAGGTCTTGGATCTGTGCAGTGTCAGAGCTGAGCCTGTGGTCCTTGGTTCACAGGCAGCAGGAAGAAAACAAGGTGAGGGATATACCAGCTATTACAGAGAGAGAGGTCTACACCAGGAATAATACAGGGTTTTTCCTGCTCCCTGTACATGAAAGCTAAACAAAGGTATCAGTCTCCCAGTGGTGGTGTAAGTGAACAGAAAGAAAATGTAGGTCTTAATAGGCAAGTGTTCCTGGGCAGGAGAGTATGATTGAAGAGCTTTTGGAAATAGGATAGTGTATCATGTGTGGTATAAGAGAGAGGTTATTACCTGTTATTCACCCCTAGGAGATAATACCTCCTCTGTTCTCTTCATTCTGCAGAGGCTTTCACGCTAACCTTTCCTCAGAGTATTTTTCTGTTCATGTCTCTCAGCAAAATTCCACTGAGTTTTTAGCAACTCTCAAAAGGCATCTGAGCCCACAATTAAAAAAAGGGATTTGAACATAAGTAATATAAAGAGATTCAAGGTTTCATCTGACTCAGCTCTTGCTTTCAGGTTACCGCAAGTTCTGCATTCATAATTTCTGATATATGGTATCTGGAGTGATGGTGTAATTTCCAGTAGTTAATTGGATTTTTTTAAATTTTGAAATTTTAAAATCTCTGATAAACATAACACATGTTTTTTACAGGAAAGCAGAGTTATAATTACTCTTCCTGAAGCCTGCCATTCTTTCTTGTGTTTCTACATTTCTACCACTCTCTTACCCTGATCACAGGGTACCAGTTTACTGTATTAATGAGACTGAACCATAAAATGTTTGTTATATCATTTGAACAAAGTTCTTGTAAAAAAGCATGAAACCATATGTAATTTAGCAAACATTTAAGCCTTCAGCTGAAGATCTAAGTTTTATCAGGCCTTTCAAGACGAGCAAATTGAAATCTCAGCAGATAAAAGTAAGATTTAATTAGAAGCAACAGTGGCTCAGAGAGCATAGACTTGTTATGTATCTGGTTGCAGAATACATGTACAGAAAAATCTTTAGTGCATACCATTTTCTGTTCTCTGTCTCTTTCCTTATATTTCTTTTTTAACTTTTTCTCTTTCTTCTTTTCTTGCATAACAGATATGTTGCAGTAGTCAGAAAGACCAGTGGGAACACTTGTGTGTTTTACTTCAAATCCCCTTTACAATATTCTCTCCGAAGAAAAGAATTCTAAAGGGAACTAAATATTATTCATCTGAAGATAACTTTGTGATCATTTTTTCTTAGTTCCTAACCAGAATAAATATTAGTTCTAGTCAATCTTCAGGGAACTTCTTAACACAGCAAAGTAGAAGTTACTGTTTATGCAACTTCCAGTCTCATTTCCTTATTTTATTTTGACTTTGAATTGTTTCATTTCTGCATCTTTTCCTTTTAGACTTCACTAAGTCTTCCAGACACATCTTTTATAGAAAATTAAGCATTTATAGTAATTTATCTGAAGGATTTAATTTCTGGGTTTTTTTTACCTTAGTTGTATAGTAAAGCATATAGGATCATTCAATGTAAATTTTCATTCTAACATAACATATCCATTCTCAGAGACAAATACAGCAATTTAGCTGTTGCCTTAATATTCAGAGCTTTATGAATATTAAGCATTTTGACTTTTTCATCAAGTACTTTAAAAAAGAAGGTGAAAACACGTCTTCAAGGAAAGTCTTGTAAAGCAGTACTGAGCAGTTAGAGGAATTAACTTATCATCAAATCAGTTACAGGAGGAGGCATAGTATAGTATCCTTTCCCCTTTCCTGGGCTGATACTTAAGGATCAATCTTGTAATAGTACACATATTCCAGAAGTTTACTTGAAGCTTACACTCAAGAAGGTGTAGAGAAATAGCCAAAGGACCTTGCAGAGATGTAAGCACTGAACACCATTTCAGATATTTTTATTGCAGACCTGGGGGAATGGTATCTGTACAATTTCTGTATTAGCCAATGCTTTTCCCACTTGAATTTAAAGAAGTCCTGACAGTTGTTCTAATTTAATCATTACATTGTTCATTTGGAATGTATAAATGTAAAATTATAGTTGAAGCATCAGGTGGTCTTTGCCAAGCTCTGTGCTGCCTTTTTTACTGGTTTCATGACATGACACTGGCATTCCTAGGCACTAACAGCAGTTCCACTTGCAGCCTACCTCCAGAGGCAGTGTGCTGAGCTTCACATCACACTTTAAAGTGTGACGAACTCAGAAGCAGGGCTCACCTGAAAGCAAAGGGCTCAGTCCCCTGGTGAGCAGGAAAGAGAGTTCAGGGTTGTTATGAGTTGGAAGCAAAAGAAAGGCACAGAGTTAGACTTGGATCACACAGTGTCTCTGTGAACTGAGATCTCCACCGGAGAGCAAGCCCTGCATGTTCTGTAGGGAGGGTTAACTTTATCTATGTCATGTAACTCTGGCAATGCATGCATTTTATTTTACTCCAGTGTCTGAATGGAATTGTTCCTGCTGTTGACAATTCTGGGGGGAATATCTATGCCAAATGACCTAAAGTATGTGACTAGCACTGGGAACAGAAAGTTATTCTCTCAAGTGTTACTTGGCCAGTCACAGCTCTTCATCTGCTAGCTTCTGCCTAATACTCTGACATGGGCTTATAGTGGGTTACTGACAAAGAAGAAACCTAAAAGCAGTATGTCTGAAACTGTATTTTAATGCACTTGACACAGTAAGGTAATCTTTTACCAGAATCACTTGAAAAACTCTAAACAAGGAGAAACAAGAACAGATTGCTACATCTTCATCTTTATATGCATTGTTAAAAAGGACTTGACATCCCATATGATTTTCTTTGACTTGTGTTCTTTTCTGTTTTTCCAAGAATCATGCTACTCGCTTTGTTTGTTATCTTGACTGTTATTTTAAGAAGAAAACCAATCATCACTCTCTTAAGTGTCTTCTTTTGCCTCTGTGCCAACTTCTACAGTTTTGTTCTTCTCCTTTGTAACACAAGACATCCAAAAAATCTGATCCTGGCATATTCACTTTCCCAGGGGATTCCCAGGTCACTTTGTCAAAGCTTTACTGCTTTAGTAGCAAAGTTTTTAGCTTTCTATTACCTCTTTACCATTTTAGTTTCCAGTTTAATGCTTGTTTTACCTCTGTAACTAATTAAACACATCCTGTTTTTTTGTTTGGTTAATACCTACCCACAAGTCACTGTTTTCATGAAGTTTAATTAATAAACTGTGTTGTGCTATGGCTTACATTTCTTATGCTGTTAATAGGAACGATCACAATAGATGCTGTAAGGTCAGTAATGTTGATTACTATTCATTAAATTACATCTGAAATAATTGTACTCTTCTCAAATGTTCAGTTCTAGGAGACCTTTATTTAGTCACCTGGTACCTACTGATAATTCTATCTTCATTAATATTAAATATCCCCTCAGACAGTAGTTTCAATCTTACCTTCAATGCCTTTTATATAAGACATTTCAGTGTGCCACTACTGCAATATTCAAGCTGTAAGACATTTCTGGGGGTGACGTAAATGTTAGGCTTCAAGAGCCCTTGGCTTTGGCAGTGAAGTTTTCACTGCAAACCTGAATTCACACGTTGCTTAGTTCTTTCTCTGCAGCAGTGTGTCTGTGAAGCTGCTCTATGAAAGATGTAATATATGTAATAAAATATGTAATTTCTACCTCTTTCTTTGCTGAGCTGGAAGCTTTTAGGTTACTGACTATCTTACCCCATATATTTCTGTGTGTGAAAAAGGGACACGCTACAGATATCCTCAGGTTTTTGATGATGAACTTAACAATAAGCTAAACTGTATATTATACCAGAACAAGATTTTTTTGCAAGTAATTTTCTCTTGCAAGATTTAAAGCATGAGTATTGAGATTTCTGTGATTTGAACACTTTTTTTTGTGTTTATTCTATCAGCTATAGGATTGATAGCTAAGATAATAGATGTACAGTTCTGTAATAGTAAATGTGTTTCTGTTAAAAGACTGGAAAATAATGAGTCCCACTACATAATAATGCACGATATCCTCCAGTTTCCCAACATCTACAAATGTTTCCTAGTGGTTTAAGTGAAGGTCTGAGACCTGCAAGTCAATGTGACTCACAGAACAAATGAACTGTACACTTTCTGTATCACACCAAGAGGAAGTGGGTACAGGGCTTTACAAGAAATTTTGTGTCATATTTACAGTTTTTGGAAACTGCAGGCAACACTGGAACTGCAATTAACAAAAAGTAGTAGTTCTTTCTTATAAGTAATTACTTTTTTTCCACAGTTGTTCTAGTTCAAAGGCATTTTTCAGAACACTAATTTTTTAATGGCTAGAAACCTTCCTCTAATATCTACCTTAAATTTATTCATAGACTATTTATACTCATTTATTCTTTTGCCAAAATCATCCTTAAACTTTAATAGCTCTTTGCTTTCCCTGGTGCTTATTCACTTGAACAAATGGTAGAGAACAGTAAACACTCCTCTTCTCTTTCTGGATTAAACAGGCCAATCATTTTTAGTATCCTAAATCAGGGTCTTCAGTCACCTGTTTATCATTGTAGTGTTTTCCTGCAGGTGTTCTTTTTCAAATTGCTCTTTCTTAAATGGTAGATCAGGTTGACTATGAAAAAACAGTAATTTCAGTGACTCTGACTTGCAACACACATGGGTATTTGTTTAAATTAAAGGCTGAAAGCTGCCATCTTCAGTGGCAATGGTGCAGGATTAAAATAAACCAGTCCTCAAATGTTTTGAGACAAGGGGATCACTGTTTTAAAAGGTAGGATGGAAGATAGATGATATCTGCTCAGTCCCTGAAATCTCAATCATATCCATTTACTTATTTTTATTAATAGACATTTGGCAAAGCTTTTGAGGCAACACTGATCTCCTGGTTACGCGACTTTGCACTGCAATCATGCAGGTTTTTTCTGTGTGTAATTTTCTAACACAATAACAAATACCACTGCATTTGTCAAAAAAGCAAGCTTTGTTGAAAAAGCTACTTTTCAGGTGAAATACAATTTTAAAACAACCAGCCCTTCTTTTGTAGCTGGAAACTAGAGACACCAGCAATTGTTATACAGGAGGAAAAATAATAAAGTTAGCAACTGTTATAAAGGCTTTTCTGGGTGTCCCCTGTTTGCTCATGCCAAAGGCACTTCAGTGCTCAAAAACCTCTGTTTACAACCAATTCATTCATTATTTTTTAGATCAGGATTTATATAAATGCAGTTTTCTCCTTTCAGGACAATGTTATGTCAGTCTCAGCAATTTATATATAGAGGGTTGGATCCTAACACTATACACTATACATTAGTGTGAGATCAGACAAGCAGTTATTATAATCAAGAACAAGAGAAATCAAAGTACATGGTTATAGTTAATTTGTAAATTTCTGTATATTTACATATAATATGGGGGAGAGTATACCTTGCAAAGCCAAACCACTGCCCAGTGCAGCAGCAGAAGGAAAAATTTGATAATTTTTGAAATATACAGAAAGATTTAAATTTCTTAAGTCAGTTTTCATAAAAATGTCATCTTACTCTGATCTATTTGAGCAAAAACATTATGCTGTGAACTTCTATTTCTTTTTCTTGTTTTAGATGTTGAAGTTGTTTGGTCATTAAATATAAAAACTTATGAAAAAGAGTTCTGAGCACAAGAAATGCCTATGTTTTTCTTTTCCAAAACTTGAGACATAGATACCCAAAAGAACATATAACTGTTCTACACTGGCGAATCTGAAATTTAAATGGAAAATGAGGGGGTTTTTATAATTTTTTCCTTTGAGGTTTGATTTCCTTTTTTTCCTTCTGTTATTCTATTATCAAGTAGTGAATGTGCATGACAGAAATGGAGTTTAGTTTTCAGCAATGCTTTTCTGTAGTTACATCACTGACACTTCCTATTCCTTGAAAATGGAGGCTATCTGAAGACTTTTCTTTTGAATCAAAGACTTTCTAGTTTGGGAGGGTGGGAAGTCAAGTTATTTAATCTTTTCTCACAAATGCAAATTTAATGCAAATTTTTAAATAAGAACCAGACAGTTTTCATAATATGTTTCAACCTTGCATGTGATATCACTATTTTTGTCTATTTCTCAAAACCCAAGATGCACAGTCATTTTGAAATTCTTTTTACAAATTTTATTGCTAACCCTGTCTGGCTATTACCAAAATTTGAACATATGGGCTATCAGATCAATAGATTTCATCCTTCAGAAATAAGTTTTTACATCTATATACTTATTAACTTTGCTTTTCTCTTTTGAAGAGGCAGGAGCAAGATGAGTTGTGAAGGCTCAGGGGAGCTTAGAACTAAAGACAGAGATATACCCTTAAAGCACTTAAAGGGAGTATTAATTACATTATGGCTTTTTAGAAGCTCAGTGTGTCAAATACACCCACCAGAGATCTCACTGTGACAAAATCAATACAGTTCATGAAAAGTCTCCCTTTATTTTCATTTTTACATATGGAATGACTAAGACCCTCAGGCAGATAAGTACTAAATCAGTACAGTTAATTTGCTATAATTGAAACTCTTGACCCTTAAAAGATGAAGGAAAATCAGGGAATTTTCAAGTCTTGCTACCAGTTTTTAAAGCTGTGAAACCAAGAGAAAACATGGTGAAATGTCATGAACCGTCTCTTCAATATGGACAATTTTTTACTGCAGATATGAAATATTCTCTATGGTGCACATGTATGAATACTATTAATTAGTAATTTATTACAGTAAGAAATAAAATTAGTAACAATAATTGAAATAAATTTTAAGCATTGAGGTTACCCTAGAGTAGAAAAGAAAGACTGTGTGAAAGACTGCAAATGGAGGTACCATAAGGAAAACTACATCTCATTAGCAATTAGAAATTCAATATGTTGAGACAGACAGCAGAAGAAGCTTTAACTTAATAAACTGTAGAATAAAAACTTGCTGAAAAAAAAATAATTGAGCTTACAGTTGAGTGGTAATACTGGGTGCCGAAGAAGTGACCCAAATCCAACTTCAGTTTCCAGCTTGCCAGGAGAGACAAGTCAAGAGGGAATTATCAGACAGAGGAGAACTTTAAAGCCTTTACAATGATACTGCTTCTCTTTCCTTCTGCTCCCTGGAGGTAGGAAGAGCAGCCAGCTGAGTTGTCTGGGTACCACGTGCTGCTCCTATATCAATTCCTCACTTTTTCCTGGGAGAGAACAGCAAGCTAGATGGAGAGTCACACTGGCCTAAAGCTCCTTTCTGTACTGTCCGTGGGCTTGCAGTGGACTGTATGCAGAGAATAAATGCAAGAAAAACTATGAGAAATGCTTTTACAGCAGATAGCTCAAAAGTCCCACAGAAGGAAAATAAAAACTTGCAGAACTAAAAGTAGCAAAAATACATTAATCCAAAAGGTTTGAAGGTCAATTTATTACAAGATTTTGTGATATTGGTGAATGTAATTTCTTTGAATTAAAATCTGATTATATATCTCTTTTCTCAACTTCAAAAGCAACTAGGTATATTCTTAACATTATAAATAGTGGATTTGGTAAAATTCTATATCACATTTTTAAACTTTGTGTGACATCCTAAATGAAAATGCTTTCCAGAGGTTAGTAGCCTCCCATAATGAAATATAGATTAAACATTTGTATTTACAAATTTAGGATAAAAGTAATAAAAAAATAAAATTTTGTTCGAATCAGTGTAAAGAAAAAGTCCCTAATTATTTACATGTTCTCTCCCTAAAGTCCAACATTTGGGGCCAGACTTAATGTAAACATTTATTTATGTGTCAGTAAAGACTGGTTATTACTAATATTTGTTTCTGTGAAAATTTGTAGATGATAATTACTAATTTTACTATATTCCATGTAATTAAGATAGGTATTATTACCATTCTCTGCATTGTACAGACAATAGTAGAGGAAAGACATGTTTAAAGGACAAATCAATCGGGAATTTTAAGAGTTTTTATGAACAGACCCATTGTCAAAATGCAACTTTACTGTCATCAGGACTTAATATAATCTCATTAGTTTCATCCTAAAGCAAGTAAGTCAGAGAAAGACAGAAATAGATTTGACAGTGAATAACAAAATCTTGCATGCAAACCCAAGAAACTTAAATTGTTTATTAGCTCATAGAAATTCATGAAAATAAATCCACAAATTCTCAGAATTTTCATTTGTAGTTATAATTATACATATGTGTGTGTATAAATATATACATACACACATATTATTTTTTTAAAAAATTAACCTACAGATTCACCTTCATTTCACCCACAAAATTCACTGATTTTCATTACAGCCTAGAATTAGGATTTATCAAGGAAAGTACAATGTAGAAAAGAGCTTCAAACCTGTGGAGTGGAAGCAAGCTGGCTCTTAAAAATAACAGAGAGCTTTTCTCAGGAGAATACCATTGTTTGGAGAAAGGCCTGTACAGGGATCACAATGAAATTGTTGTCATGACCCAGATGGAAGCTGGTAGCCTACATCTCTGAGCAAGCTCCAGCAGCACACCAGCCCATGTACCAGCTTACATTTTTGGAACCTGAACAGAACACCAGTCCAGCCCCTCGAAAGTACCGAGTAAAACGAAAGAAAATCTGCACCAGCTGTCCAGTTGCTGCCATACACATCTCATGGGGAGAATGTGCAAACCTAATGCGGTTTGTGGGGAGGGAAGATACAATTTGGCTCTTGGATGTGGATGGTTATGGTCTCTTCAACCAGATATCAAAAGCTTTTGAGTATAAATGGGTGGGTTTTTTTTCCATGTTTGCCCAATCTGCTACTGGAAGGAAACTCCAGTTCTGTGACAAAAGAGACATATGGCCATCTGCTCAGCCAGGACAATGGAATTTAATTTTTTTTTCAGACAGAAAGGATATAAAATCAAAACAGGCATTTTAACCGGGACTTAACAGAGAAAATATTTGAGAGCTGACCTAATTATCACAGCTAATGATCTCTTGTGGTATTTGATATGGCAATGTTCCCTTTGGGGAGCAAATGATGAATGTTTGAATTACAAACCCCAGCCTATGAAGAGTATAAATACACCAGGCTATGTACTTTCATCATTAGATGATATATCTTGTCAAATAACCTGGGATTGTTTATGAGACACTGAGGAATTTAATATGTTGGGTGGGTTAAGACTAAAGCATAACTATACCTTAAATTCAGCCTCCACAATGTCCTACCAACTTCTAATTTCTTGTCTCCCTTATGAAAACTGAACCTACAGGAACCTGTCCACGGTAAAAAACAGAGAAAAAGGTGTTAAGTGTTTCTATGGCATATCAAATGGAAATTTAGACAGACTGTCTTGGGATAAAAAAAAATAAGGTAAATATATGTGTGACCACTTCAAAGTATATTAAATATAGTGATCCACCAAACAACTTGCAAGTTATACCAGCAGCTGTAAGAATGAAGGAAAACAAAAGAACACGAAGGTTTACTATAAGAAATACTGCACATGATATAATTGAATTAAATAACCATGAACGGTATAACAATCTTCCTACTTGTCCTTAAAATTCCAAATATTTAGAGAGGAGTTAAGCCAGTGTGGTAGAGATCTCAATGTACCTTTTCTTTACTTATCCCACTCACAGTACAAGTATCTTTGCTCTTTTTTGAAGATGAAATGATTCTGCTGTAGAGTACACACACAAAGCAATTTATAAGCCCCCATATCTCATTTTTCATAGTCTGAAACCCAATGCTGAATGCCATAATTTTACCAAGTTCCAAGAGATATAATCATTCCCAGCTGTGGCACGAGATGAGATCTATCCTTCCCTTTGTGGCAGTTCTGTAGGTTACCTGGCCCTGTCCACCACATGGCCTTGCCTTGGCCCAAATCCACATCCACTATGACTTCATTGTTTCTAGCAAATCTCCAATTTGAACGTTGATGGCACCTTCCACTTACAATAAAAAGAAAATGGTTGCAATGAATGCAAGCATCAATCAAATATTTTTTTGCATTGTTCCTCAGGAAAAGTTACTGTCAGACAGGACTAAGCAAATCCAACTTTTGCTCCCAGAATTAGGATATGCACTAAATCACCAGTATTTGCAGTCTGTTTATTCTCTTTACAGCCTCCTATTTCAGTACTGTCACTTATTTCTGGTTTCCAACTCAGAAAGCAGTTACAGTAGAAATGTGACTGTATTCACTGACAGATTTCCATCTGTTTTGCCTTTTTATCAAGGTCCATCGTCAATTTCCTCACAACATGATGAGAATCTCAGAAGTTTTATTAGTTTTTGAAATTTTCACTGATAAAAGTGTACATATATAAAAAACTCATTCTTTGATTTCTGCACTGAATATATATGGATTTTTTTTTACCCCAGATTGCCATATTTCCCAGTATGTTATCTACATTATTCTCTATCGGTTTGAAATATCCAATTTTCATTACAGAAAAAGAATGTTTCATATTAATATAATAGCATATCTTGTACATCTTGCCCATCTTTGGTTTAAGCAAGCCTTCTTGTGTCACACAATTGGTCTGCTTACGCAGGTAGGTTTTTGCAGAACAGCAGTGACACCAAAGATTTGAATCCCAGACAAGATAAAGTGTAGGCCCCAGCATGACTAGGGATGCTTTACTTGTGCCTCGAGTTTTAATGAATTAGAATTTCGGTTTGAGACAGTAGGTAGTTTAGACAATTTAAAGATGAGTGACACAAATTAGGTCTCTTAACCTTTTTTCTTATCTGCCAAAAAAATTAAATGTGTTTGTTCCAATTCAGTAAAATTTTCTCAGCTGGTTATTGATTTGTGCACAGTAGAAGTCAAGTTATATGAGAAACTTACTTCCCTCACTTATCCTAAATTAGTAATTTTTAATCCCTTCCTACCCCTTCTTTTTCAGTCTTTTAATTAATACTATATCAAGGGGATTTTATGAAGTCTTTTGATAAACACTCTAGACCTTCTAATGAATAAATTGTAGTTTGAAACCAGGACACCATGTTATTTGAAATGGAATCACTTCACATGAAGCTTCTGGACAGAACACAGAAAGTGTTTAAAGTAATTAATTGGCATTACAGAATCTTTCATATAGGCTAACAAGTAAGCAGGTTTCTTATTCAGAACTTTCAATTAACTTTTTTTTTTCCCCTGTGTATTATAATGTCTGAATGCTTTCTGTACATGCATACAAGTAGGTTTTGGGTTGGTTGGTTGGCTTTTTTAAGGCTGTTAAGAGCCATTTATTAACAACTAGTGAGATTTATTTTCTCCTTTTTGCTGTGGAATTCCAAGTATCAATTGCATGGTTTGTTTTCACATAAAAACTTATTTTGAAGGAAGTGAAATTTCACTATTCTCTCTCTGTTTCTTTTGTTTAATTTTTTTTTCCTATATGGCCTATTTTATGTTGAAATTAACCATCAGCCGAGATTAAAAGTGCTTACTTTTCTCTGACCTCTGGTTCACACAATCACCTTTCACTGTAACACTTAAACACTGTAACACTTGCAGTAGTTAAATACACATTTGTTTGTTCCATTCTGTAACACAGAAGATTAATGCTTGCTAAAAAATACAGATTGTGGCATAAATTCTTAGTTCCAGAAATACTAATTGTAAAAAGTTCCAATCATTCATAAAGGGTGTCAGTGGTATACAATCCAACCTTTTTTACCAACAAAAGGAATAATTAAAAGGAGATAATACAGATAATTCAGCAAGTTTTGATGATATTTTAGTAGTAAGTTGCATTTACTGAATTAGAGAATAAACTGTTTCTATGTCTTTTTAAATCATAATGAATTTTTCTAGTGAATCACCAGGATGTATGGTAGTTGGGCAAAGTCTGGCAAAGAATTTGGATGATGTCAGTCTTATTGAGGGGAAAAAGAAAGACTTAGAGAGTGAAAAATACACATTTCTCAGAAACAGACTGGCAGAAATTATCACAGACACAGCCTGCAAACTCCTAGAAGGTCACAAGAAGATTACTGACAGTTACCCTGGATCTACCAAGAAGAAATCCTGCTAAGGCAATCACTCTCCCTGTGGTGGCAGAGGCTCAGACCTTGTGGACAGGGATAAAAGCCAATGCATGTGTCCTCAGGAAGGCCATTGATACCATCTATTAAACATTCCTAGAAGCAAGCAGAGGAAACAACTGAGATGAAATTTTGTTTGGGAAACTACATACAGGTCGGACATGCATGGTTAATGTCAGGGTGGGAGGGGGAGAAGAGGGCACCATCCCTGTGGTTGTTCAAACTCATCCTTGCTCTCCTTTTATTTTCATATTGAACTGAGAACAGGTTATTCGATTTCCACGCATACAGCACAAAGCTGAGGGAGACTGCAAGTATAGACAAGGAGGTTTTAAATTTATTGTGATCCTGGCAAGTTGGAGGAATAGTGCAAGATAAACAGTGTGTATTTGAATAAGGTGCTTGTGAGGTGTATTTATGGAGGAAGGCCTGTGATTCTGGTCCTCTGTCTGAATTGAACTTAGGACTGTCCTGGTGCTGCAGCATTCAGATAACATTTCTCTAGGTGGGATTATATGCCACATATTTAAAGCAAAGTCACATATTTAGAGCAAAAGATCTGCTTAGCTGTGTGTGGTCAGGCAGGACCATGTCTGATGTCTGCTTGCTCATCCACTGCATGTTACTGCCTCAGCGATCACCTACATTATCGGGGAAATGAGTCTTGTGCTCACAGGTCTTAAAATTGAGCCATAATCCAGAAAAGTGTTTGACAGCAAAGATTTGAATCTCTTAGGATGACATAAAACCCTTCAGAAGCAGTTGAATGGGGAATTTTAAATTTTAATACTTGTTTCGATTCTAAACAATGAATGTATAATATCTATAAAAATACAGAGCTATGAGAAGGTGATAAAGCGCTCAGGAGGCAACCAAGCTGTCTTTCTGCTTGCTGGGTTGGAATAACTGGTTTGCCATATTGTGCAGGATCACTCTGAAAACTTTCTAAGCAGGGAACTTCGTGATGGGTTTGGGCATCCCAGCTAAAAAGTTCCCAAAGTGCAGGAAGCAAATTTCACTTCTGTTACCACGTGCTGTTCATGGAGAGAAATTGTGACTGTGGTGCAATTTGGTGTCAAGATTGACCATAACTCATTGAATTCTAGTGCAGACAGGTGGGGACCAGCTCTCGTCTCCATGGGAGCAGTGCCCTCTCCTGCTTTGCAAGGTCCTATCTTGCCGTGCAAAATGCATCTCCTCCGTTGCACATACTTTACATGAGCATTCAGAAGGGCAGTGTGCCCTCAGGCCTTCAGCAGCAGAAAAGACAAAAAAGCCTTTCACAACCTAACCCTTCACCAAACAGAGATATCTGCATTTTGTTCGTAGTTACATTAGTTATTGGCACCATCATGGTTGGAAATATTTTCCTATCTATTGTCCTATCTCCCACAGAGACGTTGGATAAGGACTTTTAAGTTACAAAGATAATGCCTATTTAAAAAAAAAAAAAGTGAAGAGTCTAATCCTAAAAATTGGAATTGTCTTTGGTTATGCTTTTGTTGTGTTTTTATGCTTTGATAATAGGTTTAGAAGCTTTTGCTTCTGTGTTTATTCTACAAAATAAAGTGGCCCTTCTTGAGTTTTTCAGCACTTGTAAGCCGAGCAGTTGACAGATTCTCTTTTATCTTTTCACTGAGGCTCTGACACTACTTGTTGGTACTATTCCCTCAAAGTGCTTTTGATATTAGCCTCAACAGTAACCAAAAAGCTATATTGAAAATGGCTGGGGGAAGAGATTGGTGAGAGAGAGGGAGAAAAATTGCAATCTAGTCAGTGTAATAACATTCTGACTTCTGACTCTGAAAACAAAGAAATTCATTTATCAAAAAGCCAAAACTGCACCTTAGTGAAATTTTCAACCACATTTTTTCACTTGAATTTCCTTTAGTTTTTAATGTCTCAGATTTGCAAATTAATACAGATAATTGAATATTGGGGATGCAAGGGAAAAACACTGGAGTTTTTGAGGTAGAGGGGTTGCATAAATGCATCAACCTACAAATTCAGAAGAAAAGCACACAATGGACAAGAAACCTGTTGCTGGGAAATCCTAGTTTAACAAATCTTTAATGCAGCTATTTTTTAACTCTTAACTGGAAAAATGAGCTGCCTATTCCCCCAATATTTTTAACGTCAAGGCCGCCTGCCAAAATATCACAAGTACTGATTTGACTTCAAAGAATAAAGTATTTTGAGTGAATCTTGGGACACTTTTCCTCCTTTTTTTTGATATTTATCCTTTCTTTGTTACCTGAAATGTGCCTTCTTGGTCTTGTTGATTTTTGCTGCGTCTGTCTTAATATATTTCTCTCAAAGTAGGTCTTATCATCTTGAGCAATAGAAAAGAATATGACACAACCTTTGGTACCCAACCATGGGTACCAAAGGTTGAAGGAGTTCTTCAAGAGAAAGAATCTAAAAATCTGATTATAGTACATACTCATTAAAAAGATCTAACAGTATTTTATATCTTATAAACTCTTTGCATTTATACAGTGAAAATCCTTCCTTAGGTATTGGAAAAGCTCATCTGTGTCATAGGTCCTAGAAAATAATTCAATATAAACAAAGTGGGTTATTTTGCTGCTGGTTTGTTCATCTTGGTGAGATTTTTTGCTAGTTTATTTAAAATGTAATTGCCTGTGCTTTAAAAACAAGTAGTCACATGATTTCTACTGTCTGTGGCAGGGAGTTCTGAGCCTTTTTGACTGGACTGTGCTACTTTCAGCAAAATTCTCAGTGGATGCATTGATAAGATGTCTGTTCATTTATCAGCAGCTGTCTTGTGAAAATTGACAGGTGACCTTCAAAGCAATTATGCAGCTTTTTTGTTCAGTTATGTTGATAGATAGGTATTTAGGCTTTCCTTCTTTTCTCCAGTTTTCTATTATTCTATTTCTATTTCTTCTTTTTGCTTCTTTTTATTTTTTCTCCTCTTCAATGCTTATTTTCAGTTGAAGGTTTTCCATGCTTGATGTCCATCATTATGTTTCATTATTATTTAATAATGTTTCATTCTAAGTTATATAAAAAAGCATAGGACTATTCAGACTACAGATATTTGAACAATGAATGTGTGATATAAAAATAGGCCGTCACAGCTGCCTAAAGTTTATGCTAAAATATTCATATATCTGCATGTTTGGAAATACCAAAGCATATTTTTCATAATTTATTATGGTGAATCAGTTCTATCTGTACATCACATTAAATTAATTCCTAGTCCCCTACAGAAAAAAAACAAGGCAGCTGTGCGGTTTTTTTCTCTGATTTAGCTTGAATTTTTCAAATCCTCACATAATTTCTTGGTTTTCTATTGACAGTCAGTAAGCATTGTTATTGGAATCGTTTACTCTAAAGCCAGCCTGTTGACTTGAATAAGGTTCTTGCTAAGGCCTTTTTCCTCTGATGTAGTGCAGATGAAAAGTCCTATACTTCAATACAGGCTGTAATGAAGTCTTAGTCTGAAATTGTTCTGTCTCTGAGAGGTAGCAGGTATCTTCTTGAAGCCTTGAACACTTGGTGGAACTGTCTAGACAGAGATGTAAGTCAACAAAGTCTCCTCTTTAAATGAGTACAATGCACACTCAAGCTTAATCTTAGCCTCAATCTTTAAAGAAAAAATATCTTAAAACGCCTTGAAAAGTGAGAAAACGTAGAAGCAGAGAGCAATTCAACTCTCTCTTATAAAATCCTCTTTTCTTGATTATTCTTTCAAGTTTCTATCCAATTATTGAAAAGGAAGTGAAAACATCTTATGTGGATGATGTGGAAAATACTGTTTAATTAAGATGTGTTATTGAGATAGATATGAAGAGCCCTTCACTTAAATCAGATTTATTGCTTCCACCTTGTTAACCTTTATCCTCAGTCACTGACCATTTTGTTACACAGTGGGCCACAGATTTCACATTTACAGCTTTTCTAAAGTGCACTTGTCAACTTCCACTATAAAACCTGACATTCCTATCATCTTGGAAGCTTGATAACAAAGTGCTGCAAGTGCCCAGCATGAGGCTGCAAATATAAAAATGTATTTCGCAGCACTAAAGGGCTGCCATGAGTGTCCTTTGCTAATTATCAGGAGAACAAATGGCCTTAGATTAATGTGGGATAAGGAGAACACTGCAGGCTTCTAGATTGGAAAAAAAGTGCAGCATTTTAAAAGGCTAGTTATGTAGAGAACTCTTGGAGTACCTCTGGCAGCAATATTTTTAAGCAAAACAGAAGAATGGAAAGAAATGGCTGGTTCTGCTTTGTCCACAGAGAAGCATAAGGACTAAGTGGGTTTTTCAGGAAGACTTAAAGTATGAGAACTGCAGTCCTCAGTGAAAATTGTCATCCCAAAACCCCTCAGTTTTTACTGTGAAATTTAAAATATGATTTTTTTCCCCATGTGCATCACTTTACAATTCTTTTCACTAGACTTCACAAGCTATTTTCATTACTCAAGCTGTCTCCTTTAGCAGATTTTTAGTCCTTCACTGTCTGCCCTTATCCTTTCTGTCTGGAATACAGTTGTATCAGATGCATGCTTTGTCACCTTCTTGCTTTACCCACTCTTCCACAGCCTTCATGAGTGTGCTAATCAGCACAAATGGAGCCAAGAGCCTACCAAATTTCACTGGTGACCTCCCTCCATTCAAACAGTGGATTACCTCTGCTTATTTTATAGCTCCTTTGGAACAGTTATTCTCACATTACAGGATTTTCCCTCCTACCCCATCATTGTTCTTTTAAACCACTGAAGAGTCACTGTAAGAAGCCACCTGATATAGAGGTATCAAGGTAGGAAAGAAGGAATTAAGTTTGGAGGTGAGCACCTATCTCAGGTTTCAGGAAGGGAATCCACACACACATTCCTCCTCACTCCTTGCCTGCCACCACTGTTGTCCAAGCCAAATTCATTGTTTGACCTTTCCATAAGATTTACCAAAGAAAAAATTACTTGGCCTCAGGGCACTCAGAGATGGGAAAAGTGACAATATACATGCAGTTGAAAAATAAGCAAAGCACATAATGTTTGCTTTCTGTTACTGCTTTGGCAGTGATCTGTGGCATCTGAGAGTTCTGCACTCTTGGCTGTCTTTGAACACTTCTTCTTTAGCTGGGAAGTAATTGATTTCATAGTGCAGGGCTTTCAAGTCCTCTGCAAAACCTTCTGCCTAATTTTTTTCCACAGATTCATTTTTATCTATTCCCATGATTTGAAAAGTCAACATGCAGCTTGCTTTTTTTGATATCTTCTCCTGCATAGCAAGGATGTTTCAATTTTTTCTTCAGCTTCTCTCTTATCGTTTTCTGCTTTTACCTCTCTGATTTTTCTACAAGCTTTACCATCCAATTTAGTCTCACCAATTCAGAATTTCTTACAACACACACAGGAATCAAGTGTATACTTGTTAAAAGTGCAACCACAGGACTCTTCTGAGTGCATTAAAGCATGTTCCTTTCCCTCTTCCTTAGAAGAATGTGCTTGCAGCTATTTAGGAAGATTTCACTGAAGACTGAATACCACGTTCACTGTTTCTGAGTAAGAAATTGCATTCTAGGAAAAGCCCACGGAGTTCAAAGCTAAGTTCATATTCATTTAATTGAGTCTTTGTTCTCAAGAACCTTCTTGCTTTAAAGGAAATTAAATATTTAGGCTCCCAAGAAAACTCATACATACTTTGATTGTTCTTAAGACACCTGAAGAAGTTTCTAAACAGCTTTGTGGTTATCTTAACCAATTTATTGGACAAAAGAAATGCAATGGCAGTATCTGTTGCAGCTGCTTATGACATGAAAATTCTCTACATATTAAATGCAATGGCACCAATCAGTGCCATGACAGAAGAGAATAAGGTGTTTTGTTTTGTTTTCCTCTACAATGTACACAGAATGTTATTACCAATTTTTCTTAAGGTATGACATGTCAAATTTGTCCATTTTGTCCTATCAAAAGGAAATATTTTTAGCTTTCAAGAAAAGTTTTTTATTTCCTAAGGCATCCTCTCACTCATTAAAAAATGCAATTTCAGCACAGGTAATAAGAAGATAGGGTTAATAATCCAACTTTAAATACCACAGTAGTAATAGCTGTCTTCATATCTCAGCCAAATGAATTCAAGAAAAATTAAAGTCTTTGGGTTCACCTGCAAAATTCTCCTATTTGGGTGCAGCATAACCCTTCATGATAACAAGCTTGCAAACAGGGTCAGCGCACAGAAACTGCTGCTCAACTTCATGAAAAGACATTGATGAATTCCCATTAAATAGAAATGCCCAACTGAAATGCAGAGGTCTTTGGCATCAAGAGAGCTTCACTTATTTAAGGTTTTATAGCTAAGCACTGTGACCTTCAAATGGATATGGATCTGAATATTAATGGAATAATGAAGCAATGAATTCTCAAGGTACAGTGCAGGTTTTTGACTTGAATTTGCTTTTTTTTTTTTTCCCTCAGAGCAGCCAGGATTTTATCCCGACTTTCTGGATGGTATTCTAGGAATTGAGAGATGATGTTGTTAAATATACTACCCCCCTGCTATTTCAGTCTTTAGGTGAGGCTTCTTCCAGATATTTTGTTAAAAAAGCCTAAAACATTAGAATCAGGATAATTCTTCACAGAAAGAGTGATTAGACATTGGAATCAGCTTCTCAGGGAGTTGATGGAGTCACCATCCCTGGAGATGTTGAAAGACTGGATGTGGCACTCAGTGCTACGGTCCAGTTGACAAGGTGGTGGTTGGTCATAGGTTGGACTCAATGATGTCAAAAGACTTTTTGAGCCTAGCTGAATTTTAAAAATGTAGAATTAAGATAATAATAAAGGTGGAATTGATAAAACAGTTTTTACACTCTTCTGTTGCAATAAAGTACTGAAAAAGTAAACATATTCTGGATAAACTACAATGAAGCATATGTTTAATTTACAACTTTATGTTATGTTTAGCACTAATAAAGATTAATGTGGAGCCTCCTGTTCTTCATCTGTCCACTCAGATGTTTAGCACTAAAATTGGACTAAAAAGTCAATCCCATCCAGACGAGCTCTCAGCAAATCTAATATGCTGTGAGCCCCAAGACGGGATGGCAAAAAGGTATCTTTGACACAATCTTCCTTCAAAGGTATGGAAGTGTGCCATTCTAGGGCCAGGTTCAGGTCTTACTGTCCCATTCAGCTGTAACTTGACATGATTTATGAACAGTTTTCTTTTCTGTTTTGCTGGCTATCAAGAATACCTTTGCAGGTTAATGAAAAGTTTATGCTTAGCTGACATTTATGAAGCCTGAAAGCAGAAGGCAAGTAATTAAAAAAAAGTGTGAAAGCTAAACAAAGGAACTTCATTTGCTTATAACTTTCTTGGCCCATGAAGTTCTCCAGAATGAGAACTATCTCTGTATGAAGAGCTTTCTTTCCCTCACAGAGACCTACTCTTATACCAACAAAAGCATTAGGCTTGCTTTGAAATTAAACAGTGTTCACAGGCTATACTTCCTTCCAGAGGCAGTTTTGATAGAGAAAAAATATATATAAATTCTGCTGCTTATCTTCCTTGTCCTCTGTATTTCTGTGTGAGAATCCATGCTGTGTTTAAAATTGGTTTGTAATTGATTCTTATATAGCCACAGGTGTCAACTGGAAACACTGAGATAATACAAGTTTGCATTTGATATATGCAAGAATAAGAGTATAGGAAACACTGATGAATACACAATTTCATGTTGGAAAAAACATCAGCGTGAACCAAGAGATATTACTGCACATTGGAAAAATGAAATAATTAAATGTTAGTATTAAGCTGATTAATAGTCACAGTCTAGTCTTATCTTTTGACCATCACACACATCTTTTAACAAAAACATGCATATGGCTTCTAACAACTACAGAGACTCAAGTACATAATTTTTTAGAGTTCTTACATCTTTTATCTGAGTAAAGGAATAAAATGCCAATTTTCTCTTGTCTGCTTTTCAACTATCAATGGAAAACAGACATTTTAAATCATCACTGCAAAAAGTCTTCAGTTTCAGATGTGTAAGGGCAAGTGTGTTGGGAGGCTGATACTGAACTGAAAACAAACATTTGGGGACATTTTGGGCTGGTTCTTTTGGGGAAGAACAGAGACATGCCAATGGTAAGAGGTCCCTTGCAACAGCTTCTTCCTCTGCCCCAGCAATGCTCAGCCAAAATTTCATTTTCAGTCCACCTTCAGTCAGTTCTATAAAAAGGTCTGTGGAAAACATCTTGGAAGAAGACTTTTAAACTACTAAAATGCAGTGGACTCACATCTGAGCCTTACAACAGAGTAAACATGCCAGTAGGGACTAGCCAAGTTTTACACCCTTGTGTGTAAATCAGTTTTGCTGCTGATGTCATGAAACCATTGACTCGATGTCAATACAAAAGTCATATTGACTATGTTCACTATATAAACTTTAAAAGGACGATCCTTTTTATTTGAAAGTGTAATTCCTGTATTAGCAATCATCTTCATTTCCATGTGAAAGCTTGAGTAGGCTGTTGCTCACAATGACTTTCTGAAATGAGGGTACATACAGTTCACCAGTGGCGTAAGATGAGCAACGCTTGAACAGCCAATATTCATTTTAAGACATATGATTAAATTTCCCCTGGATCAGAAAAGAAAGGATAAAAGTAATCATAAATAGGTATCATAGTTAAAACATTTTGCAATCATTTCTAATCTCTCACATGTGCAAAAATATTTTTAACAAAAAATCAAGTATTTGGGAAAATAGATTTCTACTAAAATATATGAGTCCCTAAAAATAGTTTTCTAAATCTAGAAGCTACTTAGCCTAAACCGTTTTTCTTGAAGTATTTTTATATTTTGGACAGTAAATTTTGGAAATGCTTTAAATGGGCAAAGGAAGTAACAAAAGTTTAGAAATATTTCAGTACTTCTGATAAATTTGGAGGAAATCCATTATTCTCAAAAAAAAAAAAAAAGCAGCTGTTATATAACATGGGAAAATTCAGAAATATTGCAATCAATATTTACTTGTAATTCATTGGCTATCTTTCTCTCATTCATGTGAGCTGGTTTTATTACCAGAAGCTCCAAATTAGGCATGTATTTCAGTTCAACTTAAGATATTACTGTGCAAGATCAAAATCTTAATCACCAATTTGATCTTCTATGTATCTTGTAAATATTCAGGCTATCTTAGCTTTAAGATGTATTTAAAAGCTGCTGGCTACTGAAGATTACCTTTTTAATTGACTGCAGGGTGATTGGTTTGGCCTCTCATTAGCTGGAAGAACTTTCCATGATCCCTAATCACCATGTAGGATGAGTTAATGTGTACCACCGTGACAGCACATTTGAGATAAATGTGTTTGCATGATACAAAAGGTCCATGATCTGCTCTGCATTATCTGATGAAATGCAGCCTTGCTGGAAGGCTTTGAAAATGAAGATGTGTAACACATTTTAAAATAACTACCAATCAAAAAGATAAAAATTAATTGCAAAGAATGACAAGCAAAAAAAAAATAATCCCCAAACTCTCCATACAGTCTATTCCCATTTCATACAAATGATTTATCATAGCCCAGGAGATAATCAGAAATGTTTCAAATTCCCTAAACTGGATCTTGTTTACATTTTGAGGAATTGTAGCAAAATGTACAGATAAATACTTTCATTGCATTTTCCTTGTTTAACTTATTTTAAAACATTTGCATAGTACAACAAATTTACAGCACACATCAGAAAAATACAGATAAAACATATTTCCCTCCCAGACCTAATTACATTGTATGACTGGTGATCAAATATTTTACTGTTTGCAGTCAGTGCACTCACTTTTATGTAAATGGAGGCAGCTTACAAGTTGGTGTCCTGATTTTTCAGGACTCCAGAAGACCAAGGGGCTGCTCACATGAATTGAAAGAGTAGCACCCAGGAACGGTCCCCAAAATGCTGCCTGTCATCTCTCTAACACTCTAATTGGTGCTGGAAAGAAAGTGACCCATTTAAGGTCCAGGAAATGGAATTTTCTGTCTTCTGAGGGTACTTACCAAGGAACAAAATTTTTATCATTACTATTTATTTTTTTTCTCAGAAAGAGGATCTGGCACATATTGAAACTCCTACTTAAGCTAAGGTTCTATGGTCATTATATAAAGCTTCTTTATGCTATTTGTTGGTTTTATTGATGTGTGGTCCAGGGAAATTACTCAACAGTCAAAAAATTAAAAAAAGAGGAAAGCTAACCTGTCATTGCACAATCTTTTTAATAATTTTAAAGTATGTATATCAATATATATTTGTCATTAGGTTGCACATCATGCAGCTCCAGAATGTAAGCATTTTAGAAAGAAAACTATTTTAAGGAAGATAGTATAATTATTAGATAGAGAAAAAAATATAAAATTTTCTTAAGATATGCTTCTAGGAAAGCACATAACTGATTTGCAGCATCATTGGTTCAGCAGAATAGCTCCAAATATTTAACCAAGTTCAAACAGAAACAATATCTCAGCTAAAACCTGGAGTGACCTTCATAGCTTTCAGCCTGACCTCTATTTAACATTGAACATTTTAATATTAATTTTAAATATTTATTATTAGCTGCTTGTCCCATTCAGCTTTCTGCCTAGAACTTGTAAAACTCCACTGGCAACCAGCTCTCTACAATTCCAGGGTAGAGAGGAGAAAAGTAAGCAGTGTGATTTTCAACGAAGTCTTATTGAAGGAAACATGCAAATAAAAGGAAGAAGCATTGCAAAGTCAGTTTGCATTTAGCAGGCAACAATTGTTAAGGGCTGGAGTCTTGTTTGAATCCCAAGTTAAAGCCAAAATAAAATACAATTCTTTTTAATGGTGCTAATAATTGACTACACGGCCAAACGAAAACATGGATTCTGTAGGTAATCATATATATATATATATATATATATATATATATATATATATACATGGATTGCTTTCTGAAAGACAATCTTCATCCAAACAAGAGTCATGTCTTTGCCAAAACCAATTTTTTTCAGTTGAATAGAGGAGTACACGGATCAAATGTAAGGACTGCTGGTAGTATGACTGATACAAACTTGGTGGATTCAAAAAAAGAATATCTTTAAATATCTTTAAATATTTTTATCCTGTTCTCTTAAAGTTGGTGCTTGTTTTTGGGTTTTTTTTTATGACAGATATGTCACTAGCATTCCACCAAAAAAAAATTGCCACTAGAATAAATCTTGAAAATAGGTATAAATTCTGTTCATATCCTTGAAGATAAAGCTGTTTACCCAACACCTATTTTTAGGCTTTGCTCTGTGTTCCTGTTACATATTTGTAACTTCAAAGGATAAGTAACATTGTTTCATTACTTGGTACAGCTATACAAATGATTTATACTTATGTGTATTAATAAAATCTCTTTTGAGACTTCCTAGCAGTATTTGTCAGATTTGTCTACCATATCTGCTATCAGGGTCTCATTCATCTGTATATCATATTTGCAATTCTTTGTAAAATTGCCTAATTTTTCAATGTCATATTATTTCTGCTATAATTCTTTTAGGCTGAAATTTCATCCTATTTCAAAAGTTTTTCAAGGCTCTGTACCACTGAAATGCCACCTGAGCTTTCAAAATAATGCTGTACGGCAATCATAGATGAAGTAGGATTGCAATCTCTGAGGTTACTTGTCCATTCTTTGTAATTATTTATGGGTAGCCAACTGAGAATACTTTTGGGGAAAAAAAAGTGTCTTGTTTATTAAACTGTATCTCCACTACCATAAAATTTTCCTTTCCTTTGGTTAAATATGTATTTTCAGTCAATTGCTTTTATGAGACTTATAATAATGGAAATACCTGGAGAGTTGATTTGCTAAAATAAAAGCCTTTTGGAGCTGGAAAAATCCAGCCACTACTGGGTAATGATGAGAGTAATGTAATGATGTAGACATTTTAAGTAGAAGTTACAAACTTAAAAGTGACTAAAGACTTTTTTTTTTCTTTTTAGTAATACACTATATTTGGTGTTTGGTTGTGTTTTTGTTGTTTCGGGTTTTTTTAATGTACTTATATTGTTATTTTTAAATGTACTTACATATATGGACAAAAAAAGCAAATTGCTTTTTAAAAAGAATATATTGCATTGAAGCATAGTTGCTCTTATTCCAAAGTCTATTCCTCCCTATTTTCCCTCCCCTTGAGGAATCCCTGTTAAAAAGTGGGGCATTTAGTAGTTCACTATTCCTAAGCAGTAGATTTTGTCTGTGCAAAAAACTAGCGGTTCCTTTTAAATACTATTTCTTCCACATGTTGAGTTAAAAATTGTTTTAGTTCTCTTTTTAGAACTGTGGTTTAGTTCTCTTTTTAAAATAGGTAAACTTGATCACTTCCAGGTATTTTCCAGCATAATTTTATATAAAGCATTTTACATTTTTACAAATGCAACCTTAGAGTTAATATGTTATGCATGCAGATGTGTTGAAGTGTTTAATATATTAGACAAACCAACAACATTCACTGTGCATTTACCTTTTAGAATAAGTGTTTGCTACATTGTTAAAGAGGAATAAATACTTATATACATTAAGTGATTACCATTAGCCACTCTGAGAGGATTGTTCAGCTGCTTGAGGCACTCATTGAATATTCTGTTTTATTGACTCATCCCTCTTCTTGGCTTAGTTTGCTATATAATCTTTTTAGGATAAAAGTAAACTAAAGAGAGGCAACTACATAAGTGGTAGTGATAGCTCACAAGTCTATTACTTCACTTAGCCTGAAACAGAGAAATTAGTTCTCTACTACTAACTAAACTACACAAGACCATTGAGAGGATAGAATGTATCAGGATTCTGGAATTTCAACTGATTGTCAGTACCTAGATACCATTAGCTGGAGATAACAATTATTGCAATTTCTTTAAAACTCAAGGGGTAGGGAAAGTATTTTGTACCCTTAGTTTCCCCTAATATAAAACCAGCTTAAAATATTTGCATGATTCTGAGTAATTATTCTAAAACACTTTTTAAATTCTCAAGATTAGTTTTTCTTTAGAACATGATCCTTTTCTTATTCTCCATATAAAAAATATGAAATCCTGAAAACAGGGAAACATGTCTCTAGACATGATGGAACCTAGGAAATAGGTGTAGAATGAAACAGGATTTTTTTTTAAATACTGAAAACTCAAAATAAACACTTTAGCAGTAACAAAACATATTGTTAGATGTAGTCTTTCTAAAAAATGCTACTGAAGTGTGTAAATTATTATTTTGTAACAATATATTTCTTTTCTTATAAAATTTTGGAATCTGTGGAATCTGGGAATTCTTCTAAAATTAAATGATTCCTACATTCAAACTATAGATGGTTTACAAGAAATCGGGAGTGAAATTCAACCTCAGTAGTGAAGTAAAGAAGAACATGATATTAGAAAGTCAAAGACAGTTCTCAGAAGAGTATATAATACTCATTAACATTGAATAATGAGGGAAAACATAAAAAGCTTTTATAGGATGCAACAGTGAAGAAGCATTTTGTGACACTACTGTGGGACAGACTAATACAGGGACTTCGACATTTCAAACATGTTGAGAAATCTGTGACTTCAATTGCTGTTCCTTTTATAGAATGATTGAACAGTTGGGGTTTGACTTTCAGTGGTCCTCTATTCCAACTAACATTCCACCTTCAGTCTGACCTTGAATATTTCCAGTGACAGGATATCTACCATATCTCTGGGCAAATTCTTTTACTGTGTTATCACCTTTTTTGTAAGTCTTCTTCCCTTTATCTAATATAAATTGATTGACACTTAGTTTAAAACAGTTACCCCTTGTTCTATCACAACAGACACTGCTAAAAACCATCCACCCATCATATCCATACCTTGCCACCTTTGGGGTCCCTGTAGGGCAGGTACTATTCACTAAGGATATGAAATATCATTGTACATAACTGACCCTATTCATATTTTGGACCTAAGATTCAACCACGGTCTCAACAAATTCTTTAGTCTGCTCCATTGTCCCATTGCAAAGGCAAGGACATGCACACTTTATTTTGCGCAAAAGTTGCAGATAAATTCCCAATCTTTCAAGTTCTCTTTGATCCAAATCCAAGCGCAGAATCTTTCAGTGTCAGCTCCATCTCTACAAGAAAAAATTGCTTTACTCCCACAATATGTACTTGACATTTCCTGAAGAGCTAATTTTTGGTACCCAAAATGATTTCAGGGTAAAGGATAAAAGAACTTTATCTCAGTTATGTCTGTATGCAATTTTCCTCTCTCTTTTCCAGTGCTCTCAAAGGCTGTTTCATACATCCCTGAGGGGGATAGCCTTGAGGAAAGGCAACCTCTTGTTTGTATCTGTTTTTTTCCAAGCTGTGTTTTACATCTTGTGGTGTCATCAGGTAGTATATCAAGAGCATTACTGCACTTGACTTTCCTTATTTTCTCCTGACAATATCCTCAGGGTTGATAAATGGTCCTGCTTTCCTATAGAAGGCAATGTATTTATTTGGATCCTATATATGAGTTTATGAAACCATGACATGCTGCAGTGTTGACTGGAGCAACAAGCAGTGGCTATTACATCAATTAACCCTTGAGGGATAATTGCTGTTTCCTGTCCTCATCATTAACTCCTTGAAGACTGGAAATGTGTAGTGCTAATAAGAACAAGTTGCAGTTCAAGAGTTTCCAGCATCAGGTTTATAGCCCTGCAAGTTAAAGAATGGTATTATTTGTATTTTGCCTGTATTTTAATCAGTGTAAAATTGTGTACATGTTTCTGGGAGCAAATGCAGAAGACAAACTTAGGGATAGTGCAAGGAGAGAGAATTGAAAGCATAGAAGAGAAATATAATCTGTCTTGCTTGCTTTTATGCAGCACATTTTCGCTTAAGCTTGCTTATGCTTGGACCATTGTCTTAGTGATTTTTATTCAAGGAATCACAAGGTGAGTTTCAGGGAGTTAAAAGACTGGGTTTCCTGCAGTAGTCTTTGAAACACCTTTCATTTAACTGCAGTTGTCAGTTTAGTTCGCTCATTAAAATAACTAAATTGGTAAGACACAAATAAGAAGAGGCTGAAGTATACAGCAGTGAGGAGCATTGCTTCAAAGCCATGAGAAAATGGATTCCAATCAGTCTAATTCCTCACACAGCCTTGTGCCAGAGCTGCTGTATATCCTGCAGCTAGGCTTTCTGACTGCCTCTGCCACTTGAGATGCAGGAAGTCATGCTTTGGCACATCTTTCTACTCCCGTTCTTCCACAGCTCAAATGTCCATTTCATACCAATGTCAATTCTTTCGACAGTCCTGTAAAAAAACAGCCATAAAATACATGCATTGTAAGTTCTTTGGAACAGGAAATAGCTCTGTTTAATTCAGTTTCTAGAGTTTGTTGACAAGAAATCACTAACCTATCTTGCATTACAATAGAAATGACAAGTGCTCCTAATAAATGGAGAGGCATTTATTTCACAGATGCCAAACCTGCTTCTGCACGTCCCAAACAGATGGGTTCACAAATCAGTTGGCTGCAGTTTCAGAGGAATGCTGGAAGTTTATCCGATAGAGAGCTGGTGTAGAGCCCAGATCTGTCACAGGAGTGCCCCAAGGAGTTGCTCTGTAGCAGCCCCCACTTTGCCTGCTGTGATCAGTGGGCCAGAAACAAGGAGCAAGCGGGATGGGAACCATCATGGCCTGCTCATCCCCTTCTGCTGCTACCAGAGATCATATGCTTTAGATTATTCCATAAGCAAGGAAGTGGTGCTGATTACTGACTCTGAGCCAAATGTACGTTTACTAACTGTTCCTCTCTGAGTATAACTGTATTAGGAAATACATTTTTATTTGTGGTGTCATTTTATTATGTACAGTACTTTGGTTTCCCATGCTATGTCCCCCTGGGGGTATTTGTACATAAAGGGAGAGATGTTAAGCTCAATCTTTTTTATCATGAGTTAATGAAATTAAACCACAGCAAATAAATTGATGTAATTTGCTGGCACACATTAATTTCCATATCTGGGTTGCTGAAGAGCAGAGCCCACTAAAATGTTCAGTTAAAAAGTGATTAAATACTGCATTTTTGGATGGCCTAGGAGGACATAGAAGTAATTAGGCAGAGCCTTGAATTACTTTTGAAATATGTTGGAAAAGCTACTACATTATACATAATCTAGTTGTGTATTCCTTACAAAATTCAATTCAATTCAATTATTGCTTCCAGATTTGTTGTCACTTTGGAACCTACACCAACAGTCCACGTAATTCATATCAAAGAAACCATTATGGCAAGTTCCTTCAGCAGCCATCTGCATCACGTGATAAGTTGTTCCTCAGTTTTTCTTCTGTAACACAAGTGGCAGCATCTGTAAATTAGCTGGGAAAAACTCCCTGTGGCTGTGGATTTGTTCACCCAAATAAATGGCCCTCCTTGAGGCAGCCAGCAGATGCTGCAACAGAGCAATCTTTTTCTCTGCTCCAACCCACACTGATTGCAACTCTGAACATTTTAAATATACATAGATTAGATATATTGCAACATATATTGAGGTACCAGCTGCAGGTAACCATTAGTTCTTTTCTTCTCTTCTTTCCTTTTGCTTCTCCTGATCGACACTTTCTTCCCTGCACTCAGAATATGTCTATGCTACACTCTGAAGGATTGTTATTTATTTGGTTTTTTTGGTAGTGATTTTCTGCCATTGAATGATTAACATAGCACATTGTCATAGTTCTGCAATAGTCAGGTTAGGCTGGACTTTTACATCTATTCCCGTGGCTTCCCTTTGCAAGGACACCTGGTCTGTTCTGGCCCAACTGCTGGTATTTTAAATATTGCATGAATAGCATGTCAAATTTTAAATGACCATCGTTGTAGAATATTGGCCACCACTGAAAGAAGTAATTAGTGGGGTCTGTTTGTGACTGCAGGCTGCTTTTCCCTTTTTTAATAAATTTCTCAACCTGTATTGAAAGTACCGTGCTGGCTGATTTTCCAAATATTAATAAAACTGCAGAGAAAGATACACTTTTATTCTATTATCTTGCTCTATTTTTCTTTTACCAACCCTGTTGGCTGTTGTTTCATAGCAGAAACAAAATTGAAATTTGCTTTTCAGTGACATAGATCTGCCAATGCAACCAAAATTCCCCTTTCAATTACCACAAAGGTAGGGTCCCCCTCCCACCCCATACCCAACATAGCTGTGCTCTTGATTGATTGTATGTTTTGGAGTATCTGTTGTCTGGATAAACCAGATGTTTGTTAATTCCTTTCTGGCATCTGTAAGCCTTTAGGAAACTGTCTTAGGTATTTCCAAATGGAAATTTATTTGCAAACCAGCACTTGTGTATGGCTTTTCTTTTATTTATCTAATGCCTCGGAGTGAAGCACTGGGATGAATCCACTTTAGTGCACTCAGAAAAGTTTGTAGCTGAAGTGCACACTGGGGAAGACTACAGGGGTGGCTTCTGTGAGAAGCTTCCAGAAGCTTTACCTATGTCCAGTAGAGCCAGCACCAGTCAGCTCCAAGATGGACCAGCTGCTGGCCAAGACCATCAGCAGCTGTGGTAGCACCTCTGTGATATAAGAGGAGGATAAAAGCTCTCAACAACTGAAGCTGGGATAAAGAGTGAGAATATCTGAGAGAAACAACTCTACAGTCTCCATGGTCATTGAAGAACACACATTTTATATATATACATATATATATATGTGTGTGTGTGTGTGTGTGTGTGCACAAACACACAGACTATTGTTTAGGAATGAAACTAATAATTATTGTCTGTCATTTTTTCCATACATAAATTCTTTGTTAACATAGACATCAAAATGATGGAGCACAGATAAATTCAAATAATGAAAATTTTGATATGTTGTTAAGTAAATGTTTCTTCACCTTTCTGTACACATTTGTGCAAAAAACAGACCTAAGATGCAGGTGCAATTGTCTCAGTTGTCCTCTAGCAATAACAATTAGCAAGTGTGTTTCAATGGTAGAAAAAAAATATTTGCATTGGAGTAAATACCTGAAAATACTTTTGAGCTGAAGAAAGAAAAATTATTTTGGAAAAATACAATTACTGAATTACAAAGATACTTTATTTAATCCCTCTGTCCTACCTTAATTCATTTCTTGGATGTGCCCTTTTAAAGTGTATAGCAGACAATACAATGTTTTTGTGTTTGCCACCATGTGTTAATAGTACAGATTTATTTAGGACCCTGTGTGGCTTAGGCTGTTCAACCATTAATTTTCAAAAGCATTCATGTCCTTTCATGGGCTTTACTTCTTACCCCTTGGCAAAGGCCTGTCCTGTTCTGGTTTGTATCTGAGTGCCTGATCACAACAATCACGACAACTTGTGTGTTTTATCTTCACAAATGGTAGATTAGGAAAAAATATCTCCACTTTGATGGTATGAGGGGGCCTGTGTGCCTTGTGAACACCCACAGGTCTGTTGCTGTACACCCACCCCTAGCACCAAGGTACTTGTCAAACTGTGCACAAGAGTAATGACTTGTATTACTGAGATATTGACTCATAATCTTGCTCACTAGTAAGTCTAAATAAATATAGAGCTGCATTAGGCTTTCTGGTTCAAACAACACATAAGGTATGGCAGGTATGCCTAGGGAGCAAACAGCAGCAGCAAGCTGTAATACAGAGAATGTCAGAAATTTTTAGCTGTGGTCAGCCCTTACTCCATGTGTAATTATTTTTAAAAAAATACATTATCACTGGACTATCAAATTTTCAGTTGCTGATAAGTTGTTAAAATTACCTGGTTTTGTTAGCATGGAGATCACACCTGGCTAATTAGAGATGTCACCATCATATTTCTCCTCACATATGTTATTCAGTTGAAAGTACTATTTCACTAACTCACCAGGATTTTCTCTTTTAGTCAATTTTATACCTGATTCGGTAGAAGAGGGGCTGGTGTTGTTTCATCATCACAGGCATACAGGTCAAAGGCCCAACCAGCAGAATCTGTGTGTCTTCTGTATGCAGATTGCCACTTGTACTTGGCTCCAGACATTAGGAATTCACCATCAACTATAAATATGTTTCATACACTATACTACACACACTTTTTATGAGGAGAGAAGGTTATATCAAGCCTATTTTTCCCCCATCTAGAATAACGTTCCATAATTTATTCCAGGCATGGGAGAATACAGAAAAAAACTTTTGACCACTATATGGTATATTACCATTATTTATGCATAGGACTCTTGAAGAAAATATTTAAATAAAGTAAAAGACAAAATGAAGGTACTGGCTTATGACAAAGCTATTTCACATATTAAACTTAGAGCAAGTGATACTAAGAGCAAGTAAGCGTTTAAAAGTGAGCTGTGTTTGAGTGTCTGTCTAATGGGAAAAAAATGGTGAAAGACATTTATCTGTATCCTTTTTAATGGCATAGTTCCCTAATGAAAAACTGTGAAGAAAGGAAGCTGTTTGGTGCAGAGATTAGGAATTTACCCCGTATGTCAGAATATAAGACATGAATATTTCAAATACTTTCAAATAAGAAATGATAAACAGTTCTTTCAGCCCTGAGTCATCCATCAAACAGAAGTGCATATTTATACATCCCTGCCAAGCACAGATATTTTAGGCAGCACCTGGGAAAACTTGACTAGTAGAACTGCTTCAGGGTGAAGTCTTGTCTTTGATACCATTTTGCTTCCAGATCTCAAACCCAGACCTTGATTTTACCTCCTTAGCTGCAGGTCAGCTCATCCAGCCTTGGTCCACCCTGCCCCTTTCATGCCTCAGATTCTCTTATTGCTGTATAAATTCTTCATTCTTGACTCCAGCCTGATCCAAATTGCACTCAATCTATCTCTTTAGCCGTGGCATACATTGTCTGCTTTTTGATCCTCCCCTCAAATTCCAGGCAAATTCTTGCTCTTTCCCTATCTGACAGCTTTTTTGCCCTCTTGATCAGGTGGTCAGTACTATGGCATCTGGATTTGGCCTATATGGTACTGATTTCTATGTCCTTAAAACTTCCTTGAAAATATTTAAATTGCACATTTGTAAAAACCTTGGGTTTATGATTATTTAATTGCATCAATATAAAAGGAAGTAAAAGTTGCAGTAAAGAGACTGCCATTTACAATTTCTCCAAATTATTTATCTCATGTATTTCTTAAATCAGTAAACCATGGAATTGTTTTCCTCCAAAAGAGTCAAATGAGTGGGAACAACATAGATTCCATCTCTTAAATTTGAACCTTGTTTCATATGCATCAACACTAGAAAAACAGAGGCCAAATTTCACTTTTTTCAACATTTAGAAGTTTGGGTAGTTTTCTGCAGAATGCTGATGATGGCACAATTCTGAGATACATTGAAAATTTTCTGGTTTTGGGAAAGCCAAATGAGTGTAGACTGTTAAAAATGGGCTGGCCTGGGCTGTGTCCCTTGTGCCAACAGGGAGGCGGAGTAGTCTGTGATAAGTAATGACATAATAGAATTTTAAGAGAAGAAAAGCAACTTTTTCTTTAGATATACACTAGGAAAGGCAACATTTTAATGAATAATTTTCTTGTGAAGTTTTCTTCATTATGAATATGATTACATATCACATGAACCACTGCAAGCAGGGGGATCAAGATTTATTCTAGAAATAACAGGCTTTTTGGGAACAGAAATTTCATAGAAAGATACAGAATAATTGTAGAAGGATCTTCTCTTTTGTATAACAATTTGTAAATTTATTTTAAGTCTATTCAGTGAGTGAATAATGAAAAGGAGAAGATGAGAGGTTTCAGAGCTTCTTTTACACTGAGTTGGAGATTACACTCCACTGGAGATGTCCTTGAAGGTACAGTGATTCATTTTGCTTATACTGAGCAAGTCATAGAACATATTTTCTCTCCCTTTCCTACTTCTTCTACAGCAGTAAAAGGTGCAAATCCCTTTAAAACCTTGAGTCTTGCCCGTAGCATACAATAAACACACAGGTGTGATACACTGTAAAATAAAGGTATACTATGACACACAGATGATAGAACATCTGTGAATGAGCTATTTAAATATAATCAATTTGATGCTAATAATATTTTAGTTTGAAATCAAAAATCCATAAAAAGAGAAGCAGAGTACAGCAGAGGTGAGACCTGCAGGCTGAAGAACCTCACCACATTTTACAGGAAGTTTTCTTGGCTTGTAACCCAGACATTGCCCAGAAAGGCCAATAATAAAAGGCCTTTGCAGCTCATACATAAAATATATTCCTTAATTATCTTCTTTTTTTTTAGTCTTTGAATAATTGAATACCTCTAATATCCTAATAGTACTAATACTACAATGAGCTGGGATCTTAACCACTATTATATATTGGGGTTAATTGTCTAATTGCAGCTTCAGGTTATGAAGTCCCATCCTCCCAGACTGCTGTCCTCAGTTTGCTGTTGTTTATGCTTTTGGGGTCTGAAGCTGTAATGGTGTCCTTGGTTCTTGGGCTGGAAAAGGATTGTTTTGTCTAAATAAACTGTGAGGAGAACTTGCTAACACTTTATATGAAGTTCAGAATTATAAACTAATGCAGTACAGAATCTGCAAAACATGAATGCTAAAACTTAAGGCATCAGTATATATATATTGTTATTTTGGGCACTAAATCCTTGACAGGGATGGGGCAAGGGAGGGGGGCTGTAAAACCTAACAGTAGGACTAGTATCAAAATGTGGCGCCATAGGTTACACGCGTAACTTGTCAGTATTTAGATGTGAAAGAGGTCTTTTTCTCAGAAGTGAAGGTTAATTATCCATTAATATCTGGGAACTAACTTCTTCTGAAAATCCTCTGATGCTTTATTGAAATGATAATGTAAAGATTTATGCTTTTAATGCTATATATGTATGTTAATGTAAAGCATCTCATTTACAAAAATCATCACCACAACAGGCTGTAATTGGCTTTCAGCCTCAGCTCAAGTATACAGGATTGAATACTTGTTCTTAGCAAAAGTTAATCTTCTTCCCAGATGAAAAATGAAGACATTTTGGATACTGGCAGGGTCTTGCTACCTCATTCTGCCTATAATTCTTTTGCAGAGGTCCTTGCATGAAATGAATTTTTTTCATATTAATTTCAAAAAAGAAAATAAATTTCTTTACTCAGTGGCAAAACCAGCCTGTAATCCTCCAGTACATCCTTTGATCCAAGAAGAAACTTTCAAACCTTTAATCCTCAGTTTTGGAAATCTTTTACAGAGACTAACTCTGACTTGATTTCGTTCTTCACCATTAGACTGTTGAGTGATAAATCAGGATCATTATTCAGAACTTGTTTATTTTCTTGTCAGTTCCTTTTTTTTTTCCTTTGATTCCCTTCTCTAGTTTTGCCTTCTCCTATTCCAGCTGTTTAGGTGGATAGGAGCTACTACAACATGATTTACACTGAGCACAGCAGTCAGTGCGCTCATTTGGAGAGCTGTGTAATGAAGAGATGGGAATGCCTTCGCCCACAAAGCCCACCCCCAAGCTATTCATTGACTATAAAAATGCAGTCAAAATTCTTGTGTTCTTACTGCTCATTGTGTTGAAAATACTGCTACAACATCATATAAACTACAAAACTGACTAAGCTGAAACACTGTTTCATAAGATGCTTTACATTCAGTTCAGTGCCTTCTTCTAAGATTTCTAATATATTTAAAGAGATAATAGCCAATGAAATATCTTGAAACATTAATGCCCTATTATTGATCTTGTATTAAAACTAATCCAAATGCTTGCTTCCTGGTACCTTTGAAGAAAAGTGATTTTTCAAGTGAGGAATGCAAGGAGAAATTAAAAACAGAATATATGGGCAATACATATATTTGTTGGCTAGCAACTCAAATACTTTGCTTGTAGTGATGTGTCTTGGTTGCTGTAAATAGCAGGAATTTTCATGGAAAGTGTTAGCCCCCTAAAATATTTCACTGTTCCATTGATCTCACTTATGATATCAGAAACAGTAAACCTGAAGTTCAGTGTGGGAATACTAATACTATGACTTCTTTAGAGATGAATAATATTTTGCATCAGGCAGTCAGATTGTTCCTTTTGGAAATAAGTGGTTCCAACAGGAAATTTATAATCATGGATAAGTAAAAAGGTCAGATTTTCTGTAATTCTTCATATTTGCAGCCAAATATGTGCTGCAAATGCTAATAACATTTTTCTACCACATGAAAGAAGCTATACAGGAAGGATTTTTAACTACGTGGCTTATATTTAACAGGTAAAAATTTTCCTCACATCCATCTGAAATAAGTTTACAACTGTGAACCAGGATTATTAAATGTATTTTTGTTGCTTCCACATCTCTCATTTTCATAAACTGCCATATTATTTTGTCTAAAAGAATGCTTAAGAGTTTATTAAAATTTTATTAGCCACAAATAATCCAAGCAAACAATAAAGCAAAATAAAAAGAACACCAAAAAAAACCCATCAGTATAAAACTTCCTTTTAAGCTCAGGTTTAGTTTCATATAAGTCTTCTTCATTGTTTCTCAGTAAATATCATGGACTTGCAGGAACATTATTTTTCATCCGTAGAACAGTTACAGGTATTATTTTCCACCATTTTTGCATGATTTGTTTTCTTATACAGAATATTTTTCATTTGGGTTGTGGTCTTTAATTTTGAGCAGAGAAACAAGCCTGAATTCACTTATTTGTAAAGTCACAACAGCTGATCTGAGCTTCTAACCATAATCATTGTTTCATAAACCAGAGGAATAAAAGTAATGTTAGAAGATTAGCACACCATGGAGAAGTTTCCAACCAGTTGTTAGTAATTGTTAGTAAGTTTTGGTATGTCACAAATTTCAAATAGGTACCCATTTAAGATAAAACACATTTTTGAATGATCTTTTTTCCCACAGGAAATATGTGCAGGTATAAACATTTTCTATGTTATGAGATGCAGCACAGAATTGATTTTTAGACCCATAATGAATTTGTTGTTTCACAATGAGAAAAATCATCTTTTGACGGGTTAACAGAGGACATGTTGACCAAGGAATTATTGGGAGTAATACATAGTTAATTCTGTAATTCCATATTGGAAGATACACATTAATTGTTATATCTATATCTTCCAATTATGGTGATAAATCTGCCATTTAATTCTTAGGGTTTTTGCCAAAATTTGAATGCCTGTGGTTCCCTAAAGAATGTTTTTGCAAAACAAATGTTTCCTTGCTGTAATAATAATTTCCAAACTTCTTATATCTCTTTACTACAGCTAGATATAAAGAATTTTTAAAGAAAATACAAGCTCTAGGCTTAACAACTCGTAAGACAACTTTTATGTGTGTTTTCTTTAAATTCAGTGTATAAAGAAATAAGAGGTAAAGTTTCTAGTGATTTTGAGTGATCCCACTGTGACATCCCAGTGCCGTTTTCCTCTGCAGTCGCCCGTTTCACAGTGTTTACACACACGTATTCTAGAAATGGTTTCTCTGTTTGTGACACTTCTGAATATTTAAGAGATTCTGTTACTTAGCTGCACTGCTACTGAGCAGAATAGTATAAATCTCTGTTGTCACTTCGTGCTTCATTTCCCTAATCCTTTCACTGGAATAATTTCAGGATTCTTTTTTGAGATTGCGTGTCAGTTGGCTTCAGAGAGCAATGCCCTCTGTAATTTAGAGCACTGCTTTGCACTCTGCAGCCCCATTTACAGGAACCTGCACAAACAAATACTTTTGCTGCTCACATGAAAATATATTTCTTTACTTTTCACAGCCAAAGAGCCATTTCCTTTTCTCCCCTGCAGCCACCACATTTCCAGCAGTGTCATCAGAGTACATGGCCCTGCCCCACAGCATGTAATTATCAGTACAAGCCAGAAAGATCCAGCTGTGAAAGGTATTCTGCTACAGGTAGCATATGGCTCTGCAGGGTGCCCCATCTGCCATGGCTTCAGCAACTGCAGACAGTCCCATGAAAGGCTTCCAAGTGACTCAGTGGCTTTGAGACAACATTCCCCCTTCTTGTGTCCCCTCACCCTGTTTCCTGGTTCCATAGAGCTTTGATTCTAACTGCTCTGTATTCTCTGTCATGATCTGCTCAGCAGCAGTAAAGCAGGCACTTAGAAAAAGGTACCTATATTTTTTCTGAATGAAGATTAAATCCCTTAAAACTCTGCTTTAAAATTTACATCTTTTTTTCCTTTGTATTTTATACCTTTTGACAAAAAGAATTTCATGTGCCTATTGATAAGGAAATGGAATGATCTTTTCACCTGGGAGATACCCGGACAGTCTTGTCAGTGTAAGACAGTTTGCACCTTTTGTCTGTATTCCCAGATGGGGGTAAAGACTGAAGAAGAGGTCACTAGCTTTACCTGGACCTTCTAGTTACTATGAAAAATAGAACTTTTAGGCTAGAAACATGTGTTTTTCAGTGCAGACAGGTTTTTTTTTCTCAAAAAGTTCTTGTTCAAAGTGAAGTTACTATGAAAAATAGAACTTTTAGGCTAGAAACATGTGTTTTTCAGTGCAGACAGGTTTTTTTTGCTCAAAAAGTTCTTGTTCAAAGTGAAGAGTCCAGCCATGGCATGGACACAGCCTGACTCTCCTATTAGATGAGGCTTCTGCTCCTCTAATAAAGTAGTATAACTGAGGAACAGCTTGTTCTTTTCCCTTCCATAACATATTTCATGTCTTCTTTCAAGGCAATTTGTAGTTATTTTTCACGCATATGTTAGTGTACTCTCTCATCAGTAGCCCATCTTATAAATGACACCACGAATAATTATGGAAAAAAAAAACCAACCTTTTTTACCCTCCCCTTTTCCATACTGAAGCAGAGTTTGCTTGTTTGGGAAGCTAAGGTGCATGTTTTTATATCCCCAGCTTCTGTTTCTGAAGAAGCTAAACTGGACTGCATCAACCATCTGAAACACAAACTGGCCAACATTCAAACCCATCCTTCATTCCTTGGCAGAGCCAGAGACCTGCAAGGCAAACACAAGGTGTTCAGGGAACATTTCTGCCTCTAAGAATTTCTCAGAGCTTTTGGTTGTCTCTTTCTGTCTTTATTTTTCTTCTTATATTTGTTGTATTCTCGGGGGGGGGGGGGGGGGGTTGTTTGCATTTCATTGTTTAGCACATTTACAAAAAATCTCTTCTTGTTTCCCACTGTGCTGACTGAGTTACAGCTTGATTTCCTGTGGAAATATTCTCTAGGGGGAGAGAATAATTCTGCCTGTTTAAAATAATTTTAGCCCTCTTTGTCTGCAATATTTTAGTATTTTGAGTTGTTATGACTCAGACTGAAACAGAAATTGGCTTAGTATCTTTCAAGGTACATAGCTACATTTAATATCTTTCAAAATTCTTTGAACGTTTTAAAGATGTCAGATCATAATGTGCAAGTGAAACACAATAAACTGTGTTTATGCAGCTTTGTTTTGAATGTGGAACACTTTTTTGTGTTTGTCTTGAGAGCAATGTCAGGACACGAAAATCACTGGGCAGCAATATTATGGAATTTCTGCATGTCGCTGCTTGACCATTTAATATCATATTTTATAAACAGTATAGGTTCATTGTAAACACCACCAAATTAGAGGTTTAATAAAATTACTATTTCCATCTCTGCTGAACAGATATGCTTTTTCAAAGTTAAATCAGATACTATGGCTAGGATGAATACGTTCAAGCTCTTTAAAGTTTATTATTGTCTCCAGCAAGAAACAAAATATTGAGAAAATGTTTTAAATTGTGCCTTAAAGCAGGACATAAAAATTTGTATCTGTAAATGTAATCTGCTAGCACTGAATATTTTCAGTGTAATAAACCTAAACACATCTCTGCTCTGACTGCTTTTTTGCTTGTACAGAAATATATGGGTCTGTTAAGTGGATGAATTTTATTGGAGTAAATACACTAGACTCCATTTCCTGTGATGCCATGTACACTTCCTAGGATTTTTCACCTTTTATTAGGATTGACTCAGCCGCTTGGAAAGCTTAGCACACCTAGTTAAAAAGAAAGGTAAAAGCCTTCTGAGACAGACTTCCTTTCTTCCCACTTTATTAGCAGCCCAGGTCAGTTAAGTACCTCTCCAAAGCCATTTGCAGTAGGCTTCTCCTCCTCTAATAAATTTTAAGCACACCCAGTTAAGATACTGTTTCTCCAGGCAGATCTCAGGCCAATGGAATTTAGCTGAGATCTTTGCTGGAGACAAGTCACTCCTCCATGTGGGGAGACAACTGCAGATGTCTCTATCCCTGGAGAGGGGGGAGAGAGGAGGAGGGAGGGAGAGAAGGAGTGAAGAAGTCAGAACAGGAGTACCCCTATTTACAATACTCTGTGCAAAGCAGTATGGAGGTAGAAGGACTAGGGCTGTGCAGATTCAATGGCTTGAGAACATTCTTGTGATTCCTGGCAAGAGAAAAAGAATCAGAAGAAAGAACTAGAAGATCTGAGGAAATGCGTTCCTCTGTCAGACTAGGCATTGTGCATGCCAGGGAGGAATCTAAGATTTTGAGAGAAGTATGTTTATTCAGATGCTGAAGATATGGTCAATAAATCTCTTTGTCCTACACACTTTAAGGAATTTTGATTTCTGCAGCCCCAGGGTACAGGGATGGATATGCAAGTAAAACCATCAATGTGCAAGCAATGCAGCTCTACTCTGAAAGCTTTCCTGCAGCCTTTGGCTACACCACCAGCTCCTCCATGCTAATCCTTCCTGCACAGTTACTTTTTCCCATGGCTATGGATGTTATTGGACTATTGCTCACATCAGTGTCTAATCCAGGCAGTTTTTCAGCTCACACATTGCTGCTGAGAGAACTGCCCTGCAAAGAGGCATAGCACACACATAGAGATTTACACATCTTTTTAATGCTCATCTGTAAGTTATCTCTGAAGTTTAAATTTAAAGGGCTCAGCTACATATATAATTGAAAGTAGCACTCACCAAACCGTCATGTACTCCATGTTCCTAAGATGCTGCAAGGAGTCTAGATGCAGGATTGCTTTCTCTGAGCTGAATCTTTTGCTCCTTCCCCTGCTTAGCTCTTCGGGGCTCACATATTATTGCAGATGTGTTATCTGTTGTTCTCTGTTAACTCAGGGTAGCATACTTACCCTGTTGTGGTAACTACACAACCTTTCTCCTTACTATCATCTTCCAAATTAACAGCTCCTTCCTTTTGGCTTTTAACCTCCACTGCCCTTAGCTTTTTTACCTTCAGCCTGTGTTATAATCTCTGCTGGGTTTAAAAGGGCCAAATACCAAGTAGAAGATCTCAACATTACTCACAATGCTGTGTAGAGAATGAGTTCTATCAAAGCACAATCAATGTTATGCTTTGTGTGAGCTTCATGAGGTTTTGGCTGAGGTAATTTTCTTCACGGGAACTAGTATAGGACCATGTCTGGATTTGTACTGGAATCAGTGTTGATAAATAGAGAGGTTTCTGTTATTGCCAAGTGATGTTCACCCAGTATCAGGGGCTTTTCTGCATCTTGTATAACCCCTCCAATGAGAAGTCTGGGAGAACACAAGAAGCTAAGGAACATATCTGGGACAGCCAATCTCAACTGACCAAACAGATATTCCAGGCCATATGGCATCATGCTGAGCACGTAAGCCAGGGGGAGAAGAACAAATTGGGGGAACTTTTGGAGAGATGACATTTGTGTTCCCAAGCAAATGATATGCATGACAGAGTCCTGCTTTCCTAGAGATGGGATGGCTGAACACCTGCTCAGGAGAAGCAGTGAATGATTTCCTTGTTTTGCTTTGCTTGCATGCACAGCTCGTGTTTTCTCTATTAAACTGACTTTATATCAACTCATGATTTTTTTTAACTTTAACTCTTCCAGTTCTCTCCCCAGTCCTGATGGTGGGGGAGTTAGCAGCTGTGTGGTACTTAGTTGCTGGTTGGGGTTAAACCTCAGCAGAGACAAAGCCAGGAAAGGATATAGGATGAGGAGACACAGCCAACTAATTAAGCAGTTGTTTTCTAGAATGATTGTAGAACAGATTGTCTTCAGGCACTGCAAGATAAAAATAATTTATAAAGAGATCTGAAAGAAAATGGTCTACATGTGAAGCAAAATACAATGGAACGTGGCACAATAGTAAATACAAATGAAATGCTAAAACTTGGCAAAAAAAATGAATAGATTTTAATGAACCTTATAGATAACAAGAAAAACTCTTTTGATTTTTAAAGTTAAAAATATGTGGTCCTGGTGCAGGCTTATGTCTTATTGTGTATCAGTTTCACTCTTTGTTGTTATTTCTCAATTCCCTCTGCCCCTGTTTAAATAATTTTACACTCATTAGCTAATGTTGAACAAATTTGATATAGCAATAATATTTCCCAAAGATATGTTAGTCATATGTGTTTACTGAAATAGATCTATAGATACAAATTGGATGCTTTCATTTACTCATCTAAACACTTTTGATGATACAAAAAGTGTTGCAGTGAAAATTTATGCCATTTTAAGTACTGGAGAGTACACAGAGGACAGAGGGAGAGAACTTTTAAATACTCTAATTATGGAAGAAGCTTCAGCAGAGTCTACCAAAAAGTTTCAAGGCAAAATTGAATAAAATCGGGATTTATTTAAAAAATCCCACAATGAGACAAGATTGTCAAAAAGAGTGAGCGATAAAAGATATGAAGGGTACTGTTGCATCTGTGGAAATAAAGTAAGATGATATCAAGATTCTTACCAATCAACCACAAGGGGAAAATAATTTCAAAAAGCTCAATATACAAACCCAAAGAAATAAAAAGAAAGATTCTGGCATTACTAAAGTGACTGCTACTAGAAATTAATTTTGGTGATTAATAATGGAGCTCCAGCCAGCAAGCAAAACCAAGCTATTTGAAAGATGACTAAAGATTGGAGCTGTGACCTTCAGTTTTAGGATGTCATGGAAATAGACAACTATGAATGGACTACAGAAGTCCTAAAGATGAGAGGCATTCCCGAGAGGCACAGGGAGAAGTATTAGGACAGTATCACCACAACGTGGGCACAGCTGTTGACCAACATATCCTGCATTTTGTGATCCAACAAGTGTCTTCCAAAATATCATTATAGATTCTGTGAATGTTATTTGAATTACATTAAATTCCATAAAAACAATGTTAAGGGTTTTATAAATATTTTTGACCAATATTAATTCACAAGAATCTAAAAAATAGGTTTTTGATTAAGACACTTGTTTTTCCAGTTTCCAAGTTTCACAAGCACAGAGACACTATTTAATGTAGAAAATGGCATCCCTTCACTTGGTAGTGCTGAAGAGGAGCTTCAAATGCATGTGAGCAGAGCACAGCCAGCTTAAAACAACACAGAGAGAGAAAGACAGCAAGGAAACGAGACTGGTCTTTGATTTACAAATGCTTCTCAGCGATGAATTCGTTTCAGGAACGGAAGGCAATGGAGAAACAAATAAGCAAGAAAGCAAAACAGAATAAAGAGCCAGAATGTAAACTAAACACTTGTCTGGCTCAGAGCCTCCAGTTTGATGTCTTGGGTTATAAATAATCAAGTGCACTTGTATTATCCATGTTGTAGAGCACTGGTATTCATGAATACTTAAAAATCCTCTGACAACTGGTAATGTTTCATCAACCATAAAGTACAAAAGGCGAATTAGTGTTGTTTTTTCATCACCCTTTGTGGGCAAAAAGATCAAAGAAGAGATTTCCATATTGGCAAAGACCTTGTCAGCCTTTTTCTCTGCTTATACATAAAGATGTGTTTCTGCAGTATGACAATGAAGACTGGCAGATGTTAAAACAAAAGTCACCCCTTACATAAATTGAACAACTTCAGGATATGAAGTCTTTCATGAGTGTTTTATAAAAGGATTTATTCTTCTTTCATAATTATTTAATTATTTTTTACTGAAAACTGGACAAGTCAATTTTTCTGTGAAACTTGCTTCTGGCATAGCTGAATTTTCCTTTTTAACTGAAGAACAGGAAATTGCCATCTCTATCACAGAGCATAGCTTCCCAGAATTTTTATGTTTAACATAATTACATCACTAATTTAATGACAATATCCAGTGAGTAAAATTGCAACAATATTGCAATGTGATGTTATGTTCTATGCTCTATATACTATTATATTGTATACTAAAATTTAAAATGCACGTTTTTCAACAGGAGGGATTCCCCTGTTGCATAAAAGATCTGTGTGAAACATTTCAGAGAAGCTCTTTGTCACTGAAACTGCAGAACAGTGTCAGCAAGGTGACACTAAATTTTCCATTTACACTTCAAATGTCCATCTTTGAATAAAATTGTATCTTTTAACCACAGTTCTGCATATGATTATCCTGCATGTCTAAAGAATCACACAATATAATTTCTATCCTAAACAAATTCTGTGCACATATTTATTTAAATTACATTCTCAGAATTACTTTTGGTGATTATTCGGAAAACGGGAAATATAAAATCGTAGCCACTGTGCATTTTCTGCTGTTTTATAATAACTTTCTCTCCTGCCATCCTGTGCACTTCCCTCAGACATTGTCTCAAAACATGCACATACCAATGCATTCATGCCTGAAAGAATCTAATGGAAAGAGTGACCTTCACTTTTCTTTTGTAACAGTCCAGAGGTGAATGTAGCCCAGAAGTGATACCTGTCTCCATCCCTGTTTTGTGTCTGTGGCTCTGGCTAGGATCAGCTTTCTGTAAAGCCATTTTTTTGGGGTACTTGTGGACTGGATGTGGCAGTCTGGGGTGCCGTGAGCCTGCCCCCAGGTCTGCAGCTTGCCTGAGCCTACGGACCCTGTGGTCCTGGCACAGGAACTTGTATCACTCTCCAAAACTGAGGGATTCACTCTGCCTGAAACACAACTGTGGCAGACCATGCTATAAAACAGGGTCATATGCAGCATTAGGGTTTTTGTGAAAGCAGTCGGATAAATATCCATTACATCTTGTATTTCACATTTATTTGATGAGTTTATTTAAGACTATAGCCTCCTTTTGGGGGCAAATTTGATCTGGATAGCATTTATTTTCATCTCTCCTATGACGAAATGGCATTAAAATGAAAATGAAAGTTCAGTCTTTTCTGGTCTGTATCTCTAAAGGAATGCAATATATTCAAAGACCATTGAAAAGTGTGATGATAAAAATCAAAATGGTAACAGATAGAAATTGTTCTCCACATTTTAGCCTTATAAAGAATATTCACTACTGTAGTCACTTCTAAGCAATTTGCAAGATAGTTTTTTTGCTACATAGTATATTGAGAAAAGCTTTTTTCTTTGATTTTGGAAGGTGAACTGGAGAATGGTCCCCATGCTCCCCTGCTGAACCAATCAGCATGATTCAAGGTCATTGGAAAGCTGAGGAGAAATCAGCAAAAGTAACACCTCTATTTTTGCCAAACAAAATTCCTGGAAGACATTTAATGGTTAAACAGGTAGATACTAACTTTCTCTCTTTTTAAAGACTGCTTTGACACACCAGAATTCTTGATGCTAAAAGCTGATATCCCAAATTTATCCATTTTAGCGACCCATGTATGATTAGGCTGGAATGAATAATGAAAAGACTAATTTTATAGAAGAGGAGGTAATTAAAAAATCTTCTTTGGGTTTCCTGTGTTGTAAGAAGGTGATACTGTTGAAAATAAAATACTTAAGCACTCACCTATAAATGGAAAAATCTGTTAAGATACCATGGATTTTGCTGTACAGCAGTTGTAAAAGACATTAAAATTCTCTGGTGCATCTAAAATATTTGGCAAAATGAATGGCAATGTTAAGCTTACAGCACAGTCCACAGGCTTGCAATATAACTTTCAGGAAGTGTGAAAGTTTTTGATCCAAAACTTCATGAAGCTCATCCATTTCTTGACCTATTCCCTCAGCTCAGTGGTTTCCTGAAGGACGTAAATAATAGAGATGGTAGTACTTTAGTCTTACTGCTATACAAAAAGATTTCCCTGTGGTTTTCATGTCTTTCCTAAAAATAATTCTTAATCATTTTCATATATTTTTTTAACTATACAGATCCCACATGTACCCAGGGAAAAGTTCTATTCACTTGCTGTCTGTTCATTTTAAATAAGAGAATGAAAATTGTTTTTCACTCAAGTAAAACAAAAAATAAACTCTTTATAGCCAGGACAACTGGCTTTATAGAGTATATAACAAATTCAGTATTTTCAACATAATTTTCACAGTGCTTTTTTTGCAATTTTAACCTTTCACCTGAATATTCATTTTTCTGCCATTTTATCTGCTAAGTCCTTGAGGGCATTACAGTCTCTCAAGATGCAGTTATTTAATATATTGTATTTCTTGTATGTTCTTAGTATTTCTATTAAAATGTAGCTATTTTACTGGGAAGGGCTTAGGAAGCCCTTTACAATGTTTCACTTAAGATCAAATACCATGAGGCTGCAGAAGAACCAGCTGTATGTGTCTTCTGGGCCATAACATTTTAGTTAAGGAATATTAATCCACATGCCAGAAAAAGAAAAGCATGTGTTAGTAAGTACAAATAACTAATAAAAAACCCCTGGCACTTGCCTTCCTGGTTTGCCTTGACTATTTTAACAGGAGGAAGGACTTCTTGGTTTCCCAGATGTAAGTCCTATATTGCTAAAGAACAAGCAAATGCCCCTTAAGCTTTGGGACATGCTTCAAAACTGTTTTTTGGTGTTTTCAGCTGGTTAAATTTTTGTTTACACAAATGGAGATTCTTGAAAGGACTTGATTTTCAAAATACATTTTCTGAGTAATTTTGGTGAAATTCAGTTCAAAGGAAGAGTCTATGGTTGCACATCCAGAAATGAGGCACCCACTACTTACAATGAGTTTGTAATCCCTTGGCCAGGAAACTGGCAAAGGGATTCATTTTTCATTAATACCTTAATTTTTCATTAATACCTTACTAATCTCAGCAAAAAGAAAAAAAAATCTTCCTACTTTAATAAAACAATGTAAAGTTTTCAAAAGGAGTGAACAATAGGTCAGTTCCAAATATTATTATTGTTTCATACTGGGTATTTTACAGTATACATGCTGAAATTTTGCCCTTGCAGTTCCGTGTGATTTAGTCCCTTTTAGTGCTTCCCTGTCAACTAATGTTTTCCCCTTCATACATGCTCTAGTGTTCTCTGCTTTCTAAGATTTCTTGATGGGTGTTTTTCCTTCTATTTTGCTTTAAAGATTTCACATTTACAGCCTAAACCCCCAGATCCACAAATACTATTGTAATTTACACCATTTCTCCAGCTCTGGAGGACCAAACACAGGAAAAAAGTGAACCTGTTGGAGTGAGTGCAGAGGAAGCCACAAAAATTTTCAGAGGACTGGAGAACCTCTCCTATGAGGACAGGCTGAGAGAGCTGGGGCTGTGCAGCCTGGAGAAGAGAAGCTGAGGCAGAGCTTAGAGAAGCTTCCAGTACTAAGAGGGCCCACGAAAAAGTTGGAGGGGGACGTTTTACAAGGGCATGTAGTGACAGGACAAGGGGGAATTGCTTTAAACTAAAAGAGGAGAGGTTTAGATTGGATATTAGGAACAAACTTTTCATGGTGAGGGTTGTGAGACGCTGGAACAGGCTGTGCAGGGAAGCTGTGGATGCTCCATCCCCTAAAGTGTTTAAGGCCAGGTTGGATGGGACTTTGAGCAACCTGGTCTACAGGAAGCTGTCCCTGCCCATGGAAGGAGATTGGAACTGGATGATATGGAATGTCACCTCATGACATTCTAATGATTATCTGCCCTGAAAAAAATAGAAATTTACTTTCTCCCTTGTGACAACTAACTGGAGATTGAGTTGCCCTCACCTGCAGCTAACACATGATGAGAGAGAAGCAGTTTTTAGGCTGTTTGTACACAGCTGGGACCAAGAGGTGGCTGTCCAGCATATCTGAGGAAGGAGTCAGTCTGCAGGATCTGGGATGCTCCTCCTGTGGAGCTGATGAAGGATGGAGGCAGTTCAATGTCCTGTGGTCACTCATTCCCTCACAGCAGTGAAATCTTAACCTTTTAGGCAAGATCCTTTGCTTCAGTGTGATCTTGCTTGTTCGAGCAGGGTGCATTGACACAAAACATGTCTTGAGAGTGCTGGAGGAAATAATAGGCTACAGCCAGTTTGCTGGAAAACGGATTTCAGAAATTCTCTCAGGCAAGTAATTACTCCATGTACTGATCCTATAGAGAAAGTCTTATCCAAGACAAGCAGAATACTAAAGCTTTCTTTATCCTTACTTAAATGCATCAGAATTGTTTTAGCACCACCTGGTCTTTTAGGAGTTTCTAGCTGAAGACATACATATACATAGTAAGAAAAATTACAGAAATCCCCCACAAATATCATTGACCAGGACTTGAGATGTAAATATTACCACATTAATGTATGTTAATTTATGTTAATATTTTGTTAATTTAAAAGTCCCTGTATGAGATTATGACCTTGGTTTAGTCAGAGAAAACTAGAAATCTACAGTTTTCAAAATTATCAACTTAACTAGCCTATTCCTAGGGCTTTAGATTTAGAACTGTTGAACCTTAGCTATGACTACTAAAATGAGAATGCATACAAGAAGCATTTGACCTCACAAAGTAAGCAATCCCTTTTCCAGGAAAGAATTTATATAAATGTTTGTTGTTGTTTTTTTTTTTTTTTACTTTATCCACTTTAAATAAGGATAAGTAAGAAATATCTCATTATCCAAAATGTCCTTATATCCAGGTCTCATCATTTCCCAGTCATAATTTTACTGGTAATTTTTACCATGTATTTGTATAATTGTATCACCTAATCAAACTATACATAGAATTACATCAGTACAAATGTCATTATCATGTGTAAGGAGTGATGCCATGCAAGTGAAGGTTAATTGTGGAACAACATCACCATTTGTTACACAATTAGGACTTGAAAATCTGTGACAAGATTCTGAAGTCTCATATGGCCACAGAAGAGGTTCATTCAAGGGCATTCACAAAAAAGACCTGAGATCAAGTTTAAAACAGTCTGGAATCAGATCAGGCACAGGGAATAAAAACGGCAGCTCACAGGCTGGGAAAAGCAAATAGAAGCAAGCATTAGAATTGCTAAGGAAGACTACATCTGGTGAAGGCAGAGTATTGGGAGAACCTGCCTTAGCCATCTATTGATTTTCTGATGTACCAAGTAGCACAGAGGAGAAAGGATATGGAATTGAGCCTGAGAGAATGGTGGTGTTCATGCAGCAGTAATTAGAGGTGAATTATCAGGCTGTAGAGAGGGGAATACCTGTGGATAAAAGTCCCAGGCTTATAGAAATTATTATTTGTAGGGCCAGTGAAGAGCAGTCTAGCTCCTGAATGGCCCATTCAGCTTTGAGCTGTGAGGGAAATTGGCGGAGAGGCTTTGCAGCTAGAGACGGAGTCTCGGCAGGTTGAGGTGAGCACAGAGCATGAAATCCACTTACACCATCACTAATGGGGAACTCTAATTCAGACAAGTCAGTCCTCAGCTCTCTGAGCAGCAGGGGGCGACAGGGTTTTAAGAGCTGTCCTGTTTCATTTCTTCAATTTTAAGATCAGAGGAAACTAGTTTCTTGTAAGCAGAGCTATATTCAGCTGCTGGAGTCACAGCTTAATGGATTGCAGTGGTACTGCTGGGAGCATACCACTCCTACTCCTCTGGTGTGGAGAGGGAACACACAAGTGAGACAAACTGAGAATGACTAATTTGAGAAAGACTAGAAAGAAAGCTTGCGTCAGAATTTGGCATTTAATATCCTATTCTTTGCACCTTTTAGCTGGATTTTGTGACTTCTAAAACAAACCAAACCAAAACTAACAAGCTAATTTTGAACATTTTATAGGCTTGCTGCATCTTATCAATATTATTCTTACCCCTTGAATAAGGTCCAAAATGTTAACCAAGGAAAAAATTAAGTCCAAAATTTTACATGAATTTAATTAAAAATAATTTTGCTCTGACTTCAATGATTGCCATAGCATCTCCAAGCATCACATTAGAAAATAAATACAAAACCTCCTCGTGCTGATCTGCAGCTGTTTCAATTAAGCTAATGTGAATATAGAAGAATTTCTTGCCATTAAAGCTGGGTGAGATCTATTTTTTCTCTAAGAGGATTTCAATGTTCCCTGCAAGTCATCAAACCTTCTGACCCATGCCAATGCCATTAGGAATCAAATAGTAGATTTCTACAGGTTGCTCAGATGTAGATGCAAGGTCTGCATACCTTGATCACTAGTGTCATGCTAATTCTAGAGTATTTGTGCATAAACTGCCATGAAGGATTGGCGTCTTGAGTTAAACTCCCATATGTCCATGAGAAAGGAGCAGGAGCTAAGATGAAAAAGTCAGAGAAAAGAATATGAATCAAAGTCCAAGGAGGGTAGGGGGGGGTCTCTTTATCCTCTACACCCTGGGAAGAGCAAAATACAAGAAAGAGTGTTTTGTCTTTCTTCTGATCAATGTTGAAATACTAACAGAGATTTTTCTCTCTTTTATAGCCAACGTGTTTGGTAATTTGTGGTGAGTTGACCCTGACTGGGTACCAAGTGCCACCAAAGCTGCTTCTATCATTCTCCTCCTGCTGTGAATGAATGTTTTTGTCCTCTTAAGAAAATACCATCAATGATATTAGCAAAAAGTAGGTTTCAATATGAGTTTGTGAAATTGCTACTTTTAACAGAGTTCAGTGATAAGGTTTGCTCTATTACTTACTATACAGCTGAAGCATACATAGGATGCTGTGAAGAGAGAGAAGGTGCTGTCATTGTGGCTTTGTTTTAAAGGTGTAAGACTCCTTCTGTTTGTCTGAACACAACACTAGGACACAGCTGCTTTTATTTTTATTTCAGACACAGAATATTATTAAGCAAGTTATTCTGCTTCCTGTTGTGGTTTAACTCCAACCAGCAGCCAGCTAACCCTACCTTAGCCCAAAGCAGCACATTCCATCTTGTGAAGACATTGTGTTTCCTCAGCTTAAATTAGTTCCTTGAAAACAGAACTTAGTGAACTAGAGAAAAAGACAGTATAAAATTACTTTCTATGCTTAGGGGTATATTTAAGAAACAGAAATTCATTTAAAATCAAAGTGGTCTTAATTCATTTTCAACATCCCTAAAAAAATTGCTGTATCCTGACAGAGCATTATATTGTCTGGAAAGTATCTGTCTTTTTTGTTTTAGATTGAGCTATTATGATACTGCAGTTTAAAATTTTGCAGTCCTGTGTTTGATTCACAGTAATTTTTGCAGTGGATTGAAAGAGTATTTTCCTTAAGACTCATAGCCCATATTTCATATTTAAAATTTTGCTGTCAACATGTGGTGGGTTGACCTTGTCTGAGTATGAGATGCTTACCAAGGTGCTCTATCACTCCCCTCCTCAGAATGACTGGGAAGGGAGAAAATAAGATGGAAAAGAAAATTTATTGGTCAAGATAAAGGCAGGTTAAAAAAGCAAAAGCAGCCCTCACACCTTCCTTTCTCTTAACTTGTATGTCTGATCAGTTATTACATGGTATGGAATATTCCTTCAATCAGTTTGGATCACCTGTCCTGGATATGTCCCTACATCCCCTGCCAAGATTTTACCCAAGCCCAACACTACAGGTGTGTGTGGGAGAGGAATGTTAGTGAGGAAGCCCTGATGCTGGGCAGGGAGTGCTCAGCAGTAACTAAAACAGCAATGTGTTCTCCACACCCTTCTAGCTAGCAGTAAACAGCACAGCAATGTGAGGATGATATGGGAAAAATTAAATTAAAAAAAAAAATTAACTCCATCCCAGCAAGACCCAATACACAGTATTAAAGAGAATTGGGATCAGAAAGACAGAGCTGCTTTGAACTGAAATTATTCTTGTCAACCTGTCAATAAAAAGTTGTGTGAATAAAAAAATCTCTAGAAATGTGGTGTGGAAGGTATAATTCTGAAGCATAAAGGGATTTAAAATGTATTATTAAATCTCAGATTTTATGGGAGAAAGAATTAAAATGTGATAAATCTTTTTTCAGACAAATAATCAGGGACAGAGAGTTTATAAAGAGAAAACATGCAGCATATCATCCTGTTAAAATGTGTATAAACAAGATTGAAACCTCTAGCAAGACACTGAAATGCAGATGCTGTGTGAAGAGACGTCTTCACGTGAGTTGTAAGACTTAATTCTTGAGTCAGAACTGTTAACGTCATTGAAGCAATGGAAAGTGACAAGAGGGGACACTACAATTCTCTATTCCCAATAATGACCTAGAATTAGAACTATAAATGGATATCAGCCTGCAATTTAGAAAGGAAGCAACGTGAGTTTCCTTGTTGCATTGCTCTTTCAACAAGAAAAGCATCCACTTAGCAGCAGTGCTACAGCTCTAAGCTCAGCATTAAACCTTTTAAAGTGTCACTTTTTTCAGCATTAATCTAATGATAAGAGAGAAAGGCAATTGCAAAAGTCATCCTTTATTGCAGCATTTAGCTCCTTGAAACTTCATCAAAATCAGGAGGGACCCCTTTTTGCTCTGATTGCCTGACCCAGAATCTTTAATCCCGTTCATTAAAACCATGCCACTCTGTTTCCTCATGAATTGCCTTCTCAGCTCCAGGAAATCACCAGGCACAGACACAGAGCAGAGCTGAGGGCTGTACCAGAGCATGGCTCTGACCCCTGAGGAGCACAATTCTGCTCTGAGGAGGCAGCTGTTTGAATGTGAGACATAAAACCAACTTCCCATTAATGAAAGATAACATTAAAAGTGTCATTTTACTTGATTAAGTCATCTGCCTAAACTTCAAATCAAGAAAGCAGTTTTCTTCAGTACTTCAATAGCCCCTCTGGTAGCATGTCACTGTGATTCTAAACTGATAAAAAAGGCACCTTTAAAAATGGATTTGGTTTGATATTCTCTCCTTCCTTTCAAAAAGCTTTCACAGGGTATTTGGGTTTTTCAAAAAACACTAAGGTTTCACAGTAGTTTTTAGGAAATATTTGGAATGGTAAACATATTTTAACACTTTAAGCATGTCCTGATGCCAAAATTTACTTAACTCCCTTGTTTCCTTTCTCTCTTTTCCTACCTGCAAATAAAAAGGTGATTGATGTTTTACAGAAACTGTAACACAAGGGAATTGGTACAGAGCTTTATTTTTCTAGAGGAGGCTTAAATTCATCAATATATCTCTAGCTAGTAGAGGACGAATATAAAATTGAGTGTAAGACCTTAAGTGATGGTACAGTGTATGAAAAATAAGGGTTTCCCTATTTGACCAGCTATTACTCTCCCATAAGCAAGGCTGAAAGAGGACATAGATATATTTGCCTGCAGGACTGTCCCTCAAGGAGCAGAGGTGACAGCAGGCACAGCACCCTCCACCCAGATGCCTGGGACACCGATGATCTAAAGAGGGCAGCTCCTTGCCATTGTATGTAAGGGCACATTTGCGCAAGCAGCACAGCCTTGAAGGACCTTGCTGTCTCACCAATAATAATAGGCAGTTCAGCTCAGACCTGCTGGCAGGAAGCCAGCTCAAAGTGTGTCTTTTGCAAGTGCTGTTGGTCATTCTGCTGGTGAGCTGGTGGGCTAAAACCTGTTCATGTCATAACTTGACTGCTGGATGATAAGCTAATTGCACTCTGCAGTTCCACAGTCCTCCAAGTCCCAATTCCCATAGAAGCGCACTGATTCAGTTTGTCTTAGAAATCAGGAGTGTCTGAAGATTTGCCATCTGGAAGTGTCTAGAGCACAAAATGTCTGAGGCTCTCACTGCTGACACAGGAGGGGGTGTGTTATGTCCATTGCCAGCAGGTTTTCAACATTTGCATTCTATTTCAGAGCCAGAAGTGCTCAGAGCCACAATGCTACTGTTGCTCAAAAGCCTGTTGGAAGCTGCATAACACTGCTGGATTCAGTGGTGAAATGAAGCAAAGCAAAAATGGTGCTAATCTATGCTATGTAGAACATCCAGGGTCTTTATGATTTTCTCACTAAGCTGAACCTTTTATGGTATTTTTTCTCTGTGATTGCGGTCCATGAGTTTGCAGCATGCCTGATGTTTCTTCTCACTCCAGTCTCTGCTCAGGATAATTTCATATCTCTAGTGCTGGCAAAGGACAAGGCTGCTACCCCAGCTTTCCCAATTGTGAAGCCTGTTTGAGTTGGCAGGAAAAAAACAGGGACTTCAATTGGCTGTTATTCCTCTCTGGTTAAAGACCAGAGCAACAGAAAATGACTCAATATACCAGGAAAACCATATTCAGCAAAGTTATCCTATCTCCTTTTTGACCAGTGTTTCTCTTATAAAAACGAAAACCTAGAAAAGAAAGTGCCAGACAGACTTATAGAGGGAGTAGTTGAACCAAAGGCTCCTGTTTGAGGTTAAAAGTCTGTTCACATCTGGGCTTTGTTAATAATGAATGACAGTATTGTTCTATCATAGCTGACTTAAGTCAGTCAGGCACAGATTCTGTCCCTGCTTCTTATCCAGACAACTCAGGGTGTGTTTTGCTGCATAGATTTAAAATACCCAGATTTACAACACCTTTACTTCTGTGTAGAGACAGATAAAACGAGGACTTTAGTGTATACACTTTCTTAATGGTTTTCCTGTTTTTCCTTCTTTTCTTACTTCCTTGGCACAGATGGAACAATGCATACTTCAGCAGTCTAAGCATGTATTGAGCAAAAGGTGTGAGGAGGATCACCTCACACCTCCAACCTGTCATCAAAAAGTCAAAGTAAAGGGAAAAAAAGCAAGCCAAGGATGCAGCTAAACCAAGCTCTTTAACTCCAAAGAGACTGAGTCCATAGGTTTAGGAAGAAAACATGTAACATATATCTGTGAGTAATGACTCTACTGAGAGTAACATGGCAACACTCTTCTCAACATAGTATTTAATGTATTTTCTATCCATTATTTTATCTATGATTTGGCAGTGTAACCCAATGCTAAACTTTAAGAAAATACTGTCTCCTTTGGTTAGGATGAATGATAATAAAAGCTATCCTGAAGTGAAGGCGTTTCAGATGGCAAGATATTAACAATAATATGGAAATATATGACATAAAAAGAATTTATGGAACAGAGTGTTCCTTTATCTGTCATATAAACTAAAAGTTCTCTTTAATGTATGAGCATATTTTTTTATAGTTTAAAAGCATTCTGACAAACTTCAACTGAGCCTTTAACAAGAAAATCAAATCTTAATATACAATCTAACTGAAAAGTAAAAGGCAACTTTTAGTACTATCTCAGATCATCTTTGATGCTTTCTCACCTCCACATTACTATTAACAAAATTCTGCTTCTGAAAAATTCTCTGTATGTTACACTTCATGACCTGTGAGAGGGAAATTGCTTGCTGCATTCTTCAGAGAGGCATAAATATGATCAGGACTCAGGTGAGTAAGGTCTATTCCTTCAAAACCTTCATGTAGCCAGCCCTGTTTCTGCTATCCTCATTCTCAGTATAAAGTTAAAGCTGTGAATATAAGGACTTCAGAAAGTTGAAAATACTGTGTGCTGTATAAAAGTTTTAAATTAATCATTTTTTATTTATCCTCTGGTGAATGTCATGAAAAATCTTCAAACAACAGAGGTTTGTCACAGTTGCTCTTGGAGTGATTTGGAATGATTGTCAGTTGTGCAATTGCATCCTATGAATAGTGTATGATGTTTCCACAGACACTGGCTAGAACTTTTGTTTACTTTTATCTATGCTGCTGTGTTTTCTTGGTTTCATAAATACAAGGTAGTTTTCCCAGTCTTTCCTTAAGCTAGTAGTCAGCTATTATGTTTCCTGTTTAGTTTTACTGTGTTTCTTTGATTAGTAAAACTTTAAACTCTTTAATATATTTCTTTATGGCACAAGACACTGTTAGGACTGTATTAACACCAGTTAATTCCTGTTTGTCAGCACCGTACCCATCTAGGAAGGCATCCCAAAATGATTTTCAGTTTTATTGCAAGGATCATAAAAACTTTATTTTCTTTTGTTGTCACCAGTGTAGACTAGTAGGTAATGCAGAATCTAATTGTTATGAAACTTAGAAAGTAGAATAGTTCTCGGAAGATGAACTAAAATCAATTAGCAGAGGGAATGAAGCCACCATTGGTTTTTGTTGTTCGCCCCCACAAATACAGGCATTCTCATTCCAGGACATAGAGGGATTATTTTAATGGAAAAGAATAGCTGGCTTCTGAGCTTTGACTGCCAACAGGAGAGTCAGTTAATTTTGAAAGCCACAGAGGATTTTCTCATTTAAACATTTTTCTCTGAGGGAGCACAGAGAAATAACTGAAATATTTAGTAATTTAAAATTAAAACCTTCTAATATTAATAGGATTTTTGCTTTCATATTTTACACTATAGAATTTCTTTGTTCATAATTTTGGAAAAGGTAAATAGAGATGAACATTTTTAATCAAATGCATTGCTTTCAATACAAGATGAGTGAAAAGTGATTGTAAAGTCAGTATTATGTGATGTTTTGCTGAGCTGGTAGCTATGAAAACCCATATTGCATTTGGTTAGTGTTCTGCTGTAAAATAAATGACTATTTAAGGGTTTATGGGAAATAAGTAATCAAATCCACACATTTTTGTAGGACTTTTTCTTGAGAAGGATCCTAAGCTATGCCTGGTTCTGGCTTTCTCCAAACATGCTTTCATTTTCTTTACCCCTTTTTCATATCCTTTTTCATAGGTGCTGGTTTTCTTTATGTCTTCTGAATAAAGTAAAAAGAAAAGCCTAGCAAAATATAAGTTTGCCTCATATCATAACATTCACATTTTAGTTAGTTTACATGTTTTAATTCTATTGCATTCTTGTTTTCTCTGTGGATTTAAGGTCACATAGTTTTTAGGAGCCTAGGGAGGGCCCAGACTTGAGAAGGCCATTAGTGTTATTTCCAATGCACCATCAGCCCACACAGCATCCTGCATGGTACTGTAAATAACTTTTCTTTGACAGATATCACATATCTAGAGATACTGATTAAATTAATGCATCACATTCATTTCCATTTCCCCACAGGCTTCCATGCACTCATGACAGACTAAGAGCATTGTTCCACCCATTACTTCATGTAAATTTTAAGACAAAAACTTATTATTTCTTTTGTTGGTTTTTTTTTTCTTCTTCATTACTTCATCTATGTTCTCTTGTAATGCAGTATTTTTATTACATTGATTCAGAGATAATGTTTAACAGCAAATTCCTATTCTACTTCTTTTTACTAAGGGTGGACACTAGAAAAATGTCTGCAAGGATAGAAATATTTCTCTGAGATTCAAATACCCTTTTTTCATTTACGGTGAGACTGTCTTGCAGTCCTTCCCACATCTCTTTCCATATTCTTTTTGTGTGGATTACTTTGGCTACTTTTTAAATTTAAATATTTGGATGCAGGAAACTGAATTGCTAATAATATTTCCAAGAAGTGAAAAACAGCTGTGGTCAGCTGAACAGAAAGCAGCCATGTTACTAAGATGTTGAATTCATTGCCTAGGTACAGATTCTCCTAGCTGCCCTCAAAGCTATTTTCAGCAGCTCACAGTACAAAGGAAGTTCAGCTGTGGCTGGAAGCCTCTGTGCAGCCCTCTGGTCACTGCATTCATCTGGCAGCTCCTGAACAGGTGCAGCTGAAAAGACAGGATGTAACAGTTTGGGGAGTCACAAATGGCTTTAATAAAACCTCAAAAACTTCCTGACACACTTTGAAACATGTAGAATTGATGCCCAACAATCACTCTGTCATAAGAGCAGTTGGGATATCTGTGATTGTATTGTTATACCTGTGGGAGCAATCTGGAGCAATGGCAGACTTTAAGGGTAAAAAGAAACACCTATCACTCCAAGAATCCTAAGATATTGCTGACATCTACATTTTAAGCTCTTGTAAAATCAACTTCTGGCTTTGTAGACTCAATAATGTGAGGTGTAGGGACATAAGACTAAATACAATTCTACATTCATGTATTCTTGTATCATATACAAGTGTAAAATTCTTTAACAAAAAACTCGCTTTTCTTTTGTGTGTACATATTTTCCTACCCTTAGGGCTTGTTTAAAATTCTCAGTATTGTATTCAGCTTGAAGAGAGCACCAAATTATGATGACAGCTCCTAAGCCAATACCCAGAGCATGAATTTTTGAATTCTGGATATTTTTAAATAATTTCTTGTGATTTTTCAGTGTTGGGTAAATAGATTTACAGGAGTTAAAAATCCTGCTAAGGGACTCCACCTTGTGAAGGTAGGTAATTATGAATACAGCCTTATTTAAATCTTTAACAGAGAATAAGCACATAAATTACTTGCATACTTTTTCTGTGACTTTAATTCTTCTTGTTTTTATCCAATCTTGCAGACTATAAGAGGAAAGTAATAACACCACTACTTCTGTACAACAAATGAATGGAAATTTCAGCTCAGCTTAATTCATTCCCTGTTAGAGAAAATTTAACACACAAAATTAAAAAGAAATATCTTTGAGATTGTACAGTTTGTTTTGCTTTCTTTCTTGCCTTTCTTCTGTCTGATTCTGCCTTATCAATGATAAGCATTTTTCTCTCTCTACTTTATACTCACAGTATGTTGTAATCTTCTTCTAATTTCAGCTGTTACTGAAAGACAGAAATCAAAGCTGCTTTGCCATGTTTAAAATGCATTATTAATGTATAGAGGTAGAGGAAAAATGTCTAGAGGGTATCATCACTTTGACATCTATTTTACTGTCCTCTGCCAGGCAAATGAATCAAAAATGTCTCAATCATCTAGAAGATGTTATCAGATTTCTATTACAGTTGTTGTAACTCTTTGTATGATGTCACTAAGTGAAGAAATAAATCTATTTAAATGCATTTAAACAGCTCACAGATGCGTGCCATAATCTTACGCTTCCTGGAGCTGTGTTGTCAAACCAAAAATATTAAGGATGCTGATAAACATACCTCTAGGTTGAAGATGTAGGAAAGGACATGCTGTTACTGTAATGTGATAGAATGAGAATTTCCAGTCTCTTCAGTTGCTCTACAGAAAAGTGCAGATTCAGTGATGGAACAGGAGCAAAATTGGCCTGTATTGGAGCAATCTGGCCTTTGTGTCTAGTTTTCAAAAATGCTTCATTTAGCCTTTCTCACAAAATCTGATATTGAATGACTGACATAAATTACTCTTATTCCCTCAGAATCTTAACAAGCATTCAAGTCTCTCTGGTTTAAAGAATAAAAGAGAACAAATGATTGATCTTTATTATATGATTAATCCCTATAATAAAATATATCTGTCACTAAGAGATCCAGGCATATATCACAAATTTTACTTAGCCAAAGGCATTATTGGAACAAAAATATTTGCTGTTGCAGTTTATCTTAGGTGCTTTTACACTTCCTCCAAAGTTATGATCTGAACATTTAAATCAACCAAATTTTTACTGTTCAGTTCACTAATGAGGATTTTCTACAATTACAAAAAATATTCATGTTCATTCCTCCTAGTTTTTACCTACTTTATCTTCATTCAAAAGAAAGGTAAATATAAGCAGTGATAATCCTAAAATACAGAAGCAGGAGTGGGAAATATGAACTTCTGTCCTTGTTTTAGCATTTCCAACAAATGTTGGCCACCAGATACACCAGGGCAAACCACTTTTCTCTCTGCTGACAATGTTACAAGCACCTATTTATTCACAGTTTTCTTCAGAAGGACTTTGAGGGATAGTGATTGGAGTGAAACATTTTGTGGAACAAGAGGTTGACCTCCCATGCAGAGACATTCCTGGAAAGGCACTAAGTCCATCTGTCATGCTGCACTTCCTGTGCTTCTCCGTGGGAGCTCTGTCCAGAGTCCTCAAACACTTCCAGCTTTAATGCTGGGACTCAGCATCTCCCACAGTATTCAGCAGTATGACACTGAAAAATTACAAAAGTGACCTTTTGAAGATATGTATTTATCCATTGTGATTTGTGAGGAAATGGTCCTATTTAGAAACCAGTTTACATAACTCTTGTGGGCTTGTATTTCTTTAGACTCTACTCATCTTTGTTAATATGTTTTTATTGAGCATAACTAATCATATAAGCATATGAAAAGTAATTTTATCAAGGAATATGTCAGCGAGATATTTAGAGCAGATTATGACTACAGAACTAAGCAAACAAGACAGCTTATAAGGAAGGTAGAATAAAGTACCATGTCAATTTATATAACTGTAGCCATATAAGAATGCAGTTAAGAATTTTGCCTAATTTAAGTTACAAAAAGATAACTATGAACACCTTCTGAACAGCATGTCAGCCACTTGCATTTGGTTATTAAGGAATAGGAAATCTAAGTGTAACATATCAAGAAGCAGCAGTGGCAAGTTGTAGAGGTCAGGGAAAATTATCTTCTACTGAAGGGCTGTCAGCAGTTAAGTTTAGTCTTGTATTTTATAGTTTCTAGAGGTTTACGAGGCAAGATAAATTTCATAAGAAAAAACTGACTGAATCTCACTTTCTACTTAGTTTCACAACCAAAGGCTTTCAATATGATCATCTTGAAAGACCAATTGAGCACAACGTTTTTGGTCAATGAGGTTCAAACTTACAAAGTACTACAAACTTTTCTCCCTAGACTGTCTAACAGCTGATTCTATTTACACTTTATTCCTAAATTCTGTTTCTTCCTCATGACTTCCTCAAAACTCCACAATCCAGTTCAATTAGACTAAAAACTAAAGTCACGAGTCTTTGGTCTGAACTAAATGTCCTATGCTTTGAATCAGAGAAAAGAGCATTGCAGTGTCCTCTTATCCCAGACTGAAAACTAATTGTGGAGCACTGCACAGGTGTCTCAGAATCAAAGATAAGAAAACAGTAGAGGAGCAATATTAAGTTGAATCTTTCCTTCAAGACAACTTCATACATATCTCTGTCATTTCTGAAAAATATTCATCTAATCTACTCCATACAAATTTTCACCAGCTAAAGCTTTTGTAGCCATTGCAAACTTTATTATGGTAGTTCCCAGTCTTTCAGGTTTCTATTTTTTCCCCACGAGTCTCTAACCTGTATCTTCCTTCCTGCAATTTAAGGCCACTGTTTCCTGACCTGCTCAGCAGGGACAGCAGAGTAGATTATTAATCTTTGGCAGAAGGCAGCATATTTGAAGACTGTTACTATGTCTGCCCTATATTTTCCTTTTTGTTGGCTTAATAACTCCAGTGTGTTCTCTCCTTCTCCAAAAGTCATAAGTTTCAGATGTTTGATCAATCTTTTTGCTGTCCAAATGGTCCACTTCATTCTTGAATTGTGGTGCACAAAATGAGCACAGTACATCACCTAAGGCATCACCCATACTGGAAGCAGTAATTACTGTGTGTGTCTTGCAGTCTGTATGGCTGTTTATACATCCCAGTATGATGCTTTTTCACAACAGCATGACACAGCTGACTGTAATGTGCATGTCCTCCACAAAGATTTGTTTGATAAATTGCTCAGTAACATGTGCATACATACATATATTTGGCACTGAAGTTTCCAGAGGGTCTTTCAGTTTTTCAGTAGAAAACATATTGCTTATTGGCTTAGCAAAAACAAATTAAAATTTTATTAACTTGTGCACAACAGCATTACTATTCTAATTATGCAGGAGATTTGTTGATAGAATGGTGCATTTTCTCCTTATTAATTACACACATTTTATTTGTGAATATAGTTTGGCTTTTCTTGTAGAAGTAAAGCAATTTATGCAGCCTGAACATAGCATATATATATTTACAGAATGGAAAACAAAATCAAGAAGTCTTCTAAATTCAGGTCATATAATTTTCTGAAAAATATTACTTTCCTTTTTTTCTCTGGCTTCTCCTAGATTGCAGTCAACTCCCATACAGTTTATTAAGAGCAGAGAAGCAGCCTAAGAACCACACCTTTCTGTACAGCAGAAGAAACAAAACACACTTTCAGGACCCTGTGCAGCTTAAGCTCCACCTGCATTTTCACTCTTGGTTACCAAATAAACCTTTCTCTTTTGGACCTAAGTGAGAAGTGCTGTCCTCAGCTGAGACTCCCAAGATAACCAAGGATTTCCCAGAGCAGCTGCCTAAACCTCAATTTACCAAAGAAGTGGGTGTTAAATGTCATAATCAACTTTACACCTCACAGGGATGGATCTCTGGGGCTTAGTGCAGTGTGTCTCTCAGATGCAGCAGTCTCCTGGTCAGTAAGTATTTAAACACACATTATATGTTTAAGAACTTATGTGTTCTTCTAGAAACATAGGAAGAATTGCTGGAATATGCAGCAGATATTATTTCTCTTCTTAACTGTGCAAATGATCAGATTGAGGGGAAGTATGGGAATAAATCACAGGGTCTCCATTTTCTTCATGGTGGGAAAATGCCCATTCTTTATTCACATAACTCCTTTTTATACAGTTTTATGGACCTAGTGTGGGATTCTAATTTGTTAGTAGTTTTCTTGCCAATTATTTTTATTGGTTAGTAACAAGTTGTTATTCTGTATTCATTGGTCACTCAAACCCCCAGTGTGTATGTGCAGGAAAAGTTGTTTGTGAGAGGTAGTTTTCATTTTTCTATCTAATGGTGTAAAAACAGTTTATACAGGTGCAAGTTGTTTTTCACCCAGGAATAGATTGTTAACAAACTGCTCACACCAGGATTTCTTTCACATGGGAACTTGCAAAATGCTTGCTTTGGCAAGGCCAGCCACTGATTCCATGAGAGCAGGCTTGATTTTATGAAGCCTTTCTTTATGATTTTTCTACCTTACTGCAGCAGGGAAGTATGAATTTAATGGTAACCTTTACTTTTGGCCAGGATGGATAGCACTTAGTGTGGACTTCAAGTTTCTGTGTTTGATTGGAGCACAGGTAAGAAAGATACCCATGACTAAAGTATATAGAAGAACCATACTGATTTGAACATTGAATTTGTTCTCTCTATTTCCAAACAGAAAACAGCTAGGTTCTTAATTTATATCTTGCTTATTAATCTACATCTTTCTTTAGATTCTACATGTATTAATCCATCTTTGTATTAGGCCTCTCCCTCTCCCAGCTAGAAAAGGTCACACAGAGCAGGGGAAAGGTAGTGAGTTTGTCTGCCAAAGCTGTTCCTCCTGGAAAGAAAAGCTCTGTTCTGCAGAGATCACTGAAGCAATGCAATACTTCAGCCCTGACTGTTAACAGGTTGAAGGGTACAGTGGTTACTTTTTTTCTCATTTTCTCTTGGCAACGCTCTATGCTTTGCCAAAAATGTGTAGGTTCTCAGTGTTTCATTGCTTTTTGTGGAAAGAAGAAGCCAGTAAGATAAATAAACTTTTTAGAAGAATTTAGTAATTTAAAGAATGTATTTTCCAGTTCAAATAATCATAGAACAGGGACATAGGGATAATCACATAGTGATGTTCGCACAAGTCCTCACAAGTACTTACTGCTACATGGACAGGTCTGGTCACTATTTTCTATTCAGCCATTATTAAACTCCTGACTAAAGGAATGGCCGAAGATAAAGATAACTACCATGGCCTTTAAAGATTTCTTTGAAAAACTGTTCAATGGTAAATTCATACAGGATTTCCAGGGCTCCCATCTGAGTGCTGGGGGATGAAGATGAGTTCATTTAGAAACAGGCTGGACAGCCTTATTTGACAGGGAGTTAGAGGACTCCTGTTCTAGAAAGAAGGTGGTTTCTATCTCCAGGGAAAGCAGAAAGCTTTTTTTCAAAGGACTGTCTGGGAAAGGTGACTCGGTGCTGTTAGTCCATGCAGCAGTTCAATGTCCCATTTATTTTTATTGGTATTGATGTAGTACTTAGGGCAGTGTATCAAGAGCTCTATTCTGCACTCAGTGCTGCAGAATCATTAGCCCTAAGATGTCATCTACTTCTCTTTTTTGTTTTCCTTTATTTTATTGCAACATTCAAGTTTACAATAATGTAAGAATTTAAACAGGTCTTCAAAAAAAGCAAAACAGTTTTTTGTTACTATTGCATGCTGAAGGTGTAGTATAAATAATAAATCAGTTAAGAATCACAAGCTGTCAAAAATCAGAATATGTCTCAGGGAAACGATATTTAAGATCTTTTTCAACAAAATAATTGAACGCACATACTTCCCAAAATTATTTAATCCGTTAGTTCAAGGCAAGAGCCTTGTGTGGTGAGAGTACTAGAAAAAGGGACTTGCCATGTGCAGAGCCTCCTGCATCAGGAGATGGGGCAGTGTGCATGCTTTATGGTGTGATGGATAAATCTGGCAGCTTCAGGGAGTCCTGTGGAAGCTGTGTGGGGGTGCTGCTCCCCTAGAGGCTGCCTCTGCAGGCATAAGTGAGAAGCACAAAGGGTGGAGGCCCCTGGCTCCTGCTGTATGTGCCTCCCCTCTGTGGCCACGGGACTGTGGGGATGCACAGGAGAAGGAGGCACCCCCCACGCTATCTTCCTGCCAGAGCCACAGTGCAGGTTCCAGTTACAATCTCAACATCACTCTCAGCATATTTTTTTCTTTTCACAATTAACATGTCTCCAAATTCCACCTTAATAAAATTAGTAAGTTAATTAATTTTCATCAAGTCACTGGACACTTATCTCTGCTAGCATAAATAAAGATTAATCAGCCATGAAAAGATACTTTCAAACCACATGGCTTGTAAATGCAATAAATTTTTAATGTGAAGATGAAAGAAGTGTACATACTGCTGACAATTCACTCCCTGGACCTTCTTCAATCCCTGCTTTAGTAATGATCTAAAACTCACTTTAAATCTATGCCTGGAAGTCTAGGCAGCTGATGTTCTCGAAGACTTTTATTACTATCTTTCTGAATAAAAGTAATTAATTTCTATTTCCCTCAAAACTAACAACTAGCATAGTTCTCTGCATCATTCTTCATCAAAATCCAATTTCACTCTGCTTTACAGAGGTCTGAATTTTTTCTATTGATTGGTAAATTCAATGAAAAATATTCCATTTCATAGCACAGTATGGAAAATATTAATGGGAATGATGTGCAGAATTTTATCAGTCATAGTTATTTACTTTTGAGTCTTCTATTATTTCATGTTTGTGTGGAGATATGCCATTTTGTTTTACTCTTCTTATAAGATTTCAGAGAGCAAACTGTATATCAGGATAATAAACCCACACCCCACTGAGAATATTCAGTGTGATGGTAAGAAACTCTGGAAACATTTTAAGCAGAAAAAGAATTGGAATCTTATTCAGGGATCTGAATAGTATTGCTTACATCACAGATGGATGGATGATCAGTACAATATAAATAACAGCAGAAGAAAATATGTCTTCTGCATTTGTAATATGAAACCCATTCTCATATGAAACCCCATTTTTCTTCAAAGCTCAGAAAGCTCCAAATCACCATTTTTGATCAAGGTCATTGATAGTTTTTTGTTTTCAAAGTAAAGACATATTTTATGTTATTCTCATGCAGAGTGATAGTCTCTTTTATATAGGCACACTTTATTCATTTAAATGAACGCATTTTCTTTTTTTTTTTTTATCAATTCATATGGCTATCAGCTTACTGTCTTAGCAATTAGGAAGAACAAAATTAATTGTTACCAATGACAATGTCTAGTCATTGCAACAGAACTGGTGCTAAGGCTTGCATTTCTGGTTTTTAGGTCATTGGTGAACAGTTCCTCACTCAAAGATTTAATGTTGTTAGCATTCATCTAGGCATTGCAGGTATAATTCAGCTCTCCTAACTCTAGCTGTGTAAGCAGATACAGTTAATATTATGTCTGAAATTTTCTTTTTAGTAAATGCTGACTGACAGGTATGTTCAAATGGATCTTTCCATTTTAATTACCTATTTAATATGAATAGGGTTAAGCCTATGGAAGCAATTTTTTGCATTGATTAGGCATAGATAAAATTAGCTTAGGAGAATCCTCTGTGTCTCTGTTGTCCCATTAGAAGATCCACTGTATCACATTTGGCATTAAAATTTTGTAAGCCATTCCTTTGAACACTAATATTTACAAACAATCAACTAAAGATTTGAATAACGTGACAAGTTCATGATAATGAGAAAATCCAAACCAAAAACAGGAGTCTATTTTCTACTTAAGGAAAAAAACCTATGAATTCAAAGTGGAAATGTCAGAAACATTAGTAGAAATATTTAATACAAGACATGAGATAAAATATGAAGTGTCAGCTGTAATGGGATTTATCTTGCAGTATCTGGATTAATTAAAAGTGATTTGAGATTGTGGAAGATAGATGGGCTTTGCTAACAAGAGCAGTTGTGGTAGCTCTGGATGTGATTTTTGGCTGCATAAGAATTGATTTTTTTTTTTTTTAATATTTAATTCTATTCCTGAAAACTAGGTTGGAAATGATTTATACTACAGGATTAGATTCAGAGTTAATGAAGGTGAAGAGGTATAACCTGGTTTTCAGAATTTCTTCCAACAGACATGGATAATTTGTCTTATGAAAATTCAAGCATTTCAATGACAAATGTTTGAAGGTAATTATTAAATTGAAATAGTTTAATTTCAGTTAGGAATAAATGTTGGATCTCAGCCTTTTGGATAAATACAGAAGAGAATATGTATCTACTGCTACTGATTTGGTTATTCCCATACTTTTTATCTGTCAAACCAGCTACTCTACTTGGACAAGGTTGAAATCTAAATCTAAAATCGTTCTTTTATCTACATTCTCTGAAATTATTTTTACTTATATAGGTGACAACCTTTAAAAAGAATGAAAACTTTGTAAACACAAAACAGGAGGCAGCTCAAGCCTGTGATCTTTTAAACGCTATTTGGGCCTTATATGGCTTGTTGGCAATGTAGGCCTTATGTTGTTTCTTTTGTTCTTCAACTTCACTTTTGATAATCGATTATTTTTATCTTCTGGAGAAAAATCCTTTCCTGTTGTTTTTGTGTCACCTGGAGGATTGAGAATTTATAAGGAGGTGAAGGATAGCCAGGGAAAATTCATGTGACTATAAAAAAAACCTGACAAAATCTTTCCTAAATGAAATGCAGGAGTTTTGTTTTGTGTTGAAAAAATAATATTTCTCTTTGATAGCTGGTCTTCCAATATGATATGAATGGATTGCACCAGTGTGTTTTCCAGCAGAAAGTTATGCTTTATCATGAAATGCACCAACAACACAGTTCCTTTGATGTGTCTGTAATCTGTCTCCTGAATATACTGTCATGGGCAGCATGCAGTACTATAAAAACTGAACTCAACTTTGGCCATTAATCAGTCTCTCCAAAAGAAATTAGGATTCTGGGACAGATAGAAAAAATTTATAATATCACAATCTATTATAGTGTATTAAGTAAAAATATAAAGCTTTTATTTCCCTTTCTTTTTCTTCTACATTTTTCAAAATTACCAGATTGTCTTAAAGAAACTTAATTTCTCATGAATATTTTTAAAAGCAAACTTTTGAAATGCAAACCCCTACTGTAGTCTTCTTAATCTTTCAGTTTGAACAGACTGAAAAAATCAGTTCAGACTCTCTTGATTTGACATGAACTAGCTAATCTGTTGGTAGGTACATGGCTGATAAAAAATGGTTCACAGCTCAAAGTTATGCTGAGTCTGATGTTAATCACTGAAAATCTCACTCTTGCATTAAAGCCATAAGAAGTGGGTGAGAATAAAGAAAAGGATTTTATTATAGTCCAGCACACCAGTGGGCCCTGTGAATAGCTGCAAGAGCCAGGCCTATCAGACAAGTGCACAGCATTACAGGTAAGACCTGTTAAGCATGCTCTGGGACATAAAAAGAGGGAAGCAGAGCAGTGGACTTTGCCCAGGAGACAGGGAAATACATTCTCCAAACACTGTGCATGGCCTCCAAACTTTGGTACACAATCAAGTCTGAAGCAATCCCCATTTTTGATAGATCATTGCAAGAAACTTCCACTAAGGTTCACCTGCAGTCACCCTCCAGTACTACCAGAATATTTCCTGTTTCTCTCTTTGCAGACTTTTCTCCAAGATAAGCTACTTTGGATATTGTCTGCTCTTTCACTGGGGTTGTGTTTCCTGCTTCTTACTGCAACACTCTTTGTACATCACTTATTTCCTGTATTGCATGCTAAGTGTTTTAATATTATGGTGATACATGCTAGGCAGTAAGACAGTGGGGGAAGGGGGGCAGCACATCCTTCCTTTTCATATTTATTACTGGTGCTTCATCCAGAACATATTTAATGAGGCTTCAGATAAAAAGTGAGTCTCATCCCTTCAAGCATAATTGGCAAGCAAAGAAATATAAAGAAATAGGTTACACAGTACTGGTTGTTAAAGCACATATAATGGCTTGTATTTTTAACAAAAATATAAATGTGTGCATAAATTATGTTCTTTACAGTATGATATTCTGATAATGCAAGCATATTAAAATAAACTGCTCATGCACTCATTATTCCAATGTGGAGGAAAAATCTGTATGCACTGACTATTTACAGTACCATCCTTAACTTTTGTTATCACAAAAAATGTGTATTGCATGTATTATCACATACAGAATTGTGTGTACTGTAATATATTTTCACTGTTTTATTTTAGGGAAAGACAGAAGGATACAAGTTGAGGATTTTTCATGTTTTAATCAGAATGGTTTTAATATGTATAGGTTTAAAGTTGTGCGCACATGGCATTTAAGGGGCACTACCACAACTCTTGTTTTGGGATTCTTGTTATGGTTGTCTAGTATATCCAGGGCTTAGAAAATCATCATTTATGCACTAGGTCACTATGTGACCTAGTGCATAAATGGATGCATTTGAAAATATTTTTCAGAATCAGAGAATATGCTGCACTGGAAGGCAAATGGATGCTTTTGAAAATATTTTTCAGAATCAGGGAATATGCTGCACTGGAAGGCACTCACAAGATCATCAAGTTCAGCTCCTGGACCTGCATAGGACATCCCCAGGAGTCACACTATGTGCCCAAGAGCAATGTCTGAACCCTTCCTGAACTCTGTCAGGTTTGGTGCTGTGACCACTTCCCTGGGGAGCCTGTTCCAGTGCCCAGCCACCTCTGGGTGGAAAACCTTTTCCTGATATCCTAATTTCTAAACCTGGTCTAACATAACTTCAGGTCATTCTCTTGGGTCCTGTCACTTACCAGAAAGAAGAGATGAATGTCTGCCTCTCCTCTTCCCCTCAGGAGAAAGTTGCAGACTGTAATGAGGTCTCCCCTCAGTCTCCTCCAGGCTGATCAGACCAAGTGACCTCAGCTGCTCCTCACACAGCTTCCCCTCAAGGGCCTTCACCATCCTCATGGCCCTCCTTTGGACACTCTTCAGAAGTTTATAAGTGTAAAATCATTTAGTCTGAAAGTTTTCTGTGGTAGACTTTGTCTAGTAGATGCATTTTTAAGACCTCAGCTGATTTTCCAATAACTGTAGTTTAGTCTTCTTGTGGCCAGAGAGTCATTAGCCAAAAAGACCACAACATATAGACAAGGTAATTTGCAAATATTTAGTATTTACAATGAAAGAGTTCAGGATGAATTATACATGTGGTGAAGCAACAATCCTGATTCTTCTCTTGATTTTCTAAAAAATTTATCTGACTAGGCAACAGTTGCCTGGTCAAATACTTTAAAAAATATCAGCCAAGTGCTATAAATCAGAGCTTTCAGTGAAGTGTTTTGTATTATAACACCATGAAGCTGTCACCCTACTCCTGTGAGTAACACTAAGCACTGTTCGGGCATGACTTGCTCCGGTGGAATTCTTCAGTTCCCAGCAGTAAAGAAAGTGAAGCCCATGTGCATGCTTGAACCAGCTGGCAGATCTTTAAGTTAGGTAGGCTTGAGCGGTGTATAAGATTGGACACTCCTCCAGATGCTGCCACAATTGAAAACAAAATAGTTTTCCTTATATTGGACACCCACATAATTTCAGGATGTCAAGAGATTGGCATATTTTGACAGTTTAACTAAAATAGATGTTTTCAGGGAAAAATATAAAAGCTGTAAATTTTCTTGACAAGGAACTTTTTTTCCCTAAACATGTGTTGGATTTAAAAAAAGAAAATTAAAAACCTATCAAACAAACCCACAAGCACTAAGAGAAAAAAAAAAGCCAAAACTAACAAAACCTGGATTCTAGATGTATGTGAGAACTTTAATAGAAATTATTAAACTTACTCAGAAACTATCAGTGATGAGGGGTTCTTTTCCCTAGATACACAGACATGTGAAGGCATTAAAATACCCACCATCTGCTGTAGCTTGTGCTTTGTTTAGTATGCAGAGCAGTGACAGGGAAAACTCATAAGACTCCCAGATTTTATTTCCTTTTTCATTATGGTACAATTCATCTGACTAAAAGTAGTAGCCCAAAATTAGGTGACACACCATGACCAGACTAGATGCCTGCTTTTCATCACCATTCAGCTGCTCAAGGGCAAACATCTTTCTCCCCTGCTTACGCAGAAGGAAGCACTCAAAGATGTCAGATGGAGAAATTGCATTCCTGCAAATCTTTTCAGGTCATTGCACCAGGGAGAAAGAAAGGTATTTCCAGAGCATATATGCAACATCATCTTTCAATCTCCTACTTGTATATCTCTACACATGTAGGCTAAACCCTTCATTACAGCTCTCACTATGTGCTTCTTCAGAAAGACCTTCAAGGTTCAAACGCATTCAAGTAATACCAAGACTTTTGCAAAATACAAGGCAGCAGGACTACCCGGCACAGATATAGGAGGCTCTGTGTGAGACATGATGCCCTCTTTACCACATCTCCCAGGAAGGTAGACTTGATTTTCAACTAAACACAGAAGAGATAGTTCTTAAGCAGTCATAGAGCGGACGTGCCAGCAAGCAGGGTGACACCAACCAGACTGTCTGTTCATATCTGGAGGCTGTCAAGAAGGTGAAGCCAGGCTCTTTTCAGTGCTGCTGAGTGATAGGACAAGAGGACATGGGCAGAAACTGGTGCACAGAAGTTACACCTAGGATAGGACGAAGAACTTCTTTATAGTGTGGGTGACTGAGCACTGGAACAATTGCCCGGAGAGGGTGTGGAGTCTCCCTCACTGGAGATACTCAGGATCTATCTGGACGCAGTTCTGTGCAATATGGCCTGGAAGGACTCTGCTTGTACAGGGAGGTGTGACCAGATGACCCCACCTTTGGCCCCTTTCCAACCTTGACCATTCTGTCATTCTGTGATCTCCAAACACCTCCCTAGCATCACAAAAGGACAGCTCTTACCAGTCTTTGGCAGGCACATGTGTTCTGAAACCTCTTTTAAAAGTGCATGTCCTGTGAAACTTCTGTCTGATGTGATCTCTCTTTCAGCTTTTCTGACGCCAGAAGCTGAATGAAAAAAAGTATTTCCTTTTAAAATCAAAGGCTGTCTTAGCAGTTTGAATTTTAAAAGTGTATATTTACTAATATGATAGTAAAGCCAAGGCTAAATATTCAGCACACAGCTGAAGACACCAGTGTAGATCATAAACCAGACTGCAAGACATTGTTACTATATGCTCTAAATAAACAGGATTTATTGCTGAAACATTGACATCTGTTAAAGATGAAATAATTTTGTCCTTGTAGTTCACATTTATGCGAACATTACATAAATGTTCATCAGTTTCTAAAACTAACAAACCAAGTGAGCACTTGGCAAAGCTAGGCTAGGTTCTGGTAGGTGAAAGAAACCATTAAGATCACCATTATTTTCTTTCAGTGTATATTTGAATTCAAATAAAATACCATTTTATCAAAACAAACAAGCAAACAAATCAGATGCATGCTGATTGGAATCTTCAGCCTATTTCCAGTCAGCATTCTAAGCTTTAAAAAAAAAAGAATCTCCCCTTAATTGTTGAATAACTCAACTCCTGAATAAAACTAATCATATTCTGACTCAGCATCTCCATTTTATGAACTTGAAAAAGCTTATTCTGTGATAGCCTCAAAGTCAGTAAACTTGATTATTTCTTCATGAGTTGATTCCCTACAACTCAGAAGTGTCAGTCATTCCAGAGACTCATTTAATATCTCCCCATACATTCACTGTCATCTTTCAATGTTCACAACATCTGCTGTCAAAAAAAGAAAAATAAAGAGAAAATTCATTTTGATTTGCATTCTTTTATAAGGAATTCCAGACACATATTGTCACTATTCCGGATTTTGGAAGTATTCGTTTATCAACATTTCTTTGTGATAAGATTATTTGATTTTTTCTCAAATTTTACCTATTTTTATTTTTTTTAACAGTAGAGTTCTCTGTGTCATTTGAAGTGCAGTAACTGGGGCAATTTAGGTGAAAACCAAAAGCAATATGAGCAAAAAGCTAAAAACTGAGTAGAAGAAATAAGTGGAGAAAAATTAGTAAGATTCCAAGCTTGCAAGATAAGCACTGCTTACAGCTCTCACAGAGTAATTCCTTGCACCAAAATAAAACCTAGGTGCAATATGGGGAGGTTTTTGTTTGTGTTCTAAAGGGAGCTTCCCTCAAGCAGTGAAGGCCCAGGAAAAGTTTTAAAGTATTCATTTGAAGTTTAACTGTAGTTAAAAGGTAATCTCACAGCACATTTTAGCTTCTTGGTGGGTTTGCATGGAAGCTCAATGAAAATAATGTTCCTGTTGAAATCCTTCATATAAAACCAATTGCCTGTCCCCACAATCTAAAGGGTGACTTGCCCATCCCAAAATATACAGCTTGCTGCAGTGTCATGCCCTACTGGATGGACTGACTACACTCCAATGCTTCTCCAGTGAGGAAAAAAATCTTTAAGCTATAATTAGATTGCCGAACAAATGGGAATAGTGACAGGCACATAAAGCCATACAAGGTGAGCCATTGTTCGAGAACAGAATTTGAATAATTGGTTTCCAAGATCTCTTGGAAGTTTTACAACCCAAGTTCTGTCATTTGTCATGTAGCTTGGTTTTCTCATAATGCCTACAAAGGTTTTCTATTGTCACTTGGTTATCACGATTTGTCCATTCAGTTATGAAGGATTCAGTGTCATTTATGTCTTTTCAAGTTCATTCTGCATGTCTGTAAATTATAACTCTTTATTAGTGTTGGCAATGAGCTGGAATTTCACTACTGCTTCAAAAATTATATGTCTGCACTTCCAACCTCTTCTTGTCAGTGCCAAATTTGGAAAAATAAATTCTTCTTTATACCAGCTGTATCAGGAGACAATTTAACAAGTGGAAGTTTGGGGAGAAGAGAATAGAAAACAGGGAAATGGAGAACTGGGATTGAAATTAATTTGTCAGTCTTAGAAGGGTTCACTTTAATAATGTCTACTGCATGCCAAGAATCATTAAAAATAATTCCTTTTAAAGGTCTTAACGAGGACAGAAAGCAGAAGTATCCACCACTGTCTATTGCCTAAGACTAAATCTGAGAGGAAACTGAAATTCAGGGCCATATTTTCTACTAAATTGAGGAGATTGTGTAGGATGTCAAGTGCCACCTGTGAAAAATTACATCTCTAATGAAAAGATGATAGAAGGCTGCCTTGGAGGAGTCAGAAAGACATTTAGTACTGGATCTGCACACACTGTGTAACAGCTAGTCAGATAGTGCTCTTTCTAAAGCAGGTCTAGTAGAACTCAAGGATCCTTCCTCCTGACAAACAATAAAATACACCCTCCCTAACTTATCTTTACTTATTTTTCCATTTCATTTAATTTTTCCATATGGGATCAATCAAATCTCCATAACCTCTTGAGGACTCTTTTTCAGTGCTCAACTTTACTGTTGGAAGCCAGAAACATGGATGATGAGAGGAGCATCTTTGTAAGGACATTAGGCTTTGCATGCAAACTTGTGGTTTCTATTCAGGCAATGTAGGAAGCCAGTTAAATAGGAGAAATTCTCAATTCATATCAGGCAATATTAAATCCCTACTGATCTGAAGTTATACCTGCCTTGTTTCTGAACAGTATAAAACCTTAGCTGTAGCTCATACCTGTAACCCTATTTGTCTTTCACTGGCAAGGACACCCCTTGTTGTTCTGAGAGCATTGGGTGCACTGGTGCATAAGTTGATTAGACATCAGGCAGAATCAAAACTGAAGTATAAATTCTAGCTCTTATGTCTGTTTTCCCCTCCTTTTTTTCACTTCTCTCTGCTCCTACCTCTCACATGTTTAGACACTTAAAAGTAATTTATGTTTAATATGTTTAAGATACTATGTTTAATATGTTTAATCTAAGTCTACTCATGAAGAAAATTCATTCCTGCACCCTAGTAGCTTAATAAGCATATCTCAAAGCTACTAGGGTGCAGGAATGAATTTTCTTCATGAGTAGACTTAGATTTTTTACCTCCTATTTACTACCTCTTCGTCAGACTGTTCACTATGGAAGTTTTCCAACCACACTACAGTGATCTATGATGGTATGTTGTGTACTCCCATTATTTATTAGTCCAAGATCATTACCAGTAAAAAAATTTTCAATTTAATATAAATATTTACTGTTTCTCCTAGTTATAATAATTAGATAATCCCATTCCTCATCAGTGGCCTGAACTTTTCAAAATGAAGTCTGAACAAGCACATGACTGTTTCAGTTAATTTTGCCTGAGGAAAATTTGGAGACTAAACATAGGTGGATCACAGGATAATCCCTTCAGATTTTCAACCTTCATTCCTTTCTGAATTAAAATAATATTCTTAGACTATCTTAAATATTTTAATATTGGTTTGACTGACTCATACTTTCTTCAGTATCTACTTTTTTCAGTTTTAGTGAAAGGGTTATGTTTTTCAAGTTTGAACACTTTTAGGCTAGCCTAAAATATATGGTTCTGGAAAGTTCATTTATCATATTCATAACTGAAAATAAAACTAATTTAGAAGAAAATTTTTATCTGAGCACCTTGTAGGGAATAAATGCTTTTGTGGTTGAGGTGGTTTATTGCTTTTTAAAGTATTAATTTTTGATATACTTTCCTTCTGAGAATTTTAAATAGCCTTGTGTATGTAAATGCATGAGTACACATTGCTGCCTTTCATTTACAGCAGATAACCTGCAGAATTGTAACAAAAATTGGAACAGCAGTAAGAGGCCAAATCTCCTCACAAATTAAACACTGGGAAATCTGAGGAGGAAAAGTGAAGATAATTGTCAAAAAAAAAATCAAGACTTGAATAAGAATCTTAGAGATAGTCCACTCCAAAAACCCAGAGGAGATCCTTGGGCTATAAAATTCAGAAAGATGGTTTTGTTATTATTTTACCCCACTGCAGAGATCAAGTAAGGTAAATGAGGGTAAACGGTCATAGGTAGATCCAAACGTCAGGAAAGGGGTGGAATCAATTTTTAATATTAATGCATTTTATATGCTTAATAGACTTTATAGACTGTAAAAATCATCAGCCTTTTAGATGTAGATTTTGCTCAATGAATTTGAAGGAATGAGTTAATGCATGACATGACAGTATCAGCTTGGGAGCATTATAATCAACATAATTTTTTTAAAGGGTTTCAGCTGATTTAATAATCCAAACAGCCCTGAAAATTACAAAACCTTCACAAAATATAATACAGATTCCAATAAAATTCATCCTCTTTAGTCTCTGCCACTGAGTGTGCCCTACCCCTCTTCCTCAAGTCATAAATGAACTTAACCAGAGCATTCTATAGAAGATCCAAAGATGCAGGTTTCCTTGGATGGTATCAGACCAATTTTGAAGACTATTTCTTGGTCAGTGTGTTAAGAAAAGACCACAAGACACCGTAAGTTTGTTCATAAGCTGTTCTTGTAATTACTCTGATCATACTGTGTTACCTATTCCTCTTGTAAGCATGAGCTTTAAAAACCACCCTAATGAAACCAAGTAGAATATGATATATTATACAGATAGGAAAAAAAAATATAAAAAGCCTCTAGCCCATAGATGCTACTCTTTGGTCTTTGCAGTTCTCTGCAAAATAAAATTGGATGCTTCCTATAAGCTAACAAGACAGAAGTAACACTGTTAATGACCACCGATGAATGAAATGAGACTCTGATTGTGATTACATGTTCCTAAAGCTAGTGTATAACTTAGGTTGTGCTACTTTCTTTCCTCAACAGAAGGAGGAAAAACACTGTGTTTTCTACAGATGCTGTTTCACTGGGTGTGCTAGAAGTTTTGTACATGTTTTCCATTTCAATGACTTGAATGCTGATATTCTTGCACCATTTTAGATCTTTCTTTTGTTTATACATATCTACTCATATGTCTGCCTCTCTTTTATCCCTTTTAACTGAAGTACCTAATTTTCTATAGCTGCAGTGTTTACTGTTCCTTGCCACTCACCTATAGCCTTGACAATTTTAATAGGTCTCCATTTCTCTGGTGTCTCCACCATTTTTAACAGGCTTCACTGCTTTCTCTCTTAGTTAAGAAACATCCCTTGGGACATGGCATGTTTGGCATGTTAAAGGAAGGAGTATAGGTTTTCCTATGGCTTTTGTTTTCCCAAATGTCTATAAATTCCAGATAAAGGTAGATAAAGCTGTACGACTCATAGCTACAATCTCATCATTCCCCTTTACTTCCCTTTCTTTTAGATATTTGTCAGAACTATGATGCTAACTTTTATTAGTTAAAACAAGGATCCTGTAGGCTTTGTATTTACTAAAGTTGTCTTAATTCCAAATAGTCTTGATTATAGTAATGTGGCACAAAAATCTACTTCTTTTCACCATATATCAGCTTTTGAAATGTCCCTTCTGTTCAAGCTCCATAAACACTGCATCTTGACAGAAATCACTTTCGAACATATGGAACTCACATTACTAAAAAAGTCTGAGGAAGTGGTGGCAGTTCCCCAGGGCTAAATAAACAAGGTTACATCTCGACAATAAGCTGTTTCCCCCACAGTGTTTGGGCTCTATAAAAATATGTGAGATCTCATCCAAGTCCTCTATCCTAACACTAATCACTTAACTTGTTTCCATTTGTAGTTTAGGTTTTGGGTTTTTTTTTCTCATCAGTTTCAGTGAATATGATATCAGAATGATATGTTTATCATAACCTCATTGAGGGGGAGAATCAGAAAGTCCCTAAAATTGCCTTCTGGAAATCAGAAATCTGTAGAAGGAAAAAGAGGGCTTTCAACGTGTTCTGAGTTTTTCCTTCCATATGTCCCTGGTAATTCTCTTTGCCATTACTGGAAACTGACTGGCTTTGCAGATTACAGTACCTTTGATGATCTTTTGGACTGATCCAGTCTCCTAAGTTTTCTATCCTCAAAGCTATCAAAGACCAGTCTAACAGGATGCAAAGACATTTTGGATAAAAATGTTCTCAGATGTTAACTGTATTCCTATAATGGCAAGTTCTTTAGGACTGGTGTTTAATTTGACAAAAATTGGCAATATCACCATTGCAAACTTCTTTGGTCATTTGAGGTGTGTTTTTGTTAAGATAATCTTGTCATCAAAAAAGAATGAATTTGCAACTCAAGTGAATATTTCTGAAGTTTTTCATCTGGAAACAGGCAAACAGATAGAAAGTTTATGACTAGCCATGTAAAAAAAATTTATTCACATTCCATTCTTGTTTGTTATTTGATAAAGTAGCTACTCAGCATTTGAGGGTCTTAAAATTTATCACCTCCATGAAACTTTGCTATCTTTTCTACAGTTCTTACACAAGCCTGTAAATGTTCATTTCTTCTACAGCAGATGAGTCATTATGGTGTTTCTGAGTTCAGTCTTTCCTCTTCCAAATTTAAAACATTTCAGAAGTTTGTTTGTTACTGCATGGAAGCCAGACATAAGTCTGAGAAAAATAGAGCACATGTATAATATCTGGTTTTCATGTTTCATCTTCTAGTTACTTTAATTCATCTTCCCTCTGTTTTCTTCTGTTCATTGTGTTTTGAGGATACTGATAAACAACATAGCATCCATACACCTGCATTTGTTCCCTTTTACTGACATGTTAGCACAATATCTTCATGAATCTCTACTCTGCACAACAGGAGGAGAAAGAGACAGTTTTCTGTCTCACCAGCAAAAGTTAATGAGACTCATTAGCTAATTCCTTTTTGGTTTAGTAATGGGGTTAGTGCCAAATGACTTCCTCATCTTCTATAACTTTATAGCATCATATATGCTCAGAACTAACATTCTTTGAATTTCTAAGCATCTTAAATGCAAAAGCAAAAATAATTTCCAATATATTGTAGGGGGTATCAACCTTTTAATACTCCCTTTTCATAAAACTAATTTACAGAAGGAATTTTTGATTGGCTAACACAATGCTCTGTGAAAGACATTAGAGTTCCAGTGACAAGCCTAATATGAACATCATAATACAAGGTATGTAGCAAGGGAAAAAAGAAATTGTCCCTGAAAGTGAAACTTTACTTTCTCAGGAGAAGTATACAATTTTATTACTAGTGATGTCCAAATGACCCATTTACTTAGATTGCTTTCTCTGTTTATAGAATAGTTAATTCCTTCTTGGTGAGTAGGGCTGTTATATGCTCGCCAGCAAAATTAGTGGCTATACAGCAGATTATTTCTTTTTGTATCTGCTAATAGATATGCCTCTGTGAATTGGAGTATTTTGGAAGAAGTCATTTTGAGGCTCACAGTCCAGTCTTCTATTGTCTTCTTGAATGCTTCCCTTTCTTAAACAAAACTGCTTATTCCATGAATATAGAAGCAAGTCTCTTCATAGAATTTCTCTGTAGCTACATGTTTATGAATAGTCTTTTCATTTTGCAAAATGTTAAAGGAAAAAAAATGAAGGTTGTAAATTTCCATGCATCACACAGCAAATCAATAAATTCTATACTAATTTAAATTTTTTTGCTTCTAGAATAAAGAAATGTTTATAAGAGCATTAAAGAACACTCTAATGTTTTAAGAAAGATTAAAGAACTCTGACGTTAAATGCAACCTGCCTTTCAATAGAGAAACAAACATTATAAAACTCTCTAGCCTTTTCTCTTTTATTGAAAATTAATATGCAAATTATATTCTTCTGAAAAAAAAACATACAGCAGAGCAATTAACAGAGAGCTTTCGATTGTGAGTATAGAATGTATTTAGTATGACCCAAGAACTTATTTTCTCTCATTCATTAAGTTCATAGAACCATAGAATTGAGAAGGCTAGAACTGAGTTGGCTCAGTGAATGCTTTTACCAACTCCCTCAATATCCTTGGGCATATTCCACCTATCCCCATAGACCTGTGAGTGGCTGTCATGTAGCAGTCTCTAACCCTTTCCTCCTGTTTCATGGGAGCTTTATTCTGCTCCCTGTCTCTGTTTTCCACCTCAGAGGCCTGGATGCCCAGAGAGAAGTGGTCTTGCTCTCAAAGATTGAGGCAAAGAAGGCATCTTCATTTTCCTCATCCTTTGTCACTTCATATTAGCTTCATATTAGCAAGAGTGTCCATATTTTTCCATTCAGACATTGGATGCATTTGGGACTTTAGAAAGCCTTTCTTCAGTAAGTAATTAAGATGTGTAACAGATCTAATGAGAATAAATATAAGAATATTTATTTTAGTAATTGCTCACTAAAGAAATGTATAATTTCAGCTTCTCTTCTTTGTATGTCTGAGCAGAAAAATAAAGGAATCTGTATCTCATTTTTTGTTTAAAATAGTTACCAAACAGTACTCATCAGGATATTACAGAGTAACAGAGTAATTATTTGGTTCTTATCAAAGGCATTTTATCCCTTAAAAAACATCCGTGGTAAGCTATCACTCATTTTCTTACAAAAGATTGCTGTTAGTAAAAGAAATTCTATACTAAGCTATTTGTTTATACTTTTGTCTTATTTGTTTATCTTATATGAGATGCTTTTTGTTAATTCCCTGTGAAGCTAAGAGAACATAGTGTAAATTTGAAAGATGTAAGATAAATTGTTCAAATGCACAAAAATACAACATTCTGCACACAGATTAAGTTTCTTAGTATTAATATTGTCACTTACCCCCAGTCATTCACCTATTGTATGGTGCTATGGTAAAAAGTAAAAGAAAAAGTGTGTTTTCTTTGCAGACACATAGGACACACGTGGTATTAATGAACATGCTTAAGAAAGCAAAATTAAGTCATTCTGTGAAATAACATGCACTGAAGAGAAAATTTCAAAGATTCAACTGTAACTCTTCATCTCCTTCCTAACTTAAATTAGTCAGACTTTTTTGAAAATTCTTGTCTTGAAAGTTAATTCATATTACTTCTTCTGTCTTGCATGTCCAGCACCATCTGCACTGACTCTTTCAACTTCTGCTATCTTGCAATTAAGGAAAGTCCCTGATACCAGAAAAATGTCTCTGAGAATACATATTTTTGACAAAACTAAAAGAGAGGGGAGGAAGGCGGGGGAAAAAACAGATTAAGAACTTGCTTTACTCTTCCTATTTTTGCAGTGCAACCTCTTGTACAAACCAGCAAAATCTCAAAAATAGTACACCATTTTGGTATTTATAAATTGCTCTTACAACTAGAGAAGAATAGCAGTCCTTATTGAGACAAATAAGATGCAATTGAGCCCAGTTAGATTAACAGAATTAAACAGATTGAGACAAAAAAAAGAAGCCTTTCATTCTTTATTGGAAAAGCAGTATTTGAGTTAGGGTCTCTTCGTCTTCATTACTTTGGGCTTAGAATACAGGGATATGGAGGTTTTTTGCAGTTAAGAAAATAAGTTAGAAAAACTTACTTTTTGCTTGTAATAGATTATTCTGCAGGCAGGCTAGTTTAATCTATTACCAAAAATATCTGAAACTTATTGTGATAGCTCAATTGAACAAGAATCATAGAGTCACAGAATATGCTGAAGTGGAAGAGAATCATTAAGTTCAACTCTTGGCCCTACAAAGGACACCCCAAAAATCACACCATTTGCCTGGAAGTATTGTCCAAATGCTTCTTGTATTCAAACAGTCTTGGTGCTGTGACCACTTTTCTGTTTTCAACCACCTTCTGGATAAAATCTTTCTCCTGATATCTAACTTAAGCAGGCTTTAGTCTAACTTTTAGTAAAGTTATAATAGTAATATTATTTTTCTAGAAATAATTTTCATCTAAAAACATAATCTTGACTTCTCATTTTCCTCTTAAAAATAGTTTAGGAGGAAGTAAGTTATGAAGTATGTTGATTTTTTTTTTAAATATGCATTATAAAGAGCAAGTTAGATGGTATTTAAATCAGACATTCCCTAGTAACCTAATGATATATAACCTTTAGCATTTCTAACAGCCCTGGGACCTGGTATATATATCAGTTATATTTCTATTTCTGAATTAAAAAATACTAGTTGAAAACTATTTTAAGTTACTAGGATGAAAGGAAATGTACTTGGCTTGCAAGAGAACTGAGAATTCCAGTCTAACTGGTTTCGTTTAATTTCCTAGAAAGGAACAGAAAATAATCAATTTGTAGAAGTACTCCAGAAAAAAAACAATTGTCATCAGATATTTGACCAAAATATACTGAGTCAACAGCAACTTTTACCACATGCAATACAAATACACACATGCAATTGCTGTAGGTGAGAGTCAGAATAACCTCGAGTTTTGTAAGGCTTTGCTATTGCCTCAACATCGTGTTCTCTTCGGCAAGCTAAGCAGCTTGTTTGCCCAAGAAAGAAACAGCCTAGGAAATCCCAACAGCTGCTCTGTTTCCACCAAGCAATTCTCAGTGGATCTTGGTCTGACTGGAGGAGATGTAAAGTTGATTTCTACCAGAACTATTTTGAGTCTGATGGTACCCATTCACCATCTAAGCCTTAGGATTAATCTAGTCCCTTTTATGACATTATGGGGCAAACAGAGAGGAAAATCAGCCAGACTGGAAGTGGCTTGGGGTCTGTGGGATCTCTGTACCTTCTGTGGCTGCTCCAACGCTTCTCCACCTGCTGTGGCAGGGGAATAGAACACAGCACCTCCTCTGCTGGGGAGACAAGGCTGTTGCATACTTTCTAAGAGTTCACAAGTAAGATAAGGCAGCTGGGGACCTTGATTTTCATTGAGGGATTGGAGCAAATCCTCCAGAAGATAGATACTTTTTTTGGAGGGAAGAAACAGGTTACAATGACAAGGATTGGAGATAACTGGGAGGACTGAGAACATAACTGGTAGCAGTGGAAGAAATGCATTGGCTAGCAGGTACTGGGAGCTGAAGCAGAAAATGAGCTGTGGTGTAATCAAAACAGAAAAGGGCAATTTAAGCTAAAGAAAAAAATTAAATAAAACCCCAGGAACTTCCAGGAGGAAGAACAGGTGTATTAACCTTGCAAATTACACAAAGCAGGCAAAACTGCCAACACTCAGCAGGACAGAATTAGAACACAGTATAGTCTTGATAAATTGAGGAAAGGGTCTGAAAAAATTAAATAGGAAAGCACTGTGTGTAAACAAAAAAAATTAATGACTTAAGCACAAATGTTCCAGAGAAGTACAGGGGATTAGGGTCTATAGAGCCTGGGGTTATTTGCCCTAGGGAATAGAACACTCCAGGGAAACCTTCTAGCAGTCTCCCAGTGTTTAAAAGGGGGCTACAGAAAAGATGGAGAGGCTCATTATAAGGAAGTGTAGTGAAAGGACAAGTGAGAGCAGATTTAAACTGAAAGAGGGTAGATTTGGAATGGAAATTAGGACGATATTGATTTGGTGAGACACTGGAACAGATTGCACAGAGAAGTTGTGGATGCCCCATCCCTGAAAGTTTAGGGCCAGGTTGGATGGGGCTTTGAGCAACTGGATCTAGGGAAAGGAGCTCAACGATGTTTTCTTTTTGTTTCTAAGCATTCTATGATTCTAATACAGAATTACAAGACACAGCAGTTCTGCATTTATAATTAAGTTTATTTATTATTCATGTGATATAAATATTCTGCTTCATTAAAAGTACTAGGTTCATTTTAACCACAAAATATCTATGCATTTACAGGCCCATCTCCATTTGACATGAAAAACATCAGATATGGTTAGTTTAGGAAAAAAAAAACTGTAGAAAGACAGTAACCTCAAACACATGAAGCCTTAAAAAAAGCAAGTTGTTCTATGTTGACTGAGTGTAGAACACGGAAAGATGTATTTAAACTGCAGCATTATTTTGTTAAATGGGAGTAAGACATTTTTTATTATGAAAGCAAACGAGAATCACAGTCGACTGTTAGAAGGATCAGTAATAATGTCTTTGGAGATTTTTCAGCTGTAGATTAAACTGGCATCTTCCAGAAATGCTTTTGTTATCTGTTTTAGGATTTTGCCTTGACAGTGACCTCTGAAAACACCTTTCAGAACCCCAGCCTTTGATTTCCTAATGATGCATTTAAAAGAATTTCACAAACTGAATCTTATAAAGAAGCAGTAGCTGATTAAATTATTGCCTTGGCTGAGCAGCATGTGTACAGTGTTTTCTGTGGATTCTATCACTATGAGGTTAATTTTCAGAGTAGTCTCTTCCACATTACCAAGTTTTCCCTCACAAACATTTTCTATTGTTTGGCTTATGGGGGGTGTAACATAAAATTAGCTTTTGCAATTTTTTTTCTGTCTAATTGGACTGCAATAACATGCCCTCAAGAAATGGAGAAGATTAACAAATTGCACATGAAATGTTCCTCTAGAGTCAAAACTGATCTAGAATTTCTAATTTTCAATCATCAAAACACAGTTTATTGATTACACCCAGAGTTTCATCACCTTAAGGCCTAATTTTTTCTTTAGTTAGTATTTGGAACATTTATTTTTTCTTGCTGATCTTTGGATGATGGCAATATTAACAAAAGGTGAGACAAAGCAGAACATGATGCACGATCTCTGTGAATTTATGTGTCTTCAGAACAAACACAGGACAGAACTTGTACTGCTTACTGGGGAATTAATGTGTTTCATTAGGTGAGCTGGTGTCTGATTCCATCTACCATTATTTTAGTGTTTTTATAGTCCTATTTTCACTTGCAGTTCACTTACTCAGGCTCAAGTGAGTACTCAAACACCACTCTGTTTGTAGATCTAGGGTGCCTGACTTCAATCTGTTTATTTGAAATACATAGGTTTAAAACCATACATGGATGCAATACTTCTGCAACTACATGTTATGAATATTTTAACACCTATGTCATTACAGTAGTATTGATATTTACTTTTTTGCTTCTATTTGCTTGACTCTCTTAAAACTGCATCGCTTCCTTTTGATTACAGATCAGAGGGTTTTGTTCCTTACATTTATGAAATCTAGGAAAAAAATGTCTACCATCTCCTAATACCTGCTTCTTCATCCAGAGTCAATTAAATATTCTGACCAAAATTATATATTCTAAACATTAAAACCATGTAATAGGAAGGATGCTGAAGAACCTTGTTTCAGAGAAGTTACTATTCTCAGAAATGTGTAAATTAAATTACACATTTTAATGTCATTATAGAAAGGCAGTTATTAAGCATATCTTCTAACTGTGGAAAAAGGATGGGACAAGTTCTATTCATTAATGGTAATCAAATGAAAAGAAATCTTGAATATACAGGTGAAAACCAGAAAATTTAGGTAGAGGTCGTGTTGTTTGAAATCAAGCACTTGTAGAGTTTTAAAATTAAACAGTGATATTTGATAGCTATGACTTTTAATGAAATAACCCTCTTTTGTATCTTTCTAGGATATGTGATCTGAAAAAAAAATCCCTATCTATTGAATCCTAAATCACAGTAAGACTGAAGTTTGCCTAGAGCACTATCTAGTCTTTGACAACACTCAGCCTTATGAAGACAGTCACAATGCAATTTTTAACCTTGTTCTGTTTTTATTAAATAGGAATATTGAATGCCTAAAGAAAAAGAAACACAAGCCTCTATCAGGATTTCATTGTAGGCCCAGTTCACTTGAGCATCATCCCAGCACTACAGACTAAATCATCATATCTGGACATTCTTGAAGACTGCAGCTCAAACTGAGAGAAGAAAATTAAAAGGTCTTTGGTTACACTGCAAAATTTTTATGAGATCCCAGCTGCATAATTCTAGCTTGTCAATAAGATTATACAACTTTAAGAAAGCAAAGTCAGTTTTGTACCTCATGGCTTAGTATCATGTATAAGATTTGATTGCGAGCTACCAAGATATAATTTAGATTAAATAGAAATTGTTCCTGTTAGCTGAAATAATTCATTTCCTCTTAATGGAGAGCAAAGACAGCCACTGCTACAGTATATTGTTAGCAGCAATTATAGGGAAAAAATTCTTTTAACACTTTTTCAAGAAAAACTGTTAGAATATGGTAGTTGTTTAAAAAAAACCAAAAAAATAAACCACAGAATTACTCAGTAAATTCTATGCAAAATGTGATATTAAGTATAAACTGTCCAGGTATCATTGTTGAAATAAAGAGCGAATACAGCTGTAGTGGTAACTGAGGCTTTTATTTCCCAAAAGATGTCCTGGGCCAGGCTGCACGAGGCATAGTTTTGTTCAAAACTCTTGTACTGTGTGTAAGCCTCACTCTATGTCTGTAGCTTGGAGGGGCAAATACTGATGCTTAAATACAGTGATCAGCATTTCTAGCTTCATACCTCCACAACCAGAGAAACTTTTAGTAATTCCCATGTCCCCAGTACACAATGAATTTATGCTTAGTGCTTCCAGTGATACAAAACTGTTGGACATGAGGATTTTTGAGTCAAAAAATCACAATCTCTGCTATTTCAAATGTATTGCTTGTGAAAACTACTGCCTCTTGACATCTGCTGTTTACTTTCATGTTTTGTGAGAAAACCATCTCCTCTGCCTCTTCCTAATTTAAGGTGAAGTACAAAGGAAATAGTAGACTTTGGTACCTCTGTAGGGTTCCTCCTTTTTAACAGGTGACCAAAAATACAACAGTCACAAATGAATAAATGTTATAAATGTCTCCATATACATAAATATCAATAGCTGATTTAGAAATTGCTGCAATGAGAGATTTTGGAAGAATGATTAAACCAGATTTAAACTTTAAACACCAGCAGGGTAGACTGATACTCATTAACATACTTTGGTCTAATGCCTAGTTCTTACCCAGTAAGATATTAACATCTAAATAAAATTGTTGTGACTATACAGTAGCACAGTTCTAGCACATGCTAGATTGTGAGCACTGGTGGATGAGGCCCTTAAAGCACCTTATTTCCTGAGGTGAAGGTGACCAGGCTTCACCAGATATTCCGAAAGGAAATTCAGACTGAATATCTTTTATTTATGCACCTCTCCTAGCTCACATCTGGTGTTTTTCCTGGTTGCTTTCCTCCCTCTGAAAGGAGGATCTCATGTGCTTCTGATGCTGCTCATCTCATTTCTGGTTTTGTGAACCGTCCTTGTGTGTTCAGCAAAATGCCCTCCTCACGTGCAGGCCTTTGTGCTTATTTTGTGCTCTATTCTTGATTTTGAAAATTAGGCTTCTTGTAGTAACTCAATGTTTTCTTGTACCATCTGAGTGCACTTGTACAAGTCTTTGCCTTCTTTGGAGGTCACATCACTTATGCAAAATGCTTGTGCATTGTGCCTGGCCATGTAGTCACAGTATCACAAAATATGTTTTTTACACTATTATTTTATGCTTATGTTTGGCTTCCAGACAAGCAAATATTGACTCTGCCCAGGTTAATGCACTTTTCAGGTGTGGCCACTACAGGCCTCTGTTTTGACTACACAGCTGTAAAATTTGTTTACTGGACAGAGGTGTATTTGCTGCTTAAAGAAAAAGTGATTTTGTATGAGGATCTGTAGTTATACTGTTTGTGAACAGCTTCAGAGTTCCTTTAGCAAATTAAAACCCACATATTTTATCCACATTAAAGGAATTTAATAATAGTACAGTGCAGAAAGCAATACTGGAATATCAGGGACTGAATATCAGTCTCTAGTCCTTAATGCTAATGAGTTCATAAAATCCCAGTTCATGAAGACTGATGATACTGAGTAAAATAATCATCTGGAAGTATATGGTGAACAAAATATTTTGTATCTTCAAAAAGTAACAGCATAGCTGGCACAAAATACATCGTAAACTCAATCCCACATGCAGTACTTGCATCAGAAATAGAAAATATGGCTTACTCAATCCATAATACAATTCTTCTATATTCAGAGGATTTTATCTACCCAAATGGTTTCTGTACCCAACCAGTCTGACCAATGCCCCTTTGGTTTTGGTGAAGTATTCAGAGAGATTTTTTTAAGAAGAGTCTACTGGACTAATTCAAAACTACAAGAAATATTAGGATTACATTTTTGGCAAGAAGAATTTCTTTGAATAATGTTATATACAGCCTGCTAACTTTTTTGAAATACTCCCCTGATGATGTGAGAGTACGATGCACTTTTAGATTCAGTTTCTGGGTTATCTACAAAACATTTCTCCTACCTTCTCTGAGAGTGTTTTCCTTGGCTCATTTGGCCACACTTTTTTCCAGGGAAATTCTCGCTAACTTTACAAATTTTGTGGTTCACTTGACAATTGATGGAATCTATCTAGGTAGGAAAAAAAGACTCAGGTTTTCCATCACCAAGAAACGCTTGGGTTTTTTGCCACAAAGTTTAATTTTGTGGTCATGAAGGTTAAAATACAGAACCAAGTTTATTGTTTCATTATGAGATTTAAGATTCTCAAGGAACCCATATCAGTGTTTTCTAGGTAGATGATGGATTCCACATCCCTCTTGCAAGCAATCTCTAAAGGGAAATAGATCTTTATGTTCCCATAATAACACAGAACTCATGGAAATACCTGAGACCTGATAACTCATTTCAGGTGGATTCAGAATACCTAGCCTGAGTATCCATCTGTGGGATTCTGTCTCCAAGAGTGTGTAGTCCTGACATGGCATGGCGAGGCACCTCATCTCCACTTATAAGGTCAACATGATCCTGAATCCACATCTGATTTTGAAAATAGGCTTCCATCGAGTCTCGCCAGACAGAGCTGCCTTATGCAAATGGTTCACTAATAGCAAAGACAAAAACAAAATTTTAAAAACCATTCACTAGAATGGTTTTTATCCTGCTTTTTTGCTGCAGACTCTTAGCACACACAGGTGCACATTTTTGGGAAACAAAAAATAATTAAGGGATTCTGTGCAGCAAACATAGGTTTATTAGCCTGGAGCCATTTCTGATATTTTCCAACATGCACTAAAACTATTTAACTGTGCATTGATTATCAAGGGCAAAGTTAGAGGACATCTGTATTTCAAATACTACCAACACTTTGATTTCTGTCTTTGTTTCAAGTTGATTGGACTGCTAAGGCAGGCTGCAGTTTTTTATTAAATCTAGAGGATGTCTATCGAATAAAAGGTGTTTTATCAGCTCCCAGTGTTAAAAGAACATAATGGGGGACATTAGATTTAAAATAATTAAAGACATATCTAAGCCTTTGCTATCACCTTCAGTCTAGGAATAGATGCATGTTTCAGACAAAAAGAGTAGCTTTTATTGCCTTTACTGCAAGCTTTGTAACAAATGTAGAGTCCTTACATAGAAATAGTTAGGTTGTCTGCAGAGGTTGGATACACTGTATTTTGATGTTTAAGGTGACATGAATATAGCTAACCTTGAATATGAATTAGTATATTTGGCTGTACAGTAAAATATTTGTGATAATGCTGTTGGTTGAAAGGTTGATACTGCCAAGATATCATATTTTAGATTCTCATCAAGGACATTTTCAATAATTTTTGATAAGAGATTCCATGCCAATACTGATATTCCAACAAAATTAGGCATTTCTGGATTAATATTAGAAATTAACAGGAGATGGTTTTTGTCATCACTGTTTTATGGCTATATCAGCAAGTAGTATGAGAGAAAAAAACAAAAAATACAAGGGAAGAACTGACGAACTGTAATATTATGAAGGAGAATTGGATATGCTAAGAAGGGAGAAGGCAGTCTGCTTTGGACCAGGTTTTCTCTGGTCCCAAGGTCTGAACATGGATTAATTACTGGAGTGTGTCAGGTGTGCATTGTGTACACATTTTTCAGCGTAGTTTCACCCAAAAGAAATACAGCTCATATGCTCTGAGGCTATTCTGTAGCTGGGTTCAATCAGATTTGTTTCAAAACTGCCCCCTTGATTCTCACTAAAACACTAATGTACATATTGCGCTGCTTGAATTTATCAAAGATTCAGTTTCAGTTGTCCCTAAACATAGCATACAGACAATTTATCCAAAGACTCCCTTTGCTTATCTTGCTAAACTGAACTGGAGAGATCATCTTTGTAGCTGATAACCCAGTACAATCTGGGAGCAATATGCATAGTTATGGTGGCAGGCTGGAAATCTCTTCCATTTCAATCTTCCACTGCAACTTGTACTTACTCTGGAAGAAACTTGCCATAGAAGCACTGGATCTCTTCTTTTACTCAATGGTTAAAAAGCTAAAGAGGGTAAGCAAACCTACTTTTCACAATTACTAGCTTCTCTGTGCTGGCTGATTTGGCAATAATAAGGTGTTTTTAACATTATGAGTCTTCATTTGATAACGTCTTTCCGCTAGTACTAAATTAACCCATAGCATACATAAGAATTGATTTAACTTTCTCAAATTATCACTGTAAAATTCTTGTACTCCTTGACAATTAAAATGAAAGGGATAAATATTATTAAGTATGAACCTTGTGTTCCATTACCTGCCTATCAGGCTGATAAAAATTATTGGAACAAAGGAAGCCTAAAAACTCATTTATTTACTTATTAAGGGTTTGTTTTTCAATGCATGTTACTAATCTAACCCAAACCTCTTTTCACTTTAAATCTTTGTTTAATATAACAGTTATACAAAAATGGATTTCTGCTTTTGGCTTGATTATTACTGGACTTTTTTACAAAAAACAGCTAGTGACCAGAGACAATGGCTTCAAATGAAAAATGATTTAGGTTAGATATTAGAAGAAAATTTTTTACTCTGAGGGTAGTGAGGCACTGGAGCAGGTTTTTAGGGAAGTTGTGAATGCCCCATCCCTGGAAGTTAGATGAGGCTTTAAGCAGCCTGGTCTAATGGGAGCTGTCCCTGGACGTGGCAGGGGGATTGGAAATATATAACCTTAAAGGTCATTTCCTACACAAGCCATTCCAGTGTTCTATGATTTGTTTAAAGAAACAAGGTGGGGTTTAAAAATTCATCTATAATATTTATGCTGTTATTGACAGTGCAATTGTATTTTGCTGATCTGGAGCTCTGTGCAGGAGTGACATTATTCAGAGTAATTACATATTTTTAAAGAGTTATCCATCTTACTCTCTGAGAACTAGTCATTTGACTCCTGCAGTTCCAAATCAATTGGATAAAAGTGGGTGTAAAATCGATATAAAGTGTTTTGGGGGGAGTCCACTTGAATTTCAGCAGTTGTGAAGGGAGAAATTTTCAGGGTAAAATATTAGCTGCCATTAAGAACAAAATTTCGCTGCAGATCGGGGTGAACAAAAATCCTTTCAAAATATTTATCTGATGCTATTTCCCTTTATAATTTGAAATCAAAGCAACCAGCCATTGTAGTTATATCAACTGGTTTAATTTTATTGCTTATGAATTTTGTAAAGGGTGAATTATGAGACAACCTTTCTTTTGTCTGCTATGGAAGGGTAAACAGAGTCTCATATTTTCAGTGTTAATGAAACAATAACACCAGAGTAAATGCAGATGAAATCATAGAAAGAAATTCAGATTAACTTCTATATCTTATCTATAAATGTGCATTTAACTTGAAATAGCTCATTGGAAAAAGAAAAAGTATATATTGAGTATATAAAAAACAAGATGAGATGATGTGACTCTTAGCTCTGGACTTGAATCTGGGTATAACTGTCATCAAATACTCTCTCTCTTAGTCAAAAGAGTTTACTCTTAAGCTGTGTAATGCATTTATCTGGTAGTGTGGAACAGACACTACTTAATAAGGTGCTACCATATACTTTACAGTTACAGGTTGTATGGAGGTTACATGGAGAAACATATTGGCATTTGTCCATTTAGAAGCAGAAAAAATAGTAAGGAGATGGTAAAGAAGGGGTAGACTCTCTTCTGTGGGAGATGTGTGTCCTGCCCAGCACTGCACCAAGCATTTCTGTTCTCCTTCACCATGACACTAAAAGGAAAGGGTACCATCAGAATTACAATTTGGCATTAATAAATTCATAAATTATCTTCTTCTTCAGCTCAGGAAGAAGGCTTCAAATCAGAAAGAGTAAAATTTTTGAAGACTGTTTGCAAGAATAAAAATAGTACCTTAGAACAATTACTCCTTCCAGTTCCTTGGTCCATTCTGACGAATATATCCATGAGTTCAAGGAAAATATTTTTTTTCTAGTTATCAACTTTAGATCAAGATCCATAGAATTTATAATTTTGTCTTGAATACACTCAAGATCATATGTTTTTTTTCATCTTCCCATAAATGTATCTGTTGACACACTATTTCCCAGCTGAAGCCATCAAAACTACAAGTAGTTTATCTCTGTCATTACTCAAGGTTTAGGCATATATCACTGATCCAGCTGGCAAAAAACGCACTCTACCTTGGCAATTCCATTTATCACTAAATATCACTGAAGTAGAGAATAATCATGGGATTTGGGTTGTAGGTATTTCATCTGCCTCAAGTGAGCAGTTTTGCCAATAACCATCAGAATATTTTGTGCCATCTGAGGTCGAACCTGGTTGCTACTCTATGTTACACTGCCTATTGAAGGACTTCATTTTGTCTGTCAGAAATTACAGAACTTTTGAAAAGCTTAGAAAGCGTTTTGTCGATGTTTTTAAAAAATCTATAGAGTTATAAGTGTAACTTTCAGGGGGATATGGACTCCTCTATTCACTTGATGTCTTAGAGAATACTTCAAATGTATTTTCCTTCTTTTTTTAATGTGTGTGAAACTTCACTTTTATTGCTAAAATGTTTGCACAGAGGCAAGATTTATGCTGCATACTTCATTCACTCCTGCTGCCTTTTTCTCTCTGAAAGTTGTAATCCACTGAATGTAAATCCCAGACTTCTCCACTGCTAATTGTGATATGGCAGAAGGGGATTATGACTCTGAGGGAGAAAAAAGCAGCCGGAACAGATGAACGCTTACAAAACAGAAGTCATCTTTGCATGAAACTTATCACACATTTGCTTTTCCATTTGCTTTTTTAAAGCAAGATGGAGGGGAATGCAAATAGGGGAAAAATGTGCATTTCCTCACAAGAGACAGGATATGATGACAAACTGAAGGATTTTAGGATCTTACAGGCTTTGATAAAAAGGACGTTTCGGTCCCAATGACGAAACGCTGACAAGAGTCAGAGAATGTCCAGCTTGAATGATATCTTAGCGTGGTTCAGGACACCATCTTCTATATCCTAAGGCTTCAGACACAGTTCATCAGTCAAAATTGACTGAAATGTATTTCTTAAGTAATGTTCCAAGCTGTATTTGATAACTTCAAATACATTTCATCATTCTGCTTTTATAGACACAGAACACAACCATAGGTCAAAGGAACATGAACAGGAATACAAGATTTAAAAAACATCCACCTTTATATCTGCCAATCCATTGTACAGTCCATGAAGAAGTGTTTCAAGGCTGTGACATGCCTGAATTTTTTTCATTTTGTGCAACAAGGAAAATTGTTTTTCATTTACTTTCTCACTGCATGCATTTCTCTGTTATACAGAGAAAACAAAGGAAACAATCAAGGTGTCTTTCGGGCACCTATTTCAATAGAGAGTTCATCTGTAAATTTTTGACTCAGGTCAAAGCCAGAAGGTAAAATGAAACCACAGTTCTCTATTTCTGCTTAAAAACAATTACTATCTTCTTGTCCAGGGAGTTGCTTTATCCTTCATAGAATTTCTGGATATATGCTGTCATAAAATGAATTTCATTCATATGAATCACAATAAATGCTACTTTCTACAGGGAACTGCAGCTGATGTCCCTGGAAATATCATCTTTATTGTTCTTTTTAATGAAACTTAGGATAAGTTTTTCTCTTCAATTCCCAGAGCTGATCAAATCAGGAGTTTGTATATCTGGATTTACCTGGATGAAATCTACTTTTTTTCTTTCCCCAAAAAGGTGGGGATTTTCAAGTTAGCAATCAAGTCCTGCAATGCCTTTAAGAGAAGGGAAATGGAACAAGAGCAGGTGTTTGCTGCATCAAGTAGCTTGGGCCTCCTCCCTTTCTGTTCTCTCTTCCTTTTCTGTAAAAGAAGTGCAAAATGTCTTCTTCCTATTCAAATGCTAGAATCTGGAGGCCTCCCTCCTTCCTCTTTGAGAAGGCTGTAAACAGGAATGATACAAAACTTTACTTGAGAAGTCTTCCTAGTTGTGATAAATTACTGCCTTCCACATGCAAAGAAGTGCAATACAAAATAAGGAGACCGAATGGTTGAAGCACAAAATGTGCAAGGCAGACTTTGGAGTTGTCTGACAGAAGTATCAGCAGATTCGTGTAAGTTGTAGCATTTTGCTTTCATTTACAGGCTCAGAGCTGGATTCACCTCTTGCAAGTGATGAGCTTGGCAAAAGGTCTAAGAAATTCTGAACAATGGATGCTTTTGGTTGTCAAGAGTCTGTTTTAGGAGTTAGAAATATATAGAACATGAAAAATGACCCAACAGGACAGGGACCAAGAATCTCCTTGGCATGCCCCTTACACAGAAAACCTCCAAGGTATTGAAGAGCCATGCTGGCCATTTTAAAGCTACATTTTGTGCAAGTTTTAGGAGATTCAACATGGATAAAACCCAGAGGACCCAGTTCTGTTTTACTTACTTTGGTTTATAATTGTTATTTCTGTTGTAATAATTTAGGTAGAAAAGTGTGGAGGAACTGTGGTGTTGTATTCTCCACTTGGTCAGCCCTCACTGCATATACTCAGTGTTAGTTTCTAAGCACTTAGCACTTACATTCTGGACATTAAATTACATCAGTTAGGAGGGCCAGCATCTCCTGGTATACTGCACTTACCCGGAAGTGACATACCTGATTTGTGAACTCAAGCCTGCAAACTAAAAATCATCAGCACCTAAATATTATTAGCAAGAGTTTGACGTCATTCAGAAATGTTTACAAATCACTATAGTGTGTCATTGGAACAAGACCCAGAATTCTGTTTACATTTTCAAATGTAAATCCCTTAAGAATAGGGCTGTTGTCCAACAATATGGTCCTCATGACTGCTTGAAAACAAATAATAAATATTAGAAAAACGAGAAACTCAGATGAAGTAAAAAAAGAATCTTCTTTTTCCCTTGTTTTGCAGATGGTAAGGCACCAGACCCTCCAGTGCTACCCCTGGCCTTTCCCAAACTCAGGCAAGATGTTGTTTTAGTTAACATTCCAGTATGGTTTAGCCCTTGTGGTTTTTTTCCCCATCATTTCGCAACAATGCTTTTTGGCAGATGGAAATGACTCTAACAGAAAGCCAGGTGCATGCTCTGGCAGTTTCCCTGCTAAAAGGGATTTAGTCAGATGTTTCTTCCACCTGTGAATTGGCTGCCCAGTCTCAGCCGGCTCCTATGAATGCAATTATTATGCTCTATTTCAAAAAGCTGAAAAAAGTTCAAGTTGGTTCTGTCAAAAAAAGTCTGATATCATTACAATTTCTTTCTATTTTCAGAACCTGATTGTAAATGAAATAATTTCTGTGACAACCATTTTCATTTTCAGTTTGAGGGCATATCCTGACCTGGATTTCCACAAGTCCACTTCAGATAAACACCAAAGAAATAATAATCAGTGTCGCTCTTTAAATTATAAACAGGTATTCACATCTTTAAATCTGTTCCCAAAAAAAAGTCCTTTTTTATTTTTTTTTCCAGTGAAGACATGAGTCATCTTCAGGCAGTAATGAGTGACTGTGTCTGCTTCCCCATGGCTTCATGGGGAGCTCTGCTACCTGGAGGGAAGGCTACCAATATGTGGCTTCCATGTGATTTTTAGATGCTCAGGCTTTGAAAGCTCCTTTTTCTTTATGAGGAGCAAATCCATTTTCTCAAAAAGACAAATCAAAGCAAGATTTGTTTCTTTCCCTGAATTTTTTAGCCTGACATGAAGAAGCCCATTAAACAGCATGAAAAGTTCAAAATGAACTAAACTTCTCTGCTAAAATATTTTTAAAAAATCTGAGATAAATCTGAGGTAGGTTCCATATTAATGGACTGAGGCATAAAACTTCACACGTACCAACAATGCAAACACAGCCCTCTTTATTACTGATCAAAAGCACTTGGGTAGAACCATCAGTCTTCACACAGATGCACTCCAAGACAGATTTGTGGGAGTTACAAATTGAAAACAGACTAAAGCAGCACCCAGCCTGAGTGAAGAAAATTCAGAGGCAAATAACTAGTCAGACTGCCTAGGGTGAGGCTGTTTGGATGACTGGCTGCCCAGTCCTGTGCAGAGAGAGAGAAGGAAACTGATACTACTCAGATTCCCAAGATGAAAATACAACCACAGTGTTCACTGAATTGTGTGATGTAGGATGTAGATTCTCATTTAATTAATTCCCATTCAAGTTACTGGGTAATAGTTAGAAAGAATGGCCAAACTTCTTTTGATTGTTTTTAATCTTTGTTATTAGGATGGAGGGTGGTCCTGAGGTAATAGTGCAATAGCAATGTGATGAAAAAACTGTCATTCCAGCTATGATACCTGTATCCAGTGGGAAAAAACACCTGAAAACAGATATATTTCCACAATATAAGAGTCTGTGTTGTGCCCTTTTGAATTCAGGCCAATGGATCAGCAATATCAGAATTAGCAAATGGGGACTTGAGTTTTTGTGATGTTCACTGGTCAACACAGATCTGTGATCGGATTCAGATTTCTGGTAATGTATTTGTTAATCATAAGTTTACTTCCAGGAATTTGCATGAACAAATGTCAGTTTGTGGGATATTTGTGAACTGTTCACTGTGACTGTTTGCTGTGTGATTGATTAACTTGCCTGTCTGGCTGTGTGAAACATTTTAAACAGGTGAGTTGAAGAAGAAACAGCAAACACTGTACTTTCCCCTGTAAAAGTACAGCTGAAACTATAACTCCATTAAAATACAGTAAGTGTCTGGAAAATTGTGACATTTCTGGGAGTATATGGTACCCCATCTTCATCCTGTCACGCTTAGAACAGTGCAACACAGTATCATGGAGCCACATTTGTTTATTTTATTTGATAGAATAGCAGATACCTGGTTTCCTATGGAAATGCAATCAACAGCATCCTGAAATTCTGTATGAAAAGTAATGGGAGACATCCCACCCATTGTAAAGGGAAGCAGGGGTTTTTTTGTGAAGTACTTAGCCATGATAGCCAGAATGTGGCAAAACCTCTTGGACAGTATTGTGCTTCTGGTCAAGCCTCTTTCAGAGGGTATAAGCAAAAAACATCACCAATCTTTTTTGGTTTTATATTACATCTAGATTGATGATGTTTACATTGATGGTATTTTCTCATTAGAGGATTTTAGAAGAAAAAAAATACAATATTATTTCCAACATAAAAATAACACCAGCTTTACCCATGAAACTATCATAATATCTGTTTTATGCTGTATATTGCATGTGCCCACTTCTCAAAGGTGACAGAATAATCCTACCTCCAATTCTTTGCAATGAATAGTTTTCTCCTCTGTGGATTTCCATATGTACTGAAAGTAACTTATACTATATTATTATAGATTCTAATTGATATAACAAATATAGCCAGATTTTCTTTAACAGGAAAGAAAAAAGGGAAACAAACAGGTTTGGCAACATGGATCATTTTTATTAGTTAATGAACAGACCCTGAACTTCAGCTGAATTTCTGTCAGGTTGTTACACTGCACTCAGGTTGTTACTGGCTAGCTAATCACCTGGTAGATGCTGGCAGGAACCACTAGCAAAAACAGGGGTTTAGCTCTTAAAATCTCTTTTGAAGATGTCTACAAGCTGTCAGCAATACTCCATAAAACATAGACATTTAAACATATATCAGCCTGAATCTGATACCAGTCAACTAACAACTTTCTGTTTGACATAATTGTGCCTACAGACAAAGTTATTATGGATCGATTTTTTTTTTCTGTTTGAATAGCTTAAACACCAATATATTTTCTTTAAGACCCATAAAAAGTAAGAAGGCATTTTTCAGAATTGTTTTAAAAGCTGCACAGCTTTTTTTAGGAATAGGAAGTATTTTTTTTCTTAGACCAGCAGACATAGTGTACCTATCTATCTACAAATCTTTAAACTTCATGGTTACAACATCACACACAACTGTAGCGTTGACATATCTCATCTCAAGGTTCTGGACTGTGTTATACAGGTGGAAGTATTGACAGTGATAGTTTGCATTTCTCCATGTGTACAGGCTTTAAAATGCTTAAAGTCTGCCAGCAGTTATACTAGTTACAAAAAAAAAAAAAAAAGCCTTTCAAGGAATAGAATGGGTGCTACTAATTTCATGCTGCATATACAAAATATTCAAAGTGACTTAACTTACAATTCTACAAAACCAGCGACTGCACTGATTTGCTAATGTTGTCTGAGCAGGTGGTCCAGAGGTAGATAAAGCTGCTTTAACACTTTACTGTTAAAGCAAATATGTAGAACTGTGTATCCACTCCTTCCAGGTACCACAGCAAAGGCCCTTCGGAGCAGTTTTTCAAGGAGCAACTTTCTCAAGCGAGAAGACAAAATGTAGCCATTTGAAACTCTGCCTCCCGTGAGGAAACATGGATTGATTTCTTGGCTCAGCCTAGCTTGGAGAGATTATTGCATTTGTTCAAGATCAAGAGACTCAAAAAAAAGTTGTCTCCTACATTTTATTTAGGATCTCCTACTAGACTGCTTAGCAGTGCTGAGCAATTTCACCCTTAACCTCTCACAAAATCACCAGATCGTTCTTCCTTAATCTGTTTGCTGCCAGTGTGTGTGCTACAATCTCCTCACTTCTCAGGAAGGTGGATACCAGCACGAGGCACAGGATATCAATCTTTTCCAGGCAAGCTGTCATGGCACAAATACAAAATCTTCACTGTCTTGCTGTGTGGTAGCAGAAGCTTCCTTTTGTTTTGCTAATATAAAAAATGAGCAAATTAGTATTGCTCAGAACAGTTTCTTGTGTTACATACACCCAGGATAAGTGCACACTTGGTCAAAATTAATTCTCACAACAACCAAAGAACACTAGCACAAGTGTATCTGTATGGATGAAATCTGATTTTTTAGTCCCAGAACCAGAATGCCCTCCAAAGAAAGCTGCAAGAAACTTGTTAGTAGAGGATGCTGGTAACAGGAAAAAAAAGAATTTGCAAACGTTTGGTTTTGGCTTTCAGCACCTTGTATCTGCCTGGCATTTTTCAACAATTAAGGAGTGACTTCCTTCTGTTTAAAATTTATTGAAACAATAATTTATATGCATAATTCTTGTGCAGGGAGATAATTCAAACATTTTGACATTTGACATTGAAGCAGAGTTCATTAGACCTATACCAGAAGGTCACAACATGTGTTTCTGTTTGCAGTTTGAATATTTATAATTACTGGAACTAAGTTTCTGGAGCAAAGACTCATAACTGTTATATACTGAATTTCCCTTAAAGCTTATAAAAACTTCACAGTGTCTGCATAAAATTGTTTCAGTATTAATAGTAAAAGGGTATCTATTCCTTAGTGTACTCATAAATAAAAGGACATAACAGTTGGAGACAGAGTGTACTCATTAATTTTTATAAATAGTCATGTCAGCTAAGTTACTTAACAGTATTCAATCAGTTCAGGTAAGTGTGGCTTTCACATCTCAATATTAGTTGATTTAGTTGGACACAAATATATCAGCTATACTGGCTGTCTAAAACACAATCAGCTCTTTGTGTGGTGTTGCTGGTCCTGAAAGATCAAGCAAACACCATCAGTCCACTCCTGCAGGTGTCTCCTTGTGTTCTCTGTGTCACTCAGAGCACCAAGGGGCTATGATTAGTGCCCACTTCCTGCCAGTAATGAGACTTGACATTTTCCAGAGCAAACACAGGCACTTATATTTGTTCATGGTTCATTTGATTGTGTATAAAGATGAGCTGTATCATACAGGGAAAGAAAACCTCAAACATGTCCGTGAGGGTATTTATCTGGCATGTGGTGTGAAGAAAAGGGTAGGGGGGAGGGGTTGGGGGGGGGGGGGGGGGAACCTGACAGAATGAAAGGAGCAGACTTCAGTTCATTATTAGCACAATAATAATAAGAATAATCCCTCAGATTGCAATGTAAATATTTTTTGTGCTTTAGGTTTTTTTTCTTTTTCTTTTCTTTTTTTTTCTTTTTTTTAATCACCTGTGGTGTGTTCCACAAAAATGAAAAAATATAAGGATTTTGGCAGCTGGTGCTTTAGGTGATGCTTTTAAAACAAAAAGCTGTAAGCTTACTATTTAATTGGCCGGAGAGTGAGAATGAGGGAATTTGGAACAGTTCTGATAACCAGTCACCCTCAGGGACAGTGTTACATGAAAGTTCATAAATATTGGTGAGGTACCATTACTGCTGTTATTCATGCTTGCTACACCAATTTCAAGAACTATATATTTGCAAACATTTTACCATTGCTCCTTATACTTGAACAATAAATCTAACAATGGTATGTTATCTATCATAAACCACAGCTCAGCAGTGTAGCACTCATGGCTCTCAAGGAAATCATCCACTAAAACCAAAACTTTGAATGTCATTGTACTGATGATTTCAAGGCTGTCCAGAACTTTACAGTGCTGGATCATTACTTGTTTCTGTAACTCATAGCCCCTGATTTGCTTGCTTTGGACTTGACTTGGAGATTGCCATCTGTTAATTTGTTACTTTGTTTCTTGGATAAGACTACAGAAAGAGGCTGCTGTTTGTATTACATGTACAGCATTTGGAATGGCTTATTGCACAGCATTTTCCTCCTATATTGCACTGCATCTCTGGGATTTACTTATGATGGATAGTTCCCATGAAGTTTGCCTTCATCCTGAATCTTTGTAGGCTTGCTTTTCCCTGCTGAAAAATCTTAGAGTGAAATAATGAGTGGAAATGAAGGTTTTACCTGTGTTTTTTAACAAGTTACTTATCTTTTCAGATTTTAGTTTGTCTGCTGAGGGTATAGCCATCAGTAATGACCTACACAATGCTTCATGCTTCAAGGTGGTGCTGTCCAGAGATGGTGATCCAAATACTGCTACTGTAATAGCAATGTAAGTCAAGGTACTTTGGGATCATTCTGTCCAAAACATGACACAGATTTCTGCGTCATTCTAAATATACTCCAATGAAATCTTAAGCAGAATTTGTGCTTTAAATCTTAAATATTGTAATGATACAAAAAGTAAAAAACGTATGTATTACGTGTGAATAAGTAATAAAGTAGAATTATAAAATATTTGCCGTGGTTAAAAACCAGCACACAGTAGTATAATTAAGCATATATAATTCATATATATATAATATTTCTATATTAATGTAATATATAATTATAATAATATATTAAGTATGTTATATATTATTATCTATATAATTAGGTATATATAATGCTCAGTTTTGGGGGAGGGAGCAGAAATTAATATGGCACATTATTTAGTAAAAATAGGTCAGAGGAGTGGCATATCAGTGCAATCCTGACACAGTGATACAAACTCTGAAAACGTGCCTGGTGAACAGTACCAGCAAAACTCTGCCTTCCTGTGCATAGGTATAATTCATGCTTAGCCTTATTAACTGTGTTTTTCATGGCTGTTACTCCATACCTGCTTTGGAAAAACACAAATATATTGATACAGCAAAGATTTCTGTCACCTAACAAAGGAAACATAATTTATCTGAGTCACTGCAGTGTGCCAGTATCTCAGCAGTGTACATGGCGTATTCTCATTAGCAGTGACCAGCTGTATTGTCCATGCAAATGAAAGTCTGGAGCTGCTTCTAAAGTGTTACTTTTCCTCTTCTTTACTCAGTATTCAAATCTTCTGCCACAAATATTATATTCTGTGAGTAATTTTTGCCCAAATTAGATCATATTTTAGCTATCTCATTACCAGAGGTTCAACATTTACTTTGTCTCTCTAAATTTCCATAGAATTCCAATCATTAAACCTGAAAAGCAACAACGCTTGCATGGAGAGCATATGCTTTTCAGAATACATGGTTTCTTGGAATATCAGTGATTATCTTGGCTTTTTACTTCAGCTTTACTACTGTTTAAGCACCAAGCCATGGTTCTCATCAGAATTACCTTTAAAAATGAAAGTCCAGGGAGCATTGTGCAGAAACTATTAGATGACGTGCGTGAGCCAGGGAAGCAAAAACTGTTTGTATTTATGTTTTTCCTTTCAGTAGGAAAGAAGCTGACTACTCTGTAATAACAAATATTGAAGCTGTTGGTAACAACTTTTAAAATGCTCATGGCTGAGAATAAAAAAACAGGATGGTCTTTCCCTGCACACAGTTTTTAATGTCTGTCATATTGTCCATCTCTAGATTTCAATTTGGGTCCACAATCTAGGGAAAAAAAATGATAAATTCTAGGTATTACCAAAGTTACATAAATCACTCTTGTCTCTCCTCAGATGTCGGATCCTTCACTAAATGCCTCTGTGCCTGCAATGTCAGGTAGCCACTATGAATGCTCCCCTTTCCCTTTCACCCTTCCACCAGTCTTCCTTCACTGTCTGTCTGTCACTTCACTCATAATAAGTTTGCATAACTACATTTCTGTTATCCATGCTTTTCTTAATTTTTATGTGGAGTTCTTTTGAAAGAGAAAAATTCACCCTACATAATCTGTTTAAAATATGTGCCATGAGTTTGAGAAAGTTAAAGGAGTATTCTGTTGGTCCTATGCCCTTTAATTTGGGTGGTAATTTTTAGTCGTCAGTCATAGAAAATTTTGATTTTCTGCTACTTTGTGCTAGACCAGGTTTGTGCAGTATGCTGGAATAATAATCTAAAAAAAAAAACCAAAAAACAAAAACAAAAACAAACAAAAGATACACATTTTGCATGTTCTTCAGTCTTGGGCTTGGATGGAGGTATGGGCACTCATGTAAAGTCTGTTTGCTCCTTGTAAATTATAATCTCAGTATTGTACACAAACTTTTACAAACTGTAAAGCCAAGCAGAATGATTGAGATATTTCTCAATATTGTTGTGAGACACCAATGATAATTTGCTAAGTTTTCTGTTTCACTAAACATAATAAATCATCTTTTCATTACATTGTATCAAATTTCATTAGAATGATAGCCATGAGTAGGTGGTTGTAAAACTGTTCCTTGAAGTGTTAAAACCAGAAGACAAGTTTGTGTTTGACAAGAACACTGGAAATTTATATATGAAAATTACAGTGATAGAGAAAGTACAGTATTTAAGGTGGAATGAGAATTGGGCTTTTTTTTGTGATAGGGCTGATTAACAGATATTTTACACTATTTCTTCAGATGAATTTTTTTTATTTAAACTACTCATGAGTTCTTGTTTAAGTAAAGAGACTACTAATTAAATTGTTGTATTTTAATTACTTCCCCCAATGGAAAGAGAGGAACAGTCTTCAGACCTTTCCATTTCCTTTCATGAATATTCTCTGAATTAATCTTTCTAATATATTTATTATCTGCTCCTTTCCCTTTGTGAGAATAGAGTGTGGAATAGTAAATAGAAAGAAAGTTTTTTTAACAGCAGATATCAACATTTGTATTAGCTGTTAGGTCTCTCAAAGACCTGATTTTCAGACAAGAGTCATATACAGAAAAAATAATGTGTTAGTACATGAGTAAGAATAGTTGCTATAGAATGGTTCTCCACTTCAGCCATCACCTGAAACTTTTAAAACTAGAAGGAACATAACTCTATAGACTTAACTGAAGAAGCCAGACTTTACTGGAAGCAGAAATGAGTCATTAATACATTTTCTCATTAATACATTTTCCTTATCTCTTACTCCCATAACTGATATACCTCCTAGAGAAAGGAGCAGCACCTTTACCATCTAGATAATCACTCTGCATCCTGGCCATCCCAGCTGTCTTGCTTTTAGATACTGCCCCTACATTCCCACCTCCTATAGAGCTGTTATGTGTCTCTGTGTTTTCCCATATTTTAAACTAATTCTGCCAGAGCTTTTAGCTGCAGAGAAATGCACTTTAAATGGAACTGAAGTCTCAAAAGGCCAATAAAATGGGATTGTAATAAAGCAAGCCATTATTTGATACCAGCCTTGCTTTTGTGGGATTGTCTTTTGATCTTTGAATGCTCAGATTTAGCACGACTGAAGTGTCTTTTTACTTTCTGCTGGTCACTTTAAGATACAAATTTGTGAGTGTACTTCTTATGAGAAGTGCTCCATCAGTCCTTTGTATAATGCTGCACTTAGATCCTCATCTGTCTCTCTTCTGTTCTTTCTCTCACTCTGGTGGAATCAATGTGGATTTTTGCAGTCAGTGTGAATGACATCTCCAAAACCTTCTGAACCTGCTTTTTTGTGCCTTATCTGGAAAAGGTTAGATTAAGGTAGCACAAGGCAAAATTTCCAGAGTTAGTTCTTAGACAAAAATATGTACATTTCAGATAGGCAGCAAGAAGCAATTATTATAGAATTTCTTGAATGAAAGCTAGCTTCTAATCATGAAATCATCAATAAAAAAGGGTTATGAAAAGATATTTCAGACCTCTGCTAAAGGTGAGGCTATCCTTTTCATTAGGCAGCGTTTTCATGCCCCAGAAGGAAAAGTGAAAGGTGCCAATCACGTACAAGTTAAGGAAATTTATATCATGTGAATATTATTCTTCTGTAGTGATGAAAAGACAGCTTAAATTATTTATAATCAAGAACATGATGGAGAATAAGGAGGTGGGGAAGGAAGTAAAAACCCCTGCATATCCATTTAAATTTGGGGAGATTAATGTACTAGAATAATCTGAGGCATTAGGTTAATAATCAAGTGCTACTATTGACTGCTTCTGATAAATACAAATGCTTTCTGGCTGTTACCAAATCATAGCAGTTAGATACTAGAAAGTGTCTTTAAAACAATTTTAAACATGACTAGAAGCTTATAAAATAGGCACAGGTGTCATGTAGATGTAATAATCATATTATCCATAATAATAAACATTCCTAATATTACATTTCAGAGCTGATCTAAAGAGAATATAGATTTAGCCACAGTAGTAGCACTAATTCAAAGAGAAATTCATACTGTAATGATCAATACAATGTTTCTCTACACCACAAACTTATTTTTTGGCTTGCCCTACTTGGGACTCACCAGTGTTTAACATCATGAACAATAACTATAGTAACATGAGTAATTCTTCAATAGAAATAATAAATAATCTTAAGGAAAACAATATTTTATTTTCCAGCTTTACTGCTAGACATATTTAATTTCATCAGGATTATGCAGAGAGAACCATTTCTACTCTTAATAGTGATCATATGCAAGGTGGCATCAATTCTTGGCAGGGATTTTGGGCAGAAATTATGTACGAACCATACATACAAATAATGAGTGATGCACTTGATGAATTTACATTTTTAAACACAAGTTCATTTGTTTTCAATGAGACACATGCATGAACTCCACATTTATAGCCCTTTTTGAAATACTGAAATAGAAAAGGAGTCAGGACCTACCAGCAAGAATTAGGATTTACAGGATCTAGATGCCACCCTTTTTACACTAGGAAATAGTATTACACCATATGTCAGTTCCGTTTATTTGCTTACCCATATGAGAATTTCTTTTTACATCCTTGTTAGCTTGTCATGACACTGTTTATGCTAAACATGCCTGCATGCCTCCTGCTTCCTACCTTCTGTAGGAAGTAACTGTACTAGATCCATCCCCACCAGTTAAACTGCGTGGGTCTCCCAGAGTTTACTGCAGCCTTACATGTGCAGTTGTACCCTGTGCATGGACACGTGGGAGGAACCTGTTCCTTGAGAGGATTCAGACATCATTCTTCTTTAGCTTGCATTCAGAGAGGCAGCATAGAGGTCAAGAAAGTCCTGCTAGCAAAGAGCCAGTGTCAAGGCAAAATTGGGCTCTGCATGGCTGACAGCAGCCCAGGCTGTCAGATTAGTCCCCAGGCAGGCACTGGACTTAGGGAAAGCTTTGAGGGGAGGGACAAAAACTCACTTTATCCTGTCAAAGCCATGACAAGATCTGTTCTGTTTTCCCTTCTGTAAAATCTTTAAAAAGTGATTTTTCTATTCATGTAGAAAAGCTGTCCCCATGCCCGCTACACATCTGAACACCATCAGTGCCTGAGAGCTGCCTAATGTCCCATTTTCAGGGCGTCACAGGGCTTGTTTGAACTTCCACAATGCCTTCAGTTTTCCCACTCTAACCTTGACATAAAGCCTTCTCAGCAGGACTCTGTGGCTTGAAGACAAAAAAATAACTGAGGTTTTAGTACTGTGAGGCTGTCCATTTGTACAACTCTCCTGTCTTTACAAATTTCTTATAAATGTGAGCTTAAATCATTTCAGAGAGCTCACTGGGAATATCTTCCCACTGCTCTGATGACAAACACTCTGCAAATAAAGACCACCTTGTTTGAACTGTTGGCAGTTTTTACTTTCTACTAGGCTGATATTAAATTGCTACAACAGCTGGTAAATGCAACCTGGCCTTACAAGAAATTGCAAGGGTTAAAAACTGTAATAACTATGAACAAAGGAGAGAAAATCCAAATTTGAGGTTGCTGCAGTTCTGTTCTGAAAAACACTATTTTATACCAAAGAAACTACCAATGACATTCCTCTTGGTGCCACAATGTTTTGTAATCTCTGGACAATAATTCCGCTTGACTACATGATTGCTTGCAACAAATGGCAAGAATCATAGTATGATCATTTACTCACTAAACTTTCTGAAAAACTTAATTGTTTACTTATTAAACTTTTCACAATTTGAACAGAAGTAAACATTGCAAGAAAACAAAATTAAGAGCATTAATACTAAAAACTGTGACTATTTTAAATTAAATAAAAATTGCTAAAGTTTATGTATCTCATTTCATTAGGTACAAGAAAATCTTGAGGTTACATTCTTGTGTTTTCAGCCAGGATTTTCCACAGAATCTCCTTGAACAAGGCAGACACTGTCTATCAGTCCTAAATCAAACTCATCACCATTTTTTTCTTCCTTCATGTACAGGAATTCATCCATCTTGTGACAGTAACAATTTCACTGATAAACAGGTCATCTCAGCCTTTATTAAGGTCTGTAAAATGTAATGGGAACCATCCTGATTTCAAGCATCAGCTTTTTTATCACCAACCAGCTGTTTCTAGTGCTGGAAATAAGCACAGGAGGTATTATATTTAAATCATCCAAGGTTTCTCCTGTACTGCTAACCAAAAGAGTGCCATGGAAAAATCCTGTTTCTGAAGCCAAGTGACTGAAACTGCTTCCCAACCACAGTGCATCTAAGACACACTTCCCCATCCATGTGTACATAGCTCCTTGTGGTCCCTATATACCACATAGGGAGCATATACCCATATGCAGGAAGTGCTCTGCCAATCCTAAGACAATATTTCCTCATCTTTCTCAAAATTAAATACCTGAAATAAAATGGACTCTTAGTTGCACATCATCAGAGGGGTATTTTTATAGCATGAGAATGGGTATAAGTATACAAATGACTTGGAAAAAGCACACTGAAGCATGTGTCTTTGAGGAATAGGCCTTTTACAGAATTTTCCTCATCCGAGACCCTACATTTTGAATAGAACAGAAATCTTGGCCATTACCTTGAGCAAAATATGTTCAGTCTTACAAGTCTGAATTAAATCAGTAGTGCATAGATTCAGAGTCAAAGGGATGGTTGACTACCCTCTAATGACAGCAAATGCAAAACAAATTCCAAAGTCTCTAAAACAAGTTGGCTACCCAAACAGATGGTGTCCCTCACTGCTACTTCTGTCCTTAAAAATTAAATTTATAAATAGCTGGTAATGAATAAACCAAAAGTATGCCTACAGAAGACTAAAATCACCCTACATGAACAGACTGTAAAGAGAATAAGCTGATAACTGTCATTAGAGGAATTAGTCCAGAGAATCTCTTACTTTGTTATTTAGCCATCACATTTCTTTCTGTGGTGATGGTGTGAAATTGCTCAAGGAAAGAGGTATCAACTTTTTTCAGTATTTGTATCTGTTTTCTTGCTGTCCTTAACCTTGTGTGATAAAGGTTGTGTAAAGCAGCAACAAAATATTACATCAGAATTTTTTTCTGTGAAAAATTTTCTCTCTAAGTAGAAGGAAGCAGTGATTCAAAGGGAATGCATTTTGTACATGGAAATTACAGCTGCATTGCTGTTTTAAAATGGAACAGCATTAATCCATTCCTTGGCAACAATAGCAGTGAGAAAGAGAAATGACGCAGTAAACATATGTAACCTATTTCTCCTACAAACCAAATAATGTCCCCTTAGAGTCCTCCTCGGATGCTGCAATACAGAAAGGTTCCAGTAATCCTGTCCTGTATGAAATATTGCAGGAGAAGGAAGATAAATCAAAGGACTTCTATATTTAACTTTCAAATGTATTGGTTATTCTAACACTGTACTTTTTCCAAATCATTTGAGTAGCTTGTGGACAATGAAGCATTGTTGGAATATATGGCTTTGAAATACCTCTCATTACATACACTGCAGCTCATCAAAAATGAAAAACATTTGGCAGACCTGGCCTTGATTATCTTTTCCTTTCAATCTGGGCATAAAATTTTATGGCAGAGAAATGGGAGAGGACAAAATAAGGATTCCATTCCAGCCACTACCCTGTCCCCCTGGGTTGTCCTGTTTGGTCCAAGAACTGCAGTTATGGTAGATAAGTTGGACCAGCCCCTCCTGCAGAAGCAGCCCTTAAGCTGACCTCAAAGCCAAATTTACTGCCCTTACATCCATCAGTGGACATGGATGTAGAGGCCAAGATGCTGAGACTGATGTGGGATGGACTTTGTCCCTGTAAATTGCCATGGGCAGTGTTATACCATGCCCAGGTTCAGCAAAGCAGGCAGGAAAAGAGCAGCTGAGGAGATGAGGTGGCCAGAAAGTCCCTGTTCTCTGCTGCCCCAGGCACAGACCTTCAGCTTAAGCACAAATACAGCTCAGAAGCAAAAACCAGAGGCAAATAAAACCGAAACTACCTAATGCCTTTATTTCAGTGCAGATAGGATTCTGTCTTTCAAATTGATTAAAAAATATAAATGTAAACAGATCTAGCAGTCTTCAGCTGTTTTAATATTGCAGATAACTGAACTAATGCTGAAACATTATGTGTTGTGAATAACACAAGATAATAAGAAAATCCAGGACAATTTAAATGAGTCAGTTTGTAAACACTTATGTTTCCCAAAACAAAAATACCGGAAATGAAAAATCTATTCTAGAATGATTTACTGATGCATGTAATAGCTTTTCCTTGTATGTGGATATCATTCCTGTGATTTCACTGGATCACTCTGGTACTTGAAATTAAATATATATTTCAGCTTGTTCAGGACCAAAATATCTCTAGGCCCTTAATATATTTTATGGTTAAAACCAAAATCATTGCATTTATTTATTATCCCTAGGTTCAAGAAGCACAGTCAACTATGTTTCTTGCAGTAATATAAATTGATTATATTACCATATTTCAATAACTTAATTTTCAAGTTAATGCAAATAAATGCTTTAGAAGAGTTACAATAATGGTAACTCATTTTCAGACTAGCATTGTCAATAACAAGCTCTGTCCCAAAATAAATAATAAAAAAAGTTAACTATGCTAACTTTAATTTTTTTCTTAATTTAAGGCAAATTGAAGTACATGGATAGTAAAATAAAATTCAAGCTTGGAGATATAGATTTGGAATTCAATATATTATTTTGAGCTATATTTTTTCTCTCATTATATGAACAAAAGCTTTAAAATTTCAAATTCTTTGGCAGAATTCTCATTTGACAGAATCCAGGATTAAACCTGGATAAACATGAAACCTGCCTTCATTAACAGATATCCAATTAAACCATGCAGTTTCTTAGGATCCCAAGTGACAGTAGTACATTAGGCAGAAATTACTCACTGCAAGGCATCCTGACTAATACCATCCTTGGGAAAATGCCTCTCCACCACCTCTCTGTGTGAGTAGCATTTATTGTTGCTCAGGGGTGTTGTCACCCTTCCAAGTTCCCACCTTATCACGGGAAGCATATCTTGACAGCTGTCCAGGCATTGCTTCTTGGACGTGTCCCTACCTTTCCCTGGTGCAGCCTGGCAATTCCTCTTAATGGAGAGTAGTAAATATAGATTTCTGGTCACACTGACTGGGAACAGGAGGTGAGCATACAGCTCAGAAGGCTCCAGATATTTATGTACGATGCTGTGTTATAGAAACACCTAAGGTCAGTTGCTGAGGCTTGAGTTAAATGGTTTTTTCCAGAAGTAACTGTAAAAATAAAATGAGGCAAAAATTATTGCTTTAAACTCACAGGAATCTAAGGGAAATGGGGAGATAGTGAGACAGCCTTTTAGCCAGGAAATGGGAAATAGGATAGCATGGCATTCAGGTGGGAATGGAGTAGGTAGTGAAAGAAATTGGGCACCTTGCCTAATATTTCAGCCCCACTGGGGCAGAACTAATACTTATCTACACTAAGAAGGGAATAAATTCCTTAAAATCCAATTTAAGCATATAGCTGGTATGATCCTTCCAAAACAAGTGAAGTGTTTTAGTAGCATAAGCTTCATTGGAAACCACACCTGAGCCTGATTATGATCTCGTAAACCAAAAGCCCTTTTATTTCAACCAAAATGTATCTAGAGTACTGCAAGAATTGCAAGATATAAGAATCAGCTTGTAACATATTGCCATGAACACAGACATAATTCTTTGCATATGAAACTAACTACCCAGTAATTATCTTCATTCTCTTTTCATTACATAGATCTATCCACATGCCAATCACACTCTTTCCACTTACCATCTCAAATTTTCTTCAGAAAATTTGAGCACTTCAGCACTCATGTGGGAAAAAATAGTCAGGTTTGAAACCAGGTTTTGTATTTATACAATGAGCACTGCAGGAAATTCTGTGGCCAAAGTTGAGTGACAAAACTGAATTATTGCAGTGATCACATTCGATGCAGTCACCCAGCTGAACCCCCAGTGCAGGGGGGGTGCTCACTCCAGTGCTGCCCAAGATGATGTGTGCTTATAAGAACAGAAATGTAATGCTTTAGTGCCCAGCAAGATCTTTCAGCCTCCTGGCTTTTCTTCATAGCTTTTCAAAGTAGAATTGCTGTAAACTGATGTATAAAGAGTTATGCCTTGTGTGGGAGAGGCTTTTTAAGTTGTTTCAGGGTAGGATGCCAACAGAAGAAAAAGCCATCTTCTGTTTGTTGAGGCCATTGTGGATTTTGTCTACAAGGTTATGTCTTGAGGCAAAAGCAAGCAGCTGGCAGGAACTGGTATACAGCATCTTATTTTTGTGAGACTGCTAGGAAAACATAAGGGAGTTCTTAGGGCAGGGAGAGTGTTCACAGAGCAGGGCAGTGGGACATCATCGGCACATCCCAGCACACACAAAAGAAGATGGCTTAGCATCTGTTCTGGAGCAAGCCAAGAGTTCTGGGTACTGGCAGTCATGTATGGAGATGGATCACAGTGTGCCTGCCAAGGGGTTTGGATACTGGTCACAAGCACAGAAATGGATATTTTGGTTGGAAGGCACAGAAAATTAGCAGTAAAATTAAGTATGATTCTTTCTAGTGCCTTAAATGTGAGCAGATTAAAGAATCTATTTACATTCTCTTTAGCTTGAATATTTCCCATAGCAGAAATGGTACAAAAATTGAGTAGAAATTTTAAATAATAAGAATATATTTTTAAGTAATGTTCCACTCAACTTATTTAGTCTATTTGTGCATTGATTCTTCATAATTAAAGTCAAAACCATATAATAGTCATTTGGATAGAAATGCATGCTCACAGAAGCATCCATGTAGGAGACAACAAACTCAAAATTATGTAAAAAATAAATTAATCACATTCCCCTGAGTGCAAAGGTATTTTAGACTCTGGAGCAAGACTTTCCTCTATGACAGGCATTTCTATTGTAATTGTTAAATGAGAAATGCTTTTTGTAAGGAGAAGAGGGTGTGAATGTTATGGCCTGACTTCTTCAGCACCTGAATTACATCTCCTTTTGTGCTATCCCAAAGTGTTTGTGTTGAATTCCCCAGGGTGGCACCAGCACATGCAAAATCACCGCCATGGAATTTTTGACCTGCGGCATTCAGGTGGCACCAGACCCTGGCAGTGGAGACAGTGGATGCCATCTGTCCCTCACTGTGTCGGGGTTGGGCCACCAAGAGCCCTTAGCAGTTTGAGGTACATAACAATGTTATGTAATAATAATACTTGTTATAAAGGCAGCTTCCATGGATTTTGAAAACTGATCAGGGACTGGTCCCTCTTCCTGGGACAGTTTGATTAATAGGCATTAAAGGGTAATTGCATTTAAGTAATTCAATAATGTATTTGCAGTGAGTCAAATGCTGGAATAAGGGGAAACAAGGTAGAAACCAAGCAAAGGTGTCATCTAACAAGCATTGGGCTGTGAGTACTGTTAACAGCATGTACTGCATGACCAACCTTTTTTTGTTTGTTTTAATGAGGATAATCCACCCAAATGTTGGAATAATGAAGAGATATTGAGATGGTCACTCACCCAAGGCCTCAGTGCTGGCATGAGTGATCTGCTGACAGAAGGCACTTGTGTGTTTCACACTGCAGCTGTGGAACTTCAAAGCTCACAATTTTTATTATTATGCAGCTGATTAATTGTTTTTGTAGTTATGTTACCGCCTGAAAATACTGCTGCTGTATAAAGTGCCAGCCCCATGCAACCGAAGTGTGTTGGTGTCAACTAAGAGATGCCTTGGTTTAAAAAGTCATTTTACAGCAAATGAAATTTATCTGCATATAGCTGCACACCCACTACTCTTGGTCAGTGGAAGAGTGATGGCAGCTCTGTCCATGTCACTGTCAGGTCTGTTGGTACTCAAGAGAACCCATTGTCACCTGCCCGGAGTCTTTGAGGAGTCACAGAGGTACCAATGTTCCTGCATCAGCTTTTGGATAACAGACAGCTGGCAGGGAGAAACTAGCTGGCAGTGTCAGCAAATAAAGCAAATGGAAGAAGGGAAGGATTTAGCACAGTAAAGATCAAGGAACTTCAAAGTGGGGTTGGGGATGTTATCTAATTTAGAGTTTGTCAGAAATTCATCAGACAATTGAGCAAATTATTAAAGTAATCCTGTTTCTTCCTTGCATCAGATATGAATTTTCAACTCTCAAAATCCAAATTCTCAAAACAAATTAAATTTTTGCATTTAGAGACAATTATAAGAATTTTTTGTGTCATTCATGGTGAAGTGGTTCCATTCAGAATGTTCAGTAGATACCTGTGGTGCCTGTTGTGCATTAATTCACTGTCTCCTGCCATAACTGTTTTCTTCTGAGCTTCCTCACAATCTCTGTGTAGCCTTGTGTTTTACCTCTGAAATACAGCAGGAGCTGTGATTTTTTAAGTTTATATTCAACTCTGCTAAGGAATTTCCCAAAGACTTGATCTTATCATTCATTATCTTGCTCCTTCAGTTGCCTAAGCTACAAAATTCATATAATACTTATTATTTTCTAAACTGCTTTGATATTCTTACATGAAAAGCAACTAAGTGCAAATGACTACTGCAGAATGCCATAAACACCAGCTAGGAGCCATCAATAAGCACCAGACAAAAAGCTACCAATATTCATGCCAGAGTTAAAAAAATTCCCTGAGATATCAGAACACTTGTGAAATTGTTAATTTAAATTAGGGCTTCACTTATTTGTGCCTTCAAAAGTACCAATCTCCAGGAGTGCCCTTGTTTTCATGCCTTATCTGATATTTTTAAAGATCAGTGCAAACAAAAAGCCATGCCAAGACCTTGAAGGAAGAGGAAAAAGGATAGAAGAGATTTGTGCCACATTTTATACTTATAGAGAAAGTCCTGAATAATCCAATGACAGGGACAAAAAAGAAAAGAAAGCCCATTTTAAGACAGCAAAATTTATCAGCCTCCTGGAAGAATGCTGAAGATTGGGTAATACAGCAACAATTTTCCAGCCACAAAGGCACAATAACTATCATGTTAGATAAAGACTACCATGATTCAGGATAGTTTGGTCACATCAATAGTGGAGCATGGAAATATTCAGAGAAAACACAGCTATCTTAAACTCCACACAATCACAGACAATAGCAAGTGCTACACTCACAAAAGGCACAATAATCAGTTGGAGGAAATCATTGTCCCGGTGTTTTTCTGACACAGCAACATCTCCTCACCTGTGGACAAATCCTCCAGCCATGCATCCTTCTGATCCCCAGAGCAGCTGTGAGCTGGGCCTTCACAACAGAGAGACATTTCCAACACACCTTTTCTCCCTGAAACTGTGGGGTAAATAATTTGTGGCTCTTGTCAGAAAGCTCCTAAAAATTGAGAGGTGTGCTACAATTTTATGGAATTTGTTACAATTCAGAGATTGAATTCAGAGAACTGGGAGAACAGGAAGGTTGTAAAGAATTCTTGACTGCTCTTCCTATCTTACATTTTGCATAAGCTGTTGCTATTATGGCATATTTTTTTTTAAACACTGAAATATTGTTTCAGGAAGTCTTACCTGTTCTAATAGGACATTGAAATTATTTTTATTACTTGAAGCTTTATTCAACATTGTTCTATGCTTTTTGCTGATTTTCTTTAAACTTTTAGTGTGAAAAATAAAAAAAAAAAAAAGACAAGGCAATATAATGGGGGCCAAATTACTAAAAATAAAAGAAGAATCATTTTCATTGCCAAACATAGGTATGAACCAAAATATCAAAAGAGAGTTATAATCTGACTTACTTTTACTTATGTCCCAGCTCTTCCCCTCAAGCTCACACAGATACTTGCCTAATTGTTTGCAGTGCATCATATTCTATTCCACAGTTCCTAAAATAATCACCTTTACAGTTTTATCAATCTCTCCCTTTAAAAGGACAATAATTAGGCCTGATTTTCAGAAATATTAGATAGCCAGACCTCTAGTTTACTGTAGCAAGGGTGACAAGAATTCAGTATCAAGTTTCTTATGGCACAAATCCAAAATTAAAGAATAAAAAGCAATAGATATTAACAAAAATATGCACCCTAATTAAATATGTATTCCTCTAAAGTTGAATTTTTTATACTGATAATCCATAAAAAATAAGTCTATTAATAAATATGCACTTATAAATTCTGTTTAGGGTAACTTAAAGTTTATTATACTTATGTAATTCTTTTGTGTAGGAGTTATTGTACACTAGCAGCTATGCTATTTGTCTGTTAGATCAAAGACAATTAAAAAACAATTAATATTGCCAGTGTCTTGCTAAAGAGTATTCTCTAGCTAAAACTAGTGTTCTCCAATTTTTCTGTAGAGGTTAGAAAATGCCTGAGCAAGCAAATCCAACAAAAAACCAAACCCACTAAATATTAACACCTAAACTTAAAACCTATCAAACCTGGGTGAGGTTGAATTCAAAATAAATCACAAGCAAGGGATGGTTGGGCAAGCAAAAGTATCCCAGCACCTATTTCTTGGAAGGGCAAGCAAGCCTGGTTTGCCAAACTGACTCCCTCATTCCTTGGGTGCCCACCCATGGGTGGTGGCCACAGGTGCTCTCATGTACCCCATGCTCAGTGTTACACTCACTGATCACCCTCTAGATCTAGGCTTTAAACAAATTTAAGGGAAGGCAAAATTGAGTCTTTCTGCCTCTCCTAGTAATGTGATGGACAGAGTACACTGTAGGTATTCAGCAAATAAGAAAAAAGAAAAAATGTTTCAAGTACTTCATAGCATGAGTTGCATATTTTAAATTAACAATCAGCAGTAGACAATGAACAAGCAGATGTAGGACAAAATGTTCCTGTTCTAGACTGAGACAGTTAAATATTTTCTAACAAGCATAGTTTCAAGGTGGTAATTCACAGTACAATTCAGAAAGAAATATTGTATGCAGTTTCACATAATAAACCTTTACCCATTTCTTATGAAAATCTCAGAGAAGTCTTTGGTATTTCATATTAATATTGTTCACATGAATTTAAAACAAATGTAATGGCCCATTACGTTTTTGTGCCCCTCAACACACTTTGCATACAAATTGAAAATAACATCTTACTGCCTCTTTTTTATTGAAGTCAAAGCAAAAGAATGCATCCAGTCTAAGGATTTGAATATACTCAGTTTATTTAAAAGTATTAAACTAGTTCTATCAGCTTTGATCTTCCAAATACCCAAACTTCCCTTTGTCAGAAACCCTCACTTTGAGTAAATTAAATAGGAATATCTGTCTACCTTATTGCAAAGTAATGCTGCAGAATTTATACTTTCCCTATGTTGAAGACCTTCTATCTAACTTCATTTATTTTTGGTTACAATCTTGCATGAAAGGAAAGGGCCCCTATTGAATTTAATTAGAGATTTTTATTTTCTATAAATCAGATCAAGATACTAGGTACAACATTCAGCTGACAGGTGTTATTGCAGCTACAGCTGCTTGATGATCTGGCCCAATTTGACTTGACTGCATGTTTTGTTCAAAAAGCCACAGTGCTGTTGGCCAACAGTGCTCATGGCCAAACAGACCTGTTTGATGCCATCCATTGGTCAACATTCTGCCAGCTAAAGAAAGGAAATAGCAAGAATTATAACCTCCATCTTTCTTTACTTCGTTTATTAACACAAGAAAGGGGAAGGGTAGGGAATGTTTTACCCCCATACTTGGTTTGTTCACAAAGTTGTTTTTTATCTGTTATAAATTCAACTGCAAAAGCAGGTGGGCAGTTTTCTGATACAATAGCTGATTTTTGGGTTTGGTTCTTCATAGTCTAATATTCCTAACTTTTTTCTTCCCATGGAAATTAGATTAAAAGTATCAAAACATATAATACATATATGTTGAAGATGTGTCAGGAAAAAAATCAACCTTAAAATAGGATTTAGAATAAAGTACTTCTAATGGACCAGTTATTTAATAGCCCTCTACTCTGAAATCTTGTTTTAGAGGGAGGGTATTAAATTAAGGTAGTTAATGGATTTGTTTGTGGGAATATCTGCACACTTTCTTAAAGGAAACCCACAGAAGACACTGTTCAGTCAGCTGAGAGCAGGTTTTAGAGGTGCCTAAAACAACAAATTGCCCTTCTGAAAATTTAGAGTCCCCCTATGAGCTGAAGTCTTGCTGTAGCTGATCAAAGGACCTGCAGGGTCAGTAATGCTCTGGGACTTCAGCCCTGCCCCTTACAATTCCTCAGGGGACCTCCAAGAGCTGTTTGGTTTATTGTAGCTGACTTGTGCCATTGCACACGGTGACAGCTTTTCGTGGGCTCTCAAAACTCCTTTCTTGGCAAGGTATGTCCCCTTAATTCCAAAGAGGGAAGAACTCCATTTCTTCTGAAACTGGACAAGTTTACCACCTTTTTAGAGACATCACTAGCTGTATGAAGTAATTCTTTGGGCATAACTTCAGCACCAGCCTGTACCTTGGCAGACTCTCTTTCAGCATGATCTTTTTTCCTTTCTGTGCAGCCTAGTAGACTTTCACTATCCTAAAAATTTTGTTTACCATTAGCTGTAATAATAAAATCACAGTTAGAAATCATGCACCACTACCTTAGTATTGGATGGTTAGGTTTACTTTTTATACCCTAAGCAATTACATGTCAGGTGAGAGGCTGTTGTCTGTTTTTCATGTGCTTTCTAATCTGTATGAATCTGCAGAGTTTTTACCAGCATTCAAAAACAGACAGGTATTTCCAGAATATCTGCAAAAATGTTTGCAGAGATTCCAAATAGATTAAAATTGTGACAGGCCTGGTAGAAACATTAAAAGATTTTTACTCCAGCAGTGTTTGTACTATATGCTTCAGTTAATTACTAGTCATCGAAAAGACTAAAAATACAGTAGTTATGAATCCCTTCTTTATCCCTTGGAACTATGCTGAACAATGCACTGCTGACTTCCTTGCTAGATTACTGGAAGGCAAATATTAAAATCTAGCAAAGAGGCAATTACTAAATCTGTGTTTGTAATTAATTCACTACTGATTAGTTCTGACATGTGAGCAGTCTGTCTGGACCTAAAAAGGCAGTTAAAGAGAATAAAAAAGATGTAGTGTAAAATAACATTTGATTCTGTTATGAGCAAAAACAATAACATTAAATGAACACTGATTTTTTTTTTTGAGGTGACAAGATTTGTAAGTTTGCCCTTCTCCCATCCTAAACATCTCACATTGCTTTCAATAATTTTATTATTGATACTATACTGTATATCTGGACCTAGCCTGGTGGAAATCATTACAGATCTACTGAAGATTATTGTTTACTTCATATTATTGCAGGCATAGGTGTGATTTTTGTTTATTGACCTATTTATTATAAGTAATCATGCAAAAAATATGTTCTGTTGTTCACCATTGTTTCTCAGCAACTGTACTAATTAGAACATTTAGGTAATCCAGTTGTACACCTTGTGTTTTTAAGTGACTGACAAAACATCTGTAAGTGCTAGTATTGGAAGAGAATAGCTGTAAATGTTCTCTGCATTAGCATAAATTACCTGGTGAATATCAATAAATGCTTCTGCAGAAATAAGATTGCTGCAGAGATATTTCAGTAGCTCACACTAATCAACTCAAATAAAATGTAAACAGCTCCAAAATTAGACTCAGTAAATCATATTGCACCTTGGTGGGAAATAAAGTATGAGTTCCAGTTTTTCAATTCAGAGGCACTGAAGAAATACATTTAAATTTCCCTTAACACTGTTACTCTTCTTGTTACTCCTTCTGAAAGCTTTCTTCTCATGAAAACAACTTCTTGATTTTTACATACAAATAAACTGCTCCTGAGGCAGAGGGGGAGTATAAGCATAGGAGTATGGATTTATATACCCTCTTTGTTTCACCTGGCAGGTCCAAAGGCATTCAGCAGCCAGGTATACTTCCTTTCTTTCCCATTGGCTCATGTCTCAGCATGACCCCAGTTTAACCCTGGATCTGCAGCATCCAAAGCTAAAGAAATGGTACAGCAGCAGGAAAGGAATTAGAAACAGTGTCACTGATTAAACTATTGATCAGCATCTCTAATAAAGCTGAGGTACTCCTCCATTTGGAATTAAGCTACTGAACATGCCTTGCCACTAGGTGAAAGGCCTGACCCAAACACTGAAAAGATACAGAAATGCTGAGATAAAGACATGCAAGAAAGGTGGAAGGAACCTTGGGATTTGTTACAAAAAAACTACCATAGTGACAGAGAAAGTTTGCACAAAAATTTTGCAGCCCTGTTGTAACAATTGATATTATCTAACACCATCATGCCTGCTATCCAAACCCTGAGCAGGACTCAAGGAATGGAGCTCTATCTTTAAAACTTAGCCAAAAGAGTGGTGCCTCATTTTGATGCTGAAGTGGGTGCATGTCTTAGGTGGGGAAGATACTAATAATATTCATGTCCAAGGCACTGGAGAAAGGAAAACTAGAGGGAAAATTATGGAAGGATGTAAGGTTTTTCCAAAGGGACTAAAGAGCAGAATAACTCAGAGCATCATCACTCTGAGAATTAATAGTATCTGACTATATTTGTCAGGCAAAATAAAATGCAGTAGCCAGAAGCTGAAGCCCAGACAAAGGGGCAAGGCTGGATCTTTGAGTAGCTACAGACAATGGACACAAGTTTTAGTTAAAGATGTTTGCCTGCTGCAAAAAGAATCAATCAAGCCACAGCCAAGAGCATTTTAAAACTTTGGCTGTTCAGTACACAGCAGGGACGGACCAAGGCATGGCTTAGGAGCTGAGTTGACAGAGGATGCAGAGATTTTCCATCAAATGCCCATTGTTAATATGTTCATGTCTTTGCACAGTGTGATATGCATGCCAGTTATGGAAATCATCATTCCTATAGGGACTATGTCCTGATTTCATGTTAATTTTCTTAAAATGCTAATTACTGTAACTTCTGCGTCTTCTCACTATGTGCCTTTTAGACTTTAGGCTCATTTGAGCAATATAAAGGACAAATATTTTCATATATGTTATCAATTAAATAATAAAATTTAGTAGTCTATTTCTTCTTCAAAAAACACAGAAAACAAAAAAAAAGAAGTTGCAATGAACACCTTACCTGCAATAAATTTTCTTATAGATATTACTTTTCCATAGCCAGCTCAAATAACAACACCTCTTCTTCCATCAGTGGTCAAATAGAATTATGTCAATGGGCAGCATTAGGAATGCACTGAGTATAATGTAGTTATCTGTAAAAATCAAGAGCAACAACATCTTACTGCTCAGGCTATCCCAGTTTGCCTGCATGTGGTCCATGCACTGCTCCTAAAACTACTGTGTGATTTGAAGTTGATCTGAGACAGTAATAAAATATCCCGTGTAGAGATTGTTTCTTTCTGTGCATTCATATAAAGAGAAAAATTAAATATGGTAAGTATCACTGTTGGAAACACTGCATTCATGTGAAAATCTTCAACTTTTAGAATATTCAAGTAGGAAGTCATTTGAATTGAAATGTCAGGAAGAAATACTTTCTGTGAATATGAACCTAACCTTATTGAAAGCCATTCATAATTAATATTTCATCAGCTGCCTGATGGAAACTTCTAAGCTAAATTAGCTTAGTGAAATTAAACATTTGTAAATGGAATGTTCCTGTTCACTTATGACTGTCTCCACAAGAAATCTCTACAGCAATACACAGGTAAACATGCTTCATTCTCACTCCTGTGTTTTCTAAGGTGGGTAATGTTTCTGAGTAGTGGATATTTAACATAAAATAAAGATTATTTTACATCTTCTTTCATGAACAGTCTGTTCATTAGGATGACATTGAAATGCTATGAGTCAGCATAAAAATTGACTAAGAATGACCAAAAAAATTGGGAAGAATAATAATTAAAAAAATCAAGAATATTTGGTCTGTTTTCCGTTGGGAAGTAAATAAAATAGTACCTGTCTCATTCCCACGCAGGTATGCTATACTATCACCACAAACAATGGAAAACATTATTCCTTTATGAGAGCATGCCATCATTTTCTACTTAAAATTATATTTTTTTTTCTTTCCTGAGAGCTTTGTGAATCTGAGTGACATGATGAGCAAAAATTACTTCCTTTTGGTTATAGTTCCAACCATCAATTATTTATCCTTCCTCAGCTGGGTAGGATGGCTGATTTTTCAGGCTGCTAATCTGCTGCACATTACAACAGATAAGATGCTGCAAATTATATGTTGAGGAAAACAGGTAGATGCTGTGTTACTGAAATCAGTTGGTGTGTAGCTTGCAAAGGGTCTGCTGGCCTCTATAAAGAGTGAAATTATCCCTGCAGCAGCCACTGTGACCTCTAAGAGGGATTTCTTGACTACTGTGGTGATAAAAACTACAATTAAGCTGAGATCTGTGCATGTCAATCGTAGCTTTTATTCTCTTACTGTTTGATGTTTTTAAAAAATCCAGCATTTTGCAACAGCAGGATTCATAGCAGAGAGCACAAACTGGGGTCACTATTGCATATTAGCTTAATTAATCCCTCTGACCATGTTTTACAATTTTATACAGCATCACCCCAGTTATGCAGGAACAGACTGCTTTTATGCCTCCTACATCTATTTAATATCAACTCCAGTTCAAAACAAAAAAGATTCTTGGGTTTTGCCATGCATTCTCTAAACTGACCATAAATTATACAGTGTGTTAGAGAAACAAAAGGAAGCAACCAAAGTACAGTAAATCACTGAGCAATTCAGACTGATCTTGATGGGTTTCTATTCATTGCTGAAAACTTCCTATAAATTGCTGAAAAAGTAGGCAATACTGCTATCTTTTAATACTAATTTTTTTCTGTGAACTTTGTCTTAATTTTTTCTCCTTTTGCCATTAGCTTTCCTTTAGTGTTGTTTTTTGAAAATTTGACAGCTAATGAAGTTACTATGGTGAGTTCAACCGGAAAGAGGAAAGACATTTAAATGCATTTTGAAAAACTGCATTTTGAAATCAGTATTAGTGTGAATATTTTGAATATGAAACTCAATTCTCGAAAATTGTACCAATGAGTTATGTGAATCCTGTGTCCAGTGACACTGCTCCTGTTTTGCACATCAAACATTCACATTCAGCTGACTGCAAACAATCTATAAACTGGACATGATTTTTCAGATTCCATTTACAAAACAGTAAATGCCTTCACATAATTTTCAAACAGAAAAGAACAGATATTTTTAGCCACCTTGTTTCACTTAGAAAGAAGTGCACATGGTCTGTTCCTATGAGGTACTGCAAGGAGAGGGCTGCATGCCCTCCAATAGTGAGAATGCAGGGCTTGTAGGTCTCAAGCTGTCAAAAATGCTTAAAGAGCATAATTTCCCAGGCCATCCAGTTATCATTACACCAGTGTGGTCTCAGCTTCACAGCTTATTGCATGTGCCACATACAGAGTTACAGAGAGGGTTATTTTCTGTCTTCCTGCTGATGGATAAGGAACAGTGACTGGAAAATCAATGAGTAATCAATGCAGTGGGTAATAGATACAGCCCTTTGGGGTGGCCAGGCATGGGGGAACTGTACTTCATGGACTGCTAAACTCAGAGGGCAGAAAGGCATGAATGTGTAATTTGTCTTTTTTACCAAACACAGTACCAGAAATGGCAAGCTGCAAGAAAGGAAACATTTAGGAAAGAAATGGATCAGGAGGTCAATGGACCAGCTGCCACTGACCTTTGTAACTCTGAATCACACCCGTAACAAGGAACTGTGATGAAGGGCAGTGTATAAGATCATGTTTCTTTTTTAACCAATGTATTGTGTTTCAATAGTTTCAAAAATATTGGGTTATTCTGAGCATAGAAAATAGAAAACTGTATAATCTCTGTGAGGAAATAAATGATGGTCTTTATAATACCAGCGTAGTCATTAAGTACCAGCAAAAGTGACTTTTTTTCTGTTTTGGATGTTTTTTTCAGATGCCATCATAAGGATCATTTACATAGTGTGACTGTAGTTTATAAGTGCTAAGATTAGTTTATAAATGTGAAGTTTATGACCATGCTATCAGAAAAAATGTTCATTCAGATAAAATAAAGGAAATTAATAGAAAGCATTTATTCCACCTTCTAAATAATTTTTCTGGTTAGAGATACTTTGATATGAATCTGAATGAACAAGTGAGATATGAAGTGCACTATTTCATTCAATTAAAGTCAGTTAAAATATATATAGCTTATTTCTTATAAGCATAAGATCTACTACAGTTATGAGTAAATATAATATCCATATTGCCCTGTGTTTGCTTCCTCAAAATTCCTGAATTTTACTCTAGAATCCCTATAAATTCTGACAGTACTGTTATGGTTTTTCAGTATACTGGTATGTTTATCCTTGTTTAGTGTTTTTCCCATCTCTCCTTCTCTATCATATTTGTTTATTTTTACATTAAAAGCTACCAAATGATCAGATTTAGTTCTATAATGAAGAACCACTTTGGTTTCTGCATTTTTTTTAAAAAAACTAGGAAGGTTTTAAAGCATTCACTGATAGCAAAGAAGATAAAATCATGCATGAATGCTCAATTTGCAATTTCTTTCTTAACCTGAATATATAGTCAGTGATTTGCCAGTATGCTTGATCAGAGAAGTTTATGTCATCATTGAAAACAGAGAGAGTAAAGTTTAAAGTTCATTCCATTTCTATGCATAAACACACATATATATATATATAAAATACATATATATAGTTTCTTAAAATTACATATATTTCTGAGACTATAGTATTAATTTGATAACCCAAATAAACTTGCACAGAGCAATCATTTTATAAATTATCTAATGGGTTTTACACTTTTCTCTCTAGTCATAAAGTAACTGTATTTCTGCACTGGATAAATAGTTTTTAGCCTGCAAGGCTCTTGCAGTTAATCATAAGAATTAGCAGACTGGCCATTAACTTGCAAAATACCATTTTTGATCTGTGTTCAAATAAATAGAACTCCTGAAACGAGAAGATAAGGAACAAATAATGAGAAGTGTAAATAATTAATATCAAAAACCACAGGTTTCTCTTAAGAATTAATGTTATTCTGAATGTGTTTAAAATATTCTTGCCTCAGATGACTGTAAGAAGATGTATAGTTTTTCTAGGAAGTTCTTGCTGATTGGAGAAAATTACCATCTAGCTGTTGTCCTACAGTTCATTCATCTGAAATAGCTTGGATAAACAAATAAATTTTCTAATTATTAACAGTTTCATAAAGCAAGAAAGGTCTGCTTCTCCTCTGTTTATGATGTAGGTTTCTCATTTTTTAGGGCTTCCTACATCACATTCATCCATTATAGTTAGCCTGGTTCTTTCTATTAACAGATAATTACTAGTTTGAATAAATGCTTTTCTTCTAGGTGCAAAAAGGAAGTTCAAATACTGTCATTGTTAGCTGATGAGTAAGGTCATTATGTTCTCCTAGTGGAATTAAGAACAGCTTCTGATTTCATTGTCTCTGTTACTGAGAAGCTGATCTGCTCCTTAAGCTGGGGGAGCAGAGGCCGGAGGTTCCCTGGCAGGAAGCACTGAGCTCCATCCGTGCAATCGGATTTGCGATGCTCGCCCAGCAACAAGCAATTACCCTGTGACGGGGGCACCACCGGCGATAAGGACACTCACAGCGCCATGCTCAAAAAGTGAGATAAGGGAGAGTTCCAGGGAGCGGATTAGGAAGCCAGCCTGTTGGCTTTCGTGACTTGAACAAGGGAAAAAGAGAGCAGTGCATTCCCATCTCTCTGCCTTCTATACATCGCTGATAGATACCTGAAAACCTGCGCTGCACCTGCATCGCCGACAGGTTCCTTACACGAGCCCTGGTGGTGGTGTCTGGGGACAGGGAAAGGTGCTCACAGGAATTTGGAGTAAAGAGTTACGGGTTTCATATGAGAGAACTGCTTGCTGGAAAATTATAAATGTATTTTCATTTTTGCTTTTCTTTTTTCTTATGAGCAAGTTGTCTAACCAGCTGTGATTTTTGTGGCTGACATCTGCTGAGAAAATCAGTAGAGACTTGCTACTTGTAAATGACAGGTAACTGCATCAAGAGCACTGCCTAAACCAAGCTGAGCTGTCGAAACCAAAATTCCCATAGTGGATTGCAAAAGTAAAACTTATGTACTTTTCAAGGGTCTATCCAGAACAAAATATTCCAAACTATTCCTATTTTCTCTTATTAAACTTATCGTTGCAGTATGTTTTTCTAAATGTTAATCCACTGTCCTCCCTCCATGGTCTGAGTTTTACCTGATGAATCTTACAAAGTGTCAGAAGAAATCAAAGTATGCTGGATGATCAGAACAGTGAAAATACAGTTCAGCCATGAAGTCTTTTAAAAAACCTTACTCTAGAAATTGAGTGTGTCATAAAAGCCCAATCCTTATATAGAATTGAAGGACCACCCTTTAATCTGAATGAATGATGGTAAACTACCATTCAGGTCCATTTAGCTACTGCAAAAAGAAGTCCTCTCTGATTGGGTTAATCAGCTGTCCTGCTGACTTTTTCACAATTAGCCTCAAACACCTGCAAAATCCTTAATGGAGATCTTCCTTGATACAGTAATAACATGACTGCCTTGGAGAGAGCTGGACTCTACAGCCATGCTGATATTATTGGAGCAACAGCTTAATTTTTCAGCTTGCAGATACAGACCCAAGTCTTTGGGAGTTAATCTACTGGGCCCATCATTTTTAAGAGTAAACAGCTTATCTTCATTTCTTCAGACTTCTGACGTTTAGAGGATTTTGGATGTGCAGTTCTCTGGGGAAGCTGTCTAGGAGGAGTGGAATTTATTATGTTAGAAAGCAAGCAAGCTGTGATGGTGTGATGAAAATTCTCCCTTGTGCTCACTGTGTTCACTTGTCCAACTGGTTTCATGCACTGTTTAACAAGGCATCAACCAACTTCAGCAAGACAGGAGATACCTGAGGAACACTCACAAAGTGCAAGAACTGCGGTTGCCTGCTAGGCATGACATCTCCATGAAAATAAAAAGGTAATTTTTGGTACAAGGAATCTGCTTCAGTAAACTGTGACAGACATTCACAGATCCTCGGCTCATCTAATTCAGTTTGACTCCATTAGAGTCAATGACATTACATCAATATTCACCAACTGAGCATTTAACATTAACTTCTCATGAAATCATGAGAAGTCACTTCAGAGACAATATTGGCAACTTTGAGAATATATTTTCTTTGCCATTCATACTTTAGTCTGCATTTAGATATCCACTCTGACTAGTGTGTTCTTTGCTATCAAATTAAGGCTGCTAATAAGGAGAGGAAAACAAGATGACTGTCATTTTTAAATTCCTTCTTTTCCACTTCTCAGTAGAAACCTCTTCAAGTCAAGTGTCTGTGTTTTGCCTCTTCAGATGCAAAATCAAAATAGCATGAAAATAATTGATACATGATTTATATAATCTTCCAGTGTTCAGGGTTAAGTGTGGTTTTGGATAAAGCATCTCTGGGTGTTTGAGGCATCTCCAAATCTAGGAAAACACAATTTTTGGCTTGCTTAGCAGCAAGGAATGGATTTGGCTTTATGAAAAAGTACTTTAGACACATTGACACATCCTGTATCTCTTGGAAGTAATGGAAAGTGATTATTTAAAGAAGGCAAAGAGGGAGATAAACATACATTCAATTACCAGCTGCTGCTTTAAATGATTAGCTGGAGAGGGGGGAAATATGGAATTAATACAGTAACTGTCTATAGCTATACAGTATTTGTGCTGTGTCCATGGAATAGCATGGAATTGAGACAGCCAAACTCAGACTAGCTGGAGCTCAGTTCCGTGAAAAGAGGAGATAAACAGCTTTTATGGGACTCTTGGTTGAGTTGCTTTGTTAATTTAACAGCCAGTTCTGGCTTTATTATACTAAATAACATCCTCATTCCCATGTTTAAGCTCTCAAGAAGGGATAAAGACATTAATAGCTGGCAAAGTGTTTGCAGTCAGCCAGGAGTGTGTACTGAACTGGCAGTTTTGGTGTATTCCTGGGCTGTGTACAGAGTGTGAAGTGTCTAATCAATCATTAAAGAGTGTCATCTAAGTGGAGTCCAGGACAGGAGGGAGTGAGGCCCACTTAGAAAGTCAGACAGGAATTCTGATTCTGCTATAGCTTTGCAAGAAGTACACGTACCTACCTGTGTGGTGGGGTGGGCCAGATGTTCTTCACTGATGTAGCTATAGTAAATTAGTATCCACTGCTGTATTTTCACTTATGATTTTTGCATCATTGGTTGGTTGACCTACAGTTCCGTATCTGTGTCCCAGATAAAATCAAAGACAGGATCATCTGTTCATCAGGACCCTTTGAAAGCCACCCACTGATAGAACCTTCCTCAGAGAAGAAATCCTCTCATAACTGAAAGACTCTGAATCTGCTTATATCTTAGCAATATTATATTTATTGTCACAGAATCCTAAGGGTTGGAAGAGACCTTCAAGATCATTTAGCCTGACCACCAACCCAGCACTACCATAATTGCCCCTAAACCTTATAATATCTTCAAGTGCCACATCCAGACACCTCTTGAACATTTCTGGAGAGAGTAACTACACCACCTCCCTGAACAGCTTATTCCAGTGCCTAACCACTCTTTCAGTGATTTTTTAATCTGATATCTAATCTGAGCCCTCCCTGGTACAATTTGAGGCCATTTCCTCATCTTTTCACTTGAGAGATGGCAGAAGAGGCTGACCCCTAACTCACTACAACCTTCATTCAAGTAGTTGTAAAGAGTGGTAAGGTCCTTGCTGAGCGTCCTTTTCTCCAGGCTAAACAATGCCACTTCCCAGACTGTTACATATGGTGACATATGTACATATCACCTACATATGTTACAGTACCCAAAGAATATAAGAAAGAATCCAAAGAGATGCATTTTTCTGTGCCACTCTGCCTCAAGAATAATTGATGGGTGCTGTGAAGGAGTGAGTAGTATAGTTCAGACTCCATGTCAGCCTGTTTCCTGTAATGAGACCCACTGGTCTCAAATCATTTCAGACCCACTGGTCTGAAATCACAACGACTTTCTAAAGTTATCAGACAAGACAATACAGAATCTCTTCAGACTTTGGCTTGCGTTCCTATGCCCCCACTAACTCCCATGTAGGCTTCTGTGAGGTGAACAGCTTTTCTCAGCAGAGTGGGTAATAACAAAAAGTATTTTTCTTTTTCCCACAAGTGTTAAGCAGGAGATTCTGTAAAGTACAGCTAGATCTTCTCCCCTATGATCAAGGTTAGATACATGCATTCCTGGGTCCCCAGCACAAGAAAGACATGGACCTGTTACAGTACCTAAAGAGGACATTCACAAAAATTATCAGAGGGCTGCAACACCCCTTTTTATGAAGAAAGGATGAGACAGTTTGGATTATTTAACATGGGGAAGAGAAAACTTGTGTGAGACTGCACTGCAGACTTTCAATATAAAAAGGAGGCTTACTAGGAAGATGAAGAAAAATATTTTACCAAGACCTGTAGTGACAGCACAAGGGACAGTGGTTTAAACTAGAAGAGTGCATATTTCTTTTGGCTACAAGGACTTTTTTTTTTTTAATGATGAGGGTGCTGAGACACTGGAACAAGTTTGCCAGAGAAGTAGTGGATGCCCCATCAATGGAACTGTTCAAAATCAGGTTGGATGACACTTGAGCAAACAGTTGAAGATGTCCCTGCTCATTGCAGGGTGGTTGTTCCTGATGATCATTAAAGGTCCTTTCCAAGTCAAATCATAACATTCAGCCATGATTAGACTATCTCACCTCTGTAGAATGCTGGACATGCATAAAGGAGAAAGAGAATGCTGTACAGAAGACTATTCTGCACTCTTTTGACATGGAATAAAAACATGATGTCCCTCCCTGCCTCAATGATAATCTCTATTTTCTATGATACTAATTTTATATTCTGAGACAGAAATCAAATAATCAAAGGCTGATTTACATCCCATTCATCACCAATACATGCATCTAACTATATATGTGTACCACTGCACACTGAAAACAGGATCCCCACTGAGCTATTTAAAAGTGCAAATTTTAAGGGTGTCTATATATGTAAATTTTATTATCCTTTATATTATCCAGCCCAATTTTAATTTTTTTCCTGCCTTTCTTTTGTTTAAGTGCATTGCCCCTCACACACTGAAGTTTAATTAATTAAGAGTCTGCATAGCATAATTATTGTGCATTATGATAGTGGCTCATTTACAGTAACGGTGCTAAGTGGGTGGTAGGCTTTTTCTCCTCAGTTCCCCTACTTTAGGGGCTTACAGACATTACCCATTCAGAATCTGTCCTAGCAGATATTTAATAACCAAGGACTTGATTCTGTTTCATAGGTCATTTTCTTTCCTTCAGATGAATATCAAGTTCAAGAATTGCAGGATGAAAGCTATATATATCAACACAAAACTGATTTTCTTTCTTTCAGGTTTGAAGGAGCTTTATATTTTTCTTTGCTTTATCCTATTTAATGAGAGGAAGGCCTTTTTTCTTTTCAGGCTGCAAGTAAAATAGATGTTAAGATGTTTTTCTGCATCACTCTGGAGGGGAAAGCAAGTAGTGATTAATTCAAAGCATAATAGCAATAGCTTATATTTCTGTACTTGCTTTCATCTTGAAGGATACCTTTCCCAAAGCACTTTACAACCTAAATAAAGCAGGCATCATTAAAATTCTACATTTGCCATTCCACAGGGATTATTGTACTGTACCTTTAGTATTATGTGTAGATCAGTACCATGGTTACTGCAGCTACCTAGAGCAGAGAATAATGAGCTTTTAATGATAGCTTTTTTTTTTTTTTGGTGGGTGTTTAGCAGGTCAATTTTCTATAGCTGAAATATATCCCTGTGTCAGGTAGACCACATTACTTATTCCATAGCATGCAGAAACTCTAGTCATCAGCTTAGAGGATATTTGGAAAAACATCAGAACTACTGGAAAACATTTCAAATTTGAAGTAAATGGAATCTGATTGCCTGAGTTGGAACAAGACCACCATATCTAGAGTCACCACTGTCTTGTTTATGAAAAGTGATAACTCATCTTCCATACTGATGAGTGGTCAAGGCTTTTGCCTTAAAAATCATTTGGCAAATGTCAATGGCAAAAGCACAAATACTCATTTTTCTGCTTAATAAAGTACTCACTCTAGTCTGAGTAATATACTACAGTAACCTTAAAGAATCACACACACTGCTCACCCCAAAGTTTTCCTCCCAAGCAGAGACAGGTTGACTCCCACATAGAATAGGATCTTATTATTACCATACCATTGCCACCATAGCCTGTCAGACTACAACCATCATATGTTTCCCAGTAAAATAAATAAGTTACAATGTGAAAGAAGCAAAAAATTAGCTCAAGGTCTTGTCAGGAAAAAATATTGGACCTTGTCAAAAAAGGTTAAATGTATATTTGCACAATGAACTGCATACAGAAATTTCATGAAGAATAATTGTCCTGAGAAAAACCCTTAATAATAATATTGTTTTGAGATAATGCAGAACATTTTAAAAATCCATTAGAGTAAAGGCTCAGAAGAATCCTGAGATCACCATTTATGTGTTTATATTGTTTCAAAGATCACTCTGTCAAACTGACCAGCTGTTGTCCCTTCTGAATGATGAAAGTCAACTGTCAGTACTTTATGAGCAAAGATCTACTATAGATTTAACCTATAGGAACTATTAAGATTATTAAGATTCAAACTATAGGAACAGGATCACATGATGTGGCTTTAACATCATCAAAATAATGCTAATGCTTTTCTCCCATGATATACAGCAGTGAAAGGAGGATCTATAATGTCACCTGCTTTTTAGGTAGTCTTATTTTCCAGTAAGACAAACAAAGTGATTTGGGAAAGTTCAAGGAATGTAGTTTCACTTCCAACAAAACAAAAAAACAAACAAACACCCCAAAACCAAACAAAAAAAACCAAGCAAAACCAAAAACCCAAACACAGAAACAAAAACAACTTGGGTGTTCCATTAGATCTCAATGGAGTAAGAAGAAAACCATCTTCTCAATATTCAACACATTTACAGTAAAAGGAATTGAAAGATAAAATTGAGAGGGCACTGACCAGCTTTATGAAACCAAAAAAATTTATAATGGAGAGAAGTACACCTGCCACTCCAGAAGTATAATACTAATTTCTCATGTGATTTAAGTGATTCTAAGACTAAAACTTCTGTTAATTCATGGAAAAGGTTAATATAAGATGTGTAGCACCTGACTTTCTAATTAGTTTACAGCTGTATTAAGCTTGTGATGTTCACATGTATTTGTTTCAGACAACTGAAATTAATTGCCACCCTTTGGTAGATTACATGGTCTTAACTGTAAAGGTTATTACTCCTTGTCATTTAGCCTGGTTATGACCCTTCTACAGTATTCATAATTTTCATTATTTTTTCATTTTATTGACATTATTTGAATCTCTACCTGAAATTTCCATATGCACAAACTAATTTGATATAATCAGTTATAGATTCAAATAATACTCTTGAACAGGTGACCTGCTTTGCCCAGATCTGACTGTAATTATCCCTTTGTCATGCATTTCTAATAAGCAATATGGGGGGACAAATAAATCAGGACTTCAAAAACATACAATACAAGTAAAACAAAACACTCTCTTTAAATAAAAATGGACATTTACAGATAAGGAAAAAATAGCAATTAGGCATCCTGTTATTAATCATAACTACATTAATTAGCATTCCAACCAGAGAAAGCAAGAAATTAAGAAGTCACTTATGGTTGGCACACATAAACTGTTTTTCTAACATCTGGTTTGGTTCAGTTTGAAGCTTAGGCCCTAATTCCATCAGCATTGCCAAATTCTGAGAGCCAACAGCATGGTGAGTAGCTCTGCTGATTGGCTGGTTTAATCCTTCCTTGGTGTTTAGTATTCTGTGATGGGGCTTTTTAATGAAGGACAGCAATTTGCCAACAAATTTTGTAGCAATGGATTTTCAATGAAATCTGAATCCATAAAGAACTACTTCAAAACTGTTCTTGAATTGAAATTTTTTCCTGGGAGAAAAATGCTTTTTCTCACATCTTAACTTAGTGACAGCAACCCCGGAATTTGGGAAAAAATATGTCTATTTCACTTTCTTGCATTGACTTCTTTGCATTGCCCCCAGTTTTCAGAAATCAGGTTGCAGAGAACAAAGATTAATTCTCTTGGATGATCTATGGCAGCTCTGGTTTTAGACAGCTCAAAGCAAATAAATCTTTGCTATTTATAAAGAAAACAAAAGATTAAAGGTAAGCTGATTACTGTGGCTGCAAATGAGATACACTTTTGTTTCAGCAAATCCTTAAAGGAGCACAGACAAACCTCTGCCACTACTGGAAAGTGAATATAACCAGTTACCCTTTTTATCTCCTAGAGTGGTTGAAACGACTGCTTAGGTAAAGCAATTTGTCTTCAGAAACGTTGTATGTACTAAGATTTAAAACATAGTTCAGAATTTTAATAATGCAGCAACCACTGACTTGTCTCTCCTTTTTAAACAACTCAAATGCATTTGAAAATTATGAGAATAAAAGGAAAACATGATACATTTTAATGATGCCCCTGCTTGTCTAATTACTCCTTGATCCTTCCATCTGCAAAATTAGCACTGATACGGGTCATGCCTCCAGGCAAACATGTTACACTTCATCAACTATTCTTCACAAGAGTACAGATAACTGAGTGGAGCCATCATGCTGGGCATCCCTCTGAGTCCTGTGAAATTGTACAGAGGTTTCTAATTTGGCTTCTCTGGATTTCATTAAGAAACAGCCAGTCCCAGTTCCATGGTGTGTTGTGAAGTGCTTCACAACATTGCTTCCTTTTGCATCAGTGAGAAAGAGATTTGTTTTCCAAGAATGTTAACACAAGAATTTCATAAACTTTGTCTTACATTTCATTAAATTTTTAGACAGTTTACCCTATTCTTCAGAAATTATCCCAGAAAGTTGTTGACTTGTATCATCAGGTCTTAATCCTGATCTGTTCAGCACTTCACAATTATGTGGTATGAAATAGAGGGTAAAGGCAGTTTGCAAACAATACTGTTGTTATACATCCCATTGTACAGATAATTTTTACAAATGCATTGTTTAACTTTGGTGCCATGTGACTTTTCCCTTCTGAATATTAGCCATGTAGGAAGGCAACCAGAAGTAGAAGATTTGCAATTCTAGATTCATTTTTGGTTCCTTTCTTTCCAAGCAGAGAAGGGTAGAGAGGAAAGACTCAATTGAGAGGGAGATGTCATACATTTTTCCAGCACTTCTGATTCCCAAAAATCATTCTTCTGGCTCCAGGAGACTAGATGGAATGCTTCTCCACAGAGCATCCAAAATTCCAGAAAAGGCTAAGACTGCTGATTTTCATTTTGTAGTCACGATATTTAGAAGAGATGTCAACAGTGGCTGTGTTCCAGAGCTTTGAGGTCCAGAAGTGGCACAGAGATAGACTATCTTAGACTATCTCTGTGCCACTTCTGTGGCCACTATCTCTGTGCTTAAAATGGTCCCCAAGGTGATGAGAAACATTGGGTCTTATTGGGTGTAACACTCAAATTTGTATTTGCAGACAATAACAATGCCTATAGGAGTGAATTATATTCATATATAAATTTGGGAAAAGAGCTCACAGGAAAATAAATACTGCTATTCTAGAAAATAAATTCTTGCTATACATAAACCATTCATAAAGATCACACATTCACCTAAGTTTATTTAATATTCCTGTAGATGCTCTACCTCTTTCTCAAGTTCTATTCAAAAAAGTCCATCCACAGATCTTAAAGAACTTTCACAATTAACTGATCTCTGTGAAAATGTGTATATACATATGTATAGATATGTATATACACATTTTAAGATAGATATATAGATATTTATATACACATATGTAAGTACAGGTGACACTACGTGCATACATATATCTCCTCTATTAAATAACCAGATTCAGTCTGTGGAGGAGCCTGACACAAATATCCATTATTTCTGTCTGCTAGACTGATGTTCTAGCCAGTGGAAAATGTCTCCTAATATTTAGGTCAGCATTTGAAAAACATATTGTTTACCTCTGAGGTTATCACATTCATAGCAAGTTAATGATACTCAGTTGTGTTTATAATGCACCTAAAAGGAATGGGCATTCTGCTAACTAATAGGCTTTACTAACGATGAGCAAAAAGACAATCATGAGAGATTTCATTCCCACTTGGTATCTTGTAACTTCTCAAAGTGATGTGTTTAGCATCTTTGCTGGTTGATCAAGTAAATATTTTCCCCTCTTTAATATGACAACAGAAGAGATTTCAGGCTTTTGAAACAGCTACTTACTTTGGCTTCCCAGATGATTTTGAGGTGAATACATTACAAATGCAACTTATTAAAACACATGTGCATTAATGGCAACCACTGTGTAAACTGCAAAGCAGCTATTATCGCATAGTACAATTAGGTTCCAATTTAATTCATTTAGATCTTCCTCATTTTGCACACCAAGCATTTCTGGAAGTTAATTGGCATGAAAGACAGGGTAAACTATGCACAACAAATTGAGTGTGAAATAAAGTTAATTTAGATAAAATCCATTGTAAAAACTGCTGTTTCAGCCATATTTGCAAAGGAGAGGAGTCACCAGTGCTACATTAATGTCATTGACTCTTTGCACTGTTTGAGAGCTGAGATTTCATGCAGCATTGCATTGATATAGGTCCTAGTTTGAAAGGAAGACTCTCTTTTGTGCTCATTATACAAGAAGCTATGGAATCTACTTAATGAAATGCTACTGGCATTAATGAAAAAAATAACGGATTTTAGCTGTAGAAGTTTTTATTTAACAGACAGTTTGTATGAGTGATTTAGTCCTGTCAAATCCTGACAGCCTCCTGAAGTTAGTGCTTAACTTTATTATTTTCAATCTATGTATTTTCATAATAATTTGCATAAAGGTAATTCACTAATGCATTTTAATACATCTAAGTAATGACATAATTCCCCAAGAAGAGGCATTCCAGACAAGTAGGAGAGGGAGGAGGAAAGAAGGAAAAAGTATGAGATTTTGATTCAGGTGTGAAACAAAAGGAAGAAAGGATTGTTTACATTCCCAGTTAGAAGTGAGAGTTCAAGGCAAAGAGCACTGCAAGTAACTTTGCAGTGGAAGTGCAACCATTGCTGTTGATATTTATATGGGAAAAGGTCCTGCACTTGGGCTGGGGCAGCCCCCAATATTGGCATGAGCTGGGGAATGAATGGATAGAGAGCAACTCTGCTGAGAAGGACTTGGGGGCACTGGTGGGTGAGGACATGAGCCAGGAATGTGAGCTTGCAGCCTAGAAAACCAATCATATCATGGGCTGCATCAAAAGAAGGTTCTCCTCCTCTACTTTTCCTTTGTGAAGCCCCACATGGAGTACTGAGTAACGGTCTGGGATTCCCAGCACAGCAAGGACATCGACCTGTTGGAGCAAGTCCAGAGGACAGCAAGGAAGATGGATAGAGGAATGAAGTACCTTTCCTATGAGACTATTGAAATTGTTCCTACTGGAGAACAGAAGGCTCTGGAGTGAGCTCATTGCAGCTTTCCAGTACCTGAAGAAACTTACAAGGAAGCTCAGCAGGGATTCTTTTACAAGGGCATATAGTGATAGGACAAGGGCTAATGGCTTCAGCCTGAAAGAGGATATGTTTAGATTAGATATTAGAAGGAATTTTTTTCACTCTGAAGGTAGTGAGACACTGGAACAGGTTGCCCAGAGAAGTTGTGGGTATCCCATTCCTGGAAGAGTTCAAGGCCAGGCTGTATGAGGCTGTCAGTAGCTGCTCTAGAGCAGGGTGTCCCTGGCATGGCATAGGGGTTGGAATGAGGTGATCTCTAAGGTCCCTTCTAGCCCAAGCCATTTGATGATACACTATCATAGAGCATGAAAACTAATTCCATAACAGCAGATGTACTTGAACCTACTTTTTAAGTATAAATATTAAAAGATACAAGTTTGTTTTCACAAGGAATAAAGACAATGAAGAATTACATGCAATTAGACATTTAGATGGATTTCTTAACCACTTTTTTTTTTTTTTAATGGTATAGAAATCTGTTACCAGTAGCACAGCATTAGGATTTGGCCCCTTACCTGAAATCTGTGTACATTCCACTACTCTTTAAGTAATTATGTCTTGCCATAGCACAATGAAAACAGGGCTCCCAGTTTTTATTCCTGAAAAGAGAAACATCACCCAAGTACTTGATTTCAAATAAAACAGGTTTTATAATAGATGAAATGTTTGATATTGTCCTTCCAAAAGATGTGAAGATCTGCCTATTAGGAATGACAATGGATAAGAAGATTAGTGAGATTAATTTGAAACACCTTGTGTATATATTAGTCATTTTTAGGAGAAAATGTATTTTAAAGTGCTGGACTACATAAGCTAAATGTGCATACATCATGTATCCCACCACTAGAAAGTATCTTCTACATATAAACATTTTACTGTATATATATAGAATGGTCTTCATAAGGCAGAGAAATATTTGAAGATAATTCAGTGAAAGTAATAAGTCTGTAAGTGTTATAAGAAATGAAACATGTGCATATAACATGTTATTTTGTATGTTTATTATACAGAAATTTATGATGCCAGATTGTCTGATATGATTTTTTGTGGTCCTTTTTCCAACTGGGTAAATGATCACAACTGAAGTGCATGATTTTTGTAAAATGTTTATGTTGATTGAGATGGTCTTTCTCAGGCTTGCCTATCTGTTGGGAAAAATCATACTCCCTTCTGTATTAAACTGGCTCCATGTAATTTTTCCCTGTTAGATGGAGTTCAGCATGAATCATTGCCTAATAAGGATGCAGACCCTGGGAGATGCTAAGCACTTTCCAAACAGGACAGGGGACCACATCCATGAAAAAGGAGTATCAAAATCCACCTAAAGTGTCCCTATAAATCTATTATTATTTGAGCGTATAATACCACTAATGCACAAACTACTGCTTGCAGATTTGCAGCTGGTAATCAGGCAGAAGTTACTTTGATTGCTTTGGTTGCTGGAATTAGTTTATATGTCTGTATGCAAGACCTTTTTCAGTAGGTTATAAAACTCTGAAGGAATTCAGCCTGCAGTTGGTAGAAATTAAATTCCTCTCATCCATCACTGAAAGATTGTTTATCAAGATGCTGTGGATGAATTAGTGTAATCCTTATCACTTAATATAGTCTGGCTTGATACCTTTACTGGAATTGGTTCTCAGAATTAATCAGCTTAGAAATGTTAGGAAAGAGAAATGTCAGCTATTAATTTGCAATTTCAAAAAAAACCTCAAGCTTGCCCATCTAATACAAGAAGAGGAAGAGTTCTCTCTATAAGTACAATCTTGTGATTTTTATCTGTACTTCATATGTCAAATATTTAAATACCTGCAAATATATATGAACTGTGACTGTTTGTTAGGCTGCTTCTATTTTGTTCTAGGCAGCATCCTTAAATGGGGATAGATGTGTACAGTGTTTGGCCAATACCGTGTAGTAACTTCTTTTGAAACATTGATACTCTTTTTTGTAGAAAAGTGGTCTATCCAGGAAGGTATTAACTTCAAATGTTAGGCTTTCATTAAACTTTAAGACAAACTACAAAGTAGCAGTATCTGGTTTCCAGTCAGGTTTTAAACTATGCCTTATATCATCTGTGTGTCATGCTCATATGTACCTTCAAAAGATTTTACTAATGTGCTTTGGAGGGGATTATTTTCCCATTCAGCAGTGTGCTAGGATGTTAGGAACAACCACATCACTAGGGTAAGGAAAAATCCTGTAAATGGTTGTTTATAAAATTTTCCTTTTTTGGCTCCCTGCTAAAGTTGCGTAGCCAGTTTACATCCTTAGTGCTGGAATAAAAGAATAGGAAAAGAGCTTGTATTTTTCATTAGTTCACTACTCATAATCTTCATAAGTATGTATGTGCGTTATTTCTTCAGTACTCCTACTGTATGCCAGGTGAAACAGTTTCCTGTGTAAATACCTCTCTATTGGGGCAGACCTAAACTGGGATTTTAGTATATTGCTTACATCAGTCACAAGAAAATTTCAAAAAACTTTGACCATGGCTTAGTTTTTCCAATGGGTGTGAGGATTAGGATTTCATTAAAAACATTTCTAGGTAATCCTTACGTTGACCTGATCAGATAAATTTTGAAGGACATTACTTAGGGAGTGATGGGAACTTCAAACAACCCTGGAAAGAACCAAATTATTTTGTGACATCTTTTTCTGGACACTGCCAGGGTGGCAACTGAATTTCCTCTACCTTTGCTACCACTGACATGTGTCATTCAGATAGTGGGAGCCGAGGATGAGAGTGCGAAATTTATCTGAGCAGGGATTCAAAGAGGGATTTGGGAACATATATTTTCTGGTTTGTTGGGAAAACTTGATTTTTTTGTTTTAGTGAATATTTTAAATTCCATCTCACATTCTTGAGGAGATAAGAACAGAATTAATATCTTAATTATATCTTCACAATTTTCAAGCTCAACAAAATCTTTCTTCATTCTTATGTACTGATTAGGAGTAGGAGCCTTCGAGCTTTTTCTTTTTCACTGTATTCTTAAAGGAAGAATTACCCCTATCTTATGTTTATATTGAATTTTTTTCCTTGTGGAATAGAGTGTTGTCCCAGATGATACCAAAATTATTTCTTGAGAAAATATGATTTACCTTTTTTTGGGAGCAGACATATGCTGTCATTATTTGGAATTAGGTGGAGAAGGTTGATGCTACCTTGCAGTCATGTTTTTCATTACAGTATTTAAAATGTGAACTCAGGGCTCTCCTACTGCTCATACCCTCACTGTGACTAAAAAAGATCTATGGCAAACCACATTGTCACTCTCCTGAAGGAATGAGTACAGCAGATAAGTACATCAATGCTTTTCTGGACATGCTGCACTTCTGTTCTCTTTGACCAGATGTACTAGTGCCATCAGCCCTGCAAGGAGGGGCCATATGCAGCTGCAGAATTCACATCACACAGAGCCTTACATGAGGAATCGAACAAATTCTGCCAGTGCAGAGTCTGCAGTTAGGACTAGATATGAGGGAATTGATAATTAAGTGAAACTTAACAGAAAGGGGGGATTGATTCAGGACGTTGCAAAAAAACCAGCCATGTATAAAGGCAGAAGGATGTACAGAGCAGTGGTCTGTTAAAGTGAATGTGAACAGAACCATTAAAAAAGGCTTTCCAAACTCTTTTCTTCTTCTTAGGATATGCAGGTAAATAGCTGTCCAGCCATCCAGCTGTTCCTGAATTTTTTTTCTGTTAGAAGAATTGCTTGGTAACATCAGAGGAGACTCCTGTTAGAACAATTTTATGATGGCATCAAAGTTATGAAACACAGAGTATATAACAATAATTTGAGAACTTTAAGGAAATGAAGTCCAGGAAATAATACAAAATCTTCCATTTGTGGTTAATTATCTCAAACAGGCTCCACAGATGTCTTGCAGGAAATGAGTGCTTGCTAGAAGAGTTTTATCCAGTTTTGTCCAAGTAAATGAACAAGAGCAGCAGAGAGGTTGAAGCAATGCCCATGACATAACCCTTTATCCTTCATTGCCAGGTGCTTTTGTCCTGAGACTGAACAGGTTAGAACCAAAAAATTATGATTTTCTTCAGAACAAAAAAACTTTTATGATTCCAGTATATCCTGTGTATTGGCTGCCCATGTGAATGTTCATAGGCCTTATGCTATAAAGAAATAATATCTTTTTCTGCTTGCAGTTATTTTTCTTGTGAGTGAGAAGAAGACTAAAGATGTGAACACATGTTTAGAAGGCACATTGATTCACATTTAGCAATAACATTCATGATTGCCACAGCTGTGTAGAGGAAGAATCTTTGAAGGCTTCACAACTTTATTATAATAGTCTTAATGATTAATTTTGCTGTGTCAGTATGATTGTTCACTTACAAATAGCTCCAGTCCAGAAGTTAATGAATTCTTTGGCATTGGGCAGTGATCTTCAAGGTTATACATGCACTATTGGAGCATATATCAAGACAAAGAACCAGAGAGGAGTTATTTTCATACAAATATTTTCTGCCCTTTAAATTCCCCTCATCCTCTCACCCCCTCTCCAAAATAAATAATAATTAAAAAAAAAAAACAGCTCAGAACTCCTACTACTGTCTAAGCCTAGTATAACTTTAAGTCAGACCTATTCAGCCTGACTGTGATAGTAATCACTGTGCTTTCAGCCACTTGGTTTACTCCAAGACACAGAAACAGAAGAGCAGGAAACAAAAATTATCTGGGTTCAAATACCTTCAATTTCCTTCTGTTTTTTTGTTTTTGTTTTTTTTTTTTTTTAATGTACCTACATGGGTTTCAACTCATGGAAATTGGAATGGAAAGGGGGTTTGGTGGCAGTAGAATATCTAATTTGCCTTCCTGTACAGCCATTTATTGTCGCATTCTTCCTAGTTTTTTCACCAGTCCAAGTTGTAGGTTTTCTAGTACCTCTTATGGGAGATAATTCTACATATCTATATAACTAACGCCAGTAAGAAGATTTTTACAAAGAATAAATTTTTCTTGTCTAAACTTCAATCTATTATTTCTATTCACCTATTTTTCACTATGCTTATTATGGTTTCACTTCTGTGTTAACAATTGGCTTTTAACATTGCCCACAGTGTTTTCTTTGTGTATGGTTACAAACCATTGCTTTCTGCACCATGTTGTCTCTTCCTTAACTCCTGTAGTCTGCCTACATTTATGGCATAAAGTGGATTGAAATTGAACGCAGTACTGGAGCTGCAGTAAATAGTTTTACTGCCGAGAACAGCTTCTAACACTGAGTTGTGGCGCAGTTCACTACTCTGTCAATTTGTTTCCCGCTCTTCTTCTAATTATGCATGTCATGTTTACAGTCCACTGTGAGATACATATATATTATAAAAAACAGATCATTCTAAAATGATTTCCCCACTCACAAGTGAGAGATCACATTACTAACAGAAAGGTTTTAATATTGATACCTTTTTTGAGCTGTACTTCAAAAATGCTTTGCTATAATAATTTTCCATTCCAAATTGTCCTGCTGTAAACTCACATTAATTGACTAGTTCATTTCTTCTTTCATGAGAGACTTTATTTTGGCTTAAGGGACTGATTGCTCTGTTTGCTGTGAAATACTTGTGGGAATTTTGTGAATTTCATCTCTAAGAGACAAGATTCAGGTTAGTAATGTGAATTGATTGTTATGATCAAAAGAAAATGGAAATCACAGAGAGGAGGATATATTTGGTTTACAATGCATTTCTGTTTTAAATTCTCTTTCAAATTAACAGCTAAGATTGTTAATTAATGACCTCTGAAACACCTTTAGCGTCTATGCAAGCTGCCTGTTGTTGTGAGTAGGAGATTCATACAACAGAGAAGTAAAAAAGTTTTTCTTATTCTAACTTCTTAGTTTTACAGGAATTAGAATCTCAAATAAAAAGGAGTAGAAATAAACCAGACTTGTTAGCTGGGCTATTCTGTTTTGGAGAATACATTAAGTATATTTAACAAAAATATTTATGATGCAAGTATTTTTCTCAGTGGTATCAAATTGACATAAATTGACATAAAAGCCGAAATTAAACAAATTTAAAGTAATTATGGTGGTATGTATTTATACCACTATATGAGGCTGATTTTCAGTTGGTACTGATTTTGATATTCACTTAAATCCTTTGATTTAAGTCCATCAGAGCTTTGTCAGTCAAAATTAGGCAAAGCTTCTTCTTAATAGTAGAGAAATAATAAGAAATGTTTTAAAAATTTTAATTTTAGTGATGTCTAATTTACCTCCATAAGGAGAAAGGCCCTGTAAAATGATAGAACACAGTAGAACTATATTGACAAACAGTATAATGACTAAACAGGCATAATTCGGGACAGATTTGTAGGAACAAAGGAGATTTAATTGAGATGCTCAAAGTAACATTTCTAATTAAACTGTTTTTGTACCTCTTGGATCCTTGCTTTATGTCTCAGCTGGAAACAGCCTCACTATCTGTTGCAGGGTAGGATTTTAATTCAGTGCTTGTTTTGAAGGAAGAATGACCCTTATAGTGCTTAATCAACCACAGCATTTCTCAAGAATGACCCGGGGTAGTCTCAGAGGTCTCCCACGCAAGTAGGAGCAATAATTACTGCTCACTGATGAAATTGAGTGTATCATTATAGAGTGCAGTGGTCCTAGTCCTAATAGGCTAAGTAAAAAAGGAGGAGGATTCTTAATTTGAAACTTCATTATATTTATCAAAACTGAAACAAAACAATTTAAGTTGGTCTAACACAGTTTCCAAGACCAATTTGTATTCTGGAACTCTTTTGCTTTAGCCATCTGCTCAGGTTTGTAGCTGTGCTTTTGCTGCCACCAAGGTCACAGGAATCAACCCCCTGTAAATCCTAAACGTAACCTCTGTTTGATCCTCTGCCCTTGGAAGACCCTCTGGCAGTATATGCTGTTCTGAGCCTGCAATTATGGCACCACCCACATCAATTTATTGTATTCACTTCAGCCTGGATGCTGTTAGTAGGTCTGAATTATGTACAGTGACTTCTACTGCAAAGTCATGCCCCCGATTAATACAATATTCCATCTCTTTTCTGTTCAATTTCTCCTTTGCAATTCCCTGCTGAAGCACATTTGCCTTAATTCAATTGGACGCTCGATCTCTGTGCAGGCCACCACCCAACGATCGAGGGCCTCACTGCAATTACAAGTAATCCTGCAAAGAAATGAATAAAGACTCAATTATGGAGCATTTAAAATGCAGACTGCACCATGGCTCTGCTAACACGTCACCCCCTACGAGCACTGTGCAATGAAACTGGAGATTGGGGCTCTAATATGAATTAGATTTCAGCAAGATCACTTATGGGTGTGTTTTTCCTCTTCAAACCAGCTCCTGTGGAAATTATCTGCTCCACAAACTCTCCACTTCCTTTTAAATACATAAATGTCTTAGATATTTTCTGCAGATTATTCTTTAGCAAGATGAGGAGATAATTTTGCCTTTTGGGCAGACATATAAGCAGTATATTGTTCTGGTGAAAATAGGATCCTGCCCATTTTTCTGAAACTTGCTCTCCTGTAATTTGGATAGCACTAACAGCAGCACTCAGAGATAATTTGATTTGGACCAGTTTGTAATTACCTTTCCAAAATGAACAGAGAAGGGGATTCAGATGACTTTTTTTTCCCTTTCTCAAGATGCCTCCCCTGCTCAGGAAAGACATACTCTGCCCAATTAGATGTGGTTTTAGGACTCCAGAAATGGATATATAGATGCATTTTTGTGCATGACTATGGTCTTGGTCTTTGAGCAAGGGTTTATTATCCTATTTAAAAAATTTTGCACTTTTTCAAATGGGCATAGTGGTCATAATATTTTTACCTTTATGAGTCACACTCACTTTCTTATCTTCCCTATCCAAGCTTAGTTTTAAATACTAACAACTGCAAGCTGTAAATCATCTTATAATAAATTTTCTGACATATTTGTTTTATAACTGTCTGTGCCAGAATGCATTGATGCACAGATATTTGCTGACAAAATACTTGTTTTAAATGAGTATATGCAAAATTAAGATGGACTTATTTAAAACCCTCTAAAAAAGGTTTAGTGGTGTTGTTGCATGCTTGTACATTTAACTTAATCATAAGTACTTTATTTGATTGAATTTATAATTTAATGTACTCATATTTGCCAAGAAGGTACATCTTTGAAGTACTGAAAAGGGTAAATGTTCCATAACTCAGCTTCATAAATACATAAAATTCTGTTTATGGCATGAATCTAAATAACAAGCTCAAGGTATCTTTTACTTGTTTCTTTTTAATTAATCTATACTTGCTCAAGTTTGAATTCAGGTTTTACTTGAAATTTTAATAGTATCTGTGTCAAACAGAATTACAGCTGACTTTCTGGTAATATTCTTGATACAAAGTCTTTTTATTTCCTTTATTATTATTTCAAACACTGTTTTTTCTTGGACAAAAGAATAATTAATAATGTGACAGCAATTTCTATTAGAAGAGGAGAAAACCATTATTTCATCTTAGTTGAAACTTGGGATAACTCCCTGGCAAGAAATATTTCATTATTTTTTCTCAAGTGCCCCCAAATCTATTCTTGTTTCTGCCTTAATGGTCTAGTCTTTAGCTCAGAAAAGGAACAAATACATTTAGTCCTTTAAGGAAGTAAGTCAGCTGCTTGCAGAAGACACCATAAGTTTCTTAGGACCCCAAAAAGGTGCAGTGTTTCTAAATGCTTCTCAGCTTAACTGCCAAAGTCTATTGGATGATCTGCACCAGTTTCCAACCACCGCCTGTGAGAGCCAAGCTCTTCTCCAAGTGTCTGTTTAGTCAGTGGATTTTTCTTGATTGTTTTAGTGCTTTTCTCCTGTGTTGAGACAAGGGAATTTCTTCTACAGTTTTTAAAACAGAACATTCTGCTGTAACTGTCAGTACTTTTACTTCTTTTTTACCTTTATAGTTTTTATCCCTTAATTCCTTTTATACTTTCTACACACTCAACTCCCACATCTTTTTTATGTAGGTAAGTTAGAAAGGTTTTATGTAGGTTTTTTTATGTAGGTAAGTTAGAAATAAATACTGAGGCTGCTGTGATGTCATTAACACAATAATCAGTACAGCCCAGTACTGATTATTGTGATAATCAGTACAGTTCAGATTGTGCTCATATCTCATTCCTAAGAGACATGCCTGCACTTAGAGGAGATGGTCAGAGTTTATAGAGACAGGCACCAACATAGCAAGGCAAACATAAAAATGTATGGGCTGTTTAGTTTTGTGAGAAAAGCCAGTAAGGCAAGATACAGTAGAGAGATAACACAACATAATATATAACATAACATAAACACAGAGCTCTCATCAAAAGAGAAGCTGATCTATGAGGAACTATGAGGAAAAATTTTTAAAACTTAAACAATGTTAAACTATTGATCCTAACTCACAGCCACAGACAACTCTGGAAATCAGATTTTAGGAGACAATTAAAGACAACTAAGCATTTGTATGTCCAGTGAGAACTGTTACAGTTACATTGCAGAGGAAAGCTATGTAAATAGAAAAAAAAAATCACAAACCCTTGACTCATGTAATGAACTAATCTCTAACTAACAGCAGTTAGAAAAGTTCTCTGTGGACAATTTGTTGCATAATTGTTTAAAACTAATTTATTGTCATCTTTCTCTGAAGCATCTGGTGCTAATCACCACCAGAAAAGGGATATTGGGGTTGGCAGCCAGTTAGTTTGAGTCAGGAAGTTAATTGCTATGATGTTACTGCTTTGTATGGACTGCTATACAATATATTTTGTAGCCACAATGTGGTTTTCTGTAAAAATGTTCATTGTCATGGCAACAGAAGTAGGAGGACCAGTTTCCTTTTTGAGGATTTTAGCAAGATCAGCCTTATGACAGACTGTACCCTTTCTTTGTGTTTTTTTTTTTAGTGTGGGCACTACACTTCTTAAAAAGGGAACTGGAGGTCATATATAACCCTCTTGAGGATGAGGGAAAATGTTTTTTTTGGCAGGAATTGCACAGATCCACAGAGAATCTCTTTCTAAGAAATTAGAGGAATAAAGGCTACCAGAAGAGCATACAGAGGCAGACAGCCTGCAGCTCCAAAAGCATCAAAGATAATGCTCAGAGAAACAGGAACTGGAGACATTGCTGGGCCCAAGGCACTGTAAAAAGTGTCCAGAGGGGTTGTGCATTTTGCTGCATGTCAGAAAGCCACTGAGAGCTGAGACAATGGTCTAGCTACAAGGACACAGTGGACTAGGGGAAGTTGGCTGACAATCCCTTTTATCACTACTCCATCTTATTTTCTGTAATAAAAAAATTAATTAACCTTCTTTATTTTCTGCCAAAATTGGGATATTTTCTTTGTTTGTGTGTTTGTTTGTCTGTTTGAAAACTTAGGGTTATTGTTTAGGAAACTCACTGCAGAGATCTGAATTCCCTGCACAGTTGTGACTGCATTGAGAGCTCATGTCAGGCCAGTCAAAGGAAGATCTCCTCTTCTCTTCCTTGCTGTCAGACTCAAGCCAATATCCAAAATAGAAATCTGTCATTAATCTCTCACATCATGATTGGTATGGCAGTCACAAGGGTACAAAATGTTACTATTTCAGGAGACTCGGCCTGGCTGGATCCTGCAAATATCTTGAACTGGAGACACATGACAGAATTTGACTCAAATGATGTCCAAGAACCTTCTTTAAAACTTACTGTGGTTTATCAACTCATCAAATGAATGTGCAACACATTCAGACTAATGCATAAACATGGCAAATGGCCTACTTTTAGGGTATTGTTTACACCTTTGTAAATCCCCCTCAGATGAGCGATTTTCTGCATTGCCACAGTGAAAGCAGCTTGGCTTCTGTAAAGCTTTTATGTCTGAAATGTCCCTGTCAGTTTTTCAGCATTGTCTCTTTGTGTGGGCTCTGGGAGCCCACAACCCTCCTTTGGCACATGCCTTATTCTTGGAGAAAGAAACCTACCAAGCCCAAATAAATGTGCATCAGCTTTCAGTTAATAACCCAGCCATTGCTGTCATAGCTCCTTTGATTGCTGGTGCAAGAGGCTTCACTTGAATTCTTGCTGCTGTGTGCTAATACTGAATCTAAAAATAGAAGTAAAACACCAGTTCCCATTAAGAATGCTGTGCATTCAGACATGGCTGCACTTAAAAAGGTTAGACAGACAGTTTGTCACAAATATGAGTACTTTCCTCATGCATTCAGCTACAAAGCTTGTTATTTGCTATGCTAGAATGAAATCTTGATCCTGCTAAAATAGATGAGACCTTTTTATTATCTTGCACACAGCTGGGATTTCAGATCGAATAATAAAAGTTACATGAGGGTGTTTTAAGACATTAATGTCTCAGTAAAGAAATCTTAATGAGAGAATGAAAAGAATTTGTAGATTAGTATCAGTAAATTCTAAACTGGAGAACAGTCAATTTAACAAATAAAGTCAATTTTTTTAAAAGAGATAAAAATCAGATATTATAACAAGTAGATACTTCGCAGCAGCCTAATTAAACTATGATGAAGATAGCCTTTTTTTCAGCACACTTACTTGTGCTGTGTATTTTTTAAATAGCGAAATAATTATTGTCTTTCAAATACATTAAACTTTGTCATTATTTTTTAAAAAGTAATTAACCTGAAACAGCCTCTAGAATCAACTTACTAATTATTAATCAGTAATATAATAGGTTAGTGAAACATAGAAAACAGAAGCTTGGACTAGCTGCAATATTTTTACTAGAGGGTTTTTATAGTCTGAGAAAGAAAGACAAAAGGCTTTCTTTTAACTTTCTCTTCTTGTACCTCTTGAGAAACAAGAATCATCTTCAGTCTTCTATTTCTTTTGTCAATTTTAGTTCATTTGCTTTAAACTTTCATTCCATGCATTCAATTAAGAGTATCCCTGTTATTACACACTAAGATTCAATCATAAAATTCATGTAGATCCAGTGACTTCAAATAGTTTCACAGACTTACAGCCCTAGAGCAGATCTATTTACAGGATGCAGCCATTTCCCCAGTCCAGTGTATCCTAGTTTGGGATTGCTGAAATAGTATCACTTACATGGAATGACAGTTGTTTTAAATTTCTTTCTTTTAAAGTTCCTTTTACTTCTTCTTTGGAGGTTCTTTTGAATGCTACATGAGTTATCCCAGTTCCTAATTAACACAAAACAATTTGTAAGGTATAGCTAGGAAGATATAACCAAAAAGAATTTTGTGTAGTTTCTTTGTCTGTTTAAAGTGAGAGAGAAATAAGGCCAGGGATAGTTATCTCCTGGCCTCAATGATTTATTTCTTCAAAATGGGTAAAATAAAGCATCCCTTTCCATTGGGAGACTGAGCAATACACTTAGTTCCTTTCCTTGGTATCTATGACATTCAAGAACTATCAACCTTCCTCCATCCAGGGGAAGATCTTGATCCAAAAAGGAACCACAGCATGACATATCACCTTCTTGCATGAGAGCACGGCTCTGCAGCAGACCCTCTCCATAAATAGACTCTCAATAGAAAACTAAATCTGCAGCAAAAGAGAAGAAAAAAAGCCCAGCATGTCCACTGGGGTCATAGACTTCTATCTATCCACTATCCCAAAATACAAGGCATATGAAGTCCTGCTGCCACTATTCAGCACAAACAATGCTACTGCTCTTGCATGAGTTTCTGAGTTCCCTTTTGGCACTTCTTCAGAGCACATTCTTCATACTTCTTTTTCTACCACATTTTTTCCATACTTTCTTCATACAAATTGTCTTTTTAAATATTTAAGCCTTACTTTAATTTATTAATTCATTAAATCATAAAACTTGCGTCTTGAGAACAATGAAAACACTACCAAAAAATAAAGATGTCCACAGTTTTAAGATTAAAGGTCTGTCCTTTGACAGAGGTCAATGAATTCAGTTGATTACAACGTCAAGACATGCTTCTTTCCTTTTATTTGCTGTCCTAGTCTCTAACTAGGACTATAAGAATAAACTAGAGCAGAGAGTAGATTATGAGCCTAAACACTGCAGAAATCAGAAGCAAAGCTCAAGTCACACATTTAGACTTTATTTAAAATGGTGTGAGCTAACAAATCCGTCTTAACTGAGAAGTGCCCTCAGAACATTGAAAACATGTGAATAATGTAAAGTAATATGAATTGAGAGCTGAGTGAATAGACTAGATGGTTTTCACAGGATATTCTGTCCCCAAAAGTGACATGCTATTATTCTATGAGGCCAAATGTCCTTGAAATGGATGAGGTAATGACCACGTTTGGAGACCATTCAGATAAAATTCAAGAAAATGTTGCTGGCAGAAGTAGTAATTATTTGGATGGACTTATATAATATCAAGCAGAATAAATTTTATAGTTTTCTGAGAAGCATTCATTGTTAAAGGCCAATGGTTATTTTGTACATTAATTGTCCCTGTCATAGAGATGCCCTTCAGGACTCTTGTGATAATTCTGGCCCTGCAGTTATCCCAAATTACTCAAGTCTGTGGCAGAAATATTCTGATTTCATTCATTTCATTTCCACTCATAGTGATTTCTCTGTGATATTTGTCTTTGCCACAGTTCTTGAAAAGTACATCATAGAATGAGCCACATCCTTCCATCATTGAGAAATTAATAGAAAAATAATCTGCAGCGTTTGGGAAATTATGTAACTCTTTCACTCTGCCAAAGTGGGTAGGAGAGTAACACTTTAATTTCTTACTATGCATCATGGATTTCTTCCTCTTGGAAGTCTACAGTGCCATTGTATTTCTTATTAAGAGTCTTGCAAATGTATGCCTTTATTTTTTCTTCTAGAGATGTAAAAGCTTTAGCATTTCATGTTACCTTGGTCTTTTACATAATGTAATTTTAATGTGTGAGGGCACAACTGAATGATCCCTTAAATGATGATCACTACACAATGCTTTAAACTAGGAAGGAATTTAGAAAGAAAATGAACCAAACAGTCTGCCAAGCTAAGTCTTCACCAATGAAAAAGCCTTTAGACATATCCTTATTTCTGCAATTATTTTTCTTTACAAAGCCACCAAGAATCCTTAATGATTTTAATGATTTAAAAACCTGGTTATACAAAACAGAGAGCAGATGGTTGTCATTGCTGCAGATCCATTACAAAGAATGCAGTCACAATCAGCTGCATTTTTGAGAAATTAGTTGGTAAATATCATAAAACTTACATAACACAGTTTTATCTTTCTTGTGGAGATTTATAAGGCCAAAAGGACCTCACAAAAGCATCACCTTTTATGCTTATCATGAATTACATGAATACAGGATAAGAACTAATTTAGATGCTTAAGCTGAAGCCAGGTATAATCTTAGCATGGCTGAAGAAAAAAGGGAAATAACCAATGTGGCTATAAATCATATTTGTTTTTCTTCAGTCTTCAGTGCAATTTAGAAAAGTCTGTGGCTCCCTAAATTATGCTCATCTGTCTACAGCCCTAGGAGTTAAGTCCTGCATCTGAAAAGTACCATGGGAGAAAAAATGTCATGGATTCTCTCTCCAGGATCAGACCAGGAGAAGACAAGACTCTTAGCACCATGATGCCTCACCTTGGGGAAAGTTTAAGAGGGAGTTGCTTCATTATATGTTTGTGTGAATGTTCATAGTATGCAGTACCAGCTTCAGGCAATCAGCTACATCTCACCCAGCTTCTATTGGGGTTATTCAGAGAACTGCTGTCAGTATTTTCCAATTATGTGTTTTTCATCCCGTCCAGGTGATAAGGATGGATGGAATCAGCACATCATAAATGTCAGGCAGGGATGGAGTCAGAGGAAAACTGAAATGCATGTATATGGAGATATAATCTGAAAGATTGCTGTTTAAATATGGCCAGCACTCTGGATCAAGGTCAGCAGTGCCACTGTTGACTGTAGCTGATTTTGATTGTGTACACTGGGTTCACATTTAGTATTTTCATTTTATTAAGTTTTCACACAGGTTTTTGTTGTTGTTGTTTGGACTTTTTATAGTGGTAAAACTTGATACATACAGGATTTTCTTATTGTTGGGATTTTTTTTTAGGGTGAGTATTATAGCACACAACTGAAAAAGTATTTATATAGATTCAAAAGGGACTAACTCACATTTAATATAATTTCATTTAATTCATTTTCATAAACCTTAAAAAGTCACCTTGAAGATCCATATGGAGGAAGAAAAATAATTGGGCTGTAATCTTAGAAACTGAAGGTTCCAGGGAAGATCTTGAAAAAGCTGTATGTAACCTAGGAGCTGTGAGCTGAGGACTCCTGAGCCACCATAATAATGGCATCAGTCTAACTGATACTGAAAGACAGTGCAAGGTAGGGAGTGTCTGCTGCTAAAAATTTCAGGCACTTCCTTTGATAAGATTGAACAGAAAGAGTTTTCCTTTCAGGGCTTAGTAACTGTTTCTACAGTGTCATTATTTAAAGATTTAAAGATGATTCAGGTGTTCAGCTATACTGTGGGTATCCAAGAGGGCAGAAATTTCAGAGAAAAAGATTCAAAGGAAACACTGCTGTTAGTGCCACCAGGAGTAGAAGGACCTCCCTGCATCTACACTAAGGAGTAAGAAATTTCTCTAAGGAGCTTTTGAATAGGAACTTGTTGGATGAACTAAGCAAACTATATCCGTGTGTATATATATATATATATATATATATATATATATAGAGAGAGAGAGAGAGAGAGAGAGAGAGAGAAAGAGATACACATACTATCTAAAATTCTGTTTATTGCTCCATGTACATTTGAACCTTTTTCTCCACAGAGTGTACTGCATGCCATGTATTATTGAAGTGGTCATAACACCCAGGTAAAGATCAGATAAACTGTGAACTTCAAGTTCTTTACAGATTTCCTGTTGGAAACATGCATTTTTTTCACCCTGGAAATCTTCTTAATGGAAATGCTAAAGCAGAAGTAATAAGTGTTTGATATGTCACATTTCCCCTTTGTTCACCTCTTCCTGATTTTATGTCTAGACCTTGAGTACAAGACTCAACTCTTTCTTGAAGTCACAAGCATCACCTCTGTCTTGGGACACTCACAGGAGATTTTCCAAACCACTTTCAGGTGTAAGTTACTGATTAACTTTTTATTCAAGTCCGCATTGACTAGAAATTTCTATAGTATGATATCTGTAGCCTACTCTATGAATGCAGCTAAAATTATCTAAATCTTGCCAACACTGAATATGTATTCACCTAATTAAAACCCTCATCTGGCTCTTATCAGCATGCCCACTAATCTCCTAGCAAAGTCATGAAAGAATGTAAAGGCTGCAATCATTTCTGTAGGACAGAGTTGCACTTGAGGCATATTAGTGTTAGAAAGCTGGTACTGCCACTATTTGTCTCATGAATAAAGGATTTCCGTCTCTGGGGCCATCAGCATGAAGCCTTTCAAAAGTCATAAATTCACAAAGAAAATAATTGAAAATCTCTGAAACAGATCTCTATGGGCAAAGTGTCAAATTGTGCAGCCCTAATGCACAGCTCCACAGCCCTCCCTGAACTGATTCTTTTTAACTGTGCCAGTATATGTTGTGCTCACCTGTGGTAACTGCCACCGCTTCCATTTCTCAAACAGCAAGAAATGTATTACTACCATTGTTAAAAGGCTCCATAAGGCAATTACAGGAGAAGCCATGCCACAGGATTGTCAAATTAGCTGTGCAGGTTAGCCTTGCAACTGCAAAACCACGGGGACCCTGCAGCTGTTGTGCTCTAAACCAGTGCACTAAAAAGCCCCAAGGAAGGAGAGGGGCCATGGCAAAGACCTCACTACAGGAAACGAAAAAGGTAGGTGTAATCTTCCATCACCAGCCAGAAAATGAGCTTACACTAATAGTCGTGGGACTTGTGATGCAAATGGACCCCTTCCCCTTTTTCTCCTTGACAGGTTGTCCCCAATCAAATCTCCATCTCAAAGGAAATAAGAGCAGCACATCACTTCCAGTATCACAGAGAACAGGAACAGAAAAGGGGTCCCAAGTCTCTTCACACACCTGGACTCTGGCTCAACCTGAGTGTTGTTGTTCGGTGTCTTTCAGTGGGGGGGGGAAAGTGTATGTTTTTCAGTAGAAACACAAGAAATAAATCAAAGGCTGAATTCAAGACCACAGTTTGGTTCTAGGCGGTCAATACCCCTACTAAACTCAAAAAGAAGTTGCATAATTGGAGACCAGAGAGCCAGTGAGATAGCCCCAAAGGTCTTTTCACACACTACTGAGTTTACTCCAAGTTTTTGTGGTATATGTATTAGCACCACTGGTTTATTATTTTTTCAATGACCACAGGACACAGTCCACAGCTGTATAGCTCTGGATAGATAAGTTCCTTGGAATGATTGCAATTTCTAGGTAAGAAACCGTTTCACTCAAAACCAAAAGAATTTAAAATGTTCCGGGATGAAAATCCCTGTTACCTCCCATATAATTTAGATAATTGTTCCTGGTGGAACAATTCCTGACTCCTGCTGGTAACTGGCTTGTGCTCCAAAGCACAACAACTCTTGCAAACTGAATTCTACCTTATGTAATTGCAGCAGCTGTTTATATTTGATACAGTACCTTTTCTTCAGAAAAGATTCAAAGGTTTTGCTGTGATTTTCAGACAGGCTTATACTGTAGCAGCCACTCATACAATAATAGTGAATATCACCCTTCTAATTTTGGTATAGCTAAGTCTATAGACAATAAAGTACACAAAGTACATTTCAACTTATGGACATGGCTAAGCCAATGGCAAAACTTGAACAACAATGCAGCAGTGCCAAGGGAAAGGCCTTGAAATGTGCAAGTAGCAATGAGGTTTTAAGGTTCATTTGCCCTTGAGTGGATATTCTGTAGGTTAGAAATCAAAGCACAGAAAGCAATTCTAAAATATTCTAAATGGAGAAGAATATTTTGATTGGATAAACAAAATGAAAGTGTCTCTAATTTGGCCACTTAACTGGTCAGATGTAGGTGGCTAAAATGGACTAGAAAAGTTCTGAAAGTAACCACATTAAAATTATAAAAATCAATACAATATTTCACTAGTATTCTGTGTAGTAAGTGCAAAAGCAGAGAAATTATAATGCATAAATCTGTACACGTCAGCTTAGCTATGACCTTTGGAATATGCAGCACAGATTTGAAGATACGTTTCTGAGGATGCTTAAATCTGAAAGGCACTGAGGAGTCACAATAGATATGCACACATTGAGAGAAAAAGACTACTGCAATAAACTCCAGAAACTATTATTAGCTAGATAAGTGAAGAACAGCTGTCATGACAACCCAATTCATGTAAATGGCAAGATATAAATATGAATATAATCAAGGTGCCTCAGTAACACTTTATTGACTTGAAGAGAGAAGCATCCTTAAAGGTGGGAGTAGCTTATGTAGTTCCCATCTGCACCTTAGGCATTCACCTCCTGAACCTTGGCTGGTGTAAATCAGCACAGAATAGTTGGACTGAGGTTAGCCACACTGATTTTAACATCTGCTGGGAATTTTGCCCTGTTCTTTACTCTGTAAGGCTAAATAACAGGATTTAATACTCTATGTGTCCTTAGTCCTTCTGTTTTTTTTCCTCTGGGGATAACATATAACTTACTTTACCATCATGGTGTATTTTTTATGAGTTAATAAGCCCAGACTAAAGCTGAAATGGGCAGCTAGTTTAAAAAGATCAGTAGACTGCTATTTTCCAGGAATAACCTCTCTAAAAAATTTGGAAATAAACTTTTATGTAAAAAGAATATCTCAAATACTATCTCTTTGAAATAGAGCTCTATTGTTTTGCATCATTTTTAGATGAATTGATGTAACTGGAAATTCATTAATAATCAAATTTGGTTGAAGTGAATGCCTTGCTTTTGCAAAAATATGTATTTTTAAACACTGAGAGTTTTAAGATTTTTGCACTGTCCGTGTTCAGACAAAAACAGAACAAAACAAAACAAAAAATGAAACACAAAAACCCCAGGCACAAAAACTGAAAAACCACCCAAGCATGAAATTTCTCAAATCAAATAATTTTGGTCCTTTTGTCATAAAGGTAGCTTTCTGACACCAGACACCCTCACCAGGCAAGATAAATATCTATCTGAGTTATACAGTAAGGGTAGTCTTAAAAACAGCTGTTGCTAAAACTCCAGTTCCGTCAAACAAGATTTTCATACAAATTATTGATTACTCGAGTTCTTTGGACAATAAGTGAATATTTGTAGTGAATTAAGGTACCAGTTAATTGAGTAGGTGATTTGAAATTTCATAGGAATTTTTAAAACTAATATGTGAAACTATTATCTTTTTTCTTACCAATGACCATCAGTGAGTTCTCTGACTGCTTTTCCATAAATTCCCTTTTAATCTGGCCAACTATTTTCTAGAAGGCCAGCATCTAAATTCAAAGTTTTTTGACATTTTGGAGTTATTTCTGCAGGTCTTTTTCTACTCTCTTGTTTGGCCACGAGTTTTGGCCATGGGTTCGTATCCAGTGTGGTAAAGCATTTAACCTTTAAAGGTATTCAGGTGCACAAGAGTTGAAGCAAGTGATATTCTGGATTGAAAGGTTCCCACTTCCTGACAAATGGTCTTATTCATCCTAAAACAAAACAAAACCCATCATTTTTATTCATGCAGAATATCAGGCAACTTCCTATTATTGTTGAAATAAGTGGAATGATCCTCTTCCACTTTGAAAAAATAGCAAAAAAATCCTGCAGCACATTTCCCTAGCACTGCCATACTTTTATGAGAGACCATTAAAAACACAAAGCTATCAGAACTGTATTTTTTGCTTCTAAATATATTTATGCTTGACTCAAAAGTAGCCTTTCAAGGTGTGTCTATTAAAAAGAAATTTTCTTTTTAGATTATTTCTTTTACCATTTTTCTTCACAAGCCATCTCTGAAGTTCAGGCAAGAGTAGAGAAAAAAATATTTTTTCAGTGAATGTTTGTTTCAACAGCTACATGAATTCATTAAATACTCTTTGACTGTTTTGGATTATTACTTTTTGCAAGAATTCATGCACCAAGTTTTATGAACACCTGCTCTCAAGTTATTTTTAAGCTAACATCAATAAATATGCATTCAGAATTTTTTTTTTTACAATGTGATTTTAAGAAGCTGTGGCCACATTGGCTTAGTCCTTCAGCTATCTAAGAGATATAGTGAATTTTAGAAGTTCTTGTCATTACTGAAACAAAAGTTTGGTGATTCATTACCTGGTAACTCTCTTGTCATTGTCATGAATAAAGTGAGAGTAAATGATTCCATATGGAAGAGGGCAAGGGCTGATGAGTGGCATCTCCAGAACACACAGAATTTACAAGTGACTGAAAGACAGCTCCTCTTTGTGTGCAATCTGTTCAGTCTGTGCATCTCACCTCATTTGATTTCTCTGGCTATTTCTTGATCTTTAAAACAATGGTGACTGTGAGAACTACAGTAAGAAAGAAACATCCAACCTCTTTTTTTCCATGGGTTACATATGCAAAGACTTGCAAGAGTCTGGAAGTAAACAGCTATACTCCTACTCAACAGGCAGAGTGCTGAATATGGCACCCGCTGGATCAAATGCACACTGCCAGGAACAGGGTTCTAGAACAGGAGATCGATTCTGTCATCTATCAGGTACTTATTATCTCCTTAAGCATCTAAGATCTACTGAGGCAATAAGCCTGCCAACCTAATTGTTAAATTTATGGTGTTTCATTAATATCTATCTATCAATCATATTGAGCCTAATCCAGCTCTGTGTGAAGTCTCTGAAAAATTACCATTGGCTTCAGGGAAAGCAGGATCAGGAAGCAATAGAGATGCCAGTTGATGAAATACACGTAGAAAATGCAATCATCTCTTAAAACAAATCATATACTATCTCAAAAGTGATAAAATGTCATTTAATTTCTGCTGGCATTCCTACTCACTTCTGCACCAGCAGAGACAATATTCTTAGGGTTGAATGATATTTACCATGAAGACAAAAGGAGAACATTGACAGGTAAAGTAATTTGGCTCTCATATTGACTACAGCAATTTGGGGGGCTGCTGCTGTGAATTAGATGAATGACAGCTGGAAAAAAGTCAGATCTCCGGCAATAAAAATACAGTTGATATGAGAAATACATCTAAAAAGCACAAAACACTGAAAAGTTTGATTACCTTTCTACAGTTGCCTGGCAAGCATTGTTTTGTAAGTGCTGTTCTTAAAGAGAACAATCTAACATTTCCCAGGGATCATGTGGTAACTGTTCTCTTTTCTCATACTGTACTCTTAGATGTCTATGGATCACACTTGACACGCAAACAAACAAAGGGAGCTTTAATGGTATGGCACTGGCTGGGTATTAAATAATGGTGAAAGACTAGGACATTCACAGAAAAGAACTACACAAAACAGCTAAATTAGATTAGATCAACAGACAGTGGAAAAAGCCTTTTTCAGTGCCCAATACAGCTCAGAAGTTCAGTTGAAGAGAGGTGAGAGAAGGGTGTGACAAATGTGCTCAGCAAAGGTCTAACAGCTGACCCTGCTTTCCCCAAATGACATCACCTAAATTCAAGTGTATGTCAAATACATATATTGCCAAATAGATATAGACCACATACTTAAAGTATACGTAGTTCTACATACAATTAAAGGACCATATATTTAAAGTATAGCTGTAGGCATAAGTACAGATATGGATTGTATACACATATGTGGCAATTGAAATCAAAATATTTCATCAGAACTTTTTACAGCTGTAGATTTGGAAAAAGGAAATATTTTTTAAATGGCAATATATTTTGTTTCAAACTCATAAGAACAGTATTTCTTTTTAAAAAATTATTTTAATTCAGTCATTTTGCTTGCATGAATTTAATCTAATTGCATTTCGTAAAGACAGATAAAAGCAAAAGCAGGTAATTAAATGTGTCAGGAAGGTCAACATTTCCAGAATAACTTTTTCTTTTAACCTTTCTTGCAGACAATTTTAAAATGTTGATTCATTTTTCCAGTGTGAGATGAAAAGAAAACTCATTAATTATAGGAACAAAACCACAGAGTTCCAATTGGTACTGAAAATGAATTTAATATTGCAACTTACTTGCCTCACAAGTTTGATGGGAGATTTTGTTAGACGTGGCTTCTCAAGCTCTGAAAACTGCTTGAGGAAAGGTACTCCTTTTCACAAGCACCAAGTGTTATTTCTATATTGGCTTCTGAAGCTGACACAGAGGGAACTCCCACTCCAACAGAGGCAATTTGCAATCCTCATCTCCGCAACTGACTTGCATACACTGTTCTCCCCTTCAGGGAGTATTTTTTACAACTGTGTGGCTTTACTTATTTATTTTGCTAGTAGAAGGTAAGCCACATCTGTGCAATAAGCAGCAAGAATCACGTCTCAAAAAAGTCAGGGTTGTTCAGGCTTTTCTCAATTCCTTCAGAATGAAATACCTGCAATAGTACCTATTGAGCTTTCATCTCAGGGGAGAGTCAAATGTTACAGTTTCATTTACTCCAGCATGTGAAGAGTAGAGGCATGTTGTATTAGGAATATATGGAGGGAATCGATAACCAGCCTTACCCAGTAGCAAAGAAAAATTGCAAAAAACCAAAAAACTGTCTTGCAATTCTACCTTCCTATGTAGCTGCCTGAGTTTAGGATTTCCTATAAGGATGTAATATTAAGTTAATCACTCTTTTTGTAATAAGCAATACTTAGTTTGTGTCTCAGACAGGCCTTCTTTGCCAAATTTCTGTTTTGAATGAGGAGGAAAAAAGAAAATATTTGGATTGTTAAGATGTGCCTTTATTTTATATATATATATATATATATATATATCAGTTAGTAAATGTACTACAGATGAAAATATAGTATTTAGAAATGGTCAGGTAAATAAATTTTGAATTTTTTTTTCTTATCACTCAGACTCTCATCCAGTTCTCCAGGTATACCTCAGTTTGGACTCACACTGATTTTTCTGAATTCCGAACTCATGCTTGTGCCAGCTTCATCTCTTAATCGCAAATTTTCCTTAGGATTAGCACAGGTCAGATTCAAGAAATAAAACCATGCCTCTTCCAATTAATTAGACAAAGAGTAAGTGCCTGACTGTGCTGGATTTGAATATATTTGCATCTTCAAGCATGCAGTGCTAAGGTTTTGCTACAATGTCCACTCATAACATTCCAAAACATGGATCTGAGCAGATGTTCAGCATTTTTAAGTGTGCATAATTCATTTTCAACCATTCTATAGTATATCTGGTCATTTCATCTTATAAGTGCTGACCAGAAGCCCTGCAGCAAAATTGACTTTACTGCTACATTTCATTTTTTGATCCATTTTTCAGGAATCATTTGGGGGGGGGGGGAGGGTCGTTTGTTCATTTCACTTATCTGGAAAGCATTAATTATTTCACAGGAGGAATTGTTTTTAGTGGTTGCGTTTTGACTTTCTACTCTGTTTTATTGCCTATGCCACTGTTCACATTTTTTTCCCCTGGGACAGGGTAAGCATAATGACATCCCATACAGAAGCAAAAATAGGATGGGAACATTTGCTCCTGAAAACTCTTTTTTCCTACATATCTTCAAGAACTTGTAGCAAGTTAGTAAAAGTTATATACAAAGTCTGTTTTGTATATCAGAATGCAATGAGGAACCTAACATCCAATAACACTGATCTAGATAGTTGTAAATTTGTACATACAAAGGTCAGCTTCTTTCTTACTGCTGCTCAAAGCACAATCCAGAGAAAATGTAAAATGTGAATAAGAGAAACAATAACATGTTCTTTCTTGTGAAAAGCTACTGTCTAGACTGACATTTAAAGTAAAATTTGAAAGGTACCTACAAACTCCAGAGTATTAGATGATTGGATGGATGGATCACATCCCCTACAAGAAAAGACTGAGAGAATTGGGACTGTTCAGCCTGGAGAAGGCTTTGGGGTGACTTAATTGCCATCTTCCAGTACCTGAAGGGAGCCTACAAGAAAGCTGAGGAGAGACAATTTACAAGAGCATGTAGTGACAAGATGAGGGGGAGTGGCTTCAAACAGAAAGAGGGCAGGTTTAGATCAGTAATTAGAAAGAAATCCCCTACTGTGAGGGTGGTGAGGCACTGGCACGGGTTGCCCAGAGAAGCTGTGGATGCCCCATTCCTGGCAGTGTTCAAGCCAAAGTTAAATGGGGCTCTGATCCAGTGGAAGATGTCCCTGCTCACAGCAGGGGGATTGGAACTACATGATATCTAAGGTCTATTCTAACTCAAATCTTTCTGTGATTCTATGATTAGGTCATCATTCCTTGTAAATACTCTATGTGAGCCACTTAGTTGCTGAAATAATACAACTAAAAAAGCACAGAGAAAATGTTGTGTGTGGAATTTCAAACACCTTCAATGACAACCCATGTAGCATTTTTCAAGACCACACACAAATGATGAAAAGGTTTTTCTTTCACAGTATATTGTCAAAAGATGATATAAAGGCTGATGATCATGTTCCACAAGATTCAACAGCTCTTCAAGTGCCTCAGGGATAAGGGATAGGTTAGAGGAAATATCTATATGATCTCTTTTTATCTTTTTTGAAATAGTAGGACATAGTACATATAACAGGATGAAAAACAAGAATAAACAGTACAACCACTGCCGTATTTTGTGGGTTCAATACTGTTCAACTGGACAATAGCACATTGTCTTTCAAATTACATGGCAAAGGCAGCAACAGTAATGAAAACGAGTGACTCAGGCAGGCAGGAAATTCTCCCTGTTATGATAGGATTAAAAGGTATGGGAGGAGAGTCTCATGAACACTTTTGGTTAAATGCAGTTTCAAATACCAGTGTACTGAGAAAAATTGAAGACCTTCAAGTTATGTCTTGCATGTTTCCTTGAGAAGTTCTTAGAATTTTCTACTTGAGGTGGTTAGTTTAGGGGCTGAGGGTAGCTAAACTCCTGGGGCTGAGTGTGACTAAACTCTTGACAGCCTAGCCAAAACTGAGCTTTTCTACAATTCACTATATCAAAGCTATGGGGTGCCTATATCAAAAAACAATAGCACTTTTATAGAGACATTTTCTGAAAGGACAGAGGTAATGAGCCCCAAAAGATTTAAAGAGAACAAGAATAAAAAGAAACAAGGTTTCCTTTTGACAGGTTATACTACAAAATAAGCTTTCTTCAAGATAATGTTCTTGGAGTAGTTTTAAGAAACTAGAGAGCTTGTCTTTGAGAAAAATCTCAAGGCATTTTGCAAATATTTGTCAATAAACTGATAACTTCTTTGCAGCAAGATTTATCTATAACTGTGCCCTGGATTGGGTTTGTCTGCATTTTAAGAGGATCCCCTTCAGTCCAGAGTATCTGAAGGCATGATGGATGTGTTTCACTCCTAAATCAAACTAGGGGTAGTTTGGTACAGGCTCCAAAAGGGGTAAAGGCCAGAGGTCAGTGAGCCAATGACTTTTCCAGTTCTGATCTGTTCTCTGAATTCCGCACAGGAACTGAGCAACAAAACGAGCATCAGTGCATATAGGCATGCAGCACTGATCACACAATAACCCATGAACAGCAGGCGCCATTTTCAATTCTTATTTATCAAGGAACAAAGAAAGTTGTGGGTACAAGGATTCTCATGTACACCTTATCCATCGCATGTAATTTGACTTCATGCCAAGCCCTTTATTCCATAAATACGACAGACTAAGGGAGCCTTCTTCAAGCTCTCCCTGCTAAGCAGCTGGCAGCATGGTGGGGACTCCATTGAACTGGGATTCTTCTCTAGGTTGCTCCTCAAGGCTGAGAGACGTCTTAACAATAACAGTTTTTTGGCCAGTGACTGATATTGCACATAAGCTCATAATACAGAAACCTGAGATTTTGTCTTGGTAACGCTGATTTTGTTTTGAATTGTTATATTGTACTTTTGAATTGTTATATCGTTTGAGCAGTACAGTAATAGAGTGAACCTTGATACTGAACATTGTTAAGCCACACTTTTACAGCATCATATTTCAACAGAAACACTTCTGCTGACACCTTTAACAGTGGTTCTTTAAGCAGTTTGAATCATCCATTTGCAACTAATTGGCACAGTCGGCAGGATTCCTAAATCCAGCTTTGCTACACTGTAACTCACAATGGACTCTTTTGCTCTTCATATTAGTTTCTAATTCCAACATTGTTCATTTAATGTTTTCAAAATTGTAAGCATTAATTAATTTTTACTATTTCATCCCTCTGACGCAGATGAGATGTCCCAGCAATGAGGATGGAAAATGAAAAAGTGTATTTTGCCAAGTTGTAGAGAGTAAAATATCAACCGTAATTGACACCCCAAAGACACTGTGGACTAGTAAAATATGAACAGTAAATTGTGGACTAGATTTCACCTACAAAGAAACTTCAGGCATGAGTTTCAGCTGCAGGACGAGTCCTCAGAGACAACCTGAAACACTAGGGTTTCTTTTCCTTTTTATTTGCAAATAAATCTGATGTTTGAGGTCCTCCAGCCCTGTCCTGCTCTGTTCACTGCTGTGTTTGGAGGATGCCCTGGAGCTGCACCGTGTGTCTGTGCCAGCCTGGCTGTGGCAGGCCCTGTGACCACGACCTCTCCTCCTGCAGTATCCTTGGAGGAAAGAAAGAGCAGGAGACAGAGGGTTGTCCTCTACTTGTGTCTGACAGCAGAATCACAGCTAGCAGAAGCTCCAGTAATGCATGCTGAGATTTTTATACTGGCAAAAGCCTTTAATGTTACACATTCTTATACAATTTGATGGAGTCATTATTGTATCCACAAAGAAAGGACAGATATCTCCTGTTGGGAGAGAGTAACACTGTCTGCATATGTCTGCGTGTCTCTCTGTGTGTCCGTATGTCTGTCTCTATATACACAGTGGGTGGTTAAAAATCTGCTCATTTATGTTTTAGATTTGGCTGGCAGCAAATTTGGGGACTCAAATATATTTGCTTGAAGCTTGCAACATTTAATGGATGATTTATTCCTGCTTCTTAATATTGTACCTGAGAATTATATGCAAGTATTATTTTGCCTTTACATGGTGTGTTTTGTAAAATGACTAGCATTTACCACAGTTTCTTTCTTTGGTATAAATATTTGAAATATATTTGGATTTGCCTACAAGCTAGCATCCTAAAATTTTGATTCTTTTGGGGGCATTCAAATGAAATTATAAGAAGCAGTAATCTCATTTTCTGTCAGATGAGACTGGAGGCTGATTACATGTTCCAAAACAGGGCATGTGCCCAGATATTCATCAGAAAGAACTGGTGGTATGGGCAATGTCGCAATTTGAAACCTTGCAACATAATTTCAGAGAGTCCTGAAGAAACAGTAATGTACTCCAATGTGAATTAAATTAACTGGGCAGATATGTCAGTATATATATTCTGAAAACTATATTAATAGGTTGAAGACCCCCTTAAGGGCTGAAAATGAATAGCTTTTACAATCTCTTGGAAAAATCAGATTTGCGAGATGCAAAATGTAGTTCTTTGCTAAATCTTTGCTAAATTAAAGATTTTTCCAAGCATTGAAGTCAAATTCATACAGAGTATAACTTCACTGACTTCAGTACAGTTATCCTGCTGATGGTTTTAGATCAATATTTACAAGACATTTTATTGTAAAATATCTTCTTTAAAAAGATAAAACGTTTTAATTCTAATTCAAAGTATTGCCATAACAGAAATCCTTTAACATCCTTGGTATGAGGGATTACCTCTCTTCTTATATTATTTTGGGGTAGGATAGTCAGCAGAGATTATGCTGACGAACAGGTGAAGCTATGTGCTGTTCAGATGAGGGCAATCCTGTAAAAATGCAAATGAAGTTGAGGAAATTGTCTTGGGGTTTGAATTCTTTAGAATTTCTCTATGCACTCCTTAACACCACTAGTAAAAGTTTCATTCACTTTGGACCTTGAAGACTTCTGTAAGACAAATCTCTCTGCAGATAGACAACTAGCAGTATATAAATGAAGGCTTTCATCACATAGTCTATTTGAAGTACACTGTACAAGAAAATGAGTGCTCTTTCCAGGAACATACTGAACCCTTTACTTTCTGAAATTGGTGTTTAGATATTCTAGAGTCAGGACTGATAAATACACATACTAAAAACCAAACTATGTTAAGCCACAACAATATCCTACATTCAGGTATCATTTGAAGAAGTTTTACTCTCCAGCAGTCTGCTCCATCTTAGCCCATTTCTATCCATTGTTTGGAATTTAAACAGAACTACACTGATTCACACAAGTATTTTATTTAATCCTTGACAATTATGCTATGATTGCAAACCTTTATCCCTTACATACACAAATTTTCATGATGTTCAGCAGTATTGAATTCTTGTTTGTACTCATATCAAGCTCCTCTATCACTCAAAAATATGTCTAATCTTTATAACAAAACCATAAGGTAAATCTCAACTAGAGCAAAAAAAAGGAGGATAATTGTATTAGCAAAACTGATAAAAATATTGTCAATTACTCTATCTGTTCTAGCTGAGAATCATACCTCTGCTGCAACCATAGATGCATAAATTTTATTGTAAGTCTGTCCTATGCTACCTCAGAAAAAACACATGAAAATTGAGGAGTCTAGGAAGACATTTTGAGCTTACAAATCTACTTGTACGTCTCAAACTAATAAAACTGATTTATGGAAATTGCTAAGAGTTCTGACTTTCTTATGAACAAGAGTTCATCCACATACATGAATTCATCTACAGAAATGTGCTCCAGGCACCAATATTATTACAGAGAACTGAAAATGGAATTGCTGTCCACTGTGGTGAGATAGATACAGTTATAGAGAGACTAATAAAGAAATGATGCTCTTCATTCTCTCAGAGATGTTTTACTCAAAAAGTTAAGATGAATGTTACAGATTCCTCTATACCTCTCTGTTGAATCAAATAATCTGCCAAGTCCTTTCAATACCAGAAAAATTCATAATTTTGTTCCCATGGCCAGAATTCCCTACCAATAAAAACAAAACAAATAAACAAACAAAAAAACCAACAAAAAACCACCAAGACAAACACTGGAAAAGAGATATATTTATCAGGCATTATTACCAGAAAATGCATAGTATATATACATATATATATATATACATATATACATACATACATTCAAGTATTCATCTAGCAGGATGACTAGATAGCTGTCCACCTGCATGTACCTATCTAGGTAAATATCCATCTACACAAATATCCATCAGTATCTACCACTATGGAGTGCTCATGCTCTTCCCAGCCTGCTGTCCTAGCCTTGAAGGTCAAGAGCACTGCTCTGCCCGTTCCTTCACTCCTTCCCTCCCTGCTGTGGTGATCCAGTACATTTAGTGGGAGCTGAGAATGGAATAGCAAGTGATAACTGACCTTATACAATGTGCTCTTTCCATCAATCCACTCTGTTACCTTCAGTGAGTAGGGAAGAAATATTGGGAAAAAAAAATTTCTCCCATCTCATCTAGGATGTGGCAAACAAGAAATGAAAAAGGGACTGAAATGCAAAAATCCATGTGTTTTTTTCATTTCCTATCCTCAGAAGATAATGGGAATTGACTTCAGTCAAAAACTTGTCTGCCAAGACTAAGAAGCACCATGGTACCAAGGTATGAGTATTCCAATTTTCATTTTTCTTTACTGCCTAGGAGATGATAGTTCACCCGTCCTTTTTCAGGGATCAGGAAGGTGGAGGGTTCTTATCCTGTGCTCTACTAGACAGAGGTAGTAACTGGGGCAGTGCCAGCTGAGACCTAAACACATTCTGAGAGAGGTGCTTCATTCTGCTCTGCTTTACCAAACAAGTTAGAGAAACTCTCTGGTGGGGTGAAGCCCAGCAAGCAAGGAGCTCCTGTGAGCTGCCCTCTTCTGCCTCTGCCTCCCAGCTGGGACACCTCAATGCAACTCCACTCATGGATCAACATGGGAGGTTTGGCTGGAGGCCAAGCAGGAAGAGTTGACCACATTCAAATGTTGTTTACCTTGTTCAGCCAAAAAGCTGAAAAGGGCTCTAGCTTCATTTTTTCTGGATTACCATCTAGGACTGCCAAGCCAGAGGAGCCATGCTGCTTACTAAAATGCAATAAGACCCTTTCCTGTGTCCACCTCCAACAGGCAAGAGGAAAGTGTGTGCCAGGCATCATACAAGATTTCAGCCCCTGGTTTTTACACTCCTTTGCACTGGGAACGTGCACTGACATGGAGGATCCCTCAGCGCTTTTGTAGCATTTCTTTCTCCTTCACAAAAATCAAAGAGTTATCCATAAACTGTTTTTTGCCTGATTTCTTAATTTAAAATTTGGTGTGAGAATCTGGAGCTCCTGTTTTTCTACTCATTTTGATGGCATACATGCAACTTGCCACAGGCATTGGGAACAAGCTTGTTCACCATCCATATGGATGGGATCAGAGATCACAACATTACTGACAGGGGAGCAAAAAATGCAAAATATGACAACCTGCAAAAACATCTGTCTCACCAGTTTGGGAAAAGTTGTGCCTTTCACAGCCAGCCAAACACTTCACATTCTGGTCTTCTGAAAAGCAAAAGCATTCACATTCAAATTGTTAAATTAGAAAGTCAACTCTCAGGCAAACAATGCAGAGTCTAATGCCAGAAGATGACATGCAACACAGTGTTTCTGAGACAACTACAGTATCAAAAATGTTCATCAAGACAGTGACAGAAGGCTCTAAACTACACATAGAAAGACAAGAAAGAATTTATCACAATTGTTACTTCCATTTAATGTCTTGATGTGCATTAAGATCTCTAGAAAAGTAAAATGATCTTTCTGGTTTGATTGTTGAGACAATTACTGGTGTTGACAGATACTAAAATGAAATACAGACAAAAAGAATGAATGCATCTGGAAAGTTTTTATCGACATGATCCAATGCTTTTTGTCTTTTAGACATTATTAAGCATGTCTTAGAAACTGTCTTGCTACCACAGAAACTGCTTTTCTGGCCTGACCTGAATTTAAAGTCTCCCAGCATTTTCCTAGAAGTCAGAAGAGGACACTGAATTTTGTCTTTCCATAAGGAATGAAACTGGAGTGAGGTTATAGACCATCCCATGGCATTTTTCAGAACAGCAAGGGTGTACTAATGCTAGCTCACTGGCTAAATTCCAAGCTAGCTAATTATATTCTCTCTCCCAAATGTTTTCTGTGGTTTCAATTAAAGAAGTTATTAATTACTTCCTACCCTGAAAAATGGGAACAGTGTTGCTGGCCCAGCATATCTTCTGTGCTTTCTCAGTAGTATGTTTATGCATCAAAGTACCTTGGAATCCTGTGCTGAAAGGCACTAGAGAAATGTGCACTATTGCTGACTTTATTGTTTTGTCAGCCACAGTACTCTTTTACTGTTAGTAATAAGTATATTTTATTTTTATAATGCCCAAGGCATCTAAAAATCAAATTTGCAGTCATAATTCTAATTAAAAATATATCTTCTTTAAAATAGTAGATATTGAATGATTTTAAGATGTAGTGTGGATATAATATCAGTGCACAGACTGTGTGTGATGATGAGATTCAACTTACTGCCTGAGAAGGGACTCTTTGGACTGCAGAAACTCCAAATACATGCTTCTGACACCATCCAAATGATCCATCTTTCAGTTGCTATAATTCTGCAGTAAGATTTGGGTAGGCATAACATCAAGTGTTCCTTTCAAAATCATAAGAATTTTAACTTTTCCCTCGTCTATTTAAGCAGCTTGCTTTCATGCTCTTCCCTATGCCTTCATGTCACATGTAATAATTTCTGTTACTCCTGGATCTTCCATCTTTAGAGTATCACAAATGTCATCCATTTCAGCAAAGGCAGACATTAGCCTAAGCATAATTTTGAGGACCACTAACTCTTTTATTTTTCTCTACAGCTCCATTTAGACATCACGGTTTCCTCTGATCTGTGAGATCTCAGTAGCAAAGATATAAGGAAACCAGTGGAATATGCAGGGTTATTGATTTTTGAAAACATTGTTGAAAATAATTCAAGAAACACGTTATAAGGAGAAGGTCTGGAATGTGAGCGCTGACATGCAACACTCAGTGTCATGGTAAGACAGAAAGCAGAGTCACCTGAAACTGTACTGAGGCAGCAAAACCTGCAGTGGATTGTCTGGGACAGCAATGAGAAATTGGTTCTGTAAAATTTTAAGTTCCCTGTAGCAAAGCCATTCTTGGATGACCTGACACCTTTGCTTCTGTCAGGTTTAATCAGTAATCTGCTCAGACCACAAGGGTCTGATGTCCTTCCTTCCCTTCATTCAAAAGACACAGTAAGTATCATTTGCCTGGCTTGCCACTTTACCATAGTAAATCTTGGGAGTTTAGACAGACACCCACACATACACAACCCCCAACACATACTTTTTAACTTATGTGCTGCATTCAGATCTAAGATAAGGCTTCAGATTCCACTTATGAGAAAATTCAAAATGAAGACATGTCATCATAAATATTTTACAAAACTAAAGGAACGTCTAGTGGAAAACTAGATATGCAATATACTTCCCTCAGGACATTCTTCTGTGAGCTGTACATATAGGGCCTTCTATTTCAATTCTTCTAAATAGAATGCATACAATCAGTTTCTATAGAAAGAATAAATGCAGTGACATTTTAAATTAATTGCATCACAAAAAGATTCAGCGTAGATGTAATAGGCTTTGTGTTGTGTGAAACACAATTAAGTGCTTTCTGAATTACACCTGTGTAAAAATATCTATTAATTATGTGCCTGATAAATGACAATAGAACTATTTTACAAAATTAATTCTTATTTAGCTTAGATGCAATAACCGAAGAAAGTATTGAACATTTTTCCTTTGAGGAATTTGAGGGCTAGAAGGTTCACTGACATGGAAGGCTGTGAGTCCATTCTTGTTCCAAATTCATTTTAGTCTTTTCTCTGGGAATATAGTCAAACATTAGAGTAGTATAAAAGTGATAATAGTGAATAGATTTTTCCCATATAAACATTAAATAATTAATGTGCAGGTTATACATTCTTATAACTGCTGTCTTCAACATTTTCAAATCTATGTGATGCTACTGTTTAATAATGCAAAGGCATGCTAACAGCAGGGTTCTACAGTAGACATTATGAGTGCATAAGACACATGATGACACCAGCATCTATGTTGTATGTATACCTGTCATAACTGTGGAATAACTTTCTCAAATTGTCCTTGTGGATAGAAAAACTTTTTTTCAAGACAGATATGGTTTTTTGATAAACTGAATGTATGCTTTTAAGTTGCTGCCATAACAAACCAGCGCATGTCAATAATTCATGACTTTCAGATACATATAGCTGCTGCAAGAAAAGAAAAGGAAATTTATTTTCCTGCAAGGCTATCAATGGAATCAGACTCAAACAGGTAAATATATCTCTAGGCATACCCATGGTGTTGTACTTCCTCTCACCATCCCACCTTCCATAACCGCTAGCCAGGGTTGTGATTGTTGTTCCCAGCTTACTCTGGATTTTGGGGGATGGATGGCAACATGGCAGCCAAGGGCTGTCTGGAATGCTGGCCTGAATACCTTGCTGGTATGCAAAAATGAGTATGATCTTTGTAAGTAGGAGATCATCCAGGACCTGTTGAGGTCTCCTGCACATCAGCAGGCTGCACACCAGGATGCAGTCATACTCAAGGGAGAAGGGGCACCCCCCAAGGTCACTGCCTGAGGCTGAGAGTCCTTGCCATAACAAACTGTCAGGCTGATAGCATGCTAAACTTTGAAATCATACCTAGGTGATATAAAGGATTTTGTCTATATATTTATTGTCCTATAGATAAAACTGTTGTCCAAGTTTGGGATTAGGACTGGATCCAGCTGTACCTAGACTCCTGTCTGAGAAGTTTAGAAAGCAAGGGGAAATCTTTCTGAACCTTGAGACTCAGTGGGAGTGCATGCAAAAGAAATTCTATCTGTGCCTGATAAAGGGAAGTCTGCAAAGCAACAGTCCCATTTTTTTAATAGCAGGAAGTTATAAAGCAGAGAGAAGAAAAGGAGTATTAGCTTCTTAGAACATTACATTAAGCCTATGTGGGTTTGTCAGGTATTGTTAAAATGTCACAATAGCCTTAGCGGAAATCATACGGTACTTCATCCTATGCAAAAAAAAAAGCTGCAAGAAAGTAACTTTTCAAGTACTACCCTACAACTTAATGCATGCTTTTGAGTAATTTTCACACCTCACCGTTCATCTTTAGGGAGTGACATTGGTGGAGTTTTGCATTAACTAAGTGTTTTTAATTAATCAAACACATTATCTGTGTCTGACCAGAGGTGCTGTAGATTGCCCCAGCCCCAGAAGTGTTCAAGGCCAGGTTAGAAAAAGCCCTGAAAAACCTGGTCCAGTGGAAGGTGTCCCTGCCCATGGCAGGGCTGGTCAGAACTGGATGATTGTTAAGGTTCCTTCCAAACCAGATTCTATCTTTTATATCACCATGTGTGCCTGTGTGCATTTCCCTGTGCAAGTGCAGGAAGGGTATTGGATCTATTTTAGGACATTTGAAGTATTTCAGTAAACAATTTTGACATAACTTCAATGTTGCTGTAATTTTTGCTGTTAGTACCTATGAAATCTTTGGAAATATATCCAGATGGACGGATTACTCTTTTGTCAATGACTGACTGTCAAATGGGAAGTATAATTTCTCCATGAAGTCTCCCAATTTTGTGACACATTTTAGAGAAGCTCTAAAAACAAAATGGGTTTTGAGACAAGCAAGAAGCCATAGAGAATCAAGCTGCAAAATTCTTCACACTTCTCCATTGTGAAAACCAGTAAGTTTTGAAAGAACACACCTGACTCTTCCCATGAAGAAGGCAAAAGCTCAGATTTTTTCACATGCTGAGTGTTCAGAACATGATATGGTTTCTTAAAAGAAACAGCTTTTAAGAAAGAGTCCCTAAACTGTTAGGAAATGCTGCTTCATTTCTGGAGTGCTGAAACATTCTCAACACATTTCCTGGAAAATTTCAGCCAAGGTTCTTTCTACACTTGATCAAGGTACTAAATTTTGAGTTGTTACTGTGACTTTGAAGGTAATGATTTATAATGTGAAGTATCTGAACTGCTGGCCTACCTATCACACACCAGTATTTGCAGAGTAGAAAATAGTCTCTTTATAGTCTAGAGGAATCCACCAACTTTATGTGCTGTATATAAATAGGATCTTCTTTCTCTGGCATATGAACAAAAAAGATACATACAGCCATTTAGGAAACCAGTTGAGAGCTGAAGCAAATTATGTTGGGATGTTCTGAGCATATCCTAAGGAAATCTTAGATGCCAAGAGGCAGAGTGGTCAGCACATTTCTGTGTGGTTTCCTGTGAGTCATGCAAACACCAGAGTAGGTAATTTACATCACAAGAAAAATATAAAGAACATTCCCTGCTTTGTGACCTGGAGAATCCGATGTGACAGTTCCCATTACTGTGCTCTGCTGACATGAAATGATAAATGGAATTTGAGGATGAGGCCTCCCATAACTTAACCTCTCTCTTTTAACACACAAGATTTGGAGTGAAAATTATCTTTTTTTTTTCCCTGCAACAACCTTACTTTGACCATGATACCTCCATCCTCTTCTCTTTCACATGCTTTGACTTTTTGCTGTGGTTCATATGTCCAAAGCCTTAAACACTATCCTGGGTGTGGGACTGTTATGTTGTGTTCCAAATCACTAAAGAAATGTGGACTATTGCCAAAGCAATAACGCAAAAACAATGCTGGACCATATTGGAACTGCTTCAGTCTGCAAAGCTTGATTAAAGGAGACAGGACAAAGGTCCCTAAGTGTGCTGTTTCAAATAGTTTTCACCGTGATTTGTTGAACTTAGGCTGGCCCTGAAAAGAAAATTCTCATCAGATTCAAAACAAGCCTCATTAACCGTGAGGTTATAACGTCTTAGGCAGATTAGCTTTTGGGTTGTTTTAAATAGTGCTGATCAAGATTAACTGGGAGCCTGCAATTTAAATCTCTTAGTTCAGCCTCTGGAAAATCATTTTCAATGCATATGCTACTCTATATTTGAGAAACCAGGTTTGCAGAGGGGAGGTGCCATGAAAATGCATGATAACTTCGTGAAAATCTCTGTACCAAACTAGCACATTTTGCCCTCACCATTTATTCCAGAGAACACCATGGTAACACCAATGTAGCTATGCTTTTTCTTAAAGAAGCATGAGCTGCACATTTTACCTGTATATAGCATTAAATTGACTGCACCTCTTCTGTGAGTAATACAAAGTGTATATGTTTGGATATTCAAAATTATAGTATTTTTAATAATATTTCTATGAATCTAAGCATTTGCAGGAATATTACAATTTAGTCTAGAGGTTTCAGTGTAACTGGAGTACCATTCCCTTAAGATCTAGGGTAAAAATATAGGAAGAGATAGCAGGTAAATTCTATGTGTAATTAAGAATTAGAAGAGGAAACTCTTTAACAAACATACAAATGAGCAACATCAGCAGAAAAATGCTTTAAAAGTATTAGAAATGAGTCAGCTCAACCCTGACCAATTACCCTGCTCTGACTAAAGACACCAGAGCCACTACTGAGGCTGAAAACACAAACCTATAAGATATATTCTGCCTATTCCCTTTTATTCAGTCACTGCACTAATTGGCCTGGTTCTTTTCTGAGCCTGACAATATTCTCTGCTTCCACAAACTTCTGTGCTGGAAAATTCCATCAGCCCATTTTCCCATGAAAAAAAGCAGTAATTAGGGATGGATGGGTGGATGGATGGATGGATGGATGGATGGATGGATGGATGGATGGATGGATGGATGGATGGATGGATGACAAAATACAGAAACACACTTCCTACCTGTTACTACATTTTATCTATTTGAAACAAATTTTCATCAGGTGTCTTTTAGTTGCAGGATGGTGGCACTTGCACTATCCAATCTGTATCGACACAGCGACCCTTTGTGACTGTGAACTCAGTCATATCCTTCCTTGTCCTTCTGGTCTCCAGACTTTTGAAGGATCCCAGGATTTTTTGGCTCTCTTTGTAAGGCAGCTGCTTTGTTCTCTTGGTTATTTTCATTTCCCTTATCTGTAGTTTCTGATCCCATTAGAATTGAATGCAGCACTAATAGCATAGCCACGTTGAGAATTTATACGGAGGTAAAATTATGTTTTTCACCTCCTTGATATCTGATGATATACACTATTTTTTAACCATTACTGCCCACTGAGACAATAGTTTTTATAACATGTCAGGATCAGTTAAAATAAGCTTCTAACCTGTAACTCTCAATCTGAAGACTAGCTCCAGGGAGTTGCATTTATCAGTGGTATAAATATTCATTGGACTCTCTGGTTTAGTGTATCTTATGAAAAATGACATAAATAGATATAAATATATGACATAAATATAATAGTTTATAGTAATGATACAATTGGTATGAACAAGATAATCTAAATATCCTTCAAGATGTTTTCCTTCATAGGATTACATCTTTCCTTTTTAATTATGGCTAAGTGCTCCTAGTTGTGTCCATGTAGGAGTAGCAACACCTGCCATTATGTGAGAGTTGAGCTGAAGAATGGGTAGATCAATATTTGCTTGACAACTCAGGAAAATACTCAACCACAGAAAATGCTGGAGCACAGGAATTCCAAAAAAGGAGTTAACTACAATGTAAAACTTCCCTGCTTCTAATATCAGAAAGAATTCTGAAATTCTGTGCCTATTGCCAGAGCACTGGGACCAAGAAGGTGACATAAAAGATATTTGAAGCCACTGGGATCAGAAAATTACAAAGCTAATTCTGCCACTGTGTTTTGCAGCATCAAAGATGGACTTGACTTTTACTTCTGTAAAGGGTCTATAATAAAAAATTTTTCACATCTCAATATCCATCTTTTTGTTTACAATGTAAACAACTTCACCACCAACAAAAGCTTCTGTTGCTATCCAGAAAGCACATCCAATCAGTTTAATGAACTCCTTCTAGATCTGAGAAAATACCCTTTATAAATAATTTAGCCCTTAGATATAAACTTATTCTATTCTCTGCAGTGAACTGCCTGGTCTAGTAACCATCATCATCTTCAAAAACCCCATATAATGTGAAAAATTTTGAATTAGATTCACTGCCTGAAGCCATTATAATAATAAAATCCTATTTCTCTGTTTTGAAGCCAAGCATCTATATTTCTGCTAGGTAAAGGTATTGAAATTCAATGAAGAGACAGGTAATAAATGAGAGAATTTTCTAAGGTAATAACTACAATTCTCTTTAAAGGTCATCAATAGATGAGAAATTATTATACTCCGTTAATGTTACTTGTAATGTTCTTATTGGGTTCCATTGCAGGTGAAAAGGAAACCTCAGTTGCCACTCATTCTTTTATTAAAGAGAAAACAAATTACCACAGGACTAAGCATTAACAGTGAAAAATGCTCTCTGTTGTGCTGGAGTCTTTTAAAATAAAAGGTAACTACAGAGCCAGTAACTATTTTGTTTTCAAATTTCAGAACTAGACTCTAATTTGATTGATTGTTCCTTCATGTGAAGCAGTAAAAAAGAAACCAACTCAGAAAAGAACTCTGGTTCTGAAACTGTGCTCATACAAACTGTACTCAGAAACTCTTTGTTGTCTCACAACGAGGTTGTAAGATCAAGCAATACAGAGCAGCAGGAAGAAAGTTATGTCTCTGCACAGAAGAGGATATATTTACACTAAAAGGTACACAAAAATTAAAAAAAAATAACAACATTAATAATTTTGCTTTAATTTGCTGTGGCAGCCTTTTTTTATCTACTAATTTATAAATATTTGCACACATTACAAATGAAGCTAGATAAAATGACAAGTGTTATTTTATCATATGGACAAAACTATTCTGTGCTCTATTAGATCTATGGCAACACAAGATGAATCTGTTTCAAGTCCTTTTTTCATCATTGAGACAACACTTTTTCTTCAAAAGCTGAAAGACACATAAAGGTTGTTCAAGGCATATGGGAATTTTCAAGACTCTTAAGTTTAAGATCTTAAATTAGGAAGAATTAGATGTCTCTGGAGAGCATTTTACATCACCCATGTGTTACCAGCCCAATGGCATGATATGGTATCACTTAGAGTGGCATTCTAGAGTTAGACTCAAAGACTGCCCACACCAGAGGTGGTTTCTTTTTGTTTAACAAATGTTGATGTATTTTTTCCATGAACTTAGCCAGATTTTGAAATTATTATATTTCAGTGAAAAAGGAATATCAAGTGACTTAGGAATAAGAGCTACTTAAACTTTGTGGAACTTTATAAGTCCCATGAAGACTTCAGGTAATGAGTTATGATCAGGTACTATTTGTACTACTACTGGTAGCAAATATCTTAGACCAAAATCAAGACATTCTTGGAGGCACAAAGAGAAGGAGGATGGAAAATATTTCTAATTAATTACTAAGACTGTATGAAAGACAAAGAAAACCTAGACTGGCTTCAGGATCTTTTCCATATCTAAATATGTACACATACAGTGCATTTCAGAGTATTAATATGAATATCTACTGCACAGCCTTCATTTCTTAATCTAACATGTTTTGCCCATTGTAATGCTCCTTGCTTTTTTCCCCATCAAATATGCATTTATTGAATGATTTACACACAAACTGAGTGATATTCACATGCATACACGATGTGGGGAGAAAGGCCTCGGCAGTTGGAATGCATGTTTGAAATAAGAAAACAGTGTTACAAAAGGCAAAAACATCATCCCTGTGTTGAACAAATATCCATAACATAGCCCCATACCAGCCACTGTGAGGAAAACTAACTGTATCCCAGCCCAAACCAGCACACCATTTTTCTGTAATAAAGTTTCTCTGCTTGTTTCACCATTTTTTATACCTTAGCTTAAGTGATTGTCAAGTTTAAGCAAAAATATAAAACTGCTTATTGTGACATTTAGCTAATTAGTGCCTTCCGGGGCTCACTGCACTTAATACAGCAAGAGAAGGACTGGTGCCATTTTCATTTTATGTTCTAAGTTCAGACAGACCTCAAGAACATTTAGTACTTCATAATCCAGCAGGCTTTACAGCCTCAATGATAAACTGCCACTTACTTAGGGAAGAGTTTAGTGCAGGTATCTAAATGTGAGGAGTAAAGGTCCTTTTCCTTATATGTGGCTTTTGTAGGTCAACAGTCTTGACTTCCCAAAATGAGTGATAATTCCTTGGCATTACTCTACCTAGATGACCTTTGTCTGTACAACACACTTACACATATTTTGTTTTCACTTTTTAAAGGATGCATATGTTAATGCAGAAGGACCATTGCCTTTTCTCCTACCATTTTCAGCATCACATTGGTGCTGAGTAACCTTTAGATCACATGAATTACTAAGGCTTGGTCAAGTTGGAAAAGACAATGTGTTCCATCAAGCCAGTGATGACAGAAAACATTTCTTCCTACTATTTTTACCTGTCTTGGAACACTGATGAAACTAACATGACCCTGTGATCGCAACCTGGCACCTGAAGTTTCACAGAATATCCTTGAAATGTTTTTTCATTGAAGAAAAGGTATTTCAGATTTCTTTGCGAGTGGAAAGACATTGTCTTTTGGCTTTATGTATTTCTCTTTTTTTTTTTTTTTTTTACCAGTTTGACATCTGCATGACAGAAAATCTCTTCTTACTTCTAGATACACGAAGCTCAGTGTTATCTGCACCTGACTTCTGCACATAGCAGGAGATCCAATTATCTGAAATGGTATCTCAGCAGGAAAGATGGACTAGGATAGGTTTAAGATGTTCCAGGCTTTGAAAAGGCCTTGAATGCCTTATATAATTTAAATATCCCTGCAGCATTTATATTACAGATTTTTAGAGTCCCTTGCGACCAAATCCATTTAACCTACCTGGAGAGCTGTCAGGCAAAAGGAAACTATTCTGCCCAGGAAGTAGGAATGCAAATTGTACCCCTGAAGAAGTTCAAGGAACCACAGTTCCTTGCACAATTGTTCTCAATTCTGTGTTTGCCAGTCTTGACAGAGTCCCATTTAAAGTTATGCTGCTGCTGCTTCCATATAATCTCTCTAAAACAAAACAGTCTTTTGCATCCTTAAAGTAAACTTTAAATAAAAAGAATCAACCCTGCTGATCCTCTTCAGAAATATATAAACTCCTTGGATGCTAGCTCTGAGTTGAAAATGAGTACAACATACTTCCAGCATATTTAAGCTACTGCTTGAAATATTTAATACCCAGGAGGATTATTTTTTCCTCTCCATAGAATATTGCAGACTAAAATCTGTCAATATGTCAAATTTTTACCCTGCAGCAGATGTTCAGCTGTGTGAAAGAAATTTTTCTTTTCCCTGTTATATAAGAAGAAAATTGTATGTATAGAAATGATATGGTCAGAATTGAAACAGTCACAACGACATTATATGCATGTCAAATTATTTTAAGTCTAACACGTTTGTGTACCATCTGTATGAGCTAGTTTATAAAGCATACTCTGTGTATGCCCACTCTTCAAGAAACAGGAAAAACATCTTTATTTTCTTGCAACTTTACTAATGTAACTTTCGTAACACTGCATTTCATTGTTTGGATGTATTTTCATCCCTCATTCTTCTTCTGTATTTATGGGGTTTTTGGTTTTGTTTTGTTTCTAGTACTGTTGGAAGGAGAGAAAAGAAGCACATTGTACCTTAAGTGTTCTGTGGGATTAGTCGTAATGCAGAGCATGACCTAAATATGCTTTGTAAATAAGACAATGCATTTCTTATCGTGCAGCATGTTAAACAGTTTAGCCAAGATTGGAAACATTCACTATAATCTCCAAATTAACCCTCTTGTTATGTTAGAAGGATGTTAAAGGGGAACCTAATTCTCCCTCATTTGAGAAAACTTTTAATACATTACTTCAGGCACGATTACCATGAGTAGGGAAGTTTGCTTGTATTTTCATACCTCCTTGCATAGATATAATGTACACGATGGTGAAAGTGAGAAACTTTCCATCCCAGTGTCCTTTTCCTGTGTTTGTATGACGTGGCTGTAAGCATACTTCCTTTTCTGAGTCTTGCTGTGCCAGCTGCAGATGTTATGCACTTTCCTCCACCCCAAGTTATTCATCACTCTCTATAAATGGGCTCTGTCCTTCGGGCAGCCACTCAAGTTAGCCCAAAGCACTTTCATATGGTGTTTATCCAAACCTGTCTGACTGCCTGAAAATACTCATTTTATTTCTTTTGTTTTTATTTTAGTAGAACTGGGAGCAATCACTGTAGGTGATGCAACTGTTTGCACAGAGAATCTCTATCTAAAAAAGCAGTAAAATAGCCACTTCAGGATTTGTGATTATGTCCTCTAATAAATAAAATTCTCTGTTATTTTTTATTGTTATTCTCTACTAGAGAATTTTTCTTTTAATTACAACCCTTGCTTTCTCTTTCTAAGAAAAGATCTGCTATAGTACCATAATACTTTTATTTTGGAAATAGGAAAAAAAGACAGAGCTCATATCTCTTGGTTATTAAAATTGTCATAATTTCAATCACTTGTTGAAAATACAAATGTTTTCAAAATATTGTACATTGTATTGTATTACTGAGTAGGGAAAAATAATGCTTTCCATATTGTTTTTTTGCAGGGTCTAGTAAGTCACTTTACATTGGGACACTCCATTTTTGCAGCTGGAATCTCAAGATCCTGTATTCTGAGGACATGGAAGGGAAAATCAGCTTTTGAAGTGTAAACTGATCTGAGATGGAGAACAATGGGAAACATGAAGAGCCACATAATGCCATTTTGCATAGTCACTTATCTTAGAATCAAAGATGCTAGTGAGAGGCTTTCACACAACTGAAATCTAAGGGAAGGGCTGCCAGCACTTTTTTGTACTTATTCTGACTGAATTGGAAGATTCCCTTTGGGCCAGAGCTGATGTCATTAACATTCTACTTCCTAAAGAAGGGCACAAAATTTCAGTATTAATTAGTGTGCCATTGATCCAAATGTTTAACTTCTACCTGTAGTTAAAAGCTAATATATTTACAAAGTTGGGGGTGTTTTACTTTCAATATGCAATTTATCTGGCATTGGCAAATGCATTGATTAAATCAAACTAAAGGCTTACAAACATCCTTTCCCACGAGGATAATTGAAAAGTCTAGTGACTTTGCAGATGGTGCAGACAGAGACAATAAGCTATTTTAAATACTCCAGCATGCATGGTAAATTACTCATAAACATTTTTAGTATCCAAATTCATAAACATTTTATACATGAAAATTAAAAACTCTGAGAAAGCAAGCCCATGTTGGCAATATGGCAGACGTGGCTAAGTGAAATGGATGGTTGTGTATAAGAGTAACAGAACGAGTTGAGAGTAGTCAGTGCAAACACTGAACTGAATATTATCGGACAAATGCATTATTCAGCAACTATTTCAAAGCCATCACCCTGACCATCTGGATGCTACAACACAGAGGTGAAAGCAGAGTAAGTATATTACTATCCAAGGCCTTTTCTAAACACAAATTCCAGAATGTATTTTCCCATTCTTTTAACTGAAATCCCTCCATTAAAAAGAAAAAAACAAACAAGAAATCTTTTTCTGGGAAGAATACAGCAATACAGAGTTCATTGATTCACTGTGAAAACATAAATTCCCATTGAATTATCTTCCATATCGTCAAGTTCTCTGAACTAATCCCTTATCCACAACAAACATTATAAGAAATTTTCAGGTTTTCTTCTTCTGAATTCTCAAAAATAATGGAAGCTCTCAAGTAAGGTAAGCTCTCTTTGATTTTAATTTTGCCTGGTAGGGTACCATCTGCACTGAGTGAATAACACAATTTTCTGTCAAGTTTGTATTGCATGCAATTGCCAATGTATGTTAGAGCTCTGCAGGGTGAGTTTCACTATCAAGAAGGATTTTATTTCTCTGTACTGGTGCAGAAATCATTTTCATTTTTCTGCAGTCACATTCTTGCTGTGTACTTTACCTCTACAAACCTATACCAATGCCAAAAAAGAGAAAATAATTTGGTTCACCATTCCACCATTCCAAGACCACACTTGACCCTATCAGTCAAAAAGATTGTGAGACACAGGTGACAACACTACATCAACTTGCCTAATGACCATTCGCTTTACATGACTTAAAATACCAGCCAGGGAATTTATTCTGACCTTGGTTGTAGACATGCCAAAGATTATGACTGCAATGCTTTTTTTCAAATCATGTGATTGTGGCTTTTTTGCCAAGCCATAAGTTTGAATTTCCATCTTAAACAGTAGAGAGCTCTAAATTTCTTCTTTACCAAATAATTTCATTAACAATCCGCCTTTCACTGATGAGTGTGTGTCAACACAAGTTACACTAGAGTCAGATGATTATAAAACCAAGTGTTTTCCAAAACTTAGACCTCCAAGCTCCAGGGCACAAAAAATATTTTAAATTTTCTTCTAGTTACTGCATTAAAATTACGTGCCTTGCAATTTAACTTACATTAATTATAAACTTCAACACTGAAAACTTTAAAAAACCCCAGCTATCTGCTGCCTGCAGAGAAAAGAAACCATAATGACTTCGAGCTTACTAGTGTCTGAGTAATAATGATTTCAAAGTTGTGGACTGACAGATCAGCAGAAAAAAAAAGAACTATTACAGATCAGACAGATGAGATCACCTTATTCTCAGGATTTGTTGAAATCGTGTTAACAACATGCATTTGTTTAAATAGCTTGAAAAGAGTTATAATGTTGATTTGTCTTTATGGGGACATATTTTGAGATGAGCTCTTGTCTAGATTTCTTTGAATTGTCATCATTTAAAAACAGACCACAATGGGAAGAGAAATGTGGCAGGTAATTAAATGGTATTTATTCCAAATAAAAGTTGCCCCAGGAAGAATACACACCCCGAAACAAGAGAGTGTTTAATAACTGCACCTGTTTTCATCCCAGGGAAATGAGTCACTGTCTGAACAGTACCATCACCTGGTGAGAAAGTTAGGTCATCTGGAGTTTAGTCTTGTCTGTATTGCCTAAAATTCAACTGCAACATTTGTGCATTATACGGCTTTCCTGAGACATATAAAATCAATCTAGTGAAAATACTGTTTTAAATCCTGTGCTTGATACACAGATTCAGAAAAAAAAATAGTATATACTACTGGAGCAAAGCTGTTCATTGCCACTTCATTCAGAAACATAGATTGGAAGAGACCAAAGCTGGACTGCTTGTGATACTGCCACCATCCTTTAGTTTAAATTCTTTCTTCCTCCCTCATTTTTCCTGAAAAAAGGTAGCTACTATTATATACACAACGCCTTACCAGAGTCTTGTACAAAATTCATAGTATGCTGTTCTGCACCAAACACATCATTTCTGATACTCCCAAGTACAAAATTAATCTTTTCCTACAGCCACATCATGCTGGTTGCTCAGGGACATTTTGTGACTGATTCATGTACCCACATCTTTCTTTCACTCTGTCACTTTTGGCTGACCAGCTCCCAGGTTATAGCAGAAATTCCTTTCCTCCTCAGTATATGATCTTTCACTTTCATACTATTATATTTGATCCATTTGCACTACTGCACTTCTTTAGGTCATACCGTTCTTTCTTCTTTTTCATCTCACATTTTACCATTAGCTGATCATCCTCACTGCAACACTGTCCTTGTATTTGGCAGTAGATTTCTCTTCTCACAAGACAGCTCCTTTGTGACAGGAAAGAAAAAGGAGAGGGGACCAGGAGCAATACAAGGGGGATGGTTCCACTTTCTTTCTTTCATCCCTGTGAAACTCCTACCAGTCCCATGCTGCTGAGATCCCTCAAGGCTGTGCCTAGATGGCCTGCTGCACCTAACTATTGACTGCTGTTGGGAAGAGATGGCCTAAGACAAGGACCTTGCTATATACTGTCCCTGCCACTCAGAGCAAGCACTGAGCAAGCTTTATCAGCTCCAGCAAAACTCCCCATGTTCCTTTTTGGAAAAACCTTACCCTGTCCTGTTTGGTTACACGGAGAAATGAAAGGGAAGACTGGGGGCAAGGAAATCCCATGATATCTGACGGCACGGACAGTCAATTTCCTTCCCAGGAGTAATTACTTCCTTCCCAGAGTAATTTCCTTCACTTTAACTTCTGTCAATCACAAACTCAATAACTGGGTTTATAAAGGCAGAGCAATATTTCTTCCTGGGACTGGAAGGATATGTTAATGTAAAGAGAAGCTTCTGGTTTAAGACATCTAGAAGTGTGGTTTTGAGGAATACGAAGACCTGTCAAGGATTAAGTATCTGATTCCTTACAACTGAAGGACGGCAAATTATTTTTTTCTTCTTTTTTTTTTTTTCGGGGAGAGTTTAGGATTTTTTTGGTTGGTTGGTTGGTTTGGTTTAATTTTTTTGTTTTGGACCTTTCACTGCTCATAAAATATCTTGGTGAATATTAAAAGATGTCAACTCTCTTTCTGAAGCAGAACTTTCAGAAGTTCTGCTTCTGAAAATATGCAGTTGTTCATGATTTTTAAAAATCTCATTTTTCACTGTGATGGACAAATATTTAGCCATGTTTTCTAAGCTTTGTCAGATCACTCTTGAGCACTGGCTAAGCAATTGTTCACATCCAAAATAAAAGCTCTTAAGGATAATTCCAGATTTTTTTTTTCACATCAACACTGCAATATCTATGGGTTGTCTATTGACACCAAGAATTTCCCGCAATCTTGTACCCCAAGAAAATTATTTGCCACCTTTAGGAAAATCGAATGTATTCCCAGTGCACCTTCCCTTTCACCCTCCCATATACACAAGGTACATATTCATTGTATGCATGGCATATTCATATAACTGTGTATGTCATGCAGATGCTGTTGATAAGCCATCTATATACATGTGTGTATGCCATGCATCTACACACCATATATACCTAGTGCTGCCTCTCATGCACTCACTGTGCTTGCATGGTCTTGGGAACAGGCAAAGAAAAAAAAATTAGGAAAATCTTAGACATTGCAGGAAGTTCCATACTATGTTCCATATGTTATTGTGGTAGTTTGTTATCACAATTGTCCCTGTGGACATTTAAATAATTTTTTGTGCCTGTTTTAAGAGTTTATCTTTGCTAGCAGCCCAGAGATCTATTACATTCACCTCTATCTCTCCAATTTATTAACTGTTTCAAACAACTGCATGATAACTGAGTCACACTTTTCCTCAGAGGAGCAGGATTGGCATGATTACATCAGGTTACACTTGCTTACCTTACTCTTTAATTAGTCTTTTCAGGGCATTCCCCTGAGCAAAATTACAATTTGCCAAGGTGTAATTTGCAGGATTTTCCCTGGGTCCTGTTTCAGTCGGAGGAAGCAAATAAGTGACTTTCCTATTTCAAGCACAGTTACCATTTTAAGGATAAATTTCTTTTCATTAACTCTGCTATTTCACACTTAATTCAGGCCTCTCAAATGAATATTTTGCTGTCCTAGTTGCTGAGTTGCTCCATAACTTCCTCCTCTGAGACTTCAATCTCTGTCAAGACCATGCTGTTATTTCCATTTAAAAAGTGTCCTTGGAATAGGAATTTCCCCAATGGCTTCTACAACAGGGACTGAAAGAAATGTTTCCATCGGCTGATGAGATACTTCACTCACTTTTTTTAATTGCTCACCATGTCACGATTCCTCTCGGTGATCTAGGGTGTCTTCAGCCATGCATACAGATGCCTTGCTCCTGATGTGTTTTAAGTGGATGCCACTTTTTCCTTCCCATCCTTAACTCTGCATCTCTGACTTAATCATAAAAATCATTTAGGTTGGAAAATACCTCTAAGATCATAAAGTGCAACCCTTAACCCAGAACTGCCATGCTCACCACTAAACAGTACCCCCAAGAGACATGTCCATGTATTTGTTCAGCACTTCCAGGGATGGTGATTCCTCCACTTTCCTAAGTAGCCTGGTCCAAAGCCTGAACACCCTTTCAGTGAAGAAGTATTTTCTAATATCCAATCTAAACCTCCCATAGTGCAACTTGAGGCCATTTCCTCTTCTCCTGTTGCTTGTTACCTGGGAGAAGAGAACAGTCCCCTCCTCATTACAATTTCCTTCCAGGCTAAGCCAAATGAGCCCTGGGGAACACCACCTGTGACCGGCCACCAGCCTGACTGGACTGAACTCCAGTCACCACCATTCTCTGGGCCAGCCATCCAGCCAGTTTTTTAACCCAGTGAACAGTTCACCTGTCCAAGCCATAAGCAGACAGCTTCTCCAAGAGGGCTTTACTCAAGCACATGTAGATGACATTCCCAGGCTTTCCTTCTCCCAGCTAAATGGTGCAACTTGTAATAGAAGTTCAGGTTGGTCAAGCAGGACTTGCTCTTCCCAGTCCATGCTGGCTGGGCTGATCCCCTGGCTGCCCTGCTCCTGCTGTGGGATCTCACTTAGGACAATCTGCTCCATGACCTTCCCTGGCACTCAGGACAGGCTGACAGACCTGTGGTTCCCCAAATCCTCCTTCCAACACAAATAATCACTCAGTCATTGCAGATGTAGCAGTCAGCCAAGTCAGTGTGGACTAAAGGAATGGTTGTCCATGCAGACCTGCTGAGCCAGACTATTCACAGTCTGAAAACTTTCTTCAAAATAAGGATTTATGCTAAGGCAGATGTTATGTACTTGTTAACCAAAGGGCTCAGAAAGGGGCTCCAATGGGACATAATGCATGTTAAATTTATATTTTCAGAACATTTTTGTTTCTTCAATATCTTAGTATAAAATTCAGACACTTTATTTAATAGCATATTTTCAATTAAGGTCTCAGAAAAAAATTGAGTAGAGAGCACAGAATTTGACTCAATAATTGAAATTTATCTAAAATTCTGTTGCTGACAAGCAAAACCTTGAGGGACAACATAATACAGAGCAATGAAGTCATTACTCTGAATTTATCTGTGCATTCCAGGAGACCATGTCATGAAAATAGTTTAGTTTCACTTCCATAAAACCAAATCAAATTTTCTCTGGGATGTTTTTGTTATTTTCTTTTTTCTTTTTTTTCTTTTTTAGCTTTGAGTTTTACACAGTAGTTCTAGGAAAAAAAATATGATTAATATCTTAAATATTGGGGAAATTCTATCTCTCTTTTAAACTGTAATTTAACCTCCTTGCTAACAGGCACTCACAGTCTTCAAACTAGTCAAATCTTCAGGTAAGATGAAAAGATCAATATCTAAGCCATAACTAAGGCCGGGGTTTTCCTGAATGTATCTAGATAGTAATAAGTATCAAGTTCCTTTTGCTCCATTTTTAGACACAGAACAATTGGGTTACTGCAACATACAGTACGTGGAATTAAATCTTTAACTAGTTTGGAGAATTTAATTGTCTTTCTTAGGAGTGTTTTGAAAGGAGACACAAGGATCCCTCAAGGTTGTTCAGGAGATATTAGATAGATTTTTCTAAGAGCCTGAGCATTTCTTTATATGCTTAATAAAATGGGCATATCTTTCTTCTCCACTATTCAAAATTATCAGTAAATCATGTCACAATTAATTGTTCAGAATTTCCCTTACATTAGGAATGCCTCTTGTGAATTATTGCTCAATTGCATTGGACAATGCAAAATCATGGTGAAGGTATGGTATAGCTTCCATAATTTATTTGGGGGGAGAAGGAACTTCTCAGAAGGGTTGAATAGACATACTACTGATGGTTCCTTTAGCCTTCCAAAACCCAGTTGTTGCTACTCCTAGATAACAATACATTGATGGATTCCCACAATTTGCCATCATCCATTAAAATGTGGTTTTATGCAGAACTTGGGCTCCAACACTGTGAGTTCAAGTGTTTTACTCCTGAAGCAATGCTCTTATATCCTGTCACCTTAAAAACATGACAAAAGTAAAAAGTCTTATGAAGTGTCAAATGTGACTTAGGAAGGTACCTAGTTACAAGTGCCATTTAGTAGTGTTACAGTACTGCAGGCAAAAATCCAATACAACTGGAAATACAATTTGCAGACTGATAGTCTGTATGTGTGTGCCTTTGCATGTGCACAAAGAACACTAAAGCATCCACTCCTGTATGCAGTCCACCCCTAAACAAATCCCTACTCTACTAAAAACTCTGCAGACCCAGTGCAGGTAATTTTAAATTTCTCCCTGTCAAATGCAGGTATGCAAGGATCAAAATTAAATCTGTTGCAATAGTGAAACATAATTCACATTTCAATCATATGAAGGGGAAGAAAGTATCTTGTCTGTCTTGGAGTATGGCATGAAAGAGAGCAATAATTTCAGAAGAGAAAGAAATATGGGTAATTCAGTGAGTTATTGAGGCAAGTGTTATTAACTTCACATGAAGTGTGGCACAGCAACTGCTTTCAGGACTGCTCTGGCATGTCTGTGAAGTTTTTTTGCATAATGTAGTTATTAGCTATTTCTCTAAGCTACTTACGTTTAATAAACACGCAGGATTTGCCTCTTCATTGTCATTAGAGTCAGAAAAAATACGTTCTCCTATAATTTAGAATTTTATTGATTATAATGCACCTACACAGCTATGTCAAACTTAGGTCAATCATCAAAACTTTTATCCAGCAATTTTTAACACCGGGAAACTTTGGGTACAAATTACTATATGACAGACAATAATTACTAATCCATGTCAGATAGCAGGGTGAGGAAAATTCCCAGAATGATTACAGGTGAAAATAAAATGTGGGTAGATTTCAGGAGAACTCTTTTGTATGCTTTTGTGAAGAAAATCAATGAACTTTATTTTTGTAAAGGAATTTTCACAAAAAACCCTCTATTTCTGATTTTGTTCAAATGAAAGCCTAATGAGTAACCTATATGAAGCCTTTAACTGAGAAAGTCACAGATGCTTTGGGAAGTTCTCCTGGTGTACTGCCACGAGCTGTGATGACTGCTTCTTTTGAAGCTTCTGGAAGTCTTTATCCCTGAGTATTTTTAGTCCTGGATTGGTCCAGTCTCTGGCTGCTGCTATTGTTCATCCCACAATAATAACAATAGCACTTGGCAGTGATATGTGACGGTAAGGTGTTTTAGTGCTGCTATACATACTTCAATTAATTTTCAAAACAGCTTTTTAAGTATTATTAGCCACTTTTTACTCCTTTTTTTCAAAATAAGAAGATGAGATGCAACACACTGATGTCCCACGTCCAAAGTTTATTGTCAGCTAAGTACTAAAACTCTCCAGTTGCTGGCTATCTATTGGGCTTTGTTTAGGCTATGAGACCTGGTTTGTTACACCTGCAAAAACTTTTGTGCAGAGATTTACTTTTTCTTAGAAGTCTCACCTGGAAATTTGCTGTGGAAGGTACTGCACAGAATTCAACACTGAAATGATTTTCAGGGTTTAAAAGTTCTTCATCCAAAATGTCAAACTAGTCTACGTGCATTAAGATATGCAAGTTTGCATCTTATTGGTTGTCCTGGTTTAGGGCGAATCTGGGAGAGAAATTTAGGATATGAGCATCATAAAGTCACCCCAGGACATTGGTAAAGACTGCATTCCAGCAGAAGCCAAAATTTCCCTCTCACTCCATATTTTGAACCTGCATTTAGAGCTACAGGTAAAATGCCCTGCAACTCAAAACATGAACTAGGCTGCCAACACATTTAACTGTTGTGTGTTTGCAGGACCCTGATAGAGGGACCAGGCCTTTGCAGGAATTGTGAAACCACCAGGATTACAAAGCCAAACTCAGGTCTCAGAAACTGCTGATGAAGTTGGTTTTGTTTGAACCTATTTACCCCTTACCTCACCTCCCCTATCCTGCATTGATTTTTGTTTTCTTTTGGGTTTCTTGAAACCCTTCTTCTCTCTAAAAACAGACAGAAAAGGTTAAAGATTAATTTCATTTCACATTAAATTGCATAACTCTGGAACAGCAAGAGATTTATGTTTTATTTCCATATTTCTTTACACTTACCAGCAAATAAAATATTGTCAGGAAATATTTTGCATTCAGCAATGTACAGACATAGAACAGCAATGAAAGTGAAGTCTATGAGTAGATTCAGGACCTAAATGGGAAGGAGTCATATCACTTACTAAAAAAAAGAAAGTCCCAGATTTTCAATAAATAAAAAAATGTTGTGATCTCTTAAAATATATTTTAAAATTAAAATTCTGATCTATTTTTAAAGAAATTAAGCAGTAGCAATTATATCACAAACTGGCAACAAGTGTTTTCTGAAATCAATTTTGCCATTCCTTGGGAGCAGTATATTCTCCATTTCCCACACAGCTTGAGCTATGAGGAACACCAGCAGAACATAAGGATCTATGCCATAATTAACAAGTCTATAAAACAAATATTCAATAATTTTTAAGGTAAGCATATTGCAGTTTTGACCTTATTCCCACCTGCTGTTCAATGACATCCCTTGATTGATCATCTAATGTACATAGGAATAGAATCTCAAATGAAGGATTAAGATAAAATTACTCCCTCAGGAAACATAATCCTAGTCAATATTTTATAAAACCTCGACTTAGGTGATCATTTCATTTGCGTTCCTTTTCATAAAAGAAGATTTACACGGCCTGTGATGGCACTAACCTTTTCCTTGGACGGGCAGCACATCTCATATATTTACGTAATTATCTGATAGATCTCTTGAAATTACCACCAGGGAAAAAAGCATGAAAACATGTCAAAAATATTTAAAGGGACCATTACATGCACTTATCTGTCCCCACCCTGTTTTCATTTCTCTATTGATACAGTGTCACAGCCATATCAAAATCTTTGCTCATTGCTTGGGACAAAAAACACTTCTCATTATTTTTTTACATTATAAAAGCAGAAGAAACTCATTCCCATGGCAAATTAAAGATTTCCTGCACAAAAACTATTACGATCACTTTGAAACTACCTAGTCAGATTTTGGTCCACTCTTATTCAAATCTTACTTTGTCCTTTCTTTTCCTCCTCATAATGAGGTTAGCTATTCCCTCTTGAGCTGGATTAACTCTTGCACAAAAGGCAGCAGGAGAGGACAGAGGTGGCCAGAGCTTAAATGACATCTAAGTGGAACATTGGTCAAGTGCTGGCCCTCTGCACACAGTTAATTTAATGCATTAAAATGTATATTATATAACTGGAAATAGAGAGTACAAAAGAAATCTTCTGGCCATGTGACTTCATACACTGTGGTTTTTCTTGCAAATGTAGCTACTTATAAAGATCACAGCCTGTTCATTTGGTTTTTTTCTTCCTTTTATCTTCTGCTACTGCTTCCTGTTAAGAGTAATCAATGTCACACTAGAGAGCAGATGTGATGGAAAACAATTAATAGAATTTAAAACATAGAGAAAAGTAATTAGGTGAATTGTCTCCACTTAGATTATCAAAAGGAGCTTTGAAAATCCAGCTCTTTGATTTCCTGCACTTTGTTTCAGACCTTTTAAATAAAGTTTCAGATGTGCTGTGGGGCCAAGGTTTTTGGTATTTTCAGGGCAAACTTTGGAAAACAAAGGCTGTGTGTGCATATAACATGTATGAACAGTACAAAAACTGCTATTATTAAGTGTAAAGGTTGAAAAGGAAAGATAATTAATAGAAGTAAATTAAGTTTTTCAAAGAAAATTAACATCACCACATCATCATCAAGAAATTCAGAAGCTCAATTTATTGTGTGTTTTAAATATGAAAGCTGGTTTATTGCTTTGAAACAGCAGTGATTCATAAAAAGATCTATCTGGACATAAAAAGATGGTTGATTTAACTATTATTTTCAGTGAATAGGAAGAGAAAAACATTTTCCATGTATAGTGGCAATGTAATAATAGTAAATTTATTTTATAATTTTATTTTGAAAGGCCAGACCAAAATCATGTAGCTGGTTCCTAACCCTTTGGGTTCATTTAGATTAAACAAATACATTTCAGTGCCCTGTTGTCAAATTGCCTTTATCTTGACACATGAGGGTTTTTTTTTTCCATCTTGTTTTCTCCCTCTCTGTCCTGCTGAGGAAGGAGAGAGATAGAACAGCTCGGTGGGCACCTGGCACTCAGCCAGGACCAACCCACCACACGGCCTTAGGTAACACAGACTTTGTGACAGTGATTCATGGCTTGAAACTGAGCTCCACCTGCACTTTCAGAGACTTCCCCAGCCAAGGTGAAAGGTGAGGCTTAACAGCTGTATCCTCTTTGCTTTCTAAAGTCCATCCAAAGCTGTCCAAAGGACAGCAAAATCCTCACACTAATAAGATTGTGACAGACAGAGGCTTCCATATGTTCCAGTATCAATGAACTCATTGAGCAACTGTCCTTAGTGTTGTCATGTGGGTGCTGAGCTAATGAAATGAAGAACAGTTGTGTGGCTCTCCCTAAAATACTCTAATCTCAGCATTCACCCTCTGGCACTCTCAGCTCCCCGTTTGACAGAAGCTGTCACTGCATTCTGCAGCTCCTCTAAGAGGTAGAGAAGTCCTGTTTATGGTTCATAAAATAGGCACATGCTTCTCTGCACATACTTCAATGACAGCCATTAGTGATTTAGTCATTTGAATTGGTTCTCTGACCTTCAGAGGTCATAGAGAATATATTAAGTAAATTGAATTCACATTTGATCTTCTATTGCTCTTTTTATACAGAAAAAAAAAAATCAAAGCAGAAAATAAATTTTAAAAAAACCACAAAGCCCAAAACTTTCATTTTTATTACAGGTATTGGTGATTTAAGCTTTTTTCCCATAATTGCATAATAAAAAGAGACTATAGTAGTTCCATATAACAAAAGAGTAATACTTCTTTCAGGACTTTAGAATCCATTTGCAGACAAGCATTGAAAATGAAGCAAGTTAATATTTTTTTCAGGGTATGCAGGTAGCCACAAGATTTTGCCATTAATAATTCTAAGGGCAGTAAGAATGCAGTCCCACGCAGATAGTTGAAAATGTCAGTAAAGCTCTGCCGGTTTTTAAGTCTAATTTATAGTAAAATCATTAGCAGTGCTGGAGAGCTTGGGAGAAGCAGGTATTTCACATTCTTTATTCTAGCATATAGCAAGAAGGGTTGCTTGTTTTTTTATTTTCAAAGCAGCAGCACACAGAGCACTGGTTATTACAGCCAACAGGGCTGATATATGTTTTGTAACACTCTTTAGGGGTCACTGGTTCAGATCAAATTCCTCTTAGGGGACATGGACCTGTGGTCAAGCCTGAGAACTGCTCCATCCAACTAGTGAACTAGGGACTATTAAGAAGAAAAAATCAGAACACTGACCTTTCTCTGGACAGACTCTGCTATCTAATTTCTCCTACTTTTCTAAATACTGTGTCAAACACCTGGCTGAAAGGGCCCATTGCACAAAAAGCTTGTCAGCGTGTTGGTGCATCCTTGAAATGTGTATGTAAGAAAACAAACTGGAGTGAAATGGTCTGCAGGTGAATAGTGATTGAGGTATTAAATAGGTTCCTGGAGGCTATTGTAAAGAAAGTATAGATGGTGCATAGAGGATTTTGTTCTATGTTCAGGACAGTTGTAAAGAAATGCTGATAGACCAAACAGTCAATCTAAAATCTAACCTCTCTTACCTTTTGTTTTACGTGGCATGATAAAGCTAGGGTGGAATATGTGCTGCAGGAGAAGGCAGTGTTAGAGACCCAAAGGATTAGTTTAGAAAAATCTTGTGGAAATGGGCTTTTCCTGACAGATTTTCATATTTTCTTTTTTTCCTTCTCAAAACTGGTCTGAATTGCACACTGATTATCCCTTCACCTTTTAGAGGTTTGCATCCATTATCAAGATTATGACTGTGGGGTTTGCATGAGTGCAGACCACTCTGCTAGGGGGTTAAGAAGTGAAAGAATCAGTGTGTGGAAGTGACCTATTTTCTTGTTATTGTTTCAGAACTCCGCCAGCTGTCATGGCCCCAGGTCAGCCACACCACAGAAAACCTTTTCATTCAATGTCCCTGGCTGTGATATTTCAGAGGAGAAAGAGAGAGATTTCAACACCTTTGTGCTGCTTTGAAGCTTCTCTAATCATAGAATCATAGAATGATTTAGGTGGGAAAAGATCTTTCAGGTCAAGTCCAACCATAAACCCAGAACTGTGAAGTCCACCAATAAACCCTGTCAATAAGTGTCATCTTAGAGTACTTTGAATAGGAAAACAGGTAAGAGCAAAATAGTCTTCAGAAATCTGTGTATCAGTACCTTTAATTAAAAAGCTACATTTTGACCACACAGGAAAAAAAATCACTCACAGAAAGATCTTATCCCAATTCCTTAAGCACTTTTTAAACAAAGATTTTTTATCCACAAAGTTCTTTAATTGTGTTCAATTTTGTCCCCTGCCTTGGATTTTTAATTAATCTGGAAAATGATGAACTCAGTCTGAAAATTGATGTCACACACAAAAGCAGCATCCTTCCCTGGGAGAGGAGGATTCTTCACCTACCACGAGCCACCCTGCATCATGGATTCCTGCACAGCAAATATACCACTAGCATCAGACAAGAAGATTATTCTTTCTCTTTCAAAGGATGCCCTAAGACTGACTAGAACCAGAGTGACAAAAGAATTGGAATCCAAAAGGGACAATATCTGATAATCTAATGCTTTCCACGCAACCCACAGATTTCCACCTATTTGGCAACTGATTAGTTTTCTGACAGATTATAAGATTGAGAAGTGAGACTTATTTGTCAGACTTGATGTTCTCCTTAGACCTGTCTGTTCTCAAGATGTAGGGGACAAATAATCCACCCTATGGGCTTTGCCAGGTCCCAGGTGACTGCATGGAGGAGTAGGAAATTGCCTTTCCTTTCACTGAAGTGAGATTGAGAACCCTTTTTCCCACAGAAGCCATACTGTATTTAGTCTCCTGTAGCATCTACTTCCAGTCCCTGAGTTTTCATGGAAAGGGTTGCTGTGTAGGAGAGGACGCACTATACAATAACAGAGGATGTTCTTGGTGACCTGAAAGAGAATGATTGTGTTCAGGGCAGCTTCTTATTTCATTAGACCTCCCTGATGCTCTGCTTCCTGGTACAAGTGGTGATAGTACAGAGCTCTGTGCATGGAAGCCAGGGGTACAAAACAAATCCTTCCAGGAAAGTGTAAATTAAAATTAATTCAGAATGGCACCAGAATAAGAGGAGAAACACATGTGAGCATCCATCACATAAGACTGTTGTTTGTACTCAGAGGGTTGTTAATTGCTTTGTTGAATACCTGAAGGAAAGCCCTGTCTCTACATGATATAAATTGTGCAGCTGAACAAAGCATACCCAGTGGTCTAAATCTATAAGGAACTTAGTGAACAATGATCTGAGAGAAGGAAAAGACATGACGAATGAGATTTTAAATATACAGTCGTATAATTGTAATTTATTTTCTTTGGTAAATGTTAGCACAGAAATGAATGCTGAAAACTCAGGAGGTAATTGGTAAACCTTTTCATATTTAAGTGGTGTTATTAGTTCAGATTGATGTGTGAGTGAAAGGGAGCTTTATACAAAGCTGCAGGTGAACAAGAAGATTCTCTTGCCTAGCAGCAGAACCCACATGCAAGGAGAGGAGTTGTATTCCTCTGTACAAGTCCCACTGCACTCATCTGGCAGGTGTGTGACCCTCAGGCACCAGTCAGCAGGTGGTGACAGCACAGCCCCTAGTGTGGGCCAGGACACGGGCATTTGCTGCAGGGACGTGTCCCTCTCCCACTGCTGCCAAAGGGATGTGGAGGACACCATCCTGCTCAGCTGTTGGAAGCACAGTCTGAGAGATTGGCCCACTGGTCTTGGAGCTTTAGCCCAGGTGCTCAGACATAACCTGGGACACAGGGCAACCTTGTTCCCCCCGTGTTAATTTCCAGCTGGGAAATCATGCAAAGCAGAACAGACCCAATACAGGGAGAAAAGTGAAAGCCCATCATGAATATTGTAGACAAGCAATTGAGCAATTCAGCAGCAATATGCAAGATTTGCGGCAATCGTCCCTGAATCTCAGTCTTGTCTCTTGGTAAAAAAATATCTTCAGAGGTTTTCTCTCAGTCTACTTGATGAGTCTATCATCAAAATAAGCACTCAGCCACTAGTGTTTCCAGGTGCTGTCTACTCAAGGTTTCCCAAACAAACACACTGAAATAGAAAATCCCTCTGCAGTCTCATTTTTAGTTGCAGATTTCTACCTGCTCTTTCCTTGCCATCTCTACACAGAAAAGTCAGAAAACAGATGAGCAGTTGGGGAACTGGACTTGGACGACATCTGAGTGTGAAGGAGATTCCAGAGACCATTGCCTTGGGTGACATCTACAACTTTACCTAAGGCAGACTCCTGTATTGAAAATATGCTGATACATAAACACATAATGTTCTGCTGACAAAAACAGATCTTATATCTTTCTTCAAGGAAATACTGAAATAATTTCACCTGTGTTAGGTCAATATCAGGCATAAAAGGGGAAGTCTAACTGAAAAGCTCGTAATGCCTGGAAATGTACATGACTTTAGCTATAAATGCTCTTTAGTGATCACTTTTCTGAAGAAATCAGCAACAGGAGTGTTCCCTAGGCACAAAACCAGAGCTAAATACCAAAATCGTTTGCTGTAGGAGCACCTTGCTGCGCAGCAGCTTTGGCTCAAGTACATTCCCGGACATCCTCCAGGCAGTGGAAAACGAGTATAAACCTGGCACCGGAGGGGAGCAGAGGGGGACGGAGGGGCGCAGCTGTCCTGGAGCCTGGGCCCGCAGTGTGCGGTGCCCACGGGGTGCGGTACGGGCAGGGTGCGGTACTGGCAGTGTGCGGTGCCCGCAGGGTGCGGTGCCCGCAGGGTGCGGTACGGGCAGGGTGCGGTACTGGCAGTGTGCGGTGCCCGCAGGGTGCGGTGCAGGCAGGGTGCGGTGCAGGCAGGGTGCGGTGCAGGCAGGGTGCGGTGCCCGCAGGGTGCCCGCAGGATGCGGCGCCCGCAGGGTGCGGTGCTGGCACTGTGCGGTGCTCGCAGGGTGAGGTGCCCGCAGGATGCGGTGCCGGCAGGGTGCGGTACTGGCAGTGTGCGGTGCAGGCAGGGTGCGGTGCCGGCAGGGTGCGGTACTGGCAGTGTGCGGTGCAGGCAGGGTGCGGTGCCGGCAGGGTGCGGTACTGGCAGTGTGCGGTGCTCGCAGGATGCGGTGCCCGCAGGGTGCGGTGCCCGCAGGCTGCGGTGCCGGCAGGGTGCGGTACTGGCAGGGTGCGGTGCAGGCAGGGTGCGGTACTGGCAGGGTGTGGTGCAGGCAGGGTGCGGTACTGGCAGGGTGCTGTGCCCGCAGGATGCGGTGCAGGCAGGGTGCGGTACTGGCAGTGTGCGGTGCCCGCAGGGTGCCCGCGGTGCGGCAGGGTGCAGGCCCGCGTGTGCGGGGCAGGCAGGGTGCGGGCCCGCAGTGTGCGGTACTGGCAGGGTGCGGTACCGGCAGGGTGCGGTGCAGGCAGGGTGCGGTGCCCGCAGGATGCGGCGCCCGCAGGGTGCGGTACTGGCAGTGTGCGGTGCCGCTGCTGCTGCAGGCAGCAGTTGCCTGGCAACTCCCGGCTCCAGCCTCATCCTGAGCTGCTCTGCCTCTCCCACCCACCCGCTGCATTTTAAGCAGAAAACAATTCTTGCCTTATCGACAGCAGAGCCCGTTAAAGATTCCCAGTAAACAAAAACTCAGACAGACTAAATCAAGTGCGGGGAAAAGTCAGGCTAAGACTCACTGCTCTTCTCCGACACCCATGCCTTCCCTTTGGAGACACTGCCATTTGAAGCGGGGCTTAGTGCTGGAGCAGGGGCTTAGTGCACGGTGCTGGCATTTTCTCTTGGAGCCAGGGGTTTGTGGGCCAGCTGACTAATTAGAGCCGCAGCACAAGCAAGGAGCTGTCCTGAAATAACAGGCAGGGTGGATAAGCATGCACTTGGGATTTAGAGTTAATATCCACTGGAAGAAATTAAATCTTGTTTGAGTGAGTGGGTAGCCAGATCATGATGGGAAGGGGGGAATTTGGCATATGAGAACAGTCTGGTGAATCATGCTGAGAAATTAATAGATTTTTTAAAAGTACTCCACCACAAAAAAGGGCTAAACACCTTCCTCTGATGAAATAGGGAGAAAACTGCTGTTAAAAATCTGACACAGAGAAAAAGAATGCTTAACATCTAGGAGGAAGGCTGTGAAACTATGATATAATAGCTCCACTGAATGTTATATAAAGATTTACTATCTGCTAGGCATGAAGCTGGGTGATTTAATACAAACTTCAGTTCCATGTGATAGCTAGCAGATAATGACATATCCTGAGGTACAAGCATTTGAAACCTTTTTCAAATCACTCATGGACCATCTGCATGCTCGTCTCTCTGATGCATGCCCTGAGTTTGCCATATTGCAGTTAGCCGACTTTTTGCCTTTTATTCCTTTTTCCTCATTCTGCTTTACTAAAAGGAGAGACCAGATTACTTTCATGAATTTAGACTTTTAGAGTGATTTAAAAAGTTTTAGAAGGAGTGACTTTCTCACAATTTTTTTCAAAAATATCTTCCTTGGTAGGTGCACACTCAAAAACTTCCCTGCCCCCCCAAAACAAAAACCTCAGAGTAAAACAATAAACCAACCAAGCAAACAAACAAAAAAAAACCCCTTTTCCTATGCAAGTACCTTGGGGACCAAATTTTTTGGTTATCAGATTTTGAAAATAAATTAATTGAGTTCCCAGAGCCCAAGGGGAAATACCATGGCAGAGAGAGGCAGAAGATTAGGTGCCAGTACCCAGCAGCATTATGCATTGCAGTTTCTCATCCACAGAAGGACCTGGACCCTGTACTAGTGTGACAGCTGGATAGTGTAATACTCAAGTCTATTCTCCAGGAGACCAACTTCTTAGTGCTCTGCATAAACTTTCATCACATACTTTTTCATTGAGTAGAAGGTTATGTTCTGCTGAGGTTCAGAAGCAGAAGTATTGGGCAATCCCTATCAGATGGAGCTGCTGCTGCATTCTGCCAAAGTCTGGCCCTGTTTGCAGCCTTAGTGAACTGTGGGTTCCTGGAAGCTGCTTTCATTAAATCCATATGACATTGGGACAGATCTTTGATCCTATTTTCCTCACTTTTAAAAACAAGGATGATTATGTTCATCTTCACCATGGAGCAGTAATTACAGCTGGCTTCTAAAGAGCTTTGGCATTGCTGACGAAATGGCAGAATAAGTTCTCCTTCATGGGATTTATTTGTGGGATTCTTTCCTCATAAGTTAGCAAACAGTGAATGACCATGTAATGTTAGAGATCCTTACTCAGCAAGCTCCTTCAGCATTGCAAGGTCCTTAGCATCACAAGAGGTTTTATAGATATGAATGGTCCCACCAACAGACACAAACACAACCGAGCTGTGACAAGTCAAAATGATATAGCTTCCAATTAGAGCCCAGAAACAATTCCCAGAATCAGATTCTATATAATGCCTTTACAAGTGACCTTTGGGGACAGTTTGCTGCATGACTGCTGAGAGAATGTTCCTCAGGGAAGCTGTGAAATGAATGACAGTACACAGGACAGAAATTGTAATTAGTTCACTGTACATTTCTCTTACCTGAATGCCAAAGTTCAGCAACATCCATTAGTTTTACAGGGCTTTGGTTAGTCCTTCAGATGGTCCAGTTTCATATAATCCACATGATTGCATTGCTGCTGAGACTTCTTTGTTGATGCAAAATCCTGTGGCTTTTACAGGCTGATCTCAGAAGGAAAGCCATTATATATTTGAAGGATATAGACAGTTGTAGCCTGCTTAAAAAACATTTGGACATTTTGACAATGCTTTTAAAGCAGGTTCTGTGAAGAATTGTATTGGAGCAGAGGATGTGGGAAATTGCATAGTCTTACATATCACTGACTGTGAAGTGCAGATTAAATTGTGAATTAACTGAGGATTTGAGTGGTTTCTGTGAACTACTTCAAAGTGGTTTATGATAACTAATGCATCTCCATTGTGAAATACTGGTAGTTATATCATGTGAATCCCAGTGAAAAGAACATATGTTGTAGCCCCATCATATTTTTAAGATTTTCCTTGCTGCAGTTTTTGTGCCTTGCTTTATGAAGGATGGTATTTTCTGTGCTCCAGGTTGTCTTCAGGAGGTATTCAGTTCACACCAATAGCAGAAGTCACTTGAGACCTTTACAGGGGCTTTTATAGAATCTCTGTATTTCTTTAGGGCTTTTCTAAATCACAGTGAACACTGAATATTTTGAAATTCACCTTTACCAGATCAGTGCAGTACTTCTGAATGAAGTTTTGAATACTTGTTCTGTGATGTTTACAGGAATTCAACCAATTAAGGAAATTTCTAAGGAGCAGTCATTTATAAGAATATATTTGTACACGTAGAGTTCCATTTTCATTTTCTCCTTTCTTTTCTAAATCCCTTGCAATCTCAGACTTAAACATTTCTGAGGTAGATGTGAGATCTTCTTTTACATATCTGTAGTACAAATCCTGATCAGGGCATCTGGGCTCAAGCTCAGTGTAATTATTGAGTGGTATAATATTTCCTTCAGAGGTGGTATTGGCTGCTAGGTTGGGGTGGGCTCTGAAGCCAGCATTCTATTGTGGAACCTGCAGAAGAAGAAGCATGCACATTCTTTTAAGTAGAAAATATTGGCAGAAGTGAGGTGATTATTGCCTACGTCTTGACTGACCAAAGGTAACTCCTATGCACTGCCAAATTTGCAGTGCTGTACTTGAAGGGCTAAAGAGTCTATGTGAATTACAGCCTTTAAAAGGTGTGAATGTGATCGTGAGAAAGCCAAAAATTTCTGGACACAGAAACCACCTCAATAACAAAGGGGGGGGTGGAGATGGAGGGGGGGGGTGTATCTGAATTAACATGAACTACTTAAGATTATTTGGCTTTATGTGAATATTTTTATAAATGCTAGAAGACTAAGCCTAAATCACCTCTTTGTTCCCGAGAAACCACACAAGAAGATTGCATATCAGACTATATGGCCAAAATGGAGAACATAACAATTAATAATGGTCATTGTTGCTGTGATAAATAGGCAGATTTCAATATTCTTCTATATATTACTATTCTTTTAAGAACCTTTGTGGTCCATAGCATTCTCAGACACACCTTTTGTACTTCTCTCTCTCTCAGCAAAGTGTTCTTTTAAACAAAATGTATTTTATACAACTGCATTAGTTCAGAAATGAGGCTGCACTATATTAAATTCAGATTTAAAATTTTCTAGGGAATACAGAGATTCAGGCCTTTTACTGTTATTAGTCAGAGGCAATTTGTGCAATTGTTCTGTTGAGCAGAGATTCTGAGCTGGATGTGCACCTGTATTTCAATAACAGCTTTAGCATATGAAATATATCCCAGGGAATTCTTTCCCTGTCCCTCTGGCTTTGCCCACTGTTAGCTTGTTTCTGTTGGATAAGTGCACAAGAAATCTATAAACCTCATTATTTAGCCCTAGAAATAAACATTATACCTTGGCACTTGAGTTACCCCAAGGATCTCCCAGCCATCTTGGGGGAATTGCATTGCAAAAGATCTCTAAACAGGATGCCAGGCTCGTCATTTGCAACAGGAATATCAGAAGTCTGCCCTTCTCTTTCCAAAACTGGAATCTAGACAGATAGCATAATTTAAAGCAGGTTAAGGAAGAGACTCAGTCATTTTCCCAAGGAAAACCTTGTACTCTACCCTGATAACTCCATCACAATTCTTAGGCAAATGGCTTTTCATATTACTGTGTTTGGGGAGTGAAAAAACAGGTACTACCCAAGAATTTCCTTGTGTCACAGAATATCTTACTTTTTTTTATCTCTCTTAGTATGTCTGAAGCTTACCAGCTGTGCTAATCCTTTAAACAGGTGCACTATTTGTGCTGCCCTTTCTATTGATTGAACATTTTCAGTTGGTTGTCTTCCCTACGAAGTTGCTGGTGTTGGTGTGACATGTCCAGTGTCTTGGGCAAGACAGGCTGTTTTCCCACTTTCATGCTGTGTATTTGTACACAGTTGTGACCCCTATCTGCCTCAGAAAGGATTCCAGAATTCTGATAAATATTTTAGGAGAGTAAAATAATTTAATGTTGCCACTCTTTCCATTCTTTCCAGGAAATATTCAAGTTCAGAATGTTATACTCAAATGAAAGACAGGAAAGGAGAGAAAAAAAGTATTGTGTTTTTTTTTTTTTTTGAGCTGTGTGGATTCAAAGGAATAAACTTTCTGTTGGTCTAAACTGTTGCTGACAGACCACTAATCTCACTTAATCTGGCATAGGCAGTTCATAATTTGCATTTGAGTCTGTTTTCTGATTTTGGAAATTCTTAATTTCTGAAGATAAACAAATTTTGTCACTATTCAATCTTTGCAGGACGATGATATGTGAAGAACTTCTTCTATAAAGAAAAAGAGTCCAGCTGTGACCTTCTGATCAAAGCAAACTGATCTGTGAGTTAACTGCATCAGTTATCTCAAGTAGATCCCACAAAACACCTGCTGATCAAAATGGTAGAATTTAAGGACAAAAGAAATTCCTTGTAACATAAATACTGCATCACTTTCTGGGAGGCATTGCACTCCCTTGCTGGAATTTCAGTTACCTGACTCTTGACTATTGGCAATCTGCTGCCATTTAATTACATCTTTACAGATTAATCTCCTCATAATTTTTTGCTGTACCTGAGTAAAGCAAAAGAGTCATTACAAGTTAGGTGACTGGAAAAGGATTTTAAAGAGCAAAAATGAGCAGTCACAAACAAGTGCCCGAAGTGGAACAGAAAGAATGAGTCCCTTGCTCAGCCTGGAATCAGCCAGAACTCCCACAGGATTTATGACAGAATCTATTGTAGTGCCCTGTACCATAAAAAATGAACAGTGAGCATAAGGACCATTGAGGTCTGAACTTTCCCAATGGGATATAATTATAGAAATATATGGAATTCACACAATCCGTCAGAATGGGAATTGTTGACTCAATGATGAGAGGGCTCCGTGGCTTACAGGCCGGGCCATAAATTCAGGGAAAATATAGGAAACTGGGTAAAAGAAATAATGCTAAGTATTGTCTGTCTAAACTGAATAAAGATTTGGTGAAGTGGTGGCCTGTGTCTAAAAACGAATAGTGTCAAAAGACTTTGGGGAAGACAGACAACTTTCATACATCATAACTGTGTAGCACTGTAGCAGACAGGAGATGGAATCAGTAAAAGCACGGGCTCTTCTGATTTGGTCTTGGTTAATAGTCCTCTTTCCAGCTGGAGATTGGACCAGATGACCTCCAAGGATCTTGTTCAACCAGATATTCAATGATTCTATTAATTAAGCACAAAGATTGGCTGAGTGTCTTTGTTCCTAAGTAGATCTATTAACTTATTGCTAAATGTGTGAAGTACAACAGCATATTTGCTGCCTTTCTTCTTTCTCCATTGTGCACTTTAGAATGAAAACAAAAACTTTTGTGGCAGTCACAGTAGCTTTAAGGGAAAACACAATCCCAGATTTTGCATAACCCTCCTTTAAAACCTACCCAAGGAGGACACTGCTATTTCTAACTCCCTTTAAAGTCTTTTCTGCTCACTTTATTTGACAATGGGGGAAATAGAAGGCATAAGAGGAAGACTTATTAACTACTTCAGACAGAAGAAATCCCAGGCTTAACAGGCATAATAGAGAAGTCAGTGACTGAGTAATCACCAAGACAACTACAAATTAGCTTTCAAAGCAGAAGAGGATTGCATTGCAGTGCCCTGTATTATATTGGAGCCTATCCTTCACCAGGCCATCTTTGCACCTCCTTTTCCATTTTCACCTCTCTGTTTATGTACCATACATTTGTATGCTCTGACTAGTGCAGTCATCTGGGTTTAAAGATGTCCAAGTGCATTTGCATAACTTCCAGTTACTCTTTTCTAAACTTTTATAATCAGCTTTGGTCTGCCCAATGATACTGATTAGATAACCTTAATGTCCACTGTTATCTTAATTCTCTGTAGAGCAGGCATATTGTGTCTCTACCTATTTATGCCACTTTGGCTTGCAGCCTAAAACTTCCTTAGCTAACAATTCAGAGTCAGATTTTCAAAATTTAGCCAATAGATTTGCGAGCACCTATACTTATGCTTGTCTCCAATTAAAAAATTTACAGAACAGGACAGTTTTACAAGAAGATCTTCAGAAGTAAAAATGAGTGATATCTACCCAGTTTATTTCTATATTGAAAGACTTTATTAGAGCTGCTTGATATTAGCTTCAGTTTAAGCCTTTGAAAATCTCTTACTTAACAGCCTAATTCCAACTGCCAGTTGTTATTTACACTTGTGCCTGTTCCCCTCTGAGTGCTGGAGCAAAATTCTGTGCTGAGATTGAAAAAATCAGAAGTGATAATCAGTTTTCAGGCAGGGCAGTATGACTAGTGCAGTCTGAATTCACATGCCTGAAGGGAGATTTACAACAGTTCCATCACAGTTTTCTTTCATCGAGAAAACAAGCAAAGAGCTTGCAAAGAGAATGGCAAAAAGGCTGTGTACAGATGTGGCTGCTCATTGGCACTGTCGGCATTCCTGGTTCTGTAGCCTGTGCCAAACAGGCTTGGGAAGGGCAGGCAACTCTGAATCAGACTGCTGGCTAACAAAAAACTTACAACTATTAGGAGCTTATTTCCAGCATTCTGCCAAGCAGAAAAAGTAATCCATGCCAAGTTAAACATCCTCTGAAGTCATTATAAATTACCAGCTAAATGCTTTCACCATATCTAACACCACACAATCAAACTGCATCAGCAATGGTATCTGAAATGCACGGTGACTAAGAGCCAGTCAGACAGTAGCTGCCTGAGTTCCTACTGTTCATTATAAAATGCAGAAAAGAAAATAAGCAGTAAAGGTCCAATATTTTTCCTCTGTTGGTTAACACACAGCTGCCAATAAACCTATGCTAGACTTCCTTCCTTTGTTTTTTACTGTTGTTGTGTTTTGGGGCATCCTTGAGAGTTTCAGAGTTGGAGTCAAATACAAGTCACTTTATCCTCATTGGATAAGTTATATCTAAATGAGCACATGCTCTAGACAAAATTAAACAGCCTGTGGCAATATTTTTGTGTAAATAGGTGCATCAATACATTATGTTTTCAGACTATTCATCAAGCAAGAAAGATGAATTAATACAACCATCTTCATGCTCATAACACAATAGGTAACTTATTTAGGACAAGAAGATGTGTACAATAAAGAGATTTATTGCATGACTAAAACTAAAATTAAATTCATGTTAAAATATTTATGTAGATGTAGCTGAAACATTCTGCGTAGAGATAAATCAGAGGCCCTCAGCATTTCACAGACATATCATTCTAATATTCTTCTACTGCAAATTTAGTGCTTAGAAGATGTTAATGGGAGTTCAGTTTTCAGGACAGTCTCTGCAGACTATTTTTGCTCAGCAGGTAATAGCGATTTGCATCCATATTTCAAATATTCTTCTATCTCATTACCAGCTTCTTATTTCTTTGTGACTTATACCTCTATAAAATCTGGCTTGCACCATGGGAAATGTAATTTGAAAAAAGAAAATTCTGTGTAATGAACATTTATCATATTCTTTCTTACTTTTTCCTTTTTTAGGCTTTTTTTTTTAGAGAGGCTGGATGAAAGAATGACATGGCATGCTAAATCAAAAATTAAAAGAAAGGAAAAAGAAGTCTTCTAAAAATCAAGCACTTTAAAATAGTTTTAAAATATCAGGGTACTTCTCTCAAAATGATACTCCATGTTAAGTGATAGCTTTATTTGTTCTGTTGCCTTCCTTTGATTAAACTGAGATCTTTAAATAATATATGTACACTGGGAAGCACTTTTGCTTGGGTAAGTTAATTTGTAAGAGTCGTAATCAGTACAAATTCAGTAAGTGCTTTTTGTAATATGGCTGAATGCAATGAAGTGATTTGGTATTCATGCAGATGTCACATGTAATTTCAGAGCTGTTACACTGTAATTTTGTAGCACTTAATAGAAATTATGGTGGTGGCAATTTTGTCACTGTAGGTAAGGGGCTCTTAGGGCTTCTCTCATAAATTTCCAGCTCCCTCTTTTCAGGACTTTATGATACAGTGTAAAGTGAAAACCAATAAAATCTGGTTATAATTGATCAAACCCTGAAGAAGAGATGGACCAAAACAGCAAAATTTTAAACCTCTAGTTCAAGTAAAAATGCTGACACTTTTGGTTCAGTCTGTGATAGATGCAGAAATTCAGATGGACACTAAGTTTTTGGAACCGTTCTGCCTCATCTTATGCCCCCCTGAACTCAGCACACAGTATTCCAGTACAATGGAGTGCTAGCCAAAATTTGCTACCAGAGCTGGTCACAGTTTGGATTTCTAGTCCTTCAGCATCTCTGTTGAAAATCTTTCTCTTTTTGATGATTATAATACTCCTCACTTCTTTTGTGGAAAGGAAAAAGCATGTTTGCACATTGGCGTTTTTCCTTTCCTTGAAGGAAAGGTATTGAGGGAAAGGAAACCCCTTTTCAGATAGAAAAGACATCAGCTGTATAACAAAAAAAAAGATACAATATTTATACTTGGCATTTCTAACCTTTAGCTTTTGGACCTGGTGTTGCAGGTGAGCTAGAAAAGCAGCAGAAGGGAGAGGAGCATTTCAGCACGTTTTGTTTCACTTGTTTCCATGCCTCTGGGCTGTTTGCAGCACTTTCAGATCTTATGTGAAGGCTAAGCTCTGCAGTACATATAAGCTCTTAACACATGGTCTGCTCCTTGTACCCTGTGCAAGCAAGGTTCTGCAGAATAAAAAAGATAATTTCATAGCTTGTGACACACCAGAAGATCTTTTATATCCATGGCAAAGCAGAGGAAATGTGAGATGTTCTACACCGCTCATGCCATGCATTTATATTCTCAGTTGAAGAACCAAGTAAATAATTTAGTTCTTCCATCTCTTTTGAGATTAGTAACCAATAAGTGCTGAACAGATGAGGCTAGAAGGAAATTTCTGATGCATTTTGCCTACTCAAACAATCACTAAATACCAATTTTTGATTTATTATCAGCTTAATTGAAAGCTTTGCTAAAGCTGTGAAGGCTTTCCCACTCTACTGCCACTCAATAGAAAAATAAACGTTGTAGGAATTTGCTGGAAGTCATACATTTATGCCCATATAAGCTTCTCTAGTACATAATAAAAGAGTTAAGAGCCTCCTGATTGCTGTTCTGGTTTAAAGTGGACTGTATGCAAACTATAGTTTCAGACAGAAGCACAAGTTATAATTCTTATTCTGTTTTGACAGCACTGGTTCATCACACCATATCCACCTGAGATTTTAAAAATACTCAAACTAAACATCAAGAGCACATTCAGTTTGAAGTTTAATGTGACTCAGAATCAAACCTCTTTTCTTATCATATTCAAGTCTGATGAAATATAGAGCCATTTCCAGACTTAGAATATTAATCAAATAACACTCTGCTTATGTGCTATCAGTACCTGGCCCTGGATGGAAATAAACCACTCAGTTGTGTGTCAGTTTTCCTGAACAGGTTCATAGAGAGTCATAAGAAATTCCACCAGGAAAGATTTTGTCAGGCTGTGACTGGGGACTTTCAGCCAGGTGATCAACATAAAATTTTTTAATTAATATTTACCACTGCATAATAAGAGAAGAATACACTAATCTTTACTAATGTTTTAATTCAAGCAGGTCTTATTGCTATTCAGCATAATTGGTAGATAAGATGTAAGAAACCTCTGCAAGAAGAAATGCTGCACTGTGCTCTTCACTAATCTCCATTTATGCCACTCAGACTTAAGTTCTTTGCTCTATAATAAACTGCATTTATATTTTACATTATTTCCAGAGACAAGTTAAATTCTATCATGGATTCTAATTTTACAACATGTTTCGAAGAGGAAAAACTACGCATATAAATATATTCCTTCTGCTGAAAGGTCTGTTACCTTCTCCTAAGCAATTTCTGAATTGCTTTGCCTCTCCATGGCAAAAAATTCAAAAATTGCTTAGGAGAAGGTAAAGGAATTTCTTCTTCTTCTTTCTTCTTCGCTGTCATCTCACATCTCCTTCCAGAATAAATCCCATCGAAAAAGTTTGATTGTATTGGGAATTGAAACTTGATTTCAGTGACACAATGGGATTCACCTTCAGGAAATGGTTTGCATCAATCTTCCACAGGAGATTTAATGAGACAAGTAATTGAGTGGGGTCTTTTTCAGGTTACAACATATGGAATGGCCCAGAACTACCATTGTATTGGCTGATCCATTCAGGGACAGATTGGCCCAGGCTCAGACAGAAATAAATCCAGCATCACCTGGGCTTTTCTGCTTGAGAAATGGCAGCAAAAAAACAAGAATGCAAGAAGCATTTCTCACTTTATCATTCATGTTGCTTCTAAACCTCTGCTGTTTTCTCTCCACTTTTCTGGAGGTAGAGAACTTTAGGAGTGCTTTATCCATCTGCACTGACCCATATCCTTCAGGACTGTGAATTCCACCAGTGTATGATCACTGCAGCCCAGGCTGCCTCCAACTACCTTGCACTGCTCACCATCAGGTCCAGTTTTGCAACCCCTCTGGTAGGACTGTCTATTACCTGGCTGAAGAAGATATCCACAGTCAATTCCAGGACTTCTCTGGGTTGCCTACAGCTTTCTGTGCTGCTTTTCCATCAGATTTTAGAGTAGTTGAAGTTCCCCAGCAGGATGAGAGCCTGTGAGTGTGATGCCTCCTGTATCTGGAACAAGAAGGTTTCTTCAATAGCCTCTTCTTGAATACATAGTGAATCCAGGAAGCTCAGAAATTAGAGGTTCAAAGCTGTTTAATGGACATCAGAGAAAAAACGGGAAGAAGAACAATGTTTTAAAAAATAAGAGCTGCCATCATCAAGCAAAGCATGACACACAGCTTCAGGCACTGAGTATTCCTGGCTCACCAACACAGAGAGCTTCTTTTCCCTGAACCAAACAAAACCCAGGTTAGAAAGTCGTAGTCACTTAACAGAATGGTTAAATATCTGGAGCAAAAATAGTTCATTTAAGTTTAGGAAACAGTACACAAGAGAATTTCTATCCCATTACTGACTTGACACAATCTTCTGGAAAGAAGGAGGAGCTTTGGTTAAGGTGCTTAGGATCCAAGTGGGCTGACACAAACTCACCTAAAGGCTGGTGTCCTTCAACCACTAGTGTTATTCTTTGGGATTAAACTGAGCAGGTTTCTGGCTGTAAATCAAAATTTATCTCCCTCCAAAGAGGGAGAGATAAAAAAGGTCAAACACTATTTTCAAAAGTATTAACACATTTTGCACTAAAAAGAAAAATTAAAAATACAGTCAACCTTGCAAAAGACCCCACAGAAACAAAAAAGCTTTCTAAAACCTCTGGTTATGAGAAATTATGAATTGAATACTTATTTCACAGTTAAAAGTAAATATTTTCTGAGACTGTTTTCAAATTGAACAAATAGCATTTTATAACACCCTGCTCATAATATTTGCATTATATTTTCATGTATCTAACCCAAATATAATGATATGAATAATTTAAAATAAGAAACCTTTTCAGTATAGAGCAAAAACTGACACTTAGTCAGCTTTATGGGAGATTTCAGAACAGATCACAGGATTTGAATGATTGGTCAACATATCTTGTTTAGAACAATCGGGAAACAAAAAGAATTGTATCAAGAAAAACTGTGCTAAAAATTACAGAAAGCTCTTTAGGCATCCTGAATGTCTCTGTGGGATCAAGAGTATCATAACATCGAAATTAGAAAATGTTGAATTTAGGAATGTGCTGGTTTGGTGAATTGATATTATGAGAGCATATACTGTCAGTATGGACGCTCAGACCACAAAGAGGTTGAGTAGCAGACAAGAGAGAGTGGCAAATCGAAACAGAATCAGAGTCTAAGCAAGACAAATCAGACAGCCCATTAGAATCTAAAAGTTTCTTTGAAAACTATTTCTTACAGTCAGAAAACTGATTAAATGAAATTTATCCAGAAAATACTTTGTTTCCACAGGCAGAAGCTGTAGCTGACATTTATCCTGTTCAAGATTAGCAACCAAAAATATAATCCTTTGGCACAGTTTCTTTATCATTTCATTCATTAGCTGTTGAAGGTAATTGGTCGATTAGTAGTGCCAGATGGGATTCCAGTGGGGAATAGGAAGATAATTATTCTTTTATTTATTTCTGCAAAGATGTGTGTGAGTGTTAGAATCATGATCCCTATTAAAAAACACAGATGTCTTTCTATAGACTTGTCTCCTTGTCTCCTTGGCAGAGTCTATCAGAATTTATATGTAGTTAGGAACAGTGACTCAGGTTGTTGTCTTCTATCGTTTCAATGTTAACACTCTAGCTACTTGTCACCATCATTTGAAACCCAAATACAGAAACATTGAATAAGATTTATCAGCTATGTCCTGTCAATCCTTCCCTACTGGAGCTTTTATATCTTCTTTGGATTATTCATGTTAAATAAAATATGGTGTTGAAAAAGAATATTATTTCAGGAAAAAAAGATACCACATCTAGATAAAGGAATAATACTTTTGAAATTTGCACTCATGCAGAAACAAATGGATGACATTTTCTAGACTGTGCTATTGGATAATACCAGGGGGAAAATATCTATCTTCAGAAAGTAATTTAAAATTTTTCAAACTAGCTATTGCTGGTTTTTTGCCAATCAGCTGCCATCAGGATACAGAACCCATTGTGATAGAGCAGTAAATGATCTGCAGCTATTTACTATGAAGCATTAGGTCTTCCATTAGCTTCTAAAGTTTTCTAACATCTGAGATGTGTCCTTTCATGTTCAGTGCAAGCAGCGGTGTCAGTAAGGCTTTGGAGATGCCCTGATATGCCTGAGATGCTCACAATGTTCTGGGAGTAGAAGCCATACACCAGCCTGGAAAGAACTCTCAGGACAACCCAAGGCATCTCAGGTAGCACAAGAAACCCTTCTTTAACCAACAGATAAAAACCTCTGCAGTCCTTGGGCAATAATGTATGAATCACCTTTAAGCTGCTAGTGGATGCTCACTGATACAGCAATGAATTCTTTATGGTCATTTGAATTCTGGCTGTTCGTGCTATGTTTGTGAAAATTACAATTTCTTTTGCGGTAATTCACTGAAAGTCACTGCCTGACAAGTAATTCACATATTTCTTTATGCAGTCATGCAAGCTGTCTGTTGAAACAGGCTTTGAATTTCTCCATCTAATCCAAATTATTTTAATAATTACCTCTCACTCAACTTTTTATATTTAATTTATATTTTAGCTTCATCTTCATGTCACTCAAATGTTTCATTCAAAGACCAAATACCTTGCTAGCAAAAGACTATTTTTTCTTCTTCCTCAAGCTGTAAGTTCTTTAGGTATTTTCATAATCTGATATTCTGTAGCTAATGGTCATTTATATATCTGCAGAGATTGTAGTAGGGAATTCAACAGAGCTTGCAGCTAAGGCATCCATTCCTTCAATCAAGATGGAAAGGAAATTGCTTGTGGGATAAGGTCTATTGCTGATCCTCAGAGCTATGCCAAATACATGCTGAAAGTAAATGGTCACCTAATTTTGATGCATTCCCTCATTTGTGATATCCGATACCCTGTTCACAGCAGCCTGGAAAGGTTAGAGGCCACCTGTCAAGTAAAGAGGCTGATAATTGCTGCTGTATTACACTAAAGGAGCCACTGGGGCTGAGTTCTGAATGTGCATGGCAAGCCACGTGCCTCCCTGGTGTAGCCCAGCTGGCATGTTCATTGGCTGAGGGGAATTTCTCATCTGCCATCCATGGTGATAATCACAGATGGGGAAATTTGTGTTACTAATAAAGAAATTATAAGAGGAATATATGCCATTTATTAAAAGTGTCAGTTTAAAAGGCAGCAGATATTACAGTAATACATCATTTCTTGACCCCAAAGTCTATTACTGTGCATGCTAAGAAAAGACATTTCTGTTCCTTCAGGCTTTCATAGCACTGTGCCATTGATTTAACATTAAATGTGATTAGTTAGCATTTTGCTTCTTTCATGTGGCTTGCTGCCAAAAAAAATTTAATTTTTGTGCTTAAAGTGAAGCAAATCAAACTCCTGCCCCACATTCTGAAAGATCAGCTGTATATAAGATAACCTGTATATAAGAATACCTTAATTCTTCCTTTCTATGCTAGATTATTCTAGCTTTAAATTAACATTGCATTGTAAGGGAACAATTGCATCCTCTCTCTTGGTTCTCAGAAAGGGGCTGTATAATGGGATCTAGAGAGACAGCCCCCCCAGAGCTCATTCCAGCAAATACTTCTGCAAACATTGCTGCTCCCAGGTTTGGCTTCCCCTGCTCAGGCCACAGGAGGGGAAACACAGGCACTCTGCATGTCCTTCACAGCAAAAGCACCCATTAACCTCAGCCTCTTTGGTACAGGGTCATTCAACCTCATGGGTTGATTTTGCAGCATAGTGAATCAGGAAGGGTTCTTATGACGTAGCTCCAAAAAAGACACGATGCCTACAGTAACAATAGGCAACATTATTGATTTTAACTGAGAAAGCAAGTTGTTTTTGTTTTTCCAAAGTGATTCATGACCCCATGTATGTCTCAGGTAGTGGATTCAGCTGTTTGTGATCCCAGGCATAAGTTTTACATCACCAGTGCATAGATAACCTCCTCCACCTTACCTGGTGGGCAGCCTTTGAAGTGGCTCATAGTTGGCTAGAGTGATGCAGTGGCTATTTGGCTTATTTGTGGATGCCTGTTCTGTGGAAGATAAAGTCATACCTTCTTATCCCTGAGAAATCTTATAAATGGATAGGCCCATTCCCTCACTTGCTTTATCAACATCCTGAGAACAAATGAGGTTTTAGATCTTGGAATTAGTGTTGGGGAAAGCAGCACTGAATTGAAAAAAAAAAAAAGCCTTCACTGATAGATTTTGCTATCACTAAATTACTGTTTTGAGCAAACCCTGCATCAACCAGAGCTTTCATTTCAAGGTGATAGCCAGGATTTGATGTGAATCCGTCTAGCCCAGGAATATGATGTATACCTAATTTTCAGGATGAGATAATATTATCTTTCGGAAGGGGATTGTGATCTTAGGTATAACATTCTTTGATTTTGGGTGAGTTTTCTACAGCCAGGGTGAGAGGAAGCAAAAAGGAACAAGAAAAAAGTATTTGTGCACTTGTGCGCATGTTGACGTATGTATAAGGTGGTTTTACTTATCTATTTGATAAAGTTACCTCAGTGTCTTGCTACAGGTCCTGCACCAGATTTCTCTCCTTAATTTGGTTGCCTTTTGGTGCTTAAAATGGTCTTAGACACTGAGAAATAGTTATAAAAACTTCCTAGCCAGATTTAATTTCAAATGGACCTTGGCCTTCCTTGTATTTTTACATACTCTGGCAACAGCCCTATCTTCCTCCCAAGTGTTCTGTGCTGGCTTCCACCTCATTTGCCAGGAGTTCATTATTCAGCTGGGCAGGCCTCCTGTCCCTTTGGGTCACTTGCTTGCCCATGGGGATGCACCATCCTGAACTTCTGTATAACACCTGTTTCTAGTTTTCCAAAACAAGAAGGTGGGCTTAGAGTAGCAGAAACTCAGAAAAAAGCCAAAAAAATATATTGTGTATTTCATTAGCAGATATTAAAACTTCACTGATATTATGGCTGCTTTTTTTTTCATACTCTGGTAATCGCTGTTTTTCTCACAGACACATATATAGATATGAAACTAACCAGAGTATGTGGTATTTTGTTTTAAAGTTTTTATGCACAGTGTGCAGTGGAACGTGCTGACATGAGTGTGGCTCTGACATTCACACTGTGCAAAAACATGACAAGCTATTACACCCCTCACAGTCACAACCTGCTTTGTCTTTAAAATGATGATGATAATCCTCCTTTCCCATTCTGAGCCTTTCTGATTCAGGCAATAAAATCTTTTTGGATATAGACTACCCATCAATTTGTGCTTGTTCAACACTGCCATCTCCACTGAGACCTACAGAGACTGCCACATTTCTAATAAACAACAATAATGAGGCAACATATACTAGTCTTGTACTGACAAATACACACCTTCATTCTTATTCCTTACAAGTAATGCATATTATTACGTGTTTATCGTGCCAGTAGCACATCTAGAATATGCTTCATGACAGAATTATACAGATAAAACCTTTACATCAGTCTTCAAAAGTCATATGTTTTATGGAGATAGATGGAAAAAGTGTTGTTTTTGTTTTTGAATTTGTCATGACAGGTTATGAGTTAATTCCTGTATTGTATGAAATCATTTCCTGGGAAGTGGGCATTAAAGAACAAGGCAGGTGGCATTTTACAGACCTATAGGATTCAGGAGCTGAGCGTGCAGTCAAATGAGAGATGAGAGCAGCAAAAAGGCTGCTTTTCTTTCTCAGTATTATAAATGGATCGAGTTACTCTGTACATGTGAAATTTCTTTCAATCCAGCGAGCAAATCAGATTAGAGGCTAGAATAATTCTTTCAGGATGAAATCACATTCTGTCCACAGAAATTCTATGTGATGGATTTTTACTGCTGAATGCTGCTGTGCAGAGACTTTCAGCACTGATACCATTTTAGGGGAGGCATTTGAAGGCTAAAGCATTAGAGGATGGTGTTGGACAGATAGAGCCCACCTGTTCTTTTCAAAACTGCTTCTCAAGTACAGGATGAAAGCCAGGGTAAAAGACAATGAAGCTTCAAGAATAACTCCACTTAATAACAAGTCAAGCAAAACAATCATCTTAAAGGATTTGGTTGGTTGGTTTTTTGTTTATCCCATGGAAGAAAGTGAAAAAAAAACAGGCTGAGTTTTCAGGACAGGAAGTTGGAGAGCTTAGGGAGACTTTGGAAAAGCAAGGCATGGACATGTTTTGCCCTCTGTTGAAAGGATTTTCTTTTTAATATTACTCATTATTCTCCTTTGAGTAGGAAGAAAATGGCCTCAAATTTTGCTAAATTAATCATCCTAGGCATATGAACTGCACAGATAGCAAATTTCTAATTAAATTGTTACAAAATTACAGTAATTTAAAAATATATTAAAAACCCTTACTTAATCTAATCCAAAAATCTTCACCTCATGCAAATATTACATATGATGTCAGTAAGTTTTTAAATTTTATATTTAACCAAGATGTTAAAATTATTTAGAGCTGAGTTTGTCTTGCTATTACTGGCTTATATAATACAAAGTACTACAGATGTGTTATAATGTCAATAGGTCTTAAGAATATGAATGTCCAAGCTTTATATACATATGGATTTCTTCTGTTCCCTTTTGGTTTGCATTTCCAGCTAAAAAATGATTATGCTTTGGAAAAATGGCAGGAGATAAGAACAGACAATGGACCAAACTCTTCTCGTGCCAGTCTTGCCTTTTTTATCTTATTTCCCCCCAGAGAACAGTAAGGATGATTCACCAAGGACAAGTCAGTATAATCAGAGAAAGTACCAGCTGTAAATAGCTATACATATAAACACACACATCTATCTGCCTTTATTTGTGAGTTTTTCTCCTCCAAATTTGCAGAGTTAAGGAAAACAGTCAGAAATATTTCAGAATAGCACTCACATATTTTCCATTACTAGAGCTGTGAAAAATGTTGACAAAAATATTTTAGGAAACAAAGAACATTCCTCTTAAAACACATCTCCTGTGGAAATCTCTATGTGGATGGGAAATAAGTGTTTTCTGATGAAAAATGCAAACTTACATTTCACTAAAAGGTTTTTAAAATAGGGGAGTTTCAATTTTATGCAATAAATTTTAAGCATTTCAAATGGAAAATGCTTTTTTCAAATTTTAGCATGGTATCTTTGGTGATTTTATAGATAATTTTGGCTCCAAACTGGTCTTGTACTTTATCATAGGTACCTGACCTAAAAGGAGCTATGTGATTGAAGTTAAATAAACAACAGCTATTTTATCAAAGATGTTCAGTGATCCTGATTCTGTATCCTACTATCATGTGTGAAAAATGTCTGTGAATTTTTAAATAGCAACATGAATAAAACAAAAAATATCTTCTTTCAGTCACATCTATAAGCTTGTACCTGAAGCAGAAATCATTACACACCTGGTTATGCAGCTCATATTCTCAAGAGTGATCCCATGAGTGTAAATAAAAACTACAGGATTGGCACCCATCTGAGGAGAAGGAATGTCTCTGATGAGTTGCACTGTGGCCACTTGGAGCGACAAGGAAACCTCTCTTGGATATGGTGGTGCTTTCCATTGCCTTCCTTTGCATTACACCAAACCCTATTCCCGCTGTACTTATATTTCAGTCATTTGCTACTTACATGGCTACATTTTCATCTGTCCTCTTCTTTCATCAGCTAAAATCAGCAAGGGAAGTGATCTCTCAAGAGGTCTTAAAACACAACCTTCTTAGCAGCCATCTTGTTATATTTTAGACATTTGAATGAAGGAAGGGTTTGTTTATTAGTGCATGCAGGCAGCTAAAATGGAAAAAGAAGGAGAAGATAGATGTGCCAGTCCACCATAGCCAGCTGCATGAGGTAGACTTAAGCACCTGCTTCTTTCTGCTTAGCAAAAGCCACTGTGTAACCTAGGAAGCACAAAGGGCTTTTCCTTGGAAAAAGTGATAAGTGAGTGATAAGTACCAAAGAAGATAAGAATCATTCTTCAGAATTGTATCTTTCCTTCCAAGGAGATGGCAGGTAGACTTCTGAGACTGCTTTCTTGATCTCTCTCCCTCATCACAAATGAAAAAACAAAAAAGGAAGAAAACACAAGAGAACAAGACAGATACTTCCCTAGTGATTTGTTCAGTTTCTCCTTCCATAAATTTATAATGACAAGGCTGACACAACATGTATCATATGGCATGTGTAACAAAATCCACTATAAGTACCTCTGATGCTTTGCTACTGAAAGACTCATTTAAACCTTAAAATGTATGTGAATATGGAAAGGCATGTTTTATGTCAGTAGAAGTAAATATATACATGAGCTAAATACATAAATGAGGTCCTTTACTGAGGGAAAATAAATGTCAGCTTTGACCTGGTGGGGACTTCCTGTAATTACAAGGTTGTAATTAAGATTTTATGATATTTGGTCTATAGCAGTTTTCTCTATTATTGGAGAAATCATCAGCTGTAGCACTGAGTGAAGGCCACCTTACCTGAGCTGTTTCTCCTTTTAAAGTCTCAAGGTTGCACATGGCATGGATGATTTTCTGATTTCAACTTCTCTTAATGTATTCAATATCTGTGCCTCACTAGCTCTGAAGTCAGCTGTGATAGTGGATACAACAGCGAGTTTCAGCTGGCACATCTCCCAGTGTTCTTGCCTGTAAAGTGTTCATTTAATGCCTCAGCTCTTTCACCACCCTCTGTGACTTCAGTTCCCACTCAATCTTGCAATGCTGCAACTTCTTTGGCTCCTCACTCACTCTCACAAGAACACCAAAAACCTTTTCAACCTCCTGCTTTTTCTGCCCATCTATTAAAACTACTTTCTTGCTGGAGCAGCTGTACATTTTCAAAGTTTATGTCAATGCAGATGACAGCCTTTTGCTGAATCTGTGGTGGGAATCATGAATCAGTACATTGTGTGGAGCTGGGAAAAACCACTTCAAATTGACACCAGAGTTTTTCAGTGATTTAAGTGACTTAAGTATTTACCTAGTAGTTTACAAGGTATTATGAAAGACAAAAATGCTGTCAAACTCTTCCAAAACCTCAATAAAAATGCCTCTGTGCTGTTCATCTGAAAACACAATAATTTATGCTATATTTTAAAATTCCTTTTCCATGTAGTACCAAATAAGTGGAAAAACACAAGACTGCATGAGTATGAAGCTGATATGAGCAAATAGCAGTGGTTCACTCACCTTTCTCAAAGGCAGTTGTTATAACAGATATTATTTACCAGACCCCAGTACTACACTAGAAAACAACCTTTCTCAGAAGAATCACTGATCCTTTCATATGTTTTTTCTATAATTCAGAAGACTTGTGGTTTTGGGCAGAAGATAAAAATTAACCTCTGTCCAGCTTAAATAGAGATTGTATGCAGAACATAAGCATAAAGAAGAATGTGGTACAGAAGATTTTGTTCAGAATGAACATGTCACCATGATGTACAAGGTAGAATTTCTATTGTAATAAGACCAGAGATTAATATCCATGAGGAGAATAATTACTACCCATGCAACTCTGGAGATAAATTATTAACAGCGATTGCCTCAAAGGAATGTGACTTGCACATGGCTTTAGACTCAGTGTAGCCAAAGATTCCCAGACTTTTGACATTGTAGTAGTCACACTTAAAAGCACATTAAAACATCAGCTGTTGTTGCTGGTGCTTCTCTCAGTTCCATCTAGCTCATCAAATTTAGCCTTGTGTTTAAAGAGCTTGCTTATGCCCCATATGGATCCTGCCCACCAGGTATCACTCACAGCATCTGAGGATGTTAATAATACACTTGTGGTCCTTTTCATCACATCATGTATTATATAGATGTACTTACACTTATTTAACTCCCCCGTATGAATAAGAATGGTCATAAATAATGGAAAACCAAACAGGAATAAATAATATTTATAAGCCATATGAAGAATCGCAGAATGCCAAAGATTGGTAGGGGCACCACATTCTTAAAATACCTAACTAGGTACATCAGCAGAAGCAGAAAGTGGAGAAACATTTAAATTTATAAGAGATATGACAAGTAAGTGGGAGGTCAGTAGCACAGCCACTTCCTGAGATATTAACCTGACTAGACTAAATTGACACTCAATTTTCAGATTAAGGTCTTAATGGAAATAGCAAATGGCACAAGTTTAATCTTGACTTGACACAAGGATAGTAATGAAAACAGAAACTGCTTGGGACTTAACCCATTCTTCGAGTTGTCTTAAAACTGTAATCTCAAAATCCTCTTTAGATGATGGAGTTTGTAAGGCTGGATATAGTAATTTCTAATGGAATTTTACAAGCCATTAGGAATGCATATACCTCAAGAGAATGCCACATGTCACAGCCTTTTTCCAGGCTGAAAAGTACTTGGGATTATTGTTATTTTGGCCGTCTTTCTCATTTTATCTCCTTGTCCTAAAATGTAATCTGTTTCTGATCTTTGCTATGTAGGTTTTTTATTCCACTTGGTACCAAAATGTCACATTATAGGAAAGAATGGTCTGTTCAGATCTGCTCTGTTCTGCTTCTCTGAGCACTCAGACCCTGATTACGTTGCTACAAAAGCAATGAGACTTTCCCCAATGACTCTGATGGGAGCTGAGCTGGGCCCTAACTCATTGCAGAGCCACAACACCAAATTCACTGAGACAATGGTAAATGTTCCTCATTTTTTCCCCCCTGAAGCTCTTGGTGCAGAAAGATGACAGCACCAATAACAATATTCTGAGAATCTTTGAGGATTTTTTTCAGTAAGGTTTGTGGCTTGTCCTTTCGCCTGAAGACAACAACAAACACTGTCACACAGTCTCCCATCCAGCAAGTTTTCAAGGTCTGGGTATCTTGCTTCCTGTTCTTAAAGAGTTTACTTCTTGTTTAGGTTAAGCAAATTCATGCTGGAGCTACATATTACTCTCACATGCCCCTCTGCCCTGGCTTTGGGGCTCTTTCACCCTTTAGTGTTTCCCAGGGCTAAGCACTTGTATGCAAGAAAGCTGAAGTAATTAGCTTCAAACTATATTTTCATAGTGTCTGCACAAATCTGGCATTTGCCACACCAATTTGCTTTCCTATCTGAAGTCCTTATTTAAATTTTCATCAGACAAAAACTTTTTCAGGCTTAATTTATGGGTAAAGAAATGACAGGCAAAGAAAAGCTTTAAAATAATAATAAATTGATTAATAATAGTATTTTAAAAATAACACTACAGCTTCAAGTGCAGAACACCAGCTGTTGCTTGATAAAACAAGTAGAAAGTTTCAAGAACTCTGAAAAAGAAAAAAAAGAAATGCTTTCACAATGAAGATATTAAAAGATAATTAAATTTTATTTTATATGTACGTGTCTGTTAAGGTGAATTAGCACTGGGAGCAGTGTAATTCCTGAATTAACAGCTTTAATGAAGAACAAGAATGGGTTCATTCTGTTAGGTCTGGAAAACTCAAAAGGATTTATAATGGGACAGACCCATTTCAGATTTATGCTTCTGAACCGGTGGAGTCTTCATGGCATCGTGTCAGCAACAGCCTGTCAAGAAACAGAATGGAAGGCTGATTGTAAACTTCATGCACAAGAACACTGACACAAAATCTCATGCAGACTTTTAAGTTCATATAAATTCTTTCTGGTTTTAGATGTGTCTAAATTTAAGGAGCATGCATTAAGGAATAGCTATGTTGTCTCTCTTGTTTTGTAGGGAATTAAAAACATCCTTAAGCTAAACTCTGTGGCTGGAAAATGAGGCTGTTTTTCTCTCTTTTGGTTTAGCTTGTGGGAAGTTTTCTTCATAAAAATACCAAAAAAATGTCAGTTTCACAAATCTTGTTTCCAAGCTCTTTGACATCCTATGGGAAGATTCATCTTGTTTTTAACACACTGGCATAATATGTTCAAAATCTGTATTCTAGCTAAACAGTGTGGTGTCATACAAAAAAAAAGAAGAAAAATATGTCTTCAGGTATTTTCTTTTTGGCCTTTTTACCTGTAATATTCAGACAATGCCTCTAAAATACTGGATTCTTTTTCTACTAGAAAATGTTTTTCTAACAGCTTTCTTTGGGAACACATTTTTCAGATCTTTCTTTTCTAAAGCTTAAGAACATCCTTCTATACCCTAAGGACAACAAAAAAACATTCTTCATTATTGGCATGTGAAATAATGATTGTTTTCATACTGTAATACAGATAAGGCAGCACACTTGACTAAAATATAAAATCTGTGAAGTAAAGGACTCTCCCCCAAATCATCTGTATTTTCCTTACTGTCCTCATTTTTTCCTTGATGCTTTTTCTTTTACTTAATATTGAACTTGCCAAACTATTCAAAATATACTTGCCTACAGAGAAACAAAGCAGAATCCTATGCAAATCACTAGAACAAGGACATACCCACTATTTACTTAAGAATTGAACCTCTGATGGATTAGATGGAACTCTTTACCTTTCTGTGTCCTGTGTGTCACTAAATGCATTTGCAAGGAAATTTTTGCAAATGATTGGCCATTATGTTTTGTTTTGTTCTGTCAGTATGTCTATGTAAACTGGAAATGTATTGTCAGATTATTTCCCAGTTGCTCCAGATGACTCCTCTGCTGGAAAGGTGTTTGTTGAATACAATGGTAATAAGTAAAGAGAAGGAAATATAGCACTCACATTTCTGATTGAAGTACTATGCAAAGCCAAACTGCTTCCTTCTGCTAAATCTGGGTTACAATTATTGTTTTTTCTTATTGCTTTCCTTAGGAAAAACAGAAATGCATTTTTTGGAAAAATTCTAAATACACTTGAAAAACAATTGTTGAACTGCATGCCAAATCTTTAGGGATTTAATGATCTACATTATAAGCAGCTCACTGAGGACATAATTCCATACATGTCTTTTTACACTCTCAAAATACAATATTGGCTTTAGGCAAAATGAATCTACTAAGCTCTTCATTTCATGGCAATATTAAAAATATATTATTAAATAAAATCATATTAATAGGAATTTGAACATGCTGCTTCCTTAATACAAAAAATACATTTTTAGCATGGTCTTACTTAGTGACCCCACAGTCCTGAGAGCCTGCACATGGGTCTGAGACACCCATCAGGTACCTCATCTTTGCTAGAAACTATCCACATGGTCTCTTGTACTCAGATTCATTCTCAAGTTCCTATTCCAGGCTATTTTCATGTTTTTCCTTCAAAACATGATTAAACTCAGGTCTCTGGTTCTAGAGGTGTGCTATGGTACCAAAAATAATTTCCCAAATACTGACTGGGTGTGTGCCTCTCCTGCAGGGCACTGAAGTGTCACACTGATATCTCAGTGCACAGAGCACACCTCCCTTTTGCTCCAGAAGTTTTGCATTCCTGCAAAATGCAACTTTTTTTTTACTATGTTTACATAGGAAGGACTGAGATTTACCAACACATCTTAAAAACCTGACTCCCCACCTTGGTGTATTAAAAGGAATTCCACCAGAACATGAACTGTTCAACATCCACAGGAGCCCAAATAATCTAGATTGCATATTTTTCTGTGCCTGTTAAATTCAGGGTTGACTACTTGCAACCAGAAACTATTCCCTTGGAATTCTTTACGATAATAAAAAAATTGAAAGACAGGTTTTTCTTATGATTCCTGGCCTTATTCTGTCTTCTTTCAAAGCCAGAAATATTGCTTTCTAAGAGAGGTGGTACTGCATTGGTTTGATGAGCCAGTTGTTGAATAGAGAGCATGGAAAATCTTACAACAGAAAATACAGGCATGAAATATCTCAAAGTGGAAGGTAACTGCTTGCAGACAACTCAAAAATTAGAAACAGTGGATATACAGCTCATGCTTGAGCTATTAAGCAATATCATAGACCATGGTCCAATTGCTCCAAACCAGAAATCTTTCTGAAAACTTTACAGTGAAAGAAAAAGTATTTTGCAAAGGAAAAATGCAATGAATAAGCACTTTTTCAGTGAAAGTGTCACACTAAATAATTTTTTCACTGAGACATTACACAAAGCCATCAATTAGTATTTCATAAGGCATTATGCTTAATGTGAACAGTCCTTCAGTTGGAAATTTGAGGGGCATTTTTTTAATATTGTTCAAAAGGAAATTATGCAATTTATTAAGTAATAATGTAATTCAAGGAAGAGTGGTTTCAGCCTTGGTACACTGGAAGTAATTGTACTAGATTAATTGGTATTTGCCAGTGATACTGAATATCCTCAGAATTCCAGTAATTTAAGCCAATTGGAATCTGACTAAGCCCCATTTAAAGGACTCCCACCAAACTTTGTTCCACTGTAGTAAAGCCATAAGTAATGCATGATCCACAGCAGCTAAACTTTCTTTAGGTCTTTTCTGTCACCTCTTTGTATTTTCCCTCTAAATGCTTATGCAATGCTTGCAATCTTTTTCCATGATAAATCTGAAATTTTCTTTTGGAGTATTTCTCCATTATCCCCAACTCTTGTGGGGATAAAAAATGGACCAGGCCATTTTTTAACTAATAAGTAAAGACTAATATGAGGACATGTCTTATTTATAAAAACAGGGAAATTAAATATCTTAGTTCAATTTATTATGAAGCCAAATCTTTCTGAAACTTCATACCCAACTGAAGAGTAAATGAAACCAGAAAAAAGCTTATTAGCAATAAAGTATATCTATGAGCTTTAAAAGTCAATAAAAAGCTCGTTCAAATGTCTTATAAATATATTAGTAAATAAGTGTACAATCATATCTTTTGGAGATTATTTGTGCTCAAGACACTTGTAAGGAGCAAGATGTAGCTTCTAATTTAAAAATCTCAATCAAAACAACTAGTGACTGACATATTTGTACAGAAGAAAGATACATGATCATATATCTGCAGCAGGAAGGCAACATTAGATTCCCCACTTCCTGCTACTTGCAAGCAGAGGTTGTGCTTGATGAGGTATTCCTGACCAAGCTGCAAAAGAATGACAAGCTGTTTTAGGCTCCAGAACAAGCACATCCCTATGATAATAAGAAAAAAATCTTTGAACGTGGTGGTACAACTGCAATTTAAAATTTCACAGTATTTTTTAAATAATTTCAAAATATCTCACCAGATGAGATCAGAAAGATGGGTGTGTATGAAAAATACTGATCTGGGATGTAGAAAATTAGAGCAATTTTTACCAACAAATTCCTACGTGGCATTGAGAAATATTTTTAATCTTTCTGCATTTCCTTTTTCCATATATAAAGGGAGTGTGGGAAAGTAAGCCATAGAAAAGATTTACTCATGTCCTCAAGGGATTCACTTTTTATAATGATAGAAGCTACTTAACAGGCCATCAAACCTATTTTTTAAAAACCAAAAAAATCCAGACACATTCAAAATATAGATTAAGAAGAGTTAATCAAAAGATTCACTCAAAATTATGCTCGGTTATCAAATGTGAAGTAGTTTAAACCCAAGATTTTCTTTAGATCAACTATCAGTGTAGGAGTCCATAACAAAATTTTTATCTTGGATTTTCTTCTCCTTTCAGGGGGGCTGAGGTCACATTTTTCTTCTAATTTCTGTTTTAAAGGCTGAAAAGGGGGGTGGCATTGAAGTCTTCCAAAAACACCTTACTAGATATTCCAACAGACAAAAAATATTTCCAAGTCAAAATCATGATTCAGTGTAGCACGGCAAACTGCTCATTCATTCCCTAATCTGTAATTGTTGTTGTTGGACTTGCTCTGTGCACTTTGCACTTAACAGCAGAGTCTGTTTTCAGGATCTAAATGGGGCAAATATTTTCATCTGGTTCTCATGGTTCTCTGGAAGTAGAATGAATAAATATGAGAACTAAAATCAAAGACAGACTGGACACAACATAGACAAAAAGATTAATCAACCACTAGCCCATGTGCAGAATTAAAAGGACACCAAGTGTGTTATTGAAGAAAGAAAAAAAAAAACAAGGCCGAAAAACTATATTGTAAAAACCTGTGTGAGATTCTTCAGTGTATTTGAGACCTAAAGGGAGGTAATAATCTCTGCAGCCAGGAAAAAGTTTGTGATTTCGCAAGCCAAGATTAAAAATCTGCAATGAAGAAAGATATCCAGCAGTGCTCCAGCTAGGCTCATAAAAGGAGTTCAGGATTGCACAGCAACATGAGCTCTGACTCTCTAAGAACAAGCAACGAGTGCAAAGAGTGAAAATGAACATACTTCACTCCAGCTTGGAGGGTGAAATGGGTTGGAACATTGTAATTTATGTACCTGCTGAGCCCATACCAGCACAGCAATACAAAAAAAAATTATCCATTGGCAGTGCATCAACAGCTCAGACTTTTAGGTCACTCCTTTCACTACTCCTGGCAGGGGTTAGATGATTTCAAAAGAGGTGAAGAAATGGATTTGCAGCAAAAAGAGTAACCATCAATGTGTTTTGAGGGCTTTACTCCTTTTTCTTTCAGTGAAGTCTATGTTTTTGACTATGATGAGTTAAATATGCTCCTCTTTGGAAATGAGAACAAAAGAATTTTCATAAATAATCTCTAAAATCTAGTTATCCAAATATGCACATACAGCAAGCAGGGGTCTTTATTGCCTGATACACTGCACAGTCACCTCTGTGTATGCAAAACAGGTGTAAAATGCAGTCATTTTCACATGACAAAGTCCTCAGTCACTGTCACATCCCCACAAAGTCCTCACAGCTAGGAGTGACTTAAGGAGGACCATATGTCCTGTTCTGGAGTGCTGGCTGACTTTCCAGCGCACATCTCACTAGTCTGACTGTTACTGAAGCCTTCAAAAATATTACAAAAGCCCCAGGATCATTGTAAATAAACCCAAAGACCTCAAAGATTTGAGAGGAGAAGCTGGCTTCTAAGAATGCAGGACAGGAAGGGATACCTCTAGTGCCTAATTGCCATTCCCACTGTTGTGGGATGTTCCTTGTCAGACAAAGTCTGAAAAAGAGAGGAGTTACCAAAGTGATTCCACTTAGTTTCCAGAGAAAACACAAGGTCTTTTCCCAACCTCCTCCAGCCCTCCTTACATCAGAGGAACTGTGGTTCTGCAGGTATTCTCATGTAGCCTCCTGTTGTGCAAGGGTGTTTCCTCCATATCCAGTCCTCCCACAGTGGCAGAAGTCGCTGGAAGTACCCATAGAGGGCATATTTGGCCACTGGGGGCAGACAGCTCCATGGTGTGGATATTGAATGTGTCTGTATTTGGGGAAAATCAGTGCAATGGGATACACAGAGTCTTGAGGTTCCATGGATTACTTTCTTTAGGTACTTGGTGGCAGTTTTACCAATCCACCACACAGTGTCATCCAATTCCTGGTGGATTATGTAACCCAGCCCTGTTTTGTTAAACTCCAAGCCTTCTCCTCTTACCAAGCCTTCTCCTCTTGCTGCCTCCCAAGGAGCTCTCAGCTGGTTTCTCCAGAGCATGCCAGTTCCTGGAAGGATATCCCTGGGAAGAATACTTCCTCCAGTCCTTTGCATCTGGAAGCGGGCAGTCACTGTGGGCCTGGTGGGCACTGATGGTGTTTTGGCCTTTGCAGCTGGGTAAAACTTCCAGAGAGCCCTGATCTTACCATGCTTCACCTTAGAATCACCTAAGAAGGCTTTTTATAATGTCTAATTATGGGTTGTATTTTTTCTTTTCTTATCAAAGTTAGCTATTCCTCTTGCTGATGGTGGAAAAGCAGCACCATACTCTTGCAGATAGAAAAACTGAGTCAGTCCTTCTTGAGCTCCTGTGGCTACTGGACATCTCATGTCTTTCAGCAACAGGAATTGTTTCTGCTGTTTTGATTAAATGTTCAAATGCTACTAAAATATATATGTGCAACATTTGATGCCTTTCTTTATTAGTGAATTGAAGTAGGAATGACCAGTAAAACTTGAGTATTGATAAAGTTAGAGAGTCACTGTGATTTTAGCAGCTCATTAATAGTTTAAATGACAGATCAAAACAGAAAGAACAGGTGAAATGTGATAATTCCTGTTCATAAAGTCAGTGGGATACCATGCTGAAATTTGTGATTTCGGCAAATTTCCATTTTTGAAGAATTGAGCCAATGAAGTAGATAATTAGCCCAGAATATCCAAAAGAAACTACAGAGGAAATGTAACCCAACACCAAAACACAAGTATCCTAATGATAATTTAGCCATGTAACTAATGCTAGCAACATTTTATACCTCACTAACCCTGTGAAAGGTGACTTACACAACCTGGTGGTAGCAAGGACCAGGATAGGAAGTACAGGGTTTGGATCAGCCAGGAGGAAGGAAAGCAGGCATTGGAAAGCAGCAATGTGTGTTGGTCAGAGACATCTTCCCCCCACCTCTGGCCCAGACTCTGCTTAGGCTGCTGCCTTCCATGAAGCTACAGTCTCTTTGGTCTGAGCTCACTTTTCCCAGCACATAAGTAATTTATCCTTCAGCTTCGCTCATTCCTGGCCCTGCAGCATCACTGGGAGCCTTTGCTGGGCTGAGCACATGGCACAGCTATGAGCTGAGGAGCCAAAGCCAACTGCAGAGCACTTGGATCTGAGATCCTCCAAACAGCAGTGCTGCTCAGGAAAGGGCAGTTTTTTCTCTGCTTACTTACATTTTAATCTGATGTACAATATTTTCTTCTATGTAAAAATATGCTAACAGCTCCATATCAATCAGTAGCAAGTAAGTATGGCACATTTAGTAGTTATGACTTCTGTTACAATGAAGAAAATCCAAGAGGTCGTTCAACAGCACAGGAGTGATGGCAATGCAGAACTCCAGCTCTGCTGCTGAAAATCAGGCTGTAAAATGGAAAATTGATTAAAAATGTAAGATATACTGGTCTGGTTATTATAAGTAATATAAAAAAGCTGCAGCATATCTGTTTATAACAGTTTCTGTATCACTGGGGGTCCCCCTAATGGTTTATATTTGTGGTGTTGGTCAATTAGTTTAAAATACATATTTTTTTTACTCTGTAAGTGGAGAATATTTTCATCTTGTGCTATTTTTATTGCACTAACTGGCCATTAACTGTTAAAAATCCCTTGTACCAAGACGTGATAGAGCACATCAGTGGTCACTGAGCCATCCAGCTGGAGTAAGAGCAAAGACAGTTTAGAATTTCCACTACTTTCCTTGGGAGTGATGCAAGCAGTGACCCCTCTGGCATTTAGTCCTTGCAAGGTCTGGGTGCCCCCTCATCTTCTCAAGAAGAAAGATCCACATGGTTTCATTTAAGGGAAGCATCCTACAAGGATTGCCTAAAATGGTGGGTACCGAGCCAGACTGGGATGTGTTGCGAGTACAGCCAGGAGCCACTTCCACAAAGTAACAGCCAACAGACAGGGAATCTTCTCCTCTTACGACTGTCAGGGGGTCTCATACCCTGTCCCAGAGGGACAGAAACCTTCCTGGATGTGGGAGTGTGGGAGAAGAATTGCTGTGGGTCTTTCTTCTGCTGGCAGCAGACCCTGCACTCCCAGCCACTACTGAAGTCTTGGGTGGGGTCATGTGGGCAAAAATATGAGGCTCAGCTGTACATAACAAAGCCAGCAAATGTGGGGAGCCCAAGGAAGGAACAGGATGTAAAATGGAAGGTCAGGAACATCTGAGACAATAATAAAAGTGTACACCAATTATTTTGTTAAAAGATGATAAGTAATAAGCTTGCACCACTTGAACAGTGTTATTGATTTTTATAGGAAGCATGATAAATTTTATGGGATACCTGTTTGTGAGGGATATGTAGTGGGCAAGGGGAGAGTTATATATATGCAGCCATTTTTCATAAAAAAATCATGCCAAATTTCATACTGGATTTGCTTTCCTGAGTCTATTTCTGGTTTATTTTTTATCATCAGGGTTAGTCTTAGTAAATCCAGGCATAATATTAGTGTGTAGGCCTGAAACTGTTTTGAGTCTCTTATCTCTGCTTCATTTTCTATTTTCTTTTTCACCTGATGTACTTTTAGATACCTTTGATTTAGGAACATCCAAAAAACTGTTGTCTTCTTCCCTCAGGTGAGACAGATCAGCCAAGTATTTTAGTGTAGTTATAATAAATATGTCTATACTGCCAGAGGAAAACACTAACAATTTGAGAGAAAGTAACTTATATTCCAAGAGCAGTAAAAGTTTTAACCTTTTAATTCTCCACTCTTTTATTACTCTTTAAATGTCGCAGACTGAAATCACCAGAGTTGTATCAATTTATCAGATGAAGATGAGTCCCTGAATTCAATTACTAATAGGCCTTCTCTGTGCAATCTTGAACCTACAGATATACATTTGTTTATATAGTCATGTAGCAGAGAAATAGTTACAAAATGGAGTTCTTGAAGAAAATGGTTACCCTCGCCCAAATGTAAATAAATTTGTTTTTAAACCCGGCTTTTGAAATAATTTGAACCCCTCAGGGTTCCATGGCACGGGTTTTCCTCTTAGCTTTGTTACAGTGAAATCACACATTCTGCCAAGCCAAAATTCTTTAAAATTACACTGATCCTTTAAATTTATTACTGGTTACTAACAGCTGCCTATGCTTCACTTATATATTTCAAGTTAGAACCAAGTATGCAATATGGAACAGGTCATATTTTTTAGCTTTTTTCTTTGCTAGATTTATAGTGTGAACTCCTACATTAAAATAATTCATGGTGGATAATAGAACTTCAAAGCATATGGCAAAATTAAGTCTCAAGAATGGCAACATGAGTAATTCCATAATAAAAAGATGAGGCTGTCTCCATAGTACTGATTTTTTAGAATATGCTGTCAGCTCACTTATTTATACCAGATAGTAAATTTCATTTTTTTACATGCTTTCTTTTCCCAGATTTTTATTATAGTTAATTTACGTCCTAAATATTAATTGGCATTGCTACTTTGTTAAATATATTTTCTGACACCCAAAAAGCTATGTATTAAGCATTGCTATACACACAGCCTAATAAAGAATTTTTAGGATACTTGAATAAAATCACCTTATAAATGCAGTAAAAAAACTTTACATCATCACCAGTATTATTATTGTTAGAGAAAGAACTTACCTTTCAAGATTCCAAAAGACCTCTCTTATTGAGTAACTTTCTCCCACAGTGTTCTTTTACAGCACAATCAAGAGTCTTGATTATATACCTTCCTTTAGATGCCCTGAAGAAAATCAGCTCATCAGAAAGTGTGACAGCATTATTTGAACAGCAATAACTTTATGAATCATGTGTTGGAAGGCTATTTTGCCATCACTTGTGATGATGGACTGTGTAAACAACCATGATAGCTACTGAGACTCCAGAAAAACTCAAGGATACCCAGGGGAAAATAGGTCCTTAAATCACAATGGATTATATATCACTCATTGCAATCCCATGGGGGACCCAAGCTGGAGAAGTCCGTTTTTGAAGGACTGCACCTCATGGAAGAGTGGCCTTCTTCACAGGAGTTTGCGGAGAGCTGTTGCTCCTGTTTGTGGGATGGACTGACCTTAGAGAAGTCTGTGGAGACTGTCTCCACTGGGCTGGACCCACACTGGAGCCAGGGAAAAACATTTCCCCTGAGCAGCAGCAGAAACAATCTGTGATGAACTGACTTTAACTCAGTTTTTCTGTCTCCCTGCACTGCTGGGGGACAAGGTAGAGCTGGAAAGGAGGGAAGGGTAGGGGTAAGGTTTTTTTAAGGTCTTATTTTACTTCTCACTATCCTGCTCTGATTTTGTCAGCAATAAATTCATTTACTATGTCTAATTTCAGTTTGGTTTGCCTATGATCGTATTTGGTGAGTGATCTCTCTCTGTCCTTATGAAAAACCATGGACCTTTCACTCTAATTTCTCTATCTGTCCAGCTGCAGAAGGGAGTGACAGAGAGGCTTTGGTGGGTGCCAGGTTCAACCCACTACAAGCTCTTAGGAAAAGAAGTGGTCAGAGACATGGAATTAAGAGCTAAAATATTGTGCCTCTTTCTAAAAATCTATGGATTTTTCTTTAAAAATTAATGTTATAATGTAGTCAAGGATTTGAAAATAGCAGAGAAAATTACATTTAGAAAGTGATGGGGCAAATGTTAGATCTCTTGAAATAGAAAAGGAATGAATTTTCCATGTGATATAAATTAAGCATGTCTCATTACTTTCTCCACATACCTCTCTTTAGGCATATTTTAAAACCAATACTCCCTGCAACATATAAGGTATAGTGTATTGGCATAACAAGCAGGAAAGAGTGTGAAGACATGAACAAAGAGGATTGATATGTTTCTGCCTCTTTCAGAAGCAGATCAGTATATTTGAAAATCAGAGGAAGATTCAGTATAAAAATGTGCCCTTCCAACTTCCCTTAACATCACAGAATTACATTTCAGAATCTGATAGGAATCCATGGAACTATCAAGTGAATAGGGTGTTATTCAACAGGAGTCAGGGTGGCAGACTGTGCTCCTCTTCAATTAGGCTAAACAAAGTTCCTGTCTGATCCTGAAACATAGATTTACCCTCAGAAAGTTAAATTAATCATCCTTCATTCATACATCTTTATAAAGATACTTTTAATTAGCACGATTCCCCTTGGCTCTTCTCTTCTTTTTAACTTCTCAACATGGTCTTGACGGAACAATTGGTCTTTATTAATGTGTGACAGCTCAGAGCTGCAGCGAGCTGTTTGCCAGATGTTTGAACTCTGTTGAACTGCTGTTCACTTGTCAGACTAGCAATGAGGAGTGAACAAATATCACACTATTCAGCCTCCCTCCTGAGCTGCCGGAGAATTTCAAACAACTTCAAGGGCCAGAGCCAAAGGATCTGCTGAGAAAGAATAAGGTATGTTCCTGAAGAGATCAGTGAACCATGACTTTTCTAGAAAAGCAACTTTGTCTTTTATTATCTGCTGTGCATGTGAGTCAAGGGCTGAAATATCAGAGGGACCCACGCTACAGGGAGTGAGAGGCTTCAGAATGACACAGCTTTCACAGATCCTAAGGTTCTCCATGGACTATTAAGTAGAGGAGGGAATAGAAGGAAGGAGGCTACTGTAAAGCTTCTCCAAACAGGCACATTTGACATGTGAGCAAAAAAGGAAGCAAGGTTTTTTGTGAAGTATTTTCACTTTAATCACTTTTCATTTTAATCATGAAGAAGAGAAAGAACATAAGTTTTGTTTCTCCTTTTTGTTGGAACTCCTTCTTCAGATTTACATACAAAGTGCACAGAGGCAAATTAGGCACAAAGGAGGCTCTCCATGTGCTAATATGTGTCCTATCAGTTCTGCTAATAAAACATACACAAGTACCTTGTATGAGACCACCTTATTGAAGAGCTGCACTCACTGCAAGAGCAGAACCATGTCCCATCAGGACGTGCTCCTAATCCCAGCCAGGACAGCCTCTCTGACATCAGCTGGCTGCCATCTCCTAGCCAAAAGCACATCTGCTTGTCCCCACTAGGACACTTGAAATCACCTCTTTGAGAGCAGTGTCTGTAAAACCTGCATGGATCCTTTATGTACAGAAGTTTATAGTGTGGTTTGTGTAGTCCCAGTAGCCACTTTTTATTGCAAAAAGATAATATATTGTTTGTTCTGTGACCTTAAAAAGCCTCAAGATTGTTAAGTAGACTGAAATTACAACAGTTCAGTGTCATTATTTTGTAACAAATGTACTGCATTACGTTGTTTACCCTGCACTGAAGGACTCTTTAGCAGGATTATATGATGGTTGTTGTACAGGATGCTTTTGGAAACAAAATGGACCTCTCATGAAGCTATAATTTTCTTTAGTATTCAAATTTTCTTTAGTATTGAGCAGTGATATAAACCCAATAAAGCCAATAAAAAGTATTAATTATCTTTGCTAGATTTTTTTCCCATTTAATTATGATTTTATTATAAGTTACAGATAAAAGAAAGAGGATGGACTAGGACACAACAAGTACCTTTTATGTATAAATAATAAAAGAAAAAGAAGGGTATTAAAAACCCCACCAAAACCCCCAAGGAATCTCATCTCTAGAAATCTTGTCCTTATTCAAGGCTCCTCCCCCTTCAAACCTAGTTAAAACCCTCTCAATCAGCCCTGCCAACCCATGGGCTAGAATATTTTTCCCCCTTTTAGACAAGCAAGCCTCATCTGTGTCCAGAAGGCCTGGTGCCATATAAAATGTCCCATGTTTGAAAAAGCCAAGATTTCACTGACAGCAACAGACTTTAAGGCACCTGTTGATCATGTGGGTTCTCCCATTCCTTTTGGCATTCTTACCTTCCTGCTACCTAAAGGATTGAGGAAAACACCACCTCTGCTCCCATCCCTTCAATCAGTCATCCCAATGCAATTTTTGATTGCCCTAGGACTCCTCAACTTCATCACTGGGGACCTGGACAACCAGAAGTGGGTTTTAATTAGAGGGCCATATTTGTCCAGGAGCCTTCTAGTAAAATCTCATACCTGGGCCCCAGAGAGGCAGCAGAAAATCCAAAAATTAAAAATGCAAATAGCCAGGAAATACTTCCATCTTGCAATAAATTAAACAACCCCACACATTTTCTGAGTCCAGCAGATTGTCCAATGTCAGTCTATAAGCCAAAGTTTTTGAGCTCTCATTCTTTCAGGGTTTATAAGCAGATCGCTAAAGCTGTCCACAATTGTTTTTATGTGTCACTAATGATGATAAATTGTTTTCACATTTTTCTAAAGAGCTTCTACCCTGTTTAACAGTGCATAAAATTCATCCAGTTATACCAGATATGATTGAAGGATTTTGACAGTTTCCTCATAAATGGACTACTACTATGAGTTCACTAATCCTATAAACTCTTGATTTTCATAATTTCCCATGCGATAACAAGAAAAATTGCAAATGAATCTGCAGTTTCTCCTATATTTTGTCATTATACCTGCCTCAATAAATTTGAGTTATCTTTTCCCTTTTTCTCTCTGAGCTGAAATATTATTTTCTCATTTTATCTACAGGCCTTCTTGAAATCAGAACTAATACCTAGAGGGATGTGTAATAGTCTCTCTGTGCTGATTGATTTGCTTCACGTTTTTTCCGGATACTATTTTGGAAAATAGTCTTTTTACCTTTCTTAAATTTGAGAAGATTTGTCCTCTAAAATCCTGTTTTCTTACATATTTAATTAACTGAAGCATGGTTAACAACCATATATAGCAGGGACAAGATGTACCAAGGCAAATAAATCAGCAGACAGTATTTTCTTGTAAGTTTTCATCCATTTTTATTATGTGTCCTTTGGCACTCAGATTGGGCTACAGTACATAGAACCTTGTTATCTGTGCTGCAATTGAGGGTCCCCTTACAGATGCCCAGAGCTAAAGAGAAGAAACTGTGTGCAGTAAATGAAGTAATTGTGGTCTGCTTAGCTCAGTCCCTTTTTGGTTTTTGGTTTGTTTTTTTTTTTTTTGATAGAGTTTAAAGGAGTTCAAAAACATCCTATCCAGGGCTTCATTAGATAGAGAAGAAGTAACAATACTCTTACACTGTAGCAGTTCTGCAACAATAGTGCAGCCAAAACCCACCCTGTTGTGTCTTTCAGAATTATACCTGCTGTTTCTGATTGCATTATCGGTACAATTACGTGTCTGGGGCTTTTCCTCTCATGTGCTGGCGTATCCAGGATCTAATATTTCAGCTGTATTTTGAAAATTCATTCTGAGAGATTAAAGCCTCATTCCTGTGCTGAAATATAACGAGAATAAATCAATCCTTTGCTGACAATTCCTGCAAAATTAACCTTAACACATGCTGCTGACTGCCATTTTAAGTACTATTTTCCTTCTTTTTTCCTGTGTTAATAAAACTTCCCCTAAAACTGTCACTTTCTTGGTTTAAACTTTAGTGATAAAGTCATGAAGTCTTTTGTACCATGTGGAACAGCCCCTAACTTTCAACCTTTGGACAATATTAAAAAATAAATTAATAAACATGTAAATATGCATGTTCATGCTATTCTCTCCAGCACTTGCAAGAGTACTTCATGGCTACTGGTATGTGTGAAAAACTTAACTTTTCATCTGTTATATGTAATTTGTTACCCTTCTCATTTTGCTTTCTCTCAGTTGTCTTGTGTCATGGTACCATCTATACTACCGCTATATTTTAAAACTCTATAACACACATCTGCCACAACTTGGACTGACTTATGGTGCCAAGGAAAGAAAGATGATTGCCTGTCAGCAATTACAGTCTGAGTCTGATTCTGATTCTCCACTGTGCTGCTATAAGCCAAGGTAATGTGAAGCTGTTTGTACGATTAAACAATCAAGTACAATAAGAATCTTGTATTTCAGCACAGCCACTGAAGTAAGGGAATATGCAAGGAAATTTTCTAATCAATGCACCTCTAAGTTTCCCCCAAAACAGACCAAGGGAAATATAGCTGACCTATCAGCAGAAATAATGCAAATAATGCCATCCTATAATTTTCTCGCTCACAAAATATTTGTTCTTTTATGCAACAGCCATTAATCTTACCACATAATGTACTACCTGTTGAATCTCCCTGTGGTGAGAATAATGCTCTCTCCAGCTACTTCAGCCAGAGGGAAAGTCTTGCTAAAGAGCAGAACCATTTTGCAGGAGGCAATTTAAGAAGAATAGACATGAAAAACAAGCATGGATTTAATTAGGATTAGGCGAAGAAAGGAAAAGTAATAGTGCAAGTGGGATTGCTAGACCAAGAGGACTGCTGGTACTGCTAGATGAAGAAGAGGAAAAGTTCACCTTGCCCATCACCAAAGTGATGAAGAGAGATCAGTAAAGGTCTCTGCTGAATGTGTCAGCTGTTAAAAAAGGTCATGAAACTAAAACCCACAAAGATTAGGATTAAAAATAAAGCTGCAGTCACTTCATAATGTAGATCAATGGTGTTACTTCACATTTGTATAGCTGCCTTCAGTCTGATCATTCCATCTGCAGCGAAGAGATAGAAAGAGATGCATCCTAAAAACAGTGTAATGTAGGTCACTGAGAAGGTCTTGAGTGGGGAAAGGTTGGGGTTTATAGGAGGATTCACACAAGAGTATGTATGGAATAGTCAGCTGTTCCCAGGACTTTCAGGATCCAAGACACCTTGTGCCAGCCATTTGAAATAGTTTGCCAGTTCTGAGAATAAATACATTGTTTAGCCATTACTACAGCCTTTTTCCATCTTCCAGCTGTTTCACCCCATACTGCTTGAGATGCTTCATGTGGAATTTATCATCATCTCTTTGGCTGTTTGGGACACTACTGTCTATGGATTTGCTTTAACAACAAATAGAAAAAAAACCCAACAGAAGTAAACCATAATTTTTTCTCAGTCACTCTTGGTCTCTACATCGTAGTTTTCATTTTAGCCTAGACTTCCTGCCAGTCTTAATGGTTGTACTCTGGCACCAAGGGAAGAGCAGATCTGGCAGAGTGAGAAGCTGCAGGAGCCAGTTTACCAGCAGGGCAGAGAATTTGCTGTGGTTCTAATTGAAAAAAGCATCCTCATTTGGGCTTCTGCCTTCCCTATCACTCTCTCTCTCTCTCTGCTGGCTTCCTGTTAAGTTCTATTGTGTTTTGCCAATGCAGTCATCATATTCTCTAGATACTTGATTTACATAATTGAAGCAGTCCAGCTTATTTTAGGAAAATTACAACTTTGTGGGAAAAAAATAACTTATACAGTAATTATAGCAAAAATGTTCTGCTTTGTGTCAGACACAATGAAATTAGTGGGTTTAAAAATTAAGAACAAGGTCCTTTTAGCACTCTGTGTCATTTTTAAAAGAAGAATGAATACTCTTAAGAAGCAGCTTTGCATGTTAATCTCAGTGGCTGGGAACATTTCTTGTTAAGATATTTGATGTTCAAAACTATTAAAAGAAATATTGAAGGAAGGAAATTAATTTTTCTGCAGTAAAATTTTCCTGTCATTCTGTAAGATAAGTTTCCAGTGTATGTGTTTCCATTAAGGAAGATGGTTGTATAAAAAGTTACCCATTATGCAAGAAGAAATGTTGAGTCCATGTTGATTTCATCCAGGATTTATCCAAGATATTGTCAGTCATGGAAGCAAGATTCTGAGTTGTTTGGTTCCCATTAATGTACAGTTCCTCTGTGCATAGGGTCCATTTCCGAAACAAAAGGTACATTACTGACCATAAAATACATATCAGAGAAGTCAGAAGAAGTCAGACATTTGTCTAAATGTAAGATGTCAAAATGTAAAGGTAAGGTGGTGTTGCAATACACCCTAGAGATCCTCTGTATCATAAACAGCACTAATGTGTGCTGACAGTCAGAGAGCAACAGAGCAGTTGAAATTAGGATTTGGCTAAACTAAATACATACTTGAAGATTGTTTTAAGACATTATCTCTTTCCTTTAATAATGAAGACAAATTCTCTAATTGCAATAATCCATTCCATCCAAAGTTTTCTCCCACTGATGCACTTTCCTTCCTAAAACAACCTGGATTCAGGTCATCCCATTTAGGAGAAATAGGTATCATCATACACTGTTCTTCAGAAACTCCAGATCATTCTCAGCTAAGATTGACAATTAATTCCACATTTATGGAACCCTCTTAAAGAGTCGCTTAAACACCAGGAGCACTTGAATGTCTCAGCTGAATAGGCTATTAGAAAGTTTTTACCAATCAGCACTCCTTATAAGATCATCTCAAAGCAAAGCTGAAATGTTGAAAGGTCAGTTCATGTCAGAGAGGAATCTACTGATTCACATCATGTTCAACTCCCTTCCCACAGCAGAACCACAATGCAGTTAGTGGCACTGAGCAGCACTGTGTATTTTACTAACATAATGTTCAGCAGCCACCATTTCCAGTGAAAAAGCTAACACTGTTCATATCTGATTTTTTTTCCCTGTAAAACCTGCTAAAAAAATCATACAAATAGTCTTTATTTGAATAAATTAGAAAAACTAGAACTAAAGTCAAATATAATTTCAAGCACATCTATTTTCATATGTCTATCCTTGCTTCCCTTATCACTCCTTGTAGCTTTTTGAAAAGCGATGTATCTTCTACTGTATTTTTTTCCTTTTTAATTACAGGGGAGGTTTTTCTTAGAGGTGCAGAAACACCTCTGTGCTGAATAGCAACCTTTTCATTCAGCAGCTTCTAGAGGTAGTTTCAAGTCCAATCCAGACCACACAAATGGATCTCAGGGATATCAGCTATTCCTCTATCTAAATTTATGCAACATACCCAGCTTCATAGTGCCTGTTCTGTTCCTCTGCATCAGGCAGTCATTCTGAAGCTCATAGGGGACAATCTGTGGAGGCAGGGTATGTTCCTGCAGGATGCAGGATCTAGACTAACAGCCCAGTTGTTTCCTCCCTTTAATTCTATCTATGATTTCACTTTTCTCCCATTTAATTTAATTCAATTATTTTTATGATGAATAATGCAGTGTCCACATTTTAATGGTATCATTACCTAATTAGATTATTGGTCAAAGAAAGATGCTACTTTTTAATTAATCAGGAAAAGAACACATATCTCTCTGAAATGAAGTGCCAAAGGTGTTCTACTCCAAGTGGCAATCAGACATTTATTGACCTTCTAGGTACTACTGCATAATGCACAAGCTGTAAAACACACTCTGTTTAAACAGACTAATGCAATCACAAATTTCAAATCAATTTGAACAAATTTTATTCAAATAAAACCAAAGCAACTCTGTCCACACATTTCTAGGCCTAAAATATCCTGCAAGTTTTGATATACATCTGGAAAAGAAATACGGCTTATTTAGAAAATAGCAGTATAAAATAAAAAAGATGGAGAGAGAAAATCAAACCAAAACAAAACAAATAAACAAAACACTCTAAAAATTCTCTGTCTTCACCTCTCTGCAACTAGGCAAACACATCAAAACAAAGCATGCTATCTGCATTGATTGACTTTTTGTTACAGCTGCCCAGCCTATACACATAATTTGAGATTAATTTATCTAACACATAGCTTATTAGTTTCTTTAAATAGGTTAAAAAACCCTCAAACCCTTTTAACATATTTTAAAAACTCACCTGTAAAACTTCAGAAGAATAGCCTAAAACATTTCTAAAATTTCAATATCACAAAGCATATATATCAGTGCAGAAAACAGATCAAACACTAAACACTGATTGGATGAAGATCTTAGAATATTTACAATCAATATGAATAGAATATATGCAGTTATTGGTCCCATTTGAAATTGATCATTAGCAATTACAGACAAAACAATAACCAGCACTCCTTAGCTAATGTTTAGCATTAGCCAGCAGGAGGAAATAAATAGCAGATAGTCTGACCCTACCTATCTCGCCATCTTGTCCTAGCTTGCCCTGCTAAACACTGACTTCATAATTTAGGTAAATATTTAATCTTGGAAATTAGTTTTTTCACATTTCCATACACAGTCCACTGAATATACTTGAGATGAATCCACTAAACTCTTGTTCTTCCACAGCAGGGAAATGTTTGCTTTCTATACAGGCATTCTTTTCCCTTCTAATTCAATCAGCAAAATACCAAGCCAGCATACATTACATATCAGCTTCTGTCATTAGGAGTTAATGAGAGGTTATTCAGCCCTATTTGGCAAAAATTAATTTCATGCAAGTGTTGTGTGCAGTGCACAGACATCTACAGTAAGTCTTAAAGTACTTGATGCAAGTGGTACAACCTGGTAACATATGGTTTAAGGCCTTTTTACGTAACCTCCTTCTTGCTGATGCATTTTGAAAATAGCTCTAGGGGGACAATCTGGCTTAGCTAGGAAGTAAGTGCAGCAGTTTGATACAAATCCACATGTTTACCCCATGAGCACTGAGCAGTTTGATTTCCTGTCTAGCTAGTGTTGATTAGTGTTGCAAAGTGAATACAATGATAACTCAACATTGCAGAAAAACCTTCCAACCTAAAAGGGTTATTTTTCCATATTCACTCTTGGTGCATACTGATGTGTCTCTACCTCCTCCCCATTTGCTCAGTTTTACTCATGTGACTTTATCATCAGTATCTCTGGGGACAGATGACCTTTAAAGGCATAAGAGAGGATTCCAGTGTGCAATTTTTTACCTAGCTGTCATCAAAAGACAGGGGACATAAGGAATGACTGCATGCAATTCTTCTATCTCTAGAACATACAGAGAGCTGTGTCTGTAGCAACTTGAGCCAGATTACTTACACAGATTCACTTCTATAACGTGTAAATTACAAATGATACTCCAAAAACCTTGAAGAGTTTTTAATATCCTTTCTACCATTGTCCCGTTCTTTAGATTAATGAGGTTGTTTTTACTCTTGAATTTTGTTTGCAGACTTAGTGAACGTCTGTTAAATTTGACAATTACTAGATTTTTGTCTGAATGAAACTGTTAGGGGAGAGCAAACCTCTTTAGATTTGCTATTAGTGACATGCAGCTTGGTGTTAGATCATTAGGACTTGTCAGTGTGCAAATCCACTGCCTCACCCAGAGAAGAAACCAGAAAGGAGTGGAACTGTGATGTGGCACCACCCTGGTCAAGGATGTTTGTCCTGTCTTGGACATCTTTCTCCATCTCCCTCTGATTGCAGGTTAGTATAACATATCAGGTCTCACCTTTCTTCTCCAAGCTTAACTCCCTTTGAAACAGCCTGCTCTTTAAAAGGAAGGTGACTGTGCACCTTCTACACAGTTTCATTAAAATACAAAGAAGCCTTGAATCTTTAGATGTCAGAACAAGAAAAATCTGACCAAGAATTTTTCTACCAAATTCTGAATGCTTACAAATCAGCAGCTTGGGCACAAGCCAGTAGCACCTTTCAGTGTAGCACACCATTTCTACTGACCTTTCATGCTATCAGTAAAAATGAAGATTGTATTTTATTTCACAGTAGATCTTATTGAAAGCATGTCTTTCCTGATGTGTTTCAGGCTATATTGGTGACAGGAATGAGTGTGTGTTCCCTTTACCAAATCCATAAGTGCAGAGTGTATTGCAGATTTCAGATGCAGCTCATACACTGCAGGAGTCTCACAAAGACAAACATGAAGTCAGAAATGGTTGTACAGGGCCTGTGCAGCAGTAGCTTGGCACAGAATTAACTTGCAGGGTTATGGCATTTTTCCATGTGTTTGCTGCAAGTCTATTTCTTTTCAGTTTTGTGTTCAAGACTGGAAGGAAAATTACAGGGTTTTTTAGGATTGTAGTGTGATTTTTTATTGAATTATCATTTATAATAGAATTCACTACCAAAATATTACTCTGTTTGGAATTTTCTTATAATTCAGAGATTTCTTCCTAGTCACCAATCCACATCATTCTCATATCCTCTTCCAGTGTAATTCTTTAAATGTGATCTTTCTCAGTTGTTTTGTTTGTTTGTTTGTTTTTAATTAATTTTATGAGAGATCAAAACTGGCATATACATAAGACACTTTCCATCATGATAAAAACTGAACTTTCCTCAGTAAGATGATTCCTACAGAAACATCTTTATTTCACCTAAGCTAACTCCCAGGAGATTCAGAATGTCTAGAACTTTGTCGGCAATCAATCACTGCAATGTAGGTTTCTATCATCTACACTGTTTGGAAAGCAAACTGTAATCAAGTTTCTATCTGTCCCTCAAGTCCTGCAGGGTTAAACTAAAAGTGAGTGTGTGTATCTTCCTCAAAGAGACTTGAAGAGCTAACAGCTGCAGACAGAGAGTGAGCAAGAGATTTCAGAAGTGCCAGAGATCAACAAGCTGTCACTAATAATTGCTGAGCCCTAATACAAATAAAGACCTGTGTGTCAAGTGCCTTTGGAACCCTTTCCACAGAGCAACCGGTAAATAGGCAATAACCTGAAGTTAGTCAAGATACAAAGGCTGAAATCATCCTGTCCTTCCATGAGTCATAACTTCCCCTTGGAAAGTTTTGCTGGAATATAATTTTGAATGGTAACCAGATTTCACCTTTCACCCACACTTTAAAAACCTCTTAACACTACCTCAGGTTAATCTTTCATAAAAGAAAGTTGTGCTTCCAGCATCAAGATAATTATCTTGATTTAAAAACTTATTGGAGATAAAACAGAGGTACCTTTATCAGGATTTTAGCAGCTACATCATTGTAAATAAACTACGGCTCCTTCCTGACATGATTTTACAGAGATTTAATATTTTGATGCAAAAAAGTACGTAAAAATTTGATGCACGGATAAGTTTTTACTTTTCTCCAGTAGAGATAAGGCTGTAACTACAGGCAATAGATGTTGTTAGGCCATCATGAAAATCATTCCACATCTCTTATGGATTGTGTATCCCTCCACAAATTACAGATGTGTAAAGACTTGTTCATCTGTGTAAACTACTAATTTTCTAAACTGTTTCTAATGGATATAAACACACTATCTTAGCAACTTAGGAAGAGTTCTCTAATGGCATGCTGCCACATTAGTTAAAAGCAACATCACAAACAACTTTTCCTGAGTTTTTCCCTTCTCTTTTCAAATGAAAATATCTAATGAAATAAAAGACCTGATAAAAAAACTCATTAGGAGAAAATATAGTGTACACAGTTGGCTAATAAAGTATAGAAGAGCTGCAGCTTGACATTTAGATGTCATTAAGTATCAAAGATAACACACAAATTATCTGGGCTCAAATCCAGTTTATGTGTATAACAGCAATATAATCAGAGGACACACAACTCAATGAACTATGCTGTCTAATGTAATTCAGTTCTGTTTCTTACTCTTACCTTACAGTATCCATCAATTTTATTGTTAGTGTTAGCCACTATCATGGGTTTTGTTTAAACTATAAAACATCACAACTGAATTATCCTATTACACCAGCTCCTGATGTTGATATATTGTTTGCCATGGTAACTTCCTATAAATTATTGCTTGCATTTTCTGGACAGTAGAACTACCACTAATCATTAAAATTTAGTTCATGATAATTTAAAAAAATAAATAAATTCAAAAGGGGAATTATGTACCCAAAAATCTTCAATAAATGTATGTTATAAAAGATACAAATTCCAGATAAATATTTTTCAAGTTGGCAGTACATTGAAGACTGAAGTGACTCATTAACAGACAAAATGGGAATGAAAAGACATTAGATAGTTTTAGATTGGGCTCCATAAAAGCCCCAAAGGAATACAAATACATATTCTCTCACACAAAGGCATCCTAAAAAGAAGTGCTGCAATATGTGGAGCTATGTAACAGTAGCTAACCTCCTACACCTCCTCCAACAGTATAGGAACCCATTCCTATCTACCCAGTCAGGGTGTGGGAACCAAGCCTATAAATGTTCAGTGTACCCCAAAGGTTGATATATTTTCAGGAAAGAATGAAACAAAAACCAAAGTGATGTTATCACTGGCCCTTTTAAAAGGGGATGCCTATTACAAGGAAATGTCTGACTGCAAAGCCAAGCCCAGCATTCTGCACCCTCCCACCATCAGTTCACTGCCCTGCCAGGTCCTGCTGCTTGGCCACAGGGCTGCTCAGCAGATACTCTCCAGCTGAGACATGATCACATTGTTGGATTTTCCTCATGTTCCCTTTCTCCTGTTGCCCTCCCTCCAACCAACCAACCCACCCATCTTTGCTCCATTCCCATTGGCATGATTGACTGATTTGCAATCTTGTTTAGTAATTTTAGCCTTAGAGACTCCAGGGGACCAGCAGGCCTTCACTGTCTTGACACTCTTCACCCAGTGCCAGCTCCAAGCACTCCTCCTCCACTACCTATAAAGTCCACTAGTTTCTCTCATTGTTTTATTGCTTTCTTACCTAATACAATCTCTTTGTGTAAATATAAATGCATTTGCTTTTAAAATGCACCATATGAGAGACCTGTACTTATTGGACCACACTGGTATAATCAAACTATATAAGCTAAAGAATTTGGTTCCCCAATAATTATAGAACTGGCTAATGAAGAAATAAGAAGCGATCATGCTGAAGAGAAGGGACAGGTACAAGTGAGTGCAGCATTTACAAAAAAATCATTAATTATTTTGACATGAGAAATGTGCTAATGAAATTCACTCCTAGCTTGGGAGAAAATGTCAATACAGAGATAACTTGGAATATCACAAAAGAAGAACTGAAAGTCTTCTGGGACCAAAGTAGAAGATAAAAGGACAGAATACAAAGTCATGCATTAAGGAGTAAAAAAAAACCTGCTATATGCTAGAAACAAGTTATCCATAGATAATTGGGTGACAATGAGACAATACAATGATTCAGCTGTAATAAAGGCAAAAGCAATCAAGGATGTTTCGGGACAAATGCTTCCAGATGAAACACCAAAGTTATGTGCTGTAAAGGCACACAGAAAAATCTTGTTTATTACAGGCATTTTTGGATACTGATGTTCAAGAGTGACAAGTTCAGCCCAAAGCAATTCTGGGAGGAGTATTAGGAGCAGGAGATGGCTGGAGACAGTCGGACTTACAAGTGGGCTTCGGTTAAAAAGAATGACTGAGAGGGTTTATGTTTGCTTTATACAGATCTCTCTGGGACATAGATGCCAATGGGGGCAGAGAGCTGTTTAAGCTGAAGGATGTAAACAGACCATGGAGCATGGAGCTTTTAACAGTCTATGACTAAATATAGGCTAGCAGTGAGAAGCTAACTGTTAGAAAAGTAAAACTGTGGAATAGCCTCTTTCTACACTATTATAGCAGCAGAAGCAAAACCTGAATTTTATTACAACATGAGGCTGGAAAGTGTTCTGGACTCTGGCTGTCTGTAGTAGGAGATTCATCTGAAATTGTGCATTTGTTAGCATAAATTCAGTATGGGTAAAACCTTATCTCCACTAGAATGCAACACAGCTAAAAAGCTGTGGACACACACTACAAATTCATTCTTGCCAATGAAAGAAACAACGGCTTTTAACAGCTGGTGTGAGTGTCCCTATGCTGAAGTTATCGCTCAAACCAGGCAAGCAGCCGTCCTGACTCATTGCAAGCAAAACCTGATAGGTCACTTTAAATTTTCTCCCTGACACTGGCTGATTCTACCTGAAGCAATTTAGGGAATGCTCATTAAAAGTGCTTTGCCGGCAGATCCAGGTGACTAGCAGCAAGATGTGGTAATTTCTATCACCAACATATCTGGATCAGAAACATGATATTTTTCTGCATCTAGTTATACTAGGTCACAAAACTGTACAACTGCTTATTTTGGACCCTCTTGAACTGGTATAAATGTAGGTCATGCAATGTAGGTAATTCCCAAATGTTTTTTATATATATGTTTTACTAGGATTTATAGTGATATAAATATTTCAGTGAATACAGTGTTCCTAATCTCAGTAGTTGTAGTGGGTTAAAAGTTATGTGTAGATGAAGCCTAGAAGAAGCAGGCATTTTCTATCTGCTCTCGTTCTGATGAGACCAAAGCAATAGTAATCACATTACACTGAAGTCCTGACACAATTAGCAAGCATGCTGAAATGAAAAAAATTCACTTTAGTGCCCCTGAAAGCTTTATTGTAGTTAGCAAGTGTTCATTTTCATAATAATATAATTGGAGGAATGGAAAATTGCAGGTAATTGCTGTTGTTGTGACCTTGATCTTTTAGTAATGTAATTAAAGTAATTGCTACTATTTTGAATCATATTCTTTCATGGACAGCTTCAAAGTCTTTGAGGAGAGTGATAAGGGCAAAGGTGCAACATAATTTATTTTTTTCCCCCTGCACTTCTGTTGGCATATGGAAAATAATTCAACTTTCACTGAAGTGCTGTTTTGGGTTTGGAAGCTTTTTCCTTCAGTTTTCCATATCCTAATTTCCTCCACGACTTTAAATGTTTACACAACACGCTCTTTAAACACTGTTGACAAATTTTGAAAATCAACACTATTAAAAATCTTTTAAAAATCAAATCATTTTGTTTAATAACAAATACCTTACTCTACAGTAGCTTTTGTGATTAAAGAATACCTCACATATTGATTTTCTGAACAAGATAAAAATGTCTCAAAAGTGCATGTGACATATTTACCTTTTCCCACAGAGAATAGAAGGTTCAATGTCATCTGAACAGAAAATGCTCATATCCACCGTTGGATACAATCTAGTAGCATGGAACACTCAAAAAAACTTCAGCAAATGCCTGGGGAGGGGATTAAAACAAGGACATGCAAAAACTTCTCCAGACCACTCTGACAGATTTCAACAATTTCCACCTCCCCCTCTCTCCCTCTACCTCTTTTTATGTTTAGCAGTTCTTAAAGGCTTTTTGTGCCTCAAAGGCATTCATTCAGTTATTGAACCTAAGTAAAAATTAATCCACAAGTAAAAGTTAATCTACAGTCTTGCCTCAAATACACACTTTCTTATTCTGTGACTTGAAAGTACCATGCTATGTAGTTTATTGAACCTAATTTCCCTCATTCTGAAGCCAGTGAGCAGCTCTTTCCAATGCACTGCCAGGACCCTGTGGATTTCTACAAGATCCCTTTCCCAATGAAATATTTTCCATATGATGAATGACAACATAGAACTAAAACCTCAGAATCTGTGGTGACTCACTGTAACACACACACATCTGGACTCAACTCGAGCATTTGTTATTTGGCTTTACATTAATTCCTTTCCTTTTGTTTTCATTTAAGGCTTCTGTTTGTTTTATGCCCTGTCTCTTCAGGTTAGATTTCTTTCATCTTCTTGACATTCTCATCCATTTTTCCAGCAACAAGTAACACTGATGTTCCCCTCTGCTAGAACGCTGATTCTCACAGACAGATCTCTTGGCCTTGGCTGTCAAGATTACAGGATTATAACCCCCAGGTGAAGGAAAATTGAGATCTATTTCATACTGCCTATGTACTCATTCATCTGCTGTCAACATAGGTGCCTTGTCTCCAAACACTTTTTTTTTTTTGCATTGTTTTCTAAGCAAAACAGTTGTCTTCTTTTTCTTCCTTTTTTTTTTCCCCTTTTTGGTCAGTCTTCTTTATAATCAAATTCTGCTCAGAGATAGGGCTCAGAACCCATAAACCAAATAGAGAAGTGCTTCATGGCAGACTTGTGACCCCATGAGGGCCCACACTGGAGCAGTTCCTGTGGTGCAGCCCATGGTGAAGTAGCTGTGCTCCTGCAGCCCATGGAAGACTATGGATTGGGCTATGCTAATGGTGGATTCCAGCAGGAGGCCCCTGCTGCAGCCAGGCTGGAGGCAAGGGGAGGAGTTCACTGCAATGTTAAACCAGAAGGAGCCAGGAGTTTCTAATGGATATGCCTTTAAGTTGCTGTAGTCCATGAGCTGTGTGTTAGAGGAGTCTCTATAGCAGGAACCACCAAGCAAGGGAGGAGGAGCCTTACAAGAGGCAGCTGCAGGGCAGCAGTGACCCAGCCTGAGTGGGTTTGGTGCCCAGTAACTCCTCACACACACCACCTCTCCTGTCCAGAGTGAACACCACAACAGATGGACCCCGAAGTCATGGACTAAATTAACCCAGTGAACATTTTGAGGACATCTGTGGACATTTCACAGACATTTTGTAGAAGTGATCCTTAAATTTAAGGCAACAATGACTATGTATCATATCACAGGATGGGAAGGAGGGATGTGTTTAATAAGATGGTTTTGAATACAATGAGGCCTGGCCATGATGTAAATGGTACCAAATAGAAGGGGGAATGTTCAGGCTTTGGCTGACACAGTGCTATTTTTTCCTCACAGTGGCCAGTATAGGGTTATATTTTGGATGTGTGCTGAATACAGGGTTGATAATGCAGAGATTTTCTATTGCTGAGCAGGGCTCACACAGAGTCAAGGCCTTTTCTGCTCCTTGTACAGCCACAGTGGTGAGGGAGCTGGGGGTGCAGGGGAGACAAAGCCACGACAGGTGACCCAAAGTGACCAAGGGGATATTCCAGACCATATGACATCATGCTCAGTGTATATAGTGAGGGAGGAAGGAAGAAGAGAGGACATTTGGAGTGATGTCCTTTGTCTTCCCAAATCACTTCCCAAACCCTGCTTTCCTGGGGATGGCTGAACACCTGTCTGCCCACAGGATGTAGTGAAAGAATTCCTTGGTCTGCTTTGCTCCTGTGCATGGCTTTCACTTTACCTACTCAACTGGCTTTTTCTCAATTTGCAAGTTTTCTGGTTTTTACTGTTTTGATTCCTCCCCAGTCCTGCTGGTGAGGGAGGACCAGCTGTGTGGTACTTGGTTGCTGACTGGAGTTAAACTGTGGCAACTGGTTAAAGCTATTTGATGCTAGCTACTTACCTCATCCCTCTGCAAGATCATCCTCCTGTTAACAAAGAGACCAGGTACATAATTTATCATTAATTTTCTCTTTAAGAGTTCATACTGTAACTATTTCCTTAGATTGAGGACTTTCTAGGAGCATTTTAGGGTGTAAATAAGATTGTGTGAATATATAATATATATAATATTATCTATAAAATATAATATTTAAGTAACTGTATGTTTTTTCTCATTCTGTACTTGTATGTTCAATCTGAGATTGTAATCTAAGCCAAGCAATAGCTTACTCACTGTATATGGAAAGGGCACAGAGAGAACACAAATGTTATAACCTGAATGTTAATTATCTTCTACTTTTAAGTTCCAAGTGGAAACTGTTTGGTAAACAGGTTGAAAGCTCTGAAAATATCTTGAGGACACATTCCAGCCTTGGGGAAGCATTTTTAAAAACCCACATAGAATGGAAAGGCTTTTGTAGAATTCCATCAAGGAAACAGTTAAAAACTAGCTTTTCAAAGTCAAGGTTACTGCAATTGTATTGTCATGATGGCAGCCACATCCTTCTCTTCTTCTGGTCTTGTCTCTGTTGAAAGTCTCTAGAGCTCCCTCAGCCAAATATCACATAGCTCCTGAATACATTCTCTGCTCTTTTTCCTCTCCTATTACATCCAAACTTCTTCACACAGCTTTCTCAGCATCCTCTTCTCCCAGTGTTTCCTTGTTTTCCCTCCTTGCTACAATCCCTTCACCTCTAGTAAGGATAACATCTTTGTGCCTTTCCTCATTCTTCTTCTTTCCATTACTGCCCTCGTGTGGCATCACAGTCCACCTTCCCCAAGTGCATCAAGCAATCCTCCTCGGCACTGTGAGATCAAAGACAGCCCTTCCAGCCATGCACATTCTTCTTCTTCTGAGACAACACAAGAGACAGAAGGGTGGGCTAAGATCTCCCATGCATATTTGCTTTTTCAGAACATACTGCAGAGCTGGGGTTGAATAGCACATGAATAGAACATCTAAATTCCCAAAGTCTTCATTTGATTTCTGAGTTCCCTTTGAAGAAGTTATGCTTCTATTGATAATTATGGAAAACTTCCAAAAATTGCTCTGAGTTTTAAATGGCAGCAGAATTTGGTCCCAGTGAGGGCAAGAAAGTTATAATTCTTCTTGGATTTGGCACCATAAAATTGTATCATTAGCAGAGGGATGAGATATGACCTAAACCTTGGGATGAGTGAGCAGCACAGAAAATTCTTCAGCATTAACAGACCTTGGAGATACAGCTGGAATTCTCACATATGCACAGCAGCAGCTAGGGCTCTTAAATCATGAGGCTTTACAATACCCTACTGAACAAGCAGGTAAATCTACTGATCAGAATTGATTTTCTGCTGCCTTGTCACAGAAGAAAAAGCTCAAATTTCTTTGCTGATGAAAACAGACAGAGAAAAATCTGCACCACTTTTCACTTCATTCTAAGCTAAATGACGACAATGAGTAATGTGAATATTTTGTTTTCTATGCAGTTTAATCCTTGGTGCACTTTTTGTTTAGTTACAACATGCCTCAAATAGGAATGCATTAAAGCATAATATAAGTTTTAATAGCTGAACTTATGTGGAGAGAAGTATACATGTGGGCTCAATTCCCCTATACCATACCAGCCATGGGAAATTTATTTAGATTTTTTTCTGCATCTGCTGCCTCAAAATGAACATTTTTATGGTCATTAGGGATATATCTTGATGAAAATGAACTTTTCAACTACTCTTAATCTTCAAATGTTGGCTGTTTTCTTTTCTTCTGGTACAAACCTCATCCTGCCTGTGTGCACATGCCCAGCAGCATGTTCTCAGATGATGGGAGAATAACATGTCAGATCCTCCCCTGACACTTCTATGAGCCCTGCTCGTGCTGCTCGCCCAAGGCTGTGTCCTTTATGTAGCAGGAAAACAGCAAGAAATGGCTTTCAGGAACCAGGGAGCACGGAGATGGACAGAGTGTGGGCATAGCTGTATGTTTAAACACACAAAAAGTGTCAGAAAGGAGCTATTATCTTCATTAAACACTGAAAAGCTAGACAAGTGAGCAAAAATCCATAGGAACCTCCAGATTATCCAGATCCTATTTTGCTGTTAGAGATCAGTGTCTGGGAGGAATAGGACTAGGCCCTCTGTGTACTATTAACTTTCTGTGTGACATGAGATGAAACATTTGCTTATATTTTTAAGCATTTATTCAAATTAACATATTAAAATGCCTCCACTGAATTTTACCTTTTTTGAAGGAACATTACAACACTGCCATTCCTCAGCCTACAAAACACTGTCACCAGCTGTTACATAACAAGAGGACCAAACATTCCTCCTCTCACATGCATTTTAAATGCATGTCTTCATAGTTAATTGCCAAACTATCCTATAAGATCTTGACCTGTTAAGCTGGATGCTGCACAAAAATATGACAAAAGCCAAACCCTCTCCAGAGAGCATGCAATGTAATCTGAAATGGAAGACACAAGCTAAAAAGAAGAATTAAATGTGATAGCAAAGAAATCAACAGGTAAGTGTGCAATCACTACCTGTGTCATAAATGGTGCATCATATCAATAATGTGATTATTATAAAATTTTAAACCTTCACTGCAGCTGTTTCTATAGGCTGTGGCTACCTATTCTTCACAGGGTAGTATTTTCTTCTTAACTTCTTGCATTTTCCGTTTCACAAAGTCAGACTTCTATGAGTGTTTCAATTGCATAAATTATTATCATTCTTTATGCACCCAAACACTTCAGCAAATGAAGCAGATGCCTGCCTTGATGAGGTTTCAGTCTAAAACCATAACTCAAAGGCTTTTGCTGATGAAATATTGTCTACTCTTTATTTGCTGCTTTCTTCACAATATGCAGAAATATAGAAAGCTTAAAATTTCTGATGTTCTAAAAATGTTCACCTTGACAATTTATTGGATTCTGATATATTTAGAGCTATGCCATTAATCCACATTCACAGGGGAAAAAAAACCCTAAAAACATCAGAAAAATCCAAAAGTGACTAAAGAAGGGGAGAAAAAGAAAGAAATAGAGAGGGAGGGATTTATTTAATTTTAATTAATTCAGTAATTCTTCATCTGTATGCTTAGCTTTCACTTAGGACAATGCAGGGATGTGCAGAAACATTGCTTAAGAATCTTACATGTAATTTATACACATCAGAATAAAATTTCACCTGAATATTAAGAATATGCTTCTTTGAGGGAAAAAATATTTAATAAAACTCTCTTACAAGCATAGGAAAGTAAACAAACCCATTTTAAACAACAAAATTACTTTGAAAAGTCGAAAAATTAAATTGACTGTTGTAAAAAAGAGGATTTGCCTGCCACAAAACCCTCACTTTCAGCTTGATTATGCAACTTAAATGACACCTATCTGCATTTTAATCCCTGCTTGGAAGTCTGCTGGTAGAATTAATAATTATCATCAAAACCCATGAAAGTCCATGCTAATGATAAGATAAAGAACTTACTCTTACCACCTACAGTGAGCAGCTAATCTTCCTCAATGTCCTAATCTACTGACACACAGGGTTTGATCTGAAATAAGGGCTTAATAACGAATAATCTGCCTATGAATGATTCTGCTGAGCAGAAAATGGAAGATTAAAGAAGGAATTCTGAAGAATTACCTATCTCTGATTTTCTCCAATTTTAAGACTGTTTCTCCAGTGCCCTCCCCCTTCCCCAGAAAATGAACCAAACCAAACCAAATTAAAGAACCCAACCAAAACCCGCCTTTTTTGATAGTTGCTGCCACCCTAAGGACACAGACAGCCAGAGCTGCAGAAGAGTGGTCCCTGTGTGGCTGCATCTTGTGCAGGTGTGTGCTGGTCTTGGCTGGGGTAGAGATGTTTCTCTTCATAGTAGCTGGCACAGGGCTATGTTTGGATTTGTGCTGGACACAATGTTGATAATAAAGTGATGTTTTCTCACTGCTGAGTAGTGCTCACACAGACCCAAATGCTTCTCTGCTCCTCTCCCCACCCCATCAGCAAATGGTCTGGAAAAGTGCAAGTCAGAAGCTTTCTCATTGTTTCTCATTTTTGCCCTTCCCATTCTCTTCCCCCATCCCACTGGGGTAGGGAGTGAGTGAGCAGCTGTGTGGTGCCTAATTGCTGGCTGGGGTTAAATCACAAGATGATATTTGGTGTAAAGCTGCAAGCTGTCATTAGCTCCCGAGAATGGAAACATCAGTGGAAAAATGTAGGGAAGCCAAGTCCTTTCTTTAAGAAACAGTTTGGGAGTTTAAATTTGGCACTTGCAGAAAGTCAGTTTCCTGCCTGTACTGTTTAACGAAGTTAATCTCTGTGCATATGTACTCTACAAAGCTGAGGGAGGTGAGACGGATCACAAAAAATATTTATTTACTTGTGTTTGAAATCAGCAACCAGAGAACAGCTACTTAGGCTTAGCAGATGTTTCACTGTTGCAACTGACTTCCTTACCCAGATTTGAAAAAATTACCAAAGAGCTGTAAATTTCAAACGTTTTCAATTTCAAAAGCATTAGGTATCTTTATTTTTGAATGATAAACCTGGAACATCCTTGAGGGTGTGTGTACTCTTTTGGAAACACAGAGCATAGAGAATCAAGGCCCTTTATTTTATCCTTAAGTGAGTATCCAAATATTGATGAAGGGTGATGATCTTATTGATGTCATTTTACCTGTGAGTAAGCTGTTTCATTGAGACAGCAGATACCAAAAGGACATCTGACTCTGAAATCCATACAAAGAAATGTCAATCATCAAGGAGTGCACTTTGTTGACAATCTGAAACATTAGATAGCTCAATAAAGCCTGAAATACTAAATACATTAAGTGAAAGCTTATTTAGTTCACCAACAAATACACTGCACAATTTCTACACATGTGTTGGTGTGGATGTGCAAGAGAAAAAACAATAATGAGCACGCAGCATTTTGAAAATGAGTGTGCTACACAAGACAGTCGTGATCAAATTCTTCAAGTACTTTTCCAACTGAAAGAGAATATTCATCTACAGTTGCTTTTACTCTAGTGATCTTTATCAGAAATAGAAAGGATTAGTCTAAATTTCTGGGCAAATTCACTGAAAGAGACAGTGCTTCCACCAAAGCCAGCAGGAACCCAACGTAGGCAAGAAGTGATAATGAAAAGTGGATGAAACCCCAGTTTTTACTCACTGTCCCCCCACAACCCTCCCAGCAGAGCTGGTTGATATTAGAAGCAAGTTTAAGGCTCCTGCTGTCCCAGACTGCAGATACCTACCAGAGCCCCAGGCAGGACAACCCCTGAGGTGAGATCAGGTCACTCTACTTTACAGTCCTTTCCCAACTCATGAGAGACTAATGAGCTTTGTTGTCCCTGTGTTGTAGTGCCAGGCAGGGGCCTCAGTCTCTAGATGACTGGAAACCTCAAAGGGACATGGGACAGGGGAAGAAAAACAAGGAAGGTGGGGAAGCCACCCTAGCAAGCCAAAGTAGGACCATACTGTGTACTGCAGGGTGGGGAGAGGCCAAGTTTATACAACTCCAGGCCTTTAGTTTCTGATTTCACTTTTGCCTTATGCACCAGTCACAGTCCTCACAAAGTCCCAGAGTTCAAGAAAAAGCTGCCTTCTGTTTGGTTTACAGATCTTCAGCAGTGCCTCATGGAAATGGCCATAGGGCAGGTAGGGAGGAATGTTCCAGCTCTGACTGTACCCAGCCATGGAGTGTGCTGCCCAGAGGCTGGTTAGGTGCTGGCAGGGTCTGCTCCTGGCTCAGCTGCCAGTTTGCCTCTTCACTTCTCTGTGCAGCTGTGCTAGCTTTGTGCAGAACTTGTAGCCAGTTCCTGGTCCATGGGGTCACTGCCCACCTTCCCCAGGCTGCTGGTGGGGCAGGTGGGGCTCCTGGACCCCCAGGGATCTTCCAGCAGCTAATTTGAGATTATTTCGCTGTGAGCAGGGATGCTGATCAGTCAGGTGTGAGCCAGCAAGCTCCAGGGAGGACCTTCTGTCATGGAGAGCACAGTTTTATACCATAAAACTGCCCCAGGACAGCTACTGGCAGGGAAGGAGAGAGTTCCCAGAGCATCAAACAGCAATTGTTCAAAAAAATAAAGCCTCACCATACGTTGAAACCCTTTCAGGGCCTTCAGTGTTCTATGAACAGATCGTCTAGTCTTTCAATTTAAAGTTAAAAAGCAGGCAATGGTTTGGTGGACCACTGACAGAGCCCTAACACAACTTATCTGCAGTCCTCTTACAATGATTTTAGCATTTTTATTTACAGTTTGCCTGGATTGCGAGATCATTTCTGACACATCTCATGAGGTCATTGAGGGTGTATTTTTTTTTATTATCTTCCCTAAAGACTTCGGGTTTCATTAAAATCCTAAGGCACTTTCTTCCTTTTAAAAAATTAGTGGTATTGGCTCTTCACCAGAACAATGATTACTTATGGCACAATTTGCTCAGCATGGTCAATTTGCACAGTAGCATTACCTGCTGGTGAGCTCTACCTTGTGCATCCTTGTAAGAGAGGTGGGGATTTAATATTTACAATCATTTGTCAGTCTCTGTGTGCCTAAATGTGACTGTAGATTCTTTTCTAAAATGCCATATCCCAACTATGGAATAAGTTATTCCAAGCAGAAGAGCTTGAAACATGAATCAAACATGATTTTGCTTGGCTCTTTAGCATTTTCTTACATTTGGAAAATTCTGGATATAATTCTACACATGGGAGGTTTTTTCTACAGAAAAATGTTTTTTAATCCTGTGTAAAGTTCTGTCACCTACCCCTGACAACAAGAGGGTGATGACAAACACAGACCCCACAGATATACTTTTAGTGTGGAAAGATAAATGATGATTAAGATGTATTTACCCATCTCCTTGAACATGAGATTAATCTTTTGTGATTTCCAGGTTCTCTTTTGCCACAGAGAAAATAGCCTTTGCCTGAGAATATGACACAACTAATTAAAAACCACCTGTGGCCCTACATCCTTAAAACCGTGGTGGATTTCTGATGGCTTCATCTCTCCACATGATGTCTAAGGACAAGGAGCTTTCTCCCAGACAGACTAAGGAGGATCTATGGGGTCTATGTGTGATCTGGGACAAAGCACCAGCCTGCCCTGCCTGCCCTGGAGGAGGTGGAGAGCAGAGCTGAGAGCAAGCTGCTTCCTGCCCCCGTGACACAGGAGGGACTGGAAAATGGCAGCATCTAAGAGAAGGTTTATGGATGTATGTGTATTTCAAGCTGCAGCCTTGGAACTGTTGTCTTTAATCAGACTATGATTCCGAAATTTTCTCTCCAATGCATGAGACAGTCCATTAGAAAATCCTGTTATAATGTTGCACCCAAAGTAAGACCTCTAAGAATGCATCCACTGGGGACTTGTTCTTCAATGAGGGATCACTTCTTTTCTTGCTGGCAGCATCTTGAAAAAGAGGCAGGGCTGAAAGCCCTTTGCCAAAAGTGTTCAGATAAGTTTTCTTAATGGTTCTTTAATTTTCTGAGCGCATTTTGCAACATTTCTCCCTAGTTGTTTGCAAATAGAGTTATTTAAAACCTGGGATAATCAATGGAATAGGTAATAGTTTAGGTATAAAATGAGATAGAGAGGCTAAAAACTTGCTTCAGGTGACAGCGAGTTCTAGGCATAGATCTTAGAAGTACTAGTCCCCCTTTTTTCTCATCACACTAACACTTCTCTGAGAGTATTTTTAACATTTTCAACACATGTAAGTCACTAGCTAACATGGTTTTGGCTAAACCCTATTTTCTGCACCACCCACAACTTTTCCCCCAAAAATCTGAAAGAACCCTTCCATGTGCCCAAGTAGAATGTGCACCAGAGTTTATATGGAATGGTTTGGGGAAAGGAAGCAAGCTTTATTTTCCTGAGTGTGAAGGAAAGCATTCGTGTGCTCTTGAATCTCAAAAAGAAAATGGGCCAGGCAGAGAGCACTAGGAAGGAAGCAGTGTCAAAGGGGAGGTGGACAAAAAGCCAAAAGGGAACATCAGTCCCTCACAGAGCTGCACAAGGCATGGAAAGACCATCATCCATCCAGCATTTGCTCAAGGTAATTCAAGGGACTGTCATCATGGCAGCAGGTGAATAGGACATCTACAAGCCAGAAAGTGCCAAGTCTTTGGATGCTAACTTGGACCATTTGACAGATTAACTTTCACCATTGCATGGCACTTGTCTTTGGGTATTTACTCAATTCATGAATATGGAAAGGAGGGAGGTAAAGTATTACCTGTTTCTCTTAATTATATGGATTTGGGATTACATAAACCTAAAGAAATAAATATGCAATTTGGTGACAGCCCTGGAAAGCACAGAAGGGAAGATTTGAGTCTGACTAAAAGCGGGCATTTTCAAGCATAACTAAGCATTGAGTACTGAAGATGGCACTGTTATAACTCATTTCAAACTAATCTAGCAGGACTAGCAGATTCTTTAATCTTGATGAATAAAGTTATGTAAGAACATGCATGTGAACCCAGAGAACAGCTGTTCTTGCTACTGCAGAATCACAGAATCCTTTAGGTTGGAAAGGGTCTCTGAGACCAAGACCAGCCTGTGAGTGATCACCACCTTGTCAGCTTGAGTATGGCACTAAAGTGCTATGTTCACTCATTTCTTGAACCCCTCCAGGAACTGTGACTCCATCATGTCCCTGGGCACTCCATTCTAATGTTTAAAAAAAACTTTGAATTAAGAATTTCCCCATAATGTCCAGCCTGAACTTTCCCTGGCAAAATGATATCCTGTGTATTACCCTGAACCAAACTGCAGGCTACAAATTTCTGACCTGCAGAGCAGGGGAAGGCAGCAGTCTGGGCTTTAGTCACCTAGGTACCTATTGTTTCTGTATATAAAAAGACTTGTAGAAATAAATTTTTCCAATTGATTTCTAGAAATGGGTTAATCTGAAGAGACTAATTTTGTTTGAATAAACATCTTAAATTATATGTATAGTGCTTGTGAACAATGAAAAGGTCATCAGGTATGGCTGGAAATATTGCACCCTATAATTAATACTTTTTCCCTGTAAGAAACCTCAGTGTAGACATAGGCAAGAAAATAAGCAACCTCATTGAATACTTGTTAAAACTGTAACTATATTTATGGCTTTTGGCATTACCTGTTCATCACACATCCTAGGTACTCTGATCCCCTGAACCAATAAACTGATTCAGGACATGTAATTTTTGTGGAAACACTGTCTCATTGGAAAGAAAGGAAATCATGAAGAACAATCAAGGTTGTAGATATTTTACGTGTCCAAAACTAATGTTTTTCCTCTGATTAGCAAGTTCAAATATATTCACCAAAAGTCATGGGAAAGAAGTTTACAATTTAGTTCAGAGTAGTGGCACTCAGGAGGAAAGGATTGGTACCACTGGAGAGATATTCAGCATAAAGAAACAAAGGGATTTAACTTCAAGTTACATGGCAGTTCAGAACAAAGTTTGGCAAGTGTAGAGGGTTCTGAGAATACATTGCATGCTGGGGCTTTAGTAGGACAAGAATGCAGTGTAGGAGAAAGCAGGTTGGGCAGGGTTCTGGTAGTGTGGCTCCTAAACTAAAGCTGTGTTTGGCCTTAAAAGACAGAATATGACATAGAAGGTATAGAGAAAACAATCAAGGCAGCTGAGGGATTTTTTCAGCAATGCCAGCTCTGACCCATTGTTCAAGCATTAACCACATCTCTCTTTCTAAACAGACTGAGATTCATAAGAGGAAATATTTTATTCAAACCAAATATCTTAATCCTTTCAAAGTGATTTAATTTTGAGGATAACTTTTACTTCAGGCAGCCTGATGTGCTCCACCTTCTTGACTTTGTGCTGCCTTTAGAGTCAAGCCTACAGCCAGCTTTGAAATTCTTCACTGATTATCAAATGGTATAGTTGCCCTGCTGCCAATTAAATGTATTCATTTATAGCAGTGCTTCTGCCGGGTGTGCTGTGAGCACTGTGATCCAATTATATCTTCATTGTAGGATTAGATGCAGCTCCAGACAGAGTGAGAAGACTAAAATCCCTAAATGTCTGGTTCCACAATGAAGCAAATGAAGGGTAGAAAATAATTTGAATTCTAGAGTGTTTGCAAAACAAGAAAGAGTTGTATGTTTAGAGCATACTTCAGAAAAAAAAAGAAGTGTCTCCTCTAGGTGTTTTTATCATCAAAAATTATATAAAGATTTGAAATATTTTTAATTTGGGAGTGACAACTCTAGGTAATAGGAACTTGGCTGAAGCAATAGCACTACTATCTTCAGAATTCTGGAAAACTAAATTACACCTCTGTTTTGATTTTGTTCAATTTTCATTTTCCTCATAATTAAGAGGATTGGAAACACTAATCTTTCAGCAAAGAAAATTGGAATGCTGAACATAAAGGTGTGCAATCAGAGCTTTGAAAACTGTCTTGATTCTGGATGTAACTGTCTGCCAACACGAGCAATAGCCAGCTATGATGACTCAGTGACTTCACAAGGCTGTTTCGCATTATCAGTTTCCTAGGCAAAGCCACCTACTCATCTGGAAAATCACCATTTTGTGGATTCACTGTGGAGATTTCTGGGTTCACTCACTCTCTCATGGGTGTCACTGTTCTCACCAACTCTCACTGCCATTATTGCTCTCTGCTTTCAGACTTGTTTGGCAAGATGCTGACTATTAAATGCAGCTGGAGCCACAACAATAACCACACTATCAAGCATTAACAATATTCCTGTGTTGCAACACCATTTACGTTTCTGGGGAAAAAAAGTCAAGGTTAGGCAGGTTTTCCTATGCTTGCATGAAGTATGAAACCGTGTATATGGAAAAAATCCAGTAAATGGCCTTTAACTACAACACAGACACAACATAACTTAAGGATGTGAACTGCTAACATATTATTCACAAATTATCAAGAGATCACCTAGAAATCATTGTTGTCTGAAGACAAAACAACTTATCCTGAATTACACATTTTTCACAGAGTTTGTAAAGCACAAGTTAGGAGTTCAACATTTTTCATCAAATTTTACCCATTTGGCATAGCTAAATCAAGATTAAAAGATTAATCTTTTCAATTTTCCTTCTTATTCTTAACACCTCTGGTAGAAAATCTGCTTGATCATTGTAGTATCTTGAGTCTTCATGAATCTCATTGAATTTTCTTATTCCTTGTAAACTTGTATAAATTACAGATATGAATGGTCATAAAAGTGTTTTTGGAGAAAAATAGCTTTGGAAGGGGAGATGATGTAATATACTTTTATTTTCTTAGCTTCAATAAAATAGTGCTAATTAAAAAGCATTGAACCTAGATGTGTGTGTTGATAGGTTTGTCAAGGGCCATCAGGGAGAGCTACTGCTGAAATAGTTAACTGGCAATCAGAGGAGCTTATGATGGGAAAAACTAGAACTTAGTGAAAATAATTAAAAACACCCAATTGTTACATGCATCATTGGGTACTCAGTTAAGCTACATTATTTTTCATGAAAGCAGTACTGTAAGAATTAAAAAATATACTTATTTGCAAAAACCTTTGCACTAAAATTGTGTAGGCAAATTTGCTCAGTTTCTTCTTATCACCAAACCACTATTTTTTCAGGGATTTACAGACAAAAAATATAATTTGAAAGCAATAGATGTAATTTTCTTTTTCCATTAGTATCAATGAATAATTCCTCTTGTGAAAGGCAGTCTCTCAGCCATGTGAGACCATGGAATGTACTTTTCCATTTGAAGGTTTTCAAACCTTGGGGATTCTTATCTCTGAGTCCCAAATATATAGATTATTCTTAAGACTCATAAATTTAAGAACAACACCAGGAATTTGCAGACAAAGTGATTTTTACACACTTAAGTTGACAAGGTAAATGAGAGCAATTACTCATAAGTTACAATAGCAGAGCATGTCTAGTAATCATTTATGCTTTTTCTGTATAGATCATGATTGTTCCTGCCTATTTCAAATAGAGACAAAGATGTAGGAATTGATTTCTTCAACAGTTTCTTGGTTATGGTAGCAAGGTGTCCAAACACTCTGGTCACTGCTATTTTGCCACTTGAAGAGTGGTGTCATAGAGGAATAAACTTAGTGTAGGTAGCTGCAGTTTGAGCCCTGGGTGGAAGCACTGGCTGGGAAGTGGCCAGTCACTCAGAGACTCTGTTCAATCCAAACAAACAAGAAGACCTCAGACCAAATATCACCCTTTGACTAAGAGGCATGTATAGGGGTCATGAAGCACATGTGAGGAGCACGTCTGGCAAACAGATCAGGAGTATGTACAGTCCCAGGGATCCCTTCCTGGAGACACCAGCTCAAGCTGATTGGTGCACCAAAATTAATTGACTCAAAGTAACCAGAGATTTGGGACTTTGCTATGGGAAACCCAGGGCTGAGCCAATAAGGAAACCCTGTCTGACTGTGTGAGTGTGGGGTGTGCAGGGAGCCAAGAGGGGCATCCCTGGGGTCACTGAAGCCACTCAATATGAAGGAATCTCAGTCCCAGCAGTGAAAGTCTGGGATGGGGGGAGTGTGACTGCCAGAGTGGCTCCTGGGTGACCAGACAGGAAAGCTTCCTTTACAGTCTTATTCAATGTCCCCAATGTTATTAATTGCCTAATGTTTAGGATTCTGAATGCATGTGACATACACTGTCATTCAGAGTAACTCTAGTCATGAAAATTTCCACAGGGAAAAGCAGAATCTTTATTGTCCAGTACCTTAAGCTAGAAATAGGTGAAGGTTTGGAGCTGGATTGACTTTGTCATTCAACGATTAATGTGGCAGCACAAGTTTAAAGCCACTGTGAATTTCAGGCTAACAGCTGACAGTTTTCTTAACAATTAGTTTAAAAATCTATTATTTAATTATTACCTTGAAGGACACTGCAAATGAGCAACATAGGTATTCCATTTACATGTTTAATTGGATTAGTCTTCTGACTTTCAGAATCGAGCAATTAATTTGTCTGGGCATTTTTTACCAGGTAGCCAAATTATTCATCTTTTGTATTTGAGTGCATGGATTCACATCACACACTTTTATATTGAAAAATGAATCATCCCTCCTCCTCAATTGTTCTGCTGTTTCTGTACTACCTGTTGTAGAACAAACTTTGCTTCTTGAAATGTGTCACAACTTATCATAGGTATGTTTTACATTTTGAAATAATTGATTTTATATTACCTGCAAATGTTTTGCTTTCATTTATGAAATCAAAAAGAAAAGATCTAATACCTAGTATTATGTTCATGCAGTTGATAAATAAGCACTTCTTGCTATGTTGAATTTCACTTACATGTTTAATAATTAACAGCTGTTGGGGCAAAATAAAATGCAGTGACATGGCTGTTATGATTATGTGTTAAGAATAGTAAATCTAGGTTTTTCAAAAGGACCAGCAACCCATGTTTCCCATTATAACCTTTGGGGCCACACATGGTTTTTATGTTTGTAATATATCTATATAATAAACACTTGTCTATTCTCCTTCTAGGCATGACAAAAGCTTAAATCTTAATAATAAAGATGTCAGATTGAGATGTGTTCAGAAATCTCCATCACTCCAAGGTCTCTTCTCAACCATGTTGCTTCTCATCTTGGTTGTATGTTTGGAAGCAGGCAGGTTTCCACCTGAGGTGGGCCATTCATGGTAGTTCACATGGGCCTTCAGGACCACAAAGTGTGGCTTGGGTGTCAATTTACACAGGGACTCTCAGCCAACATCATCCAGTTCCAAATGCAGATGTGTCACTGGCCAGAGAGCTGCCTGGGGCTAAGACATCAACAAATCACATGTGTAATTGGAGCTCTATGAAAGGAGCTTGAGGAATAAACTCCAGGCAGTTTGCCACATGGAGCTTTGGTGTGTGTGTGTAGTCCTGGTCTCCAACCACTGACCCCACGGAACACGTGCTTTTTAAAACATAACATAAAGGTCAAGGAACTACAGCTGGCCTTTCTGTCCTTCTATTCAGTTCTCCAGTGCTCACCAGAGAAATTTCCTGATATGATGCCACTGTTTATTTTGTTAGTATTTCTTTCTTTTTTTTTTTTTTCACGTCAAAACACTGATACTGGATTTGACATGGAATCCAAGGCAAGTCTGAAGAATTTTTCCATTGAAGATGTATTGGGTTTGTATGGCCAGGTTTTGGTAGCAGGGAGTTACAGGGGTGGCTTTCTGTGAAAAGCTGCCAGAAGCTCCCTCATGTCCAGCAGAGCCAATGGAAGCCAACTCCAAAGATCTTCATGCCACTGGCAAGGCTGGGACAATCAGGACTGGTGGTAGCACCTCTGTGAAAAGACATTTAAGATGAAGAAAAAGAAGTCTTTGCACAGGTGTAACTGGAGCCAAAGAAGAGCAGTGTGTGAACATGTGAGAAGAACAACCATGCAGACACCAAGCCCATGGTGCAGATGGTGCCGAAGCAGCTGTGGAAGTGGTGGGTGGAGGGAAGGTGTTTTAAGATTTGTTTTATTTGCTCTGATTTTGTTAGTAATAAAGTCAATTAATGTCCCCAGTTAGAGTGTTTTTCCCATGACAGTATTTGATGAGTGATTTCTCTCTGTCCTTATCTCAGCCCATGAACCCTTCTGTATATTTTCTCTCCCTTGTCCAGATGTGGAGGGCAGTGATAGAGAGGCTTTGGTGGGTCCCTGGCACCCAGCCGGGATCAACCCTCTGCAGAAAGTTACCAGTAATGGTATTCCAGAGATGCAATAAATAACTCTGCTTATACTGAGCAAAAATCTGTCTATACTGGTGTGTTAACAGGTGCAAAATGTAAAGTTACCTCAGGCTCCACTCAAGAAAGTATTCATATATGTGAGCTCTGTTAAATATAACAATTACACATGCATTTTTGATTGAGAAGCCTCATTCCACAAAATAATGAGCATACTCAGTCTCCATAAAAGTCAATGAATCATACAAGGGTTGAGTGTATTTTATTTTAAGATGCTTAACACTTTGGAGCATTAGGCAATAATCAGAAAAATAGCCTTCCTGTAAGTCAGTGTCCTGAGAGCAGATCTCTTCAAGGGAAGTAATTGTACTGAGGTTAGGGTCACCTCTTCTGCCAGACAAGTAGAAATCAGCCAAGGGGAAAATGGTCACGAGTTGCACCAGGTGAGGTTCAGGTTGGATATAAGGAAAAATTTCATCATTGAAAGAGTGGTTAAGCACTGGAACTGGCTGCCCGGGGAAGTGGTGGAGTCACCAACCAGGAAAGTGTTCAAGAGTAGATGTGGCACTTTGTGACACAGTTTAGTGGGCATGATGGTGCTAGGTCAAAGGTTGAACTTGAGGATCTTGGAGGTCTTTTCCAATCTTAATGATTCTACAATTCTACAGTTCATATATTCCATAGAAATGTTTACTACCTTAAAAAACCCTGCTTTATCAGCACCTAAGGTATAACTAGCAGATCACACAGGTAGCCACAGGTAACTTACCCATTCCCTGAGTTCAGTGTTGTCTCAAGGGTAAAGTGATAGCTGCTTGACAGATTTGGAAGCATTGAAGTTATACAATTATTTCTGAAACCGATTTCAAGTGACTTACTCAAAGTAACTGAGTATAAAGACATGAGTTACTAACTCAGCCAACAGCATGAGAAGTACTGTTTTCTATTAGACATTTTTAGATCAAGAGCACAGCAACATATAATACGTTGCGCTACACAAAAAATATTTGCTGTTTATTTGTGGCTGCAGCTGTTAATTACATGTTTACCCACATTCTTGCAGGGAGACTCCTAAAAATCTCCACGTTAAACTGAAACGAAACTGCAAGACTTGTCAGGTATTATCTAACTAGAGGAGCTACACTGATGCCAGCTCCTGAAGAGTGTGTATTATCCTATCCATGAAGGCTGTGAGTTGATAAAGCCATCAGTTAGTGACTGTTGTGTGGCTGCTACAGTAGTTCATTCTTCAGTTCCTGTTTTTACTTTTGACAGTCACTATATCAATTCTTTCATGGTAATATAGTTTTCCTCTAATGCTGTATACCTAGGATATGCTCATAGCCGAAATACTTCTTATGTATTCACTGGAGAGTTTGTCTCCAACTCAGCTTCAATTTTCCAAATCTATTCCAGGTCTTTAGTGTCTTTGGGTAATTAGATGAGTAAAACAGAAAAATTAAACTAAACATCTGTATAAGTAGTCTGTATTTAATAGGCTAAACATTCCTCTGGCATATGTTTTGCAACTTGTGTTTTTGCATTTGTTATTACTGCTGAATAGAAGATAATAACACTGGAAATGAGTCTAACAGATTGTTTTTAATACTGGCAGAATGAAAGAAGATATGGGACCCAGAATATATAACATTAAAATTGCATCTTCTAAGAGCCTACAAACTTTGCTAGCCAGATTGTAAACCTTTATTTAAAAAAAAAAAAAATCAACATAAACCAAACATTAAACAGTCCTTCTGGCAAAAGGCCAAAGCTGAACTCTTAGAGGAATATTAAAAAATCCTCTTACACAGTTTTCACAGGGCTTTGGGCTACAGCTCTTAACATATTGCTACTTCCAAGATAATTTCCTTGGGGGAGTGTTCTGGTGTCTTTAGCAATAGAAAACGTCTGCTTCTAAAAAGAATTGCAAAGGTTGTGATTCTTCACAATCATAACTGAACAAGATCATTCCCATAGGATATTTCAGGGCAAAAGCCATGACAGCAAACCCAAGAGCAATGACAATATGAGAAAGTTCAGCTAATACTTATCATTTCTTAGTGCAGGCATTTCTATACTTCTCTGGTTACTTGAAAATAAGACAAGTCTGTATAAAACACAGAGCATGCCAACGAGGTATATAGAGACACCTTTTTATGATTATTTTTACCTTGGAACACTTCTATCAGGACTATTTTGTGGCCTGCAAATTCTTTCCTTTCTCTTGGGGTGTAGGTAGCTGAACATAGAAGCTTATGTTCACTGCCCCATTCTTCTCCCAAGGGACAGCAATAATTTGAGGTTATGTAAATCAATTCTCTGGAAGTTTCTTCTAAATGCAAACACTCATTTGGAAGATCTAACACCCTGCTGAGCTGCTACTTGCCCTCCACTCTGCTGAGATGGAGCTTATAGTAGTGGAGAGACACGGCTGTGATACTGAAAATGGCCTGGGCATTTATTCCCAGCACTGAAATTTAAACAGCATTTCCAAGCTGCATGTAGCTCTTTCTTGCTACAGCAAGAAAGGTGAATATCTGAGTGGTGATCGTTCCTACTGTACAGAAGGAAGCTGTGACCTCCTTGTCCTCTATGTGAGTGTTTGTGTTCAAGTTCTAATTTTGTCTCGTTTAATTTTATTTTTTACTATTTTCACTTTATCAAAATAAAAGCCAATAGAATCTGGACTAGAACTTTAGAAATATGATTACTGTGGTTTATTGATAAAAATCATAAATAGTCACGCTGGGGCTTAAAGATCATCAGTTCTGAAAATTGATTTTACAATTTTCTAATCAATAGCAGTAAATGCTGGTGGATGGTTATCTGAGCACTTCAGAACACATCTATTTGAATGTAATAACTGTTCCTAAGCATGAAAGGGTATAAAATCCCTGATTTTTTTCTCTGATAAAGCATGGGTCTTGGAAAATCCTTCAACATCAGTAAATAAGGTTTGGGCTAGGTGAAATCCAAAAACTTTAGGCTGAGTGCCTTTTCTGCAGTTAGTGAATTGGCACTGATAGGTGGACCACATAAGCTCAAAGAGTGGGTTAATAATTTAAATAAAATATTCCTTCTGGATTTTGCCTTCAGGAGGACTTTCCATAAAGGTATTGATGTCTTTTTTTCCTGCAGTTTTTTTGCTCTTTTCTGTCATTTCTGTGAGTTGGTGGTTTATAAGCTCAGCCAAATTATTACTTTTATTTAAAATTCACTAGAAGTCAGGGTTGTCCATCAAAATTAAGTGGATATTGTGCTAGAATGTACTGCAGAGTAAGAAATGAACTCTGCTCTGAAAAGATACAGCTTAGATGAAAAACAAAGGTGAAGCCATAGCCTCTTTGCCAGTAAGGTGAAGAGAGAAACAAATGAAGTCCTGAAAGTCTGTGGGAGCTTAGGCAGTCAAAGATCTTCATGGAACTGGCTTTAAAAACCCCTTTTAAAATTCAGCATTATGTGAGAAACAGTGAAGTGGGTTCCAAGCTAGCTGGTATATTGATGTGGTGGCAAAACTAGCCTGGGACCTGAGAGCAGCACAGCCCTTTTAGCTGTCCAACAGTGCTTGTTGGCTGGGGCACAGGGCCATGCTGATACAGCTGTATTGCTTCCCACTCCAGGGTTACATCACTTGGCTCACTAGCCTGGGAATCTTCTGTGTTTATGTAGTTTAAGCAACTCTTAAGTTTTATGTAAGAGGAAAAAAAACCAGCTCTCAGTTCTTCAGGCCTATACTGGTTTTGCCACAGTATTCTCTTCATTGTTTCCCTCAGTGGTCACTTCAGTATGTAACATAATTCTGCTGGAATAATTCAGAAGAATTGCATTAAATAATGTCTTTTGAGTAAAAGAAAAATTACTGAAATCTGCATTCCTGAAGTTCACACTTTTTTCTTAGATATGTTCAGCTCAGCCTATACTATTGTCTCAACTTGGAATTAGTCCTGTTTCACCTGGAGGGAAGCAAAGGCAGTCTCCCTGCAGCCTCTCCCAAGCAGGCAGTGTGGCTCCTTTCATCACACTGCATGTGTGTTCTGGAGGGAGTTCAAAAGAGGTTCACCAGAGTCTCAGTAGTACCCTTGGTCAAAATTGCAGACAAACATGAGAAAAAGCCAAAAATCCTGGCAGGATTTTTTTAAGGCAGGTTTTTACTGTGCTTTCTGCTTTGTGTGTGTCCTCAAATCACCATGGATGTGGTGATCTGCTGACAAAAGCAAGCTTTACTGCTGTCAGTGCTTCAGAATCAATACTGCTGCAGAAGAGCAGGGTAGGCTCCCCTACAGCTCCTCCATCCTCCACACCTCCTCCACACACCCCCAGCAGCTCAAGCCCTACTTCCACACACTGTCCCTTGTGGCTGATAATGATGAGGGAAGGCCACAACTTTATTGGAAATCACCAGAAGGAATGAGCTTGCTGCATTGACAGATCAGAAATGTTACTCCTGACCTGCCAAGAAAAGCACTGTGACAGCCTAGTGTTGAGCCTCACCCAGCAAGTTTATTCAAAAGGGGCTTGAGGTACTACTTTTTCTTAAGCTGGGTGCACAGGAGAAATGCAACAATACTTTCAGGAGGTTGAAATACAAGCTTTCCTAGAAAACTTTAGAAAATCAGGAATTTGGAAAAAATTTAAAACAAACAGTCTATCAAAACAAGGCATTTCACAGTACATTGGCTTGAAAAACTCTACCTATAAAACTTTGAATTATTCACATTTCAAGAAAAGAAAATCAGGAGTAGAAAAGAAGAAAAAAAGGGAAAAATAAAGAGAAAAGCAAGATATAGCTACTGTCTTGTCTCCTAGAGTGGTTTAAGCTGCCATAAAATCCAAAGACAATAGGGATGCAGCTCAGGGCAATGGGTTTTTCTGCTCTGGTCTCCTGTGGCCACCTCTCCTCAACTGGGACTTCCAGTCATCTGGCCACTCTGGGGCTTGATTGAGGCCACCAGGGGTGGGGCGTGGGTCATTGCTTCTGCTGTGCCAGGTGTGCCAGTGACTGACAACCATTCCATTGGTTTGAGCCTGTAATCATTTTTCTCAGGTCTCTCACACCTGACTAATCCTTTTCTAAACAGACTTTTTTCCCTCTCATGAATTTCCTTTCACAAACAGTGCATTTGTTTACATGCTGATGAGATTTATAACCTGAATCAATATTACTCCAGCCTTTACTCAATGCAAGAATGTAAATACTAGTAAAAAAAAAGTGTGAATCGCTTGCATTCCCAAAGCTCAAACAGTAACAGTTTATAAAGAGACTCGATGACCTTCACCATCTTAAACCCTGCCCTGCTCAGTTATATGGGAGTGGTATTTTGACATCTGCACGACTGTTTGTCTGCAATAGGAGCGATGTGAAGTCTCTCTGCAGTCCCCAGAGTTTGGTTCCTAGGCCACCACCCAAACTGTCAGTGAGTGACACTTTGACAGCCCCAGGAGACAGGCTGTGCTTCAGCCCCTGCCCCTTGCAGCTCTCAGGGCTGAGCTGGATTGGCAAGAAGAGGAATGACTTGCAGGGAAGTGGTGTGAGACGGGGAATCCTGTGCTGAGTAATGCAGAAATGGAGGACTTCTAGCAATACTGCCTCACATGTGGAATGTATTTTCAGCATTTATACCACTCTGTCTGCCCAGGTATTTTTTGTCCTGAAAGAGTATTATACTTTACATGTATTTATTCTGGCTTTCTTTCATATACTCTCTCTCTCTTGCAGGTTAGGTAGGATGGTTTCAAAATTAGTTTATAACTGGCATGTTTGAATCATTGTAATTATGCAGCACACATAATTGCATCATCCTCAGCTAGACAAAGTTCAGCAGCATTCTGAGAGGAAATATTTTCCCTCTCAGTAAATTCATCAGTCAGATAAAGCCTGGAATAACCAAGGATATTATCAATAAAAATTTTCTCTTTGTGCTCCTACATAGCATTCCCTTAATGATTTCTCCACAACAGACCTGCTGTGTGGCAGTTCACACACACACTGCAGCTGCAACTGATCAGCTACACCTCAAACCTAAGTTGTTCAGAAAAATACTGCTTATTTCATTTGTTCATAGCCTGGATTCAGAAGTCTTGTTTCTTCACAGCCAGGAAGATTTAACAAATGTTAAATGGGACCAGTATCTCTGCTCTACCCTGCAAACAGTGAAGGCCCACAGAGGGCATGCAGTTTAAAGAGAAAGGGACACTGAAAAATGCAAGTGTAATAGATCAGAAGGCTGGACATAGTTGTGAAGACTGAGAATTTTATATCAAGAGAGAAAATGACAGTATTTTGTCTTAATATCATACAACTTCATTCCAGAAGGAAGAAACGGGATATTCACTGATGCAGGTGGATGTCCTTGTGCATTAGAGTTGGGTTATGATCAAAGGTTAGACCATAAGGCTGTAAATTGGATGTGTTCTTCCTATCTCTATCAGCATTTGATAGCAACATTTTTACAAATTAACAGAGGGGGAGAAAGGGCTGTTTTACTACTGGAGGTAATATGTACACAGAACAGTGAAACACTTTATTATGTATATGGAGGAAAGCTGTGCCTCTAAAGGATTTGCCACAGGCATGTGACTCAACACTGGGTTGAAGTAGGACAGAAATCATGAGGATCTTTCTACACATATTATAATGTGTTCTCATAGCTTTCACTTTTTAGATCTAGTGGCAAATGTAGCATTAAAATTAGAAGAAAGGAGAGAGAAAAAAATTAGGAGAAAGAGTAAACAAAATATATGTCTATAAAATCTGTTTGAGATACCTTTCGTGAAAGATTTTCATCTTGGTAGCATGGGTAGAGAGGATCAGGTGAGATGGAGGCTTGTTCCACCTAAAAAGAATGTATGATCATGCCTTTGGCATTTTTATGCACTTGAATCATGTTTGCACATGGAAACCTTTAACTGATGGTGCTTCAAATGGGGTTTGGCTACATATCTAGTGAGTATGAAGTGTCCACTGTTAGTCCATGTGCTTTCTGTAGCCCTGATACTTTCTTACAGTGTGGTTTCTTCACCCAAGCTGAGGTTTGGTTAATGGAACAGGCTTCCTTCGATATTTAGGAGAAGCTGAAGCTCCAAATAAGCATTTGCCTGCTGTTCCTAACTAAAGATCTATTTATTTTAAAGTTGATCAGGTTTTAATTAGCACTAGCAGCCTTTAGGTGTACATCTTGAAATACTTCAAGATATACTTCAAGTATTTCATAGATAGATCAATTTTAATAACTGCAAAGTTAAAAGAGAAAAAGGATAGAGAAAATACAGGTAATTTAATTATTCAGAAATCTTAACTCTTGTTGAGTCAATATTTATCCAGATTTCTTTGTGTTCAGGCCTACTTCAGCACCAAATTCTTCGGGAAAAGACTGAAAGTAACTTGCAATAAAACTTTGAAAAAGTTATTTTAAAGTGTTAAGCTTGCACCCCATGCAGTTACATTGACAGAGTTGTCCAGGGTACAAAAAAGGACTTGGATTGGCCCATGTTCTGTCAATCCAGACTTCATCATTCAGCCTCAAGATCTGGAAGTCCAAATAGCATAAACTCACTTGGCAGCAGGAGGATTAACTCCCAAGGTTGAATTCATTTGGAGAGCTATGTGAGAAGTCATCTCGATAAAAGCCATAATAATAAATCATATTCTTTTGTGGTAACATTTTGAAACGTTATTCAGAGAGCCAACCCTGCAGGGGCTTTTTGTGTTTAAAGCCTTTTAAATGTTTTTAGCTAATCTTTATTTTTAAAAAGAGCCCTGCTCTCTGTTCTGCTGTGTGTATTATATTTGATCAATGCTTTCTTTGTGCCTGAAAAGTGGAAAGTGTATTTTTTCTTTGTCATTTTATTATTTTAATCTGTTACATGGTTAGAATTTAATACCAAAGGGCAGCATGTTATAAGTTTTTGTATTTAAAGTGACACTGCTGTTGGGTTTTTTCCCCTAAGTTAATTTATTGCTGGTGAAAAGCAGCAGCAACAGAGATTACAAGTGAAGCCTTACCCACTTTACTCATCTTTACTTGGAAAATCCAGATGAATAATTGAAAATTCAAGCAACAGAACTCTCAACTCCTCTTAACTGTCATCCATTATTTCCAGCACAGGACAATGCTTGAACAATTAATTAGGAAAGGAATTTCCAGAACCCTGCTTAGCATTCACAGGAAAAGATTTAGCATAGAAAGAATGTTAAATTTAAGTGCTCATGTTGTGCAAGTGAATAGTGGCTTTCTTTTGTTACATTGTGTGCCTTCCATTTTGTTTCCTTCCCAGACTGGACTTCCTGGAAGAGCAGAGCTTATGCCATACATGCATTTAAGAGTAGGAACTGGAGGATAAATACCAGTGAGGTAGATTGACAAAAGAGGCCTGGTTATTCATCATAATGTGAAATTCAAATGATGAAAAAGTCTGCACAGTTTACCCTGTGCATACCAAAAACTTCCTTAGCTATGTAACTGCAACTAAGGGTAAGTTTCTAGCAGGGTCCTCAGGGTAGTTTCTAGCCCATATGCAGTTTAACACTGTGGGAAGTTGCCTCAAAGGAGCAGACAACCACTGATAAAAATGTGTAAATGATACAAGAATGTCATAGAATCACAGCATATCCTGAGTTGGAAGGGACCCACAAGGATCATTGAGTCCAGCTCTTCACCCTGCACAGGACCAGAATCCCACCCTGTGCCTGAGAGCATTGTTCAAATGCTTCTGAACTCTGTCAGGTTTGGTGCTGTGACCACTTCCCTGGGGAGCCTGTTCTAGTGCCCAGCCACCCTCTGGGTCAGGAACCTTTTTCTACTATCCAGCCTAAACCTGCCCTGACACAACTTCAGGCCATTCTCTCAAGTCCTGTCACTGGTCACCACCAGAAAAGAGAAATCAGTGTCTGCCCCTCCTCTTCCTCTCACAAGGAAGTTGCAGGCTGCAATGGGGTCTCCTCTCAGTCTTCTCCAGGCTGAACAGACCAAGTCACCTGAGCTGCTCCTCACAAGGCTTCCCCTCAAGGCCTTTTGCCATCTTTGATGCCCTCCTTTGGGCACTCTCTAGCAGCTCAACAGGTCACTGTGGTGACCAAAATTGCACCCAGATCCTGAGGGGAGGCCACATCAGCTCAGAGCAGAGCAGGACAGTCATTAAAACTACAGAAAGATGTAGATGGCTTGGTAAGCTGAAATCTGGCCAAATCCTCAACATGGTCAAACCTAAATGTATTTGAGGATGGGTTAAGGAAATATATAAAGCTATGCCTGCAGAGTAGTGTAGCCTGACCTGGAAAGCAGTGGCACTAGAAGGAGCAGGACAGGCCTCTGCAAGCTAACCAGGAAGGCAGACTTCCCTGTGATGGTGGGATTGAAAAGGATACTCTAATTCTTGGACTTATTACCAGGTTAGGGGATGGGTTTATTACTTTTGTGCTGTCAGTGATAGACCACCCACAGAAGAGCAGCCACAGTACAGAAAGGGTGACACTTATGGATTCAGGAACAATCAAAAGATTGAAAAATATTTCTTGATTCTGAAAATATTTAATTTCACCATTTTAGTGTTTTGTTTCTTTTACAATGGCAATACTTAACCATTGGAAGAACACTGTATGATTTTTAAATTCTACACCTGTAGAAAACTTTAAAATCAAATCTAGATGTTTTATTTCTAAAGCCTCACTCTACTTCAAGGGGAATTAATTATAGAAATCATTAATACGATTTGTACTGCTCAAACAAGCAGCAGTAATGCCCGTTTGTGGCTCTGCAATTAAGGGAAACTGCTGATTTTGCTCAAGATTAAACAACTACTGAAAAGGTAAGAGGATGCAAGTGGAATTGAAAAGAGAGAGAACATATATAAGTTTAAATGGAAATTTTTCTTTTACCATTAGATTTAAAATTAACTAATTGATCTTTTTTGTTCTTCACTGCAAGATTATTAACATATTTCTATTTCAGCTAATATTTTGCCAACCTGTTCATGTGAATTTTTCATTCTTTTGTCTAGATATCCTGTTAAATTTATCCCTGGCCTGTGGTGATTTTTCTTCTCCCTTTTGAAATATTTCTCAGTAACTTTCCAGTATTGAAATTCCCAGAAACTAATGAAACATTCCATGCACATCCCTATTCAATGGCATAATGCCTCCAGTTATGCAAACTAAAATTGCTCAGTTGATGACTCTAATTAGCTGTTAAACAGTCCACTTCAGTTCTTTTGTAATTTTCATGTTCTACTCCTGCTGTTTCTTATACCCTCAGTTTTCTCTAAAATATGTACTGTTATCCACTTATTCCTGAATAACTGTATACAGTCTTTAATCAAATTGACATCGTGCACCAAAATTGAATCCGTTCTATTTGAACAAATCCAACCATTAACCATTTGCTGAAAATACATTTCTGCCCACCCAGCCCAAGTCTAGTGGTTGCTTGGCAGTGTTTGATATAATGAAGAATGGCAAAACTAAAAGCAAGCTTCCAAAATTCTCATGTAATTCTTGAACTGCTCCAGGACTAGTTTGAGCCACTGCCACTATCTTAAGTCAGGGTAGGGTGATTCCTCCTGGTACACGATAGAGAGACTTTGTGTACAGTATTTGAGACATTTCTCCCTCACAGCAAACAAATAAAAGCCGTGCAGTAGGAAACAGCCTAAGTCTTAGGAGGGGCAGCTGAGGGAACTGGGACTGCTCAGCTTGGAGAAAAAGCTGAGAGGAAACTTTCTAACTCTACAGCTACCAGAAAGGAGGTTGTAGTGAGATAAGTGTCAACTGCAAGTGAGTTATAGGATGAGGGGAAATGGCCTCATGTTGTGCTGGGGAGGTTTAATTTGAATTAAGAGAAAATTCTTCACCAAAAGGGTGAGCAAACAGCCTGCTCAGGGAAGTAGTTGAGCCGCCACCCCTGGAAATATTTGAAAGACGCACAGACGTGGCACTTTGGGTTTTGTTGTGGCAATGGTAGGTTTATAGCCGGACTTGATCATCTTAGGTGTCTCTAACACCTTAATGATTCCATGATCCCATGCTCTGTGATTCTGTGAATCCATGTTGTCTGATTCTATGAAGTGAACTATTTGTGGGAATTTTTTGGTACTCTGTCAGTCCATTCTATACACAACTACATTCTATACACAACTACATTGCCTTCCTCTCACAAAATAGTCTGCCACAGCTGTTCAATCACAGATTTACACTACAAGCCAGAAAAACATATCAGCACATTTAGATACTCAATTTGTTTTGTGGCTGTCAATGGAAATGACATGTACACATGAAAAATTAAGTGCCTGGATTTCTGGACCAGAGCCTAAAGAACAACATGCAGAGAAGCCTCCATGACTATGCATTTACTTGACATACACTAACTTAATACAGGCACCTGGACACCTGGGCATGTCACTTCCTCTACACAGAGCAAGTGTAAATCCAACAGATTTACTGAAAAAATAGTTCCTTTCTGGTTTTTTATCCTACTTGTAAAGGATCTTAAAAAATCTTTAAAATATGTGGCTGACAGAGTTTGAAATACTTATGCCTTCCAATCCAAAAAATGAGCAGGAAGACTGCCTGACCTCCAACCACCTTGCTTTCTCCAGGAATTCTGCTGGGGTGAAAGATGTTTATTCAGCTCCTGGGGAATGTTGGCCAGCTGAGAGCAGGATTGCCTACCTGAATATGAAGGCATCTTAAGCATCCAGCAGGAAGAGCCTTAAGGATTGCATGCCCTGTAGGTAGCAGACATCACCATTAAGGAAAAGCCAGGGAAGAAATGCTGCTGTCCAGTTTTCCTCAGCTGGTTTCTTCTGGACCCAGAACAGCTGAGACAGAGTCCCTTGCTCTGCATACGCCAGAGTAACACTGACCCAGCACTTTAAATGTCTGTATTTTGGATCTAGGAGATTAGAGATGCAGGCTGGAGAGAGAATGCAAATCTTTCTGAGGATCTGTTTGAAACCAGGACTAAGCTCAAAGCACTGATGAGCCAAAGGATCTCATCTGAGGCATTTTCTTCCTTGCAAAGAGTCTTACAGAATCTGTACCTGGTAAGGGAGAGATGCTTTAGATTCATATTTACTGAAACAAGGACAAGAGGTAATGTTGTGACCTGCTTGGAGATCTTACCTGTTTCCCACTGTCCCCTGACTTAATTGTTTCCAATCTTTACTCTAAAAGTTCCAGCAAAGTTGCTGGCAGTTACACCTGAGTAAAGAGTAAGTGATGTGGATGTGTATGCAGATCTTTTTTCTGCTCTTCCTTTCCAGAATTCTTCAAGCCTGTGCAGACAGACTGAGATTTTTAAAGTAAAGGACTAATTGCTTTATGCCACATCTGTTTATAATCCTTAATTTAAGGTTTCTTCACAGGAACTAATTTTTTAACCTGACAATGAAAATAGATAAATAAAGTTGCTATTTAATGAACACCTGACAAACACCTGGTAAAAGATGATGTATCAAAAATACCTACTTATTCCTATTCAATTAAATGAAGGAAAAGAAAATACTCTCCTGGTATAGTACAATATTTCCCAAGATCTACTTCTACCCAAATGTTTATACAGACTTAATTATACACTCTGATAATAGACCCTACTATCCAGTTTTCACAGAAAATAGTTCATCTCTTTCACTCTGTGCAGGTAATCTTAACAGGATTGTGGCATTCCCCAGCATTTTATCACCTTTAACATATCCTGAAAATACTTCTCTGTACTTTTCTAACCCCCTTTTTTTTCCTAATCAGGGATGTGTTTCTGCTGAGAATGATGAACTCTCCTGCTGGGAGTGTGAGCATACACGATGGTGCTAAGCAACTGAACACATGCAGAAATGGTCAAGGCAGCATGTAATTGGAAGTGCGTGCATCACTTACAAGATTTTGCTGCGAGGTACTGTTCAGTGGTTTTTCCTGGCACTTAAAATATCCAGTTATAATAATAAGCTTTTTATAATATGAAATCATTCAATTGTTCCTAAGATATACTGGGAAAGCTTTAGGCTGCAGCTAATGAGTTGCTTCTGGCCCAAAAATCACATTTTTTAATTAGTTGACTGAAATAAAATATTCACATTTTTGTTTCTGATTTTTGTGCTGCCTATTTACTGCAAGAAGCAGAGTGTTCTCTTGATTCCAACAACACCTTCATGCCCTGCTGCTTGCTGTTACCAAGTGTAGTTGTGAAGAGGTTAATTATGTCCCTCTTTAGACCAGTTCCATGCCTACAGAGTCCTGCATCCTCTCATTTGTGGACAGAAGTGTGTAGCCTTTCCCTGGATTGCTCCCTGTCCCATTCCGTGCCCCCTGGGGAGGGTGTGAAGTGATTTATGTGCCATAGCAGCACACAGCTGGGAAGAAGAGAGCATTCACACCTAGAAAAATCATTAGCTGTCCATACCCATGCAAGGGTCAGCCTTGTCTGGTTCTGCCTGTCATCTAACTTCACTGTCTTTCACTTAGAAGAGAAATGAGCTCTGGAGTTAAGAAGCTTTTGCAGATTATAATCTGCCTCCAGGCACAGAGCCTGCCAATTCAAGACCCTATGCAAATCAAGCATATCAACAGGTCTCAGCAGCCTGGAGAGACCTAGGGCAGGGAATCCAGTGAGGTCATTTGTACCCATGATGGACAGTGGGCATAAAACCAGAGGCTTCTGAAAACCTCTGTATGCAAGGGTGACAAGAGTACTGGTATCATGTGTGCTTGATATGCAACACAGAGTCCATGGGCATTGTAGAGGATATGATATTTCAAATATCCTATTAAGAGTCTTTAATTAGCCATTTTCATAATGAAACTCTGTCTAATAGGTCCATTTTCATTGTAAATCTCTATGTAATAGCCATTCCTCCTCTTTCTTGTTCTCTTAGTAGGATGAACAATTATAGAGTAATTGAGAGAATGTTGCATTTCTGCATATTTTGGTCAAAATCATAAACCAAATCAATTATTCAAAATTGCTCTGGGCAGAAGATAATTTTATTACCTACTTGTCAAGTACATTAATCAGATGCAATTTTTTTCAACCTATCTTCCTTTCTGGTTAGTCTTTTGCAATTATCCCTACTTTAAGGAGTCCATTTCTGTGCCAAAGAAAGGTTATGATGTGCTCATGACTAATGGGTTTCTGTTAGCAAAGAGGAATTATCTTATTTTGGTCCATTATTCAAATTTAACATATAAATTCTTTCATTATGAGCTTATTGTGTATAGAAATGACACATAGCATTTTACAGTACAAAGGGTTTGTGCTGTTATGTTCGACTATACTGGATTTCTTTCCTTCTATTTTTTAACACTCAGGAGGGCAGAAGCATTTCAAAAGCAGAAAACTACAGTGGATTCTGCATTCTATTTCCATATGAAATTTAAATGAAGTTTAAATGCATCACTCAAACAAGACATCTACACATATACAAGAAAATCCAGTAAATCATATTTTTCTCCCAACTGTGCTGATTGTATAAGACTCTTCATATCAAGGGAAACAAATCCATTGTCCATCTTAGGGGTGCCTGGCTTGCAAAATTTGTAATAAGATAATACAAGTATTTAATGCTAGGTCTTTTGGAAAACCACTCTAATTCCAGTCAGCAGTGGCTGTAAACTGCTTTCATCTAATAACCACTGAACTGAGAAATGGCCTCTATGTCCCTGCTTCCTTATTCCCCTCCTAGGGTTTCTGATAAGCAAGCTTTTACTTCAGAGATTGATACAATTGACAGAGAAGACAAGGTTTTGACTAAGCCCAGTGGGGACTTACACAATATCTCCAGATTAACAGCAAAACTCCTCATAGGAGTATCTCAGTAGCAGAATCCTTATTCTGGGATTAGTATCATATGTCTCAGTCCTTGCCATCTTCTGAGAAAATAGGATATGTAAAACTAAAAATGGTGGGCTATTTCACAATTGTGGGTGAATAATTGATAAAAAGAAATCTACATTTCCATGAATTTTCTCAACCACAACTTTACCATATTCCTGTGAAAGTTGCATTGATGCACTGTAAGAAGGGGCTGGGCAAATCACACAGTAAGGAGCAGTGCTGCTGATGAGCAGAGTGAGCAAAGCCAAACCCTGCACTCCTGTCATCTCTCTGCAGCACCTCTGAGTGCCACTTGAAAGAGGGCAACAAGCTGTAGTTGAGAGGAGCAGGCAGCCTGGCACTTGGCACGGGCCCTCCAGGTGAAAGGACTTGTAATATTGCATGGGAAGCCCAAATTCTCCCAAGCAGTTCTAGGTTTGGCTGAGAAAGCCATGCTGTGGTTGACAGGCTGCTGTCAGTGCTCAGCCTGGCACGGGTTCTCTCCAGCACACAGAGAAAGCCTGCACAGCATGGTGCTCTGCAGCAGATAGAAATTCCTGGATATTTGAGGGTTTGAGTACTGTCTGATTCACAGCAGAGTTTTTCTTTCAGGTAGTACCACGTGCCAGAGAAATGCAGTTAAAAATTTTCAAGATCCATTTAACTGGCAACTTTGGATGCATATTAGCTTTTGACAAAGGAATGCAGTGACTGATCAAATCATGTGAGTCAGCTGTGCAGGAAAGGAATGGAGCACTGCCAGTACCATCCAGTATGGTAAGACATGCTCTATAAAGCTGTTACACTTCATTCTCCCTTTCCCACCTTCTCTTCCTTATGTTGACTCTTCAGGTTCTTAAGGCTTCCTGTAGGTGCTATGACACAACACAGTACCTCAGAAGTGGCAGCTAGCCACCAGTTAGAGTGGCTGTACAAGCAGAGAAGAGCAGGAGCAGACTATGGAGTTATTTGGGGAAATGCTGAAAATGCTCATTTATAAAAAGGATTCTGCTTAAAAACTAGCATAATGAACAGAGATGGATGCCTGACTCTCACAGATGCATATTGTGGTTTACTGTGATGTTGTCTAGCACACTAAATGACTTTCAGGGTTGTTTTGCTGCTAATGAAATCTTGTGAGACTAACCCCAGTAAAAAGAATCCTCCTTAGAAAAACAGCTGCCTCCAAATCACAGCAAATGTTCCCATCAGGTTTTAGTAAACCTCAACTCTTTGAACTGTTCTTTATCCAATGTAGCTTATGGTCTAATGCTTCAAGTGTAGCATCAGCACCAGAGGACTATCATTTGCCCTGAAAAGTTTTGTGCAGCAATAAAACAATAGGAGCCATTCAGGGATAGCTCTTCCTTTTTATCCAATTCAGACATACAGTCAGGACACAGACATGCTTGGATCTAGGCAAGGAATGAAGTTTATTCTGATGATATCCAATGTATAGCTAAAATAACCTTTTACCTTTAGTTACAAATGCATCTTTATTTATTACAAAATTATTATATTCACAATTATCTATCTGACTATGTAGTCACAACAGAGAAATCAGAACCAAAATTATAACCTGAGGGAAAATAAAATGCCTCCCTTGTATTACTAAAGGACATACAGAGTCGTTAATCTGATACACACACTTTTAGTAAAATAGAAAATAGTGCAAGTGAAAAAATTGACATTTTGTGTGCTCACTGCCTTCCATAGAGCTGTACAATTACATTTATATCAAATAATTCTTCACATCCCTCCCTTTGGTAGGGAATGGAGAGCCATACTAAATGAAATGCATATATCTGAACATCCAACATTTCAAATGTAGACTGAAAAGTACAATTTCCTTATCCCCACCTGATCCAGTTGTTTATGTTTTTTTTTTTTTTTTTTTTTGCTGTTATTTTTCTTTCATCTGTCTTTAATTCATAGTCTCTGGTATGAATGGTTCCTGCTAAAATCATTGGCTTTGCGTTTTCTCCTCTCTTAATAGGGTTTTCCAGTTCAACTTCCCTGATACCCACCTACATGTATATGGATTTAAAGGTACTTTATAGCCTATCAGCTAAATCCTAGATGATAGAAATCTTTCATCCTGGAATGGCTTCTCATCATTTGATTTGTATCCCAGCACATGACCCAGAAGGAAAACTGCTGGTGTCCGTGGTTGGGTGGGTAGGAAATCCATGGACTTTCTGTTCACATCCATCTCTGCTGCAGAGCTGATGCTTTACAGCAAAAAATAGTAACTCTGCTGAAGATGCATTTAGCTGCTGTCATTCTCAATGCCTTCCTCATACATAAGCCATGCTGTTTATTCACATTTCCTCTCCCCTTCCCTTCTTTCATTCTATAAAAATAATTTTTTTGTACACAAGCACGATTTAACAAGTCCATTTCTTGTACAGGGGATTCTACCAGGTAGAAAGTGCCAGAAATTTTTAAGGCCAGGAACTGACAGAATATCCTCCTCTAAGTATGTGCCACTGTCTGAGCATCCATGCTGAAATCTGTACATGTGAAGGAGCTTAGGTTCCAGGCAATCCATCTTTCTTACACAACTCTTGGATGATCTGACAGACACTTTTGCAATAAATAGTACAAGTAACATAAGCAGAATTGCTTGATTTTCATTCAGTTACAATTAATTTAATAGGAGAACATTATTCCATTATACTCAATTCCACATATGTGGAAAACCAAAAAATATTTTTTTTTATTTCTACCTATTTTTCTAAAAATTTGTCTACCATAAACCCTTACTAAACAATCCACTGGTGGTCTATGAACCACCTCTCACTATTTTTTAAAATATGACAGTGCTTCAGCAGTATCCTAATTTTCACTTCAGATCTTGGCAGGCCAATTTCTCCTTCCATCCACCCAAAGTAGAGAGCTGAAATCTGCTTCCAAAGGGGTCTTGGAAACAGAAATGCTATCACTGTCTGAACTCTGAGAAATTGCAAATCTGGGGTTTGCTTCACGTTTTATGAACTGCACATGCACATAGAAACTTTACTGAGACAAACTGTCCTGACTAAGCTATTCATGGATGCTGTCAGAAATCAGAATGTGAACTTCAAGAGATAATGTTTGTGGTGCCTTGTAAATGTGTCCCAGGAAACTGTTTGCTGAGACTTGATTGTGCAGAGAACAACAAACCTGTGCAGGTGGTGCTGTGGTTTATTTGCTATATCGTGTAGTTCCAGTGGCATTTCTGTTGTGATTCCAAGTGCTGTTGTCAAATCAGCGGATTAATGGAAGTGCTACGTCAGTTACTGGGGGTTTAGCTGACAGCCACCTGTCATGTTTTGATACTGATGCCAAAAAATGAGCCTTGGAATTACACAATAGTTACTGCTCCTTTGAAGTGGATTGTTATGACTTAGAGCAAGTTGCAGAGGGTGGGGAAGAGGAAGACATGAAGTGAAAACCTCACCTAAAGAGAGAGGTTGGATTTTACCTGAAATACATCCCAATGAGTTCCACGGTTGAACTCAGAGTGCCAAACAATGACAGCCTGGTAAATAGTAAGCAACTCATAAACATGAGGCCTAGGAGCCAGCGAAATGAAAGGTGAAAAAGGAGGGATATTTATGGCAGGAGGGAAAAGATATGGTCCTTGGAGAGTTTGGGCTCTATTATTATGAGACATGTTCTCTATCTGCTGCAAAACAGATCTGGTTGGTAAGAGCTGCTGCTGTGCTGTTGCACTGCAATTGGCTCATCTCAGGTGGAAAGGATGAGGAGAACAGCTCGCAGCACAGAAATTTAGCCTGTAAACAGGTGGGGTGTCTGTTGGGTTGTGTTAATCTGGGAAAAGCTGTGGAGAGAGAAGGGCTGCTCTGGTGGGAGTAAACCTTGGTAGATGTAGTCCATAAGAATCAAAAAGCCACTAGGACTGTCTGTGAAGAGGCCCAAAGAGCAGTGCAGTGCACATTCAGGCTTCTGGGGACAGGGCAATCCAATTTTCAAGACTTCTAGAGCAGAGGGCCTACAGGATAAATCTGTGACCTCTTAAAATAAAAGGGAAAAGTAGCTAGATCTGTCTGAGGTGGTTGCCAGAAAATTTGAGGAGTTTTTTTCTGTCTGATTTGTGTTCTGGGAGGAGAGAATTCTTGTTAACTCAGCATTTCCTTTTCTTCTGGGCAGACAGCAAGAAGAGGGTATATGCATTGCTGAGCTCTCAGCCTAATTAAAAAATAGTTATCTAAAATTTCTATGTTCTATTCTTTACCTCCATGTAAATATATCTTTTGTCTTTTCTCAATATAGCCAGATTTCCCCTCAATGGCAAATCTCATTCCTATTCATCTTACTCTTAATTTTTTTCTCTTGGAGTCAATTCAGTCTTCCACTTTTGCTGTCCTACCAATTCTATTTTTTTCCCCTATTTAAAGAATTTTTTTCATCTTTTTTTTTCTCTTTTTGATTTCTGAAAAATCTCTTTCTGATATTCTGACACACCCAGGAAAGTAAGGGTGAGGTGGAAGGGATAGAAAGCTGGGACTGCCAGTGGTCCTGTTCCTGGTCTCAAGACCTATTGAAAGATCTTAATAGCTGCTTCCATCCTGCCTTCCCAGCAGATTCTGGAGAGGGAGGGGAGGGAGAGACTTCCAACGCTGAGTCGTTCTGCACTGGGCTGTAGGTAGGGGTTGGTAGAGAAGGATGTTGGAACTTCAATGCACTAGCACCGAGAAATCACATCCATGGTTTACATATGCTGTCTCACAAAACCTCATTTGCCAGCTAGCCCAGAATGGAACATCTAAGCCAGTACTTGAAAACAAACAAAACATGTCTAGAATATCCAAGACTATTTCTGGTAGCCTCAGTAGCAATTGGAAAATGTTAAGTTTTGAGACAGCTATGTTATTAAATTAAAATTTTCAACTTTTGACTTTGATTAACATTTGACCTTGATTAACACTAATGGCTTTGGTCTGCTCTACTTCCTCTATCTAGAATAGTCTGCAATTAAAACTCTGTAAAGTTGAGACTTGAGCCTGCTTTTGTGTAAATGGGAAAGGAAATGAAAGCCTTTACCAAGCAATAGTTTTGAGATTAACAAAGCATATCTGGTATCAAAAGAAGACTGGAAAGGATGAGAAAAACATTTCTCTATTTGTTAAATTGTTTTACTGGACACTTCAGGGAGCCACTGAGTAGCTGCATTCGGAACAAACAGAGTCTATTTAAAAAGCTTTGAACTAAAACTCTTCCTGCCATAACAACAGGAAAGAAAAATCATCAAAAATCATTCTGCAATGTGTACTAAAAACAGAAGCAGCTTTCAGTGCAATCATGGGTATTACCTAGAAACTGTTCTACAGATACACCAAGAACTTCTACTCTCTACACAGAGACCAGAGCTATGTGCTAGGAAGACTGTGCCAGTGGACTGGGTAAACACCTTCTAAAACCAATATATTAGATCTGCGTTTTTTACTGCAAAAGCATATTCTGTGTATAGGAAGTAAAACTGTACTTCTTTCGCTGAAACTAGCATCAAAAGCATGTAACCTCTCCATAACAGTAAAGCAAGAAATCATAGGAAAACAATATTTGATATCATAGTATCAAACAGCCCAGTCCATGTGTACCCAGGAAGGGTTGTGGTACTTTTTTTGTATGAAAACAGAAAATGTCCTTTTTCAGATAGACATGTACATAGCAGTAACAACGTAATGCAGCTTTATCTTTCAAATATCTTACTATGCAGAACTTGTGTATAATTTATAGCTTGTGTATAATTTATTTTTAGTCTTTCACAAACCTAAAAAGTACCTTTTGCTGTGAAAGGTTAAGCACAGGAGGGCATCATAGGAAATCCAGAGAGCAAGTGGAACAATAGTATCAGAAGTGAGCAGCTTGAAGGTGTGCTTTTACAGGCATAGGACCTGAGATAGGAACTGCACCTACCTGACTCTCAAATCCATCCTGAATGCTTTTAGGTAACTAAAATAACCCATATCCACTACCAGTCATCTTTCTTTCCATATAGCTGGGAAATTTCCCGTTCTCCTCTTCTCCCTTCCCCCAAGTTAATCAACATATGCCAGGTGATGACAGGGAAGAAGTGCACAGTTAATCAGAACCAATATGAGCAGATACTTGCAATGATAATACTGGCTTTCTAATGTGTATTATTCATCTGCACCATTTTTAGTTGTAAAATGCATATACACAGAAGCAATAACAGAAATGGAATAGCATGGATTAGTTTAATGATACAGAATTCTTCCTAAGGGACAATACTCCTCTATATCAGCATCTAAGGAAAACAACATCTTAGTGCACAAGCATATAGCTGACCTAAATATAGACAACTGTTTGTGCACATTTGCAAGAGGCTCCCTGAAAAGCCACAGCATGTATTCAAAATAGGACTGTTATTCTACAAGACAAGGACTTATACTTGACTCTTCAAAGCTATTTTGGTGCTTAATTCCCATTGAGCTCAAGAGTGATTCTTCCATTGCATTTTGAGTGTATTGATATGAACACAGTAAACAAAGATATGAATAGAGACCAGGTTTGAAATTTACATTTTTTCAACAGCCTTTAGGTTATGGTTTTTATCATAGGAAGCACACAGATTAAACTGAAAGTAAAAGCTAAATTCTGCTCTTTTAAATTTAGAGAAAAACTTTTTTCAACCGTGTAGGCAGAGACAAGTGAGAATATTACTAAAGAGAGTATGGATAGAGCTGCTTAGAGAAGTTAGTTCTTGGATGGCTTTGCTGCCATGGTTCCTGGTGATGATTTGCTATGCCTTGAACTGTTCCTCAGTGTTTCTGTCATACCTTGAGTTCTGGGTGCAGTTCCGGGCTCCCCAGTACAAGACAGATATGGAATTATTACAGTGAACTTCCCGGAGTGAACAGGGACACAGAGATGAGGAAGGGTCTGGAGCACAAGTCCTGTAAGGAGTGGCTGAGGGAGAGGGGATTGTCCAGCCTGGAGGAAAGGAGACTCAAGGGGAGACCTCATCACTCTCTACAGCTTCCTGAAAGGAGGATGTAACAAGGTGGGGGTTGGCTTCTTCTCCCACGTATCAAGCGACAAGGACCAGCAGAAATGGCCTCAAGTTATGCCAAGGGAGGTTTAGATTGGAAATTAGGAAACATTCCTTCATCTGAAAGGTGGTCAGGCATTGGGAAAGGCTGCTCTGGGAAGTGGTGGAATCACCATCCGGGGCAATGTTCAAAAAAGGTGTAGATATGTAACTTAGGGATAAAGCTTAGTGGTGAACATGGCAGTACTGGATTAAAACTTGCGCTTGATGATCTCAGAGGTCCTTTCCAACACAAACAATGCTATGTTTCTATACATAATAGTTCAATACCATTCTTGTGCAATTGTGGAGTGATGGACTTTTGCTCAGGTACTGTAATTATCTGAATCTGATCCTGTGAGACCACAAGTGTTTCCAGTGCAAAATCTGTTGTTGAAGGGCAAACAGCAAGTCAGGGTTTCCTACAATGCAGCTGTTGGTTGAAGATGTAATCCATTAAAGCAGCGCAGAGATGAAATCATGCAGCAAGCTATTTTAAAAACTTTAATGAACCATTTAAAATAAACTCATTGCAAGGTAATTTAACAACACCACTTTTACAATTAAATATACTATTTTCGCATGCAAATACAGCACATTAATCCCATGTCAGGATAGAAAATGAAGTGAAACTGAAGGGATTCTGATACATGAAAGTCATCTCAGTAATTTCTCATCAGTTCATGGTGCTCTTAAGCGGCATAATGAAAGAATGAATTGATTTAAACAACATTTTCTTGGAGCAATGGGGTTTGTGAAATTAAATTAACTTGATGGTTTTCTGTAAGAGCAGGTCTGCATGGCATTACATTATTCTTGAAATTAATTTATTTTCCTCTCTAGAGTTATTTTTGGTTTGGTTTGGGTCTGATATTTTCTTTCTTGTTTATTTCCATAACATCCACTAAGGACTTCTATGCTAATTTTCCACATTTTTCACTTCATTATAATAAATAAAAAGTGCCTACTCAGATCCTCATTATCAGGTTCCTGAAAACAAGAATCAGCAAGAATTCTTCAGTTTATTTCTTTCATATAATGTATTTTTTCTTTTTCTTTTTCCTTATTGCTAAATCCTTCTCCTTTTTTCTCTGTTAGGGGATATGGTGGAAGAGAAGAATATTAACAAGGATAATATAGAGTCAGATTACATAGGGCTATCAAGAGAAAAATGTTCCAATGCAGTGTTTTAATGAAGCAGAACACAGAACCTTTCCATAAATCTAGTTAAGTGACAGTTGAGAGGAGTTGTGGTAAAATTTTCAGTATTTGTAAGAAGAAACACCTAGGTTAGACAGGACTCCTGTATTTGCCTGGGCAGGACTTTAGCTCTGTAAGACATTGTTAGACAGAGACATTGTTAGACAGAGCCTGTGGTGCCTACACTCCTAAGAGCCAGATGACAAACTGTGTTATTTCCATGGCTAGCACCCAGCTAATGCATCATTTATACTGTGGCATAGTGCTGCCCTAAGGAAGTAACTCCTTCTGGCACAAGTAGCAAATCTGCAGGTGACTCATGGGGCCTTTCATTTGCAAATGCCTTCCCTTCATTTTATAACTTCACACCTGTATTGTTTAGAAGGATGCAGCAGTTGGGCACATCAGTTCTCAGCCCAGAAAAATTTACATTTGCTCAAACTGGAGAGCGAGCAATCTGATAAGAAATGCCAGGAGATGCTTGTAAAGACCGTCTGTAAATACCGGCTCTGGCTCTTTTTCTTCTTGTAAAAATAAACTAACTGAAATAGTTGATTGTAACAATGTTTGCCAGGTATTTGGCCTTTCACTGAGATTTGCAGATTTAGTATTTCTAACACTTTGAGAAAAACACATTTGACACTTTGAATGGTAATGTATGTCATACTTTTAGTGGTTTCCTTACCTTGATATCAAGAGTTGGTTTCTACTGAGTTTCCTCAAAAATCACAGAAACACCTACAGAAATGTAGCATGATGCTCTGCTGAGTTGGAGCAATGAGAATTATTTTCTTAAGCTCACTTCCTTTATCAAGGCTCTCTCATTTTGTGTCAGTTTTTTCCCAAGAAAAAAGCATAGCATGTGCTTCACTGGTCTCCAGATCCCCATGCCCTGGGGAGGAGGGTGCTGCCAGACCCAAGGTGGATAAACCTTGCTTGTTCTAGCCTGTGCTGGGCTCCAAGCTCTCATCATCTGCATTTTCCGTGTTTGATCAGCTGCCACATCTTCTGAAGTGCCAGCTTTTGTTAGTGCAATTACTAAGACAAAAAAAAAAAGTGACTTATCCAGAGCCAGAGAGTTTGACCATCTTGTCAACAACAGTCTTAAAAGCCCAGCAGGGCTCCTAGAGAAGTCCTCAGAGATGTACTTTCCTCCTGTGCTTCCCTCTCACATCTCACAGCTCCCATTTGGCTTGCTTTCTTGGTGCAGCATAGCCTCCTTGTTCTCTTCTGTGTAACAGTTGCAGAAATAGGATGAGAGGTTCAAAATATTTTCCAAACACTACCTCTTCCTTGCAAGGAGATGAAAATGCCCAAGGGGATATGACAAATTATACACTGATGTACGTTAGTTCTTTTTCAGCACAACAAGGCAATTCATTAAGTGATGGACACTTCCTTAATATTGTCTACATGTTTTCTATATACTATAAATATTAGAGTCCTTTTCAAAATGCCTCCACCACATTGAGCAATTTTGCACATCAATAGCCAGCAACCCAGCTGCCGATGTTTCTTTGCAGTTCACTTTTTTAGAGACTTCATGATTCTATGAGAAGGGAATAAAAGTGGTTTTTTTTTTTTCTTTCTGAGCAATGGAAGATGTTCCCTTTCCTTACAGACAAGCTTGCTTTTTCAGGAATGGTCTCTAGAATGAATTATTTGAATAACCTAAGTAGCATGTAATAAAGGAACAGATGCTAAAACCTCCTAAACTGCAAACCCCTGTTTCATAGTATCTCATTAGAAGCAAGCACTTATGAGCAAAAATCCCAAGCCTTTTCTCACTGTATCTCATGGCAGTACCATATACTTTTAACATCTATTAAGGTCTTTCTGCAGCTCTGCTTCAAATTGATATTTTTGTGATATTTTTATACCAACAGTGAAAATTATTTGCAAAGAAAATTCTTAATTCATTGCTGGTGATTTGCTTTTTTACCCTTGCAGATTCTAAGCTCATGGATTTTAGCAGGATTTTACTGAAGTACATGAGGCCAAATACGTTGCTCAGCTCAGACATGGGGTCAGCAACTCTTCACAAAGTCAGGAGTCAGGGCATTGCTTGCTTTGCACATCAGGGACAATTATGTTTGCATTAAGATAATGACACAATTTTTCGAGCCATATTCCAGTAACAGATGTAAATTCATGGCCTTCACTAGACACAACATAAGTTGAATCTATGTGTCCAAAGATAGAATATGGCTTGTGACTTGTTTGCATCTCATTTAATCAATAAATTCAACAGACCAAGTCTTTCCATATTTTTATGCTTTCGACTTTTGCACAGTTACACCAGAGGTAAATCTGTGCCATTGACAAGATCTAATTCAGATTAAATATTCTGACTGCTGTTCAGCAAAACATTATAAAACCTGGGTGCTGGTGGTGGTGTCACTGACAGCATAGAGAAACAGTCTCATGGAAGTGATTGTGCTACAGCCAGACCTTGGACCATAGAGATCATTCCTACACAGCTGAAGATACAGTCACTGACCAACTATAACCTGTAGGTACTGGTTGAAGGAGTACCACATGTTCTGTGGTGATTTTCCACTACATATCCTTGATATGTAGTGGAAAATCATCTCTTAGGAGCTGAGATTTTTCATAGTTTAGGCTGTTGTGTGTGGGAAGAGGATGTCTTCTGCATGACTCAATTTTAGCAATGTTCATTTTCAAGTGGGTACCTAGATCCTAAAATTGAGATTGTATTAATTTTTAATACCTATAAATATTACGAAGCAATATAATTATGTCTTCCACATAAGCAAAACAAAGCAAGGAATTCAATCTCCTTACCCTGGGCAGGCAGTTGTTCAGCCATCCCCAGGAAAACAGGGCTCCATCATAGGTAACAGTGACTTGGGAAGATAAATGCCATCACTCCAAATGTCCCTCTTCTTCCTTCTCCCCCCCTCTTTATACACTGAACACAAGGTCATGCAGTCTGGAATATCCCTGTAGTCAGTTGAGGTCCTAGCCATGTCTCCACCCAGCTTAGGGACACTTAGGGACATTTTTAGTGGTGGTGGACTTGGCAGTGCTAGGCTAGTGGCTGGACTCTTTTATAACCTTAATAATACTACAATTCTGTGATTCTTACAGGACTGTTCTGATTTCAAAGGCTTCTCACATATTCTCATATTAAGTTGTTGAGAGAGTTACATTAAGCTTTTGGGCATTCAGTAGTACAATAAATACAGAGAAATGTAGGATTTTCTGTGCTGGAACAGATCAATGAGCCATTTAATTTGTTATCCTTCCTCCAGCAGCAATCAGCACCAAATGCTGTAGAGAAAACCCTCTTCAGAACATGACCTGACAAAGTTCTGCTCAATCTTTCCTGAAAAATATACAACCGTAAATATACAACAATATATTGCTAAACAATAAATTAGGTCCTTAGAAAAAGTTGATGAACATACTGGAACTATCATTCATATGATTATTATTAAGATGTAAAGTGTCTCTCAACACTTTTAATGTCACCCCAGCAGATCATATACTCAATTTTTCATCAATATATCTGTAAACTCTGGGCATCTGTTAGATGCTGTTATTGAATAACTTCTCTCAGTTTGCCATGGCTTAATGTCAGGTACATCCCTTGGTCAAAAGTCTGCATGAGGAGTACATAGCAAACCAGCAACAGGGGACAAAATTATGTGTTGTTGTTAGAGAAAATAATATTTTCTGCTTTCTCAGTTGCATGGCTCTGCTTTTCTAGATTTGGAGGAAAGTAAAAGAATAGAAATTTACCAGCAAGTTTACCCAAGGAAAGCGAGGTTCCTTTATGATATCTCAGGTGAAAACTACACATTACACAATTGTCTGCTTATTTTATCTCTAGCTAGCTCTGAGACCTTTGCAAGGTGGAGTTCACCTACCCAGTGGGCTAAGGCACTCAAGCCATCATTTAGGAGAAACAGTGACAAAACTCCTTCCCTTTGCTTTCCGAGGGCTGCGCTGCACAAGCAGATGCTTATCTTTCATTGTGGACAAAAGAAAAAAAATAAATATTCCTTCTTCAAGCAAGTGAAGTGTGGGTGTCTTAGTTTGAGTCCAGAGAAGCCAGGTAATGGTCAAAGGCTACATACAATGACAAGTGCTTACCCAAATACACCCAACTAAGACCAATTAGCTTCAAAATACTTAATTCTCCTTTGAGGTGTGCTCATTGTGTAGTGATAATAATGGCTTATTTTACTGACAACGAAAATGAAGAGGTAGTCATCACCTCTAGATATATGCCAAAGGCTTACCATAATACAATAAATAAGGATGAGTCATTGAGACATTTGTTCCATAAAGTAATGACTATTGTGAAGATATTAATATTGGGATTTTATAAGTACAAATCTCCTTTTAAGAAGCAACTTTTTGGCTACTTTCCCCTCACCACCTAGTAAGCTTCAAACACTTATTTCTATTTGAGACTGATTTTACTAGTAAACAATTACATTAAGAAAAAATACAGCAGTAAATGTTGGCACAAACATTTCACAAATCAGGAAAATGCCCTTCTGATAACGATCTAAGCTTGTTGCTTTTCTCCCAATAACCTTTATTACAATCAATGTTATTTACTCTTTGCATGGCACGAAGTCCTTGCCTTGTAGCAGAAGGGAATTATATTTGGTGGTACCTAGATACTGTGGCTCTCTCACAAGGGAGACTGGCTCTGTCTGATTCCTAGTCTCAGCAGTAGTCATAGAAACACAGCACCAAAAGGGAAGTGGAGTCCGTTCTCCTATTCTCACACACGCAATCTCAGTATTCAATCCTATTTATCAAACCCCATTTTAAAGTAGTTTCATCTAATGAAGTCAATTAGTAGCAGAGATGGATGGGCAGATTACAGAGATAACTGCAATGTAACCTTTTCTGGTTTTAGTCTTTTCAGTACACAGATTCTTTTTACCATTTTCTTTCTTTTTTTATTTTTTATTTGGTTTTTTCCAGCCAGGATCTCTTGAGCACCTCTGCTTTCTTCCTGCTTTGGGTTCTTTTATGTAGAGCAGATTGGTAATGCTGCTCTGAAATCCTCCGAGAGTCTTATAGAAAGAATGTGTGCTTTAGGGGAATACAAGCTCCATGACACCTTTGCAGCCTAACAAAAAGATTATTTTGTCATTAAGCGATTTTTCTCTGTTGTTTTAGTAACAGAAACCATCAATCACATTCCAGGAGCAAAAGAGACATTAAGAAAATTGTTTCCTTTTATACCTGTAATTGTGCTCCATTAATGAATAATGAACAGCCTTTTCCATTTCCTTTACAATCTGTATGAATTTCAGTGACATCAAAAATTACATGGGGAAAACTTGATTTGATTTAAAGAGGATTTGGGTTTAGTATTTACATATTGTCATGGATGGTGTAAAGTAAACTTTTCACTTTCCTGATGCTAAGTCAGACTCACAGCAGAGGATTTCAGGGTAGTCGTAGGACCAAGGAAAAACAAATGATTCCAGCTGTCTCAGAGCTTGACCTGGCATTTGCTCTCTTAGCAGATTTCAAATAGCTAGATTTCAGATCTCCTGTAGCTACCATGCTTTCTGTAGAGTGTTTTTGAAGTGCTGCCTGATTTGTGTCTTTCAGGCAGACTGGCCATTTCAGAGTATCTCCAGGATCTTGCCAGCAGCCTTGGCAAGGCTCTGGTTTTGGGATGCAGGATTCGCTCCCACAGAGAGAAGGAGAAAGTGACACTAGAATGGCAACATTAGCATTACAAATTTTAGGCAGGAGGTTTTATTTACCCATTTGTCAGAAAGCAATTATGTGCCCATGTAAACATTTTCCTCACTGAATTTAGTGACAGTTAGTCATAGTAAGTGGTATATATTGCTTTGGTCCTTGGACTACTTTGAAATGTCTTGCCTCATGATAATCAGTTCTGAGTTTAGGAATGATTTTTGGTCACACCATTGCCTGTGAGACCACTTTTTTGACACAGTGGCATTCTCTTGGAAACTCTGTATTAGAAAACTATGGTGAATGGGCTTTATTAAAACAATTACAAAACATATTATGTCTAAGCACTTTTAATATGCAGCCTACTAGTGAGTAGTTGCCCAGAATGATTCCCTGCCACCCCGTGTGGTGCCCACTATGAAATGCATTTTCTGGTGTCAGCCTATTTCATGAAAATATCCAAAATCATTAGAATAATCACAAGACAAAGGAAAAATGGGTACTACCTGGAATTTCAGACTCAAGCAGAAGACAGGACACACATAAGCTTATATTTCTCTGAAGCAGTCAGTGGATTGAGTTCATGGCCCATTAAACAGGAAGATTTCAGACTAGTGAAATACTCATACTGTGAAGTACTCATAGGACATGTCTAGACAATTTAGTTCTCCAGGATTGCTACACAACAGTTTCTCCCAAACATATGAATTCAAAAATGAGGAGGAGGAAGTGATAGAAGATGGAAATTAGCACAAAGAATCATAGATGAGTTCTCTTATATAAATGATGTATGGTTATATAAATAATGTATGCGCATGATGCCCCAGACCACTTGTTAACGTGCCATAGCCTTCACTCTCAGGGGCTGATCCTTCTCTTCCATGTCTTCAGCAGAGAGATGACTGCTTCTTGGCTTTGTGCAGATTTCCTTAGAGTTCTATTTTATCAGTATCCTACTAGGAAAGGACTGGATTGGAAAGAGGCTTTTTTTGTTCACAGCACAGAGACTTACCATTTGTGTGTGTACAGAAGAGAGACGTCAGATTAAGTCAGAGTAAAATACTACCATATAAATTCCCAAATCCTGAAGAAGCTATCAAAAATTTTATCACAATTTTTCTCTCACTGCTGAATTTCTTGATGTAGTCCAGACTAGGCTCTAGAACAAGGCCTGAATTTCCTAAAGCCTCCTTGGTGTTAGTCTGCAAGCAGTGAGTGTAAAGGTGTTTCTTGCATCTATTTTAATAAGGTATACCTTACTTAATCCTTTCAAAAAAGGAAATAGTCATATTGGCATTTTAAAATATTTTCCAAACCAAAGTATTTGTCCCCACTGGAAATCAAAGTCAAGCTCTGTGCATTAGGTAGGGAAGAATGTTCAGCCAAGGTGAGCCCTGGAATTCCCTAAAGCTGAAGTCCTCGAAGGCAAGTCCTTGTGTTTCTATTCTTTTTATTAATTTCTTCCATTTATATCTTTCTGACCATTCTCTTTATTTTAAAATATACACTTGTGTCTGAGAAGACCTATTCATAAAACATCAGGTAATAGTCCTTTCCATGAATATTCTATACGACAGATTTCTGCCAGTCTTTGCATGTCAATGTTAAATATTTTCACTCTTATATTCAGCTTCTATTCCCCAACACAACAAGTGCTTAACAGATCCCTCAGCAGAATAGATTAATAGCTTGGTGTTTCACTAAGCCATTTCTACAATGCCACTGCAAATACAGGCCTCAGAAATTGAGGTGCAATGTCTACACAATGTCGAGGACAAAAAACTCCTCTAGTTTAAGTTTGCTTACACCCAGTCTACATAACAGCCCATAAATTTTTATTGTTTCTTATATCACAATCTTAATGTCACCTAAGTGAATTCATTAATGTTTTTCATTTTCTTGTTTGTGAGATAAAGCCAATCAGCAAACTACTGTTAACCCAATTTATTTGCAAGAGGTGTTTTTCAAGCAAGGAGATATTACAGCAATTGTTCATCATTAATTTTTGTTAATAGATGTGTGTTCATTTGTTGTATCTTGTAAACAAGCTACTGCATTATAGGCAGTAAGCATACTGGTAAACTTGGGATGCTGTTTAATGTTCTCATTTTATGCTGAATAATCACAACATTTTACAAAAAAGCCATGACTAATAACCTTCAGGCAAGGCTCTTTGTAAATTTTGAAGAACTGAGAAGCTGAGCTTTGGAACCAGTCCTGAATATTACAAATCTTCACCTATATCAGAACCTGAGCAAATGGAAAGTGAATTGTTGAGGCAACCCAGCTTAGCAAGATTCTAAAAAAGGATTAGACACATATGAATACTGTAAAAAAAGCTTCTGCAGAAGGATAAAATTACAAGGGCTATCAGCCCACATGCTTCAAAGCATAAGCTGATCACCAGCTTGAGCCAGGAAGCAATGTTCTTTCATGGGAATTATTTTTATCTATAATGCCATTGCGTGCATTATAAAACTCTTGAATTCCTGATGAATCAATCAGTGACCACTATTGAGAGACAGCAAGCTAAAACAGACTAATTAATCTGGTTTTAATATGGAAATTTCAAAATACACAGACTTGAAGAGTAATCAGCCAGCCTTTAATGAAAGCTTTCAGACAAGAAACTAAAAGAACTTTCGAAGGAAAATAAATTTCAGTAACCTCGCTTTACAGATTGGGAAATGAGACTAACAACTGAGCCTTACACATGTGCTCATCCTGCTGGGCCTGAACCTGTTGCTTGCTTGTTTCAGTTCAGTTTCTCTTCACAAAAATGTCTTAATGTGAGTTCTTCATGAAATGGTTTAATTGGAAACACTCTGAGTCCCTTTCACAGAAATGTCTTCATGTAAATCATTTGGAATCATGTTTGACCTATGAAGAACTCTTTAGGGAGTGGTGCATGGAAAAATATACTGTCATCACTTAGCAGAAAAACTTTACCATTCCTGCAGTGCAGATTGTTCTCCCCAGAGCAGACAAATTTCTCCAGTTAAAAGGGATTTTGTTTCAGAGCAATTCTTCCACTGTCCTTTAATACATGCAAAGAAATGGTGCTTGGGGCTGGGTGTCAAGGTCAGAGGTTTTTCTCTTTTGCACATGGGGTAGGACAGGTTGGGCTCACTGGGCAAGGAGGTCTGAGAGGTGCCTGTCTGACCATGTATCCTGTGGTACCTCTGTGTTGGCACTCCTCAGCCTCAGAGGCTGTTTCTCCTCCTATCTGTTGCCACCTATTTTTGGTTCCTTAGGAATTCTGTTCTCCTATCCTGACTCTTAACTGTTGAAAAACAGACTTGCCCTGCACAAAGAGATGGGAAAGAGGAACATGATACACAAACACAGTGATCAACTAACAAGGCAAACACTAATTTTGTTACTGTTACTAATTTCATATCTGTTTAAAGGGAAGATAGTTCCCTTTTTAATATCATGAAAAGGGGATGATAGAACATGAAGGGGAAAGAAAACAAGGAGAAAGGCCAAGAGGAGCTGTGGAATAAATGCACTGGAATATCTATCTAAACTTTATGGGAAAAAAGAAGTCAAAACTCCAGAAAGGTCTTATCTGAAGTTTTTTGTTTTGATGGGGTCTGTTGATGCTTCTGTGAGCTGTGGTTTCTGACTAGATCCCTTATCCAGCTTTTCCACAGGATCTCAAAGTGACAGAAACGGGGAATCCACCTGAGGTGTAGTAGTTCCCAGGCCAATGAAACACTGTCCACAAGTGTTGTTGTGGTTTTGACAGGAGATCTTATAAAATGGTTGGACTCAAATGTTCTGTTTTCTCGGCAGTGCAGCAGACCAAGCAATGGTTGTTTATAGTTTTTCTTTCCAGCTGTATCTGTCTTCCCCATGTCCTTATCCATTTGTTATTCATTTTGCTAAGGAATAATACTAATACTGATATCCAAATATTGGTAGTCCTATGCTTAATCCTGCTCCAAAGGAAAATACAATGAACCTGTTATGTTTATTGGAACATGGATGTCAAATCAAATCATTTTGCCCAATGAACTCTAAATCTAGTTCAGTCATTTAGTTTTTAAGCATTGAGGGAGACAGGAGAATGAAAAAGATCAAACCAAGCCAAATTGAATGAAGTCTTATCAGTATTAAAGTCCTGTACAAGCCAATGAAAAGAGACATTTGATTTTATGAGATTTGCAAATCATTTTATGTACTGCTTGAAATAGAGTATAGGAATGAATGTCAGATAACCATTTATGAAAATATAAATTAGGAAAACTGGGTAAAAGTCCATCCAGGCGTGTAAGGAGGCATAACTTGCAATGTGAATAAGTGAGGCCAGACAATAATCTTGTGGACTAAAGATAATAAATTTCTAATTTTACAATCAGTAATATCTTTCTAAACAGAAAAAAGATTTGTCCCTGCCATTCACGTGGTGTTTGAGGACTAGCATATTTCTTTGAAAGTCATCTACTACAGAACCCTATTTCCCTGAAAGTCATGTATTATAAAACCCCTTTTCATTTGATGCCAGTATTTATAATACCTTTCATTCCATTGGCAATATGTTATTCTGGTTTTAACTCCATTATTTGATCACAATATCCAAAATCCTAGGTGAAAACTAGTTAAACCTCAGGTCAGGTGTCATTTCCCTGTGGTGTGGGAGAAACAAAAAACTTTTAGCTGCAACACAGCAGAACATGAGAGGAAAAAGATTGCAGAGGATGAAATATCTGTCAAATGTACATCCTCATAAGACTCTTCTTGTTGCTGTTCACATATTCCCATGTCAAGGAGATGCTATTATGTTCTGACTATATTTCTCCTTATTTTTTTCAGGTTTTGGACAGTATCAAATTGTGTCAAAGTAGCTGTACTTAACATAAATAAATACTCAACAGGATAAGATTAAATCCTGTTACATAAAAGCATTATAAATAATACATTTTCCTTTAAATCTTTTAATTTGATTAAGGATATAAGACAGGAAAATCATGCAAATGTTATTCAATAAGTTTATGTCTGTCAGAAAATATGGAAATCAAAGGATTCTACTTTAAAGCATTCTTGCATCATAGTTAATCAGCATTTTTATCTTGCAGATCACAAGCTGGTATATATGAATCAATTACTGTGCTAGGACATCACATTAAAAATTCTTTTTGAGTTCTAAAACTACTTGTCAACCTGCATGTTCTAGTAGTAAGTGCACATAGTCACTTCAATGCTTTCTCTGATGTTGCCCATTTCCTCTCAAACACAAGGGCAAATTTCAATTATGAATTAAAACTACTGCGTGAAATCAATGATGGAACTAGGAGCAGCAGTGGCCAGAGACAGGCTATTCTATAAGCTCTTTCTCTCCTCAGATCTCAAAGGGTTATTTTTACAAATGTGCATTAGTTCAGCCTCACAGCACACAGCCTCTGTGGCATTGTCAGTACTCTGAAAGCCAGGGAAAGCATGGCACAGAGGGTCTGCGGCTGCCGTGGGAATCAGAAGTGCTATTGGCCACAGCAGAGCATCCCATGAATGAGACAAAAAGGCAGGTTCAGCAGGAGAGTTCATTCACTCAGGACAATGCTGTGCTGAGTAGACTTACCTGGAAAGAGCAGAGTTCCTCAGCTTGAGCACACTGCAGATGCACTGAGCAGCCGAGCTCTCACTTACTTAAACAGCTTCATACAAGGCTGAGTGAGGCACCCAGGTGTGTGTAGGTCTGGCTCTGAATGTCTTGCCAAGTAAGCCACTCTGGGACTTAAAATAGGCTCTCCAAGTTGTGAACTGGGATGTCCTATTTAAACAGTGGAACTGCTGCAGATCTCTAGCACCCATGTTATTTTTACAAGGACTTAAATGCAGAAACTCGTGTCTTCTCTTTGAGAAAAGATCAAGAGAATTTTAAATGGCATTTGATCAGGTAATGAAGTCAGAAAACACTGTCCTTAGTTTACTGTCTTGTCTGCAGTGCTGAAACTCAAAGACTAACTTTCTAGGTAATGTAGGATTTATGCTGGGTTTTTAAACTGGATTCAGTTTTGCCACCACAGCTAACCAGGCCCAGACACGTGATTGCCTTCATTCCCAAACCCTTTGACACCAATTGGTACGGGTTGTGATGAGTTGCTGTGGTGCAAATGGGGCTGGTTTCTGTTAGCACAGAGCCACCATCATCTTGCTTCTGTGTAGAGGTGTGTACATTCCATTCCCTTTTGCAGGACTGGGAATGTCAGTATTACTAGGGGTCTTCTGAACCTGGATGTTCTCAAAAGTCCTTCTGGACGTAGCATCCATTTCACACAACAACAGTGTTAAACAAAGTGTCCAGAAATGCAGAAATTATGTTTTAAAGAGTTATAACTCCTGATATTTTCCATTATACTCTTGGTTGCAGGGAAGCACCAAGAATCCTGCTCATGGCAAAAGCACAGCATTAAGGGCACTTTGAACATTTTTTCAGAGGTGAGCAGTGCTACCTGAATTACCACACAAGAGTAGGTTTTCCTGGAATTTTTTAGGGATGTTTGTGATCCTTCATTACCTAAGAACCTTGTCTTATTATGGCACTGCTACTGTTGCTGGGAATGTCCAAATCAGTTTCAAAAAAGTAATAGAAAGTTTAAATTTCAGCAAACATTTGACAACTTATATCAGTTAGGTGCCTCACTCACAATGCAGAAAGCAGATTTCACTTTTGAAGAGGAGTAATGACTACAATGGAAGCACATAAAATCACCATGGGAAAAAAAATCTCTGTTGACACGTGAGAATTTATGTAGCACATGGAAAGTAATATTTAATTGAAGCTATTTTAGCATGTGGGTAAAGCTTAAGTTATATGAAACCCTCTGGGAAAGGATTGCTGTCGATAACTGGCCAGCTTCTGTTGTGGAGCAATCTAGCTTTGAGAGATTAATGAGTGTGCTAAAGCATTGGTGCTGCCTTCTTTCTGAGAATTTATTTTCTGACACCTTGATCTCTGTCATATTTTTGAAATACATGTGAAAAGTAATACCAGTGCCACAGGCAGGAAACAGCTATCTCTTTACTGCAGATATGTACAACCACAATAATACTCAGTAGAGCTTTGCAAAGATCAGCATTTATTTCTGGTGGGGATGTCCAAGCTTGAGCATGCACACCACTATGTCACAAGTTTAAAGGAGGGTTTACTGAGGCAATGTCTGCATGGCTGTCTAAGATAATGCAGCAAACATGGCTAGAAGTTTCCTCTGGACAGCTTGTGGGCTATAAACACACAGTGAGGCAGCTTTCAGGTTCAGAGAAAAAGATATGCACAAAATATTCTATTAAAATGTATTTCATCTCTGAAATGCTGGGCTATCACAATTGTAGAGCTCTTGATAAAGTTCACAAAGAAAATCATTCTACCACTGCCTATACACTTGGTAATGAAAGAAGTGCCCTGCAACCCTTCTGAAGAATAAATTCTTACCACTAAGGCGTGAAAAGCTAGGTATTCCCACTCTGGCATGTCTCCAAAGAGTTTAGCAGTGAGTTGGAGCCTGAGAAGAGGCTAGAAGGCATGTTGGAGAAAAAAAAAGGTATCGAGTAGAGACAGGTTGTGATAAGTGCATGGCAGCTATTCCCTGGTGACCCTCCTCGAGGGACCAGACAAGTTTGCACTAAACAGCCCTGAGAGTGAGACAAAACACAGGGCAAGAGCCATCTCCACAGCATTCCCATCCTCAGATCTCTCCTGAGAAAACAGGAAGCAATAAAGATCTTACAATAATAGTTTAAATACTACCATCCATTTCTGTTTGAACAGGAGAATGTGCATCTATGTCCTGGACAGATGGAATTAGCAGGAGTTGTACTGTATAGATGTCACATCCCATCATCTGACATTGGCTCATGATTGTTATTGTCAGGGCATGTTATGGGTAGGTGAGGGCATTTTTTCAATGTTTTTTAAAGCAATAGAATAAAAATTTCAATAAATCCCTCATAGATTTTCAGGAACAAAACATGATCAATCATCTCCATTTAGGCAATGGCATAATAAAATTTAAATTTTTGCTTCATAATCATGAATTAGATATCTTCTGCCCATTTTTCTGTGGAAGCATGCGAGAACTTGGTGTTAAGGGGATGGGGGAGAGGGTCTGGCATCCCAGCTGCATCCTGTTATATGGTGTTCATAACAACAAAATTCTGTGTAAAATGAATAAAAGATAATTCAGTGCATATGTCACTTCTGGATACGATAAAGGCTTGATTTGATATTTATTTGAAGCAGGCTCCTGGTGACTGTCTATTGTCATAGCATTAGATGAAAAGAGAGAGAACGAGTGACTCTTTGAATGTGACTGTAGTAACAAGGAGAGCCTGCAGTCATGTCTTGTTAATTTACCAAGGAGAATGTCACATTTACATTTCAAACTATCCCACTGCAGAGCTCCCAACTTGCTAGGATTATCCTGAGTTTTAAACCATCCAGACTGAGGCTTCATTGTTTACCCAGACTAATCCTTCACTTCAACCTCTTTCCCTCCCTCCTTTCCAACTACCCCGCCTACAGAAAAAAAAGAAAAAAGAAAGAAAATCTAACATTAAAAGGTGTTGCCAATCCTGCTCAATAATTATGAGATGATTCCTTAAAAGAGTGGGGTGAAATGTCATTTTATTATTCTCCTACTTCCTTTCCTTCCCTTCCTCCTCCCCCCACCCATCTTCTTGCAGGCAGGCATCAGGAGTAAATTTTCACTGTGATGTGCAGGGATTTAGCTGTGTGAATCCTATTACTGCCATTAATTAGAACACATCAGTACAGCCAGCCAAAAACGTGCACCTTTTAATGTTTATCTGCTTGCTCTCACCACTCATCCATACCCTGGTTCTGATTCTGATTTCTCACTGGTATTTACCTATGTAGTACTAATGATCTCTGGGAATTATTCCTGATTTACATGAAAGAATTTCTAGCAGCTCCCATCTGTGACATTTATGCAGGTGCCCCATTGTCCTCTCCATTATTCTGCTTGCTTTCTTTTAAGACCTCTTAAGGTATTTTCTACATCATTCACCAGCAGGAATTATCAGCCCAAACTTTCACATCTATTTTCCAGTGACTTTATTATACAATGATGTATAAAAAAACCTTGGTCCTATGACTGCTGTTTCATTAAATTATTTGAGGGTGAAATTCCAGGATGTACTTTAAATATCCAGACGTTCACAGGTTCCATTGAAAAAATGTAAAAATAAAGCATTGATTTATTTATTTGGGGATTTAAGGAAAACAAACCCAGTGACTTTCTACCACAAGACAAGGGGATTTTGCTGAGGGTGTCCCTCTGGAAATCTCTTATATTCCCAGGATTCTTCTCACTGTCCAGGTGGATTCAGTATGTGCTGTAATTCTGTTATTCCATCAATGCAACATTTGCAGTTGGACGCAGCTGAAATGGAGCTGGGGCAGTGCCCAGTGAATTTGTCCTCCTGTCCATCACAGGAAGGTTTTTCTGAGAGCAGCCTGTCCTTTTATGTGGCACCTGAGTAGCACCAGCTGATGAAGGGCAATGCTATGTATCAGCTTCAAACCTAAAGTCAGAGGAGGAGGAACATCCAGCATTGCTCTCCTTTAATCTCTGCTCAAAGGGCTTTGTACTAATTAAGCTTTATAACACCCTTCAGAAGTGAGGGAAGAGTGCTATTGCTCGACTGTAAATGAGGGGGAGAGGAGCCCAGTCAAATGACTTGGTGACAGAATCAGCCTAAGGCAATCAAGATGACAAGCCACAGCTCCAGCATCTGTCTTTTTGGTTGCTACTTAGAAATGCTTCAGTGAAAAAAAAATCTAGATAATTTTTACCACTTCCTTGTTAAAGCCTGGCTTTTCCCGGCCCTGCCCATTTAGCTGTTCACCTTACCTTATTTGCAGGTCAGAGGTAAGAGAACCAATATGAGACTATTTTGTGTCCACAGCTGACTTTGCAGATCATCCTGCCTACTATTAAACACAGAAATTTCAGAACTGTTTAGTAGCTGATACTTTTAACTAGTAATGTATAAATACAATTTCTGACCTTTTACAAAGAAACTGGCATTTTTAAAATTGTTTTGCTTCAAATTTCTGATTGAGTCCACATGAGTCACTGCAGTCAGCAAGACTCTGGGACAATGTATGAAGGTGAGAGCAGGGAGCAAATAAACTTTAGAGCAGTCATTTTTAACACTCCACAGAAATATTCTTTCTCCTTTGTTCTGTGTTACAATGCTGCTTTTCAGCTGCCTGCTAAAGTTATAGCATTTAAATTTTTTTCTTGCTGTCACATTTGCCTGGTGCGACAGAGCTAAATGGTCCTCAGGTGTAACTGAAAGAGCTCAGGAAATCCACAGCATTAAGAAAGACCCAAGACAGAAAATTTTTGGAAAAAACCTTCACCCTGTATGAGCCCATTCAAGCTGTTTAAATAGATAAGCCCAAGCCAAGCTGGTTATTCTGAGTGCACAGCAAGTCTAGAAATGCTGCAGTCAGAAAGGCCTGGAGTGGTTGAACACTGCAAATGCAGCCCAGAGGCAGATTTAACTCCCTATTCTGTCCTGGGCACTTGCTCCCCTGTGTTGCTCATGTGGCAGCTGCAAGGCCTTGCTGGGGGGACAAGGGAGGCAAGACAGACCCAAGGCTGTTCTCCCTAGGGAGAGGACAACAGCAAGCAGGAGGGTAAGGTGAAGAGGGTATGGACAGGGAAACCTCTGCAGCACCAGGCAGCAAGCCCTGCTAGCATAAAGTGCCATTAGCACAGCTTCCAGCCCTCCTCTGAGCAGCATTTAGCAAGACTATAAAAATGGCACAGAGTGCAAGAACAAGTTCTGCTAGATCCTGAGCCACCCCTTAGCCAGGAGGTTTTCATGGACATGAAGATAAGTCTTATCATTATTCAAGTAATAATTAGCTAATTAATTACTCTGTCTCCTCATTGCATTCCTCAAGATCATATTTACAATGCCTCACCCAGCTCACAGAGGATTCTTTTTCATTCAGATGAACTTTTTTTGGGTATCTCCTGCAACAGACAAGGACAAAGAGGTTCCAGGGATTTTACACAGTTTTTTCAACTCCAGCCTTTCTTCCCTGCTTTTCAAAGGCTGTACACTGTTCTCTCCAACGCCCCTCACCACTGCACCAGGATGATGGCTCTGCTCATCTGTGATGAGTGCAAATCTCTCCCCAGCTGCCCCTCAGATTTGGGAGTGAAATACAGCAAGTGGGATGGTGCTGCTATGCTCTAGCTGGAGAAATCCTTGAAATGAGGAATTACAGTGAGGAGTAGCAAGGATGGGCTAACATTGTTGCCATTAACGATAGGAATATTTCCATAGATTTTCACCAGAAAATAGAAATCAGACGTGTGCCAATAAAAGGCAGACGTTCTCAAACTATATCAGACATTTCATCTAGTTTATAGTTTGTTGAAAACAAAAAAGACAAAACTGCCTAAAAACCTGATCATATTTCATAAGCAATGAAGGTCACTGTAAATGACAATTTATTCACAAATATGTAGAGACTAACCAGGTATTGCAGCAATTTTCTTGTATTCACAGATGCTGGTTCCCAAATTCGGCTATGCTTCACAGGAAATGAGAGATGCTCTTTTCAGGGTGCTTAATTGTTTCTGCAAGCATGTTTACCACATAGGAGAAATTTACTAAGAAAGTACAACTCCTGTTTTTTCCTGTTCCATTTGGCTGCTTATGAGACAAATAATCAGGATACATTTATAGCTTAAGGGACCGATTTGCCTGAGATGGAATAGCTGATTGTATTATTCTAAAGAAATAATATGTAGTATCTCAAAATAATTCCAGCTTGTTGCTCTCAGCTCACTAATGCATAATGTTCATTGCAGAAAGAACAGCATTAGACCAGCACCAATCTGACAGTCCATTTTTCAATGACACTTCCTTTATTTATTTTATAAAAGAAGATTTTTTTTACTAAGCATATCTATTTGTCAATACAACACTGTTGTTTTTTCTGCAAATGAAATGCATGTCATTGGCTTTATTCCTTCATAATAAATTTCAACAAACACATAATAGTGTTTCTGAGGATTTCATCTTCCTAGCCTAGATGGTGCATAGAAAATTAAGTATTTTCTATGCTAGAGTGAAAGAGAAGTATTGATAATTTTTGAGACTGTCAAATTTAATTATGAATTTTAAGGTTTTTATGACAGTCACTATAATTTAAGTATCTGAATATACCAACATGATTGCAAAACATTGATCACTTACATATTTATAGTAGGTAACATGTTCTTACCTCCTAGGTGAGTACATATTGTCTGCTGTAAGTATGGAGAAACAAAGTAATGATTAATTTTATGTTAATGACATAACATCAGAAATCAAATGGCGAAAGAGCTTTCTGAATCACAAATAGGGTTTCTATTCAATTCAGAGAAACTACTAAACTCTTAAGGTAGCTGAAAAGAGAGGTTCAATTTCTCTTGAACTTTATGGGATTACAATTATGAAAATTTATTGACGTTACAAAGCTGGAAAGCCTTGACTTTTGAAATGGGATCGTACGTGAAGTATAGGATTTTTGGCTCCTATAGTAAGAGAGAAATTGTTAGCAATTTGTGGATATCACATTAAAAGTCACTGCTTTGGAAACTAAAACAAAAGGGCTAGAGCACCAAATGCACACAAAAATGGCCACAGAGTATTTCTTATGCTCAAACATAACAGAGTCGCCATGGAGTGTTCTGGATATTTTCTGAAAACATATCTAAAACAGTTGTTTAGAAAGAATAGAAAAGCAAAAGAGAAGAAATATGTTCTGAAACTTCATCTATAATAAGCGCAGATATGTCTTCATAAGAAGCTAATTCTTATAAGCCTGCACAGCTCATGTCAGGGGATAATTCAATACTGACTTGTTACTTCTGTCTATATGATATTTTATTGCTGTAGTCTCCCTAAGGCTTTTGAACTTTATTGTACTCTTAAACTTCTCCCGTTGAAAGAAATTATATATAAATAAAATTGGCTTTAGTCTACCCACCTTTACCTGGACATGCCTGGCAGTATTTTACTCTTTGGCTTTACTGACTCAGTGCCCTCAAAACAACATGCAGCTCTGTCTGAAGGCAGCCCTTTAAACCAAAACTAATTCCATTATATTATTCCTAGCAACAAAAGTGCTCACTAAATTCCCCCCCAACTTGATTCATCCTTAGGAGGAATTTCCTTCAGCTTTAAAAGGAAATATCATGAAATTATATGTGTAATTTTCCTGTGACTGGGAGGAGAGCAAAGAGATACAATTTTATCTTCTTTTTGAACAGAAATATCTGGCATCAAATATTGTCTTCCATCAAATAGCACAGTCATTCTGATGCAAGTCTGACAGAGCTCCCAATACTTGGCTATGTGCCATCATTTGCCTTCCAGTAGCATCTTTGACAGAAATTAAACATGAGAGCTCTGGATCATAAATAAATGAAACATTGCCCAGACTGAAGGAGACCTTAGTCTGTTTCAAACAGGTTTTTCCTCACTGCAGAGTGAGGAAAAGGAACTGTCTTAATAGTTCCTACTCCTGCAATACCAGATTCAGCTCAGCGTGGGGTAAGCAGCTGGGGAGTGAGGCAGCAGTGCTCCAGCTGCTGCTGCCACTTGGCCTTCACAGAACCCAGTCTGCCAGGGAGGGTGCCAGGAGCCAGAGAGCAGCTGCTGAGCACCCCTCAGGTACCACCCTGCTGGCAAATGTTTGGTGCAAAGGGAGCAGCTGATCCCAGTTATATGTAAGTAGGAGAGATTTGATGTCATGATGAGTGATAACCTTGAGCTGTGCTTCCCCAGGCACTGAATCTGTATTTTGTACTGGATAAAAGCCACTGCCCCCATAAGCAAAGTCATAAACCAGTACAAAAATACTCTACCTATTCAAATGTGTGTTGTTGGTTTGTTCAGGGTCTGTGGATGTTCTAAAGTAGGGGAATAATTATATTTAATGCTATATCAGTTATATCCTTCTACACATTTGCTATACCATGAATCAGAGAACTGGCTTTTGATACTATAATTGAGCTTGGCTTTTGACAGAAATTTGAATGTTTACATATGATTTGTGCTAGAGGTGATATACTAATACTCACATCCAGTAGCAGCAGATGAATTCCATCTATACTGGTGGTCTGCAGGAACACATTATTTCAACATCCAAAATTAAAAAAAAAAAAACTCTATATACCCAAAAATAACCAGTGCAAAATATTTCCTAAAGGTGATCTCAGTGCTTATAAGGAGGTGACAAAGACAGGCAGCAGCTGTTGATAGCACAGTCTGGGACACAGGTGTGTTTCCAGCTGAAGTCTTGATGATGGATTGATTATATGTAGGTTGCTTGTTGCTTTTGCAATCTCTTTACAAGGTGAACATGACCTTAGGTATCTGTTGCTCGTGAATAAAACATACCCAAAACTATTGCCCGAACGTATGCAGCACTCGTTTTCCCCCACAGAGGAATCAACCCACTACAAAATTCTTACAGCCCAACCCAACTCACATCTGGTGTTGTAGCTTAATGACTTCGAGAGAATTAAGCTAGTTTGCACATTAAAAAAAAGTGCCTCTTACCTTTCTCTCTTCACTCCTTCAAACATCTTATTCGATGACTTAACAAGAGAATAACCATTAATACCATATGTACTGAAGGTATTCAGCTTTGTGAGCACCCATTAGGAAGCCTGGTTTGCTGGAGACATTGATTCCTCAGCAGTACTGCTGACAGAGGAGCATTTCTGCAACCATCAGAGCACTTATGGGCTTTAGCTACAAGACTCCAGTTACTGTTTGAGGTCAGCACAGCTCTGGCCAGCCATGGGCTACCAGGACTGCTTTCACAAAGATTTGCAGTGGGCAGTGGTGGGTACATGACACACCCAAGTGTTCAGCCACAATCCAGCCCTGCTCAAAGGCAATAACACTGGCAATAATCTCTGAGTTCAGTAACTGTGCCAACTGGGAAAGGCTCTTAGACTCACTGCCAGACAGCCTTCCAAACATTATTGCTCTCCCTCTTGATTCTGGCAAGCTTGGGAGACAGAGGGGCAAAGTTGTTTAAACTTTTTTATCTCACTGAAACTCTATGGTGATTTTTTTTCACTTTTGTCACTTTTTTCCACCCATGCTCTCTGTGGGAAAATATACACACAGAAAAACACGTACATTTGCAGCACAAACATTTTTCCAGTGACAGAAGACAGCATTTTTTTGCTTTATTTTTGGTGCTTTTAGTCATTTCCTTTAGGCTATAATCTTCCTCTGCACTTTTAAAAGAAGGAACCTGCACAGAAAAGAGCCTCCACACTTTCACAAGAAGCAATCAAAATTCTCTACTCTTTATAGATTAAAAAAATTACATCATTGATTGAAGATGTAGGCCAATGTTGGTCAAGAGTCACTTGTCATTTTGTAGGGTTTTTTTCTACATGGCATAACATTTCTACATGAATGAGAATTTTCATTCAATGTTGAATTCTATCATTGTTGGCTTGAAGGTAGGTTTGTAGTTTTGTCCCCGGGTAAAATATGATTCTGGCTGCTTTCATCTTCTGAGCTGCCCAGATTTATTTAGTGTTACACTCTTTCTGATCATTTTCCAGGATATCTGAGGTTTTATTAGAAACAGTAAATGCATGGAAAGTATGAGGGGATTCCAGTTAAGCCTTATGGTCTATTACTTTTATCTTAGCCAAAATGCTTCTACTGGCTTCTGTTTTGTGAGTAGTTTTCTGTTATGTAAGCCTATTTAGTATTGCAAAGCAGTAGGAAAGCTCTCAGTTATTATACACCAGGTCTTACTTGAATTTGATTTGAGGTTTCAAAATCAGCTTCAATGGTTGGAGTAATTATTGACCCAATGCTGTCACTCTGCCAAGAAAAAATTATTTGAGAGAAAAGATGGTTTCACAGAAACAAAAAACTTTGCCTTTTATGGATTGTCAGCTGAGTCCTTTCCGATGATTAATAATCCACTTGTACCCTTGAACATTTTGACATTTGCAATAGCACAGTATTTGCAAATATTTCTTTCTTCATCTCCCATGTTTAAACACAAGACTGAGAGAGAAAATATGGGGAGAAGCTAATACGCAAGGAAAACTAATTATCAATGTCCCAGATGGGACTTTTTTTCATTTTAGTTCAGAAAAAAAAAAAAAAATTAAAGATCTGCCACTCTGTGATATTCCTGAGAGACTCATAAAGTATGAGATAGAATAAGCAAATATTAAAATTATAAGAAGATGTGTAGCTTTTCCAGATAGAGTTTTTGTCATGACTAGTAGTATTGAGTTTTATATATTCCTTTATCATCTGTTATGTACCAGTGTTAGAGAAGAGCAAAGGACAAAATAATTCCAGAAACAGAAGTAGAGAAATTTATTGGAAAAAAATCTAAAGGCAAATAAGAACTTCAGAGTATTATTAGACAGAACTATGATAACACAGGCTGGGAAAACCCTTGTAGTATTACCTAAATTCTAGGCAAAAGATAGTGGGCAGGACCAGACTGAATTAGTTCTCCTATATCCTATGCTTTTCCAGTGAATATGTCCTTTAGCTAATCCATGAGGTACACATCCTTCAGTGTACTTCAGTGACAAGGATCCTCCCTTCCAGCATTCAGTGGCCTAGCATTTCTTTTCCCATGAAGTACAAAGGATGTTTGTCCAGTGGTTTTGACCATCCATCTGCAGGGACATAGGCAGGGCTTGCTATAACTACTCCAGAGTAATTTAAATATGTTGTTCACGTTGTTTACCCATGGTTTCTGTTTGGTTTCACCCAAACAGAGTGCAGCTAAGGTAATGTGAATCCTTTAATGAGTACTGACGAGGATCAGCTCTTGAATTTCAATTTAGTTATATCTCTTCTGTCCACTTTCACCCAGGCTGACTTGAAATGCCAGTTGATATGGGTATTTAAACTTCTTCTGGGAGGAGCTTGATCCTGAATATTAGAGATTGGCTCTCCAACAATGATCTCACCACTACAGATGTTTGAAATAATGAGTAGCTGACAAATGACTGCATTTAGGGTATATAATAGCAACTGTGAATGTACTTGACAAGCACAGAGGTTGTTTGGTTGCACTAGTTGATGCTGACAAAGCCTTTAAGATCTCTAAAGGATTTCTGGGTAATTACAAAATATGATTCTATGAGATGAAGAAATAGTATTATAAAAGCAAGATGCATTATTTTGTTTGCTACCCTTCACGGATAAAGTATAATGCAGAATACAAGAAATGTTTTTATCTTGATCTAGGGCTTGACTGGAATCTCCTTGCATGGAATACAAAGATGCATTTTCCTGAGCCTACTATTGATGAATGACTAGAGCAGCATTATTTTCTACAGACAAAAACCCACAAGTTCTGAGTGTAGGATTCAGTAATGCCTTGGGTTGTTCTGCCATTCGATCACATCAAAAAGGTGCATTGGCAAAGATCCTGACAGTGAATATGAGTACCTTCATGCATAATGATCACAGTTTGTGCTCGTTTTCAGAGCCAGGTAGGTAATATTCTTCATTAACATTATCCTGCAGCACTTTCCCTGTGAGGTGTGCTAGGGCAGAAGGTTGCTGTAGGTATTCAAGAGCTCAGTACCCACCATTCGTCAGCTGTAATTACCCAGACTTTTTTACCATTGCAGCCAAGAGCAATATACAACCAAGCATTTCTGCATATATCTGGTTATGGAAACAGGTTCATAAAATAGATTCAGTAATAACAACAACATCATGTTTAAATTATAGTGACAAGAATTACATTGTAACACTTTAGAAACCTATAACCCACCAGGAGCTTAAAGGTCTATTATGGTTAATGAGGCTGGTAGATGTGGTACTATTACAGGAACAAATGAACAGATACATGAATCTAAAGAATAGATTGCAGACTTATATTTTCTAATCTGAACTGAACCAGTATGTCTCTATAGAGCATCTCTCTGAATGAAACCAATACTGCTGGATTTGCTGTTAAATTGTAGGACAATAGCTGGACACCTACCAGGTCAATTAAAGGGCAATTAAAAGTTGAAATCCTCTTAAGGTGTTGTTCCAATATGCCTTGAAAAATGTTTAGTAAAAGTATCAATGATGGCTGTTTCTGGCTCTAGTTTTACAAGTAAAATTATAAAACTGATTAAATTTCATTCCTTCTGCCCCTCCTTTTTCACCTGTTGGAAACATCAATGCTGTGTGGCTGAAACTCTCTTCTCCATAGTATTTTGAGACTAAAATAAACTTAGTGCAGTTTAGCATGAATGTTCTGGCACGACAAGGAGGTTGAAAGTATCATCTTGGCCTTACACCTTGTTCAGTCGAGCAGCTGAAAGAGCAGATAACATGTATTCAATTATATTTAAGAAGTTTTATGTAGCTCTCTTGTCCATGATTAAAAATGATATTGTAGAAGTAGAGACAATGCATAGAAGGGCAAGAAAATGACACTGTGGAAGGATTATGGTCTAACATATAATAGACAGAATGAGGAAACAAAATTAATTCTCTCTGCAGAAAGAAGGAATCAGGGGAATATGAACATAGTCTATAAATATTTCCAAGGAGATAATACAAATGGAAAAAGGGGATTATTAATGTTATCACAAGATGGCTGCAAAAGAAGCAATGTCCTAAATGTAAGACAGGAAAATTCTATAACAGCAAAGATAATAAATAATTAGAAACAGACAATTTTTGTGGGGTTAAAAACCTTTCTGGGTGATATCTTCAGTTCACAGGGTATCAGAAAAACTGGCTTAAGCATGTCAACAACCCCTACATCCTGCTGTCAGATTAAATGTTGCTGCACCATGGAGACTTAGATTAAGAAAAAAAAAAATCTCTTCCTAGCTACAGATGCCTGTGACTCCTGCAGAAACTGGAAGGGCAATGACCTAAACAAGGCTGACACAAATTCCCTGCAGTTAAAATTTTCTAAATACTTGCACAACCGGTGTTCCACTGGCCCTCTTGACCCCAGCTGGGGGAGCACCTTCAGTTCATGGCAGCTTTTCCAGGAAGGAGTCAATTCAGCTCTAAGTTTGGCATCGAGCCATAGGAGTTCCTGTAAATGCACATCCCCATCTGCATCCCTGTTCTCCAGAGCCTCAGCTGCTGTGCCTTTGGCCACCTCCTCATTTCCAGTTATTCTAGCCATTTCTCCCTGCCTCTATCCCCCATTCCTCCCTCCACCAGCTCAAGTACCTGTAAATTGTCTTACAAATGAGGAGACACATATTCCCTTATGACTTCTTTTAAGTCATTATATTTATTTCTCTTTTCTTTTAAAAAGTAAAAACTAAAATATTAATTCAATATTAAAATATTGAACCCTTTCCTTAAAATGTGTTTCAGTGGAGCCAGTGCTTCCTTTGTAGTTAGCCTCCTAAATTCACAGACTGACTAGAAAAAGTGCCTATGAGCTACAGTATTGGTGTCATGACATTCTGCTTTTATAACAGCACTTTTGCTACAGTTAATTCACCCAGATCAGATCTAATGCCTTCTTGAAGTCTGTGAAAAAACTCCCACTGACTTCAGTGGGAGCTGCTGTCAGTGAGTGGCCTTTACAGCAAGTCTAAGGGCATTTAACCACAGTCTTATCTGAATCAAAATCTTGCTTCATAAAAAGGAAAACAAAAAAAGCTGATTTGTGTACTTTAAGAGTCTGTGTTTGAAATACAAATGTTAAAAACTTAAACACCTACTGTGAGTAAACAAATTTGCATTAGCACGAAGGGGCAGTTTGCTATTAAATTGTTGATTTTGAAGAGAATCTAAAATCATTAACTCTTTGAGAAAGCTCAATTGTTGGGTTTTGTCCAATGTGAAAGATAGATTTCATGAAAAACCACCCTTAAATTTTTCAAGCCTCTTTTTAATAGCATAAAGAGAGTTCTCGCTTTTTACATGTCACTAACTCTGGTTGGCATAAGCAATAAAACAGAATTAGAACAATCTTCATTATTCTATTATATTAACTCCTTTCTATCTCTTAGAGATGTTATACCTCAAGACATCAAAGATTTGGCCACTTCACTGAGTGTCTGTGTTTCAATATTCACCCCAGTCCCTCATCAACCAGTCTGCAAATTCAAAATCATTTCACCTAGGTCATGCCTGTTATTTCCTACAGGCTTGTTTGGTTTTAGACACTTTGCTTTTGCACTTTATTTTGGTATCCAGTTCTGCACCTATGTAAGGCTATCTGAAGCAAGAAAGGGCACAGTGCTCCCCACACACTGCTTACAGCCTTGGTGCTCCTCATGGTTCCCTTCAGGCTGAGAAGGGAACCTTGGACCTGCAGACAGCCCTCCCAGAAAAACCTCCTGACAAAAGCTCTTGTTGCTGCAAAATCCATTTCTAAAAGATGCAGGAAGGTGATCTAAGGACCACAGCCTTGGACTTCTGGCATATCAGTGCTGCCTCATCTCACCTGGGACACCCAGGCCTTTGCTGTTGGTCTGGGTGCAAAGCTCCAGGATGTTCAAGTTCCTGGTTCTCAGTAAGGCTTAAATATTGAGAGTTCAAATTTGGCAATTGCATTAAGGCTCACCTTTACCTACTAGTCAACTTTGCTCTGTCAATCCAGAGTTCTTATTTCAAGTCCAAAAAGAAAAGAATATATGGAGACTTTAAATGATATCTCACAATGTAAAGATATTTCCGTAGTATCAAGAGAAAGAAGGATTGTGTGTGTTCATGCCTTGAGCACACTGCATGAGCCCCATAATGTATGTTTTCATTGTTAATTGCTATCATTATTTGAAATATTTTGTTGCCTACAACAACAACATAATTGCAGGAATCTGGAAACAGAACAAAAATCTGTCTGTGCATCAGGCAAGCTGGTGGTGCCATACTTTCAGTAGTAACTCAGCGTCAGTCAAGTTATTCACTGCTATTTTTATTGTCTCTTTGTAATCACTTTTGAGTGCTGCAACGTCTATTCGGTCCCTCTGCAGGGACTCACACTTTCTCTTGACTCAACCTTTTTCTTCATAAGAGAAATAAATAGTACAGAGACCAAAGATGAAACTGTTCAGTGAAAATGAGTATGAATTTGAACTCATTTTCTCATCTGGTCTCCAGATTTTTGTTGTTTTATTTCTGTTAAATGTTTATACTGTGCTGTTGGGAATGAGTATGCTTGCAGATTTTATTTCTTTTAAATAAAGCCTTTTGAAGAGTATCCTACATCTTCAGAATATATGCAATAATAATGCCTTGACTAGTAACTGTGCTGAGGGAGGAAAGACTGCCAAAGGCAGATGTTGAAAAAAAGCAGTATAATTTTAAAACATGTTTTAAGGATGTCTCCTGGTTCACAAGTTACTGTCTTTCCTTTTCATCTTTTTCACCTGCAGTGTTTAATCCTTAAGAATAGTGTGCATGAAATAGCAAGTGTCAATAGTGACACTGATTAATTTTATATTTAATGTACTAAATTGATTATTAAATAACAATATCTTGCCCCAATGTAATACTTGTAATCCTGAAAGATACTATTTTCCTAACTTGATATAAAATATATGTTGGTGAAATATGACACAAAGAGGTGAACAACATTGGCTTGAAATGGTCATAATATAAACATGCACCATTTCCTTACGCTGCCATTTCATGACACCTGTTAGAAAAAGGCTATTTCAGGAACATTTGAGATAATTTTAAGTCATTATATGAGAAATTTTCTAACTGGATGTTTCTGTAATTTTAACTCAAAATGCACAGGTCTTGGCATATGTCACAACGTCCTTTCTCAAACTCCTTTCTTCACTGTACCAGTACCATGACATTACATTTGCTGCTTCTGTCCATCCCAGAGTTGAGAAGCAAGTCCTAGCAAGGTGCAAATCTTTCCTTTTCAAAAGGGATAAAAATCCTGCTTTCTGACCCACTGAGGCAGTGAGACAACAGGCTTCAAAGTCATGTCATTTCATGTTTAGGAAACCCATGGCTGACCCTGGGCTCCATACAAATGGCTTGGGCAGTTGTTCCCTTCTAAGGGAAGCAAAAGACATATTTTTCGTTAGAGGATTTTAAACTAGACGATAGCTCCTTGAAGCTGCTCAGGGGGGTGGAATAGTTCATTTCTTGGCATAATAATGGATTCTGGGAAGACAGAATGAAGTATATGGAGAGGTTGCTTTGCCCAGCAATGGTCCATGAGGTACATGCAGTCGCTGGTTTGCAGTGCACAAATTCCCTGCAGCTTAGGGCAAGAAGAGAAAAGGATGACACATCAAGCTGAAAGAAGAAAGGCAATTTAGGGTTTTGACATGTTTAATCAGCAGCTGGGATACATTAGCATGCATCTTTCATTGCTTCTACTGAGGATTTACTTACATAGAAAGCAATTTGTCCCTTGTTGAACACATGGGGTTAGGAGCAGCAACACGTGATGGAGGGTGCAATGACTAAAGTGACCATTAATTGTAGGGGTCTGATAGTTTTACTTGCTCAGACAGGAAGCTCAGTACTTTCGGCAGTGCACCAGGCCCCAGTCACTAAGCTGCCCTGACATGATGATCCTTGAATTAATTTCTTGCTGTAATGGTATGCGTAGCCACATCAAATCCACAGTGGCTGCAGTTTTGGCAGTTAATGTCAAAGTACAGTCATGCAGTCAGAATACATTTTCACAGAGTGGATGCAGCCGCAGTCTCTGAAGACCAGCCTTAAGATTCACCAATATTCATTTATCAAAGGATGCTAGTCACAGTTGCTAGCACCACACAGGTAGCAGCAATCTCTATTCCATTTACTTATCCAGCTGAATCCTGCTTAAAATTTGTATTATGTAACAGCTTTAATATTACCTGAACTCAAATGGGCTGCAAAATGATGTGCCAGTACTGCTTTGTGTGTGGCAGTAATGCCCATTAAGTGCAGTGTTGTGAAAACTTGCATTCATTTCATTGATAACAATGTGCTTTTTAGACAGTAAATTTCTGCAGTAGTTAATTACTACTGTTCTGAGATGGTTAATAAAGGTAATCAGATGGGCTTTTCCAGCACAATACCATCCCAGGAATGTGATAGCCACTCCGAGCCTGACCGCCTGCTGCGTGCTGCTGCTTAATTAAGTATTCCTGAAGTGTTTGGGATTTAACAGCTTGTGATATTTAAATTCTACCTGATCCATCTTATAATGCTTATCAGTCATTAAAAGAAAAGGGAAAAAATGAAACAAACAAACAAAAAAGAAACAACAAAAATGCAGCCCTTTAAGAAGATACTGCCAGGTGGAGAATTAGACTCATCCTTGATCCATAGAGGAGTCTCACAGGTTGGGATTGTCCAAGTGGGAGTGTTTGAAATAACCCTGAACAAAAAAATGACTGGTAGCAAAATTCTATGAGAATAAATAAAATGGTGTGAGCTAATAAAGGAAATTACCTTTACAAAGTCCAACAAATAGGTCTGTGAAGATATTAAATCCCATAATTTCATGATCAGTATGTGAAGACTGCTTCCATAGGCATGTTTACACATGGTTTCCTATTGAAGGCTCCCAGTTGTGGCACTCTGTAGCTATAAGCCGTATTTATGAGGAGTTCTGCTAATCCCTGATCCCAGGGCTGCCTGAAGTCAGTAGAAACACTTTGACTCTATAGACATGTTCTTGTAAATCTCTCCTTGTTGAAGGATTTAGGTCACTGATAGTCAGTATCAGAGATACTTCATAAAACAATTCACAAAATAATACACTCTTATCCTTCTGTATTTTACTGGCTAGGTCGTTACAACAGATAACCTTTCAATGACAGTATTCCATTTTAACTTGACTCCAGAGATTAAAAAAAAAAAAAAAGCTCCTTAATTCTATGCATGTTATCCATCTTCCACACATCTGAGTAAATTAGTCAAGACTGATTTTGGCTGGATTGATTGGTTGGTTGGTTGGTAGGTTGGTTGTTTTTTTTAATTCTGAAGTACTGTCTTCTGTGGTAGAAACCAACATGTAACTCCCAGAGGGAGCTGGGTGAATTTGGGAATTATCAGGGTCATAGATCTAGTATGCAGCAATTTCTGTTCTCTCAAAACAGCTTCACTCCTTAAACTTAACAGGTTCACTTCAGAAAAAAGAAATGTATGCCAGGAAAATTAAATTGCTACCACCAAGGCATTAATTGAGCAGTTTCGTTAGCAGAAATTAGAGGCAGTTGTTGCTAAAGAGAAAGCTGGAAGCAGTGAAGATGACTGATGTTGTGTGAGAGGAACATTTAGCAGCACAACCTTCACCTAGAGTCCATGTTGGAGGCAGCCAGGTCCTGACTTTCCCTGGTGTTCCTGACCATCAGACCTTGTTGGCACAGTCTGAAGCAGCATCACACATTTGAATATCACTCTTGATTGTGCCAAATAACTGGAAACTTGAACTTCAGAGCTGGACTTTTTTACTTAGGACTGTCTCCAGTAGAATGGTAACACAAGGCCCATTAACGGGAGTGTCTACCTAATGATTTAAAACAAATTATTATGATGGATATGTTGGCTCAGGCAATCAGACCAACTGGATGGTGATCATTCCTGTGAAGGAGTGAGTGATTCATATGGTCTAATATGGATTAATTTATATGTAAATTACTTGGTAATAGTGCAGCTTCTGCTTGAAAATCTGTGTGCATTGAAGAAAGGAAAGCGTTTCTTGGTGACTACGGGAAGCTCGGTGTAAAAGACTGTGCCACCTCTGTTCCAAAAGCCCATCACTGATACTCAGAGGTTCACTTCCTCTAATTCATGAAAGCAGTGATTTCCACAGTGTCTAATCTGAGCCACTCATCTGGCCCTCCTGCTTGATGAATGTTTTCCTGTGAAGACAAGAATTGACAATCAATCAGCAATACACATTCTTTTATGACTTGTTGAGACTAAGCTGTTGTTTTGGGACACACTGATGATTTTTGGCACATAATTCATGCCATGCAGTCAGGCTTCAAGGTGACACAGTAGCTTTTGGTTCTCAGACCAGTTAATCTAAGTTTTATGAGAAATCTTGTATGATAATTTCTTTTACTGCTTTCACAAATTACTAGAGATAGATTTTTTGCATGTGAAAATAATATATTGTTCATTCAAAATAATATATATTTTCATTTAAAATGTCAGACATTTTAGATATAAATACTGGACTAAGACCTATGGTAATAATTTTAGCTACATTTTTACTTTGAAAAATAACATTCATTAGATGATCTTGGATCTTTGATCAATTCCATCAAAATAAGTATGATCAAAGCAGAATATATTCACTGGAATATAATTTTTTTCACTAACTCCTAGCTCTTGAGGAAAAGAAAACCTTTGCTTTTTGTACCATTTTGGAGAGTGAATTAGTATTCAGTAGTACAAATATATTGTACCAATTTTATTTCTACTGTTTTAACTTCTTAAGGAGATATCAAGGTTTTATTCCAGTTTCTTTATAGTGCCTTATGTAATAAAATGTGTTTTCAGATTCTTAAAAACTGAAATTATCTTGTTGACTCCAGGATTTTTAGTGTCACAATTCCATATTGCCACAATGTGTTATTGATAGCAAATCAGTTGAAGTTATCATTTAAAGCATCATGATTAAATACTTGCTTAAAAATCCTTATTTTCAGTATGTATTTGAGATCACTGGACAAGATTTCTGTTCAGCAGTCTGATTTACTCCTTCAATAAATCTTCAGTGGTTATCTGGCAGTGTTCAAAAAAAAAGGAATTGGCACTTAGGGACAAGGTTTAGTGGTGAACATGGTATCAGCTTAACAGTAGGACTTAATGATCTCAGAGGTCTTTTCCAGTCTTAATGATTCTATGATTCTTTGAAAGTTTTGGCATCTCCCAGTGCTTTCTTTCATCCCTCTCCGCTTTTTTCTATCAAAAAAGTCTGAGGTAGTTTACTGAAAAGCACAAGTTCACATGTTCAGTGCAGGTGCTAGCTTCAGCTAAATGCCAATTTATACTGGTCTTAAGTAACTAGAAAACATTATTTGTGCCAAGAGCACAAGTACCTCAAATCTGATTAGATGCATAAGTGTCTGTGTGGATTAATTACTAGAATTTCTTGTGATGGATTTGGCAGAGAGACAATGTCCGTTGTGAATAACAAAATAATACTTCTCCTGTTAATAGTTTAACAACTCTGGAATAATGTAATTTTTTCCCTCTCCCTACCCCCTCCTTCCCCTGTTTTCATTTTTAAATCCTTTCAGCCTTACACTGTCATTTATTTGGTGTTAAAAATTACTGGTCCTTTTAGGCAAGCTAGCTCATAAAATTTAGAGAGAAAAAGAGGTTGTACTCCCATATTTTTGCCTACTTGAAATTTATTTCCTTCCATCTTAGCAATTTAAGTCTCAGGATACAGCAAAAACAGTTCTTTGCAGTGTTGTCCTGCAAGAGCAGCAATACAGGAGGACCTGGCTTTTTTCTTTAGCTTGTAATAGTCCTGGAAAATCAAAGTATCTCACACTGCTCACAAAAGGTGGGGACCTGCTGTGGGCTATGGGCAGGGCTGGTGGTGCTGCCAGCCCCAGAGGCTGCTCTTGCTGCCTCAAAGCTGCCACCAGGGCTGGACCTGGCAGCTGCTGGAGAAATGACCACCCCAGCATTCCTCAGGCTTCTCAGTGTCAAGGCAAAAGGGATTGGTCATGCTTACATTTTGTCCTCTGAGTAGACTTTCTATGTGATAGAAATCTGCTCACCTAAGAAGCTGGCAAGACCCATTTTATGGGCCCATCTCTATGGAAACGTCTGCCTGTCCCTGTACAACATCAATCCAAACACACAATAAACAAATCTCACATGAACTTTGTATACACAGAGTTGACATGGGTGCACTAAGTTGCTATCCATTCATCTTTCTCCCTAAAAGCCATTCATTTCCAAGTTTAAGACTTTGATATGCAACTTCTGAGTAGTTCTATTGCAAAGTAGTTAATATTGGAGTTTTTTTGTCACTTAATTTAATGTCATCAAGTTCTTCCCATTTCTCCACACTCATTTGTCTCTCTCAGAGTGCCTCTCTCTCTTTCACTTTAGTCTTGCAGCCTTTGAAATACACACCATTAAATGGATACTGTCATGGGATTTACTCCTTGCAGTTTGTCCCTGAGGTTTGTAGAAATGAAATTTTCAGTTTTATAGCAACCTGGGCATTCTGCGTATCCTACGATCCCCCTCATATTTTAGGAGAGAAGCTCCATATGTTTTTTTTTTCTTTTTTGGATTATTAGAAGTCCACAGAGAAGCTAAGCAACTCTAAACTTCAAAGGGTCCCACTTTAATGAATAAGACAGCACATGAATAATGTAGGCTACATGGAGTAGAAATAAGGACCAATGACACTGCTGTAAACTATCTGCATGCAGCAGTGTAATAAAACAAGGCAGAAGCAAAAGGACTTCTGTGTTTTGTGTCTGATTAAATTGGTTTTAGATACAAAATATAATGAAGTCATAACTTTGTAATATTCTGACAAGACACAATGCTTCTTGCAAGAAGGCCAAATGATGTGCTTTTCAAAAGTGGTAAAGCATTTTGAAAGACTTTTTTTCTCAGTACTCATACACATACACAAATGCAGAGCAATGCCACAGTAAAAAGCCTTTCAGAGGTCTAACTAACCATGTAAATATAGATGCATGCCAAATCACTAGGTAACACTTCCTATTATGAGCCACAAGCCTGGATAAGTTACCTTAGTTTTTAGGAAACACATCTCTGAGAGCTCTACTGCAGCTCCAATTTTCAATCCTTATCCCCAGAAGCCTAAGTATTGAAACTGTATTACCATCACAAACATGTATTTTTGTTGTTAAAAAATAAAATTTATTCTTAGAATGTGTTTCAAAATTGCCTGGATTAGTGGCATGTGGGTTTGCTATGTATATGAATTCATACTTCATATGCATATTCCAAAGCACATGTTTTATAAACAGCACAGTAGCTTCAACACTAATTTATCTTTTGGTTTTTTCTATCCTTTATCACAGAGTGAAGTACGAAGTACACTGTTCAATGTATGCTGAAAGTCAAGGCCAAGAGTGTTTGTTTGTTTACAACTTGGTGCCTTCTGATGCTTTTTTATCTTTGACCCCAGGCTCTATAAACTTGTAGGGCATCAGTTCATCCCTTTGATATGTGTCTTCATCTCCCTCAGCGTCAAAGAGAAGTTGGCTGTGCAGGCAGGGGAGACAGTAGGCACTCTATTTTGGCAAATGCTTTTTTTTGCACTCCCAGGGAAGACTGTGATATATTCTGAGCCCTCTGGATGTCACAAGCTCAGCAACTCTGACAAATAAAACATAGCAACAATCTGACGTGAATTTTATGAAGCCACTAGTACTGTTCATCTTTCAGCTTTGTGGAAACACTCAGAAATATAGAAAGGCTCCTCGTGTCTGCTGAGGAATAGTTAATAAGCTTGAAAGAGATAAGAAGAGGAGGATAGGCTAGACTACAGCTGTCTCTCTCCTGTGCCTGAGTGTCAGTGTGAAGATGGAAAATACTTCATGTGCTCAGAAATAATAGTCCTCCTTATGAGCAACAAATTTGACCTCTAACTTTGTGAACAGCCCACGTCTGAAAACAGATAAAAATTAATTTTGCCATGGGAAAGATTAGGTTCAACAAACTAACTGCTGTTATCTGGGGAACAAATATATTGAAAAGGCATTATACCTCTCTCCCAAAAAATTGCTTCAACTATCTGCTACTGTGCTGTGCACTGGAGAGCACCATAGACAAAATTGTGCATTATAGAACTCATTATCCAGGTAGTCACAGCACATGGTGAGCAAGATCCTGCCTTTTCTTCCAAATTCCAGGACTTAGGCCTGGTGGCAGCTCCCTGCTTTCTGCCACAAAGTTTGATTTAGCCATATGAGCATATTAATTCAATGTGATGGCACAGAAAAGACCTAATTTTGATTCAGCTTCACTGCTTCAGGTCAGGTGTAAGACTTTTTGGTAAGTGATGTTACCTTAGAGGCAGGCATTCAAATTTCCCATTCTCCTGTATAAAAGGCATGTTCTGAGTATCCTCACATTCAGGGAGAAGCTGAGCCCAGAAAACAACTCTAACCCCAAGGCTCTTGTTGAATTTGCTCTCTCCCTTCTCATCTCTTTTTCTGCCTCTTTCTCCCCTCTCCTCACCACCTTGAAAAAGAAAAAAAAAAAAAAAAGAGGGGGAAAAAATACCTTAGGCAAGAAAAGGATAAAAAAATAAAGTGTTATTTGAATTTGGAATGATTGAAAACCATCTTCTTATTCAGATCTTCTATAATAGATAGATAGATAGATAGATAGATAGATAGATGATAGATAGATAGATAGATAGATAGATAGATCAATAAAATAAGGCCCACCTCTATTCTCTAATAAGAGTGCTCCAGGAGCTGTTTGATAAACATGTGGTTTGTCTATGCAGGATGACAAATCTCCCAGGAACAGATGCTGCTCTTTTAAGCACTGTATAAAAAGTTGCTTTATCTGCTTTATAATGTATCTAGATTTAACCTTTCCTTTGCAACAGACAAAATTAAACAGAGTAAATCTGTCCTGGGATATGAGCCTATTAGTAATCCCGATCTCCTAACTGCTGATAAAATACAGTTGTGTTCCTTGACACATCCAGATCCATTTGCATTATGGAAAGCTAATGCATCAACTTGGCAATAAATATGCATGGCCTTCTGAAATGGATGTACTGGATGAGTGAATTCTGCTGGTTCTATGCATGGTCTCCATGCACTGCTCACATCCCCTTGCTTTTTGCAAGGATGGGTAATATAAATTGCTCCATGTTCAGCAGTTCATTTTGCAAGACTCACAAAGAGTAATTAACTCAAGTGAATGTATCATTTTAAAGACACCTTCCTATGCAGAAATCCATTGTTTGCTGGTTGGATTTTTGTTGGGTTGTTTTGTTTAGTCTTTTGTAGGGCTTTCTTCCTTTTAAGGTGACATCCAGGATTCAGTCTGTTAAAATAACACTGTGATAGGTATGGGACAAAGTGGTATTATATCTCATAATATTTCTAACTGCATCTGCATCAGTAGGTTTGTACTGCTTCTGTGGCAGAACTCCCCAGCCAGGCACTCCCCAGAGAGTCACAAGAGCTCAATTTTGAGTACCATGAGTACTAGGAATAGTGTCTTTACAGCACCACTGTGCTTCCAGAGAGATGTTCTGTACTTCATTAGTTTTTTCAAGGGTTGTCTTTTACTTTGATTGCTTATTTGAGATTTGCCCTGCCAATTATAATTAGCAACTACTTTTCTTTTGTTTTCCTGATATTGCTTACACAGGCAATATCTTTTATCCCTTACCACAGTTACATTTTTCACTTGCTTTTCCTAAAGTGTGTTAAATTAAGCTCTATTAACAACCAGATGAAAAACTAAACTTATAATTATAAACTATTCTCTTCTCCTCCTCAACTCTATTGAAGGGGATTTTAATTTGTCTCCTATCTGTTAAAGAACTATTTGGTTTCTAGACTTCATAGGTACTTCCAGTGACAGGCAAGATTTGTTGATGGCAAGTGATGAGCCCAGCTATACCTCTTCTTTCCATTTATTGTCTCACCTTCTTTGCTCATAATATTCAATCATTTCCTCAGCACACTTAGGGATTGCAATTTACAATATGGGGAGGGAAGTAAAGTTACACCATGGCATCCACAATGCCTAGATAATCTCTACAGGTCAATTCAGACTTCCCAGCTTCATCTCTCATACTACCACTTTTGGGAAAGGCAAGATATATAGAAAGCCATGAGGGTTTTGTGTTGACATAACTGCTAACTTTGAATGCTTCATCACTGGAAGGCAAACACAGAAGAATGCTTCATTTTCTGCCTTCCCAGGCCATTAATCATTGTCACAACCAATTGCTTATTTTGGGAGCCATTCCCAATCCTCCCCTCAGATCATCCACAAACCAGACTTAGCCACCACCTTAGGACTATTCCTTGTGCTGTGTAGAGACTTTGTTATCTGAAGCAAAACCTGGGTTTATTATGTGGAAATAAATTATAAATTCAGGCAGTAACTGCACAAGGTTATACAAGGGGGGCTTATTTATGAAGAAGAGTCTCTAACATTAGGTTCAAAAGCATGAAACTTACCTGCTCAAAAGATCTATCAGATCTAATAATTTTCCATTGCAAATTTCCTTCCTTCCTTCCTTCCTTCCTTCCTTCCTTCCTTCCTTCCTTCCTTCCTTCCTTCCTTCCTTCCTTCCTTCCTTCCTTCCTTCCTTCCTTCCTTCCTTCCTTCCTTCCTTCCTTCCTTCCTTCCTTCCTTCCTTCCTTCCTTCCTTCCTTCCTTCCTTCCTTCCTTCCTTCCTTCCTTCCTTCCTTCCTTCCTTCCTTCCTTCCTTCCTTCCTTCCTTCCTTCCTTCCTTCCTTCCTTCCTTCCTTCCTTCTCTCCCTTAATATCATCACCACAGCTACCCTTTCCCTGCGCATTGCCATTAAATATAGAATAAGCTGTTCTTCCTAGCAGAAAGAGAACAGATGCCTTCAGAGAAGTAGGTCAGAGGTTCCCTTTCAGAGCAGGTCTGCAGGCTGGCAATGCCTTTGCCCATTTGGCTGTACCTTGGCACACACCACAGTACAAAGATGGTGCCAGCGCAAAGGCTGCCATGCTCCTCAGACAGTCTCATTCCTGTAGAGCCAGATCACAGAGGAATGGGCGGTGGGATTTCACTGCCCATCTGCTTTTTGGCTTCACTGTGGCTTCCAAGGCAGCACAGGGGGTTATAGTCTTCAGCCCACACGAGAGCTTCACTCTCATTTCCCAAGCCTACTTGACAGGTGCTAGGATGGCACATTCATGGAATCATTTTGATCATAGAATCATTTAAGAGCATCAAGTCCAACCATTTACAACCATTTAGCTCTGCCAGTCCACCTCTAAACTATGGGTCCTTAAGTGCCCCATCTACGTGTTTTTTCAATATTCCCAGGGATGATGACTCAGCCACTTCCTCAGAGGCCTGTTATGATGCCTGATCACCCTTTCAGCAAATAATTTTTTTCCTAATAGCTATTCTAAACCTCTTCTCATGCAACTTGAAATAATTTCCTCTTGCTCTACCACTTACTATGTGAGAAAAGAAGACTGACCCCCACATAGCTACCACCTCCTTTCAGGTAGTTGTAAAGTGATAAGGGCATCCCTGAGCCTCCTTTTCTCCAAGCTAAAAAACCTCAGCTCCCCCAGCTGCTCCTCCTATGTCTTGTTCTCATTTGGAGTCTGGGAGCTTAACATTTAGCCATAGAGATTAGATCAGTTGATTAAAGCATGCTGCTAAAAAACAAGTGGGTTTTGGGTTTGATTCCCATATTGGCCATTCACCTAAGAGTTGGTCTTGATCATTTCAGGTCCCTTCAAACTCAGAGTATTCTGTGATTTCAGAGAAAAGTCTGTGGAAATGGGTAATCAGTCCCAATCGTGTCAGTGAGCTGAGTGTGAATCAGAGAGACTATACAGAACTTATTTTCATACACTTACTTTGGACCACAATGGCCTTGGCAGGTCAGTGAGATGGGCAGGAGTGCAAAATATAATTTATCAGCTGGAAACTGGATGACAAAGCCACAAAATCCCACATGTTTGATTTTTGTGCACATTTTGTTTCCACTCTAACCCTACCCATCAGTGACATTTCCCAGTGACACTTTTTGCTGAAGCCCTCCATCTGCTCTACCCACCCACCAGCTCTGTCACAGCCTTCACACCCATCTGTCCTTAAATCACTGTGTCTTTCATTGGACTATGTCAAATGTAACTATTTTCCAGAAAGGATAAGGACTGAATTTCAGTGATCCCAATTCAGCTTTGTGCCCAGTTATCAAAAGTCCCGTTTTTGTGAATGTTCCCTTCTTTTTAAGTTAGAGCTTGATCTGAAACAATGACTGAAAAAATAGCTGACAAGTATCCTATATCCTTTCTTTTCCTCCCCTTGCTCTGCCCTTGCCTCTTCTCTTCTCTTCTCTTCTCTTCTCTTCTCTTCTCTTCTCTTCTCTTCTCTTCTCTTCTCTTCTCTTCTCTTCTCTTCTCTTCTCTTCTCTTCTCTTCTCTTCTCTTCCACACAGTACAATGACAAACCTGGGTTACACAGTGTACCTTTCCAAGTACCTAAATTTTTCCTAGAAGGCTGTAACTATTGCTGAATAATCTGAGAAACAAACCACCTCTGTTCAGTAAAATCCAATAGCACATCTTTCACTCAACTGTGATTAATGCATAGAACCCAGTGTTTTCTAAAAGGACAAATTGGCACTCAATTGATGTGTGTCTTTCTCTGTGTGCAGCCCATGCACCATGCTCTAATCCAGGCTTTTCTTTTTGAAATAAGTTTTACTCCAAATAGTCTGTGAGTGAGAAATGGGCTCTTCAACATAGGCTGCCACCACTGCATCCAAAGAGTGTCTGATAAACAGTGTTGCTTATGACCTATGGACAGAGAGGGACCTTCTGCAATTCAACAAAGGCAGGTGCAGGTCCTGCTCCTGGGCAGGAACAGCCCCCTGCAGCAGCACAGGCTGGGGGCTGAGCTCTTGGAAAGCAGCTCTGTGGAGAAGGACCGGGGCTCCTGGTGGAAAACAAGCTGTCCATGAGCAGCAGTGGCCAAGAAGGCCAATGGGATCCTGGGGTGCATTTGGAGCAGCAGTGCCAGCAGGCCAAGGGAAATGATCCTGCCCCTCTACTCAGCCCTGGTGAGGCACATCTGGAGTGCTGTGTCCAGTTCTGGGCTCCTCAGGACAAGAGAGTTTTGGAGCTCCTGAATGCAGTGGAGGACAACAAAGATGATTTAAGGACTGGGGCATCTCACCAATAGCTTTGTGAGAGTACAATTCTAATGGTTTCCATTTCTGTTCATGATTTACACATCTGTCTGTTTTACCAGATAAGCCATCACACAAGAGACATGATATGAAAATTTCTAAGGTCTTGATTATTTAGCTGGAAGTTTTTCAGTAATTGTGATACACTGTGGAACATCACGGGATTCAAAAGCCATGTCACAACAAGTTCCTTTTCACCCTTACATGAACAAAGATTGTACCATAAAATATTACAAAACATGTAAGAACCCAGCTGTCCTGACACCCACTTGACCTAAACTCTGTATTCTTATTTATGACTGCCTGATTTCTTTTTGAGGCAGAAAAATTTTCAGTGGTTTCTGTAAGATTTGAAAGGAGAGAGAAATATAAAGATACACATTGGACTGAAATCATAAACTTCTGCAGGCTGTGAACCCATTTTGAAAATAGGAGAACCTCCATATTTGTGTTTTAGAGTCCTTGAAAGGGTGCAGATTTTTTAGCTAGTTGCAGAGCTGGCTTCAGTACAAAAAGAAGAAAGAATCCTGTGGCAAATGAGTGGTGAATTAACACGCTTTACCACCCGCTTGTGCAGGATAAACACAAAATATCTTTCCCAGGGGATCTGAGATTAAGATTTCTCCCCTCTGGCTCTGACTTTCTTTCTCCAATTTGGAGATTGTAGGGAAGGTCACCCCCTTCCTATACAACTTATGCCTCATCCATATGGAAAACCTAGTTCCCCCCTATTATCTCTACCGTCTTTCAAAAACATAACTCCCAGCATCCCCTATGTTTTTCTGCATAGTTTTTTGTTTGGAGGGAAGAAGGATGATGAAAGGAAGAGCAGGGACATTTCACATACAGCCCAGTTATTTATGCAGAGCCCTGTGCACAGTGGGGTATCTGCTGGCCCTTTTTATCATGTCAGCAGAACCATTGGTAGTCTAAGAGAGAGGAAGAAAAAACAAGGGCAGTAAAACTAGGAAATGTCATTCATAAAATTTCCTTTTCATGTGGATGCTGCTTTATAGGATATTTCAATCCTCTCAAAATCAATCTGACAACTATTCAAAATAATAAAGGAATATGGCTCAATTTCTGGCTATAAGATAAATGACATGAAAGAAAAGTTCTGAACCTAAGTGGAAGGAACAGAGACAGTATTGGTACCCTGGATATATTTGAACAGAAACAAAAAGGACTGAGGTATATAGTTATCTCTCATAGAGTGATTTTACAGGAATTCAAGGGATTAAGTAATAAAATATTTACTTGAAGCACTTTTCCTTTTTCTTAGCAGAAAAAAGAGAGATAATTGAAATAAAAGTACTTGAAATAAAGTTCTCTTCCAGTAATTTCCAAAATTATTCGTCAAGAAACAGAAGGATTGGGTAGATAACTACATACCAAAATTCACATGAACCACAAATTGTGGAATAAATACTGTGCAGGTCTAGAGTGCAAAGATGCAATTGCAGATGATGATCCACTTTATAATGGATATAGTTAAACATAATAAGATCAAAAATTTAAACATCAGAAAATTAAGCAGAGCTAGTTTAGCTATATCATGTATTGGTCAGTTAAATTTGGAAAAATCACAATGCATTTACTGAGTAGAGGATAAAAGAAACTAGTATTTTTCCTTATTGTTAATGTCGCCTCTATGAATGACATCTAATTTCACAAATCATGTAAGAAGCAAATGGATATCAAAAGCAAAAAGTGTAACTATGTAACCAAATCCAGAGGCTGTTCCAAAATTTACCAAGTAGAAATGTCTAATGGGTCTTTAAATTGTACCTGTAAAGCTCTGTCCTAACTCATTAATGCAGATACAGATCTCATACATAGCTGGGTCCATTAGCATGTCCCTGTAGCTTATTATGAAGAGCAGCTATTTGATCCACAATGCTCTCTTCCCCCTAACTCACCTGTGTGCTGGGGAGAGCTAGGGAAACATCCCCTGAGGATGAATATAAGGCTTCGGGATGTTTATAAGCCACTAGGAAAACTGAACCCCACCCAAAGAAAATAGGATGGGGTCCCCTCAGCAAACCTTGCCCAAGTGGTTACAGGAGGGTTTGTCCTCCCCAAGAGGGCTGAGTGATTCCATCACTATGATTTGGAGCAAGACACTGGAGGAGTGTCTCACTGCAGAGCGAGCCCCCGCTCCTCCCTTTGAGTCCTTCTGCCCATTTGAGCCTCCTTTCTCCTCCTTCTGCCCTGCCTGCAGCCCAGTGTCACCTTTAGTGTCCTACACAAGGCAGCTGGCCCCAGCTGCTCCACCAGCACTGCCTCCTGAGACAGGACCACTGCATCCCCAGCTGAGCAGAGCCTCTTCTGGGAGAGCCCTGGAGCCAAACCTGAAGGAAAAGCACAGCAAGTGTAAGGATGCAGCATAATTAAAAATGGCAGGAGTCAGTGTACTATGTTTGTTTGACAAAATTGAACAAACAGAACATCAATAGGCATAAATTAATAAAAGATATGTCATGGATTTTCATCCATAAGTACATATGGCTCAAGTCCCTTTATAGATCATGCCCAGATTCCTCAAAGAGCCTTCTGCATCCTGAATATATACAGTAACAGCTGAAAGAAGTTTAAAGACAGGTTAAGAGTTACTCCAAGGAGAAGGATGCAAACAGAAATAATGAGGTAAACAGGCTCAACTTAAAGTTTAAAAGTAGGTATTTTTGAATGTTCTTCTTTATAGAACTATCTGGCAGCATGAAAACCATGAGGTTACTGTGGGGAAAAGAAATGAACCATCAAATCTCTCCAGACTGCCAGAAGCAAACAGCACTATTGTCAGTACAGTTTCTCCCTTGTGGCTTGAACAATACTTGAAAATTATGATTAGATACCATTGAAACAGTCAGTGTACACAATAATAGGCGTGAGAGAAGGCATTGTTAGGAAAAAGCCAATTAATGAATTTTTTAAGTGAGGTAGTCTAAAAAGGTAGCCTTCAAAGTGCATTTAAGAGGAATATGACCTTTTTCTCTAATATAAACAAAAACTTTTGACATATATTTTGAGATATATTAACTTAGTGACAGCTGTGAGTGCAGGATATATAGAATTCTTTAATTGGTGAGGAGAGAAAAACAATTCATAAATTACTCTGACTGAAGGGACTTCCTTGAATCTTGAGTCCAAAAAGGGGCTGGTTATAAACTTCAGACCCAGTGTTTGACATTAGCCAAGACATCCACATGCAAGCCAATTTAGCAGCCACTGTTGCTCCTTACTAACGTCCTCTAAGTCCCCAAAGCAAAGACAGAACAGAAGACAAGGCTTTTTTTCATGTGTTTTTCAATGCATACTAGAGATATGTGCTATGATAGGATAAAAAAAGGAACTAGAATGTCTTCTATTTTTCCTTACCATATTAACCAAGAAATTATCTGGGAAAATTATGCATCAGCTAATTAAAAAGTATACCACACACATATTTAGTGACTAAGAAATACATCATTTTAGTTAATGGTTTCCAAGGTATGTTTTGCTAAAAATATAGAATTTCCAGTGTATAATACACTCCTATTCCAGATAGGAGTGGAACTTTTCCGCTAGTTACAGGGAAAATAGTTCCTGTTGTCATAAATCCTAGCTATTGTCAGTTGAAATAAGGAATTAAGATAGAAAACATTTCTATTTCTTGCCATCTTTTTTTAAATTATGCATACAAAATTTTAAAACTGTATTGTTTCCTGAAACATGAACAATCACTGTCTAAGTGATTAGTGAGACTTAATACTTTTATTTTTTTCATATGCAAGTTAAGAACATCTTAATTTTATCACAGCCCTTGTGGTTGTCTTTTCCAAAAGGGTTTTTTGAGAATATTATCTGACAAGAGAGCCTGTATTTGAATGGCTAAGTATAAGATTTCACTCTAAACAGAAACTGTGGAAATAAAACTATAAGCAAAGACCCTGTGAGGAATCCTTTCTTGACTTCTCATCACTTCTTCCAGTTACTGTGTGATGATTTCTGTTCCAAATTCAAATGGAGAGAAGTCAAACAAGACTGCATTATATTTTCCGTGCCCCTAAAATCACGGTATGTTTTCAACAAATGAGTTATTTTAGACTCATATGAACTACCAACACTTTCAGAACAATGTAGTGTGCATTTCAGTGTAGCAGGCAGCATATGTTCTGTCTCACAGAATGGCAGCTACCTCTGCAGACTGCCAAGTCCCATAAATTTAATGGTGCAGCCTACAGAAGGCAGGATCCTAATGGTTATCTATATACATAGACAGAAATTCATGGTGCTAGAAAGGCCCATTCAATCATCTGCTTGGACTTTCTATATATTGAGGGGCTCCTAAATTTCATGGTGTAGCCCACTCTGCAGGAATAAATACATAGCTAGTCATCTTTATCACCCATGGCAGCTTGGAATGAGCTCCAAGCCTGCAGAGCCTGCAGTGTGCACGGGGCAGGACTGCCACAGCTCCTAGGACAGAGGGAGGGGGTCAACCGGAATGGATGCTTCCCTCTAAACCCTTCCAGCCCCTTTCTGTCACACCTTTGCTGCTCTCACATAAAAGTCTGCATCTTGTAGGTGGGCCTGCAGCCATGAGAATATACAGACAGACTGGCTTCCTCTGCAGCCCAGCAAGATATAGCACTCAAAGGCAGAAGTCTTGGGGTGAAAACAGAGTCAGGTGCTATAGGAAGAGACAGTAAGATGGCAGGTCCACATTTCTGATGGTGGAATTTTTTGGGATTTTGACGGCCTCCATTGAGCCTAAGGTTACTATTGGTGTCTGCACATGCTGAAATTCGTGTGTGACAATCACAGCAAACAGCAAGGCAAGCGGTGTCAACACAGAAGACTTCAGAGAAAACACCTGACTTGAAGGTCAACAGCTTTACAGTGTAAATTCTAGAGTGGGCACAGAAAACGCACCAGGTTTAGAGTGTAACCAAGAAACCTACAGTCTTTTGAAGATGAATTGGGGATAGACCACAGGTAAGTATTGAAAAAATTTGTGGTCATGGTTTTATGTGTGTGTCTGAGGGGATAAGGATGCCTTTCCCAAAGATCACAACATGCAGCAATTCATTAGGAATGTACAGACTCAAAGACACTGAGTTGCTTTACCTTTTCTACTAATCCATATTGCAGAAATGGGACTTAGCAGGATGAGACATGGACACTTGATTTAAAATGTGGTAGAAACTCACTTTGAAGTACTATACTTTGATGTGTGACACCTCTAACATAGGAACAGACTAAGATTTGCTGAACTCAGCCTCCCATCCCATGCTGTTTTTGATTGTAGGCATAACTGGCCTGTTCTGATTTATACAACTTGTCCCTACCAAGACAAGTACATGTATACCTGACTCAGAGACAAGCTATCAATGCATAGGAGTCCCTATATTAAATACATTTGCTATATGCTGTTTTCTATCACTACAATGCCTTTTTCTTCATATTTTGCATTCATTTCCCTTTTTCATTAAGCTTGCTTTCCAGATAGTTGGTTAAGTTAATATATTTGCACTTGACTTGTGCATTAATCTCTGCAAACTACATGACATTTTGCATACTGCACACCTTGTCATAAATTATTGCTTGTAGTATGTATAACTCTGTATTTCCAGCCACCATAAATAAAGGTAAACCAATGCCTCAGCCACTGCTGCCTCACAAAATAACATTGACAGAAGGAAGCCATTCACAAATAGAGGAATAATGAAGATTTCTTTTCAATCTAATGGGCATTAGGGAAAATATTTTAAAGTTCAGCAAGTAGTTGGAATTTTAATATACAAGTTTACTAACCCAACTCCTAGAGCTGGCCACGAATTCTAAGAAGGATAAGAAAATGTCACTGTGCTATGTGATAAGGAGTCACTTAATCTTCCCTGTCTTATTCCTTCCTTTGTTCAGTTTTCTTTTATTAACACAAGAACAACAGGTTTCTAAAGGTTTTGAATTATTCTTATTTATCTCTCTTTGCTGAAGTTCAGTTCTGTAGTTGAAAAACTAACTAGCTGGGGGTTCACACAGCGTCTGTCACTCCTTGCAAACCACAGCAGCGATATGAAACAAAACGAGGAGTTTTTAATATATGCAGTGAGGAAAGTTAGATAGACTTTCCCTACCCTTCAAACTGGAGGCACAGCACACCACTCCCTGGATACAGATTACCCCAGCCTCACTGATCCTCCCTCTGGAGTTGTGGGATCTCAGAGTTTGTCCTCATCAGGAAGATAAATTTTCTAGAATCACACCATGTTCCAGTAGAAAAATTAAATTACTCAACAAGAGCTATTTTCTGGCTAATTTGAAACCCTTCCATCATCAAGCAAACAAGAAAATTGAATTAATCCTGACACTCTTTCATTCAGGCATACAGTGGTAAAAGGCAAGAGTTGCAAGCAAAGCCACAAAGTCTTCTGGACACCAGCAAAAGCCTTTTCTTCTCATCATAGCTGCAATAAGATCTGAAATATTCTTAATGTTCAAATGGCTCCTCTCCTGTCTGATTTCTTGTATGCTACATTTGCACCACTGTCTGAAGGTTGCTGTTTCTCTTTTCCAATTTTTTAAATTCATTCTACAAAAATGTAGAATGCATATAGCTCTTGTAGAAATCTGCAGCTGTGAGCCCAGAGATGCTCAGATGAAATATGCTCAAAGGAAGTTACAAGTGTTTGCTGGGAGTGGTGCTCGAAGCTTTCACTGTGGAATCAAGTTGTAGTAACAGTAACAAAAACCTGTTCAACACATTAGGTAGTAAAAGAAAGTCATGGGAGAGCTGCAGTTCTGGGGGCCAGTTTGTATGTTCACATCCATGGTATATTTTCAGGCCTTTTTTTTTTAATATGAGGAACACATCTGCAAGGCAGGTATAGTAAGACTGATGTAGTATAGAGTGACACTGCTAAGCTTGATCCTCCAGCAATGAAAGCCTAGTCCAAAAAATAAGGAGGAGCCAGTCCTTCCTAGGGGCAGAAGACTTCTTGCCAAGTTGGAGAATGCTACCTACTGGCTGTGACCTCCTTGATGTCTGCTCTGTATTTTCCTGAATTCTCTGTGATGCATTGATCTGACACGCTGCCAAGGTGTGGGATAAATTTGGCATGCCCTTGCTTCTCACCAGTATTGATGCAGTGGCTTTTCTTACACTTGCTTTTCTGAAGGAATGCCTGTCCTCGGCAAAGATCTACTTCCTCCCTTTCTTGGTTCAGCTTTGGAATACAATCAAAACTTTGTTTGATTCTGTGGCTTCTCCCACATAAATTTCTTTTTATCTCAGAAGTCAATTATATCAGTTAATCATAAAGAATCTGGCAATATTACGTGATGTATGTATGGGGCAATATATAAATGTCAAATCTTGTTGCTGCAGGTTAGAAGTGAAATGCTGTTAATGAAATATGTTTTAGGAACTGAAAAGGCCAGAGCATCTCTAGGCTGGAGTTTACCACAACTTAAGTGCTCCTATCCCTGAATTCAGGTGACACATAAGCTTAAATCAGAGTTATGCCATTTGCAATTATTTTCAAGCAAATACATGTGCCTTCAGAGATAACATTTGAAGAAAACAAATACTTAGACAATAGACTATTCTTTCTGTTTTTCAAATGTTTGCAATGGCAAAAATCTTCTATTGCAAAGACATCAACAAGGCATTAATAAATTTAATCAGGAGATTAGGAGGTTTTATAAATTAAGAGATTTTATATTATCATGGAAAAAAAATACATTATTTCTTTGTTATTGCTCAAGATGTTATTTGTCAAGGAAGCCTACATTTTAAAGGGACAGCATAGAAGGCTTGACTTCAAGCTGGGCTGAATTTCTGTTTTGTTGATAATGTCGAAGTCTCCATTCTTGACAGAAGTCTGGTGAACCCAGGAGAGCTGGTTACTGGCAAATCCCTCCTCATGTAAATTTCTTTTCCCTCTATATTTCTGAATTTCATCTAATTCATGATGATTCTATTTTCAAGGGAAAACATTGTCCTCTGAGTGGTGTTCTGGCCCTTTTTTACATTTAAAGCACTTCCCAGCATTGCCACCAGTAAATGTCACTATCAGACACATTCTTTTGTATTAGATATTAATTAAAGAAAAAATGGGATCATCATGTAGTAGGCAAGGAATCTGGCAGGGAGAAAAAAAACACTGGTTTTATAGCCCACAAAGTAAAACCTAATATTTTTTTCAGTAGCAACAACAATGTTGAACATGAGGGCAAAAGCATGATTGCTCCTGGAACTGAGAATATCAAAATAACGGCTTCTGGAGAAGAAACAAACCCCCAGTGATTGCAGTAAAGTGATCTAGATACACTTAATCCCAGAACAGCAAGAAACAAAACAGATTGAGTCACAAGCTGAGCAGTAATGATTTTTAATAAATTTTCAATTTGGAAAATATTATATGACTGCAAACAGAAAGATAATACCTTTATGGAAGGGATAAAAATTACTACATGTTACGGCTGCTTCACTACTCTGACCTCAATAGCACACTAGAACAGATTTTTGAAGTAAGGAGGGGGAAATGAGGTCTGCATTTTCTTTAATATGAACTTATTTTCAAGATAATAGGTTAATATGACTGGACAAAACATCTGTCATAGAACAGCATGGAAAATGTGGAAATATACTTTAAGCATCTTGCAGCTCTCCTATACTGCTGCAGAAGCCCAGACCACCCAAAACAAGTAGCTTCCACTGAGAAGTAATAAAACATGAAAAGGAAGTTCCCCAAAGACAATGAGATCTCAAATGGTGTTTGCTACAAACAGATTGCCCAGTGATTGCAGGGTAGTAGAGAAGAATAAAGTGAGATAATCAGGATAGCAGAGCCATTGTAACCATTTTCTAGCCTGTGTCACTCCCTATGAGGACAAACTGAGTTTAGTTCCTGGGCAGGCTGGACAATTGTATTTCCACGGTCCTGTCTAAACTACTCTGTGTTTTTGCTTCTAGAGGAGCTTATATCACATCTGAAACCCATACAATTAATCCCTTCTATGGTGCACTTCATGGAAGCAGGACTTATTTCAACATGTAAATGTGATGTGCACACTTTTTCCATGTGCTGCTCCCACAGAAGAGAAAATATATGATGTACTATGGAGTTTGTTGCTTGTTACCATCCAACCTTGACCAAGTAAAATATTATCAGGGTAGGAGAGTAAAGCTTTACCATCTCTGAACTAGTGATGAGAGTTAAATATCACAATCTCTGTAACTTTCTAGCCCTCAGTCCACAGCATCTGCCTTTACTATCTATAGCTACTGAATTTCTCTTCAGCATCTTTCCCTTGCTGAAATACTTCTGGCTGCTCAGTGGAAATAAATCTGCACACCACTGAAGCCTTGTTGAGACTCCCAGGGACTTAAGGCCTTGACTGCAAAAATACCACTTGTACTGGCTTTTAAAAAAGATTGGCAGAAGATGATGCAGAAGATCACCACGCCATTAATGCAAAGTGGCAAAAGCACAAATTTTTTAGAGCAACTGGCAAATGCTTGGGCTTTTAGTACTTGTTTGAGATTAGCAGATATTTTACTTATATGTGAGAAAACAAGCAAAAGCCAGCAAGAATTTTTTAAAGGATCTTAATATCCTTCTTCCTAATTTAAAAATGTTTAGCTTAGCTATTTCTCTGCACTTCACAGATGACAATTTTTACAGAGGGATTTATCATTTTCTTACTAGTAGTGTTTGAGTTTGTTTCTGGCATTTTCAAACTCTATTTAAAACCAAAACAGAAAGATGAAGGTAAACTAAATCTCTGAGGGAAACAGGGCGGTGCATTTCTTTGCCTTGTAACTGCAGGCAGCTGGGCCAAGGGCCCCTAATGAAATTTCACTGCATTGTTAATCTCCAGCAGTGTGGGCTGTAAAGCAAAGAGCACAGAAAATCACACAAAGTAGTACAACCCTAACACACTATTGACAGGTGTTGGCAAGTGGGGACCTGGCAGAGGCTGAATAGGGAGAAATTAAATAATATAAGCACTGGGTATGGGAGCTATCACAGCATTTCTGAGGCAGGGAGCATGGCGAGTCACAAGAATCTTCACCAGCAACACAAAGAGGGTGGGTGATAGGATTGAAAGATTAGCAACTGTGTCAGTCTGGCCCAGGGAGTCAGTGGCACAGGCAGCAGGTCTGGTTTGTGTGCACAGGTTGAAGTGGGACCTTTACAGTTCCAGCTGAATCACTCAAGGACAACACATTTTGAGAAAATTCATTACCATGGCTATTTTTTCTTATTTATTTCTCTTTCTAAGAAATATTGACAGTAGAAATAATGATCAGAACATACAGGCTATGTTACACAGTTGAAAAATAATTGTATGGCACTTAAGTTTCCTCCCTTAATACATTTCTGAAGGACTCCAACTCAGGTTTTGGATGCAGGGAGAAGTAAGACACACCAAAATCCTGATTAGTAGTTGTTGGCCAATTTCCACTCTAATTTTTCCACTACCAGTTAAGCTATCCCTCTTATGAATAAATAAGAAGACACTGAACAGTACGACTCTTGATCTTCATCCTGGAAACATACACCTAAAAAAGGTCTTAGACACTGAAAAAATGCACCATTCATTTCTCTGCTATTGCTGCATCAATTACTTCAACATATTTTCAGTGGTTTAGGGTTTTTTTATTTACAGTAACCTTAACAGCAACATGATACAAATACTTGTTTTATTCCTAATCTTTTGGTTTTGAAGGTCTTTGTGAATATGTGTTCCTCACAAAAATCAACCTATACCAACGAGTTTGAATGCTCTTGTCTCCCAAGAATTGAATCTAAGCAGTTGGTTGAACATGGCTTACTTGGAGTGCTTGCTCCCACACTTTAACATTTGCTTTTTAAATTTTAGTTTATGGTTGTGCCTGATAGAATTAGGAGAAGGGAACAAAGCACAATGTTGCTTGTCAGCTGAAATAATCTGTATTTTCCTTCTTGCTCTATAAGAAGGCATCTTGGCATCCTGCTTTGTTTTTCCTCTTGGCCTCTCCCACTCAGAGAGCAAGAAAGCAGTGTGGAAACAGTCTGGGGATACCTGCTGACTTCATTGCTGCTGCCATTAAGATCTAGAGTTGAATCCAGACCCTTTAAGGAGAATTAGAATAACCAGGCCATGGCTGATACCATGTCTACATCTAAAAAGTCGAAACAACAGGAGAAAAAAACTGATTCATCTTGTGTTGGTGGGATGGAAATCAGATTAGCCATGACAGGCACAGTGAAAGATTTGTCTGCCAGGGCACAGAGATCATTAAAAGCAGAGGAACACCAGGGAAGACTGTGGCTTGGGAACTGAGTTGCTAGAGCTGCAGCAGCTCACCAAAAGCAGGACAAATGTGAAAGACAACAGCCCCAGGGACCTGAAATACTCAGCATTGTTGCCTTTGTAATGCAAGTACTCTCCTACTCCGTCTGCCTCTGAAGGGCACTCCTGTCAGGCTGAACAGAGAAGAAAGCCAGAGGTACATGAATCCTTGGCTGCTCTGCTGCAGTGATCACTGAAGAGTTCAGCCAAACCACACAGGCTCTCAAGGGTTTGTGCTGAGAGCCATCCACGGCCACTGAACCCAGGAACTCACATGTGCCTGGAATTTCTCCAGCTAAGGAAAACTTTCCTTCCTATTCTTTGAAGACATTTAGGAAATCTTATATTTAGGCTAGAGACGTTTTTGAAAGAGAGAGTTCAAGACTAGCTTGTTTGAATAGTGAAGCCTTCTTTTGAAAGTGAGAAACCTTCAGTTTCCAATTTCTCTGCGTGCCTGATGGGCAGAGGGTTTTATTTTCCTAAGTGCTCCTCTAAGGCAGGTGTACTTGGTTTATGGAACAAAACTAAATTGTCGTATCTTTTTCCAATACCAGCTACATCATTTCTGCAAAACTTAAACTGTATCTCTGTGCCTAGGATGCATGCCAATAATACAGAAGTGGTAAAAAGAAAGGAAGAAAAACTATTTTTCCTATACCTTACTCTTTATTTTACCAGAAAACACAATCAGTGCTACCATGTATGAGTATGATATTCCCTGGGTAAAGCAGCACTCTACTGCATCTATCTATTTATTACACAGTAAATGAATATGGGTTGTGTAAGTGCCACATGAGAGCTGCTCAGGAGCAGTGCAACATTGCCACCATGTGCTCTGCACCAAGAACTGGTTTTATGGAGTCAATACAGTTACCCTCCTTTCCGAGTTAGAGAAAAAGTAAAAAAATAAAAAATAAAAAATTAAGGGTAAGTAATTTCTCCTTAACAAAAATTTTTGTTTTCTGTGGGCTTAGGCACTAGGAAACTGTCTGTAGCATTGCCCATCACCCACCAGTCTCTTTACAGAGTCAGCCAGCAGGCAGCACACCTGGGAGTCTCCTTTTGGTCGGCTGTTCTCGTGGGGCACACGAATTGCATTAGGAATTAATGATCCCAGGCTTAAGTGGAAAATTCAAGAACTGAAATAGATCAGGAAGGAGTGTTTTTTTCTAAAAATACCATAGTTCTTTAACATTTTTGCTGAAACTGCCAAGCAGCATCTTTCCTAGAGTAATCCAATGAAAATCACATTCTAGTTACACTGGGAATGATTAGCCACACATGATTGCCTTCCAGGATCACTGACATTTTCAATCACCTTTGACACAACCTTGTTCTTTTTCAGAGGGACTAAGTCTTGAGTAAGTGTGATGCTGACCTCAGCACTAATAGAATTCACAAACAATCTTTGCCTGAATCTTTGCTAGAATGTATTTTTTTCCTCTTGATGAAAAAGGCTTAACATTAAACATAGAATCTTAGTGCAATCAAGCTACAGTAGAGTGAAGGCATGCTATGTTTTTGGTATTTTTCACTTGGGAGAACTGGAGAAGCACATAAATGTATAGTGTCTTTGATGGTAGGAAAGGCAAATTTAAATAACAAAGAAGAAACAAGATTTTTTTTGTTTCATAATCTCAGTTGATGGGGAGGTGGACGTACATTGAACTATTCGTGCCACAGTTGGAAAAGGCCAATATGTGATTGTATCAGCAGTGTGGATACATTTACTGACTACACACAGTCAATTAAGTTTGACCACCACGTTCAAGGTCACTGAAGCCACAGTCCCCAGCTGCTCCAGAGCATGGGCAGCAAACCTGCTGCAACCAGGAAGGGGCAGGTACTGAGCTGGCCCTTTCACCCTGAGGAGACCCTGAGGACATCCTCAGTGAGCCACAAGCAAATTTGAAATGTATCCTCAAAGAAGTGAATTTTTACTGAATTAACTGGCACAAATTGCACCTCGCTACCTAATGCCAGGCATGTCATGCAGCCATAGCGGTTCCTGGCTTTGCCATTCTGGTCAACACTAAATATTTTTATTGGTACACAAGACTAGAAAGTGCCTCTGACAGCACTCCTTACTTAATATTGTTTTCCAGCCCAATTCTGTCACAATCCAAAATGTTAATTATGAAATCTAAGACTTCTAATCTCCAAATAATGAAGAACATTCTAAATCAGAACTTACCAGTCCTGTGGTACAGTGCCCACAGCCACAATTTTGCACCTCTGAAATTAATTTCTAGTAGAGATTTTCCTTCACATTGCTGCTGGAAATCTTCATATCCTGTCTCAAGTCTTTCCATAACCAGAGTTACTAGCTTCCTTTTGTAAACAAATCCTGTTCAGCTGGCCCTTCTCTAAGAACACAGAAAGATCAGAGAGTATGCAATGACAGTACTGTTCCTCTTTTGTGCAGCTTTTTATTTTTCATTGTTTATGGCCTTGAGACATTATAAAAATCTGTGATAATATTTTACCTGAGTTTAGACAGTTAAGAGTTAATGGGACAGTCTCTGGTGATGGAGTCTTTCATTTATTACTCAGCTCTTGGATATTTCATTCTACACCTCACCAGAAAAGACCTAGCCCACCTCAGCATGAAAAGCAGGATGCAGGCAAATACATTTCCAGCAGACAAGATCCATCAGGGAAAGTGATATGACCCAGCTGTACTAGTCCAGCAAGACAAGAACACGTCCAATATCAAACAGACATATCAAAAAGGTTCCTAATGTTATTTTCTTTCAACAATATAATGTAACATCATTACAAGAACATGCATGATTTGCAAAAAAAAAAAAAAATCATGTTTGTTGTTTCGTGTCATATTTAGAACATTTAAATAAAATTGTCACTTAAAAATCCTATTCTCAGCAAACACAACAAATGTAATTTTTTGCAGCTTGAGGCAAAAAATTGGTTGCAGAAGCAGCTAGTGCAGCAACCACTCTAGATGCTACTAGAAATTTGCTATCAATTGTTCTTAGCTGCACATGATTTTGAGGATCATGTCAGTACATGGCTAACAGACAATCATTTCCACTCCTCATTTCAGAGAAGACAAATTGACAGAAAATAAGACAGAAAATACATCTGAAGCATTCCCAAAGTAGGAGCTGTCTTAGGGCTTGAGGGTTTGGGTACAGCTTCCAGTGCGGGTACAGGCTCTGAACTTTCACTGACTCTTCACTGAAATGGATTTTTGTTTACTCCATTCAGCCTCTCTCCTGTATAAAAGGGCCTAATAACTTTTTAGTCACATGCTCTGCAATGAACGGATAATTGCGTCAACCCAGCAAGAGCATGACTCACTAAGTGAGCAATATCCATTTTCAACAGGGAAAAAATATCAGTGTAGACCCACTTAATTGTTACATGATACAATTTAGTACTGCTATAGCATGTATTAAATTAATTAAAAGACTTTCCTTCCTGTCAAAGGTATAATCAAGGCAATTTTCTTCCAAACATAATCAGAAAACTATGCAAGGAAAGCTTTGCAATATGAGCTATTTTTTCATGTGGAAATTTAATTGATTTTCTATAATTTTTCCCCTTTGAGATTCAAATGAAGCTTTACAAAAGTTGTTGCTCTTTTACATGTAATTGGTCGACTTGAACTTTTAGAGCTTACCTGAAACTAGGCCAGCAAAGTACTCCTTTTCTCCCCTTCTTCTGAGACATTGTATCAACAATCATTTTTAAAAAAAAAATTGCCTAGAGGTCACAGAAAACTCCAGAGTGCTTAAAACAATTAACATTTATAACAGAGAAACTTTACTGTGAGGTAGCAATCAGTTTCCTCTCCCGCTGAATACATCAGCAAACATCCTTCTGAATCTTAATAATAGAGGGGTGGTTTGAAGAAACACACATTTTTGTTTCCTCAGTACTTGGCACCAGAGGAAAAATTCTATCTGAAAAGGAAAGGCTGGGGAAGGTGAACTTAAAAGCAAAATTGAACACTGTTACACCAACAAGTAGTAATCAATCCAGATGTTGGTATTTTCCCCCAGTCATTCCTTCAGGGAGGGCAGGGTGAGGCAGGATTATGTGGAAGCTTTTTGAAACAGAAAATAAATAAAAACTCCATGCTCCTCTGGGGAGTGTCTTGGTAAGCTGCAGCTCCCAGAGAATTGGCAGCATTACACAAGAGCCCAACTGAAAAAGACAGGGAGTGTCCATGTGTTTGCTGTGTTGATTCTGATAGAGCTAGAGTGGAATGGGAGTACCAAGAGGAATTGGTAATGGCCAAAAGACAATTTTCAAGCTGACGGACCTGAATTTTGCTCTGAATTATTTCAACCAGCAGCACCTCCCTGATTGGGCAGAACAAATGCTTCACAAAAATACCAGCTTAGCCCAATATGCATCTATTCAAATTTACAGATGGTCAGCCAAAGGGTTTCAATAGCTTCTTTAGCTCTCAATATGGAGAAGATTCCCTTTTCCTACTGAAAAATGTAGCAATGCCATGGCTGGTTCTCTGTACCCTATATACTCATTGCTGTATAGTAGCAGCTGATGCCAATAAAGGCAAGGAGAGAAAACAGTAAAAGAAGAATGCCCTGCAAATATAGATCTGACAGACATTTTGAATTCTGGAAAAAAAAAACAAAAAAACTTCACTTATTCCAAAGTAAGATCAAATGTGATGTCATTTACTTCAGCAAAGAGCTCAAGGTTGAGCCATGCAGTCATGAACCAAAGATTACATGTAGACACAGGTTTTCACAAAGCCCTGACGGGGTTGTGATCCAGCATTCCATTTCCAAATTCTAATCTAAGTTACCTTTTTAAGAACATAAATAAAAAGACCATCTCCTATCTTACTGTGCAATTGTAATGCAGTGAGACTGTTCAAAAAAAGCAGAATATTTAAATAATATATCATTGCTCATTTTTGCAAATGCTGGCAGTGATGCTCCACAAATGGGCTGCCAGCCTGTGTACAAATCAAGAGTTGATAGAGATGCTCCCAAACTAAAACAAACAGACTGAACCTGCTTCACTAAACTGAACCATCCTTTTTCCATTACAGGAATTGGAACTCAAGACAAAACACCCTTAACGAGCAAAATTCTTCAAACATCAACCATTCATTCTCATGTATCTTAATCTTAGAGGAAAAATATTACTGAAATCCAGCTCCTGTCTGATGCACCACTGTATCCCTATAGCATATTCTCCAATGTTTATTTCCAGACATCTTTTAATTGACCTTAGCAAAACATCTCCAGAAACTTCTCTTTGTGGTACTTGCAGAGTCTAGTGAATATGAATTTCAGCATGATGTTTTTCCTAAATTTAACATTACTTAATTTTATTTCATTCTTAATTTCACTGCTTCAGAACACTCAAAGTCATGATTTTTTAGTATTATCTTTGAAGGATGTCCTTGATCTGTTGACTCTTGAGCAGTGAGTCAAAAGTATCAAAAAAATATACATTTCAAAAATTAAATTTTGGGAAGTATGGGATTACAAGCAATGCCAAATAAACACTCATTAGCACACTTGTGAGCAGAGCCCAATCCTGTCAGTTGGGAAATGGTATCAGTTGGCAGCACCTTGTAAAACACACTCTGTAATGTATGCAACCCTATTTCTCTTGAAACAATAGCCAGCTGAATTTGGTTAGCCTGCTTGCCAGCACCTTCCTACCAGGGGGCTTGGGGGTGCAGTGGGGAGGGTGTTATTCAGATGGCTTTTGACAACCAAGCTTCTCACACACACATTGCAAAAGAATCAAAAGCAAAACACCAAGCATCGCATTCGGAGCACAAGCAACGTTTGGCTGCTCATCCAACCCCTCTTCCCACTACATCTCTTCTCCCTGCTGTCAGCAGAAGGATATCCACTGGGCCATTGGGGGTTTGTACAGTTTACATCACTAATGTTCATGAATGGGGAATAAATACATGGGATTCAGGCAATGTGTGACAACCCAAAGCAAAGAGCCTTAAACGGATCACAATTTTGTTGTGGGAAATGTTGTTCAGCTATTGAAAGCTGTCAGTATTTTTGGCAGTCTGGATTTTTAAATATGTTAGTTAACAGAATCCTTGGTGAGCAGAGGAGACAAAGTGTAAGCAGCTGATTTAAACAAAGGCAATTTGAATTAAATTTTCATTCAATAAGTAGGCTGACCATTATTTGTATTTTCCTGATTGTTTTGACAGCTTTGCAAATTCTAAGCATGAGCAAGAAATGCTAACTATGTTTTGATGTTTCCTGGCCCACACACCAGCCTTCCATCTTTTTTACTTTAAAATTTTATCCAGCAGGAAAGTCGCTCATAGGATTAATGTAGTGTCAGCTTCTGGAAAGCTAGTAGCAAAACTGACATAGGAAAGACAAAATCAAATATAAGGAAAAGAGGATGAAAAATGCACTCCAGCATTTCTCTCTCAAACACCAAATGTACAATCTGCAGCAAATCTAAATGGCAGAATCGAGACTTTCGGTAATCAGTAGAATTTTTCCTCTTGCTAAGTTATTCTGAGGAGCATAAGCAAGATTGTAAATGACACTTGCTTCTTTCTAAGAAATAGGCACATCATATTGCACCTTTCAAGTTTTGATACACCTGGACATAAAAGCAGATGGATTCAAGAAAACAGCTTACTTGCTACAAGTGCACACCTGCTCTTCAGAAACTGCCACAAGAATCCTCAACCACAACAGCCACAGAAGAACAAACTTTGTTGTAACATATGATAGAATGAGGCTAAAGCCTTAATTTATGGTGCCAGCACTGCCACAAAATATACTGAAGAATCTCACACAAATTTTAATCTCATTTTAATGGCTCAAGAGATAACTTGTATATCCACATGAATTACAAAATGTTTACACTAATTTTTCAGTTGGGCATTCAAAGGCTTTCAAGAATTGCATGAAGTCAACAGAATATTTTAGTATGGTTCACTCTCCAGAAAAATAACATTCTTCATTTAATTCTACTATCTTTAGAGTCCTTTCATCCACTCTCTTCATACAGAGTGCATTATGCCAATTTTCACATTTCATTGGTTCTTTTTATATAGGCAGGTCTCTTACTGCTTTGGGTTTTTTAGTCCTGATCAGTACTATGTGGTTGCTAGAGAAATGTTTGATTAGTGATTTTTAAAGTTAAGCATCTATTTCCCCAAAGTCTGGGAATATTCAGATCAAAGAGAGCTTTGAATATAGTTTCTACAATCTGAAATTCAGTGTGAAGTTAGATTCAGGAATGTTGTTCAGATCTATCTTTCCTCATTCTTTTGGAATGTTTATATGGAGAGATGTACTGAACAAGATACCACGGAGTACCTAAAATTATAGATCATAAATCAGGGGAATTTTATTATCTGTCCTTTTTGGAAGTGCTGTAAATGAGACAAATATTTCTGCATTTTCATAAGGCATTAAAATTGATTTTCATTTTAACTGTGGGGCACTGCAATTGCAAATAAAGCAGCTTGTCTATAAAAATGACAGTACCTTTTAGCACTTGCTGTTCTTCTTAGAAACTTGTCACAGACAAGCACTAAAACCATTTTCAGTCTAATTTGCGGTAATTCACAGCCCATACACCTGCAACACTGGCTCACAGTATCATGCCAGCAAAACACAAGGTGCCACCAGCAATCACAAACTCACCGAACTCCCCGTCTTTTGAGATGTTCTACAACTTAGCACCCTGGTAGAGAAAACTGTCTGCCTTGTTTTCCCCAGGGATGTGCAAGCATGGAGCACCTGGGAGCGCTGCGTGTGCTCGGGATGGGCAGAGGCAGCCGGCTCCCAGCCAGGGGAGCCCGGGACAGATGTGGCCCTCGGGCCCAGCTGTGCCAACTGACAGCTGCCACAAGAAAGCGCCGCACGGTGGGAATGCCCTGGGCTGCCAGCAGCGCTGGCTCTGCGGGCAAGGAGCCCCTTCCTGAGGCCAGCAGAACCCTGAGCAGGGGCTCCGTCCCGCTCGGGTGTTCGGAAAGGCAGGGGCTGAGCTGCAGCCGGGCGTGGAGGGCAGCGAGCTGCCTGCTCAGCACGGCCCAGAAAGGGAACAGAGCCCAAGGAATCCCTGAGCCAAGCCTTGTCCTGTGGAGCAGCACATCCACTGCTGCAGTAACACAAATCTCCACTGAGCAGGGGAGAACAGCCACGCTTGGTAAAGTGTTCCGGAGCGTGCAGGGAGCCCCAGCACAAGGCTGTGCTTCAGCTGCTTCAGTCGGTGTGACTGACCTGTCTCGCAGTCTCCTTGCAGGGCTGTGAACACTCAGACCCTGCTGGGACCGAGATACTGCTGAGACTCCTAAGGAAAGTTCAAGGTAGAGGACAACAGGATATAAACCAGCCTGCTATCCAAGCAGACACTTTTGCACCAAATGTGTGTTTACCCACACTATGATGTAAATGAAGTTGCTGAGCAACCAGGAATTTGGTCCTATTTTTACTTCTGCATTTAGAGTAGCATCACTAACTCAAGAGTCTACCTTTATATGAAAGTGTATGTTTTCACAAAGGACATCAGATATTTTAAAAGCAATTCCAAGATAAGGCAAAGTCCACTTCCAATCCTTGTCAATATAGAGAGGGGGGAAAAAAATCACGTTAATGGAGATCAGAATCTTTAGTAGTTAGGTGTGTAAACAAGTTTCATGATTTGCACAGGACTTGAAAATATATGTGATCTTTTTGTTAAAACAAAAAGCAATGTTCTAAGCACACACAACTATAGAAACTTCAAAAGCACCTGTGTAGTATTTGAACAGTTACAAGATATGTTTTTTACATTTCATTTGCATTGGCTCTTCATTTAAATCTTTTCCCATAATGATAATGGGTCATATACATAACTATATATTCAGTGAAGTTAAATCAGGAATTGATTTGGCTCCATAATCTTTCAGCTAAGACTGTAAATACCAGACTCCTGTCTGCTCTGTATGAATACAAATGCCCTCAGTGGAGTTCTGCCAGTTTATAGCAGCAGAAAATGAAGGCCAGAGGATCAGTCTTTTCCATAAGTGCAAGGATTTGTTCCCATGCCATCTTCTTCATAAGGTTCTGAATTATCTGGTGGGTACTCTCCATACCAAAATTATTTTCCTTCAGTGGCATTGTGTGTACACAAGTGTATACTAGGATACCTCTGGGCATTAATAGAAATATACCCATAACTGTCTGAGTCAGATTCGCCTGCATATCTTTTCATTTCTTCAGTCTTCATCTCATTCTTCCACAACCATTATCTCAACAAATAATTACTGTTCCCTTCACAGTCATGAGAAGTGAACATTAACCCTGAACATTAGCAATATCCAAGCTTTCACCTCAGCCAGCCAAGGAAAACAACCCTTCAGTTTCCATCCCCAGTGGAAGAACTATTTTACTCCTCATAAAACTCAAAGAGTTCCTAAAACAAATAGTCCCTCCCCATAACTGAGGATCCATCAAGACTGTGGAGAGAAACACTCAGCATCCTTCTGGCAACACCAAAGGCAAGTACAAGTTCCACACAGATAAGCTCACTGATTGATAAGGATGCACATCTCTGCTGCACTTTAGACATCAATGAAATCATTAATACAAAGGGACTGGGGAGATGCATCACACAGCCTTCACCTCCCATGGGTTCACTCAATGTCAGAGATTTTTCAGTTCAAAATCGTTGTCAGTGTGGTAGGGAGAAAGCTGTTCCCTACGGCAGCAGCCCCTAAGTCAATCCCAAGTAGCCCTCCAAATTTCCTGCTCCATGTGAGAGTTTTACCTTTAATTCTTTGGGAAAACAGGAAAAATGTTTAGAAAAGGCCATAAATAGAAAAGATTAACGTCCCCTGCCAACCCCTGCTGAAAATATTAAATATTAAACAGAATACAAGCTACCAAGAGGAAAAGATATATATTATTCAGACTTCAAACCACCTCACAAACACTAAAACAATTCCAGGTAACTAACTCCATGAGCAAGTATAAAATTTAACATGCACATAAAGTATGTTCTTAAAAATGACAACCTAGTAATGGCTAAGAGGAAAATATGCCTCCTCTGTGAAAGGTAATCAAATGAAAGGTACAAGCCAAAAACAACCACAGGGGCAGGCCAATAAAATGTCATGTACAGAAAATGGAGCCTATATTGCCTAATCTTCACTGTGATATTCATGCCTGTTAACAAAGAGTAAAAATCTAACTCATGAGTAGTGTAAATGTAAGTGAATTATTCCCATTTCTCTGTGTAAGATGAATGCCACTAAAGAGTTCCAATTTTGTTGGGTATTCTGCAGCAAAGTGTTTCTTTATATCAAAGGAAACCATATAATGACTATACTGAATGACACTTATGGAGCATAGTAGGCACCCTGAACATTTGGTAAGAATCATCTGCTTATGAGAGAAGGAACTGAATGGCTGGATGTATCCCTAATGTGCAGTGAAAAATTGATAATGAAATGAACAGAAAAGGCACTTAAGAGATTCCAGAGCTGATGTGGCCTGAAGAATATTATAAACCCCTCGACAAGTTTTCTCATCAACTCTACAGGCAATAGGATTCCCACAGGACTGATCTCTAGTTTGTGTGACTCATGCCTTTCTAAAAACCCACACACAAGAAGCACCTAATTCACCATTCCACAAAGCCACAAACGTTCACCTTTATGGCTGATTCTCTGTCTGCAGGATAGCAAACCCTGTACAGAGAGGTCTCTCAGACAGAAGGCTCCTTACTTTATCTTTCCTGTACATACATATGTTAATGAGGTTGTCGCCCTTATTTTTCTGTTGAGGCTTTCGAAGGCTGACCTTGCTATCACTATGCAGCACTTCTCCGTTTTTTTCTCCCAGATTTGTTATGGAGCTCTTCCAGAACTTACTTCTTATCCTTCTGATTTATACACATTGTCTGTACCCTTCAGAAGAAGATGAATTAATAATCAGATCTGTTCAGAAATGTTTAACTTTAAGGTTTCAGTGGAAAACTCCAGTTAGATCTAAACCATTTAATTTAAAATACCTTGGGTCCAACAAAACAGTTTATTGAATTAAAATAAATTCACATTTAAAAAAGTTTCAGAAAACCTAGCAGAATCTGCTACACAGCCAATTACATTTTAAAAAACATTTTAACTACAGCACAGGCATTTTTTTGAGTGTGGGTGTTAAAAAAATTCTCATTACCTTCTAAAAGCAAGGTCCTGTACAAGCCAGTTTTTCTATAGGACATACTTGTAATTTTGTATCAATCTCCTTAAATATCTTCTGTGAGAGCTCTTTCTTTTCTGGTGGTTTATTTTTGGTTGGTTTTTTTTTTTGGAATCTCACTCTTAAATTATATCCCCTAATCAAGGTAAATACCATTCCTCAAAACCTATGCTACTCAGATTTCAGTGGAGCATGATTATGGTTTACAAAAGCACTAATCCAGAAAATCTCCTTTGGAACATCAGAAGACCTTTCTTTGCTTTTATAAATTACTGACAATGAAGCAGCCAACCGGCCACAGAAAATTCATCCACAGCCTTTACACAAATCTATGGTTTGGTGCTCTGTCAGTCTGCTCAGGCAGATAAATTAGCATTTATCATGCTAATCACCCACTTCAGAAATAGCAGAGAGAGGTCAATGACAAACTGTTGGTCAGCAAGGTTTAGTGACTGCAGTTATACCAGAAAACGACCAAAAATACAATGCAGCATTGTGATGTTAAACCAAACCTCAACGGCAAAGCTTCTACAGTTACTGAAAACAAAGGATTCTGAACTCTTCAGAGAAGGAGTACATACTACCTTGTGTCAGAGGTGCACTCTCTCTCTCCCACCCATATAGCTGACTTTTACACAACTCCAGCTGGCTGTATTTCAGTGATGCAGAGTGTAAGCTATAAGCTGTTATTTGGAATCATCTCCTGCAAAAAAACCTAAAATCTGACAGTCTTTCAATGCCAGTTCCTTTAATGGATGAGATTGCTATTTTTTCCTCTGTGTGGAAGGTGGCGGGGGGGGGGGGGGGGTTTGAGCAGTTACTGTTTTAATTTTAGGAGTTGTATCACATCAATTTTGATCAACACAAAAAGTTTGTTGGAAACAGGAATATTTATTTTTTGCAGAACTGAAGTAACTCAAAAGACAGAGAAAAAAAAAATATTCCCAGATTTATTCACTCATATATCTCTATACATTTAAAGAGTTTATAGACTGATTTGTCAGCTGTTAAAAAGCTCTTAATTGCATTACTGAAAGAACGAGGTAAAAGGCAGCTTTAGGACCAGCTTTGTACTACTCAGGAACCAAATCAGTACCAGATATAAGCACAAGTAGCCACGATGTTACTCTGAAATCCACCAGCTTGTTTTGCTCCTATGGAGAAGTCACTCCAGCACACCTATCCTGAGCCAGTGCAGGATCCAAGGCACCTTGACAGAATAATGACAAATCTCAGGGATGCCATTTACTGGCCATCAGATAAGAACACTAAATAAGGGTACAACAAGGAACTACATTCATCCCATGAAAAGGTCATTCCAACAGCCCTGCACACAACACCTTTGACTCAGTCTTCAGCTGGTGCTGATTTGACATTTGTACCACTTTTCTCTTCAGACAACTCTGTAATGGCCTTCAGCTCGGCTTCAGAGAACTTAGGGGTCAGTGCCACATTGTCATAATCAAATTCTGCATCAAGGGAGAATGGTTGAACATCATCGCCCAGTAGCTGTAATGAGGAAAAACAGATACATAAATAATATTGCTGAAGGTGATAACAAGGAAGCTCAAAATATAAACTTATAATTAATATTTAATTAAACTATTTTTTCTGACTCTAACACTCTCAGCTGATTAAGCTCTTTTTAAGTAAAAGAATAAATTCAATTATTCAATTTGACCTAATTTAAGCCATTTAATGTGCCCCATTTGTGCTGTACTGTATCTGAATGAATATCATTAACTAATTTTGCTCAAGGCAAGGAATCTAAAAACCTCCCTTGCACACATCTATTATATTCCTGCCACTTGTAGCAGCAAGGCTGGGGGGATATGGACATGTTATATGCAGCTATGTTAAATTTCAAAGACAAATTCCATATTGTCAAAATTTGGGTTAGTATTACATAAAGCCGCAGCATACATGCATCTGATACTAATGTAACATGCTTCCCAGAACACAGTTTCAGTGAAGGAAAGGCCTGCAATGAGCAAAATGACACCTAATCAATTTTCATACTCCAATAATTTTTTCCACCATCTCAGAGATATGTGAGTTTGCATTTCTTGCATGATGAACATAAGAATCTTACTGCATTTGCCAATATGTGCTTTGTTGACATACTGTATTGCATTTCTGCATTGCTTCTGGTTGAAATATCTTAGAATAAACACTCTGCCTATAAAATAAAACAATGAAAACAAATAACTATGGCAGGCTCCATGCTGATAAGAAACTGCAGGGGGTCATGACAAAAAAGGTTTATGCTAAGCAGTTACACAAAATGAATTCCAGGGCAACACAGGAGACACATCTTCAGTATTAAAACTATGTAGGAATACTCCCTATCCCTTGAGAAGTTAATATAAATTGTCTAGAAATACGTTTCAAAGATTTAAGTACTTCAGCACCAAATCAGCAAAATGTTTAAACACATGCTTATTTTTTCAAGCTTTTGACAAGTCCTCAATGAATCCCGTGACTACTGATGTATATGAAATTAAGAATACACATGTACTTGCTGAAAAGCAGGCAGAACACTCAGCATCCTATGATCACTGCTCAGTTTAGAAGACAAAATCCTGCACAATTTGATGTGACATTTTGGTAAGAAGAAGCATTGACACAGTTAATGCCATCTAGTAAGTCAGAGAATTGGTAGCTGGATTCCTCTCTGGTGGCTGAGTACTTGATAGACATGGCAGAGAGCATCTGGGTAGTATCTACATCCTTTCTTAATAAACTGTAGTTTGCATGAATAATCAGGAAACAGTTTTTCTGGGGTTATATAATTCTATTAATCATCCCTACTGCTCAGTTTTCCAGGGATCTGGCTTACATGCTGGAGCTGCCAAATAATCCTGGATACAGATGAGTAGACCATGGGCATTTATAAATGGAGAAAACTTTGTAGATAGACTTGGTCTAGAAAGCACTATTCATTCTGCACACAAAGATTATCTTGCTTATGTCCAAAGACTACTTCAGCTAAACCATCATTAACTTTTATAAATAGCCCACTTGGAAGATGTTAACAGGAGACAAAGCCTGCACACAAAGTCACATTCCCATTAGAGATAAAGCCAACTCCTTGACCTCCTGAGCATATTCACGTTCATTTCCATCTTTTCCACAACCAGAGCCTTGTAGAATTCCTTGTCAGTAAGATTACCAGCAACTGTGTAACAAATGGTAGCAGCAACCAGGGTTCTACTACCTGTCTTTCATTTGCAGAAATCCAAAGCACTCTTCTAAAATACAATGCAAGGCATGAATATTTTTCAGTTATTTTGGTTGTAACAATATTTTTTACAACCTTGTGCTGGCTTTGGCTGGAGTAGAATTAATTTCCTTCACAGTGGCTGGTATGGGGCTGTGTTTTGGATTTGTGCTGAACACAGGGTTGATAATGCAGAGATGTTTTTGTTATTGCTGAGCAGGGCTCACACAGAGCCAAGGCATTTTCTGCTTTCCACGCTGCCATGGTGGTGAGGGAGCTGGGGGTGCAGGGGAGGAGACACAGCTGGCACAGGTGACCCCAGCTGACCAAAGGGATATTCCACACCCCATGTGTGTGGAATCATCAGTGCATAAAGTGGGAGGAAGAAGGAGAAAAGGGGAGGTTGGAGGGATGTCCTGTGTCTTCCCAAGTGACTGTCACACGTGGTGGGGCCATGCTCTCCTGGAGGTGGCTGAGCACCACCCGTGGGAAGCAATGAATTAACCCCTTTGCTTGTGTGTGGGGCTTTTACTTTCCCTATTAAACTATCTTTATCTCAACCCATGAGTTTTTCAGTTTACCCTTGTGATTCTCTCCCAGTCCTGCTGGTGGAGAGCAAGTGAGTGACTGTGGGGCTTGGTGTCTGCCAGGGTTAAACCATGACACACATCTAAGGTAACTGAGCTAAGAAGAGTTCAAACTACAGTAAACCTTTATAGGGATTTTACAAAAGCAAATCTATTTTCCCCTGCCAACAGAGTCACAGAAAGTATACACACATCCACTCTGACCTTGTCTTGGCATTCATGTCTTTCCAGGAACATTTTATGCAGACACAGCATAATACTGGAAAAACTTTTGTTTACAAAACTTGACCCCACAATGCTAACTGAAATAAGATGCCAAAATAAAACATACCCCACTTCACTCTGTTAACGATTTCTCTGTTACCCACTCATTGCACATTTGAAAAGTTTATTCACACTGCATATTTATCAGTGTGCTTCATCTCTCAAATGAATACTCAAATTAGGGATTCCTTTTTTTCTTCTTCCAAGAAGCCATTGACTTCAAACTTCCATGAAGACAAGCAATCTAAAACTTATAAACTGCAAACTGCAATTTTGTTCTGTGTCAAAAGGAAGACATTTTACGATAGAACACTGAATTCTCTGAGCTGATCAAGTTATTACCTTGTTATTTTTGCCTAAGGAACCGAGAGAAATATGTGAATTTCAGGTGTCTAATTTAACATCTAATTGAAATCTTTTTGAGAGCTCTCTGGGAATTGGCTCCTGCTCTATTAGAAAACTGCCAGTTTGCTTAAGATTGCTTCTGTGATTTACTCTCTGAAGAAAAAAATCACTTTCACTTACAGTTCCTGCATATCCAAATTAAAGGAAGGAAAGAATGTAAGATTCCTATTAACTGAAATATTTCGCTAGAGGTTGTTTTACCAAGTAATATTGTAAATAAAATACCTTGAAGCTGAAATTTTCAGAAGTCTATTAATAATTGGCAACTCAGTTCTTTCATTAATCTGTGAGGAGTTAAACTTAGCTGAACAGTTTGTCTCTGTCCTTCTAAAACTTGTATTTCTATGTAATTATGGCACTCTATGATTCACTTGTTCAAATTATGTAAAGCTTGCACATACACTCACCAGTGATTTTATTGCATGCTCAAGGGAAAACTTACTAGTTCACTAACAATAAATAAAAAAAAAAGAAGTGGGGGGAAGGCATATATGCTATGATCTCATATAAGCCTGGAGTACCTGGGAGAAAAAAAGTTTATTTGAGCTTGGGGCACTGGACTAGAAGTCAATGAATCTTGGCCAATTTTCCACTTCTGCTTCATCATTCTGGACAAGTCATTCAATCTCTGTGTCTTTACTGGCCTCTGAGAAGACATAACTCTTCCATCTTCTTTGACTTAGTCAATCCTGTCTTTAAGTTCTTCTGTGCTCCTGTTGCATTTATGCATATAGCACGTAGCAGAAACAAACCTCAGCTGAGGCCGAGCAGTAAAACTTTAACCAATGGAACTCAGTGGAAGTTGTATTTTAGAGGATAAATGCTGCCATGCCACAGATTAAGATAAAATGAGAGACATGCTAAGGACTTTTTTGAATGCTCAAACTACAGACAAATAAAGGAGAATAGAAGGGCAGATTTCTTCTTTCTTAATCCCAGCCTTACAAAAATTAGGTTTCTAGACTAAGGTAGGCAATTAGCCAAAAATAGCCCAGGCCAAGCTATTCCAAGTGGATGGAAATATATTACATTTTGCAACAAATTCCTACAGCAAGTGGGATTAATCACTTTCTGCAGTTGCTTATTTGTGCCTCTTGGTGACTGGAGGACTAAAACTACATTTAATACTGAAGTTAGGTGAGATGAATACCACTTTGAATGCATGATTGTAGCAAGTGGATGAAAATTATGCAACTGCATTCATGTGTACCCAGAAAAGGAAGAAAGAATTAATTAAGACACAAGGAAACGGGAATTAAGACATACAAATACATAAAGATATTAATAAAAATCCATATCTTACATGGAAAAATATATTAAGTAGAAATAAAGGCGAAAATAAATTTCTGGGTAGGGGAGGGAAATGTTCTGTGCTGATGTACTTCAAAGACATAATGAATGCTGGTTCCATTTGCAGTGGCCTGTGGGAGGTCATGTATGCTTCACTGTTGATACTGAAATCCTGAAATACATTTATGTCTAAAGGGAGGAAAGAAAGATGAAGCAACACTGGTGGACAACACAAATAATTTGCTGTGTCATTCACTAAGCCACTTCCGAACACCTTTTGACAGAAAAACATTTTCAGGGAGACAAGATGTTCTTTAACAATTATCCAGGTTATAAACTGGGTCTTAGCAGAGCTTCTTTTTTTAAACTTTCCCTAGCAATATGTTGAGAGATACACAATTTGCCCTAAAGTGCCTCACAAGTGTTTCCATAGCATAGACATTTCTCATCCGGCTATTTTTCATACAGAATGGTGTTCCATTCTCTAAGAAAACCAATTAGGCAGCCACATTATGTTGCCCTTCCCTAACAGATTTGTTTTGATGGACAGGGAACAGTCTCATTTTAAAGCAGAGATGTCTCCAGGGAAAATCTTTTTTCTCTTTCTAAACTAGTCCTGCCATAAGCAATGCAAGACTTAATTTTCAAGGCAATGACAATTTGACACTGAGGGACTTTAAAATGGACCTGCTCACTCTTGAAGGTTCTAAAAATCAGGCCACAGTTATACTATCTAAATGAAGGCAAAAATATGTTTATAATTTAGGGGAAAGGCTGCCTTCATTTTAAGTAGCCTGGCACCAACCAAATGGTTGTGGAAATTGTCTTTCTTCTTGAAAAATGCAGCAACTCATAGCCAATGTAATAATACTCAGTTTCTTTCATAACCCAAATTTCCCTCAAATGGAAAAGAATTTTGCATGCAGTCGGATCTTTATCTATTTTTCATGAACTATAGTTTAAAAAATCATATGCAGTCCTTTATGAACACTGCAGGCTGCTACAACCCTCCTTCTTCTCTACAGAAGTTATGAAATAAGAAAGTTATAAAGCCTCATTCTAGTTTTTTGGGTGTTATTTTGTGTCCAATGGATATATCTAAAAGCAAAACCTTGAATTATGTCAATCCTTAGGGAAAAGAGTGAGTATTTTTATTCACAGAATGGTAGGTATTAAAGCTTGAAAGGTCATTTTAGAACATCTACTTTTTCCCAAAGCAGACTTGTTCCTTATAGTAAAGAGTTTATTGCAAGGAACTAAACACAACTGAGCCCAGGAAAGGAGGCACCATATGCAGTGCTATAACACCAAACCTTCATTGGTCACGCGTCATTTATAAACTTGATTTAAGCCTCATGGGAGCATCAATAAGCATATGAAGCTATCAAAACTGGCCCACTTTAGCTGGAAGCTAACTTCAGCTTCTATTGCAATGATCAGGCAGGGGAAAAGAGCAGTGAGGAATTCTCTGCAATAGAAACACCCCCAAAGTTAATGCTCACGCTGACTGTTTGGATAGGAAGCTTAATGACTTAAAATAAGCCTGTGAGCAATCCACACCTTCTGTTGCAGTTTGAGAAGAACTGAATTTCTGAAGGAAGACAGCAATTCTAAATTAAAGTCTGCACTGACTGTGTCTGATTAAAAGGCTCAGAGGCCATAAAGCAAACCTCTCCACACCAGACCCTGACAATGCAGTTTCTCAGCAGCATCTTGCTACTAGTCATTTCCAAGTCACCAGATCTTAATTCTGACCACAATACATTCTAAAATCTCTTTTTTTTTAAGTGTCATGTTAAAGGGACCATTCCCTACCTCCCTGCTGCAAAAAATGGCTCCTATATTAAGCCAATCAGTATGCCACAAGATCATGAGATCACTGGAAAATTAAATGGTCCATCATTCTACACAAGCAAGGGTAGCTAAAAGGCTTAGAGGGCAAAGGCTTACTTGAATATTCTGTGAGTTACACAAATTAAATATTAAAAAGCCCACATACCACTTGAAGTATTGAAGTGCACATGTTGAAAATGTAAGATTATATAGCAGCAGTGTGCAAGATAAAATAGTGTTTATTTCAATTCTTAACATATTTAAGAATTCATTATTCATTTAAAAATTAATATGCCTTTTTAACTCACTGCAGTTTCACATACTACATCTACATCCCTCTGTTCTTGTGGAAATAACAGTAGAAGCCAACAGGAAAAATAAAAATACCCCAAACCCCCAAAGTCTGAATGAATACATCTGACCTCATACCTCTTGGGCTTTGCTGTCTGACGGCTGGGGAACTGACCAGGCTCTGAACTTCGGCTGAATAGGCTTGTCAAAGAAGGGTGTACAGCAACTCACTGTCTCTTCCACCTCTCCAGGAAGAACTAATGACCCTGCTGAATAAAAAGGAGTCAACATTAACCTTCCATTTGATGCATAAATTAGCCAAATCCTGCTAAAATCCTTTAGTGCTCAGACATGGGCAGTAGCTTGTTAGTCAGTGTGTGATGCAGTTATTGTTGCATAAGCTATCATTAAAACAGAGCCATGCAGTCCTGAGCTAAAATCTAGGTAGTAATACTGAACTAAGGAAAAATCAAACTTGTCTGAAAACAGAGAGGTAGCTCTTCTTTCCTATGGGTGCTGAATTAAAATCTGGATGCAGATGCTCTGAAACTCAGAGAGCACCTGGTATTACATTCCTTTCTTTCAGAGCAAAGATGAAGGTCCTCAGCAGAGACATCTGCAGTAGAAGTTATAAAACACCTTGTCTGCCACTGATGAGCTGAGCAGGGTCATTCATTTCTCTTTAGCTAGAGCTTCACCACCTGTACATTGGGCATAAAGAATCATTGTAAAGCATCTTAGTATGATTCTCACAGAACATTAAGTAAAAATACCTGGTAGAACTACTAATATTCCCCACTGCAGTGCCAGATGACTCTCTTGTCTAAGGGCATTTCACAGATGTTTGTTTCTACCTGAGCTTTCCAAAAGAGGAACTTGAGAGGACTTCCCCCTATCTGGGATGGAGTGACATGTAACCTTTCCATACAGGCAGGATTTGTTCCACAGTTCACAAATAAACAGCTTTTCTGAATCACTTTTCTTTTGCAAATTTCAGCAAAACATTCATACCAGGACCAGTGGGTTTGCATTCTGTGACAGATCAGAAGGATATGCCTTAGGTTTAGAAATATCTTCTAACATGAATCAATCTCAGCTCTGCCACAGCACAGATGTGTCCATCATGTCTCAGTAATGTTTTTATGAAAGAACTTAAGGGGACCATATGTCTTGCAATTTAGTCAAAGGATTATGTAAATCTACCTACTATTTTTTCAGCTGATACACAAGTTTCTTTACAGTTTTATACTACATTTACATTTATCTTGTAATCTCAGAATAAATTTTCAAAGCACTGCTTAAATGTTACTTAATGGAAGCAACAAGAGAGCACACAGATCCAGGGTGAAACAGATGAAGTGTCTACTTATCTCTACCTGCACAATTTTACCACAGTAGTGGAGTTCCAGACCTCTCATACCCCTGTGAACCTGCATTTGGAAATAAAGATTTCCTAGGTCTCCATAAAAAATCCATGATCAAATTCTTCATTTAGTTTTCTTGTGGGAATAGAGTACTATTTAAAAGCCAGCAGGGCTTCGAATTGGAAAGTAGAATTGGAAAGTAGAATGTTCTTTTAGAAAGAGTTGCATTAATTCCCTTGGGTATTTCATTTCTGGATTTTTGTCTCTTGTTTCATGATAAGTGAGTTTGTTTTCATCCCTATTCTTTCAGTTGCTTATGTCTATCTCCAGCCATGTCAGTGCTTTCAGTCCTTGTTCTCAGCATAGCATCTGTTCTGATTCTGCACCAGTAATAGGAGAAAACTTTCTGAAAAGGACAGCACAGTCCACAGGTATCTAGGCTATGTCTACACATGCTCTGCAGCTGCTTTTTTCATCATTTGGGTCAAAAGTATTTATAGGACAGAAGGAAGATGTGAATGCTCATTTAAAGACAATGGCATCTTCCACTATTGTTTCAAACTTGCAACCTAGCTGTATACCCTTACTAAAGTAAGGGAAGTCTGGACACCAGGAGGTTTTTATCACCTACTGATATAAACACTGATTATTTCTGCACTAAGAGCTTCTCTCCCTCAACAGACCAATCTGCAGAGAGAAGATGAGGAGGAAGCACTGTTATACAACAGCCTGGCAATGGCTCAGAAAGGTAACTCTTTAAGAATTGGGACAACAGAAGGAAATTTATTTTTGCTTTTAGCAAGAAGTGCTTGTCATACTCAGAATGTCAGTTCCACTTTTTAAGGCTTGTTAGTAATGCAAACAATGTTTCAATTTCCCTTCAATCACCCTGTAAGAATGTAATCAACCTTTGTTTGCCAGTAGACATGCCAGAAATGAGCTTTGTCTCTCTCTATCCTGGCTGTGTGACAGCATATGAAAGTCTAATTGGTAAACGCTGCTTTCCCTGATAATGTTTAATAAAGAAACCCCTTCAGAGAGGAAAAATTAGAGAGTTTTGACAGTCGTCCTTCTCAGTGGGAGCACCCAAAGGAACTCCAGGCCATTGTAAGTTCTAGCCAGTACCTCACAGCTTGTTTAAGCTGCTGCTACAGCACTACTGGATGATGATCCTAATTAAGCTGCTAATTATGTTCTCTGTGGAGGTGATTAATTAGCAACAGGAAAACCTTGGATACTGCCAACAGCACCATATATAGAGATAGCTGAACAGGCAGTGATACCAAAAAAACTGAGAAGACATTTTGAAATGCACCTCTCATAACATGAAGAATCAACTCCCTGGATGATATGGCTGACAATTTTACTGAAGTCCAGCATAATTTAATAACAGCATATTTGGAAAGTGAACAATAACCCTCCCTACCACATCCCAGAAAGTGATTACTAAATCTGTCAACACTGCTGAATTGGGAGTTTTTTGCTCATTCTGTACCATAGACATCAATTGTGAGTATAGAAAAAAAATAAACTACTGGCACAAGTCTGCTTTTAACTTTCAAGAGTGAGGAAGTTCAAAGTTTTGTCTATAACTTTACTGTAGCCAAATGATGCCCAGCTATATATACACTGACAGCTATATATACACTGACACAGGTTTTACCACTTTCAGACACTACATTTCACAAAAATGCTGTTGATGGGGAGTTGAGAAGAGAGTGATAACAAAAAAAGCTTAAAAGCTAAATTTTGCAGTCTCCTCTAATTCTCATGCTTCAGGCTGTTAGTCCCAAAGAGCTGCCTAGTGTGAAATCATCTCAAGGCAGTGTTAAATGGATTGCAGAGACTGGAGAAGAAAAACAAGAAAGGGATTCACCAGCTGGGGGGGAGCCCTATACTTTAAAAAATCCACCTCATTTAACTCTGAAACCTCCTTCTCAACAAGATTTTTCTGGATGTAAGGATAGCCTCAAAATATAAATGGAGAGGCCACAGATTATGAAAAATAACAGATGTTGATATAATTTGCCAAAAAATTATTGAAATAATCAATAGTTATGCTTGGCCTCAGCTTCAAAGTAACTGACTCAATCAGGTTCTGCTCAGTGTTACAGACAACTGGGACCTTGAAAAGACAAGTTTGAAGCACTTCAGTGCTCCAAGCTGGATTAGGATGAGACAATTATACCTTGCCTATGAAGCATCACCCACACATTTAATTAGTCCTGTTTTAATTTTCTCTTGCATTTAAACAATAGCACTCAAAATGTCCAGATATTCTTTAACATGTTTGGTACTTTATTCAAATATTACCTATTATTACCAAGATATCCCCCAAACTCTGCATCAAGAAATTTGTAAGCAGTCCTGGAAAGTCCTGTTGCCAAAACATAGGCAGCATCCATCCATCCCTGGAGAAAGCCTGATCATCTCTATTGCTGCCTTAAGCTCCTTACAGTTAGAGATTAAATTCAGGGAGAAAGAGTGATTACAGTACACCGTGCCCATGCTGTCTCTACACGATGCATTAAGGCTGTGGTTTAGGGCAGCAATTTCACTTTGCCAATCATGGTTTATGGTGCCAAAGTCCCACAATGCCAAGCATTGCCCCTGTTTCAAGCTTTCAGCCCAGTGCTGCCAAACAAAAGCAGCTACAATGAATTTGCATACTGGCCAAATCTGTGGGCTGCTTTTCCTACTCCTAAGAAGCAGTCCCATTCATTCACACTTTAAAGGACACTGAACTTTGCCAGCTAAATTGGTAAAAAAACAAAAAAAACCAAAAAAACTTCACTAGAATGACTCTTCCAGGACATCTGCCAAACAGCACTGGTTAGATGGGATGTTTTAACACCTATTTTCTATCGTGCTTCTCATACAGTCAGCTTTAAGCCAGTTGCCCTTAAGTGCGAATATTTACTGTATTAATGTACAGTTGCTAACTCAGCTAACTGATCTGCCCTTTAAAGCTAAGTGAAGCACAGAGATATTGAACTGCTGCCAATAACAAGGAGAGATAAAGGCCTGTTGCAATTACTAGCAAGGTATGGTATTTTTTACTGGGTAAAACAAGCTATGATATTTTTATGATATGATATTTCTATGATATTTTTAAGCTTGTTTTGACAATATGAAGTCTTAAATCAATCATTTGTTCTGATATAAGGTGGCAGCATTTAAAAAGGTCAATAACAGAATGTCTAATTTACCTCACAATTTACCTCATTTATAAACTAACTGTAATTCTACAGAATTAATCTTTCATTAAGGTATTCGCTAGTGATATTATTCTAGATTACCTTAACATTACAAGCAATAGAAGGGACATAATTTTATATTTTAAATTGCATTTTGTTGCTATGGTTTCTACAGGACTAAGATTTTACCTCTCTTACTATGAAGCTATTGAGTGGATTTTGACGTGTAAGACAGCTATCAAACCATAAGTGCTATTTTCTGCACTTAGGAGTCAAGGAGAAATTTTTTAGCCTGACTCAACAACTATCTTCAAAAACCAGGGTTTCCCAGGTATAAATTTGGATGTTGTTCACTTTCCTTGCAGCATTTAGAAGGAACAATTAATTTCTGGTTGGCAGTGTTTCAATGTTATAAAATACAATCTAAAAACCTAATGTTAGTGAGCATTGTTGATACAGTCTCAGTCTTCACTGAGGCATTCTGCCTGAAATGAAACGTGTTTTACCAGGGTTTTCCATATGTGTGTGATTAACATTTACCCTTGGACACACACAAATACACAGAAATAACCCAAAAGATGGAGAAAGGCAAGGTCTGTCACACACTAAGTTTCAGCAGAGCTCTTCTTCCTCACTGTTCTGCTTGGTATTTTAGCATTGGGCTTAATTCTCATCAACCACTTTGTGGCCTGTTTGGAACTACAGATATCTAACAATACTTTAACTGGCTATAGGCATTTCTCCTTTCATTATAACACAAGTGAAATGTGGGTTTGTGCTTCCACCAGTAAACTCCAGGGCCTTTTTAATAGATAATGCCAGAATTTAAGACATAAACATAGAACAATGCTCTACAAAGGGAAAAATGGGCACATATGAACACTGTACTCAAAAAAAATCTTTGACATTTGATCTGGAACTGCTGTTTTACTCCCTCCTTTCTGAAAGGTTGGAGAAAGAATATTTGCTGTGAACCTGACTTACACTGGTTTATTATTTTCTTGTGAGATACTGGAAGTCTCTAAGCCCTCAGACTTCGCAGGAATTCAGGACACACAGAAAGGAAAAACTAATCAAAACTTCACTGTTAGAGTGGAGAGATCAATCAAGTGGCAATAGCTAAGAAACCAAGCATCAAAGCCCTGCAGCTTCGTCTGTGACCTCAGGCAAATCCCTTAATCTGTGTGCCCTGGTTTCCCTGTACAGTCACAGGTATAGATGAGGAAAATGAATTTAAACACTAAAAGGTTGTGACTTCTATCTGTAAAGACCAAAGAAGGACCTATGATAGACAACTAACTATAGACATTAGCATTCCATTTACTTTTTGGAGGTGGGAGAGTTAAAATTATTATAGACATACAGAAGAGTTCAACACAACTCAAAATGCTCCTAATTGGAATTTTTAAAGAAGTTCACTGTGAATTCAGAATTAGTCTAATCTTTTATAAGCCCAGGATGATATTGTTTTAATAGGTAGGGACAGCATTTTCATTAAATATTTCCACTTTACAGCACTGTCTCTTAGCACCCACATTACTTTACAAAAAAAACTTTTGTAATGACTGTAATTTCAATACAAAATAGAAATGTCTGAATATGGGGAGATGTTGCTAACAAGAAGCACTCTGCACTTCTAGACAAGCTTGAAAAAAAAAAAAACTGCACCAGGACAAAGTACAATAAATATTCCTCTTAATTTATTATTTCATTACCTCTTAGAGTGGGGAAATTAGTACTTCAGTTTGGGGAACTGGGGCAATGTGGGGAATTTTCCAGCAATAGAAGAACTGAGCAAGATCATCTCTTTTAGGGGAGAAGCAGTTCTTTAATCAATGTTCACACACTTGCATTCAAAGACAGAAAACAATGATGAATACGAAGGGGGGAAGCCTACCACTGCATGTCTCTTCATCTGTGTCTACATCTTCCAAGTGTAAGTACTTGTCCACCTGCCATGAAAACCCAAATCAGAAAATAGATAATAATATATCAATTCTATTCCTTATAGTACAATCTAGAGCAAAGCAAAAATGCATTAAATTGTCTACTTCATCTTCTCCATTTCCCCCTGTGTTTTTCCAAGAAAGCATATGAGTTTTCTTTGAAATGTGTAATCCAAAGGAAGCAGTTTTAGGTATAGTCAAAGATTTACTGCCAAAATTGCCACGTAACTTAAGTGATGGAAAGGAAGCTCAAGCTGTACAGTAAGTTTCTCAGGAACTTAGTGGGAAGATGGAGAAGTAAAATATTATCATAGGAAAATGATGCATGATAAGTTACTATGCAATTTTGCAAGCTCATTTCATATGACACAAAGAGAATACATGCTGTAGGCAAACTAGAGCTTGATCCTTCTGTTTTGACACTAATGGTAAATTGATTAGGAAAAAAAAAAACCCTAAGAATTATTACATTTCTAGTATTTCACCTGGGGCTTTACTCTACTGTTTTCTCAGGCTAATGTCCCTTGAACAATCTAAACTATTTAAAACATACCCAAAGACAAGACATTTCTCATTTCAGCTACCACTCTAAATAGATGCACAGGGTGAGAATGAAAGGTTTTTCCCAGCCTATCTGCTGGGAATAGTGTTACCATGGAGGATTGACTACACACCCTGGATTTTCTTCTGTGTTTCCATGAAGTAATTAAAGATGCTCCCAGATAATTTTTTCCAACATGGTTTGAAACAGTCTCGAGACTTACATAACCTTTACACTTTAAAAGTACATACTAACATCAGAAAAAATTTTGGACTGGTCTCATTCTTCTTTCCCACAGATGGGAAATACATCAGTAAATTGCAAGTAATTTGTAAATTAATACATGAAAAATCAGTCATGTTCTGCTCATAATCCCCATTTTGAAGAAAACCTCACCTTCACTTTTTCAGACAGACTGAGATTATTTCCATCAGAGACACCAGCTGTTGAGCACTCAGTCCTCACTGCCTGTAGATAGATAGGCAGAAATACTTACATGCATGAAACAGAATCAAAATCACAACCAAAGCTCCTACTGATTTATACATAGTTCACAGAATCACAGAATAGGTAAGGTTGGAAGGCACCACTGCAGGTCACCTTGAATAAGAAGGCTCCCCTAGAACACATTACTCAGCTTTATAGATGTTGTATATAAAAACTTATAAAAAGTGAATGGAATGCTCCTGAAAATAGAACAGGTACAGGTAATTCTCTGAAAACCTACACAGGACCAGACTGAATCAAATGGAACAACAGTGCAAGTAATCATAGCATGCCTAAAAAGCAGCATTTAGAACAGTAGCACTGTTTTCAATAGCACTGTTTTCCCCATTCTCCTTTCTCAGGGCAGGCTTAAAGGTTACAGTGGTCAACTTAATGTACTATGGCCTCTTCCTGCTACTACACTGCAATTTTTCTGCTGCATTCTACTAGTATTGTATTTGTTTCTTAAACTGCTAATGTGACAAAAATGTGCAGGCATGTCTTAACCTTTTTCTTTTTTAGAAACAAAAACATACATGAAGTTTTATGGAAGTTCCATTACATAAAGGATAACAGAAGTTGTACATTGCTTTATGTGGCAGAAAGACAATTCAATGTGGCTAAAGTAAGAGACACAGAGACAAATTATACCAATGAGGAACCAATACTTCTTATGAAAAAAATGGCAAAAAAAATATTGTCATTATTATTACACAATCAACTGACAGAACATAATTGTTTTAAAAGCCTTGCTTGATTCTACTTCAAAGACGTGTCCTTGCAAGGAGGAAAGTGGCAGCTTCTGCTCTGAGGCCTGGCAGGCCCATCATTTGAAAGCACTTTAGTGTGTTACTCAATAGACACAAAAGGACCTAGTACTTCTTTTTTAATAAAATTTAATGAAGGGCAATTTTGAGATTCTTACAGACTAGATCACAGCCTAATTATTTGTTATTAAGGCAGGAAGGCAGAAGTTCTTAGCAAGTTGACTCCGATTTCCATCTCCCTCCCTTCCAGATGATGTCTGTTGTTTTCTTGTCCCTGCACATTAAATCCCTAATCCCTTATGTTTCAGAAGATCAAAAATGCCCCTGGCCTGCCTACTGTTTACTTCAGGCAGTAACTTCAGGCAGTAACATGGCAGTAACACAGCAGTAACACAGAACTCTGTTCTTCCTAAAACCTACAAGAAACAAAATGAATCTGTCCATGCTAGTGGCATCCATACTCTCAGGATTTTCTTTTCCTTTTTGCCAACCTCTACCACAAGCTGCAGTCTCCAGTGAAAGAATTACTTAGCTCATTGCAGGGTTCCTTATTTGTTAGTCAGATTATGGCAGCTCTTCAGCAGGGCAAATGCCACTGCCAAACACGATCTCTGCAGGTGCCTCTCTAAGCATTTAACACTTAGGTAGTATTTTAAATATTTGCCTCACATAGGATAAATACCACTAGCCTCTAACATTTGGACAGTGTATCTCTCCATATTTTCATCTGTTTAAATGTGGTGCTTGTCCACATGGACAAATGTTAACTCATTACCTCATTCTCATTTGGCATCCGTGGTGGAAATGACACCCACATTTCTTTGCTTCTTTCAGGTGAGCCATCCTGTTTATTTCTGTTTGGTAATTCAGAAGTAGAACATTTTTTTCTTAAGGAGTCCACTTTACTTTCCTGAATTGTCTTTCCCTCTTTCTCTGCAAGCAGAATCACACCAGATCAGATAACATAATACATTATCCAAGAAAAAGAAAAGTATGTGTTTAATTACATTTAATAGTGACTTTTTTACACATTCACTTTTCCTCTCATGAAAGCTTCCATGTATTTAAAGTATAAAATAAAACTTCAGCATAAAACCTTACCAGACTTTACCATAAAACTGAATATGCAGTTTGAACTTCAATTGCACAGAGTCCTACCTATTCCTCAATACTGAAGAATTCATTATCACAAAAGCCTATGCAAGATACAGAAAACTTCATAAAATCAACCAAGAATATAAATACCCCAAAAAGCAAGACAGTAAGGTTACACCTTACTGCATCTAGAAGCTGACTGCTGTGTGCATGGAAGTATAGATTTCCAAACCCACACTGAATAGCTGGGTTTTTTCCCTTCAACCTGGCAAAAAATAAAGAAATCACAGCCAAAATAAAAATGCAGTACTTTTTATTTTAAAAGTCCCATTATCAAATAAGGAGCAGTTATAGGTCAATCAATTAAAATGAACTTCGCACCGCATGTTCCTAATGAAAAATAAATGTTCATTTAATTAAGATTTTTGGGTTTAGTTTGAAAAATTTACTTTGCAACAATAAGAAACACTGCACTGCATTTCTAAAGCATAATTATATATTATAAGCATTGAAGTAACTCTTGTGGAGAGTTTTAATGATGCCTTTGGGGTTGCTACATTGAGCCATACAGTAAAGAATTATTAATCCCCTGGGACAGCTCTGTGCTGCAGTTACTGTGACACGCAGTAAGGGCTGCCAGCCTGGGCATAACCTGAAGTCCACACTTACAAGAGTTAGGGTTCATAGAAAGCAAACTGCAGAGCAATCTAGTAAACAGGTTTCAATGTTTATTGAAATAACAGATGGATCCCGTGAATAATTCCTAAATCCCAGGTCTCTGTAACATCTTGCTTCTCCCTGCTTCTTTTGCAAGAACTTTCCTAAAACAGTATTTGGATACAGCAGTACATATGAGCCATCACGTTTTCCAACACACTCTCTTTTTAAGCCATGGAAATGTAGCAGTATTAGACATGAAACTCTTTTAAATTCTTGACTTGTAAAATGGTCACCCACTATTTGAAGATAATTTTACTATCACCCTACTTTACACGAAGAACTAGATGGCTAGCTAAAAAAACTTCCTTCTTTTTTTTACTTTAGCAGTAAAACAGGATGGGCTTCCTGTTTTATCCTAAGAACTTGCCATTTTTATCTTAAAGACTGACAAGCCACAAAAGAATATTAATGTATTTTGGGGCAAATGTGTACTGGCAAATAATGCAGCTGAACATCTGCAGACCAGCGGAGTACCAACAGAGCCTGAGGAGCAACCCAGGGTTCTCCCTGTGCACACCAGGAGCATTTCTGTAAGAGAAGTGATAAAAAGATTCTGGAAGCCATACACTTTTCTCACCAGACCAACAGAGAGACAAAAGAAATCATCACTGGAAAGATCAGAAGCACAATTCATAGAGCCAACAGACTCAGAGTAAACATGACATTCCTGCACTAGCCCATGCTTTTCTTGCATACCACTGTGGTCATTCTTCTGGGCTATAAATCGGATCATCCTTCTCAAAAATACAGGCTCTGAGTTCTCCAGAGAAAATACCACTTTTAGCATCAAAAGACCTATGACACATAGTTGGGCAGTTATAATTAGGCACACATATGAGCTGACAAACTTGCTTTACTAGGTTATATATTTTCTGGACACCTGAGCTATTGTCACAGCTAGAAAGATTAAATTAGCTAGTAAGAAATCAAGTGCATTCAGAGTATTTATGTGCCATTTACCAACCCCAGAATACAGCTTAGAAGCACTATCCCTTTTCCTAAGAGATCAGTCATGAACTCTTAACGGAAACCTTTTTCTGGTTAAGACCATTGCAAAGTTACAGGGTTAGAGAATATTAAACAATACATTTGATGAAACATTCAGCATTGCAATGTGATACTAGATTCATGACTGCTTGTGAAGAAAAATTCAGAAGAAAAACTCTAAGCAACCCAAAGCAGTTGTTAAATGCAATTCTGTGCACAGAGCATCTACTATGCAACCATGTGCATAATGAGGCAATGCCATATAAATTAAAGGGGGGCAGGTGATTTAAACATATGTTGCCAGCCTGGAGCCCAGTCCCTCAGGACCAGTAAGAGCCAACTTCAGCTGCTCAAAGCAATTCCTGATACCTACAGCCTCCCAATGCATGCACCACATAACTGGCCCCTTTGAAGCAGTCACTGTAATAACTTAAAAAATATTATTTAAAAAGCCACACAAAAGTTGTTTTGAAGTTAAAGAAACTACAATCTGAAGACAAGCATCAGAGGTGTATTTCTTTGATAGTGTTCTGAATTTCAACCATTTCTGTTCTTACTTTTTGAAGAGAAGGGGAAGAAGGAAGGATGGCATTCAAGCCAGCAAGAGGATCACTCTGCCTTTCCCCTGACTAAGTGATAATTGACTCATTATTCACAGTCACAGCTCTCAACCTGCCAAGATCCTGTTGTAGAACACTGGCCTTCACAATATGTGATAAAAATCAAAAATAAGGGATACGAACACAACAAAATGTAGCAGAGGAAGAAAGTTGAAATGATACAAAGATTCACATATTTATTCTGCAGACAGATTCTGTCTCACTTTTTAGTCATTTCACTGTCAGTATCTTAAAAATGAAATAACAAGCCAACTTAGATCTCTAGAAAAGTACATCTCAGTCTCTCAAGAGCAGTATCCATCAAAATTGTGTGTCACTATGAGTATGGTGCAGACTTCAGAAACATGTTTCAATCAAAAAGGATATCCAACTTGACAAATTTTTTCTCTCCTGCTATCTATCCTCTATATTGCCTAAAATTCTCTTTGTCTTCCAATTTGGACAGGAATTTTTTGAAAATATCTAGTGATTACCCACATATTTCAAAGAATAATGGAGTCACTTATCACAAAACCAGAGAAGAGAGCAGCTACCTGTATTATCAGGAAAAACTTACTGTCAGTGAAATCTCTCAGATGACATAGTAGCCTCGGAAGAATGATAAAATTCTCATGGTCTGAAGCATTTCAAAGCCAGACCAGACAGAGCAATCAATAACATACTACAGAATACACTGGACAAACCAATTCAAACTAACAGGTACTTCCCACTTTTTTCAATTGGATTAATTAATTTCAAAAACAAAAACTTGTTGAGATTTAGAAACAGGCCCCTTTAGCTATAAAACAGCAACAACAACAACAAAAAACTCATACAGCAAAGCTACCATTTTAGTTCCAATTTATTTTTTTGTCCTCAAATCCTGGACTGAGGGCCAGCAGAAGGCCTACAAATTCCTTAAATCTCTTCTAAGTTATGCTTTGATGGAAAACCTGGAATTCAAATATTACAGTGACTTTCTGCAGAACTCCTGAACAAAAAAAACAAAAAAAAAATTTACTCACAGTACTATAATAACTGTCTTGAGCAGAGATAACAAATACAAATGTCATGTTCATTCACTTTCTCCATTCTTCAAACACATCAGCAAACATTTTAAAACAAGAAAAAAAGGCTGTCACTGAAATTTTTCCATAAAATACCACTTTGACATGTTCACAAGGTGGTAACAGGCTCTAGAACTACCTGTATTTAACTACTTGTAACCATGCAAACCTTTGTACAGCACTGCATTCGTTTACCCTTAATTACAAGCTGTAAGAGGAAAAGAAATTTCAAGGCTAAAAATCCAGTTTGCTGAGAAGATAATTTTTAGAACCTTTTCTTAATTTTTGTTAACTCAATCAAAGCAGCTCCCACATTTTCTGCAGTAACCCTATGAGACAGTAACCCTACCAAAATGTGTAGCCTTCCTATGCTTGTATATTGTCCTGCTGGGAATAGAACATAGTGCTGTAAAGTTACTTAGCTTAAAAAAGCTATTCTGATTTATGTTAACCAGATACCTTTCTGTTTCCATGGATTTTATGTATAAATTGCTGTATATCAGTGCAGTTTGACTGACTTTTCAATAGAAGAATTATCCCATATAGTATGTACCTGGAAGATTTCAGTACTTGAGTCCTACATGCCTGTCTAAAATTAAGAGCAATTCAGGTGTAATTCAGGCACCTAAATTTCATCATGTAGTCCTGCTTTAGGAGTCTAAGGGCTTAGGCAGTGGATGTTTTACAGATATTGTACCATATCTGCCCACACTCAGCATCTGCAGTGTCTATCCCATTACTATCCGAACTCATGTAAGATTCATTCCAATCACACTCCATCAAAATCTGCACTAATTTCAATGGCAGTGATCTCACAGTAGTACTGAGCAAACAGAACTCCTTTACAGCAAAGACCTTGCCTAAAACATTTACCTCAGTGTGGAAATTAATATTTGTAACACAAAAATTCAGCTGGTGCAGCCTTTTCCCCTAACGTCTTTGATCTTATCCTGATTAAATGACAAACAGTCAGCAGAAAGTATTGTCTAGACTTTTTTTCTTCCCTCTTCAGAAAAGGTCAGGTTTTACTATAATCAGTAACATGGGCTTATTTTTTAATTTAAATTTACCCATTTCTTAAGGAAATTCCACTGTATTATTTCCTCAGCTAGGATAACACCTATTCCGTGGACTGGGACAAGTAATTTCAGTGAGCCTAACTCTAACCTAAAAGGGTAAACTCTTAAGTCCTGATAGTTACTTTTGACTGCCATTTTTGGATACTTATTGTAGTATGTTTAAAAGTAAGTCAGGAAAGGACTTTTTTATGTGTTCCTTCAGGGGAAAGATGAATGACTGCTACTATCAAGTATATTTTCAGCTGCTCTCACAGACCTGCTCTAGCTTAATGTACAGCAATACTTCTCTAAAACCACTGAGCTCCTAATTTTCAAAAATTTAGCTGTTTTTTTATTGTATCAGTATCTCTTCCTTTGTACTTAATGGAACATACGTGTTCTGGTTTTATGTAGTGTTTATCTGTATCAATATATATGTCTCTGTTGTGCTTTTGATAGTCTCAGTGTTAGAAAAAGGGCAGTATTTCCTGTTTATTCCTCATTCACCCCATCTGATCATTTAAAAATTCATATGATTCTTTCACAGCTCAGCAGTGTTGTTGCTGGATACCTTCTCCATTTGAATACTAATGCTGTCAGTTAAATAACAAGGCAAATGTGCCCTACACCATTTCAGTAGCTTGTACAAGCAAAATCCTATTTCTTTCAAGAGATGTACAAGAACTCCAGACTCCTTTCTGAGTTTGGGTTATACTAAGCCATACTTTGAACCTTTGGAGTTTATTTTTTAAATACTTGGGTTTTTTGGTTGTTTTTTTTTTTACACTCAAAAAAAGCACAAATTTGTTTAAAGATCTCCTCAGCGCAAGGAAACTACATTAAATACATATGTTGGGAGCACTTTAAAAAGAACAGTGATGTACTTTTAAAGAATGTACTTTTAAAAGAATGTGATGTACTAATAAATCAGGGCAGGATCAATCTTGAAGTCTTTCAGTGTGCTTGCATCCTAGAAGAATTCAGCACTAATGGGCGAATAGGTACGTGCTGAAAGAAACAAGCAAATTGTACATAATTAAAAGCATCTGACCTTTTCATACAAAGTGTTCATTTCTTAACAAATAATATAAAAAAAGATGACAGCAGGTGGGAACAAAATAAAATGTCAGAAGGCCCAAGAGTTTTGAAAATGCTGGAATTTGGATATTATTGTCACAACAATAAGGCATCCCTAAAAGGCCTGACTTATTTTTTTAAGGCAAAAGCCTACTTTCTTGAAATTAGGCACTTCTATTTAATTTTATACTGAAACACTGAAAAGTACCCAATTCTACAAAGAGTTCAGCACTAAATTGGAAGTGAGGTCACTCGACTTCTGATTGTCCTGTTGAGTCACTCATCCACAGCTCTGAGCTCTGACATTATTTGCTCTGTGTCATTTCCACATGTTTCCACATGGGCTTCCTCAGCTCACTGCAATACATGAAACTAAGCCAACAGCTGCATTTAGTGCACTTTGATGCCTTTCTAGACAAGGTGATGAGGTACAGCAGAATTCACTCTGTGTTACTGCTTTTCATATTACCAGAATTCAATCACTGCCAATATGCCGCTACAGGATAGAACCTCTACCAAAGTATCAACAGCAAAATTACTAAATATTTCCCTTTCTATGTTCTAAAAAATCTCAGTTATGCAAGAGAATGAAAATATTTATTTTTTTTTAATCTGAAATACTCTTCAGAAATTCTTTAGTAATAAAGGCATCACAGGAAACAAAGCATTGCTATTAGGGAAGCACTACTGTTCAAGAGCTGTTCAAGTTTCCAGGACCTGAGTGCCCCTGTACTTATCTGGTGCTGCCACTGAGCTATTGTGCAAATGCACAAGTCATCTCCCTCCTTTCGGCCTATTTTTTTCTGTCTGTATAATTGAGATGAAGTATCTTCCAGAGCAAACACCAGGAAAACATATATCCATAAAACAGATCAGTTCTTATTATTTCAAAAATAATCTATTACGTTTGCATTTCTATGTCTGGTATTTTTTCCTATATATAGGGGCTCTGTATGGTATTTGATTTTATACTATATTGAATAAAGGCTACACAGAGATAGCTACTGAATTTATGATCAATAGAAAACTGCAAATTTTGTCTCCCAGCCAATTCTATCAAATGATCCAGCACAACACATCAATAAAAAGCTCTGAATTGACGCTATTTTTCTATTTCATGCCCTGTTTAAGTTCCCTGGGGATGACAGATTAATTTAATTTGTTTTACTGAACTGTCTAGTTGCTTTTATTGGCAAATCTACTCATAGGTTGAAATTTCTCTTGGGGTTAGCATTGTCCTACTGATCTATTTTTAAAATATAAGTGCATTCACTGTCACTTCTCATACAGTTCTCTGCTATGCTTTCTGCTGTGAAGACTGACATTTGTAAAGTGCCCCCACTGACACTTATATGGGAAGTTTAAAGTTGTTGTTTTTCCTAAATGTGGTTAATGTAAAAAGGAAGTAGACAGCTACAGTAAAAAGGACTGTGAACTGAATATCTTGCCCAGCTTTCACTGGGGAATTAAGTTAATCTGAGCACAACACAGAATATGGCCCTGGCATGCCACCTGTAAGCACAGAAGTAATCAGTAACTTCCAAACTTCCTCCACTTGACAGTTTGTTCAGCACAGAAGCATCAAAACAACAGCACTAGGGCTAAGAAGTTTCAATCCAAGCTGTGCCTTGCTTAGATGGGTCTCATGAAGTTCCCTGGACTTCAATACACTGCCAGGCAGCGGGAGGTATAGGAAATACAGCAAAATTATCAGCAGGAATGGAATTAATTTAATCCTAGTGGTCAAATGCCCAGAACCATGGAAAAAATGCAAATCTTAATTTGCATTTGGGTAAGAATTTTGTTCATGGCAGCATTTTCCTATCCAGCTGAATGACCCCTAATCCTGTATTTTTAGAAGTGGGAGAGGAATAATTTAAAATCAAGATGAAAATTTTGAAGCTTGGACCATTTGGGGGTTTTCTTCTGTATTTTTTGTACAAGGTCAAATGAGATATTTTATGCTCCAGTGAATTTCCCATTCTTCCTCTGAGTTTTAAAATATGAGCAGATGCTGCCTTCTGATTTTGACCATCATAGCTCTGCACCAGATTTAAAACACTCTCCCTAAGATTTGAAAGAGGCTTTTGTCCTCTGTGGCAATTTTTTCAAAAGTGGAGTTGGATGGATTTCCATGACTTTTTTGTCCAAAGTTTTTCTAGAAAGAGTGTAGCTTTGAACACACCACTTATTGACCACATCTGCAGAAATCTGTATCATCCACTCCTTTGTAAATTCAGCTCTTCTGACGCTCCTTCAACTGCAAAGCTTTACAGTGAGTATGAAAGATTTCATCTTCCTGGACTCATGCTGTAATTTACTAAATTACATTCCCATGGGTTCACCAGCCCTTTCGCCCATATATTCTCTTGTTAATATTATCCCTATGATAAAAAACACAATTTGGATGCTCTAAATAGGAACAATAAAGAGACTTAACTAGAATCTTGACCTAGAACCAATAAAAAAGGTTTTAAAAAATCTACTTATGGAGGAAATACTCCTATAATTTTAAAATTTTATTTATTTAAGCTATATAGGTCATGTTCTGTTGGAGCAGTATGTTTTATATGCTGAGGTCAGGGTTTCAAAAATATATTCATGTATGTTTATCCATTTTCCATCAGATTTGTAGATGTGAATAAATAGTCTCATTGTAGGATTTACTTGTCAATTAGTCTATGAACTCTCATTTTCTCACTGCACCAAACACATTTTAAAAAACAGAACCACTGGGATTTTTAGGAATACTAAAATCTGGAAGATTAAAATTCCATATCAAACACGTAGTTTTATGGTCCAGCTAAGTTATAACATATCTCTGTGCTAGTTAAACCAAACACGTATCATGAAACCAATTACACAGAATTTATAAAGACTTATTTTGACTCCAGATCTTGTTCTATGTGAACTAAGAGAGTATCTTTCCAAATAGAAGAAGGAAGAAGAGAAGTAATAAAAGGTAATATCACACATTCAGATACAATAAAAAGACAACATTCTAAAAATGTGATTTTCTTGATTAGGATATAAGCAATTCTCAAAAAGCCAAATTGAAGTCAGGAATGTAAAAGTTCATTAATCCTGTTTCCCACATTCATAAGAATGAAACTATACTCTCAGCAGAAGGTCCTAACGTGTTCACAGGGAGTCACTCCAGGCTATTTATAGCCTCAAAAGGTTCTTTTTAGCTAGGCTAGAACAGCCAAGGATGTTTGGGTCCTTCTACTCAAGGTATATTCTTTACAGCTTCACTGTGTGTAAATTTAACATATGAATAAAAATTTAAAAATCACTAGAGTTTCAGATCTTATGAGATGCTTTCAAGAATAACATAGAAACTTCAGCTGAAAATATCCTTGCAATGCCAACTGCGCACCTAGGATAAAATCACGCACAAGTGAAAATCACCTTCTGTAAATATGTTACTCTGTGAAATCAATGGGATCCAATTAGTTCTGTGTGTTTTCTGTTTCCAGTGTTATGACAGACAAAAATCTATCAGATGACAATGTATGTTTTATGCTTTAAGTAGAATTTTGCAGGTCACTAGTTTATAGTGCAAACCAGCATGTTGGGTACTTTTAAAGGAAAATGAAAGTGGGAGGAAAACAAGTTGAGCTGTTCAGTTCATACCATCATAAGAACCTGCATTTCTAAGCATTTGATTCAGGTAAAGCTCTACCTTTTATATGATTTTAGTGGCAAATGCCTGCAGTGACAGTGAAAGTAACTGAAATACACACTGAGGCTTTTTGCAAGTAGCATCATGATATGCAGCATGCTTCTATGATAGGAGCTATCCCCAGTGTATCAATCATACATAAGAAGACCAGAACCGGATTTTCAATCCTCTTATCTCATTCCCCAGTGTCTCCTTTCTCTTCTATATTTTATAGGCAGGAGAGACAGAAAGTTGGCACAAGATTATTCCTGTGGCAGCTTCAGGTCCCCCACTGATTTTTTGCTCAATGCTTGTGACTAACACTTAGTTCTGCCTGAAGGATAAGGACAGGACAGACTTCTGAGTACCAATCAATGGGGCATGCCACATGCTGTAATTGAAAAATACAGTGCTTCTGCAATAGTATGAGGACATCACTTCTAGTGCAAAGTAGTGGTAAAGAGAATTATGAGTAATATGTAGCTTGCACTTATTTTTATGGCACCTGTCTGAACATGGTTAAAAAATGTGAACCTGAGCTACAGAATTGGAATTCTGTAACTCAGCAATGCTCAAATCAAGGTTAAGCTCCACTTTTTATTTCATCTGCAGAGCATGAGATCTTTTCAGCCTAATCATCTCTCTGATGTCCTGCTGTACCTTCATCCAAGTTACTGTTAGCTTGACACAGGATGGGTCAGGTTGGAAGTGACCACAGTGGGTCACCTGGTCCAACCTTCCTGCTTAAGCAGGGTCATCCCAGAGCACCTTGCACAGGATTGTATCCAGAGAGATCTTGAGAATGTCCACTGAGGGAGACTCCACACCCTCTCTGGGCAATCTCTTCCAGTGCTCGGTCACCTGCAAAGCAAAGATGTTCTTCCTCATGTTCAGGTGGAACTCCTGTGCATCAGTTTCTGCCCATTGCCGCTTTTCCTATTGCTTGGCACCACTGAGAAAGGCCTGGCTCCATCCTCTGACACCCTCCTGTCACACATCAATAGACATTGATAAGGTCCCCTCTCATTCATCTCTCTCCAGCCTGAACAGGCCAGACTGCCTCAGCCTTTCCTCCTAACTGAGATGCTCCAGCTCCTTAATAATCTCTGTATGTAGCTCTCTGCTGGACCTGCTTCAGGAGCTCCAAATCTCTCTTGTCCTGAGGAGGCCAGAACTGGACACAGCACTCCAGATGTGCCTCACCAGGGCTGAGTAGAGGGGCAGGATCATTTCCCTTGGCCTGCTGGCACTGCTGCTCCAAATGCACCCCAGGATCCCATTGGCCTTCTTGGCCGCTGCTGCTCATGGACAGCTTGTTTTCCACCAGGACCCCCGGTCCTTCTCCACAGAGCTGCTTTCCCAGAGCTCAGCCCCCAGCCTGTGCTGCTGCAGGGGGCTGTTCCTGCCCAGGAGCAGGACCTGCACCTGCCTTTGTTGAATTGCAGAAGGTCCCTCTCTGCCCGTCTCTCCAGCCTGTCCAGGCCCTTCTGAAGGGCTGCACAGCTCTCTGGGGTATGGGCCACTCCTCCTGGCTTTGTGTCTGCAGGAACTTGCTGAGGAGGCCTCTGCCCCTTCCTCCAAGTCATTGATGAATTAGGTAAACCAGACTGGGCCCAGTATTGAACCCTGGGGGACTCCACCAGTGACAGGGCCCCAGCCAGACCCTGTGAGCTGAACATGACCCTCAGGGATCTGCCACTCAGCCAGTTCTCAACCCACCTGACTGTCCATTAATCCAGCTCACAATTCCTGAGTTTGCCTACAAGGATTTTGTGAAGGACAGTGTTGAAAGCCTAGCTGAAATCAATTTAGACAATATCCACATCCCTCCAGGTAACTGTTTCATCACAGAATGCAATCACTTTTTAGAAGGCACACACACAGGCACAGCGCAGCCATCCAGTGTCAGTAAAGCTGTAAAAGTACCCAAATTGCACACTTCTAATCTCAGGCCATCTCACACTATTAAGTACTTTCCTTAGGCTCTTCTTTTATGGAGACTTCTCAAGCAAAACAATGCAAGATGTACTTAGGAAACATCTATCTTCCAAACAGTGCATGTTCCCACCTCCTCCCTAAAGTAAGCATAAATGGCTAACCACCTGTAGAGACACAGCAGCCTGGGAAACAATCTGTAGAAAGCTGTCCTGAGGGTTCCCACTGCTGAGTGGAAAAACAAAAGCATCACAAGGATTTGCCTAAAGTCACAAAGCAGGTGAGTAAATACTACTGCTTGTCTTTTTATCTTTCCTTCTGTCTGTGGTATCTAACAGGAGATTTGGGAAATTACATACCTTTCAAAAGATATGTGAATGTATTTAGAAACTCCTCATATGACTGCTCATGGCTATTAACAAATTGATCAAGGATGCTGCGCTTTAACAGTTGTTCTCCCATGATCATCCACACCTTGAGAGTCAAACAGGTATATCTGGTTTTGTAGGCTGCTCCTGCAATAGAAAGAAAAGAGCTATATATACCTGCAGGCAGAAAACAAATCAACAGAAAAGTCCCTAGTTCACATAGATGGGCACTAGAAAGTATACTTTTTCTTCTTTCCTTGTGTAGTTCTATCTCATCAGTGGAACTTTACTCAACATTTCTCCCAAAATTCACATGGACATAGAAATTTTAAGTACAAAGGAAGAAATTATGATCATTTATGCTTGAAATGTATGACCTTGGGTAATATGGGCAACAGAAGAACCAGCTTCTCTTGGTGTTGTTCACTCCCTTAAGTTGTTCAGTCCTTCAAACCCTGCCTTCTTTGCAGAAACAGTGACACAAACAGCATGTTGTATTTAACAATCAGGACACAGCTGTACATTCAAATTTTGGATTGAATCCATCACCTTCAGGTGCACTGCTCACTGTACCATCAAAGCCACAAACTCAAATTTTGGACCACACATTAAATCCCAATGACACACATCTGTGTGTGTGTGTGTGTGTGTGTGTGTGTGTGTGTGTGTGTGTGTGTTTATGCTGAGGCAGGACACAGGACAGGGAGAGCATGCTGGAGCCAGACAGCCATACAGGAATGTGAGGATCACTCTTGAGAAGTGAACAAATGCTGAGAGCTGAAGGAAGGGAGCTCCACTCTCCTGTCACACAGCAACAGCTTTGCAGCCCACCTTCATCACTTAACCAGGCTCTACGGGTCCTGAACAGCCCTCGGTGAAGCATGCTGAAGTTGACCTTGCTCCTAACTCATAAAATCTGTGTAAATGCATTTTAACAGCTGCATGATGCTAAGCAGTCACCCATATTACTTATTTTTCATACACATAGGTCCACGCTAATAGAATCAGTTTGCACACATAAGCTGATCAAGATGCAGGAGCGCATTATACGCAAAACGCTTGATTTGCATGTGTTCCTCTGTCTCCTCTCCTGATTTACCGCAACATTAAGAGGTGGATTTTGGGAATGAAAGCTTAATTCTTCAGCAAAACTTCAATAATACTAAGGAAAGGCTGCCAACCTGATACTGAAGTTAAATAAGATTGAAAAAGAATTGTTTGGAGACCAGAAAGAAAAGAAAGCATGACTTCTAACATAAAGCTCTAATTTTGTTGCATTGCCTGCTTCCAAGGAAGACTAATGTTCTGAAGATATAAAAATACATGCACACCCACATGACTTAAGGTTTAAGTTTTCTAATGTTTTACAAAATTTACAACCATTATTAATCTCTCTGTGGACTGACAAAGCAGAATATAACTCAGCAGACTCTCGGAGTTATGGCTATTACAGGGCTTTGAGAGGCAAGCAGTGCCTTCTATTCCTCATTATGGTTATTAAAATCATTACCTGAAATAGTGCTGTGATTTGTAAGGCTATTGTAAAAGAAAAAATGTATATATCTAATCAATAAAAAGTTAATAACTTTGTTCTTCTTTGAAGTATGATGTCTAGGATCTCCAGCTCCCTTACAAACACTAACAAAATAAACTTAAAAATATTCCCTCCCAGAAGGAAGAGAAAACAAATACTATTCCAAATAACAGATTAAAAAAACGAGTCACCAGGAATTTAAATTATTTAAAAACAAGTTAGTGGACGGCTGACAGCCAAGCTTACATTAATTCACTCTAAAATGCTCTAGGAAACTAGAAAATTAATATGCATTTTGAGGGCATAATCATATTCTTAACCATCTGCATGACAGCCTTCTCTGTGAAAGCCATGCTCTGCAGCCACCAGATCACCAGCCTGAGATTCAGCACCCAGACCAGGTGGTACCAAAACTCATGTATTTCAATTCTTACTCTGCTGTGCAGCTTCTACTTCCTACAGAATGTGGGAAACTTCACTTCAGATATTCCCCTGCACAGCTGTTATTGAGGTCTACAGAATCATCTCCTCACGGAGAGCAAAAACCAGCCAGGTCCTAATGAAAGCCTAGGTTCTGTCAGAAAAACAGCCACTTTCCCAGACAACAGAGGAGAGACTGGCAGCCAGAACTACCTGTTCCCTGTTTGCAATCATTTTCCAGATCTGCCTGGTGCTGTAGCATCGCCCTAAATAACAGCAAGTGCAGATGATGGTATGTGGGGAATATCTACTATCCCTGAAACTGAATATGTGCTTAGGATGGATGGTACAAGAAGGGTATTCAAAAATTTATCTCAACCCATCAAGGCTTTGATATTTTTTTCATTTTCATTCCACTTTGTTTTCTGCTCCTTCCCACCTACTTTATTCCAGAGTCTCTCTTAAATGATCACCACACTGTGTCAGGCACAGAAAAGTTTTGTGAGGTGAACAGCTGAAACCAGGCTGACCAGAAGACTCTCACCTTTGCTAAGGAGCTAACCAGTAGATTCTACAAAATTAAAAGGCTTCAGCAAACACCCAATTCACAGCCTCAAGGCAATGACTTCTTTAAACTATCCTGAAAAAATGAAAAAATACACAGTAATGGATTGGAATCCTCCACAACTTAAAAAGTTGATACAATGACACTTCAAGGAATGAAATTACTACATTGTTCTGGTAAAGAATAGATACTACTAAAATCAAAAACTTATCTTCTTTTTTCCCCAAAGGAATCAAACTAATTTGGAAGTGTCAAGGAAAGTAAAGCAAGGGTATCTGATCTTTTCCTTGTGCTGGCTTTGGATACTTTTAGAATCAAATATCAGTAAGTGATGCATTCAAGCAGCAAGTATGCTTTCTTCTTTTTGCATTTCACTCCTGCTCATCCATCCAAATGACTTTAATGAGGTTTCTTGAGCCAATCATTCATTAAGCCTTGCTGATCATCAGCAGATTGTGCAAAATCAATTTTATTTCTCAAAACACAGTCTTCTTCAGAGCAGTTTAAGACAAATTAGAAATCTCTGCATTGAATCAAAGAGGCAGGTCAAGTGATTATTAGCATGATTTCAATTATATAGTTATTAATTCTATTAAACAACATAAAATGTGGTGGAATACAAATTTCCTCGTTTATGTTGCATTTTTAAGTGTTTTATGTTTGTTTAAAATACAATAGAGGCAATGAAAGAAAAATCAAGATTATGAATTTTTTAAGGAAAGAGCAGTAAATCTAATTGTCTCTACAAACACAATAAAATCTTATGTAATTTAATTTTTCAGGGAAAAAAAACAACTTCACTAGCAGTTCTAGCATAGTTTCAAGTCAGGTTTTCACACTATGGATTTGCTCTCCTAGAAGTCATTCTCAATTTTAAAAAAAGGCTGATTAATAAATCAAAAGATTAATAAATAAAAAAAATGAGTTTTTTTAATAGCTCACCCATAGGTTCAGGAAAAATATCCACTAGGCACACCTGTTATCAGGATTTTATAATTATGGCTGCAAAAATCAAACTGAACATAATACACTATTTTTAAATCTTATACTCTGTTACCACTGGACAATCTTTTTCCCATCTTTTTCCCCTACAGAGCTATCACAGTAACTACACTTTTAACAAAATTGCTGCAGCAATGAAGAATGAGGTAGGAGCATTGTAAAAAGAATGAGATTTTAGCAGACAAGTGAACTCAGAATCAATTTAAGTCTATCTAAGTTCTGGCTGCTCCCAAAAAGGCCGCCGCCACCACCACCTTCACTTCCTCTTCACCTCCTGGTCTACCACTGCAGTCCATCTCTTGGGCAGACAATATAAACCACCAATACAAAATAAACCGCCAATACAAAACCTGAGAGTAAACAGAGCAAATGCATATAATATTCTGGTTTAAAGATATATTTTCCAATGTGCCTTTCAGCTGTATGATCATGATTGCCTATATGAGGGGACAGTGTGAGCAAGGGAAGGACGCAGGATTTCCCCTTTGGCAGCCTGTCATAGTTGCTTATGCAACCCTGAAAGCACAGCCTCATCAGAAACACCCTCACAAATGGTCCAGAAAGCTGTGTCTCCTCCATGCTGCAAAAGCAGATGCCAGCAGGGCACTCCTACACCTACCATGCTGAGCTGGAGCCTGCAGTGCAGATCATCAGCCCCCATGGTGCAAGGCAGGCAAAGCTGGAACTCAAACCTGTCCTTAACAAATGCTTGTTGTTAGCTATGCACCGTGGGTGCTGCCTTAACAAACATCCCAGGATGGTGCTTTAAAAGTAGGCCAGGTGAAAGGTGTGATTCTGGGAATTCCTGCTTGAGAAAGACATAAAACATTTTGAGTCAAGCAGTTACCCATTTTCCTGCAGGCAGAAAACTGCCTCCTTCTTGTCTAGACATCTAGCAAATCTACACTTGCAGAAGAAAGCCCTCGCTGCTTTACTGTCCTGCCCTACTTTTCTCCCTCCTCCTCCCTGCTACCACCACCTGTGGGGAGGCAGAGCAAACACAGAGGCACCAAGTTCTGGCCACAAGCAGGTGCAGGTCAACCCAGCTGGAGGAAAAAAACTAAAAGTTACAAAGGACAAAAACTTTCAGATGAAGTTCCTTCCAACATCTCTCAATTCAATGTGATCTACACAGCTAATCCTGTTAAAATCAACTGGATGTTTGCCATTGCCTTCAGCAGGAGGCCTTAAGGGCACACACTTAATGCATCAGCAATTTGTGGGGATGGGAGCTGCATCTGCTTGCCTGAGTGCATTACTGAGCCTGAGAGCTGACCTCTAGATGGACAAAAGCATGTGCCTCTCATGCCCAGCTCATATGAGCTTTTAAAGGATATATCCATGGGCTTTAATTGCAAGCAAGCCTATTGATCCTTTTGGATGTCAGTGCTATTATGCCAGCGCCATACCTGAGCAGAATTTTTTTTATGAATTTCCAATGGCTTCAAGAGTACTGCTCTCTTTAAAGATAACCTGGAAGCCCATGGCAAGGGTAACACTTCATCCAAACTGCAGCAGCCCCTGCCCCCTGGAATGTGATTGTCCAGGATTTGACAGTCAAAGCACAGCTGGATTCAATCACATATTTTAGATAAGCCCTCCAAATAAAGCCCTCTCCCTCACAAGTTAAATACTGTTTACTGTCAGTTTTAGATGAGACAGAAAATTGAAGACTGTGGGATGCTGGACTCCCTGTGCCCTTTTTTACAGGTTTCAGCCTGTGGGTCCTGGCTAAGTATCCAGCACATTTGCATTCTGGCTGGCAAACCCTACACAAATGAGTAAGGCAGCTTTCCCTTTCCCTGCTGAGCTGGAGTGCATTACTGCAACCCACAGGAAGCCAGCTACATTTCAGCTCAGAGATGACTGTGTTTTACTGGCAGAAAATATGCTGAAAAGCCTGGAAATATCTCAATGCAATTTGGAATGATTTGGGATGAAGAAGACGCAAACAACATATTATTTTAAGAAATTAATTGTAGAAGAAGAAAATCAAGTATAATAAAGCATTTCCATAACAGTGAGCAATCTGCTGAAAACATACTAGCTCTATGTTATTAAAATAGAAATTGTGAAGGAAAAGTCTATTTATTCCTTTTCACATGGGTTCTCTGCCAGTTAAATTCAGGATGGAAGTCTTCTTGCTATGACCAGGACAATTTTCAACATAATTTGCCTACCATGGTAGATACATTAAGCTGAAGCTATTTGCTGCAGCTTCTCCAAAGAACTTTGTCATTGACAGTTAGAGACCAGTTTGGACAGACCATGTCCTCATCCAAAAATGACATGCTGTTACCAAAAAAATTTAATTTCTCCATCTTCTCAACCACAGTAACTGGAAAAAGAATTTCTAAAGATAAGGCATGTCAACTGGTAGAAAAAGTCTAAAATTAATGTAAAATATTAAAGTGACACAACTGGGAACTAGATTTTTCACTTAAATATTTGTTGGGTTTTGGTTTTTTTTTTTTTTTGCTGGTAGATCTTTAACCACACACCCAAACAAGGGTCCAAATACATCAAACACTTAGATAAAAAGCTGCTGAGTATTATCTAGGCCCTACTGAAAATACAAACAAATGTGATCTGAAAGCCCTCAACTTTGGGGAAAGTTCTTCAGCATTCAACTCTGAACTACAGTTTCCTTTTATCTTTGTTTCAGAAGAAAAGGCCCATATGGATGCTACAGGGCACAGTGCCTTAGCACTGCCTTAGCACTCCTATTTCAGATGAAAAACATCACCACATCCTATCTGCATTACAGTTATTCAGTGTCTCAAGACAATTTTCGCAAACATTTGGTGTGTTTGCTTTGCTGTACTAATCAAATTCCATTTCAAGTTCCTTCTATTTCTATTCTCACAGCAGTTTCAAATGGGAGTTGAGATATTTCTAAAATACTGTGCAGCAGATGTTGTAACTCAGGAGTGGGTGAAGTAGGGCCAGGAAAACAAAAGCAGGGAGCTATGAAGAGTAAATTGTTTTCCAGGTTTTTCTGTTTCTTTGTTGTGCTGTGTTATGCAAGTGGCTTATCCTCTGTGCCCCAGCACTGCTAGCTGTTGAAAGGATATGTTCCCAGTGGACTTCCCAGCGTCTCATTATTTATTTGGTGTTGGAGAAAAGCACTGTGAAACTGATGAAAAATGCCACAGAAGGGTGCAAAGTTTTATTAGTCTTTCAAGGTCTGATCAGAAAGCCACCGAAGGAGAAAAAAAGACATTTCTAATTACTTCAGTGGACTTTGAGTTGGACTTTTTAGTCAGCCTTCACTCAGTGAACTGCATGCATTTGTCATTTCCTTTGCTCTGTTTCAATGTCATTGCCTGCTTGCAGCAGAGCACTCCTGGGGAAAGTAGTATGCCAACCAGCAAGAATTGTTTTCTTTTACTACCTATTGAAATTATTTTTTAACTCAACATTTATTTTAAATTACGTTTTAAAACAGCACTGAAAAATTCTGAAGATGATCACAAGGTTGATAGGTGTAACAGTGTAAAAAAACTCAACCCTAAACAAGCATATGCTGCAGATTTTTACAACCTAAGAGGCACCTGCCGTCACTCTGAGCTTCTTCCACAGCAAAGAGTTAAAGCTTCTGGAGACTGGTGGGTTTCTTGTTGTGCCATCTGAAGAGAAGAGAGGAAAGGAAACAAACCAGTCACAGCCAGTTAGCCACAGTAGATCGAGTTCTCAGGAGCACATCTGCAAATTAAGCAGATAGAATCCCCTCCATCAGGCTGTCTCTCCATGCCACGAGCCCGCTGGGCTGTCACAGAAGATTCCTCACATTGCTCACATTTGAATCCCAATTACACAGAAAGATTACAGAGGACGCAAAAAACTGCTATCAGCCAGGTACGTCTGAATTACTGCTTTGCCCAAAGCAAAGTTGGTTGATACACTTAGAAAATGTTTTGAGAAATACGATATAAAAAATTTCCTTCCTTAAGGTTCTTTATGGAGGACTTCAAACTTCTGTGTGTGTCTGGATATGATTTTGATTGTGGACAATTTGGAAACAGCACTTGCTTTTCAGGGGTACGCTTTTCCATTTTGGAAATGAAAAAACAGATCTATCAAAGGGAAAAAACCCACAATACTGCAAAATCAATTTACTTCTATACTAGGTACCTGTGTTCTCATCAAAATAACTGCAAACTAATTAATGGTCAGCAATGGGTGTTTACTAGCTAAGACTCCATTATATCCTGCATTTCATTCTCTCAGTGTCCAATCAGTACAGCTCAAATATCTTATTTTTGTATAAATGAAAAAAGGTTCTTTGTGTTTGCTACAGTTCATAAGATCAACTCATTAGTCATTCATTATTTTGCAGCATTCAAATTACTGTGAAATTACTATAAATAATACTGTCAATGCTGAAAAATATGAGATGTCACACTAAACAGCAGCACTGATTAGTCATTGTTCTCCTGATTAGAATGTTTTTGTTGCCTAACTAACAGGTAACAGGCAAAGCACATAGGTGAACAAACCATTTCTGCCTAGGGTCAAAGGGGACAGTAACTAATAAACACAGTCTGTGAGTGACTCAGTGCCTAAACACTGTCATCTAGAGACATCTCATAAACCCTAGATTTACTAGGATCTAGGAGACAGAACAATGGCAGCCTTGCTTCCATAGGAGAAGCCTGAAGACAAGGAAGACTATCCAAAGGTATATGTAATGTCAGCTGCTGTTTAGGTCACTCATGCTACCCCTTGCCTCTAAAAGATGTTCCTCCTGTACTTCTCTGTGAGCATCTAATAGGGTTTCTGAAATGGTACATCACCCAAAATTGTAACTATGTCCATCTATTTCCATAGTAAGCACGTTTCAAACTACATTAGCTACTGTTTTTAAAAAACACCTTCTGTCTTCATCTGATCCTTCTATAAATGTATTTCCCAATGCATCCATCAAAATCTGAATTCCTTATGATCTCTTCTTGCCATATAAACAACTCTTATCTGAAAAACCTGCTCAAAATACTGTTTGATTTTCAAATAAACAGGGAGAATATTAGTTTTTCTCTTTCTGTTCACTTAGTTTCTAGCTCAGGTGTCTACTGCTTCCCAAACGGGGGGCTTATAAAAGTAATGCTGAGATTCTCATTTATTTGTATAATCCTTACAGCTTAACCTTCTATAAAAACACCAAATATGATGAAGCATGACTCAAGTCATCATAACTGGCAATTGTTTATGTGACTCCCCCTTCTTTCTTATTTGTCTTTACTCCTTGTAGTGTCTCTCTCCCAGTATCCTGTGTTGCACCACAACAAAGGCATTTGTCTGTTTATCTCTGCACCAGCTGTAATGCTAATCCAACTTCAGTTTTGAGCATAAAGCCACAAAAAAGCACTTTAAACTCTTTGTTTATAAGGTTAGATCCTTTGGGTTCCCCAAAGCTGTTCAGGGTTAGATGAGCCATGGCCCAAAAGAATCAGTGGTATTGGAAGGTTACAGTTGGAGGTCAGCATAGCCAGAGAGCAACCACACTGTATTGACACACTGTAATTAGCAGGAAAATACATGGAAAGCCAAAGCAATTCCAGGCAGTGTCTAAGAGCTACTTCTGTCCAAAAATCTCAGATAAACATTCCTTCCATTACACACTGAACTGTTTGCTTATGTAAAGTTCAAGAAATATTAAGAGACAATAAGGAAACGTGTTTAAGTGTTCTTAACCAGTATGTTCTGTATGTCTATCAATTAAATAATTTTCACTGATCTTTTCTCCACTCTGTATCTGCAGACTCTTCAGATAGAGAACTCTTCAGAAGTGAGTACTGCTCAATATCTGGGAAATAGTTTGTGACATTGTGGACACTAACAATTGCCCTATATGGAGATCCTTTAAGTATATGTAAAAATGAAATATGCGTACCAATATGTCAATTAAATTGTTGACCACTTTTAATACTCTCGTTAGACTTCAAATATAAACCAGCAGTCAAATGTAGAACAGGAGAGGTAGAAGATAAAGAAGTCTAATTTTCTCATATAGAACAGAAATTTTCTTATGGCATCTTCAGTATGGAAGACATTTTACTTTTCTAAAGATCCTGTAAAACCAAAGAAGCTTAGTAACCAGACAGTATGGAAGAAGAGACAAATGACATCTAATCAAGTAAACCTAGCTTAGTGCAAGCTCCTCTGATGATGCCATTTTTGAATGCTTGTAAGAAACAAGCTGCAGATTCCTGTTTAGCATATCACCTGAAGGTAAATAAATTCATAAGTCTTTCTTCATGCATAATAAGGACACAACCTGCTGTGTATACCGACATGCTCAGAAAAGGGTTCACTAATTTAATTAACTTATAACCGAACTTCACCCACAGTGCAGTACTTCTGAAAAGAAATCTAAATGTAGAAAAAACTAGCACCTTCAGGGAAGAGGCATTAGGCTATATAGTGAACAGAACTCGACCATGATCTCTGGCTGATTCTACAAGGTAAGACAGCCATTCCATTGATTGTTTTTCAAACAGACTCAGTAATGGCTATGCCTACCCTGTCTGTGTGCTCTGGCCTGAAAACATCTCACCTTTGAAAAACATTCCATGGCAGATCCCTATTTTAGCACAGCAGTTCCCATACCAGGGAATGCAGGCAGGCAGTGCAGCAATATGGTACAACATGGCAACTGATGCAGTGCCATCAGTTCCCGTGTTTTTACAGCATCTCTTCTTCTACACAACGTTGTTCAGATCCCCCCAGGTTTTGATGTCACATAACTAGAAGATACCAATCCTTCCTTAAAAAAGAAACCCTATGTGTCTTGTTTTTGTTGTCACAGAAAAATGAAAAGCAGCAAGAAAAATACAAATCCTAAAACTTTTTAAAAAAGAGGAATTACATTTTTAAATGTAAGATTTAGTGGGTTTTTTTTCTAATATTTTGTTCACATATTTAAATTCTGGGGATTTGGCAAAGGCTGGGACAGAGAACTTGAACATTTACTAAAAAGCATCACTCTGCTGCCACCAAAGGACACTGACAATGAATCAGACAGTTATTTCCCTCCCTGGTGTCTGTGCTCTCCAAAGCTCTTTCACAGTCAATATCCAGGCTGATTACATAAACTCCTTTCAGTCTTCAAACAAACAGGTTTATGAGAGCAAGAGACACCCCTTGAAACCTACTCATGAAAGCCTGAGAAAAGCGCACAGATGAAAGGCAGAGGATTCGCGCCCCCCGAAGCCCCAGCGGTACTCGCAAGACCGAGATCCCGACGGGGCTGTTCAGCACAATCTGAGATTCACCTCGGGCCCTGCCGCCCCAGCCAGCCCTGCATGGCTGAATAGACAGCGGGCACCTCCCCGTTCTAAATGCAATCAACAAATCCTGACGTTTTCCTCGTAAACAAAACGTGCAATCTCAAGTTTCCGTGCACGCCGCTCCTCCAGCCCGCTGGCTGCGGGGCCCTGGGGCAGGCTCCCGGCCCAGAGCCTCCTGCCGCCCCGGGCGAGCCCGAGCCCCGCCGGACGAGGCTCCCGCACTCGGCGGCCCGGGGCTGCGGCAGCCGGGCGGCTCCAGCCCGGCATCCCCCGGCCGCCTCGGGGCGACAAACGGGCAGGAAATCCCGGCTTGCGGCATCTCCGGCGCCGCTCCCTCCGCCCCGGGCGCGCCGGGGCCGAGCCCTGCCGGCAGCAGACCGGCCCCGCGGCCGCACTCACCGCCGCCGGCTCGCTGAGCCCGCCGGTCCCGATTCCCCACGGCCGGGACAAGGAAGCGGCGGCCGGGCCGGGCCGGGCCGGGCACCGAGCGGGAACTACCGGCCCCAGCAGCCCGCGGGCCCGCGTTCCTGTGGGAGCGGCTGCGCCCGCCCCGGGAAGCCGCCCCAGCGCAGCCTCCGGCCGCGGCTTGCGCGGGCTCCGAGTGCCGACAGCCCGTGTTGGGCACAAAATCCCCAAAATACCGCGGAAATGGTGCGCACCTCGTGCTTAACTCATATCTTGAGACGCAGAAAAGTGTGTCTGTGTGGGTTTCAGAAGTGAGCTGCAGCGCAACTTCCATAGGATTTATTCAAGTTGTGTTAAATAATTGTGATAGGATCTAATCACAATAACTGTGACAGGATCTAATTGATCTGTTTTGGATTTTTTATTTTCTCAGCCACGATATGGCCCAGTCAACGGACAGAATGTCCCTGCAGATGGTATCCACCGTCAGTAACTCATCCTTGCTTCAGCCGGGCTTCTCGCTCCTGAATTTTGATGGGCATGTTTTCTTTTTTGGTCAAAAAGGATGGCCAAAGAGATCCTGCCCCACTGGTGTTTTCCTTCTCGATATAAAGCAGAATGAGCTCAAAATGAAACCTGTCTTCTTCTCCAAAGACTCGTGTTACCTTCCCCCTCTCCGCTACCCTGCTCTTTGCACGCTCAGAAGCAATTCAAAGGCTGATGAGTACCAGTACATCATCCATGGTGGTAAAACACCTAACAATGACCTTTCTGATAAGATTTACTTTATAAGTTTGGTAAGCAAAACTAGCAAGAAAATGACATTCCAATGCATTGAGAAGGACCTGGGTGGAGACGTGCCTGAAGCTAGATATGGGCATACAATTAACGTAGTTCACAGCCGGGGAAAAAGCATGAGTGTTCTGTTTGGAGGGAGGTCATATACTCCCCTTGCACAGAGAACCACTGAAACATGGAACAGTGTAGTCGACTGTTTGCCATCTGTGTTTCTCATTGATTTTGAGTTTGGATGCTGTACATCATACATGCTTCCAGAGCTTCAAGATGGACTTTCTTTCCACGTTTCAATTGCCAAAGATGATACAATCTACATCTTGGGAGGCCACTCACTTCAAAATAACACCAGGTCCCCCAACTTGTACAAGCTAAAAATTGATCTGCCCCTGGGCAGCCCGACTGTGACCTGCACCATCCTGCCAGGGGGGATATCAGTGTCAAGTGCTATAGTGACCCAGATCAGTGACACTGAATTTGTCCTTGTTGGCGGCTACCTCTCAGACAACCAGAAACGGCTGGTATGTAACACCATAGTTTTGGAGGATAATAAGATAGAGATTGTTGAAAGTGTGGGCCCAGAGTGGACACCAGATATTAAACACTGCAGAATGTGGTTTGGCTGTGATATGGGTAAAGGGTCTGTTTTGCTGGGCATTCCAGGGGCCAACAAACAAATAATCCCAGATGCAAACTACTTCTACATTTTGAGATGCAAAGGAGCAGAAGAGGACAAGGAAGAAGAAGTGATAACACAAACTTGCAGTCAGACATCAAGTGAAGACCCTGGAGACTCCACTCCATTTGAAGATTCGGAGGAGTTTTGTTTTAGTGCTGAAGCCAATAGCTTTGATGCTGACGATGCTGATACTTACAATGAAGAAGATGAAGAAGATGAGTCAGAAACAGGCTACTGGATCACCTGCTGTGCCGGCTGCAATATTGACATCAACACCTGGGTCCCTTTCTATTCGACAGAACTCAACAAGCCTGCAATGATCCTGTGCTCCAGTGGGGCTGGCCACTGGGTCCACGCACAGTGTATGGATCTCTCAGAGACCATGCTTCTGCGTCTCTCAGAGGCAAATGTCAAGTATTTCTGCAACAAGCACATTGACCTTAATAAAGGGCTACAAACTCCCCAAAAGGTGGCGTGCCTGAAAAAGCCACCCATGAAACCATTGCGCAAAAAGAAAACCATGAAGTTATCAACATCAGCGAAAAAGTCCTTTCTTCGGAGACTCTTTGAATAGATTTACACTGCTGATTTGTATTCACCTGGGAGGAGATGAAATCACAGGCAAAGGCAACAATGGTTGAAGCAATGTGGGTTATTGGAGCTTGAAGAGATCTTCTTATTTCAGTTATCTCAATGTTTTTGTTACATTTCAAAGCACATGAAATTTTTCTGTCTCTTACGTGTATTTTTGTAATACCCAGACAGGGACCTCATCTTGGAGAGCACTGTGCAAACACACAGCCAAATACTGGTAAACTGTGTGCTGAATTTTATGCTATAACTGAATTTTATGCTATTACTTACTCCCCAGTAAGTTTAATGGAATTGCTGGTGGGGTAAGACATTGTCCCATGTAGTCAGTGCTGTTACCATCTGTCCCTTAAGAACATTTTATTGCCCATTTAATTTTTTTATCTTAGTCAGTAGTTCTAGAAATATTTGACCTAATTTATAGCTGCATTACTCTAGTTTTATGTTGGTGTAATGAAATAAAATGAGACTAATTATTCTGGTTTTAAACAAAAGTAGTGGTTTTAAGTCCCTTGTGTCAGAAATAATGAAATATTCAGATACTGAGGGTCAGTTTTCTTCAGGGACTTCCATTATGGAAAGCTTACATATGGAGCATTTAATTCTGGATAATTAATTTTTTATTTTGAGAGTTATGGAATGATTATATGTCAGTTTTGGCTACAGTTGAGGAATATCATCCCACAGTAAAAATTAAATTGCTTTTTTTGTGTGTTCATCAACTGCTCTTTATGTTTGTATTTTTTAAAATTTAGTAAGATAATAAAGTTTATAATGAAAATTACTGCGTTTTTTTTCATGTATTCATGGGTAAATAAAATACTGTAAATCCTATAGTTTACAAAAGGACAGCACATATGCCTGGGAGGTCCATATGAGGCCTGATGAGGAATCTAGCTTGACAGCCACCCCATGCTGTGAGCTCCCATTGACTTCAGAAGAAATTCCTTCTGATGAACAGGACTTTTATCCAGGACTCCAGGTCCTTCACTGCCCATTTCTTTCTCTGCTTTCCCAGGGTGACTGTGTAGAGTGTGAAAGCTTAGAAGTGCAAACTGTAGCTCAGAGGGATTCATTGAGCCAGTGGAGCATTGTGAGGGTAGAAACAAATGCAGTTGGCTTCTCAAAACATGAGGAGAAGATTGGATTCAGATTGGAAAGGACAGTGTCAAGGTTGAATAGCCCAAGAGTTTACTAAGATTTTTGTGGATTCTTTTATTGGCTGTTTGTGAAGCCTCATCATTCTTGACGTTATTTTTTATTTTTGTTTCTGCTCTAAACAGCTTTTCAGAAAATCAATACCAGCAGCTCAACATTTGTGAGCCAACAATATTAGCTCAGTATTCACAGTCCAACTCTCATGCTGGATCCCTGAATAAAAAAGAAAAACAGGAGCAGCTGTCAGCTATTTGATCACTATGTGCAGACCCTGAGCAGCCACTCCTTTACAAAGCAGTGTGTGGAGCACAGAATTCCTGTCAACACAGACGTGTCTGCACAGTACTCCCCTTAAAACTGTTACTACCCCAAGTGAACAGCAAAGAAGAGTAAAGGGCAACTGTACAAAGTTTTCTTTTACAAAGTTTTAATGTGCTGAGGGAGCTTAAAGTTTGGATTGAGCTTCTAAAGGGGAAGTATATAACCCTGACTGCCCTCTCCACAGTCTGTATATGGGTATAAATTCATAGATTTCAATGCCAGCTTCCCATTTCCTTTGTTATGTTACTTTATGTAAGCTCAGAGTATGTAGTGCTATATGTTTTTCCAAAGAGTAAGTTAATATCATGCAAAGTCCCTTCAAACTGATGAAATTAAATAGTCAATGTCCCCTTCTGAAGGTTAGTCATAGGTCTTAGAGAGCTGAATTGTCATTAAAATATATCTTCATCATGCACTTATTTACATCAACCAAAAAAATCCACACCTACATTAAAGCCACATCATCTCAACACCAACAAAAAGGGACAGTATACTCACACAAAAAAACTCCCCCCTTGCCACTTGTCCATTTTGCAACAACAAAGGGATCCCCACAATTACTGGGCTGCCCATAATTATTGAATTCCCTGGCAATACCCAGTCTGAGTTTTTGCCTGTTACCTTTCTCAGTTACTGTCATTACCTCGAATTCCTTGGACGGCACACTGTATGACAAATTTGTCTGCTAGTGCAGACAAATAAAAAAATGGAAATATTTTGTGATGGGAAAGCTCAACACTGGCCTAGCAGAAGTGACATGTGGCCTGAGATAAAACCTTGTGGCTCAGGCACTGGTGATGTGGTTGCAGCATGCTGGGAGCAACTCTGAATTTCCAGAACTGACTCCTGCAGCTGCAGTAACTCCCTGAATCCCTGGGAGCACAAGCACACACTGTGGTTCATTCCAGTTCTTACCTGAGCTGTTGTTCTTAACTTAACACTCAATTCACAGTCAGACTTTATGTTATACCTCACTGGGCCCATAACATAAGTGTACCGTGTATTTGAGCTGGTTTTTTTTTAATGTATGGTTTATTTGAGTAGGAGGGGAAAATTGCTTGGTTAAAGCATGTCCCAGCTTCACAGTGAAAGGCTGTACCAGCAGCATGAAATCACATCTCAGAGACTGTAGCTACTGCAGGAGAAAGAAGTTGTAAGTAAAACAGAAAATATTTGAAAGCACTTGAACATAAAGAGATATACAAACTTCAGCCTGTGTAGAAGACACTTGATATAGCACTCAAGACTGCAGAAAGCACCTAATTTCCTGAGTCAGGTACTCCAAAAGCATTCATTGTCTTCAAAACCAGCTAATCAATACAAGATGTTTCTTGCTCAGGCAGGTTAGAATTAACAGATAAGATGAAGTAGATTTAAATGCAGAAGTAAATCTCTATTGTATCTGCATCAAATTGACCTGTGTGTTTTGTAACCACAGTAAGCAGCATCATGGTTCCCAGACACATTTTAGTAACACTGTATTGCTATTATCAGCTTCTATGAGAAGAATATATGGATTTTACTGCTATTGAAAGGTGCTTGGACCTTGAAGTACCTGATTAGTTTACAGGAAAAGCACAGCACAAACTTTACTGGTAGCACTAAAGCATGTGTTGTCATTCAGAGTGACTCATTGCACCAATGGACCTTTGAAAGGAGTGGAAATAATGCAAGTGGGAGCCAAAAGCAGAAGGAAAATATTGAATTCAGATTGAAAAGAAATTTGTTATTTACTGCTGGACCCTATGTAATAAAGACAGAAGGACTGGCTTACTTCTTTTTCATGATTAGTGGCTTCAGTTCCCTCTGTATTTTATTTCCTACCCTGTTCTGTTTCAAACATGACTAACTTTTGTGAAAGGCTTGAGCCTTTGAAAATCAAACTCCTATTTGTTGTCTCTACATCGAAAACTGTGGCACTGTGGAGCACATTTTTACTTTGGAAAAAAGGCAAGAGAAAAACCTTATAAACTCTGCAGTTTCTCAGTACATAAACATGTACAGGAAGAACTGGGCTCTGGCCATTCCACAGATGTGCAGGACACCTTTGTAGAGATGGTGGTTACTTGTCCACTTGCTCAGAATGCCCATCTCCAGAGGAGGAGTATTAAAAATGCACCTCTTGACCTCTCTCCTGATGCTGCTAGAAAAGCTGCTAATTAAATCCTCTCTAATGTTTATATAATGGAAAATATTAAGCTTGATGAAAAAGCTACAAAAGCTCCTTAAATACTTAAGGAAATGCTTAGTAGCTGCAGCTGGCCAGATGCTTGACCATCACACCATATTCAGTCCCCTAAAGCAGCACTCTGAAGAGGTGTGACAGGCCTCATTATTCTTCATCTTATCTCCATGGGAGTACATGGAAAGTAAAATTCAGTCAGTTATTACAGATTTAGGAGTTAAGGAGTTACATCATCCTCATTTACCAGAAAACTGTCTGAGGCTTAGGTTTTTGCTTTATATGGGCTCTTATTTTTCTATCCAACAATTTTTTTACTTGAGGCCAGATGGAAAAGCTAAGTTGGTGATATAAAGTCCAGATATTAGATCTCTGGTTGTCTGATTACACAGGAAATCAGCTGAATTTGCTCATCATTGGTTCCATTCAAACCAGTTGGTTCACGTAAGTCTCTTAACCTGTAGATATCATTGTAAGGAAGAAAGAAAGATTTTTCTGAAGTAGAATAAAGCTAAGCCACAAATAGTGGTAGATTGGAACTAATCTTTACAGCTTAACCTCTAATGAGGAGCCAAACTTTGATGCAAAAGATACTAATGTATTAGCATGATGATAAAAGTGCAAGGCTGATTTTACATAAAATCTGTGATGGTATTTGTAAATTAACCAAAAGACATTTACAGACTAAATAAAACTGGTTTTATATCAGTTTATTTATATCAGTTTATTTAACTGTCAAAAAAAGTTGCCTGTGAGGAGGGGTGCTGAAAGGACTGCTGAGATTCACAGAGTAATCTTCATTTGTGTTAAATTAGTGACTTCCAGAAGAGGGCTGGAATTACAGCTGCCTCTGGGTACTAGAACACCCTAACTGTGAAAAACATCCACAATTTAAATGAAAACTAAGACTGCCACTAGGAAATTATGTGCATCATTGAAAAACTGTAAGAAATAAAATGTCATAAACCTAAATATTTATAAGGCTTTTATTTTAAGGTGGTTTAATGAAATAAGAAACCGTAATAAGTAAGAAAAAGTAAAATTATGAAGCCATGCAGTGAAACAAAGCAAATAACTCAGTGTAGTCAGAAATTAAGATCCTGTAAATATCTAAAGTTTGTTTCTGAGCTACCTGATTAAAAATCAAAGCTAATTTGTGTAAAGACAATATAATTATTCCTGTGAGGAAGAAAAACATGTGGTAGCAGAATCATGGCTTCTAACATAGTTCATATCATTTATAACATGGCAGTTCACAATACCAAACCCTGGAAGAAAACAAAACCAAACAAAACCAAGCGAAACAAGTTACATAATGTGACTGTATGAAAACTATGGTCAACACAATTTCAGAACAAGGTGGTAATTATTTACTGTAATTAAAGGATTTGTACCAGTAAAAAACAGAATGTGAAGGTTTGAAAGAGTACCATGAATAGAAGTCTCTCCATATTTCTAAAGCCTCTTCAAAGTCAGAAGGCTTGACAGCAGGCTGCATAACCAAATGCTGCACCTGCCTGCAGGCAGGATTTGTTGGCCTTCCAGTGCATGGCTGGGTGCATGCAGCATCATTATTTCAGCTCTGTTTACAAAATCTTCACTTGCAGCTACCTACCCTTCAGTGTTTGTTCTAATGAGCTCAAAATTCTCAACTGATTTACAGAAAGATGTCAACCATGGGGAAGTAGAAGATTAAACTAGATTCAAGTCTGAAAAAACAGAAAAGGGGGAAAAATAGTAGTACTTCTCTGTATCAGTTATCCTGCCCAGAGCTGGTAGAGTGTGAAATGTGACTTTATAGCTTAAAATATCTCACAAAAGAGTATTGCCATATGGCACTGCATTCCTCTGTCCCCACTCACATTTTGTTCACTTTGATGAGTTAACCCAGGATGTAAGGCTTGTCTTAAGAAACCATGTGTGCAAGGATCAAACTTACTCAGCCCTTTCACAGACAGTGAGACCAATCACTTGCTGTTGTATCAGCAGCCTGTTAAATTGAATTTGGAATTTGACCATGTTTCAGTTAGAGTCACTGAAATAAAATGTGCAAAATTAACAAAGTCTGGTCCCTCATTCCATGCCACAAATGCATATCAATAACAATGCATTACCATGGGTGACTTTGCATTACTTGAAATCCACTCCTGTGCAAAAGGCAATGAAAACTGTATATACCACTTAAGTGGAATGAAGATCACCATGAGATGAGTCAAGATTGTTAAACCAACCCCTAATTCATTCAAGCAAACTCAAGGATACAAAACAAGGTAAAACAGCTGTCCCAAATATACATACAGAGAAAAAAGAAGCGTGTGCAACTATTTGTATAATGAAATATATGCTACCAAATATGAAAACTATATCTGCAAAACTATAACTGCTAGAGAATGTTCTTTATACCAGCTATTTATACTCCCTAGGAAACAGGTCTATTTGTGGTCTGCATTTATTAGTAAAGAGTTGTAGTTATGCAAAACTATTTTTATAGTTATATATATAGCTATATAGGAAATACTTGTTTTCAAAGAAATTTTTAAAAAATTAATCTAGAAATGAACACTCAGGAAATACAGATATACATGATACATCATACAGAAAATTCTGTAGCCCTCATGACTGCTTAGAAAAAAGACACTTTCCAACTGCAGATTTTGGCATTGTGTTAAACTATGTTTAAAGAAATCGTGTTAAACTAAAATCCTAAATTTGACTATTTTTAAAATAGTGATTTAATTAGTTGAAACTAAAAGAAAGTCATAATTAGAATAACATTAATATTTGTACTAATTGGCTCTTAATTTTTTAATTTTTTTATTTTTTTATTTTTTAATTTTTTAAAATTAATTTTTAATTGTCCATGAATTGTAAATGCCAGACCCTTAAAGATAAAGTAAACAACATGAACAAGACGCTACAAAACAAACTTCAGACCATTAATTCTTTTAAATTCATTGTTCACTTACACTCAGAAACCAACTTCTGCCACATCAAAATGAAAAAAAAAAGTGAATTCTTTTAGATCTGTGCTTTGATTGTTTCCGCATTTAATCTTGTTTCAGAAACATTACTGCAAACACAGTAACACCCCAGCCACAGATGCAGATATGAAAGGCTGGATGATTTGGAGGCATTTCAGGTACTTGAGTATGTTTCATGAATATGTCAGTGAATTAAAGTCATAATTTTATGAATTATGAATATACTAAATATCACTTCAGAAAGACAAATACCAACTAAACACTGCTGTAATAGTGAAAAATATGGCATGCAGAAGTTTCAAGAGAGTTCATTGCTTTTTAACTAGTCATGTAAGCAACTATCTTTGAGGTTAATAAATATTATCCCTCTTTTACAGATTTGGAAAATGAGGCCGTGAGAAAAAGTTTGGTATCAGATGCATCTGGAGTACAGCAGCAGCAGTCAGGGAAATACCCAGCTGGCATGTGTCTGATCAAGGTAATAACCATCTCCTGAGAAATGGGACTGCTGTGACTAAAGTCACTTGGTGAAACTGTGCACCTCCTGGTATTAATGAGGATTTACTGGTGACTTCAGTGGGGCCAGGAATCCATTCAATAAAACTGTACAAATGCAAATTGTACTATATACTGAAGTTACCATAGAAGTCTAAAATGCTCATGAAGCAACAAGCAACACAGCAGAGCTTGAATGTACTTTATATAATGAGATAACCACAAGGTACTGTAAATCCTGATTTAGGAGCACAAGTTTGCCTTTCAGAGTAAACAGGCTATGATAAAAATATCTTCTAAAAACTTCAGCTACCTTTCTTATATCTTCATATAGTAAATTATCATGATGATACCATCATCTGCTCCTAAGCAGTACTACAATATATATGTTAAATAATAATATTTCTAGAGTATGTGACATCAAAGTTTGCATCTTTAGTATTTTCTACAAAAATAACTGAACTTTATCCAAAACAATTATCCAACTGCCTCACTGATGAATCTTTACTTACAAAACCCAAAGAACCATCACGAAAATGATCAAGCCCTCTTAAAAAGTAAATAGCAAAATATTCAATGAAATGCAAACAAAAAATCAGCAATGCTCCTTTGCAGCAACTGTCACAACTCTCCACAATCTTATTCCCTCCCAGCTAAAACTTGCTATAAAACCTTGTTTACTATGATTTTATCCCTTAGAAACAATATGACTAGAACAAAATAAAGACCCCTCTTTGTGATTTTTTTCTGCTTTCATCTCATGTAACAACTGGTAAATGCACCAGTGCATTGCCTCTTGGAGATGCCCAACACACATGGTGTTTATTAAATGAACTCCTCTCAGCACCTTAAGAGGGATGGTAAATTTCAGACTTCTCTGTACCTCTGCAGGTTCAAAGAAGAATCTGATTCCTTGCAGGGAGACACCATCACAAGCCCAACACCAAAGGTGCTGTACATTTAGAGTTCTGCTGAATCATTGTTTTCTAAGACCTCCAGTGGCAAGGAGTCACCTAAACTACCCCCTGAATCAATGGTGAAGTTCTGGCTTTTTAATGTTTTATGAGCATTCATGAACTTCTGGAGGTACTTGGAGGTATATAGCCAGTGGTGCTTCAAGACATCCTCCATCTCATAGACCTTGGACTGCCTGGCATTCATTTTTCGGAACCTCCTAAACAGCTTGTTTCCAGACTCATTTCCTTCGCTTGCCCAGGCCCCAATGGACCCATCTCTTTCAATGATTTCAGGAACATGAGCAAGCGTTTTGTGGAAATAATTTGTAATCTTGCCCTCATATCTGTACTTGAACTTTGTAGATAAGAGCTCTGCAAAACGCTGTGAATTGAAGCTATACTGGCACAGCAGTTCTGGGCACTCCTTGGCAGGGCATGAGGATCGCCACACTGGCTTCATCTTCAGATAAAGGTCCATTAGTTCTTTTAGGGCTTCATGCCTTTCCTCACACTTAATTAATTCACATACTGCCTCTACAGTCTCTTTGGACATCAGCTTTCTAGCAAAATTTCCACTCATCTTCAGCATAGGCTTCAAGTTCATCTTCTTCCTGAGGTGTTTGTCAAGAGTTAACTGCCACCTCTTCCTCTCCTCTTTAGACACATCAGGATTCTTGTAAAGTTCACCAATCTCCATCTGGAAGATCCTGTAGAATTCTGTTGCATTGCCAATGTCGCAGTGCAGTGCATCTATGGAGGGAACAGTCTCAATAAAAGGTTTGGCTGAAACACCCTTCACTCTGTCACGGAGCTCATCAACAGACTCGTGATATGGGTTGGACCTCCATATTTCATATCGCTCCAGATTTTCAGCATGGCTCCTGGTTATGGAGTGGAAGACCAGATTCTGGGATGCCTCCAGGCGGGTTGCATCACACAGGGTACAAATATAAGTGGAACCTGAGGCCTCCAGCCCTTCCACTTCCCTCAAGAGTTTCTCATCATATCCTGTACCCCTAAAGATGAATTTAAATGTTCTCAGAATGCCTCCCATTTCAAGCAGTAGTTCACTGTTTTTCATAGCCTCTCTTTCTGCTATGAGGGGGCTCAGGATTGCTGTCAGAGTTTCATGATCTGATTCATCAGCCAGCATAAGGCACAAGGGCTTACAGCACAACTCTGAATTGGGCTTTACTTCCTCAAAGATCCTCTTGCTTTCATTCCCATGTGCTATAGAAATGTTCATGACTGTGAAGGAAAAGCGAACAGCCTTTTCTGGGACAGCAGGCCCACTTCCGTGCTTCTCACTGACATCTCCCATTCCATCACAGGACTCTTTTACTACCACAGTGAAGGGGCCATTCAAATAGTCATCCAGGTTTTTTGCTTTCATGCCTTCCAAGATCTCCTCCTCCATGTCCTTTAAGGCACAAACCAAGGCGGCATCGTATCGGAATCTCTTTGCAATTGTGTCTACTGGGTAATCATCAATTGAGAGTGGCAGTCCTGATAATCCATCTATAATTCCCACTTCTGTGTTAGTGGATACATTTTTCAGGGGAGGTTTCCACTCAAAGGGGTGATAACCTGGTAGGAGGGCTTTCTCAGCAGTGCGAAGAGCATGCAAAGGCTGGAAGATCTGCCTCCCAGTGACAGCTTTTACTGTTCTATACATTTTATGATACTGACTACAGCTGAGAAACGTGTTGATTCGGATGGCCAGACAGACAGCAGGATGAAGTCCAGATCCTCTGCCTTGCATTATAGCCTCCAGTTCATCTGCTTGTTTGTGTTCATTTTTTGCTCTCAGAGCTAGCAGGAACAAAGTCATGCACACCGCCTTTATATCACCGCCCTCTTCTTTCTCAGCAAAAGCCTTGACTTGACGTTTCAGCTCCCTCAGACGATGTTTCTGAGCTCTCCTCGTCAAAGACAGGAGGTGCTGCCTCGGTCGACCACCTTTATTGATATAGCTGTAGAGCTCTCCTTCTTTCATCTCCTTGTGGCCAGAAAGGTGTTGGCCATATTTTCCATGTGAGATCTCTTCATCACATTCCTTTACAGGGCATCTTATACTCAGATTATCAAGGATGTTCAGGAAGGATTTCACTGGGGTTACCAGATCAGTTGGAAAGCAAGGATACCAGCAGGAGGGGCAATAGCTGCCCATAACCCTGATACATTTAAGGATGCAAGTTCTGCAAAACAAGTGCTTGCACGTTGTTTCCACTGGATCTGCCAAAATATGATCACAAATCTGGCAAGAAATGGATTTAATGAAATCTACTGGGTAATCAACTACAAGCAGCTTGATGCTGAGATGTATATCCTTGCAATTGACAATCTCTTTCATTAAATTTTTGTTGTTTATCTGTGCTTGTTTGAGATGTTGGTTCTTTACACCTCTGTTTAGCTGAGCACGTTCCCCAGTCTTTTTTACACGTTTGCCATGTTGCACACTTGGAGGCTGGCTTTTTCTCTTGACTCCTCGTCTGGTAGTGTGGCAGACATCACAGTTTGGGGAATGGGGTTGCCACTCCATTGTGCTGTTCCTAGGAAAATACACTTCACATAGAGTATTACTGAATTTTCTATGTATAATACTCCAACAGTTGTGACAAAATCGAGTGGGATGGATAGTGTCGACATCCCCTCGCACATCAATCTTGAAAACCTTAGCAATAAGATCTGGCCAAGAGGTTGCTGTTTTTTCTTTCTTTCTCAGAAGCCAAAGAGTTTCATCATCCACTGGCCCATGCACTGGGTAAGTTCTCTTGGAACAATCAGTTTTAAATGAAACCCCACAGATGCGGCAGAGTTGCTTCAGATTGTTGTGATGAACTCTGTTGTCTTGTGTTTTCATGGCATGGGCATCTTCCTCAAGTCCCTGCCTATTGCCCGTTAACTCCATCTTTTCTCCTCTTGGCACTGCTTCATCTTCATGCAGGATGATTTCTTTGTTTGAAGAAACAGCCTCTTCTGCCTGATCTTTGTGTATGTGCTGGGTGTCATCAGAGGCTGTTTTTTGGAATGATCGCAATTTAAAGAGCTTGAATTTCCATTCAGAAAATTTTGTATATGTATGCTGAAGTTCTTCAGGTAAGTCCATTTGTGATGCTACTGACATCTGCAGTCTCACAGAAACCAGATCACCTGAGAAATAGAAATATGTAAGTTAGCTTAATTTCCAAATTAAAAGGCTGTCCACTCATTATATGAGATGAATTCCCAAATTTATTTTGACTTAGATCCTGAGGCATCACATGTCTATTTGCTCACCTGTGCACCTTACATGAAGTAGTAAACATCTAAATCTGCCCCTTCCTTCTTTTGCTTGATGGAGCTTACCTTAAGTAAAGCTATTATAGACAACAGCATTACATTCTGAAAGTTGGTGATTATTTTTAATGTGAAACTGGACTCAACTGATGTCTGAAAGGTAGTATTTTGTGTGCTCATGCTATGTTATCTAAATCAGCAAACCCACTGCTCTCATGTTCCTTTTTATTTCTGAATCTGGTCAGAAGTGTTTCATACACGGCATTCCACATGGGCAGAGCAGCACATACCATTCAATCCCAGCCTAGACTTTATTCAGGCCACAGTTTTGTAGGGTACTTTAGCATGTGCTTAATGAGTAGCTCCATTAAAGCAGGAAGACTGTGTCCTCTCTTGATGCAAAGCACTACAGTTCCCTGAACTCCAAAGGGGATACAGCAATGCATACTGGCTTCAGATTTGATCCTGAGAGAATATTTATACATTGTATATTAGTCATTCATTTAAGTACCTTGCTGAAATCTCTCTGTAAGGGTTGCTGGTACTGGAAATCTGAAAATGTCTGTGTAAATTTGACCCTAATTTTAGCTTTCATAGAGGTGCAACCAAAAGTAATATCAATGTGGTTTCCATGGAAATATGGTGTGTATAAAAATAAATACAAGACTTTCACCTCAAACACAAAAACTTTTTGCTACTGCATCAGACCCAGAAAATAAAATTGTATAGAAACAACAAGAGTGACTAACCTATTTTTCATTACCTGGCTATGAGAAGTGCACAAGGTAAACAAACAGTATAGAGAAAATTCAGTTATGTTTTCTGATTTTGGTTTTACTCTCTGCTTGATGTGAGTACTAAAAATGCAGAAGACTGTACCTTAAGACAATGCACTAGAACTAGAAATTACATAGCTGTGATTTCTTTAACTGGTGTTATCATCACTTAGTAATCCACATAAGTTGCTAGAAATCTCAGTTTGGCGTCTTTTCAGAAGGTGTCCTTCAATAGGTAATACATCCAAGCCATGGTTCAAAGTGATGATGCCCAGTGTTTCTGGGATTATTTCATCTATAACCTTTCAATAAAGTCTCATTTCAGTACAGCCCTTCACAGTCTGTTGGGAAAGGACTGCATGCATTAATTAAGTTCCACATCCAGAAAAACAAACTAGTCTTATTATCTCCTTCCCAAAGAGCTGAGTTTTACTTTAAAATCATTCATTAGGCTTGGCAACTAAAGTTTAGGTTTGTTTTCATCCCAGCTTCTCTCCACTCCATCCCACCGAGAGCAAGCTGCCCACACCACTGTCCCCATCTGCTGACATTGCTCTGTCCAGCTGCCTGTACTCCTAAATATCTGTCTGCACTGCAGTCCCCTGCTGCCCATTGCTGATCCAGCCTGGCAAGGAGCGTGCTTGTATTCTGCTGTTCACAGATCTGTGAGGTGCAGCTGTGCACAGATGTATTCAGAGCATTACTACTGTCTCTCTTGTCTGCATCTTGTGACAGACTTGGTGAAATTTATGCTCTGAGCAGTAACCCATTTCCCCTGAATAGTTCTGTGTTCCTACCACCTGCAGAGTAATTGAATACCTAGTTGCCCTCTACTGCCCACAGATCCTTCTCTTCTACATAACGCGCTATGCAATTTTGTGCAATTTCACCATCACCAGCAGCACTTTCAGAATCTCTTAAACCATGAGTAATGCCTCTTCAGGATGACATCAAAGTAATTGTAAAGAAACAGCTAGCACAGCGTATATTTAATGCAAAATATTTAATACTTCCTCTGCTCTTCTGACCCTTTGAGTAAGTGCCACTGCAGTGCCATGCTCATCTCCAAAGCCATGACCTGACTCTTGCTACTAATCACCAGCTCAAATGAATCTGACAGGGTTTACCCATGCTAAAGGAAAGTTCAAGCAGTTTTTTCTTTTCCTCTTTCATTGAACGTGTCCTGGAAGAAATGAGTGACAAAGATGCCCTCTCAGGTTACCAGACCTTCACCTTCTGCAGTGGTTAATTGTTGCCAACAGACTACTCATCAAATGCTTTTGAATTGTCTAGCTCCCAGGCAGTGGAGATTACAGCAGCTCTCTTAGGAGAGCAAGAAATTTTCCCAGTGCTAGGAATATTTCCTGCTACTCAAAAATGTGCCTGTGTTCTGTTATTCTAGTTAGGGGTCATGCTTTTTTCACATTGCCTACCCCACTCAGATTCTTACAGAGGGAACCCCAGGCATGAATCTCCAGCCATGGTTATTTAATCAACTCAAACAGCTGTGTTCAGTATCACCTCTTTTTTCTTGACAAGGGAAAAGTAATCCCTGTTTTCCCCCAGATCACAATATTTCATACATTTCTGAAGACAAGCAAGATTGCAATACTTTTCTTCACACCAAGGAAGACTTTGCTTTATAAAAAGGCTCACCAAAATGAACAGAACAACCTCTGAAGTGAGGAAGCAGGTATAAAATCACTGACCTGCCCATTAAACCAGGACAAGGAACCAACACTGGGATGTCCTGCAAGCATCTGGGATGCTGTCATTAATACTGCTAGCCTACCTTCAGCTTGCTGTCAGTTTGTAGAGCTGCTGCTGTGCCTGCCCAGTTTGTTCCAAATGTCAGACTTGTTTGCTGTCTCTCATGTGCGCTCTCACTCTTTCTGTGTTCCCTCTGCTTTTTAAAGACACTGCAGTGCTGTTTATCTCACTTATCCTTCTCCCTCTGAGTTCCCCGTACAACACTGGTGCTAACCACAGTTTATTTGAACTGAACACAATACAGAACTCTCAAATCCAGGTGGCACCTGGCAATTTATGAGGCTTAACCACAAAATTCATATAAACAAGGTCGTTTTGTGTGAGACTCCTGGGCTCTGAGATAAGTATGCAGACTCTCTCTGAGAAGCACCTGCACTGTTTTTTAACACAAAGTTTGCATTTAGCTTTCTTCTTTATAGTTTCATAACTGGTTTCTTCACTGTTAACTCTCTGAGAGAAGAACCTAGTCCTGGTCACCCTGGTGTTCCACATCAAAGCTATTTCATTGAAGGCCAATGTGTCACTTCCCCAGCCAACCTTCTGCAGTTTGGGTGAATGACAACAGGGATCACAAAATGCCTGTGCTTCTGATACCAGTATTTAATTTTCATGGATATTACCTCTTTAGTAATATGTATCTGGGGTCTTGAAGGCCCTAAGCAGGCAGGACAAATCATCAGTATAAAAGTTACTTACATACTTATTGATTAACTGGCAGGTATTCCACCAGGTATGGGCCATAGGTGACCACAAACAGTGGCCAGTAGTCTTTTTCCTGAAAGCCCAAGAAGAAAACCTATACTTAGTTTCCACAAAGTAACTATCTCAAAAACTGACTCAAAGTGGAAAGATGCTGTCCTATAACAGCACCCTGAAAGGTTTCAGTCTCCACACACAACATTGTGCAAAAAATTTTAATGATTCATCAGGTCCTTTCAAACATGACCGTAAGTTCACGCTCCAGAAGTAGGAATTTGCAATAGCAGAAAAACTACATAATCACCCAGGCATCTCCCTTTTTCCAGAGACTTTATGATCCTGTAGGATTCAAATTAATTTCTGATTTGCACATTTTTCCCTGAGAAGGTGGCTGAGGGAGGCCACATTGTGGCTCAGGATCTCCCAGTTAATGCACCTCTTACCTGACAGCATCTGATGTCAGCCAGAAGAAAAATCGGCAAAAGTTGTAATACTTGATATTTGCTGTAGCTAAAATAGGTGAGAGGACTCACACTCTTTTATCTACCCTGATCTTACAACACTTTCAGTTCCTAGAATCACAGAAGCCTCTAGGCTGGAAAAGACTCTTAAGATCATCAGGTCTAACCACAAACCTAACACGGCCGAGTCCACCACTAAATCTTTTCCCTAAGTGACACATCTGCATGTGTTTTAAATATCCCCTTGGGATGGTGACTCAACAACTTCTGTTGCCAGCCTGTTCCAGTGCTCTTCAACCCTTTTGGTGAAGAACTTTTTCCTAATATGCAATCTAAACCTCTCCTGGTGCAACTTGAGGCCATTTCCTCTTGTCCTATCATTTGTTACTTGGAAAATAGCACAAGCCCACCTTGGTATAAAGTCCTTGAAAGAAAGGCAGTTGGAGAGAGCAATAAGGGCTCCCCTGAGCCTCCTTTTCTGCAGGCTAAACAACCCCAGCTGCATCAGCTGCTCCTTATAAGACATGTTTTCTAGACCCTTCACCAGTCTCATTGCCTCAGCAATGTCTTTCCTGTAGTGAGAGGTCCAAAACTGAACACAGGATTCAAGGGGCAGCCTCACAGTGCCCAGTACAGAGCAAAAATCCCTGTCCTGATCCTGCTGGCCACACTACTGCTGACTCAGGCCAGGATACCATTGGCCTTCTTTGCCACCTGGACACTGCAGGTTCATTTTGAGTTGTCAACCAGCACCTCCAGGTCCTTTTCCAGCCACTCTGACTCAAGCTATTCTTGTTAAATGATGTCTTGAGAAGTGATTCGTCCTGAGTCTTTGTGCCACATGAGAGGCCAACAGCACCTGCAAACCAGTGTAAAGATTCATGCTGAAGCAAGTAATGTATGGAGAAAGGAAACAAAGTGTTTATGGATTATGCAATGCATGGAGAAAGTAAAAGGGTTTAGAGACAAATGTTGATATCCTTACTCAGATTCTGACACACACAAAACCCTAATATGAAATAAATTCCAATCAGAAACATCTGAATGTCAGGTTAAAGTAGAACAGAAGCCCTAGATGTCATTCCAGGCCAAGGCAGTGTGGGACAAGGATGTCATGGCTGAAGCATTTCTGGACATCTGAGAACATTAGATGACTAGGGCCTGAGCTCACTATGCTGCTGTTTTGCCTGAACTTCCTAACAACCTACCTATTTTACTATTCACTCCCTAGCACTTGGAGAGACCTTTAAAAAAAATACCAGGTCAAGCTGCAATGCCAGATATCAATCAAAATCACTCTCTGCAGTCACAGACTGATTTCCTCTCTTATCTTGAAATGGCAGGCACAGTTCCCTGACAATGTACATTGTTAGGATTGAGGAATTTGAGGCTCTTTGAGAAGTTTAGCAGATCTGTCCCTCTGGGGTGCTTATTCAAAACTTCACTCGGGTGGCTGGCTGCCTGTCCCATCCCCCAGGAGCCTGAGTTCCCGTGCAGAGCCCCCTGTACAGGCATCAGCTTCCTTATCAAAGGAACAACATGAGCATACAGAAGCCTAGTCAACTGCTTTTCTTCCAAGTACACAGGAAATCACCTTGGAAAAATATTGTCTCGTAGGGATGGAGCAGGCAGCTAAAGATTTTAATTGATCTCAAATTGCTACAGCTTTGGGCGTGTTTTGTGTCCATAAGAGCACAATTGCTGAACAGTTTGAGTTGCACAGAGCCACTACTGGAAAATGTTTTTCCTGTGCAGCTGGCACCACCGAGTGGAGAAAAGCATTTTTGCATTTGTTTCTGTTACAGCATGGAAATTAATACGTGATAATGGGCCTAAGCCTTACAGATTTGGAAACCCTTCTGAATAAAATAATTCATTTATTCTTGGAATAAAAGTTCCAGATAAGTTCCTTGAATTCTCAGTTAAAACAGGTTGGACATCAGTCCCTTGACACCTTGCAGATTAAAAAAAATAGTATTTTTCAGACATAGAAAACCCTCCATCAAAGGATATCTGTTTTACAAAGCCATGCAGTGATAAATGCTTGTTTTACAGCTCATGAAAGCAGCACACAGTATGTTCACATGGCAGGAGAAAAAAGGTAGCTCTGAAATCCGTCCAGTTGTCCAGCAGCAGGTCCACAAAGTTTCAATGTATTTATTTATCCTTAATGCTGTTATTTCTTTATTGGGATTCTTTGGAGCTGACGGCTATTTCTCTTCCCTAACTCTTTAGCTTCCTGGCAGGTCCTAACAAAAAATGTGTGTTTTGGGCACCAGCAGTGCCCGGAGGGGTGCATTAGGGTCTGGCATGGCCTCGCCTCCGGCAGCAGCGCCCTGCAGAGGGACACAGGCACTCTAGCCATGGAACAATCCACTAGTTCCCAGCTCCCAGGAAGCATGGCATGCAGACAGAAACACTGAAAATCCCCGGAAAACTGTGGTCCCCAGCTAACATCCCCCCAAACAGTGGGAAGAGTTTGTTGGATTTAAATGTGTGTTAACCAGAGATTCTTGTCAAGAAAACTCCCTAATGCGATCAACCAAATTCCCCTCTTTCGTTCCCAAGGAAATGAAGCCGTCTGTGTTCGCACCGTCCCGGTATTTCATTTCCTTACAATTGCCCGCTCTCCTGGCCACCGGGACAGGTTCCCCACTGCCCCGGGAGGCAGCGCACCCGGCCTCGGTGCCTGCAGGAGTTCCCGCGGCTCAGCTGGGGCGGGCAGAGGAAATTGTGTCTCAGGAGCTTTGGGTTTGCATTGAGAAGCGGCTTTTTGGCGATTCCCAAGCCGTGAGCACACACACCACCACCCCCACTACGCCCGGCTTTCAGCGCCTCGTCTTTAACAGCGCTCAGGGCGGAGCGGAGCGCATCCTAATGGCTCTCCATAGAAGCACCAGCAGCGCGGAGCGAACACGGCCCGGCAGGAGGATTCAGCCGCTGGTGGTGTCAGCTTTGTGCGTGTCGGGACGGGGACAGTGACAGCTTGTGCGTGTCGGGAAGGGGGACAGTGACAGTGACACCGTTGTGCGTGTCGGGGAGGGGACGGCGACACCGCAGCTGCCGCCAGCCCGCCCCGCCCCGCCCGGCGGCGCTGCCCCTCCGCGGCGGCAGACGGCGCTGCAGCGGCCGTGGCCCCCGGGAGGCCGCGCCGGCTCCGAGCGGCGGCTTCGGCACTTCCCGAGCAGAAGCGGAAGCGGCGGCGGGCTGGGAGCGGCCGCGGGTCGCGGTGAGTCCGGCGGAACGCGCGGGGCGGCTGGGGGCTGCGGCGGGCCTGCGCTCCGGACTCGGGGAGCGAGGGCCCGGCTGGACTCGGGCCGCTGCGGGCGTGCGGCGGTGCCCGGCGCGGAGCGTTTTTTCGCCGCGCCGGGGCTGCCGGCTGGGGAGCAGAGCCGCCTCCTGCCTTGCCCCGCGGAGCCCTGCGGTCCCTTCCACCGAGCTCGGGGCATGGCTCGGCCGGAGTGCCGGGGCGGGCGGCCTGCGCTGGGGCAGGGCGCTGTGGGGCTGGGGCGCGCCGGCTGCGCTCCGGAATTGAAACCGCGGCGCGGGCAGCGCAGCGGGGCTGAGCCCGGTCGGCCCAGGGCCCGCAGGCACGGCCCGGGGCCCGGGTTCCCAGTGGGAACCCGGCCGGAGCGACTCTGCCCTGCCTCTGCCCCGCCTCTGCCCCGGCGGCTGCCCTCGGACAGCGGCGGGAGCGTGAGCAGCGGGGGCTCTCGGGCTGTGCTCCCGCTCGTCTCCAGCACGTCAGCTGAACTTGGGCTCTGGATTCCCCGCTGTGAAATAGACAGTAAATTATTCGGGAACACGTTAAAGGGTAATTTGCAAGATAGGTTACTGTTTCTAAACCCGATAGCCCTTATTTTCTCGTAGAGACTGGCGATATTTAATATTTACGGTAACTTTATTAACACGAGTTAGAAATTATTACTTCACTAGTAATTTCCATCTTTTTTTTTTCTGGCTCAGATAGGTCACGCTGAGTCTTTTCATGCTTAAACGGAAATATCAGCTGTAGGTGGGAGGAAAATGTTCTAATTATATCCCTTAGACCTAGTCATTAAAGCTTGCCGAAAGTATTCCCCCATGTTTGCCTCTGACACCTTCTGCACGCTACCCCTCAGCTCTGTGGATTTTGTGGTGTCTTAGATACCACTGTGAGTGATTAATAAAGTGTCGATTTGAAGCTTTGGGTGAATTTTGCACTGTGTTCACCAGCTGTTAAATGACTTGCCAGCATACTGCTTTGTCTTCCCATAGAATGAAAAGGCCATGAAACTTGTCCTTCTAGTACAAGAAAGGGGAAAAAAAGTTACAGAAGTATACTGATAAAGCACTTGGATTGTTTTCATGGTGTCATGTTGGGCATAATTCTTCTGCATATTCCACATTACCTACAGCTTTTCCCAGTGAGTGAAGATTCATGGAGCTCAGACTCTGTTGAATGAGAACTTGTCAAGACATAAATGGCTTTTTAACTTTCAGAGTATTGCAACACTGCAGCGCTGCTTTCTATCTTTGAAAACTGCTACTGTATTACACAAGACACACAGTAGATACCTATGCTGATAGAACTTCAGCGTGAAAATATACCTGAGGTGAATGTGCATTCTTTTCTTCACCCACTGAACTTCGACGAGTTTACTGTGTCAAGAAGAGTAACTTTTGTATCTCAGTAGCACAGATTAGCTAAACATATGTAAAAAAAAAAAAATGTTTTAGATCCAGACTGTGAAAACTGGCCATAAAATATTCTGGGTATAAAGCATATCAAAAAGAAAACAAAAGTAAATATCGGATGGAGTGAAAAGGAGTCATGTCTTAGTTGTTTCAGAATGTGTGTTTAGTTCACTGTTTGCTTTCCCAGGGTCTCAGATCATTTTACTAATGTCTCATGCCTGTAGAGGTAGGTGGTAATTAAGTGTAGCCTGGAGCCTGTGCCTTGTGGAAATCACATTTGTTCACAGCCATACCCCTCCCTCCCTGTTTTTAAGTGCTTTCTGGGTGTTTACTTTGTCCCCACTAGGGCAGCATCTTGCATTCTCTGTAGATCTACTGAGGGCTATAGAAAGGCATAATGCATATCTCAATGTGTTCTTAGTGTGCAAAGGGAGAGCAGAAACCACAGTCACTGCCAACGTAAAGAGTTAAATAGTACTGTTCTTCTCACTAACAGTGTTTTCCTTGTATTTGTTATTCTGGACATTTCCCAGGAAATTCTGTCTAAAAGTTTATAAACTGAAGAAAGTTTCAGGGAATTTTGGCTTGGGTTTGGTTTTTTTGTTATGGAAAAACCCATAGAATATCTTGGTCTTAAATACAGTATAGTATGCTTCTACTGCTCACTAAAATTAAATTTGTTTTTACATACTTTAATAAGTTGAAATATGAATGTAACTGTGAGTGTGCCACCATCTAGTCTCCTAAGTAATATTCAAGCATGAAAATACTTAGGTGATTAAAGCCTGACAGCATTCTTTCCAAATAAAGAGAAATCACCTGGAAGTCTTCAGAAATCCCCAAGGGCTGCTCTGCTCTAGGAGCTCTTGATAGTCTAGTGAGCTCTGAATGTTGTTTGTTTTTGCCTCAAACAAAAATTCTTCTTTCAAGTCTTTAGGTTCACATGTTAAAATGCTGTGAGTGTGGTGGTTGTCCAGAAGACTTGGATGTCTGAAAGGTTACTGCTATTAGAAAAAAAAAGAAAGTTTGTATCTCAGCAAAATAAGCAACATGCTTGCAGACTTTCACAAGAAATTAGAATTTAGTTTTTGCAGTTACAAGTTCTGCCTGAATCTCCTATTGCTTCAGCTCGTCTAGCCATTTGATAGCTTTGAAATGAAAGTGTTTTATAGCCATTAATTAAAAGGCATTAGCTTAATTCCATGTGTTCTGCCTGGATGAGGCCATAGTGATGATAGCTAAATAGCTCCTACTGGAAACATATGGTGCTTATCAGTAGACTATTGATTAATGTGCCTGGGAATAAGTGTTGCAAGTATTACTCCATAAACAAATTATCCAAAGTCACTCCACTGGTCTGTCAGTCCCATGACCCAGAAATCTATACATACATACATATACAAGGCCGCTGAAGAAAAGAGAAAAGTTTGGCCAGTTTTTCTGTCGATGCAGTGCTAAAGGCATTTCCCCTGCTGGATGTGCACTGGCCAGGCTGCAAGGAAATTAATTATATTTGTGAACTTTGAGTAAGAAAAAGGATTTGGAATAGTCCTCTGTATTGATTCATTATTTTTATGGGTAGTCAGTGTCAATTTTCCAGAAAAGGTCATGTGGAAATTAATTGTATTAAGCACTTCCTGATTTACAATAAAAATTTTCTCTTACAGCAACTGATACTTCCTTGCACAATATTCCTTAAGTTAGTGCTTGAAAATATGATTTCATATTTCAGTGTTAATAGTATACAATGCCTACTTTTACTCCTCCCTAATACTCTTAATGATAGCGGGGTTTTACAGGAAATCTGAAGACATTTTCTGATAACAGTGATTTTTTTTTTTTTTTTTTTTTTATTTAGAGGAGTTTGGCATTTGAAAATCTATAAGTCCTACCTAAACTTCATTATACTACAGGAGTTGAAAAATCAGAGTACTGAGCTTTGTTGCATGCATTAATTTAAAATATGAGCAGTTTAAATTCTGTTTTGAAGTAGTTTTTGTCCATCATAAGGTACATTATTCTCACAGGAGTTTGCTCTTCTGGTCTGACTGTGCTATCTCACATCAGCCTAATCACTGTGTAATGTGGCAGTGTAAATAGCAACAGAGCACAGGTTACTTGGTGAAGAAAGGTGTCATAATGGATGAAAGAGTGGGATGGGAACTCCTTTTCTTTTAACTGTCCTTTCACTGTCTTTTCTGGGGCATGAAAGTTTCATCCTTAGGGCATTCCCTGAGTTCTGTCCATTACCACTTGGCATGGAAAGCACCTTCCTTTCTGTTGGCAAACAACACGGCTGTTGCCTTGGAGAGCGAAATCAACCTTTGCCAGCCCAAGGCCTGGGTACCTCTGTGCCCAAGCTAGAGCCCCTTATCTCCAGAGTCAGCAGGTGTGGCAGCACTTCCTACCTCTAGAAAAGAGCATTTCAGGTACATTACCAAATGTAGTTTAAGACTGTCTCTGCCTTAGACACCTCACGCTAGCAAAAGCAAGAATTACCACGTAATGATCCAGTTTAATTGCTGCTGTTCCTAGGTCTGAGAGCTGGATGTTGTGGAAACAAAAAAAGGTACAGAGAGCAGTCTAGAAAAGTGTTTAATGTGTCAAACAACTAACATTTTAAAAAAATGATAAGTTCTCAAGGCTGTGGTGTACACAGGATATTTAAATTAATATTTGGCTATTCTTGTACTTGCATTTGACTTAGTTTTGTTCAGCTCAGAGGAAGAATAACAACTATTATCAATAAGAAGAAAAACTGATGTGGTTCTTAGGAGATCTTAGTTTTATTTCACTGGAAACCTGTTTCATAATCAAAAAGAAAGGGTAGCAGCTTGATTTGAATTTTGGGATATATCCTAGTTTGGGGTTTAAAATCTACCCTTTTCCAGCCTAAGCATTTTTTGAACTCCCCAGGAGAGGAAGGTGAAAAACTGCTACAGTAAGCTCACAGATTGTCTGCTCTACCTTCACTGGGGAAAAGACCTGTCATTACCATTCAAAGTACGCTCTTCTGTGGCTGGTTTTGTCCTAGCATTGCTCTGTCCAAGAAATTAAACCTATGTTCTACTCTCAGAGGATAAAGTAATTTCCACAAGAAACAGGTCTAATTCCTAGTACAGGAGTTAGAACATATAGAGAAATTCGTTTGAACTATGCTGGAGTAATAAGGCCTTGGTTAGTTGTCTGAGTAACAGCAGTGTGGATTTTGATTTGGAAAATTGTGCCGTGCCCCACACCTAAAATATGTGCAGAAGAAGGAGGATTTTGCTCACAGAGAAGATGAAATAGATAAGAGTTGTAGGAGGAATCCTATCTTAGATAAAATATGAACAAAGTTTAAAATCTGGCTCTTAATCACCTTAAGCTGCCTCTTTGTGTCTGAATTTCCCAAGTTAAAAAGATGTGCACTTTTTTTTTGTGAACCTCTTGGTCATATGCAGATAAAAAGCTCCATGTAGGAGTGCAGTATACCACTGAATAAGGGGGGTTTTGTGTCAGACTGGGATGTTGACTGCAGTGGTTCATTCATTAAACTGACTCTAGTATGGCAGTTTGTTTCTATAGACTGAATATACTGACATGCTATGTCTGAAGGAACAATTCACATGGCCAAAGAAACACTGCTTGCATAGCACTTAAATCTACAAAGTGTTCAACTAGTGAGATTATACCAAGCCAAATCCTGGTTTCTTCTTTGTAAGAACAGAATTGTAAATAGTATGGGATTTTTTTTCCTGGGAACAGCCCAAGAGAAGAGTCACACAATTCACAGTAACTGCAATTCTTTGCAATTAATGTGACAGCTGAATTTGACTAAAGCTGTTTTATATTTCTTCTTGTGACTTCCTGAATTCCTTTGTGACATTACTAAAGGGACGTATGTTCCTCTTCCCTTTCTTAGTCTCACTAAATATATCTCTGTGGCTTAGAGTAATGTGAATTTTTCAGTCCTAGGCTGGCCTGTGGATTCTAATATCCTGCATACCAACATTCCCACTCCATTGACCCAATTTAGTTCCTGTGATTTTTCATGAGATGTGGCCTATGGACTGATCATCCTCTGCTGCAGTTGTTAAATTAGTTATGTTAGTTTAACAGTGGAAACAAGCTGGGTTTCTTCTCTGGAGAGAGTAGATCTACTGATGGCAGTCTATAAATCTCTGTCACACAGAGCATCTTTCTAAGCACTGATTCCTCTGCATCCACTCTCAGTCACGGGGGGAACTGGTGCCTTTATGGGATTAAACTGGTCATGTCTGGACTATGGCTGGAGCAGCTGCTGGGAGCATGCTTGGTATTTAATTTGCATTACTGTTTTGTTTAGGAGCCTCAGTATTAAAGCCTGTCGTGGTGGATAATGTATAGGGACAATACATTGGGGTGGAAAACAGGAGTGGAAGTGAGCAGCACTCTCTGGGTGCAGTTCCAGACAGCTCTGCTCTGGAGTTATTTCTGCAGAAAGGGAGCACTGCTGGCCAGCTCAGTACAACTCAGAACTGTCAGCCTGTGCTTTGAGGCTCTGTACCTTAATGGTATTTTGGAAATGTCAAGAATGCTGCTCTTCAGATACTTCTCATACCCCTGCATACCTCAACAAGATGGAAAGTCATCTATTTATACAACAGAATAAACATTCTGGTTTGATTATTCTAACTATATCTAACCAAAATATGGTAACTTTGTTTTTCTTTGGATAGATATGCCTCTTTTTTTGGTCTGGATAGCTGGAAAAAATAGCTCATAGTGTGTTATCATGGGCAGTATTGCCAGTTGTTTATCATGTAGACGGCCTAAAGCACATTCCTGTGATTTTTGCATGTGTTCAAAATATATTCTCATAAATGCTAGTTGAGGCCTTGTGTGATTAGTATTTCTGTTGATTTTATGACACAAAAGATGTCATAAAATAAGTACCCAAATAAAACTACCTGTGTGTCCTCCTCCTATCCATGAACATTTTGTAAAAATAGTTGTGATATTCAAATTCTGATATAAGCAAGGAAATGTTCAGTTTTGTGAGTTCATGGTCAAGGTAATCCTATTAATTCTTCTGCCTTCAGCATCTGCAGTAGTGATGCAGATAAACAGTTCTTAGGATTCCTCTCTTGATTGGATTTCCATCCCTAATATATTTCAAATGACTCAATGGTATTACAATGAATTCATTAGGTGAACACTGCAAGAGACTTTTGCCTATACTGCTGTGCAAAAGATTATCAAATCTGGGCTTGTTGGGCTTGTTTTGCATGCCTGGCTCCATAACCCTCAGACTACTCATACTGCCTTGCACCTGGTGATAATCTCTGTGTTTCAAAGAAATGTCATTTATAGAAAACTAACCACAGCGGGATTCTAAGAAAATTATTGTAACCATTAAAAAAATCAGGGGAGAGGAAGGTTTCTTGGTCTTTAGAATTTCTATTTGTTGTTAAGACCTTTTTTTAAGGTTCTCTTGTTCTAGGAACACTAGCAATCTCTTTGGGGATACCTGTACTTTTTCTTTTCATACCTATGGGTTCACCCTGCTTTGGAGGACTGTTGTAAAAGCAGGCTTTATTATGCCATCCATCACTCTTCAGGGAAAGGTGACTTTTATCTTCTGTTCTTACAATCATGTCCCTTGTCCTCCCTGCCAGCTAGCCTGCAAGAGGGAAAGGAGAGCAAGAGCTCTGTTTGAGTACTAGTAATTTGTAGATAGCTTTTGAGGTGTGGAATTATTATCCTTATCTCATGTGTAGCTTCTTATTCCATTTAAAATCCTATTGGCAGTTTTAAAATGTTATCAGCAGTGCTGTATATTTGAATTTCATTTACAGCACATCAGCTGCTTGGTTTAGGTGCTTGGACTTTTATTTGTGTTCCTGCAGCTAAGTCAGTTTGAAATCTATATTGTGAATTGCTTGATACAGAAAATGCTAAATAAGATATATACACTGCAAGGAGATTATGGAATTGAGCTGTTGTCCTCCAAGAAAATAGAATTCTGTATGGCATTTTTCCCACACAAAATCTATTTGAATGTCTTAGAAGTAAATAATATGGAAAGGATAAAGAAACATTTCAGTAGACATAGCAAGGACAAAGAGGAATGATTCATTCCCCTTTTTACAGAAATCAGATAGTCGTATGAAAGAGATTATGGAAATGCATGGGGGGAGTGGGTGTTTGAACTTCCCTGACAGGATGCAGTGTCCTTTCCTACATATCAGAGGATAAGTAAAAAAAGATAATGGGGACAAAACAAAGCCAGTGATTTTGCATAGAACCCAATCTGTCCCAGTATTTCTGGTTGGAAGTAAATGTTGCTCTGGCCTGGGAGGGAGGGTTTGAGCGACTCTAACCGAACACACCCTGTTGTCCTGTTGCAGGCCAGTGCCGTGCCATGAGCCTGCTGCAGAGCGAGGGCAGCTGCGGGGGCCGGGAGGCGGAGAGCGGCTGCTGCGCGGCCATGGCCAGCGCCTGCAGCGCCGCCGCCAAGGAGGAGAGCTGCAGCGGGGGCAGCGCCGCCGGCAGCGCGCCCGCCTCCTTCTCCGACGAGACGCAGGGCTACGACGTGGAGTTCGACCCGCCCCTGGAAAGCAAGTATGAGTGCCCCATCTGTCTGATGGCTCTGCGGGAAGCAGTGCAGACACCGTGTGGCCACCGTTTCTGCAAAGCATGCATTGTCAAATCCATAAGGTAAAGGAAAACTTGTGGAAGCTGTTTTTAAGAAAAAATCATGTAGCAGAGCAGTTTAAGGTCAATCTAAACTGAATAGAGCTGCCCAAAATGCATTACCAGTGAGTGCTAATAGAACTCTGGAACTTTATTACTCATTAAAAGTGCTATATATGGCCAGAATGTCCCAAGTTTGCAAGTTTTGTGAGATTTAGATGGTTTGCCATTTTCACAAATTTACCCAGGTTATGAATCTAAAAAATTTATTAAACTTCAAATAATAACTAAAGAAGGAAAGGTAGACAAGTCCCCTGAATAAATTCCATTTCCATCTCAGGATTATAAAATTACCTGTCTTTTGCATATGATTGTTTCCCTTGATAACTGCAGGAAACTAAAGACAACCTGATTTCTTGGTGCAGACAAGGCAATTCATGCTTTCAGTTCTTCCCTTGAAATTAGCTGCTTCCCTCTTGACCTGCAAGAGAGAATGTGATGAGGGAATAATTGTGAGCAAAGCATTGAGAGAGGAATCCAGGTGGCATATGAGGGACTGGGAATATGAAACAAAGGAAGAGCAGACTGGGCTTATAAAAATGGGTGATTGAAAAGGCAAGAAAGGGCAGAGAGTACCTTGTAGAGAGCACTTGCCTTAAACCTGGAATGAAGTCATCAGTGGTCCCACACATGTGAGTGAGTATTGGATTACATTGATAGATATTATGCTGTAGGATTTTTCCTTTTCAGCATAAGCCAAATTTTTTTCTCAGCAATTGCTCAGATAGCTCAAATGTCACTTCGGTAGGAATTTATATATTCAATTCTGTGTGACCCATATGTAGAATTGGCTCATTTTCAACCTTACTTTGCACACTTTTTGTAAAGATCATTAAACTCTCTTCAGTGTTACTGTGTTTTTCCCTGGCATTTATTTTAGAGCATGCAAAATGGACAGTGCTTTCTTGATTGGTCTTTCATACCATTTATCCACAGTTGTATTCCATTTATTTTTCTTCCCTAGCCATCATTTGCAGCTCACTAAATGAATAGTATACCAGCAGTTATGTTCTCTAAATACAGTTTTGTGGCTTCTCTGTAGTTTCTGCTACATAAATTCTCTGGAAGAATTTCTCCATGGAAAGGAGCATGACCAGAAGTTTCTGCTTCTTTTATACCTTTTCTGTATTTTACTTCATTTCTATGAATAGTGATGACTGTTTCAGTGAATACTAAACAAGGTGGAAAGCATTTTTTTCTCTTGAGACTGTAGACCATCAGTATAATATTTCAGATGTTTCATTGCTAGTAAAAGTTTTCCCTCATTCCCCACTGAACTCTCTTTGGAGGACAGTTTGAGTGACTGTTTGTGAAAGCAGGGAGGACAGCTTGAAGTGCCAGATCTCTCTGAATCCCTGAAGGGCTGAACTGCATGCTTAATTGGTATCCATAGATCAAGCTATTGATTTGGATTATGTAGTGTCTACAGTATGGTATTGATTTGCAGTATGTACTGTCTACAGTACCAGATTGATTGAGGTACTGAGAAGCTTCTACAGAACTAAAATGAAAACAGAAGGAGTTATTTTACATTCTCTAAGTACTGCTTTTTTTTCACTGAGTGATTGTCACAGCCTTCATTTGACCAGGAAAAATTGCTTCTCTTTATTCCTCATTTCCCCACTGTCTTAACTCAAGTGAACACAGAGATTATGGATTTTAAATGATGAAGGATGGACAAGCATTTTTTTGAGTAATTGCTTCTTGTGACTTACACAAACAATTGTAGTTGTTCGTGTTGAAGAAGTTGTGGCTGCAACTAGAAAAAAATAATTGGAAAACCTTTTAAAAACTGGACTCTTCGATCTTACAGTGTGAAGGACATGATTAGATGAGATTTGATCACAGTAAATGTTTGCCTCCCAGAAAATCTTGGCAAGTTTTTAAATAAAGCTGTCTGAAGTGCTTTGAAGTACTATAATTCATGGAAGAGGAGAAGCTTATCTACCTAAGTAACTACAAACGTGTTTACGAATGTTACTTGTCAACAAAATATATTGCTGGAAATTTTAGAAGAACTAACTGCAGGTGCAGTAGCTAATTCAATTTCACTCCAGTCTTCTCCTGTATCTTAGGGCAAAGCTGACTTAGGGTTTGTAGTAGAGCCTGCCAAATATCAGAACCTTTGTTTATTGGAAAAGCAGAGTTGTGAGGTAACAAGGGGCAGCAGGGACATCTTAGGGTGCTGGCAGTTCATCCAGCAGCTGACATGGCTGCAGTTAAAGTCTCTGCCAACTGTCTCAGCTTCTCAGCTAAACTGCTCACTTGTTAAAATCACAGAGCAGGCTTTTCTTTCAAAATTATTCTGGCTTTACTCTTGATACCTGTATTTTAATCTCAAGGGAATTTACAGGAATATTCATTGTACTTTGTAGCAGATGGCTATTGTTTCACAGGTACTGTTGTGAGTGGCAGAGTGCACTGTGATAAATAATTCCAGCATAGGAAAGCCTTCACTATAATGTAAGCTAGAACTGAGGTGCATAAACTCAGTTCTGTCACAGGAAATATATAGGAACATCTTTGTAGATGGATCTTAGCAGTGTTTTAAACACAATCCTGAGCCTTATAAATAGTATTTGAAGCCTGTTTAATATCCTAAAATGAGGTACTGCTTTTTCCTTACTACACTTTCCTATTTTGGAAAATTGCATTTCATTCCTATTTTTCCCTTTATCTGCTAGTTATTTAACCTGGGGATTTGGTAATCATTATTCCATTTTAATCTGTTGTTGGCTGCTCTTAGTTATGATTAGCTTTTCTTTGTAGAAATAAAGCTGCTGTCTTATCAGCAGGCCTATTGAGCTGTCTTCATACTCCACTAAACAAGGTGTTTGTAACCAAGCTATACCTGTGAAAACTGATTTCCTGTTGTGAAGTGAGGGAACATTTCTAGCTTGTGACAAAGATCACACTGGTCATAGCTCAGGGAGCTCTGAAACAAGGCAAGCTAGGTGTTTTCTTTCTTCTGCTTGTTTAGGAGTATGATTCTCAGGCATGTGGTGAGCTTGCTCTGCAAGCAAAATTGTGAAAGGAAGTTCATTGCCTCTTTTTGAAGTGGCAACTTTACCTCCACTTCCCCTAGCAGTGTTGCTGATGCAGTTGCTGAGCAAGTATTTCCTTTTCCAACAAAGAACATAAATTCCTTCCTGGTCTCCACAGCCCACTAGGTTCTACTTCCCTTTGTGCTTGCAGGCAGTGACAATGATCTGGCCTTTGATCCTTGCACCACAAGTGCTCTCTGACATTTTTCCACCCCATGTACTTTTCCATTTTATTGCTGTTTCCATTAGCACTCAGGAGCTTTGATCCCTCATGGTTCTTTAACTGCATTACTTAATTGTGAATCAATATGTTAGCCTACTGCTTTCAGAATGAGCTGATACTGGGAAGTTTGATGGAGGGGATCCCCTTTTTCAGAATGAGCTGATACTGGAAAGTTTGATGGAGGTGATTCCCTTTTTTACTCTATTTCTAATGATTTTTGTATGTACATGCAGGTAGGCAGAACCTGATGAACTGGAACAGGCTGTTAGTTACCTTGTGCAGATTGCAGGCATCTGTGTTCCATCAGGTTCCAAACCTTCACCAGTTAGCACTGACTTCCAGTCTGTTTGCTGTTAAAATGGCTTCAGATGCAACACTCAATTCCAAGTCCAGTGTAATTTTCATAGTTACTAATAATTTTTGTGTCTGGAGGTTTTCACCCTGTTTGCTGTATAATGAAATTGAAGGATGACCAACTGATCAAATGGTTATATAACAAAACCAACAAACTGAGCAGTGTGTAATGTAATGCCAAACAGATGAAGTCTGTCTGGAGAAAAGACAATTTTGCTTTTTTTCTTAGCTGTGATCACCTTAGCTGTTTATAAAATGAGAAACAAATGAGAGGAGGTCTAAGAAAGTTTAAGTAATTGTTTTGAAGTAGTTTGTGAAATATTCTTTGATGTTTGAGCTAAGTACTTGCAGAAACAGGACTGTAAGTTCTTAGTGTCTTTACATATTCCTCAAGTTTGTTTCCAGAGTACTTAACATGCCATTTGTACAAATAAAATATGTTTGAGTTTGAAAAGTGCTACAACCCCAGTCATGCCACCTCCAGTGAAACCATGTGTTTCCAGTTTTTCTGAAATTCATTTCATATTTTGTGGTCATTGCCACATAAATACCATTGTTTTTAAAGTTCTTGCTCTGTTGTTATTTGGCCACTAATGTCTTGCTGGTGTAAAAATATTTCAAATTAAGTGCTTGGAAATCTGTTGGTAATATTGGAATATCTTTCCTTGCTTTTCTGCATTGTAGAGATGCAGGTCACAAATGTCCTGTAGACAACGAAATTCTGCTTGAAAATCAACTTTTTCCTGACAACTTTGCCAAACGGGAAATCCTTTCATTAATGGTCAAATGTCCCAACAAGGGCTGCAGCATGAAGATGGAGCTCAGGCACTTAGAGGTGAGAAGTAGTTTTGAAAATATGGAACCTTGCTTTCATGGACAAGTAAAAATTTGAAGTTACTTAAATAGATATCTGGTACTCATTTATGCTGAGTCCGTGCATTTTTCTTTCAGGGCTATAACTACACATACTGTTTTTTAATGAGTATTTAATTGTAGTTAGGTGATTCTCAAGTGAACATCACAGTGCATGACAATTTTACTAATGCAGCCTTCTGCTGAGGATCATTCATGTCTGTCTTTGATCAGCTATGTCCGTGCTTCACACAAGTTTATTATATTCAACTAGTATATGTAGCTACTTTGAGAGACTATTTAATAACCTCTCAAAGTAGCTACATATAATAGTTTAAATAACTATTTTGGAAAATAATATATGCCATTAAAAGATAAATATAAAAACTAAATTTTTACTGAGAGCTTTCTTAGAGATCTGAATATATGAAGTCTTGACCTTAGTAGTGGGACAGTAACAGGCTGTTGATAGAGTCAGCATGAGTGTATAAGGATTTCCTTGCATGAAGGGAAGATTGTGATTCGTTTGTCTTGCACTGTGCTTTCTCTTGAAAATAGATGATTGTTCTGATTTGAAGTATCAAATCCCTCTTCTGTCCTTCTGCAGGACCACCAGCTGCAGTGTGATTTTTCCACTGTGGAATGCCTACAGTGCCAAGGAACCTTCCCAAAGAACCGTCTGAAGGAGCACATGACCCAAGAGTGTCCGAGGCGTCAAGTGTGTTGCCCAAACTGTGCCACATCCATGGCCTATGAAGATAAAGAGGTATGTAGAAGGAGTCTGTCAGCCTGCATTCACATGGGTTTGCTTGAAAGGGAACAGCAGTTAATAAAAAAAAAAACCAAAAAAAAAACCAAAAAAAAAAAACAACTGAAAGGTTTTGGTCTAGAAGAGCTCTTTGTGCTGCTGCACAGCTGAGAAGCTGCAAACTCGGGACATGAGCCTAGAACAGGCAAAAGCTGGGGGGAGATTGTCCTTGAGTACAAACTTATGTGGAACCATGTGGTGTGAGATCTGTGGACTTGTGTAAGAACCACTGATTTCTGACCTTACCATCAGACAGGCTGTATCTACTGCCCATGGCACACAAAAAGCAGTATTTACATGTGCAGTTTTTATGCCTGGGAGAGAGGATGTACCAGGAGATAACTATTTTGGGGAAACCTGCTGCCACACAAGACCAAGATAATTTCTGAATTCTTCTTCTGGCTATGCATTTTACACTTGGGTGATAGTGAGGATAATACTTTCCTTTTGCTGTTACCATTTCTTTATCTCTATATGGATGTGTTTTATCTCAAGGACTATTGAATGTTCTTGGATATTAATATTGTGAATTGTCAATCAAATGTACCTCATATAGTCCAGCAATACAATTAAAAAACAAACAAGTGCTTTCATATAGTTCCAGTACAATTGAACATGAATTTTGGAAACTTATGGTTAAAATCAGATTTCTTTGAAGCATAAGAGCTTTAGGAAATAAAATATCTGCAACTTCATTAATCTCTTGTATAAGTCCAGGAAAAAGCAGTAATGTAAAACATACTGCTTAGGGTAAAGGGATTCTCTTTATTTCACAGATGCATATAGCTAAATGCAAAATTAGGTATATAAATAAAAATCTAATGTCTGATCAAGGGTGATTAGCCCTCTCTTAAATTGGGTAACTTTACTGATGTTTTCTCCCCTTTCTTTTTACTGTTTGATCACTTAAGCTTCATGACCAAACCTGTCCACTTGCCAATATATATTGTGAATATTGCAACACAGTGCTCATCAGGGAGCAGGTAAGATACTCCCTTTTTCTCTGTTTGTTCCAAGTCAGATGCTTTGTTTTTACAGTGCTTCTTTAATCTGAAATTAAACTTGGAGATACAGTTTGTCTACTAGCTGCTAAATCACTATCTGCCTCTTTGAAAATGTTCAGTGCAGGTGTGATACTCCCTTAAATGCTGCTCCAGCTTGCAGTTGCAGTCTGGCAAACTTCTGTAGGATTTTGGCTGCACATCACATTGTTCAGCTGTGCTGCTTTTTGACAGGGGCCATGCTGCACATCTTTAATCTTGAAATGGATGGAGTTGAAAAAATACCAACAGCTGCCAGTGGTTATAGCTGACATTACAAGAAGAGGCTTTGATTTGGGCAGAGAGGGGGAGTTTTTGTACTTGGAAAGCCACTCTTGGAAAGTAGCTATAAGTAAATTCACTACCAAACTGGGATGCTGGCTGGAATTCTGCTTGTCCATTACTGTTGTAATAGCCATTATTATTTCTTCTGTTCAATAACAACTTCATTGGCAGAAAAATGATAAATATTGATTTGTTTAATTTGGGATGGCAACTATATTGATGGCCTGGGTTAAAATAAAGAATGATCTTGTAAAATTACAAAATGCTCTGAGAAACAGGATCGAGCTTAGTAATGACAAAGGAAAAAGTCTGTTGTTAGGTAGAATAATGAATTGCAGAAGTGGGGAACAAAGAATGCTAAACATTTGTAATAACAGCTGGTATTTATTAGCCTTGTGCTTCATCATGATATTTAAACAAGAAAAACACCCAGGGTTATATAAACAGGGATTCTGCCTGTGAAACACTGAATCATCCTTTGCTCTGTTTAGGGCTCTTAAGGCATCAGCTAAAGTTGTTGTGATTTTGAGGGAGAGTGGATAAACAGGATCCAGAGCAGTGAGATGACTGATCTGGATCTGGAAAACATGGACCACAAAAAAATGGAAGTAAATTTAACTTTTTGAGATGATAATAAAAAGTGACACAATAAGCATTGTGCAAGTAGTCCTTCAGAAGGGAAGGAATTAAATGTGAACTGGCTGGAGGATAGGCTAGAAACAAAAAGTGTTTGGTCTAGCAAGGAAACCTGAATGCTTCCCGAGGCCTAATATAAGAACAAAGTCAATGAATTGTTACAGTACATACAAGTGGGATCTATAATTTCTATCATCAGCTAACATTTCTGTTCAAAACTTCTGTATTCCCTTAAGAACTTCCATAGGTATAAACTGATCTGACTTCAGGTACATTTTAAACTTTTCTGTTCAAAATCCATCTGGATAAGAAAATACTCTTGATGGAGAAGTAATATCAAATCTGTTTTGTTTTAGATGCCTAACCATTATGACAATGATTGTCCTACTGCCCCAGTGCCATGTTTTTACAGTGCCTTTGGGTGTCCTGAAAAGGTAAGACTTTTATCAGTACCTTCTGAATTGCAGACTTTCTGCATGATTTTGTCTGTCGCTTTTGTAATGTGTTTTCCAACCCAAAATCCTCAGTAATTTGTGGTTGTGGGTTTTTTGTTCGGAGGTATCTTAATTCTAAAGCAGTGCATGTTGATACATTGCATTTCAAAATTGCTTTTTCAAATTTAAAAAGCTCTGTGAACAATTTGCTTGATGACCTTGCTTTTGTTATTTCATGTTTTCTCAGCTTTCATGTCAAAAAGTAGCTTCTAGTATTTCTTCCAAAGTTGTAGCTAAATACGCTTATGACTCCTAGAGTTCCACAAAGAAAATCAATTTTATTAAATTCTAAAATTATTAATCTAGATACCTTTATTTCTAGTTTTTAATACCCCGTGGTAAAATTGGGTCTTTCCCCTTCATTTTCACAGCAGTTTTCATACACCATTTGGTACCATGGAACATTTTAGCAAATTTAGAACACAGAAAAATTCTAAGTAATTTGTTACTAACAGTCTTTCAGCATATGTTTGTTTTGAATTGAATGGTGTTACTGAAAGTATACACCATAATTAATGATGGATTCATAGGGATATTATCACTCCTAAAAAACCTGATTTTTTTTTATCATGAATGCTCATTAACAAGAAGGCGACCCTGAATGCACAGTGCTTGCCTTTGGAATACTTGACAAGAATATTTTCAGTATAAAATATTCCATATTTCTTCATATCTTGCTTTTACTTTCAGGTGCACAGTTTGAAATATACTGTTCCTATTTCTCACTGTATGTACTACTGAAATACTTCATGTTTTCACTCAAAATTGCCTCCATTTGAAGTGTGGGTGTTGGCCTTTAATAAGAAGTTATTATTATATTATTATATTATATTATTATAAAGGCCAGTTCTCAGTCTTTTCCGGAGAATTCAAATTTTGATGTTTTCCTGGAGATGCTGCAGCTTCTGTAAAAATACAATCAGAGGTTCCCTTATTAAGCATTACATAGAATTATGCAACTATACAATATGCTATTACTAATGATAATTATTCTAACAAGAATATGTTTGTGACATCCCAAAGTCCCATGCCAACAAAAACAATAATGCACATATCTGATTTATATTGCAGTCATTCATGTCAATTCTATCTTAACTTTCCAGGTTTACAATTTTATGCTGAAATCACCTCATATCTATGCTTTCTTTGAACCCCAGCTGTATCAACATCAGGCCAAAGACACAAAGACCTTAAAGGTCTTTACCAACCTAAATGATTCTGTGATTTGCCTGCTGGTATTTGAACTTCTTTTTCCTAACAGTGATACTGAATTTGGAGCTCTCCATTGGTAAAGTGCTATTTTGTCACACCTTTGTCCTTGATTCGCTGCAGCTTTTCTCACATGACAAAAGCAACTACTTGTTTGATTTTCTTTAGAGCCACATTTAAAATGTGATTTTAGATTTTTGATGTGTTCCTAATGCTGTATCTCTTAAATCCTAGATGCAAAGGAATGAACTGGCACGACATATGCAGGAGTTCACTCAGGTTCACATGAGGATGATGGCTCAGAGTTTTCAGAATATCAGTGTTACTGCTGCAAATCCTGTGCCTTTCATCAATGGCCTACACTTTGAGCCTGCCCTCTTCTCACACGTGTCACATGCTGCATACAACTGCAATCCAGAAGTTGAAAACTTCAAGGAAACTATTCAGCAGTTGGAAGGTCGGCTGGTGAGGCAAGATCACCAAATCAGGGAACTCATTGCTAAAATGGAGACTCAGAACACTCACATGGCAGAACTCAAACGCACTATACGAAATTTGGAGGGAAAGATTACTGAAATGGAGGCACAACAATGTAATGGTATTTATATCTGGAAGATTGAGAACTTCAGTGGACTGCAGAAAGCCCAGGAAGAAGAGAGACCTGTAGTGATGCACAGTCCTGGCTTCTATACAGGGAAGCCTGGCTACAAGCTGTGCTTGCGCCTGCATATCCAGTTACCGACTGCTCAGCGCTGTGCTAATTATATCTCTCTGTTTGTGCATACTATGCAAGGGGAATATGACAGCCACCTGCCCTGGCCTTTCCAAGGCACCATCCGACTTTCTATTTTGGATCAATCAGAAGGCCCAGAAAGGCAGAACCATGAAGAGGTGATGGAAACCAAGCCAGAGCTACTGGCCTTCCAGAGACCGACAATTCACCGCAATCCGAAAGGTTTTGGTTATGTGACTTTCATGCACCTGGAGACCTTGAAGCAGAGAACCTTCATCAAGGACGACACGTTGCTGGTGCGCTGCGAGGTGCTCACGCGCCTGGACTTGAGCAGTGTCCGCAGGGAAGGCTTCCAGGCCCGCAGCACTGATGGAGCCATGTAGCCTGCAAGGCTTAACCACAGCAACGGAGCCTTGCTCAGGTTTATCCACACGGATCACAAAAGAGCTTCATTGTCCACAAAGGCTGGGTTTGTAAAAGATCATAGTTGCCAATGGAACTTTGTTGTTGCTGGTATATTTTTCTCTATATGAGCTCATATGTTTAAATATTTGGTAAGGTTCTCTCTTAAAATAATAAGCTACTTCTGTAGCAAGCTAAATAAATGAAGTGTTAATCAAAACTTAACTGCCTACAGGAAAATCCTATTGCATGAACCTGTGCATCTCAGCTTGGTAAAACTTTAGTCATATCAAATAGACCTGTAAGTCTTTTCACCTCAGTGCCTTGGAATAGATGCTGTTGCAAGGAAGGAAAGAAATTATTAAAGATGAGGGATTTTTTTTTTGTTTGTTTGTTTCACAGAGCTTGGGAAAGTTGTGAGAGTTTCTATATTGACTTATCTAGAATTTTGAATTGGCTATGTGCCTCTTGAAGTTTGAAGTTAGGGTTAAGACTTTTTTTCATGTCACCAAGGGTTCAGGAATGCTTTGACCCTTTCCTCCTTCAGGAAGTTGCATGTTGATGCAGAGTTGATGTTGGTATTTCCAAAAGATACGGGGTAGTGTTGTGGAGAAGACTAAATGACTCTGAGCTGAGTTCACTGAAGAAATATTTGTAATGTGGTCTGAAGGTGCCTCCCTAATTCTCTTTATTTTGATAAATCTTTCTAGAAGTGTGTGCTCTAGACCCAGAATGTCAACCACAATCATCAAGAGATATGAAAGTTTAGCATTTGAATGAAATCTCTTTGTGCTGATGGGATCTTCTAGTGCTGGACATGTTTCAGGTTGTGAGTGCACACATGAGCAAAGGGATGTACTGAACAGAGAGGATGATGCAGAATTTGTTTTACTGTTGTTGAAACCTGAATTTGTACCAAAGCTGAACTTGTGACCTGCATCTGTTCAAGTGATCTCTTGATGTTGTGGGTGATGTACCCAAGTCATCCCCTGTGAATTCTCCATGGGCAGCTGGCCATACCAGCATCCAACTGCTGTGGGTATTTCCTGTCCCTTTAGACAATAGGAGCTGGGCCAACTCAGCAATATGGATGGTAAGGAAAGCCTATTAATTCAGCAGTGTGATGAAAAATTGTAATCCTGTTTGCTTTTAGAAAGAAAATCTGGCTTTCATAGTTATTCATTTATCAAACACTAGATTCACTGTGTCAAAGAGGTTCCTAATGCTGTGTGTATTACTGTTTTCTGTACTGGTTGTATGCCATGTAAATGTTAGTTTTGACCAGTGAAAGCTGGGTAGTTCAAGTACACTGGTGCTAAAAATTTTAACTTTCATGGTGCTGATAAAGTTCTGAATCTTGTCTTTAAAAGGAGGGAAGAAAAAAGTTTTGTTCATCCCATAACCTAAGTACATGTCCAGATACTGAAGAAAGAACTAAAGATGCATGAGCTTATGTGTATTATTTATCCAAGCTAGTGGAACAACCTAAAGACTGGAGACACTGCAGCTTGAGAGATACTGAAGAGTGTTCCAACTATTTGGCATCATCAAAGCAATACCAGTGGGGAAAGGGTGCATTGCTTAATATAAAAGACTAAAGAAAGACTACTATACTTTGATGGTTTGGGAGGATACTCTGCCTGCCTGCATGAGAGGTAAAAGTTCCAGGATCCAACCTACCACTTTGTTCATCAAATCCAGATGAGTAAAATTTCTTCTGCTAGTAGAACCTATTAGATGGAAGAGGGCTTGTGTTCAATGGAGTATTGTCACTACTGAAACATGAACTTCCTGGCTAATGGTAATTGCAGTTAGTTGTTGGTGACTTTAGTTGATTCTCTGTCATTAGGGGACAGGTAAGCATATGTTACTCAAAATAGGGAAAGATCTCAGGTTTAAAACCAAAGTAGATTTTATAATGAATAGCCTCATCCTATCAGCTGAATTGTTCTGGAGTGTCTTCAGTTGGAGCATTCCCAGTAAAGCCATTTTTAACCAAGAGCTGTCAATGTCCATGGCAGTGCACAGAGCCACTCTGCACAGAAGGCACTGTAAACAGGTTCTCCATTTTCAGGCTGTGCTACCTATCCATGTTTTTTCAAGATGCTCTAAAACTGCCATTCTCTTTTGTTTCTCTTCTTGTTTTTGGGGGGACAGGAGGGAAGGGAGGGGGAGGCAGAAAAAACACTCGTAATTTGAGAGCTTCTTCCTACTCCAGGTCCTTCCTCAACCCTAGAAATATGTCCTTATTCTCTGTTCAAATCATTTATACCCAAGACCCACTAAATGCATTAACACTTTCTTTGCTTTTGAAGATTTGACTTTTGAATGGAATTTTTGCTTCAAGCCTTATCTACTAGATCTGATGTACTTCTGCCTCTGAGGAGGAAACTCCCTGTGGTGGCAGGATTTAAATGATTCAGGTTAAAGTTGTACAATAGCACAAGCCAATAGGGAATAGAAGGCTACTGCATGTATAATTCTGTACTGGCCACAGTAATAGGGATTCTTTATTGACTGCTGCTATTCTATTGGTTTTGTATTTTTATACTACCAACTAGAACTCTGAGTGATGACAAATTACTGTAATGTCAGAGTATTACACGAGAGACTGTCAGAGATAATTTTCTAAGTATCAGTTAAATCTTACTGTCATAAAAAGATTATAAATGTTTATGAAATATTTATTCAAATACTTGTTCCATTCTCCTCTTTTCCCTTTCTTCAAATCTTCTTTTCAGAACTTGTTTTACCGTGGTGGACTGAGGTATAATTGCTATAACTATTTAAATGGAAGGAGAAAGGTCTGCAGCATTGAGTTGTCTCTCAATCAAAGAGATATTTGATTAACCCATGTCCTGTGTAACTTGTTCAGCAGTGGGGTTTTGTTCTGTAAATCAATGCTTTGCAGCATTACTAGATCTCAAGGTGGTTTAAAAAGTGGCTTAGCTTCTTTTATCTTCCAAATGTCTGTTGTCTTTAACATGGTTTAAGTCACCGACTCTTAGTACGTGTATTTGCAAAGCTGCTATGGCACAAATTTTCCAATTGTAATATATTATGAATGTGTTATCTCTTTCCCTCTGAATGTCTTCCCCTGCAGGGCAGGGAAAATTATTTTGCTAGAAATGTTGGTATGTAATGTATATGTGGGAGCTCAGATAATGTGAGATGTATAGAGTTGTTTTTTAAGCAGTCTTATGATGTGTCTGGTCATGTTTGCTATCAAAGGATTTAACTTGTTAATGAAATGAAATCAGGGTGACCTTTCTATTGTTATTTAGAGAGGGCAGCAGACCAGATCCATTGATGATGGATACAAAAGATTATTCTGTGTCAATGTTAAAGGTTTGTATTGGTTTGCATTTGAACAAAATGAAAGTACTCCTGTTGCCTTGGATGAATTGGTTTATAGTTTAATATATTTTCTAATTAATGCACACCTTTATTTCTGACAGAACTTTAAAAAATAAACTAATTAAACTGTGCACTGCACCTTGTATCTTTATTCATATGGAGGGCTGTTCAAAAATATTAACTGGTACAGGACTGCTCTGGTAGCTTCTCTGTCTTGTGGGTTTTAGAGATGGGTGGTATCATATAGCATCAAGAAAGCAAAAAATATATTTCATGATAAAAACCTTCTGGCATTTATAATGAGTATTGATAGTTTTATTCATTACTAGAAGATACAGCTCATGTAATAGATAATAAACTAAGTGTTCTCATAATAATCCTGTAATTTAAGATGTAACTCTCAAAAAAGCTGCACACTATCACCTCTCTGGCCATATCTGCTTGCTTGTTTTATTTTTCATAAAAGCAACTACGGGCTGAAACTTTGTTGCAAGAGACTGAGATCAAAAACTAGAGGGAATTCCTCTGTCAGTAAGAGAGGTACAGACAATCTTTATTGCAATCTCTGATTTATCTCAGTCTGGATCTGTCTTTAATAGCATCTGCAGAAAGGTATATTCAAAGTCTTAAGCTTCTTCTGAGTAACATTAGTGGTATTGCAGCAATGTGATGTTAATGTCAAGTTAATTATGACTTTGTCTTTCATCCAGGTTGGTCCTAATAACTTCCATCAGTAATGGACAGGAAGGCTTGCTCAGACATTGGTTATCTGTTGTGTTAATCCGTTTTTAGTGTTCCATATTTTAAATGCACTAAAATCTTCATTTGATGAGATACAGTAATAATAACCTTTTTTTTTAAGCAGGAAAAGCTGGCATTTGCAGCTGCCCCAGGAATGAAAAGTCCATGTGCAGAAGCAGAAGTGCAGCGATATAGGAGCGTGTTCTCACTTGTGTAAGTACAAATGTACATGTACCTGTACATTTCTGAAAAAAAAATGGTTGAACTAGATATGGACCAGGAAACTCTGATTGGATATTTTCTTGAACAAATACCAGTTCATTGCAGTAACTTCACAAGAAGAGTGTGTTTTAGCTAAAATCTTTAACTAGTGCCAAACCAGTTGCTTTGCTACCTTCCTCATCCCCAAAAAGCAGGAGCCCAACACTCCCGCTGTTCTGGCAAGAAAGAGAAATTCCCTGTGCCATTCCTTACTACACTGTGCTAAACTTCAGCTCTTCTGTGCTGTCACTCATTTAGGAACTGTGACTTATTTCATCTGTTCCAAGACAGCATTTACAGAAGTCAACAAAACTTCCTGAATTAGCCCTGAAAAAGGTCAAGTGTATTGGCATATGCAGCAGATAGAAAGCAATACAAGGGGAGGTTATTGGACCAAAAATGGTGCAGAGGGAGTCTAAGGGCTGTCTGGATGAAATGAGTAAGAGGGCTGATGAATTGTGCCTATTACTCATCTGGGATTAAAAAAAAACCCCAAAACCCAAAAATCTCTTACCACTGAAATAGGACATTTTTATGCTAGCACAAAAACTTAACCAAAGGAAACATTCCCCTGGCACTGGTCTCACCCTCATCATTTACCACCACTGAGCCTTTGTCCACTCCATCTGGAAGGGAGAGTTTGACCAGCTGGACTGAGTCAACCCTTGTGCCATCACCATCCTCAGAGTCAACCCCTGTGCCATCACCCATCACCACTAAGACCTGACAGTCTTAGTGACCTAGAAGTACCAAATGTAAGGAGCTGTGGCCTTCAGATCTTTTCCCTTTACTGGTTTTAAGTTCTTACAATTAAACCTAACCACCTTGATAAATATAAATCTCTGAGCAGACAGGCAGATACGTGCTTAAGCTATTTTAAGCTTGTCAGGGCTCAGAATGGGTGAAGAGCTCATGCTAGTTCTGTAGTCCTTTCCAGTTTGCAACAGCATTAAAAAAGCCAACCCCCAGCCAGAACTGTCCTTGTTTCTCCTGTCTTCTCTTTTTTTTTCATTTCCTCTTGTCTGCACAAAAGCAGAAAGATTCTGACGTGTGGTCATATCTTGAGTCCCTCCTCACCCCGGTATTATCCCAAGCGGACCTAGTTGCCACCACTTCTCAACACTGCTAAAAGACTGCAATTCTTTCTGTTTCAAAAAAAAAACTCTGTAAAAAAAAATTTACCTTGCTAGTGCATGCTGAATGCAGAGCAAATAAAGACTGAGCTACAGCATAGTGAAAATAATCTTTCTGCTCCAATACTGGGGCCCTGCTTCCCTGTCTGCTCTTCTGGTGATCATGTTCTTTGAACGTTTACTGCACTGAAACAATCACTTGCATTTCACAGCTCTGAAAGATGCATTTTGGCTGGGGGTTCTCCTCTTCCATGGAATAGGAAACTGTGTCCAAGGAGGAGATTGTGCAATAGGAAAATAATTTCTTTATTAGCCACAGTCCCAGCCTCAACTAATGAGCCTTCTTTTCCTTTTGGTTCGTGCTCTGAGTGATCTCTGAGGCCATGCAGCCAGAGTGTTCCCGAGTTCACACTGCTCCTTTGTTGGTCCAGGAGCTGGCTGCTCTGCCACACCGGGGGGGTTATTGCAGCCAGTCACCTGCTGATGAAGCAGGGGAAAAGCTCTGGTCTACCCCTGGTCCTGAAGATTCCAGCTGAGAGTTTCTCACTGAGGTACCAGGTTTGACTTGACTTGGCCAGACTTGACAGGTGTTGGCCTGGGGCAGAATGGATTCATAGGCCATGGCTTTTGTCCAGACTTATCCCACTCAGCAGTGAAGGGAACAAGGCATAAACAGAGCAGTGTTTTAGCAGTTTGGTACTGACAATTTTGAAAAAAAACCCTCCATTCTCTTAGCTGATTAGAAGCAGGACAGATATCTTTCTAGCCCTGTGATAAGCTGTCCAAAAATGTGAGGTTTCAGTTTCTTAGTCCTCTCAAACAGAACCTGATTTCCATGAAACTCAGCTGATAATTGACACACTGGAGAAAAAGGCAACGATACAAACCTTTCCTTGTCTCACCTGATGTGCAGAGTCCTGACTCCTGCTACAGACCAGTACTAGTAACTTGCTGGTTTCCCCTTCTGTCTTCAGCAGCAGCTGCTCCTCTCTCTATGTGCTCACACAGCAGGTGTCAGGTGAAGGTGTGAAGTCCAGGAGTTAAATCCTACAATTGTATGCTTGAGTTAGCACCTGTATTTCCATTCTGGTATTCCTGCCTTCATGGACTTGTTTCTCTCCAAGATTTAACTTTGTTTCTGGTGCTGCCTTCAATAAAGGAATAGTTTCAGCCAGATATGACCTTGGCCTTTGCTAACAGTGTTAAGGAGTGAAGGTACTGCCAGGGAAAAGTGACACATACAAGTGTTCCTAGTTTCAGTATCACACCCAGATGTGATAAACTTCATAGTGTGGAGTTTAGACTTGCCTAAGCAAGTGCCTCCAGTGTGATTCACCTTCTAGAAACAACTCCCTGAGCTTGAGTTTCTTCATGCAAAAGTCCTTTACATGGGCATGTGCCTGTACTCATCCTTCTAGATAAAATGCAGGGACTGAATATTTTAACTTCATCTCAGTGATCTGTACAGTGTGTGCTTTTGGATCTTCTGGGAATGGAAGGGATTTAGGCTTTATATAGGTAGAAATAAAATTGTCCTGGAATATAATTATCCTGAAAGGTAAGTCAGTACTGTTGGGAAAAGGGAGGTCAGACCACCAAACACCCAGGACAGCCATAAACAGCCACAGTGGATTTCTTGGTTTCTTGGCTGCTTTCAAACAGCAGTGGAAGCCAGGGTGTGAATGCAAAGGAGCCATATTTTAACCTCTGCCTATTTCTGGTTCCTGTATATTCTCAGTCCAATTTTAATAGTCTCAGATAAATAAAATAATTAGAAAGATAAACTCAATACAAAAATAAAAAATATATACATAAAGAGACATGTTTTAACTTATTAAATGTAGTATTATATTGATGTACTGTATTAAACATATACAAATGTATACTATAACTCGATCATGTATAATACATAATAATGTGTCTAAACAAAGATATGAAAAATAAGTTCTAACAAAATTGCACAAGTCCAGTCCAACTGTCCTCAGGTTTTTGAGCCAGAACTGTGCATCCAACACCATCAGCATGAGAAAGGCTTACCACCATGTGGTAAGCCTTTCTCCCATGGAATTTTACTTACTCATAGTTCCTTTTGAGCCACATCTCTAATCCTGTGTTCAGTTTTGGACTCCTCACTGCAAAAAAGACTTTCAGGGCTTGGCCCATGGGTTCTGCTCTCCTCCTCCTCCCAAACCCACATTTTCTGCAGTAACACCAGGTACAACCCGAGCCAGAGGCTCCACAGCACGCAGTGCACACAGCAGGGACAGAGGCAGAGCCTGGGGAAGGGAGGGCAGGCTTGGAGGGTAAGAGACAGGGACAAATTTGCTTTCCTCTAAGACTCTCAAAAGCCCATTGGAGGCTTCCCCAATAAGGACAATCCCAAACAAGCAATGTAGGAAGAGCGCATCTGCAAAGTAAATAGTCACTCCCTCAAAGGCCTGGTTCTGCTCCACTGGTCTCTCCACAAACAGCAGTGTCTGCTGCTGAACCGACCACACTCTCTATTTCATATAGAGCTGAGTCCTTGTAAGCACTGCCAAGCCAGAGGAGGAGTGGAGAGAGGCTGCTGCTGCCCTCTGAAGGCATCACCAGCTCTGAGTCAATCAGCTAACCACCACAGTTAATCAGGAAAACAAAAGAAAAGAGATGAGAGAGGTCCAGATCTTGAACAATTTCCTCTCCTGTAAACCCCAGGCAAGGAAGGACAGCTATGTTGATGCAGACAAACAGTGGATTAGATTAAGCATTGGATAAAGCCAAAGAAATAAGCTTTTGAAAATGGGCTTTTTTGTTTGTTTGCCTGATAAGTGTGGGTGTCTTGTTCACAGCAGCTCATACATTTCAATAAGCTAAGAGGAGGCTCATGACAAATGCTCTCAGGTCTCATTTACTGCAGCATTTACTTTGATTTCAAAGAGCAGGACTTTTTTAACATCTACAGGACACTCTCTGACAGGGGAATAGCTGGATGGTGGCAACTCCTTTTCCCTGAAGTTGTTAAGGAAACTTTCCTGTCTCACCATTCAGGAGTCACTCTGGCAGTCACAGTCCCACCACTCCAGACTGTCCCTGCTGGGAACAAAGTCCCTTCCCAGTGGGTGGCTCCAGTAACCCCATGGGTGCCCCCCTCTTGGCTTGCTGCACAGCTCACACTCACAGTCAGAGAAAAGGGTTCCTCACCAGCTCAGTTCTGGGTTTCCCACAGCCCAGGGGGTGGGAGTGTGACTGCCAGAGCAGCTCCTGGATGGTCAGACAGGAAAGGTTCCTTAACACAGTGCTGTTGAGGAGGAGCCACTGCATTTAACCAGGACTGTGGGTCCCACATCTCCAGGCTGCTGCAGGGCTTCCAGGGAAGAGAGGTGTTGAACATTTAAGAGCCAGAAGAGACTGATGACATTCAGTGACAGGCTGAATGGAGGAGCTCAGAGGAGCTGCATCTGCACTACCAAACACAGCCATGCTCAGCACGTAATCACCATCCACTGCTGTCTTCTGAAAAAAGCAACAGGATAGGGGGAAAATCACAAGAAATCCTCTACATTCACTCAAACTTCTAATGGACAGTGGTTCTGAATCTCTGAGATTCAAAGTTCCCAATGCACATCAGAACTCTTCTCTCATTCCCACAAAAAAAATACTAGAAGAGAGGTTTTTTTGTAGATGTGGTGCATATACCACTTAAGAAGCACTTTTCACACATCCTGTCAGTTCTCTCCTGCAGAACAGCTTCTCCCACCCTCTCATCTCTTATATCCAACCACACAGCAAATACACAATCCATCAGCCTGAGATGTACCTGAAGAAAGACAGGTTTAGCACTTGTCATAGTAAAGACATGGGACAAAAGTGAACAAGTTTCTACTCTAACAACCATTGATATGTTAGTCAATAAGCCTTTCGTGTGAAGAGGATTAAAAGGATTAAAAATCCCCAGTGAAAAAGAGGGCTGGCTTACTAGGGATGGGTGTAAATCAGTTTCAGAGGCCTGCAGGGCAGGTGATTTGTGGCACAGTCTGTGGTTTCTAACTGACATTTAATATAAATAAATTCTGCCACTTTCTAGGTAGTCCTGTTGCAGTACTGACTTGAAGACTGAGTGTCTTGTAACTGGTCTGTCTTTGAGAAGCCCAAGCAATTCTAACAGAACTCACTCTCTCAGGTTTAAAAAAAAAAAAAAAAAAAAAGAGGAAATAAAATGTTTTTTAAAAAGTTAAAAAAAAAACCTCAACAAACAAAAACAACTCAACAACCACAGAAAAGTCCTGTGTGTGAGTCAATACAGCTGTCCTCATAAATTTCAAGGTCAGAAAGAATTATTCTCTGACTCCAATCTATTTTCCAATGTAACAGAGGTTGTTAACTGCACAGTCTATAATAATTATGCCACAAGAATTATCAAGTAGCTCTTGGCATAAGTGGGAATTAGCTTTGAAGCCAAATGAGACACTTCAAACAGCAACTCCCTGAATACTCTTGGAATTCACAGCTACTGAAAATCTGCTCTGTGCTATGGCAGGAGTTCAGGATAGGTAGGACTCTTCAAGCCATTATGTTTTTGTTTAATGACTCTGCTTTTCTTTTGCTTATTGCAAAGTCTGGAGATCAAACTACAATTAAGCCTCTACCTTCTGTTATACCAATTATTTAGGTGAAGATTAATCTAGCCAGCTATTTCCTTTACCTGCATATAACTGTTCTTTACTGCTCTCTCCCACACAGGTGAGTCTCCTGTACACAAGTCCATATTTGTGGCCCCAAGAGTGTGTTGCCATGCACAGCAAGCAACTGTTGATAAATAACGACAATTTTCAGTTCACTTACTTATGCACTGGAGTTGTCACTTCCTTTCATCATTTGGTCTGGAGAAATGTATCCAAACTACTCAAACATCTGAGCTGCCACTCCTTGTGGACTTAGGACAGCTTTCACAAGACCTGAAGAAGGGCTTGGGGCAGGATTAGCCCCCTGGAAGGGGGAACTCACACAAAGGAGAGATGTAAACTGGCACAACAGTGATACAGCACTTGCTCTCCCAGGTGGAAATAACTAAGAAGGGTACTCCAGGTAATTTCAGATGCAAGTAATGAATAAAAGACAGCCAGTTCTCAGGTGGCATGTGGCACTTATTTGCAGCATACCATTTTGAGCACCACATTGATGAGAATGAGCTGTACCTTTGCTGGAAAGTTGCTTTAAAAGCTGCTACCTCTGCTTTAAAGCTTTTGTTTATGTAGCTGAATGCTTGGTGCCCTTACCTGGAGCTGTTGGGATAGCAGGGGGAAGAGAAAGCCCTCTCCAAATGTGTGGGCAAGCAAGAATATCCCATTTAACCTATTTTTGTCCTGCCAGATCCACCTTCCATATTTGAAATATGAACTAAAGGATGACTAATTACCTCCTCTTTGCTCAAGGAAATACCAAATACCCTGCCCTTCACACTTTTAATTAACAGGAAAATTTGCAGTGACTTTCCTACAGAGAATGTTGACCGTGGGCTGAATTTCCAGCTCAGGTACCCCTGGGAAACTCCCTGGGCACTGTGGGGAATCTGTGCCAGGGTGGGTCTTGTTTTCTCACCTGCTTTCCTGAGTGGGAAGTGGTGCTGGCTCTGTGCAGACCTGTCCCAGTTGGGGAAGGGGCAGCCAGGGACTTTCAGGAGCTCAGACACCCATTTGGGGGCTTTGTCTAACACACAACTTTCCTTCAGGGTGAGGGAGCTGCACTCTGCCAGGCCCAGGAGTCCTGCTGCTGCCATGGGGAAGGAGCCAGGCTGGGAAGGAACAGGGAATCCAGTTAGGAAGGTTTCCTACTCTGAGACTACAGCAAAATTAAGAAGTTTGCATAACGAAGCACACCATAAATACCACAATTGGTCTCTCACTAGAGCTGCAGTTTGTCCTCTGGAGGACACAGGCTGCCTCTAAAGTGCCAAATATTTTCCATCTGCTGACTCAGTGGCAAGTGCCAAAAGGCCTTCCAGGTGAACCTGGACCTAAAAAGAAAAGGCGACCCAAACCCTGCAGTGTTCACCCTGCTCCCATCAGTGCCAGCAAGATATACTGCAAGTTCTCTGATTGATAAAAAAATTAAAAAATAAACCAAGTTGCTGTTCATGTGGCTAGGACCAAAAGCAGCTCTGCTTCCTGACAATAAAACCATGTGCTTGGCTATGGGGAAGATCAGGGAAAAGGCCTGGGGTACTAAGAATAGCCCCATCAATAAGTTTATGACAGAATTGCATGGACACAGAATAAATCACTTACCTTAAGAAGGAGACAGAGTGAAAAGGGAAGACAGATTCAGTGTGATGAGAAGTGTCTCAGTCTAGGTCATTACTGAAGTAGAAGGTAACAGACTTCAGAAGGTGGTGAGAGAAATTCCTTCTTCCCATTCTGACAGCTCCTCCAGGAGGCTTTCTCAAGTTGGTGACCACAAGGGTAGAAAAGATCCACCCTGTGGCCCTGTCACAGCCATGTGACATGGTCAGCAACCACAGTGCAAACCCAAATCAGAACCCTGTATCCAAAATGCAAGTGTTTCTCATGCTGCAGCTCTGGCATGGGGAGAGGGTCTTTGCTTCCAGAGAACTGGAAGCTTCCTCAGCACTGCTCAGCATTGCTCCTCAGAGCTGTTCCCAGGGCCCTTCCAGGCCAGCCTCACACTGCCACCGCGGCACAGCTTGCCAGCCACCTTCAGGTTCACCCAGCCTGTAAAAGAAAAGCACTTGCAGAGACTTGTGCAACCTCACATGGCTGTAAATGTGGTGGTCATGACCATAAACTCAGTGTGGTTTACAGAACAGGTTGTGTTTACTTCAGTTCACAAAGTAAAGCCACCAGCTTTAATTCTCCATAAAAACAAAACAATGGGGCAAGTGCATGATTCAGAGGGCTTGGTGCAAATTTTTGCAAAGTAACAGATACAAAACCAAAATAATTAAAATCATACATACGTGTAAAACAAAAGAAATTCAAGTTAAAACCAGGACTAATTCCTATTAGCCCTAGAGATGATCCAAGAATATGTCAGGAAATAAATACATTGTTCTAGTTTTCACCATAAAAGAGGGTGCTGCTCTCTGATCAAAATGGTTTGGGTATTTACAGAAGGCAAATGGGTGACAGGAGAAACAGAAGGAAGAAAAGCATTCATGAGAGTGAGCTGAAATGCTGCAGGGTGACCACTTCCCCACACACCTCAGTGTGACTAAGAGAAGACTCAGTCACAGCAAGGGCTGAAGAAATTAACTGTGAGCAGGACATCATCCGTCATCTGCCCCACGCTGGAGGGACTGTGCCAAGGTGAGACCAGCATGGTGTGGTGGCTGCCACCACAGAGATTCTGCAGCTCCACCACAATCCATGGCTGCCCTGGGGCAGATGGCAGTAAGTTGGCCTGGTCAGTCCCATTTATGAACAGGAGAGCAATTTATCCTACAATCCACCTGAAGGGAATGCTGCTTAAAGGCACATCTTCCTGGCCTCTGCTGGACTGTGGGTGCTCTGAGGAAGAGGAGGCAGCCAGCCTCCTCCACTGAACCTCTTCTCCTGACGTGGAAAGCACAGCTGGTGATCCAGTCACTGGGTCTTTCCCCAAAGGCCAAGAGCTCCAGTGACAGAAGGAAAAGGAGGCTCTTCCAAGTACCTGTCTCAACATTGCAAAGCACAGCAGACAAAGCAACAGCCTCATTTACCAAGGCAGCATGGCTTGTGCTCATAGCTGGTATTTCTGGTGCTTTTTGCCATATAATAATCAGCTCTCCTTTTGCTGCATGTGCTACTAATGCCAAATCCTGGCAGGTCAGAGCTGTGCTCCAGTGCAGCCAGTGGAGCAGAAGATGTTTAATGCCTAACAGAAGCATGGAAAATTCTGCAGTTAATGTCATAGCATGCAAAAAAATAACCCAAAGGCTCATCCTAACTTTCTGTTTCCTTGTCAAGACATACTTATTTACCAAGTACCACTTGGAGTAGATTCAAGTGGTAGTTGTGTTGTGTCCATATTTTCAATGGGATTTGACATTTAAGGCAGCACTGCAGTTCACCTCTAAGCCTATAATAACACTTGCAAATCTGCTTAGCAAGACATCAGCAGAGCAGCCCAGGGACAGCTCAAACAGATTGGCTCTGTCCCCACAGAAGCAGCACTGGAGTACCAAGTGATGCTACAAAGCAGACACTGCAGGCTGCAGTGCCTGACACAAACATCTGCAAACTGGACCCACTCCTAATCTTCACAACAAAAACAAAACCAAAGACTGCAAAGAGCCCTCACTTTATCTTAAAAGCAATACTGCACTGAGTCAGATACCACTGGAGGTCAGGAGCACTTCATGAATACACTGAGCCAGGACTCCTTTCCACACCCCGCTGATTATCCTCAGTCTCATGAAATCCACAAGTGCTACAAGTACCAGGGTAGGCCCAGGATGAAATACTGATCATCACCTCCTGATCTGGAGTCACAATGGCCCAGTGTTGAGAAGCACCTTTACATCTCCTACCCTTTTGATTTTCTCTTTCATCATAGCCCTATCACCACTGAAGTTTTGAGAGCAAACTGATGCCAAATGCCAGGATGCTCAGTATATTTTGCACCCAATTTACACACCCCAGCCATCCTTTGCACCCAATTTATACCAGAACCCCCAGGATATGACTGGAACCAAATAAACTACATATGAAGTACTCAGCTCAGATTCCACGTGTGCTCAGTTCTCTTCGGGCCTGGGAAAAAAAGTCTGATCAATTCTGATTGGGACTTTTCATCCATGCCCATGGGAAGCAAAATGAAGGATCTTCTCTCATAAGCCACCTCAGCAGATCTTTCTGCAGGATGCAAATGGCTTCAACCCTGAGTTTAACTTTAAAAGAGAAATGAAGTGCTCAGCATTCACCACGAAGCACCAGAAGCAAAAAGAACACTGAGCACAGAGGCCTCCACTGCAGGGACAAAGAACAAAGAAGCAGCACAATTGGGAAAGATGGAGAAAAGCAGAAAGAACTCAATTTGTATCATACCAAAGAAAAAGAAGGAAACCTGACACAAAAAAGTTTACACTAATAGAGAGAGAAAGCTTACAGAGGGCAGACTGTGCTGTTCAACAGCAAAACTTTGCCGCCCTCAGTGGTCACTTGGGGAGCAGCCTGGTACCTCCATCAGCAATGATCCCAGGCTGGTAAAAGAACATATCTAGATACCATTCTCAGCCATATGAATCCTCGAGCTCATCTCAATGACATGAGCAAAATTCCTATTTTTCTCTTTTTTTCCCAGCAGGGATGACACACCCCTTTGTCCAGCGTGGTGCACGCAGTTCTCCACACCTCAGGCAGCCTCCTCCTAGCAGACAGAGGTGCAGTTGAGCTCAGCAGGGTCCTGCCTGCCGGCTGCAGGCGCAGCTGCCTCGGGGCCGTCGGCGATGCTGGGCTCGCTGGAGCACTGCCGGTGCCCGAAGCAGCTGGGCTGCAGCAGCAGGCACTTGTCAGGAGTGTCCTGCTCCTCCGCCACCATCCCCGTGTGCATCATGGAGGCCATGGCCAGCAGCTGGAGGTCCGAGTGAGCGTTGGCCACCGTGTGCCGACGGATGCTCCCACACTTCTCCAGGTAAGCCTCGCCCTCCTGCTCCGTCAGTGGGGTCAAGGCCTTAGGGCAGGATCTGGAGTACCTTCTCTCTGGAAGGGAAAGAGGCAGCAGGAATGGTCAACAGCATGCAAACAGAGAGCTGCTCACACTGCTGGGCTGGCCTGGGGAACTGAGAGAATTCAGTGTGCAGCTACAGAGTGCCCCACTTCATTACCACTGGAAAGCAGTCAGGAGCTCACTAGTTCATACTGCTAGGTGTTGGAAAAGGAGATCTGCCTCTGCCTCAGAGCAGGGAGACTTCCCATCCTGCTGCAGGGGCTGCTGCCTGTGAGAGAAGTGAGCCAAAATGTCACCAGTGCAGCCAAGGGACTCTCTTTAGCATCCTCAGAGTCTTCTCTTTTATCAAGGGGTGAAGGCCAAGTAGGTACTCTCACATGCAGGTTCACTAAAGTAAGTGACACTAAAGTGGCACAAGTCCCCCCAAAAAACATTCAGTGGGGATTTGAATTGCCATCCCTGTCACTGAAGAATTTCTCTCAGGAAGTGCCGTTAGCTGTTGTCAATGTGAAATTCCTGATGCTTACATTGCACTGTCTCTACATCTGCCTAGGAACAGGCCATTCTGTTGGCATTATCCCACCATATTTTTTAAAGATCATGCCAGAAAAAGGACATTTCATCCACTTTGCAACACATCTGGTTTGGAGGCTGGACACAGAAAACACCTAAGAGCGCACAGGAACAGTCCACAGCAGCCTGGGAAAAGGGGCACAAGGGAAAGGCAGGATTTGTGCTGAGGAGGAGAGGCAGTGGCACAGAATGGCTGGGTGTGGGCTGTACAATCTGCTCAGCAAAATGTTAAGGAGGAAAATTGCCAGGTCTAAGGCACAGCCCCAAGGTGCAGTCCCCAGTGCAGTACCATGAAGCACGTGTCAATTCTGACGCTGAAAGCCTGAAGGAAGGCAGGGGTCAGAGTTTTGCCTTGGCTCACTGAAATCCCACCCCAGCAGGTTGAATCAGACACTGTTAAGGAAAAGGAGATCTGCCTCTGCCTCAGAGCAGGAGACTTCCCATCCTGCTGCAGGGGCTGCTGCCTGTGAGAGAAGTGAGCCAAAATGTCACCAGTGCAGCCAAGGGACTCTCTTTAGCATCCTCAGAGTCTTCTCTTTTATCAAGGGGTGAAGGCCAAGTAGGTACTCTCACATGCAGGTTCACTAAAGTAAGTGACACTAAAGTGGCACAAGTCCCCCCAAAAAACATTCAGTGGGGATTTGAATTGCCATCCCTGTCACTGAAGAATTTCTCTCAGGAAGTGCCGTTAGCTGTTGTCAATGTGAAATTCCTGATGCTTACATTGCACTGTCTCTACATCTGCCTAGGAACAGGCCATTCTGTTGGCATTATCCCACCATATTTTTTAAAGATCATGCCAGAAAAAGGACATTTCATCCACTTTGCAACACATCTGGTTTGGAGGCTGGACACAGAAAACACCTAAGAGCGCACAGGAACAGTCCACAGCAGCCTGGGAAAAGGGGCACAAGGGAAAGGCAGGATTTGTGCTGAGGAGGAGAGGCAGTGGCACAGAATGGCTGGGTGTGGGCTGTACAATCTGCTCAGCAAAATGTTAAGGAGGAAAATTGCCAGGTCTAAGGCACAGCCCCAAGGTGCAGTCCCCAGTGCAGTACCATGAAGCACGTGTCAATTCTGACGCTGAAAGCCTGAAGGAAGGCAGGGGTCAGAGTTTTGCCTTGGCTCACTGAAATCCCACCCCAGCAGGTTGAATCAGACACTGTTACTGTTCCCCTGCTGGCCTCCACCTCCTGCAATGTTCCATGTGGTTTTGGACACCTCCTGTGGGTCTATCCCTGCAGCAGTTGATGGAGCCATTCCCTATGTGTCCCTCTGTTTCTCACAAACTTCACTGAAGTGCAGGGTTTCATTTCATAAAGTCAGAAGCCTTTAAACCATATAAAAGGCTTCCAACTAAGACTGCAGAAGATAAGAGTAACAAAATGCAAAGCAAAGCACTCGTCACTGAAGGTTATAAGAGTTTTGGAAGTTTGTATCAGGAAGAAAAGCAGAAAACAAACTATTTGTTGCAGGGAGGAACAGGTGAGCAGCCTTCACCCTGTTACTGCCAGTAATTCTTCAATTCAAAATGGTTCATTCACAATTAAGAGTATGCAAAAATCACTTCTGAGGCTGGTTACAGCAAATGCATTCTCTAGGTTTCATCTGCAGCTCAAGCCACAGCAAGCTGTAGTGTTAAAGGGCATTAGGATATGACTCTCTTGAGAAAAAAATTAGGTGAAATTAGTCTAAACTCTGAACATGCATTTATTGCTTTACTTTTCCCCCTTTACTTTCTTGGCCACAACAGACAGTCTCTTAAGGGAGTTGTTCTGCATAGCTTAACCAGAAATTTTATTTTTATTTTGGTGCCTTATGACTGGGAATATAAACTGGGAGGAGTTTTTCTGGGACTTTTTTGCAAGCAACCTCACATCAGCAGTGATGTGTGGCTGTTTTATCTTCTCTCCTATCCCCAGTATAAACCCTGTTTCTTAGCCAGCTGGATCCTTTGACACACTCCATTCTTACCATTCAGGTTATGGCTAATTCACACAGGCAAAGCAAAAGGATGCTAACAGACCAGATGGAAATGCTGCCATCAACAATTCCCCTCTGTGAGGGGTCCTGTCCCTTTCACACATCTCTGCTTTAAATCAGCTTAAGATACAGCAGCCTTGCAGGCTGAAGCCTTATGTATACTCCCAGCTGGGAGCAGACACCTTCAGGCATATTTCCCAACACTCATTTACCCTGAAGGCTCCAGTCCAGAGGGCAGTCTGGCCTTCAGAGCAGCTGTGTAGAATGCAAGCACACCCAAAGACCAACTGCACCCCTCCCAAAAGCTGTTAGGGGGGACCTACTGGGCTTCACCATCATTACAGGCTGCCCAGGAAGAGAAGAAACTGGTTCTGAGAAAGCAAAATGATGACTGAGAGAGGGATAGGGAAGAGAAAGAAGTCTGATTACAAATGAAAGATAAGGAAGAGAAGCCCCCTCCACAGCAGCACTGTGAAAATACCAAGATTACTTGTAGAAAAGTGCAGTTTTGCAGTCCCTGTCTTGTACTGCAAACAGAAATTCCCTCTTTCCTCATGATCAGCAAAGGGTGGAGCAAGGGTAAAAGGCCACCTTGGAAATATACACAAATAAATGACAGCTAAAAATCAAAGTAAGTTCAATTATTTTAAGGCATATAAGCTTTCAAGGCCAGCTTTTGTAGGTTTTCTTTTTTTTTTTTTTTAATGGCACAAATGCTTTGTTCAGCTGGCAGAAATCCAGGATGGCTAGAAACTTCAGCACAGGTCAGGCAGCTGCCTTTCAAACCATCCCAGCAGCATGCAGTTGTCCATAAACAGCAAAGCAATCAAATCTGTCAAAGTCCAACTTTTACAGGGGATTTTGGTCCAGACTGAGCCCTAGGATCAGATCTGCAAATCCATGCTGAACTATACAACCATGCTCACTTGCACAGAAGATATCTGATTGCCCAGCAACCACAAGAACAAAAATCTTGAGCCACAGTTTTCCTAAAGCAATGCTATGGGTTTATTACAGGCACAGACTGTCTGAGTTCAATTAGTTCTCCTAGCACAAGACCATCTTTACCCATATGCTCCTAAGTGTACTACAAGGCAGGCTGTGGGTCTCTAGCTTGCTACAATTTTGCATCAAAGCAAAGGCTAAAGGTAGTAAAAGCAGAGGGAGACTGGAGCTTTCTTCACTTGTTCTATTTAAATTTCTTGACCATCAAATCAGTAACACTATGCCCATTAGCTAGCCAACCTCTTCTGGCTGGCCACATGTGTGAGCAGAGCTCCTGCATCATGTGAAGAAGATTATTCCCAGAATAATCATGCTCTTCCTTAAGTGAGGTGCCCATTCTCTCACCTGGACATGTTTATCCATACTTTAAACACAGAATTTTAATTTGGTTTGTTTTTTTTTTTTAACAGAATCCTCAGATGGAAGGAAGACTTCATGCAAAATCCCTGTCATCCCTCAGAATTAATATGCAACAGTTCTGCTGTTTGGAAAAGCTGATTGATTCAGCAGCTGAAGCATGCTAGCAAGCAGGCAGCAAAGGACCAGGTACTGCTCTCACTGTGGTGAAAGCAGTACACCAAGCATGGACAAAAGGGTTTTAAAATCCATTTCATGTCCAGAGAGAGGGGAGACTTTGTGGGGGTCTGTGTGCAGTGATGGGGCACTAATAGTTCACTAGGTCATGGACAAGAAAAAGCCTGTCACAAAAACTTGTATACAGAAACATTAATCAGGGCCTTTTCAAGGGTCTTTTAGCCTTTGTTTTCTGTCTCTCATGGAGTCATGCACTGTTTCCTTTTCCAGCACAAATGCCCCCCATTACCCAACCTGTGTACCCCAATAATAGCTTCAGTACAATGAGCATGTCTTACCAAGCAAGCAGGTGCTACCAGAGGAGCTGTGATCCTCACACAAACCTAAGAATGGTGATACCACCTGCTTGACCAGTTCTTCCAGCTGTAGATAGCCCTCAGTAGGGCCAGTAGGTTCATGGACACTCTGAAAATCAAACACAAAAGGTCAAATCACCTCTTAAAGATTTTGGAATAAAGCCTGGGGTCTGTGAATTCTCTGTGTACTGGAATATCCCAACTGTGCCAGTAAAGCTTTTGGAGTTGATGGAGGTTTGGGTGCCTTTCAGGTCAATCTCCTTGTTGAAGTTACAGCCATACCCTAGGGCCATTGGGCAGAGAGTTCTTTTACTGAGCAAGTGACAGGAAGGTACGAGGTGTGCTCACACTGAGGATGTGCACAGTGCACTGCAGCAGTGTCAGTATGCCAGGGTGGCTCTACCAGAAAACAAACACCACTTTGTAGAAAAGCCTTAACACGCCCTGGGCAAAGCACTGCTCTTTCCCTAGGCAGGACTGCAGGCAAAGCACCCTCTGTGGTTCAGCTTATAGCTGTGAAGATGGTAGATAACACCAACCAATTTAACAGCAATTTCAGAAACCATTCAGACTTAACTTCCTGCAAAGCCTCAATAAGCTTTTTTCCTCAAATGCATTGCTTTGAGATTCTCTTTGCTCTCAAGAGTCTTGTACTAAAAAACATTCAGGGAAATTGAGCTAGCACTTTAGTATCACCTGCTGTTCCATTCTGGGTCACTGGAACATCAGAACAGTGAGAGTTCATACAGAACTACCAGCTTAGCCACTTTGCAACTCTGGTTGTGCTTCATAAAGTTTAATTCTCAGACACCCATTATGTAGGAGAAGAAATAAAAGTCACCAGACTGTGTGGTATGTTGAAGGGAAGGGATGCCATCCAGAGAGACTTTGAAAGGCTCAAGATATGTGCCTGTGCAAACCTCATGATAATCAATAAGGTCAAATGAAAGGTCCTGCACATGGTTCAGAGGAAGGCTGGATGGAGCTCTGAACAGCCTGGTCTAGTGGAAGGTGTCCCTGCCCATGGCAGGGAGGCTGGAACTATATGATCCCCTGCAACCCAAACCATTCTATGACTCTATCAACTCTAACATGTTAGATGGCATTTTTCAGGACTGTTGGGCTGGGCCATATGAGAAAAAACCAAAACTGGATGTATTTGGAATGCTTGGGAAGTATTTTGTTGAGACCTGGATAAAGAGGATAGTTACCACAGATGCTCTAGATCTCTTGGGAGAGGCCTTTGAAAGATGGCCTCTCATTTTGCCTGCTGCCAAAAGGTATTTCTCCTCTAATGGGCATACTCAGCATCCCAGCCAGCCATGGTGCTGGTGTCAAGCAGCCAGAGCCACAGTCCATTCAAATTCCATTATCTGCTGTGATGGAGACTTGCCCTGTCCTTGCAAAGCTGAGAAATCAGGAAAATTAGGGCACAAAGAGGCATTCAGACAAGCTAGAAGATGAAAAATTGTGTGAAAAAGAGAGTCCTGACATTGTTCCTAGATGGGGAGGAGAGGTATCAAAAAAAAAAAACAAACAAACCAAAAACAAAATCCAGCTCTTTCAAGGCAACATCTTTACCTGTTCCCAGGAAAGCTCAAGGCATCCAAATTCAGCTCTCATTTTAACAGTGACCCCCCCAAATAAGCACATATCACATCCCCTTCATCACACCCTCTACTCTCCCCACTTTTCCTCCAGTGTTTGTATGATTTCAACGAGGTCAAGATACCCAAGTGAGTCAGATGAAGAAGACCAGAGGTTCCCCACCTGCAGAATTAACAGCATCTGGACAATGGAAGCTGGAACCTTTGTCTGGACCAGGGGAAGGATTTCTTCCAACTTTACTTTTAGCAAGACCAAGTCTCTGAAGCCAAGAAGAGCAATCTGACGGATAGTCAACTCCTGACCCTAAAAAAACAAAGGCAAAATCCAAGTGCAGATAAAGGGACATGTGAGCATCATACCAGCACATGGGCACACAGACAGGAGGGTTTATTCTGCCCATTGCTGCTGTGGCAGAACACCCCCAGTCATTCATGCTGAGGATTCATGATACTCTTTAATTTCTTCCCTCTCAGTCTCGCACAAATTCTGAAGTGGGCATTGCCTCATCTGTGGCACCACTAGGTTTGGAGTGAAGCCAGAAATGAGCCTGTAGTTCACCAAATGACTGACTATGTATGTATTCATAAAACCTACTTGCCTTCCAATTTGTTCACAAAAAAACCCAGGCTGGATGTAGCTTGTGCTTCTGGCACTTGGAGATGAAAAAGCAGAGAAGATTTGGTAGGGAACAAAGTTGTTTCAGAATATTTCTTAACTAAACCTACCTCTGACCTATACTGTACCCTCTTTTTGCTCAACATCTGCACTTGCTGATATGACAAAAATCTGCAAGTTAGTCCATTACAGATTTTAGGATTTAGGCTGGAGCAAAGCTAGCAAGACTGCTTGAACCAAACAATTTTAAAAAGCAACAGCTTTAATATCCTCTGCAAGGCATTCCTACTTTACATCAACAACATAAGTGAGCAGGCTTAACAGATGATATAATATTTCTCAGCATTTTTAAACACAGTCTAACTCCATTTGGCATTCTTGTGTTACCACCTTCACCTCTGCTATGTTCAATATCTGCATGACTTTCTCTTGCCCCACTGCAACTCAGTAGCAGAAATTTTTCTCCCAGCTCTGCCTAGCACTTTCCAGCCTGAAAAGTTTGCTTTGTTCTTCTCAGTATGTTAATCTCTGCCCCATGGTCTGCTTGGGAATCATTTTATGATCTCCATAACACACTCATAACATAGCAAATATTTAGCACTCATAACATAGCAAATATTTAGCTAGAAGAAATTAACAGCAGGTAATCATTAATTCATAACAGGTTGCAGGTCATAATTAACAGCATTATCGATATGTAAATATGAATTAAAACCAATAGTATGCAGGAGAGCTTGGCCATAAAAAAAAACAGTTTGCTGTTTTAAACCATCACTGTGTAGGGGAAAAAACGTGCAGGAAAGACCAATACCTATCTTGAAACTATATCTCAGCAGCTGCAAACTTTTTATTTATATTATGCAGTTTAGTCCCATTAACTTCATACCCCATTTCAAAATGCAAATACATTTCTGTGCCAAGCAAAACAAGATTTGCTATTCTTTTTTCCACACCAATAGTCACATCAACAGCTGCAACTATACGAAAGCCAGTGAGTGACCTGTTTACATAGTTTCCCTCTGTACAGCAATTTAACCAACTTGGCTGCTTAAAGGTCATATTTCTGCAAGAGCTACGAGCCTTGGGGTTAAACTTAGCTGAGATACGAGGCTGCATGAGTTACTGCCTTTGGTAACATACACTCACGCATGTGGCTTCAGTTTCATTCTGAATGGGTAATTGCTGGGATCACAGAAGAGCACAACTAAAAAAATCCTGCTGGTATTTGCAGGAAAGGATAGGGAATTGAGAACAAATTGACTTTCCCATCTACCAGAGCAGTGTACAAAGAATTGCAGCGTGATGGAAGGCACTCACTGGATGAGCTCTCCTCACATGCTGTGACACACCACATCAGTGGTTACATGCAGTTCCCTATTTCTAGGAAAAGCCCAGTCTTGTTATTAGGACACTGGCCTGGCATAAGAGCAATTTCTATTTCTTGCTGCCCCAGCAACTCTCTCTCTGGTAGCCTAGAGCAGCTCACTCTGAGTTAAATTCTTGGATGTATTTAGGCAGCTTAATCCATCCATAGATACAGTTTAGTACTGAGGTGCCTACAAAGCTTTAAATATCCTGCCCGTTTACCTTTCAGTTCCTCATTCAGAAAGTGGCTATACTTCCCAAACTTTACAACTTTGCTCATATATTTTGGGTGATTCAGATATTGCAATAAGACAAACACAGCTCAATAATTATGCTTTCAAAGAATCTCAACACCCCATAGTCATCCTTTCACCACCAAGTTAATTCCAAAAGCTTTACCCACAGTGTTGTAACTTCTGCCCCATTTCTCATCACAGACATTTAATAGCAGAGCAGTAGATTTTTGTGTTAAGTGGCAGAATTATTAGCATCAGCGGGTATGACACAGTCAGCTCACAGTTTCCACAGTACACAGGTAGCTGCAGTGCAGACAAACCCCTGCCTAAATAGGTCACTCCCTCACTGAGAGTTAGCTGCAAAAGGAGAGAAGGGGAGGGTATTATAGTTGCACAGTTTTACCTGTCAAACACCTACCTCCAAGCATCTGGAGCAAGGAAAGAACAAAAATAAACACAGTAGAAAGGTTAGTGTCTGTCTTTGCAGAAGTCCTTTCTCTTTTAGGAAATGCCAGCTTTAAGAGGATTAGAGGAAAAGGGCAACCTTTGAGCTTTACCTGCTTCCTTTCAAATAATACAAGGGAAAAATAATTTTAAAAGGTTCTGGAAATAATGTCTTCCAGAAGAGGCAAAAGTCAAGGGGAGGCGGCTAGCATTTCCAAGAACATCATTCCCCACATGAGGTACATTTTTCTTTTTCTCTGATGGCAGAAAAGTCAAAATAGGCTGGGGAGGTAATTAGACTGCTCATATAGAAACTCTGAGTAAAACTACATTAAAAAATGATACAGCTCAACACTTCTGATGGGATACTCAGCCCTCAAAATACCCAGTGTAAAAGGTTTTACATAAAATGTTCATTCTTCCTCTACCCATAGACTTACACGTCCCCTTACTGAAGCCTCAAAAACCTAACTGAGGATTTCCCAAAGGCACAAATGGGATATAAGCCCTTCAAAAGTCATTAAGGTGAGTTAATCACATTTTCTCCTGAGCTAGTCTTCAGATTTATACCTCTAAGACAAGCTGTCAGTGCTGTCATCTGCACCAACAGTCACAGCTATTTAAAAAAGAAGGAATGATAAATACAAATAGCCCAGAGCTTCACTCTAGACAAGGCACAGTCCAACAGTTTCAGTGTGCAATTTTAGCTAAGCACAGAGAGTAGACAATTGGGAGTAAATTCAGTTAACTCACCAAAACACCATGCTTGTCCAGTAGATTTTAGCAGTCCTTCTTATAGTTAATACTTGGATAAACTCTACTTTCTCCAAGATTTAGGTTAAAGGTTTTGATGTGTATTTAGCCACTGGCCAAACAGTGCTGCTGGCAGAGAAGTTATAACCTGCCATTAGCAGGCATTGCAGTGACTTTGCTTCACCTGAGTGAACTGTAATTAGGATTACCTGGACTGGGTAGAATATTGCCTGGAGTGTAGGAAGAGTCTCTGTAAAATAGTGATCCCAGATTTCAGACAGGACATCAATGCGATCCTCACCTATGAAAACAGAGATTGGAGCAAGAGCTTTAGTGACAGGGACACTAAAAGCAAGTTGGATTTTCCAAGTACTCCCTAATTCCCCAGGCAAGAGACTTCATTTCTGCAGTTTCTGCCCAAAACTGGACATCACCCAGCTAAGCTTCCCCTTAACCAACAGAGACACAAAGCTGTGACCTTTTCTGTGCAAAACATGAGGCCAATTCCAACAAAAGAGGCAAGCCCCTCTTGAACCAGAGGCTTAACTCTACAGCCCAGGATTGTGCAATGGCACAGCTCACAGTTAACATGCTCAGCTAGCACAGGAGAGATCACACGAAACCAGCTGAATCTGAGAACCAGCAGGTCACAGCCAACAGCAGCTGATACTCCAACATCATCCTGCAACAAGGTCAGGGAGAGCATTCAGAAGACCTGAGCCCCCTCCAGCATCCACTCAGTACCAAGCAGCAGTCAGGTACCTGTCAGGAATCCCAACAAAGGCACTAATGACAAATGAGGCACTTGTGAAGGTTCCCAAATGAAATCCATGTGTGGCCAACCCTTATATGACTCTAATTCAAACAAACATCCCCAAATGTAAGTGGGTATTTAAAACCAAGGCAGACTAAGCTATGAATCTTGGGATTCCCATAACAGGAATACAATCGTGATCAAATTATGCTCATAGGTTTGACTTACAGAGCTGGGCACTCCTCAGCATCTGGGCCCAAAGCCTCTAAGTTCTTTACCTTAAGGTTTGCAGTGTTTATTTCAAGTTTTAGAGCGATCCCTGGAAATCTCAGGTGCAAACAGACTCAGGGTTAAAACCACAGTTTCTGACAAAAGGATTTTCCGGGATACCTCTCAGGAGCTCAGAAGCAGTCTAGACTCAAGGAGCAGTAATGGAAGATGGTCATTCAAGACAGGTTTGAAGACTCATCCTCAAGGTCACCAACATGAGGAACATGGAATACATGAGGAACTGGAATACATGTAAAATTGCAACTCAAAGGAGCCTTATGACTCTGTACTGAAGTGCTTTCCTCATCTGCAGACTTCCACACAGACTTTCACTCTGCTTGCCCATGGCTTGTGCTGCTTAGGGCACAGCCAGAGAGCAGAGAGCCAGCAGGACTAGATCCTGCAGACATTTCCCTTTGAGCAGAGAGCCAGCCCACTAGCAACCACAGAAAATTTCAAAGAGATGCTTCACTGTGTCAGGTATGACTATGGTTTCAAATCTGGAACTGCAGGCAGACAAGAAAAGACCCAAAACCCCCACAACAGCTACCCATTACCACAACAGCCAAGTGCAAGCAAAAAAGACAACAGGAAACAGATTAATTGAATGTTTAAAATTTTCCCTCCTCTGCCTCCTACCCAGGACTACAATGCTTTGCTGTCTGGAGACACAATGAAATGTCAAAGATCACTTCTCCTTCTGAAGGGGAAGCAGGAATGGTTTGTTTCTTCAAGAAATCATAAATCCTGCAGGCATTGAAAGAGATTCTGACAGACTGTATAAAGAAAAATCACGTTAAAGAGGGTGTGATTGAAAAATAGACACAGATGAAACATTGCCATGCCCTGCAGCCACTCTGTCTGGGTGCAGGGGCAGGGTAAGTTTTCCAGGAAGACAGAACTAACCAAGAAGCATGTACAAGAAATCCTCATTGCTGTGACCACAAGACCTGCAACAAGCCCACACATTATAAATGAAAGGTGTCCATGAGTCATCTCCTGCAGTGATGCCAGCCTGCACAGCAAAGTGGCTCCAGTGTCACTTCAAGCTAGGGACAGAAAAATGAGGCATAGAAGGTGTTTTTCTGTCTGCCTGGGAAATTTCATCTGACCCAAACTACCTGAGCACCTGCAACATACTCTTGGGCAGCTCTCAGCTTATTACAGACTCAAACTAAATTTTCATAATGCTAAAGCAAACCCTGGAATAGCTTTATATGAATACAGAAACCAAAGTCTCTGGTAAGCTGTGCAGCATTCATTCTGAAGAGCTGGCAGTGGCAAGGCAGGTACCCACATTTGGAAATGCAGAATTCTGCCTTTTTTCCACATCTTGGAAAATACAGGAGTCTGCCCTTTTTCCTCCCTCACAGGGTCAATGCTGAAGAAGCACACCCCAAGCAGAAGGCTGGCCACCCCTTACTCCTTTGGGGCCCAAATCCTACAGCCTGCCAGCTGGGTGAAGTCACTTGGTGAAGACTGGTGCAGAGGAATCCAGGCCCAGCAATGACGTGAGATTATAAGCATCTATTGGCATTTAATGACCCACATACAACACTCTGGTGATTAGCAAGAGATCTTCCCTGCAGGCTAGAAAACTGGGTCAAACCAAACAGCAGCTTGGTTTTGAATAAAGATGTGCTGGCTTCGCTTGAGCAAACAGTTACTAAATGTGAGCAGCTCCCCACAGGTCCAGCACTGCCTGGCCACACCACACTTACCTTGGCCCACAGGCTCTGCAGCAGTAGTTTGAACACAGCTCCATGTGTGATCAACTTCTTTCCTGAAGGATTTCATTCTCACCCAAAAGACTGTTCTTTTCTTTAAATTTACACAAAGCTTGATAGTTCAGCTCTCAATGGCATGACAGAGGATCCAAAATTACGCTTACATCGAGCTGCAAATCGCATTGAGAAGTGAAAGGCAGAAGGCAGCTCCAAGCAGTTTCACAACAGGATCCATGTCCAGACCAGAAGTGCCATGAGCCCAGGTTCAGCTGCCACAGGAGAGCCACACTGCTGCTTTTGTGGTGCAGTTATGGCTGGTGGGAGCATCGTGGCTCTGGGGCCATCCAAACAGCCCACCCTCTCTTCAGCCTCACAGGGCTCCCAAGGGGCTGTGTGACACCCCAGGACAGCACCAGACAGGGCTGTTTGCTTTCCAGACAGGCAAATCGTCTCATCTGACCAAACATCAAAGCACAACTCCCTTCCAGAACAGGTTTCCTACTATACTTACCTTCACACAGCTTGACCTTCTCCTCCATAAACAGCAAGCCTTTCGCAAGGAGCTGGTTCTGACAAAGAAAAAGAGAGGCGTGCATTTGCCTTTTATTTATTTATAATGAACATGGAAGAATGCATTTTTGTCAGATACTACCCACTTTGCATGCATTAATCTTCAGATTAGTCATGTTGCAGTACCTTTTTCCAGCACTGGGCTCAGTGTGAGTGCTAGGCATTCCTTAACCCCTTCTTGTTCAGCTAGACATGAGAATGCAACAGACACAGCAGTTGAAACATCTCCCAGAAATGGGAAGGGTCACAGGGAGGGAGTCAAGAAAATAAAATGGTTCTTACCATAATGGTGCACCCACATATGCTATAACTCAATTACAGGATGGAGGTAATCAAAGAGTCAAATGCCATGAAAAGGTCCCACTCTCTTCTTCTTTTTACACTTGCTCATTCCTTGTCTAACTGCACAGCAGGCCAAGTTCAGCTCCCTAACATCTACTTCTCTATTCCTACCTATTGTCTTTCCATGAGGTCATTCTTTTTGTATTGAGAAGCTGGATGATCTCAGTGTGCAGTGTCAAGCTGCAGAAGAACTGGCAGGACCTGGTCTTTCTAGATAAACTTAACTCTCATGGACCAGACAGATCAAGGTATCAATAAGCCTGTTTGCAGTCCATGACATCCAAATACCTGATTAGCTTTTTGTTCCCACTTCCCCAAATGTAAGAATGGTGCAAAAACAACACCTATCTTTTTGTTCTCCCACCAGCACCAGGTGAATCAGTTATTCTGAAAAGCTTTGAGAATGCCAGAGAAAGGCACTGCAATCCCACATAATACAATATTACTGCATCCTAAAAAAGGTACAGAGATCACACTGATAGAGAATATAGGCCTTCTGCCTCTCTGAAAGGATTCAGTATCAGGGTAGCCCACAACAGTCAGAGATGACTCCCCCACTGTTCAGTTTCTGGTTTTTAAGGGGAACCAGGTCAAGGCTGCACTTTTGAACCTTCCATCAGCCATGGAGCAAGGCACATCTCTGTCATTCCCAGTGGACACCACCACAGCCTCCTGATGAGCTGCCATAGTGCATCCTGCCCTGGTGCTCCCACTCTGCATTGCAAGCCTGCCTCTGGAACCACACGCCGGCCTGGCTCAGCCCTGACACAGAGACAGGCATCTCTGGAAGCACCCCAAGCCAAGAGAGCAGCACACCTCTGCATCCTCCCTCCAACAAGAAGCTATCACAAAGCTGGGTATAAAAAGGAGGAGACAATCCTCTGCGACATCCTCAGGATGGGAGATATTTCTCACTTGGGCAATGACAACAGGAATTAGCAATCTGGATAAATATGGTCACATAATGAAAAAAACCTACAACATCTCCAAATGTTAGCAATGAGTGGAAGGTGACAGTTTTATGAAGATCCTCTAGCAGAAACATGGACTTTGGAGGGAAATACTAAGTTGCCAGGCTGTCCATTCAAGTTTTAGATTTATTCAACAGAAATAAATGGCTACACATATCATGTCTGGACAACAACAAAAAAACTTTACAGGAAAAACCAACAGTGTGAAAAAGGAGGGAGAAAGAAATCTGTAATGAAGAAAACCATAAGGGGAAAAAAGCGAAACCCACTTACACTAGAAATATTTTTCTGCTTGAACAATAGATGTTGGAGTGATATGGCACGTTAATCCTGCTTTCAGTTCATCTAAAAAAGTACTGAACTTCTTTATTTTTCAACCTGTAGCTCAAGGCAATTACTTCTCATATACTGCAGGGGAAATTTAGAGCTGGTCTTTAATACTGTATTATTTTAAACGGCTTTGTAATATAAAGGTGTGTATATATACATATATACACACATGAGGATGTGATTCTTGTTTTCTTGTGTTTCTCTCAAGAAATACGAATTCCTTCTTAGATTTCATTTTACATATGTTTCCCACTCTGGATACAATCTTCCAGGTACTTTGCCTCAAAGTTAATATTATTGATATTTTTTGCTTCCAGGGATTGTTTGGGTTTTTTTGCAACTAAGTCAGCAACCAAAGAACACATTTGTACATGCTAGTGGACAGCACAGCTGTACCTATTGCAAAATAGATATATAAATCATTACTCTGTGGTAACAAATTTATAATGCTCCTATGAATGTACTATAGCAATTCCATGTGCTAAAGAGATTGCATAATCTCACTCTAAAGGTTTCCTTAAAGAAGAGATTAGGGCTATATAGTTACTGTAGTTAGTGCAGACTTTTCACTTATCCTCTCAGATTTTTCCTTTTCCTGTGGAAGAGACTTAAAAAAAAAAAAAGTAAAAATCAACCACACTTTATTTCCTTTCTCCCTGTCCTGAAAATATCTGGAAATGTTACTTTTTCCTAATTTTCTGCAAGAAGTCACAGGCTTAGGAATTCATTCAATCCAAATATTAATCCCTCAGAGCAAGCTGGACAGGCAAATTGTCCTTACCAAACCCTACAGGCTCTGCTGACAAATCAATACAAGCTACTCCAGCTGCAGTGGAGGTCTGTTTCAGACCTTGTCTAGATTATAAATCTCATTTTGCTGCCGCATCCCTTGCATGCTTGCCAGAAGCATAGAGCTAAGAGGAAAAATAAATCTTCTATTTAAAGCAAGACCAGATAGAGACTCATACCAAGTAAGCTTGAAAGGCACATTTATTTGAAAAAGTTCAGCTGCCACCTTCCATCTCTTTGCAATTACAGCTGAACAGGGATGGGAGCTTGGGGGAGCAGGGATTCCCTTCCCTCCCCAAATGAGCTTTTCCTGCTTCCCCAGGCTGTTCTCACCCTCTGCTGGGACACCACGGGATGCTTAATGCTCATTGTGGGAGGTGCAAACCTGCCTTTACTCTTTGCTACTCTGCTGTGCAGAGAAACAAAGTTCCAACTTCAAAACATGTACATGCAGTTGAGAAATCTGGAGAGAGATCTGTTTTGCAGCAGATAGAAGTGACCTTGTGAAATCTCACAGGCTGACCCCTTTTCTGAGAGCAGAAAACCAAAATAGCTGACTCAGATACACCGGTAAGAAAGGCAGCTAAAAGAAAGCTTTTAAGTAAATTTTTAGATGCCCTAAGTTTCTAAAGGCAGGATTCAAAGGGAAAATAATCACTTTTCATTTGTTCCTCAGTGAAGAGCTTCTCACAACATGTCTGTATTTGCTACTCTTTAAAGTCATCCTCAAACCATTTGGAATAAAAAAAAAAAAAAATGAAGGCAGTCAGCCACCACTTTATAAAACCCATACAATTCCTTCCTTTTTTCTGGCACAGGTATTTTCCTCTTTGCCTTCCCCGATAGAGAAATTGAGGCAAATGTCTCCATGCACACCCAATGGAGTAATACCAGCGCCACCATCCTCCCAGGAGGTGAAAGCTGTCCCAGGCACAACAGCTGGGGCTCCTCTCTCAAACCAGCAGAGCCTGCAGTGCCCAGCACCTTCTCCCTCCCTCCCGCTGCAGGATCTGGGCATTCCCTTCCTGTGCACAGCCCCAGTACCCCTGGGCAGAATGGGGTAAATCAGATGCTGCCCATCAGAAGCACTCAGCCAGCACCCTGGGTGTGGTGCCAGCCCCCAGACAGAGCCAACAGGAAGGATTTCAGGGTGACAGCCATGCCACCAGCACAGCTTGCTCTGCTGTGAGTGCTACATGCAAGCAGAAGGCTGGTGGAAAACAGCTGAGTAGCTTTGGCTGCAACTCCACAGAAATCATCAAGGAGGCTCAAGTCATCCCAGGCAACTTCACATCTTGCCTAAATGCCATGTCTGCAGTACAGCAAAGTACAAATTAATCCCCCTGCTAATAACAAATAAGTCATTACCTTTGAGGGAAAAAGGTTTACACAAATATCCATTTAATTATGGATAAATTCTGCTTTCCCTTAATGTCTCCAAGCCAAACATGGCTAGTATGCCTTTTAAAAGCCACCTTCAAATTAACAAATAATATTAGTTCATCAAACAACATAAGCTTGAAACAGAAGTAAACTGATCCAGAACATACTCAAATTAATTGACCTCATTTTGCTGGGTGGAAAAAAAAAATTTCTACAGAATGCTACAGCGTTTCTTAAATGCACCCTGTTTTATAGGCAGCTGGGGCTTTGTATTCTAGTGCTAAACCACACTTTTACAGGCTCTACAAGCACATAGCCACTGCTTTGTGGATAATCTGATGCAAATTTGAGAGAAAAAGCATCACCCAAACTTACTTGCCAAGTATTTTCTACAAAGTTATTGCCAGCTGCACACAAACACCTAGCTAATTCTTGGCAGTGTTTCACAAAATACAAATTTGTGTGAGCTGCAGCATCTCATATCTAGAGCATCCTCCCACCCCCAGCTTTTTTTCTTTAACAGGAGGGGAAACACTGACAGAAGCAGAGAGATCACTTCGATCCTACACAGGGGAGAAACTGCAAGATAAATATGAAATCACATCCTAAAATGACTCTTCCTAGAGCTGGTTTTGTTCACAACAGATAAAAGAGAAAGCCCACTTGAAGAGATGAAAGTGAGGCAAGGAGGGTAAGAAGGGGAGCAGACCAAGTAGGCAGCACTGCTATGATCCAGACCACAAGGAGGCAGGCAGCAGCTCTGGGAAAACCCCACAGCCAGGGCCCCTGACTTCACCCTGGTTATCCCTGCTCCAGGGGGGATCCTGCTCAGCCAGGCCAGGGCACCCTGACCATGCTCTGGTTTACACACATCTACAGAGTCCTGGGGCCCGAAAGGAGGCGTCCCTGCTGCCACCCAGGACTACTGCTGAGCTGCTGAGGGATTCCATCCATGATAACAAACTTGGACAGTTGCCATAGAGTCTCTGGAGCTGCTCCATCAAAGCTGCTCTAGAAAGTGCCAGATGAAGCAGAAATAATTAGCAGACCTGCAAGAACAGAGGTTCCCAGACAAATACAATAATAAAGACCAGCTTGACCCAAAAGAGTATTGCAGACACACAGCTGAGCTCTGCAAATCACACAAGTGTGAATTCTGTTCCCTGTGCAGCAGCCGAGCTGCTGCAGCCCCTGGCAGCAGGCACAAGACAGCACTTGGCCAGAGCAAAGCTGGTGCTGCCTGTATCCAGCAGTAACCATCACTGCAATAGCCTACACAATTATTTCCTTGCCTTGCTGTGAAACAGGTAGACAGAGAAACCTGGCATCAAGGAAGGATGCATCACACCCCCTGTATTTTTCTCTTTGGCTAAGCAGCCACATGGCCTTTTCAGCTGTTAGCTAGGCTTCACAAAGCAGCCTTTCAAAGGAGCAAGCAAACATCATGAGAGATGCTGGAGTCATCTCTCCAGGCTGGAGTTCCAGGAAAACATGCAGTGGGGACCTTAAAAAAAGATCTTTATGGTGCCACAAGAGAGGGAGGAGAGCAGGTTTCCCCCTATCACTGCAGCCACCGTGCACAGCTGCGGAGCCTACAGCGAGAGAAACTCTGACCACAGAAAGGTTCCCCAGCACCACTACTGACTGCTCTAAAGGCAGAAGATAAAATCAGTTTTGGTTGGGACCCAGGCTCGCCTCATTGCTGACACCACTTGCTTTTCAGCTATTTATTATCATCTTGCTGCCTGGACTTTGCTTGACACCTCAGCAATGCGTGCTCTCACACGCTGCAGCTTCTGCAGCTTCGCACAAACAGAAAGCTGGGTCTAATTCTGAGTCAGGACTTGCCACCTGCGGCGGCTCTCCATTGCAGCAGGCTGGAAATTATGTAACAGCTGCCCTCTGGTTTTGAGACATCAAAGATCTCATTGGATTAGATGAGGAAACACAGTCCACTTGCCATTCCTCACCTACCAGCTCTGCCAGTGCAGGGAGTGGACATCAGGCATCAGTTCTGGGCATTTGACTTTCTGCATTCGCAGCCTATGGGTTCTGGGAGAGGTTACAGTGCCTGGGAAGGACCAGGTCTCTCTGCCTTGGGAGGAGACAGTTTGGAGTTAACAGACACAAATGCATTTCCATTTTGCCCCCAAGAGTTTCAAGATTAACAAGCCTATACAGAGTAAAAAGACACAATTCATCCCTTCCAGAGGTTTTGTTTCAGGCTGTTGCAGAATGAGGCAGATAATGCATCAATTTATCAACACTTGCTGATTTTATATTTAAAATTTTTTCTCCACCAACACGAGGGCCAGACAGTAGGAAAATGAAGGCAGCTTATCTGAAAAATCACACAGCTGCACCAGAGAAGTCCCAACTGCCAGTACACCCTGTTTCTCCAAATCCCAGCCTCTTACCTTCCATGGTCATAGGATTTCCACCCTATTATAGTTCAGCTGACCACTAGCAAACTAACCCAGCAGTGAGAGCAAATGGTGCCCTGCTGTGTGATTGAGCAGAGATGTAGGTACAAATGCCCCTTTTCAGGAAATTCTAGAATCAGTTCATGGGCAAAGTCAGTCCTGAAAAGCCTGAGCATGAAGCACTGCTTTAAGGTAGATCTGCTGCAAACCCCAACTATCTGGCATTTTCCCTCAGGCTTCAATCCAAGGAGAGGGGTTGTATATACAGTAGGATTGCTAAAGCGGCAGATTTATAAACACAACTTTCCTTCAGAATCAAACATCTGCGTTTGCACTGCAGCCCTTATGGGAATTATATTTCTCTTTCAAAGACAAAACAGACTCATTAACTCTGGTATGATGATGGCTTGGTAGCAGAAAAAGACTGCGTAATCTCCAACCATTTCCTAAACATTCCTTTAGCAATTTCAGGAGCTAAAAACTGTTAATTTGCATGAGTGCTGATGAAAAGGACTTGTGAGTAATTAAGTCAAGTTGATCACAAAGGTAGCTTTGTCTCACTATAAAAGCTCTGTTCCATTTTAGTCTTGAATATTCAATGCTTATAAAAAAATGTGCATGTGTGAGTGTATAAAATTTACATAATGTAAAATCCCCAACTCTTACAACAAATGTGATTTTAAAGTTCCTCTTAGTGGCTCCAGTTATAAGTGCCACAGCATAAGAAATGAAAAACGTTCAAGTCAGTTTATCACATCTAAATATTACATGATCCGTTAGTTCCTCTAATTGCTGCTAGGATATTTAAAACTGCCTGGCTACTCAGAGAGCATATTCTTCAGGGTCCATTTCAATGCAGGGGGACAGAAAACGTGGTTCTTGGAATAGTTTTCAATGAGCTTTAACAGATGTCAGAGGAAGTCATGGCCAAAAGATGCACTTCCACTCCGCTCCGCATCCTGGTGACCCACTCCCAGCACCTCCCCCATGTCAGAGGTGATGACCACAACACGTCAAAGGAAGTAGTTGGAAACATTGGTTTTTTTCTTTCAAGGTTATTTTTCAGCCAAATCAGCAGCTTGATTCAACTCTGCTCATCTTGGTGGCACCAGTACTGCCATAATTCAGCTGGCATCAGCAGTGAAACAGAACCCACAGGCAAATGAAATAATGCTGTCAGCCCTTCTTTGGCACATGAACAGTCTTTCCCCACTCCATGGCCCTAGGATATCTGAGGAAAGAGGATTTCTGAGGAAAGACATTCAGGAGGGAGTGGTAACTTTTATCATGGCCATATGCCGTTAGTCTAGAATCAGAAATTAGTCTGCATCTTAGGTCACAGAGGGAAAAATATCACTTCTGACAATAGCCTTTATCTCACAGTTTGTCCCACAACTTGCCTGCACCAAGGGTTTTACCTCAGGCTAAGTCTGGCAGATGCCAAGTTGCTCCTTTTGACACTGAGCAAAAATACCCCAGAAATTAAATGTGAGTGCTGGTGGCTGCCACCCCACTCAGGGTCTAGGAAACATCCTGCCTTGTGCCGCCAGCAGCTGCCTCTGCAGTAAACAACTTGTGCAGAGAGGGGCTGAGGAAGTGAAACATAACTACCCCTGGGGCAGGAGTTTTCTTCTCACTTGATAGCACAGCAGGGGGATTTTTTAAAGCCATGTAATCTAATAAATCACGTAATCTGATAGGAAACAACACTAGTCTTCTTTTTCCTCTTTCAAGCTGTTAGCACGCACACAGCAGCATCAGCCGCTTCAGAAAGTACAGAATTTTTCTCTCCCTTACTCAAAGGGAAGAAAACCCTCTTGTTTCCAACAGCCCTTTTTTTTTTTAATAATCAAAAAATTAAACTGAACAAATTAAAACATTGAAAGCCATCAGTGCCTTCTAAAAATCAACCAGCAGGCTTTCACGTGGTTACATGTGAACCTCTGTCTATCTGGCCAGTGTCAATAAAACACAGCAACACGTATTCACATTTGTGACTGCTGAAGTCTGTCATGGTTACTTCATCTTGCACATTTTCCTTTTTCAGAAGCTGCATTTGTATTTGTGGGACTAAAAGGCAAACAGCACCCAGGTTGATTTCCTGCTGATAGAAACTTCCTTCTCTTTGCCCCCTCCTGCCTCCAGGCAGTTGTCATTATCTCTCCTCTTTCCCTTTGCTGGCCCCTGTTGCAGAAAACCTTTTGATTTTTCTACACTCAAGAAAAGGCATCCCATCTTCTTTAAAAACTTCAAGTGAATTCCTTGTTGATCTTGGCAGGCTACTAGCAGCATTTCTTAAGTGCAAAGGAAGATTATCCTTAATTCTACACTCACATCAATAAAAATAATTACTCCCAGGGCTACATGGCCCACATTTTCAAAGTCCAGTACCTCCATCATCTTCTTCAGTAAAACAAAAGCAAAACTTGTAGGCTACACACATGTAAAAAGGGATCCTAATTTTGTTATAGGCTAAAAAGCTGAAGGGAGCAAACCTCAAAATAAAGCAAGCAAGTCATGCAATACCTGAAAGTAATCTGTGATGAAGGATCCAAGTTCACTCTTCAGCAGCCGTCTGTAGACAGAAGGAATGGAGCCATGAAGTAGCAGCCACTGCTGGTCATTTCTTACAGCTATACCTGCACTTTACTACCAGGCATACCAAAGATATAGGAATGTATGGGAATGGGTCCTTTTGGACACAGATTTCTCTTACATACGTATTTTACAAAGGCTATTCTCAAATTATAAAGGAATTAAACAGTTTCTCTGAAGTCTTCGATATTATAAACCATACACCTAGAACAAGCGAAAAGAGAAATTACCTCCCTGAATGAACAGAAAGCTGGGAAGAAAATCTGGAGTTATTTAGATTGAAATCCATTATTTTTTCTGCTTTCTTGTTTAAACAAAGATGCCTTTCATGTCATTGAAGATAGCATATCTCCCTAATATTGTACTTCCTTTTCTTTTGGAAGTAGAAGGAGAGGAGAAATGAAACAGAAGCTGCACCCACATTTTAACTGCCACATTTCAAACAATAAAAAACAAGGCATATTTTCCAAGGAAGAAATTCTAGAAACTTAACAAGAGGTGTTTTAAATACATACAGTCAAAAACCACTCTAAAGAAGTCTTTCTGATGAAAACTGTTGGCTTTTAAATTAGGCAGTGATAAAAGTTTTAAATTCTAATACATATTTGTGGTTTTTAAAAAAATTATATAAAAATCAGGATTGTTTTACATCAGAGGCAGCATCAAAAAAACAACTCAGGATATTCAGTGCATTTTCACTTTAAGCTTTCAGTGATTGAGAATAAATTCTGTAGCAGTAAATTCTGCCTAAAATTTAAAGGTTGCCCAACACTTTCCAATGCCAAACACTGCAATTTCTTTTCTGTTCTAAGAGTTTTGCTTTTTACCAATGTAAAGTACAGTCAAGAGTTCTTGAAAACAGCATTTGAATCAGCAACCATCCAGTTCTTAGGCTGGGTTTTTACCACCAAACTATGCCACTTTACCTCATCTCTGTTCAAAGTCAAATTTGACAGCCTTCCTCTCTAACCACTTTACAATGCTTCTGCATTTATTTGCATGCCAACATGCCTTTACTCTTTCTCCCTCTGAGTGTTTGTATTCACCCACCCAAATCAAAGCCCATGTCTATATCTATGAGATCAATAAATCAGGTAAGTCTTTGGGGACTGATTTGTCAGAAGCTTTTCCACTGGCTTCAGCCAATCCAGCAGGCTCTCCACCTGACTTGACGAGCCCAGCAGGATTTGGCTTCATGCAGGTAAGATCAGCAACCAGACACTTGCACCTTAGAAAAAAATCAAGGGAGGGGTCTCTTCCTAAGCATGGCCAGGTCATCTCCCACTTACAGAAATTCCATTTGCCAAAGGCATTTATTACATTTCCTCTTGCGATGACAACTGACTTTCAGAGCAGGTTAAAAAAAAATGAAAATTAGCCAGTGAAATGGTATCAAATCACAGCAAGATAAAATCTAGGTGGCAGCAATCCAGAACAAAATGTTACCACCTGCTCATCTCCTGGTCCTGTCATTACCATACTCCTTTAAAACTGTCCCGTGTTTCCCCTCTGCCAAATGATGAAGCATTGTGCAGAACCTGAGAGCCTCTTACTGCATTTGCAAACTACAAGCCAGGAGCTGAGTGGAGAGCTACAAACAAGGGCAAGGGAAATGCATCAGCTCAACTTCATGGCCCACAAGAGTTGTCTGTCTCAGAGGTCTGGCTTTTCTCCAGTGTCAAGCTAGGGATTCACCTTGTGCACAGAGCTCACCCTGTGCTGGGAGCTCCATCCAGAGCCACAGGTGTGAGGCTGCAGGTGTTCATGCAGACACATGCAGAGGCCTGTCCTTTGCTCCTTAGATGGGCATTAATGTGGATGTGAAATGGTCTATTTAAAGAGTGACATTTGGAGATGTAACCAATGCTCAGGGCACCTGCAGGAACATTAATCATGTAATTCAAGGTGAGTGCTTCCAAGTACAGCCTGGCAGTGCATGTCTGTAGAAAAGGGCATTTCCCCTCCCACCATGAGCACTGCCCTCAAAGCATACATAGTTCATAAAGAATTTCCTGTTCTTTGCCTGGTTTTCACCACTCTGCATTCACTTCAGCAACCAGCATGAAGAGAGCATGGTCCAGCCCTGGGGCCAAGCCCAGACCCCACAGCAGTTCTGCCCAGTTCTGCCTCCCTGGAAGGGTGGGAAGGAGCACCTGCTTGCCCTTCAGGGGAAAAGCAGGATACTGCCACTGCCATGGGCAACAGGCGAGTCACAAAGCCCAAAGCCACTCCCCAAGTCTGCTAACAAGCTGGGGCTTTAGGTATTTCCCAAGCCTTATGACATCTGGTTTTATTTTCTTGTCCACAAATACTCATCCCGTGGAGAATTAAGACTGCTCCAAGTGCTTAAACCTAACTTGAAGACTTCTGACCTGAACACACTAAAATATCATTAAAGTGCAAGATGCTGCCCTTGCTCAACTCTCAAAAGGAATTATATTAAACTTTTTGGGTTTGGGACTAGACCAAATTGGACAGAGTCTCCTGCCCTGATAGCAGCATTTATTTTGAAAGTGGGGAAAGGGGTAATTTAGACTGCTGTTTAGTACATACTTAGCTCAAACTGTCATTTGAATCTTTTGGAGCTCAAAAAAACAATGCAATAGGAATGAGGGAAAGGCATACAAAAGAAGTAGAGACACATGTGACAGCACTCTTAATGAATTAATATGGATACACTGGTAAATAGAGAAGGAGGAACCTACATCCATTAGCCCTGACAATACTTGTCTCAGCAGCACTTGGAAACCAAGGCAAGAATAAATAGTTCTTTATATACTCCACAGTCCTATCTATTGCTAATCAAACTTTCCAACTAATCAGAATGAAACCACAGATAATCATGAAACCTGCTTTTAAAAGAAAACGATACTTTTAACCATCACTAGCATCAGCGACAAAAAATGTTAGCTAGGCTTTTAGTTGTTTTTATCTTTACTGTTCATATTTTCAGGTTTTGCTCTGCAATTATCATGTGAAGATTAAGCTTTTAAACAAAATGCTGTGGTTTGCTTTAAACACTCCACAGTTCTGAGAAGTTTGGTTTAAGAAAAGAGATGCCAATATTATTACGTATAAAACACATTCAAAAGAGGCATAGCTCCTAGGAGGGAACAAAATCCTTACAATCCAAGCCAATACACAACCTGTCCTTATCAAAGCTACACAAGTTGGAGAAAAATTATCCAAATTATCCCATGCCATTCATGTCACTTGATAGCAAGAAAGAAGTAACTTAGCCAGAAATCCCAAAGCTGTGCTTAAATTTGCTTTCATCCCTTCTCCTCCCACCAATATCTTTACATGTGGTTCTGAAGGCAACAGATCCAGCAAACACCAAACAAGCAGCAACAAAATCCATTTTCGTGCATTTCAGTGACCTACCTGATATTTTCATTGAGGGTGTAAAGTTCATTGTTCTGCAAGCCTCCCCCTTTGAACACATTTATCACTGCTGTTTGTACACTGCCAAAAAAAAAGAAATGAGACAGGACAACATCCATGAATAACAGTGTGATTTACCACAGAGCACACCATGAGCAAGGCACCAAAAGCAGAGAGATTACAACCAGGTGGAGATAATTGCCCTTAAATAGTTCCACTTTTTCTCACCTTGAAATTGTTACTTTTAATTACCTACATCGCCCCTGGGAGACAGAGCAGAACCAACCTCAAGTTCTGCATAGGGGTAAGCAAGGGAAAGCTGTCACATGGGTCCTGCTCATGCCAGATGTCTCTTGAACACAACAGTTTGGGGGATCTTTGCTGGGTGCTGCAGGCTAGTTGCTATGAGGAGACATAGGTTTTTTGGTAATATCTGCCAAACACATCACACTGCATTATCCAGTGATCCTCCCATGAGCCACGCACTCTGCAGCATCTGGCAAGACCCTGGCCGTGCTGGAAGATGTTCTGCAGCCAGCATCACCTCAGTCAGATCCGAGTTTGAGCACTGTTAATGCTTGTAAGATGCTGTTGGAGTATCTTCTAATTCTCTCACCAGCACAGAGGAAGCCATAAAGTGACAGCAGACAAGAAGGTTTAGCAGTGCTAAATCTTGCCATGGCTAACAAGGGCATATGTCATTTCCTAAGCAGACATTCCCTTCTGCGGGCCAGTTATGGCATCTGCATGCTTCACAGACCTCAGCTCACCATCATGGCACAAAACTGCAGTGTTTTTGCCAGGCTACTTTTGTGTGACATTGGTAAACTGAGCTAGGTCAGCAAGCAAGAACAGTTTGCAGAGCACAGAGCTGGTGCCATATGGCAGAAGGGATGGTGGGAACACCCACTTCTGGTAGCAGCAGACCATTACAGCAGATCAAGACACAGGACATCTCACTCTTCACCTTTCACACTGTTTTTTCAGTTGCTATTCCTGCATGACACACACAGCAGACAAGATTTAGCTATCAGTAAGAAATGCTGATTGAAGCCACAACCTTAGTACTTGACTGTGATAAAAGCTTCATAATATGCAAATACATGCCTTTGTGAATTAATAAACTGGCATTTATTACAGTACTAGGATTGTTTTCCTAAATGGTACTTAAAAGATGCAAGTGTTTACAAAAAGCAATTTTGCTTTTCAAGACAGTACGGCTGAAAAACATTGTCCAAAACCAACTGAGCACTAGTAGGTCTAAATTTTTCAACTCCACAGATGCTTTCAATGCCAGCAAAGCCTGGACATGCCAAAAATTTGTGCATGCTTATAAACAGATGAGCTTAGTCTTAAATGGTGTGAAGCACAAGCGTAAGATACACATAACCCTCGCTGAGAGGCTGCTGCAGGGCAAGAGCTCAGGCAGGTGGGTCCTGCTGACCTGTTCCAGGCAGAGTTGGAGCTGAGCTGCATGGCCTGCCGGGCTGCCTGGAAGCGAGGCAGATCGCTGAGGACGGGGGAGCTCATGAAGCGAGGCCGGGGCCTTCTGAACGAGCCCATCTTGTGGAGCTGGAGCGCAAAGGACAGAGCTACGGTGAACCCTCCTTTCATAGGGTCAGGTGCAGCAGAGCAGGACCATCAGAAAGGCTCTTTTCTCCAAGGTTCAAGCATCAGTCTCAGCAATGTCCATGAGTCTTCAAGCCCAAGGACTCAGCCAAAACCAAAGGGTCAGCCCTGGACTAGCAATTCCCCACCGTGCTGGGCTGTGACATGTGCTGCATGATGAAGGAACTGAAGCAGTCCTGCAACAAAAAGAGAAAAGAAAAGAGTAAGGAACAAAAGGGAGGGATGAAAATATCCTGTGCCATTAACAGCAGCTTGGGAAGACTCTGGAATTCCAGAGTTCTTCAACAGCCCTATTTCCCATCTTGCCCCTTAAACGATGACCCAACAGAGCCAGTCAGAAATGCAAGCATAGTCTCTCTTTTGGCTTCAATTAGCAGAGCTGCAAGATGCCTCAACTCTTCTGCCAGAGGCACTTACAAATACCTTTAAATACAGTTAGTCACTCAGCTTGTATATAAAATAGTAGAACTGGAGAAAGAGAAAACTATTCCACTAGAGAGGTACAAAAGAGGAACAACAGAAAAAAAGACAAATAGACTAACAGAGTGCTTTTTTTTTGAGAAGTGTTGTGCAAGGGAATAAACCCACTTGCTATCAGTTCACTACAAGAAGAACGTAATAAGGAGCTTCTTCAAAAGAGTTCTAACATGCAGATATTTTGAGCATAAGCAGGGCTTTTATGTTTCTGGTTTTTCTACAGCATGAGAAGTAATTGCTAGGCCAATTACGAAATGCCCGTATTTTCCACTCTGATCACCATCTCCGTGTAGATGACTGTGTAGCCCCAAGTAAACCACAGAAATAGAAGAAGCGAGCTTGAATAAAAGCCACAAAAAAACTTTGGCAAAGTTTCTGTTCTTTGAAATCCTCCCACTTTAGCTGAATACAAGCAATAGATGTAGTTGGCAGTTTTGCGAATGAGATGTGGGACACAGGAGAGCAGAGGGGAAAAGAAACAAACAAAAGAGTTGTGTAACTGAACTGCACATGAAAGATGTAAAGCAAAATCTCCTTTCTACTACATCTACAGCACGAGGTGAAAAGAGAGATGGTCAGACAAAAACAATGCTGTGTGTCTGTACTAATTTGACTGGTGTTCAGCCCCAGGAAAATCTTTCCACTGCCCAAACTATAATTAACTCTTACATATAAGAAAACATCTTTCTTCCCACTTGGCCAACCCCATTTTATGTGAGCTCACTTTGTTACCCCAGTTCTGCACAGCCTTGGCAGATTCTGATCAATCACCATGAACCCCTTGCAAGGCCCTTGCTGTGCCATGCCCTGCCAACGAGGAAGCTAATGGAGAAAACACTGCACTTTTTAGGCACTGAAATACACAGTACTATCATTCTTGGTGCTATTCAAGAAATAAATACCATTGTTTCACTCTCACAAGCTAAATACAGTTTGCAGAGATCTCTGTGGAACTGGAACATGACTACAAGTGCAACTTTTTCCTGCCTTTAGACAATTCCTGGCTGTCTTCAGAGATGACAAAGCCCAGACAGTCTTTTTTGACATAAGCTTAGCCTTAACTGCTGTTGCTTGAAAGGGCAGCAGTCTGTTGATCCTTTGCCTGCTCTGTTACAATTAAAACAAAAACAAAAACAAAGTCATAACTTTTAGACATTAAGACTAAATGTAAACTAGTACAACCACATCAGCAGGATCTTTTGTGTGCATTTTGCAGCACCAGTTCATTTGACATTGCCCACACATTTTCAATCTGCCAGCAATTTCTCCATTGACAACTGTAACCACATCAGAAAGCACCAGAGGAAAAAGCTACAGCACCTTGGAGAGCCGAGGCAGGTTCTTTTCATAGCAGACCAAAGGGTGGCCGCAAGGCAAAGCCCAAGTATAGAGGCTGCTTCTCTTGCAAAACAAGAGCTCCTGCCAATGTTTGTCTACAAGTTCCAAAGCTGACAGCATGAGGAGCTGAACGAGTGACAGATCACTTCTCCCGGCAGCACTGTAAAAATTCTCACTTAACAATCTTTACACATAGAAACACAAAATTATTTGGGTTGGAAGAGACCTTAGAGACCATCTGGTTCCAGCCCCCTGCCACAGGCAGAGACACCTTTCGCTTTCAGAGGTATAAAATGTAATATAAGGATTATTTCTAGCAGGCATTTAACAGGGCTAGAAAGCAGTGGTTAAGATGTGCTAACCCACAAGCCTCCTCTTACCACTACCCCAGGTGCCACAAAGGCATGCATGCACCCTTCTCCCCAACAATGAAATCATTTCATAGGATGCATTCATATTCATTCGAATTAAATTAAGTTTCAAGGGGAAAGCTTAAATTCAGAAATGTAAAACAATATAACAACCTCTGTGCCTTAACATATATAAATTCAGGTATGGGTAGGAAATTCTTTGGCCCGTTCTGTGCAAACAATAAAACAGCACGATGAGGAAGGTCTCTTCTGACCTTGGGCTAGGGATTTACAAGACTGATTCCACACAGCAGAACCATGGCATTACACTGGGCCCCATGATGAATTTCCTGAGCACTGCTTACCTAGGGAATGTGCTTAAAGTCATTGAGACATACATGCTGTTTTCCTTAATCTCTGTTAAAAGTCACCAGGACAGATAAAAACAAGCTCTTGCCTGGGAAGAGCAGATAAGACACCCCAACCCTTCCTTTCCCAACCCAGCCTGCAATCTATGTTACTGTCAAGTCAACCTTACTTTAGAATCTCATTAGGAATTTAAAGCAAGATCTTCAGCTTTAGGACTTGATTCGTGGTCTTATTTCTTCAGGACTCAAAGACTCGAATCTCTCCTATATTATCTAAACCCAGTAACTATTAAATGGCAGGCACACCAAACTCTTACTCTGAAGGCAGGCTAACCCAAATGGTATCCAAGCATAACTGACCTTCATGTTACCAGAACTGGAAATGCCAGTCTGTGAGAAGGACCATTCTCTCCCCATGCCCACAGCCCATTTAAACTGTTTTCAGAGGCACAAAAAGCTCAAAGTAACAGTGTTTACTAAAAAAACTGACTTTTGTAACATGTACTCTGCAGATCCTGTGCACCTACCTGAAGGTACAACAAAGCACCTGAACCCAATCAAACACTTCCATCACTCCAGATTTTCCTTTCACAGCAACTGGCTTCCACTGAATGTTTTCCCCAAAGCAAGGAAGCCTTGCAAATAATGCTTCATTTTCACAGGGAGGTTGCAGCAGCAGTTTCTTGGCAATATCTGTGGTGTGCATTCTGCAGTGTGCAATTTTTTGGCTTTCTACTGGGAGAAACTACCCCTGTGGCAAGAAAGGCATTAACATAGTTATAGGTTAGTAAGAAGCCCTCATGGTATTCAGGCTATTTGAGCTATTGGGAACAAACAGCATTTAGCAAAATGCTGAGCAAGGAACAGTTTCATCTTGCTGTGAAAACTCTCACAGAATTATGCAGAAATGTTCAGAAATACACTGTTCTTCTAGAGGCTTTCACTATAAACTCCTTCACATCTACATTTTCTTCTTGCTAGGATTAAAGTGGTTTAGAAGGCTACAAAATAAAACAATTTCTAATAATCACAATCCTATTAGCAATCACAGAACTTGAAAAAGCTTTACAGAGAAGCAAATACTTTTCCCCTTTTACACAGAATGATAGGAGACACCAGGCTGCAGCATGTTCCAGGCACCAAGCAACATTCTCTCCATCAATTATAAAAGACATTAAGAGTCAGAGACTGAAGTGCGGTGACTGCATAAGACATACAGCCACACCAGACAATTTCTCACTGTCACGTGGTTCAGCTGCTGGGATAATGCTTTACATGGCATCAGGGGATTTCAGACTGTTTGCCAGCTGATATATCCTAAAACATTCCCCACTCTCCTCATCTTGCTTAGTGACCCTGCACACCTTTTTTGGCAAGACACTTGTCATGACTAAGTCAGAGAGAGTAGGTACTGCTCTTCCTTCCCTTCCAGATGTCCTTTTGTTTGCCCAGTCCTTTTGTTTTCCTTACCCTTGATTATCATCTCAAAGTCCAGCTACCAAAACCCTCTAGAGCTCTAACAAGGCAGAAATGTCATCTGTGTAAAACTCAGGTCTCCAAGGGAGCTAACTCTGCAAAGATGAAAGTCAACGTCCCCAACTGAGGCAGCACAGCAGGACCATGAGTCAATCTGACAACAATGTAATTTCATCCACTTGTAATTCATCACATCTGAGTAAACACTTTTAGGATTAATATGAATCTTCAAAGAAAATAATTGAGCATCGAGACAAATCCTTTTCCAACACACATAGATACGGACATTTATAAAAACATTACAGTCATGAAGCTAGGAAACTTTTATTATTTGTTTTCTGTTAGCCATGAGAAACAACAGAGAAATCATTATAAAATGATTTCATGAATTGACCTTTCCCTCCCAACAGACCATAATACATCTGACTGTCTGGAGGAAAAGCAAGATCAGGAGCCACCCCTACTTGAACATCTCTCTCTACTAAAGAAAGAAGAACCCAAAGTAAAAAATTGGCACCAAGGTCTCCAAATTATGAATCTTCATGATAATCTTGGGCCAAACAAACAAAAGGCCCATAGTAACTGAGATTTAACAGAACAGACCTTTTAAAATTCCTCTGATGTCTTCTCTGTGAAACTCAGAGCAACAACTGCTAACAGAAGTGACAGGGCAGAAAAATCTACAACTGTTTTTGCTTCTTAGAAGAAAACTTTCACCAATATTACTTCACAACAAATTCACACCAAAAAGCCACAGGTCCAAAAGTAACTTTAAAACAGGAGGTAAAGAAATAGTGGAGAAGAAGAAACAGAGCAATAGAGAATGATGGGTTATCCTGACATAACTGATGTTTTGCCATTTAATTATTTTTAGTGTTAAAAATAGCCCCTTCATGAAGAAAAATATACACTTGCTTATATTTACCTTTTATATGCTTCATGCAGTTGTGACATTGATGACCTATGATCATAAAATACACAAACTGGACACAGCAACATGCACTTACGTGTTTTGTAATCATTTTGAGTGTAGAAGACACATAATCTTTAGAAAAATGCCCCACTGTACTAAGCCTACAGTGCTTAATGAGCAGTCCCATCCTGCCTCAGACACAAAAAAGTATGCAGAAAGCTAACCAGATTCTTGTTAGCTGATTCTTCTTCCAGCCCAATAAATCTTTAACAAAGTATGTGATTGGCAGAACCCTTGATGAGAGTTCAACTGACAAGATCTGAAGACACCACTCTGACAAAAATCCCTCATTTACCTGCTATGCAGCCCCACTGAGAAGTGGAAAAGCAGAACACAACCTGTAACTTGGAGCCTTGTAGCTCATCATAATTACACATGGCACATGCATGAACTTCATTTATATTCTTACACAGGCAGTATTTGCCAATACATTAACAGCACATTCAGTTCCTCTTATAGCTCCCAATTGCTCAGTTTCTTAAACAAGGTTTGATCATCATCTCGCCTACTTTTCAGGAGAGAAGATGATAAAATTGAGATTCACTCAAAAACTAACAGAAGCTATTTCTGGTCAACAATGATCAGAAGCTGTGTCTTAGATAAACCTCAGAAGCTATTGAAAGAGTTTCAAAAATGTTCAAGCAGTCTAGGGTCCAGTTTCAAGAAATATTCCTTCCTACACCCTCATGCTTTCATGCCTTCATACCTTTGGCTATCTGACACATGAAAAGTTTAGTGCTTAATCTACAGCCCATAAAACAACAGGAATTGAACTAAATATTGATCTTAATATGGTTTGAATCAAGTCCTGAATCAGCATGGAAAAGTGGTGACACTTTGTCTTGTGAGCAGCTCCTCAAATAGGGAAAAGTTTATCTCCAGGTGTGCTCATGCCAGCACTAGGAGCACAGCCCATGCTAGGAGACATTCCCAGTTCAGGAAGGTAAGTGGAAGAGTGTGAGACCAGCCTTCAGGTCTTACAGTCTTGTCAATAGGATTGATCCAAGTCACAAACTTTAAAAGACAGCTTCTTCCACCCATAAATTAATGGCATTTGTTTCTGAATCCCAAAAATCGTCACCCTTCCCTGCACCATGGGAAAGCCCTGAGGGATCCCAGGGAGGCTCAGCCCCAGGCAGATGGGCCACTCAGTCCTGCAAATCACTCCTTTCATCAAGAGCTCTTGGAGGCATGCTAATAAGAGTAAAAATAATTAGCTCAATTTTCTGGCTGACGAAATAAAAGTTGCTAAGCCAGTGAAGTGACTTAGCCTGGTCTTCAACCTTCCAAGCCAGGATCCTATTCATCAAACAAAAATATCCCTCTAAGCTGCTTTAATGAACCTTTCAAATTATTTGACAGGGTTGGAGAGAAAAGGATGAATCTGATCTACCTCTCCTTACCTCTCCCTTCCTAAGCTGATAGAATACCAAAAGGTGTCTTTTTTTTTTCCTGGCTTCACCACCACAAAGGCAGCAACTTGATGTCCCATAAATAGTCCTGAGGTGTTCCACTGGCCTCATATATCTGTAATTAAAATGGATAGATTTTAACTATTGAGCTTAAATATGTTATCAAAGTGGCATCAACAGAACTGGGAAAAACAGCCCTCTTGATACAAAGTTCACACTCTGGTATGCAATCATATAATCAACAATTTTACTGCCACAAAACACTGGCTACCCAAAACAAGATTTCCCCTTCCTTATCTTCCTAGTACACACCCATCTCCACAACAGAGACAACAGCATCCCTCTTTTCCATCCCCACCTTTTGCATATTCCTTCTTCCAATTTGACCCACACGATGCCTTTATTCACCATACATCTCAAACAACTTCACAAACAGATCTAACTTGGCTTTGATAACAGAACCATTTATGAAGAAATTAAGTGGTATTCTCTCAGTTGTGCTCTGAGTTTCTGAGGTTAAATCAAACCTGAAACTCAAAGTGAAACTCTGCTTAAGAGTGAGAGTAAATATATGAGGAGGGGAAAAAACCTTTGTGCGTATCCCACCATGGTTTGAGAACCTTCTCTGTAGCAGAGAGACCCCTGCAGTCCCCTTGGAGTTTACAGCCAGTTCAAAGCAAGACTGCTACTTCACATCTATATACATGATAGTACAAGTAAAATGTTAAAATGTAAGAAATCAATAATAACACAGAGCAAGCCAGTTCAATGTGAGCTAAAGAGATCTGCTCAGAGTAAAGAACACACAGAAAAATAAGTATCTTATATAGGAATAGCATCTAAGACAACAAAGTCATTTTGCTTTCTACCATAGATGTTCGCTGTTATTTCAAACAAACTTTTTAATTCCTAGGGCTTACATCATTCAAAAATTGGAGAAAATTTTTATGGCTATTAAAAGGCATGATATGGTTGCAAAAAACTCTGACGTGCCTGGGTGAGAATAAGAGCTCATTAGAATCACTTAGCTGACCAGAATGAAGGTAGAGACAAATTTGAATTAGATGCACTAACAGATTATTTAATCTGGTTGAAATAAATTGTATCTCCCTAATAAGCAATTACCACACCAAAATCCAGCTATGAAAGGCAAGCAAAAATGTCACACAGGCTCAGAAAATAAAACTGTTGGAGTGGTTTGAGAATGAAAAAATATATTTACCTCTTTGGTACAATGAAAAAACAATCCAACAGAGATGAGGAATGGATAAGAAGGGGGGAAGATAAGATCTATCATCATTTTGTGATCAACTGAAAGCTTTAGGGTATTTTAGGCATTCCATAAAGTTGCATCCATAACAGCTGGAGCAACGGTCCTTTCAAAATGGATCACTGAGGTGCTATCGTAATCCACAGCACCAAACTTACCTGCAACCGTTTTTTGAGTTTCACCCACCAACACATGGCAAATGTAAAATCACCACTGCTTCATCTCCAATTCTATAGCAAGGCTTTACTCAAGCTGTTAACACTCCAAAAACCACAGCTGATTTAATAGCAAAGCAGTGCTCCAAGGATCTCAGGCCCCCTCATGCTGTTCCTACCAGTCTTAAACTAATTTTATTAGCAGGTGATTTTCAAGGAATACAGCTAAATGGGAACATACATGAAAACAAGGAAGATGAAACAAACACAGTTGTTTGCTTCCACTGGCAGTATTCCTGCATTCAACAGATGCCCTAGTAAATGCACCCCTACTGGAGAAAAACAGCCCAAGAATGTATCACTTGAATGACACAAGTATGAGTAAGCTATCAAACTCCTTCTGTAGAAAAGGCCTTTGGACTGAATTGACAAATATGTTTTCAAACCCAGAAACTAACATAGCATTGCTCTCCCTCCTGAATTTCACCCACGTGGGAAGTGAAGAGCCACTCCTTCAGCACAGGCTCTAAAAATATTTTCAGAGAAACTTTGATCATTTAGACCATTTGACCTTTTAGACCATTCCTTCCTTGATCAAATGTGGTGAAATTCACAAACAAATTCCTAAGGGAATTCACAAGAGAGGAACAGACAAGCCACAGGATGCTTTCTTAAAGGTGGCCACACTCAAGGAGTTGCAGTGAATGGCTCATTATCCAAGAGAGCAGTGGTCAGTTCTGGGATAGGCACCATTTGACATCTTTGTCAGTGACAAGGACAGTGGCACTGGGCACATCCTCAGCAAATTCACTGATGACACCAAGCTTGTGGTTTAATCAACACACTGGAGGGAAGGGATGCCATCCAGTGGGACCTAGACAGGTTTCAAGCCTGAACATGAAGCTGAACAAGGCAAAGTGCAGAGTTCTGCACCTGGGTGAAAGAAATCCCAGGTACAAACACAGGCTGGGCCAGGAATGGATTGAGAGCAGCCCTGAGGAGAAGGGCTTGGGGGTGCTGGTGAACAAGAAGCTTGACATGACCAGCAATGTGCAATTGCAGCCCAGAAAGACAACCACATCCTGGGCTGCATCCAAAGCAGCGTGGCCTGCAGGCTAGTGGGGGGGATTCTCCCCCTGCACTCTGCTCTCCTGAGACCACCACCTGCAGTGCTGCATCCAGCTCTGGAGCCCCCAGCGCAATAAGGACCAGAGGAGGGCCATGAAGATGATCAGAGCAGTGGACCAGGGTGGCAGAGTTGGGGGTGCTCATCCTGGGGAAGAGACAGCTCCAGGGAGAGCTAGAGCACCTTCCAGAACTTAAAGGTGGCCTTACAAGAGAGCTGGAGAGGAACTGTGTTCAAGGGCATGCAGTGATAGGAGAAGGGGGAATGGCTTTGAAGAAAATAGCTTTAGATTAGACATTAGGAAGAAACTTTGTTCTGTGAGGGTGATGAAACACTGAACAGGTTGCCTAGAGAAGCTGGAATTGTTCAAGGCCAGGTTGCATAGGGCTCTGAGCAACCTGGTCTACTGAAAGGCATACTTGCCCATGCCTGGGGCTTGGAACTAGATGATCTTTAAGGCCCCTTCTAATCCAACGTTTCTAATCCTATGTTTCTATGATTGTACGCCAGGCAAAAGTACGGAGTGAGTGAAAAATGTCATTTCAGAAGCAAAAAGGTCATTATCACTCTAAATGTAATGACATGTTTAATTTTCTAGGAATGTTAATCAGAAGCATGCAAGATATACTTTAATCAAACAATAAGTCAGCCACCAAAATGACTTCAGAACTATCTCTACTGTAACTAGAATCTATTATCTTTGTGCTTTCTTGCACTTCATTCTTACTCCTTTTTGTTTGAGTTTTGTTTTCAAATTCCTGTTGTTGTTATTAAAAACCTAAGTATGCCCCACATTTTTAACCCTGGGGCTACAAAACGTGGCAGCTAAGTAGCTGCTTATACATCACAGCCCATCCTCAGCCAGCTGTAGTGTAACTGGGGTTTTGCTAAAATCCTCAGTCCATCTTCTGAGCTGCACTTAAACTCATCTTGTGCAGTAAAAACAGGTTGTTATGCCCTACTGAATAGGCCCTGGAACCCAGCACATATTTAGTCAGTGTATATTTATGCTTGAACTCACTTCAGCAGAAACAATGAGTACAAAAGGCCATACATTATGGGCAAAAAAATCCATAAACACTACAGGCGCCTAAAAAAGTCACATGAAAACTGACTCACTGAATATGAGTTACAAGAAGGATAAAGTTTAGTACTTATGTGTGTGCTACTTTTAAATCCTTGCTGATGCATGCAAGTCCCATCCCTCCACTCTTTTCATAAGAACAGAAGCTACATCAAAGAAAAGGTTAAATATCTCACCTATTCTGTCTTTGGTTGCTGGAAATTTAAGGAATTGAAATTCTTCCAAAAGGGAGTAAGGACTCAGTAAACACTACCTGTGTTCCAGCTGAACTTTGAAAGCGAACGTTGAAAGCCTTATCAGAGTTTCAGGTGATATCAGACAACCCATAAACACACTGCATGAAGTTATTACAAAGAATTTTATCTTGAAGGCGGAAGACAAATGCGAAACTGTCACCTTAACTGTGCTGTAAAACTGCCAAAAGGAGATATTACTATTAAGCTGACATATCAAAAAAGACTCCCAATAAGGGCCTGAGTGCACTCATACTTCCCTGCCCACCCCTGTCACTGCCAGCTTGCCAGTGCCATCCATGCAGAACCCAGTGCAGCACACCATATCTGACATGACAGCTACTTCAGCCAGAGATTTAGGACACCCCCCTCATGGACAACCAAGAATAATCCACCTCTGGAAAAGTTTCTTCCTAGCTTCATCAAAATGCACATGCTTTTTGACCCAAGCCCAAGAACTTTGCTCCCTCAGATGTTGTATCTTAGCAAGAATGCCATTCTGAATGCTAATGAATTGTGCATGAAGAGCATACCTCGTCCTCGATTGCTGTGAAATTTGCATTTACTTGAGATTTGAAGTCTACTTCTTCTTGTGTTTTGGCAGCACAAGATAATAACCTTTTCATTTTTTAAGTTCAGTACTTTGGTAGCACCCCTAAGTTCATTAGTCTCTTCTGTTACAGCTAAGAGAAAAGCTGCATACCTTCTGCAGGAATTTCTTAGCACTCCTCACCTTTGTGACAGGTCCATCAATCACAGTCATGGACCTGTCTCTTGGCTATAAAAATAGCTTTAATAGGAGAACTTTAATCTAAGCACAAAAAAAGAATGCCAGTGCTTTTACATCACAATTCTCCACTTACCTACACAGACATGCCATTAAGTTTTGGGTTGCTACCACAGATCACATTCTCAAATCTAACATCCTTGTCATGGCTGTAAAACAGCCAACATAATTTACTGCACAGATTTTCAACTGTAGGTCATTTTTTGTCATCAAAATTTTTGCTAACAAAGTTCTTCACAGAGGTAAGAGGATAGGATTTTACTTGCAGCTAGGGGGTTTTCAGGACAGTCACTTCATTAGTAGACCACATTGTCGTCTCCTCTAATTTAGAGCTATCCGGTCAGGAGCTAATGCACAGCTGGACTGTGGCATCTGTTTAAGAAAAAGAAATATGCAACCTGTGTGCCAGTTCCTGTGTTTTGTGCATGCTGCCTCACCATGAAATAGGATCTGTGGGTATATACATGAAATATGCACAGACAGAGAGCACTATAGGCAAGATGTAAACAGGTCCTGCGTGCTGATCCAGGCACCAGCGAGTTCTGCATAACCGAGGTCTTTCACAGCACAAAATTGCAGCACTGCCTATAAATACGCTCAGCACTTGTTTTTGACAAATGAAACATCCCTCTAGTCAAGACAGCTCACTTACATGAACAAATCATCATATGACTGGAAAAGGCGGAAAAAAATAGCTGTGCTTTGGACTACTCTCTTTAGCATAGACAGCCAGGAGCTGCATTGACTGGGGGACTGCTGGAATGATGTGTGGCTGTGGCTGATGTCCCATGGAGAAGACGGTGGCAGTGAGTGTGTTTGGCAGTGGAAGGAACTGGAAAGTAGATTATGCCCACGAAATTGGAAAGCACTGTAAATATTCCTAGGGCAGAGGGGCTCCGAGTGCACGTTGGGGAAAGATGGGCAGCAACAGCACGGGAGAGGTACAAGGGAAGTGAGAAAGGGATGGAGCTACGCTTCACTTTGTTAAACAGGTGGCCAGCTACTCTTTTGGCTTTTGTCTCCTTTACGTGCTAATTTAATTTATTTAGAGAGAGACGGGAGAAGAATCTCTTTCTCTCCGCCCCGGTTTCAGAATTATTGCATCTCCTGGGGGGAAGGGTTAGACTAAGGCATTTGGTTTGGAAATGACTCACTCGGCAGCGCTATGGAGCCGGAGGGTCTATTTTTAATATTTTTAAATGGAGAACTTACCCAGGTCTCATGCCGGCACTGAGGCACCGCGGAGCGCGGGGAGCCGGCCCAGCCCGCTCCCTTCCGCAGCCGCCCCCCGGTAAACATCCATCCCCCGCGGCACCGCCGCCGGCCCGGCGGCCCGAGCCCCCCCGCCCGAGCGGGGCCGGCGCCGGAGGTCGCGGCTCGCACTCACCTCGGGCCGGGCTGCCGCTGCCCGCGCCCGCACGGACGGACGGACGCACGGACGGACGCGCTGCCTCCTCGTCGCGATCTGGCGAAATTTACCACCCACCGGCCAGGATTTTACACTTCCTGGCGGCCGGCCAGCCCTTGCTGCTACAGCCTGCCCCGGGCTGGCTCCTCCCCGCCGAGACAAGAGCCGGCCGGGCCGGGCCGGGCCGGGCCGGGCGGAGCGGGGCCAGCCGCGCCTGCCTTCCCCGGCTCCCGCTCCGCTCCGCCCGGGGGTACCCCTCCCGTCCCGCCGGAGTCAGGAAGTTTAAATTCTTCTGACCTTAAGCGAAAGAAAGGGAATGGGAAGGATGGAGGAGCTCGGGAGGCCCTTGCTGGGGAAGGGCGGCCGGCCCGGGTCCCGCGGGGCGCTCCCGGCCCCGGGTCCCGGCTCGGCGGGGAGATGCTGGACCTCCGCCGGCTTCTCGCTGGCCCGGCTCGGGGCGCACCCAGCCAAAACAACGGGTCGTGCAGCACGGGGGAAGGGATGTGCCGTTTAAAGTTAGGGTTTATATTATTTTGATCTCATGGTTCAAGGTTCCTCTGGCAGCCGCAGCGCCGTGCAGTTTGCTCTGTTCTGCTGTCACAGCCTACAGCAGGTATGAGACAGGAAATTGCTGAAAAAAACACGTGTAATTCGTGGTCCTTAAAGAGATTAAAAGCCGCAATTAGTTGCAATGAGGGAGCAGTCGCATGGAACATGCAAGTCAAATAGTTACGCTGACTTTTGGAGAGCTATTCATTAATTGAAAACACTTGGGACTTTTAAGTGCTTAAAGGAGACAAACCAAATTGGTAAAATAGTGTCATTTTCTCGAACTTTTTAAGAGCGTTTTGTGAATTATGCACTATACTGGTGAAGCTCGGTAACCTGATGCACTCCTTGTTAAGAGAATTCAAATCGTAACTTTACAACTGAGTTGTATCTGGTCTCAGAATGGAAAAAGCTGATGCTACTCTGAAACCAATATGTAAATCCATTAGCTCATGCTGGGATACTTTTAACACTTTTAAGTTTTTTAAGTTGTGTCAATATCCATAGTAAGCTTAGATAAGAACACCCGCCATATGTGTTTGTAGGAGAGGTATTCTCGTGACTCTTTTTTCTATGTCCAGACGTTTAAAACAAAGACTCACTGGGGTACTGCGAACCTTACCTGCTGCCCAAAGCTTCTACTAGTTTGGGTTTACTATTATGAACATGAAATCATTACCTACCAAGAGATTGCAGACAAGACTCCACTGCAAGCTTATGAACACATACAAAAACATATTTCCTGTGCCAGACTCATGTGTCGTATGATGAGAGTTGATACCTACCCAGAACATAAAATTGGTTAATCTGCTAATAATTAAAAGTGCATATTGCCATTCATTCTGCACCTGCTTTTCAAGCCAACAGTTACTTATTTTTCAAAGAGAGCATTGCTGAAGTGGAGTTTGAGTGGTGATCCCAATCTATGACTCATGGTATAGCTGGGCAGAGACCATCACTGCAGGTAGATGGGCTGCAAAGCAAGGATGGGACTTACTGTACTTCAACTGTTCTCCATGGGCCAGCAAAAATCCTAAGGAATTTTCAGGTGAAGGGTCTGGTGACCTGACATATTTGTTCAGGTGGCATGCTCCATTTAAGAGAAATTCCCAGGTTTTCTAAAAAAAAACCAAAACGCCATCCTACAAGCTGGCATCTTTCCCCAAATTTTTACTCATATATTTATGAATCAATATTTGACAAGACATTTCAGGTGTGGGACAAAGTCCTGCATAAGATTTTGAAAGAAAAGGTCATTGTCGTACCCATGTGGTCGTAGCTTCAGGACTACCACTGAGGGACATCACTGCCACAGCACAGACACTGTGACCATCCTGATATATGGCTGGACTCTCACTTGTGGAAGAAGAGGAAGGAAAGAGCTGAAAAGACCCCTGCCACCACACCAGAAGGAAAAGGGAGGTCCTCTTTAATTTCCTTTAGGAAGAAGTGAGGATTCTGTGGAAAGAAAATAGTCTTTGTCTCTGAGAGTGAGGGCCTCCAGATATGCAGGAGCACAGGTACTGGGAAGACTTTAACATATGGCAAGGGCAGACAAAAAAAGACAACTAGAAATATTAGCCCAGCAGAAAGAGATAAACGAATTAGATGGGATTAATTTTACCTAACTTTAGCTATCTGAGTCCATGCAAAACACACCTAGCTTTCAAAATTAGATAAGGTAAATCTTGCCCTACAGCTTGCCCAAGTGGAATAAGGTAGCAGTAAAAGGGACCTGAAGAGAAAAGACTTGTGTTCAGGTTGACAGATGAGAAAATGGAATTGCTCCTTTTCCACTTTTAGCTGTGGTTTGAGCAAGAAGAGAAGAACGTGGTTTTCAAAGAAAACTCTTTGCCTTACACAGACAATGCTAATTCACAGGTGTCTGTTCTCTGCCCCAAAGACAATGTGTGGTGCAGATGCACTGCTGTGTGCTTTCTGTGAGAGGAACGGGCTCTTCTATGGCCTTGTCCTACAGCATCATCTCAGAGAACTGAAAAGCAGGCAAACTGACAGCATCAACAACGTTGCCACAGATATTTCTACAATGAACAGCCATGTGGAAAATAGCTACACCTTAATTTTGTTTTTGCCACTCTGCCTTAACACCACGCATCCTCTCTGCAGCACGCTCTATAGCAGGACTGAGCACGCACACGCCCTGCTGTCACACAGCCTGCTGTTCAATAGGAGCCTAACCACAAGAGGTGTGACTAACAAATGTGACCTTTTATTGCTTTGCTTATAATGCACTTGATGATGGGATGAACCCACAACGTATCGCCTTCGCTTTGGCTGTGTGATCCAACAGGTCTTCAGCATCATGTGCTTCCCAGAAAAGAATCCTGGGAAAAGACCCACAGAGTAGTCTGTGAGGAAGGCAGTGAGGAGAGTCATCATTTCTGAAGAGCATAACCAATCCTGGCACTAGTTTCAAATAGCTGAGGCTTGCAGCTAAAACAGGCTAAGAAGTCACCAACCAATCAACCTACATTTTATTCTTATCCTATCCACAAGCATCTCTTGCCCATTCCATCTGCAAGGACAGTAGGTCCTGCATCTGTCCAATGTGTGGTGGGGAGGAGGGGCCAGCAAAAAAAAAAATTACTTCAACTAAAGTAGATGATTTTGGCAACAAAGGATTAGGGAATAGCTACATTTGAAGTTGCCTTACAGATTCTTGCAAGCACTATGGGGCAGACAAATGGGGATAAGCTGGGAGCAGCAAGCTCCTATCACATCTCAGACAGGAAGGACATGTCTGGTAATCCTCACTGGAATCCTCAGTGAAACTGGAAATTATCTAACAAACAATTAATGTTTCTCTTGGGACTGTAGTGAGAAAATTTCATGTATCAGAGATGCCATGAAGCTTAAACAACTCTTTCAAAGAGAATAAAAAAGTTATTTTTTCTTTAGTTGCAATTTAATGTTCATTTTTATGATTTCAAGCTTGGGGATGGAAGGGGAATGGAAGGAAACACCTCTAAGCTGTAGGGTTGAGGGTATGCTATTCTATTAATTTTACAAGTCAAAGCCCTGGCACAAATTATATTCAGGAAGCAAAATGTAGTTCCACAGGGGATACTACTACATCTGTCAAAAAATAATTCAACTCACAGATACTCATTGAGAAGATGAATTCTCAGAAGCTGTAATGCTGAGAGACCCAAAATAGCAGGAAAGCAGACAGTAAATTAGACAGGCCCATAATTTGAGATGATGGGAGGGGAAAAAGAAACAAGAAAACAATGGGATAGTAGAGTTCATAAACAGAAACTGTAACAAAAGCCTTTCTTACTGGTAGTGTTGTGGAAACTCTTTGGAATACTGCATTCAGTCCTGACTACCTTCTCATCGAAAAGACATCAATAAACATAAATGAATTATTTTTTAAAAAGCAGAAGTAATGAGGATTGATTTAGAGACCCTGTCACGTGAGTTGAAAGAACTAAATACAGCTGTGCATGGTGCGTAGGACACAATGCTGCAAAAAAATAAACACAGTTGTGGGAGAAGAGCTATTTTGGTTTACAGAAGTGAGAGCATTTTTATTGTGAGGAGGGAGAAACTAGGATGAAACAAGGCAAAAAGATTAGGATGAGTACTGTCACAATGGCTTGGCTGTAAGATCCACTGCCTGGTGGAGCAGTTGCTGTGGGAGACTTCTTGCGGTATTTTAAATAAGCACAACACAGTGTTTATCCCTTGGCCTACCAAGCACAGTGGGCTAGTTGATCTTTTACAGAGGAATTTTCCATCTTTAATTTCTGTGTTTCTAGAGCTTCCTCCTCTGTAGAGCACTGTTTGTCACGCCAGTGGCAAACCTCGAGGAGACAAACAAAATAGCCCACGGGCAGAGACCTAAATGGAGAAAATAACTGAAGTATGTTTGTGTTTGATGCTTTACAGTCACACCACAAATCAGAACCAGGCAAAGGCAGTGGCAACCAGTATTCCTTACACTAAGCCCTGCTAGACACCGTAATATAAATTTCCAAAGGTCACAAGCAAGCGTAACAAACCATTCTTTCCATCCTCCTGCTTTAAGTCTTCCCATCTCACTCCTGACTTCATTTGTCTCTCCAGCACCTCCATCTGCTCCATCTCCCTCTAGGCCTTTCATCCCTGAGGTCAGTAAATTGAATCTTTCAATTCATTACTTGGAATCTTACACATCCACCTAAACCCTCTCCAATCTGGTTTCTATACCTCCCACATCAGAGTGGTGTGTCCCATTTCCTAAGTACCATGATTCAGAGCAGTTCCCATCTTCTCAGACGTGTCAGCAATCTTTGAAACACATGTCAGTCCTTTTGCCTTTCATTTTCCATCTTACAGTTTCCTTTTCCTCCTTAATTGCTTCATCAGTGTATCAGCCTTTGGCTTCCTCTGGGAGGGCTTTTTTTCTTTTGGTCACTTCTATTCTTCTTCATCTTGACTTCAGGTAATTTCACACACACAGACCAATTAAATTACTGGTGCATAGTTGCCTTTTCTACTTCAGTCCCTTCTCTTCCTTTTTAAGCTTACTATACTAACTATAAATACACACACACACATTTATTTGGGCATTGTTTTTAAGTCAGACTATTATTTCTCTAGGTTCCCATTTTCAGGCAATGTCTAAATTTTCCAGATATTCTCTAGATGTCTTCTTTCAAATAATGTCCTTTCTTACCCACAGAGTAATATATCTTAGCCTGACCTTAGTCACTTCATATCAAGATGACTGTGATATCTTTTCCTACAGCTTTCAAAAATATAATCTTCACTCATATTTATGCAGAACAGTGCTACAAATGTCATTGCACTCACCTCTCACGTTGAAAGCAAAACCTTTTACTTTCCTTCCCTCTCTAGGCCTGTCCTTCTCTACTTATCACCACAGTTCTTCTCCTGTCTTCGTGTTACTGCAGTTTCTTACATCTTAGTTGCACCAAAGTCAGCTGTGATTGCCACTGAAAAAAGCAATCTCACACTGGCTTTGGCTGTTGGCTCTGCCCAGCACTGCCCCTCCCTTGTGCCATCAATTTCTCTGTGACTGCACAGCAAACTGGGCCAGGAAGATGAGCTGGGTTACAAAGATGACACTGCCTTCACTGCTCACAGGGAGCTTGACCTCGCTTTGTGCTGTTGGTGGCATCTCAAAAAGACAATTGGACCCAGTGCTGTGTGAGGTCCACCACAACACCAGGCTAAAAGGCCAGGAAAACCTCGCTGTGTTCTCTCAGTGTAAGGACAGGCCTGGAAGTAGAGCTGCAAGCTTCTCTGACATGTGTGCTGTCCAGCTGTGAGCCAGCTCCATGGCCATTTAGGATCTGTAGGCTGTGCCAGTAAAGAGCTCACCACAGGGGGCAATTTGGGTAATTTTGGCAAGCTGGCCAAGGGCTCAGTTACCTGCTGCAGAGAGGTTTGGTATTTCATATATCAGCTGTCTGCTGGCACCAGCTTTGGGTTATATTGTCTTTGAAAGCTGGCATTGTTCTTAAGGTGAAATGAGCGAACACTGCTGAACAGATACCAAATCACACTGTTCTAATTACAGGAGGTTTCTAAGGTGTCTTCCTTTACTCATTCTTGACTTGGTGTGATTCATCTCTTGGTTTTCAGTCTGTCTTTTTTTCACTTTCTACACCTCATTTGTAGACCATGCTGTGCTCTGCAGAACAGAAGCACTCCAACACAGTGAAAGTCACTACTGGGGGTAGACTTCTCTTAGTGAGAGCAAAACAGGCTTTCCTCCTTAAAACTCCTAAATGCCTTTGGAACCGTCACTTTGCTGTAGCTCTCAGAGCCAGCTGAAAACAAATCTGTGTGCACACAGCAGAAGGACATGCTCACCTCCTGAGCTGACTGGCACAAGAATCAGTTTAGTCAGGGGCCATGAGGAAATCATGTGCTGTACCAAAAGGGATCAGAGTAGCTCTGCCTATATTTATACTGAGAGAGAAACTTGAAGCCTCATCCATCCCACAGTTGGTGGGATGATGGGCAGACATGCCTTTTCCTCTAGGTGCAAGATTCTTACTTGTTTTGTGGTTTATGTTGCTGATTTGGCACAGCTGCTGACAACTTTTCCTCACCTCCCTGAGGTGACCCTGCCTTCCTTGATAAATGGAGGAATGATAGAATGCAGCCAGGTGCCATGGACAGAATGTACATGTTTACAGCTTGGTGCTTTTTTACTCATCTGCTCTTGACTTCCACTGTAATTGCCAGGTCATCTTTTCCAGATGTAGCAGTGCTGAGCACACTGGAAGATGCCTTTACTGGCTAAGGGATCTTATTTTGTCTGCCCAGGAATGGGGCTGTGCTGTGGGGAAGATGGCTGGAGGCTGTGTGGGGCGAGAAGAAAACCCTTGGCTGTTCTGCGTTTAACTGCACAGAGAAAGGCCTGGCAGAATGAGTGAGTCACAACTCAGTAACTACATGCCTCTTTCTTGACCAACTCTTGTCTCACAGAGGAGTGTCAGTGACCTCTGGCATAGAAGTGATGGATACATTAAACTAGGGAGGATGAGAAGGCTTGGAGAACAAGTAGAGGCATTTGAAATGTGAACTGCATTTCAATACGCAGAGCAAGATGCAAACACCTATAGCATGCACAGCTTGTGGGAGGGATGTGGATGGTAACATGAAGGACAGCTTCATAGAATTCCTCCATGTTATCAGATGCCTCTGATCCCAAATTATCTATTGTCATCACATAGAGCCTTTGTCCCAGAACACACAATAAAGCAGGAGGAAGGATACAAGATGCTAAAAGCATGCATAAAGGAAGATGCAGACTGCATATCAACCTACTGCATAGGATGAGTCTTTGCAAGCCAGAAGGGCGTGTGCACCTGTGGAATTCAGCTTGTGATTGTCAGAATAAATGCAATTAACTCAAGAATCCCATATGCACATGTTCATATGTCTTATGAGTAACACTTTATGGTGGCCACATGGCTGTGTGTACAGACACACTTCTCCAGTGAGCTAACACAGGTTTTTGAACACCAGGTGTGGAATCTGTGTCTAAGGCTCTGCATTTTTGTGGGGGGCAGTCATATCCCAACTGTGCCAATTTGAAGCTGAGTAAATCAGTTTGACACATCACCAGTTTTCAGAATTTTTCTCAGTCTCACAGGTTTTTAATTTATTTTCAAAAACTCTCCATGGAGACTGCTCTTTATGTGGAATTTACCCTTCTGCCAGGCCAGACTGGAATTTCAGCCGTTTAAAGGAAATATGAATTTTTTGTGTGTGTATGTGGTGCCAACTCACTAGAACAGACACAGGGACAACACTTGGGCTTTGCAACCAATAAAATTCAGCAAATAAACCAGCTTGCCTCTTCTCCTTCATTTCCTCTCTCCCTCCCCCCTTGCCTTCCTTCCCCACTATTTTTGCACCTTGCTGAAACATACAAAATCAAAATGGTAAAAACATTCCAAGGGAACAGTCATTTACTCTGGATTATTATTCACTGAATTCATGCCCACCATGCCCTGAGCAGGCAGTCTCCCATCCTTCCCTTGCACCAGAAAGTGCTCTGCTAGGTCATGGCTAAGGAGAGGCACAGTCCTGAGCTGTGGAGACGAGCAGCTCTGGTGACAGCACAGTAAAGCAAAGCCTGGCTGGCACTGTGTCACCTCCTGGGCCAGGAGCTGTGCCCAGCAAGGTACAAATGCAGAGAGTGACAGGGACAGACTGCAGTGTTCTCCTGCAGCTGGGACATGTGCTTCATTAAGGGACTCTGCATTAGGCTGCACCCAGCACAGGGAGAGGTGATGTTCAGGACTAGGCAGGGGAATTTGGAAGTGAGCTGCAAAAGCAAGGGCACCTACATGTTGTCTGACAGATCCATTATCACCATGAATTATCAGCCTGTTTAAAAATTGGTAGTTCTACCACTAAGAGAGGTTTGCTTAGTCCAATTATACAATTGTTGCAAGCAACTGGAAAAAGGAAACGTGTCTGATTGCATAAATCTGGCTCAGGTAGGCTAGCAGGGATCCCAGCCAGCCTGCATTTGGTTACTAGGCAATGTAACATATTGAGGGCCAGAATGGGTCCCTTTAGCTCAGATTTCTGTCTCTGACAGTAGCTAAACACTGATGCCTTAGGTGGACCATAGGAACAGGAAAAGCATATGGAAAGATAACTTTTCTCAGTCATCTCCACCAATATTTTAACCTGCATTAGCTAAGTTGAAGCTAGCACGAGGTGCTCCCTGCAGTTCAATCACTTTTCCTCTATAATTGCAGGTACCTTTGAATTTATTTTCACGTCTGTGTTTTCCAAAGTCTGTGCAGGACAGGTGTTTTGCTGGAGCAAACTCCATGGCATATGTTCCTGATAGGAGGCAAAGAGAGAGAACAGTGTTAACAGAAGTTAAGTTGCTGCCAAATGACTTTGCAGTTCAGCCACAGCGTGAACTGCAAAGTCAATGAAGTTAATTTCAACCAGCCTTAATGTGATTCTATATTGTCCCTTTCTCTACACACAGTGGTCACAAAATTAACCAAATAAAAGCTTTCCTCTCTTGTAAATACAGAAATCTAAGCAACAAAATTTCTGTCACCTCCATAAGCCTTGAAAAAGACATTTTGCTGGCATGCATGTACTTTTCTCATCTGATGAAAGTTGCAGTGCGCAGCAGTGCTCAGGATATGCACAGGATACACACTGCCTGCACCTACCTTCTTGCAGGAGCCTGCCAGCAGGGACAAGAGGGGAGAAAGAACCAAGGTCAGCAGCTAACCCAGGAAGGTTGGGATTCTCGTAGCTGCAATGCCTTATTACCACTACAATGAGCTTCCAGTGTTTACTGTACACACGCAGACCGGTATGCAGGGAGATGGGCTGTCTGAGTGAGTAAACAGAAAAGACCAGGGTCCAAGTCAGACTGAACAATAGACTGAGGAGAATGCAAGACTCCTCTTTAGCTGGACTTCCCTCCAGGAAACCCAACTCGTACTAAAATCCTCCTGTATCCTGTGCCCTGGCCTGGGGGTGTTGACTCAGTTCCAGCTAATCATGTAAATCGTATTTGCAGAAGGAGGTGAGTGCAGGCTGCTGGATGCTCCCAAGAAAGTATTCTGGAAGAAACCTCCCTGCTCCAAGATGGGAGGAGAGTTGGCCTCAGCATTTTGAGAGAGGTTTGTCTGTTCAAGTGCCCCCAAACACAACTGCTTCTCTAGTGAAGTAGCTGCCCATGCATCAGACCTCAGAAACATTAAAGCTCCTCTCCTTATCTTGAGAAATGGGAATGGTTGTTCAAACACAGTGATTCTCATGACTGCAGCAGAAGGAGATTTTTAGACTCTGAGGCTCTCATCTCAAGATGACTGGGCTTGGAATTGTGTATTTGTGTATTTGAGGCTTACTGTGGTTTTAAGCTGACCGAGTCAAAGAGAGAACTGGGACAGAAAGTTTCTAGCTGAGGATTAATATCCAAGCCCAAACCTGGATTGTAACAATACTGTTTCTCAACCTTTTGTAACTAACAAACCAAACAGTGTTTGAGGGAAAAAAAAAAAAACAAGAAGAAAGAAAATGAAAGTGGGAGTCTCTGGAGCATTCTACATACTAATAGTGTTTGTCAATTTGCTCAATAAATAAAGCACCTAATATCTAATTAATCACGTGTTGTGATTTTTACAAAAATTAAATTACATGTTATAATCACAGCCATTTTGACTGTGATTTTGAGTGGAATATTGATATTGCTCTCTTCCAACAGAGAGAAATCAGCAAGTATTCCATTGTCTGGACTCTTACATTTTATGGATCAATAAAGGTTCATAGTTCACAGAGATTAAATTGATTGATACTGGTTTGAAGCTTGTAATAGTGATGTTGAAAACCAAGGAAGCTGGGATTTCTGTGTGCTTTTATGTTTTCTGTCAGTACTTTTAATATGCTGCATATTCATATATGAAGCTGGTTAGATCACTGTACTTGCTTTTTTAAAAGCACTGTAAAGTGGTTTTTTTATGGAATGAGTGACACATTTTCACCTCTTTAGAAGAATTTGGAAGTAGACTAATCCTATTTTTACATTTCCTGTTCCAGGAAGGAAACAGGGTTTTAAAATTTTTGTTACTATAGACTTTTCTTTCCTAGTTGAATCAAATCTGAATCAGTGGTGATACTGAAAGAGTTATGCTTCCTGTTTGCTTCTGCTTAAGAAAAAGTTCTAGTAAGAACTGCTGAAAATGCAGCTGTAACTAATTAACACCCAGCTTTCTCCAAACACTGTTTAACATTTACTTATCAATTTAGGTCCTTACATTAAACAGTATCTCAAATGCCTTTCCATTTAGAAATGCTCAGGAAAATTCTCAAGGGTGCTGTCAGTACTCCTTATGTTCTATCATAGAAAACATGTTTTCTCTAGGACTTCTGCCTCAGTTTATGGAATTAGAGCATTTCCAGACTGTTTCCCAATAAAATGTAGCTGGTAGGATGCTGACCTCTTAAAAATCACATTGACTCTTACAACAAAAGTAGAGGCAAATGCTAGTCCAAATCCAATTTAGGTTGCAATATGCTGATTGTTACCTAGGACATGAGATTCTTTATGCAATTTCCCCTTTTACCCCCCAACTTCCTATATTTACATTGTAATTTTGTGTGCTGATTCAGCTGGAACATTCCACTCTTGAAGGGACTCCATTTTCAGCAAAAATTGAAATATTTACCACCTGTATAAGTTATCAAATATTAGAGAATATTATAGAAAAAACTAGTAATCTTCCTCCCCACTACCAGCACATTTACAGAAATGACAAATCACTTTCAGAGATATTATATAAGCACTAATTCACTAATGATCATAGTGTATGGAAGAGTAAGAATTTCACATGGTCAATTTCATTTATGGGGAAAATGAAATTAAAAATTTGGAGCCTAATTTTCACTAGGTGTTGTCATCTCATTGCAGGGGCTCCACACTGTCATCTCCTTATCACAAAAGTTTCACACCTTCTTGGTGCTTCTCGTGGGCAGCTCCTCAGAGCACTGACTTTCTTCTTCACAAAGCAGCCACTGACTCCAGTTCCCCTCTCACCCAGCCACCCCACTCTTTATAGCACTCTTTTTCTCACTGGTTACAGCTGTGGCCTGTTAAAGTCAGGCCTGTTCCTAATCTTTGCTAATTGGCCCAACTGCAACTCCTTAGGGGTAAGATTACTTTCTACACTACCTTTATTTTCTTATATTCTATCCCCCTACAACTATGTTCTCTCAACTACTCTTAAACATCAGGTCAAGTTCCATCTGCATGGTAAGGTCAAGGAGACCAAGAACATGTAGAATAGATGCTCTACACAAACAGCTGCTGCTGAGGATCTGACATGCCCACTATGCATATTCCAGGGATTTTTTTTCAATTCAAATCACCTTCATTTGGATCCCCCAGAGTGAATGCCTTATGAGGTCTGAGCATGTTAGGTACACTTCTGGAAAATATTTTTCAGTTTAATTTCACTCAACAGAACCTAACTCCTGCACTCAAAATTCAGCCCCTGATGCAAAATGAAGGACGGGCAATAAAGATGTTCAGAAGATTTGCAAGAAAAATACAGTCCTGATCCAAACTAAAACACCAGTGGAGCCACATCACAAGCATTGCTGGCAGGACTGCTGCAATGGCTGTGCTCTATCCCACACTTTTGTCCCTTCACTGCACACTAGAGCCACAGTGCAGAGAAAAGGCACAACAGGCTGACACATGGCTCTGTTTCCAGGCTGGTATACAAGCTCCTACTTTTAGACACATTTTCTGAGGTGTAAAGCATCTACACTTCTCTAAACTCTGACAGCTTGTATCTGAAGGTATGAGAATTCATTCTGCTTCATTTCAAGACATGCTGATTCAGATCAGTTGGTGACCCACAGCTGCCTTACTACCAAAACCCTGTGTTTGTGTTGATTTAAACATTTTTTTTACTACTGGAATAAATTTTTCTTGAAAGTAGTGCTTCAGCTCCATGGTATTTGTGTCACTGCATAATGAAGTTGCATAACATCACTGTGCATTGGCAAGATGCTGCAACAGGAGGATTCAGACAGCAGTGCTCCCATGTAGCACTGGCACAAAGAGTTACAGGTGAGAGTGGAGAAACCTTTAAGGCCCCGTTTACACCACTGTATTTACATTTTATATATTAAATGCATTTCATAATCACAGGTTTGTATTGTGTGTGGACACACTGAAATTACAAAGTCAGCTACCAATGTCCAGCCTCTCTGTTGCATGCACAGATTCTCTTCCTGAGCTGACACAAATCCTCAGCAAACAGATTGTTGTCACAGGAAAACCCTCGACCAGTAAAACCCTGCCTGCAGCTGTCTCCCCTGAGCTCTGTTTCCCCAGGCAGGGCTCTTCTGCTGATACAACCTGTCAGAGTGGGGTTGCACAGCCTGGGTAAAAACAACCAAGCACCCCAGTGACAGGGCAGCATCAGTAGCTATTAGCTAGGGAATTATTTCCTAGGGTTGATGTTAGAGTTGTGATCATTTGGTTTACCCTTCAACTAAGGTAATTTTAAGGTAATTTTAGCCACATCAAAAGATATCTTTAACAGAAAATATACTGGGGAGCCTGGTCTAAACAACAGCTATCAAAACAAAACAAATTCTAGGTTCAGCTATGTCATTTTTTTAAAGCTGTGGCACTCTTCAGTAGCCCTTTGATTCCGTCTCTGGTACGATGAGGCACCGTGCATCACACATCAGTTGATGCTGATCTGTTGCACTGTACAATGCTGTCATTGTGGGGACAAGGAATGAAGTTGGATTGTTTGCAGGATGTATCAGTCAGGAGGAAACAGAACAACAAGCACACCAATGCTTAGGTGCTCTTTTCAGCACAGCAAAACACTCAGCTAACTCATCAAACTGCGTACCTTGGGATGGCAGGGCTAAACACAGCCTGTCCTAAGAGGCTGGAGGTTTTGCAAGCTCCATTCTGCAGTTTACTGAGAAGAAAAAAACATAAAACACCACAGCCATAAAATGTTCTGAATTAAGAAAAAAACCCTCATTAAATTAGTAACAGTGAACAGGACATGCACTCTATAAACACCAGAACTTTCTGCTTTCAGAAGTAAGCACCCAATACACAGTTCCCATCTTTGACAAACCAGACCTGCCAAAGTTCACATGTTGAGTGTGAGAGTCACACCGACAGCTCCCTCCTGTCACACCACAGCTTGGTTTGCACCTCGTGTGCTCACAGAGTCACAGCTGCTGCTCTGCATCACAGAGCTACAGGGCACAGCACAGTGTGAGTGCATGACCTGCAGAACTGCAATTTTTTGTTTGTTTTCACCTCCAAATAGCACCTCTCTCTTGCTTCCCCCTTTGTGAGTTAGGATGAATGCACACAAAATGGTTAAATGTATTTTTTCTAGAGAAAGTATTAATTTCTGTTACACGTGCTGCATTTACTATGTAACAGATGATAGGCATTGGGGATGAAGTCTGTTTTGGTGTATTTTACATAATCTGCTTGAAGAGCTTCCCTTAAAAGAAGGTAATTAGTTTGTACTGTTTTGCATACCATTCTTATCCTATTGGTAAGAGCCCAGCAGACTGGATTCAATTTACTTGTGGCATAATGCTTCACATAAACATAGGCTGAAGTCTTAATGTAATGAGATAATTTCTGCTGTTCTGACGTTGCCTCACACACCCTTGTTACTAACACTGAGGTTTTGCAAAACTCCAGAGAAGACAACATAATCTGCCAAGTGGAAACTTCTTCAAGAGGCTGGCTCATGTCCTGAAATTATAGATGCACAAACACAGCTGCATTTGTGCTATTTCTAAAATGCCAGAGGCAAAGCATTTAATATTCATTTATATAGATATGAAACACCCCTCTGGGGATTTGCTACTTACACACATGGAAGTGAACAACGGCAGCAGCAGATAAATAATGAAAAAGTCAATTACGTTTTAAAGAGCCTTTTAATTTTAATAGTCCATAGTGATGTTAATAATACTGGGAAGGACATTTTCAAAGCATTTATCCTGACATTTACCCTTATGATGGCTTGGTAATTTAAGGATGTGGTTGTGGAGAGGTAGAGCTAAAGCTCTACCTCTCTAGAGAAAGAGAAATCATTTATATTCCAGATTGTTAGTTTTTACAATTCTGCTCTTCTGTTTTGAGGCATTAATAGAGGCTTTTCTGAGTGTTTGTGTTATACCTCCTCTTTTCAGAGTTTTAAGCCATATAAAATGGAGAAAGAAACTGCTTTTTGTTGAAAAGTACTGTTGAAACTGTTTTCTGTTGCAATTATATGTGTGATCAAGGCATTGTTGAAATAACCTGCGCCTTTATGATTTTATTGCTATTTCTTAGCACCTTAATCTAGAGTTCTTTTAGCTAGCCAGCATATTAACACCGAATGAAAAGACAATCATAGCTAGTAAGGCAGAAATAAGCCCTCCAAAAGTGTCATTTCAAACCAATAAAAGGCAGCAATCGCAACAAAAGGGGCCTGAATGACTCCAGTATTTCCTTGATAATGGGATATGAATCCCTTTGCCTTACTGAGATGTAACTTAAACTAACGGTGGCTGTTCTCTCTCTGTGAGCTATTCCCATACGAAATGAACTGATGGGGTTCTTGTTGCGGTTTTGGGTCACAGCCACGACCTTACAGCTTTCCTTACCTCCCTCTCCGCAGGCAGCCTGAGCTGCAGGAGCAGAGACAATGCGATTTCTTGAAGTGCCTAAGTGCCCGGGGCTGTCTTGATCTGCCACTGGCTGTTTCACACACCTGCCCTCACCACAAATGTAAACTGAGCACACGCACAGCTGGGCGAAGTGGTTCGAGGCTGGTGCTTCTCCTCCTGCAGCAGGAGAACGAGCCCGTGTGTGAGTGGCTCCCTGCTGGGAGGCACCTGGCACCCAGTGGTTAAAGGCAGGCAGTGCAGAGGACAGTGCTCAGTGGGATCTAGGCTGTGGAACAGTGGAAGGGCAGCAAGGCCACGTAGCAGACTGAGAATGGTTAGGCAGAGTTCATAGGTTGTGTCACAGCAACATTGCAGACTGCAATGGGCTGGGGTATAGTGAGACTTTGTAATGAGAACAGAACATTTAACTGAAATGAGCCTACAGCTGGCTTGTTGATACTTGGCATCACTGCAGCTCCAGAGCTGGCACTTGATGTTTCACTCTACAGGCTAAACTGCCACAAATCACCAAGGTCGCCTGAGGCCCCACAGATGTGCAGAAACTGCTCTCTTACCAGCAGTGGTTCCCAGTAACAGATGTCATCAACTACTTGCCATGGCAGGTCACCTCCTCTGCTGGAAGAGACAAGCCATGCAACTGAACCAGGCACATCTGAGGCTTGCTGGTTTACACACCTTGTCTCACAGGACACACTTCTGGCAGCTGCTGTTGACCAGTTTACCAGTGAGCCCCAGCATGTTTGAGCTTTCCCTTGCTGCCTTCCCCTCTGTATTTGCACAGTTGCTTGCACAGAGTGGTGGTCGCCTCCAGCAGCCAAAAGGGAGGAGGCGACCACCACTCTGTGCAAGCAACTGTTCATGGGAGCCCATGCTGGTGCTGGCCTCTGCCTCCTTGTTCAGCTTCAGCATGATCACATCATGCTAAGGGACACTGACATTCAAAAGGAGAGTGGGGAGGAAAGGCTGGTTTACTTTTTTGCTTTTATAAGAGCTTTTAAATGTCTTGCTTTTGTCTGTGCTGGCTTGCTCCTCCTCTCTTGTCAGAACTGACTCTGTTATGCCATTGGGGCTGCAAATACCTCATGGAAAATGTTTTGTTGCATGATTTAATTTGCTTAATAAAACCAGATGCGGTTCCATTGATTCTTATACAGAATTTTTTCCCAGGAGTTTCGTGAGCATCAATGAATGGTTGTAAAATCTTGAATAAAGACAATGGCTTGGTATGATGCTTAGGCCAAATACATTTGGCTGGAAAACACTCAAAAAGCTTTTTTTTTTTGTCCCAATGATGCTTTGCAGTTTGAACACATTCATGATCTCATGAGCAGTCTCAGCTGCCTATCAAATTTTATAGGGATTGTCTTGCAGCAGAGGGCAAAGAAAATTACCTTAGATGAGCTGTTAATTTGCAATGTCCTCTTTACAAGTGTGAGGCTGCTCACTTTCCAGTTTTAATACAGATTTACAGCAGTGTGAGGCTGCTCATTTTCCAGCTGCAATGCAGGCAACTGTCCACAGACTTACAGAGCACACAGAGTATCTGCTGGCACGAGCCTTAAGGATCACATCTGTCAGCAGTGGTCTTACCCTCCAACTTGCAGTCCCATTTGAAGAGTCTCAAGTATCAGCAATCCAAACTGAAAAGGAAGTTCAGCTGTTTCAGCTGAGAGGCCAGGGAGGAAGGAATACTGTCATCTGAAAGGTGATTGAAAACTGACACGAAAGAGTACAAACCCAAATGTTAACAACAGGGTTTGGCTCCATTTCTTAAAAAACCCTAACAATAAAAGCCTGTCAAGATGACAAGTCCTTAGTGAGTGGAGATGGGGCCAAATATTGGGTGTTGATTGTACATTACATGCACTTTGTTGGGCCACTGCAAGAGGCAACAGACTGGCAATGAAGAGGGTGCACAGCCATGCAGAGCCAGGCCAGCACTGCTAATCATGGCCATAGTGTATCCCCAGTACTTCTGGCCTATTCTCTGTCACATAGTTAATGGGTTTCACCAACAGGAATAAATGTAGGAAACTGGAAGATGAAAACAACCTGACTTGCCTAAGTCTGTTTAAACAAGGATTACCTGTCAAGTTCACTGATCAGATCAGAAACTTTCCCCAATAACACAGACCAATCAGTCTTTCTGAATTCCAGCAAAAAGTAATATGTGTCAAAATACTAATTACGGGTGACTGTTTGGAAATCCTGTTCTCTGAAGCTCAGCAGGGCTTAGCCACAGACTGGCTGGGACATAGAGCATTCCTCTCTTACACAGTCTACATCCAGGCCCTACATCAAGTGAACACACTTGATGTCATCTCTCTAATGCATTCCCTTGGAGCTAAATCCTGCATTTCTAATTTGGAAAGGATAGGCAACTTTCTTACTAAAACTGCACCCATCCAGCAGGGAGCAGTTACAGAGCAGAGCCTTGCCTTGCAGCTGGAAGCCCTTAAGGAAGAGACCACTCCTCTGCTACGCATGCTCCAGTGAATACAGGCTATGCTGTGGGGAAAAAATAATAGTTCTTCTCATCAAATCCTTGATATCCCAAGGATTTCTCTCCCAGAGACCCTTAAATGGACAAAGTGAGCTAAAACTGTTGGTTCTTTCCCTGGAGTGTAAAAGATTACAGTTCTCCAGGTAAGAATTGTAGGCAAGCTAAATTTAGTATTTCCCAGTTTTACTTCTCAAGGAGAAAAAAAAATACCTACAGTACTTTAGGGAGAATGATTTGCAGATACCCTAGGCTGGCTCAGCCAAGAGAGAGTCACATCAGTCAGTACTCCAGCTGTATCACCCAAGACTGGGTGCAGGCAAATTTGCCAGCCCAGAGGCAAAATTTAATTCTCAGACTCAATGACTGGACAATTTGGTTCATGAGATCTAACCCAATTCCTGCAGACAGTGCTGTGACTCATCTGCAGGATCAGAACTCACAGCTGAGTCCCCTTGGGTGATACAGACATGAAATCATGGTAAAAAAAGGGCTGTGAGAAAACACATCTGGAGGACATCCAATCCATCTCACTCCCCTAAGTGGGTTTCTTTTTTCAAACTCAGAGAGAAGTGCCTCTGGCACAGCAGATAATTGAACTGGTGTTTCTCAAACCTTCCTGACAATCACACTGATCACAGGGCCAGCCTTCCTTACAGGATGCAGTCTACCACTTCATGCCTGATGATAATTTAATTTTGGAGGCCTTGACCTTGAAGAAAGAGGAAGGAAGGAGGGAAAGAAGAATGGAAGAAGGGAAGGAAGGAAGGAAGGAAGGAAGGAAGGAAGGAAGGAAGGAAGGAAGGAAGGAAGGAAGGAAGGAAGGAAGGAAGGAAGGAAGGAAGGAAGGAAGGAAGGAAGGAAGGAAGGAAGGAAGGAAGGAAGGAAGGAAGGAAGGAAGGAAGGAAGGAAGGAAGGAAGGAAGGAAGGAAGGAAGGAAGGAAGGAAGGAAGGAAGGAAGGAAGGAAGGAAGGAAGGAAGGAAGGAAGGAAGGAAGGAAGGAAGGAAGGAAGGAAGGAAGGAAGGAAGGAAGGAAGGAAGGAAGGGAGGGAAGGAAGAAGAAAAGATCAAACCAAATAAAGCATTTTACTAAGCACTTCTGTTGGCTTCAGCTATTTCAAGTTTGATATTAAACAATAGCATTTCAATTTTGATATTAAATCAAACCTGTCATTATTTCTTCATAATTATAAGGCTCTCAGAGTGAGGAAATGGCAGCAATAGGAGGTGGACTGGAGAACAAATTCAGTGGGATGTCAGCTGTGCTTACTGGCAGGCAGCATCTTTGTTCTGAGTATGTGACTCACAGGTAAATGTTCTCTTGCCACACACTCCTGTGAGAGCTGGCAGAGACAGTTATCTACACTCCCCACCCTACACCCTCCCATCCTTTCCATTTCTCCACCTACTTGTCTGACAAACTTACTCTGTACTATTAAGTCCTTAACCCAGGTGTGGTGGTTTGATCTTGGCTGGATACCCAGTGCCCATCAAAGCCACTCTATCACCCCCTTCCTCAACTGGACAGGGGAGAAAAAATGTAACAAAAGGCTCATGAGTTAAGGACATGGACAGATCACTCACATTACCATCATGGGCAGAACAGACTTGACTCAGAGAAATTGACTGAATTTATCACCAGTCAAAATCAGAGCAGGATAATGAAAAAACAAATCCCAAAAGCACCTTCCCCCACCCCTCCCTGCTGGATTTGATTCCAGCTGGACAAATTACTTTTGCAATAACTTTTGTTTTTTCTTCTTAGCCCTTCTATCCCAGAGGTGCTCCCACCATCACTGACGGGCTTGGCCTTGGCCAGTGGCAGGTCCATCTTGGAGCCAGTAAGTTCAGGCTCTGTTGGAGATGGGGGAAGTTTCTAACAACTTGCCAAAAAAGCCATCCTTGTAGCCTCCCACTACCAGAACCTTGCCACAGAAACCCAATAAGCTAGGCATGGATCAACCTGATTTTATTGAAGTCTTGTAAAGTTGTTGCTTTAGAAAGGTTCTGAAAAATTGTAAGTGTCCCTCTCCCCCAGTTAGATAGGGCATTTCAGAAGTGTTACTGCTTAGAAAAATTCTGCTTACCTCTTAGAAAAAGTTAGCCTTATTGGTTTGGGAGCAAGACAAGCAGGCAGATTATAAGAGGTCAACGATGCAAGGACAAGTATATCCTGTGAACAATCCCTGTTTCCTTTAAGCATACTTCCTCAGATTGTAACACAGTGTTGTTTTTTCACAGTGCCTCCATTCTGTTTATCCCTTCACAACCGCCACGCTTACTGCTGATGTTAATAAATGCCCACTGCAGGACACTATGTGTTATACAGAGAGTGCCACTTACTACTGCAGGACATTATGTGTTATACAGAGAGTGCCATTACCTTCCTGGCACTCGGGACAAACTGACCTACCTTGATTCATCAAAAGACTGAAGCAGGGTCAAGAGAATGTGATTCTGGTTTCCTAGCTCTTAAACCCCAACCTCTAACCACTACCCCATGCTTTTTCCCCACGGGGTGCTATTGTTTAAACCACTAGCTGCAAACCTTTCATTTTGGAAATAAAAAATTAATATTTCACCATCCTTCCCTTCACTTTCTGTTCTATCCTTGTGTGTGTAGTAAGAATCTGCTTCTCTACAAGAGTAAACCCTGTTTCCTGCCAGGCTTGTGAAGCCCAGTGGAAGAAACATTTATGTTTGCATTTCTCACTGTGCAAAATTCTGCTTACAAACCAACAGAGATGGAAATAAGGATGAGGACGTGACAGAGGCAGTGACGGGGAAAGACCATAGATTAGTGATGCCCTGGATCCAGATGTGCTGGAAGCCACGCAAGGCAAAGAGAAGACATTCTCCCTCAGAAAGAGGACTTATTTAAATTCCTCACAAAGTGAAAGGCACAGCTTGCAAGGATAATGGTCCGTATCGCCATCACAGTGCCGTGATAAATCCTTCGCCTCCCGTTCCCGCTGGCTGAAAGCAGCGCGTTTACAGCACAACTCCGAGGCAGAGCTTTGCACTCAGAGTAGAAAACGCCCCGAGTGGAACGGCAGGGGCAGTGCCACACACCGAGAGCTTCCCTGTCCCTATCCGTGTGCCTGTCCCTGCCCCCCGTCCGGCCCCTGTCCGTGTCCGGTCCCGGTCCGTGTCCGTGTCTCTGTCCCTGCCCCGGTCCTGTCCCCATCCCTGTCCCCGGCCCCGCCCCGGTGACGGGCGCGTGATGGCGGCGGGCGGAGCGCGGCCGCGCTGACGGCGCCAAGATGGCGGCGCTGCGGGACGGGCACTTTGCGGCGCTGCAGATCCTGCTGAAGGTGAGCGGGGCCGGGCCGCGGGGGCCGGGGCCGCCGCTGCCGGGCCGCGGCTGAGCGCCCCCGCTTTGCTCCCCGCCAGGCGCCGTCGAAGGACGCTGTGCGGCAGCTGTGCCAGGAGTGCTTCTCCAGCCCGCCCGCCGCGCTCGGCCCGCTGGCGCAGCGCGCCTGCCCCGGGCTCGCCGTCAGCGCCGAGGAAGCGGAGCAGGTAGGGCCGGGCAGGGCAGCCGCGGGCCCCGGCGGGAGGGTAGGAGCGGGACTGTGCCGGTGCCAGCACGGGGCTGGCCCAGGCCCTCGGGAAGGTGCGGGAAACGAGACGTGCGCGGGAACAGCGAGCCTCGCCCGCGGCAGAAGGGAGCGGGCTGAGGCTGCGAACCGGGGGGCGCTGAAGAGCTCGGCCCCGTCCTGCTGAGGCCGTCGGGCCGTACTTGGATGCTCAGGGCTCTGGTGGTGAGGGTCTCCAGCATAAGCTGTGTCTCCTGGCTAAGAGGGCCCGTCCTGTGCTGTATGTAATGCTTCTCAGCGCTGCCCTTCTCTTGTCTCCTGACAGCTGGTGTCTGCTCTGCACAACCTCACCAGGCACGTGGTGTACCGCGGCTTGACCGGGGCAGAAGACATCCTCCGTCTCTTCCCAGAAAACTTCCACCAAAACCTGAAAAACCTCTTAACTAAGATAATCTTGGAGAATATGTAAGTGCTACCCACTTGCCATTTGCTTTCAGCTGGAGATTTAAAGCCTGTGTATGTCGTTTGATATGTGGATATTTGGCAACGTGGATATTTGTCTAGTTTCTGTAAATGGCCAATGAAACAGCCCTGGGCACACAGAGTTTTCCCATGACTTCTGAAACAGACGTGGGTCACATTCCTAATATGCAAAGCCCCTTTTATCTTAACAGCTGTGTGGTGAGAAAAATGCTACTGTTGATGATAAAACTTATAAGGCTGGATTTCAGCTCTAGAAGATCTAGGTGGTACCCATATATCCATCCACTTGTCACCATGGCTCAGGTGCAGAGGCACTGTATGTGATAGACCATACATGAGGTGGTGGCAGGGGAGGGGACTTGTGCTTGCACATCTCAGTGCTTGGAGCCCACAGCTTTGATAAGACCAGGGAGGAAGGTGTGGGCTTTAAACGAGCTGCCCTTCCAGAAGAGCCCATGGTTGGTCACCAGTTTGCCTGCCATTAGCCACCAGTCCCAGCCTTTCCATCGCACTCAGTAGCATGTCTCTGTCTCCTGCTTACTGCTGGTGACCCTTCAGTCAGGGATAAGCCATGCTAAATGCTTACCTCTTTTCTTTTTTTCTAAAAGCACTTTTGATACTGTTTTCTCCACTTTTTTCACAGCTCTGCTTGGAGGAATGAAGCACAAGCCAGTCAAAGTAAGTAGTAATCTCAGGAATGAGATTGTCTGCTAGGAAATAATGGATTATCTTAGTATTGTATTTATAAAAGTATCTTGACATGCATTACGTAGGGACCAAGGCAGTGGTCCAAGGCAGACATTCCAACAGATTGATCTGTGTTAACATAAAAAAGTGAATGGTTTCCTGCCCCTCCCAAGCCACCAGCAATCAATCTTTGCAAATTAACATACAAAGCTTAACAGATGTATTTTGTGCTGTTGCAAATGCTGCCAAGTGCTGGCCCTGACAGACTGTGAACTGGAATTTGTTCCAAAAGCAGGAACAAGGCAGCTAGTTGTGCACTGCCCCCTGGAGCTCTGTGCAAGGAAGCAGCAGGGGCACGGAGAGAGAGCCTTTCCCCAGACAGAAAAAAAATTCAGTTAGACAATAAAGCACAGAGAGAAAGTAACTTGAGTGTCTGTAGTGAGTAGGAAGGCTGGCAATCAACCCCTGGGGAAGACACTAAGCATCTTACAACAGGCAGAATCCAGACAGGCTGCAATTGCCTACTGAGACAGCTTTTTCCTTAGCAGCCAAGTTAGACTGGTGTTTCTTTCCTTGGGTAGCCCCAGGAGGTCTCAGCTCTGAGCTATTGATGTCCATAATGCACCTGTTAAATGGTTTCTGCTAGGCTGCATGTAATTAGGGTGATATTTGAAATACTTTTAAGGAATGTGAAGATTGCAGTTTGTCAGTATATTTGCTGTACTGCAGGATGCTTTGGGGAACTTGAAATAACATGTTTGATACTGCCAGATTTTACAAGCTTTCCTGAGTGCTTTCGTACCAGTTTCAGAGCAGAGCAATAAGCGTGCAGGTGCCAGAGCAACTCACAATGAAACACCAGTTGAGTGTAGCAGGCAGCAAGGCAGGGCATAAAGATGGGGAGAAGACATCTTACTGCTCTCCTTCTCCCAGCTACTTTGGAAATTTATCTCTGCTTCTTGCACTGAACTGTCATTGCATGTAATGATGGGAGAACCCTTTTTGCCCTTCCAGTGTCATGAGGAGGTCTTCAGAGACTGGCTTATTCCAGAGTAAAATGATGGGAAACCACGTAGTAGGAACTAAACTTGTACACTTCCCAGGGCCAGAAGTGGAGAAGCCTGTGCATGGTGGTGGTCACAGGTTGCAGGCTGTGGTGTCACCATGATACCACATGAGCTGAGCCTAACAGAGCCATTTTTAATCTCCCAGTCTCCCTGCCTCGGCTGGTGGACATGGACTGGAGGGTGGACATCAAGACATCTTCAGACAGCATCGTAAGAATGGCAGTCCCTACCTGCCTGCTGCAGTTAAAGGTAATGGCAGTGGCTGTGAAGGACCCAAATAACAAAGGCCAACACCTGACTTCCCAGGGAAAACCAGTTCAGACAGGCATCTGGTGCTTGCCTCATGCCTGGTGGGCCATTAGACTTTCTCAGAGATGATACCTGAAATGCCACAGAGCATGGGAACAGTGTCTCTGATGAAAGCTCTCTTGCACAGAAGTTTTGTGTGCATGAGGATGTGAGAAGTCACCATGTTTTTTCCTAGTCACCATTGTTTGCTACAGAAAAAAAGAAGATAAATCATGAAGCCATCATCCTTTAATTTTAAGCACTCTATCAGCATGTTTAGCTGACTTCATTAGTTGGGAAATTGCTTGAGATAACTAATAACTTCCTTCACTAGCTGCATCTGTCATTTGGGGAGTATACCTAACTTACTGCTTGTGTTCTGCAGAGTTTTGGATCCCCCAACCAATAAAAATCAGATGAGTGGGATTCAGAGGAGGAATTAAAATCTAATTTCTGTATGTGGGGTGGAGTTAATGTGGTACCTCTGTGGTACCTGCTGAGATGCTTTTGATACAGATGTGGCTTCCTGCCACAACTATCTTCAAAATATCCCAATACTCATGGCAGTAGATGCTCACTTGCACTCTGACAATGGGAGTGCACTTCACTAGTGAGGCACACAGCTTAGAAAATGTGCCATGGTTCTTCAGGATGGAGCTGGATTCCAAATTCAGACCATTTTGTTTAATCCATGTATTAAACACTACATTTTGTAGTGGCTCTAGAAGAACACATAAATTAATTTTTCATACAACTAACATCTGCATTCCTATTTTAAGATTCAGGAAGATGCTGCCTTATGTGGAAATAATCCTGTTGTTTCTGCACTGACTGTGGAACTGAGCAAAGAAACCCTGGATACTATGTTAGAAGGTCTGGGAAGGATTCGGGACCAACTTTCTGCTGTTGCAAACAAATGAATGCTCAGGGCATGGATGCCAGCAGCAAGGAAGGGAAGTATTCTCTACCTACAGCTGTCAGAAGTTGCAGCCTAGTGTAACACGTTGTCTATTTCAGCAAAACAAATCTAAAGAGGTTTTTTTCTTGAATTAATGAGATAGCTTTTGAAAAGCTAATACTCAAATACTTATTTGGTTGGATGCCAAGAAATGGTTTCCTATTATGTTGTTGAACAAAAGCTGTTCACCGTTTCAGAAGAGGATTTCAGGGCTCAGAGCTTGGCTTAATCACAAGGGTCATAACTGGAAACAGCAAATAACTGCAGCCAATGAAGCAAGTTCTATCTCTGTCCTGAAATGAGAATCTGAAAGGCTCAAGCTAGGTAATGGCTGCCTTCCAACAAAGGGAGGGTGCTTCTCTCTGGGATGTGCATGTACTGAGGTGCCTGCTGGATGTAGCACTCTCTCCCTCTCAGTGAAGCAGAGCCATGCTGCAGATTGTTATTAGAGGATGATGCACTGAAATAGGGCAGTTATGCTACAACACATTCCCTTCTGATCAGCTTCACAGCATCATTTGCAAAATGACTGTTCTCATCATCTTTAGCAGAACTAATTTCCTCCTTCTATTTGAAAAGTAAAAAAGGAGTTCAGGTAATTCATGTTTGGGGTTTATTGGACTCTGGGCTTTGTCTTTGCTGCACAAAAACCAAACTGGGAGAATAAAGAATTGAAGGCTGTTTTCTGTGCTGTAGGAAACCCCTCTGTGGCAATATGTGCCTATACTTCTTCTAAGTGTTCTGTTGTTTGTGTAAATCTTCATTTAATTAAAGAATGAACTGCTAATTGATTTTGTGAATCCTTTTCAGTCTGGAAGAGATGTTGTCCTGGGTTACCTCAGCCTCTTTGTGATGGTGCCAAGTTTCTAGGCTGGTTTAATGGATGTTCCTGTTTGTTGCTGAAGAAGGTTCTTTTGTTTCCTATTCAAATTGATTCATGTTTGAAACTTCCTTCTCTTCATTGTAATACAGTTTCAGGGCACCTTCTTCCATGGGCATCACCTCTGTACGATATTAGAGGATTACCCTGACCTAGAAGTTTATAAATATGTGTGCATTGTGAGTGTGGAGGAGTTAAATGCAGAAAATCAACAAAATTCAGATTCTTCTTTCTGATGAGCTTCTATAGAAGTCTATATCCAAATGTGTTTATGGCAAAATCCAATCTCTCCTGCAACACTGGGCTCTCCTTCAAGACACAAACATTGTTTGTTGTGTTTGGAAATACAGAATCATTCAAGAAGTGTGCATAACTACAAGAACTGTGTTAATTAATTCTACACATACCCCCAAAGTGCAGGCTAGAATATAAGTGTAAGTGAAGGCTGTGCCTTTAAAAGATAATGGAGCTCATGAAATGCAGCTCATGCATCAAGATCAACTGAGTGGCAAGTCCCTTGTTAATGTCTTGAGCAAAGATTATAATGCTTAGTATAGTATCAAGGCAAACTGGTACATTTCATATATAATTTGGACATCTCAAATGGAGGAGATGGATATTTAAGAGTATGTTCTGTAAGACTCAAGTTGTGAAAGACATCTCTAACAGTACTTCAGTTTGAGGAAATTTTGTTGCCTTTGCATCCTAGCCTTGAAAAAAAACCCCCAAAAATGAATAGTTTATATAGTAGTGTCTTAGAAGGTAAGAATCACTGAGGAGGTAAATAATTCAGGATGAAGTACTGTAGTGTTAGAGGAGCTGAGGAAGTCAAAACACAGAGGAAATTCTTGAGGTAAATACTAAAGTTATAGTCAAAATGTAGGGGTCCAATGCAATGAAGAACTGATAGTTGTTCTCATGTAAAACAATTATACAGCTACAGAATAGTTGTAAAGAAAAGGAAGATTTAAAACTGAAAAGGCTTTTCTGGTGGCAGAGTGGAGCTTTCTGCAGGTAGCTAAAAGTTGCTTGTGGAGTCTTAACCAAAAGGAGCGTGCCCACTGAACCAGAGACATGCCAAACATCTGGTGACTCCAAGGGGTAGATGTCAAGTCATTCTGCAAGAAGACACTGGTATTTTCTAGCCCAATATTTAGGATGCTGTGGGAGCTTGCCTTCAAATCTTCACCTAAATTGTTAGGTATTTTATTGTGGACTCTTATCTCCTTAGCCAGAAGAGCTGAGACTGCTCAGAAAAAGGTACATAAAACAAAGGAGGCTGAGTAGGACTGTCATTACCCAGACAGCAGGAGAACTTCACATTAAAGTCCTTTTTATGGAGACTGCTACACAGAAAGAGAATAAATTGCCTGCTACTGCAGGCAATCATATGTGATCTTTTTCATAAAGTTATTGCTCTCTTAAAATGAGTTAGATTTTCATCCTCCCTCCACATATTGCTGCTATTTGGTAGGGCTAGCCTAAGAGATGATGGATTCATCTCTTCTCTGTTACCAGTTTGTTACTGTGCCAACTGTCCTCTTTTGCTTACTTCTTTCTTGCCTTTCTGTTTTTCAGTCCTATTTAAGAAGCAGTAAAATCCCTGACCACTTTTGATGACTAAGCCTTGTAAGCTCTATATTCTGTGCCTTTCAGAATTGCAGTGGCCATTCTTCACTTAACAGTTTGCATCTCCCTTGAATGGGGTCATCACCACAAGTGTTTCTGGAGGATTGTCCATGGACATTACTAAAGAATGAACTGTCACAGTATGTGAATCACCTGAATGAACTCCTGCCAGGAAACCACAAGCCTTCATTGTGAAGTGGAGCTTAAAAGCTCCATCCTCATTCCAGTATTTGAGAAACAGAAAATTCACTTTCTGCATGTACACTTGGTAATGATGCTAATTCCGTTACAGTAAGAAAAACAGTGATAAACTTATTTGTAAAACACAGTATGCAAGTTAAATTCAAATTGTAATTTCACAATCAGACATTGTGTTGAATCTGTGTCAAGTGTTGAAAAAGCATTACAAACAATAAAGCCTACTTTGTATTATTCAAAACAACACAAACAATGCTAGCTTTTATTGCAAGAAATTGTGCACTTTAGGGTGTTCAGACTAAAAATTGTGTAGGTGTGATTGAGAGCAAGAAAAGCTTAGAAAGAAAATGCCTTTAAGGTTCTAGCTTCTACTTCAATTACTGATCTTTAAACCCTGGTTTAAAATTGTAGAAGATTTCTAAGACTCATGATGGTGTGGTAAAGATCTAGTAATTACTCTATATTTAAGTTTTGAGTTTAATACATGAAATTTATATATTCAAGCTCTTCTGAAACTAACATGTATACAAAGTTTATGCTTTGTTTATAACTGAGGTCTTACTGTTTCACATCAAACAAGTTATTTTGTTACTAGTAATCTGGTTTAGAATTGTTTTGACCTAAGTTAAAAATCTTAGTTTCTATTTTTTTGCAATCTAATCTTCACTGGATATAATAAAGTTTCTTTAACAATATAGATGGGGCCACCTGCCCAGATCAGGACTGAAGAAGTCATTTAGAGATCAAGAGACCTATCTGGGATAGCCCTCCTGTTAAATGAACATCTCTCTTAAAAACCACAACGGTCCAGCTTAATCTCAGTTTTTGGTACAAACAACAACATACCTAGTGGTGTAATTTTGTCAGCTGTTCTGTAACTATGGTTATTCTGAGTTAAAATAACCCCTACAAAAGTAGCACTTTAATACATTTACCACTCTTTTTTATATACCCTTAAAAGATTAATCTCACTAGGCTGTAGAGTGGCAGCACTTGAAGTTGAGGAATCCCACCTCCCCAGACCCTTTTCTAACATTTTGACTCCTTAGTCAGAAACTTTAGTCCATGACACAGTAATTACACAAACTCATGTATTTTTCCCCCCATCTGAACAAATGTTGTGCAAGTAGCTGCTGATTTTTTGCTCTGTTTTTAATGTAACAGATTAATAATGCTTGTGATGCTTGGATCTGCCTTATTAACTGACTTCTCCAAGGTATAACTTGGTTAACATTATGTAATTTAGTCTCCACTATCACTGCACCAACACAGCCCTGTATCATTACAATGCAACATCTTGGCTTACCCACCATCAATATGTGCTCACCCTGCCCAGGATTTCCATCTGCTCTCATGATCCACATTCATCAGACCCCTGCTTGAAGGCAGCTGCACTACCATCACCAGTGAATTAAACCTCACAAACTCCAGCAGGGACACATTTATAGCAAGATGATGAGAATGTGCTAAAAGTCTTGAGTTTTTCAGCTACACTCAAAAAACCATAGGTGTGCACTAGAAGCCTTGCTGTAAGGATCAGTGGCCAAACAGCCCTTGCCCTTTTAAGCATGTAAGAACCTGACTGTTGCTGCTTGATGCTTTATGAACCTGTTTTCTGGACTTTTTAGTGCCTAAGAGTCCTTCCACTGACAATGCTGCTGCTGAAGTACCCATGAAATACATAACAAAAATACCAACACAGCACACCCACCCTGTGACAGTTCGCTGGTGTATTTTACTGAGTGTCACAGGAAGAAGAGGGACCACAACAGAGTCAGAGCAGGTGCTGCAAGCTCACAAGCTTCCTAAGCTTTCTGTAACATTGGCCTTTAGCAAAGAAAGAATCACGGAATATCCCAAGTTGGAAGTGACCCACAAGGGTCATGGAGTCCAACTGCTGACCCTGCACAGGACAGCTCCAACAATGCCACCATGTGCTTGACAGCATTGTCCCAACACTCCTTCAACTCTGACAGGCTGATACCATGACCACTTCCCTGGGGAGCCTGTTCAGTGCCCAACAACCCTCTGGGGAAAGAACCTTTTCCAAATAACCAGGCTAAACTTAACAGAGACTAGGAAATGAGCCTAGATTTACAGTCCTAGTTAGCTAAAACACTCAAGCCTAAATGGCACCGAGAGAATTTGATAAATTAACCATTTAGCCGAGTATTTCCAGCCGTCTAAACTGGTACTGCTGGCCCAGCTCGGAACAGCACCTGACCATCTCCCGCCGACACGGGCAGGTGTGAATGAAAGCAGAGTGAGAATCAAAGGATGCCGTAACAAAAGAAACATTCCTGAAAGCGCAAATTCTTTTTCTCCAGGAGATGGCGAGCTCGGTCTCCCAGTTCTCTTCCCTTCTCAGTTTCTCGGCAGCACGCAGCAGTCTGGGCTGTCCTCCTCAGAATCTGGGAGCAAATCAATGCCTGCCGAAGTCCAAACAGCACCAAACCAGAAGGGGGATATTATTCACTGCTCAGCAAAAGCTCTCCCAACTGCTCCCATAGTCGCGGGTTGAGGCAGCTGAGCACATTTTAGGGGAAGCTGGCAGAGACGGAAGCAGCAGATGGTTCTCTGGACTGTGCCAGTCATTTCAAACACCAAGAAGGAGGAACTCTCCCTTCTTTTTCCCAGGCTGGATGCATAGTCCTCCAGGGAGAGCTTAGGCACTTAGAAGGGTAAGAACAACGTTGCATTTAAAGGGATGAGGACAACTTTGAATGCTTCCATACTGCCCTCTCTCAGACAATGTGAGTTTTGCATAGATTTGTCTTTAAATAGTGGTGAGCAGGACACTGTAAAAATCATGTCTGGAGAAGGAAGTAAGATGGGGGGAGGGAGAGTTCCTTCTTTCCCAAGCATGTCAGAAAACAATTTAGAACAGTGCACAAAGCACAATGGCATCCTGTGCAATGTATATACAAATTCTCTTGTTGGTTTTCCACTCACTTTTGCTGCTGCTGTTAATACAAGGCCTGGGATGAAAGCATTCCCTCCCCTCACTGACCTTTCTGCACCCCCTCCTCCCAGGAGGCATCATCTTGCCACTCTGGGAGGGGAAGTGCTAATGCACACTAGCAACAATGACACACCACACTGTGCTGTCAAATATGCAAAGTAAACACACAGAACAGAGGCAGTGAAATAGTGCCCTGCTTTCATCCTTACTCTCCTCCAGTCACTGTTCTTGTAAAGGCTGCTTTGGAACAATAGTAGGTACGGCTTCCCCCCCCCCCGCCAAGGAAGACACAATTTGTCATGTTGACAGCATCCCTTTATGCTGATGAGATAGTGAGGGTTGAGTGCCAGCTAGCAGCAGAAATATAATAGCATCCATCAGAGCTGTTAGCTAGAGTTGGCCAGTGCTTTTGTTTGTAATTTAGAGGGCTATAATTCAGCCTTGTAAATAAGATGCAGGAGAAACTCTACACTGAAAATCAGGACCTTGCAGCAGGCCCTTTAGTTTCTTAAGGAAAAAAAAAAAAAGTCAGGTTTGCTTTGACATTCTGCACTGTGCTGAAAGAAGTGATAAGAAACCTGGATGAGATGACTGCAGTGTACCAATGCTCTGCACCGACAGGGCTAACGAAATGCTGATTTCTGTACAACTGTATCAGTGACTCTAGGTCCAGAGTGTTCAAACACACTTTCTGTATCAGTAAGTCTTGAGGCTAATGGTATCTTCACTTCCAAACAAATCACTGTACAGGTCAGCAAGGCTCCCCAGGTTGTATCTCTACTCCACACAGTGGCAGGGCTCAACCCACATAAAGCTCACTGCAGATTTACGACCAGAATCAGTAAATTACTCACTGTCTGAAGTATTCTGGTTCCTTAGTGCTTGATGGCATTTAGGTATTGGGACCTCATTCCCAAGCCTGTTCCTGCATTTATCTTATTTTCATGCCTACACAGAGACATGACCCCTACTTTTGAATGTTTTCCTTTTTTCAATCCACTAGTGCCAGCCAGTATTACTCCATGCTCTATTAAGCCAGAATGGTAGAAAGTCTAGAAAGTTTGAACTGGATCTCAACAGACAACTGATAGACTCAAAAGTGATGGCAAATAAATAATCAGAAGATCAGAGTGAAATCAAAGAAACACGAAGCATGTCTTTAGTGCACTGCATAACTGAAAGTTAAGAGAACTGCATTTAGAAAATACTGCTTTTCCTCTCTGAAAAGAACAGCATGAAAGTGTACTTGGCCATCTGTGTCTCAGGATGTTTTCCTCTTCTTGGGCACAGATGGTAAACTTCAAACATCACCATCACTCCCATCTACCACATAAGCCCTGTAAGCAATCTTATTTACCATTTCTAGCCATTGCTTTCCAGTGACCTCATTTCTCCCTTTGGTGCTGTCTTGGAAGTTCTGGCTAATATTAAAGGCACTGAAATAGACACTTTCAACACTCCCTTGTGGGTGTGGTAACATAGTTTTCAATAAAGCAAAGACCCTTTAAACAAAATGAAAGCTGGCCACATTTTCCCCTTGTCCTTAGGCAAGTAAAAAATAAAATCCCTTTCCTATGCTATCGAAACAATAAAATAAAACAGCTAAGCAAGAAATCTAATCAAGGTGAACCTTCACTCCACTTGTGGTTTGCACACCAGTGACCTCTCCAGACTGCACATTGTCTGAGGCAGAGACTTTGTCTTCACAGCCCCGTACAGGAGACTGACTCTGCCACTGGTACTCCATCAGTAACACCAAGGATTCTGTCCCCTGGTGCCACCAAAATACTGCAGTTATTTCAGGATCAGATTTCCAGTTGCCTGACACAGCAGTGGTCTTATCTTTTCCTAGATAAATAAGGCTGATCTATGCAGTTTAATGGGTGGATTGTGTCACCACTGGCAGCTCACAGAGAAATGGTCCAATTTTCAGAGGTGTGAAATACTTACTTTGGAACTTCAGATACTTCTGATATACATCTGATAACCCTCCCTCTAAGCCCATCTAATCTGCAGTGTCAGAAGGGATCTCAGTACAATTTCCCCCAAGAGAAGCAATTGCCATGGTATTTTTGGTTAAAATTTCTTCTTCCCCTACAATTCCATTTCCTTATATCATTCTGTATCATACACACTGTCATTCTTCACTCCAGAGTGGATTACACTCTGGCAGTGAAAGAACAGCATCCTATTTCAAAAATTCAGTAGTCAATGAAAAGCACCAAAATTAAAAAATAAATTACACAGACTGTCCTTTGTTGTAATGGTGAAGACAGGCATGAAGCCTTCTAGTAACTGAAAATGAACTTGACTTTCAGGTGATGAAATTCAATTAATTGGCATTTCTCTAGAGAGGGGGAAAAATCTTTGGGGACAATCTCTGCATACAAAATCAACACACTGGGCATTAATGATATTTATTCTCAAGTACAGGCAGCTTACTCACATCAGCAGTGTTCTGGGGAAGGAGTACCCTCTAGCATAGAGCTGTTCTAACAGCAGGCACTGGTGCAACTCTGGACCACAGCCTGGCTTTGCTGAGAGCTCTGAATGCTCTACAAGAAATCAAACTTTCCACAGCTCCTTGGCTGCAGAAACAAACAGGGCACAGGAACAGTTGCAGCTCTCCAGGCTCAAAGCATGTCCAGCCCTGGGTAAGGGGACTGAGTCTGGCTTTTACAGCAGACCTGGAGGCCTTGATGTCACCTCTGGGAGCACAGTAAAACTGAATGAGGCAGCCCAGGTGGGGGTGAGAGTGAGGCCTGGAAATGCAGACCTCTGAGCCAAGTGCTTGTCTCTGCAGTGTCTCTGAATATCTCACTTTACCTCTGACTTCTGCCAAGCAGATAAAAAGCTACATTACACCTATTGTGGTGGTGATAGAATAACTAACTGATCCACTTGGTATTAAGCCTCTTGCAGTGTGTGGGTAAAGGGACCTACACGTGTACTGAGCATTTTGCCAAGACAAAGACGTCAATACTGGGGTATTGTGTTCTCTACAAAAGCAAAGGCTGAAATGATTTTCTGCTGCCTACAAAGAAAAGAGTGTTTTGCAGAATTTCTCTCTCTCTCAAGTTCTTCAGGATCACAGTATCATACATCTTTGAAAATACAACAGGGTTCAACTCCTGGACCTAAATCACTATCACAACGCTCTTCAAAGGAATCCCATCCTGCTGGGCTTTATAGCTGATTGCAACTCTTCACCTCTCCCTGACCCACTTTAACAGTGTGTCCTTCTACCTCATCCATATGAAAGGCTTCAGAAGGAAATTGTGAATAAAGGCCACAGTGAAAGACCAGCCCATCTGTTTGTTTAGGAAGAACCCTCTTTGCTTTGTCTCAATTTCAGACCTTCCATGTAAATCGGCAACTATCCAGACAATTTCCCTGCTACCCCCCTTTCCTTTCTCCACCTCTCCAGCAGCATCTTATCCAGTAGCATTTTGTCTCTCCTTTCATGTAGCTGTGACTGAGCAGATGAATGGACACAGGAAATAAATTCCATGTATTTGAAGTCTCTGCTGTATGAAGCTCACGTGCATGCAGGGTAGGGAAGGGATTGAACCAAGCTTGGATGACTCTGATCAATTCTCTGACATTAATTCCATTTTCACATCTAAGGTCCCTTTTGCCTAGGGTGTTTTGGTTTTTTATTTTTGTTTTAAATGCTGGTTCCCAGGCATTTACTACAGGACATGGTACAGAATAAATGTGCCCTGGGAGACAGTACAGCCTCAGCAGGCCTTTAGGAGGTCTGCAGAGCCTGCAGACACCAGAGATGTCTCATGGGTGGAGGGATGACATATTGCTCAAATAAACCTGAGATGAAGCAGATGCAGGGAAAAGTGAAGGGGCCTTCAGCCATCCTAACTGAAATAGAAGTACAGATTTATTGTTTCTTCTGAAATCAACCAGGGACTTCATCATTGCCATTTATTGCCTAATTAACTCACTTTTCTTATAGCATTTATGATATTTGGACATTCCACACCTGGCAGAGAAATGTCTGCAATGAGCTAGTTACGTTCAGGTGCTGTCCTTTATTTGGGCTGACCTACAAAGAACTTCATGGGTCTGTTAGTTTCCCCTTGAGATATGCTGTATGTTGACTGCCAAAGAAAATGTCATAAGCCTTAACCAGTGTTTCTGCCTCTCTTCCTCCTCTCACACCCCTCAGGAGCCCTCCACTAGGAGTCCTCTAAATGCATCACCAAAAAGATCCCTTGTCCCCAAAGTCCCTGTCATTGTGTGCTGCCTTTGCATGACCACACAGTCCTACGGCACTTCTGAAAACAAAGGCAAACCCAAGCCAGCTCCACAGGTTCTCCCTCCTTACCCCCAGCTGTTTTTCATGCCATGGTAGCACCTTCCAGTCTGGAGGGCAGCTCTGCTGTGGGACACAGGACTGGGCTGTCTGGTGTTAATTAACCTGTGACAGGACTGCAGGCAGCTCAGGGCTCTGTATCCAGGTGGGTGCTGTTAGGAAGGCAATGACAACATCAATACTGCTCCCTCCACTGTCTACAGCTTCCCTTTTTTATTTGGTGCTAGGTGCATTACAGGGAAAAAAAGGAAAGAAAGTGAGAGAGAGAGGTGCAGGGAAGGGAAGGATCAATTGTGCTCTGCTCTTTGCAAGCAGCCAGATTGAAAATGTTCCCGTCACCCTAGTGATGAGAAATGGCTGGCTGAGAGCAACCCACACCATGGGACTATTTTAACACATGTGACCTGACTGCTAACTAATCTAACTCCAGTTGGACTCAGCAAAGCCTTGGATTTAGAAGAACAATACCTATATTCAGCTGAAAAAACAATTTGTGTTAAAAATATATCTACTAATTCTGGCCCAAAAGGCCAGATCCCTGAGCCATGCCATGTTTGGAGTATGCAGTGAATGCACCTGGTCCTGCTGATTTCAGTGCTGACTTCAGTCAGCTGTTCAGTGAGCCAGACCCAGAACAGCAGTTTGGAAGGGAGATTTAAGAACAGAGTGTTCTAAACAGACAATTGTCAGCCAGTATTTGGAGTTTAGCAGTCAGCAAGGAGAAAGCCTCCAAATAAGAGAATTAACTGCTGCTTAAGGACTTTGTGCTCTGTCTGCTAGCTGACAACCAAATTTGTGCTCAATCTGATGCAGCAAACTTTAATCCTGCTGTGTTATCAATAATGTGTATTTCCAGGTTTAAATACTCCCAGTAGATAAAATGCCCTTGAAAACTCACTGTCTCTTTAATTTCCAACACTTTATTTGAAAACATAATCCTAAATATCTCATTAACCAATGGCTACAACACCCTACATCTACTCCAAGATCCTTTTCTATTTGATATCTACCACATTATCACCAGCCACTGAAGCAGGCCCAGAAGTGCTGTTAAGAGACTCTGTGCAACACTGCTAAAGCCAAATGACAGATTGCCCTAAAACTACATATCCTGACATTCAAGGAGACAACTAAAGTAGAAATACTTCAGAAAAGGCAGTCTTCCAGAAGAGAAAAAAGATGACAAAGTACAGTAAAGACATTGTCACACGCCCTCACCTGATCACAAACTGAGACTGGTTGTAAATGAATCCTCAGAGAGTAATTACAGTTCATGGTTTTAAGCTCATGCAAATCTCAGGGTTCAGCCACACACCCAGCCCACCACCTTTTAATGTTATTGCACATCAGCTGAACCATGCTAACTCACTGTGCCTTCTGCTGCCAGTGCCAGAGCACACACAGCTGCACTGACCTGAGCTGCAGCCATAGGCAGGGCAACACCCTCACCTAGGACAGGTCAGGTTGGAAATGCCAAGTTAAGGCCATACTGTACCCCTTCTGAATGGATGGGACTAATCTGTCTCATCCTGTGCTTTAAATGTGGTTTAAAGGTTTAAATGTGTTTTGCAGTGCAGGAAGGGGGGCCTAAAACAATGAGATATGCCATCAGATAAATAGTGAAAGGATTTCCATCAGATGTGCTGAGAGATTATGTGGTGAAGGGATTATGTTGGCATGACAGTGGGCATGATGGCCTGCTGATTGATAGCTTATCAGGTGGGAGGACCCTTCTCTCTGGGACTGGTGGAAGAGAGAGTGAGACACTAACTCAACCTGATGTGTTCTGTTCTAACCTTGCACAAACCCCAGACTGTGTAATCACTTGCTTTGTAATTCTCCATATCCCTCACTGACACATAAGATGGCTGCCTCCCCCCTCCCCTTTATGATGGCAATAACAGGATATTTCAACTACACTTTCACCTCCACCTCTCCCAGAAGTAAAAAGGGGCATTTGAAATCCTCAGTGGCAGAGGATGAGAATACAACCCTACCTTGCAGACAGATCAACTTGCTCTTCTCTCCTCCCCAAAGCAGGGAGCCTCTTTCATCAGATTTTGCCTATGACTGCATTGGAGTATTCCCAGGAACACTTGTACATAGTGCTATCCATTTATATTTTGCAAGTCTGGTGAATTTATCACCTGCATTCTCACAGTAATCTGTAACCTGCTGCTCCAAGAAACTGCACTATTTGTGCAGCAGTGGTAGTGAAGGTGACCAGACTTACAGGGTGACCCACAGGATTTGTGCACCTGGGATCTTATTAAATGCAACCAGACTTACCAGAAATTAAGCCCAGCCACACCCAACCCCTCTGATCTCTGAGGACCAGCTGGAAAGCAGGGGGGTCAATTTTTTTTGCCAGATTTCTATACTTTTAACACAACAGCTAGAAGAGGATTCACAGGAGATGGACCCACGCAAGCACCCATTCACCTGCTTTGCAAGTTTTCTGAACACAGCCCCTGAACTTAGCTACCTTTGCAACCCATGTCTGCTCCAATGGCCAGCTTGGCTCAGAGCTCTGCAGTGCTCAAGAGAAGAAGAAATGGGGTGTAATTCTGCAGTGTGAGCCACCAAGCTCCCTGTTGTAACTGAGGGTCCCTGGGCAATGTCTTCAGTGATGAGTCAGAGATGTGGCTCACATGCACACTCTGTCCCACTCGGAATATTTGCAGCTCTGTCAGCCTCATCTACAGCTCTTGCCTTGCAGACAGGCAGCAGCCTGGAATGATAATTGGGGATCACAACCTCAGCAAGCAGATCCCCATGGCTTTCATCTCTGGCTGTTGTGCCTTCAGCATTATCAGGAGTCAGAGAAAATCAGATGTGATAGCATCAGCATTTAGGGCAGGAAAGGGCACAGAACACAGAAGAGGTTTTAGGAATCTGGAATGGGAAGCTTGGTGTTTGGTATTTAGATAATGAGGCTACCAATTTCAAGATAAATTCTCATGGGTTGCCAAAGGCCTCTAATTAATTCCAAGTCTCCTCTTTTTCTCATCAGCCTACTTTTCTATCTGCTCCTTCACCCAAATGCACTGTAGTCTCCATTGCTTAGGAACCCTGATGGAGATGCTGGGGAAGGGAGGTCAGTTCCCTTATGCAACCCCTGCTGACAGGGACAGCATCCAAAGTGAGCAGGTGGCCTTGTTGTAAATAAGTGTTTCAAACAACCCCTTCCAGCTTTGTAGATAAATGAACTGTATGTTACCGAGCAAAGTAATGCTCAGTCACGATCCTGGATTCACAGCTAAATAAGACTGACCACAGCTGACATCAGCAGGGAAGCAGAAGATTCACACCTGTTTGTGACACAATCTGCAGGATGGGCTGATGCTGGGATTTTCAGCTCTGCTTGCAGGAGCTCCCACCAGTCACATGGATAAATAGGATCTGATAGTCCAAACAGCATGTCTCTCCCTCCTCTGAACTGCTCATTTGTAAGTACTTGATAGTGAAAGGGTTAACTTGGACAGAGTCCCTCTATACCTATGTGATGAATACATCAAGTGACCCCTCTGGTCAAACGTGTTCACTCAGACCAGAGCGTGCCTCCTCATTAGCAACAATAAATTCAAAGCAGATGGAAAAACTGCTCTATTCTCTGATCCAGCTTTCAAAGCCCTTTGATTTCAGAATTCCTTGGCTGCTCTTTGACTTTTCTTGCCTGTCAAGTTCCCTGGCAAGATTGATAGGAGAAGGATATCAGTGCAAATTCTGGTTCTGGTCATCTCCCCTGTCAAATTTCCCACATCTGACCATGTTAATTGCTTCTCTCCTCCTTTGGAGTAAAGACTGTTTGATTTTTTCCCTATCCTTTCTCCATCAGTGGATTATTACAATGCTTTGAAAGGGTCAGTGGTTAACTCTTTACTAGCTAGGGCTGCAATACTTCTTCCATACACTGTTGCCTGCATCTCATCAGGTCAGGCTGGGAACTGCCCAAGGCTAGAAAATGTTTCTTTAGAGACCATGCTCTGGTTTTTTCCACACCACTGTCTGAAAGCCATAAAATAAATGGACATCTGGAAAGGACAGCAAGATAGCAACCTAAGCACTGATGTCTGGAGAAGACTCCACAGCAAGTGTAGCACCAGGACAGGATCAATGACTTAGCAGTAGTCAGAGCCATACCACAGCTCACAAGGAGCCTGGCAGGCAGGTGCTGCAGAGTGACTTGGGCAGAAGGCACTTGCAGGACTCTGAGGACTCTCCCTCAGCTGGCACAAGACATTTCCTGCAGCCCAACCCATGCCTTGCTGCCTTTTTCATAAAGGTATTTTTCCCAGTCGCCAACCTGGATGTGAAATTTTCCACCAACTGCTTCTCATCCCACCCAGGTGGGATGAAGGGACTCTCTCTCCCCTTCCTCTGACCACTGAAGTCTCCTCTCAGCTCCTGAGGCTGCTTGAGAGGGCCCTCTGAAATAAGCAGGCACTGACACACTGAATTCCTCAAGGTCACCTGGGGAGCCAATCCTGACCTTGACACCTCACCATCCTTCTGGAGGCTCAGAGCCATCTGCCTTCCCCCTGCCCCTTGCAGAGTCTCTTTTTAGCTGCTGCCATCCCACACTGCCTCCTGCCTCACTAAAACCCCCATAGCAATTATTAGCCCCAAGAAAGGAGCCATTTCCACAGGCAGAAGCAATGGGAAGCCCCAGTAGAAAGGTCTTCCCTCCTTCCCTGAAAGCTCACTTGGCCAAGGCAACGCAGACTGGTGAGGCCTGGCAGGCACCCCATGCACCATCCCAGTCCCACTGCAGAGGGGGACAGCTCTGCCTGTTAAGCCAGCTGCTGTATTTTAATACACCACTGCTACCACTGAGAAGCAAACTCCTGTTTCCCCCTGGACCTGTTATCTTGGCCACAGATGTTTGTGGTCCCTACTCCCCACTCTCCTTCTGGGCACTGCAGACACTGCTCCTCACCTGCAATCCAGCTCAGGGAATAATTTGCCACCTGAGGCTATGAAGAAACACTTCTGAAAACTGGGTAGGTCTCTGCCATCCTGGAGATGTCCTGCCAGGCTCTAGCTCTTCAGGAAGACCATAGGAAACTTTGTCTGAGCAAGGCATTGCAGAGAAACCTCTAGGAAAGTATAAGTAATAAATCCAACCTCAAATCACATTAGTCTGAGGTTTTGACCTTGGCTGCTGGCCCAAGAGTCTTCCAAAGTACATCAAAATTCACTTTTCAGCATCACTAGGATGACTCCCTACTCCTTACAGAAAGACAGCAACACACAGAGCTAGAACTAGTTAATGGCTAGTGGGATGCTTTGGCCATTAGGGCATGTGGCAGGCAGTGAACACAGAAGGAAAACTGAGACATTTCCTTTGCTAAAAGCAACTCTCTAGGCACTGTCAGCAGGACTGAGCTTATGATGCCCAGACCAGCAAAAAGCTGATTTCATGTAATGAAAGACAACGATGTGCTGATCAGGTTTTTGACTAGACACTTCTGGCAAGTGTTTGATAATTCACCTTTAGTCCTCAAAACTGTTGTGGGCAATATATGTAATATATGTTTTGACACATCCTGTAGTAACACAGAGCCGTGCCAGTGCCATACTGAACATGCATGAAGTGCTACATTTTGGAGTACATAATGCACTTCTAAATCCCTCAGATACTTTCAAAGATCTCTCCATCATCATGACTTTAAGCTGAAGCCAGTGCACACAATCCAGATGTTGAAAGAGCAAGCCAGGATCCAGGGATCCTGTCCTGGCTCAAACAGCAAGCCTTGTGCTCAGGCTGTTTCACCTCTCCCTGCTAATGAGGTACACCAGGGTAAAAGCAGGATCATAATTTCCTGCTAGCTTACACACAGAAGCTGAAAAGCTTTAGTTCTCTGCAATAGACTGTATAATAGTCTGCATAAGGATTTTGAGGCAGGACTGACTGAAGGATGTCTCAGTTTCTCCCCAGAGAGACAGGAGTGGGTGTGTGCACACAGAACTGATGTGTGTCTACAGGAGAGGAATCTGCTCTTGCTTAAATTACATATTTATTATTAACTAATAATAAAATAATTAAATCTAGTAAAAGGCACAAAGTGACACTAAAGTTTGTCTCTGAGACTGAGCAGCTGCCACAGTTGTTTTGGAGTAGCAGCAAGCCAGGCCATCAGGGTACCCACAGCTCCTACTTGTTTCTGCTGGGACAATTTCAATAATCAGATGGAAGGAAGCTGGAGCGAACCAGAGAACTTGCCATACAGCAAGGGAAGGTGAAAGATGATGCTCAAAGACTGCAAAACTGTTGTTTGATGATGATGGAGAGACTGAAGGCTGTTTTCCTCCTTTCAGCGTGCAATTGCAGGTACCGTAGAAACAAAGAAGCATTTTGTTCACTGCAAAAAAATCCCAGCCAAGCAAACAAAACTAATTTCTACTTCCTTTAAGTTGGAAGAGAGAAACTTTTGTCTGTGTGTTAATGAGGCTGCTGTGGAGACTTGGGTCGACAGAAGAGCACAATTAATTTTTACTGAAAGTATTGGAACATCAGACACTGAAATATCAAAGCTTTGGAGATGTGTGCTGCTTGGATATTGATTTACTTGTCACCTCCATGCAGTCAGTGCAGATGAGATAGGGGTTACTCTGCAGTTAAGTGTACCACATTCCTTTTCTCCCAGCTTTGGTAGCTGGGCCCAAAAGAAGGTGCCACCTTCCCTCTTCCCATCCTAAAGGATTTCATCTCAGTTTGAATTAATCACTTCCAACATCCCTAAGTGTTCAATACCTAGGTAACTTCTTCCAGTGCCATGGCAGGGGCCAACAAACCAGGCTGCAATAAACTAGGACAGGGAAAACAGGTGTGAAGGGGAGATACTCCATTGCTTCAGAACCAGAAGCCTTTGGGAAGAGCAGAAATAAAATCAGCTTTTAGGGTTTTTCCTCAGCCTGCAGTCTTGGGGCAGATTTCACCACCTATTTTTACTCTGAACTTGAAATAAGTAAATTAGTTGGTTCTGTCATTCCCTCTCCTCACAGCAGCTTATAAAGCCTAAGTCATAGTGCTTGCAAAGCAGTCAGCAATTCCCAGAGAGAAAGTACCAATGAAAGGGCAGCAAGTAGCCTCAGCCAGTGCTGTCATGAAGCCCAAGAGTTCAGACACAGGGCAGAGGGAGCAGAAAGAGGGGAGTGATGAAGCAACCAGCCCAAAGGCCATCTTCCCGAGCCCCTTCCCCGACTGAGGGATGCTCAGCTTGCCCTGATACAGTTTAATATTCAGAAGGTCACAGTTTCAACTTTTGCCTCAGGCCTTCCAGACTCCTCGGCACAGAATTTCAAATTGCATTAGTTTGGGAGAGAGGCAAACAAAAAAAGTTAGTTTTCTCCCGGGCATTGCTTAAAATAGAAAGCAAACAAATGTCATTGCTGACATGCACAGCCCTGGAGACTGCAGTGAGATGCACAGACACAGACAGATGCCTGCGACTGGCCTCTGTGCTTGATCCAGACTACAATTCTTTAACTATCAGCCCAACATTTTCTGCATAGAAAATGTTTTTTCACATCTGATTATGGAAGATAATTAAACAGCTTTCCATTCACATGCTAGGCCATTTGGTGAACTATATGAATACTGTGGTGGTTTGCTCTCAGTTTTCCACCACTTTCTTTTCCACTGTCTCCTGTGTAATTTGTTCTGTCTGGCTGTTACAAAGCACATCCTTATGATGTCCTTTTACTCTATTCAAATCACCATCTGTTTGTTTCATTAGCAGTCTCATTTGGGGGGTGGGGTGTGTTGAGGAGGTCATTCAACATTTCAAAATTAAAAGCTTGGAACTAATATTCTTCAACTAGAAAATGATAAAGTGCTTCTCTTTGGCATTTTCCAGAAGCTTGTCTAAAAGCAACCCAGTGCCAATTTCTTGATACTTCTCCCTTTTCTTTCACCTTAACTGAGAATCACTGCTTCACTTGCAGACTAAAGACTAAATGCTTCACACAGTTCAAGGAGAGGTTGCTAAATAATCAGGCTAATACTCCACAGGTCCACTTATTTATCTGAGCACACAGCTCTCAGCAAAGAAATGTGATGCTACTGGACGATCCCAGTCCCCCCAGAAGCACCAGCTCCTTCTACCCTGCTTTCAGTGGGGTCAAATCCAGCCAGGAGTGCTCCAGGCCTACAGTTCATGGGCCAGCACATCTGATTAACGAGAGGGCTGCCACACAGCTTATCTAGAAAAATGCACAACGCCAAAACATAAGCAGGCTTAAAGAGGGAAGCGTTTGTCACCCACAGTGCCAGTGTCACATGAGAGACAAAGGATCATTTTTCATGTCTCTACCAGGGAGTGCAAGCTTGTTGGGACACGATGGCAACTCATTGATCTTGGAAAAAAATCTGAGTAATTTCTTGCTGAACCAGAGGGGGTGCAACAAATTCTGCTTCATGTCTTCATGCCCGCGTTACTCTGTAGCACAGGATGAAAAACAAGCCCTGCCAGAGAAGGCAAAGGAGACTACTGCATTGTATTTGATTATACTGCCTTCTGTTTGATTTTTGGGTGATGCAGGCTGCAGGGAGAAAAGGAAGATCAGGCAGACTAGAAACATTAAGGGTCATACAGTGATTTGTTTATTCACTGAGTCATTAACTCAGCAGTAACCATCTGAGATGTTTGATTGGTTTGGAACCTGGTTTTGAAATGTTCTTCCTTAAGTTGTGACTCCTAGACTCACCAGACTACAGCTGAAGCTATTAATTTCTCACTGGAAAAAACAAGACACTTGAAAACCACAAACACATCATAACTAATGCACTGCTCATCTCTCTGAATGCAGAGCACTGCTTACAGAGAAGTACATTACCCCTTGCATGGGCTGCTGGATGAAAATATGGCTGCACTAGGATCAGTGGTGCCTCAGATGCCAGACATGTCTCGAGTTACCAAGCCAGCAGCAGAGTGCTGCTAGGGAGAGGCTTTCCCAAACTGCCACTGCAGAAGAGGGATGCTTAGCTCCTTCTTCCCACAGGCTGCCTAAAGACAGTGAGCAGAGACTCAAGAAGTTCGTCAAGCCTCAACAGTGCAGCCAGATCTCCATGCTGGCAAGCTCTGGGACAAAAATATCAGGAATAGTTTCAGCAATAGTGTGACCAGCTGCACCAGGGCAGTGACTGTTCCCTGTACATTGGTGAGGTCAAACCTCAAGTGCTGTGTCCAGTTCTGGGCCCCCCACTGCTAGACAGATCCTCTGGCATTTTCCTAATGGTAGTGGTGAAGGGAAGCCTCCCTTAGTCTCAGGGATCCTTCACAGGTCACTGATGGTGTGAAATCAGACATTTACTTGCCAAAGAGTACAGCACAAACCTGTTTCCAGATGACAGTTCATATTCTTATACCCACTTCCCCTTCATTTCCTCCCCTTTGCCTTCAGACCTGTCACAGTCCATTTGGGAAAAATGGTCTGTGCAGCTTCTGTTTAAGGAGATACTTGGATCCCATATTGTGGTTTAAGGGCTTTCAGACAGACTTAGTCCTGGGGCTGCCACAGAGGTTCAGCTACTGTCCTCAGTCACTGTAAGAGGACTGAAGTCCAAAGCCCTTGTATTGAGCATATTTAGCAATCCAAGATCTCTCCTCACATGGATCCCAGAACCTTTGACTGCAGGTGATTGCAGAATGCCAGATCACACTGCATCCACTGAAACAAGTGCTTGTTTCTTCAAAGGAATGTGAAACCCTCGAGTGTGCCTGTGCAGGCATGTCCTGTGCACTAAAAGAGGTAATGAATAGCCCCTGGAGCTGCTGGTGCTACCAGCCCACCATGCAGCAGGATTAGCCTCTGTTTACAATGGGGTTATAAGGCTCATTACCCAGCAGCTGAAGGGAGGCTCACCCTGACACTGTTGTATTGCCCTCAGCTCTCACCTGACCTGGGATTTCACCAGGCACATGGCATATACACACACCCCAGGGGAAAAAGCCAAGAGCAGGGGCTGCCTTGATGGGATTAGCAGGCAGCAATGCTATTAGCACTCCAACTCCCTGTCTGCCTTTTCCTCCCCAGCCACAGCCTCAGCCTCTTAGGGTTTTGCATTTGGTCCTCTGTCTTGGTGTCACAGCACACCTTCCCTTTACAGCCCAGAGCAACTCAAAGCCCATCCCGCTGAGCACAGCAAGTGCTTCCCTACACTGCACCTGGCCTGTGCTGGGAACAGCTCCTCTGCTTACTTCATCAGATTAACACAAAACATGCTATCAGCACATTGGCAGGCTCTTAATATCTTTGCTGGCAGATTTTAATGGCCTCAGGTCTTCTAAGGCATTTCATTCATCTGGTGACTGTCAGGCTGCAAGAGCACCAGGGTGCTCTCCCCCCACACCCCCTTTCTCAAAGCAGAGATAAGAATGCAGCTATTTTAAAAGGAGGAGGTGAGATGAAAGCACTCACTTTAGTTAGGATGCTGCTGCCATTCCATAATTAACTTCACCTAAATTTTCAAAGGAAGGAAAAAAAAGCCATCCAAAAATCATTTTGAATCACTCTCGCCCACGTTAGCCATCTCATTCTTGATATCAGTATCAAGAAAAGAAAATGGGGACTTCTTTTATTTTTTTAATATTACCCTTCAAAGCACTATCTTGAGCTAATTTTTCAAATGCCAGCATGAAAGGCAGCCAGGTCACACTCTTCTCTCTGTAGTTCCTTGTATCTCTTTGGGCTACCTATAAACTCAGGGTCAAAATGACATTTCTCCCTCCCACCTCCTCCCACCTCCTCCCCCGTTCCATAAAGCAGAAAATGTCGGTGCCAGCCACCTGACAAAGTGTTCCTTCAGTGCCTGTAGTACCTGTGGCCCTCCCTCCACACACTGTAATTCCAGTGTGCATCTTTAAACCAGCATTATTTACAGCAAACCATTTCCAGTACACTCCCCCAGCTCCTTTCTGGAGTCCACATATTTGTTAAGCTACAACCTTCCTTTCTGGAAACCTACAGAAATACCTACTCTAGGTTAAGACCTAGCCTGGAATCTTACTCTAGAGCAAATCCTCCTCCATGTGAAGAGCTAGACAGAGTAACTGTTTCAATGAGTCTGCAGAAATAACAGGGCTAACAAATACCTAAAAGATAGAAGAAAATAAGGAATTCAAAGATTTGTTCATATTTTTTTGATCACTACATGAATTTGCACAAAAAAGAAAAAGAACTTAAAACAGTTACCTGCACATCCAGACTTACCTCTTTTTTTTTTTTCCTCCATAAATCTGCAAAAAATCTTCTGTTAAATGGAATGGATTTAAAAGATTTCAAATACATGAATTAGACAACACTATCCAGTGGTCAGGAAGCTGGATCTTGGAAGATGCAGGTTCTGTTATTCCTGAAACTCATTTTGATGTCTCTCCCTGTGTCAGCTGTCCCTACTTAAACAGTGCAAATCTTCCTCCCATCCCTGCAATGGATAAGGAAAAGAGAGTGGTTAGTTGCTTGAGAAACATGATGCAAACAAAGCAGCCAAATGACTTCCATGCAGCTTCCTGAAGGAAGCTGACAATTGGTCTGGAATGATTTTCACATATTTCAGATATCAGATACTAGAGAGACTAACTCATGCTGCCAAACCTGAAACAACCATTGGTTTTTTGGTTTTTCCTCTGAGTGCTGCACTTGCAGCTTCACAAAGGGTCTCAGTGCAGGAATTTCTAACCCTGACCTGCAGCCAGCTCCTAGACTGGCCTTGCTGATGAAGATCTGCTGCATCTCTCAGATTCACAGGTTTGCTGCCTTTTTTTTTTTCCTGTAGAAGCTCAGGTACAATTTTATTTTATGTAATTTATGTCTCAACTAGCATATCTAACATGACACCTTGCAAGTGGATATGTAAGCCAGCTCCTTTATTTCTGAAGCAAAGCACTCTCCAAATCCACTTCAGGTAATTCACTGGTTCTGCTAACTCCTCTGCTCTGCACAGATTGCCAAGGGAGAACGATAAACACAGCAACAGAGGCATGGAGAATTTTTGCTCTTGACTATGCATCATATTTGAGTAAACAGAAATTAGCAAAAGAGCAGCCAAGTATCAACCATACTTCCTTAGTCTGCAAATTCACTTATTGTGCAGCACTTAAATATTTCTTATTCAGGTAAAAGAGCTGGAGCACATAAGAACTCTCCAAAGCAGTTATATATATACATATACATTAAACAGCCAACCTTACTGTCCTCCCCTTGCCCCACACCTCTGTGAGATAGTGCTGCTTTGGATGCAGTGCTGGGCAATAAGCATTTGAAGCATTTTCTGAAATAACTCTGTCACCAACAAATGAGAAGAAAAATCTACTCTGTCAAACACAACATCATACTTCTTCATCACTGTGCCACTATGGGACCCACATCTGTCAAGGAAATAGCAGGTGTTGCAAATAAATGTAAGAGACTCAGATTCATTCCGTCAAAATGATACTGCCAGGGTGCTCCTGGAGAAGTGAGAGGTTTGGGTGAAGCTGAGCTGTTACTCCTGTTGTTCCTGCACAGGTGAAGGTTATTGTACTTTTGTGTGCTGAAAAATGACAGTGGTTTCAGTCTGAAGGGGTTACAGGCTGTGGTATCAAATAATGAGAGATGAAAGGTTTTACCTCAGGGTAACTGATAGGAATTAACCTTAGGTAAGAGACTAGGAAAAAAAAAAAGAAAAGCCACGTGTGCAGTGGCTGTTGGGAAGAATATAGGAAGTGATGGTCCCAAATCAATTCTCAGTGAATGGGGGGCTTCTACACAGTATCCAACATCAAAGCAACTGCACCTACTGAAACACTTTGTCCTCATTCCCACAGAAATGCTGAGGGTCAGATCAGCCCCAAAACTGCTCCACCTCATCTTCTCCAGCAGTCCCTGCAATAAGGCTGTAAGGAATACTATTAGGATTTTGGGGAGCAGAGAATTGTGTTTCAGTTTATCTATTCACAGTATGTTTGGCAGATAAACAGAAAAGTTAATTCCCTAGAGAGATCCATCCAGTACTTTTCCAAAGTGCTTTATGCAATATGCATACTCTCAACTTTGCTTTGAAAAGCAAAGAAGAGCTGTGAATTTCCACATGAATATGTCTTTGCTTCAATTAATAACAGCACATCATTTTGGACTACAGCTCCCCAAACAGTGAAAAGATGCTTAGCTCTCTCTCCAACAGATAAGTGAGGCTGACTGATTAACAGACTGCTTGCTTACAAACCAGCAAGAAAAGATGTTGCACTCAGAAATCACTGCTGCCTATTTAATTTTTAAGGTGTAAAAAATAGGATCTTTAAACAAATCAAAGCAGAGAGAACAAAAAAGATTAATTAGGGAGCTTAGCTGGAGACTATGGTATTTATTATCAACATTCCTCAAGCAAAGCTTTTGCTGGGTGTGACTGAATGAGTCAGCCCTGAGAGCCCAGTATTCCCTCTCCTGCAGAGAGCCCACTGTGGCAGCCTCAACAGCTCCATCTCCCTTGTGCTGCTGGTGTGAATTCTGGAGCCACAGCTATTTTGGGGCAGTTTGCCAGCACCACACAAAGATTTTCATCTGAGAATCTGAGTCAGAGTATGTGATTTAATTAATGAGGATAACAATAAAACTGGCATGCCTTTGTGAAGTTAGCAAGAGGAAAAGAATCACGGAAGTGGAATATGTCAACTTCTGTATACTTACAGAGATTCAACAATTTAGACATAACATTTGAATTAGCTCTCCTTAGACTGGGAAAATAACTTTATAATGTTGGGGTACTTCTTACAGTAATCCTTTGAGTGACAGGACTTTGTGGGTCTGGATGGTTCCCCTGGCAGTGGTGGTGCCTACACGGGGCATCTGTCAGGGTCAGAGCCCTGACTCAGGACCACAGGCAGACACGCCGCCTCCATGGAGCATCTGCACTTGAACCTGGCTCACACCCCAGCACGTGGATCCCAGACCTGGAGATAAACAGGGACATTGTGCTAGCAACACAGTGGTGGGAAGTGGCAGGCAGAAAGGGGGAGGTAGAGGCCGTTGCTGACAGCCCCTGAGCTCTGCTGGTAAATCCATACACAGCAGCCAGCTCAGAGCACAGCCTCTGCTGCAGCCTCCAGAGCTTTGCAACAAAGCAGACAAAACTGGTTCTGACACCTCATCTTTGATAGCACAAACAGGACTGCAAAATGAGAAATTATAATATTAAGAAATTTTCATTGGTATAACTATGGATCACTAGATTTTTATACACACAGGTACATGTGATTTCCAATATAATTTCATTTAAAAAATATATTTAAAACCCACAAAGAGTTAACAAAACTTAACATGGAATGTAAAAGAAATTGTAAGAAGCCTCATGTAGGAGGCTATAAAACCAGAACAACTGAGACTTTATGAGACAGGGGACATGCCCACTTGCGAACAGTATTAAAACACCAATTTTATTCAGGAATACAGAATATATTTTTAAGATTTCCAGTTTACAAAAGTTTAAGACAAGGCTGGCTCTCAACACACAACCTCTTTTAAAGCATTTAAGTAACATCTAAATTTCAAGTTGACAAAACCCCTCAAAGAAAGAAAAAAAAAGACAATTGAAGGCCACAGTCCTGTACTGGGATACATTCAGGCAGAATCCAGCACAGTATTGAAATTCTTCCTGCAGTCCATATTTTAGTCCATGGGTGTAATATAACCTTGTGTTAACAAAAAAAAAATACTGCAGATCTACTAAGAACTGCAAGAAAAGCCCTTGTTCTACAATTTTAGTTCCAGGCATTATAGGCAAAGTAGCTTCCAATAAGCAACAGTTAAAAACAGTATTTGTCATTTGATCACCACATGAAAAACACAGCATTAATTTTTTTCGTCATTTATACAATTTTAAATATTCATTAAAAATCAGAATCAGTGTCCTTCCATCCTTTTCATCGTTAATAGTTTTCCTTATCTACTAAAACCATTTGTCTTTGCTACGATGTCTAAAAGGAAAGAGCACAAGATTAACAAGCTGCAGCATTAATTAAAGTGAGAGTCATCTCTTTTCCTCCACTCAGTTTCTAAATCTATCACAAGGGCCCTATTAGCTGTATCAAAGCGAAGTCGTGTAAATAAAACTGATTTGGCTTAAAAGTAGAGGAAGAAGGAATGCAGTTATTTAAAAATTGCAACGCAGTCAGTGTTTTTGTATATGTCACTGCAGACAAGAGCCAAGAAAATTATTCACAGGCTCTCTTTTAAAAGCATCAGTGCCAGTTTTCCATTTCCAATACCAGAGAGGCAAATGGCAATTCACCTTACATGGAACTTCAGATTACCACCAAGCAGAATCACTAATGGCTTCATTTTAAATACACAGCACTCTGATTTCAGCAGAGGTTACGTTGAAGCTCCTGAATTTTATTTATTTGTTTGTATTTAAATGACCTTCCAACATGCCTTCATTTACTTCAAGTAATCATTTCTTCAAACTCTTTTGTTTAAATATATTAATAGTTGCACTGAGAACTACTCAATCCAATGGTCACCATTCAGTACAGATGTGGAAACAGAATTTGGCTCTTGAAGAGAAGTTTAATTGAATTTACTTTTGTAAGAATAAGTCTTTGAAATAACATCCATTTGTCTAAATATTAAGTAGAAAGGAAAGCTCTTGGATGACTAACATCAAACTAAAAGGTTAAGAACAATTGCAAACAATAGGATGATCAATTCCAATTTTGCCTGCTACTGAAAAGAAACCCTACCACATTTAACTTCAGCCCTACAAGCTGCAGGATTTTCAATGAAATATTTAATTTCATCAGCACATTTCCCAAAGATCCCACTGAATAATGCACCGTAATGCTGTATTAACATACTAGAAGTGATACACCATAAACAATTTCTGTGTGATTTCAGCAATTTCAAAGAAAACAGCCTAGCAAACCTGTTCTACAAACCAGAAAACTGGAGTAAGGTAAGCCACCCCAAGTTTTAGCACACCTTTTTTGAACAAAACACTGAATTGCTGTAGTCCTTAAAGTTCAGCAGTCCCCATAATGAAGAGGAAGACAAGACTTGTTGCTCTTTCTGGATCTCTAGACAATGACACATAACACCCAGAAATGCAGGTAACAGCTTTTCCAATCAACATTCAAACAGAAAGGCACAATCTCCTTTTGTGTTCTCAAAAACTAGACAATTCCTATACAAAGATAAATACACCCTTAGCTGGAAGGGAAAACATCACACCATTAAGAACATTTTTTCTTCTTTTTTGGTAAAGTCCAAATGGATTATCTTAATGCAAAAATTACATGAATATATACATCCTGAAAGAGTATCTTTTTTTTTACTATATGTATGTACATATATGACAGTGACTGACACAAGACAGAAGAAACAGGCTATATTCACTCTTTTCCTACTTCTTAGCAATGTGAGGCAACATTTTTCAAATGCCATAGGCACACAGTATTTGGGCTGCACACCCTCCAGGGTCTTAGAATACACATGGTGAAATGCAATCCCCTGTGGAAGGCTTGTTTGAGGGGTAGTGGACACAAAGATTTGGTTTCACTAATACAACTTTAGGCAACTTTAAAATAAAAAAGATACCTAATTACAATGAAACTACTGCAAACTCTTCAATGGTGTGGGGTGTGTTTTCAAGGCAAATATGAAGTTTATAAAACTATAACAGAAAACCATTAAGGTTAATACAGCATAACACAGCTCTCTTACAGAGGCCAAGCAGAACCTCATTGAAAGGCAAGAGGGACAGCAGGGTCCAGTGATCACAGGAGATGTCCCTGCACCCATCTGTACTATTAATTCATTCACATACTTGAGTCTGATCTACCTGTAAAATAAAGAATAGCTGTCTGCTCTGTGCAATGACAACAGTCTGCCTATGGCCTTGGTCAGTCAGTAATAAAGCTAAATCCTGCTTTGTGCAGGACAGCAGATTTACACTGCTCGAGTTCTCAGCAAAGATGAAATCTGAGCCACTCTTATACATTACTTTGCAAGGACCTGGGAGCATCTTCACCAATGCACTTCACCACAGGCTGCCTAAGCCTGTAATGAAAGCTGCCCTTAATCTGCTTCCAAAGCCAGCCTAGCCCATCAGCATTAGAATTCTCCAGGACTCTCCGCCATGTCCTCACACCATGTCCTCAGTCCTGGAATGACCTGTGTTTGTAAATCTATCTGGTCCCTGCCTCTTGCATATTTGGAATCTGTGGCAACAGACTCCAAAGCTGGAAATGAAAAAAAAAAAAAAAAACAAACCAAAAAAACACCAACCCAATAAGCAACACCCTAACTCCCTCCCTGAAAAATCAGGTCTATTTGTAAGAACTGAGACTGAACTTGAGTTGTTGCCTCACCTACACTCCAAATTCTTGGGTTCTGAGCATGTAACCTTTGGGCAAAAGAATCTACCTTACAAAGATGGGGAGGAAGAAAGCAGAAGGTGTGGGCAGTTAGCTTCCTTCACTTCCTTTAAAAAGCAAAGTCTATTAATGACACTATTCTTTCTTACATAGAAAGAGTGGGAAATGTGGGATAAACAAACACAAATAATTTTTCAAGGCAAATTTCCCTCCAGACAAGAGGAAGACACTGCACTGTGTTCTGTAAGTACAGCACTGCAGTGGCATTTAAATTCACAGCTTCTTCCCTCTTGCCTCTCTAAATACCTTTAACCTCAGAGGTGCTTTCACATGGTGATTCACCAAGGTGCACTGAAACACATTTGACAGGAGACCATTACAAGACTTATGAGAGAACAGACATAAATAGTTCTGCTGCAGAAGCTACAATTTCAACCAAATAAATGTGAAAAATGCAAACCCTGTGAAAACCAATGAGCTTATCAAAACCAAAACTTTGACATCAGAGTTCTTGTGGTCTAGCAGAACTAAACCCAAGTGATACGCTCTGTACATACCTACACAGGTAGGTATCCATGTCTGTTCACACACATGCTGTAGATGGGATGCCAAGCCCACACCTTTCACTGCATGACCTGCTTTCAGGTATTTTACAAATAAAGCAAACTACTAATGTAGCAAGCTACAATAAAGCTTTCTGTCCTGGGTGTTTGCCTCAAAGCAGTTTCAGTGTTGAAGCTTTTGCTGGAACAATTTGGGGGTTTGTTTTGTTGTTCAGTTGTGGGGTTTTTTTTAAAAGGGAATATATGGAGTAATGTTATGCCACACAGGAAAAGAAGCCCTGCCCTGTTGTTTTGAGATGCTTCAGTGCCTCTGTACTCAGCCTTGACATTTGACAGATAAGCCAAGCTTTGTGGTGTTGCTAAGACAACCCATGCAAATTTGGCCTAGATACTGGCATCTGGGGGAAAAAAACCTGACTTAGAGTTGCTGCATCCTCACAAGCTTAAACCTCCTTCACAGTGAGAACGTTCCAGACCACGCAGAGATGGGTCAATAGGAGATCTTCTGCAGTTTGGGCACTGTTAGGAGACTGGCATTGGGCACCAGACCTCCAAGCAGCATGAGTGCCTCTCATGTGCTCCAGTGACCACCAGTTGGCACCAGACAGTAAGAAGAAACAGCTCCCACATTGAGAGGATGGAAGGCAGTCTGAAAACAGGAGTCCTTCTGGCACAGTTCTCCTGTGCAACTTCTGTAAATATTATACACACACATATATACATTCATATACAGTAAGCAGTCCAATAAATACACCACATCAGTTCTTTTGACAAAGCACAGATGTTTCTCTTAGTTTTCTGAACCAGAACTTGCTCACAGAAATACTGTGGAGAGACGATGCGACTCTACGTTTAGCTTTCCTTGCTCTGCCTTCGATGAGCCCAAAATGCTGAATTCAAATATCAACTCAGTGTGAACTCAAAACAAGTCATCATTCAGGCACACGTCCCCCTGAAACCTATTAGCCACAGCAGATTAACCCAGACACAGTAAATGCCTTCTGGCCATCCCAACTACTGGAAAAGTTACACTTCTCTTTCAGCAGTGTGGCTGACCAGAGGATCACTCTGATCTACTGTCCTCTCCAGCAGAGTTCTGTGCCCATCCATGCTGCCATGGAAATCTCTCGTCCAGCTGTCGGATGTGCCCACAGGGCTTTCTGCCACGCGGCTGTCTGCGCTGGCCAAGCTTCCCGACCGAGAGCGGTAAGGAGGAAGGTCTGCCTGATTAGGGGATTCAGATTCAGAACAGTAAGGTGGTGGAGGAAGGTCAAACCAAGGTGGTCTGCTGTAAGACATACAACAGAGTAAGAAGTTACTGAAAACAGTGGGACAGAAGATTGTACGCAGTACTCCAATGATGAAAAAAACAAACAGCATTTCTCAGCTTTTCAGTTATGACACATATCAAGAGATCTCAGGCCTGCTCCCATTATTCAGGTAATTTCAAAATATCCACACCACCACTGGGAAGCAAGTTTTCTGGCCAAGGTGCAATATAGTAATCACAACCAACCAATTTAACAATCCACACGCTGAGTTAGATGGCTGTGAACTTCCAACAAAGCTGGCTCAAAGACAGCTGTACAAGAGGTAAAAAACTTTTCTGTTTAACATTTACTCCAGAGAAAACACTAAAAGAAGTTACATTAAGTGGTGGATTTACACCTATATATGATGATGCAAGCAGAAGAAAGCTCCAAGGAAACTTCCACTAAGTGAGAGAGATTAATGGCTTACAGTCTACAAATAAATAACAAACTGAATTCTCCACACTGACAAATCACTTTGGCTGTCATGAGATCACACGCAGAACAATTGTTAAGTAGGCACAGGCAAGATGAACACTGCATTCAGGAAGACTGTTCTGATAGCAAGCAAGTAAGAGTTGAGCAGATTGGTAACAGGCACTGGGAGCAATTAGCTCCAAAACTGCTGATGGTTTTATCAGCTCAGGTGAGAAATGATTACAATCTGGACACCTGCTCATTAGTTGTCCTTAATAATGAAAATATATCATTAGTATGAAAGTCAACATTAAGACAAGGGACCTGCAGCCAAAAGTGGTAGAGAATAGGAATTTACAATTATTCTTATATCCCACAGTTTGTACTGTAAAGACCAACAGGGTGATAGTGAACAATCTGAATTGTTGAAGTTTGTACCATATCCTTTTTAGGTACAGGGGATGTCTGCTTACAAGTTTTGTTTGGAAAGGCTTTACAGACAGAGGTTAAAATGAAGGTTAATTATCTACAAATAAAACCAGTGTCATAACCACATAACTACAAAAGCATCATATACAAGCCACACCCACACCAAACTTCAAAGCACTTTCAGCTATTTAAATTAGGAAGAGTCCTTTCCATTCCAGAGTTCTGTTTTTTTCTTCTCTTGGTAAAAGGTAAAACAGTGCAAAGTAGAAGAATGATACAGTTCTTTATAAAAGAATTGAAGAACGCTCTCACCTTTATATTATTATCATAAATGAACAGGGCTGTATTTTGTCAGTTCTATGACCTACAACTTACCTGAGGTGTTTTTTGGTGAAACTTCAAATTCAGTTTTCATATTTTGATTCCAGACTGGCACAGGTTATCACTACTAGACAAGTGATACATTCTCCTGCCATTCTTAAAATCTTACTACCAATATGTATTAAGAGACTTGAGTTTCCCTCAAATCCCTTTTAATACCAATAACAGTAAACAGACCCGAGGACCATGAATTTTTCATACACAGAATGAGCTCAGATTTACTGAAACTTGACCCTGTGCAGGTGACAGAAGCACAGCACTGGACTTCTGTCAACAGCAGCAGTAAGTGGGGAGCAGTAGTACAGGTTACCAGAGCTGCAACCAGCAGAGGGATGCTTTGGGGAGGCCACAATCAGCTCCTGTACATACCTTTGGTCGAGCACAGCCTCAGAGTAGGATGGTGGGGAGTCCAGCTCCAATGGCCTGGGGTAGGGCTGGCTGGCCATGTACTGGATGCCGTTGTTGACGTTGTAGGTGACGCTGCAGTGGTGCGGGTGGTCGAGGACCACCAGGCGGGACAGCAGCACCGGGTGCTGCAGGCGATGCACTGGCAGTGTCATCAGATTGTTGCGCTTGCGCTGGTGGTGCAGCACCAAGGCCAGGAAGGCCACCACGAGCACGAAAATGACAGAGCTGCCAATGATGGCGTAGGTAATGCTCGGGTAGTAAAGCAGCTGATTTTCAGAGGTCACGTAATCCTGGCCGCTCCCTGCTTCTGCAAGACAAAAGGAAAAGGAAGCCTGAGATTGGTTTCAATATAAAATTGATTTTGTCCTACGTTGTGTATTCTGCTAACACACTGCGTGACAAAGAAAGCTTTTCCCTTTTCCTTCAGATTGTGAAAAATGAGCTCATTAAAAGCACATGCATGCAAACTGGAGATGGTAAAGTATCCCTCAGTCCATCCTCACCCACAGTAGTGCCAGCATTTAAACTACTAGGGAGAGACAAGCTGAGATACACACTGTAGTAGGAAGCATGAGCATTATCATGGGAGTATCTCCCCCACCCATACCTAACAGTCACAGCTTTGGTTTCCAGAGGTGAGATACCCAGTTCCAAGCCATAACCACAATACTTCAGCTGCACCTGGCAAAGCTCACTAGAATCAGACATATAGAAGGCACAACATGTTTTGCTTTTTTTTTTTTACCTTACATTCCCCTGACACCATTTAAGCCCCACACCCACAAAGTCATGCAGTCATTGAGCAATGTATTTTTGGGCAGGAATTTCTCTTTCAGTGCAGCCTGTAATTCCTTATAGCCTCAAACAGGCTATTCTGACATTCATCTACCTCAAGAAAAATATGAGGCTGAGTAAAAACCAAACCAAACTAAACAAACAGAACCTCAAATCCACACAATTGTGGATGATCCATCCAAATTCTTAATTTCCTACTGCAGAAGGCTGGCACAGTTAAGTCTTGGCATGTGATTTTCCTCTCTTTTCCTTATCAAGCAAAACTGCTTTTCAGTCATTCAGAATAGCAACAGAACCACTAACATATTTCTCTAACAACAGATAATGAAATATACACTGTGCCCAGCATAACGGAAGATCTTTACTCAAGCATCCATTGTTTTCATCCAAGATGCTTTATGTATCTCTCTCAATATTTGATTTTGGTAGTTCACTTCCATGGTTAAACACCAAAGCACAATTTCCAGCTTCACTAAAAACAGCTTCTGCATTTGTCAGTAAAACAATACAACATAAAATGGCTAATCCTTTAAACATCTCCATTTTAAAGCATACTTTCATAAGAAGAGATGAGATGGGGAAAAAAGACTGTAACAGAACCAAGAAAACATGATTTCTTCATTATGAGAGTAGTGAGGCACTGGAACAGGTTGCTCAGAGAAGCTGTGGATGCCCCATCGCTAGAAGTGCTCAAGGCCAGGCTGGATGGGGCTCTGAACAACCTGGTCTAGAGAAAGGCTTCCCTGCTCCCAGCAGGGGGGCTGGAACGATAAGGTCTTTATGGTTCATTCCAACCCAAGCCATTCTGTGACTACTGATCCTGCTACCAACTATGAAAAGTACCACTCAGATAGAGCTGTTCCACTAATGATGCCACTACAACCACAGACCAAAGCTTTGCAGGACAGATGCAAGCCAGACTTTTCCTGTTACTTAGCGTAACACCTCAGGGAGGATCTTTGCTAACCTTACTTCCTTGTGCAACTGTGCTAGAGAAAGCAGAAATCACTGTTTCCAGTCAACATTGGGTCTCTGGCTCACTCAGCAAAGTGAACCAAGTCTGCATGAGGAATGTAAATGAGAACAGAAGGAAGGAAAGGAATTGACATGCATTAGTAATTTTAATTACAGCTCATCACGTATTACTCTGGCTCCTTTAATACACTCCCTAAATTCAACAGCTGAGAAATGAATTCGTGTCACGCATCGCAGACAAGGGCCAGTGCAGGGAATATAATGACAAGCAGATCATTTTATGCAAGCATCAAGAAGTTCTGCAAGGACTGACCCATGGATGAATACTACTACCTGCAGCAAGTGCAAGGAAGGTAAATCTATTATGACATCCCAGTAAAATACCATAAGACTCTCAAACAACTTGGCCCACTGGTTACAGTACATTGGCATAAGGCTGAAAACAGGATGCCTTTGCAGACCTGATGAGACCTAATTAGTTACCATGGGGTCATTCTGCAGCAGCACAGTCTCTTCTCTGTATAATCTCCATCTTACTAAAAAGAGGAGAAAAATGAGAAGTGAATTATCCATCAACTTTTTTTCCCAAGCTTTTAAAGTTATCCACCTGTTTAGGATAACATCTTCTAGGTCCTACAAGAATCAGTTCTATAAATCCAAACAAGTTAACTAGACTGCTGAAGAAAAACTGCTTTGTCAAAAGTCAGGTGGGATCTGATGACCAGCTTCAGAACAGTGTGAAACAAAACATCTCTTATCTGATTTTACAGTCCTTTTCATACAACAACTATTGACATATTTTGCAGAGATTTGGGATAACTTTGCAGCTAACACGCTGTTTTGGAGATTTGGGATTACTGTGGCTAATGAAACATTAATTTACCAGTAACTATTCCTTTTTGGGTGTTTAGATCTGTTTCTCGTATTCCCATTTAATTCATTGTCTTTCTGAAACCCAGAGCAATCCAAGGGCATGACTACAGATCTGTGTAGAGGTCTCTGAACCAGAAGCAGAGCTATTAGGGTGCTCTTTTGAAAGTGCTGTCTGGAGCAACCTTTGAACCAGCCAATGCAGCAATATTGCATGTGGGACTGGAATTAGCATCTCCATCAGTTCAGCTAATTCTAGCCCATGTGTGTCCAACATGAAGCAGCACAGAGGAGTACAGATATATCCTGTGAAGAGGAAAGAATCTGCTTCATTTGTCAAGTGCTCTTTCTTGCACCCCAGGCAGAGTTGAGGATTTGCATAGAGACACCCTCCCCACACAAAGGATCCAGCTCCCTAGACATGCATAGTCTTGATACCTGTCCAGGAACGCATTGTACCCGAGACGGAGTTCTAACCAGGAAGCTTCAGCTACCATTGAAACTAAATCTTTTTTCACCACAAAAACATTACTCTTACCTTATTGGTGGGTTTTCTGGGCCAGGAAGACATAACCTTAAGGTCCCTTAGCAATCCAGACTCACAAGTGAAGTCCATTGGCACTTCACTTTTGCCATGATATAATTTATTCCACAAAGACCAACCTGTACCTAATCTCTCTTTTCTAGCAAGGCCAGTACATCCAAGACTGCAAAAGATGAAAGTAACATTACCTGAGCCTATCAACACTGCTTGGCTTGCAGTTCTAGAGAGGTGAACTGCCCTTAATGGTCTTCCAAAGTAATGTTTGACAAGAAAATTGCTCTATGGCACAGCTAAAACAAAACATAGTAGAGAACTATGAGACAGTTTTGCATACAGGAGACTTTTGCATCAAGTTTTTGCTTTGTCTTCCTATGTACCTGATCATGTTGAAATATGTAACTTTTTAAAATTCCTTGATAACATTCTGGTTTTTTTGTAGAGCCTGGTGAATATTCACAGGTTTGGAAGGGAATGAGAGGTACTGAGCTGAGACTGCCTGATGAACCTATCCATTTGGCACTTGATGTAAAAGGAAGAAGGTGAGATAAAAAGAGCACCTGAAAACTGTCTGTAGGACATGCACGACTACTTAAGGAAACAAAATCCATGACTCTTTAGCTCTGCTCTAATAACTTGCAGCAAATGTTTACACATCACAGAAATCATTTAACTGAATTTCTTGGTAATTCAGTTATCGTCTCCCAGGAGAAGCAGGCATTATCCAGGTAGATTTTAAAAGCTCTGTCTGCTCTGCTACTAAGCGCAAATGCATGAAAAAGAGTGAGTGGGCAAACAAATTTCATCTAAATTCATGGAGCATTTACTATTTCGTGCCTTTTCTTTTCCCCTTAAGAAGATCCATTTTCTATCATGCCACATATAAACAGTTTATCAATGCCACTTACACCTATTAAACCCCAGTATCTGGGAAATGCCAAATTCACAGATTAGAGATTTTTGGAATGTAAAAAGCCTTGTGAACAATTTAGGAAAATACTGATAAAGGAAACATAGCAGGTTGTGCTTAGAGGTCTATTTTTGACTGTGAACAAATTGGGGCTGCAGCCCGGTGTTGGGCACCAAAATATTGGAATACGATCCCAATATTACCAGGTGGAACGTGCCTGGGCTCTTCTGGCCCTTGCTGCTTGGCCAGAGGTGGCAACTGTGGTGTTTTCACCTCAGAGACACCTTTGGCTGGCTGGATGTTGCAGCTGGCACTTGGAACAAGTCCAGGCAAGCAGGAACTCAGTTTTACCTCTGGTGGAAGGGCTTTAGGCAATGGTGAAGGAGAAAAGGAGACGGATTCTGCCGGAGGGTTTAATCCAGAGCTTTATTCCAGGGTCACAGATCTCTGAATCTTGTAACAGCTCCAACAGAATCCCGACCGCATGGTCGCTGTGTCTTTTAAGCCCCCGGGGAAAGGGGAGGGGAAGGGATGGGTGTGCCACCAACCAGGTAGGAGGGAGGAAGGCTCAGGGGACAAGTGACACTTGGATAACCCAATGACCCCAGGGCTGAGGGGCACCTTTTGAACTTCGTCAATCACACGATACCCTTGCTGGCGTGCCAAGATTGACAGACAGCTCTCAGCAGGATGCAAGGGGAGGGGAAGGGAGAAGGTATTGGCACACCTGGGAAAGGACTGGGATAGCTGAAACAGGATATTGCATCACACTGCAACAAAAAAAGATCTGAGAGTAACTGCATTAAGTCTGCCAGACACAGGGATGAGAGGCTATTATTTTATCTTTCACAATCCTCTGCTCAAGCCTGGCTTTTCACAGTTCATTGGAGAAAAAGCTTTTGAAATACATAATCTAAGCAGACATCTGTAGCCTTAATGAGCACGAGTCACGGTCCATCTCCAACAAAGATGCTACTGTAACAACACATTTAAATTCCAACTGGTTAAAGTGCAGAGCTGCAGCTTGGAAGGTTAAAGAACAAAAATCAAATGCAGACAGGCAGAGCCTCTGCACATTATTTACTTTTTGTGTTTGGAGTTCTTAGGGCATCCAGCTAAGTCTCTCAAAACTCTTATTAAATTTTTCATCCTTGATGATTTTATGTGCCACTAAAACAAGTCTTTCATAGATTTTTGTGCACTGAACTCTCAGAATGTTCTTTATTCTAGTGATGTTTTTCTAACTGACTTATCTTTTTTCCTATTGCCCTTCTCAGTGTTACAAACAAGATCTCTCTCAGACAACAGAGCACCTTGACCTCATGAAGCCTCCTGCTAGGTTACCACTGTTTCCCTCCTGAACAGCTTCACAGTTCCCATAGACACCAGAGACAAGGATTTGTTTTCAACTGCATTCAAAGCGTGTTTTTGCCCTGCTATGGCTTTCTCTGTTTCAGGCACAGAATAGAGATTCACTAATGGAAGTGTTACACATACTAAACAGGTCTTATCTATGGGAATTGGCCAAAGGAATACAATATGATTACATTTTTGCTTAACAGGTACTTGGTAAATGGATAAGATTTCTGGGAAGGCACCAGGATGAAGCTCCTTTCAGGTATGTCTATAAGTTATGGCTTTACAGACAGACAACAGGCACCTGCACAGACGTCGTGGCTTCAAATGGCACCAAGGTTATCTCCTGTGTTTAACTCCCTGCTAATCACAAGTGTCCCAAATGCCCACAGCCCAGAACCACAGCAAACAGAACAGCCCTTCATCCAAGAAGTTGGAGCAAAGGGTGGATCTATTCCCAGCTCTTGAAGTTTCCCATCAGGTAATTTTCTCCACCTCTGCCTGGCTAGCCCCACCTGAAAACTAGATAGTGATGTTCCCACATTCCCAGGACATTCTCCAAAGCTGTTCCATACTGACAAGAACTACATTTTCCTGAAAAGTCTAAGTGTTTCAAGTATCAGTCAAAAGTCTTAAATACCACTGGATGCTCTGTCTTTACCTATTCTTTCAGATGACTGGAAAGAAAGTCATGACCTTGCCTGCACAAACACAGCAGGACCTCTTGATATGAAGAACTTGTTAGCTGTACATATATATATATATATTTACATCACTATTATTATTAGTATAGCAACTTCAGCTCAGAGCAATGAAACAGAATTTCTCTGCATAATGCATTTTAGAGGCTCTGAGCAAAACAATGGTTATTGCTCCCAAGAATGTAAAGCTATGTGTAAGACTTGGAACTATATATAGTTATAAAAGTAGCTAGCAAGACACAGATAAACCTAAGGACAGTAGCAGTCAGCAGAATTAGAAGCAGTGCCAGCATGTCTCATTCAGTGCACCAGAATGGGTGCATTACCAGTGCCTTCCTCCCCAGACTTAAATCCTCATCCTGACCACACGCTGCAAGAGCTGTGCTTTCAAGTCTTTGCAGCTGCTCTAAATGAGCAGCTGAGTCAGCCTGAAGATCAAGAGCCTCACCTCTCACATGCCATCCTTTTTTATCTTCTGCAGGGCAGGATAATTACTCCATGCACTTCACACACACACACACACACACACAAAGAAAAGCAGCAAACTGAGCAAATAAGTGGAGAACTAAGAAATACTTAGCAGTAGTCATAGCAACCAAAGTTCTAAAATTAACTTGGCAGCAATGTAAAAACCTGCAAAGCCAAAACCTGCCATAAAGCACAGAAGCAAAAGGTCCAGGCTTGGCAGCTGGAGGGAGCCCAAGGAGGAAATTAAAGTGTTACTCAGAAGTAATTTAGGATTACTCCAGCACTGATCTATGCAGCAGTTCCTGGACACATGATAGGATAGTGGTGTACTTTGATTAAATCACAGCCACTACAAAAACCCAGCCCAAAAGAGGGGTAAAACATAAAAAGGAAGAACTTTGTCCTGTAAGTCTCCTCTTTCTGGTTTGCAAATGTAGAGTCACCATTAACAAGGCTACCATGCAATTAGTTACTATAGAGTTCTTGCAACATTTTAGGACAAGAAGATGCCACTCAGGAAGAGTCTGGGGCACTGAAAGCTTTAAGGGCTTGTGCTACTATTGGCCCCTCCAAGCACTAAATTAAACCTGCTCTGCAGAAAGAAAATCTCTAACTACACCCACCAGAAGGCTCTTGGGTAGACCAAGTTATAAAATAAATCAAGAATCTGCATCAAAGAAAGAAAAACAGTATTAATCTTCATAGCATAAACATGCTCTGGTGCTCTTGCTGAGACACATGACAACTACACACCTCCCAGGCTCTAGTGCCATTTCAAACAAGGTGCCTAAGTTGAAGATAACAGCCACTGATCCTAAAGCATAGCCTGCTCCTTCCTCCAATCTCCCAAGAGATATTCCAGTCTCACACAGTATTCTCCAACTGCATAAAAAGTCCAGGTTTGGGGTCTTTGGCTGCTGCATAATCTCTTGTGTGCCATTAGTGAGTAGTATAGGACAGTCTTGAAAGTTAAAACAATATAATATTTTAATGGAGACATTAACAGAACTATGAAATTCAACCAGAAAGACCCAAGTACACTCAGTCTCCAATATTTAAGGAGTAATGGACATACACTAAAATACAAGTTCCACCTCATCATGAAAAAGAATTCCTTTACACTGAGGGTGGCAGAGCACTGGAACAGGCTGTCCAAGGAAATTATGTCATCTCTCTCTGGAGACATTCAAGAGGTCGCTTCGAACACTAGTGATTCTTTGATTCTGTAACATCAGCTTCATCTTCACTTCTTTAACTAAAGCATACTGTTTTCTACCAAAAAAACTTGGCATTACAGGCAAATGTATGTGCAAGTGCACTGTGCTGTCTTCTGCAAAGGTTAATTGGAGCTCTGAGCCAGGAAAGAGCCTGGACATTGTATCAGCTCCCTGCCAGTGCAAAGGCATGCCCTACCTTGATTAATTTTGAAAGGTCATCAGTACAATTCTAAGCCAAAAGTATGATGGAAAACAGGTTTGGCAAAGGCCGTGGGTGGCTTTGCCTTTCCTATTCCCTAAGTGTTTAGAATCCAAGTTTCCATGACATACTCCACTAATATTCCTTGGAATCATGTGAATATCTAGGAGGCAGAAAAACCAACAAATAAAAACAAAAAGTAAACTAATTAAAATGAAAATTTGTAGATTAAATGCTTGTGTTTTTATCATCTATCAACTGTGAAAAGAAATTACACCCATTGCAAAACTGTTACCAATTTATCTTGAGTGATCTGTATGCCTGAAAAAAATTCATGTTATTTCAAGAGAATGTATGGGAAAAGCTGAATGTGGGATGCTGTGCAGGCCAGCTGAATTGCATTTTTATAGTGTTTATTCTGGAGGCTGGCAAGAAGAGACACACAGTGCTCAGCTAGAATGTGCACATTCACTTTTTCCTGGGTGCTGATTAGTGCTATGAACAGCTGGAGCATAAGAAGGATAATAAGGCTTGAAGAAATACAGTGCAGGATTTATGGAGCCTGCAGTCAGGTATACATGGCAAGAAGTACTGCTTAAATGTGATTTAAATCTATTTTAGAGTAAGTTTATAATCAGTTTATAAATTTAGTCTAATCGTTCAAGAACTGTATTTTAATGGCTCTGATTTTTGAAAAAGTATTAGTACAACATCCATGTCCTATTTTACATATTAATATTGTCAATCCTACTTATTTTCTAGAATTGTGAAGAAGACATGTTGCCAGATACACAGTACACATAGTTTCACTTGTTCAAGAAGCTACTAACAATCTAGAAACCATGAGCAGGTTGTGATCCCGAGTAAAAAAAGAAACAAATCTGCAGAAACAGAGAATACCTTCCAGGTCACCTAATCTCTTTCCATCAGCCATTCATTCATACCTACTCAATGCCCCTTCAATGGCTGCCTCCAGGATGCCACAGAAGAAACCAGCAGCAATGGCTGCCTCCAGGATGCCACAGAAGAAACCAGCAGCAAATCCACTCCAGCAAGAGCCTGCAGGCCACCCTCTGGCTCTAGGAATCAAAAGGAGATGGGAGAGGAGAGCAAGACTACAACAACTGAGCAATGTGGGTAGACACTGAGTCCAAAACAAAATTAGCTCAGTGCTTGGCTCCAACAGACAATACACCTGTGTGAAGTTACATTCTGAGATGCTTTCCCTCTTAAAATTATCCTGACTTTGCATTACATTTGTTTGACATACAAACTAATGTTTCCTTTCAGGCACAAGCTTCGTAAACTCAAGAAACTCTTGCCAAACAGTGGCCTCAGCAGCTTTACTGTCTTCAGGTTCCACCTTCAGGAAAGTCTTAAGAAACATTGTACCTGGCTGCAAACCAAATTCTAAATATTTCCTTAAATATTATATGCACATACATACAACAGGGAAAAAAAAAAACCAAAATACAACAGTAGAGAAGACAGAAACTGGCTGTGAAAGCAGCTCTTGCACTGCCCTTTTTGGCCTTCCTGATCATGAGACTCAGACTGTCAAATGCCAGAGAAAGAGAGAGGGAGGAAGAAAGAATAGAGAAGCAAATGAGGCAAAGAGAAGAAAAAGAAAAAAGCTGCATTTGAAAGCTAGTGTACACAAATGGGACACTAACAAGCATCTGGAAGGCATTAACACCAGGAAGAAGATAAACATGTGCTTTTCATCCTCTGCTAAAAATCTCACTTGATCAGAAGAGATGACACTGAAAATAGGGAGTGGGAGGGAAACATTCAAAGGCTATGGCTGCTGTGGCTCATTAGAAAATTGAAAGCTTTTCGGGGGGTCCAAAAGGCTCTGCTCTGAACCTGAAACTATTCAGTAATTACCTGAATGACAGAGAATGATTATTCAGCTTGCTGTTAGGCACATCAACCCAGCTAGATGAGATCAAAATTAAAACTTATTTTAAAATAGCAGAAATGGTCAGGATCACATGTAGTCAGGTGTCAGCAGGGAACAGTATGTTCACTGGCAGTGAAAAATACAACCCCAACAGAATCTAGCTCTAGCAAGGTGTGTGCTCAAGCAGATATCCAGCTCAGGACATCACACTTTAAAAAAAAGAGCAAAGGTGAATCAGCACTTGATGGAGAACATGAATTATCAGATGCCCACATAGACACTAACTACCAAGAAGGGATTGTTTAGGCTGAAGAAAACATTGCAGGGAAGCCTTTAATATGTTTAAATACAGAAAGTTTGAAATTGAGAATCAAAACTATGCCTGCTCTAACAATGTAAGTGCAGGGCTTTCAACACTGCAGGGAAGTGTCCCAAATTACTAATGTGAGAAATCACAGCTTTGTTTCACACATCTAATTGATTAGAGCTGTCACCTCTGCCAGTAAATAAACACTAGTAGCACCACGTGCCTCCATGCCTAGATTTCCACTTACACTGATCACTCTAATAGTTTTTCCATAGGGACTATCATTCCTGTAAGTCCTCAGGAGAGTTTCTCAAAGTTTTTCTGATGAATACAAAAAAAATCCTATCAATTTAAAGTGTGTACATTCCAGGTTGAATTTGAACCACTGACCTCCAAAGGGAAGGCACCACAGTAACTTACTACCTACATGGGTAGCTCTGGTGTGAGGCGCAACTTGGAAAGTGGCAAGGAGAATGCAGCACTGGAACAGATCCCCTTGAGCTAGCAATGGTCTAGCTGTGCCTTGGATATACCCTGAGACCTCTGACAGTTCTGAATGCATACACTGGCCTGCAGTCAGAAATAACAACACTTTCAACCCTGACAATCAAATAACCCAAAACACCTCACAGAACCTAAATTTGGGTTATTTCTCCTGGTGAGCTGACAAATCTGTTTCACCAAACCTGTCTTCAGATACATAGAAAAAAGACAAAAAACACCTTCTAACAATGAGGATGGCAGCCCTCTTGTAAGGAGCTTTATATCACTTGTTACATGATCCCATTATTCTCCCAAGTTCAGTAGGAGTTCATACTTCATTGACAAATCAATAAATTCTGTAAGCCTTAGAAGCTAACCATGCATTCAGAATGGAAGGAGGAGCTCACCCCCTCCTTTAGAGTGCAGAGGACACTTGGACACCTTTACCCTGTGAATGGACTTACTGTAACATTTCAGACAGTAAATCAAGATATTACAGTACCTGGGACTTGATCCAGAACCTTTTTTTTTGAAATATGCATTATAAAAATTTTGGTCTCACTTCAGCAAGTTTTCATATAAATAAATTAAGCAAAAAAATATCTTTAATTACAGAACGGAGAAAATTGCTGCACTTGATGAAAGGCTGTTTATTCAGCACTGACAAATGCAGCCTAATGAATGTGAGAGTGCCAGCTTTTATTCTTGCTGAAGATGTAGTCTTCTTTTTGTTTCCAGAGAGATTGTGGAAACATTTATTTTTCCTTTGACCCTGGCTGACTGACTAAACTAGTCATACTGAATTGTGCAATTCTTGATATGAAAAGCATGTGTACAATGCAAGAAAGAAAAATGTATTTTAAAATTTGTATTAAGAGGCAAGAATCATAATTATTAATCACTATGTCAAGATAATTACTGTATGCAAGGGCAAATGAAGAGATTTTTGGTGGCATACTTATAGTTCTCGTTCTGCCTAAGAAGACTGGAGGCAAATAATAATGATTAGTACAGCTTAGCATAGTTTAAAAGGCACTGAATTAGCTAATGTGTCACATGAGAATGAACCTTTATTGACAGAAACTTCAGCTAATGCATAGCAGTGGTAAAGAAGGTTAATAAAAAACTGGCTTATCACAAGGAAAGGATATTAACTGCATTATGGCATGATTCTGCAAAACCCCAATGAAACCATGTTTGAACACTGGCAGCCTATTTTGGCCAGCTTACTTGAAGACAGAATTAGGTTGATGGAGAGTGCAGCCTGAGAAACAAAGATGATGAATGGGGGAAACAGGGCTTAAATATCAAGAGAGAAAAAAGCATGCTTTATTTAGTATCGAGCAAATATTATTAAGAGGAGATATGACTGAAGTATTTATAATAGCCACTGGTTATAAAAAATAAGCTCAGTGAGTAATTCTTAGATTATTGGGCAGATCAGAACTAAAGGTGAACGAGGGTAAAAGGGAAAAGATGCATGACAAATTTAATGAAATACTTTTCAGGACGAAGAGAAAATAGGTAAAATGATGCTTCATGACTAAATTTAAACAAAAGCTGGGGGACTGTGTGGGCTGGGTAAAAGCTTCTAGGGAGCATAATTTGTAATAGTTGAGACATGTTTCCATTTACACACACACAAGCATCTGCTGCAATTTTAAAAATAATTCTTAACAAAGGTTAAGAGTTTAGCTAATTTGAAAGAGGAAGAAACAAAACCATTTACTACTACTCCTTTATAGTATAGATACAAATGGCCAACTATAGTATTTTTTAGCACTATACCTTTAAGTATTTAAAGACAAATCACATAAATGTTACAGTAATACAACAAGATAGGTAAACCTATTCCATACCTAAAAAGCAAGACTTAAATTAATAAAACAATTCACTTCAAGTTGCAGAGCTAAAGATTGTCAGCCAGGATCAGAAAATGAGAATTCTCAGCTTCCATCAGCCATACCCTGCTCTCCACACACACAGAGACTTTAATGAATTATTTACTTTTTCTTTACTATCAAAGAGGAGGCAGCTTTATTGCTTTACTCTTAAGGTGCACTTAATTATCCTTGAGCAACCCAGTCCTGTCCTCCCCAGCACTCTCTGGTATTTTAACAAGCTGTCTATATACAGTGTTCACACGTTAAAGATGGAGGCTGATTTAATATGCCTACGTCTCAGCTTAAAAACTTGTTTAAACTCAAGTTAGGAAAGAAAATTAAAATAGAAAAAAAAAAGACCAACACACTGGATTCTAGTCTAAGTGGAACAAATCAAGTATCTAAAAAATACTGAATAAAAATGCATAACAAACCACAGACACACACTGGTCTGCATGACTCCTGGCTCCCTTTACAAACCAGCTTTTATTTTTCAGCTGATTTTGTAGCTGTAGATAAGCACTCCATAAACAAAGACCTCTGGATGCTGAAGGCCTGACTGATCATAACATAACTATTTAGCAGTCACTCTTACCTGTGCTTGATGGTTCCTCTGCATCATGCTCACCTGTGCAATTCTACATGCTTCTCTTTGAACTTTTTAAATACATAAACAACAAATTGTGCAATTTGCTTTCATCAGGCTTTTCACAAAAGTTTCAAGAGCTGTAAAATTGGAACATAGTGATTACCTGTAATTCATAAAGTGACAGATGACCTGGGAGACCTCTACCTAGGAAAAATAAAACCTAAAATGCAATTTTCACACACTGGGGTGTAACTATCCTGCCTTGGGAGTGTCACTGCAGTTTTGAAGGGATTAAAACAAAGAGCAGTCTCCATAACTAAGCCAGCTAAAAGTTTAATTAAATACAATTGCTTGCTGTGCTTCCCTTCCCCAAACAGCCTCATACATATTTATCACTGTAATTACAGCAGTAAAAACCTCCACAACTAATTATGCCATGCTTCTCATCTTCTGTATGCCTGGAATTTTTTACATAATTACTACTGAAATTAATTGCAAGTTAGTTAATTTTGCACTTTGTCCTTTCAAGCTTAATTGAAAATTAAAATTTTTCAAACCAGTCATTCTTGAAAGCATGGTGCTTTTACCTCAGATGGTGCCATAACCAAAATGCTATTTTAATGGCTTTTAGTAATACAGCATAGGGGAGTAGTGTAAATGTTATCATTTAAAATAAGAGAGCGTTGCTCTAATGCATATGTACCATATGCTTGGTAGTGCTACACTTTCCATAGAATGTTCAGCCTGTCCAGTGGCCCTTGGCCTCTGGTGCAGTGCATTAGCATGTCATCCCTTGAGGCAGAGACTGCTATCAGCCACAGTTAGCTTAGATCCAGCTCAAACCTGGAATTTCATCTGACTATGGTTTAAGCATTGTGCTAATATTTTAAGGGTGACTATTGATTTTGGATGTCCAGTTCTACAACTGATTTTGAAAAAGTAATGAACATTTCCTCCCTTAAGAGGTATGGGAAGAGGGGAAGAGCCAATATTTGACTTGGTCTAGAAAAATAATTGCCCAAAAAGTTTTGACTTAGCCCAGGCAGCACACAGTGTCCTCATATTCTAGGGTAGTCTCTGCAGTTAATTGTGATTTATTGATTTGGGAGTGCCTTTAATGAAGGACAACACAAAATCTTCCTATCAACTAAGGAAGCATCTAAATGCCATGCTGTGACAACAGACAGAAGATGCAGAACCCCTGGATGGGGATCCCAGCAATTTCCAAAACACAACTGGCACTCAAAGAGGACCAGTGACACATCTCAGCAAACCAGAGGACATTCAAGGGCTCACACCATATAGTCCCATGTAACTTAATCCACTATTTTTATTATTTCACTATTATTTTCATTTAAACCTATGTCCTTAGGATCTTATAATAGTGGCAATATTAGTGGGTTTTGCCCACTCAAATAATTCATTATTGTTTTAAACAAAACAAAGTCTTTATTTCAAACATCTTTTCAATCTTAACTTCAAAGCTTCAATCTTGCTGTGTTTATTTTTTTCCATTTGTCAAGAAATCTTGCAAATTTCTAATCAGATAGAAGACTTTCAAAAGCCCAAGAGAACTTTGCTAGGAGAGCACTTGTTCCTCACCCCTTCACCATAAGTCTCCATAAGCCAGTGACTCAATGGGTAATTTTTCTCTTACAATCTTTTGTTTTCAATTTCTGTAGAATCTTTCAATTCTGTAGAAATATTTAAATTTCTGTAGATTAGTTGAATATCTTGTTGCAACAAAAATCAGGATGGTTGGGGAGTAATTAAAAAGGTAATAAGAAAAATCATTGAAAGTCAAGAGCCCAAGAATGCCAAGAAAGCTCTTTCAGCAAGTGTCAAAGACCTATGACAAGTGATCGCTTACCAGTAAATGAATACAGTATTTGTTCTGTCCCAGTAGACTAAGAGCTGCCAGTGAGTAGCTGTGAACCTGTGAGCCACATGTGTATTATTAGCTAGGAGGTTCTGAGCAAACTAGACTGGTAGAGTGTCAAAAAGCAATGATTTCTGTTTTACAGATAATTTGCAATTCAATGAGGAAAAAATCCCTACTTGTTTACTATGTCCAGTTTAAAAGTTGAAGCAAAACACGAATTCACTTGTGCGCTTTCATAGACTGACTATAGCTCAATACTTCTACCCACATAAAACTGCAAAGCTTTTTGTAAACCAGTCTCACATTTTCTTAACCAAAGAAACTTCACTTCTGGTAGCAAGTGTTACATAGATGTATATACAAAAATACAATGAATGATTTGGTGTGAAATTCATGATTTTTTTTGTACTCTGCAGCTTTATCTGATGAAAGTCTTCTATGCTCTTATTTGAACCTCAGAAAACACGGTTCAAAAATTTCATGCTAGTTCAGATATTCTAAGGATTTCTCAGTGCATACCTCCATACTACACTAAAAAGCATTTTTAAAACCTAAAAAGAACAAGGAAAAAAAAAAGATTCTGTCAGTGTTACAAATGTTGACAGTCATTTATTTCAACTACCCCACCACAATATTTCTGCTTTAATTAAACATTAAATCAGTCAAGTAGGCATGCAGATTTAATTACTGCTGTGGTTTAAAATGAGCTTATTTTCCCTTGAAGCCAGTGAAGGTTAGCAGGATGACCTCAGTATAATGGAAAATACTCAGTCTGGCAGGATGCTGGACACAAATTTGTCCCTTATGGCACAGTTTAAATATCATTCTCAGTAATACAATGCTCACAAAGAAGTACTGGTTTTACAAGTTTAATCCAAACATACCTGAGGGTCTATGGCAACTGAATATTTGATGGAAATAAATCAACCTCTTTTAGGGAAACAGCCTATTCAGCATTAACTTTGTCAGCTCAGTAAGAGTGGACCTGATGCAGAAGTCCCAAGACTTCTTCATGTTTCATTGATACTTTTCTCCTCTGAGTCATCACTGTGACCATTTCAGCCATCTGGGTGCGGGAGTCAGGGTCAGATCACTTCAAGTGAAATAGTCAGAGCTTTCTTGGGGACAATGGGTGGTACAGGAAAGGGGAAAGAAAAGAGGAGTCTTTCAGGCCACATGGTATCAGTTCACAGCAGTTTCCATCAGACATGACAGTGAGGATTGTCACCTTGAGCAGAGTCTTGTCCTGTTCATACCAGGGGATTGAAAGAGGCCAAGAGCACACCCACCACAATGATGGTAAGAAGTTCTGTTCTCTCCTGAGTTATGTCCTACAGGGACTTCTGGGAAGCTGTCAGCAATCTGAAACCCACCCACTGATTTCCAGACCTCTGCGAAGGACAATTTGTGTACATCTTCATCCTTTTCCTGTATTAAGATTTTTGACCAAGAATCCCAAAGGCTCTATGTCAGATGCAGACAGTGATTCTGGTTCTGGGCAAAACCCAAGCAATGAGGGCAATTACCTGCTTAGTGACAGATCTGAGTAGTTGAAAACAGCGCAAAGTTGTTTAGTAGGAAGCAACTACAGACGTCTGTATTTATTAAAAAACCTAAGTATGCAGTGAAAAGCAACTGGCAGCTGAGAAGGTAGTTAGTAATAGAGTCCTCTTGCATTTAAAAATTGCAGATGTTCCTGAGTATCTTTGCAACCCTACTCTAATACTCTGTCTAGACAAAAACACCATAGAATGTATAACATATGACACTTTCTATATCCTCTGTGGGGATTCAGCAATAAATCAAGTTTTCAGACTCAGAAAAATTGCATTCTTTTGAAAGTGACTTGCCAAATTTCAGTAAAGGAAAGGTTTTCTGCCCTTGGGAATAAACCCATGATGCTTTAAAGGATGAGTACCAAGAGATCACATCCAGGAAAATAACTGAACCAGTTTTGAAGTAATAGAACCTGTAGAGATCAAGGAGAAAACAATGACATTCTATGCTGCACACCCTCTTTTTAATGCTGCATCTTACACAAACACTCCAAACTTGACACTCATTGCACAGAACAAATATTATGCATGTTCCTCATTGCATGCTAATTCTGTAACAGAGCTGCAGCATTATGACATTCAACACAAAATCAGTATTCTTCCATTCTCCTTCTTCACTAGCATCTGATAACAAAGGCAACTGGGGCTGTGCGATTCTTTAATCTCCCCAAGTTACTGAACCTACCTTCTAGGTTGTGGCCTAACAATTACAGAGCTCACCCAGGAAACACCAAGTCTCATCTCTTCTGCAAGGACTGCTTATGCTTTCCTGTACAGTGCAATATATAAGTACATGAACCCTACTTATGGAGAATGGAACACAGAGCTGCCTCCTCCCACACCTCTTCTGGATCATCCTCCCTCTTTCTCTTCCTTACCCACCCAAGGACTCTCAAATTCTCTCCTACAAAGCAATAAAATGTCATAAAAAGTGTTTCCACCCATATACCCTGAAGCTGTAGAGTTCAAGGTTCTCTCTTAAGGTGTTTTGCTCATAAACATTTTAGGATGAGGGCAGCAAGGTGTTCCATTCTCCAACAAAGATTTAACTAACCCTGATAGAGGATGAAAGGGAACATCAGCTTATCCTGGGTATTTCTGAGGTAAGTGAATGCAAGTGTTACATTTCTGGTGGAAATTAATCCTGTTTGTGCATGTGAGTCCTCCACCTTGGGAGTCTTTGATAAATGAACTCCAGCTGAGACCATCTCAGTCAGATACATGAGTGATACCAAAGCCAAACTGCTTTGCTCCACCCAAATGGAAGCAGGTACAGAACACTTCAGCTGCATTAATCTAGGTCCCTCTTTGGACTAACAGCTTGCTATACAGTGGCACAGATCTTTCAAAACCACGTCCTTCTTATTCTGTCATCTCCACCATTATCATCAGCATATTGTAGAAAGATTAGCAACAAGCTTTCTTTCTGACTATGTCTTTGGCATAGTTTCTTTATTGAAACTCTAATGAAACTAATTCATTTGCTCACTAGTTGCTTGTTGTTCCGCTGCTAACAGGATATACAGCAGTTCACTCAATGAACTGTACATCCTTATTTAACAATCCTTTATACTGCACTGTTTTTACATAAGGGACCAAGTGAAAAATCTGCTGCATTACATCATACAAGGCAAACACTTCTTAAACAACGAAAATTTGCTTTCATCTGAAGCCCACAGACCAAATTCATTGGTTCTATTTACTTATACTTGGTGAATGCATGCCACAAAGCATAAGTATTTGCATGGCAATACATGGTGTGTGATAAACATCTTAAATACTTTATGCAAATTCCTTCTTTTCCAGCACAGGAAAGCTCCTATCCATCCTACACCTGAATTTTTGACACTTCAAGGGGTGACTTAAATAAACCCTAACTCAGAATGAATTGTATGGAAATAGCCCAAGGTTCTGACTTTCTCCTGTAACTAATGACACCCTTATAGAGCACATAGTACATGCTCCTAACTATTTTTCTTGATACCCTATAGTAAACCAGGTATCCTGGAATTTTCCTTTCACCCCTCCACTCTGACAAACTCCTGATCATTAAAATATCCGAAAAAGATGCAAGCAAGTGCTTTCATCTGTCTAGAAGAATATTTTGAGCTAGGCTGAAAATCAAGAAACAGAAGATACAGACCTCCACTTTTCAAGCCACAACATGTCCATGGATGAAGTCTGTTGTTCATTACCAAAAGCTTTTTGGCAGGAAGAAGACATGCCAGGAACCTGTTCTCCAGTAATATATGTACGTGTATATGAAAAAGAACACATCTGTTAAGACTGCATTAATGTTCACTTTTGATTGCTCTGGACACACAGTTAAAAGTTAACCTGCACTGTGGACTGAAAAAAAACCCAAACTTTCTACCCCTTCTAGTTAATACAGATGCTTTCTCCTCAGGAAGAAAAACACATTTTTCTGTAGCACCCAGAATTGTGAGTGCAGGTTTGCTGTTCTGCCTTGTGGTTATACTGTGCATTTAAATCATACACCATTTAAGATAAAATAATATAAAGTTTATGATCCTGTCAGTTTTTAAAAGCTAATGATATGTGCTACTTAAAGCAAACTGCAAGCCCAGTGGGAGGCATGATAATTAATACAGTTTGTTCAAAGAAAAACAAATGCAATTCCCCCTCATCTGTCAGCCAGCTGCACTGCAACCTGAATGCAAGGAACATGGAACAATAAAGCAAGAGTGTGAGAAAATCAGACAGAATTGGGGCTCAACAAAAACCAGTAAGACTATAAGCCAACTGCATCAATATCAGGCAGAAAGATTTGAGTTTGTAACATCTATTTAATAAACATAAAATTTCACCATCTGTTCTGATTTCAGGTTTATCTTTCCTAGCAGAGATTACAAGGCAATTTTGAAATGCTCCCTCCTAAGGAGAGCTCTTCAATTGTAATTATAAATTATGAGAATTTGCAAATTCAGGCACAGAGAAAAAGCACCATAGAAAACAGGGGAAAGAACAAAGGAAAGTTTGCACAGCAGAATAGGCCATAGGAATTTCTCTCCAGTCCCTGAAATCTCAGCCACACCAATCAGTGGGTCCCATTAGCCACTAATCTGATATTGATTTTAATCTCATTTGCACCAGATTAATTGCTACAATACCAGATGACTTACTACTCATTTAAAATGGAGTATGTTATACTCAGATTAGGTCCTTAACAGTTTGACAATCTTAATGTTGATTCCCTCACGGCATCTAGTCTTGCAGAATTCCTCTCAGGACATCTATAAAGCCATTATTTCAATTTATTTTTTTTTAACACCACCACCACCAAAATTTCAAGACTGGCTGTCAAGAACTCACAACAAATTTGATCAGTACTTGCTAACATCTTCATGCTCCAATATTAGTATGGTACTTCCAAGCACTTGCTGAGGCTTGAAACAACAGAGACATTTTAGTTTTCGCACTGACGCAAATGTAAATTTTTTAATGTGCTGTGCTGCTAAAGTTAGACAGCCTTCATCTGAGTGAGAAACCAGTCCTGTGGACTGCAGGTTAGCCAACAGCTTCCAGGCAGGACATGTGAACAGGTATCCTTGGTAGAAATCTACCTAGAGAATGGCAGGGACACAGCCTCCTCCTCTCCTGCTGAGCCCAAGTGATCCCAGAGCTGTCAGCTGAATATTTAAGTTGAGGTGCACATAAATGTATGGCTGAGTTTAAAGTACCATGTCAGTACCAATGTATTGCTGGGCATGTCTTCACACACATAAACCTGCACAGCTTTATTTTCCTTCATCACCTGGCTTCATTTACAGCCAACAGCTGTTTCTATCTTTAAATTATCAATACTTCATTTTATAAGATGAGGAAAATAGTCAGCCAGGTCTTCTCTACACTATTATAAAATTCACCTGGCCTGTGAGAGGAGTAACACCAAGAATCTTCCTCTTAGCACATTTCCCCTTAAAGCACAAGGTATGCATTTCTTTTTTTGTGTTAAAAGGAAATGGGTGGATAATGACATACACTGCAGATCTACTTAGAAAGAAAATTACTCAAAATTTGGCATTCAGGAAGCTTTAAATAAATTAATTTTTTCTTGCACTGTTTTTTCTCCTTCCTTTCTCCCACACCTCCACAGATGTGAAAAAAGTCAAAATCTTTTTTATACAAGTCCCAATATTTATCTTGGTACAAAAGCTGTAATAATATACTCTTTTTCAAGCAAAAGGGACAATTCTGAGACCACACAACCCAGAGGAACTCAGGACAGCATCCCTCAGCACCCAACTAGGAAAGTGAAAATCCACTGTCACCACCAGCATCTGATCTCCTCCTCAGAGCTGATTACTGCATTGCTCTAATTTTTGCTTAGCTCAGTATTATATAGCTGTGCATACGATACATGCATCATACTTGATAGGAAAATAGAAAACTGTTTTATTGCTCATTGACTACTATAAATGTTAATAACTGCTCCACAGCCTCTATTCTTGCTGCTTTCATACTCTTTACGGGAACGATGTTTTTGCCTCACACAACATACCGACCCCATTCGCTGGATTTTCAGCTTGACTGGTCATTTCTTTGAACTGGTGATTTAAAGTGGTAGACACTGTATTTCTACCACATTTATTTGTGACAGAATTAATGTTATCTTTTAAATTTGTGTAACCTGAGGACTGTTGCACTTAGCTATGCAGAGACACTGAACAGAAGCAGCTGTATGAGCAGCACTGAACACAGAATTCACATCAATGAACTGCATAACATACATAATATTTTACATGATGTAGAGTTTATATTAAGTCTTTTCAGTACGTACAGAATCATGTAAAATTCAGAATTGTCTTCACAATGGTAAATGGGTTTAAATTTTAATGGGTTAGAAGTTTCCTTTCAGACTCCACTTCCGAAGATGCCAAAACAAAACAGTGTCTTCTCAGATATTGATTATAAGCAATTAACAAACAAGAGCTGCTCTTTGCTGAGTTGAGGGGGCACGGGAGTGTGCCAGGTTTGGATTGCCAATAAATCAAGAAGCAATGAGTTTCCTTTCCCTAGCACCTCCACAGCACTTGTGTCATCCCCCAAACTCCATGGGGCTTGTATGTTGTAACTCAGGGGAACAGAGGCTGCCATATACACTGACTGTGTCAGCGTGATCATTATGAAGATGCCAACAAAGAAATTACTTTCCAAGTAAAAAGCCTCAATAGAACACCAGATGTTTCTTCCTGTGGTTAATTAGCAAAACTTCTCCCCCACCTCTGCCTTCCCTGTTCTCATGTTTATTTCATCTTTTGGCCTTCATCACTGATTTGCAACAAAAATTCCTCCTTCTCTATTTCCAAGAAGAGCAGATCTGAATGAGCATAGACTTATCTTTTGAGGAAGCACACCCTGGAAACACTTTTAATTGCACTGTTTTAGTGAGAAAATATTAACCTCTTCCTGATAATTAGTGGATTTAATTAATAAGGACAGTCTTTCAAAAGAACTAAAATCTGACTTTCTAATGCACACCAAGCTTAATGAAAAGAAAACCTACATAAAATCAGAAGCAGGGATAACATATCTAGAGTCATTAAAATTATATGTCAAGACTACAAAAAGAAAAAGGCTATCCAAGAGACAAAAATTACCTGTGTAAGCAAAAAAAACCCCACCCAATAAAAAGCCCCAAAACAAAACAGATAGAGACAAAAATTATAAACTTTGATTCATCATTATTTACTCACACAGACAAAGCAAAAGAGTGACTTAATCGTATTCTGATGTTCTGATACTTCCATTTAATCACTGGACTGATTTCAAATGGAAATGTAAATATATGAAAAGAGATAAAAACATCTGGTAGATTTAGAGGCCAGAGTAAGTATTTTGAGATCATAATGTGAATACTTATTTTGCAAATATCCTCTTGTGACCATATTATTTTTTATACAACTCTAAAGTGTTCTTATAAGAATTCCTAGGTGAAATGGATCTTCAGTATTAGACTCTTCTTGCTGCTCAAGAGGATTAACAAGGCATAAAAGAGTCACGCTAGAAAACAAAGACTAATGCCTACAATCAGACTCTATTGATCAGAAGGGGAACTATATTTTTTCTGTTGCCCTTCAAATTGCTGATTGATACAAGTATGTTCCACAAACTGAAAAATGCCCATTTCACCCATGCAGAAGCCACACAGCAGTTCTGTGTGTCAGCATAACGAAGTACTAAAAGCTTTTTTGGGAAACTCCACATACAGGAGCACCTCTTTGCTAGAAGTGAAATAATCTACTGGGAGAAACATGATTTGAATTGAACTGCAAACATACAGCAGCATCCAATCAAGATCACCCCCTCTCCAAAACACCTTGTCGGAGATGCCCTGGGGAACATCACGAATTAACTCCTAACATTTCCAAGGGCATGTCCAAAAGAGAAATGGACTCACAACTTCTTCCTGAACAATGTCATCAAGTGAACTTGTGGCAGTATGTTTCTGTCCTGCTGGATATAAGAGACAAGATACTAATGCTTACTGTTTTTTTAATGTCTTTTTACAAGGGCACGTAGTGACAGGACAAAGGGGGTGGCTCTAAACTGAGAGCAGATTCAGATTATGTATTAGGTAGAAATTCTTTACAGTGAGGGAGGTGAGGCACTGGAAGAAGCTGTCCAGAGAAGTCATGGATGCACCATCCTGTTCAAGGCTAGGCTGGGTGAGGCTCTGAGCAAACTGATCCAGTAGGAAGTGTCCCTGCCCCTGGCAGAGAGCTTGGAACTAGATGATCGTTGAAGTCCCAACCCAAACAGGTGTTAATGATTCCATGATTAGGTAAGCAATCAACAAATAGTTTACATAAATCTCTAACTATACCCTTTGAAGATAAAGGAAGTGCAACTGCTAACTTAAAAGTTGGGGGAAAAATTATCTCAACAGAAACTTGCTGTAAGTCACATAGTAGGATCACAGATGATCAAGGAATTAAATTTATTCTCTCAATTCTTTGATTAGATGGCTCAAATGTCAAGGATGCCTTATTTAATCTTTATGATCTCTAGTGATGATTACAGTGTGCCAGGAAACCTTTAGAGAGATCATTCCTATATTTCTCCTCTAGCTAAAAGCAGAGTAGGAATAGAAAGTATTTTTAAAAATAAAAACTATATATTTCTTGATTTGCAAAACCAGTTGCTAACAATGCAGATCCTTTTAGTAACACTGACAGGGATCAAGAGCAAGGAATACCTTCACATTTCAGCAAGTAAGCACTCTGAATCGCAATGTCAAATGCGTGACTAAACGTCAGACTCCCTCCAGCAGCTCTCTTCCTTCTCTGGAGGATGCATTCAAAAAGATAAGCTCCACAAATATACCTAGAAAATCTTTCTTCCCTAGGAAAATACTCTGTATAGAGGAATCATTAGAATCATTACAATATCAATAAAACAGCAGATTAAGACCACAAGACTTATCAGCAATACCCTGCTCCTGAGTCTGTCAATGCAGCCATGGCTACACCAGCACAAGCAGCTGGGATGTTCCCATTTACTCTGCAATTGGTCTGAAGTACAAACAACAATAAATTCTGGAACCACAGTGGACAGGGAAAATTCAGCGTAAAGAAATGACATTAAAACATCCTTCTTTACATCTCTGAAGATTAAGACAGCTCCTGCTTTTAGGTGAAATCTATTCAGCATAGGATGGCAGTAAATGAAGCATGCAATGAGTATCTACTCACAGATGGAGCTTCAATACCTTTCCTAGATTAGTGACATTCTGCTGAGCCACTGCATCCCCAGCACAAGTCTGCAGTCTGAAATCAAAAATACCTGGGCCATAATGCAAAGTGCTACTTTGGGTTAAGAAATTTAAAAACAAGTGCCTGCATCTGAAAACATTGTGCTGGATAGACATCACCAGTCTTTCTTCAGCTGACCTAAACTCAATGCTGCGGTTAACAACAAAAATATGGCCAAATCTGTACCTCTGACTGACAGAACAGCAAACATTCCCAGGATTAACAATTCTGGAACCATGGTCTCGAACCGATCCTATCCTCTGACACAAGGCACTTGGAAGCAAGACAGTATTGATCATCAATACCTTATCCATGAGCATACATTTTAATTCTTTGGGGTAGAAAAATAGGGTGTTTGTATGAATGCTTTAGATTTGTTCATTTTTACAGTTACTGGCCACTTTTAGAAATTCTACTATAGTTCAGAGGCAATATTATTCCCATGGATCAGGGAACAAAAGTAATTGAGAGCAGAAAAACAGAGTCACAAGGTTGGCATAGACAGTTATAACAAAGAAGGCAAATAATTTATAGTATGAAAGGGTGCAAACACAAAAAGCTTAATGTTAACCTGATGTGATGCCAAAAAAATAAAACAGACTGAAAAGAAAATATTTGACAGTACATTCTCTGGATCATTAACAATGTCTAAAAATATCCTTGGTCAGCAGCTTTCCTTGACACAAGCAATCTGTTCAGAAAGGCAAGTCAGCCTCCCACTAAATCCTGATCAATAAAAAAATCCACAGGATACAGTAACATCTTCTCTTGGCAAGTTAAATAACCAGTGCTTTGAACATCTGACTAAGCATGGTAGTGAGGGAACTAACAATTAAAGCAGCAGAAAGCTGAGGAGGCACATGAGGGAGAAGTGCAGAGGACAGAAACTGGAAATACCAGTGTTCAAGCTGCACATGAAAATGCCACTCATAAGCACTTGATTTACACAGCTGATCTGAAAACTCATGTAAATAAATATTTCCTTTGGAAAAAATATCTACTTGGCATACAAGAATCAATCACATGATTACATGTTAATAGACAGAAACAGAATGCTCTGAATGCATTTAATTATAGTAATGGGAACCAGAAGGAAAACATTACCCACTGGAGTGACAGAGGCTATGGCAAGCTATTCTGATAGAAAATCAAACATGTTATTCCAGAGTTTTCTATGTGTAGCCCAGAGAAAAATGATCTTCCTTTTGCTCTAACAATTTTAAACACAAATACTCAGCCCTTACATGACACCATTAACAGCAAAACAGATTTACTAAAATATAACTAGCATAACCCTGGCATGGCACAATTATTTGAAAGGCTGATAATCCCTGCAGAGTGACTGTAACACACCAGAAAAGCTCAGCCACAACACAACCTAGAGCTGACTTCTTTATCTGTGCCACAGAGGCACAGCAGCTCTTGAAACAGGCACAAACTTAGCAATAGCTCAAGACATTTCACTCATCCTTGACAGAGGCAATGTAGCTGTCAACACAGGAAATTATACACAACTCTGACATTCAAGTGTGAAGTTTCTAATTTTAAAGGTTCATCTTGAAAATGGTCTAGCTCAATTTTTACACAGGAAGGTGTCTGAAGTGGCCTATTTTCAAGTCATAAAAATGTGATGAAACAGGAATATCCACAGCAAAATATCTGGGGCAAAATATGGGAACCACGCCAACATTATTTCAGCTTTCAAATCAATCTCTGTATTGGACAAGGACAAACCAAAAGCTTTGACTGTTAAAGCCCATAGTGATGAGTTGAATATTCATGAACCAGATCATGGAAAATGAGCCCACCAGCAGCAGAGATGCTCTGGATCTGCTGCTCTCTGGAAGCCAAGACCACGCTCTTGCAGAAGGTGGCAGATTCCACCACTAAACATTCACACTGCAGCTCAGGAGCCTCCCCTGACAGCTAGACAGCACTTGGGGTGTGACAAACCTGTGATGGTTCACTGCTTCACAATGAAGCCTTATCTCCATCCCTATCTGGCTGCAGATGCCAGGACAACAAAAAATGCAACTGATTTATCTTGCTGGTGTGAGGAGGAAGAGCAATGTTCAAACCAGACTGTGATGTAAAGACATCACAAAGGTTATATTGAGTAATTATCAAGTTACTGCTTTTCACTCTAAGCTTAAAACCACATGGAAGTGATCAGATTTAATATTTTAAAAAACTGACCCTGACCTCTAGCTATATATATAATTCATTAAATATTGTGCAACAATCAAACTACAAGTTTAGTAGTGCTAAGAAGCTGCATTGTCCATGTTCTCAGCATAACGCAGACCTGGGAAGGAAAGCTCTTTGCCAAACACAAACCTCTCAATTTAACAGGTGAAATTCACTTCCATCCTGAGCAGCAATCCCAACTTCATCCATTGCAAGCTTCAAAGTCAGAATTCATAAACTGACAACCTTTTAAGGTGAAAGACGTGTTAACTAATGGGCCTCGAAGTATGGTCTTGAACAAGCTGCCTATTGAATCTCCCTCCCAACCCTGAGAGCTAGAAGGAATTTGTTTTCACAGAAGGATGGGACAATTTGTGAATGCTATTTCCAATGGCACTTGACAGCACTCACAAAAAGCAGTTTTGGTACCACGTACCACACATTGTACCTTCACAGAAGAACAATATTCTCCCAGGGTAAATAAATCCTCCCATGCACATCACCAGTCCCTACCAGCTCCTGCATGTACATGACTAACACCCACAACTAGACTTTAATAAGCCTTCGAATTCTATTTTCAGGTAGGTGAACTACCTGACATGGGAACTCCCAGAGCTGCCCTCCAGCCAGGAAAGTTCCAAGCAGTAGGATGTTTCATGTGGTGTTCTCATTCCCCTCATGTTGGATCAGACTTACAATCAAGAAAAAATACATCAGGTCTCCAGGTGTAACAGGAATAAGGCTTTGTCAAACCTCACTCCCCTGACAAACACTTCCTGTATTGTACTAGAAAAAATTAGGGACCCAACACTAATTTATTTTTTTTAGCCAAATAGCCAGAAGTTTTTGTTCTATGTATTTTCACACAGCCTCACAACACATGCCTTTCTTAAAGAAAGCCAGCAAATATGCAGCAAACCCCCAAGCTTTAGTGGAATACACACAATACCATGCAGGACACGGTCTCATTTGGCAAACACTGCCATCACACTGTTAGATTTGTTTGGTTTATATTGTCAGGGTTCTTTAAACTTTTAAAGATTAGTTATAAATCAAAGCAACATGACTCTTCTTCAACAGAACAGAGAGTCCTACCCAGCTTTTGCGGATGCATCTCATGCAGCTCTATAGACAGACACTAATTCTCCTGGCAACTGCACAAGTTAACAAAACCACATTTACATAATAGGATTGTGTAATAAACTCTTGGAAACCAAGAATCTCAACGTTAACAGTCAGCTCTTTGTCAATGTTAATGATGTGCATACTTGTGTGCATGTGAGTGGGCAACAATCATCTGCAAAATGAAAAAAGTGCATTAGCATTAAATTTTGAATTTTCTGTGTCTTGCTTGGGTTGCAGATTTAATTACTTTTTAATACAGGCTTCTTGTCCATTTTCTGAAAAGGGAAATAAATAGAGGGTTGTGAAAAACAAAATGCATCCACAGAATGTTATTGCTTTAGCCAAGTGATTATTTTAAACTGTTTTAATGTTTTGAAAGCTTTGTCTCAAGTAATCAAACACCACTTTAAGGAGGCTGTTCATGATATTTATGAATGCAATTGCTACAGCAATTTATTCTCCAGCTATTAGCTCATTGGGTCTCATGAGTCAAACACAGAATTAGGCTAAATGACTTTCCTGAGATGCTTGTGACAGTGCAAGACAGGAAAAAAGGGAATCAAAAAGCTACTGCCAACGGTAGAAATAGGAATTCAGCAAGCTAAATGCTCACTTTCATCAGGAATACTGCCACACCACCATGCCAAAAGAGTCACAATATTCAAGGTTTTGTCTCAGATGAAAGCACAAGATCCTCATTGAAATATAGTCCTGTATTTAAGTGTCAATACCTGATTTGCAGTTTATTGGCACTTTTCACAGGACCCAGATTACAACTTCCCTTAGGCTGTGCCCCATCACCCTCAATGCAATTTCTCTGGAAAGCAAAAAAAACCCCAGAGCTGGCACTACCACAGCACCAAGTGTTCACAGAGAGCAAAGCAGTTCTTCTGTGTGAGCTCTCAGGACTCCCACTTTGCCTTCTGGACTTCTATGAACATGTCTCTTCCAAGCAAGCTCATGTAATGAATTTAGCTACTGATAGTTTGCAAGGAAAAACTGATATTAGGATGTACCTAACCGAAGACAGACTGAAAAACTTGAGCTTTGGAAGCCCATTTGGAAGCATTTTAAAGATGTAGTAGTAAGTTGTAAGAAATTATGGTGAATCTGTAGAGTGGGAATTCTCTCTCTCCTGTAGGAATGAGAACTACACCAACACTAAGGACTCCTGCTGCAGTGACAGCTGTACTTCGATGAACCAAACCTGTGCTTCATTTAAAGCCCACTTGGGCAGAACATAGGTGGCATCATAACTCATAATAGTAAATGCTTGTAAATGACAACAGACAGGAGTTTTGTCCTTGCAAGGAATAAACTTTCACAACCTTGGGTAAGCAAGTGAAACTAGAGAAAGCAGCAGCTTTCTCCAGGGCTGACAGAACAGATGGCCAAGGTGCAGCATGAAATCAAGAGGGAAAAGACAGGTTGATAATCTCTTCTGAAAATGCTCCCACTTACACATTACTGCCAGAGAACAGACCTCTCCCTCTCCTTTCTTAGACTGCATAGTGGTAAAGGACCTTGTCTCCCACTTACATCTACTTTCGCACCTTTCCCACTACTTCTCCACCAACAGAACGAAAACCACATCAGCCAAACTGCAGCCATACCACACACCATTTATCACCAGAGGGGGAAAACTGCCCAGGGGAAGGTGACACCAAACTGCAAAGCCCACAAGGCCCAGCAGAAAAACCTAGAGCTTCTCATGTCACTAAGAGACACTGTGCAACAGTCAGCATCCCTTTCAGATTCATCAGAAAATTACAAATAAGCTGGTGTAGAGGACACCAGAGAATTTTCCCCAGTTAGAGAGAGAGTCAAGCCCTCAGAATAACCATCACAAGCAATAACCACTCCTTTTTGTGTTCTGCACTGACATACTCCCTCATTTCAGCAGAGCATCCCTGTATCTCAGCAAATGAAGAGTACTGAACATCCACCTGCACTTTCAGACACTCTGCCCAAAGTGTGAAGGAAAGGATTTTCACCAGCATTGGTGAGACAGGGGCTGGAACAGCATTGCCAGTGAATCAATGTGAGATGAAGTAAAGAATGACAGAAGGAAAACACCTTTTAACAAGCAGCAGCAACAATTGGAAGTTTTAAGAGATACTGGTGGGGCAGAAGAAAGGAAAAGTAGGACTCAAACTTTACTATTAAGGCCAAAGAGATCTCCCTTTCTACCTCACTGAATTCCCTCTGAAAGTTTCTATTATTTTCTTCTCCTTCTACCCTCCCATGGAAGGTTTTCTAGCCAGATCTGTTTCCTGGATCTTTCATGCAATACTTGGCTAGTACAAATGCTTTTCTGCTGCTTGAAATAATTTTCACGCAGCCTGAGAGTGCCTAACAAAACAGATGCTGTTGAGCACTTTCTGAGGCTGCAGCAGAGCTACCTTTACCCACAGCTGCTGGACACCAGGCAAAGCTCCCTCCCTGCAACAAACCCTGGCCATTCCCTGGGCCAGGCAGGGGACAAGGGCCTGGAACTGGATCTTGCCCAAGGAAGCAGCTAAATAGGGAGGAGGAAACACCAGGCATTTACCACCAGGATCACAAGATACATTTAGTGTTCCAGACTGAAAGTGTAAACTATGTAGGGCAAAAGTAAGGTTTAGAAATTGAGATCCAGCAAAAAACACAAATAGGCAATAAATTCATCTGGACTGAGGATGGATTCATGTGATTTACCAGTCACCGACTCTGAAAACTGACCTCAGTTACTTACATCCATGGAGAGAGAAACTAGTGCCAAGAAAAATGAAAGAGAATCCTTGTTTGATCTTTGTTGTGAGTTCCAGAGATCAAAAAAGCCCAAACGGTATAATAAATAATAAAAAATGAAGTCATAACATCTGTATCCTCCTGTACTCCTCTGAAATGAAGCACCTATGCAAACACATGAGACTTGCAGGAAAAAAAGACCTCGTAACAGATAGAATGCAGAGGACAGAATGAGATCAGGCCAGGTTGAACCATGCACAGAATGTCAACAGAAAGGTTGATGTTTGAAGATGAAGCCACAGAGCAGCAATTTAATAACTTCCTAATGGCAAAATGGGGCTAAATGCAGCTGATCTAACCACTGGAAAAGTAACAAGTTAAAGGACAAGCTCAGCGCTACGTGATCCTACCTCTAGCCAATGAGAATCTTCTTTCAAGAGCAATTTAGCAAGACTCAGCAAGAACTGGTCCACAAGACCTTAATTAAAAAAATGCAGCTGGGATTGAGTGTTCATTAAAAACAGGAAGCACATTTAATATATAGTTCACAGAAAGAGTGGAAGCAGCCCAGTGAAGGGGAAACCTCACTTATCTCAGCATCAGTTTTCATCCAAAACAACTGAGATAAATTCAATATTCTATTCAGGATAAATCAATGATCTAGAAAGTTTATTCTGGATGCAAAAGACAAAGGAAAGGTAAAACTTAAGAGTCATTCTACACTACAAGCTTGCAGAGGCCTTGAAACCACATAGGCTATATAACACTTGAGTTTTCGTTGGCTTTAGAGCAGAGGTGAGGTTAGAACAGAAAAACATGTGAGAGCTGCAGTTACAATAATCCCCCAGAAACAGTAATTAAATCCTCACAGCCTGAGGCCTTGAAATTTAGACTGAACAAAGCATAGCACAGTGTACAGGACAGAGCAAACTGAATTGTCAAGGTATGGTGATCCTTCTTGAAGCCTCTAACAAGGAAATAAGTGGAAAGAAGGACTCTGTGATATCTGCTCCAGTCAGCATTCTTTCAAGCAGGGAGAAGCCTTGCTTGTATTAACTTATCTTTGGTGCTTCATTATTTACCTCCTTTAAAGAAAACCCACATTGACATTATATAAAGGGTGATCTTTTCAAATTTGCCCAGGAGTACAGAACCTACTAGAAGTTGACCTTCCTTGTGCATCTAAACATATGTTTTGGAAAAAAAAAAACACTTCTTAATTTTTGGCTTTCTTATTGAGACAGAGCCATAGCACATGTAAAAGAGACACATTCCTTTCTCAATGTGAAAAGGGCAGAGGTGTGCAGCACCCTCTTCATTTCCTTGGCTTTCTCACTGCATAGTAAAAGTAGAAGGGAAAAGGGTATGGAAAAGAAAAGAAAGAAAAAGCTAAAGAAGTCTGTCCAAATTATCAGGAGAAGAGACAGAATATGATGTGATTGCAATTCCAGAGACAACTGCCATAAGATAAAATAATGGTTTTGGAGAGGTAGTCCTGCAGCCCCTGGAAAGGAACAAATTGAAGAAGTCTGAATAATTTTTTTCCTCTCCCCTATCTCCCACAACTGAAAAACTTGGGGACGAGCACAGCAGGGAACTCCACCCTGTTACGCATGACAAAGACTTGTGGTTGAAAAAAGCCAAGGAGACACTTCTCTGAAGCATCACTCAGGGCAGTGAGGGATGCTTCTGGACAACTGCTGGCAGCAGCCTGAGCTCAACCCAGCTGCAAAGGCTTCTTCCCCCTCCTCCCTTTTAATGTATGAGTGGGCAACACTTCCCGCTCTGCACCCCAATCTCTGCAAAGCCACATTTGCTGCTGCGTGCTGCACGGGCTGGGGTTGGCCAAAGGCTTGCCCCCAGCTTACACTCCAGAAGCAGACTATTAACCCAGTTCTTGTGGAAACTTCCTCCTCCAGCAGATGTTTAATGCAGTAACTTCTTTCAAGACATTCCCCCCACCACCTCCTTTCACTGCAAGGGTTTGGGTCTGGTGTCCAAAGGGAAGGTACTGCAGCCAACAAACACACCTCATGTCAAAAGCATCAGGACACTGCCCCCACCTAGCAAACCACAGGCAGGGAACTGCTAGCAGCATCAGAGAAACTCATGATATATGCTATAAATCATGGCCATAAAATACAAGCAGTACAAATAGTATGGTAAAAAAGGCAGAAAGGAAATTCCTGCTCTAACAGCTATAGCACAACCAGAGCAGAAACTGACTCCTTTTCTCACCTGATTGTGAACTGCAGGCACCACTAAACTTACACTAAATCTCTGCTGAAAGAAACACACAACTGCTATGAATACTGCCAGCTGGCAATGTTCTTGTAGAGGGCCACTGTCTGGCAATCTCATTGGAGAGAAGTGATGTGGTCCAGAGATGGAAGAGAAAAGAATTCATACCCAGTCTTCTCAGGGAGATGTGTGATTACTCCTGCCTGTGGGTTTTGAGTGCTTTCTTCTATATTTGTTTATATTTTAAGCCTAGATGATCTCCTGCTCTTCCAAGGTGACACTAAAATAGGAGAACAATGATTATGTAGGAGAGATTTACCTGAATAGGGCAACAAAACTTTGTGATGTTTTAACTAGCGGTACTAGAGTGAAGTCTGGACATGGCTTAGTGCAAAGTTCCCCTTGTCTAACACATTCAGAAAAGGCAAAAACAAATGTGTGACAAAAAAGCAAGATGCAAAATTTGAAGACAGAAAGAAACCAAAGCAAACAAACAGAAACAAATGAGGAAAAGCCCCTGATGTCTTACAGGAAAGAAGGCAATTAAAAAAAAAAAGCTGGGGGGGGGGGGGTGTGGGCAGGAGAAGCACAAGTTTGACTTAATTTCTTTACTTAAAGAGTTTTTTCCAACAAAAGAAAGTAGAGAGTATGGTGAAGGTGAAATGATGAATGAAAGAGCACAGAAACAGGAGAAACAGGTTCAGTATGTTTCCTCTTCTCTGTATTTACACCAGGCTTTCTGGAAAGATTGACCATAATGCTGATGTACAGATAAGAGAGACACAAACCAAAAGCATTCAGGTACCTTCCTGGGAAATGCATTATTCAAAGGTTAACTCATTGCACAGTGGTTTTCCAGGTGCTTGGTTTCCACCTCAGACAGGCCATACAGCTTACAGAGGCATCTGCTGGGATCTGTCTCCAAGATGTGGGCTCACAGCACCACATCTGCACATTTCCTAAGGCACTTCCAGCCAGCACTCCTTCACATACGGAGTCTTGAATTACGTCCACCTTGGCCAGGAAGGCACTCCCTGAATATTTTCTTGCAATTATCAGTCATGGCTAGAACCTGATCTCGTATGGCTGCCAACTAACCATCAACTGGGATTTACATATCGAGAGGTGCAAAAGGTAGTCTGGAAAACAAGGGAGAGGCCAGCAGTGGCTTCCACAAAAACTCAGTGATTCAATCACATGTGCTGTGAATTCAATGAAAAAAGCAAGATTTTGGGCTCAGGATTGTAAACCTTGGCAGCTAATTCATCACAAAACTGATCATGTGTGCAGATGAACAGCATGTTACTACCACCTCAGTCTTAATTATAGGAGCTGCCTCCCACACAACAGCAATTTACAAGACCGTGGCCAACTGACCCTTTCATAAAATGCAATTAAAAAAAAAGAAAAAAAAAGGAAGGAGGAGCACAGCTTAAGCCTCTACCTGTGATGTGCAGCTGTGCAGTACTATTTGCACAGTAAGTTCTGCTCACTGCCACCAGGCCTCATCTTTTATCACAACAGCTGCTTCCATCCTCTCATTCCTGCTGCAGCCTCCCTGTCTGAGCCCTGAAGAACCTTGTTATCAAACCTATCCCAAGCACAGCTGTTCCTATCTGGTCAGACAAATTCTGCTTTAATAGCAAGTAAAAACAACAAAGAAAATCAACCTGGAATTTGCTCAGTTTTGAATAGAACATATGGTCTTCTCATTCCCCTTTTTGTGGTTGATCACAGTTGACCAGTTTCTAAGCAAGGACACAACTTCCCTCACAGCACTGCATTCCTGAAATCACATACTTATTGTTTTCTAATTCTACAGTATGAAATAAAAAAATTAAATTTGATGGTGACTTACTGTAAGGACCCATACAATATTCCCTTGCGGTATTCCCACAACTATTGATTCTTACAAGTATCAGCACAAGATATCTTGCAGAGCTTCCTTTTTAATTGCACATAATGTTCCCTTTCTCTCAAACTAACTCCAAACCACATCCTCACAACCAGTCAGCCGGGCTCCAGCCAGCATGGACTTTGAAGTCGACTGACAAAACAGTTCAAGTTTTAGTTCAGAAAACCTCTGAGGTCTAGGATTTGTGCTGCAGCACAGTTTTTAGTCTCCTGTAGTGAACCATAAACACTATTTGCAGTGAAAAAAACGCCTCAAAAAGTTTTCAAGTGTTTTCCTAACAGCCATCACTAAATCAAGGCTGGTGTTTGCTTGCTATTCAGCATGAAGGAGGCAGAGGGAAATGACAATCTACAAAAAACACTTGAACAAATGGAACGAGTTAGTTTTTAATTCCCACAGGTAACACGTTTCCTGCCTCTTAACAAAAACACCAGATCCTCAAAATTATGTCCACTTAAGAGCTCAATAATAATTGCATTTACTGTAGTGCATTAATGCTGTTAGAAGCTTTGAAGATGTACTTCAGCACCAATGACCAGACTGAACAGTGACTGGCTAGTGTACTGCAGCTGACTGACAAATTCAGAAATTATGAATAATGTATTTTCTTCAACTGGCTTAATAGTATTTTACACACCTTTTAAAAGTTGAAAGTTTGGTATTTTTCCCATGCAAAATAGAGATGAGGCATACAACCCAAACTCCCCAAGGTTATTTATCACACCAGTAGCAGTGAGCATCAGACAGCTCCAGCTACTGCCACCTCTGTGCTCAGGACATGAGAACAGGCACTCCCAAGTGTCCCTGCCTTCAGCCACGTTAATGGAAGCACTATTTAATCACAGGATGCCACAGCATATGTCACAGTTGAGACAGCCACAGTACACAATTTCAGAAAGCTTCAATCCATACAGAATAACACCTCACCACATCAGAAGGCTTCAGGTATCTACCCATACAGAGCAACTTCACTTCAGAAGGCTGCAAGCATCTGCTTCTCTTGTTCTTTAGCCTAACCTTTTATACCCCTCATGTCATGCACTGCACCTGTGTGCCCTCTGTTCCCTTTGGTGATTGGTCAGTGCCCCTGGGCACTCCATGGCTCATTGCTGTCCATGCTGTTCACCTGCTCCTCACAGCTGTACCCATTAGGGATGAGGCTCAGCCACAGCCCCACCCCAATTACCACAAACGGTGTCCCTACAATAGGGCATATGTATCAACAGGAGTTCTGAACCCAGTGCTTCCACTCACCAGGTTGTGACCTCCCTTAATAGCCCATACCTGTTTGGACATCTGAACTGAACAGAGATGCTAAAAGCACTTTATGGCACCATACCCTTCACACTTGTCCCCCTGCTCACTCTCCAGGTTTTACTGTTTGCATAGACTCTATATTACAAACAAATAGAAAATTAGTTATTCGGCTTCTAATTTGCATTGCATGTTGATGTTTATGTAATTGAAAACCATATAATTACTTTATGTTTTAACATCCCTCAAAAATATGGATTTTTAAACACAATGCTTTACAGCAAATTAGCACCAAAAATCTGGTAACGTGAGATGGGAGCAGGAGTTACTTTGCCAAGCTCAGGGAACAGCACGAACACTAAATTCCGGTGTGATGTCTCTCATCACTTCACAATTTTCAGCAGGCTGAAGAAAATCCGCTGCAGTTCCCAGCTTTGCTAGGAAGCCCGATCAGCCTCTGCGACACAAGTCTGAATGCAAGAGCAACAGAGAAGGAAAATCTAGAATTCAACAGCCTCATCCTTCACACATTTACAGGTACTGAAATGCTTGGCTGAGGATGAATCTCAGCTTAATCTAAAGCCTGGCAAGAAACTTCCTTTTCCATGATAATCCACTTACTCATCAAGTTTCATTTGGTAGTTTTAGATCAGGCAGTATGAAATACCTTTCTCTGGAACCCTGGCTGGCAACTGGCTTGGGCTTTAAAGCCATCCTCAAGCAATGTGTGCTCCAGTGAATACAGCACACTGGCATAGCAACTTAAGCGTGATCTACAATAAAGAAACAAATGCTTTCAGCTGCAGAAAGTTAATGCTTCCATTGACCTGGCTGGGACCAGCACATGGAAGGAGTGGGCATGAAGATCACTAAGGCCTGGTAGATACAACTTTGAGATTGGTATCACCTCAGTGATTTGGCATCCCCCACCACAATTCAGTTTTCCATACCTTTATTTGTCCTATAGGATGATATAAAATCATATTTTCTGTAAGGCAGAATAAAACTGCAGTTATGCTAGCACAGTGAAGTGAAACCACTTAGAGAAAAACAGGAACCACCCTAAACAAGGATTTCTCAAAGTAATAGATACAAACTGCCAAGGTCTGTTGAGGTCCTGCACTCATGGGATCACGTGCACTTCTAGGGACAATTCTGCATTTCTACCTGCTCTCCTCCCTACAAACCAAGTGCATTGCAGCAGCACAGATTCCAGCTAAAGGGACATCTGGCTAACCTGGAGCCACTGACCTTGTTGCTGTTGAGCAAATGTCAGTAAAACTTCTCTCAGCAGAGCTTGGTAACCCTGCTCTAGGGGACTGTCTACACTGAAAACATACTGCTTTAGGTCAATCACATAATTGGCTATGTACTAAACTGCTACACAGTCTGAATGGAGACCCTTTTACATCTGGCCACATTGGCTCTGCTTGTGGCTTTAGCTTTGCATAAGAACACACATACAAGCTCAGCCAGAGCTCACATGCCACAGATTATTCCCAGATATAACTGAAGTAGTGAAAATATACAGATTTTAACCACATGCAAAACTATTTACAGTTGGGGACAGAGTTGCAGCCTGACATTTTAGGAGCCACATCTTCCAACTTTACTCTTGGCAGCTGCAGGTGGAAAAAAACCAAACCAAAATTAAAAAACTACCCCAAAGTCAGACACTCAAGTAGCTAAGATCTGTTCCCCCCCCACCACCACCATACAGGTATATGCAACAAAACTGGTCTTCTTGCCAATTCCAGTGCTGCATAAAAAACCAGTCCAACTTCTTAAAAGAAAGAAAGGGACAATGGTGCTCTCTGCCCAAGTCCCAGTGCAAACTGCTGAATGCAGCCACCTTCCTCAATATTTCATCTTGGGAAATCATTTGTAACCAGTGGTTACAGACATGACCATGCCAGACCAAGATTAATAAAGGCACTGAAGCATAAATTAACCTCATACTTTTTGCTGACCTCGTTAATGCACACAGGTCTCAAAGCTAGATTTAGGCTAGAGCATTATTACTATCAGAGATTAATGCCACTAATCAGGCTAAACAGCAAGGTTTAACTAAAAGTGCAGGGTTGATGGGGGCAGACCTGGTGGGAGAGCCATGCAGACCAGCTCCCAGCTGGGCTTGAAAGTAGAATTACAGGCTGGGGCAGGCCAGTGATGAATGAGGGTTAGAACGTGAAACAGAAGACACAGCCAAGCCAACTCCCACTCTGCTGCTGAGAGTGTCTCTTCAGTACTTAACCCAGGAAATCTTTGTGGAGGCTCTTCCATGACAAATGTTTGCTATGACAACTCCCATTTTCCAACAAAAAAAGTACAGTTGCCCCTGTACTGAAACTGCAATCACAGAAGGTTTCATTTTAAATACCAATGCTATAATCATTTCCTACAGCAACTATAGAAAATACACTTGGTCATCTTACCTGGAACTGATTTTGTTTCACAGCAAGTCAAAGATTAACATCTGTGCCTTTTATGTAGATTTCCCCCAGTGACAGCAAAAAGACTTGGGTCTGGCACCTAGAGTCCAGCAACAGGAGCCTTTTGCCCAATTAGATCACACTGACATAATGAAAAGTTAATGCAATTCAGCAGCCAGGGCATGTCAATACATACAATGTACTTCAAACACCAAGACAATATTATAAACTTGTGGAAAATGTATTTCACAGGAATTTATTTATTTTTACTAATGAGAGCTCAAGAGATAATTTAATGAGCCTCAAGATCAATGGGGAAAAAGAATGTCCTTTATTTTACACTTGTCTTCCTCAAGTGTAACATTTTATAGCCTGTTTTTGAAGTTTTGAAGCACAGGCAATGAAACTGGATATCCATGTCATCACCTCTTTCGGGAACCTTTAATTAGACATAAATGCCACAAAGTGAAGGTAAGAATATCTGGACACAAGCGTTCAGAGCTCACATTTCATCTCTGCACAGGTGAGAAGACCCCATGCCTTTTCAGACTCAGTTCCCAGGTCTTCTCATCAGCCACTTGATGAAAGAAAAGTATCTCTGCACCTCCTGTTTTTGTAGGTAGCCTGAGAACTGCAATTTCAGTTCCAGCAACAAAAAAAAAAAACAACCAACCAAAATTAAAAATCATGGTGTTACAATAAAAGTCCAGTAAGGCATTCCAGTGAGACCAGCACTTCCATGATGGGAGTAAGCTGTGCCTTGAGGGAAGGCATTTTGAAGTATACCTGTCTAAAGAACATACTTAACACAAGCTGGAAGCACAATGGTAGTTCTTCATCCTTACTATCTTCAAGGAATTGCTTTCAGGTCAAGGTGACTGTTGCCAGATCCTATTCTTCTTCACTATCATCTCTGATAAAGCTGTCGGTAAACATGGTGACTCCCAGTGACACAGCAACCCAGCCAAGATCATAAAACTGATTTTTACAGTAGCCAAGTCATCATCTGCTGGTAAATCTGAGCTTGAAGTCATCAAAGGTGAGCTGAGCAGGAGATTAGGTAAAGAGTCTGGACACCTCCCAGATCTAGAAATACCTTTTAAAGTAAGGTTGTTGCCCATTTGAAGACTTGGAGTCATTGCTTTTCTATTGCCACATCACAGTTCCTCTTAATAGAGCATCTGTGCTCCAAGCAGGGGCAGCATAACATTTTGGCAGCATGTCTTTTATTACTCTGCCAAAATGACAGGCCTGTAGAAGCAACATGCTGGTCTACAAGGAGACTATTCCTCATCTACATTTGCCTGTTCTGCAACAAAACCTTGTCATACTCACAAGCTCAAGGAGCTAAGAGGCATAGCAACTCAAATCCACTTGTACAAGCTGTCTGGACCGCTCCCTGAGGTCCCCACATCTATTTTAAACTGCTTTAATTCCAAAGCCTCCATGCACAGTGAAGTAGGAGTTCCTCTCTTGATCCCACTCAGAAGATACCATGTTTCTGAATGAGTCTGGGCCCATCTACAGTAATGGCTGGTTATTATCAGCTGTTCTTATCAAGGGATCAACAATCCATTTTACGAACGATGGGAGGCACAACAGACCACAGAGTCCACGTGCAGTCAAAATTAACGTAGAGATGAATTCACCCATCACCTGAAAGGTCAGTACCAACCACATGAGCACCTGCCTCCCATAGCTCACCCCACCTGTTAGACCCCATGTTAGTCCCAAATGGATACATTTCTTCCATGACAAGAACCTTCTCAAATAAATAATCTTTTGAGGAGAAAAAAAGGGAAAGAAGAAGCATGGATTCAGGGAATGAAGAAACACAGCAAAGAAAAAATTCACAGCTAACAAAACCATTTCCATTAGTAAGTATTACAAAAGAAGGATATTAGAGAGCTAAATATGGTCAGGCAAAGCCTTCATTTAATAAAACATTCAGTGACATTTTATTTGTGTCCTTCTTTATGTTTCTGCTTTTATTCAGTCTGCCTCTGAGTATTAAATTCCTGCTGCAGGCTGAATCTGGGCTAAGATTATGCATAATAATTGCAACTTGAGCTTCAGTTTACAAACTGAGACAATAATGAGTCAGAGAGACTCAATAAAACTCTGTATACAGACAGGATCAGACTACAAAGCCTTGGGATGTCTAAGCGATACCACAGCATTTGGGAATTTCAGAATTTCAATTTATCATGTGCAAAGGGCTGGTTACAAGCTCCACACTGAGCAGGATGTTCTGGGAGCTATTTGTGCTTCATAAACTAGGTTTTGTTGTATTTCATTGAAATTTAGAGTACGTGTGTTCCACTTAGCTGTCAGTTCTAAAACCCACTTTGCATTGCGACTCAATCATGCAAACAGTAGCAAAGGCCTTGGTGCTTACTTCTACTTTCAGCTTTGCCTATAACTTAATCCACAGAAATTATCATCACAGAATTCATATTATCACTTAAAGATTCATTTTAGGAAGTCATCATTTTGAATGATTTTCCTCTTATTCGACACAGGTCAGATTTTTTACTATATACTACGCTGACAAGTTTTATATAAGCAATTTATAAATGCCCCAGAGAAAAGAACAGAGACTTCTAAAACTATGTATGCTTCTGTTTTAGAATACTGGGGTATATAAAAATCATAATGCAAATTCAATGAAAAGATACACAAAAAATAAAAGGAGGAGGTATCCACATGGACAGCAGTGGACATTACCAAATAGACAGAACAAGAATTAACTTCTGAACACTTGCAAAACATTTGGTTTATAAGATGACCACAACAGTACTGTTTGCAAACAACTGCAGAGCTAGAATTTCAGGAATATAACTTAAGTCAAGAGCCTCTCTTTACAGTAGCAGACAGAGTGAATACAGACTAGCAGCAATAAAACTCTCTTTCCTAGGCAACGGGGTAAAAGCTACTAAAGGTATTTAGCAACTTAGATGGAGAAAAAAGAAGGGCTGTGAAAGAAAAACGGGTTTGAATTAAACTACCCAGTATGCTTTTGTTAGCACTGAAGTCTTCTAAACTAAAACTACAAAATGGAGGAAAAGAAGAACTGTGAAGACACATTTAGATTAAAAAACCTCCAAACTAATTAAGAGAATAAATTAAACACAGTCCTTGAGCTGAACAAATTTATATGGTTGTTGGAAGATACTGAAAAGGAGTAATTCCTTCCAGATTGAGTGGATGCCTGTCACAGAACAGGAAATCCCCCCCAGCAACAGACAGGCCTGAGGAGTACACCCAGAGTAGATGCTATGAATGATTAAGATTAACTCTGTCAGCTAAATAGAAGCATAGGAGAAAAGTGTATGGGGGAGAGAAACTTTCCTCTGAATTGAGATAAAAAAACACAGAACAGGAGCAGAAATTTCTAATCACTGCTGGTTTTGTTAAACCTGGAGTAAAGCCCTAGAAAGAACAGTTCTTAAGTAATTCATGTATTTGATTGGTGTAGATAATCCAAGCAATTATGACTCCAATCCCAAAACTCAAGCACATACTTTGATGAATATATCACATTCCAGATTAAGGGAAATATTGTGCCATGCTACTTCACTGCTGGAAAACTGAGATGACCAAAGTATAGCTAGAGTGGGATTAAAAGAATTGCTCTGAAGTTCATCATGACAGTGACAAGAGCTACAGATAACTTCTGTGAGGAATTAGAGAAGAATTCTTTGACTTGTTGATAAATTGGCACTTTTTAATCTGACACTTTCCTCATGACACACAGACCTTTGTAAAATACACAACACTCAGTTACAAGTGGTAAGGAGAAAGGAGGACAGGAACATCCTCCAAAATTTGATGATCTTCTCATTTTCACAACTAAATCATGGGGCCCTCCCTCCTGTCAAATGAATCTGCTCTTATTTGTGACTAAAATTAATCTTTATAAATGCATGTCTTCAGGTTCATCTCAAATTGCAGCATGCTAGCAAAGCTGTTATTCATCGAGGATGGCACATTTTGAAGTGTTCCATGTTAAAGCTGGGTCAGTACTCTTTCAGTAGGAGGCCACATTCCCGTTTTCCTCGTCTGCAGAGTGACCCTTCTTAACTGAAAGGATCCTTACGCATGGAGGAGTATCTGACACAAACCAAACTGATACACTACTGGAGCTCTGCAGTAATGACAGCAGGATAAAGGAGGCCTTTGAAGTTCATGGAAGAGCAGGAAGAGGTGATAATTTAAAAAGCTTGTCAGTATACCCAAGAGCAGAAGGAGAGCAAAGTAGCAATTAATAATTCACGCTTCTAATTCCCATGTTGTCATAGTATCTCAAAACAGTTTGCAAACATTGATTAAGTCTAATGGCATGCCCCTGAAGCAGACAAGCACAGCTGAAGCTCTATTCCTACCAGTCAGGATGGCACTCTGGGAGCATTTCCTTTAGCTGATCTATGCCCTCTCTTTCCCATCTGGTAAATGGTGATGACACTATCATGCAGTGGTTCAGAAGCTTAGTGACTTCTAAATCAACACATTTACAGATAGTAAAACAGCACACAAGGACAATCTCATATGTCAGATTACACTCAATTACACTGAACTAAAGCTACCACATTTGACATAACACAGACAGTGGGAAGAAACCCCTCTATCTTCATTTTATAACACCCTACAGATTTGCCTTGCTCTGTCCCTAAGCACCCACAGCACTTGAGTTCTAGTTAATGACCAGGATACTTGGGTACTGTGTGAACACAAACACATTGTAATTACAGTAATTAGATCTGCTGTAGAAAGAATTGTGAGAAATTAAAGACTGTCCACAGTAGCATCTAATTCCCAATTAACAAAAATTAGTTGCTGTGTTTGCAACCCAGGACAGACATTACCATAGCTGCAAGATCCAGAGGGAATCGTCAGTTATATTTAGATGAGAAACAGATGAACACATCACACTGTTTTAATCCTGGCTTTGAAAGACAGGTACCCACACATTGTCCTCTTACAGACTCTGAAACAGCAATTCAGGGAGGCTCTGAGCTGCCAAAGGGAAAAGCCAGTTACACAGGTTCCCCACAACCAGCATTTCACTTTGGGAACTCCTCATTCCCAACCCCATACTTTGACCATTGCTTTTTTAAATTAGCCCACAACCATGGCTGTTCTTGTCCTAATGGAGAGAGTTTCTTCTTCCTTGTTTGGGTCTCTTTCACACATATAATCAGAAAGAATTACTTTGCTTACCCTCTTACTAGTCTAACATTTCCAGAAGGACCAAATATGAAGACAAAAGTAACAGCTTCATGAAATACAGCTCTTTTCTTCTCTTGAGCCTGACAGTCAGTTCCAAAAGCAGATTGTCATGACAACAAACAACCTGGAGGCAATCCAGCCAATTAATCTGCACAGGAAGTAGTCATCCCAATCTAAGAGAATAGTACTGCTGTTTTAAGCTTCAGAAGCCAAAATAAAGAAGAGAGAAAGCAAAAGAAACCTTACCACCCACATGAATGTGATTAGGCTGCCTTAGAGCTGCAGTGAAGAACAGCCCAGCCCTGGGCACGTGCTAGGCCCTCGGCAGCCCTTTCGTCCCACTCCCGACAGAGCAGGGGCAGGCCAGCCCCTCTCCAAGGCTCTGCTCTGAGCACAGCTGCGTTCCCAGGCTGTGATGTAGCTCAGCACGCAGAAGAGTCAGCAGGGTGATCCCCCCAACCTTGACATGTGGAGCCAAGAAAAGAGCTCACAGGTTAAGCAGAGGTATGACACAGATGAGTCTGTCACATACCACTGCTATAAACCCCTGTTTTGTTAGCATTGCTTTTGTGTGTTCTTCCTCTTCCTCTGTGAGTTGTCAAGAATATTTATCAGCTCAGGATTATTTTTTATCAGCATCTCAAACTCAGGATTATTTTATTTTCTGCAAAGGACTTATTTGTCAGTTCAAGTCGATAGTAAAGTAATTGTCCTTCAATTTCACTAATTACAACTTTCTTCATATGCTGCTTTATCTCTCTTCATCTGTCCTGCTTTCTACAGGCTGAAGCATACCACATCTCCCCTGAAAATATCCACATCTCCCATATTTTTTCTACTCTGGCTTCTTGGTAGTAAGTCAGACATTAAAATGTTTAGCAACAGATGCCCAATACACACTGTTTGTTAACCTCAAGTCATTCATATATACTTCTTGTTTTATAAAATACTGTGGTATTAAGTTACAGAAAACAAAACTGAAAAACATTACCTTGTAGTGTTTTTCAGATTAAATGATAGGTTAAAAAGAATAAAAATGTCACCGTGTTTTGAGATTCTCCCAAGACTCAATACACAAAAATTTTCAAATAAAAATTTTCTTCCCTGTCTTCAGGAGAAGGGTAAGAATAAATGCTTTCATTGTAGATCTGTCCTGCAGTTAAACATATCTTTCAGGAGGTAACTGAGCAATGAAGATCTAAAGCTTTAAGCATACACAAGATTTACTCATCCGGTAAACAGATAGATTCACTTCCAACTCAAGTTTTACTATCAAGCCCCCCGGGTCCAATCCATCTCCCAGAAGTACTAAAGGATTCCCAGCAACTTCAGTGAGCACTGGATCACAGATTACAAGCGCTTCCTGCAAAAGTGTATTTTTACTAACCTGAAAAAATACCACTCTTCTGAGCACTGAGAATGCAATGTATGCATGTGCACACTCTCTACACATTTCACTCTCACTATCTGCAGTGCTAGCCAACACAGAGCCAGCCAAGAGAATAGTATTTTCAGCTGAGCCTGTTCTGTGTTGAGTTGGTATAATATTGCAGAAGAGAATAAAACCCCTGTGCCTACCTTGAGGGCTTTCACAGCTTTCTTCATCGCTGTTGTCTTGGCAGTTATTTTGACTGTCGCACACAAAGCTTTTATCAATGCAAAGACCATTTTTACAGTGGAATCGGGCAGTAGAGCAAAGCAAGGGATTTGCTGCTGCAAAAAGAGAAAGTGAGACCTTCCATTAGGAATTCTCTTGCTCAGGCAGTTAAATAGCTGATAAGCATCAACCACAGGTCACAACTCAACAGCTGGTCAATTCGCTGAGTATGTGGGAGTAACCTGGCAATCAAAGCAGCCCTGGCTCTCTCACCAGGGAGAGCTGAAACTTCTAATTTATGCAAGATTCATTACAATTAGCAGAGATTTAGCCCACCCACAGTTGTGATAAGCCTTCTGTTCATTTTCATGAGGGCCCAATCATGATCACTGTTCCACATTTGCTCACACTGAAGACATATGGAGGGTAGAACTGCCTACCATAAACACTGCCTGTTGATTCCTATTACAGAAGGCTCAGTTTAGCTCAAGTTTCATATTATAAGACAACAATTTTGACTGAGAACTGCTAGGCAGTGGTTTATTTACCTCTGATTCTCTTCCCCATTCTCTTCACTATTTTGAATTGATATAACAGCAGTGTTGAAATCTCTCAGCCTCTGACTGTTTGAATTTTCACTCCTTTTCCAGGAACAATGTTTACACCCTCCATACACATCATAAATAACCATATCCTTCAAAACAGTCATCACTTAGCTGAGATATGCATAATTTAGCTGATTTTAATATCTACTCATGAATCAATCTCTGTCCTTTAATACCTTTTGGCACTCTTCTCTGAACTTCAAACAGGTTTTGGTAATGGGGTGACTGAAACAGAATGCAACTTTCCAACTGAAAATTTTTAAAAGGCTGCTCAGATGCCCTGTCAAACTGCTTCTCTGCCACAATAACGAAGGGGATTTGTTTCCAAATACTAACTGGCTTCCATTTTTTTGTCTTTAAAGTAAAAGCTACATTTAAATTTTTTTTAAAAATAAAGAAATAAATAAAACTTTAAAGTCTTATAACTGCATATAACCTGCAGGAAAAATAACAAAAACTACCAATTTCTCCAGCTCCCCAAGAGTTTGTTTAGCATAAACATGCTAAAACTCCTTTGGTTTGAAACTCCTGCACACTTGCATAGCACACTGATTTTTGAGGTCACCTCAGAAGCTAAATGATTGTTCCTCTACATAAGCAGTAACTAGACATTTAGACATGCTAAAAACACCAAATGCCTTACTGGCATAGAATAATGGGGAGATCAGTAGCATGTTATCATCAGCTTTAAGGTCCCATTAGAGCTACATACTACAAGCTCACAGGAAATTGTGCCATTCCTAATGAACTCCATAAGCTGGTGCACTTTCAGCTGAGACCAGCCACTTGTCAGTCCACCACCTTAAGGATATTCAAAGCACTTTTGTCAAGTCTTATTTTTAGTCCACATGTTCAAGCATAACCCAGAGTAATTTCCTTAGCCTTCAATGCTTCTTTGGCTTCACTTTCTCCTCAGAAATGCTGACTCCTTGCCACAGCCACACAGTCCTTGCAGGGTCCAAACCAGACTCTCCAGGACAACAACAGACGCCACCTTGAGAGGTTCACGCTGTGGAAGCACACCAACCACCAACAAGAAAGGCAAGTCCTCCACAAAGCAGACAGTGACAGATCACACTAAAGATTGCCCCTTTTGTTATCTTTGAAAGCTGCTGTCTGTTGTCCTCCTCCTGACCTTCAAAAGTCATTGAAAACAAAACCTCAGCATGCCTCTGACAGGAGAATGAGCAAGTATTTTGCTGCAAGCTTTCACCTAGAGACCCATGCTTTTACCAGCTCTTGATAGTAACAACAGAGCTGCTGGATTCAACACAACGCTTCCCTACTGCTACGCTATATCCCTGCTAGACTTACAGATACAAATGGATCTGTGTAGCCACATGCAGAGGGTTTAGCCCAAAACAAGCAGTACTTCAGATCATCTCTCTGCTACAACCTCCCTGCTGCTGTGCATTGGCAGGCATGTCTGGCTTCAAGAATCTGCCTCTCCTTCCAAGAACCTGTTTCACTAAATATACCATAATTTGCTTTTTGTTGTTTGAGAACATGTATAAACAGAGAAACTCAGATGCACTGATGACCAAATACATCATATTCTTCAGTGACATGAAGCAGGCAAGTAAAAATGGAACAATTCAAATTATATTTAATATTTGTCCAATCTGAATTATATCTGAGTACAGAGAATGTGTTCAAAGCAAACATGCAGCTTAAAACTAATTTCAGGGGCTTGTAGTAACACACAGGCATTATATACAAAGCAAGACTGAGGTGGGCCTTAAAAAAAAAACAAACAGCAGACTAATTTTCATGAAGTGAAAAACCAAGGATCGTCTGGGTTGTAAATGACAAGGAGAATATTTGACTCAGAAACAGGAAGGCTACTGAATGTTTCCTTTCTAAGTAGCATCAATTAGTTGAAATAAGCAGGAGTGCCCTCACTTGCAAGCAGGCTCCCACTTACTGCAGTTCTCCTCATCGCTGCCGTCGGGACAGTCCTCGAAGCCGTTGCACCGGAAGCGGCCAATGATGCAGTGGATCCCACTGGCACAGGGGAAGAACGTGGCACCACATTTGGATTTGGCTTTTGCTGTGAGAAGAGACAGAAGTGGGCAGAGGTGAGGGAAGCAATTTACAATGGTTAGAGATCCATTGCAGCAGTACAGTTAAGGGTGTTCTATGCAGTGCTGTTGGCACTGATGTTAGGTGCCTTACAAGCAAATTAGTGTCTTTGTGAGACTAAGAAACACAAGAGACCATCATAAAAATATTTTTCAGGCTGCAAACACAAATTACACTGTCTTTATTTAACATGATTTATATAAAACAACCACTGTATCTCACGTTGCACAGCACAGCTATTTATAAAACATTAAATACTAACAATAGCATCAAAACGTGTTTAACATGTGATTACAGAATCTCATTATGATCTCAAGTGCTACACATTTTTTACTTTACTGCACAGCCACTTTTTGTAGCAAGAGAACACTGCCCTCAGCCATAGTAATGCAGACAGTTCCACCATGATGCTCAAGGCAAGCACCAGTTAAGTACTGCAGTATCATATCACCAGCCTAGAACAAAACAACTCCCAGCAGAAAAAGCAATTTTACAAGACAAACGGTTACATTTTTGCTTTTTCAAATTATCTCATGACTTGATAGACCACACCACAGGACACTGAAGACTTTGGACAGTCCACTCTAAAGCAAAGGCAGTCTCTGCAGGAAGGTGTGTATGGTGCAATAAGGTAATACCACTGATGGGAGAACATCAGGAAAGAAGCCAGATCCAGAGCTTGCTGGCCTTTTAAGCAAATGTTTCCTACTCCTACACCAAATCTAAGGCATTCTTACAACTCACAAGTACCACAGCAAGAGGCAAGTTTTTTAATGTGGCCCTAAGGCACATCAATACACCAACCTGCACAGTTTTACAAAGCCAGGACAAGGTCAGGTACTATCAGTGTACAGACCAAAAAAAAGTATCTAATAGGGATAAACAACATTCATTTGGAAGGAATCCTCTCTTCCAGGATTAGCTACTAAGTACAGCTGTAGCAAGGCTTTCTTCCATCACTCAACAGAATGCATATAAATTGTTTTAAACCACAACTACGTAATTCTCACTTGCTTTAGTGTCCTCCAAAATCAAGTTCTTGCAGTTCCTCTCTTACATGTTTTTCTTCATTTTATTAGTAGTTTTCAATTAGAATTATGAAGTAATTATGATGAAGTAAAATAAGATATATCACTAAATTGCATATATTCAACTACCACTTTTTCTGAAGACTATCCGAGGTCCACTTGGGGAAAAGAAAGTGAGCCATTACTTTGCAGAAAAAATGATAAATTACCCTGAAGTAGCCACTGTGCTTCACACCTCTGGCTATAGAAAACCATCAGCAGAGACATTTGAAGCCCCTGCAATTCTTCACACAACTTCAAAGAGCAGCTCCTGTGTTAGAATTCTGAGACAGACAGATCTCAGCTAAATAATTTAATAACCTCGAGGTGTGAAGCAACATCATACCCCCAAAAATCTTTAAACAAAGGCAGCAAAACAAGCTCAGCAACAGACTCAGTGTCATCAAAGCAAACAGTCCATACTAATGCACTAACAAGCCAGCCAAGATGCTGCTGGAAGAGAGTGATAATAGCACACACATGTGAAGAGGTGCTCAATGCTTCACATGTTGTGCTTTTGTTGCTGTTTTCCTTTCTATAAGAGCTAACATCCTTCTGAAACCCCACAGTGAACACACTCCAAGTGCTTCTGGACAACTTATTTTAGAGATGTATTTTGAGCCAGAGCCGTTCCAGAGGGGACAAAAGGAAGAAGTTCCAAGAGTTTCAAGAAGGAGAAGAAATAAGAAAAGAGGGAAGCAACTGTACTTTTGCCTCTGTTAACTTTTACTGGATCCCATTTCTCCAAGCAGGTTTACTCTCGTCACTTGGGGTCTGAATTCAGAGGCTATCAACTTTCTGGCAAATCATACTCAATGATGCTCTTTGTCCTTTTTGAAAATCTTGACAAATTAGGCTTCAAAATTATTTACTTTTAACATTTTTAGCATGGACCATTCTCTTACTCTTGTAGCCTATTCTTCCCGACAGATTTCAGACCGTGAATTGTCAAAACCAGAGACTCTGGCCCTCTGAAGAGGTCATGTGGCTGCACATTCCTAAGCAGAGTGAACGTGCAGCCAGAAGTGGCAGTGAGCTGTGCATGAACCCCATTTCAGGCATGACAGGCACAGGTCACAACATCCTTGGCTGCTCTGGCCCCAGAGGGTACAAAGCACATCTGGGACATTGCCTTGAGCTACCACAGTAAAGCCATGAGTAATATTTAATGTTTGGCCACACCTGGAAGAAAATCATGCTGGAATGACCAGGAACAAAATCAAGAGCTCTTTCTTCTGTATAAAACATATAGATACCCCACCAAAAAAGAGGGAGAAACTGTTCAGGACAATTATCTAAGATAAGTATTACTTAGATAGTTATACAATATTTAGTTAAGCATTTTATGCCCAGACATCTTTCTATCTTCTCCTTGGGAGACAGCTGCCAGAGCACAAGAAAATTCTGGTTTAGAATAACTGTTCATAAAAAAACACATACTAGTAACCACAGAACAAAAACAAACAAGGAACTAAACACCTTCAAATTATCTCTAAGTTTCCCTTTTCTATAGTCCACTAGTTTTGTTTTGTTTTTTACTGAAGAGAAGGAAAAAATAACAAACAAAACTCAAATTCAATTCTCAATATTTGCAACAGACATAACATATAAACCAATCCCAATTCAAACTCACACTTATATTAGAGACTCTAGGAATATAAAAGAGCATTTCAATCACCAAGGTGATTCACAAGTCAGTCAGCTGCTTACTAGACACAAGTCTTTCTCCCAAACAGAACTTAGTTTTCCAAGTTCCAATTCCAGACACAAAATGCATTTTTCATATGCTGTACGCAAATGCAGAAAAAATTAGAAACCAGTAAAGGCTAAGTTCAAGTCATGTCCCCTGACTCTGGAAAACTCCACTGAAGAATTTCAGCTTTATTTTCAATTTGACATCCTTCTTGTCCCCTGGCATAGTTTTCCCAAGGTTTTCAAGTGTTTTTTTGGTCACTGCTCATAAAGTTCCTATGGAAAGGACAATAATTTCTTCCAGAGCAGAAACCTACCTTCCCATTCTGCAGGATCTCTGGAAATACTCTAAACACGAAGGGCTGTCATTTTCTTCAGGTCTTTGGCACCTTAGCAAGTAACAGATACATATACCAGGATCATGACAGCCTATAGCACATTCAAGTCATGTGCTGCACTATCCCAGCATTCCTCTGCAATTCCAGCTCCCATTACGTGACTGTTACAAAAAGTTTTCTTCTCCTTTGCTCATCATTGTGTCTCCTACTGCACAGGTTAAGAGTTTTCAGGCAGATCTGTATGTGAGAAGCTTTATATTTATCTAACAGCAGCTATCTATTTGGCTATTTCAGCCTCAATAAGCTTTCAAGAACAGCACTGTCTTTGCAATCTATATTCTTCTCTGCTACGCTTGGTTGAAACAGGCTCAGGATAATCAAGAATTACAGGGGTATCTGGAAATGACAGAAGAGAAGCGAAAAAATGAACAGGTACATGTGGATTGTTTGACCTTATTTATCCAAGGTATTACAACCAGCTAAAGGAAAGGGAAGGGAGGAAGATGGTTGTTTTTAAAGGAACTTGCAGGCAAGTCCCCTTGAACCCATGTCTCCAGAAAGGAAGAAACCAAGAGACCACACATTGGACAGGAAGGGGTGAAATACAGCAAGAAAGCACAGAGCAACTTACAAAACTGTCACTCTGGATTCAAAATAACAAGTACAAAATACACCCCAAAAAACTGCCATTCAACCAATTTGTGAGCCTATGTCAAAAAAGAATCAATTCTCTCCAGTTCCACTCTTCATTTGTTACCTGCTCATAGCAGAAGCAACCCAGGACTGGAAGATTAATGTGAATCTGTATTTACATTACACAAAAGGGAATTGCCGTGGTATTTAAAAAGAGGCGTCAGTGAACTACCATGAACTTGAGGAGCCTCCTATGACTCCATCACCCATGGGAAGAAATTGCTCTTCACTAAAATATTCTTTTTATCTCTTAAAATTGAAACATGAAGCAAATGGTGAAGGATGGTGGCAGAGGGCTGCTGGCCAGAGTACAAGTTTGCCAAATGTTCCCTCCAGGTTGCTTCGCTTCAGTTAAAAAAAACTATTTTGGCAGTTGTACGTGCAAGTGCGTGAAGTCGCTCCTTATGCTTCACAGAACCTAATCCTCCCACCCTCTACTTTCAAACTCTAAAAAAATACTAACTTCCCATCAGGACCAGTAGTACACTCCACTGACAATGTGACAGTTTGCAGGCACAGCTCTACAGCAGTAACAGAAAAACATTTTGCTATCTTTAGGATCCCAAGTGTGAAATTGTACTATTTTTAAAAAAGTGTAATCCGTTTTATTATTTCTCAGCAGAGATGCACAATAGCAGAGAAAAAGAAATCAGATTTGGCAATACTATGTAAAGCCTTATGCTGTATACAGATAACACTCTTGAATAAAAGCAATTTTGATAGTCACAGCTACAATGACTTGGAACCTGATTAGAAGGTTACAACTGATCTGCAACGGGCAGGTGATTTTTCTTTTCATAGATAAAGCAGCAAAGACATCAAATGTATTTTATAATTAACAGTATTAACTGTAAGTTTAACAAGACCAAGTGCAAAGTGCTGCACCTGGGTCAAGGAAAACCCTCATATGAAAACAGGCTGGAGGGTGAATGGACTGAGAGCAGGCCTGCCAAGAAGGACTTGGGGATTCTGACGGATGAGACTGGACATGACCCAGCAATGTGCACCTGTGGCCCAGAATGTCAAATGCATCCTCAGCAGCAACCAAAGCAGTGTGGCCAGCAGGGCAATGGAGGGCATTCTGCCTCTTTACTCTGTCCTTGTGAGACCCCTGGAGTACTGCATCCAGCTCTGGGGATCTCAGCATAGGAGGGACACATTGATCTGTTAGAGGGAGAGCAGAGAATGGATCACAGAGCTGGAGCACTTCTCCTATGAGACCAGGCTGAGAGAGTTGGGGTTGCTCAGCCTGATGAAGAGAAGGCTCTGGGGTGACTTTACTGTGACCCTTCTGTAGCTGAAGGGGATCTACAAGAAAGTTGGAGAGGGACTATTTACAAGAGCACGTGGTGACAGCACTTCAGCTGAAAGGGAGTAGTAGATTTAGATTGGATACAAGGAATAAATTATTTAATGTGAGGATGGTGAGGCACTGAAACAGGCTGCTCAGAGAAGCTGCAGATGCCTCACCCCTGGAAGTGTTCAAGGCCCTGTTGGATGGGGTTCTGAGCAATCTGGTCTAGAGAAAGGTATTCCTGCACATGGACAGGAGGAGTGGAACTAGAAGATCTTTAAGATCCTCTCCAACCCGAACCGTTCTGTGATTCTATGACTGTTACTGTTGAGCCAGCTTATCTACACCTCAAGTATTTCACAGGTAGTTATAGTGAACTAGGCACTAATTACTGAGTGCAACATGCAAAGAGCACACAGCAGGCACCCCACACATGTGGCCAGTAGACAAGCCCATTTCCTTTTAACTTTACAAACATTTCAGTTTTAAAATGTTTCTCAATTATTTTGTAATCTGAAGCGAGGAAACAGGATGCAGCAGATACAACATACAGACAGAAGTAAGCTACACAGAACCTGAGCATCTTTGAACTAAATTGTTGCCTTAGAACCTCTCCAAGCAGCAATCAAGTAACTTTATGCTGCTTCACAGCTATGCATCTCAACTCAACAACCGATAATGATTTATTCAGCTAATCAAAACTTGATTACTTGCATGCGACAAGAGCAACTCTCCAGACAGAAACCACTGCGTGCAGATGCTGCATTATTGCACAGACATCAGTATTTTCCTGACTTTGATTATAAACCACCTTAAAACTCCTCTGTTGTGGGTAATTTTAGCTAGGGATGTTACAGGCACATCAGACAGCACTGTAAAACCAGATTCTTTTGATGAATGCATGGTGAGATACAGCATTTCAGTAAAGGCTTTACATGAAGGAGATAAGGGTTTCAACTTTAATTTACAAAGAAGGACTGATTTGACAACAACATGTAATACAAGCTGGATAGCACCAGGATCTGATTCCTTTCACCCCAAGAACTGATATAAACCCTAACTATGTTAACACAGTTATTTTGCATCAATTAACTGCTGTTTGGACCCTACAGTATTTTCAGTTCTGTTTCCAATGGGAAAGCCACTGAAGGCAAATGCATCATTTGTTGGTTCACAGAGCTCTGGAACAGGGCTGTCCTGCAGAATGACAGAAGTTTCACTTCCTCTGCTTGCTATCTCCTATCTAGAAAAAAAGCTAGCACTTGAGTAATATTGTCAGTATAAAATGCACTCAACAGTCCACTATGTCAGAACTTCTCCAATTCAAAACTAAACAACTATTTAAGTTACTGAGTTATGATACAAACCACAGCCAACTGCAGAGCATTCACTGCACCTATAAAAAGCCCTTGGGTCACTCTCGCTTTTGCTCCCTGTTTAACAAGGCAGGTGAAAGAGCTGCTATTCTTAAACTGCTAATGCAAACATTATTAAAAAGGGGCCTAAGATGTGCTTTATTTTAAAGAAAGCAATTTTATGGGTTTTTAAGTAGTGAAATTAGCCCAGTAGGAAGCATCAGAGGTTGCCTCCAATATAGTAAACTATCAACCACTTACATGAGTAATATTTACACTGTAGTTAGCAGTAAGAGAGAAAGGACAATGCTAAAGCAAAAAAAAGTCAAGGGAGTCTGCTGCCATGAAGAGTATGGCTTCCTTCTAAAAAAATGAAAAAAGAAAGCACTTCAGAGCTGAATTACTATGAGTCGGTGGCCTTTAATTCTTGCCAGACAGTAAGGCCCTAAAGTAATCATGGTCTAGGAGTCTATGTTTTAGTCCTTCAAAATCGCCACAAAGCAGAGATGTCAGAGGAGAGCATGGACAAAAATCTCGGTTGTCAGACATTCAGTAAACCAGTTTCTCACTAAGAGAAGTATTTTAGAAGTTACTGCTTACTAAGCAACCCAAACAATAACATCATACTAAAGGACAAAGTGAGCACAGTTTCAGAGTTGTTAACTTACTCCGAATGCAAACAGGCAGGACAGAACACCACTCTTAAGGCACTTCAGTAGCAGTACTCCTCAGGAACAACTGTGCGCCTGATGGGCTACAATCCCTCATTCTATTCTGGGATACTACCTACCTGTTCTTTTTCTTTCAGTTGTGCCACTGATTCCATCCAACTGTTAAACCTGTCCAATTCCAAGCTCTCCAACCAGGCTATTTACAGACCTCCATCAAGAGGATTAAATAATTAGCACCACAAGCCCTTTTGATCTCCCTGCATAAAAAGCTATCAAACATAAGCAGCTATTGCACTTGCCCTTACTCATGTGTAATTGAGCTTCAAATGAAACATTCACCATGGTCACTTAATTACAAATCTTATTATAACTACTAAGTATTTGGTTGCTTAATCATGAGTAAAATAAGAGCTAATTTCAGTTTGATATTCCAAGTTTGAGATCAGTCTGAGTAAGTGGCAAAAAGATCAGCAGCTGTCTTACAGCATCTTCCCACTTAATGCTGATGCTCATTTCATGCACTGTTTAATATCCAGCTTTGCTTAATAATTCTGATGTTTTTTACCTACCTGCAAGAAATATTCCAGGTCAACCTGGAGATGACAGGAAGCAGCAAAAAATACAGGAAGAGACTTAAAGCACTCATTGATTTTCAGATGCAACTAGAAGTCCAGAGGTCTTCCATGTGTATATGTGCATCTATTACAAAACATTACAAAACCTTCATTGAGAAATTCCTAGCTTTCTGCTATATATTCTAGTTATCTAGAAAAAGAGGTGTTAATTTCATGAGATTTTTTCACAAATTATTACTGGGTTCTAAATAAGAATGAGACATCTAAAGACTGGTTTGCTGGAATCCTAGCACGTGACAATGCTTATTAACAGTAATACACAAAATCTACTGACAGCAGCTTTTCATTGCCGTGACCCTTTCAGGATGCTAATTCTGGTAGAATGATTCTCTCTTCCTAAGTTCAGGTCCTGCTGTTAGATTTTCTTCTTCCATATACTAACACACTCCCCACCAAAAGTTGTCAATATAAAAAATAATGCCTATTTATCACTGGAGGGGTATCGGGGACAGATGAAGGTGATACAGAAACTCCATCACCAGAAGGCATGAAAAGACACTTTATTGTTAGAAATCTATAGTTCTTAGAGAAACAATGGGGGACTTAAGACCTGATTGGCCTTTAGGAATCTTCTCTCACACTATTGGTGAACTATGAATAGCATACTCTGGAGAACCATATCTCTAAACAACGGTTACAGAAAGAATCTGACCTCTAAACAACTGTTACAGAAAGAGAGATAATAATTGCTTTCATTCTTTCCTCTAAGTTTCCCAGGCTCAGCCAGTGAGAAATTATCTCTATTCTTTCTTCAACCAAACGGAGAATATCACACCTATTTATCATCCTGTAAGGGATCCACCTGTTTAGAAGACCAGGGATCTTTGGCAGACTGGCCAACTCAGTGAGCAGGCATTAAACCGAAGGACTCAGGGTGTGAGGTCCAAAGTGGCAACATTCACTACATCACATCCAGCTGGGGAATAAGCCAGGCCAACCACAGCAACAACAAATGTTCCTGATCTGACTACCAAGATGAGATCCAGAAGGAAAACCATCTCAAGGGTGTCCATGGCTTTGGCGGATCCTCCTGCATCCCTTCCTCCAGGAAAACCTGCAGGAACCATTACCTCTCTGAAATGCCTGTACACCAACACACAGCACAGGGAAAAAACAGGCAGAATCAGAGATCTGTGTGCACATTCTCTGCAGTTACAGAGACATGGTGGGATAGCTCACGTGACTGGAATGCTGTCTTGGATGGCTGCATCTTTTTAGGAAAGACAGGCCAGCAATGTGAGGTGGTGGAACTGCTCTTTACGTGAGAGAGCAGCTGGGATGTATCGAGCTCTGCCTCGGGCTGGGTGAAGAAGCAGACAAGAGCTGGCAGGTAAGAAGGCAACACGAAAGGGACAACACAGGGTGACACGAGTGGGTGTTTGTTACAGGCCACCCTGTCAGGAAGGGGAGGTCAATGAGGAATTCTCCAGTCAGCTGGAAGGAGCCTCAGTCACAGGCTCTGGTGCTCATGGGGAACTTCAGCCACTCTGATCTCTGCTGGAGAAACAACTTGTGGGCAGACAGGAGCCCAGGAGGCCCTGCAGAGCACTGATGGTAAGGTTTTGACACGGGTGGTGGAGGAGCCATTGAGGAGAGGTGTGCTGCTAGACCTTGTACTGACAAACAAGGAAGGACTGGCTGGGGATGTGAAGACTTGAGGCAGCCTTGCCTGCAGTGACCATGAGATGGTGGAATTCAAGATCCTGAGTGAAGGAAGCCAGGTAGTAACTGGAATTACAGCCTGGACTACATGAGAGCTAACTTTGGCATTCTCAAGGCCAAAGGAATCCGGAGGAGAATCCTATGAGTTATGGCCCTAGAAGGCAGGAAGGTCCAAGAGAACTGGTTAATTCTCAAGTAGTGCTTCCTTCAACCTTCAGATTGTTTAATTTCTTATTCATAGGGATGCACCAAAGGGGGCAGGTGCATCCCTATGAGTAAGAAATCAAGTGAAGAGGACAAAAGACCTGCATGAATGAGCAAGGAGATTCTGGCAAACCTCAAACAAAAAGAAATGGTATTGAATGTGGAAAAAGGGACAAGTCACTTGGGAGGAACACAGGAACACTGTCAAAGTAGACAGGAAAAGCTATAAGAAGAGCTAAGGTCCATTTAGAATTAATGGGCAATGGACGTCAAGGACACCAAGAAGGGCTTCTTCAAGTACATCAATAGCAAAAGGAAGGCCAGGGAAAATTTGGGTCCACCCATTTAGGAATGAGGTGGGTGCCCTGGTGACAAAGAATACAGAGAAGGCTGAGATACTGAATGTCTTCTTTGCCTCAATCTTTGCTAAGGGCAACCCTTGGGAATCCTAAACCACGAAGGCAAGAGAGAAAGTCTGGCTTTCCCTTGGCTGAGGAAGAACAGGTAGGAGATCAGGCAAACCTGGCACACACAAATCTATGGATCCCAATGGGATGCACCAACACATGTGAAACGATGCTACTGCTAAGCAATTCTCTATCGCCTCTGAATGATCATGGAGAACAAGAGAGGTACCTGAGCACTAGATGAAAGCCAACGCCACTCTACCTTGCCTTGGTGAGGCTGAGTTGGGAGGAATCTGTCCAGAGCTAGTGCTGCTCAGAGAAGTTCTATAGTCTCCTCCTCTGGAGATATTAAAAAAGCCACATGAACATGATCCTGTGCAATTGGCTGCAGGTATACCCGCTTTAGCAGAGGAGTTTGACTATGACCAGCCTCACCCCCATGCACCTTGTATTCCCTCACCTAGGGTTGGGCTTATTCTTAGCATTTGGGTTAAGCCTAGTTTGTATCAACCATTTGTCTGTCTTTGTACACATCCGTTTGCAGCAGAGGCTTGTCATCACCTCCACAACTACACACAGACAATGACCAAAGTTCACAGCCACCTAACCCTCTGGTAAGTACTTTGAGCCTTATCACAGACACTCCACACTTCCCAAAGTAGCAGACAGAGGTTCAATGAACTGAAGACTACAAGTTCAGCTGTAATACTTTTGAATTGTGTTACAATCATAAGGTTGTAACAAAATCCTCAGATATGAAAAAGTGATTTCAATGCTGGAATTCCCTTTTCAGTATTTTTTGGGTTTACTTAGTTTTTTTTTTAAGCGCCAGGTCACTAAATCACTTACATGCAAATAAGAAATAAATGCATACTTATCTTCTCTAAAAACGAGTGAGCTTTGATACAAGACCACTTCACAGCTACTTAGCTCACACTGCCTATACACTGTTCACTAGAAAGACAGAATACGACTTAACAGACACGGTATCTTCTCAAAGCTGGCTAGGAACTGCAGACTGCAGCAGCTGAGATGCCTTCAACTTTATATATGATGGGACAACCCAAAAACTTGTTGCAGGTATGCAATGCTGGATCTTAATCCCAGGAATCTGAAAGCATCTCTTCTAAATATCACCCTGCCCTGCCCCTCATCTTCTGTAGAATTACTCTTAGTCTACACCTAGCTTTAACTGATGCTTTAAGCATAATTTTCTGGGGCTACTGAATATTAATTCAAAGTCAGTAGTCTTTACTGATGGGTAGGATTAGTCCTGCCCAAGTCATGGCCCACTGCTGTATTTCTAGATCTCAACTGGTTTAGACAATCCCTTCTGAATGAGGCAGACATTTCTATTTTCTTTTCTAGCAAAACACCACATCTCATTCTTCAGTGCACTGAGCTCTGCTTGTTGAACTGAAAGCCTAGTATTTAAAAGGATGAGAGCCAGAGTTACTTTGTGCCCTTTGTTCCTGTACATGAAAGCCAATCATTAGACTGACCCTGCTAAGTGGTTAAATCCAAGCAAAATGTCTTGAGCTGTAATAACTGCACTGTCATAATAAGCACTTATTAATACCTTATAAAGATTGTAGCACTCATTGTCTTTACAAATTTTTTTCCTCTGCCTTTAAAAGTAGCTGGTTACTTATTCTCAGCAGTGTGGAAGTCGTGATTTTAACTGCTCTCAGAGCAAACCTTAACAAGTTGAGAACACACATCTAAATTCAGACTGTCACCAGAAAGACTTGAGTTGTTAGTAATGACCATTTAGTACTAAAATTTGCCTTTGCCTCTATTGTAATTTTGGGACTTAAAAAGGGAAAAGCACACAACGTGTCTTAGTCTATCAACATTTGAACTTCCTATAGAGCAGTCTCAAAGCATGCTCTTGGATTGAGGGCAAACCCCATGATTTACCTTAGTGGTTTTTTTTTTTTAAAGCAGCAAACAGCAACAAATCTAAAGGCCACCTCCAGAAATATACCCTATATCAAAGAGGGCAGGACAAGGCAGTCTGACAGTCCTCATTTGAGGCTTCCAAGCATATGACAGGGCTTTGAAGCTGTTGCAGCCCCCACTCAAACCACCTTCTTCCTACTGCAGCTCGTGCCAGCAAGTGTAGGAGTTCTTGCACTCAAGAGCTTCTCCAATGACAGACAAACTTCCTCAAACTTGACTTTGGTTCCAGTGGGATTTTTTCTTTTTCAAAAACTTTCCAGCCCTCAGATGCAGTTGTTAAAAAAGTACCTCTTTTGTAGAAACTGAATGCAATTAAGTCAGTTAAAATTCACCTGAAAAAAAACCTAGCTAATCTGCTTTTGTTCTCCAAGAGTTTCAGTTTCCCAAATGAAAGGGTTTAGAGCACAGTAAAATATTCTTCACATGATCTAGGAAACCCGGGCTACTAATTGCAGAGCGTGGGTTTCATTTGGCATTCCTGTGAAAAGACTCTTTCTCTCTCTCCCAGGGCCGTGTGTAGCTGATCATTACGAACCCGTGGCCTCGCTACTCCTCAGCGTACGGAGCTCAACACCTGTTGCAAGTGAACGCCAGAGGGAGCAGTAAACATTTGTCTGGTAAGAGAGCTTCATATTGGAGATGGAAGAAACAAGGAAAAAAAGGTACATCAAACCTCGGGGAAACTTAAAAATGTTTACTATGTGCTGCACTTTCAAACTACACTATACTGCTAATCCAGTTTAAGTCCTCACTAGTGCAGAGACAATGAAGATTTAGAGCAAGCATGCAGATACAAACACTTTGCATGATGCAGACTTACTTGTGCCACATCTCCCACCCCAGCATTCCACACCCCGATGACACCTGATCTATAAAATCTTCTGAGACTATAAAGCATTTATACAAAATCCTGTGTGTACTGAGATAGATTAAATGGAAATGCGAACATACTCAACATAGGAAAGAGACACAGAATAGAATGTGACAAAATAGGTCATGTTTACTATACATAAACACACAGTTCCAACTCTACAGGGTAAAAGCAAGAACATAGCTTAAAGACATACAAGAGAAGATGAAATCAAAGATTAATATGCTAACATATCAGCAATTAACAAGTAATTACAGGACTATCTCAAATATTATTCTACGTACCTGACAAAGACAGTTAAAAATGCTTCTGCATTCCTGCAAAACCGGCAACGGAAGCATGGCCACAAGCATAACCAGAACACATTCCCACCTCCCCACCTTCATCCTTGCAACTATGGCATGCAGCCTACCAGGTGTAGAAGTTCCTACAGTGCTTGTCACCAGACCCTGGCTTCAGCAGGGGTGCCAAGGGATTAAATTTCCTGACACAAATGGAAATGTTCTTACCAGATCTACTGGACACTTGGATTAAACTGGTTTCTCAGATTGCCTAAATACAAGACACAGTATTCAGGACCTTGAGAGTTAGCCTGCTGCTGTGAAAGTGCAGAAAAGCTTAGCTCACCACACCATGCTGAGTGCAACCCAGGTTTGCAGGTATTACAAAACCTTCAGTTCTGATTGCACCGAGTTCCCTGCAAGCACACGTGTCTCAGGCAAAGAGACAGAACTGACCTTTAGCGGAAGCCTGCTTGGCAGGTGGCTTCAATACCTGTCTGGGGAATCCTAATTATAATGGACCATTTTCATGCAGCACTTCATTTAATAAAGATATTCTCCCCCATGGAGGAGACTTGCTCTGTCTGAAGGACGATCAGAGATCAAGGTTTGATGACAATGGATTGCGGGTGATGAAATGAGCTTTTATTACCACAGTTCCGGATGCTCCTACAGACCTGCTCTTGCTAGCCAGCCCAGGAGTGCATTGGCAGCACATCCTTACAAGCATGGATGATACTCCATTGTTCAATATAGACATCTATACAACCCAGTCACAGCTTTTAGCATTGACTCAGAAACCTGCTTTACCTTTATGTTTGTGTTGAATGAGCAACAGCGCCAACTGGAAACAGAAACAAGTGAGACAGAGGTTTGAAGGTGAGAACACGCTGCCCCCAGGCTATCCTTGCACACAGTGTTCTTCTAGCCCACAGCCTACACTCTTCAGCCCTTGGAGTAACACAGATAGTCACTGCTTCACTCTGTGCCACTATTTGCTCATAGCTAAACATACCAATTTGGCATCTCTCAGAAGAGCAACAAAGGAAAATCTAGACTCCTGGGTATTTGGTATGTCTCTAATTCTGGCTGCTGTCATGCCAGACACTTAGCGTGGATGATGTGCCATGCTCTGAATCCCCACCATCTGCTGCTCGTTAGCTGACAAAGGCAGCACATGCCATCTCCCCACTAACTGCTGCTCATTAGTGACAAAAGCCATTCTGTGTTCACAATGTTCTCTCTGTAATAATCTAATACAAAGATGTACAAAGAGGCAAAAGAAAGAGGAAATAGAGATGACAGAGTAAATTATGAGCTTAACTAAGAATATTAATGCACTCGTAAATCTCAAGATGAGAATCCTTCCAAGAGCAAGACACAGGTCTTGGCTCCAAAGGAATAGGTCAGCAGGTAGGTATAGAAGTCAGCACCAGAGATAATCCATTTACCTCAAAATGTTTCAAAACATGCAAGCACACATTTCTAGGCTCCTTCCATTCAGGCTCTTTATTTTGCAAAATTTTGTATCTTCCATTCCTGATAACAGAAAGAACTGAGTGCTGACAGCATGTAGCTCCCAACCTGACCAGGGCAAGCACTAACACCCCAGGTATCTATAAAGCCTGGTGTGCAACCAGAGGAGGATTTAGGATCTGTGCAATCAATCCCTCCAAGCTTCACAGGAAAGTCCTGTTGGTAAAGATTCTGCATTTGTGAAGAAGAGCCTCAGCTTCCTTTATAAATCATCTAGACAGGTGAAAAGCAGTAATAATAGCAACACTTCAAAGAAATGTGTGTGACAGATACTGGACAACAGGCTGAGGAGCAATCCAGTCGATGAGAACCAGAAGATGGGAATGAACTACAAAACAGTTCTCCACCGGGAGATACACTGTTGACAGCAGTTTACTCAAACTACAGAGAACTGGAAGTACTCACAAAACATTCACATTGATATGGTAAATTAATCCTTTTCAAGCTCAATTAGTTACTTGGAGGAAAAAACAAAGCAAGGTTGTTCTTCAAGAAGTAGTTCTTATGTACTGCAATGAGAAGTCACTGTCTCAGTTTATTCCCTCCCTTCCATGCTTTTCCTCAACCCTCCTCCCCAGATAAAACCAAGTAACATTTTTCAGTCATCGCATCACTATTAGAGAAGTAAGAGTATGAGAAATGTTCTGTGCACGAAACAGCACAAAGACAGCTGGCATGGGATGTGTTAAGGTGACAGGTAAGGGCACAGAGGAAGCACAGAAGATGACAGATGGGTTCTGGCAAGTGTGGGAGAGTAAGGAAAGGCCATAAGCAAAGTGACATGGTTAACAGAGATGGTCCTGCAGAAGAGACAGAAAAGGAACAAAAGAAAGAGAGGAAAGAGTTAAGACATGAATGGACAATGTGCAGGTAATTCTGCTTTGCATCTTATTTCCTCTTCACACAGACCATCACTTTTCCACTTGCTGGCCAGAAAAATCCAGAGCCAGACCCAGAGTTCAAAGTTTTCCTGTTTAAAGGGGGGCAGACAGGATGAGATGCTAGAGCAACAGAATTGATAAAATATTGTTGGACATCCACATTCAACTGTAAGACAAATCAGAAAAAAAGACATTCCACATAACACACGTGTGCATGACTACTTCCTCATGCTCATGCCACAACACAGCATACTCATCTTCACAACAAGTGAACCCTGTAACCAAGCTCCTACTCACACACACATATTTTTTAAGCAAGATTAACACTTTTCGGTGTGAAATAGTTACTTGATGAGGAATCACAGACAAAGCAGCCTAAAGTACAGCTGTGAGTAGTAACACACTGGGAACTCAGCCATCTCATGCTGCTAATGCAACTCCTATGGCTTTGTGCTCACCATCAACAGCTCAGCTATTGCAAAGCAAAATCACAGTAGAAAACAAAGAACTCTAATTTCGCTGCAAGGTAAGTTTTAGGAAGTAGAGCCCTGTTCTCATGGAAGGAAAGTAACAAACTATAGACTAAAATGCTGGGAAAAAATATATACCTATAAGGCTGCTTTTCAATGCCTTATCTCTGAGCTAGGAACAAATCTAAAACCAGATTTGGTCTGTATAAGCCCATCCAACCTCTGATTACTTTATAACCTAAAAGACTGGTTGGAAACACTACAAATGTGGAGATTCAAATGAGCACTATCTGCATTCTGTTTTGGCTTATCTGACCTGTTAACAGCAGGCCAGCATAGGATTCACATTGATTGCTCTCCCTGCAAGCCTCTTTTGTATGCTAGTTTTACATTTGTGAGGGTGATCCAATAACAGATAGATGTATGGCAAGAGGAAAGAACAGTCTAATTATCTCCATCAATTTGTGCAGGATCAAAAGATTGCTCATCCAGGAAACTGTCAGCCAATCAAGCCGGATAAAAGTATTTGAAAAAAAACCCAGGAAGGACAGTTCTGCAGCAACTTAAAATTCAGAGCTGCAGCATAGCCTACATCACTGAGGTTTATTTGAGTCTGTGGTGACAAGAACAGCTTTTATGAACTGCCATTTTACAGCTATTTATATTTTATTGTCAGTTACTATGTTTATTACTGTCTGCAATTCACCAGACCCAACTGATTTTGGTAAGGAAATTTTTGAACAGAGTCACAAAGCATATTTTCTTTTTACTGATTCCTGAGTAAATACCCAGTCCAGCCTTCATTAGGAAAATCTTCATAGACATCATCTAATTGTATCAAATGAAAAAATTTAAGCAAGCCAGACAAGGACAACATTCTTAGAGACACAGAAACTCCTGGTGTGTATCCTATAAATACAAAGAAGTACTGTCATTCAGCTTGCTTTAAAAAGTAGAAGCAGCACACCAAAAGTCATGCCAGCAGTCTATTCAGGAGCCAAGTAATGAGGAACCTGAGTCACACAGCTGTTGTCATCAGGAACATCTCACTGAAAGGTACAGGTTGAACTTTAGATATTTTTATTCTTGCCAAAGCTCCCACTGAGATAATTTTCTGCTAGGGTTTAAACAGATATGCATGAAACTAATCAATCCTTACAACAGGCCTATCCTTTAATATCAACATTTAAGTGTGAAAAAATTAAATTAACCCGTCTTCAATGCTACAACACAAGCCTGATGCTTTACAAAGACTGCAAAGCATTAGATACTTCATACAGATAGTTTTAATTCTTTAGAAAGTGAGCAAAGCTCACTGGCCTAAAGCAAAACTATATATGGAGATTTACACAGCACAGGTATTAAGGCCCCATTATTTAAAAGGGATGGATTACTGGCATTAAAGAAGAGGAATCAAGTTTTAAAAAGCAAGAGCATTTAACAATTCAAGGATTTCTAGTCAGGTAATTTGAAAGAATTCTTTTTCCCTTCTGCTCTATCAGCAAAGCTAATGCTGTCTTGGATGTCCTGGGAAAGGTAAGCTTATTATAAATTCAGTTTAACTGTAATGAAAACCTCTGTAAAGTTTACACAGAGAAACCACATTTGCTACATGAAAACCAGTAATGTCGCAGAAATTTCTCAGTTGCTCTAGAATCACATGAAATTTGATTTTTTTCACTCTCAAGTGGATTTCGTTATGATACAGCATAATTTTGCTGTCTGGTTAACACATGTAGACTAGAAATTTTCATGTTGTGGCAGAGTAACATCAACTAAATCTTGCTTAATACTAAGAAAAAGATGAATTCACAGACAAGAACCAGACTTTCTTAGCTCTCTAGAACTAGAAGTTCTTTAGGAAGGACTAAAACTTAAAAACACCAATTAGCAAATTAATTTAGCCCACTTTTTAGAAAGTTATTGTTAAAGTTCATAGAGTTAAGAATTGCATTTTGATTGGAGGTAACAAAAATCACAGGATACAGTCAACAAGTTTGAAATGGAAGGAACTAAGTTTGATGGTAGTGAAGGTCAACTTACAGCACTACACCAGTGTGCTGAAGCAGTACATACAAGATACCTGAAAATCACAAAGTATCATGGAAGAATTGTAAGTCAAGTCCATCTCAATTTATCATCAGTTCACGTACCTCCAAGTGCTGTATTAAAACTGGACATTGAAGAATATTAAAGACCTGAAGCACTAAGTGTTTTCTCCAGCAAGATCCAAATGAGGAAAGTGGCAGCAGCTTTGCTCCTTCTCTAACACAGAACACAGCAGTAAGACCAGTTAGCCAAGCCCTGTGATAAAAAGCATGATAAGGTCACAGCAATGGTCACTTACGGCATTCCTTCTCATCACTGTCATCAAAGCAGTCTGTCAGCCCATCACACTGCCAGGCCCCTGGGATACAGCGTCCATTGCTGCACATGAAGTTTCCAGGAATGTTGCATTCATTCGTGAAGTTATTCCCAGGCAACAGTTGGCTGTCTGCAGGAAATGAAAGAGAGGTAAGTTCATTGAGGATTTAACAAAGGCAGCAAAAGCTGTTACTGAGCAAGCTGTTTATTGGTGGTTGAATGAAGATTAAACAAATGGACCCTGATCCTGGTTATTTTGTCATCCTATCAGTATCCTGTGCCTGGTACTTGGTAGCACTTTCTTTTTCTTAAATTCTCGTTTTATCTGTTCTCCATTCTCACACACTATTTTGCCGATTTCCTCTTGCTATTTTCTTTCTAGGAACACATACCCAACTTCTATCCTGGTCAAAGCAATCTTCATTTTTAAAAAATTCTCTCTTCTTCACAGGGTCAGTCTAAACAATTTAAAAAATGAGGCTACATGAACTCAGCTCTATCCTCCCATGCTTTTGTCAGATTAGTACTTAGCTTGTAGAATATTTTGTTGTTGTTGTTATTAGCCAAGGGCTACGCACAAGGTAACACACTGACTAATTCATACTAGATTTTCAATTAAGCTTTAAATATAGTGCTTCTGGTCAAAGTTAGAATTGAGCTTCTTGGTGTCAATACAGTCCCCTGGCACAATTTGTCCACAGGGTAGTAAGGCAGCTGGCACACTGAGTCTGCCAAGTGGAGGGGGGACAGTAGCAGGATACTGGAGATCAAGAGAACAAGTGAGAGAAAGAAACCTAGAGATCTGCTATCAAGGTTAAACACAGCATTAGTCAACCATCTTAATCTACCATTTTTCTCATTTTGTGCATTTTCTTTTGGAATGCAGATATCACAGAAACATGAACGAACTTCAGTGAAGGAAGAACAATGACACCCAATGGCTTTAATAAGCATCAAAATGGCATGACCTGTCACAGAGCTGGGAGGAAGCTGCAAGACAAGGCAGAAAGTGAGAAAAATAATATCCTTCCCCTTGTCTTCCTGTCATATTCCAGACTAGTCCCAGGCAACCTACACTTGAGTAGGTAAAAACCCTAGAAATACAAACCTTCCCAGGTAAGGATGTCCTAAAAACATGTCTCCCCTGCCAATCTGCATACCCTCATGGGTCAGAACCAGGAAGAACAAACTAAGCTGACACTAAGCTTAACCACTTACCTATCATTTATCTATTTTGAGGATAACCACATTATTTTTGGAACTCTGGAGGAATAGCAGAGCTGTAGTTGGTTCCCTCCACTGCCCATCCCTATGTCATCTTGCTTCCTGTTGCTCTTGGAGTCCAACTCCTTCCTCTCCCAGGAAGGCCTGAACACCAAGGGCAAGGAAAACGATTGTGAACACAACATGGTAAGAGCCCCATTCTTCAGTGCTGCACAGGGCACAGAGCAGATCACAACTGCCAGCATAAGAAGTTTCAGGTAAGTCCTTTTTCCTAGCTCATTCCTGAAGCCCCAGGGAGGAATCTGCTTTGTACAGGCACCTTTGGAGAACACACCTACCAAAATAATAAGTTTTATAGCATGATTAGTGAATGAGGCCTTTCGGAAACTTCTGAATCAGCCAAATGTAGATTGTTCTCTCCCTCCCCAACACATCACAATGCTCCATCCATGACACAGGCAAAACTGCTAAGTTTCACATCACTATTTCAAAAGATACAGAGGAATGCTTCAGGGAGGCAGTCTCTTTAAACCAATGTCTGTCTCAAACAATCTACTTCCTTTCAAATGTTATTTCTTGCAAATGGCTGACTTTCCTGGGGACGTTTCAAGAATCTGCCAGCACAGAGCAGATGCCTTAATGGAAATTTGCCCTGAGCTGTTAAAAGACAATGTAGTTCAGAAAAAAAAGGTGGAAATAAGGTCTCCAGAGCCACCTGTAACCCTCATGCTGTATGCAGCACCTTAAAGAAAGAGAGTGACAGCCACCAAAAAGCATGCCCAGGCATGCAGCTGGCAATTAGACATCTTTTAGCAGTGTCATTCAAACCTCAGTTTCATTCCCTGCATCACTGCTCTTCCCATGGAGAAACAGCAGGTTTGCTCTCCACACTGTTACAGCCTACAGCACACTGGAGATGGAGACTCATCTCCATCACAGTCAGGCAGGGCCCTCACTGCTCCCAGCAGCTCCTGGAGAAACGCTACACCAACTTTGCCTCATGCCTGAGTCCCTGACTTTAAATCAGCAATTGCACCAGTTTGTCCTTGGCTACCCATGCCACGCAACACTGAACAGATGCAACGCTGCCAATCAGCATCCCCCAGGCTAGGGCAGCCTTACAGCATCCCTGTTAACTGAGTTTGGCACTTCTGTGTTCAACCAGCAAGGAGTTTGATGCTGTTTAAGGCATTTTTTTCCTGTTACAACAGTAATCAAACACACTCAGCTCAGTCTTTGTATCACTGACATGTACCTGCTAAGTAATGACCAAGTGGAAATCGCCACACTCAAAGAGCTGCAGGGTGAAGCTCTCAGCATTAGCACAACCTTTTATTAGCAAGCCACTCGCAGAGCATGAACACCACCTCTGCCTGCCACTGGAGAAAACCTACCACAGTAAAACAAAATTACAGGATGCCATTATCAGATCAAAATAGGAAAGAGATACCTCAGTATTCTTTGCAATGCAGAAGTTCAGTCAATGTACTCAAGCTAGTTACAAGGCATGTAAGAACTTCAACAGTAGAATCTAATTCCCTTCTCCACAATTCCCCCTAAAAGCAGTTTCAGGTCAATATGGTACTACAAAACTTTCCTGGTAATTTTTTTAACTTTCATTAGAATTAACAAGTTCTCAGATACTACAAAACAAATGTCCTGGCTAAGAATAAACCTCATATAAAACAGCTTATTCAAACTTGATACGAGAACTAGAAATTACCAAGGCTTTTGCTCTCTCAGAAGCTAAGAAACTAGGGCAGACCATTTAGGCAGCAACAACAAAAAGGCACCAGCCTCATGGCATCTCTCCCAATTGTTCTGCACTACCTTCTCATCTAACCTCATATATCTCTCATCCAACCTGCTCCCCCATCCACATGGAAGCAGCACCTATTTAAAATAAGAAGTCCTTCTGTGAACACTTAAGTGGGATTTCTTCTTGACATGGGCAAGTTGTTGGGTAAGAACCAGCAGCAGGTCTCACAGCCACCTGTCCCAGCTACAGAACTGCCTTTGCTCCATGAAGCATCCTGGTGTTTCCAAGAGAAAACGTAACTGGATATATCTCAAGCACTGTAACACCTTCTGTGCAGAATAACCAAACATCAGCTCCTATCAGATCTACTACTGTTATCCTGCTGAAAAGTTTCAGCCATGATCTCCACATTCCTTTAATGAAAAAATTTAGACCAATCTAACTAATTTTAGAAATTTTTAGAGTTTCAGAAAACATGAACAAAAAACAACTTCCCTAAAAAAGCATTATCAAGTCCCTGTTTCTTTTAACAACTCCTTAAATAAATGGCATACTTCTACCCTATTAGACTGAAGCAACATTCCAGGAACAAGTATCAAATTTTGTTATCCAGTAAGTTATTTACAGGATTTCCTTTGTCATATAATAAACTTATCCTCAATATTCTTTTCAAGTCAGGATGTATTATTAACTCTTTCACCGAACAAACAAAAGATAGCGGCAGATCAAGATACTTGCAGACAGCCCTACCCAAGCTTTGCTGAGGAATGGGAACATGGGAACTCCGACTCGATCTAGTTTCAAAGCAACCAATACTTCTCTTAAAACACGACCTTCATCAGCTCCTAGGAGAGTTGCATGTTACAGAGAGCAATTTGAGAGTCACAGCCAATGCGTCTAGAATCTTGTTTAGTGCATTACTCCATGCCCAAAAAATCCATTGGTGGATTAAAAAACTGTCAAAACAATAGCACATGTGGAACTGCTTTAAATGGTATTACCCATTCTGCTTCCCTCACACTTTGCAAGTCTCCCCTAATGGATCTTAAAAAAACCCCCCAAAGAAATCCTCAGTGTGGTCCTCAGTTCCCAGCCCTCAGGAATGCGATGCTCCTGCCCACCCAGCACACAGCCCAATGCAGGACTGCACACGCACAAGGAGAAGCAGTGTCACAGATACCCAGTACAGACATGGAGAGAACCAAAACACATCATCGTGTCCATTTTTCGAACAAGGTCCATAAAGATGTCAGGTTTTGTGTAGCCATCTTGCGGCACTGCCTGTTGGCAGGGGCAGAAACTCCTTCAATCTGGCAGAGCTGGCATTCCAAAGTTGACATATTTACCCTGCAGCCTCTTTGATTAATTTTGAATTCAACCCAAATAGGAGCTACACGGATGTGTTCAGTTAAGTAAAGGAGGAAGGAAAGAAGGGGAAAGTAGTCCATTTTCACTGCAACACATTGCTCACTTTAAGCAGCATACCATCTGGGCTGAATATAAAAAAACGGACTCGTGTTTCACTCTGAAGGGGACTGAGTAAGGAAAATCAATCTGTTTTAGCAGCCACTTGCAAAAATGTTGGTATCTAAATATTTAATATTCCCCAAAAAAGAATCAGGGGAAAATAAATGAAAGGAAAAGTCATACTAAGCAAGCACTTCACACTGTATTAAGAAAGCAAGTCAAGGATATCCTTCACAAAACCACCTTTACCTGAAAGCACTCCAGAGAATTGTGCACATTACAGAACAGATCATTACTGATCACACAGCTCTGTATCAGAAAGTATAATCAGTAAGAGCAGGCAATCAGCTTGGCCAAGGAGGTTTTGAGGAAGAAATACAGGACACATATGTGTTCATTGACCTCAAGAACAATGCTAGTAACATCAGCCTCATGGCAAGAGGGATCCATCACCAAGGATGAAGCATGAACACTTCACTGCCAAAGCTTTGGCATGTCTTTTGTGGGAATCATGGGATCTTCACAGGATACTTTCAATGGATTGCTGCTTAAAGCTTTACATATGTAAACAGAATTATTTTGATCAGGCTGGTATGTAGCTGTGAGGCTGAGGGTTACTGATGATACTTTCCTGTCACTCCATGTACATATTATACTCCATACTAATTTTTAATTTCTGCTTAAACCTTTCCCAGGTATAAATCCACACTAGGTTTGATTTAAGCACATCAGAAATCTGTTTTAACTCTACTGAAATCTGCAACATGTTACGAAAACAAATGGAGAGAGACTACAGCAAGTCAGTAACTGGAATTCGCAGCAGGATGGCATCCAAAGACATACCTTCAATACCTGCCAATACTTGATCACCAGCAAAACACATCAGAAATAAAGAAAAGCCAGCAATAATAGCAGACTTCAACAAACATTATTTGATCTTCTTCTGTCATCTTAAAAGACTGCAAATAAGCACAGTCAAGTGACTGGTAGGCTATTACAAGATTTGATTCCTCAGAGAACACAAAACTACTTCCAAATGCTTGCAGCCAGTTGCTTCTGTGAAATTAGCCCCACAGGACAGATGTTTCTTTTCATACCTCTTTATGTTCACATGAAGCATGTGACTCACTCCATGTCCACTTTACAGAGATCTAATGCAGGTGATGCATTCAGAAAAGGAATTCAAAAGCTGAGCATGAAGAAAGTGCTTTGCCTATAAACTTCAGTTTAACATGTGCATGCACAAACTTCACTGGCAATAAAAGTATGTTGTCAGCAAGATAACAGCAGTGGCATTAAGGCATTGGATTAATGCTCACTGCACTGAAACAGAAGGCAGAGTCAATTTGTGCTTATGGGAGAAACTCAGGACTTACACAGTCACCCAGAGAGACTGTGGGACAAACATGTTCAACCTTTTTATTACACTTCACCCCTTGTTTAAATGAAAACAAGGCACTAGCTTTGAAGAGGAAGGCACCCATACTGAATTCAAGCACATAGGGTATAAAAAGATTGCTCATTAACAGCACCAAAAGGGTAAGGAAAATACATCAATGAGGGGGAACTTTACGTTCCATCTCTCAAATAAACACCTTTGGTATTACCCAAAAAGTTGTTTGCAGCTCAATGTTCATAAATGTATCATGTAAATCAGCAAAAATGCCAGTCTTCACTTTAATCTGCTTTCCTATGCACTGCTCTAAAGGTCCTTGCCAGAACAGAAGAAAAGCATGCCTGTGCACATTCATGCTGGCTTTGGGAAGCAAAGAATAAGACAAGCACTCTCTTGCTCTGCAGTGAAACCTCTGACAACACCTAAGCCATCTGCCACGAGTAAAGGACACCTGCCACTAATTATCTGACAACTTAAATCCCCCTTGAGTAGTTTTAATCCCTATACTCCCCTATCCTCATTTAAACTGCCTGATGATTACAGTGCTCATGCTATATTAGAAGTTATGAGGGTTATTTGTAAGGGCAGATTGACAGTCCCACTGCAATACAAGTGCTCAAAAACATTTCCTCACTGAGGCAGCAGGTAATTAGTGATTACTCAAGGAACTGCTCATTGATCAGGTTCAACTTCCCCTCCTTCAGTTTTCCATGAGATGAGGTATATCTGGTATCTGGCATTTTCAAGATTTACCACGGATCAGTCTTAGCCAAAAGACCAGAAACTACTATGGTAACTTCAAATTAAACACTAAATATTACTGAGGCAAGTCAAAGACAGTGGGAAAACCATCCCTTTCAGAGCACTAAAATGGATAGCTTCTTTGAATTTAGACAGAAAAACTACTGCAGCAAGGAACACTGACTACTACCCAATGTCCATCATTCACCCATTAATTCCTCACTGCAAAACCTGACTTTGTTGAACTGGAGATCAATTAATCCATCATGGTCTCCACCATAAATAACACAATATGCATAGAACAGAGTATCTTCTTTTAAATATCTTACAGCGTTAGTTGAAGCAACTGACACGTTCCCAGTAGTAGGTGGCTGCATTTCAGTACTCAGCCGTGGAAGCACCTTAATTAAATATAATCTTCTAAATCATTCCCTATTAAACAACCATTTGCTTTTTCCTTGTAACAACACATGCAGGAAGTGAGCTGAGGTGAACAGGCTTACTTTAAACCTGCACCCTTCATGGCTGGATTCTATATTTGGGTGACTGAGCACTTCACCAAAGCTTCCCCACTTGCTTGCCTCAGCAGCAGTGCAGCTGCTTGAGTATACACCAAAAATACATCCCCCAGGTCTGCAGGCTCTCGGCACACTTACCATGATGGAAGGGAAACAGGCTGTGGGCCATTAACAGTGCAGAGCGAACACAGCTCCAAACTAGTACATGTTTAAATAGAAAAAGGAAGCAGAAATAAATAAAGAGGAAAGAATAGTTTAGATTACTGAACTTGGTGCACCTCGAAAGACAAGCATTCCCCAGCAAGAAGGTCAAATGGAGATTTTATGCTGCTCTTATCCAAGCTAGAGCTACCCACACCGCTTCCCTTAACAAAGCAGCAAAGATAAAGACATTTTATTTTTAATACCTTTAAAGGACACCAACTATGCAAAGTCTAACAAGGCAAGGTCATGTGCCAGATTCTGCACCTGGGACAGGGCAACCCTGGTTGCTGGTGTGTATAGATAGGAAATGAGAGGCTGTAGAGCAGTGCCACAGGAAAGGGACATAGGGGCTCTTTATGGGAAGCTGGATCTGAGCCAGCAGGGCCCTGGCAGCCAGGAGGGCCAGCCCTGTCCTGGGGGCATCAGGCACAGCATCCCCAGCCAGAAAGGGAGGGGATTGTCCCCTCTGCTCTGCACTGGGGCAGCCTCACCTCGAGTGCTGGGGGCAGTTTTGGGTGCCACAATATAAAAATGACATGAAGCTGTTAGAGAGGGTCCAAAGGAGGGCCTTGAGGATGGTGAAGGGCCTTGAGGGGAAGCTGTGTGAGGAGCAGCTGAGGTCATTTGGTCTGTCCAGCCTGGAGAAGAGGAGACTGAGGGAAGACTTCATTGCAGTCTGCAATTTTCTCCTGAAAGGAAGAGGAGAGGCAGGTACAGGTCTCTTCTCTCTGGTGACCAGAGACAGGACCCAAGGGAATGGCCTGCAGTTGTGTTAGAGCAGGCTTAGGTTGGATATTAGAAAAAAGATTTTTCACCTGGAGGTGGCTGGGCACTGGAACAGGCTGCCCAGGGAAGTGGCCACAGCACCAAACCTGACAGAGCTCAAGAAGTGTCTGGACAATGCTCTCAGGCACAGGGTGGGATTATTCTTGGGGTGTCCTGTGCTGGGCCAGGAGTTGAACGTGATGATCCTGATGGGTCCCTTCCAACTCAGCATGTTCTATGATTCTATGGCATGTTGCTACAACAACACCCTGAGGAAAACATTATTTTTGTCTCCACAAAAACAAGACTAAAGGATTTATGCACAGTTATGCAGAAAACCTACAACAGATCTTAGGACAGAATTTAGATTTCATTGTTCGTGTCTTTCATTTAATAATACACTTGTAATTAGTTGGCATCAGTTTTTGTATCTAACAGATGTGCCTATAAGAAATGAAATGGGGAGTAGGGGTAAACAAGTAGATAATAAGCTCATGTGATCCATCACACTACTCCAATTTCCCAAAAATCAGGCCAAGCTCGACATTCTGCCCAGAAAATACTGAGATCATGCCTGAAATATGACAGCAGTAAGACTGAGTCTGATTCATTCACCATCAAATTTAAAGGAATAACAGAAGAGCAACAGAAGTGATTAAAAAAACCCTTCCATTTAACAAGAAGCACTATGGGTATTCTATTGTTTTTCTAACAACTGAGAGGGACTAGGCTTAAATTTCCTCACATGACATTCTATGCCAATAAAAAAACCTACCTACCATAACTAAGTTTAAGTTTCCCAATCAGAATCAGAACCTTAGCTTTCAAAGATCAAAAGCTTTTAATTGCCTTTTGAGACTTGTTTCTGCAAGGACTTTTTTTGCAGCGTGCAGAAGCAAGAGATCATAAACAGCTGCTGTTAACCAGATTTTCTTGCTTAAAAACATGTATTGAATTACCTGCATTTCAGGGCCCTCAGAGAAGATTCGTTAGCTGTGCAAATTCCGGGATGTTCAGCCTTACTAGCTGGGCAAATACATTTAGGCCTTACACATGATCTAAGAAAAATCCCACAGTTGCTCTGTCTGGAGAAAACAACTGAATTCACTATTAGGTTATTTCCCCACAAGCAACTGGTACTTCAAGCTATTCTGTTATGTCACATGGCAATCACTTAAAGCGCTGCTCCAATGAGAAGTAACCACAAGGACTGGCAAAAGCCAACTGTGAGGCTGTAAAAGTGTTAATTCTCTGGAAAAAAACCCAACTCCATAATGTCAGTTGCTCTACGAACATTTTACTGTGGTAATGGTTAAAGTACACTCTAACTTACAGGCATAAAAACCACTGAAGTCCTTTGGAATTGGTAGCTGACACTGGACACACTCCTCCCTCTTTTACATCCCAGTATACAAAAGCAACAATGCCCAAATATGCAGCAGTACAAAAATGCAGAAAGGGAGAAAGAGTGCTTTAGCAAAGTATCATCTTTCCTCTTCTTCAGTGAGTAGTTGCTCAGCACTTCTAACAATATTTAATATTTCTGTGGTCTTATGTCTCAGCACACAGATCAGACACAGAATCAACCTTTGCAAGTGAATGCAGTTAAAGAAAGAGCTACGTGTTACAGGAAAAACAAACAAACAAACTGATATCATTAACTGGTAGACAAAAGAATGTTCCAGCCAGCAAGAAAAAAAAAACTCAAACATACAAAATTACAACCACTGCCCCTATAGAATGCCCACAGATCCAAGTCCATGCAATGATGACAGTATGGAATGCTATTGCTACTCAGGGGCAGAGACACCATGTCAAACTTTTCTGTGCTGCTTTCTGTGCATAGCTGATTAGCTAAAGGTGCATGCCCTCATCAGTTCAAGCTGATTTAAATCAGAGCAAATAGCCCCATCTTTCTTTAAACCCGGTCGTAAATTCCTGTCTTCCTCTTACTATCCACTTGCATGAACTCCACCACAGGTGAGCAGCAAGCTTTCAAAAACACTTAACCTAGAGCCTGTAGGTCTCAGTGCTGCCTGAATCAACCCACCACAAAGTTCCAAGAGCTTATGCCACCACAAAACAGAGAGAAAGGAACATGCATGCCCTCTCCAGATTAAGAGCACAACAAGGACTGTAGCCTTTCCTCAGGCTAAGTCAGGCAACCTAAAGCAAATGCTTCTGCCATTTTCAACTGCAATAGACACCACTTAGTCTCACAATGTTGCTTGTCTTCAACAACTATTCCACAATTGCTTCTTTAAGCAGCAAAGTTTTCAAGAGCACTAATTTCTTCTTGATAGCTGTGTATCAATCTTCTCCAGCAAGGAAAGCTGCCTGTCAGAACCAAACATGCCACTGTGTGCCCCAGCATACGTGTAAATGGTAAAGGCTGGTTTCCCATACTGACATTTACTGGTGTCACAGGAACTTTCCTGTCCAACCACCAGGAGTCACTCTGGCAGTCACACTCCTACTATCAGACTCTCTCACTGCTGGGACTGAAACCCCTACACAGTGCGGGGCTCAGTGACCCAAGGGGTGCACTTGACTCCCTGAACACTCACACCATCAGACAAGGTTTCCTTACCACATTAATCCTGGTTTCCCATCAGACAAGGTTTCCTTACCACATTAACCCTGGTTTCCCATAGGCACTCTCAAATCTCTGGTTCCTTTAAGTAATTTAATCACGGTGCATAACACAAAACCAGCTCGAGCTGGTGCCTCTAGAGAGGGAGCCTGAGCAAAGGAATTCCTGTGCTTTCATACCCTCAGTCTGTGCTGCCAATAGTCTGGGGTCTTCCTACTGAATCCTTGGCTCCTGCTGTGTCCCAGTGTCCAGTCACTTGGCCACTGCCACAGGTCCCTGTGCCCTCTGCTGTGCAAAGGGTCAGCACCAGATCACAGCTCCTTCCTTGTCTGGGGCTCCCAACATTCCTCCCAGGCAGGGCACAACCTGCAGCTCGCTCCACTGCAGCTGCACACACAGTGCCTGCTCCAAGCGTATCCCTCAGCACTGGTCACTGACCATTTCAAAGCTGTGCTAGAGACAAAAAGTGCAGGGCTCTGAAAGCTAACTCACTGTGGAATAATGGTGAGGAAGGCAAACCAAGATGAAGCTGTGGTAACGATTATCTTTCTGATGATAGAGATTGGCAGAGGGACCTTCCCTCTGCAGAGTTTGCATTTAGGATGTGACAGCACTAAGCTCTGCTACTGGTAATGAGGGGAGAACTTGGGCTCTGACACTGCATGAAAAGGTCACACCTCAAAGAGCCTGGAAGAGACAGATGCGTGTGAGGCTCCAAAGAGGAACCAAGCCCAAGGAAGGCCAGGATGCAGATCAGAGTAACAAAACAAAACATCAACATTGTCCTTAACAATAAAGAAAAAACTCATAACCCTTCACTCAACAACACTGAGCTAATTTCCAAGTGTGAGAAGATTGATGACAGATAACCATGATTTTCATCTAGACAAGAGACAGATCTGCAGACTTCCCTACCCTAGGAAGGCAACTCAGCTCCTGCTTTGAAGTCTTGCCCTCAGAAAAGAAAACAAGGAGACCAGAAACCTCCCTCCTGAGGCTCCTAAAAAAAATCTGGAAAAGGGACAAGTACATTTTTCCAAATACATTGAATCAACAGTTAAAATCAGAAGAACTACCAGAAGACAATCAGAGCCAAGGAAAGGCAATAGTATAAGAAAAGGGACAGACTGTACTAGGTGGTAGTGATGGCACAGACAGTGAAGATGGGATAGTATTCCTAAACAGAAGCATCACCTAGAAATAGATGATAACCTCTTCATATACATGCAAATCCAACTAAGAGGTAGGAGTGAAACTGAAAAGAGGGCATACATGAAGACCATGTGTACTGGGTGACAAAAAATGATGCAAAGTGACCTTAGAACATCCTTAAATCTTTAAGGAGAAAGGTAACTCATTGCTCATCAGCTGCAGAATGGAGAACTGGACCCTGTTAGAAAAAAAACCAATTTTAACAAGACAAGCCAAAACAGAGCCTTGATTTCAGAGCATCACCAGGCTGGGTTATAATCAGCTGATTTTCATCTACCCTATACAAATGAAACCATGACGAGCCATGGGACCGTCACAGCAACATCCTTCAGACAGTCCAGGAGCTCTCACCACTCTCAAAGTATTTTGGAGACCCCTCCTAACAGACTGGTCTAATTTAACCACAGGACACAAGCCTCTTCAAATGTCATGCTCCAGGTCCACTTGAAGAGATTTTGCCATTACTTTAGAGTTGAGAGCTTTCTTTTTATACGAGAGTGTGTATTTGCCCTTTTCCTCTACCTCTGGTCACATGTCCTCCACTAGGTAAGCCTCAAAGAGAGTTAAGTGGGGGCAGAAGATGGGGCTCAGGAATGACAGATGTATACAAGTAATGGTTATTTATTTGAAGTTGGAAATTTCTCATCATCACTACCAGAGACCTAGAAAATAATAATTTCAAGTGAGAAATAACAGCTTTTATATCCACTTACCTAAAGTATGATTTTCTCCCATTCAAACTGAGCTCTCTGAGGTGCTTTATACAGCAATAATAAAAATTTATCCAGAAGATAAAGTTACTCAGTGTTTGCTACATGAATTAGACTGCTGATGCTTTCTGTAAGCAAATCAAAACCAGAAAAATAAGCATCATTTGCATTTTGTCAATAGGAAATGTGCTGTTAGGCAGATATATGGCAGGGATTATATTGAAGGGAGGGTCTCACTCTTTTCACTGGAGTTTAGTTTCACCTTATGTCTTTCACTTCGTGTGCCAGACGCCATAGCCAAGAGCAATGATGTTGTTTCCCTATAGAGGAATATACTGAGTGCCTCCACACGACAGGACATTAACATGGGGAGCACAGTGGGGCTATGCAATCTCCCTGCAAGGCACTGGTGACTGATTCTTTCCAGCAAATACTTCCACAGCAAGACACCATTCCACACACCACGTACCCCAAACTGCTTTCGAGCTAGCAGTAAAATCAGGGGGTTCACTGCAACATAGGTAATCTTGGAGTTTGGCTCTTTCAACAGCTGCTGTATTTAACAGCACAACAGAGTGAAGAATACAGGAATGAAGGTAGACAGAGGAAGATGTAGCAAAAAGCAGAAAAGCTTTTCACAAGAGCGTGAGAAAAATGAACTTTCCCTAGGAGCCATGGATGCAACTGTAGACAAGTGACTCTGGAAAGGGCCACAAAACAAAAAGACCAGGATTCAGTGTATGTGGTGTACCAACTTTCTTCCTTTTCCCACTTTTTGCTTTCTGACAGTTCTGTTTCCTTTATTTCCTAAAATCCTCTGAAAAACTTCTCAAAAGAAAAGCGACATCTGCTTTTTAGATACGTATCCTGGTCCCAAAAGAAAAAAATATCCTATCTATCCTATTCAAACTGCCTATGACACAACAAGTGTCAGAAAAAAGCTTGCCAGTAGGCCCTAGTTAAGAACAATTACATATTTCAGCCCCTAATCCAAATATTTTGGGTGTCTCACTTGAGCCCTCTTCCAGCTTCCAAACCTGGATGTGTTTCATTCAGATGAGTCAATCCCAGGCACAAATCAGTTAACAAAAATGAATACATTTCCAGTTAGCTACCATTAAAAACCATTCTTGCCTTTTAAGGCTTCATTCAACATTTTTTTTCTAACAGGTACTCTCCACTGAGCCAAATCAAAACTCAGGAGATCTCTAAAACCCAGTGCTATAATGCCACATATCATTTTCCTGGCTAAACAAACAAAGTCCACATTCCTTCTGGCACCCATCATATTTCTGTATGCTACAAAGTGTACATTCTGCAGAAGCTGGGGCAAAGACATGTCCAGGCAGAGTGCACCATACTGGCAAATGCTGTGAGGGCTGCAGGGCAAACCCATGAGCTGGGGAATCACCTACAGAGCTGCACACACTAGGATCAGAAGAAACACACAAGATCTCAGGAACCTCATGAAAAAAAGATTTTTGTTTTGTTGAAAATTATCTCAGTAAACCAGAGAACTCAAAATGCATAGACAAAAGACGTGGAATCTACATAGTAATAAATTTTTGATTGGCAAAGTGCACAGGACTTGGTTCCAAGGCAGGACACACCTGTTTTCACACAAAATCCAAGCTGGAACTTAGGGTGCACTAAGCTCATAAATTTGCCAATCTTTTCCTCAAGCTTCTTGGAAAGTAAGCACTATTGCTGCAGTGGCACCTGAGGCTGGCCAGGACAGAGGTTCTTCAGCACCTTGCTTGACACAATAATGAACAGCAGTTTCAGCATGCTACCATAAGGGTTAATTTTAATTTTGACTCTTGTTGGCCTGGTTGGCTATTTCCATAAATACCAACCCAGCAGATATAATTGCAAAGCAGGTATATTTGGTTCCAGTCCCTCTGCCAATTTAGTGGCAACTAATGTTTGAAAATTGCAGGGTGTAAATTTAGCATAGTGGGTCTCACATCATGCTTTTACTGCCGGAGACTGTATTTGATTAATGAGAATTAAAAGAAAGATACCAGACTTTGTGAAAGCTTTTCTGTTTTTTCCCCAAATCTCTGGAAAGAAAGAAGTAAGAAAAATCAAACTGTATTGACTTGATAATGATGAAAACAGTACAGCTCTGTGCATTTCTGAGTTTCAGCAGTCATTTTTTTCAAGTTGATGAACAGAGAATTGCTACTGCCAAGCAATGCCAAGACTTCTGCCAAGCATCTATCAAATCTTGGTAAGAAAAAACAAGCAGCAGGATATGCCTTTGGAATACAAGGACAACCTGAACATATTTTCTCTGTAACAACAATATTTAATTTTCTTTCACAGCCCCAAGAAATCAGCGACTGGCTAGCTCTAATTGTGGCTCTCCCAGTACTACTCACATACATATTTGCACCTTCCTGTCCTTGTCACTCATTACAAGTTCAAAAGACAATGAAAACTGTACATAATAGGTATTTTTAAGGACACTTTGTTAAGTAATACACAGTGCCAGACTGACACTCACTGCCATCAAAAGAGACCACCAGTGTAATGGATACAGACACTACTTAACAGAAGTTCTTCTCCTACTTAACAGAAGTGTGCACCAGAAGCAACAAAAGCAAAGCAGCCTCCAGCCCTTGCATTTCCAAGAGTCAGCGTGGCAGTGCATCACTGCTGTTATGACAACTCTGATTCCTCCTTGGCAGAACAATGTCTCAACCCACTCGCAGTCTTTACTTGCTTCTGCTCATTTAGAGTTGACTTTTCTAACCAAATACCTAAGCAGACTTACTCCAGACTTACTGAGATTTTCAGTCCTTCAGCACCAGAGACTCTGTCACACATACCCTCTCTTTAAACACAGGCCTATATTTAAAAGAACAGGAATCTTGCCAAACATTGAAAACTCACTTTTCTCCTGGGGAAACCTGAACTGAAGACACTTGGGAGCAATAAAGTTCTTAATAAGGCACCTGAGATTCTTCACAGACTCATTTCTCTAATTTTGACTCCCAGTTACTGCAGTAATTTTCTTAAAAGTCAAGGTGACAGATTCTGCTCAGATCTTCTGTTGAAGGATCACAGTCACAGCTGCCACCTCCACTGCTGGAAAGCCCAGTAAACTCCAACCACCCATACACTGAGGCTTTGCCTATTCTCTGAAGCTACTCCATTAGCATCAGAAAAACAGGCTTCACAGGTGAAGTACAAAGCTCTGAGGTAACAGACTCTGCTATAACTGGAAAATTAGTTAAACACTTCAGAAAGGTTTCACATACTTTGCATCAGACAAGATGTAAAGCAAATGGAAAAAAATTAAAGAGAGTGAAGACTTTCTTCCTACAAGACAAGTAGGAGGGGGCTTTCACTTAGCACAATTATCTTCCCTAAATTTTCCCTTCAGTTTCATTTCCCAATACTGGCAATTTACTGAAGTATGTGGAGATCAGCACCTAAGCAAAAAAAGCACTCTCACAAAAGCAAAAAATATTTGGCCGAGAAGACAAATCCTGCGCTTATATCATAAAGACCACAAACTTGGGACCACTTTCAATATTCTTTTTATTACACACAAAAAAGTCACTATCTTCCAAGATGCTTCCAAAAAAGGATGCTTTCATTGTTATTATCACTAATGCTCAATTTAACAGGTCAGCTGTGCAATCCTGTTAGCAGGAGACACTACACAACACAAAAAGACAATAAGCCATACTGTCTAGGACACAGGATAAGCAACATGATGAGAATGGTGATGTCACTGGCTAACCTGTGATCTCATATATTATACAAGACACCAGGCTGCTCTGTTTTCAGAGACCCCCAAGCAAGCACCTTGCAGCTCAGATTATTCCAGACATGCCTTTGTTCATCAATCTGTACGAGAACGCTCATAATTCACTGCACCAGAACCTAAACTCCTTGAGTTTAAGGACCCAGAAGAGCTGAGATTTGTGAATGACACCGACAACTCAGTCGCATTCTCTTCAAGTCCAGAAGAAAGCCTGTCTGCATCTCATACTGCTCCATGTGGAATGAGACTCCTGTGACCCTGGTGACCAACCCAAACAAAAGAGAATGCTGAGAGTCAGGAGAAGCTTCCTTCAGACTACCTCATTCATAATTTAACTGTTAACAGCCATGTAACTGGAGTGGCTGCAGGAAAAATTAACTGTATAGTTCTCTGTTATGTTGAAAGCACTTCAACTGTGTTTGCTTTCTACTTAAGCAACAGGACTTTATTTCAGGGGTTAGTCCCTTTGGGAAAAAAAAAGGGATGAAGCTCAACTAATAAATAGAATTAATTTAGCTTCATTTTTAATCACTCAAGAAAGACTATAGTAATCACATTCAGCCTTTCACATTCTCCTAATCTCCTAGGCAATTAATTTTCACATATTCAATCACAATATAGTCTATAACATAGAAAGGAAATATTTATGTACTTGTTGCTTTGCTACAAGTTTTGTGTATGGATATTTCTGATTCAGGGGGTTGACTCAAAAATAGCATTCCTTTTGACCATGTACACTGACCCATATTCTGTGAACAATCTGAAAGTATAAAGGGAAAACTAACACAGAAAATATAATGGAGTGCTAAGATTCACCCAGGACCAAGAAACTTTGTCCAAGCTATGTCATAGATCATACTGTTGTGTTTCACACACAAAGCAGATGATATGGCTCAACCAGAAACACTTAATACTATCTATTAGCTCTTTGCACGATGGCTGTGTTTTTTTCCACAAAATAAATTTAGAAGTAATACACTAAGTATTGACTTCATTACAGCTGATGACTGCACACACAAACTTAACTGAGGTGTTACCTCCATCAAACAACATCCATTCATTCCGTGTGTGAACTCAAAAGAGGGTCATGTGAAAATGTCTATAATACAACACCCCTAACACAAGAGATCCTTAAGATAAGGTGAAAAGAAGCAAGAACTTATATCCTCATCTGATCACCAAGTTCATTCATATGATCAGAAATGGTACAATGTATCCTTCAGCAGTCTGGAAGCTTCATCCAAAAGCAGGAAGACGTTCTCAGAGACTGCTACCACAAGGTAACGCTGCAGTGTCATCACTGCCATCATTTGAATGGCCATTATGAATTTTTCAGTGTATTGCAGATCACCCTCTACCTGGCTGACATTCTTCATCACACTCAGACACAACAGACCATCAATCACAGCAACTGCCAGAGAAGGGTGGTGACACAACTTTCCCAGTATGCCCACATAACTTCTGTGTGTCAGAAGCATCTTGGCAAGAAGCACACACTGACAGAGATGCTTACTTAGCACTGAAAAAATCTGTATGGCAAGATCAAAACCACAGAAAAACTTTAAATGTATGGCAGAAAAATTTTCCTTCCCCCTCGTATTCCCAAACCAAAAGCACAAAATTCACTGTGCCACTAGAAACCAGAAACTAATTACTCCTTCCCCAAGCCTTAATTCTTCCTTCTGCTGCACCTTTATATCAGAGCTTCTCCACTAAACACGTTAAAATCGCACTTGAGAAAAGCACTGATTCAAGGATTACTCTTGTTTGTGGAAAGTGATGTTTTAAGCCATTGTAAAGACTTAAAAAGTACTCTTTTCTCAATTTGCTGCCTAGAAAGGTTGGCAATAAATATTCCTGTTAGTATATGGAAGAACAGATTTAGGAACGTAATGCAGGTACATCGTTGTGCAAAACATCCTAGCTGCAACACATTCAAGTCAAAACCCTCAGTCTGACAACTCCTCCTTGGGAAACTATTTACTCAAAGTAGCAGCATCATTTGTGTCCTCTTTCCCTGAAGACAGGCAAGAGTGACTACAGACCTAACAAAGTGCAGCAGGCTGAAAAGATTAACTTCCTTATTTAAATGAAATATCATCATTTGAAATTTCATTTTGAAACCAACACTTTTTAAAGGAAGCTTGGTAAACGGAAACTGAAGCAAGACTGCAGTAGGTCTTTAAGGAATCACACAAAGCAGATGATTGACACTGATATTCTTTCTAGCCTAGTCCCTTTAATGAAGTTTAAAGACATCAGAACAAAACCAACAAAGGGTGCTTGGGCACTTGAAGAGGCTCCCCAGGGAAGTGGTCACAGTTCCAAGCCTCACAGAGTTCAAGAAGCATCTGAACAATGCTCTCAGGCATAGGAGGTGTCCTGTGCAGGGCCAATATTTGGACTTGATGATCCTTGTGGGTTCCTTCCAAACCAGGATATTCTTTCATCTCTGAGAACTGAGATGTCAATTCATTTTTATTCCCACAGCAGTTGAAGGCAAAAAGTTAATGCACTGAAACAAACCCATTGAGGTTATTTTAAAGAAATGTGATGCAAATTCTCAAGAATGTAAAAAAATAGCAACAAAATCATTCTTCATGCGTGTTTAAGATAGAACTGAATCAATCTGGAAGCTATGTATGTTTATACAAAAAACCCAAAAACCCACCCCAAAAAACAAACCATATATTTCCCTTTAATGCCTCCTTGGCAAACCAGACTCGGATGAAAGACATGCTCCAACAGACTGAGCACTGTTTTTTAGGATGCAACACAGTGTTTGAAAACATTTGGCACTGCCAAACCCTGCACAAGTGTTAAACAGTTCAGATTTTGCAAGGTGAGGCAATGTCCCAAATTTTAAGAAAGTGATCAGAAAACATATGATTAAAGTCCAGTTGCAGCTATTTATCTTTGGACCTTCATCCAGGAAAGTAGATGAAAAACCCTTGCAGTGTCCCAGGGGATAAGCTATATAGATAAATTAATACTTTTTCCCCATCTCTCATTTCTACATATCAGAGAACGTGATACTACCCTGCTTCCTCATTTATATTTTAGTTCACATCTTACACAGAACAGAGACTACCCTATGCTAATAAAAATAAGCACCACATATTTTTCAGGACATCTATTTTAAAGTTCCCCTCTCTAGCATCCAAAATGAAATCTGCCAATGCTCCACCCTAGGAGACTGGAGGCACTAACTTCTTGACATCAGGAAACACTGGAAGGAGAACCTGCACAACTCCAAATCCTTATCTATGACTCCTCACATAAGAAAGCAAAACATGTACAACTGTTATCCACTCCCAACCTACATATTCTGATTATAATGAAAAACTATCAGAAATAACTCATATGATTCAAAGTAGGGATATAAAAGGGACAACTGAAACAGCCTTCTCACACAAGCTAAGAGACAAGCACTTTGAGCATCAGCAAGAGGAAAAGACAGCAGTCTAGAAGTAGCCTACTTGAAAAAAGAAAAGAAGCAAAAGTAACAAACAGTGATAGTGTGTCACACACACAGGGCTGAGTCCTCCCAAGTTTAGCCTGAGTTTCAGCCCTTCCTGGACCTGCTGCTTTGCTGATGCAAAAAGAAATCCACCATCTCACCTGATGCTGTTTGTTCCATTCTTCTCATAAGCTACTACAATTTTATTGGGGCTTAAGGGCAAAGCATTCACGGAGGAGAAGGAAAAAGGCATGTGCACAACAACCTCATAAAACATTGGGAAAAGCAGAGAAGCGGAACTGGCAGTGGCAACTACCACTTCCTAGCGTCTTACTTAGCAAATCAATCGGAAACCAGCTCCAGCAATTAAGTGATAATGAATTATTGATGACACTCACTTTGGGGAACTGAGCACTTACTAGCATTTATGAAACTAAAGAAACTGAGGTGGGTAAGCGCCATCCCCATTTTGCAGACGGCACAAAGCCAGGCAGACAGCAAACAATTCCAGCGACATTACGCCTTGCCGAGGATCACTTATCTCTAGCACGTTATCTCAGTTCTGTTTGTACATGGTCACACACTACCTTGATTTGTAACACACTCCTGCTTCAGAGAGGCACAGTGAATGCTCCAGGTACAGAATTTAATAATTTCAGTAACCACATCCTACTACCATTTCAGAGGTGGGGAGAAAAAGGCTGCTCAAAATAAAGGACAGCAATATTGGAGCCAGGGAAAAACCACTTTAAAATGTGATCTACAACATATGTTCAGTGGCAGAATTCGCCCTTGAGAAAGCAAAGAAGGTATTCAAGCTCTACTATTTCAAGATACTTTATGTCTGTGCTTAACATGTGTTTAAGTCAGCCAACTAATTTTGCCAATGCAAATATATTCAACTAGAAACTCAGAAGAAAGCCAAGAATTCAGTCTCAGATTTAAAACACTCTTGCCAGCCACTCAAGGCTGTCAGTAATGCCATACAGGAACATTTCCTATCACTAACACATAAAAGTGATCTAGGAAAGAGAACTCACTCTACTCCTACCATACTTCGCAACTGAGCTTTCCAACTGTTGCCATTATCTATTTATATCATTAAAAACCAGACAAAGGAAGATACGAGCATTCACTGCACATTATCTATCCTGCCCCTTCACAATTTTTCATCAGACTTAGCAAGCAGACAGGCTAATGTCTACATGCACTTAAAGGTAAGTCTCTCACACTTGTACAGCTTTCACCCTCAACAGCAGCTGCTAGAGCTGAGGCAGACACAGATGCAGCTTTACAAATTAGCAGCCGTACATCATCCAGCTGGTGTGAAACACCATGACATCCCTTCAAACACCACAATGGTTACACCCATGCGAGTGTGCTGACTTGTAGTCAGGTCTCTGACAGGAATGCTGGTGACATAAGCTTCAGGAGGAGGAAGATGAATGTCAGTACCCGCCATGTAGTCCAGCCTTGCAGACAGGATGTCTTTCAGGGAAGGGCAGCTTTCTGTGTGGAATTTTAGATGACCAGAGATAGGGTTCAGCCCTGCCACAGATGTCTTACATGATCATATTATTCTGCTTTTCTTGGCTTCAGTTTTCCTTATCTGTTAATGACTACTAATGCTCTCCTATCCCATGGGAATACTGCCAGCATCCATAATTTATGTTTCCACCCTGCTTGGATGCTGAGAAGATGAGTACCTGGAGATATATACTGATCAGTTGTCTGCCAAATATATAAACTGTTTTTAAAGAAATATTATAAAAAATTGCAAACTATTAATATTAAAGCCCATCTGTGCATCATATAATCATTAAGGAAGGAAAAGGCCTCAATAATCACTGAGTCCAAGCATTAACCCAGCACTGACAAGTTCACTACCACATCATATCTCTAAGGACCACGTCTACATGTTTTTTGAACACTTCTAGGGACTGCAATTTCACCATTTGCTGGGCAATCTGTTCCAATGCCTGATCACCCCTTCAGTGAAGAATTTTTTCCTTATTCCCAATATAAATTTGCCCTGGCACAACTTCAGGCTGTTTCCTCTTGTCTTATTGCTTGTAACTCTGTCTACCTCAGCTCACTACAATGTTCTTTCAGGGTGTTGTAGAGAGCAGTAAGATTTCCCCCCAGAAAAGCCTCCTTTTCTGCAGGTTAAACAACCCCAGCTCCTTCAGCTGTTCCTCACAAGACTTGTGCTCCAGACCCTTCACCAGCTCCATTGCCCTACTCTGGACTCATTCCACTACTTCAATGTCTTTCTTGCAGTGAGGGGCCCAAACCTGAACACAGGATTCAAGGCGTGGCCTCACCTGTGCAGAGTACAGGGGACAATCACGGCTCTGGTCCTGCAAGCCACACTGACTCAGGCCAGGATGCCAGTGGCCTTCTCACGTTCAGCTGCTGTCAACCAGCGCCCTCGCCAGCTCCTTTTCCACAGGACATCTTTCCCCCAAGCCTACAGTATTGCACGGGGTTGCTGCGATCCAAGTGCCTCACGACTCAGCACCTTGCCTTGATGAACTTCCACACAATTGGCTTCATCCCATTGATCCAGCCCACCCAGATCCCTCTGCAGAGCCTTCCAACCCTCCAGTAGATCAACATTCCCACCCAGCCTGGTGTTGTCTGCAAACTCCATTTACTCCTCAACAGTAAACAGGCATTTTTATATTTTTATAGCCAAAAATCTTTGAGTTATGCAGGAACGCAGCGGATGCACAGATTCTGACTAAAATAGGTAGAACCACTCTGTAACAGATAAGCAGGAAGGAGTTTGGGAAATTGCAGCTTCAACTACCAACTAGACTCAGTTCACATAGTAACTCTAGAGATAAGTGATCCCCTAGACCTAAGAAACTCAAACCATTTTAGATACAGAAATTAACTGCCCTCTTATTTACACTTACGGGTCCAACAAGAACACCTGCTATGGTTCAATTTCTGTTTTCCTTTTGCACATACTCTTTACTTTGTTTAATGTTGGGATGAGATTAGTGGGAAAAGGGAACAACTTGGGAAGCTTGTTTGAAAACAGATTATAAATCTGTATGTTTCAAAGTATCCAAAAAATCACTCCACCCTGGAAACATGCAATGACTAGCTCTTGGTATAGCTGCTTACACCTAGGGTTTAATTTTGACAGTTGAGATCACTCAAACGGTTCTCTAACCAAAACATTTACTATAGCATTTCAGTAACACATTTTTTCCAACACAACAGGCCAACATAGTCCTTCTAAACCAAAGCAAACAAAGCTGGAACAGGAACTAAATCCGTGCCAAGTTAGTTTTCTTACAGGAATGTGCAAAGTAGCTTGGAAGGCTTGTGTTTGCAAACACTCAATTTATTCCATCTTCAAGGGCCAGACTGGCAAAGGCGCAAAGATCATTCTATTTCCTCAATGTCACTGTTCCTTTGAGACATCCCATATCAGACATGCTTCCTTTACAAAATGGAGATAACCACCTGATATTTTAGAAGTCTAAATCACACACTCTTTACTGGCTTAAAAACTGGCTGGATAGCCAGGTCCACTGGGGAATGTACATCCAGATGGTGGCCACTCATAAGTGGTGTTCCGCAGAGCTCAGTGTTGGGTCCAGTCCTGTTTAATACCTCTATTAATGAGGTATTAAATTGAATGACAGGAGCAAGCATCCTGTCAGCCAGTTTGCAGACAGTGCTAAGTTGGGCAGGAGTGCTGATCTGCTGGGCAGGCTGGATCAATGTGCCAAAGCCAGCTGTATGAGGCTCAACAAGGTGAAGTATGGGTCCTGAGGGAGCTGGTGTTGTTCAGCCTAGAGAAAAGGAGGCTCGGGGGACCTTATCACTCTCTACAAATGCCCAAAAAGAGGTTGTAGCCAGGTGGGGTTTGGCCTCTTCTCCCAGGCAACCAGCAACAGGACAAGAAGACAGCCTCAAGCTGCACCAGGGGAGGTTCAGGTTGGACATTAGGAAGAATTTTTTCACTGAAAGGGTGAGCACTGGAACGGGATGCCTAGGGAGATGGCAGAGTCACCACCCCTGGAAGTGTTCAAGAAGCAACTGGACACGACACTTAGTGCTACGGTTTAGTAAACATGGCGGTGTTCAGTCAAAGGCTGGAGTCAGTCTTGGAAGGCTTTGGTGAGTCCAGGATTGTGGGCCTAATTTTAACAGATCTAATGGGCCTTACAGAGGTCTCTTCGATACAGGCCCAAAGGAAGTTACACTGATTGCTTCTTCAACTGGAAAGTTTGCTCACAATAGAAATCTGCCTAATTTTACAACTACCGATGAGAAAACAAAGTACCAACACTGCAGGGAAAAAATAGCTAAACCATGGCCGAACAGTTTCCCCATGAGACTACTCACAAGGAGCAGTGGCAGTCAGCAGGTCAGCAACTCTGGATTCAACCTCAGTTAGGACATGAATATCCTGCCAATGATCAGCACTGTTTCTTGTGTTTCCAGATTTTATTTGACTCAGCTAATTGGCCATTAAGCTCCAATGAGGTGGACATTTATCTACAGATAACACAAGGAAATTGGAAAGTAAGCAGCCTGAGGCTACCCTGAAGACTGTTAACCAAATAGCAAGGCAAAGCTCAATTAAAACAATTCATCAGAAAACCTATATAGTCCATTGGCAGATTTTCAAGGATCCCATTAGCAATTTTAAGGATATTCAATCTGATTAGACGCTGAAGTCTATCTCATGTAGAAACCATTAATAAGTAAAGAGCCCTTAGCTTTGAAAGCCTGAACATTACCAAAGCCACAGCAGGAAGAGACACTGGGCCTTTCCTGTGTAACTAATATGCACAATTTTGCATAAGAATGGCAAACCCTTTCTGTACTATATTGAAAAACGTGAGACTGATGAAAAGGTAGGGCTGTGCAAACCAAGCAAGTTTGCTATCAAGTACCCACCACTTTTGGGTGGACTTTGTTGATGCAACTAAGAGACACACACTCTTACATGCTACCTCTAAAAAGCCTACGTGCAGGATCTCTGAATCAGGAGTATTCCATGAAATGTCTAATACCTCAGTTATTGAAAAGGGCAGGCATTTCAATCACTTGAAATCGCGGTGCAAATAGGAAATTACACTGAAAAACATTTTGTCTCTCATTTTATGAAAACTTGAAGAAGAAAAATGGCTATTGTGCTCTTAACCTTAATGGACATATAATTCAAGTACAAAATAAGGTCACTGCTATTCTGGACTCTCTTTTTGAAAAGAAAGGTTGCAATGAAAAACATTTCAAAAAACATGAAACTGACAGAAATCCCTATAAGGGAAAAAAATCTGACAACACTCTACTTCAAACTTGCAATTTTGAAGCTCACATTCCTCATGGAAGATTTTCAGGGTACAACTGGTACTGCCAACTCCTATTGTTCAAAAATACTCTTAGGAACTCTACTATCAATGTCTTTTTTGTCTTCCAAGTACTCTGCTAATGTTCTAGACAGACCACTTTGATCTTTGGACAGAAGTAGATTCTTAATTTGTATACTGCACATGGTAGTTCCATTTTCAGAGTAGATAAAAAGAATAGGTTCGTGAAATTTAAATACTGCTTGCAGATAACAGAGGGAAGTCTTCCATCTGAGGACAAATGCTTGTGGTTGGATTAAGAATGTGTAAGCTGAAAAATATTACAGGGATGTACACTTTTCTCTTCCCTCCACACTTGCTGATATTCAAAGCCAGTATATTCACAAGACTGAAAATGCCTAAAAAGAGTATGTAGATCTCACCTTTTAAGACACGGCTACCAAACACTTCTTAGAGAACATAAATCGGAATTCCAACAGGACTCGATTCAATTAATGTCAAGTTTAACACCTAGAACCCTGGTTACACAGTAAAATGAATGATCTGCTCATTTAAAAGTTCACAGTGTTTTGGATTGTTTTTTTTCACAATTCTACCTGTAACTCCATTTATGCTTTCATTTCACTCACAAGCAGGTACTGAACATCAGCCATATGGATTGTTTTCCTCCCTCTCCACCTTCTTTTTACCTTTTAAAAACTTGCTGAAAGGAAAAAGAAGCCTTTTTTGAGTTTGAAAGACAGCAATCACCACAACCAGCAAATCACCACTGCTGTTCTTCCTTAGCCAATTCTGAATTATGCCTACTTAGTTTAAGGACTTGGTCTTTTAAAAGTAATTGAGCAGTAAGTTCTTCCAGACTCCAGGATTTCACAAGCGCAGGTTGCTTTCTACCAGACTGAGCAGATCTCGATCTCAGCATCTGTACTGTGCCTTTCCAGTTACACAAACAAGCAAAGATGTTCAGATTTTACATGATGCCAAGGCCTTGAGAAGACATTTCTTACTGTTGGATCAGATCATGGAAGATTCAGTTTGGCATCTTCAAGATCACCCATCCAAGATCACCATCAGAGCCTCAAACTCTTTTGGTGTACAGCCATTCTCCTCAGGACAAAAACCATGCACATCAGGTTTCATATAACCATATATTCAGTTTAGGAGTGTGCAGTTCCACTCAGCTTTTAAGATTTCACTGTTTTGGACACAGCCACAACAGCAACTTGTGTCACTGGCAGGAGGCTGCCTAACAGGACTTATTTGGCCATTGAAACTCATTGATTGCAGTGTGTTTCCTTTGAAGGTCACACATGCTGACTCTACCAATTATGTGTTTATGAAGAACTGATGTGCTTTGGCAGGTGAAGCAACTCTACATATTTAACTCTCTAACTAGTCTATGACTACACATATTTAACAATGTATTCACTAATGATTTAGCAATTTATAAAACATGTCTTGCGTTGTGAACATTACCTGGTCTTCATAAATGATCCCTGAGAAATGGCTTATTTGCTTAAGATGCACAATTCACTTATAAATTGTACCAGAAACTGAGTAAGACCAAGTCCCAAGTAGTCTGCTCTTACTAAACTCCACCTCTCAAACACAGCAGCAAAGTCCTACACAGCCTAAAGCTGAGCCTTAGCAAACAGCATAGCTAAGCAATGGACAGGGAGAAGAAAAGCAAGCCCAGCACTGGTGGTAGAGTGAAGCAGAACATCTGCAATAGATAGAGGCAATGGAAAAATGACAATACCTACCTTCAAGTTTGGCATAGATATAGTAAGTATACATAACAGCCTCTTTCTTTTTAAGTACAGAGGCATGATGAGGAAATCCATGGCTAGCTCTATGCTTCAATGGGTACAATTTGGTGAGGTCATGAGGCACGAAGGAAAAAAAGAGGAAAGGATACTGAGAGGAGGAAGGAAGTGGCACAAATCATCTATGAAAAGAAGCATGTAAAGCCTAAGTCATCAGCATGCAGCTTCACAACAACAGATCAAGGATGCAGGCAAAGAAAGAAAAAGAAAGGAGTTTGAATCTGACAAGAAAGGGATTCAAAATCAGAGAAATAATGGCTATCTTTAGCTGCAGAATTTTAGCTAAGCTTATACAAAGAGAAGCAGAAACATTTAATAGCCCTTAACATAACTTCTTGCATTGGGAGACAGCAGCAGAATACCAGCCCTGAGACTGAATTAGCAGCCTTGAAACTTGAAAGTGCAAGCTCAAGCATTCCCTTCTGTAGCCATGTGTGAGCAGTAACTGCATTCCCCATCAAGCAGCCACTATTTTGCAGGTTTGACATGGTCCTGAACCACGGGTTCCCTGTGCAGAGCACCCCAGACAAGCAACAGTACTTCAACTTGTCAGCTCCTGCCCTGCCTTACAAAAGGGAGAGAAAGTGCAACTTGACAAATACATGGATTTTCATAAGTACATCAATTTGTGTGTCTCTATCATGCTTCACATCTTTGTACACCTAACACTCCTATGTTTGAGGAATCTTAATGCCTTTACACTAACAACAAAAAAGAAAGGGAAAAAAACAGGAATATTTGACTAAAAATTATCATATCAAGAAAAATCTACTTACCTCACATCAAATCCGTACCAGGCAAAGCAGAACATCTCTTAAACGCCAAACCCACTATTTTGAACTGTAAAAACATATGCCTGATATTTGTGGCACATAGCTCTTGACTAAAACTAGGGTAGCACTAACAGCATCAGAGAAAGATGGTAAGAAAGCTGGTGTCAAAAAAAAAAATAATTAGACAAATAAAAGAGGAGGGAATACAGTGAGGAAAGAATTAAATCTTGCCCAAAGTCATACCCTGATTAGTAACACAACCTGGAATAGATCTGTTGTCATCTCATTGCAGGGGCTCCATACTGTTGTCTTCTTATCACAAAAGTTTCACACCTTCTTGGTGCTTCTCGTGGGCAGCTCCTCAGAGCACTGACTCTTTCTTCTTCACAAAGCAGCCACTGACTCCAGTTCCCCTCTCAACCAGCCACCCCACTCTTTTATAGCACTCTTGTTCTCACTGGTTACAGCTGTGGCCTGTTAAAGTCAGGCCTGTTCCTAATCTTTGCTAATTGGCCCAGCTACAACCCCTTAGGGGTAAGATTACTTTCTACACTACCTTTATTTTCTTATATTCTATCCCCCTATATAGATCCTGCAGCAGTAAGATGGTGAATAGCTTTGCCCAGAAGAATACAACTCTTCAGTTGACACATATACACATGGCTGGCGATAGTGTTCTGTCTGGAGCGATAAGCATCATCTGACTCATTAACAATTGAAGTGATAAATTCATCTAAAATACATAAAGCAAGAGAAATTACTCCAAGGAATGATGGAATCTGAACACAAATACTTAATAGCCAGAATTCACATCTTAATTTTTAATGGAACCACAACCTACTTGCTGCAGTAACATTATTACATTTTATGAAAACAGAGATAGGGCCTCACAGGAAAATGTTACCTAAAATCGAACTTTTCATCCAACAAACCCAACAGTTTCAAAATAGACCAACACAGGATACCTCATGTGATTTCCATCTAAATTTTTCAATAAGAGAATCTTGAACCAGGAATCTTCCTGATCACATTCCCTAGGAGCCATCCAGAATCTGTCTAAGCAGATGAAAGATAACAACGCAACACCAGAGACCCAGAGAAAGGTGCAGTACTTAGGGCTTTCTCATTTAATTTAAAAGGAAAAAAACTAATCAGAATCTCTATTAAAGAATAAAAATAGCACTACAACCTGAAAAATTATATTTTTGCCCCTATTGAAACAGGCTATTTTATAACACAACAGCTTATTTCAACCATATTCAACTTATAGACTTTCCAATCTTTAATAAGTTAAGTCTCACAGGCTACTTGAGAGATACCAAAGCCATTTTAAATTAGAAATCTTTTGGCTAAGAAGACATAGTATCAGGACCTTGGAGTTCATTAGCTCCCAATCCTAAATGATCCCATATTTTAGCAGTTTCACAGCCACATCACCTTCCATTCATTACCTCAGCTCCCTGTTCACTCTGACATGTGACACAGAAACTTACTCAACCATTTACACATTGACAAAGAGCAGCTTTGCTTGATATGTTTTAATTGTGACAAGTTCACAGCTGTCCAGCCCATGGCTGGAAGAAGGCTTAAGAAACACAGAGGAAAAAATTACCAGCAGCCACTCCACCCCATCCCCCAAATTGCTTCCATTTTCATTTTGTTCATCTGGAGCCTTCTGATTATCCACCCATATGATTCCCCAGTCCTTCAACACATTTCTCACACTAACAGGAGCTATCTATTATTTCTCTCCAACTTCCAAAGAATACACATTTGTATAAGCTGCAACTAAAATAAATATGTGATTCCACAAGTTCCTTTACAACCAAGAAGTGGGTAAGTGGGGATCTGTATAAGCAACAAGAACAAGACACCAACGGCTCCATTTAGAAATTTCACTGCCTCAGCATTTCCCATGTGCAAGTTAAAACACACCCACACACCAAGCCAGCTACTATTACACCATCTTCTCTCCTAAAAGGATTTTTCTGTCCTGATAGACAACACTGCATGCAAGGTGAGGTTGGCCTAAAATGCCCTTTTAGTCTGACAGTTTCACTAGCACAAGAGGCTGCATGAAAGAAACTAAACATCTGATCAAGTTACCGCAGCTTACAAGCTTCTAGATGTCAAATAATCTGGACACACACACAGTCCTGGCAAATGCAAAACCCCATTGATCATATAAATCAAAAGTTTCACTATCAGAGGTAACTAATTTAGACAAATGCTTTCTGCCATGGTGTTTTGTTTGCTAGTTTTTCTTAAGCTGTTTGTTATTTTCAATTTTGTTATTGGTTTGGGTTTTTTTGTTTCTTAATATACATGAGCTGCTCCTCAAAAATTCTATAGCAGTCAATAAATGTATGATAAACTGATTATCCTAATGGCCGACTATACAATTACCTCCAGCCATGATCTATTTACATTTCAAGCAAAGGGCAACCTGACATTCTATGTTTCACTTGAGAGCTACCTTAAAATACATAATGAAAACTGTTTTCACTTGAAATATTCCATTCTGCATCTTAGATATAGCCCATTATGAGGTCCTGCCAGGACAGAAGAGTTATTTTAATACTTGAAAAGACAAAAATGCCAAAACCCAACTATTGAGACCCAAGATGTTTCTCCTTCCTCATCTTCGAAACCTGCCAGCTGATAATGAAGCTGTTTTCAAATCTTTTCAGACCCTGAAAATGTCAGTTGAAATAGCTATCGCAGAGTGCCTTGTACCAAAGGTAGAATATCCACAGCTCCAGTCTGCAGCAAGCAGGACAACTGAACAGCCTTCCAGGCTTTCTAGCAATTCATAAAACTCATCAGCTTCTACAACAGACAAGACACTGAAATGGAGAGCACTGCTACCATCACAGCAGATCTCACACTACACATTTTTCAGGCCTACTCCATTATTGCATTTCTGCTCACACGGACAGAGAGAGTAACCACAGAACAGGATATATGACAGACACTACTCTGGTAAAATGTACCAGTTTGGAGAAATAAATTAAAATTTTAAAAACATAAATAACACAAACAAAAACCAAAACAAATTCTTTCTCCAGGTGACAAATTAATTTTTAATTAGGCCTTCCCACATTGCCCTGAAACACAGAGATGCTTGAATCTCAGCTCAAATTAATCACTGCTACTCAACAAATCAACATAACCCTGTAACAGTCTACCAGATTTACAGCAAAGGGAGCCATTTTATTCCTCACCCAGTAGATAATCAGGATAAGAATGAAAGCAGGATGCAGGTTCCTATTGTCACAATAAAAACATTATAGTATCACCAAGAAACTTTTTTTTCTCTAAAGAGGTATGGAGCTTGCTGGTCTCAGTGTATCAAGCACTACAGACTGACTGCATGCTTGTAACAATTTATTCCACATTTGTACAAAAGGTGCAATTTTACTATCTATTTTCTTTGTAACAATCTCCACTGCCTATCACAACATGTGAGTACAACATTGCAGTCATGCTTCCTCCCTCTCAGCCTGGCAACTGCAGACTCTTTGCAGCAATTATGCCAGGCGAGATGGGATGGCTGGAAGCTCCTGGGCCCTGCAACTCCCCACATTCAGTGAGTAAGAGAAATCTGTTTAAATCTAGCCAAGGACACACCTCCCCCAAATCATCCTCTGCTTATTTCACTCCCTGCACAAAAAATGTACTTGCAAGAGTAAAGTCTGACAACAGCCTCAAACATCAAACACTGAATAACCAGAAACTCATTCAAGACAACTCGTGTGTGGGCACAGGCTCCTGTGACAAATCCCACATTCTCCTCAGCATGGCTGGGGAGCTTTGCATTGGAGTGAGTACCCCTGGCTGCTCTCATTATGACCACTGGCAGACTCACATCCTCAGCAAATATCCAGTGCTTGTTGTTTATTACTGTCCCAAGCTGGAAGTTTCTTGACTTACCCACTCCAGGAATCTTTCTCCATCCCTCCCACACTGATGTGCTACCCATGCTCACTGGCTTATGTACCAAGAAAGACAAACACTGGTTATGAAGCACTAGACTCAGTTTAAGAGTTTTTAAGAGGACTGCCTGAAAAACACAGAACAGACCTACTGAATATACAATACAGACATGAGTCTTCAAGTAGAGAGTGGCTTTTTTCTCTCTGCTTATCTAACAGTGGAGACCACTACTCAGCACTGCTGATTACTCCTGCCATGCAGTACACAAGGTTTTCAGCAAAGTAATTCTATTAGCAATACCTCTGAATGTCAGTGCAAATGAAGACTCAGTTAAGGAAATAATGGCTATCTCCTTAACACCATGTGGAAGTTTTAAGTTCGCAGATATTACACAATGCAGACTAATGTGGTAACATGACTCATCAAATAGCTCCTACCCCTCCTTGATTTTAGGGATGTTCTGGTTTTTTTTGCAAGATTTTGAGGTGAAGTTGGAAAATGTAATGAAAGCACACGTGTGGCCCTTCATGTTTATGCTGTCTGTGGAATGGGCCCTGGTTCTAACAATCTTAGACCAAAATACTGGAGGGAATAAGACACAGAAGCTTCCCCTTAATACAGAGCAAGCTGAGTATATTTTAAGAGGCATAATATCTACATTATATATTTGACTAATGTATCAGAAAGGCCCTTATATTGAACTGTGACACCTGGGGATGATACTTAGAAATCCCAGCTGTGCATTGCATTTTGATTCTCCATTCAAAGACTAACATTGTAAAACCTTCTTCAGTTAAAACAGAAAGGTCTGTAATTGTCAGAAAAAACAGTGTCCCTTTTTGCTCACTTTGTAAAAGCAGTTAATTTACCTGAATGTTTGTGACTCCTGCCATCATTTCTCTTCTTAATGGATGATATACAGGTTGAAGAAAAAAAATACATAAATCTATGTTCAAAACATGTTCAGTAGGATTTAGGTTTTTTTAATAAAAAAATGTCTTGGATACACAGTACAGTGGCAGTCAGGATTACAGAACTCATTTTTCTGTTAGGGATTGTTTACATTTTATTGGTTTTTCAGCTGTAGTGTACTTGCAATTCACTGAAACAATCCTTTCCAAAACTCACTGTAACTGTGTGTAGATCAGCTTCCATTACTTCATACAAGCAGTAGAAGATAAACATAGACGTCTGTTTTCTAACTAACAGACCTTCTTCTGTATTAACTTAACTTGATAATGTTGTTACAGACTGAGCTGGAAACAGGAATCCTTGCAGGACCTAACCTACATCCAGGAACTCCTGGGCTGACACTGAGCCAAAGAAAAGTGCTGGAAACTGGGTCACACTATGACATGTACAGGGCAGCAGGAGGGGATCCGAGCTGAGCCTGACCTGCTTATACTGGCAAGAGCACGAGAGATGAAAGAAACTGGGTGCATGGTGTGTGAGCTGCCCAAGAGCTTGATGAGACTTGAAATGAGATGGGGACTAGAAGAAGAAAGGAAGGTAACCAGGAAGCTCCTGTGCAGGGAACAGAGGCTGAAACTTCAGCTCCATAGTCTCTTTCTGATCAATTACCAGTTAGTTACCTACTGAAATTAACAGCCTGGTGTAAGTTCAAACTCAAATATCATAACAAAGTAAAACCTTTCCCATGCAGATAGGCTCTTTCAGGATGAAAAGCACTATTTGATACAACTACAATATTATGAATAAAGACAAAAATAAAAGATCAACTTTGCCTTGCAAAGGTTCACTGCCAACGCAAGTCAACAGTTACTTCTGCACACTTGCACGCTAGCAGAACAACTGTTTAGACAGGGACACTATACTCTGTTTATCTTCTGTTAGCTGAAATTCATCCCTAGGGTTGCAAGGTTTCCCATCTGTACCCAAAAAAGATTCAATAGGAAAAGAAGTATTTATATTTTATATCAGGAGTTACCAGAAGTAAAATTCAAACCAGAGTGAAGGCCAGGCAAAGACAAACTTATGCTCCCTGTGGGAAGCTTGCAGAGGTGCCAAAATATACAGAGGAAGCAACATCTAAAAAACAAATCCCTGAAGACCCCCTACTTTATTTTTCAAAAGAAAAACAGAACACATGAAAAAAGAAGTTTCAGAAATTTCTTTGAATCTGCCCCAAAGTAAGCCAGAGTCTCTGGTTAAGTAACTGCAAGAATGTTGTGCAAGAACCACAGCCAGTAGTCAAAAAGCTGAAGTACCAACTTCCACACAAGAAACAGGTCTTTGTCACTGCCCCCAAGCCAAGGCGGAGCAGGAATATGGGGTGTGGGTGGCTGGGAAACCTTCAGATGCAAAGATCACTATCTTGTAGATGGGATCCCTCCGTGTTAATATAAGGGTGGTATTACAAGAAAATATATTCAACACATGGAAACATATAACTTGCTGTGAATAATTAGATGGAATTTTGGCAGTAGTAGAATGGAAATTAATAAGGAAGAAGGCAACACAATCCAGGTAAACAAAGTTGAGCTTCATCTGAAGTCTTCCAAAAATGGAACGGCGGAAATAGTTTTGCAAAGACACCTAAACCTCCAAAGACTTACGAATGTCACAGTCAAAGTTTGCAGTTGTCTAATTTCAAAACAGTGCAAGTCCTGTAACTCTTCTCCTTCCTACTCGTCTACACCAAACTCGAACTTTTACCATAGAAGCTGTGAAACTTATGAGTTCTTCATGACAACAAATACTCTTAAAAGACAAGAAAAGAAAATAATTTGAGCTTGATAATCTGAGTTTTACACACTGTGTGTCATCACTTCATCGCCAAGGCGTGATTCGGAAACAGACACAGCAGCATGCAGCCAGGCTACTTACACTGTCTGGAAAAGTGCCCGCTAAGATCATGTTGCAGAAATAATTCACACCTGCAGCAAAGCTGCACAAAACATCACCAACTCGCCAATTTTGACAGGCATATGCCGACCGTGGCGGGGAGAAAGAGTTTCTATATAGGCGAATATGAGCAATAAGTATGAAACCCCCTTTCCGCACCCCAAGCAAAGCCAGGCAGGACCCGAGCGCTTCACTTGGCCGTATCCCGCCAAGGGCCCACCGCCACAGGGTCGCCCGCACCGGCCACGGCCTCCCGGGCCCCGAGGCGGCCTCGCAAAGGAGAAGGGGGGCCCGCCCTGGGATGTACCAGCGGAGCCGCGACCCTTCGGCCCGGCGGAGACTTCGACGCCCGGTTCGGCCCCGCTGCCCGCTCCATGCGCCCCGCTCCATGCGCCTCGCCCCACGCCAGCCCCGCTCACCCCCGCTGGGGCCGGGACCACCCCGAGCACGCCCCGAGGAGCGGAGGGGCCGAAACGCACACGCCGCACCCGCGCCGTGGGCATCCCGGCCCGGCCGGAAAGGGAGGGGAGCGCGGCGAGAGCAGCCCGGTGAGGGACGGCCGGCGGCGCCCCCGGCCCGCCACGAGCCGCCCCGGGAGGCGGGGGTGGCGAGGAGGCCCCGGCGCCCTCCCCCGCCGAGCGGAGCCGCCCCCTCGCTGCCGGGCAGCGCCCCGGGGCACCGCCCCCGCCCGCACTCACCCGCCGAGCCCAGCAGCAGCCACAGCAGCCACATGGCCCCGCGCCGGCCGCCCCGCAAACTTCGGGGCTGCTCCGCCAGTCCGGCCCGAATGAGCCTGCGGCGGGGAGCGGCGGTGCGGGGGCCGGCCCGGGGGAGGGCCCGGGGGTGGCACCGCCGCCGCCGCCCCGCCCCGCTGGGCGGCCGTGCCCACCCGCGGCTGCCGCCGCCCGGCCCGCACGGCTGAAGGGCCGCCTCATCTTCCTCACCTCTGCTACCCATCAGACCCCCCCGGCCAGCTTTGACGGCCGGGTTGCGGTGGCATTGGCGTGTCTTACAACAAAGTCTGCGCTTGCCGTGCAGCGGCGGACGGGAACCCTTAGTTACACCTGGAAGAGTTTGGGTCGGAGCTGCACCCCTGCGGACATGCAGGGGCATACGGGCTCGCTCAACACTTCTGCAACGACCAAGGGGTATATTGCTTTCAAAAAGCCTCCCCTTACATCTTCTGATGCATGCTCCTCTAAACTTCATTCCCTAACTAGAAGACAAGGTATTTCCATAGCCAGTCAGAATCACTTCTGAGATCATCAACTCCAATTTATGACCAAACACCACCTTGTCAACTAGACCTTGGCACTGAGTGCCATGTACAGTCTTTTCTTAAACACTTCCGGGGACAGTAACTCCAGCACCTCCCCAAGCAGTTCATTTCAATATCTAATCACCCTTTCTGTGAGGAAATTCCTCCTACTATCCAACCTAAACCTCTCCTGACTCAGTTTAAGACTATGTCCTCTCATCCTGTTACTGGCTGGCTGGGAGAAGAGGCCGAGCCCCACCTGGCTCCAGCTTCCTTTCAGGCAGTTGTAGAGTGATAAAGTCACCCCTGAGCCTCCTTTTCCCCAGGCTGAATACCCTCAGCTGCTCCTCACAGGACTTGTGCTCCAGGCCCTTCCCCACCTGTATTGCCATTCTCTGGACACACTCCAGCACCTCAATGTCCTTCCTGAATTGAGAGGCCCAGAACTGGACACAATTCTTGAAGTTTGGCCTCACCAGTGCCGAGTACAGGGGGAAGTGCCAAGGACAAAGGAAAATCAGAGCCAGACTAGGCTTTACTATCCTAGTAAGGCTCTGAGACACAGCATTTGGGAAATTTATATTGCATTTTCAATCTAGTGGCCCAATCCTGACCCTACTTCGTTTCAGTGGGAGCAGGAGTGGGCCTTGTTTCAAGGAACGACATTTTTCAGTATATGATGACCAGGAAGAAACCCAGATTACTGTGTGCCATTCTGCTTTCATGTAAAAATCATGAGCGGTTCATTAAGTGGCACTGTTTAGTTGTAAAATATTCCCCTGTGTGAGTGTCAAGGACATAAGTAGATCTGCATGCATATAGAATAAAATTTTAACTCTCTAAAAAGCTTGTGGCATGTATTTAAGAGCTGGAGAGGAAGGCTTAGTGCAGAAGGTATTTTAGCTAAGAATTAAAGCCAGTTTATCGCAGTAAGAAGCTGCCAAATGATTTCTAAAACTATGCCCAGCTGATCTGCACAATAATAATGTTTCAAGCAGAATTCTTACAATTATGTTTAACATACTCGGAAACTTGTGGAGATTTACTGATAAGGGTTTCCCAGCATTTGGAAAGATAAATTTAATTTTTTATTTAAAATAAGGCTTTTATGTGAATACTTAGATGTAGCTTCTGTTAGTTTTTCAGTGGTATTTTAACCACTGATAGCTAATTCCCACATAGAAGTCAGCTTGGGAACTAGTTTCCAGAAGGGGGTCGGAGAAGGAGGAGTGGTTTCTGACTCCTGAGCGATGTGGCTCTGGGAATTTCCTCTACCTGCCAGGACACAGATCTCCAGCTGCTGCCCTTCCTTCCTGGGGTCCGTGTGGCACCCCAGTGTGACCATCTCACCACCTGGTGGGCTCCTGCCAACTCGCCCTGACTACATGCAGCAATTGGGGTTCAGAGGCAAAGCAAGGGGGATGGGAGCCTCCTTAGCAGCTCCCAAAAAGCAGGATCTTCTGGTTTGCTGAGATTAAGTGGGAAGCTCTTCGTCTGTAAAAGCATTTTGTACACCACAGTTTCTTAGCCAGCACAGAATAAAAGGTCCAGTGTGTGTGATTCCTCGTTACCTTTCGGATGTTGGGCTGTGTGACTAAAAGTGTAATCCCTGTTAACACAAAGATTCGGGGAGAACAAAGACAGGAAGAGAAACCTCAGTAACTTTGTCAGGGAAAATGGACCAGACAACACTGGCTGCTCCAAAGAACATCAGATAAAACTGATTAAACCTTGGTAGCTGGTGTGAAGCCTGCCAAGAAACTGTCTCCCAGATGCCTTGCAAACTAAAGGTGATTATTGCCTGTGGTATAGGACTCATGAAGGGATTCAATGGGAACAATATTTTAGGAACCTGCAAGATTTACTGTGCAATGTTTAGGGCAAAGAGCACAGGTAGGGAGAAGGAAATCTATGAGATGGGTTGAGGAGGAAAAAATGTGGGAAAATAAAGGGAAAAGAGGATGAAAGGGGCTGGCCAGATCTAGCTGAGCCCTGTGTTTGATCACCACAGCCTATCTTATATTCTAATTAAATCCTGTTTCTAGCTATCTTACATGTAGGTGCACTATCAATTCTGAGGGGATATGTGTGAACACTCATGAACTTCCAGCTAGATTAGCCAACAAACAAACAGTCTGAGTATATGTAAGTGAATAGGACACAGGCCTCAGGTCAACAATACACACTCTGATTCTCTTTAGCCTCACATGAGGCTGCCTTCTCCTCTCTCACTAGGGCAGATTTCTGGGTTTGTCCCTCAAAGCAAGATGTGATCCCAGCTCTGCTGCAGACTTTGTACACCCACAAGCAAGTCACTCTTGTCAACCCCTGCTTTGACTCTCGATGAAACTACCAGCCACCTACACCACAAAGATAAAGGACAAATAAATAATTTCAGATTGCTCAGAATGTGCCTAGATTCTGAATGGCTACCAGTAATGCAGCCTATAATCAGGAAAAACAAGGAATATACTCTGAAAAAGAGATTAGCTTCATAGTAAATTATGCTGAACTAATGACAAGTTCTCATAGGATCCATTCCGAGAAAGCCACATCTTTCAGCTGTGTGCACTGTGGTTAAAGGCAAGAAAGGGAAATTTTGTTCAAACAAGCTTATCACAGAAGACTCATTGGTATTCCTACAAGATCACAGAATTACAGAATTACAGCGTGGGTAAGGTTCAAAAGGACCACTGGTGGGACCATATGGTCCAAATTCTCTGCTCAAGTAGGATTTCTCTAGAACACATCACTTGGGGTTGTGTCCAGACAGCTTTTGAGTATCTGCCATGAGAGAGACCCCAGAGCTTCTCAGGGAAATCTGTTCCAGTACTCAGACACCCACACAGTAAAATTCTTCCATATATTCGGGTGGAACTTGCAGTGCATCAGATTCTGCCTGTTGCCTCTCATCCCAATGCTTGGAGCCAGCAAGGAGAGCCTGGCTCCATTCTATTGGGGACCCCCTTCAGATACGCAAGTACAGATACATTGATGAAATATCCTCTCAGCCTTCTCCAGGCTGAACAGGCGCAGTTCCCTCCTCCAACCCTTGTAAGAGAGATGCTCCAGATTATCCTTGTAGCCTTCCAGTGGGCCTGCTCAAGGAGCTCCATGGCCTTCTTTTACTGAGGAGCCCAGACTGGACCCAGTGCTCCAGATGTGGCAGTAGCAAGCCTGAGTATAAAATTGTTCTTTTTTAGGTTTTGCAGGTCATGGAGTATCTCCAACAACTCACATTGGAAGACCTGCCAGCTCTTATCTAGGGGGACAAATGATTATTCCTACATTGTAAGTACATTGCAGAGGATCTGCATCCCCAAGAGAACCTGACCTCTCTAGGAAGTACCAATTCTCAGCGTGTTGTAAGCTGAAGCTCAAATTTTTCATTTCTTGTTTCTATTCAGCTCAGTATACAACCCTTATTTATTTTCACAATCATTCTTATAAGGTAGAAGTTGATTTTTTAGGGAGCTGACACTGGTTTGAGGCAAAAGAGTAAAATGCAATAATCTCTCTAGGTACAATCTAAATTTGCTGACTTCCATCTGTAAATAGAACTCTGAACAAAATTAATACTAGTAGTTTATATGTGTCATGCTCAGTGACAGGATTGATAATGATGAAAAGTCAAGACTGTTGTAATTAAGGATAAAAATTTGTTATAATGTATTGCAATATTTTGTATGTGACAGAACTGCCACTTAGCAAGCCTGGGAGTTTGAAGCTATGATTAGCAACAGCTTTTTGAAGGATTCAATATAATAATAATCAAATTTTTAACACACTGCAGCAAAATTATAAATGTGGATCCAAAGATATTTATGAACTTGTCATCAGCATTAGCATCTATCAAGTTAAACAGGTATATTAGCATATCAGCCTATATCCATCTATCCATGAGAATTCATCTTCATTATGGCTTTGTAATGTTCTGATCTCTAGTTCACCTGGCTGTTGAAGCAATATTCTCTCTGCAAAACAGGGTTGGAGATCAGTTTTTAAAGGAGGAGTCATACCAGGCATTCAAATTCCCTGAAATGACTCATTTGCTTCTCTCATCTTGACATGTGAAGGGCTAGTAACTGTTTGCATCGGTATGGTCCTCATCACTGTGCCAGTTTAAAACATAAGGATCAAAACAAAAGTAAGGGACAGTTCTCAGACATGTGCAAATACATTGGCAGCCTTCTCAAAGAAAGCAAATTGAACTAGGATGGAGCTCAAAGAGTGCGACAAGTCTCTCCTGCCCCCTGTGGACCATGGGCTCCAGAGCCTGCAGGGGCAGGAAGCACCTGGGCAAACTCATGCATCTTCCCTTGAGCTCCAGCAGTACCAGCCTTGGATTCAGGGATCCACCCAACCTCCTTGGCCTGCCTCTGTGCTCTCAGGACCACACTCCTCACTGCTTCCTCAAGCATGCAAATGGTTAATTCTAGGACTGGTCTCTAGAGATGTGAGCTACTCTGTAGTTTGTGTACACAAAAGGGATTTAATGAGCCTCCAGAAGGAGTGTGTTATGATGGACCAAATCCATGATAGTCTGCTAGTATGGATGAGGTTATCTTAAGTATGGAACCCTCTTCCTCCTCTCCTGCCAGGTTCTGGGTTCAGCAAGTTAGAGACTCATAGCTTTCAATAGCCACTGGCTTTTCTGCTCTAGTGATATGAAAAGGGGAGGTCCCAAAGCTTTGGCCCATTCATTTTCATTTGTTTCTTTGCCCAGTCTGCAAAGGGCCCTCTGCTGTGCAGCTTCTGTTTGGCCTGAGCTGCAGCTCTAGCAATACTCCCTGTTTGGGACTCAGAAACCAGAGATGAAAAGTCTTGTGAAGTCAATTTGTCCATAACCTGGGCAGTGCAGGACTGATAGTGCAATGCTTTTGTTCTTGAGCTATCCCATACTGCCATTGTAGGAGGCTGGAATCCTTGGCAGTAGCACCATTTCCTGACAGCAGCCAAGGGGCTTAGCTCACAACTCTGCCTACTGTGATGGCAACTTGGGAGTGTTACTGGGTGGTGTCTCTGTGTTCCCTGATATCACAAAAAGGTGCAGGATCCACCCCTAATTTTTATCACTCAGGTGGCACACAGCTGTTTCTCCTCATACTTATTTTACTCTGAGCTATGTTAAATTTCAGCTGGGTTATTTTCAGAGCCGTTTTCCTCTTCCAGCCACCCACCCACAAACACACACACCCCCGTACTTGCCAGCACCAGTCTGTCTATTCCACATTGCTTGCTCAAGCCAAGTAAATTCCCAGTTCCAATTAGTCTGATACAAAGGACAGTGTTCAAAATCAGAAATGGTAGTGGAAAGTTCTGATACCTGTTTTATCTTTTAATCCTATTCTGTGGAGTGTCAGAGGGGGCAACACGAGCAGCATCAATTGCAAAATAATAACACTTTCCAAACTATTGCATCCTTTCTATTTTACCTGTTGTGCTGTTTTTGGATGAGGTGGAGGTGATTTTCTTCACAGTGGTAGCATGGGTCTATGTCTTGGATTTGCACTGAAATCATTAATAATAGACATATGTTTTTATTATTTCTGAGCAGTGCTTGCACAGTGTCAAGGCCTTTTCTGCTTAGTGCATTGCCCCACCAGCAAGTAGGCTGAGGTTGCTCAGCTGGAACAGCTGACCCCAGCTGACACAGGGTAGCCCAGACCATATGACATCATGCTGAACATAAAAAGCTGGGGATGGTGGAAGGGGGACATTCACAGTGATGGCATTTGTCTTCTCAAGTCACCATTACATGTGAGGGGGCCCTGTTCTCCTGGGGATGGCTGAACTCCTGCCTGCTCTTGGGAAGTGATGAATAAAAACCTTGTTTTGCTTTGCTCATGTATGTGGCTTTTGCTTTCCTTATTGAACTGTCTTAATCTCAACCCATGAGTTTTCCCACATTTACTCTTCTGATTCTTTCCCCCATCCCACTGGAGGGAAGGGAGTGGCTGTGTGGGGTTTGGCTGGTGTCTGCAGTCAAATCAAGACACCTATTTATAAATATGGAGATCAGTTAGGAAGTTCTGTAGTTACAGTTCTCTAGCTACAAAGCCACACAGAGTTCTTGTTTACAAGCTCCTCACCTCCCACCTCTCCCCTACTCAGGTCACAGTTTTATTTCACTTTATCTTCTGAGTACTTGTGTTTTCTGGAGGGACTCATTAAAAATCCATTGCATTTGTGGGGGAAATGGGTGAGTTTAATTCAAAATATAAGTTTTAGTCATTACCTAACATGTCAATATTTTCAGCCAATGATTTTGAAGGAAGTATTCATAAAGAGCATGTAGAACAGCAAGATGATTATGCTGTTACCAAATCTTCCAATCACCTCTTGGACAATCAGCATATCAACACTTTCCATTGAGGTAATGGGCAGTGTGTGAAATTTCCAGGCTGCTTCCAGAATCTAAAGTAAATGAAGACAAATAAACAGGGGGGATTATTTGGAAATAAAGTAGCTAATCAATAAATGAATGGATCAATGCTTATCTCCTAGAAGTTTAGCTCCAGCTGTTCCTTAAAGAGCATCTAACAAGTAAATAATAAAAGTCAAATTGATTTGTCTAGGTAATGAAATTTTCTGTAATTTGCAGCAAAATTATCTAAAACTACATTATGCATGTAAATCCCCTGTTAACGTAATGTTACACCTCCCATGGTGTCTGTGTCACCTGAAGGTCTGAAAGTTTAAGTCTGCCTCTGGTTTAATGTCTATTTTAGAAGTAGAATGCCTGTCTTTTGCTCCAGGTCATAAAAGAATCACATAATGAAAGCTGCCTTTTAAGTGTATACGTGGGAATCTTTTTCTAAATATTTTCACAAAATATTTGGTGCTATCTCACACTGATGCCTTTGTATACAGGGCAGAGGGAAGGTAACCAGAAGCAGGCAAGTAATTAAAAACACAAGGTGGGAGGCCATGGAGTAGCCAGGATTCTAAAAACTTCATAGGAAAATAAGCCCTAAGCTAAAACTGAATTTTCTGAGCGCCAGATCTTAAATTAATTCTTTTGGAATTGAACCCTGAGGTTCTAAATCAATCCTTTAAAATGGTCTTGACCACAAAATTACTTTGTGATAAGGTAAGAAGTGAAGGAAGGAACGCATCTTATCTCTTCGAAGCTCTCCTGAAATACAAGGCAACAAGATGTCAGAAGAAGATAACCTACATGGTGTTTGCAGTTCCTACTGAGAACATGGATGGTATTTGAAAAACTGTGAATTAAGTAATTCTATGTTTGCTAACAAGGGTAAATTGAACCGGATTTTTACATTAGAATGTGTGTTTAAAAGGTTTGATTTTTAAATGATAATCTGAAATTTGGATTTTGTCCAAATTCAGTCTTTTCAATGTTCCTCAAGCTGTTCATGAATAAAGTCCTCTTAAGCATTTCTAGGGTTCATCTGGCTTTTTAAATGTCTGCTTCAGGATGAGCTAAATCCCCAGAAATGCCTAGTTCTCTCAATTAAATGTGAAAGAAGCCCACAATGTCTGGCTCCAGTGGAAACAACTGCACTGGAAATGTCTGGAGCTTATACAGATGCAGAGCCAACACCCTGTGAGCTGCAGCCCTCCTGGGGCAAGAGGGGGTGCTTAAACTGGGGCTCAGATCCTTTCTCCCACCCCTGAGGTACAATCATCAGAGGTGAGTACAGAAAGAAGTTTGCACCATGGGAGGTTCAGCAGAGGAGGCTCAGCAGAAATTTATGACCCACACAGGAAATTGTCCAGGTTTCTCTAATTTTCTGAAGGATGAAAAACTCACTGGTTATTGCAAGAACCCCGTAATGAAATATAATTTTGTGTCCATTCCCTTTTTGGGAAAAAGGAAAACTTCAGTATCTGCAGCATTTTCAGTGTGGTGGTTCTAACAGCCCCAATTTGAGGAAAGTGCATCTTCCATTTCTTTGCCACTGCTTCTGAACACTTGGATGCTTCCTAACTGAGAAATGTAAAATTGTGTTAAATGTGTAAAGGTAAATTGTGTTCAATGTATAAGATCGCAGCACAAACTTGTATGACCCAAGTCTGACGCAGGGGCCAGAAATGCTGCATCTCTATTTCCTAGAGAGGAACCTTTAGAGGAAGAGAAGCAGCAACAGAATGACTGTGTCCAGCAGCTCAGTCATCTCAGCTTGACTGCACACAGCCTAGACACAGGTATGGAATGGATTTAGACATGTGTTGTGGTTTAACCTCAGCCAGCAGCTCAGCCTCATGCAGCAACTCACTCTCCCTTGGTGGGTGGGGGAGACAATCAGAAGGGTAAAAGTGAGAAAATTTCTGTGTTGAGATAAAGTTCTATATGTAAAGCAAAAAAACATGCACACAAGCAAAGCAAAAGAAGGAATTCATTCACCACTTTCCATGGGCAGCTGTTCAGCTATCCCCAGGAAAGCAGGGCTCTGACATGCATAACAGTGCCTTGGGAAGACAAACACCAAACTCTGAATGTACCCCCTTCCTTCTGCTTCTCCAGCTTTATATGCTGAGTATGAGGTCCTGTGGTCTGGAACATCCCTGTGGTCAGCTGGGGTCAGCTGTTCCGGATGTGTCCCCTCAAGGCTTCTTGTGCCCCCCCCAAGACTCCTCACTGGTGGGATGCATGAGGAGCAGAAAAGGCCTGGGCTCCCTGTAAACAGTGCTCATCAGCAAGGAAAACATCCCTGTGTTGTCAACACTGTTTCCACCACAAATCCAAACATAGCCCTATGCCAGCTACTCTGAAGAAAATTAACTCTATCCCAGCCAAACCCAGGGCAATAAGGGGTATGATTCTATGATATTTTTGTTATTGTTTGTTTGTTTGCGACCAGTGCAGGGTGGTGGATGGGAATAAGACCCCAAGTTGTAATGGGGAGTTGCTCTTATTTTACACAAGAGAGCAATGGCATATTGAAACACTCACTTTGATGGTTTGCCTTGTCTGCAGGGAGTGCTCAGTAAAAGCTTTCTGCTATGTCTGGATCGACATAACTGGGATTGTTGGTCCCACATGAATTGAGCCAGGAAGTACTGCAGTACAGAGATGGTGCAGATAGGAAAACAAATGTCAGTGACAGACAAGATCTAATTTCAGCATTAGGCTAACAATGTGACTGATGCTGAGCCAGTAGGAAATTATTATGGCCCAGATTAGATTATGCATGCAATGTCAGAAGGGCCCTTCTCTACCCCTGCATGCATCTCTGCCCTTCCCCATAACTCTACAGTGAGCAGTCAGCCCCTTGCCTCTCCTCCATCACACTCTTGTTTATACAGGTAGGTTAGAAAGCTGTATAAGCAATTACAAGCTCCATCATAATGTTCTATCACCCACCTTCCCTCACCCTCTCCTGAAATCTCATTAAAGAAAGAAAAAAAAAAAAAAAAAGAAAACCTGTCTGTATGGAAATCCAAAGTGACCTCTCTTATGCATCCATTGGTATTTGCTTCACCTGACAGAATCTGACAAAAGACTTTTCAGGCCCAGGAGCTACTTGCAATGTCAGCAGGGCCAAGAAAAAAATGAATGACTTTGCCACAAACCAGAATGGGAATTCAAGCCCTAGTGACTCCTGTCTCACCTGAAACTCTCCAGTCAGCAATTCCCACTGGCATAGCATTGGCCAGCAGGACTCCCTCAGCAAAAAAACCTCTCCTCTCTTTCTGTGTCCAACAAAAAGAGCAGGTTTGAGTTACAGTAAAGGACAGTTATGTTTATGAAATGTTGTTTCCAGCCTCACTGATGAGGAGAGGCTGGAAACAACATCTATTCTCATACTCCAGCAAGAATTAACAGAGCAGTATGCAAAGCCACACATCCACATGTGGTAAATGAAGCTCACATAACACAGGGGTATGGCAAGATATCCAGTAAAGGACCATCCAGCTGACTTCATGGAACAGTGGACAGACTTCATGGAAAGAGCTCCATGGAAACACCAGAGAATCACTAGGAATCAGGGAAACTGTTTCTGTCATGTAGGTTTACCATCAAACCTCAGCACAAAAGCTGGAAAAAAAGTACCAGTCTAACAGGAGCTGTAGGAGAGATGTAGCAGAATAAAGGTGTGATCCCTGTACCCTGCACCCACATGTGGCTGCATAACAACAGGGATTGTGCAGAAAGGAGAGAAACTGTAGGGGAGAAGGTTTGGGTTTCCCCACTCAGCAGCACGTACTTAGATATCTGAGAACCCCCTTGCTTGGACCCAGGTGAATCTGAATCAGCTCTGCTGACCCAAGTGTCTCATAGGTGTGCATCAGACTTAAACTGAAAACAAAGTAAGGTTTTCACTGGTTTGAAATTTCATATAAAACCAGTGCAAATCTGGATCTGAAAACAAAATAACCCGAAGTCAAATAGATTCATTTTTTAGAAGCTGATGCTAATGCCCATGAAATAGCTTCATTACTCTTTGTGTTGCACTTACAGTTTTGCGGGAGATGTTGCACAAATCCTTAGCATAGGATTGTCCTGCACTTAGATGGCCAGAGGGGTGATTGATTTATTTGGTAGCAGCTAAGTGTTTATTCCATGTATTGTTAGAAGCCATTCAGGATTGACTAGAGCACTGTATATGCATTCCTTTGGGTTAGCTTGTAAAAATTTAGTGATACACACAGGGAGTGCTTCCCTGAGCTTGCAGATTTTAGCAGAAGTCAGGCCTGAGTAGAACTGTTTGAAATGCTGGTGTCTGAACTAGCTGCATCAAATAGTGTGCTAGTGGGATTTGGGATAGCATGAAAGTGGGATTTGTCTTTATTAACCCTCTTTTCAAAATTTTATTTTCGAGTCAATCAGTTATTTCCAAGTTTGACCTTTCTAATGGCTGAATTGTGACTCACACTGAAATTTAGCAAGTCAGATTAAGCTGAAACAATCTGAGAGGTGTCATTTAAAAGATAGCTGTCCATACTCTGATTTCTGCATGGAAGAAAAAAAAAAGAAAGCTCCACCTTGGAAACACATTTGAGTATAAGTTTTTGTTATATACAGTTTGCAAAGATTGTAAAGCATAGAAAATGGATAAGTAAAGAAAAATTAATCAGGAGAATCCTGATGGCAAGGAGAGTTGGAGACTCTAATAGAGCAACACAAGTTATATTTCTTCAAGACTGAGACAGATCATAGCAATAGCATAAGCATCTCATGGCAAATTTCGTCTTCATCACTAAGTCAGGAGGACACAAATTTTTTCTGCTCTGTGCAGAGGAAGAAGGAGTTAATGAATTGATACCACATCAGGTCTGTTAAGATACTTTAAAGCAAATGGTAAGTAAACAGGAAACCAGGCAACAGCAATGCTAAAAAACAGCTAGTAACATCAAGCAATCTAACATCTCCAGGTCAAGACAACTTCTGTCTGGTATATTATTACAGATCTTGCATCAACCCTGTCCCAAATAGAAGATAAATAGTTAAACCAATGTTTAGAGTCTGCCCTGTTGTTCTGAAGAGGAGATAGAGTTCCCAGATCATCCATGTCACAGATGTATGGCCTAAATGCAATGCAAAGACTTTCCAAAGGCACTTAAGAACTTCCAAGAAATCCTTTCAGGAAGAGATACTCTCAAAAGATTGCAAAATGACATTTAAAATATTCTTTCTTGCAGCATGTAGGATTAAAACCAACTTCTTGCTCTTAACTCTTACCTCCTCCAGCTCCCTTTTGGCAGTGATATTGGGGAATTCTTCATGGCATCTCTGATTCCTATTTAACAGTGTGTCTTCATGAGTGTCACCGTAGGGAACCACTGAGAAATGCAAGAGCAGGCACCTGGGAAAAAAAAAGGCGGGGTATTAAAAATATACAATAAATCTTTGAATTTAATCTGAATTCAGAAGAGAGAATGGAATCTTATATTAGGAATGGAAAAATAATTTCACACTGTAAAACTAGCCCAGAAAGTCTTTGCCTTGGTGGAGTACTGGGATGCTGTTATCCATTTCCAGTGTGAGCTGTATGAGCTGACCAAGAGGATATCTTATTCCATCTATATTCCCTTTTGGGAGACAGCAGCATTTCGTGGTGGTTGTTTCTCTGCTGCTCTTTACCCATTTGGATGACAATTTCCCAGGGTGCTGCCCCTGTGCTCAGCCCAAGGAAGACACCACCCATGACTGTGACCTCTGTACAAGGGTGCTATAAAAACATTCTTGCGAGTGTCGTGCAGCACCTGGCTACTTGCCCTTGGTGATGAGACAACCTCCCTGTCTTTGGGGAGGCAGGCAGCTGCCTTCCTGCTGCACTCAGGCAGTGTTCAGCTTGAGGTCTCAGGTGGCCAAAGCTTACCAGCATGGCAGAGACCAGTCCTTCCCTAAGGAAAGAAAGAGACCATGGGGCACAGGCTCTGGGAAGCCCCCAGGTTCTGTTTTTTCTAGCCTGGGCTAAGAACCTGTCAGGGCTTCTTCTCCTACAGCGTTTCCAGAAGAGAAGCTTAGACTGGTTCCTGGTGTTAGCTTGCCAGGGATTCATGCCCCACCAAGGGACCACCAGATGGGACTGGATTTCACAGATTAGAGGCTCCATCCCTGTCTCCCAGGCCACCCCATCCATGCTGTGGTTGGCAGTGCAGAGCAGCCTGGCACACATCAGCTGGATGCTGTACTGTGCTTATACATTATGAGTGCCATAATGTGGGGTGCCTGCTGCCAAGCAAAACAGCCTTGTGGCCTGCTGCCTGCTCCCTGCTCTACCACAGCCCACTAACAACATGTCATGGGAGCAATGGAGTGCCCCTGTCCATTGTGGGCCATCTGAGGCTTTATCTTCTGAGGCAGCATTTGCTGGGAGAGCAGAAGGGTGCAAGGAGGGGAAACAGGGGCTGGGGTAGCTCCCCCAGGTCCTGTTGGGTCCCACAGCGGTGTCACCCCAGGCAGTTGGCAGGGAGGAGAAGCTGGCAGCAGGCACCAGACCTGCCTGCACTTTGTCTCAGAGGACTTAATGCCCTTAGTCCCCTTCTCCACCTGATGTGTCTACATGCAAAGCACTGCCAGTCCTCCTCTAACAGGCATTATATTATTATAGGCATTTATCTAAAGCACCCAGGACCTAGACACTGTAATTAGAGAGCAGTTAAGGTCAGACAAGTGATAAACTAACAGTAGTCTTTGACTCAGCTTATATGCCTTGTTCATCTTCACTCAAAACTATTCAGATGGCTGACAGTCATATAATTTTCTGCTAGGTAATCCTGAATTTGTGAGTGTTTGGCCCTGAAATCTTTCACAAAATTACCAAGGTTGAAAAGTGAGTTACTGTCTTCCCAGACAACATTTCCCCTGGCCTGCCAGCATAAAGCTCTCCTACGTGAGTTTAGTCATCTCCCATGATGTCCTGTGCCTGCATGCACATGGATTAGCAAAAATAAATGGCCATGACAGGGAGGAAAATACTTTCCTTGATTTCATATCTTATCCATGGTTATTATTTCCTTTTCAACTTAATGCTCCACTTTGTATCTCCTTCCTTTTTCCCTATCAGCCTTGGAAAAGGCTGATAGGAAAAAAGGAAGGAGATACAAAAAGGCTTGAAAGGTTAGCTGAAATTTTTATTTTTTTAGTATATGAAGGGCACATCAGCACATTAACTTACTGGACATGTAGCATCTGTAGCTGCTCAGAACACTGCATCAACAGCACCAACAGCAGGCAACCCAGTATGCTCTTCAGCAAAGACACTGTCCTCTGGTGCCCAGGGGAGACAGTTCAAAACATTATGCAGAGGACCAGGATGACTGTAAAAGTCGTTTTGCCCTTAAAATATGCAAGGCTTCACATAAGGGAAATGATTCTTTTGGAGCAGAAAGCCTACCCCCTAAATGCAGCTCAAGCCATTAGAAAACAACCTAATGCAGAGTACTTGGATTATTACAGGACTCATATTTTCAGTTTGAACTATCTGGCCAAAAACTACCCCAAAACCATGTTAAAACATAGTTAGAATACTAAATATATTCCTAGAGCTGTGTTTGCTTTTTGTCTCTCTCCCATTGCACTATCCCACTTTTCTCTCACCTGCTACGTTCATCATCTGTCTGTTACATCAGGTATGTACCAAACCCACCCCTGCTCTGCAGACATGCTTCTGGGAGATGAGCTGGGCCCTGCAGAGATCTACAGGGAGCCACCATGGAAAAGTTGCCATGTCCTCACTGAACTGCGTGTGCTTGGAGAGGACAGCCATCCCAGCAGCCAGAGGGGAGCAGTCATAACAGCTAAATCATGGGACTTCAAAGCTTTTGCTGCTTTGTGAATCCTCAGCACAGCAGCTGATGGGTATTGTCATGGTGAGCAAAACTGATCAGTCTCATTTAATCATGTCACACTTCATTTGTGCCACAAGTGTCAGGAAGCTGGTCAAAACAAGGTTAACAGGCTACAGCTCGTCACAGGCCAGTAATCAGATTAAGTGGGCAGTTGCCCAGTTACTGGCCATGATTATATATACTGCTTTTAACTGTTTGTTACTGGGCTGCCAATCTGGTATTAGAGGCAGGAAGGACAAGGCTGAGAACCCAGGGGAAATTAGTTATTGCTAGAGATTAAATGAAGCTTCCACAAGTGAAAAATAAAAACTGACAAGAAAGATATAGAAGTATTTTCATTTTCATGCATAATCCCTTACTCTTTTTTTTGTATTGTGAGGGACCATTTGTATGGACACAATAACTTTGAAGCTATCATTATACACACATGTATTTACCTCAGCACAGCCCATTAAGCAATCTATTAAAAACTGAGAAAAATGCACAGGGCTTTTTCCTACTGTTTTATAGGTCATAATAAAACAGAATCTTTCCTTTGACACCTCCTTGATTATTCAATTTGGGATGCATTTTTCTTAACTGTCAGATTTCATTGCTACCTCATCAGTTCAGTGGGGACAGAGCATAAACTGTATGGTGTCAGTGCAGCTTCAGGTCATGTTACAAATCCGTGGGGTCCTGCAGACTACGTACACAAAGAGAGTGATGTAATTTGAAAGGAGACACGGGTCAGTCCTGCTAATGTCCCTGGCTGCCTGGCATCAGCCTAAATGCTGGGTCCCTGATGTAGAGTTGCTATGGGAAATAACAATGTAATAAATTCAAAGATTTAAAAAACACCGTGTTTTAAAGCCAGTGTGATAAATAAAGATACAAAGTCTCCTCCTTCCTCTTCCTTCAGTTTTTAGAGGATAAATCAGAGGATTTTGCTGAGGAGGGCCAGCGTGGGCAGGAGGGTCCTGGAATGGTGGTGCCTCCTGATGGCAGTCGGAACAGCTGCTGTGCTCTTCCCTTGCTGTTTCGTAGGCAGATAAAACAGAGGCACTAAATCAGAGCTGGCCACCCACCTCACACCATGAAGTACTTTCCCTTTGCCAAGATGTTAATTTAAGGGAGAGTAAAACTGTTCCCAAGTTTGCACAGTAATACATAATTAATGAAAAGATAATTAAATTGGTTTATTATTTTGGGAGTCTGACCTTTTCTACACTGAGATTCATATTCTCTGCCTTGGCATGTGTTCCTGTGAAAAGTTAGACATCTGTTTCTCTTCTGTGACTCTGGTTTTACTGTCTGGAAAGCGTATTTGATGCCATTAGATATGAAGCCTTCCTATGCAATCAAAGCAACTCAAAGATTCACAAACAAAGCCCTGATTTTCCTTCAAGTACAGTTTTGCCAACAGGTAAAGCTCCTCCTATCCAGGGTCTCTGTCTCAAGAAGTTAAAGTATTTAACACAAGCAGGAAGAAGTATTCCTCTATGCACTTTACTTAGCCAGTGAAACACAGGCCCAGAACAAAGAACAGTGCCAAGCTGAGAACGACGCTGAAATTATAGGAGATAACAGCCCCATGGTGTTTGCACCCTGGCCAGCAAGAGGCAGGTTTGCACCTAGCCTTGCCTTAAGTCAGGGCTGTTTAACCAGTGAGGCAAAAAACACTGCTGGAAATCATCTTAACAGCAGAAGAATCGAGGAAACCTCCTGAAGCCAGGCTTTCTCAAAACAGCCACAGCTGCTGGAGCATACGCTCCTGGGTGAAGTCAGGCCATAGGAACTTTGCATTTCGAGGCTGTCAGCACATCCTTCGCTGTCACATCCCCTCAGATCTCCATCTGGCATACACCTGTGTCTTGCTCCTGGCTCTTGGTAGTGCAGATATCTGAATACAGGAGAAGCCTTTACTTCAGCTGGTTCAGAGAGGGTGAAAAATTGATTTCTGCCCTGACTTCCCAGTTGAAGCACCCCTTAATCCATTTCAGACAAAATTATCTGGACTAATTTAAAAAATGTAAGAGGTTGCTGTGAGTTATTCTGGTTGGTTTTGCCTGGAACAGGACCAGGAGTGCTCACACAAACCAGTTTGCTAGGTGAGCTGATGAACAGTGGTGGCTACAGCCAGAGGAGGAGGTACCACCTCTGACTGGCACAGTTGGATTGACAACAGGACTTGTGGCTTTAACCCTGCACCTGACAGGAGAAAACTTGGTCCTTTCATCTTTCTAATTCAGGACATAGGTTTTGTCCTTGAGGGGATGGGGGAGCGGCCTGGTAAATCAGCACAGTGGAGGACAGTTTCAGTGAAATGGTTTCTTTTAATGTGGAGTAGGAGCAAAAGGAAATACAGCTGAATGAGAGACACTCCCCAAAATTCCAGTGTTGTCCAGGGAGGGTGGTACAGGCCTGCGGGGACTGTCTGGGGAGAAAGCTGATAATGGGAAATCTTGCAAAATCCAAACTTAATCTCTTGCGCTGTAGAGAACTAATCCTCATGCTTGACATTAATCTTTTCAATGGAGATATAACACCCTTATCTTCCATGTTGCTGACTGAGACAGAAAGTAGGGCCTATGGTCTTTATAGATTGGATGTAGAACTGCAGAAATCCTCACACTGACATTGTCTTTCTCTGGGTCTTTTCAAGATTTCAGTATGGACTGGGCTCCCTTTGGCGGGAGCCTGCCTTTCCTCTTTTTAAAGAAACATTCCCACGTGTAGTCATGATACAGCCCCTTCTCTTGACATAAAAAAATATGTCTTGACCCAGCAAGGAAGAGACCATTGGCAAGTAGGACTGTGACAGCGTGAGACTCACAGCATCCCACTGGATGATCTCCAGAGCTGGAGCTGGCTGGCAGTGGGTATGCCTCTGGTTTCTTCCACAGTCTTCCATTTGGCATCACCTGAAGGGTCCTCATAGTTTGGGTTTGCTGCCACAAAATCAGTACTTGTGTTGCAAATGAGGGCAGCCAAATTTGCCTTGAGACAAATCCTTCTTTCCTCACTGGAGCAGAGGCCAAACAGTTTGCCCTACATATAGCACTCGAGCCAAAACTCACTGAGTTTTCTGGTCTTCTGGACTACAGCTATAGGTACATCCTCCTCTACCTCTTTGTGACCCACCAGCCCTTCTGGAGAATTTTTGATTTCTCTTTTTTATCCCTGTTTCTTGTTTTTGCTGTTCTTAGTTTTCTTTCTTTAAAGAGAAAGGCTCTAAGTGGATACAACAGATTGCACAAGCCCTTCTGCTATCCAGGGCCTTGAGGGAGGGATATTTAGATGCTCACCAGCATCTCTATAAGCTGCAAGATAACATATAGGTTTCTATGGAATCAGGAAATATTGAACTTCATGGTGTGAGATAAAACTCAAAGGATGTAATGCCTCATTTACCAGCAGACATGTTGTGGCAGAACAGTACAGCCTTTCCAGTATTTAAAAGCAAAATGGTGAAACAAATCTTAATGTATGAGTCTTACTATGCATTAATTGCAACTAGAATCAGACTTCATTGGAGAGCCAAAATTACAAACACAGTCAAAATCTTCAGGGTTTCCAGATAACTCTAGGATTTGTGAATAACAGAGAAACAGGCAGTAGCAAGGAAAGTAATCGAAGTTCCTATATATCATATTGATTAAAACAAAAGGACTGCCCTTCAAGGAGGAACTTTGCATCAGGAGGAAGATATATTGGCTGCTCTCCTAAGCTGCTTCTGGCTCTGCCAGAGGCAATTCAAGACATATGACTACATTGTCACAGATAAAAACAAATCTGTGTTTTCAGTCTCTCTACAGTAAAAATATAGCCCAGGAAGGATACATGTCTTAATTAACCCCTTGGGAAGAGAAGACAAAAGCAAATAACAAACAGAATACTGCCACACATGGAAAGCATTTTGACAGCTAATCCATTGAAGTCAGGTGATTTTTTTGTTTGTTTTCCTACAAAAGAAAAATTCACCTCTGTCTGGCAACCTAGCAAAAGGTCACACAACACCAGAATCTTGTTAAGAGTCCAAGCTCAAAGACCCAAATGAGGCACTGCGTGGATTTCACCTACCTGCTGTTGTTCTTTTGTTGGCAAGGATTCCAGCTGTGCGTGGGTTGCTGCTTCACTACACAGAATGCAGGAGCAGGAGTGAATTATGACAAGCTGACATCACTATTTCCTTTGAGAAACAGATGCCCACATTTGACATCCCTTGAATCTCTTGCTTAAAAAATGAGAGCAAATGGGTCTATTTAAAGTTTGTACAAGCAGGTGCATGTTGCCCTTCGGCTATACACAAACACTCGGAAAGCACAATTAAAGCAAGAAGAAAACAAAACCAGTTTTCCTTTGCAGCTCAAGAACAGGACACCTGTGCAGCAGGAAAAGAGCAGAGGGGGAGAAACAAAGAACAGTTTGTGCTGGGCTGACAGAGATGAAAGATGTTCTGCTTTTTCCTGAGCCACTTTTCAGCAGTGTAAGAACCTGATCAGATCCTAGCAGACTCCAAAACAACAATAGTTTGTCTCAAGTATTTAATGGAAACTGAATTTTCTTCTGAGATGTCTTCTAGTTGATTTTCTACAGAACAGAAAGAAAAGCTCTCCTTTTGGTGAAAGAATTACTTGGCCTCATGGGCATTCATCTGGTGGCAGTGCTGCTCACATCGCATCAGGGCCTTACCTGTTGATACCTGGGTAGTACTCAAGGGTCCAAGCAAGCTGCCAGGAAGGCTGCAGGAAAATCAGAAAGGTGATTTTGCTCAAGTAAACCACTGGCAGACCGATGCTCCAGCTATTTTCTTCCCCCACCAGGGACAGCAGCAGTGCCTACACAGGGAAGCCACCACAGTGGGTCTTCCTCACAGTCAGAGTGGAGTTTTACAGTGACTATTTGCCATGAGAGCAACTGTTTCCCAAGTGAGATGTAAAACAGGAAAATTTTCTCCATTATATTGCAGCTGCGGACTTTATTGGGAAGATGCTTCCCTTTCTGCCCCGAAGCTCCACCTCTTTGGTATATCAAATAACTGTTAATATACATGTTGAGGAATCTTGTATCTCTTGGAAAGGAATCAAATCCTTTGAATCGTACAACAGAAAAAAGAATTTTCTTGAAAGGAAAATTCTAATTCACACAACTAGGAAGCAAAATGCAGCTCTGTGTTAGTTATCTTGAACTGCTTGGACAATGGAGAGAACTGCCAGGGTCACCTCAGTAAACAGCATTAGCAGCCTGGGAGGGAGCAGCCTCGAAGTAGGTGGCAATTGCCTTGGGACGTGCCTACAGGCCGAAGACTCTGCTGCCACTTAGGCCTGGCTTCTCTGCATCACTGAAGCATCACTACAGCTAATTAACAGCAAACACAGTGGTGAAATGCTCTCTGCATATCAACATATGGTCACCACAAGCAATCTAGAGCCCTGAGCTCACAGACAGTGTTTTGAAGTAAGAGCAAGAGCCAGGATCCATGCCAATCCTGGTTTAACTCAGTGTAGCAATGCTACTTTCCCACAAAGTTTCCATGAGTTGTCTTCTCATCTGAATTTCATTCCTTTATCCTGCCACTGCATGAAGCACTTGTAGCCAACAAAGTCTCAGAATCTGGGTAATCCTCTCCTAATGTAAATAACAGCAGCCTCTTTTGGTAAAGTGCTGTCAGCCCATCTCTTCAGCAAGCAATACTGGCAGGTGGGGTCTTAACCTATCTGCACAGGAAACGAAATCAACTCAATGTCTCTCCCTCAGCCCAGAAAAAGCCTGGAGGCTTTTATCTTGTGCCATCTGACTTGCCTTCATTAAGTTTTCTCTCCTGCTTTGCTCTGCACAGTCTGTAAGGTAGGTCAACCATGCAAGATTGAAGCTAGCAATAAATATGTCACGTTGAACAAATAGGACATGCAAATTGGAAGGAGTAAGAAACCTCTGTGGCACTAGGACTGCTGAGGGGCCTCGGCAAGACTGTTCTTCATTGTGACAGCAAGAGCCTACAAACTACACTAGCAGTACAACTGTGGATATACAGCATCTAAAACGCAATGTTTCTGAATTCCCTGAGAAATCTTAAATCCTTGAGCTCAAGTTCTCTCACACACAGAGGGCAGTTCTGATCATCCAAATGAGAAAAGAAACATTATGTATTGACAGCTAATAAAATTTTCAGTGGGGAAGTAGTACTATCATAGCAAGCTGTTGTTAGGCCAGTAAGAATTTAACTGAGGATGTATTGTATGAATGTTGTATTCACACAACTTATCTTTGCTTTTAGAAACATATCTACTTTCTTTAGCTTAATAACTATGGGATGTCTCATTATATCCCCACCAAACACCTCAAGTCAAACTGCAGCATGTATGCCAATTATGTTTTCAGGGCTTCAGCCCTCTTTTCCTGGCTTTTTTGTGGGTATCAGCTTGACTTATGGCATCTCTCCTTCACCACCTAGGACAGCCCACACAGCCCTGGGTGTGCCAGAGCAGTTCAGGGGGTGCAGCTAGGCCAAGGCAGAAGTTGTGTCTGTCAGTTGTGGTCAGGACCTTCTCTAAGCTCTCAGGAAGCAGAGACAGAGAGTTTCCCTTGGTTTCTTCTCCTGCTTCTCCAAACAACTCTGATCCTTCATCTTGTGAAATCGGCTTATCTAATAAAAGTATCATATTGCATATAATAACAAGAAGCAACCCCAACCACTCCTAGTTTTCAAACTCTAAGTACTTCCTCAGCTGGTGTCACACCAAATATATCCATCATCAACAGATGATGCTTGCTGACTTAAAATGAACAAAGTTACCTTCTTCAGCTACTTCCAAGGAAAAAAAACCAAATATTTTTAGGAAGGCAAAGAGAAAGAAAGTAGTGACAAATGTAACTGAAGTAAGGAGGAGCAGTGCTTATTGTTTCATAAAATTCACCATTCGTGAGTGGCTTCATTTCTCCAATCTTGCATGTGCTTATTTGATGATTTGATCAGCTGTTGACTTCATTTCATACTGCTGCCAATTAATGATTTGGTTGATTTGATTTGAGATGCATCCCTAACCAAGGATTGCATTTGTTCATTTTCAGTCACTTTAGTTATGAAGGGGGAAAAATGTAGTCTGCTCTAGAAGTACTTTTTATGATTTGTGTGTGTGTGGTTATTTCATTTGCAGTAAAGACTAACAAGAAAACACAACGCAGAGCCTTACAGCCAAGGCCCTGGAAGAGCCACCCATCCACTGGCTACAGAGATAGGCAACTATACTGTTCTGCTTCTCCATCCTTCACACAAGCTGCTGGGACATTTAATGACTACAAGGTAAGTTTCTTGAAGAATCCTAGGAGTGTAAGGAAGGGAGTTAATAGACCACCAAGGCCAGCTTCCTGCAACTACAAATAAACGTATTTTTTAATCTTCCCTTATACACTTCCCATGTAAACTTACTAATGTGTAACTTTCAAAATTTCCAGTATTCTCTCTTGGGCGTTAGGTACTGTTACCTATAAACCATGGAGTAAGATTATTGCTTTCATGTAAGTGTTTTAGAAAATTTACATGAATAGATGACACCTCAAGCGGTTGCCTCAAATCTAGACATTTTTCTTCAACAGCCTTGATGTCAGACAAAACCTAATGGAGCTGTGTAGCATCAGTTTCACTTTTGCCCTTGCTCCCCATGACAGCCCATGCCTGTGGACAGAGACATCCATGGTCTGAGCAAAGCTCACTATGTGAGCACAGGTAGGGCTGCACTTCAACAGAGGGAGTAGAGGAAGTGTGTGATTGTGCATATCAGATTGCTGCACGAGTCCATACATTTTAGTGATATGTGGATATGATTCTGGCAAGGTGCTGAAAATGATAATGCACCCTCTGCTAATCTGGACCATTCAACATTTGTGTGTTCAAACCTGACTATGAAGAAGAAACCTGGACAGTTTTTTTCTGTTTTCTAGAGAGTGAAGAAGGCTACAAAGATTATGGATAAATTATCTTTTTTCTTCTCCATATCAAAGTCATCTGCCATGTTGCAGATGTTACCAAAGTCAAAAATATTAGTTATTAATGAGTAATAGCTCCATCCATACTGTGGTGCCCTTCTACAAGGGCACAGAGCAGTGCAGTACTGATATAGGATGGCAGAACAAACTGACAGGGAAAAGCTGGTGAAGAAAAGCTGTATCTGGACAAGCTGCAATACACACCAAGGGAGCATTTACTCTTGAGATTTTTGTTTTCTGAATTTCAGATCAAGATGCAGAAAAGGCATTAAACACGACTGTCTTTCATTTGAGTGTGTGTGTCTGGCATGCCTGGAAGTAGAGAACATGCAAATAAGAAATCCTCCCATGATGCACAGAAGAGCAGGCAAGAAACGGAGGTACAGCCCCGGCAGCTCAGCGTGTGCTGTTGTGCTCTTTGCTCACCAGCTGCTTTTGAGCAAATGCAGGAGGCTGTAAGGGCTACATACCAAACAGACCACACACGGCTCAGGGAACAGTGCACCAGGCACAGCCATGGTTACTCATGGTTACTTGGCTGTGGGGAGAAAGAAGTCAGGGGAAAGGCCTCTGTCTGAGAGGTGTTGACAGGCAAATATGAAGGAGCAAAGCAATGCAGAAAGTGCTGTAGATTACACATACATACACAGGGAAAGAAAAAGAGGAAAAAGAGAGAAAAAGAAATATGACTATGGATGTGAAATGTTGGGAAAATTTCCATCTAGGTTCACAAAGTGAAAATATATCTCATTTCACTTGCCCTCTCCCCTCTCCACATTTATTCACAGGACCTGTTTTAGCAGCAGTAGTTATGTGGACCTGATACAGTCACACAGCCAGCTCACCTGAAATACCACTTGCCACCAAAGGGGAGCTGCAGCAGCACAGAGCTCAACGAGGCTCACAACTCTTGCAAAATGAATTTCAAAAACAGATTAATTTTTCCCCTTAAGGCAGCAGGGATACAGTGTGTTCCAGATTTCTGATCATACCACTCACCTGAAGGACAAAAGGATCTGAGCAACAGAACCTTAAACTGTATTAATGACAATTAATTTCCAGATCCCAGAAACCATAGAAGGCAGAGTTTTTTAATTAAAAAGTTTGAAGATGACACTGGTAGAGGCAGAGAGATTTATGACCTGGTTTCTTTCTTCCAGAGGACCCAAGCATCTGCACCATCTGCTAAAGCTAGTGGGATTCTTGGGTGCCCAGCACCTGTGAAAACTAGGTCATATTTGTCTTGTCTGCTCTGTAAATGGGGAAAGAAGCCACAAAAATACGCTTTTTACTGGAAAATCTATTTTTGGGGTTTTTTCTTGGTGGAAGGTATCAGTTGACTGATGTATTATTTCTCCCTCTGCTGATATTCCCACAAGATCCAGAACAGAGAGGCATGGGAAGGGTTTACTCTGTGTCCTTTAGGGTTGCCAATGATCTCTCCTGCCCTCTTGAAAGCTGACATCTGTCCATGTGACAGGATGCACCACACAGCTCTTGGGCCTCCAGAAAGTAGGGTTTATCTTGGCAGGGTCCTCCTTTCACCCCTGCTTCACTCCCACCCAGCAGAGACATGGGGTTTGCCTTTGGGGTCCTCATAACTCCCTGTTGCTCACCCTGGTCTTTCAGAATGACATAATCTCTTTCAGCTGTGAGCAGCACCACAGCTCTTCCACCCAGGGGTGGCAGAAGTCCACAGGCAGAACCTCACATCCCAGAAAGGCTGTGGAAGCCATGGGAGCACTACAAAGGCTGGGTAGGAGGTGGGAGCAGGGAGGTACCTCAGTGGATGAAGCCTCGGGGTATGCACTTGAAATCCCATTCATCAGGAACATTGCCCTACTCCAACTCTGAGCAGAGCCACAACATTGCCAGAGCTTGTCAGCACTATGAGGAGCTTTGGGTTTTATGGGTTGGAACACGACAGAACAGAGCTTCCAAGGGTGCCAGATACACCCTGCTCCCTAGACCCTGCCCTCCCCAAGGCTGGTCCACCTGGTGGTGGTGGTTGACAGGGTTTTACACTAACTAGGGCAGGGAAAACCCTGGGAAGTGTCTTTACACTGAAGGGGTCAGCAGGTTTCCAGGTTGGCCCCAGGGTGCCTTGGCCTGGTTGAATGTGGTGCTCTGGGATCCTGCTGCTGCTCCAGCAATGCCCCAGGTTCAACTCCCAGAGCCCTCCACATTTCAAGAAGGATGGTAAGTTCATCCTGCCTGTCTGAAAATGAAGTTTATATGAAAAAAGATTTTCTGTGGAGCTCAAGTGATTTGCCAGTGGTCATGACCTATCTGTATGCCCACAAAGAACCAGTTAGCAATAAAGACACATGCTGAAAACCTGCTGGCATGGTGTCTCCCTAAATTAATATATTTTCTCGAGTAGCATGAGGGCTTTTGCTTACAATGTATTTAATATACTTTACTGCTGACAAGGGTATCCAAAAAAAGGAGAGGAAATTAATCTCATTATTTACTTTATCTTCAAAAAGACTAAGAGACCAGTTACTGCTGTTAGGAGACAGGGCACAACATTTGTATGCATATGTATTGTGCATATGTACAATATTTGAGTGCAGTGCATAATCAAGAGGCTACTCCTGACCATAAAATGAGTGTCACATTTTTCTTTTAGGCCCCAGCATGTGAGAAGTGTGGCTGTCAGGCCCCTGATAGAACAGCCACAAAAGACACCCTGAACCTGACAGACAGTGGGCAGGAGTTGCTTGCCAGTTTACCTCTTCCCACACACTCAGCTGCCTGCCAGTGGGATTTGTGGCTTTGGAATTTCACTCCTCAGCCCAGTAACACTACCTACAACTAACCAGAGTGCCATTGCAATTCCCACCTGAAAAGAGACTCTATGACATCTTTTCTCCTATCTCACCTCTTTTTAAAGTGGAAAACAAATTAACAGGAGCACAGAAACACAAGAAATGGGCAGACATGTGACTCTGATGCCTCTGACTATCTCACTGCACCAGGCTTGAGCCTTTGCTCCACATTGTGGCTACTGACCAGCATGGCTGTGGCCCTCATTATGTTTCAGAGTACACAGAGGTTTAATGAATATGGTGGCTTGCTGCTCTTCAGCCCTTCCCTGCTATTTGGGTTCACACTCCATTAACTGAGAAATGCTTTTCCTTGGGGGATCATACTTCTTGTTCATTTCACCTCAGCTCTCAACTAATTTCCAGTCTGTTTCTTGCCTGGCCCTGGGAAAAAACAAAGTGATTATAGGCTGGATCAGCAGCCAGGGCAGGAAATTGATGTAAGAGATGAGATGCCATCAAGATTGGTGACTAAGGACTGCAACTTCAGGAATGGAAGTCCCACTGCAGCAGAGGGAGCTGGTGTCCATCAGAGCAGCACCCTGAGAGCCAGTACAGCCGCCCTACCAGTTCTGACCCTGCCACTTTCACCTCCCTGCTCTTCCAGTGCTTTTGGCACGTCTTTGTGGCTGTACCTACCTCAGGAGGAACAGCAGCATCCATCACTTCGCTTCCCTGCTTTCAGTCAAGCAGGCAGCTGATTCTCCTTCCTGGGAGGGGCTTTGCTACTTTTCCTACCTCCCAACAAAGATCCATCAGAGTGCATCAGCAGACCTCATATGTCAGTTGTTTCTTCAGCCCTAGAGGGGTCTATAGGACTGTGGAGTTTTTATTGGACAGGGTAAGTAACACTTTCTGCCTTGTCCCTTTCTCAGGGGCAGCAAAACTGATAAGGAAGGAACAAAGTGGTGGGGAGCAATGTGAGGAACAATGTCCTCTGTGGCTTACCCAGGGTAGGCTCTCAAAGCTCCAGCATCAGCTGTTCTTTGTCTCCCTCATCACCTGCCTGCATGCAGTGGGGACCCAGCACCTCCAGTGTCACCAGCAAAGAGGTCACAGTGGACTCAGGGGAACAACCGAGGCCATGTCTAGGACTGAGGTGTGAGGATTAAACACCGACACTTCCCAGATCCTGCATGTCCAGGCTGATGCAGGAAAGTTGGCCAGACCCAGCAGTGAGCATCAAGAGTGGCACCAGGCACCTGCAGGGAGCTTGGAACCCTGGAGTACCCATCCCCTGAGCTGGAAAACTGAAATAGGGAGTAGAATAAAGCCCTTGTGTCATGATTTAGAAATGGTGCTCCCAATTTAGTGCTCCCATTAAAAAGAAAACCATGAGCTGCTCCTCCCTACTCCCCTCTGATGGGTAACACCAGGCAGAGATCACAGGCTGAGATAAGAGCAGTTTACTGGAAAAAAACAATGCAGTAAAAAAACCAAACAGTAACAGCAGTGAGGGTCCCCCTGTGCTTCCCACTGATGAGGACTCGCCTCAGGTCCTGTGTTCAGTCCTGGGCCCCTCACTACAGGAAAGACACTGAGGTGCTGGAGTGTGTCCAGAGAAGGGCAATGGAGCTGGTAAAGGGTCTGGAGCACAAGTCTTGTGAGGAGCAGCTGAGGGAACTGGGGGTGTTTAGCCTGGAGAAAAGGAGGCTCAGTGGAGACCTTATCACTCTCTTCAATGATCTGAAAGGAGGCTGTACACAGGCAAGGGCTGGCCTCTTCTCCCAGGTAACAAGAGATAGCACAAGAGCAAGTGGCCTCAAATTGCACCAGGGCAGGTTTAGATTGGATATTAGGAAACGTTTCCTCCCTGTAAGGATGATCAGGCATTGAAACAGGCTGTCCAGAGAAGTGGTTGACTCACCATACTCAGAAGTGTTCAAAAAATGTATGGATGTGGCACGTGTGGACACAGTTTATTGGTGAACATGGCAGTGCTGGGTTAACAGTTGGACCAGATGATCTTAGAGGCCTTCCCCAACCTTAACTGAGACCCAGATATGGGGTATTTCTGCTGCTTCCCCACAGCCTGCCCCTGCATATGGCTGCACTCCCTATCCCTTTGCCTGTGGATGCAGAGGTTTTATTTATCACATTTTTGCAGTGGCTGTTGCTTCATGCCTCAGTTTCCCCACTTAGAAATACACAGGATTTTTGTGCCTCCTCTGGGATGCTTTGCCTCTTTGCTGCATGAGTCTCAGGGATAGGAACCATCTGCTGGCATGTCTCTCCAGGGCCACACACAGTGGTGCCCCACAGGACCTGGCTGCTAATATTAAACAGGGCTTTGGAGCCAGCTCCGACTATAAATTCACATTAGCACCAGGGCAAGACTGCACACAGCAGACAGAGCTGCAGGCAGCCCTGGGTGTTCACCCTTGCCCTTCTGGCCATGGCACTCCCTGGGTGTGTGAGCAGGCGGCTCTGGCAGCTCCTCAGCCCTGTCTGAACCACATCAGCAGCCCCTGCCTCACCCTCTGCCACAGAGGAGCATGGGCTGCTTCTCCCTAGCCCCCAACTAGGCTGCTTTGCTTTCACCCTTTGTTCTTTGCTGAAACCCCTCTGGCACAAGGAAGTGGACGTGCTCTAAAGACACTGCCTTTTCTAAAGCTGGGAAACAAAGCCTTTATTTGCAATATACCTCAACAGGGAGGAATCAATCATTTTCAGTTTCTTTGGATTTGCACATCAGGGAGCTTGTTTCTTTTCTTTCCCCTCAAACACGTCGTGGGTGGTTTCCCTGCAACAAGCTGGGGAAGGGAGGAAGGCCCTTATTTATTTACTTCCCTATGGAAACATCTCAGCTGGTATTAGTTAACAATGGGATTTTGTGGTGGGAGATAATATTCTGAGGGGAGGCTCTCTCTCAATGGCCTGACTTGGGGCATCTGCACACTGAGGGTATTTACCCTCCCCAGTGCTGCTGAACAGAGAGCAGCAAGGAGATGCCATGACTCCTCATGGTCCCTTCATGTATGCTACAGAGATAAATATTTTTACCTGCAGTTGTGACATTTAGCTGTACAGAAAAGACAAAGCCAGCTACTGCACACAAGGTCTGTTCAGTGCTGCTGCTCTTTTAAAGCAGGGTTGTTGTTTTTATTTTTTTTGTTGGTCTAACCTCACTCAGACAACTGCAGCACCATAAGGGGCTTGAAGCACAATATTCAAATACGAACTTTTCCAAAATATAAGTGAATTTCATGTTTTAAACATCAATATTTGCATTTAAACCCTGATGGATCCAGGATAAAAAGTCTGAGATCTCTTTTCCTATGTGCTGTAGTGCCTCCAAACACACTGCTGGGATATGCCCCAGTGCTACAGAAGGAAAAGATGACCATAGCCAGGTGTTTTTCACCACATGTTGCAACATGGTAATGACCAAATAGCAGGGTGGGTTAAATCCTTATAAATCCACACAGCCTAATCCCAACTCTAGCAAGCCACATTCCTGTCTTTCTTTGAACTTGATTTTGTTTCCCTTGTACCCTGTCAGGAGCATTTCCCATTCAGAGGAGGTCAAATATAACCTTTTCAAGTCCCAGCCCACAGAGGATTAAATACTTGGCAACTCTGGGAACAGCAGGGGATGGGCATACATGTGTTCCCAGGCAGGATCCCAAGCCTGTTCCCTCCTGCTTCAGCAGATGTTTCAGCCTGGTTTAGGCACTCAACCAGCTGCTAAGACCCTGAATTCCTGTCTTTGAGCCAAAACACATCACCTCATCTACCTGGACTCCCTCCCTGAAACCAGGCCTCTCTCAGTGAGTCAATGGAAGAGAACTGTTCATAGGTAGGCAGCTTCTTAAGGAGAAAACAGAGAAAGAAAACCAGCCCTCAAACCAGTTTTTTGACTACAATCACAAAGAATAAATGTAGGAGCTCTGAACATAACATCTTGATACCTTCAGAAATGCATGGTCTCATCCAAAAGAGAGGACAAAGCCTCAGCAACTGCATTGAAATTCCCCTGGTTTGCTGCTTGCAGCATTTGTCTTACAGGTGAGCAGGTCAGCCCCTCTGAAGCAGTAGAGGAAGCTCATTGCCCCTGGAAAGAGACTAACAGAAGCATTAGATAGAAAAGAGAAGTGCCAGCACCAGCACAGGCCCCTGTGTTTTGCAGTCAGCCCCATGTGCACAACTGCACCACAGGTGCTGCAGACCTACCCATGCACCACAGGGCTCACAGGAGAGCTCTGGACTTCACTGGTTTGGGTATATCCATCTGCAAATTCTTTGCTACTTAAAAAGGCTCCCAGCTGAAATGTAAAGCCTGTGTTAGCATAGCAGCCACTCAGCACTGATGTTAAAGACCAAAGGTTTTCCTTCAGACAGTTGGCATCACCAAGTTGTGTCTCTTTGTTTGCCTGTCCAAACCCATTTCAACTTTCCAAGAGCAACTATTTAATATTGCTTCAACCCCCCTCTTCTCAAGCCAACCTCTTTCTTAGTTTTGGAGAAGCAATTATTAAACTTTTGTTTAGGCTTGGGAAAAGCTGAAACAGTGTGAATTTATTCACCAAGGAGACACGCATGCTGTGTACCCTGGCTTTTGTTGAATTGCCTTTTTGACACCAGCTGCCTTTGGAGAACTTCCAGAGGTGCCTGGCATTGTTTGGGTAAGTGTGAGTGTGCTGTGGAGAGCAGATCCTGAACAAAAGCAGGAGCCCAGTGAGGCTCCTCTTCTCTCCACCATTGATTGTACTAAAGCATATTACAATTTAACCCCTCTAGCAGCAAGTGAAGTTACATTTAGTAAAGAATTTGAGAGCTGCACTCATTTAGATGCAACAAGAAGCTGTTCTAACACAGGCACAATGCTACAGGTACTTTCAAAAAAAATACCTGTAGGACAGAAGTGCATATGCATTAGGTGACTGGACACTGAAAGGACAGGTGAAGAACTGAATCCCCTTCCCTTGGCTACAGATTCAGGCCAAAGAATACAAGCACTCCTGTGGTTTGAGGACTAATTAAGCTGCTTGTGAACCAGCAATTAAAGGAGGTGGGAGCTGTGTGAGAAGGGATACATCTATGAGATGTTCTGTTTCTGTGAGGGGTTTTTTTTTTTCTGCCTTTGAAAATACAATTTTGTTGGCTCTAATCTTGTGTCAGCTTGCATTTAATTCCTCTTATGTGAAAGCAAACCACAGAACAACTGATGCAAAGTTGCCTCACAGGGTTGTCTTCATGTGCTTGTGTGCCGGCCCACTAGAGGCGGTGTGCAGTACTCACAGATGCTGTGCTGGGACTGGTCTGGGTTCCTCTGTGGTTTCTTTTTTCTCTGGCTGCCCGAGGGGAAGAAGCATGTTTCTCATCCTTCTTGCCTGTAACAGAAGTGGAGGCAAGCGTGACTCCTCTGTCTGGCATTGCTCTCCCTCTGTGATCAGCTCTCTGCCTGCCTTGCAAACAGCAGATGTGGATGAGGGGAGTCACTGCCTGGCTGCACGAGATGCACTGGAGGCACTAGAGACACAAACTGGGATCAACTGCTGTAGCAGATGATTTCTGTGACCTGTGAGAGCCATCAGCCATTAGGGAGTTAAAGCATGCAGGCAAGTTTTGAACAAAGATCTGGTTTTGAGGTGATTCAGAACAGTATCTGCAGCTCTGCCGAGTTAAAATGACAATGTTCATCAGCTTTCAGGCTTCAGGGCTTCCAAGTCATCCACAGGCTGGAGGTAGGAAAAATGTCCCTTTAAGGAAGCTGCACCTTCCTTCAAAGCAGATGGAGCTGCAGGTCCTGCTGGCAGGATGGTGCCCCAGCTGACCCACTGGTCTGCTCGGGACAGAAGCTGGGCTTTGATGAGCTGTGAAGCAAAACCATCCCTGTCTCCTGCTATACAGTCGGGGCTGATGTCAGAGGGACTGAAGTTCCTGGCAAGTCTGTGATCTCAGTACAGCTCTTCATGGCAGGCTGATCATTGTGCCTGAGCCTCATCTCCTCTCTCCCTCTCCCCCTCTGGCACACCAAGCACATACAGGGCTCAGACATGATGCTGCTTTTGGGTAAAGAGTTGTCTTGTTCAGTTTAGGCATCTTTTCACATCACTACATTTCTTTGTCAGCCCATGTTCACCTCTCCCATTGCTAAACAACTCACAGCTTCAGAACCCACCCATCTTCTTGCTCACTGCACACATGCAGAAGTTACCAGAAACTGCAACCACATAGATACCACAAAATAGCCCTTATCTGTGCCTCCTCCTGCCAGTTTGATTTACAGGAACTGGTGTTTGAAGCATCACCATCCAGCAGTGCTTGCTGACCAGCACTGGAAAATGAGACACTGCATGTACATGCATCTGCTCCAATTGCTTCCCTTCTTTGGGTCTCCTTTTACATATAAAGCCTATAGAGGTATAACAAAATAACCAGAACCTTACATTTGTATCATTAAATCAACTTCAACCAAATGCTTTCTAAGGAAGGAGGAAATAAGGAATGCTTTACATCCTTAAACCTCTTTGTTTTGCCAGAAGATTTCATTATTTAAGGCTTAGTGAAACAAGGGGGTGAAAGATGTCAGCCGGGGTAGCCCTCTTGGCTCACATTCAGCTTCCTGTGCTTAAAGAGGCTTGATGTGGCCATCGGGAGAGTGTCGCTTCCTATTGTGGTCACAGCCAAAGCCTGGCAAGCAGGGAGGGAGAGGAGGGGAGGCAGACAGTGCCTGGGAGCTGGAGGAGTGCACAGAGGCTAGAGTGAGTGCTGCAGCAATGCAAATTCAGGATCCAGAACCTCACCCCAGGGCGCTGAGCTCATGGTGAACTCCTCACATGCCATCAGCACCAGTGGGGATGCTTCAGCTGCACTGGGGAGGGAGTGAGAACCCCTCTTCCATTGCTATAGAAACGACAGTATGAAGCAAATCAAACATGCTCTTTTTTTTGCATTCCAATAAAATGGATGATTAAGAAGCACAAGGTTGAGACAAATGTCTTGCTCAGGCACACTCAGACTGCAAGAACAAAAGCCAAGTTAGATTGATTATGATGGGGGCAGCAGTGTTTAAGCCACATTGAAGCCTTATTGCTGGCTCTATTCAAGAAGTATTTCTCTCTGTTTCTACGTCTGTCAACAACTTCATTTGTTGCCTCCCTGAACAGATACATCTTCAATTTTGCACTAGTGTCAAAGCATCTGGTGAGTTCAGAGCAAAGTGAGCTGTAAGCTGACACCTCTGGACAACCAGCCTGTGGCCAATAGCAGCACACTGCTTCTCAATGCAGAGCCAGGAAACACACACACAAAGGAAAAAAAAGCCTCAGGATTTGCAGGTTTTGGAAGTAATTTGTAAAATAATTCTGATGTTACTAATGCCTCAGTCTGATGGCCCCTTAACACCCATCTGAAATCAGTCCATCTGATTCACCCATTCATTATCTGGGACTTGCAAACCATCCTATGCTTGGTAAAATCTATGTTATGAAGTAAGAGCTCAGTGCAAACTAAGCCAAAATGGTAGTTATCAGTCTATCAGTGGGGTTGAGTTGGTGGTGCTAGTGATGTTTATTTACTTTTAAAGAGAAACAAGATTATTTTTACTTTCCAAGCCAGAGGAATGGGAAGAGTTAAAAATGCATAGTTCTTGAGAAAGCACCTACACGCACACACAGGAATATGTGTGCAGTCAGGCAGAATTGCCTAACTGATATTAGTAGTTAGAAAGTCAGACACAGATTAAAAAAAAAAAAGGAAAGGAGAATTACAGCCCTCTCAGAAAAGAAATTAAACATCCAGGTCTCCATCTTAAGAATCCTGGGAATTTTCTAGTCTTTCTTTAGGAAATGCCACATAATAACTTTATCTGAGAAAGGACTGAATAAAATGAGGTAGGACATCAGAATGTGCCCTTTCATCCTGCAATTAGATCTACTGCCTTTTGTCCTGTGTGTAACACTCTTGGCACCAAGAGAGGTCTCCTTAAGGGCAGCCGTCTGTCTGTTCCAGCTAACTATAGCACAGGAACTGCAATTATCAACCTTTCCATTCCCCAAATTCCTCTGCTGATCTCCTCTGGGATAGTATTATAGCTATTCTTTGTTTGCAAATATACATATTTTACCAGACTAATTAGCTGGGAACTACATTAAAACTGAAGCCACATGGCAAAATCTTGAGGGTTTTTTTATACACTCATGTTATGGAAAAGTGACCTTCTCTCTGTAAGCCTTAGCCACAAATGATTTGTGTTCAAGAGATGGATTGAGGGATAAAGGCTAAATGCAAAATCAACTCAAAAACTTACAGAGGGTAACATGGCTTACTGTGAAACCACTTTCCTGGAAAGCCCCTTATGTTCTTGGTTTCATTGTCCCACTGACAGAGACACAGAGATCGGTGCTGGAATTAACTCCAGTTAGCTGGAATGACCTTCATGGTTACTAAGGCAAGCCCTCATTCTAAGTGTCAAAAATATTTCAAAAGCTTCTGCAAATAATATACTGTGTTCTTCATGTGTTAATTTTTTAGCAGCCCAGATGCTGCTTGGATGAGATTTCCACACAACTTGTATGATTAAGAACTGAGCAAGGATGAATTTTATTTGGATAATTTTTGAATTAAGCCTTTAAGTATCTGACTAATTTTGAATTCAGTGTGACTTAATCTCATGCTTTACTCTAAGTACCTGCTTAAACATATGGCTGAAGCAGGGCTTAGCCAAGACTGGCTGATCCTTGCCATATGCAGAAAGGTACAGACTGCACAGGGCATCCCCATCTGGTGATGGTGAGGTTTGAAATGTGCAGCAAAGCAGTGAAAGAGCCTACTGGTAATAACTGATATTTGCTCAAAAGGGTCTTTTCATCCCACACGAAGTCTGCCACATTACATTGCTGTTCCTGAGACTGTTGCTATTTCTGAGACTGACAGGCTGCCAGCTGAAGAGGCCCCCAGTCACTAAGGAACAATTAACTGGTGACACTGGCAATTATGTCTGTATTGATCACCTTGCTCTTCGGGTTCATTCAGAGGTAAGCAATAATGATAACACACTATGCTCTCTAGTTATGACAAGACTTGATTTGTGGTCTTTAGAGTAATAAATTTAATTTAAATCAACGTCTGAGAAGCTAAATGAGCAAAGAGGCTCATAAGATGTGCAGAGAGATGGTGAAAATCTCCACTGTGTTCCCATTCCATGTATGTGTTGTGGTTTAATCCCTAAATGGCAACCCAGCTCCACACAGCTGCTCGCTCAGTCCCCTGGTGGGATGGGGGAGAGAATGAGAAGGGTAAAAGTCAGAAAACTTGTGGGTTGGGATAAGGACAGTTCAATAGGCAAAGCAAAAGCCAAGCTCACAAGCAAAGCAAAACAAGGAATTTCTTCACTACCTCCCATGGGCAAGTGTTCAGCCATCTCTAGGAAAGCAGGGCTCTGACAAGTGCAATGGTTACTCAGGAAGACAAACACAGTCACTCCGAACATCATCATCTCCTTCCTTCTTCTTTCCATAGCTTTATATACTGAGCATGGCCTTCTGTGGTATGGAATATCCTATAGATATCCACTGTCCTTGCTGTGTTCCCTTGCAGTTTTCTGTATTTGCTCGCTGGCAGAGCATGGGAAACTGGAAAGGCCTTGGCCCTGTATGAGCACTGCTCAGCAATAAAGAAAACATCCCTGTGTTATCAATTGCATTTCCAGCACAAATCCAAACATAGCCCCACGCCAGCTACTATGAAGAAATATAACTCCATCCCAGCCAAACCCCGCACAGCATGCTTGCAAATTTAAGGTGGTGGGTTTTTTTTTTCTTGGTTTTTTTTTTTTTAATGGCAATATTTAGAAGAAATGCTCTTTTTGGCAGAGAGACAATATGATATGTACCTACATGGGAGACTGCAGTGGTATAATGGAATAGCTAAGATCTTCATGCCTAAACAAAATGTATGGTACCATCTGTGGGCGAGCAGCACTGCACACAAACAGTCGCTGAGACACTGTTTGCCAAGTGCCAAAAAGAGCGTATAGATGGTTTCACTTCAAAAGTGGCATCACTGTTTTTCTTTCAGATTCTCCTCCTTGGTATTGTCTGTACTGTGAGCCTAACAGAGAAGCAAAAAAATCTGGAGAGGAGCTGCTCAGTGGCTGCTGCACAAAGCACAGGCTGAGGACTCCTGGGGGCAGCAGCCAGCTCTGTCCCGTGCTTGCACAGCTCCACACACTGCAGCTGGGGTTAATGAGCCTGTGATAGCAGCAATAACCTGAACAATAAAAGCTGATCACTGATCCTGAGATTAGGAGAGCAGGCCAATAGAGCAACCTGCCTCCTTGGCTTAGTCAGTGTTTTGGCAAGAAGTGCAATGTAGGCCAGGTCAAATCAAATCATAATTCAGTCCAAATCTGAATAATGCACCAGCACAGTCCAGGAGAAAAATGGAAACAGTGTGATTTTCATGTTCAAGGGCTAAGATGGCACTGTGTAGCCTATGGGTACCTGCTCTGGCAGTCAGGGGAACTATCATGGGATTTTAACCAATAAAATGAGTAAACCAGAAACCCTGGTCTTGGTCTGTGTAAGCCATTGCACTATATTTAATGTACTTGCTGCTTTCAGTTTATCAGGTGACCTAGACAGTATTAAACTGTAAAAAATATTAGAAACTCTCTTAAGATTACTGCCATGCCTTTTAACTGATAACTGAGTTTTACAGAGGTTTCAGATCATAGCCTTTAGTGTTCCACAAATTTTGATTTAGAGGAAGCTGAAATATTTCAACCTGGATTGAAAAACCTTATTTGCTTTGAAATTTATTGTGATAGCAGAAAGCTAAGCCTAATGAGGAAAAAAAAATCACATTCTGGCAGATGACGAAAAAAACAACCAAACCCACAAAATCCAACAGCCTGTGATGCAAACTGGCATTTCAAGGAGAGAGGGGAAGATTCTCCCTAAAAGATTCCCATATAATTTCAGGTTATCCTAGAAACTGAAATGAGAAACAGAAGTATAGAAAGTTGTTAAACTCTCCATTGTGTTGAAACCAATTGACCATCCATGTAGGATCATTCCATGACTTCAGAGGGCAGACAGAGTGCTTGGCTGTGCCTATCAATTGCTGTTAACAGTAAGTTAGGGGTATAGGGGTATACACAAGGTATACAAAATATACCTGGCAAAGCAAGTGGGAGAAAGCCTGAATACTTTCCACATGTATAGCCATCAGTGCAAAGTCAGGGCAGAATGCAACATATGCATCCCAGCTGTAACATACATCTGCAATGTAACTCACCCACCTAACATACTGACAGGAAATAAGGTTTTTCCAGTGTCTGAGTGTAACAAGATAAAGCTGTTGAGTTTAACCCTATCAACATCAGAGCAAAAAGAAGCCCAGACAACTGTTCACATGCTTATGGCATCTTGTTCCATCAGGATCTAAACTGGGCTTAGCTGGTGGAGGTTTCTACCTTTTGGCAGGTCCAGGGCCAGTTTCTGATCATAAGATATTCTGTAGTCCAGCAGAAGACTTTAAGCCTGCCTACCAGCCACAGATCAGCACTGCTTGGTTTCATTTAAGCAGAGAGCGTGATCACTTATTGTGGTCTTTTCATAAACTAGAGAAAAATTCTCATCAAACACAAGCTTGATGCCTTGCCTAAAGGATCTTTAAAGGAACACCCAACAAATTATCCTGACAAGTGGTTCTTCTGGTTCCACAGAGCAAATCCTTTCAAATAGGTTTGCTGAGCCACAGAACATAAGCAGATGAAGCTCACAGCTTCTACACTGGTAGAGTTCCTGTGTGAGTGGGACATGGTAAGAACGAAGAGGTCCAACTGGAAAATGCTCTGGCACAGCACTCTAAAGGACAAGATAATGAACCCCACGGGATCACATGCAGAAAGAGAGTTTACATGGTTTGCAAGGAAGATTTGCATGGCTGGACTCCAGTGATAGAAGCATCCCTTCCATTTGAAAACTGATCTGATACCCTAAAAGCTATTCAGTAATGGGGAAGCCATTCTGGAACCTCCTGGGACCTGGGAGATGGAGCAAGGAGGATAAAAGTGATCATGACTACTGCATCTATCCAGAACTTTGCACATGTGGAGTGCTTCCTTTAGCAACTCCTGCTGGGGGAGATAGTAGCTAGGATTTCTCCCCTACCCAGTCAAATTTCTCCTATACACTGATGATTTCCTCCCCCACTCTCTGCACTAACCTGCACCTGAAAAAGAAGGAGAGGATTTCCTTCTGGCCTGCCCTGGAAGTTTGTGTCATTAACAAGCACTTCATCACAGATGTGTGTGTGTGGTTGGGCAGGTGTTTGGTCCTCCACACAGCCCTGCTGTGCTGCCCCCTGTGCAGAAACTGATGCAAAGCGACCCACTGCAGGTATGACTGGGGGACTGGGCCTTTTTGACTTCTTCTCAGTTGGATCACTTCACTTTGCATAATCCTCACTCAGTAAGTGTGTTCCTCCTCTTACAAAACTGACTGTGCTGAGTTATTATACACTAATTCCAGCAGCATCTTTCAGGATATACTAAAATAAATTGTTAACTACAACCCTGGTCTTCAAAGACCAGTTATACCTCATACCATTTATTAATCTCTGCTGCACTGAATTATTAAAATGAAACTCTCAATTACTCCCATCTCTAAAAGTACCAGTGTGGCTTCTAGATCCATATTTCTACCCTTTACTGTAATGCATTCTTCATTTTAATTACTGGAACCATATTTTCAAAGGGCAGTGCCTTATCTTTGCAGGGTATTTATCAACCTAAAAAAAAGTTTGACAAGTGCATAAATCATTAGATGTGACAAGCAGTGAATTCTTGAAGGAGAAATATGTGGAAAAAAGATCATGTTATCTAGGTGAACCAAAGACATGTCAAAGTGAAGCAACAGGAGGAAATATCATCTAATTCTCCTGCCAGTGTGTGCATTGTGCAAGAAATTATTCTGGTGTTCATTACCAGAGGGGGACTGAGCAGATTTTTTTCCGTGAAGAGAAAAGAGATCTTCTGCAACAAAGGGTTTATGGACTAAAAGGATAACAAGAATTGCCAGCTAAAATTCCTAAATAGAGAAATCAAGATCGCATCTAATCAAAGCCACAGAACACACCCAAGTAATAACCTCAGCCCAAAATAACCCTCATCGGTCCAATGGCTCCCAACAATGAAGTACTGCAGCCTTCCTATTGCCATCCTCTTTTCTGATTCAAAGAACAGTTTTATCATGAAAATCCTATTTTCCAGGTCTGTCAGTGGTCTAGATGATGGACACCCACCATACAAACTCCTCTGCACCAGTACACAAGAGCAACAACTAAATTCAGGATGTTAAAAGAGTAAAAAATGTTTTAAAATGTCACCTGTGTGGGCCAATCCACTTCAGAGGCCCCTGCTGACCTGCCAGCTGGTCAGGGCAACTGGAAAGATCTCCTTAGGAATGCAAAGGTTTGGTTGTGGCAAGGGGTTGCCTTGCAGCAAGCTCTGGTTGCTTTTCCCTAACCAGAAGACACATTTTAAAAAAAGACTGCACATACTGCCCAGTGAAACATTGGAAGACAATGCCCTTACCTTGATTGTTAGCCTGTGCTGAAGCCTCTCATGCTACATTTTCATTTTTGCTCCCCATGTCAGCTGCCTGTGCCAAAGCCATTCCTCAGCCATGATGTGTGGACACACCTGCACACCAGCCATGACACCTCACAGATTTATGGTATAGGCACTGCCTTGCAGGAAAACTGATCTCAGGTTCTCTAATTGAATTTCTGATAGCTGATGATCAAGAATAATTATCCCCAGCATTCAGGCTGGAGCACATGTGGTGAGACAGCAAAATGCCCAGCCCCACATCCTCAGTATCCTAAAGTCAAACACAGTAATGGGCTTTTTTCCTCAGGGAACAGCAATGCATCCAGCATCATCTTTTTAAATTCACCTCTGCCTCGTACAGCAAGAGTAATTCTTTTTCTGTCTAGCTTCTTTCTTACATGTGGGCTTCCAATTTCATTATTTTTAAAAATCCTGAAACCAACAATAACTTCAGAAAATAGAGATAAAGTAGAAGACGCAGGGAAATCTTTGGAGACCATGCTGGATTTTTTCTTTACAAGACAAATAATGTATTACATGATGTCTCTCATTCCTCTTCTAATCTTTTTAATAAGAAAAGACAAACACTAGCCCAGCTGTACACAGCCAACACCTGATTGGGTCAAAAACTTTTAACCCACAGCATATGTGGTTGTACGAAAGGTGCAATGAAAGTAGATTTTTGGGATCTCTACCACAGAATGATACTTTGGAGGTGATTTATATAAAGGTTCTGTTAGTTTTCCAAACGAATTGAGTGCCAGCAGGAAATGTAGGAGTAATCACCCCTGAGGCTTAACCACTATTTCAATCTGCATAGCAAGAAGTACAGGATGAGAAAAACACCTTTCTCTTTTGCCACTCCCAACAGCTTCAGTTTTGTTCTAGCAGCTGTTCTGCAAGTATGAGAAGGGTTCTTAATCTTTTGCCTCTCTGGACTTACTGGATTTCCTCCCCCCTTGGATTTCCTCCTGTGCCCTTCAAGGGTAGGGCAGAAAGATTCTGTAATTCACCTTACCTGTTGCCTTTTTCATTTAGCATCAGGCAGAGAGACTGAATTTTTATAAACAGGCACAAACATTTTTCCTTGAATTCTTGAACTCTAGCTGTGTCTCTTCTAGCAGAAAAAACAAAAAGAAATAAACCTGGTCCCACATGTATTCTCTCCACCCACCAATCCAAAGGGCACCACATGGAAAGAGACTCCTCCAGAAAACTGTTTTCCATTTACTGCATCAGGGTCAGCACTGGGGTCATGCTGAGGAAGCAGCTACCAGAGGTGCCCTGAACACTATGAGCAACCCTTTCTTTTGCTGGGTAGATTACTTCTTACATGCCTAGTACCCCTGGTATGCTCACAAACCCCTGTGTCTTTGTACACTGCTCTCATGTCCAGTCACTGCATTTCTACGTGCTTCTGATGAAATCTTCAGTTTGCTTCTAATTTTAAAAGGGGACAAGGAAAATCAAAACACAGCATGCATATGAACAAGAAAAATACCCGCAGATGCAAAGTAGGGGTGAATTTTCAAGGACAATCTGTTGATGATTAAATACAAAAAGGTCCCTCTTTGCAATTCATAATGCTATTGAAGAAGGTGAATTTCATTTTTGTTAGTGAAAGTGGCTCCATGTTTATATGTGTATAAACTACCTCACCCATTTGCAAAAGTCACCATTGCACCATAGAAGCAGAGGGGGTAGTTAATCTTCCACAAATTGCTTCTGGGGCAACAAAACTAGGGACCTTAAAGTAATGTGGTCGGTCAACTCTTTTCTCTTTTTAATTTCTATCCCATCATCTCCTAAAGCCCTATCTTTCATTCTGTGCTGCTGGTGTTAGAGCCCCACTGCAGTTCTCAGAAGTGGTCCTCTGCTATTCAGTGCAGTTGGCTTTTGAATGAAACATGAGGTTTTTTAGCACCTCAGGAGGCTGAGCATGCTTAGCAGCCCAGTCCCAGCCTCACACACAAGGACTGCCCTTTAATTCCACTTAAATAAATTCAGTGTTGTTGGTTTTGCCCCTGCTCAAAAGGAGCTTAGTGGGAAAGTCAAAACAGATCTCAGCCAAAGGGAAAAAATAATAAAGCAAGCCCATAAATTAAGTCAAGCTAGTGTATCCTAGGAACAAGAAAGAGCTCATGCAGATGAGGCAAACCATGCCATGCATAGAAAGCAAATCCCCACTGCTGGTCCTCCCTCATGCCATTCCAAAGAAGCAAATCTCTATGTGAAGTGTTTGAGAGAATGCTGGAAATAGAGGGGCCCTGGAAAAATAGTTAAGAAATAAATTCCACTATTTGGTGGCATTTATTCCAAAGGAGACAAAGTGTCTTTTGTGAAACATTCCTACCAGAAGCCTTGCAGAGTTTGAACTGCATCCACAGCCTACACTAGTATTAGACATCAAGTGAGATGTTATTGTTTGTCTTTCCTTTTACTATTGAAAATCCAAACATATTTTAAAAGTCAGACTAATTAACTAGGAGTGAGCTGTATTTTTTCCTAGGATATGAATCAACATAATTATAAATTAAGAAGGTCTATTATCATTATTATGGCAAAAAGAGTATGACAGAAAGACAGGGTAAGGTGCTTAAACACAGTGAGATTATTCCTGACTCCAGGACAACGAGCCCCTGCTCATTCATTGTATGAACTTATTTCAAGTCTGTAGAATTTTCAGCTAACTAGAATTTATTAGGTAAGGAAGAGATTTTTAGGGGGAAGTAAATGCCTTCCAAAAATCCCTTTTGGCTCTGAAAGGTTTAGAAACCTAGCTAATCTTTCACAGCTTACAGCTAATAACTTTCATGTTTATTTTCTCCTGAAACTCTGAGAAGTCAATAAGGACTGATCATATTGCCTTATGCTTTGTGGGAGATGCTGTGGGATTGGAGGGCAAAAGCCAAGCCCAGGCTGATAATGCAGGAAGAGTTTCAGCAATGGTCCCTGGAAAAAAGGCAGATCAGTGGAAGTGTGTGATTCTTTTCCTTTTTTCTCTCAGGAAGGTTGGTATGTGAAGTACAAGATGCCCATAAAGTCTCCCTTGCAGCCAAAATCACTGTCTCGGCAGGGTCCATTAGTGGAGGATGCATCATCATCATTGTCTTGCCTTCCTCCTGGGAAAGAGAAATGGAAGGGAAAGGATGAGCTCTGTAAGCAAAACAAAGTAGAGAATGGGAAAGAGCTGAGAGACCAATTAAGCCCTGCACACAAGTAGGCTCCCTGCATGGCAACTGACCTACAAAGGATATTCAGAGCCAACAAAGGGCTGCACATTGAACTGATAGAGCAACCGGATGCTAAAGCAATGCAGCATCAAGCTGTGATGAGAGGAGTAGATGGCCCTCACATTAACTCTGTTATAAAGCTGTGATCAATGCCACAAAAATCAAAACAGATATACTGGCATAAACACTCAGATTCAGCTCCATTGTCTTGTGTGTATTTGGTAATTAACTTTGCAACATTTTAAATGCAAAATGAGAAGGAAGTTTCCAGAAAATTTCTTTTATTGTATTTGCGTTTTTCAGCTGGGTGAAGCTGGAAGAAAACTTCCCCTGAAAAACCCAGTTCATCTACCTCCCCATGGAAGGCAGAGTTTGTGTAGGCCATTGCCACCTTCCAAGTACTCGAGTGTCTTTTGTTCCTTCTCCTCCCACAAACATTCCTGGCTTTTCCTGCTGGGAAGAAGGCAGTGAGTGACAGCTAGGAAGGGGTAAAAGAGGCACATACAGGCTTGAAAACTCACAATTCTGTGTTTGGCTTGTTTGCAAGTGAGCATCGAAGCGTGTCCCTAGACAGACACATCATGGTGAGTGAAAGGAGCTCTTTTAAGCATAATAATCTTTTATAGTGTATCATTTGAGACATAGTCTGAGTTCACATGAATGATTTTTCAACCTATTACACTGTCAATAGCGTACTTTCCAATCTTCCCCTCATTAAGAAACACTTCCACTCCTGCTTCCTCCTCTCAAGCCAGGGATATTGGAAGGATGCACCCTCTGAGACTGTTTACTTCCATGGAAATCTTTAATAAAAATGCAGTGACTGGAAACAGTGAAGATAGAGCAGTCTGAGGAACAGGAAATTTAAAGAGACAAATATGCAGAAGTCCTCAAGATGCTGCCAAGGCAACAATTTCAGGAGGAAAACAATGCTGAGTAATATAATTTCTCCTAGTAGCTGCAATTCATTCAGCAACCTTGAATTAAACTCACACCTCTGTGTCTCTGCACAGTTTCACGGGAGAGGAATGAAATCCTTTATCAGCAGGACCAAAAAAACCTCCAAAGAGGGTGAATGTTAGAAAGCCACAATTAAAGTCAGGGAGCTGGCAGCTGCCCTGGAATGATTAATGGGCTCACACATCTCCTTATGCCCTGGCTCAGCCATGCTGAGCAAATGTTTGAGAATTTCATAATCTCAGCAGCCCCTTTGCTTTCAAAGGCATGTCCTGGCTGTGCAGTGATTTCTCCAAGAGACAGTTAAAATGAGTTTGGCTTCGTCTTTCGCTCGCCTCTTTCTTGCAAACATCCATAAAGCTGGGGCGTTGCACAGTTTCCATATACCAGATTGCCATATACAGAAACACATTGTACACTTATGAGAAACGACTGCTCACTCTGAAAATTTAGAAAGGTTTATTAAACCTTGACAAAAATACAACAAAAGGACTAGATAAGGAAAAATTCATGGCGCTGGGAACTGCCCCCTAGATACCATGTGGCTGGTTCGTCTTCAAGATGGATGCTCAGTCTTTTATACCCCTGGAGGTTGCATCAGCCAGCCCTGGCCCCTTCCAAAGTCTGTCAGTCAGCTCTTCTTTGCCATTTATCAGTGGAGACCGCTTTCTTATCACTTGGTTGGAGGTCAGGTGTTGCCATGCCACACTGCCCAAGCACCAAGCTTTTCCATTCCCAACTGCCCCAGGTAAGGGACACTTCTGCAGCCTTCTTTTACCTGTCCTAGACAACCCCGGCTGTCTGATGGCAACAATACAGGGGGGGAAAGGGAACTATGGGGAGAACAGAGGACATCTAAACTACAATAATGTAACTGTACATCACTAAAGCTTTTCTTAATATTCACACAGTAGTTATCCCTTAATTGCCAGAGCCAATCATCTCATTATCCATCTATAACACACTGAAATACAGAACAACTGGACTTCACACTAAGGAGCAGATCAGACAGAGAAATCTGTTACCATAAACAAGCAGGACTGCCAACACAAGTGGGTGATGGGTTGATAATAAAGAATACTGCATTACTGCTGGGAAAAAAACCAGCAGCAAGAAAAATGATAGGAGAAAAGTAGGCACACACAGACACTGTGCATCAATAGGAATCTCCCAGAGTGCACATCTGGCTTCATCAGGCTGTGTGAACCCATGGACCAGCCTGGCTCCTGTGTGTCTGCAAACATACATGCACAACTACATGCATCTAATGCTTAGTTAGGACATTTCGAGAAAAGAAAATGGAAGCTAGCAGAAGTAAGGAAGATGCCTGTATAGACAGAGTCCCCATGAACAACTGAGGAGTGGGATGACCCATACCTTTAGTGCTACAAGTCTGGCTGCAATTTGTACCCTTGAAATCAATTTCAAACTTGTAATGACAAATTCATTTGCTTCTTTAGATGCCTGACTTTGGAGTCATTGCAACATGCTGCTATCACAGCCCTGGAAGGTGATGCCTCATTCAGCCTTAAAACATGCACCAGGCACCATGTGCCACCCTGCAAGAAAGTCCTGCTGGTGAGAGCTGGGCTAGATATTCAGGACCTTTCAGTTCTTAGTCTTTCCTGGAGCAGCTACCAAGTGCTGATGAACATCACCTGGAGTGCTGGTACAATGGCTATGTGCCTAGTAACCCACCAGGGTCTTTGATGGTAAAAATCAAAAGTTGTCCATCTTTTAGTCCCTTCCAGTCATGCAAGCTGTAGGTAAAACAAGCCAGGACTCTGTGTGATGATAAATCCTTCAAAGCAGTTTCCCTTAGCACGCTTGTCTTGTCAAGAAAGTATTTTCAAACCTGTACTTAAAAAACTAAGGCGAGATGCTGAGGCATCCAGCTATCCTGCCCTATCCACAGTGTCCTGAAGGTGTCTGGGGACACAAGGCATGTAAGACAGACAGCTCTGTCTTCACAGTTTAGCTGGGCTTTTCAGCAGATTCATGAGAATGTTAGTAAAGTCCCCCATGGCATCCCATGCCTTTTGATGGCTTTCAATTTGGCGAAGTTTTTGGGTTTTTTTTTCAGTATCCATGCCATGTCTCTCATATATCTTCCCCTCAAAATTCTGTCTTCCTCCTTGATTTTTTCCCCTGCTCTTGCAACATCTGTGAGGTTAGTTTTGGCATGTTTTGGTCCTTTTCATTGCACCTCATTTCCTCCCAGACCATTTTCTTGTAGTCACTAAGTTTCCCAATTTTCTGGGGTATTTTTTGTTTTTTTTTTTTTAATTGTATTTCATGTGATCCTATCTCCTTTCCAGAGTATTTGTAAGTCTTTCTTTTCTGTTTCATTTCCTTTTGGGAAGGGAATCGAAATCTTGTGATTTCAATGGGGATCACAGCACTAGAGAGAGGAGAAGCAACCTCATTTCCCCTTTTCAGCAAAAGGGACCAAATTGTCAGGAAACCAACTGACCTCCTAAGGCTAAGAATCAGTGGCATAGCTCAGGCTCTGCTGTTCCAGCAAGCAGCTCGCTCTTTTTCAGCAAGCTTCAGGGCTCAGGAAAGATCAAGACCCCAGAGATGTCTTAGTCCCCTGTGGGTGATCATGTGGGGCTTACCACACTCTGGGTAAGGGACAGTCACACAGTGAACAGAAATTATTGATTGCACACCCATGTGTACATTCTCCCCACTCTATTATAAACCAGTCCTATCTATTAACTCTGTGCAAAAAAAGGTTTTTATTGCTTTTCAACTTGTGTTATAGTCACTACTGTTGTAGAAAGTAGATTGAACATGAAGCAAATTCATGTTTAGAACACAGAGCTTATTCCAGAATCCTCCTGCATTTGATTTACTATCAGGCTATATGTTTTATAACAATGCTATTGTTTCAGTTGCCTTTCCCTCTCTTTCAATATGGAGATTTTTATTATTGCCATATCTTTTAAAGGTGGCAGCAGTGCTGCCCAGGAGCTTTGGACATACAATCACTGCTGGCATGACTGCATCAATAACAAGTGGTGCTGAGGCAGCACATGAGGCTAAGGACAGTCATGAGGGAAAACTTAAGGCCTGTTGTGAGCAGTTGTGGTAAGTGGCAACAGAGCAACTCATTGCTTCGCCAGGGAATCTCAGTAAGTCATCTCCACTTTGCAGTACATGATGAAATTTCCCTGGCAAATTTATTTTCTTCAGGGTTTGTTTTTCAGCCTACCCATCATCTGAGAAGAGAGGGGAAGTGGGGAGCAGGAAAACAAACACTCAGTCCACCTTTCATGAGTTGCACAAGGGGGTAACAGCAGAGGGTGCAGTGACAGTGCTGTGGGCAGCTTCCTCAGTGGAGAGGGGTAGAAAGGAAAGGGAGAAAGGGAGTAGGGCAGTGCTGAGAGAGGAAATGCTTCTGGGGAGACAGAAGGCCAGCTAGGTCATTTGTGAATGAAGCCTTTGTGTTACAAGCTTGGGAAGAGCATCTTGGGCCATCACCTCCAAGGCAGCTGGAGTGAAAATTCTCCCATTCCTTTAGTGGCAAGCCTTATTTCCATCAGCTTGTGTGCAGTCTCAATTGATGGGCAATCCCAAAGCCAAATCAAAATCTCCCATGCCAGCCATACACCTCCAAAGCTCATATGACAGTTTCACATTGCCTAATAAATCTACCCAACTGCTTTGTGCTAAATCTCATCCAGGACTAATCACTTCTGTCAGACAAGCTGACCTTTCTCACTGGTTCAGTTATAAACTGATGTAGCAGTGCTGAACATGTTTGATTTCTGAGCTTTGGCTTTGTTCAAACACCATGATTTTTGGTACAGTATGTCTACAGACAGAAAAAAAAAAAAACAGAAAAAAGAAGAGGTGAAATGTTCAAAGAAGAGAATACATTATATTTATCTTTCAGAGAAATGAAGCAGTACCGATGGCCCTGCAGGAAAGAGAGAAATCTCAGATTCAGTAATATCCTGTTTCTAATAGCTAATCTGACATTTTCAGTGTGACCCTGTTGGAGGCAGCAAAAACACAGATGTCTGAAAGCAGATGAGGAGTGGTTAAAGTGCATTCACACTTCAAGGAGTTCTCAAAGTTGCCTTACACCTTGTGTACAGATGGAAAAATGGCTGGAATGATAACACATTCTGGTTGTTTCTGGGAGAGGCATCTTCTAGGACCAGCCAATAATGAAATCACTCTCTTAATGCCCCCTGAATGATTACTATTATCTGCCTTCTCATTCACCAGAGGTTTCACACTTGCTTGGGAAAATTCAGATTCTGTCATCTTTCCTGATCACAGTGTCAGGCACGATTTACCAAGGAAGCCAGCTGAATTTCCTTATTTTAGTGTCCAGTCAGTTTCAGAGAAAAAAAAAAAAACAAACCAAAACCCACAAATAGCCACGTTTCTTCCCATTCTGTAGATGAAATACAATCTTGGTTTCATGCATCACTCACACACCTTTGTGTGAATACATATAATGCACACATGAGCATGCTCCCTGGAAACCAATGATCCCTTTACATAAAAGTACAGAGATGCTATTTTTCCACCCAGGAGCCAGCTGCAAGTATTTTTAAATAGGATAACTTGTTCAACAGTTGAGCTGAAGGGCCCTTATGGATCCAGATCAGGGCCCTGCTGTATTAAAGCTTCATACTCACCAGTCCCTCACTCAGACACCTGACTCATAGCAAGCAGCCCAGAGAAGAACCCTGAAAGGGCAATAGAAAAAAAGGCCACTTCCATTTCACAGCATTTGTAGACAATGGCAGAGTTGCCTTTGGATAAAATTTCTAATTTCAGTCTGTATCTCACTCTGATGCCAGTGGAGAAGGGATGGCTAAGAGGGATGTATGCTCCTTGGCTACTGCAACTTATTTTTGGTTTGTGCAGCTTCTTTTCTATCTGTGTTGAAACAATGGGCTGTGGACTAGAAATGTCCTCCATTTAGCAGTTGTTTTAGCATGAAGCTTTGGCAGAAGAAGTGCTAAGGCAGCAGCATTTCAGTTTCCACAGTTGAAACAGACTGCAATTGTTAACAGGGGTCTGGAGATGGGACTCTGTGTCCAAAGCCTCAGTCCTGAACATCCCTCCTTGGCTTTTTCTGTTGTTGTTGGCTATTCAGCAGTGCAAATGATCACAGGCAACCTGACTTCCAGAGCCACTTTTCATTTAGAAGGAAGACCTCAAACCACCTCAGTGGTGGTCTGTCCTAAACCAGGTTTTGTTAAAATTTACTTGCCTTAAGAGGTAAGGGCCTGACTAGGAAAAGCAGCAGAGATGGTGAGTGCCTACCAAACACACCTGCGTTAGCCTAAACTAGCAACTTATTTCATTGCATTTTCCTTATTTTCATTCAGAAAGAAACTAAAAAAATATTTGCTTTGACAAAAAGACAACTTCATGCAAAACACTGCAGCAAAAGAATAAGACAAACTAGAAAAAGCATATTAAAGTCACTTGGAGTAGCAGTTACAGCATAGTAGACTCTTATTAAGGAAAGAAGAATAAGTGACACACTGCACACATACCTATTTTTTACATCAGTGTGTGTGCTCATGTAAGACCTTGAATTGTCTGATGAATGTCTTTGGTTTATAAACATATCTCATTTCTTTTCTTCCCTGCTCTTCCACTCCAGGCCTCTAAAAGCTATAGGACCAAAAGACAATTGCCTCTCATGGCTTTATTTCATTCTTGAGACTATAGATTAGAAGCAGCAGGCCAAGGAGACCTTGGGATGATTTTAATTGCCTGCAGTTCCTTTCGGAAAAGAGGAGAATAGATATGCAAGGTCCTTGATGAAGGACAGATGGATGACAAAAGTCTACCTCATTGTAAGCTGCTGCAGCAGAAACAGGGATGTGGCAGCACTTATTTGAGCACACACACAATTATACCATCTCCTCATAAAGACAAACTAATCTTAGAGGCTCCCCACAGCTGGAGAGTAAGTTTTTGGGATGAGACTATGATATGCATGCAGAAATAACAAAATTAATTACAACTGGATGAGAAAAGAGGGGAGGAAAAAAGGGAAAGCCCACAAATTACTGATTTCACTGGTTCAGTAGCCATGCTTGCCCTCCTGCAATAATGCGCCTCCAGCTTGGCCAGGAAGAATTTTTCCTGTGTCACAAGGCATCTACACTTTGCCTTGTGCTGTGTCTTCTAGGACTTGTTTCTTAGTGTTATCTAGATTTGCACCTCTCTGACAACCAGAAGGATGTCACAGACTCCTTTCATACAAATCACAAAAAGAACTCAGAGCTAACAGGCTGTCTTTCAGAGGGAACCACAGTCTCTTATTTTAATCTGACATTGTCTTATGCAACCAACCTCTTGTTCCTTGTCCTGAAGTTTACAAAGATCTGTAAAGCCCTGTTCCCTTGGGGTCTGGTTAACCTCTTACATTGTTTGCGTGAGATTGGTTCCTTATTTGTATCTGCCTTTGTGGGTCTGTTCCACCTTTAGTGTGCTGCTGAGGAAGAGGAGTTGCCCACTGAAGAAGGACAAAGAGGAAGCCAGAGTTGTTGAGACCTCAGTTTGACAGGCTGGCACTCACCATTCAAGAGCTGTAACTATTCTCTACCAAAATTTTCACTGCTGCTAAGACAAGAAACGTTTGGAGGGAATGTTTAGGTAAAAAAGCAAAGTATAAAGATCAATATGTTTGTGATGCCATGACTTCTGAAATTCAGTTACACCCTTACCTGAAGGACTGGTAGTTCAGCAGATACTTGCTGAAGTATGCTCAGTGGTGCTTGTGGAAACCAAGGGTACTGCTTCTTCTTTGGATGCTGCTTCACCAAGCACATGAGGTCAATTGACTGACTCTTCTTTTGGATTGCCAAGGAAAATAAATTATTCATTGTTTGATTTATAAGTAAAAATATTTTATAAATTCATGAAAGAGCAAAGGGTTTCAATGTTCTAAGAACAAGTAGTTATATAGTGTCATGTTTAAGTTTTTAAAGAAAGGAGGACACCAATAAAGATATTTGACAGTTCTGAAAAAGGAACAAGGAAATTAAGTTATATAGGGACACTAATGGTTTTACAGGAGACATTTCAGCCTCACAAAATCTTTGCAATTCTCTAGTGAGACTTCTGGACTGCTTCTGGTGGATCAGCATTGAGAACATACCCAAGTAGTGCTTCATCAGCAAGCAGCTGAAATAGGAGGCACATGGCAATAGACTGAGAGGCAATAAAATTTTGCTCAGAAAAAGGACAAAAACTTTAAGAAATTGTATTCAAACTACTTATGTGAAAAAAGAAACAAAACATAGATTTCCACAGGAAGCGATTTGTATCCTATTTGGTTGCTTTTGATGCAATTTGAACATAAGAGCCAGTGTATTGAATCTACACTTTCCAAAATGGGACTGGGGCAAGAATTCTGTGCCCTATAATTTAATTAATACACTGCCAGAAAGCAGCAAGCTGGATGTTTGGTTTTATTAACTCCTTTAGTCATCTCAAACTTCTGTAGTTTCAGTATACTCCTAGAACTGCTGAACCATTCAGAGTCATGGAGAGCAATTTTTATGATCCAGGACTGATGAACCCAGACTCTAGACCACAGCAAAAGGCCATTAATGTTTCACTGCCTAAGAGCTGTCAAGAGGGACACTGAAAGAACTGGACTCTACCCCAGCATTGAAGTGGCGAGCACAGCTTTGCACTCTCCTGTGCACTGTGATCCAAGCTGTGGAAACCAGCTCCAACCTCAGTGGACAATGCACCAAATAGCATGGATCATTAATAATAGTTCATAATATGAAGAAGACAGTGTCTCCAAAGTATTACAAACCACTAAACTGAGGCTGGACCGGGAGAAATCGAGAGGAAGTGATTCGTTTTCCCGGGGAACACAGGCTTATGAAAAACCTCTAGATATCACAGGACTGGGAACCTTGACTTCCCAACAGTGCTACAGGGCATCATTATAGGATGAAATGTCCAAATAGTGACAGTAGGGATAAAATGTCAACTGCTCAGCACACAGAAAGCAGCCTCAGGTGGGTTTGCTAGGGAGCTGTTAAAAGTTTTTGGAAGTCACCTTACAGAGAAATATGAAAGCAGGCTGGAACTGGATTTATACTGCTGGTGCTCACTGTTCAAGGGGACCAGAGGGGACAAAAGTAAACAGAAGCCCACATTTCTGTTTTTAATTCTGATACTTCTAAATTACTTTTTATTGTTGCTGTAAGTTGAATAGATGTTGCAGGTAAAGCTCTACAGTCAGTATGGGTGCTAGAGCCTTTTGTAGTAAGATTGGCTACCATCTTTTCAAAGTATATACAAAATATTGCTGAACAGTCAGACCTCTCACCTCTTTCCTATTTGTGTTCTGTGAACCACTACATGCATTGTAATGCAAATTGTACAATATGTCTATACTTGATTCTTTCCATATTGCCTCCACATCTGACAAGACATGTTATTTCAGAGCCAGTGAAAGCCATCATTCCTCCCACACAACTGGTGCAGGAATGTTCTTAGTTATTTGCATCAGAGCTGCAACAGGACAAGGATGACTGCCACATTTAACAGTGTGGAACATCTTTTGTGCCACTTTCAGCAGCAGATCTTGTAAGGGCCATCTTCCATTTAAAACAGGCCAGCTTCCAGCACAAGCATGAAAGTTTTTAGTTCATATTGCAGATGTAGGTAAAAATCCAAAATTAAAGAGGAGAGACCAGAAGGGTCCCCACAAGACCCCCAGCAGCACCACTGCCCCAACCATTCCCACAGTGGCTGTTCCTGCCCATGCCAGCACTGTGGGGCATTTCACCGCACTGCCCGTGTCCGCACTGTGGGGCATTTCACTGCACTGCCTGTGCCAGCACTGTGGGGCATTTCACTGCACTGCCCGTGTCAGCACTGTGGGGCATTTCACTGCACTGCCTGTGCCAGCACTGTGGGGCGTTTCACTGCACTGCCCATGCCAGCACTGTGGGGCATTTCACTGCACTGCCCATGCCAGCACTGTGGGGCATTTCACCGCACTGCCCGTGTCCCCACTGAGGGGCGTTTCACTGCACTGCCCACGTCAGCACTGTGGGGCATTTCACTACACTGCCCATGTCAGCACTGTGGGGCATTTCACTGCACTGCCCATGCCAGCACTGTGGGGCGTTTCACCGCACTGCCCGTGTCAGCACTGTGGGGCATTTCACTGCACTGCCCGTGTCAGCACTGTGGGGCATTTCACCGCACTGCCTATGTTGGGCTGGCTCCAATCCATTCTCACTGCCTGACAGACATGACCTGTGAGAAGCAGCTGACAAGCACTCAGTTCATTGCCTCATGAAACACTCAGTCACTCAGTCACTGCCATTCAGGCTTGATTTTTCAGAAGGACAAGAATGTGCTGTTCCAAATGTTGCACTCAGCATCTTGGAATGATGCCTTTGACCAGGGGCACTGGGGCCAGCAGAAAAATGAATTATTACACAAGACACTGTCTTTGTCCATTTCTACAGTTTAAGGGATAGATGCAGACACTCAGCCAACTGACTGCTCAATACTGTTGTTTCTGTAATATCCAGGACCCTGCTAGATTTCTAGAACAGAGACATGACCAAACTGTTCTTCTGAAATAAATGTCAGACTCCTTGATTCATCAAAATGGTGCAAGTGACAGTGCAGGAGATGATGCTGTGCCTGCAGTGGGTGAGAAGTCATGGCTTATGGTAAACAAAGATGTATGAAAACAAGGCTGTAGTTTAAAATGGCAAGAGAAGCATGACTTGAGAACATTATTTCTTTGAGTTGTTGGTTTTTCTCTCTAATTTTTTTTTATTGGGAAGTTCTTTACCTAGAAATGCGATTGTTTGCTAAATCATAAATATTTGGGGTTCTTCCCAGGAACAATCCTCTGACTTCCTCAGATCAGAAAATTATTTAGGCAGCACTTGGCTGATGCTCAGGCACTTTTTTTTATAAAACTGAACACCTACAAATTATATTATAGTAATTATAAATATATCCCTTAACAAATGAGGAGCTAAGGAATTTCATGATTCAATCTGATAACTAGACAGATGGGAAATTACAGAAAGAGGGAAAAGGAAGATTTAAAAAAATCCACATAATTAAGATGGTGAGATGAACCCCTAGAGCACGCCTAACACTCACCAAAACCACATCACGCACTCTGATGTGCTGGCTCATCACGTGTCCATTTCCCTAGAGAGAACTGAGTAGTGATTGATCATGTGTTCATGTGCTTTTACAAGGTTTCAAATGATGCTCTCATTAGAAAGACTGCTGTAAATCTGTTGTTTTATTGCTGCCAGGTAGATTCCTACCTGCTGGCACATTCCCCTCACCTGCTTCACCAAATATCTCCTCAGCCAAATCTCTTCCTGTCACCTCAAGCTCTCAAAGTGCCACACCAAATGTGGTCAAACAATACTCTTCAGCACAAGTGTGCAGTGTTTCCTGCTATATACGTGCAAAACTGAGATCTGGAGGGACACAGGGCAACTCCATTCACTCTTCACTCATCATGGGATAAAATGAAGAACCCAGGATGCAAAGACTCCCTCTGAACCATCCAAGCTCTGTTTCCGTCCATCACAAGTAAATACATTCTGTAGGCTCCATCTTAAACGAATCATATTTTCACCTTTGTTTTTTGTCAGGAACAAAACTGTCCTGTTGCAAATTCTCTAAGTGGAAGTCTACTTCAGAGCCTCACTTTTGCTATAGTTAAAAACTTTCTTCTAATTGCTAGCCTGAATGTATTCCTCAATAATCTATGCCCTGCTGTTCTTGTGCCAAGACTGTCTGTTACCTTATTATTCTTTCCAACACACAGGGCCAACCCCTGCTGCCTCTTTGCTATCATTTTACTGTGTGACACAAATCTTCTTCTCCCTTTGTATTACCTTTTCCTTAAAGCAAACCATCAGTGAACAAATTTCCAGGTTCATCCTTCTTGAATATGAGTGACCAGAACTGCACTCTTGATTCCAAGTACATAATAGCTGTAAAGCTCCTCTCTATCAACTGCACAGGGAGGATTGCATTTGCCCTTTCCCCAGCTGCATCACATTGATTGGCATCCTATGCTGCAAAATATGGTACAGGTTTTCAAAAAAACCATATTGTACAAATTAACTCAACCCTTTTCTGCAATAAAATAATTGAATTTCTAGACAAAACAAATGCTGCTAATCTTATCTGGACCAAGCCACAGGCACTAGTGCCTCACTCCTCTCTAAGTTATGAGTCCATTTTCCAGCAAAGCAGATTAAGTTTAATCCTTAGGTGAATAACCTTGTACTTGGTTACCATGCCATTTTACAACATTTCTACTGCATAATCTTCAAGGTCATCCAATTCTTCTTGCACAGTATCTTGATCTTCCTTTTATCGATGTGTCCAACAACTTCATGTCAGTAACATAAAGCTATTTCATTAACTCTCTCTACTTTCTGAGCCAAACTCACTAATAAAGATATTAAGCAAGATTGGTCCCCAAACCATTCCCTGATAAAGTCTCAATAACCTCCCTCCAACCTTCCTATCACTTCCTGGCATCTCCTTGTTACCCATGTGCTTCTGCTACTTTCTAATCCCCTTCAGAAACTTCTCCAGTTTCTCCAACACCCTGTGAATTGTGGCTTCAAATATTTTCTGTTTATTGCATTTCTTTGCCAAGATGATCAGTTATTTCATTACTAAAAGGTATCATATAAATTTGGCACAATCTCTGAAAACCTGATGTTGTATTTATTTGGTCACTTGCCGAGGAAAACAGCTCTGGCACAGGCACATCCTGCAGCAGAGCAGGGAATTGCAGCAAACCAGGCAAGTTTCAAGAGCCAGGGGTGCCACAGAGAGTGCCAACACCAGCTGAGAGCTGGCAGCTCCCCAGGGAGTGGCTGCAGAGGTGTAGGTGGGATTGGAAGGGACAGTGGATGCCTCTGCTGCCACATTAAGTAATCCTGAGTACTGAATATGAGTAGTGAATATGAGCTGAGGTTAGATTAGTATGTCTGCCTATCGCTGAGATCTCCTGTTGTTTAGTCAAATGGGGTAAATTCAGTTTTCATATGTTTATTTTAAAAACCCACAAAATTCTTACTTTGATACCAGGACTTCAAGTACAAATTGTAGCAGGATTCTGGGAAAGATATAACAAACGCCTCAGGCATGTCCATGAAGTCTCAAAGTTCCACACCACCTAGAATAAGGTAGCTGTCTCTCCTTGAGCTCTCTCAGAGCTACTGTCACCTTCCTTTTGTCCACTCCCAGTATAGAACAAAGGTGGAAAAGTATTGGCTAGATAAGGTCCAACAAAATCATTTTTCCTGAACAGAAAGGCAGAGCAGCTTCTTAGTTTTGGAGCTCTGACAATGTTACATTTAATTGTAACGCACCTTTATTGCACAATACATCTTCTCCCATCCTCCCCACTCTTTCCTCACTTTATAATTATTTGATTGCAAAATCTTTTTTCTATTTGCTTTATTTGCCTTTGCTTTGAGTCCAGCTCAAGCTGATTTTTGACAGTTCTTTCTCTCTAGGGAGACATGTGAAATTTTCCTCTTAGTTTTAAACTTTTGTGCTTACTTTAACTACATCATTAATTTACACCTAGGGCCTAAAAATTCAATTTCTGTTTTTTAGAACTTTTTAATGTCAAAAGTGGGAATCACCCTTAGGATAAGAGTAATGTTAAGACTGAGATTGTCCAACAGTCATGTTCACCGTAGTTTAAGCATCCATCCTGAATAAGATTTTTCTAACTTACATGACCTGAAACCCGAGAAGAACAGGCGAAATTCACAGAACAAATCTCATTCATGTTGCTTCACTCCTCATTAGATACCACATTCTGACATTGTTTCAGCCTTTGAGGCTGAATAGTTGATTGTCTCCATAATTAATTCTTCCACTTCCTCTCAGTGATGAAGGGGGAGTTCCATGAATATCTGATAAGTAAGTTGTACATTGGCTCACATTAAAAATGGGAATGCCTTACAGGATCCCACATCATGAGCAACAATAATAAAAGATGACAAGGACCAGGAACACTTTTTTCTACTAAATACACTTGGAAGAGATAGGAAGACTAGAAGACAAAGGGTTACAGTTATTGCTTGCTCACTAGCTCTGCTTGAATGTGTGGGAGCTCCCACCCATTACCATGACTCATTAGCAATTTTCTTCCAGAAACACTGGACAAAATGGACAAAGATGTATTTATGTCAGAGTGAATCCCTGTCCTCAGAGGGCTTCTGACACCACATTGCACTGGAGCCTTGGGGCCCCCATTTAGCCAGGGACCCTGGGACAGGCCCTATGACTGCTGTGAGGGGCTCCCAGGAAAACCTGAGCTCTGGCAGCTCTCCATCACTTCCAAGGGCAGAGTTAAACTGTCTTGTACCTTATATTGTCCCCGGCTCTCAGCCTGCTTGTCTTCGGACTCCTCTAGTGGAGATTATTTTGTTATAGAAAATGTCTCTTCCAACAACTCACTTTATAGAGTAAGAAAGGCAGAGAATCTGAGCAGTATTTTTTCCATTATTAAGTATCCAGGAAGTGTATTTAAGAAATGAGGAAATTTGAGAGCATTTATATCTAAATGAAGGATAGAATTCCGCCTCTCATATGCCCTCAGAAGACTAGAGAAAATGTGCCACAGAGACATCTGGACATTTTTCAGGACTTGAGTGCTTTCCATCTGGGACCATAAATAAAAAAGGAACACTGCAAAAATTTCCCATTTCTAGACCAGACAATAAAATTACCTACCCCCAGAACCATTAGATGCCAGAACAGAAAAAAAGTACAACTTCACTTTTAATAATTATTGATCAAAATTGAGCTGCATTTAGATGTGACAGTAGCTAGGACAGAATTGGTAGCATGCCTGCAGATCAGCTACATAGAGCAACACAAATAGCACATCCAACAGGAAGTACTGATACATGTGCAGGCACAAAGCTGAGATGCAGCAAGTTGACCCAGGCCTCATCCTTTTGCCCATGTGTCCACCAGAGCCCTGCCCAAGTGTCCCAGCTGGTCAGCATGCCTGCTTGCAGGAACCAGCTATGCTTCTCAGAAGATGCATGCACTCCAACACAGCTGGAAAAAGCAGCTGACAGTGAAACTCTGGCAAGAGCCTATTGTTATACTGGCCAAATCCAAACATTTGTCCAAAAACCCAAACAAAACAAACCAAAATTCCCACTGTGGTCAAGTGGACTCTTGTATAAACATGGCTAACCAAGGTCTTTGAAACAGTGACTCTTCTCCTCTTAAACCTCTGACTCGTTTCTGGAAGCACTTCTACAATTAATACTAATAAATTAGAGTTAATACTACTACTAAAACTGATGTTTTGGAAGCTGCCTGGGGAATATGAATAATATGGATGCCCATAGACTTCTATTTTTAATGGGAACTCAGCATCCAGATGTTTTAAAACTCTTCTCTATTCTCACACAGCACATAAACCCCCTTCCTTGATAATATGCCATAACTCAGTGGCACAATCCTGACATGGACACCAGGGTAAGTGACCTCCCTGTGAAGCAAAAAGGTTTCTCCAGTCCTGCTCCAGGCAGAGAGGACTGGAGTCGGAACTGCTATTCCTGAGAAGCTGGAGCAGAACAGTGTTCTTCACCACTGACAGTGGCATGTGCCCTTGCCTGCCCAACACACACACTCTCAAGCTGGAGAGTGTTTAATAAGCCATTCTGCCAGCTAATGCAAAGGTTTTATACCAGATAAAACAAGGAGTAATTGCAGCTTTAAAATGGAAAATGTTCTCTCTTATATAAAAATGCATGATTTCACTAAAGAGAGTAATTTACATTTATTGTTTGAAGAGTGAGTACTATGTATTTCTTGCAAAATACACATTTCTTAAAAGCTGAGAATCATTTAGAAATTGTTTAAAAAAAAATACCTCCCTTGAAACTATGTAGGGTATTTCAGGCTAATCTCACCTTCATAATTTGTTCTTCATCTTCAAGGTAGACTGGCCAGCTCAGGATTCCCACACTTCATCCTCAAACCCTCCCAAATTCCAGTGGTGAAATGTCAAGTCTCCAGGCCTCTTGTAGTGCAGTTTCCTTACTTTGGCTGGGTTCATCTGAGCACAGCCAAAGCAGGAATTAAAACTAAACCCTGTAAAGTAACTAGAGCAAGTCTATGATCCAATATAAGATTCAGTTCTTGTTTTCCATTTCCCATACAATCCACTTCTCATTAGAACAGGACAAAAACCATATTTCAGTCCACCACCTGGCTTGGGGACAGAGTGGATTAATTACCATAAATGTCCTTCTACACAGATTTCACAGTCTGGTACCACCAGGTCACTGAGGTAGTTTGCAAGGCTAGAGCACCATTAAGTTTTGCCTCTAGGGCAATGCACGCTCGTGGCAGAAGCAGCACTGAAGTTTACGCTGCTGTCACTGCACTTAGGAAATTGTCCTTTACCCATGTAGCACTGGCCTTGTCTTAAGAGAGGATGTAATTTCCCAGCTGTAATCTCCATAAGCATTTCTGAGTGGCACTTTGACGTCATGCCTGTAAATACCGATGCCAAACAACTTAAATTAAGAGATAATGGGGCAAACATTGGCCTATATATTGAATTCCTTTTTTTTTTCATCTTGCAGAGTAGCACAGAACACAAAAAGAGTTCTGCATCTCAAGTAAATGATCAGCAAAGAGCACTGCAATCACACTCTTACAGTAATCTCTCGAGGTTCAGTGTGCCACTGCTGCTCACAAATGGAAGGTGAAAAACTCTAGTCTCCTTTCACAACAAACTGCTTTCCTTTCTAACTTCACATATGTTTGCATAGCCTGCTGCTGCTCCTAGATTGAATTTGGAGTTGATTCATAGACCTTTCCAAAAAGAAAACCCATAAAAGCTATTCAAGAAAAAAAAAAATCACCAAGGTTTATACAATCTCCATCCAAAGGTGCAATTTACCTAGATTTCAACTGAAGTGATTACTGGAACATGAGATAGGAAGGATCCTTCAATGCTGGAGATACTTGGCATCTTTTGAGAATGGCTAAAAACTTAAAAACGAGCCAGGACCAAAGCTATAGCAGCTTGTATGATCAATCTTTGCAGCTGTGACACATTACACAACAGGGGGGGCATGACCAAACTAAATCTGTTCCCTTCAGTCCTACTAAACCAGAGAGAAAAATTCCCAAAATTATAAACCTTGGATTCAGGAATGAAATAAGGCATATGGAAGTTTTGGCACCAGTAATTGATTTGACTTAATATGCTAAGACTATGTGAAGAAGTGACCATAGGACTCGGGCAGGTTTATTGTCCCCCTCCCAGTCTCTTCTAGCATAGACACAAAGCAGCAGATATTAACCATTATAAATTTCCACCATAAAAAAATCCAACAAAGGGTAGTAGTACCTGTAAGAACTTACCCATAAAGGAATATTTCCAAATGAACTAAGAATCTATTTCTGAAGCACAACAGCTATTTTGCTTTCACTCCCCATCTACACATTCCCCTTTCACATTAGGAATTCCTCCTTGCAGTTCAGTGTCTGAAGCGATTATGCCTAAACCACACGACAGCCTTCTTGGTGTGGAAAAAGAGTGTTGATTGCAGCAGGGGCAGACTGGTGGTTTCAAGCCCACGACTCTCAGCTAGCTGTCTGTACCAATCAACCTGAGAAGAGCCTTTCTACTGCATCAAAAAGGCAAGTAGCAATGGACCTACTGGATGCCTCTAGAAATTGCTGTCATGCACATGCATATAAACACAAAGGTCAAATTATCTCTTTCAAGGTGATGCAGAGATTTCATTATTTTGAAAATGATAGAATCCAGTGGAGGTGAATCCTTATTAGATGGAGTGGTCAAGTGGAACACATTGTTTTATTCATGATGAGATCCTGACTGCATTATTATGGATTTCTTCTCAGCATTATCTCTACCTGTGCTGCTCTGGTTTAAACTGGGTCTCCTGTTCTTTTGTTTTCCAGCCTTTCCCTCTTTCAGGCTCTGAAAATGAAACCAGCCAGTTGGATACCCGAATGCTTGATTTGATGACTCAGTGCCCACCCTATAGTCCTGGTGTGAAGTTGCAGATATTTTGGGGCCAGCTGGGTCTGACATAGTAAAATGTCACCAGACTTACCAAGACGTGGGGAAAGAATAGAGGAGACTGGAAATCTAGGACAGAAATCTGGGGATTGGAGCTTCAACATTCCAATCTTTCCTGTAGCTTACCTCATCAATGACCCTCAGCTGATCGCATGGTTCTTCAATGCCACTGTTTGCTCAGCTGACTCACAAGAGTGTTTGGAAACTTGAGTAACTTATGTGCCCACTGATACACAAAATAACTTTGGTGGATTTCCAGAGATACCTGAAGTGCTCAGACCTTCAAAAATCTTAGAGAGCATCAGGAAATGATGTGAGTGTGTGGTATGTAAAAACTTGCATGTTTTTCTTTGCAGTGTGATGACCCGGTAGAGCTTGGGTTAAGTAGGAGAACTCTGGAGTAATTTAAATGCCTTCCTTTGGCTCTCTTCACTGCAGCACAAGCCCTCTGGTCCCCCAGTGCTTCTTCCTTCCTGTACCCTCCCCACACACTCTGCAATTCACATTAGCACTTGGAAGTTCAGTGCTGTTTGAACTCCAAACATCTGCCACCAAATTATTTCTCTCTCCCAGTTCACTGAGCAGACATTCTGCATCACTGAACTACAGAGTTTATCCACTGACAACAGGCTGATCATGGCAGCGCCGGCCTTTCACAGATAAAGTGCACTTATGTGAGGGGAAACACCCAGAACACTCTGCGAAAAAAGAAAGAGGATGGTTCTTCTGATAAATACAGGGAGTTCCTTCCCTTCCCCAGCTCCAAAAGACCCTCAAAGCAGGTATCTGATACAGTAAGTGCTCCATTAAATTGAGCCAGCCTCTAAATGACAGTGAAATGCCTTCGGCAGGCACAGATGTGCCCGTTGTGCATGCAACAAATTGATTAAGGTCCATGCTGTCACAAGGAAGAGTCAATCAATGCAGAAGGGCTGGTTGCTAATTTCTAGCCAGGAGGAAGCTTCTCTGCTGTGCAGGGGATTATGCAAGCCTGAATCTACAGGCATGCTTTTTTTTGTTCATTGGCAGAGCAATGGGTGTACAGAAACTGCTTTTAAGTGTCCCTTTACTGATTTAAATTAGGGGAGAAAATAATCTAAAGTGCTCATGACATCTACATGAATGCAAAATAAATTCATCATGATTGGCATTATTACAATGAACAGCAAATCCCTTAATAATACCAGGACATTTAAGATGTAATGTGCTACTGGATCCCTTGTCTATAGAAGTGATAATACGGAAATGGCTGTGTCACATATATTTAAGAGGAACTCAGCTACTGGCAAGCTGCTGCTTCAAAGACTCAAAAGAAAAATGCAAATGCTTGTGTTTTTTAACACCTCAGCTGCACAATTATGGTTGCTCTGTACTTAATGGATTCTTTCTGTCTCTGAATCTGAGCCATGTAGACCACTTTACAGTGCTGAAATATTCCCTATAGGATGCTTGCTACTGCCGTATCCAGCCTAATTTTCAGACTTATGAAAAGAGAGGCTTTCAACCATTCCCTTGGAAAATTTTAAAACTTTTATGCAGTCTCAGAAAGGTTAAGGGCTGGAATGGGCACCTGTAACTCAAGCCAAATCTCATTTCTCTGTTCATCTACAATCAGGATTAAAAGACACCTAAAGCATGCAGGTTTTATCTCTACTGTTAAATCAAACCATCTAGCAAAGACCAAATTCATCTCACTGAAGGCAAAGCATTGGTTACTATGAAGTACACCTCAGTGCAAAAAATGTGAAGAGAGTGTGCCAGTGTGCATGCACGGAGCAGTAAGGCAGAAAATATTTCTGGCACAGATATTCAGACTTCCCATGCAAATGCTATATCTATCCAGTCAGCAATGGCTGTAACCAAATCACACCACCAGCAGAAGTTGCATCAGTATGTGGCAATTCTTTTTTTCTATATCCTGTAATGGAAGATTAAAAGCATTTCAAGTAGTTAGCATCTCAAGTGTTCATCCCAACATCTCAGGGCAAAAATACCCAACAGGAAGCAGAGCATCTGGGAACTATTGAAGTAAATGAGTGCAGCTCTGCTGAAAAACAGGTGTTTTATTGGTCAGTGCCACCAGTGCTAATTTTGGCTCAGTGCCTTCAGCACTTTATTAAATACTCATGACCCACGGTAAAATACCTAATTTACCTACTCCTCTTATGTTGTCCCTTACCTTCTCCCTGGGATATAAAACTCCTTTTTTAACACAGACAGGCCAGAGCTGAAGGGTGGAGTTACATTGTAAGCCTGCTCTATAAACTGAAAAAGATCCAGAGACTCTACTTTTTGTGCTTGAAATGAAGAACCGTTTGCTGGTGCTGTCTTAAGACAATGCTCCAGAGAATGCTTTGACAACAAAAACATTTATAACCTCAGCAATTTTATTAAAAAATTTAAAAGCTCAGATGCTTGGAACAAATAGGTTTGAGCTCTCGTACACAAAAGCAGTCTTTATAATCAAATATTATTAAATTTCTATGAAAGCTAGTAGTGTTCATGTTTTAAGCTGCTTTAGGAAATAGATGACAAGGAAGAAGTTGTTCCTATGTGCTTTTAAAATGTGACTCCTTTTGCAATCAATTTCATAAGAACTTGGTAAGCTAGCTTAAAAACACCTCATATTTGTTAGAGGATTGTAATACAAAAAAAGGCTCTCATTCAGTACCTCTGCTTTTGTGCTTTCACTTTGCTTCAACATAAATGTTTTTGTAGAAAATTGTTGCATTCCATCCAAGCTGTATGTCAGGCCCAAAAAAACACCATTGTATTTTCTAAAAAGGGAACTAGAAAGCAACCAAGAAATTAATTTGCAGGCTGTGGGCTGGCTGCTATTGCTCAATAATATGCAAAATTACTGCTATAGTGAATTCATGAAAAAGGGTATCCTGTTTCATGTTTTTTCTGCTGGTTTCCAAACCCAGTATAAAAGAAAATAAGTCCCACAGTTCTCTCACCATGTTCTGAAACAAAGCCATGAAACTGTCCTGTTCCATTTCTGAAGACCCAAGTCAATGGGTAGAACCTGAGCTGACTTTCCACTCCATCTTGGCAGAAGCTAACAGTGACCTTTCCAGAAATGGCCCAAGTGCCCAGCTAAGCCCGAACTCTGAGCCTTCCACACTGTTGTCTCTGCCCAGCTTTTGGATGCAAAGGGAAAATCATAAAATTCTTGGGTTTTGGTCAGATTATCTTTGCAAGACACAATTTTCCCTTTTTCATAGACCAGCTTCACTACTGAGGTAAATGAAGTGCAGGCAAGAGAGGCTCCTTGCTAAGTGCAACAACAACAAAAAAATGCACAGTGACAGACTTCACCCCTGACCAGCACCACACAAGTAGTGTATCACACTAATACTGCAAATTTTGCAGAGTCAAACTGCTAAAAAGGAAGCTAATAGGAAGTTTTAAAAAGAAAAAAAGTCAACTTGGAAATCCTGACAGATATTGAGGTTGGATGTCAAATTACAATAGCCTGAAAAGTTCTGTTTTTCAAACACAAGAATATTCTATGATGTTACAGCCCAACCACAACAGTAGCTGAGTACACATTTTGTGGATTTCCCCCATATCTGTCTCACTGTGACAGTAAAACAAACAAGAGGAAGAAAAATCTAAACACTAAACATGCATCTTTCCAATAACAGCCTTCCCTCTGCTTTGTTGCATGAAAGCAGGCAGTAAAACACTGACAGGAGAACATCCAACAATACACGAGACACAAGTAATAAAAGTACTGTCTCCGAAGAGCTTGGCAGGCAAAAAGTGACACTGTGAAAGCCACAGAAAGGGTTGAGCCCAAAGGAGACCAGAGTGATGTGGCTGCTGGTATACTCACAGAGGACCCTGAGAGCAGAAGGCAGTCAGGCAGTTTGGTACATCATTTGTCTTATGAGACAGTTTACCTCCTCCCATCCTGCATTACCAACCAATCACTCTTCTGGTTCTGACCAGGCTAGAATGCATTTGAGCAGGTATCTCAGACCCTGTGCTCCATGCAGAGATCTTGCTGGACAGATATGCTTTGACTTATGCAGCAGCACCAGATAAAACTCCCAGTCTTGACTTCTGAGGACATCAGGAGGGATGATCCGACCATCACTTCTAACGTTAATATGTGGTAACTCACATTTAACGTTAATATGTGGTAACTCATATTTGCCTTTGCTATTCTTATGACTCCAATCCAGTGGAGCCTTTACACTCCCTTTATTCTAAAGAAGCATTCCCTAAGAAACAGCAGTGGAATTAATTTGCCTTAGCATTGAAATCATAAGTTAAGCCATAAATAACACTCCAGTATTCAAGTGGATGATGAAGCAATGTATACAGCTTTCAGAGGAAAGAAACATGTCCAGTGTTTTTGTTTACTTACTTAAAGGGAGTGTTATCTGCGCTGATACTGACTCTGACCTGGTTTACCTACTGAAAGTGCAATAGCATTTGGCAAGTGAGACTTCTGTAAAAAAGACATAACAACAGTATTTTAGGAGGAAGAAAGTGAGAACCTCCAAAATCTGTAACTAAGGTTTAGGAGTAGTGAGAAGTTGTATTGGCTATCAATTCCTTCCACTATCACCAATGAACCCCCGACCATTAATCTTTTATATTTAATCTGTTTTAACAAGGAGAGGATGAGCAGATACAGCAGCATAACTGAGATTCTGTTATGCCTGCAGCTGGCTGAAAGAAAGTGATCAAGACTGTGAGGCCAGAAGAGCTCTTCCCATGATTTTCCTATCTAGAAATATGAAAATCCTATTTTCAACTCCACTGAGACACAGCAGTATATTAAAAAACTTTTTAAAGATTTGATGTTCTTCAGCTATACAACTGCTTCACTTAACTGGTAACTCATTGTGGCCTTTAGGAAAGGTGTTTTGGGGAAAAAGAGAAACTCTCTTTGTCCAAGAAATATTACTGCAAGCCCTCCTCTACTCACCTCAGGGCTCTTCTGCCTTATCACTAACATGCTTATCTGTTTTGACTGCAAAATATTTAAGTTAAATGAGATACCTTTCAAAAAGCATTTCTTTGGCATAGGGACAACCTTGTGTTCTAAATTTTCACCTAGTCCAGCAAAGCAATGTTCTCAGACATACCATCCTTCTCCTGGCTCAAACCATAAATTAGTAACATTTAACACACAATACCTTGCACAAATACCTTCAGACATAACCAGTGTATGCCCCAGAATTGAAAGCTTTATAACTCTGCAGTTTATTGCACCACTTCTACCTATGCTCGTATAAGAATAATAAACATAACATTACAAGTTGACACTATCTAGCTCATAAGCAAACTCAAACTGCATCAAAATACACTTCCTAACTGCAGCTCACTACACTGTGCTGAGCAAACTTTCAACCCACATAAATTTGAAGTAGCCTCTCCCTATCCCTATTTCTTCATGTTGTCTGAAAGGTAATGAGATATCAAGAACGAAGAGGATAAGCAATGCTTCATTTATTTATTTTAGTGCTAAAGCAGTTAAGCACACAACTTGTATGCAAGAGATGTCCTGGGTTCCCCTGGTAAACTATCAAGGAGTTTAACACCACTGCACTCTATTAAAATACATCAGTGCCTTTCTGGTAAAAATCAATAGTGACATTGAAGACTCTACTATTGGACATACCTCCCTTTTTGAAGCAGAGTTAACTTGTGGTTTTAACTTCAAAAATATTTGTACACGGTGGCAGAGCTTGCTGTGGAATAGTTAGCACAGGACAGTACAGACTGGACTCAGATGCTGTTTGCACATTTAGCCCAACAACAGGGACCCCTGACCCATAACTGAGGTTCACACAGACCAGCAGTGTTGATAATAAATGCCAGCTGTTTTTCCTCTCCCATGTTTAGTGTAGCAGCAGGAGGCTGCACCTCACACCCCATGCTGGAAGGGAGGATCTCCCAAACATTCTGTGCCCTGAACATTTCAAGATGATGTTTACATGTAGCACAACAGAGGCAAAATCAAAACAGATGGTGGACAGATGTGAGCAGAGTCAGGAAGGGGAAAGCTGCCTGGAAATGTTTTTAGCAGTGTCACTCTCTGGCTTACCCAAAAACACCCCACAGCCATCAGCAGGGAGTGGAAGAAGTTTTGTATAACCAGAAAAAGCATCTGCATCACCTACATAGTGTCCCAGAAAAGCCTGAATTTTCACGTTGATCAAACTACAATCAAACTGACAGCACCCCTTTCCATCCCTCTGTATTCCCATTTCCTGCCCACTTCAGAACCCAGCAGGTCAGATATGAGGGCAGTAGCTGTAGTCCGTGACGAGGGGTGCAGACCTTGCTCCATGGGAGCTGGAGCACTGCACAAACAGCCATCAATCTTAAATGACTTGTGGACAATTATTATCCACGTGCTATAGACAGAGAGAGAAGCAGCCAGTAGAGGGTCATGCTTGCTGTTACAGGAGGAAGTCACTGATCTAAGGAGGGATGCCAGAGGAACTACCTGCCTGCTCATTCTCACCTGCTCTGACCTCTGCTTCAGGCTCCCCTCTGAACCTGAGATTTCACTGCTGATGTACAGCATCTGGACAAAGGAGTTTGGGCACAGGTTATCCACTAGCTATTAGAAAATGAGGATATGTCTTTTAAATGAAATGAACTCCTGTAGGCCCTCACCAGACAGGAGAAGATAATTTATTTCCTTAGGGCAAAACCTTGAATATATCACCCTAGCAGTCTCCTGCATTATGACCCCCATACTAATCTTATTAAGAGAGAGGTTACTGGGCTCTTTGTTGGTGAACAGCACATTAATAAGATCTCCTTGAAATAATCCCATCTCTAATATGCAGGGAAAATTACATTTTCCAGTGTAATTACTATGTCAGTCAAAAATCCCAACTCCTTCATTAATTGCTTTTCTGCAAATTCTAACAACTTCCCAAGCAGTAAAACTCCAGGAAGAGGAGGGGGCAAGAAACCCAGGCTTATTAAGTAAAACCAACAGCAACTCAGGGAGGCTTTGCTTGGATGGAGTCTGTTGTTTCAACATGGGAGCTGCAGACATCCTGGCAATGTGGTCAGAAGTAGGTCACATTGTTAGGGCACATCCACCTTCACATCTCTTCCCCATAACCTCTCCTGCCCAAACCATTGGGGAGGCAGTCCTTGAGGCACCACAGAGGCAGCAGAGCTCAGCCCTACCAGTGGCCCACGAAGCCAAACCAGGCTCCCTGTGAGCCATCAAGTCTCACAGAGGTAAGACTTAATAAGACTTACCTCTTACAGAGGTAAGGCCAGCTGCATCTTGAGAGGGCTGGCTGAGGAGAAACCAGAACAGCAAAGGAAGCACAATAGGTGATACCCATGTCCTTCCACTCAGCCCTAAGCCAAGGACCAAGGCAATAACAGGGAGTGAGTTACAAGGTAAGACACAAAGACCTGACCAAGAAAAGCTGTTTCCTAGAGGTGTCTAATATCCCCTCAGGCCAGGAGAGCAGGAGAGGCACAGGGAGGGTGAAGAGGGATGCTGCTGAGCAGAGGTGGGAGGTGAGATGCCACAGTGAGATGACCTGGCACCTGCAGTCCTGCCACCAACTTTCATTCAGAAAGGTCATTCAGCTCCCTTCTTAAATTTGAGACATTTTTGTTTGGTCTTAAAGAAACACATTTCAAAAGTTCCTACATTTCCATCTGGTAACAAAATGGAGTTGATGAGGTCCTTCAGAAACTAAACACGGGCAAGTGTGAACAAGAAACCTAAACCTGGCACCTTGTTTGTGTAAAATACAGCCATAACTTCTTCTTCTACTTTCCTCTGCAAGAAAAGCATAATGCTTTGTCCAAGAATCATAAGACAATAAAATACTGGTCTTCCAGAACCTATGTCAGAAAATGGGGATTACCACAAAAGGTTTGATGCACATGCACAAGTCATAATTTGGACCTCAGTAAAATATTAGCAGTTTTGGGTCAGTAATCATTGGGCAGGTGCATTGTGCAGGAAATCCAGGTGGTGACCACTGTAGAAAACTGCCAGACCAGGGAGGGCTTCCCCTTTCCCCTGTCCCAAAGGGAATTTAAGGATAACTGATAGACCTTTGCTCTTAATTCAGAAGTGTTAGTCAGCTGACACATACCAAGTCCCAAGAATGAGATATGAAGAATAGTTCTGACACTACATATTCCAATAAATCTGGGGAACAGTACACAAGAAGGAACTCATTTCTAATAAGCACTTACTGTTAATGGACAAGCAGAAGTGGGAGCCTGAGGAAAAAAATTGAGAAAGCAGGTATTTGAAGAAAGATAATAAGAAACCAAATTATGCATTTTAAATAAATTTCTAAGAGGGTAAAAATTGGAAACAGTCACAAGATGTTGTGTTAACAACAGAAAACTTACCTAGCAACAAAAAGTTTGCCTGCAGGTGTGGAGTAAGGGCCCTGAGACATCTGCCTGAGAGCAAAGGAATAAAGGGATCTCCAACCACTGTGATCCTGTGAAAAGGGAGAGTCAAAGTGGAGGAAGGGAAAGGAGAAGGGGCAGAAGAAAAGGAGTGTTCCAGTGTGGCTTTAAAGCCACTCCACAGAAGGCTGATGTACCCAGATGTCCTCTTTGTCTGTGTCCCATGGTCTCTGTCAACAACCTCCAGTGAGTCTGTCATGTAAGACCAACAACTGAAGAAGGAAAAGCACCAAAGTCTTGGCCACATTGCAAGCCCTGTGTGAGACTCTCATCAGACTGACCTGATCATAGTGCTTGCTATGGTCACCATTGTGCTTACAGCTGAGCAGCTGGCAGCCCTCTGTGTGTCTCTGCCTTGTTACCTCACAAGATCCTTCTGCATCATACATGCAACCACTTACTTCAAATCCTACATGACACCACATCAACGGCAGGACACTAAATAGCTCTAGTTCAGCCATTCTTAGGAAAGAAATTGCAGAGACAAAAGACACACAGGTCCCTTCTGGGGGACACATAGCACCAAACCTATTTTCTCCCACCTCTCTAATTTTATAGTCCCTTTTCTCAGGTGCTGAGAAAATTGTGTTGTTAGTGAGGGCACGTGTGGGTGAGAGTCCAGAGGTTTCTCAGCAGCAGCTTTTAATCAAAAAAAGGCTTCACACTGAGAAGGCCTGACCCACCCATTAACTTCTCCCACAATATCCTGTTTTATTACACTACATGGAAAACACAACCCCTGGCGAGGGAAGAGCAGAAAACTCTGCATCAACAGGGTGACTAATGACTCTTTCCTTAGCTGCTGAACCTCTGGGAGGCAGCTGCTGAAAAGAGAAACTCATCTAGGAAGACAGGAATATATCCTTTGTTTGTTTAGTGAGCATGGAAGCAGGTGCCCTCTTGCAGCCACAGTGATCCAGTGAGACAGGTTGCAGTCAAGGGACCAGAAAAGCTTTCAGCAGGAACTTACACCACCTCCTTCCCAGATGCTGCACACACTTGGCTCCTCCTGCCCAACTAATGGGTCAGTCCCTGCAGCTTTGGGAGAGGACAAACTTGCTTCCTTCAGCATGTTTGATATCGTGCTGTCAGCTGCATCTTTGAGAGTTGTCCTGTCTCTGTACTCCAAGGAGTGCTCACAATTATGGCTGGGATTTTAAAAGATACTTTCCCTAGACCTGATACACTAAGTAGCACAGAAAAGATCATCTAGGTCTTAAAAAAATGAGTTAGCAATGTTAACTGCTATTTGTCATGTACATTTTTCTTTTTGCACTGATGATATCTTCTTTTTAAAGACCCTGCAGAGTATTTTGGCCATGGCCATATTCAGCTAATGCAAGGTCTGAAGCAGGATTTGAATACAGGAGGAAAGCTGGATGCAAGCCCTTATTTTAATTTCCTTTTGCAGCAGTATGTGGATTAGATAGGAGAAATAATAGACTTCAGACCTTTGCACACCTGAGAACAGATCCTTTGCTTGGAGAATCAAATTCCTCCAGTTCAGGGGAAATTCTCAGTGCAGGACAGGAGGAATTTACAGCTTTGTATTGTCACGGCTGCACAAAAGTATTTTGAATACGTCTTGTTTTCTGTGCATCTGATTTGTTAACTGCTTACTTAGACATAAATCTGTGGGGTTTGGGTTTTTCTCAGATGGGAAAATCAGACATTTCAGAATGATCAGATTAAATTAGTGAGAAAAAATTAATTCATTGAAGACTTTGCTCTGCCTGCAACTACCGCAACACAAAATGACATGACTTTGACAAATATGCCACAATGTAAGTTCCCAGATAAACTGAAGTGACCACAAAACAAATACAAAATTTTATTAGGAACCACATGATAACAGCAGGAGCAGAGAAAGTTGAAAACTACATGAATGTTTAATATTGAACACAAAACAAAAACATTTCCCCAACCTTGTCTTTTATTTATTTCCTTGGCCTTTTCTAAAGCTGAGATCTCCCTCCACCTGCCCAGCCTGACAATCACTTCAACAGTGCACAGTTAACAGGAACAGCCTCCCAACCAAACCTCCACAAATCAAGAGAGTTCACTGGCCAATAATTAAAACAAGTCAGACCATCATTATGGATTTCTGCCCCATCCATACTGACAGGTCACCCTCTGAAAAAGCCCTTGTAACATGCTTGTGTTAACTATGTGCAAAGTGGGTTGAGCAACATTTTAACACTGAAAACAATGTGCTCATTAAAAAATTGCCTCAGCATTCGAATGTGTAGAGTAAGTCTACACACCATGCCTATTTGTGGCAAGGGGTCATCCAGACCCCACCAGAGGATGCCACATAGGATGGGTGGAGCGCTCCTGAGATCTGCCCAGGGTTCACTAACTGGGGCACTCTCAGGACATAGAAGAGGTTGCTTCAAAGTCATGGCCTGAACACAGCAGACAACAAGTTGTTACTGGATTCCTGACACCTGAGCTGCTTTTGATAAACAACATCAAAAGGAAGATAGCCCACCCATGCCAGAGGGACTTGCATTGAGGCATTTACTGAAACCCTTTGACAAGGCTACACATCCTGGGTGTTCTGCTCTTCTTCAAAAAGCAATGCAATGCACTCCCTGGCTGCCTGTGGCTCTGAACAATTGTCCAGCTCTTCACCTGGAGAACACTAACACAAACAGACTTCTTCACTGTGAAGACAACTGACCAGCTGTGGCATCTGTAAACACCTTTCAATTATTTTTGTCCTTAGTGGACCAAAGCTTGAACTGGAGCTACTGTAAAATTTTTCCTCCTCAAAGGCAGTAGTGAACAACATAACCAAGAAGATGCAGCTATAAGAAAAGTGCTAATTCCCTGAGAACGTGGCCAAGGAACTCTCAAATCTTTCGTTATGCCACAGTTACTCGTAGAAATTCAACAAAACTTCCCAGTCTCCATTTCTCTGTAAGTCAAATGGATGAGATACGTCTTCTGGAAAGTGCCTCGAGTTGTGCACATGACATAGAGCAAAGTGTTGTTACTTTGGTATTTTTGCCAAAATTCTGTTGTGAATGCTGATATTCCTTCCTGTTTAATCAACATGCAAAAAGTGTGCCGAAGAATCTTGTAGCATGTAGGCAAGTCCACTGAAGATGCTGGTAGAAAATACAAGCATGAAGATTTCTGTTAAATCCAAACTATCCTAAAGAAAACTGGCCTCATTAAATCAATACAATAAGAATTTAACAGGCCACTTCACATGTACTGCTTTGGAAGAGAGTCTGTCACAATCATGCTGAAGCTTTCAGTGAGAGCTGTGATTACTGAGCTGTTTATTCTGAAAATAAATTGCCTGACTAGAGATTAGATCAAAAGAAAAATTGCCTAAATTTATACAAAATGCTTTTCTCTTAAATGAGGGGAGAAGAGGAAAAGGACCCTGCTTATCTGCCCTGTGTGAGGCCCTCACATGTCAGTCCTACAGGAATGCCTCAACATCTATTTGATTGATGAAAGACTATGATCTCATCCATGCTTCCCAGCCTCATGCCACATGCCTGTGCTTCTTCACAAGTGCACTGAAATTAAGATAATGCAACAAACGAGCAATGGACCAGGATCTGAAAAATGAAAAAAAAAAGTGGTTGAAGTAATAGTTTTGCTCTTTGTGCCACAAAGTGGCTGGAGAAGCATTTTGTGTGTCTAATGAACAGCAGCAGGCAAAGGATTAATGAAACATGATGCTTTAGAGCCGGATATGTTGCTTATCTTAATTAGATGCTGCTACTGTTAAAGTGAAAACAGAAGCCTGCGTCTCCTGTTATGTATTCCTGTGGCATCTGGGAACTCCTTTCATTAGTTTTTGAGTTACATTGTTTTTACCTCAGCATGAAGGAAAGCAGGTCTCTGTTCCAAGTACAGGAAAACTGATCAGCTCTGCAAGAGCAGAGTGGTGTTTCTAAAGCTAGGCTATCCTTCCATGAGGAGTCCTGGCATAGGAAACAGTGAAGGTTTGTATTCTTGTATCTGCACACTGCAAAGAAGTTATTGCTCAAGTTTCCAATTCTTTAGTGCCTTTTTTTGTATACCACTTACTACTGAAGGAAAGTATGGCTTATATAGGAAAATGAAGTGAGCATTGTATGGAGGTTGGGAACTGCAACATTGCTTTTTGAGATGTAAAACATAGGGTAAGTACTTGCCTGTCAAATCAAGCAAACCACTTGCCTTTTCATGATTCCAGGAAGATTTTGTGCTTAGGCTGGTAGACTTTTCCACAACATCTGCCATAATTTACCATTTTCCTTTCAGATTAAGCAGAAGAGCAAAGCCAAGCTGAACAAAAAGAAAACTTGAGCAGAAATAGAAAATGTTTCTTCAAAACAGGAAACTTCCTGTTTAAACAGCCACTCTTCAAAGGTATTCTTTGCAAAAACCTTTTAAATTGACTAAAATTAGTTAAATTTCCATTTCCACCCACATCTGAAGCCATTTCTAATCAAGCTGAGACAGAAGATGGACAGATGGGAAGTCAATGAATAACCACTCCCCAGTGACATAGCAAAGCTATTAACTCAGTAGTGGTTTGTGTAAGGTGAGCAGATTGCTCTGGTTCATGATTTATTCTTCTTCTGGGATCCTGTTAACATTTCATTATTGTGAGGAAGACAGCCTTAGCTTGGCTTGGACTCCCCAAAGGCAGTCCAGGTTTGAATGGGTGTCCAAAGTCACTTTTGGAATTTACTTTAACAACAGAGATCATCTTTGATATACAAAACTGAAGTCTTTCTAAGTGGGGCTGCAAAAGCAACCTATGGCCATAAAAAACAGAATTAGAGATCAATATCATAAAAATTCAGAGAACTCCATGTAAGCTTTCTCCATGTGTTGCACCAGTTGTTCAAGCCTCAGTTTGTCCTTGTTAGTTTTACTCTGGTCTCTTCAGCTTTTTCAGGGATATATGTGATGCTTAGAATAATTACTAACTGGACCCAGGAAAAAAGAAAATGTGGTAAGAAAGTATAGTTTCTGGCTTACCACAGTACAGGATATTGCCAACACTAAAATGCCTAGAGGAAACCACAGTATGGGATGAGATATTTGTTATGTTGCAGAGAGGATTGAAGAGAAATGGCAGAAATCAACTCATTCTGAGTTAGCATTAAGGCAGAAAAATTGCCTTTTGCATTTCCAGAGGAGCTTTTGCATACTACAGAACAGCAGTAAAACATAAAGCCACTTAGAAGGGAGCAACATAAGACACAGAGAAGACCATGAGCATCAAGGAAAAGCCAATCTCAGGAAGAACTCATGCTGACAGGCTCCTGACTTCAATGGTAATGGTTGTAACTATAAAATATGGACTTTCACATAGAGTAGATCATGCAAACTAGAAGGGTGGTGCCTTCTAGCTGGTGCCCACTCCAAGAAGAAGGAACCAAATGCCCCTATCCTTGGCCACCATTTCCCACTTTTAGATAGGGCTTCAGCCTGCATAGACTGTGGTTATGCCATGAGTGCAGGAGGAGTTATGGCGGCAGGGGAAGGCTTCCCAGAATTTCCAGAGTTCTTTTCTTCATTGGAAATAGCACAGGTGTCCTTGTCCAATTCTGTTTCCTTGTACATATGGAGTCAGATTTTTTGCAATTCTTTCTCTGCTGCAGCAGCCAGCCTCACTGACAGGTGCCACAGGCCAAGTAAAAAAGGTCTCATATATTTAGTTGCAAATTATTTCTAAAATTTGTTGCGAGGTCCCTAGGTGCTGCTGCCTCTGATCTAAAATTTGCAGTAGTTTCAGCTATATTCTATTTGCAAGGCCTATATTTAACTTACAGAGTAGGTCCTAGTATTTTTTTAAGAAAATGATATATATAGACTATATAGAGAGAGATTTGTGTATAGTGTGCTTAGCTACAAATATATACATAGAATATGTATTTAATTTCTGAGCGTCTCATTCTATCGATTGTATCTATTGTATCTTTTAATGTTATTACATAGAATAAAGAGGTGGAGATAGAAAGAATAAACACTGACCATAACTGTAGCCAATACAGGGGCTCAAACAATTCAACCTGGTAGACAAATTACAGCTGCAATTCTGAGTGGCATTTTTAACTCATTCTCCCACTCAGGCTGTTTTGTCATCTCTCTCCGTCTCTGAGACACATATTTAACTGCAGTCTGATAGTGTTATCAGCACCTTTGTCAACAAAATAAATTTGTCTCCCTGGGATGGTGAAATGTGTGTCACAAATGAATGAGATATCTGGAGTTCAGCAGCAATCTACAGGGAAGTGTTAATTAGAACAGACTGTGTCATAAGGAAACTCAACAGAGACAAACTAATTAGCACCAACAAGTGTAGCAGGGCTGCTCTGCAGAGGCAGCACTCCATCACTGGCTTCTAAGAAGTAAGCACTCCTTCCTATTCCCTGGCTCTACTCTCAAAATGGCATTAAAACATACGGTACCAGAGCAAGAGTCCCACAAGGATCTAGCAGGAAGATCTGCTTATGCTCCATCCCAAGGTTACCTTCACCAGCTCATTCTCAGCACAGCATTCAACTCAGTCTATCCACAAATCAAAAATATATCCAAGATTTCATCCAGGTAAAGAGAGTGGCTCCTCAGAAAGGTATACATCCCTCTTGAGTCTCAGCTGGACTGATGGTCTATAAATGCTACCAGTTTCCTTGGGGAAGCTGAGAACATTGAGTGACCATGCAGATTTAAACTAAGCTGTTCAGTGCAGAACAGCAAGACATTCTAAAAGTCCAGCAGGAATCTGGGTAAAAAAGAACTAGAAAGAGCCCTTCAGCAGGTCAGCTTACAAGCTTGCAGCTTAAATATTGCTGATGAGCTGACATCAGTCAAGAAGAAAAAAAGATTCCTAAATGACACAACAGATGTTCTTCAGATGAGTCTCCATTTTTTCTCAGATGCAACCTTAGCAGATGGACTTGAGAACATTTATTCTGTAAGCAGATAAGAGGATGGAGATGCTAAAAAAAGAAACCTGATAAAAAATAGAAAGTAGTAGGAAGCATCATATACAATGCTTGTTTCTCACCATCTTGCGCTTGTTAATTTCCTCATTTTTAAGGGAAAATATTTCAGACTAAATATAGGTGATACATAATACTAGTAACCAATGGGTCATCATCTAGCTGGGTTTCCTTAGATTTATAGCTATAAAATTGAAAGTAATACTGCAAGCAGAAGAGCCCATACCCACAAACACCTAATACTTCAAGAAGATTATTTGCTAAATTTTCCCTTATAACACAGACATTTAAAACACTTTGTGTCCACCAGTTCAAACTTCTCTTTGCCAGCTTCTTCTTTTTTCAAGCACACAATTCCTTTAATAAACACAACAATGTTGGAACTCTTTGGGATCTTGTTCTCTCACCTCTTTTGGTAAAGAACTTATCTCATCTGAGGATGAGAAGCTTTCTTTCCCACTCCAGTCTAAATGTGTTTGACAGGCATAAAAAAAGGTAGTGTAAAAACTGGTTTCCAAATAATCAAAAGTCAAAGCACAGGGCCAGACAAAGCTAATGGGACCCGTGGATGCATAACACATGCTAAGAACAAACCATTTCATCCTGCTTTTAGATGTGTTTGAGCATTTTAACAACAAGCACCTTTTGGCGCAAATTGGATTAGAAGGTTTTACAACATTAATGTTGTGACCAGTCCCTACTGGCTCATACAAGTTTCTAAGAGCTGCTTCTCTCAAAACTGAATTTCAGATATCAAAGAAAGCTGGAATAGAACAGCAGGGGAAAAAAGTATTCTTGCCCACATTCCACATTTTGGCTCTGCAGGCAAGAAAGAAAAAAAAAAGAGAGAGAAGAGAGAGAGAAAGTGAAAGGTGTTACATCCAGCACTTTAGAAAACTCTACTTTGTGAACCAAACACTTAGCAACAGGATAGTCTTTATCCTGCTGTCATTAGCAGAGAGGAGGTCTTACAGTCTGATGGCTGAGGGCATCATCCTTGCAGATGGCTGGGCCATGAAGGAGCTAGGAGGCCAAATGCTTTTATTACTGCATTTAGGTTGCACAACAATATGTGATCACAGCAATTTAGGAAGAATGAGTATACATTCTAAGACCTGTTTTCTTTCCTCTTACACTAGTAGAGAACTGGGACCAATATTATCCATTCACAGGAACACCACGTTACCTGCTGCTACAGAAAAGAGCTGATCAGCTACCCATTGTGTATTGAAGCAGATGGTGTGTAAATACCACAAGCCTTATGATACCAAGCTTTTCAGAGATCCCATTTCTGTTTCATAGCAGGGTTTAAATTAAACTGCAAATGCTGCAGAACACACAGGGACAGATTCTTTCTTCTCACAATCCATTGCAATAAGAACGAACTCCAGTCAAGTCAACAGAAACAGAGGTCTAAAGCAAGTATCAGAAGAGAATCAGTGTTCTCTAAAGCCATATACATTACAAAAGGAATTAAGATTACCTGTATCAGGTGATGGTAGCTGCATCAATCACACAGGATTTGTGCAGACTGGAGTTCTAGCTGTGGGCACACATGAAAAACACCTTTTTTCCTGCTCTCCACTGTTTTCACCCAGAAAACAGTGACAGAACTGCACTAAGCAGGCATTGATTGCTAAGTACTTGGACAATCTAGAAAGGAATAAACCAAGGCACATAAACCAAAGCAGGCATGAAATTCAACATACTTTGCATAATGAAGAAACTAAACATGTACAGCATAGCTCAGAACACCTCAGACCACTTCAAGCTCAGACCACCTTTTAGGCCAGCTGAAGCCTTGTGGACATCAGTGTGAAAAACATTAAATTAAGACATCCTTGCTCACAGATAATTTTATTATTGTTATTTAGGCATTTACATAAACTATGCTCTTGCTGCTAATTCCTCATCATCCATCAAGGCAAGGACAGAAATCTGGTTGTATATATTCACTCACCCTACTGTTTCTCACCCTTGTAGGTGGGAAAGGCTTGCAAAAGACCTGAGATACAGAGTGAAACACAAAGCTTGTGGACAAGAATAGAACCAGTTGGGTTCTTAGAAATCAAACCCCTTCTCTGAAACTATTCACCAGTCTGCTGGCTACGAGAGATAGAACTCTAAAACATGGTTTTCTTTTCATTATTATGCTGTGTGTCTTTCTTATTTTGCTTTCTCAAAGGACAAATGGATAAGGGAAACACTGTCACATTTGTTTGTAGTTCATTTTAATTCTGAACTCAGAGGAGAGCACAAGAGATACATCCACAGAGCATAAGTGCAATCCATTTCATTGCTTTACTTTGCTCTCTGAAGTCTCTTCACAGACACTTGAGCTTCAGTTGCAAGCATCATTGCAAGAATCCCATCAATGGACTTATATGAATGGAGAGGAAAATATACCAAATATTTGTTTCTTCTACCTCTCCTCCAAACCCACAAACCCATTCTAAAAATCATTTTCCTTTACTTTTGAGTAATAAAAACAGTACTCCTGTGCATCATCAATTGCTTTTAGGCACCAGGTGCACATTTGCTTAATACCTGATCAAGTGTTTTGTGTGGCATAAGGGAAGCCAAATTCCTAACACATCAGGGCCCAGTTAGAGGGACACTGGTGGAGCTACTCTGGAGCCTCTAGGTTTAAAGCATGTACTGATCTGCTCCTTTGGTTTTGAAAAGAGCAGGCCAGCTCCTGTATTAGCTACTGACTACTTTGTCAGAAAGCAGGTTGTAGAAGGCCTGTCTGACTTGACACAACATGCTTTGAGCTCTCACAGTTGCACAAACTCATTATGAAATTAAATGTGAGGATGAAATACACTAATTATCAAACTCCTAGATCAGAATGGTGTCTTTTTTATCCAGTATTACTCATCTGAACAGGAAAAAAAGGCTTCAAGTGTCTTTTTAACTTACTGTCTAACACTGCTGCTATGGTTCCCTGCAGCCATATGGATAATTGGGAGACCTGGTGTAGCACACAGCTACTCTGGTTTGCTCCTCTTTTCATACACACTGGGAAGAACAGAATAAAGGATCAATTTTCCTCACTATTTCAGTCAGACTGGGGAAGTGCTCTCAGACTATTTTATTTTGATAATTTTTTATGGTGTGGCAACTTACAGGGGCCTTGGTGCACCATACATGATTATACAGGAAGAGCTCAGCCCATGCCTGTGTACTGAAACCGGGTGGACACATGGTAAAGCCATTCATGACCCAAAACCATGTGGTTTCTACCCTGATGTAGTATGGTAACGGTAACAAACACCTATTCTGACTTTCCTTGACACTCCAGAGCGTGTACTGTTTCAAAGCGTAGAAGGTACTTCAAGATCAATGAAGTACTTGCCTTTCTTATATACCTTTCCACAAAATATAATATAATAAATAGAATAAATATAACAAATATAATTAATATAATATAACATATAACATATATATATATATATAGTACTCATCCATGACATCCTCTGAGATGAGCAGGACAGTGCAACTTGATCTGGTACTAGTCACAAATTACAGCTTGGCCATAAGAGGAAATCCAGTTAGGCTCATACAGCAGAAATGTAAAGCTATGACAGAATACTTACTGAGTTATTAATGACTTACAATATGGCAGTAGGCAAGGGGTCAAGTCCCAGACTAGGTATATTTCATGCAAGTCCTATAAAGTCTAATTCAAAATCATAGAGACTTTCATACACATAACCCAGTATACGCTCCCAAATGCCTGGAGCAGTCACTTGCTGCTACAAATTCTACTGTACAACCTGCACTTTAAATGCAAAGCCCCCTGGTGCTAGCAGTAATGATTTGGATTAGCACTTTATTTCCCACAGCTAGGGAAATAAAAATCTCTTAGTACCACTATCAGGGATTTCTGTGGCAACTCAGTGAATAATGGTAAAAGCAGCTGCAAAATAGCAAGTGAACAAAGACTACAGAGATATAATGGTGACTCAACAACCTTTCAATTCAGATATTAAAGTGTCTGCAGTTCCTTTTATGCTGCAGGTGAATAAAAGGTGATTGAGCAGAATTAACCTCTCCCTAGAGCATTAAGAAAAGTTAAAGTTCCAGTGCAGACTTGCTGGGCTCTTTCAAATTTGAGTTTCTTACAACTTTTACTGCTGTAACACCAGTGAACTGAATGTCCGATGAACTGAATTTCGTCAGAGCTGAGTTTTGGAGGACGGAGTTAAAAGAATTATATGAATTAAAAGTGCTTTTATTGAGATGATAAGTTTCCAGTTGAAATGTATAAGCCTTCAGGAAATATTGATATTGAACTGCAACCTCTCTTGTTCTCTTCCCAAGAGCCTATACAATACCAAGATGTACTCACCCTCCTTATAGAACTTTGATTGACTGCATGAAAATTTGTTTAAATCCACACTAAGACAACAACAGATATTCAAGCACGTGCACAGCTATTTTATGGGTTTAGCACCAATTTAAACATCAATTCAGGAGCCACATGTGAAGAACAGGCACCACAGTTCTGGCTTGGAAACCTGAAGCCCTGAGTCATACATGTGTATCCAGCACTTGGGTTGCTTTCTGATCTAAATAGAGCAATTTTTCCTGACCTTGCAACAAATATTGAAACTGTAAACAGCAAGGGTTTCATGAAGCTTTTGCTGAGGGGAAGACAAAGAAAAACAAATTGATAAGTAAAATGATTAACGTGGAAAAGTCAAGGCTCGGGAAAAAACACAGAAACCACATCACAGGTTTTTAAAGTTTTCAAGGAAAATACAAACTGTACATTTCCAAAATGTTTGGATAGGCTTCTCCTCTCCTTCTCAGAACCACAGTTTCTCCTAAACATCTTTGTGGTTTTGGCTTAGACCAAAATTATAGAATCAGAGGTGTCACAGAGACTTACTTCAGGTGAATGAGCTATGAAATTCAGCTGTAAGTGAATTTTGGATGGTAGTTTATCCAACTCAAACATTACCTACCCAAGTACGTAGCACCAAAGTGAGCAGGTAATAAAAAAGTATGAAGGCAAAACATTTCCCCTTCAGAAAACAGAAAGAAAAACACATTCAGAGACAGAGGCAGAAACCTTAGCATAACTGAGGACAACACTGGGAGAGGGGAGGTTTTTGTTTGTATATAGGGCTAGCTCTAAGAAAAAGATTATTGGTGGAAGATGATCAGCAGACATGCTGATTTTTGAGGAATAAAAAAACCAAACCAGTTCGTTGGAGCTGTTAGTCTCACTGTCCTCTGCAAAATTTTTTCACTCTGGGCAGCCACCAACTGAATGAAGATTAACAAGGACAAGTGTTGAATTCTGCACCGGGGATGGGACAACCCTGGAGGTAGGGGCAGTTTGGGGCACAAGACACCAAAAAGCAGCACCACTCAAAGGGATCTGGTGATCCTGGTTGAGGCAAATTGAATATGAGCCAACAGTACCCTGGCAGCCAGGAGAGCCATATATATTTCCTGGACTGTAGGTGAGTGTTAAATAGCTGGGTGTCTCTATTTGTCATCTGGCTTATAAAGATGATAAAGCACTCTTTCACAGCAGCACTCAAGAATTTTATGTACAATACACCAGAAATCGTGTATTAAGTGGCTGAAGACATTTGGCTTTTTGCCCTCCATAACCACCGACAATACGTGGGCGTCTAAGTTTGTGATTGGACAACTTCCTGCATTATTAATCTGTCATGGTTTATCAACCAGGATGCTTAGTGGCATTTATGAACATATTAAATGCTGATACAAGCAGAAGAAGAGTAAGCCATGCATTCTTTTACTTCAGGTTTGAGCAAGGCCAGCTCACTGAAGGCAAGTGTTGGGCTGTCTTTAGGTTTCTCCTGATCAGATTTGCCACAGGGACACAGAGTCCAGTCAGCATGACAATCAAAAAAGCAGGAGCCACTGCTTCCTGCAGGTTGTGGAGAGAATTCTGGTCCTCCTACCAGACAGTTTATCAATATTGCTGCTGCTGAATATACATTTTGACCTCACCAGGTTACCTGCAGGTCTTAAGAAGAAAAGTCTATTTTCATAAAGCCTACATTTTTTGTCCTCAAAGGACTGTCTGACTGCAGATAAAAGTGTAACTGAAACATGTAACTGGACTTTGGCTGTACTGTCTGGCATGGCCTCAGAACTGAGTACATACTGGATTGTCCACACTGGATTGCACCTTCAAGGGGAGAGTTTCACCCTGAAACTCATTCTCCCCTTCCTTGAGTGAGTCATCCTCTGGAAAAAGGAATAGGATCCTCTAGGAATGCAGCACTCACAGTTCCTGGGATACAGCACAGATCTGCTAGCAGACCCAGAAGAATGCAAACCCCTGTAATGTGACAGAATCCATAATATACCAGTGCTTCAGGATACTTCTGAGGCTCTGTTCCTACTGAGAAGAACATCACCAAATGTAGAGTCCTACAGAATATTCTGGGAAGCAAAGAAGAAAAGATCCTGGGGGAAAAAATACCATCTAGGAATTCATGCATGGCTTGAGACTGGGGGATACAGAGGTGAGAGATAAGCTAAAGCTGCAGAGGCTTAACTAAACTGACATGGTCACTTACCAGCTAATGGCAACTTCCAAACTTCATATCTCAATTACTAACAATTTGGCTACAAATAGTAAAAAGAAACTTCATTAAAGTAATTTGATTTTACTTGGGAAGGTTTCAAAACTAATATTAAAAAATGGGCTCATGGTAAAAAGTAGTTTTAAACAGTTCCAGCAGCAGGGTGGAGGACTATTTTCCCAACAAAACTGTACCATTTCTTCACTGCTTCAAGGCTTCCTACCTTACCTACAAAAAATTGTTCAGTGAAAAATCCATTTTGTTCATTTTGTCCTGGAAAAAAAAATGTGAGCGGGCAGAAGGAGGGTCTGTACCACAGCCAGCAGAAATCAGCAAGATTCCTGTGGCCTTTAAGTACTGGGCTTTGTGATCAGACAATCTCAGATAAGACTGAACAGTAGAGCTGGGAGAAGAAGAAAGGCTTTTGGGCATACTAGTCACAATTAAGTGCTGACTGAGTGTTTGAAAGCATCTTTGACTTTTTCAGCTGTACTTGCTGGTTTAATGCAAGACATTATCTCTAAAACCTTGGATTAATGATGTCCTTAGATTGTCACAACCTTGACAACACACCAAGGAAAAATAGTGAACAAAACAAATAATGTTCAAAAGCTAGAGAGCAGTTACAGATTCAGCATGCTCCTAAAAGTAAAGTCTGTTAAACTGATTTTCTTCCTTGTCAGAGTATATTCTGTGCTGGGTCACAAGGTCCAGGGACATGAAGCTTAATATCATGACTGATTTTCCGGTTTCATCAGAGTGACTGATACAAATAAGTTTTCTCTTATTACTTATTTCCCCACTCCCCATGTAAAGCAGAATATGCAAGACTGTAAACATATTTTAAATTTATTGCATTTATCTCTAAACAAAGGACTTTGAGGAATATGTGTCTGTCCTGATATTTGTGGAAATAAAAGCACAGGGTCAATGCCAAACTAAAACTCTTTTCACTAGATTGACAGAGGGAAATTTTTCCTGCCAGAGGCAAATTAAGGGTCATTCTGCTTACAGGATCAAACCATTACTGAATACAGTGAGGTGACTGACCATCTTTTTCTATTTATCCTGTGTCTACAGACCTCAGCAGATAATTGGCATTATATAAATAAAAAGGAAGTTTTAAGGAGGCATATTGAGTTGACAGAATGAGTCTTAAACCAGAGAACAAAAGGAATGCTTTCATTACACTGGCAGCCTGGTTTGATACCTCTCATGCAGAAGATGGTGCTAATCCTGATGAATATTCATTCTGAACAGGAGCCCAAAACAAAATGCATAAATTCACACCTCTCAAATAGGACATCTTTTGAAAGCCATCAGAATACAATATTCTCCACACATTTTTCCACTTTGGCTTGTCCCTTGTATTTCAATTAGTTAAACATTACCTGCACATGCCTATATGTACATAGCTAAGAAAAGCCCTGTGTTCTCAAAGTTCAGACCTTGATACTAAGACCACACACACCACTGGCACATGAACAAGAAGTATTTTTTCTTCTTAACACACACTGTTCACACAGTAAAACATTTGCATTTGATGGCAACACAAACATCCTAGGGAAATACAAGCACATCTTTAGCATTTTATAATGAATAGCCAGAACTAGCCCCAAAGGTTTAGGGGCAATGCAGGCTCCACACCCTCATGTAGCCCCAGAAACAAAGGAAAAATCCCACAGGTCTTCACCGTTACCTAGGAAGCCTGAAGACACAGACAGTCTTGTGATCCAGAAGATCCTGGGGGTAAACTACAAAACATTCTTCTTCACTGTGGAAAGGAGAATCTACTAGAGAAAGAAGATTACCAACACTCTTTCTACAACTAAGTTCCTGTATTGACTCCAATATTGCCAAATTGCTCAGCACCAAAACATGATGAGCACTTTGAAACCTTTTCCCCTTTATTCTAGTTTGTAAAGGGGAGTTTCCACCCAGTGCCTGTACACTGTGTTCACCTTTCCTCACACAGGCATTTCACAAGGTCCTACAAATGCACAGTCTCAGGTCCTCCTCTGGAAGAAGAGCAGGAGCTTGCATAGGCAACAGCATGTCTTCTGGACCCTGTGACTTCAGACTTCTCTGTCAAAAAAAGATCATATAAGATGTGAGGTGAGATGTGACAATGAACAGAAACTTGGAGAAGCTGCTGTCCACGTTATCAACAGGTAAGTAGTGGGACCTGGTTTGTGAGGGGCTGTCCAAACTGGGCAACTTTCAGGAAAAAGTAGCATGACTACAGCGATTTCAGCGCAACAGTGCCATCTTAATGGACATCTTAATTCCCTCATTATGAGAAGAAAAGTCATCTTAGAACCCAGGAATTCAGGCCAGAAGGCTCTTTCTATCAAGTCTGTTAACACAATCCTCCTATCCAAAACTTCCTCTAAACCCAACTCAAAACTGGTGTTACCAGGCCCTGGTACAATATATTCCATGTGAATACCTAAGCAAGCATGCACCACCATTTTCACTCAGTGCAGCTGGAGTTCCATTCCTAGGTCACCCCACAAAGAGCACAGTGCAGTATCCTTACAGTTTTGTGGATTCTGCAAGGATACTTGAACTCAGGGAAAAATCCCCAGACAAAAGGAGTGTGACCTATCTTCAGAGTGGCTTCCAGTGCTCTTCAGGACAGAGACCGTCTTTGTGCCTTGTACAGACAGAGAGCATAGACTTAGCAAAATAGAAGCTTTGATCTAATTTCCTCCTTCACCTATGTGCACTTGAGCTGTGCAGAGTATGTGAGGTAAAATCTCATCTCTTCAGGGTCCATACAGGAGGACAAAGGAGTAATAACATTGGGACTCAGTGTTCAGGACAAAAGGACATAACCTCCCAACAGGGTCCCCTTCTCACTTCAGGAACTGAGTCACAAATGAAAGGAGTATCTTTGTGTGAGCTTCTAAGAAGCTGCTGAGAGGGCTGAGCACTTTGGAAATGTGAAAAGAGGATTATGATGTTTAAATATTAGGATAATCAGGAGATATTTTTCTAGCATCCATTGGGATTTTCAGAAGGGGGAAAGGAGAAAATCCCTATACCAACTTGTGCAATCGCCTTAATTGCATCATTAGATTTTTTTTTCCTTGCCTATTCCATCCACTCCACAGAGTATGGCCTTTATGACAAACATGAAGGGATTCAGTTACTTTCATTGCTCTCTAACTTTTCAATGTCAGAGTAGTTCTACCATGGTCAAAACTACCTGCAGTCTCAATAACATCGTTTCTACATTTGTTTCATATATGATTCAAAATCAAAATTAACAGCAAGAAGAAATTATGAAAAATACCCACAGAACAAGAGTGCCCTAAAATGATCTCATGTTGTCACCCCTGGAGATCAATGGCAATGCTTTGCCTTCCACCTTGCTTCACAGACCTCCTTTACTTGGACAAACATATCATCTCACAGGAGTAACAGTAGTTGGCCTTTGTATTGATCAGCTGGAGAAGGAATAAAACAAGCTGCCAGTGGAGTTCAAATGCCCTAGCTGCCAGCAAGTTCTACAGGACATGTGTCTGCAGGGAAGTGCAACCTCCTCATCCTGCACTCCTGCTTCCTTTCAAATGTCATGTCATGTCATAGGAAGTTGTGTCAGGCAGTTAATGCAGGGGAAAACTTGGGTAATTTTTGCTGGATTGCCCAGTAGGAACATGGCAAAAGAGAGAGGGAGAGTTGGACCGTCAGCTCTGGCAGCAGAGCAGGCTGAGATCCTGGCTGACAGCAGCTGTGGGTTCCTCTGCAGAGGATGTAGGACATGGCACACTTTCCAAGGCATTGGCTGTCCTGCCTTTCCTTCTACTTGCTTGACTGCTTCTGAGCTGTCCCTTCTCCTGTCTCTAACTAATGCACAGCTTGTCCATCTTCACTTGCTCTGCTCCTCAGCAGGCTGGTCAGCTGTAATTGAGGGGACAGGTTTAGCCTTTCAGTGAACAGAAAACCTTAATGTTCAGCAAGAAAGCTTGGTAATCAGTGCTGCATACACACAGTATGGGTTAAAACTGGGCAACTTCTCACACAAAGGGAAAAGGTCACTCATGACTCCAAAAGCCACCCCTGTGCCAAACCCCTAAGCTGGCTAACAAGCTTTCAGGACACTCTAGCTCCTAAGAAGGAAGTTGCCAAAATGTGTTTGCCCATTTCTTTTAATGTAAAGCAGTGCTTTCCTCCTAGTCCTGTTGCTGGAAAAGGCTGGACATTTTTTTTTTCTTGATGACAAAAATAATCGCAATAGAATTAGGCTATTTCAGCCAAAATGCTTGTTATTTGGTAATAATATAATCCATTCAGAACTGCTTAGGACAAAGTGTTGAGGTGACCTTGATAAGTGTACTACTAAAATTTCTCACTGCAATCGCAACAGAGACAGAAAAATTAAACACTTTTTAGGTGACACTAGCATCTTTGAACTGGCACAGGTTAACTTTGACTGATAGGCAAGGTACCTAGAATGGTAACAGCACCCCGAATGGTAACTTTCTCTGCTACAGGTTTGCTTCTAATTAACATGGTTGTGTACTGGTGGAAACTTGTGTGGAAAGCTCTCTTCACAACTGCTCACAAGGCATCTTCCAGGAAGAACTGAGCAGGGCAGTAGAATGAAAGTGGAGATCTAATAATAAAAATCAAGGCAGGAGCTTCACTTCAGACACTTATCTGAATGGCTGCTGGTTTGAAAAGGAGAAAGGTAAGCAAAGAACAAGGGGACATTCTCTTCCTGCCAGGAGCTGACCTGCCCTGTCTGCACAACAGCAACAAATCACTGGAGACCTACCCCATCCAGGTTTTAAAATTTATAAACTTGGAATAGGAATTTCTCTATTTGTTCCCAGTCAATTTATCTGGCTGCTTTCCAAAGTTCTGGTCTGCTCCAGAGGTGATGCATTTTGTTGTTGTCATTTCAAGAAGTTTAATTAGGTAACTGGAACCAAGTGCCAAAAATACCCTCTGCACAGAGCTCTTCCCAAAATAAAACCTGATTACTCTAAGTAAGGGCCATGCCTTGAGAGAATTTGCAATCCTCACCCTATTTTCTGTCCAGCTTTTCATTTGGGAGAATGAAAAAATAAGAAGCAGAGACAGAGTCAGGTGGAGGTATTTCTCGGTGGCACTCACTGGGTGTCTGCTCGTCAGCTAATTGTTTTTGGAGCTGCAGATGCTCACGTAGCACATTACTTCAAATTTTCTCTGTGCACAGGGATAGGTGAATAACCATGCATTTCCAATCTGAATTACAATTCAATGTCTCTCTTGCAGGAGGCACTGTACGCAGCTTCCCGAGAAGCCAGAGAATTGGCAGCAATGTCACAGCGCCATGTCTTACACTTTAGAGCTACCTACTTCCAACACTTCCGCAAAACTGCTGTGACTTCCAACAACTTTTGACTACCACATTACTCACCAGCTGTTGCATGGTTAAATTCAGCACTGTCTTGGAAAATTAGAGAGTACTCACACCTACAACAAAATGCACAGAAAAAGTCAGGCAGTCTTCCCACTTACATTGCCTAAATGGGACTTTCCAGAATGAGAGATAAACCTAATCTTTGTTAGGAAAAGTCTGGCAATGATATCTTCCTGGAAAGGATCCATCATTTTCATGTCATGGAGGAAAGCCCTCAAGCTAGTGAAGTGCCTTTTTTCTACTTCTTGAAGTACCTTCCAAGTTTTATTGCTTTACAAACAGGAAAACAACACCAAAAAAAAGGCAACTTGCTTTCTTTGCTTGTGTTCCTCAGAAAACAATGACAGCTTGTCAAGTAATAGCAGAATGTAAAAATAAAATAAAATATTTAAGAGAGCTGGGTCTGTCCTGCTGAAGTAGTTCTGTGCCCCCCCACTGGAGCAGATGCCAGCAGCAGGTGAGGAGATTCCTCTTCTTCACCAGATCCATAGGTGGCATTGTTCATCATCCATGCTGCCAATCCCCCACTGGGCAAAGTTGCCGTCTGTGAAGGACCACTGACCCTGGCAGCCAAGGATCCCCTTTCTGCTCTCTGGATAGCAACAACCCTCACTGGTTTCAAGGAGATATTTTAGTCCACACGTGATACTAAATACCACATCCACCCTTGTCTACACTCTCTACACATACCAAATAAAATTGTCAAAGGGGTTTTAGCCCCTCCATGGACAAGGGAATTAATGAGGGGAGAAAGACCTCAGCCTTTGTCCAAAAGCCCTGAGAACACATTAATGCCTTAATGAGAACATAGCAGCACCAGCAAGCAATCAGGACATCAAATTCTACTTTTCTCTCAAACCACCCCTGCAGTACAATTCTTGGGTGCTCAAAGAGGAAAATGCAGATGGACAGCTGACTTACCTTGTTTTAGTGTTTTTTTTAGCCCTTGTTTTGGGCTTTTTTAAACATAGCTCCAACAGTTCTACTGGGTTTTTTTAAAAAATCTGTCTGTTCAAAGGGAGGCTTATATTCAATTTCATGGATCTTTGAGATGCAACCCTGTGAGACTTCAACCACTGTACTTTACAAAAGGAAATCTTTCACTTGAGAACAACAGGTCACATAATACAAGGAGTGCAACACAGAGCAGCTGCACTAAGCAACTGCAGGACTACAGAGGAGTCATCCACAGGCCCCCCCACAGCAGAGGTGCTGTGACATGTCCAGGCTGAGCTGGACATGCCAGGCACCCAAGCACCCAGTATGAATGATTTGCCCAGGGACGGATCAAGTTTATGGCTGACAAGACATTGAGGTCATGTCTCCTGACTCTCTCCTGACCTCTCCTCTCTTTGTTGCTTTGTACCTCGTTGCAGTCCTTGAGAGAGGGCAGAGGCAGCCCACCTGCTCTTTCAGGCAGTTGACAAAATAGGACAAACATACTTCTCTGTTCCTGGTCCAGACATTCATGAGTGTAAAAAGCAGGCAATTAAAACCACATTTTCCCTTCTCAGCAATTTCAGGGACAGTCTTTTGCATATATTCAAGTTCATCTGTTTATCACACAGTTTAATTCCCTCAGAAAGATGTCTCTGACAATAACTAAGCATCTTCATAGCACAATGTGCACTTCACCTTTTGATGGCTGTTTGCTTGGAGTGGCCAGGTAGATTGGCCAGTATAAAGCAGGGATAACAGTCAACAGTCCTTTTTCAACACAGCTGAGGAGTTCTTAATTATCTACATATTCAGCTGACATTTTTGTGTCTTGCTAGAGCACATCTATTTATTTAACATCCCAAACCAGGTTCTAATTTCTCTGCTGTGAAATAATAAACCTCAACAAGGAAATGATAAAGAAACACATGGTCTACAAGCAGCTCTGCCCAGCAGGCCTGCAGTGTGAGGCTGCCCAGTTATAATTAACACTCAAAACATTGACATGCACATGCCAAACCCATGCAGTGTGGGATTAGCTGTACCTAATCCCTGCTGCTCCCTGCTCTACAGCAGCTGCAACAAAAGTATGGGCTCCCGGTCTGGTAGTGAGAAATTCTCCACTATCTTTCCCACAGTCCCTATTCTTCTGTGCCCTCAGCATTTCCTCACAACTATTTTCATATCTGCTGCTTCTTTGGACCTGCTTTCAGTGTATTTAGTCTTCAATAGCACTTAACCTTTGTTCTCCATGTTGCAGTCTATTTTCCTGTAACTTTTACCCTTAGGTTCACTAAAAAGTGTGGTGCTTTCCTCACTCAGTCTTCTCAAACAGCTAGAAATCTGATTAGCTAGACTTCTCTTACCATTGATGGTTGAACTAAGATCCACTTATGATCCTGAGGTAAGGTAACCCTCCCAGTGCTTCCTTTTCCTGCAACTCATCAGCCCCTTCACCTAATTTTGCCTTTCCCATTCAGCCAAGGAAAATCTTACAGCTGTCTGCACAATTCCATCAAAAACTGGCAAATGTCTTCTTTCTGCTTTGTCATTTCATAAATGGCACTATCATATAGTGCTTCTCTGTGCCTGACATATTAATAGCACAGCTAATTATTCTAGATCACTTCAGCCAGATCCTGCTAACCCTCCCCCCACTTTACTTAATGAATTAATTTGAAATTCATGTTAGAGCTTCTGGTATGAAGCACTTTTGCAAGTGGGAACACTGAACAAGCCACTTATTAATAAAGAATAAGTACTTGCAATAGTTATTCTTAATGAAAAAGGGAAGGTGGTAGTGGTAGGAATACTCAAGAGCTAGTAATAGTGGGTTTAAGTTACAGCAATGAATATTTTAAAGAAGATATTAGGAAAGGCTTTCTAATGCTCAAGGTAGTAACAGACTTGGACTCACTTCCCAAAGAAGCTGTGGAGTTGGAAGGTTTGCATTATAAGGTTAGGCAAATATCTGTTTCACAGATGATCCTGCCCTGAGGGAAGGGCAGACTTCAATATCTTTAGAATCTCTTTCAGATATTCTATTCAGAATATCTTTCCATCTGAATGTTTTGTGGGTTTCTGTGTTCTGCTCTGGCAGCACCAATGGGATGGCTCTGGCAGTGGCTACAACCTGCTGCAGACAGCCCCCTGCAAGCCCCACTGCCTCAGTTCCTGTTCTCACTAGAGCCTCTCCTGCTGTCACAGAGGTGTGTCTCCTCTAAAAGCCTGAGCCATGGCCAGGAGCTGTTTTGCCATAGAACTACAAAGTATGCAACAGAAGAGCTTTTGCAGAAGGGTGGTGGTGGTTTAAAACCAGCTCCTGAGTGAGGTTTGAGCAAGGCAAGGCAAGACCTGCCAGCCAGCCCCCAGACAAGTCTATCTGTTGAGACATTAGAAGCCCTGGAATGCAGTCTAAGCAACCTTAACACAAAAAATGTGCACAAAAAGCAGCATGTTTGCAGACTGTTTATGAAGTAGACTGGCAGTGGGGATCCTGGCTAATCTCCACTGGCTATTCCCAATCCCAAGAATACAGATATGCACTGGAGCTAAGATTCAACAGTGAACTTCCAGCCCCGCTGTGTGAGCTGTCTCTTCACCGTGCTTTAACAACATCTTAAACAGCTACACACCTTTTCCATCACACATATCCTAAAGCAGCCACAGGATTTTCAAGAATAATGGGACAATTTTTGTGGGTTTTTTTTTGTTTGTTTTTTTGTTTGTTTGTTTTGAGTTTTGGGTGTTTAGGTTTTTTAAAATAGCAATCTTATTAACTGCTAAGAGCTGGAGAGAAACAAGTGCACTCCACACAATTACAGAGGAAGTGTGTGGTTGGAAGTGACACAAGGAACTGGGGGCCTTCATGCAGGCAGGCAGGCAGGCAGTATTTTGAAAACGTTATGTAGAATATTTGTTCTGCTCAGAGACAATCCATTCCCCCACACTGTGCCATACCCACTTACTTTAAATTAAAAGACTTCCAATACTATCTATCTACTCTTTCTAGTCCCTGCAATAGGACTGGGTACATAACTTCTTCATGGGAAATACATTAGATTCCAAGCACTCTGTAGCGCAATTTTTATCTTCTGTAAGAATTCACCTCCCAGTTGGTTTCTACCAGGGCTGTCTCCAACACACTAATGAATAATATTTTAGTCTGCACATTAAAAGCATGATTCGCCACAGCTTTTTCTCACCACACAACTAACAAAAGTGACAGAGCACTGGTGTTGAACCCAGTAACAGGGCATTTTTAAATAGTGGAAGGCAAAAGGAGAAAAAAATTAGCTCATTTGCCACTGTGTTCCTATATCTCCTGAGACAAGATTGTTTCTGTGCCACCTTTTGTAATTTGAAAGACCACTGAGTAAATCAGCCTTCTGCAGTCAGAGGGCAGGACAGCTAATATGTGTATGTTATACATAAAAATAACATGTGTTCAAGATCCTGTGGCACTGACACTGCAGTCTTCAAATCCTGCTGCTGCAGAGAGCCTGTGGAAGCGCACCAGGGAGAGGAACAGCAAAGACAATGCACCACTGACACGGCCTGGGCCCCAGCATCACCACCTCACTCTTTCCAAGTTTGTCTGCTTATGAAAGACAGACATATTGTCTCTGTCATTTGCTCCTCTGTTGCTCCCTCCAGAACAGAGCAGCCCCTGCTCCCCAGAGGGGACAAGCTGCCATGGCATCACTGACCTCTGCTTCTGAGAGCTACTGACCTGACCTACTTTCCCCAACAGGATAGACTGAAGCACCTTCAATGCAGATGCAGCTAAACATGATTTCAGAAAAAAATCCAGCTATCTCTTCCTCAGTACAAACACAGCCTTGTGGATACTATTAGCACTGATTTTTTTCTATGGGAAATTCTCCACTGCTCAATACAGTATGTGCTATTTTGTAAGGAAAAGAGTAATTGGATGAATGATACACAAAAGGTCCTTCTGCTGACCCTATATCTCACCCATTGTTTCTCCTCTGAATAAATTCTGCCTGCCAACTTAGGAATGAGCCAATGAAAGATCTCATAGATAAAATAAGATTCATCATATTTTATCATATTTTATTTTATCCTCAAGTAAGGCCTTCTCAATTAATTAAAAAATATCAGGGTTAAGTCTCCTCCTCTCTTAATTCAAGTCAGATCTTTCAGCCCAAACTGGGCATGGGGATGTACCAGAAGATAGAAAGAAAAGACTGTCAAATCCAACACTCGGACACTTTATCATTATCATAGTAAAGCTTTATATGCAGGCACTGAGGGTCCTAAATTAAATGTCAAATACTATCTGGTACCAGGAATATGAAGTATAGTTACCTACAGGGAAAAGGAGCCTGACAGCTTTGGTCTGCTTGTCAAAAGAGCAGTCATCTCATTCAGCTCTTCAGGCAAAAGAACCACCATTTGGAAAACCAGAAGTTACCAGAATTAAGTCACTGATTGCTACCAAAAAGAGTTGATGGTAGAGAGTAAAGACAAATTTTTAATCCTACTCAGTTCCTGAAAAGATTAATTTCCCCACTGATAACACTGAAGATACAGAGATATTTTTCATTTTTTTAAATTTTTTTCAAGTTGAGGTTGAAACAAAGTAATTAAATCTTCTTCCCTTTCAGCTTGCCTGTGTCCTCCTCACCAGTTAAACAAAAGAAATGCCCTGAGCTCACTTCCCTCTCAGCCAAAGCAGCTGCTTTTTTGAACAGACTCCAGAAAGCTTGCCAGCTGAAGTTTATGAAGTCTAGTTAATTGCTTCAGCATATTGATTTCATGTTTGTATGTGGAAATGTATAATTGGAGACACCCCTAGCTGGTTAGTCCTACAATGGCTGGCACCACAGCACAGCCACGTGTGGAGGAAGAAGTGGAGTCCTCTAACACAGCAACTGCTCCTGTATCCAGAGCCACAAAACCCCCCAAATCTCCCAAAGCTCCAGCATCACTGCAAAGGCACATTACTAGGCATTGCTGATAATCATCAAGGTTTTAGAGAATGTTGCACCAAAAAGAAATTTTGCAGAATAATTTAGATGCAAACTTTTCCTGATTCTTCATTAAGGAACATTCTGTGCCCCCACAGTCCAGGAATGTAGCTCTCCCTGTGTGTGGGGAGGAGAGGAAACCTGTAAGCCAGAGGAGGATGGAGAAAACAGAAGCTCCCATCTGGCAGAAGAGGGCACACCTGCATGGCTAAACACATGCTGAAAAATATATGGTAATTATATCTGCCTCCCTGATGCATCAAATTCATTTTAAGTGGGGTGTAAACATGGGTTTGAGACATAAGACATAGGAAATAGCTATGGTGTATGGCATGCCTGATTTGGGGAAAAAATCCATGGAGAGAGCTGTACCCTGGTCATACTGAAGCACCATGGCCATGCTTGAATGTTCAGAGCTCAGGAAGGAGAGCAACATTCAAGGCACAAGCAAAGAGAGACACAAATTAATTCTTGACATTTCTTAATAATAAAAAAAAAAAACATCTTTCCCACCTCTCCCACAAGTACAAACTCAGAACCTGCTGGAGTCAAGCCCTGATATGTCAGCTACTGGAGGAAATTGAAGGGTGGATGAACACATTAAAGTAGAAAATAACACAAGCACTCACTATGAAAGATGTGTTTGGGTGCTCAGATGCTTAAGCAACCTTTCTTCTCCCAGCTCACCACAGAAAGTGCTAAAAAGGCTCTTTCCAGGATGAAGATTTGCAATGTCTGCAGCCTAGAGCTCAACATGCTGAACTTCAGAAGGATGAGGGACCCACTCTGCCCCACAGTCACGAGGCAAAACTGCTGGCTCTCACAGCTCTTTAATTAAAGAAATAAAAGGCAATATGGAGTATTTGGGGGGATGTTGGAAGCCATCCAAGTTGTAAAAGAGATAGGAAAAGCCATGAGATTTGTAGGAGACAAAATCATAAATCTTCCTCTATCCTTTGCAGAGCTCTAACATTAATGCTAAAAATAACTACAGCACCTGCAGGATCTCAGTGTTTGGCTTAATCAATTCTTACAGAGTTGTGGGGGGAAGTGGCAGAGGAACAAAGGGCAGGAGGATTTCAGGACCTGAGAGTATCAACAAGGACACAAGGACAAGGCATCCAGAGAACAAGTGTCCATTTGTTTCTGTCTGAGGCAGATGCTCCATAAGAGTTACAGCAGGGAAAGGAAGGGGAAAAAATTAGGCAGGCACAGAAGCACATTGAGAAATGGGTCAGGCTAGAGCAGAGCTGTCAGCTTTCCCCAGCCATAGCATTAAAGTTTAATTAGTCTGAGATCTCTTATTAAGGTCCATGAGCCAGGATAACCTATCTAGGAGCAGCATGTTTTCAGACACAACCTTCCTCCATGGCCTTTCTGCCTAGCTTTGGCTCGCAAATGCTGTACCACTTCCACACTTGATGCAAACTTCACCGAAGTATGAGAGTCAGCAGTTCCAAACAGCAGAACTCACCATTGTGCTCCACAGGAAAACAGATGCTGAGTGCTAGAGATGGGGAAGACCTATTGGGGTAACTTAGCTAGTCTCACTCTAGTCTCTAGGTTTATGCTATTATTTTATCCTGTTTAATTTAGAAGGCAGCTAAGCTTCTGGTGTCTTTCTGAAAGGAAATTACTGAGGCTTCAGACTTTTTTTGTAATGTGCAAACCCTTCTTGTTTTTCCTTACAGTCATGAAAATCTTGTACCAAATACTGTTATCTCAAGCCTACCAATATGCTTTATATGACAAATATGTTGGGGACTAGGAACCACCTCTCTTCTTTTAGAGTTGTTTACAAAATGATACTAGAGGATGGCTTTGACCTCCAGCTTCCTCTCTCCTGATGCATCAGGGGATGGTCCAAAGCCACATCATTTGAAACTTCCACTTTTGGATTTTGGTTATCAAATTAGGATTTACACTAGCTGTAACTATTGGTGGCTCTTGCTCCAATGTCAGATAGAGGATCCAGTACTCCAATGCTCTCCTATTTACAAAAAGGCCTTACAGAATGATTTGTCATATGTGCCTGTCCCGATCATGTTAGCACTAGCATATTTTCTGACATTGCATGAGGAGCTAACAGCTTTGAGTTCTCCGTGATCCTTCAGTGTGACCTTAACCACCTCCTGGTAGCATCACATCTTTCATGTGATGCTGTTCAAACCATTTTATAATGAAATTTAGTCATTAAGGTAAACATTGGGGTATAAGTTCATTAAGTATTTGTCTGCAGTTCAGAGAAAAATGAACAAACAAAACACAAAACAACAACAAATCCTCACAAACCCATTACATGTTCGCAGTCAGAAAATTGAGGGTGAAAACACAACTTACTACTAGGCACATTAGGAGGCTGCTTCCTGAGTTTTTTTGATTGGCAGGCTTAATTAGAGTTTAATGCAATGTTCAGATAGGCATTAACAATACACTGTGCTTAGATCAAGGAGAATGAAAGGCAGCAGCAAGCAAGCGAACACTCGAACAAGCAATCATTTCTGTAACTTCCTTTTGGGTCTGTGAACTTGAACTTTAGCCTTCCCACCATCTCCAGCCTGAACAGGTTCCACACAACAGGCTCTGTTCTGGCAGGATGGGGAGCAGAGGGCACAAGACAGCACTCATTTCAACTCTACAAAGCACAACAAAGATTCTCAGTAAACAATAGGAGGCAGCATTTTTTTCAGCTTATTTTATCAGCCAAGTTGCAGCAAAACTATGAATACATTAGCCTGCCCCTGTGGGACTGCTTTTGTTCAGTCAAAAGGACCAAGAAAGAATGGGAAAAAATGAAAGAAAGCATGAATTGGAGAAGAAAAAAAAAAAGGGAAGAAAGAATAGCTGCCAAGTGAACTGGGAAACCTTCTAGAAAGAAAATTAAATGTAATTGCATAGGCAATTCATTTTTCTCATGGCTTTTTTGCATCCTTGTTAATGAAGCTGGGCTACAAGAGATGCTCCTGGATGCTCCACTGCCACCAACAAAGTCAGTGGCTCAGGAGTTTGTGGGGGGCACTCATTCCTTGCATGCACAGGTGTTAAATTTGCTTTTCTAGGGTGCACATTGAGTGTCTGATAAATTAATACTCTGAATATCTATTTTGATTTATTTATAAATGGGAATGTAGAGATATTTTAAAAGTACTAATTAGGGAAGCAATCAAGGATTCATACTTCAGGAGAGAAAATGTGAAGTGTGAGGCACTTTAGGAATACCTGAAATATTTGCTTAATTTGCTTCAACAACTCCCTGCAAAAAATTGGTGCTCTTATTTTAGAGGCAGCAGCTTACTGGCAAATGAAAGAGTTGAGTCAAAGTCTAATGGAGCTGTTTTCCAGGAGCAATTTCTGATTTCATCTACAGCATTTAACAGAACAGAATCCTATTCTGTCCTGACACCTTGCTAGAGGGAGGCTTAGATAACTAAACCTTGATTCAAATGCTGACTTCCAAAATGTCAATCCTCAACTCCCATCTAATCCTAAAGACATTTTAGCACCTACCAACACAATACTCTAAGTATTCTTTTTCCCTCAATACTCTAAGTATTCTTTTTCCCTCCTCTAGCAAGGAAACTGCCTAAGTCTCAGAGACCCAGCAGCCTGGCAGCAGCCTTGCACATTGTTTCCATCTAATTCATCCACTGAATCATTCTTTTGCCTTTGCCACAGGCAGGCCACATGTAAAACAAATTTAAATAATGCTTTCATGATGGCCTTTCTTGCATAGCTGACACCCTTCTAACAAGGGGCAGGCTCAGTGATGCTGTCTGACAGACCTGAATCCAGGTCCTCTCAAGAGAAGTGATCCAGTGCTTGGTCTGCTGGCCCTTCTGGGACAGGACTCAATATCTCACTATCTCCTCTTCTCTGCATAAATAATTAGTTGGAATACAAAAAAGGGTTCATTGCTGTATTTTCCAAGATGAAGCAGGTGTTCTCCTTGGCATGGAAGACAAAGGATAAAGCTTAAACTATATATGTCTCCTAAGCATCTGTCGACCTCATGGATCCACATTCTGGGCTTCCTAAATCATCCTCTCAGGCAGTAACTGTTCTCACACATAGCTTGGGAAGCATAGGCCCTAAATCAGATGAGCATTTGGTATTACAGTAGCTGCCTAATGACTCCAAAGCTGGGAGATGTGACACTTGAGCTAAGGCTCCTTGCTAAATCTAGCCCTTCCTAGATACCATTCTTGACAAACTCCCTCTTGCTCACACATTGAAGAACAGGAAAAATGCTGGAGGTCCTCTTTGTGTTTCTGCCCATCAATCCAGACCACATATTAACAAGACTACTGGATTTTTACATAAAGATGCTGCTGTTTGCTTTATCCTTCCACGATGTGTCACCATGAAAAAGAAACTGCTACCCCAAACAGGAATTCTCTGCTAGTGAGGCACTGGGGTTCTTGCCTCCACTCCCAATGGAAACAAAGAAATGGTGTAGATGCCATGGCTACCCATGGTTTCAACCTTCCAGGGGTTTGTCACAGCACAGTTGACAGGAATCAGTGCTGGTACAGAAGTTTTCCAAAGTGAGTGTGAGGCAAAGACCAGACTAAATTAACTGTACCACAGGAGACAATGAGAGGGGGAAAGGAGATCATCCCCCACTGTCACTGATGGCTTCCAACAACAGAACCAACAATCTGGGGTTTTTTGGATGCACCTTGTTTGACACTAACAGAATTCCTTCTGATGCAGGTGAATGCCCCCTTGTCATACAACCAATTACCATTACCTCAAGACTTTTTGTCTTCAAGGTACTCATCCCACTTCTGAAGAGTCCTTCTAAACTTCATTTACCAGACAGTCACAAAACAAAATAAAATCCCATTTCACATGTATTTGGGGTTTGGTGCATGGAAATGAATGAACTTCCCCTGATCCTCACCCACCTTTCTCACCCTGTCAGGACATTTCTGGAGTGCAATCACTACACTTGCTAGGAACTGCATCCTCCACTTTGGACAGCACAATTATCTCTTGAGCAACCAGCTTGTGACATAATAAGAATAAAGAGCTGCAAGAGATAAAAATCAAAAGCCACAATGTTTTCACACAGGTGCCCCAAGTTGCTAAGCAAAGGAAACCATAAACTTCTAACAGATGCTATGCTGGCAGAATTGCTTCCCAATAGATACTCGTTTTTCCAAGCACCATTGGTGTCAAGTATCCTGAGGGAATTGCAATACTCAAGATAGAAAACAGAATTATTTAAATGAGCCAAGAAGAATCCCAATAGTCACTAACATCCCCATGAAGTGACTGATAGAGGGAGAAAACATGAACACTTTTCTCTTTCTCAAGAGACACTGCAGACACTGAACATGAAGTCAGGGAGATTTATGTACAAGTTCCACCTGACTCCAGCTTCAGCTGTGACCTTGCTCCACTTTGGCAGCTCCACAGCTCTGACCACTGATCAGTGGGAGGCATCCTCTGCACCCTTGGTTTCCCTTGCTGTAAGGCTCTTCTGCAGGATGATATACTGTCCCAACTGATTTGCATTACTGTCCTCTTTAAAGGAAGCATTCATAAACTAATAAGTGGGCACAAGGACAACATTCAGGGGCACTTCTTTGCTAGGATAGGAGGTGAGTCCTTTAGGCTTACACACACACACACACATTGCAGATATTGTGATCTATCCCAGTGCTAAAACACGTTGGCCATTAAAGCCTTTCCAGCACAGACAAATCCATCATATTTGGGGTCCACCTGACCAACCCTCACTCCACTCAGCAGGAAGCTACCAACACATAGATGTGGATGCTGTCCTGCAGAGTGCTTCTCACTCATAACAATTTTACCTGAGTGGCCTCAGCCACAGCCCATCTCACACAGATGGTGCAGTCAGGCAGCAGCTGCCTGGGAAGGTGTCAGAGGACACATGATGAACACCAGCTTGCAAACTCATTTCAAGAAAAATGGTACTCTAAGGAAATTAAAGCTTTAGCTAGCAACTATTTATCTTGTCAGTAATGGCGACGGGTGGATAATGCTTAAATTTCGGTAAATATAAATCAGTAACACTCAATTAATTTAACCTGAGTACATTATAAGAGTCAGCATGGATCAAAGGCAGATTATGAACAACTTCCAGGGGGCATGCAGTGGCAGAAAGGACTGTCAGTAATCTTACTGCAACACCAAGCCAGCCAGAGGTCACTTTGCTCCAAACCAGACTCCAGAAAAGACTTAAGAAGGTGAGGCTGTCTCAAAGGCTCTAGCATTCTTCTAGTAGCATCTTGAACCAAAGCACAGAATATAACAAGGGATCCTTGCCTCCTCCAAAAAAACCCAACTCAGCTAGCCAGGTTTCTCCCTGATTTTCTGGAGTTCTTGGTTTGCTTAATGTCTAAATGTAGACATGGACAAAAAAAACACCCACAGCTACATAGAAATCTTGCTTGAATGAACAGGTCTGTGATGTGACACCTCCTTTAGAAATAAAGAAAAGTTGTGATCTTCAGGAGTAACCTGAAGCACTAAAGAAAGATCTTCAGGAATAACCTGAAGCATTAGATGAAGACCTCATGTTACATTTCTTCAATTCCCTTAGACAGCAGCCCTCATTTCTCAGAAAAAGTTAAATATGCCTAATTTCCACTAGAGTCACAATGGACCCTGGGCACAAAACAGGAGCCTGTTCTTATAAAACCTGAAGACTGAAATCCCAATTTTACATACAAAATATGTTAAGTAATACCAGCATGGTTTTGCACCATGATTTAATCTAGCAGTTGGAAAAAAGCTTTCACCATTAGCCTTTTTGAAAACCCTGCTAGCTGAGGCAGCACTTATGGTATATGCACTACCCATAGCAATCATCACATGGCAGCAGCCACCCGCTATGGTTGGAAGCAACTTGAAGGCCTGAGGATTGATATTTTGCTAACAGCCCACCCTGAACCACTCCATTCCCCTCCCTCACTAGCACTGGATTGAGGAGGAACTTCCCAAAGCATCCAGCAGTGAAGGAACATGGGAGAACACAGGGAGTGCTAGCTTCTTCCACTGACTCTTCTGTCTGTTAATGAATATGACTGAGAAATGAACTTCCAATCCCTGGAGCTTCATCCAAGTGTCCTCCCTGCCCATGTCTAGTTATTGCTTTAAAAGCCTGCCACTGCTTTGCCCTTTCATTTGACTTCCAGGAAAGCAGCCATCAAGCTACTTCTTGGGAGACATTACAAAGAGACCTACCAGGTTTATGATGGTGCCCTGTGCCAGCAGGTTCCTGGAACAGTCCTTAAGCTGCCATGACTTAACCTGCCAGTCCTTAACCTGACTGCGCAGGCCTGCAGGCTCTGCCGCTCCTGGAGTGACATGGCAGCAGCCTGGTGGTGCTCAGGAGAGGCTGGCTGGGTGGCACAGACCTCCAGGAAATCCCTTTTGATGGTTATCAAGAGCCAGGTGCAAAGATGCTATGCCAGGAGCTCCCAGCTGTCCCCCTCACGGGAAGCACCCACTGCCGTCAGCAGTGACATCTTCCCTCCCTCACAGGCCGCAGCGCTGCCTCACACCCGCCTCGCTCAGGGCCTCAGGGGCCACCGCGACCCCCACACCTGTGGCACGGGGCCAGGGTGGGATCCAGGCCTTACACCGGGACTGCTGCCTGCCAGGATTGGTGGGCAGAGTTTGTGAAGAGTCCATGGCCCAGCAGAGCCTGACACCCCCAAAAATTGCACCCCAAACAGGCGGCGTTCTGCAATGCACACTCTGACACCCAGTTGCGCCCACACAGCAACTCCTCAGGGACAGTGAACCTGCTCTGCATCACCAGGGACTTGCTGAGGCTTCAGAACAAGCAATTATCGTTAATTTTGTTGTTAATTATCACTGCAATTGGCATGGCTCTTCTCAGTGATGTCTGGCCTGAGCATCAGGCAATGTAGCAACATGCTTTGTTAAATCCTTTATTATTTTTGTAGGGCAAGTTCTTCCTGCAGCACCGCTACCCGGGCTGCTTCAGTTTGCTTCTTACTGCTGATCATTGTGTCCTCTAATTTTGTTCTTGCACGTCAGGGAATGAGGATGGTGCATTCTCCCATGGCAAAATCCATCAAGGAACACTCCTGGAAAAAAACAGTCTTTAGCAGTGCCCTTTTTTTATTGCACTAAATGAAGGCTACACTGATGCTGTTAGCTGTGCCACAGCTTTTTTGTGGAGTTGCTTGTTTCACGACAGCTGAGCTCAGGCATTTTATTCAGCAAGATCCTTGGGCAGAGCTGAAACAGCAGTGTCTGCCATGTGTTTCATCTTACACAGGTGAACGTGGCCAGAGCTCACTCCCACACCGGCCACAGCAGCCAGAGCCAACCTCACAGCCAACATTCTGACAAAGGAGATGTAGAGGCAACTTCCTGCTCCTGTGAGGGGAGAGCTCAGGAATTGTGCTGTGCCTCCAGCAGGGGATGTGAGTGCAGGTGACTGCAAATGACAATGCTAAAGTGTTTGAAGTGATTTGTAGAGATGGAGGCAGCCCTGAGCTGTCTGCAGTGCAAAGAACAATAGCTGCACTTTCCTGGGAGTGGGCTTTGGATTTGAATCCAGAACTGCAGTGGTGCAAACCTTACGCTTGTAAGCTTTTATCAGCTTGGTTTCATACGAAATTACATTTCCAATCAAAATGCCAGCCAGACCCCAATTTTATCCATGTCCCTGGAGATAGGTGTCCCATGGAGAGATGGCTGTGGGACATTTGGGGACGTGAGCGTTGTCCTCTGTTCCTCTCTATTTTGTAATGTAATGGACTACTGCATCTCCTTGGCACAGTCCTTAGGGGCTTTAGAAATTAGGCTTGTCAAGAAAGAAGTTGAAGGCCCTAGAGACCTGTCTGATGAAGAACAAACGAGTTTTTATGTGCTCTAAACCCTCCCACCCAATTTCTCTGCCGCTGCCAGGCAGTCCACCCCTTTCAGCACACATTAGCAAACATCACAAGCCTATTGGAAAAAGTGCTGGAAATGAAAAATGAAATGTACTCTATTTAGTCTTCAATTAAGGAAGAAGAGTTTACTCCATCTCTCTAGGGCAACAAAAAACTGGAGCAGAGTGTTAGGTTCATTGAACATTAATGATCTTTTTCTATTATGCTAAATTATTGTTTCCTTAGCCAGTGATCAAATACAATAGCTTTATTAAAGCCCTTTTCAGTTAGAAAAAAGAAAGTGCCTTTCTGCAGCAGAGGGTCTTATGAATGACAAAGGAGCAAGGGCTCTACAACGGAGTGATTGTTGGAAACAAGGGAAACAATGGTCCCAGCTGCTCCTGCAGATGCCCTCACCTTCCTCTGCCCCACTACCAGAGACATCGAGCTGCCTGAATGAGAGGCTAATTTCAGCTTGGTGCTCACCTCTGGCCTCCTCTACTCTGAACCAGACACTGCTGAGCAGGGCTCTGGTGGTGCTCTGCCCATGAGTACTCAGAGCTTGCCCAGCAATAAAAAATATAAACCCTCCTGGAAAAACACTTAACACATGACCCAGGCTGGATGAAAGCATGTGCTTATGGCAACGAAGAACAAGTGCAAGCTGTAATAATGCATTCTTGTGGGGAAAAAAATTAATCTAATGAGTCAATTTTGGTGCAAGTCTGTGGAAGCAACGCTACATTTTTTAGACAAAATTAAATACAACAATTTTAGAGGAGTTCTGTGGAGGCCACAGCCCAATGTAATTACAATTGAAAACTGATGTTCTGTTAAGTATGCTGTTCCTGAAAGGAAAGGGTACGAAGCCATGGCATAAACAATAGATATAAAAAAATAAGGTTGAAATTAAGTTAGGGAAACATTGTAAACTGCTTTTGAAATGTATTTATTTATACCACAGCCCAACTGTGTCCCTCTCTGGCATGATAACACTCTTGTGAGATGATTGCTTCTTACATTGGCTAACATTACTCCATGTACTGTGCATGAAATCCAGGTGCTTGCTCTCATCTGCTGCAAGAGAAAGACGCAGCAGCAGAAGTGTTGTCTGCAGAAGTCCCTGAACTGTGAGTGGGAGTGTGTTCCACTCTCCCTGCCCCCCCAGCTTGCCCTAGCTGGATGGGCAGCTTGACCCTGCTGGGTTATTCCGCAGTGGGGATCCTCCAGCAGCACTCGCAGACATTCCCCTTCACAGCGCTCTCCCACAGCATTCAAACACCGTTGCTGCACCATCTGTGGCACGCACAACAGATTTCTTATCTGGGATACAGCTCAAATCTGAGTGGGTCTGGGGGGGAAATAGGAATGAACCATGTCCCTGGCATTGTGGGAATGCAAGGAGGAGGGGAACGAGTGCAGGCAGAGGAATGCTGCCAAGCACACGGCGAACAAGTCCAGCAGCTTCCCCAGGGGGCATAAGAGTTGCTTTATTTCACCAGGACACTTTTGAGCTATGGGAACTTCAATTTTAAAGTCATTTCTTCCTGCCCCAATCTGTCTTTGTCTGGGAATCCATGCCATAGTGCCCTCTGATGTTAAATATTCTGCTTGAAATCTACCTGGTAAAGGGGAGGATCAATAGGCTCTCAGTTTTGCATCCATGGCAACACATACTTTACATATCATTTTATCCTGAACAAAGGAAAATTAAAGACTTGGGGTTTTAGGGAAGGAGGGGAGGGAAGGGAACAGGCTTTGCCCCCAGGTGCAAACCTGTCATATTGAATTCTTAATGAAGTGAACTTAAGAAAAGTGTTGATAGAGCAAAACTTGAGGCTCTGTGAGGAGAATATGAATGCCAGATTTATTTCAGCAGACAGTACTCACAGTCTAATGCAAACTAACAGATTCATCAGCAGCTCTCAACAGACAAACATTCAAACAAGTCAGTCTCAAAAAGTAATTATAGGAAAAAAACACCCAATACCTCACTCAAAAAAACCCCACCAAAAAAAAACCCCAAAACCCAAAAAAAACCCCAACCATAAACAAACACACAAAAAAATCACAACAAAATGACAACAACATAAAACCTTCCAAGCATTATCAAACATTTATATTTCGGTCTAATAATATTCTAAATATGATTCTCATCTGACTTCTACTGGTAGAAAGCTAGAAAATCAGTTTTCAAGCTGCAGTGGTTTAATACAAAAGAAGGTCCTTCCTGTGTTCCCGAATGCTCAAAATTTTTGCTAATACTAGGTCATATTTGTGATAAAATTGTATTTGGTACATGATGATATACAGAAGGCTCACCTATGTTTAGTGATTTAATTTCATTCCTTTGTCTTAATAAAGGTTTTGGTCTTCTTTTTCAAACCCAGTTATTTTGAAGTGATTGAATCAGGTCGTCAACAACATAAAATTGCCTGATTTTCTTCTGCTTTCTCCCTAGGGTTTTATTTATACAAATAGAGTATGAGTAAAATGCATTAAACTATACTTTTCTTGTAAGGTTTAATTTTACAGTCATTAGGATCTATACAAAGTGCAAATTCCTACACCAACAGCAAGGCAGTGGAAAAACCATTTCCTAGTTGAATATCTATCCACATCCACATGAAAAAATGGCACTGAAATACCAAATCTGTTCAAGTCATTACCATGCCCCTGTAAGTGAACATTTCTGTGCTAATATATAGCATTGCACTGACTCCTTCAGTCACAAATTTTCAAATTTCAGCTTTAAAACTCTGTTCTTCCAGGAACAGCTAATAATCAGCTGTGCTGTTGGGCTGTGTGTGCCCCTGCTGAGGTAAAGGAAACCTGGTCAGGCCAGTGACAAGCAGGAGTGGACACCACCCTCTACAAGAAGCCCAGAGACAACTCCAGAGAGATGAGAGCATCACACTGGACTAATCCCTGTGCAAGCTCCCACCTGCACATTTCAAGCCTTCCTGGGTCAACATTCCTGGGTCAACAGTACAAAGAGAGGAAAAGCTTCACCTGAACAGCTTCACCAGCACAGAGCTTCTTCTTGGTCTCCTGTTAATACAATATCCAAAGATGCTCAGTCTGATTGCTAGCTAAGGCAGGCACAAAGAGCACCAGTCTTCTCATAAAATTTGTGCAGTTAATACAGCACTGCTGGGTAAAACCTCATGGATTTTATAGCATACTTTAATGCTGTGTATTAAGCCATCTTTCTGTGGTCAGGATCCCAGAAGCCAAGAGATGTAGGTATGTGAGACATTGATGCCACATTTGTGCTCATTATGAACAGAAAGATCTGGTCTAAATATGGGAGGGAAGAGCAATAATTCATCTGGATACTGAGCAGTACTTGAAGTTGGGTTATTCCATCGAATTCATATCACTGCCCTTCAAGGCATGTGTCACACAAGGACTCTGGGAGAAATATGAGACAAAGACATCACAGTTTTCTTTTACTTGCAGTTATGCAAGGATAAAGCTTGTATCTATAATCCCTCTTTTTTACCCTGAGACCCGTCTGGCATTCTTGGGAAACAAGGGGAGCTCCTCAATGTGGCTGTGCTGCTCTGTCAAGGGCAGGGGTGCAGGGGCAGCCAAGCAGCAGGAGTGAACTTTCTGCTGGCTCCTGGCAGCAGCACAGGCAGCCTGAGCTGCCAGCTGCCAGCTCTGGGGAAGTGGGTCCCCAGAGGGGCCCCAAACAAGGGCCCCTCCTGCCCGTGGCAGATGGTGAAGGCTCCTGCCAGCCAGCAGCATCGAGAGCACCACTGAAGTGAGAGAGTGCTGCTGCCTGCACAGCATGGCTGGTAGAAAAAACCCTGTGTCCAAGTCTTGGCCACATGGGTGCAAGGTTTGCCTTTGCTCACTTCCACTTTCAGTGCTGGAGCTCACCCATCACTGGCCTTGTGTTCCTGCTAAGTTGGGTGCTCTGGCTCTGTGCCATGAAACATCCTCTCATGGTTTCTTCATACCTGTTTTTCTCTCTGTAACATGAGAGCAGTAAGACACATGCCACAAGAGCACTGTGATGCCTAACTCATCCTCATAAAATGCTTTGAATCCATCATGAAATGTTCTGCAAAAGTTCAAAGCATATCATCAATATTAGCACCAAATTTATTGTCTCTGAATGGTTCATGTCATTATCATTAAGCATGAATATTATTCTTTATTATGAATCCATGCTATATCTTTGAGACTTAGCACTTGTTCAGAGATGTTGGAAATGCTTTTCTTGTATATGCTCTTTCCCAACAATTTCAGAAAGATGTATGCACACCTGAAATGTTAGAAGTCAAAATTCTGTAATTTCTAATGCATAAAAGACTCCATCTGGCACACCTATATTTTTCAGCTATTATGCAAACTGAGAACTGAAATATTAACAAGTTTTCTGAGTAATTCATATCAGGCAGGATAATTTTTAAAGTTTTTCAGTGAGTATACTTTTCTTTCTGAGAAAAAAATTCTCTTGATGACTCTGAACATACTGATAGTTGCTGGAATTGAAATAAATGGATGGGTATCATTAAAATGACAGCAGATTGAAAAATTACAATGAGAAAAACACTTATTTGCATTTCAACATAAAAGAGCATGTCATGTGTTTCTTACCACCCTAGCTGGTGTTTCTGGGGCACCATGTGTGTGGGTAGGTCCTCTTAATGCAGAGGAGCAAAGAGGAGGGAGCATGACCCTGGGGCGAGCAGACTTGCGTAACATGTACCAGCATGTGTGAACATCAGAGACGTCTGAGAACTTGAAGCAAAGTGTGGACAGCAGCAAAAATTACCTGGATGGTAAAGAAAAGGAGTTGAGCACTTTGAACAAAGTGAGGAGTCAATACACTCTAGTTCTCTTTCCAGGTAATACGGATTTAAGCATTTTCAATGCCATCAGAACAGATGAGTTGACTGGAGCCTGTTCCTCCCTGCTGGCTGGACTCTGCTGAGCCTCTTACAGAAGCAGCCATCCCACCTCTATGTTTTGGCTGAGTCCCTATTCCAGCATTTCCACTGGCAAACTTCAGCTGAGCTGCTCACAGCTGCAGCCTTCACTTGCAGGATGTCTCCCTTCTTCCTGATGGATCCTTCTACTTTTGCTTCCCACCTCTGAGGTCAAACTATGTCTCAAGAGCAGCTGCTGAAGTGCTGAAAATGATCCTGGCAGGGAAAAGCACCATGTCTGGAGCAAGAAGATACATTGCATCAGCAAATTTACAGCAACAACTTTTTTTTTTTGCCATTTGGTACCTGCTAGAGATCATGTGTCAGGTTCTCTCTTGTGTAGGAAGAGAGCTGTGTCTGTCCCAGTTCCTGGCCCCCAGCACAGCTGATGATGTGGCCAGACAGAGCACAGAGCTGTGGCATGGTGCTGTGGCAGACGGGGTGACTGCTCCTGGAGGATCCCAGCTCCACCCTCTGCGCCAGCTGCCACTCTGCTGACACAGAATTACACTGGGGTTAGCACAGACCTTGCAGCTTCATGGGCTGCCTGATTTGATCCTGCCTGAATTTGCTTTGGCTTGCTCTGTGACTCAAATCTATTTTCAGCTAAAGAGAGGGGAGGTGGAGGAAGAGAGGGAGATGGTTGTTTGGGGGTGATCCTAAGGGTTTTCTTCTCCCAGTGCAAAACAGAACCTCTCTAACACCTGAATTCACTAGTGTCACAATTCACATCAATTTCTGACACTGCATATACAACAGGGATCTACATACTAACCCAAACTGTCCATACACTCACAAAGCATCAGTATATCACCCATGAAGCAACCAAGCCTTAGATCCATACTTCAGTAAGTAGCCTACCTGTCCTATGCCTCTTTGATCAGAGACAACCTTCCTGATGTCACCAAAAGCACTGCAAAACCAGACGGAATTGCTGTGCTGTTTAACTGGAAATAGATGTTGTCACATGAAGCAGTTGTCTCCTCTGCCTTCAGCATAAAGGAGCTAAACCTGACAGTCTGAAAGCAGGGAAAAATTGTAGCCTGTTTGTTCAGATTCATGAGGAAAAAATCTTAAATATTCTCTTTTATAAAATACATGATTAATTTTAATTATTTGTATCAGTATGGCTTCATTTCAAGGAATACCAATTGTAGTTACTGCACCACCCTGATTGTGTTGGAGAGGTTTAGGAAATGAAACTGCCTGGAGCCTCATTATTGACAAAAACTGTTTTGTATTGACAAAACCTCATTTATGTATCTCGACTGGGAGGAGCAACATACTAGTAAAAGCATTATCTGGACTATTCACTGATAAGTGAATTACATTTCTAATTTAGTTTTAATCACCTGAAGCACTAATAGAAACCTAAGGAGGGGTACTTATTTATTTTGTGTTTTTAAAGAAGAATGTCTCCTTCCCTGGACACATTCAAAAGCTGTCTGGACACAATCCTGAATAACATGCTCCAGGGGACCCTGCTTGAGCAAGTGGGTTGGACTAGATGGCCTCCAGTGGTCCCTTCCTACCTTATCCATTGTGATTCTGGGATTACAGAAAAACAGAAGGCAACCCAGGAGCATCCATTTAACTATACCAGCTCCAACCACTCATCTTCATTGTTTTTATGAGCTAGAAGATGATGGCTTTAATTTTGGCACAACCTAGGGGAGGTCTCAAAACTTCCTGTCATCCTGACTCTCACAGCCGGCTCTGGTTAGCTGGGATCCAGCAATCTGCTGGGTTAGTCAGCAAAGAAAGGAGCAAGAGGCTCCACTGTCAGTTCCCCTTGTCGTTTCTAAAAACATATTTTAAATAACACATTGTGGATATACTCATGACCAGGTTTTGCATCCAAACTGCAGGGAAATTCATGTTCTTATGCCTGCAGGGCTGTAAATCAGAAAATGCTTTAGTGTGTTACTTGCATTTAACAAATCACAAACAGAGGGTTTAATTTTGATCTCTGGTTGCTATTAAACCAGGAATAACTCCACTGTGCAGCTGTCTTGCGGGGTAGCTGGTGTGAAAGAAAATAATACCATTAATATCCTTCAGATCCTTGCACCCAGGTTCATCCATAATCTGCCACCTTACTTTGAACTGCACTGTTAAAAAATAAAAATTAACTCTTTTACTGATAAGCAAATCCTGCATGTTTTCAAAAAAACAAAGGAAGCAATTACCTCCCCTTAGCTTGAATACAGTAAAGGACATTGAAAACTTTAGGGGTGATAAAGGTGACCCAGCTAAACTAAAGCAAATTAACTCACTACAATCACTTAAATAAATAAATTCTGGAGCAGACTTCTAGCTTGCAAGAAATCATGTATGGCCAAAAAATATTCACAACAGCAGCTTGAAACCATAGTTTATTAATGCCCTTTACCCCACAGCAGGACACAAAAAGGAAACTGGCAAAACAGGGACATTAAATAATTATGACTTTTCTGACTGAAACATACATTATGCAGAAATACACCTCCCTTCTTTTGTGCTGAGGCTGGAGACACTGATAAAAAATGTGTTTCTTCCTTACCTCATTACTGGGGGGCATTACTGCATTGCTATCACTTGAGGTAAATGCCTGTCTGGCTTCACTGCAATGCATTTTTTAAAAATTCCACCATGAGGAGAGAAGGCTTTTGGCAGAAGGGGGAGTTTTTTAGGGAGGGGTAGGTGGTGGGAGGCAGGACATGGTGGATAATAACACTTAAAACAGTTCTTTTTTGTGTTCTGGGAGATACTATTCAGAACAAAGCCCTTCAGCTACATTTAGTCAAAACAGGAAAATCAACCTAAGCCATAGGCCATACAGACCAACAGTAATTTTAACTCCTGCACATACTTTTGGGGAACATAAGGAGCAGGCAGTGGCAGGAGCAAAGAGACCACTCTAGCCTCACTCACACAAAACCACACCAATCCCAAACCTCTTAATCCTCACCATCACACAGCTGCAGGTGTAAGATCTGAGGATGCCCCAAGGTTGACAGCAACCTCTAGTTCAAATAGTTTGGGTAAACATTAACTGTTACATACTTGGATATAAAGTTATATAATGGATTCTCTGGCATCAAAAGAGAGTTTTTGGGGAACTGCTAAAAACTCAGAATGGGTAAAGTACTTTATGAGTTTTGGCAAATAATATTAAATAAAATGCTGAAGGCAATAAAAATCATTGAGGATACATAATGTTACACAGGCTGAAATCTGCCAGATAACAAAATGATTTAAGGAGAGATTTTAAAAATGAGCCCATTCTTTCAAGATCACTAGTTGCCAGTGGTCTACACAGGGAAAAGGCAGGTCCTCCATACCGGGAATGCCAAAAATTTCCACACTTTTTTCTCCTTCTTCTGTGACACAGACTCTGTCAAAAAGGCCCATTTCAGAGGCTGTTGCAAAAAACCTGTCACAGAAGGTAGAGAAAGGGGCTGGGGCAGGGACACACTATCTCTGCAGCCATCCAATTTCATCTAAGGGTGTTTGCTGCTTGGTCCCACCATCTGGATGGAATTTGCCTGCTTTAAAGTGCCTCTACATCTTTTTTTTATTTTTAAAATTTCTTTTGCCTTTGAATACTCCTTATAAAACACATTCTGCTGGATTGAGACCAAAGACTGGCTTGACAGTGTGTCACATTAAAAAGCCCAAGTGACAGAGGCTGGAAAAGCATGGTTACATCCTAGCAGTGCAATTAAATTTCCCTGTCTAATTGTCCCTGTAACCAGCTTGCATTCTGTTTGCATTCCACCTGAAATCCCCTTACCTGTGATCCCTCCTTGGGATAGGAATTGGAAGGGTCTGGGTCTTCAGGATGTCTGCTCAATTTCCCCTGCATCAGCACTCACTGCATTTTGCAGTCAGTCTTCCCTTGTGTTTGTTTTCTTGCAGAAATGGAGCAAGTGCCACACACACAAACCCCACAACCCAAACCCTACAGCCAGTGGCTGAATAGCAGAATCATGCAAAACCAGACAATCCAATGCAAAACCATTTGCAAAGTCAGACCCTTTTCTTAGTCCTATTATTGTTCACCCTCCAATAATCCAGCCAGAGCTCTTTTCCTTGAGTACAGCACTGGTTTTCTTTCAGATGGAATCAGTCTCCTTTATCTGCACAGCTCCTTTCACACCTGGACACAGCAGCAGCCCTGACTGATGCAGGCTTGTGTGTGTCCTTCTTTCCCAGAAACTCATCCAGCCCCGGAGCAGGCAGTGGAAGCCACAGCACACGAGGGTGTTGAGGCATCACAGGTGTAACGCCTTGTTTCTGCCCCATACCCAAAGTACACTCAGATTAAACAGTCCCTGAGTATGGGACTGATAATGTTTGTTAAAACACTGGTTGATTCACAATAAAATACATGAACCACCCCATTGGGAAGTTAACTTCTGCTCAGATAAGCATGCATTGCTTCAGAAGGGAGAGCTCTATTAGGACCTAAGCCAGCCAGGTAAAAGGTTTTTAGGTCACTGAGAGTAGCAGGAGCTCTGTGGGTGCCCAGCAGGCACTGCTCACTGTGCAGCCCAGCCCCTTCTCCTGGGAGCTTTGCCACATTTAACCTAGGGAGCACAGCTCTGAAGGAGTGATTAAATTTCATGCTGTGGTTGCAAAGTAGGAATAACATGCAAAATGGGATTAAGTTTTAATATAATCTCCTATCTCACAGTCCTGGACCACCTAGTAATGTCAGTGAGATAATTCTAAGTTTATTATCATTAAAAAAGGCATCAAACTTCAAAGGAAAGCAAAAGAATACACTGGTGTCAAGAGCATACTGTACAACCAGTGAGTCAAAGTGTTACTAACTATATTTTCACTGTCTTCCACTGGCCCTGAGCTATTTCCCCAACCTCTGAATGGGCTGACACAGCCTCAGCAGGGCAGCAAAGTGTGGCACCAGAGGTCAACACAGCTCCATCCCAAGGGCAGCTGCTTTGTGTGAGAGGTAAGAGAACTCTGCAACTGGGAAGAGCTTCCCAAGCTGTGAAGGAAATTCTCAAAGAGAAATCTACACTGAAAATAAATCCATACTGGAAACTACTTCAGATGCAAGCAAAGAGAAGCAAAGGAGATTTATGTTGCAAACAACATTCCTGCTTTTTTCACCAAGTGGGAGCCCCACTGAATTCACAGGCTTTGCTGTTTAGTGCACTCTGGGGGTGCGGTAGCCAATTTTGATATCCTTTAGTTCTCAGAAACTGTGAACTCGGTCCTCCCTTCACTGTGCTAGAGAGTGTCCCCATGTGAACCCAAGCTGGGAATAGCAGCAACCACCTAACCCTACAAGCCTCCTCAGATGCCAATGCAAGAAAAAAATCAGGAGTTTTTTTGAACTTAACTGGGGAAACATACAGAAATACAGAACGAATGCAGTGCATTTAAATCCTCTCTAGCTACTTTTCCCCGTTTTGTTTTGGGGGTTTTACTGTTGTTTTGTTGTTGTTGTTGTTGTTGTTGTTGTTGTTTTGGGTTGGTTTGGTTTGGTTTGGTTTTTTTCCCCCTGAAGCTTGTGTTACCAGTTAAGCACCTAGGTCTCCTATCTACTTTACTTAGTTAAGCACCTCCTGTCTCACACTTTGGACAGACCCAGACCACATCTGGGCTGTGACCCTCACCCAGCCTCTTCAGGTCTGTGCAAGAGGCCACATTTGACCAAGGCACCACCTTTCAACACATACTTCATGGAAAGTCTGTGAAAAGCATCGGGAAGTGCATCCTTAAGTGGTCTGCTGAGTGAGGTCTAAAGCCCTACAGCCCCATTCTGACTCAGACTGTGCAGACAATTCCTTGAGCCTTAGGTAAAGTGCTGCTGAGCTGCTGGCAATGCATAGCCAGAACCTGCCGATCCTACTACTGACAACCTTCTACTCACAACTTTCAGGTCCTGAAGTCTTCCTGTTCTCAGCCTTCCTTGCCTGCCTGATTTCTCTGACTCAAAGGAAGCTCTGCTGGAAGTAAGCAGGGTTAGAGGAGTGCCACTGAAATTACATCAAGCTTTACAGAGTTTCATCCCTTGGTTCTGCAGGAGGATAGTCAAACGTAACACAGCACATACAGCTAAAATACGTGCAAAAAGTGCACATATTAGTGAGACCACTAATTCACAAAGCACTGTTTGCCTTAAAGAAATCACACAGAAAAGAGCAAGTTTGCCTTAATATAATGATAATTCAAAGCTTTTACAGAAGATGATCTGCACCAGAAGAATAAAATAGAGCAACAGAATGAAGTATCGTCATCCATCTGCGCTAGTTTTGTCCATCATTCTTGAATGAACACATTTCCCAGGGCATTTCTTCCCTAGCACAGTATCTCTAGTTTCACACCAACCTACAACTACACCATTTTTGAACATGTAACTTATATATAAACTTATATATAACTTGAGGTAGTCACCAGTCACCAAATAGGAAATGATGTTTCTTCTTGAAAGAGGTAATTAGCAAGGCTCTGGCTCTAAAGACATTGCAAACGAGATTTACTTCTCATTAGCCATCAAAGCCACAGTTGTGCCATAACTATAGAAGTACTTAAACAGAAATAAAACTTTAGATGCTTGTGGCACAACAGTTTGCTCTTCACAGTGGTTTAAAATGTATGCCAGCAGTTTATTATTTAAATATATTTTCATGAGGTGAATGCTACAGAAACTGCTGCATTCCAGTTACAAAGCAATGCTAAAGAAGAATTAACAATTACAGTTAAGTTGTGTATTATCATGTAAATGACAAGGGAATGTCACATGGGATTCTGTGCATTGTTCGTAGAGATAAATGCAGTGAACTATAAATACAAGTTCAATAGAGAGCCTTGACAGTTCAGCAGCTGAATGAAAGCTAGTCTTGCAGGCTGCTGGGACATTTTGAAATAAATACTCATACACAAAGATGCACTATCTAACATATCTAATTAATCAACCATTATTTTTGTTTGTAAAACTCTTGTCTTATTTAAAAACTACCCCAACCCCCCCAACAACACTAATGGCCAACAAAATTGTATTTATGTGAAGTTTAATCTAAATAATGAATATTAATAGACCAAAGACCTCCTGCAGGTCGGAATGCACATCCCTCCCTGAGTTCAAGGGAGGGTTAGTGCTCAGCACTGAAAACAGCACCTACTTGCACAGCAGCCACTGGGGCATGCTGCTGCCTTCATCAAGAGCTGCCTGTCCAGATGTAGAAGAGATTATGCTGCTGTTTGTTTATACCAGGATATATACTGGCATTAGGGGTCTAAAAAGGATTAGTTTATCCTTTGTCCATATTCTGGCATTATTTCAAGCCATACAATGGCCTCTTCTATGAAGACTGGTATATTTAAAAAAAGCAAGAGATGCCAATATTTTATTTTGTATGTCCACTGCTACTACTTCGCCCTAGAACAGAACTTCTGTAGGGAAACCCCCCCCCCCCCCAACTACTTCAGCATGATTAAAAAGCTTTCTTGTTCTTCAGTTCTGCCTCAATCTCTTCATTGCAAAGATAACCAAAATGGGAAGACAGTATGAACACCACTGAAAGCAACTGCCATCCCGGGACAAGCCTCTGGAGCAGGAACAGCTGACATGACCTGCCAGGTTGGTATCCAGTCCTAGCACCCAAAAAGGCTGACAGCTAGCCCTCACCAGCTCGGTCAGCTTGCTGAAGCTAACTGCTTCAGTTATCTCGGGGTTAGCCCAGGCAGTCCATTTTAGGCTTTGAAAACCAGATAAATGTCTATTCAGCTGAAGCACGCACTCTACTTTAGCCGCTCCAAGAGCTTTTCCCCTTTCAGGGACACCTAGGAATGAGAGTAGTGTTTGAAAGCTTAACTCTACCACTCCTTGCCTCAGAGGAATGAGTAAAAGTTCATTCTGTTCAGTGGAGTGACAAGCTGTGAAGTGGTGACCTCCATCACCCAGCAGGAAAGACCGAGGAGATGCATGCTTCCCTGTCAAAGCTCAGGCAAACATCCAGGCCACAGAAGGCAAAACATTAACACACTTTACTGAAATATCAGTTTCTTTAGTATGTTACAGAAAAGTTTATGAACATATACAATGTACATAAAAGGCAGACTTTGTAAAATAAAAAGGCCTTCTATAAAAAAAATATTAAAAAGTGAAAGTAAAGTGCATGAAACAGTTTTTCCTCCACTTTAACTATTGTGTCAAAGTCTTAGCACATAACAACATTTTTTAAAAATGGGAGATCTTCTTGTGCCACCCATTAGTCAGTTACTTTACTGGTGAGATTAAATTATGATGATTACAAGCAAACCCTTAAAAATCAGAGCAGTTTAACCCAATGAATCCACAAAAAACCTAAGAATATGGGCTTCCTATACGCTTCTCATCAACAAGATTTAACAATCAGTGGAAAGGTTCACTCTCGTTAAAGAAAACTGGTAGGAAACAAGTTTCATAAATAGGGCAGTTTTGCTAGTTAGGGGCTCCCCTATTGTGCAATCAGTTCTTGGTCTATGAACATCAACATTCATACTTAAATATGCCGTTGCAAAAGGAATAATATATAAAAAAAATTTCTGCCTGCCTTCGTTGGAAGGAAACAAGTTACTCGACCCCAATCCAGACAAAAGACGACTGCTTTCCTATGGGGTCTCTTATGAGGGCGAGTGCACGAAGAGAGTTAAGGAACTGAAGATGCTGAACCCTCTCATTTTTCCAACTCTGGGGGCAGCGATTGCGTTCTGCATCTCCAGAGTTCTTGAGAAAGCGAATCAATCGCTCCTCTCGACAGCCCCGGCAGGCAGGTAGCCCATTACTTCCCCCGTCCCCGGCAGTCGCAGCGACTGCGGGGGCAGCGACTGCGGGGCAGCGACTGGGTCAGCTCCGGCCCGCGGCCGCTGCCGGGCCAAGTCAGCCTCGCTGCCCGGGAGCGGAGGAGAGCCGGAGCGCTGCGGCCCCGGGGCGCTCAGAGCACGGCGGCCTGGGCGCGGCAGTGGGCGATGTGGCGGTGCACGAAGTCGACGCGGGCCTGCAGGAGCTCGGCCTGGCGCTCGGAGAGGAAGCCGAGGCGCGCCCAGAGCGGCTCCCGCGCCCGGTACCGGCGGCGCAGCTCGGCGGCGGCGCTGCGGCGGCGGTGCAGCTCGGCCACGCGGCGGGCCGTGCCCTCGCGGAACACGCACACGGAGCGCAGCAGCGGCTCGTTGTAGGGGTCCCACATGGAGAGGAGGCGGTAGCCGTGCACCAGCCCCGCCTCGTTGTCCAGGAAGACGAGCCCGCCGTCGGGGGCGCGGAGCAGGTTGCTGGTGGCGCGGCGCATCACCCGCGGGTCCCACTGCAGGCTGAAGAGGTTGCTGACCAGGCGGTCGAAGTTGGCCGTCAGGTAGTCGAAGAGGATCAGATCGCTCCACTGCACTAGCTCCACCAGCTGCGACGGCGACAGCCCGACCAGCTCCCCCGCCGACAGCGGCTGCAGCCGCCGGCCGGCGCCCGCCTCGGCGCCCCAGGGCGCGGGAGCCACCACGGCGGTGAGATTGTCCACCCAGCGGGTCAGGCTGACCACGGCGCCCTCGGCCCAGTGCGAGCCGCGCAGCTCCTCGCGCACCGGCTCCCACTGCCGCCCGCGGGCTTCCACCAGGGCGAGGACCATGGGCGGCAGCCGCTCCTGCATGCCCAGCACCCCGGCCAGGTGATACGAGAGCGCCTCGCCCTGGATCTGCTCCGGGTTGATGCCGTAGCGGACGCAGGCGCGGCTCCCGTCCGACAGCCGCGCCAGCCGGTTGGAGCTGCGCCCGCAGCCGCCCCGCTCCAGCGAGGCCACGCGGGCTGCGCGGGCGGCCGCCAGCCACGCCGCCGCCTCCTCCGCCGCGAAGCCCGGCGGCACCTGCTCCTCCAGCTCACGGCTCCAGAAGATGCCCCGCTCCACCGGAGAGGCGGTGTCGGCCGGCGGCTGCGAGTCGGTCACAGCGAGCCGCTCCTCACCGTCCCGCTCCTCCCGGTCCGTCGCCGCCGCCGGCACCGCCAGCAGCGTCCGAAAAGTTTTCTGCCCGCCGCCGCCGGACTCGCCCCGCACCGGCGGGGAGCGCCCCCAGCCCCATCGCCCCGGGGACTGCCCGGCGGGCGGCCGCGGCTCCGGCAGCGCCGCCGCCTCCCGCCGCAGTAGCACCGTCCAGAGCCCCGGCAGGGCGCCCAGCAGCAGCAGCCCCAGCACGGGCAGGGGGCCCGGCGCGGCCCGCCTCGCCCGCTTCATCCTCACGGCGCTTCACGCCGCTACCGCGGGACGCGGCGGCGGTGCAGCCCCGCCGCTCGGCCGCTCAGCGCAGCTCTGGCGCATGGCCGCGGGCCGGATCTGCCGCCCGGGCAGCGGCGACGGGAGCAGGCGAGCCCCGGCAGCTGCCCCACGCCGTGTGCGCCCAGCTCCGCCGGCGGCCGGGAGACACGGGCACCGCACCACGTGGGGGAGCCGGGGGGGCGCGCCCGGCCCGCCCCGTCTCCCGGCGTGGCCCTCCGCTTAAAACGGCGATGGCCCGCGCGGCGGGGTGGCGGTCCCACACGCGGCGGAGAGCCCCGTCGGAGAGGCGGAAGGGTCGCGGATGGCGTGGGAGCCGAGCCGGGCGCCCGCCCACGGGAAGGGAGAGCGCGGCGGCGCGGGCGCTTGGCCCGCCGGTTCCTCCTCGCCGCTGCAGGCAGCACAAAGGAGCCTGCACACCGAGGGAGGAAAGCGGGGAGGGGGAAGGGGAAGGCGGTACGCACGCCAGCGGGGCCGCCCCCCGCGCCGGTGCTCGGGCGGCCGCGGAGCCCCGGGCGCGACCGCGCCGCCTCCCGCCCACGGCCGCACGGCAGGGTCGCGCCGCGGTCAGCGGCAGAGCGGCACCACCTCCGCTCCATCACCCCGATCCTCGGCGCCGCGCGGGGCCGGGAGCCGGCAGGTGGTTGCACAAAGGGATCGCTGCAAGCACGAGCACCGCGCGGTGCACACCCGGACAGACACCTGTCCCTCGGCAGCGGAACCGGACCCACCCGCACAGCGCTGCTTGATGCCGGCGCTCCCTGCCCGGCAGGGCCGCCGGTGACCGTGGGCGAGGCGCGGTGGTGAGACCCCACGGAGCTTCGGTGGGGGCTCGCCTGCAGGGAGGGCAGCGCCCTTTGCGTCCATTGTCACCGGGATGTGCGCGGTGCTCGAGCACCAGGTGTGTCACGGACCAGCTTTGCCTGGCATTTTAACCCTCTCGAGAGGGGTTAGCCCCCCTCGCGGGATATCCTGCCCGAGGGAACGGCCGCCAGCCTTTCTTTTCAAGTTGTGTCTCTGTGAGGTGTTTAGAAGAGTAGCTATTGCTCTATTCCCCCTTTCAATTTTTCTGCCTTCTCAAGCCAAAGATGCTTAGCTCTGCTCTTTCAGTATTTTACTGGGCATTTCTCTTGCAGAGAACACGTTTGTGAGCAGAATGAGATTAAACACCTCTCCCTTTTGCTATCATTGTCGTGGCTATCCTCCAAAGTAGTTATTGAAGTTGGATCAGTGCAGCCAAACCACTGCACACAGAATCTTAACTACTGCAAAAGATAAAAATTCCCTTTCTCGTCTCTTGAACTCTTTCTGTTCTTCTGAGGCATCACAACAACTCTGTTTTTCAGCCACACTCCAGTCTTCCAGATTGTATGGAATACAGTTTATTTTCTTTTAATATAAGTATTAGGGAACTCTTTATTTTTCACAGTTTTGTTTAAAACATTCAATCTCGCCTAACACACCTTAACAACCCACAGATACACACACACAGTTATACACAAAAAAAAACCCAAAACAAAATAAAATTTAAAAATACCTTAAAAAACCCCCAAAACCACCACAAACAACGCAAAGAAAACGGGGGGGGGGGGGGGGGGAGGATAAAGCAGAAGTCGAATTCGCTTTTTTGCCTGTCTTCTGCCTCAAATTCCCGGGCAGAGCGCAGCGGGCGCCTCCCCGCCGCTCCGTGCGGCCGCGGCCGTGTCGCACCAGCACCTCCTGCCGCTCCCGGCTCCGCGCTGCAGCCGCCGGCGGCACCGCCGGCACGGGGCGGAATCATAATAGCGACATAGATTCGGGTCCCGAGCTGTTCCCACCCTGAAGCCTTATTGCCAGATGACGCTTTACATTTTCGCCCTTTGAAGCCACAGGAGCTGCGCGGTGAACGCCAGGTTTGCGATTTGGAGCTGGTGATTGCTACACTTCACAGTGGTCGATGAGAACAGTGCTGTTACTCTGAGCAGAAGGCTTTTATCCAACAGTATTTTTACCCAAGAAATGACAAAGAATTGCCTCTGTTCTCTGCCACTTTCTAGCTTGAAATAGGTTTAAGAAAACTCCTAGCTTGCTGGAAAATTATTGAAAGCAAAAAACTAATTTTACACCATACGTAGGTTGGACATGTATTTTGCTTTATATGAATTTGTGTTTCTTTCAGGTGAATTATGTTTCTAGTGAGCATCCAGCTGCCAGTGTCTGCGCTGGGATTTCACCCCAGAGAAGAACCATTGCCATGGATAAGGACACTAGATTTCGTGTTATTAAGGTGGACATAACCTCCAAGTTATGCATGACATTAATTTCAATTACAGCTTGCCTCTTGTAAGTTAGGCAGTTAATCAACAGGCTATACTGTGACTACACCCTTAAATCAAAAGCTGGGAAAACATCACTTCCCCCAAATACTCTGCCTCCTCGCTGCACTCTTTGAAAGGAATACAAGCCAGAGTTTAGCTGAGCCAGCCCTCTGGCTAATAATCCTGCCTACAAGCTGCAATATTTTTAAAACCAGACAATTGGTAGAGGGTTAAACATCAGCCAAACTGTTCAATTTACAGCATGTTAAGCATTCCTGAAACTGTGATCACTGATATATTTGGGTCAATCAGATGTCTTGTTAGTGCTTTGCAGACATTGCAATGAGCAGCTCAGAGATAAAGGAGAAAGTCTCCAGGCTCATAGCCCTGTACTGGGGAAGGGAGTGCTGGCTACTGTCCAGGCCCAGAATCCTAGCAAGAGAAAAGATAACAAAATAATTTCTGGCTTTCCCATGTTGTTTCTTACATTGACTTGATTTTAGCTGCCTGACAAAGCTAGGCTCACAGAATACCTGACTGCTGGTGTTTCACACTGTTTTTAGTCTAGTGAAGGTTTTATTCTGCTCATTCTCTTCCTGGCACCCCAGTACCCACCTTCTCAGTAAAGTGGAGTGTCTCTCATTGCAGACAGCAATTCTTCCCAATAAAGGCAGAAGAAACAGGAACTGAACAGAGACTTGAGGATTTCTCCCCTGCAGTGAAAATTATTTTGCATTCAAGACAAATGCCAAACTCTAATGGGCTTTGATAGGATTAGGATCATGGAAAAGCAGATGGGGACTTTATTTTTCTGGACACTGTATCTATGCTGGAGTTGAGTGGCCTTGCTTCTGCTAACAGTCTCTGCTTGGCAAGGAAGGCTGGCAAACCAGGCACAGAGTGAGTCTCTATTGCACCAGGGCCTGAAACTATTAGCACCTCCAAAGCACCCAGAGGTGTACCAGTGCTCTCCAAGGCAGCAAGGAGCCTGCTCCATGGCTGGAGCTGCAGCTGACAGAGGGGATGCATCTGTAGCCTGCTGCAGGGAGGACTGTTCCAGCCATGAGCAGGCGCCCTCTGGCTCAGGCGAGTTCTGGCCTGTGCTAACATTGCATATCTTTGAGTGATGCTCTCCCACAGCTCAAGGCTTCAGTACAGCGCCTCCGCCCCCACATCGCAGAGGCATTGCATGGGAGTTATTTCCCAGCACAGACCTTTTTGGACAACCAAAATTACTCAGCCCCCTCCAGTAATTCCCAGGCTCATGAAATTTTTTCTCCCTTCACTGAGTACTGACAGACACTTTCTATTCAACATTGGTTTTACTGCATACTCAAAGCCACACCTAGCACATCTCAATGCCAAGTTACCCAGTCTGGTGACTGCCACATCAACCACAGCAGGGCTGTGAGCTCCTTTCCTGGAGACTGCAGGGGCTGAGCCTGAGCTATTGCTTCATGGGGATCTCTCTCACTAGCACAACACATGAAGCCCTTGTAAATACTCTACACTGGGGTTCAGGATCCCAGGGTAGGATGGGAATAGAGTCCTTTTATTCTGCTCCAGCACATTTTTTCTACATTTCATTTTTATACAGCTTGTTCCCACCTTGAGTACTTCTCTAGCTCTATCTGCACTCTTTCTTCTTTATCAGTCAGGTTACCAAGCACCTCTATTTCTATCCAGCATTTCCCCAACTGTGCATGAATAGCTTGTTCCCACCCCTGTTTAGCACCTTTGGCTCCTGGCAGTGAGTTAGTGCCAGTGAACTCCCAAACCAGTGAGAGCCATTTCTAAAGGGATCTCTTGAGATTGCTGTTGGGAGAGGAGCACTGAGTACATGGTACAGTGTGCCTCCACCTGTGGGACTTGGGTCTGCTGTGAAAGCTGCTGCAGACAGGCTGGAGCAAAACCATGCCCCTGCTTCCTCAGTGCTGCACTCTCCTGTCACTTGACATTTCTCTCTTTGCATTTTGAGTCTCTGGGTTGGGGTGAATGTGGGCATCAGGAGCTTCTATCAGGGCAGTATCTATTCTCCTCACCCTAGTAACCTACACTGGTTCATTTGCAGGGCTCTTTTTCTGCTGCAGGCTCAAGATCCTCTTGCCAGTGTAGCCTGTGTGTTTCAATTCCTCCTGTTGCAAGGAAGTTACTTAGACTAGCTGGCTAGGGGTGAAGAGTTGTGCCTGCAAAGCTACATACAACAGGCTGTTGGGGTTACCTTCAAACACTGCTAGTGCCAATACAGCTTGTTTCTCCTGGGGAAAGGTGGGGAGTTTGGAATAAACCATACAGGCAACAAGTTAGTGTGCAAAAAGCTGCTTAGTTTCACGGTAGTTATTCTCACACTGGGAGTGCTTGGTACAAACCTATCAGCAGCACTGCCCATGTGTATGCCTGACTGGCTCTGTCAAGGTGGATTTGTATTTCTCAGCCTAAAAGATGCATCCCTCATGATGAGATTCCAGCAACTGAAGGGCAGGATTTGCAGCTGGTTGTGACTGGGGGAGGGCTGAAGAAGTTAAGGTGCTCTGCATTTCATATCAGGGAGGTGTACTTTAGAGATGTTACCCTGCAGGCGTGTTGGCAATTTTTGGAAGTATTTGCAAACTTGTCTCAGCCTGGAATAGAGAAATCTGGAAGCTTTACTGTTGCTTTGACTCTGTTGTTGATTTCACAGAAAAGCTCTCAGATATATGGGACTATATAAAGATTTGTTTTGTTTTGTTTTGTTTTGCTTTGTTTTATTTTGTTTTGGTTTTTTGTAGACTTTTTTCAATCTGATGTACCATGCAGAATATGAAGCTAGGCAATTTCTGTACATATAATGGAACCTATATCTCCTGTGCTCTGGGACTCTCTGTTTTTAATATCAAAGCAATAAATGAGTAAGTACTTGAGCTCTTGTGCCTGGCTCTCAAAAGTGTTCATAAGATATGTCAGGTGCCTGATGATGCAAAGTCTTTTAGGGGATATTTTCTCATCCCCATTAAAAGTGAGCAGAAAAGATGGAAAGACATTTGTGTTATGCTCAGACTGACGCTCTCAGGGTCTCCAACAAGCAGACTCTGCAGAGCTGTCATGAAAGAAATAAATTGAATTGATAGGTCAGCAGCATCCATTATACAAATACAACCCAGCCTCTCCCGACAGCTGATGATTAAGCTGGGGGGATTTTTCATGTGAGCAACATCAGGCATGATGGCCTTGCTTTTCATGGCTTGGGGGAAATCCTTGGCTGATCTGAACTGGCAAAGCTGCACAGTGGTGAGCTGCTCACTGAAACTCTCAGCATGCACATTAGAACAGTTCTGGGAGATCACCACTCACCCTCAAATACAGTCCATTCTAGAGGGAAACATTAGCCATTTGTGTATGTTAAAAATATACCTTTTTTTGAGATCAGGAGGTAAAGAGGTTCAAGACCTCTTGAAGTGAAACTGCTGAGGTGATTTAGGGAGAGAAAAGGTAATTACCCCTTGAGAGGATAAATAACACATTAGGTAATAGCCTCTGTTTTCAAGTAGGGTGTCCTGAAAGCTAAGACACCATGGCCTACAATATTGATGTCAGTTATATCAATAAGTTTTCTTCTCTCTTCCTTCAGGCTGCCAAAACATGTGAGTGAAGAATATTATTCAATACAGTAATTCTAGGAACCTGCCCTGTTGTAGCAGAACAGAACAGAGAGGAGAACTCCAAATTTAGTGTCTTTCCAGAAGAGAGAAGGTCAAACCACCTTGATAATAGCCCATGGGCCTTCTTTCCTCCTGACCCTCCTGCAAAGCCATGAGTTTTTATGTGGAGAAATATGTATGGTTTGGAAAGATACTGTCTTTAGATAGAGAGCCTCCATCACCTTCTGGTAAGCTGTGCCAGGGGTTAAATACCATCACTATTAAAAATATCATCATTTTAATGTGTTCTCCAGGCACTTAGCTCTGTGATGGGCCCAGTTAAAAACTGAAGTGGACCAGACTTGACTAGAAAAATAAAGTCTAAAGGTAGAGTTACTATTGTCACAGAAAGAAAAAAAAAGGTCATAACATTCAGCTTCTACTGCAAAAATACACCCAGGACACTTCTTAAAAAATTTTCAGCAAGTCCTAAAAAGCTGCAGCTTTTCCACTGCCAGTGAAACTGTTCTAATAAGTCTTAAGGTAAAACCCCCAGCTGTGCCAGTGGAAATCCAGATGTTCAGTTGTCTCTAAGTGAAGCAGAGAAAAGGACCAGCTTAAACAGCAAACTGAGTTTCCAGCCCCCTAAGACCTTCTCTCTCATGTGTTGCCTGGAGAGGCAGCTGAGTTCTTTCCAAGGCCAGAGGACCCTCTTTGGCTGCCAAGAGTGCTGAAGGGGGAAGACACAGACAAAAAAGAAATTTATGAAATCCCTGGACATTTGCTTTTCTTCCTCCAGCCTCTCCCCTCCTTGAAGGTATCCTCTGCCCCTACATGCAGCTGCCAGGTGAGGCAGTAAGGAATTTGGAGCAGTGTCCCAGTCCCTCTCCTTTGACCCACAGGTCCTGCCAGAGGAAGTCTTACACTGTGCCTGCATGGTGCAGGGTTTCTCTGCTCTCTGTGCCTCTTACCCACACAGGCATTGGAGGGAGCCCAGAGCTTGTCCATAGGGGCATCCCTGGCCTGACACTCAGGCAGTGAGGGCTGTGCAGCAGCAGGCAGGGTACACATCATCATGTGCAACATCCTGAAGGATACAGGATACAACCTCCAGGCACACGTGGGGAGCAGCCCTACCTCTGGGGACAGGTACAATTCCATCTCACGTGACAGTATAGTCCTTTGCATCAGGCCACACAGAGGCTCACTCCTCTCTCATGAGGGCTCTTCCTTTTCCACATTCTCTAGGGTTTTATTTTATTCAATTTTAAGTGACTCAGATGATGAGATTTGCACTCCTCCTCACTCTATCCAGCAGATGTCTCTGCTGGAAGCCCCGACTGTGGCTGCAATACGTATTGTAATAACTATTCTACACATTCCTGCTCTTGGGAATGAGTTATTGACTGACACTTTCAGACTTCAAACAAGAGTAAGGTCTATCTCTTACTGCTCTTCCTTGTGGCAGGTTGATGAAGTCACAACACAGTTCAGGAGGGATCAAAAGAGACTTCAGAGCCTTGGGACAGGTAAAGGAATATGGAGCAGACGTTATCTTCTCACCTATCTTTCCAGTTGCAAGCAGTGACTTTGGAAGAAACAGATGGGCCCAGTTTATGACATACATGGCTCTGGGGCTGGTGTAACCACCAAAACGTTGGAGATCTTGACAGGGGAAGAGCCTACATAGCACCTGGCATCAGGAGGGTTTCATTGTTCTCAAAGCAGGAGGACTGTCTTCACTCAGGAGCTAGTGGGGCTCAGTGGGAGCTAGACTTGAAGAGGGAGAGGAATAATGCCAGGCTTGCCTGTGACAAGCTGTGGGATGAAACACCAAAGTTAGAGAGATGGGGACCTAGTGAGGGCCCTCAGCAGGTCACTTTGAGACATCCTGGCTACACTTCAAACTTGAGCAATGCAGTTGGCATGCCTGAGGGGTGGGATGTATCCAGAGGGACCTGGACAAGAATTGGGCCAATGGGAAACTCATGAGGCTCAACAAAGCCAAGTACAAAGTGCTACAGCTGGATCAGGGCAACCCCCAACAACAATACAGGCTGGGGGATGAACAGATTGAGAGTAGCCTGCAAGACTTGGGCTGGTGGATGAGACCCTGGATATAAGAAGATATTTTCAGCTCAGAAAGCCAATCGTGTCCTGGGCTGCATCAAAAGAACCATGGCCATTAGGTCAAGAGAAGTGATGCTGCCTCTCTACTCTTATGAGACGCCCCCCCGTCAAATGCCGTGTCCAGCTCTGGGGTCTTTGTCACAGTAAAGACATGGACCTGTTGGATAGTCTGAGGAGAGACATGAAGGTCATTGGATTTCCCATTGTGAAGATGGGCTGAGACAAAAATTGGGATTGTTCAGTCTGGAGAAGAGAATGTGCTGGGGTGACCTCATTGTGGGCCTTCAGTAGCTGAAGGGGGCCTATGAGAAAGCTGGAGAGGGACTTTTAGCAAGGGTGTGTACTGATAGGACAGGGGGAAGTGGCTTTAAACTGAAAGTGGGTAGGTTTAGATTGGAAAAAAGAAAGAAATACTTCACTGTGAGGATGGAAGGGATCACCCAAAGGCACAGGAAGGGGTCACCCAAAGAAGCTGTGGCTGGCCCATTCCTGGAATTGTTCAAGGCTAGGCTGGATGTGGTCTAGCTGCATAAATGATGCTCCCTGTCTGAGCTCAGGAGCCCAGGTTCAGTCCTTAGCACACTTTTATGATTAGCCTAAATTAAGGCTCAAGTGGGCTAATGGGTTTGTGTCTCTGCAGCTTCAGTGATGCATGCAGCACTGCTCCTTGGGCAGTGGAGATGCTCCTTGTCAGGACTCTTACGTCTGACAGGGTGTGAAGCAGAAATCAAAACACACACACATGCACACATCTGAGTCATGAAGGTGACCCAGTTTTGAAGGTCCAAGCTCATGATTTTTCTGTGATTAGGGTTGGTGACATTGAGAATTTTCCCCATTGCACCCTCTACATCTTAGTGTGACCATTCAAAATTCTAAGCCTGATTAACATTCAATAAATGTCTTATTGGTGACATATTTACTTATCTGGTATTTCTGTAGCATTCTCTCAGGGAATAAATAAAAGGTCAGAAGCAAGCAATAGTTATTGCATGCAATTTAAAAGGAACTCTGAAAGGACCCTTCCAATTTTAAGGACTACACTCAGGAACTAGATCTGCCCTATATCTAAGTGTCCCGAACATTTTTATATTCAATGAACTTTATTAAAAATACCATGATGCTTTTTTTCAAATCAAAATGTGTTTTAACTAAATGAAATCCAGTTTACCTACAAACAGGAAAGCCTCTTAGTTACTGCATAACTTAAGTGGCCCAAAGCAATACTTGAGGTTCTTGAAGCTGCAAAGTCTGTGGCTGCTGCTAAACAGCACAGCAGGAAGAGTAACACTGCTGAGTGGCTGGAGCTCTGGGCTGTAAAACTGCAAGATAAGGATAATTTATAGTTCTGCTGTAGCTAGGCTGTATGCCTTCCATGTGCTCTGTAGGATAAGCCTCTTCCACCGCGCTGGGCAAAGAGGGGCTGCTTGTTCTGCTCCAGAACCCTGAGGCAGGTTCAGGAGTCCTGGCAGCCAATTTATAGGCAGTGTGTCTTCCATCAGGAACAATGAAATGCAAAAGCAGGAGTCTCTCTCTTAACCTTTCTTCCATCCAAGAGTTTGGCAAGACAGTGAATGTAGGTGTTTGTTTCTCTAGTTGGGCCTGTGCATTTCCCCTCTGCAACAGTGGGTGAGACATTTAGCTAGCCAGTGCCTTAGTTTCTCCACTTGCAGAATGGGATGCTGTGGAGATCAGTTACTTGATAATATCTAATGAGGTCTTTGAGTTCTCTTTGAGAGCTAGAAATTGCTGGTGGACATTCAAGACAGTCAATGCAGTAGAATTTTGCTATACACTGTCATTTCACATAACTTCTGGTTTATGTAGGTCTGTGTCCTTCTCACTGATCTCAAACTAAAGATTGGAAAAAGCCAGAAATTTTGAGGGATAAATGAATTTCACTGTCTTCCAGACCAGCTACTGTTCCTTCAGTTTTCATCTGTACCCAGTCCCCCATTTTATCCCATTTGAACTTCTCCAGTATGTGGGTGGAGAGGAAGAGCAGAACAGACATAACAGAGAAAAACCTTCTTTCCTCTGGGAAGCTGACCAACATTTTTGTTTTAATTTAGCCTAGTTTCCTTGTGAGTGACTTTCTGCCTAGCTGTTGAACTTTCTGTAAACAGTTTAGTGAGAGTCATAAAACAAATCCCTCAAAGAAAAGAAAAATAAACACAGTCATGAGTTACTGAAGTGAACTCTCTTCTCTTCCTCCTGCTCTTTGTTAGGCATCACAGAGCTGTTTTTCAACTTAGTCACAAGAAAACAGACCAGGGACATAAGAGAACACAGCACAAACAAACAAATGCATCATACAGACAGTGTGTGTATAAAAAATATACTATATTTATATAGTGTATATATAAATATATATATATATTATATTTTTTAAGCTTTGAGATAGATTTGAATAGACATCTGAACTTCCCAGATATGGAGTGACAGTAGAGATGGATATTAAAGTAATCTGTCCCAGAAGAAGTGGCAAGTCGGTGGTACGGAGGAGCTGAGCTGGTTCTGGGCTGGACAAACAACTGCATGGGCCCATGTGCTGTGTCAGCTCCTCTGTTCAGATCACCAGGACCCACCTGTATCCCACCCTGCCTTCCAGTCCTCACCTTAAAATTGTCTTTAAGTTTGGCATTGGGATGTTGAAACCACTGAGGCAGATACAGGTCCCTTCACAAAGTCCATACCAGAGTCTATTATTATGGAGCAGAACTAAGTGTAGGGAAATACATTGCATTTCTCTAGTTGCCTTTTTACAGCTTTCTCAAATTAAGCACCAACAAGGGGCAATTTGGCTTTGTAGGGGTCACATCACCATGAACCTGCTCCACACTCTGTGCTGCTGTGTTATGCCAGTGTATGGCCAGGCAACCTGAAGCAATTATCTGAAATTACTTTTGGTGCTCTCTCTCTGCCTGCTAGAACAAAGGACAAGGACAAAGCCTGTATAAAGACCTTGGACCTTCCTTCTGTATATCCTCTCATCAGGAGCTGCAGCACTCAGGAGCCCACACAAGGACTTTGAGAACTTCCTGCCTCCTGCTGCCAAAACCAAAGAAAGCACAATATTTATTAAGTTAAATATGCAATGTGAGGATGATGCTCAGGCCCTGATTTAGACTACAGCTGTGACATGCTCAGATGAACTCATGTTATGAATTCTGACCGGGAAACAAAATAATATTTAATGTGCAACACCCATCTTACTTGCTTTATTATCTTCAACATCAAGGTTGAATCTGCTCATGGTCAAATGCTCTGAAATGTCAACAGTTGTTTAGATGCTGACAGTGGATCACTAAGAATCTCTACTTAAACACAAGCTATTCCATGATTTATTGTTTTTAGTAGGGCTTGATGGTCTGAATACCAACATAGCAGTAAACAGCTCAGCTCTCTCAAAACTTGTCTCGATGAGACTTTTTCCCCACCTTGGATGAAGAAATCCTGCATCCAGGTAATTTATGAAGATGTTGAAGAGCGCAGGGCCAAGGACGGAGCCCTGTGGAACCCCACTGGTGACAGGTCACCATCTGATGTCCCCCCATTCACTGTAACCCTTTGTGCCCATCCTGTGAGCCAGCTGCTCACCCATCCCCTGATGTGTTTGTCCAGATGTGGGCTGGACATTTGTGTTTATGGCTGTCACTGTCAGTGGGGAAGTCAAAACCACACAATCAAAATCAGTCCTCATGATGAGAGGTCTACAAATTGGGATGCCAGATTTGAGATGAAATAGCAAAAGCCTTCTGTACACATGTACTCAGTGTCCAGAAGCCAAAGGGAGTCAAGTGCCAGCTGAGATGTTTCTTGGAGCTCAGACCCTTTGACATTCTGTATTCTTGGATGCAGCTGACTGGATGCAGCTGACACAGGAGTGCAATTGGCAAAAAGATGACATCATCTGGATCTGGACCTTTAAAATAAAACAGCAGAAGATGAAATCAACCTTTGCTCCAGAAAAGTTGGTAAGAGTTCCCTTCAGGCAGCCTTAGTAGAACAGCTGTGCTATTAAATTTCCAAAATATTTCTGTTGGTGGAAATTCAAACATTGAGTTTAGCTTGTGTATGAACTTGGCTGGTGAGGGGGCAATTAGCTGGGCAATTAGGCTGGCTGGCAAGGAGGCAGGAATAAAAAATCATTTTTAGCTTGTCATGTACAGAAGGGAGCTCAGGGAAGGGAAGATGAATCCACAGCTGCCCCCTGCCCTTGCCAGGGGTAAGTCAGCAGCCCTGTGCTAATAAGAAGCTTGAGCTGAGGATTTCCAATGTGCAGTTTCCATAAGTGGTTGTATGTCTCTAATCTTTGTGAGAATCTGCCTGTATGGGTCTTTATTTAGGATCTTTTTAGGATCTTTATTGAGGATCCTCTTTAGGATCTTTTCAAATCCTCATTAGGATTTTAGATGCAGCTGGAGCTTTCCCCCTCTCAAGCCATGATTTGATTTTCACAATTGCAGTTCTGCTGTGCAGCATCAGACAATGCTTGAATGTACATCTTGATTTTGCAAATGTTTTTACATCCCCCTTGGTTTTTACCGCAGGCTCTAATTTGACTTGCCCAGAAATGTGCACATTCTCTGATAGCCAGGGAACCTGGAAAAGGAGAAGATGCAGATCACCTTACCTGTCAGTCCTTACTAGTTACTTGTGCATCTGGTTGATGGCTTAATAGGCTTCACTGTGGATCCTAGCAAAGCTAGAGAGACACAGTGATGGGAAATGTTCAGATAATAGAAATCCCAGCTAGAGACCCTTTGTAAAGGTCAGGTATTGTCCACCATTCATTTGTCTGCCCAACAAATGGGCCTGTAATTCCTGCTCTGCTGCAGACCTGCTTTGTGCTGTGCCAGCCTTATCAGCCTCTGGAAGAGTCTCCACAGGGAAGCCAGAACATTTGCCTGTGCTTTTCCAGAGCAGTGGCTCTTCACTGCTGCAGCAACAAGCTCCTGCACTGTTGCACAGGGCTCTGGCAGTGAGGCTTGGGGATTCCCAGAGCTGATCAACATTTTTTGCTTCCCGAACCACGACTTACCCAACTTCTCAGCCTTGCTTCTATTGTTAGCCCTCTTTTCTTTCGGACTCTCAAGACAGTTCAAGTGAGACACTTTCACCCTGAGGATTTTACTAGTTTCCCCTTTGCCAGAAACATTCTTTCATGTGTGAAGTTAAAGGAAAAAAAAAGGGAAAACACAAAAAGATACTGCTTCAAGAAGTGGTAATAAAAAGAAATCACCATAGTATGGCCAACAAGCTCTTTATTGAAATTCCTTTCTCTCAGGGGTTTTCCCTGAGCAACATAACCCATGAGTATTCAGGAAATATTCATCTAAACCCACAAAAAAACACAAGTGGGTAGAAACCAGGAAAATTGTTTGCATTTGGCACCACACTTCTTATTTTAATCTCATGAAAAGTCCCAGGACTGAGATTAGATTTTCTTCTCTTTGAAATTCATGAGGGTCAAAAGTAGAATTTGAATGAAAAAGTGTTAAAATTAAAAAAGCACTGTATAAAATGTTCTGTTTGCAAAATAATTACTTCCAATTTAATTTAATTTTCTCCATTTCTAAAATTATCTGCATTTTTAATGTAATTTCTCAATACATGGCTAGCATGAACTGCTGCTTCTGATATATTACAATATGACATAATACAGTAGCTAATTAAGCTACTGAAGTAATAAGAAATTTTTCTTATTTTAGTGCAATTTAGTGAAATGTATAATGTTAATAATTAGCAGTAGCAGTTACTTAGAGCTAGTTAAAACTTAATGCTATATTCCCCAGAGTACTTCATCCTATTCTTTCAATCTGTAGTGCACTGTAACAGATTGACACATTGTACAGCCTAAATAATTTGAGTGCCAGGGTGAGTCAACAGCAATGTTTTGCAGAAAGCAGTGCTAATAATGCTGTAAGAAATAGCTTAATATTGCTGGTACTTTGTGCTTAGCTCATATCTTCCATCCCTGTACCAGCAGACTCTTTACTAAGGCAATTAAATATCCATTCACTACTTCTGGTTTTCAGATACACAACCAGAGGCTCAGACCTGAGGTAAGCACATCCCACCCTAAAAATCACCCTGACAAAAGCATAAGGATTACTGCTGTGCCAGAGGATGGCAAAGGTCCCTTCCTCTCTCTGTCCTTGAAAGGACAGGTAGACCTAGAGAAATGAGATGAGATGCACAGAGATGTTTGCTTCTTCCTCACCTCTCTTATTCACCCTCAGCTATGCTGCTATTCCTAGACACAGGACCTAAATCTGAGCCACAGGCATTTACATGGCTTGATATTTTTATAGCAACAAAAATGAGTTTCCCTTTAGCCAAAAGTGGCTGGAATCCCAGGTCTGGAATTGTGCTGATGGAGTAATGTCTGGAAGGAAAAAAAAAGGAAATCTCAAACATGGAAACATTAAACGCTATGGCAACAAGAGAAGAAACAAACGGGGCTTAAAGACACAGGCTAAGCATCAGTTTAAGCAGTGAGAACTAGAGAGGGGGAAATATCAGCATTTTATAATGCTGTGTTTTATCTCAAGTGAGAAGGTAGGATCCTACACCCAACAGAAGTGTATATCTGCTAGAGGGAGACAGGCAGCATCCTGCTGCAGGCTGCTGGCTTTCCTGAGAATCCCTTCTGGCCACTCAGCTGACATTACATGTGAGTTCTTCTCACATTATCCTTTTTTCCTGAGCCCTCTTTCCAGTCATGTGCTGGAAATGCAAAGCATATCTCTGTAATTTGTTAATCCAGTGCTAGGAGTTGGCTGTGCTGCTGCTGCCAAACCATCTGCTCTTGAGTCACGGAGAGATTCCTCCCTTCCCTGAAGAGCAGAGATTTTTCTCCAGTGACATCTGACTTGCTCCATGCTAATTGACAACTCTGTTGAAAATGATATATCTGTTCAGGATGTGCTGGGGTTTGTTCCATTTATCCTGGCCCTAGTGATGACACTTCACAGGTCTCCCTTCAACCCCTAAATCCCTGGCAAACAGCTATTTTCCATACATAAACCTCCTGAGTTCTATCCAGAGTAGCCCAAAGGAGGTTTCTCTTGTTTCTTTTATTTCCTTTGTGGATCTGAATCTCTAACGACCATGCCACAGTAGTTTCCAGTAAACATCTGGAGAGGAGAGACAAGAAAAAAGTAGTCTGAAATTGCTCAGTGAAAGGCAGGGGCTTTTGAAGTTGGGACACAGGCTTTGGCTCAGCAGATCTGAATTTATTATGTTTGCACTTCTGCCACAAAACTCCCTTGAGATCCTTGACAAGACATCCCCTTTCATTATGCCTTCAAGCTCTGAAGTGTCTACGTTAGAGAGACCATAACCCATCTGGGTAGGGATTCTCTCCCTGTGCATGTACAGCATCTGCCATAACGAGGCTTCACCTGGTGAAGCTCCTTCCATATAATCACTGGGTGAACTTGTTGTGTAAAATATTGCCAGGCTGTTCCCTTGCAGCACAATGCACTGCAAAGCTCAGCACCTGGATTTCCAGGCTCTGGTAACTGCTATCCCCTAATGATGTATGTACAATAAGTTGGAAATGATCTTTGTGAAAAAGACATATTTCCTTATAAAAAATGGATCAGGTTTAACTGTTATTTAATTTTAAAAAATGACATCACAAGACTGCTTCTCAGCATTCAATGGCAATAACACCTGAATCTCAGGCAAGTGAATGCATATCTGTTTCTTATTCAGCTGCTCTGAGCATCTCTTTCCCAGACTGGAATTTTCTCCTCCTGTAAGGCGATATTGCATTTCCTCACTGCCCTTGCCCTTACCTTGCTGTAAGACTGTCCCAGGCTGGGAGGATTCCTAAGAAGGAGACATATGGCTTGGACATCTGCTGCTCTGAGGACAGGACAGGCTACTCCCACACAGCAAGGCTGCTGTGAGCTGCAGTGTGTGTGGTGTGAGCTGTGCCTGCATGTGTGTGTGCGGCTCACTGCTCAGAGCACTGACTGCCCTGCAGCAAAGCAGTGACAGCCACAGCAAACCTGCCCTCTTCAGTGATGCTGCTTCTGTGTCCAGCCTGCTCAGGGGCTGGAGAAAACATGCCAGGCTGGCAAGAGGGGATGAAGAGTAGCAGCAGCAGCAGCAGTAGAGGGAGAAGATGAAATTTCATGAGTGTTATTTCCTCCCTCAGAAGATCAGACTGAGGAAGCAACTCTTACCTTCAGCATGTTCCCCAGGGCAGGCTAAACACGTGGGACAGGAACAGGACAGTGGTTATTTCTCACCCACCATCTACCATTTGATCTTAGACTAGTTCCTTCATTTCTTGTAAAAGTTCCCTTTTGGTATAATGATAGGATAAGAATGTCCTTCTTTGTGAGGTCTTTTGGAGGAAAAACATCATATCAAAATTACTAATTATTGTTTTTATCAACATCACAGCTATCTTGCTCCTGAATAAAGCCTCTCACTTGTACAAAAGACATCATTGTTGAGTATCTCTCCCTGGTGTCACCCTGAAATATACCTGATTTCATTGTACAGAAAGAAAGAGAGTTGTGTTCCTTAATTCAAGGACCCAGTAAACTTTTCAATGTGTGTCCTGGCAAGGCATCATGAGGAGAGGGTAAAAGAGTAGATGAGAATAATGACAACCTTTTTTTTTTCTTTGGCTCCTGTCTCAGTGGATTTCTCTTCTCTCAGCTTCAGCAATTTCCAAGTAAAAAAAAAAAAAGGAAAAAAAAGCAGTTTATGTTTTTCATTATTACATCCAAATTTCCTCAGAACTGGGGCCAGGTGCCTTCCAGACAAAGGGATCCTTTTTGACCAAAGTTCTCAAGTGTGTAACACTCATCCTATGCAATGTTGTGTTTCAGCTGAGCACATTCCACACAGCTTTGTTCAGAAGCAGGGCTCTGGTGTTGCAGCAGCTTTTAGAGGACAAGCCAGTGCAGTGTTTTCCCCCTCACCCACGGCCTGTTTTGTGCAGACATGAACAGCTTCTGTGTGTGATAAACCCTGGTCCAGTGCTGCTCCAGGAGCACTGGGGATCCCTGCGGCGCTGTTCCCTGGGGCAGCCCTGGTACATTTTGCATTGAAGTAGAACACAAGATTTTTGAAATTACAGGGGGATCAGAGGTATTACTGTTCAGATGAACATCTTTTGACGGCTGAAAAACTTTTGGTTTTCACTACATCAGCTGTGGGCCTCCTGTGTAAGGAAAGCAGCATACAGACCCAGAGCAGGAGAAATCAGAAAACTCTCAGAATTATAGGATCATTTAGGTTGTAAAAGATCAAGTCCAACATAAACCTACTACTAACAACTTCACCACTAAGCCATGTCCCAAAGCACCTTGTCTACACACCTTTTAAATACCTCCATGGTGACTTAACCACAGCTTTTCCCAGCTTTTGGAGATGATACAAAGGGAGGAACCCATGTCTTTGCTTTGCATTCTTCTGTCTATAAAGAAAGCCTGAAAGTGTTTGCATTTTACAGATATTCTCAGAGAACTTTTCAGCAGATACCTTGCGCATAAAAAATTCAGATTTTGTCTCTACTCTTTTTCCTGATAAACCCTCTGGACAGCTTAAGAACTAATAGGATTATGAGATCTATGATAAAGGTACGGCACAAATAACTTAGAGAAAAAGTAAATTATATCTTGACTGTTTAAAATTCTGGCTTTTGTTACTACATGTTTAATGCAACCCTACTAAAGACAGCTGGAGGAAAAAAACATCAGTTTGCTGAAGATTCATCTCAGTCTGCTCTATACAGCCAGCAACACAGATATCCTTGCACTTCCACAAGGAAAAGCAGTTCTGTTAAGTCTTGACCTTTCTGATGCTTGAAAGGTTAAAAACAAGAAGAGCATGGAGGTTTTTCAGGAGGGAGAAAATGTCCCACTTTTCAAGCCTTTGTTTATTTGTCTCTGAAAGGAACAAGGACAGCACAGACTCACACTGCACTTCCTTTTGCCATTGTTTCTTTCTGCTTCTCCTTATATCCCAGCAAATGTCAGAAAGGTGCCTCAGTCAAGGCAGAAGTTTCTGGCTGGAGAGTCACCAAGTCACAGGCAGCCCAGCTGTGAGTCTCACCCTCAGCCTTGAGAAGCCGACCTTGCAGCTCATTCCAGGCTTGAAATGTCTCAGAATGTTTAAAATAATGGAACAAAAACAAAACAGCAATTGCTCAGACAGCGGGGTTTCCTGGGAGCACCGAAAGTCCCAAACAAAGGCACATCCTCCAAACAAGCATTTCTACCAATTGCTTTGCTTATCTTGTACAGAGTGACACAAAGGGAGAGAGCTTTGTAAAATGTTGCATTTTGGTTTTTAACCAAGGGTAGGAAGTGGTCAGACATCTGCCTTACAGCCTGCAGAAATTGGCTATATTGTGGAGAATTGAATCAGGGAATACAAGAAAGAGAGGATGCCTTCTGCTCTAACAGACAGAATCCAGCAGATTTTATCCACAGTTCTGCTAAAGAGTGGCACAGAAAACTCAAACACTTCATCCGGGTTTCTTAAGCCAAGATTTTCACCTGTTTGAATTTGGTTTTTCAGGATTCCTCACTTGGCATCCAAAGATTTGACCACCAGAAGGATGGTGACTGACAGCAGTAGTGGAAGCCAGTGGGAGTCTGCTCTGGTGCTCTTAGAAGAAACGATAGAATTTAAAAGCAAACAAAAAAAATTGCCTAAGCATCTAATTTTGGACCATGTTGACAAATACACTTGTGAACTTAATCTGTCAGCCCATCTGTCTCAGTCCCTCAAGTAAAAAATGAGCTATAGTCATCATCTCCTTGCTCAGAGCTGTGAGAAAGCATTCATTACTGCTATGAGGTGTGACAGTAGGATACCAACTTGAGTGTGTTAAGAAGAAAGATATTCACAGTCATCAATGCCAAATCTTCAATTGCCATAAATGTTTAATTCCTTTTGTGTCTTCTTGCAGTCAAAATCCAGTCAGGAGATGTGTGGGGTTATCTCACAGAGATGCTACAATCAAGTACACTTGTTAATGTACAATTACTGTGATGTGTGAGATACAGTGTAATGCAAAGTTACACACTTTTATGGCTGTGAGAGGATGTGGAAGGAAGCACAGTGCATGGGCAAGTGGTCAGAGAATGGAAAATAACACCTGGTGTACTGCAGTTAAAAGTCAAACAACCCATATTTTAATGAAGAATAATCAGGATTTTGCCTGGATAGAAAAGAAATAAATGGATATCAGAGAGAGGGATCTGACCTGCCTGCATTCTCTGGAAGGCTTCCAGGAGAAACCGGGCTTGAGGCCTGTGGTAATCTGCCCAGCTGAACCCCCCTTTGGATTAAATCTGAGGGGAAAGGCAAATGGACAGGATTACCCCTGCCAGGTGGGCATGGGGAAAGGCTAAAATGAACTGCTGGGAAAAGGCAGAGAGAAAGGTCTGTAGGAGGGAGTTCTCTCCCCAGTGGAGCTCAAATTAGTTTTCCTTCCATAGCTTCAGCTTTGCCTTTCATAGATTCTGAGACAATATTATCTATTTTGGATGTCATGAAAAAACGCTTTTATTTGTAACTGATTTTATTGTGGATTGAATAAGAGTGATTTCAGGGCAACAAAGGCACTTTTCAGCCAAGGCTGTGCCAGTTTATAAAGTGGAATGCTAGGACACTTGATTGGGCTCCCTTGCTCCCAGCAGGTTTTCCATACTGTGCCCCCAGAGGATCCATACACACCAGGTCACAGAGAGAGGAAATAGCTCTTGTAATAAATACCAAGTTTCACAGCTGGGGAAAACTGACAAGCTTCTGGACTCATTTATGCTTGTGTGCTTGAAAGCTTGTCTGTTTTTTCCAGCTGTAAGGAAAAACTTGGCCTGATCAATAATTTTCAATCTACCTGTGAACTCTGCCATATCATTAGCCATGAAATTTTGATCGTGTCTTTTCCTTCCATTACACAGGGATAAGAGGCTGAGCTGGAGAGAAAAAGCAAAGGATAAGGAAAAAAAAAACCAACAGCTAAGCCCCTATGCCAGAAATAACTACATTTTTGGAGACATCTGAAAACTTTTTAAACCTCACATTTGATAGGCCAGTTTAAACTAGATTATGATCTTGATAAGATATTCCAGTCCATCTCCATTGAAGAAAACATTTCAGGACCCATTCAATGGTAAACATTACCCTTTGAAGATAAGCATCTCTCTGAGAGGTTTCTTGACTGTGTGTGATCCACCACAGGATGGGTTTGCCTGGTTTTGGTGCAGCTGCCCAAACCAGCCAGCCACAGGAGCAGGAGCCTCTTTCTGGCATTTCTGCCTGGAGAGTGTTTGGGATAATAGTGTAACTCTGTGACAAAGAAAGTAAACCTTTGGATGTAAAACCTTGTGAAATACAATGATTTACTTAAATAAAAGTAAACATAAGAAAACTAGTGAACAAAGTAGAAAAAATGTATCTTAGTTTTCTTTGACAGGTATTTGAATTGAGCAATAAATAAAATTCACTTTGTTCTTCAGTCATGGTGTTTTTTTCTCTCTCTCTCTTTTCTTCCTTGTTGAACTTGCTTGCTTTGACTACCTATTCCCACACATTAGGAGAAGACCTTTTGCTGTGAAAACATTTCTTTGATACCCTCACCTGCTGAGATTTCCTGTCCTTCGGGAATTCCTCAGTTTTATACAGCCCACCACCAATATCTGGTCCTCTTGTTTTGATGTTAAGCATGTTTCACTTTTCTCTTGCAGAGAAGTTGGAGAAGCTCATGAACACTTGTTAGCCAGCCCTTCCTCCCAAAGTGTTTCCCTTAGGCAGGCTATCAGTAAGTCTGAATGAGTGGCACCCTTTTTTTTCTGGCAGGCACTTGTTGAGATGCTTACAGCCCCACTTTCCATGGCAGAGCAGTTCTGGACACCAGGGTTCATGCCTGGGACTGAGGCACCTGCTCCAAAGCAGGGGTTCTGCTTCCAGTAGAAGCACTCTTGGAGTGTGGTGTGGCATTCACTGTCACACTGGCTCATCACCAATTTAGTTCTGCGCTTCATAAATTAAAAGTTATTTTACGCAACAGATAAATGGGAGAATTAAAGGCAATTTGCAATGCTAAAGAATGTCTCCAATAGTGAGAATCTTCTTTTTGGTGACCAGTGACAGAACTTGAGGGAATGACATAAAGCTATATCATGAGAGGTTTAAGTTGGATATTAGGGAAAGGTTCTTCACCCAGTGGGTGTTTGGGCGCTGGGAGAGGTTCCCCAGGGAGGTGGCCACAGCACCCAGCCTGGCAGAGTTCAAGAAGCTTTGGACAACAGTCTTGGGCATACCGTGTGTTTTTCTGGCCTAGGGCCGGGAGCTGGACTTCAGTGATCCTTGTGGATGCCTTCCAACTCAGGACATACTATGATTCTATGATTCCATGGTTCTATGAATAGTGTGTGCCCAAGGCTGCACCAAATAACTGTCTGGCAATTAATACTGAGAACATGTGTAAATTAATGAAGAGTCAAAAGAGAGTATAGTTTTTCCTGGGAAAAACACTATCTAGATATTAATCTTCTATAAATACATCCCTTATTCTGTGGATTTACAAAGAATAAAAGAAACAGTGACACTTTCCTGTAAAGGCTGAAATTAGATGTTCATTGCCTGTGATCTCTAGGGAGATCATATTTATTTTATTGAACATTTTACCAACACTGGGAAAATACTCTCTTTTCCTGAATATTTTCCCTTTGTCCCATTGCCAGAGCCTTACAGAATGATGAATCATTCTTTACTGACAGCAGTGCTATTATTTCTCATTTGTAACATAAGCAATATTTTCGGTGCAAGAATTTCAGACTTGATGCTGATGTTGCAATGGAACCCAATGCCTGCCTATTTAAGTCTATGGGGAAGAAGGGCATGAAGATATATTTTTTAAAAAATTAAAATTTCTGTGGCAAAAGTAGGTGATGTTCACAATGATTGCCCATACCAATAGGGCTGCATGGGAGATCCACATCATAAATAATGGAACTGCACAGGTGAAAGCAGAAGTTCAGCAGGAACCATCTGAGGCTGCAGCAGATGAGGACAGTGGCAGCTGTGCTGGTGCAGGGAGGACCTCTGAGCTCAGACTAGTAAGAGGCATTGCAAGACAAAAACCCAGTGAATTTTGCAGGAGAGGAATGCAGTGGGTAGAGGATGGGTGGTTGTCATAGCTCAGACTTCCCTGCAGCCTCTTCTGAGGTGCATTATAGAAGGACAGAGATAAATTTGAACCAACATGGCTCAGAAACAAAGTGTATGGGTCAAAACTGCCTGAGAGGCAGGAAGAAAGAACAGGCAAATGAGCTGGATCCTGCTCTGGGCAGGCCAAAGAGGTGGTGGCTACAGGGGCAGCTGCAACCCAGCACACCAGCAAGTATGGACAGAGAGCAGGATCAAGAGAGGGATGCAATGCTTTGATCTTATCAGTGGAATGACCACTGTGGGATACTCACCTCATCCCAATCACTGCATTTCAAATGGATAATGTGGAACTAAAGGATGGAGAGGAAAAGGAGAAAAGCAGAGTAAAGAACACTAAACTTGTCTATTGGTGACATTTAAAAAGCCAGTGAGCCTTGTCTTAACAAAAAAATACCAAGCTGGTGAGTCAAGAAAATGTTAGAGAGGTTTAACTCTTTATCTTGGGTTTTGGAAACCAAAGGGTAATTTAATGAAAAAGAATGTAGGAAGTTCAAACCTGGCTAGATAAATTTTTCTTGTGTGCAAACTAAGTTAGATAATCAATCAATTCCACCACACATTTCTGGGAGCAAAACATTGGCATGTTTTAAAGAGGAATTAAACATATATATAGACAGAGCAAGTGGTAAGAAGCATAATTACTAAACCAAAACCACTTCAGGAGCTGAGATGGCCTTTATTAATAGAGAACAAGATAGAACTGTGAGCTAGAAAGGTTATCTCAATGAGTTTAAGGTTTCATCTGGTGAACTAATAAGAAATTATCTGGTCATTTCTGGAGGCAGAATACTATACAAAGAGGATACTTAATCTTGTCTGGCCTAGCTGCATTTATGTGACAATATTCCAGCAGATCTATGAGCCCTAGGCCTGAAAAAAAAGGATGGGTTGAGGAGTGAGGCTTTTGGCAAAGCAGTTTGTGGTCCAATAATGAAATAGCAGGGGATACTTCAGGTTAGTCCTGAAAGTGCACTGCAGGAGCCATCCAGTAATAGAAGTCATCCATTATCTCTCAGGCACAAATATTTTGAAAGGAAAATTTCTGCACAAGCTTGGAAAAGATGGCTGGCTCATTATTCTGATGAGATTTCCATAGAGAAGTTACAGTATTTGCAAGGTTGCCAACTTTTAAGCAATCTGCTCTCAGCCAATTTCTTTCTTTCCCTCCCCACACTACCAAACATTATTAGATCATATTATGAATGTATTGCCTGCCAAATTTCATATCTAGTTAATCACACTGAGCACTCTGACCTTATAAAAGAATCTTAAACTGATTAAAATCTTTACTCTGTGCCTACACACAGGGTAAAAAAAAAGTCTCACCAACTTATTTTTGAGTACTGTTTATTAAGGCATTTTGAGTTATGTTTTGTTCTTCTTTTTGCAGCGGATAGGTCATACTTCAAAGAGAAAAGATGTAAAAGAATGCAGTGGGCCCACCTTAGTTATGACCACAGGGAGGAAGAGGACAATACCAAATATACTCCAGATAGCTGGGAATATGTAATCTCTTTCACATGCATGTTATTGTTCCATCTGTTGGTTTACAGTGAGGCCCACGTGGCTTATTTTACTTGACAAAATCCTAAAACATGTAAAGCAGCTTTACTCTGCCAGAACAGCAGAGCAGGGCTGCCACCAAAGGCCAGATCCTGCCACCCTTCTGGCACATGCACTTTGCAGAAGCAGACAATATTGTGCTTCATGATGAGTGGCAACCCAAACCAGCACAATCTGCCTGGCTTTGGATCACGTTTTCCTTTGATTAAAAATACATGAAAAGAAATCTAAACCAAATGTCGATGGCCAAGAAATTCTTCACACAGAAAACAGTGACTGAATATAAACAATGGGATTGTGGACAGAACCAAATATATAGGAATAACCCCCCCACAAAAGTCAATTATCTTGCAGCAGAAACTAAAGAAGTTAAAACTACTTGAAGCAGATTTTTCTGTACAGACTTTTTCTTTTCTTGAATGTTTTTTTGTGTTATAGTGCAATGGGAGTTCGTGAAGGTGTCATGCAGGAAGCTTAAACCTGTGCTGCCACGAGACACATACTCTCATGGCTTCAAGATAGAGAAATAATAACAAAGATGGAGAAAGGTGGATTTTCAAGCAGGACAGAGTGCAATGGAATAGATTATTCCTTTATTTTACTGCTCAAACTTGTAAGATCAAAGCCCTGCTGGAGAAAACAAGAATTGCTATTATTTCTTTTCTAGTCCTTTTTATTGCTCCCATTCTAGGAAGAAATGTTCAAAGTAGTAAAAATCAATACCCTCTCTGTCAACTTGCACACCACTGAATGCTGAAAGCCAAGGGAGCAATAATACTGTGGAAAAATCTTTTACTTTTGTTTCAATTGAGTTTTTTTAATCTTTAAAGTGAACCAGCAGTGTTGATTTCTAATCCTGGAATTTTCTACATAAATACTTGCTAAAACCCTGATACACTTATTAACAATGTATGCTGAAGGATTTAGAAATTAGAATTCCTGTCACTCTTCCAGTGTCTCTGAAGCAGTGTTCTGGTGCTAGTCTGGTGGTAATCCCAGAGAGAAATCAGCTGTGATGGAATCTATTTCTTTTCATTTATTCTACAAAGCAGGCAGCACTCATTCTGCAAAATGAGGGCCAAGGGCAGCACCTGCAGTACTGATAGTGATGCCTCTTATCTCTGCAGGTGAGGGAAGCCCAGCCACCCCAGGACCTGGGCAGAAAACTTTCCACATCACCCTTGGCATTGTCACTTCTCCCAGTTTCAGATATGGCTATCCACTGGCACTTTTAGGCTTCAAAAACTTTAATGAGTCATTAAGACCCACTGAATTCAATGAGACTACTGATGCATCCAAAGTTTGGCACATGCCTAAATTCTTTACTAGGTTAGAGCCCAAAATACCATTGTGATCAGCACTGTGTACTATCTTCATGGATATTTTAAACAAACATCTTATGAGATACACAAGATCTTCTAAAACTTGAATAAACACTTTAGTTCACACTTTTTGTATACAGGGCATTTTTACTTGAGTAACAGCTTATAAGTTGTCTAAACTTTCCCAGTTTATATAGCTATGTAAGTAGCAGAATTATGTCAAGATGTATTTTTCTGTGGTACTCAATACACAGAGAAGGATTTCGTGGTACAAACATATCCTATAGTTGCTGAGGCTGCATTCCTGAAAAGTGCCACAGTTGGTGATTTCACAGACACAAATCAATTTTTCCCCTGAGAATTATGCAAGGGCAGTGGATGGGATTTGTGCTTCAGAATTATGCACAGGTTAAATTCTGAGGGACAGTATTTAACAACACATGATCCGACTCATATCCCAGTATCACTGCCTAAAAATAATAAAAGAAAAATTGTTAGGAAAATTTTTCAAAGTTTTTGAGTAAAACAACAGTTGTGATCTGGCACACCAGAGTTCAAAGATGACAAGGACGACATGGAGGATAACTATGTGGGAGCAGGACCATCAGGACTCTCAACTCGGCACATCAGTGCTTGGTAGGGGCAGAAAAAGTGGATAAAATGATATTTTTCAGCAACTTGCTTCTCAGGGCTTGGTTTTGCAGTAGCTGAAGATGGCGATGACTTCTTTTTTTTAATAAAAATTGATGACATGACTGCACATTGGTCTGGGATTTTGAGCAGCATATATTTTTATAACATGAGATCAAATTTTGCAATCCCCTGGTGACCTTGTCCAACTGTTCTCAGAACAGACTGCTGGTCTGAAAGATCTCAGCCACTTCATCTATTAGTCGGGGTAATCTTGTTCTTTCTTTCTGAATCATTATATATATTGCTTTTTATCATCTTTGTCATCTTATTTCAGTCTCTCCCTTTTTGTCAAGGTCGGTCAAGTCAACCAAGGGAGAAGTACAAAAAACCTGAGAACTGATTAGTGTAAGATGGTGTAAAATGATGTGCAGCAGAACTCCCAAAAGTTGCATCAGGAAAATAAATGGTGTGTTATTGTAGATTTCATGATTATTTACTTGTATGACATGTAAAACAACTGCATAAATGGTGGATGGTTTTTTTACTCCTTGTTATTGGAATTTCACTGTTATTCCCAGATAGATGTTTTCACAGAACCTTCCTAAGGACATTCTGGCAAATCTGACCTACAGGGACAGAGAAAGTGAGCCTCAATTTCAGTTTTATGAGGATCAATGAAGGGAGAAAAGGGGATGACAAAAAAGCAGTACTTGAGGCTAAGCTCTAAGTTTATTAGACAGCACTGCTCGAGTCCTACATCACTCCATTATCTCCATTACCTAGCCACAGTACAGTCACAGCTTGTGAAGTGCACTTCCAGAACTGCTGTTCTTCTACATTTACAGTTTGGAAAATCAGATACTGAGCACCTATGGAAAGCTGACCTTCCACCAATTATTTCACACATACATTTTTCTGACCTTTGTTTTATGCATACATTCATCTGACTGGCTGCAGTTGGCCTTCTTGGTGGAACATGGTTAGCCCAAAACCTTGCTCTTTCTTGGCTTCCATCCTTATTCACATGTACCCAAGACTATAAAACATAAGTCCAACTTAAGTAAAATCAAAACAATTCCTAATCTTCTGTGTATCATGTTTTGGTGATTAGTTTGAATTTGCTATACAGACTAAAAGTCTTATTCATTAACCTAGAAAGCCTTATTTGTTAATCTTCAAACCAAAAATGTGTATCACAAGAATGACTGAATCTACAAGCTGTTAATTTCCACACAAGGAAATAAATAATTGCAGCCCTTTTTTATTATCCTCTTAGACAGTAATATCAGTGTCTGACTGATTGTTAAGTAGGATTGCCTACTGGCTAGTTTTAATTTCAAGCCAAACCTTCCACCTGTTTCTTTTCTTATACGTTGCTATGGTGAAGATAATCATAGACTGCATACAAAAGTGAAACACAGAAGGATCACTGAAAAAAACATCCAGACAAAGACATGTAATAATAACTGAAAAAAAGGCATATTGCTTGGTTGGCACCATTAAGCAGCCATAGTTTTCTGGCCATATTTTTCTGCTGACCCGTCCAGAAATATATTTGGAATTGTGAACTTTGAACTGTTTCAATTTTCCTGGCAAAATATTGCTAGCAAATACATTATCAAATACAAATGCTTTCTAACAAAGCATTTTAATTTTCTTTACATCTTTACATGCCATTAGGTCAAGGGCTGTATTGTGTGCTGGCACTGCAGCTCCTACCTCTTTTGGCCACTTCTATTCACACCCAGTTAGCTCTCCTGGACTGTAATGCTCCAGTCACAGGATTAACAACCCACAGAGAGATGGGAATCTTTTGCAGAGCTCAGGCCAGAAAAAGCCAAACAAAGGGCCCTTATCTGTAGGTGCCTGTGTGGGTAGGCTGCCACAATTCCAATGTAATTCATGAACACTGGATATTTGCATTGCACATGCTCAGCAGAACTTGAAGCCGAAAGGGCAAAGTATACTCTTGATAATCCTAGGAGCTTATAAAATGTTCCTCAGATATTCCAGTAAAGTCAGGAATTTAGTTTAGAAGCTTTATTTTAAAGGCAAATACTTCATATTCTCTCCTCTAAAAGGACCCTCCCTATTGGACAACAATGCTTTGAAGAGAGAAGCAAAATATTAGTGCTAATCTTTCATTAACCTCTCTTGCTGTTACTCCTGAAGTACCTGAGTTTCATCTGAACTTCATTTCCCCCTGAGATACAAATCCTTTCCACCATCTGAAGGGAACCATTTTATTTTTATGATGTTTTTCCAGTGGTTTCTCCATATATTGTTTGAGTGGCATGGGTACTATTGGGCAGTCAGTAAAGTTCAAGACCCAATTCCAATAACCTTCTTGAGAGCATGTTTGAGTCCAGATGATTCAAACTCTTTCTTTGGCAGAAGACTCCTCTAGTTAAGTGGGAATATTGCCTGTAAAAAAGAAATGGGCTCCAAATGTTCTTGTAAGAAGGAGGTCCTGTGAAGGCATCTATTCTGTAATAGCAGAAGTGTGTAACATTGAAATCACAGATTTCCTCCTAGCAGAACCTCTGGAACTTTGGACAATGATCAAGAACATTTGGGACAGAATCATTTGAGCAGAAGTCACAAAAGCAGAATTTTTTCTGGCAATGTTCCAGTAGTAGAAACAGGAGATTTCCGCAGGTTGGGGGGAAATAAAAAGTTCACTAAAATTTTTAAGACTGAAAAGCAATAATTTTTATTTCAAGTCCAAACTGAATTTATTCAGAACTATACATCCATCCTTAATTATTCTTCACTGAGTCCTCTCAAGCAGGACAGTCCAGAGATACAAGTACCAAATGGAAGGAAGTCTGTGCTCCACTCTGTTGGAACCTGCCACTGTTTTTCAGGATATGTGCCTCAGCTTATATCCCTGCATGTCACTTTTCCTCAATATAAAATAATGACATTCTTTCTGTTTTTGCAGGTTGAACCACACACTGTTTTTAAGATTTCATGGCAAATTATTAGAAACATGAGCTGGTGAAATTAATTGCACATTAATTATTCACTCAGTGGTCAATTATTAACTATTGAAGGTCTTGTTTTACTCTAAGCTGAAATGGATTTCTAGGTACTTGGAAGTTATTTTTAATACACAATAACTCTATCAGTTTTTGCAGCAGTCTCTTTTACAATTTAGTTTCAGTGGAATGTACTTTCCAAACCTTTACATCCAACAGTAAGGCAGATACAGCATCGAAGCCAAATGCTACAGTGAGATTCCTCAGCAGCACAGACACATGGTTAAGAGCTTTCAGCTTTCTTTCATGGGGGATTACATACAACCTGAAATATTTGGCTGGGGCACTGGGCCTGGTTTGGTCCCTGCCTCTTAATAGGAATGCAAGAAGGGCATTCAGGAGCACTGTGTAGGTTGCCCATAGTCATTGCAGGGACTAAAGCTGCATCCCAACAGACAGCCCATCTAGGTTGGCCATGTGCAAACTTGTGGGTTTAAGACTGAATTCTCTTCTTTGGCTGCTGAGCTATTCTCTAAGGAGACAGTGGATCCACCAACTAAACTGATTTTGCAAGGTGCCAAGCTAAGCTAAGCACTGTAGAGTAATGCTGAGTGTGGCTATATCTTCTGGTGGCATAATTACATTCCCTCAGAGACAAAAAAAAAGGAATAAAAGATGTAATAAATCTACCAGTTAACCCTTTAGTTCACACCTCCTTAGTATAAAGGGACCACTTTTCCACCCTAAAACAGAAGGTGTCCCTGCAGAGCTGATTCCTGCAAAGACACTACTTCATCTATTCCTTTTCTAGCATGTTGAAGGTCTCACCATAGGAATTGACTCAAAGGAATAGTTGTGGCCCTTGTGGGCATATTTTCCCCAGTGGCTCTGGCCTTTATGAAACCATGTATTAAATCCTCTGTGTCTGGCATTAAAACTCTGCTTCTCTATGTTCGGCCTCATTCAGTGCTCTGTGATTTGCATTCACTTTACACACCAAACCCAGATTTTGGTTTGCATCCCCATGAGCAGTCCCCCTCAGAGATATCTAAGCCTCAGACATCTGTAAGTCAATTTGCAGTCCAAAAAGGTCTTACTAGCCTAAAGAATTTAATTGCTTACTGGAAAGAATGGCTAGGAAATAAACGAATGATTCCACAGGCTTTAAAATAGGTTAGTGTTTCTTTGTGAAGATGTCAGAGCTTCCAGTTTTCACTGTTTTCATCTACTCTTGGAGGCTTCAATTTTATCCTTCATTTTTTTCCTCCTGGCACTGACCAGAATTGGCTTGTTAGAGGAGCCCAAAGCTGGAATTAGGAGTTTAGAGCATATATATGAATGATCAGAAAGGAGCAAGGGACCACCAAGGCAGAGTTTCAGGGCCCTGGGGCCAGAGATGTCCACCAAGGGCTCCAGGAGAACATAGTAACTGAGTCATAATAAGGCCCAGTGGGATTTGGAGAGCTTTGGTGACCTCCTGAGCTGAAAAGCATCCAGGGCAGGAGCCAGGCTAGCTCAGCAAGGATTATGTGCCATAATGGCTAAAATCTTGACACCCATCTCAGGTCTTCTTCTGTTAGTATTCTCAATGGTAGGTTTGTATCAGCATTAAAGATTTGGGAAAAAAATACTTTGGTACTGTTTTATATGGAAGGTGCACAAACCCTGAAAAGACTGTTCACACTGTAAAGTCAAGAGGTTGGCAGACAGACAAGCCTAAACTAGAGAGATGTCTGGTTAAAGGAATTCACCCCATGAAGGACCACCTGAAGGTGTAGGGGATTTTGCACTGCACTGAACTACTCAAGGCTTCCATTGGCAATGGCTCTCAAACTTTTGAGGCTGCTCAAGATGCCTGAGTTTTACAAACTGTTGGTATTTATTAAAGCTTTTTGGGTTACTTGATTTCCTACTCCAAAGCAAATGCCAATTTTTCAGTTTTCCCCCCTCATAATATATGTTAATTTTGAAATCTTGCTATAGAAATCAAATTGAGAAAGTCTGATTTAGAGGTAAAAAAGGTCCTTTGGAAAGTAGTAAACAAATTGTTCAAGGAAAAATTTAGAGAAAATTAAGTATGCTGCTATAAAATATGGGTTGAAGACCAGAAAAAAAGTCAGTAGCATGTGCTAATAGAAAAGGCAAAACAAAATATGACACAAAGATAAAATCCAAACTAAATGGTCTCCTTTGTTTGGATTAGACATTTCCTCAATATCAGCATGTTCCGACAAAACATTTCAATTTTGCCAAAATTGCGTTTCCTGGCAGAAATGGACAGTAAGAAGGTTTTGACTAGCACAAGCACACGTGTGCCAAGTGATTCCTTTTGTGTGTTGTGGTTTTCATCCACTGCGGAGTGAACTTTTACTGAGCCTCATTCATTCATCTGCCCCACCATAAAAATGCACGGCTATTTTAAGCACGTCGTAAAGTGAACCGGGTCGCTTGGCCAGGCTGCCCAGTTGTGGGAGTGTGGGACAGGAATCCCTCTCTGCACCCACCCCACACCCTGCCTTGCCACCCCCCGGGATGGATCAGCCCCACAAGCCCAAGGGGAGCAAGGACAAAGTGCCTCCTTCTGGAGATGCCTGCAACTTCAGCTCACCCGGGATGGCTCATATAGAGACATATCTGCACTTCTCTTTCTCCCCGCTTTAAAAGAGCTTTCTTTACATAGGGAAAGCGGTTATCTGTGTTCTGAGCACCGAGCCAATAAAGCCATCACAGAAAGGATCTGCTGCCAGAGTCCAGAAAGGGTTAAGGCAGCAGTTGGAGAGGTTTGGGGTGACGTGTGCTTCTGGACGCCTGAGAAGTCTCTTGAAGGTAGTTCCCCTCTGGTGAGGATGGGAGCGTGCTGAGGTCTGAAATCCGAGATCCCTCGCAGTCTGGAGCTGGTGAGGTCCCAGTAAAAGCTGTTTGCCTGCTTTCCCTTCCCGAGCAGTCACACCGCTGCACTGGCCTGGGCAGCATGGAGCCAGCACCCTGGACACTTGTAGGACTCACTCTTCTCCAGCTCCTGCTCATCTCCTGCTTGCCAAGAGGTACTGTAAGAGAGCGTGTGTGTTCCCGGCATGGTCGAGTGAGCCCCCTTCCTTCAGTGTGGTCAGAGGGGTTTGATCTCATGCACTGTCATGGAAAGCAGAGAGATCTGCAGGGACAGCAATAATAGAAAGAAAGGGCTCTGCTTTATGTACTTTTTTTCTTGTCAGCATGGAGTGTGTGTGTGTGTGTGTGTGTAGGTTTACCCAGGAATGATTTTCAGGCAAACTTAATAGCCTTAAAGAGAAACAACTGGCTGAATCTGTTTGCCAATGGCCATTAAGAAAAAGGTATGCAATCACTTTGCTTATTACTCCTTTTATTTTCTCAACACTCAGTGCTACGGAAATGATGATAAAAAGGGGCATTTAAGTCTCTGAATTGTAAAGCGTAATTTGTTTAGTTTGGCAAGACAGAGATTTTCCTCTCCAGCCTCAACACCACGAATGAAGGCAAGGGAGAAAAAAGTGAAGGAAAAAAAGAAAACAAAACCCACACATTGTTTCCAATCTGGGATTTAGCTCTTCCAATATTATTGTCTCGAAGGGGAAGCCTTGTTAAAGCAGAACGATCTTTTTTGTACTCAAGCCCCATCCCAGTTTCTGCTGAGCCAGCAAGTATTATCTTGATAAGGTTGAGCAAAAAGCATTTACTGTTGAGTGGAAATTTGCTGTAGTTATGGCCACGAACCTGGGCTGTTTACACCTGGAGGTGTCCAGACCTGCTTGCAGCAGCCAGCTGTCAGCATCGTGGGCTGCTTTCTTGGGAGCTGCAGCCCTAAGGACTGGGAGGTGAGGTGCCCTCAAGTCACCCACTCTTGAAGCTGCTGCATATTTCAGCACTGCTGACTCCTCTTACAAGGGGAGCTGTCAGATCTGCAGGCACTCAGATCTCAATGGCTGTGAAGAACTGGTGTCAAGGATGGTGCTTCAGAGGCCCCCTGAGCAGGGGCTGCAGCAGAGAGTCTGCCTCTGCAGTGCCCTTCCCTGCCAAACCCTCAGGACACAGGGAATGGGTGATGACCAGGGTCATCTGCCCACCAGGCTGGCCAGCAGCACCTGCAGCCATCCTGGGAGGCTGGCCTCCTGCCAAAGCTCCCCCGGGGCACAAGCACAGAGAGCTTCTCCCCTCCCCTGTGCCACATGCACTGACTTGTCCCTGCAGTGGCCTGCCTCTCAGACATGTGCCCCCTTCCACACTGGCCAGCAAGGTGGCTCCATGGCATGTGCCATGTGCTGGAGTGGCACAGAACTAGCCCTGCCAGTGGCAGAGCATCCCTGGGCGCAGGCTGTGGCTCTCGGGCAGCTGGGTGGGCATAAACCCCTCCTGCTGCAGGGGCAGCACGTCTCTCTCTGACCTGCAGAGTAATCTAGCACTGATCCCTTTGGCAGCAGTGACAAGGGGAGGCAGGAGGAAGGACAGCAATGGCCAGTGAGACACAAGGGCTGTGGGGCTGTGAGCTTTGGAGGGAGGGTGCTAGTTCCCCCAACACCCACTCCTCACACACCAGGAGCAGTGTGGAAGAGCCTGTGGAACACACGGATGTCAGCTGTCCCCCTTGCCCCCTGCCCTTCCTTGCCATGCCTCCCCTGCCCTGCTGCTGGTGGCAGAGCAGCTGCTGGCACTTGCTTGGCACACAGCGGGCAGCATGAGGGGGCCAGGAGCCCCCTCCAGCCACAGCAGGAGGGGCTCTCAGAGACAGGGGAGCAACTCAGAAGTGCAGTGGCCTTAACATGTCAGGGCAGGTTGGAAAATAGCGTTTTGTCTCCTCCCCACAGATGTATCCAATTTTTATCCATATTTATCACACCCAGTTGCACAGGGCCTGCCTCGAGAGCTGGGGGCAGGAGTCAGGGCGGTCTGGGAATTTACTTTTTGGAATAAACTTGGAGTGCAAGTGACTCATGTTTCCTTAAAAATATATGTGTGTTTTTGTGTGTTTCTGCCTATCTAAACCCTTCCCAACCTCTCTTCCCCTCCCCCTCCAGCCTCTGTCTAGAGAAGTGAAGGCCAGATGCACTCAGACACATCCAGATGCATTCAATCTTAGCAAATGGGTTACTTCAGTTCACATGTTTAGGTTCCTAGCACGGACAAAGGGGAAGAGACTTGCTTTTTATTTTGGAAAAAATGCTGGGGTTACTTGCTTTTGACCCTGAGGTCTCTTCAAGTAGCTCCCAGGAGTCCCTGCAAGCCTGCCAATGCCCAGGATTTTTCTCTCCACCAGCCCTGAAGGACCCCTGACCACCACAGGAGGACGCAGTTGTCAGCAGCAGGACCTCCCTTGGGCATGTGGATGCCCCTCTCCCTCCTGCAAGAGCAGGGACATGGTGGGGGGCAAACTGGAAGGAAGGCCACAGGGCAGGGAGGCAAGCCATCAGCAGGGACAGAGGCCTGGCAGACTGAGAGCATCTTCAGTCCTTGGTCAGGGCTGGACTACACACTCCACAGGAGCTGTAAGGACTAAAATTTGAGGAGGGCTGCTTAAGTCTGTGTGGACTGTTTCTATCTGGGCAACATTTAACTGCAAGTTCAGTTGTCAACATGTTGCAGAACTCACACCATTACAAGAGGCAAGTCCTCAAGACAGGTCCAGCACCACTCCTCTATGTTTAGGACAAGAGCACATTCTCATGTTATGTGGTCATGAATTAATTTCAATACTGCAGCTGCTTCTTCTCCACAGATTTCCAAACATTCTCTCTTATTGCAGAAGTCTAACATCATCAATGCTGTCACTTACTCAAAAATTCTACATTCATTACCTGTTCCTGTTCCTTGTCTTGCAGCACAGAGAAGACAAATTCTCTTCCTGATCATACTAGTATAATTTTTCTGCCCAGAATAAGATCCTCTGTCCCAGAGAGAATTGAAGTCTGAAGGGTGATGTGGCAACCTCTGAAGAGTCTTAACCTGGCTATTTCTTCCTGTCACAGCTTTTCGCAAATAAGCCAAAAGGCCACAGTTCCAATAATAAGATCACAAATGCCAGGTGATAAATACTGAGAAGAAACTAAGGAGAAGGGTATTTAAAAAAGACAGTCAAATTAGTGTGCATTTATTAAGTGGGCAGATTCCACTTAGTATTGTAGATTTCCTCCTGTGTTCCTCCACTGGCTTTGATTTTTTAGAAAATAGAGATCCTTTGTTTTTGCCTCTCCCCACTTGCCACTGTGTGAAAGCACACACTACAGGCAGAAAAGGTTGCTATCTGACTCTGTAGAAGCAGAAGTCTAATTATTCAGCAATGATCTGCGACCATAAAGTAAGCACAGTGAGTAAAGCTAAAACAGGGATGTATTTCAACTCCTCTTTTAATTAGCCCAGCTGCTGAAAGAGTAATAGGGACATAATTTCTAAAGAGAAGCAAGTGGTTTTAGAGACAGCATTATCCCTTTCATCCTCTTAGCACATCAAAGAGACAAACAGACATAATTTGCACAGTAGTTTATTGGAGGCAAAAAGGTTAACAATAAAGACCTGCACTTTCCTTCATTATTAAGGGTTTGGGGTACATCATTTTCCAAGAGCCCCAGTAAAAGTCTCTTAAAGGGAACATCCCTCTTCCCTTCCAAGGTGTCTTCCTCTTGGCCTCACTGAAATCAAATGGAGAATTTTACTATTCATCACAATGGAGCCACAGTTTCAGCCAGTGCTGCACTCAGAGCATTTCCTGTTGTCAATGTCCACACACCTGAGGCTGTGGGATGAGGCCCAGCTTGCATATCTGTGCAATGGCAGTAGAGCCAAGTAAGAAAGGAGCAGAAAAATGAGATGGAACTAAAGTGTAAGCTGCTACTAGGTTTCATCTCTGTTGAAGCTGTCTTTTCTTTAATGAGAAGTTAAAGGATCCTTCCAGAATTATTACAGAGCTAAACATTCCCTACTAACAGCCTTAAGAAATTGCTCCTTCAAATTCAACTGCTTGTTCCTTTCTTCAAGACAGTAGTTGTTGTTGAGCAGCATGTTGAAAAATAAAGATGAAATCAAACACAAAGGGGCATGTTCTCATCTGTGGAACACAAACTGGTTAAATAATCACTCCAAAAAGTCATCCTCTATGGACTCAAAGTCGAGAGATGTATCTATCTGTTTGTATCTGGTCTTACTTACTCTGCACTGTTACTGCAAATGGCACTTTTCAAAGCGATTTGAAATAATATTTCTTTGAGCTTAAATAGTGTTTGCCAATGTACTGATGGATAAACTGAGGCATGGAAGGATAATTTTCGCAGGATAACAGAATGGACTTGCAGCATAGGAAGTTCCCTCCAAGGACAGATATGGCAAACTGGTTTTTGCTCCATCAGTTGTCTGATCCCTCCACATAGCAGCTACTGTCAGCACAAATACAGGGATGGGAATGGGAAGTCAGGGAGAGGGGGGAGAGAAATGTCCCATCTCAGCAGCAGCAAGGGCTTATATCAGCTTAAAGTGACTGTACTCTAAAAAAAATCTTCATTCTTTTAAAGAAGTGGAAGACTCAAGAAATAATTGGTATAATTGGACTTGCTTCAATTCACTTTATTTCTCAGCTACACAGTTTTCCCAGCTCTCAGATCTCTGGAGCAGAAATCCCTTTCCATCTAGTGAGGTATCTATGATATACAAATGCACCATGGCAAAAGACCTGTTAGCTGAAGCTGACATTTCACCATGATGAAGTGGCCTGACCCACCCCTGAGGCAACAATGTTGTTGTGCTTGTGAATCTCTTCCTGAATCACCAAAGCTTTGAGCCTGATCTCAGCCCTGGGCATGAAGGGAGGCAGCAGCATCACTGAGGTGAATTGCTGTTGGACTGACACTGCCAACAAGGAGAACACTGTCTGGAGCATTGCCTCCAACTGGTGTCCCACAAAATCCATCAATGACAGCCTCTAGGATCTGACATGCTGTAGGGATTAGGAGGTCTTGCTAGGTGCAGATGTAGGTAGCAAGCATGACTGCACAGCCATCTGAGCCTGAAAATGTTGATCTCACACCTCAGAGTCCTGCTCAGGCTGGACCCAAAGCATCAGGTGAAGTGTTGTGTTGGGCTGTGCCAGGCTCCTGAGCCAAGCAGGTCTTCCCTCCAGCACATGCCCTGGACATTTGTGTGCTTTCCCAACACAGGCATTTCTCGCATGGTTTCCATGGTCTTGAGCTGTTTCCATGTGAGCTGTTTATGCCTGGATTTAATGGGCTTTCCTTCCATCATTAAAATCTCATAAATTAATCCACTGTTTATTTGCCTGTCCAGAGTCTTGTTTGTTCGTTGCAGTTAAATATTTTGCATGGGTTGTCAAGCAGCTTCTTCCGGCTTGTCCCAAAATCAAAGGCACAGTCGCTGCCTGCAAGCCAGACTGCCTGCTTTGGAAGATTATCAAAGTAAAGCTCACAAAACACCCCACAATTATCTCTGCCACAGCTGGCCGAGGCCTTGCTTTCAGCATTTTACTCAGTCAATAAATCTTCCCCCACTTTTCTCTGCCTCATTCTCTTCTGTTTTGCGGTAATAATGGCCAAGTGTGTGTGGGGGAGCTGCCAGTGGCTGCCCATCCCCAAACACACAAGGGGGAGCAGGGTTATGCCTCTGCCTCCCTGGAGGACAGGCTGAGCTCAGCCACACAAACAAACATTGCTCACACACATAAGTGACTCTCTGCATATCCCTCTTAAACCTCTGAGGCAAAGGTTTTATTTGCCTTTTTTTCAGTAGCCCAGAGAAAAAACAAAAGAGATCCTGCTATTATTAAAGGGATGCATAAACTCTTCAATCATCTTTATTTAAAGAATAGCTTCTACGGAACCTCAAAATAATAGATTCCATGATTTCTGTGAAGAAAATCCTAGAAAGGCCACTTAAAAAAATCTCACATCCACATATTTCCTTGTCAAGGCTATATAAATTGCCCAAACTGCAGAAAATGAGAACCTGAAAGGGAATTAAATCATCAGTGAGTCAAAAGATAGTTTTCTAGACATTTTCGTTGTCTAAGCTGAGACAAAAGAAGTGAGCAAAAAGCATTTCTAGGTGGCAGCAAGTATATTTCTACAATTTTTTAAGGGCCAAGATCAGCTGCTCCCTTCTTAACACTAAACATTACCTCAAGGTCAACTTATTCTACAAATACACACATTTGATCCACCAAGAATAAGTATGGCCTCTGCTTTTTGGCTCTGTTGTGTACACAAGCTCACATGTGAAAATAAATATTCTTATGCACACATTCACACTCTCTACCTACATGCAAATACATATGTAATATTTTAGGGAAGAATAGAGTAATTTAGGTTGAAAGGGACCTCTGGATGTCACGTGGTCCAGCCCATCTCTTGGTGCTAACTTGAAAGTTGTGTAGCTCACAGCCTTACCTTGCCAGGATGTGAGCTCCTGCAAGGATGGAGACATTCCTTTGTCACCCCAATATAAGTTTGCCTGTGAGTACTTGCATCATTTTACAGAGAAAAAATTCTCTTGAATAGTATATCCACTTATTAATAGGCTTTAGCAAGCTTGAGGTAAATTAGATTTCTATCTTGAGTTAGGAAAAGAATGAGAATTTGAAGGATTTGAATGAGAATTTGAAGGATTGAGAGCTTTACAAAAGCTCTGAGTGGTGGGTAGTTATTTATTAGTCAGACTTTAAAGAGTGCTGCTTCAGGAAGGAGTGAGACCCCCACCCCATACACCAGAGACACAGCTATTGTCTGCCTTGTATGGTGAGATGTATCAAACTGAGTGTCAGTTTCACAGAGATAATTAGATGTGTGTAATTAATTTTCTCTGGAATCTGAATCAGATACAATTCATAGATAAAAGGCTTAATTAAAAGGGAATAATAGCCATAGGTTAAGAAGCCCCAGCCTGGCCAGGATGATTGACTGCCATTCTGGAAATTAGAAGGCATGAGTTCAATTCCCCACTCTACCATTGTTTTTCCCTGGGACCTTGAGCAAAGTCACTTCACCTCCCTTGTGCTTCATTTTCCCATCTGGAAAGAGAACTTTGTAAAGATCTACAGGCAAAGGGGTCTATGACTACTGAACAATAAGATTATTTCAATGCAAGATTCCACTACTGGAATAAAAAACATACAGAATCTTATTGGATGGAAGGAACAGTTTTTCTTTTGGTAATGATAATAGGGGCAGAGAGGGGGGATGGAAAGGTTTCAGCACAAAGAGCAGCCTCTTTCCTAAACTTAGAGCAGCAGTGGACTCTCCCTGGTCGGTACACCAGGCACAAGGGAAAGGCTCAGCTCTGAGGAGCACAAAGGGCTGCATTTAATTTCCCAGCCAAAGCCGGAAAAAAAAGGAAAAGAAGAAGAAACAGTTTGGTGGTCCTTTTTTATGGAGTCAGTAAAAATCATTAGAGGAGAAGATAAGCTTCCAGCAACCAGGCTTCATGAGGTCATGGAGAGTCAAGTGAGACAGAGCAGCAAGGCTCAGTGGTAGGGAGCTCCAGCAGGCACAGTAATTAGGTTATCAGTGACAATGAAACAAAAAACCAGTCGTGTGAGAAGGCAGACAGGTACAGGCATGGATGGGAGTGTTTCACCTTAGAGATATATGGCTTGTTTCATGACAAGGCAACCCTGTTACTCAGAGTTTAATACTCAAGGGAAAAGGTTGTTACCTAACCACAATTAAAAAAGAAAAAAGAAAAAAAAAGAAAGAAGAGGAGGATAGAAGGGGAAAAAAGAGCTAGTCTCATTAAGTTTCCTTCATGTCTCATCTTTCTAGTCTGCTCTCTCTTTTTACTATCAAACTCCATGAAAGCAGTCATCAGGGCTGTCAGCTGCTTAGAAGGCATGCTGACAGCTCTGTGCACTCCTTGGATCTCTCTTTGTAGAATTTAGACAGCACACTAGTGGAGAAAGACAGGATCTGCACTTACTGTGGCAGTCCTGAGTCACAGTCTGAGGTTGTTTCTTAAAAGGGTACTTCCAGCATAGCTTAGATATCATATGAGGTTATGCCAAATAATAGAAAGATGTTACCATATTAGAAATGCCAGGAAAAATGAACTTTTAAAAATAACAAAAAAAATCTTGTTTCCTTTGGCAGTGAAGTCAAATGTAACAACATGTGCTTCTGGGTGAAAATAGGGAGTAAAACCAGCTAAAATCCAACTTTAAAAATGGCCTTTCCTTGTGGTCCCACAAGTTTTCAAGAATAGCAAATTCACAAGCAGAAATACAACCAAAACATGCTATCATAGTTTAAATAATCTGTGCTATAGATGATGCTTTAAATCAGTCCTGCAATCTGAAGAAACTTTCTCATATATCATCCTCTGTGTTTTTTTAAAGCTATTTTTCTCACCACAGAAGTGGGCAGGCCTTGCAGAGAAAGTGAACATATTCCTTCCCTCTGGTCTGTTTTCTTCCTCTGGCTGGCACTGTGAAACTCCTGTGTGTTCCTTAGACATGCAAACCATGCTGACATTTCAGGTGCATGTTGCCGCGTAGCTTGGGTGTTTCTGGGCTGAAGACCTTGGCCAGCCTCATGGCATCCATGATCTGATAAACCACTGGACAACAGATCCTGCCCGTCTTCATCAGATAATGGATAGTTTCTGTGTGTCCTCCTCTCTGTTCCCTGCAGAGTACACAGTGATCAATGAAAACTGCCCAGGAGCCGAGTGGAATATCATGTGTCGGGAGTGCTGTGAATACGACCAAATCGAGTGCATCTGTCCAGGACAGAAAGAAAGAGTGGGCTACACCATTCCCTGCTGCAGGAATGAGGATAACGAGTGTGACTCCTGCTTAATCCACCCAGGTATGTTTGTGGCCATGCTGTGCTCACACCAAATCTTTGGCCAAGGCATCATGGCAGATGCTGGGCAGGGCAATGGTGAACAAGCACATCTCACTGAGGCATGGGATTGTCCTGCATTTCCTTCATCTGCCAGCTGACAGCAGTAAGACACTTGGCAAGGCTCCCCCAAAGCAGGTAGGCATCACTTGCCAAAAAACCCAACACTTTCTACTAGCAGTGTTGTCAGGATGTCTTGGGCAGGCTTGGAAGCTGCCAAGGGGTGACATGATAGCTGGCTTCACACCAGGAGTGTTTTGGTGGTACTCTTGGTTGATTTGCATCCCCAAAACAAAAAAGGAGAGATAACTTGGAAGTCCCACAAGCAAGGTGGAAAAAGAAAAGTGAAATGTGGTAGGAGGAGAGAGCAGGAGGAGCTAGGACCAGTTTAGAAGTCATCAGAATCATTTAGGCTGGGCCCAAGTTGCATCAGCACACACATTCAGACTACTTAGAGAGGCGTTTACACTTGGAGCAATGAGATTTAGAGGTTTGGGCAAGTCAGACCAGGAGTTTGGTTCCAAATCTCAGAGTCTGAGCTGCCTAGGGCGTAGAGGTTGGGTATGGTTCCCAGTGGGAGAGCTGTCAGCACCTCTGCAATTAATAACGTCATTGGCATTTTCTGTGGAAAAGACAGACACTGCTCCTCTTCCCAGAGGACAATCCCCCTTGGCTTTCATCTAACACAGTGGCTCTCTTTTTAGGCTGCACCATCTTTGAGAACTGCAAGTCCTGTCGCAATGGCTCCTGGGGAGGGACACTCGACGACTTCTACATCAAGGGAATCTACTGTGCAGAGTGCAGAGCTGGCTGGTATGGAGGGGACTGCATGAGTAAGTGTCCTGCACAGGCAGGGGGGGATGGCAGGGACAGGGAGTGGTGGGACAGAGCCAGGGCTGTGCTGTGCCTTTCCAGCTATTCCTGCACAGCGACTCTTGCAAAGGCCACGAGCAGGAGAAGACAAACATAACCAGGCAGTAAGCAGATCTACAATTAGGAAAAAAACTTCTCTCCTAGTGCTTGTCTGAGAGGAATTGGACTGGGCCTCATGTCATGGTGGATTAGAACCCTACTAAATGTCTGTTTGGGTTTGGTTTATTTTAAAACTTTAACTACCGTGACTCCGGAAATCTTCTGTAATCTGGATTTCTTGGACTCACGTCATCATAGCCCCTGAGCATAAGCATAAACATTTACAAGGGTAACAGCTTTATCAAAAAGAGCTTACCCTCTGTCCTCCTTCAAGCCCTGCCAGCCCCAAGGATATCCCAGGGTTTCCTTCCTCTGCCACACATCTTCAACACACTTCAAGGTGCCTCTAGAAAACACTGTCTTGTAACTTCTGATTATGTCACAACAATGAATGTTTCAGGCCCCAGCAGCAATATCTAAAGGTTTTGTTCCTGACAGTGTACAAAAGCTCCGGCTTTTTATTTTGCTAAATTGTTAATCCCAATTCTGTTTTTCAATAATGAATTCCATCAGCTAACTGTGTAATGTTTAAGACTGGTATTTCCTTCACCAATTTCCCACCAGTGAAGGTGAAGCTCTCTTTCAATTTTTATTGACTGTCTCTTTGTTCATATTTCACTGGAAGGGATAAAAGCAGAGTCTGCTTTCCCTACTCTGTTCTGTCTATTGGGCTATATACCTTAGGCTTGTGTGCTCTTAGTCATTGATTTTAAAGCAACAATTTAACTTGCTTTCACAACACTGCCCATGACCATTCAGGCGGTGAAAGCATATAAAATAAAATCATTGCTTCAAATAGCAGAATGTGGGGAATCAACATGCTTCAGCAACAGACCTATCTCAACTTTGAGGCTTTGGAAGTTGATCAACTGAGTCCCCTGCTGTTTACGGTGTGATATCTGAGAACACTTTAAAGTCCCATTTTCTCTAGGTGCATGCTAGAGCTTCTCTGGAATTTTCTTTAAAAGAAGAGCCATGAAATAGTCATTAGCTCATCTAATTTTTCCTCCATCTGCCTGAATATATTGGTTGCCTACAGTATATCTCAGTTTATTCTTCCCACTTGTATTGAAACAAACACACCTTCACACAGAGGTCTATTTGGATATTTCTGCAGTACTGAAATTTTGGACAACTTAGTCTTATAACGTTTTTCTTACTACTTGCTCTTTTAAGGGACCCAGTGTGACACTGAGGCTGTGTTCTCTTTCATGTGGTTCTGTGCTGGGGTGAGGTGGGGTAGGAAGGTCAGACAGTGCTGTTGTCTCTTCCACTCTTACAGTGGGGACACAGAGGATAGTTGTGACGCCAGCACATCCTGAGCTCCCCTTTTGTGGCTATCTCAATTTTGGCCTTGATGGTAGGCTCAGGCATGGAGAAAACCGCGTGTCTGGAAAGCAGCGCATAACCATGATGGGTGCCGGATACCGGACTGCGCCTCTCGGCGATGTGGCTTTGGGTCTGGAGGGCGGCCAGCAGTAGCCTTGGAATGCCCGCAGGCACAGGCTGCTGGAGCCGTGGATGTGCAAGCACACCTCAGCTGGGAGAGCACAGGAGGAGCCATCTCTCTTTGGTACCTGCATACGGCATCACAGCTCAAACTTTGCAGCCAGCCCTCGGTGCCTCTCCAGCGGCAAAGGGCCAAAAATCCCAGAATTACAAAGAAGCGCCAGCACGGTAATAGCGGGATGTAAAAAATCTGCCTACTCCGTCCTGCACTGCCAACGCCAGCGCTGCCGGGCACGGCGTGGCCCGCGCGGGCGGGGGGCGGGCGGCAGCTCCCGCCGGGCTCTGTCTCCCTCTCGCGGGGCCGCCGGGCGTTGCCACCGTGCCGCGCCTGCCGGGCCGGGCCGGGCCGGGCCGGCGGGGAGGGCGAGCGCCGCTCCAGCCGCAACCCTGCACTGCCGTGCTGAGGCAGCGCCCCGGGCCCGGCGCGCCCGGCCCGGCGGGCACTGCAACCCCGGCCGCCACGGGCCCCGCAGGCACCGGCAGCGGCCCGCACGGGCGGTAGGGGGCGGCCGGGGGCCCGCGGAGGCCGCGCCGTGAGGCCCCGGTCATCCCGCGGGATGGGCGCCGGGAGGGGAGCGCGGGGCATGCGGGGGATCTGCGGGCAGGATCAGTGCCTGTACGCGGCAGGGGGAGCGGTGTGGCACGGTCTGGATAGCTCCGGGGGAACAATGAGGCCCAGCCCGCCGCAGCGCTCCAGGGGCTGAGAGCATTGGCCAGCGCAGGGTGAGCCCCCGGGAGGGATCTGTGGGAACTGCCAGCAAAAGTAGCGAGGATAGAGGGCCATGGCAAGGAAGAAGTACCACGGACTGGCCCATGGGTCTGTCCGGTTTGTAGTATCTGCTGGCATAGCTGGAAACATGGGTATGGCTGAAAACCCCCCAAAGGATACCAGATCATTTGGTAAAAACATAAATTACATAGGGTAGGCCAATGAGGTGCTATTAGGAAATAAGCACACTGACTAGATTTAATTGGGTGCTAGGGTATTTCCTAATGGGACTTCTCTTGGATTGAATCATCATGACCCAAGAGGCACATCAGGCTCTGAAACCAGAAGAAAACCAACCCTGAAGAACTCTTTCCTCTGTACCCTGAACTCCAACAGTTTTTGCCAGCCCCAAGTTGTAATGTCACTTCAAGGCACATGCTCCATCAAAGCAGGGGAGAAAGTGGTGTTTTCTAACAGCTGTTCTCAGCTCTGCTGTCCAAATGTGGACCTGGTGCCAGACAAGAGTAACTTGTAGTTTTTGAAACTTTCTGAACATTACTGTTTCACATAATACTGGTGACCAGCAACCAACAGGAAGCAACAAGTTGTGACAAGTGACAGCTGCCTTTCCATATCAGCCTGTTTCTGAATAGCAGAAACCTTTCTACTGTCTTTCTCCTCTTTTCAGTCATCCTGACTTTTGAAGGAGCCTCACATCTGAGATGCAGCACTCAAACAGATGATAATATGTTCTTACCAAAGGTCGTCTCAGGACCTCTCCCTCCATAGACCCATGGGTCTCTGTGGGCTACAACTCAGAGGTCTCCTGAATTTTTTTATTCTCTGTTAGTAACAAGCCTTGGAGGAAATCTTACTGTGGCCCTGAAAGCTGCCTTTTTTTCGGGAACAGGAACGGAACAAGGATGTTGATACTCTGCCAAAGTGGTTTATTTTTTTGTAAATGAGGCAGAATTTGCCAGCATTTGTGTTTATGATGTAAATTATTTTTGAGGGCTTTCCAGGTCTCCTGCAGATTTAGAATAGGAAGAGAAAAGACTCCTTTTGATCAACATATGATTGAACTGTTGGTCTGGGGAGTCAGCCTAACTTCTGCTAGAAGCGCTGGAGATTAACGAGCACAGATTTGATGTGATCGCAAAGGTGCTTCGTGCAGAGAAGGGTGGGAGCAAACCTGAGAACGTTCTTTTGGAGAGGGTCACTGAATGGCTCCTCTTTAGTCTCTGGACCACCTGCTTTGCTGGCCAAACCTACTTCCTCGGCGCCAGTGTTCAGAGAGTTCAGGCTGTACCACAGCAAACAGAGAAGTGTGTTTAGTATGCCGTGCATACAAGTATCTCTTCGCACCAGTTCTTTGGCTTTCCTTTGTTAAAGGCATCGAAAACTCAAAAGCCCTTCAGGACGAAAGGGAAACTTTCTTTGAGGTGGTCCAAGCCCCCTGTCAAACCCTCTGAAGATTTCTAGCAGCTTTGTCCCAGGTTGTTTTTGAGGCAGGAGCCAATGGCAGCACAAGGGCCTGTTTCTTGCTGTGGGAAGGAGCATTATCATTTTCACCACAGCAAATCCTGCTGTACTCATTGAATCCTAATGTGGTTGCTGGGCACACTCATTAATCCTTGCCTTTTACAGAGGGAACTGAGCGAGCCACAGAAGAGGATGAAACACTTTTGAGGAACTCTTCTGAGCGGGATTTCTGTTTCCTTGGGTCCTGCTTAATTAAGGGTAACCGAGGGTAAATGAACAAAGGGTATTTCATTTGAGCAACACTTTCTTAAGAAGAAAGAGGGGGAATTGACCTGCAGTCTTCATGTTTCCCCATAGACCAGATGCAGCAGGATTGATTTCCAGACACTATGATCAATGGGAACCACAGATGCTCAGTACTTCACCAAATCAGGTCACTGTCACCCTTTCTCCCTTGGGAAGGAAGGGCCCGGAGGCGAGTGTTAAAACCCTCTGTTTCAGTCGGAAACATTCATCCTGCGTTACTGGTTAAAAGCTTAGGGTTACTCTAGGGAAACAGACGGAAGCAGCAGAGCTTTCTGTTAGACTGAAGAGGTAAAAAGAAGTGAGAGAATTGCTGTGGAGGTCTTTTGGGTCATTCAACTTTTTGCTTATCCTCATCTGCGGTGTGTAGGCTCTTCTGATTAGGTGACACTGTTAGACTGAATTGCAATTTTTGTCTTGCAGATACAGCCTCATACTACAGCAAAGCAACAGAAGGCTTACCAGGGGAGGTAGCCATGTGCAAGACTCCACTCAGAAAGATGTAGTCAGGAAAGTAGGAACTGAAAAATTAGCTCTGTCTGATACATAGTGACTTAACTGTGCATTTTGCCAGGACATGCATGTGCAGATCACAGTAAGCTCTGAAAAAAAATCACTAAACAACTTTGCATCTTCCACAGAGGAAAATATAATTAACCATATTTTATAGCTGGGGAAAAGGGAGAGGTTACTGAAGGTGAGAGAACTCTCTGGGCTAAAAATGTTCAGCATTCAAGATGAGGAATTAGGACAACTATCCCTGGACAGATGCCTAGGGACAGCTGCAGGATTTTCATGAAAAGATATTGCTCCCCCGGTGTGACCTTGTCTGCTGTTTGTTCAGCTCATTGTCCTCTGATGGTTTTCTTAGATTGGGCACAAGTGACTGGAGCACTTCATTTTATCCTGGTGGTGCTGAAGTACATTCCATAGTATGGTGAAAAACTGAGAGCAGCACAGGCAGAGTGGAACAAGACTAGAGGAAGGATAAGAATGAACCTGAAAGAAGAGATAAGGGCTGTATATTCTATATGTGTCACACTGAGTCATCAGTGTCACGCTGATGATAGGAGGAGCTGTGATGTTTATATATCTTCATTGGCACGGTGGCATTAACATGCAAGGATGATGTAGTGAATCCTGAGGACAAACTTGTCCTCTACAAATATATCAGTTCTTTTTCCTCCTAGAGTCTCCTTATGAGGGACTAGCAACTATGACGTTGGGTGCAACAGATTTTTCTCTCATTCTTTTGCTTGAGCTAATTCAGGTGTTCATTGTAGTTGTGTCACTTTCCCACCAGCTTCCTCAGTTTCAATGGTTGCAAATGTCAGCATGGGCTCCATCAAAACTGTTCTGAGCTGGAGCATCAGCCAGGTGTGTAGGTGGGCTAATTAACAGAGAGGCAAAAGCTGCAAGAAATGGTTTCATGAAGTTGCATTGCAAACCAGGGAGAAGCCATCAACTGCAATTTTCCTAGGGGTACTCTTAGCCTAGAAAATACTCCAATATAGTCATAACTCTTTACAGCCATTGTGTGGCTATCCCAGTATTTTATACACTGCCTTGTAAGAAAGAGTGTATCTTCCTAAGCCACCCCGTCATCCCCTTCTGGTGTTATTTCTACTTATATTTTCTTCAAATGTCTCTTGAAGGTCCTTCACACAATTTTTTTTCTTCTTTTTCTCCCCAGGGTGTGGGCAGGTTCTTCGGGCCTCCAGAGGTCAGATTTTGCTGGAGGGTTACCCACTGAATGCACGATGTGAATGGACAATCCATGTTCAAGCTGGATTTAACATTGAGTTAAGGTGTGTCCTGCTGACTTTTAGCCAGCTCTGATTTCAGGTGGACATTGGGGTGTGTGGGTAACCAAGAGTCAAAGAGAGTCAGCAGCTGTGAGCCCTGGGGCAGTGAAGGTATAGCAACCACTTTGCTTTTGGTACCACAGCTCTTTCCCCTGGTCTGGCTTGTGATGGACAGGCTCTGGACAGATTAGTGCTGTGTTTTCAATTCCCATTAAGGACAGATAGATGCTGAGGAGAGTTTCTCAGGCATTGGGCACAATGTGTGTCTTTAGAGGTGTTTTCAAGACCTTGACAGCAAAGCACCCAATATTTTCTGAACTAAGCTGTACCAGGCTGAACTAAGACATTCTTTGAAGAAAAGATATAAGAATGTTTTAATATAATGTCTCATGCAAGGAGAGAGTTGCCCATGAGTTCTACCTTGCATTTAGCCTTCATTTTCCCTCTTTTTTTTTTTCACTCTTTTCACCAACCATGTTTTCTATCAGCCTCAGTTATTCCTCTCACCATTCCTATGCTTGGAGGATGTGATTGGTTCTCCTGCAAGTCATAGAATCATAGAATCACAGAATTAACTAGGTTGGAAAAGACCTTTGAGAAGATCAAGTCCAGCCTGTGACCTAACACTACTTTATCAGCTAAAATCATGACACTCAGTGCCACATCCAGTCATTTTTTCGACACCTTCAGGGATGGTGACTCTACCACCTCCCTGAGCAGCCCATTCCAATGCCCCATCACTCTTTCAGTGATTAATTTTTTCCTAATGTCTAGCCTAAACTTCCACTCACACAGCCTGAGTCCTATTGTCCTCTCATCGCTCCTCTGAGCTGTGTATGCTTGGATCTGCTAACCAACCCCTAATGCCTCAAGCTCACAGTTCCTGCCTAGTGCAGGAGAGCCTCTTGTTGGGGTAATTAATAATGTTTCCAAATGTACACAGCAGGGTGCTCACACATGGAGCGGGGGGCGGGGGGGAAGTATGGCAGGGGATGGAAACAAACTAGCTAATATAATAAAAAGAATAGCTTCACACTTCACATCAATATTTCACTGACTTTGGAGCCCAGACAAAAGAACTATGCTAGATACATAAACGGTTAAAATACGTTTAAACAGTTTAAATATGTTTGAAGAGAAACTTGATGGGAGGAAGAACAACAAATCAGTTGAAAAGAGCTTGTGGTTTTCCCACACTAATGCACTTTTTTCAGACCTGCAGATGCAAGCCTGTTGTGTAGTTATGAGCTGTTATTGCCTAGATAGCATTGTGTAGAAGACACAGGAAGAATGCTGTGAGGAAGAGTGTTCTGTGCACATGACACAACTTTGCATCAGTGTCAGTCAGCATGGATTGTACCTGCCTTCTTTTTAAGAGATATTGTTGCTGAGGTGTATGATTCGCACAGCCCAAGCTTAGGGAGGTGATATTTTTCTACATTTCTGAAAAGGGCTTTGTTAATTAGGAGGCTTAAAAAGTTCTTTAAGAGCTACAGGTATCACCCTGTCTTTGCTGTTGTGGGGATGGATGTGTGAGAGTGGAAATGGATCCTGTGCATGCATGTAATTATTGAATTACATGCAGAGACCTATCTCTGAGTGAAGTTTTACAGCCAGATGATATCAGATACAAGATGCAAGAAAGGGACCAGAGGTTATTTTAACAAAGAACACTATATTGAAGAGCAGAACTTGCTGTGGCTGCACAAAGGAGACTCTACTCTGTTTTCAAAGCAGTAGAATGGGGAGTGCTGTAGTTAACAGATGTACTAACTCTTTGGAGAAATCAGACTTCCACTCTTGACCCTGAGGGCCACCCACATGCAGACTTGGAAGATATGTCACATGAGATCCATACAGTTCACTGTATGGTTCACGGTTCACTGTTCAACTTTGCTGTTACAGAAAAAGGAAAACTTTAACACAAGAGTGCCTTTCTCTTCCTTGCTATGTCCATCCTTCCTTCCTGCAATCAAATAAACATAATACTAGGTATCACCCTGATGTGAAATAATGTTACGTTTCAACTGTGAAGGTCTCCAAGAGGGAAGCCTGAACTACCAAACTTCTGTTGTCAGCACCTAATTTATCTGAGCTGGCTAACGTTGGAGAATCCTAAAGCCCTTTGCCTAGCCTGGTGATGAGTCTAATGTCTGAATGCCTAGAAATCTCAGCAGATGACATAGCACTCCCAGTGAAAGATCAGGAGCTCTCCTGAAAGTCCACACTTAACCCTGCCAGCCTGCAAGTCCTGCAGGAGTCATAGAGGAAACTTTCTTGGCAAAGATGGAACAGGAGGTCCTCACAGTAGGTAACCCTGTAGTGTGTTGTGAGTCAGTTGACATCTTCAAGATGCACCACCTCAGAGCTGTCCATTGAGGTATTTCAGCAGTTAGATATTGTGGAAAACATGTACATTTAATCTAAAACTTCACCTTTAGGCTACTCCTACACAGAAGGGCAGGTTTACCTAAGCTAAGCAACAGAGCTTGCCTCCTGGGTCTGCCATCCATGTTTCCTTCACTGTATTTTCATATAAACGTGCTGATCCCCTCTGTGGGTGGTAACTGCTTAGAGCTGTAATGCACAGCCAACACTGTGCTGAATCAGCACAACTGCCAACAAAAGAACTCCTTTTTTCATTCTCTCTGTGCACAAATCCTGTTTGCTGCCACTCTGGCTTGCAAGGGCAGGGATGGGGACAGGGTAATACAGAAGGCGAACAAAGTGGTTGTCTTTGCTTACATAGGGCAGGAAGAGTAAAACTCCCAGGAGCACAGATAAATCTTCCCTTGCTTTAAGCTGTGCCATGCAGTCCTTTGGGGGTTGGCTCAGTAGAGTTGTTTTGATAAATAGTGTCCATGTTGTGGTGGTAGTTAGTTTTCTCTGCTTTGTTTTGCCAGCCTTGGGAGTTTTTTTTTTGGGTTGTGATGTACAGGCTTCCTCAGCCTGAGTCATGTCAAGGATGTCATATCACAGTGGAAGTAGTTCACAACTTGCAATTATTTTCTTTAGTGCCTCAGCAGAGGCACAGTTTTAAATATGTCCTTTGGCTAGAAGCTTTCCTCAGATGGGTTGGCCAATGTGTCCACTGCAGCCACTGATGAAATCAAGACAATACTTTTCATTTCATTTTATATCTGATGACCTGCAGCACAAAATTAGCATGCTGAGTTTTATAATATCCAAGAGAATTATGATTTAATTACGCTTTCACTGGTGAGGAAACTGAGGTCTGTTGAATTGTGAGTACCTGAGGCTTAAACAGCAATAGACCTCATGGTCTGTAAAGGGTCCTGTCAGCTGGGCCATGGCCAAGAGGTTTTTAAAAGCTTTGGCAGGTTTCCTGACCTGCCAATTCTGAGTCTTAATCACAGGATCCCATGTCGTCAGTACAGTGTATCTGCTTCTTTGCCAAGTTAAATAAAATGCAAGTCAGAACTCCTATGCCTTTCACATTTTCCACTCTGTTTTCATCATTTTTTGAAACAGAGAAAGCAAACAATTAAAACCAGTATTCTGTGTATGGTTCTTTCATTCCCTGTGCCTATGTCTTGATATTCTTTGTTCAGGGACACGCATCAAGAGACAGTTTACCTTTACATCTATAAATAATACTGGGCATTCCAGAAATTTTCCTTCTGTATTTGCACACATACTTAATTTTAAACAGAAATGTACCAGTTCAGAAAACCAGAAAGTATTTTTAGGATTGGGCCAGGATAAACTGTAGCCTGATAAGTGTTACAAATATGAATGGGTTAATTTGTATTGCTCTGTAACTTCCATAAGGGTAGATCCCTGGGGTATGTTTCACCAGTGAAAGAAGGTTTGAAAATGTAGTGTATAACCTGATACGTGTGAGGATGTCTCTGACAGACCTGACAGAACTAGAATTCAACTCATGCAGTTTATGCAAAGCAAAGTTGAATTATTTCTCTCTAATGTATATTTAAAGCAGATGTTTTGTTTTTTCTTCTACATTCCATCAGATGATTTAAAAAAATTAGGGGCTCTGCTCCATTGGTGCAGCTTCCTACAACTGCTCAGCCATTTCTCTGTAGGTAGTGTACTCCTGATGTTCAAAAATCAGCCATGTAACCTGAACAAAGGTGACTGAGTGAAGAGGCCTCTTAAGTCAGCTCATGAGTTGTCAAGGGAAGGTGGAGGAACATGGAGCCCTGCTTAACATGGGCGCCTGAGTCTCAAGATAAGAATAGTATGAAACAGGCTCCAGAATTCTCTTCCCTTCAGACTGTGAGGTCCAGGAGCAGGTCCAAAATTTGTCTCACCTCTTTGGTGTGAAAATGCAGTCTTTGCAAACCGCGAGGCCCACACTGGAATAGGCAATGTGGGAGATACAGCCTCATCCTAAATACACATCTGCAGCGTTAGGAGTCTTCAGGAAGATGGAGTACATAATTTTCATTTTTAAAATATCCTGCTGAACAGTTAGTAGCACAGCCTCTCCCAGGTCCATTTCTCCTTTTCCTGCTGTACCAAGGCTGAGCCCAGCCCCCTGACCATTGCACATTCTCCAGAGGCACTATGGTGTTGCTCCTTCTGTTTCTCGTTCATATTCTGGTGGGGTGCTTTGGCTCTGTGCCCACCTGAATTCCAGTGGCAGCATATAGCATGGCTGTTAATGAACAAAAGCCTTGCACAGTGGCTGGATCGAAGCTAGGAAAGGACAGACATTGTGGGAAAAGGCTTTAAGTATTTCCCTTCTGCACTAATTCCTGTGCCTTATTTCTGCTCTCAAAAGACAGGCAAGTGCCACACATTGGGGATTTACTACCATTTTGCTTTCTAATGCAAAACGTGCTCTAGTATTTTGATTCTGTTTCTGTGGCTGTTTCTGCTTCTGTTACATCCCCAAACTCTCCTTGTATCCCTAATTGCTGACTTCTGAATGTAGATAGCTTTTGAACCTTGTTATTTTATACTATAACTTTCAGTACTTAGAACTTTATTTAGGCCAAATAGAACATTATTTAGTAAACAACAACAGTAGAAATATACCCTCCGTAGTGCCTGACCCTGGATGAAAGTTCTGACATTGTATTATATCAGGTAAGGGACCTGATGCATGTGTATAGACTGTATGACTTCAACTTGGACTTCACTGTTCTGATACTTGTATGTTCTCATGGAGCAACTGTATAGAGCTGAGCCAGCTTCTAGGGGTCATGATGCAAAAATTGAGATGAGTGAGGGGTCTTTGTGTGGTTAAGGGCATGTTGATTCACTGAGGGGGTAGGCCGTAAATACCTAAATGCCCAAATAAATAGCATTCAGGGTACCCAGGTAAGATGTCTGACTGTTTGTTCTTGTTCCCCAAGATTTTCCATGCTGAGCCTGGAGTTTGATTATATGTGCCAGTATGACTATGTGGAGATTCGTGATGGGGACAATTTGGACAGTCGAATAATAAAGAAATTCTGTGGAAATGAGAGGCCACCTCCCATCCGAAGCACTGGGTCTTCACTTCATGTCTTCTTCCAGTCTGATGGATCCAAGAACTTTGATGGATTTCATGCTGTCTTTGAAGAAATTACAGGTAACCTAGTCTAAAAGTGGAGCACGCCACTCATTCTCATTAATTCAATTTCACTAATCTCTTTGCCTGTTTTGCTTCATTAAAAACTTTCATGCTGTGTTGCCAACAGCAACTTACATAAAGTCAGTATGGGGAAGATTCAAAAGCTGTCAGATGGCATGTGAATGTGAGGCTCTTCTAAAAAAGACTGAATTCCTTCTACTTGTGTGAAGAACAAGCACATCAGCCAGCAGAGAAAAGCTGCTGTTTTGTGTGACTTTTCTGTTTGAATTGAAGAATTAAGAGCACAGAGGAAGTAGAGGAAGGGACATGTGTATCTGCAGTGGCAGGACTGCTCAATGCTGTATTCAGGGGCAGAGTCATTGTCTCAAGCAGCAAAAACCTGATGCAAAGTCTCATAGATAGTTCAGTGAAAATGCCCTGGCAGAACTCTTGTGTTGGCTCATGTACCATTAGGAATTAAAAAACCCCAACCAACCAAGACCAAAACAAACAAAAATTCCCAAGTTTATACACAGAACAAATTATTTTCTTTAAGAAAAAAATGAAGAGGCGTTTCCCATTCTGTGATGATCTCAGTCTTGACAGAAGTGGGGCTCCAGAATTACTGGTTTCATTACTACTCAGTGCTTCAGTCCCCTACCTTGCTTTCCATAGTTTCAAAATAGCACTGAAAGTGTAGCTAGCTTGTCATTTTGCCATTGGATTTGCAGCAGCCTCCACACTCATCCTGAATCTTCCTTATTTAGCTATGTAAGGAATTTTTGGTCAAATCTATCTACAGAACTCCTGGCACAGAAGACTAATCAGACTGTGCTGTTTTGCCATAGATAAACCCTGCAGGATCTATGACTCACCATAACTTGCTTTCTGTACACCCTGGTGACCCACATTGCATGAGGTCATCCAGGGTATATATGGCTCAGGAAATTTAGTTAGTTTATATAACCCTTACATAAATACACAAACCTAGCTCTTAACAATGATCAGAGGTGTATCTAGCAATATGAAATGTTCGTACTTCTGGATGTAGCTCCTATGCCATTTCTCAGCCTGCCCTGCTCTTCAAATGTCACCTTTAGTACCTGCTAGCAGGAGCAGTTAGCTATTGATAGTTTGCCTGGGCTTACAGCAGGAGAGGTGATATAGAACAAATGAGTGTGGCGTGGGCTATATTGCATAAGGGCTGCCTACACTCAGGGAACTAACATTTTCCATATGGTGCAAGCTGAATTGGTTCTGTTTTCTCTGCCCAGCAGGGAACACTCGGTATTTGAATATTGTGGAGCACTTTATTTCCGCCCCATTTTGAGTGGTAATTATTCTGAGGCTGTGAGGCTGCAAGTGTGGTAATCCACACAGAGCACATTGTAAAGGGCTTCTCAGAGTTTGTGAGGAGCTCTATTTGTGCACTTTATTATGAGGCTGTTCTGGTCTAATGTGTAGTGCAGTGAAAGGCTTTTCAAACACTCCCAGTGTCTTTTTATGTGAAGCACCAACCTGGCCAGCAGGACCATTTAAGGGAAGAATAGAGTGTGCATGGGGCAGCATAGAATTGAAAGTGGGAGCAGCACAGGATCGAAAGCTCTGGCAGCACATTGAAAACTGAAGCATTTGCCCTGAAATTTCTTTCTGTGCACAGCACTGTGGAAGAGCCAAGGTCCCCAGAACAGATTTCACGGGGCTTACTAAAGCAATTCCCTATGCTGCAGGTGGGAGCAGCAGCAACAGAGGTGCTTACAGGATGTGGACTAGGAAATGAAGGTGATCTGGTGTCCCCCAGCACCTCAGTGGTGTAGTGGAAAGGACTGAAGTATGTCAAAAGTGAATTCCTTCTTTTTCTGCCTCCTCTTCCTGTGAGCTCTGTACTGGCTTAGAAGCCATAGTTTACTGAAGCAGGGGCACTGACTGCACAGAGATCACTGGTTCAGATTCCAGAAGGGTCTTGATTGATACAAAATAAGCTGCAAAGCCTATATCTCCTTTAGGAAAGGTCACTGTGTATATAGTTATTAAAGGATGAAACCACCCAACCTCCTGTGCTGCCTAATCTGGAAGCAGGTGCTAGGTCCCATCCCATGCCAAGTGTGAAATGGGAACCAGTAATTGGCATGAATGACTAGAAGTCACTGAACAGAATTCAGATGAGAAGCATGGGAGGCCAGATGGGGAACTATCAGAGTCTGTTAAGGATTAGACATATGCTGGATCCAGTTAGATGAAAGCCAGTTACTGACTTTCAATAAAGCTTTCCTTTCTGTACACCCAAGCTAGTGGACATAACATAGTGACTTTAAACATTTGTAGTATTGTCCCTTGTTGTTTGACTTAAGCCAGGAAATCAAGACTCCTTAAAACAGAAAAAATATTTAATGTTTTTTTAGTATCAGGCATTTTCAAGGAGAGTACCTGACACTTACTCTTATTCACTTGACTTGCTTACTTTTCCAGAATCAAGAAACAAAGCTTGGACAAAGACAAAGATAAAAGTTCACTAGCTTTAACCAGTGACTACAAAAATACCAGTCTGTAAGGAGTCTTCTTCTTCTCCTTCCCTTTCACAGTGATATTTTACATTAGTTGTGTACAGTACAATTGCCACATATATATTTTATTTTAAAGAATGAATTACTGTCCTTATTCAGGCCTTAATCTTCAATGAGACATTGAAGATATTCATTGCCTGGCCATGTATAAATTGATCTTACATCACCACTTGAAGCCTCCAGAGAACTCTATATGTGGCATCTATATATTTCTTACCTCATGCCATCTGGATAATAAGAAACTTCTCTGAGAGAAGCTGCTCTGAGGTCGGTCCATATGGTGGCAGTGACAGATCCTGGCACACAGGGGCTTTTCCTGAGTTGGGAGACACCTGAGCAGCTTGTGGGAGGCTGAGGAGATCTGCACAGTGCCAGAACAAGCGCCCCTCTGTAGCCAGCCCCATGCCTTTCAGAGCAGCCCAGGGTGCAGCCAGGGTGTGCAGCAGTTCATGGCACCTTGGGAACGCAGGGAGGGCAAGGTCCTGCTGCAGCTGCAGAGCAGAGCCCGGGCAGGGGTCAGCACCCCCTGGGAGGGAGTGCAGCTGTGGTATCCCCTCAGCAGAAGCCTGACCTCTGCATGCACCAGGAAGGAGGTGATGACCCAGGCAGGGCTGCCACATTAATTAAACATGGAGCCATGCAGGTCTGGCTGCAGGGAGGGCCAGAGCCTGTCTCTTTTGACTCAGTCATTGCTGGCAACCTCTCTTCCCACACTCCTCGAGCTGAGGGACTGCAAGGCAAGGACTGGGGCAGCAAACTCTTTCCCACTCTAAGAGATGATCAGTGTTGTTCCTGAGGAACCTCAACATACACGAGTCTCTGGGACCTGATGACATACACCCCAGAGTCCTGAGGGAATTGGCTGATGTAGTTGTCAAGTCACTTTTATGATATTTGAAAAGCCCCTGGTGACTGGAAAAGAGATAAAAATGCACCCATTTTAAAAAAGGCATAGAAGGAAGGACCACAGAACTACTCACCTGTCAGCCTCACCTCTGTGCCTGGGAAGTTCATGGAACAGGTCCTCCCAAAAGCTGTGCTAAGGCAGATGAAGGGCAGGGAGGTGATTCAGTACAGCCAGAACAGCTTCACCAAAGGCAAGTCCTGCCCTGACCAATCTAGTGGCTTTCTGCAGTCGAGGGACTACACCAGTGCACAAGGGAAGGGCTACAGATGTCACGTCTATGAACTTTCATAAGGCCTTTGGACATGGCCACAACATCCTTCTAGCTAAACTGGAGAGAGATGGATTTGATGGGTGAACTGTTCAGTGGATGAGGAATTGACTGGATGGTCAGATCTAGAGGGTGGTGGTCAACAGCTCAGTGCCCCAGTGGATATCAGTGACAAGTGGTGTCCCTCAGAGGGCCATATTGTGGTTTGGATTTTGTATGGTAGCACACTAATGTTTTAGTGATTGTGAAGTAGTGCTTATTCTAAATCAAGGACTTTTCAGTTTCTCTCGCTCTGCCAGTGAGGAATTGCACGAGAAGCTGGGAGGGAGCATGGCCAGAACAACTGATACAAAGTGGCCAGAGGGATATGCCATACCACAGAATATCATGCTCAGCATATAAACTGGGGGGAGTTGTTTGAGAGCATGGTTTGCTGCTTGGGGAGGGCCCGGGCTTCAGTCAGTGATACTGTGAACTACTGTGTTGTGGATAGTTTTTCCTCTCCAGCATTATTTCTCTCTCTCTCTCTCTCTCTCCTCCTTTCAATGTAATTATTATTCCTATTATTATTATTATCCATCATCATCATATTTTATTTCAATTATTAAAGTGTTCATATCTCAACCAATGAAGTTTCATTTTTCTTTCTCAATTCTTCTCCCCTCCAGCAGTGGTGGAGTGAGTAGCAGCATGGCACTCAGCTGCCAGCTGGGGTTAAACCACAACAGTTCTACTGACTCGTCTCCTCTTAGAGCAGGCACCAAAAAACCTGTGTGTTTATGTTATTACACAATGGAATTTGCTGGTATTTAATACACAGTTACACATTCTGATATTAAGTTATGCTGGTGTATACAAACTGTATACAGTTTGATGTGAATCACTGATAGATTGTTGTATGCAAGAGTTTCCCAGGGACAAAGCAACTCCCAAAATCTAAACCAACAAGGTCTGAGACACAAAAAAAACTGCAAAAACCATGGATCCCAGAACCTATCCCTAAACTCTGGGTTGAATGGCAGGAAAAAAGTGTAGGTTGCTATTAGACTTCTTTAATTTAGTCTAAGCTCTAAATATTAATTGAACTTGATATAAATTATTTTTGTTCCATAAATCTTTCTCACCATTTGACTGCAGTTAAAGGAAGATGGTAAAAGTAATATATGCTGGGAAAAGAGCTGCTTATCCCTATTAGATCCCTCCTCTAGTAAGTAAGGGCAGAAGACTTTTTGACATGCATCAGGCCCTTTACTGTGCCTTTCTAACTTCTAACCATGTTAATATGTAATTTACCCCAAGACACAGCCACCATGAGGAAAAACAGGTAGGTTCCCATCCTATGACAGACCATGAGCATTTTTGCTTTTCTTTTACAGCTTGTTCTTCATCTCCATGTCTTCATGATGGGACATGCATTCTGGACAAAAGCAGCACCTACAAGTGTGCCTGTCTGGCTGGCTATACAGGGAATCGCTGTGAAAACTGTGAGTACAGGCACTGGTGCATGACCAGCCTCCAGGGCTGTCACTGATGCATTAATTGTAAGGAGTGTTGGTGGTGTGTAGGTTTGGTCAGTCACAGATTCAGAGAATGCACTGACTTTCTTGTGGCATTTTTTAAAACATGTTTCTTGTAGTTCATGAAGATTTCCACTCAGTCATTCTGGAGCTTTATGTCAATGTGCAAAAAGGTAAAACAGACTTGAAGCCAGGAAACTGCACACAAGAAATCTTTGTAATGGATTAGCCTTATCAGACAGAAGTATCTCTGCCTGCTGCTTTCCACTATGTGCATCAGCTGTTCTCTACTGAAAACACATACCCCAGCTGAGCCCTGTGCTTAATGCTCTAGACTGAGTTAGTCATAGGAAATTCATCTTTCCTCACAGTCCCCTGGAAAGTAAAATTTTGGCACCATGAATGAAAGAGACTTGGGATCAAAACAAATGAAAAAGGGTAGATTCTGTTCATATCTGCACCTATAGTCATACACCTGGTTTTGTCCTGACAAGTGAATTGTAAAATTACTGGATTCAAATCAATTGTCTGTTCCAGTGATTTACTTCTTCATGCATGAGAATATCTTCCTCTAACAGGGCTCATAAGAGCATGAGGGAGTAAGAATTTTGCAATATATGCCATGATAAAAGCTGTATCATCTACACTAGCTGAAAGGAACATTCTGCAATACTTAAAGTCACTGAGCTGTTCCTGGAAGATTTCACAGATAGTGGTGAAATCCACTTGGGATCATATTTAGCCCAAGACAGAAAGCATAGGCTTACTGTATCCTGCTGTGGCGTTCATCCGGCCCTAAGGCACACAAATGACATTGTATCAATAGAGATATGAAAACAGGGAGGGACAGAAAAGTGCATGTAATGGGAAGCAGAGTTTTCAAAGGAACTAATATACACCAAACTTCACTTCAAAATCTTTTCCCTGTGTATGCCATTGTTAGGAGTGGATTTATCTCCTGGAATTTCTTCTATTTCATCAGGGGAGTTAAATCATAGTGGCATGGTATCTCCTTTGATGAATCATTTTGAGGTAAAAGACTTTTCAATTTCTACGCATCCAGAAGTAGCTCAGACATGAGGAGAGGTTGCTTCATATTTTCCAGAAACCTGAAAAAAATTTGTCTCTGAACAGATTGCACAGACTCCTGGTATGTTTTCTTTAGGGAAGAGGTTGCTACAAAGTGGAAGTTCCTGACCTCAGGACTAAGAGTGTCTGGCTCTTCTGCTAACAGCCTCTTTCCTGTGAGTAGTTGTTTCGCAGGTCATTTAGGGACTGGAAACTCCTGAGCTCTTTGCAACTGCTCAGCAAGATTAGTTCTGCTCCTTTAGAACAGAGTGAGGGAAAAAAAAGAAAAGGAAAGATTCCTGTCTGATTCAGAACCAACCAAAATTTCAAATAATTACATTTCCAGCAAACCTCAGCCCTAGTTTTGGCAGGCTCTACAGTACAGGCAAGGCAAAGAATGGAGCTCATATTCTTTTACTGACTTTCTTTTGTAATTCCTGTGTAGAAGCTTCACCCGTGCAAACAACAGGGGAGATAGTTGAAAAACAATAGGATGGGATTTCTGTCACTGTAAGCAATGAAAGGTACAGGCACTAACAGGATGAAAGAGAGACACTTGAACACATATACAGTAAGATTTTTAACTTGATGAGAATCTTTTAGTTTTATTTGTAAAAGAACAACTTTGGTGGATAAAATTCTGTTACATTATGATGTTTGTGGCAATATGTTTGCCTTTGCTTATGCTAGGCATAATATTGTTTTCCAGCATCTATATTACTGCCTTCTCTGTGAATAGCAAACCTCACAGTTAGAAAACATCATGGCAAATCTTTTTTCTCTCCAGCCTCAAGTAATTTTTTTTCTTAAGATATTTCCTTCAGTTTTGCCAAAATGCATCCTAAGTATTTTCCAATGTATGGGGAGAAAAGCCAGAAAATTAAAGTTTGATTTGGTTTTTTAAGAACAAAAGGAAGAACTGGGAAAAGATCTATGGCTGCAATTCTTTAAAAGCTAATTGCAGTTTCCTGAACAGTCTTTTAGTTTAAATGTTAAAGAGAGATTGTGCTTTCCTCAAAATCTTTCTTTTTGTTAGGTCTTTTAGCAAAAGTGCTGTATTTTGAGGTAGAGACAAGAGAAATCAATTTATTTCTGCAGACAACTGTGATAAAATAGTCACTTTTGGAGTATGGAATACGAGTTTGGGCACTATAAGACTGACTTTTTTTCAGTCTGGTTTTCTTGAAACCAGGTGCAATCCCATTAAAGTTAATGGATGCAAAATAGGTGTAAGAGAGAAGAAAATTACAGCCCTTTAATGTTAAGTGCATGTAGAAGCTCTGAGGTGGTGGAACAGAAGGTACCCAGAGAGATATCAGGGTTTTAAAGAAATCCAGGGGACATGATTCAGATGAAGAGAGACTGTAGGATTATCTCAGGAATGAGTTAAGGCCAAATTAAACAAATTTAGCAATGAGTATTTCATGACAGAATCAGAAATGGTTTTTTTCCCTTACCATCCCAATGCAGCTCTATCTTTTTGTCTGTTACCAAGTTTAATTTTAAACATGTAGGAATCACTATTGGAATTATGGAGATCACCTTAATGTGATAAACCACAGGGAACCTATTGTTTCCTTCATTAAATTAAATTCAATCTATTTAGCATTGGTCAAGCTGCTTTCCTGGAGTCATATTTAACCCTAATTGCCCTGCCACTTACAATCTGCAATATTAATAAAATAATCCAAGGTACAGGTTACTTACAGCTAGCAGTCTCTTTTATCTTCTACTATGGCAGTCAAGAAATTAACATTTTGTTTACAATTTAAAGGGCTAATATAGTGAATTAAAGGTTTCAACAGCATGAGTGAAATGTAGGCATTTATCTTTCTGACAGCTACTAATATATTTCAGTCCGCCCTGTGTCAGGGCAAGAAATATTTTATATAGATATGTATTATTTCACTCCTGAGACCATTTAAAAAAATTTATATGAAATTGTAAAACAAATGCTAACCTTCTGTCTTCTGACTCAAAACACAATAAACACAAATCCTATATGTGACCGTGGTCACAAGGGTTTTCAGGATGAAGAAGAGACGAGAATGTTGACTCCATGATCAGAAGGCTTGATTTATTATTTTATGATATATGTTACATTAAGACTATACTAAAAAGAAATAGAAAGGAAAAGGTTTCTTCAGAAGCTAGCTAAGCTAAGAATAGAAAAAAATGAATAACAAAGATCTGTGTCTCAGACAGAGAGCAAGAGCCAGCTCTGCCATGAGTGGTCAGTAAATCCAAACATCCACAGGAGACCAATCACGGGTCTACCTGTTGCATTCCACAGCAGCAGATAACCATTGTTTACTTTTGGTTGCTGAAACTGCAGCTTCTCACAAGGAAAAATCCTAAGAAAGGATTTTTCATGAAAGATGTCTGTGACACCTATAGATAGCAAAAATACCTTCTTAAAATAAACATACTTTGCTATCATGATACAGTAGGTAGAGAAAACTAACTCCTGTTTTAAATACTTGGGCTTCTTTCTGACCTTAAAGTGAATTTGCAGTATACCTACATCCCCCTCCCCGTGACCCCTTAGTCATGCTGACATGACTAAGAGCAAACTCAGGCTTTTCTCTTTGACCTTTGTAAATTCTAATGCTGTCAGAGGCATTAGGAACCCACAAAATCAGATAATCTTGTTCTCCTAGCATACAAATACACTGAGACAAACCAGCAACTTCATCAAAAGATGCAGGGGAAAAGTAAGAAGCTGACTAGTGCACAACCTGCCTGCTAAAAAGCATCCACTCTAGTGTCAGAATGCCCATGACTCTGTGCAGTGTGACAACTACTTGTCCAACTCAAACTAAGAAAGGTCTTTTCCAAAGTTGCCCTGTTGAGTTTGCCTGCTGAGGATGCAGCTGTAGAGACTGTATTGCTGGTACCCCATAGCAAATGCTCTTGCCCTCTGCTTGTCCTCCTCCTAGAACGAGCTGTTCTGACTCAGAGTCCTCCCAGGGCTTGCTGGCCCCAAAGCAAGAGACCTTGACCTCATCCTGCCCAGAAATTTCCTGTTACCTTTATTTCAAACAAAGCCAGGCAAACTGGAGTTCCTACGCAAATAAGAAGAGCTTTGCTGAATAGGGAATTCAGGGCTGAGATCTGATTTCCATTTTTATTCTGTTTCTTGCTCCTGTCTGCCAAGTAGGAGAGGTTTGTTCTGCATCCTAATGAAGAGTCTAATCCAACTGACAAAACTGTATAAACTAACTCCTTGCTGTAGCCTTTGATGTTGCTAGGGCTGGCCTTACTGTGTGCCAACAGGCCTCTGAATATAGCTTTCAGGCCTTTCCCCACAGCTGATATAATCCACTTCCATCCTTTTTGGCCCCATATATCTGTGACTTGGGCTGGTTCTTAGGGATGTGCTCATCCTATCAGAGCCTCCTTATATCTAAAATAGGGAGGAAGCATTAACATCCCACCAACCACACCTCACCCCCTGTTCTGCTGTGGGAGAAAGGAGCCCAGCTGTCAGTGCTTGGCATAAGCTAGACAGTGTTTGAAACCCAGCAGAGCTGAGGATGAGGCACTGGGGAGAGGTTCTGGACATTGAACATAGGTTTTCTTACCTAACCTTCGATATGTAATGCAGAGTTTTCTAATAGCATGCTTGGAGGGCTTTTTTTTTAATATAATTTTGTCAGAAAGATTCTCAGTAATAGATTTCAAGGAGTGCCATAATCACTATGTAAGTGTATAATTACATTATATCAGTGTGTAATCACTTCAGCATTTACAGCTCACATGTGTTACACCTTACCTACACTGCATGATTACAATGGAGAACTTCAGGTATAATTAAATAAAAACCCCTGAGTCCTTTCTTGCAATGTTGTACTGGAAATTAGTCCTATTCCAGCTAGGGAAAATGTTCCAAATAGAAATATGACTCTTAATTTTCCTGCTCCTGGGAATGCCATTGGGTCTTTTTTTTTTGTTTGATTGGTTGGGTTTTTGTTTGTTTGTTGGCTTTTTTGGTGGAGTTTTTTTGTTTGATTTTTTTTCTTTTTTTTTGGGGTTTTTGGGGTTTTTTTTTTGGTTGTTTGTTGGGCTTCACTTGAATTTTCCAATGGAAAATGGCTTGTTACAGATTTTTTTAAAGGGACAGAGTTTTTCCTCACTTGTGTCAAGGTCACGTTTTTTGTGTGGTCATGTCAAAGATATGAGATTATTACCACTCCTTCTCCACCACATTTCCATCGTCCCTCCTATTGGGATGTGTGTATGGGATAGGAAATAAAACCCTGCTCCTGCTGTTGAAGGACATGTATACCTGGAGCTGCTAAGGAGTAGAGGCTAGTGGCTTTTTTTCACTGTTACAATCCAAGGGCTGCCTTGAGAGCCACACAAAAACCTTTCACTCAGTGTGGCAGTTCTTGGGTTTCAAAAATCCATTAGAGGCTACAGGCTGAAGCATAACACAGAACCACCCTTTAGCCTGTCATGCAGCAGCTCTGTAGTGTGACCACAGAATGGTCTCAGAGGTGGCTGTTTTCCAGAACTTTCCTGGAACTGCCTCTGAGAGGCAACATAATATGGAGAGGTTTTTAATAAGTCACTTCAGAGTTCAGTTCTGGTGGCAAAATGCCCTCTCTTGTTTTACTGAGCTGGTCAGAGGTACATTGTGATGCTGTGTAGATGATTGCTAGGATGTTAGCAAACATACATCCTGCCCCACAACATACTGCCCCACAGTACACTCCTTTCCAGGAAAATCATGTGCTTACAAGGCAATCTGTTTTGGTTAGTGCCTACTGCAGGAATTTGAAGGACTTGTGTTGAGATGGAGGTAGATTTCTGCTCCCAGTTTTCACTTCAGTATATTTTCTGGAGATTTCTCCCTCGGTTAGAAGGATGTTGGAAATGCTCGCAGAGAAACCACCTGCCAAACCACCAAACACTATGTGTGGTGATTTAAGATAACCTAACATCAGTTCTGGGTTGTCTTAATTCACTAAGCAATAAACTAAAGCTGTGCAGCTTGTGTTACACAAACACGAGCTTCAAGATGCCTCATACGAGGACAGAAACACCTAAGAGAAAAATTATGTTGATGGCTGAGGATGGATATTGCTACAAACATTTGAAGCAGCCACTAAACAACAGCTGCTGTAAATCAACCTGCAACAATCTGGTCCCCAAGACTGGCCTTTCCCTCAGTTCCATCAGTAAGAATGTTGGATTGGGTAAATCACACACTCTCTGGGAGGAAGGTGCTCATACCATTTACCAGTGTTGGATCTCATAATACTTTTATAGTGTCTTGAAACTCCAGTGAGTAAGTGTCACTGACAGCAAGGCTGAAAGAGACAGAACGTCTGCTTTACTGACAACTCCTCTTGTTGCCTTGTTATTTTCTCAGTGTCAATTAACTAGACAATTCTTTTAGTTTTTCAGAAAGTGAAACATATCTGGTAAAACTCCATGGTATTCTGCCCAGAGCACAGCCCCAGGCATAGCCAACATCTAAATAAACAAGAAATTGTCTCTCTTTAAATGCAATCTATCTAGCATAGGCCTGCCATAGGAAGTGTATTTCTAAACTACATTAAATATATTCATAGCAATCTCTACTTGCCCACCTCAAAACAATAATGAACTTTTTCCTCAGCCTGCTAAGACATCTTAGAGATAAAACCATCCATAGGATTCTCCCTGGTATGACTTGCCATGTGGAAGGATGAATCAGTGTGAGGAGGACAGGTTGGACCAAGCTACATCTCAGGTATTTTTGCCACACTGGATGGGACAAAGATACTTTTGCCTGTCATTTCACCACTGAATCACTTAGGAGGCTGAGTCTTTCTGAAAAGCCTCCTCTAATGCATGGCATAAACCAGCTCTTCAGCACAGAATGACTGCCTGCAGCCCAAAAACCAGTCTGCATCACTGGCACACTTCAAGCTCACCCCCACCTTTTCCAAAGGTCACAGAGGAGGGGGCTGGAATACAGTTGTTAATTTGCTGATGGAGATGTTTTCTGCCTCTGAGCTGAGTGTGAGGAGATGTAACTTTTGGGTTTTTTGGAGTTGGAAGGGCTGAGTGAAGGGCCCAAAGTAGATTATAGATTTAGGATCTCTGCCTATATCAACCATTCATCACTGTTGGCCAGCTAGCCTCCCTCACCTACTTCACCACCCTCCTAATCCTCTTCCCTATTACTGGAGCCCTAGAAAAACAAAATACTCAACTTCTAAAAATACTCTAATAGTTTAGAAAAAAAAACTGGTCTTCTGAACCAATGAGTGAAGACTACACCTCTTAGAATTCCACAAATCACCTCAGAAAAAAAGGACTTAAACCTCAATTTCAAACTCCCAAAGCTGGTATTTTACATTAAACTATTGTCTCATTTCTACCCTTAACTGCTTGAATGATCCTGTCAGATAACCCTCACACAATTCCAAAACAACAAAGTTAGTAACAGCCCCCACCAAAACTATCCTCACCCTGCAGGAATAAAACATAGCTACACCACTAAAATCAGATTGAACAGCAACAGCAGCCACCCCAAACTATCAGCATTCAGGTAAACTCCCCCAAAAACTACCTCCAAGAACTAAAACAAGTCCCACACCATCACAACCAATTCCCCAATTCTGAAAAGAATCTGCCACTAAAGAAAAAGAATAAACACAATCCACTGACATTCCACCCAAATAAACCATAGACAACACCAAAGACGTAAAAGAGATCCCCAAACTCAACAACCACCCACTCCCTACATTAGATGCCAACACCAAACCTACCTCTCCAGAATACAGTGATGGGTTGTATGCAACTGCTAACCCTCCCAAAACAAAGCACAGCCCTAAGAGAAGTACAAAATGGGTCACAATTGTTCCTGCTTGGCCTCTCTCCAGTGTCTATGGCCTGAAAACACGTCGTCGTAAACTTCAATTGCAGGAACCCTCCCAAAATACAACTTTGCTTTTTCTTTCTTCCCTCTCCTGCCCTTCAGTTCAGTCCTCTCTGAAGACTGCTGATACACTGTTTGTACTTCTGGGGTGCAAGCATACAGGCTGCAGCTCTTGCAGTGCTTTGGGGTAACCCTAAAACTACTGTGAGAGTTCGCTGAAATAATCAGCTTTCTTCAATGCTTACAGTTTTGTTCTTTCCCTTCCCCCTCCCTCCAAATTCATTAAAAGGCTTTGTTCTTCCTTGAGGATTATACACTCAAACACCTCTGAAGCAACTACCTTACACACTTCCCTTCATGGGCATCATTGCATGGTCTTCCATGCTGTTCGCTGGTGATGCAAAACACTGCCAAGGCAGATTGGCCCCAGGAGGCAGGAATGATGACAAAATTGACCAGGCAGAATCCCACTTGTTCTTTCTTACGACTCCCGCTTTCCACTTTGGTTCCTTCAAGAGCTCAGAAAATGCATTTCACAGCCAATCAAATTGCCCTGCTACTTCCTTAGTACTTTTCTGCTTTTCAGTTCCCTTCATTTCCTTTCCCTATACTCTCATCTCAGCGTTTGGTAATTTCCATCTCTTTTTCTAAAATGGGCAATGCCAGATCTTACTTCCTGTATGAAATTCTGCTCAGATCCCTGCAAAAGGCTGAATGAAATATTCTGTCAGCTATGCCAAGGTGAATCTATATCATTATATATTGTTCTCTTGTTTAAGTTAATGAGCCTTCAGAAACATTTTTTCACAGCAATATGCATTTGTTTAGAGTGCCTTTTCCATCCAGTATTGCCTGGGCTTGTCCCTGTTTATTTGGAAAGATGACATCTCTGCAATGAAACACCTCAGGATTATTTACTCTTTCATTTGTAATTTGATATAATAATGAGCATACCTGCTTCTTGCCCTATAATCTTCCCCCTGAGCAGACAGTGCTCTTCCCTGCAGGATGATATTGTGATTTTTTTCAAGGGACACATTAGAGAACTTATGATAAATATTAGTTCTTGCTACTGATAGAGAAAATGAATGTTGAGATTGTTAGGATTTCATTCACTCCAGTATCCCATGCACAAACAGGTCCAGTTGTGTAATTAAATAGGCCGTCCAAGTACCGGAAAGGTTGTATCCAGAGACACAGCCTTCTAAGGGCTAAGAACAATGCTGATAAAGATCAAGTGGCTAATTGTAAGCAACAGCCTCCAAATTGCCTCCGGATGAATAAATCACAGTGAGTGATCCAAGCATATTTTCTCATGGATACGGTCTCATTCACAGAGGCAGGGAGTTAGAAAACATCAGAGGCAACTTCCAATTGGCTGGAAGGGAATGAAAAGATTTGGTTTTCAGTAGGGATTACGTCATAATATTGTGTAATTATTCCTAGCTGGTGGAACTACTGCAAAAGCAGAGGCTCAGAGAGCAGGACTGGTAACCTACTCTCTGGTTCTTGGAGCTGGTTGATCAGCCGCTCTTAGTTATGATTTCCTTTGACATTTCCAAGATTAATGTGAGGACTGACAAAATGCAACAATGAGAGGTGATTTGAACTTCCAGGACTCTTTCATGGGGAATAAATTAAGGCCAAAGACCTTTGTAATGAATAGCTTGTACCAGCACTTCTGCATGAGCTGTGGCAGGAGCTGGGCATGGAACTGGGAGGATGTGTCCTGGGACATCACAGGAGGCATGAAGAAGGTTAGAGTGCTTCCTCTCTTTTGAAACACAAGTGACTGAGGGCAGGGATAGTTTATCAAAAATCCTCCCTTGCCAAAAACCTAAATGGAGGCTACTGTAATGCACGCTCACACTTTTGGGGAATAATTGTTACTCCTTCAGGACTTGTATTTGATACTGAAGGCCAAGTTCCTGAGGGATACTGGCTCTTTTAGCTATTGCAATCACCATGACATGAGCACTTCTGTGGAGCCTAGACTTGAATAAGTGCTTTTGGTAACACAGAGGCTTGAGGTACCTCTGAGGCCCCTGCCTAGAGCCTCATCCACTCATTGCTGAGTCTGTGGTGGCAGGCATGACCAAGTAGAGCAGAGCTCATTTGATATGTGGCTGTAGCTGTTCAGGAAACACTGCCATTCCTGTGAACACTTTTTGATCATATTAGTTTCCATGCCCTTTCCTGTACATGATCTACTGTGGTGTTTCCAATCATTTGATCTCTGCTATGAGAGTCTTGCTTTAAAAAAATTAGTTTATTAGTCTTCAATCCAAACCTTAGCACTCTTGGCTTTCCTTGCTCACCCCCATCTAATTCCTGGTTCTAAAAGTTGCAGCTACATTCTTTTTTCATCTAAAGTGCAGAGCCTGTCAGCTCCAAAAAGTAAAAGTTTTGAGTGGAATGAAAGAAGACAAGCGAGCATTCTAGTCATCACCAGCCCCCTCAGATACAGCCCGTGTAAACACACACCACCCCCAGAAAGCATTTTCTTCAGAGTCCTGACCAAGACCACCTGTCCTCCAAAGCTGTTCAGCTCCCAGCAGTCTGTTCCTGCTGTGGGGAAGAATGAAGATCACATTGCAAAGTTAATGCCATCGAGCCTCTCTGGCTCCCATTCACATCAAGCTCTTGCCAGAATCTGGAGCAGAACAGCTGGGCTCCTTCGTGTGGATTCTTAGTCATCAGTGCTCTCCAGTGTAGGAGAGGTGGGATGTTCAGGGAGGTGGTGAAAGAATGTTAGTTTCTTTATGCTGGATCCTGCAGTGTTTGCTCCATTTATTCAGGAGATGTTGAGCTGAGAGTTGCTTTTGAGAAGAGCATCAGAAGATGCCAGGCTCCTTCCTAAGTACCATCACTGTGAGTTGAGCTCCTTGTAGAAACAAAGCCTGTGCTGAAACAATTGTAGGCTCAGAGAGAGTGTCAGCAGTGTCACAGGACATTAACACCACAGTTTACACAGTTTGCTCTATGAGCACTACAGGATCTCATGAACCCCATATTGCTATCAGCAGATTTATGATATGCCCATGATCCCAGCATGCAGAGAACCTTGAAGGCAGACAGGAGCCAGACCAGAACACTGGTACTCCTAAAGAATCAGTCTGGAGGCAGGGTTCCTGCCTCACACTGTGTGTGACCTAATACAAGGAGGGCTCTAATGAGCAGAGAAGAATGCACAGCCATGCTGCCTCAGGATGGCAGGATAGCTTGACACCTCCCAATGCAGATTATTTTATCAAATCCACTGCCAAACTCATATGCTGGTTTGAAAGCCCTGTGCACTACTTATAAGAAGCAGTAGAAAAGCAGGTCTGAGCACTCTGAGCCATGGCCTCCAGGAATCCTCACCTCATTCCCTCTTGGAGGATACAGCCATTTAAAAAATATTTTGACAGCCAATGTCCTTATGCTTTTGGCTAAAGTTAGTCTCTGTGGGCTTCTCTGTTAGGCATTAACCATCTCTGGCTGCTATGCCAAGCTGCAAAAGGAGGATGTCTCTGGGAAACCATCTGAGTCCTCCCCCATGGCAGTTCTTTTCTGCTGGCAAACCTTGTGAGAACCTGGGGTGTCCTCACCTTGTGGATGCATGCTGGGGAGAGAAGGGATAAGCATAAGAAAAAATGGTATCAGAGATTTGGACTGACATCAGAGACATGGACCCGACAGAGCTCATGGGCCAACATTAGGAAATAAGCTCTGTTTTTAGTGAAGACTACAGATGTTGTCTGAGTTCAGAAGAGCTCTTTACAAATGGGGCTTTACAAAGGGAATCACAATACCCAGCACTAGCTGCTGAGCTGCTCATGCCTGGGTCCCTCCTCAACTCACATGTTTTGTGTTCAGACACTCTGAGCTATCTGCTCCCATATGGCACCCCCTCCTCTGGACAAAACCCTGCTACTGAGAATAGTATGTCGATTACTAAATTATTATTACTAAATAATAATTACTGCTGACTTCTGCACAAAGTCAGGTCAGTTTAAGTGTAAATGTAGTAAGAATGTCAGGAGATAACAGGACTGTTCCTAGCTCTGCCAGTCACTCTCTGCTTGCCGTCAGGTTAATCACTTGATAACTCCATGCTAGAGTAAAATTCCAATAGTAGAATTCCAATATGCTAATGTTATAAAGTTTTTTGGAAAAACAGATATTACTGTTATGTTATGATACTCAGATAATCAGGCTTGCCCTCTAAACAAAACTTAAGCCAAGGGAAAGAATTTGATCAAATCAGACTTACACTCAAAATGGCAAACAGGATGGGATTTGCCACTATTGACTTTAGCAGGCTTGGCTGTAGGCAGCCTTTGCAAATACCAGTGAGCTGTATGAAGTGCATGTAGGTGGAGCTGGCTGGGAGTTTTCTGTTAGAATGGTTTCATAACAGTAAATTTCAAAGAAGTTTGTATTATTGTTGTATTTTTCCTTTAATTTTTGTTTTCTTAATCACAGAGAGGAAAAAAAGAAGTCACTTCCACCTACTCTGCATGTTGTGCTCCCTCCAGCAACAGGATCCTGGAGCCACATTTCTCAGGCTTCTAGGTCCTCTAGCTCCAGAGCCCTTGTTAGCCACTGCTGTGAAACCATGAAAAATCCAAAGCTCAGATCCAAATCCTGATGCTCAGGATCCCTGTGCAGGCGTTTTTCTGGCTCAGGGGCTGCTGTGACTTTTAGCAGCATGCAGGGTAATGACAGCACCCACTGGGGAACAGAATGTAATTTAGGCTTCCTCCAGACAAAGTGTCCTCTTTCTGAGGATAGTTATTTAAATTTCTTCACTTTCAGTCTATCAGGCTTTCTCTGACAGTCATTAGAATGGTTTAGGTGGCATGGTGGCCCCAGGTGTTCCAGCTTAAGTCCCCAACTCTCTTATTCTGCAGAAAGATGCTAGGATTCCTAACAGCAGAAGCTGCTTTTATTCCCCTGCTGGTTAGTACATGCAGTTTCTGTGACCATTTTCAGTGTTTGGCCTCCTGAGCAAACCAGCACAGCTTATGCAAAAGCAACATTACAAGCACCTAGAAGAGCTCTGTGGCCCCCAACACAAGGATGTGGACGTGTTAGAACAAGTCCAGAGGAGGGCCAGGAAGAGGATCAGGCTGGAGCACCTCTCCTATGAGAACAGGCTGAGAGACCTGGGGTTGTTCAGCCTGGAGAAGAGAAGGCTCTGGAAAGATCTTATAGCAGCTTTCCAGTACCTAGAAGGGGCCTACAAGAGATCTGGAGAGAGACTTGCCACATGGGCAGCTAGTGACAGGACAAGGGAGAATGGCTTTAAGCAGAAGGAAGGTAGATTTAGGTTAGATATCAAGAAGGAATTCTTTACTGTGAGGGTGGTGAGGCACTGGCACAGATTGACCAGAGAAGCTGTGGATGCCCCATCCCTGGAAGTGTTCAAGGCCAGGCTGGACAGGGCTTTGAGCAACCTGCTTTAATGACAGGTACCTTGCTCATGGCAGGGAGGTTGGAACTAGATGGTCTTTAGGATCACTTCCCACCCCAACCATGCAATAATTCTATAAAAAATGTTCAGAGCTATCCTACATAGGCAAAATGTGCTATATACATTAGCACAGCTCAGCCTGAAAGCCAAACTCTGACTTGGAATTATGCAAGTAACAATATTAAAATATTTTGTAAGCAAATTAAGAGCAAAATTCCATACAAGCTCTTGCACCTAATTTCAGGGAGGGACAAAAAGGGAAATATAAACCTTTTATTAGGACCAGCAATGAGAAATGAGATTTATTTCAAGCATGCAATATATTATTGAAAGGTTGTGCAGAATATAGAGATAATAAATTATATGTATGAAGGGGTATATATTATTTAACAAAGTGGGTGAGAGGAAGGCAGCAGAAAAAATAGTGTTCATTTAATGAAGAGACTCTGGGACAAAAGCAAATGATAATTCCATCAGGCAGGATTTGAAGGATATTGGAGAGAGAAAAGTGTGGCTCAAGAGATCATCTAATTTATCTCACTGGTGATAAAATGAGCCGAAAGACTATTTCTAAATGGCAGATAATTCTGATCTAAGGAATGTCTCTTACATATAATTTAAAAGGGAAAGGAATTTGTACTGTTATTATTAATAATAGAATATTTTACTCAAAAATTCAGGAACTTACTATTCCTCTAGTCAAGTTTTTCTCAGATTGAGGAAAGTTATGCACAAAATGTGAAGCCATTTTAATGTTTCATATGGGCCAGAAATAATTTTCTTTTTCCCAAGAGACCAAAGTAAGAGGCAAGAAGTATAACAAGTTTTATCAGGAATGTGTGAGTTTGTGATATAAACACTTGAGGCAGCTCTGTTTTTTATTATCTAACAGCTGTTCTGTCACAACTTAGCATTTCTGCCAGAGGAGCCTGTAAGAACTCTCTCATATACCTTCCTACTTTGCTCTCAAGCCAAAATTCATCTCAAACCCTAAAGTGGCAAAGGTTACCTAACATGGCTGTATAGATTAATTGTAGAACTTTCCAGGAACAACACTGTGTAGCAAAATAAGGAAAAAATGAAACAAAAATCTCTCTGCTCATGATGTGTTTGCTGGTGTTGCTCTGTTCCCTACATTTCTGTTCCACTTTTTTTAGCTGGAGTTTCAGTTTTCAAATGACAAGACTCATAAAATTTCTACTTACATCCTACTATGCCTTTCCAACATTTGTCAAGGAGACTTTTATAATTTTTTTTGAGTAAGAATTATCCTGTTCCTAATTTTTTCCTGCTTGAATATACTTTGTCCTCCTTTAAACATCTTAATGTATCCTTTCTCTTTTTTGCATTTTCAATCATTATAGTTTTTAACTTTTGCATGAGCAGGCTGGTCATTCTTAGCTCTTAATCACTTTCAGGATTATTTTTCCATAACATTAGTTTCACCTTTCTAGATGTAAATTCACCAGGATCTTTGCAGATCTGATGACATCCTGCCAGGAAGAATGGGATCAGCCTGACCCTCATGGAGTCTCTGGGCTGCTCAGATGTTTTTTGACAGAACTTGAATGAATGTCTTTCATATTTGGCTGTCCATTACCACCTCATAGTAGAATTCTGTAGACATCTAGTCCATTTTCTGGGTTCATGGTGGGTTTGGTCCAAGAGGAAGGTGCAGAGGTTGAACCCTTGACACATGTCCAATTTGTCCCAAAGGCAGGAAGCCAGAGTCACAGGGCAGTAGGAATGTTTGGGTATTTTTCATGTGGAGCAGAGCAGTCTAACTAGTGGCCTAGGAATGGTTCAAGCTCATGGAGTGCTCCTGGCCAGCACACCATGTGCTTCCCAAGGAAATGCTGTCCAAACAGCTTAAAGCCCTGTCTGTGCTGTAGCAGTCAGGCTAGACCAGGCACAGGTACAGCTGGGATGGTGGTGGCTGGAGGTGAGTGAGAGCTGTGAGGGGGACCCAGCCCTCTCTCTGGAACATGCACAGAAGGAGGAGTGATATTCAAAATTCTCAGTCCATCCTGCCTAAGCAAGGGAATCTGAAATCATATCAAATACCTTAGAAAGCTTAGAACCTGAAGAGAAGTGGGTCAGATCATGTGGTTGGATTTTATGACTAATGTGTATCCAGAGGGCAGAGCTAGGTATGAATGACATTTACAAAATGTTCTTTTACTTTCTTTTTGACTTCTGAGAAATGTCTGTTGGAGAGTTGGATTTAGTTGTACACCAGGAGAGAATATAGAAAGACTTCAATAAAATATCTCAAACAAAGAAGGCTGTCTGAAAATTCAATGAAATACAGTGCCCATTCTGAAAGATGTAAGAACTAGTCAAATTCACTCTTGATGGGAAGCTATCCACAAAAAAATAAGATAGACTTGGATGAAACACATGGGGGCTAGGATTCCCTTCATAATAACTCTTCAAAACTCCATTGCCTGAAGTGTTCACAAGTAAAGGGAAAAGGTGCAAAAGAGCTCCCTGAAACACATTAGGTGAAAGGGATAAAAGGCAAGTCAAACTGAAGAAAAAACCGATAGAGTTCAAACCAAAGCAGTAAAAGCAGGCACTAGAGTAACTGTATGAGACTTTCAGAGTAGATAATATCACTGAAAACAGAGAACTCAGCTGTGGGACTGAGATGCAGGGAGCATCTCAAGATTCAAAACCACATTTAATTTGTAGAGAGAAAGAATGAGCTTACAAAATGATCCATTGTAAAAAACTAATGGAGTGGCTCTGTCTCCAGTGGCAAATTCATCCCTGTGTTAAAAGAGAACAGACAACAATAGAGGCATGGGTAACAAAATGGACACATCTATTAATAATGCTAAGGTGTTTGCCATCAGAGAAACCCTACAGTGGCTCTGTGACACAAGTGGGTATGAGCTAATGCTTGTGACATCCCTGTGATGAAAGGGGTGCTCTCATTTGTCACACAGCAGATGAAGCAACCTACCTATGACCACATTTCTTTAGCTATGATTAGATCTCATGACCTTCTGCCTCCATGTCCTCTGCTCTAGTCCATAGTTCAGTATTAAATGAATCTGTGAATGAAATACTGAATTTACATCATAAATAAAACAGAATTTTTCCAGCTGGCTCCCAGGGGTGCAGAGAATCTAAAGAAAGTCTGGCAAGAAACAAAACAAAAGGATGAGAAACTAAATCTCTTCAGCACTTAGGGAGTGAACAAGGACAGATACTGGTAGTTAGAAAGCAAGTGTAGCTTGGTGACATTTTTTCCCAGGATGGACCGAGAACACAAAAGCACCAAAATATTTGTTCTACAGAGCTGAAATGGACCATAAGCAAAGCAGAAAACCTGTATTTATGACAAAAAGTAGAAGTCTGAGAGGTGCATTGATGATTGGTCTAGTTTTCTCATTTGACAAGCTGAATGTAACTATACATTGAAAGAAAGAAATGTAAATGTAGGGAAATGGATTGCTGCTCAGAGAAAGATTTGGAGGGAGTGACTGGGAATACAGAGATCATGAGTGGGAAGATGAGTATTCTGAGAACTTAAAACACCTAGAAATTCTATGTTCCCATTATTTATGTTTCATTTATCTACATGCTTATGTGTACACATATCCACCTATATATGTATATATATGTGTCTATATTTCACATAACATCAAGGGCTAGGAATTAATTTTTAAATTTTTTTCTCATTATTCTTTTGCTAATGATGACATTGATGAAGAATACTTGTAGCCAAGAGGAAATGCTGACCTCCCCTAACTGGACATGGTTTGATTAGGAGCATAATAGTCCAGGCCTCACTCTAATGCTTAATTGTTAGACAGTTTTTCTTGCCAAGATCTTTGCTCACTAGTGCATAAATGATTCTTCCAGCTCATTGTTTGATGTTTTCTTTATGTGAATTATTGGATGGTCCACAGTCCATATACATGGATTCATTTATGTGGGCTCTGTGTAAGGATTACAGAGCAAAGGACTTACAAGTTTTCCTCTGAAAGTTTTAAGGATAAAAATTTGGCTGAATGTTAGCAAGCAACTGGCTATGAGGCAAAACAGAAAAGTCAAATTCTAAAAGCATAAAGTAGGGATGATCGCTTTAGAACTGATCTATCTATTGTCAGCAGAGTACCACAGGTGGTAGGTAAAAAACCCATATGCATATCTATGTCTTGCACTGAATCCTCTCCCATGCAGTTTTTCACAATTAATGGCCTAGGCAAAGCCAAAGAGATGGGTAACTGTGTAAATAATAAACCATGTGTTTCCTAGATTACCTACAGAAATATACATGTAATTTCTACATACAGGAAACTGCCTTAAAAAGTGACTTGGAGAAGGTTAATAAGGCATGGACATTCTCTGCCTCTCATAACGAAGAAAGTACAGCATCAAATAAAATTATCAGGTGGCAGGCTAGAAACAAAGCTAAAGAAGGCAGTGCACTTTTTGCACTTTGTAGAACTCATTGCCACAGGATATGGTGGACACTGAGTATGTGGTTGAGTGTAGAAAATACTAAGACAAATAAATGTTAAGAAAATATCAGCAGGGTATGTTATACCAAAAATGCCATTGTAGTTCAGGTAGTCCTTGAGCTTCAGACTTTTGAGTGCTGACAGATTATGCCAGGAAAGTATTCTACATGCTTGTTCTGATTTTATAGTCCTTCCTTCAAATCTATTGTTTACCATGCTGGGTGGACCTTAGCATGGTTGGCTTGATGCTGTCAGAGAAATCTTGCTTTTGATGCTTAATTTAATATTTACTACTTGCAGTAATTATACAGAACATCATCTGTATTTTCCCAATATCCTGTGGAAAGGGTAAAAATCCCAGTTTAGTAAATATCAAGGTTCCTTTTAAATGTAATTATGTTAATGTTTGATTTACACAAATAATGATGCTTTATAATTTCTGAGATGTTATCTGAAAATCTATGTAAAATGTAAAGAGGTATTTGAAAGAAATTCAGTATAAGGCTTTTAAGGATCTAGATTTTTTTTCTTGACCATGCGTGGTAGCTCATTCAAAACCCTTGTTAAGATGGAAAGTATTTCAAGTACTAATATTCCCAGCAAATGAGCCCTAATAATTCAAACATTTATGCACATTTATGATCATGTGACATTTCAGAGTAATCCTATTGAACCTTATGATGTAGATAGGTTTTGAAAAGTGGGATATAAGTGTGTGTAGAGCTGATGTCTAAACAACTTTCTAAAGATCAGCATGCTGGTCTTTTAATTTTGACTTCTGTGTCCATTGTAATTGGTTTTTCTATGTTATAAGTAAAGAATCATCCTAACACAGTCCTGTTTTTGTAATAAAGTGGATTTTTTTGAAATATCTGAACTGTCAGTGGTGATGTGTAGGACTCCAGGTGCTCCTGCTCATGGTATTGTGGAAGGAGATGACTTTAAATACGGGGCCCGGGTTTACTTCAAGTGCAACGCAGGTTACAGCTTAAAAGGCAGCCGTGTTGCCTACTGTCAGCTTGATGGGATTTGGTCAACACATCATCCTGAATGTGGTAAGGTCACTTTAAGTTTTAATTCTTATCAAATCTTTTGGCCAATGTATTCCCATGAAACTAGACTATCAATTTCTTGCTTGAAATTTGGTAGGTCTGTGACATAACATGTCCTTTCGTCTTCCTGTCTTTAAGAAGCACTAGGAATTCTTATTTTACTCTGCTGGAACCCCAGCCTGCAAGACTTTTTTATATAAAGGTCTGACTGAAACATCACTTTACTGAAAACTAATAACCTCAAAGTCTTTAGGCATGTATCCTTCTTACACATAGAAAATGTCTAGGACCAAAGCCAAGTGAGTGACATAGTGCAACAATGAATAGTTACTTCCATTACTCTGTGTGTCTGACACTTTCTCTGCAGAAGCCTGGTGCACTCTGTGGAGGTGAATAGGAGCTTACTGTGTGAACACTAGACTCTTAATTCAATTCCCATCTTAGATAGAAATTGATGTAAAAGAAACTTCCATTGATTCTGACTGTGCAGGATGGCATGCCTACCATTCACATTGATTTGGCTGTGAAATTCCTTCTTGACATCCAAAGAGACTTTAAATTTCCTTTAGTTGATTTGCATTGCATAATTTCATTTTCGTGTTCCAGAATAATTTGTTTCAATTGATAAAGTGTTTTCTAAATGTGTTATGTCAAACAATGTACATTTTGGGGGGAGTGTTGTAAAACAAATAAGTTCATTTGAAAGAGCAAGCAATAGGTATTCTTCTATCTAGAGAGGTCTCCAATTGCAGTAAATGTAACGTCAAGATCATGCCAAGTCCCTGCTGCATGATGGCCCTGGCTAAAGCTCTATAGAAAGAGCTGTCTCTAGACTTGGCAGTCACTGAACTGCTAGGTCTCTCCTTCCCAGATATTTCCTCTTTGTTTTTAATAAATCAAAAAGGTCATAACCCTGAGCCTAAGGAAGGAGACAATTACTGTCAAAGTACTGAAATAAGAGAACGCCTTAAGTGACTTACGTGGTCAAGCTTTTGGTACATTTGGAAACAGGCACTGTGGTGATCAGATGATGCCTCCAGGCCAGCCATCAGTGCAGAAAGCAACTTGCAAATAAAGCATTATTCTGTGGGGGATTCTCTGTAGTCTTTAGCTGCTATCAAGTTATCAGTCACTTATGGTTCACAACTGAGAGAGCCTGTGGAGGTACACAGGAGGAAAATGGAACCAAATAAAAAGGAGACAGGGCTCTGCTTTTTCCTTTCTCCTGATGGAGAGGAGGTTCAGAAATCCTTGTTTACTAAATATAACTTGTGGAAAAGTATTTAAATACATTTATAGCCTTCAGCATATGCTAAAATCCTATGCTTGCAAAGAAAACACTGAAATATAGACTTGGCTTGAATGCTATACTCACTGTTAAAAGCACATGCTCTTCATTGGTGTGGCATTGTTATGGCTGGCTGTGTGTTCACACGCTTTGCTGAGCTGGGCTTTGTCTGGGGGCACAAGGTATGACTTTGTGACAGGACAGGGCCATACCTTTGCACTGTAACTGTGCTGATTTCACAGCACTTTAAATAAATGTCTGAGTGCTTTGTTATATGTTGGTGCTTTTGTGAACTGAGGCTCAGCAGGCAGCCAGCTCTGAAGCACTGATATGAAGAGGTAATTTTGGGTCAATTGATATGTCCCAGTCCTCTGGGCACTCTGTGAGCAGCACCAACACCAGCTGTCTGAACTAGATGTGCACTGGTTATCATGCACTGAGGCACCAGGCAGAGAAATTAAATAGGATTGCATGTTAGTGTTGTCCTGACAAGAAAACTGAGGTGAAATCCAAAGGGAAAAAAAATGGACCTTGTCAGCTATAGAAAGAGCAGAGGAGTTAAAAATAAAGGAAAAATCATCTTCTAGCATCACATAGTGAATACTGTCCTCCAGATTTAGGCCAAAAATATAAGTTTATTGAGAAAAAAAAACCAGAAAAAAACAAAAACACAACAAGAATTTAAAATAAGTGGAAAATACTGGGAAGGAGGAACTAAAAGAGGTTTTATAGGCAGAATATAGCATGAATAAGCGTTTCATATTAAATTTTTATTGTCAGTAAATACATACATATGTTCTCTTTCAATTCATGTATTTCCCTGGATTATTGAGATATCTCTCTCAGTGCTAAGAAAACAAAATGCAACCAAACATAAAAGCAAAATTAAGTAGTCTAGTTTTATAGTGCAGTGAAGTATTGAAAATACAGAAAATGGAAAAGAATGCCAAAGGCCTGTTTCCTGCAAATAATTTCAGTGCAGCCTTTTATGCTGTTGAAGAAGCCTTGTTAATATTAATGGGACATTAACATCATAGAAAGTCAAGGTTCTTTTTCAGGATTGTCAGCTACTTCTTAAGGTTTTAACAATTTGAGAATTTTTACCCATTTGAGAATCTTATGCTTTCAGTGAGACTGAAGTGTGTATTATAAACAGACATCCCTATATTATAATTTCTTCTTTAATATTTGACATTTTAAAAAACAGCAATCCCAGATGGGTCTTGAAAAGGCATCTTTAATAAAGTGTAGATTGTTTAGTAACATCTGAATGAAATGCCAAGCAATTTGATGGGTGAAAATAATGTAGTGAACCTAATAAAATGGTTACTATCTTTTTCCCCTATCATTAGTTCTAGAAGAAAAAAACTGCTCAGATCCTGGTGGTCCACTCAATGGCTACAGAAGAGTAGTAGAAGACACTGGGCTCTTGAATGGACGCTATGCAAAAATTGGCACAGTCATTGCTTTCTTTTGTAACAACTCGTATGTTCTTAGTGGCAATGAACAAAGGACCTGCCAAGACGATGGAGAATGGTCAGGGAAGCAACCAATCTGCATAAAAGGTAGTTTATAAACTTTTTTACCACAACTCATGCAGGCTGCTATGGTTTTACGGGATTGTGTTTAATATCATTTGCACTGAACAAATGATCATATTTGCTAAGAGTAAGCTGTCTGGCTGATACCTGATACTGAGTTTTGTAGTTTGCCAGCTCTGCTGGCTCCTATACTCAGACAGAGAAGTTGCCAATGATTCCAGAAGATTCCATCTTTGAACAGGGAAAGAATGTTCCCTAAGACCCTTATTATCCTCATTCTAGGACTGAACCTGTGTAAGATCAAGATCAAAGAAGGTCAGGAGGGAATTGAAATAGAATGAAATAATTGTCTCATGAGACTGTTAATAATCAGTTGCTGTCACAGGGAATAACTGTCCTTTCACAATCCTTTTAAAACAATGGGACCAGTCATGAATGCAAAAGGCAGAGCCTGTACAATATGATTAAATATATGTATTCACCGAAACACTGCATCACACCTTTAAATCCTGGAGCTATTCTACTAAGTGTGGATGAAACCCTGAGTGAGTGAATGAATGAATGAATGAATGAATGAATGAATGAATGAATGAATGAATGAATGAATGAATGAATGAATGAATTTGGGCTGGGGAACTGCTAAATTCATTTTATGAACACAATTTCTTGACATACGGATTTTCTAAAAACTGAAATGATGATAATATAAGGAAATATGTCTGTCTCCCGGGCAATTTGCTTTAATTCTGTTGCTTTAGATGAAAATAATCTCCCTCTGAAGCATGCAGTCATCTGTGGAAAGCATCTTTATTGATGCTTACTGCGATACTGACATAATGGTTAACACAATCACAAAGAACTAGATATTGTTAAATTACACAGAGAACAAGGCATACAGATAAAATCCATCCTGCAAGATTCCTTTTCTTCCATTCAGGGCAGCAGGAAGGAGACCTTGGCAGAGTTAATTGAACTTGAATATTTTATCCTAATCTTAAAGTAAGTAAACTGAATATGCCAAACTAGAAATCTTAGATCTCCTTTCTGTTATTTTACACATATTTAGGTAATTCTGAAGTGTTCCTTTGAATCAGAGCCTCCAATTCCTTCCATAAGTGCACAAACAGACTCCTAGAAGTGCATAATATCCTGCAGCGTTTCTCTGTATGCCAATTACCTGTGTGGGGCTACACAGATAGAAATGAAGCATTTTTATATATAATTGCATTACTGGAAAAGTTTGCTCTGATACAAAACCATCCTCCATAGTGGTGCAAGTGTGGCATTCAGACACACTGAATGATGGAAAAAACTTCCTCCATGCCTGAAAGTGCCAATGCAGACTAGTTCAGAAGCTTCCACTGCTGTAAATGGGATAGATCCTGTGAACTGTGAAGAAGTATTTTTCCAAGGCTTTAGGTTTTAGGATTGTTAATGCTCGTAACTTAACTGCCTCTTTTCTTAATCCAGTCCACTATAGTTAGAGAGAGGAAAGGTTGGAAATGTGCATGAACCATAGCACTTGAGCTGTGAATGTGAAAAAGTACTGTGCAACATTATATCTTTTCTAGCCTGCAGAGAGCCAAAGATCTCTGACCTGGTGAGACAGAAAGTGCTTCCAATGCAGGTTCAGTCAAGGTGAGAATGCAATATGTCAACTACAGTTTAAAGAAAAAAATGTGATTGCTTTTCCCCTCCTCTCCTTTTCACTCCATGTGTTTAGCCTGCCTGAGCAGTGACTCCTACAAATCCACTGATAATTGAGCAATGAGAGCTGCTGGGAGGCGAGGTCTGATTAAGCACAGGTTGCCAGCTGCAACCTGGAGGCAGTCAGGAAGAAATGCACAGATAGAGACACACAAACTACAGGATGATGCTGGAATTCTGCTTGCAAGCTTAAGAACAGTCTAAGAACAGTTCCTTGGGGCTAATGATGAAAAATATGAACATGTGCCATCTTAGTGCACAGGGAGAGCACAAGGAGAGAAGAGGGTATGGCAATGCAACCTGCTCCCAATAAGTTTCACCATCCAAAGCAATACAGCATATTTTAAATAGGCTGGGTATGAGGGAAAGGGTGAAGTAGAGTAGGAGGGGAGGAAGGAATGAAAGATTAGATCCTTCCTGGGCTTGCCCTTCTGATGATTTCTTGAAATAAATCCCATCAGAATTAGATATGTTGCAATGTTCAGGTTCATTTTCGTCCAAGCAGTAATTTCTCATTTCAGGGTTATTTTTGAAGTACATGACTAATTTAGTATTCAATTCAGTGCAAGAACTGTCCTCATCTTTGGTCTTAAGAACAGTCATATCAGGTCAGAATGAAGGTCCAGCTCAAGCTATATCCTGTCTCTAGCAACAGCCATAATGGCTAGAGAAGATCTGAGGAACAAGGCAAGCATGTACTTCCCAGTCACTGCCACTCTCCAGGTCTGTGAGGTATGATTGGAGAGATGGCCCTGAGAAGCTGACATGAGGCTTTAGTAGCCATTAGGGGATTTTTCTTTCTTAAATTTCTCTATTAACTTTTGGATACAGGACTTTAATGTTTCAGATATGAACACCAGCTGTATTGAGAGAACATACATGTCCTCCCATCCATAAGATGCCATGAGATGATGGCATCTCATGTTGGTGGACTGTTTTTACTCCCTTGAAGTAGAATCTCCATTCTACCTCTATAGTGAGGTAAAGTTTAGATTAAGCAATATTGCAAGTCATCTGTGAGTTTGGAATGGTACCCTGGCAGACTAAATATGACCACAGCAGCTCTCATCCTTCTTCCAAAATACAAGAGACTTGCAATTGCTCTTGTTCTTTGTAACTTTACTTTCCTGTTATGTATTGCCTCACAGATTGGATATGATGGAGGTGTCTGTGTCTCTCTGTGATAAAAAATGAAGTAATCATGAGAAAAAAAAAAAAAAAGTCTTTTCTGGATGTAGGCAGTACCAGAAATCTCAAGGGAAACTAATTTCCTGCTGAATCTTTCAGGCATAAAAAGGGGTTTTTTTGTAGATATGAGCTTTTAAGCATTAAAGCAAGGGACACATTCTAAATGATAACTGTAGTCAAGCTTATGGTCCATATCTATGGTGGTGCACATATTTATTTCTTAATTATGTGCCCCGTTTCAGCTAATCAGTACAATTTCTAAGTGGAAGCTTAGCAATTATGAAATTATGAAATCTCTGTGGTGAGGCAATTATCTCTGTTAATTGCCAAATCAAGCAAATTTAGCAACATCATTTAATCTGAATCAATTCCTAATACTGTCTACTAAAATATTCACTAGAGAAAAGATGTGTCTATCTCCCCTCTACTGAGAATTAATAATGACAATGCCAAATTCAGGTATAATTTCCTAATTTAAAAAATGGTGTCTCAGTCCTTTTGTGAATGGAAAAAACTTCCACATTCAGAGGCAATTGATTTCAATTCAGAAACTGTAAAATGAAAAAAGAGACACAAATAGGATATGTATAAGCATATGTGTAATTATATATATGTGCAGATATATGTAAATAAAATAGTGGAATGTAAATGGGAGTATTGCTAAACTACGCTGGAATTATGTTTTTTCCTTATTCTTTCATGAGCAAACTTTATGTGATTTTAAATGATACTTAACACAACTGGCGATAAAGTTACAGCAATGATTGCTTTTTTAATATTATAATTATTGTGTTCTTTGTGCCTTGAAACAGAGAAACACCTTTGCATCAACTTTACTCTTCTGCGTTCAGCAAGCAAAAGCTTCAAATCTATCCAACCAAGAAGCCAGCACTGCCATTTGGAGAACTGCCCCCAGGGTACCAGCATTTGCACACTCAGCTCCAGTATGAGTGCGTTTCTCCCTTCTACCGCCGCCTGGGCAGCAGCAGGAGGACTTGCCTGAAGACAGGAAAATGGAGTGGGAGAGCCCCTGTGTGTATTCCAAGTGAGTCTCCAAGGAAAAAAATAAATGTGCATATCTCTTGGGTGAATGAGGGAACATGACATGTATTCATGTTAGATATTTAGGGAGTCACAGCAGTGTAGGCTGCTTATACTTCCAGCTGGGAGAAAGGAGCAATAAAGCTTGAAGGATATATGTGTCTTTTTATCCACCAGTAGAACTTGATGGTAAAGTGATCAGGCTTTCAGCACTGTAATTTGCCATTAATTTCTCTACTCTTTTATTGAGCAAGAGGTATAGTGAGTCTTTCTCTTGATTTGAAATAGCTTTCCACTACCACTTCATGTTTTTCTGTATTATTTACTAAAAATGGGATTTTTCTTTCATTTTCTTTCATTTTTTCTTTCATATACTTTGGCACACAGCTGACAAAACCATCAAAGTTTAAGCAATAGAAGGGAGAATCTGCAATTTTAAAGAGGCTCTTCCTTTAATAAGCCCTGCTAAGGAAGAGTTCACATTGCAAACTGTAAGTCTAGATAAAATCTAATCTTGAGGTAGTGCACAAAGTTAGTTAGGGTAAGAACGTCACAAGATTTGGTAAACCCCACTATTGACATCAAGCAAACCATGAAAAGTAGATCTTAACAACAAACAAATTTTTATTGTTCTTGTTTGTGGTTTTACTTTGAGATCATATCATATATTTTGAAAAGTATCGCACTCACTATGAACATGCACACACTACATATCACGAAGAAAAAATGCAACAATGCAATGTAACTCTTTCAACTGAAGTTAAACCTTTTATGATATAGGGGATTTTACCCCAGTTCCAAGCATGGATGAGCTATTCCTAGAATAAGGCAGAGCTTTTTCTTTTCCCCATGATGACTGTTGATTTAGATGCATTTGCTTCAACATTCTTGTCACAAGGCAAGTCTGTTCTTATAGGCATGAATTGAGCTGTGCAAAGAGTTGTGCAAAGAGAGACCTCAAAAATACACTGTGACTGCCTATGGTGAATTTTAGTGCACTGATGGCTTTATGGCATTTTATGATAAACAAGAATCAAGGGTGTTCTTTTCATTTCTTTCTGCAGTCATCTCATTATAGTGCAACTCGATAAGGTTGTTGTGAAAATTCATCTGCTCAAGTGCTAAATCCACATTCCTACTTTACCCAGGAATTCAGATAATAATGGAAAAGTTGAATATTGTTTTAAAAAGCTATATCAAATACTCCTATAATTTTGCAGGTTAGAGAGAGAGGCTAATTAGACAACCGTCCTTCATATTCATCACTGCAGTTTAGTTTATTTTGGCACATTCTAAGAAGGAATTAAGAGTAATGCTCAGGTTCTTTTGGGGAGAAAGTGTTACCTGCTTTTTGCTTCATGTTTCGCCAGTCTGTGGAAAAGCAGAGAACATCACCCTTAAGAAGGCAGTGACCTCTATGAGGTGGCCATGGCAAGCAGCCATCTATCGCACAGCCAGTGGGGTGAAGGAGAACAGCCTTCGGAAGGGGGCCTGGATCCTGATCTGCAGTGGGGCCCTGGTGAACGAGCGCACTGTGGTGGTGGCAGCCCACTGTGTCACTGACCTGGGCAAGACCATCGTGCTCAAGACAGCAGAGCTCAAGGTGGTTCTGGGCAAATTCTACAGAGATGATGACAGGGATGAAAAGACCATCCAGAACCTGAGGGTGAGTAAGCCCGACGGGAGTGAAAAATGATGAGCACAGGTAGATGCTGATCACATCTGTCTTGTATAGGGACAAAACGTTGACCCTTTGGGCAATGCACTCTCTTACATGTTGTTCTTTGAAATGCATGTGTAGAGATTCAAGTGGAATGGCATAAGAAAGGCCTATGCTGTAGTTCATTGAATTCCTCGAAGCCATCCAACTCATACTTTCACCCCTAATTAAGAAAATAGCTCAGGTTCTGTGGGCCATAATGTCTTGAGTGATATTGCCAGTAAAAAAGTAGAAGAGATGCCAGCTACTGTCAAAATTGATTAGCATAATTTATGAGGGAAACACTTGTGCTCTAAATCCTGGTTTGATGCCATGAGCACATTTCACTTCTCAGCCCCAAGGCCGTACAGCTCTAAACTGAAAAGAAGTTTGTGTCTGACTCCAGCTCCAAAAATAGCACCTTGGGCTCACCAGAGCGATTTGATTTTTTCAAGCAGAACTAGAAAAGCTGAAATCAAAATGAGAAATACAGCAAATTTGGGTATGTGTGTCTCTTTTTGGGGAGAAATTTGGGGTGTGTGTCTGAGTTAATTAATGGAATTTATCCAAAATACCATAATTAACTTGATGCTTTCCCTCCTGACCCCTTTTTAGTTTCTTTCACTAATCCCATCTTTTTAATTCTGTTCCAGTAAGAAAATATATTACTTTTTTTTTTTTTTTACAGTATTTTCTTAAGGAATCCTATCTGTTCTTATAGGATTTCATTAAGGACATGAGCAGTAAAAGTTTGGCCCCAATATTATGTAATGTATTGCATGTTTCTCATTTGAGTGGAAGAACACCATAGATGGGGGTAAAGGAGAAGTATGCAAGATAAACTAAAATGTATTTTGGTAGTATGGAAAGAGTGCTGCTGACCTGCCATTGCTGTTAACCCTACAATTCTTCCTCCTGTGTTTCCTCTCCAGATTTCTGCCATCATAGTGCATCCCAATTATGACCCTATATTACTTGATTCTGATATAGCTGTCATAAAACTCTTGGACAAAGCCAGGATCAGCAGTCGTGTTCAACCCATTTGCTTGTCATCTTCTCATGACTTGACTTCATCCACAGAGGATTTAAAGATAACGGTCACTGGCTGGAAGGTATTGGCTGACATTAAAGATCTCGGATACAAGAATGACACAATCCGCATGGGAGTTGTTCAGATGGTGGATTCACTGTTGTGTGAGCAACAGTATGAGGATAATGGGATACAAGTCAGCATCACTGACAGCATGTTCTGTGCCAAACAAGACCACACAGCCTTTTCTAATATTTGCCCTGCTGAAACTGGTGGGATTGCTGCCATAACTTTGCCAGGAAAAGCATCTCCTGAGCTAAGGTGGCACCTGATGGGATTAGTGAGCTGGGGTTATGATAAAACTTGCAACCTAGAACTCTACAGTGGCTTCACCAAAGCTCTTCCCTTCAAAGACTGGATTGAGAAGAACATGAAATAAAAATCTGAGTCTGGAAATGGCATTTTATAATATAATATCTCTCTCAGTCTCTGCTACTTTAGGCTTCTCATCCCAGTGATGAGACACATCTGGGATAAGGTTAAGGCAGGCAGCCTGGTAATTTGTCCTAGGATCAGATATTTCATCGGGCTACTTTCACTTAACCCATGACAGAGGGTCTTAGTGCATGAGAAGTTTTGCCATATTTTGTCTGTCTCCCCTGGTGGGAGGACGATGCTCTGCTCCTGAGTCTGACATGCAGAAACAAGACAGTAAATTCTGTCTGAAATTAGTCTGTAGTGTGGAGCTCCCTGGAAAAATTGATGGTGAGCTTCTCCCAAAGATCTGTGTGACTGAGTGGATTAAGAGTCTGGAAAGAGTAGCCTGAATTCATTATGATGGATGAGCTTGTTGTGGTATGTGCTGTCTGTATTGCCATAGTACAATGTAATCTTCTTCCCTCCCAAGTACTTTACACATTTAAATAAACCATGGTTTGTTTTTTTAACCTACATACTCATGTCTGACATTATTTAGATCCATTTTTGCTTTATATGTGTCACACTCTTGGAACTCTCTACTGCCCTTGTCTCTTTGCATGTCCCAACTCTCACTTGGGACTCTTCAGGAACACTAAAAGGCAGAATCAGCATAAAATTCAAGGACTATTTATAAATATAAATAACAAGATTCTTTTTTCTTAATACACCCATTCCTACTACTGTATATGAACCACTACAATGAAATGTACTGAGGAGTTCTCTTTCACCTTGTATTCTAAACAGATGAAAACACGAAACATCTTTTAAATACATTTTTTCCAAGTGGGTTATTTCATAGAACTATGAAAACTTCAGGAAAACTTTTGGTTCCCATTAGTTCCCATACATTTGTGGTAAAACTACTCCTCTGTAGTTCTTCAGGGTAAGAATAATGTCCAGGTCTCACACTTAGCAGGCACTTTTCTTGAACTGAGGCTGAACTGTCTGACATCAGAGGGCAAGATTCTCCTACTGGGCATTTTGTCCAGGGAGACACCTGAGTGCCCTCATTGTCCTTAGTCACTGCTCTTACACTAAATCATTCTCTATTCAATCATGGCTAAAGACTAGGGATTAACCCTATAAAAGTTGGGGAGAAGAGACAGTACTGACTGTCTTCCATCAATAATGATTTCTTGGTAAGTCATATATGACACCCTGGAGTTTTAGGACCTTCAAATTATTACAGTGCCCAAAACAGCTTACAGCAGTAGTTGGATGTGAGGGCTGGGAATCTGATGAAAAGATTTAGTGCTCTTACCAAGAAGGACTCAGATCCTGAAGCTGTGTTCTGCCTATCACATGGCTATAGCACCTTGAAGTTAGCAAGTCTGATTTCAGTTCTGATTCTTTGCTGCTGTAAAACCTCATTACGAGTTTCTTAGCATTCAGTAGTTTCTACCCACTTTTGAATCTGAAAACTGCTGCTAAAAGGACAAATAGTGTTGGACATCATTCCATGTAATTTATTTTTTATTTTCTTGGCAGAAATACTTGTTGTGTATGCTTTTGCACTTTCCTTGTTTTCACTGGCAATAGGACCACATGATGTTGCTTAAATCAAAAAGTTTAAGGGCTACAATTAAAGTATATTGCTTCTCTTTATCTTGTTTGTCTGTCTTCTCCTGCCAGGAGATTATGCTTGGCTGACAAAGTGCATGGAAACAACAGCAACAAAAATCCTGCATTAAATGTGAAAAACATGATGTGTTTCATTCCTCTGCCGGGAGGAACACATGCCAATGAATGTGTGGTACTCCCCTGCTGACAGAATGGCTTAGAGTAAATTAGGTGTCAGTTTTGGAGAAGCACAAACTTGCAGAAAGTCAACATGTGTTTCTTCCTAACAGCCATTACAAAGAGTGAAATGAGAATGCTCTTTCATGATTACATTAAATGAGAGTTTCTATACTCTAAATAATGATTGGATTATTTAATGGTAAACAGAAATTATGAAGACCCGTGAGCTGCTTGTCTTCTCAGTTAGGACACCATGACTGCATTGCTTTCCATAGTATTATTGCTCTCCACTGCTACAGCTGAGAGAGACGAAGTTCTAAATGCTTTTTTCTCTTTTTAGGTTTTGTCCAGTCCAAACAGATCTGCAAAAGTCTGGTTTAATTCCAGCCTTAGACCTCACTCTTCTTTTTCTAAAGATCAACTATATTTTAATATATACTGATCCTCTAACTCTTCCTCAGTGTTGAATCCCATCCCCATTTGGCTTCAAATCAGCTGAAAGTTTCTGGGCTTGGACAGCAACAATATAGCTGTTCACTAGCTGTATATCACACAAAAGTACATTCTTGAAGAGAAACTTGTAGGAATTCATGGAATTAAAATCTCAGGAGGTTGCTATAGCTGTGCACACACAACACTATTCAAACCCTTCTTTTCACAGCCATGATGCTCTTCAAAGGAAGCAGAAGTAAGAAGATAGCCAGACACCTGGCTCAACCCCAGGGTTCACATTTTTAGCACAGGAGGAGGATGAGGTTGCAGCATTTGCTTCTATTTCTGGACCTCAGTCATGTTTGAATCCTAGACTCAAATCTGGCTATCTCTAAATGCCCACATAATGTTTTTTTTTGCTCTGGTTGTATGACATGGGTATTCACATGTACAAGTGAGCAGTCATATCAACATATCCAAGCACCTGTACCATGTCAAGTATTCCCAGGAATTACAAACCAGCTTGTCCATCCTTTTTGTCAGGCTTACCCACAGTAGTTTCCTGCTTACAGACTGAGCAGAACTATGCAGGGGTTAGCATCTAATGCCAATAATGAGGAAAAATAGGGATAAATGTTTGAAAAAAAGCAATGTGTGACCTGGAATTGCTAACATCTTTGATAGCTTGCCTCTATTTTTAAGATGTAGAAGTATTTCAAACATCTCTTTCTAAACAGGTGAGGATCTGTGCCATCTGTTGGAGAAAGGGTGTGAAATAGCACAACATGGATAGCAGCTCATTTTCCCTCCAAGGAAAAAGAGCTGTGCATTCTGGAAAGGCCATAAGGATATTGCTATGGAAAGAGGAGAGCAAAACACTCTCTGCATTCTTATTCCCTCCAACGAGTGTATGTTTTTCCTTTGTATGTTTCAGGGCTGCATTAAATTACTTCCAAAAGCCAGGGCGCTTAGCTGAAAAATAGGAAATGGACATACTGAAATACAAGCTCTTTTCAGGCACCCTCAGTTACTCTCATAGAATTGCCCTTGTAAAAGATTTTTGTTGAAAGCCTACGTCCATGGTAAGATTACAAGAAAAAAAATGTGTATTTGATTAGGACTGGGGATTGCGTGATAGGCTGCATCCTGCCATTTTTTAAGGGCAAGTAACTGGAATTGGCTTGGTTGCAGGAAAAGCATCCTGGGGGAGTGGGAGTGGTGCGGAGGGTCAGGCAGGCTTTGCTCAGCTGTGCAATCCCTGCAGCGTCCCAGCTCCTTATCGTGTCAGGGGGCTTCCGCATGGCTGCTGGCTTTCCGTGCCACCTCCTCGGTGCAGAGCGAACGATCTGTGGCAGAAATGTTTGTTCCCTGTGAAACGAGACATCAGGTTGGTCAGACTTGGATGGAGAGACAGCACTGAGGTTGGCGGGCAGAGCCCCAGCTGAGGGAAACGGGAGCGAAGGCGTGTGGCAGTGTCTGGGCGAGCGTTCTGTGCTCCAGCACCTGAGTGCGGCTACGGAACAGGACAGAGATTTCCTTCCCTACGCTGCAAAAACGCCCTGGGCGACCCCCGGGCCCAGGTCCGCGGGCCGCGGCCACGCGCGGCGCCTCCGCGGTGGAGGAGCGGGGCGGGGCGGGGCGGGGCGGCGCAGGTAGGGGCGCGGGGCGGGCCCGGCCGAGGCGCGGGGAGAGGCCGCTCCCGGGGGCCGTGCGGTGCTGGGCCGGGCCTGGCCGGGCCTGCGGGGCCGCCGGCGGCAGGTGGGGCCCGGGCGCCGCGCCGCGCCCACCTCCCGGCAGGGGGCAGCACCGCCCCGCGCCGCACCCTGCGCGTCCCTGCGGCCGGGGGTCCCGCTCCCGCGGCCCCTCGGTCCCGCCAGCGAGCCCCGGCCGTCCCGGTGGGACAGCACGGCGCGGACAGCGGCCGGCCGGGCCGGGCCTCCCGGGAGGCTGCTGCCGCCCCGGCGCGGCGGGGCAGGTGCCGCGGCTGCGGGGGCGCAGCCCCTCGGCCGGCCTGTGGGATCCCGCTCGCCGGGGCACGTGCGGGTGTGCGGCGGCAGGCGGACACCCCGAGCGGGGCCGCGTGTGTGTCTCTCTGTGTATCTGTGTGTGTGTGCGATCGCGTCTTCCCGCGGCTCCCGGCTGCTCCCCGGAGTCCCGAGCCTGCCCCGGGAGGCGGTGGCGGCCGCGGCGAACGGGGCAGGTCGCGGTCGGCGGCGGCGCCCGGCCCTCCTCCTGCGAGGGGCTCGCCGCCCCCCCCCACCCCCCCCCCCCCCGCTTCAAGGAGCTGTTGGGGGGGATTTATAGGAGTAACAACGGCTCGTGATGTCAGCCCGTGCCTAAAATAGAGAGGGATTGACTGCAAATCCACGGCTCGAGGGCTAAACCTTCCAATCCAGCCTCAGCCAGCGCCGCGCCGATGTGAAGTCGCCCCCCAGCTCTCGCACACAGCCGCGCAGACACGCACACGCTCCCCACGGCGAGGGGAGGGCGCCGGGGATCGCAGCCCAGGTGCCAGCGCTTCCTCGCCCCGCCGGCCACTGCTGGGCGGCCGCGGCGCAGCAGCGCCGGTCCCTGGGGCACCGAGAGCCTGCTCTGGGACGGCGGGGTGGGGGAGAGCCGAGGAGCGGAGCTGCCGGATCCTCGCCCTGCGGAGCCCCCAGGATTACAAGGAATTGCGTGCTCCTTCCCAGACGTGAGCGAGGGTTATACCAAAGAACCAACCTCCTTCGCGTCCAAATTAATCCCTTGGACCCTTGAGAAGACAGGGTTTTTTTCGGAACCATGGCATCGACAGAAGGGTGAGGGGGACCATCTCTTGGGTGGGAGGAACGGGAGGATGGGGGAAATGCCCGGCATTGTTCTTTTGGTAACAGTTTCCTGTCATCTGCTTCATTGTTAATCCTTGCCCCTCGCCATTCCCTAACACAATAATTAGGGAGCGAGGGGAAACGAGAAGCAGACGATCCACATATAGAAGAGAGCGAGGGAAAAAATTTCAAATATGAGCCACTGAAAAGATCTTGGGTTTCCTTCCCATCACTTCTTTATTTAACCCCTGGAGGGCAGATCAAGCTTAAACCACCTGCCTGTGAAAGAAGAGTACAAGTGAATGGTTCACTCAGAAGGGAGGGGAAGCTTCTTCCTAAATATAACAGTAATGTTAATGATAATAATAGTAACAATAATTATAATTTCAAAAATAATCGAAAACCTGTCCCCCCAGCCATCCCTTCAAAAGGCAAGAAACAAATCCAACTTCTTGAGGAGTTGTGCAATTTTGCAGTTCTGTGCCAAATGCGTTAAAGTTCTAGCAAGAAAAATGCTGGGAAGGGCAAAGGGTTCTACAACAGGCTTTAAAGAAAAGCAAACACAGTTCAGCTCTGGTAGTGTCTTCTGGAAGGAAACCATTGTCCCTACCCATGCCCAGATTGCAGGAGTCGCCCACTTCATCGCTCTCTGATGAGCCAGGGTGCTTGTCCAGTTTACAGACTTGCTGGTTGTAGGAAAGAAAAGAAAAGATTTCATTGATCTCTGCTTGCCCTCTTATAACACTACCTAGCATTAGACTGCGTTTAGTGTGAGCCTCCCCTTTATCCCTGGATGTTGTCATGTTGTATCAGCATGATCTGCTCAAGATAGGACTCTCTAAGGACAGAGTGCAAAAGGAAGCTCTGTTTATATTGCCTTTGTGTCTCTCAGGCTAAAAGACTTGCTGAGCTGATTTAAATAACCCAACACATGTCTGGGAGGGTGTGCACACAAGTTTCCCATTACCTGGTCAGAAGAAGAAGCTGGCTGTGCAGCGGCCCCCAAGCAGTTGGCTTAGGAGGAATGGAAGCTTATAAAGTGTTGATTTGGGTTGCTTTGGGAAAAGGACAATCCCCCAGTCTAACAGAGGACTATATGTGAGGCTCTTTGCCTTTTCACAGGACTGTGAGAGAAATCATTAATTTATCATTTGCTATTGCCTTACCTTTGCAGGGAATTCCTGCACTGAGTTTGTACGGTTTTGTTTTGGTGGCAGTGCAGCAGTTTAATCTGCCCTATGTAGCATTTCCTCTATTTAACTAGATGCTGTCAACAAATTATCAGAGCCATGAAAAAGAAGCTCAGAGGTGGAAGGACCAGCCTAGGGTTGCAGCTCTTTCCCTTCTGTATCCTTGGACTACCCCAACTATCACTCTCCTCTGGATGGTGCAGTCATCTGCTGTTTGTATTCCCACATGACGTGGCTGTCGAGGTCTGTGCTTGTTTTGGACCAGTGGTGGAAGGTGGGATCAATAGTACAGGAGTTTAATAAGAGGTGGCTGTGTTAGGGAGATCTGTCAACTTTGGATGAAAGGGGGTTTAAATTGTGTGTAGAAGAGAAAGAGGTGCTTTTAAAAGAATTTGACTGAATAGGTGGGCTACAAAAGATCAGAGTGCCGAAACCAGAAAGGCTTCAGTAGATGCGTGCTTTTGTTTTTCTAATGGAACAGAGCTAAATTGTCAGGGTAAGAAAAGAAACAAAAAGTTTAGGCCTTGTTTTCAAACCTTGTAGGAAATTTACCTAGACTAAGACAAACTGAAATTGTTGTTTGGTATGATTCAGTTAGCAGTCTGTGACAGCTGAAGGAGGTGTGGAAAAAGAAGTTGAGTGGGAAGCGTTTCAATTGTCAATCCATGTTTACCAGTAAGAACCTCTTCCAAAACTGAATTCTCATCTTTCTCTTCCCTCAAGTGAAAAGCTGGGGGTAGAGATTAACTTTCACTCTGGCGTAAAGGTCAGCAAAATGAGGCACCAAAGGGATCATCAGGGAAAGGGAATATTGACTGGACCTTGTTCAAGAAATGCTTTCCATCAGCACTGGCACAATGTGAGAATGGTGGCAGAAACACTGCTCTGCTTGCAGCAATGGGGACTATCTCAGGCACACACAGGTACATGGAAAAGGACCTACTGGAGATGGGAACAAAGGGATACACTCCATATTTACGCCTAGTCGCTCTGGGGATGTTCAGCTAGATATATTAGTTGAGATCAGAAGTATATAAAGGTTTTATTTTGAGGTGTTAAAAGTGCTCCAACTACAATAGTTTTTGTAGTGACTTGTTACTCTTCTCACAGGGAAGCTTATGTAAAATCTTCAAAGTGAGGATCTCAGGTTGTTTAATAAACAGGATGTTTAATAAACAACAAAAGGCCCTGATGTATATACAGAGGAAGGTAAATTCATGCTCCATTGTTAAGAGTTAGTCGTTACTTGCAGACAGGATTTGGTAGGAAAGATTTCCTTGCCTGTTCCTTTTCAGTCATTCTTTTCTTTTTCTTTCAAGATCTTATTTGGTTAAGCTCATCCATGTATGGAAATATGCTGTAAAAATCTTTCTGTTCCAAGAGGATAGTCAGCAATGGGAAACTTCAATTGGAAGAAAATGGGAAAGGAAATGTTCAACAACATGGCAAAATCAGACCCATGTGCCTTCTGGGTTTACCTTACTGTAGTTCCAGCTAGTGGGGTTTTGGTTTATGCTGTCTGTATATTGAAGGTTTAGTCTTTCTTTCACAAAATCTCCTGATACAGATCTCATTACTAAGAAGGATTTTTGGTGTTTAGCTGGTGCTGAAAACGGAAAATATCCTGTTCAAGGAGGAAGGGCTAGCACCAAGTATGGATGCAGTTCAAGGTTTCTTGTTTTTATGTTCTGTTTAAACATCCTCTGCTGGCCATGACTGCAGGTGGGATGCTGCTGGGAGACCTGGCCTCCTGATCTGTGCTGGCATTGTCTTTCACGAGTGTTTAGTGTGGTACAAAGATCCCAGGACATGAGTCCACACCCACAGACTGTGGTGTCTGGTGTAGGGCTCAGTACGTGGTGGGTTGATCTATGGAGATTTAACAAAGCCGAGCATTTCAGCATTTCCTTTGCTTTTACAGGGTCTGGATCGGACCTAAAGGTTACATGAGAGTGACTCTGATCAGTTGATGCCCATGCTTGCTTTCAGACCTCTGAGCAAAGTCCTTGCTTCACATGGCTTTATTATGGCTCTTATCTCTCTCTTTAGTCTTACTAAAGGAAAAGAATAAAGTACCTTGCTACTGTTTTGCTGGTTTTTTATTTGTTAAAAAAAAAAATCTTTCAGAGTGCTGATTTAGGTACTCTAAAAATCTAGAGATATGTTTGCATTTTTATGCCTCTGAAGATCAGGAGTTTCAGGTGTGCAGCTTGATTAGGTTCTGCTCCTTCAGGAATATAGCCACTAGGAGACACTATCACTGCATCCATAGAAGAGCTTAAACAGAGGCAGAGCAGGTGTGTGAGCTGGGAGCTCAGCCCTCTGTGTGCAGGTCAGCCTCTGGGCAGCCCCGTGCCTCTGGCTGGGCAGCCCTCTCCCAGTCAATGGGCATGGTCGGGGAGTCAGTGTGGGCCAGTGGCCATTCCCAGTGGGCACTTTGAGTGTGATCACCATGTTTTGCAGAGGTTAATAAGCCTGATGTGGGCTCTTCCACTTCCATTGGTCTCAGTTCTGGAGAGTGGTCCCAGGCAAGGTTTATGAAAAGCACAGAGATGGCACCTGTTAAGATTTGTGGTGCACAGTTAACAGGCATGTCTGTGTGTGTATGCTAACAAAATAAATCAGTGAAGTGGAAGAGTTTGAAACATTACTGTGTTTGAATAGACAGAAGTCTGGGTAATTGCTTAGCGTTGTGGTTTGATTAGTGAAATAGTGCTTCTCAGTTCTACATACACAATATCAATGGTGTTTGTGTAATATGAAATGGCACAAATGCAGTGCTCCTGTTCTGTTCACACTAGCAGGTAAACTGCATGGAAGGGCAGAGGTCCCCACCATGGTATTTGACTCTGTCAGTATCTTACTTAGAAGGAAACAAACAAACAAAAATTCTCATCTGAGGTACATTTCTCCTCTCCAAACTTGGTTGTTTCCTCATTCATCTGTAGATATTCCTATCTTCATCACAAGTTGTACTGTCTCTGAAACTGCAGTTCCACTTTCAGGAGTACTGTTTGTCTGTGCTACCAGATCACCCAAAAATAAAAGTTTGGTCCAGACCACAGAGCATATGATTTGATTTCTCCAAAATTAGCCACAGCTGTGGAACCCACATAGGTTTTATACTAGCTGTAGATGGATGGTTATTAGTCAAAATAAGTTAACACAGGAGGCACAAATAATAAATACCTTACTGGTATAAAGCTCTGTGAATACAAGTTAACCTGCCAAAATTTTTTGAACACATTTGAACATTAAGAATTCATTTACTACACAGGATTATTTTTTTAGTCATGCAGCTGTGATGTTTTTGGATCTTGGAGCAGGAGTCATAAGCCATTTGCTGCATTGTCAAGACAAAGCCTGAAAGGGAGATTGCCAGCATGTATTATGCACCTAGCCTGGAGACAACATGACACACCTATGTGAGTCAGGAAAACTAATTTGGCATTTCATCGTAGGGTTCAGGCACGTACATAGGAGAGTGGGTTTTCAGGATCTGCCACAATACATACAACAAGCACACCCACACATTTCTTGTCATCTGAGTTCTTATTCTATAATTTACCCACAAAATTTCTCTACATGGAAACTTGAGGAATTATTCTGGCACAAATGTTTAGATACTTCAGAGGATGAAATCTTCCAAGTGTTCTCACTGTTATTTTTACAGAGGATTTGATGAGCACCAGCATAGGATGGAGATGTTTTACCCTATGCCCTATCTTAGACATTTTGTGGGACAGATGGAGTGAATGTAGCTTGGTAATTAGTCATATCAGCTGTGGCTCTGACCTCATTTCACTGTTGTCAATTGCAAATCTTTCATCAATTTCAGTAAAAGACAATTAGGCCTTGCAGAAGATAACTCGTGATCCTTAAATGACGCAATAGTTCTCATGGCCCCAGCCTTCAGTCTCGCCTTGAGATATCCTTTCAAAAAGAAGTTGTCACCTAGACAGCAACTCCATTTTTATACATATTCAGATGATTTTATAGACACACAGGGGTTAATATGTTTCCTATAAAATCTACAGGTGCTTATTTATTTTGAACTTTTTGGATTAGATATATGAAGGGAGATTGGGCTATCCTAAAAAATGACCGAAGTTTTCAAAAGCCTTATCTTACCATAGGTTTCTGTGAGTTAAATGTATGTATGTGTATATATGTATATGTACAGCCTTCTCTGTGGATGTACGTGTAGATGTTTGTATACAATGCACTAAGAAGTCGGCGTCCAAAGCAGTATTGTATTGCTGTACTAGCAAATTACAGCATTTCATTTTCTCTTCTTCATTTTCCTGTTTCCCCTTGATCTAAAGGCTGCCCCAATGAAGACTGCTAAAAACTGTAAATTAGTGAGCGGTGTTTAAAGGGTCACAGTTTTTCAGTTTAAGAAGAGTAACATTAAAAACTCTGTCCTCTTTCAGAGTCAGTGGGCATGTGGGTTCCTTAGTGGTGTAGGTGACAGTGGGAATGCTGGGACTCGGTGTGGACGTGGATCCCACACTAACAAGAGCCTCAGTGTTGGGCTGTCTCTGTAAAGAGTTGTCTCCATTCCAAAGCAGTCTGTGCATGTGAGGGGTGTGGGGTGAGGGTGCAGTGCTAACGAGTGACCCTTCATCTTCAGTACCTTCTCGTGTAATACCTTTCCATTTTCTGTGGGATTTAATTCCCTTTGCCAGCAGAATGTGTTATAATGCCTGCTATTTAGAGCAATTAATTGTATGATTTCTTGAAAACACTGGCTGGATCTGTCAAATCCATCATTTCTGTAATTGTCCATCCACTAATGAAACTCCTCTTTTGCCAACTCAGTACAATGTTTCACACAGTTTTAGCCTCCAGCTCATTATTCTAAAATGTTATTACCAGAGGCATACAAGCAATAAAAATAAGTGCGCTTTTATATATTTAATCCTACTTCTGTATTAATTTTAAGGCTCTCAGTGTGTTTGAAGTTTTAAGACAATTAACTACAATACATTTCAGTCCTTAGGAAAGAAAACGGACTAAGTTCAAAGCTCATCATATTTTCTAACTTTTATCTTCAACATCTTTGATTGTACATAAGCAATTCCAAATTTGGGATTCTTACAAGGAAGAACTAAAAAAGGACCAGGACATAAAAGAATTAAGGAATATTCCTGCTAATTACAGACATCTTTAGGAGACTAGTGTGGAATTCAAGAAAATGCAGTATTTCAGGTTCACTGCTGTGTCTGAGAAATCAAATTTGTTTAAGTGTTTTAAAGAAAAGATGATAGAATGAGATTTTAAAAACTAAAATAATTTAATTTTTACTTTCAAAAATAAATTTTTAGTGTCATCTTCAGTTAAGAACACTAAAATGGTGGGCTCTCCAATATAAAGGAAAATATTTCACTGTGTATTAAGGAAATGTTTTGAGTAGACTAGGACAATATCTGGGTTTTTTGTGTTTTTCAAGGTGCCAACAATCTCCTCTTAGTTGTAGAGAGCAATAAAGTCCTCCTTCATCCTCCTTTTCTGCAGGCTGCATAAAAAGGCATATCTGATTCTGTCTTCAGCTGGTTCAGTGGTGTTGCTTCCAAAATTTCCTCAGTTTTGAGCTTTTTTTTTTCTGTCAATCTCACACCCTGCAAGTATATTTTGCAGTGTTGATTTTCACAACTGCAGTTTTGCAGCGTTAGTTTTTAGTACTGGTAACCATACTGAGGCATAGAGGCTGCCTGCCTCAATGTTCACTGAGCAGGATGCTACTGGCACTCCCAAAGTCAAAGTCCTTGAGCCCCATCTGTGAGTTGAGCTTTTTCTTATTCTGATAGCTCATTATCAACTGCATCCCTAATAAGAGGATAATGGATAGCACCTCTGAAGTAGGTATTTTGGGGCAAGCTTAAATTCAATTTATCATCCCTTTGGTGGATTAAGAATAGTCAAAGATGTATCCAAGTGTAAAATCTGTGTGACTGAGAAAATGGTCAGTAACTGATACTTATCAAAAGTGTAAATGCATTAATTTATCCCAGGGAAAACAGGTAAATGGGTCTAAGGGTGCATCACCTGCTAGTTCACATCTCTGTGTGATTCAAGTTAGTCTCACTTAGCCCTACTGCCAAATTTGTGCTTCACATGTGGGAATGACTGCACGTCTGATTGACTGGTGGCCTCCTCAAGCCATACCATGTGGTTTCCAGATGGTGGACTTCATCTCCCTTGAGGCAGGAACCCCGGGTGTCTGCCTTTCCAACTGTTTGTTGTACTTTCTGTACTGTCATTTACCCAGCAGCCGAGTGAAGTTTGGATCTTGGGGATTTGCTCTCTTGCAGGGACAATGACAGAGATCACTGCTAAACAAGTCACATGCACTGCTAAGCTTCTGACACTGCTCATCATTCACAAAGGCTGTCTGGAAGGTGCAGGGAACAAACCTGCTCATTCCTACTCCTTTGGACAAGCGTGTCTGATGCAGCACCCTCTTAGAGGGATTGACAAACACTTCTGGTACAAACTCTTCTGGTACATGTTTCCAGTGTGGAGGAGCAACGTGACCAGGGACCAGTTTAGATCCTGAAAGTGTTGTAACTGTATTAGTCTGGTATTGTATCCAAGCTAAGGACAGCCTCTAAGTCCAGCTAATTATCTTGAGTGCAGGAGAGCACTAGTCTGGATCTGCCAGGCTAGCACACAGGCAGACACAGGTACCCTTTGTATCCCAGGTTCAGCCCATACAGAGTCTCAAGCCTGTTTCTTAAGGCAAGGAAAGAAAAGATCAGCATTATTTATGAGTACAAAAATTAGGGCCAGCATTTGTGGGTTTTACAATTGCCTGGAACCATGGCTTCCTTAATTGAAAAAGTGACAACACATACGTAATGTGTAGCTGGGGATATGAGAGTGGACTAGAGGCTCTTCAGAGGTCCCTTCCAACTTTAACTGTTCTGAGATTCTGTGCATGACAAATACACAGTATACAGCCATTTCCATGTAGTATATTCATATCCTAGTTCTTGGCTATGGCTGTGATGCCCTGTACTGCTGGCACACCATCCTGTAATATGCTGATCCATGTACTGATTTTTCATGAGATTGGATTCGGGCTGTGTACACATGAGTAATAATCCAGCCCAACAGAGACAGCTGGACCTGCTAAGTCCACACGGTGCTGGTTACTTAGGTGTGCTTCTAGAGTACATTCCTGGTGTAGCTTAATCCAAATGTAATTCAGCTCCTTAACATGAACCAGAGCACAGCAGGTGGGCATCTTCAGGAAGTTCACTCCAGAAGCTCACTTTGGACTAAATTGCTAATATAAGTTTACCCTCAGTTGGTCACTGAGGGTAAACACTTACCTCAGGTAAGTGTTCCCTGGTGGGCAGGTGTTCCTGGCAGGCTCTCCTCATCTTCTGGCTGCTGATGTGCGTGCTGGCAGCATGGCTCCTTCTGCAGCCACAAGCTGAGATGCTGCTGTGGCCTTTGAGTCCGTGCAGACTTGCCTGTGTAAGTCACTAATGAGCAGCACAGACTGCTGCAGGACACAGCATGCCTGGAGGTAAACCTTGGTCTCCAATCACACAGAATGTGGAGGCTTCTGTTGCAAATTCATGCCAAGTGTGCAGAGGGTTTTGGGCCACGTTCGATGGCAGAGGCAGCATCTCAAGTATATATGGTTTAGTACGCTTCCTTTGAGGCAGAAAACTCTCTCATTAATTAAGCATCTGGCCCTTATCTGTGTAAGACCTACTTTTGCTGTGGTAACTGAGAAAAGATTTGTCTCAAAAAGCGCACGTGTATAGAAACACATGTCATCCTCATACATGCATGCATATGGGAATTAATTAACACCTGGTTGCTATTTATATCACAGAATTTAGGTCAAGTAGTGGAAAACAGATCAGAATCGCTCACCTGACATTTTAGGAGGACTTAGAACTGGCATTTTGCAGTGTTCCATGCTGGAAACTGTTAGGAAATAGTATTTCTATTGACATAAATAATGCCAGAGGAACCTTCACAGCTATGCAGGGGAAAAAACACACAAAACGTGTCTCACTGTAATACCAAAGCCCTTTAGTAGGAAGCCTGCTGCTTCCAGGATTAGCTGTTTCTTTTCTTCTTGCTTTTGTTCCTGTCCCATTGCAGGCATCAGTTCCCTGGTGGTCTGCTGAAGGGGGTTCCCAGCAACCCTTTCCAAGGGGAACCTGGGGAGGATCTTCTGAAAGATACAGTAATAGGCTCAACACTTAGGGCAGAAGGGCCTCACAGCAGTCACTGTTTCTTCAAGTGAGTTGCTGGAGTGCCTTGCGGAGGACATTCCTGTCACCTTTTCTGGTAACAGGTTTGTGTCACACGGTGGCACCCTTGCAAACCAAATAAAGCTTGAACTCCCACTGCAGCCTCTCTCAGGGAGGTCTAGGGGGTCTTCATTCTTATTCGATAACTAAGGCTTCAGTGTCTTGTGAATGTTGATCCCCTAATTGTGTCTGGTTTGAAATCAGTGAATAGGTGGAAAGACTTACTGGGCAGCAGGAAACAATAAACCCACAGGGACAGTGTGGTTGTGTAAGCCTCATTTTTTTTTGGCAGCCTGGCAGTAGACACAAGATCATAGTGCAAAGGGGAAAATCCCAATACGTTGGTTGGTATTTATGGTGATTAATTTTGCCAGGACACTTCTTTTTTCCTCAATAACATTTAATAATGATGGTGTTACTATCAGTTGCAGTTAAGGATTTAGTGAAACATAAACCAAGAACATATGCAGCTAAATTTGCACTGAAGGAATCCCATTCTGGCCACCTGGATTCTGAACAGCTTCCTGTCTTAGATGGAAGTATTGTGTTACCACGTGCTCTTAAATACTTACACCATTTTGCCTTACCTACCTTCCAAAGGAGGTACATTGTTTAGGTGTTTCAATTTTGCAGTTGTGTGTGTTTTGGAATCCTCTGCATCGTAGGAGATCAATCCACTTTGTCATTGTGCTGACAGTGTCCAAAAGCCTGGGTTGGAGATCAGAGCCTAGCTGTGTTGTGTTATGTACATTTACAGTGGAAAGACAGGTAGTTGTCTGCTTTGGACAATTACACTTTCTTACAGAGCTCCAGCAAGGTGCTGCAGCAAAGGTGTGGCAGTGTTTATCACCAAACCCTCTTTGTGTGGTGCATTTTTGCAGCTAAAAAAAGAGACAGCCTCAGTTGTTATGGGCCTTTGATGTAGCTGCCATGGTGATGGCAAGGAGTAAGGTGGAGTCCAAAACCAAGTCAATTTGTAGGCATTATTTATTCACTAACCTACAGATAAATGTTTCTAATTGAAAATATCAGTGGTTAGTTAATCTGTATGTATTGTCCAAGTCAGGAGAAGATAATGCATTTTATGTCTTGTGTAGTAAAGATGTAGTCTTAGAAAAGCTCGAATGCCTGTGTCTTTATTTCTGTTTGATTTAAACTTGTTCCCAAAATACCCTGTGAAGTCAGCATCAGTAGCCCCTAACAATAAAACTACAAAAATCAATAATACTTAATTTGTGAAGTTTTCCCATGTGTCTGGACCACTCAGTCTGGGTTTGCTCTTTGTTTTGATAAGTATAAATGATTTTCTGCTGTATGTCATGCTATTTGACCTGCATATAAAACTTGTTCATTGCTTAGACTTCCTTGACAAATTGATGGAATGACAGTGTAGGATTGATACAATGAACTTGAGTGTTAAGTGACAGTTTAATTCCACTGGGTGGTAACAGTTCATAATATTTCTATTCAGGCTCTGCATTGAAGGTACAGAATCACTGTGATGCCTGAATCAGTGTAAGAGCTGACATATCCCTCCTCCTCATGCAAATACAGGAGGATTTAAGCAGTCAGCAGATGTCTGAGATTGCCAGGCTGCTTCTGACAGCCATAGCCTGCTGAGTGCTGGAGATGATGAGAAGAAAATGATAGGCTCACATCAAAGCCTCTGGCTTTACTTCTGCAAAGGGAGCCCTAAACACTGTCACTTGGAAGCTGGTCAGTGCTGATAAAAGGACCCTGGCAGAACGGGGCATGGATTGGACAGACACATCAAACATCAAACTGAAGCTGCAGAAACAGCACTTGGTGCCTGGAGGTCAGATGTAGCTGCAAGGCTGTGAACTGTGGCACAAATTAATTACCATCTTTTACCTGTGTGTTAATGCCTCATAATTACCCTGGGTTACTCACTGACCATGCACCATCCTGTGTTTCATGATTTTGGATACCATGAGGACATAACGATAACTGCCATATACTGTTTCTTCATTATTTCCAAGGAGGAGGGAAAAGAAAGAGGAGGAGGATTTTAACTTCTAGCCAGTTACCCTCTATTTATACTCCTTGCCATCAAGAAAAATGATGGTTTGGTCAACCTCTCTTCTCATCCATGATATATCAAGAATGGCTACATAGAGGTGTTATTGTTCCAGTCTGTTTATTAGACTAATATGCCTAAGGTGAGCCTCTTTGTGGCTAAAATGACATGTACAGGAAGAACAATTTTCCAAAATTTGTCTTTATAGATGGAGAGTTAAGTGTAAAGTTTTCTCCCTGTCACACCAGAATCTGCAGGTGTGGAGAGGAAAATTTTCCTTTCACCATGGCCAGTCAGGCAATGCAAAACTCTCTGTTTCCCATATTTTTCATCACAGATGATGTTGGTTATGCCTTTGCTCTGCTTGACTAGAGCAAATGGAGACCAGATGAGGGGCTCAGTTTACTTCTTTGTGTGGACCTACAGTGGTTTCCCTCCTCTTACAAAAATACCATGTTGTCTTCACATTTGTTGAATTGTTTGGGAAAGCTTAGATTCTCCTTTTGCTTTCTCTCAGTTTGTTTTTTTTCAAGATGAAGCTTAAATTATCTGTAAACCTGCCAATCATGATTCATTTTTAGAGACAGACTGCCTTTCTCAGAACTGCTGTTTATAAGCACTGTTGTGAACTGATGGGTTAATTAAGAGTGGCTGATTTGTAAATCTAGGCTTTTAGACATCAAGGGCACATACCTGAAAGATAGATAGGACATTTACCAGTGATGGGAAATAAACTAGTGCCAAATGTACATCAAAAGCTGGAATGGAAAGATCTCTATTGGCAGGTGATCAGGTTATTGCATTTTGCTAATCTCCATCACTGTTTGTTATGTGGACTATTACAAAAGGGTGCTCAGGAACAGGAGAGTCAAAACCTATCTGAAGCTGGTTGTTCCTTTAACAGTTTCCTGGAATAAAGTGTCATGTTTCAACATAGAGTGTCTTCCTAATGACTTACCCTCATGCCATAACTTTAGATTCTGTCTAGCAGGACAGAGTAGCAGGAGACAGAAAAGTTATTATATCAGTTGATAGCAACATCACACCCTAGAAAAATATTTTTTGCATTACAAAGAGTAAAAGAACAGAATAGTGTGTTTCCTTGAAATTGGCCATAAACAATTATTGTGAATGGTCTTTCTTGTGTAAAGAAGATGCATACTAGACACATACTAAAAGAAACACATTCAGGCATGAAGTCACTGTTACATCCCAAGTGGTAATCTGCCACTAAGTTGTCAGGTGTCTCTAGGACATAACTGAAAAATATGGCATAGTTGTAAATTGTCCCATTTGATGTGCTGCAAAATTTACATTGAAGTGAGGAGGGCCTAACTATCATTTGGTTTGTGTGTCTGGGTATACTGACCTCAAAACACCTTTCTTAAGATTTTATTGTCAAATTCTCTTCATCATGGTCCAAGTTCAGTGTAAAAGAAGTATTTGGGCTCTGTGGAAGTGATCTTCACAGTCCCATCCCTGTATAAATTAGAATATTCTAGCAGCTGTTTTAATTTTCAAAACTTTGCTTATTATGGCTAATGAGTGTACTAGACATCCTTATCTTGTATTTCCTCCTCAGCATTTCCTTTGTCCAGAGTTTGGAGAAGGTGGTAGAGGAGTGGCTGAGCTATATCTTTATCTTTCTGTCTTCTAAGATGAGTATCCTTCTGTTCAAAAATTACACTTGTAATTCCTCTTGAAATACTCAGATTATGTATGTGGAACAGAAAAGACTCCAGATTTTAGCCTTAAATCCAGTAGTGTCATAAAATCTCTCATTCACATACAAAGTGGAAGTTTTGTACGCCTTGTTTAGTGCCTGTATGGACAGAGCTTCTTCTTCTGAAGGCCCTCCCTGCACTGCACTCCTTGGTGGTTCTTGGCAGACTCATAACCAGACTGTCTCCTGTGAGCGTGTGTTCTCAGTGACTGTGAGTGCAAACACCCACACTCACATGCACAGCACTGTTCACATGCAGTGTCCCACAAGTTTGCACAGACATTTTAGCATCCCTTAGACATGAAAATTTTTCAGTCTCAATTTTTTTGACTGATCAAGTAGTGACCCCTGACAAAAACTACAGTAGGATTTAACAGTGCTGGCCACCTGCTCTCTTCTGTTTACACTATAAGCCTCTATGTCACATTTTTTTTCAGACTATTGGCAATAGTTAGTCACCTGAACTAGAATCAGACTCAATACTTGCTAGAACTAATTCATTATACAAGTGTCAGGTTTTAATTGGAAAGAAAGTGAGGAAAAGGTGCATTCTAGGATTTTTGCAGTGCTAAACAAATACTTCTTTCAATAGATGTAAGGTAGGTATTCTGCCTCTTGGTTACTTTTTAGATCTTAACACTTTGCAACAGCAAATAAAAGTTAATTACAAAGGAATGTGAGGAAGGTGGTGCACATTTAATTCTACCTCTCTTGGCCAGCTTTGCATCTCTTATTTGGGTTTGCCAGTACAGATTGCTCTGGCTACTTGCCCTTGTTCTGGCAATCATTTCTCATCAGTTGTAATAGTGGAAAAATTCATTTCGGGCTTACTCTTCCTTCAGTGACACTATTGCCAGTGTGGCTGGCAGCAAAAAAGCAGTGTTGGTGGAACTTGCTGGTCTTTTTGCTCAAGCCCAGACTTTCATAGGATACATGATATGTGTCACATGTAAATACTAATGCTTTGCTGGATTTCTTGTTATCTGAAAGTCTTTCTTTAGAAGTCCTTCATTCTGTCTGGAAATGTATGGGCTTGCCTTCTGTGAAGGAAGTTGTTTGCTAATGGGCTGTGCATGAGCTACTCTGCAGTAATTTCTCACAAAGGTAGGATTATCTCAAAGCAAAGGGAAAGTAACTGACTATACCTTGAAAGTATAGGAGACCCAGAATGCTACTTTTGCCTGAACCACAATGGATTACTAGTGCAGGCAAGCCTTTAGAATTGGAAAGGCTTTGCTGCCTCCCTCAAAAAAATCACATCTTCTTTCAGTGCACTGTGTTTCAGCAGCTTTGTTTTCCTCAGCTTGGTCATAAACAGGACTGGCCAGATGAGGCCAGGAGGTGGGGTTGAAGAATTGATTTTGACTCTGCTTGTTTCTTACTACCAGCTAGCAGTACATGAGGCACTCTGCAAGTTTGAACCTGGCAGCTAATAAAACTACTGGATATTGTGCATGAAATGAATTTGACTCATACTTGTCTTAGAAATACAGTGTCAGAGCCACAGGCCTTTCTGTGTTTGTTTCAGACTTTGCCTTGTTCCCTCTGTGGCACGGTTCCCTTGTGCTGTGGATGTAAAAGAATCAGGACAGTTATAAAAAATAGTGCATGATTGCTTGTGATTCAGTGGATAAAAAATCCCCTTAAGAGGTAAAGCTCAGTAACATTTATGTGATATTTCCCAGTTTTCCCTTCACACAGAGCATTTTGTTAACAGTAAATGCTGCCATACAGTAATATATAACTACAAGGACTCAAAAGGCTGTATGGGAGGGTGTAATTAACACTAAAAAAAGATGACTTGAGAAAACCAAAACAAGCCAAATAGATGCTTCCTGAGTGAGACTGTGAGGAAAGTGCTCACATATGTTAAGTGGACATTTTTCTGTAATGAGATACAGTAAATAGGCAAATGAAACTCCATTTAGTAATACAGTGATAATACAACTTCTAAGTTGCAGTTGTGGAGTGAATTTTTCTTCCTGTCTTATGAAAATAAAAACATGGAATTCAATTCTGCTAGCAGATGGAGAGCAAAGATTTGCTGTACTAAAAAGATAGAATTCCTAATACTCAGATCTGCTTTATAATAGAAACTATGATATAGTTTGAACTTAATATCTGTGGGTTTTTTTGTTTGCTTCCCAAAGCAGAATAGCGAGGCAGTTCATATCATCAAACTCAGGTAGTCACATTTTTTAAGAAGTGGAAAAAGACCAGTTCCTCCCTGTTTGCTTAATGCTGCTGCTTTTAGGGTAACGTGCTGGTAAAATGCAGATTGGAATGTATAGGTGGATGCTTGAGGTACAGAAAGAGGTGGACTTGGTCAGAAATTAGAGAGCTGAAACTTAGCTGTTGCCTCTTCATACAGGTAGCCTCAAGATTCAGATCTTTCAGCCCCTCGCTGTACTGAGACAGCTCTGCCTCTGCTCTAGGCTGGAGGGATGTAGGGCAGTTCCAGTCAGGAGAGTTGTGCTGCTTCATTAGCCCAGTGTCTTGTCTGTCAGATGAGCCTGTGTGCAGTGTCATGGTAACCATTCTGGTCAGCCTGAGCAGGAGCAGGCTGGTTCTGCTTGTCTTGCACTGCTGAGCCCTGGCAGTCAGGGTTGGCGTGCAGCAGCCCTTCTGCAGCCTGACCCCACAGCACCTTATCTGGTGGAGCAGGAAGGATGTGGTTGTGCTGACCTGAGATCTGATCTCTGTCAGGTCTTCACACAAAAGTCTGAACCCAAAGGCCAACCTGCCAAACTAAAATTCTGTCTAGACAATTAGATACTGTAGTGCGCTTTAAACTTTTAATGTGGATTGTCAAATGCTAGTGCAACATAAGAGATTATGAATTAACTTTTCCTACCTGTTATTCTCTGCTTCCTACTATCTTATTCACAGCTCATCAGAAATATGTGCCTGCCAAGCTTCTCTTTACACTTCATTTGCCTTCTAGATCTTGGTCATATGCAGTTTCTCTGAGTTTTGTTTCTCTCCTAGCCTTAGATTTTAAACTGAACCACAGTTACCTGATGGCTTTACTTCATGTTAGCATGCTTGTTGTCTCCTCTAGGTCAGTGTGAATTCAGTGCTCATGAAGGATGCTAAATGAGCAACCCAGAGGATTCGATTTGGGTTGGTATTTCTCCATGGGAAGGAAGGTCTCTGCTTCAGTACAGTCTTTTAAGGAGGCCTCCAAAAGTACAAGCATCTGATTTGTGTATGCTTGAAAAATCTCATCTTGCTTCTTGCAAGGAGTGAATCCAGTCCCAACAGACACTTATCCTTTGGCTTCTCCCTGCTGTGTGTGCCACAAGTAATGTTTTTGTGGTTTGTGGGATTGTTTCCTAGGGACTGAAATCACTCCTTTTACATATATCACAAAACTGCTGTTCGTGGTTGTGTGTTTCAGTCACAGCTGAGTCAGGCTGGACTGAGGCCAAGAATGATCCCAATTCCCCTCCCTTAGGCAGCCAGTTCCACTCAGTTGCAACACCAACACCCTCAACTGTGTGAAATTAACTCTGCCTCTCCCAAAATAGAAGACATTGTGACATTGTGTGTTGCTTCATCCATCATGGAGGAGTGGCCCTATTAGAGAAGCAAGGCTGACAACATGTGCACGACTCATGCAGTAATGAGTTATGTGTTGTTAAAAATAATAATTACTTCAAGCTGGTAAAAATGGCCTAAACTACAAGACACTCCTTCTGACATCATGGTCAGCACCACGAAGCAAACCATGTACCTGTCACCATTCCTTCTGTCTTGCTTTTGTGCTCCAGGGAACTGAAGGAGCTGTGTAAAAATGTGACATAGACTTTTCTGGCCAAAGGACACAGACTAAAGCTGTTCTAACTCAACATTGGAGGTGGTTGTGTGAGTGCCTTTGTGTCCATGTACAACTGGTCCTTCACTAGGAGAAACAGATCCTATTATAATTTTAACATGAAACCAATGCTTTTCCAGGAAGTATAGTCAGGCAGAAAATGGAAAGAAGGGGAAAGGGTACTTCTTGTTACTCTCAGTGAGATACATTTTCTTCTTGTGTCCACTGATCATCACTCTACTGACTTCAGTACAGTTCCATGAGCTTATGTCAGCTGAGATATGACCTTCTGCTTGCCTGCAATTTATAAAGACCATTCATCTCTCAGGTAGTTTCAGGCTGTGTGTTTTATGGGGCAACCTCAGCTTCAGTGTACACACATCTACCTGCCCTTTGTCAAGACATACACTGTTCAAATCATTTGGTGTTTTCAGCAGCAGAAAATACTAAATTCTGTTCCTTATCACTGTGGAGTCATGTATTTTAATGAGAAAATAGTGCAAGAGTTTGGTAGCATGGGAATTTCATAGTGCGTCATGTAAGCTATAAGATTTTTTTTCTTATATATTTTATCCTGGAGCTTTGTCTTCCACTCTCAAACTTTAAGCAGCTCTAGCAGCTCTAACAATTTTTCTAACCATTAAGAGACAGAATGGGATACGTTTAAAAGGAAATTTCTTCCTCTGAACTTCAGAATTCCAATGCAAAATTTGCTTGGTTTAATTTATTTTGTACAAGTTACCTCCTGACATTTAAAAATTACTATTTTAAATTAAAATTAGATGATAACTATAAAAATAAAAATTTTGGAGAATATCTGGGTTCCCACTAGTTTTTGATACAGTTTTTCTATGCAGAATTGTCATGGTTGCAAAAGCATGCAGAAGGTTTTAAGGGTGTTTTTTGTACATTCCTGTAATCCACAAACTATTTTTTGACCAATAAATATGTAAGGAAAGATTGTAGTGTTCTAATATTACAAGAAAATAGAAGCTATATTGATGAGCTTTGAAATCCTGGTTTTGCACTTTTTATTAAGAGTTTTCATAGTGGGTTTTACTTGCTCAGATCTGCCCTCTCCGGAACATACTTCAAACATTTTCTTTCATAAAATTTCCTGGAAATTCTTTTTAGGGCTTAGTATGAAAATCCTCATGAAGATAAGGGGACAATTCACTTGGAAATGAAATATGCCAGTGGCATGATTTGAAGACAGTTTTTTCCACCTTTAATAGCAAGATCAAGGTGCACTACTGTGTTCTGGGATTGGTGTGGACAGCAGCTGCTCACAGAGGGTCAGACAACTACCTTAAGCTTACAGAATTTGTTGACACAATGCTTATTTTTTCAAAAGGCTCTGAATAACTGCTGCTGTGGGTTACTTCTTTAAAACCATTTATTGGTGTGATCCCACTTACCAATTTTTCTCATTTATGTACAGTCAGGTTTATTTGGTTATTTAGATTTGTCTTTATTCTTTACTCACTAAGGGATTTGGTTGATGACTCCAGATAAGAGACCTTTTTTCCCACTTGTGTAGCTGAGGTAGGGTGCAATGCATCACCCTAATGCCTTGTGAACAGGAATTTGTGTCTTTGAGTCAAATTCAAAGCTTGCTGTAGGGATGTGCAACTTAATCAAAGACTTACTCGAACTCCAACTTTTCACATTGTGGTGTCTGGTAGACTCAGACATGACTGTAGGCTGACAATTATTGTTGTGATCTTTATTAGCATAGATTTTTCCACAGCTCTTCTTGTCTTTTCTTGGCTCTCCATCTAGGCTTTGATATGCAGGAATGAGACCAAAGACAGGTTCTACACACAGGGTTTGAAATCCATATCTGATGGTCTAGAACAGATACTATAACCTCATCCGCCAAACAGACTAGAGCTGTATCTGCCTGTCTGTCCATCACAAGCCCTTAATGAGGCCTTTGGAAAAAAAAGAACCAAAAAATCAGTGGTGTGGGATGCTTCACTTTACTGAGACATCTGGCAGGTGGCATTGATCATTTCTAGAAAAAGCAATAAACTGAAGAGTAGGTGATTTTCTTGCCAACTATTCAAGTCAGATCATGCTTCAGTGCAGCTTTATAGAGGTAAACATGTGATCCCACTTCAGGGGGAATAAGGGAACTCATCTGTTCAACAAAGCTGGGAGCAGATCAGGCCAACCAGCTGACATTAATGAGTGGCAGCACAGCAAGTTTCTTGCATAAACTTGCAGTTCAAAGTAAAGACTCCTGCTCTTTGTCAGTTTGTTTTTGTTTTTTTTGTTTTGTTTTTTTTTTTTTTTTTTTTTTGTTAAAAATAAATTTTCTATCCTAGGCTACAAAATTAGAGGGAGAAGCAGAGTTGGCCTCTACTATTACTTCCATGAGAAGGAGAAATGTTGGTATTAACATTGTTAGTAAATTGCCTGTGCTTATCATAGGACATTCTTCTATTTCTAGGAAAAGCAATAAACTGAAGAGTAGGCAACTTTCTTGCCAATTGTTCAAGTCAGATCATGCCTCACTGCAACTCTGTAGAGGTAAATGTGTGATCCCATTTCAGAGGGAATGGAAGAGTTCATCTGTTCAGCAGGCCAACCAGCTGACCTCAAATAAGTGGCAGCACTGTAAGTTTCTTGGGAAAACCTGTAGTTCAAAGCACAGATTCCTGCTCTTTGTCAGGTTTTTGTTAGAAATCAGTTTTCCATCCTAGGCTGACAGAATGAGAGGGGGAAAAAGAGTTAGTCTTTACCATTACTGCCATAGGAAGGAGAAATTACTACTCTGATGTTTTAAGGAGGTGGCCTGTGCTTATCTGAGGTCATTCTACTGCTGAGCTCTGAGCTGAGATATAATGCTGCCAGTTGAGACAAATATTTGTACTCTGAAGAAAGGAAAGCAATTAATTTCCTTGGTCCTCGTGAAATATAACTAGGAATAGTCAGATAAAAAAAGAAAAAAGGGAAAAATTGACTTGAATTTACTGAAAAAGAATCCAAATGTATGCATGTATTTATGTATTAATGACAAGATTCCTTAGACAATTTTGGACATTTTTAGGGGGAAGAGTAGAAGATGAATTCCTTGAAATTTTAAAGAGCAGGCTGGGCAAGTGACTCCGACATCACAAGGCACACCACCTGAATTGCTCAGGAAGTGCCCAGATAACCTACTAGTTAGGTTATCTCTAAACCTGTCTGGTTTAGAGCTTTATTTGGGAGAAGGAAGGTCAAATTAAAAAAAAAAAAAAAATCCAGCCCTCCTTTTTCTTCTGCGGTGGGATCCTATCGTCCCTAGGGTTTTGAGACCTTTCACCACACTTGACATACTCAGTGTGCACAATAGAGAGTAAGCACTTGCTTATCTTCAGTTTCTTCATTATCTGCACTACTGCCCCAAAGCCCTCTATTCCTTCCCCATGTGGGGTGCAGTCCATGGCTGGAAATGATCTCTTCATTAAGGCCAAGGGGTGACCCTGAAATGCAATCCACTGAAAACTGGATAGCAGGGAGGGAAGTAGGTGGCCTTTGGGGAATGTGTGGGGCCATAAGATTAGCAGTGGGGCTGTCCTCAGCAGATAATTTAGCTATTCAGTAAGCCCAGATAAAATCCTGATTCAGGAATATTTAGAGCAACTCCCTCTTGCTTGTGACTTAAAAAAAAAAATTATAAATCAGGTTGAAAAAAGGAAAGAAAAGAAGAAAAAAAAGAAAAAATGGAAAAGAAGAGGATAAACAGAAAAAAATAAAAATAAATATCAGTAAACCTCCATGAAAATCCACAAGGTTTGGGGATGATATATATTTTTTGCTTTGTGTTGATTACCACTCAGCCCACAGGGGCTGGCTGTAATAAACACATACTGCTTTGGACATAGTCATTGCTTCATGACTGAGTTAAAAATAGAGAATTACCAGAAACCCCAGAAGTTCTGATTGTAGCAAGAGCAATGCTGCTTTTTCCTAGTCTCCACCCATCCCTGACACTTGTATATTTTCCTCTGTCCTGCAGCCAGTTCAGCCATCCCTTGCAGACAGCTGATGGCCACCAGGCTCTCTGAAGGTTACCGTGTACTGAGCCCTACCCCACTCAGCTGATTTCCCTGCAGAAGCATTAGGAAGATTGGCCAGGGGATTTAAGAGCCAAAATTCATGCCCCAAGAAAGGCAAAATGCTACGGCTAGAGACTGGTTTATAACTTTTAGTCAAATATTTATAGAGACCTTTACTTGCACTTTCAAGGCATTTCACTGCCCAGAGTTCGATAAACATCTCGAGTTGAGTAGTACATCTAGGTGTCATTTCACCAAAATGATCCAGTGTTTTCTTGTACTTGTATCTTAGTTCCCTCTCTGAAATGGAAAGGAAATTACTTCAGCATGGGGCAGAAGAGTTCAAGCTTGGTTTTGCAATGCCTCCTCTTACAAGCAGTCCCTGTGAGATTACTTGGAAGAATAAAGGCTGCATTCTTCCTGTCTGCAGAGCACATCAGGAAGCTGAAGCCAAGGATTTTTTCCTTACTGAAGAAAATCAGACTATGTCTGTGCCCTGAGACACGGTGAAATGGGGAGGTGCCTGCCAGAGCTCCCCTGTTTTCCACATGGCCATTACTCCAGCACAGATTAGGAAAACTTGTTGGGTCTTTACCTCTACCCATCTGGGAGTAATTCAAGGTCTAGGCTGACACTTCCAGGACAGATGGAGTCAACTATTTGTCCTTCTCATAACTTTTAGTGTGTGAAATAGTTTTTCTTGTACCCATATATCTGCTGTGCATACATGTGTATTTCTGCCTCTGGGACCTCCCTCACACCCGAGAATTCCCTCCTAATTTTTATTGCGTGATGTTCAGGTGACCCTTACCTTTATGCCACCTGCAATAATCATTGCATCATGTTTCCCAGTAGAAGGGAAAGGGGCACTTAGAATTAGCAGCTACAAGGCTGTGAACACAAAAGAGATCTCTCTGTGTGTCTGTCCATCTCTGTCTCACAGGCTGTGTAATTGTCAGTCAGAGACTCCAGGAGAAAGATTTCTAAGACTGTTGGTGGCTTTGGTACTATTATGGCTTTTATTATGTAATAAAACTCCACAATAATATATATCCAAAAATGCACAATTCCGTTAATTGAGCTTGTTTTTCCCTCAGCTGTTTTCTAACATCCTTTTTAGAGAGGCTAAGATAAAAGAAAATGTGAGCAAGTAAATCTGATTCATGTTTTCCTCTCTCTGCATCCTTGAGATGCAGTCAGTAATTGCAGACAGAGCTAACAAAATCATACATTGTAGAGCTGCTGAAAAGACTGTGGTAAGAAAGAGAATACAACTAAATGCATGTGGCTGCCCCACCTTTTCCAGGCTGCACTAGGATCCCAGGAAGGTGCTGCATGCTGTGTGGCTCTTTCTGTGTCTTCATTACCCTCTTCTAAAGGTAGATATAAAAGAGGATTAACTGAAAAAGCATTTGGTGTCGCCTTGTTCAGCCACCAATCTAAGCAAAGATTTATCAAGAGATCAGCCTAGTCTGTGGTGCAGCAAAGATTAGTCAGCTTTAAAATAAAACTGCTTGGGAAAAAAGTTCACTAAAAATAAACTGTCGTGCTTTTTTCCATGAATAGGTACAAGGACTACAAATAGACACCAGTGCTTCAAACATTATGGAATCACAATCACAGAGCAAAGAAACAGCTGTCTTGTTTTGAGATATGATAAATAAAAATTTTAATACCTCTGCACTAGATGAGGTGTGGTATTCTGGGTTTTTGAAGAAATCAGGAATCCAGTGTTATTTTAAATGACTAAATGGCATCATGCTATTAAAGAAGCACGTGTACAGACCTGTCAGTTGGAATCTTCCTGCTAATGAACATCACTGAAATTCTTGGTGCTTAAAAATGCCATGTTCTTTGAAAAGTGTCAGGGTGCTTTAGATCCCAAACAACCCAGACACCACTGTTAGGGATTTAGCACATCAAGCCTGGTTCACAGAGAGCAGCATGACTCCTTTTCCCAGCATAAACTGTAAAACACATTCACTATCTGAGGCAGACTGATAATTAGTAAGAGATTAAATGCAATCAAGTAATCAAGGCCCTTTGATCACAGAAGGAAAGAGTGGTTTGGGTTGGAAGAGACCTTAAAGATCATCTCGTTCCAATCCCCGTGACATGGGCAGGGACACCATTTGCTAGATCAGGTTGCTCAAGGCTCCATCCAACCTGGTCTGAAGCACTTCCAGGCATAGGGAATCCACAACTTCTCTGGGCAACCTGTTCCACTGCCTCACCATTCTCACAGTAAGAAGTTTCTTCCTAACATCTAATGTAAATATCTCCTCTGCTAGTTTAAAACCATTCCCCCTTGTCCTTTCACTATCTGCCTGTGTATTAAGTCCCTCTCCAATTCTTTTTTGTTTGAACTAGAGGGTTAGCAAAGAGCCACCACAGTTTACTTCCCCAGCCTCCACAGTTTACTTCTGCTGAGTAGAATAGTTTTCATAGCACCTAATCTTAGCCTCCTCACTAAACATTAAGGTTTTTTTCTTCAGTCTACTACAGCCACAGATAAAAAACAGTTTCTGTCCCATAGAGCAGCTTATTTCATAATGGAATGCTTTTCTGATCCCCCCTTGATATTATATCTTAATTTAAATATCTAACTTTTTATGGGAAGAGTTACCTTTGTTATATTAAAGCTTACAAGAGACGCAGTACAACCACAAAATAAAACTTATTTTTGTTCCAATCATAATAAAGCTATCAGTCACTTGGGTTTATAATATGGTGTTTTCTTGATGGTTTGCTATATTCAACATAGCCTCTTTCCATTTTGCCAGCAGGTTGGATTTAGGGCCTCTCTAGTGGAACGTTTCAAAAAGAGCTCTTGTTTGGTGAGAGCTCTACCTTAACATCTCTTCAGAGAGCCTCCTTTAACTCACAGCTCACAACTGGAACTTATTTTGCTTCTTACTGAAAGGTGTCAAGATGTCTTGGTGACTGGTCTCCTTGAGCTCTGTTATAGTGTTTGTGTGTCTGGTACTGTGGACCAAATGAGGTTACAGTCAGTGTCCTTCACCGTGTGCTTTCAAAATCACTGACTTGCCTCTGGAGAGAGAAAAAGGAAAAGTGAAGAACTTTGTCAGATGGGATGAATTGCACTGTTCAGTGGGTCAGGAAGTGTTCTGCATGCTCACCTAAGGGAGTGCTGTCATTGGGATAGTAAGGCCAATGATGTAGTTCTCTTTCTAGAAAAATCTTACTTTATTGTCTTTCTACATTATAATAATATGGCTGCGTTTTGAGAAGAGTCTTGAGTTGAAACATGATGATTTTCATTGTGAAGGGGGTGGCAGAGTCTAACTTCATTCAAGCTTTACAAATTTGGGTGGCATATTCTGATTTTCTAAGAAGTTTCATTTTTGCTATTGTGCTTAACCACAAATGGGATTTAATTTGTTAGACTATCTTAGTTTCTTCTTCGTTTTCCCTTGGTAAAGACACTATTTGGGAAGTGTAATTAGAACTAAATAAGAGTTTAGTACATTGTCTGAATTAGAGCACCCTGGTTTTTGACAAAAGCTGTCTAGAATCCTACAATAGAAGGACAGTGATTTATTATGTCTGTGGTAAAACATGAGAGGAGAATGTTTAGGTGATTATCCTTGGCAGCTAAGTAATCTAAACTGAGCAAACAGCAAAATGCTGCATTGTTGGTCACTTCAGTTTTATACTGTTTTAACTCTCTTAAGCTGAGTGGTATAACAAAATTTAAATAGAGGGAATTTTAAATTTTAGAGGGAATTTTAGAGGGAATTTTAAATTTAAATAGAGGGAATAAAGCCTTTGGTAACTCTGGCCTAAGAGTGCTTTAGTTTTCATTTAATGTGCATTGTTACAATCCCAGGAGGGAATCCAGTGAACTGATGGTCCATGTTCTCACTACAGAGCTCATTTGACTCCAGGATGAATCTCTGATGCCAGCCTAAGGAGAATTAGGCTTAGCAAAATCAGACTTCTCTAACAGTGGTGTAAGAAATCTGACGGTCAGGTAATTTTTCTAAGGTCAATATTTTTAAATGTTTTAAAATGCATGAGAGAAATTTAAATGTCTTTTCTATGGCAAATGCCTATGTGTTATTGTCCTTGTAACATAGTTCCTGCAAATAATTTCTGATTTTTTTGGGGTGGCTGAGATCAAGCAGCTTGAGACAGAAGATGCTGGGTGGGTTGTTGTGGAATAGAGTTACTAACAAGTACATCAAGGTTCGCACTAGCTTCTCAGTATTGTGTCTCAGATTCTTCTTTGGCAGAGAGCACCTAGACAAGGCCAGGCCACATCTACACAATTGTGCAAATTAAGGGTGTACTGACACTTGCACGCTCACTTACCTTGCATGACCTTCCCATGCTGATGATCTTTGAAATATAAGGCATGTGAGTCCTAACATTAACTTTGTAAAATTAACGTTACCTAGAACTGATACCTATATGAATTCCAGCTCAGCAGGTTGAGAAAGAAGAAGGTGAAAAATGGAAAATTATTCTTAAGAAACATCAGAAATTCTCACCAGTATATATTGATAAAGCATTTTCTGTACACATCTTTAATATCTGTTTTCCCTCTCAAGGAAAAAGGTGGGTAGCATAAAAGAATTTGGATACAAATTTGCAGAGATCATACCTGTGCTTGAAGTAAGTAAGATATATTTCAAGCTGATATCCTTTCTGGGAGACTGCTGGGAGGAAGAGGAAGGTAAAAGCAAAAACACACTGGCTTTTAGTTTGTACAGCTAGAATTGTGAAGGGATGATATGCAAGGACCTTAATGTTGTAGTGGTCAGGAACTGGAAAAGAGTCTGGGGAGAGCTCTGGGCTAGGTAGGGACTACTGAAACTATTAATTTGTCTACTATCACCAGCCCAAGATAAAGACTGTGCTCCTGTGCTTTCTCCTGGGTTTCTGTCCTGGGGCTGTTTTTTGTGTCATTTTTAGGCTCAGGAGATTGTCTGTGAGAGGAAAGTGGCAGAAGCCTTGAGGCTCTGCTCTGAGTCTCTCAGCATTTGGTGAGGCACTGGGCAGTTTGCGTCATTGCCCTGATGGGGACCGGCATTGTTCCCCAGCGTGTGTGCTGCTGGCCTCCTCTGCCAGGGAGCAGCTCCTCCTGCCCCCCTTCAATCAGACTTCCATGTTGAAGCTAAAGTAAAACAGCAGTGGAACCTCTACTGGCCTCAAACACATTTCAGCTTCTTAATAATGCTGTTGTGAGAAGCATTCCATTCATTTACTGTGCTGGCAGGTGAATGAAGGTACACGGAATTTTGGCAATTCACTGAAGTAACAGTTAACTCATGACAGAGTCAAGGACAAGTCTAAAGGAGTTATAACTCTTCAAAACACTACTAATTAACTAATAAATCATTAACTGGCTTGTCTCCACTATTGCCAATAAAGCTGAGATAGCTCATTCCATTTAACTTATTCCTTAGATATGCCAAATTGTCCTAATAGTTGCCAATGGCACTTATATCCTGACTTAAATCCACAGCAGAGGAAGAACACTGATAAAACAGGCATGTGTATCTGTCTGTATTAGCAGATATCATGTCTCCTGTAAGGCAGTTGGTGATGCCTACAATGAACTGGCTTCAGTTAGGCTTTTGAAAGAGTTGCCAGGTGTCATAAAATTCCTGCCTATGTTTCTAGTCCAAGATCTGCCTTCCTATCAAGTCTGCCGCACAATCTCTTTCTGGAGGGTTGACATTTTTTCACAGGGTTCATCAGTTGTGAGCTGTTGTGTGTTTTTTTTCTTTTCCTTTGGCTGGATTAAAAAAGGCTGGGCTGATGGGCAGAGCTGCCACTAACCTTAAAGGGAAAAGGATATGATCAGGAATGCAAATCCTCTGCTTTTTTCCTATAGCCAGTGTAATAGAGCCTTTAAAGCATGTTTGTGTAAAACATGGAACTTAGTTTTTTCTGGACTGGTTGTTTTTATGTGTTTTTCAAATGTACGACTATATATATATTTTTTTTTAAAAAGGTTTTTTCCAGAATCTCATGAATTTTGTATTTTTTAATGAAAAAGAAACAAACAAATGCAGAAATCCTGTTTTCTTTTCAAACCAAGACTGGGAAATCTAGACAGAAAAAACATATCAGCAGAAAGGTATGGCTGAAAATATTTCTAAAGGCAAATGTTTTAAATAATGTGTGCACTACATTTGTAACAACTAAATAGGATTTTTTCAGTGTTTGTGGCCTCCTCTTGTTCTGTTTGCAAGAACTCTTCCAGAAACAACGGGACTGATGATTCTTTTGAGTTTATTTCAGCTCATGTTAATATTGCATGCTTTAAAATTAAATCTGCTTCTTCATTTGAAGTTAAGCTATACAGTCCCAAAAAGCCAGAAAATATTTAGCTTAAGGAAATAATTAGTTATTTGTTTGACAGTATTGTATGGAACCATTTTTCCCTAAGACATTGAACACTATTTTCAGTATCCCCAAAAGGAATTTGTATAGCAGATGATTTCCATGCTCCAGTGACAAAAGTTTGGAGATGGAAATATGCTTTGATGGCATTGTAGACACTAATTGCTGGGGTAAAATAAAAGGTTTCAAGCTCCCCTCTGCAGCATATCAATACTGAATAATGTTTTTTTTTAATTGCTTGAAATCTTAATATCTGAGCTAGATAAAATTGAGGTGGGGAGTGTAGTATAAGTCTTTGGAAGATATGTTACAGGAGGGAAAGTATGGATTAGTATCTGTGGGATTGTAGGGAATATACTAGACAGGAATAGAATTGCTGCTCCTACCAGTTAAGTCAGTTTACCTTTTTGGATAGACATGTAATGAATGAGATTTACATCTACAAAAGCAGGAATGGGATAGCTCCTTCTTCCTACTCAGAGGAATCTTTCCTGGCATGTAGCTCAGAGCCAGGAGCCCACATCCTCCTATCAGGCAGCCCTGAGGTTTGCGTGCTTTCTCTGAAAATTGCTAAAAGAAATAGGAATCCCCCATTAAATTGAGTATGGTTTGGCTCAGGTTCAAAAGCATGGAGTCTTAGAAGAACAGAGCAGATCTGGGTTCTGTCTCAACTTGTCTAACCTTTAGCAAATCTCTCCTGTTAGTGCCCTGCAGCTCTAGATGGTTGTGTAGTTCTGGAGAATTGTATCCAAGGGAAACATGCTCTTTTCACTCCTGTAGGAGGGTGCATGCTGAGCTGCCTTCTACACCTGGTCATCTCAGCTGCCTGGCAGAATAATGGGGGCCTTCATTCTAGCTCCTTTCTGCTTCCTTTGAAGAAGCTCCTGATTGAAAAAAAGAGACCTTGTGCAACTACAGCTTTAGATTTTTCATCCAAATATAATCTGATCATTGTCATGCAGCTGGCTCAGAAGGCAAATCCACCACTGTCTGGGTAATGCAGTGCCATCATGGGGCTTGGAGGGGCCTAGCCCATCCTAGCCAAGGATGGCATAATCTGAATCTCTTATACTCCTATAATATTTTATAATATATCAAATGCCCTAAATCTCATACAGTTTTCACAGCAATCATCAGTTCTAATTATTGTGGTATTCAGTTACTTTTCCTGTCTGTACCCTTTTTATTGGCTGTGGAAAAGGGCTCCTGAGGCATCTGCTAAAAAGGGATGCATCCATTGGTAGTTGAATGACCTTTAAGGCAGTTTGGGTCAGGCTGAGTAATCAGACAGGCTCCTTTTCTAAAACCTTTAGCATTATCATTTCTGACAAGCACGTGAGACCATGACACCGTGTCTTATGTACAGGCCCCAGCATTAGGAGGCTGCACACAGCTCACAGCCCAAGAACTTGAGTCTCCACCTGCTGAGCTCAGTCTCTAATGGCTGAGCATAAGGGAGATCTTTCAAGGTTCTTTTTTCTTTGAAACCAGAGGGGAAACTGCTATGGGCATGAGAGGTGTATAAAATAGATAACAGAGCAAAATCATCCTTGTAAGAACCATCTTTCTTGTTATCTCTTCATTCTTTGAATGAACCCACAGAGGTCTGCAGGAGCAAAATATGTCAGTTCTAGAGCTCACCTGGTCTGGACCTGGGCAGAGTCAGACTTGAAATAGTTTACATCAACTCAGAGGTTTCAGAGACTCTAGCAAAATATTTTCAAACAGCAGTTGTTTTCCCCTCCTGTTTGTTTTTTCTGTTGTTAGTTTTGAAGTGTGAATCAAGGTTGTGCCTATTTCTCCATGAGTAACCAAACAAGAGAAGAATCTGCAAAAACCAGCAGCTAAGCTCAGAGAGTGACCACAGTGAGGGCATGTTGTTTGCTGTCTGCTAACCTTTATCCTGAGTGCCAGTCACACATGCACTTCCTGAAGCATTATTAAAACAGAAGCTAAACCAAATCTACTCCATCATAGAAAACATTGTGTACTCTCCAACACTTTTAATTGCACAATAGTGCATGGTTTGTGCCCCTCAAAGATTTGAGGTTTGAGTGTACCCAGGGAAGTTTGCTTTGGGTGAGTTTTTTTCCCCCTTGTACATTAAAGTTAAGTAAGAGAAGGTGTCTTTATGAGGTCTTGTCCTTATCTTTAAAGTTAATATCTCCCATTAAAATTTCCCTCTTTCTCTTTTCCTTGTGTACACTCCTTTTATGTCAGAATGCAAAGTTATGAAACTGGAGTTAGGACATTCACATGCATTTGCAAAGAACAAAGGTGGTATTCATTCAAGTTGTTTGTGCTGTTTGCTTTCCTACTTCTGTATTTCTTTATTAATCTCTCATTCTGAGTTTTTATCCCACATTTCAAACATCACTTTGGTTACAGATTGCTTGGCACAGGTACAGCAGATTCAGCTGTTTAAAAAAATAATTTGACAGCACCACCACCTTTTATGACTGATTGCAGTAAAAAATGAATGTTAATTCAGACCATAGAGACATTAGGGTGGAAAAATCCCGAGCAAGGAGCAGGAAGAATTAAATATATAAGCACTGTAAAACTTATAGGCAATGTTGGATCAGACCAGACATCCAGTCTTCCTTCAGATCTATACAAATACTGAAGCCCTTGCTAGCCAGATGTTACTTTTCCTGCTTCAAATACCACCTCATATGCTAAAATTCCTCAGCTGAATGTGTCTCCTTATCATTAGGCATAGTTTCAGGATCATGCCTCAGTAAAAAGTTTTTTTTTTTTAAGTCACTTTTTGCCTGCTTCTAGGTGAGTGGAAAGGGAAGAGAAGGCACAAGTGGGCTGCTGCTGCTGCTCCTCATGCCACTGTTCTCTCGTCTAGCACAGCAGGTGTGTCACAGCCCATGCCAGGAGAGACAACAGGGAAGAAGACTGGCTGCAGAGCAAAATAGACTTTGCATGACTCCAGGGCAATACAGCTGCAGTGCTGCTGTAAGACCTTTCTTATCACTGCAGTGTCTTACATTCTCCTCTGCCAAAGGATTTTAGGAACAAGCTCTCCTGCCCCGATAGCACCGCATGCAGGCTGATGTGACAAGGCTGCATATTTGCTCGTTGAAAATGTCAACAAACAAGAAATGTCTGGTTATGAATTCTCTTTCCTTCACATACATGTTTTCTTTATACCACTGGCTGGAGCCATGCTGACTTCAGCAGCAACTGGCAAAAGACACATGGGGGAGTTGGTGTTCTGGCCGAATTCCACTGCAAGCTTTATGCTAAGGGTCACTTTCACAACACCACTTTCACAACTTCTGCGTTGAGAAGTGTGAATGTTTCTATTGTCCAGATTTTTCATTAGAAGTTTTTTTCCCATTCTACATTAAAGGGAAGTCAGAAGCATGTCATATTCGAAAGAGCCTGTAGGTTGGGTTGCTGGACCTGTGGAGGCAGGCAAAAGAAAACAGTGACTAGAAATATTGAACACTGTTTTATTAAACTCTGATTGTTTACATCCAGCACAATCTTCACTATGAATTTCAAGTTGCTGGACTTACATGAGGTTTAACATCTATTTCATTTAAAAATCTGAATTACTATTGGCATTTTTGGTTTGGTTTTAAGTTCATAACTATTCTATGGGTTCAATCTAGTAAACACAGAATGGATGCAGCATTTACTACTAGAACACATAATCCAGCACAATGACCATGGAATAGAATGGGTAAATTGGGTTATTCTGTTGCCTTTCTGGCAAGCAGTGGTGAGCCAAGTGAAATCAAAGTTTTGGTTTTTGTTGAATCCCATTTGCTCTTCTCCACAACAGCTGCTACTTGGAGAAAGACTTGAAGGACCCATGTTGCAATTATGTAACTCAGTAGTGTGCTTTCAGCGTTCATTTCCTTCAGTTACATATGGAGTATTTATTTTGCTTCACCTTTGGGTAGGAGATATGTGGGAAAGAAACTGGTGGGGAAGTTTCACTATCAGATTGTAGTTTTGTGTTGAATAATTTTCTTGCAAAAGAGTTTTAATTTTTCCTGTCCACAGTCAAATACTACTTGAATAAAGCTCTGTTACTTCGTGCTTTCTAGCTCATGCTCCTGTGAAAAAATTCCTATGTCACTTTACTCTGCAAATGCAGAGTTTCAGAAGCTCTTAGAAAAACTGCAAATGTATTTCTGCATTTAAGAATATTTTCTAACCTGTATGCCTTTAATATTTCTCAACAATGAAAGATTTGGCTAGGGAAAAAATGTTCAAATATGCAGACCTGGGACATTGTTTATTGTATTACATATAATTTGAGTTCTTCTATTTGTTTACTTCAGATTACAAACATGCTTATTAGTATACTTTGGATATATTAGCATTCATTTTTATGTCTCTTCCTGAGTTAACCTGGTTTAACAACTTCTAATGCTATCTTTTTACGTAACCATTTTTGTGTTAAGGCTGCTAAAACATTTCCACTGTTACTTTACTTTTGTTTTCTAATAGGTTTTGCTTTTGAGGGGAAAAAAATTCATAGATTTTTATGTGCAACCATATATATGGATGCTCATAATATATATCTATAATAAATATGTATTAGCAAGAATAAACAAAATCAGCAGCTGTAATTTTCTTTTTTTGCTTTAGTATAAAGATTCACATTTCAACCTTTGTAATAATTAATGTGACCCCTAGTCAGGAATCTGCAGAGTAGAAATTGTAAATCTACTGCTAGTTTAACTCCTCTCTGAGGTTATACACCAAGGAGTGGTGGTATGAGTATGTATCTTGGCAAGTAGTGATGACATGTTCGTTTTGGTATTGCATGTTTGCATTTGATGGACCTCCTGGGATTTTTCTTGCTTATATTTTATTCAAAGAGCATATGAAGACCACATATATATTACTTTATTTGTGTTGAACAGCTGAGGGGTTTATTATTCAAAAAGAAAAGCATTAAATTGCATTAATGATGCTGTCACAAACTAAAACATAGGGTTTCCAGAATTCTATGATGTTTCATTTATTTGTCATACAAATATGGCCCAGGGATGAAGGAAGTTTAAGAAAATTGAGGTAATTTTGTGAATCTGATTTTATAGCAGATATTTAAACTGCCTGGAGGATCTGTGTGAGAAACAAATATGCAACGGAGATCTTGGGGCATGCTTCCTTTCCCTTGTATGGAAATCAATCACTTCAAGCTAAACTCAGATCAGAACTCCCCTGGCTGGATTATCAAACTGTCATAATGTGGTATTGCTGCTGTCTTGCCAGAGTAGCTGTAATCAGGGTACCCAGATGGTTTCCCATACTTCTTAATAGCCTGGGCTAAAGCAAGCATTATGCCTGGTGATGGGAGGAGTAAATCATGTTGATGTCCCTTACAAAGATGAAAATATATGTGGACCTTAGGAAATCACAGACCTTCATTTTAGCATATCTAAAATGGGAATGTGTTCCAAACCTTTGCTGAATTTTTCTCAAGCCCTGAATTTTAACTAAGCTCTGAATTAGGATTAAATAGGCAATTGAGAGACATGGTAATGTCCCACACGATAAGTTCCTTTGTACCAGGGAAAAGATATTGCTGAGCTTTATGTACTCCTAATTTTGGTCACTCATAGAGCCAGGTCTTCTCTTGCCATACATACCTGTACAACCAAGAGAAAAAAAAATCCCTCTTCTGACAGAAAAAACAAGAAAAGAACCCAAGGCAATTCCTAAGTGGGCTGAGGACTTAAAAATTGTATAAATCTGTCAATGCGTGAGAGGTAGCAGCTCAGAAAATAAATAAGCGTAAGGAGATTAAAGGGACAGGCAAGTGAGAGACAGAAAAAGAGATGTGCTGACCTTGCTTAACTTGGAAAAGCTAATTAATAAAGAGGAAAAACACAGTTCAGGATTCAGCATGAAGGTGAGCTTTCTTTTAGGTGATGCTTAGTAACAGTCTGGGACATTACTGTACAGAATAATGGTCTGAAGAGCTATTATTTCCAGTAGAAGTAAGTGAGTCTAGACTGTAACATGCTAGTTCAGTGACTTTGTAGAAAACCTGTGAATTATTTTGTTCTTAGACTCTTTTAAGCAGAACAGCTTTTCACTGGGAGGCATGGAGGACAAACCTTTTATGTTCCAAGGTAAGAGTAAAGGGAGTTGAAATATGGTCATGGGCACGCACATGAATAGAATAAGGGACATCCCCTTTCAATTAGATTTTATACAGTTGTAATGACAATAACACTTCTTTCATATAAAGCAGGAAATGAGAAGAGAGACAAAATAAGCCGATGTTACTAGGGACATTGAAATGAGTGACAGAAGACTCATTTATGGAGTAATGGACACCAAGTGTGTTGTTTTACTGTTAAAAACTGTAGTAATATTCTGGTGAATTTCCCCAACCCTCATCTTCTTTTTTGCTACATACAGATAAAACTTATTAAAAACAATACTGAATTTAACATGTTTAATAAGATTGTGTCTGTGCTATAAAAATACCGTGTTAACAAAGCAAACCCATTTCCATTTAATGGCTTTAAAAGTAGATTTTCTGATAGTGCAGGTGTGCATTTCATCATACCAGGCAATCTGTAGCACACTTCTGCAAGTGCAATAACAAGCCAAGTTGTTTTTAACCCAAGTCATGTGCGAGAGGAGGGAGAGCAATCAGAATAGTGTGTTTTTTCTTCATATAAGCAACCCAGGAAACTGGGTAACAGGTTCTGGCATTCTGGAGTCTTTGATATTAGTGCTAAGCAATGCTAGTAGAGTGGATAGTCAAGTTCCATGTTTCTAGAGATGAGTAACTAAAAAAAGGAGATGCCAAGAAGATTTTTATTTGTTGAAAAAATACAGTAAAATGCAGAGGTTCTATATTTTCATTCAAAAGTCGGATTTCATACATGAATAGAAGAGGTTAAGGCCTCATTTTATAACTTTGGTCTCTTGTATATTTTCACTTACCTTCCTATACCATATTTGTTCACCCTTACTGTTCATGTTTCATGTTTATTTTTAACCATAGGTCGGGAATGTATTTTCTCATCTAACACCTATGCTTCCTGTTATAAATAATCCCTTGCAAAACACCTGTGAGTCATTATTTGTGCTAATAAATTAGCAAGCAAGGCAGTACTGAAATGCAGGGAAAAAGCAATGTGTGTAAAAATGTTTTGCATTAGTCTTTGCCATGGAAGTGATCAAATGACTAAAACAGAGAGCCAGAGGCAAACATGCAGAGGTCATTAATTGTGGTCCTCACCAGCTGCCTGCCTTGTGAAGGCAAGGCCTGGTAGGTAACTTGGGCTTGAGACACAGCAATAGGGGGTGTAAGGTGCTGCTCTGCCCAGGCCTCTGCTGCCTTCTGCAAATCTGCACCAGCTCTCAAACCACTGTGGGGAGTCAAGACAGCTGCAAGGAGTGTACCTCCAGCATAAACCATATTCTCTAGCTCCTGTCACTCTACAAGTGTGTATGTCAGATTACCTGGGTCATTTCAGATGAATCTTTTTCCTTCCAAAATGGAGCCCTTGTGTTGTTCACGTTACTAAAAAGAATCACGGCCTCCTGCATCAGTTGAAGATTTTTTTTTCCATTGTTTTAAGCTTCAGTTGCTGAAGAGTTTAAAACAGAATAATGAAAAAGGAGGCAGAATGGGAATAAATCCAAGGTTAAAATAAATTGAAATGTTTTATAAAATTATTTCATTGCCACCTGTCAGTTATAGCCCAGAATACAAAAACTATAGAGGAGTTAATGGGTGTCCCCAAATTTACATTAGCCTGGGACAAAATTTGAGCTCCATGAAGTTCTTAGGAAACTGGATTTTCTTTTAGCCCAGTTTGCCTTCTGACACTAATTGTCAATTCATAAAGTGGTTGCAGAAAACACACCATTTTTTACCAGCAAAAGGTGTGCCCATTCATCTCCAGTAGATTTCTGCCGTGTAGCAAGAGGGAGAAGAGATCTTTCTCTTTGTGGGTGGTGCCATGATTGCCAGGCAAAACCCTTCTGAAATCTGCTAGAAGTAAAACTTCATAACATGTTAAGAAAGCTGAAGACATTATTTGTTCCAATGGAATTTATTTTTATGGCAGCTGGTAGGGAGAGTTTGCTGCTAGGAATTGAAACAAACTGCACTTTTACCCCTTGAAGGTTCAAGTGAACCTGTCAAGAAATATAATAAATATAGTAATTATGGTAAGAGGAGTGATGCATTGGCTCTGGCTTGAAATTTTTCAAAATGTCACTCGCATACACTTCTGGAAGGTGACTTTTTCCTGAGTTCTGGCAAGCCTGCCTGGATGTGCAGCATGACACAGCTGGAGTTTCTCCTCTGCAGGCAGGTGGTGGGGGACAGCAAGGAATGGGGAATGGCCACCTGCTGCTGTGGAGGAGAGGACTGGGGACAGATGAAGGAGATGAGACAGGGAGAGAAACTGGTCAGAGAAAATGCTGAGGGCTCCTCTCCAAGAAGTTAATACTTTGATATTTTCTCTAGAGAAAATACTTTGATTTTGATGAATCTTCTGGTTTCCATCAGCTGAAGGAGCTTGCTCATCCTTTTTGGGGATGGTCACAGTGCTTGTGTAAATGTCCTAAGGGACACTTGTGTCTTCTGAAACATTCTCTGACCGGTGCCTTGTGAAGGATGAAGTGGCCAAAAGGGCACAGGAGATGTTTGCTCTGGCCACTCACTGAGCAATGGGGTGATATTTGGGCTGCACCAATAGCTTAAAGAAGCATTAGCAGCAGAAGAATCTGAGTTAAGAGATTCAAGAACTGCAAGACTGAACTGTTTGATTGTGTTACAGTAAATGCAACTGTGAAAACCTATAGTTTGAAGTAATTAGAAAGTAGCAGGGTTAGTGTATGAGGCTTGAGCTGGGCAGTGAGAGAGAGGGAAAGAGAATTGAAAAAAATATGAGGTATCTTCAAGTCAGTGACTCTGTGATGCCTCAGGAAAGACACAAGAATGCATGGTGACAGATTTTTCATTCCCAGAGCTTTTTAAATATTTCAGTAGTACAAACTTTGTGCTTTGATTGGTGTTACCTGTTAGTTAATCTAGCGGAAAAGTACCAGAAATTAAACTGCAGGATACGTGGGTAGGGCAGCAGAGTTTTAAAGAGCATTTGAAGAGAATGCTTCTTCAATTAGGTTTGCTGTGGAAAACATTTAAAATTTTCCCACTTAAATCTGTATACTAAATATGTAGCCAAAGACAGCTAAAGTAGTACATACTGTATTGTTTGCAGGGATGCAAAGCTAGGTCATGTACTCTGTGGATTTTTAATAGCAATTTCTTCACAAACCTTAAAGCACCTTCTTTAACTTTGCACCATAATTTCAGTTCATGATTAAATGGACACAACTACAGCATTACTGGTCCAGTGTATTTTTAGTGTCCACTGTGGCTGCTTCTCCCCCTTGTTGTTTTTGAAGGTACAATCTGCTGATGAGGAAGAAGCTGTAAATGTAAATGATCAAGACATGCACTGGCTTGCACTGAGGACCCCTGTGGTCATTGTGCTGACAGCCAGAGCTTGAGTGAGAGTGCCAGGAATCAGAAGCAGTATGGCCAGCTGGGACTCCAGCTCACTGCTGGCTACAAACAGCAGGACAATGGCAATGAATCATTGTTTCAAGTGTCCTGTGCTATTAGAGTTTTGAAGCAACTAAATACAAATGCAATAAATAAAAGAAATATAAGCTAAAGCCTCCTAACTAAATAGAATTTTCTAGGTGATCTGCATATAATAAAAATAACCATTAGGCCCTTTCAAAGCAGTATTAGCTTCAATGTCCATAAATACTTAGAAACCTAATATTTGGTCATCATTAAAAAGATAAGCTGGGATATGTACAGCCATTAGTTACAATTTGATATTTAGGCATCAGTTGTTTGCAGTTTAAAACTCCATTTTAAATTGGGGTGTTTTTATGAGAAGTTGCCCAGTAAATTCTGGGGCTCTGTATCTTCCTGTGGTTCAGTGGATAGGGACCAGTTCAGCCAACCAGATAAATGTGTACTTAACTTTAAGGACATGTGCAAGAGCTGCCAAGTTAACTCTCAGCTGTGTCCCGGCTCTCTTTTCATTAGATTAAAAGACCAGAAGATCATGTTTGGGTGTGATATGTTGTAAAGTGAGCCTCCAGTTGTGTGCATTTCCTCTCATGTTGGCCTGGGGATGAGCCAGTGACAGCTGAGCAGTGTCATGCTTCACACAGTTTTACTATCCTGTTTCAAGCTAATGTGGAGACATCCATTGCTTAGATCTTTAGTGATGTGAGATTTCTTTATTTCTTGGCAATAACTTCCTCCAAAAGTGAGTGAGATTTTCCACAGCTCCAACTTTATCTAAACATTCAAGTGACTTTAGTAGAAAAGTCTGTAAAAACTCAGCAGAAGCCTTAGGATTTACCTTATGGGAGTTCATTATGGGGCATAAAATTTCTATTCCTTGGACTAAAGCACCTGCCATACATCACCATTTTGCTGGACATGATGTTTACATAATATGCTTTGGAATTCACAATGGAAAACATAGACATAGTGCATGTGGTTTGGGTTAAGACCATTCTGTAATTTATGACTGGAGATGTAGATGAATATAATTTAAGCTAAAAGTCTGCAAGCTTTCTACTTGTACAGTGTGTTCTACAGAGGTTCCATCTTAGAAAAGCCATCTTAGGCTTGGTCTCTCCTTAAGCAATCTGGATTATAAATCTCACAAGGCAGAATGGGAAAAATTGCTTGTGGTATGTCCTTCTGCTTAATTTTTCTAACTTTGTATTGAAGGAATCATACAATTTATGTTGGGATAACACTTGAAATCTTCAACCCACAGACCAATGAATGCTAGGACAGTACTTTGGGAAATACTGTGCTACCTGCTTTTCTTATAGTCATGTCTTGGGTATCTAGAGCTGCTCAGTGTCAGAGACTTCAAACCCAGTTAAATGACCCCTCTAGTTTTACCTGCTTCACTCTTCATATTAAAACACCATGGAATAACTGGAAAATTGAACATTTTAGAATTCAAGTTGCCATGTTTGAATTTGGCCAAGGTTATAAAATCCATCCTAGTTTTCACATGCAGCAGCAGTAGTTGTACCGTGAAGAAAACGAACTTCAGCAGCTCACAGAAATGCAACCTGCTGTTGGGCCTCACTAGTTTTGGATATAAAGACTCATCTTCAACACTTACACAGTAACTGTGCTGCTCTGTGTTGAAGGTAAACACCTCTCTGAGAAGGCACCACTAAAGTCAACTCAGTATTTCAGTTGAGACTACTCCAAGTGGTGCTACAGTCCAGCAGACAATAATAAATAAGCAAGAAAAATAAACTGTTTGAGAAAGTGCTTGTTAGGATAGAGACTTTTGGAATGCCAAAAAGAATCTTGTTCCTGCTATTCATGACATTCTCTCAACCCCTTTGCATCTATAAAATGAATGTAAGCAGACCTGGGGGACACAGGCAGATCCTTTGATGGAGTGGGGCATGCCCTGAGGGTGTCACATGTAGAAAGCAACCCAGTCACCCAACTTCAGGTCCGTAATCATAAATATACTCTACTTTCTGAAAGCCAATTTGTATTTATGACTTCCCACATTAATACTATGGGTTTTCTGGGTGTAGTTTCCCAACAGACATCTTTGATATATTGGTAAGAGAGATTAATAGAAGCAGATCACCCAAGCAACCTATTTATGTCCATTCCATTTGATGCAGCTACTAGAATAAATTACTAGTCCATGGGAATAGGAAACTTTTTCCTCCTTTCGCAAGATTGTGGTCAAAGTGTGATTACCACTGTTTTTCATTTATTTTAAAGGCACAATATAAAAAAAAGGTTCAAACCCTAATTACAAAGGCACATGAGACAAAGGAAAAGATGCTTTACACTGGGTGAAAGTCATTGCTGTTTTTAGGACTTCCTCTGCAAGAAGTCCTTTTGATTCCAGTAGATGGCATGCACTCTTCAAAGCTTGCTGTGTATGATCACAAATACTGCTCCAAGGAGCACACGGAGCTCTCTTTTTAAGCTGTATCCCAAGGGATTCTGTTGTGCTACATGTGATTTCTGTAATCTCTTTAACATACTGCAGGGAGCTAGTATGTCTTCAAAACTAAGTTTCTTCACTTTTTCAGGGCCCAGCCCAGGAAATTTTCGTTGAGATGTTTTTCAAGAGCATAAGCAGTTTGGCCAAAGCAATTTTATTGGAGAAATAGTTGTGATGAAAGCAATCTGAATATCTGGCTACAACAAAAGTGTAGTTGCATTAAAAGGAAAGCAGTCATTCTAGGTAAGAAAAGCTAAAAAAGAAAAGAAATAAGAGAAAAGAATGGCAAGGAGTTTATTGAATGGGATGTTTTTAAAGCTAAATATGTCATAAGGTGAGAGAAAAAGTTTAAAATGTCTTTTTCTTTTTTTTTTTTTTTTTTACCCTGTGAGGTAATATTGTACTGGGAACAAATAAAATCTGTTTATAAAGTTATGCTATGAAACTTCTGCACTTTTGTAGAGGTTTCTGGCACTCAGAGATTGCAGTAATCAAATTTACTAGCTTTATGGTTGTAAGTCAGATTTTGGAGAACAGTTGAGAAAGACCATTATCTGTACTCAGAGGAGAAGTAATATCCATTAGGGTATGTAGGAGCAAATTGGGACTTTGAGTTTTCATACACTAATTCAAATTCTGACATTTTCTGCATAGAAGTTCAACTGTTTTCTTGTAGGCTTCTTAGTAGTTGCTCTTTGTGCAGTTTCTGACTCCATCCACAACAGTTTCTGGAAGAGAGCTTTTCCCCACAGGAAGCACTGAGGAATGTTTTCAAACAGAATTAGTGCTGGATACACTGTTGCATGCTGGCTCATTGACAAACATCTCATGGAAACAAATGCATTTTGAGTGTGTTTTTGGTCGCTTTTTATTATCTGAAGCTTTGTCAAACTTGTATCTACCTGTGCACTTTACAGATTCAGAGGAAAATATTGAAATATGAATGGTCAGCTAACTCAGACCTTTGCCACTGGCTGTTGGAGAGTAGCTCTGATGGTTGGGTTTTTTATTTTGATTTTTCTAGTCTTCTGATTGAATGTGCATAGCAAACCTATGCATAGCACAGCACTACTCAGTCACTTCTCAGAAAACATAAAGGGCTTTTAGTATTTTGAGATGCAATTTGTTGGATGTGTAGCTTCTAAAGCATATTGGAAAAGAAACACAAATTTTTGGTATGAGAGGGAACTTTTGTTTGCAGGTTAAAGCAGTAACACCTGTGGTCACTGTTTTTAGCTGGAAAATACTTTGGTACTATTTTGAAGCCACTTGGAATTTTACAGCACAGCATGAGTTAAGACTCCTGAGCCATTAGATGGGTAGGTGGGCATTTTTGTACTGCTATGAAAACTATAGGGAATTTTCAAAGTAGATGAAGAAAAATGGTCATGATGAGGTGGCCATAGAGGGTTTCCTAATTTTTTGTATTTTTTCTTCTCATTAATATATATCATACTTTTAAAATAAATAGTTAATACACAGATTTGGTGAGAAAATAAACTAAGTAATTGAGATTGAATCCTTCTATACCTAATGATGTCTAGATGAATGGTAATAACTGTTCAGATTCAGTTAAAACTTGCTTAGTTGTAGAGTTCTGATGCACTAATTCAGCCATAGTGGTGGGGGGGAGTTACATGGCCACTAGAAACTTGTTCTGTGTGAGTGATGTGGTCAAAAATCACTGTTGTAGCCACCTGCAGTCACAAATCAGTGACAATTTACTTCAGGAAAAAAAGTGCTTCAAGAGCCATTACTAAAGAAATAAATTAATAGGAGAAACTGCATTTTTCCCCCTTGTCTTGACAAATTAATTCTTACTGTCTATCTCAATCAGAGCTCCTTGATCAGTCTCTCTTTCTGTGGACTATTCTGAATTATACAAAACCCCCCAATCTTCTACTCCTTTTTGTCCCTAGCCAGCATGTCTAGGAGCTGCTACATCTCTGGTCTTCTCACATTCTCACTGGCTTAATCTTTACCCAGTGCCCTTGAAAACTATGCTAATCCCCAGTAATTTCATAGCCTTTTTCTTTGTGCTGCCTGTCACACCCCAAGTAGAAGCAAATGCAAGGTCATGATTTTACTTGTTTCAGAGTTTCTGAGGATGTAAGGAAAGAACTTCTTGCACAAAGCACACTGTTATTGTATAATTTGCCATGATGATAATAGTATGATTCATCCTTAATTCTTCATCTCAGCCTCAGTCCATAATTCTTGGGTAATGAAGCATGCACTGTCCCAGGTTGTTACACCACTATAAAGTCCTTTCAGCAAATTGGCAGATATTCCACATGTGCATTATTACATAAATAAATGATCATCTTTATGTTAGGTATTATACTGTCTGGTCTAAACCACTCCTTCTTGCTTTAGACTCTGAATGATGTGTAGAATAAAATCCTGAGATAGAAATGCACCTCGTTTATTCCAAACAAGAAACAAACTGGTGTCCCTTCTTGCATATAGAACTGATATCCCTCTAAAGTCTGAAATACAGAGTAAATCTGAATCTTGCCAAGGACTGTGGAAGCCTACATGGACACTTGTCTGTGTGAGGTCTGAATAACTACCTTAGCTTTGTTCTTACAAACTGTAGCTTAATCTTTTTCCATCAGGCTTTTTCATGACCCTTAAATCAGAGTCAGTTAACTCATACATTCCAATACACACACTCTTTGAGGTGTTCAGGTCAGTTTTTCATAAGATTAGGTAGGAGATGCCTGAAGGCAGTGCTCTGCAGGGTCCCAAAGGCACGGCATGGCTGCCACATGGAAGGACACCTGTAAAGCTCCCCATGGCCCCCCTCCATCAGACCCACCATGCAGTGAGTACACAGGTGGTGTTACACAGCTCCCCTTCTGCAACTTACTGCAGAAATGTCTCATAATTTCTAACACCTAGCTGTTATCCTGGTTGCTTTATCCCTATCTACCTGACAATTTCAAGGAGTTTCTAGGTATGGAGGTACATACATGTCTGTATAAAATACACTTCTATTCTTTCTAACAAAATCCATGTGATTCAATGTGATCTCTTGGCCTCATGTGGTTTATGGTGCAGGGTTCCATGAAAAATGAATTTAGTTCACAATCTCTCCATAGAGACTAATATACTTTTCCACACAACATGCTATGAAATGCTCCACGATATCTAAGCTGCAAGTCAATAAGAAAAACTGAGCATAGGAAAAGGCATTATCCATGCATTGTGGTCTGTCTAGAGAGATTATTGAAAGCCATCTATGTGGCCATACACAGGATGTGTGATTATGAATAGAAAAGAATTCCTGCCTGGCAGGTTCATCATCTTTACCTCTCTTATTATTGAGACGTATTCCTGCAGCCTAGTTAATAAATTAGTCAATACATTAGTCAGTCAGACATAAAGAAACCTTGAGGGAGGAGAAAAGTCTCTCTTCCACAGTGATATACATGTTTGTGAAAAGACCTGGATAGATATGGAAAAAAGGATCATACACTTGTAAAAAATTAGTGTGATATTATATTTCATTTTCCTTTGCACCTGCTATCAAGTACAGACTACTCTCTCTCTCTACAGGACAATTTAGCTTCCCAAGTCAGATTTAAAAGCTGGAGAAACTCTTAAAGGAAGTATTTAATGAGTCTCATGAAATCTCATGACTATTCTAATAGGGTTTTAAAAGCATAAAAAAATGTAGCATAAATTTAAGGATTGCAAACTCAGGTAGATCATGAAGAGTTGTTTTCTTAAACGATCTCATGGAAAAATACTTTAAAAAAATCAGAAGAAAGAGATGAAACTGGTAACTAAATCAGAGTAAGAAGTCAGGTCACACGGACCACTGTTCTTCTCAGGTTCAGTGAGGATGCTGCTGATCAGCCACTTGAATATATAACTGGAGCATCACAGAACTATTTAGGCTGGAAAAGGCCTTTAAGATCATTGAGTCCAGCTGTTAAATCTTCATTCCAAACTCCTCCACCAAACCTTGACCGTAAGTACCACATCTACATTAACTAACTCCAGGGGTGGTGACTCAGCCACTTCCCTGGGCAGCCTGTTCCAATGCTTTTTGGTGAGGAAAGTTTTCCAAATTTTTAATCCAAACCTCCACTGCTGCAGCGGGAGGCCATTTTAATTGTTTTATCTGTAGTTGCCCCGGAGAAGAGACCAATCCCCACCTGGCTACAGCCTCCTTCCAGGCAGTTCTGGGGAGTGATAAGGTCACCCCTGAGCCTCCTTTTCTGCAGGCCAAACAATCCCACTTCCCTCAGGCTCTCCTCACAATACTTGTGCTCCAGACCCTTCCCCAGCTCCACTGCCCTTCCCTGGACATATTCCAGCATCTCAATATCTTTCCTGTAGAGAGAGGCCTGAAACTGAACACTGGATCTGAGGTGTGGCCTAATCAGTACTGAGTACAGAGGACAATCTGGCCCTGGTCCTTTGGCCACACTATTGCTGATCCAGGCCAGGATGCCATTGGCCTTCTTGACCACCTGGGCACACACTTGGCCCTCCCCTGCCTCATGTTCAGCTGCTGTTCTCCAGCAATCCCTGGTCATTTTCTGCTGGGCAGTTTTCCAGCCACTTTCCCCCCAGCCTGTCATACTCTCTGAGGTTGTGATCCAAGGGGAGGACCCAGCACTCTGTCCTGCTGAACCTCATGCCATTTGGCCCATTGATCCAGCCTGTCCAGATCCCTCTGCAGAGCCTTCCTACGTGGGGCAGATCAACACTCCCACCCAGCCTGGTGTAATTTGTGAACTGACTGAGAGAACACTCATCCAGATCATTGATAAAGATATTAAACAGGACTGGCCCCAACACCGAGCCTTGGGGAACACCACTGGTGATTGGCCCTCCGCTGGATTTAACTCCAGTCGTCTCTGGGCCAGCCACACAGTCAGTTTTTAACCCAGCAAACAGTGCACCCATTCAAGCCATGAGCAGCCAGCTTCTCCAGAAGGATGCTGTGGGCACAAAATGTGCAGTAAATGCTAACTCAGAGGAAACAACATGGCTGTAAATTGTTCCAGGGAGAAAAGTTCTTTTTTCTGCTACAAAAAGGCAAGTCATACTTGAGGGTGTTGCTTATAATACCAGCTCCTAGGCCAAATCAGGCTCCATAGTAAATCTCCACTCAGAATTCATTAATGTCTTACAAATAAGAAGAAAAAAGCCTACACAATGCACTTAAAATTCAATAGAAGGGCTTAGCAGCAGCAAGCCATTTATACCCTTGTTACTGCAGACTCTTTTGCAGACTGAAGCTTATGTTACTCTTGTTTGTAAGCTTTGTGTGTTTGGTTTTGCACTTTTTTATTTTTGTGCAGAAGCTGAGACCTGACCAGATTATTTTACTGATATATAATGCAACATTTAACAACTGAACGTTATATAGCAGGAGTGATGCCAAAGCTAATGTGTGTTTTCCATAATAAAAATATTTCTGCTGCTTCACCTGCATGGCCTGTCATATTTTGGCACTATATGCTTAGCTTTACCAGTTCCAGTGTGATTTGAAAGAAATGAAACCCCCAAACTATAGCACATGGCATGGCACAGCAGAATGATAAAATCCAAAACTGTCTCCCTAAAGAAGCTCAGCAGCTGTTGTGATATAAATTAATTTAGGCAGCAGAGAACATTATTTGAACTCAAACTAGAAGTTTCTTGGTGAGCTCATGCTTGAGCCCTAATTTCAAAAGAGTTGTGGCAAGCAGTTTGGACTCCTTCAACCTAGCTAGTGAAATCCCTTTTGTTCTGGTGATGTTCCATAAGTTTTCCTAGTCACTCGTCTTTTATCTAGCAACCAGAGCAGGCCCTTTCCTTCATATGAGACAGGAGTAAACTGATCATGGGGTGGAGCAGATCCATACTCCCTCTCCCTGTCACGAACACAGCATCTTATCCTTAATAATTAATGTTATACTGTCTCTCCAGGGAAAGGGAGAGAGATTAGCTGCTAGCAAATATTCCTCAGAGCATATTAAGCTCTCATTTACTCCAATGATATCCCACTGATTGCTAGGAGGAGCTCTGTCAGTGAGGAATCACCAAGGTTGCTGTCCACCAAACTTCATCAGACCATTTTTGCCATGGCTTTTCAGCTCCAGCCACTATTGAACCACTTGTCTGAGTACTACAAAGTTGGCAAGACAAGATTTGCAGTCCGTTCACTTTTTATTCTGAGGTCAAAAAAGCTGATTCAACTTTCTATGCCTCCTCTTTTTTTCTTCTTTCCTTAAGAAGAGCAGTCCTTCTAGGAACAATTGGGCTTTTGTAGCTGCTGTTTACTCATTGCTTCAGAAGAGACCAGTGCTTGGTCTGACAATAAACATGTAGCTCAAGAGAAGTTCTTAAACCCTGATTTTAAGCCTGTCTGTCCAAGGTTGTTTTCTCAAGAACAGCTCTTGCTACCTCGATTGAACTAATTGCTACAAAACAAAGCAGACTTTTGTACTGAGAATACCTGCTTGATTAATTGACAGAGCTGAAATACCTTGAACAGAATAAAAATGGTCTCTGATAATTTACTTTGTCCCCAGCATCTGTTTTCACTAGCCTTGTTATGGCCTTTGCCTACATTTTTCATTTAAATGAAAGATTATTTTTCCCCTCTAGTCTGTAATCTAGGTTTATGCCAAGATGGGGGAGTATTTGGGAGACTGAGAGTTCTTTCCCTGTAACTGACTGAAAATAAAAGAGCATTGTCACTCAAGCACTGTGTAAATCATTAACCCTTAACTTTTGTGAGGAAAGGAGTTACATTTGGTAGCAAAGGAAAAGCAAACATTCCCCCCAGCCTTTTAGTTCTAGAAGCTTCAGTGTGAATACAAGAAAGAAATAAGAAGGTGAAGAGATACAGAGAGCAGACTAGTCCAGAGGGAACTGAGAGAAAGCCTAAGGAAAATGCTTTAGGAGGAAGTAGGAACAAAACATACCAGGGACCTTAGTGCTTTAATAAATTATTTTCCTGCATTTTGGCACATTATGTGTAGCAACCGGCAAGAGAAACAGACTACAGCCTAAAAAGTGCAGATAAATAGATTATCTCATATGGCACTGTATATCTTACATGCAAAACTATCTGTAAATATTTAGATAATGTAAATTCAAATGTTTATGGACAGATTCTTTTTCTTGTACCTCGTGCACATTGTGAAGCTGAGGGACAGTAGCTGACTTTTGGATTATTCAGGCAAGAGGTTGTTTCTTTGCTTAAAAGGGAGTAAAATTGAGGTTAATTCTGATACTAAGTTCTATTAATGCACTTATGTATCCACTTCTCAGGGTAAAGCACATTTGAAATCAGTGAAAAAACCAGACTGTTCATTTTGGGACAGTTCTGTACTCTTCTAAGGTGAATGAAAGTAAAATCTCCTGGGCTCAAAGGAGTTTTTCTCTTTTCTAGAGAAAGCCTCAAAAGGGAGAAGGGTAGGTGACAGAGCTAAGCAGAACATCTTGTTAAATTATTCAAAAGCTACAACGTATGTCTAGCTCTTGGATGTGCTGTTTCATGTGACTACTTGACTGCTTCTTTTCCAATATTTGGTTCATTTTTCATAAATCCTGTCAATGTTATTAAGCATCTGTAGTTAGCAGTAAATATTATAATCTTTGAAGGTTTCTGTACTTATGAGTTCTCTGTGGAGCTGTTTTGGAGCTTAGCTGTTTGGCTGTTTGTCATAATGACATAAGAAAATAATGAGCAGAATTAATTTATGTTTTTATGTTCTGGCCTCAGTGAGTTAGACTAAAAGATGTTTTGGTCAGATGGGTTTCAGATAAGCATTCAGGATGGGCCCTTTGTTTGAACTGCCATAGGAGCTCAGCACAATGCGACAATGATTTATTTAACTATGTGCATGTTTGAGAGATCACAGCTGCTAAAGTGCATTCTTCACTGTTTTGTGATACTTACCTATGTACAGAGGTACCATTAACATTGAGCTTAAATTAAGGATGTTCAAATGTGTAGGAGGGCCTCTGGTTGTTGGTAGACTTCTGGCTTTGTACTTGAGTACGGTACTGCCCATGAGCTGGGATGTGGTCAAGCTCCACTCCGTCATGCATTCATTTTTTTCTGTCAGCATGAAAATGAAGAAAGCCTTATACATGCTTAAGTCCCTTCCCTGGATGCTTTAACGTGGCACTGTGGCCTTCAGAGTATGAAGAAAGTGTGCAGTGTCAGTGGGAGAGGGCAGAGGAGTAGAACAAATCCAGGGGGTCTGGTTCATAAGGGCCCATAACTCTGCCCTGATGTACGTCTGTGCATCTTCCATTGACTTCAATAGGCACTTCTTGCAGTTATCTCATCATGTGACTGCAGGTTTCAGGTGCAAAAATTCTTCATTCTTCTGGAGCCAAGTAACATTTACAAGATGCAAAGAGAGGCACAAAACCAGCACAAGGAAGATATCTCAGTCCATAAGATAAAAATTAATTTCTGTGACTCTGACATAAACAGATTTTCCTCTTCTAGTAACTGGATAGACAATTTCTGTTGCAAAATTCCAATTTTGTCATGTGCTACACAAGAAGCTTCTCTTATCCTTCCTAGAAGGTTTATATTTCACTATTTTTTCTCTTCCTCTCCTCCCACAACAAAGTCAAAAGCCTGGAACAATACTTCCTCTCTGGTCCAGTGATAAATATCTCATTGTTGAAAAGCAGTGCTAACTCCTTTGTGGTACCACTTTTCATGTTCTGATATTCACCTGTCATTACTTTTTGTAACATGGGTGCACAGTTAGCATATTTTCCTACTGTGTTTTTTTTCTTTAAAAAGCCCATACTTACCAGAATTTCACTCCATGTTACAATCTTGAAGTAGGTGGAAAGCGTGAAACTTTGAAAAGTAGAAAAGGTTCCAGGAAACCAAACTAGGATTAGCCCAAAGTAAAATCATCAAGTACTTCTGTTTACTGATCCATTTCAGTTCCACCCAATTATTTACTAGTGAGCAAGACTCCAAGGTTTTCTTTTGAATTAGTTTCAGCTGTCCATATTTCAGAGTTTCTGAGGAGTACATAATTAACCTGTGGTGAATAATAGGTCAGAACAAGTTATATATTCATCCTTGGAATGCAAGTGAAACTAGTTGTAATCCTTGGTTGCAAGGTTTGGATCCCAAGTTCCTTGGGGTTTTGGCACATTTCCACCAGTGATTTCATGGCTTTGGGGCCCATGTACATGAAAAGTGCAGACACTGTCTCATCTTTCTTGTAATTCCTCAAGTTGTGCACATTATCCCTTGGCTAATCCTTGTGTATCTCTGATACTTGCATGGATAAGTCTTTGAGAAGAAGGCAAGCTTCACACTTGAGCTGTCAGAATGTGCACTGGTGTTCTTTGCTACTTCACTGTCAGAAGCACATTTTGTTGTGACCACTGTTGTGAAGTATTTTTAAAATTGCAGAATAAAGGTTACAACACTTGGAGGGTTTTTCCCCCTTAAAAAAAAGAAGAAGGAGTATTCTCTAATGCACTTTGAAGTGTTTTTTTTTTTTAACATCAAGTGTATTGGAAAGAAATGCAATTTCAGTTTGAAAGGGAAAATTGTAGAAATATTTGCATCAAAATGACTGGATTCTTATTACAAGTCTAATAACTTTCTGTTGAAAAACTTTACAAAGACAAGAAGTAGTACAATATAAAAACAAAGTTTTGATTCATTGGGAATGGCTCAGTACTGAGAACACTGAAACTTCATACATCTTTTCAGACCTGTTTGAGGTCTGTAAACCTCAGTCTACTATTATAGAGGAAGATTTTCTAAAATCTTGCCCTAATCTGGCATAAGACCAGATGTCATAAAGTATTATTTTCTTGATAATAAAAATTTTGTTCTTTACCTATTTCTCATATTTACATAGCCTTACCTTTTAGGGGAAATGTTTGATTCATAGTAGCATTTTTAATATTTTTTCTAATGCATTTTAATATTTTATATATAAAAAGGGAGTCTATTGCTATTTATATAATTTCTCAGCTATTGAGAAAATTAGAGGCATGACTTTTGCAGTCCTGCACTCATGTGTGTATCACTTTCTATTGGGTTTGCATGGCCTGCCTTTGGTAGCAGGGGAGGAGAAGGAGTGGCTTCTGTGAGAAGCTGCTGGAAGCTTCCACCATGTCCACCAAAGCCAGTCCCTGGCAGCTCCAAAGACAGGTGTGCTGCTGGCCAAGACTGGGACAATCAAGAATGGTGGTAATTCTTCTGTGATAACAAATTAAAGAAAAAAGAAAAAAAAAAAAAAACAAATTATTGCACAGATAAGTGGCCAGAGAAGAGTGGGGTGAGAACATGTGAGAAGAACAGCTCTGCTGACACCAAGGTCAGTGGAGAAGGAGGGGGAGGAGGTGCTCCAGGCGCTGGAGCCAAGATTCCTGTGCAGCCAGTGTTGATGACCATGGTGAGGCCCTGCAGGCCATGGGAATGCATTGGGGTGCAGAGATCCACCTGCAGCCCATGGAGGAGCCCCACGCCAGAGCGGGTGGGTGCTTAAGAGGAGGCTCGGAGTCCCATGGAGAGAGGGGCCCTGTTCCCATGCTGAGGCAGCCTGTCCTTGGAGGACTGCACCCTGTGTAAGAGGGACCCACACTGCAACACTTGGAGGGGCACAGTTGCCCCTGAGAGGGACTGATGGTACAGCAGTTTTGGGAGGACTCTGTGCCTGTGGGAGGGACTCACATTGCAGCAGTTTTGGCAGGAGTGCTGCTGGTGGGATGGAGCCACACTGGAGAAGTTCACAGGAAACTGTCTCCTGTGGGAGGGACACCATGGTGAAGCAGGGGAAGGACTCCTCTCCCTGAGCTGCGGGAGAAGCCTCTGGTGATGAACTGACCCCCACCCCCATGCCCTGTCTCCTTGCACCCCTGGGGTGGGAGAGAAGGGTGGCAGGAAGGTGTTCTTAAGGACTTCTCATTATCCTGCTCTTTGTTAGTAACAAATTTAACTCATATCCCCAAGTTGAGCCTTTTTTTCCCATGATGATATTTGATGAACAATTTCTCCCAGTCTGTATTTCAACCCACAAACCCTTCATTAAATTTTCTGTCCCCTGTCCAGCTGCAGAGGGGAGTGAGTGAGCAGCTTTGGTGGGTGCCTGGCATCCAGCCAGCGTCAACCCACTACGCACTTCCTCAAGTATAAACCAGAGCTAGTGAAAAAACTTTTTCCTCTAAGGACTGCCAATTCAATGAAACCAAAGGTTTTCTTGGGAAATGAATGCATAGTTCTCTAACTAATTTTCAGTGGCAATTGTTCAAGTCTCATTATAACCAAGTTAAAAGTATTGTCTTGACATCAGCATTCTGATTATATTAAAAAAATGTTAATGTTGAAAATAAATGTTTTCAAAAGATTAAGCAAAATGGTATTGAATGCTTTCTTTTCCAAATTAATCCTAATTTTTAGAACTATTATCCTCAGTTGGAATTAAATAAGGTATTAAAATCTACGTTTTCCTGCTAATAAAAACTTTGTTCTTCAGCTGTCTCTTCTACTTAAGTAAACAGCCGTGGTTTTTGGGGAAACTGAATTTTCTAGCTCCATACCAGTAGTTTAGTCCTTAAAACATTTATGATGCCATGTCCAGTGAATTAATTCTGATTGTATCTCTACCATTTGAGAAATAACTGCAAAAAATTCTGTGATGGCTACACCTTTAGAAGGACACACCACTGCCATTTCAGAGACTTCTTTGGAGCAGTAAATATGCGATGTTTATGCAATGTGGGAGGTGGTGGAATATGCATCAGATTCCCCAGTTATATATGATGGAAGTAATCCAGACTTTCCCTTTTGGCATCTTATGCTATAACTTCTACTTGATTTTCACTTTTTATTCTAGTGCCAACAATATGCCTAAGCAAGTAGAAGTCCGGATGCATGAGAGTCATTTAAATCCAGTGGAGCACAGATCCAGGAACATATGTGTGCAGTTCTGCCAGTCCCTCCACAGGAATCTGCTCCTGACTCTTACTGTGTTTGGTAAGCTACATCTGCTGCTCTGGACACCCTGTGTGTATCTGCATTTGTTCCTGTGGCACCACAGCCACTGTCTGTGGCCTTCAGCTGTTCCAGTTGAACAGCCAGAGAGGAGATAGGATGCCTATGGGCACTGCTTGTGTAGTTCAGGTGAGCATGGTATTCCTGACACAGCAGAGAGCAAATCCACACCACTGAGGTATCTGGTTTGGAAAGGACCATGATTTATACCCCAAGGCCAGTCAGGTCAGTGTCATCCAGTAGAACTGAATGCACTACTCTTTTGTTCTCTCAGTGATTTGGGAAAAAAAAAAAAAAAGATAAAACTCTTCAAAATTTTCTTTTATCTCTCAGTTTACACTTCACTGGTTTTAAGGTTTGTCTTTCCTCTCTGAAGCTGTAAGCCAGCATTCCATGATCTCATCTTGAATATTGCCTCTGGCTTTAGCATCTTCCATATACGGAACAGTTTGACATTTTATTGTGGTTCACTGGCTCTTTGCCTGTTTCTTTTTCATTGAAAGCCCAACAGCCATATGCAGCAAATTTGTAGACATAGTCTTGTTATTGTTTGAAAAAACAGCTGCAACTGGTCTTGAGCTGCAAATTTCATCTCCATATTTTCAGCCTGCAAAACCACATACTGCTGAAATGTTTGCCTTGAATCGCCTTTCAAAGGTGTACCTCATGCTGTCCAAGAAAAAAGTTTTAAATACAAGTATTTTTTTTCATTGTATCAAAGAGATACTTCATAGACATAGTTCCTGTGAATCGCAACACAAGCTTTGCTATCAGGTTTTATTACACTTGGACTTGGGATCAGGAAAAAAAGGCTTACTTGATGTAAACATAAAATACCTATTCACAAAGATCATGTTATGAAAGTAGACATGGCATTTTCCCCCCTAATTTATGCTTTAACAGCCTTAATCCTGAGCAGGAGGTTTAGGTTTTATCACTTTATCCACATAAACAATGAGGGGTTTGTTTGTGTTTTGAGAACTTCAGCACAGGAGAAGGATGCAGAGCATCAAAAAAAAGGAATAAGACACGAGCCCTAAGAATCAAGTTTTCTTCAAAGATATGTGCAGTATTCCACATCAGGCAGTTCCTTCCAATACCCACCTGTTCCTTTTTTTGTTTGTCCTCCAGGTGTTATCCTGGGTGCAGTGTGTGGGGGTCTTCTTCGCCTAGCAACACCTATTGACCCTGACATCATCATGCTAATAGCCTTCCCAGGAGACATACTTATGCGGATGCTAAAAATGCTGATCCTCCCTTTAATTATCTCCAGTTTAATCACAGGTAAGAGCCATTAGCCATAAATACTTTAAGATGCTTTCTACAGGTATCACCTGGCTTGCTTTTTGTGATGGAGGAAGAATAATGGTGGGATCCTGTCAGCATTTTGCAGTCGCAGTGAGGATTTCAGAGTAAATTTCTGAATAACTTGGTTGGCTTTAGTATGTATATGCTCCAGTGAATTTATTTCCAAGCACATGCACACATGCTACAATCAGAAATTTCTTAATATGCTGTTTGATCTAATTTCTGGATTGAAGCTTGCAAGTAAAATGGCCAGACACTAGTGAGCCTAGCCTTCTTGAAGGTGTGGTGTCAGCCAGACCATGACCAGTTTGCAGAAATCAAGGGCAAAAGATGGTAGAGATCTTCTCTATTTTTCAATACTTCCTCTGCAATTAGACAGAGTTTTAAATGCTTTTCTTCAAATTGTTAGCAGTAGACACTTTACACATAAGAACTAGAGGGAGAAGCATCAGTAATCTGTCTCATGGTGAGAATATCACAGGGGTGAAAGTAGGCACCCAGGGGTAGTCAGTAAATATTGAAAATTATAAAGGATTTTATTTTATAATTATTTAATTGGACATTGAGTGTCAATATATTTGCTTGTCTCTTAAACACCTGTAGGGCTGTCTGGATTAGATGCTAAAGCTAGTGGCCGCCTGGGGACAAGAGCCATGGTCTACTACATGTCCACCACTATTATTGCTGCTGTGCTGGGTGTGATTCTGGTTTTAGCCATCCATCCAGGGAATCCAAAACTCAAGAAACAGCTTGGGCAAGGGAAGAAGAATGATGAAGTATCTAGTCTGGATGCCTTCTTGGATTTGATCCGAAACTTGTTCCCTGAAAATCTGGTTCAAGCATGCTTTCAGCAGGTAAGTCCTTCTGCTCCTTAGTAATATTCTACACATCTTGTCAGGGTTGTCTGTAGAGTTAATGTCAGTGTTTAGTTTAATCAGAGAAATGATGATGTAAAGAGGAATACAGGTCTAAAGTCTTGAGCAGGTAAATGAAATAACATTATTAATAGCTGCCTTGGTTTATATTGTAGTTATTATTTAAATTCATGGAGGTGTTTTTAATGAAGTTTATTTAAATTTTGTTATTAAGTAATCTTTAATTTTCTCCATGTTTTTCATACAATATCTATGGTCATGAATGCTGGCTTGGTCTTTCACCCAGTTTGAATTTTAACTTGGCTGTTAATTACAGAGATAATGGTTCTGCAATGCCCTGATTGGAATATACGGATGATCATCATTCCAGCTCATTGCAAAAAATGTGCCCCAAAACCCAACCTCCCATAACCTCTGTTGCTGTGTTAGTGTCCAGATAAGGTGGGGATAATTGCTCCAAAGGGCTGATGCACCTACAGGTGGCTCCATCTCACCAGCTTTGGAGCATGCTGGGAAGAAAGGATGCTTGCACAATGTGTTACTTGCCCTGTAGGGAGTTAATTTTGTCTGAAAGCTTTTCACTAGTGCTTAATCAAAACACCTTGACTTTAAGAGGTAAAATATGCTTAAGCATATTTCTTGTATGTAAGCTGCTTTTCCCTCCAACTGAATTGTTTGAAAGTAATGCAGACAGGGCGTTTTGGGGGTTGGGTTCGTTTTGGTGTTTTTGATTTAACAGGATTTGTTGCCAAACCTGTTCTTAAGTGTTCTTGTGTGAAATGGCATGATAGCTGGTGCTGTGTTTATAGCCAAAGAAAAAAGGAACAAGAAGAGGGGGGAAGGGAGAAGAGGCCATGGGAGAGTGGAAGAATGAGGGTGACCTAAACTGCCAAAAGGGTTTGGATTGCTTCACTTCTTACATGGACTTCCACATAAAAACATATAATCCTTGGGGATTTAAAGAGAGAACATTCTCAATATTTCCAAATCATCACGGGAATGTCAGTCATGTGGTCAAACTGTGGGTGGCTAAACATCACATGTAATGTGAAATGTATTTTTGCAAAATTAAGTGAGGGAAAGCAAGGTGCTTATGGTTTTTTCTTCCTCTCCCTCATTTGAACTGTGGAAGAGAGGAAAATTCAGTTTCTTGTCAGTTGAAGGTGGTCAAATATCCTGACAAAGGGGCAAAAAAAGTGGAAAAAAGAAGAATTAAGCTACCTGTGTCAGATTTTTTTTGAATGTTAGTATTATTTTTTCAGTGTTAGTAGTATTTTTTCATAACTAACCAAAGTTCATGTTATTTCACTAGTTATGGATCACTAATTTCACTGATTATTTTTAGATTTAGTAAAAAAAAAAAGAGCTTTTTGGCTTTTTTGGCTTTGGCTTTTCAGTGTTTGATTTTAGCAGATTCCAGACTAATTTCTACTGAAAACCTCTGCCACAAAGCCACATTTCATTTGTGAAATGTGACTAGATGGAACTTTTACTTCTGATAGCCTTAAACTCCTCTGTAAGGAGTTAGGCTTTACTTTCCTCTCTCTTTAAGAGGAAAATCACCTGCTTTAATGGTGTCAGCATATATTTTCTTTCCTACATTCATGCAGTCTCTCTCCATAGACGCTCAGAGTTTCCAGGTAGCCTTAGGTGGAAGAAATATTGTGCAGTAATCATGCAAAGAGTGGTTCTGAAGGGTGCACAGCAATGGAGCTGAACACTGCGTGGGGAAGCTTTTGTGCCTTTCATTGCAACCAGGCAAAAGCCAGTGAAGATGTTCATGTGCAGCTTTGGAACTGTTCATTTGCAAACTGGACTGTGGCTATCATGAAATTTCAATGTCTCCTGAATTTTCTCACATGGCCCATAAGAAAGTTTAAATTTATAATGAAAATTGCTATTCCAGCAGAAAAACCATGGGACCATCTGTGAATATGACTATGAAATTTAAATGGTTTTTTAGTCTCAGATGTGGTCAGCATCTAAGATTTATGTCAGACTCAGCATTTTTAGAGATTGTGACCTTGAGCAAAGGACTGCTGAGGACCTTTAACTTAAGTGACTATAGTGGAATTTGTGAGTGTGAAGAGTCTAATATTTTAAGTTTAATTTCCATTACTCAGTTCTTGCATTCTGAATACCTCACATAAAAAATACTCTGTTGACAAAATCCCTCAGATAAAATTTAACTCTGAAAAAAAGTAGGCATTCAATAATGTTAGGTGGTTTCAGGACAACTGAAGAGTTTCTCATGCAAAGCTATGTAGGTTTTCTGTCTATATCCCCCTCTCCAGATTTAGGCAGCAGGTTTCAGAAGGAGAGATGTAAGGTATTTTAAAACCATAAGGCTTTACACCCTATGGATCAAATCTGGATCCTCATCCATAGTACTACAATGTCCATGTCAACAAGAAAGAGGTGGAAATGTTCTTTGAAAAGCTAATGCACAGTTTCTGTTACCTTGCTAAGTGTTTCTAGGAGCAAGGTGAGTAGGGAGCAGATGGGAAAACATGGCAAACCAGTCATAGCTTCCAAACCATTTTGCTTGTCGCAGGACCACGAAGAGGCGGAAAAAAGGGTCAAGGTGTGAAGTGGGAGGAAAATATCCCTTCTAAAAGCAGCAAATCACAAATCTCTCTTTTTCCACTCCCTCCTCCCTTTTTCCCTAGCTGTAACCTCAAGCTCACTTCTCCTCCTACTACTCCTTCCCAGCTTTTCCTTTACCCTGACTTTCATGTGCCAGGAGTGGGTCCAAATGCATTCAGAAGCTGATGCCCTTTTTTTTTTTAGGTGGTCACATTTGAATCTGGCAGCATTGGTAATTTTTCTGTTATCTATGCTCCACAATCTTTTAATTGGAGATCTCAGGGCACTGTGTATATTTCATTTTGAGCTCTTGCAGTCAAGAGCTCAAAAGTTGTAAGAGAAGTGTTGGAAATGTCCTGAATTTTTGATTCAAGTTAACCATTAAACTGGGATGACTTGAGGTGGACAGACCATCCTGAATAAGAAGCCTTACTGCAGAGCTGCTGCCATGACTGATTTTAGAGGCACCTGGCTTTTGGTGCTAAACAAATGGTATCGGCCTGTGACACACAGTCTGGGAAGCACCCTTTGTGAACTGTCTGGCCAAAGGGACTATCTGTGAAATGTTTCATTGTAGTGATAAAAAACATGCATTTGCCATACTTTTCACACTAGAGTTATGAGGAAGACCCCCAGTACTTTGAAGCACTTGAAACTGTTGAAAAATAAACTTAGTTTTGGAAGGGTTAAGAGGCTGTGGAATGCATATCTAATACTTTAAAAATATAGTTCCCTGTAATTTCAAGTGAAGACTTTTTATTATTAATTCCTTGTCTACCATATGGTATTCAGTCTATTTCCATTCTCATCCTCCCTTTTTATTGCTTCAGATCCAAACTGTCACCAAGAGAGTGCTGGTGCCACTACCTGTTGAAGAGCCACCTAATGTCACTGATTCTGCTATTGCTATGGTGAATGAGACAGCAGCACCTGAAGCCCAGATGGTCATTAAGAAGGGACTGGAATTTAAGGATGGCATGAATGTCCTGGGTAAGAAAATTTCCTGCCTGTCAAATATGTACATGAGATGTATGTCACAGCTTTTTGCTGTGGCTAGGTAGTCAGTGTTGTTTGATCTGGTCTTCAGTGCACATTTAGTCTCTCTAGATAATCATCAAATGTTATCACCTACTGTGGCTGTCCACTGGTCTCTGAGATTATCACAGAAATCAGCAGGTGAATTGTTCTGGATTGGCAGCTTTGTGGTTATGAATTGGAGGAGTACAGTGGCAAAGCATGTAGGAGCTACCCAAAATATCCTTTCATCCTAGAAGAAGCTGACCTAGGCTAATACTAATGCATATTGGTAAAACAGTATGGGGGAGAGCTTCAAGAGCCAGTGCTTCACACACCCCCTGATGGATCCAAGTTGTTTCCAGTAGCTGTCTTGGGTGTGCTGAACTAATTTGGCTTGAGGCAGAGCCTGAAGTGAGAGGTGGAGTGTGAACCACACCACCCAAGAAAATTCCCAGAAAGGCTTGACACATTTCTGAGTCACAACTCCCTCCTCCTTTCATCTTGGCTGCTGACCTTTACCAGCTGCAATTGCCATCATGCCATCTTGTCTGAACAAGCCAGCAAGTGGAGGTGGTAGGAAAACTTTGCCTATCTCCCACCCCTTCCTGAAGCAACTGTTCAGTCTGGGATGGGGGCACACGAGAAACAAACAGCTTCCACACCACTTCTATTTTCTCTTCTGTGTCTAGAATCCCTGTTTTTTCATCTGAGAGAGGAGTGCTCCTCCTTCAACTCCTTCCTTTCTGTATGTGGGTGAAGTCAGTCACAGATTAGCTCTCAATTTGTAGCCTCACACCTACGCTTGAAGATGCTCTGTGACAGAACATCCGCAAGGCTGAGGCTGACACCTCTCTGTCTATAGGTGTCCTCAAAGTGGGACAGTATGTTGGGGTACCTAATCCCCTGCTTTGTCTCACCACTAGGCCATAATCTTTGAAGGGCAAATGGCCTCTTACAGCTGCTGAACAGCTCTTGCTGACACAGTGCTGTCTGCAGACCTTTCTGAGGTGTTGGTGAATTGGTTGGCTGCTTTGCTTAGATACAGGGGAGATGATAGCATCTATAAGCTGGTCTTGTTTTTCTGTGAAGCAGCCTGCTCTACAAGAGCCCTATATCCTGCCTGCTTTCATGACTCTCGTTCCTTTCAGCATCTGTGGGCAGAGGAGCCACTTTCAGAGCTGCAAGTTGGCATTTTGCACCAGGCATGAGGCAGCAGCTCATTGCCAATGCTGTTTACCCTCACCTGTTTTTTTCTCTCCCAGAATTCTCCTTATGAATTAAAATGAAACAGTTGTTTTGAGTGAGAGATGCATTCCATTTAATGCTGGGCTTGTTTTGTGTAGGCTCTGTCATGGATAAGAAAAGATCTAGAAGGCTGAATGCAATTCCTGTAGAAAAGAAATGGACAATATAGCTGGGGAATTTGCTGTGGTGTTTTGACCAATGACTCTCAAATGTTCTTGAGTTTTTTTGGGTTGGTTTGTTGTGGGTTTGATTTTTGAATGAAGAAATGAAAATGTTGTGGGAATTGCCATCCAGTTTGGATAATCTGTACAAGCCAGGCAAATTCCTGCAAATAGGAACCAATCTGACTCTCATGACTAACATAACAGCTCATTTGGAATTAATGAACAAAACTACCTATTAACATTTTCTAATGCAGATTCTGAATTCCAGGAAGTAACTTGGTCTTTGAAAAGCTTTTCATCATTTCTCTACGCTCTGTGGCACACAAACATATGCTTCACTTCCCTATTCAACTGACTCAACAAAGATAGCTTGGTTCTAAAGAATGACTTTGTATACAGGAAACTGGATTAAAAAAAAGAAGAAAAAAAAATCTGGTTGCTAAACCCAGTGTGAAGATATGGGACAGCCTGTCTTTTCCCAGGGTATTGGCAGCTCATATTCCCTTATCTTGAATGTTTTTGTGTCCCAAAAGGTTTTTTCCATAGGAATTTCCCAGATTAGTTTACACATTTGTTAAATACTGGACTCATATCATGACTGAAAATTTAGCCTCAAAGAATGGCTGAAGATTCAAACCATCTGTCAGTATCAGTTAATAATCCAACTCTGGACACTGAAAATTTCTGGATGCAAAAGGTTAGCATTGAAGAAACAGCTCCAAAGTAATCCATGACAGATGCATCCATTGTTTTTTCACACTGATAGTCCAATACTCCAGATAAATCTACATTTGGAGCCAAACGTTACCCATTTTGAATGCTACAATTTTGTATCAACTGATAGCCTTTTCAGTGAGGTTAACCTGCTTATTCGGAGTTCTGTGGCTAAGTGCAATACCCACCTTCTCCTCCCACCTCTACCTTCTTCATTTAACAGGAATACTTCTGCCCTACAAAAGTTCTAGGGCTACTTTGCCTTTCCCCACAGTCCAGGACTGACTGGTCTGTCAAGGCACTTTTGTAAAGCCTGAGAAAATTCCTCTTGGTTTCTAGAAACTCTTTTAACAATGGAGTTAGAGTGCAGCATTGTGTTACCTTTCCCATTTGCCAGAGCTCATGAGGTTTCTAATAGCTGAATGGCACTGAGAAGATTACTGTATATGTATTTTTTGATGATCAGATCAATACAGGAAAAAACTCAACAAAACTGTAATTGGGCTGTGAAATTAGTAAAACATTGAAGAATAAAAGATTTTCTGGATTTGATTATGGTAGTTGAGCATGAGTGCATATTAAAAAATCCCAAGACATTTGTAATACCCTGTAGTTCTGATATCCTGACCGATGTGCTCTAGGATGACCCTGCTTGAGCAGGGAGCTTGGAGCAGATGACCCACTGTTGTCCTTTCCAAGTTTACCTAAACTGTGATTCTGTGTTTCTGTGAAATCTGGATTTGCAGGTAGCATCAAGACATTGACTAAGTGCAAAAACTTCCTAAGAGCCTTCTTTTTTGTCTTGCAATTTTCCCCAACAGGTTTGATAGGATTCTTTATTGCTTTTGGCATTGCTATGGGGAAAATGGGAGAACAGGCCAAGATGATGGTGGATTTCTTCAACATCCTGAATGAGATTGTAATGAAGTTAGTAACCATGATCATGTGGTAAGTTTGTAGTTCTAACTCACAGAACAAAAAAAGTAATTTTTAAAAAGCCCTTATAAAACCTTGATACAGTGATGCCAGTTTGTTAGTAAATGGTGTAATTAAATAGTTGACTTTCTAAAGCCTTGAAAGGTATATTAAAACCACAGCAGCATTATTTCCATTTGGTGAGAATTATTTAGGACCCAACTTGAAACATTTCTGAAGAGATTCTGTTCTTTGTGTGCTGAAATACAATGCATGTACCAGGAAAGGCCTTCAAATGCCACATTGACTGTGGAAGTTCATTATAGAGGAGAACACCTCAGCAAGCAAGAATGGCCCACACAAGAGTATCCCAATCTTCCTGGGAGGTTAGCTTAATCCCAGGGTATTGCCTTGAAGGTATAATTACAAAAAAAAGCCTGTAGACACACTTTATTAATGGTCTTCTTTAGTAAAAATACTTTAGCATCAAATAAAATTCCAGTAGTTTTCAGTGATGTGTAATCCTTTCACTCATAGTTTCTGCAGAATGTCTTACAACCTTGCTGCAATGGGATCACTGGAAGATATCTGCCCTGTTTCTGAAGTACACCTGTTTACCTGTTTGTAATAATGGGGCCTGACTTGCCTTTAAGAAAGTCATAACTCCCCATAACCCTCCAGGAGCTAGAATTTACTCTTATTTAGGACCATTTGGTAGACCCAAGACGTAATACCCTGCCTACAATATAAACATTCTCTAGCAGTCAGTGTTGCAACAGCAGGAAATCTTTCAAGTTTCAAGAAATTCACTGTAAATATTTATTTTTATTAATGTGATTTTTATTTCTCTTCCCATGAAAAAAGGAAATTGATGTAGGGAATTCCTTTTGTTCATCTCTGTTTAGAATTTTTAGAGATTTGTTGAGGCCAGAAGCAAGGGGATTTTAGTGTGTGTTTATAAAGAAAAAAGCACTTCCTTATGCAGAGTTACATTCTGTTTGGTTTATGATTGCTCAGCCCAGACATCTGCAACTCCCATGGCACCTAGAGACTCTCGGGAACATGGCATTGCTACATAAGCATAAAACAAAACAGACATCTGGCTCTGACAACATGTAACTCTCTGTAAGAACTGCATTTTGTCAAGTTCACTGAAACGTGGCATTTTATGATAACTGGTATAACAGCTGGCCTTGCATTTGAAGTGATTGAAGGCTTCCAGGCCTTGGGCACACTGCTTGAGAAATCATGAGATATTCTAACAAAAACCAGGAAGCACTTTTATTCTGAAAATCTGTTTCCTTCATATTGTTCTAATGATTAAGGAGATAAAACCCATACCCTAAGTAACAAAAGTACATAATTAATGAAGAATCCATAAATTAAAAAGCATTTGTCTGAATTATTGAAAGAACAGTGGAAACATTTCCAGCCTTCAAGATATAAACAGTTCATTCCAACAAATAGTTTAACTGAAGTAAGTAATGCAACCTCCTGAAACCAGATAATCAATGGGTTGTAAAAGTTACATTTTAAGAACAAATCTGCACCGTTCTTTATGATACAAGCCTGTGTAACATTATCGTATTCTTGTCCAATGTTATTTTAGGATTGAGAGCTATTCAGGAAAGGCATGTTCCATTTGATAGGATGGAAAATGAAGTATATGGGGGATTTGCTGGAGATGGCCATCACTTTTAAAAAATATGTGAAAACTATCCCTTGAATTTCAATCAGTTCTTGACGTTCACCTCAGTGTTGAGCCTGAGAGCTCCCTGCTCTTCTCCAGTCTGTTTGGTTCAGCGCAGTTTCTATGAGTGCACTGCCAAGATGAGTTCTGCCTATGCCTGTTTTCTTTCTCCAGGTACTCCCCGTTGGGTATTGCTTGCCTCATCTGTGGAAAAATCATTGCAATCAAGGACCTAGAAGTAGTTGCTAGACAACTTGGCATGTACATGGTCACTGTGATTGTGGGTCTTGTCATCCATGGAGGGATCTTTCTGCCTCTGCTCTACTTTGTGATAACAAGGAAAAGCCCATTTTCATTCCTTGCTGGGATTTTCCAGGCATGGATCACAGCGCTAGGCACAGCTTCCAGGTACACCTGAGAAATACCAGTGTGCTTTATTTTTTGGCAGATTATTACCTGCTGTTTAGACATGATACATCTGCTGTTCTAACCTTCACTGCAAAACTATTTTTAATACAACCATGTTTCAATAAATCAAAATGCCACTTGCCTTCAGGATTCTCTAGAGAGGCTGTATCTCTGCAGAGACCTGCAGACATCTGAGACCTATTTTTTTGATTTTTCTTCCTTCTTTTGTTGTCTTTTCTGCCATTTGCCTAACCACTTGTGCAAATTGTGTTAATTCTGTGCTTGTTTCCTCAACTAGGAAAAGTGATAATTCTTTTTCTTTTCAGAGCATGTTAAGACCAGTCTCATTGCATTCAAGAAAGAAAAAACAAACATTTCTAGGTTTCACAAAATAAAGGAAAAAACCTCTCAGTTTTTATTTTAATCAATTTTGGCAAAATAATTGGACTTCAGTGAAAAGCTGAGGATTCATGCAGGCACTCTCAAGCTCTCATCCTACATCAAGCCACATTCATGTCTTGGCTACAGTCCCACTTCCAGTTAAATGTAGGCCTAGTTTAAAAATTGTCTAAAAAAGGCTTAAATCACAGCAGAAAGCGGAAGTAGAAAATATAAACAATGGTATTAGAATTTCTAATTTTGCTCCCTTATGTGTATCTGTTATATTGATTTTAATTGTGACTTCTTTGTGTTTTTTGCTTTCTCTCCCTAGTGCTGGAACATTACCTGTCACATTCCGGTGTCTCGAAGAAAATCTTGGCATTGATAAGCGTGTAACAAGGTTTGTTCTTCCTGTTGGAGCAACTATTAACATGGATGGAACTGCCCTCTATGAAGCTGTGGCTGCCATCTTCATAGCACAGATGAATGGAATTGACCTGGATGGAGGCCAGATAGTTACTGTGAGGTCAGTTCAAAAGAGTCCTTTGTTTCTACAGACCGTAAAATGTGAATGCTTTGGCTTGGATGTCTTCTCGGTAGCTGAGTGGTCTCAGTTGGATTCAGTATGAAATCTGTGGATTTCTAATAATGATATGCAAATGAATGTTTCATATATGGGTCCTGGTTCTCTGGTGGTGTGTTTTCTATATTTGCAGCCATAGTGCATGCTGGTGTTTTACACTTCTACAGTTGACAATTGTCATGGTTTAACTCCGGGAGGACACCAAACCCCACACAACTTGCTCACTCCCTCACCAGCAGGATCGGGGACAGAATCACAAGGGTAAAAGAAAACTCATGGGTTGAGATAGCAATAGTTCAATTGGGAAAGCAGAAACAGTGCCCACAAGCAAAGAAAATCAAGGAGTTAATCCACTACCTCCTACAGGTGAGCAGGTGCCCAGCCACCTCCAGGAGAGCAGGGCCCCACCACGTGTGACAGTCACTTGGGAAGACACAGGACATCCCTCCAAACTCCCCTTTTCTCCTTCTTCCTCCCACTTTATGCACTGATGATTCCACACACATGGGGTGTGGAATATCCCTTTGGTCAGCTGGGGTCACCTGTGCCAGCTGTGTCTCCTCCCCTGCACCCCCAGCTCCCTCACCACCATGGCAGCATGGAAAGCAGAAAATGCCTTGGCTCTGTGTGAGCCCTGCTCAGCAATAACAAAAACATCTCTGCATTATCAACCCTGTGTTCAGCACAAATCCAAAACACAGCCCCATACCAGCCACTGTGAAGGAGATTAATTCTACTCCAGCCAAAACCAGCACCCAAAACAATGTCAATTCTAATATAAAGCATTCTCTGTCCAATGAAATGCTTTTTTTTTTTTTTTTTTTTTAGTTTAGGGGTGTGCTACAACTCATGTACGGGTCATTAACTTTCTAGAATATATCTGTTTATATACACTACAAGAAAAAGTTATACCTAAAAAATCTTTCTATGTGTTTATATTTTCCTTTACTTTTTCTGTCACTTTGGTGAGCAGGAAAAAAAATAATGAACTGAGAATAGCCCATCCATAGCCCATCCTCAGGGTGAGATTATCTATGGCATGGTCTGGATGCTCCCAGACCTTTTATCTCTAACCCAACAAATATTAAATCTAGTCTTTTCATATCAAATTGTCTTATCCAGAAGAAAGCTGAGCATCTGTAAGGACAAAAGAAAGTGCCCATTAAAAAAGGATAAGAGTGATTGAAGGCTGTTTACTGTAAGGGAATTTTAACTTGATGAGGACAGCAGGTCTAACATTTTGAATAGTTAAAATGGAAACCACAAGCAAAGGCTGCCAAGTTTGTCTTCTTCCTGTCGTTTTCACCCACACAGTTTTCTTTTATTAAATCTTTTTAACACTAAAGAAACTCCTTCAAAGGGACGTCTAATTCTATGTTTCTTGCCCAGCTATACTTGTTCCACACTTTCCATTTGTTTACTTCCTGCCCTGACTCCTGAAATAGTAAAGCCAAGTTTGTAAAAGGTTTTCAGGGCTGCTTCTAATGAAGGCAGATGCTAGACCTGCATGATCCATGTTTGTTCCTAAACCTGGAAACCGTCATTTCAGAGATGCCACATATTAAACTAAATTGAGACCAGGGAACTTCAAACCAGGAATCTGCTGTTGTCCAGGAGATTTGGTAGGCTTGAACCTGAGTTACTCATCTTCTCTTTCTCTGAGGGATTGAGCAATTGGCTCCTCCTGATCTCACCGTATCAAGGCTGGTGTATCCAGCTTTGCGACTGACATTTACAAAGCAGGGAGCAACTTTGGTTGATTTGTAAAACCACTGCTTTCCCTCTTCATGCATTTCTGCTACAGCAATATGACAAGAGCTATCTCTTGAGATTACAATACAAATGAAGGAAAGATTATTAGGTTTTTTCTGGAATATGCACTTTGTGATGCTGACAATATTCAAATGACCCAGACATAACCTCATAAAGATTTAATTAGCCTTTGACCAGCCTTAGTTACTCCATACTGGTAATTTAATTCCTCTAATTTTCTGTGTTCTTTGGGAAACGGTGATCTTGGTAGCTAAGACAGGTTCTGTTTAGTTGTGAATTCTGCTAGCTTCATTCCCCTCCAGGTCTGTTAGCGCTGCTGTGGGAAGGCAGGCAGGAGCATTTGCTCACAGAGTTTGGAAGGAATCCCTTACCAGTTTAGGCTGGAAGTGCCTGAGGATCTTGCATCGTGTGCAAAGCCTGACAGCAGAGCAGAGCATCCTGCCTGCACATCTGCTGGACCTATCTGGGTGTTTAGTGAGCCAGCCTGCACTCTAACCCAGACACCTGACAAACACACTGCAGCCTAGGTCAGACCCAGCCAGACAGCATCTGGCAGCTCTAAATCAGGCTAACATCCTCACAGATGAGTTCTGGGGCTAATGGGCAAGCATTTCCTGCAGAGTCTGTTCTCCCCTACTTCTGTATTGGAAGCACTTTTGTCCTTGTCGAGACAGACATAACAAAGTGAAGAACCCACTGTAATTAAGAAGGCTTCTCTATATTTATTTTACAGCATGCTGTCTTTTTATACTCTTTCACAAAGTTTATACTTATTCATTGGCCAAAGTAAATCAACATAATATTCATTGGAGCAAGGCAGCCTGCCCCTCGTTTGTTTATCTCTCTCTCTCTCCCTCCTTTCCATGCTGATGGCCTTGATAAAGCTCCTTTCAGGAGCAAAGGCAGCTCTTATCAGCTCCTTCTCTTTCACTAACCCTTTCTGACTCACAGACCAGCTGTGAGCCCCTCCCACACACTTTCAGATTTGTTGGGTACCAGCGGTGGGGTGAGCTCCCGGTCCCTCCTGGAAGCCCAAAGGAAATGGTACCTGCTGTGGCACAGTTCTTGCTTTCAGGAGCTAAGGTGCCTCCCACAGCCCCATTTCCCAGCATTTATTCCTGGGCAGCCCAGTTGTGGAACTTTGCTCTGCCCTGACTGGCTGCCAGATGAAGTGCCCCCAGAGACAGAGCATCCCTCCATTTTCTGCCTCCCTAACATCTGGCATGTGTTAGGGCTCTCAGCAGGTGTACAGCCCCTGTAGGAGTTTTTCACCTCATGTATAGTATAAACCAGGCAAAAACAAAAATCAAATTTGTCCCTCTCACCTGCTTTCCTTTTTATTTACCCTCCTCCTCTCCCTCTCCTCTTCCCTGTTTTTCTCCCCTTGACTTGCTCTCTGACAAATTTATTTTCCATTCTTTATAAGACTGCCCAATGATCTTGATATTTATTATGGTCCATGTTGTATTTTTACAAATATTTGAAGCTCAGACATTCACTCTACTGATCTTCATCAAAATATATGAGGCAAAAACAAACACAGGTTTGGATTTATGAAAGAATCACATGAATTTTGCTCTTTCATCTAGGCTGATTTGTATCTAGGCTTGGTAGACCGCTGGCTTATATTTTGGGAGTTCTGGATACCAGACTTTTATTCTTCTGTATTTAATAATAATTGCTTTCTCTCAGCCTTTAACTCATAATTCTGTCTTCAGGTAACATAAATAAACAGAAATGAATCACTCTGAAAATTCAACCTGTAGTCACCAAACTTTGGCATGTTGGGATGGTCAAAACTCAGGATTCAAAACCCTGGATGAGTTTGTCGATTTAGAAAACACCACAACACAGCTTTGAATGTCATAACAAGCTTACAGACAACCCTCTTCCAACTCTCTGAACAAAACCCATAGATCTGGCGTCCCCTAATAAATATTTCTAGAGAAACACAAGCGTGAAAAATATGACCTGAACTTACCTTGATTTATCATATAGTTGTGTTTTATGGGAAGAACACATTGAAAATATGGCCTTCCTAATGGTCACATGAGTATGCAAGTAAAGTGCGTGTTCTCTTCCTGCTACTCCCATTTGATGTTTGGTTTTGCAGTTTGACTGCCACCCTTGCGAGTGTTGGAGCTGCCAGCATTCCCAGCGCGGGACTCGTCACTATGCTGCTGATCCTGACTGCCGTGGGTCTCCCTACCCAGGACATCAGTTTGCTTGTTGCTGTTGACTGGCTTTTGTAAGTTGTGCTGACACTGCTGCTCAGTGCAGAAAAGGCAGTGAAGTAATGTTTGTCCACAGTGCTTTACAGCCATTGGTCGTAAAGAACTGTAAGTCTCTCCCCTGCAGATAAACCAAAGGAGGAAATGGGCTATTCAGTGAAGTAGGAGACACTGAAAGCAGCTGCTCAGGTGTTACAAACTGTTACAGAGCTCCTGAAGTCAGTTTCCCTGAGCCAAGGGTCTCCTTGGCACACTTGTGAGCTCGCAGTTTTGTATTATCTTCTCCCTAATGATGCCTTCCCATCACTCAAGAGCAGTTTTCTAATCTTTGCTTTCGTATTTCCATTTGTTAAGGTTCTGGTCTAAAATGAAGGATGAACGCTGAAAATGCAAGTTCGATCAGGATGCTGCCAGCAGGTTATAGAGAGATATGTGGGCATTTGTAGTATCAAATGTTTTATACTTGTAGGGGCAAAAGTTGGTTTCTTTTTGTATATAAGAAAGTAAAATACCTTTAAAAAGAGTCTGTTCCAGGGCAAGACAAAGACCAAAGACAAATAAGAATGAAAACTGAAATAAAGAAGGTAATTCCCTAGTTTCATTTTACTGACAGATCATTCAGACTAAAAAGAATGGCTTTCATTTCCAAGAACTTGTGATCAAAGTCCTCCAGTGCCATTGCAGGTCCTCTAGTGAGAAACAGCTAACCCACATATTGTTTCTGAGGCTACTGGTCTTCAACACTTGAATACAGAAGCTGTAAATACAGACAGAGGGTATGCCAGGCCACATCCTTTCTCTTGCTATAATTTGACAGCTGGGATATCCTCCTGTCATCTGGGCAGAGCTGAGAGACTTAGTAGCCCTTAAGTTGTACTGGCCTCTAGAGAGGCCAGTATTGTTGTATTGTCCTGTACTGCTGCAGCACAGTATATTCTGGTTTATTCTGGCCAACAGCCAGCTCTCCCATAATATCCTTTGAAGTAGTAAAGACATTTGTTTTTGTTGTTCCAGCTGTGGTGCCCAGAAAGGGAGACATAAATGTAACTGTACTATTTATGTGTTTTCTCCTACACTAGCAGCCTCAGCTGCCTGCTTCTGGTAACTTTCAGTTCCAGATATACAACTAAAATTATGCAAGGAGAAATAGCAGCCTTGAGAATGTACATATGCAGATAAAATAGAAGTTTAATTTTCTGTCATTATCTCTTGGCTTATTGAGAAGAATTGAAGAAACTAAATCAATCCTCTGGCATGTATTTTGGGTCTACTGGCATGGTCTATCTGTCACTAAGAATTTTGAAGAATAACATGCAGCTCTGATTTCTGCTTCAGGGAAGAAAGAAAAAGGAATTTACAGCTTGAGGAGGAAAAGGGAAAACTTGACTTAGATTATTTATATATAACTGAATCTCATGATATCATGATGGAGAATGGTGAAATGAGAAGATATAGCAGGCATAGGGAAAGATGTGATATTCAGTGGATTTATTATATTTATGATGTCATAGTTGAAAACAGGAAAGTGGTACAGGAATCTGCAGCTGGAAGAAGGTGAGAAAAAACATATAAAAATATACTTTAAATATCTGGTTTTCTTCGCTCTCCAAGTAAGGCAAATAGGTAGGTTTCTGCAGCTGGTAGGAGGATGTGCAAAAGAGGTCTGTGGTTTGCTTGGTTTTTTAGAGAAATGTATTTTTAAAATATTCCTGTGGATTGAGAAGCTCTGCCAACTCTGGCAAGCCTTAGAGCTGTAAGTTTATCAGCAGTTCTGATCCACTAGTGGGTGTTGCATTTCAGCATCATTGTCCCAACTGGTTAATCCAACCTTGCTTAAGAAATAAAAACTTCTGTACTGTGCAGCTGTAGCCATGATGAATGTAGGGATAGGAATTCTGAAAGAACTACTTCAAGATGTCTTTCCAAAATAAATGGAAGGCAAGAGAACTTTCAGCTCAAATGGTTGCGTTTGGATCCTCATGGCCTTCTGATCAGCAGTGCCAGTGCAGCGTGATCCAGAACTGAGAGGTAAAAGAAAAAGAGATAAAAGAAGAGGTGAAAAGCTCTATGTCATGCCACTGTACTTATTAATCTATGTTCAGCAACTGATAGCTTCATTTTCCATCTTCCAGTGGCTGTGTTGTGGTAGCCATAATGATCTAATGAACTATGAAAAATGATGCTGCTGATATTGCTATATTAAGAAAAGGCACACAGGCCAAATTCTGAGCAAGCTTTTGCACACACAAACCACACCTAAAGAATATTTGAAATGAAATGTAAAAACACATTTTATTTACCTACAAATATTGAATAATGTTACAACAGTATTTCTAACAGAATGTAGAAGAGAAAGTTAATAAAATATTTAAGACCCAATTCCAGCCAGTTTTCTGGGACCCATGAGTAAATGCAACCAGCCATGTACAAATACTTGGAACATCCCTTCAATAACATTTCAATTTCAGATAAAAAAGGTTTAAAAAAATATTCTACTCTATGAATTTTTCATTATTTTGGATAAAAGCAAATATCAGAACATCAGCTGATTTTACAGTGCTACCACCATCTGAAATTGTGGTCTTACCAAAACCAGTTTTGCATGATTTGGTCATTGTGTTACACAAAGATCACTTTATGTCAAATACTTAAACTTGACACTCTCTCCTTCAAATTGGAGCTGAAAGGTTTCCATACTGATTTTTTTCTCAAGCCTCTCCAGTATCTATTGGGTTGTTCCATTTTTCTACCTCCCATGCATGCATAGCCAGTGTTAGCTCTTTCAACCAGGCAAGTTTCCCAGGATTTCACAACTCTTACAGTCTCTATTACGGTTTAAAAGCAAGAACAACACAGCAGTGACATTTAACAGGACAGGAAATATATGCCAACAGATGGAATAAAATGAGCTTATTTTGCTTGAGCCACAAACTGGGTACTCTCCAGATGTGAGCCGACAAGCTTAGCAAATATCAGTGTTACCAGATTAGTGGTATTTTGCAGCAAAGAGAGAGGAATTAGGGAAAATAAGCTTGGGCAGCTGATCCAGTATTTAAACCTTCATTCAGTAACTCAGAAAAAGATTGCTTCAGTTCTAACTCTGGGTCTGAATATTCTGACTCTGATCTAAGCCAAGGCTTAAGCAATCTTCAGTTGCTTAAGAACTGGCTTAGATCAGAGTCAGAATATTCAGACCCAGGTGAAGTCTGGATTTAATGAACAGGGTCTAGACTGCAACTTTCCTATATTTGTTTTGTTTACATCATCCCACTTGCCTAGGATGGTTAATTGGTTGGATGGCTTTAACAAAAGAGTAAGTGCAATTGTCTGTGTTCTTCATAGGGTGTTCTTGGCCCCAAAAGAGGTCAGTGGCACTTTGCTGTTGATTTCTGACAGCTGAGACTTTGCTGTTTCTGTGGAAAGGAACTTCCTTGTTTCCTTCAGATCGTGCAGTGTAACACTTTGTGCATCAGTGTGCAGTTTGTATTGCTTTATCTCTCAGCTAGTAGTACGTGTGCATGAGCTGGAGCATCTCCTCAAATGACCCTTCCAGAATTTGAATTCTGCCTCAATTATATTTATGTATTCTCTCCACCTTGGTTTTTTTGGCATGCTATACTATCCCTCTGTCATCTGGCATCAGTGAATCCTTTCCAAATTTAACACCACTCATGCAAAAAAATTAAGTAGGTGTTCTTTTTGTAGAGTTGTATTGCCAGGTTCAGTGTATTTAATGGTCTTAATTAAAAATCACACCAGAAAGTCTTATTTTCCTATTCTACTACTCTGACCAGGTTTAAAATAGGTATTTTCACAGGCATTGGATGAGAACAGTATAAAGCATTTAATTTGCATGAAGCAAAACTGGAAGGATGTTTTCCTCCTATAGGTTATTGGTTTGTTTCTCGAGGGAATTACTGTAGGGATTTTCCCCTTCTGGGTGTTCTTTTGAAGCCAAAAACCAGAAAATTAACTGCTTCAGCAAAGATATTACACCCCAAAGTCTGTAAATATGCAAGCATGATAATGTTGAGAGGGAGAGGAGAAACTTGAATGGGACTGTAATTCCACAACTGAGAAAGGAAGACTTACTGATGTGTAGAGCAAAGATGTTAAAAGGTGCTCAAAATTTGATATGGTCATGAATAAGGATGAATAATTAATGTTTACCAGTTGAAACATTATATATTTAGATGTTTTCTTCTTGGTGTTCCACAGAAAAAGGAGATGTCACACAAATCTATTACTAGAAATACTAGAAAGGTTGTTTTGAAATTAATCACTGTCTTGGGAAATGAGGTCTTATATGCTAGCTTTTGTCACTTGGCAAATGTCCACACTGTTCAACCTGGCCATTTTGTGTAAATGAATCTTCATAAATATACTTCTGAGAATTAATCAGTGTAATCACTTCTCTGACCTATTTGGCAGAGCTAGACTTGGCTGCTTTCAGTCGGTTTAATTTGCAGCCCTTGGTCAGAAGGTTTTTAGGAGTTTTATGTTTAGTGCAGATATGAAGAGGCAAATGAGATTGTAAATGATTTTTTTTTTCCTGCATCAGGAAAGACATCAGGACTCAGCTCCCATTTTTGCGGAACTTTGGTCAGGTTTGGGGCAGAATTCTGAAGTCAGGGAAAATCCACAACTGTGACTTCACTGTTGTCAGATGGAGACACACTAAAGACAGGAGAAAGGCAGCATGTCTGTTTAATGGCATCCTGTCCAGAAAGTGCCAACAAACATATTTCTTTGTAATGAAGCATGTTAGCCTCTGTTGGCACCCTCCTACAACAAGGGGCACTCGTTAGTGAAATGCTGTCACAGGCTCATAATTTTGTAGGCCATGACCTATATTTGGGTTGCTCATATGCCAAGCTCTGGCGCACGTAGTGTGAGTGGGCATGCTGCCACACCAACAGATGGCCATCTGTAAAGATGGTACCAGGAGAGGAGCTTCAATAGCCTAAGCATTATGGAGATATTTCAGGCATTTTTGTTCCCCATAATTTGCTCACTGAGAGGAAAGGGAGAGGCCTTTTGTTAATTCAAACTAGAAAGGAGAACAGCTCATCAGAACCAAAATCCTTTCTCTGGCTGCATTAAGTTCAGTGCTCTGATAAATTCAGATTAAACAAAGCCAGGGGTGTGAGCCTGGCACCCTGATATTGAAACCTCCAGCTCCAGAAGAAGGCATGGGGAATCTCAGTAAAGCACATCTCTGCAGTTTGACTGTGACCTAGCATGCATTCATACATTCTTTGCCATATTCCATGAGAATAGGCAGCTGGGACATAGGAGTTTGAACAGTCCCTTGGGAAAGCAAACGTCTCCCATTTCCCTTGAAAGCTCCCATCTCTCTGTTAAAAAGATACCTTAAGCTTCCTGAAACAAATGCAGTAACTGTACCATAAAGAGGGCTGCCATGCCCTACTTTTTCTCCCTCTCTTGCCATTCAGCCTCTGCCTTTTCCTTCTTTTGTAGGGACCGGATGCGAACGTCAGTCAATGTAGTGGGGGATTCTTTTGGTGCTGGCATTGTCTACCACCTTTCCAAGGCAGAACTTGACACCATTGATTCCCATCATAAAGGGCATGAAGACATTGAAATGACCAAGACTCAGTCAATCTATGACGACATGAAAAATCATAGGGAAAACAACTCAAACCAATGTGTTTTTGCAGCTCACAACTCAGTCATGGTAGATGAGTGCAAGGTACCTTTCACATTTATGGATATTGAGACATGTATATAGTACTGCATGCTTTGTTTTATCTTATTTTTTAACCTGCATGTATTTTTCAAATCGTTCTGCAAATAACAATGTGACAACAAGGTCCATGAACCCCAGACATTTTGAATGTGTTTGAGCAGTTCAAAAGATGGTTTTTTGCACTCTTCTTAAAACTTGTCATTTGATGGGAAAAAATCATGTACTTTGTTTACATATCAAAAGGCAAGATGCAGCGTATTATGGAATATGCCAAGACACAGAGAATATGGCATCACCTTCTATGGACATTTACTTAATTTTCTGTGGCAACAGAGAACTTAATTGCCAACCCAAATGAAGGATGGCTGCAATTCAGATGCAGGTGTTGTCACTTGCTGACTGCCTTCATGATATGCTGTTCAGAGGTCGACACGTTGAATGCGCTTTAGCACGAGAATGCTCCTGCACTCACACAGCACGCTTCTGCTTCTCTTCTATCAGCGTTCCTTCCCCAGGCACTAAGGCACAAACACTCTCTCTCCTCTGTAACCTCGCTGTAACTAACATGCAATATTAATACTAATAATGATGTCTTGATCAGAGTGAAGTGAGCTTGAGCAACCCCACCAGTTGAATGTGAAGATAGCTCGGGAGGTTAGTGGTTAAAAGTTCACTAAGAACCCACCACTGGGATGGAGCTGTTTAAAATCCAGAGAGAGCTTTTGGAAAGGAGGAGAAAAGAAAGTGAAACAAGGTGGAACTTCTCATTTCATAGTCTTTTTTTTCTAATTTCATAGTCTTTTTTTTTTTTTTTTTTGCACTGATTAATGCTCCAGTCTGATGCTGTGCACTGTCTTTGAGACAGTGGATTTGCCAATCAGCCTACCTTAGCCATTTATCCAAACAGATTCTCTTGTACCTTCCAGTTGCCACAACTGAGCCAGTATCTAGCTGTGAATGACTGCACTAAGTTCATTAGCAGATCACCATTTCTATTGGAAATATAATCCTATACTGTCATTTTCAATTGTCTCTAGCCTGGCTGATAATGTTTAGAATGATTTCTTTTTTTCCTAATGCTTACTTCCTGAGAATGCAGGCCAAACCTGAATTTTCAGGGGAAAAATTAATATTGAATTCAGGAAAACAACCAAACAACATTCATCCTATCTTTAATTTTTCCCTGAATTTTCCAAGGTTTCAAAAAAGTGATTTTTTTTTTAAATCATACTTTTTTTCTGACATGGCTCTACCCTTTCTCTTCAGACCCACTCTTTTTCCATTTGGAAAATTTAAAAAAAAAGATCTGAAGTGGAAAGAGAATACAGGCTTACACAAAATTGAATTGTCATTAATTTATATTTCTCAAAAAAGGCAAGGACACAAGAGATTAAAATTTGAAGAAAAAAGGAAACTCGCTGGAAAGAAAGATAAAGAGCATGTGCACACACACACTTTTTGGATAACTTCTTTTAGAATTTTTTCAAAAGTGTTTTTAAGTTAAATAGACAATTCTTGGTTTAAGATTATGTTTATGGAACTGAATACTGATAGTTTTGTCTGCTCCCAGTTTCTCAGATTTGCCCGGAAATCCAAGTCAAGTTAAAAAGTAGTAGCCTGTTGCTGAAATCAGTACTTGCTGCACTTTTTTTTCTCCTTCAGTTTCACATATCATTTCCCTCAACTGAGGCAACAGATTTCCTTAAAACCATGGATTAATGGTGTTGTATGTCATCCTAAGCACGCCCTTTAATTCAAGTTTGGGACCAATGATTTATGAGCTAGAAATGTTTGTTCTTTTTAATTGTTTTAGGTTTGCTCTGCATACAGTATCAGTCTCATGAAAAGAGCCAGGCTATACTGGATTGAGCACAAGACTGACTTTGAGCAGGTCACTTCTCTTTTCTGTCTGCAAGCTGCCAAAAGGATGTGTTGTTGTGACCTAATTGATGAGCTATGAATATATGCTGGCACTTGCAAAGCATTTGGATCATGTTGAAGTGGTCTACAACTCCCAAGTGTTAGACTTGCAAAGGCAACAGAGAGTAGGATCTGGGGTTTTGAAATAGCCAGCTGTTAAATTTGAAAAGCCATCTCTTCATCCTGTCCAATGCACTGGTGGGTTGAAAAGCTTACTGCAACTCTGGTCAGGATATGGAAAAGCTAATCTACTAGCATGCCCTTTCTATTTATTTTCTGTAATATATTCCATGTATAACACTAGTAGTTTATAATTTTGCATGGTCAGTGTACATAATTAATAAGTAGTTTACCTTTGTATGGGGTTAGAGTGGTTGTTATTGCATGATATTTTTGTATTTTTTTTATTATCATATTTCACGTGACTCTGTGTGATTTTCATTTCTGAATAAGCTGTTCATTCCTGTACTTGCATGTTTTCCCCTTCCAATTATCTAAGAAAAAGCTTGACTTTGTTTCAAAAATCAGTGCATTTTGTCATGTTTCCATGTCCCAATGCTTCCATGCATCCTGTTTATCCAGCATGGGGAATTTCAGCTCTGTCTTTAAGTTTTCATTTGAAGCTGAGGATGTTAACTTACAAGGTAAGTTAGGAAAAAGTAAGCCATCCATTTAGAATTAAATGAAGATTCTCTCACTTTATCAAGATCTACATCAATTTTGTAATGTTAAATTGACATTTTACCTTTTTGATTTTTTAAAGTCATTTGGCTGGAGATTTTTTTCTTAAAACATGGGTTCATTTATACTGGTCTCTGGAATGGACCACATTATCCAGTGTTCACTGTGAGTTGGTAGATCTCTATAGGTCTTTTACCATACTTAGAACCTAAAAATTCCAGCATATATCTTTACAGGAAAGAGTGAGGTTTTGCTGTACATCATGTGAGACCAGGTTAGCATTACTATGAATTTTTAATTGGACTGTAGTCAAAATCATTCACTACATTGTTACAGTGGTATGATGAGCAATACTTTCACAACATGTCTTTTCTTCCATTGCTTTAAAGGCGGTGTAATTGTAGGTGAGTTTGTATAGATACACATCTATGATTATTCTGGCCTTGCATATTTTTCATGTTGCATCAGGTATGCAGCTTTGCTAAGGAATTCCACTGAAAAAAATTCCACTGAAAATTTCACACTATTTTCTACACTAAAAAAAAATAAAAATCTGTTTTTGACATTACCCAGAGAAATGTGCAAGAGATATAAGGAGTAGAATCTGACATATTGATTTAAAAAAACCAAAACTGTAGTAAAGGTTAAGAAAATGTGGAATATTTTTCTACTACCGATGTTTTCTAGTCATTATAATAAATAAATGAACAGGAGTCTCACTATTTGGGAGTGTTGTGAATTCTGAATAAATACATTTTACTTATATAATAAGTAACAGTGTATGTAATTCCTGTAAATATCATAATCTTCCATATAAAACTCACTACTTTTCTTGTCAAAATGCCTTGGCCTTTAAGTTGCTTGTTGATGATAATTACTTGCAGGTAACACTGGCAACCAATGGCAAATCTGCAGACTTCAATGTTGTTGAAGAAGAGCCTTGGAAACGGGAAAACTAAGTGAAGAGATTCCTAGCTGCATCCTTAATAAGTCCTGAAGCTATCTTGTTGCAGAAGATACCATGATTAAGAAGATTTCTCTTTTTTTTTTTTTTCTTATTTAACATCTACAGTTTCTGCTTAATTTTGTAACTGAAACTTAGCAAAGATCTCATCAAGTCATTGTAGTGTCTTTGCCAAGCAATGATCCATAGCCATCTGTCTCCCTTGTGTTACTGTTTGGATGATGCACCTGGAGAATGCTCCATGCAGTGCAATGAGCTCTCACCCACTTCCCCTTTCATTCAAGACACAGAGAATGTAAATGCTGCAAAATGGGAAGATCAAAGTGCCAGTACAGTTCACTACAGGGACTCAGGGTCACAGATACAAGAGAAACATAACACCACGTAAGCCTTCAAGTGTTTTGGTGACTCTTGTGGCATACCTGATCTGTTTATCACTGTATGGCTAAAATCCCTTTTGAAAACATCCCTGAAGATTTCCATTTGTTTTGATAATAACAAGCACTGTACTTTTGTGCCTAGTTGTACTTTAAACTGAGCTTAGATCTGGGGGCAGGATTAATGCATAGGAGTCAATAAATTGTCCCAGACATTTTGTTAGATCAGTACAACTAAAACTTAGCATCAAGAGAAGACCTTCAATTTGTATGTGCATGTGCTGTGTTTTTATCAGATGTCCAGGGCAAGTGCAGCCTTTCTTTTATGCTGGGGCTGTGCTGCTTTGTGACCACAATGCACCATACAATACAAGGTAGTATAATTACAGGGGTGGTAGTTCCTTCACTAAAATCTATGGCTGATGTGCAAAATACAGAAAACCATGGGCTCAGTTGTGCCATTTTTAATCAAAGTAGGTGGTACCGTACTATTCACCCTGCTCCACTGCTGTCAGAGGAGTTTCCCCCATGCATGGGAAGTAAGGTACTACTAAGATTGATTATGGATGTCATGATTGGGTACTTGATAATGAGCTGCAAACACGTTCTGAATCCATTACTCTTACAGAATTTTTGAATATGATCATCAGCAGCATTTGCTATGAAGTAAAAGCCATCTTTCAAGTACGTCATGTTTCATAGAGTGGCTAAATCCTGAATTCATTGCTAAACCAAATGCCATATAAAGTTAAGAGAATTTGTCCAGGGTTAGGACTGAATGAAAATGAAACCAGAATTTCAGGATTTAGGCCAGTATGTTGAATTACATCTCTGTCTCTTTTGCAAAGTTATAAGTATATAACTCCCTAATGTCAGAGAAATGTTTCTTCGAGCACATGGCATCTGAATTAATGAGACAGTGTTTGATCAACATACTATATCTGCCTCAACCTGTCAGAAGAAATTGCAGTGAGAATAAACACCTTGTGAAATTTTTTTAAAGGTGCTTGTTAATACTTAGCAATTTTAAGATACTGGTGAATACCATTATGCTGTAAGCAATGTTCCATAGCAAAGCTGAGCCACATGGTCTTGGAAGGTTCTTCTTACAGAACAAGCTTTGTGCAATTTTGGGGGGAGCTCTCAGAAGTTTTCAGAATGAATCATAATATGAGCATATGGTGAACTTAAAAATGGCAAGAAACAGAGTTCAAACATTTGTGGAAATAGGCCATTTAGTGTCTATGCTCAGACCAGCCATGGGTTTAAAGGAGAATAATGTGTTTAACTGTAGAGTTTTATTTGGCTCTGTAGAAGCTATTAAAGTAAAAATATAATCTGCTTTTGTTCATCTGCATTCATATAAATATCTCTGAAACTGCACATGGACCTAAGCCAGCCTAGGCTACTTGCATCATTAATGATGTGCAAGATTAAATCCACTGTCAGAGTATCCCTCATTTAAGCATTTATCATGGAATATTTTTCTTACCACTGTATTTTTTTCATCACTTGAATGCCATGGCCAAGCAAATCCTAAGCAAAATGGCCTATACAATTTAACCAATATTGAACCACTGTGAATTCTGTAGGCCTCTAACATGTTTTAGAGGGGGAGGCCTTTCCCAAAGGCTTCCTGAAGGATCTTGAGGATTTAATTTTTATTTTTTTTTTGTGAAGGATGGAATTGTAGATTTCTCAGAGAAGTAGCAGGCAGGTTGTATTCTCTTTTCTTCAATCATTGCTATTAGCATATCCAGAGCTAACCTCTGTCTAGCTATTGCTTCCCAAGTAGCATTCCCTGGGTTTTGGGCCAGAAATGTGCCTGGGATGGTGTGTAGGTACTGTAAAATGTTCCCTACTCTGAGGGTGCTGGCTTTCATCAAGAGAAATTTGCTGTCTCTTGGGGGGCAGTTATATCCAAGAATAAACACACAGCATTTACCCCAATTTATATCCAGCATTCTTGAGCTGTTTCATGGCACAGCTCACCCATGAATAGATGAGTTTTTGTCCTCTTCACCACAGCAGTTTCTTAGGAGCAGCCACACTGATTGCTTGCATTGAAAGTAGCTTTAGAAAATTGGTCCATACACTTTTAGCTGTCATTTGAAACTGTTCAGCAGTTGGAAACAAACAGGAATGTCAGCAACATGTGGCCAGGCAGCACCACAAAATTACATATTGAGAAACACTTAGAAAATGCTTACAGTTATCCACTTGGGATGTAATGCCCTTTGAAGAGTGCTTCTTTGGATGGAGACTAGGGAAGGAAGGAATGCAGTGCTAGAGAAACCCCACCCACAAATGGGAGGATAAATTTGGATCTTTTGATAGGATTAGAATAGCAGACTGTGATTTTAAAGTGGTAATTCTGTAGATACAGTAACTCAGGGATTTTTCAAAATATAATTATGACAGTATTTCTCTATTTAAATGTGGATGTGGGAGAAGGAGAAATGTTGGGTTTCGTATATTCCTCTGCTTGTAGCCTGACTGAATATTTAATATAGTGTTACTCCAGTGCAGCACTGTATTAAATCATCAAAAAGCTTTCCGTTTATGTGGGAAAATGTAACTCACTCTTGGCTTTCATTTCTCGATTTGCTCATTCCACGAGGCCGGGTTGCTACTTAACTAAATAAACAGAAAATAACCCAGGGACCATCCACTTCAGCTAATCCAAGGTTCACGTTTCAGCAGGCAGTGCTGGTTACTGGCCAGCCTCCTTTTACTTTCACTAGGAGTCTCTATGCATTAATTTGCATCTGGCAAATTTTTTGTATCTGCTCACAGTGCTGGGGTGGCAAAGTTAAAGAAAAAGCTCAGTGAAAAGTCATTTGGCTTCTGTATAGTTTATATTAACATTGTTTTCTGCTGCTCTGTCAGTTCCCTCTACCTTTGTCTGTGCAACTGTGATATCCTTTGGCCTTTAGATTGCTGGCAGCACACTGGCACATGGAAAAGTCTAGACCAGGCAAAGACTCAGTTCATTGCATACAAAATTACATGCATGCTTGCACATTTGCTTCATGCATTTGCTGCTGAAGCTGGGTCAGTGTTCTCATGGTATCTGTTCACTGAAAGTAAAGCAGGCTGTGTAAGAACTTCAGAAGAGGTGGAGCACTTTGCCACTTAAATTGTTTCTTCATTGCTTCCCTTGGAAAACAATGTCTGCACCAGCCTTTTAAGAAATGTGTGTGGGTCTTAGACACAAAGATTCTTCAAACATGTAGGGCAAAAGCCACTTGGTCCCTATTAAAAATGTGGTTTTTCCATTTGAATTGGTGAGAAACTCATTATGTCTTTGAAAACCTGTTTGCAGTAGTAAAAACTGTGCCTACAATGCTTTGACTACGTGAAAGCCCCACTGAAATCTGTGGGAGTCACAATGTTCCAGGAAAAGTCAAGTCTCTTCCTGACTCTGTTAAGTTATAAGACATTTCACAATCCCATCCTAGGGAATAGTCTTTGTCTGCTATTTATAATGGAGTCGATTCTCACATGGAAAAGATTTCTGCCAAGATACTTCTTTTATACCTAATTGTTTCAGTGCTACAAGTCCAGCACTGAATTTAAACTCAGCACAAAAATAAGGATAACTCTCATTACAGATTTTTCCCTTGTTTTTTCTGAGATATAGATGATCTCCATTTCTTTCCCAAAGCACATGGAATTCTAGACTTTATGCCACTTTTAAAAGTAGGAGTAATGTAAATTTCTAATTTGTTTTCCATCACTCCCAGGGCCACTAGTTTTCTGGCAGTAGACATGCAGAAGAGTAGACTGTTAATCTGAGAAGCTGAGGCATCAGCATGTGAACAAATTTATTCTGGTGACTTGCCTCGATTTTCTTTGCTTCCTTGCCTTCATTTATGTTATTGCAGCCTTGTTGTAGCAACACAGAAGCAGTTGCACAAATCCCCAAAACTATAGGCAATAATAAACCTCCCCTCTAACATTCACTTCTCTTTCTATCTTTAAAAAGGCTCTGAGCTTTAGTACTGGGCTCAGAAGAATCCTTTTGTGGACACATAAGGGTGTAACTGTTTCTCATCTCTTTAATTTCCATTCAGCTCTTTTTATTGCTGCATTTGAATTAATTTACAGAAGGATAAATAAGGGCACTTTATAAATATGTACTGTAATATTATTCTGTTATGAGCCTGAAGACTATCTTGATTTTATTACTGTGACTTTAAGGCCACAATTAAGATATTTTTCATATTAGCCATTATGATAGGTGTGTAGTCCCTTGAGACAGTTCACCTCAGCTATAATTCACCATATAAGATTATGTAGAAGCACCTGTTCCCAGCAGAAAGCATTCTTGGAAAGATGAGTTATTTTCTTCTCTCCAATAATATTGGTGACTTTGAAAGGAAAATATTTACCCAGTTTCCTTTGCCTAAAGAATGGTATAGAGAGTGTAGTTTCAAGTAGTAAAAAGAACAAACAAAGGATTTACAGTAGTGAAGTGTCAAAGAAGGCAGTTGAGCTGTAAATTACTTGTTCAGCTTTGCCATGCTGTTTTTGAAAACGTCGTGTTCTTGCTCGTGATTTTCCTGAAACAATCTGTTTGCGCATATTCCTTCCAAAGTCATCAGTCTTTCTTCCCCGTGGGCACCAAGGCTGTGTGTCCCCCCAGACAACGCACAGCGCCGAGGCAGGACTCCTGGGGAAGCCCCCAGCAGCAATGCCTGCTACAGGCTCCACGGTGGGTGCCTCCCTCGGTTTTCCTCCTGGTCATACTTTGTGTTCAGTGGAAATCTGCTGCTATGAATGAGTCAAACCGCTGCTGATGTCCAGGTCCTGGTAATTCTTTTACTTCTCTTTTGAGTGGCCTCCCTGGCACAAGATTCCAAGGAACTGTCTTTCACAGGTGCCCACCATCCCAGAGACATCTTCTCCTGTTCAGGGGAAACCCAGTGACTCCCCACTAATGGTTGGTACAAATCTAACAGATAAAGTGGTTATGCAGTTGCAACTAGGAGTCTTACAAAAAAGCCAGGTTACAAACATTGGAAAAGCCTAGAGCATATGACTGAGCCACTGAGCATGTGTCTACTAGTCCAGGATGGAAATAACCAACAGCCTAATGCAAAATTTGGGGAGACAAGAAGACTTGTGAGGTTTCTCACTTAACCCAACCTTTGATCTCCTTTCATTTCTAACTCCATCCTGCTGCAGAGCCAATGCTGATCAATGATAAATCATCCAGTCCTTCTAGTCTTCTGCTCACCATTCAGGAGTCTTGCAACTGTTTTTAGTGATGCTCTATGGCACACAACATTGCACAAAGGGAAGCTGTCATAGGCAGCATCACACAGCCTGGATTGTCTTGTACCTGTATATTGCTTTGTACATAAATAGTGTAGTCTGCTAGAATTTTTGTATCATTCTATTCCATTCATTTTTTCTACAGTTTTTCAAAGACTGTAAGCAAACTGTGCTTGCATATTGATTTTGCAGTCAGTATTGTAGATTATAGCATTTCCATGTTGGCGTTTTGTATGGACTTGTGAGTTCTTGTGTACTACAGGTTGTCCTTCCTACTTAAAGACAACTGCATACACTTCCATCCAATATATCCTGCTCCTTTCTTAAATATATCTTATTTCCTATGATCCAGTGTGAGCTCTTGCTTGTAGAATGCATCAGAGAAGTTGAATATGTATTTATAGTGTTAAATATTGTGTGCTCAACACTGATTTAGTTAAGAATAATACAGGTTTTAGGGGTTTGTACTTGTTCTCTGGAAACTACAGTGTAGACTGAATTAAATTACCTAGTATCTGTGATTTACAGACACACAAATATTTTCTTATAATGTTTTGTATGGGATCATATTAGGTAGGGTAATAATCCTTTAAAGGTGATCTGTACCTTAGAACAAAATCAGTTTTCTTATGACATTTAGGATCAATTAAATATTTTTGTGCTATGTTTGGTGATGAATTATAGACAAAGCACAAAATGCAAGAAGCAAATAGGAATTTCAAGATGTCCTTAAATGCTGCAGTTCATCATGGAACAATACTATAATAATCTGAGCAATCTTCTAGATTGACTGTCTTGGGCAATCGTCCCTCACTTTTATAATTTTTCCTGATGTTACCTTTGCCAAATCCTGCAGTTCTTCCTTAGGACCTGTTAATGTATAACTGACTGGCTCAGAATGCAGTTTATAGAAAATAGATCTGGGTAGGCAAAATAATATGTTGTCAGGCCCCGTCCATCTTGCTACAATACAGTGTGTGTGAGTTCAGCCTGTGGAAAAAGTTCAGGATTTTGCCACCTAATTTTGCCTTCTTGAAAAGGACCAACAGAACCACCATGGGACCAATGTAACTAGGTAGCATCCATACAAATACCTCCTGTGTTCTTAAGTATTTTTAAGAGAATAACCACTATATTTTTCAACCCAAATGACAGTTACTTCTCATTTTGGTAATTTCTTCCCATTAGGCAAATACCTGTTGCCATTAAGGTCGTGGCTATAATAATTTCAACTCAATTAATAAAGAACTGTTTCTAGAGGAATAAAAATAAAATAATATAAATATTCATAACAACTATATAACAAACAAAAAAAAAAATCTTCTATGGCCTACTAGCTCTTTGACTGTAATTCAAAACAAAGAAAACATTGAAGAGGAAGGATTGCTGTCCCAGTGTGACTGATACTGGGTATCTCTTCAGCTATTCAGAAATCCGTGGGGCCATGTTATTCTGCTGAGGTTTTGGAGCCTACGTTTCTAGTAGATATATATGTAGGAAGTGTGTTGATATACCCTTGTACTTTGATCTATATTGTATTTTAAATCAGATGTAACAGGTATTAACTTAATAGGAATTGCAGGTAGAATAGTGCTGAGTTACTAATAGCTGTAAAACCTTATTGATACAAGTTTTGACATTTTGTTGAAGCATGATGTCCAGTGCCTCTCTGCACTTAGTGTAGATAACGTAGCTATCAATACGTAATTTCAGTGAAATGGTGTATACAGTATGTGTAGCTGTGCTTTAAATTAACTTAATTGGTTTCTGTGTGTTGAGCCATAGTAGAAAATTAGACTGTGTTTTAAAATTTTGTTCGACATTTTGTTTTTCATTTGTATCTGGGTTTGTTTCTTTTTGACCGTTCGACTGATTAGATTCCAGAGCTTAGTAACTACTTTATCTGTCTCTTATGGAGTACCCAGTTTTAATAACATTCAGAATCGTGTATGCAACCAGCTCATTGTAAATATGTTAATTTTAGTTTTCAATATCTAACCAGTATGGTGTGTGTTAGAAGCTGCATGTGTGTAGTTCCCTGGCAGTGAGTGAAAGTGATCCCAGCATAGATTTGCTGCCTGGTGAATACACTTGTTAGGACATAAAGAATTAATGTTCACCTGGAATGATAAGTTTCTGTTTTATTTTCTTCCCGTTTGCTTCAAATGTTTGGACTCTTTATCACCAGAAGCTTAAATTGGCACAGTGAATCAGGGGAAGTCCATCTAGCTGCATTCCTGCTGGATGCCCGGCCTGCTTTTGGCTCTGTGCATCATCAGCCCTTAGTCACCTCACAGCATCACAGGATCCCTCTGAGGCACTTCCAGTCCCTCCCTGACCACAGATACCAGGAAAGCAGTGCAGTCCCACAGCTGGGGCTGGGCAAGCCTGCAGGCAGCAAGGGGCTGCCAGTTCTGTCCAGAGTGCCTGAGGAGTCCCAGTAGGAACCTCTGCTTCATCCCCCTAGCAGGAACAGTCTCTGAGAAAGATGAATGCACTCATGGGCAATGGGGCACTGTTTCTTTCGTTGCTAAAAAGGGATATTAGCATTTATTGGAAAATAAATGCCAAATTAAATACTTCTAAAGCTACTGTGCTTGTTCTACGGGCCTGTTATTTACAAAAGTATGTCTCATCATAAAAACAGACAGATCAACTACACAGTCAGTGGCAAAAGTCTTCTGATATCAGAGCTACGGTTCAGATCTATGAGAAAATAGAACCCTGCAGCAACAAGAAGCTGATTCATTCCTAGATACTCTGGACCTGGGGCTTATAAATAGAATCATCCCCTCTAGGCAGAAAGAAATAAAAACTAGGCCCCAAAGCATGGAAACTATCCTTGGTGAGTCCCAGTATGATGCTTCAGATGAATTACACACTGGAGTATTCTGTGCTGCCTGCTCATCATCCTTTGCCCCTTCTTTAAGGTGACCAGGCATGAACTGGAATGTTTTGCGATGGTCTATTGTAAAAAGGATTAAAAAGAAGAGGGATAAGGTTGGTCTTTACACTCAGAAAGTTCCTGAGATTTTGAAATTAAATACTGTACAGTATCTATAGCACAGTTTGTTTAGAAATTAACAAATGCAGATGGTAAAATTTCTCCCAACCCTGGGCTCTGTTCTTGTATATTGTAGTTGGAATGCCCTGTAGACTGATTCTATTTTTGTAGTTCAGATCCTTTCCTCTTTACAAGGATTGTTGGTAATTTGCTTTTAATGCTTTCTTACAGAGTGAACTGATTTCTGTAACTTTCATGTATAAAACAAACTAGACATTCTTTCTATACTGGAAATAGTCATGAATATAATATTTCACTAAGTGTTGTACCTCTTATGTACATATCATCAATAAATGTTGATTCATAATTTTCACAGCTTACATCTGCGACTTTTCATTTCAGTCTGGGCTCAATATGGGAATGCTTTAGGAGTTTTAGCATTTTCTAAATGAAAATGCTTTCATTTAGATGAAGCAGTCTGATGAGAGAGGCTGCCTGTTCTGAGAACTACATGCAGGGTAGAAGATAGACCTGACTTTGCCAAAGAGTTAGAAATCTCACCCCTCACTTTATCCTCCAAATATTCCAGGATGCTGGCTGCAAATGAGCTCATTTTCCACAAAGGCCAGGATTCACTAACTTCATTCTTGGCAAGAAGAGAAGTGAAAAGACATTAGAAGAGTAGGAGGACACAAATCAATGGCTGCAGTTGCTTTAGAAACCTACTTCCCTCCCCCGGCTGCTAAAAAATAAATCTTTTATTCATAGCCTTTCTAAAAAAATAATAAACAAAGCCTGTAGCGGAACTTCTGGTGTTCTTTATAAAGAAATCAACAGTATTTAACACATAAATTAAGAGATCTCATGGAGTGAACCGTGGCCCAGTGGAGTGGCAGTTGCCAAGTATGGAGAGAAAGCTCCAAGGTTGCTGCATGCTCGGAATAGCAGGCGCTGCGGAAATAGCACAGCTACCGGTGTGTGATAAAGGCACAGCCGAAACCTCGGCTGCAAGCACTCACAGTCTGCACAGCCCTGGACTTTCTTCCTCTTAATCATCCACTTGAGAAATTTCCAAAGAAATCCAGGCATGGCAGGAAGTGGCTTTGGCAGTGCCTCAGCTGGCAGTCTGCCCTCTGAGTCAGTAACGAACTAAGACCTGATGTGGTGCTGGGAGAATCTTTGGGCAAAAAGTAAATCTGATTTACTGAAAAAGTAAATCTATCTGCTGCCATTTTGATACCAGAGCAAAAAGGTCCTGATCTGGCCTCATCAACAAGTGTTGTTAATAAATGCATTCTGCTAATGTAAAATTCTTCTCTCAAGTTTTTCCAGGATGCCCATCCCTCACATACTTCATGTGCACTCTGTACGTTCAAATTCCTTCCATAAAAGGAATCTGTCTGCTCTTCTGTTATACAACAGAATGAAACTTTAAAATTAAAGGCTCGACAACAACCTGTGTTCATTGCTTTTTTCAAAGCAATGTTTCTGCAAAATGACTTAAAATAACCAATCCTCACAGGAACCAGTACTGCAATTATATGAAGCTGACCCTTCTGAAAATGCACACCCCAAAGGCTGATCCTCTAAGCCCTTGCAAGCTCCTTGTACCCCTTTTCTCCATGTCCCTAGTGTTAGAGAAAAAGATGATTTCAGGACTGTGTTTGTGTCTGGAATGTGTTCCTCTCTACAGGAAAGAATCTGCTAAAAGGGGATATAAAAGCCAGTGAGTTATGAATCATGGACCCATATTAAGAGATATTTCTGTATCTCCTCTAAGGCATGAAAGAACAACTGAGATAATACTTTGGGGTTGTTAGATTGGAAACAGTCTTCTCTTTTGTCTTAGATAGTACAGGTGAACAGGACAAGGTTATGAAACAAACAGGTGGCCCCAACGTGCAGTGCTTTAGGAGGGAAACAGCATTAAAAATTAAACTCACTTGGGCTGGGTCATTTGCAGCAAGCACCTGCATTGCAATAACGTACAAACACCCCAGCAAGGCTTGGTGCCATTTTGCTTCCAAAGCTGTGCAGGGCCCTGTGCAGGCTCCCAAAACTGAGGCAGCTTCCCAGGCCAGGCAGGTGACTGCCTGCTGTCTTACTGTGCAGCATGCAGTGGAGGCAGGCAGGAAAACAGATTGCATGCAAGATAAGGGCTTGTGGTCCTGTGGTTGGGGCAGGCACATTCTGTAGTGATAAACAAGATGTGTCTGTGTACACAGATAAATGACAAAACTGACTGCTGCCCACCAAAACTACGGGAACAAGGTCTGGAGGAGCAAGGCCTCACACTCTTGGTAGGGCTTCTGAAGTACAGGGATGGGCATTTAGAAAAGCAACATTGGGTCTGTTTTACACAGTGTTGTGTTCTTCGTTCTCATTTGTGACTGAAGTTAGAAAAATGTTTGCTTTTCATGTAGTCATTTGTAAAACAGATCAATCTCCCATTTGGCTGTTTTCTACTGGGGTGCCTGAAGAGGCTGCATGGATCACTCTGCTGTGATCCCTGGACATCACTGGAGAAATGCTGAGCAGATGTGCAAGGGAGAAAAGGCAGCTGATTCCCAGTGCAGTGAAGGGACAAGAAGGAGGCTTTTTGTCTTCCTAGCATTTCCAAGCTAGGAAATGCACTCAAAAATCATTTCACTATTTCGCCCAGGTTACTGATATCTAAATTGATTGGATCATTTCAGCTTTGTTTCTGAACCAGGCTTCTCCCATTTTTGACCAGCCAGTAAACAATGGGCAGGGTTGATACTTGTCCTCTTCATGGGTGGAGGGAGGAAGTCAACCTTCTTGAACAAAGGGTGAGTTAGTTTTTAAATCACTGGCTGAACAAACAAACATCCCTACCTTGAGTTAATTTCAGACTTCCACTTGATTAATGAAAGAAAGATTAACTAGAAAATAAACCACTAAAGAACTGCAGGGAAATACCCAAGAACTATAAAACTAGTGAATCTGAAGACCTACTGCTGGAAAACAAAACCTGCTGAACAGAGGAGATGCTTGTGAAACACTTTTACAGGAAGACAAACTCCATGTACTTGCACACTAGGTTAGAGATAAACAGGCAATGCTTGAACAAAGCCAAAACAGAGCATAATTTGTGGATCCAAAAAGTAAAAGGAGCCCAACATTTGCTCTGAGGATTGTATAACTGATGGCTGTAGTCCACAGCATGTGCAGGAGCATTCTTCTCTCCCTTGGTGTGCTGTTGTCAGCTGAGATCACTGTGTCTCATGTGTGGGGCTCAGCTGTGATGGACTCACCTTAGAAAAACTCAGCTGCAGGAAACTCTCCCTAAGCTAGCTCTGGTAAGGTGCTGCTAGCAATCTGCAGCAGCAGCCCTGAACAGGAAGCTTGCTTTTTAAAAAAGTACTTTGATAAAATCTAAATCTAAGTTTAAATATAAATATAAATAATATAAACTCAGACTTTACCCACATCATGGGGCAGAACAGTTTATTACTGTTTCTTACATGAAAAAATGGAAGTGTGGAGTCTCAATTCACGCGAGGGAAAATGTGGTCACTGAAAATGATCTAAGGGGTCTTTTTTTAGATTTATCTAAAAAAGAAAAGCCTTCTGTCCTGCCAGAAGCTAGATGATGTACACATCATGACTACAAGTAAATATAGAATTAAAGCTAAAACTCAGCTATACCATAGCCATTTGGTACCAAATGGTACCAAAGAATTTGTACAATTCCCCATGAGACTGGCAACAAGGGTGTTAAAACTGACTCCATCCTACCACAACTGCCCAAGGCAAGGCTTTCAGGTGCCAGGTACAAAATTTAGAGCCTTCAGAGGAGTGGAAAATGCCTTATTGCATCCTTTTCTGCCCTGGGTTGCTCTGAGAGTTACAAGGACTTCAGGACAAACTCAGCAGACCTAAAAGTTTCTGGATATGCAGAGTCTCCACTGCCTATGAGCCATGTGCTGATTTACCACTGCCAGCCTATGTACCCCTAATTTCAGCTGGGCCTCAGCTTCAGCACTGGCAGAAAGTGCACCTGCTCACCTAAATTCTAAGCGGGTGTTTGAGTGAGACTTTTCCTTAATTTTCAAAATAATGCTGGAGGTTTTTCTGGTAAATGGACTTAAATTTATGACATCTTAGATTTAAACAGTCTTCTTTTGCTGTAAATTTGCATATCTTTTTTTCCAGTGGGACCATAAATTACTTCTAAGAATTTCATTTTAGTACAAAGAAAAGCTATACTATTTATTAGACATGGAGAATCTTCCCCCACCAAAAAAAAAACCAACCAAAACCCACAAAAAAACCCCAACTCCCAACTCAGTTTCTGAGAAAAAAAGTCATCTTCTTTTTTGACAGTTTTTGTGGACGTGTTTTGATCCAAAACTTCGTAATTTTTAAAATTTTCTTTTAAAGAAAAACTAAAGACATTCACATCAGTGTTCCGTGCACACCTTTTTGTGGCAGAAAATGTATAAAGGTTGGTGTCATTCCCCCACTTTTTCATCCAGAACACTTTTTCCTGTAGAGTAGGAATAAATCAATTCCTTTTAATAAAACTTTTAAAATAAAAAGTCTGAGACTCCTTGAAGGTTCCACTCAGACAAAATCTTTCTATTGGTTGCTGGAACCATCCAGACAAAATTGAAAGGCTGTGTTTAAAGCATAGCTTAAGCTTTCACTGCCCCTGCTTTACCTACACTTTGACAATAATCAACTGCCTCGAGGTCAGGAGAGCTGCTTTGATGGTGGATTCTCTTCTAGAGGTTTAACTTTTAAACACCCCTATGCAGCAGCTCACTTGGACAATGAGAAGATCTGTATCAGTCTTGCACTTGTTCACAACAGGTAGAAAAGCAAGGCGAAGAATTGTCCTGTCCCACTGTAAGAGGAGTCAGGGAGAATTCCTTTTGATAGATTTCTTGGGTGAAAATAATGCCCAAAAAGCAGGAAATACCCAAGAACCATTTATTGATAAAGGATATGGTTCTGACCAGAGTGGGACAGAAAAGAGACCAGAGAGGGAAAAAGGGAGAGAGTATCTGCTTTTATCTGCCAAGGCTGCTCCCACAGCTCCATTTCCCAGGCATTTTTTTCCCCAGGCATCCTTGACACTTGGCATGTGTCAGGGCTTTCAGCACCTGTACCATCCCTGCAGTAATTTTTCACCTCGTGTAATATATGTTAAGGCATAAATAAAAATCAAATCAGTCCCTCTCAGAAATGCTTTTGAAATGTTGCCTTTACTAACCTCACTGCAAAGGGGTGAGAAAGAGAAGACAAAAAGTGCATTCTCTGTGCTGTACAAAACAAACACACTGTTACTCATCTTGCCTAAATTTGCCTCTCCTCATTGCCACAGCTGCTTGCTTGCCCCCAGCATGGGGGATGCCATGCAGCAGGGCATAGCAACAGTGAGAAATAAGCTACCAGGGGAAAATTCAAAATCAGTTTGCAAATGAGGTGGTAGATGTAGAGGATGACTTGGAGGTGGGGGAGGTTCACAGGAAAAAGCTCTTTTTTCCTACTTAGAGTTGTGAAATATTCGAGTGCCAGAGTGCTGGGGGTGTTGAAGGTACTTTCCCACTTGCAGTACAGAAATTTCACTCTCCCTTTACATCCTTTCCCAGAAATTGTGCTCTCCCTCCATCCTGAACCCCCCAGATTCATGCCCAAAACACCTTTGCACAATTTTTTCCGCCCTTAAGGAACAGGAATTTTGTCACCCACTCCCACACAGCTGGAGCCACACCCCAGGGAACAGCCCTTCTCCTGCCACTTTTTGTCCTTTTCCCCTGCACAGAGAAGAAGTAGTCAGAACCTGTGGTTACCAAAAGGGCAGGTATTTTACTAATTAGAGCTCTTGCAGAGACTCAGAGGCATTAGACCCTTGAACTAAGGGTCTAATGAACTATGTTTAATAGTCTATTGAACTATGTTTAATAAAGCTTAAGAAATAATTATTGTCTAATGGACTAATATAGCTTAAAATAAACCCATTAACTGCTGGCTTACAAAATACCCTGGGGTCTTTGTATGTGGAGGCAGAACCCAGTTGTCAGAGGATTTTTTTCCTTCATCTACAGAAAGAATAATTAGGACCAGCCCTAACCAGAATGATATGTGCTAAAGAGACACTTGGCAGCTGTCTCCTAAAAATATTCCAGGCACAATGATTCAAACTAATTAGTACAGAGGTTGTTATTGACAAGGGACACACAAAAAACATCCCTATCCTATGAAAAACCACAAAAGTACAATTTTGGAAGTGGTATTGTGGAAAGGGTTTCACATTCACAAAGGTAGACATGACAGCTGCACATCCTTTCTCTGCTTTAATCAAATATTCCTTTTCAGAACTTCAAGAAAATACAGATGAAACAATCAGCCTGCATTGCTTCATGAAAATATTACATTCCCATAAAACATACAGAGACTCTCTTCAATATACTTGCTGCTTTAGACAGTATTCCACTGGTCTGGATCACATTTACTTGAAACTTTTCAAGACAAAGGAATAACAGAAGCTGATCGCAGGCTCCCTAGCATTTTTAGGAGAGATCCTCATTCTTCTTGGCAACAAGCAGGGACAGACCAAGACACAGTGAGATTTGTCAGTCACAGCTGATTTGTCTGTCAGCACCTGGATCTTGCTGGGTGCTGCACTCTTCAAATGTTGGTTCAGTGAGCCAGGAATGGCCGTCAAGATCTTTAACTGAACCAAGTTGTTGTAGCTGTTGTCTGCTTCTGGGGTAAAGCTGAGCTCATCACTAACTCCCAGAGCACCCGTGGAGCCTATGGGAGGCCAGCAGAGCACACCAGGTCACACAGCATTCACCTCAGCCCAGCTTGGAATTTGCAAGCAGAAAAAATGATCACAGCACTCAACATGACTATCCAGCTGAAGACTTCTCTCCCACTAACAGGTGGACTTACATTTCATCCTCAGTGTGGAATCAGGTTTATTTTGGAAGCTGATTTTAAAGTCCGATGTGTTTTTAGCAATACTATTTCTAGTTACAATTTAGAGATGGCATTTTCTTTAATTCTGATTAATCTGTTAAATAAATATGCAAATATATCAAGTGCTCTATATAAAAATACATACATACAACAAACAACCCCTCATAATAAAAGCAAGATTAATAAAAATATGTACTGTATTATACATATGAAATGGCCATCTAGTTTCGAAACTACAATGAAACAATTACACAAAAGTCACAGGACATAACCTAAAAAGAATCAGCATATATAAAATAATGGCATTGCCTCTTGAGCATCTCTCCTTTAAAAATATACAAAGAACCAAACCAGTGCAGCCTGTGCTTTTATAGCTACTGACTATAAGATAAATTACCAAGAAGTTTGCGGATTTCTTCATTTAACATCTGAACGGGGAGATGAATAATGTGCCACAGACTTTTTGGTTTTTTTAAAGAGAAGTTTAGCCTCCAAGACAGTGAAATACATTCTTCTCACTGAGACCTATACCCAGTTAGTATTTAAAGATTTTTAATTCTTACTCTGGATCTCCATTCTTAGTGGAATGAGTACCTAACAGCAGTTTAAACACAGCCTTCAGCAGATCACTTTGATTTCTAATGAGAAACAGAAAAACATTAAACAAAAATCAATGCACTGTTCACAGATGAAATATCTGACCTGCATAAAGTCAAAAACATCCTATGTGTATTTTAAAACATCACCTTGTCTTGGGACGTTTTGCCCAGGTGTAAATTGCCCTGAGCAGATCTGCCAGCAGATACCAGGGCACTTGAGCATTTCCATGAAGCACATGGGAAACTGCTGGAGGGCTGTGACTCAGAAATATAATCAACAGTCTTGTGCTTTATGTTCCAGTAAAGATCAGTGCTAGCTAAAGTCAGTATTTAGCCAGCTGAATATTCATCCTTCCAACTGCTTCAGATGGAGAACATAACATAACATACTTTAGCAGAACAGTTTCAAAGACAGAGGCTATGGTCAGTGAGCAGAACTCCTGAACAGCCCTGCTACAGACCATCCACATCCCACAGCTGACACAGACCAACATTTTTCCCTGCATTTCCTGGGGGGAGTCCAATTAGAAGTTACAATTCTCCCTCCGTTCCAATAAGCTTTCTTAAAAATGGCACAGACCACTGGTAGCAAATAATTGTTTTCCTGACAATTCTTATCAATATAATGCACAGCATCATAGCTTAATACAAATACTTTACAGACACAAAAGGACATAACAAAAGTATGTAACAATGCAGCTCAGCTACTCTACTATATTACATGGCTGGGAAGAGTTTCCTTTCCTTTGCTTTGATCTTTTCTGTAGAAATTGAACTTCTGGTACCAAGAAGCAAGCAATGCTTCTTTTTGGTGTTTTTAAAAAGATGATGGAAAAAATGTAGATGAAATAGAATTCAGAGGAAATGAGTGAGATCATAGAAAAACAGCTTTTAAAATATCATCAATCTCGTATAATGTAATAGTTATAGGGGAAGAAAATTAATAGGCTCAGCATCTCCTTAGCAAAATGGAGCAGAATATAGAGACCTATTTTCAGGAATAAAATACTGTCAGCTTCCCTAGTGATCTCAATTGCTTGATTTGTGCATATGTGATAGAGCTGGGGTCATTTTGTTTTATTCATAATCTTAACTAACAGACTCATTACAAACATGCACAAACTTGGACCAATGAATGAGGTGGAAAGAAGAGCAATGAACACCTCAAAAACTGAAGGATAATTCTACAGGTTGCTAGGATAATAAAGAATAGAAGTTTATTATATTTCAGCTCACGTTTTCATGCCTTTATTACCCCTCCCGAGAAGACTTGCTGTATGTCCATAGATATTTAAAAATAGAGATAAATAAATTTTGTCCTTCTGGGTATCCTTCGTTGCAGACCAAGCCACACATAATTATAAAATGTCACTTATTGTTTATACTGGCAGATTCTGAATGTACCCACAGCCATTCCTGGCTGGAAGGCATTTCTGAAGGATTCTGCTGTTGCAGACATTGTAGAAGATGCCTTTTGGGTTAAACTTGATTTTTTTTACTCTTGACATTTTTCCTCACTTATTTCTCTACCATGGCATGTTTTATACTTTAAATATCTGTAAGATGGAGTGACTGGATACTTCTTTAGCTTCACACAGTGAAGACCTTCCATCTGGGGAATAATGATGTAAACTTGTATGCCTCCTAACATCCAGGACACATTGAGAGTCCTCTGTGAAGGGACTGGGAACTGAAAGCATTATGCAACTCTTGGGGCTGTATTTCAGAAAGCACATGTCAATTTTTAAACTCAGGCGTCATTGCAAAGTGATTAAAAAGAAATAGAACTTATGCTTATATTCAAAAGACATCAGTAGCACAGTGCATCTGTGAATTCCTGTTCAAGTTCCACATGATTTTGGTTTCCCCAGCCCTGATCTGCTTGGCAGTGTGGTACCATTACACTCCAGTCTTCATGTCAAACTCGTGATGATTTTGTGTTTCATTAACAGTCAGGAATTCATCACATGCTTGTGTTCGGTCATTTGACTGTTCTTTATGAACCAAGTGCACCATTTCTTGTGATTTGCTGATATCTCCATTTAATTCACTTGTCTTCCTGTCCTCCACTGCCCCTTTGCCATTGTTAATCACTAGCTTTTTCTTCTGCCCACATCTAGAAAGAAATAAAAATTAAATATTATAAATAGAGTATAACAAAAATAATAAAAAACTGAAGGTCAGTATTTAGGAAAAGGTGATTGGAAATTAAAATTGTGTCTGCCAGTGCAGACTTACACCATACAAAGTGTAAAGTTTCTCCATACCGCATATTTTATTTTTGAAAGCCTCCACCATTATATGCATAAAATTTATTAGGAGCTCACTTATCTAATTTATATTTACTGTTACTACATATAGCAATAACATTCATTACTGAAGGCTAGAAATGTTTTTCTGTCATTTGAATTTATCCACATTTATTAACTTTGTAAACAGCCCCACTATGGAGACACCTTCAAAATCCAGGATTGGTACCACAGCTTTGAAATCCACAAATTCTTAAGCAAGCAGAAAATCTGCATCAAGCTCTCACCTCATTAAACAAGACAACTTTTTTTTCGTTTGTATTAGCAGGCCAAGCTTAGAAGCCAACCAACAGTAAGGAAATATGGAGAACTATTCTTGCTGCTGTCTGCAGCAGAGCTCCTTGGGATGTTCAGGTAGGAAATAGGTACTGTGATTTTAAAGTTACACTTGCTGCAGGACTGCCCAGTAAACTTTACATGTAGCTCTGAATTAAAACACACGCACACACACAATCTTTTAAAGAGTCACCAGTCCAAAGCTGATGCACACTGGTTATCATGGGCTGGGTATCCTTCAGCATAGTAAAATAGCACTACTTACACAGCTGTCAGATTTACTGTTTAGATGACTCCCTGGCTACACAGTGCTGGACGTCCTACTTGTCCTCAAACAGCCTTGTGTAAAGTGAATATGCAGAGCCCAGCATGCCTAGGAGGGACAATGTGTCTGTGAAGTTGGACTTTTAAGTCCTTTCTACTTAAATGAAGCATATTTATTCCTGAAGGACTGATTCGGCTGTTCAATTTTACTAAGATGCTTCTGAAATAGCATTTTTTTCATGCCTACTGACTCATAGATGAGGGTTATTTTATCTGAAGTAGCTCAGTTCACTCTGCTAATGCTACACACACCCTTGGGAATGATTTCCTGCTCTGCAGCCATAAAATGCCAAAAGATACCAGCAAGGAGCTGTGGAGCTCCACAGCCTCTTAAAAGAGCAGCTCAGAGTGCTCTGCAACCAACAGACTAGGAAAAATGTGCTCACTGCTTCCTGCACAAAAATCTCCACATATTATATGGTCATTCTGATGAAAAAGGAGTTAAAATCCAACATTCAAGTAGCAAAGAGTTACTCTGTTAGAAAGCTCAATTTTAACATTCAAGTAGCAAAAAGCTGTTGAAGGCAAGTAACCTCAGAACAGGCCCCAGAGAAAAGAGAGGTAAGAATATTATAGCCCATCCTTTAGGCTAGGATTTTCCAATTTCCCAGCTAACTTTGCACAGATAATTGCATTACTTTTCACTCCTCAGCTTCCTCATCTGTAAAATGGAGTACATAAAGCTACTGAGAGCTCAGAGAGCAATGTTAGCATATATGCTTGCGACTGCCAGCTGTGATACTGGCTCTTGTTCAGAAGAAACAGAGTAGCAGGTTTCCACAGAATCACTGCGATTGTCTAAGACAGCCCTTCACACTGCACACAGACAATGCTTTAATGGCAGAGGATTATTCCTGGCTCATCCTGTGGTTGTTACTGTCTGTGTTCATCTCACAACTTCCACTCTCTGTGAAGATGATTTTCCCATTAACAACAAATAGACAGAAGGTAATCAATTTTCTGTGATCTAGGTACAGTTAGTTTCCCTTTCCAAGACTAAACAGTTCATGCAGCTGCTGACTTCATGGAAGTGGTTCCAGGTGAGCGTGAAGGCTGATGTGTGACCTGTGCAGGACATTGGTGACCTGGGTCCCCACACTAACAAGCCACAGAGCTTTGCAGAGGATGCTCTTTCCTGTGGTTTGCTACTCTGCTCTTTGAGAAAGCTTTGGAGACTCTCCAAAGGAAGAGAAAAGTGAGGCAGTGTGTTTCGAAAATGTAAAGGGGTGGCCTTACCTTCTGAGACTGTTGACAGCAATGCACACTGCCAGGATCAATGCAAGCACCACCAGAGAAACAACAATGATCAGCCAGTCTGCAGGGACAGATGAGGGAGGGCAAGAGAGCGCGTGAATGTATCTCATGTGGTTTTGCCATTTCATAGAACTGCAAAAACACAATCTCTTCTACTTCCCATAAGCTGTCACACTCTTTTCCTAATTTCCATGAATGTTTGTCTGGTGTACAAAGTACCTCCATGCAAATCAAACACATTTTCATCACTCAGCTATACACAGGCCAGCTCAGATTAAATACCCCATCACTGTTGTCACCTCCAAGCACTTTGGTGGGCATAGGTGAAGAGGAGCTGTTTCACTGATTTACCCCAATGGCAAAAGAAAAAGCTCAGCATGACACATCTACAATCTCAGGCACAGAAGCAGGATGAGTTTTAGCACATTTTTAGTAAAGCAGGTTTCACAACCTTCCCAGTAGCCTACTTTCTACTACGATTAGAGCTCTGCTACCATTACAGATGGGGGTCCTCTCCCAAGAGCTATGTCCTGTATTTTCTTTGTTTGAAACAACCGTTCCTTGTTTAACAAGACTCATACATTTAATTTGCAACAAATTACCTCTTCTAATTAGTTAATTATTAGTACTCCATGGTGAAAAACTGATAGGCATTCTTTTCGTAGCATACTTTCTTATATCTCCCTTCAGTTTTCCCTGCAAAGGATGAGTTATTTAAAAGATACTTCAAAGGTTACCTTCCCAAAATTTTCTGTGTGCTCTTCTCCATTTTTTTCCTGTGACTAATGCAATGCCTTGAACTGAACACAGAGTTTCACCTCTGGACTTGCTAGGCCTAAGTACAGTGGGATAATAACCTTCTCTGTTTTAAAATGACTTTACCACTAATAAGTCCCAGAATACATTTGCATTCTTTTGCAGTTGTTTCATGGTCTTGGCTTCCTTTTATTCTGTTTTAGTCTGCACACTCTCTTCTGGAGAGCTTGTCTCAGCTGTTATTTTCACTGAACATTCTCATGGATATGATGCTATGCGTATAACTTTACTGAGTTTTCCTTGATTTAATTTCCGTTTATAAAAGTTAATTGAATCTTAATCCCATTCCCCAAATGCATGGTTTCTCTCATCTTAATATTGCTGAAAAACTATATGAGTTACAATATGCTCAATTTTTCAGACTACTTTTGAAATGCTGAATATGATTTGATCCAGAACAAAGCCTGAACAACTGCATTCGACCTTCATTTTCATCTCTTCAGTACATATGAAGACAATTCTGTCCTTGGATTTTTAAAACATTTGACTTCAAAAACCCACCTGGTACACGGGACGACCTTGGTTGTGAATCTATTTTTGTTGTGGCGGTCTCTCCAGGGGAAGTCGTGGATTCATGATGTCCCTTGTGTGGTCCTTGGTCACCATATACACTAGAGGTAGAGCCTAAAGAACAAAAAACCCCAGCCATTAGGCCACATATGCTTGATGGATATTTAACAGCAATGTATTAAGACTGGAACTTAAACAACGTAAAAATCATATTCTGGAAAGTGCATGCTGAAGCAGGTAATGAGTGTTTATACTGAAAATTATCACACAGACTATAAGCATGACACACATCTGAACTATGGCTAGCTTTAGTATTTTGAGAAGCAAAACTCATGGCTCTCCCCTTTTGTCTCCCTCATATGGTTCATTTCTATTCTGACACAGGATAAAACTGAACACCTAAAACTCTAATGCTGTCATAAAATTGAACAATAGTTCTCTGAATGCTTGTGACTTTGGCAGCTAGAGTGGGACTCTAAAAATTAAAAGTATTATTTTCCTAAAGAAAAAAAGTGTTCTCTGCAAACTTAGACGTGGATCCTCTTGTACTTTTGAATAAGTTGTGTAATTTGGTTCCAAGATGGTACTAGATCTTAAATCAGTCTCTTATATTTTCTAAGCTGGTCATACTGCTTAAACTTTTAGGCAATTACATTCCAGGCCCATGCTATTACCATAAGGGTATCCCAAGTCTAAAATTATCAGTAGACTATAGATACAGTAATTTCATTATCACTACAAAAAATATATTAGAGATCTCCACCTCTCTGAATTCTCCCAGACTCTAAGAAATTAAACACTAACTCTAATCAGCTGTGAAGTTCTTTTTCTTTATCACACATTACAACTAATTTCTGTAATTTCTGTCCAATATTTCTGATCTCATTTCCTAGTAACAGCTGGCAAATGCAAAATTGAGAAGCATGTTTTATTCCCTCTGTGAAGCACAGCCAGCAAGCAGCACATGAATTTTCCAGATGTTTTTATTATTTTTGTTAACAAGAAACTTATTGACTGGCATGTTGTTTGGTGCTATTCACAACAAAGGACAGAACACAAATTCAACAATGAGGAATCTTGATCTAGCAGCAAAGAAAGCTGACCAAGAGGGATCTACTAACTTGTCTACACTACATCTCAGCAGATTTTTGAGCTTTTCCTCCACAAAACCCCTTAGAAAGGCATTCAGACATTTATTAAAATATGTGTGCTTAGAAACCTGATACATTTGCTGCTCCCCTGAGCACTGAGAAGAAGCAGCAAGGGTCAGCCACGTTCCCTGCTGTTCTGGCTCTGGGGAGGTGCTTGCAAGTGGCAGGGAGGGAACCTCAAAAGCCCTCTCCATTTCATTTTGGTAACACACCAGATTTTTTTTCTTTATGGACAGTTATTTTTTGTGTCCCTTCACTGGACTGACTTGTTATGCTGTGGACACTTGGACACTTAGTGTGGTCTGACCACAGCTTAAACATTGCTGTAGAAAAAAAAGCAATTGAAAAAAAGTGGGCCAGTACATCAAACTATTCATTTGATCAGAGAATGCCTTTAACAATACATTCATGAATCTTTTCCATTCCATTTCACCTATACTGGGCAACATTGCAAATGAATGAACCCTTCAATAAGCTTTTTGATGACAATGGTAATGTCTTAGTAACTCCCATAAACTGTATTATTAAAATGCACCCAGAGAAGGCAAATGAAAAAAGGAAGAGTTTTGAGAAAATGGCCTTCTGAGCTTTTTGCCAGGCTACTGACAATATTCTCACTGAAAAGGATATTCCCACTGGAAAAGATTCAAACTTTTTCTTACAGGTTTTATGTGATCAAAACAGAAAGGTAGCAAACATTTTTTCACAGTGTGTAATGTCTACACATAAAATTAAGAAGGGAGCTTAAATTAATTAAGTGAATAGGGTCTGTGAACTGAAAGAAATGTGTTTTAGCAGGAACACATTATTTAAAACAGATTTCGCTTTCCAATAAAATTCTGACAAATATCTATTTTGCATTTATAGTCCTATGCCTATGTCAAAATACTATAACCAGGCAATTTTGTTAGAGTTGAATTTACTGGTTTATACAAAATTCTTGAAAAAATAATTAGCCCAAGTTCTACCTCACAATGTATTAATTAATACTAATGAATTATTAAAAGAATTAGCTTTCAAGTGTTTTCTGTATAATGCTGTAAAAATATAGGTACATAATCTTGTTTATATGCAATGAAAGTCCACAGAGCATTGGTGAAATTCTGCTCTGGAATGGTTCCACTAATGGTTCCAAGAAAGTGCATGAAAACAGTGTTTGGATTAGCTGAATTGGGAAAAAACCCCTTACTGCTAGGATGGCTATTTGTGTGGAAACTACATTTGGGAATATGGAAAAGTCCCTTCATTTCCCATCTTATTAGCATGTGACCACACATTAAAAAAATACCAAAGGCTGTATGTCGTATAATAGGCAAACACTGTTAACTGCAGTAACTTCATCAGAAGAATAACCCTTTGAAAAACAAGGCTGTTCACAAAAGAAATGTCAGTTACAGCCCAATAACAGCTACAACTAATCACTGGAAAGATACCAACAGCACATATAGCTAGGAAAAAATGGTGTCACAGAGAATTACCTTTCTTTTGTACTTATTCAGGTAATTTAAAAGGCTGCAAACGGGGAAAAAGTGACAGATACTTAAGGGTTACATAGCTGTCATTTGTGCCCAGCAAAAAAAGAAAGACAAAATGCTATCACAAATATATGGGCATGAGCAGAAAGTTTGCATTTCTTCACTTCAATAGTTGTGTTACCACATGCTGATAACAGAATATAAGAAAAGCTTATTTGCAAAACACTATTTTCAGCCTTTACCTAAAGCTTTTACTAGAAAGAGATACCATTCATGACAGCTTATCAGCAGGTTAAAACCAATAACAAAACCTAAAAAAGGAAATCTTAATATGACAACCATTTACAATTATGCTTAGTACACATTTTTGGACAATAACCATTGTCCACAACAACAACTTACTGATGGATAAATGAAAATGGTTATAATTCACTGTTCTTACTGGTAGTAAGAGGAGTCTGCAAGGGAATAAAACGGTCCTCAATGTCTGAAAAAACTCCAGGTATCCCATGGACATGGAAACCATCTGTGGTGTTTGCTGGTTCACCTTCCCTTCCAGGTGCAGTGCCAGGTGCCAGCGGCTCCTTGGTTGCTTTCTCTTGGTCAGCATCATCCACGGACTCTATGACTGCCATGATGGTGGCATGATCAGGGAGCACTCACAAAAACCACCACCCACATCATTTCCTGGGCCACAGCAAGCCAGAAAGCACCTTCACCTTCCTCATGCAAAGCACAGAAGGAGGGGAGAAGACATGAAGGCCTCTCCTTCTTCTTCCACACTGTCACTGGCTTCTGAGAGAACCTGAAGCTCACATCTATGCTCAGCATGTTGGAGCAGGATGCTGGTGACATACACAGATCCCAGTGACAGAGGGAAAGGGGAGACCTTTAGAAGAAGAGACTTTAGCAGCAACAACCTGACCCTGTAACTCAGGAGTGAGCGGCATCACCTCTGTTGGTTTTGCCTGGCAATACACAGAGAAAGAGAAGTAAGAAACTGATGGCAGAATTTAAGGGATGCAATTCTTCTATGAATGCACTGCCATCACCACTGGGACACCACTGCCCAGTGAGGCTGCTGCTGCTGAGTTGCAGGATCAAGTCATCTGATTAGCCTGCCAGAGCACCTCCACCACACCAGTCATGGTGCCAAAGCATATCCAGCCTAATCCCACTGATGCACAAGAAAAGAAGATCAGGCTGGGGGTTCAGAATCACCAAAATGCATGTCTCACAGAACATTTGGGAGATCACCCAAAAACATGCTTCAGCAAAGAAACCACCGAGTACACCAGCAAGAAGGAGCAAGGAGTCCCTTAGGCCTTGTTCACAGATCCTATGCCAGATTTTTCACTGCAAGTCCACACTAAGAATGAAGATCCCCAGGATGAGAAAGATAGTGAAAGAAGTCATCTTCAGCAGAGATAATGTCTCATTTCACACCAGACACGAGAAATGAGAATGATCCATTATTCTTGCTGGTACCCATCAGGAGAGAGTCATTACCAGCTGTGGTCACGCTGGCTGTGGTCCTGTGGAGGACTTCATCCCTGGGCGTATCCGTGGGATTTGTGATGTCCTCAGTGACCTGTCCTGGTTCATCATCTGAAGGCAGAGGTGTTTGAGTTGGCTCTTTGTGGTGGGCACCCTCAGGAGAGGAAGCAGATGTCCCCACGAGGTGAGGTGCCCATGCTTCCTGGGTTATATCTTCTGGTGCCAGAATGTCAGTGGAGGCTGTGACTGTTGTGATGATGGCCAAGTTAACTTCAAAAACATTTTAAAAATGCACCTTACATATTACTCCCTCTTCATTTTTAGAAAACTCTACCTTTTTAATTTATTTGCCTATGTAGACTATGCAGTGAGAAGAAAAACAGAACAAAACAAAGCCGCAGGCAAAGACTATCCTCTGCATATGACACACTCTTTTTGGTTTGCCTCTTCCTTCATTAATATTCACAATGCAGCCTAAAATACTGGTTTTGAAAATACCTAGTGAACACTGTTTAGAAGTGAGAAAACAGCAATATTATTTTCAGAATGAATTATTTTCAGAATTCCTGTTCTTTCACAGGAATCAGATTAGAATGACTTAATTGATAACATCTGAAAAAACTGCAAAATCATACTTGGGTTTTTGTATTTGCAACTGACCTGTCAAACCTCATAAAGCTTGAAAACAGTGAACTGGGAAACTTTACAGAATCTCAATCATATTTAGAAAACATGAGCAGATGATAGAGAACACAAACTTTTTAATCTACAAACTATATTTTTAATCCACACAATTTGTAGTTTTCACAGCTCTCTGTCAAATCCTAAATGCTGAGGATTTAATAATCCAGATAAAAACTGATTTAGAGGTAGAAAAGTGAAAGGATAACAGCTAATTTTTCCTTAGAACATCTTTTTTTAGAAAATGCAGGAAGAAAAGATGCAAGAAGTTCCAAACAACTTCAGTGTGATAAAAAAATATCTTATTGTATTAACTAAAAAAGTATTTTGAATGAGAATAATTTTAAATTGATAACATGCGGAGTTTGGGAATTTAAGTTAGAACCTTGCAGAACTACATAAACAAACTCCAATAAATTATTTCAAATTTTTATTTGAAAATTCTCTTATTTATTCTCTTAACAGTATTAAGAGAATATGTTGAAAAATTAAGACCAGGAATGACCAGACATGAAAAGCAAGCATTTGCACTACCAGCCACCTCCAAAAAGCAACTGTTTTCACAGTTAAAAATACACCCAAGCAAAGTCAGGGGGCATAAGAAACAGGGCACACAGGAAAAAAAATATCCTTAAGCAGACAGGAATTCTTGTTGGGATATTCACATGCAACAAAATAAGAAAAACATTTGCACTGTAAATTCACAACAAGAATGCACACTTCGAAGATAAAGACAAGGAAAGAAGTCAGTTTCAGAAGAAATAATGTCTCATTTCACACCAGACATGAGAAATGAGTACAATCCATTATTTTTACTGGAACCCACTGGAGGAGAGTCATTACCAGCTTTGTCCATAGTGGCTGTGGTCCTGTGGAGAACTTCATGCCCAGAGGCATCCATGGGATCCGTGGTGCCTTCAATGCTCATTTCTGATTCATAATCCCCAGGCTGAAGTGATTGAGTTGGCTCTTTGTGGTGGGCACCATCAGGAGAGGCAACAGTTGCTATGATGGTTTAATAACAGATGATTTAAGCACAGATTATTTAATAGCTGTGAATTCCACGTGTGTGCTGCTGTGGCCTTCCCATTACCATCCCATCCAAGCCTCCTGTTCCCCTCAAAGCACTGTTACCTTTTTCTCTCCACAAAAAGGGCAGAGAAGGGAGACCTTGTGTACATCATCACTGCTCTCTCACAGTTTTGGTGAGACATATCCATTTGCTGTTCTTGCCTGCTTTTTTACTTAATTAAAAAGAATCCTGAGGGCAGTGGACCCAGGGAAAGACACAGAGGCAGAAGTCAGAAGGATTCCCTGACCTGTATCCCAGGCTACCTACAGAGTCTCAGCTTCCTTGGCATTGTCACCTGCTCTCACAGTGTGTTTCACCTGTCTTCTTGACTGTCAGTACTGAAATACTGACAGTCAAGAAGACATGAAGGCCTCTGCTTCTTCCTCCACACTGTCACTGGCTTCTGAGACATCCTTAAGCTCCACATTTAAGCTCTGCATGTTGGAGAGAGATGTTGGCAAAATATACAGATTCCAGTGGCAGATGGAGAGGAGAGACCTCCAGAAGAAGAGATCACACCATGTTTTAGAACACTATTTTGATGTTATAAATACTGTGTTATATGAGAATGGATTGCTGTGTCTTGACAATTTTATAGATTTCAGCTTCTCATCATTGTGTGAATGAACCAGAGGGATAAAGATTTCAGTAAAGTCTATGAAAAGAACACTCTTTCACCAGGTGAATATTCACAAATGGAATGGATTAACTTCTTGAGGTACAAATATGCATAAGTATGGGTTCGACTTTATGATCAAGACAGTCTGGCAGCACCAAATAATGTAACTTATGTAATGAGCTGGATGCAATTGCACAGCCATGCTCCAGCAAGGAATGAAAAGCCCTCTAAGTGGTGGTGGCAAGTAAAGAACAAATGTTTTATAAAACTAAAATTGAAGCTGAAATTGAAATCTTCTGTTTCACCAATATCCAGACAGGGCACAGAGAAAATTAATCACTCTACAGTTTATGAGATTATTTTAAGAGATTAGTAATTACTCCTGTCTATAAGTTCATGCAATATCTTCCCAGGAGAGGCCATCTGAGAGACAGAAGTGACGCAACATACATAACAGACATTATTACTAGTACCTGTAGTGGAAGAGTCTCTTTCATGATTGCTCTCTCTGGAAGGAGTAACTCTATCCGTTCCAGCAGGCTCTGTGGCATAATCCTCTCCCTCATCCCAGCCTGGATACACCAGTGGCTCTCGCGCTGAGTTGTTCTGTTTGGCCCCATGGCTCGGAACCATAGCTGTCATGATGACGGTGAAGCAATTATGAACTCAGTATATAAAGATCCATTTCTCCATTATTCTCCTCTTCAGTTCTTGTCTCTATGACAAGTCTTGCTCACATGTCTACTACATTTAATGGCAAAGAGAAGTAAAGTAGATTTGCTTCTCATCCTGGTTTATATTTAGAAAAGCTGCCAACTGTCATCAGTAGGACCAAATCCTTCCTCAAAATGAGCACATGCTTTTCAGAATCAAGTTGTGTTTATCTGAATCTTGCTGTCAAGTTTGTATTGTTGAATATTAAAACAAAATTCACTGATGCAGAATTTAAAACCTCAGACATAAATATGCAAGGATATGACCCATCAGTAAGATTTTAATCACATAATTTGAGTGTGTGGACTATATCCAATTTCTTCTCCTCAAAGTTTCACTGTTTCATTAGTTGCAGCATCTCCAGGAAAACACACAAAGAGGTGTGACAAAGGGTAGTGCTAGGTCATGGTTCAGATTTGTGAATGGTGCACACAATGAATAAGACAGCATACAGCTGGAGAATATCTGATCTTGTAGTTATTTAGAAAAACATAATCCATGTCAACCAACCTGTAGATTTTATTACACAATCAAAGCAAAAGAGTACCCAAATTGTGTAAAAAAGCATAAACCTTCTTAACCCCTTCAACCCAATAAGGGGGGCAAAAAAGCAGGAAATTTGCCACAGTGTGTTACAATTTTAATTGCAATTAGGCCATTATGTATTGGTGTAGTAGTTTAGATTATCAGAGACCTGCATTTGAAAATCCACAAGGGCAGATGATGACTGTGGTGCATTCACTGTTGAGAGTGCTTAGTATAGCACATCTGTCATTAACTTGTAAGTTTGGTACACTCACAGGAACAGAAATTAAAATATATCAATTTTCAGTTACCACCTTTACAGCGTGATTTTATCTTTTATGTTTCAATTGATTCAACCAATGAAAGAGAGAAGCCTCTCTCTTACTACATTGTTTTGTTTTCTTCCCTTCATATTGCTATAGCTCAAAAGTGGGATGAGTAAACATTTTAGACAATTTTTTTTAGATATAACTGTCATTAACAAAAACTGGGAAAAAATCCCAGGGCCAAGAATGACTTGCAACAGGAGAGTGAACACAGTTGCCAAAGGAATGAAAAATGCAGCACACATTATTATTTTTCCACTTAAGCCTTCTCTGTTTCCTGCAGACAAAACCCTGGCAGACAGCTTGTTGAAAGCTTGTGACTGCATGACACACAACACAAAATGTAGGAGACAGTTACAGAATTAACCTACTAGAGGTCTTGACATACAAGACAAATAGAAGAGGAACATCCAGGAAAAATCTGAAAAACATACTAATTAAAAAATTAATAATTTAACATCAAAATTGCTGATGTTTATTCACAGAACCCGTGTTATGGCCTCAGAATGCAAAAATGTGAGTAAAACATCCTAAAACTAAATCTTTATAAAATCCTGAAAATTTACTAAAATGTGACCTGCAATATTACCTGTAGAAGTTTCCTTTCCAAAATAATTTTCACCTGCAGTAGTAAATTCACGTTGTTCAATACTGCCAGTGGTATTTGCAGGATTTTGTTTTTGACTGATTCCTCCAGAATGAAGGCTGTGTAATAGCGGATGTTGGGTTGGTCCTTGATGTTTTTCATTTTCACTTGTAACTAGTGCTGATAAGATTGTGATTGAATCAATAATGATCAAAATACTCAACATCATCATATTATCCTTATCATCATAGTCTACATAACAAGGGTGTTTGGCTTTTGCATTTTGGCTTTTTCTTGTTGTTGCATTTCATGTGAAATGAAAGATGAAAGAAAACAGAAGTCCTTTGGAAACCTGATCACACAAAAGCATCACCAGGAGCACCAGAAGATTTAAATACACTGGAAAAGATCCCAATGACCAGTGGAAGATAAGAGATATGCGAGAACCAGAAGAGTTCATAGAAAGAACAGCTTAAATATTTCATATTTATCATTACAAACTTAACTGTTGAGTTTGTTTGTATTCTGTGTTTTTAAAGTAAAACACTGATGAACTTTTTCTTTTGAGTTATCTCAATTGCATAATTACAAAGCTGGCCCTAAGGAAATTGTAATTTCTTCTGAGATTGGATGAATTAAATAAGTAGGTTTATTTAAGTAGATAAGCATACTTATTTTGAACTCAATAATAATTAAAGCTCTCACCAATAAAATTAATTCATTGCTTACTCTTTAACTTGCTGTTGTTTACACAGCAGAAGATGCAGTCAGCTGAAGTACCACCACCATAAGAGATGTTCTAACAAAGATTTGGAAAAGATACATCAATAAACCTAACATAAGCATAAGAACTCAGCTGGAATATGTTTGCCTTAAGTATCAAACATTTCCATGAATGGTATATAAAAGTAAAGCTAAGGTCCTTAATCACAGCATGCAAAGAATGAGCTGGAGGTGTCATATATGTCATAAATTATCAGAGAGAGAAACTGTGCTATTTCCCAAGAAGAGAAAAACTGAAGGAATATTTATCTTCACATTCAGGCAATGAAATATTTGTAAAGACAGCGCTCATGCAAATGTAGTTCATAATTTTTAAATTAAACTGAAGACATATACATTATCTTACAAAAAAGAGGTAATATTAATCAATGTATGAATACAAGTGATCTAACAATACTTCACCACTAAAAGACAAAAAGCATTTCTGTGTGATTACAGAATCTGTTCTAATGCCAATTGCATAAACTTCTGCTGTTCAAAACAATCTCAGAACCGGATGGACATAGAAAAATAGCTTGAGGATGCACTCTGTAGCTCTTGCCTACTGACCAGAACATTTTGGTATCTTGGTTGGCTACTGGCACTTACACTGGTAGCAAAATTTTTACCACCAGTTCATCTGGAGGTAGTGTATTATCCTTTGTAGGACAATTTATGTATTGGAAACACTAGCTCCCTTTTTTGTCTTTTGTCTACAGATTTCACAATAGAAATTTTGAAGTAGAAAAAGGAATTTTTTTCTCACCAAAAGTTACAGACTTCTCCGTTTTATTGCACACTGCTGGCAGTGCAAATTTTAAAATACCAGAGATGTGAGGAGAAGTGGCAAGAAATGAACTTTGTATACATAAGATAGACTTGAATTGACAGATGAATGTTACAGATGCCACCTTAGAGGTCTCTAGTACAAATAATGTAAAGGTATTACTCTGAACTGATGAACTGAGGCTAATGGTGTGGGAATTACAAACAGCTGCACCCCGAGTGTCATACTTCCCTGAATTATATCAGAAATCTGAGTATTATCTGAAATGCTTGATTGCTTTACCCCTGCTAGCAGAGCTAGAATCCTGCTCCTCTTCATCTGTAAAGGTGGGGTTCCAATGGCCTTGTGTGGTGATTTCCAGAAATGTTTCGTGTTGTGAGTCCACAGCTGTTGGGAGAATGGAGGATTCAATACTGACTGTGCTCTAAATCTGCTGTCCGTGTGTGCCATAAAGGTGATGGAAAATGGAACTTCTTGCATAGCCTAGCTGTAGTCTCTTTACTCTTCTTATCAAATCCCTTCACAACAAACCAGTTGCTCTTTTCTTTGCATTTGAGAGATGCAAAGCTTCCCAAGAAAAATGGGAAAAACAGGCAGCAGAAGAAAAATGTACAGTAGAAGCACTGCAAAACCATTAGAGCAGTTGTAGAAATTTAAACTCATGTTTTAAGAATAATGCTGGATGTAAGGATTATGGCAGGTATCTCAATACACATAAAACATGCTTGCTAAGTACTCAAGAAGTACCATGTTAGAATACCCACGACTGAGCAAAAATTTGAAGGTCAGCAAAAAAATGAGAGCACCTTGACAAGCACCAGGAAGCCAATATTAGTCAAGAAAGTTATAATACAATTAAAATATATAAACCAGAACTTCTACAAGAGTCTGTGACCAGAGACTGAATAGACTTTCACCCATGGATCATGCAGACACCACTAAGCTGTCAAAGGTATGGAATGCAGTACACCTGTGGGACAAGTTGCCAATGCAGAGTCTAAAAGATAAATAAACACCAAAACGATCCAAAGCATAGGAAGAAACATAAGAAGTCCCAAAGCAAGATGAATTCCTGATTTTGCATTTTTTACTAAAAATGGAAACCACTGCTGAAAAAACGCAAATACTGCACTATCTTCAAAAAAATAAAAGGCTTATGAACAGTGACTGCGGATTAAATAAGAGCACAGACAACAGACACACAAAGATGCACTCAAATTAAATAAAACTACAGAAATAGAACAGATTAATATCTTTGTACAAGTATGAGCATTAGAGTATAGTATTTAACAGCAACATCTATGCTAAAAGCCCTCAGGGATGGGGCCATTCCCTCGTCAAAAAGCCAAGTAGCAGTTTGTGCACATCAGTGACACATAGCATTTAGCTTTCACCTTCATATATGGTGTTTTTATGGTTTTCAGACAAAAACTATTTCACCTATGGATGGCTTTTGAATTAAAGAAGAGTTCTCAGATGGTAACTGTGGGACTATTCATACGAGGAAAAAAAAGCTATGTATTAAAATATCTCAGTTGTAACACTGGATGATGCGTAGACATCTGAGGTCACAAAACAAATGAGATGATGTTAGAAGACTAAATGTGTGTAAAAGGTAGCAAACACAAGACTGTATTGTTGACAGTTCTCAATGAAAAAGGGACTTGGGGTTTGGCCTTTCCAAATTGTGCCAGATCATCCTCAATAGAGAGGAAGTCTGCTATTGAATAGATGTAGGTTATATATACCAAGAGATGTAATTATTTTAACATTTAAATAAACTAATAGAATGAAACATAAAATTTTTTGTCATGAATAATCATGAGTAAAAACAAAATTTGAATAAACACGAAACTGAGATACTAATTTCAAGTAGTGAAAGAAGAAATATTATTTTATCCTAGGGATGGGAGATTATATTCAAGTCACATACAAGATATTTCTGAAGGGAACAGTTGATAAGAAGATTATCCAATTTTCACAAAATATATGCATGACAAAGAAAGAGGAAAATCAGCTAGGACAGGAAAATCAAGACAGAAACAATCCAAAGGCAACGGAAGTTCCTTACTCGTACTTGGAGAAGTCTCGTCCTTGGCCACACTCCTGCCCCAGCCTGGAAACATGGTGGGATACACAATCTCCTCAGAAGAGTCTTCATCATCTGAATCACTGCCACTGGAGGTCACACCTGCTGTGATGATGTTAAATCTGCCATGAAGCCCTAACCCACAAGGCCTTCTGCTGGTGGCACTTCAGCTTTCCTGCCTCCCCTACTCGCAGCCTTACAATCACAGAGGAGAATTTACAGCCCCGTGCTTCCCAGGGGCCATAGCTGCTCCTGGCCTTTTCACTCACAAGGGGTTCTCCCCTCTGCCATGGCCCAGCTGAAGCTGCTCCTCTCGAGCTCTCACATACATTTTGGGAACCTTTCCATGTTCACAGCACAGAGCAGGTAGAGCAGAATACTGGCTTGAAAACCTTTCCTTCCTCTCCCCCACAAGGCCTTCTCATTGAAACACTCTGCTCCTGAACTGCTTCCAAACGGGAAGAAAGACAGACCCAGGTACATGCTTTACATAATGGCATGCTCCCGTACTCATCCCTTTCAGACAGGCAGAATGCCTCCATGGCACAGGGACAGTGTGCACAACTGCTCTATTGCTATCAACTCTACAGTCTGTCACAGGGAGCCCGGGACTTTGCTTTTCCTACTTCAAGCACAGTGCAATGAACAGCAGTGAGAAATGTCACCCATTCATCCCTCCTTCCACTTAGAGTTTGTGCACCTTGCTGCTCTGCTCTCTGGTAATTCACCCCCTACTCCAAGCAGCCTCTGAGCATGGCATTCTTTACCCCTGGTTGCTGGCGTGGGCTCTTGCGTCTTCTCTCCAGGATTCGACCACCACCAGTTGTTCGAGAACGGATTCCACCAAGCTTGGGTGGTAGTTTTCTCCAAGCTGTCATGATGAGGCCCTGGAGCTGTTAGGACATGGCTCAATTTACCACGATCTTGTGGTTATTTCTTGAGAAGCAACTTTTCCTCCAGCAAAGTCCAGTCCACCAGCAGCAGCACCTTGAGCACGCTCATGCCCACAGACGCATGTGAGAGCAGGGAGAATGTATGAACCCACGGTGTCATTACATTCCTCCAATGCCTAGCCAGATGCAAGCACTTTGGGCAGTCCCAGGAAAGAACATGCTCCCTTGAGAGCAGCCACCAAAAAGCCCTGTGGGGCTTTTCACCACTCCACGTTCCATAAGGTTAAGGAGTTCTTCACAGGCTCTGACAGCAGGAGAGAGCAGATAGTCCTTGAAATTGAGCTCAGAATGAGGAACATCCACCAAGATGACAAAAAGTCACATACAAAAGATGAAAGAAGTATCCATGATAGGCAAAAGGGATACCCAGAGATAAGCACACCCAGGGAAGCAAACTGGTCTTCTACTGACAAGCCGATGAAGCCAATCCTGCCAAGGACCCGAGCTCAGAACTGAGGCCATTCCTCTCAAAAGACACATGCACTACCCTTGACCTGATGCTGGCAGCTAAATGCACACCAGAAACACCTTTCAGAGTAGGCGCCAGTACAGCATGGAGAGATAGGAGCAGCTTTACTTGTATCCTGTTACCAATGCACAGCCTATTCTCACAACAAAGTATATCAAATAGCAGGATACCTAGATTTATGCCTGGCATTAATGGATGGAAAGAGATTTCTGCTTAGAAAAACTACAGGAATCTACAGGTTTTTACATCCACCATGCTACGCAAGCCAACTAATTGTTGGCAGACTAAGAGAAATAATTGTGCCACTTCTAGGAGGCTGGAAATTCCCTCCAAATGAAATCAGTCCTTGACTCCCAAGAAGTCACAAGGAAAATCCACAAGTCAAATGAGAAGGACAATAACAGTTCAAGAATCAATAGAAGAAAGTGCTTTTAGCTATATGGAGCCCAAACATTCTAAATTTGTCTTTTTTGTGACATGGGTGATGGATTTGAAAAAGAGCTGATGAGATCATCCAATTTTCAAACAATGTATGTGCAGCTAAGAAGGGGGAGCATCAGGTAGAACAGGACAAAGAACAAACCAAAGCCAACAGAAGTTCCTTACTCGTACTCGGAGAAGTCTCGTCCTTGGCCACACTCCTGCCCCAGCCTGGAAACATGGTGGGATACACAATCTCCTCAGAAGAGTCTTCATCATCTGAATCACTGCCACTGGAGGTCACACCTGCTGTGATGATGTTAAATCTGCCATGAAGCCCTAACCCACAAGGCCTTCTGCTGGTGGCACTTCAGCTTTCCTGCCTCCCCTACTCGCAGCCTTACAATCACAGAGGAGAATTTACAGCCCCGTGCTTCCCAGGGGCCATAGCTGCTCCTGGCCTTTTCACTCACAAGGGGTTCTCCCCTCTGCCATGGCCCAGCTGAAGCTGCTCCTCTCGAGCTCTCACATACATTTTGGGAACCTTTCCATGTTCACAGCACAGAGCAGGTAGAGCAGAATACTGGCTTGAAAACCTTTCCTTCCTCTCCCCCACAAGGCCTTCTCATTGAAACACTCTGCTCCTGAACTGCTTCCAAACGGGAAGAAAGACAGACCCAGGTACATGCTTTACATAATGGCATGCTCCCGTACTCATCCCTTTCAGACAGGCAGAATGCCTCCATGGCACAGGGACAGTGTGCACAACTGCTCTATTGCTATCAACTCTACAGTCTGTCACAGGGAGCCCGGGACTTTGCTTTTCCTACTTCAAGCACAGTGCAATGAACAGCAGTGAGAAATGTCACCCATTCATCCCTCCTTCCACTTAGAGTTTGTGCACCTTGCTGCTCTGCTCTCTGGTAATTCACCCCCTACTCCAAGCAGCCTCTGAGCATGGCATTCTTTACCCCTGGTTGCTGGCGTGGGCTCTTGCGTCTTCTCTCCAGGATTCGACCACCACCAGTTGTTCGAGAACGGATTCCACCAAGCTTGGGTGGTAGTTTTCTCCAAGCTGTCATGATGAGGCCCTGGAGCTGTTAGGACATGGCTCAATTTACCACGATCTTGTGGTTATTTCTTGAGAAGCAACTTTTCCTCCAGCAAAGTCCAGTCCACCAGCAGCAGCACCTTGAGCACGCTCATGCCCACAGACGCATGTGAGAGCAGGGAGAATGTATGAACCCACGGTGTCATTACATTCCTCCAATGCCTAGCCAGATGCAAGCACTTTGGGCAGTCCCAGGAAAGAACATGCTCCCTTGAGAGCAGCCATCAAAAAGCCCTGTGGGGCTTTTCACCACTCCACGTTCCATAAGGTTAAGGAGTTCTTCACAGGCTCTGACAGCAGGAGAGAGCAAATAGTCTTTGAAATAGAGCCCAGAATGAGGAACATCCACCAAGATAACAAAAAATCACATACATAAGATGAAAGAAGTATCCATGATAGGCAAAAGAGATACCCAGAGATAAGCACACCCAGAGAAGCAAACTTCTACTGACAAGCCGATGAAGCCAATCCTGCCAAGGACCCGAGCTCAGAACTGAGGCCATTCCTCTCAAAAGACACATGCACTACCCTTGACCTGATGCTGGCAGCTAAATGCACACCAGAAACACCTTTCAGAGTAGGCGCCAGTACAGCATGGAGAGATAGGAGCAGCTTTACTTGTATCCTGTTACCAATGCACAGCCGATTCTCACAACAAAATATATCAAATAGCAGGATACCTAGATTTATGCCTGGCATTAATGGATGGAAAGAGATTTCTGCTTAGAAAAACTACAGGAATCTACAGGTTTTTACATCCACCATGCTACGCAAGCCAACTAATTGTTGGCAGACTAAGAGAAATAATTGTGCCACTTCTAGGAGGCTGGAAATTCCCTCCAAATGAAATCAGTCCTTGACTCCCAAGAAGTCACAAGGAAAATCCACAAGTCAAATGAGAAGGACAATAACAGTTCAAGAATCAATAGAAGAAAGTGCTTTTAGCTATATGGAGCCCAAACATTCTAAATTTGTCTTTTTTGTGACATGGGTGATGGATTTGAAAAAGAGCTGATGAGATCATCCAATTTTCAAACAATGTATGTGCAGCTAAGAAGGGGGAGCATCAGGTAGAACAGGACAAAGAACAAACCAACCAAAGCCAACAGAAGTTCCTTACTCGTACTCGGAGAAGTCTCGTCCTTGGCCACACTCCTGCCCCAGCCTGGAAACATGGTGGGATACACAATCTCCTCAGAAGAGTCTTCATCATCTGAATCACTGCCACTGGAGGTCACACCTGCTGTGATGATGTTAAATCTGCCATGAAGCCCTAACCCACAAGGCCTTCTGCTGGTGGCACTTCAGCTTTCCTGCCTCCCCTACTCGCAGCCTTACAATCACAGAGGAGAATTTACAGCCCCGTGCTTCCCAGGGGCCATAGCTGCTCCTGGCCTTTTCACTCACAAGGGGTTCTCCCCTCTGCCATGGCCCAGCTGAAGCTGCTCCTCTCAAGCTCTCACATACATTTTGGGAACCTTTCCATGTTCACAGCACAGAGCAGGTAGAGCAGAATACTGGCTTGAAAACCTTTCCTTCCTCTCCCCCACAAGGCCTTCTCATTGAAACACTCTGCTCCTGAACTGCTTCCAAACGGGAAGAAAGACAGACCCAGGTACATGCTTTACATAATGGCATGCTCCCGTACTCATCCCTTTCAGACAGGCAGAATGCCTCCATGGCACAGGGACAGTGTGCACAACTGCTCTATTGCTACCAACTCTACAGTCTGTCACAGGGAGCCCGGGACTTTGCTTTTCCTACTTCAAGCACAGTGCAATGAACAGCAGTGAGAAATGTCACCCATTCATCCCTCCTTCCACTTAGAGTTTGTGCACCTTGCTGCTCTGCTCTCTGGTAATTCACCCCCTACTCCAAGCAGCCTCTGAGCATGGCATTCTTTACCCCTGGTTGCTGGCGTGGGCTCTTGCGTCTTCTCTCCAGGATTCGACCACCACCAGTTGTTCGAGAACGGATTCCACCAAGCTTGGGTGGTAGTTTTCTCCAAGCTGTCATGATGAGGCCCTGGAGCTGTTAGGACATGGCTCAATTTACCACGATCTTGTGGTTATTTCTTGAGAAGCAACTTTTCCTCCAGCAAAGTCCAGTCCACCAGCAGCAGCACCTTGAGCACGCTCATGCCCACAGACGCATGTGAGAGCAGGGAGAATGTATGAACCCATGGTGTCATTACATTCCTCCAATGCCTAGCCAGATGCAAGCACTTTGGGCAGTCCCAGGAAAGAACATGCTCCCTTGAGAGCAGCCACCAAAAAGCCCTGTGGGGCTTTTCACCACTCCACATTCCATAAGGTTAAGGAGTTCTTCACAGGCTCTGACAGCAGGAGAGAGCAAATAGTCTTTGAAATAGAGCCCAGAATGAGGAACATCCACCAAGATGACAAAAAAATCAAAAGATGTAAGTATCTACAAAGCCAATGCTGCCAAGAACCTGAGCTGAGGATATTCAAAAGGCTCATGCATTCCCCTTGTCCTGATGCTGGCAGCTAATTTTACACCAGAACCACTTTCCAGGCAGGCATTAGTATATCACAGGGAGAGAGGTGCAGCTTTACTCCTATCAAATTAGCAATCCACAACATTTCCTCAGAACACAGCATATCAAATATTAAGTTCTACAGGTTTGTGATGGATATTTCTGAATGAAAAAATGTTTCTGCTTTGAATAATTACAGGAATCTACAGCCTTTTCTTCCACCCTGCATCCATATGGGTATTTGTATGCAAATAGATATAAAGGTGTCTATCATATATGGATGAAAAAAAATCTGTCAGAGTTACTGTTCCTGTAGGTAGCTCATTAATCAGTAAGAGTTCTACATCTGATTCACGGCACACCTAGAGGTGAATCATAATTTGTTAATAACAAAGAGTAAAACGTGTCTGGGCAAGGAGAGAAAGTCAATGGTAAAGTGCTGATGTTGTATTAATCTGGCCCATTAACTTGATGGAGCACACCACCTGTGATGTCCAAATCCCGAGAAAGAATGAATGTGTATCATCTGAAGAACAAGAAGCTTTGCAAATTGCTCATTTCAAACCATAGCACAGAATTCTTTAAATTAAGCTATATATCTTTTTAAAAAACTTTACATTTACAAACGAATTGTAGTACAGTGGAGAGCCACCAATTTTGTTTCTCACTTTAGCATACTACAGAATTAGATACATAGATAGATTTTCAGCCATCTATCTGAAGATATACAACAAATACTTTACTTATTTCTTAATTTTCTACTTCCCTGTCTGTGGGATTTTTCTCTGGGAAATTAAATTGTGACCAGGATATTCCACTGAGCCTGCACTGCTATACAAACTAAGTAACAGATATTGGGACATGGCTTTATTCCTTCTTTTTAGGACTGCTCTCCATGTCATTTTTTCCTGTGCTACTGAATATTTGATGACTTCTCAGAGAGATGCACAGCTTATACTTTATGTCTTTCTAAAAGGACTGCTAGGTTACTGATTCATTTATAATGCAGTAAAATTAAACTAAATGAGTTAAAACACTTCTGTGTTAAAGTGATGTTGCTGGGTAACAGCCAAAGCTATCAGAAAAGCCCAGGAGCATTACTTTCATAAGATTTTTTTTTTTTTCCTCTAGAGAACCAGTTTATCATTCCTACCCCTGTAAACAAACATGCCAATGCTATCACTTCTGTGATACACATTTATCATTATTGATGCATTTTATCACATTGCTGTATAGCTTCTTTGATCTTTTCAGATGTTAAATATCTCCAGTTTTCCCTCTGTAAAACAATCTTGCCCATGAGAGAGAGCTGCTAGCAAGAGGAAGGGACATACATATTTAGGACCAATACATTTGATAATCAAGTATTAAAATGAAAACAGCTTTCCTGTACAGAAACAATGCACAGGTTTTTTCAGTGGGTACAGAAACACCAGCACAAGAAAAGATTAAGTCACAAGTGCACACAAAAGCAAACATATAGGAAGGAAAAATCACCACAAGAGCCAACCAAACTCCCCACTATTACAGGTGGGATTTTCTGAAACCTCCACCCCTTACAGGCAACATTTTGTAACAAAAGCTTTCACTGGAAACAAGCAACAAAAATTCTCTACTTTTTTTCAAGGTTCGGGGTAAAATCAACCTAATATTTCTTTTTCTATCTACATACTTCTTAGGCGTTACTAATCTTCACATCTTCTGAGAAAAGATGTTTGGGTTTAATAATTTATGTCTTTTAGCAAAGCTTTTGCTAACTGTAATGCATACAATCATTCTTCCCCTAAATACAGTGATGAGGGCACCGTTTCTCCAAGTCACTTAAACCATTTGACCAACTATCAGCAACCAACAGACAATCAAGCAACATGGATTCCCCCGATGGAGAAAAAAAAGAGCCAGTGGGAAGGAACTTTCCCTTCTATCAGTTGGATCTTTACTACAACAAGCCTCTGTAGATTTCCTCTGTATAATTAAAATGTTCTCCCTTTAGGTTCACTATATTTTCTGAGACAAAGATCTTTATCACTCTAACCATAAGAACTAGTGTGAACATATGTATGTTATTTCCACTTTAAAATGTGGAAGAGGACTTCAAAAGCTTTTTATTTATTGTAGATGCTGTGCACTACATATTTGATAAAAACATCATAAGCAGTTTTTCCAACTCAGTAAAGCTATTTAAGGACAAAGAAGAGAAGATGGCTATTGTTCTTTTGGGTCCTCAAAGACTGTGGAGTAACCAGAGACCCCAATTCTTATGAATATTGCCAACAGCAAGGGTGAAATTAGTTTTTGCAGTGCACAAATGGCTTGGTAGTTGCAACTACCATATAAAGCACTGCCTTGGTCAGCAAGGCCATGGTTTTTGACATGGAATGTACATACATTCACAACTACAAATATATTAGAATAACATCACGAATCTACAAAAAAATCCTTTTCTACCTCAGAAATAAATTGACTTCAAGCAATAATAGGTTGTACTAATTTGTGATTCCTCATAAAGTGACAAACCAGCTGTGGGAAACCCAAAACAGCAGTCTTTCCGAGCTCAGGTACAAGCATTGCAGCAAACATACTGTAAATGATTTTGCTCCCCTTGTCTCAGAGAGTGAAGCTCATTTCCCACTTAACCAGTCTAGAAAGTAGTCTATTTCAATGTCTTTCCAATTTCTGAGGTGTTGTATACTTCATCACTTACCAGAATGCCCTTCTGGAAGAAGAAAGCAATTTTAATGTGATCTATGTGTAATGTTGTTATTATGAAACATAAATCTTACTGGTACTTGCAGGATACTGCCCATCATCTTCGTCATGGAAATCACCAGCTGTCGTCCCAAAAGAGGCGTCAGGTGATACAGATGGAAATTCATCATCTGTATGGTGATGGATAAATCATTACTATTTCATAAGCTCAGTTGCAATACAGTACTCATAAGTACTTCAACTATTCCACCCTGCAAGCTCCATTCCTTCATGTACTGGTCCAAGAGAGAAGAAACATGCAGATCCCACACAAGCTTATCTCACTGACACAGTAAGGATATCACCCAAACAGATCGTTTGAAGAGGAGAATGCATTACAGTGACAATGAACATTCTGGCATTGATCTGTTTATGTGCTACAAGATCTCGTTGTAGCTGTATGACATGAGCACAGGGAATCTAGAGCAGTGAGTGAAGTTATTCATGTTCCCCTCTGCTGAGATATATTCTGAGGTTTAGTCCAAAAATCTAGACTATGCATGCAAGCAGAGATGGTAACAGTTGTAACAGCAACCAACAGAAATACATTGCACACACCTTGGGGAATGTGGGGAATGTTTCTGATCCTAGTTCCTTAGCAAGATAGTCTTAGGATTTACCTTTAATGGTGCTAGCTACATGTCAAAACAAGCATAACATGCCGTGAGTACACCACCAGTGAAAAGTAATTTTATAATCCTAATGCTCTTGCTTTTTTTTTTTAATTAATTTCAGTATGTATTGAGGATAGTAATGCAAAATACTGGCATCCTTCACTGGTAATTTATTGGTGATTTGATAAAAAGCCTGTAGTCACACAGTAAGTTTTACTGTTCTTAGAGGATGACTTGTATCTGTACCCCTAACATTCAATGGGAGCAAGTCTTTCAAACCTCTGATAATTTCAGTCACACAAGCAACATAAAAGATTAAATAAAATAAGTAGACAAGAACATGGCACTTGTATTTGGCGGGGCCCTACAAAATTAGTGTCAGCCTACTGTCCTTACCATAGTCTCTTCCAGGAAATCCTTTTTCACTTCCTCCAGAAGAATGACCTGGGAACTGTGAGACTGGAGTAGGACTTCCATAATACGAGGGGCTGGACCTGCTGATGGAGGCATCCATGGCAGTCGTCTCATGAGTTGATCCACTACCTGCATTTTCATCATCCACCCCTGAGGTGGAGGACTCTCCACCGGTGTGACGTGTGCCGTCCGGGTTGAAGTGGGAGCCGTCCGCGTTGTTAATAACTGCGGAAACGGAATTAAACAGAATTCATGTCAAGGAGATACACAGGCATAATAAAGAATAGTGCCTATGGATTAATAACGGTTCGCCCATTTTTGCCCTCCTAGCTAACCTAGATAATATATCACTAAAATATGTCTAATGCATTTATGCTAATTTATATGGTTTTTGCATTTGTAGGGCCTGAATTGCATCACTTATTTTTATCAAACAGCTTGATTTTAACATTATGTTAAAATTATAAATTGGCATTTATAAAGTCAATCAGAATTTAGAGTTGGAAGAAATAATTTATTATGAGCCTTCTTTCAGCTTCCAGCAGCTTTTCTAACAAACAGCTCAAATCAGATGTATGAAGGTTGCAGTCTTAACCAAATTCCTTTATCTCAAAGGGATGTTAGCAGCTCTGAGGTCCCAAAAATGTCAAATACCTATACAAAAAATGTTTGGTATCCTGAAATAAACCAAACTCCATAGGCTTTAGGGGAAGACAAGTGACTAGTTGCTTTAACTTCTACTGAACATCTCTTAACTTCTTTTTCTTATGTTTGGCTTGGCTTTTTTAATATTACTGATTGTTTATGTAAAAATAAGATAACCAACTACTAAAAACTGAGCAAGTGCATGTCTTTCTAATCACTACAGTACCTGTTTCATCCTGGTTACTGAGTAAGGAAGTATCTATTTTTACAACTGGCTCACATGTTTTTTCCTCTGTTTCTGTGAAAGAAGGAAAATAGAAAGTATTAATTTAAAAAAAATGGATTAAAAAATCACATGTATGCCTAAATCAATTGTACATAATGACAAAACATCAGCTTCAGATGAGGAGGACTGGAAGCAAATTTCCAAACAAATGTTATTCACTGATGTACCACCTTCCCAGGTGGGGCACTTCAAGATTGTTCCATCAGCTAACAATGAGATTCTCCATTTCCATAACCATTCCAGAAAATGTCTGCAATCAATGCCAGTTAAAACAGCCTTATGACACAGTTTCAATGCAGTCAGACCCACTGTCATTGTGGCAGTGGCAACTCTAATCTTTTTTAGTTGGCAAGACTCCGTCCCTCTCGGGAGGGCTCAGCAGAAGCAGCAGCGTGTGCCCTGCTCTGGTGAGCACTGCTGGCTCCTGTGGGCTGAAGTGCCCCACTTGGGGCTAGTGTATGAGCTATCTGCTCATACTGTTGGTAGGGAATAATACTTGGGAGGAGTTATAAAGATCTGGAGGGGATGGACATCACCATTGTAGTCATCTGTGAGTGACAGACAATAGCAATTCACATGATACTACACCAATGCAGAGATCTTTAATTATATCACTACCAAGAACAAAATAAAAAAATATCACTGCATTCAAATCATCGATGAACTTTTCCTACAACTTTCTGTAAAAACTCTCTGCTTCCACTACAAATGTCACAATCTACTGAAATTCAAGATCCTTGAAGTTATTTTAGATTTTATTTTCAAACAGTGTTTTCAGCATCTGTCACAGACTATATACACTTTCCTAATAATTTGCTATAATATCTCCAACTATTAAAAAGTCTAAAACCTTAGATGAAAGCGGTCTGCTGCTGACACATGTTGCTGTCCAGCTGCCTCATGTCTAAAAGGAGATTTGCCTGAGCAAATACTGAATGAATCTGCAAACAGGAGAGCAGCAGCCGTGTCCATGTGCCTGGGATGGCCATCGCAGGCCTTGGAGCTGCTGCAGGTGGCAGCCACTCCCAAAACACAAAAAACTGCTCCTGGCTGTAAAGCTCATGTCTGCATGAAGAGAAGAGCTGAGTGCCAGGGCTGACAGCAGTTGTGTCTTTCAGATTCACTGCTGCACTGGTTCACTTCACTAAGCCATTATAATGAACTGTTCTGAAGCTGCAAACTTTGTCCCAAGGCCAGAAAAGTGATTTGGTTCCAAACACCCTGATAACAAAATGGTCATTGCTATGATGATTCACATGATAGATTCACTTCTAGAGGTTGACAAAATGTATTTCTTCTCAGCTGAAAACCAGGCTATGTTTATTATATAAACCCTCATCTCAGTACCTTAAATAGGAGATTACGTATGTTATTTTTAGTTAATCTGTTTCTAAAATGCATCATAAAATCATCTCCTTACCTGTTGCATTGTAACAGTATGCATCATACCGAGCAGTTGTATTTGCTGAAAGTTTGTAAATGCCAGTGTTATTTGCTGCACAAAGATGATAGGGATTGATCCGTGGGATAACAATATATCCCACCACGAAACCATACCTGTGAACAACAGAGGTAAATAAACCACACCTCAAACATTAAGAAGCTACAAAGAAGCCATTATTTTTTAAAGGTTCATGCATTTATTCATACTGTTTTGCTGCTTTTTTGTTCCTTTTTCATTTGAGTGTTCCTTTCTCACATGCAGCTACATCAGTCTCCCATCACTCAACATCATTTTGTGTTTAATTTCTAGACCTAAACACATTTAAATTAAATATGCATCTTTTTGGCTAGCTAGGGTGATCAGTTCCAGAGCAAGGGAGTGAAAGTGAGGGAGTGCACTTTTTGTTCAGTGTGAGTTTGTATTACCTGACACTAAATTCCCATTCTTTAGGGATTCACATTTTCATTGCTTTGACATAACACACCAAAACATTTCACATAGAAATGCTGAGGGCTCAATTTATGGTACTTGAGCAAGTTTAAAGAATGATTGCAATATACATCATTATCTGCAAAAACTGATGGCCTAGTAAAATATTCAAATACAAGAATCATTCATCCACAAATTCTTACTGTATCTTTCAGTTGAACAGTGTGATTATTGTGCACAGAGCTCACATAATTCAGTGAAGACTGTGATTACATAAGGTACAATACAGTGTTACTCTTTTGCAACCCTGTAACACCTGATTGATTCCAGTGTATTTAACTGGAGATGTGATAGAATGGTAACAAGAACTGGAGTTTGGTTTGGGTTTTGCTTTACTTCTTGAGAGGAATGATTTATCAGGGAGGAGCAAATGTCACAGCTTTGCAATTTTTTATCTAGGAACATCATTTGAGTTTCATGTCTAATGTGCAGATACCTGCAATTCTGAAACTCTTGTAGGTGGAATTATAAATTGCTTTACTCACACTCCCAACTAAGCTTACAGTGCTGACACTTTACAAACCAATACTGACCTACTTGTGTTATGCTCTGTTGATTCATCTCATTCACGCACATTTGGATGGTTATATACAGCATATTTTCCCTCTCCTACTCACATTTAATCAGAGCTAAAGCTTACTGACAAGTATTATTTCTAGCACAGGATCAACAAATGAAAGTAATAGGGTGGGAGGGTTGGCCAGAAGGAAGGGAGGAAGAAATCCTATCTACATGGCTTGCATGTCCAAATCTGTCCTCTGGTAAATTGTGAATTAGGGAATTGTAACATTAATTAAAAATTACAGCTTCCCCCGGGAAAAAAAAAAATCCTTCTTCTTCTTTCAATTGCCTTCATATTTTAGCTTTAGAAAATACTTGTCATAGTTTAGAATACTCCTAATGGCTTGCATAGAAATCTCTACCCCTACGCATTATTTAGGATTTGATCTCTAAATATGGTGTAGTGCTGGGCAATTCAGAATGCTGTGTATATTCATGTGCTAATGTCTGAAAAGATCATGCCTACTGCATTATGAGGGACTTCCCCTCAGAGTAAAGAACTGTTTCTAGTCTTTACATGGTACAATTTTAAATTACATTTCCACTTCTAATGGAAGAATCCTCTAAGAATTTTCTGTTCACATATTCCACCACCACAATACTTGTGAAATGAACATGCCAGAACAGGAAATAGTTGCAAGCAGCATTGATGTCAGGACTATTTCTCATGGTACCAGAGTGAAAGTCTTAAAATTTTGGAGACATGTCCCCTGAATTTTTCTGTGCCAGTTAGAAGATAAATTCCATTTCTACATGTTTGCTGTTTAAGTTAGACTGCAATAAAGATGAAAATTTGCTGACATTTATTTAAACTCCATAATGGTGCGCCACCATGATGCTCCTGGGCTGCAGTGATCATGCAGTGGTGGAGGTTGAAGTCCTGAGAGAAATGGGCAAGGAGAGGAGTGAAGTCAAACCCCTGAATTTTAGGGAAGTAAACTTCCAGCACTTCAAGGAGGTAGTCAATAGGCCATCCTGGGAAACTGCCCTCAGGGACAAGAACAGAGATGGTCTTCAAGGATTCCTTCCACAGAGTGCAAGAGCTCTTGATACCAGTGTAAGAAATCAGGAAACCAAGCCAAGAGACCAGCACAGCTGTTTGGGGACTAAGGCACAGGAAGGAAATGCACAGGCAGTGGAAGCAGTGCACCAACACCAGCTGGGGTATAAACACACTGGGAGTATCCTGCCCAGAAAAACCTGGGGGTACTGCTGGATGAGAGGCTGGACACGAGGCAGCAGTGCCTGCTTGCAGCCCAGAGAGCCAAACTCATCCTGGGCTGTGTCCCAAGCAGCCTGGGCAGCAGGTCAAGGGGGGAGATTCCCCCTCTCTGCTCTGAGACCCCACCTGAAGTGCTGTGTCCAGCTCTGGGGTCCCTATCACAAGAAGGACATGGACCTTTTGGAGTTCAGGGGAGGCTCATGAAGTTGATAAAGAACCTCTGCTATGAGGAAACACTAAGATTGCGATTGTTCAGCCTCACATATTTTTATTCACCTAATTTTCTTGAATTAAAAGTTTTCTGTAATTTCTAGTCTCTTGGTCTAGTTATTTTTTGAGAAACTGGGGAGTCTGTATCATCCACATTTGTTGCCCTATACATCATTAATTACAGCAGGTAATTAGGTTACTTGACAATGTGGTTTCGAGATTTTTAATAATTACTGTAGCTGTCATGTGAAACATCTCCATTCACAGATTACAGAAATGCACTAGTCCTGTGGCCATTTTTTCACTGGGATGTCAAGAGTTGACCCCTCACAGTACCACCTGCTGCTTTTTACTGTTCCTTGACAAGACTGAGTTCCATTCACTGCATTCACCATCCTCAGCCTTTGACCTCAAATTAGGTCCTTACTTTCCACATACTTATCTTACCAATTGTTCAGTGACACACTAGGATATGAACATCTTCCTAATTAGCTGATTATACTGTCAGTCTTTTGTTACCTTTATATTTTATCTGTGTGAGGTTGTGATTTAAAAAAATAAATGGCAAGAACATATATGCATCAAGGACTTACTAATTACTGGACTCAGAGCAAGCATACACATGCACAAAGAAGTTTTTTCATTATAGAATATAACTTATTTAGCTAATCATAGCATCTACAGTAAGTCAAATGTAATTACTACACTAGTGGTGTCATGATATACTATGTTTTCAAGTTTCTTTACCTGCAAGTTTCAAATCCAAGCTCATGAGCTTTCTTCAGCTGCTCTAGTGTTGCCAAGGTACTGTTGAGAGCTCTGCAGAGTTCAACTGCTTCAGATCGTGTGAGACTGTAGCGACCATTTTTTTCAACATGAAAAACTCCTCCATATCTGCAACTTACATTGAATTCTGTTATCAAAAGAAAAGAAAAAAGATGTTAAAAATGTATACCTAATGCTTCACTGAAACCTGGAAAATAGTTTTTTCAAGTATAATGCTTTCAAAGCAAACCCACAACAAGTAACAGCTACCAATTCATTCAAAAAAGCACTGCCACTTTCAATCACCTTTTTCATACTTTCCCTCTTTGGGCTGAGGCATGAGCCAAATCTTCAGCCTTCCCAAAAACAGCAATACAACGTGTTTTTGTAGGGTATCTAGGGCAATTAATGTGCCATTGACACTAATGCGCAGAAGAAAGGGTTAATAATAATATCAATACAAATAAGAACAATCATGTGCGTAGAGAGAAATGGGGAAACAACAGGACACTTCAAAGCAATGTGAATTAATTTTGCTTCTGCCCCACCTTTCCCTCAAGAGAAAAAAAGCAGTGGCAACTCCAGACTAGAATGACAACTGCAAAGCACACTTCATAGGAGTAGCTATTATTTCCAGTGCAAAGAGGAGCATGACTCATTTTTATCTTAATTTTAATGGAAGTTCCATGTGCAAGAAAGGGAAAAATAGACCAGTCTTCTCCAATATTAAAAGGGTGTATCCTTACTGTCTATTTGAAAAAAAAGATGATATATAAAAACTGTTTTTCTAAAAGACACGAGATGTAATTCATGCACATTTGCATTGACACATTATAAATAATGAGCAACTTTCCTAATGTGATTTTTGCTTGACAGTTTATTTTGTTCTACAGCATGAATGTGAAAGCAAATTACAATATTCAAGGCATGCACTCTTTCTTTAATTACTTTTGTCCATTCATAAATTGATGTTAATCTGTGTACAGGGTATCTACTCAGTGTAAACCTCAAGGAACTTTCCATAGCTCACAGGAAACACTCAAGGAGATAAAATGCAGGAGATAAGATGCAGGCTGGGTGATGCATGAGAGCACAACCACTATTCACAGCATAGGTAGGAGTCCAATAGTATTGATGCTTGCTTGTCCAAAGAAGCTCAAAAGCTGTGCATCCAATCTTGAATGCTTGCACCATAAGCAACAGAATTAATCATTATTGTTACTTGGATAGCCTTCCCACAAAATGAACAGAAAAAAACTCTCTTTTCCAACAATTCCACCTTCCCCAGTATATTGGCTGACAAAAAAAAATTAATTTAGACAAAATCAATTAGTATTTCAGAGCTATTTAACAGTCTTGCTAATTAAAATTCTTTGTATTTTTAATATTTTGTTGTCACATGTCATTAAAAAACATATGGCCCTTCTGCCAGTCCTTGACTGCTAGGATGGAGCTGCTCTCACATCTGCCATGCCAGTGACTTCTACTTTGGCTCCAAATATTTCATATTCAAAGCCTGATAGTGTCTTGGAAGTTGTCCAGGCAGTAGCTGTATTAAGCAGCTATTAAATGACCTAGACAAAAAAAAGGTTTCTCTTTAGTTTTCCCTTCTTGATTCTCTCTTCCTAAAACACACTCTGTGAGGCCCAAGACTTAATGTTAAATATGAGGATAAGATCACAAAGTTGTACTTGATTACTTTAACGTAACAAGCTCCGTGATTCTGGAGATAAATTTTCTTGGAGCATCAACATCTTTTCTGATAATTTTAGGCTAATTTCTAAAAAGCTTTCACTGTGAAAGCAGATACCACATACACTTGCTTTGGGTTCCATTTGATTGCAGTTAATCCTAGATTCACTGAATAATAAAGTGAAGTTTGCTTTTGTTTAGAGAGAGTTGATTTAGCTATCATCAAACCTCAGCCCATTCCTGGTTTTAAACACAACAATTTATGCCCTATTACTACTCTGAGATTCACTCATAGTGAGAATTCCACTTAGAGAGTCAATTACTTAAGAGTTCTGCTGCTCAAAAAAGTAGGCTTACTCACACAGATAGGCTTAATGGAACTACGTGTGGGCTGCATGCCTACACATGTGTTTATTTTCCATGGAAATGCTCAGCCTGAGTCGACCCTGCACCCCAGGACTGGGCTGCTGGGAGGTACCAGGCTGACTGCACGTGTGCTGCCCAGCTGCAGGAAAAAGCCCAGCCAAGCTCCCAGGAAGCCTTGCCTGTGCAGCGTGAGAGATCACGTGGGTGTCCAGGAAACCCCAGGCAAAAATGTGGCAATCCAGTTCTCAAAACTGGGTTTGAGGCCATCCAATTCATTGGCACTGTGTCCTAAAGTAATGCTGAGACAGCATCTTTGTCTTCACTTTGATGATATCTTCTACGCCTACTATTCCAAAAGTACCACTGCTGTAGCAGAGACACTCTGTTCATGAAGAGCTGAGTATGGAAAAAGGACCAAAGCAAAACTTGCTTTGGTACCCAAAACTCACACAGAATTTCACAGTCTAAGCAAATTGTGTAAATTCAGCATCTACTCTTTGAAGGCAGTAATTACCACATTTTAAAAATGAGCTATCTGGGAACACAGCATTTTTACTGCATAGTCTCAGATTTTAACGTTCACACAATGGGGAGGGACCCTTAACTGAATTAACAAAAAAAATTCTAATCACACCAATAAATACCATATCAAAAACAAATGATGGGATCTAAACTAAATTAAAACCTTAATTTTTTTTCCCACGCTGAGGCTTACAGAGTAATTTCAAATTAAGGAAGAAACATGACTGTAAATTTAAATCAAAACACTTATTTCACCTTTACCCATAGGGCAAGAAGGCCAAATCCATTAATTTTATATTGATGTTACTTAGCTGGCTGTAACACACTTATGCAAAAGATGGATTTTTATTGTGTTCCAAGTGCCAAGGCAATGTAAAACTCATTCTGCGTAACCAACTATTGCTGATCCTTTTAACATTTTTGAATCTTCAAAGGGGCTGACTCAGAGTGGACTCACAGTGAAATCACCAACAGCACGCTAACTTTCCCTCCTTCCTCCTCCTAGAGCTGTCTGGCTTTGGGGACTGACAGGACACAATCCTTCCTTTTTTCCTTCATTCACATGATTTGCTACAGCTGTTTAATAATAGCCCTTGAAGAAGACAAACAGTATGAAAAACATTTGAATTGTCATAATCATCAATCTTGCCCAGACCATAAGATTGGGTGACACAACCCAAAGCCATGAAGTGCTTCTGTCTGTGCTGAGCTTTATGAGCATGGAAAGCATAAACTTCCACATTTCTCCCCATCCTTGCTGCGATTTCTGGTGCCCTCTCTCAAGCAGCTGCATGCAAACCTTTCTCTGCTATCCTCATTCACACACCTAAACCAGGTTCAATCAATACTTGTCAGCCAAAATCACTAACTTTGGTTCCCCAGACAATTTGCTAGCTAGAGCCCGCTGGTGGAGTGGAATCGCCTCACACAGACTAAAGAGCATTGTCCCGTCAGAGAAGTGTGAGTTACACCCTGATAATTAATAGGAGAGGCTTGTTAGAAACTGTCACTGTAAGAAACCAGGTGCAATTTCCACTTCCACCCTGATTCTGCAACGTTTATGTATAATGAGTAACACTGACTCACGCTAACTCTTCCCACTGGAATTAATTTTCCATGAAGATTTTTGGTATACTGTATGGATGCCTTATGCACTACTCCCCAGTTTTCATTGTTTTCTTGACACCACCTGGGGGTTTCATTCTCAAACTGTCTTTTATTGGAGGGAAAGAAAAAAAAAAAGCAGCAGATCTTTTAGCAGCTGCAGAGATACATCAAAGCAAGGCAAGTGGAAGATGTGCAAACACCCTGCCCCGCTGGAGCGAAAGCAGTGTAAGACTTGTACGTGCTAACAGACTTCTTGGTAAAACCGCACGCTGAACTGCATGGCAACCAGGAAATGTTAGGGGGATGTTTTGGTGGGGATTTTCCTTTTCAGTTTGTGGTTCAAGATGACTGATAGCTCACCAGGATGTGCTAAACTGGGGCTGACAACAGGGACAGAACTAGAGGTTTGACAGTGCATATAGTTTTCATTCTCTTTGTTTTAATAGATAGAGGATTTACATTTACTGTAAGAACTATGTTCTATATTTATTAAACTGATTTCTAGCTCTAGGCAGATGTACATGTGTAATTGTTTCCTCATAATCACAGATTATTGAATTTTGTACTGACACTTCTGAACAGGAACCACCACCAGCTTAGCACTGATACCTGCATTATGAATATTATCACCTGCTTTAAATGCATGCTAGCAATGAAGCAGCAAAAAGTAATGTACTGGAAACAGATTAAAATATATTTAAAAGAAAACCCTAGTCATTACTATTCCTCTTTAGGCAAATCTATGAATTGGGCCACATGAGTCCTAAAATCTGGACAATTCAGATCTTGTCTCTCAGTTCAGACCTCTCTCTAGTTATGCTTGATTTTCCAATTGTTTCTCAAGAAAACTACTTCATGGCTAAATAAGAATGCATATTTTATTTCTGACTCGAGGAAATGGCCTCTGAATACAAAATTTCATATGGGATGAATTCATAAAGCATTTCAGGATCCAAAACATTTTGTCAATGTATATATTACGTAAGTCTGATTACTGCCATTTTGACATCTGTGAGAACTTAAAATGTACAAAAAATATTATTCAGTGATTCCTTAATATACTACAACACACATGGTCCTACAAGACACACAATGCTTTCCTGGAAAGCATTATTTGCTGAGTATTCTACCTTTTCTTCAGTCTATTAGTAAAAAAGTTCACTCAAGCAACTTGCAGCCCAGGCAACTGTAACAGGATACAGAAGCTTTTACCTTTATGTCAGAAGTTGGACTGAAGCCCAAGGCAGTGATGAAAACCACTGGATAGCTGTTTGCTAGGTTATGTAAAATGATTCATTAATCCCAGCCACAGTCACTAATAGACACGTGTCAACATCATTAAAACACACCTATACTTGAATCCCTCGGGGCTTGATGAGGAAAGGAAAACTGTGCTGGGAAAATAGGACTCAAAACTGGGATGACTACACACTGATCAAAATTCAGAAGTCAAATTTGCAAGATCCATGTGAATGAAGCCAGTAGTCCTTTACCATCCCAACACAAAAGCGCCAAGGATCAAGCCACACACATCATCATTAAGTGTGGCTGGTTTTGTGTTCCTCCAGTTATGATATTCTGGTTCTGCCAACCAATATTCTCCAAAGAAAGCAGAGAAACAAATCTAGAAATAGACCACCTGCACCATAAGCCAGGCTTCTCCAAATAGTGACAGCAAAAGTCTTTACAGATTCTTGGGAGTTATTCGATGAAATACTTTCCTTGGAGTATTGCCAAGCTGTGAAACCTACAATGATTTATAGGAAATACATTTCTAGATTTAGTGGCAATAAACCTTATTTTTAGTTTTCAAATTATCCCTTGTGGATACTTAAATAAAGCAAAATAAGGAATTTGTTTTCCAGTATGAAATTACCCTTAATTCTGAAATTAAAATAATTCATTTGCACAAAATAAAATAAAATCACTTAAGAAAGTTAGATTTAAATGTTTACATGGCTGCAATACATGTAGATGGTTTAAGGAACCCAGACAAAAGTTTTCCTCAGGGATCTTTTAAAATGTCATATTTTAATTTCAGTTTGGCACAGAAAAATGTTCTAAGCCTTGAAAATTGCAATGGGAGAGAAAAATGCCACATAATTATATCCATAATAGATATGTGATATTCAGGGAGGGAAAAATTCTCTGCACACCTGGCTTTTTAAAGACAGCAATGTCCAGGAAAACAGTTTAAAAGGGATTTACCTGCATGTTTGCAAGGTGTTCCTGCTATAAATAGAGACAACGTATTCTTAGTAGCTGGGTGTGGTGACGAGAAAGTGAAGATGACTCTCCATAGATCCAAAGGTGTAAAGTCAGAACTTTCTTTGAAGTTGTGCCTAAGCTGTTCCTACTACCCAGTTATATTTGGGTACCTAGTAATTCAGTCTAAAAAAGCAAATAAGAGTGTAGCTTTCTCACTTTCCTGTGTGCTGCTAACTGCATGAAAAGTCATGAGACAGCCATGCTAACCTTGAGGTCCAAGTGGGCTGACGTGGAACTCTGCAGTGAAAAAGAAATGTGGCTGGATGTATGCACAGGGGCCAGAGTGGGATACAGTGCTGTGGGAGGTTCTCCTTTCTCCAACAAAAATTAGCAAGTATTCCTTGCATTTCTGGAAGTGCACACCAGAAATGGGATGCGAGACAAAGCTCAAGCTGCTGGCTTTCTTCTAAATTGTTGCTCCTAATGAATCTGCCTACGGATCATTGCAGTCACTGTCTCTGTATCTGTCTGCTGATGGACAAAAATCTCCAGTCTCTTGACTGACAGCTCTCGTGGCTACTGCTTTAAAACAATGGGCGTGGGGGTAGTGCTCTTAATAAATCAAGCCTTCACAGAGTCACTCAAAATGCAAGTAAGTACTTGAAATATGCTTCAGTCCTCAGCAGTTGCTGTAGGAAGAAAAGAATCTGCTAATGCATCTTCCAATCATGCTTTATCTGCGTGGCAACTGTTGCTCTGGTAAACATCCTGAGTGAGCCGATACTGTGTCATCACTTATGATAAACCTCCTTGCTGCTGACATTAATATTAGTCTTTTTGTAATAGTCTCACCCAATAGGGAGCTGAAAGTTTTCAGACTCCAGCAGGACATGGTACAGCTGCACAGCACCTCGGGGGAAAAATTGCAGGCAGTGATATCATAGTCTGCAATTAGTTATCTGATATGCCCCCCTCGAAATGATGAAAACATAATCAACATTGCCGATACCAGGAGAGCTCCAGGCTGTACAGTGAGTTGTCTAACCCCAAAGGATGAGTAACAAGGGCTGTGAGGAGAATCAGTTGGGATCAGTTCCATGCAACCCAGGCGAAGAAACACACGAAACAAAGCTGGAGAATAATAGCTGGAGTCTGATTTTCACTGTTAGACCGATTTAGTTATTTGGGATAAAAGCAGTTGACACACACACACAGACTCAGCAGACAGATCCCCAGCCTGGAGCCCAAAGGACCTTACTCCTATTCACTGCTGTGTCACTTGTCCAATCAAAGAAAGGAACCTCAGGAATCTTTTCAAAACCTCTGAAAGTCAGCCAGTTAAAACAAAGATAACATTACTCTGATAGACATACCAAAGAAAGGAAGGCTGCTCAGAATATGCCTCACAGTATAGGACATGATCTGTAGAAGTCAAAAGGAAAGTTCTTATGCAAGCTTCTGATGATGGAACAGAATATTTTCACATCCACTACCCTCCTTGTTTTTCCCCTAATACAAGAATGACAGGGATCCCATAGTCTGTAACCAGATTGCCTACGCCAGCAGGCAACTTCTCCTGGAATTTTTGGTGGCAAAATATTTCCATTTTCTGGATTCTTTGTGGGTCTACCCACACTTTTACTAGGGTTTCAAGAATCTTGAGATTTATACTGAAAATGCTGACTAGCAAGTAACTTTCCTAAGATGTATGCAGGTTATTCATACACTAAGCTACATGAGCAGTTGAATTTCTTTAATTATTCTTATCGTCTTAGTTATGAATCTTTTTGAACTGGTTTCATAAAAAGGCACATTTAGTAACTAGAGTTTGCAATAAGCGTTAAGATGTACACAATGCTGTTGCTATCACAAATATGGTGGGAATAGTGATATTTTTCCTATTTAAAAAAAAAGTTTATTTAAATTTAACAATTCATGACAGGCAGTGAACATTCTCTTGCTTGAGGGAAGACTGGGAAAGAAGCACTGGCTGTGTGGCCTTGATATTCTGTGATTTCAAGTACTACATTAAATCCTACATATATTTAGGCAGTGGAGATACGTAAAGGCAATACACTATTGTATGCATGGAATCATCCTCAAACAGTGAAGCATCATTGTTTCCCAAAAGACAGTTACTAATTAATAAAGCACCACAATATTTTTCCTCCCACCAAGGACATTACTTGAAGCAAAACTCATCAAGTAGTTTATCAAGAGCACTAGACAAAGCATCCATCCAGGACATAAGAGTACAGGCTGGGAGAAAAACTCATTGAGAGCAGAAGAACTTGGGATTTGTCATGGATGAAAAGCTGGACATGAGCCACCTGTGTGTGCTCCCAGCCCAAAAAGCCAACAGCATCCTGAGCTGCATCCAAGGGAACGTGGCCAGCAGGGCAAAGAAGTGATTCTTTCCCTCTACTCTGCCCTCGTCAGACCCCACCTGGAGTGCTGCATCCAGCTCTGGAGTCCCCAACATAAGGACATGGACCTTTCAGAGCAAGTCCTGATGAGGGTCACGAAAATGACTGGAAGGCTGGAGCACATCTCCTTCAAAGAGAGGCTGAGAGAGCTGGGATTCTTCAACCTAGAGAAGAGAAGGCACTGAGGAGGCTTTACAGCCTTGCAGTACTTAAAGGGTTTTTTTAAAAGAGGGAGAGTTTTTGCATAGGCAGATGGTGATACAACAAGGCGGAACAGTTTTAAACTAAAAGAGAAAAGATTCAGATTTGATGTTAGGAACAAGTTCCTTACTGTAAGGATGGGAGGCACTGGAACAGGTTTCCCAGAGAAGCTCCACCTCTGGGAGCATTCAAGACCAGGTTAGATGGAGCCCTGAGCAACCTCATTTAGAGGGTGGCATCTCTGCCCATGGCAGGGGTTGGAACGAGGTAATCTTTGATGTCCCTTCCAACCCAAGCCATACTGTGATTCTGTGATGTCTTAGGAACAGCAGAAGTAGCTGATGCAGTGAGAAACCACTTTTCCAGGTGATTTGCTAGCAATCACCGTGCATAGATCCTCTTGTCTTCCTTGAACAGCCCAAAAACATGTCTTAGACACACCTTGCTATAACAAACTGCTGAATGACCTGACTCATAAAACCACTTTCTCTGGAAGGGTGGGAGACATCGGGCTATTTCCCAATATAGAAATCAATGCAAGATACCAAAACCAGTAAGTTAAAAAGTAAAAGATATATTTCAATTAGTCATGTTGCCATGACTATCACTGTGGATATATTTGTATCACATCAGGGGTGGAAAAAAGGTGTCAATACATTGCCTTGCAATTGCTGTGAGTCAACAGTGAATGTGATTGTGACTGTGTTGATAAAATGGCATGACCTGACCACTATGAGTAATAAAGTCAGACAGAAGACTAATACTATTAAGAAATTCAGTGTAGGTCTACAAAAAAGGGGTTGTATTGATGCTTTGAGAGGCTACCTAGAGCAGAGGCTAGACAGTGTTAAAGGAATAAAGTAGGTATTTATTAAAAGGCCTTCAAAGGATACACCTTGGGCACTACAAGAGCCCATCCATGGCTACACCCAAGATAGACAATGGATCACGAGTTTTTGCACTTTTATAGGTTTCAGTCCATTTACATGTTGGAGTTAATTTTCCAATTACTGCTTCAGGTCATGAAGTTCCATCCTCCCAGATGCTCTCCTCAGTTTGCTGCTGTTTATGCTTTTGGGGCCTGAAGCTATAATGGTGTCCTTGGCTCTCCTTGGAAAAAGATTATTTTGTCTGACAAAACTGTCAGGAGAACTTGCTAACACTTCATATGAAGTTCAGAGTTATACAGTAATGCAGTACAGAATCTGCAAAACATGAAAACTAAAACTTAAAGCATCAGTATGGGTGTTTCAAAAATTAGGAAAACACTTACTCTTACTCATAAGGGGTATTTTCTCACACATACTGTTTGGCTGAAGGAAGGATTGCACAACCAGACTCAGTGATGGATTGCCAAACAGTAACTGAAGAGAGTTTCCTATTTTTACGGTAACAGTTTTCAGAGAATGCTCTTGTTCACTTCCTATCCAGTAGAATAATATTTGCACAAGAATGCTTTTCTTACAATTAATCATAATGCTTCTTTCATCTGAAATAGCCCTGTATGTGAAATGATACCTGCTTTCTGAAACTGAGGCAAGAGAGGCACTGATCTCATTGATGGGAGAAGGGTCTGGGGCTTTGGAGAAGATGTTCTATTTACAGCTACATTTCTGTCTCTCTGTTGGCCTGCCTGTGAGGTAGGGATAAAAACACTGACTTCCCATGGGCTACAAAAATCACAAATCAGTATTTTCTGCTGGCAGCATGTTTGTCAGTTCACTTCTTCCTCATTAGTTGGGAATATTATTTCTCTGTTAAATACTACTATACCTAGATTTCAAATTTGAAGTTCTAGGGTAATTTAAATACATTCAGCCTGACTCCAGCTCTGCTGAAGGTGTTGATGAAATCCACCAGATAAGGTAACTCCCTCTTGACCAAATGTTGTAATATTTATGTAAACTCCGTGCAATGGAAGGAAAAAAAAAAGAACAAAATTTCAACAGAGACACCATCTATTTCCAAAGCGATACGGAATACATCTCAGACATGTGCTGGTGTTGAAATGTTTGAATGTTTCAGGTACTGTAGGACATACTGAGGAGAGACCACTTGTTTTTGTTACTAATGTCTACCTTGAGCTTTGAAGACGCGGATGTGTATCAAGTAAACATTATCAATAAATACTTTTGTAGGTTATTAACGAATATAAACCTTGCTGGGCCCAAGACTTTCAGTGCTGTGGCTATGTTTTTAAGGGGCTTGTGATAACACAGAAGCAATTGAAGCAAATAACATTGTTTATATTTTATTTTGAAGGGTTGCCTAGTCAGGCATAGAGAGCTTTTTTTAGTTTTTCCTCCTTTTCTCAGCAAAAGAAGTTAATTAAAGAGTTTATTCATTTGCAAAAATTTTGGATAGAAATTCTACTGTTCTTTAAGGGCACTGTAGAAAGATCTTACCAGTCTTGCACTATTTTTATGCAATATATTATTTATGCTTCACCAATGTACAATAGGTCTGGTCCCCACTGGCATATATATAAGTAATAGGAGTTGTTACGAAATCTAAAAGAACAAGAAAAATTATCTCCAGCTCCAGAAAGAAACACAAAATACTTGTTATATGTACTACCTAAATTAAAATAAGCTCCCATCAAAGCATTATCAGAAAGCAAATTCAGATTTAGTCATTGGTCTTAACAATCTCCGACTCACAGAATATGTCTCCTCCTGGAAAACTGGAAAACTGGGCTTTTTCTAATCCACATAAACACACAGAGACAAATAACACTGTCTAGAGTATATGCCTAGAGATGCCCTTGAAAATCACCTGAAAAACTGTGCTGATCTTACTCTTCCGTGATGCTCCAAGATTGCCCCAGCTTCACTGTTTAAAAAAAAACAGATAATGCTGTGCTCTGTCCAGTGTGAGCACAAACAATATCACTACTGGATTATGTGTGAGACTAGACAGGTCAAGAGCATGTACTGTAATCTCTTCCTACCTAAAAAGCATCCAGGAAATTAGGCCATAAGAATAAAAGGAGAAAAAAAAGAAAAAAAAATAGTGAATAGAACTGATCTTGTAGAAATATCACGAGACACAAAACTCATCATAGACACTCTTAGAAGCGCTCTGTAATATTTTATACCACAACAGGGAGCAAATGGATCCAGGGTTTTTCTGAGGCAAGCCACAAATGCAGGAAAGAAGCTTTTCTCTAGGCAGTCACTATGGGAATATGTCTCACATGCTCAAAATGACTGGCAGTACTGCTTTTAATACAAGAACTGTCAAGGGGATAAATGCTTCTCTAAAACCTTAGCTGTGCCCACTCAGTGGTGAACTGGAACCACCAAGTATCTCTTCTCAGTAGGCTATAAAATGATTTGGTTACACTGTGGAAAAGAGGAGTTTAAAAGTTTAGAGCTCAATACCCAGTCTCAAGGAGGACATTTTTATTTTCTGTGCTAGGAGAGACTGTGCTCCTCACAAGACAAAGTTACTCCGACTAGTGCAATGGAAGAGTGGCATTTTAATACCACTGCACACTCCAGCCCTACAGCCTTTCCCAGAGCATCAAGTTTAAGTAGGAATACCTCCAAAATCTCAATAGGACAGTTGATATTTATCACTAGGAAGTATTGCTTCAAACAGGAGCAAAACTTGACTAAATTTAAGACACTATTCTTCAGCTAAGTATTAAATAAATTTTCAAGTTCTTGAACCTAAAGTGTTCATTCTGACAGCAGGGCAAAAGATGTAAGTCAGTTCTCACTTGGCAAACAGCTTCAAACATCACTAATCATAGGAAGATAAGCATGGAATAAGAACTCTTTAAGGAAACTCTACTTTCCATTTGCTGTTGTCTAATAGGAAACAATTGCTATTGAACTCTAAAAAGCTGCCAGTCCTCAGTGCATATATAGATAGCAAACACACAAGTAAACAGGATAAAACTGTCAGAGCAATAAAGTTTTATCTGATTTTTACAGCACTGCTACTGGTGAAATTGATTAAAACAAAATATGTATTATTTCGCTTCCATGTTCTAAGGGTTCCTATATGTCAAATTTATGTATAAACAACATAGAGGAACAGAGAAAAAAACCCTACATTTATAAATATGAAGACTCATTAGCAAAAGAAGCTTTTTTTCTACATTTACACACCTGTGTAAATGAGGGAAAAGGGAAAGGATGTGTAAATAATGAAGGACACCTAATCAAGCAGGAGGAGGAAAAATAAGGAAGTGAGTGAAAGATGCATTCAGGCCGCACCCTCAGTGGCTCCATTATGAATGGATCACGTTTCCTTATAATTGGCAAACACTACTTTCCCTTGAACCTGCCTGCTTAACTACTCCACCTTCCTTGTGCAGAAGCTGTATCCAGAGCACCAGGACGGAGCTGGGAAGACCTGGCTGTCCTTAGCAGTGACATATTGTGTCACTCCCTCACCTCCTCATGTCGTGTTAGGGCACTTTGTCTCAGAGATGCGAGCTGGCCGATGGCAAAGAGCAGCTAAAGCACCCCCATGAGAGGCAGCCCTGCTGCTCGGCTGAGCTGCTGCATTTGCAGGCTGCAGGAGGAGCACAGGCAGCCGGCTCAGCCTGGTGTGCGTGGGCATGTGGGCCCAGAGCTCGCCCTGCACGCAGCCGCAGCCTCGCTGCCCTGGCACGCAGCATCCATCCCTCGCTGATACACCTCCCTGCTGGAAGCTGTGCTCCCAAGGAGAGGCCTGCCAGCTCAGGGCTGCTGCTCAGCTTTTACACCCCGGCTTGGCCAGCAGCCTGCTTGCTGCCTGGGGACCGGCTCACGTCTGCTCACGGGGGTCTGCGTGCCCACAGAGCATCCACTGAGCTCCAGTTAACCTCTCACTGCTGTATGGGAAATCTGCAAGAAACTATTCATTACAGCTACCCACACACGCCACACCCTGCTTCTTTACAGACACCTATCCATTAACAAAAATAACAATAAAAAAGCCCCCTAGGGAAATGTACTTCTGAGAACCTGTTTTGCTAACATGCTGTCACTGTGAGACATACAAAATTAACAAAAGCTATGCCATGGTGGGGTTTTTTTTTTTTTTACTATTACACGTTCTGTCAGAGGCAGCCTCTCATTTATGAAAGCAGGTATTTGGTAAAACATTAATTGTGAAGTTGAGGATTGCAGGCTAATGCCCTTTTCCTAGGCAGCTGACAGTATGTACCCTGACAATCTCTTTTACAACCCTCTCACACTGCTTTTGGAACAGTACCATTAGCAGAGAGATGAAGTTTTAACACAGCTGCTGCATGTCTGGCATTTTTTCTTTTTTTTTTTTTTAAGATACAACACAGTCTCTTAGAGTTTCCAGCTACTAAACTACACCAATCATCAACAGAAAAGAGAAAAAAAAAGTGAAGCAAAGTATTTTTCAAACTCCAAATGCAAATAGAATTCAGGTCTTCTCTGCGATTTTTACTTTGAATTAGCATGCCCTGCTTATGCTTTCATGATTTAATGGCTAAAACTGTAGATTATTTTCCAACTCCTTTTAGGGTTTTTTTGGTTTTTTTTCTTGTTTGGGGTTTCACAATATGAGAATTGAAGGTTATTGTACCAAAATAAGACAGCTGCATTATATAAAGTTGCCAGTGTTGTCATGTAGAGGAACTGGAAAGTCCCAAAGCCATTGCTTACAAAAGAAAGTTCAATTATGTTCCTAATTGAAAGCACAGACTCAAAAAATGACTGCAGGTTTCATTAGGCAGGAAACAGTCACGGAGGTTTGAACTTTAAATTGCAATTAGCTGAACTTTCTGTCTGACTGGAAAGATCCTCCAAGGAAAACCCCTCTTTTCCTCAGCTGCCACTTCACATTTCTGCCTGCAGACTCATTCATAGCATGAGCTGCTCTGCCGTCCTTGGGCGGGGGCAGCCGCGGCAAGGGAGGGAAATCACAGCCAGCTGCTACTGATATTACTGCCGAGGCACTGGGGGAGGAAATGATAAACACACAGCACTGACACAACCCTCTCTGCCACTGCTATTAGCAGCACCCATCATGGCCACTGATAATTACAGTGTCTGATAGCTTTGAAATTATTATTGCCTCTCTGGGAGGGAGAGATGGCTGGCTGTTAAGAGATGATGGACTCCTGGAAAATGACCAGCAGCTACACCAAACTGGCTTCCTGCCCACAGTCATGGATAACACACAGAGAATGGTCCAAACCACCAGGTTTATCACACAGAAACCCTGACTGGTAAAGGCAAAGGACAAACTAGACTGTGGATGTGTTCTGCTTTCTAGCAAGTTGGAAGTTTCCATTTCTCTATTTTAAGAATTCAGTTTAATGATGACAAATTGAATCAGCGTGCTCCCAGATGCCAGCTGATTCTAAAATATGGTGTGTTTTGGACATCATTAATTGTTCCAGTGCAATGCTGCATTGTTTTCAAAGCAGGCAAGATTACTGTGATGGGTCATGTTTGTTTCACAATTATCCTCTCTATGAAGTTATATTCCACAAATAACTATGTACATTTAGCCTTGGTCCTGGAAAACCCTATTTTATAGGCAAGTTTTACAGAACTCTTTCCCTTGCTCTCTCACATAGTATTCTCTTTAAAATAAAAGACCAAACAGTGATATAAGACGGGGAGAATTACCATCTTCCATATTGACTGTCTTTTCAAACACTCACCCCTTAGTTCTGGAACAAAAATGTGATGCAAAAAGACCAGAAAGCAGATGGAGAAGCCTTTTTACAGTATTTGGAACACCAAAAAACTTTTAAATTCCTTGACTGATTTACCCTCTCCTTATAAAGGAACTCTACAATGCTTTATCTCTGCTTCTCTACGACGTGTTTTACTACTAGTCAACTACATTCAGAACTAGTATTATCAAATATTATCACATCTTTTCAACAAGTATTTTAGGAGTAATGAGCTTATGATTCTCTCTGGTGCTTATCTGTCTTATCAGCATGTCATGATGTCTCTGACTTCTGGCACATGCTTGATACAGTCAAACCTCATGCAGGTTTAGGTGATAGATGAAAAACTGCAATATTCACACTATCTTCAATTCAGGCCTATAAAAGTCATGGGAACTCTTCTGGAAAGAAAGATGCACCACATATGGATGAACATTTTGTTTAACCTTGACTAGGGCTACCAGTGGTTTTAAAAGCATTTACTTTGAAGAGTTCTTCCTCAATTATACAATGCTATCTGTCCTCATTAAGCCTTTCTCTGACTTCCTATTTTCAAGGTAATGGCTCTTCTTTGTGGTGAACACCAGTACGTAAAGAATCTTCTAGCATTTCTCCAAAGACTGCAAAACAATCCCCTGCCATGCTTTGTTGGCTCTGTGTGTGCCGGTGTTTCCAGGACAGCTCCAGAACCCTTCCACTAAACAAGGATGGAAAGTTCAAGTGAACTCTTAATAAAGTCTAGTTACTTTGCAACTTTGGGAAACTGCCAAGATACACACTGTAAGGACTGAGTGAAAATAATCTAGCACAAAGAGCTTCTTCAAACTGCTTTATTTACAAATTTACAGGATAGATATGCAAACCAAGGGCCAGGCAGGTCTCTCCCTTTGTGACTGACCAGGAGCTGCAGGAGCCCTGTCTCAGAGCCTTACCTTGGAATGGGCTCTGGCAACCTCTCCAGTGCTAACAGGCAAGCTCCTTCCCCCCACAGGCAGACTCATTCTGCCTCTTTCCATTTCATCCTTACCACTACTACTTCTCTTCCAGTTTCTTCCAAGTTTGGGGGTCAAAATTCTAGGACTTGCTTTGTGTTAATCAAGGAAAACTTTGAGAAAAATATTTCTACAAATACATGATGCTTGCAGGAGAAAATCTCCTCTGAAAACATCATTAACCAAGCTGTCACCATCTATATCCTCCAGGATCCAGACTCCTTAGACAACTGATGTCAACACCAAGAGTGAGAAACATATCAGTGACAGTATAGACACAACACCACAGAAATCAGGATGAGTAAGTTTTTCAGCTTTCTCTGTATCTCATTTTTCCTTCTGAAATCACATTAAGAGTAATTCCAGGTCCTCTTTAATTCCATAAAATTCTGTACTAAAAGAATTAAAATTCCAGTTCAGGAGTTTCCCAACAGCAATAGCCATCAGTCTATGATACACAGCAAAATCACTGGTTAAAAATAGAAAACAATACCATCAACTGCTGTTTTGAAATCATTACTGACTACAAAGTCATGCTCAACTCAAATATACTGTAGCTATATTCTAATACCTTACTAAGCCAGTAAAGAAACTTCCCTGGATGCCATATGTGAAGTTTGACACACATTTTGTAACTCTGCCGAGGGCTCAATAATGGGGCTTTCTGTCTCACTGTAAAAACACATCACCCCCAGAGTCAGGGCAGACCCTGCTTTCTAGGACACTCCAGGCAGCTCAGAGGAGTCAAAATCAGTCAAGCAGTTATAATATTTATACAGTGCACAGACGTGGACCAAGCCAAGGACTTAAACACATCTTAGACATACCTTACTTGCCTACAGTAGCCCTGTCCTTTCTCTTAAGGCTTTGTCTATATACCTGATCTTAGCAAGAGCATTTTGGTACAATGGGGACATGATTTTAGACAGAAAAGCTACAACACTGCTTCAGCTATCACAGAAGCACTGGGAACTTGTTCCCCCTGACACACCCATTCCTAGCCTGGCAGAGCTGCAACCATGAAAAGAAGTATCCCCTGCTGCTCAAGCAAATGAGACACATATTTACTATACACACACAGACACACACGCAGCCCTTGGGTGACAATGGCCATGAAAAATGCATTTTGTTAGACTCTGGAACTGATAAGTACAAAAACAATATAGAAGCACAACTGTTATCCCTAACCACAAAATGCCTCGAGGCAGTTGCAGTCCCAGTGAGAGTCTGCTAAAAGTATGATCATTCCCCTAAAACATGGTTGAGCCTGCACCATGTAAAGTTTTGAAAGCTTTTTTTATTCACTTCGGACATACAATTTTTATTTTTTTTTCTCTGTATTAACCTTAGATTTTTAAATACAAATATTTGAAGCAGATAACCAAGCTGCAGGAAGGTAAGTGATACACAACTGAACTTTGTCACTTCTAACCCCCTTTGTTCCAAAAGCTCATCAGTCAGCCCCAGAGAGACCTTAGAAAGTCAGAAGGAAGCATGCTGGGCATAAAAGCTCTCCAAATTTCAGCAGAGATCCCTGCAGTTTTTCTCCTGTTCAGCAAGGCTGTGCCCAAATGCAGTTTGTTTCAGCTGTTGGTTCAGCTGATGTAAACTCCAGAGTGCAGCTGTAAGCTGGGGGGGCTCACCCCCTTCCTTCCACCCCCCTTTTCGCTGCAGTCCGGAGGGGAGCAGGGAGAGCAAACTGCGTTTGGAACAGCAGTCACATTGTCGAACTGAGCTTCACCAGAGCCATTCTGAATTCCCTAATGTAGTTCTGTTCCTGTTTAAACTTCATTCTTTAACGTTCTGCAATTCACTTTTTACAGATTTGGAATCGCCCTTTACAAGCAATACAGAGCTTTCCATGATTGTACAGACCAGCACAAATGAGATTACACTTCTGAAACATCTCTGATAACACTTGAAAAATAAAAGTTGCAAGAAAGCTGTTCGCTGTCTAGCAGAAGCACACTTGCTGTCTGAAGCATTAGCTTAACAATCCTAAGCATTTTCATTCATAAAAAATCTTACCTGTTTCTGCTAGACAGAGCTTCAGCAAACATAATCCAAAAACTGTCCATAAGGAGAAGTTGGCCATTGTTTTCTTGGAACTGTTTTGCAAAATCCAAAGATCCTTGCAAGCTGCAGAAAGAAGAAAAGCCCCGACGCTTGTTAAGCCTGCAGTCAATGAGTCTGAAGTTTGCTGCACTTTTTATTCTGATTCAAAGGAACTGAAGTAATGACATAACTGGGAGGGGGAAGCTCCATCAAAAGTCACACCCATATTGCAACAAATGTTACCCAGCAGCAGAAGAAGGGGGAGTGGAAGGAGAGCTAGGACTGACTAAGCAGGCACACTTGAGTTTTAAAGAGCCACTAAACCTTCTCTTCTTACACTAGTCTAGTCAAAAGTTATACTTAGTGTTCTTGTAGGAAAAATTGTGTAATCTCTCCTGAGTTCTCTCAGAAATGCACTGTTTGTTATAAGCTTTTCATCCTGCATTTTAAAATCTCTTCATTATTGCAAACCAAGTGAACATAAAAGCACTAGTTTCTAAACCCTGGTAAAGCATCTATAACAGCCTAGATATTTCCCAAAAATATTTTGCTTATTTATTCCTATCTCACCATTTTCTCTTTGTGCGGTTCAGTTAAGAGCAAGTAAAATGCCTGCTCTGCAGTGAAGCTTTCTGCAATGTTTTTGCTCACTGCTGGAGGACAACATCATGCAGAAGGTAAGTCGAGGCTGTTCAGTTTCCCACAGCTCCTTCTACCTTGATGCCCCTGCACAGGCTGCTCCAAGAAGAATAATAAATGAGCAAAAGTAGTGAATAATTCCAGTGCCAGAAGGGAGTGATACTGAGGACTAAGGCTGATACTTTATTCTGTTGATGGCATAAGGTACAGAAGGAATTTTTCCTCCTATTCCCAATTCAGAAAGCAGAGAAACAGGATGAAAAGGTACAAGATCTTTGAGGCTCAGACAAGGTCTCAGTTCCAGGGACAGATGTTCATTGCAGTGTGTGGTTTTGTTTGGCTCTTCATGAAACCCCTGGTGAAAACCCCAAGGCCTCTGTAGATAAGCAAAAGGCTTGTGTCTTGTGTGCCTTGGAGATTTCCCGTGGTGTCTCCACACACTGGCTTCTCTTTAGAGCTGGAGAATTGGAACAGTGGTTCCTGTGCCATAGGATGAGGGGTTGGTCAGGGATCACAGAAGCCAGCACTTCTCACCTTTTACAACAGCCAGAAATAGCCCTGATTTCAGTTTCCCTTGCCAAATCTGGAATGAATAGTCCTATATCAGATTACCATTTTGTCGATCTTCCCACTTGAAAGAAGTTTCTCATTAATTTAATCTCCGTTAGCACAAACAATGGAAAAGTACAGACAAGTCTCTCCAGCCACAGGCACAAGAAGGTCACACAAAGAGGTTTTCAGGACTTTGCCCTTTTTTTGCCTTTTGACTTAGAGATGGCTGGCTATCCTTTCCTCAACCAGCCAAATTTTTAGCAACAGGTTCCAACAGGCTTTTCCTACAGGTCTAGACTATCTGATGGGACAAAGTTAAAGTAAAAATCTTTCCTTTAAATATAGGGAATCTTTTTTATTATGAAGCTAGCAACTTTGAAATTATGGATAAAACACATTTTCTTTAGTAAATATGCTACCTTTTTTTAAAGAAATTACTTTAAAAGCAGTTAAAAAACAATCTCCTATATACTTTATTGTCTAAAGCGGAAGTTGAAATAGTTCTGTGAAATCCTGTACATTTATAAATGTTTTGGCATCAAAATCCATGAATAAAGTTTAGTGGGATTTCAAAATGCTGGCGCACAGTTAATGAATGTTTTAAACTTACTAAGTATATCTTGTTCTCCAGTTGCTAAGTTACTTTTAAAACTCACATCCTATGGATTACACAGAATAATTAAACATTTAATTAAAATTCAGGAAATTTTGAGTCCTATTTTTGATTAACATAAATTGCCTCTTCATTATTACCCTAGATTCATAATGATACAGAATTTTAAAAAATAAAAAGTTTTCTTTGGCACAGGTAAAGGGAGAATAACATCCATTTTAGGGATAGAGGCAGAGTCTTAGGTAACTAGGAGTGGAAATTCCTAGTCTCTTCATGGTCTGAAGTTTCTAATTCTAGCCCTTCTGACACCTGAATATGAAAAGGTTGTTTTCTAGATACTAAAATATTACTTGTTATTCATCTCAGTCTTTTCAATACTTCTGCATGTGTTCAGCAAGGGTGGGTGGTATTCTGCTTTGGAAAGACTCTCTTGGTTGCTGCCCTGAAAAATTGGGCTAAGATTAGACTCATTTAGACCACGTGCATGGAGGTGCTAGTAACTAATGCAAAAGGAAAAGACAGATCTACACAAGAAAAATAATTGGTAACATCACATCATTTCATGTGATAAATCACAAAACCAGTTCATGAGCTGTTTGTATGTGACATGTGAGTTTGGCCATTCCTCGTGCCATCAGCCTGCCTGCATGGCAGCCTAGAACACGATGTGCATTCCAACAAAAAAATGACACAAAAAAATTTCCTGCTTTCCCAAACAAACGTGGTCAGCTTGTGTCAGTCTCAGGTAGCCAGCAGTCCAAATTTAGCCTGGCTGCAGGGCATCATGCTGCTCAGAAAATTTAGTCCAAGCAGATGTATGACTCTGGAAAAACTGTTGGGTTTGGGGGTTTGTTTTTTGGGTTTGTTTTGGTTTTGTTTGGGGGATTTCTTTGTAAGAAATATGTAACTTCTCCTTTTGTTTGGGAAAATCTTATTACATAGGAACAGAAAAATCCTGAAGCAAATCTTCAGCTGAAGAAATGCAGCAGAGCATCCCTTTTGAGCCTGTCAGTCCAGTTAAATATCTGAGATCTGGAATTTGCTTACTTCCTGGGCAACAAGAAGCTACTGGCACCAAAAATTTGTAAAATTATTAATGAATTAAGTTTTCAAAAGAGAATGAAACAATAAGACTGTAAAAGGATAAAACCCCAGCCAGCACTTAAAAGAGTATTTTTCTATGATGCCTTTGAAACAGTGAATACTGAATCTGTGATGGTAAAATATAGCACAGGAGCACCAAAGTAACTAATTTGTGATTGTATCACATATGTGAACTGTAGGCAGCACTAATTAATTTTGATAAAAATCCTAATAGGGAATACATATGTTGGAGTCCTAGAAACATATGCATGGCTTACAATGATATAAATGTTGGGTTTTTTGAAGGAATTCACATACAGGATGAAATTCTGGCCTAGCTTAATTGAAAGACCAAAATTCCACTGAACTCAGTGGCACAGCCTCTCCCTAGAATGAATATTTAGATTTTATTTTGTGGACAGACAAGAAAATGGATGTACCTGAATGAACCTGTACTTCTGATGGAAAAAAAAAAAAAAAAGGTATCAATGGGAGAAATTGAAAGAAGGGTAGAATGGAATTCTGTTTCTGTGAAAACAGCTGGCATTTGTCTTCTGAAAGACAAATTTCCAAAATTTCTAAAAAAACACAGCTCCTAATTTTAATTTTTTTCTATTATCAGCAGAAATACTATTTTTTTAATTAAAAAATAATTTTCTGAGCATAACTTTGTGAATATTTACAGCTTGTTATGGGGAGTTAAACAGCAATTGGTCTTAGTGAATATAGAAAGCACAAATGTCATTAGGTAGTTCTGGTCATGGCTCTGTATCTTTTGTGTAGACTACAGAGTGATCTGTGAGACTGGCTGAAAATCAGATTTGGGGGAGTAGGGAGGATTTCATACCCACTTATCTGTAATATCAATAAAATATGCTATTTTTAATAAGATTTCCTCCATGTCCCTAGACTGCAATCTAGTTTCCTGCATTTCAGACTGGGTTCAATCTCAGAGTAGATTTAATTTTCATTGTCAATTCTGAAAACAGGTTTTATAATGGCAACGGTTGTAAATGCTCCAGTGTGGCAAATCTTGAACTGCACACTTTTCCTGGGCTCTGAGTGCTGATGGGAAGGCAGAAGAAGAGCCTGTGCTGGTTGAAGCAAGAAAAGCTGCTCTTCTGGCTGGAGGGCAAAGCACTCCCTTGGGAAGTTGAGCGCCCGGTTCTACTCCCATGGAGCTTTTGTTCCTGGATGTAATTTACAGCCTGTGTCCTGCAGAGAGTTAGGAAGATGAACAATGGCTCCTAGTTGTTTACTCCTGAAAAAAGCAGCAACCCAGATTGGCACCTACGGTGTGGATTCATCAGCCTGTTTTACTGGTTTGCCCCAGATCCCTAAACAACTCACTAATCCAAGGCAGGCAGAAGCCTCCAGAGCCGGCATGGCCCAAGCTGCCTGGAAGGAATTCTGTCAGACCGTGCAGCCCCACCATCGTTCCTGTTCCCAGCTCCACCGCAGCAGCGCACGTAGTCCCTGGCTGGCCCTCGTGTGCCAGCCCTGCACAGGCAGCAAATCCCATCCCAGACCCCACAAGACAGCTGCAGCACCACTGTTCCCCCTGGGCTGTTGGTGGGGATGGAGCTGGCAAGTGCCCCCAGCAGGGCCACCAGCTGTCCCAGAGATACAGAGCACATCGGTGACCCACTGAGTCAGCAGCAGCTGCGGAGCTGGGCATGGGGGAACACAGGGGAAACCGAGGGGAGAAGGGCACACTCTTGTTCCCTGTAGGTGATTTCTGTCTGTCTCTGCCCCTCCTTCCCCTGGCTGGCCTTCCCAGCACACACTGAGCAAGAAGTGCCTGGAACTGATGCATCCAAGCAAAAGAAATGAAAGTGGGAATGCAGAACACTGAGCATGAGCTGCCCTCTTTGTGCTCAGCATTCTGCATTCCCACTTTCATTTCTTTTGTTTGCAGTTATACAAGAGGTGAATCAAGCTTATACTAAGCCACTTCCCGGATGTACTTTTTCGTCCCTGCTGTCTTTCCATTTTCTTCTACTTGATTTTGCTTCATGACTTCTACCTTGACTTCTCTCTGTCATCTCCACTAACTTCTCCTTTTTCTTAGCCCCCATTCTTTCTCATCCATTCTCTGTTTCATACAGCATATTGGAATTATTAAATCAAACATTTAAAACCCCAGAAGAGCAGGTGAGCTTTACAAAAGGCAAACATTCAGGAAACTCAGGAAACACTTCATATTTGCATAACCAAACTGTTAACTGTTATATATAGATAAATGCTCAGGGGCCCTTGTGACTAATACAAACCTGACCAAAGCCATTCAAAGTTATGGGAGGTTTTTTCATTTATTTTGCTGCAAACAGTGTTTAGTTCAGTCCCAGTATCTGTATTATGATAACTCTGCCTACTGCATTATGTGTTTCCCCTGTATATATATATATATATATATATATATATATATACATATATATTAGGATAGAGGGGTTATATCAGATTTATATCCACAGATAAAATATTTTCCTATCTAATGAAAGTAAACCATGAATTTTAGCTGGAACAATTTCTGTTCACACCAGATTTGTTTGTGCCACTCTTGCCATAGCCACACACAACATATCCACATTTAGACTGTGTCTTAAACATAGCAGTGTGGGAATGAGCAGCTAAGCCTATCTTTTTCATTTACAAAGAGTGCTAAAACCAGACCCTGTGTGTATATAAACAGAAACTTACTAAATTTCAGTAGTCTCCCTGTTAGTCAGTTTTATGATTCCTTTGAAAGGTGGAAGGGAAGGAAAAGCATCTTAATTTTAGACCATAATAAGCATGTTTGTTTTCAGAGGCAAGGGTTCCAGCTGTTTCCAGCGTGGCTCTAGGAGGGAAGGTGCAGGTCTGCAAACATCATAGCAGGAAGAGGGTGAGGAGGCTGATAGGCACAGCAGTGCTAGGTTTGGAAATGCTGAACTCACTGGCTAAAATACACACAAAGCAGTCTGGCCCTGATATACTTTTAGGGAATGTATTGCTCCACCAGTGGCACCTTCTTCCTCAAATGGGCAGTCCTTTTGCCTTGTTGGATGTGCAGACATCAGCAGCATTCCCCCTAAACCCTGTAAGCTGTGCAGGTTGAACATCACCAGGAGTCAATGAATTGGTGAAACAGCAGCAGCCTGTGTCCTAAGGTTTGATCCTTTCCACCTGGATATGCCCAGACAAAGCCAGGAGCGCTGTCTCCCTGTGCTCAGCTGGAAGACAGGGAGCCTAAGGAGCTGTTTCATGTCCAGGTGGCACTAAGTGCCCCTCCATGGATGGAGAATGCACAAGGCAGGAAACTCTTCCCAGTTTTTCCCCTTGGAGCCTTATTTCTGACCTCTACATAAGGTGTGTTGGAATTGTCAAGTAGAAAATCCTAGGACTTCTGAGGGAAGTTCCCTTCTCTGTAGTGTAAACAAGAAAAGGAAGGTGATTTTGGGTGACTGAAGGCAGGAGATTTGTGTGAGGCTGGGACAGAGGCACAGAAAATAGAATTCATCAAATTAGTGAGGCAGAAACTCTGGTTTTGCACATTTTCATGTGCCTGAATTTCTGCTATAGAAATAGGTAAGGGAGGAGCTGAGTGCTATTACCAGACAATGAGGTTTTTCTTGGAACTGGTAATTGTCACACTAGACTGCACGTTCATTGCCTACTCAACAACTTGGCTTAAGTAACAATGAAAGCCAACATTTTAGAAACTAAAAATAAACACTCATTTGGGATACTATTACATAGTTGGTAAAAGTTCATTTATGGATTAAATTTCTCTCATTAGCAAGAAATCCATACCTAGAACAACACAGCTGTGTTTGAAAATGTACATTTCTTACAGACCAAAATTTGGTTTATTTTTTTTCTTTTCTTTAGAAATATTGAGTGACAATGACTAACTAAATTTAAGAAAAAATATTATTTTTAATATGATTTTGAAAATGTGCTTGCATTCACTTGCAGTCCTTTTGGGTTACCTTTTGAGGGATGTTTGACAGGATCTATCAGCAACAGATATTAGCCAGACAGAAATTCTATATAAAAAAAGAGAAAAAGAAATTCAGTGTTTTATACAATTGTACATTACAAAATTCACATTATGCTGGTGATTTAGCAAAATACAGTAATCATCAAATTACATAGTATGACATGATCATCATAGCTAAACAACTCCATATCATCTTTTGGTTCCTGAAAACTCCTTTTGAAACTCCTTTTCCAATAATTTCACTGACAAAGAAAATATTTGTTCATTAATTTATCAATTCTTCAGAATAGTGCTTGTCTAAAATATTTGCGATGTGTTCACAACCACTTCATTTGCAGAAATACAACTGGCAATAAATACATTATAAGCTATTAGTTCACCTCTAAAACATCACTTATATTGTCTAAATATTTTACTGAAGAGTTGGAAGAATTAAGCAGGTCATGTCTGAACAGCTTTTTGAACAAGTCAGATCTGGAAAGCTATTAAGACTCTTTCAGATGTTAAAGCTTCAGCCAACTTGCACTGAATTTACAAGAAATTATCTCCGTCTGAGTCACCAGATATTTCAAAGATACATGAGACCAAATTCAGTGATAGACAAATGGATATGAAAACTAGCAAGAGAATCTGTAGTTAATCTGCTGTCCATTGTACCCAAAGTCTCAGCAGTACAAAGTCCCTCTTCCTGCCCTTTGCAAGACACATTAAGATAAAGAAGTTTGTACACATGAAGATTTATCTGAGGTTCATAGCCCCCTCACTTTGTTTTCTATAAGCAACCCTTCCATAATTGTTGCAATAATTTAATGAAATTTTTCCCTAGGGGAATGAGTAGAGAGGCAGAGATAATAGAAGGAATAAAAAACTGTTCTGCTAGTCTGATAGATCTGGTACTATAATAAACTCCACACACCCCTAATCTAGCAAGCAGGAACTGCTAGACAAGACCACAGAAAGTGAATGATACTACACAGTTTTTTGAGAGTCTTGAGACAAAATGGAATGTGTTGATGCACTTCTGCAAAGATTCTTTCCCATATGCAGGAGGAGAGTCACTGCTTGGTATTAGTTGGCCCTGGAAGCACAGATCTGCATCAACATGATCTCTAACAAATATATTACTCCCTAAGTGATGAATTATACAAGGCATGTCTCAAGGGGCACAGATGTGAGATAGGCTATGAATGTTCAAGAGTCTAGTTCAAATACAGATATAAGGATACTGAAGCTTATCTCAACTATTTAAGGATTCCTTTTTAACTCCCTATTCAAATTTGGTTCTTCAATCCCAGTCTAGCTAGTTTTTCCTCTCTTCTTAATCACACAGTTCTGTACAGACAGATATATCTGAAATACAGTTCACATGGCCCAGTCCTTCCTGAACTTTGCAGTTCCAAAATACTTTACACTTTTTTCTAGCTTTAGAGAACTAACTGAAGCACTCATAGAAACCTGAGAAATAAGAGTGTAAAAATACAGCACACAGTGCTAGTCACAAGCAGCCAGAAGCCCTTACTGGATGCCCAAGGGGGCTGAGGCTGCCTTTACCCGCTATAAACATTCCAGGCACAGCTGCCACGGGACATTTGGTCTCCTGAGCAGTCACGTTGAAGTTGCTCCATTTTGCTTAAACAGAGAAATGTTAGGCCAGAGAGAGAAGCTGAACCTGTGGCTGATGGCTTTGTTTGACACGCTTGTGTGAGAATCCAGATCCTCCTTCCTTCAGGGAGTAGGCAGCTTAGCATGAATTTGCACATCTGCATAGCAAAGGCAGCTCTAGCCTGCTGTCAGCCAAGCCAGCCTCAGAGCTGAAAACGTTGTAGCCTCACTTGTTTGGCATTGCTTATGAGCTAATTAGCCTTGCAGATAAGCCTAACTAGCTAGGACCAGCTACACTCTGCTAGTGATCTATGGCTTTCAGGAACTCCTGTCTTTACATACCTGGTAATTACAGCTGTGGAAGTACCAGCTGGGTACAGCTCTTCGCCCTCTTCTACTGCAAACTGAAGTCATGGCCCTCATCCCTTGAGGTGAGCTTACCTAAAGAACATCTCATTGCAGGATTTAGTCCCAAGTCACCTGTAAGATAGCTTGTGACCTGTCAGATAAGAAAGACTGTATGAAAGGAGCTGTCTGTGCTTTCCCCACCTCCCTACTCTTTTTCTTTGGAAAGGATCTGCAGGATTTCAGAGGTATGGATTTCAACTGAAGCCAAAATCAGTAACAGATTTAAACCCTAAAGCCAACAGATTGTAAAGCCTATTCAGTAACAGATTTTGGTCTTGCCAAATAAATTCTTTGCCAAGCAGGAAGCAAGTCTAGGAAGCCAAGCAAGACTAGGAAAAATTTCTCCTGAGGCTTAACGGGAGTAAGCGGTAAAATTCAGACAGGAAAGAAATAAATCTGAACATTAGAAAGGTCCTGTTCTGAGACCAGCTCCATGGTGGAATAGCTTTTGAGAATATGCTCACCCCTGCAGAGAAATAGATGAAATGACTAGACCTTTTTAACTATGACTCTGATTCACTTAAGAGGATCCCACATCTCAAGTGCTGTACTTGGAACATCTGAGCAGTCACTGAAACCAGTACTAGGAATTAGTCACACCATGGTAGCATTTGCCACTCCTCAGAGACTTTGCTGCAGACAAGGGGTGCTTTCAGTCATACAGCTTTCAGACTAAAACTCAGCTAGTAGCTTTTTCTGTTTCTTGAAACACAGGTTAATTATTTTATGGGAAGGGACATTTGTATTTTAACCCATCTCTTCTCTCTTTGTGTTATTAACCATCTCACAGGCACCCTACTTTTACATTTCTCAGTTATCCATTTAACATCCCTGATTAGATATTGTCAGTATGTAGCAAATTACTGACTGAAAAATTAGGAATAGTCTGTGTATGAATTTATAAGATTCATTTTTAATCATCTCTTACTTTTCTTTTTACTCCAACAGAAACACCAACTTATTTTCACTTTACTCCACTCAGTGCCATTGTTATGGAAAGAGGGCATTATGCTCTGGGCTCTGCAATGCCATTAGAATCTCACAGGATCAAGATCTTAGAATAATTTCTACTCCCTCACAGATTCAGTAATTGCTTCTACCACAGAGAAAACATGTGGGTTGATGCATGGCTGAATGGAGAGTTCAAGACACAGGCATTTTAAAGAAAAACATTTGTACAAAAGAGTTCTCATAGACATATATAGTGATCTCCTAGGTCAAGTACACTCTCATTGCTGTGCTATTATTACACATTTGTCAGTGCTTTACATGCTGAGCTATTACTTTGCAAATAATATTTGCTTTTTAGAATGCAGGCAGTGCTAAAGGAATATTGGAATTAATAACTGTGCAGCTCTGACTCGTTTCAGAAATACCTGTGAGTGGAGAGGTAGAGAGGGAAAGAAATTATAAATGAGAGGCACACAGGATTTGAAACAAGGGAATGAGGACTGGGCTGAACACATTCTTTTCTTATTAGCATTATTCTGCTGAGGTCAGTGAATCCCTTCTGAGCTGCAGCTCAGAAACATGAAATATATAATGATCTCTTGCTATAAGTATGGTATTAGAGTAAGGAAAAAGTAAAAGATCTGTCAGGAGAAATGCTGTCATTGAAAATATCAAGTCTAGAGAGACAGAGATCTGAAACAAAATGTACTTATATAATGTTCTTCAGATGACTCTTGACAAGGGTCATTCATGAACAGTTTCAGCCAGGCAACACTAGTCATACAAGCAACGCTGAAGCATCTGGGAGTCACAAGAGAAGTTACAGAAAACAGGGGGGAAAAAAGGGGGAATTACAGAAGTTCACATGATGGTTGCTCCTTTTTCTTGAGGTAGACTGCAGGCTTACACAGAAATACTGTCCTCAGCCCTTCTTTCCTGCAGACAGAGACTCAAATTCACCAGATTTTTTGTTTCAGCCTGTGCCTCCCCTATTTCTACATAGTCCCAAAATGAACCAGAATTTGATCCTATCTATGATTAGGCTTTGGCTCCTGAATGTAAAAACTTCAAGACAGATTTGTCTTCTTAGAGCTAGAAAAGTAATTTTTGGTTTGAGTAAAGATTCCTTTTCCATATCAGTGTAAAATACCTTTTTTTTCCAGGAGAAACACCACCATTTTTGGCACTTTGAACCCTTTTAGCATTTTGAGATCTGGGTACTATCAGCCAGTCTTCAAGCATGGAAAGCAGTCTGAATTCAGATGTTCAGCCCGTCTTCAAAAAAATTATGACCAACCCAAAAGGCAACCAGTTGTATCTGTCAATGACCTCAAAGATAACAATAAAAGGAGAATAAGATACCAATTCAAGTCTTAGAAGTGTGGTTCCATGCTGGAAGTATTAAAATCAAGGAGGTTGTTTTCCCCAGTTACAACTGTTTTCAGTTGTAAAGTTCAGCTTTGTTTAGGACTTGAAACCTATGCCTAAGGCTGAACACTTACAAATGTAGAATTATGCTCAGTAAACCAATCTGCTTCACTAGGCCAGATGCTATGTTGACTTTTCTCCCTGTGAATGCCCTAAAACCTGGCAGATTTTAGAGGGGAAAATAAATTCCAAAGTCTAAAGAGTTACTATAAATCTCAGCTTGCCTTCTCTGTTAAATCAAAGACACAAGTGATTTTGCATCTCAGGTGATGGCTATGGGGTAGAAAGAGGTGCAAATTGAAGGAGATGTGCAGAGCAGTGAAAAGGGGAGCCTGGAGAGAATTCAGAAACCTGCTACAAGTCACAACACCTCAAGCTCCAGAAAAGAGACAAAAACCACGATATGGACAGGGAACTCATTTCCACCCAGCAATTAAGCCAGTGTTGTCTCAATCAGTAGTCATTTGCATGTAACCACCTCCTACCTACCCTAATTCTGGATAAACAAAACTTCAATGATTAATTTTATTTTTTAATTCAGCATCAAGCACATTTGCTTAATTATTTTTAAAAGTTTTTGAATTGGAATCAGAAGCCATGTGTGGGGTTTATAAATAAACTCCAGTTTCCAAAGGAACAAATACCTATTTCTCAACTTCCACCTTAGTCCAATAATTTCTTTCTTCAGCATGTGGCTACATGAAGAGTAAAGGAAAGTCATAAATAACATGCCAGGTATTTTGCAATGAGCTCTCTCAATTACAGTCAACAAATTGCACATCAGATGAGAAGCTGCAGAACAGTGTGTTACACCAGGTTTGGGGATTTTTGTTTCTTTTTGGTTTTTTTCTTTCTTTTTTTTTTTTTTTTTTTTTTTAGTTAGGTTTCTGTTTGTTTGCTTATTTGGGTGGTTTTTAGTTACAATTTACTTTAAACTTCAAGAAATTCTCAGCATCCTCTTAAGGGAGACAAGAGTATCAGCTATGCAAGTAGATTACAGAGAGGGCCAGACTGGCATTCAAGGATTGGTTGATTTAAACATTGCTCTGTATTTCTCTGTGCTCATAGCACAGTTGCTGTGCTAATTCCCGTGCAAGTATTAATGTTGTTTCACTTTTGTGGAGACATTTCTTTTAAAAGGAGAGAAACTATGACAGAAATAGATTTGGTTGTAAATGTCCATCATATTAATGATCCTTAAAAAGAAAAAGGAAAAAATACAGTTGTGATAGCAGGTTTCTTCATATCTATTTTCATTTTAAGATGCAAATAAAGGCTGAAACCTCCACAGTAGCATGCAGTCATCCAAGTATACGTGTATATGTATAATATGTGTATATATATGTGTACATATTTCTATGCACTATGTATGTTTGTGTGTGTGTGTAAAACAAGAAACTTTGTGAACCCCCCATCACATATTTAAAGAGCAAAACTACAAGAAAAGCAGAAAGAGCAAAAATGCATGAAAATCCTGAAGGACTTTATTAGAATCTAGCATTAACCCAAATCAAGGAAACACTCCTCTGCATCAGTTGTGAATCCTCATTTAGGATCCTGCCAACTATGCCAATTTGTCATGTAAGAATGTTTAGGGTTGCTCAAAGAAACACTATCAAAGGTATTAGGCAAAAGAGATTTTAACAGAAATTTATAAAAATGCAGCTGAACAATGCTTGATGGCAAGGTTCCAGCTATTGCTTACATGGATGAATCATAAAAAAGAAAATTGATTTAGCATTGATTAAAATGATTTACACAAAGACAAAAGATGCAAAAGGATAAGGGATACCCCGTCATTGAGTCACAAGGTTCAGAGTAGAACCCCCTTGCTTTCTAAACTCCTGATGGGACTTAGGTGTGGCTTGGTCCAACCTGTATAGCTCAAGGAATTATAATGATTAAGCCTTTATTTCGGCGACTGACTCAAAATACAGTAAAGTAAGTTTTCCTTTTACAACACCACATTACTGCATTTTTCTGCTGTCAGAAACTGAGTGTTTAGTGCAGTGGGAAGCACAGAGAATGTCCCTACGTCATGTGTCTCACTAGAATCTTTAATGCCACAGTAGCCATACAAACTACACAGAAGCACATGTTTGGACCTTATCTTCCCTTTTGTCTAAAAGGTCTAAAATCTGCATTCTTGTCTAGCGACTCCTCTTAACAACTCACTGAAGGAACTTCTGACATCTCATTATTTTAATTTTTGAATTTCCCCTTTCTACTCCCTAGACAAGTAAGAGTAATCTCATCACTTCCATCACAAAAAGTACCCAAAATTCTTACCTAGATTTAAGAAGTCAGTGGGTCATAATTTTTTGGTCTTTATTTAGGTTTTACCAAACTTGTGTTAAACTTTTTTTTTTCCTGGCAGGAAGTTAGGTTAAGAATTGAGCCCATATAACTTCTCTTTGAAAAATTCTTTAAAATTTTTAAGAGAAGATGTGTTCAACAGTGAGCTATCCATATTCTCTGCTGTTTCCACACAGTGAGCAACCTTACTTCAGCATGTGGTAATCCTCAAGCTATCTGCAATGACTGATAGCACATTACAGGTACTGAATACAGAGACATGTTCTGTCACATTCCCCATGGAGTGCAGCTTCCTGTATTCCTGTACAGTCATCAATGGCTCATGATCCTGGCTCATCAAGTGCCTATTTCATACTCCAGGCAGCTCCATTTATTTGTAACAGCTGCTGAAAAACCCTGGATGACTACACATACTATTCAAATAAAAGTGCTCAAGACAAAAAGAAATTCTCCAAGAGAAAGACAATTGTTTACCTCCTAAAAAACCTCTGAAACGTTATTCTTTGCTACCTTTCATAATATCACCTTTTGCAAGACGGTACTGTGATTCCTGCCTGTGCTTCCAGTCATTCAACAATGGAACAATTCTTTACTATTCTGATTTACTCACTGGATTAAGGAGAATTATGTCAAAAGAGAAAAAAGAGAAGCTGCATTAACATGTTAGTTCAGAGAAACATTCTTCCCAGTCTGTTGCCCTTTTATCTTCCTGATTAAGTAAAAATCAAAAATTAAAACAAAGAATTTTCTTGCATGCCCTCACTTTTCTTTAGATATATACACGAGAATGTGTCTTCATGATTTGGGACACTTGTAAATATTGAATAGTATAAAACAGGATCCCTCCTTTATCACCGTGGTCAAAATAATTTTTTAGAAAGACAATTTTTTCCCCACTTTATTTTCTCACAGCACTTCAGGGCATACCCATTTACTGTGTTTGCACAGAATGCATGGTCAGAGAGGGAGTTACTGATGGGGATAGGATTATTTCTCCCCTCATTTAGCAGACTGTAAGACATGTACTCCCAAAGCAGCAATGACTGAAGCTTTTCCACCACCCATGAGATCACAACCATAATGAAAGAATTTCCTTTTCCATTACTTACAACATTCTTTCTTTTTATTTTATTATTTCCCCAATTCCTCTGGCTTAAAACACAAAACCTGAGCAAAGAATATCTATTTCCCTGAGCACTCTAAGCAAAGTGGATATAAATCCCTCCCAGGGATCACTCAACTTAGAACTCTGTATTTTAAGAAGTTTTGCAATTCTGACCTAGAAACTGAATTGATTTTATAAGAGTATGCATTTACATTTATGTTCCCCTTTATGAATATTCAGATCTTAATGGAAGAAATTATTAAACGGGAAAGCAAAGCAGTGATAATCAGTGCAGAAATGTTATTGTTGAGCTTAATAGTTTCTCCTTCAAAGGGTAGGCCTACATATTCATCTGTGCAATACAAACAAAACCATTCCTCCAAAATAGATTTTCTGATTTGAAGAGATGTAGTTAAATAATTTAATTCATCAGCTCTCTCTTACTATGTTGGCCAGAGAAAGGAAATTATATTCTACTGCAACTAGAAATAACTGGATGGGTCACTGTTGCAAAAATCCTTCACAGCACTTTTAAAGAGGAGTAAATAAATGATTTTGTGCTCTATGCTGATGTATGTGGCCCCATTGGCTTGAGGAGGAGTGTACATAGTGACAATAATTTCACAGCATTTGAGAAAAAAAAATTTTACACAACCAGCAGCAAAGGGAATGACAATAGTAATAGAGCCTAGCAAAGTGGGTAACACAAAATATTGAAAATAGATTCTTCTTTGCCAGGATCAACAGATTAATTTGCGTGTTTAAGCCACATTAAGGTGACATACAGAGATGTCCAATTTAAAAATGAGCTAAAATAGATAGACTACTTTGCTGAGAAAATCTGAAGATGCACTGCAGTGCTTGCAGGAATTTTGCCAGTTTGTGCATATTTACCTCTATGGCAATGAAGAAAATTATTTCTCCAGGGTCAGAGGAGATCAGGGGTTTATAAACAGATGATATTATCTACATAAATACTAATGCAAACGATAATTTGACAATCATCATACGTTTTTTCTACCAGCTTGCATTAAGCAAAACTAAATTATTTCAGTGACCGAGAATTCAACCATTGTTTTGAAAAGTCTCAGAAACAAACCTGATTTTTCCACAGTGAGATGTCCTTGGTATTTTTCTAAATAACAAGAGTCAGTAATGATTTAAAAATCCAGTGTGTAATCCACTGAAGCCACTGATAGCCTTTCTTATATTCATTTCAGGAAAAAACAACAAACAAGCCCACAAAAATTTGCTTAAGCCAAAAATAATAGGTTTTATAGGGAAATCCAATGTTTGCACCAATCCCATCACACATGTTTTGCTCTCACAAATAAATTGGCTGCCACACAGAAAAACTCCCTTTTAATATATACACCCATTTGGGCTCCTAAATTGAAGAATCAACGCTTCGTAAGGTTTTAGTCAAAAGATTCTTCAGTTACCCAAAAGGGCAGGAGCAGCAGAACCACTGCTTCAAAGCAGCTCTCACAGTCTATATGGCCATGGTTTTGCTTTCCTATGATGTTTGTTTGGCATTCTTGTTCAATATAAATAATGCTTGTGCGCGATACTGATACGTTCCTTTTCCCAGAACATTATTGAAGTTATGAGTTTAACCGGTTGTAGCAATTACATCATATTTGCTTTCAGTATGGTGAACTGAAGTAATTTGAAAGCCCATATTACCTGTTAAACAGATTATGTGTAAGGCTTTCTTTAGCCACTCTAACAGCAGATCTCAGGGGAGTATTAGGATCTATTTGAAATTTAAAACAGCACAAATGAAAATAATCTACTTACATGCTTGATTCCAGGATTTCTATATTTCTTCTTCAGATTAGTTTATGTTACCGTATTTATTTTCACATCACTCCATTTCAAGTGAATTGAAAATGATGTATTGCTCCTCGGTCCTGGTGTATCAGTGCTGATTTTCTGTCCATCATTAATTATATCTCTTGGTCTGGGAGGACATATATTAGATAAAAATTTGTTCAGCTTTAATTGTCACTGAATTAAATACTGGGACAAAGGAGTAATTTTCCATGACGCCAAGACCTGTTAAAGGGCACAGCACAGCAGTTGTGGCCTCACCAGTGCTGAGCAGAGGGGAGGATTGCCTCACTTGATCTGCTGGCAGTTCTTTGCCTGATGCAGCCCACAACATCATTACCTTCTTTGCAGGAAGGTGTCCTGGTTTCAGCTGGGATGGAGTTAATTCCTTCTCAGTAGCTGGTACAGCACTGTATTTTGGGTTCAAAATGATGATAATGTTGATAATAAACTGAAGGTTTGGACTTTGCTAAGTTGTGTTTATCTGAAGTCAAGGATTTTTTTTGTTTGTATGTGTCTCATGCTCTGCCAGTGAGGAGGTACGCTAAGGAAAGAAAGGTACACCAAGGAAGGAAACTGGGAGGGAGCATAGGCAGGAACGGTGACTTGAACTGGGCAAGGGGATGTTCCACACCATAGGATGTCTTGTCCAGTACATAAACTGGGGGAGTGACCTGGAATGAAGGGCTGGGAGGAAGGGCAACTTGGGTTCAGGAGCAGGGTCTGGCACCAGTCAGTGGGTGATGAGCAATTGTATTGTGCATCAGGGTAGGGTTTTTTTGTTTTGTTTTTTTTTTTAATTATTATTTTTGTTTCAGTTATCAAACTCTTCCTATCTCAACCTGCAAGCCTTTTGATTCTCCTCTCCCTTCCACCAGGGGGTGAGGGGCAGGCTGACTGAGCAAACAGCTGGGTGGATGGATTTAATTGCCCACTGGGCTTTAAACCACGACACAAGGGCACATTACTCTCTCGTTTACCCAGTCTGCTCATCATTTTCAGTGTTTTGTTTCTGTTGTAATTCCTGGAGAAAACGTTATGTGGTCTAAAGGTCAGCTTAATTGCTACCTGGACTGCCAAACAGGGCACCAAGCACCTCCCACAATTAATAGGAGACTGTCTTTAAAAGCTACTAAGTTTTTGGTCTTGCTTTTGCAAGCAATTAGGGAAAAACATTTTAATCTTTCAGCCCTTATTATGGAAAGTTACAGACTCGCTTCTAAAAAAGTGATGATTTTGCATTAGAAGTAAAGCTAATACTTAATTGAGCAAGATTTTGAGCAAAATGAAATAGCTGAATCAGTCTGGAACAATGTAGTGTTGAAACAGGAAGGGAAAAAATTATTTACATTTGGAAAGAGGAAACAATTCAAATGTCACTGTGTGAATTTTTTGTTTAGAAGATCCTAGTATCAAATCAATAGGAGGGGAAAAAAATGGAAAAGAGAATAATAGTTTGGATGTAGGTATGGTCTAAGGCAAAAATTATACCACAATCTCATTTGCAGTTAGCTATCAATCATAAAAAAAGAGAAATGCACATTGCTGTTTGCGGGATTTGGTTTCCCGTGTAGTAAACTGTTCTTTGCTCACAGTTCTAAAATATCACATGAAGCTGTACTAAAATATAAGGTACAGGCCAGCCATGTGAAATATAATGGACTCTGTATAATGGACCTGACCATTTTTTTAGCGCACCCTCTTTTCCATAAACTAGATTGGAAATGGCTTTATATTCTAATAGTCATTAAAAAGGAAAATATTAACTAACAACTGAGCCAAGAAAGGAAAGAATTCTCTAGAAACTTTTCCATGTTCTAATGATTCTCTTTTTACAGTTACTTCTTTCTGATACCTCAATTAGTCAGACTTTGTTTCACACATGTGCTGCTACTGTGAGATCTCTTCCATTTATTTTCTCCCAAGTTTCACTGAAGTGAAACTTGGGAGAAAATAACAGATCTCAATTCTGTGTGCTTTTATGCTGTTCTTGCTATTGCCAAAACTATTTACCATGTGCTAATATAAGAGCTGGATGGTATCAGCTCGCTCCCATGTTTAGTAGGAATCTGGGGAAGATGTAGCAGATTCTTTCACTCTAAAAGTCACTGAAAAAATGTTAGTAAAGGTTGTATTAAAATTTTATCAAAAGGATTGAGAATTCAGTTTGAAAATCAACACTGCCACTTTATTAAAACATTGTGATAATCTAGATTAAAAACATTTTCAAACTAATTTTGACTGTTTTTATCTGCTAGGCCTTCAGCAAGTTCTCAATTAAATTGTCCTTAAATACTCTTTATGAGAAAGTAATGTAGATCAGCTTTTTTCCTGCCAGCTATTAAAGCAAGCTACTTCATTCATACAATTCATCTATTCAACTGCAACAGGGATTATTTAACTAAAACTTTTCTCTTTGGCTGATTTCTGTGTTTCAGTTCCCCTTCCTTTCCTTCTCCTTTTCTTATTTATTCTCTTCAGTTTTTGAATTCACCAAAAATTTATTGCAAGAAACGTCAAACTTAATACATTACACATTTGGGGATATAATTCAGATGGTTTGCTTTACTCTGTGTATTTATGTTTAACATGATCTTACAGAAAACTCTTATCTTCAACAAATTGCTCTCAGATTTTGGACTTCCCATTTCCGCGGTTTGTAAGGCTGAACAGAAAGAACTGAGCAAAAAGAAGCTGGATGACGTAAAAGACTATTTGCTCCCACAATAAAGAACACCAAGCTAGGGAGGCAATGAACTTGTGAGGTTTCCTGAGGAAACTACCTTGCCATAGCAACCAAAGGCTTTTTAGAGCTAACAGAGGAAAAGGTTGATTCTTGACATCTGGGGTACAGCTCCAATCACCCTTCTCATGCTTCTACACCAAAGCTCTAGATCATTCAGCTCTAGAATTCATGTTTCTATTTGATTTAAAATCTTAGAGGAAACTTAAAATTGCCTACAGCAGGCAAAACAATAGTGACACACCTGAACAGCAATGGCTTTCTCCCAGATTTCCAGGAAGAAATGCAGTAGATGTGTAATCATCAGAACTATGCCATTGCAGTCGTTCCTACCCTGGGAATTACCAAGTACCTTTGCCATGGAGCACTAACAGGAGCACAGAGATGCAGCTGAGATTTAACTAATGGCAGACAATGTTCCAAATGAAGACAAAGAATGCTCCTGCATCCTCTCAGTAGTCTTTTTGTTTTCACTCCACAAACGCATGAAAGAGCTGTTCATTGAACTGGTGCTGTGCCAAGGAAGAAAGTAATTCATGGGTTTGACCTTCAGTGGATTGGACCAAAATACTGATGCTAAATCTCTCCTTCACCACATGACTGACCTCCCACGTGCTACCCAGGAAACCCTGAATTTTCACATTGTATTTTTCTATTTAGTTCAGGCATAGAAAAAATACTGCAAAGTTTGTTCCTAGTTGAAAATTATTGGTGAAAACTGTTGCTGTCTCTACCAGGTCTGATTAAATGGGATTAGGTTACTAAGAAGCTGACAAAGGAAAAAAAAAAGCTTTATGCCACATTTCCAATTGTACAATCTATATGAACAATTTATATTATCTCTTCTGTAACCACAAGCTGTCAGAGCCTCACATTTCTATTGGCCCATATTAACCAGATTTTAATGACTATGCTTGTGCACTTCTGCAACTACAAATTGTTTATGCAAAAATAAAAGCTATAAAACCTAAAGGATTACTATCCCGAGGAGGAACACACTATAATGTTCTGGCAACAGATCAGAAGTTTTTTACCATGGTTGCATTAAAATAAAAAAATGTTGTCCTCTGTCCAAAAACCCACCCAGAAACAACAGAGGGTTAAGGTTAAGGGTAGAATTTTTAGCATCTAATAATTGCTTACCACATCAATTGGACTAGTGGGGAAACTTCCAAAATTCAGATATGCTTTGAATTCCAATGAATAGTATTCCAAATAGTATTCAATAGTATGCCAAAAAGTTCTTTCAAAAATTACTGCAACTAGGGAAAAAAAAAGCCCAAAACAACAACGAAGCAGCAAGGTTTGCATGCAAAACTCCTTCAAATAAATTATATTAAAAATGAGTACAGGTCAAGACTAGAAAGTTCTCCCTTAACAACTATACAGGAGCACAGGAAACCAGAAACCACTATCACTTCTGGCTCATGTCCACTGCTACATCTTTTGAGTTATTCCAGTCTGATTTCAGACTGGTAAGCAGCAGGAAGTAGAACTAGCATTGTGTTTTACTCAGTCTCTTCTACTGTGTTTTGGTGATCCCTCCACTGCCAGCTTCCTTCAAGGATTCTGTTGCCTGTGTATTCCACCCTGTGCTTGCACTCCATCACTTCTGGGAAGTAGGACTTTCAAAGTAGAACAATCAGGCTTGTCCCCAGTAGGAAGCTGCAGGCAATAGTACAGGCATTCCGGGTGTAGGCAATGCTCCAGCAGGCAGTGGGATTGAGGAGTGAGGCATGCCTGGCTCACCCTCACTGCTCTGCACCCAGCTGGCACTCCTTGATATATTAAACCTCATGCCTGGCCCTTCATGCCATCTCTTTATATGCAAATACACACCATCACTGCTATTTTAGGAGAGCAAGGCAGGTGGACTAAATAATCTCAAGAGATCTATTCCAGCCTCAACCAGGTTTCTAAAAAACACCAGAAGTGCAAAGTCTTTTAGGATACCAACTCAGACATGAGCCTCAGTGTGGATTATGCTTGGTTGTCCTATGTCAAATAACCTAGAGAACACTCACTGTCCATGCAGAAGTCCAAATTTACACAAATATAATCTGTGATCAGATGGCACTTAACCAAGGTACATTTAAAACCATGTTTAGAAACTGGTTCATATGATATAAATGGGCCAGAAGGGATATGGGGAAATTCTATCAAAAATGTATAATAAACAGTTCTATCAACTCTTCTTCTGGACCTGAGAGAGTGACTGAATGTCAGTTTTAAACCACAGATTTTACTTGGAATACAGAATAGTAAAGCAACCACTTGGAAACAAAACCAATAATCATGTCTGAACGCAGCAGCTGAAAGTATGATCAAATCCTACTGCTATGCAGATTCATGCAAAGAATTTAGGCACTATTTATAAACATAAACTCACTGAAATTATAACTTGTATGTTCACAAGAACATTTAATTTATTTTTGTGTCCCTCTCACTGCTTGCTCTTGATGAAATCAACCTGCCTAAGTACTAAAAGCAACTGAGTTGAGGAGGTTTCCCAGAAAACAAAAAAAATTGTCACGAACAGAAATATAGAGTAATCAGGCTAGAAATCATTCTTACTGCATTAAACCTTCTCTGCTTACAAAAATCTGAGAGAATCAGATACATCATCTACAAGAACTTCAGTTTTTCATTCCTCAGTTTTTGCCACACCTCTATGGAATCATCATATGGTTTTACCCCTAGATCACTTACTAGAATGGCAATCAGAGACAAAGAAATGAAAACACTTTTTTGTTGTTGCCTTTTAGTTCATCCACTCTAGTTTAATCATCACCTGTCACTTAGGAATACCATCACATCAGGATTTGTATCTACAAAAGCAAATTACCATGTAAAAAATTACTTTGTGGGCTTTATATGTTGACCTTGATGTGTTCCTTCCAGAAAAGAATTACATCATTTTAGTTGATACTATGCATGATGCCTATGGGAAATTTTCCCCTGGGCAGAATGTTGATGGCTTAGTTTTATCATTCAAAACCTCTAAAATGGTTTCCAGAATTTTTTCACCAGATAGATGAAAAATTATTGAATTTCTGACACAGCTTTTCTCTTCTGAAACATACAAATTTAGTTACTTCTTCTGAATAGAATTTATTACACTGAACCTGAGGAATCTCAGGGTTTTCAATTTAAGAAAAAAAACCCGCAAGTTTTATGGCAATTCATACTCTTTATGAAATAAGCATTAAGTGTTGCTTTTGCAGAAATCAAATGCCTTGTAGAAATGAAGATTTTTTTTCTAACTTAGGGTTTGAACATTTAGATGAAGACATTGCCAGTGAAATTATTCAAGCTCTTGCTAGGCTAGGCTACAAGAAGAGAAATTTCAAAGCAGTTGAGACCAAGTACATTGTTCTGTACTCCCTTCCCTTTATCTATCCTGCATTTTTCAAGCCTCTCCACAACCATCCTAGAGTGTTTCCCTTTGATTGTGACTTTGCTGCATTGAAGGGATTAGATAGTTCTGTGCAATTCCACCACTGTCTCGTTTTCTGTCAGGCACAATTGTCTCCCCTATTCAGCATCCAGCACAGCAAAACTAAATTGTGGCTATAAATGCATGTCCACTTCCTGACAATGTAATGCATTGACCAACTGAAATGTTCTGCAAGACTTTTCTAAAGTGAACTGATGAACAATAATGAACAATAATGTAATATTTACTTTACCAGATCAACAGTGCTTGTATTTTATTGTTTCCTATATGTTACATGATTTTATGCACTATTTACACATAAAAATTCCTGGCTGACGTAGCCACTCTGGGTATGCCATTAACTCAGACACTAAGAGTGGCAAACTGCCCTTGGAGCCCCAGGCACCAGCTCTGAGCCGAGCCCAAGATAATGGGGGTGTGAGGTTTTTCCCCATGGAAAATGGCCACCGTTCGCATCCAGTTGCTCGTGGCCAACAGTGGGGTGCCACCTCCTAGAATCACAAACTTGCTGGATTCCTCCCATACCAAAGCTGCCAGCAAGAAGGACTCTGGCTGCCCTTGGAACCCCAAACACCACATCTCCAAGTGATCTTGTACGTACCTACACTAGCAAGAAAAATACATGAACAAGGTGAGAGAGAGCATTATGTACTAAACTCTTGCCTGTTGAAGGCAAGAGTTTAGTACATAATTTCTATTTACTTCAGCCACTCAGAATAGCTCTGCTGATGTAGCAAAGCCAATAATTTCTCACCTGTGCAATTACAAATGGTGATGTCCTGTGCCATATACGGACTTCTTGCAGGAGTAAAACAATGTTTTCAATTACTAAATGGGGGGGAGAAGGGGAGAAAGAGGTGATTAACTAAAGAGTAGTATAAAATAAACACCCAGTTAATATTTAAGAGCGGCATTTTTTGGTTGTAATTTAAATAATCTCAGCAGGATGAAATTTGCATGTTGCCCCCTTTCTCAGACTTTGACCAGTGCAATTCGTCAGACACAACAGGCCAGCAGTTCTCTGAGGAGACAGTATTTGGTGTCATTAAAATGATGACAAGCCATTCAAATAAAGTAAAATGAAAGGGTTTGGGTTTTTTACCTGCAGGATTTTCCATAGCATTGACAGAGGTGAAAAAAAGAGTAGTTTTTTTCTCCTTACCTACTAGAAGAAATGCTACTTAACCCACTACATTTATGAATAAGTTCATTGTTGTGTTAACAAGGATGAACCTTGGGAAATGTTTACTGAGAAGTGTGTTTACATGGAAGAACTAAACAGTTCCTGCATTGTAGACTAAGGGAACTGGAGAGGGAAATCAGAGACTAACTATTCACAAATGATTGAATACACATTTAGACTGCAAGTTTAGAAAGATTTTCCAAGCTTACTCAGATCAATTTCCTGTTCAAACAGTCACCTAGGCACAAAAGTGATTTTTCATATTATTCTGATCTTTGTCTTAGAAATCCCATGAGTATCTAGACTATTTCTAATGAAGGGCTCCTCCAGAGCCTTCTTGTTCTCATTTTCAGATTCCATATAGACAAAGCACCTCTATCTGTTTGATCATGTGTTCCTTGGGGTAAGATGTCATCTCTTGGTACTGGTTATCCTCATCATTCATGTGCAGAGAGCAATATCCCCTTTTCCGCTTTGTCTTTCTAAGCCAAAGAATGCAAATTTCTCCTGATTGTCTCCATTCCCTTAAGCATCTGTTTGCCCAGCTTCCATCAGTTGTTCAAATACCCTCCATCATTACTAGCAATGCTCTGAATGATATCTCCCAAGACTTTTGTCTTTTCCCAGGGCTGTGTATCTTGTCAGCAACTAATAGCGGTCCATTCTCTCACCTAAATTCATCTTCTTTCTAAGCTGCCCTAATTGCCCACTACCAGAGTTGTTTTGTGCTTAGTCTCTCCATCAAGTACTTCTCTCTACTGTACTGTTGAATTTGATCTCATTTCTATTGCTCCAGTACCCAATGCAATCAAGCCTACCTGTGTAATTGTGATGACAACAGATTAAGACCTTTGTCATTATCTAACTCTTCACTCCCAAGGTGCTCCTTTATCTCTCTTTTCCTTTACCAGCTTCTTCTCCAATTGAAATTTTGCACACATTCTTTTCTTCATGGATAGCCTCTAATGTGGTTCTATAAATGTTGCATTTAATTCAAATAAATCAGGTTGTCCCCACTGCCAAATAGTTCCCTAATCTCCTAGGGAGAGATAAAAGGTTTATGTGGTTCACCTGTCTGTTTGCAAAATCACTGTTTTGATGCTTCCATCTTTTCAATCTTTGAGTAATCTTGTCCTTGAAATTTGCTCTCAAAAGTTTTTTTCTATTCCAAGTTAAACTAATGCACCTACAGATACGCAGATAATACCCCTTCCTCTGTAAGTGCTGATAAAAACATATGTTTGTCTTTAATGTTAACCTGACTCTTGTATAATGAAACAAAGCAACTCAGCCTCACAATTTTTTGCATGCTGGCCAACTTGGAAATCTGTGAAAGTTTGGGCACTGATTTAGGTTTTGAATCATAATAGAGAAATAGTTGTACTCCTGACCACATCTTGACTGCATTGAACATTTTTCACTATAAACTTCTCAGTTCACATGGCTGAAAGATCTTCTGAAATCTGCCCTGGCCTTAACAAGGTCTGTCTCAACCGGCTTTCTGTTGATTCTTACTGTAGCTGTATATTTCCTGTCTAAGATATGGGGTATTTTTGGCAAGCAGGCCATTTTCCATTCTTTCCCAGCTCTACTTATGGTAATATCTCTCTGGAGGTACCTATAATCTAGTTAGGTACAGAGAGCCTCAAGTTTTTCCTTGCACAACGTGGGATTCCTGATGGTTCCACAATATTCTAATTAAGCAAGTGTCAGTACTGTCTTCATGCAAGATTCTCAGCTTTCCTGCTCAAGTAACTTGACTAATTCATCCCCATTCATTCATACAAGAAAATTATTCCATTTTCTCTCTCTTAAAACTGAAGGCCTTATTCAAAGATCTTTTATCTTTCCTTTGATTTACAGCAGATCAAGCTGACATAATTCAAGTCACAAGTAAATTCTGTGACCGACTCCTCTATAATAGTATATTTGTAGCATGTTTTAGTATGCACCCAAAACAAGCTAAATAACATCATCCCTTTCTAATTCAGGTATGTGACAAGATGTGTTAACTACCAAATCTCAGAATTTCTAAAGCTTATGGTTGTGTGACCTATTTTTCAACTTTATCAGCAAAAGCAAAAATATCAATAAAGCAATATCCAAATGTATTTCCTAACACCATTAAAAATCATAAAAAAATCTATACAAATTATAGTATTGGCACACAATAACTTATTTACTGTTTTAAAATGGACTTACTTTTGACTCAAACCTATTCCACCAAAGCCACGCTACTTCTTTTTTGTTTGTTTATTTCTGATCATATTGTGAGTGTGCTGCACTCTCCATCTGCCTTAACAATGTATAAAGAATGGAGTTTGCATATGGCACACATCTCAGTGCCAACAACTGGTACCAACATGATTCTTATTCCACCACGTTCCTCTTGTCCTCCACTCGTCTACTTTCATTTCCCCCTCCAGCTCAGCTTCCTCCCTTGTGTTACTATGCTGTGGTGTTGGTGTATAAATATTTGGTTTCTCACTGACTACACCCAGTCTCTGAGATGACATGTAGTTTCTTCAGTACCTATACTGTTCCCTGTTTTTATTTGCATATTCCCTTTGCTGACTTTCTGTCCACTGGTCATATTCCTTTGCATTTTGTTGTATAGATATTCACTTGATTTAGGCTCTTGGTGAGTAAATACTGAGCCTTGAGATCACACAAGTCTTTATTTCTCCCTCATTCCCTCAAAGTTCATCTTTCTCATTATCATTGCAAAGATTTCTCCTAGTATTGGATTAAAGATTATTTTTAGTAGGTCAGTCTTTAGGTTTTTATCTCTTTTTACATGGCCTATCACAGAGCAGTTCATGATTATTAATATAACAGGCAGAAGGGCAACATATCAGTTCTCTATGAGTGTTGAGGTTACTGGCAGAAAAATGCTGTGGTGGCAGGAAGTCTACAAGGCTCAGATATGACTGTAAAATATTCAGTTCTGATGTTCAGGCTGGTTCCTGAACTATAATTTTTAGACATGTGCCCAGTCTTATTTTTTAAGTCTATTTTAGAGCATTTTGCAGTCTCATAGTTATACTTCCTCCAAAATTTTCAGGTTATTAATTCTTACAGTACTTCCTCTACATCATAGTAAATTCTTCTCCTTCTTTGACATTAATATCCTTCAGCTTTTTGCAGACTCTTGTCACTATTCCCCCTGAGCTGTCCTTTCACTTTTTTCTTCCAAGTCCAGACAATAATAATTTTGCTGCCATGCCTTACTCTAGGATTTTTGCAGTTTATTATGCAAAAATGCATGATAATTATAAAGCATTATGCAAACATGCATTATTTAAAAGTAATGCTGATTTTTTTCCTCTGTCATATTTATGATTTACAGCCTCATTACTGAACGAGGCCATAGAATTGTAATACTCTTCATGCCAACAACTGACTAAAGCACTGCTTGATTTTTTTCTCCCAGCTTTAGTCATGCTTTTTTTCTTACAGTGCAGTGGACTTTTTGGGGATGAGGAAAGATCTTTTTCTATGATTGTCTCTGTGTCATACATGACAAAATGACTCCTTGATACATTAGGGGGACCACAAACATTAATCAGAAAAGAACGTAACAGTGGCCACAGCACAATATCTTGTATGAATCTAGAAAACAAAATACTGATTTTTCTTTTGTTTTAGTTCATTTCTTTTCAACTCCTTGACATGGAAAAAGGTAAAAAAGGTGGTTTGGTACTTACATAGTACAAAGAATCTTGAACAGATTGTTACTGTGCCATTATCCAAGGTTTCTAAATCTGCACTTCAAATCTCAAAGGTTGTTCTTATCATAAAGTTCTAAATAATTATAATAATGACGGCTCAAACAAATATTAGCTATCTTAATGAAAAGTCAACACTGGTGAGAGAAAAATTGGCTTTAGCAGCTTCTGACAAAGATCATTTGGCTCAGAAAAAGGGAGCCTATGGACTTGCACTAACCTCCAACTGCAGTGCTGGTTTGCAGATGAAATTTTCCAAGTTTCCTAATCACAGAAAAAAAAGACTAAAAATAGCAATTAATTTTCCTTTTCAGAGGCATTGGAAGAGAGAATATTAGAAAGGCAGTCATTGTCCTTTTCTCACACAGCATTTTTTGTTATGAATTTCCTTGCAGTTCTATTACTGTGCACTCAGGACCTGGAAGTCGCATTCTAATATACCCACCATTAAGTGTATGGTCACCAGCTGTGAAAATACAAATATAGCATTTTGAATTTATTTTCTTCCAAACAGAAGAATTCATTTTCCTCAGTCCATCTTTTCCCTCATGGACATGAAAACAGATGTCACATGAGCCTCTCTGTGAATGGGATAGAAGGGATTAGAAATTCTTCAAAAGCTCTACAGGGAATTTCTACATGGTGGAGAGTTGGGGTTTTTCCTTTTTTTTTTTTTTCTTTTTAACAAAGAGGTACTCTTCTGACTTACAAGTAATGACATAGAAGTTCAATAATCTAATCTTAACTATGGCTTGATGTGAGCAATAAAATGAGTGGTAGAAAGGAGGTAGAGAATTGTGGAAAAGAGAAAGACAAAAAAATAAAAAAGAAGAAATGTAGAAGAATTAAGAGAAGGGGGGAAAAGGAATCAAGGGGAGAAGGAATAAAATCTTTCCAGCAACTTTTAACACTGGAGTACATTTAGGTACAAATAACTGTGCAACAGATACCAGAGCTATGCATTATGAGCGCTGTTGTATATTGTACATTTGACTTATTTTGGTATTAAATTGGTATTTGACTTATTTGGTATTAAAAATACTTCAGGCAATCCAAAGGAAACAATAGCTGCTCACAGAAATCCTAAAAAACTTGGAGATGTTGCAAGACTTTTTTTATCTTTGCTCACCACTTTCAAACAAAATCTACCAAAGGAGAATGAAAGCTGGTTCATTTCCTCTGCCTGTATATTTCAGAACTATGCAAGAATATTTCCTTTTTCTTCCTCCATTTAAGAATGAAGCGTCTAGTTGTTGGGGTTTTTTTTTCTTTTGTGAAGTACTTTTAGGTCATGTTATTACAAAGAATAAAAGCACTAAGAAAATGACAAAGCACAGCTAAAAGAGAATTAAAAATTCTATATACCAAGTTTAACTAATAGCTCCAGTATCCTCCTATATCTCTCTTTTTGAAGGATGCCTGGCAGGATTCAATCTCATTTCAGTACTGTAGATCAAGAAAAACAGTTTATTACAGTAAGGAAAGGGGAAGGAAAGAGGGAGAGACAAGACTGACTATGTGGGAACTGCCTTCTAGTGAGGAAAGAAAATTCTGAAATAAATACATTTTAAGGCTCAGAGACTGGAAACAAAACACGTAATCCTGTAATTTTAGATTATTGCTTGGGTTCCTGGTCAATCTCATGTAGATAGAGACATAGTTCCATGTTTTGGTGGCTTAGTAGCTACCGTATGTATAGCTCTACCTATTGAAGGTATGTAACTATATGTATTTTAAAAATCATATTTTTAGGTCTGCTAAGTTTTGAAATGAATTTTTTTTTCTGTGTGTTTGCAGTGTAAAGTAACTATAGGTTTTGGAAAATTTCAGCCAAAATAGCTGTTTTTTTCAGAGCATAACATTAGAAAAAACTAGTGTTTTATTCAAATATCTATACTTCTGACATGTCTGGTTTTTTCCCCAATTCTTCTAACATAGTTTTACACAGTGGTTGTTGCATCAGGAGTATGCCTTATTCCAATCCTCTGAGTGCTGCTCAAATTCTAATTGTAGCTGACTCCCTTATACACCCCATGGCTCTTTGCAGCCATGATTGCCAAATACTCCACCTCCACAGGGCATGCCCAAGCACAGGGCTAAGCACAGCTATCCCTGAAACTGCTGAAATCCACACAGCCACACAAACTCCAGGGAAATAAAGAGGCTGCCAGAGTTAAGGAGAGGACAAGAGCTGACCTACATGCAAGGGGACTGCAAAAGGAAGCATGTGGAAAGACCTGGCAGGGAGAGAAAACCTGGGCTGACTCAGTGAGGGGAAGGGTAGAAAACAAGAGGGAAATCACAGTGTAGAGCAGAAGGAGTAGAAAAGCTCATCTCTGTGTTGAAATAAATAAGTATTGCAGCTGAGTCCACAGTCATGCCCTTCCTCTCCTGCCAGAAGTGGTGTCCCACTGGATGTAGAGTAAATGCCTTCCAGAAATATGGTTCCTCTACAGTACAGCCTCACTGTCAGGTACCACTCCCTCACTTTCCCTCTAGTGATGGTCTGGTTACAAGCATTACCACAGATAAACAGTCCTGTTAATGCAAGGACTGTGATAACAACTCAGCTGGAGAAGGAAAGGTTCCTGGGGGACCCCTTAGATGAATTCCAGTACTTAAAGGGGGTTTATAAAAATAGGGAGCGACACTTTACACAGGCAGATAGTTAGGAAAATGGTTTGAAACTAAAAGAGGAGAGATTTTGATTAGTTATTAGGAACAAATTTTTAACTCAGAAAGTGTTGATGCATTGGAATAGGTTGTCCAGAAAAGTTTTGGATGCCCCATCCCTGGAAGTGTTCAGGGCAAAGTTGGATGGGGTCTGAGCAACCTGGTCTAGGGAAAGGAGTCCCTGCACATGGCTGGGTGTCAGAATTTGATGATCTTTAAGTTCCCCTCCAACTCAAGCCTTTCTATGATTCTATGAAAATGAGGAAATACCAGCATTCATTGGTGTATATTCATGAATCACTCTTGATGCATCTGTTCCTGATATGCATAAAAAACTACCTTCACAATTTCACAATTAATACTTCATTCAGCATGCATGCTACAAAACAGTCTGGGAAGGCAGGAAAGCTCTGAAGTAAAAGTGATTACTCTGTTGGTAGCACCATAATCCTCACAGAGACTGGGAGGTATGCAGCAGTTAGACTAAGGGCCTGCAGGAGAAAAAGGTGTGCTCAGCATTGAGAATTAAAGGTTAAACTGAATTCCTCTCTCTGCCTCATATTTTCTGCCTGAAACTGGAGAAGTGGCTTGACCTAATATTTTATTTTTTAAAACAAGTGAAGTCTGCATGTTAATTTCTGGGTATCTGAACTGCAGCTGCATCTCCAGTAAAGAAATAATCTCATTGGCTCACAGCTGCAAGTGAAGTTTGAGAGAGCTATACTTTGAAAGTATGCAATTCAGTTTACTCCTATACATCCTTAAACAAGATTTCCTGCATGTTTCAGATTTGTCAGAACTACACTGTCTCAAATCAAGGTAATTGTTTCTTTTAATCATAAAAACTCCTGGAGGTGATAAGATTTGCTTGTCTCAGGGGCCTTTGTGAAGAAAAACTGCTTTTAAAGCATTCAGGCACTATAGAAAAGCACAAGTCATCTCAAAGCACATCTTGGTCATCAGACACAGCCCTAAACACCAATCATAGAAAAATGAGGCATAAGCAAAACACTGAAAAGATGCTTGTTAAGTGAGCAGCACTGTGTATGTCATGCAGCAAGCATCCCTGAGGTCCTGGGAGGGTTAGCAGAGAAGGAAGCATATGATATGCATTGAAAAAGAGAATTGTAATCAGATGTAGAAAGAAGCTACAAAAATGGAAGCACAGATAAGCCTGTTTCTCCTATTTCCTGCTGCTTCCCAATGTTTGCCATTGGGAATGACTTAATGTTCTCTTCACACTTCATGTCTATAATTATCAGTTTATTTCTTTTCTAGTTAATTTCAAATGGCTTCTTGGGATACTTAGTGGGGCACCTTGGGCCATCTATTGCCAGCCTGAAGACAGTGAGAGTGGGGAAACCAGAAATAAGCAACAGCTAAGAGAGCTATGAGTTTTAAGCTATTGACATGTGAATATTCACACATGATTAGTAAGGAGAGAGATTAATAAAGAACACCTCCCAAATCCCCCATTTTCCCTGGAGTTTCTGAATTATTTACCAAGCTGACATTTAAGCAAAAGGACCTATTCCAGTCAAACTGGCTGTGTCCTCTAAGAGCCTCTACTGACAAGATAGAATTGAATGGACACAACTTTCACACATTGGAGCATCTCTCCCCAAGAAAATCCTTATTTCCTTCATCTAGAATAAAGTATAGCCTCTTGCTAAGGGACTAAAACTGCTCTGCCTGCACACACCCATCTCCAAGCAAGCCTAGAAAATTCTTCTCCATTTATTCCTCCAAACACCAATTTCACAGTGAGGCACCACTGCAGGGCAGAGCAGCAGAGGCCCATTCAAATGAAAATGCCACTTTAATACCTCAGCTACAGTATTTTTAGACAGTATCTGGGCTCTTCAAAATATAAATCCAGTAAACATATTCCTCCTGTACCTCTCAGAGGGAGGAAATCCTTAACAAAAAATAAACCCATGCCTCACTGTGGAAGACTTTCTTCTCCTGCTCCACAGTGGGCATTTTCCAGTTCCAAGATCCCCTATCAACTGGGGAATGTCCTGATACAATTAGCAGAAAGTTTAATCTTAGGGAGTCACAAGGAGACAGAGAAAGCAGATCACATGTGCCAAGAGAGAAACAGAGAGAGAAACTGAGGGAGGCTCTGTGGACTATTAATAAAAATTTTATCTGATTGCACACCAGCTGCTTGTTACTACAGCAGATTGTAACAGAATCATCTTAGTGACAATGGGAAATTACAGCAAACTGGGAAAATCCTGGGTTCTGAAGGTGTTTTAAATGGTTTTCCCCTTAATTAGCATCCACTAAAGGCAGATAATTCGAGTTACATATGGGTGACAACTGCCCAAAACATGAACTAGTAAAGATTCCTATGATTCACATACACATGGACTTTAAAAAAACATCCTGCAGGGCTAAAGTTTTAAAGGAATGAAGGAATTAAGTTAAAGGACCATCTAAAATAATACCTTAAGTGAGCAAAATGTGGCAGTCTAATAGGGAAGAGAAGAAGACCTGGCAACATGCATTCTTTCAAGTACCAAGAATCAAGCAATCCAGCTATTTATCTGGATAGGTCTTATCTTATAGGGCTCAACCCTACTGATCTAATGCCATTTCTCAAGTACTGTTAAGTGAGCAGGATTTTTTTCTTAATTAAAAATCCCTTTGCATTCCAAGCTGCCAATCCAGCATTATTCATCAGAAATGTAATTAACGTAGTAGCCTCTAATATTGAAGTTCATTTTGCTATTAGGTTTACTTTCCATTCTAGTAATATTTATTTTTTCTTTTTCTTTTTTTTTTTTTAATTTCCTGATCACTATGTTCCAAGCACCACCAGGTTTATCTCTTTAGGAGACCTCAACTTTATTTTAGTGTCCTTCATATTTTATACTAATGGATCACGGGATTTTTTGTTACCTTTTGACTGGCATGAAGTAAACTAACTTAGGATGCTGTTTGGCATTCATAGCAGGTAATTCACATCTTAACATTAAAACTACCAAGTAAAATACAAACCATATCAATTTCATTTTCTCCATCCATCAGTTTCACACAGCAATATCTAGTCAACATTTATTTTATGGGTACTTATAATGGACAACAATTGCTATTTATTTGGCAGTCCATCACAATCAATTTACTCTAACTGCAGGCTACATTTGAGGATAAATTTGTCACTGCAATACAGCAGCTGATTGAAAGCACATTGTTTTGACAATTGTTTACTTCAGATGAATATGTGTTAAAATTTAAGGAGGAAGAACATGGTGACTTGAATCTGATCAGAATTCTGGGTCCTGCTCTTAAATGCAAAGAAATGTTCATTGTATAGCCACAGCAAGTTAATCATCAGCATTTTGTGTGCAGCTGATTTCATCCTGGCTGAAACAAAATGCACAGCCAGATGGGCAGAATATACGGAGAACCCTTCTCAGAGCCATGGGCAGGATGCAGAGAATGAAATAAGGTCCAATAATGAAATAAGATGTTAGTCATCTGCACCCCAAAATTTCACTGTCCATTATTCAACAGCTCCTTATTCATGGGTGGTGATTGCTACACTTCCATGGCAAAAACCTCCTCTTCCCAGTCACACCCTAAGCTGTTTTTCTCACCCAGGAAATAAACCACAAGCAGGTTGCTTTGCTGCTTTCCTGGTTTCAACAGTACCTTATTTTGTAATGCATCATATAATTATTGCTTCTTTCTGGCCCATTCCCGTAATGATTAAAAAAATAAAAAATTTCCAAAACAAGTTTATGATTCATTGCGTGGGAAAAAAAAAGAAAATATGTAGAAAACAATCACTTGTTTTCTCAAGTGTTAAAGATCCTAACTGGTCTTTTTCCACAGCAAAATATTTTAAAACAAAGTTTGCTTTGAAGAAATACAAAACCAGCCCCCAGACATATGCATAGACATTTTAGTACCTGCACTCTCTATGCTATTTTTTTCCAGGTGCTTCCTGTGTCCTCTTGTAGGCTTGCTTGGTTTTTGGCTTGCATCAGCAAGATTAAAGCTTGTGGTAGTCTCCCCATAACCAGATAAATATGACCAATCAATGCCTATAAAAATCAAATCTTAAGTGATTTGCATGCAAAATTTTGTGGAGGTACTAAACATATTACATTTTAAAGCAAATATGAATAAATGCAGAAAATAAATTGCAGATGTGTCTTTGATATAAAGTTGGAGTACAGGGGAGACAAGATTTGAGAGAGCTTTATCCAGTGAATTCATATTTTAAGAGCTCCTGGATGCCAAAACAGGACCTATGTGTTAATTAGGAGCTCTCTGTTGTTATTTTTGATCTTGACCTACCTGCAGTTAAATGCCAAGCAGACACCATATAACTGCGAGCAGTTGCAAGTTCTGTTCCAGGTTTCACAGGTGTTTGGTTCATCTCATTTTGTATAAAAGCAAACAGAAAAGGATGTGAAAAAAAATTTTAAAAGAGGGTCCTAGAATAAAGTAAGAGTTTGAAAGAATCATTTCATTAAAAAGTTTATGTGTATTTTGAGATTAAACTAAAGCCCCAAACGCTGCTGTTTGCTGCAGCAAGAGCTGCCTTTGCATGCAGGAAAGTAAAACTAAAGGCAACCCAGCAAGCTGAGACATGTTATTTCTTAGGAGCTGGTTATGGTGATGCTGTGAGAGCAGCATTAATAGCTGAGCAGTTATTAATTCAGCTGCTCCTGCCTGCTGTGATGCTGAGCAAAGCTCCTGCTTGTAGCTCCAGACTCAGTCACAGGAATGTTTGCAGTGCCAGCAGCACATCAGAGCACCCCGAGACAGCAGTGGTCTGCTGGCTCCAAGCCTGCAAAACCCAGCTTTCCAGAAGAGACACTTTTTAAGCAATTTAAATTAAGGGAATCAGCGTTTCTGAGTTACCAAGCACCAAGCCTGGGGACTCCCCTGCTGTTCCCTTTCCATACTGTAACTCTTACCAGCTCTGAGACAGTCACAAGCCACTCCACAAGTACTTAGGCTGAGATTTACCTGAGACTGAGAATTACAACCAGCACTCCCCTGAATTCCTCTTGGGCACACAATTATTTTTTTGTTGCAGAATAGTTATGTCAGTAAAGCAACACAACAACAGTAGTATTTAAAAATCAGTGCCTGTATTCTCCTTACAGCCATTTTAAAAAAGCAATTCTTTTAAAAAATAAAAGCCTTGCCTCACTCTAATTTTTATATTTTCCAGTTACAAGGGTATATCATTGTCCATTTATAGACAAGTCTTATGGGCAGCATGCAGGCAGAACTGTTTCCAATTTACTCAGTGGGATTTGTTTATCTGTTTGCTTTCTCTGATTTATATAAAATGCTTACTGCAGGCTTAATGTTTCATAAACAAGAAAATCTGTCTTTTCTGTTAAATAGCACACACATCAGTGTACTCTCATACAGATAGCTTTCTATTATAAACTTCTCCATGCATAGAAATTGATATAAAACCAAATTCTTTTGATGACTTCGGGTAAAAAAATTTAGTTAAAAAATTTCCAAAAATTCAGAGAAAATACCCTGGACTGTATCCTTAATAAAAATAAATTTGAAATAGACAACATGATAATAAATAACCTCATCTTTTTATCATATCAACATTTAAATTCCTTAAATCTTACTACCTATGATTTATCTGTTGTGATACAAAGTTGCTTTTTCATAAAGTGCAGTTTGTATAACACAAAGAAATACTTGGAGTTTTGTCACAGAGTTATTCTGTACCAATTTAAAAATTATTTTTCCAAGCACAAACAACCTGGAAAAGTCCTTTGAGAAAGAGGAGTTCTCTCTTCCCTAAAGGGCATTCTTCAATTTACTAAAAAAAAAAAAAAAATTACTGGTTTGCTAAATTGTTCTCTTTCGTAGTTAGTATGTGCATGAATAATACCAGCACGTCATACAAACCAGGTATTTACTCAGGGTATTTTCTGCCAGTAGACAGACAGACAGACCCCAACAACTGCCCTTCATCCTCACATTCTCCAAGCTTACTCAGAAGATAACCAGACACATCTGGAAAAGACAAGAAGACAAGACAGTTAAATGACTCAGTGAAAATTATCAGATTTCCAAAAATTGTCTCCCTGATGTAATAAAAATATCTTTAAAAGAACAAATGAGTCATGTTGCTATAGCAGGGCAAGGTTTGCGTGGATTGCAGCTCTGTAGTACAATCATGGAAAACTTTGTGGCAGGGGGATAATCATCCTCATGTAAGCCATGCACGCAGGCTTTGCTGTCAGCTCAGTCTAGCTGCTCACAATCCAAGGCTTCCCTTGGCTTCACTTGCTGTGAGCTACCACACTCAGAATTTGACAAATTCCTTTGCTGACACACACGTCATCTTTGGCCAGGATTATTCCACCCAGAAAGACTGATAGTGAAGCTACAGTGTGCTGCAATTCCCTTGGCACTTTCAAATGTTTACTTCTCTGATGCTGCACTTAATAAAGAAACACCTGTAGAGACTGGTGTCAATCATTTAGAAGACAACACTTCCACCTTCTCCCATCAAGTGTTATGGCTGAAAGGAAGAATATAAGATATTTACACCTTTCTTTTGCAGGAGACATCACTTCTCACTGAAAACTAGGCTGCAGGCAGGAGGGTTATGTCTATTTTCTCTGATAAATGTTCGGCTCTTCTTTTCTCTAAGACCTGAAATGACAGAGCACTGATTCACAATTAGACAGCAAACCCAAGAAATATGTGCCTAAAAAGAACCAGATCAAAACAGACTCTTAAAAACCAGAAAGGATTCAGGGAGATCTCAGCTGAAGGCTGTGACTGCCAACAATCTAACTTCAGCTTTGAGAGAGATTAGATCTATGGCTTGTGTCCTTTAAATAATTTTGGCTTCCTGTTACTGAATATGCTCAGGAAGTCCAATTACAAAATTCACCAAGATCACGAGAGCTAAAAGTGTGATCAGATTTCTTACCATTGATGGGAAATACCACTTCTACTTTTCAACCAAAACTGAACAGTAAGATAATTTTTCTTTAGAGGAAGTAATAATTAATAAGGCATAGGCTTACTCCTGAGCAAGTCTATGTCAGATTTCCTTTCAAAGGAATGCATGCTAAAAACTCCACACCACTGAGCCAGAATCCCAACTGAAAGGGCAAATGGGCCTCTGAGCTCCTGAATGGGGTTTCTAACCAGGAATTTCCAGGAATGACTAGGGTAGAATTCCAAGCACAGAAAAAAAGGCCAGATTTAAGAATTACTTCTCTTGTCCTCTTTAATTCTGCCTTAAACAACCAGACTGACTTCTAGCCCAATTGTCCATGTATTGCATGATGCTTTATGTCCAGATGTTCCTTTTTTATCTGAGACTTAGACTTCTCTCATTAGCTTCCAAGATTTTCAGTAATTTTGACAGCCCAAGAGACTAAGAAATCTAGGGCATGAATTAGGAATATAATTGTTAGTACTGGGACAGCTGTGTGCCAAATATGTGGGAAAATCTCTTATAAAAGCATGTACCAAAGTCTCTTCCTTCTGGAAGAAGCAATGAATTGATTGCCTTGTTTGGAAGCACATATTCTCTCAAAATCTGTAAAGCAGAGTGTTGAAAGTCAGGAGTGTGTTATTTGCCCCTTCATAATGTTCAGATGCTGGACGGCAAGAAAAAAATCAACTTCTGCATGCAAAGTTCACCAGGCAAGACCATTACAATCATAACAAAAGCATGACAAAAACCTGTATTCTTCCTTCATGTGTAGCTAACATTTACTCCACAAGATTTCATTGGAATGAGAAGCCTCCTTGCATGCACCTCTGATCACACTCTGAGGAGTGTTACATCCTGTTCTCATGATGAGTGGATTTTTCCTCTTTATGCCTTTGAGAGGGAAAAAAAAGCCTCTGTCAGCTTTCATGCAATATTCTCTTTCCTTCTTCTATATCCACAATTAGTGGCAATTTCAGGTGAGAAGGCAAACAACATCACTAGAGTGTGCTCTCCTGATTATGATCCCATAGCTCAGTTAAGGCAGCAGAAAACACAACATCTGAGCACACAGACAGCAGCAAGTGTTGCATTGTCTGAACTAGCAAAGAGCCATGTCTGGAAAGTAGGTGAACTGAGGCAGCACACTTCATCCTGAAAACATGACTTCTGTTTGTTAAAATGCAGTTAGTTCAGCATGACATGAAGTCAGTGGGAGGATTAACTCATCTCTATTTCTGTCCCCATGTTAATACAGAGCTGCAGTCAACATTTCAAATGTTACTTTCAAAGGAGACGTGACAAGCATAAAGAGGAACTACTAATGTACTAATTTTTTTCTTATTGATTTCACTCAGTTTGCTATGCCAGGCTGAGGCCTTGACTTTCAGAAGGAAAAAAAATTCTTCCATTAAGTGTCCAGAAATGTGCTTAGATGGGCAAAGCAAACACCAAAATAGAAGGTCTTAAAAATGACTTTCTCAAAGAGATCTCCCACTAATTGACCTGCAAAGTTTGGTGTTGTCAAGAGATTACCTGCTCTGTGTACTGAACAATTTACAGATCACCATGCATGAGCACTACAATTTGCTCATTTGTTAAAAAACAAACCCAAATCTAGATGACAATACAATTAAGTTTTGGACAAAAAGGTTGGTGTTCCCAAGATGTTTTGCCATTTAAATGAGTGGTTGTGATAATTCTGTCTTTTCTTATACAACACCAGAGATTTGAATAGATAAATTATGGTAAGAGGCGTCACAGCTGAATAGGTTTACTTTGAAAAAGGTTTACTCTGAAAAATATTTAAAGATATTATAACATGGGCTGAAGTGTGAGATAATAATGTGCACAAGGTATGTACTGAAAAGGAGAAAGAAACTTCTGAGCAGATGAAACTATCAAACAATAAGAAATTGAAAATTCAGTTGCTGAATGCAGAGCTTGATTCTCAGAGTTTGGTTCTCAGAGTCTGCTGCATTTAGGGAAATAAGATATTTGTCACCTTCAGAAGAAACTTACACAAGAAATTCCCTGAAGTGGAAAGATAGACACACACCTCCTCAGAACTAATCAGGGGGTTAGCTATGCAAACAAATTTCATTAGTTATCAGACTGTTCTGGATAATTAAGTCTCATGAGCCAGGGTGTAATCACTGCAAAACTCCCTCCCTCTCCCCACCTCTATGTGTAACTTTGAATAGATTCCTCATGTGTCTTGTTCCTGTTTTACTTTAGCTCATCTGTCATACCACACTACAGAGAACAGCACGCAGAATTGAGCTGTTATCTCCCAGACTGAATTGCTAGACCAAAACAAGTGACTGGAACTCCTGCTCTAGTGAACCTAAGCTCTCTGCACCTGACTATTTCTGTACTCAGAGAGACTTCTCAGAGATAACTTACCTCTATACACAGAGACTGGGAGCCACAGAAGAAAGCAGACAGAAGAGTGGTCTGGATTCCTGTAGGTGAAGGTCACCCACAGGTTTGGATGAATCCACAGAACTGCCAGCAGGCAGATCACTGCATCAGGCTTTTGCCTGCCCCACGGGTGAGCTGTGCACAGTGCAAGGCTGCCAAGCATTCCCTGGATCAGCACTGGGAAAAAAGAGCTTTGAGTGAAAAGAGCTTTGCAGTCACTGAAAATAGGCTCAGTTGTCAGAAAAGATGGTAGTGGAGAGAGCATAAAACAACAGCCACAGACTTGCATGGTCAGCTAGGCAGGAGAACACCTGGAGATGTCCTAGGGTTCCTCTGGCCATCATCAAGGCAGCTGCATCCACAGCAAGCTGAAAAAACTTGTTTGTCTTGCATCTGCTAATGGCCTCAAGAGGAGAATGTAGGCCTGAACTTTGGGACTGCCATTTTCACATTTTTATTTGAAAATCCATAATTAAAAGTATGTACATCTATGTACAAAGGGTCAGTTCCAGGAGATAAGCTACTGACAGCCAGGGTCCAATGTCTGTAATTCGCTTTTCTTAACAAATTACTTTCTGCAGTCTGAGAAGCTTCATGAGGAATTTAAATCCTTCTGGAGCTATTTCTCCAGAATGGACTTTGCTGCCAGTAACATGCTCAAGATTATTTTCTTCTTCTTTTCTCTGTACTGACTTCTGGGTCAGCCTGAGGCTGTTACAGGGCAGTATACACCCTCAGAAATTCATTTATGCACTCTGAAAAGGGTGGTTTTCCTTAAGAGTTTTCTTCTACACAAATTTATAAAGGTGATGTCTTTTGTTGAAGCCCTCTGAGGGTTTCAGCAATATTGCATTTATCATTCACCATGGTTCCTTTGGTGGTACTGTGTCATCATATAAGCATAAGACCCATCCAGCAAAATAGTTACAGATGCCAAAACAGAGCAAAGGAAGAAAACTGCCTCAAGGGAAGAAGGAAAGGAAAGAGATATGAGAAAAGAAGATGAGGCAGTCTGGAAAATAGAACAGTGGGTGCACACAGCTTGCTGGAACTGGAAAGGGTGGCAACAGGTAGGACAGGTCGACTGTGCAAAGCAATCTGCAAACAGAGCCCTTATGGCTACTTCCATACAAATAAAACATTAGCTACCAAAGAACCATTTTCTGGTTGCATCGAGCAGAAATGTGCCTCTTGTTCTGGCTATCCACCCCTGACTTCAATGACCCCTGAGTGGAAGATTGAGTTGATAGCTCCTGCCTTGTTTCAGGTGCAGCCATCAGTCACAATGCCATGGTTGATCACCAGAAGTTTATCAGCACTGCAAAGATTCTGCTTTTTCTGGAGTCTGTGAAAACTGCAGAGAGGAGCTGGTGTTCACAGGGCGTAGTGCATTTGTGCTGTTAGAAACACATTGGCATATTATAACAATTCTGCAGCTCAGACAGAAGAGCAATGGCAGCACTTTTCTTTCTCAGAGACAGACTGCAAATAATGAATCAGTAAGATGCAGTAACACCGTAGTAAACATTAGAGATGAGGCTTATTATTTATGAAGCACAATGGAACTTTTCTCAAGAAGACACAGCAGTGCTGACTCTCTCTAACACACTGCTGTCATTTCCTTAGCTTATTTACTGCCATAGAAATTAATCTGCTGTTTTAAGGATAACAGCAGTTACTTTGGTGGTTTGGCAGTGGATCTAAATGTCAGGGATGGAAATCGTGACATTCTTAAAGTTTAAGATAGTAAACGTTTTATTCTATTATAGGCTGAAGATTAAAAAAAACTGTGGAAAATTCAGGTCACAAGAAGCAGCAAGTTTCTTCCAAATCTAGGGGACAGCTGCATTACAGGCTTTAATTCCTGCTTCTTTCTCTCCATACTAGAAATTGAAAACTTATGAGTGATGTATCTATGTCCATACTTAATTGCAAATGACTTATTTTCCAGACATCCTTCTCTGTATCACTCCAGCTGTTATAAGGTAATGCAGTAAGTTAGTAGGTGGATTTTTTAACTTGTCTTAGGTATCAGCAATTCTCTTCCTCCTATGTAATTCTGTTTTCTGTCCCTAGTGCAGGCATATTTAGAGAGTTTTCCACACCCTTTGGTGCATTCCAGAAAAAAGAGCTTACTTTATAATAGATTAAACTGAACTTGCTTGGTGAAGTAGGTGCAGAATCAGAACACAAGGGTATCCCTGCTTCAAATTCCAGCAGATTAATGATAAACAGTACACTGGTGAAATGAAGCCTGGAAAGTTACAACCATTTCCAAAGTTCCAGAAAGAATGAATGATACCCCCACTGGAGGTTAATCACTCTACCTTAGGGATGACATACCATATCAGGTATTTAGTATTATAGAGAAACTCCTTCTTTCACAAGTACCCACACTACTGTTAATTATTCTGGAAAAATTTTCTTCTGTGTAAAGTCCAGATTTTTTTTCCAGCTAAAGAGCAAGTACAATTTTATAAAAGAATCTGCCATACAAGGTGTTGATATGTAGATAAAAGATTTGACTCTCTGACATGTCAGAATTTAATAACACGGCTGGAGAAGGTAAAGGCAGAAAATCTTTGAAGCATGGTGTTCTCATGGGGAATACACAAGGGGACAGTGAACAACTCTAAGGCAAACTCCTTCTTTGGTTCCCCAGACCTGCTCTGCTTCCTACAGTGCCAGCCAGGTCACCTGCACCTCCATTTTTGATATTCATCTCTAGTCTCTGTTTTTTTCTTGGAAATCCATAACTCTCTTAGCAAGTCTCTTTCTGGAACCTTCTATCTCAACTCCCAGCATGTACTCCCCCTCCAGACAATTTATCTTCCTTGGAATACAGTTGGAATTGCATTCTCATCTGTTCTAAAAATCAGACCTAATTATAGACTTAATTACCTAACTTTGAATTACAATAATGTTAATTAATTGTTAATTCTTATTCCATATAATCAGCTGGAACAGTAGTGGAAAAAAATCCTTTGTGTGGCATTTTATAGCAATTAATTTGCTTTGGTGTTTAAGAACAAAGGCATTGGTTTGATGATGTTCTTAGTTTAAGACAACAAAGCTGGTGTATTGTAATCAGCACCAACATGTACATGCATCTCTTGCTTTCTTCCCCTGCTGTTTTCCTGCCCCAGTGTCAGCCTACTATTCACTAAAGAAATGTTTTATTGTACATGCCAAGTATTTAAGAGATGCCTAGCTAATCATCCTTCGGTTTTGGAAAGGAATGTATGCTGCAAAATGTCTGTATACTTTTAGTGAGATTTTTGTCTTTTTTATGTCTACATTGAGGGCTTTTTCATTTAAGAAAATCAAAAAATTTGTACAGAAGTAGTAACTATGTTTCACATTAATTTCCTATGTATGCTGAGGAGAACTATTAAATTTTAACTGCTATTACTACTCTAAATACTCAAAAAAGAAGATGATTGTCTTCTTGGCTGGATGTGTTTAATATGAAATCAGAGCATGCTTCTAATTCATTTTTGCACATACGTTATACAGTTTTAGTAGCAGTTACATGTTTTTCAGTTCCTGATTTTCAAAAATTTCTGTGTTTTCTTTCATATGTAAATAGTCTGGTAAGCACCTGGTGAGCAGGCAGTCCTTGGAAATCTGGGGTGATACTACGTTTGAAGTTTGGAGTTTCCTGGGCACCTAAAATTAAAACTCAACAGTCATTCATACACAGTTAATTTTGCGCCAGGACTCACTAGACAGAGCTTTCCTCCCCTTCAGGTCATGATCCAAATCTCCAAGTTAAAGATAACAGCAGCTGATGCTGAAGATTGGATGATTTAATCAAAAGTGAAGACGAAAGTGTCTCCTGTTTCTATTTCATTGAAATTCAGTTCACTGCTATGAAAATCTGAAACCTACCAGAACAATAATAAAATCAAGCTGTTTCCCAGCAAATCCTTTGTTATCTAGTTGAGAATAGCACTCAAAATGACTTCTTACCTTTTACAGTGAAAGTACAAAGGTCCTATCAAAAGAAAAACCAACATTCAATTAAAAAAAATCATTCAAGCTTATTCTCTAGGGAAACAAGGAATGGCAAGTCCAAACCTAGCAGTGGTTTCTCTCTGTGCTTAGTGATGTAACTTAGAGACGAGTTTGTTGTTTACATGCAAGCCTCTGTGTTATTTTACACACCTTTGGATATCCCATCTGGTCTCCAGCCGCCACTGCAAAAAGCTATTCCTGTAGCTTTTTTTTTGTTGTTGTTTTTGTTTTAATCAGATGTAAAGGGCCACTACAATCACAACATGGCTTGAGAGGTAAAGAAAAAAAAACCCAGTAAAATAAAATTATAAACCATGCTAGCTTCAACAATGTATTTTATATATCGGTCAGTGAACAGTCTCTAGTAAAGTGATTTGGTAACAGTCAGAGGTACCCTGCTCTAAAATGTAAAACACTTTATGTCATTAAGGAGTCCTGCTTTAGTGAATCTAAAAGAATTAAACCAGTTTATGGATAGACAATGGAATTATTTAGAAGGAGTGGCAAATTCTGCTGGACTACATGAACAGTTTACAAAGGAGGAAATAAAGTAATCTTAATATTTCTCCCTGCTTCACAGACTTTTAGTACTTAGCTCAAAACAAACCATTCAAAGAGTTTTCTGGCTAGGCAAATGAATACAACAGCATGCACACACACACACACACATATATATATATAAAATAATCACCAATTCTTACTTAAAGCAACTGCTTTACTCCTTTTGCAGAACTGTGAAGATAAATATCAACCAGTTTGTGCCACAGTGCTGCTAAGCACAGGAGATAGCTTCAGGGAGAAACAGCACGAGCAAGGATTATCCAGAGCCGTGGGAAGTGGACCTAATGATTGAGAAGGGATAGCAGCCTGAGCTTCCAGAGAAGGAGGCAGCAAGGCTGTGGGGTTTTTGCCATAAGATTCACAAACTGCCTGAAATTTCAAGAACTACATCTAACAAACACAAACCAAGTGCCTCTAGATCATCTCAATCACAAACAGAATGAGCTCAGCCCCAGGAACATCAAGACTTCGCACTTCTGCTGATGGAGAAATTGTTATTATTTAAGATATAGTGTGGGGCACTGTTGAAATCAGCACAAGGAAAACAGAAACCTAGCTCTCTGGTAAAATATCTCTCATGCTAATTTCTGGAATCTTTAAAATGTCCCCAAGTAGCTGAAGCAGATCATAGAATCATTTAGTTGGAAAAGATCCTCAAGATCAAGTCCAAATGTAAACGTACCACTGCCAAGTCCAGCACTAAACCATGTCCCTAAGTGCCACATCTACATGTCTGTTAATACCTCCAGGGATGACAACTCAATAATTTCCCTGGGCAGCCTGTTCCAATGGCTGACAGCACAGATGTAACTCCAGTCACAGCATCCCCAGGCTCAGCCATCCAGTCAGTGTTTACCCAGTAAACACCTCTCCAAGCCATGAGCAGCCTGCTTCTCCAGGAGGATGCTGGAGAAAATGCTGAAAATGAGAAATGCTGTTAAAAGCTTTACCAAAGTCAAGGTAGACAACATCCACAACCTTTCCCTCCTCCACTGAACAGTTCATTTTGTCATAGGAGATCAGGTTGGTGAAGCAGCACCTCCCTTTCCCAATCCATGCTGGCTGGGCTGATCCCCTGGCTGCCCTGTTCCTGCTGTGGGATCCCACTTAGGACAATCTGCTCCATGACCTTCCCTGGCACTGAGGTCAGGCTGACAGACCTGTGGTTCCCCAAATCCTCCTTCCAACTCATTCTGTAGATGGGTGACACGTTTGCAGAATTCCAGCCAGCAGAGACCTCCCTGTTTAGCCAGGACTGCTAGTAAACATTTGAGAGATGCTTCAGCTTTCTGCTGTGTGGTCAGTTGTTTTCTGTGCCTTCTCACAGTTTGATTACTTGAAAGATGTGGGGCAGCCCCAAGAGACCTGAGACCATGAACAACAAAGGGCTTCCTCACTGATATTTCACATTATCACTGGAAGCCAAAGGCAGCTTTTTAAGATTTAGTTGGAGCTGCTATTCTAATCTTTTTAGTCTCTTGGCACCTCTGTGGGCAGTCCCAGCACTATTTTTATTTCAGAAATCTACATTCTCTGCATACTAGCAAGAAAGCAGTCGCTAAAAGAAGGATAGACAGAAACTCACAAAAATTTAACTCTTTCTGAGAAAGTTGACTCCTCACAGCCTTCAAAAAAAGTTGCAGATTTCTTTCAAGTCCAAATATGCTTCTATTGTAAAAACGTCTGTTTGTATAAGGATTTCAGAGATAACACAAATTCTTAGGACTTCATGGTGAGGTGAGTCAAGGTTTTCTGGGATTGTCGTAAAAACTGATTACACATTGCCAGATAAGAAATTCCTCAAATTATTTAAACAGCTGACACATAAATGAGCTCTTACTAAAATGACCTCTTACTTTAAAAGTGGTGGTCAGTACTAAAATAATCTTTATGCATACACTTTGCTGCTGACATAAATCTACATCTGAAACAAAACTTGTGCAATTGAGCATCTTTGGAATGTCCTTCAGAATTCTAATGAAAACATTTTTATGTGCAGATATAATTCAAAATTTTGTAAAAACATCATTGTGTTTATAAATGTTTTGGTAAACTAGGTCACTACTTCTTTCAGTACATTGAAACTAATTTTAACTGGAAAAAAAAAAAGGAAATTGAGCAAGAAGAAATTAGATATTGTTCTCACATGGTTGAAAGCCTACAAAAAGGCCATCTTTACATTTCCCACTGTTGTTGACAGGGGCACCTACTCCAGAAAACCTACCTAGCAGTTACATACTTCAAGCAAAGAAAATTGCAATCTCTAGTTGTTTAATCTGTTCTTCGCTTATGAAACTACAGCCAAGCATTCTAAATTACCACAAAAATAATGGCAAACCACATGAAAACAATTATTTTTAATACCACAAGAACTTCAGAAGAAATTCCTAAAACTTCCAGAGTCAAAAGAACGCATTCTAGAACTTTTAATTAGAACTTGTGGTTGCTATGGGGAAAAAATTGTCACTTACAACAAAGCCACATCTTTCTGTATTTAATTAATCTAAAAACTGAAAATAAAAACCTCAAAACAAACACTCCCCACCCTCTCAGTGTTTAGGTATGCAAGAATCCAGAGTTCTTATGTCACTGAGTTCTCCATTTTCCTGTCCTAATGTCACTTTCTGCCACCAGTTAGGCAAACTATTGTCTCAGTGGAGCATTATAACTATTCAGGAGGGGGGTTTTGGTTGGTTGGTTTTTTGTTTGTTTTGCTTGTTGCTATTTTAGAGATGTCTTTTCCTTTGGCATTGATGTCACGATTCTGAAATTAAAAGTAAATAATCAATTACCATCCATGACCAGTTTGATTTGAATGGTATACACAGACCACACTACTGAGCTGTACATAGTGCACATCCACAGGAGGACAATTACCACATTAGGCAGCTTAAAAATTAAACTGGACTCATGCTTAGAAAAGGACAGAGAAAAATAATAGCTTAGCCTATACCTAAATCAGTCCCAATACCCTATGTTTTCTCAGATGAGATATGTTAGATTTCTCCGTAAGTTGAGTATTACACAACTATTGCAGGTTTTACTTGGTTAGATGTCTTTCTATTATTTAACAAAAAAAAAAAGAAGTTTAAAACCTCTTCAATTGGACAAATTATTCTCACAAAAGACAACTCTTTGTCCCTCCACAGCTCCAAAATACTGTGGTGAGGTAGGTACAAGGGAAGGCTGCTTTCTCACCCAAAGATTGCTTCACAGATTCTTCAGGGTGTCTCTCTTAGCCAAGAGTATTTGCTCCCAGCTATCATTGCACCTGTCTCATCACTCCTGTTTGAGCAACAGATGCAATGTTGCAATTACTCTCTTCAAATGTAATCAGGGCAGGTTTCTCTCAGGCCTCCCCCAGGGTTGTACCTGCACACACACATCGAAACACGAACATTAAAGCAGAAATGTTGAAGTCTCAGCAGGGGAATTCAGAAGCCCGCCCCTGTTCATCCTGTAGCCGAAATCTGAAAGGCTTTAACAAACACTGTTTAAAAAGCAGCACATGGTCTTTACCTGTCTCTGCACACACAGAGATTGTACATGGGCCCTCACACACACGAATTATGCATTTCCTTTAAAAGGAGGTCCAAGAAGTAAAATTCCCTTTCTAAATGCATTATGGAATATTAAAGTTTTGAAGCATTATTTCCTTTAGAGTTTGTCCATGACAATTACACAGTCAGAGATCATCTGCTTATACTTTATGGCTTAAAGAAATCTAGGCACTTCTTGATAATGAATAAAATAGAGATAATGCTACACAAAGAATGCTGTTCAAATACAGGTGAAAAAGACCCTTTTCTTTTGACTTCCTTTCATCTCTTCTACCCTCTACAATAGGGATTGTCTTCGAAATTAAAGATGTCTTCTGCAATTGCTTAAATCTAGTCTTTGGCTAAAGTGCCTCTCTCAGCTCAGACTACACTTAAAATTTAAGCCATGTGAATATTTGAGACAGCCCTGACAGGTGAATTTCAATAATCACTTCTCTTCTATGAGTATTATCCACTTCAGTAAGAGGGCCTCGACCCTCTGTGGCATCTGTTTGCAGCTGTCAGAGAGGACACAAATGCATATGGATAGCAGCCAAGGAGGTACCTTAGAGCAGTTTCAGAAACTTCACATATCCAGAAATGTTTCTTCTGCTCCAGCCTGGGAGTCACTCAGAATCGTTAGCCCTCATTATGAGCTTGAGTAAGACACCATCTGCTCTGAAGACAGTGATAGTTATAGTAGGTTCAAAATATGAATGGACAGAAAAAAAGACTCTAAATCTACCTGAAAAAGCTGTATTTCCTCTATATTTGTCAACAGGGAAATGCAAGGTGTTAAAACATCTGATGAATTTCCCTGGGCACAACCAATTAACTTCTGAATTGGCTCCAAAATAACTGCAAATTAGTTCTCTCTCTAAATACTCTTGGGGGTGGGACTGGAATTTGAATGTTACTTTCATTTGAATCTGTGCATTGTTTGTACTTTAAAAGAATAGTAAAGGTGCTGTAGAATTCTTTCCTACTATCCTAGAATGACCAAGTAACATATTGCACTCAGAATACTGGGTTGAAATTCACACTGTAAGTCAAAAGTTTCAAACTTCAGAAGAGTGTAAGAAGAGTTCTTTTTCTGATCAACCCAGGGATCAGTTCCTGTTCTCCAGGCAAGAAGGAAGAAACAGCTTGTTGCTGTCTGCAGAAACCTCCAGAAAGTCAGCGCATGCTGCTAATGCAGACTGGGACGTGACACAGCTAATATAAGCATCTGCAGAAGCAAACAGCCTCCTCAGATATGTAAGCTTATCATTTATTTGGCAGAGAAGAAATTAAAAGTGTACCAAAGCTGCAAAATGAAACATAATTATTTTTTTAAATAGGAAACTGAAACGGGAATTAATTGATGGCTAGGTCAATGGAGAGTATCCTTCAATTAATCAGATCCCTGCAAATTGAAGAGTGTGCTGTAATGCACATCACACAGACAATGCAAAAATCATGAAACTGCAGGAGAGATCTGTTGCTTTAACAATTCACTTCACTCCTTATACAACAGTGAGCAGAAATAAAAATGTTCACAGCTGCCCTTTCTTCCTGTCTAGGTCTAGGACACAAGAAAACCTTCCAAAGTATAAAAGGGAATCTTCTATTGTTCTCTTATCTTTTAAGGAGATAAAGAGTGGCATTCATTAACGTAGCATGAATCACTTTCCTTGGTACAGGTACTGAACAAACAGAAATGTCCATCATTTTCCAGCTACTTATTTTCTCATAATGACACAAATGTTTAACTTGCCAGGTAGGGCCATTATTATGGAGAAAGGGAAGAACAGTATGGGTATTGTAGCTGAATAATTACGTACCACAACACCTACAAGTTGAAACAAAATTGACGTAAAAGTGAAGGAGCGCAAATGGAGTTCAGGCAAACAGTGATGGCTTTTCACTGATAAAGATGAAAGATGCAGATTTTGTAAAGTAAACATGCAGAGCAGCCTGTAGCTTCCAGTAAGTGATTTTCACCCCAGTTCAATCAACACGTGATTTCACCCAGATCCTAAGTTTGTGTTTCTTGGACATGTTTCTACACATCTGCTACCATGAACATCCTCCTGATTCACTCAAGCATGACTACACAGAAAGAAATCCCAAGTTTAAAGTTCAAAACTTATGCTTAACTAAAGAACATGCTGAAAGATACTTTCAGCTTATCAGTTTTTTTTTTCCTGATTAATCTATTATGGATGTAACTGCTATATCAGAGGAATCTGCTTTCTATACCTTCAACATTTTAGGGACAAACAGAATAGAACATCACTGCATATGAGTCAGCAGAGGGCTCTGGCAGCCAGAAGAGCCAAGTGTATCCTGAGGTGCAGGATACAGCATCAAGCAGGAATTACAGAAATTTTATTTTATGAGTAGATTGCAGGGAAAAAAAATGCCCATAAGTCAAACATTCTGACATTGCAATTAGGGATTAAAGTGTGACACACAATTCAATATTTGCCAACAATCATGAAGTCCAAAATAGCTTTTTTTTTTCAATCATGCCTCCTGCAATGGAAAATGATACAAAGATAGTATGTATCCTAAAGGCACACATTTCCAGCACATATTAGTATACTCCATTTCAATGTTTTTTTAAAAAATTACTCACAAAAGTAGATGTCTTCATTGTACGTCTTGCTTTGGTATGTAAAGAATAGGCTGTCAGAAGACATTTGAAAGAATAAAATACAGAAAGCTAAATTTTTAATCTGTGAAAATTTTACTTTGAGGAAAATTTGCTTCAAAAGCAAGCATACCCATTACTACTTATTCACTTTCTGGCAATTTACCCCTTATTCCTATCCCAAATCATCAAGAAGATACTGAATATTTAATCTGTATGGGCACATATTTGCTGTCTCACTTCTGCTGAAGTGCTAAATGTTGCCAAAGGGTACACTTCCTCTGAATTAAGATCTGACTGCTATCACCCATCTGAACTCCACACATTTCCTTCACAGGCTGATGACTGACAAATTACATCTGCTTCAAATAACAACGCTGGCAAAGCCGGCAGGTGCAAAAACTGCAATTCAACCTCGTTAGCCTTGCCCAGTTCCGAAGCTCCAAAGGTTTATTTAACCTGCAGAAGTTGCCTTGCCTGCTGGGACAGCACAGGGGATGAGAGCTGGTGAGACGGGACACAAGTCACATCCCATCCCATCCTTGCATGCAACAGCGCCTTCCAGTGGCTCCGAGGGCGCAGGAAAAGCCCTGGTTCGCAAGAAGGGATCGCAGCGCATGCAGAACTGCAGCAACACAGAGCAGCCGTGCAGCCCTCACCTGCGGGAGCACCACCTGGGGGGCCGGGGAAAACACAGCACCCCTGCAGCAACACGTGCACACGTGAAAAGCAGGAAATCAGTTTTATAATCGGCCTGAAAAATCTCCTGAGCAGAGCAGATTCAGCAAATAATGAGATCTTGTACATTAAAGACAATATAGAAATTGATCCTTTTTTTTTTTTCCCCACGGTAATACAAGGTTAACAAACAGCTTTGGAAAAACTGGAAGTCAATAGTTTCAAATTGCAAATTAATCCTCAGAAACCAATCTTTAATATGGTTTATCAGTAAAAAACTCTTGGAAATACAGAATGGCTATGTCCATTCCTGCACAGTAAAATATATCTGGTAATCAAAAATCTCTCCAAACCAATAGTTTGTGAAATTTATGATAGAAGAAGCTAAAGAGGCAAACTCATTTATCAAAAACTCTCACCTCAGTTTAAAGTAAAGGCTGTCTTGCAAGTAGCTGTTTACTTGTTGAGTTGCTGCCATAATTAATTCCTACAAATCATTAGAAAAAAGCAATTGCACAAACCAGAATAAGACAAACTCCCATAATTCTATTGACAATTTATATTCTCATGAGGTCCTGTAAACACAGTTATTTCATAACATTTACATGCAATATGTGATTCCATATTTATATGTAAGAAAGTTACCAATCTAATTCTGTTAAAGATCAGGCCACTGCACTTGAGCCTCCGAGTTACATTTCAATATACACTGATGATGAAACACTTTCTACTTACATCTACATTCCATCCATGCAAAGAACAGCATTAATCAACAACTATTCAGTGTGCAAAATTTGACCTTTTATACTGGGACCTCTATGAGAACACTGTTTGCACAATTAAGTTCTGTTTTTTTCAATACTTAAAGGAGGCTTTTAAGAAAGACTGGAACAAATTTTTAGCAGGGCCTGTTGCAATAGGAGAAGGGGTGATAGTTTTAAACTGAAAGCGGGTAGATTCAAACTAGATATAAGGAAGATTTTTACAGCAAGGGTGGTAAAAGACAGTACAGGTTGCCCAGAGAGGCAGAAGATCCCCTATCTCTGGAAACATTCAAGGTCAGGATGGGTGGGGCTCAGAAGGCATCCCTGGTCATTGTAGGAGAAGCTGGACTAGACAACCTTTAAAAGTTTCTTGCAACCCAAATTATTCTATTATTCCCTTTTATATTTCATGAAGTTTTATTGAGTTTTTTTACAGATGAGATTGACTTTCCTATGCAAACACGTGCCATTGGTACTATGTGTTTAAAGAAATATGGTACGTTAACTTCAAAGTCTTTTAGCTTTACAGTACGAAACCTGGTTATCATAGAAGACTAAAATCATGAGTATTTCACATTAATTCATAAATTAAATATTTTTAACTGTCCGTCTTCAGCTATTTACTCCTCTATACAGAAAAACAACCCTAAGTATATAATAGTTATCTATGTTGTCAAAACAGGAAGCAATCTTCACTGAGTTTAATTTAAGGCCAGTCGCATTGGATTCTCTATATTGGCTTTCAAGGTCTCCAGAAACTTTGAAGCCAGTTCATCATCCACCACCCGACCATCACTCGAGAGAGTCACTGTCATGAGCTGATGATGCTCAAGTTTCTCATTCCCTTCTTCATCTTCCACAATCTTGAGCGCTGGTCTTGCTCGGCCCACAGCGAGGATGCAGGCCTGGGGAGGGTTTATGACTGCTGTGAAATCACTGATGCCAAACATGCCCAGATTGGAGATACTGAATAAAACAGAAAAGAGTTCCAGTAACATCAGAAATTACATAACCCCTCCAGGAAATAATCTATATACAAGAACTGCTATGATTTAAATTTCCTCCAAGGCAAAACCCATTAAGTTAAAAATAGATCTGAACAGTTTTCAGTTGAGCACATTCAGACTCTTAAGGGTTTGGAATTTTTGCAATTAAAAATTATGCACCTTTTAAGAAGTCCCATTTCTTTACAGCAATATATTCTTGCACTGCACACAATGAAACCAGAAAGTAAACCAGCAAAGCAATGTCTTTAAATATATATTTGCCTGTCCCTGTTCCAAGCCAAACGTCTTTTAGACTGAACCTCACAGCTGCAAGTTACAATGGCTGCTGGTATCCACTAAGCAATAAAATTTGGGCATCCAGGTATCACATGAAAACATTTCTGTCTGTGTCACCACCTGTCAAGTGGTATATTAGGAAAGGCTTGGATTCTTCTGTGACAAGTTGTCTATGGAGAAAGGTGGCCCACCATCTCCTCCTTTCTAGTTACAGTTACAGCAAAGAGTGGAAAAAGGATTAAATGGTACAGTCCAATGACCAAATGGCACCACTGCCATGTTCACCATACACCAGGTCCTTAAATGTCACATCCACCTGCTTTTTGAACACTTCCAGGGATGGTGGTTCAACCACTTCCCTGGACAACCTGTTGCAATGCTTGACAATCCATTTCATGAAGAATTTTTTCCTAATATCCAATCTAAACTTCCCCTGGTGTCCCTTGAGGCCATTTCCTCTCCTCCTGTTACAACCTGGGAGAAGAGGCCAACCCACACCTCACTACAACTACACTCCTTTTAGGTAGAAAGAATGAAGAGTGATATGGTCCCTCCTGACTTAACAATCCCAGTTCCTTACAAGACTTGTGCTCCAGACCCTTCACCAGCTCCACTGCCCTACTCTGGACACACTCCAGGCCTCAATGTCTTTCTTGTGGGGATGGAACCAAAACTGAACACAGATCTCAAGGTGTGGCCTCACCAGATGAAATGAACCCGTAGCAGGGTAATTGTTTCCCCCTGATACAAGACACCCAGTCTAGGTTTGACCCTCAGAATCATCAGAAGGAGTTTCATCCTAAACAGAGCAACATTTTAAAAGCAATGCATTAAAAGACAATGGAATAGCTGAGGATAAAACAGTTCTGAACCCATGGTGCATGTATTAAATGCTGCTAGAGTTTTACCTAAAAGATCCTCCCTGGTACTCTTCTGGTAACAGTTTTCCATCTCTGGCCTTCTTTGCTAGAGCCTACAGAAAATGAAAGAAAGCAGGCAGAGAAAAGTAAAAAATTATTATGTTGCAATAGACTAATTCTTTTTATTTCAGTAAGACATTTTAAGTACCATACAGACATTAAGTAAGCAAAAATCACTTGCTTTTGGATTTAGGGAAGCACCTCAGCAACACTGTTGTTCCATCAGCAATGATTTGGCAAAGAGACTAGAACACAAAACTTCATTTTCCCACCAATATTGGCTGTTCAATAAAAGCTGTTCTCTCACCCTACAAATATTGATCCAGTTTTTACAATGAAACCACCATTCTCTCTGGTGGTTTTAGACTATCTAGCAAAATACTGATGAGATAAATTTACAGTATTCTTAACATAGTTGTTTAAAGAAACTGACATGTACCATTTCAGAACTTTCTATCAGATTGAATGAATATATTTCTCCCAGCTAAACCACCTTTTGAAGGCTGCCTTTAAGGTCACTCCTTCTGTGATCTCCATTTCATTTGTGAGACTTTTCTTTAAAATACAACAGAAGAAAGCTTCAAATACAGCCCAAGAAGGTCATACTATGTTCCACGATAAGATCACAGAGTTGTAAAAAATTCTAAAATTCATAATAAGCATGTCAAGTTACAAAGATACACTAAGCTTCAGTTTAGGCTTTTTCTCATCTCTGAATAACTGGTGAAGACAATAGCCATGGGAACAGCATTCACACAACAGGATCAATAGAAGCGTGATGCGTTTGTGCAATTGCATTATTTGAATGATGACAATCCAGTGCCAGGATGCATATGACCTGGAAAGAAGTCAACATTAACATGCAGCAGAAGGGGACAGATAAGCAATTACACAAAGACAGTGCCTGCCAAACTACAAGGGAGACTGACAGAGAAGCATCTGCAGTTCCAGTGTGTGCATATCAGGTACGTGTTTATTTCAGTAATTCAGTGAAGAAGTTGAAAAGCAAAATGATGTTGGTGTGGACACCTCTGTCACACACATTCCCCTTGAAAGGCAAGGGGAATGCTCACTATCATGGCCCCATTGGACATAACACAAGCTGCATTTCCATCATGGGAACTGCAGGACATTGATCTGTGGTAAAAGAGGTTTACAATGCTGCACACTATTACAGGTATTGGGGATTATAATGGAAGTACAACACTGAACAATGCTTCTCTTCTTGTCATTCTATCACTAACCCCACAACCACCTCAACTGACCTTCCTCCTCAACTGGTTACTAGTGTAAGGAATTGCTTTCACAACACATTCAGTATAAAGTAAGCAATATGGACTGGAAAAAAAATCTTAAAAACAGCCATTGATGAATGTTTTGTGGTATGATCCATCTTTTTCTGCCACAACTTTTTGGCTGTTCCCGTCCATCAACACAGACTATTATGGCTTCTATAGTTTCACACAAAAGGCAAGAATTTACGAAGTGCAGTAGTGTCTAGTTTGGGGACACTTTTATGTCCTAGGATCTGCTTCCATTGCATTCCTCAGATGCTGTAGGCCTTTGATTAGCAGTCGTTAAATGACAAAAAATGGCCTGTCTTGGGACATCATTCAGTCTACTTTTGCCTGCCAAAAACCACTCCTTTATCTGGCAACAACTGCCACATATCACTCTGACTGGCACCTGGTCTATGCAAAGTACTGCTCATTAGTCTGAGGAGTTTAATGTTACAGCCTTAATTGAACTGCATATTGAAAAAAATGCAGACAGAAATATGTTCCATAATATAACTGCAAAGAGAGAAAAAGCAGACAAGAAATTTTCTGGGAAAGGGAAAAAACACAAAAAACCCAAAATCTCAAACCCCAAGACTGGAAATACTAATGAAACTAGCACTAAGTAGCATTCTCTTGAGGATTAAAGAATTTCAATTATATTAAATTGCAAAAGTCTGCACAGGTTTATTTTTCAAGCAGTCTAGCCACCATTCAACTAAATAACACGATATTATTGTTGATGAAAAATGGAGTTGCAAAATTAATAAGAATTTTGAAGTGTAAGTAATGCTGAAACCGCTTTAGTTCCACTGCCTTTGTTATTACTGATGTGTATCTGGGTCACGCTACATTTTCTGCTACAGAAAACCATACAGCTGCTCCATTCCTCAGCCTGCTGCACATTTCAGACCCACCTTTGCAGAGGCAGCAATTTCCTTTATTCCCTTGGCAGCAACATCTTTTATGATCGGTGTAATGAGCCCTCTGTCCGTTGCCACGGCAATGGAGATGTCAATGGACTGCAGCCGCCTGCAGGCTTCCCCATCCCACGTTACATTCACATCTGGCATTTGCTACAACACAGACAATAAAAAAAAGACAGCTGTTAGAAGAATAACAGTGCAATCAGTTATTAAGAAAAAGGAAATTCCTTTAAGACACATAGCTACCTACAGGCATCCACCAAGTGAATTAGCTTGCTGATTTTATTAATTTTTACTTCATCAAAAAGAAGGAAATGTATGCACCAGAAATTAAAAATGGCAGGACAGACAGAAGTTTGTTTGGTGTTGCTAGGAAAAAAACCCCACATTACTTCAAATGTAATGTAAATTTATTCACTGATACCACCTTATGATGGTCAGCATGTAAAGCCTCAAAGCAGTGCAACTTCTCCCACAAAATAAATCACAGGATGTTGGACCTTAAAGCATGGAAATGGACATCCTACTATACCCACATGTTGTTTTTCACTGATGTCTCAAGCATGATTCCCAACAAATAAAATATGTTGCAGGTACACTCACTGTTATTCAGATGTTCTCCCAAAACGCACCAGATTTTTTTTTTTTGTGGGTGGACTAAGTTAAAATTGAGATATTCACTGATAATTTCATTTAGATTTTTGAGTTTAATGAAATGAAGAGGGTATTCCAGAAAAATTATGGGAGGGACACAATATCAAAAGTGACTGTCTATCTAAAGTAACTGCACTCCTAGGAAGAAGTGGTATGACAGTACTCTGTGTTCCTATTCCTCAACACCAGCATGTATAGTGGGAAAAAAAAAAGAAGGAAAGAGAGAAAAGAAGAAAAAAGTATGTAGTATTCTTCTTTGCAAGCTAAATAAACTTCTAGAAGTCCTACAGTTTACACAGTTTTAAGATGCTCTCAAGCAGGTGCTGTGCAACTCAAACTCTTTATATAAAGGTATTCAAAAGAGATGGTAGAGACAGAATTTGTCACTTCAACAATGAAAGATTTCTTTTTAAAGGACAGCTGCTATAGGAGGTGTTGCTACAAAGCCCAGCCACTTGAGGATATCAGCCTGGAAGTTTTACTTCCTTCCTGCACCCTTCTCCCTCCTTGTACCAGAAAGAATGGTTCTACTGGGCTGTCACCTGCTGAGCCCACTGGCACATTCACAAAATCTTGGCTGTCAAATGTCAAGACCAAGCTGAAACACAGAAGCCATAACTGGAGTTGTGATATCCTAAGTGAAGGAGAAATTTCACATGTTCAGGAACCAATACAAGCAGTATCTTGAGGTGTGTCAAACTGTCAAACCAGCTGCAGTCAGCTCATTAGAGCTAGAACACATTTTTCATTGTTCAGAAATAAAATAGCAACAAAATACTCCCTGAAGAGCACTCAGAAAAGTCAATGAAACTGCCTTGAATTGAAACTTGAAGATGTACTCACACCACCCAGTTTCAGGGAAGAGAGGTACAGGTGGAAGTGGGTTTTCTTTTTTTAAAGCAGTTGCCCATATCTTTCCCTAAAATGCTGACACAAAGTAGATGAGATGTGAGCTTGATCATGAACTTGTTTCCTGATATACTGAGTTAAATCTGTTGGGTCTTGTTTAATGTATTATTTTAATAGTCAAACAAATGCTAGCATAGATTTCTAACAAAGCAATAGGATAGAATAATTTTATTGATTACTTCCATATCAACACAATATTATCAGCTCAAAAGCTAAGAGCCCCCTCAGAAGACAAAACACAAAACCTCTTGCTCTCTGTCTCCTGTTCCTTTTACCTGCTCTCTGGTGCAGAGATAAGTAATCCAACACTCACAGCAGTTCATGGTAAACTTTGAGTGTCACTATTCTCCTCACAAAAGGTTTCATTAGACCACTAAAAAAAACTTCTCGTTACATACACATCTAACAAAAGCACAGCACACATATTTAGCCCCTCCTTTTGGTTTTGGTATTAACTTGCAGAGTTTTTTTTTCCAGTCTAAATAAGGCCTCAAATTTCTCTCAGGCACTTGCTTATGAAACTGTGTAGAATCCTGTCTATTTTCTGTCCAAATTACACATTAAGCTATACCTCTTCAAATTATACATTAATATTTAGTACATGTTCAGCTAGAAATCTGTTACATCTTTTCCAGTCCGGTGTTCTATCAATTCCATACATCCACAGGAATACTCCCCCAACTTAAACATAAATTCCTCTCAACCTTTAAACACTTTGAATTATCCTCACAAATGAGAGAACCAGCTCTCACATCCTTTCCAATGTTTTTATATTATTGTGAGGTAATCCAGGCCATGAGAATTCCTAGCAATGAGCAGAGCGGTTGCCAGAAGAATTTTTATTTCAAAGCAGGTATCACTCAATGTGCCGTCAGAATACACCTGAGGTAATAACAAGGTTTGTGTAAGACTTAGATAAAGACTTGCTTATAACTAAAAGAGATAAGATCTAATCATTAAATTAATGATCTTGGCAATGGCTTTAGTCTGCTGACTAAGCAACTACTGTGATTTGCAGATGTTAACTGCAGTAAGTGGATCTTCACTAAGAAGTTCTCATTTTTATAGTTCACAGCGTAGACAGTGAAGAGAATTTTACCTGGAAACCTAAAAAACCCTGACAATAAGTAATACAGAATTACCAGCTTTACTGTGATCCCACTCATATCTCCACATGCTCACAAAATACTATTCTCGTCTCCTTGGCAGTTTACTACTAAAATATATTTTTAAAGTTAATTATTTGCTTACCTTCAGAGTAACTGCTGTTGCCTTGATAATAAAATCATTTACAGATACTTTAATGTCATCTGCAAAGGAAAACAGAAAAATTTTAAAAAAGGATAACAATCATTGTTCGTAAGATTTGCTTTATCAGCATTTGTGTGATGACAAGATTCTAGTGATTCACCAGGTTTATTTCTTTGAAGCATTAACAGAAAGTCACTTATCTTCAAAATCCAACAATAAAAGAGGGAAAACTTTTCCCCCCCCTTGGGACAAAAGGCATATCCATCAAGAAAAATCTCATGCAAAGACACTCAGAGTTTCAGGAGACTAAAACTGGTAACTAAAATCAGGAGTGGCATCAGAAGCAGGGATAATAGATACAAAGCAGATTAGGCCATAAAATTACTCTGAAATGCATGACATTTACACAATATTAAACTCATCATTCTCACAATACAAAAAAACTACATTACCCTTCCACCACCATCACCACTGTCAGCAAAACTGATCAAGTAGCAAAACCGCCCAATTTTCAAATCCGGTTTATGGCGTATTGTTGCAGTGTGATGCCATTTCCTGTTTCACCTATCCCAACCCCTCAGGTGTGCCAGCCTTTCCTTTCCCCTTTGCCCTCCTGCTAAGAGCTGTCCATCAATCTTAACATTCCAGCAAGGGCGTTGTGTGGTTGGCAGAAGTTCAAAAGATGCCCTCAGGTCCAGGCTCATTGGCCTGTCCAAGTGTCTGTATCCCTTGAGCCTTCCCCTCCTCACACCTGGTTGGCCCTCACCTGTCCCTTCCCCTCCCCTGTCCCCAGGGCTTAAAAGGACACAAGACCATGCGGTCAAGATTCTACTGGGAGCTGTTTCAGAAGTCTACCATCCTGCAATAAAACTCTGGATTAAGACTCTACGATGGAATCCTCTCCTTTCTCTTCAGTGTCACCTGAACCTTTTCCACCAGAGGTAAACGGAGTTCCTACTATGCCTGGATTTGTTCTGAGTGCCCAGCTGCAGCATCCAGCCGGCCAAAGGTATCTCTGGGGTGAAACGCCACAGCTGCCGCCTTTGGCCCAGCAGCAAGGGCCAGACGAGGCCAGGCACTCCCACCCGGAAATATTGGGATTATTATTCAGTAGCACATAACATACACATCTTTCGAAATATTTTTGCAGGGGAAAATAATTTGTAGATAATTATATCAAGTGAAACATTCTTAAGTCATCACAAATTTAGAGGAGTGAACCAAGTATTCGCTTACCATATAACTGTCCTGCAACATTTGCCATGATTAGTAATCTATGTATAAGAAGAGAGACAGCATTCCAACGGAACATAATGGAACTTTCAATTCTATGCTGCACTGGCAGAATTTCACATCAGACAAACCTGTACCTTCATCATCAAATATACACTGGTTTCTGTTTACATACTACATTCCTAATCCCTGGCAAAAAAGTCACTGTCCAGTGTAGTAGAGCAGCGATACAGTTAAATCATCCACATCTGGTAATATTTTACCCTGCATCACTTAAGTTTATAATAGTAAAAAACTCCACAATTTCCATCAGAGGAAACATAAAAATCTACCAGGACAAGCTCTGTAATTCAATTTCATGCAAAGACATATGGCTTTTCCACCTCTGCATTTAAAGGAAATACTCATTAAGAATCAACAACAGCAGGAGAGGTGTGAAAAATATCAAGTGAGTATTCCTAACTAAGATCCTTTTTTGGTTCATTCCTTATGAACTGCTGCTGTTTAAAGAAAATATCAGCATTAGAAAATGTCTTTGACATTCAATTGTGAATAAGATACCATTAGGAAAAATAACAGGTAGAAAAAATGACCTCGGTACTGTGCATTAAAAATTAGTCACTCAAAACTCCAGTAGAAGGACAAGCAGCTCCCTATGATCATGTAGGAAACCTGAATATACCTGTCAAATTTAATTTTAGACCCCACAAACAGATAAACAAGCATGGGCTAGTCACTAGTACAGAACAGTCGGCCTCAGTTTCTCAATCAGTAGAGCAATAAAAATGTAAATTAAAATATTCTGCTGCATTATTCTGAATGCAGAGCTCACATGGCTTAGTAAAGCTACCATTTGAACCTATAAGCTTTCAAGCCATGACAGCAACTGTGAAGCTTCAGATCAACATTTTAAGTGTCTTAGACCTAAAATTATTTTACCCAAGTCAAAAACTTAGCACCAGTCTAGGAGGTGCATGTCTCCATCACCAAACAGAGCATCACTAGTGCTTATGCAGTCTGGTTATTGTGGAAAATAGGACTTCAGAGTGATGTGTGAGTTGGCAAAGTAACACCTCTGTCTTCCTGTATCCTGACAAGTTGTCCAATTCAATAACTAACAGGAACTACAGCTTGAGTCCAACATACTGAAAAAAAATCTATTTGAATGCATAGTCGTCTACCTAGACAAAACCTACACCTCCTGGGGTAGCTTATGTGAACAGGAAAAATTAAACTATAGTATAACCACATTAGTATTACCACATGTTAAAGTAAATCAGACCACTTACCTTTGGCCAATTCTTTTCTTAATTTCAAAACAGCATCAATGGCACAGTCAGCAGCAGCATATGCATGAGGTATGGTGGTTTTAGATTCTGTTAATCTCTTAGCAATAACTCTTCGGATGTTGCTAGCTGGGATTTCTGTGAATGTGCCCTGAAAGAAATCATATGCTGCATATTAAACATCAGGACAGCTAACAGTTCCCCTTTGCTGAAAGTACTCCAGCATTTACACATGACCATCAGTGACTCCTGCCCATGTCAACTATCCCCTAGGTATCCAAAAGTGATACATTCCAACTACTGAAATTAACATGACAAAGACCATTGAGTGTTCTAGTCTGTTTCTATTAACTAAGATCAACACAACAGGTTTTACATAACAATTACATTTTACTGTACAGAATTAACCTTGCTTTAAAAAAATAATCCAAATATTAAGGCATTTATTTTCAGCCAGAGTATACAAGCACTGTTCCATCTTCCAGTTTTGGCATATTGCTCAGATTATGCTTTGCTCCATTTAAATTATAAAAGAACACTTCCTCAGTAAACTACTGCTTTTTCAATTCCCTTAAGACAGGCTTTACAGCATCTTTTCAGTTATTCTTCTCTCTCCTTCCAGATATATCCAATAATGTTTTAATTCCCAAGTTCTTCCTAGAAGCAGGTCAACTTGCAAGAAATCTCTTAAAATATTAGTGACTACAGAAAGCAAGAAGATAAACGATTTTGTAAAACATTATTCTGTAATCTTTAGCACATATCTCTTGAACTTATAAGGATTCATAGAATCCTTAGTACATATTCAATACTACTCAACATACAATAAATTACAATGTGTATGTTCCGGTGCAATCATAGAAATGTTTTATTCTGTAATGGATATAAGTCTGAGCTTTTGAGTTATTTGGCTCTTTGTACAGCGCAAAAAAAAGGGCAGCATTTTCTGAATATTATGAATTGTAGTTACATTGTAAACTTCAGACTAAAAAGATACATCAAATTTAGTTCTGGAGACAGAAAATGTTTTTCATAAAAGCTTTTCAATTTCCACTGATGTCTATTTCATCAAGGGCATTTATTCTTTAAAAAAATATTTTCTGGTATTTCTAACATTTCAATTTAACTCAGAAACTTAAGTAAGTCCTAGAGTTTGCACAATTACTCTCCAAGGCAACCACCAAGACGACTTTTCCTTCCTCACCTCTTGACAACTCATTAATGGACACTTATATCTTGCAGGAAAGCCAACAAATTAAGTACAGTAAAAATAAATCATCATTCTAGTTTCTCCAAGGCCTGCAATATAAATTTTCCCATCACTTCAATTTGCAAGCTTCACAAAATAGTATGCAGACCATCATTTCAAGGATTTCACAGTTTTAATTACATTTCCTTAGAATCACTGAAACATACTAAAAACTGCACATCCCTGAGCTTGGCATCTGGCTGGCCTTAGTTTCCTTCCTGTCTCTAGATCTAGAGATCTCAGGGCTACTGAAGCAGCTTTTGCACTATTCAGCTGTAGCAATGCTGAAATCTTAGCAGAAGTGTTACCAGTGCAGCAGGTTGTCCTGGTGTGGAAACTGGTGGAATTGCTGGCCTTGGATAAGAAGACACAGCTGTTGCTTGTGAAGGAGAAGGCACTGCAGCAGGAGCTGGAGAAACCACAGGTTTCAATTCACTGGGTTTACCCTTCTGCTTCTCTTGCAGAAGTTTGAGAGCATCCCTGGTGATTAAACACAGTGAAATACTGACAACAAAGAAACTACTTAACAATTACTTAAGTATTTCTATTCCATCACTTATTCTATTTAATTAGCCACTTCTGTACATTTAAATTCCTGCTGTCAAACCAAACATTAAGAAGGTGATTATTATTAAATGATATTAATTTTGTGTTGCCTTTGTGGTATCTTTTTAGTAAATTCTCATTAATTTCTATGAATAAAAGGGCCTGAATATGCAGTAACAGAAAACATTTGTGTTAGAGAAGCATAACAATCATCATCACTAACTGTAAGCATGCAAAGTGATTTCTGAATTGCACTAACAATTCTTCTGAATGAAAGAATCCATTTATTCAGGCTACAAAGTCTAAAGTAAAAGCTGTTTCATCTGTTGTATTTGCAATAATATTAATTTAATGTAATTACTTAGTGCTAAGAGAAAATTGAGTAATACATTTATCACTCATTTCTCTGCACCTTTCTGGCAAATTTGCAGAGGGAGGCACAGATGTTATACAGGCCCATACTTCCTAGCACCACACTGGAGAACCAAAGCCAAAGCGTTCTGCAAGGATTTTTTACTGATACAGCTACCAAGACAAAATTTTCCTGTTGTGGGCACAGTATGAGAGAAAGGAGAGATTCCTATCTCCAAGCCATGACGCTGTGTCTTGCTCCAGGTGCACTGCATTCATAAAGCAACAAACTAAAAACCAGCACCTATGAGGCTGAACAGCAATAACTGCATTTCCACCACCCCTGCCAATTGTAGATCTCCTCTCTTTAATCTCCAGATCTGCTAACAGAAGCCTGTATAATATACCCTAGACAAATCTCTATCATTTCACAGAATCACAGAATTTCTAGGTTGGAAGAGACCTTTAAGGTCATCGAGTCCAACGCATGTTCTAACACCTCAACTAGATCATGGCACCAAGTGCCACATCCAGTCTTTTTTTAAACACATTGAGGGATGGTGACTCCACCACCTCCCTGGGTAGATGATTCCAGTATTTGACCACTTTTTATGTGAAAAACTTCCTCCTTAATTCTAGCCTGTATCTCCCTTGGTGCATTTTGAGACTGTGTCCTCTTGTTCTGTCTGTTGTTGCCCTGAGAAAGAGACCGACCCCCAGCTCAGCACAGTCACCCTTCAGGAAGCTGAAGAGAGTGATGAGGTCACCTCTGAGTCTCCTTTTCTCCAGGCTGAACAACCCCAGCTCCCTCAGTCATTCTTCATGGGGCTTGTGTTCCAAGCCCCTCTCCAGCCTCGTTGCTCTCCTTTGGACACGCTCAAGCATCTCAACGTCCCTCCTAAAGTGAGGGGCCCAGTTATGGACGCAATACTCAAGGTGTGACCTCACCAGTGCCCAGTACAGGGGAAGAATGACCTCCCTGCTCCTGCTGGCCACACTATTTCACCAAGACACAGCATGTACACAAAAGTTCAATTGCACAAATTGGCAGAGGAAATTAAAATAAATTAAAAATCAGACTCCTTACAACATTTCCAAGGTTTTGAAACACAAGCCATAAATACTAAACAAAGCTATCTAATTTCAGTACTGCTTGAGAGACTATTCTTGAGTGACAGCCAAGAGTTTGTTATTAAGAAAGAACAAAATCTCAGAACATTATGCATTCTTCATTCCTCCTAAAAAGTAGCACTCCAGAAACAAGAATTAAAAATTGACAACCTCTGCCGAATGCCTCTTACCATTGCTGACTTGCTTCAATTTATTCTTACCTTCAACACATACTTCAACAAACAATATTGAAAACAAAAAAAGCAAATGAGCTCAAGATAAATTTTTTCCTAATTAAAAGTTGTTACTTGTTTTCCCAAATTAATATGCTGGCCAAGATTTGTTTTCAAATTAAGTGTTTATTATTTGACACAACTACTGTATCAGGGAAAAATATTAGATTTGATAGAATGAAAATCATTCCTGAGCATGACAATTTGAGCCATAAAAAGTAACTGCATGACATAATACAAGCTTTTTGGTTAACATTTAGAAGCTACCAAAAATTTCTTAAGGGCTTGCACTCGGCAGTCATAGGAGAGACCATCTGGTTTTGGTGGTTTTTAGTGTGTTAATTGGAAAACATTGCCAAAATTAAGCTTATTTTTAGATTAAAAGATTCGCTCGATACTCTCTGAAACTAACTTGTACAAAAGGCACATATATAAAAATCAAAGTTCACATGTATTTGTTATACATACATATGAATAGAGATCCCTCCATCAATTCCAAATTATTTAACTGGTTAAGAAAAACAGGTACAGGAGTGTTTTGACTGTCATGGTTGCAACACTGCAAGCCTGAATATAAGCAGAGTTAGAAGAGTCATCTAAGCACATAAAATTAAACAGCTTTAAGTTAAAGTCAGGTAAATAGATATTTTATTACAACTGGAAAAGGAAGGGTTGGTCACATCTTTCCAACAACTCTATAGACTTCTATCAACATGGATCAGTAACAGAGGAAGAGAAGAGAGGCAACAAACATGAAAGAGCGGCCTACTTTGCAGAAAAGATACGAATGTTTATTAAACATTTCTTAAACAAAAATATGTCTTACCAAACTGTTATTATTAGAAATATGCAGATTCTGGCAACTTTGTTACACTTCAGTTTACCACTAATACAGAAGCATGTAGTCTTTTTACTTCATGTTACCCAAAACCCAAAGAATGGTGAAAGCAAACTGAGTATTTTGTGTTCAAAATACTTTTCTTGATACAAGTTAGGTTACCCAGACACCTAAGGATCACCGAGGATCCAACAGTGCAACAAGAGATGCCTAGATTGACACAAGCTTCCTGTGGTGCAGTTACTGTTACTAAATTGCACCCAACCCCTTTCATATATTTCAGATTCCCTTTCCACATGTTTACACCTGTTTACTCATTCATAGATTCCCTGCAAGAAGGCAAATGGTTAGAAGAGATTCAGAGCACATCAGAAACTTCCAGGTATCACAGCTACTGCACTATCATTGTAGAAGGAACTCATTCCTCCCACATAGCAGCTAACAAATTGCACACAGCAGAGATCCCAGGGTCAGTTCATACTCCATACATGCACATGAATTTCATCTCCAGAAAAACAGCACTCCATGGGTGTGCTATGCATTCTCTGCAAGCTGAAAATGCCTGAGCAGCTCAGAGATCCCAAGACACACTGACTTAACAGCTGGGAGCAACAGGGCTTCAGAAAAACACAGTTCTCAACAGCCAGCCTTTTCATGGCTGCATTTATAAATCCCTAGACCACTATGAAACAAAATTGGAAAGGGCAGTGGTGGCTGAAACAATCCATTTTAATATAGCCCTCCCAAACAGTGTCTGAGCTGATGAGTAGAAACATGGTACAATCTTAGACAGAATATTTGAGTTACTTTGTACTGGCACACCAATTTTCTAGGACATTTCTAGGACGTTTTGGAAGAAAATTATATTAAGTGAAATAAGAGGATATTACTTAGAAATAACAAAGAAAAAAAAACCCTGCCGCTCCTTAAAAAAAAAACACACACAAAACCAACAACAAAACAGGCAGGAAAAAAACAACAGTAATTCAACCTTGAACAGACACATAAGAGAAATATCAATAAATAAAAGTATCCAGATAAATAAAATAAAGTATTGGCCTACTGAGGGAGAAAGTCATAACAGAGAACACCAGTAGAGTGGAAGTTCCAACTGCTGCTGCAAGTTTTACAGTGAACTGAATTTAAAGATAGAAAGTTGAGGGAAAGAATCTTGCTTGCTTACATAACTCGCTATCTTTCTTTATTGTAGTCTGGTGAGTGCAGCAAAGGAAATATTTCCCTGAATATCTGCAGCAGCTCTCTATAAAAATCTGCAAATTTCATTTCAAACTGAATATAATAATAGTCTGTAGGCATCTGAAAGATTAACCCCATTTCAAAAGAATGGTTAAAAAGCCCCAGACATTGTTCATCTTCAGCTGACATTTCATAGTCAAATCTTTTGCATGAAAAAAAAACTGTTTTAAAAATAAATTATTTTGCTAGACAATTGTCATAACTACAGAAAAAACTTTGCTAGATCTCCATGACAACTAGGAAGTGTTAATTTGTTAGCTCAAAGTCCTAGAGGGTTTCCACCTGCCATAGCCTCATTACACACATAAATTACCATTACACTTACATAATTAAGGAAGAACTCTCTCTGATGATTTGCTGTTACATAGCATATTCTACCTATTCAATTCCTTATTACATCTCAACTCAGCCAAAGGTCATAAGGAAAAAAAAAAGCTTTGAAAAACTGTCTGCCACTCTTCTGGCTCTAGCTCCAAGTTACACTGACCTGGTCCTGGTTGTCTCTGAATGGAACTAAAATAACAGTAGCCAGCAAAGTCTGTGTAAGTGAATGATGGTACTTGTCAAAAGAAATAATTTTACTGAGAACAAAATTATTTATTTCTGCCAAAATCCTCACTTCCAATAACATACATACTCATGTGAAGAGAATGCATCATTTCAAGGCTAAATGCACCGAATCTACCACATTTTTTATACTCAACTTTCTCACTCAAAGGCTTGAGTGCCAATCATTATATTGCAATACTCAAAAGGGTATAAAAAACTACTAGTTCATAACAAACCATAGCTTGGTAAACAAACATTCTTTAAATCATAGAGAGGAAAGAAAAATGGGAGAAAAACACAATTCTGGAATTTCTTATCATTACACTTCATTGCTCTCCCCAGCCTAATAAAAATAGGAAAAAAATTAAAATTCTGACAGATTACAGAACAGAACTACAGGAAAAAAAGCAAAAGATCTGAACTCCCTGAAGAAAAGGAGTTGAAGAAAATACCAGAAAACTGGTTTTTATTTGGGCTCTGTATGCATCTTGGGAAGTAAAATTCTTGAGATCCACAGTGGTAGCTTATAGTGGTGCTTAGGAGGCAATAGGCACCATTAGGCTGAGCTGCAGGAAATGTGACAGCAGTACCACACAGCTAAGATGGGACTTAAAAAATACAAATATGTGTTCTGGTTTTTTTCTAATTAAGGCCTCCTTCAAATACTGCCTAACTCATTCTCCCTATCTTTTCAACAGATTTTTCAAATTTAACTATACCCATCCACAGCAAAAAATGGAAAAAAGACATGGCTTTTTTAATAAGCAAACTTTAATCTAATGGAGGTTAGTCTAATATCAAAAGTTGTAGGTTTACCAAATTCTCTACATACTCTTTAGTGAAGATTCCTCGAGGCCCAGTAGGTGTAACATTGCTTGGATCTAGTCCATGTGTCTCCAGAATGTTACGAGCTGCAGGACTTAAGCGAACCCTAAAGAAATGAAGGGGAAAATTTAAATTATTTAAATTGCAAGATTAACTTATTTCATTAATGCACATCACGAGAAACTACATTTCTCTCTGGTCAACTACAAAGCACAGCACACTGGTACAAAGTACCTAGTGCATCTTAATATTATTTACTTTCTGAAATGAAGAGAAAAGCCAACATCTAGAGAAAATATTTTAGAATTCTTAGATACAAAGCAACAACACACTCATAAAAGAATAAATACTTGGCTTCAAGTCTTTCCACAAAAATCCCCTATTCATTATTTCCCAAAGGAGATTATATTTGCAGCTCATTGAATTTTAAGAATGGTCCATTAAGCCCTTGCCAAAAAAAACCCATGTCATAAGTGATCATTTGGTTCCAAACATGCTGATACATCTCTAACAGTTGCAGTGAAACAGCACTTCTGTTCTTTGGTACTAAAATGAAAGACATAATCCTTTCAAGGATCCTTTTGTGGATCATCCTCCTGCTGCAGGTAATGCCTGGGCAATGACCTCAGCTGCCATCCACTTGCATGAGGAAAGCCTAAATGCTGGCAGCATTTAGAACACAGCAAACCAGCAGACAGAAAAGATAATGAGGTTTGGGGGGAAAAAAAATAAGCACAAATAACGAGTGATACCTCCAAACAAGATATATCCTGGGACACAAAGTGATTATGCATTATTGCTACCTGACTAACACTCTGGAGCTGACCCCTCCTCCAAGGTGTTTGCAATGCTTAGAATACCAACAGATCCAAACCAAACTAACAAAGAGCACATAAACTGACTGGTTTAAGTTTTTTGCACTCCACTGTTATGAAAATATTAGAATAATTTTTTTCTAATATCGAAAATGAAAGAGCTTGTAAGGACTTTGGAGTGTGCCATTTCTTTATTTTTTTCTCCTCAAACAAATAGAAAACAAGTCACAGGTACATCTGGCATCTGATGCATAAACACTATTGTCCATCCTGTATTAGCACAACTTCTTTCCAACTCTAAGCTTAGTATCCTTCATAATTTAATTGCAGGACAGAATATAAGTACATTTAATTCTAATAACATTATGCTGTTTGAATTGACTTACTGGGCTTATGAGCAAAGACATAGTCTAGGCCTGCAAGGTTTATCACCTCACTCATACTGAAATACTCTCAAAAAACAGCCTACATCAAGGTAAAAAGTGACAAAAAATATTTCTTGGTTCAGTTCTACTGATCTAATGAAGAGTTCCATTTCATAACAAACATAGAAACTTACTGCAATTTCCCAGGTGGATGTTGCAGTTGAGGAGGAGCTGAAACTGAAGGGGCTGCAGGAGCTGAGGCAGGTGCAGGTGGAGCCACAGAAGATGGACTTCCAGCATCAGCTGGTATTTCAACTTGCTTCCAGTCCTGGCCTTCCTCTACCAGCAGACCAATGAGTGAACCCAAGCGAACATTTTTGCTTCCTTCTTCCACCTAAATTAAGAACATTAAGTTACATATTACACTGTCTGCTCTGATATGACTAAAACCAGTAGACATCAAAGTTTCAGGCATATTAATGACAATTCATCAGTAAGATATATCCCATTTTATTGCTACTATTAATAAGATATTTCAAGACTGAAATTAATTATAATTGCTATGATAAGGAGAGGAACAATCCATTATGCCACAAATCCCATACACCTAAAGTTAGCACTCAGAAATCAAAGTAACTTTTTATACACACAGCCTTTGCAGCTCAGAACTAGAATAGAAAAAGAAAAATTATTACAATTCTGCTTAACTTTTCATCTCCTGGATTTTTGAGTCACTACTACATTTTCTTTACTCACAATAAGAAAACCTCTACATAAACCTCAATGAACCCTGGAATCTCAGATGTGGAAAGAGCTGAAATAAATAGAAGGACTTTAGGGTGCTGGGATGAGACAAACACGGGATTGTGACCAGCAGAGCAAGGGAGATGATTCTGCCCCTCTACTCCACTTCTGTGAGACCCCACCTGGAGTGCTTTTTCCAGGTCTGGGTTCCTCAACAAGACATGGACCTGTTCAGAGTGGGTCCAGAGGAGGGGCACAAAGACGACCGGAGGGCTGAAGCACCTCTCCTACAAAGACAGGCTGAGGGAGATGGGGCTGCTGAGCCTGGAGAAGAGAAGGCTTTGGAGAGACATTCGAGCAACCTTCCAGTGCTTAAGAGGGTCTTATAAAAGGGAGGGAGAGGGCCTTTTTATACAGGCAGGACAAGGGGCAATGGTTTTAGAATCAGAGAGGGCAGGTTTAGATTAGAAAGAAATGCTTTACTCAAAGGTGGAAAAGCACTGGAACAGGTTGCCTATAAGGGTGGTGGATGACCTATTCCTGGAAGCATTCAGGGCCGGGTTGGATGGGGCCCTGCACAACCTAATTTAGTGAATGGCATCCCTGGCACAAGATGATTTTTAAGGACCCTTACAAGCCAAACCATTTAATGATTCTATGTAGCCAAGAAGAGTCAAAAGAATCCTAGCTTTGCTACCAAACCAACAAAGCACAGGTGACCATGACAAGGAGAAAAAATTGGAGATAAAGCAAACAGAGAAGTAAAATTCCCTTGGGGCTTTTGCCACTGCAGCATAGTGCTTTAGTCACTAACAAATAGATACTGAAATGTTTATTTCCTCCACTGGAAAGAAAAAGAGACTGAACTTATGCTGGCTCATTCTGCAGTGGAATTTTTATACAAAGTAGTTTCCATACCAATTCTCATTTAGGTCATGAATGAGAAAATGGTAACAGATACTAATGTTAGGGAAACTTTCCTGTCTGACCATCCAGGAGCAACCCTGGCAGCCACAGTCCCACCACGTGAAGGGGGGGCCAGAGCCCCTTTACAGTGGGAGGCTCCAGTAACCCCATGGGTGCCTCATGTGGCTCCCTGCACACCCTGCCCACGCATTCAGACAGGGTTTCCTCACCAGATTGACCCTGGGTTTCCCAAAGCACAATCTCAGACACCTGGATCCCCAAAGCAATTTTAATTGTAGCCCAGCAGCACAAAACCAGCTCAAGCTGGTGCCTCTAAGGAAGGACCACAAACAAAGGAATTCCTGTGCTTTCATACCCTCAGTCTGTGCTGCCAATAGTCTGGGGTCTTCCTACTGAGTCCTTGGCTCCTGCTGTGTCCCAGTGTCCAGTCACTTGGCCAGTGCCACAGGTCCCTGTGCCCTCTGCTGTGCAAAGGGTCAGCATCAGGTCAAGGCCCCTTTTCTGGTGCTCCCACCACACCCCCACCCAGGGAAAAACCTGCAGCTGCACACCCACTACCTGCTCTAAGTCTATTCCTCAACAATTAATTACAGTTCTAAAACAATCATTCATCATCTGTTTTGTTCCAAATTGAACCATATTTTAAGAAAAAAAAAAATCAGTGCTCATTTAAGATGCAACTCTACTGCAAGAATAGTCATCATTCTGAAATTACCCTTCTAATATTTCATTCAGTTATTTAATCTTTTATTGCATTTTACACTGAATCAGATGTGATCATTAAAAGAACTATTCAGACAGAGAAGAAATATATATGCACGAGTTTCTATTCTACTGTTAGACTGCTCTTCCTAAACCATACATAGATTCTACAGTCAAGAAAAACCAAGAAGAGTTACAGAAGTTGAATTAATTTAACCTGATGAACCTCTTATCCTTAAATGCAAAACCCAAGCATTAAGCAGACAGCATGCTCATCTGACCCAAGTTTGCCATTCTGAACTCTGTCAAGATGGTTCAGAATTGTAGCTGGCATCAAAGGCACACACTTTTGTCTCATTTCTTTAGGAAGTGAGTGAAATCCAGCCAGATGATAGCTCAGAGGCACAAAACATTTTTAAATTCCCATTAACTACATCACATGTGAAACTTCTGAGTGGCCCTTGGAAGCACAATCTTTTCAGTAAGTAATCATCACCCCATCCACAAACCTGACATAGCTCATTCTATAAGCCTTACACAAACATCTACTGAACACTTAATACAGAGCAGAAATGTCCATCAGATAGTGCAGAAAGACAACCAAGGATCACACACTAGAAAAAAAAAAAGTCTGAAAATTTCTGACCTTATTGCTCTCTTATTATTTTAGTTTCTGAAACATCAGGTTTTCTCTGTACTTTTTAGGAGACTGGAACAAAAGCCTGTCCATCATGTACTCTAACTCTTAGGCCCACCATTTCTAGATTTCAAGGATTAAAAGAATCCATTAAAAATTGGGTTTGCATAATGATCTGTTCGTGTTACCCCAACAAAGCTGTCTCTCTTCCCTTATTCTGAAAGATGTTATAGTTATTTTCTACCTCCTGCTATCTCCTTCTCAGGTTCAGCTCTTGGCATTGGATTGTTACTGGATCATGTAGATATAACTAAGGCTGAATGTCACTGCTCCATGACACTGATATCATCTAGCTGCTGGAGAGTCTGGCTTTGATCTATCAAAAATGTGCCACAAGAGCAATACACAGAGAAATTTTGAAATTTGCAATGCATTTGAAATACAAGACAGGAAACAAAAAACTCCCACAGCTTCTGAAATACTAACGTTACTTGTAGCCATAATGAATTACTATTAAAGAAACTAAGCAAATTTCAGTTTAATCTCTCTAGGATTAATTCTTTAATACTTTTGACAGAGAGAATCCCCATATCTCCCCCTCACACTATCTAACAAAGCAGTGTCTGCAAATGCAGAGGCGAACTGATTATCAGAAACATTCAAAACTGAAGAGAGATTTAAAAATAGTGAAAGCATTGCCCAGCAATTATTTAAATAACTACATGGAGACTAAACACAGATTGAAAAATATGTCTGATGTGAGACTTCATCCTGGCATGGCAGAACATATCCTCTGAAACCTATTAAATGTGTTGTTCCATAGCTGAACACCAATTTAGCAACACAATTAAAAGAAGGAAAAATATTTTAAAAACTCTATATACAGTTGTGCTTAAATCCAAGTTATCCTGTAGAATTGAAGACTAATGAGTTTTTGTAAGCCCTAATAGACTTCATTTCCAGCTGAGTTCTATCTTACATCCCCTCTCCTCCCTACCCCAGCCCCCCATCTATCTCAAGACTTTCATTCTTGCAAAGGACGTTGCCTTTGCTTATACAAAAAAGGAAGATACCAAACAGAACATTGCTTTTCAAATGCTGCCACAGAGCAAACTACTCTCCCTTTTCTGTTTTTGCAAAGGATAACTGTGCAAATACATGCTGATGTAAGAAAATGCAGCTGTAACAGAGATAGGAAGTCTAATACACCAATCCAAAAAGCTTTTGTAATAGTAGCCCAAACACATGTCTGACTGAGCATAGGGTAGAATTTTCTCATGGTTCCAGGAACCAGTTTGTACCTGTTCCCATTCTGCTGTTTCCTAAGTAGCTGGACTGCAATTAATACCAGCATGCCTAATTTGTATGATTATGTGATCCACACCTCATGGGTAGATGTGCCCTAGATGAGACCTCCCTAACCAAATGACATAGTATTTACTGAAAGTACTCATCTCTCATTTTTATTCATTTTTTCCCAAATTCTTGCAATTCACCATGTTGTTTAATTATTGTGGAGGGAGAGAAGAAACAGCTGCGAGACACCACCAGCTGAGACTGCTTCAGAAAATTTCCTACTCATCCCAGTTCTTGTTCTTTCTATTAAGCTTAATCAAACTAATTTTGATAGAGGAAATTATTAACTCCAAGAACTGTTCTCTGGGTCAGCCCATGTTGTATAACATGCCACCTTGAATGACTAGCACAAGACAACCTAGCAGAGAGATGACACATCCTGGGTAAAGTACCACCCAAAATTCCAGATTCCAACTGATTGTTAACTGTTTTCCTATAACTCAGACTAAAAGGTGTCATAAGCTACAACATTTCCTGGACATAATTCACCAGGTGTAAAACATACAAAACAACAGCTTAAGTGAAAATCCATTAAATATATACAGAATCATGTACCATGTACCAGTAGTTTGGTACACAAGTGGCACAAATGGGGCAATTATTTCTCCCCAGGAATACAAGCAAGTGCATTTTTCTGAAGGCTGAGCAGAAATTCAGCTATCTAAACTAGTTTTTGAGGCAATATGCTAAACAACAGTCTGAAGTTATAACACCCTACTGAGAAATGCAGGATTCCTACCAGTATTTTAGCCAATATGCCATCATCACTTGATTCCATGGTAACCACTGCTTTGTCCGTTTCAATTTCACACAATGCATCTCCAACATTCACTGTGTCACCTGCAAAATACAACAGAACTTGAGAATACTTACCCTAAGCTTCCTTTCAGATTTGTTCAACAATGGAAGATAGATATTCACCATAGAATACAGTTATTTTGTATTCCTTAATAAATTTTATAGCTAGTAGATCCCCCATCATTACTTATCATATTGTATCTTTCCTTTCCAAATAAAATCACCAAGATTCAAGAATCACAAGCTGCTGTGACAGAACACTGACATGTTCCCAGTACTGATGTTTTCAGCAGACTTTCCAAGGGGAAGTACAATCTTTTCAATAAGTCATCATCACCCCAAAATTTCTTTTCAGAACCCCATACTCAGTAGCACTGCCATGAATAAAATACTGAGCCTTCCATACTCACTGCTAGCCACCAGTCAGAGCAAGCTATCTAAAACTGCTTAGGACAATGGTATCATAGTTCAGTAACTGGTGTCTACGCTATTAGAGAAATTCAAATAAACCTCAGGAATTTTAATGTCTTTGGGAAAGCACAGCTGCAAGCTTGCTTAATCTCCTATATAGTTCAGAAAGGTCTTTTCAAGCATTCATTCATACTTTGTGAAATAAAAATATGCACAAGTGCTAGAAATTGCTTTTGCCACATTACACAAATCCAAGATTAATTCTGAAGCATACTCTTCCTCTGTTTTTGAAGAATATCTGTATCTGCTAGCAGATGATAAAGATATTATGTGTCTGGATTATTTTAACAAATCAATACTGACTAGATGTCCAACATTAAAACTGAAATTACATTAAAAACTGTTAGGTAGTTGAATGTTTTGCCTTCCAACAAAATACAGCTTTTTTTCCTTAGAGAGACATCCAAGCCTAAAAAATGCCTACAATTTCACATAAAGTAAAATTCTCATATTTCCCCATTACCAGAAATGCTGCAACAGCATTACCTGTCTAAGCATTTAGCTGAACTATAGATATCACTCCGTTGTGCTTAAGGAGCAGAATTAAAACCTAGTGCAGGTTACCACCTACATTTAGGTAAGAGACAACACTATAAAAAACAAAAATATAAAAATATTTTAAAAATATATATAATATAAAAAACCACAACAATACAAAAAACATCTCCTGTTTCAGGACTACATGAATTAGAAAGGGAAAATGAGGTGTTGTACCTCATTTGTGTTGAATAAAAACATCAAAAGCTCAGTTACCTACATAGTTTTATAAGTCATAAATGTTCCTATTACAGAAATTGGTAGAGAAATATACTTCATCTTTTTAATGTAATAATCTAACCGCCACATTCCACTTTGCAATAACTAGAGCATGAACAGTTTATAAGAGGAAGTCAAAACTCTAGGCTCTATAAGTGTTTTAATTTCACTGGATCATTAATTCAAGTAGGCCATATATCAGATCATTAGGCAAGTACTTCTTAGTTGTTAAGAAATCAAATTGTTGGGCAAATTCTGCAATTTACAGAGCTAAGACTGGCAAGCAGAAAGGAGGTTAACTCTGTATCTCAATCTGCCATCCGACTCTAAGTGTTCTGCACCATTAAAAAGAAATCTCAGTGCTCAGAGACCAACAGCAGTACCTCCAGCAGGGTGGGCCAGCCAAGCAAATACCTTCATCATGTGTTTGTCACATGTCACACCTCAACTTGGGTACCTGAAGATGTTCCCAGAAAACTAACTTCATCTTGCACAGGGAGGGCAAGGAATCTTCAGAGGACTGGATAGACCACTTTTCCACTACCTTTTTTTAAATTTTCCTTTCATTGCTGCAGACAAAGTTACCACAAAATTGAAAGGCAATTGAATAAATGCAGTGTAAGAATTCACTTCAGTGCAGCATTCGAGTCCTGGGCCTGTTTCAGTACCCAAGTGCAATAGATAGGATCACAGTTACTTTCATTAGAGATTACAATATTTGTGATAGCTCCTAATCAATGTCCAGGTTGATGTCAATTACAAATCAGCTTCCCCAATAATTAGGATTTGAAAGAACACTTTTGCAAACCATATCTTTGCTTTTACACTTTAAACCAAGCAGTATTTGCAACAAAAGTTGCCTGAACCAAAGCTCTCTGAAATTATCTATATAATACCCTTGAAAAATTTTGTGTGGGGTTCAGGTTTTCTGTTTATTTGTTTTTGGGGTTTTTTTTTTTTGTTTCTTCATTTGTTTTTTTATTTGGTTTTAATTATTAAATTCCCATAGCTAAGCTGAATGGTTAGGATCTCTACTGAAGCAGAGTTTCCTTCCAGGAGATCCAATTGGCATCCAATAGCCTTGGTGCTCTGTTCAATTACTGACAGACAAGTATCCAAATCACAAGATACAAACAGCATTTCTTAATGTTGAGCATAAAATCAGAGTTGACTGAACACAGATACTGAAGTCCCTGGAGCTGATGTCTCAAAAGGTGGCAGAGTTACACTGCATGTGGATGCTGCCAGCACTGTTGTATCTTCTGTTTTCTGCCCACATTAACAAGAGGATTTTGGTCTCCTGGGCTGTCAGTCTACCAGCTTTCATCAACATTAAATTCATACATAATAAATACAAGTTTTTAGAAACATAGTTTTATCATTGTGAGAATGACTTTATTACCCACAGGAATCAACATGAAACTGCATTAACCATGAGAAGGAAAAGTAAAGCTATCAATTAAATTCAGCACCTTCCCTTCTGTAGTAGTGAAATTATCTGTCCATCCTGTGAAACCATGAGATGAAAACATTTGAGACTTACACAAAGAACAGAAAGACTATCAACATAGTATTATACTGACCCCTTCTGGTTATACAGTGGGAAAAACATTTCGTATGCAAGCTTGCTTCTGTCAACTGCTTAAAAATATTTATTTTCTTGGACATGAGATTGTCAAACATCCATATTAAGCATTAACACTGCTTTCACATGGCAAACGCTCTAGAGAATTAAGTAGTTAAGAGCATTCCTTACAGAGAGGTGTGTAAACATTAAATCGCTTCACTATTTTCTTCAAAATTCATCTTAATATTGTCTTTATGTTTATTCTCCAGACTGTTACAGGAAACAAAAGTATTGATAGGAATTAATTATGGTCATAGATGTGGCCAATAAGACAAAATACTCTATTTGGGTTTGGTCTTCTTTCTAAATAGAAAATCGAGCAATAAAAACACTAACATCGTTTTCTTCAAAGTCTAATATCAATTAAGACTTGGTTGTAATTTAATTAAAATAGGTGTGAAGCTTTTTTTTCTTTTATATTAGGGTGGAAGGCTAGTGGAAAGACTGAGAAAAAAAATTGTATAGCTTTTACATTGTAACACTTTTTTTATGAGGAAAGTGGACTCATTCATGCTGGGAGCAAACTGGAATCTACTTCAACTCCTACCATGCTCTCTTTGCTTTCTCTTGCAATTTTGAATGCTATAATTACTGCAAAACAGGTTACTGTTGATATTTAAATTTTACAGCTATTGACAACTAACAAATATAAAAAGGACTTTGGATCATTCTTTCCTCTCTGCATCATCTTGGACTTTATTAACTAAAGCTTCAATTTTCAAGAACACTGGTGCAATTTTTTTTATTGACATAAACTTCTGAATTGTTCCCAGTAAATTCTGCAAAATTCTTACTAAAAGTTTCACGAGCAAAAGGCCAAGTCCACTACTGGAGCAAGAAGCTGTCTTCCAGCCACCTCTCAAAATGTATTCGAAATGCAGGAAAGCAAAGCTCTGCAGTAACACAACAATGGGAGCTGTATCAACACTTCCAAGGATAAGCCAAAGGAAAAGGTTTATCTAGGCACAATAGTCAAAACACGTTTAGCTATCCAAATTGTGTCTGTCAAAGATAATAAGCTTTAACATATTTTCTTTTCTCCAGATGTATTCATCTTTTCAGGAAATCTAAAAATGCCTGTGAACAAAATACATTCCTACTGCTATCCAAAAGCCTACAATGCACAATGAACAATACCTATCTGGAATCCAAATCTACACTCAAAATTCAGGTTTAATATTAAATTGAAGAAGGGACAGGACAGGAGTAAACAGGACAAAGGTCTCCTGACAGAACAGGAACAGCTGATTCTTCTACAGATCATTTTTCATTTACATACAACCTACATGAAGGCAAAACTTGACTTTTATCCAGACTTTTTATCCAGTTGTTCCAAAATATTTTAGCAGAAGCACATAGTTGTCAGAGCACAGAGTTCAGGCTTTTTTTGGATGAGGAGTTTGGTTTTCAGTTTGGGTTCTTTTAGGAAAAAATTTCCCCATTTGGTATTAGGGTTATGAAAGGAATTTAATTTTTTCTCAGTTTCAACTGTAGACTATAATTAAGATATTAGAAAAGATATTCCAAAAATAGCATATCTTTCATGGTATTCCATAACACAGCAGAATAATGAAAGAGACCCTCCCCAAAGTCAATGGTTCTCAGACTTCCAAAGCTACTGAGCAGCATGACAAAACTGGGAATTAAAAACAGCACACACACTCAAACCCTGGAGGAGCCTAATGGAAATTTTTCAAAAATATGACCAATGCAACCTTTTGGAAGACAATGAAGCAAAAAAAACATTTCAAGAATGAACAATTTCAAAGCAGGTATAGTTCATGATGACAGCATCCCCACACCAAATACTTTGCTTCAAAATACTGATTTATACTATTGATCACTATACTGATCTATAACCAGGAAGAATTATCTTATTTTATTTTTATTTCTCTTATTTTTGTCTTCTTTATTAAGAATTATCTTGTTTTTACAGAGTAGATTTACATTGCTGAAAAATTACAAAGAAATGTGACCACAGAAAATGCTATCTTACCTTCCTTTTTTAACCATTTCACGATGTTTCCTTCTTCCATTGTTGGAGAAAGTGCAGGCATAAGAACTTTAATACCAGGTGTACCTGCAAAACAAGCATGTGGTTATCTCAACTGAGAACTTTTTCAGTATAATTCTTTCCTCAGTTAACTGCTTAACACAAAAGAAATTAAAAGCGCATGTATCTGAAAGGTAATTGAACAAAGGATTCACTATCATGCTCTTTGTAAGCTTACATACAAGCAAGTCCACCAAAGAGCTCAAAGAAAAAAAGGCACATTACAAGAGAAAGGGAAATTCACAAACCCTGAATTCCTAGACCTGAAGTTTTGTTGATCATATCAAAATACATCCTCGTTCTCCTGTCATGCTTCTCCTCCTTGACTCAGGCTGTGGAATTTTTTCCAGATTAAAGCATATCTTTTAAATTAATAAAGCCTTTGTGATCCTAGCATTGCAGATGCTGATGACACTTTCACTTTATCTTTCACTGATAAAGTTTGGTAATGTTTATTTATCCTTTTTACTATAAAATTATATCTACTTTGCAAAACTTGCTTGATTTTAAGTTTCAGTGATTTTGTCTTGGCTCAGTAAACCCATATGCAGCAGCACTGTGCAACAGCAATTGTGTGCCATGTTAGTGGGATTCTTCTGACGGCAGAGCTCAGGATACAGCACAGAGCTTGGCTTCACAGCAAATTACACCTCTTGTCACCTGATCCTCTACACCAAAGAGGACATTAATATGAGAGATACTACCTTTCTGAACTTTTAAATATACTTATGAGGCCAAAAAGAAGAATCTTTCTAGATCCGTTTTGTAAAAGCAGCTTTCCACTACCTGACTTTTGAAGCTTTCTTGAACTACTATGTCTGAATTTGTGTTCAGTTACAGAACAGAAATAGACACATAGAAGGTACATTGTATACAATGGCAAGGCTTATTTCTGCTTCATATTCCCTTTTCTCTAATACCCAGCATTAAGGATTGTTATCATTCTATAGGAAACAACACCACATTTCTCCTAGTTGCTGTATTGCTTGGAGTAGTTAGAAACAGCTAAAAAAAAAAAAAAAAACCAAACTTAGAAATTAAAAATTTTTCAGGTTTTTCCTTATCATCTGCTTTTCAGCTCAAAATTCTTCTAAGTTGTTTTTTTTTTTCCTTGCCCCTTTATTTTCCAAAAGCTGTGCTAAGGCACGTGGAGAACAGGGAGGTGATTCAGGACAGCCAGAACAGCTTCACCAAGGGCAAGTCCTGCCTGACCAAACTAGTGGCTTCATAGGATAGAATGACTCCACCAGTGCACAGAGAAGGTCTATGGATGTCACCTCTCTGGACCTACAGCATTGTTCTCTGTAAATTGATGAAATAGGGATTTGATGGGTGGACTGTTTCATGGGTGAGGAATGGGTTGGATCCACAGGGTAGTGGTCATCATCTCAATGCCCCCACAGACACTGGTGACAAATCTGTTAAAGGTACTTGCACATGAAAAATTGTGATGTGGCAGGTTGTGGCTCACAGCCCAGAAGGCAAATATAGCCTGGGATACAAAAATCAGTGTGGCCAGCAGGTCAAGGGCAGTGATTCTGCCTGTCTACTCTGCTCTGGTGAGATCCCACCTGGGGAAATGCATCCAGCTCCTGAATACTCAGCACAGGAAAGGCATGGATCTGTTGGAGGGGGTCCAGGGGACATGCACAAAAATGATGAGGGAGGAAGCTCCTCTTACATGAAGAAACATCAAGAAAGTCAAGGTTGTTCAGTCTGGAGAAGAGAAGGTTCCAGGGAGACCTTACTACAGTCTTTCAATAATAACTAAAGGGGCTTTTAAGAGAGACAGAGACAGATTTTTTAATTGGGCCTGCAGCAATGGAACAAGGGGTAGTGGTTTGAATTTTAGACTGGCTGTAAGGAAGATTTTTTCAATGACAGAGGTGAAACATAGAAACAGGCTGCCCAGAGTGGTGGTGGATGCCCCCATCACTGGTAGGTTGGATGGGGATCTGAGTAATATGGTCTATTCGAAGATGTCCCTGCTCATTGCAGGGGAGATGGACTAGATGACCTTTAAAGGTCTCTTCCAATCCAAACCACTCCAAAATTTTTTTTAAATGTGATGGAAACATTGTAGCAAACCTCTAATGACCTAAGCAGCCATCAATGATCCTTACATTTCAAAATGCACCAAGAGCAGAATGCTAGTTATTCCCTAAAGTCCCCAAGACAGCAACACAATCAGGATAATGCTACCAAAACCACTTGAGTTTTGCGGAAATGAGCTCAATTGCATGGCTGATGCTCCCAGAAGACTGCATAAGCTGATGCACATTTTTTTTTTCTCAGTCTTTCCATGGTAGTTTCAGTTAATATTACTCATGACTGTCATGTTTAGAAATGTATCCAGACAATGTTCCTTGTAACACTCACAATTTCCATCTGAATTACCTCCATGCACTTTCTTTAAAAAATTTTCTGCAACTTCTCATCTAGGACTAATAAACAGAAAAATGAACTATGTTCTGTATGTGAATGCTTATCTGTGTTCATTTACCAAATAAAGTTTTGTAGTATTTGAAGTATGACTGACAAATTAAAGTATGAGTTAACAATTGTCTTGTACTATACATATTTACCCTAAAATAATATTTCTCAATAACAGTAAGTAGAAAACATTATACATTATATGATACATTATAGGATGCAAAGAGGTGTTTTCTGTTTCATTAGTCAAACTTGACAAGTCTGACTTTGACAATCAAAACATTATTTTGAAGTCATATCCCACAAATATCTAGGTTTATTGAGAACTAGTGGACAGACCTCATTTTAAAAAGTGAAAATAATCCACATTTTTAATGAGGAAAAATTAATTTTTAAATACAGTGGTTTACATTTCTCTTCCATGAAGAGCTACTTGATCCATTTCCCAGAATATGCTTTGTACTTTGGCACAAATACAAAAACTGAGCAACAAATTTGTGCCACTGTAACATTTTCCCTTCGATGTTATGAGCAACTACCACAAAACATACAATCCATTCTGGTTAGGAGAGGAATTCCAGCAACAAGTAGCTAGGAAATGGACAAATAAATAAAGCTGGATACAAAGTAGAAGACAGGACCTTGTGCGCCCATTTAATGCTTATGTCCAGAGACTCATGCTCAGAGAAGTTCAGTGCTGTTGCAATTAAGAGCTGTTTTAGTTACTTTTGAGTTAATGACCATACACAAACCAGGCTTCAATATGCCTCCTCAAAGAAAAGCAACCTTACAATGTCGAATTACCTTCACCAAATATTATTTGCCTTCATTAAATTAAAAAAGGGGATAGTGAAAGGAATCACTGCATTTCCATAAGTTAGTTGCACTGTAGAGGCAGCCCTTACAAGCACTTTGGGAAGTAAATATTATTGCTTTGCAATTGTGGGTCAGCAAAAAGTTCTGGCAATTTGCACAGAATCTCAAAGGCTAAGCTCATGGGCAGATCAGAATTTAGAACCATAAGCAAGTAAAACTTCTGAACTTCCAGTCACCACCCACTGATTTTTACTTCTATCAACAGCAGCTGTGTTATTACACTTCAATTATGTGAATATAAAGGAGGAAGACTTAAAAAGAACCCAAACAAACCTCACACAAACCAGAGACTGTTATTTTAAAGACAGCTCTCTGTGTATCCAAGAGAATTTGTTCCTGGTGACACGTTTAAACATCAAGTCGAGTCTGGCAACGTTTCTGCTGCCTTCTCTCTCTGTGAAGGGATTCAATGCAAATTTAACCTGTCCCACCAGAAAGAGATTTCATAACTTCCTACACACACACTGCAGTCAGTAGAGAATTGAAAAATGTACTGCAACTTAACACCAATGATAAGATTATGAAACATTAAAAACAAAGAAAAATTGACACACTTTAATAAAGAGGTCACGCGACTCTATTTTCTCTTTTTCCTATTTCTCTGTGACCAACAACTAGGAATTACATTCTGAATTAATTGTTTTAATTATGCAAAACAACTTTTCCTTTACCAGCACCACAAACAAGGACAGAAACGTAGAAAGAAAAAAAAAATTCATGTGACTTGAAAAACTAGATCCACATTAACCAATACTTCAAATAGTGGCTTTTTCAGAAACAGAAAAGCAGAGAAATAAAAGCAATGCTAAAATAAAATTTACTTAAACTTACATTGTCAAACTAGGAATCAAAGGTGAGTTTTATGTCCAAATGAGTTGTATTTTACCAGGGAATTTATGACTTCTCATCTTTAATTTTAGAAGCAACAATGAAGTTAAGCAAAATGGTATCACTAAAATACACACCACCTTAGAAAGCTGTAAGTACACTAAGAAGGGTTGAATGAGGAAAGCCTGAATGAGTTAAAGGTGTGATCTACCCACCCTAACACTTCAAAGCTTACTATAAGGAATTAAAAGATATTAGTCACTCGCCTATCCAAATTTAGAAATTTAAGTCCAGCTGTATATTAAGTACTCTCAACATAAAAAACACAATAGATTGTCTGGGAGAACTGTAGACAAAAGTTATTTAAGGAGTTAAATAATAAGACCAATTTAGAAGCAGTTTATCATGCATTATATCATATTTGCATACTATTATATAAAGAAAGAAGCAAGCTTTTTCTAATAAAATCTGGAAACAAATAACATTTATTTCAAGAAAGGAGCAGACTTCCCTGCATCACACAAAGCAGGTTTTACAACGGAAAAGATTTTCATACTGCAAAGTAGCAAAGGCAACCAGTGCTGGAAAGAAGGGGATGTTGAGGTCTAAACCACAATGAGGAAAGTGGCTCTGAACTACTACTGAGTTTTATTACAAAAGGTTAACGAAAGCTCACTTTTGTGTAAGTACACTTAAACCTCAAAGAGTTCAGGTACTTCACACCAGGACTTCATGACAATGCACCTGATCGTTGTTTAAGTGTTTGACAAGTTGTAATTTACAGAGCAAGCAGGGAAAGATCACATTTCATTTCAGAATCTGTCATTTCCCACATCCCTTAGAGACAGAGGAAAACATGGAAGGGTAAATGACCTGCCTGATATTCGTGTAGCAACAAACTCCTGAAAAATACATCTTGAAAGGTTGTTGTCATTACCTCACACCTTGACTTCTATGTAGGAAAGTATGCTAGACATGCAATTAATAAATTCTATTTTTCCCTTAAAGAACCAAATAGAATTGCATAAAAAATACATCACACACCCTTCTCCAGTTACCTGAAACATTATCAGGAGAGTAAGATGACAAAAATGTGGTGGAATTACCAAACATGGACGAAAATAACCAAGTAGAAAAAACTTTCTTTTTCAGTGCTTAGCTATACATCCACTTAGAAAACACATTCCTGTTTTCAATGGTGAGAACTTTTCCTCATCCCCAACAAAATATTTTATATTTAGGCTTAATTTTATTTTCCTCTGTAGATTTCACTTTCTTCCCTTCTAGACCTTTAACAATTCCCACATGTCTCTCCGAGTTCTCCTACCAGCTCATCTCCTACACATGCCAATGTGCTTTCAGTCCCTCCAGAGACCAAGGCGAACACAGCCCCGTGCTGGGCGGCTCACCCAGCTCCCCGGGGCCCTGCCCCGCTGTGCCCAGCTCGCCTCCCCACGCCGGGAACCCCCCGGGCACCGCAGCTCCCTGTGCCTCTGCCCAGCTCACGGGCAGAGGTTTGTGTCCCGGGGAGGGAGCCCACGCCGGAGCAGCTCACGGAGCGCTGTGTCCCGGGAGACGGAGCCCACGCTGGAGCAGGGCAGGGGCTCCGGCTCCGCTCCCCCAGCAGCGGCATTAACAGCATGCGATGAAGTGACCGTAACCCTCGTTCCCGTCTCCCTGCGCAGCTGGAAGGGAGAGGGCAGAGCAGGGTGAAGGAAAGGTGTATTGGTATTGGGTTTTTGTTCCCCCCTTTGCATTATCCTGCTCTGCCTTGATTGGCAATAAACTCAATTAATATCTCCAAGTCGAGTCTGCTCTACCCATGACAGTAATGGAGCAATGGTGTCTCCCTGTCCTTATCTCAGCACCTGAACCTTTTGCTGTATTTTCTCTGCCCTGCCCATTTGCGGAGGGGAGCTGTAGAGGAGCTCCGCTGAGTGCCCGACATCCAGCCAGGGTCAACCCGCCGCAACCACTCTCAACCTTCTCTCCGCCGCATGTCCTCGCAGATACACCTAGAGCAGGGCACCAGCCCGCCACTCACCCAGCAACTCCCAGGTGCCATGCAGGTGCCTCCATCCTGGCCGGGCGGGCAGGGAGAGCCCCGCGCCCAGCGCCGAGCGCCCGGCCCGCAGCAGCCGCAGCAGCAGCCGCTCCCCACCGCCGCTCAGCCACAGGGACGCCGCCATCTTCCCCCGCCCCCCGACCGCGCCGGGGCTGCCCCGCTGCCTGCCTGAGCAGAAACAACCGGGCACGCCCCCGGCGCCGGGGGGCGGCTTCAGCGAGCCCCTGTGCCCCGCCCGCGGCACCTGCCGTGGCATTGGCCGCCTCGATCGCCTCAGGCGTGGGCAAATCTAATCGCGCGGACACCCGCGTCCAGCCTGGCGGTTCGTCCCTGGGGCGCACCCGCAACTCCTCTGGTCCCTGCCGGCTCCCGGCCCGGGGGGAGAGCAGCGGCCTCTCCATCCCGCCCGCCGCTCGGCTCGGTGCCCGCTGCTGGGCATGCCCAGCGCTCCGCAGGCGCCCGCGCGGCGCCCCAAAGAAGCCCCCGTGCAAGGACCCCGCGCTGGCCGCGCCATGGCGGCCGCCGGCGGGGACGCGGCGCAGGTAACGGGGCCGGGGGGCGGCGGGGCCGCGCCACCGCTCCGAGAGCCCCCGCCAGCGCGGGGCTGGGCTGCTCCTGAACCTCGCTAACTGGCCAGCAGCCTTGCAGCTGCTGATTAGGAGAGAGGCCCTGGGAGTACTGGTGGATGGCAAGTTGAGTATGAGCTGGCAGCGTGCCCTGGCGGCCGAGAGGAAATTCAGGCAGCAGGATCCAGGCAGAGGCAGTGTCCGGCACACCAGGAGCAGTGTTCATAAGCTAAAACACGAGTTCCACCTCAACGCGGCCATGAACTTCTTTACGCTGAGGCTGGCAGAGCACTGGAATAGGCTGCCCAAGGGAGTCGGGGAGTCTCCCTCCCTGGAAACATTCAAAGCCCAGCTGGAGGCTTTCCTGTGTCACCTGCTCTGGGTGGCCCTGCCTTGGCAGGGGGATTGCACTGAATTGTCTCCAAAGGTCTCTTCCAACCCTGGCTGTTCTGTGCACCTATATAAACGTGTTGTAAAATTTAGTCCAGTTTCCAGAATGTTGCCATCTGTCAGTCTGGCATCTACAGGACTCATGGTTCTTTTTGTGTTAACTGGAGTTGTTTAGGTTTGGTTTGTGATTTGGTTTTCTTCTGTTTGTTTTTTTTTTTTAATTGGTCTTTGATTGGGGTTTTATGTATCATCACAACCAGAACATGAGCTGGCAGTGCTGTGCTTCACCAAACTTTGAGCATATGGAAGCATTGCCTGGACAAAGCTCAGACACCTCTCCAGTTTGTGTGTGACACTGGTGGAGAGACCAGCCCAAGCTTCAAAACCAGCCACAGCTGACAGCAGGGAGATGAGAGGTATCAGCAGCCTAGATAATGTGGCCTGCCAGGAAAGTGGGAAATAATCCAGTTCATTATCAACAAAGCAAAGCAAAAAAAAGGCAGCAGACTGTGTTGTTGTAATACAGAAAACATTGTCACAGTGTAGGTGAGAGGAAGACCATCTCCTGCATGTCCATCATCTTTGGTAAGAGAGAGCACATCTCACTGTCACTGGAGGTAAAGATGAGGTTAGAGCAGGAGATTCCAAACGTTGTCAAACGTGCCCCATGCTGCCATCTCCAGGAATTCACCTTCCCACTCTCCACTGCCTCTGCCTTGTGCTCCTGTTCCATCCCCACCCTTAGTTGTGCAAGTCCAACACCACCTGGAAGCATTTCTTTCTAAACATCTGAGCAGAGGTATTGGCACCAAGTAACCACTGCCTGCCATTTTTGCTGTGTGCTGCTTTTGCTTTGGGTCGCTCTATTCTGTTGGTGTTGACAAAATACTCCCCACCCCAAGGTGGATTCTTGCTGCTAAACAGAATATTTTTCTTAGAAATGTTTTTGGTGGGCATTAATGACTGAAGTGAGCAGTAGAGCAGCTAACCATTTGTTATTTTAGAAAAACTTTTAATGCTTCTAGTTGCTGCAATAAAAAAAAAGAATCCTATATAAAAGCACACCATAAAAGCAGCTGTTTTACTGTGGTAATGTAGGTAGAAACCTTACCAGAGATACCTTTGGTTAATATATAGATATGGATATTAATGTAATAAACAATGGAATATGGAAAAAATACAAGATGGGGTTTTTTTCCTCCTAATGAAATTTTAAAATAATGCTATTTTCTTTCTGACTAAACTGCATGTAAAGTAACTTCATGTAGTAAAAATGTAGGAATGTAAAGTTCATAAAATAATTTGCATGTATTTTCTGTGGTATTTTTGAGTGCTGTTTAAAAATGTGTATTGACTAATAAAGTCTGTTCTACTGGAATTTGTAAATCAAGCAAAATTAACCTACAGAAAAACTGATTTAATAGGAAAACCACTAGTCAAGCTTTTAAAAATTGATAATGTTAGATGCATTGATTTTTCCTTTTTTTTTTGTGCAATAGTATCATGGCGAATGGGCCACTGCACTCAGATGAACTTTAGATGAGATCTTTTCTGTGAAGGATAGTCAGACTTGTACCTTATTTGGGGTTTTGTTTGTTTCAAGGTGTGATGTCCCGGGCAGAGCATAAAGGGCATTGTGTAAACATGCAGTTATTTTGTAATTGAAGTTCATTAGCATAAATTAGACCATTTTGCTGCAGTATGAAAGTACTAATCCTTTAAACTCAGTTTGAGAGCTTGAATTCTTAGGTGTGAGGTGTTTCTGATGGTTTCTCATTTATTTATTTATTTTCTTTTTAGGATGGGTTACATCCAAGGAATCTTATCCCAGAACTTTGTAGGCTGTTTTATGGTTTAGGCTGGGTAACAGGAACTGGTGGAGGAATCAGCTTGAAACATGGGTAAGTGATGATGAAAGAGAGATAATGTGATGGTGAGAGAGAGGTGGCTGTGTTTAGTACTTGGTGAGGGCTTTACAGTTCCATGAGAAGTGTTTGCAAGTTGAGAGTAGGCAAGAAGTTAGAGGATGAAATGAGCAGTGTGCCAAAATTAACCATATAGGAGGAAGGTGAATAGTCTGAATTAATCATTGCAGTCCCTTCAACAGGGAGAGACAGCTTCAGAGAGTGACCTTATCCTGTCCTTTTCCTACCTTTTTTTTAAAGTAGATGAATTGCCTTTAAAGAACAACGTGTTCCCCCTTTTTCACTTCACTGACTATGGAATTTAGTGTGGGTTACATCAGGCAGGCACATGGCTTTCAAATGCCTGTGGTTAAATAAGATCAGTCTCACCCTGGATGTATTTTACAGGCCAGGTGTTTCCTCTAAGAAGGAAAATTGCTGTTTCACTGAGGTAATTTCTAAGGAGACAAATACTTTACATATAATTAAAGCATGACAGGTAACAACAATTTTTGGTCTGTGTCTCCTACGAAGAAGCACCACTTTGTGTTTTTATTTGCCTGTCTCCCACCTTTTCATAATCTCCAATCCTTTTAGTGGGAACAGAGCTCCTCTCAGTGGCCACTGCAAAAAAAGATAAGTCCTCATTCTGCAAAGAGCCTTGCACAGTGCCTGCAGTTCTGTGCCCAGTCACCAGGCTGTGACACTATCTTGAGAGTATCTGACATCTCATTTTTCTGGTATACACTTGCATGAATGCACAAACAGCCATTGCTATTCAAAGATGTATTTTATATATATGAATAAAAGACCCTAAATGCTCATACTTGTGCTCTTTGGACTTTGTGCAGGTCATTTCACCTCCCTGCTTGATTTTGCAAGCAAAGCCACAACAGTAATAATAATGAGATGAATTAAAAGAGGGTAAATTCTGTGAGAAGACCTTTCTAGCACTAATTTGTCATCAGTACCTAAATGTAGCCTATTTTCTTTGTCATTCCAGTGCAACTCCTGTTGGTTTTGGCAAGACAAATGGCATTATCAGAGAATGCACTAATACAGTAATATAGTTTTCCTTAGTAGTTCTATAGCTTGTTTACTTGGCATTGTTAGAAAGGAAAATGTAAAGGAACAGTTGAAATGTGATTCAAATATAGCAACTGTTTTTACCAGGTAATCTTAATGAGCCTTACTCACTGTGCAGTTCATATCAACTATTAAGGAAAAAAATTGCCAATTTGGACTTGGCATAGCATGTTAAAAATTGATGTAGAATTCTTTGTGAGGTATCTTGTATTTGAAGACTTTATTTTATCATCTGATTTTCTGGTTAAGTTCTAAAAAATAAAAAAATCTGGTTCAAGAAAAATTGTGTGTCTGTCATAAGTAACTGAGTTTACCACTTGATTTCTTATCTTGCTCATACAAATGAATCAAGACTAAATTAATGCAACACCAGCAGTGTTAATTCATGAATGTCAAAAATTACAAATATGATAAAGCCACATTTTTCTGTGCTTCACAGACATTTTATCACTATGAATAGTACCATCATCTTAAGAGTTTTATTTTTGGAAGAATTAAAATCATAGAATTGTTTAGATTGGTAAAAATCCTTAATATCATCAAGTGTCCAACCATAAACCTACCACTGCCAAGTTCTCCACTAAACCTCATTCCTAAGCACCATGCCTAAAGGTCTTCTAAAAACTTCCAGAGATGGTGAGCCAACTGCTTTCCTGGGAAGCCTATTGCAATGCTTGGTAACCCTTTCAGAGAAGAAATTTTTCCTAATATCCAATTTAAACCTCTCCTGATGTAAATGGAGATAATTTCCTCTTGTCCTGTCACTGGTTACCTGGCAGAGGAGACCAACCTCGCCTGACTACAGCCTCCTTTCAGGCAGTTGTAGAGAACAGTGAGGTCACCCCTGAGCCTCCTTTTCTCCAGACTAAACACCCCCAGCTCCCTCAGCTGCTCCTCACAGGACTTGTGCTCCAGACCCTTCTCCAGCTCCATACTCTTGTCCAGAACTACAAAGATCCCGTGGTCCATAGGAAATGTGTCTGTAACTTGACTAATTATTCACTAGATGTCTCTGTGCTCCTGAATTTAGTTCGTGACTGCTGAAGTCAAATAGTGATTGCAGTTCAAAGAGAGAATATAGTTGGGGATTTTGTGCTAATAATGAAAAGAATGCAGTGCCATCTTGAAATCATTTTAGTTTCAATCAGTCTTTATGATTTTTTGTTCATGTAGTCCTTGCAAGAAGTGATGCACTTCTCCTTAAATTTCAGTCATTTAATTACACTGAATTAGTGCTATCTCTTTATCAACACAACTAAACATGGAACTGCACTAGAAACCTAACCTGCACACTTAAAAAAAAAGTATTTACAATGTTAAATGTTGCAGATAATGATTCCTGTTTTAAGATAGTTTATGGATTTTTATGTAATGGTTTTGTCCCCCGCCTTGTCACAGATCAGTATCGGTTTGCAATTTGTCATTTAATTTTTATTCTGAATTCTAGAATTTGAGTTTGAGTTATTGCAGGGAAAGGCTGTTTTTCTTTGTTGGAAAAATAAGAATGCACTTCTTATATGTGTTTCGGATATCTGTCAAGTTGAAAGCAGGGTTTTGTAACCCTGCAAGTTAAAGATGTTATTTACAATTTATTGTACAATTTGGTTCTATTTTGAAAACTATCTGCCTGTCAATGTATGGAAAGAACAAGAAAGTTTTTTAATTGTGAGGGTCTAGATTTGCTATTTCCTTTTCAGTGGCTCAAGAGCTCGAATGCCTGTCTGGTGGAACAGTCATTGCTCAGCTGTGTTTACTGATTTTTCTCATCTGCAACTTTTCCTAGGGATGAAATCTACATCGCTCCTTCAGGAGTCCAAAAGGAAAGAATACAGGTGTGTTAAACTGTGCTTTTACCTCAGAGCTCATCTTGAGATGGATGAAAGTCCCTTTGTTTAGAGTTTCATTTTTCCTTATGTGAGTTACAAACTTGTTATGCATTTGAAACAACTGCTGATTTCTCCCAGTACTCCACTATCATAGGAAGCCAGTATGTGTTTCAGTGGCCAGTGTAGATTAGTCTCGATGTTCTCCTTGCTTTAAATTAACACAAAGCAGCATGAGAGTGGAGCATTACTCCAGTCCAGCTTTATTCTTTGTCAGGCTTGGTTGGCTGGACTTGTCTGGCTACAGTTTCAAGTTACCCATGTAAATAGACATTAACACCTCATTGCTGTTTATTTTCGTTTGAGTGATTGCAAATATTTGTCTTGATATTCTCAGTAAATAACTAGGCTCTCCCCATGAAAAGGTGACCTGTCTCTGTTTTCCAAAAAAACCCAAAATGTAAGAGGAGGGGGGAACGGTAAACAATACCTATTTTATGACAGCAGGAACTCCCCCAGGATAGAGTAATACATGGAAAGGATTTGTCATCTCATAAATCGGAGGATAAATACAGTGAGGAGGGAAAGGAATTTCTTCTCTGATACAAACTTGGGTTCTTAGAGCAGTGTTTGCTGGGGATGTGGAGAAGTAAGGCAGGCAAAGGTATGTAAGATAACCACAATGCTGTGGTCTGTGCTCACAGTAACAGAGGATTAAGCACAGTCAGTGAGGAAATCTCCTGTAATTGTATTTTCTGCTAATTTCTAAAATAACATTAACATTATATTACTATCCTGAACAATTCTTTGTACTATTATGAATAGTTAATTGATGCAAAGGTAACACTCATGTAAAGCTACTAAAAGCAAACTTTAAAAATAAATAGTTCTATAAGTTAAATGTATTATTTTTTAAGTTTAACTTGTGTTGTTTGTTGGTTCTTTTAAGTAGGGAAGGAAAAGTACATCTACATTTCTTATTTTGAATCAGTTACTACTTTTCCTTTTGATCAGTTGTTATTACTGAGCTACACTATCTCCTTTCTGAGAAAATTGTAGTTTTACAAATATCTGCATGGCATCAGTCTGAGGAAAAAGTACCTAATACTAATTTCCATTACACAGTGTTGGTAAGTAGTGTTAGAAGCTGGAATAAATGTGGAGCATTACAGCACTTTTACAAAGTTCAAATCACATTCTCTATTAAATACATGGTTTGTATATATTTGTTTCCTTAGAGGGAAAACAAAACTATTTGAGGTTAAATATCAAACAAAACTATCACAGATCAAAATAATTTCTTCTTTCTTACAGCCAGAAGATATGTTTGTTTGTGACATGAATGAACAGGACATCAGTGGTCCTCCACTGCACAAGAAACTAAAGAAAAGCCAGTGCACACCTCTTTTTATGAATGCCTACACTATGAGAGGTATGTAGCAATGTTTGCAGTTCAGCAGTGACTGAAACACTGTATATGTACATCCACAAAATTGCTATTCAGTACCATATTCTTTATACGTAGAAGTTAGGGTGAAACAAACATGAAACTATAAAATAAATTGATATGCAAAGGTATATATATACAGTGGGATATAATCCACAGTAACATCCTGTCAGCATCATTTGCAATTTAATCTTGTCTTGTAGCTATGCCTGTGATCATGTTTTCAGCACAGATTTTAGTGCAGAATATTGGTAGGTTGCAGGGGAAGCCCAGGATTACAATAGTTTTACATCAGTGGTTTTGCCAATTAAGCTATTACAGTTTAAATCCTTTTGCATCTGTTGGCTGAGATTAACAGTTATAAAATAGGAATAGGTGAAAACAGGTAGATAGTAATAGAGAGCTTTTGATGTTGTGTAGAATTTACATCTGTTATGTGAGAAAGGATTTTGGGAGTCTTTTCTGGTCTTCCTGAACAAGCAGCTTACATTGTGTCCTCAAGGAATAACAACATTGCATCTTTATAAGTAGATTATAATTATTTTCTACCTATCTTTCCATCATGACACAGTAAGATGATGAATTTTTTTTCAGAGAATCAGCAGATAATTGAGGAAAACATAAAAAGAAAGTAAAAGGCTTTAAACTTTCATTTAACAAATAAGTTTGGGAATTCCTTATAACCTCAGAACTCTGATAAAATTAAGAGTGTCTCAGTCATTGTAGTATGTAAAGAAGTGTACAAGTAGTGTTTCTGCTTGAATTTGTACAAGCAGTGTCTCTCCTGGAATGTGTCACAAACTGAAAGTTGACACAAGCGTCCTAAGACAATCCATAATTATCCCTTATATGAGTAATTACCTTATACCTTCATTTAAGTTGCTGTATATTTTTTCCTCTCATACAGCAGATCAGCATTTGCTAAGATGCCTAATCAAAGGAAATGAATCAAGTATGTGAATAAAATTTTCATAATAGAGACATTTTTAAATTAATTCTAAATTTTCTTTTTCTGCTCCTAGGGGCAGGCGCAGTGATCCACACACATTCCAAGGCTGCTGTTATGGTTACCCTTCTTTACCCAGGGAGTGAGTTCTCTATTACCCATCAGGAGATGATAAAAGGAATCCAGAAGTGTACTTCAGGAGGCTATTACAGGTACTTCTCTAGATTTAGGAATAGAGGTGTGGTGTTTGATCATTTGTTTTCAGCAATATCAATACAAGTCATTTGAGTTATATACTTGAAAGTGTATAATACAAAGTATTAAGAATAAGAAGTAAAAAGACCTCTGGAATGAATGAGTCACCACTGGCTTTCTGTAAGATCTGAAGCCTGTGTAAGAGATCTGAGATAAGATCTTGTACTGCCAAGGCTGCTGTGGTCTGTTGAGCTACAGGAAGAAGCCAAATAAAGAGCTACATCCTGAGATGTTACCACATCTGTACAACATTCAGCTGAAACTGGAGCCAGCCAACACCAGGTTGGATTGATAGCATGTACAAACTCCATTTGGGTGGACTTCACATATCACTGCCTGTGCTAGTTTAGGGCATGTTAAGAGAGTAGAGGATTTCAGATTTACTTGACAGAGTTTGAAAGAAAATTCAGAATAAACAGCTCATTAAAGATAATGTTATTACTTTTCAAGGATGAGCTCTGAGGTAAGTGCTGAGTTATTCCAAATTATGTGTGATGGCTTGTTTTGAGGTCTCCACCCACAGAGTGTTGAATTGGGATCTGCAAACAACATTTATATAACATGTGACAAGGAGATGAGAAATTGAAATGCTAAATTCTTTCCACTTTTTGATGTTAATTTTTGTATCTAACTGTTGCCCTTTGGCAAGGGAGAAAGCCATATGTGATTTTATGCCCAGGCATATTTTATTCCATTTTGGTTGACTTGCCAACTTTACTTTCTTGTCACCATTAGCATGTGCATTTTTAATGTGGTAAAATGCAAACCCTTGTACTCAATTGTCTAACAACATTGTTTTTGTTAAATCCACAACAATTTTTTATATGCGTTTTGAGCTCTTAAGCACTCCTAAACGTTAGTCAGGAAACATTGGATTTATTGGGTTCCATGCCTCCAAGTTTTCTGTGTCATTCTATTAATTTACCAGAAAAATCCAAGAAATCAAAGCTCCAGGTTATATGGCTCATAAGCGCGTGTTCATTCACACTAGACTGATTCCACTGGCTTGCCTCACACAAGCCTCCCCAAAAAAAAATGGAAAAATGGGTCCTTGGATTCAAAATACAAAATGGCGCTTTTCAAAAAAGGGATTGCATGTTGTTTCTAGTTACATAAATCTTTTCTGGAAGCTGTCCAGGAAAATGCTACAGATAGAATAATCAGAAGTATATGTTTGCCTAAATATGACTCCAGTGATGCCACACTGGTTTTACCTTTGATTTCCATAGAAGAGAATTAGATCAGTAGTAAACAGGTTTGAAAGTCAGACTGTCACAAGGTATTTTACATCCATGTTTGACTAAACGTAGGCTGCTTATATTTCAATTTTTTAAATAAAGAGAGCCCAAGTATTTAGCTCATTCAGAGTCTTCTTGACATTTTTTAGGTATTAGCTCTTGATAGAAAGCTTATAGTCCTGGTTAGGAATCAGTTATGATATTTATAGCAGCTTCCAAGCTCAAGCAGAAAGCAGAACCTAGGAAGCCAATCCATTAACTCAATTGGCCTCATTAGTAACAAACACTCCAAGTGTAATTTTAGCATTCCAAATTTGTAAGAGTCAGAGCTTCAAATACCACCTCACTTTATTCATTCACTGTTTTTATAGCCTTCCTTGAGAAAGTGTCAGCATTGAGAACCGTAAGAGATGAGACTTTATCTTCTGAATATTTGATTTCAAATATAAGCTGTTGGTGTTGGTTTTTTTACCATTGCTTTCTTTCTGTGTTTCACAAAAGAAAGTACTACTAGCATCCACTCATGAAATATCTATGTGATCTCAATGATAACTCTGAACCTGAACTGGGGACTTATTAAAACTATTTAAACAAGTTTCTGCTAGTGTTAATTAAGGTTCAAACAATGCCAAAATATCCCAGTCCTCCTTCAGAAGAAACTCTTAGGCAAGTTCCACTGAGTAACGTGCATCATCTTGTCTTTGGAGCTGGGCTTCTCAGGCTCTCTTAAGATCACATGTAGCCCACCAATGACTCCATCACAGAGAATTTATTTTTCATGTGTTGACTTTACTTTCTATTTATATGCCTTAGCAGGACAATCTTCCAGGGGCTTTTTGGACTACCTAAATTATTTTTTTCTGCTCTCCAGCAAACAGCTTCATTTCCTTCTATATGATATGATTCTTTTAAATAATTTAATCTGAGGTAAAACTTGTAGATGATGCCAGTACAGGATGAAAAGTTTGAAAAAGTTGTAAAGGGACCCAACTACAAAGTGATATGGGAATAAACAGCTACACCTAATAGATTAAAGTGTTATTTTCTTTTTGTGCCTCAAGTGTAGCTCAGGCATTGCCAGCATAATATGTGTTTGGGAGTGAGAGATGTTCCTGAGAATTCCTGTGCTACAGCATGACTCACAAGAGAAGAGAATAAAATCTAGTGATGAGAATTAAACTTTTTACACAGTCAGAGGATAATTTCTTTCTTAGGGAAAAGTTTCATACATCCAAGCACAGGGTTTTTTTTAAATACATGAAGATGTTTTTTTTTCTAGATATGATGATACACTAGTGGTTCCTATTATTGAGAATACACCAGAAGAGAAGGATCTCAAGGAGAGAATGGCACGTGCAATGGAAAAGTACCCAGACTCTTGTGCTGTGCTGGTCAGACGTCACGGTGTTTATGTATGGGGAGAGACATGGGAAAAAGCCAAAACTATGTGAGTACAGTTCAGGAATATGCTGTCTCTTGCCTCAAGATCTTAATGAGCTTAATGCCATGTATATTTCTAGTCCATGGACAATGATTCAGAATATTAAGGCCTCACTGCATGCATAGGGAGCTTTTGGGAATGGATTCATCCATGATTCCATTGCTTGGTTTTCCTTCTATATCAGGGCTGGCTGATAGGATTGCCAACATTTTCCTTTCAGACAAGTCAACAAATCCCTTCTCATATGAAACACACAGGCAGTCTTTGCTTTTATATGACACCTGCCAATACTGTTTGTGTAGCCCTCCCTAGTCCTATTTTTGGAATTTACCTCATCTGCTGATGGAAATGCAGCAAATCAGTATTATGTAGGAAAATGGCACTTTCCATTCCACAGCATTGGAAATAAACAATAATAGAGCTGTCCAGTCAGACTATCACATTGGTGATAAAATCTTAAGGAAGGAAAATACTAATTTTCATAAAACATGATAAGGCTTGAGCTTTACTTACATTGCATTTTTTCCCTATTTATTTTAGGTGTGAATGTTATGACTACTTGTTTGATATCGCAGTGCAGATGAAGCAGCACGGGCTAGATCCTTCAAAACATCCAGCAGGAGAAAATGGGATCTTGTAAATGTCAACAACATTTATACTCAGGTGTGAATTTATCTGTAAAGATGATCTGTTTGGAGGGAGAGACTATAGATGACACCATCACTTCAGTCTGCTTTCCCACTCAGGAAACTTCAGTATTGCTCATCTTCCCCCAGTCTGCTCCATTATCACTGCAGTTGTTTCTATGCCTGAAATAGTGCTCCTTTTCCACACAATGCAGCAAAATTTATATGTATTAACAGTTAGGTAAGTCCAGTGGATCTTTAGTGCCAATGTACAGCATGGAGTGAGTGTGATTTCTTTTTAAAACAAAATAATATCAAGCATTTCCAGAAAAGCCAATGGACTAAAAAGGCCAGAGCCTAGTGAGCTGATGTAGACAGAGATGTCTGAACACCCACATTTGTTCTGCTTGCAGGATCAGGTTTGATTTCAGACCATCTCAGTGATATTACTTATGTGGTAGGTTGGTTGGGGGTTTTAGGGGGGTTTGGTTTTTTCCTTCAGTGTGGCTGGTTGAGTTTCACTGATTAGTGTTACCTGTTTACCTCATGTAGGAAATCACATTGACTTTCTGTTTTCTACTGTAGCAATGATCAGTTTTGAAAGTTTTCATAAGAAATTTTTGAAGTTAAAGCCCAAAGATAATATGATCAGGGCACTCTACCTGAAGGATACCTGAAACAATTCTCACATACGTACAGCTTGGTATGGCAAAATGCAGTGGTAGCATAACATTTCAGAGTTGGAAAATACAAATTTAAAGGTACCAGTACTGAGATTATAAAGGAATTTCTTGACCAAAGCAGTGGGGCAGGAGGTGTGCTGTCAGTGAGCCTCTGCCTTAGCTGGCATTCAGGGTGCTGCTGCTGCCTACAGTGATGAAGACAGGCTGGCTGCCACTCCTGCACAAACCTATCTCATGGCCCACAAGGGCCATTCTAAAATTACTCCTCAGCCCCTGCAATTGGATAAGTTGGGCTACTGTAATTAATATTCCTTTGCCTATTTATTGTGACAAGTTTTAGAATATTTTTGCTTTTACTTTATTTCTCCTGTACAGGTTTCTTACATGATGATGGGAGTTCCAGCTTTCACCCCACACTATTGAAGCCAGAAGGGGGTGCTGATCCTCAGCTGATTGACAAATGTCAGCAGCAACTTTTAACTGTTAAATGCACCCAGGAATTAAAGGAGAGTTAAAAAAAACCCAACTACTGAACAATCATTGCAATTTCCAAGTCCTGTCGAATGCCACAGTAGGAGGAATGAAAATTCAGATGCAAAAATACTTTGAAAAACTTTGGAGAACTAATGTCACATTTTGGTTTTGTGCCTTAAATCATATTTAACAACCTGCACTTGTTGATCCTGCCCTAATGCTACATCATTTAACTTGAAATAAGTCTGCAATTCTGAAAGTTACTGTAGCTTTTATTCTTCCAGAAAAAAGTGAGGACAACCCCTTAATTAGAAGTTAATAAAGTTTAAAGCATTGTTTGAACTGTTGATTCCTTCATACCATGTTTATGTTTTCGGGAGTTTTTTTTCTTTTTTTAAATTAAGCCTGTAGCATATGTATTTTTAAACTCTCCTAATTGTCATTATAATGAGAAGGAAATTTTATAGCATGTATTTTGCACTTGTTACTGAGGGACTGCTCTGGGTCTTACCTTTTTAAATTCCTTCACTTTGAATAACAGCTTTGTATGACCTCTGCTTAGCCCCCACCCCAAGGTAGATTTAATCAACCTGCTAATTAAAACACAATCTCACATAATTATGACAGAGTCTTCTTTCAAAATCTTCTGGAATAGCCCCCTGGTGGCATCAGTGTAAGCTCTGTTGACCAATTTTCTAATTGAGTATTGAGACCTCAGTCCCAAGGATGAGCTGAGCCAGGCTAAGTGCCAGCTGACCCTGGTTTCTGCTAGGGGCTGTGCATTCCCACCACTTTCCCTTCCATCATCTCTGGCACTTTTTTGGAGCTTCCATGAGGTGAATTAACTCTTCAGCCTAAAATAAAACTACTGTGGGAGTGGGGGAAAAATTGTTTCAATTATTTCCTACTAAGCCATTGATAAAAACACTGAATCAAGTCAAAGGTGGGCCCAAAGAGAACCTAGAGCCAGGGCAAGAGGACATGGCTGATGGCAGAGATGGCAGACACCACTTCCCCCTTTTCCTGGGGATGACAATTAAGGTCAGTGTTTTGTGTACCTTAGGCATGTTTGCCCTTCCCTCTTTTACCTCTGTACCTGCAGTGTACAACATTTAACCCTTAGTGGGACCTTGGTTATGGTGAAATAATGGTTATCACTGAGTAACTACAGGTTGTTTGCTATATGTTTATTGATTTTTTTTTTCATTATTAGACATTTGTCAGTGGCAAATAGTTTGCAGTGATTCCATATCTTCTGAATGTATGTGGATTGCAGTAAGAACTTGTATGAAAATGCTATTTTTTAGACCAGAGGGTGACTTTGGACAGGCTACTTCACTTAAGCATAAAATATCTCTGAAGTGTGTTCAAGACTTGAGAGGTGCAGCCGACCCTTAAGGGAAAGCAGAGTCTAATTCTCTTAACTTTTCTTCCCTGTGGATGTACTAATAAAAACACTTCATGTGACAATCCGATTAGTCTTGAAATCTAGTTGCCATCTATTCATTGTGGCCTTTAATTATTTATTTAAAGTGTCTGATTTTTGCAAAAAATAACTTTGTGTGGTATTCAGATGATGATTTCAGAATAGGTGATAATTGTATCATTCCATGATACTGATGTTTTATAAGCATGAAGAAAATTTTACATTTGATGTTTTTTTGTTTTGCATATGTAAAGACAAACCATAAAAGAACACTCACGAGGAAAGGTATTTTTTGCCAAATATATTCCTTTGGGGTTGTGCTAGTTACAATATTCACTTTCTCATGCAGCTACAATTTGCTCTGTAGCCTTTCTAAAATCTGTAAATGATCACATTTCTACAGTAGTAGTTAAGTTCTTTCATACAGGATTCCTAGATGCTCAGAGTCCCATTCAGTGATTTGGAAACGAGTTAAATGCACCCATCTCATGTCTTCTCATATGAATCCTCATCAAAGAAATTAATGCCATCACAACTCTGGTGGCTTCATAACCCTGTGAAATGATTACTGTTTCCTGAAGTGCTCACAAAGCTCTGGCAGTACAGCTCTGATTATGTAGAACAAAAATAGGAAAATGTCTCATACGATTCAAAGCTTCTTGACTCACATAATTTTTAAGTCTATCTCTTTTCCTGATGTGAATATTAGGCTTTTAAGCCAGCTAGGTGTTTTTCTGTTTGCAGCAAAGACTTGATCTCCACCAAAGCTGATTATCTAGGTTTAGTATCACAGATAGGCTCATGGCAGAATGACATAATTCCCATTTAAATGGCTCATCCAAAAAGCTAAGTAAGTTCCAACGTTTCTCAATAAAAGTAACTTCCTAGCAAACATCCTGCTTGCTTTCCAAGAAGGAAATAAAACTGCAGAATACAGGATCTCAAAATGTTAAAGAGATAGAACTCTTAACTTACCATAAGCAGTTATGATGCCAATGTATGTTCTGTTGTAAATGCTGTAATGCCTGAACAATTGGCATCCTCTTCAACTCTGAAATTTTAATTAAAAAATTAATATTAAAAAAGCCCACTGACTAGTGGAGCATTACAAATAAACCAGTAGCCTTCCTCTAAATTGTTTTTTTGCCGCATATTTTGGCAAACAGGTTTGTAACAGTTTTTTGCTATTTTACAGAAGATGGTAAATGGGAAAAAAGATCCCTGGAACACTCTGAATGGATACTCCCATACTGAGGGGTAGAAGAAAATATACAGTTTGATATTAATCCTTCCTGATTTCAAAATAATTAAAAAACCTCTGAAAAATGCTTCATTTTTCAAGCCACTTCATATTTGTATTTCAGGTTTGTTCTAAGGGAAGGTGAACCCTTGCAGGCTTTGGTTTTGTTTTGTTTTCCTAGGTACAATAGAAAGTTGTGCCTTACAGAGCCAGGCAGTTTTCAAGGACAGCCCTCTGAGCTGAGACAGATTTTTGTAACAGTGTGTAGAGGAGCCTGTGATTGCACTTTGCTACCAACTAATCTGACCCTTCATGGGTCTGGACGTTTGCTTAAATTTCAAGTCGGCTTAATGTTAAAGGCTTAATGTTACTACAGAAGAATGCTACCTGACCTGATTTTTAAGAGTGAACTTTTAAGTCCCTAAGTCTGAAAAAGAGCTCTCAGGCATTTATTCTGGTAGTGCTAAAGGTTTCACTGCATATAATGGATGGTAAATAAAATCTGGCTTTTGGTTGACTTGATTAGCACAGGCTTGTATTTCTGCTGAATATGAGTGCCAGAGTTTCAGCATATACTGAGTGAACCATTGCAAAATTATTTTGGAGGTGGAACCTCTAGTGGAACCACATCCATTGCCTATTTCCTGGGATTTTAATCTATTGAAATCAAAAGCAATCCCAAATATTAAATTTTTAAATTTTTCTATAGTCTGCACACCTAATCTAGCATCTGCTAGTTTTTGCTGGAGCAGTCAAAGAAAACCAGTGACTGCCTAATGCTCAGTCCAAAAAATGAATTGAGCATGTTTGTGTGGATGGGCAATCGTGGAAATTCATAGGAAATTCACATACTCTGAGTAGCATTGACAAACACACTCTGTACTTATATATGTCTGTTGGAGTTTTTAACTCTAAGAGACTGTGCTGTTGGACTAGCAAATTTCTCCCATCTATGACAGATAAAATTACAGGTTAATCTCCAGAAACCAGATCAACAGGAATTTATTTAAGTAGTTAAGCATAAATTGTCTCCTTAATGAGCCTCAGATTAGCTTCAATTTCTCTAATGGTAATTTCTGGTTATTACAAACAGAATACACTGGATATAGAAGAAAGAATAGGTTTTATATTTAAAACAAAGAGCTGGATGTCTAGATTTTGTGGCTGATTGAACTGTTACCTTAAGGTCATGCCTTAAACAGTTCACTTTGATGGGAGTTTCAAAAGACCTTGAATGAATCAGATACTACCCTAAATCCCATTGGAAAGTTATGGGATTCATTTTGTTAGGCTCCCCTCTTAACTCTAAGGATGTAGCTGTCTTTATTTCAATCAGGAGTAAGAAAGAAAAAAAACAGAGAAGGTCACCTTGAGTACAAGCTGCCAACTTAATCACTGCTGTGTCCCTGTTTGATATCAAATACCTAACTGGTATTTTTTCCCCATGCTAGAAACTTGTAGTTAAGAAAAAGGTTACATAACTTGATTTCACCTAGAAGGAATTTACAAACCCAAGAAATCAGGAACTGAGCTGTCCTGCTTACTCGAATGTGCATTAAGACTACCAAAAGTAACACAGCACAATTTTTGTGACTCCAATTTCTCCCTTCCCAAAGGACACCAGCTCTCTGTCTTTCCAGATGAAACCTCTGTTTTATAATGCCATTTTTTATTTCCTGTTCTCCAGACAAAGCAGGTTACCTTGACAGTCCCCATTGCATGGCAGTTCCTGAGAGCACTGTGAGAAGGAATATGTGTGAATGACAACTGCGCATTGCCTGGGCTCTGCAGGTTGCTGGGCACTTAACACGAATGATTCCATTTCTTTTGTCTTTATGCTTTGTCTCATTTCCGTGCTTTATTCAGTTTTAATCCTGCTTTTCTGTAAGACTTTCTTCCTTCTGGTGTTTTCCTTACAATCATTGAAACCAAATGTAAACTTAGTACCATTTGCATTCTGGTTGAACTTTCAAACCCAGGAATATTTTTGTGTTGCAAACATCTCTTTCCTGATTCATCTGCTACATCCCTGGCATATCTGGGCATGTCCTGTTATTGTCTGTTTGCAAAATTTTGGTACTTAAAACAGTTAATGTGTCTTTTGTATCTCAGACACACTAGGATTTTGCAAGCAAGTGTCTGTTGATTGCAAGAGCATATGAGCAAGTATGAGACTAATTTCCTGTTAAGGAGTCGCTACATTAAAAGGATATTTGCATAATCATAGACCAAGATAATGTAGGGAAAACCCCTGAGATCATTCTGCTGCCAGGATTAGGCCAAGCCCAACATGTAATTTATTTGAATGCATGAAAGCTGCTCCTTATCGTTCACTTCTATCTCAAGTCTCCAAGCACTTTAGTTGGCAGCAGCAGGCTCTGACTCCTCCTGGGTAATTCATTATCCTCAACAACTTTTAAAAGGGTTATTTTAAGTTTAACTTAACAGTCCCTGCAACTTAATTAATACAATAAAAAAACTATTCCTTTTATGAATTTCTGTCACATGTTCAAAATCAAGCTGCAGCATCTTCTTGGGTCATCATTTTATTTGATACCCTCCCCTTCAGGTTATGATAACTTCAGAAATATAGCATGCACCACAGAAACAGGGGTTCAGGACTACACCTATGAAAAACATAGGCAAAACCAATGAGATTTCCTAATGCAGTACTTTTTTCAACTTGTATATAAATAAAGAAGTGTCCACGTAGGAGTTCAGCAGAAAGAAGTACAAAAGAAAGTACATTAGCAATGAAAAATCAAGGCACATACCAGTGCTGTTTCTGAACAGATTAATACTTAGGGCTGGAGGTTCTCTATTTCCATTTTAAATTCAGGTGCATGCTTGAAGTTTTATTTGGAGAATCTCATTATCAAAGTAAAGAATTTGTCATACTTGCCACCTGGTACTTCCTCCAGGTAAACAGGCTTAGAGGCTGGCTAATGGCTAGAGTGCTGTAGTGATACCCAAAAGAATTGGTTTCTTTTTCTTTTATACTCTGCTTGGATAAGTAAGTTATTTGAACCCAGAAATCCAATTACCAGGGGAAAAAAAAAGAGGCAAAAAAATCCCAATGCTGTCATGTTTGCTTGCCATGGTTAAAATAAATGGGCATACAAAGAGATGTGTAGGTGTAGCAAGAGGGCAGCTGCTGTTTCTGAAAAGCAGCTGAGGGAGGAGAACCCATTCAGTAGCACTTCAGGGACAGCTCAGGCTATCAAGCCTCCAACCATAGCACAAGAGGAAAGAGCAAACATTATGATAACAGATTATTTAATTGTAGGAAAGTCAAAAAGAGAGGTTATAATTAAGGTCTCAGACACCTAAATAAAAAAGCATCTAGTAGCAGTGGTAGCAACGTTGGCAAATAAGCACAGTTAAACAAATAGCATGATGATCACTGTCCATTTCAGTTTAAACACCAATTAAACAGTTCCACTCCACTAGAAAATTGTACCATGATTTATTATAACTATGATTAAAATAGTACAGCTCTAGTAGCCTTAGTACTTTAATATTATCAATAAAAGAGTTGTATACTAACCTACATTAAGATGTATTGTCCTGTTTGAAACTTCTAGTCCTCAGTAAGGAAGACTTCTATATATGAAAAAGAAGGTCTAGATATTTTAAGTAGTTCATACAGCACCGATTCCTACTAAATTTTTGAAAAGGCAAAAGCAAAACTATCCAATACTGAAAATTAGGAGCTAATTCTATTCAAACCAGAAGAGAACAAAGGCTGATGGAGTAGACAATAAGCGTAACCTGAGTGTAACCCTCAGTGTAACTTGAAACTCACATTGCACAAAATAAATTCTCAAAGACAATGAAATGACAATACAATGCAACCTGTTCCCATAGGGAGACAACAGACTGAAGACAGTCATCCCAGCTATATTTAATTTCTCTCCATAAAAATAGCCTATGTTTAACTTGATAAAGGTTCCCAAGCTGAAACACTGAGACCAAAATTGTGGCATTATGCCATATAGCAGCATTATGCAAGACATGAGCTTTCCCTTATCATCTTTCTGTGCGTTTGGAAATCTATGCAGAAATTGATGTGAAGAAATTTATCAGAAGGCTTAATCTCTGGGGGAAAAAAAGATCCCAAAACTACTTTGCTTATTTCCTTTGTTATTAATGATAGGCCATTCACAGCTTCACTTCCAGAAATCCTTCAAAGCTCTGCAAGGTTCCAATCTGCCTTACCCATCTTTACCAGTCTCATTTTTTCCCCTTGTACTATATCCAGAATTGATCCTAACAACACAGGGGACAGATTTACAAAGACTTCTTCATAGAAGAGCTACCCACACATGAGAACTGCTTCAGTATGAAAGAAGGAATACAGACTATTCATACATGGTAAAAGTTCTACCATGAACACAAGATTCCTGAACAGAGGAATAGGGTGCAGATGAACAGGAAGGGGTATGCTAAAAGCCAAAAGTAATTAGTGTTAAAACCCCAGAAAATCCGAGTAATATGGCAGGGATCACTAAAATGCTGTTATCCAGGAGAGATTAAAGTCAGGATAGTTTCATAAATTGTATTTTTGTACCTTGCCACCTCTGTGTTGAAAATGTACTTTTGGCTATAACTAATTAATTAGACAGACTAATTCCATCTATAGAGAAAATTTATCAGTAGTTTTCTATGCTTTTTATATTAACTAGAAAGACTAAAACATTAAAAAGTCCAAGATCAGGCCAGAGATAATTTCACCAGGATAAAGAATAATGTAAGCAACTGAAGATTTCCTTGCAGAACTCTTGCACGCCCTCCTTGAGGGGCCGAGCACAGACTGTGATTTCAGGAGCAGGAGATACAACTCTTCCTCAGGATTTGCAGATATCCCTGGGAATTAGCTTCCATAACCCAAACAGGCTCTTGGGATTACCTAAAATATTTAGTGAATTGAGCTCCAAGAGCACAAGAGCAGTACAGAATCACAACATCCTTCCCCAAGCTACAACTTCAACGCTTGAGTTCTTAGAGGAACTCCAAGTTCCTGTTGTGGTTTAATCCCAGCCTAAGCCCCACACAGCCACTTGCTTACTGATCCCTGCTGAGCTGGGTAAGATAATCAGGAGAGGAAAAAAAGACAATTCAAGCATTCAGATAAAGACAGTCCAACAGGTAAAGCAAAGCCACATGCACAAGCAAAGCAAACCTAGGAATTAATTCACCACTTCACATGGGCAGTGTAGAGCTATCCCCTGGAAAGCAGGACTCCATCAGCCAGGTTGATGACTTAAGAAAAATGCCATCACTCCGAACATATCCCTCTTCTTTTCTTTCCCCAGATTTATATGCTGAACATGACACCATATGGTGTGGGACATGTCTTCAGTCATCTGGGGTCAGCTGTCCAGGCTGTGTCCTCTCCCCTGTACACCCCCAGCCTCCTCACTGGTGGGGTGGGGCAAGGAGGCCTCAGTTCTGTGTAACAGTGCTGAGCAATAATGAAAAACATCCCTCTCTTATCAACAGTGTTTCCAGCACAAATCCAAAACACAGGCCTGCACCAAGGACCATGAAGAAAATTATATGTATCCCAGCCAAAACCAGCACAAAGAGAAAGGTGTGATTTCCAAGTTGGGTACAAATCAATTCCTGTTCAGAGAAGTAATATCAGGTGTTTAACTCTTCTGTAATGTACCTAAGCTCTCTAACTGTTTTGTTCTTCCTTATGCATCTTTCAAGCATTTATGGCTTGAAAGTGCTGCCCAAAAAAAGGAGGTAGGTTTCTGATACCTGGAATGAACTGCCTAGTAAAAATTTTGTACTCAACAATAGAAGAAAATTTCCATTTTTAAAATGCAAGCTGTATGTGAAGTAAAATAAGGAACCAGTAGCAGACAATGGGAGCAGCAGTAGCTCTTTAATCTTGAGCCATATCTGGGTGTTAGACTGAACAGAGCGGAATAGCAGCCTCCTCCTATTTGAGAAATCCCAACCTAGAATCCATTCCTAAAGGTGGATGACTAAGCACTGTCTTTGAATAAAATGTAACCAGGGAATTATTTTTTCCTGAGGAGAAGGAAGTACCAGTTCCATCAAGTTGTATCCAAGGCAGTTATTCAGAATTATGAAAACCTGGTACCCTTTTGTAATAAGGAGGTACAACTACGTTTCTCCCATCTCAGGACAAGAGCTAAAACTTTAGTTATCCTAAATTTGGTGGGAGTACTGTCATTCCTTTTGGCTGAAAATGCTGTGAAATTATTCACTGGCTCAGAAGGAGATAGCAAGGGGTACCTATGAAACCTCAAGCAACCAATAAGTAATTTACATGGGACAGGGGAGTCTTGAATTTTATTCTGGGTTTAGTTTATAGATAGATGTTTGCATCTCTGTCCTACTTGTTGGTTGTTTGGGTTTTTTTTAGCTTGAGCTAGGGTAAGATGAGTAAGCAGAAGGAAGCTAAAGTACTGTCATTCAGCAAAGCTTTTGTCATGGGAGATGCAGAAATGAAGAACCTCCAGCAGCAGAAGGAATCACAGTGTACTCTGTACTGGAGATTTTTGAATGAGTGTCATTTATATAAAATGGAATTGTAAAAGCTTCTTTTCTGTGTCAGTTACAAAAAACATTTCATTCAGAGCCTGACCCAGATGTGCTCACACCCTCCAAAGACATCAAGATTTTGGCTCCTGAAAGGGTTTAAATTTGATGTACGTGCTTGGTTGTTCAAGGCTTTTCATTATTGCACACAATTCCAGAAGAAATTTAGATGGCAAGGAAAAGAACCTATGGATTTGATATCTCTAATACAAATACTTAAGAAGCTTGAGAAAAGTCCTTGATCTTGAAATGGAGGTTTGAATAAACACTTTGGAATAAATCTAAAGAAATGAGCAATTACAGATTCCAGGCCACCCTTTTAACAAAAACCTCTTTTGCTTTCCATGTTTCTTATAATCTTACTTTGGTCCAATCATTCATCTCAGCAAATTTTTCATTTTTCAAATTAGTAACCTTTAATAAACACACCCCTGTAATTTGCATTGATAATCCTTTTCCCTAGAAGAGTGGGTGTTGCTGCAGGAACATGTCCAGAAGTTGCTCTCCAACCAGTTACTACTCAAAAAAAAAAAAACCACTGTGCCAGTAGCTATTATGACTCAATAACAGATTGAAATCTCTTGTTATGTGTTAATATGGGATAACAACTCCCTTAGAATTTCCTTTAATAATGAAGCATCTTAACAAAATACAGACAGAAAAACAGCTGCTGTGAGCTTCTACTAGAAACTATTCCTGCAAGATCTCTGTATTTACATTAGCACTCAAAACACTGAATCCCAATCTTCCAGACACCCAGAATAAAAGAGACCAGGCCCAATTCAACTGCTGACGTGTAAAAATGAGTAAATGCACTTTCAAAATAATGCAGTAACACAGATACATAGTGCCTTTGTGAATGCAGTCATGTTACAGTGTTAAATGCGGCATTGTTCTGACTAGAAAGAGGTTAAGTTCACCCGAAATAAAAGCAGAAGCCCCTTTGGTGTGGTATGAAAGGAAGGGAGTTTTTAATACCTGTGTAACAGCATCATTGTAACCGGTGAAGCCTTCTATTCTAAAACAAGTGGTTTAATACAGATAAGTTTTTTTCTTGCAATACAGACATACACTGAGGATATGAATAAACAACCTCTTATTTGTATCCTACTTTATTTTAATGGTAGGCTGTACATGGCTCTTCCTGTTAATATGCAACCATAAATGCTAAAATCCACTGAGAAAACCTATTCTTTCAAAACTTCTTTTGAGAGAATTGAAAAAAAATGGTTCTTTTTTAATTTTCTTTTTGTCCTGAACCAGGATTTTTTTAGAGAGCCTAAAGATCAAATTTTCTCCCTTATCAGCCAAATATTCATTTCCACATCAGGAACTTCAAATCTAATTATTAGATCTATTGGATATTTCATTTCCACTCCCATTAAATGAAGCTGATTCTATCTTGCTCTCAGAAGTAGAAGTTGAGGTTTGGAGAGTTAATGTCACCCAGAGTAAAAGGACAATAGTCCTTTTGCTTTGTAAATGAGATAGAGCATTAATTTCACCATGTAACTCAAAAAACCTGTCCTCAACCAAATCATTTGCCACACAAGAGGACAACAAAACCAAAAAGACTATTTGATCTTCATTTATGCATGTCAATCAAGTACTTCTTCTCTTCCTCCTTTTCCCCCAGTTGTGCACCTTTCCCCATTGCCCTACAGCAGGACAAGGATAAAATTAAACAAGGGTACTCACTCTATTTTTTTCCACTTGTTTTTTAATACGTTATGATAAGAGTTGTCAGTAATGTTTAGAGAGGTCATGGGAGTAACATTTTCTTGCTGTGTTAGCTTGGGATTTTTTGTGCAAGCATTCTTCCAAAATGTCATTTTAAAATGTTTAAATATCAGTCAGTAACATGATTACTGGAAAATAGCAAGCACTGAACATGTTATCTTAACTTAAACATGCAAGTTATTGCCATTGCTGATAGAGTCACAGAATAGTTACCACCAAATAATTAATTTTAGTGGCATTGTTTTTTTCCACAGCAACTATGCAATTAACTTGTGTGTCTAGTGTTATTTCAAGATGGGTGTACTGTTCAACTTGCTTGAGTTATGCAATACAGGTGTTCTGTATTTGATGAAACATCCTGTAACCTGAGATCCTTGCTACTGAATGGGTGGAAATGTATCCACTCAGCAAAGTGGTCAGGGGTGAGTACTGTTCGCTCTGGAAAAGTACAAAAGAGGAAACAAAGTGTACATAGAGGGTGTGGTTAAAAAAAAATTTAAAAAAAAAAAAGACTGATAGCCTTGTATCAGTGGGAGTCATGGACAATCTGGGTTTTCTGGATTTTCCTAAGGCTTTTGATACCATCCGTCACAGTACCCTTCTGGACAAGTTGTCCAGCTGTGGGGTGAGTAGGTACACAGTGTGCTGGGACAAGATGTGTTTGAAAGCCACAGGGTTGTAGTGAAGGGGGCTTCACCTGCCTGGCAGCAATTCATCAGCAGCATTGCTCAGGGTTCAGCTCTGGGCTCAGTCTCTCTCCATGTTTGCATCAATGGCCTCGATGCAGGAGCTGAATGCATCATTAGCAGGTTTGCTGACACCACCAAACTGGGAGATGCTGTTGACTGGCTCGAAGGACAAGAGGTCTTGCAGAGAGATCTGGATAGATTGGAGCACTAGGCTACTGTTAATGGGATGAGATTTATCAAGTACAAATTCTGGATTCTGCACCTGGGATGGAGGAACGCTGAGCACAAATACAAATTGAGAGAGGAGTGGCTGGAGAGCAGCAGGGATCTGGGGGTGCTGGTTGGCAGCAGCTCAGCAGAAGTCAGCAGTGTGCCCTGACAGCCCAGAGGTCAAATTCCATCCTGGGGTGCATCAAAAAGCATCCCCAGAGGTGATCAATCCACTATATTTAGCTTTGGTGCAACCTCACTTTGCTCACTGTGGGCAGTTCTGGGCCCCACAATTTAAGAAGGATATGAAAGTACTTGAATGCATCCAGAGAAGGGCAAAACAGCTGATGAAAAGGCTGGAAGGAATGTCCTATAGCAAGGAAGCCAAGTCTTTGGCTTTGTCCAGTGAGGAGAAAAGGAAGCAGAGCTGTGGCCTCCTTGGTCTTCACAGCTTCTTAAGGGAAGTGAGAGGCAGGTGCTGATCTGTTCTCTTTAGTACTGAGTGACAGGACAGATGGGACAGGTTCAAAGCTGTGTCAGGGGAGATAAACCCTTACTTGACATTGCAAAGCATTTCTTTACTGAGAGAGTGGTCAAATACTGGAACAGGCTTTCTAAAGAGTTGGTCAGTGCCCCAAACCCGTCAGTATTTCAGAGGCATTTGGGACGTTCCCTGATAATATAGGCACTCTCCCTAATAACAGGCTTTAACTTCTGGTCAGTCCTGAAAGTAGCCAAGCAGCTAGACTAGAGATGATCACTGTAGGTCCCTTCCAACTGAAGTACAATATTCTGTTCTATGCTATCTTATTCTATCCTGTCCTCCTCTCAACCCCAAAAAGCATCTGGCTTCCTTTCATGGGTTAGGTCAAGACACTGAATGGCCAGAGCCATGTTTTCCTTATCTGTGAAAAGAGGATAAAATTCCTTTCTGCTGTGCTCTGTAGATTGTGACCAGTATAATATGCCCGCGTGGTAGAAGGTCAGTTGTGGTCAACTGAGGCTGTTTAAGTACAGTTAATAAATAAATACAATACTGGGGGAAAGGGAGAGGAGTATAGAAGAGAGAATAAAGGGAAAAAAAAAAAAGGAAAAGGAAGCCTATTGAAAAAGTCAAATAGGACAAAGACTTTAGATGCCAAGAGGACATTAAGAAACACACACATGAAGAAAGCACTAGGAAAAATATAGGGTGAAGAACCTAGAACAAGAGTATCTAAAGGGCAGAAAAATAGTAGAGCTTAGAAAAACATTTACTTTATAAAAGTATTTGATAACAGAAAAAACAGTGGCTCTGTGATGAAACAATGAGCACTCTGTGGCACACCATTCATTTTCCCTATGCTGGAAAAACAAGTTTCCTTCCTCTGTAATTGGTTGCATTCCTCTGTGATATAGCCACACATCTTGGACCCTTCTGAGATGAGAGCTCCACAGTGCAGAGACTCCCAGAGAGCTGAGTAGGTAAACCCAAAGTACTTGCAGAGAAAGGCTACTAAAAGAAGTTGCCCTGAGGGCTAGTAACTTTAGCACTAATTAAAGTGTCTGTTAGCAGCTTTGTGGTTCCAGTCTCCCACAGGATGTCCAGAGATGACTTTCACAGCTTATTTCTGTGTGTGTAGTGCAGCTAAGACATCACTCCTGATCCCCTGCAGCAAAGGCAATTACTTTTCTTCCTTTTCCCTCTCCGTGGAAACTTCTAAAGTTGAATGGAGTCTAGGCTTTTGTTGGTGTTCTCTAGCTCACCTGTACCAGCCCAGACATTACTAACAAACATCAGCCAGCCATGACTGAAGTGGTTGGGTTTGACTTTCACTCTTAACCTTTGTGTTGATGTTGACTCAGCTCATTCACCCTTCTCGTGCATGGCAAGCTTCGTGACCTGCTAAAAACCAGCCCAGGGAGTTTGCCACCAGCTTGCCACCATTCCCAAGGCAGGGAATGGCCAAGGGCTTTGAGCTCAAAATACAGCTGTGAGCTGTAGGAAGAGCCCTCAAAGATGGGAGAAAAGGCAGGAGTTTTGAGGAGCAATGTGCTGGAAGAAATCTTTCATGCCTGGCTGAGAATTATTTACAAGTTTGGCATTGAATTATCTCAATCTCAACAGGATCCTATTGATTTTGATAGAAACCTGGTGGTTATCCAGGTTCAGGAGTTTTCAGAGGGTTTGTCTTTTAGTTTTTATTTTGGGGGGATGGGGGAGGGAAGGAGGTGAAACTTGTTATTTGGAGGGGGGGAGAGCTAGGGAGGGGGAAAGAGGACGACTAAATAAAAAGAAGAATCCTGCTTTGCAGAATAAAACCCCAGAGTATTTGCTAGTATTCCCCCTTTCTCATGATGCTGCATTATTTTCAGAAAATTACATTAATGTTTTCCAACCTGACTTCTGCTTCTGTTTGCTTACATTTAATTCCACATGTCCTATACCTCTGTAAATTCACAAAAATTTCGTGGTGCAACAACTACACATGTGGGACACATACCAAAGTTACACAGATGTTTTGGGTCAGAAAAATGATCCAGTGAGACAGTGTCTGTAACAGGTTTCTTAAGGCAGGAGGCCAGCTTCAGTCCACTGAGTATAAAGGTTCAGCAAAAATTCCTTTGTTTTATCCCTGGGGATGGCTAATCAATGGCCTGGGAGCAAAGTCTGAGCCCTGACTTTTTACCAGGTCCTACAAGACTGTGGCATGGAGTGATCAAACCAGCTAATTCAGAAATACTGATACATGTGGCGGGCAAGGATGAAGACTGGGTGTTGAAGGGTTCACCCATTTTCTGCTGCACTGTGCAAACACATCAATATCTTGCTCCCTTCTACCAGTCTAAGAAGAAAAGTGACACCCAAGCATTAGGAAAGTGACTGTCCTCAATTTGTGCAAACAATTACTAGAAGCAGTCCCATAAACTGGGATACTCATGTACAGCCTGCATGTTTTTTTCATACAGGGCAAATATATAAAGGAATTATTCCTTACTTGACCTAGGGAAACACCACTCCCACTCTGCACACAATTACATCTTTTATGTTCTGCATGAAAGAATATACTGCAAATGAATCTTAGTACAAAGTTTAAATAAAGAATTGCCAAGTAATAATTAACTCAGTCTGTCATTTATTATGATTAGGCACTAAGGTAAGGTCAGTTTCCTTTAATGCTTTTCAAAGAATGTACTCATTTTAGAACAGGTATGACCAGTTACACAGACTTCTCAAAAGACAAAGTGTTCTCCTCCTGGCTTAGTGATGCCCTGGGTATTCATTTTCATTGCCAGTTTTGACTTAATTATCAATACCACAGCCATGTTGGCATGCTAAAAGCCCAGTCACACAGAAATGACCCAGCGCTTTCACCTGCAACCTCTCCTGTAAGGTTTACCTTCTGGGATGGAACACTTTTCACAGCAGGACAAGATATGCTATTATGGTCCCAGTGTGAGCAATCCCAGATTACACTTTTTTTCAAAGCTCTGTTACTGTGGGAGGCTCTTTGGGCACCAGAAAACCAATAAAACAGACCTAAGTATGTACAGAGTACTTTGCTGTGTACTACAAAATATCTTACAATGGAAATACTTTTTGTTCTAACATCCTAGTCTGGATGGTGTTTTGAGAGCAAGCTGTGCAGACTCACACACGCACAGTTCCACAAATCTATTAACATTCCTCCATGTCAGTGGGCAGGATTTGTCTGGTGCTGAGATTCTGTTGTGGCACCCCAGTGCACTGCACATCACCTACTAATGAGGTCTTATTTTGAGATTTTTGGGTTAATGGTAATCTCACAAAGTTACTATTTACTGTTTATATTATAGTTGCACCTAGAAACCCCAAATGAAAGGATTCCATTTAATTAGGTATTTTGCAAACAATAATAAGAAAGAGTTCCTGCATCACAGATCTAACAGGGTTCTTATCAGACAGGATAAAAGCAATGGATGAAAGAGATGAACAAGGTGGGAGTGGATTGGAAAGTCTGCTTTACAGTTGTAAAGCAAACAGACTTCACTGCAGCTCACTACTTGTCTAACTGATGGGAGTGGTTCATGAGCATCACAGCAGAAAAACGTTTTGAGGAGGGATTTAGAGGAGGATAAGGAATAAGGTTTTATGATTTTGGCGAGGACTGGTTTCTGCTGCTAGGGACTGCAGCAGGGAAAAGATTTAATACTTTGCTTATCACTGAAAAAAGCACAATTGCTGAAGAAGTTGTACTAGGTGACCATCCCTCACTTTAAAATTAATTAACTGCTATAACATATGGCAAAAGATGATTTTTCTAATTGACTTAAGCCCATTTGACATCTATAAACTGGAAAACAGTTTTAATTTTCATCTCCTGTGAGTATATATAATTATATCCTCTCTTTGTTGTTTATCCTGAGGTTGATCATGCTCCAGTAGGGCTCAAGTCCAGAGAGCATAACTGTATGTTGAAATGTAAATTGCACAATAACCATTGTCATAAAGACTTAAATGGAAAATTATAAGATTTGTTATAATCTCATATGGTTTTAGAGGATATTAAAAAAAAAAAAGAAGAAAAAAGAAAAACAACCCACCAAAAAAACAATTTTGTGAAATAGAAAATATGACCTCATTTCACAAAAATCTCAAGCTTTTTCCACAGTGGGTTGAACAAGACTGTTTCTTTCTCATTTATTTCTATGCTTTCAGTGGAGACAACCAGTGTTAAATACAGTTATTTGGGAGTAAGTAATAACATTTTATTCCCAATGCTATCTGACTTATGTTGCATTAAAATACATATCTAAATTTGAATCAAGTTAAACCCTTAAGAATATAATAATTTAAGATGTCCTCAAACCGATACGTGTGCTATTGCCAGCTGCAAATCCTTCCTTGCCCTCTGTGCCCCAGTGACACTGATCTGGGGTCCCTGGGTGCTGCTCTAGGGGTGGCTGTGCATTCATTAGCCCCTCACCCCTGGCAGGAGCCTCTCTCTGCTGCCAGGCAGGAGCTTTCACTCAGCCAGTGGCCCTTCACCACCTGCTTAAACCCAGACCAGACCTGCTGCTTTGGTTCCCTGTACTGGTGTAATTCAGTAAATAACCAAGCATGATGCCAGTCAAGCTTTCAAGCAGGTGAGTCAAAAAATTTGGATGCAAATCTCTTCTACCTTGCTCTTTAATTACATCTAATCTGTTTGTTTTGATTTCCCCCCCTGTATTCCCTGCTGCTTAGCTTCTGTCATCAATCTGCAAGGCATTTTTCAATTGATTAATGACTTAGCCATACAATATGTACCCATCCAGTCATTTTCTGCCCAGTGGGCTCATGCCCTAAGTTTGGTCGCTTCCTAGATTTCATGTGCTTACTGAGACCCTTTGGTGGACTGAAATAACCTGCTAAATGTTCTCTAAATCACCCCTCTCTGCCCAGTCAATCTCTCAAGCACCCCATTACTTTTGCTGCACAGTTCCAGTAATAAATTCTCCTATTTTTCCTAGGCCTCAATCTCATTGTTTTCACTGACACCCATAAAGTTTTATTTCAGGAAACAGGAAAATTAACCACAATCTGTATTTATTTACATCCACATAAAATAAATCCTTGCTAGAATTGTTAAAGCACCTGGCACAGATTTAGAAACATAATTACAATATCATAGAATCAGTCAAAACACCAGCTGCTCTTTCTCTCCTGTATCTCTTCCATCAGCTACATATCATTCATTATTTAGTGAGAAGATTCAGTACAGATTAAAACTCATCCTAAACCATATGTATTATGCAATCATATCTTTACCTTGCTCCTATAGTTAAGCATCTCTTGGATAATCTTTGAAAAGAGGCTATGGGGAATAAGCAAACAACTTCTAAAAACAAAGCATTAATGTTGTCTTCTACCATGTAGCTTGGATCACTGCACCCATAGCACAATTCTGCCACTTCTATTGGTCAGAAACTACTTTAATGTAATTTTGAGAAATGCATTGAAGAAGCCTACCCTTCTCACCATGTTGAAAAGCAGAGAATTAATCATCCACATAAGAGCTGAAATAATTCCTACTATGTACTATTATCTGATAGATAGCAAAAAGTATTTTCAAAGGTCAATAGAGAGGTGGAATGCAGAATTAAATACTGATTAGTCAGGATAACACTGGTAGTTGAAACAAGAGCAAGTTAACCACTTAGTCCTGCAAATAATTACTACTCTTGTAAATTTAACATCTGTGAGTACAGCAAGAGAGGCATGTTCAAAAAAAATAGCCCATTTCAATATACATGATTGAAAAAGAATTCAGCAGAGTTCTTCCAGACAGTCTGGCAGGAATCAGCCTCTGCTCATGTAACAGTTGGGAGTATATTACAGCAGGTACCTTACAGTTCCACCTAGGACACTTCCAGGCCAGCCAAGATATCCCTGCTGATCCAATCTGAATTTGCACCAGATTGCGTTTTGTCCAATATATATTCAGAAATGCAGGGAAGCCTTAAAATTTTATTTGTCAGTTCAATATACAGGAATGTGTATTCTGTACATTCACTTGAGATGCTCTTCAGTGGGTGGGAGGCTGGAAAAGAATGCCCAGGTGAACATTTATGCTGTCAGGATGGAAAATAGGCATGATGTGTTGTGTCAAAATGTGTACCAGAAAAACATGAATGTAATGTAATGAATGTTATCCAGAAACCTTGATAAATGCCTGCTACACTTAATTAGATTAATACAGCCATTGTAAGTGATACTTAAAATCAGCTTTTTGTGAAATATTGGATACATCTCACTACACATGCTCTTTTTATCAGAAAAACTTATTCTGTGGTGGGATTAATTATGGTACTTACCTGTTAAATACTTCCCAAACTGTCTAACCATTCTCTGCATAAGCACAAAATTTTGTTCTGTTTTCTTACCCCTTGCTGGTGGAAAAGGCTATGCAAACATTTCTCAGTAACATTAATAAAACCTTGAAAGCTCTATGCAACTAAAGATTGGAGTGCAAGAAAGTCTCTCCAGGCCTGCAGTTGGACTGTACCCTCTGGGTCATCTCAAGAGACTGAGAAATTCCATTGATTGCTTGGCTGGCCGTTTTATTTTCCCTTTATAGTTCAGTCACATATCTACAAAATCCAGGATTCCCCTCCTCCCTTATTTTTTTAAAGTCAGCTAAAAACTAATAAATATCTGTCAGCAAGCAGTTCATCAAATAGCAATGAGAAGCTTTGGTATATCAAAGGGCAAGAGATCATAGAACAGGCATTTGTCTAAAATCTAGCCAGATTTTCCAAAGAGCTCAAGGATAATTTTTTCAAGTGCTCAGGATCCACCTCCATAGGCAAATTTTCAGAAGTGCTCAAAGCCGTGTGTGCCACAAGTCTTTAAGAACAGGGTGAGTTGATTTGGTTCTTAAGACAAAGCCAAGTTTTTGAAAATCCTGTCCCCTTTGAAATACTTTTGCTAAAGGCTATTCCAGTATCCCTAAGTTATTATTTTGGATTCTATGCGTATCTGTTCATCTCCACAAAAGAATCTTATTGTCAACCAGATATTTTGTTAAATGAAAAATAAACACATTTGCTTTAGAACATAACTCTTTCATTTTGTTATTTTTGAAACAGTTTCCTAGGCAGCCCTTGTATGAAATACATCATCCTTGAGTTTTAGAAACCTTTTATCATAGAGACATATAATTTTTCCTTTGCAATAATTTATAAAGCAGGCATTCTATTTTGTTCCCTTTACAGATATACCTGTTCCTAACCTAATGCCTATTTTCCCCACTACAAATAATGTGGCTTTTATATTTTAGTCAAATTATTCTGTTGGTTTATGGGGCACTACAACTATATTTTACAAAACCCTTTACTCAGAATAAAATATGGAGAAGAGTCTCAGAAAACAATGGTGACTGTTGTAGTTATCAATAAGAAAATTGAAGAAACTGGAAGAAAAACAGATTAGAACTTGAGAAAGGGTCAGGTGGAGGATGCTACACTTACACAGATATGTTCAACTCAACAAAAAGAGAATGGGCAATTCAAAACTGACTGTTCAAAAATAATTTTGAGTACATGGAGGCAGGGAATCTACCAAAGCCCAGGCTGCACTTGAGTAAAGATTATGCAGCCACAAACAAAAAATGAGAGACTGACATCACCCTCAGATGTGTGAAGCAGAGCACAGCCTGACAGACACATGAAATATCTGTTCTTAGTGTTTACAAGACTTTAGCTGAAATACTGAGCCTATGGAACTGATAATCCCACTTCAATAAATATGGCATCTGGAAGTGACAGAGGAGAGCAAGAAGAGGCAGGGGTCTCCAAAAGACTGCAAGAACAAGAGATTGCTAACTAAAAAAAAAAGTTCAAATAAATGTGCACTACACTTGCAGTTGCAAAAAGGATAGGTATTATCCCTTTATCAGTGACACATCCATCTGGGAGGAGCACAATTCCCAGGTGATAATCAAGTCTGCCAGAACTCTGAGATACAGCAATATATTTCAGGGAAGGGAACCATAAGTGACTCAATTATCCAGTGGCAATGGAGATTAAAAAGAGGAGGTTTGCACTGGTGAGATGGAGCAGGAAAAGGCTCAGTTCCTGTTCAGCAGTAGGAATACAGAGATAGCAGAGGAGCACTGACAGGGATGACAGTTTGGTGACAGAGTCTCTGTTGTACACCAGACTCTGAAAGCAAATCCCTTTAGGAGATGTCACCAAGGGCATCCGGTGTCAATATCATGACAGGAGAGAAGAATATTCCCTGTGGAAAATTCCACTCTCCATACAAATAATGCAGAAACACTGCACAGTGTGACAACCATGGTCATGTAATGTGAAATATTTTGTTAGAAATTTAGCAGCATTTTATGAAATTACTCTCATAATTATAAGACTAAATTCAAAGTGTTTTAACACAAGCATTAAGTATGCTTCGTTAAGATGTTACTGCAAAGACTTTTTTTTTTCCAGGTTTAACATTTAAACAAATTGACAGTGGACTGGAAAGAAAGAGAGACGGTAACTTGACAACATTCTGCTGACCCAAAACTGGAGAGGTGTGTTCTACCTTTCAAAGCTCACAAGACAATTTTTGACTTCTGTTTCTGCTAAAAGATAAAATGAATCCTAGGAGACTACCAAGCACAAGATTAGTTTCTGGCTGTGTGCAAGGGAAAACTATTTCAATTACAAAATGGAGTGTCCAAACAGATCACTGAGACGGGCTGGGGAACGTGTGGTTTGGAGGGCTTTTGACACCCATCTGGGCAAACCTACAACATGGTCTGCTTTCATAGTTTGCCTTTCTCTGTGATGGAGGTCAGAGCAGAGACCTCCTGGGATCCCTCCCTACCTTTATGACTGTGCTGATCCTATGGATTCGCTTTCCTTGAGGTTACCAACCATGGAGGTGACTTTTCTTCTAACTGGAAAAGAAATCCTTTTGCAAGGGAAGGCTTGAGGGGTCAGTGGGTACCATGAGGGCCCTGTGTGGGGTAAGCATTACAGGAATGGCCATCTCTGCACACAGCTGTGTCCAGGCACTGACCCTCGTGGGGACACAGGGCAGGGACCAGAGGCTGCCTCCAAGCCTGGAGGCTCTCCAAGGCTGCAGCGTCCACTGTGTGGAGAGACTCCAGTGGAAGATTAAAAGAAATACTTGTGTGTTGCTTGGCTCAGAACACCCAGGAAGGAGAGGAGCTATTCTGAATTGCCTGTGGGAATTTATGACTAGGAGCAATGGGGGTAAAGTCAGGTAAAGAAAAACAGTTTGAACATCAGTAAAATTTCCTAACTGTGAGTGTTATTAGACTGGAATAATCTCCCCTAAGGGAAGCAATAAAACCAACATCATTTGCATCTTTGCAAACTAGACCAGACAAAGCACTGGGAAATATACTGTGGGGAATAATCCTGTAAAATGATTGCACTAATTTTTCTCATCTATTCTTTCTTCATAGGATTGCTTCATACATGGAATATGCCATACTCTTTTTTCCTGTAAGTTTATTCCCTTTCCTGTGGCTTGAGTAAGAAAACCCTGAAGGAAATTATACCATTCTAACCAAAAAGTAACATATTAAGACAATTTGCATTTTTATTAAAAAAAGACATATTTTATCTTTAAAATATAACCAGTGATAGACACAAGAGCATAATCTCTAGGATAATGACACACTTCAGTACACTAGGCAATTAGGTTTGCCTTTAATTATTTATAGTTTGACATGCTGCTCATACAAATGCTCTATGTAACAGGAAGAAGTCAGTTTGACCTTAATTATTGCCTGTAAATAATTCCTGAATTGTAACTAAGTAGTGCCTTTTAAAATGTAATTATCATAATGCCGGAGTTACAGAGCTCATTGATTTATAATTACTTAATTGTTTCTACTCATTAAACCACAGCTGTGATAGGTTCATCTTGCCTACATGCACTAGCCTGGAACCTGAGGGGTTATGGCCAAGAACTTGGGCTAATGTTATCTCCCACAGTTAAATGGCTGAACAATCATCCCAGTCTGGTCAAGGCTAGTAGGGGTCACCAGATGGCTGAGAGATCCTTGGCAATGGGCTGGGCATTTCAGCACACATCCTTCAGAATAATAATGAGGGGAGAAGGAAATACAAAATACCCATCTCTCCAGGGTCCTGAGCTCTCACCAGATCTCACCAATCAGACCAAAAACTACTTCTTTGTGACACTGATTTTACACTTTTGGGGTCATAATGTATAGTGAGCTATTGGGCATACTGCTAACTGTGCTGCTGGGAAACAGAAAACCCAAAAATTATGTAATTTTTTCCCTCCATCTATCAACACAGGGTATCTAGTTGTTTTCACACTTGTATGGAAAGGAGAGACTGTCATTTTGCTTCTCGTGACTTGCACTTTAAGAGTGTAAGAGCATTTCACAGAGAGAGTTCAACCCATTGTGTTGTGACTCAACCCCAGCCAGCCACTAAACCCCACACAGCTGCTCCAGTCCCTGTGCTATCAGCAGTGTTTCCAGCACAAATCCAAACACAGCCCTGTGTTGGCTACTCTGAAGAAAATTATCTCTATCCCAGCCAAACCCAGCACACACACATGATCCTCCTGTCTTTAATACATTTGGTTCTTTGTGTACCACTGTCTGGTAATCACCATCCAAACCACTCTGTTATATTACATGTGTTTCTCCAAGAGGAAAAAAAAGAAAGGAGAGATATTAATAATGAAGCATTTTAAAGTAGTTAGCATGACACACTTTCACCTAATTTGTAAACCTCATCTGCCAGAGGAGCAGAGTTTCTCCGATGTCAATTCTGAGAAAGTAAAGATCCACTTTCTACTGACAAGATATAGTACATTTTGCTCAAAATGAAGTGGTATTTAGAAATAATCTGTGTATATTTTTAAAAGCATTAAAATTATTTAGTTCAAATAAGCCTCGGTTCAAATCTTTTGCTGTCTTACAGTGCAGTCAAAACCAGCAGGTAAGAAGTGTATGAATTCTGTGTGCTGTAGAAATAGACCCTAGAAAGAGTGTTAGAACTGTGATCTGACCACTCAAATAACCATTCACAAAGCAGGTCTCAGGAATAGGAGATTATGCATGTTCTCAGTATTAATACATTTTTAATGTGTTTCTTAGAAATGCAATGTATATTGAAAGCCTGAGAAAACCTATTCTGTGTTAAAGAACACAGAAGTTAAGAACCACTAAAGAAGTTCCTTCTGTGAATTTCTTTGGACTATGCCTAAGACCCTGAAGCTGAGAATGATTTTTTTGTGCAAGCTGTAGATATACTTTAGGGGTTAAGGCAATTAATCCTTTAAGGATATGTTCCAATCTCAGGCTTTTCTAGTCTATACAGTGTGGAGGAAAAAAATACCAGCACAGTTCATCTCAATTTCTGCATGCCTAAAAAGAGGAATATAATCATGTAGGTTCACCAGTCAGGTTACATCTAAATTCCCCATGGTAAATGAGACTAAAGAAATGCAAACTATTCTAGTGCTGTACAATTCAGATGTAGTGATAATGCCCTGCTTGTTATTACCAACATTCCACAGCAATTAGGGAATTGTGGAAGAATCCTAAATCTATAGGAAGAAAATCAGATTGCCTCGAAGTGTGGTCTTGTCCCATCATGTGACTGAAAGTGTAGGATTAAAAGAATCTCTATCTCAGTGTTTCTCGTTCACTTTTTAGTTCATAATTGAAGGCAGCTTTTTTCAACTGTCAGTTATGCAATTACAACACAGGTTCTTGCCCTCCTGTGTACCCTTCCCAGTCATCCAGGCTTTGCAGCCAAACCCTGCTCTCAGTTCTGCCTGCAGAGACCTATTCCTGTCAGTCTGTCTGTGATATTCCAACAATAGGCAAAGAACAAGTTGCTTAAATGTAAGAGCCATCCACCCTGAAGTGTTGATTCCCTTGAAAATGTGATGTTTCTTTTATCTATTCTGCTTTTTCAGATACAGCATGAAGAAAAAGCATAAACTTGGAAGCTCTGTGGTTTGAGTACATGCACAGAGGTACTTTTAAAACCACAGTTTCAGAGATTACTACTTGATACTAAAAAGAAAACAAAAACCCCAATACATCAACACACAGGGACTGTAAACACTCAGAAATAAATTTTCCAGGTCCATGATAAGCCCTTATACTGGGATAAAGTAATTGAGTAAAACCTCCCCCAATAACTCCTAATAGAAGTAATTTACTAATTAATTATTTTTTTCCCCTGGTAAACTAAAGGGACATAGCAGCGAGGCATTCTCCAGTTCTGTTGTCAATCCCTGCTCAAATATTTAATGTATATCTAAGAAAGTCTTTTTCCTTCACCATCACCCTGCCTGACAAGGAGAAAACCTATTTTCTTCCTCACCCCATGTAGGCACACAGGTGTGACATCCTGCACCTGCACCATCTGTACTAACTGTTGATGTGGAAAAACAGCAAATAAATTGGAACTGTCCTCTGATGATGGCCAGGCACACCCTTAAAGAGCACCCTTCCATAGGAGGGAATCAGGCAGAGTGAGAGCTGAAGGGATGCCCACAAGTGCAGGCAGAGCAGCCAGTAAAGACCATGTCATACAGTTCTAGACTTGCACATCACATGTCCTAAAGAGACCTGCTCTTTCAAATTCACCTGCACAGGCTTGCTTTCTTCTCCTCCAGTACTGCATGAACTCACTCAAGCTTTCAAAAATATTATCTATATATAAAAACAACCTGTGCACAAAAAGTTACTAAGAAAACAATTATAAGAGTACCGAGAAGGTAGGGCTTTCTTTTTCTTAAGCATTTGTGTACAATAAAAAGGACAGCTACTACATGGAAAAAAGACTGTGATCAAAGAATAAGATTAACCTCAATAATTGACAGTCTTACTTGAGGACTCCTCAAGCCAAACAAATAGAGGCACCTCCCTCTATTTCACATCTCACTTTATCCTCTCAGATGGGAGGTTCTGTAGGTAGAATGCCCTTTTTACACAGGGCCTATTAGTACACGGTCTAACACACTTTTTACCCTCTTCTAATTGAGATCTGTAAGTAGTGAAATACAGATTAAGTACACCTCTTTCCATCCAGAGCACTTTTCTGTCAGCTTGAAAGAACTGTCAAAACAGACACCTTGAATTAGCACAGAAGTCATACGTGCTGACATGTGTAATGTAAGCAGATTGTCCCACTTTTCCACCTACTGAATTCTTATTGCCAATCTAATTAATAGCCTCTGATTATTTCAGATGGTCACTTGGCAAGTGACAGTAAAGATAAAAGGCTGGGGCATGTTGTGGCATGTACTTGGGTTTTATCTGCCCCATTTCCAACACACTTTTCTTTGTGTATTTCTCTCCTCCTCTGTCACCCTTGTTACTCTTACAAACATGGCACCTCTGCTTCCCAGACTTTGGGAGCATTGAGACACACAAAACCCGGTTGAATTGGAAGTCAAATACATAATTTTGCTTTCCCTACCTTTTTCAATTTATCACCTCTGTTCTAAGTGTCCCCTCCCTTTTTTGCATCCCTTTTCAGCTCACCAATACTACCTGGTGCTCATTATGCCTGCAGGCTTCCCAAGCAGCCCTTGCCACCTCACACACCACCCACTGGAACAGTGCTGGTCTAGAGGTGACAGTGAGGGCTGAGGGCCATGCTGGGCTGGGCACAATCCATTAGCAGGAGGACAGCCCTCCCCTCATCCTGGAGATCCTGCAGGATGAGTATTTGAAGATACAAGGGGTAAAGCAAACAAAGAGGATGCAGATTTGGTACAATATTTGCTTGTTAAATATTTCGCCATATTCACACATTCTGGGAACAAATAATAGGCACTGAAGGGGCAGGATGGTGGCTCCTTTGCCAAGCACAAAGAGGATATATTTTCCCCTCCTCATTATCCTACTCCTTCACCTCAGACTGAGGCTAAACAAAGCTATGAACAACCATGGTGAAACAACAAGGGAAACTACTGGAGTTTTTGGATGTGAGATCATTTGGAGTTTTTATTTAGCACTGACATATTTTCAGTGATAAGAGAAGATGCACATATACACACACAAAAGAGGTCTCTTTCCAAGAGAAATGATATAGCAAAACTCTGATTGTAATTCAAGAATTAAAGCAGTACGTGTATATGTGATAGATCTCACAGAAGAGGATCTTTTGTGATGTTCTGTTACAAGGAAAACAAGAAAAGCTGCACAGACACGAGAGTGTGGGAGCAAATAAGAGCATTTCTGCAGAAAGGATCAGTTCATGGAGCACTGAGGGCATACCAAAGGGGCTGAGTGGGTCAGAGTACTCTGAATGCAAACGTGCTGGTTGTCAACCTTTTATACCCACTGTTCTTACACTCCTTACAACTGACTCATCTGCATTCAGAAACTAACACTGTTCTTATAAAACATCTGATTCAAATTCCATTTTACTCAGCTGGAAAAAAATAAGGAAATTGTGGAGACATCCCCAAAAGTTAAGTAAGGACCACTAAATGAGCGCAGAGAATAAATCCAGTTTTTATATTCTTTTAATCTGAATTTCCCTTGGCAAGAAAACTGACATAGTATGAGTAATAAGGTTCGTATGAAAACATAGCCCTTGTATTATAAAAATTTATCTTCTTATTTAAAGAGGAATAGCATAGCTGTGTTATTTTGTTTTATGCATACTCTACTAGAGTAGAGCAGAATTCCTTAACAAAAAGGCTCAAGAGTTAAACTATACCAAGCCCAATATTTCACAAAGGCCTCATTATGTTGGAACAGCTTAACATGCTGCTGGCAATAAATAAAATAATTGCATTCAGTCAGAGAGAAAAATAAAGACAGGGGCCCTAAATTCTTTATCAGCATAGGTCAAAAACATTCCCTCATTATTTGCTCCATCCCATTTTCTCTTTAGGAAGTCACTAGAGGGCATCATCACCTACCCAATCCTGCCTGCAGACCAGGTCAGATCGGTCATACCCAGAGAAGCTAAGCTGCTCTCTGTAGGAGTGCCTTCTGCAGAGCTCTGAAAACTCAGATTCCAGTTGTTCCCACAGCCCTTGCAGAGGGGGGTCCTGCAGGGGCACAATGAAAATGGGCTACTTTGGGTTACAGCAGAGAGGAGAACTCTTTAAAATGACACTACTAACAGACCTGCCTATCAACATCCTTCACTACTTTGTGGGATTATTTGTTAAAGTACTCCCGTACCAACTTTTCCAAACTGCCCTGACCATTTGGAAGGACAAAGTGCTGAATAGAACACAAGAACATGAGTAGCTTTGTAAGACCCAGGGCAGGAATCATCTCCCACAGATTCCCCATGGATAGGTCTACTGTGCAGCACTCCTAACATCAACCCAGCTCCTATTTTTCCACAAGGGCTCTTACAGTGAAGATGAGAGTTGAAAGATCTGGGTGTTGCATGAACTAAAGACATAGGGGAGAAAGTCCATTAGCCCCTTTCTTTATTTATCTTTTCTTTCTTGCTTCCTGTGCTTCCTAAAAAGTCCCACAGGTTATCATCTTCACAGCTTTGAATTTTCATCCATAAGCACAGTCCCCACTGTCCCAGAATCCTTAACAATATCACCACTTGCACAGCTTTCCTGGTGGTAAAGCATGCACATACAACCTGGGAGACAGGGAGCTTTTGATCCCTTGAATCTTATTTCAGACAGTGCTACACACACACAAACTCACACAGGGTAAAACCCAGGCACAGGCTACCCCCTGCTTATCATCCCCATGTCCCACTGCCACAGCTGGGGACTCGTGTTCCCCTGTCTGTGCACAGGGATGGCACAGGGAGCACCTGCTGCTCAGCTAAATGCAGGGCAGAAGAGTTTTTGCCAGTGTGAGGCCTCACTGCTGGCATTTTCCAAATTAATCTCTTCTGTGGGTGGAAAGCTGCAGTATCTTGAGAAAGGTCTTCATCCATGAAAGGACTTGGAAGGAAGATCCTTTTTTCAGGAAATTATGGAGTTCAGAGAGACTGTGGACTAGTGACACATTGGCTTATGGCATGTCAAATACACCTGTCTCACCAGGGTCTTCCTAGAGCAGCTTTGGACCACCTCCAGAGCCTGGAGCAGGGCAAAAAGCACCTGAATTTCCAGTGTTGGAAACACCTGTTCTACAAGAAACAGGTCCATAGGTCATAAAGAGTTTGTTTCATTTTGATTTTCACCTGGGGTTTTCCCTTCAAAGGGTGGGTACTGTGGAGCTGTTCTATCTGTGCTAGCTCCCAAGTGCATGCTTCAGTTTGGAGGGAATAAATAAGCAGTAGATGGGTAAAACCCCTGCCCTGCACTCTGAGCCATGTTGTACCTGGCAACATGTGTAAGAGAGCACCTTTGTCATCTTGTTTACCAAAATAGATCAAGTGTTGGAAGTACAAGAGGAACTGGAGGGGACATTGCTGTCTATCACTGAAATTGTGGAGGAGCAGAACTGTAAAAGGCAAGTAAGAGAAGCAGGTAGGTAGGGATGAAAAGAAGAATGGGAAAGCATTGAAACCACATCCCAATTAAAGAGGAAAAACATTCAGACTGAGGCACAAATGACCTCATCATCTTCATTGTCCAAGGCTTGGAAAAGATAACACATTTGTGTTAGAAATATCAATAAACTGCACTCAAGTGGAATCACAGTTGTGGGTATCAGAAACTTCAAATGTGGTTAAATACCTCTGTGAACATTCCATGTAACTTTGTGGGATGAAGGTTATCAATGTATTCATGGAACATCTAGAAGAAAAATCACACTAGAGTAAAAAATTACTGTTTTTTCTATATGTACTGAGAGGTGGACTGGAAAGAGTGGCTCTTACCTTCCTGTGTACAGACAATGGGAGGACACTTGGTGAGTATTATTCACTGAAGCAGAGGTACAGTCTCAGTCATTCTGACAGAAACCCACCCATTCCCAGATCTAGAGTGCTTACTCACAAGCCAGCATTTAGATATGCAAATAACAGCACATTGTTATCAGCAGTTTGTCCAATAATATTTCCTTTGTTTCATCAAAAAGGCGTATCAGTTTTGTGCAGTTGGCAGTGAATATGCAAAGAGGAATTTGAAAAAGCAGGACCAGCCAGAACAGCAGCTTCTGCCAGCCTGATTGCAGGCATGGCTGATGTCAGACCATGCATCAGAAGGTTAGGGTGCTAATGACTTGTTGATGTGCAGCCATCTCTGAGCAGGTATTTTCAAAGTAAGTGTTGTTTTTATACATGTTTCCCTATTACTCATGAGCTGGAAGTTTCAAGGGAAAATTTTGAAAACAAGATAAAAGCTCAAGGGGACTCAAGGGGACTGGGAAGAAGAGAAAGCTTGTCTGAATACTTACATTACCTACTCCAAAACACAGAAATGTGAAATACCATCTCCTTGGTCATAAGCCTGTTAAAAAATCAGAAATATTGGACACTTTTTCCAGCACCTTCAGTCCTGGAATAAGGTTCTTTGGATATTCAGCCCACAATGCGTTTGTGGTTCCTCTGTTTGCAGCCGACTCTGCACTCCTCTGTGCCCAAAGCACATCTTCTCAGCTACAGTAGTAGAATCATCGAATGGCTTGGGACCTTGAAATGTCATTTAGACCAACCCCTTGCAATGAACAAGGAAGAGTAATTTGTTTATATTCATGTATACATAATAAGCTTGCAGTCCTTGAAAAGAAGTTAAAACATATTCAAAAAAAGGGGAGAAATTTGAAGTAATAGATCTAACTAAATTATCATCCTGAAATAATCCAGCTAGTTTATCTTCTTTGGGGTTTTTTGACAGTCTTTCCTTTGGAGATTTGCAAGACAATTTTTAGAGCTTAATTAACTTTTTGCATGAAGATGAAGTCCTTTCATTTTGGAGAATTAATCACGCTTAATCTCCAGACACTAGCCATTATAACAAATCTGTCTGTCCACTGTAACAGCAGGATTATGAAAAAATAAATGGAAAGTGACATTCACATTAGCCTGAGAGTGTTTCTGGCAGTCACCAACTGGCTTTTCTAGTTGCTATGACTTTAACCCATCATCACTTTTTCATTACAAGTACCAGAGCAGTGCAGTAGGTTAGGCTGCCAAGCGGCTTTTTCAGGCATTTATTATGTCAGCAATGTTTATGTTTGAAATTATCAAGCCCCTTCTGAGTGAATTGCTGTCTTAAACACAGGGCTCCATGCTGCCAGCTGGAGACCAGCTGTGTGGGGCTGGTTTTAGAGTCAGTGTGCTTTGGGCACAGAGGAGTGCAGAGTCGACTGCAAACAGAGGAACCACAAACGCATTGTGGGCTGAATATCCAAAGAACTTTATTCCAGGACTGAAGGTGCTGGAAAAAGTGTTCTCACAAGGGACTTTGCATAAAACAAAAATGTGTGTATCTGTATGAGAAGGCAACTGAGCAAAAATACCAATGCAGTGAAATATGTCTAAGAAAGTGGGGGGCAGGGGGTGAAAGGAGGAAGGTGGAGGGGGGAAGAACAAGCTCTCTGTAGATAAAAGGATTAAGAACCATGGAAAATATTCCCATAACCATGCCAAAGAAAAAGAGATACATTGTTGGGTTTTGCACTTCAGCCAGAAATGCAATCAGTGTTTGCAGAATTCATGCAGAAATATGGCTGCCTAGGAGAGTATGTGTTCTGGGGTGATTCATATCAGCTAAATAAAGGTAATTAAAGATATAAAGGACTGAAGCAGTAAAAACAGGACTGAGCTATTTAACCAAGTGTGACAGCTTTGCATGACTGATTATTCATGAACTACTCCTAGGTAGTTAAGAAACATAAAATGTGATTCATTATCTCTAGAAAGAAAACAAGCTATTAAGAAATCTAACTTCGTGGTGTTCCTAAAACTAGTATAAATATTTGAATTTCTGTCTATAAAGTTTCTGAAAAATATGAATCACCCATTCATCCATTCACATAAGGCACATATGTATACATACATCTATTTCTTAGATGGCAGTTAGCAAGTAGGCATGAATATATGCAATGCAAATGCATATCCCAAAAGCCTTATGCAATTAGTTATTATTTCTACCTAGTTCTTACCATCTATTTTTATGGAGATCAACTCTATCAACTAAGGAATGCTAAATCAGCAGCCTTTATAAAAGAGAAATGATCCACCATATTATCCTCTGATCAGGTTGAAAGCTCTACTCTTCCCAGGTATGTAATTGTGCAGCACACTGAATTATGATCATAAAGTGTATTAAAAACTCTTAATTAACTCTTCACATGCAGTAATTTCAGCTCATTTACTTCATTAGTTAGCTGCTAATACTGAGTGCACTGGAAGCACATGTATGTGAGGGGGTTAATGTGAGAGCCACTACAACACTGAATTACTTGCTCATTGCACAGCACCTAGAAAATCCCTAATTACAGCTCACAAGCTTGTAATGAACCAAACATATATAATTCTATGGAATGATCTGTTAACAAAAAAAAAAAGCTTACACTAATTCTTGTTTATTCATCTGGACATCACAGCAGGATAAGAGATAACTGGTCATTTACATGTCATTTGGGCTTTTTGTTATTTTTTTAATTTCCCCTGCACTTCCTTCTGCTAAGCATGACTATTTCTCTTGGGTTGCTGGGATTTTTTTTAACTGATGAGGTACAGTATATAAATATATATTTTAAGGAGTCATGCCATTATAAGCGTGTTTTATTATGAGCCTGCTTTAAATTAAACATAAAACAAACACTAGGAAATTGCTATCAAAGGTATTTGCTATAAAACAATGTTGCTTGACTATAGAGTGCTGTAATTGGATATTGCTATAGTTGCCAGTGTGTTTGCAGTTGAACTATTTGGGTGTTATATGGAAGGTATTTTCCTGGAACGTCCAGCTGAATCAAACAGTAAATTTCACAGGCTAGCTTAAAACAGTTTTTCTTTCAGGGTAAAATAATGGCACAGCTTCTCCAGGTCACTTTTGGAATTACTGCATTTTAGTTAGGTTTTCCTTTATCCTATGCTACTCGTATTGAAGAAGAAAAATAAGATACTTTATATACCAAAAAACCACAAAGAAAAGTATCTTGGTTTGAGACCACTAAGCCACCTCCAACCTCCAAAAACCTCCAACCATACCTCTAAACCCCCCTCATATTGATTTCTACAGTTGTTTTCCAGCTTTTGTTTTGTCAGTATTTCATGAATAATTGATAGTAATATTTCTAATATTCCTAGGTTTGTTCATTGTATTTTGATTACAACTACAACCTGGAAACTTACAAGTTTCCAGGAACAAAACAAAGCTTATATTAAAAAAATACTTTATGGTATATGAATATGGAAATTACTTTTAAAAATTGAGTGGCCCTTTATAAGGTTACTGCTATATCTGACTCCACTGCCCTTACTCACTTTTCTTTGCCACCAATTAATACTTGCAGCTAAAAGAAAAGGACAGATTTTGCAAGGAACTGCAATGTGATGTTTAGCTTTCTCTGCTTTCACTGGCTAAAGATTTGTTTCTCTTACTATAGCCTGAGGACAAATAGTCATCATAACAGCATATATTCTCATTTTCCTCATGGAAATTTTGTGGAATTTAATGTATAATCTTTCTGTAAAAACTTTAAAACCCTTAGGCAGCTCAGCTACAGCAATATCTCTCTTTATGGATCATTAGGGTAAATTACAAAATCTATAAAAAAAATTTGTATTACTTGAAAATATTTTTACTGGACTTTGCAGGATTTCCTCCCTTCATTTGTTCAAGATGACTTATCCACAGAGATTAAATCCAGTTTTGAATCTATGTCCTTGAATGTAGTAACAGCTGTAACACGGTGTAAATGAAATAAAGGCAGATCTACTTTAAGAAAAACACACGTAATTATGCAAAACATAAATTAATGTTATGCTTGTAGGATTAGATGTGGAAGATACTTGTGGAGGTTGTCTATGCTGCCTCTTTTTTGTGAAGGTTTGAAACATCTAGAGATAAATGTAGCCAATACCAAGAACACCATCTATGTTTCATGTGGTACCTGTCACTGGACAACAGATCATCCTGTTTTCTGCAGAGCACCTGCTCTGCATCATCCTCTAAACCTGCTTTGTTCCAAGACATCTTTGTAGCACTGGAACAATTAGCCTCAGTGTTGTTACACTGCAACTTCATCAGCCCAGGAGAGGAAGATACACGATGCAAATGATGACCTGAGGACTCGGGAATTTAATATGCAAAAAAGACCACATGCAAACTTCAGTGGGGAAAGATCCCTGTAATATGGATGAGTGCTGGCTTTAGAGCAAGATGGAGTGATCCTGCTGGAATAAGTCATTGCATAAGTGTGGAACATCCTTCTCTGAACTTCTGGATTCAGACAGCCTGGCTCTGAATGTGCAACACTGACCCCAAAATTTCTTTGTGGATAGTCACAAATACTCTGGAGGAGAGCCAGTGGTCTGGCTTTTAGCTATTTAAGCTATATGACATGAACGTTTTCATTGTGTGATAAAAATTGTTTGTGGCATCTAATAAACTCATCTGGTTCATGTAGGTATTCACTGCTGTTATTATTCCTGTGGTTAATAGTAGCAGTGCTAATAACAATCTGCCAGTCTTAGTAGAGACTGGGCTTTGTAAGGGGAAAAAAAAAGGCAGAACAAGTCTCAAAGAATTTATGCTGGAAATGAAATTTCAAAATCTATTTATTTATTTATCTGAGGGGTCACGTGTCACACACTGCTGCCACACACTGTTTTAAGGCAGAGTAGCATAAAACAAAAGCAAAAATCAGCTTGTTTGTCTCTACCAGCATATGACCTGGAGAGCATACGAAGCTGACACTCTGCCTTTTCACTGCCTCTGTTGCAGAGCAATAACAGACAGACAGGTGTGGCAGCCCATCATGCTGTTAATCTCTTTTATCAGCCCAGCATGAATGCATAGAGCTCATGAATCAGAGTCCAAAGGGTGGATGTGAGAGAATTATCTTGCTGCTACCTGTAGAAATGGAGGTGGCATTTCTCCTGTAAAGCAGGACCATTTAACCCACACTGGTCCTTGCCCTCCAGACTACAGGGGCCCCTTTGGCTGGGAAAAAGGAGCAGAACAAATTCAGCCCTGCTAGGACAAGGAGCTATTCACTTGGCAGGGGTAAAGAATCTCAAATTCTCATCATAAAGGCAAAAACCACAGTGCTGCAAGCTCAGCAAGGGCTCAGCTAGACAGGCCTGGGGTGCCAAAGGGCCAGGTGGTTTTGTCACCCTGCTTCTGTAGGACTGCAAAGCCCATTCAGTTTGCAGATCCCGCCACGATGTCCCTGCAGGCAAACTAAACCCTGCAGTGCCCAGGACCATTGGCCTCCCTCTCTCCATGCAGACTTCTAGTGGGGAGCAGCCCATCCTAAAACATGCTGAGAACTGCTGGAAAAGTGTGCCAGGGATGTTGTGAAAGTGTGATGGCATAAACCATCAAGCAAGGAGTGTTTCTTCACTGTTCAATTTAGCAGCTCAGATATAACCACAGAGGCCATATGTGTTTACTTCCCATCAGAGCTTCCCAGAATCATTATGTTCAAGTGCCAGGTCTGTGCAGAATTGACTAAATACACCTCTGCTGACACCTCATTCTCTTCAGCAGAATTATAGGAACTTGGTCAGATACAAGAAACATTACTGGCTTGAACTCTCCCAATTCTTGAGACTTTACAGGAAATATTGAATGGGAAAGAGACCAGATACAGTAAAATCTTACATAATTCTCTCTCTCCCCCAGCCTGGGTTAGGTGTGATTTCTGAAGGGCTCCAGACAAAACATTAACTTTTTGCTTTTTTTATCATTACTCTTTTGCTTCAGCTTGAAATTAAAACCAAAAAGGAAAACAAAAGTTTGCTTTTAGAAACAGATAAATACATAATGCTTGAATGGGTAAAGAAAAAAGGGGATTTTTCTTTAACCAACTTGCCAAAATTAATTTTGCAGTGAAATTATTCTTCCCTCAATCCTGCGTTTCCTTCTTCAATTGAACTTACACTGAAATAACACTCTTAATCCCCAAGAAGCATCAATATTTTTGCTGTAAAGCATTGCACAACTTGTGGTATGGACTAATGCCATGCATTAGCCATGAAGCAAGGTTTGACGTAGCTAAAGAACATCAAGTACAATACCACGTTTTATCAAAACCAAACAGCAGAACAATGCACACAAGGCTCTCACAAATATACCAGACCCATCAGATTTCAATCTGATAAAGTCAATACAGAGAAGAAATATAGTGTACAGTCTGTCTTTATTAGCACAGAAACAGGCAGAGCAGTGCCAGTCTCCCTCTGCAGCTGTTAACCCAACAGAGAGCAGGACCAGCCTCTTACACTGAAATAGTGGGAGTTTGGAACTTGGAGATCTGTGGTTTTCCACCAGAGCTCACATCCCTCAGAAATGCCCTGGAAGGGACTTGCTCTCCCCCAGGCAGACAGACCAGGCAGCATTTTGGTTTCCTGGGAGCACCTGTCCAGAGACCTTCAGCAAGAGACTGACCTCTATCCCCATCTCTGCCTGCAGCTGGAAGGGAGGCACCCACATTGTCAATCAGTTTGCTGGCAGGGCATTAACATCCATCCTATGGCCTACTATGTTTTCATGGGTCCCTCATAGCAAGGGAGAAAGAGATTAAAAAAGAATGTGGGGTGCACCACAGTGAAAAGGTGGAGAGCAGGAGAGGCTGAGCCCTGGCCATGGTTGTTGAACCAGGGAGGCTCAGCAGTGCCCCAGCACAGCCATGCCTCTCCTTCCTGCACTGCCTCTCAGCACCAGGAGCACCCAGGGCACTGGGGGTGCATCCTGAGGCACACAGGAGGCAGCACAGAGGGGCCAGACCCCAGCTGCTTTCACCCAGAGCTTGGAGACCTAGCAGTGGTTGCATGGAGTGCTGCATGGGCTGATTGCCAGAGGCTTATCCCGTTTCCCAGGAAGGTTTGGCTGTTGGCCATGTACACACAATTCAAGTGCCACCAGTACCTGGGCACACCAAATGGAACACAGCTGCATGCCCCCCTGGCACATTCTCTAATCACATGGGTTGTCTACCTTGACAAGATGGGTGCATAATTGTCCATGTGCCTTTCATTGCCCAGTACAGAGGCAAAAGATCTGATCAGATGTTTCAGTTTGTCTGTCAGGGTGACAAGCAGTACCATGCAAAATTGTGCAAGCCAGTCCAAACACCAGAAGCAACATCATCCTTAAAACAGAGATCCACCTAATTATGTAAGAGGCTAGCCCTGCTAATTAAGGAGCTACAACAGCCCTGGGCAGCAGGTGAAAAACCACAGGGGATGGATTTCTGCTGCACTGTGCACAGGCAGTTCAGCAGAGCAGCTGTGCTAATTTTGTGGCCATCCTGCTTCCACAAAAGCCTGTCCCCAGCCTGGCTGCTCAGGATGACCCAGGGCACCTCAACACTGCACCCTGTCCTGAGTCACACCTGAGCTGAACTTGTTGGCTCTGATGTAAGGGGAGCCCCAGGACATCACAGTGATTTTCTTGAAAACACAGCTCTTACCAGCATTACCATGTTCCTCACTTTTTCTGCTCATTTTTAGAGAACAAGTATGAGATGCACCTTGCAGAGGGCCTGACTGCACTGCATAACCCTGCACAGTCCATGCTAGGGTACACAGGGTGGGTATCACAGGGTTTGGGTTACACTCCTTAGGGCCCCATCTTCATGGTTTGCATCCTGGCTCATGCCTATGGTGAGGGCCCAGAGGGAGGTGGGATGGAAGGAAAAGCATTGACTCCCAACACTGAAGCTCAAATAACTCACCATGGCCATGTTTAATAAAAAGAAATAAACATCCTCAGTGTTAGGTACATGGTGGTTGAAAAAGTTAGGAAGAGAGTGAAGCTCTAAAGTGAAGATAATTAAAGAAGCAAACACTGCTGAGACTCATGTTGTGACTAGTTTGCAGTAGAGCCAGGGTTTTTCTTAGCCCCATAAATATCCTAATTTACACACCAATCCAAACATCATTTAATGAGATGTATGGAAGTACTGCAAAAAGAGCCTGCCAGTTCTCCTAACTTTGGAGAGTTATACTGCATGACTGATTTTCCCCACCATGTTTGCTCTCTCAATCATGATTGAAGCCAGATAACACAAAAGGTATGTTCAAATGTTTTAAAAATGAAGCTTTTCTGAACCATTATTATATTCTGAAACATTCGTTATAAGTGAAGATTTAGTCTTCCTGAACAGGTTTGTTCAATGTAGCAAGCAAAATAATAATTTTCTCAAGTCTCATTTTAAAGGGCAGGGAATGAACATCTTTTTCATTAAAGAGGAGATTTACAGAGACCATAGGCTGCTCTGATTTATGACTGGGCTGTCTGGTGTATGTTATGGCTTGGATTGACATGAAGCCATTGTAACTTAGAGTAAACTAAAAAGGGACTATAAATGGAAAATGTTTAAAAGGCCATTACATAACTGAATAAATGGGCTGAAAATCTTGTCTGCATGCCTCTCCCACACACATTAGCTGGGGATGACGGTTTCACCTGAGATTGAATCTCATCTGTTGCCGCTATACGGATTGCCAGGCTACAGCAAATATTACTAATCACATCTAATTATTTTTGAAAGAACAGTGGAGGAAAACAAATACAATCAGATAAACTTGCTCCTTTTGCAATTTCACCAAGTTTGCTCTAGCATCATTACATGTAACCTAGACAAGAAAATGTTAGGTATTAATAAAATTATCTTTTCTATGTAGAAACTGGAGGGGACACTTAACCTGGGCACAAAGCTTTGCCTCCCAGGCACTTGGCTTCACACCCGCATTTCAAGGTAAGCATTGGGTTATACCAGCCACCAATAGAGAAATCAAGAATTTTGCAGCTCACATGGAAGGAAATGCAGGATCAGAACTGAGAAAGAAAGCCATCAGGTATGCCTTCTGCCCAAAGCTCTGCCCTGTTACCTCTGGGAACGTGCATGACTGCAGCCTGTAAACCAAGGGAAACAAAGTCACCACAGGAGAAAGCTGCAGCTCCTTTTGGCCACCTGATTCAAAGCAACCACAGCATTGCTGAGCAAGCACTGGGGGACAGGGATAAACTTGTGTGACCTACAGGGACTCTGCCATGGGACCGGCAAGTGCCCAGCCTCCACCAGGCACTGACTCACTGCTGGGATATTGTTCAGAAGCATTGGAAAGGCCAGAGATCCTACAGCTCCCTAGTGACCTGCCCTTGCTTTCCCAAATCTTTCCTCCAAGCCTTTAAAAGCAGCTTTTTGCTGGTGTTTTCTTGGGAAAACCTCTCAAATACTTGATCACCTATGTTTATTTATAAAATTCTTCCACTGTTTCAACTACCTCAAAAATTTCACCCATCTGCCAGGTTTTTGTTTAGACTATATTCTTCTATACGATGAAGACAAATGTATTGGATTAACAGAAACAAGCCACAGGAATGTCCTCATCCTGGCACTGCCTGTGTGGCCTGGGACAGCCCCAGTGCTCCCCTGTGCCAACCTGCAGATCTGCCCTCATTAAAATATGCTGTTCCTCTCTAGGCCAGGCTCAGTTATGTGATGGGTGCTGTGATGATGGTTGTGAGGTGCTCAATTACCAACGAGTCCCATTTAGGGATGGTTTTTTTAATTCAAGTATCCAAGTGCATTGCCCAGCAACTCTGTGCATCTCTTCTTGTCAGCTTCTGGAAAGGGTTTGATGTTTCTCCATCAGTTGTGATGACTGATTCTCCACGTGCCTCTACATCTTCACTTTACAACAACAAAGTAAATCTGTTATCAGCTAATAATTAAATAAATATTAATCTAAGGTGCTTCACATGAATGCAAATAGTTGTTTGTGAAGATTTCTCCCATAACTAACTTGGCACGCCTCTTAATTTTTATTTTTCCTGACATCTTCATTTCACTGACAAATTCACCTGAAATCCAGACTGAAAAGTTACATCACATCCTAGATTCTGTAAAGAATAGAGAAAACTCTCAGTGAGAGAAGTTCCCAGTTTCTCTGCTACAGTGATTTTACAAAGCTCTTAAAACATGGCTGAACTATTTGGTATGGCAAGAGGCAATCCTATTGATTCATGGTTAACAAATTGCCCTCTTTCGAGAGAATCAAGATCAAAGTGTGCTTTCATTAGAAATTTAAAACCTTGGGGGGTGTTGGATAACTGAGCAGTGAGTAATTGGGATATGGAATCTTTCATCTGCAGCAGTCAGCTCCTATTCACAGCTCTCGTGAAGAATCACTAAAACTTCTTGCTGGATGGTGCCTACGCAGGACCATCATCCCTGGAGCACCAAGTTGGTGTCTATCAGGGCTGCCATCTCCAGCAGCATCTCTCCAGACCTCCTCCTGTATCCTGCAGTTGAGAAGGGGTGAGGCAGGAGCTGATTTTAAAATGACAATAAAATCTACATAAGGAAAATTTTACCTTAGCAGTTTCTGGAGATAAAACATTTCATGCCAAAATATCATGACTGCTTCTGGTCTCGAGCAGGGGAGGACAGAGTTATTCACAAGCCATAGATTTTTTTCTCAGAATGATGGAAATATTCAGAGAGTCTTAAAGCTGTATCATAACTATAAGCAGATCATTCTGCCACCCTTCCTACATTGCTGAAATCAAGAGTCAACCCATGAACTGAAACAGCACTTCCTTGAGAATTCATATCTTTGTGATAGCTCTGCTTTCTTTTAGCTTTTAAATTCTCTTCATTGATCTTTTAGGATTTCTGTAACTTTTTTTTCCCCCAAGAGTGAGCACATGCAAATTATTTTTCTGCTCTATTTCCCTCATTAGTAATATCTAACTCTGCAGGCTTGTGTATTTAAATCCACACCTATAGCATATCTTGTGGTCAAGATGCCAACTCTTCTTTCACATACATTTAATTTCCTGGGATGAAATGCTGATTCAAGTGGACTTAATAAAGAAGTAAATAATTTAAGCATGGAAATGAAGCTGTTGCATGTGAGAGATCTTCCCCAGGCATCTCACCAGTGCATACCAATGGTGCAGTTTAATCTCTACATCTTTTGTTTGGTCTGATTAGGCATATCCCAGTTCCTATTAGGCATCAGGAAGAGAGCAAGTTATCCTCAGAAGATAGCAGCATAAGACTGAGTCCTTGATTGCTGATATATCCAAGCCCGACATCATTGCATGTACCTGAAGATGACAGAACCAAGTGCCAAATCCATTTTGCTGTGGTCTGGCAAGTGCAGGAAGATGTTTCCCTCTTGTTAACTCTTGGGTCATCATCTCTCTTTTGATTTTGCACTGGAATTCTCCAAATGCCAAGGTAGAGAGAGCCTTGTTCTAGGTAATAGAATTAACTTAGTAGTGCTAAGTAAATTAGTCATTAGCACTTATCTGTTGTTGCTACGAACTGATCTGATCTGACACCACAGCCAGCATAGGCTTGCTCTTTCTTTGCATAGGATTTTTACTCTTCCTGCAGTGTCGTGCAGAGTGTGCTGCTGACCTGCAGTGTTTGTCTGCTGACTCTCCCAACACAGGCACTGCACATCCTGCATGTCCCAAACCCACATGCAAACACAAAAATTGTTCCTTCACTACAGAGGATCCTCAGATAATTGATCTTAGTAGGCTGCAGCCAGGCTTTTGTTACTACTTTCCTACAGAGCAAGTATAACTCAGCTTAGAAGATCAACACTAAGGCGTTTTGTTTCTATCAGCTGCATTTTGGATGGCTAGATCTCCTTTCCTTGGTGCTTTGTTGATAGTGATATGGAAGTTCAATAATAAGATTTCTCAGCTTTTCTCTTTAGCTGAGAACTCAGCTGAAGACTAAAACTGGAGAGTGAAAACAGAGAATGAAACTATTGCAAAAGAGATGATCTATATGTGAAAAGGGGAAAAAAAAGGGGAAAAAATGGCACAAACTCCTTTAACTTGTTCTGTTTCTTTTGAAACCAATTCCACACATTCACCTTTCATTGGGTGCCTACCAGAAGAATGGGATCGGCTAAAAGTTTCAATTTTCAGGAAACGAAAGCCAACTAGGCAGGCTTATTAACTGGTTGGATGATCTTTTCTGTCAAACCAGAAATGTCTATGTTACCTTTCATTTTTTAAGGTTAAGAACTTTTTCTAACAAATAAATAAATAAAACCGATTTAACCTTATTTTTCTAACACTTTCAGCAAAAGCATTTCACAAGAAATGAGAGCGCTTTGTGACAGCTAAATGAAAGGAAAGGACAATCCCAGAGCAGGGCAGCTGCTTGAACATGGCAGATGCATTTGCATTCAGGGTCTATTCATAGGTCATTGAGGAAGTTGATTCAGCTCAAGTCTACATAGGCATGTACATAAGCATCTCAAAAACACCAACTAGAGATTGCCATTCTTTCGTATATAGAAATGGTGTGAGGATTACTGTACTTCTGTTTCTGACAAAAATATTTTGAAGACAGGATTGAAAGGTATTTTAGGACACTGCACCAGGCTGGGTGATGAAATTGTGTTATATGCATACAGGAAATTTTTTGTTGCATCTTTCTGTAGCTAGGACAGCAGTTATCTGCAGCACATGATGCTGCCAGTGTAGCAGCATAGACCAGTCTAGGTTAATGCTCTCCACAATGTAATGAGAACAACAACCTCTCAATTTCTTTTAACATTTGAACTTTCATTATCACTCACCTGCAGGGAAACAGTACACAGTAAACAATTACCTAGCAGGTTAAAAAGGTGAGGCTCAAACATGACTCAGAGTAGGTCGTTGCGAGCTGTTCTCCCACCTGTCCTCTGCAGCTAGTTTGAATACTGCACATATTTGCATTTAAAAGGTTTGTCCACATGCTACTCTTCTGTCCAAGAAATGCCTATGATTTCTTGCACAATATAGAAAAAATTGACCAAACACAAGAGTGAAATCCTAACAAAAGCCAACTTTATGAACTCTCAATGCATGTAGCTTGGTCAGAAGATTTTGAAAAATATTTTTTTCATGGAGACATTTGTGTTTCATTGGTGCTTACATGATTCATGAAGACATACTGCAGAGTCATAAAAGGCCAAGCTGGAAAAGATCTAAGATGATGCCAGTTCATCCTTCACCCAAAAGAAAGTTCATCTGCACTTCCCTAAGATGTTGGTCTAACTTGTTCTTACAAATGCCTGCTGTTTGGATTCCTATCCACACCATCACAAATCTCTTGCATACATGTAACTCAAATTTCATTCATTATAATTCTGGCTTGTTATTGCTCTTTTTGTCTCACTAGTAATGGGGAAAGATTCATCTTTTTTTGTCTCACAACTTTTTACATGTTTGAAGACTGTTACAATCCTTCTGTAAAATTACCCTGGTTTTCCAAACTTTCTTCATAAAATATCTTTATTAGCTCTCCAGTCCTTCTTGCTGCACTACCGGGTAACTGGTTTTGTTTGGGTTTTTATTTTTTTTAATTTTAAAGGAAGTACAGTGTCCAAAGCTGAACATGTTGCTGCATCTAAAGCTAGTCCCACTTCTGCTGAGTAGGCTGGAAGGGCAGTGTTGTTATCTCACAGCTGTCACACCTATTTATATGTTCTCATCTATTTTTTTCACAGCAGCATGGCACTGCCAACTCGTTTATAACCGGTGAGCCACTGCAACACTGCATTCCTTCTTTTTACAAAACAACCATCCAATAAGTCATTACCACCTCATATTTGTGCAATTTGCATATTTGTGCAACATATTGAGCCATTGCTCTTGCTTTTGTTTGTCTGGAATGGCCTTTTACTTATTTACTTATCACTTCTCTAGCGTATCATCGTGATCCTGAATTTTCACCCTTTCCTTCAAAGGGCTGGCTGGCATGACCTACAAACTCAGCAAACTGACTCTGTTTCTTCATAAGCAAAGTCATTAATGAAAATACTGAATAGTACTTGGCCCATGAAAGATCACAGGGGAGTCACATTTAATTCAACTTAGTTTGACAGTGAATCACTAACAGCCACTCCTGGAGTACAATTTTGCAATGAGTTTGAGCACAGTTTAGAGTAATTTCATTAGGATCCTGTTTTCATGCTTTGTTTATGAAAGTATCTATGAAGCAGTCAAAAGCCTAAACATGTAAACCTTACATGTTCTCTTTCCTGTTTATAAAGAAATGTCAGCCTATCACACTGACACAGCATAACAGTGGTTGGGATTGTCCTTGGAAATCCATTGTGGCTTTACACGTGTTTTGCAAATAGAGTATGGGTAGCAATTTTGGGGAAGCTGCAGTTACACTTTCTGACCTACATTTGACTTGGTCCTCTTCTCCTCACCATCCCCTTTTACAGTACAGTTTCTGCTTTTACATTTTCAGTTTACCATAGCTCTGATTTTCTTCTTTGAACACACTGTTAACTCAAAGATCACCTCAAACACCTTCCCTAAACCACTTGAACAGATTTTGGAAAGACCTGCTGATGTGAAACATTCAGTTCATATTCTTTAGTCATTCCAGTCTGAGGTGTCATTTCTTTTTTTCTGATCTTGATTTTTGTGGGCATGCTGATCAGGAGTCCAACCAAATTTCCAGTGGGAAAGTTTCAAAAGGCTCTCACTAGTCAGATGGGTACAGAGAAAAAAGAAAAAATAAAAGAAATCTATTCCAAACTAAAAAAAAATAGCTTTATATATATATTGCAGTATATTTTGTTTAAACTTTTACAATATTTTAAAAAACAATATGTTAAAATTTTAGCAGTCATAAGTCATGGTTGCTTTTACTTAACTGCAACATGCTTTCTGGATAAAAATTAGGCATAAAACCAACCCAATGCAAAAAACATTGTGATTAATTTAAGAACCTAGTATTCCTTTCCTGTTTTTTCCCCTGAGTCATGCATCAAGAAAAACCTTACTAGCAGAAATTTTCCACTTTCATACCATGCTCAGTTATATAGTTTCTACATGGTGAAATAAAACTTACAGGCCCAAAGTAGAGTTAAAAATTTATGAGAAAAAAACTCCAGAGACCATTACCCGACCTGTCTCATCTGTGGGTTATACTAGGTCCCTGTGGCAAACTATTGCTTTCCCCACAATTAGATCAGAAAATAAAGCTGTATAATAAAGCAAAAGGCATTGCAGAAATGGTCTTTTCAAACATATCATGCTCCAGAAATAATTCAGCAAGAATAGGTGTTGCAGCTGCATCTCCCACACAGACATCTGTCATAAGCCAACTTTGTGCTTCAGCTGCAATCACCTGAAGCACTGAGAAAGATTTGTGGCTGGATACAACATGGCACAGTGATGAGCTGCAGAGTCTCTGTCTGGAATGGTTGGCACCATCCACTACAAGATCCCTCCAAATGACTGAAACCAAAACAGTTCTTTTCATATTCCTGTGCACACAACAAAGTCCTTTAATAAGTAAGCACATAGCACGTCACAGAGGTATGAACACATCACTCTGTTTATCAAAAGCAGAATTTAGGAGAAACACTTTTACAATTACACTAAAGGAAAGAAGAATGTAGCCTCCAACTTCATTATCTCAAAACAATAGCCAGAGGAAAAAAAAATAAATCAGACTTTTCCAGTGAGAAAATGAGAGGACACATCCTGAAATGCTTGGCAATTTTGAATTCCCACTATATAGGACAATTTCTCTGGGAACACACAGATATATGAACACATGTGACAGACAGGTCATGGGTACATTTCCACATGATCCAGATCATAGCTAGGATTTATGCTTTATTGCATTTGGTAGATAAAAACCAACATAACTCCAAAACATCTCAAGATAGTAAAACCTGAGCTCTCCATGCTATCCCTTTCCACTGCAGTGCATTACCTGCCTTTTCACCAGGACATAGCAGGAAAAGGAGGATGGGCACTGTTACTGCAGTATCTTGGCCTCCCCAGCTGTAAAGGGATCCACCTTCTGCTACCCAAACATTTGGACCATAGACCTCTTAGTACCTCAGTCAGGATATAAAAGGACTTGTAGCTGTCTTGCTTCAAATAAACCCATAAACTTACTCAGAGTCATATTTTCTTTCCTAATTTTCCTGGAAGGAAGCAGCAGCATCTATTCCTCACAGGGCAATTCCCCATCTGCCCATGTTCACCACCTGAGGCAGAGAAGCTTTGCTGTCTCCACATCACCTCTGTGCCCATAGCAGATGTCTGGCCTGGACATCACACCCAAAACCAAATGTGTAGTTGTTGCTCAGCATTAGGTAGGAGATGCATTTTTCTGCTTCACTCCTTTGGGCAGATGTGTAAGCCCTGGGAAGAATCTAGCCAAGAGAAATTAATTTGTTGCAACCAAGCCTTTGCAGGGGTGTGATGATCCACTCCACTTGTGGTTTCTTAGGATTTTTTTCAACCAAGCATTTTCAGTGGGCAGAGGAAAGAGGATGTGGGAACTGGCAGAGGAACTGAACTGTGTGGGTTGATTACAGAGTATTTTTTTAAAAAACCCCATATTTCCTAGCATATCACATGAACACAAATAATGCAATCCCAAAAGTTTGAAACTGAAAAAATACGTAACAGCTCACAGCTATCCTATCCTGCTGGCACCAGTCTGTTATCTGCAGTTTATTTTCCATCTTGGTTTTTCATTGATAGGTGATTGCTCACTGCCTCTGAAAATCAGGCCCTACTGGTGCTCAGTGACAGGGCCTCAACCACTTCTCTTAGGAGAGATGAGGTAATTATTCTCAGATATTAACCGGCAAATACAGCATCCAGAGTTCAAAAGGACTTGATGCATCACACTGCAATTTCATTCATAACAGTTATAATAGTTTTTAATTCTGATTGTGCACTGCAGCATAGTGAGCATGGAACAGCTCTGCAGACCAAGCAGCTCCAGTTACTCAACCTGCCCTTCAGAAGGACAAGTCAAGAAGCTATTCCCAAAACTCATCTTTGCAGTTTCTCTTTTTAAAGTTACATTCCACTACTTATATCTCTTTATCTTGGTGATACAAATAAAAAACACCAACATTGTCCCAAACCCATTTATCAGTAGTTTTGATTCCTATTCTTCCCTCACTCCTCAGGCACAGATGTCAGAATTTCAGAGATCCTTGTGACTCATGTGACCTGCTCACCATCCTGTGAGGACACTCACTAGTAGGAGGTATCTTTCTCAAACAAATACCCTGTGTTACTGACTCCCCAGAAAACGTGGCTGTGTTGCTCAGCAGAGGAAGTTTGCAATACCCCTGGATTGCCACATTTAGTGTGAAAAGAGTTTCGTGCCCCAGTCTCACTGGTCCCTGGATATTTGTGCTTTGATAAGCACACAAAACACTCTTAAGGCCAGAGAAACAGCATCATAAAAGTAAAACACAAAATTATCTCATTACCATACAAAATTAAAAGAAAGGCGTTGCTAATTTAGATATTTACACACTTCCTAGGTTCTCACACGCATGCACATGAAGTCTCTCCATGAAGCAGGCGATCACTTGAGGTTTCACAAATTGGCTTACACTGAAAGAGTTGCTAAAGGGGTAGGAAGTCATCTCCCACTCCTGTTCCTCTGACTGCAGGTTTCCAATTGCTCTCTTGAGTTGGGACTAATGATCCTGTGGCCTCAGCATATGGAGATCTAACAAAAAGACTTACCTTGTTCATTTCAGAATAACTTCTGGATCTGGCAGTGCTGGTACAAACACTAGGCAACAAACAGGCACAGAGAAACAAGACAAGGGAGCCAGAGCTGCCCTTTCAGCAGGATTTCAAGTCAGCTTGAACAGGCTATGACTATTATCTGCAATCAAGCTCAAGGTGTTTCACATGGGGGACGATCTGGGACATATGTTTGTGATAAGGCTCAATTTCCAGCCTTGCTTTCCTCCAAGCTGAGGAAAGGCTTGCTGGTGTATGCCCTTTGCGGCGTGGGGGATCTGCTTAAAGCTTCTGTGGTCACAGGTCTCCAGTAACTCTTAACCTTGATATCCAAACAAAATACCAGTTTTTAATAGCTCTCCCACAGTGTTGCTGGCTTTTACAGTGTGACTTCTTTTTCTGAAACATAAAGAGTCCTTAAAAATGCTGATGACCCTTGGGCGTAGCTGCATGGAGTTATTATCTTGTGAAACCATTTATTTAAGGTGACAGCAAAGCTTATTAGCTGGCTTTGTTCTTAACCTAAGTATAAACAAATGGGTTATCCATGCATAGTGAATTAAATTCTTTCTACACACCAGAAAAAAAAAAGTTTTAACACCACCACATAATTTTTCATTGTATGTGTATTTAAAAATTACATCAGATGAAAAGTCTGGGGAAGTAGGAGGGCAAAGTGCATGTGTGTGTCAGAGTGGCAGCAAAGTAAAAAATTGGATTAGCTTTATCATCTAACGCTAAACTTTCTTGAAAGTAAATATAACTTTTATTAACCCTTCACCTCCAAACCTACTGGAAAAAATACAAAGTGTCCATAAGACAAATATGACTGCATGGCAGCTGCTGGGTTTGCCATGTGTCCCCATGCAGAGTGCCCTTCTCCATGAAATGCCTCCTGGCATGCCGGTGTTTTCAGTCTGAACATGCTGAAATGTTTCACTCATGAACTATAAAATACTGAAAAATATTGGTTTGGCATGAATAACTGGTGATTCATCAGCATTTGTAATTGTTTGGGGGTATGGAGGTAGTCTTGGATTATTTGTATTCTGATTTCACATGAGAACATTGATATGAAACAGCAATAATTGAATCTGATAAGCTCTGGGGAGCCTTTCCCCAGGAGAGGAGGTACGATTTAGAGAGAGATACAGGAGTACAGAGGGAATTCTAGAAGGATGCACGGGGAGTTGCAGGTTGCCTCACATCACAACTCATAGATTTTATATACTCCTAAAATGAGTGATCATCATCTCAGGCAAAGCTAATTACCTGAGACATTATGATTCTATCTGCTGTGAGCAGGATGAAATTCAAGGTGATGTGTTCTCTTTTTTTTTTTTTTTTTAATTAATTGTATGTCTATTTAAGCTTTCTTTGAAAATACATGGATCTTAGACAGCATAAGATTCCAGTCTATGAGTATTTGGTGATGAATGTTGTTTCTCCTTCTGTCAGTGTTTGGGCACAGGCTTCACAGGATGACTGTGTTGAGAAGTACCACAGGCTACAGGAGGCTGGGCAAGATCAGACCTGTGGTGTGAGCCTCCATCCTCTCTGAAATCCAGTGACTCCCTAAGACAGCCCCTGGTTACAGATTTGGGTTGCACTTTTGAATCTCCCCACTTTGGCAAATTAACCACCCATAAAGACATGAACTAGAGCCAGAGGGTTTGGTCTTAGAACTCAACAACTCAGAAGACAAACACTTTATATCCCCTTCCAGGGAAAGAGCAGTTTTGATGGGTACAGTCAGTGATGTTACAACCACACCGCTTGAGAAAGGGATGTGAGAAAAAAATGGAGACAGAAGTGGACAAATAGAGAGCAAAGCTAGCAAGACTTGAAGAAGGGAGAGTCCCCTTCTCCCAGACCATTTCTCCAGCTGGCACCTGTGTCTTAGCATCCTCATGTCAGCAACACCTCCAGGAACTTCAGCAGTGCCAGTAACCCTCTGACCTTTCTGCAGCACTCACAAAAGCATTTGCAATGCATTCTTAAAAGTCTCCAGCCCCTCTTTGCTTTGGCACATCTGAGAAATGCAGATGAAGGTGTACAGTGGCTCTAGACCTCAGTACAGGGAGAGCCCTGCAGTCTCCAGAGGCTCTGCATGGACTCAAACACAGCACTTCTCCTGAGCCCTGCAGTCTCCAGAGGCTCTGCATGGACTCAAACACAGCACTTCTCCTCACCTCTGGCTGCTATGAGGCCATCCTGTGCCGTTCCCTAGTGAGCTGTGAAGTACAATAATCCCCTTGCCACACAATGCTGAAGGCTTCATTATTGTCCAAAGCTTTCAAAACACAGGCAGGAGCTTTAGGAAACAGGTTTTAAGGTGTTGAATTCAGCCTCTCAACATACTCAGGTATAAGAAGGGGGCTTTCACAATCTTCATGCTCTGAAGGTCTCTTCACCACTCCTACAGAGGGACCGGGAGGCTCCCTCTCTGCAAAATTCACAAGATGTGTCACTGATAGTGGCCAACTTCACATCTTGTTCCCAGGGACAGTATAAATGCTAAATAAGGGACCAAGAATTTAGAAAGAACAAGCTACAGTTTGCCTATTTGCTTTGAAATACCTGCTACAATACAGATCATCCATCTCCTTCTTCATTCCCCATGTTGAGACTGAATCTTATTGTTGAATTTCAAGCCAAGATGAAAGCAAAGAGGATATCATATCCTACTGAATACAGAGGGGAGAAATTCTTCAGCAGAAATAATGCTTCAGTCATTTTTCATAATTAAATTTGTTTTAGGTACACAAGATGATGCAGTACACAGAGGAATATTGCTATAATTTCTTGTTCTTCTAAAAGTTATAATTAAACTTGTAAACACTAATTTGTGTTTAATTTTTGCGACCAACTTGTGATGGAAAGACTATAAATAGACTGACTTAGATGTTATTAAATTTTTTTGCACATACAGCCTTTGTATTTCCACACAGAATTTTTGGTGCATTAAGACCTGGTCATTGACCCAGTCACTTCTTCCTGCTTTATTTGTTTCTTTCCCTATCATTTTCTTTAACACCGAAGTGACTGAAGGAGCTAAATATCTGGGGAAAGGGTGGTTGTTGGAGAAAATTCTTGGCTTGCTCAAAGTTTAGGACTTAGACTGCATTGTGCAAATCTTCATCAGCAAGGGAGCAAATACTGAAAATCCAGAGAGATAACCTTTCTTTCAAATTATTGTAACTAGCCCATTTTTTGGAAGCTATTATTATTGGTAACTCTTAATCATCTTTTTTTTTGCTAGTATCAGATTTCGCTTACCTGAAGCAATTCTCACTTGTCCTTGATGCAGACATACACCCAAATTTATATCACGTTAAGATGTAGGTAGACTCTGTTTACAGCACTCCTCTTAGTTATTCTCAATTTACATAGGATTTGTAAACTGAATTTTGCTTTGAGTTTTTATTTCACATGGCCTTAGACTGCAGCTGAAAGCAGCAGCTTTCTTCGATTTTAAGTGACAACCAAAGAAGAGTTTTGGTTTGTTTTAATTTTTTTTTAAATGGGGGTGTTGGGGGAGTTTATTAGGTGTGTAATAAACTTTTGTCTCAAAATTTGGCCTCAAATATTTGTTTGTCTCAAATATTGGCCTCAGCTTGCTAGAAATAAAAGCTCCAATCACTTACTGGAAAACCAGCTGTGCTCATTTAAATCTCAGTCTGAACTTGCCTGAAATCTAGTTCCAATTCCTTTTGAAGCCTAATTTGGGACTCCCAAGTTCTTAAACTATGACCACTCTTGGGACACTGATTTTGCATGCTAAACATGGGGTTTGTACTTGGGTTCAAAATTCAAACCCATTCTCCTATTTATGTGGACATAATATTGGAGCCCCTTTGAAATTCCAGGTTCAAATATAGGTTGGTTCAATATAGACTGAACACTTCCAGAGGCACCATCCTCAAACACCCATATGCATCATTTCAATGGCAGGGGAACCACTCACTTAAAATTCTGCACGGTTGCAGATTAGAGCATGATGATGAGGCTCGTCCTATTGCAGTGAAGCTCCTGACTGAGATTCCAGCCCAACTCCAGATGTGATGGCACAGCAGCAGGCTCAGCTCTGTGTGTCAGACTGGCTGCTCTGCACCACCTTGTGCTGCCAGCCCGGGACACCCAGCAGGGCACCACAGGGGCTGCAGGGTGGCCGCACAGGGCACCCTCGCACCCAGCTGGCACAGCCACAGCCCCCAGACTGCAAATGCCACAGGAGGAGTCTGCCCTGACTTGCTTTTAGCTGTAGGCATTTTCACTCTTTTTACCTCAAACTGCAGAGTAAATCAGGAGAGATGTCCCCTTTTCATAGCCACCATTTAGATGGAAAATAGCACAAAGGACAGGATTTTTTCGTTTCAGCTGCTTTGACTCAGTAAAGGAAATGCTCGGTTTGAGTAATGGCATCCTTAATCAGCCTAGCCCTTGCGCACACTTCAAAATACCTTGAAGTTAAATCAGTGCTGAAGTAAGGCCTTTGTTAAGTTTAGCAGCCAAACAAGAAAGGCAATCTAGCTGTGTTGACATAATCCATTATTTCAGTGAGGCCTGTGAGACATAAAACAGGTTTGGAAACTGGGTATCTTCACAATAGATCAGGTCTTCAACATATCAGTAAATTTAAGCTATTCGATTTTGTTGTAGTTACGGCAGTCCTTTCATAAATATTAAAATATTATTCAGTACTGAAAGAATTCACATTAGTCACTTCCAATCACAAGAAATAAAAAAGGGAAGATAAAAATTAATCAAATATATTCTTTCATTAGTGTTTTATTTGAATTTATATCATATTCACAAAAATAGAAACAGTCTTTAGAACCATTTTGTGAATACATTGTCTCCAAGCTGAGATTTACAATGGCAATAGTGAAATATCTAACTTGGATTTGTTTCCATACGTAGACATTGAAGACGGTGCTGTGAGAAGCAAGCAGGAATTATGCAATGTGCTGCAGAAAGAAACATGAAAATGTAACTAAACATTTTAATGTCTATGTAGTTCAACAGCCTACATACATTTTCTCAGGATGTTTTTAGAGCAAGTTGCTCTAATTTTGTGCAGAAAATATTGAGAGTGCTCATGCCAACCCTTTGACGTTGTGATTTGCATCTGACTGTATAAATACAATATACTTTCCTATCTAGAGCTTTATACATACGAAAAAATATAGTACAATAAAAATCTATACACATGGTGCTACCAGTTCAGCAGCTGCTAACTTAAAGGATACATCTAAAAATATGATTGCTCAGCTTCTGAAACACAAAATAAAAGAGCAATCAGAAATGCTTTTTGTTTAAATAGCAATTTACATAAAAATTCATCTCTTCATTTTCTCCGTTTGCTTAGGTCTGGTAAAAAGACTCTCTTTGGTTGGTTGCATCTGTCCTTGGCAAGAACTGTAATTTTAAACAGTCCTTTGTGTTTGTCTTAGGCAAAGGTTTGTAAAACAGAGTAAATGTTGGCTGGCTTCTGTTCCAGCTTTGCTATTGTAATGCTGAATGACAAGTACCTACAACACTGCAAAGTTCTGCAGGGTGGAAACAGAGACTTGCATGATTTCCATGTGCTGAAAGATGTGACAGTGGAAGACCATTTATACTGCACCCCAACGTAAACACTCTCTCAATATATACAGAATGCTTGTAAGTACAGTTTTGTCTTTCAAAACCTTTCAAAAGCAGGTTTAGCTGCTGCTCAGCAACCAAGTGGTGGCACGTATACATCGCAGGTTCATTTTATCTCCCAAGAAATTTTGTGAGAGATCAAGTAGAAAGCAAATCCAAGAAGTATTACTATCCATTGCTATAAGATAAACATTAACCTAAGACAAGGTACAACTGCATTGCAGATTTGTGATGGTACCACTGATCTCAGATTTTCACCCAGGGTGTGGAGGTGGTGTGAAGAGCATAGAGCAAAGGGCTACAAACAACCATCAGGTAAGGGGAAGAAATGGTCTTAGGAGCAAAGTGAAAGTGCTCTTCTTATCTGGTGGCCTGATCCTTGTTATATGAACTACAAAGTGATGGTAAAGGAAGTGAAATGTAGCAAATCAAGCTAAAAATTAAATTATTGAGTTTGCAAAAGCAAGCAAGGCTAGCACAGACAGTAAAAAAAAAAACAAAGAGAGATTGACAGAGAAAAAAATGCTTTGAAGTACACAAGCTTATTATTTGATTTGTAAATAAGATGAAGCTCTCTCCACCCAGGTTATGAAAAGTAAAAATTGTCATGTATGGGTAATTGATGGTGACAGCTCTCGCATACACAGTGTAGGTGGTGGTGCTATTGTTTAACGTGCCCTACATGTGTAGATAACAAGTTAGGCTCTCATGTTTGCCTACAAATTATTGCTAAGCACTTTTTATACCCTTCATATTGATACTTCTGTTGTCTCTTGGTTTCATCTCTATTTCCTTTTAAGACAAACAAAAATAGAATATCCTGCAACCTCCAGCTGTATCTTGCTAATATGGATTCAAACCCAGGGGATGCCTCAGGAAATAGATATTGGATGGATTTAATATGCTTGATTTTCTTTTTTTTTTTTTCCTTTTCTTTTTTTTTAAATTTGGACTTCTCAGTCCCTGTTATTGTTTTCCAAATTCCAATCCCTGAAAAAGTAATTTGAAATTGATCTTGGTTTCACCTCTGTTAACATCACCAAGACAATCCTGTTTCTCGACTCCCACATCTCACGTACTCAGTGACCTGGTGAAGTGCTGCCTTCTCTAGATTTTATTTCCCTACATTCTGCATATGCTCAGTGCTGGCAGAAAGCATTTGTGAGTTGGAGAAAGGAAAAGCTGCTGATGAACACTCAGTGTCTGCATAGTGCTGCTAGAGGTGAACCCAAAATACTGACCCAGATCTGAATGTCCCTAAAATTTCAGTGTCTTTATGTTAATAGGGTTTTTCCTCCAAGAATCCCAAGCACAAATGACAAATATAAGTGCAGTACAGAGTTAGACTTGAGGAAAGCAGAGGGAACTAATATTTTACACACAGTTTAGCTTTGCATTTCTCAAAGGTTTTTTGAAAGTATCTGTCCAAGTGAGACTTGACCTTCCAGGAGGACCACAGCTGGGGAGACTGCTTCCTCATGCCAAGGGATTAATAAAGGTTCTGCTTGCCCACCTCCTCACTGCTCTATATGGCACACATTTGAAAGCTTTAATTAGAAGTGCAAGAGGGTGAGAGGATTACTAACATTCCTACTGGGAAACCAGTGCCTTTTAATAAGTTTTCCCACTCAGAAAACAATCTTCCTTCAACAGCTGTTGGTCCCCAAGATCAACACTCTTCCAGCAGTTCAGGAGGTTAGGGAGGACACTGAGTATCATGTAAGGTCTGGTCTTAAATGTCTGCCCACAAAAAAAGGTCTCAGTGGTGGAGGTAGTATGGGCTCTCCAAATACATGCTGACAGCCAGCTTGCAGAGCCACTGTTCTTGTGGCTGGGATAAGCCAGCTGAAGAGGAACCCACTGTCTAATTCAAGAAAAGCCGCTGAAAGCCAGCAAAGTATTAAAACACTCAGAAATCAGAGGCGGGAAGGAACAAGTGGTATTGGCCAAGGAAAGCTATAAACCATCTGACTATGGAAGAAGGCTACTTGGCTCAGAGATGCTTTACTGTTTCCTCCACTTATTGTTGCCTTCCAAAGTGGATTATCATACTCCCTAAATGCCCTAATATTTAGCTCCTTCCCTTTCTTTACATGACTCATAAATCACATTATGCCTGTATGATTAAAAAAAAAAAGAGGAAAACTTCACAAGAAGGGAAAAATAATCATAATTCTATAATGTTAACTTATATCACAGAAAACTGTGTACATTTTTTCCCCATACAGGACATACTTCAAATAAAATAATTTTAACACCAATAATGATAATGTTCTTTCTTCCCGACAGAAGTAGAATTGTTTTCTCACCCCAGTTTGATACATAAATATAAGAAAATAGTCTTTGAATATTTACATCCATGTGTTTTAAATGTTTTTTCTTGATGTATTTAATTTTCATTTTCTCTCCAACCACGGGCATTCTTTCCAAATTTATATACTAATCTCCGACCATCCACACGCTCAAGGATTTCTCTTTTGTAATAGTATCTGTTAAAATAAAAACAGAAAAAAGATATAAGAGTAAATTCACCTATGGTCCTAAAAGGCCACTGCCAACTAGACAATCCCTTAGACTAGCTTAAAAAGTCTTGATTTTCTATTGAGATATATATATATATATAATATCTAAGATCATTATAACTGAATGACAGAGAAGGAAAAATTGATGTTTTCTTTTTCCTTTATATTAATTAGCTTCTGAGTTTGAATTTCACCATGTTTCAGGTCAAAGCATATTGCTGTATTTATCACACACTCTTAGGAGATTTCACAGGGTTTTTTTCCAGATAAGCCAGGATCTGAAAATCAGACTGGGAAAGAACCTCATCACCCTTTTAAAAATATATTTTGAAGTTTCAGAGATTATGGAAAAATTCTCAAAATGTTGAATTAAAGAGGAAAGAAAATCCTAACACCGATTTTAAGACAATGGATGGTGGGTTATACCTAGTTTCTGAATGTTGCTGGAAATAACAAGCTCTCCAGACATTACTGGGCCATTTAAACATTCTCAGGTTTCTGCAACCATATTCCCTTCCTATGGATGGAGCCAAACAGAATTTACACATCTATTAGCAATTATTTGTGTTTTATATATCATATATTTTACAGAAACAGGAGAAGAAAAGAACATCATGCTACAATCTGAAAACTGGTGTAAGAGACTGTCAAAGAAAGCAACTTCTGCTGTTGAGAAATCATTTTTAAAAGTCAGACAAATCCTCCATCCAGTTGGTCTGTGCCACAGTCTTCCTCAGCAACATCCAGCTCACCTCATAGCCCGGCTGAGTTTCTCGTAAGTCATGCTGCTGTTGTTTTTCTTCTTTCCCCACAGCTGAGCCACAGCTTCAGATTTTAAAAATCTGAAGACACCTTCTGACCGGTCTTCCCACTTGATTAATCCTGGGTTTTTCTCAGGATTGAGAAGAATATCTCGGATAAATTCCCAAAGATGAGTTCCTCGAGGGTCTGAAAAAGGAAAGAGGGCAGGAAGGAGTGTCTCAAGAGCTCTCTGGGCTATGCTTGCAATTTTTATGTCATCTACAGAGGGTGAACACTCAGGCCATAGTTTCTGGAGCACACGACCCCCACCTCAGAGATATGCAGGTGAAAAACACTGGCAGCCTTTCGACTGCAGGTAAACGTTGGCCTCAGGCAGGTAGGTAGGAGCCCCAGCAACCAGGGGAAGCAGAGTCCAAACCTCCCACTGCTTCCTTCTGCCTTTGGCACTGTTTCTGCCCTAAAGAGAACATGCTTAAGCCTTCCCCTCATCTCATTTGCCCATTTCTCCTGATCTCTGTCTACAGCACAGCACGTAACCTGATATTATTGTGCGGCACATGAAACAGCTGAGATTACTGTGAAGGAGGCACTGAACCTCCTTGATTTAACAGACAGAAGGCACAGGAGGTGAACTGCCATTCTGCATGAATAAGTAAGTAAGAAGGTGTAGAGTGGATAGAAAGACAGTGACAAAACTGGCCAGCCAAAACCATGTGTAAAAAGGAAACCAAAAAGTTTGACCATGGTGTAGAAAAGACGAAAACAGATCTCCAAGTTCAACAGGTAGACCTCTCAGTTTAATCACAAATACATCTCACAGTTACTATAAAGATAGCACCAGAAAGTCCAGGTCAAAAAAAAAAAAAAATTAAATAAATCCATCAAGTCAGATGAAGTAGTTTACAAATGAAGAATAACAAACACAGTGACAAGGTGAGCCAGTAAGACAGCAGTCCTTTGGTCTGACTTCAAAAGCATGCAATTAGACCAAATTAAGAAGGAAACAAGCTAGTCAAAGATGTGAAGGTAACTTGAAAATGGTATGCAGTGCAGTATAAGTAGAATTAGATTTAAGTCAACGAATCCATTATTTTTCTTTATTATTATAATTGTTTCCTGGACCCATTAAAATGTGGTAGACTATCTGGACATCAGTAACTTATGGTCATGATATGGAGCAGTACTGAAGGAACTGGAAATGAAGAGGATCAGCCCAGACTGCCAATGTCACCTGTTTTATATGCCCAGGCTGTGACTGATGAGATGTTAGAATCACAGAATATCTCAAGTTGAAAAGGACTTATAAAAATCACCAAGTCTTACTCCCTGCTTCTTGCAGGACATCCCAGAACTAAGCCATATGACTAAGAGCATTGTTGAGAGGCTCCTTGAACTCTGTCAGGCTTGGTGCTGTGATCGCTTTCCTGGGGAGCCTGTTCCAGTGCTTGACCACCTTCTGGGTGAAGAACCTTCTCTGTTGTGCAGTCTAAACTTTCCCTGGAACACCTTCACTCCATTTCCTCATGTCCTATTTCTGGTCACTAGACAGAGGAGATCAGCACCTCCCCCTCACTGCCGTTCCTGAGGAAGCTGGAGACTGGGATGTGTCAACCTTCAGCCTTCTCTTCTTCAAGCTGAACAGGCTGACAGACCTCAGTTCTTCACAGGACTTTCTTCACACCAGTCTGGTCTGATCCTCTCATGAACAACCTTATTATACACACACACAAAAAAAAAAAACCCACCACCCAGATATCTATGTACAGATATGAAGTTCAGGAGTTCTGTTGGGGCAAAGCGACAGAACAAGAGTAAGAAGAGTCAGGAAGAGACATAATCTGGAGGTCATATTGAAAAAGGATGAACGCAAATACCACAAAATGCAGTGAAAGACCAATACTAAGCTTTCCTATAGCTTCCTCCCCATAATCAGGGAAATAAATAGGATGGAAAAGACATACATAGGATATTTTCAGCATCAAAAAATCTCGGTAAAGTATGTAAATGGAACTATGTACAGAAATCACAATTATGGTATCTTGTCTTCAGAGTCAGGTTGTATAAAAACTTGCAGAAAATGCAGGTGAGGGGAGCAGAGAGACTGTCATATCAGGGGATAAGAAGGTGGCAAGACTGAGGCACAGGTGCTTGCTTGTGATGTCGTGCGTGAGAAGTTCTGCAAGGAGATGCTGAGCAGGGTCTGTGGTGTGTGCTGCACCTGGCAGGCACAGGCACCAGCATGACTGTGCCCACGCACAGGCCCTTCTGATTAAATCCTGGGTCTTCCTCATCATTCCTTTCCTCCACTCCACCAGCCTAGCTCAATACAGGGCAGAGGAAGCTGGTCTCTGGTTGCTTCCCCATAGGCCCTCACTGATAAAAACAATTTGAAAAGTTTAACAATATTGAGTCCAAAAATGACGCAAACAAGCAGTACTAGATAGTCAGATCCTTTCCGAATTCATTCACAATAATGATTTAACGAGTTTTGCATTCAAAATGCTTCCTCTTCCCTCCCAAATAGGATCTGATTTTCATTTGTTTCTTTTTCCTTCAATCAACTAACCAACCCTTATAAGCATGGATGTTGACTTACTGTGCTTCTTGGTGTGGGACTTTGGGGTATGATCTTGCGATTTTTTTGCATCTGAAGAGTCTGCAGAGAAGGAAAATTAAGCCTATTTGTAAATTTGATTAAAGGCTTTCCATTGACTAGCAGGTTGAAAGAAATAAAACCACAAAAAAGAACAAATATCTCTTCTAAAGATAATCACTTTTCGGAAGGTAATCTAAGTGAGGAGGGAGAGTTTTGTTTTCTGTACTATATGTTAATCAGCACACTTCTCAAAGAGACCACTGATGAATAAAGAATGAATGCAGAGGTAAACATTTGACTTTTGAAAGCTAAATTTGATTAACAAATACCTCACCTCATATTGTGTGTGAGAGAGAGAAAAATAGGATGATCACATCTGTAAAAGGAATCCTGAATTGTCCCATTATCTTAGTCTTTGCTGAAGCACGTATCTTTGGGGGCTTATTTGTTTCTGAAGAGATGATCTAATGGGAAATGTATGTGCTGGTACCAATGCACAGAACACCTACCTGACTAAAACATAATGAACTGGCAAAGTGCTGTTGTTTAGGGGGGCAGGGTGGGGGAAAGGGGCTGCGCTGGTAGGAGTTTTTGGCAGCAGGACAAGCATATATTTCTCTGTGGCTCAGAGCCATAGGAACAAGCCATTTCTCATCAATGGTACTTTATCACCTGCAGCCAGCCAGAGGAGAAATAGGATTTCTGGCACAAGCATTTCTTCAGAAATGAAAAAAAAGAAGTTCCGCCTGTTCATGAATGTAACCTACCTCGCAGTCTGCACGTTCAACCCTCCCGCCCCCAAACCACCGCAGCCTGGCTCTGCTCTTGTACTTAATGAATAGCTTTCATCTGATTGCTCTAAGTCTCACAAAATCTGTGGGATAGACCTGAGAGGGAGCCCCTTCTGTGTTTGCTTTTCAGCATACCTTGTCCCTGAATCCCATAAAGCAAAGCTTAAGGTCCCACGCATGTTTTCCCAGCTTCTATGAATGCACAATTATCATACTTTTCATGGAAACCAGGCATTTGCATGGGAAAATGACTCACAGGAAATATTTATTTGCATAGAAACTTGTCAGATTTGCACAAGCTACTGCAGTAACTGCATGTGAAAAGGTAGATGCAAAGTTATTCACACACTTGCTTTATTCATACATAACTGGAAACATAAACTGAACAAGACCGTGGGGATAGGCCTAACCTCTGCTATTCTAAGTCTGATAAATTACTGTCCTTGACCCCCAAGCAGCAAACGTGCTCTGAGTCATTTTGCCTTCCCACTCTCAAAGAGCAGGAACTAGCCTGAACCTCACTCAGCTTGGAGGGGGGTGTGGTTTGGGGGAAGTAAAATGAGGCTTATTTCACTGCCTTTCCTCAGATTATTATTCCCCATATGTTATTAAAAGCCTGTGGGAACTCCAGGTAACGACTGCAGGACCCAGTTCTTTATTTGCCCTGATATAAATCCTTCTCATTTTAAAATCCCACAATTCGCTTGCAAATGTTTGTTATGCTCCACTTAGCTGGAAATTTATTCTTGGAAGTTCAGCTACCTTCTGCCTAGCCAGTGATTTATTCTGGATTTCAGCTGTGTAAATAGCCTCCTGCTCTGCCACAGCTCCTACGTGGAGACTGGTTTCAAACATGCCATGTTAGGAGGCTGGGGCCTGACAGATGAAAAGAGTTATGATGCAGTTTCAACAAAGCCGTCTTGCAAAACTTTTGACAAAAGGTTACACATTATTTGCATATGATTCAGGAATGAGCCATTTTTTTACGGGATATACAAATTTAGTTTTTACAGGAGGCTGTGCCCTTGGCGTGCCACCCTAGCTCTAGGCTTAAGCAGTCAGCAGATAAACACACCGTGCCAGGATCTGGACAGGTCCCCAGCCCTGTCAGAGAGCCCTGGAATCCTGGTAGCCATCTTGTGAGAGTGGGTGGAGGTGGTGGAGAAAGACAGGGTGTTTGGCTGGGGTTTTTTAAGGTTTGATGGTTTTCTTATTCTGGTCAAGTTTTCTCCCTCTGTACTTTTTTTTTTTTTTGGGGGAGGGGGGGAGGGTAGGTTTTTTGTTTGGTTTGGTTTTTGTTTTTTTGGGTTTTGGGGGGTTTTTGTTTGTTTTTTGTTGTTTTAGGCTTTTATTGTTGTTAATTCTGTTAATTTGTTACTTTTTTTTGTTAATTTAATTAATGTAGCTGAGTTCATTGCTTTAAACAGTATGTCACTTGGCCAATCCAGCTCAGGAGGCTGGAGGAGCAGGGGACGGCAGGCAGAGGGGCTGGGGCCATGGGCACATACAGAAGCACAGGGCTGTTCCCAGAGCAAGGCTGGACTACAGCAACACATTCTCCTTTCTCCTCCCAGGACTTCCAGTGCCTTCTCCCTCAGATCTCTGCTTGACGGCCTCCTAAGAAGAACCTGCCTTCCCTCCCCGCTTTCTCGCTCCCCTGGCACCTCTGCTTTATTCTTTCCCCACTGCCTCGCTCTCCCGCCTCCGTGCTGGTGCCAGGACAGGGCCCACAGGGCCTCCACCAGTGTGATCAGACTGCCCTTTGGCCAGGCACAGCTTTGCTGTGTCTCCTGCCCTTCAGCAGGCAGCTTTGAGCTCTTCCTCACGGAAGGCAGGGGGCACAGTGGGCACCCCGTGTCAGCTCAGAGAGGCTGCAGCAGAAGCCCTTGTGCCGGTGCGTTTGGGCACAGGGCTTGGTGCCTGCCCTGCAGCTGCCCCAGGCCAAGCCCAGCCCGGCCCAAAGCCAGCAGCCTGTCAGCATGAATCATGGGCTCACCGGGGAGCACAGCCGCTTTGGGGAGGAATGGGGCACTTGTTTGCCCCGTGTGCTGCACCTCAGGAAAGCGTGGTGTAGCTGGAATGGCTTGTCTCTCTGACACTAATGTTTACCCCTTTGACTCAGTCACTTTAAAAGATATGTGGAGATTACAGATTATTTGATCATCTTCCTCTTGACAGAGAGAAGACAGAAGCATTTCTTTAAAGAAAGCTATTGTAATAATGACAGCTAATAAATCTGTCAGAATCATCATTGCTTGGTTTAAAATTACTGGAGGCTCAGATGCAATCCTACGACAGAAGACCACAGAGACTATTACATGTCAGTAGCTCTGGGACAAGTGACAAACAATTAAAAATATAATTACAAGTTTCTTACCAGAAGATTGGTGACTAGGTGTCATCATGGAAATCTGAGCACGACAGAATGTTTTACTGTCCAATAAGTCTGGGAATTAAAAAGAAGACGTTTAAACTAATAGCCTCAGACAACAATAAAGCCATCTCAGAATGCATGAAGTATTGTGATGTTAGTTACCTACTGTGCTACCATAGCCACTGTCATAAAGATAATTCTCTTCTTTCCAGGACACCATTAATGATGGATCTGAAGGTAAAGGACCAAAAAGAAAATTAGATCACCAAAAGAACGTTTTTCAGCACAGAGGTAAATATTGAGCACTGAAAGAATTTAAAATGTGAAAAAAAAAAGAAGAAAAGCTGTCAAGAGAGCCAAGAAGTGAAGGGGCTATGTACAAAATTATTTCCTTTCACTCAAATTATGCATGGAGTTTTGCATATTCAGGCAAATGTATTTACACAAAGCACTGACTTTTAGAAATAATGTATTATGCTCTTCCTTTTCCTGACTAGTATATCATTTATGCCTGGCCTTGGAGGAGGTTTCCTATGCCAGATCAACTCTAATTCTACCCAATCCAGTCCTGAATTCTCAGCCCCTGATGATTATGACAGTGCATTGGAGCCACAGAGATGAAAGTGTTTTCAAATATCTAGTAAAAAAGAAGGATGCTTATGATGAGTGTTTATTTCTATAATGGTAGAACTCGAAAGTCCTCTCTGAAACACAGCTTATTGTTTAAGCACATAGTGAGAAACATCAAAGCCTAATCCTAGATGAAGGGCCATTTTATTCCAGGCACACTATGTCCCCATCCTTAACCTAAAAACCACCTTCATGATTAAAGAGGAATAATTTTTAGTGAACTTCTGGTCATATGGATCAATATAAGCAGAACAGAAATATTGTCTTTATGACCTGTACACTGGTCTGGAAATTACCTCCTTCACAGTGCATGTTTAAGGTCAGAAGCTTTAAAAATCTCTTTTTCTTTTGAAAGCAGGTCAGAAGGGATGAGATAGAAGGTTCAAATCTAGGTTAAACCTAATTTTTTTCATGTTCATATAAATGAAATCAAAAACCCCAAAATGAGTTACAGCTAAATAATCATGTTTGGCCAAGTTACCACTTATGACATAGGAATTTAGCAGGCATGCTAACTAATAGCTGCATGTTTGGGCACCCAGAGCTTGCGCTCCTACAATAGCACACACCCTTTGCTTGCTTGGACACCTGATCTGCCTAATGTTGCCTCTGAAAACAGGCCTTACACAGCCAGAACACGGGGAAAGTGTTCACCTTTGTTCATTTTGCCCTTTTTCAGTACCCATGTCTTTGCAGCTGTGATGATTTACTGGAGTGAGCCGGGCTTCCCCTCAAAACCACCAGCCCTGTCCCTGCTGCCTCACAAGAAGTAACTTTCCCAGCAGCTCTAATCCACAATTCCTGCTCCCCCACATGCAGAAACTTAACCCACTCCAACTGGCCGTGGTTGGCACCACCAGAGGCCCACCAGGCCATTCCTGATTCAGCTCATCCAGGAGAACCACCGGTCAGTTAGTCCTTTCCAAGATATGCAGCTGAGGTACTTTGCCTCATGTCTGGTAGGAGGAGGAAATAATATCACACCAGGATCTCATAAATCAGGACTTAAAGGATTACTGGAGTTACCTCTATGGAAAGCAGCAAGGCTGCCTCATGCACATCTCCCATAGCAGGAGTGGATTGCAGATTGCAATCCTTGCCTGCTGCAAGGAGAATGTGAGCAATATTCCTGGCTGGAGAGGCTGGGCTCCAACAGGTTAAGTGGATAAACAGGCTGACAGTATTTGTTGGAGACACCACATGCAACAGATCAGTATTTTTTCTGCCAGCAGATATCAAAACATGGCTCATGGGCACACCTACATGCAAAGAGGCTGGGACTAGTGGGATAGAGAGTGTGGATATGGACAGGCGTGATCTGGCAAAGGAACAAGGAAAATAATTGTGCCTGAAGAGGACGGTTGAATCAAGCTCAAGTTCTTTTCTCAGTTGAACAAAGCCCTGGGAGGAAAGAGATCTAGCTATAAACACACTCAGAAAGAACTGCAACAGCAAAAATGCAGATTTGATCAAACCAAACTACTGCCTGAATTTCAGTTTCATTGAAACCTGTGAAGAAAATGTAACATATAAAATGTAACATTTTGTTTTCTCTCCAAGCTGGTTTTTGGAAATCTCCTCGTGTTTTAAACATTACAGCACTTCACAACAAAATAATTGTTCTTCCTTTCTTTCTTCCTTTTTTTTTTTAATGGAGCATATTGTTAAAATAGTTGTTTTGAAATCTTTTGAATGAAGTGTAGAATGAAGTTCTCTACAAAGCTGCTTCCATGGAGCACCTAAAACTATTCCAACTTTGAACATCAGTGTAGACTGCTGATACTGCAGAGGTCTCCCAGGAAAAGTGGCCACATGCATTTGGTATTACCTGCAGAAGTAGGCATGGACTGACATCTGTATTGCTTCTTTAATTCTGCATGATACACTTTCTGTTTTATTTAACACCACTTTGATTTGTCTCCCTTGGAAGAGGGATCCCCTCTTTTCAAAGGACAATTTACCCAACTGCTACTCACCTGTTTGCTCTGTCTTCACAATGACATTATGAGATTGGTACATGTCACTTCCACACTGACCTGCAAGAAAGCAAATTGGCAGATGGGAAGTATGAGAATGAGCACAGAGAAATCAAATGTATTAGCTCCAAGCAGCAACTTCTACACTTGAGCCAGAGGGCTGATTTTGGAGTAGAAGACATTCCCTCTCTTCTTCATCCTTCAGATTTCTGCCTTAAGTCATATCCAAGAAATTTAGCAATACCATAAATGTGCTATAAGCAGAATAGCAAACATAGCAAGTATAATCTGCCAGGCAGGCTTCTGGGGAACGTAAATGACTTCTGAAGATCCAGAACTCAGACTAATGTACACATGTCTCTCTCTAGTATTTATTTACCATTCCATTTTAGGTGCTGGAGGTTGCTGTAAAGCAGTTGTCCTGCTGTCCCAGCTGCCTGAGTGAATTCCTGCAGGCTCATACTACACAGATGTTCCCCATTGATATCAAACTCCTGGAAAGGTATGCAGTTGGCATCCAGTTGGTTGGTATCAAGGAGGTGCTGCAGCCACTCCCAGACTTGAAACTTAGTCCAGTACTGTGGGTGTATTTCGTGCCACTGGGTTCCATAGAAGCTACTGGATACTGGAAAAGAAAAAAAATATTTGCTGTCTCTGATAGCATAATAGTCATCAACAATAAGATCTACAGCCAAATTGCATGTCTTGGAAGTCTGCAGATCTAGATGCTTTTCTCAGGCCTCAACATTGGCTCAGTAGCTATTGCTGGAGAAGATATTGTGGGGGTTTTGGCCTCAGTTTTCCAACTAAAAATTGGACATTATTTCATTACACACTTCTTGGCTGATTGATTCGCAGGAATTAACTTATTAATGTTGCTAAATACACCAAAGTTCTCTGAGGGAAGAGACTTTACAGAAATACTGCTGAAAAGGGATGTGTGGAAAAATTACTTTATTGCATCAGAAAATTATGGAAAAGCCTTGCAAAACTCTCATAAGGAGACATGATTCTTATTCTTATTCTTTGAATAAGAACTTAGTAGGGGCTAAATATTAATTATGGGGTTGGGAAAAAGAAAGTTAAAAGCACTCTCATAATGTTCCGCAGTAAAAGCCTATCAGTGTGGGCCATGGTTCCACGACAGAGTTGGCATTCTGATGGTGCAGATTATTGCTGTAGTCATGTAAGGTGGTTTCTGAATGTAGTTATAAAACTCATTTTTAGCTATGGAAGCTGCCTAATTTTCTTGTTAGAATGTCTGAGTCTTTTCTTGGCAATCTCCTTAACTCCTCTCAGTTGTATGTCATTGCACGACAGTAATTTGCATGTGCAAATGGAAGAAATTCTACATGGGACAGGATCATTATGTAAGATAAGAGCAAAGGCAGGATTGCTTTGGTCTGTCCTCACAGAGTTCAGTGCAATTTATTCCCTGGGAAAGGAGGAAAATGGACCATGCCAGACAGAGGTGACAGTGAGATAAAATGTTCACAAGTGCAAGAAGGGTTTAAGGCTGAGGGCATGAGACATTACAGAGGGAGGAGAGACTGCCATGGCCTAGCTCTGCAGGGACCTTGCTCCAGGATATGGCACCAGTCTGTTCCCAGTCTCCTCTAGAAGAAAATTAACCACACAGTGAGAAACACTGACAGCAGTGGATATTGCCAGAGGACCACAAGCACCAGAACTGGCACATTTTAGGAAATCACCTTAACTCAGGTGCACTAAACCTGAGGCTTCTTCAGCTGAGGTACAGGACAGTTTCCAGGTAACAAAGAAACAATACCCACAGTTATTTAGCTTTCTTTATCAATATTAGCCAACAAGGCTTGTGTAAGTAACTTAGGGAGTTTGCAGGACTGTTCCTCATCCTACTGTTGAAGGATGTGGGGAATGAGTGTGGAAATTATTTAAAATGTGGTATGTCAGAGAAAAAAGGTATGCTGGAGCTGTCATATATCCCCTGAAAAGGAGATTAATTTGTATTCTTATCACTTCAGAAGAGTAAAGTGATTTCAAAGGCCATGAGAATCCTAATGTTAGCAAAGATACTTTCGTGAGAGGAGAAAGTAGCTTAGGTAAAAGTAAGTTTAGCGGTGAGTTACTGGGCAGGCTGGTCTGAGCTTTGAGATTCCTGTACCTCTAAAGCATAAGTGAATCCTGAGGAGTTTCGCCCTGCAACTTGGATATAGACCCCCACCATTTGCCTCCACAAAATCCTATGGAAGAGTGAAACTCAGACATTACTTTTTTCGTGTATGACACTGTTATAGAAAAACAAGCACATTTATTAAGCACATGTTGATGTATTCCTGTGTATTTAGAAATTACACAGCAAAAAGAATAAGCATTTCTTTACGTGGGAACTTTAATTGTAAGGTTTGTTGTAGTATTATTTGGATCAAAAGGACAAGAGTAGCATATGATTGTCCACGTAGATTTTAAGTTTTACCTGTCCATTGAATAATGAAGAGAATTCTAAAAGTATGTCAAGCACCTATAGAGCTACAGGTTTATATATATTTTTATACTGAGAGAATATATACGAATACATTTTTATATACCCAGATATATAATCAGAAAACAGTAAGGAGAAATAAAGAGAAAAAATCACAAGCCACAAGCTACCTAGTGCTCTAATGCCAGTCTAATTATAAAGCTATCTAGAAATTTGAATCGAAAAAGCAAATACAGCAAAGGAGTAAAAATATTATTCCCCTGGAAAGCCAAAGGGGTGATTAGCATTAAACAGTAATGTTGGTTCAGAGGAAGCACAAGGGGTAAAGGTACGAGAGAAAGAATTCTGGACTAAGAGAGAACTTCTGGCATTTTCAACAAAGTTAAATTTTAAGAAAGAGAGCCAGTAAGGAAATGAACAATAAACTGGTCCCTATTGTAAGTTCAGCTTTTTACAAATTAAGTAACAAATGAAAATTTTTCTTACCAGAAGTGAAACTCCGGTAAATTAGTACTACTGAAAAATAATACTTGTACATGCTTAAAGGTGTAGCAGCCCCTTTGCCCTGGCTTTATTCCCAAAAATACTGCTCAGAGCAGTTCAATTCCTCCTACCATTGCATGTGGAATATCCGTCTGTCCAGGAAGGCTGCTGGTGGAGTAGATTGCTGCTGGAATTGATACTCATCCTGCCAGCTCCTTCCAAAATCATGATCTGTAAGTGAATCAAACAGCTTGCTTAGTGAGCGGTGTCTAGTCCAAGAGGTAAATGGCAAAAAAAAAAAAAATCCACTGAAGGTGAAGCAAGGAGGCCAATTCCATTTGTAGAAGACACAACTGAAATCAAGAACATGTTGACACAACCCCTTTTCCACTGCCACAAAATCTCCTTATGATAAACATTACCATGATTAATTTGCATACGCAAGAAGCAAGTTTCTACAGCTGCCCATCCATAAATGAATAATCTGTAATCAGAAAAGAAGCCGAAAGAAAAGACAAGGCTCCTGACAGAGCAATACATGAAAACTGCCAAGATTTGAGAAATGAAATACTAAATAGTTTTACTTTTTTTTTTCTGCTTTAAAGAGAAATGTGATTTAAACAAGTTCTTCTCTTTTTTTCTTTTTTTCTTTTTTTTTTTTTTCTTTTAGGAGAGAGAAAGAACTTTCCAATAATTGCAAATGAAACTATACGGTAGACTACAAGCCATGCTCAGAAAATCCTTCACACAGAAGGATACCCAAAGTGCTACAGGGAGGTAGCCTTACAGGGAATATCTTGTCAGCTGACCCAGTTTCTTATCTGATCTGTGTCAGCAGTGTCTATAACACTTCTTGGTAACAAATATCACAGATCATACATTTCAACCAACCAAAAAAATCAGATGGCCAAAGATCTTGTAAATGAGACAGCCATTCTTGTGGCTGTCTGTACAGAATCAATATAGTGGAGTGACAGCACCCCCAAGACCGCATTCCCTCTTTTAAGCAAAATTTCCTTTCCATGTATCTTAGCATTAGCACCATGAGTAAAATTGTCCTGTACTTTTTTTTACTTTAAAAACTAAAAACCTACTTGTATGACATTCTAGTAAAATGTTACATTTATCCCATGTTTAACCATTCCAATTAAAGTATACAAAATTCCCCAGTGATGGGTACTCTTGACGTTTTATATTATCTTTCAGTGGTGTGAAGTTGTAAAGCTTAAAAATATATATAATAACCAAAGATATTTGTGAGGACATCGGGAAAGTAGCTTGTTAAACATTACAAAGGCTTTGGATTGTAATTCTTATATACACAGGGTTAAAAAAAAAGAAAACCAAACCCCTGTTCAAAAATATTGAAAGCCACAAAGTCTGTAAAAACAAAACATTAGACATCAGGATGGCATGTGCATGCAACTAGACTTCACCCTAGAATTAAAAAGGTTATGAAATACAAAATAGACTTGTGAAGGGTAAAGTCACTGGTCTTGGCTGTTTATCCACTGAGGCCACTGAAAAACATCCACTGAGAGCACATCCGTACCCCCTACAAGCTGATGCCCAGCAACCTTTTTGATAAAAGACAAGGAGTCAATAGAAACACTTACAGCCTTGGTTTTAAAGGAGCAGTCTGAAAATTACCTGGATTGGTATTTTCCTCTGTCATTTAAAATAAACCATGTAACTTAAAACTTACAAGTACCTATTTCTTCCCCCTCCTCCCTGCATCCCCCTACCCCCGATATGTATTAGAGAGGGAAAGGGAGAGAGGTTACTGACAATTGCCTAAAAAACCAAAGCCTTAGAAAGTTTATCACAGAGAATGGTGCTTTACAGTGTAAAGTAGTTTAGGGCTTTTTTTTTTGGTAGATAAACAGAATGGCAAAATCAAACCATGGATGATTTGTCAGTCTCTTTCCACTTTTAATTCTAGCCAATCTGTGATTCAGTGACCACTAGCAAGGAGGATTTAATTTCTCATAGTAGATGGGTTATAAAACATTAACAATTGAGAGAGATTCTTCTTGTCCCATTCTGGCAAAATGAAAGATGATTATCACATCAATCAGTACATTTATACAAGTTAGAAGACTTTTTTCAGCCCTGTGTAAAGGCCATGTGACTTAGTATTGTGAGTGAGAAAGTGTGAGGAAGAATTTGAATTCAGTCTCATGATTATAAACATGTTCAGCCTATAATGCATATAAATTATATACTTGACGTGCAAGAACTTTTAAGCAATAACGTATGCTTGACAGTCAATACATACACTTCGGAGGCTATAAAGGTTGATGATGTATCAAGTTATTTCCTTAAATTTGGTTTAAATCATTAAAGACAATTAGGTATGAATGAATGAAATATTAATGAAAAATACCTTATTACAGTATCAAATAGAGGTGAGGTAAAATGCCATCTATTCTAGGAAAACAATAAAAATTGAGGATTAGGAAAACACACTTAGAAACTTAGTTTGTTGAATTAATTTCTTTTTAAAAAATTATAATATGCAATTCATAACTTAAATTCATTGAACTGAATTCACAATTTCAGAAGCTATCTATCTCAGAATTGAAAGTACTGTGTTATGTGGTTTTGTATTCCGCAACTTCTGTAGTTTCTGGAATTCTACACAGAATTCTTAACTTGTGCAAAAGGCTTACAAGTACATCTGGGAAAGCGTACATATGAACTGAAATTATTTCTGTGTAATTTAGTCCTGAAAATTCAGTTAATTTTTTCTTCTTCATAACTAATCGGGTGAATTTCCAAACCAAAAGATCCTATGACGCTTTTATTCAGCAACTGAAGCTATGGATAACTAAATAAACCAAATCATGTGTCTTGCACAGTTTTTCCACCCTAGCAGTAACTGAAACCAATGCACATTAGAGATCTGAAAAGAAGAACTTTGACAGCCTCTTCCTGAGATATGGATTTTAGTCATTTTCCTTTAAAATGTCCTCTCCCTGTCGCAGCCTAGCAGACAATTGCTCTTTGCCGTATCCCTGAACATTAATATTATTCTCAAATAATGTCCATGGAACTTGCTTTACAATTTAATTAATCAATCATTCCAGTTTGGGAAGCTAAATAAATTATCTCAACCTCAATACTCAATTAATTTCTAGTATCACCTGTAGGAACAATTGTGCCTAAGAAGGAGAATTTACAATATGACATTAATCACAGAAGAAGGACTGGATTTAGCTTTAACCTAAACTTTGCCAAAGTTCTGTGTATTACTCAAGGAACAGGTTTTTTGGTGTCTTGAAAATTTTCAGGTCACCTCCTTTATCTTAATGCAAGGGTGTTCCTTCTTTGGAAATCATTCTAGCACTTTGTTCAGGAGGATTATAAAGTCCTACTAACAGCTTCCACACCTTTGCTTGGAAGCATACAGCATTATGCTCAACAATATTTTTTGTATGAAAACTAAACTGGGATTTTCTTCATGTCATCCTATATATGCCTTTCTTTGCTAAAAATTCATGGAAGATTTATGCTTATAGCAGTGGCTCATCCCACACTTGAAAAGAGTTTGAGTTAGGATATTGGAACCAGTGTGTTCCTCATTAGTCCAGGGCCAAATGCTCAAATCTCCCCGGCATACAGACAAACCCGGTTAAAGGGTGTGAAACCTCAAGGGGAAGGACACATAAAATGTTCAGTTTTCTTTTAATTATATTCCATGTATCAAAGTGAGTTGTGGAACTAATGAAGCCTTGTTTCCTATGAATGTGTATCTTGTGGTTGGATTCTCTAGTGTCTAGTAAGATGTGAGTGCTGATTGAAGTTTTTCCCACGGTTGGGGCATTCATAATATCTCATTGTCTCAAAGCAGTGAGCTCAAGCGTCACTCTTTCTTTCAGATCAAGTATTAATGGATTTTCCTTCTGTGCTTGGCAGCCAGTTTTCATTAATCTTGTAAAAACTTCATATCTCTGGGACTTCTACCCCCATATCAAATTTAATTAAAATTGGTGATGAAACTCAAAGACTGTTACAGGCCATATGTAAAAGCCAAAACACAGAATTACCAGGAAAGCCTCATTTCCTCTGGAAATTGTATTAAAAGGGTCTCTTGCTGAGCTTATATTTTGGAAAATAAAATAAAAAACCCCTTGAGATCTTTCCCTCTACTATGACATGGTACATTTTAAATGAAAGCATGGATGAAATATCATTTGAATATATAATCACATGTATTTTTATAGACATACACACACAAATGTCTATGTCTGCATGGCAGGTGTCTGTACACATAATGCCATTCTGTTCCCCTGAAGAGGTGCTGTCTCTGGAGTTATAACACTACGCAAATAACACTTTACTCAGCCAGCGCAGTTAGATATAGTTGTGCACTGGTGTGCAGCAAAATTCCTTCTAGAGTCCTATTAGAAGGGATTAATGCATTTAAAAACAAAATCTTTCACCAACATTCATTATATCAGGTGGTATTTTAAGACTAAACCCTGAAGGTCTCTCTTAGTAAAAGCTCTCACTGGAGTCTGAAGGAGCTTTGGCTGAGCCACAACCCAGCAAGTTGGCAGTAGAAGCAGGTCATTTGCTCTGCTCTTCTTCTCTTCCATGACCACCTGAGCACTCTGAGTAAACAGCAGGTAATGGAAAGAACAAGGAGCCATGGCCTGCCTGTGGAGCAAATCCAGCATTACAGAAAAACATATTTACAAATCCTTGAACCTTGAACACTGTATAGTGCACTCTATGCGAATTATTTTATTGCACTACAGGTGTGCTCTGAAAATAAATTACTCTGATCCCCATTTCCACATTCAACACAATGAATCTTAACAACCATGGAAAGAGTTTCTCCTTTCTTTGAACCAGAATCTTTTGAGAACAGCTTATATTAAATGACATGAAAATTCCAAACACAGGAAAGGCGAATAAGCAGTACAGAGAAAGTGATTGAATCCTGAAGTAGTTCAGTAGTACAGAGTGATTGTTCTGATATCAATTTGTATAGCTGCTCATGGGGACAACTCTGAAATGAACTAAGGGGGTGTGGAAGGGGAGCCCATAAGAGAAAGGGGTCCACAGGGGACGGGGCCCCCAGCCATCCTGCTGGCAAAGCACTCTGCTCAAAACACAACACTCTGCTCAAAACCATCCCGCCATCCATCCCACTGGTAAAGCACTCTGCTCAAAACACAACAACAACGTCTAGGGCAAAACAGACTGAAACTACTAAGCCATGACTCCACCTGTAAGCTATGCAAAGTCTAAGAGGGACTTCTAGCTGAGACAAGCTCAGTGCAGCTCCTCCTGGCGTGTCCAAAAGGGTGGATCTCTTTTGGCATATTTACCTATGGGATTCTTCCCCATTTTTCCCCTTTTACCATTATGGCTGAACTTCAAATGTAGATTTCACCTGGGTCTATTTTCTTTGAAGTGTGTTATGTACACAGTGAAGACACAATCCCTGCTTTTCAGGGCTTGGAGTTTATGGAACAAGTATCTACAGAGTATGTTAAATATTTTAGATCATTGCTGCATCTTGGATTACAGTCAAAGACTTACACAGTGATCTAAAATAAATAATACCATGTGTTAATTGCAACTGAAGAGTAACAAAGTCTGTATTTTTAATCCTTTTCTTGAAAAATCAAAAGACTACTAAATGGGCAAAGTTTTCAAGACATCGCAAAGGACATGCAGGACATAGCACTTGTCCACATAGTGGACTTGTTTTACACATACGGCTGCTTTGGAAACCTAAATGCCTTGTACTTGTAATGTATATGATCAATTAGCTGCTTTGCATTCCAACCAGCTATTTTACACCTCCAGTGGTGGTAAGGGCAGGCACAAACTGAATATATGAATGTTGAAAGCCTGTTTGCATGTTACTGTGAGCTTTGGGTCTTCTGTTATGGTTTTTTTTTATTCCCTTTCATTTAATGTGCATTACTACCAGGGCTCCAGGGTCCTAGTCTGAGCCAGTGTGTCTATATATACAGCCATGGCTGACCCAAAGATTGCCCCGTGATCTTTATCTGTCTAATTTGCAAAGGTCTCAGGTTCATGCCTGGTGTCTGTGCCAGACTCCTACATAAGGTATCATCCTTGCTCACTTTCAGATGTGACCTTTTCTGCAGTGTGTTAGCTTCTCTTCTGGCCACGTAGATTCAATTGTAGCTAGCACACTACAGGTTTCTTGTTTCCTTGTGTGTAGCTAGCACACACACTTCCTTGTTTCCTTACCTATACTGCCTACAGAGCAGAGAGAAGCCTCAAAAGAAACAATTCATCTGCAGGCTGATTATGCACAGGCATCTGTTTCACAGCAAAAAGTTCAACTTTGGACCGCTCTGCTGTGGCCTGCAAGGTACCATTCAGGTGACAGTCTATGCAGCTTCACCTGTTTGATGATAACCTGAAGACTCACCACTAAGAGAACTGAAAAAGTCTTAGAAAGATTTGAAGAAAGTTCATATGAAGAAACACTCTGATCACACCCAGTATTTGTTGTAAAACATACTGAGCATTTAATGCATTTCATTTTTAGTCCATCTCATGTGCCCTTTGGGCCACAGTAACAAAATCTGGTTACTGAATCACATTATGACTATAAAGTTCAAGGAATCATTTTTATAAAAACTTTACTAAATAATCTCCAAAATTTTTAGTATTCAGGATTCTGCTTTGGGTTATTTGGGCAAATCTTATTTCCTACTACAACTCTTTGAAGTGCACGATTCTTTGCTTACGTATTTTTGGAGTATAGAGCTGTGGTTCATATGCATAAACCCACCTTTACATGTGCAAAACTGGTGAGCTCTCAGTAAGCTTTCAGAGACTATATTGAGACCTTGATCATTTACTGTTGTGGGCTTTTGGAAAGGAAGACTTTGGTTTATTCTTTTGTTTTCTTTGAACCTTGTACATTAAATGTATACATGAAGGTAAACTGAAAGACCAGAAAAAGGAAGATGAATGGGAAAGGAATGTTTAACATATACCTACATTACAGATAGGATCGCGATAAACAAAATCAAATAAAGCTTGATTGGAATATTTTATTACTAAAGATCTTATTTTCATGATGCACTACAAGGCAACTTTTGTAAGAGATATGTGGTGGTTGTTTAAACATGTTCATATGGATGCTTCAAAATCTTGCATATATATTTTAACTGAAGAGAACCTTGGGTAGAAAAGTTAGGATCTAGATCTGTATCTGGGCTATCCCTCTGCTCCAGGGTTTGGGTTTGGTTCTTATCTCTCTTTTAACGATGTAATTTAAAGACAAAACCATAGTTCAGTTTCCTTTTTGAGAGAGAACAAAGTTCACTTTATGAATGCAAGGAAAAAAATTACTTGATGATATGCAAAGTTTCATAGGTTGTTTTTTCTCTGACCCCTTTTTTTCCCCAATAATCTTCATATGAACTGACTTCAATTTTCAAGGTACTCATTAGTAAAATGAAAATAAAAGGAAGAATTTTATAAGAGGAGATATTTGTTTGTTTGTTTTTCTAAATCAGAAGCAAACAGAAGGCATATTGTGAACAGAGAATCCTCAAGGCATAGATGTGTCTGACAGTGTTAACTACCAAGGGCTTGTACTTCAAATTTTCCCAATTGTCATGTTACTTTAGCAGAGAAAACAGTGAAATGCAACCTGCCACTTAACAAGGATCTGGTGTTTCAGATCCATACTTTCCTGTCACATCACAGGCTAGATGTGCACCTTCTTGCCATGCCACTAGTTTTTTAATATGAAAAGAATAGTATCATCATTTATTTTACTGTCAAAAACTTCATCCTCCTTTTTGCCAAAGTTCTGTGCGCAGATCCATATTATAATATTAGAAGTAGCTATCATAGAGCTGATACAAAAGTGAGTCAGGAAAAAATTTATTTCTTGTGATAGATATTTGGATTATATTTGCAGTAATGTATTCTTAGAATGTTTGGAACAAGTAGCTAGATTCACTAAAAACTGGCCAAAAATAACTGGCCAAAATAAGCTATTTTCCTTTTTATTTTTCAGAGTTGGCTTTGACTGGTACATAGCAATGCTTTCATTACTGTCTGTCTGCACCACCTCAGCAAGTTCATGATAATTTGGGTCAACCATTTTTTCCTGAATATTTAGAAGTCATTTGCCATAGATTCATCAGGCTAGCCTCAGGGATACAGAGTCTTGGAAACACAATAATGGGAAAAACTGCCTTTGCTCTTTATTCTTCTTTCAGCACTTAATACCACACCTCATGGAACAACTCCATACCTCCTTTCATGTCCTTCCTATCTCTCTGGTACATCCTTCCTCTAACCAGGAGCCAGCTCATCTCCCTAATCTCCTTTTGCTAAACACCTTTCTTTTGCTTACAATACACTAAATATACAAATGGCCAAAAAGCACTCTAGATGGCCCTGTAACTTGACAAGCCACACGTCTATAATTACGCATGAACCTCATCAGCTAACAAAATATTACCATCATGTTCTAACACCTTCTCCTTCTCCCTTGGCTCTGGTTCCCCAACCACTTCCCTCTACCTTCCACGACAGCTTCTCTTTGCATTGCTTTAAAGACTAACAGCGTATTGAGGGAAATGTTTTCCATACTGCTAATATAGCCTGTGTGACTGTTCAGTTGTTAGTGAATAATGACAATAATAACAGTAATAATTGTGTTTGTATTCATGTTTGGCACTCATTAGATGCTGACTCGGTGCTGACATAACAGCCACTCAGATACATGCTGCAGCAGCAGCCAGTATTTCATGTGGAAGTTCACTTTAACCACTATCACCACCAACACCTCTCTTTTGTTATGGGACTTTTGTCTGGTTTTCAACAGTAACAACCACTAATTTGCCTACTTTAAAAAAAAAAAAAAGCACAATTGTGTTTTTTCTCTTTTCCATTTTGTAAACTCTTTTTCATATGTTTTGTTTTAATAAAGGGCCTCTACCTGGAAACTGCAAAGTTCCTCTTTAGGGCTGGTTTCTGAGAGAGAAGCAAACAGAATAAGGAACTTGGGATGGAGGCCCGAAGCAGCAAGATGCCTTGGGGAATGTGCAAATTTTCCCATTGGACTACTACTTTTTATATCAATTGATTCATTCAATCAACAAACTGATTGTACTTCTTCATTAAATATGTGAGGGCTGCAGCACAAATTAACAGAGAAGCTGGAAATTAAGCACAAAGAATTTTATGCTAAACTATGCAGCTTTCTGGGGATCCAGCCCAGTTGATAGAAGTATTTATACCATGTTACAACCCACCGCCTGACTAAGCACAGCATGATCACACTCTTTTGCTGATGGGATAGGAAGAGCATATTTCAAAGAGAAGATGTAGCAGAGCTAATGTAGGGTTCATGGTGGGAAGAGTCATTCTGCAGAGCTGCCATAGAAGGTTTTTAACTCCTCTACCACATACCCTCGCATCAAGCTGGGACTTGCTGATCCCACCTGTGGGATAGCTCCATCCAGGATGCTTGTTTGCCCTGCATTCCTCCCCAGACTACCAAGTATCCCAAGGTGAATCTCTGTCTGCAAAGGAAATTGTCCCCACGTGGGTGGCTATCACTGAAACATCCCAGTGGGACCCATCGACACCATTTCAGAAAGCTGCTTTCTGACCATTACTTTTGCTACGACGTAGTCTTTCACATTTGTGTTTTCAGTAAACATTTACTTGGAGCCCAGCTGTATCCATGCAGTTTCTTCATATTGTATTTGTTGAGAAAAGAGTAAGAGATTGCAAGACCACTTCCCTGGTGTCCCACTCCAGTGGCTGCACAAGGGCTGTCTGCTGCACTGCTGGTGGAGCAGCAGGCTCACTTCCCCCTTGCTCCCAGCACTGTGAGCCTCCCAGAGCCACATGTCACTGGGACAGTACTTTACATATGTGCCACCACCTGTTTATGCTCACTGCCTTTATTAAAGCAAACAGAAAATAGGGAAATGAGGTTTCCTTGCTCTGTAGCCACTTTCTACAGGTAAGTCAAGAAGCTGTGGGAAACGATGTCTCTCTCCCCACCTCTGTAAAAGCCAAGAACACCTTCCCACTTTCCTTGTCTACCTCCTGCCTGTGGTTAGAAGAGCAACGCTTCCGTGGCGTCGCTCCTTCTCACCTGGCACAGCAAGAGCTGCCCATCCTGTTTCCATTGATTTCTCCAGTGGTTGCGTTAAACAATACAATGGAGTATTTATGTGTCAGAGTTAGGAGCAGGTTATTAAGTAAAACCCACCGTAAATAGAGCCGTTAATTCAGTTGCTGGCATGGCTCTCTGTTATCTCCTCAATACCTCCCAGAGGGTATTAGTCTTACCCTTTCGTTTGAGTTGGCAGCAGAGTTATTTTTTTGCACCTGCTGCTCTACTCCGATAACAACACAGGTCAGCTTTGATTTGCTGGAATATAAACAAAAAAAGCAAAGCCAGGCATCTGCCTCAACAGCCGGGGCTGGTTTGACGGTAGAGCTTTTCCCACTGGGTTTTGTACAAATGTGCTCTTTCAATTCTTACGTGAACTCTCTCCTGTTTCACATCCTTTGCTACAGAATAACCTGGTGTCAGAAAAGAGCTCAATACTATTCTTTTCTATCAATGGAACCAGTCAAAGCAACACTCAGTTCTAGGACTAAAGTCAGAAGTATCATGCAAAATGCAGTATCAAAGAAAAAGCAGCTAAGTGGTTCAAAAATTACTAGGAAAAAACATCAAATTAAGTGTAAACAGTAAAGTGACTTTCTTGAGAGATAAAACCTGAAAGACTGGGAGGGTTTGCTTTCCCATATGAACCCACACACTCTCCATCTCTTAATTTACTATTTCACAGGAAAAAGAAAACCAAAATTGAGTCCATGAGAAGTAGGTACTCAGCTGGGAACTGAGCTACTTCTAAGTTCTTCTGAAAATTAAGCCTACAGGGCTCATCTACTGTAATAGCATCTATGGTGATGGAAGAACTGAAACACTGACAACCACGGAGCAGAAAAGGAAGAGTCCGCACACACAGCAAAGGCAGTAAATAGCACAAAACATAGAAATGAAGGAAGGAACCAGCAGTGCATCCTCATTACAAATAGGAAAACAGAGACATTGAGCTGAAATTATTCACTTAAGACACGTAACAAGTCAATGGGGAAGTCAGCCTAACTCATATCTTCCAGCTCAAGCTCCGTTGCTATCCATTGCATCACGTCTCTGGGAAATCTTTCAACATGCAGATGAGTTAGGTTGAATGTGGGTTTTTTGAGGGCAGGGAGAAGGTATTCAACAAGAGAAAGAATTCTCAAGGAAAAAAAAGGAGACCTGTTCAAACTGAAAACAAGATTCTTCTATGCATCATGGCTATTATATGAATAGTAGAGATTTGAATGATAAGTTAGCCAAAGAATTAAACCTGCACTTGAAGTATTAAATCAAAAAAGCTACCCTTGACCTATGTATGATCCTGAAAATGAGTTAGGAATTCCTAAGCAGAGCTGGCTGAATTTCAAAATTTCTGTTCTGTGGAACTGTGGCTATTTCTACAGGGGTTTTTCCTTCCTTCCTTTTTGTTTGCTTGTTTGTTTGTTTGGGTTTTTTGGTTGGTTCGTTGGTTGGGTCTTGTTAGTTTTGTTGTTTAGAGTTTTTTTGTTGGTTGGGTTTTGGGTTATTTTTATTTTCTCTTTTAATCACAATGAAAGAAAGGAATTTTTAAAAGAAAGTTCCCTGGCAACAGGGAATCAACTGACATGTAAAAAACGTATATTCAAGTTGTTCAAGCATCAAATGTGCAACTCTGTTATGTGGAATTGTTTGTGAAAGACAGAAATGTGAAGCATAAAACTGAGGTACACAGGCAGTAAAATTACCCCAGAGCAGCTGCACTGGGAGCAATAAACTCCCCTAACATGCCTGCTGTGCACATGGTGACCAGGGAACCCTCTGCAGAGCCCAACCACACTAATCTTGAAATGCAGGCAGCCTCAAAACCAAGCTAGGATGTGAAGTTTGTGATCCCTTTCATTCTTTTTCACAGAACACCTCTGTTCTTCATCTTCCTCTTTTACTTTTCTTTTTTAAATTCTTCTTTCCTTTTTTCCCCTCTTTCTTTATTTTTTTGCCATTTAATTAGTCAGACTGACTGACCAGGACAAGTAATTTTTCTTCAATACACCATAATCCTGTAACCAGAAAAACAGAATAAAATATCATCTTCAAGTATCTATCTGTGGCACAAGAATGCCAGGTCTTACAGTGACTGCAGATGTGGACTCTGGGAGGGAGGCTGGAGGAGTCAAAAATCAGAAAAAGAACTTTGCTTCCTCCAGTTCTTTTTGTTCCCCTGTACTGCTATGTATCTTAGTCATCAATGTAACTGGAAGAGATTTCCCAACAAAACCAATGAAAATATTTCCAGGCTATTTCAAACAACTATTTTCCTCAAAAGTGGATTTTTTACCACGGAATCATACCTATTTTAACAATGTTCTGAGAAAGGAGTATTATCAGAGATCCTTATAACAGCTATTTGCAGATGCTGGAGAGTTTTTTCTTCTTTACTTTATATCTTTAATGATTAAATCTTCATTAGATTTTTAAATATTTAAGATGTTTTATAGCATAAGAAAGGCTGATGCTTTGATCTGCTGCTTATAGTCCACAGCTTGGGAAGGGCGGCCCTGGGCACCCTAGCTCTCAGGCCATACACGTGTTCCTGCAAAAAAAAAACCTACTGCAGCACAGGGCAAAACCTGCAGGCATGCAAGTGGAAAGGAGCTCTGTCTAGGACTCGTGGCATGAACAGCCCCTCTCTCAATGCCAGCCACTTACTTTTACCTACGGACACAACAGACATGCCAAATACCTACAGCTGTGCATTTTAAAGGATTTTTAAATCAAGGAGCCATGCAGATTAGAAAAGAGAATTGGTTGGAATTGGAGAAAAAATAATCTAATTCCTCTTTTAAAAGTTACAGGAAGAAAGCCCGTGGAGGAGATAAGGGATTTGCAACTCTTACGAGGAGCATTTGAAGGAATTGGGGTTTTTTAGCCCGGAGAAAAAAAGGCTCAGAGGAGACTTTATCACTCTCCACAACTACCTGAAAGGAGTCTCTTTTCTCAGGTGACAAGTGACAGCATGAGAGAAGATGGTCTCTAGTTACACCAGGGGAGTTTTAACTGAATATCAGGAAACCAAAAAGGTTAGCAGGCCCTAGAACAGGCAGCTCAGGCAAGTGATAGGGTCTCCACACCTGGAGATATTTAAGATACACATAGATATGGCACTTAGAGACTTGGTGTAGTGGTAGACTCAGCAGTGCTGAGTTAATAATTGGACTCAATGATCTTAGAGATTTTTTCCAGCCTAAATTAATCTATAATTCCATGTATTTAGAACAACATGTTTGTTATGACTGTTGGAATTAGCAACAGGAAAACAAAGAAATTTACAGGATTGACTCTTATCCAAATGTATTTAATATTTTAAAGAAGGAAAGGAGGTTTCTACTTGTTGTTACAAAGTATTACAGCTCCATCATTAAAAGTCATAGAGAGGGTAAGGATATCTGCGAGTCACTAAATGTAGAAAAAAACACATCTATTTCATTTTGTACATTCCAATTTTTATAAGTCTATAAGGATATCTTACTCATCTAATCACCCATTAATTCAATCTTCTAAAACTTTTTCATCTTCCTCTGTCAGGGCAGGTGCCTGGGAATATTAAGTCTTTTATGTGAGTGCTATGTTAGATCTTACTGCAAAAGAGATGAGAACAGCACCCTTGAGTGTGTCAGAATTTGACTCCCTGATAAAGCCCCTCCAATCTATGAGACAATTGCTTAACCAAGCATACTTTGAAAGTGCATCATCAAGATGCAAGCTTTTAAACTATTGTGTAATAATAATTACATGTTGCAGTAAAAATCATTAAGAAAGTTTGGGGGTAATCACTATATCATGAACTTAGTCTGATTCCTGACCACAGCATCTTGGGCAGTTTTACAAGGGTTCTTTAACTATATAGCAACATAAATTAGTTAACTGCTCACTGCTAAATGAAAGAAAACCTGGAATGGTTTTAAAAAACAAAACCAATTCTTCTTGTGATGGCACTACTAATTTAGGCAATAGAATACATTTTTACACATAGTTTCTTAATCCTTACAGACTTACAGGGGCTCAGAAGACTATTCTGGCTACATCTGATTGTGAGTTGAGAAAATATCTCAAATATTTAGGTCTGTATCCTTCCTCCATAATAGGCAGGAACTTTTATTCCATGTTTTTGTAGCTCCTTTAGGTAAAATTACTTTTTTTCCACCACCACAAACCAATTCTCTTTTATTACCCCATCTATTTGGTCTATAACCAGTGATTATCCAGTTCCAGTTGGCTGTTCTGTCTGCTAGGTCTCATACTCTTTCCTGTGAAGCACATTTCACAAGATCAGCAGAGGAATAGGTAATGATAACCATGTGCAATGTCAGCTTTTGGAAAGGCAGCCTTTGAGAGCTCTTCCTCAGAGGGAGACATGCAAAATGCCAAATGCCAGTCGATTGCTCCACTGGCTACATGACTCCATGTTTACTCATTCTCACCTGTCTGTTCACCAATGACCAACAAACGCCCCAAGTATTCTAGGCATTCATGAGGGATTTGGTGCAAACTGCATCCCCAGTAGAGCTCAAAGGAGCCCTCATACTAAGACTCCTGGTGACTTCCTCAAAAACAAAAATAAATCCTTACTTTTTTTTGTATACCATCTGTGAGAAAAAATCCTTCTTTGCTTATCCTTCTGATCTGCAGTGTTATTCGTGAGTTTCACTGTTACCAAGTCTACAATGTACCTTTTTCTTGAACATTTACTGAAATACTTCTTGGTATCATCAGAGACCATAACACACGTAGGCTGCAGAGTGTGCTGAGGCAGGGACAGTGAGGGAGAGATGCAGCCATTCATGGTTAGAGATCTTGAAGTGCCCTTGGACACCAGCTGAGCGGCTGAAGCCAGAGCGCTTTGCTGAAGATTGTGTTGAACTTCACCAAAGCTCACCAGGCGCTTATCATTAGGAAGAAAATTTCATGAGCTTACGGCTGAAATTCAGTAGTAGTGAAGCTATGAGATGGGACAGACACTTTATTAAACAACACAAACTATGCTAGCTACAAAAATAGTGTTTCTGCTCATTTCCTTGTGGACATGAAAAGAAAAAAACCCTTTACATTTTGTTGTACCACATCCTAATATTGTGTGTCATTAGTAATGACAAATAACAACTAAGTTTGTGGCGGTTTTCTTTTTATGTGCTGCTTGTTGCAGGAATGCCTATACCTCACCAAGAATACCTACTTTACAGCTGTAGGAAGGCTAATGAGAAAGAGAGCTCTGTAAGACCAGAAAATCTTACAAAGGGTGGGCACATTGCCCTCAGATTAAGAAAGGGTCATTGATCTCTATCTGTATCTTGATCTCAGCACACTGACCAATTTTTAAGCCAGACAGTTCTGTCCTGGAGCACCCACTTTCCAACCAGTAGGTCATTGCCCTAGTTCACAGAGATGGTATTCATGGTATTGCAGAAAGAGGTCAGACAATTTTGTGAGGATTGAATCTGAACAAGTTAATAGGAACAGAAAGCATGTGACTGTAGACTCCACAGAACAGATCTAGGCTACATTACGGTTAGCGAGAAGTTTTCCTGGCTTGGTCTTGTCACTAAGTGAAACATGTTTATAAAAAGCATGGAAGGGGTGAACAAGGAAGGAAACCTAAGCACTGATTCTGGAAAGGTGTCATGGCTTGTGGGCAGTTCTCTGAGTTTGCTGAGTCAATAAAATCATTAATCCTTTTCTGTGAGAATTGTACATAAATACACACTTTTTCAGCAGGTGTAGAATTCCATCCTCACAGGGGAGTTTGGCGCAAATCGCTGTGGGACACGCAACAGACTAACATATCCCTGCTGCCTGAACACAGACGCACATACAGAAATCCTTCTTTTTCCTCTCTAATATCTCTCCATCTGTGTTTCTGGATGATTATTTTTTTAGTTTGATCTCTTTCCACTGCACCTTGCTACCTTGCACTTCCCAGACAGAACAAGTACAGATGTTAACAAGAAAATTCATTGGGAATGAAAAAAAATTAAGGAAGTTGAGTGGGAGCCAAATGATTTGATTTTTCACTTGTCCAGCTGTCCCATTGTTTCCACCACTGCTGATAACCCACAACACCCCGAGAATATCGAAAGTAATAAGAAATTACTATGGCAATACCACAGCATATTCTCTCAGGTGACAAAAAGGTAATAATATCCCATGTAAAGCAGACCACATTCTACTACCTGATCTCACCACAACTGGGGTAAATACATGGTTCTCACGCTATAGGTGGCTGTGAAGCGTGACCTAAATTGTGCTGGGGCAAGCAAAGAGATATTCTGATCTGAGAGCCTTTATTATCAGGACTTGGGGAAAATGTGTATTTTTACCATTGTTATAGGCTTTACAAGTGACACTTGAAGTAGAAAAAAAATAGAAATGCTAAATGCAAGGGAACAGTGACTCTGCTAATGATAACCTAGTGTCTGCATACAGGACCAGTGCTCAAGGGGGAGAAGGGTGTCTGGAGAATGGCTGCTTTAAGAAAGCCTTGGGCACACTTCATAAACCCCTGAACTGGAATTCCCAGTATATTGACTCATAATATCTCTGTTTGGCACTCTACAGACTCTGATCCATCCTGACTTCCAAATTTCACAGCTAATGTTGAAAAATTAGAGGAGAGAATTGAAGTGATTAAAGGATGGAAAAGCTTACAGTGAAACAGGTTAAGATCCTTCACTGTACTGCAAGTGTCTCCATGAAAAGGAACAGGCTGTGGAGCTCAGACTACCACAATTATCAGAGACTAGGCTAAGAAAAGACTTGTCCCCAGCTACCTACACAAGGAACAGAAATTTCCTACCCAGGGGAACTTCCCAATAACCATCAAAAGACAACAAAATCAGGTGGCTGAATGTTAAAACAAGACTGAAAATGAGATAAATGAGATAAATGTCAGACTGAAAATGAGATAAAATATTTTTAGAAGAATGGTACTTAATTGCTGAGGCACTTGAAAACATTCTGGGGAATTTCCCATTACTGGACTTCTGGACTTTTTTTTCAAGATGGGAAGTTTTCTAAAATATATGCTCTACTTGAAGTCACATAATTATCTCTGAAAAATTCTGGCAAGTCTTACGTTGCTATTGCAACAATCACTTGGTTTTGAAAATTGTATGGGGCAGGAATTAAACTGTCATTGTGATATTTGTAAGTGAAACACCTTAATCCTGTTGTTTTTCTAGTTTTAATTGCAGCCTTTTTCTTTGATTTCTGCATTTGCATTAAATATAAAACTGCTATATTCTCCAGCTCTGATATTTTCTACAGTGCAAAATAGATGTCACACAACTGGCTTAAACTACACCCTGCAAATTTCCCATCAAAGCAAAACTTAAAGGAGCGCATTATTTAATATTACTGAAGTTTTCACAAATTGCAGGAAATACTGGTGCATGTTAGATCTGCTGATCCACGGCATCAAGTGAGACAAGTATAAATAAAATGACTAAATGAAACTTTATCCTCAAGGTACATTTCTGTCATTATGAGCTTGTTTAATTCTAACAGTTTTTTGGTTGTAAAAAATGGCAAAGGTAGGAAAATAAGTATAGTTGAATGTACTTTAAACAAGCAAACACAACATATGCCTTTAGATAGTAATCAAAAAGCACATTACTGATATAATTGAATAACTCTATAACAATATACACACAAGTATGTGCCTAAAATGTCTCACAGGGTGAAATGCAAACATTTGTCACTAAGTCCATTACACATATTTCACAAAATCAACACAGATTTGGAGCAACTTTTTCTTCACATTCTCTTCTACAGCTACTTTAACAATTGTGTCTATACCTTAAGGGGCCAGTTCTGGTTCTATTAAAATAAAATTACCATTGGAACAGAAACAAATTAAACAAGCAAAAACACTGCGGGCCTCACACTATATTTACCTACCCAGTGCCTGAGCTGGGTTCTGTGCAGTTTTTGCTTAGACTGAACTAAGATCAGCAGAACCTCCTTCATCACACAACTGCCAAGAAACTGCCTTGAGGCTGAAACCAAGCCAAATTATAAATGTACTTTAGGGTTTTTTGTTACAAACACCATGCCCATCAACATCCTCATCCCTAAAATGAACCAAAACACAGTCACTGTGGAGTGTATCCCAGTTCTGTGACACGAGGACTCTCCATAGCATTGAGAAAGTCCACTTTTTCACCTCTTGTCTTACTGAACAGATGACAACTCTGTTGACAAAAGCAGCATATTTAGGACCGGGAATATTATTAGATTCATCATAATAGAAAAGATTCTCAGGATCTGGCCCCATTCAAACATAAACACAACAGAAATACTTAAATAGAAGATACAAGTTCAAACCAGGAAAGCAGAAATCTTTATTGTAACATTAAAAAGCCTTTTGAATAAATGACCTTAGCTGCTGTTCCAAAATGGGGAGCGGCTTGGTATAGTGACCAGGAGTCCAGCAGACAATTTTTTTTCTTTTTTTAATTATTGTCACTGGTGGTATTTTAAAGGAAGTGCATTAAAGAAAAAAAAATAAATACCCCAAACATCTTACCTCATTTAGCTGAAGATTCTGGAGTGGAAATCCTGAACTGAGGCAATGGGAAAACTGTCTACAGAAGAGTAGGTTGGTAAGCACAGGTACTAGGTTATGTCAACTAAAGACTCCCAGGAGTGAAGATAAATGGATGTGATACTAATTTTAAAACATTTTGCTGAACACTCAAGCAGCCAATAGGGGAATTCCTTAGGTCACTTCCTGTTCATTTGATTGGACCTGCAACAACAACAACCAAGATGAGGTTGAGAGCGTTTGCATAAGGCCAGCTCAGTCCTCGGCATTCAAAGAGAACAGGTCTAACCGGGTTACACGCGTGGCTCCAGAACAAAAGAAAAACCTGGTAATGGATGAGGGATTGATTTCTTTGTAGTTGTTTTTTTAAGACCATCCCTTCATTTTTATTTTATTTTTTAAATGGAGGTTATTTCAGGTAGATAGGGAGATCATAATTAGAATGGGGAGAAGTGTAAAGCAGGAACGTCCTAAATTAAAATTAGTCTGGAAATAACATTAGGAGATGGATGTGCTGACAGGGAGGTAGACTGGGTGAGCCCATGTGATGAGCTCAGACCTTTCTTTTATACATCGAGAATCCTGAAAAATGCATGAAAGGGCAGCCTATTGGTCTTTCAGCTTCTCTGGGTATTTGAGAGTAGGTAAGAAACAAAATGAGGGAAAAAATAATCAGTGTGTGGGTATATGGGGTTGAGTATGAAAGTTCAGCTATATGCAGGTTAGCAGGGCAGAGAATCAATAGATGTGCTTAGTCCAAAGTTTTCCTTGACCACGTATGAGTTACTCCTCCAGCCTGCAACCGTGAACCTGAGCAGGAAACCAGGTGCCCAAATGAAAATAGGAAACCTATCTGTTTCTCATTATTTCACTAGTCAAACAACGCACCAACATGGAAACAGTTAAAAATGCACTAAAATGTGGGTAGGTTCTGAGGTTTCATTAATTTGTATGTATAAACCAAGAAATGCTAAAAATTATTATTCAGTGACTGTTCAGTGGTCTGTGTGAAGTGAATTTTCTAGTCTTTGCTCATTTTTGGTCCCAAGTATCATCATAAATTTTCCCCTGACAGATGCTGACAGGATTTCTCAGTGCTAGATTTACCAAGCACAGGAAATGGATTGTCCTTCAACATCCAGAGATACTATTAATTATTAATCAAGGCTCATTGTCAATGTAGGGGAAATATTTCACAAATACAATTTATGCTGAACCTTATTTCAAGATAAATAATGGATCTCAGACTCAAGGAATGTCACCTTTGTTCCTATCATCCACACTACCACCAATTAAAAACTAAGTTCCTTTTGATCACATAGATAAGGTGCACCTGTGTACAAGTGTTGCTTGGGAAGATTCAATTATTTCTCACCCAGGCTAGGTCAAGTTCCATGGCTTCCATTGAGTCTCACCTATCAAAGAAAGTTGTCCCTGAGGAAGAAGGAAGACTGTAAATATCCATCTTGGAAAGCCTCATTGTCTTGCATACAACACCAAGGACTGAAGCTGTCCCTGCAGACAGCTAAGAAACTATTTTGATAGGCCTAGAACTTACAAGATTTCTTTACGTGTTCATGTCACTGAGTCCAAGTATTTGCATACCAAGTCATGTCTTGATGAGTATTTATAGCTTTCATCATCAAAATAATGCCTTAGCATGATATCAGCATGAACAATTAGTCCAGAGCAGGAAAAGCTAAGAAGCAAAGAACTAGCAAGCAGAAAAGAGCACTTTCCTTCCCAGGAAGGGTACCTTTAGGAAGAAAGTCTTACATTGTGCCACTGAGCAAAACATGGGAGATTAAAGAATCACACTGAAATTCATCTATATACTGCAGAAGCACCCCAGGAGGATGTGACCACTGGGTCACATCACAGACAGGGAAAGCAGAATTTTCCTATTGCTAGAAAGGACATCAGCAAAAGCAGAAAATAAATGGTTCCAGTGTGGTACTGAGACTGGAATGTCACTTTCTGTTTGTGTGACTGTTGGCCTTTTCTGTTTCAGCTCCTAAGGGCAGAGACAGCTTTGGTGGCTAAGACGCAGAATACTTCCAGACAGACAAAAAAGCAGATTGTACCAACAGGTCTGGACAGGGTGAAGCTAGCTTGGTCGGCACACCAGCATGCATTATTTATTACTGTGCTATTTTCAAAGGCAGGGTGCCACACAGGGTGGTGGCTCCCTAAATTTACTGCCCTACCTGGCCAACTATGCTGCCCCCATGCTCCCAAGTATGCTTATTGACACTTACATGTGGTTCAGCACAGAGAGGATTACGGGTGGCTTTTGGAGACAGCCAGGCCTTTCCCTCTGCATGTCCTTCTTTAGCACTGCAGCCACAAAATTAACATGAATTTGGTCCCCACACAGTTCTAGGTGGCAGAGAAAACATTAAAAACTTTATAACTAGGAACTTGGAGGCCACAATCACAGTATGGCAGAAGTGCCAGTGCAGATTCCCAGAATTAGTTTAATTATAGCCATCAAGCATCAAGGAAATTACCTAAATCTGTCTAGATTCTTAAATTGGCGTCTCTCACTGTAATGTCTGACACCTGATGAAAACAGACAACAAATGTATGGAAATTTCTGTTTTTTCATTAATATTAATCTCTGCTTCATTTGTTAAATTCCAGTGGAATATCAAAAGGTGGGTATAAAGCTGATATGTAGGTTAGACATGCCAGTTTGAGAATACAGAGTATTCTCAAATAATATGTGATTCCTGCCTTCATTCTGCTGCAACAAAATCAGAATGGATTCATAAACTTTGGAAGATAATATACTTTCTGTAAAAACATCACTAGAGAAGCCAGAAGAAATAGGAGAGATACTATTTCCAAGCTGTATTCTATGTTACAGGCAAATGCCACCTATTACTAAGTTTTCCCATTATTTAGGCTTGCAAGACCTTGTAATTTTTTCTTCACAGTTTGCTAAATTTTAGCCTTTAGCTCTTTGACTAAATTGAAATTTTCCATCATGGGCATTGTCTCTGCAACAAAATTTTGAGTAATTGTCAAAATTACTAGTATGAATATACTAATATATGTTTTTCTGACAAATTCAAAAAAGGCTAAGGAAAGTTCTGTACTTTGTATTTATAATTTGTATTTGTATTACAGCCTTTTCTTTGGACAGCTCAGGAACATTTGTGTTTGAAGCACAGACTGATTACAACAGCCTGTCAAATTACTAGTGTACTATTTACCATTCCAAATAAAATCCAACCAAAGTTAGCCAGTTTAAAGCTTATTGACAAATCACAGAATCATGAAATGGGCAAGCTTGGAAGGGGTCACAGTGGGTCTTCTGGTTCAACCTTCAGGGCCATCCCAGAGCACATGGCACAGGATTGTGTCCATATAGATCCTGAATATCTCTATTGAGGGAGACTCCACACCCTCTCTGGGCAGCCTGTTCCAGTGCTCAGTCACCCTCACAGAAAAGTTCTTCCTCATGTTCAGGTGGAACTCCTGTGCATCAGTTTCTGCCCATTGCCGCTTTTCCTATTGCTTGGCACCACTGAGAAAGGCCTGGCTCCATCCTCTGACACCCTCCTGTCACACACCAATAGACATTGATAAGGTCCCCTCTCATTCATCTCCTCTCCAGCCTGAACAGGCCAGACTGCCTCAGCCTTTCCTCCTAACTGAGATGCTCCAGCTCCTTAATAATCTCTGTAGCTCTCTGCTGGACCTGCTTCAGGAGCTCCAAAACTCTCTTGTCCTGAGGAGCCCAGAACTGGACACAGCACTCCAGATGTGCCTCACCAGGGCTGAGTAGAGGGGCAGGATCATTTCCCTTGGCCTGCTGGCACTGCTGCTCCAAATGCACCCCAGGATCCCATTGGCCTTCTTGGCCACTGCTGCTCATGGACAGCTTGTTTTCCACCAGGACCCCCAGGTCCTTCTCCACAGAGCTGCTTTCCAAGAGCTCAGCCCCCAGCCTGTGCTGCTGCAGGGGGCTGTTCCTGCCCAGGAGCAGGACCTGCACCTGCCTTTGTTGAATTGCAGAAGGTCCCTCTCTGCCCGTCTCTCCAGCCTGTCCAGGCCCTTCTGAAGGGTTGCACAGCTCTCTGGGGTATGGGCCACTCCTCCTGGCTTTGTGTCTGCAGGAACTTGCTGAGGAGGCCTCTGCCCCTTCCTCCAAGTCATTGATGAATTAGGTAAACCAGACTGGGCCCAGTATTGAACCCTGGGGGACCCCACCAGTGACAGGGCCCCAGCCAGACCCTGTGAGCTGAACATGACCCTCAGGGATCTGCCACTCAGACAGTTCTCAACCCACCTGACTGTCCATTAATCCAGCTCACAATTCCTGAGTTTGCCTACAAGGATTTTGTGAAGGACAGTGTTGAAAGCCTTGCTGAAGTCCAGGGAGACAACATCCACTGCTCTCCCCTCAAATCAAAATCCACGTGATGGATTCATGAGGCAGAGCCTCGTTCCCTCAGCTTTCTTTTGCAGCAAGTGTTCTCCACTTCCTGGCTTCCCAAGGCTTTCCTAGCAGATAAAATAGGCTATTCCTGTACATCCACCAACTTGAAAAAGCAAATTTTCCAATGGTCCTCCATTTGCTCCTGCAGCTACTCTCAGTACAGCTGGCAGAGGTCTGTAGGGGGAAGCTAAAGGCCTTGTTCATGGGATCAACCCAGAAGCTACTCAATGCCAAAACAGCCATCTCAGCACGCCACTTATTCAAAACCTAGGAACTGTACACAGGGAACAGAACTAAGAGAACATTATTAACCTTGGGACAGGTTGGGAGGCACAGTACTTAGGGCACAGACCACGGGGTACTCATTCAAAGGGAAGCTACCCAATACTATGCATAGAGGGAGTGGCCCTGAGCTGTATTTGCTGCATATGAATCAAACTTGTGCTGAAAACTTCTGTTCATTTGCTCATTAGTTTTCTTATGCTGTTCATCCTCATGGTATTTTAGGTATTATAGTTACACATGTACTTATAATGTAAATAAACATTTAATATATGTAGATTAGTGTATTACATTGTACTAATGCATTAGGACTAACATTACAGTATTAGCACAAAAACATTTATTGATTTTCATGAATCCCTAGTGGGAAAGTAATTTATTGTCCCTATTTTAATGGAGAATCCTAAAAAGATCAAGACAAAGGTGTTTATTAATTTAAGGTATCCATTTTCAGCTGCCTGAGCACCATGTATTTAAAACACTTATTATTCTATAGTTATGTAAAGTACTGAAAGAACATCTACTATTCATTCTCATTTCAGATTTTAGTACTTAGCAGTTCTGTAAATCAGATTTCTTTTCACACAGAAAAGAAGGAAAAAATGGTAGGTTTTTTTTTTTAATATTACCAAATAATGGCCTGAGTCTAGAAAACAGCCTAAGCATTTTGTCTGCATCTTTCCAAACATAATCAATCTCAAGAAAAATCCATTACAGTTCTGCCAATCACTGTCTAGACAAATTATAAGAAAGTAATGATAAGAAGGTTGGCAATGGTCACAGCAGAATATGAGCTTTGCAGACAATTTTGTGAAGATTCAAATTTTAAACCAATACAGCTATATATTTTAGTATTTCCACAGCTTCTTCACACACATAATAGTCATCAAGCAGACCCCAGCCTTCTGTTAGTTGATCTGATAAACTGAAAATCATTAAGCAACAAAGTTCCTTGGGTCTGTATGTTCTCCCCAGGAGAAGAATGTATCCTGAAAATCCAGATATGCCTCAAAAGAGGTACTGGATAACCTGATAAACAAAGGGATAAAAAAACAAACACCCTCAAATTCCTTTCCCACAAATACCTCTGCCAACCAGAAAATACCATTTAAGCACCACTTCTATTCCTGGAGAGGACCCCCACCATCCTTTGGTCTCCTTGCCACACAGATCAAGAGTTGGATTTTTTTCTTGAAAACATTGCAGTGGTTTCTCTCATCATGTCAATCTAAAGGTACAGAAAAGGCAAAATCAAGTATGCATCTGTGAATTGAAAAACTTGCATTAAAAAAGTTATGTAAGAAACTTTGCAAGGACCACTGCAAAACTGTCTATGCTCTGAGAGAGAGATTAATAAGAAAAAAAGGCACGGACATCTGCACTGAGAAATAGAATGGGGATAGGATAGAAAGAAAAATAGATATAAATAACATATCAAGTTTTCCATGGAAAAGATAAGGGTAATAAATGGCCAGAATGAACTGTCAGGGCGAACACAAATTGCTTATACAAACACTGAAAGAAAGAAAAAAATGCAAATCCTAGAGATAATATAGGCTTATAATTAATTATTTATTTGTTTTAGTCTCCTCAGTGTGCAGGTCAAACCAACTCAATGCACCATTGTTGTGCAAACCATTGGGAATAAACTTGTATGAGAAATAGGGAGACAAAGATTAATACTAATAAATAATATCTGTGACAAATAAAATTATGTGTAGCAATGAGGAGGCCATTAAATGCAGGGCAGCATCAATCATGTGTTGCTTGTGATTTGAAGGAAAAATGTTAAAAATTTGTATGGAGTCCACACTATCAATTGGTAAGAATCTATTTATAAGACTATCTTTTGCCCATATGAGCTGACACAGTCCCCTGGATTTCTGTGAGATTTTGACAATGCATATCTAATAGTATCTTTATATAGCTGTGTACACTGCCTATTCAGGACTCCAAAAGATTTAATTTATTATGAGGCAATACTGACTGTGCAATGCTGTCTCAGAGGAAAACTTCATAACTATGCAATAGAGGGTGTTAAACAACAGGCAGGGCAAAATGACCTAATGGGTCTTTTCTAGCTGTTGTGGTTTGAATCTCTTAGCAAACACTTTGAAGCTGACAGAACCAAAGCAAAATCATGAGAACATAAAGAAGGCAAACACAAAGTAATGCACAAAGATTAAAAAAGAAAGGAGCATCGATATCATGAGATAAACTTTTAGTAGGCCTCAAATACTTCTGCTGTTCCATTAATAAACCAGAACATGCTAAAACCATAAGGAATCAGGAGAAGCATAACCATTCCTGGGTGTTGTACCTCTCACTCCCAAAATTTGGTAATTATAGAAATTATAAGTTTGTACTAGGACAGAGATAGGAACTGGAGCACAGCTATAGAACTTAGAAGAGGTCTTGTGTCATGTAGATACTTTGAAATTGTAGTACAATTTTAAGGAAAGTAGGAGTAAGCACTGTAAGTGCTGTACAGTCACTCTAAGTGACTGTATTTCACTATATACAAAATATATCAAACATTTTAGGAAACCTGCAAGTGTGTAAATGGCTCCCAGACACAGAGTGCTGATTCTTATGATGCAGTGTGTTTTCCCAAATTAAACTTTTCCCGGTTAAGAGTGTTGGATTCCCTAAGAGCCCTATGGGGTCATTTAAAATCTAAATGGTTGGAACTTTCCCAAACTTAAAAACTGTTCAGGAAAGAGAATTTAGGTGGAGCTAATCTCTAGATTAGTTTATTTGGGTTGTAGGTCTCTAATCTCTAGAAGAGACCTACAAGGAGCATGCATAATTTCTGTTATGTACTGGGAAAGCAGAAAATTAAAAAATAAAGACAACAAGATGCTACCAGAACACATTAAGAGCCAATAAAATCAGATTAAAAAGGAATGGCAGGACCAGTTACATGAAAAAATTGGAATTGTTCACACTGTAATCAGCTACTTGCAAGGCAGTCACCCTTGTAATCCATACAGCCTGGGATAATGAAACAGAGATGAGGAGTCAAGGACAACCCTGGACAAAATTGCCCATGTCCAGATTTAGATCAAAAGCAGTGTAAGGACAGGATGGCACAACACATGTCCTAACTGAGAATACAGAGACAGACAAATTGAGATCCAGAGAAACTGACTGAGAGATGACAGATTTGATTAGTTAGGAGGGATCTATGGTAGCACTGCTACTCCCCTGGATTGCTCAAATTGGAATATGCCCAGCAAAGGCCCAGGACAGCATGAATGTGATCTTCAATGTGAGCTTCTCACTCTTCATGACTTTGAAGAGCAGGATTCTGGATGAGTGCATTTTCATGCATGTCTGCATGCATGTGAGTGAGCATTGCATAACTGAATGACTGCAGAGGGGATAAACTGAGAAACTTCTTATGCACTTTTCTGTCTTGGTGTATAAATGTGAGCTGAGTGAATTTAAAAGAGTACATTCATGCATTTGGGAAAGAAGACTCCAAGATTTCAGCATTTAGAGTCAGGCAATGGATATATCTGCCATTAGGTTAAGTTGGAATAGCTTCACAGAAATGAATGGAGGGGGGTCTAAGAGCTATATAGGTACAAAGGACAATAAAAACCCAACCCTTCATCGTTCAAGTTAGCCTTAGGAGTCTTACCAGAACAGATCTTTTGAGGGCATCTCAAAGCAAGCAGCTACCTGCAAGATAGAGATGTGAACAATTCATAGGCTAACTTCCAATCTTTGTGATTATGAGAGGATTTCCTTTGCCAACATCTGAGCAGGGGAGTGAGGGTTAACCCTTGAACATAGCTATAGCAGGCAAATCTTTCGAAACCAGTTTATCCCAGTTCCAGTAACTGCACAATGTTCAGTGCCTGTGAGATGCAAATATCAAGTTTATGATTAACTGCGTTAAATTCCATGGAACTGCAAGGACTTTTATTTGTTTGTATAAAGAAATTGAGACAATGCACCCTTTCCTTACTAGGCTTTCACTTTAATAACTTTTAAGAGAAAATCTTTCACTGGATATCTGTGCTATATCCTTATATTTCCAAAGAGTTTTTCTTTGCATCCTTTAGTTGGAAGGGGAGTTAGCAGACTATCTGCCAGGGAATATGCATGTCTGATGCATGTGTGACCAGAAATACCATTCTAAGGAAGATGGGGGATAGAATAAGCAAATATTTAACACTAACCCCATTGGAAGTCAGCTGGTTGCCGCTACAAAACTTGCACTGTGGAGAGAGACTTTCTCTAAGGAGGAGAGAGAGAGGATTTCAGAAGCCTGGGTTAGTCGTCTGGATTCTGTCAGAATCTTTCAGCAATTTGCCTCTCAAGGTTTCTCAGTCACAATGCTAAGGAGGCTACTCTTCTTGAAACACTATAAAGATGTAACACTACAAAGATGAGCACATTCCTATTCATGAGGCATTCCAAGTTCCAGTGGTTATGTCTAAAGATGAAGACTCTGCTGAGTTTATTAGAGATGTCATAAAGGGAGATCTTGGATATACCAGACTGTGTACCAGGCTATTGCACTAGCACTTATCATGGTAATTAAACTTGAGGCGGACAGAAGCTCAGCCTTTATCCTTGGAGTTCTGTTGCATTAGTATCTGAGGTGAGCTGTTCATGTCTGATAATCCTAATATTTTCCAGATGCCTTTTACTCAGCAAAGATTTCATGTTTCTTATCCTTACATCTGGCATGTTGTTCCCAGATTATAGCAGACATACATCACTTTTTCCAGGACAAGGGGCCAATGTAATTCGGTCCTGTGGATGTTTGCACTGAGGAGCTTCATCTGCCTCTTACAAACCAGACTATTCAATCTGGGAGGTGACCATGTGAACAGTATCACAGGCACTGCAGTGAGGCACACTGATGTGAAGCTGGCACCTCATCACCCCTGTATAGGGTTACTACACAACATTGCATTAGTCAGAATTAATGACTTGATTTATTTAGAAAGAAAAACCTTCTCCCGGATTTCTCCCATGCCCTTTCTGAAATGGCTTTTAGCAGCTGGCATTCTGCGTCTGTGGGAGGAAAGAATGAGAAGAATTGTAGTGACTTTAAAAGGATTTATTCTGTGGCTTGCAAACTGGGCTCAGTGACCCACAGCAAAACAGCCCTGAATTTCAAAGAGTGAGTCTCTCCTTGAGCTGCTCCCTAAGACAGTGAAAGCCTTGGAGCTGGAGTTGTGATCTCCAGGAAACTTCATCACTGGTCTCATGCCCTGCAGGAGATGCTTCTACTTACATACAGACATATTAAGAGGCAGCAATGCCTCTTGCAATCAGCCCACTGGTGGGAATCAGTCCCCCACTGATTAAGGAGACAGGTGGCTTTATCATGCACCCCCACACACGTACACACACTGCAGAAATGCCTCTCCAGAGCACACCTGAGGGAAACACCTACTGAGGCTGCCAGATCTGGAGGAAAGAATAGACAGAGACTTTCAGTCAATTTCTGTACTAGGAGATTACACCATTGCTACTAAAATGGATTGGATATTCTGTTCTTTCTGCCAGGTACATAATTTAGTTAAAGGTCTTGAAGGTCAATCTAAATGGGGGGCAGGCAAAAGATCTGTAGATCTGAGCATTCTTGCATATGGACAGAAAGAGCACAAGGAGCATGTTCTCAGATCACAACACAGGAAACACAGGAAATAAGTTAGTATTCCCAAAATTTACAGAAGATGAAATGGAGTGGAGAAGATAAGGGAAGAGGCGGAAAAAAAGTGGGAAAATACAAAGAGAAGTTTCCAACTTCATAGGAAATGGTATGGTCACTTTCCATATCTTTTTTCTCCACCATACATTTGATTGTATGTTTTATTTGCTTTTTCTATTTTTAGATGTCCTGCAATGATCCTTTCTGACCTTAACCGCTCTGTGATTTCATAGGACACTTTAGGCTCCCAGGGACATCAGAACATGTCTAGTTTAGCTTCCTGTTCAAACCAAGCCAGGTAAGTGATCAAACCATGTTGCTATAGGCTTTAGGGGTCTTTTGTCCCTTTTTTGGTCAATTCATGTATTTCATGAATTGTAACTACTGTTATAATTATCATTGTAACCAGTCTATCATCTAGAATAGTTTTAAACATTCCTCAGAATGGTGCTCATACCTCTTCCTCTACAGACTCTTCAGAGATTTATCACATTCTGGCCAGAAGTTTATTCAGCTCAGTTTTGCCCTGATCATGTTGAAAAATATACTCCAGTTATAATCCACTGTCTTAGTCCTCTCACCATGTCATTTCATCTTCTAAACTGTACCCCATATCTCTTTTCACATCTCCAATAATACTGGTAGGTAGAGGGACCAAGGCACCATAAAATCCATTGTCCATAAGGATACGAGTTGAAAGAAAGCAGCCACTGTTCATGTGCAATTGTGTGCAGTAAAAACATCACAGAAGCAAATTCCCCTGAAAATAGTGGTGAATTATATGTGAGTCCAACCACTGTTAAATATTACCTTCAGCATTTTTCTCCACATAGCATAGTTGCATAAAACAGATTCCATTCCCAGCACCAGGTCTCATCCCTGGAAAATCAATGGCAGTGGAGGTAGGTAAGCCATGATATGTTCATACATTGTTTCATTGAAAGATACAACAAAAAAGGAACTATACTAGAACTTGAAGGCATATCAGCCATCTTACTATTCCAAACATTTATCATATAAATACTGTAGCTTATGAATTTGATGTGAGTTTCTAATGACATAATTCTTCATGGAATGTGATTTGTTTATAATAATAAGAAATATAGAATGTGTCATAGAATCCTGGCGTAAAATAATTTGGTATGCACCTTCTAAGGCAGGAACATAATGTTTCTATTTGCTGTCACTGAACTGTCATTATTAAAATAATGAAAAAGATGGGGAAAGAAGGGGAGAGAGACTGGCAATGATCCATGAAGCACCACTTGGTAACTATTACTATTCTTTGAGATGCAAGTTGAAAAGCTGTGTATAAAGTGAAGACCACATTTTAGAATCACAATCAAGATCAGATTTCAATAATTTAAATTTCAGAATGAATTTCTATTTTATAAATACACATATTATTTATATATATATATATATATACATACATATAATTTTGACTGAAATTTATCTGAATAGAAGTGACCATTTGAAATATTTGAAAGTGAACAAAAGCTTTAAACTATATGTTTTTGTATAGACAGCTGAGAGCTGATAGAAAGAATTATTTGCTGTTCACTTCTGAGAGACTGCACTGTTAGTAGCCAGGCTGGTATATTCAAAAATTCACCTTCACTGGATTTTTTAAATGCCCTGTTAACATGGACTCTCATTCCCAGTCATGGGTTTCACAGCCTGGTTGCCTGGGAGCAGAGGAAGGAGCCCAAAGAGCGCAGTGATGCTCTGATGATACTCATTTCAGCCCTGGGGCTGGCTCAACTCTTGGGTGCTGCATTTGGCTATTTAAAATCAGCTCCTCTTTACTAATACCCAGTGGTGTCACTGCAAATAGCAACATCACCTGGCATTTTTCAAATTATTTCAACTGCAAATTTTATAGACAGATGAGTCCCTTGGACATAGGTATGAAAATAACAAATCTCCTGTACGAAAGGACAATAAATCATGACTCAGGTGACTCACTCCCTGCATAGAGGACAGAAAATGAAAGAGTAAGAGTAAGCCTTGAATAAGAACTGACTGGGACCTGAGTGAGACCAGTTACTGAGATAATTAGCTAAGGTCTTTTCATTTATACATTAATGAACCAGAGGATCAAAGACTTTGGCTAGGCCTGTAACCACGACTGCAACATTGTCTTGCTATGCAATAATGAACTCGTTATTGGCTGCTTTCATAAATTACATGTGGTAGACTATTTTATTTTTAATACTGTACATAAAGCACACAAACAACTACAATGTTGCTTTAGAAAATTTTAATTGCTAAGCACATACTTTCATGTAATAAGCACATTCTTACTTTCAACTGATTGCTGCTACCAATTTTGTCCTTTCACTGGAAATTTCCTGACAGGTGGCAAACCTTCTCTTATTTTGTGGAAGAAAGGGGAAATAAGTGACTGAATGACCGAAGTGAACTTGAAGTATATTGCATCACTTGAGAAAAATCTATAAAATCTACCTCAGAGGTAGGAAAAACAGATTAACGTGCTAAGATTATGTAAGATTGAGAAAAGTAAATGTTCTAACACTCAACTTCACCCTATCTTTTTGTTCCAGCATGTTTCTGCTATTTAACATATTAAGGACAGTTATGTCTGGACCCATGACCACAGAGTTGATGTTTAGCTTGGAAAATTATGTATGTAAGGCTCTGGAGTTGATCTTAGAAAATCTGGAATGTTTTTTTACTGTAGACTTTCTGCAACATTGAAGACAGCTTATATGATATTTATCTTTCAGGTCCAGAGCTGTAAAGAACTGTATCATTTTACACAGCTAGGAGAATAAATGTATAAATGTTCACAATCTATAGTTGAGAAAAGTTTACAAGCCCACATATAATTGAAACTTCCAGATAAAATCGCAGCAGTTCATGAAGGAAGTTGTTGACTGTTACTGTTGGCAATAAGATGTGATATGGAGAAAAACTTTGTCACAAATGGGCAAGTTATTATTATGTGGGCATGTTAGTATATGCTCTCCTTTAAAATGCCATAAGAAAGAGAGGTATTTTATCTGTTGGCAAAGTTTCTGATGCAAAAATTATATATATATATATATATATATATATATATATATATATATATATATATATATATATTCACATTTATTTATGACCCGCTCAGAAGATCTGACACTGCTGGGGAGAAGTTTAAGCTTAGGCATTAAGCCATCTGTTGCTACAGTAACAGCAATTATTCACTGCTCTGGGACATAGGGTAAACCTGACACATTGATTGCCACCCTCTCCTCCCCCTCCACCCCCTAAATTTTTTTACTTAATGATTTACCTTCAAGCCGATGATCAGATGATTCACAACTCAGATGAGAATAAGGGCGAGTGAATCCCAACATAGAACAGTTTATTCAAAAACTCTTTTCTCCTGGAAATTATCCACAAGGTAACATTTTTCCATGTGCTTCATTAATTTGAATTGCTCTGCAAACTTTTGTCAACCCCCACAGTTCTCACCAAGTATTCACCAAAGCTTTTGTTTCCAGCATGACTATTCATAATGTCTTATTCATCTGTGACCTCAGTAACATGTTATGGTTGTTTTTCTCCCTAACTGGATGACTTGAAAACCCACAAAGAAGGCTGCAGGAACACCTCCACCGAAAATACTCGAGCATGTCAGAGCATGTCATTGCAGAAGTGTGGCTAGGTGGATGTTTATGGCTTGTCCCTATTTCACAAACTCTGTAGTAAACAAAATGGCAAAGCCAAATGCAAAGCCCAGCAAGTACGGTCCTGGGTTGTTATTAAAATATACATTCCCAAAGCTCTTTGAATGACTTCAAAGTTCCCTTGAGAAAGACATGGAGAAACTCATCATTGCTTCACTAATGTGTAAAACCTGTACAGTACAGTTTTGGTGTGCTCTTCTCATGTCCTCAAGAGAAAAAGGGATGTGGTTGAGAGACCTTCAGCTAGATGTAGCTCCCCAGGAAATGCTCACAGCTTGTACATGATGCTTCACACATAGGAACTTTAATGTCCCAGTGGATGCTGTCACTGCCAGTGCTGCAGAATGCCTTCTACACTGCCTTTGGAAGTCTTTTGTCAGGATTTTAGTGATGAACAAGAACTTGGTCTAGACACTGAGCTCTTTTTGTTAAACAAACCGAATGTTTACTGTAGTGTCTATGGAAAAAAAAAAAAAAGAAAAAAAAAAGAAGAGCAAGAAAAGAGCCTCCTAACACCTAACACCCAAATCTAAATGCAGGGAGCAAAGTCAGAAGATGTGTGCCATTCGCTTCAAGGACAACAGCAATCAATACCATGGCTCCATGCCAGGAACACTGCCCATCTGAGCTGCATAGCTGGAGGCTTCCTGGAAAACACATCCTTTTTTCCTCACCAGCTCTGAATCACAGCTGTTCCTTGGTAATCTTTTGGAGGCAGAGTCCTCTCCTTCCTCAGAAGGTCCTGCTTCACCCCACTCCAGCACTAGCTTCTGTAGCCTGCTGATTTCAGTGTTAAGATAGAGCTAAGGTGTTAGGTTAACCTGCCACTCCCTTTGTCAGTGCAGGACTATCTTCATTATATTATGTGAGACTATGAAACATCAAAAACTGTTTCTCTCTGTAACTTTTAGCCCATTAATTATCAGTAAGCATCAAGAGTCCAAATTGCTCCAGCCCAGCAATGGAGTTATGCTTCCATTGTCCCCGTTTGGCTGGTGCAGGGAGGAAGCAGATTTCTAGACCTGTTCCAGATCTTAACATTGCCTTTTCTTCTGCCTGCCCATGCCTGAAATTGGTAATGAGAAAGCTATTCATTCCTTTGCTCTCAATACAAAGCATTGTATTAGCCTGCTGTCACTTTGAGTGCTAGCTTATCTCTCTCCACCTGCAATTAAAATGTCCAAGGAAGGGCATCACAGTCTTAAACTGCACCTTGAGATAAAACCCCTTTTTGTTGGATTAAGTCTTCTGCACACACACTGCACAATTTGCATTCTTGCATCACAAACAGGTATTTCCTGCGGTCCTATTGTCCCATCCTCATCAGAATTCTGGCTCTTTCCAAACCAATTTTTACACCCGACCCGTTCAATGCTGTTTGTCCTCTGGCAAAAATCATTCCAAAAGACGTGTGAATCAAGCCATTCTGAATGGGAAAGAAGGAATACCTTTAGCCACAAATACTCTAAAGGGTTGTTTTGTTGGTTTTTTTTTTCTCTTGGGTAGTGAACCAGATGAGAGCATAAATTCTTCCAGTAATTTTCCTTCTCCTATAAATGTATCATACTATTAAGGCAGCTCGAGAGTGAAGATGAGAACACTCTAATGAATTCTTTCTGAAAGGAAGCAAATGTCTAGGTAGAAAAAGATCAAAGTGAAATAGGCTTTCCAATCTGTACTAAAACACTGATCTTGAACCATAACATTTACTGTCATTAATCTGTGAAATATTTGGCACAAAGACATGCAATGGCTGTGTCACTAATCAGAACTGTGGGAGAGTATCTTTGCTCCTGTTAGCTTAAAAGTGGATCTGACCATGAAGGTTAGAACATCTAGGCATTTGAAAATGTGGGACATACAAACCTCCACAGATGACATGATCTGATGCATCACCAAGACATCAAGGAAAATTAAGCTTAGGATGAGTCTCAAGGTCTGTGCAATCAGTCACCCTTCCTGCACATGGGCAGATAGTGAAGAAGCTGTTTCTAGGACACCACTGCAGGGAAAAGAGGAGAAAGAAGTAGAATGGAATTTTAGTTCAGCTTTTAGCAGAAGTCCCAACTGTTTTTAAGCTGGCTCTTGATCTATGGATGTAAGGACTTAAGTGAATTAGCAACATCCAGCAAGAGAGAATAGGACATTGCAGTTACAAAGCTTAGGTTTGTTATAGTCATTTAGTTTCACTGAGGTTTTCTTTACTCATTTTAATTTTCTTTAAATCATCTGTTGTTTCAGAGTCCCAAAATGCATTATGGAATTGCAAGCTAAAGCCAAGGCATACCTACTCAACAGTGACTCACTGTACAGCCTGGGCAAGTGTGTGTCTCAGTTCAGGAAGAGGTGAATGGGGCAGTGATAGTTCTCAGTCTCATAAAACACTTCAAGAACTTCCTGTGAAAAGGAGTAGCTCTGTCACTACAGTCTCTTACCTGCCTCCTTTCTTGCCAAGTCACAAAGGAAGAGCGAAGGACAAAAGCCCTGCAGAAAACTAATTCCTCCTGCTCAGCATCTGTTTATATCAGATCTTGAACCCCCACCCATCCCTTCCTGACGCATCTGGTAAGTGTATCTCCTCCACAAGACCAATAATGCGCCATCATAGGGGAGTGGGAGGTAGGGCAACAGTAGGATAAATATACTGTGAGGGAGAAAGAAATTAAGGGAAAGCCTTACAGCAAAATATATGTTCAGTTATTTCAGGAGTTTTCTCAATAGCAGGTCCATGATAAAGGCAGAGGGGAGGGTTATGGAGGGCTGTGAGCAGGTTGAGGATACTGATAGCTGAAGAATGGGGCTGCAGCTGCCTCTGCTGTGCCCAGTAAGCATCCAGTGGCTGGAGGCTGGTCAGGTTCCAGGAGCATTACTTGTGGGTCAGTGCCTTTACTGTTCTGTGCAGTGCTGATCCATACTTCTAAAATGGCAGAGAAAAAGTAATGGGACATGGTCTAAACTTTTCATATTTTTAGTAGAGATAAAGAAGCTTTTACAACGTCCTTTTCTGGCTGTCCTCCTGGTCCTAGATAAAAGTGGAAGTTACAAGAGTATTTGGTGGTCTGCTCTGGGTGAGCCGAAGTGCCTTGGCTCTGACTGGTGCGAGATCAAACCCTCTGCAGGGAGCAGTGTCAAGGTAAGGGCAGCAAGTGCACTGGAAAACACAGGCTGCAGGACGCTGTAGAATCAGTGCTGTTTCCTACTTGACTCAGCCTTTGTTTTTAATTTGGTATTGTCATCCACTTGTTTACACTGATACAGACCCAGTCTGGATAAACCAATCCATGATTTCCAAACAGCTAATACATTCCATCACAGGTCATAATCCCACGCTTGATTGATCCATCATGGCCTATAACAGTCATGCCAGTGTGTGGAATTGCACACATTTCTTGCTTTGCTTGTCTCAGACAGTGCCACAAAGGTGAATGTGAATGGTGGTAACAAAGCATTGGGTTGTGCTGACGCAATGTGATTGGGCTCAGCTGCAATATCACAGTTTCATAATGCAGAAGGCTTTGAAGAACCAAACAGACCCCAAACAGCCTGTGAAGCACAGCTGCAGGTCAGAGCTGGGAAAGCAGTGTTGGCCAGAGGGAGAGCGGGTTGGCCAGAGCAATGCATCCAGGTGTACGGGGTGGGTAGAGACAGATGTAGAGGGTCTGATACGGACAGGTATTACTCGATAGAAAGAGCAACTTCAGGACAAGGGAAGGAGCACCACCTGGTGGAAAACAGGTCAAAATTAAAAGCAGTGATTCTCCTGATCTTTTCTTCATCACCTGGCAAAGAACAACGGAATTACTATCACCTCTAACTCACTTTGTACAGCTCTGGGAAACCCTGATTTACTCTTCACAGAATATCAGATCTGTCTCAATGTATGTAATCTGTGCAGCTCATCACATGACATTAAAATGAGTTTCTGAGTCTGGGGAAGCTGGAAGTTTTAGGATGGTTTTGATCTGAATTCTTAAGCAGAATCAGATCCAGGTATGACATGTTTGTTTGTTTTTTTTTTTTAAAAAGTCTCCTCTTTTCTCACCTGACCATTTCCACTGAACCTGTGGTGTCCTTGGGACTCAAACTCATGTGTCAAATAAAGTTAAAACTGGTTAATAGCTAAAAAAGGTCCAAGGAGGCAAACAGAAAAGATGCACATGAACTTAGGCACACATTACCTTTCTTAGGAAACAAGAGTCCAGATAGAAGAAGACAAATGTGAGCCATTAGTTCACCCTCTTTTTTGCAATGAATGGATCTCAGTCTATTGATTGCGGAGTATTTCTGCAAGAGTATTCAACACAGCAGCAAAAGCATATCAAGCAGCTATTTGGTATACAATTCACAAGAACTAAGTGCAACATTCATTAAAATTAAGGGAATGAGTTAGAAGTCAATTCCACTGATTCTGTAATTTGGAAAAAAAGAAAATATCAAGCAGTAGTTTCAGAGTTTAATATTGAGCAAACGCCATTTAAAGTTTCTACAGTAGTGAAGATCCAAGGGTGACCTGGAAAGAAACTTCAGAATCAGCAGCTTTGCAAATTACCTTAGAAGCAGGCTGTATCAAGTTTCTTAAACTGTTCCCTCAATTAGGGTCAGTTTCTTTTCCTCACTTTGATTTTAACAGCATTTAGCTCTCTTTATCTGTACTCTGTCCAGCCACTTGCTTGCTCTCTGTTGGTGGCAAAAGTGAGAAAACTCATCGATTGCAATAAACTCAGTTTATTAGTTAAAGCAAAAGCTGCACACACAAGCAAAATAAAACAAGGAATTCATTCACCACTTCCCATCCACAGGCAGGTGCTTGGCCCTTCCCAAGAAAGCAGGGCTGTGTAACAGCTACTTGGGAAGACAAACACTGTAACTCTGAACATGTCCCCCTTCCTTCATCTTTTTGTGGATTTATGTGTGAGCATGATGTACAATATGGAACCTGACCAAATCTCACAGTTGTACCTTTGCTGTTTGCCGTGCTGGGAACCACTTACAAAATAGTAACAAGTGCTTACAAGGAAGTAAGCACTTCTGTGTTTTCACAGTTCTAACAACAGACGCATGCATTCCTTTAAAATCCACCCTCTAATTTGGTTTGGGGATGCTTCTTTTTGCACTTGTGTATTCCTTCAGTAGAAAAACAAGACCTCCTTTTTTGTTGCTGTTGTTTGTTAGCTGGAAAATCACAGTTCAATGGATGAAGTACTCTCTTACCTGGATTATCATTTTGGACATCTTCGACTCTAAGAAGCTGTTTGCCCATCCTGCTGTTACCACTTAGCTTCACATATTTGAACCAGGTAGAATTCACCACTGTCTGTTTTGACCAAGAATGTAATTTAATGTAATATTCTTTTGAAGTTGATATATTTTCACAAAATATTGCAAATTTTGTCAAAAGGTAGTTGTCTGGTGGAAAAAATGCTGCCCTGGCAGATTCCTCACAAGCACTGCATTTAAGTACTTACAAAAAAATGCAATGAGTATCTAAAAGAATTCCTAACCTCTTCATAGGAACTTGGATCTTTCGTCTCACCAAGGAGTCATAAAGAGGGTGGTTAACCCATGAGCTGCATTCCTCAATGACACACTGACCTGCTTGGGAAGGCAGGATACACACCTCCTACACTTGCCCATGTAGCATCAGCCAAGCAGCAACTGCATATTCCAAGGAGAAATTTCCAGAGGTAACAGAGGTAGTAGTGAAGTCAGACCCAGAGCCAATGCTAAGAGAAGTAAGAATTTGACTCACTTGCTGAAAGTATTTGATCAGTCCTACTCCCTGTCTGAGACCCATGCGTGCCTGGATGTGTTTAATGTAGTCGTCTTGCTTTTTTGCACGTAATTGTGGGTTCAAGACATGTGTATGTCCTCCTAGAGACATTCCCTTCTTTTATTATTTTTATTTTTAAATGGAAATGGAATTTAAACAAGGAGCAACCTTTTCCCACTCTGCAGTTAAACACAAAGGCTTCATAAGTTTAAGATATGTACATATTGGTTTAAAACTTCAGACTTCAAGATTTGTATGTAATTATGTTATGATCTCAACGAACACAGACTGCTTGCTTATTGTGTTCTTTATTGAAAATTCTCTATCCAAATTGAGTTTGAGGTTTCTCATTGCCACAAGATATATAATTCTTTCCTTGACCACACTCTTATTATTCTGTTTGTTGTTTGGGATTTTTTTTTCTGTAATGAGCTAATAAGAGGAATGGTTGCAAAATGAGTCTACAGGCTTTGTGTAAAGCTACTGCAGACAGTCAGTTGAAGCCATTTCTAGCTTAATTGATTAAGATGCATGACAAGTTTCAGATCAGAGTTCCATTTTGTGAAGTAGTTACATGCATTGACAGATAGATAGATAGATAGATAGATAGATAGATAGATAGATAGATAGATAGATAGATAGATAGATAGATAGATGATAGATAGATAGATGACCAAATTTTAATGGAAGGGTATTCAGACCCTTGGAGCTCTAGAACACTTAGCAACATCCTGAATGAGCAGAAAGAAGCCTTTGCCATTGACAATTCCTCGTATTTTATCGTTGTTCTATTGGCAGTTATAAACAGGACTTTTAAGCAAATTGAGGTATCCAAATCTGCTTTCTGTTGAGGTTTAAAAATATATTCCCCTCTGAAAATTCTAGGTTTTGGATGGTTACTGTATTTATTTCAAGAAAAATATTGAAATGGCAGATGAATCACTTAGATGATACCTACCTTTCAATACTTAATAATGTATGTGTCTTAAAGGAGTTGATTTACCTTAATGGCAATGACACTCTAAAATGTACCTCATTGTGTGTCTAAATGGAGGAGGACTGCAGTCACACTAGGTAATGAAGACTTTTTCTGAGCACAACTTAAAAAAAAAGGGATTGTTCTTATTTGAAAACTGAAATGCCTGTTAAAAGCCCATTAAATGCTAGAGATTCCTTCCAAAAGGTAATGTTCACAGTTTTACAGGGAAAAAACCACAAAGAATAATATTAACTGGGGGCTCAAAACTGAAGCAAGAGGACGAGTGGTCCTTGTGGCTGTAAAGCTTACACTGTCAAACATTACAGAAGCACTATCTGATAACAGCTGCATCCCACTCTCATACGCTGTCTAATCTATGTGACAGCTGATGCTGTTGAAATGCAGACTCTTGGTTATCCCAAAGGGTAAACTGAAGGTTTGAAAATACCATTGCAGACCCCAACAGTAAAAATGTACGAACTTTCTTCGTTTTCTAGGGGTTTGGCACACATGTAGCATGGCAGCTCCCCATTGCTTCCTGCCTCTGCCCTTCCAGGGCACCTCCCTGGCAGCTCTTCCCTTACAGAAATGTACAGACACATATTAGAGCAAATGTTCTCCAAGCATGACAACTGATTACTATCTGACTTGGCCTTGGTACAGCCTGAGCATGTTAAGACCTGACAGTATTTCAGTGTTGTAAAAGGAATTCTATGTGCAGTGAGGGCATGCCTCCTAAACTTCACTGAAAGTTGGTTTGAGAGAGATCTGCAAGCCAGCATCACAGAAAATTAATGCATGGTAATAGGAGTAGTATAGCACATGTAATCCTAACTGAGTTCATTAAAAAAAAAAGGAAAGCACAGCAATTGTTGCAGAAACTAACATTGTTCTTGCTAGCTCCCAGTTCCACTCCCTGGCTTTCTGGTTGACCACTGTCTGTCATCTGTCTATTCAGGAAAGTGGACATGAATTAGTTAAGTCTGTGAAGTTGTTATGTCTATCTTAAAGGAAGTTAAACCTCCAATTCAGTGCTCTCACATAGCCTTAAATCACTATAGCCCAATCTTCAAGAGTAAAATGATGATATTTAGCTTTCTTTAATAAGCATAATTTATCCTACCCTAGCTGTCATTCTATCTTCTGTCAAGTTTTTGCAGCCCTCTAGTCATATACTCTTGCATTCTGATCCTTTCAGAATGTGAGGAGAATGAGGAAGTTCAGATGTGAATCCTTTGTGAATGCAAAACGAAAGCCAAATGCCCCTTCCCCAGTGCCTCTTCACTGCCCACCCAGACCATGCAAATGTTTATTGGGATGTGTGAAGGGTTAAGAATTGTTTTTCCTGCATAACAATGTGCATTTATCTGTTAATCCTTCATGCTCTATTCCTAAAATGTCAAAAGCATTGTTTGAGCCAGGAGCATCAGCAGCGTTAAGATTTCTGTACTGCTCAACATTCCTGAGGAACAGCAGACACAGAAATGTTCATTTCTTTCTGGAAGCTGTCTAGTTAAGGGTTAGTTTCAACTGACTACTGCACTGGTACTTTCAAGGTCATTTAATGGAGAAATTCAACAAAATTAAATGGAAGAACAGCCTTAAGTGACCTTTCCAAATGGTCGTGGACTCCTACTATGCTTCCTTACAGAACAAATTACTGCTACCCCAATTTTCAGGATTAAACCAAAGGAAAAGGTCAAACGTGTGCATTTCTACAAAGAAATGTGTGGCAAGACAAGAAGTCAGGCACCGCTGTCCTGGTTGCTGGCTGCTCTCAGGGTCTCTGGGCTGTACTTTGAGTTGTCCTTCTCTATGTTCTGAACAAAACACACATCCCTCTGAGCTTCCTGAACATAGTTTGGAAGGGCTGCACTTTCTTCCAAGGAGTTAGTGTGCAGTGTTAATGGTGTACTGCTTTAGGAAGAAGAAAGTCTTCCAATGGAAAGAGCCTACTTATGTAGACACCCACCATCTAGACAGCCTAATGCCGGCAGAACCATTGCTCTTTTCCTGTTGTGTCCTCCAGATGAATTTCAGTCAGGATCAGTGAATGTTTTGCCCTTCTATCTTGTACCAGGGAAGGTGACAAAAAACTTTTAGAAGTCCAGCTGGTTACTTGGTTTGTTCCATTCATTTGGAAGTCCCTTGGTGATCACGCTGTCCTGCCGGAGTTATTAATTCTCACAACTGAGTTTTCCAACTAAGGCTGTCATGAGTATTTTCACTCTGTTCCTTGTGCCTCAAGTCATGAACATTTCATGAGGTTAGATTAGTATCAAGAGAAAAGCCTAAGAAAGATTTTGTGCTTGTAAGAAAGACTTTGTGTTTCTCATCCATGAACAGAGAGGGAAGAGTTTACTTAACTGGAACAGTTCACAGGTCTGTGGTTGAGACATATTTGCTTTTCTGGTCACTAAAGCATATAAGCTGCCTTTTCAGGCAGTGGCAAAGGCATACTCAGGTTTGTGTAGCAACTAAGAGGTTACTTTTCTGTGCCTTTGAGTTTCAAGGATTTTGAAACAGGTTCAAACACTTTCTGAAGTTTCGTCTTTCACTGACTCCCTTAATCCCCCCTAGCTTGGCACCATTTCTCACTCATGTTTATATTTTAATCTCAAGTTTCTCGCTTGAGAGCTATATTGTTTAAACCTGGGGCTGTCAGTGATGGTGCATCTGGGAGTTTTGTTACAGATTTTCCAGCAGCTTCTCACGATTTGGGGTGTGTGGGTGTGTGTGAGGGGGGTGTGTGTTCAGGGAGGATGCGCAAGAGCTCTGCATGAAGCTGATCACATCCATGGTAGCTCATTTTAGCTCTGCATGTTTTGTCACTGGGCCTGAGTGCCCATGAACTGACATACCAAGTAGTATCAAGAAACTCTCCAGCCTGTTACAGCCCTCGGGATATTATCCACAACTGTCTTTTCTGGTGAGCAGTGATGAAGTCCCAGCAAGAAGTCTGAGGTCAATCAAGAGTGACCTCACAGCCAGGTTGAAGGATCTGGAGTGAAAATGGTGTTCTCCTCTATCCTGCCAGTCTCAGGGAATAATGGGGGTAGAAGCAGGAAAATCACACAGATGCCTACAGCCTCACCTGGCCCTGAGCCTGCTGTTACCAGCAGAATCTTGATCACATGTCAGCTTACATGACACCGAGGTTTCTGGCAACAGACGTTAAAAAAGGATCTTTGCTCAGGAGTTAGCAGGTAACCCAGATTAGATGAGGGGAGGGGACAAAACTGGGATTAGCAGGGATAAGCACCTCAATTTCTGCTGGTTTTATTTTCCAAGCACTCTGCCTATCCTCACTAGGATCCAGAGTCATCCTTTCTCATGGACCCTGCTGGAGGTGTGCAAACCCACCAATGTCTCCAAAACTTGCCTAGCACAGAGAGCTTCAGCCAAACCTGCCACAGGGCAAGCTGCTCCTCAGACCAGGTTGCTCAGGGCCTCATCCAGCCTAGCCTTGACCACTTCCAATGATGGGAGCATGGACTTTACAACAAGGGGGACTCAAGCTTACAAAGCTACAGAATCTGCAAGGTGTAAAGAAAGGTAGAGCTTTGTTCAGACTTACCTAAAGCCCCATTTTCATGCCTTATGCCTTTCTAGGCTCTGGTGAGTAGAAACAAAAAATTTGGCCTCAACTTAAGAATGATTAAATGTATTTTTCTAAGACATTGAAAGATTTGTTAAACCAAGAAACCTATTGTGTGTACACATCTCTAAATCAGCCTTTCATATTGTCCCACACTTTTTAAACAGAAAAGTAAAAACATTTTTAAGGAGCATCAAATGATGAGTAGCACCAAATGCATACAGACATTGGTTCCCAAGTCAGAATAAATATGAGATTCTTTACCTTTGGATCCTTCCTTTACTTGCTTTTACCCAAAATCCTTACTTTCATGTAGAGGTTGTAGTGAGGTGAGTGTCAGTCTCTTCTCCCAAGAAACAAGTGACAGGATGAAAGGAAACCACCTCAAGTTGCACCAAGGGAAATTTAGATTATATATTAGGAAAAATTTCTTCACTGAGATTTTCTTCACTGACTGTCAAGAATTGGAACAGGCTGCCCAGGTAAGTGATGTGCAGCACCATCCCTGGAGGTATTTATAAGAGCTGTAGATGTGGTGTTTAGGGACATGGTTTAATGCTGGACATGGCAATGGTGGGTTAATGGTTGGACTTGATGATCTTAGAGGTCTTTTCCACCCTAAATAATTCTATGGTCTCCTGTGTAGATAGACATCTTCTTGAATATTGGCCATCTCGACTTCTGAGAGAAATAGGCACTTTTATTTTGCTTTTTTTATGGGCCTTGTAAATGAAGAGATGAAAGATATTTTTCAATGGTGATAATTTTTACAGCACTAAGTTGATCTCTCCTACTGTTTTCTAACCCTTGAGCTGTCTCAGATTGATCAACTGTATTGTTTCCTAACTCCTCTGACCTGAATCTCTAGGGGAATTCCCATCATATTTCAAAGGTCAAAGACACACCCTTGCTTTTTCTTCCCCTTTAAAAAATAAAAGAAGGTTGTGCAAAGCATTTTGACCCTCATTTCTGGTAACATGAGAAAAATGGCTGTCACTCCACCTGATACTCCTTAGCAGGGATACATCTACATAGTTTTGTTTGTTGGAGCAGCTGCCCACTTGCAGCATCTAAAACTGGAAGGTGGCTAATATACTTAGAAGAGTGGGATCTAAAAGGAGGACTATTTCACATCCCAGTGAACTGGATTTCGGGTTAAGAGACCAGTGCCTGTGCCAAGTCTGTGGCCCTGCTTCCTTTCTGCCAATTAGAAAGCAAGAGAGAACATGAGTTCTCCCATAATGTAGTAAATCAAATTTCTTGAGTTAAAAAGTGCACAAAGTCTTTTTGGCATCAAAGCATCCTTTTCTGTAGAAAAGTCAAAACCATGCTGTTGGGTTTGGCTAGAGAACCAAAGTTTCCTTTCAGATCCATGTCCTACAAATGCAAGCAGCTGTTGCCAGACAAACTCAAAAACTGAAGTGTTGACTATTCTTCACCACCAAGGCTCTAGTCAGGCTTTGTTTTTCTTTCTGTCACCAGATTTAATTTTAATACTAAAAACATTCAACACTGTCTTCTCACAAGAATTTCTGAGAGCAGGAAATGCGCAGCGTGTGAATCTTTAACATAGAGTGATCGCTCCACATAAAGGCAAGGAGAATGCCAATGCAACTTGAGGTGGTTTCCTTTCATCCTGTCACTTGTTTCTTGGGAGAAGAGACTGACACTCACCTCACTACAACCTCTACATGAAAGTAAGGATTTTGGGTAAAAGCAAGTAAAGGAAGGATCCAAAGGTAAAGAATCATTCTCCAGCTCCACCCTGTCTGATGTAGACAATCTTTAGGATGCAAGGGAATGGTATCTCAGAGGCGACCTGGGAACTTGTCCTATGATGCAGCCTTGTTTATACATGTTCCTGGTTTCTCTTCACTCACAGACTCTGCTGTCTCTAGTCAGTAGCACTGTTTTGTGTGGGATTACACCACAAGAAAAAGAAAAAAGAAAGGAAAGAAGGCGGGGGGGGGGGGAAGAGGAAAATCTGTACCTTTTCAGGGGATAGAAAACATGTGGGAGTAGTTGCTACAAAAGTCAGCAAAAGCCTGATAAATGCTGAGTGTGGCATAATTCTTATTTAGAGGATTAACATGTATAGGGGTGAAGATGTGATGCAGTGTGTTCATGACATTCTCTGCTATGACTGACCTTGAATTGTTTGGTGTTGGTGAGTCCTGAATGGAGTCAACAGGGTTAATCATATTTCTTTCTTCTGTAGCTGAAAGAAAGGAAACTAGATTAATATTTATGGTATTCCATCCCCACACTTTCTACGTCATATAAGTCAAAGTCTCGGGTCACTCTTACAATGGTGAGCGATAAAAAATAATATCAAGTTATAAACTAGGAAATATCAGATGAAGCCGGTTTAATAGACTGTGAACAAAGTTCACTTTTTCAAATCAAAATCAGAGATGTATCTGAATCAGAGACATCTCACTATGGAATTCTTCAGCATCCATTTGCACACCCCAGCAATACTTCTCCAAGTGGTCTGAGAAGCTCTGTGATTGACAATTTTATTAAAAACTGTGAAAGACTGTGTCATGGACTAATCCAGTGGTAACTTCTTCCTGCTAATCTCAAGAGTTTAGTCAAATTTATTTAAACCTGCACCTTTGTTCATAAGCTGAGCACTAAGGCTCAGGTACTTCTGTGCGAAACCAAGTACACAGCATGGACTGGGACTGACTTGAGAATTCACAAGTGCAGAAGCACATCTGTAAGACTGTATCAAAAAAGAAGTCTGTTCCCACATCCTTAAGAAATGAGGATTTTATTTAAATATATGCATGGAGTAGCAGAGAAAGGAGAGGAAATCTCTTTTTTATGGCTCATTTCTTAGGGTTATACCTATACCTATACATTTTGTTCATACAGCCTTTGAGATCCCTTCTGTACTGTGCAGAAACTCCTTATTTCTACAGCTATTGATGTTTTCAAGGTTATAAACAATTTCCTGTCTGGATTATCCCACAATTTATATGCTGCTTTATCAATGCAAAAGCCACATTAGAAGAAATCAGACGGTTCCTTTGGACAAGGTGATAAGCTGTTGCACAACCTTATGTGTTCGGTCTCACAGACTGAGTTTCTGGAAACTGAGTTTCTGGAAAGATCTTTCTGCAACAGAAGTGCCACAGTATATGTGCATTTCCCCTAAAGGTAGAAGTGAGTCCCATCATTTTACCATTTTGAAAGAAATGTGAAGAGCGAAATACAGAAGAAAGGTAAGCAGAGAAGGAAATTGAAAAAGAAGCACAAAGTAGAGAGATCAGTCAGTTGAAGGAGAGCAAGGAGAGTGCAGTGGGAGAAGGCAGGCAGGTCCTCTAAGGCTAAAGCTTTGCCCAAATGGAGCCTGTAAGCTTTAGTCATGTTTGTCAGCCATCATCTTGTGTAACAAGAGGCAATTCTCCTGGGACAATGTGCTGTTCTGAAATGGCTGGCTGGGACGCTGTACCCGGGTGGCCTTCGCCCAGCTCCATTAGCAGTGTTTCTTGGCATGGCCCCTATTGTGCTGGGGAAGTAAAATGTGGCACTCCCTCTGAGTCACCTCTCCTTGTATTCACACCGTGCAACATCTCCTTGCATCAGAGCTGCTTCTCCCTCTGCCACGTCACAGCACCAGCGCGAGGTGCACATGACAGCAGCACGGTGAAGCTCCTGAGGCACCAGCAGCACAGAATGCAGCAAAGAAATGCCTCCACTTGTACTACATTTTTTGCTCTTGCTGTTTATGCAGGCATCCTCAAGAGACTGCTAATGAAAATAGAGTTCTGGGACACAAAAATCAAAACTCTTCCTATTTTATATTTTTTTGAAAGTATCATATTATGTTAGATGTATGGTTTTCTGCAGGTACACAGTTTGTGGTAATTGGGGTGGGGCTGTGGCTGAGCCTCATCCCTAATGGGTACAGCTGTGAGAAGCAGGTGAACAGCATTGACAGCAATGAGACCTGGAGTGCCCAGGGGCACTGACCAACCACCAAAGGGAACAGAGGGCACACAGGTGCAGTGCATGGACATGAGGGGTATAAAAGGCTGGGCTAAAAAACATGATAGGCAGATGCTTGCAGCCTTCTGATGTGGTAAGGTAGGTGTTACTGAGGTCTTCTGATGTGGTATGGTGCTACCCTGTATGGGTGAATGCTTAAAGCCTTCTGCAATTGTATGGTGGTGCTCTGTGTATTGTGGCCCTCTCGACTGCAGCATGTGCTGTGACAGTTTTCATTCACCAATTCATTCTCACTACCTCTAGTGTTGCTGATCTGTTGCTTCTAATCATGCCAAGCATCCTATCCATGAATCCTTTTCAAATCTCTTGATGATCATTTCAGGCTTAAAAGCAGCTGCATCTGGGCTAGAGCCCAGCAGGCTTTTGTGGGTCTAAGAGGCAGAGATGTCACCTGGCCTCAGGTGAGTGCTGTTCATTTTCTAACACCCACAGTGGTTTACTGTGTAACTTTAATCCAGTTACTTTTCTGCATCCTGGTCTTTGCCAGATGCAAACAATGAGCACACCACTTCCTGGGCTCTGAGAGCTCTAAACAAAATGTGATAGCCCTTCTTACATGCTAGGGTCACAAAAGAAGTGAGATGCTCCTTAGTTAAGTGCTTAAACAGCAGGTTTGCTTAGGTGGTCCATAAACCACATTTGCATAAATCAACAGAGAGGATTGAGATTAGAAGGAAAAAAACTAATACATGAGAAAGGTAAGCTATCTGTACTTAAGAGTGTTTCTCCCCCTGTCTCTGGGTATGCTATGCTATATTATGGCTGTCATCAAAAGGGGTGTGCATAAGAACTTGAAAAACCAAACCAGCCTGTCTCTAATTTGTTCCATATATCACAGTCCTGCAGGTGGCTTTATTCCTAAAGTGCTGGACCGTGCTGATGTTGAAGCCTCTTGCTCCCAAGACCTACTTCTGGACTAAAGTGCTGCATCAGGATTAATCACCTGCCTAAAAGTATGCTCAATTTTTTTACTGAAGTCATTGTTTATAAAAGAGCTGTAGGCTGCCAAAATGGTTTTGCTGTGATGATTTTATCAGGCACTCAACTGATGTACTCCCTGCCATTCTCATTTCTGCATCACTAGTTTTCTCACTGGTAAACAACTGACTTTGCTCCAATGAATTAATTGTGGACACAAACATAAGCCTCAACACCTTTTAATAAATTAACAATCTCAGTCTGTATCACTAAATCAGAAGAGATTTTTTTTGTAATGTGAAAACTAATTTATAGATTTTGTGAATACAGTACCAGGTGGAGTAAAACTGAGAGCTGTAAAGCTCTTCTGTTGTTTGGAAAAAAAATGTGCCTGACTCTTCCACTTTCTGTGTCTCCTAAGTGTATTTAGGCAGATATGTGCATACATAAACAGCACTGGTTATTGATGAGATACTATTCAATGTGTCTCAAACTAATATCCTGTTTGCATAAAATGCATGAAAATATATTCTTTTTTCTAGTAATACTAATGATTATCATTAATTTCTGGAGCATCCAGAGCTCTATATGGGATGTTCCAGAAATTAATGGTAATTAATAATATCTTTGCATATGGCAAAAACAGGATTTTTCCTTCCCCAATAGCTTTTGCTGCCTGTAAGGCATGTGGTCAAACCTGCTGATAGGATTTGAAGCTGGCAGCTGTACCCCACACCTGTGAGCTCAAATCTAGTCCTCAGCAGGGACTGAGGTTGCCATTCCACTTCACAGACAATTTCCCATCCTTTTTTTTTAAGTCCAGTGGTTTGGAAATTTTTTTCACACCCTTTGCTTCTAACATTTCATCCATCTTCCCAGCTACTTTTTCAGCTTAAGGATATCTATTTTCCATTGTTTATGGATTCTGGATTTCATTCCAGACACTTATTTGTGGGAAATCCTAGCATTGGGAAGCAGGTATAAAGAGTGAATGAGAGACTTTAAGCAGGTTTTCTTTGCAATTATTCTTAAATTGTGTCTCTCCAATGATCTGTGGAGATATTCTATTCTCTCCGAGATGGCAATCGGTTTTCAGCTGCTTATTTCTGCCCACTGAGTTGGCAGCACCACACGACACACCACTCCAGCTGTTGAGTACAAGTGTGAGATTTAGTTCTAAAATGCTCTGCAGCTTGGTAATGAAAGCAGTGAGTAGGTAAATACACACTTAGCTGGCAAGAACAAGGATTCTGACAGGCACCAGAGAAAGGCATCTGTAATAATGCAGGAGTTCCCCAATACAGAATTGCCAGTGTCAAGAGAGAATAGTTAGTCTGTGCATTGGAAACCCTATACTTTACCAGGCCTTGCACTTCCTGTGGTGAATCCCAAGCCTGTTTGAAAGAATTAATTCCAAATGTTCTGGTGTCAGATCTATATTCAGAAGCTAAAGTAAGCACTGCTTGCTAGAAATCTTCTCCCTTCCGAACAGCTGGTTCAAATTCCTAAATGGTCTTGATACTCTTATCTGCACTCAGGCTGAATCATTCTGAAAAGGGAGGTAGTACAACCCACTCATGTTAATGAGCCAAACTTTTGGTCAGAACTGGAAAAAAAATAATGGGTGCATGCAACATTTTTCTCTTCTAAACCTACTTATGTTCCTTTACATGACAACACTGCTGATCTGCTGGCAAAGACTTTGCCTGCCTAGCCACAGTTTGAGTAATAACAGTAATTTCCACCTGGCTTCTGGTGATGCTAATCCAAGACTACTAATCATGTAGTGTTTTGTTTCTATATCACAAAGTTTGACATATGAGGTAGAATGTAAATATCCTTGCTTCAAGCAAATGGTCATATTTAAAGCCCTGTAGGAATTGAGTTTAAAATCATATTGCTTTAATATTAGTTTTCATTCCATCCTAGAATACAATTCTAAATTTCATTTGAAATTACAGGAATCACAGAAAATATTCTGTTCTAAAATTTAAACATGAATTTTAAATACCTCATGTGATTCACTTGAAGTTAATTTTGGATCACTCAGATTGATTGCTTTGATTTTTATTTAAGATTTGCCTGTTATTTACTCTTCTTCCACTTTTTTAAACAAACATACCAAAAAAACCCAAATACAAACCCCACAACACTGAAATTGAAATAATCCCTAGGGAACGTGTGATATCAGCAATTGCCAAAGGCAAAGCAGCCCAGCTGAGGCATTTTGGCAGTTTGTAGCTTTACTGCAGACTGTTACTCATTATGGGTGTAAGGTCTGGGATGCAGCAGCTGCACAGCTCTGACTTCATCCAGGTGAGCAGCAGTGCAACATCTACACCCCAGAGAATATGCTAAATTGAATTCCCTGAGTGGCTGAGTGTGAGCTCCCTGCACTCTTAAGGGATGCAGCTTTACTCAACAATCAGGTCAGATGCCTCTTGCTAAGCAAAGATGAGCTGAGGAAATAATGAGCCTTCTCTGACCAAGGAATGCTTCTTCCTCCACATGTTTTGTGTTGCTCACTTCCTGATGTTTCTAGGCTTTCTAGGAGTCCTTCACAGTTACAGTCATTTCTCTCCAGAATCAAATTTAAACCAACCTGTGAGTTCCCTTGTCATGTCTTCCACAGTAGCCTAGAAGTACATGTTGAGCACACACAGATAAAGGCCACTACAGCAGTGCCAGCAGCATTGCACAGGCAGCCCTTGAACAGAAAAGTACTTTGCTGTGAAGCCAGAGAAGAATGTAGGTCAGCATAATAACATTTGACCTACACTTTCCTCTGGTGACAGTAATAGGCTTAAGGACTGTGATCCTGATGCCTTTTGAAAACCTGTTTTGTGCTTGGTAGAAACAGAGTATCAGGTTAATTAAAAGAGATGAAACTGTGGTAGCAAGACTGCCTAGAAATGAACAGATGAGGACCACTGATTTACGGATTATTGCTGAGCTCAGTTTCTCTTCTAGAAAGCACACTGCTATTTTAATGTATGAGCCCAAAGCCAGTTTCTAATATATTTTCTGCAAAAATGTGAAATAGTTCTGGCACACCTCATCAGAGACAGGACCCTGGCTTTAGAAGGACTGCCATCTGGCCACTGCAGCCACCCCATGATGTTCCTATGGGATGAAACACAGGGTAAGTTTACCTTTCCATTCCCACGTTGGTCATTTTAATGCTTTTCTTTTCTGCCAATCAGGATATATCAGCATTTATATTTGGGGGCATTTTTTTCTAATACAAAAAAGAGTACATTAAAATTTGTGACACCAAAAATATTGTGTAGTTTTTAATTTCTTCTCTTCGTTTTCCAGCACTTGTTAAAAAGAGGAAAATGACCTTAAAAGGCTGGAACAGGAAAGGTCTGAATTCTATGTTTTTTCCTCCATCTTCAGCTTTTCACTCTCATCCTGCCAGCTGTCTTTCCCCACACACATCAAGCTGTACTTTTAAGAACAATTACATCACAAGGGGGTGTACTGGCTCTTATGTTCTTGTATGGTGGTATGAAATTCTACCTGCCCCTTTTTTTTTTTTCATTTAAAAAAATCCCTAAAGTCTTTAATAGACCCTTTGGCTGATCTTTCCCTCCTCAGTGGCATAATACCTTGATCAAGTTCATCATTTACAAGACAAAAAAGCTCCCTGAATTCTTTACTCTGATATGAGATATAAAAGGTATGAGCACATGTGAAGGTGAGGTCTCAGTGTCAGCACCTTTAAAATGCTCATCAAACACAACAGTACTATAAGGGGTTGTGAAATATTTGAAAATAATGATCTGAGTCTTTCCAAAATCAAAGGAAACTGGACCAAATGAGTGCTGTTTCAGGAATGAAACAGGTCATCTCATTTATATGAAAGTACAAATATTGCCAGAGAAGATATTTATCAAAATCAGATCAAAGTTTCAAGCCCAATGGACAAAGTATTTCAAAGTTATTCACTGTACCTGTGGATTGGCAGAATAAATACTTCTGCTTTTCTTTCATGTTACTTTTAGATAGAAGAACAAGGAGCAATCCAGCACTCTTGTAGATAGAAAAGCAATGTCATGAACTTTTCACTTGGAAACCCAGATAAGGGAAAGGGTCTGGACTGGCCTGTGGCAGTAGCTCACAGTAGCCCCTGAAACACAGGGCTGGAGTCATGCCCAACCCCACAGGGATGCTCATCTCCTCTAAATCTGTCTAGTTGAGGATGTTATGATGTTCTAGTTTTCCTAAGGGAGGCTGGAGGCTGTTGGCAGAGGATTGGAAAAAAAAGAAAAAAGTATGCCTGATGCAGAAAGAGATTGATTCAGCCTTCTGCTTTTCTTGAGCAGCCTCTAAAGTTCCTCTAGATCTAAAGCTTAATTTTAAAGCTTTTTATTTTTTTTTTTTTCCCCTGGAGGAAGACTGCTGAGCCTGCATTTGCAGCAGTCCCATTCTCCCCCACAGAAGCCTTCAGACCCTGACCTAGCCAGGTGTGTTCAGTCTGCAGGGCTTATAAAGCTGATCCAATGTCAAGCTCATCTGATTTTCCTTTTAAATAATGAGGTGAATGAAAACTGAGATTCAAATATCCTCAAGGTATGGGTCTCAAAAGTCAGACCCAGACCTTCTGCCCACCTCTTGGCTTTGCTACAATGTCACAGTAGCATCTCAGGGTTTAAAACACAGCATGCAGTATATTACATTAATTCTGCATGTGCATACATATGAAGATATTTATAGCATGGGAATGATTCATGAAAGCAACCACAAATTCCTCTGTAAACACTTAGGAGTTGTAATTAAAGTAATTAGAAGTATTAATTACTTTACAGAAGGCATGTAGGATGCAAGATCCATATTACAGTTATTCTGTCACAATTTCAAGCCCTTTGAATTAATTTTACCCTGGAAACTCCTCCAGCCTATTTGCATCATTTTGCACTCTGAACTTGCTGTCTAGACAGACACTCTTCACTTGTAGTGCTATCATAAGCCATTTTAAATTACAATTTCATATAAGCAATGCCTAAAATAAAATTTTCTGGATTCAATTGAAACTTATGTAGTGAATAATGGATGACTGCACTAAGAAACTGTGAAATACAGGTCAAGTGTAGGATGCTGTGTGATATGAAAATAACTACATTTTCAGATTTCTTTAAATTACTTTCATTCACATCCTTGATGTGATCCTTCACAGGCCTTTCTTTTGCTATTTACTGTTCTGCATCTGCCCCACTCAAGTGATAGAATAAATATTACAGATAATGTATTCAAAATTAATTTAGAGTCCTTAAAGATCCTAAGGCAATAATTCCTCAGGTCTTTGATTCCTGTAACTGCTTAAGAATCAAAACTGAGAGAAATCACGAGTCATCCTTAAAAAGTTAAAAATCCAATAACAAAGCCTGTGTTTTAAGTCTAGGAAGAAAAAAAAATAGAGCTTTGTGTCACAAATTATGTTTGTTAGCTGCAGTATTTATATATGTCACCAGGTCTAGATTTTATACCAGTAATAGTTAAAAATGTTTTTCTGGGGAGGAGAAAACATTTATTGCAAAGATATACATATTCCTACCCAATTTCCTGCAGCTGCATTGCTGAGGAGAGAAGCTGTTAAAAAAATTTGGAATTTGATTTGCTATAATTGTCTGGCAGGGTTACTTGGAAGCTCTTTGTCCAGTGATGTGTGTTGAGAGTAATATATTTTTCATTTTTTAATCTAACCAAAAAAATTCCCTATAATGACATTAACAGTATTTTAGATGAAAGAATGAAAGAACTTGCTGGAATTGTTTGAAAAAATGTATAAATTAATGTAAATTATCTATCTGCCGTAAAGTGTAGCTAGGTGGCTTTAACTGAGTACTTTCCCATCTAAGAATCAAGTTATTTAAGTCTAAGAAGACATTACTACTTTTATTATTATATATTGCAGAGTTCTAAATTCTCACAAATTCTCTTCTTTGACCTTTTAAAAAAATTTTATTGCAGTTTTAAGAAAAAGTTTTTATTTCCAGGTGAAACACTTTCTCTTGAAATATCTCACACAAGATGAAATACAAAAGGCTGTACAATAGAAAGCAGAAAAAGGCCAAACCCAGGGCTTGATGTGCTCTGCAGGAATAAAGAAGGAAGATTGCAGTCAGGAGAAAGCAAAGGGATGAGTTTTGCTTGAAATAAGCAGTTTTTTGCTTGAAAAAAATCAATGTTTTTGTGAATTTTCCATTGCAGTTTTTCTTTCTTGTCAAATACATTACAGATTCTAATTCTTTCTGGACATCCACCCTCTCCGAATAGTGGAGTGAGCACAATGTCTGTGAGTGGTTGCAATTTTGCTATGACCAGTACAAACTAGATTTCAAATGGATTTCCTTTTCCCACTTTATTATCAATGGCTTGCAATAATGCAACATGGCCCAGGAACAGCTTGTGGATGCTGCAGGCCTTTGTGGAGAACACTTGTATTTCATCTTACAGAATAGCAGGATGCATGGTTAGTGTTCCAGAAATCAAAGTCAAAAAGCATTGCATTTTTGTGTGAGTTTAACAAAAAATGTGGAATCCACATTCCTGAGCATTGAGAAAAGGCAAAATACAGAGGCCACTTAGATAGTACATGAGGAGTATGCAGAAAAGGGGCAGGCAGACAGCAATCTCTGCAAGCTTTGGCCTCAGTCACACACAGTCCAGGCTCATCTTTGCAAACCAGTCAGATTTCCAAAGGGACACAAGCTCTGCTCTCTCCTTTGGTTTTCTACTCAAAGTGGTCCATCTGAATGCTCCAAGGGAGGTTTGAATTCTGACAGGATATAGAAAGAAACAATACATTTTTATTCCTGTAACTCAAAGTAGTGCTTCTTAAAGAGTAAAGGAGAAGTTTTGTTTGATGGTGTTATTGGGGATACTGCTCTGATAATCCCCCTCATTAGAAGTGTGCTTAGTGATGCACTTGAATGAAAACACTTATAATTTACTATTTTCAACCTTGTCTCAGAAGATTTATTTTTGCTTAAATGAGCTGAGATTCAAAAACTAAGCAATTGCTAGTGAAATAGAAGTGCAGTTGCTGCTGTAGATGCCCTTTCTTGCTCTTCGCTCCTGCCAGAGATCAATTAGTGTGCATGCCAGGCTTTGGCAATTCTACCCAGCTCCATTGTGGTGTTATGAACAAAGAGTTTCCACTAAGCAGGGAATTTCAGAAGGTCATTTCCCTATGCCCTAGCAATGAGACTCTGAGGAGCCTTTTAGCTGCTCAAATCCTTCAGCAGCTCAAGCCTTCTCTGGCTTACAGGAGTATTTGACCAAACTGGAGTTTTATGACTGCTGGAAAAGGATTAAAGGCTTAGGCATGCAAGTCCTGGAGGATCTCGTGGGAGCTGACACTGCCAGTGGCTCCCAGTGGTGAGCACCTGCTTAGTCACAATGTGCTGGAATTCCTCCATCCCTCGCTGGTCCACTACCCACCTTTGAACTGCCCAGTGGGGAGTGGAGGCTGGCAAGGCAGAAAGAGCAGTAGAGGGTGACCTGGGTACACGGTGAACAGGGAGGGGCAGGCTGAACCTGAAACAGGATCACTGACAGGCTGGGAAGACCAGAGGCAAAGCAGTAGGAAAATACATGGATAAGCTTTATCAAAGTGCAGCAGGGCTGTGCAGTGACTGAGACTGCTGTCAATAGGCTGGGAAAGGTGAGCAAGACTAGAGACTGTCACAAGAGCAAAACAACCCTGTGTTTAGGTTGGCACTGCTCTGCTGTGGGACTGACCGTCATCACTTTCTTCCACACAATGTTCATATATCATGTCAGAGAGGCCATTCTGAAAGCAATTATTAAATGTAGGAGATAAGGAAGTTATTAAGGGAATTAAAGAATACAGAGCTGTGAAGAAAATCTCATTAAGAAAATTAACTTTTTATAGTCTGTAGAAAGATTGGACGCTTGTCAGGAAACAAACTACAACAGCTCATGAATATCCCCCTCATGAATAACACAAGGCCTGTGAGAAAAGACAGTGGTCCAGCAATGCCAAACCTTCCTGCAGCATAATCAGTGGACCAAAACATGGCTGCACAAGCAGGCTTAATTCTAGTTTTTCCCAGTTTTGAATGCCACACTCACAACATTAGTTAAGTTCCTCGAAAGCACATTTGTATATGCAGGCATTTACTTATGTTTTGTGAATTTAATTACTCCTTTAAAAGGTGATACTGGCCTGATAATGTAGGCATGTTCCAGCCCTGTGAAGATCTGATTTCCAGCATTAGAGATGATTTTTACTTAGGAAAAAAAAGGGAGGGAAGACTGCAGGAGCAGTTTTCAAGGCACAAGGAGCCGAATGAGAAAGAACTAATCTAACTGTAAAGGAAGGGAGAGAAACTGGTATAGAGGACTGCAAAAATGAAGTGCAAAGGGACCATAGGGCAAAGAAACAAAATACATGAATCATAAGAACAGAAACATACAGACACAATGCAAAGATAAGAAAAATACCCCAGAAGTTAAAAAAAAACCCTAAAACACTGACATAATCCTCCCCAACTCCCAGGTTTTCAGGATAGTTATGAAAGTTATGTCAGGAAAATTATGAAAGAGTGGAAGTCCTGATATAGCTTTCATAACTATCCCGAAAACTTGGGATTTGGGGGAAATGATTGAGTGAATGGTTATTTTCTTCATGTTTTTTTCTATAGGTCATGAGGTACTACACTGGGAAGCATTAAATTCTGCACCATTTCACTGCTTTTTAAAAGAAATTCTTTAGGTACATTTCCCAGTTAGGTTCCTATACTTTGGAGTAACACAGAAAATTTTCTTTAATTTCATAAGAAAAAGCTTTTTTGATTTCTCAGACATGCTAGGATTCAACATGTCATCTAAAATGAACAATTCAATCCTCTCTATTTGTCTGGATTGAATCTGTCCAGTTAAGCAAGCAAACAAATAAAAAAGACCCTATTCTGAATTATTTATAAAGGAGCTACCTTCTTTGCCTCTTAATCTCATCTATGCAAATGTATCAATCCATATATATTTGGTATATTTAGTTTTTTGAGCCAAAAACGAGTTTGCTGTAGTTATTTATCACTCTTCTTTGTGCTGTATTGGGAAGTTGTAATTGCTCACATGATAGTTTTTTAACATGGCAGAATGAGTATGATTTTTATTACAAAGAATTTTCAGGGAAAATATTCACTTCACTGAAATCCAAGCTCACTTTCTACAACTTCTCATGCACGTAAGTTTGAATTTTCTTCTGCTAACCCTTTTGAAGGTGCATTCAAGTAACCGTTTGCATTTGGAAGAAGCAGTTCTGGAAAGGGTAAAAGAATTTGCTGAAGTAGAAATTTTGAATATAATTTTGAAATGCAAATTATTATTTGTGGCAAAGTTTCTCTAGAACTTTTGCTCACATCTATGCAACCATAGTTTTAATTCTTCAAAGCAGTCTATGACATACAGTTTTACATACAGCAGTAACAATTAATGTGCAGTAAGTGCTCTCAGCTGCTCCCTACCTAAACTTCACAATAAGTAAATTGGTTAAAATGAAACATGATGTATGAAAATTCACTTGTGTTTTTTGAAAGCATCAGAGCTGTTTGGTAGTTTTTATGGACACTTGTTTTTATACACTACAAATTAAAGCAAAAGCTGTAAATTCATCAACCATTTTAGGCTAACCACAGGTGTTTTTCAGCGCTCTGATCTTGCTTTCCAGTGGACTTGTTTGCAGCATGTTATTCCCCATAACCTCAGTTCACTGCTGAGTTCCTTTGTTGTTTAGCCCTAAAAGTCTCATTCTTGAAAATCAGAAGACTTATTGCCATGCCTGCAATAGCCGTTGTGTTTTACAGGAAGCATTTGGTTTAAGAACTGGAATTATCAAATCAGGTGCTGCTGCAATAGCAGTTTAAGTTGGTACAGGGTCAGTGGGCAATGGCCAGCGTGGCTCTCACTGCCTGCACACCTGCATCACGCCCTGGCTTCATCTCTACCAAACAAATGGTACAAAACTCAGAGAAGTAAGGGGAATTGGGGGCAAGGGGGGCAGGAGGGAATGACACTATCATGTGTTCATCTCTTACCTTTCGTGTCCCTTTCTGTGTGGATTTGAGAACCAAATGCCATCCTGTGTTCTCCATGGTCCTCTGAGTGCCCTTCCTCATAACCCAAGGACCCCATGTACACTTTTGTTTACTTTTCATCCTTCACATCTCTTTTTGTGCAGATCTAGAGCCATCAAAGGCTCTCTGAACCTTTTTTTTTGTGGGGAGCAGTGGCTGGACGTTTTCCATTTTGGAGCTATGTTCGGTTTGACTTGGTGCCAGGGCACATTTAGTTTTCTAGGCAGGTGCATTGCCCCATCTAGTGGTGCTGTGGAACAGGGACAGCAGGAATGCAAAAGACCAGCAAAAATCTGTCACTCCTGACAAATTTTGTGTGGTAGCAGTGCCTGGGAGCTATCAGTTTTGGAACTGGGCTCTGACAAGAGTAAATACTGTGACAGTTCATTTAGGGGGGAAGGAAATTAAAGAGTCCCAGGGCTGGTCATGCAGTTAATAAGCTGCAAGGGAGCTGAAGGCAAAGTAACAGCTTTCTGTCCAGGCAAATTTTGTGTAGGAGCAGTCACTGGAAGTTTTCGAGTTTGGAGCTATGCTTATGGTGTTTTAGAGAGTGTCATTGTACATTTAGTTGGCTGGGCAGCTAAATTTCCACTATTTCTGGAGTTATTTTCTGAAGTGCCCCACCAACACTGTGACTATATGCCCCCCTTCCCACCCTCACACTCTCATTCTGTAGCTGAGCTCTAAAACTGTAAATGTTCGGTGGCTGCTCCCACAGTAAAGGTGATAGGACAGAGCTGATCTGACCTTCCACTTCCACCTGTAATACCCCCACAGCCCTTCCCCCCCACACCAGGCCATGCTCTGTGTGCCCCACCCTGCCCAGAGTGAATGCTTGACCCAGATATTTGGAGCTCTGCTCTGGGAAACTGGGAGTTGATCCAGTAAGGAAACCTGGTCAGACTGTGTGAGTGTGGGGAGTCAGGAGGGGCATCCAGGGGTCACTGGAGCCACTCTATGTGAAGGGACCTCAGTCCCAGCAATTAAAGCATCTGGAGCTGGGAGTGTGACTGCCAGAGTGGCTGCTGGGTGGTCAGGCAGGGAAGTTTCCTAACAGTGTATTTAGGTGGGAAGGAGAGCACATAACCACAGTGTTTGTCATGCAATTTATGGGCTGCAGGGCAGAGTGAAGTCCAGCAACAGCCTTCTGTCCTTTTATGTGGGAGTCTTTGCTGAACACTTTCTGGTATGGAGATGGTGTCTCTCCAGAGGGGTCATGTGTGATGATTTAGTTGGCAAGGAAAGTGCATGGCCCCAGTATTGGTGGCACAGTTGACAGTCTACAAGGAAAAGGTGCCAGCAACATCTTTCTGTCCTGGAAACTTCTGTATGTGAGCAGTCTCTGGATGTTTTCAATTTTTGAGCTGGAGTGTGCTGAGAGTAAATAATGTGGTGGTATATTTAGGTGGGAAGGAAAGCACATATCCCCAGAGCTGCTAGTGCAGCTTATGGACTCCATGCAGAAAGAAGGCAAGCATCAGCTTTCTGTCCTGGCACTTTTTGTGTGGGAGCTGTTGCTGGACTTCTTCAGCTGTGAGCTGGGATTTTCCTGGAGTGGAAGTATGAGATGGCACGTTTTTTGGGAAGGAGAATGCATAGCCTCAGATTTGGTGGCACAGTTTAGAGGGTGAAATGGAAAAGTGCAGATGAGCAAGAGCTGGCTCTTTACCTTCCCCTGATGCCATCCCAAAGCACCACTAGATGGTGGTATGCACCTGCCTAACAATCTAAGTGTACCCTGATCTCCACCGAACACAAGAGCAGCTCCAAAAATGAAAAAGTCGGACAAATGTTCCCACACAGGAGCCAGGCTAGAAAGATGTTGGTGGTCTTCAGTTTCCCATTGCAGTTCATAAGCTGCAGCACCAACATTGGAGAGAAACATTTTCTTTCCCACCAGCAGTTCATCCTTCCAAGTGTGGATATAACAGCCTCTCCCTGATTGAAAGCTGTGGACAGCCACATCCAAAGGAAGGGAGAGTCTGCCGGTTGGGGAACCATGCAAAGAGAACAAAACCCATGAGAGAGAGAGATATAATAAATAATTTCTCAACGTACCATGGTCTTTCACATGCATTTGATCACCTTTTTTCACCACAGTATTAATTAGATGCAATCTGCCATAAAGAATTTCAAAGGGCTTTACTCCCTCTCTAGCACATGGAGTAATCTAAATTCTCAGTAAAGCAACAGATAATACATCTACTTAAAATTTGACAATTTTTCTTGATAGTCTGATTCAACCTTTCTACTTTTTCATTAGATTTTCTCCAAAAGGTGTGCAAATGCCCCTTAAACCGAAGGAAATTAGACAATCCCTGAACCACCTCTTTGAAGAAATGTGCTCCACTGTCTGAAGATAAACCCTCTGGAATTCAAAATCTAAGAATTATTTCTTTTATTAAAATTTTAACAACCTCCCGGGCTCAGCTGGTGCAGCAATAGAAAGCTTCTGCACATCTTGAGAAAGTATCAACCAGAACTAGCAAATCCTTATAACATCTACATTTAGATAACTCAGAGAAATCTATTTTTCAGAATTCCCCTGGAGCTATTCCCCCTTTTACCACTCCTACAGGGGTTTTAGGATTATTTGCATGGCAGATTGATTTTCTACTGGTCGTGAGAATTTGTCAATTCATAGTTCATGATTCGAAGTTCACAGGCAGGCAACCATAATCCCACAAACCACAGTTAAAACACTTAAAAAGAGTAAATGTGTTTCCATTGTCCTGCTAACTGGGGTATCCCCAAAGCCACACCCAGGCAGAGACACGAACAGGCTCTGCTGAACTTGTCCATGCTACAGCCTCCCTGGCCTGCTGTTCACTCTGCTTTATCAAGGATTATTCCCAGCTGCACAGTCACTCGAGCTACTGACAATACTCCTCACCTTTAACCCATTCCTCCCAACACAGAGTTATCCACCAAACTGCAGGAATTGTTTTCCTTTTTTGAATGTCTCAGTATTTCTGCCAATTGAACTTCTTTCATTCACATATTGGCATGGAGTTATTTGTCATTGTTACCTGACCACTGTTCCAGTTCTTTTGGAAATACATTCCAAACAGAGTAGAGCTGTTTCTTGATCTCTGTGGTAGTACTGTCCAGCATAGCTGCATCTTTCTTCCCATTGCTGGATTTCTGCTCATCCACCAGAATGCAAAAGAAAGCATCTTCTAAATCCAAAACAGTCAAATAAGTACTTGCCCATTATTTATTTGGATTATTGCTCTGAAATTCTGCACCAGCCTATGCTCTTCAGAACGAGCCTTCTTTACTGGGAATATATTATATTCAGATTGACACTCTAAGCAGCATTCAGGATTACATCCAGGATGTCATTCTTGGGTTCCTCCAAGGTCTGGTTCATTCATTAACAGGATCAAGCCTTCCATGCCTTTTCCTGTGGATCTGCAACTATGTGGAATTTCCCAGCTATGTGAGTATTTAACTTGCATAATAAATCACATCCTCTTTATCTATCCCTGCCCCAATGTTATATAGGGTGAAAAGGGGGGAACTGACATTTTCCCATCTTCTGGCTCATCCCCTCTGCAACACACCTCAACACACCTTGCTGGTTTTACTCCTCCTCCTCAATATATGGCATCAGCATAACTCCTCCAGCTCACACCAGTGCCCTGCTTCTCCCTTGCCATCTACTCAGCCACCAACACCATCACCAAAAGCTGCAGAACCCTGCTTCCTGCTCCCACACCATCACAACAGAGCCACCAGTAACCCTGCAAACACCTGCCAAACCCAGGATTTCCATTCATACACATGCAGCTATTACGTTCAGCAAGGACATCACAGGCAGTTGTACAAGGCATGGAAAGCACATACAGCCCCAGATTCTGAAGTGCAGTTTATAAACTCTACAGAGAGAGGAAGGCTAGCAACAACTTTTTCTCCTGGCACTTGTTGGGGGGATTTTTGGTAGAAAAAAACCCTGGATGATTTCAGGTTTTGTGCTGTAACCTGCTGAAAGTAAATAATAGCATAGTATATTGAGGTGGAAAGAAAGCACAGGCTGTGTAGTTTGTGGGCTGCAATGCAAAATTGAAGGCCTGCAGCTGCTTTCTCTCCAGATACCTTTTGTGTGTGAACAGTCACCAGACATACTCAGTTTTGGAGCTGCAATTGTGGTTATATTGTGCCATGGTGCACTTAGTTTTCTAGGCAGCTGCTTATCTCCATCTAGTGGGTTTGTAGATGAGCAACAGCGGCAAGGTAGAAGCCAACAGCAACTTTCTGTCCTGGCACTTTTTGTATGGAAGCTATGCTTGGAAGTTTTTAATTTTGGAGATGGGTTCTGTGGGGTGTATGGGTTACTTCCTTTGGAAGGAGAGTGCCTAGCCACAGTGGCAGTGGTGTAGTTAATAGGCTGCAAGGCTAAAGAGAAGGCGAGCAACACTCAGCATTTCCTAGGACAAGGTTGTTGAATAGAAAGCACCAGGAGATAGGGCTGCTTGGGAAGAAATAACAGACATGCAGCAAGTAAATTACAACAGCTTGAGACTGGCTCTAGTGGTTTGTGGCGCATGCCATTCTTGCTTTTCCCTCTTTTAAAGCTTGCCAGGCTTTGTTTGTAACCTGTGGGATTTTTCTGTGTTATAGTTGACTTTGTTCAGTTAAAGTGAATTAAATGTTCCAGGCAACACTTAAAGTACTTCTAGGAAGTAGATAACTACCTGGTTCCTGTAGTTCATAAACACACCTTAGTTTAATAAGTCATCAGTTACAGGGAATTCTTGCACAATTTTTTGCCTTTGGAGCTGAGTCTGCATGTCTCTCAGCAACTTTTTCTGTACTTCACACTGTTTTGCTTCTTATCCCTGTATATTGGTGAAAATTACTTCTGAAAATTAACTGGTGGTGGCATCTAGCAGAGAAAGGTATTTCAAATACCAGACATGCACCAAAAATGCACATTCTTTGGATTCTGTCTTATTTGTCACTCCTGTTAGTGGGACCGGTGGTCTTGTAAGTTGAAGGCCAGGTTCCACACTCTAATGTTGCAGAGCCCAAAGGGAGGCTTCAGTATAAAAAATAGTTGTTTGAGCATGGATGTCACTCAGATGGAAATCCTGAAAATCTTAAAAGTGAGAAGTTCAAATACCATGTTTTGGTTTAATGCTGCTCTTGTTGTTACACATCACCAGTATGTTAAGGACTTGTTCTCCTCTGCAGCAGCCATCAAAATGCAGGTTCATCTCCAAGCACAGCAACACTCACACAAAATGCACAGGTCAATGATTTGAATGCTTTGCTACATTGGAGCCAGGGACTCAGCACCTCATAGTATGGACTTCTCTTGGGAAGATGGAGGATCTGTAACTGATTTTGGTTTTGTCCTTGACAAGAGCCCATCACTAGGAGTGGAAAGGGCTTGCCTCAAGAGTCAGAAAGGACTATGGACAGGACTATAATTACTTAAAACTCCCCAGGATTCGGGTGCAGTAAGCACAATTAACAATTTTGATGAAGTGCTGTGATTCTTAGGGCTGTGTGTGCACTATGACCTGCAGCCTAGAGGAGCATGGATGTGCTTGAATGTGCTACTTGGCATTGTCAACACAATCAGCTGTCAGAGACAGGATCTGGCTGGCTGAATTAGCAGTCTTGCAGTGTGGGTGTAAATCTTTCTACACAGTACAGTTTCTTCACCCAGCAAGGCAGTGTCTTTCATGGAGTGTCATGTGGAAAGTTCACCCTAGGCTCCCAAGCATTCCCACACTGTCTCTAGCTAAGAGAATTAAGTATACTGGGCTGGATTTCAAAGGAGACTCCCTCAAATTGCAGGTATTTCTTGGGATGCCCTGTCATTTAAATGAAGATAAAATGAGTCACTGCAGCTTTCTTGCTTCATTATGGTAAAATATTTTGCTTTAAAGCTGATGTTATGAATCACTTCCTTTTCTAATTAAATGTTTCATTACTTCAGTTGCTATATAGACACAATGTCAGAAGACACAAAAGACACCAAGTCAGAATACCAAATCTGTAAATCAAACCCCCACAGCAAAACACTTCACTCACATTGGAAGAAATGGAGTTAACTCCACTGCAGTCATCAGCGGGAGCAGGCAGGCAGTATCTGGCCATAAATAAACATTGCTGGACCAACTTATTTGAGAAGAAATCTATCTCACTTCATTTTAGGTGTCTAAGAATTAATTTTAAGGGTAAGGTAAGTGGTGAGGGCTCCTCTCCTAGCCCCGGAGAGTCATTGCAATGCCTGTGGGGCATGTTCCAGCTGCCTGGAAAAGGATGTGTTGCCACTGCTCACAGAAGGATCTGGGATCAAATTTAGTAGATTAAGTATCAGAGAGGCACCATGAGGTAAGAAAACCTCTGCCATGATGGCAGACTGGGGCAAGTGCCTGGATGTTGGCAAATTTTCATTAAACTCATTACCTTGGCCTTATGGTACTCTCCCTTTCTAAAGTGGGAGGTTTCCCCCTTTAGCCCCCTGAATAAACTGTGCTTTCTCCTTCTGAGGCATAAATCATAAACTCCCCATGTACATGAAAACACCAGTGGCCTCATTAACCACTGCAGCCCAGAGTCTGGGGCCATGAGGAAAACCTGTGCCACCCTGGGACTGCCCCTGAGAGCTGTGGCACTAGCAGGGATGCTTTCTCTAGTGATTTTCCCAGCCAAGCATGCAGCTTCATTGTCTTCTTCTTTTAATTTGTGTGAACAACTTGATCTGTTGTTAAGCCACTTCCACCATGACTGATTGGTATTTGGTGAGATTTTGCTGAACAAGATGTGATTGAGCCACACTTGTCCACCTTTTCTGTCAGCAGGCTGAAATGTCAACACCAGCATAGGTGATAGTGTCCTAGCACCAGTATTTACAGAGAGAGAAATTGCTAAACCTCAAAGCATGTATCTTGTCCAGTTCAAGAGTCCATTTTGGGCAAGGATGCCAAGTGTTTTTGTGCCTGTGGCCTTCTTTTGAAATGACAAGCTGTTTGAGAAAGACTCCCTCTATTTGTCCTCACCAGTTGTTTTTAAGGGATGATTCAAAGGTCTCTACTGTCTCTTGACTGCTGCAAGAATCTGTGTGAGGGAGGGGCAGGAATGGAGAACATGTCTAAATTTTCCCAGTAAAGTCAGGTCTTACATCTGATATTTACCCTACAGGCACAGTGAATGTGCATAGCCCATGTGCAGCTGCACATGCTGTAATATCCATTACTTAACGTGCCTGGTAAGGAGTAAAGCCAATGACAGCATCCTACACATGAGACTCCAGGCAAGCAAGGGCATCTTCGGTGGGTAATGGCCCTCCATGCTATGCTGGAATCCCATGATTCCATGTCATGACACCCATGACACGGGTGACATCTTCACTGGAGCACTGCAGGCACAATGTGAAAGGTTAATCATGGGCTCACAGGGCTAACACTGTTATCACTGTCATCACCAGGTATCAGAGGAAGATTATGCAGGTGTGCACCCTGTGAAAAAAATGGAGATTTTGCAACCTTATCTCTGTTGCAGCATTGCTACTCTTACTGTCATTGTTATTATTATTATTGCTTCTGAAAAGTAGTGATGCATAGAGCCAGAATCCCCTCCACAGAAGGCCAGTGATGAAAGGGGGTGAGGGAAGTCAGCTGATACCTCCAAAAGCCCAATCATATTTGCATCAATATTCATGCTGTTTGTACACTATCTCAAGACATCCAGCAAAACTTCACACTTCTATCTCTGGAAGTCATATCCAACTCAAATCCCAGGAGAGGGCTGAGAATTGCAGATATCTGTGAGAAGCCACCATTGTGCAGGACTTTTTACCAAGATAAAAATGAACAAACAAGCAAACACTTTTCGCTTTCAAGGGGCTTTGTAAGTACACTCTGAAAAAGTATGAAAGCAGCGTAACTCTAAGTTTAGCTAATTTCTTAAGTGCAGTAATCCAAAACTATTTAAACACATCTCATGCTGGGATTTAAGAAGAATATTGACCTCCATACAGGTAGTCCTATGCTACTGAGAAAATGATGAAATAACAAAAGATCAGTCATAAAATGATAGGATGAGATTTCTTCTCTCCAAACAGATGAGCTGAAATATCTCCTCAAATACAGAAGAGTCCAGGAAAAGGTAAAGGTCAGACAATGGAAGGTCAATGGGTCATCTAGTTGAGTCCTGCTTGAAAGCAGCTGCTGGAAAGGCAAGAAGAAAAGTTTCACAATGAGAAAAATACGCAATCTATGTTTTGGTAGTTATGTTGCATTAAACCTGAAGCATATATTTTCCAAGGCCTTTGTTTATCATTTTTTTTAGCAACAGCCACATGGCAGCACTATGACCTATTTTCTACTGCACATGTTGCACAAAATGCTTGTTCAATAACGTATGCATAATACTTGCACTCTAAAGACCCAATGTGACACAGTGCAGTACGTCACCAAGTTTTCAAAGTGAGGATCACTTTGAAATCCTGAATGAAATTCAGGATTCATGAAGATGAGTACATTTAGGGACATGGTATTATGGCCTTTTTAAAATGCCTTTATTTTAGAGCGTGTATCTTTCCCCCATGCATCCTTTCCAAAGTAATTTTCATGCAATTATTTCTAAAAGAAAAATCTTCCTGCATGAAATTCGTGATTCAAATCATATTTTCTTCCTAGAAACCACATAAAATCAGTCACTGGCAGAGTCATTCTCAGCTTTGTTACAAATACTAGGCCTGCATAAGATATCCTAAGGAATAGCACTCCACTATTTTCCTGAGCTTTGGTAGAAAGTGCTCTTTCCTTGCATCCAGTGATGTTTCATAATATTGATTTTCTCCACTATTCTTCATTTTTAATCATTAAAAAAGTACAGTCTTTGAAGGAGAGATGCAACTGCTGTCCCTCCTCTGACCAGTTGATTTTCTTTTATATTGTCTTCTATACAGAAGACAACAAACTTCTCAGCCTTTGTTTTTAATAATTCCACATACCCATGCCTTTTTTTTTATCTTAGCCATTCTCTCTTGACCCTAAACTGCAGGTGTTATTCTAGTCATCCAGCAGTTCATCTGTGTGACTGCTAAATTCATTAGCTTTCCAGGCACAAATGCAAACTAGGCTTGTTCTCACACACAAGATAGTGTGAAGCTCCAGCAGGGAGAACAGGGGGACTTGCAGTTGTCACTCATGGCTGACAGTATTTTGACCAGTAGCCTGGCAGACATGGATTACCTGGGAAGCTGATCTGCCCTCAGATTTGTAAATAGCCCACAGAGCATATTGAAACTGTTTAAGTCCTGAAAATCTTGTTTGTGAAACATGTTGATGGTCTGTGCTTCCAGTCACTTTTACTTATCTGTTCTCAGCTCTTTATGTGGTTACAATACATGTTTTGGATGCCTGTAGGAAGAATTTGTGCTTTGTGTACGACCAGGAAACTGAGCAGAGTTACACAGACTAGAACTGTTCAGTCACAAACAGGAACAAAGTCCACTGGATGCTTCAGGTCACTCCACAGACCACTCAAAGAGCAGGAAAGGACTTGTGCACTTGGTTTGCTTTCTGCTGCCCAGCTTACTACGACCTGAACTTAATTTTGGTAAATAGGTTAGTCAAACATTTTGCTTTCTATAACAATTTTTATTACTCCTTGGGATGGTTTGATAAACACAGGGTCATTAAATGTGACTGAATAATTCAATTTCTCCAGAAACTGAAAAATGTTATGGTGCACTTCTTAGCTGTTTACTCACAGAGCCAATCTTTCACCTGCACATGTTTAGGTGAAGTGTACCACAAAGTTCACTACTTATGCACCCAGCACAAAACACCTTTTTCCAGACTTGCTTTGCTTTTCATATATGTAATACATCAAGGTTCTCCAGAAATATCAAATTACAAAAATATAAAGGCAATACATTTTGCCTATTAAGTGAGGAAGGAAGACCAATATGACAAATTGTTTGCTCTGGGAATTGCTCAAGCAGGGCTAATAAATAAAAACAGCAAAACAGACAACTGTAGGGCAAAAAAACCCAACAACCAAAGTAACTCTTGAATCAATTCTCTGCCTTTAAACAATTTTGCTCTCTAATGAGGCCTTGGTGGTAAAACTAGCCATTGGCATTGCTGGTTAGGTGTCAGTTTCTGATGAGAGGAAAAAATGAAAAAAAAACCCCGTCTTGCTTGATGTCAGATATTTCATGGCAGATATAAGGAAGATTTGGGCTTTTATGTTAAACATTCACGAGCAGTAACCAAGATCCTGGTTTGGAAACCACACATTTCTTCCTGGTAAGGATGTAGAGGTTTCAACATGTTATCAGGGACATCAAAGGCAAGAGAACACAATAGAAGGGGAGGAATGCTTTCTAATGTCCTGTCCCAATTTCTGAAGGATTTCTCCCTCTTCTTACCCATTCAGCACTCTGTTTTGCTTGAGTTGAAAGTACTATAGAAGCTAAAGGAAACACATCACAAATAAATTATGCTTTATTATGGCTGCAAATATAAAAAGATAAGGAAATTCAACAGAAAAGGTACAAAGGTGGATTTTAATCATATGTGTACACTCAGCTTTGACTGAAGATGAGTCTTGCATACACTGCAAATCTACAGGGCCTTAAGATCTGTTGGTTATGCATTATTCATCTGAAACAAAGTCTAAGGAATTGAGTTCATATTGCAGCTTATTTATAGAAATTACTGGTGTGATCTGAGAGAAACCACAGCACTGAGATTTTTTACTTTAGGATGAGCATTATAATGAAAATGAGCCCTCTTTCAGGACTAAAGTTAGAATACTTTTACCTTTCCTGAAAGAGTGCTTGAGGAACAGTCAAAACATTCAGTTCATAAACAGTAGCACTGTGGATCTTAGTTTGATTGCTGTGACCATGGTTTTCAATACCAGATATTTTATCTGGCTTAGTTTGGAAATAGCTTGGAAATAGTTTGGAAATGGCACAGAGGCTAGATGCCAAGAGAAACTGGATAGGGACAGAGTTGGGGTGATTCAAATTTCTTGTACTTTCTGGGAAGTATTCTGAAATGTAGAGCAAAAAAACCAGAAAGCTCTAGGTAGGATGGAAGAGTATGTCCTCACACTGCTGTACTCCACACTAAAGAAGGCATACCTGAGTGAGAAGGAAATTTAGTAAGGAAGATGAGTGGATGTGCTTCAATCAGGCAGGCAGAGATGAATGTTGAGGTTTGAAGGGAAACATTGGGCTGCAGTGACACAGCAGCAATACTATGTACTCAACAGCAGTCCTAGTGAGTGTTGCGAGGCTTGGAGGCTTCACTTCAGTAAAAACTATGAGGAAAGAGGAATAATCTTTTAGTTAACTTCAAATCTTTTAATCTATTCAGCATGCAGTATTATCCTGTACTTTTCTCATTGTCTGAGAGACAATGGCAAAACCAGGTGAAACAAAAGGACTTTTCTTCTCTTTACTCCCCACCTGCATAGATGAGGTTTTGTGCAGCCTTCCTATGTCCTCTGCTTAGCTTGAACTACAGGAGGAAGTCAGCTGATACTCCTTAACTGTAAATTAGAGTAGCAAGGAATGAACTCACTTCCTTCATTTAAAGTTTTCTCTCTAAAGAACAGTTCAATCTATTTCTGAAACCAGTCTGAGAACTACTATAAGGCATGTAATTGGTATACCAGAAATCAAGCAAATAGTCAGAAATAATTCATATTATTGTCCTTGCAGACCTAGGTGAGTAACAAACAGTTCTGCTTCCATCCAGGAGACTGCAGCAGAAAATAGCACATACAATATCTGTGGCCCAATGAGTAAAAAAATTCTGCAATGAAAACCCCTTCAGTTTGGCTGGCATTTGAAACTGTTAAGGAAAACTGTGCTATCAGTTTCAGAGTGACCATTAGTCTGCATTACAGATTTTCCACTGACAGTAGATTATTCTAAATATTTTAGGAATGGACATAACAGTCTCTTTCCAAAAGTATCTGCCAGATCCACCAATCTGAAAACCCAATCTCTAAATATGCCTCTAGTCTTTGCTAGAAATGATTATGTGTATTTTCAGGCCACAGAGTTTTCTTTCTCAAAGTTTTGCAGAGTTCAGGGAATGTCACAAACACAACCACCATTAGGTTGCAACATTCACTGTGGCTTTTTCTAATATGGTAACCTTTAATACAGTAACCTTTCTAAAACAGTAACCTTTAGTATTGCATTTTTGACTTGTTTCCTTACCTTAGAAAACTTCCAACTACTTACTTTCTTTTCAAAGCTTGGCCAGGCTCCATTTTGCTACTGTTAACATAACCTTAGGCACATGCTGTGAGGCTTGCATGTAATACCCTTTGGACCTGGGATGTCATCCATCTTCTCACATCCAGGATGGCGTCAGATCATCTGTATTCTTCCCCTAATGTGACTGTGAAGGACAAAGTCAGGAGCCAAAAATACGCAAAGCAACAGATAAGAAGTGAAACATCAGAAGGAGAGAAATGAAAACCATGAGATCTAAAAATCTGCATGTGATGCAGTTCTGTCACTTGCTGCAGGTGTTCCCACCAAACAGCCTCTTGGCCCATTTTTCTGAGTGGAGGATCCCCTATGAACTTGCCCAGCAAGGCTCTCTCTTCTGTGTGCTAAGCAGTGCTTTCATTCTGGTCTTACTGGTCAATATGTATTAAAAATAACATGGAGAGACAGTGAATTGCTTGGAACATTGAGTATGCAGATGTCACTTAATTTCTTTTGCACTCTTCTGCCAAAGATGCTCAGGCACTTTTAGGAAATCCCAATGGGGTCTACTCATTGTCAGCTAATGAAAAATTTTAACTTTCCTTAAAACACTTAGATACCTGCTCAGTTTATGGACATTTTGGTCAATAGTGTATTAGACCTATACTTGCCCACTTCCCAGTGGATATTGATTAGTGCTTGGGTTCACTTGGTTCCCAGGTCATCTCTTTGGAGGTACTGTTAAAAAAGGTGAGACTATCTCAGCTGTTCCACACAGTAATACCAGAGACTGGGGACATAACTGTGGCTATGGAGAGTTACTAGAGAGGATTTAATTTCTAAAGCAATAATGTGTTGCTTAGTGGTTACATGGCGCCTGTACTTTGCAGACAAACTGTAAAGCCTGTTTAGTTTGACTGTACTCTTATTTTATTTGGATTTAAACTACCATCAAAAGTTGTGAAATGTTTTGAGTGATTGTTTTGCCATTCCTTAAAAACAAAACACCTATCTCACTCAAGAAAATGAATAAACCAAAAGTGTTCTAAAAGGGATCTTGGTTAGGAGAAGAGGGGCATATTTATTTTCCCAAAACATCTTTCTGTTGCTGCAATCACAGATGTACACCACATGTTCTGTGCCAGATCTATCTCAGTGTAGTCTGATAACCCTGTTGACAACTCAGTCAAGTGAGGTTAGTTCTGGTTAAAAAAAGCAGTGCAAGACATGGCAAGACACTCTGATCTGCTTAAATATCTCTTGAATTGTTACTGCATCTTCATGAGAAAGTATTTTAGAATGGAAAAAGACTAAGCCAGCTCAAAGTCTGAGACATTAGTGTGCTGGCAGAGCTTGGTGTTACTCAGTATAACAACAGTGAATGAGATGGTTGATTCATACCAGTGAGGGCTTGGGACACATGATTGGTCTGGAACATGTAAGAGAAGGAGGACGTGGCAAGGCATGGGCAGTATTTGTGGTATATGAAGTCACTAAATGATTTTTGCTGGCCAGTAATGTGCACTACACAGTTTTGCAATATTTTGATCGTGACAAAACATCTTATTCCTTCTGGATACTGGATTTTGTAAAGATTTACATAGAAGCCTTTTTCATAGAAGCACAGAGTCGGAAGAGACTTGTCAGGATCACTGAGTCCAGCTCCTGGCCCTTTGCAGGCCACCCCAAGGATCCCACCAGGTACCTGAAGGCATTGTCCAAACACATCTTGAATTCTGTCAGGTTTGGTGCTGTTCCAGTGCCCAGCCACCCTCTGGGTGAAAAATCTTTTCCAAATATCTAACCTGAACTTCCCCCAACTCAGCTTCCTGCTGTTTCCTCAAGTCCTGTCACTGGTCATGAGAGTGAAGACATCAGTGTCTGCCCCTCCTCTTCCCTTCAGGAGGAAGTTGTAACTGGAATGAGGTCTCCCCTCAGTCTCCTCCATGCTGGACAGACCAAATGACCTCAGCTGCTCCTCACACAGCTTCCCCTCAAGGCCCTTCACCATCCTCAAGGCCCTCCTTTGGACCCTCTCTAACAGCTTCATGTCATTTTTATATTATGGCACCCAAGACTGCCCCCAGCACTCGAGGTGAGGCTGCCCCAGTGCAGAGCAGAGGGGACAATCCCCTCCCTTTCTGGCTGGGGATGCTGTGCCTGATGCCCCCAGGACAGGCCTGGCCCTCCTGGCTGCCAGGGCCCTGCTGGCTCAGATCCAACTTCCCATAAACAGAGCCCCTATGTCCCTTTCCTGTGGCACTGCTCTACAGCCTCTCATTTCCTAATCTATACACACAACCAGGGTTGCCCTGTCCCAGGTGCAGAATCTGGCACTTGTCCTTGTTAGACTTCATGCAGCTGGAGATTGATTGACCTCTAATTTGTCAAGGTCTCAGCAGGGCCTGTCCCCTCCAGGGAGCTGACAGTTCTTCCAATTTGCACAATTATTTAGAGAACAAATAAATTAATACTTTTCCTGCATCATCTCATGAAAGGTAAATGTGGCCATTTAGTGAGACCACACTCATGCATATGTGTCAAGGCACTGTCAGGGCCCTGAGGATATTCTCCCTTCCCCTCTCCCAGGCTTTTGGCTGCCAGACCTCTGGGCAGCCTTAGAAAAGGATGCAGGTGTCTGGTTTTTAAAGGAGCTGTTGGGAGAATCTGCTCTGCAGGGTCCCAGTGGGGCTCCCTGCTTAGCTTGGGAGTGGCTTTAAGCACCCAGTCTCATTCTCAGTGCCCTTCTGCAGCTGACTCTGCTGTTTTCCACCTTCACAGCCTTGGGCTTGCCCCATTGCTGAAGACTGGTCTAATGATCCAGCCAGCCCAGTTTCCTGTCAGATGACCTGTCCTGCTCATCTTGCTCAGATGCCAGGAGAAGATGCCCTTGTCAGGGAGGGTCCTGTCAGCCTGCTTTGCCCTCACTCTTCGCTCCTGCCATACAAACATGCATACACTTATCTTTTTATGCAAAGTTACAAAGTTACATTTTGGAGCTGTTCTTAATTTCATTTTCTACCACCTTGTGTTGCCACTCAGGATATCAGTGAATGTGGAATACTGACTTGCCTGTGCTTACATTCTAACTATGGACACTGTCATTTTTAAATGCCATGGGAGATAACATAAAAGGAAAAAAAAACAAAAACAAGTAGTCTTGGCCCTGTTTAAAATGAAACTGCAGTGGTGTTTTCACTAGCAAGCAAATTGGAAAAATACCTGCTCAAGAAACTGAGACTGCACCCAACAAATTTGTGCTCAGAAAATCTTGAATAATTCAGTTCCAATGGGCAGACTAATTCTGTTACCGATATTAAACTGCTTGACACAAGCAACTTGAGAAACTGAAGTATTTTTTAAAAAAATACGCCAAAACAGAGAAACACAAAATTGCACTGGAGATAGCCACACTTCCAGACCAGATCCAGGTTTAGGGTATAATACTCTGCCACATCTTAAAAACAGATGAAAGTAAAGATAATGAAAGGTAGGTACACTGAGTAAGAAAAGCTGCTACAAAGAAGTCATGCTGCATGTACAGAAACCAGAAAGTCTTGAAGGCCTGGGGGGTAAGATAAACGGATATATTTAGATCAAGAACTACGTAACTTTCATGGTAAACTGATATTATTTCAGTCTGACAAAACACAGGTTATCATGACCTGTCACTGATTACTTTGATTTCTTTGGATTACAAGGATCAGAATTAATTACAATAGGTCTTACAGCACCAAGCACATGCAGTCTGTGCTGATGATATTCAAAATTTTTTAGAAATTAAAAATAGGCCGATGAAAGGGAAAAAACTGAGTTAACTTTGCTGAGCAGTGCAAAGTTGCTACAGAAACACAGACCATGCTGCGAGCACGCAGAAAATTGCAGTTGCAGCCGTGGACGTCAGAATCACCTTGTATCTTATCACCTTCTTAGTTAGCAGGGGAGATAGAGCATTTCAGCAGTGCCTACTGCCACAATCAAAGGCACAAAATGTTCTGATTAGGTTCTTCTTATAGAACTACCAACCTGGCTTCTGTGGGTTAATGGGTGAATACAGCCTGACCTAGATGCCAGTGTCAGGACCAGTGGGAATTGGAATTACTCACAGGATTATCTGTGATGTTTACACTTGCCAGCTAAACAGAGCCAAGTCAGGTTTAGCTAAGTTGCAATCATCACAGCTTTACGTAAGGCAATAGTTTTCATTTCTTTACTAAGGTTATCTGCAGGGGGCTTAATCATGTTAAAGTAAGCACTCTGTCTTAACACTTCCTAATACATGACAGCTCACACAATTATTTGGAGAACAAAATAATTAACATCAAGATATGTTCTCAGTTGACTGATACTCTCCTGATTTCATGTGTAGATGAAAACAAGGACTGGAGACTAAGATATGTATACAGGTACTGGTAGAATGAAAAAGGCAGATTTGTTATTTTTTGTTCTTTTTTTTTTAATACAAATATCTTGATAGTAAAAGGCACCTGCAAGATACAGTAAATAAATAAATGCCTAACATGGTAGTTTTGGTTGCCTTTGTGCCTAATGAAAAACATACATGATTTTTCCCATCCAGTTACCTTCTTGTAACTGTCCACCTTACATTCCTATCCACTATTCCTATCCTAGCCAGACATATGTAGATATGAGTGCTGTTGGTGGGTGTAGCTGATGATTTATTCTTTTGTTTTCTTTTTCCCCCTGCTGATATTAATAGATCTAAATGCCTCTGCTTTTTCCTCTCCTCACCTGGCTTTTTTTCCTAGGCTTTATGCTTCCTTCTGAAAGAATAACACCTTAAAATTACATCATTAGGCATACAATACTAGAAGGGAAAATTCTGACCAGAAGTGGGGGTTTCTTTTTGTTGATGATGCATGATCTTTAGTGTAAGGGAAAGATTTAGTCTGTAGTGTCCATGCTTCTGGATTGGGTCCCATTTATGTATTTGTAAGCTTTGAGCCACACATCCTGGAAATAGCAGCAGGAAGGATTGCATGGCTGGGTGGGTTTGCCCACATGTGAAAAATGTAGGAATCCCAGCTCTTAGCAGTTCGAAGGAGAGACTACATACTGACACCACTGTGGTCAAACAGGCCATGACCTCCTTTTGGGACAGAGCAGTATTCCAGCTGTTATCATGCTAAAATCAAACAAAGCATCTGCTATCCAAGCTCTTGAAAGTGGCAAGTTCATTACAAATTCAAAAACTAGTAATTTTCAAGCTGACTGCCATTCTGCCCTGAGACTGGTACCTTTGCATTTTAATAACTTTCATGAATTTGCATTTTTAAAAGAATGTAGTCACTTTTACTGAGATGTATTGAGTGTACTTATTTCCCTCAAATCCCGCTGTTTGCTGGAGCAGAGTGGGCTGGCTGGTCCTTCCCATGGGGTCTATCTTGGCTCCCATACAGAAGGGGCTCCCACACAGAAGGGGCCAGGACTGGAAGCTCTTGCTGACGCTCACTGGGGCTCTGCCCTTGTGCCAGGATATCCTTGTGAGGATATCGCTCACCTAATGCCTGGCGCCAGTCAGAACCCAGGCTCCAAAGAGAAAACTCGAATGAAAGACCCTCCAGCCAGGGCTCCCGAGGAAAAGGAAACAGGAGGGAGAGCTGGTGCTGTCCTGCACCTTCCCTTGGAAGCTCCTCACACCCCCGTCTACACTTGCTCTAAGATCTGACCCCACTCCTGCCAGAGCCCACGCCTTGGGCTCACAGAGGGGCTGGGGGGCTCGAAATCTCAACTTTCCTTGGCAGTCCCTTCACGGCCAAACAGGTGCCCCTCTCGCAATCCTTCTCCAAGGAGCACGTTTCTCCCCGCCTCGTTCATGGCCCCGGGTCCCCTCCTCGCAGCCCCCGAAGCTTCTCTCCCGCGGACGCTTGCGAGGCCACAAGGACCGTGTTTCCCGGTTCCTGTCGCAACCCCAGGACCGCCGCCCCCACGGCCACACTTCCCCGCGGCTCTGCCTTCCTGCATCCCGACTCCCCGCCGTCCGCCAGCCCAGCCCAGGCCACCGCATCCCTCCCCCGGCAGCTCCCGCCCTCTGTGCTCCGCCTCCGCGGGGCGTGCAGGGGAGCGGCCGCCGTCCCACCGCTGCTTCCCTCCCGAGCGGCCGCCGCCGCACTCGGCCCGCTCGCCGCCCGTCGCCGCCGGTCTCTGCAGGTGAGCGGCACGGGGCCCGGCTCCGGGGGCGGGCGGCGGCGGCCGTGTGCCCGCCGTGCCCGGCTGATTCACCGCGGGCTGCCGCTCCCCTCCCCCTGCAGCCGGGACGCTCCCGCAGCGCGCCGCCGTCCGCCCTCCTCGGGGCTGAGGAAGGGCAGCATCGGGCACAGGCGGACGGGCTCGCCTGGTCCGGTTTTAGCATAATTATTGTTTCCATTAGGTCGAGCACGAAGTTCCGTGGTGCATGTGCGAGTGCGCCGGGTGCTGCTTCCTCAGCGGGGCTCGTTCTTGGTGGAGAAAAGGGTGGGAACGCAGGGAAGGGTGGTGGGCGCGGTGCTGGCGGGCGCCGGAGAGTCCTGGAAAGGCGCGGTGTCCTTGGCACGGTGCTCGCGGTTTGCCCCGGTGTGAGGGATCGTGCCTGGGTGCTGCAGATAGGGGCGGGGATGGGGGCAGGGGAGCGGTGTGACACAGGTACACCGGGAGACTCGCCGAATCTGTGCCGCCGCCGAAACAAAGGTGACACGGGTGACCCGCACCTTCGTGGGTCTGACTCGTAGCCGGGAGGAGTTCCACGTCTGTGGAAGTGTGCATGCGGCGTGGCATCGGTGGTGGGTTTTCGAGTGCGGAAATGAATTTATTGTGTGTGTCTGTGAGAGAGAGAGACTAGTCTATATGCCCGTGTGATTCCAGCGTGTAAAACCTATAAAAACCGCAGTCACTACAAACTGCTGGAACTGCAAACACAGGAAATGTAGTATCTTGTTCAAGGCGTGACAGGTTTACTGCATGAGAATGCTAATTAGACCTCTTGTAAAAAGGTAGACCAAGATTCTCGCAGCATCGCATTTTCTCGCCTCATATTCCCACAGCTTTGGTCTTTGCTCTATGTTCTCTGGTCTAAAATAAAAAATTGAACTTAAAGTATTACTTGGGCTGCGATCCAGTTATAATAGATGTGTACCAGTGTTGATGAAACTGTAACAGGAAGAACCTTTTTTGGAAAGAGAAAAGAGCGAAGTAGGACCAAGACAAACGTCTCATTCTTCCTCTTAACCTGGCAGTTTGTCAGCACTTAGAGGACAATCTGCAGTCTAAAGGAAATTACAGTACAGAAAACTGCTCATTTCCTTTTCACGTGTGTGTAAGGGAGTAGCACTGAAAATGGAGATCTGATTCCTTCGTTCTTCTATCGTTATGTTTTCCCGAGTGTCTGGCGTGTTCAGTTTCCAGATCTGCTAACTCCTTTATGCTTTTTCTAACTCCTTTATGCTTTTTCTGACCATCAGCACTGGATGCTGCATAAAACAAGTGGTGTGGGCATCCGTGGTAACTAGCAGGTTCTTTTCCTCCTGTAAGCATATCGATAAAAACTAATGACTGCCAGTTTACAATAGCACAGCTGGTGTTGTGTGGATCTTTGTTAGCGCAGGAAATGAAACTTCTCATGGTTACACAGGTATCGGGCTCCGTCACAGCCGTGACTTAGTTTGAAAGTTAAGCTGACCTGAGTGCTTTTTAAAATTTTGGGGTGTTTCAGCCCTGATTGAAGAGCCTCTTCCAAGAGGAAATCACTATTCCTTGTTCAAGAAAAGGGTAACCTTGAACTACTGAGGCTTCTCAGCGCTGAGAACCGGACTAGAACTCGCTCGGCTGCAGGAGCTGAGCCCCCCCTATTCGCTCAGGGGTGCGCTTGGCTTCATTCCCCGTTCGCCCTCCTTTTCTCTGGGAACTTTTGTCTGGCAGCGCCTTCCCGGCGCGCGTGGAAAGGCCTGGAGCGGCCGGGGACGCGCGGGGCGGGGCCGCGGCGGCGCGACCTTTCACCCACTTCTGGGAGCGGTCACGTGGGCGCGCCCGGGAGCGCGCCGGGGGCGGGAGCGCGCCCGCAGCCCGGGACGGCCCCGCTCGGAGCGGGGGAGCGGCGGGAGGCTGGAACAGAGAGGGGGTCCCGTGCCCCCTGGGCAGCGGTGGGCACCGTGGGATGCTGGAGCCGGAGCGGGCGCCGTGGTGAATCCCAGGTCTTCTCTCAGAAGTCTGGGATGAACGGCGACTTGAGCAAATGTTTGTGCTAAAAAGACAAACAAATAACGCCCCCACCCCCCGAAAAAAATCCACAAATAAAACCCCAGCCAGTCAACAAAGCCCCTAAACGATGTATTTTTTATGTATATTTTGATATTCTTTTTTTTAACATTCCAAACCCATTGTCTTTGCTCTGCAGCATGCTAGTATCGTAGTCATGAACTCCACATTTGGAAAAACACAATCCAAAGACTGAACCCTCTTCCTTCGAGTCTGGGTTAACTTTAATGTGAATGTCAATTTAAATATTTTTGCAATTCTTTGGAACCGGTTCTTGAGTCTTAGAGCCTCATGCTAGCTGAAAGACCTTATTGAGGTCTTTCAGCCTTGTTCAGTAAATGGTCATTGAACTACTGTGAGAGCAGTTAACTCAGTTTGCTTTCTCATCACCACACATTGTTGTCCATCTTCCAGCATCTCTTAAGTTCTAAAATGTGACATCTTTTATGTCTTGTAAAAGTCCTGTCACCCTAGAAACATTTGTTGTCATAGGGAAGATAATAATTCTTCTTTACTGCAGGAGCAGAGAAGCTCATTAAGTTCAAAAGAGAGAGAAGGGTTCAGCTTGTATATTCTAAACGTCTGGGTATGTATTTTATAGCAGTTAAAAAGAAATACCCAGTCTAGAGCCTAGTTTTTATGAGGTGGGGGAGGTTTCTGCATGGTATGATAACTGCACAGGGTTTTAGCAGAGTATGCTTCTCTGTTAGATTATTCCGGATTTCTAGAAGGTCAGAGGATGTAGCTTGCTGGGATGTGGACAATATAACATGTATTGCAATAGAGGCTAGAATGATCTAAGAGGCCTAGGAACAATATAGTATGTCCTGTATAAGGAAAAAAAAACCCTAGAAATAATCCAACAGTTGTAAAAGTTTCTGGTTTGATTTTGGAGAATATTGGTGGTTTGTGTTTGTTGGGGTTTTGAGGGGGGTTGTTTGTTTATTTGTTGAAGTGTACATTTTGGAACCATCTTCTACAGGAGCATGCTATTGGGAAGAGAAGAGAGATCATATGATCCAGAAACTGTAGGGATTAATATTCCTTAGGGTTAGCCTAGTAATTAATTAACAGATTGTTTGCAAATCTCCTCCGCTTTGCCTGTTTCCAGATCAGGTGAGAAGACAACTTACTAACTGTGGCTTTTCTCCTTGAAGTGCTGGTGAAAACAGCCTGCACTCTGAGAAATCTTGATGGCATCTGTGTTGAGTAGTCTAATGGAAGTTTAAAGCCTGCAGACAAACGCTTGGTTAGATGTCTTAAACTGGATACTGAGCCTAACATTGGAGTCTGGCCCCTGAAATCAACTTGCTTGTCACAGGAGCTGGCAGTCACTACTGGAGCCCTCAGAAATAACTGAGTGGGGAGCACATGAATTTTCTGTCACTCCACAGTTCCTCACCATCTTGGACACGTTCAGTGTAAACAGTGTCATTCAATGTAATGGAAAATAGTGTTTCAGAACCACGGTCTCTGACTGTTTTCTCCATTGGCATCAGTTTTTCTGAAATGGTTCCAATCTGATCCAGCCCCTCAGAGCAGTTGAAAGTTGTGTGTGAATCAAAGCTCACAGCGTTTCTCTTGACTTTCTTTCTGTCTGAGAGCCACAGCTGAGCGATTGCCATTGCTGCAGTGTAGTGTCTGTTAGGAGCCAGGAGCACTGGAATGAGTCTGCCTCGTGCTGTGTCCTAACTTACTCAGGATCCCAGGGCCAGTGAGCTTCTGGGATAGAAGATTTGTGTGTAGCAAACAGATCTCAAGCCTGCTTTTAAGGAAGACAGCTGTTTGGGTATGTTTATGTTGCATTCATTGGCCATTGTCATTATCTCTTTCCATCCGTATAGACCTGTTGCTCCAGTTCACCACCAAGGATGGGAATAAGAAAATTGGCACAAGATGCCAAAAGAGATATCTGCAGAGGGTAATGAATATATTCACCCACAGGTGATCTTGGAAAACTGCTGAGGTCAGGACATAAACTGTCTGTGGGGCTACAAGTTACTTCTTAGCTGTTCTGATTTCAAACTCTCCCTGTGGGTGACGTTTGCTGTGGGTCCCAGTGCTGCTGTAGCTGAGCAGATACATGTGTTCAGTTCTCTACCTTGGCTTGAACCACAGCATTTGTTCATCTCTTAGTTGTGAGAAGTCCTTAAAGACATTTGCAATTCCAAGAGACCACACCTGTCAGGTGTAGGTGAGGGTGGGAAGGATTGGAGCCAATGATTAGCAACAATCAAATATGAGAACTTGTCCCAACTTAAGTGTCATGAGAACACCTGTCAGGCTGATTTTGTTTTCATCAGTGCTATGTTAATTCAGCATTTAAAGGAGAGTGACTCTTTGGTTTCTGTTTTATTTGTATGCCATAGTCATTAGGTTCACCTGAGAAGCCTTGAGTAAACTTAATCCTTGTGGCTAATTTTTGCACAGATATAATTTGGCTTCACTCCCCTCATATTTCTCTTTAAGATTTTGTGTCTGTAAAATATGATTAGTCATTGTAAGATAGCTGAGTTATTGGTAAGACTTGAAAGCAGTGAGTATCTGTGTCATCCCATATACGGAAGCATGTGATTAGACATTATTAAAGGTTGTAGGCAAAGAAGCAATTTAGAAATAGAAATTCTCAAGTGAATAACTGTGTCTGGTTAATCTTTATAGTAAGTTCAGAAGTGAGCACCTTGTGGAATGTCACATGAGCTAAGTATAAACTCAATAAACTGCTCTTCTTGAGGCTTTGGTATCTTGATACCTTTTTGCATAAGTGCGATATACAGGAAGGTGCCATTACCTAAGAGAATATCAAAGAAAGAGATATGAGAGACCAGACAGTCTTTTTGTTCATGTCTTTCAATGTTTCATCTGCATATTTTATACTGTTTACTGAAGATTCTGTAGAACAATACCTGAATTTCCTTTGAAAGGCATAGAACTCCAGACAAATTTGCTGTTTGTTTAGATTTCTCCTAAACTGAATGCTTTTTCTACAGCTTTAATTTTGTTCAACTATGCATCAAAGGAGCACCATATGCACACACGTGAAAGCATTTTTGGCATCCTTTTGGCATTCCCTGGATAGCTGCATTACCTTATCGATCCTTTTGCAGCAGGGCAGAATTTTGGCATTTATGTGAGTGACTGCCTCCCCATCACTGTATGACCCAAGAGTGGATGGGACCTTGAGTTACTGGATGCTGCTGTGCAGAGTATACTGCAGTGCCTGAAATTATTGTATTTATAGCAAACCCCATGAAAAACCTCCATATACTTTACTGAAGTCACATCTGTTTTATTATTGATAATACAGTCATTTTTAATTTGGTAGGAGCAGTCAATGTTTTATCTAGATAGATGTATATACATGTAACATTGAATTTCAAGCCTAATTTTTTATTAGGAGCTTGTACAATTTCCCACCATATCACTGCAAAATATGGGGCACTCAAAATCAGCTCAGGAAATCTACCTGCTGCCTTAAAACTGGCAGACTTTCACTGGGCACGGTAGTGGTGTTTAAAATCCCAATATGCATTTGAAAACCTTGTATAATAAAACTTTGATGCTTTTCAGCAAAGGCAAAGTTACTGCAGTAACGCTGAAAAACTGAGATGAATCATTTTCTAAAGGGTTCATTTTTCAAAGTCCAGCTTCTTTTATCCTCCAAACTACTGGCATACTTTTGTCAGTTGCAGAAAACTTGCTCTTTTTGAATATTTGGCTGCTACTACCCATTTGAATTTCAAGGTATGCTGTTCATTTAAAGCAGTTGAAGCACAAGATTTCTTGTTCAGGCCTTAGTGCTCTATAAGTTTATTTTTTACAGCAGATGTCTTATGAAAACTCCTACATTAAATTTATTAAAGCATCTCTGCAGGCTTGATAGTTCAAGCCCTTAATCTTCTTACTGGCTCTTCACTGAACTCTCTCCAGTAGTTTCATTTCTCTCATTGGGGTGCCCAGAATTGCACAGAGCTTTTGAGATGGGGCCTCACCAGCACGGAGGAGAAGGGCAGAGTCACTTCCCTCAGCCTGGTGGCAGCAGTGCTCCTGATGCCCCATGGTTCTGTCAGCATCCTCTGCAGCCTCTGCAAGGGCCCCTTCCTGCCCTTGTGCCACTTGCTGAGCTTTGCTTTCCAGCCACTCAGTCTCTGGTGAATGGAGCTAGCCCTCCCCACCTGCAGCACTTTGCACTTCTCCTTATTGAACCTCACCAAGTTTCAGCCTGCCTGGTGCTTCAGCCTGTCAAGGTCCATCTGAATGGCAGTGAAAACCTTTAATTTATCAGCCATTGCTCCCAGTTTCACTCCTTGTACTTGTGAATCCATCAGCAGTTTCACTTTGGCTGGTTTTTTCCCTCTGGGGGGTGGGGGTTTCTGTTGGTTTTATTGTTTTGGTTTTTTGCATCCACTTCTGGGATGACTGTATGGGTCAATTGAACTGTAGCAGGTGGCAATAAAAAAAAAAAGTGTGGAAATAAATGAACAGGCTAGGAAGTTATTTGAGGATGTTGGCACTGGCTTTGTTGTGCCTCACTATGTATAATTTCATTGCAAACACACTGTCTGGGCAAAGTCAGCTGCCATAGTTTCGTCTGAATACTTTGTGTAGGTGGTACTGAAGGCTTGGACTGACAGGACCATCAATAACAGAAATCCAAGTGAAATCCAAGTAATAATGCATGAGAAGACTGGATAAACATCTCAGTGTTTGGAATTCTCTTTTTTTTGATTTAACGCCTGGTATGAAATCAACAGATTTGAGCGTACAAAGTTCTTTACTGATCTGTGAAAAACAAAATAAATTCATAGTTTTGGCTTTCTGGGAGATAGAAAATGCAAATTTCCATAGTAATGGCTTACACAACTGAGAGAAAATACTTGGTCACTGTCTCAGCACAAACACAGCACTGCTGTTCAAGTGTTTAAATACTGGCTTTAATTTCATTATGTCTGTCCTCAGACTCTTAAAATTCAGTGGCCTACCCTAAAGTGTCAAAATATGTTATCACTAAACTTACAAAATAAATCTTGTGTGTCCATTTTCTTTTAAAAGCTGTAGCAAGCTCACCTTCTGGAGGCAGATCTGATGGACAGCAAAATACTGCATAAATTTCTTCAATATTTTCAATATTTAAAGAGGTTTCAGACTTAAAGTCTTTTACGAGAACTTTTGGGAGCTCCAGAATTATTTTCTAGTTTTCTGTGGCTGCTTTTAACATTCAAACAGTAACTCTTACTGATTTGCATGTTAATAGAAATAGATTCCCTCCCCCTCACTTTTCTTTTAAATAAACTGGTTTGGGGTCATACCAAGACTTTAGGGTACTTGCTTGGTTTTCCAAAACCATTCTTCATTCAAGTTGTCTAGCTTTAAATGGAAATTTTAATATAGTTTTAAGTATATTTGCTAATTAAAATTGGGTTTCACGTACTTTCATCTGATGTTTTTCTCCACTTCTTACCTTGAAAGCTTCCTTAAACAATGTCATTTTAAATAGTTTAGTATCACACTTTTCTCCTCACCAGCTTCTATTTGAAACTGGAGTGCCAAGCTTATTGTAGTAAGTTAGTTTATTGTAAGAAACAAATGAAGAATTCTTCAGGGTCAAGTTCCTGTTGTGGTTCGTTGGATTTTTTGTTTTGTTTTGCATTGTTGTTTTTTTTTTACTTCTAAGCTTGCCTAGTAGGAACTTGGCAGGAGTCAGACGACAAAGCCTTTGTCATAAAATGCTTCTCATTGCTTGATTGGTGGTGCCTTGTATCTGCCTGAAGTTATGAGGGTTTCTGGGTAATTTTGAATTCAGAAATGCCATGATACAGGTAATTCTGATTTCAGAACTGCCATCATACCTGCAAGTAGTGCTGCAAGTCTGCCCACCATCTATGAACACTCTGTGCCTTGGGTGCCAAGGATGTCTGGCTGAGAATTCTGACAGTATCAAACCCGTGTGTGGTGGTACCTAGGCATGTTCTCAGAGAAACTGCGTGCAGCAGCCATTGCTTTTTGTAGAAAAATGTCAATTTTTGATTATCCAAGTAGAATAATTGGAGAGAATTGTTTTGTGAGCTTGGTTACTGACAATCATATGCCCTGCATATAAAGCTAATCTATAAATAGGTGTCAGAGACCTGTGAGGAGAAACTCAAACTAAATTATCAATGTACCTTGAAAGGGAGAGTCACAGAATTAAGTCTTTCATCAAAGCTGTTTGGGATCAAGTGAATGAGGCCTCTTCAGTTTTCCTGTGCATTTGTTAATTTCCTTTGCAGGAAAAGGAGTATTGATGTGAAAACTGTGTTTAAGTAATATGTGTCTTTTTGTTAGATGTTTAGAATCCTGACAAGGAGAAAGGACAGGGGTTTTTCTATTCAAGAGGAAATGGGGGAAAAGTGAATTGCATGAGCCAAGCAACGTATAGGAAACAAGTGACATCCTCTTAAAGCCTAGGATTTGCATTTGTTGTGAGATATAGGTGTGACTTTATTCTTTTTAGCACTATCACTTTATCCATGTAAAGTGTATAAAATCCACAGAAAGAAAAAAAAGATTTATGCTCAGTAGCATTTCCAGTAGTAACTGCTTCAAGAATTAATACATTGTTTTGTGCTGTAATGCAATTAGCTTTTGTATCACGGCTTGCTGCTATTTTAAAATGACCATGGCAGTTCTTTCACTGTGCTTCAGAGAGACATTGCCAACCACTGGTAACTTCTTGCATGCCTGACTTAAATGGAAGCATCCTGCATGTAGGACCTCTCTTAGCCTCAGATTTTCCAGAGCTGAAGCCCTTATCTCCTTCTGTGATTGTAGGAACATATAAGTCCCAACACTGACTGTTCAGTGTCTGCAACCTGAAGTCATAAGGTCTGTGAGTTAAACCTTAGTCTTTGTGGAGTAAATGTCCTGAAACTGCAAAAATAAGTGTGAGGGTGCTTTTTGCATAGTAGATGTAGCAGCATAGTTTTGCAGACCATCAGCACACAAGCTTTCTAGTGTGTAATGTGTTTTCTGTTTTCTTGACTTAAAAGCGACATCCAGCCTAGCAGTTCTTGTTTATAACAACGAGGAAAAAATTGTGCTTAGTTTAGTTTGGCTCAAGCAGAGGTTTGAAAAAGGAAGAGGAGAAACATCTGCAACTGTTACAGCATGTTTGAATTTAAATAAAACCAGATAAGAGCAAGGAACAGGCAGCTTTCTTCTTCAAATAAAAGAAGGGGAAAAAAAATTCACAAAGAATCAATAAACTAAATTTTAAGGGGCAAGTGTGTGATTTTTTTAATGAAAACAGCCATTTCAGATGAGTTGTAGAAATTATTGCGCTGGGTTGTTTTTTTTTTTTTCCACTTTGAGTAAGGCTCTGCCAAGCTGCTAGGAAAGCCAGAAGCTGTTGTTCATGGCTCTCACGAGGTTAATCAGTATATGCTGTGCAGAAGTGCGCTGCAGAGCCGAGTGCCCATTCGCGGCCAGGCGCCGCCGTTGCGGCCGTGCTGGCTGGGCGCTGGATGCGGGCGGTGCTGGCTGGGCCGTGGATGCGGGCGCTGGATGCGGGCGGTGCTGGCTGGGCGCTGGATGCGGGCGCTGGATGCGGGCGGTGCTGGCTGGGCGCTGGATGCGGGCGGTGGATGCGGGCGGTGCTGGCTGGGCGGTGGATGCGGGCGCTGGATGCGGGCGGTGCTGGCTGGGCCGTGGATGCGGGCGCTGGATGCGGCCGTGCTGGATGCGGGCGCTGGATGCGGGCGCTGGATGCGGGCGCTGGATGCGGGCGGTGCTGGCTGGGCCGTGGATGCGGGCGGTGCTGGCTGGGCCGTGGATGCGGGCGGTGCTGGCTGGGCGCTGGATGCGGGCGCTGGATGCGGGCGCTGGATGCGGGCGCTGGATGCGGGCGGTGGATGCGGGCGCTGCCTCGGCAGCGCTGGCGAGTCAGGCTGGAAAGGCCGAGGCTCCGCCCGTGCCCTTTCCCCCAGTTCGCGGAGCACGTGGCAGCGCTGGAATGCCGAGGGGAAGCGCTCCCCGCTCGGATTAAACCGGCCGGCAAGGAGCAAAACAAGTGCTCAAAGAGGCGGCTTCGGGAAGCCTTTGGTGTTCCGCCATCATAATTCAGGGCAGTGTTAAAGGCTTATGGTTTTGAAAGGAAAGGAAAGGAATATGAAAAGAAACAAGCTGCTTTATTGTTTCACATCTTAACGTCAAGCAGTACAGTTCTAGAACTGGACTGTATTTGTTTTCAGGGCTCGTTCACTTTATTCAGGATTAGTTCTTGGTGGATTTTTTTTTTTTCATTTGGGAATAAGGAATATTTTCCTTAATGAAGCTTATTTATTTTTATGAGAATGTTTAATTTTAATTCATTAAAATGTCAGGTTGACTGTTAATGCTTGACACTATTTAGAATCTTTTTCTGCCTTGGGCAGTAAAAAGAGCATGTGCTTGAAAACGAAAGGGTTCCTGAAATTCTTTCGATTCAGAAACAAAGAGGAGGTTAATTAAAAATTTCTAGGCTGAGAAGTCACAGTGGAGTTGAAGGGTAAGGGAAACTAGCTGATCTTGTACTTAAGACACTGGCATTCCAAAATACAAAATTCCATGTGTGAACCGAGCAGAACATGTTGGCCCTTCTTGAGACAAGTCCAGGTGCCTGATTCCCTGTATGCGAAAACGGTTGAGCTCTTTGTATGTGCTTGCTGGGGTTTTATCATCCCACTCTTAATAGTACCACTAAACATATGATATATTCTTAACTTTGAAAGCTTTTGCAAACCCTGTTGAGTTCAGGCTATACCCTGTATTACTGCTGCCTCTCCCTGCTTTATTGCTCTCTTGTCAGCTCGTAATGACCAATTTAAATGAATGAATGGACAGCTGACTTTGACTTCCTCATACTTGCCTGCAGCAGAGCCCATCAGAGCTGTTAGTGACAGAGTCATTAGGTACTACAAATTGCAGTTGTTACTCGGGCACACAGGGCTTGTGTTAAAGCTTTTGAAACTGGTGTTCAAAGAACTTTGTGTTCTTCTAATTTGTTCTTCTTTGTTATTATAATCAGACACTACACACGCATAAATCAATTGCATACTATCTCTAGGATACTGTGAGCTTTAGGTGCCTTGACTCACCCAGCTTCTAAAACCTGAGCAGTGGCTGATGGATTTGTGAGATCTGTGGATTACCATTAGGCACTATAGCAGTAGCTGTATTGCAGAGGTGGATCACTGTAGGCTGGTCCAGGAAAAGGCACATTAAATATTGCAAAGAATCCATGCCTGTTGGTCAGCAGCCTTAATAGATGATGTGCAACAGCACTTACCTCTTTCATCTCTGCCGAGTATTCCTTCTCTTTCTATATTGTGTATTTTTTCCTAAGCCTACTGTTATTGCTGCATTCCAAGTGCCTGGTTTTCTGCTCATACACATTGGCACCCGTTCTTTGTGTTTCAGGTGACTTTGGTTAAGTAGAATATTTACAGACTAGAGGAGCAGCACTCTGGTCATAATGAACTGCCCATTTAAATTGCACTGGGTAGTCCTCACGTGCTGTTCAACAGGCATGAGAGTCTACCAGAATTTAATTACTAGCTTTAGGTTGACAAACAAAACATGAATTCTAGCTTTTAGGATTTAAAAAGGGTGAAGTAGTTGTACTTTCTTTGATTTTGCTTCCATAGAAATGCCAGTGCAACCTTAAAACACTTAGTATTGATAATGTGTTTTGTACTAATCTCAATCTAAAACTTGCCCTTGAATCCCAACTTACAGATAGGGCAATAAATTCCACTACTATTTAGTCATACTTCTAGGAGGATATTGGTTTTGGGGCTATGCATGAAAATTTTGGTAAGCTCATAAATTAAGTTGAACAAGAGACTGACTTTGGAAGCATGATGGTCTCCTCAAGAATACATAGTTCTGACAATTTTAATGTTATACATAGAGTCTGTCTGCAAAAATCTACTTTCTAATTGTAAGTGCTCAAAAACATTAGTTTGAATCAATAATTAGCAGGAGTAGCTTCCAGGGTGTTTTATGTATAAATGCTAGTTACAGGAACTAAGAAAAGCTATGGAATTACCCACAAGTTTAACAAGGACAAGTGCCAGATTCTGCATTTGTGTTGGGGCAACCCTGGTTGCTGGTGTGTGTATAGATAGGAAATGAGAGGCTGTAGAGCAGTGCCACAGGAAAGGGCCCTGGGGGTCCTGGTCTGTGGGAAGTTGGATCTGAGCCAGCAGGGCCCTGGCAGCCAGGAGGGCCAGGCCTGTCCTGGGGGCATCAGGCACAGCATCCCCAGCCAGAAAGGGAGGGGATTGTCCCCTCTGCTCTGCACTGGGGCAGCCTCACCTCGAGTGCTGGGGGCAGTCTTGGGTGCTGCAATGTGATAAAATATATAAAGCTCTTAGAAAGAGTCCAGAGGAGAGCTGTGAGGATGGTGAAGGGTCTAGAGAGGAGAGAGGGTACAAGGAGCAGGTGAGATCACCTGCTCTGCTGAGCCTGGAGAAGAGGGGACTGAGGGAAATCCTCGTTGCAGTTACAACTTCCTTGTGGGGAAAAAAGGAGAGGCAGGTACAGGTCTCTTCTCTCTGGTGACCAACCAGTGACACAACCCAAGGGAATGGCCTGAAGCTCTGTTGGGGAAGTTTAGGTTAGATATTTGGAAAAGGTTTTTCACCCAGAGGGTGGCTGAGCACTGGAAGAGGATCCCAAAGGAAGTGGTTGCAGCCCCAGACCTGACAGGATTCAAGAGGTGTTTGCAGAACACTCTCAGGCACATGGTGGGATTCTTGGGGCTACATTGGGTTTACATTTCTGTTTTAACTTCCAGTGGTTTTGGTTTGAGTCTTTTGTGGCTGCTCAGTATAATTGTCTTCTGTCTATATTGGCATGCTTGTTGAGATTTGTTTGGGCAGTTAAGCTGAGCTGCAATTCTGTGAAATTTCATCATAGTTTCAGATTTCTTTGGGGAGGTAATTTTTCTGACAGTTGTGATTTGGTTTCCTCAACTCTGCATAGTTTTGATTTTTGCAGTTATTTGCCAGTCACAGCACAGAGCCACAGGGACTATAGTCTCTTACTGCTTTGAGTAATCATCTTGAAATTAGGATATGAAAAAGATTTTGGGAGAAGATATGGCCAGAAGCAGCTTTGTTTTTCTAGCTGAGGTGAAAACTTTAGGTACCTTTTGTTTCAAATAAAACATTTTCTGAATCTTCTTTGAAATGTAACATGCTCTGTATACCTGTGATATGCTTTTTCTAAATGTTTTTGCTTTCACTTTCTGTTCCACTCTGATTTTTTTTGTATTGCGTGTATAGGTGTTACACAGCTATTGTGATGCTGCCAAAATGCCTGAGTTACAGGAATGTTTTGTTTCCATTTGCAGCTGTTTTGGTTAAAAGAGGTGCCTTAAATTAACCTTCACTCAGACACTCAGACTGAAGTGCAAGCAGAGCCTGTAAGGAAGAGGCAAGTAGTGTATATAAATTTTTCATACTTGGAAATCTTTGCCAAAATCATGGCAAAGATTTGCCATATCTTGCTAGAGATGGACTAGGTCCTACTTCCTTTGAACAAGAAGGAAATGCTCTTTCTAAACTTTGTTTTTTTGGCAGATCTCTCTCTGAAAATGGCGGAAGCTCATCAGGCAGTAGCTTTTCAGTTTACAGTAACTCCAGATGGGATTGACCTGCGTATGAGCCATGAGGCACTCAAACAGATTTACCTGTCTGGTGTCTATTCATGGAAGAAGAAGTTCATCAGATTCAAGGTATGCTAAACTAGTCCAGTCCACCAAATTTCTGGGTTATTTAATATTTTGTGAATTTATTGAAGTTTTTTTATGGAAAACTGATTTTTTTTCCCTTTATGGTAAATAAGGTTCCTTATTGTGAAAGACTTAGGGGGTTTTATTTAAGACAGGGGTGCTGAGGAAGGTGGCACAGAGTGATACTGTAAAGACTGAAAGGGTACATATTTTTTATTTATTCTGTGGAAGCAAGATGAAGCAGATGTAGAATTTAACTGACTTCATTCTCTTCCTAATGCACCACGTAATAATATAATCTTTTAGCAGAAGTCCAAAGTTCCACAAGTTGTGATCTTTAGTGTCATGTGTCTTAGAGGTACAAGGTACACTCTTTTTTATAGCTAAGTAGTATTGTTTCTGATGAGGTATTTGATAAAGATTGTTTTGTTCATGGGATTATAATTGTAAATATCTGTTTCATTAGTAGCAATCTACATAAACTACAGGTTATCTTCAACATCTCTTTCAAAAACATAAACATATTAACAGAAATCTCATTAAAATTTTCTTATAAAACCATGAGAAGAACTGTTTAAATTGCATTAAAAAGTTAATTCTGGTTCTCAGAATTAACTCTGTTAATTCTTGTTAAGTAGGATATTTTTGTTATGTATTCATGTAGAAGGGTCTAACTCAGTGTAAGCTGAAATTATTGAAGTGTCATTTGTTTTAGAGTTGTTAGTTAGTTTCACTATTTTTAGTAAGTCTTGCAGCAGGATCAGTGGTGTCTGCAAGAGGATGTAAAAGTTCCTTTCATTGTTGATGTCATTGTTACAATTTTCTGTAGTAACCAAACTTAAGTAAATCCATTCCCTACTGCTGAGATAATCTCATGTAAGAAAATGCTGGATAATCTTAACTACTTGTTTATAACTAAATGACTTAAATGTGTTGATTTTTGTTTCTTTCCATGGTAATATGAAGTCAGTCACTTTGGTATGAAAAAATTATGTGAAGGCTTTTCTTTCCAGAACGGAATTATCACCGGTGTTTACCCCGCTAGCCCATCTAGCTGGCTTATTGTAGTTGTGGGTGTGATGTCAACCATGTATGCTAAAATTGATCCTTCCTTAGGGATAATAGCCAAGATCAACAGAACACTTGATACAACGTAAGTAGACTGAAATGTTAATGTTTCTCTAAAGGGAAATCAGTTTTATTTGCAGCTGCTCTTAAAGCTATTCCTGTTAAAATGTATCAGTTTTGGAACAGTACATTTGTGACACCACAAGCCAAATAAGCAGCTGTATGAGGATATGAAATAGGGCGGTTGTACCAGTATTGCTGCATAGTTCTGGGTATTTGGGAGGCACATTTGGGAACTTTTGTGGCCTTTGATGTTGCTGCCTGAAAAGGTCTTTGGAAAGGGATGTATGAAAGCAGGGTAAGCAGGCATAAAGCTTGTGTAAGGCCTGTCTGTACTACTATTAGACTTCTGTTTGCAATACCAGCTTCTCTTTGGAGCTTAAATGGACACTAACTGGCGTGTGCTGGCTTTTGTTTTAAATAGTGGCTATATGTCAAACCAAACACAGAACATTGTGAGTGGAGTACTTTTTGGCACAGGGCTTTGGGTTGCCCTTATCGTCACAATGCGCTACTCCCTGAAAATGCTGCTCTCCTACCATGGTTGGATGTTCTCTGAGTATGGCAAGCTTAGTGCTGGCACCAAGTTTTGGATGGTAAGGATATGTTGGTTTCATTTCATCTTAACTTCTAACTGATCAGCATTCAAAGCCTTAAGGGAAAATTTTGTAGTTTTATTTCTTTCTTGTGTTTTTTGTGGCATGGGACAGGAGGCTGTTAGGAGCTATTTCTGCTGTCACCCTTCTAATGCTGTAATGAAACTCTTCATCATGGCTTTCTAGAAGGAAGAGTGAACACTTCAAGAGTAACTTCTAAATTGTCCAATGCCTTGGGCCTGTGTGACTCAATACCTGCTTTTTCTCTATGTGCAAGTACAGTTAAAGATCTTTGGCTGCAGCACCAAAGAATCTTGTCCTCACAGAAAGGGCTCCCCTAATTCTTTGTTGTAATGTTAGGATTTCTAGTCATCCATTATAAAATTATTCTTCTGCTTGAAGAAAATATTGCTGAGTGTCCTTTCAACTGATTTATTGGCATGTCTCCAAAATGAGTTGGGGAAGAAGCATAAGGTGTAGGTAGCATGTTATGCAGTTTTCAGATGAGGATAAGGTGAGAGTGGTATGTCCCCTGTGGATTGATTGTTGTGGTGCTTTGGAAAAGGATTCTTAAAGGATATGATAGGTATAAAGTGAGGAAATGTAGATGTCGGTGCTGCAAGAGATGAAGTGAGGTTTTGCTACTTGGACTCAATTCTTTCATCTCACTTTTGCCTGTATTGTGGTAGGAATAGATCAGTTTCTGTACTGTGATAAAATTAGTCTCTGCAGCCTCAAAAATTAACTGTGTTAAACTAAGCACAGCTCATTATTTACTATGGGAGCTATTCAAGGATAGGTATCCAGAATGGTGTACACTAAAATAGAGTTTAATGTTTGTCTGGTACAAGTGAAATTTCTAATTGATGGTTTCTTCTGGAAGCAGTAGCAGCCTCATGACCCAAATTGGTACAGTCCAGAGGCTCTGAATGGTAAGGCTTTCTGTCAATTGCTTGGAGCTGTAGCTGCCTTGGTTTTCAGCATGTCCTACCAAAGGGATTCTTCAAAGCTCTTAATATTGCCTTATCAACCTTAAAACAGTATAAACTGTAATGCTACTTACCGTGCTTTGTTGCATATTGTATTTATCAATTTTTGTCTACCGTATATGTTGCATATGTATTTTGTTGCGTATTGTATGTGTTTAAAAGTACACTGAAGGTGTATGCCCAACAGTGTCTCATCTATACCTGCTGTGAAGGGCTATGAAACTAGACCCAGCAAAACTAGTGAAACAGCTCCAACTGCCCTAACTTTCTAGATTTTAATAATACTCTTTTCTCTTCAAACGATCATGCAGATCAAAAACCTGAGCTCTAATTTCAGTCACAGTACAAAGTGATTTTTCAGACTGGTTGGAAGTCTGGTGGCACTTTTAATCAGCATATTTCACCTTGTAAAATCAAATTTCCTGTATCAGTGTTAGGGAAAAATCCAAATATTAGTTGCTGTTTTAAAAAATAAATTAAAAAGTGGTAATTGTATGTGAAGAGATGCAACATATGTTAGAATGACATTATTTGCTGTATCTGCATATGAAGTCAGTGATGTAATGAAATGTGTGTGTCTGTCAGAGCACTTTATTGGTCTCAAGCTATTAGAATTTCTCTATTACAAGTTTTCTTTAGAGATAAGTACTGTGAAATGTGTTTGCTGGGTTTTGTCAATTGAGCAGGTGCTCTCTTAAAATAATTTTATCCTTTTCTGGTGTAAGAGTTTTGGAATAAAATTGTCTCCAAGTATGAAATTAGATTTCCAGATGAAAAACTGAGCTTTCACTTTCCCACCTGTTTCCAAAATTATCTTGTCCTGAAGCATCCCATGTACATCTGATGGCTGTGATACAGATCCATTTGCAGGGAGGTCTTTGTTGCTGGCAATACTCTGCAATTGTTAGTTCTTTTGTGCTGCCTAAAACTGTCTCCTCTACCTGTGCTGACCCAGGAAGCTGAGAGGGAGGAAAAGTTCCACATTCCAACAGTTTTGTTCAGAGACATTTTTAGAATTTAGTAGTGAAATTACATCCTCTGTTTTATTCTATCTTGTCTATTGCCTTATATATATTATCCTGTGTATTGGACCAGGATTACACTTTGACAGTAAAAGTTCCACTGGCTTGTGGGAGAATCCAGTCACTTCACTTGACTTTCATGCTGAAATAGGGTGGCAGTGTCAAAATCCTTCCATGAGTAGCTGAAAAGTTGCATGGTCTAGAATTTCAGCTTAGTGTGTGCTGCAACTGTAAAGTAGTGGTGGACAGAAAAGCTGCTTCTGTTTTCACTCTCCTGTGGAGCACAGGAGATTCTGCAATATCTGAAGCTAATTTCTCTCTGGCTTTTTTGTTTCATTGCTGGTGGGTTTTTAGGTAACACAAGCACTGGGTGTAACACTGGCATGCTTGCACAATTTGCTATGTTCAAATCATGCAGTAGACTACCTGAGATTCATGCTTGAATTAACTCCCTGTAACATCAATCCTATTACTGATGTTGAGCTGTAACTTTGGAAAACATTAAGCCATGATACAAAAGCATAATTATTATTTTTAAAGATTACTGTAGCTATCTAGAAACCTTAGCTGAGTCACAGGCTTGATAATGATTGTGTTTTGAAGCACAATTTACATATGTTTGTAGTATCTACTGTGTGATATCGTAAAAGGTCACATGGTAGATGTGAGTTTTTTAATCTTTCCAGAGGGGAATATATGAAGAAAAGAAGGGCTAAGTAACTGTATTTATGTTGAGATCAATGTGTGCCCTACATAAACAGCAATATTGTCTGTGACAGGATGATAACTGGGAAGTCAGGAATGACCATGCCTATCTTGCTCTTCCACTGCCATGTTGTTTAACCTTGAGGAAGTTAGTTTCTGCCAAGGCCTTTTTGTCACATGTGAGACCCTGATAAATGGGGTAGCTTCCTAAATCTAGTACAGCATAATTTACCAGTGAAAATGACTGTGAGTTACATTACACATTTAGTCTGTTATTCTTCTGTTGAACCTAATAATTTGGTGTGTGTATTTTGTTTTTGCTTTTCTTCAGGCCCTTGTAAAACTTTTCTCAGGGCGTAAACCCATGTTATACAGTTTCCAGACATCTTTACCACGATTGCCAGTTCCAGCTGTTAAAGACACAGTTAATAGGGTATGTACATTCACCAGTTTATTTTCTTCAGTAGCACAGAATCCTAGATGCTTTTTGGGGTGTTTTTGCCATTCCTCATGAAAAACTGCATAGTGGTATTAATATGGTGTAAGAGATTCAAACTTCTGCATGGAAATGAAAATAAAGGCTGTGACAAACCAGTGAAACTGGTGACAGTTTGAAGCCAGTGTGATTCACACTGGATGACATAATGCCTGTTGTTGTAAGGCTGTGCCACAAAGTGTGATTTCCAGGGTGTTTGAAGCACACTTTTGTTATCCTCTCCAATTTCCAGTGTTATAACACAAAACCTTGTAGCAAAGTGGCAGTATGTCACAGAAACTGAAGGTTTGATTTTTAGAGGAGGAAAAAAAATCTCTGTCTGCTACTGAAGAAGCAGCATGCCTTACCCTTTGGAATGGAAAATATTTAGAAAAGTTACCTCTTCCACTTGTGTTTTGCTCACAAATGCCTGAAAACATATTTTATTTTTTGAAGTTTGCAGCAGACATTTAGAAGAGCATATACTCTTATTTTAAAAACATGGTACTTGCAGCCTTATGGATTGAGAGTGGATAATCTTTCTTTAATGTTAAATGCTTTATGTAGGAATGGTGAGAAGCTATGTATTAGTTCCTGCACTAATCAGGAACACTGATTCTTTTCTTGTGTTCTAGTATCTGGAGTCAGTTCGACCACTTATGGATGATGAAAAGTTCAAAAGAATGGAGAGTCTTGCCAAAGATTTTGCTTTTAATTTGGGACCAAGGCTTCAGTGGTATTTGAAGCTAAAATCCTGGTGGGCCACCAATTATGTAAGTTGATAAATAGGAGGCTCAGTTGTTCAAATTACATTATTTGTTCCCTGGTGCTCTTTTTGGCTTAAACTACATTATTTCTTAAATGTAAAAGAAGGAAATTGAAATAGCTTAATATTTTTTTAAAGTGCATGTGACTTTGCATGTACATAATTTGTGTGATTTGGTGAGCAAAGGTGAATGAAACTTGAAAAAATGAATCCTTATTTTGTATTTTGTTATTCTGGAGAATTTTGCTGTTAGGATTGCTTTTGGGGCTTGTTTATTTGCTTGTTGAGCTTGATAACTCAATAATGGGCCTGGCTACCAAGGTAGTTTAGAAGAATGGTATTCTATATCTATAACTATAGAACAGGTTTTTTTTTTAATATAGAGCAGCTGAGGCAAATAGAAGAAAAATAAAGAACTGTATCAATTGAGTTGTTGAGCTGTCGTTTCTTTTCTTCTTTTTTTTCTTACAAAAAAAAATAATCCAACCCTCAACATCATTGTAAGAACTGTAATGTTAATTCCTTCTTAATATATTATCTAATGTACTTGTACCCAGGTAGCCTAACCTGTCCTGGCGAAGGCTGTAAAGCATTCAGGAGATCTGATACATTTTAAACATTATGGGGAGAACATGACTTCTTTGAAACCTTATCAGAGAGATATAGCTGAATTTGATTTAGTTTTCTCACCTTTTTTCTCTGTTTTCACTGAAATCTGATAGAAATTAGCAGGGTGGGGATTATTGTCTTTTAAGTGCTAGCAGTTTCCTTCCCATTTGTGGATGGAAGGTTGTCTTATGCAGCCATCAACATAGAAGACTTAAACTGTGAAAATGATGAGATTTTACTGATTTTGTTTTTCCTTCCTGCTGCAGGTTAGTGATTGGTGGGAAGAATACATCTACCTTAGAGGACGTGGACCAATCATGGTTAATAGCAACTATTTTGCAATGGTGGGTAAATAAATCCTATAAACCCCTTATGTTGCATAGAAACTGTAACATTTCTGGCAGGCATCTTACTTCACGGTGTCTTTCTGCTTAGAAATCTGTTGCCACTGAGGATGTAAACTTTGTTTTTCTTTCTCTGGTATAACCTGCAGCCAGTGTCTTCAGGTACCTCCAAGTACGTCACATACTGAAGTATGTGGCACAAACACCCATTTTAGCAGCCCTAGCACAGCTGCCACTTTGGCAATCTCATGCAATAATGACTTAAGCAGTTTTGTCCTTACTGTAAAGAGTAATCTTCCAAAAGCTCCATGTAAAACTTCATGGGTAACACAGCTGAAGGAGGCATGTTCTCATGCTAGCAAATGTACTTACAGGAAGTAAAATTGTAAAAGATTGAAAATAAAAAGGAAAAAAGAAATATGATGGTCTTGGATCAAGTTTTATGTAGCACTGTCTTTTCTACTTAAATGATTAATAATGTTTAGGGAGATTGTGACTACTGAAGAAAAGTTTCATCAGCTCACTGCACTTGTAAACTTCATAAATTTTAAAGCCTTTTCTACCTTGTCCAGAATAAATGTTTAAGTACGTGGATGAGAAGTACTACTTTAATGTAGCCTGGTAATCTTTAATTTATGATTCTTATCTACTTTTCAGGACTTCCTTTCTTTATATCCCACAACCCTGCAGGCAGCTAGAGCTGGTAATGTTATCCATGCCATCCTGCTCTATCGGAAAAAACTGGACAGACAAGAAATCAAGCCAGTATGTATATCAGTTTAAATGGCTTTTGATCTTTTTCCAGCACAATCTGTGAGAAGCTGACCAGCTTTCAGAATGGGAGAGGAATGTCTTATTGTGATGAATTTTTGTGGTCATATCATCTTGGCTATCGCTTGAATTGCACATGGGCAGAAACTAGCCACTGTCAAAAGTACAGAATTGCATGGATACAATACAGGATGGTTGGGATACAAGTCTGGAGGCCACTTGACACCAAGAGTGGGCCAGGCTAATATGATAACATCCTGTGTTGCACTAATTTCTAGGTAGCAAAATAGGCAAATCCCATTTGAGTTTCTGTACTATCCAGTGCCTGTGTATTGTAGTAAACAAAGACTGTGGAAACAATTAAGTAGTTTTTTTCAAGATCATGGAAGGGATGTGATTAATTGAATGGAACTACAGGTCTGAGAAATGTGACCTTTTGTTCCTGTACAGCCATAAATAGCTTAAAAGAATGAATTAAGGGATAATGCATGCTGCATGTGTTAATTTTTGCATCCAGACCACCCATGGAGAGCTCTTTGAATTTCAGGTGCTAGCTAGCTTCAGTCTTCCCTCATGGAGGGTGAGCTTTTGGTAGAAGGGGAAAAAATAATGGCTCTGGAGTGTCCATGGAATATTCCACATGTAGTTTAAGGAAAGACCATGAACAGGGAGGAAAAAACTCAACACTGCATTAATGTATTATAAATCTTACTCTTCTGAAGCCTTTGTTTAGCAAGATCTTGGGGTTTTTTCTTTACTTTTTAATTTTCTGATCGTATATGCAAAATGACATTTTAATGTATGTTTGCTTCACAGATTCTTTTGATGGGATCCACTGTTCCACTCTGCTCAGCTCAGTGGGAAAGGATGTTTAATACTTCCCGTATCCCAGGAGAGGAATCAGGTAAGCAGGGCCAGCCAAGGAGAATGAGCACCTTGATGGAATTCAGGGCTTGCTGTCTTTTCTACTAAAAATCTGGTTTTCGAGATAAAGATCTGATTGGCACAAATGTTCCAAGACTCAGGATGTAATGGATTGCTGTAGAGTTCCTAGATGTCTTTCATTTTAGGGAGATTTTGAAGCCTTTTAGTGGTTTTTCTCCTTTATTGGAATACGATCCCAATATTACCAGGTGGAACGTGCCTGGGCTCTTCTGGCCCTTGCTGCTTGGCCAGAGGTGGCAACTGTGGTGTTTTCACCTCAGAGACACCCCTGGCTGGCTGGATGTTGCAGCTGGCACTTGGAACAAGTCCAGGCAAGCAGGAACTCAGTTTTTACCTCTAATGGAAAGGCTTTAGGTGAGGTGAAGAGGAAAAGGAGACGGATTCTGCCGGAGGGTTAATCCAGAGCTTTATTCCATGGTCACAGATCTCTGAATCTTGTAACAGCTCCAACAGAATCCCAACCCCATGGTCCCGTGTCTTTTCAAGCCCGGGGAAAGGGGAGGGGAAGGGGTAGGTGTGCCACCAACCAGGTGTCAGGGGGGGCAGTCTCAGGGGACAATGACACCTAGACTGGCCAATGACCCCAGGGCTGAGGGGCATCTTTGGAACTTCACTAACCAGACGCCGCCCTTGCTGGAATGTTGGGATTGATGGACAGCACCTAGCAAGGGGGCAAGGGGGAGGGGAAGGGAGAGGTTGGCACACCTGAGGGACTGGGATAGGTGTGAAAAAAACAACTTCAAGATAATATTGTCTGTCCTGTTTTTGAATTTATAAATAATCTTTACTTTTATTTTTCCAAGATCAAGATGATTTTTGAGGTCTTAATATTAAAAGTGGCATTTTTTTGTTGCCTTTTATTGTTTTTCCTAAGTTTTGTCACTGTAAGTGGGGTCAGATTGCATCTAGAAGAACTGACCATTTGTAATCGGCAGGTGGAAGAAAACATTAATATTAATTTCCTTTCTCTTTGAGAGCTTCACAGCCAATTTTAGTGGAGACTTGTGCTGGTGTGTTTTTCTACAAAATCTGTATCTAGGCTTCTCTGATCATGTTGTATTCTGAAGAGCCTCTTAGAACTGATTTCACCTGTTTACCCAACAGTGCATCATTGTGGCAGCATCACAGTGAAACATGAGCAGGAGTTATTGTTTAGTCACCTCCGTTGGGAATGCACGTGGGGGCTGCCACTTGAAGACAGGATGGATTTTTTTTGCTCTCTGTGAGGCCTGTAACTCACTCTAATGTTCCAAACTGCCTTCAAACTTGTTACTCCCACTCAACTACAGAATTCAAAACAAAGAGTTTCTAAGCAGATGCAGGGATCTGCCCACTCTTCCCTGGTGGAGACTGACATTTGCTGTAAGAAGCTGGATAAGGTGGAGAAGTGGCATTGGATAGTGGATAAAGCAGTAGGTGCATGTGTCAGATAAGGACTTTGCTCTCAGTTCTGCTGCTGGCCTTTGCTAGATTGTTGAGGAATTTTTTTTCAAGCTATGCCTCAGACAGCTTTATCTGCAAACTGAAGGAAAGGACATCCCTGGTGTCATTACTCCATGTCATAACCAGTAGCTTAAATAGACGAGCAGGTTTTTAAATCTCTCCTGGACAACTTTAGTCTATGAGCTACTCTTATTCAGAATACTGCAATACTTCAAGTACTGAGAGAGCAACCCTTGCCCCTACCTGTTGTCAATAAAATAAAAGGTATAAACAGTTTGCATTTAGCATTGGTTTTCTTTCAGTCTAAAATGAGTTTTGTACAGAAGTGTGGAAGTGGCTCATTCTAACTGGCACCTGATTAAAATACATCCTGTATGTCTTAGGGGTTCTCCTCAGTTTCTCCTGTTTAAAGTCTTTCAAATTAAACTACAGTCAATATAATAATTACTGTCCTTTTCTCCTAGGCTTTTCACATTTCCTATTACACTTTTTCCATTTTGCTTTGTTTCTGTTTTTCTAAGGGAAAAACAGTTGTGTCATTCTGTATATGTCTTCTCTAAAGGAAAAACAATTATGTCATTCTGTATATGTCTAAGTGAGTTCCAAAAACATCTTTCACACATTCTCATGAGCAGCTTGACTCCTTTTCTCCTGATTTCAATTACTTTATGTATATTACAGTTCCTAAAAAAAAAAAAGGAAAAACTTGTTTTCCTATTAATTGGTGAGAAAATCTTGATGAACATTATATTGTCATTTGAGCAGCAGTTAAATAGTCATGATTTTTGACAAAACATGCTATGGAGTGAACGACTTCACCTGTGGTTTGATACAATGCCTTCATGACTAAATTTAGGCTTATCCCGGTTAAGCCAAGTAGATGGTAAAATGAGGGGAAAAATGTGGCCAAGTTTTTGCTTCACATAGCATTACACATTTTGGCCATATATGGAATATTCACTCTGCGTCTGCCAAGACAAATGTAAACAAAAGCTGATGGTATAAATTCTGAGTTTCTTAAGACTCTGCATGAGTTGTCTAGGACCTGAGTGCAAATGATTTAAAAATACCTTTCCTGATACTCATCTAGCATGTTCTTCACCAGGCTACACAGCTAGTGCTTGTTTTTCAGATAAAGGAATATAGGTTTAGTTGCTTGATAGTGGCCTGCAGTGTGGAAACTGGTGATGCTATATGTGGAAATGACTGTCAGATCTGGGTATTTGACTGTTTGGGTATTTGACTGGGCATCTTTGTGATATTTGACTGTTTGGGTATTTGACTGGGCATCTTTGTGATGAAATACCATGGGGTGCTGAAATAACTTGTAGTGCATGCAATAGGCATCTGATGTTATTTAGTGCATTAGTGTTTTGAGACTTCAGCTTTGTGTTCACCTAAGTGATTGCAATTCTAGATACCCTCCAGCATGTGAAAGACAGCAAACACATTGTTGTGTACCACAAGGGCCGTTACTTCAAAGTGTGGCTGTACCATGATGGCAGATTGTTGAGACCCCGAGAAATTGAACAGCAAATACAGAGAATTCTTGAGGATGATTCAGAACCTCAGCCTGGTGAAGAGAAGCTTGCAGCTCTTACTGCAGGAGATAGGTATGGGGGTTATTACTTTTTAAATAAGTTTAGTTTTAGAAATCATTGCATAACATAATCATTGACTTTAGAATTTTTAAATAGTCTGCAGTCAGTTGTTTGTACCTTGGTCACTGATTTTGTGTATTGATGATCTGTAACACTGCTTCAGTCACTTGTAATTGTGTGGAGTTAAAAAAAATTTGCAGTGGCAATCCTATATGCAGATTATTATTTTTACTGTTGTCGTCTTCCTTATAATAGATACTTTCTTTTGTTTAGTTTTAAGTGAAGATGATCTATGCTGTAGGTATTGCATGTGCAGAAATGTTGAATTTCTGAGGGTGAAGTTTTGCACGTGTGTGATGATGAGTTGACTTGGTTCCTAGGATTCCACTGTACAAGTATTATCAGAGCTTTTCACAGCTCTCATAGTTTAAATGCAAAGAAAGTAGCTGTATCAAATTCCACAGAAGTAGGAGGAATGTCTCATAGTGATTTAAACAGTAATCAAACATTGACAAATTTATGTAATCTGGCTATAAACCAATTTTTTTTTTTACAGAGTACCATGGGCTAAGGCTCGTCAGGCTTATTTTAGCCGTGGAAAGAACAAGCAGTCCTTAGATGCTGTAGAGAAAGCAGCATTTTTTGTGACATTGGATGACATGGAGCAGGGGTACAAGAAGGAGGACCCAGTGAAGTCACTGGATGCATATGCAAAATCATTGATACATGGCAAATGTTATGACAGGTGCAGTATTGATGCTGTGGAAAATGCCTTCCTTTTTTTTAGAATTTGCTAATACATATGAATTAATGATGACTTTTAAATTGATAAATTCCACAGAATCACAGAAGGGTTGGGGTTCATAGGGACCTTCATCTAGTTCCACCCCCCTTTGCAACAGAAAGGGACAACTTTCACTGCATCAGATTGCTCAAAGCCCAGTACAACCTGACCTTGAACATTTGCAATGACAAGGCATCCACAGCTTCTCTGGACAATCTGTTCCAGTGTCTCACCAGCCCACTGTAAAAAATATTTCTCCATTATACCATATCTAAATTTATCCTCTTTCAGTGTATATCTGTTGCCCCGTGTCCTGTCACTATGAGCCATGACAAGAAGTCTTTCTCAGCTTTTCTTATAAGTTCTCTTTATAAATTGAAGGGCTGCAAGAAGGTGTTCCCAGAGCCTTTTCCAGACTGAACAACAAGCCCAGCTCTCACCCTTTCTTCATGGGAGAAGTATCCCAGCACTCCTGCTGGAATATTTTCATGACTCTCCTCTGACCCAGCTAACAGTTCCATGTCCTTCTTGTGCTGAGAACCCCAGGGCTGGACACAGCTCTCTAGGTGGGATCCCATCAGAGGGGAGTCAAGAGGCAGAATCCCCTCCCTCACCCTTCTGGCCATGCTGCTTCTTAAGCAGCCCAGGACAGGATTGGCTTTCTGGGCTGCAAGTGCACCTTGCCAGCTCATTATGAACTTTTCATCCCCAAGTCCTTCTCTGCAGAGCTGCCAAATCCATTCATCCATCAGTCTGTTGAACTGAGCATTGCCTTGACCCCGGTGCAGGGCCCTGCAGTTAACCTTGTTGAACTTCAAGAGGTTCAAACTTCTATTTATTTAAATGTTCTTATATAGAAAAGCATAGGTTCTAGTACATTTGAATGTGAATTTTAGAGAGACAGGAAGTTACAATACAAAAATGCTTCTGAAATGTACAAAACCATAAAGAAATCTTGATTTCTTTTGTAGGTGGTTTGATAAGACATTCACTCTTATAGTATTCAAAAATGGCAGAATGGGCCTGAATGCAGAGCACTCCTGGGCAGATGCTCCTATTGTTGGACACCTGTGGGAGGTAGGTGCTTGGCACAAAGAGCTAATGCAGAAGATAATGTGACAGGGGCTTGCAGCAGCCCTGAAGGTCAGCAGTGACTTTCAGTCCCTTGCATTCACATTGCTGAGGAGTGACCTGGGGCCTATGGCTACAGCAACTGTAGAATTTGGAAAAGATCCCAAACCCTCACTTAAGAAGCTGCTATTTTTTGAAGGCCAGCATTTTAGTGAGCTTAGATGTCTTCACAGAATAGTGATAAAGCTCCCCAGCTACCTTTTCTTTAATGTTTTAAATCCACAGATTATTGCCTCTTTGATATGGCATTGTAATTTTTGTATGTACATTTTCCTAAAGCTCTTAAGTTTTCTTGTGCTATTAAACTCCCATGAGTTTAATATGCTTACTTTTAAAATGTAAAAAATTATACACAGTTTTACTTTTTGTCTAAGCATTGTTTGCTAAGATGCAGACTGATATGCTGTTCACATTATCTCGTGTATTTATTTGCAATGAATGCAGTAAATTCACTTTGCTTTGCATTCATCATATGCTTAGTTTAATTCTTGAAATCTTATTTGATTTTTTCCCTTTTTTCATTTTGAAGCTTAAACCTACAAACAGTTATGTGACTCAAATCAATTAAAACTATTTCAAAAATGTTATTTAATTTTGATTTTGTATGTATTTGTGCAAATGGCTCTTGAGTCTAATTGGCCCCCCAAGTAATTTCTGAGTTTTGTTATAGAAGTGCTTCCATGTGCATAAGAACAAAAAAAAAGCCTCATTGCATTCTCCACCCAGGGAAGAAAGAAGGCAGACTGATAAGAGAGTGACATGACAATGCAGATTAGACTATCTCAATGAAAGAGGGATACTTTTTTTGCTTTTAATGAATGATATTATATGCTTCATTCATATATCTGTACTTAATATTAGTTGATACATTTTCTGCTAAGAATTAAGATTACTGAAACAAGATTTCATTTTCTAGAAAGTTGTCTGTTGTTAGCTCTTTACAGATTGTCTATTTTTAGAATTGAATGGATTAAGCTTTATTTCATAGTTGTCATGTTCTGACCAGTAAGTGAAATGAGAAAATGAAGACAAAATGAAATTTAAATAAGAGATTAGAAATAAATCATTGACAATCATCAAGCTTTTTCTTTCCATATTGAGCAGATTCAAATCTTTTGGTAGTTCTTGGTGTTTGTATGTGGGTTTGTTGTTTCTTGATTTTTTTTTAACATTGAGGATGCTTGATATCTTATAAGACAGCGCCTTTTATGTCTGTTCAGGTTGTGTTGTTCATCTTGGAACATGCTTCTTTCCCACCCAGGAGCTCTAGTGCACATGTAAAATAAACTGCAATTTTGAAAGGGATATAAATCTTAAAAATAATTGAGTTCTTGCAGGATTTGCACTTACTCTGAAATAAATTACTACTTGATGAATAAGTTTTGACAAATAACAAACTTGAAGAAATTCTCTAGAATCTAAATTGAACAAAAATGGTGAAGTCTGAGTTCAGTTTTCTGCTTCTACTTAGTTTGAGGTGGATTTTGAATTGAAAAGGTTTTTATTAAACCAGTAGCATCTAGCAAAATGCACCAGCGTAATTAAATAAGTGTTTGGTTCACATCTGGTGTTCTTCTGGTAAAACTGGGGGCTTCACTTGCAGTTGTTTTCAGTATTTGGAAATGGATTGTTTTTTATTTTATTTCACTGTGTAGTGAAAATAGGTCATATTGCTTTCACATTAAAATCTTAATTCCATGGCAGTAAGTAATGTGTTGCAATTCTGAAGAAGTATCATTCTTTGCAGAATGTGATGGCAACTGAGTATCTTGAACTGGGCTATTCAGTAGATGGACATTGCAGAGGCGATCCCAATCCCAATATTCCCATTCCTACTAAACTGCAGTGGGAAATTCCAGAAGAAGTAAGTACAGAAGATTTAGTGGTATGTCATTATGGTTTAGTGGTATGACATTAGAAGAAATGTCTCTTTTCCCCAGTGGTCAAATAATTTATGTAATTATTGATAGCCCTATAAATTAATACTAAATTTCTTTTAGTCGTGTAGGTTGTGTACTTCATATGTAGTCATTACTCAGTTTGCTTAGAAAATCAGGGGGTTTTGATGTCAATCTTTAAAAATTCTGACTGGGAAATGCCAGCATTTTACTAGAAGCTTTCTTGGTTGGCAATATGTCAAAAATAAATGGCCACCTCTTTTAAACAGTGACTGTATTAAAATAAACATTTACTTGCTGAGGTTTCATTACTGTTGTCACAACAAATACTCTTGTCTAATAGTTCCTTTAGAATAGCTGGGGGTTTTTTTGTGTTCATAGTTCATCTAATAAGATTTGATTTTTCTAAGTTGTTTTTTTTTTTTTTTTGCCTGAGTTTCTAGAAAAACTGCCACCACCTATTTGGATTTTAATTTTGAATAAAAAGCTAATGGCTGGTGATTTATTTAATTAAGCATGTATGGGAGCTTGGAAGGCATACTGCTAATGCCATTCTGTAACTGTAGGCCATTCTTTTATATTCTCCTTATCTGAACAGTTTTAATGCTGTTTTTATGAGTTATTTTTGGATGTGTACTGGCTTAAAACATTTTTATTACCTTTTTGAATTTTAACTTTCTAGCAAAGATAGCTTCTTTTCTTTCTCTAAAGGGAAATTATTTAGGTAATGATGTTCCTGGCATGCATAAAGGCAAGCATTTCCTGTTTAACAGTTAAAAATACTTGTACTTTTTCAATAATTCTCTCAAATACCATGAATGCATGTTTGTATACATAGAGGTGTTTGTTTGTTTGTTTGTTTGTTTAAGTGCCAAGAAGTGATTGAGAAGTCTCTGAGCACTGCTGTAGCTCTAGCAGATGATGTGGACTTCTGTTCATTTTGTTTTGATACTTTTGGGAAAGGACTAATAAAGAAAGTGAAAACCAGCCCTGATGCCTTTGTGCAGCTTGCCCTGCAGCTCGCTCACTACCGGGTAAGAACTGAGTGTTTCTGCCCTGTGGAGCCTCCTTGGGCTGGCTGTAACATGTGTGTGACTGAACATGTGACTGTGTAGGGTAATCTTGCACTCCTTGTACAAGGTTGTTAAAGACATTCAATGCAAATTGATACAAACCCTAAGCAGATTACTAGCTGAACATCAATTCTACAATGGTTCACATATTGATACATTTCTGAAGTTTTCTCTTCTGCTTAGTTGGTGTACCCCTAGGCATTTTGTACTAGAAAGAAATTATGAAACTTCTAGTAGCTGTGTTCATAAACACATAAACAATGTCAAATTTACCTTTCAGATTAGAGTCACACAGGATGCAGTAGTCATGGACACTCCCTAAGAGGATTAACAGAAATCCCTACCTGTATTTTCTTCTGTTAGTTCTCTTTTCCTGTATTGTGCTGTCAGAAAAGACCAATGTAGCAACATTCAGCCTCTCTTTTAAACTGAAGAGGGTTGAATATGAAATGCAGAGAGTAGTCCTTGCTACTTGGTTGTTCTGTTAGTGTTTATCAAATCCTGCTACTAATCTTATTTTTGCCTTTATTATCTTTGGGTAAGGGGGCTAATGGTGGGCTACTGAAAACTCAAATGTTGAGTTTAATTTGTGCAGTGATTCATAGCCTGTGTGCTTAGCTTGGAACGTTGATTAAGAAAGAGGGGCTAAGTCTATCTAAACCTTTAAGTTCTTTTTTTTCCCTTTTTCAAGGATATGGGAAAGTTTTCTCTAACGTATGAAGCGTCCATGACACGCCTGTTCCGAGAGGGCAGGACCGAAACGGTTCGTTCGTGCACGGTGGAGTCCTGTCGTTTTGTCCAAGCCATGGAAGACCCCACTGAAAGTGTAAGTTCATGGTGTTGGTGCCCTGTAAAATTGGGAGGGTGGATTTGGATTGGGTATTAGGAATAAATTCTTCACTGTGAGGGTGGTGAGGCACTGGGACAGATTGCTCAGAGAAGCTGTGGATGCCCCATTCCTGGCAGTGTTCAAGGCCAGGCTGGATGGGGCTCTGAGCCACCTGGCTAGTGGAAGGTGTCCCTGCCTATGGCAGGGAGGTTGGAATGAGATGATCTTCAAGGTCCCTTCCAACCCAGCCAACCTATGATTCTGTGATAATTCATAAGGCACATGAGTTACCACTAGACAACCATGTAAGTCCCCAAATAGTTTTTAAGCATTTAGTGTGATGCGGGTTTTTTTCGGAAGGAAGAGCTGCTTAAGGTAATTGTCCATGTTTTCTGTCAAAAAAGCAGAAATTCTGGGCCATACTAAAAAAGAATGGCAGAACTTAACCCAAATATACCCTTATTTACCTGCTTCTGCACTCCAGAAAACTGTGATTACATGTAAAATTTTTGTGATTTGTAAAACTCAAACATAGATTTGTAGAACAACTAATCTCATACCAGTTAAGCTTTCCTTTCTGACAGGGAAGCAAGAATAATTCACAGGAAGGAAGTGATTGCTCTTTTATGTTGATTTTGATGACTAGCATTCATAGACCTCTGTACCTTCAGTGTTGGCAGTTTGCCTTCTAAAATAGCTCTGGCAGTTTGTTTTCTTAAAATCACGTTGGGATTTGCTCTCTATAACTCTTTAAGACCAGTATCTATAGAAGCTATAAATAATGTAGTAAGCTTGAGCTGTAATCATGTTTGATTGTAGGTTAGATAACACTTAAAATACAGATTAGTTTTCATTATGCTGTTTACAGTAGGTAACAGCAGACACTTGCTAATAGCTGAAATTAAATACCTGAGGTTGAAAAGCCAGGGGATACTATTTGAGATCAGTTGTCTTGTACTTGACCTTGAAGTACTCAAGGCTTGAGAGTCATTGCTGTAACTTAGTTTTTGCACCTTCATCCTTGATGCAGTTCATTTAACTGAGTTTTCTTAATCTTTGTTTATTTGTTAGAGGGAAAATACGCTGAAGTTTTTCCGGCAGGCAGCTGACAAGCACCAGCACTTGTATCGCCTCGCCATGACCGGGTCGGGCATTGACCGCCACCTCTTCTGCCTCTACGTCGTGTCCAAGTACCTCGCTGTAGATTCTCCTTTCCTCAAGGAAGTAAGTGACCTTTACTGGTAACTCTTCATTACTGTAATTAGTCCTTTGGTGAGGTTGTGTTTTGTGGTATCTGCTCAAGAGACTTGTGCAGCTCTGGTTTTCCTAAGAAAAAAGGTAAAATTGCAGCTAGTGCTGTTTAACATCTGCTGATAAATTGTTGAGTTAGTTTCATTTTCCTTTACATATGCATTTGTTGATAGACCTAAAAGAATGCTTTCAGTGAGCTTTTTAGCATAATACATGTTACTTAGAATTGCAGAAAATATATAGTCAGTATTGAAAAATTTTTTTTGCTTTGTGTATTTTCAAGGGAGTACAGCAGAGGCTGTGTGTTTTCTCTGAGAATTTTCTTGTGAAACTGACAAATTCAGTTCCTTTTAAGTTACTAAGAGTTAAAGGAGCTGTATATGGCATTAATGTAGTTGCATATTATTCTGAAAAATTATTAATTAAACTAGATTTTAAGGTTGGATTTTATAAAAGTAATTACACTGCACTTGGTCATTTTTTTCTGGTTAATCAAAAATGTGTTCCACCTTGCCTAAAATTAAGCTATTCACGTTTGTCTGCTTGCTCTCCTAAAAGTGGCTAAATCAAGAATAAAACAACTTTCTACAGTTTTCACAAACTTTCAAGATGTTGTTAGAGATTTTACAAGCTTCTATCTTGATGTAGGATCTTCCTGGGATTTGAGTATGATTAATAATGGTCTTGTTAAAACAAGACCTTTTGTGTGTAAATTACAAGGCTGTAGACCAGGTAATCTTGTTTGAAGTAGTATTTCTGTTGAAATTCTATTTTATTCTCTTTGAGGAATTGACATCACTTCCTCATATGATAATGGTTTCCATATCAGGACAAGTTTAACTGTTTCATTTAAGCTTCTTAGTTTTTCATTCCATTGAAATGGGAGTTAACCTTAATATTGCTTTATAAAGTGTTTTCTAATAGTTTATAAAGCAATCCTGCACTTGTTATAACACATCCTATCCTGACTAGTTTTTGAGAAAGTTGCATGTTCTTAACCAGTGTTTTCTATTTGTTTGCATCTCTTTTATATCTAATACAGGTTTTGTCAGAACCTTGGAGGCTGTCAACGAGTCAGACACCCCAGCAGCACATTGATCTGAAGAAGAACCCGGAGATGTTGTCCTCTGGTGGAGGGTTTGGACCAGTATGTTTCCTAAATACAAGTATCCACTAAAAAAGAGTTTTACAATCAAGACAGCAGTCAAAAAAATTCAGATCTGTAATCCTTCATTGTTGCATATCAAAGGTGCAGCTCATGCTTTTAAATGCATGTACTTAGTACTTTCCCATGATGTGGCTGTGTTTAGAAAAGTCTGCATCACCCTTTTCTGGTATCCCACTACAAGAAGGGATTATTCTTAGGGAAATGCACAGTTATGAAATGAGATACAGGGCTCCAAGGCAAAGAGAGCTTATGAAATTGGGGTTCTTACCACATTGCCTGTGCCCAGATCTTCTGTACATTAAACTGTTGTTACAGTGACAAATGCATTATTACTTAAACTATATTTTAAGGTTGGGATTTGTGAAAGTACTTACACTTCACTTTTCTTATATTTCCTGCTTGATGAATAAATGTGTTCGTACATTCCTCCAGATTAAGCTGCTCACATTGTTCTGCTTGCCTCCTAAGTGTGAATCATGGCCAAGTCAAGAATACAGCCATGTTCTATGGCTTCTGTAGACTTTCAAGAAACCAGTGTATTGTTAGAGATTTGACAAGCTGCTTATTTGCTGTGCTATTTTATTGGTATTTGAGTTTGGCCACTGATGAGAATATTGGTGTCAACAATATCTCTTCAGCAGCCTTTATGGGGCTATTATAATAGATTAATCTGTTTTCAAAAAGCATTTCTATTGAAGGAACAGTGAGAGGTATCACAGGACTGCTCTTTGCCCCACAGAAATTAGGGTGACAAGTCCAGTGTATTTTGGCTGGTTTGTCAAGCTGGAAGATGGGGAATGGGAGGTGGGGTGTGTTAAATTGTTGATGTTTATTTACTCATGTTTCTGATACAGCTTTCAGTAGTTTTTGAAGTTAAAATGAATTTGACTTGCAGTATCAAGGAGGCCAAGCTATGGCTCATTCTTGAGATTCTGACTTCCTCAAGCCATTATGAAATCAGTATTCTGAATGCCCAAAAGGATTTTGGCTGCAAGAATTCTAACACTGTTTTCCTTTGTTTTTGTTAACAAAAACTATGCTTTGGTTTGCTGGATCAGCCCAAATACTCAGTACCTCAGCTTTCTATGCATGTGTTTTTGGTTGGTTTTGAAGGGTTTTTTTGAACGTTCAGTAGAGTTTATCTTTGTAGCACTAACAGTGAGAAGAGTGAGAAGACTGTCAGAGTGCTTAGCAGCAGTGGCAGCAAGGACATGGAAGGTTGAGATCCTTTGAGTTAGGAAAGACATGAAGAGGGGTGACATCAGGACAATCTGTGTTTACCAGGCATAGTTGGAATAAAACATCAGACTGAAACTTGGCACAGTTAATGCTACTAATGTTGAAATTGGACCAGACCTCTGCTCGTGATACAGGTGTTCAGAATCACGTTTGCTGTAGAGGTAGAAGAAAACTTGCATTTGGCAAGTTTTCATCATGCAAGGCCTTTACACTGTGTTTGTTCACATCTGCAGAATGACCCCAGGAGGCTGATTGGTTAGGTATACAACTGAACTAATTTATTCCTTGCTGCTTAAGCATTATATATAAAGCTTAAGCATTGAAGCTGTATAGCTACTTAGGACCAGGACTTTCTATTACCAAAAAATACCTGAAAAAGTATTTTATTTCAAACTATTAAAGCTGGGAAATATTACAGATAAATGTTCAGAAAGTGGTTATTCCATGCACTTCAGATGAGACTAGACCTATTCCTTAAGTGGAGCCAATCTTCAGAAATTATGGATTAAATGTATTAGTTGAAATTTTACTTAAGGAAATTGCAACTGATTTAAGAACTGTAACAACTTCTTAATTGTACATAAGTTGATTGAGAACAAAGGAGAAGGGAAAAGTTTAGTGTGGTAGGACACGGCTTGGCTTTTGGCTACAGTCAGCAGAAAAAGAGAGCACTCTCCAGCTGTGGTGCATCCAGATTTATTGAGGCCCAGGGGAACTGACAACTGAAGAGAAAGAGAGAGGGGTTGCAACAGTTTATAAGGAGGGAGGGAAACAGGGGAGGAGTCAGTCCTCGGACGAATAGAGTTTTAGAGGGGAGTGGGATACAAAAGATTGACTTAGGGAAAACCCAAATGGGGATAACTTGGGGGTGGGGCCCCAGCCCCTGAGCCAATCACTTGACGCTCTAGCTGGAAGTTTCTAGAGAGTTCTAGAGAGAAGGGTGGGAGCGCCGAGTGACGGACAGGGCACTGGGGAGGGATTTGAGAAAGGGTACCTTAGTCTCCAGGGCAACTGGGGAGGAGTTGGGATAACTGGCAGCACAAGGGAGGGAGGGGAGAACCAGGCAGAACCATTACATGATAGGGGGAACAGAGCAGTCCAACTTATACAGACACAACACAAGAGTTTAGAAGGTGTTTTTCTCTTCTTTCTTCCCCTAGGTGGCTGATGATGGTTATGGTGTTTCTTACATGATCTTGGGTGAAAATTTCATCCATTTCCATGTCTCCAGCAAAATATCTTGTTCTGAGACGGTAAGAGTCAGTCCTTTCCTATGGTTTAATAAATCTGTTCTGCTTTGTGCTTATAGAACTATTCTACTCATTGTTTAAAATATAAATAATGTGGTTTTTATTTCTCAATATGTGCTGCTTTGTTGGAGTTTTTTGCCTCCAGTTGTATAAATTTAATAGTTTTGTGAACCAAGGATACCATATTCTATTTTGCTTACGCTTTCAAGTATAAAGAAAACACATGGCCCAGGATCATCTTTACACGTGTAGTTCCCTGCAGCTCAGGTGAAATGATCACATGTGTCCCCTAAACATAAAGATGGGCTTATCTTGGTTTTTCATATTACAATTTTGGTTTGTCTCAGCCTGCAGCTGTAAAGATGGAATAAAATGTATGCTGTCTATTTAAACCTTCCTGGTTTAAATAATGCTGAACAAAGCTGACCCATAAATTATAATCTGTGCTTAAGAAACATAACTAATCAAAAATTTATTAAAATAACACCCGTTATTAGAGGATAGTAGATGTCATATGTTGAACATGCTGTTGTTGTGGAGGACTTTGTGCTTTGAGTGCTTTGTGCTTTGAGTTCCATTCATCCTTCCCCTTTATATTTTTATGGCCTTACTGAATATGCCAAGTTCATTCAGGGTTACATAGCTGACCTAGTTTTCCTCTTTTGACCTTAACTTGTCCAGGAGATCATGGTGCTTCTGGTTAATCATTAAAGATTAGGAAATACAACTTTGTTTTTTTCATAGTTGAAATTGTTCTTCAGATGCCTGTTAGCTTGTACTTTAAATTTCACTCTGTTGCTTTTACTTATCAATTGAGTCAAAGGTCCATACAGAAAAGGCAGCCATTTTGTGTGTGTGCCCTTGATATTAGTAGGGCTGCTGTAGTAGATCCTGTAATGTAGCTAATAATTTACATTTGTAATCTTAATTTCTTTCTTGTGCCATCCATCTAATGCTTAGAATAAACAGAACAAGTTCCTGTTTTGTTTACAACTTAGAAAGTTGTTATTTTCATTTCCAATTCTTTTTTCAATGGCAAATGATTCAGCATTTCTGATAGGAGCTCAAATAAAAGTAATTTTTCTGCTCTTTCAGTACTTCTTGGTCATTAGTCATCCACTCACTGAACACTCCTTTGTTTTCTGAAAATGAGCTTTTGCAAAATCTTGTAGGAAAAGCAATATCAAAACCCAAATTTTAAAGTAGCCGAAAGCTATGCGTGCATCCGATTTCAAGACGATATGATCTCATTTCTGACTGTAGGAAAGTAAATGCATAGTGAAGAACTCATTGGTCAGCACTAGCATAAACCTGGATTAATCTGTAGTTTTAGAAGTTCTCTTATTAAAATTCCCATTGTATGGTAAAATAGATGCCTGAATTCCAGAAGCTCCAAAACTACAAAACATTAGAAAGTTTCTTCTTTTGCCTGAAAAATATCTGTTGATGGACAGTACAAGTATTTGGTTTTGGGTTTTGTTTGTTTATTTTTAAAGGATTCTCATCGCTTTGGAAAGAACATCAAGAAAGCATTGGTTGACATCATGGATTTATTTAACCTCAGTAAAAACTGTACCAAGTGATCTGCTCGCTTGATGCCAAGCAATCTCCTCTTGGTGGGATGAGGACTCTGCTGCACAGTGAACAAGAGCAAGGTTTGTTGAAGAGTAGCTGGAGAGGAAACTGAGTCAGCACCTTCTTGATCACCTATTAAAACCTTAGCAGTATATTAAATGTGTCTTTTTTGTTGTGATTTGTTTTGGGGGGTTTTTTTTCAGTAGTGTGGGAGAGCTTATTTCGACAAAGGATGACTTCTAAAATCTTCTGTTTCTAGGGAGGAAGCATAGTATCAATGCATGAAGTCATGTATATTCTAACTTCTGCAGTTTTCTCTTAATTTGTATACACTTTCTCTTTTTTTTTTTAACTTTAAATTAGTTTACTTGTTTCCAGAATCAAAGGGATAAAACACACTGACTTAAATACTAGAAAAAGTTGGATTTGCTATGTATTAATAGCAGAATGTTCTTCAATGTATCTGCTGCTTTATGTTAATGAGTGACAAAACTTGTGGCCATTTGCCTTCCTTGGTTTCTTTTTAGAGGTAAATTCTGTAAAACATACCAAAAAATCCCTGCTGTAACCCACCTTAACACATCAAGTTGAAGAAATGTTATGTTTTTTGAAAAGCAAAAAAAAAAAAAAGAGACCCAGCCATTGGATAGTACAATGTGTCCCCTCATTAGCAGGTATCACATTTTTCTTACTGCTTGCAAGCCTGTTTGTGACATTGATTTTATTTCTGTATAAATAAATGGACCTGTGTACTTGTTCATGCAAGTGCCTTAGAAAAACAAAGATCCTTAGCCCAGGAAAAAGGCATATGCTGGGAGTTGTTTCAGTGGTGAAACAGGGAAGGTTGTAGTAATGCAGATCTGGTTTTCAAATTACAAATGAGGATGAAGTGGCATAAGCAGATGTGAATATGTTTCCAAATGGTGCAGTCAGGTTTAAAATTCTAATGGAATGCTCCTGTCTTAAATAGCAAAGGTCAGTCCTTAGGAGGGGCAGGACTAACTTTGTTTGGGATATATTCGTGCGTTTGTTTTGGTGAGTGGAATTGGTGGTCACTCGGGTTTCTGGGCCCTGGGAAATGTTAATTGAGTTGAATGCAACCTGTTGGAAATCCTGCAAAGCAAGGCTGCCCATGGGGGCTGATGGATTGCAGTTTGTCTGGAAGGGTCACTGCTGCCTTGGCAGCCACCTGCATGAGAAGGGCAAACTGCTGAAGCCATGTGAAATAGCTCCAGAGTGGGAAAGGCATGGCCTTCTCAACCCCTCCTGGGAGATGCTCTTGGTCAAGCAGTTCCTGAAGGATACAGGGAGGGAGAGGAAGCTTTTTGACTCAGAAAGGAGCTTGGTGTTTCCAAGTGCAGAAATAAAATGGCTGCTACCAAATGGAGTAACTTTTGCATGATGCTTCTCTTCCCTGGGCTTTTTAGGTGTGGTACCTTTTTGACATCCTGCAGTGCAGTAAAGTGTACTTGTTAGCACAGCCATTTTATTATTATTATTATTATTATTATTTTATATAAGGTACATGATGGTTACTGATACGGTGAATGATGCTCCTGAGCTCTGCTGAGTTTAAAAGACCCTTGGGGTGGATATAAAACTTCTCGTTAGACTTTGAATGTTTTCTGGCCAGTATCTCCAACTTTCTATGCCTCTTCATGCTTATTTTTACTCTGATCCAGCTATTAAAACACCTGTGTATGTATGCTTGGGTGGGAACTCTCAAAAATCCAAGATGCATACTTTGGCGACTGCATGCTCACATAAATGTGGGAACCCTCACAGGAACTGATCAAAGGCACTCATTATTTGATTAGGGTACAGTGTGTGGGAAAGGACACTTGGAAAATAAGCCTTACTGTATCTGGCAGGCCTGGCACTTATCAAGCTACTGCAACAATTTTATAGTGATCTATTTTTGGAGCTGCAGAAATAATGCACTGGGGGTTTTGGGGGCTGTTTTTGGTGTTGGCTTTTTTTTTTTCTAATTGACCACTGACCAGTCTGTGTTTAAATTAACATATTAGCTTTTAGGGTTTTCTTTAAAAAAAAAAAAGGTTTAGATTTGACTCTCAGGTCTTAAATGTTTCTAGTCTAACTGTAGTTAGTGCAATTTTGCATTCTTGGAGAGTAAGTATGATTGGCACAGAAAGCTGTTTTTTATTGTAAATGTTTCAAATGTTTTGTGGTGTTAAATGTATCTTTTTAAATTTTGGAATAGATATAGTTCCTGAACAGATAATATTTTATTTCTTTTTCTTTAAAATGTCAGCAGCATGTAAATAAAATATGCTTTTTGGATGTAAATCTTAGAATCCACAGTGAATGTAGGTTATTAATAATTTAAATCTTGATGTTCAATATTGTGTACATACAGTAAAACTGCTTGGGTTTTTTTTTGCTCAAAGCCATAGGAATGTAACTGAAATTACCTAGATTTGAATGAACCTTCTAGTACAGTGTATTTTATTGTAAAGTTAAATGTTCATATTCAAGTAAAACTGCTAATTTGATACTAAAACCTTGAATCATTGATTCTCAATTAATTCTTTAGGAGATCAAACTTAGGGTTGAGGAGGTGGCTAAAAGCCAGGTTGGATGATAACTTTTTCTGTTTGTGAAATGGCAGCGTGGAATTGGTGGAATATACCTTGAGTGAGCATTTTTCAAATTTATTATTTCAGCTGTTTCATGGCAGAAGTTTGGAAAGCATGGAGTCCATTTACAGGGTACCATTGTTCAGAATTAATACTGTCCCCAGCTGAATATTCTTTTAAGGCTTGAGGCTTTTGAGAGACTAGGGAAGTGTGTGCCTGACCTTGAAAATCATGGTTCTAGTTCAGCCTTTGTACCAATTGTTTTCTCATGTAAAATGTATTAATTTAAAGTAGCAGATTTTTTTTTATCTTGTTTAGTTACTTTACATCTGTTGTTGGTTATTTACATCCAACACTTTGTCTCTGTTTTCTACTTTCTTCTGTGACTTCAAAAAATGAAATAAAATTTCACAATTACCACTACCTGGAACAATGTTTAATATCTTTTGTATCTTCTTCCCAGCTCCCTTGCTGTAGTTGCTTGAAATTCAGGACTTATGAATCCATTGCTGTTAAATCCAGTTAGGAACAGTAGCAGTGAACTGTTCAGTTTATTTTAGCAGTGATTTAAATATGTCTTCTAGTTAATAGGGAATGTGTTAATGAACAGTTAAAACTACAAGGAATTAAATCTCCCAAAAGAAGCTGAACACGTGGATTCACCGTTGTCTGACATCAAATTGTGTTCACTTTCTTTTTTCTGTAGTGATGCCACATAAAAATTTCAGTGTTCTGACTTCAAGCATTCTCCCTCCAGAAGGGGATCAGTCATACAGATAATAAAGATATGATCAGGTGGAACAGTTGCTTTCTTGAAAGTTGAAGATAATGAAATTCATTCATACCTATATTAAATTTAGAAAAATCTTTGTGACCTTTCAAGAAAAATCTCCTTGAAAGTTGAAGATAATGAAATTTATTAAATTTATTAATATCTATATTAAATTTAGAAAAATCTTTGTGACCAGCTCACTTCCTTACAGTTTGTCACACTATATATGAATGTTTCCTTCCTTTGCCCTTTTTCTTGAAGGTATTAGAGTGAAATTCTGATCAGGTTAAAAATAATTGCATTGAAATAAAACTGATTGCTTGTTTCTATGCTGCTTGCTAGCTTCTAAACTGCTCTCTATGTAAGGAGGAAGCACTGTACACACAGGTGGAGAGCAAATTGTCAAGTTCAAACAAATTCCAGTTTGAAACTAGAAAACCCAGCTGTAGTTAGTTTCGGTCTTTGTTCTATTTTCTGTTTGATTGGTTTATTTTTGAAAACACAAATGTAGGTATTGAGTGTCATGCTATTATAGTTGTAAATGCATGTGAACAGAACTGTGCACTGAACAAAAATAACCAGAAATAATATTCAAAATATGTAACAATATCTGGTAATGCTGAACGGGCCATAGCACTTATATGCCTTGTTATATTATGAAAATATATGTAGCTTCCCATTTTAACATCAATAAGTCATGAGTTTTGTTTGGTCATTTGGCTTTTAAAAATGAATTATTTAATACATAAAATAGTTATAAGTAAATTTTTTTTTCTTCAGGTGATCATATCAAAAACATTTATTCTTACCTGTAACTGGAGATAGGAAACTTCCTATCTCCAGTTACAGGTAAGAATAAATGTTTTTGTTTCAAAGGCGTCAAACACCCAAACTGTTTCTCCCAGGAAGTCTTTTACAAAAGAATAGTAATATTTCTTTCACAAGAATGTAAAGCTGCAATGACATCAAAATCTTTTATTGATGCTGCAAGGGAGTTCTTGGTTAAAACACTCATCTTTTTATTAAAAAGACATGCATTTTTTTATGTACTAGAATTCCCTCAGTGATATCTGTGGTTTACCTCACACTTGTGCTTCTGTGTATGATTAAGCAGGCAAGGTTTTATGCTAATTGGAAGAATCTGTCCAACCATTGACTGTCTAAAATGGGCTTTATTCTGAGTGCCAGAGGGTAAGAGGTGCTTTCAAACACTGTCCTATCTGATCTGTTCACAAATGAGAGGCACAGAAAAATGTTGCTCTTAGATTTCCTGCTTTGTGGAGCAAGGCAAAATAGCATCTGGAATTTTTGCCTGTTCCTGGCCCTCAGGGTTCAAGTCTAATTGGCTCCTGCCTTTCCCTTGCACATTCTGATTCCAGTTCAGGACAGTTAGGAAGGGGTTTTCTCCTAAGGCCACCTCAACCCAAACTGCCAAGTGGGACTGCTCCAAATAACCCTGGGCAGCTAATTCATTAGGATTTGAGCTTTTTTCCCATTTTGCAGTCTATGTAAAGGAACAGGGCTGAGGACTCAAATCTGCCTCTAACATCAGCAATCCCTACCTATGCTGAGATGTTCTTTACAACTAAATTATTCTCTTAAAATTTTTGATCAAATATAAAATTCTTATTCAAATATAAATTCCAAGGTATGTGCAAGACAAGTTACAGAAATTTGGGCTTTTCATGAGATGTTTATGGAAGGTGCTGGTATTTAGTAAACAGGATTTTTAAGGTTGTCTATTCAGGGGTCAAAGTGTGTACTGAAAGCAGCCAGGCTTAGCCTAGAAGTGTGACTTTTGGGAAGGTGACACTGTAATTGTAGAACTGTAGAACATGCAGAATTGGAAGGGACCCATCAGGATCATCACGTTCAACTCCTGGCCCAGCACAGGACACCCCAAGAATAATCCCACCCTGTGCCTGAGAGCATTGTCCAGACACTTCTTGAGCTCTGTCAGGTTTGGTGCTGTGGCCACTTCCCTGGGCAGCCTGTTCCAGTGCCCAGCCACCTCCAGGTGAAAAATCTTTGAATTTCTAATATCCAACCTAAGCCTGCTCTAACACAACTGCAGGCCATTCCCTTGGGTCCTGTCTCTGGTCACCAGAGAGAAGAGACCTGTACCTGCCTCTCCTCTTCCTTTCAGGAGAAAATTGCAGACTGCAATGAGGTCTCCCCTCAGTCTCCTCCAGGCTGGACAGACCAAATGACCTCAGCTGCTCCTCACACAGCTTCCCCTCAAGGCCCTTCACCATCCTCAAGGCCCTCCTTTGGACCCTCTCTAACAGCTTCATGTCATTTTTATATTGTGGCACCCAAAACTGCCCCCAGCACTCGAGGTGAGGCTGCCCCAGTGCAGAGCAGAGGGGACAATCCCCTCCCTTTCTGGCTGGGGATGCTGTGCCTGATGCCCCCAGGACAGGCCTGGCCCTCCTGGCTGCTGACTCAGATTTAATTTCCATTCATGAGTTGCTGGATTGGCAAGGTAAGTGAAAGATTGGCTTCCAGTAAGTGCAAGTGGCACCATGTCTGTGATGAAATGCCACAGCACACAGTTGCTCATTTTGGAATAATTATTTATGGTACAGCTGAATTTGTAGTCCAGTTTCAGATGACTGCTCTCACACTAAATCCCACTTATCCTCAGTCAATTTATATAGTTCAAGATTAAGTCTTTTTTTACATATTTGCTTGTGACTATTGCCTAACTTCTTTAGGGCCATTTAGAAATAAGAGAATGCTTCTTAGGGTTGAAAACACTGAATGCCATTGTTACTGTGAAGTATGTTACTGTTCATTGTCATTCTTTAGGAATATTTTTACTTGAAATACAAGCAAAAATCATTCTGCCATTGACAATTAAATTGACCATTCACAGTGTTACACTTAAATATAATCCATGCTTTAAAAAACATGACTTATGCAGAAAAATTATAACATTTATTGTGTTTGTTTGAGATTTAAAGTAGGTTTTAAAGCACACCTGTTAAGAATTAAAACTTTATATTCCAGGCTAAAGTAAGAGAAGCAGTCAGTATTGTTACTGAGGCAGCAATTCTTCAGATTACAAATGTTTACAAGTCTGGCTGCAAGTTATTAGCATTGCACAGTGTAGCAGAGGAATCCAGATGTTCAACAGAAATCATTCCAGCCCTTTGGTAATTATATGCTGTAACTGATAGCAAAATTATATGCTAGAGAAAATTGACTAATTTGTACCATGCTAGCATGGAGAGTCTCACTTAGTAAGTGCCATATCAAGAATAATAAGGTAGTTCCTTGAACTTGCAATCTAAGTTTTATCTAGCTACGCTGCTACATACATATATACAGTGCTATTTATATATATAAAACATTTTACTTTCTATTCAACAGCTGTTTAACAAACAGAAAAACTATGTGAAGATTGATTTATCCAAAGGAAAACTCTTGATTTATCAACCACAACTAAATAAATGAAATAAAGTGTGACAATGGCATGTTAAGGAGCTACAGTTTCAGATCTTAATAGGTGCTTCCAGAAATTAAGGGGGAAAAAGCAAACATGTTAATGCAGAATGATCTGTTTGTTTGACAGATTCCAATCTGTGATTATGAAGCTTTCTTGGATGGGTGGTACTCTTAGCAAAATCTTTATGTGCTTGGAATTACATCTCATTAGGTTTAAACTAATCATCAGTTCTTCATTCCAGGTTATCCACCAGTTGGAAGTAGGTACTCAAATACAGTTCATATAAAGAGTTGTGACACACAGAAGCTAAAATTAGTTCATCTAATTCCTGACTATCACGACCAAAGTAATTATCTTCAATCAGGTACAATAAAAACAAAAATTGTCTCTAGATAATTTGATGATATATAGATACAGATTTCTGTGTTTGTCTAGATAATATACTGTCAGGTAGTATATCATAGATTGTTAATTTGGAACTGCTTGTGTTTGTGTTCTTAAGCAACAACAGGGCAGATGAGCCAAAAGTAATGGAGACACCACCACTTATTATTTTAATTTATTTTTTAACTGAAAAATTTCTAAGTACTCCAGGGATATAAGAGTGATGGATATGTTAAAATTATTGGAAGTTTTAATATAGGTTACTTTCCATAGAAATCACATTTAGCACAAGCCCCTGAATACTTCTGCATTTACCCTCGTTTGCCACCAAGGGACACTGTTTCTCTATAAATGAGAAGCCTTGAGCGCTATGGGATTTTCTTTAGTCTTGGGATTTGGAATGTCTCAGTCATATTTAGATAATTACATGAACTTGAAATGCCATCAAGTTGTTAAAAAAACCCTGGGTTTTGAGGTCCTAAAGTTAGTGCTATTTAGATGGAGTAGCGCGTTTTCATCTAAGCAGCAACAAAATTTTTGAGGTTCAGTTTTAACGTACATGTATTTCTTTACCTAAATATAGCTTCCTCAAAATATTTATACATGCTTTATTTCATTTTTTATTATTATAATGTTATGTAGTCTTTTACTTTGATAGAAGTTGAAACGCAAAGCCTTTTCCCATTAAGCACCATACAAGCACAGATATTGCTCCAACAGCAGCAGGTGCTGAGTGTGGGCATCTCTCAGCAGATGCTCCAGGTGTGGAGCCTGTTTGCTTTTATTTATCAGAAGCCATTAGAAGGGTAAAAAAGACAAGTTAAAGGTCATGTTCCCCTTTAAAATTCAAATTGTCATTTATTTGCTGTAATGGTAGGGAAGAAGAACCTGAGGGGGAGCATGCTGGAATATGTTCTTTAGTTTTTATTTGCTTGGGCTTTTTTCTGTTCTACTCATCCTCACAGTAAGTACAAGAATTAAGACAAGGAATTGAAAATTTCTTGGGATTATTCTCTTCAGCTTTTGGGTTGTCCTTTGGTTTCCTTTTTTTATTTTCCTCTTTCCTTAGATGGGAAGGAATTAAATACAAGTTCAAGATTCATCTTGTATTCTTACAATGTAAGGTACAGCATACGTTCCTTTTCCTCCTTTTAAAATGGGTTGTTAAGGCTTGGTTTTTAACAACTGTGTGTATTTTCTAGTCCACACAGTAGTTTAGCTGGCATTCTGTTCTTTCTGCTTATAATGGTGTCTGGTTTCAAAATGTGCTAGAAGTAACACCAGAATTAAAAATACAGTTTTCGATGAAAAAAATACATTTATTTCACTTGTGAACCTTTACATTTGATTATATAGATTATGCTGTTTCTGAGAACCCTTTTAAGACTCTTTTGAGGTGAACAAAAGCACATTGACTTTTACCAGAAAAAGGAGAGTATTTTCTTCTATTAGGATTTTTTACACATTTTTCTTTTTATTCAGGTTTCTTAATATCAATGCAATTGTGCAGTTCATTTGCCTCAAAAACATTTCATTATCTTACTTAATTGAGATGTTTCTAAATCTAATTAGCATGTGTCTAGCTCACATTTTTAACACTAATGATTTCCTTTCATATTTAATTGCAGATTCTTTTTAAGTAAGAGGCAGACTTGTTAGGTAGCAGCAATTTAAAAAAAGATAAAACAGTACTTACCATTTCAAAACTATAGAATAATTTCCTTGTAGTTGTATATGTTTTTCCTCTATTTTTTTTTCCAACCTGTATAGCTTACCTTTTGTTTTAGGGGCTACAAAGTCCAAGAAACCACATAACTGCACAAAATCTCAGTGCCTTGAAGTGTAAGTAAAAATGTTTCAGCATTTAAGGGTTACTAATTGCAGTGTGTAGATGAAAGGACAAACAAAGGACATGTGCTTTAAGATAAGCATTATGTTAGTGTTAAAAATTATTCATCTGATACTGAGATAGAAAGATCCACAATTGATGTAGATTTGTGCCACAGAAGCTCAGCAGTTCGTGCAGGGCTGAAGATGACTTCGTACAATCCATAGCTTGAAAAATAACAAGAGAATCTGGAAGCATGTTTGGAAAATCCTATGTAGAATGCAAATGCTGTATACAAAAATGAAATTTCTCTGCCTTGCTGATGCATGCATACATGAATAATATGCACAGAGATGTATACACAATAATTAGATTTGATTCTTTGATGGACTAGGTACATTTTACAAAATGTAAATTTGATAAGAGAAGCTCAGTGTCTAGATTTGGATGTGATTAAATTGCACAGAAATAAACCTTTTTCTTTAGTAGAAACTGAACATTCTGCTTAAAAGTAGAGCTTAAATTTCAAAACTTCAAAACTTAAACCAGTTAAAATATTTTTATGTTATTTTGCATGGTTAATCATAAACACCGTGATTGCTTTCCCAATGGTGATTTTTGCAACAACAGCAACTGCAGTAATTGTTACAGCAACTGAGTTCATGAAACTGAGTGATTAAAAGCCAGTAAGATAAAAAAAAAAGGAAAAAGAAAAATGTAGAGTACACACTGGTATCAGCTTCATGTTTAAAAAATACAGGGTTTTTTTTTCCATTAGTTGCAGTACTTAAAAGACATTACTTTTAGCCTAAACAAAGCTGAGCATTACTTCTGTATTATATTTTCTTAATGAAATGTAGGGATGTCATTCACTCCCTTTACAGAATGTTGGATTAAAACTAGTCATATGTTAACTGAATGATAAATTTTATTCTTTCAAGGAAGCATTTTACCCCAAAATTAATTTTAGAAAGTTATTTACTTGAATGAAAATATATTGTATCCCAAAGTCAGACAATAATTAAAGGACATGAGGCAGGATCTGACTGTTGCATGCAGATGGAGTAAGAGACTTTTTGTTTAACCTTTCCCTGACTGCACCCATTCAGGAGAATTGATATAGCTTAATTATGGAGTAAGAACATAGTCTTCCATATATGATAAATCAGGAAAAACTCAGAAGCAATCTGTTAGAAGTAGAAGCTACTCAGTATAGAACAGAAATCCACTTCCTAAAATTCCCAGTATGATTGAGTTTCAGTAGGATCATTACCACTAAACAAGAAATTAGGGTTAGGACTAGTGACATAAACATGAGTTAAATGTAGAAATGAGGAGCATAAATTAAAAATAAGATTTAAAATTACTGGGAGGAGTAGAAAGAGATAAATACAGTACAAGATGAACTTAGAATTCTTGAAAAGCTGAATTTCATGTAACATGTTCTCATCATCAGATCCATCTTTATTTGAGACCCCACATCAGGGAACAATGCCAGAATATAAAGTGTCAAGTTATTAAGTTCAAAAGACAGATGAACTCAAATGATGATTTGACTAGTCAAGAGTTAGGAAAATAATATAGAGAAAAAAATCACTGGGAAAATTTAAAAGAGACAATACAGAAAATTAAAACACAATCCACTCCATGAGATATTTATGTAAATATTGAAAGCTGCTATTAGCTGCCCTTCCTATTATTCATGTTTGAAGTTAGTCCCTGCTTGGTTAGACCAGGTGACATCAAATTTAGTCAACTATACTTAAGAATATTAGGTATTAAATATTTCCTTTTCAGTGTAGAGATTATTAAAAAATGTAACACATTCTGACAGGAAACCCCTTTTGACACTACACGGTCCATTTGAAGAGCTGACATATATGGACAGAAGGAGAAAAGGGTAAATGTGAAAAGGGCCCAGGTTTTAATAAAAAGCAGAATGCAGAGGAACATGAAAGGAAATGGAAATACGAGAGGCACACCTCAGGAAGAGTGTAAGCTGGAATAAAGTAGCAAGATGTAAGAAATAGCTTCTAGTTCTGTATTAGTTTTGTACTGGTTTGAGGCAAGGGGAGGCAAAAAGAAATGTGTGAATTAAATGGTGAATCAAAAGGTCACTGTTGGCTACCACTACTTGGTGACATCATACAGCTATGAAAAAGCTTTATGCTGTTCTAGGGAATACTGCCAAGTATATATTTTAGTAGAGAAAGGAAGATGTTTGTAGTATTTCATGAAATGCTGGGAAATCTCCATTTGGTTTACTGTGTAGAGTTCTGGTCATCTGTGCTCACAAAAAATAAACTTGATTTGGAACAGATGCAGTCCTCAAAGTCTCCTGGGACAAATGAGAGAATGGAATATGTGTCTTTAATGGAGAGAACAGAGGAGTTTGATCTAGTCTAGGCAAATTAAGTCTGAGAAGATATATGCTTCCTCTTCATAACTGAATTCAGGAAATCGATATTGGAGAAGACTAGAAGTTGTTAAAGGATACAAGGCACTTGAATTTGGAAAGGAAAGGAAGTTTTCTTAACTGTTCAAAGAGTAAGGTTCTGAAATGTTCTTCCAGAGAGGATAGTGTGAGCCAGGAACCTAAACTACATAAAAATGAACTTTAAAAATTGTGAAACAGATTTCCAAAAATTGTGAAACAAGAACCTAAACTATTTAAAAATGGAACTTCAAAAATTGGGAAACAGATTTCCTGGAAACAATAAATCCGTGGTACAAAGTTTTGGCATATTCAGGGGATTCTGAAAGGAAGGACAGTAGATGATGCCATTTTTCCTTGCCTGAATCTCATACTTCAGGACTTTTACTAGTCACCATGGCATCCAAAAAAATCCTTCACCTCATTGATATGTCGTTCTTAGAACCACTGAGTACTGAACACTAACAAAGCTGAGGAAAATGCAGGCAGTGTGTATTCACCTTGATATTGAATAGTCCTGCTTAAATGCTTTAGCTTGAATTGGTCAAACACTCCTTATGATTATGAAAGAATTTTCAATGACAAAAATAGGGGATTTTTTTTCTTAATTTTTTTTTCAATGATTCTCCATGGGAGAATTGAGAACAATGTTCTGCCCATTTGAAGACTTGCTTGATGTTGATGGCCTCTGGCACAGGCAGCTGTGGCCCAGGAGGGGAAGGAGGTTTTGGGGTCTGTTGGTGCCCTGGAGTCCTGAGAGTGGCCAGAACCACGGGTCTGTTGTGCTCTCCAGGTTCTGCTGATGAGGCAGAACCCTGTAAAGCAGGTATCCCTTTTTCTCCCTATCTAATAAATAGCTCATCCCCATTTTGCACTTTGAATACTCCCTGTTTTGTTAGGTTTTGTATTTAGTTTGGGGTTTGTTTTCCTTTTGTTGCTGTTTGAAGAGTTGGGGGCTGGAGGTTGGTCATTTTAGCCTTTTGTTAGTGACCCCAGTAAATCTTTTCATTCTTCACTCAAAGGGAGTTCAGGATACTCCCTTTCAGTATTTTTAATCTAGACATTTTCTCCTTTTGCTTTCATATTCATATAGCCCAACATTGGCCAGCTTCTGTTATCTGCAGAATCTGATTCTTTCTCACAGTCTGTTGTGTTAACCCTGGCCAGGCCTCCTGTATACATACCTTTGTAGTTAATATTGCTGAAAGTGATGAATTTTGTACTGATATAAAATTATTATATTCTTCTCATTCTATTTTGCTGCACTATTAGAGGAAGCAGTCATTTCTTATTGAATGACAAAACTCTACTGTCATGATTTAATCCCCATGTTTAGGTGATTTTAGTTTATGTTTTCCAGTTGCAGGAATAGCAAAAATAACAAGGTGGGGGAAAAAGACTTAGCATACCTGTTATAGTGACAGCTCTGTGTATGTTTGTTACCCTGGGTGTGTTTGTGTTTCTGTTTCTGAAGTAAAGCCATGGTAAGTCAGCTCATTCTGTGGGCTGTCACTTGTGAGCTATTGATCTTTACCCAAATGGTTTTCATTCCAGCTGTTGCAGTGTGGCAACCTGCTGTGGCATTTTTATGGTGTTTATTCACTATGGTGGTTTTTTGCAATCATAGTCAATAACTAATTAAGCTATGTCTGGCCTTTGGAGGTGTGCTAATAAGTTTTAAAATGTACTAGTTTTAGTACATTTGCACACTACAGAAATGATGTAGTGTGTGGCTGAGGAGAAAGGGGGACTTTAAAGATCTGAGTTCACTTTCACACTTTGTCACATGCTTCTGGGCTGGGCTTGAGGTACTCACTGAATTTCCATGGCTTTGTCTCAGGAAAATACTGGAGTGAATGCTGAATAATAAAGGCAGTCATGTGGTCAAGAGCCTTCTTAAGTCAGGACTCTTGGAAGTGGGATGACAGGCCCCTACCTCCACCTTGTTTTCCTGTAGCCTGCCATCTACGAGTCCATAACTCAGCCAAAGTCTCCCCATTTACCTCTGCAAGCTCTGACTTGGGCTTCTAAAGGAATAAGGAATACCAGGTCCTGACCAGGTACCTCACAGCAAGGCACCCAGAGCCCAGCTGGGGTCTCAACTAGAACATAAATTGTATGTTTGGAAAGAGAAGAGGTGTACAGTTAATTTGCAAAACCCAGTAGCTCTCTTGTAACTACATGCCAAAATAATGCTTTCATAAATCTTCATTACAGAGTGGATATTTGCCATTCAGTATTACCCACTTCAGAGACCAAATGTGACTCATTATTAAATTACTTCAATCTGTGCTGATGTAGAAGCACCCCTGACACATCTCTTTGTGAGCCATTTCTTCAGAGTAATTGCATTAGTAATAGCCGATTACACAGCAATCTTATGTTCCTACAAAATTAAGGTAATTACTGTAGCTAAAAACACATCCCTCTGTATTCTGTCCTAGCAAGGAAGCTGGTAAAAGGCAGTGTAATGCTTCAATTCTTTGTAACAAGAGAAACATTAAGGTATAATTACATTATTGATGCGGCGTAGGAGAAGTTTTCATATTTGAAGGGAGCATGGAAACAAAATAGGAGTTTGAAGCTATAAAATCTTAGTCTGGAAAGGGGGGAAAAAAGAGATCTTTTGCATGTAGATGTCTTAACAAGTATGGAGGAAATGTATTTGAAATACATGAATGAGTTTGTGTTCTGTACTTTGAAAGTGTTTGAAAGATGTCTGTCTTTGAAGTCGATTTATTATGCAAAAGTGCAATTTTCTTGGTTCCAGATGTTCCAGAGAAAGTCATACGGTTAAATTTTTATACAAAATAAATGGGTATTAATTTTTCAATTTAATGGCAAACCACCTGAATGCTAGGGTCAGATTCTAATTAGACTGTGTGCTATAGAATTTGATTTTTATTTTAATTTTCATCTTTCTTTATGTCTTTGAGGGAAACTTGACATTTGACATTTTCTTTAATACAATATTAGAAGTTTAATATAACAGCTGAGGGAGGGCAGACAGGCCATTCCCTGTAAATGTAGCTAAGTAATAAAAACTTAAATATTCTAGGAGGGCTATTGAAAAATTAATCTCTCCAGAGACATTGTGTAGTGTGAAAATTCGCTGACAGAGGGATCCACCAGGTGATGAGAGAGTGGCAGTTTGTGTTTGGCTGGGGGCTGATGAGAGCCTGTTGATGAGATAAGTGCTCCTTGCAGATTTTGCTTTCTGTAGGATCAATGTGCCACGGTTGAAATGCTGATAGCCCTTGAGTAGAGAAGGAATGTTCAGCTGTGGAATACATCTTGCAATATGTCATATGCAAAACTCATAGGATTAACGTGGTGCTCAAAATTGTTTTGACTACTAAGGTAAATCCTAGCAACTAAATATTGATTTTTCAATTGACACAGCAGAATATGAGAATGTGTCAGGTTCAGCTAAATTCCTTTTATGCAAGTATCTTAGCAACTGTTGTATATAGTTTACATCTGTTAGGAATATTCATGGTGAAAGAAGTGATTCTTTTAAAATGTTTACAAATTAGAAATCTTAGGAGATCAGAGTAACAACTTCAAAAACAATTTTTGCAGGATGACAAATTATGGAAACTAAGACTGTATTTTTCTGTTGCTTACCAACAGCACTGGGGACAGTGGGCAGTAACTACAGCAGGAAACTCTCCAGAGGTACATTTTTAAAGACAATGTGATCCCATGTGGGAACATTTTGTGTTGTAAAAGGTATTTTTCATCTGCTGTGTCAGGTGATCACAAAGACAGAGTTTACATGGAGACACCTCTTTGCCTTTTTCAGCCAAGCATGTGAGAGTGACAGGCCCAGGAACAGAGAGAAGCTAAATGTAACCATGGAGTTGAATGAATATTGTTGCATTCATGACAGGTTTTGGAAGGAAGCTCTCTGAGGATGGCAAAGACATATTTATATGGTATTTTGAATACTGGTGCTTCCCCCACACAATTTTGGAAATTATATGGAGAACTATAAGATTTTCATTTACCTATACTGTCTCATGCATAATGTAAGGAGAAGAAAAGATGAGCCATATTAGTAAGCCTTTAGCTTTCATCACTCTCAGATGTAACTTTAATGAGATAAAATGAAGTTTCATCCTGGAGCAAATTGATTTAACACTTTCTGGTCTTTAAAGACACTTACACTGCGACTTCAGAATAGTTATATTCAGTTGACTTTTTAAATTATTGATTTTCAGCGTGAGGAGAGGTTTGCAGCAAACATCAGGAAAGCTTTGTTTTATTAAAAGCAGCTTATCTGTGTATATTGTACTGTAAATCTTCTTTTGATGTTCAGAACATTCCTTGGTGTTGAATTCAGGTTTTTTAGTCTAAAAAGCCCAAATCAGAAAAAACCCAACAATGCAAGTATTTCCTGGGCATTCTGCAGAGAGCAGTGCTTGGTATCTATGAATAATTTTCCTAATCTATTATTGCTGCACTGAGAACAAGGAGTTTCCTCTGACATAAGCAGGTGTTTGGTTTGGGTCCTACATCTGCACAGCAGCTGCTGCAGACACACAGCTGTTTATCTTACAGGCCTGGGGTATTGTTCTTGCTAAGCCTTGAAAGCATCTATTTATCTAGCTCCATACCAGGAGATGAATCCCAAATCATTCTTTGATTCTGTGATATTACACTGCTTCACAGCATCCTTATCTTGTCAGGGCTCTTTCTGTTTGCTGCTGCCATCCTGCTGCTGTTCTTTTGGATGTGGGGAATGCATTAAACTGTTGTCAGCCTTTTCTCTACTTCAGATAGACAGAAAAATCACAAAACTTCTAACTTGGTGGGGGTTTTGTTTCCAACAAATAATTGAATTCTTAGAACACCACTGGTTTTGAAGAGAGAGCAGCACAGGGTGGTTAGTGAATTATGCTCTTAGAGAATTCAGATTGGCACTGGCAGCAGAGACAGAATAATTCAGACACCTTTGGAAAATCCTGACCTCTCTCTCTTATCCTGCAGATTTCAGTCAGCATAACAAACCAAGGAATGGATTCTCTTTAGTGTGAATAATCCCATGTAGTTAGAACTACTTACACCATCAGAAAAGTATTTTACTTTTCATGTGATAAAAAGCAATGGATATGTAGCTTGTATACTGGTAAATTATGTAGAGATTTTCTTTTAAAATTGCTTTTGAAAAGCAGAAATCCTCCAGAATAAGCTTTTAATATCATCCAACATTATCAGAGGCATATCTTCTGCCATCTAGTAATAATGAGAGCAAGAAACAAACAATTCAGGAAAGCTATTCCATCAACACAGCACCCAGCTGAAGGTAACAGATATTAGACTACCTGCTGTTGGTTTTCTGCCAGCACAGATGATTCAAAAGTGTGGAGAAGATTATCACTTGCTGCAATTCCATAAAGTTTTTCTGACACCTGGGACAACTGTGCAAGAATCATTTACTCCTTATCCTGGCATTCAGTGTCCCAGTGAGAAAGAAGCAACTGGAACATGGCATTATTGACATCTCAATTTAGGTGATCCTGCTTTGAAAACAATCCCGTGGCTGGTTAAATCCACCTCAGGATTGGTGTATATACATCTTCAAAGTGTTTTGATATCAAGTTGAACTGCTCCAAGATCATTGTAGTAATGTCTCAGTCTAGAATAAAACTTCTTAGGCAAGACTGACTAACTTTTGAAAAACCAGAGGATGTAGAGTATTACAGGGGTGGCTCCTGGATCATCACTCACTCCTTGAAATCATTCCTGAGATATTATACATAAATCTTAAAAGTCAACAGTAGGTCAGATATAATCCACAGTCTCTAGAGCAAATGCCACCTGAATGATATCTGAAGTAGGTGTAGCATTCTCTGTTCTTTAAGTGACTTATTAATTCAAATGTCTTGGTTTCAAAGATATTTGTAGAAGGGCTGCCTACTCAGTGACATTCTGTTGTCAAGCAGCAGCAAATTCACATTCCACTCAATCATTACTCACAAGCACTTGTCTTTTTTCAGTTAATATAATAATATAAGCATCTTCTTATATGCTCTAATGTAAGAAGAAGGCTGCATACCATTTAGGTTCTTTTAAGTATCTGTAAAAAATAGGCTACCTATTTACTTGGTAGCCTTAGAAGGCCTCAGAACTGGTGTTTTAAACCCTGCAATAAAGTGTATAGTTCTGTTTCCTGGTAAAAGAACAGGTAATTAATTATGTTTGTCTGGTTTTGAAAGCTTGACTCCAAGCAGAAACACAAGAAAAAAGGTAGGGTTTAGCTGTGTGCTAATGTTACCATTCTGTGGCATCTGCTGGCACTCCCTTCTGTCATTCAAATACTGCCCAAGCATTTAACCTGTAAAACAGCTGAAGATCATAAAATATCATTTTAAAATATCAGCAGATCATAAAATCTCCGTTCAGGCGGTCTTGGTCCTTCCCAGATTTGTGTCGCACAGTGTTTGTGTGCAGATGAGTTTGTGAAAATTAGGTATAAGATACTAAGCTACTTTTGTGATTGTGTGCCAGACTCCATTATATCAGAGGCATTAATGGTAGCTGACCCCAGGAGATCTGGAAATAATCTGTACCTGAAAGAAAAAAATCACAACACAGAAGGTGACTAATGTCAGGCATTCCCCATGTGTTTGAAGGATGTGGTGTGCTGACGTGCAAGGTGACACTGTGCAGTGATAGGACACTTGCAAATAGTGAAAATGGGATCACTTTTTATGTCTTAACTGCAGCAAATGAAACTCAGCACAGCTTACATTTTTATTTCTCAGTTAGCAGGCCTAGCAACAGAGAAAATATCAAAGGTGAGGGAAATACAGGAACATCTTCTTCCCAAATTTCCCGCAGAAGTGTTGTCTAGCTGAAGTTCTGAAAATCAAGAAAAGAACTCTTTTTTTTTTTCTTTCATGCCTTTTTTTAAGCAAACTGTAGTGATCTGTAACAACTTGTCCAAACAAGCTCCTATAGCTCATTTCAGTCACAGCTTTGATAATTTATTAAAAATTTAAGCTCATTTAAATCCATCCCACACACTAATGATAACCTAATTATTACACAGATCTGGCAGGTCTTTCCTCAGTATCCACTCATGAACTCTTCTTTAGGTTAATTCTCTTTTGATACCCTTAATGCTGGATTGAAAAGGGGTTGATTATGTTACTGTGCTGGATACAGAAGGAACATCAGATGAGTTATGACAAAGGAAGATACAACTTTTTAAATTGGTTTCTGTGAACTAGCTATTTCACAGCATCTCTATTGAGATGAGCATTTCAGGACAATAAGAACTCTAATAACATAATGTGGCACAATACCAATGTATTCACTGCACAGAAGAAAGATGTGGCATTTACCTATACAGAATATGCTTTTATAAGGAAAGAGCCAAGGGCACTCTTTAATCTCTGTCAGAAATGTTGCATCCTCAATGAACTCCACAGAGTTCATTTGTTTGATTTAACCTTTTCCAGGTAGCCTAATTTGAATACATGCAGACACAGTGAGGAATAACATTTGTGTTAAAGGAGAAGCCTCTACCTGAGCAGTGGCACACAGACCACCACAGAGCTTTACCTGCTGTGACCTGAGTCCTTTTGCACATCCTCCTTTTATGGATTTGACCCTGGGTCCCCAGGAGCAGAATCCCAGGCACTGGATTTATAAGAATAAATAATTTGACAGCATGGTACAGCAGCAGGTCAGCTCAAGTTGGATACCTCTGCAGAGGGACCCAGAACAAAGAAATAATTAAAGCAATTATACCCTTATAACTCATGTACCCACCCCTCCTCTGCTCTTCAAGCACTCTGTATGTACCTCTTGGTGGAATGCCAGTTTTTGGTCTGGAGTCTTTTAACACCTTGTTGGATATTTTTTCTCTGCGCTCATGCAGCCAGGTCATACCCTGTTATTGTCTTGTCAAGTTGCAGCTCCTGCTGATGGTTACAGCTCCCTTATCTTCTTGTTTGTCCTTCTGGTGCACCTGCTTGCTGGTAGAGCATGGGAAACTAAAAAAGCCCTAGACTCAAGATAAACATTACTTAGCAACAACCAAAATGTAAGTGTGTTGCCAATTTCCTTCTCATACTAAAACCAAAACACAGCACTGTACCAGATAGTGGGAAAGTTAGTAAGAAAATTTACTCTGTCCCAGCTGAAAACATACCTAGATGTGATATCCTCACACCTAGAGATATCCTCACAGTTTGCAGCCTAAGGTTTGAGCAAATCACAGTGCTCCTGCTGAGCAAGTGAAGTTAAGCAAGGTAACAGTGTTATAAATCTGTGTAGCTCATTCTACTTAAAACTTACTTACGCTAAACATTTCTTATTTCTCAGCCTGTGGGCAGCTCTGTCTTATTGACAAGCACAGGGATTGTGTAAACTCACTGTTAGTAAAAGCAAAGGGCTGAATTTGGTGGGCTGAGGAGTTTTTGGTTTGTACCATCCCTGAGAGTGAATCCGTGCTGTGCAATTCTGCACGCTCACTGCCCAGTGCTGTCTGCCTCTGCCTTGCTCTGCCTAAACGTTGTTTATTCTTGCTGCAGCTGGCACTCCTGAGAATGAGAGGTCCTTGTTCTCAGAGCTAGTCATGGAGTTCAAATTCAGGTGTTGGACACCCCACAGGCAGTCTGGTTTCTCCATTTACAGGCTTGAAGGCCATTGTTACCTCTTCTACAGAAAGAGGTATTGTATACCTTAGAGTGGTTAAAGCCAAGATCTTTGAATGGGTCAGAAAAGTCACAAGAGGGAAAAAAAGGTTTAAAAAATTGTAATTAAAACTTTTTTTAAAAATATGATTGAAGAGAAACAGCTTATGCAAGGTCTTTTTAACAAGGAGGAAAAAAAGAAAACCCGGTTTGATAAAGTAGATTAAATGCCGTCCTGTTATATGCTTAAGTGAGAATCTCTTTGTACCAAGACAAAAGAAAATTGCTGTGGGTCAAGGCAGTGTGATTTACTTTTTTTTCCACTGACTTGCTACCTTTAACAGAGATGACAAGCATAAAAGTCACATCATTGCAAAGTCTTTTTCTTCAGACGAAATGAACTCCCTCACAAATGGGCAGCAATTTGCGAGTTGAGTCCTTTTTGCTGAAGGGCGCATGAAGAGCAGTCACTGACCATGGATTAGACAGCCCGAGGATGAGTGAACTATTACTCACATGATTCAATAATCTAACATCACAGGCAATTGATGCAGTCCTTCTTCTTCATTTGGTCAAGGATAAAAGGCCTGATTCTAAAATTTTTAGTGGCGGTAGTATCTAGTTGTGGGAATAGTGCCTCGACTTGACTTTACTTTATGGGATGATTTAAAAGTCTGGGCCCAGAAGTGATGCTAAAATTTAAATTCCTAATTTTCCTTTTGTTTCAGCCTGTGTAGAACACTGTGCTGTAAAGTCTGCTATGGCTAGCAGGGTTTAAGTGGAACACAAGAAGAATTACAGATCCCTTGTGAAATTATGTGAAATAAATTTTTGATTGCATTGCAATAATGTTCTTCAAGTATCATCTTAGAGTAAGTAAAACCTTGTAATGAAATTGCTTGCCCACATAATAATTGCTGAGCTGTGTGATTAGAAACTGAAGTGTCACTTTGCATGTGTCACAGTCTTTATTCTGCATGAAAATAGCACACATCCATCATCTGGAAATTTTTTTCCATGCAACTTTAACACCAGGGAGTCCACAGACATAAGCTATGTTTTAGAACAGTGTTCTAAATCAGCAATGTTTCTATAGATTTATGTGAATGATCAGACACTTGGTTTATGCCTTGGACTGATACACTGTCTATAAGCCCAAATATCCAAATTGATTACTCTCTAAATCAATAGGTTTGGCTTACATAAAACAGATGTATATAAATAGATATGTATTTTTTTGTATATATAGGATTTTTTTCTTGTGCTTTTAATCACCTTTAAGCTCAGCAATAACAAAAACAGCTCTATATTATCAACCCTTGTGTTCAGCAGAAATTCAAAGCACAGCCTCAACCTCTGGGAAGAAACTAACTATACCTCAGCTCAAATCAGAAGAAGCTAAAAGCTTACTTATTTCTAATGCAAAACTTATGAGTGCTTTTTCCCTGTTATTTCTCACTAAAACTTTGGCAATTTACCCAGACAGCCACTGCATGACTCGTGGGGAATTTCTCTCCTGACTTTACTCCCATGATGTTCCTAATGTTTGTTGTGCTCACACAGGAGCATTTTTAAATCACAGTTTACTGGCAGTGGGTATCACTGAGCCAGGGCATTTTCCTCTTGGCCAGCACACAGTGTTCTGCTGGAAGTTTTCACTTCCTCATTTCCAAAGGCTCTTTGCAATTATCATTCTTAGCAAATCAGACATCTCTATAGAGTCAACCCTGCTTGCCTGAGCTTTTCCATGAAGAGCACTATTACCACCTTGTGGCTATTTAAGCCATCTATTGCACTCAGAAGAATAGTGCTGGGGTGCATTGCAGCCTTCTAAATTGTCAACCTTCTCTGCTGTATCTTTTCTTTCACCTGCATGCAAATAACTAGAGAACCTAAGCATTAAGAACAAGCAACCCTAACATGTTCTACATAATATCTTAAATTGAATAATGAAAAAAAAGAAAAAAAAAAAGGAAAGCTGTAAACCTTGATCCTTCAAATATCTGAAACTTCTCTTCTGGAAACCCTTACCAAAGTTTAGCAAGTTATGGTTTTTTACCTTTAGGAAGAAAAGTCCAACAGGGTTGTGAGACAGGGCACAGTAACTCTTTTAAAACCTATTGGTTTAGTAACAGCAAAGGGAAAAATTATTCTCATGTTCATGGTCAACAAAGTAAGTGCTTGGTAGAACAGGCACAGCTGAACAGAAGGTGAGCCCAGGACTACAGTGTAGCTGTCCCCTCTGGTTGTGATTTTGCTGGCACATGGGAGCTCAGAAGGGAAGTGCCATAACCAAAACTAGAGTTTCCTGGCTCTTTTCAGAACTTAAATGTACATTCAGTGTTCATCTTTTTATTCATACCTTTCCTCTTCTAAAGGAAGGTCCTTCCTGCTGCAGGCTGTAATTTCAGCTTTTTATGTTATTTTAGGCTTATTAATCCTAACAGGAATTCAAAGTTCTGCAAAAATTTTCCCAGTCTGGGTAGCACAAGGGTAAGGTTTTCAGAAGGCGGTGCAAGTGCCTAGGACAATTTTAAGCATCGCGGTGCCAAAGTCCTGTAATATTTCAGAGGAAATTCAGGTGTTGCGTGCCTCACCCAGCCTGCTGTCAGTGTGGGGCCCAGGCAGAGCCACAGCACAGCCACCCCTGACTGGCTGTGGCTGCCAGCCCAGAACCTGCAATCACCTTGCTCTGGACTTGCCTTGACACTTCCCTGGCAGGTTTTTGGTGAGTTCATTTTATTTGCTGGATAACGCCACATTTTTGCTGGGAAATAGGTAAACCAATAGTAACACAGACAAAACTTTGATAGCATAAGTTATTAGTGTTCTCCATGCTTTCACCTATAGAGGGCATTTATTTTGGCATCCTAAGATTAAGTTGTGTATGAAGTTTGATTTTTAACAGCACATAAGTTCTTGCTTTAATAATGGTTCATATTGCATATAACTAATTAAAATTTCAAATCTTGTTGGCAATTCAATGCTTGACTTCCTTGAACAGTTTAATAGATCCAATCAAATGTGTTCCTAGATCTTAAAATAACTTAACACCTCCAAAAAAAGTTTTCAACTCATTCTTGAAAATAAAGCATTAAAATCCTTTGTTGCTTTAATTCTTCTGAAGAATGTATCTCAAGTCTGTCAACAGATGTGACTCCACTATGAATTCACAAAAGGTAGTGTGGTAAAAAATATTAGGTTTTTTTCCCCACAAAAGAAAACCTCCTTTCTATCTGGCTGGGGTGAAGAATAATGCTTATGCTTAATAACTACTACAAATGATAGAAGGAAAAAACCCAAGTTACATCATCTTCCCTTTATCTGGTCAGCAATATCTGGCTTATAAACATTGTCACAAATATTAATTTTTGATAATTACTATATTTTCTGCTAAAACATAGCAGAACAGGGAGAAGAATATAAAAATAATTATTAACATGCAAAATTATTATGCCTAATTAAACAAATGGTTGAGGGCTCTGGTGAACAATAAAATACCCTATATAATGTGCACTGCAAAAGGAATTCAAATAAAAATGAACTAGACAGCAAAGAAAAATGTAAATATTTTGGCAAAAAAGTGTTATATAGCTTGAACTATATGAAATTAAGTAAAATTTCACAGATATGAAATAAATAATGCACAGATAGAGTATAATTTCTTTAATGGCTAGAATCAGTAGATGGTTCTGATAGCACAAAGTGACAGTAGGAATTAATGAACAACGTGCCTTGCAGCAGGTGGAAGGCAGGAGTATTGTTGATGGAATAAGGGTGACTATAATTTTATTTCTGAAATTTCACTTTTTATGGAAGATCTCAGATTTGTTAAAATTAATTTCTTTTAATAGCATTGCTGCACTGGATGAAGTCAAACCTTAGTTAATATAAATAAATGTACTTTCAAGGTCAACAGTACCACTGCAGTTAGTTTCATAGGTCAGGATTTAGCCCTTGTATGTTGTATTTGATGAGGTTTATTTTTAAACAGTGGCTAAGTGGGTAATCAGCAGGAAAACCAGGCAGGGATAATTTGCAAAACCGTATTTTGAAAAATGGTGCAAAAATGTAACATTTAGCTGTAAAAACATGGTTATTTTTCCTCTCTGCTTCTACTGGATCTCTAAGCCTTAGGGCCTGGGTTCATTCTTCTTGAATTGAAGAAGGAAATCCAAATGCCTCATTTAAAATGTTGCTCTGGATTCAGAGCCAGCACCCACGCTCTGCTAGCAGGGAGCAGATGCAAATTTCATTTTTCAGAACTGCCCTCTTCATTTGCAGAGCCCAGGGTGCCCATGGAGAGCCCTAGCAGCAGTTAATCTAAGTGTCCTCAAACTCTGATTTGCAGGAAAGATGCATCAAATTCTCACAGAAACCTTTGGACAATACTTTAATTAGAATACTTTATTACTTTGCTTTTAATTGCTGCAGAGAACAATAGATATGAAAACCATCAGAAAGCTAATGATTCTTACATCTACTATCTTTTAGATCAGAAGTTGAAGAAGAATCAGGTAACATAATCAAATTGCAGAAAGATCTTAGGGAAGCAGGGTGTAATTCCCCTGTGCTGTCATCTGAATAAATAGCAAGCAAAGAATACTCTTAAAGATATGACATAGGAACTTATATTGATGTAAGTAATTGAAGCATCAGTTTTAGATTTAGTCAAGAAATGCTATCAAATGCTATGCTATTTGATATTGATAAATGTAAATAATAGCCATAATGTGCATAAATCTGATCAATTATTTTTCAGTAGAATGATTTTTAATGGAATAGAATAATTTAAAGGAAATGCAATATCTCATGAACATGTTGAAGGGGAGATTATAGAAGCATTACATTCTGAATTAATTATATTTGTGTTGGTGAGTGATACATAGGCAACATTTATTTCAGAAACTAAAAAAAATCCAATCTGAATGGTAACAGGTATTAATTTCTCCTCAGACAGACATTCTGTAGGAGACTCATGTCTCCTAGCACTCAGAAAGGCTGTATGATTTATATATACTTAATTAGAAGATAATCTGTGGAGATCAATTAAATTAGAAATGCACAAGGAGAATCTCAAGGGAATTTGATAAACTTTTGGGGAATAAGTTTTTTTATACTATTTTTGCTCCTTTACAAGAAAGGAGATAAAATAATTCTCATCTTCAGTTCAGCTCTGGCTTTCCACAGCTCAAGTCTGAGTGTGGCACATGCATTGACAAATGCCCAGTGCTCCAAGGTAATAAAAACCTTAACAATTTGCTATTTGTACACCCAGCTCCTGAGTCTGGGTAGTAAAGGGATCAGTGAGGTGTAGTTTTCTATGGTTGGGTCACACTCAGTCCTCATACAATTAGGTATCAGAATTAGTATTTGCATTTATTTAAAAATAAGTAATAAACCACAAAATAGTGACAGAAATACTGCACCATTAATGTACTCTCTGAATTGGTGAACAATTGTTCTGCTAAAAACACTTGAGTCCCAACTTTCTTTTAACCCTTTTAAACTTAGAAAACTCCTGAGGTAATCTACATTCTGGACAAACTGCAAAATACTTCTCTAACTTGCTTCCATTTTGTGTCACATATCCTGAAATCATTTTAAAATACTTTTGCCACTTTTTGGGGGAGTTATTAACGTGTTTCTTCGCATGCTATCTCATATCATGTCTTCTCATCTCTTTGGAAACGCAAAAGAGCACTTGAGGATATGTCAGAATCCTTTGTGAATGGACTCACACCCAGCTTCTCTCTGACCTCAGGCAAAAGGAGCTGTAGTTTGAACCCTGGTAACATTAAACCTGGAAGCAGAATTCTGGCAACCCCAATATCAGGTCCCATCAAACATCCTCAGTACTCTGAGTCCTACCTAATTTTTCTATGCTAATGTTGCAGTCTGACCTTTACATGAGCAGACAGGTGGGAAAATACATGTATCTTGTCAGCTCCCTGATGGCTTCCTAATCTGAATAGACTCTTCTGTGCCAGCTGTGCCACCAGAAATTCCCCCTTTTATGATGAACTGATTTGCATTTAAATAAGTTTTAATGAGACTACCTGGCAGGTAGGTGAAACATTGTACAAAATTATAGGGGTTTTTTGTTACAGGTAGAGCTCATAATTCAGTATTTCTCCAGAATTTTTAGCCAAATGTAAGTGATTTCCATGTTTCTCTTGTAAACTGCCATCAAATGCTGTGCAGCTGAAGGAGTCATGTTTAATTAATCCCTGGATCAGGTTCTAAGGGTTGTTTTATAGCTCTGTGCTCTCATGTCCCTAATTTGGTCTGAAAAAAAATTAATTAAACATTTGGACCTTGAAGGACTTTTCTTCCATGAATATAACTGTTTCAGAACCTATGGCTTGTCCTGTGCCACAATTTCATCAGGAGATGTATGGAAAAGCCTTCTTGGTTTTTCTCTGTGTGGAGTTTAAAAGTGTTACTTGATAATTTTATCATCATTTGGCATTTAATCATTATATCTTGGGTTACTAGAAAAAGCACTTTTAATACAACATTTAAGATTTTCATCTCCCACCTATTTCGTTTCTCTGTGTATGAAAATCACTGTAAAAATATTTGTAACTTTTCCCTGTGGTTTTTCTGGCCTGACAGTGATTTTTTTTCTCTGCAGTGAAAAAGTTCTCCAGAACTGCTCTTGGTATCAAAATTGGGAATGGTATATTTTCATTGTGATTCCTACTATTCCCTTTGATTTTCTATCCACTGTTGAGGTTTAAAAGAACATTTTTAGAGGACTGTGTCCAATGAGTCTGAGTTATATTTCCAGACATAATTTGGAGCATCAGTATGCGTATGTAAAATTAGAGTTGGTTTTCTCTGCGTACATAATTTGCTTGCATCAGCATTTAATCTCATCTTCCATTTTATTGTCCAGTCATTCAGCATCATGCAAGCCTTCTGTTCATTGTCAGAGTTAAATTTGCATGAAGGGTAATTTCATATCACTGGCAAACATTACAAGAAATGGTTACTCTTTTGGGGTTTTTTATTTGGCTTTTGTCTGTAGTGTAAATATAAGTTTGAGCTAATCCTACACAACAATGGAATAGAAAATATGCAAAGAAGCAAGAAATGATACTATGAGATGGAAAAGGGGATTTTTTAATTCTTATTTTCTACTGAAATGTAGCATTCTTTTATTGTCCATTTGCCCCATTGAAACTTACTGCTTTCAAATTGTGTATTAAAGGACATTGGACATTTTTATCAGGTGTTCATCCAAGAGGTTCATTATGGAGATGTTTTTCCAAATATTTGCAGAAATTATGTTTGAGATGAAGTGATTTAAGACATACTTTAAATAAAATGAGTGTTAATAAAATAATAATGTTACTGAAATTGTGAAATTGATCCAGGAGAATTGACCCAGAACTCCTTACTGTGGTTTCCCCCCTTCATATTTGCAAAGATAAGAGGCATTACAAGGGTGAAAAAAACAAGGTGAAAATTTTACCTGTCTCTATTTCAGAATATTATCAATATGTGTTTGAATGCAGAAATTATTAAATGAAAGTATGTGGACTGCTTTTGATAATTAGTTTATAATAATCTGGTTTCTATAATATATATATTATAATATATATAATATATAACAGTGCAGCACAACGTCAAACCTTGTGAGCCTCCCTGTTTAGACAGTACTGTAAATCTTCCTGATCCTATGAGTTTTCCACTGTTTCAAATAATCTCAAATGTCAGAATTTTGAATAACCATTCTAACAGTATGACTCCAACTCTAAGGAGCTGAAGGTATACTATTTGGATCAAAGAAATAACTGTTTCTAATTATATCCCATTATTTCTAATTTCTTATCCTTTTTGAAAAGGAAAGAAATTCAATGCTAAAATGAAGTTCCTTTTATTTGGTCATAGATTCAGCTGCTTTGCCAGAGATGGATTCCTTCTGAGTTCTTCAAATAGATCCTTCTGAGTTCTTCAAATAGACTGATTTTAGCAGTCAATGAGCCAAAGTCCATGGAAGTCAATGAAAAGAAAACCTCTTGATTTTAGTGAGGTTATTTCAAGGTTATGTGAGAAGTGTGGACATTGCTAGTGGAAATGAGAGTTTGGACTTGCTGAGCTGTACTAATGTACAGGGGTTAAATTTCACTCCGTTCTTTTTTCACATTTTGGGAAGCCCATAAATTTGCCAAATACTGTTGAACTAGCAGTGTGTATATTAGCAATGTACACTTCTTTCATTACTCTGAAAAAACAAGAAGAAATCCAGTAAAAGATAGTGTGAAGGGTTTGCTCAGAAGCTCACTGGATCTGCTATGAAGTGTCTTTTGACACTTTGGAAAGTGAAAACATCAGACATGAGATCAGAGGCTGAGTGATTATCACAGGAGGAGCACAGCCTGAGTGACAGGGTGGCATGGCTGGCTGGGTACAAAGCACACACTGGTGCCTTGGCTTTTAGAATTCTGCTGTGCTAAAAGTGAAAAACAGATTAGATAATAAAGTCTGCAAAATTTCTGTCAGTCTGTGCACTCCAGTGCACGTCAGCATTTTGAAAGGATGATATTTCATTGCACTGTGCAGAGGCTGAAAGTCATCTGAGTATGAAAAACCTTTCTAAGGTTCTGTAACCTCTCAAACCTTTCCTCAGTCTTGATCTGACATTTATTGTGTGCAGGCCTAGCATCCTGGTCCAGCACATCAAAGCCGTTTTGCATGGATTAAACATGGGCCCAAGTGCTTTGCTGGACTCAGAATAAAGCATCTCATGAAGTATATTTTTAATCTTGCAGCAGCCAGGAGCTTTTCTTCATTAAGATTGCAGCCCTGTGTCTCAATGACATGGAATCCTACACATAGGATTTGTGTAAACCTGCACAGAACACTTAAATCTGCATTGCACCAAGGTATGCTCCAGCCAATAGGCCAGTGGAGTACAGGTGAATAATACAAAATTTATTTTGAACAGGTCTGTGAAAATAGGAGCATGGAGTAATGTTTCCTTGAAACACAGAAGGATAGACAGATCTGTGACTTAAAATGATCCTGCATGGCAGCACTCTGAAGTTGTTTTTCTGTTATTTAAAGTATCAATATATAGTGTATATGTTTTATTCTGCTCTAATATTGCAGAGTAGAGATGCAGTGTAATCTTACAATTTACCCCAGACTTTTTGTGCATTGTGTGCTGGTATGTACATAATTTTAAAATGAAACAACTTCATTGCTCTTTATTTTTATTTTATCATTTACCTACAGAAAAATTTTACCAAAGCAAAATTATACACGATGACATTGCAGGAGAGGGATGGAAGGAAAAAAAAAAAGCAAAAAATAATCCAACAAACTAACCAGAGGGCAGAATGCTGTTTACCATTTATCAAATAAATGCAAACCATTTAGGTCATTTTGTTTTTTTGTTTAGAATTCAGTCTAAATCGACACTACAACAAAATAAGAATGCATTCTTCAAGACTGGTTCATTTCCTCTGGTGTAGGTAACTTGTCAAGTGCTCCCACCTCTGAAAAACAGGAAAAAAAAGGTAATTAACACATATGTAAATATGCATATTTATCTTAACAATTAAGTAATGAAATCCAGTTTCAGTAATATAATTTTTTCTAATATTTTTCTCAATTTTAAAAGATAAATCTTTGAAGTTGTCGTATTTCAACTTATAAAATACTGGGCTTTTTTCCTTTTGAATGTCAATAATATCTTCCTGATACAATTTCAACATTTTAGAAACAGCAGTGACAGAACAACAATTATATTAATTTTATTATGTCAATTGATATTGCTGGATCCCAGCATCTCATGAGACTTAATATTATCTAATTACAGCTGCCATTCTACGTGTTGCTCTTTATGAGAAGCGCTTAAAGCTGGAGGGAATAATTTCCAAGAGAAAAAGATGAAGGCCCCTTTTAGTTATTACCAAGGTACTTCTTAGCAGTAAAAATACTGCCTTTTTCTTGCAGATTAAAATGTATATCTAATCTGAATCACTATTGCCTGAATCTGAATCCCATGAGTGAGGCTTTTCCCCCTTCCCCCACCAAGGAACATCTCTAAACCAATGTATTTAATGCAGTAAGGTTTCACTGAAGTAAATGTGTTGAAGGATTTCTATCATTAAAAAATATGGTATGCACCTGCTTGATTTACAGTTCTGGATTTGTGTAAGAGTTTGTACTAAGCCTTTCCAATAAATATTGTTAAGAGATAATATGTGACAACATTCTGTGTCTGTTCTAACCTGAGACTACAAGAACTATGTCTGCAAAACCCAGATCTGCAGATTCATTTTTTGTTTTTCACGAGGACATGGAAATACCACCACCTTTTCTGAATAAAAACAACTGTTTGTCATTACCATCCTAAGAAGGGAGCCTTTTAAGCTCATTTGTTGCAGGGAAGAATTTGTATTTCTGTGAGATGCTTTTTATTTTGTCTGATTTAGCAGCTTTTAGCCTATGCAGAAGGTGTGTGACTGAGGTTATTTTGCACCCTTTTTGCTGTGTCCAAATATTGATTTTACTTCCTAGGCTCATACAACAGAGTAAAGGAGAGTTTTGGGCTCTTTCTTCACAGTGGTACAACAAACAAACCACTACTTTGTCCACAGTAAATACATATGCTAATAATCTACTTTAAATATGTGCTTGAATTATTTCAGGCCCTTAGGACCAACTATACAGAGGTTTTGTTTTCAAATGTAAATTCAATTCAATAAGCAGTGGGTTCACATTTTCAGTAATGAGAATTATTTTCCTTGGGTGGATACAAGTAATTCAGAGAACAATGCATCTCAGATATGCAGAAAATGAACTGATCTGTTGAAAGTCTCTTTTAATAATGAAATTAAAATACAAATGCACATACAGTTCCACAGCATACACTTGACACAAAGTTGCTTATAATTTGTTGTATACAAAAGAACATGGAAGTTACTGATTTATTGAATTGTCTACTTTTGAGACAGAAAAAATCCTCAAACATTTGCAGTAGAATAACCTTTTTCTATCTGTTGGTTTCTTAGCAACTATCTACAATGGTTTAATACATTTTATAGACAGTTTTAGAAGAGCTGAAGAGGTTTCTAAAAGCTGAATATTGTGTTTGTTTAGATTTTTTTAAAGCAAAACCAATGAAAACTCAGAAGCAGATAAATTTCTTCACTGCATTCCATAGTAAAGTTACCATTCTTACAGAACCAGCTGTAAGCTCAGCATTACAACTCTCATCACAACCATGAGGCTGTACAGAGCTTTTACTTCAGAGTGTTCCGAGCTGTTTGCCAACATTCAGCTTAATGTTGTTGTTGCAATTTTGTCTTGCAACTTTATTGTAGAATACGTGCAAAAAGAGAGATGTGTTCCTTTTGGCACTAACAAGTGATGGGATGGTATCAGAACTCTGCTACATCTGATCTCCACTGAGCTGCAATTTCTCAGGATCACCTGCACTCTGTGTGTGAGAGTGATGCCACGGGTGCTGTTGCAAGTCCTGCACACTCAAATCTGCAGCAGATGTGTACCTTAGGCATAGTCTTGTCTCCTCAGTAAATTTCCTACCAGAAACTGTGAAAGAATAAAAGGTACTCACTAACCTTTCAGATGCAAGTAGGTCAAAAATTCAATTACTGTGCGCACAATGTTTTCATCAGCCAGGGGTCTCCCAAGGCTCCCTGTGAAACAAGCTGGCTGTTACTCACACTTAACATGGTTCAAACACATCATATGAGATACTGTGGTTAAGTTAATGAGCACTCTGGGGAGGGGAAAAAACCACCAAAACTATCGGAAATTCCTTTTTCCTTAAAATCCTTGATGGAAAATCTCCTTTCATGGAAGGGCAAAGCCCCTATAAGGCAGGTGGCTACAATTCTCAGAATGAAAATCACCCAGCTTTGTAGGCCATTGCTGCATAGCAGCTGCTTTGACACCTTAGTGGTTGTGGTCTCTAGGCCTTATGAGATCTGTTGCAGAAGAGAATTATCCTCTGTCCCCAGCTCTCTCTCTTGTCTCCACCTGAGCCTGCAGGAATGGGTTAAATTTCAAATTTAGCAAACAAATTCATCAGCCTTACAGAACAGTTAAAAGTTCATTCATGTAGCCTGACAAATTACATAGCAGTGATTTGTGGCCCAAAACCTAGGCCTGGGTGTTTTTCTACAAGTCCAGAAAGCTGTTTTCACATAGGTACCTAATCCAATACACTTGTCTTAGAGCTTGTGAAAATAGCTTTTGGATGCTGTTTTAATGGCCTAATGGATGCTTCTTATTGCACTTTTGAGAAGATGCACTTTCTGCATCTATAAACGAGAGAAAAAAATATCAGCCAGGAGTTGGAGGAAGACACCTTGCTATTTTTAGGAGGATGGAGAACTGCTGTCTATTAAGAACAAATGTTAAGTAATTTCCCCAAGATGTTTAACTCTCTGCACACAGATGTGGGTACCAGAACCAACAAACAATCCATTATTACATCACTGAAAACATTATCAGATGGGTCAGAAGGCAGACTGAGCTCTGCAGCACAAATTTAAAACATTGGTAAGAGCTGAAAGGGACACAAAGGTTTCTGGTGAAAGGAGAATAAGCATTTAAGAATGCATTTAATGGACTTGCACCTAAAAATCTTGTCTTCCAGTCTTTGAACTCACACTAAGACATTATTACTATTTGCATTAATAATACTCTTTTATTTGAATTTTTCCTTAGCTTTTATTCCCACCTAACCTGTTATGGATTTTTGTTATTATTATATTGGCCACATTTTTTCAAGACTTTTTTATCCATGTGAAATTTATTGGATAAATATTTTTCCTCCATGACTTGGAAATATTGTACTTACGTATTGCTCTGCTATTTACCTTTACTCTGCATAGTGGATCACTTGCAGATTTCAGTAAACAAACCATTATGATCTTGTAACTTGAAGATTTGACTAATTATGCTCATCGATGGTTGTATTTTTGTTGTGGGCTTTTTTCCTGGACCTAATGTTCAGTCCCTAATACAGCTTACAAATTTTTCTAGGTTATATGGAGAGCTTATGAATTTTGCAGCATTCCTTCAAGGAGAGCACAGTCCTTTGCAGGAACTCTTTCACATTAATAAAATAACAAGTGCATATATTGCCATTTAAAAGGTCTTTTACAAATAACCAGGAGAAAGCCTTCATTTTCAATTAAAATAATATACTGATTACCATATGCATTATATATAGAGAGACATATTTAAATCTCCTTTGGGTAGGAACTCTATAATAAACTTCAGCTTCAAAGAAACATTTGATGAGGGAAGAGAATGAAGTTCATAGCAGAGGCAGCTGTGTAATTTTGAAGTCTCATCCTGACAAGTTTGGTTGGGTTTATCTGCAACTGCTGAGGTTTAACAGTACCCAGGAAGAGAGTTCCATAAACCCATAAGTTCATATTCCTGTAAGGGACCTGGGATATGCACAAATGGTAAAATGTTGCAATGTGATCTCTACTACTGGATTACAAATCCTTTACTTTTACATTGGTTTTGACTAGCCATATATTGTTTTAACCCTGGTATTTGAGGCAGCAGGATTGGATTCTTTCCCTTAAAAAACAAAGAAACAAAGAAAAAAAACCCTAAAGCACAGCACCAAAAAAGTACTACACACAAACCCCAAAGCCCCACTGTGTAACTGTGCAGACAGTGCTTCAGAGAGTGTTAACAATTAAGAAATGTATTAATGTTTCTCTTCTCTTTATGAAGTATTCATCTATGAGATTGTAATTAAGCACGTCCTTTATTTATGAACTTATTTAGTGTTAACTACATTTGTACTGGTCTAGGTGTTATTTAAAATAGGCTCCAAAACCTCTGTTTTGCCCCCATTAGTGCAGTGATAAATGCACTCAGTAAGGACTGTGATCACTTTTATCAGCCTAAGGATGAGATTCATCCCAGCTCACTTGAGATGTTGGCAGCAGGTTTAGTTTCTTCTTAGGAGATAAAACAGGTTTTTCTAGAAATTTCTGCACCTTATCCTGAAATAGGCGTTCAAAATAAAGCCTAAAAATTGTCAGCTTCTCTTCATAAGGGAGTCCAGACATATATTTGCATTTTAGAGGCCCAGCTTTGGATGACAAATCCAGAACAAGGCTGCACCCTTTTCATTGAATTTACTAAATTCTGACACATGCAACATCTGAGCATTTTGACTTCAGTTGTGACCAGGTTCTCAGTCTACTAATGAAGATAAGCCATCTTGCTCAATCATAGGAAATACTGAGACCTTGTATTTTCTATAGCCTTCATTACTGAAAGACACCTTTATAGACTCTCTCCTTTGCCAAAGACCAACTGAATCTGGAGTGGCTAGAGTGGCATTTGAAATACTTACTTTAACATATGAAAAGAGAAAAAAAGCAAAGTTTTTTCAAAGCAATATGACCTATTACACATTTAGAGCAACAAAATTATGATAGATTTTCCTAATCACTTAGATGTTGTAATCTATAACCATACAAAGATTACATTGAGTGGCCAAATGTAATTTTTCTTCTTTTCATATGTTTATTAGGATTTCTGTTGAAATGCAGAAATAGTTTTGTGTCCAAGTAGTCAGTTCAATAATAAATTATTCAATAAATGGAATAGTAATTTCAGTAGTAAATTCAATAGTAAATAAATTACTTAACATAAGAAACAAATCAAAAATGCTTGTTTCCAGACTTTCATTACCTGCTTTAATATCCTCTTCAGGCAGTGTTTCACGTTTACCAGTGAAACCATGCTTGTCATTAAAAGATCTGTGGTTATCTACTGCATCTGATAAATAAATTAAAAATCAGAGGAGTTAATAGACTCAGTAAAAGCTTATCAATATGACCTGCTGCTTATCAATGTGACCTCAGTAAAAGCTGATGAATATGACCTGCAACAAAGGATGATTCTTATTATCCAGTCTTAGATGTAAAATAGAACTCTTTGACAAGATCATTTCCCCACAGTATTTTTTCCAATTTGCTTAGATCTGCTTTGGGCAAATATACTTCCAGGCATTTACAGAACCAGTTAATACATTTAAGATGCATAAAACTTCTTTTCTTTTTTTAATGTATCCATATTGCTAGCTAAAAAGAATGAAAAATGTCAGAGTAAGTACGTGTAGTATTTGTGTGTTACTGAGACTGAAAATATAGAAGCACTGGTGATGAATTTTGCCACATTCACAAGAATTAAGGGTGAAAGGAGAAATATTTGAGACAGCTTAGCTCTGCATTACTTTTCTTACAACCTGAATTTGTTATCACCACCTGTAAACCAGTTCTCCTGTATTTTGAACACCTTGTATATTGATTTTACACATAGTGAGCTGCTAATCGTCTTGAGTTTGCAAGTTACTGTTTTAATTTATTTTGCTTTAATTTAAAAAAAATTAGTCTTATAAAGTCAAATAGTGAAAGTTTGTAAAAAGATTTAGAGGTGAAATCTGAAATACATGGAGAGGTACACATTTTGTCATTCTGCCCTTGACACCTATGATGCTGTAAGATTTTTTAACTCTTCTGGTGGTGACGTATTTGTCATATGAAAATTACAGTTCAGAAGCACCAAATGTGAGCAGATGTGTCTCTGGACATAAGGCCTTCCATCACACTTCTTTAGAAAAGAACAGCTGTCATCTAAGACAACTCAGTTCTATGGCAGGCATGTGACAAACATCTAAACAAGTGTTCTCCCAAATGAATTTGTTCAGTCTTGCAGGCTTAGACAAAACTGCCATATTCAGAGAAGTGAATAACACAATTTTTGCATTTTGAAATAATGAAAAAAGAAGTGCCTCACTTACGTGGCCCAAGTAGATAACCAGCACTATTCAAAGTCCAACCCCTTTTGTCTTTCGCCTTAAAGGAAAAACCACAAGTATGTTATTGCAGGATCTACACTCAAAAGGATATTCTCTGAGCAGAAAGAGTCTTCTGAAGGCTCAAAATCAAGAAAAAAATATTTAAAAATAAAGCAAATCATATTGAAGTAAATATTCATGGTGAGCTCTTGCCCCTCCCTAAGTCTATAGTGTTGCTGTTGACATCCTTGTGGTTTGGCTGTTTCACACCACATAAGTGATGACTGCAAATCACACTTTGGAGGCAGAAATTTCAACTTTATACTAGAAGTTTATATTGCCACCTGATAGCCACCTTAGCAAACAGCAATGCTTCTTTTTATTGCTGGGGTTTACAAGACAGCCTCTTCATAAAAGAAGTCCATATGTACATCATCGTTTCGGAGGCAGGTGGGACACCCATTCCATTTTGGTCTAGCAACTAGACATTCTTAGTTATAGTATTTTTTTTACAAGAGTGCTAGTATTCAAAATCTCGAAATTCTTAGCTAAGGGAAAAAATAAGAGGCAAACTGTTAATAGCCCGAAATGGTTTTGGGTGCTGTATCCTTTACAACCCCTACATCTAAGAACAGTGTTCATCCGTGGGAGGTTCGCGGTGGTCCCTGACTCGCTGAGACACGGATACTTACTGAGAAAACCAGCCCGAGTGTTTCCGAGAGGGTGGCACAAAGGATTAAAGACAGGAACAGGACTCCGGTGCACCTCTGCATCTGCAAGAAACCGCAGCGGGGTAAACGCGCTGCCCGTCCCGGGGCGCGGGCTGGGCGGGAAGGGGGTGCGGGCGAAGCGGCTCCCAGGGCTGGGCAGCCCAGTTCCCGCTGGGAGAAGGGCCGGGGGTACCTTGAGCTGGGGGGTCTGTCCCTCGCAGAGCTGCCGTGGCGAGGCCGGAGCGGGGCTGGTCCCACGGCGGGCTCTCACTGCATGGCCGCGGCCCCGCCGCGCTCCCGCCGCGCTTTATGGGCAGCGGAGCGGCCGCGCCGAGAGCCGGGAGCCGAGAGCCGCCCACCGCCTCCCCCCGCCTCCCCCGGGCCCTTCCTCCGCCGCTCTAGGAAGGGCAGAAATTACCGCAATCCAATTAGAGACACTTGGGAGCACGACGCGGGGAGCCGGGAGCTGCAGCGAGGGCTGTCAGCCTGCCCTGTGCCCGCGGCCAAGGGGGACAGGGAGTGCACATCGCTTATCAGAGAGCCAAGGGGGGACAGGGGAGTGCCAGAGACCCAAGGGGGGACAGGGGAGTGCACATCGCTTATCAGAGCCCCAAAGGGGACAGGGGAGTGCACATCGCTTATCAGAGAGCCAAGGGGGGACAGGGGAGTGCACATCGCTGCTCAGAGAGCCAAGGGGGGACAGGGGAGTGCACATCGCTGCTCAGAGAGCCAAGGGGGGACAGGGGAGTGCACATCGCTGCTCAGAGAGCCAAGGGGGGACAGGGAGTGCACATCGCTGCTCAGAGCCCCAAAGGGGACAGGGGAGTGCACATCGCTTATCAGAGAGCCAAGGGGGGACAGGGGAGTGCACATCGCTGCTCAGAGAGCCAAGGGGGGACAGGGGAGTGCACATCGCTGCTCAGAGAGCCAAGGGGGGACAGGGGAGTGCACATCGCTGCTCAGAGAGCCAAGGGGGGACAGGGGAGTGCACATCGCTGCTCAGAGAGCCAAGGGGGGACAGGGAGTGCACATCGCTGCTCAGAGCCCCAAAGGGGACAGGGGAGTGCACATCGCTTATCAGAGAGCCAAGGGGGGAAAGGGGAGTGCACATCGCTGCTCAGAGAGCCAAGGGGGGACAGGGAGTGCACATCGCTGCTCAGAGAGCCAAAGGGGACAGGGGAGTGCACATCGCTGCTCAGAGAGCCAAGGCGGGACAGGGGAGTGCACATCGCTGCTCAGAGAGCCGAGGGGGGACAGGGAGTGCACATCGCTGTTCAGAGAGCCAAAGGGGGACAGGGGAGTGCACATCGCTGCTCAGAGAGCCAAAGGGGACAGGGGAGTGCACATCGCTGCTCAGAGAGCCAAGGGGGACAGGGGAGTGCCAGAGACCCAAGGGGGGACAGGGGAGTGCACATCGCTGCTCAGAGAGCCGGGCACGGGAGGGTGCCTGAGAGAAGGTGCCTGAGAGAGCCACTCTGCTCTGCCCTGCTCTGCTGCCGAGCGCTGCAGCTCCCGGGGCTCACCCCCGGCTCCCTGACATCCTTTGAGTGGTGCCCGGTGTCCAGCACCGGGAGAGGAGCGCTGGAGTCTGTCCCTCCTGCCGCTCTGTGGCTGGGACGGCATTTCTTTCGGGGTTAAATGTAAAAGCCAGGGATTCAGCTCTCTCCAGCGACTAGACCTGCTCCAGTCTGTGCATTTACAAGCAGTGGAGTTTCACCAGTTCGCTCATCTTAGTTGTGGTTGCAGCTGGCATCGGGATATGCAAAACTGAATTACAAAGCAGAGATTCCTGTATTGGTTCCATTTTTCCCCCCTGCCAAATTGTACTTTCTCTACAATAAATTAGTTTATTCACTGCAAGTCCCTCAAATTCATTTCTCTTTCAATGAGAAAACATCACACACAGACGTTGCACAGAACAAATTCTACTTACAGCTCCTTTTCCAGAAACTGCCAGAGTCCCTGCAAACTTTTGAACAACACACTTATCATTCACTAGTTTAAACTTTTTTTTTACTTTAACGTAGCATAATGTTTACAACCCAAGCTAGAAGCAGCAGCTGTGTCTTGTATTTCCATTTCCTGCCCTCTTTTGTTGGATGCAGTATGGTTGTAATAGTCTAGCCTTGTCTTTGGGTCTCTGAGCAAAAACTGCTGGGATGAAGTTTATTTTATGCAATTCTTAAATGCTGATGTACATACATGGGAAGCTCAGCTTTGCAGATTTTATTTGGTACTTTTTATCATTTGCTGAAGGTGTTCTCTCAGCTATTGCATGATCCTCACAATTCAAATTAGATAGATATGGGGAAAAAAGCAATATAATTTCTGCAAAGTGATGTTGTCCTTTACCTTATCAAAAGTGCATTTTTGACTGAAATCCCTTAGCTTTCAGATGTTAACTTCCACTAAGTAATTTTTGGAACATGAAGCTTCTTTGTGCACAAAATGTTTTCTTTTTGTTACAGTATTTGCAAAAAACCCACAGAAGTTATATCAAGAGATGTCCAATTTTGCATTCAATAAATGTTACAAAAATATGTTAATTCTGTGAGCTTTGATTAATTTTATTTTTGATGTTCCTGTAAAAGGTATTTGAAATGTTTTTGAACATGCAGTTTTTATTCTGATTTTTCATCCACAGTACTTGCACCTTCATGTCAAATTTGAGTGAAATGATCTCTTCATCTCCACTAGAGTCAGATGCAAAAAAAAGCTTTCTTGTATACTGAAAAGCTTAATCCATCACTTGCCCATCTTACTTTTATGTCTAAATCTATCTTTATTTTAGCGTCAATTAAATAATTTTATCAGTCATTCCTACAATTGATGTTCTCATTCCCACAATTTTCTTTCTCAAGAATGCCATTAGTCTTTTTTTATTCCACAGAAATTTTAACTCTCACTGCTCAGAGAAAAAAAAGATGAGCATTAGTCTGAAGCCTGCCTTTCCTAGCTTAGCTTGACTGATGGCCATCTGAGTGACTGCACAGCTTGTTTCCATTGAGGAGACCCTTCAGTGAACCAATTCCTCCAGTGATTTATTTATTGTCTGCCTAATTGTAAAGGCTAAATGCAATTTGCAGTAGCTGTTGGGTTATGCCTAATCCTCACCAGAGGTCCATCATCAGATAAACTCACAATGAAGCTCATCTAAATTCACTCAAGTCAATGGAACAATAAGTATTGATAACAAAACTGTCTCTGGTGTCTCTGAAGTGATACATGACAGGATTGGCTGTCTCACACAGCAAGATGTATATGTAATTTCATAGATGTGATTGTGACTGCATTTCAAAAATAATCCAAAGGAAAACAGGGAAGAATAATGTATGCAGCCAGGGCAAAAAGCTTTGAATTTTTAAGGAAATTATAATATGGATTAAATAAATGACAGTATTGAAACATTGGATTTGGGAAATAAAATTATTGCATTTTTGTCACGGGAGATTTAATTTTGAGAACAAACAGTAAATCCTAAGGATTCTACCATGTCTTTAATGATAAAAGTGTCTCTTTTATACAATTGATGAGGTAGGATGGACCATTTAAATTTTAATTAGCAAAAACGTAAGCCACCCAGAATTGGCTATCTTGTATAGTAGGAAAAATATTGAATAAAAGTGGATTTTGCATTATATTTTCAAAGGGTCTGGAGTCTGACTCCCTTCACAGTTGAGATTACTGAGAGATAATGAATGAAGCAGGAAAAAGCATGTCTGCTATTTCTGTGTTGAAGTTGTCTAATAGAGTTGTTTTCACCAACTCACCAATGAATTTTAAAATCAAATATTAGAAACCACTGCAGTCACAGTGATGTCCATCTGCACAAAAAATGAGTGAGTTTTTTCCTACTTCTCAGGCAACATCAAGTGTAAATATATTGTTTAAGACCTTTCACAGGCATGTACACAAAACCTCTAATATTATATGAGCAATTGTAATGAATTCTAAGCTTGGGAGATAAATTACCAGAAAAAAATGTCTCCCATATATGAGTAATTCAGTGAAACAATGACATTACAGAAAGTAAATGCTTTATTGGAGGAGTGACATCATCCAGCTAACTAGGAATGATTGGTTGCAGAAGTTTCAAGATGCCTAATTTGAATCCTATTCAATATTTACCAGGTGATCACTAAAATGCAGTGACACCAGTAGCTTACATTGCTGTCTTTTCTGCATTGGAAACAATTTCAAATTTTTGAGATCAGTGTTTCCACCCTGAATAGAGAGATTTATTATAACTTAGCAGAGTCTTCTGAAGGCTCAAGATCAAGAAAAAATATTTTAAAAATAAAGCCAAATCATATTAAATACTCATGGTGAGCTCTTGCCTCCTCCCTGTCTAAGGATGGGTCAGAGGCACTGCCTCTCTCAGAAGCAAGCACAGTTTTATTTATCTCAGCTCTGTAAAGGCTGAGCTTGGCACTCAGCTCCTGCTAGAATTAGAGCTCAGCTTCTCTGACTCTCCTGAGTCCAAGTGGGAACCCCTGGCTCAAAGGGCTGATTCAAGATTTATAGCTGCAGAGGCTCCTTTACCAAACTCTGAATTCTGATGCATACCTGTAGGAGGTTGGTTCTTGGCTTAGTTTTCCTTTTAATTCCTCTCTCACTGATGACTTCCTCCTCCTTTCATCAGCTTCAGGGGGAAGCTCACACCTACCAAACACGAGGGAGTTTCTGCTCCTGCAGGACCTCAAGAGGAATTCCTGCCTACCCAATCCCTATAGGGCTGCATGCTGTTTAACATACCCCTCAATGGTCTGGATGATGGGACTGAAAATCCCAAAACCTTCACCAAATCTGGGGTGGCACCAAACTGGGTGGTGCATTGAACATGTCATAAGGGTTACAAGGAGACCCTGTACATTATCTTACAGGGAGCTGGCCAGACTGGAAGAGTGGGATAGAAAGAACAGTATGAAGTTTAACAAAGATAAGTGCAAGGCTGTGCCTCTGGGATGGCATAACCAAAGTTCCCAGGACAGGCTAGAATCCATCTGTCTGAGGAGAAGCCTTGCTGAAAGGGACCTGGAAACCCTGGTGGACAAGATAACATGAGCCCAGAGTGGGCTGCTGCTGCACGGAAGGCAGATTGGATCCTGGGCTGCATCCATGGAGCATAACTGGCAGAGACAGAGCTGTGATCATCCCAGTCTAGCCAGCACTTGTCAGGCCACACCTGCAGTACTGTGCCCAGTCCTGGTATGCACCATTCAAAAAAGACATACAGACATTGGAGAGGGCTCAAAGGAGGACAACAAAGGTGATCAAAGAGCTGGAGAACTGTTCTGTGGACTTAGCTCTTCTCACCCTGGAGAAGAGGAGGTTCAAGAGAATCTCATCATAGTTTTCCAGCTCCCAAAAGGCAGCCACAAAAAGCATGAATGCTCTCTCATCACAAGGACACACACAGAGAGGAGAACAAGCAAAGGGCACAAGCTGTACTCAGAGCGGTTTCATTTTGATATAAGAGAGGAATCTTTTACAGTGAAAACAATCAATGTCCCAGGGCCTTAGTGGAGTCCCCATCATGGAGGTTTTAAAGTCAAGTGGTCCGGGTGCTAACAAGGGATGGTTTTTTGAGGTTCATTCCAACCTGAGCTAAATGACAATAAGTGCTCTACCAAATTATGTGTACTAAAATGAGAAGCCACAGGAAAGCAGGTCAGTGCTTTCATGGCTCTTATTTTTTAACAGAATACCATGCCAGCTGCTTCATTAGCAAGTATGTTGCAACCTTATAATACAAAAAGCATCACAAGTAGGCATTTCAGACATGAAACGTGTTCACAGTAATTAAAAAAGGAGCTACAGAATGATATTTACATAAAATATTTTCCAAAAGTATTTTTATATTAAGTTAATTGAAGTGTAAAAAAAAAAACCTGGCAGTACGTTATAAGATATTCAGCTACAAAATACACTTTTGTATCTTGTTTGTTACTGTTTTTTATTTGGTTAAAGCACAAAATAGACTTAGCAGGATGATAGTACACAGCCTTCATTATCGTTCTGTAAGTGCACCCAGTAAGTCTTTTTCTGCTATGTTAAAAAATAACCCATTCCATCTTATAGGCTCACTGTGTAATTTGAAAACAGGTTAGAGAAAATGGGGTGGAATACCTTTCTTGTTGTCCTTGACATCCCTTTTCCCAATTCCAAGTGGATCTGTGAGTTCCTCATCACATCTTTGCATACTCTGACAACATTCTTATATTCCTTGCAAACAGCCCGTCCCTTTTTCAGCATTTTGTAAACTTTCTTCTTCCTTTTGGGTTTTGCCAGAAGCTCTTTGCTCATCCACGCAGGTCTCTTGCTCTGCTTTGTGTGATTTCTTATTCATAGGGATGCACCAGTCTTGAGGTTGGAGGAAGTGATGCTTGAGTGTTAACCAGCTCTCTTGGACATCCTTACCTTCTAGATCCCTACCCCATGGGATTCCTCCAAGTAAATCCTTGAGGAGGCCAAAGGTATCTCTCCTGAAGTCAAAAGTTGTGATCCTATTCATTGCCTGGCTTCCTCCATGCTGGATCCTGTAGTCCATGGCACTGTGGCCAAGGCTGACCTCAACATTGACATGGTTAATGGCTGGACTTGAACCTTGAGGTCATTTCCAACCTTAGTGATTCTATGATTTTATGATTCTGTGATTCCCCAGCCAGTCCTTCCTTGTTTGTCAGTACAAGGTCTAGCAGCACACCTCTCCTCAATGCTCCTCCACCACCCGTGTCAAAACCTTACCATCAGTGCTCTGCAGGGCCTCCTGGGCTCCTGTCTGCCCACAAGTTGTTTCTCCAGCAGAGATCAGAGTGGCTGAAGTTCCCCATGAGCACCAGAGCCTGTGACTGAGGCTCCTTCCAGCTGACTGGAGAATTCCTCATTGACCTCCCCTTCCTGACAGGGTGGCCTGTAACAAACACCCACTCGTGTCACCCGTGTTGTCTCTTTCGTGTTGCCTTCTTACCTGCCAGCTCTTGTCTGGTTCTTCACCCAGCCCGAGGCAGAGCTCGATACATCCCAGCTGCTCTCTCACGTAAAGAGCAGTTCCACCACCTCACATTGCTGGCCTGTCTTTCCTAAAGAGATGCAGCCATCCAAGACAGCATTCCAGTCACGTGAGCTATCCCACCATGTCTCTGTAACTGCAGAGAATGTGCACACAGATCTCTGATTCTGCCTGGTTTTTCCCTGTGCTGTGTGTTGGTGTACAGGCATTTCAGAGAGGTAGTTGCTGCCAAAACACTCCAATAAAAACCACTTTGGAGACTTCTCAGTACACACAAGAAAAGAAAATAAGCTAAAAAAAAGTAACAAGCCCCCACTCAAAGGCCTGGTTTGCAAGACAAACTAAGGAATTGATTTTGTTCTACCTATCCTCTCAAAAGACAAAGCACAGGATATCCTAGATGTGGATGGACCTAACACAATATTTGATCAAGGAGAGGCTTTATCTGGCTGCTTGCAGAGCTACTTGGCCTGTATGCTCTGAGTGTTGCATATTTATAAAGTGGAAAGTTTCTGAGGTATTGGAGCAATGTTAGAGCTTTATCCTAGTGAATCAGCACTGCTGTGATATATGAGCATCTTGATTCTAGGCCATTTTCAAAACTATCTATTGCTACTAGTAGCCACACATGAATTTGCAGGCTTCAAACTGAGTGTTTCCTCCCACTTCTATCCGAGGAAAAGATATGTTTACAATATACAATCTTTTCCAATATTATTTCAAAGGACTTGAACTTCCAGAAGAAGATGACTAATTTGTTTTCAGTGAAAGTTGGAGATTTCTATTAACTACTAGAAAATAGTTGCAAGCTCTTCAAGAAAAAAAAACCCAAAAGCAATATCTAATTGAGTCCTTTGGATTGCCATATTTGGAAGTACCACACAAGTTTATTATGTATTACCAAGTAAATCCAGATAAAGCCTGCATTTTATTCTTTCTATTTTCCCCATCCACACCCATTTAATTCTTTAATGTCTTTTTTTAATGGATAAAAAGGAATAAATGTGAAACACTTGCCAGAGGAACACGTTACCTTATTTCTGGTTCTTGTCTTCATTCTGTGTTTCCTAAGAGTTACTTGGGGATATTTTGTTTTTACATGAGGGAAGGAAATATTTATTCTATTTTTCAAGTACAGAAAATCATTACTTGGTTGAATCATTACTTCAGCAGGATTGAGAAGTTTAGAAGTACTGTTCTATGGGTGTATTTTAAATCAACTTTCACTTCTTTATTAACAGTGTAAGACGGACATCAGAAGGTTTTGGGATTGTTTTTAGAGAGTTTGACCCAGCAGTTAATTTTTAATTTCTTTTACTTATACATGTAAACATGTATAAGGCAAAAATATTGAATTTACTACTTACCAAGTCACCCCCACTGGCATACTTTTGTATGTTGCAACTCAGAGTAAAATTATTACCATCTTAGTCAATGATATTATATTAATTTGCAAAGAAATCCCTAAAATAAGAATCCTTCATACCTCTTTTGGGACTACTATTTCAACCTATTTATAGGTTCATGAAGACATTATTGCAGTTCAGGTGTAGAAGTGCCTAAATTAGGGAGAATACTCAAGAATCCCTCAAGAAAGGGATTCTGAGTATTTGTTAGCAATTTCTTTCTCTGCTGAGCCCATGAGCAGCTAAGAACTTGTATTGAGAGTCTTGATTAGTTTCTAAAGATTGATGATGTAAAAGCCTCTTTATTAAAAAAAAAAAAATAAAAATCACCCTTGCCTATATTACCTAGAAGCCTTTATACAGATTAAAGGTTTGTTCTTCAGAATTTCAGCCACTAATGCCTGACTTTATAAGTTAATCTTCACTGAAAGATTATACTTCTTCCCTTTTTACAAATAGTAGAAGTAGTTAATTATTCACCTCAAAATTGAATTCTCTAAATGTACAAATGCTGAGGTAAAAAAAAAGGTAGTTTTTCTTTAAATTACTTCTTTGTGTTTATTTTTTCTTTATCTCTTTCCTTCTTTCAGCACAGCAGTTCAATTATTACTGAAAATTTACAGGCTCAATTTTCCCTAAATAACTGAATAAAGCAAATTAAATAAAACAGAAAAAAAAATCAGAAATATGCCTGTCAGGCAGGTACCTTACTAGTTTTCTTGAATAATTTAATAATATTTACCTAATAAGCTTTGTAGACATTGAAAAAACAAGACATATTATGAACTGTGAAAATAGTTTACCTGTTCTTCATTAGAAATCTACAGAAATTTCATAAAGGTTTCTGTAATGAACATCTGTATCTATGTAGACTTTCCCAGCATGACAAAACCAGGAATAATTATGCTTATTCTTTTTGCAGTTGGTTTTTCTTTGTGTCCTGGGTATCACTAATATATCATTGCAAAAAGAATTCATATCAGTAGCTGCAGAGTCTGGCATGACCCACATGTTAACAAATAAATGAAGATGGGTGGTCTAAAGCTTTGTCTCCACTCTTGGGCAAGATATGCACACATGCATATAAAACAGGCTTTTGCTTTTCCCTCTGTCTTTGGCTAACCAAAATGACTTTTTCTAGTCTTTGGGAGTTAGTAAATACACACTCTGGTGAAGGTTATAAGGAAATGTTTCATAATCAAAGCCCTAATATTGAACAACTACACATTTTGACAGACAACTCAGGTGCAAGATGATATTCTGTGGCAAGAAGAGTGTTTTGCCAATAGAAGGTTTTAAAATACTGAGAATTTTAAAGGTTGTATCTGGTATTTTGAATTAGGAACAACAGGTAGTTGAAGAAAGGTGGATTTGGGCTGGGTAAGAAGGGATAAAGTTGTCTTTTTACTTGCGAATGTCTCTTTAAGTACAGAAAAAGACATTTAAACAGAAGTAAAATTCATTTTGCCCACTTACCTTTAGTCAGCTGTGCTGAGCTGGTCAGGTCCCCTAAAGAGATTGCTTCAACACTGGAACTTAGAGTGCAAATCCATCTCGAGATAACTGTGTGCTTCCGGATGAGATGTATCCTTTTCTGAACTCCACTGCCTTGTTGTCTTTCAAATATGCCACCCTGAATAGCAATTTCTTATGCAAATACCCTGCAGGGTGGACATGGAAATTATTTACTTAGCCAGTGATGAAAACAACATGCCAACTCTAGTTACTTTATGGAAAATGAGAATACCATGCTTGTTTGTAAGGGGAAGACATTCGTGCTCCACTGACTTTACCTTTGTAGGTGCACTGGTTTGGGCTGGGATAGATTTAATTTTCTTCACAGCAGCTCATATGTTTTAAAGCACACCAGTGTTTCAGCTGTTGCTGAACAGCCTGGACAGCACCAAGGCTTTCTCTGCTTCCCTGGGAGTGTACAAGAAGCCCAGCTGGGACCAGGTCCCTCCAATATATTTTCAATATATATATATCAATATTTTTAGTATATGATTGGTGTTGCAGCCTGTCTACTCTGGGTTCCTCACTGACTTTGTCAGCAAATTTGTTTATGTCATGTAGATGTAGCTCCTTTCAAAACTTTGTGTTGGTAACTGCTATTCTGGGCCCTTGTCAGCAGGATCAGTACAGCAGTCAACTGGGACAGCAGGTACATTCTGCATGTTTTGTGAGCAGGCAGTTTTCCTCACACATGAACTCAACACTGAGCTGAAATTGGGCTTCAGCTGAATGTGGAGAAATAAGATGAAGTCATAAATTTGAAAAGAATGTTGTCACAATTTAGCTATAATCTTTCAAGTTTTTGTGTTAACATTAAAACCGTATCTAGAGGCCCACAGGCAAACAGCTGGTAAAGAGTTGCTGCTTGTATTTAAGAGCTAAACTTGAAGCATCAGTGGCTGCAAGATTTCTCTGTGTGTTGTGGGGAAACAAAGCAAGTGCTTTCTCTGCCTTATTTAGCAGCAGACATCTTCTGAGTGATTGGAAAACTTCCCTTCACCTTCCCACGGGGGAAAATGAGACACCCCCTCTTCCTTTGCTCCTCTCACATAAACCAAGATGCCTCAGCTTTGAATTAGGTCATTCCAGATTTCCACTGGGAAAAATAAATGCTTCGAGAGGAAGAACAGAATGGAGGAAGGATCACTGTCCCATCTGTTAAATGGCACAGTGTCTTTGATTAGACACCAATCAAAAGGACATGTTTTCCCTATCTTAATTCTTTACCATGCAAGGGAACTGAAAATGCAAAAATAAGCTATACCTTTGCCAAGTGATTCTGAAGAATATTACTTCTGATTAATCCTTTTTCTGTTACAGACTTCAACATCAAGAAAACTGGTTTGTTAATAAAATAAACCCCCTAACCATTAAGTTGAAAAATTCATTTTATTTTTTCCATTCATAAATGTGGTTCCAAATTTCAAGCTGTGCTAGTTAAAATGTGCTCTTCCTTTTTCACTTGTAACCCAGGTAAGAAAAAGTCAGTTAATGAAAAAAAATGCTGAAAGATTGTGTATAAAAGAGCACAACACATATTAGAGCTAGTTTCTTCTATTGCAAAGGTCCTATAGATACTGTGTGCATAATACTTTTTAAATGTATTTACTATCATTTTTGAAGACTAAGAAAAAGCTTACCCTTTGAAATGGCAGTTCTGGTTTTTTCTCACATGAACCACAGTTATTAGAAATAGCTAGATAATTTTCTCTTCTATGATTTCTGTCACCACAGAGATCTTCCTCTTGGTTTCTTTAAAGAGCATCACATTTTTCTGTCAGTTTTCACTGTGTGGCCTACAGTTAGAAAATGACATTCATGGTTTATATAAATGAAATTTACTCATTCTGTATATATTTATGGTTAGCTTGCTTATTTTATTAGCATTTTATTCCTGCATTAACTCCTATTTGAAAAATATATGTGATATTTAGGGAAATTTTAATGCTTTGAAAGACATTTCAATATTTAGAGGGTCTAGAATATTTTTTATTAGACTTTTGTAAACTAAGACCTTTAAAATGCAATTGGTGTCAACCATGAAGCCTTGTGAGTCATTCTGGGCTATTAAGAAGCAGATTAATCTTTTCTCAAGACAGCATTTTTAAAACAAAGTACTAATTCATAGAATATTCAGAAAATACTAAATAGCAAAATAGCCCTCTCATTTGCAAAATAATCCCACTGTAAGCAATGTGAATTACATTTGTTGTACTGCACTTCCATGCATCCTGATCACTGTTTTCTGGACACTGCCTTATTGCTCAGTCTGATTCACTGGCTACTCTCCATATTGAGTTTTCCTCCTTTGCCTTTTTGTCTCCCTTCTGTTTGTTCTGAAGTTCTCCCTCACCACTCTGCAACCCCACCCTGGCAATGAAACTGCTCACAAAGCTTCAGGCCTTGGCTGAAGACTGTATTAACACTCCTTAGGGTGCAGAACTCTTGTCCCAGTCATACATCAATCAGTTCTTTTTAAATAAGCCTTACCTTTTCAGCAAATGCAGTATGGGGAGGTGTTAACCTCCAAACTTCCTTATTAAGCCATGTTTGAATAGATTAAAAAGAAAAATTCCTAAATTTAAGGTTCTAACTCTGTATTAGGATACCTTAATATATTATTTGATTGCCTGTAAATTCTAATTAGCTCCTTTGCATCCACTTGCATGAAATATGATGTTTTTCTAAATTTGCGATGCATATTCTTTGCAGCTCCACATTTAGTTGAGATGGGACTAAAAAAGTCCAAACCATATCCAACCTTATTTAGGAAGCATCTCTAAGTAGCTTTACCTTATAACACTCATCAAGAATTCATAATTCATGCAATTTAAAACTGTAACAGTCAGATTTAAGAAAAAAACATAAGATTACTGTTCCTCCCCTAAATTTTACTTTGGAATGACATCCATCATAACAATCTCCCATTCATCCTCACTTTCTCCTCCTTAGGAGATTTTTAAGACAAATAAGTCTTTAGTTATTAGCATATATAGGGTCAAGAAAATGAATATGCATTTTCCTGTTTCAGTTACTGTTGGGATCATTCCTGTGGCTTAGTTCCCATTTGCTGCATTGTTTTCAACAGAGCATGACCACAACGCCTCAGTGCCACTCCATCCCCTGTTCCACATCTCCCTTGTCATGGTACACAAAGCTCCCTCTGTGTTTCTGCTCCTAAGGTGTGCAGACAGTTTGTCCCTGGTGAACCACAGCCAACATAAAAATGCCCTCTTACTGAACTTTGTTTTTTACCCACAGCTACCCAGGGAAGTAGTAGAAACATGTCTCCTGGAAACATTCAAAAAATATGTGAAGGTGGCACTTGGGGACCTGCTTTAGTGGTGCTGAGTGAACAGCTGGACCTGATCATCATAGGGGTCTTTTCCAACCCCTAAAAATACTGTTAATAAATTGCATTCACTGGTGTTGCTTTTCCAACCATGACATTCACTGTGATGCAGTGCATGAATAAAAGCACATAATTTCATGTACATCTTTGTTAGGCTACCAACAACCACATCTGAGTGAAAACAGGAAAATGGGGATGAGCTATAATTACCCAGACTGGCCTTTGAACACAACACAGAAATCTGTGGTGCATCCATGCAATGAGTATTATGAGATGTTGATGAGTGCAGGCACAGAGAACAGCTCATTTGGGAACCCAGCCACAGGAGCTCCTCCTCTCCCAGTGTGTGCCCAGTGCTGAGCACAGCTCCAGCAGGCAGTCAAGCTGCAGCTTTTTGCCTTGCAGTGGGTGTCAGGTATGAAGCTCTCCAGGTACTTGACTGCAGATGTTGTGCAGCTTATATGGTCTTGACTTCCCTCCAAGCTGTATGGCAGCCTTTCCCTTAAAACTGCCCTTACCCTACACCTTTCATTTTTTGCTGGATATATTTCCCTTTCTGTAATTTTTCATTTATTCTTTTGCTTGGGGGCTTTTCCATTACCTATATATCTTTTCAAACTTTGCCTGTTCTGTCACAGGCATATTCCTGTCATAGAGGTTCATCTTTACTCTGTATTGAATAAGTAAGGATTTAGATTCAGATCCCCTTCAGGTGCTCTAAATCTTAGGAAATTAAAATGTTGGTACACATTGAGAAATACCTTTTTAAATAATATCTTGGGATGTAAAAGTCAACAAACCTTGGCACCAGTACTGAGCCCTCTTTCATTTCTACCTGATTTCCTGCACTTTGTAAGCCAAAATGGGCTGACATTGATGCAAAAGGAGACAGTGGGTCCCAAGGAGCTCCTTCACACCACTGTAGAATGAGCCTGTAACTCACAGAATGGTTTGGAAAGGACCTTTAATGAGCACCTTGCTCCAACCCCCCTAGTGTGAGCATGGACACCTTCCAATAGATCAGATGGAGCTCAAAGCTCCATCCAGCCTGACACTTGCACATCTCAGCGCAACCTCTTCCACACAGCACAAGCCCAAGATTTTTTAGTTCCTCTAGCAGTCCTGCTTCTGCAGGACCTGTGGATGAACAGAATGACAGCAGCACAAAAGCCAGCAACTGATAAGGACTCTCTTTAAGACCTCTCTACATTAATTTTTGAACAGTGAATATCTTGTCCAAATCAAGATTTGAGACAGGAGGATTAAAAGAAAGATTGCAAATAGTTATTGTAAAACATGGGGAATATGATACCTGATCCAAGTTCAAATGTTTACAGACATAAAATATAGGAGAGGTATGTTCTATCTCTTGAATCTGTTATTTTTTGAATTAAGAAATATAAATTTGCGAGATATTCTAAAGTTTTAGGAAAAACTACAAAGAAAAAAAAATCTTATTTTGAATTCTTGCTTCCACAACATCATGATTTTCATTTCTGCAATAGTTTTGTGAGCCAGTGGGGTGGTGCCAATGCAGTCAGCTCATAATGCAGCTCTGTTTTATTTGCTACAGCAATTTTGAGAACATAATTGCATAATGACTCTTTGCATTTTTCTACTGAAATTATGCATCCTCCAGCCTCTGAAGACTGTATTCTGATATGCAAATTTTTACCTATGTCACAGATAACAAATGTATCTTCATATGATATGAAAAGGAGAAAATAAGCTTCTTGTGCTGCTTGGAGTCTGGATTGGGGCTTTTCTGTCCAAGATATCTTTAGCCTTATTTTTCCTGTACACTTCTAAAAGATTTTTTTTGCATTGCTACCACCTAATGGTCATAATGTCTTGTCTTAACTCTAATGGCAGTAATTTTGTCTCACTCATGTCCAGCTTTCAGACAGAAATCACACAATAGCTTTTGTCTTTTTATAAAAAGTAGAATAGTAGTAAAATACTAAAATGACTGCCAGACTTTCATCACCTATTTTTTCTGTTTGCATGGTAAAGTCTTTTTCCTCAGTGTTCCTGAAATTCTAATGACAAAGAGGGTTATGATTAATTTGCAGATAGAATAACCCTTTTCTAAATGCATACTGCTCAATAAATGAACAAGCTGCTTACAGTAATTAAAGTAATGTCATGCTGTGCTCAAATTGCTTGTGCTAATAAAGCTAATTGGCAACAGCAAGCATTAACTGCGATTAGTCATATGCATCTAATGTCATCACCAGTGCCTATAATTTTCTAACAGAGGGAATTTCACATCTGTTTTAAATCACTTGTCTGTTGCCTGCATTGGTGTTCTTTCCAATATTAAATCAGAGATTCTTTTGCTACAATAGATGACAAAAAAGTTGATTTTCTTTTTTCAAAGAAACAACTGCGTAGTAGAGAATAAGATATGAAGCCTTCAGCCTAAAGTAATTTATTCTGAAATAAGTGCTTGATTTCAGTTACATTAGCAAATCTGCATTTTCCTTCTTTTGCATATAGTCTGATATTCCCTTCAACAGAACATAGATTATTTGCAACAGAACATTCATTTTCTCAATTTAGACTGCACACTGTATTTCAGATAAAATGGATGAGTCAAAAGATCCATTTTGTATTTGCTCTGGAAATTAGCAAGCAATCATTATCAAGAAGACAACCTTTTGCACCACACAGTAACTCTTAGCTGTAAATAGAACAATAATTATTTGCCGTTTCTATCCAGAAAGGTAAATATTAAATTATCAAGAATCAGGGGACTGAAAATGGACTTTTAGAGACCAAAATTATCCAAGAATTCATACAAGTGCTTTTCACGAGTTACATTTACTAGACATCTCCAGTTTGCATAGCTTTCTAAGTTCTCTGTCCAAATGGGTACATTTTTCTAGAAACACAGAAGTGTTCTCCAATTCTCTAGCTGAGGTTTTTTTCCTGTGCTGAATAAATATTTCATTTATTCAGCACAGGAATAATAGCATGAATCTGTTTGGTACAGTTCTTAGTTTGCTTTTGTCCAGCTGCTTGGATGTACTGATCTGTGTTTAGTTGATGTTCAATGTTATGGCTCACACGTAAGGATGCAGAGCTATCCTGTCACCCCAGGATCAGCAAAGGCAAAGCAACCCACCACAACTTACACAGAGAGGCACCTCAAGGAAAGTAAAGAGAACATGTGCTCTATGAACAGCCCTAGTGATCCCTCTTTTTCTTGTTTTTTACAAAAATTTACCTGACTTTTTCCACTTCAGATTTCAGTTCTATGTCCATTATTCAGAATGTTACCTAGCTGATTGCAATTTCTATTTTTTATCCAGTTTCAGAGTATGATCAGCTCATGACTTGTTTCATAATTTTTCATTTTCTAAGACTACATTCCAGATATACTCATAAAAATCCTCATAAATTTGAAATTTGACATGATTACACTCATATGCTATGCATCACTGTGACCCAGCTCTGTGGTTAATGTGATGATAGGATCAACATTCTTTCATAGAAGAATCTTGTTTTGCAATATAACTTAATTGTAAAAAGGTAAATCTTTACCCATATCAAAACATCCAGTTTTGAATCAGCTTCAATTTCTTGGATTGTTTCTGCTTATGTAAACCACAAATGGTTTAATTTTGTTGGGTTTTTGAGAGATCCCACAAGAAGCAAGAATACACATCTGAAATCACATCTAGAACTGCAGGTATTAACTTTCATTTTATCAGATGACAACATCAACTTCATTATATCTTTTTAAAATTATTTAAGCAACTTGTTTGTGAGCTCAGAGGACAGTTATCATATGGCTCACTTTTACCTATGTGAGTGAGCAGCTGCATGGTATTTAGTTGCTGGCTGGGGTTAAGCCACGACAAGTCCAGTGACTGCAGGTTTTTTTTTTTATTTTTGTCAGCTTGGATAACTTTGCAAGCTCCCAGAGCCTTTGTAACAACAGTAGTACTTGTATTTTAGGAAACAGTAATCCTGTTTGCTTGGGCACACAAAATCAGTAATCTACCTCTGTGAAATATCTATAAAAACCCCAAGGTTTTACCCACGTATACCCAAGAGTACTCAGCATTTGTTTTTTCGAGTTCATCAGCACCACTAAACACCAGTTCACTCTTCCTATCCAATATGGTGAACTCAGTTACTTACAAACACTGTCCAGGGAGCACAGCCAGGACTCCTGGTCTTGTGAGGGACTGGGCACAGGTGGTTAGTGAGAATGTTTTATGACTGAAGACTTCAGGACCCAAGTTCAGATGCTCTCTGTTATGGAAGTTTACTAGGATTGGAAAGACAAAGAGAGTGCACATGATCAGATATGATGCAACCACAAAAATAAGTGATGTTGAGACTGATTATGAAGAGAAACTACTTAGTCTGTAAGCAAAGGAGACACTGCAATGACAGGAAAAGGTTTAAGTTTCTCATGTTTGCTTTCAGGGGGTTTGGGTGGATACCCTTCATTGGTTAATCCAGTGATGTATTTGCTGTAATCTGCCTTCAAGAGGGTCAAAACTCCTCTGGCATCAGTGCTGCCTGTCAAGGGCAGAATAAAGAGTAACTGGTTTTGGTTGACAAATACTACTTTGTACTAGAGGAGTGGAAAACCATAAAACAGGTCCTATTTTTATGGGGCATTAAGGAGACTAAGCTAATAACTAGTAAGCATAAGTTGTAATAAGGAATAAAATTAGAAAATAAGCAGATAAATTCAATCTTTTTGGCAAACATGGAAAGTTAAAGGGAAGCTGTGCTTCACAAATGTGAGATTCAGTATTAAAAATGGGGTTGTGACCTTCAAAGTTAATCCTAACAATAGAAACAAAACATAGATTTAAATTATTTTTTTTAATTACTGATCAGAATTCATATGCATCAGAGGCACTTGCTTTGTCTGGTGCTACTTTGAGGTGTCATGGGATAGTTACTTAATTCCTTTAAATTTTTCTAGTCACTAATTCATCTTGTTACCCTTCTCAGTTTGAAACCTTTAAGGTTCTTTCCCTTACTTTGGATTTCACACTCAACAGTTAGACACCAGCCTAACAGATAAGTAGAGCAGTAAGGGGCAAGTTAACCTACCTGAGAGGGAAATGCAGCACACTGCTTCTTATGTAAGTGCTGCTCAGTGCTAAAGAATATCACTTACATTTTATTTGTACCTAATGTTCTGGTGACTAGGAAGCAGGAAAATTGGAAGTAAAATTATGAAGGTCTTTCTCTTGCCTTCCCCAACATGAAATCAATCTATTTGGAGGAATGGGAGTAAACAACATTCTAGGGAGAGAAAACTCAAAGTGTTTCAGTTACAGAAAGGACTGTCTGTATCACCCAGTCTTAGTTAATATAATTGCATCATTATACATGACACATATTCCCCTAGGCTTTCCTGATAACCATTGCAGAAACAGGTTCCTCTGGAGGATCACTCAGGATGTACTTCTTGCAGCTCAGGAATGCTGCCTTCTCACACATAAAAATCAGTGAAGTCACTTCTCTCAGACTAAGTAAATATAACAAGGTATTAACAGATGAATATAGGCAATCCAGGTTTTAGATGTTATCCTCACACCGACTAATAATGTTTGCTGATGCCAGCAACACACCAATCATTCACCAAGTTATCCTGGTCACTGTTCAAATGTTTTCTGCAGAAAATTTTTTTACAATACAGAAATGCCCAGTTCTGACCACATCTCAGTTTAATGACTTGTCAGACCTTTTCAATTTCAACATACGGGGAGCATTATAAATTCCCTGGCAGTACTTCAGTACTACAGCCAAGACTGCTGAGTTTTTGTTTTCTTTTAATTATGGAGTTAGTAAGATTATTCTGGTATACTTCATTAAGAATTTTTTTTTAATTATTGTAAGACAAAATTATTCATCTTTTTCTTCCTTATACTTTCACAGCCACAACAGTCAGATTTATATTAGTGATTGCAGTGTGATGTGCAATTGAGGAGTTTTACCATGCTGTTTACTGTGTGTGCTCAAATTTTGAAAAGGGGCCATTTTTTTCCCTGTCCTGGTTCTGGAAGGATGGCTGCATCTTTCAATATCACATTAACAGCAGTTGGAGAACATACCACTACTACTGATTATCTCAAGTTGTAAATAGCTCTAAAACTTGATGAAAGTAACAAAAGCTTTGATCTCAGAAACATTTAAGCATTCATATTTTTATTTAACAGTACTAACCTATTACAAATAAGTTTGGATCTTTTAACTAAACAAATGCCTTCCTTTAAAGATACTGACAGTAGTAAAATATATTACAGAAACTGATCTAGAATCTCTTAAATCCTTATATTGTGTGTAGAAATACATCATGGGGAAAAAAATGCCAAGGGTGGGATGAGTGGTCATGTTTTCCCTTCTCATTGTATGGCAACTTGCCTGTGCAGCTCAGAAGGTTTTGAAGAATTGGCTATTAATATCTAAGCAAATTGAACAGTACAAAACCTCACTGAACTTCATGTCATCCCACTCCATTTTATTGATTTCACTTTGCTTCAAAATTTTTTCTTCTTTTTTTAGCATTTGATTTCTTTAATTTCTTCTCCTGATTCTTTGTTTCATATTCTTCTCTGATTTCAGCATCTCAGTAAGTATAATTTTGGTAAGTTTTATTTATTTTCAATCTCCCACAGAGGAAAAATACATCCTATTTGGATTTCTAGCATTTTGTTATTTCTCAAGAAGTCAGTGAGGGCAGGAAGGAGAAACAGAGTAAGAATTTAAGCATCAATGATCTTAATTATGCTGTATGAAGTCAACTGAGCTTTCCACAGAGCATGTGACAGACCCAGATCTGTCTGACATGTGACAGACCCAAGCTGATCTAGAATGAATTTTAGTCTTTGTTACAAAGATTTGTACGAGAGATATTTTAAATTACCCCTTTCAGCTTTTACTTAGCAGCCATCACATCTATTTAACTTGTAAAATCTGTGAAGAAAGAACTTTTACTTCATGAACACCTATGTCTCTAGTATGTGATTTTTGCAGTCCTCATAACTGTTCATTCTATCTTCCCACAACCCCAAATAGTTCTGTGAAATCTTCCATGAGACATCAGGCAAAAGAGAATGACAAATGTAATACTGCCAGGATTTTAATGGAAAGTAAGGAAGAGCTTCCTGTAAATAGTTCAAAACCTGCAAACATTTATCTGTCACCCTGTTTGTTATTTTCATCCTTTGACTGTTTAAAAAAAAAAACAAAAAAAAAACCCCAAAAACAAAAAAAAACAAAAAAAACCCACCCCAAAACAAAACAAAAAAAAAAACCATTTCTAGCACTGGTTCCTTTTCTTTTATTCCTATAAGAAATTATCCTGATAAAGCATTTGGAGAAAAAGGATACAAACCTCTTCTAGTGAAAAGCATTGGGAAATACTGACATGGCTTCTGCTCCCTCCTTTGCTTCTTAGACTAAGAGCAGTTTGTTTCAAGGTTCAAATATTATTACTGTAGGATTTCATCCATTCCACCCTCAGCCACCACAGAAGCTGCTATGGCAGCAGCAGAGAGTGACTCTCAGACACATTCAGTAAACTGAACACCAAATAAATGCCTGTCAGCTTAGCAGTCAGCCTCATTACCTTTATTTCTCCTCAACAGAAAAGCTGTAGGCTAACAGAAATGCTTATACTTATTTTTGAGTTTCTAAGACATTCTTGGAGGTTTGTGGCACACATCAAGGCCATAGACTGTTTATAAACAAGTAATTTTTGCTCTGAGGTTAAAAAAAGCTTTTTTCTCATAAAAACATAGAATGAAGATTGTCAGAGACAGCAGTAGTCAAGCAGCAAAATACTGCTTTGTGTCAAAGCTGGAGCAAATCAAAAGTCCAGAGGCCATACAAAGGCCTACAGTCACCTAAGTGCCTCTGGAATACCTTGATGACACATATGGCTGGACATTACGATAGTCACAAAAATAATCTTAAAAATTAACTAGTTACTCTTTCAAACATGTCATATTATCAGTCATATCTTTTATGGGTAAATGAAGAATAAATTCACCGTTCTCTCAGCAGGTTTAGACAGACGAATTTTCACAAGACAACCGATGTTAACACAAAACATTCTGATTTTGTCTAGCAGCAGCAATCATTCAAGTTTCCAAATCTTCACATTCCAGAGGGCCAGATATCACTACACAACACACAGCCACACCATGAGTATCAATTCTGACTTCAGTACACAACTTATTCAGAGGTTTTCATTAGTGTGTATTTTCTTCTCCCACGGCAACTCACAACTTCAGTCTTTTCCCTTCATAACGTGCCACTGGCATCACTGTCATGAACTATGAAAAAGAATTCTCCCAGGAACCCAAGACCATTTGAGGATTCTTGTTTAGAGCAATCCATTATTCCACAGGCAGACAGCCAGCCAGAAAGATTTCATCTTCTTCTAGCTCACCGAAGCGCTGCAATGACCAAAAAATGAAACGAGGCCTTGCCTGAGATGAAGGACTTCAAAGAGCCTTCCCCTGCAATCAAAGCTCTTGAGACTTGAAAGCAATTACCTTTCCATTTTGAGCGTTGCCTACCTGTAGCCTTTTTGCACACTTGTGAACACAAAGACTTCTGGCTCCAAATACATGTTTTAGGCTGACTAGATGATCTGGTTTCTGTACAAGTATCACACTACACCACCATCTCTTTCTTGATTCCTTTTCAGACACTTGGCACAAAAATGTACCCAGAAGTAGCATCTACTCCTCTCACTGAAGGAACTTGTTAGTGACTTAACACATAGTCCATACCTTCTCATATGACCAAAAAAGGATACTGGAGAACAGCTCAGATGGAAAAGTACAAAGCATGCACATGTACAAACTCATGTTAACATAACCCTTGCCCTGCACTCAGTTTTACAATCCAAGTCCTTTCCTGAGTTACTCCATTCTAGATTGTCATTGAGATTTTAATAGACTCCCAGTTGGATATGCCTTACCACAGGCTCAAATATATCAGGTAGCTGGACTAAGAGAGCATCAGAGAAATCATCTGACAAAAGCTGAAGCTTGCCTGACACCAGAGGCACCAGTTGCTCCTCCCATCAAGATACCTTCAGGCCGGCCAGAGACCACTGACAGCGTCTACCCATGCAGACACAAGCCTGAAATGCTTTAGAATGGGCTGGAACCTCTGCACAAGTACCTCTGCGTTCTTCCTGGGATTCCACAGTTCTGCACACTCTGGAAATGCACCATGGGCACTGCACCAGCCATGTTAAGAGATTGTGTCCTACATACTGATGTGCATGCACACAGGTGTGAATCTAGAGAGATTTATTTAAATAGTTCAGTTAAAAATTATCTTCAGTGCTTGTACATAAAAATAAGTATGAATCCCATGTGAATCGTGTGACTAAAGCTTGAAACAATTTACTTACCAGGAAATTACCCACCACTTTCCAAGTTCAGAGATTTGTCTTTGAAGTAGATCAACTAGACAAGCAAAGTACTAGCATTAAAAAGAAAAGTGGCACATTTTGTCAGCCCTTTTATCTTTTCAAGCTATTTTATTCTGAAGGGACTAAAGAGAAACAATAAGGCCCCACAGTCCCACAAATATCTCACAGTTCCTTGTTGCTACCTTGTCTGTTAATATGCACAGTCCTCCATGGCTCACTCCAAAGCAGAGCCCTTCTCATCTGAAAGCACATCTCAGAATTGTAAGTTTAGCAGTAACTAAAGAAAAACAGCCCAGCTTAACAAGTAGAGCATTAACAAGTGTTTCATTGAAGATATAGGAGGAAAGGTGCTTTGGAGAATTCCCAACAACAGAAACAAGGTCACTTGAGTTTTAGCAGTCTTAGCTTATTTTAGCAATCTTGTCTGATATGAGAAGCAGTGAAAGACAGTCAACATTTTTCTTTCTTTCATTTGAAAAAAACAGCTGAGGGATTTCCCAAACATTCAATTGTTTGGTGTAAGGAAAAGCAGGTTTTATTTGCATCATCTGCAGTCAGGCTTCAGTGCTCTTGCAAAAGAGCCAGGCTAGTGCATTACCCAAGGTAAAACTGTGACAATCTTTGACAGATAATTGGTGTAGATAAGGAGAATAGAAGAACCATTCCCAGGTAAGAAAGACATCAGTGTGGCACACAGTGGAGTTTAAAAGCAGACCTAACTGATTCCTAACAGGTCCAGATTCCATCAGAAAAAATGATGTCTATTACATCCTTGAGAACCAAACACCCATCTACCTAAATATCATCTACAGATCAAAGTAGTGAGACAACGAGATAAACTTCCCCTGTGCAAATGGGCAAGCATTCTGTCTCATGGGACATGAGCAACAAAATCTACACAACCACAGCTAGGCAAGGTGTAGCCTTCTTACTCTGGATGGCTGTATGGCAAGATCAGTCTTCAGAATCATGATTTAAGACACAGAAAACACAAATCACGGGAAAGCACCCACACCATACACAACTCAATTCCAGAAAGAGGCCCAAGAATCAGAATTACAGTATTTAAGCTATGGCCAGAAAGCTAAGGGAATCCCCCCTCATTTTGCACGGTACTTAGTGACTTAGAGAAGACAAAAACACAAGGTAAATTTGGGTCTCAGTGCTTTAGCTTGTGGCAACAGAGTAAGAAATACACAGATTTCCCTTGGATATCACTAGAAGTGTGATTACATCCAAGTCATTAACCAAGACTAAACACAGGGCAAATCACAATTTGAAACAAGTAACAGAACCTGGTCTGAACAAGTCCAAAAAATGTCATGAACTGTCCTACCTAAAGGAGACAGAAAAATGCATCTATCTTTACAGTAAGAATATTTTTTATTTTCATTTTATTAACTCAATCTCCTTTCATGCTGTAACCTTGCATACTCAACATAATGGAACAGGAAGATGTCAAATCCTTACCTTGCTAGCAAGTAAGATGCAGAAGCTAAAATACAGATGTTAAAACCTTTACCAATAAAGGACATTTTGCTGCCACAATAACAGCCATTTTCCATCCTGGTTTGGAAAACAATACAGACACTTTCATAATGAAACTCAAAGCACTTACACTACACTAGAGAAAGCACTATTTATTCTGAAACAGTCAGAGGTGATTAATTCTATTAATAGAGCCAGTTATATACAGTAAGTACTTCCTGATATAACTGTATGAGACATATGCCAAAAAACAAAATCTCCAAGGAAATTAATGCTTTAAAATTTAAACAGAAAAGTAAGCTTATAATGAATGACAGTAAGAATCTGATTCATCTTCCTCACAAGTCTCCTCAATGGATTTCACACAAAGAATGAATGTCACTGTAAGTTTCCACAGAAGTATGCAGATGACAACAAAGAAGTCATTGTTTCCAAGAGGTAGATACAAGGTTTAATAGGTGCAAAAATGTAGACTTCACTCAAGAGCATGGTCACACGGGATTCCATGTACAACAACATAATGAGATTGTTTCCACTGTCCTGTTATCTTTTTGGTGAATTAATAGTAATGTTAGTCAAGATGATGACTTATGCTTTTACTTAAATGGAACAATCTTGCTATTAAACTAACTCAGGGCTTACACTTAAAAATAATGGTTTCACTGGTCAAGAAGGCATGATTCATCCAGTCTGCCAGATGGGAAGAGGCAATGAGCTACTACTGATATTACTGGTCTAGCCACTTTTGAAACATACTCTTGCTTGAGTAAAAATCCTTTTCCAGAGAAATCCTGAGGGGTAAATCCACTGCCCATTGACATCAACCAACATCATTATTCCTCAGTTTCAAGTGACTGAGCCTTTAGCCATTTCAAAAAGCACTGTGGAATGTGGCAGTGGACAAGCCTTTCAAAGCAAGCTCATTTCATCCTAGTTGCTGCTAAAAACACTGTAGGAATTCAAACCTGTACAAAGGTATTAGACTTCAGTCCATGCTGCAAATGCATTAAAATACCTTTTCTTCAAGAAGACTCAAATTCCATTGCATGCAAGTCCAATCTGATTAAACAGGCTGGGTAACAGCCATTCAGGATTCTTGCAGTACATTCAAACCCTTTGTAAGGCTATGTGAGCAGCAGATCAGCAGCAGTGTTGATGAAGGATGGCAGAAGAGGTGTGTTTACACCCTCCCACAGACCCTCCCTCCCCATCCCAAACACACCTACAATGCTTTCAAGTTCTGGATTCCTTGTGCAAGTAATAGAGTGAGTGGATAAAACAGACCCTACACGTCCTCAGAACAGTGGACTGATATGACAGCTTGTGAACAGAAGAACAAGTACAAGACTGCTGAAATGAAGGCAACAGGGCCCAGATGCAATTTCATTTACTGTGTTCTCCAGTTTTCATGGCTACAGAGCTAAATAAATCAACTTTTTAGCAAGGGACAAACAGTTCCACTGGAAAGGACACAAGTTTTTCTCCTTAAAAAGCATCAAACTTATGCAAACCAACTGGCTGTTTGCCTGAATTTGGAACTTGTACTTGACTCCAATTCATGTGTCAAAATGAGCAGTTTTGTTTCCAAAGCTGCTTGTTCAGTGACAGATCAAAGTGACAAGAGGACAGCTGCCAACCTTAAAGCTAACGCACAAAATGGTTTTGGTCAAGCTGATCTGAAAGTAATTCTGAACTGATAAAGAAAACTTAGAAACTGACTGGATTCCATCATTTATAAAGTACAAATAAAAGTTTGTTAATAGTTACCAATTCCACTTATGATATTGTGGTTTTACCCCTTCATTTTCACACAACTGATCACTTGGCAAAAACTTCTCAGGACAAGTGTACTGAACCTTGCCAAAAATGCAAAAGAGAAAGCAATAAGGGCAGTGACATACATGTGGGTTTTTTATTTCTGTATGCAATGTAATGTTTAGGCACGTTGTTTGGGACGCCTTCTAAAAGAAATCATTGGCCATTGTTTAGAATATCCTTTTGGCTTTAAATACTGGTCAGGAAAACAAATGATGTAAAAAATAAATGAATATGACTATTACAGAAACAAAAATGGTTTTGCGTCTGAAAGTGCAGGAGTATTTTAACCCTTTCACCAGACAATGTGGCAATATACAGTATATTGCTTCTGTTTGTTTGAGAAGGCTGTTGGAATTTTACACTGACATAGAAAATTATAAATTACACAGAATTAGTTTCCATAATCACTATATATATACACAAACCAGCTGTGAAAAAACTGGTTCAGAACATACAAATGAAAGCCTCACACAGATCAGTACAGTGAAATTACCAATTAACATGCTCTGCTGCCAAAATTTGTATTAAAAACACTATTTACTTTTAAAATGCAGGTACTGTAATTACATTAGCAGCATGAGCATTTCTTTTACTTGACTTGTCTAAAAGGATTATAGCGTTTTAAATACGCAGATTGTTCTGAAATGTTCCATTGTATAATGCTTGGTATTAAACTAAATCTTGGTGAACTGTTTAAAGGCAGGTGAACCACTTAAACACAACAAGCTATGTGCACTCCAAATATTCTAGTGTTTCACCTGGAAGGTATTGTTTCAAGCAAACTAGACTCAACAGAACATATGGCTTTACAGTAACATCAATTTGTCAACTAAGCTGTTGCAATAAATACTTAAAATCTCTACCAATAGACTTACATTTTTTGATCTGTTTAGAACAATACAGAAAACAATTACCAATTAAAAAACCTGTTGTAAAATGTTGAACACCAAAAAATTCTTATTTAAATCACTTTTGTAAGCTAAACCAACCAAAATAACATTTATAGGGCATTTCAGTTTCAGAAAAAACATGAATTTTCTTTTTTCTTTTTTACAAGGTGAAAAATGTAAGAAAACTGCTAAATACTTTGGTCACACTAATCGTCAAATAGTTATGTCTCAAATACATTAGATTTTTGTATTCACTTTTTTATAAAACTATTCTTACAGCCATTTTAACTATAGTAACACTACTGTCATCATTACATGGGTAGCAGGATCTTATTTCACAGGCCCCCTGTTATTTAGAACAATACAATATAAACATACGCAAAAATTATTGGTATTTCTCAATGTGCAATATTTTTACACTTATGAATTTCTGTACAATGTCTTAAAATCTAGAATATAAATGTTGCTGGTCCTGATTCCTTGCGAAATTAGTGCAGCAGTGACTGGCTTCAACAGGGTCTAGATGATATCCTCAAGAAATACTCAAACACCTGGACATCAGTTCTTTCTCTTCAGCCAAGGCCGTGAACATCACATATCATACAGGGCCATTAACAGATGCCTCTCCTAAATGGGTGTGTTGATCAGTCCTAAGAGGCCAAAAAAAAGAGATGTAAGCAAACAAAAAAGGTCAAAGCAAATTCAAGTAGGTGCAATAAAAACCAAGCCAAACACTAAGAACCCTGGATCCTGTGTGGCAAAACCCATGAAGCGAAGGAAGGAAACATGTGCTAATAACATGCTCATCCCAATTATCTTCTGCAGTCCAGCATTTCTGAAGTCCTTATTTCCTAATTAGGCATAGCACTCAATTAACTGAGCACACCACTGAAGAATGTGTGGTCTTCATTAACTGATCTAATAAGTGATCTCTGGAGATGTGGTATTCAGAATTACTAATAAGGAGCACATTTCTGATACTTATCCAAATCTTATTCTGAGGCAAAATGTGATACCAGGAGTATTTAAGGTTGCACTGGAAAGCCAGCAACTAAGACACAACAGGAGAAAACAACAGCATCTTTAAAAATTGCTTTAGTTATTAATCTAATCTACAAAGAGCCTTTCACAAATACTTTGAATGTCAATCCATTAGGATGAAATGTTCATGAAGTATGGAGAAAAATGGAAAGCAAATCTACAAGAGTGAAAACAGTAATAGTATATACATTTCTAGATAAAAGTTTAGTGTAAACATGGGCTCAGTTGCTCTGGACTGGCACAAAGAGATCAAACCAATGCATGAGGACATCAAAAATATGCAAGCAACAGAGGCAAAAAAAATCTCAACTTCCATTCAATGCAAGTCTGTGGAATACATCTGAAGATTCTCTAAAAGAATGCAAATATTGCTTGAAACTACAGGTGAGGAAAGTTACCTGTAACTCCTGTTCTCTGATGGTGGACATCACAGAGAAGCCACTCTGGGGTCCGTGCTCTACATGCACATGACCAGCAGAAGCCCCCTAGCTAAGTCTTTGGCTGCTAAGCTCTAAAAACACTTTTTAAAAAACATATGTAAACATTAGAGAAAAGACAGACAGCACTAGACAAAAGCAAACACTTTTTAGAGAAACTTGGAAGGTAAGAAACAAATGCTGCATGGACAGGAAGTGTGACAGTCTGCACAACCATCACTCACTTATTAACTGTCCAGGAAAAAAGTCTATGACAGAACAGGGCTCCTAGCAGAGATTACTCCTGCTAGCCACCAGCCAGAGACCTACCTAGGGGACTCCTTCCACTAGTCATACATACATGGAGCCCCAAAAGCACCATTAGGCTTATCTTGGGTATTAATTCTGTGCTTAGGAGGATCTACTGCAACAGCCACCTTTAGAGAAAGTTCTGAGCTTTGCTGAAGCCAGCAGGATTCAGTGAAAGGAGTTCCTTGAGATTTCACACAACTTAAAGGCAATCTAGCAAACTGCTAGCTCTGAGAACCCTCTGCCTGTTCAGACAAGCATTTTTACTCAAAAGATAACCTAGCACCCAAGGACTTTTTCCCTACAATATAATGCTTGTCAACATGAAAAAAAATTGTTGTTTTGATAAAGACAGCATCTCTAGGAGATGCGAAAGAGTTTTTGGGTCTCCCACTTTAAGTATACAGGGTTGCTTTATTCTGACTGGAATCCCCTTCTTGATCAAGTTTGAGATTTATGCAGAGCAGGAAGTTAGAAGAAAGAAGCTAGTTAAATACTGGCTCATAAATAAGTCTTAAAAAACAGAATCTAAATTTGTCAAACACATTTACACCTTTTTAATCTATCTAGAGTACAATGAGAACACACAGTAAAGTTCTGCGAATCAATTCACTATTCGAACTTGGTAACATTGTCACAGAACAGAATGGGGATATTTACAACTCCCTGCAAGAAAAAAACATCTTTGATGACTCGAGTCTTAGAAACAACTGAAAATCCAACTTGTGAGAATTTAGTAAAATAAAAGCAAGCACATTTTTAGACTGAGCTAAACTCAATCTCTTCAAATCAATCCTGTTAGAAAAGCACACAAACTGCTATTTAGAGAATTGAAAACAGCCTTGAATACAGTTACCTCTGTTCTGGACTGCTGTTAGTAGGCTGAAGACCTGAAGGGACCTCTTCTGCAACCTCTGTATTCTCTTCTACTACATATTTACAAGAAGGATCCTGCGAGGTAGTCAATTTTCCTTCCTCACTTAAAAAACAAAACAAAACAAAAGCAAGTTATTATTTAATGTATTTGACGTTTATTTATAGGGAATTTCAGGCAACAGGAGAAAACTGAGACGGGTCCATATTTCACATGCAAATGGATTTTAAGTTATGATTGCAATATGAAGATCAAGCACATGGCTCTAGACTTCACAAACACCTAAGGATGCACTGGTGCTTACATCCATTAAAACTTGACTGGATAAAAGGGCAGGAAACACAGTGATTGCAAATAAGATCAGAAAGGAAAAAAGGAATGTATGTAATGCCTGAAATGATAACAATCACGAGCCTTTACTATACATACCGATAGGATTTCAACACTCTGAAGCCAGAAGAATGCAAAAATGGAAGAAAGTATAAAAGAAATTCAAGATTCCCTCAGAAACCGGCATTAATAAAGTCTGTCCATGAAACATAGCAGCAAAATCATTAACTCATCACTGTCTTACATAATAAACTCCCTAGTAACTCCACAGTGAATACCATGTATGGTTTATGGGGTACAAACACTGCAGCCCAATCTACTTCACAAACTTCCTCTTGTAGACAAAAACAAAGTTCAGTGAAAAAGCTCTACACTCACACTATGTAAGACAGTACCATGTAACCAGGCAGCCTCAAAAGTCATTAGTGAACAAATCTTCTGGTCTGCCTCTAAACCCAAACTTTTCTGCCTCTCTATTCCACACTCTTCCACCTCAATCACACCATTATGAGCAAACTAAAATACAAATTTGAGCATATATACCTGCAAGAGATAGTTATAAAGAAGCTCTGAAGTAGACAAACATCAATCTTATACCTCTGTAGCAACAAATCTATTTATTCAAGAAGTGCCAATCTCCTCTGCTGGTTTTCTTCCTATTCTCACAGTTCTCCTTTCCATGGATCCTTTAAATTTCAATGAATCCTTCTCTTTTCTCCTTCTATCCTGCAGAGCCTGCAAAAATACTGTCTTTTGCATTGCAATCTCTCACCAAGTTTTCCCCATCTAATCTCCCCATCTCAGTTGCCTTGATACTCTTCGCATTCCTTCCAAATAAAATACTTGTCACCATCACCACTGAAAGTGATGTCCTAGGTTTTTTTATTTTTTAAAGAGGCAGTCTCTGCTGGCATTCTTCCTACTTGTTCTCCACTCTGAACTAAGTTCAGAAATCACATTTTTGTCCTTTGCAGCTTTCCACAAATTAACTATGGCGCTTATAAATCCCCTCAATGTTGACTTCAACACCATCAATTTTCTATTGACAGAAACCTAGATAAAGCTGAAGTCTGGAAGCATCCACTTTGAAAGGCAAACAGGCCAGAGTAGGACTTTCCCTCACTACTCTAACTATCCCTTACTTTACATACCTTTTCCCAGCAAGCTGGTTTAAAAAAATGCCACTTGAGTATTGACTCACTATGAAGCTGCACATGTCTATCAGAGTAGAACAGTCCTGACATTTAAGGCCTCATCTTTGAGCCCCCTTGTATCTTCCTTTGACATTTCCCTTCCAAATCAAGATCCAAGAAGTTCTCAATATACAATAAGCCAGAGTGCCTGGTAATCTCATCTGGGCTCCGTTTCCCATAAAAGATTGGACCAGATAAACTTTCAAGGTCTCTTCTGACTGGGGCAATTCTATGATATTGCATCCCTTTGCACCTCTAGGTCCTTTTAACTGCAGTTCTAGCAGGTAATTCCATGAAGGGAGGCAGGAACTGTCACCAGATGCTGCCTCCTCATGTTAGTTTTTGCACTAGTATCACAAGTCACACAACCTGAAAGTGCATGTAAGCTAAACTAGTTTAAGGAGAAGTTTAAAGACACAATGGATAACTAAACCAAATTTGTGAACATCTAAGAGTGAAGGCCATGTAAAAGCATTGTGCAAAAGACAACAAACTGGAGAGCAGACACATCATTTACTACATCAGCAATGCACTATGGATGGCTTCATGTGACATCAATCTGCACGGAGTCCCAACACCTCTCTAAAGTGCTGTGGTTCACTGCTGTATCACTGCCATTTGATTTAGAAGCACCATGCAGTCACAAATTTCCTCTCCTCTGTGCTGAAAAACCATCAGAAGTTAAGTCACTCAGATAACCAAAAGGATGGAATAAAGAGTGGTGGAAAGCTGCTTGGTTTTCAAGGTCTGTTCATTTTGGATAGTTCAGGAATTATCTCCTACTTCTAATGAAGTAAATTAATTTAAACTATAGGCAGTGCAAAGAGTAACACTGGAAAAGTTTCTTATACTGGAATTGACTCGGGGTTGGCTTTTTTAAGCAATTTCCAAGACATACTGACAATTTCTTTTTACTATTTAAAGCTAGAATAGAAACAGATACTAGAAAGTTGTTCTAGAAGAACGAGAAGAGGGTTGCATGTCAAAATGCTCTAGCAGTGTGTTCCAATTTGTCAACATCAGGGTGGAGCCAGAACGTGTCAGTTTCAATAAAAGCAAAATTTTGGCATGTCATATTGTTTGTAGCCTCTGTTTCCCTACATAAAGATTAAACAAAAGCACATAATACTAAACAAAAAGCACTTGATCATTAAATCTGAGCTCACAATATCTTAGTAGATGGCATGGAGTAGACAACACTGAAATGTGCTTTATTATCATAAAAGGATCACAGTGTTGATATAATATTCAATTTGACCATTTTGCAAGACACTTATTCCTGAATCTTTCTATCAGAAGACAGCAAAATTAAGAAGTCATTCTCCCAGTTATTCTAGAATTCCATGTGCCAACTGTAGTCCAGAGGAGATTTAACACCATTGTGCATACCACCAACAGTGATCTCCCCAAGTGTCTGATGAGCTACACTCAAAAGCAGTGCCTGAGTGGCCTTCAACTTCTGCTTCCATCCTCCTGGATGAGAAGAATGGAATTCCAATCCAAATCTAAGAATTCTGTGCAAAATTTTAAAAGCTTAGTTTTGATGTGCAATGTTAGAAGAACTGTACATGAAAAATGCACAATAAGGTGCATCAGGGACAAACTGAGTCAGTCTTTTGCTAATAACCTTGCACTGAAACTACGGCTTGATAAGTAAATTATCACTTAAAGTCTCTTTGATGATACAGTGTTCCATCAACATGGTGGGAAGACAATAAACAGGCATTCTTACCTTTTGAAAACAGCAGTTTCAGTTTTAGCATCTACAGTTAGGCTCAGTGTCTCCTTCATGCTGCCATTCATGACTGTCTCGGTTACCTTGTCTGCATTTTCCACATCATCCTCTCCATCTGAGCTGGCCTCCATAGCAACACTTCCTGGGGCTGCAAGTAGAAATAGAAGCAATTTAGCATATGGCTGGTTATGTTTCTATCTCATGTGCAAGCACATAAGCCAATATATCAAGAATGGTATTTTTGCAGCTTTGCATATTGAATTCTTCCTTACAGAGCATGTCACCTTTCTGCAAGTGCAGCAGAGAGAGCATGAGTATTACTTACAGAGGGTTTAAGGAAAAGCCACAGTCTCTAGCTTTTTTAATTTTGACTGACAGTGGTTACTGCAACAGTTTTGCCTCAACAACGCCTTAGTAGGATTATGGTGACCAATTATTTTTCTGTACAGTCAAAATCATGACAAGTCACAGCACAAATTTGACTTTAAGCTTCTGAGTACTGACAAATCTTTGGGATGTTCAGTGTGTCTGGACTTCTCACCTGCACTTCTTGCTCCCTCTGGTAATAACAGATATAAAAAAAGCTCATCAAAATATTTTTGTCCTTTTACCAGTTCACACATGTAGGACAATCAATTAGGGCATGCACAGTGAAGGTGGCTTTAGAAAGGAATGAGCAGGAAGGAGAAATTTGAACACACTGAGGCTACTGGCCTATTGCCACACAGATCAAGACTGGAAGCTACCATTCTTTTTGGGCATCAGCTCAGCCAAATGCTGACACAAGTGAGAAGATTCTCTAACAGAACAAACTTAGAAACTTTGTTTCTTTGTAATGCTTTTCTGTTCATGATGTGCAAACTTTTTAGCGGGATCAGTAACACCGGCTCTTGTTTTAAATTGGAAACTATTTTAAATAGTTTATAAATTCTTTGAAAAGTCACTTTTAATAACCATCAGAACAGCAGCAGAGCCAGAGAGGAGTCTAAACCTAAAATTTGGAAGTCCATGGAGATTTTTCTTATGTGCAACTCTTATGAACAAGCCATTTGCGTTTGGAAATGCAGTGCAGCTTACTTACTCTCTAGCTGTGTTGTATGAGTAGTTGCATTTGCACTCAATGGATCACCTGGATCTGTGTTTGTTTCCATTTCCACAGGAGAATTGCTTCTTAAGGAGTCTTTTGAGCTTCAAATAAAATAAAAAAACTTCAGAAACATTTCTGAGTAGCAAAATGAAGTGTTCTTAAAACAGTATTAGTTCTCTATGAAAGCTGTAAGGCCTAGAACTATACTGAAACTGAATTAAGCAAGTTTGTCCTAAGAGTGCTGGAAAGACATGCTAAATAGAAGTTTAGTAATGCAAAATGCACCAGAACTGAGCTGAGGGTGTTAGATGGTAATCTCATTTTCACTTGATTTTGCTACATTACAACTAGCGGACATGTCCCTGGTAACTGAGGCATACAGGTAATCACCAGCTCCTTGCAGTGTTTCCAAATATTTTTAACTGGTTTGCTAAATGCATTTTTCCAATTTGATAGTTCCCTGTTGAAACTGCCAGTGCAGTCATGAACCACTACAAAGTGATTTCACTACTTAATTTTATATACAGTACAGCTATACAAATTTTTCATTCTTAAGGAACTCAGATGACAAGATTTGGTCACTAAAAAAACATGTCACTATTTACAGAATGTATCTTCTATCCAGTAATAGACAACTTCAAGTCTTCATTTTCTAGGCCCTTAATTTGATTATCAATTTATCTGCCTCAATCATGAAACAACACAATTTTATGTTGGAAAAAAAAAAATCATACTTTTATATCTGAGCTGTTTTGATGCCCAGACAGAAAGTCAAAAGCCAAATGTATAAAAGCAAAGTCTTCCAATATGAGAAGGAATAGTTCCTTACTGCCAATATTTGGCAACTCAAAATTTACATCTATGTAATTAGGTACATACGCAAGACTTCAGCAGAGTGTAGAGTTCAATCCAGAAAAAGAACAGCATTATCTTGTGTGTTCTCAAAACGATGCAGAACTACCTGACCTATTTATCACAGCTGCACAACAATATGAAATTTAAAAACCCAAAACACTAGTACCCACCCAACCCGGAAAGGGAGATCACACAGACACATGCTGCTGGAACACACAACACTCTTCAGACACTTTACACACACCAGCAACACAGGCTTGCGCAGAGAGGGACACAGCAAGAAAAGCAAACTCACCCTGAATAACTGACATTCTTACCTCAAAGAAGATGTGAAGTCAGAAAAGGAAGCCCAGCCAGTTTCTTTAGCTGGCACAGGTGCTTCAGTACTCCATACAGCAGAGCCAACAGAATCCAGACTGGCACCATGTGCAGTCTCCATGGGTACATCAAAGTTCGCTGACCAGTTAGGTGCTGAAATACCATCACCAGGGTCATTAGGAACAAATTTCTTTAAAGAACATGAGTGCACATATGCCTAACACTGATTCCCTCTATGTACATTTCATAAAGAGAAGCAAGATTCATAACTATAGACTTGAAAGCACATGCAGAAAAATCCTGTACATCCTGTTAAAAAATTAATGTATTCCCTGAAAGGAAAATTCTGCTAGTAAGGCAGAATTTTAAGATCAGTAATTCAGAGTACTCTGCTAAAAAAAAAAGTTTATCTGAAAACAAAACTAATAAAACATATTCAATCACAAGTACAATCCTGCTTTATCCTTTAAATTAACCTCAATATTTGTTACCATTTTTTGAACTAATTTCTATAATAATGAAAACCACAAAAGTTTATATCCCTTTTTCAATTTCTTCAAATAATTTCTCATGCACTAAGACCACTGCTAAATTTCAGAAAAATTTAAGGCTTTTTACAACTTAAAATATTTATTGATATTGTAAATTTGGGAGCAACTGTGAATAGCATCTAATTTAGGATAGGTCAATTCAAAAAACTTCACCTACCCAAGGGAAACATGTTTTTCATTAACACTTACATACAAAAAAACAGGCTGAAAAGGAAGCTCTGACTAGCAATTAGAAATTCCAACCCAGGCAGATATGGGAGGAGACCCACATGGATCAAAACTTGTTTGACACACAGATGCCAACGACACCAATCTGACAAAAGAAAAGAAAACCCTTAACTTTTCCTTCTAATTTAATTCCTTACAGTCTAGATAAACACAGGGCTTTTACCTACAGACATTGCCAGTTTAACAAAAGCCAGTTTAGTCTGACTTGAATGTGAAAACTTTTCAACCTATTACATCAGTTAAGATTCCACATAAGAGTCTCCTGATGTGTATCTTTCACTCACATTTGAGACCAGAACAATGCAAGTTCACTGATCTTCAGAGGGGAAGTCTTTTAAAAGAACATTGTTAGACAAAAAGCTGGTCTGAAAGGCTTCCAGTAAAAATACCATCTTTTGGGTTTGGATAGTAACATATCAGGTTTTTGTAGGCACTCAATATTAATAACCGTGCATTTAATCCTCCCCTTTCTGACTACTCCTCCTTTTTTAACTCTTGAAGAGTAGAAATATGAATTTTAAAGAGAGTAAGTAATTTAAGACATGTAAGGAATTCAAATTTCTCAATATGTGCATGCTCTGTGGCAAGTGGGAAACACTAAGACAGTTGGAATAAAAGCAGTCAACAAGGAAACTCCTACAAAATCAGGCTGCTAGATCTAACAATTTCCTATAACCCAAAGCACCAGAAAAAACTACATACGTTCACTTAAGTCTACTTCCATTTTGTCCTCTGTATTGGTGTGGGATTCGAAACAAGTCTTGTTTAGTTCCATCCTCTTCTTCAGAATCTGTACTTTCTTCACTGTCTGTGCTGCCCGAGCTACAAATACAGAGAGAGAGTTTACATTCTGGTTTTAGTGTAACACCCTGGGCACAATGAAATACTGCAGAGTTGCAGGCTAGAGTAAATTACAATTATTTCTGAAAGATTACTTGAGGTATAATTTTTAGCTCTTAGTATTCCCCTCATTCCTCTCTCAAAAAAACAAGGTTTAAGATTTTTCACTTGATCACATGAAGAGGCTTTCAGTAGATATTGAGGGAGGCTGCACAGCCCTGAGTTTTGGGGCCTAGATGCTCCTTCCACTCAATGCATTTCCTTTGTTCACAGCCATACTGGTACTGTAGTGAGGACAGCAAGGTCTAATAGAGGTGTGGAGCTGGGCTGCCTTGTCCAAAGCAAGGACAGCCAGTTTAAAAGCAGAAGGAAAGAATATACAGCAGGGGAAAAAAACCAAAATCAACAAGCTATGAAAGCCAAAGTGCACCTTCTGCAAATTATGGCTGGAAAACAAATCACTAGGGCCACATGCCCACTCATTTCTCCACAGAATGGAAATACCTAGTTATGCTGGACAGTCTGCACTAACAAACAGACTGAACCAGAGGACAGGTGTATTACTGCAGGCTCACTACACTGCTGTGTGGATGAGAAACACCCTTCTCACCTGGAACGCCTCTGGGACTCCGGTGCAAATGCAATATGTTTTTCTTCCCAAATGTCTTCTTCATCAGAGCCACCATCATCAAACTGCTGTATCCGCTCCTTACAGCATGCCTCAAACAAGGCTATATTGCCCTAAATACAGCCAAAGTATAAAATCCATATTACATTAGTAAACATCTTGAAAATACATGACTATCCTGAAGAGAATCTAAAGCATTTCTCTAAAAGCAGCAGAAAACCAGAATGTCTTAATTTAAAGCTTGTCAAGAAAATACACAGTGCTGCTTGTTTTACTTGGCTAGTAACAAGCTGAGTGGACTAAAGAACACTTAGGAGCTTCCATCATGTTTAAAAATGGGATGTGGGAGTGACCCCAAAGAACTTTCCAGACAACCAGAGCACAAAGTACTCCAGCTTTATTTTCTGTAGTGGGGGGGTCATTTTAGCTCAACCAACAAATAATACTGAGGTTCAGAGACTCTTTCCTATCACTACAATCTCACTGAAGATTTAAATAGTTTCTACTCATAAAACACAAGTGCACAATATGCACAAATCAGATCTAAGCCCAATCTTAAACCTAGTTATACAAATTAGAAGCAATTCTGCTTAATACTGATCAGAAAGAACAATAGTGTCTTCCACTTAGCAAATCTCATGATATGAGAATAAAGCAGGGTAATTATTTTCCAGTGATTTCCACATAAAAGGAATAAATATAATCATTGCCAAAACTTTGAGGTCATGCCAAAGCTTAAAAGACAGTAATTTTTCTGATGATACTGGAACACATACTTACACTTTCATTTGTATTGAGGGTAAAGTTGATGTCTGAAACCCGATCAAAAGAAACACTACAAGAAAAAAAGAAATGTACTCAGTAAAACAGGACTTTCTATTGTGACATGAAGACATTTAATTTCTGTTTGGTTTCTTAAATTCAAATAATCCAAAAATAGAAGATAAAAGACAGTCTCCAACACAAAATACTCAAAATTACACACCAAGGAGACCTGGCATTCCTGTGATTTTTTTTTTTAACTGTTAAACATTTTTAACAAGAACACAGAACATTGCCATCTACAGTTAGGTGTATGCAACAAGTCTAAACAAGCATAACTGATATTATATACCCAAATCTCAAATACTGTATAGCTATGCACTGGAGAAAACCTAGACCTAAAGAATGCCTAACCTGACTATGCTCTACTATGATATACTTCAAAATCCTGCAAATATCTGCATCTTCAGTTCTTATATATTTTAACTGAATTCATCCTTCTATCAAAGGACCCTTTCAACAGGAAGGAGTAAAATGGAAAATATTATCAAGTTCTGTTTCCTAACAAAAGAACCTCACAAATATTTTTTTAACCAATCACTGAAATATTTTCCCAAACATAACACTATATATTAGGCTTGACACATCTTTACATATCAGAAGAGTTCATATCTTCTTCATCTAGCCATGAGTGCATTCAGCAGAGGACACATGACTCCTCTAATATTCACTGCATTCCCAAGTAAGGAAAAAGATAAGTGGTCTGAAGTTGTGAGTGTGACTGTATTACTGCATGATGCTATGCAGGTACCTTAGTGTGTGATTGATTCTTGCATAGAAGGCATAACTTCAAAGTAACGTCACCTCAACTTAATTCAACTCCTACATCATCAGTGTACCTGTCCCAAGTCTTGAGACCTCTTTATGTAAGTAGTCATGTTCTTTCTACCAAGAGAACGGACTTCCAAAGGCACGAACTTAAAGGAATTCCAATTCCTTTCCTTCCCAAAATCCACTTACTTCTAACAAAGTTAAGGAGTTTACTTCATCTTACTGTGTTACTTCATCTATCATATCTTAATCTCTAATCTCAGCAGGTTCTGTGGTGTAAAAAAGCAGCAATGCTTCTTGGATGGAAGACACAAGCTTCAGTCAGACATCACTTACTCAACATGTCTTATAGTAGAGCACTGAGATTATTATAAAAACACCCTTCTAAAAACCATCTTGAAGTAATGCTTTTTATTCCTACCTTCATGTTCTGGCATCCCAAATAATGAAATCTTATAAAAACAACGCTAAAATTTACCACCTGCAACAACCCCTATTCTCCCCTTTTCCCTTTAATGCATCAATTTACTTACAAAGAAAGATACCAGCTTTTCTGAGGGGTGTTTTCTGTTGTGTGCTGGCTTTTGTTTAGTTTGGGGTTTTTTTAACCTGACCAAGACTGTTCTTCTTTCCTCATCTTTCACTAACACTATTTGTAGAAATGAGTCTTAACTGCCTTGACCTTATGAACAAAGGTAGATTTACAATGCCCTTCCTTACTCTCCCCTACAGAAAAATACACTCAGAGACATGCTGTTCCTGTCATCCTTTCCAGGAAAACTCACAAGTAGAGCTATTCATCGGGTCATCAGTAGGGGAAAAAACCCACTTTGAGACAGACAGAAAGTGAAAGTGACCCAAACAATGTTAGGTCAACAGACAGCCATAGCTGTCTGTTAAAAACCAGAGTTATAATTCAGTTTTTTGTTCACAAGCACAGTGTTCTCAACACTGGCACAACCAGAAGATTAGAAAAAGAAGAGAAGCTGCTGCTTTCCTCTCTTCAAGTAGGCTTCTATCAATGCACACAGATGGCACAAAAAAGACAGGACTGATTGGCAACTGCTTCACATCAGTAAATGCTTGTACTTATCACCAGGAAAACCACAGCCAAAAACACAGTCAGAAAGAAAGTCACAAGACTATAGCCAAATTCAGTGTAGTGTTATACTCACTTGCCAATGTCATCTTGATCAGCAAACTTCTCATCGTTGAAGCCAAACTGGTCAATAAAATTGGACGTCATTTGTTGCATCTGATAATCAGAAAAGGCCTGGCAACCCCAGGACCAACGACAGTGATATAATGATTCTACTAATACTCTAAAATCTATTTGCCCATTTTGCTTCAAAGAAATAAAAGTCTATCTAAACTAAACATAAAAGGACAGGAAAAAGATTTGTCTTAACCTCTGAATTTTGAAACATAGCATCAACTACAACCCTACTCACATTTACTGATTTGAAAGCCAATCTAACAGCTTTCAGTAAAGAAGTTACATCTGTTAACATTAACCAGCACCTTTCCAAATGCGCCCCAAAGAAACAGAGAAACAACACTATATAAAAGAAAAAGCTGTCTTTGCTCAAAATAACATGAAGTTATAAATAGTAAGAACCAGAAAAATGAACTATATATAGATACTAAAGCATAGTTGCATAGTTATTATGCAGGTATCACTAGCAAAATCAGTCTCAGGTACACACACCAGCAGCATCTATTAAATATTAGAAGAATGAAACATCGAACATTTTACATTTCAGTGCAGTGTCACTGACACAACTGTGCTGGTTTTTTAAATAAAGATGAGTGTCAACTGCCAGCAGATCAGTATATACACTAAGGTACATGTGGGCATCACCTGTCCCTAACAATAGCTTTTGTCTCTTATTTCCCAGGACTATCATTAAATTATAAATTACTACACATCCTCTAGGGACTTTTAATAACGTTATTTCCATGTGTAAAGTCAGCCAATGCCAAGATATTCTAGGAAATAAAGCTGTCATGTCAACTCTTGGTGTCTTGCCCAGGTAGCTGAGGGGACACAGTATGGTGGTAAAATCGAACAAAGTGAATATGGAAAGAAAACAAAAGAACGATCAAAAAACCCCAAGTTTAGATTAAGGCATTATGAAAATTGAAGGAAAAAGAAAATATATATAAAAGGAGGAGGTATACAGCAAGACAAACTTGAAAGAAGCAGCACTGGACCATCTGCATTTCTCCAGATTAACTACCTGGAACTGCTGGGATTGCCTAGGCACAGCAGGTCACTAAGGGGATGCATGAAAAGCACAGAGACATTAGAAGATCTTACTTTCTCACTAAAGCTGCTAAAGATAGCACCCAACTTATCAAGTTTTTGTACAGGTGCACCTTATAGGTACAAAAACACTAATCAGATAAAAATGCATCAGATTCTTTAAGATTGAGCCACCACCCACAATTCAAACTTAGACAAGCAATTACTTATTATAAAAACAATAGAAAATGCATAAACCACAAAAGCCAGTATTAGATTAGGTAGTTACTACACAGCTGTTAGTGTGATCTGAAAGATTTTGGTTAGTAACCCCGACAAATAATGCATCTAAAGCATCTGATTCCATCTAAGTGATCTATTGGCAATCTTATGCCACAAGGCTCCCACTCTTTCACTACCAGCAAAAGAATTCAAAGAGATGCTTTTGAGTCTGGTAAGACACAGTTGTGTGCATGCACACATGTCTAGGTTTTAATTTAAACTTTCTAGATTTATATTTGCTTGTGAGAGAAATAAAAGTTCCACTGCTTTTTAAAAAATTACTTAATTTACTTTTACGGAAAGACCAACTTAAGCTGTTAAAAGAATTCAACTCACCTGCTGCAAAGAAGAATCCTGTGAGAACCCAGTTTCTTTAAAGTCTATTTCATCATCACTGGAAGAATGAATGTGGCAGGTAGTAACCTAGATAAATAAATTGGGTCATTGGCAGAGTAGATAATGCACCTGTTTGTTTCAGATAAAAGAAATTGTTTTAATGCTTTGTCTTTCTATCCTGTTGAAAACTGCGGAGTTTGGAAGTAAGTTTTTGATTAAGTTTTACTGTACTTCCAAATACATCAAGTACCTCCAAGCACATGGTTATGTATCTAAAGAGCCAATTAGTGCCATTTTGCATAAGCCTAAAATTCTTCCTCTTGACATGATCCTTCTTTTGGTCTTGACCAAGACATAGTTTCTACCAAGAGGAAAAATAACATTCATCTGCAAGCCCTACACACTTCTTCACATTCACAGGCTCAAGAAAAAATGCCTTATGTACATCTTTTAGTCCTGTTCACAAGTTGCACAGTTTCAGATGAATTTCCTATTGCTTCTATTGACACCTGTTAACACCTTGCTCCAGTTAATATTTATGCTGAAATAGTGAATTCAACAATTAATTATAGTCCAAATAACAGAAGACTAGCAGAATTAATGAAGCCACATGCAAAGCACACATTCCTGGAGAAGTCACATAAAGTAAAATTCACTAATTCATCTGATGACATCAGAAACTGCCTCTGCTTATTAAAGTCTCCAAGTGATTGCTCTTAGACTATTTTTAACATGATTACACAAACCTCTGCTACTTGAGTTCAGTGTTTTTCCAAAAGTGTAACAGCTACAACTGCATGCAGAAGAAATGTGGCAGGTGCACAACAGTGAGCAAAGTTATTTAAGCAAGGTCAGTCACACAGGCAGTGGAGTGCAAGTAGCAGTCTTCTGTTAAACTTGTACTGGGTCATTTACATCCTAGAGAAAGCAATCAACACCAGCTCCTGCACTTTTAGTTCATACTCTTAAGCAGACTGGAGTTTTCAAGGACATGACCTTGAAGAGGTAAAGAAATCCTCCTCCTTGCAGATTGCCTGGCATTAGCTACACTAGGTAATGAGCCAGTTAGCTATTACAAGCTGATCATCTGCATTATGCCTGCACAAATATTAATGATACGGTTTTAGTTGAAAAGTAAACTAAAGAATTACCAGTTCCATAACTCAGCAACTAGAAGGACTCCTTAAAAGTACACTAGATACTGGAAGACTGATAGTGCTGACGACAAAAAGAAACTGTCCAAGTAAAGCAGCAGTAATTTTCATATCTTACCCATCACTACTTACCAGATCCACTGTATTCCTCTTGTTGGTTTCTCCTAAAGAATTTGTGCAGAATGTTTCCCATCGCTCTCTCACCTCCTCTGGAAGTTCTAGCACAGGAAACAAAACACCAAACCAATTAGAAACTATCAACAATGAAGCATCACTTGATTTTCAAGTATTTTTTTCTGCACTACCAAAAACACTGGTAAGAACATATACATCCTCCTAAACCCATAAATGTAACTCCATCTAGCAAACAAGTCCAAATCAAGCAGATCACTACCTCTCTGCATCTATTTCAGGGAGCTTTAACACTGTTTGAAATGAAAATACTTAAGCATTTGTTTAAGGATGTCTGCTTTAAATGCAATACTTCAGAAGTGATCCAGTTCTTTTCTTATTTAATCCAACAGCTGCCTTCTAATTGAAGTTTGCTTAATATCCTCAGCATTTGATAATGAAAGCCCTGAAGATAAAGTCAGGACCATGAATGAATACCTTTGATGAGCTGCTGGACTAGTGTGCTGTTTGGCCCCTTATCTGTGCTGTGCACAATGCAGTTTGCTATCCTTGTCAGGTGACCCATGTAGCCATGTCTTCTTCCTCCTTCAGCCCTGCAAGAGACCAAGAGTTCATGTGCTGCACTCACAGCAACTCCGATACCATGTGTTGTAGAACACTGCCAGAGTCAAGATGGTACACAAGACAATAAACTGGGGTTCTTAAGTTAGACTTGCATCCTAAAACCACAGGTTCACAAAAATATTTAAGAATTTAAGGGATCAACTGGTTTGACTTCACTGAGCCAGTTTAGGAGAGTTAACAAGCACATGAAGTACCAAGAAGCATGTACAAGTGTTTGTACTGCTTTTGTGTGTGTGTGTGTGTAGAAAGCAAAATGCACACAAAATAATCTAAATGCATTAGCAAAATAATGACAGAATTAGCAGCTGATTCAGAGTTTTTAGGAAATTCCTGTTGCTGAGAGTATTTTGCAAAACCCAAAACCACCAAATATACCCTCAGAGCTTTCAGCCTATGAGCAAAAGGGGAAAAGCTAATACTAAAGAATACTAGAGCATTCTTAAGTATGCTTTAGTATTTCAGGGCTTCTTGGCATACCCATTTACGTTAGGGTCATTGCTTTCCTGAAATTTAGGAACAACATTTGCATGCCTACCAAAGCTAAAATTACAAAGCCATTTAAATATTTCACACAGAACTGCTCTGCACAAACAGGAATTACCAGATGTTAGAGTAGTGCTCTGAACACCTACTGCCAGTTGGAACCATTCTAAATCTGAACAAATAGCAATCATGAGAGATCCAGCTTGAACTGATTCTCTAGCATTTGGCAGCAAGCCAACCAAACTTTTGCTGCATCAATTTATGATTTTGTGTTTCAAACAAAAACCAAGAAAGACCCCCTCACCCAGCTAGACAAACCTCCCATGACCAAAATCTTTGTAAAGTGACAGCAGCTCATGAAATACCTTATGTTATGCAAACACAGATCACATGATTTTATTTTCCACTATCATCATCTAACATATGAGGTAACTGAAATTATGTTATGTCTATGCAAGATATCACGAATAAAATACTACAGTGTTTACAGCTTGCTTAGGTAACAAGCACATTCAAAATAAGCAGCACATGATAACAGCAAAGGTTATCGTTTCTAATACAGGATATTACATAGAGCGCTTTTATTTGACAAACTAGACAGACTTGACATTGCCTAGCCAGAAATTCTGGAATACAACTGTATCTTTTGTGAGCAAATGCTTATTCATCCCAGCAAACCAAACCACTTTTACTATGTCAGATTTTTACCAGCAGAAAGCAGTCACCCTTAAGCTTCTAGAGCTGTTTGAAATACCATTAAGTGACAGAATACATATGGACTAAAAAATACCCATTTCCTGAAACAGCTAAGCTAAAAGTACCCTCAAAGCTTTATCTTTTACAGCTGGAGCCACACCTCAACAAAACTGGATAAAGGATGAATTAATTATAAGCTTGTTTCCAGATAAAATCACTACCTTAGGTTTGAAACACTATTTTCTTCATTAGTATTCTCAAACCTGAGACTAAATATTTAATTAAATCATTCATATCGTAAGCACTGGACCACGAACAGTCTTACCTAAGTAAAAATTAAGTTTTGGGTTGGAATTACAGAGAAAACTTTTCATATTTCTCTCCTATGAGAATCTAATTGCCAGTGAAGTTGGCAATTCTCTATAATCTCAGGAGAATTGATATAAAATGGAAGACACTTAGGAGAGCATGTCTTTTACAGTTAAATTTAGCACATTCCTTTTTCTATTATCCCCCTCTTCACCATCCTTATTTCCAGGTCAGTTACATTAGCCATATATTTACTATCTGATTCACTTCAGATATGAACGTTTTCACGAGTGGAACAGTCTCAACACTCCATCAAACCAGCAGCACTACCCCAGTTAGTCAATTCAATATTTTGACAGGTCAGAACTAACATTTACTGTTCAGTACCTCCAGAGCTAAAATTATTCGGCCTTCATGAGAACATTTTAGCACCTCAGGTGACAACTGAGGATTTTTTTTTTCCTGCTACAAAACCAGTTTCTAATATACTATATTAGCTACTTGAAGCTTACATCCTTTCAAACACATAATTTTAGAAGGTATTCTAATTGCTGAGGAATTCACTTTTACTATTTAGGAGTCTGATGCTTCCCAGATGTGATATGCTTTGATGTGTTCACAAGTAATTCCCAACCGCTTGCTGGGGGAAAGTACCTCCTGTCCCCTCAACACTTAGAGTATGTTTATTTTTTTACTCAAACATGGGTAAACTTTAGAGATCATAGTAATATCTTATACATGGCAAGAATGACAATTCTTGTGCTCCCAAATGGCCACAGGAAAAATAATTACAATGCTACCAAAAAGTACAAGAGAAAGGTTTAACTCAAATATTAACATACAAATGATTTTAGACTAGCTAGATCACTTCTGAATTGGTTATACGTTCATTTCAAAACTCAAGTCTTATTTAGACAATTGCAGGAAATGAGGAAACTAATTACTCACTGTTTCTTCTCATTCATCTCCCATGCTTCAAGTATTCTTTCTATTAATTGGCACTTAAGGAAGAGCTGTCAAAAAAGCAAAATATGCTTAGCAGCAGTAAAATGTAACACTATGCATTTTACAGTTGATACTGAAGTCTGCAACACTTTTAATTTCACATTCAGGATATATACTTTCATTAAAGGGTTGAAACTCCAGCAGTCAGATCACAACCAGAAACCTAAAAGATAAACCCTGTATTAATTCTACTCCTCTAAGTGCTGAGTTGTTGTAGTAGCATAAAGCTACTGAAATAGTGATTTTAAGCCTTAAAAATAGGAAGAACTTCAGGGGAAATTAATACTTGCAGCTCTTCACCATGCTCACTTTGGAGCAACAAAAAAAAAAAATCTTCTCTATTGGCAGTTTCAGGTTTAATACCCTGAACTAACATTTTAAATAAAACTAGAAAGACTTTTGTTCATTCTATACATTAAGTAGAAAGGGGTGTATTTTATGTAAAATTAACTGCATGAAAACAGGAAAATTCAGGAGACTTGCAAAACACAACTTACATGCTTCAGTAAGAGATTGTCCCCACTGGAATCCTGATCTGTAATTGTGCCATTTTCTGTGTTTTCAAGAGGACTTGCAAGAATCAATGCAATACAGATTTCTACTTGAGTATGCAAAAAGTTATTCCACGTATACTTAAAAAACATGTCCTGAAAAACAAATTCACCAAGGTTTACACAAACCAAGACCTTTTCATTAAACATAACCAACAGTCTCACCCAGCTAATCACTTGAATGTCTACATTGGAAGAAATCTTTTAAGTTTTACACTAAGTATTATTGTACAAGAAAAGGTTTGTGACCCACAAAACCAGTAACTTTTGTGCTTGCCATTTTTTGAATGCAAAGAATACTATACTGGATCAGAACAAGAATGCAACTAACTGGATTTATGGCAGGGGTCACAAGTAATGCACTTTCAGACTATGAAGACAGGGAGAAATAATGCTCCCTACTTACATTCCTTCTGCCAGCTGCAGCCCAGAAGTGTTATTTATGACCTAGAAGTCCTTGATTTTTTTGAGTTCACTTAACTTCCTAGTACCTACAATACCCTTTTATAAATGTGCCCCTCACTTCAGTGAGATTCCTTATGAAATTGTATCTACCTGTTTCAAACCCATCATCATCCACCACCTCATCTAGAAACAGTTTAAGATTATTAGCAAAGTACAAGACAAATACTAAGGTTGAAATGCAAAAACCAGCATCCATTTAGTCAAGTTCTGGCTCCTCCACATTTTTTTCTCTTAAACACAAGTAAGATTTTCGTCAAGCCTAGCTATTTTAGGCTACTCACGGCAAAATTCAAATGATTGGTGTCACTGGTAAAATGTAGTGAGTTCTGGAAATATGTGCAGTGATTGGAACAGTATTGAACAATTTTAGTCTCATTCAAAGTGCAGCTAAAGGTCTTCAATCTCTCTTCAGTCCTAATGACATTCACCCATAACTTTTCTTAAATCAAGTCTGCCCAGTAAAACATGTGCTGTTTCAGCAAACAGCATGAAGCACTGAGGTTTCCATGGCTACAATTACTTTTTTCCTTCTGTAAAACCTGCAACAGGAAAGTGTGTTCAAACCTCACTCAATACAATTCACACAATAATCTATTTACAAGAACATGCAAGCATTCATAGTGTGTATGCTCCCTTAGACAATGGATCTAGGAAAAACTGCAGGTACAGTGAAGTCAGCTATTTGTGTAAAAGTTAGTACCTGTCCACAAACCCAACTGTGAAGAAAATTTGAGATGAAAACATTTGAATCACACTGTAATAATCAGTCACAGGAAAAAGGGGTTTTGGACTAAAATCAGGGAAGAGAAGGTATTTACACTTTAGGCTTGCAACTTCCAACTTACAAGTTTACATATTGGTATTCAGTAACTAGCTTAAGTTCTACATTATTTAAGTTATTTTTAAATCAACCAACATTTGGGTGAACTGAAACACAAAGAATACATCTGCCATAGTGGAAGTATGAGGTAGGAAGTACTCAAAAGTACATGTTCACATCAGCAAAAAGCAATGAGTTAGGTAACTGAGTTTGGTAACTGAGTTTGGTGTACACCACCTTGCTTTGACGTCTGAAGGAGTACAAGCTACCAAGCAGAACTGTTCCTTTACAGGACTGCTGAGATACCATTTTGTAGGCCATATATTAAGTGAGAAAAAGAGGCTTTGAGGGAACAACTTAGGGAAAAAATGAAAATAGCAATGAAGCCTTGAACATGGCTGAAAACTCAAGAACATCCAGTTGAAAATAAGCTTATTAAGAAAACCACTTTATGTATTTATGAGGGTGCACCAAGTAAGAGCCATTCAAGTGGTTAGAAGGAAACACTTCCCTCAGACAGATTAACAGTAAAATCCAGTATTAAAAGTTCTTAAACCAAGCAACAGACATCACAATACAAAGGTGCTGAAAAGTTAGGCTGGACAATAAGTTAGACTGGAAAATTATCTACAGAGTCAGAAAAAGCAGACAAGATCTTAACAGCAATCCATAAAAATGAAGACAGCATAAAGTTCTTACCAGTATGACTCCTATGCTGTTAAGTTCTATAAGCTCCTGATTCACACTGCTTGTATTTGTCTGTAAAAGGCTAGATATTAATCTAATCACATTTAAACGTGTGTTTCCTACAGGTGGATCCAGTACACCCCAGGTTGTCTTCATGACGCTTTTCTGAAAAAGAAAAAAGTTTAATACATAAATCCCTTCAAATACCTTTTAGAAATTCAGCTTATCAATTCTACATACAATAGCTGAGCAGTGCTTAAAAATAGATGCATTTAGTCCTTAAGCAACTGTCTTACTTTCATCCTGCAAAAACCTCCTATTTTTAATTCCAAATACTGTAGCTTATTTTAATTCCACAGACAGGAAACACATGAAACCAGTCACATGAAAGCTACAGCTCGGTAAAAAAATGATTGCTAACTATAGACAGGTTCTCAACGTAGATGAAGTCTACTCAACCTTGACAGGAATTACAAGATAGTTCCTCAGAAATAATTCTCACTCAGTCTAGCTAAATTCTACATTACTACAATGTACACAGAACAGCTAGGTGGACAGTATAAATACATTATAATGCCTCAGCAACCCTAGCTCCATATATTTAAAAACAATTTCATGTTCATTTCCCTGTTAAAATCTGCAGCACCCAGTTCAGGGCGCAGTGCTCCAACTGAAATTCTGCTAGTGAAAACGTGAGTAGAAAATACAAATGGATCACAGGTAAACTCCCTATTTATACATTCTTTTTATCTTTGGCAAGAGCACGACAGAGTTAAATTGCTTAAATCAGTTAAAAAGCCCAAGGAATTTAACATGCCTAGGGTGCAGAGATACGACATGGACGTAATCTACTTGGGTCCTGGGTAAGTCAAGAGAATTGCATGAGCCTAATGTGGGCCATTCCAAAGTTCCAAACAACTGCAGCATCTATAGTCCATATTTCCTATCCAGACTGCATTTTCAAGTACAAAATATACAGCAAATCTCTTTTTGCTGCTTTTCGGAAGAAGTAACTGCTCCAAGGTTACTTTGCTAATTAAACCAAGTTTGTGCTGGAAAAGCACAAAGCATTGCTGTTCATTATTACTGCTGGCCTGAGCCAAAGCTCACAACAGGCTAGGAAGTAGCCTGGGTGCTTGCCTGAAAGTTGTCAGGGTTTTGTTTATTATAATCTGCCTAAAACAGACACATGGTTAAGTTTTGCTTCAATTAATTTGTTAACACAAGATTTCACTTACTTTTGGAGGCTCAAGTAGGAGCTCATGGAAGGATGAAAGTCGTGCTTTTATGGCTTCTAAAACACTTTTGTTGACAGAATATGTGGAATTGCTCATGCCTGGAGGACAGATCTCTATATGACCTTCAAATCTAAAATGCACATAAGAAAAATTTGATAATTAGTACCAAAACTAGGTGTAAAACATCTCTGAGGTATGTAACAGTTCTGAAAGGATGTGAAAATAACAAAGAGGTAAAAAATGTAAAAACCTAGGGTTACACACACATAAAAATTAAGTGTAACATAATGGTTGAACAAGAGATTTTCTCAAACACTAGCCCTGGTATTTCTAGGTTTATTGTGCTTGAAATCCTCAAAATAGTTTTGAGATTAAAAATTACATTTTAATTTGTTTTATTGAAGCAGATAAAGTTTCATTTGTCTATCTGAAACAACGTAAGTTGAATGTACCAGAGAGATCTGTTCAGCAGTTTTCTCCAAATTAAGTTGCAATAATACTACAAGTAACTTTTGAAAAGTCAATATTCAGTCACTGCACTATACCTATTTACTCGATTCCCTGTATCCAGAAACCAAGTGATGAAATGTATTTAATCTGATCTGCCTATTGGTACTCACACTAGAAAAAGCTGCAGAAAGACCAGTCATTTGGTGAAAGTGTAGTAATGCCAACCACAATCACCTGATTTGCATTTTTACTCCTTCAGCTACAACAGGTCACAGAAGTGGTTTGGTCACAAGCACAAGGAAGGCATTTGCTACTGCAGGCATAAACAAAGTGAAATAATAACACTTACGTCTGTCGTCTTGTCTCAAGTAAGGTCAATAGGATTTGGATTGCACTGACAATTGCAGATTCGTTTTTTTCTTTATGAAAAATATTAGACAGAAGCTGCTCTATGATTTCTTGTCTGAAAAGAAAAGCATTGGTAACAGATGAAACCACTTCAGGATACAGCTGTTAGCAGAAATAACTCCCATTTGCCCACATAAAAAAAGGGAAAATTAAATACAGGAGAATCTTTTCTGGCAGAAACATACAGTTAGATTAACTTAAAACAAGCAACAGAACAAAGCTGAAGTTTCCCATATTTAGTCTGCACAGTATCAAGCTGACCTCCACACATAAGATACCATTCAATTGGGCAGCACAGAAAATAACTTAATTAGACAACTTCTCTTCTACACTCCCCACTAGAAAATCCTCCAGGTGTCCTCTGCTTACTTGCCAAGTTATTTTTCATTAGACAAACAAAAGACAGGTAGTCAAGAAAATTAACCTGAAATGAGCTTGCCATTTCTGAAGGCTTTCAAGGTCAAAAGTTAAAAACTAGTTTCTTACAAAGTGAGAATAAAATCAAAAATTCAAACCAACTTACTTCTCTAAACTTGCAAGCAGTGGATCTGGTTCTGAACTGTTCTGTACTTGTAGCATCTGGTCTCTGCTTAGACGAATAATTTCACAGAGTGACTGTGATGCATTTGAATGCCTCTGAAACAGAAAACAGCACTTTGAACTACAAGAATAACAACATGCTGGACTCTAATTCTTCAGTTTAAAAAGGTGAAAATTTCAACATGAACAAGAGCTCTCCTACCCACAAAACATTCAGGCAGTTAGCTTTATGTCCTAATTGACCCTTAACAAAACAAAACAAACAAACAAAAATCTTGAAGCATGAGGCAAGAATCTATTTCCAACATTAAGGTGGCAAAACATGAGAGCTGAATCTTCCAACAACTTCAAGTATGCCTAAGGCCTTGATATGGATCTCAAAAAGGAGGCAGGGAGGTGGACAAAACCACATAACCTTCCTCAAAACCACACTTAATACAGAAATCAGCTTACTGAAAAAAGCAAGCAGAAAACAGTAAAACTAAAAGTTCTAACAGTATGTTGTACAGCTGAACAGATAGACCCAGGGGGGTGCCAGTGATGCCTTAAGTTTTAGCTTTTATATTTTTCAGATCCTGTACTGCATTAGTGTATAACTGAACTTCATATAGAGTGTTAGTAAGCTCTCTTCACAGTATGGTCAGACAAAATACTTCCAGGCCTGAGAACCAAGGTCACTATCACAGCCTCAGGTCTGAAAAGTATAAACAAAAATGAACTGAGGGGAGAAGAAAACCAGGGCAATGTGATTTCATTACCTGAAGCTATAATTGGACAATTAACCTCTGATATGCAAATAGACTAAACTTAGATCTGTCTGAGAAAACTCCTGTCCATCTTGGGTGTAGCCTCTGCAAGGCTCCTGCACTGCCCAAGCTGTATCTGTGCAAGGCCTTTAATAAACACCCACTTTATTCTCTAACTCTATCTAGCCTCTGTCCAAGGCAGCAGCAGCACTTACATCTTCATCTTGAGATGGGTGTACGATCTCCACAAGCCGCTGGATAATTCTCTCCTCATTCAGCCACTGTAAAAATGTTTGTGGACGTTAATAAGAATTTCTCCCAAGTGAATTAATTAAATGAACTCATGAAAGTGCAAGTAGCCTTTTGACAACTGCCACAAGTCATAATGTCAATACTTCTAAATAAGGACTAACAGTAATTCAGAAAAAAGAAAAAGTAAAATCAGCATTTCTTAGCCACAGTAAAAAAGAAAATCTTAGGTTAATGTCAACAAACTTTGATGCCAAAGTGTGTTTGGTAAGGTTCGAAACAATTTAAAAATTGCATCTGTCAGATGTAAGTTAGATACCAAAGACTGGGGAACAGACCAGCCACTCAGGTTCTAAGTTGTCCCCTGCAGCAGTGGGGTTTTACTGGAAAAATATTGGCAGCTCAAAAAAAAAAAAAAACCAAAAAAACCCCAAAACCAAGAACAAACAAACAAAAAACCAAAAACCCACAAACAAACAAAACCTCACACGTCTAATTTCAGCATATTCAAGAAATAAACTTAGCAAAGCCAGGAGAAGTTAAGCCAGCTTCAAGTTCACACATGTCAGACAAAAGTTCTGCGATATTTTACTCACATTTAGCACTTCTTGCCGGGGCTGTGGAGGTTCTATGCAAGTCAGTAGCCTGAGCAACAAGTCCATTATAGCAGAGGTCCCTATGTGCTTAATAATGAGGTCTACAAAATCATGCTTCCTCTTTAAAAAATCTACAATCTGGAAATGAAAAAGCAAGCTTATATTTGCTTCATATATTTTACATGGTAAATTACACCAATCACTTTTCATTTCACTCTCCTATCAAACTGACAAAATAGATGAGAACTTCTTAAACACCTCTGCCACTTAAAGCCTGCAGTACAAGACAAGATAAAATAAAACCCAGGCACAGGGCAGATCCATAGTACATGCAGCATGTCCTGAGTCTCCTCTCAAACCCAACTTGCTGACCATAACCTACTTATAATCCAAAGCAGAGTCAGGTTTTCTTTTTGATATGAATCAGTCTCACCTCTGCTTAATGGGCAAAGCTCAACAGAGCAAAACTCTTAATACAAACAGTACCTCAGGTTTGAGAGTCAAATCATTGCAGATGCTTGCAGTATTGAACCACATACACTGAGTACAAGAGCATTTCTCAACAAGGAGTCCAAATGTTTCTCTCCTTGTTCTAAAAAATTCTTCATACCAAGTCAGAATCACTACCACAGATTCAAGTCATTTAGTTTTGCTTTTAACAGCAATAAATGCAAATATGATCATATAAAACACTGATCTAAGCCAAAAGGTAGGCACTCACACACTGATTGCATAAATAGCTCAGGCAAATCTGAATCAAATACATCCTACTCATCCAAGTGTATTTTTTAATCATGTGCATCATGAAAAAGTGTATTCAGCTAGGGTGGAACCTGAATGCCCTCTTTTGACTCTGCTGCTATCCCTCAATTGTGTATCTTAAAGCAGAATTGCTGAGTACCACAGCTTTATCAGAGCACTTGTAAAACTGGTGAGTTTGCAAATAGTTACCTGTTCTGGTTTTCTGCTGATAAGAATACTTAACACCTTGCTGAAGAAACTGGCCAGTAGAGGGTTTAGAGGAGATTCATTTAAGAGGAAGCTGTACAGTTTCAGGAGTAAGGATTCTTCTTCTCCCAACCTATCATTAATCTGTGAGACATCTGATGTAAGCAGCTCACATGATATGTTTGGGTATCTGGGGAAAAGAAAAAATTATCCATCACTCATACTTCGGAACTCTCATACCTGCAGCTCTGAATTCAGAACCTGGTAATGCATCTACTAATTTTCAAGCAGGCTTGGTCTATACTAAAGTAGCAGACTAACACAAACTAATAGAACTGCACATTCAGCCTATAAGATCTGTTTTCATTTAAGAAGGGCACTACTTCAATCTTCAGTAGCAATAGAACACCAGTAGGGAAGCTGAAAAAGCAAAGAGCAAGCTTTCATTTCAAGATCTATTGTTAAATCCATCTCTTCAAGTATTGACTTCTTATTGCTTCAGTTTCCAACTCTACTAGAAACATTTACAGGAGATTTGGTTTTTCAGAAATGGTGAAGTTATGCAACTAACAGTGTAACTTATTTCACATTATTTTAACACACTATTTTAAGAAAAAAAGCACCTTTCTGTACAGACACTAAAATAGGCCAAAAGCAGTAGAAGGGTTTTTCTACAAATTGTTAGATGGATTTTGAGCTTGAACCTTCTCAGCAAGCCAGAAGTCATGGCCATACTCTGGAAAGGAAAACATCAGCATTGGGACCCTAAGGACATTGTTCCAAGAATTATCACAAATCTTCTAAGAGGCATCTTCAAAACATCTTACAAATAAATAAAACAAAGCTAACCATACAGTTATACTACCCAAAAAGGGTTTTTCATTCAACTATTTTCTTAAACACAACTACAGGAAACTTAATGTGAGTCCTGGTTGGACCTTTTTTTAGCAGCTCCTTTGGACATGAACCGGTTTTGGAAGCACTTGTGAGTAAGAGGCTTCCATCTGAAAACTATGCATATATTAGAATGATTTACTTAGAAGTTCTGTGAAGCCTCTTGAAAACATACTCAATCTAAAACACACCAATATTGTACTATACACCAGCACACAGGGATTCACACTATCAAATTAACTAGTTTTATTTAGTCCTCTTTCTACTTTCCAAATCTCCCCCAGCCCCAAAAGTTTTCCTACTTATATCGAATTTTTTCATCCATGTCTTGAGGTGGCTCTTCAATAATAAATGAAACTAAGTCTTCCAAACATTCTGACTTCAGCAGAAACTCTATAAGTTTGCGATTCTGAGCCTTGCACTCCTGTAGAACATCCTCTTCATCCATCAGTTCCTTCAGTGTTACATCTTCTCTCTCTAGAAGTGTATCTATGTGCGATGACGAATGGAGATCAAATTTCCAAAACATGCTGGTCTGCGTAAGAAGAACAGCAGTATATCAGCAGTAGCCATTATTCTAATATCAAAGATAAGAGTTAGGCAGGGTTTTACTTACATGAAAGGAACATGCCAATTTGCATTAAAGAAAAAGGTATGAAATTTGCTTTTCCTTGTTTTTAATCTATGCATTGAGACAGAGATTCAGAACTATTAGCTCAGCAATTAATCGAGCTGGGTGAAGATGAAAAAGACAGAGAAAAACTGCACTCAAATACCACCCCCACCACTGAAGAAAACATCTATAAAGCTAGAGGAATTAGAAGAATTTTAGCTTTCAGGGAGCACAATTCAGAGTGCAGGAGCTAATTTCAACACTACACTAATTGTCCCTGCCTCCACAAACTTGACAGAGGAGGAATATCAAAGGCCAAGGTGTGTTTCACAAACATGTCAAGGGCAGTGGCCCCAGCCACTGAAACACTCTTAAGAGGCTGTAGCAGTGCTATAAGAATGAACAACTTCACTTTTTCCTATAAAATCCTTTGGCACCTCTATATTAATTCTGTTTCTCCACGACACCTTTTGAACAGTTGCTACTGAGACAACTGTGCTATCAGAGAATAGTATTTCAGTCTACAATATATCCACTAAATTCTTGCTTTCACCTCTCATTAAGCTTCATACAAACACTTCATTTCTCTTCAGCCCTGAAAACAGGGCTTTTACATGACATTTGACCTCTGACACAGTACTAACTGGGCTTATATGAATGCAGATTTTATTTGGACTGAAAAGAGATACTAGAACACAGAAGGAAAGACTTCTTCCTTACAATGGAAAGCAGCAGTTTTGAGCAGCACACTTAAAGAAAGAGACTCCTTTTGCTCCTTTAGTAAATATTTTCCAAATGTGAAAGATTAAATCAATATACTAGTTACTGCTGTGCATTAGCAATATCAGCTGTGAGGACATGTAGTTAAGGCAGGGAATTTCAGTGAACAGTATTATTTTGGCAAGGACACTTCTGTAAACTGTAGGCTGTATACAGGAGCAAGCTTAAAGGCAATAATCCAACTATCCTGTTGTCATACACTCAAAACACCACATAAATATAGAATAGAAATACCCAATTCTTTTGCAACAAAGAGACAGCAGTTAAGTACCTACTTCCAAGTTGAAATTGATTCAGCATGCACACTACAGCTACTAAGTTGACAGCATTGCTGTCAACTTAGTAATTGAGCAGTTTGGAAACAGAAACAACCTCAAGGATCTAGCAAAACCTTTGTGTGTACAATCTTTCCACTAGCAAGACTTCCAGTATCCAGTCTACTATTATAAAGCTTGGTATTCACTATGGAGACATTTTAATTGCTTTGACGGTTTTAACTGTTGCTTTAACCTCTACATACCAATTACTTTAGTCTGCTTGACCTTTTTTCAGAAGTTGTAACATTTGTAACTGGCCCTAGATAACACAGCTTTCTGTTTATAAAGACACGGGGTTGAAACAAAACCAATCAGGCAATGTACAGATTTATCTGACTGCAGTACTGGTACTAATCTAACATCCCATGCAAGTATTAAATGATTAGGAAGCAGAAAAACCCTATTTTGTACTAGAAGTATTAGTAAACTTTCAAGCAGGTTTTAACATACCTGATCTTACAAATTAGTTTAAATCAACTTATACAGTTGTGAAAAACACTAGCTTGTGGGTAATGCAAGCTACATACAAACTTACTGTAAGGAAGTAAAAACAGTGCGTTATTAAAGCCAGAGGGTACTTTTTGATTGGGATTTTTAAACCACTAGAAAGTAGATCAAATCCCTCCCATTGCCCCAATTACTGAAAGTACCATGCTCATAAGTAACCACTATCAATGCTAATTTGAGGTGTAAATACCTCTGTGGTGATTAACACTCATTTCAGTAGCTTCAGTGTATTTCTCAGTCAGTTATTTCAAGAGAAATTCAACAATGGAAAAGAGCAATAACAAAAAAAGAGGCATACTACTGCAAACATGTTACTGCGTTATTTCACAAACTGTTTCCCAGGCAAGCTCCTTTAGGGGCTGCTCCCTCAATATGTCAGGTGCCGGCCACAGATTATTCCATCACTTCTCAACAGGAGCCCAGGTCCTTTGAAATAAGGAAAAATAAACAACATAAACTGTGCCAAAGGAAAGTCAAGGAACCCTGAAGAGAAGAGAATTTTCTCAGGCATTATTACTGACAGTAATCTAGAATCAGCCTAGCATAGTTTTGATTGGAAGTTTTAAAATCAAAACATGTGATTGGTATTTTTCTCAAAGCCTACTGTTCTACCCTCCCTCCCAAAATCTACTAATTCTGAATCATCACCATGCTTTTTCAAATTTCAGTGCCATTAACAGAGTTGGCATTAGGCCTTCTGTCCAAAACTGTGCCCCTTCCAAAACTTCACTACCTGCAAATTTATAAAAAACTCAATGGATCAAATGGCTTGTATTACTCCCAATGTTACTTCACTTTCAGCCAGAGCAGAAAAAGACATTTGGACTTAATGCAAAATACAAAAGACTTCCAAATACGAGACATGCTCAAGATTAGAAGCTGCAAGAAGCAAAATAATCCAAGATGACATTAAAAACTCACATGTGGAAAGACAAAATGTGTTGGTAAAGATGCTGAATGTATTTGACTGTCTTTTGTAACATGTTAGTTTTCTATAATCTCTGAAAGCTTCCAGTAAGCAAGACTGACATCCAGTTCATTAAACAGTAGTTACAAAAGTTTACACGAACTTGATCAGCAAGTTCAATTTACAACAATTCAAGATTCTCAGTAACATCTAATATCTATAAAAATATTGCTTTGTTTTCTTAATTAATATTGTTAACAGATTCTTCTCTGAATGAATGCCAAATAGCATTCCACGTAATAAAGACTTGACTTAAATCTGAAAAGAAAAAAAGTTCAATGAAGCAAAGAAAGCCTGCTTTCAACTGCTGGCATACAGGTTACTGAAATTCTCACTTTTATTATGTGCTAAATGGAAGAAATAATGCTTAGAAATAATCCTTTCAGACCAAGAAGTAAAATTAAATCTTTTTTAGGGAAAGAAAACCACACAAATATTTTTAACACTAACTAATCAGTGGCTCATTTTGGAAGTTAAGTGCTTAAGTGGCATTTCTATCAAAAAAAGTTGGTAACAGTTGTATCACAAAGTCCCTCTGTAGCTTCAAGTGATGGCAGCTGTCACACACCTTTCCTGAGCAGACACATTGGTATTTTCAAGCTACCAGACTAAGATGTGAATTCCAGTCAGAGAAGCATACTGTTTAATTTTGGACAACGTCTCCTATACTGAACCTTTTACAAAACAGACTAACAAGTCTTGAAGGCATCCAGAAGTCTTTTCAGTAAATAAGAAAACTGAAGTAAGCTGTTCCTTTGAGTTGAACTTTTAAGCATCATACTTAGGTTAAACATACATGAGAAGAGTGTTTCACACCGAGTTCCTTCCAACTGAGTACCTCAGATTTCCATATAAAAGTGAGTATTGGCAGCTCCAAGCAGACATGGGCATCTAGACTAGTGCAGAAGGACAACTAGAAGGATTTCAGTAGCCAGCTGAATGCTCTTTACCTGGTAACTACATAGATGTCAAAGGTATGTACACAGAGCATCAGGTAAGAATTCCACACTGCAATGACCAGTTTCATTTTTCAAGCAAGAGAAACTTTCAGTGTCAAGCTGAAGATTCTGTAGTATGTGAAATTCTAAGAAATGCTACATGTAGAGTTGTAAAAATTACTGCATTATAAAAAACCTCAGAATCTGTCACTTCTCTTTGTGCACTACTGTATTTTCTTACTATAGAGTTCAAGTACACAGATGGAAAATTAGTTACTTTTGCACTAACAAACATTTCCACAACTGAAACACATCTTAAGTGATGCAGCCTACTTCAGCAAAACAGAATTTATAATTTCTGTGCAGCAACTAGCAAAAGCCAACCTAGTTGTTGGATGCAAGGAGAGCAACCATCAAAGGAGTCCTTGATTTTAGGATGGTCTTGCACTTTCTAATGATAAAAGCATTTCGAATGCAAAGAATCCCTTGATCCTAAAAACCAAACAGGTAGGTAAGTTTAAGGAAGGATAAAGCACTAATGAAGATAATTTATTAAGCTTTTATCATGAAAAATTTTGGTAGATTATCTTCTAAGACCTTTAAACACATTAAGAAATTTATTTCAAATGCCAAGCATGCCCCTCTGCCAGTTCCACATAACCTCACCTAGTTACTATCTGGCATGTTTAGTGAGATTCCAGTTTAGGGCAGGGGGTCCCTTTCTCCAGTCAATGGACAGTAATAAGACGCTGTCCTAGCCTTTATAAAGTGCTTATTTTGACACTGAAAGTGAACCATCTGTTCAAACCAAAACTAAGCATGAATGCACCTCTGAAAAAAAATTAGAGCTGAAGAGAATTACCAGTGAACAAAAATGACAGAAGACACTCTACATCCTACTTTTTAAACTGCCTGTTGCGCTCAGCAGAGCAGCACCCATCCTAAACTTTCTGTCTACAACTGCCTGCCCTAACCTATTTGGAATAAATTTCTTTTCAATCAGAGCAATGAGATTTACTGAGTACTATTAGCTAGAAAGATGTAAGCTGGCGTTCAAAATCCCTAGATTTAATTACAGTACTTTACAATTACACCCAGCAATCACAAAAAAAAAAAATAAAAGCAGTAATAAACTTTCATGGTACAATTGCTACATTTCTTAAACAAAATGCAAGATCAATTTGACAGAGAATACAAGTTTCAAGTGAATACAAAATAACACACAGCTGTTTCTTCAGTGTCAGAACAGCCTATTTATGTCACAAACCTGAGACCTAGTGGAAAAGAAATACTTCATTACTTATAAGCTAGTAAAGTTTCAAAGAAACTCTGTGGAGAAAGGATTTGAAATAAATAGGATTTGAAATAAAGGGTTTGAAATTAATAGGAATTAAACAGAAGAGAAAATAGAAACACCTCTATCTCAACAGTTTAATACATACTTCTTATACCATGCACACTCCTTCCTAGTCCATGGGTGTAACAAAGTAGAAGAGATACTAAAAAGGAAACAAAACCAACCAACAATTCCTTCACGAAGGCTGGGAGACTCGTGCAGGCTGGCTGCATTTCATTCCTTACAGCAAGACTTCTGGATGCTTCGCCCTCTTCTCAGCCACTGCTGGGCATAGGGGATGCACAGTGGGAGGTTACCAAGGACCTCTGACCTTCCTGCTGCCCCTGTCTCATGCAGGGGAGCCCAGACACAGGACAAAGAGCAGGCTGAAGCTTGGGCACAAGAGGGGAGGCCGAGGGCAGTCCCTGTGCCCAAGGAGCAGCAGGAACAGGGGAGTGATCCCTGAAAAGGGGACCTCAGTCTACCTAAGCCTCCTCCTCCCACATGAGCACATCTCTCAGGCCACAGCCTCCCCAGCTCCCAGGACAGCCACAGCTGGCCACATACACTGCTGCCACAGTGGCCTCCTGATGTCGTGACAGGATTCCTCCCAGACAGTACACTCATTCACAGCAGGTATGCTCCTCTGCTAACTACTACTGTACCTTCCCAGGGTAACCACATCCTCTTGAGAGAAATGCAGGACATGGGATGTGGCAGTATTTCCCTGACTGTGAGAAAAACATGCCAGAAAACTGAATGAAGACAGTTATCTCCTAACATGATCTTGAACTATGTGCCACCTCCTACTGAGGCAAGTTATTAAGCAGGGACTTCCATTCCCCCATCAGACATGAGAAGGAGGAGCCTACTATTGCTACAGAACAGTTAAGAAGTGAAGTGAAATCACTTTTACCCTTCTTTATCACTCCCAGCTGCACACCTATCTAGATGAGAACTATAAAAACACATGTGAATGAGTCAGCAGTGTACCCTTGTGGCCAGGAGGGACAATGGTACCCCGGGGTGCATCAGGAAGTGCGGCCAGCAGGTGGAGGGAGCTTGAACCCACCCCTCTAGTCAGCCCTAGGGAGGCCACATCTGGAGAGGAGTGCTATGGCCAATCCAGTCTCCACGGTTCAAGAAAAGGAGCTACTGGAGAGGGGTCCAGCAGAGGCCACAGTGATGGACTTGAGGTCTGGTGCATCACTTATGATGAGAGACTGTGAGAGCTGGCCCTCTTCAGTCCACAGAAGACAAGACTGAGAGGGCATCTCATTCTTGCATACAAATATCTAAGCTGGGTGCCCAGATGATGGTGCTGGACTCTTTTCCATGGTGCCCAGCAACAGGATAAGGAGCAATGGCCACACACTAAATGACAAGAAATTCCACCTCAACACAAGGAAGAGCTTTACACTGAGGGTGACAGAGCACTGGAACAGGCTGCCCAGGGAGGTCTGGAGACAACCAAACCCCACCTGATTATGCTCCTGTGTCACCTGCTCTAGGTGACCCTGCCTTGGCAGGAGGGTTACCTAGATGATCCCCAGAGGTTCCTTCCAACCCTAACTACTCTGTCATCCTATCATTTTTTATATAATTCATTATATATATATATACACACACACAGATCATGTGCATATACACCCTCCCCTTATGACTGAATGCCCCAATAATCTATAGCTTTGACATGAAGTGTGTAAATAAATCCAAACTACTTCAAGTTTACTCTAAGACACCAATCCCCCAAAACCGAAGAGGTCATAACTGTTCAACAGAAGTACAAAAATCAGGTGAAATCTACAGTCTGCAGTGAATTTACAAGAGCAATTTCATACCAAGCAACAACTATATCCTCATCGATTCCTACACTATCTCAAACCACATGTAACTAAGTGTTAATAAATAAAGATCTTAATTACCTGCAATAATTACAAATTAAGACACTAATCTCTCCTGCCCAAGCAGAGAAGATGAATAATTTTCTAGTAATTTCACATCAACTGCCAATTACAAATTTAAAATATCCACTGGTCACAGAATTCAATTAGATTTTTCCTATTCCAAATTCTTCCAATTAGCTTCAAAATGAAAATAAAGATATTACTGCACTAAGAAATGCACATGATTCCATAAAATATAAAGTGCAAGCTCAATAATGCATAGCTACCCAGAAGACACTTCTACACCGAAACATGAAGTTTAGTACCAAAAAATTCAGTTGCAGAAGACAGTATTACTTCAGTATAATAATCTATAAGCATCACTCATATCTACTGTATGTCAGTTCGTGAACACATTTGCTTTGAACCTCTTTCAAAAAGGTTGGGCAGCAGACACACTTCCTGGCACAAAAGCAAAACACGGTAAAACAAACAGAATATCCACAACTGTGTATCTGGAACACCCCTGATTGATTTCTCCCCCAAAGCAGGGTGAAAAAAGATAGTGCAAGAGCAGGGTAGGTAAAAAGACAAAGTTAGAATCAACCAGCTAGAAAGAAGTCAGAAAAAAGCTGCAAGAAATGGGAAGGCAGGGCCACAAAGTCTGAACCGAAGAAGGAATTGCAGCTTAGAAAGTGATAAATGTGAACCTATAAAATCAGGTGATTTTAGGGGACATCAAGGACAGGAAAACCTTAAATTTTAAGTGGTTTCAGAATGCTTTAGCATAAGGCTTTAGAGATGCAGAAGCTAAATCTACTGCTGTATGTGAAGTTTAATAGTTTCTTACCTGTTAAAACACAAAAGTTTTTAAAAGTTAAAAAATCAGAATGTTTTGTATTCTCTCAGGCTTCTTGCCCATTACAGGGTATCCTGGCAACAGCAAAAAAATCTTTCAATCTACAGTACTAGCAGATTAGCAGGACTGAATTAGCATTGAATTAGATGAAGCAGATTTCTTCCTACAACGACAAAAAAAAAATTGTATAATTTAATATTGTTAATAGGTTCTATTCAAGAGCTTGACAACTGCATAAATACTAAGGACTGTTTTGCAACAAATATAACACATGAACAGAGGAAAGAAACAACTTGCTAGGAAGAAAAGCGTCAGTTCAGCAGAACATACACTGAAAATAAAATGAAAAGCAGCATGTCTTCTGAAATACCTATTTACTTTTAAACCAGTTTTAACATTTCCCTCCATTTTTGGGAGTCAAAGGAAGAAACTTCTTTCTCTCACTGAAATGAAGCTGCAATTCACTGAAATCTAACATAAATCCAAACTAAAAAAAAACTATTAGCATTTTCCCATAAAGTAACATCTTCAGATCTGGAAGATCTCAAATACCCATTAGTGGAGCTTTCTGCAGTAAATTTTTCCTATCTTCATAACTATTCCCTTATATTAATGTCATTTATCCACAAACCTGCACAGAAACAACCTAAGAAGCATTAAGAATGCCTGTTATGTTGGCACAAGTCTATAAAGAATTCAGCTAGTTTCAATTTGAAAACAGGCCAACTTCAAAAAAAACCAACACAGACCACATTCAGGCTTCCAAAGTAACAAGCTGAATTAAGACAGCGTTCAGTCATCATTATGAAAATCTCTACTTTTGATAGTTCAATATTACTTTGCTTTACACTGGAAGAATTAACAAGCTCTAATAGGTATCCTTAACTGGCCTCAGACTGACACTTACCTGTCTGTGCTCTAGTCAACACCACACAGGCAAGAAAAAGCACCCTACAAATTTATTTTTCTTTCCAATTAGCTGTTTGTAGTAGTTGCAGGAAGAATTTCTAAAACAAAAATTCACCCTCCAGAACTTTGAGGGGCTTTTTGATTTTGCTTTTTAACACAGGTTTCAAGGAACGCAATACTTTGGTTTCTTTTGGGAACATGGGTAATACTGTTTATGGAAAATAAAGTACTAGCAACTAAGAAGGGTAGCAAAATTAATGGCATGTTTAACTCATGTCAGTGACTTCCCAGTATTTGGCATCTTCAGCTAAAAAACCCAAACTATTCACCTCAATAGCATTTCAAGTATTCTGCCAAAGAGAAGAAGGATTTCATTTTACACCTTCCATGTTAAAGATAAGGAGCTGTGTCTCCAAAGCTGGCTTTTGATCTTTGCAGCTGATTTTACAGATGGTCTGTGTCAACCTAAAGATCATAGATTCAAAGAATACCTTGGGTTGGAAAGTACCTTAAAATTATTTCTCAGGTTATTTTAGCAACCAACATACACATGAACTGAAGTTCAGTGTAATACACTGACCATAATTCTCTTATAGGTCTTTTAAATGTGTTTTTTCACCTGCAGACCTTCAGGTCTCCATGCCTGACAGACCTGCCAATACCCTGTGAGTCAAGTGATGAACTAGAGCAGAAAAAGTAAACAAATTTTCTGGACTCAGTTCACTTCACTGAAGTTTTCTAGGTTATTGTTTCTGCATTTTAAAAGTGTACCTATGTTCCAAAGCAGAGCTCCAAAACGGGAGAGAACATCACTTCTTCAGTTATGTGGAAACAAAGAAGCCTGCTTAGCTTAATGCACTTTCAGAAGAGTTTACACATTCTTAAGATCGACAGATTTCAATGGCTAGTGGAACTATCCAAATGATAACCACTACTATTACTCCCCTTACAAGGATACCTTTGTTATTTCTCTACTCTGCTTTCTGTTTGAAGACTTCAGTGTCTAAATACCCTTGGCTTCTGAATTCAATGCAGTAGGATTACATAGTAAATTAGAGACACCAGTGTGATCAAAATTAGCAAGATACTTGGAGTGTGTGTATTATAGCATACCCTGTAAAGAGTGTGCCACCAGAACCCTGCTCTGGTCAATCAGGACTTTTTCAGTCCACCTCAGAATCTACAAGAGTGTAGAGGTTGGTCTAAAGACTGACTTACACTTACTGGTACATATGGTTTATTAACTCTGACTGTTCCTCTCTGCAAGACAGATTAGATACTGCATTATGAAAAAAGGGACAAACCCCCACCCCCAAAAACCCACAGGAGTTCTTTCATAAAACAATTTTAAAAAAGAATCACTTGACTGGATGAGGTTCAAGTTTATTTATACTTTCCTACATCCAGATGGCTTACATTCAGCAATAGTTCAGCCAAGTTAATACAGCTCTGTCATGAAGTATCCAATGATGGAAGGTTAAAACCTTAGACCTGAGGTAACATGCAAAGGCAGGATGGAGGTATTGGCATGTATACAGATGGATTACATTCAAATACAGAACTATGAGGACTCATCACAACCAGGACCACACCCATGTTCATGTTTTATGTGATATACCCAGAAAATAAAGCAAGGCACAACTACCCAGGGTAGGATCCATCTTCACATGAAATGCAATAGCATGGCAAAATCTGTTTTAAGTACTGCCCAACTTTATTCACACATTTTTAGATAAGAGAAGTTAACCACTATGTGACCAGTTGACATGAAGATGACCAAACTAATTTTATTAATGCTGCATGAACTGAGCCATGTCTGTTTGTAAAACTATTCCCATGCATCTCTATTGGCCCAAAGACTGAAATGAAACAAGTGCCTCTACTAATAGAAACCAATGTAACATTTGTGCATCCTGGTAAAAAAGCACAAGAACTGCAAGCTCCTGAATAGTGCTGCTCTTACAGTAATTCTCTGCATGCATTAACTTATATAACTTCATATATCTGAAATAAAGTTGTTACATAAGCTTTACAAAACCACTAGCAGAACACCAGCACCTCTTCCCAAATGTAAGGGCCTGGACTACAATTAATAAAGGGAAGCACAGGACATGGGATGGTTTAGTTCTATCACCTCTCTAGGCCAAAAAATGCCCAAGAACTTTTATGCAACACATGTGAAAAGCAGCTGAAGCACAAAACAGTAGAATCTTTTCCCTTCTTCCACTGGCTTACTGACCCAGAAAGATCCCTCAGTGAAATTACAGGCTAGCAACACAAAACTGTTTAATGTAACATTTCAGCAGAGCGCTGTGAAATTGTAATTGAAGACTCAGCATTGCCCCCTATCACACCTCTCCAAATGTCAGGTGAGAAAAATCAAAGTAATGTGCACTCCTCCTTAGAACACTCATGTGTTACCACACAATCTGGAACATCTCTTCCCAAAAACTTTTAAGTAACCCCTTGGACACATGGTTCTCAGAGAAACTTGACCTGAAAGTGTTGTCCACAACCATCAATTTGGTAGTGGTGAGAGCTGAAGGGCCAAGACATAGATGCATCTGAACTAGTCTCATCTATGAAATAATTAAGTTTATAGAAAAATCTTCATGACAACTAGGGCAATTTTTAAACACTACTAAGCATCTCACTTAGGTCAGGGCTTAAACTTTGAATGCTTTGGCTATCAGTTCCTAAGAGCTTGCTTAGAGGATACATTTCTATGCTGAAATGTCACCATCCACACTCAGAATGAGGATAAGGACTGAAATTCCTCATGGTGTCTCAAAGGAGTGCTTCAGGATGCTAAAAGAGCTTATGCAAAGCAGCTTTGTTCTACCCCTTGCTGTGCAGTCACCCTCTGTTGGCTCTCCAACAGTGATGAAAACACTGCCAAGACATTTCCAAATGAAAAAACCTACTCCAAAAGTGGCCAATGCGGGAAGAAGAAGGGAGAAGAGTTTTTCTGCCATGTCCATGGGATGGAACAACTCAAAATGTCTATCAATCACCAGTGCAGCCAAGGAAGAGGGAACACACCACTAGGGAGAGTGCAAACAGGATCTGACTCTTCCATCTTTGCCCTATATTGTATCACCTCAAGTCTGCTCAGGATGACAGAGTAAAAGCTCTCCTGAATCCAATAAATAAGATGGGTGATGCTGAATTTGGACAATTCAGCATCAGTTCTACTGTTGTCTCAACCAGCTGATAATTTGCAAGCATAAATGAGTCCTGAATTCCTGTACTGCTACTCTGGAAATGCAAAAAAACCCAGTAACACTGACTCATCGCTTTAGCAGAAACTTAACTTTTTTGTTTGAACATTTTAGTAACAACTACTGTAACTTAAAGACACAGCCTTAAGTTGCAAGGCATGAATTTTACCAGAGGTTTCTTTTACAAGCATGTGTTTTATTTTATTCACTGTATTAGTTCAAAGACAGCATGAGTTTGGATTTTTTTTTCAAGTTCATCCTCCTATTCCCCTCGTGGATTAGACCTTGAAAGTTGGACATAAATCAGATTTTGAGGCACATGAAAAATACATGGAGGTAAAAGAAAGCTACTTCAGCAACTTCTAACCAGGACACCAGTGTACTTTCTGTATAAACAGTGCATTCACGTCTATTATTTGCTTTATTTTTTTCATGCAAAATCCCAGTCCTGTTAAAAGGAATACTTAAGGACCGTTTGCAGTCCAGAAATGGAAGTCAGCAGCTTCTAGGAGCACATCAATGTTTTATCCCCTGAAGCTCCAGTCAGCTACAGCCGCTGCCACAACTGGAGTGAACTCTCACATGAAGATAGCAACTTCAAAATTAAATCCAAAGCATTTTTTAACTTCTTGCTTAATTCTTCACTTTCATTCAAGATTTCTGGGACCTGCTGTTCAGGTAACCTGAATTTTCATTGTAAGTTACATGAACTGCACTAGTTAAAGGCTGTGGGCAAGAGAACCTCCCTGGTTTTCCTCATACTAAGCATTATACAAAGTCATTAAAGTAAGTTTTGACAGCTGCAAGTTCGCAAGTTCTTTTAATTAGGATATCAAGAAATGCTACCATATCCTGAAAAAACTGACAGAACTATTCAACCCACCCTAAATGCACACAGAAGCTAAATATTCCCTTAATGACAGTATCATAAGCATGTTTTGCTTTTCAGAATGAAAGTCAGAATCCCTAACACTCTTCAAATCCAACATCATGAACAGAAAAGCTGAAGATATTTCTTCTTTTAATCTTTAATTTAAGCAAGTTAAAACATCTTTTATTTTGACTTGCTCACATGGGCAAAGACTACTAAATTGACTTGATTTCCCAAAGAGCTTAAGCCCCATCTATACTTTTTTCTACAACAGCAGCATTTTCAAGTTTAACAATACAATCCCTAGGATTGTAGAAAAGTTCTTCCGAGTAGAACTTTTCTAGTAGAAAGTTCTTCCAATGAAGAAACTTTTCTAGTAGAAAAATTCTTCCAATGCCAAGCAAGAGAAATAAAACACAGAAGCAGCATCTAAATACAAGGGGAGTGATGCTACTTTAGCATATTCACTTCTCTAGATTTTGGTATCTGCATTCACCAAAATGCTTTAGTGCCACCTGGAGCCTCCCCCAGCCTGGTGCCAATCTTACAGCTTTATTTGATCTTTTAACCAAACAAGAACACTACTTTCTTCACAGAACATCCTCTATATATTCAGGGAAAGCAGCCTACACAAGACCTCTGCAGATATCCTGAGGATGAAGCTAAGTCCTCAGAAAAAAAAAATATTCTAACACATATGAAATGTCAATTAACTACTTGATGCTGAACAGTCAGATAAACTTATCACTCAAAGACTAAGACAGCTGAATAGTGACTCAATATCCTCCTTCTGTAATACAGAGTGCTAGAAAGACAACTGTCCAGTAACTGCTGTCACTTAAACAACAAGCTTTAAAAAAGCATGACCAGCTTGACTTTTCTGAGACTCGTATTAGAAAACTAAGAAAATAATCCTTTGAATGGGAAGATTTCACCAATTCTCACCTACATAAGTTTAATAAATTACCGTCATTTTTATTTAGGTACATGCAAAAATATGTTTCAGAAAAGAAATTAGAAACCCACCAAAGTCATGAAACTTCAGTGCAAAAAGCCTTCCCAGTGAAGCTTGAAGTGGCTATTAAGCTAATGCCATCTTTCTTTCCCATTTCCCACTCCCACAGGCAATTTCTATTTTGGAGACTCCAGAAGCTGAGTTTTGCCACACTGTCCTTTTACAAATCACACATACAGAGCAATCACACATTTTTTAGGCACAGGTGTCTCTGGTGTCTCAACTGAACAGAAGCAATGCCTTCCCCAGGGAACTCTTCTGTTTTGTTGGACAATAGTACAAAAATCAAGACTGCCTAACAGAATAAGACACCTTCTTGCAAGTGCAACACTCACCCTAGTTTAATGAAAAAAAAAAAAAACTCAATTTCCCTTAAAAAAAAGATGCAAACCTACTATTTTCTCTGTGATTTTCAAAGTAATATTTTTTAAATTCTATTTCAATGCTTCTTGAATTAAGACTCAAACACATGAGAGGAGCAGATTTGAGTGCCTTTCAGAATTCTATTGCAGTTGCAAGTGGCAACTATGGGGCAAGTCTGTCTCAAAGATTTAGCAGCAGTTGTTAATAATACTGTTTCCAAAGGTGACTAGTCTAAATTTTTACACTGAAGTGATCATCAGCTGAGCAATGCCATAAGGGCACTAGTATGTACTTGCAAACAGAGTTTAAAAAACCCATTCAAGCAATATGTCACAGTTAAGGGACACAGTGTCCTTCTGAAATGACCCTTCCTTCAACTGCTGCTTTCTCTTTCATTTTCTTTGTGCCCTTTCAAGAGAGGGCCAACACACAGTAACTCACCACAGTACTTGCAGCATCCATTCCTTCCTACAAGTTCTTTCTCTTAACCACCAATCTATCTGCCAACAGTTTTCTCCTGCTGCAAGAAGTGCCTCAACTCTCACCAAGTGTTACTTTACTAAGAATTACTGAACACACACTGTTAAAACTAATCCCAAAGCAAGACTGAAAACAGCACTGATAGGTTATAGTTACACAAAACTACAGTGATACTTCTCTGCCCTACGCCTACTCAAGGGATTTAAAGCATAAAGTTTCAAAGAAACCAAGCTATTTAAAATGCAAGCTCAGAATTTAAAATGGTATTTATTACAGCATTACATGATAAAGCCCTTAAGAAAAATACCCTGCTGAGCCAAAGACTTAGAAATCAATTTACTTAAGACCTGAATGTAAGTCTTCTATTCTTTTCAGTAACATTTAGGGTTCCACACCGACTTTTGTCAAGACAGTCTTATTACCATTCCAAAAAGTAAAGTTACTGCTACGCCAAGTGGCACAGAAATTAACTTAGTTTGAAATGCCTTGAAGTCTATAACAAGACCTCTTAGGTGGTTTCACTCAATGTTCACTACCTACAATATTTTTTTTTTAATTACACATTTGGATAACCTATAAAGCCTTCTTCTAATGAGGATGAGACCAGCACCACATCACAAGTTTTTATTGTCTCTGTAAATAATTTCATTCCTGGCTGCATGGGGCTACAACTTCAATAAGGGAGGGAAAAAACCCCAACCCCACTGCATTCTAATCTCCAGCCTTACAGTTAGGAGTGTAAGTTAAACTTCAGAATTCCCAAATCTAGAAGAGGGGAAGACTGGACCAGTGCATTTTAAAGAACAAAAATCTTGTACAAGTATCAGCATCATTGCTTTCTGTTATGCCCTAAAAGGCATCCAGTTTCCCATAGTGAAAAACATCTGCAGCTGTTTCCTATTTAAAAAAAAAAAGATATAAATAAGTAAATACATAAATCCCATGGGTTTTTCAGACTCTGAATCTTTTTTCTACAGACACTCTCATACATAAAAGATTCTGAATTATTCTTGTCTGCCTTCAATATCCTATCTCTTCAATTCCAATCTGGGAAACTAAACTCCCTAGTCAGTAACCAAGGCATTAGGGATTAATTTATAGTTATAACTTGCATTTTTGCAAATTATAAATTTACATTTTTGAAGCAGAGCATTAAAGCCAAGTGTACCTGGTACTCAGTTAAGCTATGTTAAAGTTCTTTGGTTTTTGTTCTCAAAATAAGTTATATTTAAGTACAGCAGGAGGGCATACTGGATGAGGCAGAGACAGGGGAAAAAAGTATGTGCCAATCTATGACTGACGTCATACTAAGACAACTGCACCTGGCACAACTACTAAGTAACTAAAGTAATCAAGCATTAATGGGTTGAGAAGTTCAGTCTTCAATCGCATATTACTTGTATCAGAAAAATGTATAAACTTTCATATTGTGACTCTAAAAGAGAGCATCAGCCCTTAGAGTACAAGCAAGCAGTCTGAAAAGAAACATTTAGTTTTTTATGTTGATCATTAAGACATGCAGATCTCTCATTAATGTTACCTTTACCATCTCTTTTATCAAGAGATAAAGATTTCACTAAACAGAGTTCAGTGAACAATTTTCTGCTATTTGGATTTGGATTAAATCTGTAACAAAGAGCCCACCATCAAGTACACACAGAGAAGGATCCTTTGATGGATGTTCGGTTGTCACAGCCAAAAGGAAGAACTGATACTTCATGGCCAGCTCACTGTACCTTCTACAGCTGTCCCTCACCGACAGGAAAGACTCCTACATGTCATCACCCCTCAGAGCTGCCACCAGCAGTGACAAACTCCTCCTTTGTAAGAGCCAGGAAGAACAGAAAAAGACAAATATGGCCAATGGGAGCAAAAACCCTGAGCTGCTGCAACTTCTAGGCGCACTTCCATCTAGACCAACACTGACACGGACCTTAAATTCCTGATAGGAACCCCCTTCCTAAAAAAGTGGGTCTGTTCCTGCCACCACCACAGCTTTGTTTTAGCTGTCTCTAAACTTTCCATCCTTTTCCAAGAAGTTTGGTGACAACAGCTGAAGTTGTCAAATGTAACCTACTACCTATTATTTTCTAGAAGACTTAGCTTTCAGTTACATGGACATCCAGCAAGTCTGTAAAGACAGTAGCAGAAGAAATAACCTGAATTCAAATTCTGCAGTTCAAACCAGACTTTACTCTAAACTGTAAACTTTAGAGTTTACAGCTGAACTCTTAAGATTGGTAACTGGTCCGAGCAGTAGGTACATGGTAAGCAAGAAGAGAATATGGAGAGCTCTACCTCTGCAAATCACAGAAAGAATGAGTTTTTTCACCAATACCTAACCTATGAATTTTGCCTTAATGAAACTTAAGAGTAATTGGAAAAAAAAAAAACCAACAAAACAAAACAAAACAAAAAAAAAACCAAAAAAACCCCAAAAAACACCAAAAACCACATACAAAAAAAAACCCACACAAAACCCTTTTTTCCCCCCCTATACTATACTAAGTATATTGGAAACACAAGGCTTGGTTTCCACTACACTTATAAAAAAAGCAAACAGCATTTTATTTTCACCATTTCTATAAGAATCACTAGTTGTATAAGCACTCTGCTATAAAGATGCAGAAATCCACCCTGCGGAGGCAGTGGCTTACACTCCTTTCATAATGCAAACAGAACTCAAATAATATCAACTTGTAGCAAGGCAAGCCTTCAGAGTCCTTGTTTTCTGCTCTAACAAAGGCTCAAACAATACAATGGAAAATGCAATCATACCTGCACTAGCATTGCCTACAGCCACTGCATAAAGCACTATTTGAAGCTTTTAATCTATCAATTAGGTTACTCCCACAAGAGAGAAATGTGCAACACAACTGAGGATTAGTCTTGGGCTTTGCCCTTCTAAAGGAGCATCATTTACATTTACAGAATAGTTTAGGAAATAATGGGATTCCCTTCAAACACCCACAGCAGAAGTTAAATTTGTACAACAAAATCTTATTTTATATACTGGTATCCAGTTAGAAATCCTGTCAATGGTCACTCAAGAAGGAAACTCTCCCACTGTGTAACAGGGGTGGGAAGCCTGTGATTCACTTCTGTAATTAATCAGAATGCTTTGAGTACTGAAATAGCTATTCTAGAACATACTTAACTCAGAAACTATTTTTTACTAAAAAATTTGAAGTTTTCATCCTCCATCCCAACTGTGCTTTATTACCAAACTGGAAATCAAATGGCCATCTCTTAAGCCTCATCTAGGACTGGCCTGGGCATCCTAAAAGGGCTTTAGAGATTTCTCCACGTTTAAAAGCATCTTTTGGCACAGGTGACAAGAGCTGGCCTATGGTGCTCCTGTGCTCATTTTCAAGAAGGGCCAGTGGACACAGGGAAGAGAACACCAGGCCAGTACTCTACCTCTCAAAGACACACAACTTAAACTGCATAAATGTTTGGAGCCATCTCTATCAAAATGAAATCAGATAAAATTTTAAGAACCTTTCAAGGAAACTAATCCATCCTCAAATCTCACCACTGGGCAATTTCTGTTTGTGCACACATACATTTTTTTAATCTCCTTTTTTACTCTCCTTCCCTTTGTTAATCAAATCCCCACTTTGCATTTCCCAGGCACTCTTCTCTGCCATTCTGCCTCCAGGCCTAACAACATAAATCTCCCCTCCAGTGGAGTGTTACAGCTTCACTGGTCCATAAGGTTGTATGCTAAGGTGCTTTTGCTACTCTTTTCCACAGCTGGCATGCAACATATCCCACAGATTTGACACTGAGCATTTCAAGTTTAGGAGGAAAAGATACATCCATTTAACAGAATTAAGGGATGACTGTACGAACAACAAGAAGAAAAAAAAAGTCAAAGGGTGAGGCAGGAACTTTTTCACCTATTCCAAATCACCACATACCATTTCAAACATGCTTCTTGGCATGTTATGTAAGCTATTGAATAATCAAGGGTCACAAAAAGTCTTGTACTTCATACCAACAAAATTTTTGCCAATATTATGTGAAGAGCTATTCCATAAACAGGCAAGCTTAAACCACATGTCCTCCAAATCTTTTCAAGTCAGTCTATTCCACTTCCTGAGAAGTGTCCCAAACTAGCTATAAAGCTACATATAATATCCAAGAGTAGAAAAATATTTTACTTCAGTTGCTTAGTAGCATATGGTTTCTAAAACACATGCTGGCACCCTGACATGTTACAGAAACAATTAAACATGCTATGCAGAGCTTTCAGCATGATGTTCATGTTCTCTGTGCATCTTCTCCTTGATCTTTCAGACTTGCTTCCCACCCCAAAAATACCAGGATCACTAGTTTCTCAAGTTCTTTGCTCTCTTCCTCCAATTTACCAAAATAAGAAGACACAAGCAACATATTATTTCTCATTTACTCATACTTGTTTTATTATTGTGAAAAGTTTTGCCAAAAACAATGGCTCTACATCTTGCTTTTAGGACAACCCAACCAGACACGTGGTCTTCTAGAATCAGGCTGTGAGATCCTAACCTGAGCTAACGCAGTATTCCTAAACCTGGCATATGAGACAGTGGAGTACACAGCAAGCTTAGGGACCACAGCTGAAGGTGCTACTACAAAAGACCAATCTAGAGGACACACAAGGTGCTGAAGCCATCCTACCCTACCACAGATAGAGATCCCTATGCTCATACCAGCACCTCTTCTGGCCAAGCACAAAAGCCATGCTTTCCACCATAGTTTCCAAGGCCATAAATTACCTCAGTGACCCAAGAAAAGTGAATACAAAAGTCCCCCACCTACAAAGATGCTGTGTACTATGCTGAAACACTCTCTTTGCAACCATATTGCAATAACCCATTTTTTAGCTTCCATCTTTAACTGTGGAGTTAAGTACATACTTCAAGGCTTTTTAAGCACTTGGACAAAACAGGACATTAATGGACAGAAAGGAGAGGGGACCAGACACTACTCCAACACACTTCTCCTTCTGACTGTCCCAACGTCCTGACTGGTTGGTTTTGAGCCAGCTCTTTAGCACTTCACAGTACATGCATGTCAAGCTTAAGCTGAGTAAATAAGCAAAGATGTTGAGCCATAACAACAGAGTTCACTCTCTAAACGTCTGTCAATACTAAAGCTACACAGACAAATTTCTGCTCTAATACTGCTAAATTCAGGTTCCATCTACTAATTCACTTGAATTCCACTCTTGGAACAGAGTGGAATTCTCTGAGTGGTACACAGGCTATAGCATCACCTCCCTTAAGAGCAAGACAGAAGCATTCCAAAGGAAAAAGTCACTTTTACTCACTTCAGCAACTCAGCAGAAGTGAGCAGTTTGCAGGCAGTATTGTGAAGAGACACATGAACTACTCAGTATCTTTAATTCCATGAGGGAATAGCAGCTACTTGAATTGTATTTTTTAAAAATCCAAAGCTGTGACGCTTACAGCACTTTACATATAAATCTAACTGGCTTGTAAAGAAGCTGTAATGCACTACCCTATTTAAAGTTATTCCTGTTAAACAGGTTGCTTTTCTGGAATTTCTAAACTACACCTTTCACTCCACTCAATGTTTTCCTTGGTCACTGTAAACAGACCTCATCAACAGTTCTTCTGGCCAAAACAGTATTTCCAAGTAGTTTTAGAAAATTAATTCCTTTAGTAACTCCAGACAGTACAGGATTCAATGCCTATACATTCTGCATTTCAAACAGAAAGCAAATAAGAAGAATCCCTAATGTTCAAATAATATCATAGATGGACAAAACAAGTAATTTAAGTGAACCTAAACATGTACGTCAGAATACAAACTGTCAAGAAAAACATGTAAACTGGATATCACTTTTGCATGGTGTCTCATTAACAACTTACATACTGAAAGGTAATTATGCAGTGTTATTTTCTACTTGTATAAACTCTTGCAAGCTTCAGTTAGTCCATGTCTTGCTACGGAAAACATAAATAACACAGAACTAAGTAATCAGAGTCTTATTTGAATGTCTGTTGCACTGGAAATAGACCATTCAAATTCAAATAACTTTAGCAATCTTTCTGGAACACTGAGAGACTTCCCATCTTTCAGCATCCCAGAAAAAAAAAAAACCATACAGGTATTTGTGCAATCCAAAAACGCACTGCACTGTTAAGAGTACACTTAGACTCATTCCACTGAAGGACATTCAAAACCTAAGTAACAGCACCACCACTAAGTAACACAATCTTTCAATTTTAAGTTGTCAACATCTCAAAAGATTCCTTTCAAAAGCTATCCACCTACTCCTAAGTTCTCTCCACTCAGAACACTTTTTTAAAATAGCAACACACCCATTCAAAGTATCCCTGTTCTGACTTAAACAACAATTTATGCTGACAGAAATGATCTTTAGCCTCAATTGCACTTATGTCATACAAGACAGTCTCGTATGACACTAAGTAGACTAAAACACTTAATTCCCTCTTACACTTTGTAGAGTTCTTAGCAACCAACAAATAACAAAACCAGAAAAACTGGCAGGTTCTAAGCGACATTTTGCCAAACGCATTTAACAGCAGTTAAATCTCACCCAAACACTGCTACGCTCCCAAACCATTACAGTTCCGAGAAGCCGCCTTGCTGAGCAGCCCCAGCGAGAGCCCCGCGCGGCAGCCCGGGGCACAAGTGGGGCAGGCAGGGAGGGCTCCGCCGCACCCACCGGCCTCCCCGCCGCGCCCCAGCCCCCGCGCCCCGCCCGCCGCGGGCCCCGCGCTGCGGCTGCGGGAGGCCGCGCACCGCCGGCCCCGGCGGCCCCGGCCCGGAGCCGCCCGAGCTGCGCCCGGAGCCCCCGCACGGCCGTGAGCGGCCGCCAGGCCCGCGCCGCCGCGGAGGAGCCGCCGCCGGAGCGCTGCTCTCGTGGAAGCGGCGGGGCGGAGATCACGGCGCCGTCCCGGCCGTACCTCGGCAACGCGTCCCCCGCCACAGGCCCCGGGTGCCTCCGCTCAGGCGGGAAAACCTCCGCTCGCCACCATCACCGACGCTTCAAGATGGCGGACATGGCAGCTCCGGCGAGCCCTCCTCTGCCTCCGCCCACCTGCCAATCACCTCGTCCCGGCACCGCCCTTCTCCCCGGATCGTCCCTTCCTATTGGGCGCTGTGCGGAACTCGGCCTCTCATTGGCGACTGGCCAATGTCAGTCGCCCGGCTGCGCGACTGCGACAGGGTGGGACGCGGATGGCGGCGGGCTATCGGCTTCCGGTTGGCCAATCAGTGCATGGGGCGGGTGCGCCTCGATTCCCACCTTCCCAGCCTAGCAACAAGGCAACGTCACGCTGACAGGCGTCTCCTTCGACCAATAGAGAAAGCAGATTCCTTTTAAAAATAAACCCCTTCTGTCCAATCCGGAGCCGAGGTGCTCGGAGGCCGCAGTGAGGGGGGGCGGGAGCCAGCGGTGGCGTCCGTCCCGCAGCTTCACCAGCCGCGCCTCGCCATTGGCCAGCGCGCGGGGCCACGCCCCCGGGGCGCGCGCGGGCGCCAAACTGCCTGACAACAGGGCGGCGGCGCGCGCAGGGCTGCGGGGGGGCCCGGGGCTTCCCTCGGTGTCGGAACGCCCGCCCGCTGCACCAGCGGGACTCGCCTGTGCCTGCAGGTGCCCGTGCCCGTCAGGCCTCCAACGCCGCCTAAGATGCGGCAGAGTGTGTTTTATAAAACCATAGGATCGTTAAGGTTAGAAGTGACCTACTTTAAGGCGATCAAGTCCAGGCGTCAACCAGCAACACCTTCTTGCTTATCACTAAACCATGTCCCCAGATTCCACCTGCCTTTTGAATACTTTCAGCGATGTTGATTGCACCGCTTCTTGGGAAGCCTGTTCTTAATTCATGACAATTTCTAAAGTGAAGACATTTTTCCTATTATCCAATCTAAAACTCCTCTGGTGCAACTTCAGGCCATTCCCTCCTATCCTGCTTGCTGGCTGGGAGAAGAGGCCAACCCCCACCTGGCTCCAGCCTCCTCTCAGGCAGTTGTAGAGAGTGATAAGGTCACCCCTGAGCCTCCTTTTCCCAGGCTGAATACCCCCCAGCTCCCTCAGCTGCTCACAGGACTTGTGCTCCAGACCCTTCTCCACTCCCCTTCTCTGGATCCATTCCAGCACCTCAGTGTCTTTCCTGCATTGAGGGGTCCAGAACTGGACACAGCACTCAAGGTGTGGCCTCACCAGTGCCCAGTACAGGGGGACAATTACTGCCCTGGTCCTATGGCCACACAATTCCTCATACAGCCCAAAGCGCTCCGGAATGAACGTGTGTGAGATCCAGGGCGGGTGCTGTGCCTCAGCCTTGGCAAACCTCCCTGTCTGCCACCTGTGGCTGCTGCTCTGCAGGCCTGCTCGGCTGAGCGCGGCGGGCAAGGGCCCCTGCTGGAAAGCTCAGGTGGCACACACGTGAATAGGCAGGCACCTTGTGCCCCACAAGTGGCACAGGACACCAGGACACCCACGGTGCATGTTGAGCACCCTGTGTCTTAAAGGCATGAACAAAGTCTGGCTGGCCAGGATGCTTTTGGCCTTCCCTCACAAAGCCTCCCGAATCACATCTGCCCAAAAAGGTGGTGACCCCTCTGGCTCGAGCCCCTGGGTCCCTCAGGGCAGCCTCCCTGGTTTCAGAATGTCACTGTCAGGATGACATTCCTGTCCCTGTTGGACACCACCCAGCTGTGGCCAGCAGCACATTGCCTGTGGGCAGCAGGTCACCATCAGGTACCTGCCTTGCCTGGTGTCCACAGGTTTTGTCTGGTTTTGGTGGGCTTTTACTTGGTTTCGATGGGGTTTTGTCAAGTTTCAATGTGGTTTTGACTGGTTTCTTGTTAAGAGGGCATGGGCTACTTAAGGCAAGGACTCACTAATTTATTTAGTTACACTGGAGAAAGAAAACAGAACTCAAATGATAGTTTAGCATTAGGGTAGTTCTTAAAGGCCTCTCATGTAGAGGACATGAAAACTGAAGGGTAGCACTGTGTTGATTTCATGTACCAAAGGGAGAGGAAAACAAGATATTTCTTTAAATCAGCAGTCTAGGACAAAGCAACTCCACTGTGAATAATGTATCTTCACATCTCTCACATGCTCATCTGACAAAGTTAAGCTCAGTACAGCTGTACTTCCATCATACTGGAAAACAATCAGCAGGTCTGCTCCCATTAAGACAAAGCTAGTGATGTTACAAAAAGACAAATATTGAGGGGGCTGCTGCAGAAAGCAGCACCTTTTTCAGTGAGCCAAGCTAGAAACGGGCTCAAACAAGAATAAGGTGCTAATGGGAGCGTGTCTCTACATAAAACATCTTGGGGTTTGGACAAAGGGACAGTATAATAGCAGTGTAAACGATTTACAGCATTTGCTTACCTTTCTGCCTGTGTCCTTGTCAGATGAGGGGGACTCCACATCTTCTCCTTCACAGTTCTGTTCAAGAATTTCAGAACAGGATATAGGCTGCTTGGGGTTTCTCTAAATACAGAAAGATAGGTTAAGACACTTGCTTCTAAGGAAAAGGTAGCTACCGGATTTACAATAGCTGCAAACAGGCTAGTGTGGCCTGGCCTTTGTGCTTTGTCCAGGAAACTCTTGCCAGCTGCTCAGGTGCTTCGTTTCATAATGCTTATTGCACAAAAAGCTGGCCACAATGTCAGCTTTCTTTGTGTTTCTGTGTCTTTCCTACCAGTTGACCAAGCTTTGGCTCCTGTCCTCTCTGCAGGCATTACTGCTTCTCCCAAAGACTGAGTTGCAGCGTGCATTTATCCTACTAAGGGCTGTGCTTGTGCTTGCCCCCCTTCAGTATATCAGTATATTACTGCTCAGTAAAACATCCCTGTTTTACACAAGCCCTGTGAATAGAAGCCCTCCCCAAGCTGTGAGCCTGGTGGGTTGTTTCTGTTAATAGGATATTGTTGGCTGCCAGCATAGACACATGATCGTCTCATTCTGCCTGAATAAGTCAGTGGAGCTGCAGCAGTTATGGATACATGTGATCTTAATGTGTCACAGACACATGGTAAAAACTCAGCAGCATGAAATGTATTTGCTGATATCTACTGCACAGTGTTACACAGTTAGGTCTCTGAGTGTACAGCCTGGTTTTTGCTTTCTTGTTCATGCAAGCACATTTATTTAGTAAAGTGTACAAAAAAAAAGGATTATCCTCAAAACAATCATCATGAAATAGGACACTCTTTCTTTATTCATCATTTCAGCTGATGGTCAGTCCAGAAAGCTCTCTAGACTGTATTTGTTCCACATGTATTTTGGCTGTCTTCTTTTTGTTTTCTTTCCTTTCACTGTGTCTGGTTTTTTTTGTGGAGTGGTTTTGTTTATGTCATGCCACTTGGATGTTCCAGCAGAGAGTACCACCACTACCTACAACAAATGGAGATTTCACAATTTAAAGTGTGTAGAGGCAGTTCTACTTGTGCTGTCAATGACAGTGTGTAGGAAAGACGCAGGAAATTGTGAGTAGAGACTTAACAGGAAAAAATGGGTCTAAACGATGGATGGCTGAGTGTACCATGTTAAATAGCATCCCCAGGAAAAGCAGGTGAGTTGTTAAAAGGACAATAAGATTATTAAAAAATATATATACACATATATATATAACAAGCATCAAATTGGTATCTGGAGAGGGATTAATAGCTTGGTGTAGAACAGCTACAACAGTAAAATAGTTAGGTACCTAGTACAGTTCCTGTAAATATTAAGCGTGTTCTCATAGATAACTAAGTGTTAAACTGTGCTGCTGTGGACACATCCTATATTGTGAGCAAATGTGCCCTGGCAAATAGGGATGCATCTCAACTCAGAAGAAGCAGGATAATATTTGCACTGGCACATATCTGATTTTCAAGGGTCCTATAACCACCATCACAATTCCAGAAAAGTTTGGGACTTCATAGGCCCTGTATTTATCTTAGAGATTTCCTATCAATATATTTCTAAATCTTGATTTTGTGTAATTATTTTTTGAAACTACAACTGTCCAGGTGGAACTGCCATTACCCATATAAGTTGCTAATGCTAGGGCACTAGTACCTCAAGGTAGAAACACTTAATGTCTACAAAGAGAATCTCAAAACACTACTGAACAGCTGGGGAAGTGGGGAGTTATGAGGCTTGCCCAACATCACACAGTAAGCTGAACCAGAGGCAAAAGAGTGAAAGCCCAGTCCTTTATCCCTGGGAGTTATGTGCAAATCTGATGATCTCCACACCATTCCTGTGCCTGTGATTACAGGCAAATCACAGACAAAAACCTAGCCTGCTTCAGGTGACTCTAGTATTTTATTGCTGACAGGGGAACTCTAACTTTTAGGCAATGGACCTGAAGCTTGATGGTGTTTTACTAAATCACTAGGCTAGGGTTTCAAGTGTCAGTATCTTAACTTGGTGATGGCTGCTGCCCATGGCACTTTGAGAGACAGCACTTCTGATTAATTCCTCTACTCCCTCGAGGAAGCCACTTCCTCAGCATAAAGTGATAGGCAAATAAAAAAATTACAAATAATCAGCCTGCTCAGTCACTGTCACCCCATCAAAGGATGCTGAATGTGTGTTCCTCAGTGTGCACCTTTAAACCCTCAGCCATAGCTGTGCTCCCTCCAGGAGCTGGTGGGCTCTGGTGGGCTCCCTGCAGGTGCCAGGGAAAGCATTTCTTAGGGCTTGCTGTCATTCAGCAGCTCTGCCACACCTTGGAGAGCAAACTTGTCTTCCCAGGAGTGGCATAGCCTGCCAAGCCAGCTTGTCCTGTGGCTCTGCAATTGCTGGATGTGACAGCAGAGGAGAGCAGGCAGGACTGAAAACTTTCAGCAGCATTTCACCATTGGCTTCTGCTGCTCTTACCATAATGTCAGACCATGAGCACGTGAGGTGTTTTTCTGCTTCAGCTCTGCCAAGACAACCATAGTCCTGTCCCTACCAACATGTTGTCTTCCCTTTGTCTCTCCAGGGCAGCTGAGGGACCCTATGAGGGCTTTTTTGTTTCCAGTTTACCCAGCTGGCAGACTTGAGTTTCCCACAAGCACAGGGAAGCACCAGTGCCTGCAAGGCAGTGGGAACACCTGCACACAGGTCTGGAGCTGAACCTCCCCAGTGGCGATATCTGGCTGTTCAGTCAGCTCAGGCATAAAATGAAGTCATAACTTAACCTCTTTTAATCTGGTTGAGGTTCACTCTTCTGACCACTGATAAGTTACATGTAGGAAACAGACACAGAAAAAGAGGGACAATTGGGTGCCTTGCACAAGAGTCCCCATCTCTGTTAACACTGAAAGAATATTTGTAGAGTAAGGTCAGCCAAACCAGAAACTCCTCTGGTTTAAACATAGCCCTTACAAAATCCATTGTTCATCCTCTAGTTCAGGAGAGAATAAAGCCTATTAAAGAATTTTAATGATTTAATGTTTAGCTCAACATCTTATTAAAATTGCGAAAACTAAGTAGCTTTAAGAAGAGAGAAGGAGCATTTCTGAACAATAACTTCATAGTTATGCTCCTGAGGGTGAACATGAATGTTTGGCTGCACCAGACTCACAAGTTGATCCATTTAGTTGAAACAAAATGTTCAAGTTCAGTTTTCTAATCTCATTTCAAGCATTGATCCTATTAGTGTTTCTAAAGCAAAGCTGCTGGGCTGTAGGGCTGGACCTACACACTATGCCTGTGGCCCTGCTGGAAAGAACATAGGCATGGAGGGAGGTTTTGGCACCAACCCATTTTGTTTTCACTTGAGAGCTTTGGCCATCCCCCTTCCATCTCCATGAGACACCATATGTCAGTGTTGGTCATCCTTTTCTCCCAGCCTGCCCAGCACTAACAATCAATGGCATATCACCTGGGAGCAAAAAGCAGACAGAACCTGTTAACTTTGCTGACCTGCCAGCAAAGTGCACAGTGTGAGCCCAGCATGCAGGAATGGGAGCCTGCTGGGTGGCTGCACAGGAAAGCTGTCCTGAATAACCAACCATCCCTCTTGGCATGGAGCCTCTCTTTTACTAGGAGGATGCTGAAGGCTGGCAAGGTGTGCCAGCAGTATGGGCAAAGCACCGATTTCTTCCCATCCATTTTCTAAAAGAGCAGAGGAAACAGTGATTGGTGAGGGCATGGTCAAAAGGCAATTTGACATAATATGTTGGAAACTCCATAAACCTTATTACATGGGAAAATGGGTGAAGAAATGGAAGCCTAATCATCCTAAACATTAGGTCCTGGTGCTACCACTGTCCCCACATATATGCAGGATGCTTTCCCTTGAGCCTTTTGGTTATTTTGTCCAGATAAAAGGGTTGGAGGTTATCTCCCATCGAAATGTAACACTTAGGAATCATGGGGAACAGGGGAAGACCTGGGTACCTCAGTTATTAACATCAGAACCAAATTATGGCCTAGTAATAAAACAGAGTGTGTACTGTAAGCAGAAGAAATAATGTATAGTTTCCAACAAGCATCTGAGGCTGAAACCCAAGTCTAGGCATAAAGGTGAGCAGAATTTAATTAATATTCATTAAACAACATACACATGCAGCACCCAGTGCAGGTGCAGAGAAATTGTCTTGGATGACTTGGTGTACAGCACTGCTCATCCTTCTCTGCTCCTAACTGACCTGACAGGAGCCTGGCAGCACCTTCCCACCCCAGGAGAGTTTGTAATCTGGTGATTATGGGTACATTTGGGAGGTGCAGGTTGAAATTGCCATGGCAAAGGGAGCTATATCACAGTCTCATTAACACTGTTGTATAAAAAGAGCACCCATCTCCATTTCTTTTCCCTCTGGCTGTGCTTCAAAAGAAAACATACCTAAGGACTCTTGAACTGTAAAGAGTCCAGTATCCTGGAAGTAGGGCTAGGATTTGGGATGCTGACCATCCTGTCCAAACTGAACTCCTGGGCACTCAGGCCAAATGATACAGAGCTTCTGCACCATGATTCAGATGTCACCTGTCTGACCGTCTCAGGGTGCTCCCAGAGATTTTTTGATACCTTAAAGCTTACAGTGCAGCTGAGCAGGAGGATTGCGGGACTGCAATTTTAGACTGCAGTGTCTTAATCCCTTTTCAAGCACTTAAATGCTTTTGATAGAGATACTAATATGACAGAGGAGAAAAGAGAGAAGGAAAAAAAAGCTGCTAGACAAGTACTTGAAATACAGATCCCAGGAGAAAGAGTGTTCCTTTTTCTCTTGCTTCATTAGATGTGCACTAGGTACTGGTTTTATTATGTAGTTACCTATTAAAAAAATGTCACACTGTTCAGCAACAGCACTAATTACCAGCATAACCACATGACCACTCTGGTCTAATGATAGTCCTAAGCCCATGTTATCTTTTAATAGCTAAGCTGATTAAACTAGCACAGAGGAAAAACAAGTCAGAGAAATTACCTTCATGGTACTTCTCCTAGGGAAATTAAGGTGCTTTTCAAACGTGCAAAGTGCATATATTGTGTCATTTCCCAACCAGCCATGATACAGCTGCCTAGTAACTGCTGAGTTTCTGTGAAATAGTAGCAGGGGGACCAAAGGAGATGATAGAAACAGGCTGGATTGATTACCCAGGCAAACTTGTGAGCAGAGTCATCTAATCAGGTGCATGTCATAAGCAGCAGTTGCAGGCTATTTTTGCTTTAAGCTTTTCCTTTCTCTTTTCTTTCTTCCCCTTCAACTTCACCATGAAAAAGGGTGTATCATTCCCCCAAACTGGTCAAGATGAAAACTTGTACATAGTTTAAGTACTGCAACCTTGAAATACAGAGCCAAACTAGTTTTAACCCATTGTTCCATTGGGTAGGAAGCAACAAAGGAAGATGTTTCCCTGTCTCAGTGCTGAGAAGGACCACTATGATCAGCTGACCCATCCTTTGAGAACTACAATGACTAAATGAGCAAAAAAAAAACCGAGGTGGAAAAATAACCTTCACAGTACTTCAAGGAAAATTAAGATGCTTTCTTTATCTCAGCCCCATTCTCTTTATATCTGTCCTGACCTGCTGCCCTCTTGGTGTGGAATATGTATGCAAAGATGAAGAGTGCATGTCAAAGGGATTAGGCTCCTAAAAAGTTGGAGTAAGTGCAATTACCTCTGCAGGTAGTTCCCATCTCTAAGATAGGAAATGCCTTTCAGAGACCTCATAACCCACTTGACAATCCTTTTTAAACCTTTTTAAATTAGGAACGTGGCACAGGCACACTACAGATGCCATATCCAGGCTAAACAGAGCTTGAACTAACCTTAGGAAGGGTCAAGACAGATGCCAGAATGCAAAGGTAGTTCTTCAGCCCCTGTTTGAGAAGAAATATCTTCAAACTCAATTGATCTCACCAAGGACTTGGCTAGCAAATGTGTAACACTCCCTGAGTCCCCCTCCAAGTCTGGATTTTAGATAGCTGATTTAATCCATTGTGTTTGAGGATTCCATCTGACAGCTTCTTTCCAAAAAGTTATTTCACTGTTGGTGTGAAAGAAATAGGACATCAGTGAATAAGAGTTTTTAAACTATGCTTAGACCATCCCACACCAGAGAGCTCTGAAGAGAGCCTGGTAACTGTGATACCCCAAACAGATAAGCCCCCACCCATATGTTTTCTGCAGCATTTAAAGTATTTCAGAAGTTTCCCATTAAGGCATTTAAAAATCTATAAAAGTTCAGAAATATTCTGTTTTCTGAACAAATTATATAAAATAATAAGAGTCCATTGGTTTTTAACTACCTGAAAGATCTTTTGTGTTTCAGTGACTCCAATAGCTTTTATCCTTGGTGTCAGGAGTGATCATTATGTGCTAGGGCTGATTTTATGTCCATCAGATTATTTTTTTTTTTTATAAATTAGAGAATATAAATACTTAATGACTCTACCCTGACCTGACTGGAGAAACCCACCTAATTTCTTGTATCTCATCTCCTTCTCATCCCATCTGTCCTGACCTTCTTGCCCTCACAGCATGGGATTAGGTTCCTGAAAAGTGTAGGTGATTGCAATTAACTGTTCCTGCAATTTCAACATCTGAGGAAGGGAGGGCCTTGCAGAGACCACCTGACCTGCTTCAGTCACGCCGTGGAAACTTTTCATGCTAAGAGAGACACAGGCACACTGAGGACCACAAGCTCAGAAGTGTTTGCAAGTGTCTGTCTTACAAGGACTCACAAAGGCATCAATCGGAGCTAGTACTTAGCCTTGAGAGTCTAGGCCTAATAATAATGTGCATAAGGCTGCTAAGAAAAACCTGGAACATCTGGCCAAGCCTTGCACATGGATAGTAAGATAAATCCTGCTTTTATTTGGTTTTTCATTCATTTTTTTTCATTAGTCCCTCCTCTTGTGTGATTGTACATACGTTTATGTGTGTAAAAATATATTTTTAAAATTAGTCTCAATTAATAGCTCTGTATGGTGTGTTAGAAGAGCTGTGTGTGTGTACTTGGAGGATTTCTGTCAGGCTTCTAAGGCTCATTCCTTGCTGTATTACTCGGCTTTGTTTGTGCATTGATGTAGTGTCGATTTTCAATCACCCCCCCGAGGCAGAAATAGGTGACCTACTTTTCAGCCCTGGACATCTGCTAATGTAGCCATCCCTCCCTCTGTCCTTTAACCCCTTCTTCCCTCCCTCACTCTCTGCAGAGCATATGGTCCCTTTCAGGACCTGTGGCTGTCCTGCAGACTCCTTTAGGACCGTGGGGACCTCTCTGCAGCAACAGGCAGACAATCGAGGAGGCAGTGCTGGGGCAGAACTGCATACACAACATCAAAGAAGGCTGCGGTTCTGCCTCTGTGCTACAGAAAGTCAACTCAACAGCATCCCAAAAGCATCCAGGCCCAGGAACCAGCTGAAAAGTCTCAGGACACCGCACCTCCTTCTCACAGCCATCCAACCACTTCAGGGCTGACCAAAAGTTAAAGCATGTTATGGTGTCTCCACTGGGAATTTTCCCTTTCACAGAGGCAGTGGTTCCTCCCAGGGCCCTCCTCTGTTATCACTGCTCTTATGAAGCAGATATTGGGTGTTGCCCTGTAATCTGCTTCAACAGCAGTTTTGCTCTCCTGGCTAGACCCTTCCTTCCTTGCCCTGTGTTAGGAAGTTTCAGCTGGAGGCAGCAGGGGTGTTTGCTTGCACTGTGGCTTTTTTAGGCAGGGCCAATTGTGTGCTTTGGCTTTGGATGGAAGGCAGTAATCTGCAAGGTTGTCCAGGCTCTGGCCTTGCTGGCCCACAGCATTTGCAGAATTGCAGATCAACAGTGACAAAGGAGGTGGAAAAGGCTGTGCTACTTAATGCCTCCCTTGCCTCAGTCTTTAATAACAAGATCAGTTGTTCTCCAGGTACCCGGCTCCCTAAGCTGGAAGGCAGAGATGGGGAGCAGAATGAAGCCCTCATAATTCAGGAGAACAGGTCAGTGACCTGCTACTCATCTAGACATACACAAGGCTATGGGCCCTGATAGGATCCACCCAAGGGCACTGAGGGAGCTGCTGGAAGAGTTTGCCAAGCCACTTCCAACCATTTGTCAGCTGCTCCTGGTGAACCGGGGGCTCCCAGCTGACTGCAGTCAACAACTGGAATGCCCACCTAGAGAAAGGTCAGAAGGAGGATCTGGGGAACTACATGAGCCAGCAGTGCCCAGGTGGCCAAGAAGGCCAATGGCATCCTTGGCCATCAGAAACAGTGTGGTTAGCAGGACTAGGGAAAGGATCTGTACTCGACACTGGTGAGGTCACACTTTGAATCCTGAGTTCAGTTTCAGGCCCCTCACTGCAAGAAAGACATTGAGGCACTGGAGTAAGTCCAGAGAAGGGTGACAAAGCTGGAGAAGGGTCTGGAACACAAGTCTTCTGAGGAGCAGCTGAGGGGGATGGGGATGATCAGCCTGGAGAAAGGAGGCTCAGGAGGATCTTATCAGTCTAGAGAGGTTGTCACAAGGTGGGAGTTGATGTCTTCTCAAGTATCAAGTGACAGAACAAAAGGAAACTGCTTCAAGTTGCAACAGGGAAGGTTTAGACTGAATGTTGGGAAAAATATCTTCACTGAAAGAGTTGTCAGGCATTGGAACAAGCTGCCCAGGCAAGGGCTGGAATCACCATCCCTGGAAGAGGTCAAGAAGGCATGTGGATGCAGCAATTTGGGATAAGGTTTAGTGGTGAACACAGTAGTTCTATGCTAATGGTTAAAGTCTATTACTTGTAGATCATTTTCAACCTTAATGATTCTATGATTCTAAGAGTGCAGGGTTGCCAGGTGGTTTTTGTATGGTGGCCAAGATCAGACTCTAACCTGTGGCACCCAGGACTTTTGACTGGTTTTGCAATGCAAATACATTTCCAGTTTGGCAGTTTATGCATTGGCTTTATTGACTATACATGTCTCCCTTCTGACAAACAGCAGGTGGCATGTTTTGATCAAGAATATAATTGCTCTGTCAGACTCTGGCAGGGCAGGGGAAGATGCACAGTGATTGGGGAAAAAATAATGCAGTGGAGATGCCCTTTCACTAATTTTTCATCTTAACTTCAAGCTGTCACAAAACAGATCCATTCTCCTGGGGCAGTCCCACTTCTTCTTGCTAGTGGTGGTCCTAGAGGAGGGGAAGTGAGTGCTTCCCCTTGCAGCAGACCAGATGAAGGTGCTCGGGCACCTCAGCCTGTGGCAGGGACTGATAATATAATATGCCCATGCTGACACACTGCTGCAGCATTTTAGACATTTGGTGAAGTTCAGTGGTGCAAGCCCACACAATGTACAGAAGGAATTCACAGCAGGGGCCAGGAGTAGACACTGAGTTCTAATACTCACGTGTTCTCATTTAGGTCATCAGCTGCTGCAATCCCATATGCCTCATGTACAGGGTGTGAGTCCACAGACATTTCAAACTTCTGATCTCCCATGCAAGGAGGAGGAAGTCTTCAGGTATTTCATCAACTACAGAGAGAAAGGCCACCCAAAGTCAATCTCTGCCCTCTGGACAGGAAAAGCAAAGCAGTTCTAGAAGTTGAATTAAACTCTGGACTTCTGCCACTGATCAATAGCACAGTTTGGAGCAGACTTTTCTTGGACACCTTATTTGCAAGCACCTAGCCCTGAGTCTGGCTCTTTCCAGCTCTGCCAGCCCCTGCAGCAGCCTTGGGACCCTAGGGAATCATTCTTGTGTCCTGAGGTTTGATCTGCCCCATGAACAAAGGCTTCACAAAGGACAGGAGGCTCAGCACAGCCATTTAAGGCTGTGGCATGGAGCAAAGTTCAAAGAAGGGACAGTACAGAAGTGATGAACAGGGGAATAAATGTACATTTTCTACATGAGAATCTGGCTTGGCATATATACAGGGCTTGATTTCAATTCAACAGAGTCAAGGATAGTTAATTCCTCAGGTTTCCCAAGCACTCATATCTAAGCATATGTAGAAATTATAAATATCTCTCTAGATAGAGATATAATACACATAGCAATTTTATATCCAAAGAGGGACAGTACAGAAGTGAGGGACAGGGAAGAAAATGTGTGTATATATGTGTATAGACAAATAACTATTTTCAACAACACCAAAAGGATCAGTTGTCAGAACTTTTTAACACCAAGCAGAGATGCATCATTGCTGGGTGTCTTTCCTTTCAGAAGTAAACAGCAAAAGACTGGCTCTTCCAGCCCAAAGGACCGGGATGTCTGTGCACAGGTTGGGCACTGGCATATTTTTTATTAGAGACAAGTTATTTCTTGTTCTCTCCCAAACTTGCCCTCAACCAGGACAAAGACAAACAAAACAATCTACATGAGAGAAATTATTTCCACCTACTGTCAAACAACACTCAGTCAGCAAACAGAAGTAGCTCCAAGTGTCTGCACTTACCCCATGGCAGACAAGATGAAAAAATGACAGATATGCTGATGATTCCCTTTACTGCTCTGCTTTTTCCTGGTTTTGCTAAATCTTCGCTATGCCCTTGAAAAATGCAGCTGTTTCTGCAAACAAGTGCTATAAGGACGTTATTTTCTTTTTTTTCTCCCCCAAAAGGGAAGCTCTGGAGCCGCGTTAACTTTGGGAAATTAAGTTTGGTGAGCAACTGTTCAGAGCAGATGACTGTGCCACCTTGTGTCTTTGCTCAGTACTAAGCTCTGAAGTATTAGTGTATATTTTAACACGGATGTCTCCCCATAAATGTCAGATGTGGCCAGGAGGATAAGGGCAGTGATTGTCCCCCTGTATTGGGCACTGGGGAGGCTGCATATAATTTGACAGGTTTCAAAAACCAGAAGTGGTTGATATAAAAATGTGAGGGTGGAACATCCCACTCCAATTAAAATAAATAAATAAATTTGAAAACACTAATCCACCTTCAACATATACTGTAATTTAAAGTGCTTTAAACAACCTCAAATAACACAGAACATATGAAGGAAGTGAAAATTCCTTAAAAAATGACTGTCACTTACTTTTCTCTAGTCAGAAAAAAAAACAAACCAAAACTCTTAGCAAAATTCAACCTTAAATGCACTCATGGCAATAAAATCCAATCCTCTGTTGTAAGGCTGAGAAGATTTTGTCCCTACACCTGCTACTGTCTTTACAAAGCCTAACCTTTGAGAAGTTCTTCTCGAACAAGACTGAAGATGGGATTCTAAATGTTTCCTTGTTGGCTGCATCTCTAGAAATCCAGCAGGATCTGGAAATAAACTAGACTCTTCAAGTGCTCAGTTCACAAAACCTACCCTCAGTTCTAGATGGAAACAAGATACCAACTTATAAAATGAGACAAAACAAAGTGCCTCTCATGGGGCCCAGTTTAGGACAGGATGCACATATTCCTCAATCTCATTCATCACCAATTCCTGATTTTTCAGCTCTGGTCCTCCAAGCAAGTTTACAAGTAAAGACAAGTGTGTTCTCATTCAGCTTTCAATTGAAGTGTGCTGCTTCATCCTGTACATATACAGCAGTCAGCTTTCTACGTTTTAGAGTCTTAAACTTGGAACTTCCCTGAACCCTGTTTAACTCTTCCTGAGTTTGTTCACACACAGCATTCATCCCCCAGGTAACATCGTTCCCCAGGAACCCTGTGTAACAAACAGGTCCTCTCACCACTTGCTTACCTTGCCTCTAACTTTAGACTTCAGTGTTTCATGGACAGAGCAGGCCAAAACTGCAGAGGAAAGGGGTAAGAATGAGGACTAAAATCCATTAAATACTCACATACATGCCTACCTACTTATTAACCTTCCTGTAAGGGCTAAGCTTAACATTCACGTTGAGAAATGTAAAACACCTGGGCTCTAGTTTATTGGCTCCTGTAGCATATCAGGCACTAACAAGAAGGAATGGGAACTGAATGGGAAGGGAACCTTTTTCCCTTTTGTCTGTTTTTCCCTGACTTCTGAGAAGAAAGGTTTCTTTTCCAGTTAGGGAAAAGTGTGGCAAGCAGAGGGAAGCCTTCCACCATCATAGGCGAGCATTGTACATGTAAATCGCCCCCTCTTTGTTCGCTTTTTTACACTTTTATTACACTATTGTTGCTGTCTTGGTGGGGGCACTGACTTGGAGAGTACCATTCCTAAATCAGGACAGCACTCAGCTCATGAGCTCCCCCCAACCTGAGCATTTCTGTCTAGTCTGGATCCAGGGAATCCAGCTACTGAACACTTGCCACTCTGTTGTTCCCAGCACCTGGCTTTTGGTACAACCACCTACAACAGGAAAGAGAAGCTAAGGATATCGACCCTTCCAAATGCTGCAGGCTATAGAATGTATAGCATTGGAATTGACAAACCTTAGAAGCCTGATGCCCAAATTCTGTTCTCATTTTTAGTGACTGCCTGTGTACAATGACAACAGTAAAATGAGTGTAAGCACTAAATCTGTATCCTTACAACCTAGAAGGAATTCAGATAGCTATGAGAGAAATTGCCTAAGAATTAAGTCCTAATTAAACCTGTAACAATAGCCTGGTAATCCAAATTAAAATACAATGGAAAGCATTGTCCCTGTTCTCACGAATCTTTCTTATACCCCTCTAGGCCATGCAAAGTTCAGTAACAAACATTGCTCCCCAAGTAATAGATTGTCAAAATTGTTGCTAGCCCTTAAATCAGATTTATTGCCAAAGTAGCTTTGCCTTTGGGAAACTGTAACAGAAGGCATTAACCCCAATTAGGGCAAGCCCAGATCCTGTCTTTGCAGACTGTCTAGAATATATGTAAACTGTTGACATTTTTCTATTCCAAAAGCCACTCCAGCTTCAAGCCTATTTACTATTCATGTTAATTGCAGACAAGAGACTAGTCTCTAATTGCACGAGGAAATTCAAGACCTTATCCTGCCCTTGCTATGCCTCTTCCAGCTGTTGTGTTCTGTGAAGAATCCATCAAAACATAAACTGGGCAGACTCAAGTAAATTCCTTGTCCTAATCTTCACTGAAGCTGTGATCTTAACCAGCTGATCTGGCAATACCTCTTGCAGTTACAATCCTCCCTTCATTTCTTCAATATACTCAGAGTCCAGCAATTAGCCTGGCTCATCAAGCCTCCATTTCTCAGATGCTACCTTTGTCTCCAGTCTTAATTATAGACAAGTGCCTTTTTGTGATGCCTAAAACCACGACAGCATTGGCTGCTGTGCACACCAACCCTCTTTCTATCTGTGCCTTCTGAGCAGATTCCAGCCACCACCTGCCCTCCTCAGAGGAAGGTTGTGTGCTGTCAGCAGGGATGTGGGCAGCCTGCTGCAGTGCTGCTCCTGCAGAAACCACGCAGCATGCACTGCCTTCCCTCCACCCTGCTCTCTGCAGCACCACCCACGGCCTCAAAGGCTGCCCCACCATTCCCCAGCCTTTCACTCAAAGGGCACTCTGCATTAAACCCCTTAGAGCACAGGTGGGTGAAAAGCATCTAAGCTTTTTAGGACATATCACATGAACTCCTCCCCATAAGTCTATGTGGGTTTTTGGCAGTGTGTGGGCACAGCTGGCTCACTGTGTTGGGTCTGCCTGGCATGGAGCTCATGCTCCCAGGCCAGCTCTCATGGTGCTGTGCTTTGCATTGTTGGTAACACCCTGGTGTTTTGGCTGCTCCTGAGCAGTGCTCCCACAGCACCAGTGCTGTCTCCAGCAGTAACTCCTCACCACTAGGTTGGGTGGTGGCCAGGATCTTGGGAGGGGACATCCCCCACACTGACCAAAGGGATATATTCCATTTGGCACAATGTCAGCTCAGCAATAAAAGCTTGGAGAAAGGAGGAGAAAGGAAGGGCATTAGTTACTTATGATGTTTGTCTTTTGGAGCAACCACCATGTGTATGGAAGCTTTGAGGCTGGCATAAAGCATGGAAGGAGACCCATGGAGCTGAATAGGTCAGGACCAGGCTGTTTTTGAGTGCAGCTGTGAGCCACCCATGCTGTGGCAGAATGTATTTCAACCACTTTAGCCACTTCCTGGCACATCCAGACACAGTTATTCAGTTCAGTCCTCAATGATGCTGCACAAAATCAGCCAAACACTTTGCTCTGCCCCACCACAGACAGTAACAGCTGGGGTAATTTCGTAAAAGTTTAGGTGGATTTGGAATTAGGCATCTTCCCTGTGGCCATAGGTACAGCCCTGGGAATGTATTCAGATTCTGTTCAGACAAATGATGTATCAGAGCTTTATTTCTCAATTACAACATTAAGAAATCTGTAAGCTGTGGGAGTGTAAGGTGGGAATATAAGCTCACCATCCAGACAGGTGAGCAAGCTTTTCTGGAGCAAAAAGAAAATACTGTGTCCTCTGGTTTCAAGAAACATCTGGGATTAAGGTATGGGAGGAGTCTGTATGCTGTGCAGAAATCTGTATTATTGTGTGTATCAGACACCTCCCTGCAACCAGCCAGTGTCAGACAGTCCACTCCAAGAGGACCTTGTGCATCTTACAGGAGAGAAAGCCTAGCTCCAGCCAGGAGTTGCAGAAAGAAGAGTGGGGCTGTTGTGCTTCATGCCATATGAAACCCTAAAAACCTTTCTGTACTTCTGGGTAATTTGGTCCAACTTTTCTGACACAATAGGATGATGGAAGGCCTGTTCCAGGCTGAGCAGAGCACCAGAAGTTCAGAATTGTCATTTTCCTTCAAGCTACAAATCCATCCCAATCAGTGATGGTATAAATCACTAGGTGTAGGCTGTCATCATATGGCTGCTCCAGGCTCCATTTCTATTAAGCATTATTAGCAATGATAATGTGACTAAGAGGAAAAATCTTTTGACATTTTCTGGTTCAGTATAATGCAAAACCTGGAAGAAATTTGTAGGAAACAAGCAGGTCTCTGAAAGTGTATGCTCTATTTTTTTCTCTAGCCTGGAAAAATCAGAAGGAACAGAACTGGACTTCACCATGACTGCTGATGACTGCTCAGGAACACTTCAGTCTGAGTCCCATCTAAGCATGCAGGGGAAGGGGTATCTCCACTAAAAATCATTTTGACTTCTAGTTTAAATCTCACAAATCTGAGGCCACCAATATTGACTGCACAAATCAAGACATAGTTTTCAAGTATGTTCCCCATAAAAAAAAAAGAAGTCACTGTTTTAAATTTTACTTTGACATCCTATAGCATCCATTTAACAGATATATTAAAATTAAAAAAGAAACACAGATCAGATCTGGCCTAGTCAGAACAATTGAGATTGTTCCTATATAGTGTAACAATTTTTGTAACATCATGTTGCTGACAAACTTGTGGTAAGTTCTGTAGCTAACAACTCTAATTCTAAAGGTGATTGCTTTCCAGCTCTCACTGTTGTTGCACATTTTAAAATTAGGAGACAGCACTGTCCTTATCTTAAATAGTCCCTAAAACAGTTGTGATACTGACTGGTTGTCTCTACTGTAGGTGCTGAAACAGCTTTGCTCATAAAATGGCTGCTAAGCATTTCTTTTTAAAGCATTTATTATAAAACAAAATCCACATAATCGATAGTACAAAAGCAGAGTCTGTTATCTGTACAAATATTTATACAAAATACCAGTTACTTCAAACAAGCCTTTGGTTTTGTTAACATAAAGAAACATTGCAATTTCATGACCAGAAAATTGTTAATGTACAATGGTCTGAAGTGATGACAGCCTCAAAGATCTTTTCACAACAGTATTACCAAGTCATTTGTGTGTTAGAAGGCCATGCTTGGAAAAAGAATTGATAAAGACTTTCCATAACACAAGAAAGATTTTATGGCACCAACGAAAATTGTGGCATGCTGAAAACAGCATTAATTTAATCCCCAAACATGTAAATATCAGTTACTGGCATTTAAAAAAAATGCTATGTATTTTTGACAGGTATTGGGATGTCTGTTGAAATAGATATGAATATATTAATCAAAGTTAACTTTAACTTGAAAGAATGCATTTGAGAGAAACTCCAATATATTACAAATTCAAAACATGCATGCTCTAAAAAAACTTCCAAAATGGTAAGCTTTCAGTTAGTCCCACAACTTGTGACTGTATGTATTTTAACTGAAGAGAACCCTAACAGTAATACAAAGGTTTGTTAAAACCAGCAGAGTACAATCTACATTTTTCCCCCCAGTTTATATGTTAATCTGTTTAAAATACACAAGGCACTGAAGTATTGGGTTTGGTTGTCTTTTGAGGTAAGAAATGCTACAAAATGATACACATATAAAGCTGTAATTATTAGGCTGTTTGCAGAATACACAATTTAATATAAATATAAAAAGATTATGTGTGGGTTATATAAAAATTCTTGGTACTCTTTGTATATTCCTGTACATTTACAATAGCAGCAATTGCCATACAAGTAGGTGAGTAGGAAAGCAGTCTGGGTTAGAGTTGTGTTTATGATACCCCAAATTTCTACAGCTGTCCTCCTGCTTTCAACACTTGTTTTTACCTCCACAGGCCGATGAATTCCATGTACAACTATTTACAGGCTGCAGGATCTCTGTACAAATCAAACGGGAATGTGACTCCCTTTGTCAAGCAGCCAGCCCAGGAATGCTGTCACCAGAGCGGCCCCATTCTTATTTACAGAAAGGTGCATCAGTGAGAGCACTCGCTTTTCAGAGGTGTCAATGGCGCTGAATTAGTCTGTCACCGGAGCTGTCAAACTTGCTTTTCTCCTCTGACAAGTCCTTCTAAGCACATTCTCTGCATGCATTTTGTCGATATAAACCGACCCGTTTAGGAACTGTCATTGCGATCTTCTCTCCACCAGGATTCTGTGTTGGCTGGTGAGGACCTAGCCCTGGCTCCAGAGGTGGGCTGCACAAGGACTGTGGTTCATGCTGGGAACAGCCAGGATGTTGCAGCTTGTCACAGGTGGTTGGGAGCACTGTCAGCATGTCAGGACACGGCATTTTGAAGGATTTTGTTGTGGAATGCAGAAGATATATCAGACTGGTTTCCATCACTCCTATCAGCAGGCTTAACATTGACTTAAAATAAATTTTTCCTTTGTTTTATTTCCTTACAGGGAGTATGATTTTATGTGAAAAAGCCCACAGCATAGCTGGCCAACCTCAAAATAAACAAATGAAAGAAAATCACCCTTTAGAAAATCTAGAGTAAGGTTCTCAGGAAGGAGAGGCAGAAGACCTAACAGAATTGAAAATATCTATGCTGATGAAATATTTCTTTTAATGTGTAGTAAATACCTTAAGCTGCTTAGCTAAACTTACAACTTCTGTAGAAATGGATTTTTATATACAGTGATGAACAGAAAGTGTTGCAGTACCTAAGGGAACAGCAGCAGAAACAGCAGACCCCTCTCTGAGTGTAGGATTCAGCCTTCCATGAATCTCTTACAGACAAGGCAAACTGACAAGGAGGATTCTACTTATAATTCATAATTGAGTCCCAACACACAACAACCACCAAATGACTGAGCTGGAAACAGTTACCTTTGACTGTGGCTTGTCTAAGGCTCTATCCAAGCATGGACCTTTATAAAATCTCCTTCAGCACTGTAACAGCAAATATGCTGCTTCCAGTTCAGGGCTCTGTGCCAGGCATGGTACTAATTATTTGGAACATGCTTGCCTTCTGTTTTCATTTCCCAACATTAATGGATATAATTTCTAGTACAATTGTAAGCTCAGTTAGACTGACTCAACATAAACCCCAACAAAATTACAGAAGAGATCTGCTTCCAAAAATGCTTGAGGCCAACGGGACACGCAACTTTTGTGATGTTTAACTGAGCACACTTGTGAAGTAGCACAACATGCTGGAGAGGCTCTGAGGAAGGGCAGCACAAGAGCCCTCCCCAGCAAAGTGATCTGACCCTGCAGGCCACCAAGGAGTGACATCAGCCCACAGTTACCAGCTCTTACTTGAGTGCTCCTGCTTCCAAATCCTTTTCCACTGCTGTGCACGCAGCATCAGAACGGCAAAAGCCCCAGAATCCAAAGGCACCAGTTGTCATAAAAACGGAGAGAACATCATGAGCCCTGGACCTTGCACATGACGTTCTAGATACCAGGTGGAAAACAGATCTAGGGTAAACAAGCCTGGAGATTTCCAGAAAGCCCATCCTAGGTCTGTAAAACAGGTATTGAGGGAACAGGGAATTTTGTTGTTACTTTGAAAAGAATCAGAACTTTTAGGAAAGTGCCTGTACCTTTGCAAACCACAGAAATGAAGGCTTATTACTGAAAATCAATTCAATTTTTCCAAAAGAATTTTGTTTCCCACTCATTTCTGCCTTCCTCTTTAGAATATGCTTTAGAATATATGCTTTAGAATATGCTAATGGCATAGGCATTTAGACACAGAGCATTTTGTACTATAATACTATCCTGAAGAAATTATTTGTCATACATATGGATTTAGCCTAATCTTAGCCTAAGTGCACTCTAGTGATCTGTCCAGACAGAAGAAATCCGAGTAAGAAATCTAAGTAAGGCAGCTGGGATAGTACTCATGAAGTTTCCTCAGACTCATCCAGAACAAATTCACTATCTCCAGTTATTAAAATTTAAAGGTGCAGTGGCTATAGACCAGTATAGCTCAAGTCAAGCTATAATTTCAAAAACTGTTCCGTGAAATGAAGGAATCCTTGACTGTCAAAGATTATTACTTGTCAGTTTACCTTACAGCCTCACACTGCTGCTACACCTGCCCTGCAGATGGGACAAATTCTACAGGAGGGAAGACCCAAGTGGCTGCTGTCATGGCAGCACTGCAGGACAGGTAAGGTGCTCTCTGCTGGGCCATCTGTCCTTTCCATCTAACACAGAATCAGCCATATCATCTGCCCATTACGGGCTGCTCTCCAGACACCATTCCTTATTACATCCTGAGTTGTTTCAAGTGCTAATATGCAGTCACAATGGGCTTGGAAAGTAGTGGTTGAAAACACTGATTCAAGTACTCACAAGCTCACACAGGTAGCTGAATCACATGCACCCCTCTGCAGGTTCCTAGGATAGAACTCTTAAAATACTTCAGTCAGCTTTCTCACAGAAAACCTCTGAGTTATTAAAACCATGCTTAAGCCTCATCAAAAGGCAACTTTCCCCTCCATATTTCCTATTCAACCCTGAACTGCCAGAATTTCTCATATGCACTCTCTAATTCCCTGCATCCTCCTCCCATCCTTATCTAGAAGAAAATAGTACCTATTTTCTATGTTTTAGCCTGAAAGCTCACAGGATGGAAACTGCTAAGAACACAGTGGGGATATTCTGGAAAAAAGTAATTCCTATTGCTCAGATTTTCTTCCTGGTCTTTTCTAACACCTGGAGTGCAGTATTCCTTTTAAAGCATATAGTCCACAGGAATCAAAAATAGTATTTAGTATTTAAATGCTAAGATGCTAAATTTGTATACAAATTTTTTTTTGGAAAAGGCTTTTAGTGTCAGTAATATGCAGCAGTGTATTGATTTTCATCACCAAAATTCAAGTGCCTCAGAGAAGGCAACTCCTCAGCAAATATCAACAGCAAGTGGCTATGAATGTTCAACTAAAATAAAAATGTACACTTAATTCACCCAATCCAGCAAATGCTTCCTTCCTTTTTAAGACCTAAGCTCGAAAAGAATGTGACTTTTTAGATAGTTCAGCTCTCAGTAAAAATGCTAATTTTCTTGGACTCAATTCCAATGTTTCTAATAGGATACAGATCTTCAGATGAAGTGGTTAGGATTCTTATAGTTATGGCTCTTAAAAAAGATCAGTGGCTTAATGAAATAAATTGAGTAATTCTGCATCCGTTCCTCTGTAATCACAGGAATAGAGGAAAATTAATGTGGTATATCTCTAAGCTAGAACTATGACATGAAACAACTAATGAATTAATTATAAATAGTGAATAGTTATCAAGCATAAAATTATGTATGATATGAAATTGGACTACCAACTGCTGTAATGCAGAACAAATACTCTTTTATACAACTCATGTGGCACATAAAATATCCTGGGGATGTATATTCCTAATTTAGTGAGTTGAAACATGATCACATGAGAATTGCTTTCTTTCACCAAACCATCAGTTCAGAGATTGGCTAAGTCAGACCAAGAGTAACAAACTATGACCTTGCCCATCACCGCATAGTACAGAATTGCTAATGCTGATAGGAGATGAGGAAAGAACTCATTCTTCAACTCCCTTTCTGTACTCTTCTCTATGAAAAATCATCCTCTTTGTGCTTAATCTCTCAAGCAAAAATTTAGACACGAAGGTAGTAAAAGCTACTTTAGGAGTTTTAGTAACACACCAGTGACAGCACAAATCCTATTCTTAAACTATGCAGACAGGAAGAACAGATCTGGACTAATAAATCTGAAAGTATGAAGTGGATCAGAACACTGTGGTCCCAGCCCTTCCACCACCACAACAAAGACCTCTCTCCTGGAGCTGCAGGGTTCCTCTGATGTACTCTCAAATAACTTGCTAAAAAGACCCAAAGCCAAGTACAATTTTAGTTCAAACAAGAAAAAACTGTCCATTGTTGCCATCAATATTAAAGCTGTTGAAGGCCCAACACATCTGTTACTGAGCAGCTGCAGAAACAGGTGCAAGTTTGCATATTCAGGACTTCCCTCAGATGTCCCAAGCAGGCACTCACATTATCATCACCAGTGCTGAATTTATAAAGTGCCATACAATACCCAATCCCTTTTGCTACAGAGAAAGAGCAAGTAAAACAAAAATTTGCCTTCTGAATTTGAAAGAGACTAATTCTAGCCTCCCCCATTCTCTAATTTTTTTGTAGGAATGGAAACAAGCACTTTGTTGATCTTGATATCCTGAGCAGTTTGTACAAGTTAATCATTTTTATATCAACATGAATAGAAAAGAAGTATTTGTTTTTTCTCCTTCTTCTGGTTTTTTTTTCTACCTATTTCTAAATCTGAATAATGTGGCAAATTTTTATGAGATGGCTAAACTGATTTTTGATTTGAGCTATGCAGATACCATTTTTGTACAAACACCAGTTGAAACCCAAACAACTTTCCTCATTTGAATACAAGTGACCATTTTGTTCCACTTTGGAAAATGAATATTAAGAGATGAAGCAATTCTCTGATCAAGTCAACACGGGTGAATACCTCAGAAACCTGGCACAGTGATTACAGGACTTCTGAGAAAAAGAAAACTTGCACTGTGTTTTAAGAAGCAGCTGACCATTACAACTTCTTCCCAGACAGTCACCAAAGCTTCATAGGGAAGGATGAAGGAGCTTGGTTGCATCCCTATTAAAATGGTGAGTCTGAGCAAATCTGCAGTTTGTTGGGCCTTTCTCTTAGCTTAAATACCACTTTGAACTTGACCCTTGCTGTCACCCACAGGTCAGTACAACTGCTTCTTCTACCATTCACCCAGTCTGGCAGGGAACTTGTTGAGCCTAAACCAAGTTTTTTAGGACTGTTGTTATTTAGCCTGAATCAGTTACAGAATTGGCCATGTGCAGAGTGCCACTGCCATGAGGTAGGACGTGATGCTTGTGGGTTTAGTTAACCTGGAAGGTTCGGCCAAGAGAAGTGTTCTTTCAGTTCAATGCTAAGCAGATGGAGAGGGAGGTTTGAAATTCAGGTCTTGGCACTCAAGTTCTTCTGGGAAGCATTAAGCTCCCTTGCAAACAGGAGCATCTTAGGGTTGTGATTCTCCACGTTTTCTTCCAGTGGTGGGGCAGGGATGATACGAACAATTGTATTTAAATGGGTTTTTTTCTCTAGGAATAAGCCTGCATCTTTCTTTAAATGACCTCCCTCCCACAAGCCACTTAGTTTTCTTGTCTCACATTAACAAAAGAACTACATACACTTTTTGCATGTAAAAAGGTGGCTTAAAAATGCAGAAAGTTTCAACATTCCCTCCCCAAATCCTTTGGAGACTGAGTCATTTACATGACTTCAAAAAGGCAAATATGGCACAAAAGAATGGAAATTAAGTTAAAAAAATCAATTTTATAAATATTCTTCCTCTGTACAATTTTTCACAGCCCCACCCCTCCCACCCATTTTTATTCACATTTAGTTTTGTTTAATTCCCACCCAGATTTATTTTTAAATCATAAAATATATATTTTAAATCTGTTCATATTTTAAAATATTTACAGGAAAAGTTCCTTCTGTTGAGGTCATGAAGAGTCTGTACAAGGAGAGGGTGGAGGGGGGTAGAGGTGAAAATAGCTTCGTTCCGTGGCAGGAGATGGAGGGCAACTTTCTTCTGCCGACATGTACTGACTGCGAGGTGTGGGAGGAGGGGGGTAAGGATCTGAGTCTGAATTTAAATCTATGTAGTATTTGTTGGCCTTCCATCGACTCGTGGTATAGTCACTGTCACAGACATCTGTGCTGCACGGGGTTGTGGGCGGAGCTATCCCTCGTATCAGGTACGGTCTGCAGGAAACCAAAAGAGAAAAAAGCACATGCATTAGGAGCAATCTGGCGAGAAAAGAAGGAAAAAGTAAAGAGATTGAACAGCTCTGTGTGTTCAGTCAAGATGCCTGCTCATTAATACTATGTGAGCCATAATTCAGACTCTTAGAGAAATCCAACAAGAAGTACCTGAACTTCTTGGTTTTCAATTGTTCTTCAATTTTGAATGACACAACTACCCTCAGCCAGCAGCACATTCTTCCAGCCCCTAACCTACCAGAGGAGACCACTATGACCACTTAACCCAGTCACTAACAAATAGATTTACTCATGAAAGAGTTTTAAGATAAGAGAATGAGCAGAAAACACTAACAGGGATGCTCAGGGACTGTTACATAGCAATATAATGTAAATAATTTGAATGGTCATTTATTAAGAGAGGAAAAGATTTTTAAATGAAGTCTGAAAAAGATTCAGAACTAAAGGCAGATAAACAGAAGATTTAGCAAACCTTTTTATCTGAACTGTACCTGTAAGATCTTGTGTTTGAAGGAATGTTTGAGGAATAAAACATCTCTGCATTGTATAAGGAGCGATCGGTAGCTGGGGAAGGTGGAGGGTTCAAAATCTAGAAACAACAGGAAAAAGAAGTGTGAAATTTTGGGTTAATTATACAGTTTTATTTAGATTGAAAATAGTATTGATGCCTTCACCCTGTCATTCATCCTTATTCCAGTTTGCTCTCCTAGCTGCTTGGATGTGTTAATGCATTTTTAAAGATCACAGATGTTCATTACAAGACTTTGGACTTAGGTATTGTGCAGGCCTTCAAAGTTCTCAGTACAGGGAATTTTCTTCCTTGCCACATCTGTTATTATGCTGGAAGGCTGGAATAAAGCTAGAAATGAGACCCAGTTTGCTGAATCTGAGTGCACTTCCTTGGACATAAGGACTGATAGCATCCTCAGCAGATGCTATTGGAAATAAAATATGTTCCACTCCCAGACCCTAAAATGTCCCCAGTCAATAGTAGGGTCAGGAAGCCAAGTTCCTCTACTATAACTAATAAAACTCCATCTCTCCCTGAACACTTCATTTACACTCTTGTTCTCTAAACACATCATTTTGGCAGAGTTCACAATGCAAAAAGCCTATGAGCCTAAAAAATATTTATAGTCTGTCTATGTGTGCATATAGACAGCATACACACACATATGGCTCAGCTATGAGTGCTCACACTCTCATAGGTTACTGGTAGCCTTCACACAAGAAGAAGTTTAGCAGGCTTCAAAATTATTTAGGATTCTTCCACCATCAGGAAGTTGAACCTCTGACACAGCCATTAGGGCATTGGCCTAAACCTAAGAAGAGCACTTTATCTTTTCCAGTGTGGAAAATTACATCATTGCTGTTGATTGAGCCTTGCTACTGATGTGCACATCTTGTACACTGCCTGCCCTGGGCATTCGGCCAACTCATGGCCTGCCCCATTGACCATCCTTCCTCTGCCTCTGCTCCTCTCCCACAAAAACACTCTAAAATCACTGAGTGGAGATCATTGTTTGAGTCTTCACTGTGCAGCATCCAGCAAAGTGATTTCTGACCTTTGAGCTGAGCTCACTGTTACTTATACTGACAAACCCTGCCCCCAGATTCATGTGAAGGGAGACAACCTTTGCCAGCTGGGGTGTGATGAGTAACTACCCTAAGGTCATCTTTCAGAAATCTTCCTCCTTGGAGGAACACTGCATGCTACTTGTGGATTCACTCCTATTGACACCCTGAGCTGCATCAGTAGCACTTCATGTTGAGACTAAATACAGTGAACAGTGTCAGCCAGGACGCCTGTAGCCAGGTACTCAGGTATGTAAACTGGAATAACTTCATTGACACTGATTCTTTCCCAGTCTCTATTCACTGGAGCACCTCTCAGTACCGCTAAGATATGTTAAACAAACCAAAAAAGCCAAGAAAATTAAGATGCTCAGATCTATCCTTTTGATTATTATATCATAAAGCTGGGTAATTAGCTACCACGCAGAACTCACCAAAACATTTGGATTAAGCAGTACCTCAATGTAACAAAGCCCTTGCAAAAGCTTCCTTCTAAGAACCCAGCATGCCTTTCATGAAGGAAATGGTGGTATCATGCCTGCAGGCCCTGGCTGACACAGCAAAGTGTGGAAAAAGATTCCCACCAACAGTCAGATTAACTTCGGCCAGAAGTCAAACGGGAGAGTTGATCTTTTGGCCAACACAGATCCCATAGAATCACACAGGCAGATCAGCTCTTGGGCTTCTTTTCTCTTTCAAGCTTTACTTAAGTAAGTGTTTTTTCAGTTCATCCTTTTTAGCATGGTACTGACACATCAATCAGGTCTAGCATGAAATTGTTCAGCACATTACAGAGACACTGGTGATGCATGAGACAAGCTAAATTAAGAGGGCTGCTGAGTTCCTGACTTCCCTCTGCTTCTTGATGGCTTCACAATGCAAGAAGTATGTACCCAATTTTACCTTACCAACAGATAAGCTCACAAGCCTCTCTTTTTCATTTTGCCCTTCTTAAAGGGAGAGAAAGTACCTTTGGAAGTGGCCAAAACGCCATCAATAAAATGCCCACACAGAGCATAACAGCTTACGTCTACACATAAATGCAGGTATACCCACACAGTGTGTGGGCTCTTGATTTAATACTACACAAAAATCCCCTCCACAGCTGGCATATCAACTCTGGCAGCTTCTTGTGTGTACCTAAAATCCAATGGATGTATTTCTCAGAAGCACAATGGAAAAAAACTCATGACAAAATATGCTGGCAAACAGGAACCTTTGTATGTCTCTCTTACATATTCAGAGGACTCTTTCCATTCAGAATATACATGTCGGAATTTGTGAAACTGTGATATGAGGACAAAAATTCTGTCACTTCTAACACTCAAAAGTCAGAAATGGAGCTAAATTATACCTGAAAAAATGAAAAGTAACCTCTGCCTCACCCTGCTGTTACCAGTGTTTTCCCCCAGTGCATGCACTTGGTTTTCTGAATCAACAATCGACACTTGAGCTAAACAGCAAGTCAAGTTTATTTCATACCTCTTTGTATTCCAGTCCTCTTTCATTTTTGCTTGCCTTATTATTCCATGTGTGCCTGCAGTATTAGGCAGTGCAAAATGTCATTGGGCCATGGCCACCAGAGTTAACAAAGGAGGTGGCATCTCCAAGGGAAAAACAGAAGTATCCAGGGACAAATCAGCTGAGTATCACTCTGATAACAAAACATTTTGGATATCACAGAGCACTGTATAATCCTGATGGACTACAAAAAAGCTCTTTTGTGAAGTTCAGTGAGTGTCAAAATGGATACCATAAACAGTAACACCCAAGAGTTGTTAACAGTTATTAACATCTACTTAGTAAGCACAAAATTTCACCTTTCCTTTCTTCAGAAGCAGAAGATACCCAACTCACTGGTGTATTTCCCAGACATACCTGTGGATAGAAAGTGGCTTTAGTGCTGGATGAGCTGCTTGAAGATGCTCCAGTAACATGGTTTCTGTCGTACAATGGGGCACCACTGCTTCCTCCCATGAGACTCATGGAGCTAATCATGGACTTTCCACAAGAGATGCCTGCATTGAAACAGAGAGGAAGACAAGGTTAGATAAACCACAGTGTTATCTGTCAATGCCAAACAGAAACCAAATCCCTAGCTTTGCAAACCCATGCAATGATAATGGTTGTCACACCTTGGGAAGAGTGCTTTATGTAAAAACTTCAGGATTACAAGGAACAGACACTTTTTGTAAAGAAAACATTTCACCCTCAAACCTACTGCCTCACTGCAGCACTGAACTCACAACCTACTATCACACTGGTGATAAAGGAATCTTCAGAACAGCGCATCCAAACTGCTCACGCAAATTAAAGAAGAAATTTTCCAATTAAACAAACTTAGGTAGTTGCAAAACAAACCCCATTATACAAGGCCCCCAAAAAAACCAAGCTTGAGACCTCCAAAGTTTCCATTTCCATTGCAAAAAATTCAATTGCAAGTAAATGAAAAACTGCAAAACTCAAATATTTTTGTTAAAAATAATCACAGCGAAATTTGAAAATCAGCAGAGACAAAAGGAAGGAAACCTGAGTTAGAGGAAAATGGAAGATGTCATTCTCCAATCTGTTTTACTTCAATATACTCTTAACTCAGACAATTAATTTTCAGCTTCTTCCTGTCAGACTATTCAGTGCTAATGTAAGAGTTAAGTCTGGGAAGTTTTCAGAAATTTTTTTTTCAAATGCAGGAAATATTTATTACAAGCAGAGTAAGTATTTGTAATCATCATTCATGATTATATATCCTTCTTGGAAATGCCATGGTATTAGAAACCTGTCTTTTCTTTAGAATTAGCATAAATAGTAAGATTTTCAGCTGTTGTAATTTGTCACAATAATATGGATTAGAAAAAGCTAACAAATATGGATGAGAATCAGAATGACAGCTTGGTTTAGCACCTACAGAAGTACAGATGAAAACCACTACTTGCTTTAATTAGAAAAGCTTTAGTGTGAAGTCCAATTTAAAACATCTCTGCAAAGATTTCACCTGAAATTATTTCATCCTCTAATTTTATCTCCTACCACAAAACCCTCTTGATAACCATGGTAACATAATTTAAGCAGGAATAGCTGACCATAGCCATTAAACTGCAAGAAAAGCTAATAGATTTTACATATTTGATTCAAATGACAGATTCATCCCAAAACCACTGAGCAGACCAACATCTAATTTCTGCTCTTTGAAAACTCCACACCCAGCAGCCTTTATCACGTGTAAAACTCGAAACCCAGACAATGGAATGGTGCTGACTGGATGCAAGCACCCTTACCAGTGAAAGTGCCATGTTGAGAACTTCCTGGAGCGATGAAATTGAGAGGGACATGGGGGGTACCGCTGACATACTCGTGCGGGAAGGGGCTGTTGGGCCCGGCGTAGCGCTGGCACACCACCCGCTGGCACACAAAGTACATTCCCCCCATGACAAACAGGGACAGGATTATCCCAATGACAGGGCCAATGGCACTGCTGTGTGGCTGCGACTCGTCTGAGGCTGGCTTCGATTTTTCTGGAAAGAGACGAGAAGGAAATGAAACGTGGTCATTAACATGGAGCAGTGTACATGCAGCTGTCCTGGAGCTCGTGCAGCAAATCAGGCAGCACGCAGCCATGCACACAGTGCCTTTAAAAGCATCTGCATCACACTCAGGCATCCGTGACTCCAGATACTCTGATTCAGTACACAAGACTTCATGCTTCCTCTTCCCCTCCATAAAGCAGTAGGAGCAAAGTACTCTTCTTTTTGTTGAGCAATTTATCTTGTAACAGGATTACTTATCATGATAGAACAAAGGTATAGAAAAGTTTCCTTTTCTTCCCTGCCCTCCAAAGTCAATGGGTCAAAGATGGAGGATACTCATAAATATTAAGTCCTTAATCAGAGAGGATTGCCCTCTCAAAAGCCATTTGGGCTAGCAATAACATGAAAAATCAAGAAAATTTACCAGTAGGGAAGGTACCATATATACTAAGCAGTGGATGTCTTCCTAGCCAATACAGCTCTTAAAACAGAATACTTTTCCTTCCTAAAATATTACTTGCTTTCAAAGAAGCCCTACCATATAAATTGGAAGGAAAACACAATCCAAAGTATCTCAAATACTTCTACTGATTATTTTTTCCCCTTATGTAGCTGAATGTTAAATAATAAAAGGTGCTGCAGTATTTGAGATGATCTACACCTCACATCTCTCCCTGATTATGGGTAACACATTCAAAATTCTTGCCAGATAAACCTGACACCTCCCTGTTTTTCACATATGCAATGGTCTTCAGGAAAAGCAATTTTCTCCATGTGACTCACACATTTATAAGTTTATTCTTTAACAGACACTAATAGATATATTCAAAAAGTCAAGAAATCAAAATAAACTTGTCCAAACTTTACATGCTCTGTTCTAACTATAGACCCCTTCCCCCTTGTTGAAGTTGTAAGTGAAAGGGTTCATATAAGATTCAGGCCTTCACTCCATAAAATTTTTCTCCAGTGGTTCTGGTTTCCATCTCAGTGGAAGGGAATGAAAAACAACTGAAAACTGGAGAAGGAAGATAAAGAAATACAAAGATCTAGGAATACACTCTTAACAGCTCAGCATCCAGAACTTATTTCTGTCTTAAAGTCTTTATCTTTTTTCACACTTACTAGTGCATGACAACTTTTATGTCAGCTAAGATCCTAATTTTCAAATAGTCAGATTAGTTCAGCCATGATACCAAAAAAAAAAGCAAAGCCAAAATTAAAACATGTTCCCAAATTAGCTATTTTAAAACACACAATTCTCATTTTGGTTAAACCTAGCTTCTTTTGAATGCAAGATCCTTATCTAAAAGGTAGCAATCATTTTTATTCCCTACTTGAGTTCTTTCCCTCAGTCAAGTAGGAAACCACAGAATGCTCTGTTCCACAAAGAGGTCCAGAGGAGATAATCCTATGTCTACATAAAGACACATTTAAACCAGTTAAGACCTAATTGCAGGACTGGACCCAAAGTGCAAACAGGAAACAGCTGCATTAACTTGGCAGCAAGAAAGTTTGCCAAGCACATAAAGAAACTGAAGGACAAAAAAAAAAGAAGAAGAAGAAGTGGCCTTATATTATCCAGGAAGCTGGAGGAACTGGATGAAAGCTAAAGACATAAACAGAAGATGTGGGAGAAGCATGTTCAGTCTGAAATTTCCAACAATTTCTGTCTCTATTCTTTTAGCCTTTTTTTCTATTCACAACTAGGGCTCCTTTCACCATTCTTACTCATGAATAAACTTTTCCTTGCAGTATCCACCATGAAGATGGAAGGAAGAAACAAGGCTACCTTGGACCAAAACTGGTGAACCCTCCTCTCATCCCAGCAGTGGCACAGCTTCTGACAACTGGTGCTTCAAAACATGACAAATCTAAGATATTAAAAACTTCACAATCCACTAAGGCTGGCCCTATAGGCAGTGTAAGTGCAGCATTTCTCTACACAAACCCAGTGCAAGCTATTTGTTCAGAATGAGCTACAGACAGAGCAGCACATCTATTTGCTTTTATTCTAAAATGCTTTGTTTCAACTATTTTACTAAACCACTTGTGTGATTCTAAACGCTCCTTCCATCTGCCCCATTGCCTGAATATTTCATGCTCTAGTCACCCCAACAACAAAACAACAGAAATTGCAAGAAGAGCAAAAGTAAGTCAATTTTACTGTTCACTTTGAACTGCAAAGTAACAGACTCTCTAAGGACTAACACAACAGCTGCCATCAGCATGTCTGTAACTTGCATACACCTACTGCCATGAGAATTCAGTTCTATTTTTCCCAGAAAAATCAACATCTCTCCATATATTTTTTTTCACACCTGCACTGTAAGAGACCAGTTTGTGGTCTCTTGAGGACGCTTGCTCATTGCATGTTAGCTCCTCCACATAATTAGCCTCCAGCTTGGCCCTGTTATTGCAGTGGATAGGGCTGCACACTTTTAAAATCCACTCTGGGTTTAGCAGCAGCTCTGCAAGTTCCAAGGTACTGAGCACAGTCAAATCAGGTTTCCCTAAGGATAGTTCTGAAGGCCCTTCTGCACTGTTCTTCCCTGAAAGAATATTGCTCTGCAAAGCCCAGGGCTCTGCCCAGGGGTGCAGAACATGCCCAAACACAGCAGCTGCAAGTCAAGAAAAGCCATCTCACCACACATGAGCTCGTCAGAGCCATCGATGCAGTCGGGAAAGGAGTCGCACTGCTGCTTCAGGAGGATGCACTGCCCGCTCGCACAGCGGAACTGGTTGGGCAGGCAAATTGCTGCATGGAAAGAAAGGGAAAATCAGGTACTGACAGCACAGGAGCATTTGAGCCTCTTGAGAAAACTGAAACAAGTGAGTTTCATATTATGATCATGTAGGTGCCAGAACACTGCTGCAGGTAAACCGCAAGCCTGCGCATCTCTGGTTCTCCCTGCTTGCTGTTACACCTCTTACTCAGTGGAGCTAAAATAAAATTCTGGCCCCAGTAACTCCCAATCCTTTGTCAAATCAGTCCTGCTGGGGCAAAACTAAGATCAAATCAGCAAGAATCTCTTACATTACCTAATAAAGTGTGGTTGATCACCTGACATGTTAGCAAAATATAGTAATGTGTAGTTATGTACTCCATACCTATATTATGTTTACATAATAGACATATTATGTATAATAGATCCTTGCTAAGTACCTGCTATATTTCTTATCTGTATTCAGGAACTTCTGACTTAACAAAAAGGACTTGTATCTATACATTTCAAGAACAGCTAGAATCCCAAAGGGATGCTTGTGTTGGAACCATGAGTTCAGGAAAACTGATCTTACTATCACAATCTGCTTCATCAGATTTATCTTGACAGTCGATTTCTCCATTACACCGCAAGTGTGCATCAATGCACTGTCCCTTCTCGCACTGGAACTGGGATGCAGAGCATATGGGGCAGCTGTCTTCATCACTCTGGTCATCACACTCAGGAAACCCATCACACCTCCATGCCATTGGGATACAGTCAATCTCTCCAGTTGCACAGGTAAACTGGTCTGGGGAGCAAGTTGGAGGTTCTGGAGAAAGAGAAAACAGATCAGATTTGTATACTCAACCTTATCCCTTTCACCAGAGTAAAAGCATGACAGAGTTTGTCAAGAAAAGAACTTATTTCTTCCCTAGAGTTCTTCTGTGACTACATTAAGATTCCAGCTTAGAGGAAAACATGATTCTGCATAAGGAATGAAATTTTACCAACCTCATAACAAAAATTGGATGCATGCTGATAGAAGAAGTTTGCTTTAGCAGTCAAGCACTGAACTAAGGACAGGAGCTACAAATACTTACTCTACAAATACTTGCTTTGTCTCTAACAGTTGCCTTTTGGAAGACACTGTCATATACATAAATACAAAAGAATACTCAATTTCTGATTGCAAACCAGATTCCAAACAATTCTAATCCCTGCAATTATATTAGGCTGGACCAATTCTTCATTAAAAAACCTGACACATCGAGTTAATTGGCAATGAATACATCTAAAATATACAACATGTAACTTCTACAGTACCTGTTTCATTATTTTTCCAGGGTTTTTTCAAAAAAATTTCTGAGTCAGTTACGAATTGAAAAATATGAATATGAAACATTAGGCTAAGCTCTGTTGCTTGAAAGTCTCCAGGCTGCAGGTCAGTGAAGGTTCAGAGAGCAGTGTAAGAAGCACTGCAGACCTGCCCTGATCTTATATTCTCTCACTACAGACACAGACCACTTTAACTTGTGCTGGGACTTCCTTCAAGTTTGACTTTTCATGGACCCCAAGACTCTGATATGACTCCTTTTCACATCCATACTGTTGTTCAAGTTGCAGTGAGGCACTGATAGCATTAGACAGCAGCTACAACCCCATATAGAGATGCAACAATTATGCTCTTATAAGGCATCCACAGCTGCTTTCTTCAGAATGTCAGGAGACAAACACAATCCAGGTCAAAGATCTATTGCAAAAATGCTCCAAATTCTTACATAGAACAAGTTAGCACAGAATTTTCCATTATTGTTATCAATGAAAATCCACTCAGCTGTTGTCAGTAGCAATTAGTTACAGTCAAAAAGTGGGGCCATCTCAAAACAGCCCTGCAGCAATCACATACATTTCCACAAATTTGAAAAGTTGCTGGATCAAACCCCTGTGACATAATGACATCATTTAGCAGAGGCAGCCACTCCTCCCCACAGCTGCTGTTGCCCAGTAATGCTCTGAGTAGATATTCACCACTTGGATTAAGAGAGAACCACATCATACCCTATCTATAACAACAATATGACCAAGCTAGAGGTGTGCTCTGGCACTGATGGTAACACTCCTCTGGTAGCCCAGTGGGCTTTTCTTAAGATTCAGGCTCAGGAACTTCACAAAGAGCCCAGCATAAGGAAAGTTTCTTAGCTGTATGAGTATTTTTTTCTCCTGAGGGTGGTGCTAAAAATTCTAGAATTACATGCAAACAGTTTTTAAAGTGCTGCTGTCCTTTCTTCATTAGGGAGAAAAAATTCAAGAATGAGACAAAAGCGTAATCAAGAGCTTGAAAAACAAAATGCAAACAAAAAATCAAAATGTGCTTGGGTTTTGAAAAAATTATTATTTTTTTAAAGTTCCTCATTTATGATTATTTGGAGGAGGAATATGAGAATTACAAATGTAGCCAGTGACCTGACAGCTGTAGATAAGATAAAGATGCCAGACACAGACATTAAGGTGAATTATATTTTGATGCAAGTGTGCTGTTTATATAAGTCAACAGACAGATCACTACTTCTGCATTTAAAGGCACATTTAATGTTGCACTGTGGTTGCACTTGGCAAGAGCAAGCTTGCATTAAAAAACTTGACAAAAGCATTCGTAAGGATGTCCAGAACATGGACAAATGCTCTCCAGCCAACTAAGCTATTTTGAAACACTGGGTAGTGGCTGTTACTAGGCCAGACAAGATGGGTTAAAAACTGTTGCAGGCTTAGTGAAAGATTAAAATAAAAAAAAAAGACACTGAAATGGAGGCCCCTGAATTTTTAGATTTATAGTTGAAGCCCCAAAGGAGTGGAATGTGAGACTCACTCACTGCCCATGTTGTGCAACAACACTACAGCAAGAAGTATAATTAGATTGATCCACCCTGCCCTCCCCATGTAACCACCACTACTCTAAAGCCACATAACTTGTTGTGGTCATGGGAAAGAAAACAGTTTATCATGGAAATGACTGTCCCATGGGAGTTCAGAGTTCAGCCAGAAAATGAAATCCACAGCAAAATAAATACATGAGAAGTCAAAAGGACCAACAGAACCAAACAAGTTAAGATATAATGCCTCCCAAAAAGAAACAATGTTTTCTTTTGAATCTCTTCTGCAAGTGTAATGCTTTAAAAAAGCATCCTAGTTTAAAAAAAAAAAAAACTAGGATGGCAAAAAGGAAGACTAAAGGAAAAGTCTACCATGTGGAAAGAGGAGAAATACCTTAATTAAAAAGATCTCAATAGAGCCTACATTTGATAAGTAGCCAGTACAGTGTTTCACATTACAAGGCCAAATTATTTTCAAAGACTGGAGTCTCGTACTCTGGGAATCATAGGCATGATTTCTGCTGCTAGGTCATCACAGGTTGATGCACTGTAACATCATCTTATAAACACTTGTTAAAAGCACAAACCTGTCACATCATACAATTATAAAAATCTCAGTAGAAGATGCAAGTCTTTTAAGGTCGAATAAAAATATTCTGCTCAGAATGAGAAGTCACATGTGCCCAAAACCTCAAGCAGAAAACATCTGGTAGAACTACCAAAGACGAATTTAACACATGATGCAGCACAAGATATACAGAAAAACTGTAAATCCACATTGGAATGCAACATCAGCCACCACATTTTTGATACAAATTGATTAGCAGTGCTGTTAAACATAACTCACCTCCACATGTTAAGAGATTCTGCAGAAGCACAAGGTGCTCAGGGCATGAACATCTTGGAGTTCCATCCCCTTTGGCAATGCAGATGTGTGAACACCCACCATTGTCACGGGAGCATGGATGCACAGCTGGCGAAATACACAAAATAATATTATATAGCATAAAAGAAATTATAACTATTCCTCAATAGGGCAAAATCAAAAACTACTCACAAACCACTTCTGTCTGAGTAACCAAGATTTCACTACAAATTATTAGGAAGATACATGCAGGATTTTTCAGTTCAATGCTTGAAAGCTGATTTATTACTTCATAAGGACAAAATTTCTCCCAGTCATAGTAACAGAGCAACCTGATCAAGTTGAAGATGTCCCAGCCCCTTGCAGGGAGTCAGAACTGGATGACCTTCAAAAGGTCTCTTCCAATCCAAACCATTCTATGATTCTATCATATGGAGACTTTTCAAGAACTTCTAAAAAGAATTTGGGAGCTGAGGTGAAGAGAACTGAAAAGGCAGATTTGGGAAGGCTGCATTTACATCTTACCTAGATCCCCCCCTGCATTTCTAGGGTAGGCATCAAGAAACTATGTATGTCTTTGTTTAAAGACCGGAGGGTACGTGTTTGTGTTCCTCATCAATTACCCTGAGAGGTCCTAAAAGAACAATTTTCTAATGAACATTAGGTGGATAAGAAACAGGCACCGAGATGGGAGATCACTATGTGATGACCCCAGCCCAAAGGAGTCAGAAGAGCGACAGTCTCTTGCCTGCTTATTCAGGCTGATAGCTGAGCATCTGCTGCAGCAATCTGTGAGGCTACAGCTTCTGTTATTTGTGATGCTGCTGAACAGTGCATTCTTTCCTACTGCTCAGCACCAAGAATTTAGATGGGGAAGAAATTGTATAGATATCATAATTTCTCTACCAAAGTTGTTTTTCAACTGTCCAGGCTTCTCAGCAACCTGCTTTCTACCTTTAAGAAATGAATTTGTTTATACAGTGTTTCAGGCATGAGTTGCTCACAGAAGTGCATGCATTATATACGTGCATGTGCCTATGTATATTTACTCTCCTGTTGTAACAGAAATCACCTATGTAGAAAATTTTTCAGCTGCAAAAGAGGATTCCTTTTCCCTACTTTAAATAAACACATGGGGGAAAAGCAAACCTCTTTTTTAACACTGTTGAGAATTAAAGAAAAAAAAATCTTTTTGCTTCAGTCAGTATTACCTTTGAAATATAGCAATATATGTGAAATGTGTGAAGTGGTGCAGAAGAAGAGCTGGGTATTGTGAAAGAAAGAAAGAACCTCTAGGTCATGATTACCCCCATAGCTTATACTACAGTTTAAATGCTTATGTTACCTGATTTGTAACAACTTACCCACATACACAAGTTCAAAAATACTTCCAGCCATCCCAGACACTAATGTATGTGACACATAGAGTGTTTGTTGTGAGTTTAATAATTTCTCCTGAGAATTAAAGCATTATACAGCAATGTATCCTCCCTATATAAGACCACTCATCACAGGCAACAGAGACCTCTGTCTCCCACATTTTGTTTGTGATTTTGTATTCTCTTTTACAATCCTGTTAAGCAGGAGGAGCTGTAGGTTGTAATTTTGAGGAGTGACTGCTTGAAAAGGTTTCTGCACTCTTCACCAAACCATCGTAATTTGGACCACTACTCCAGAAAAAGAACATCCTGCATGCATGACCCCTTTCAGATGTGAGCACCTAAAATGCTCCACCTCTGTTGGGAGACAAATTCCACATCCACAGTACAACTCACTGTAGGAGCTTCCTCCCCATTTTGCCTCCCTCACCGCAAGATTTTACATCATCCACTGTGCTGAGCAAAATCAGACATACCTTTACATGGGAGTCTGAAGCACCTAGAGACAAGGCAAGTACAAACCCTTTTGGCTCTTGTCAGAGTTTTTTCCAATACCTATAACTTGAGTGTACTTAGAAAATTAACAACCAGAATTTTAAATAGCTTTTAGACTGAATTCAGTGTCATGTGAGCTTGCACAGGCAGGTAACTCAGTGCCATGATACCACATTTTCTAGCTGGACAGCAATAGTCCCCTCCACAAGAAGGAGAAATTTGTTTCTCCTCCTCTCCTGCAACCCTGACTGGTCAAGTTGAAAGCATCCACGGCTTATTTGAAGCCAATGGGCAACATTATTACAACATCCAGCCAGATGATGACTTTGAGATACAATGACCAAGACATCAGATACTGAAACTCACAGAATTCTTCCATATCCAGCTCTTCCACAGCATGAATGCCTGTCAGGTGAGCAATCCTGCCTTGAATTCTAGTCCTTTTGTAGCCATTCACTTTCTCCACTCTCTCAATCATCTGCTGCTGACGATCAATCCAATACAGGTGATTCCCCAGCACAGTGAGTCCCATGGGCTGAAGAATGTTGGAGTCCTCCAGGGTCACGCGGTTGGCACCTGAGACCAACAAAAACAAACAATAGTTTTACACCAGTCAACTTCTAAGTTATTCCTTAAAAAAACATCACAAAGCAATGTCCCAGCTAAAACCAAACCAAACCTCGGAGACAGTGAGCTACAAGGTCATTGACTTCATCTGCTTCTGCTTGTTCAGTGTCATCTCAGATAGAAGCTACCTGTTCCACATCTGGAGGGCAAGCACAAACCCAGCTCATCCCTGCACAGCCTGGCTGGTCAGCCAGCCATGCTCAGCCCCACACTGACATCTCTGTAGTGTGCAGCTCTGAGCACTCCCAAAAGCTGATACAGACTCAGCCCTTGGGCCAAAGGTTTTACAGTGCACTCACACATGGAGCTGTACACTTTTTCTGGAATATATAAGCGAGAGCGAAATACAACCACTTCAGTTTCACTGCTGTTACTCAAATAGAACATTTTCATCATGCAAAGCAAGAGGCAAGTACCAAACCTTGTCCCAAACCTTGTCCCAGCCTAACCACAGATATATGATCAAAAAAGAAAAACTCTTTAAAAAAACCAACTTTTTAATTTAGTAACCCACCAGAAAACCCAAACTTTAAATGACTCAATATGCTCCTAAACAGGAACACTGTCAAATGCTCAGGCTCTATGCTTTATAAAAATGTGTGAAAATCTGCTTTAAGCCAGTGAGTAAAAAAGAGGTCAAGTAAAAATGCATTTATTATCAGTTTTCACTTTAATTACTTGCGTCTTCTTACGCAGTCTTCTACTGCATACCGCTCTACACTTGGAGTCATTTAGTTATTGCTTTTATTATTCTTTTCTAGGGTGAAGAGATCCCAAATTATTCTATTAATTCACTGAAAGCATTCTGACCTTGTGTATGCCTGTGTAACTGGATATACTTGATTTAAAAAATTAAAATTTAAAACAAAATCATAACTTGGTGCTGCTTATGCTCTCATAATATTTTGGAACTATGACCTTATGTCTGCTTGTATATAAAAAATGTAAGTTTTTAGTATCTACAAAAAAGAGATTATAGAATCCACATAATAAAAGTGCAATGAGAACTGAATTCAACTGATTTGCTGCATAAATTATGCAGAGCTCAGCCAAGCATGAGCAGGTTCTATTAGTTTTGCTGCTATAACAGCTCCAGAGGAGAGCATGAAGATGACCAGAGGGCTGAAGCACCTCTCCTATGTGAACAGGCTGAGAGAGCTGAGGTTGTTCAGCCTGGAGAAGAGAAAGTTCTGGCGAGATCTCAAAGGAACCTTTCATGACACTGAAAGGGAGCTTCTAAAAAAGAGGGAGACCGACTTTTTGTATGGGCAGATAGTGATAGGACAAGGGGGAATAATCTAACTTTTGGTTTAACTCCAACTGAAAAATTCAAGAACCTTGTAAAGAAAACTGTTAGATGCGTTTATAGTTCTTTCATCCCTCTCTGAAAGTTAAGCACTGGACATCTGAGGCTATTCCCTGATTTAGCAGGATGCTGTTTTAATCAGGGTACAGTGCAAACTTCAGGAATCTCCATAACCATGTCACCTCTACAAGTCTATAATGGAATAAGGGTATCTAGACCAGTTTAACTGGCATGAATGATACTATACACAATTTTGGTCCTATTTATTCAGCAGCCTTAGTTTATGCTAAAAACCTTTTCCTAACACATGCCCATTTTGCTCAGAAAACTATTTTCTCAAAAATATTTTTTCAAAAGTATTTTGCTCATTTTCTTCTCAAATGTGGTTTGTTTCATAGGTCAACGTCTTCTCTTCCTCTTATCTTCTTTTCTCCTACAAATTTTTGTAGGTTCTCTGATGCCTATCCTGGACTGAGCATTTTGTGGCTGCTCAGGCAGTTTGACAATACTCCCCCCTGTTCAGCCTGGTAACTGATGAAAGACACTGGCTGCTCTACCTTCCCATCTGCAGCTTCATTGTTTTCCTCTCCACTTTGGAAGAGTCTGACCTTGAGTCAGTTTTAGGTGCTCAAAAGCAAACAATCCTTGTAAAAAGGTGAACAACCTTCTGCTGTTTTAGTTCATTGCTTCACTGCAACACAAGGGAAGGATGTGACCACACAGCAAGAAGAGTCACCAAAATTGGAGACTCAATTCTCCATGGCATGTACCAATCACTACAACAGCCCAGCTGCTATTCCTTCACACTTGTTCCCTTCTCTCTGCAATTCCTTTATGGGCTTCACTTCTTGATACATGGATGATGAGAGAACAAGTCATGAGTCAGAAAGTCGGGCCACTACATCCTCTGTTCTATACTGCTCACCAGAGCAAATTTCTCCACTTCTTCAGCACTATCAAGGGCTTCTAAAAATGTCAGTGATGAACTGTGCTCTCTAAGATCCATGAGGTGTTATTGCTTTGTATATGGAGTAATGCTTTATATTACTAATATGGGGAAACTGTGATGAATTGGCATCTCTCCACTGTGTTGCAACATTGTTGTTTCAGATGAGCTGTCTTATCACCCAGATTAGAAAAAAAAAACCAGACATTGCCCTTTCCTCTGTTTTTTCAAGCTACCTTGATTTATTAAGCTGTAAGCTCCAGAGAAAGAAAAATTGAAAAGTATGCCAACCTTTCAAACCACTAAGAAAAAAAAAGGGGCACAGAGGAGGTTATTTAGGGGTTCCATGACTAACAACGCTTTCAGAACACATCAAAAGTCAAATGGCCATCTTGGAGGGTGTCAGTCATTACAATCACATCTATTCTAATTACATCAAAGATGGGAGCCCACCAGCAATTGTTGTCTGTGACTGCCTACACAGAACTGGCAGCGGTGGAGATGAAAGTCACCAGGCTCAGCATCAAAGAGGGAATGATGTCCTGTACATGCTACCACTGTGCTGCAAATGTTTCACTTCAGAGCACATACCTGACAGGTCACAGCTCTCAATGCGCTTCAGATCTGCATCCACCCAGAAAAGCTTTCCAAGTTTGTTGTCAACCACCAGGGCAACAGGTCGGATCAAGCCAGTTGTGAAAAGCACTTCTCTCTCTGTGCCATCCAGGGCTGCACGCTCAATCTTGGGGGCTCTTTCCTGCATGTTGGTGAAGTACATGTACCTGAGAACAGAGACAGCACCACTCAGTGTGAGCTCCAGGGACAGGCAATTCCCCTCTGCACACAGGGTTTTGTAACCCACCTTGTAAGTGGGAATGGTTTCACAGGCATGGCTGTGGTGGCTGCTCCCAGGTGCAAAGATCCAGAACCAAACATTTGATAACTGACACACTCAGCCTGAAATTAGTAGGATTTAACTCCATGCCATAAAGTGCCTCAGCACTGCTGCACCAGCAGCACTGCTCCTGCATGGAGTTCAGGGTTGTAAGAGACCCACACAGACCTTCTGCAACTCTCCCTGGGTAAAGCTGTGCCCACTTACAAATCAAAGTCCAGAAGTTCTTTCTGACAAAAAATCCCATTAACCCCCACCTCCTCTCCTTCTAGGTTACCCTTCCTTCTAGGTTGCCTTTCCTTCTCAGCAAGTAAAATTTCCTACCAAACTTGAGAAAAGATTACAGATGTTCCTGACATCTTAGTTCCATGAATTCTTTATATCTGTCTAAGCCAGTTCAGTTGCAAACAAAAGCAGTCTCTGTCGTCCTCATGGATAGAGAAAAAAGGGTTTGTGCACCCCCACGATGAACTGAGACCTCTTTAAAGGAAGAGTCCATTATTTTTTCAGTGGTGAGTAACATGGGCAAACTCTCCAACAGCATGGGCTGAATTGCTGCACAGCCTTTCCTTATGGAACAAGGAGGGGAGGCAGCAGTCAGAACATGCACCCAAGGGAGAGGTGGAGGAAGGAATTTCTGTAATCACGGCAGAAGCCGTTGCAGATCACTCAGTCAGCTCTCCCAGACAGTCACAGTGTTTAACACACTGTCTTCCTCATTTTTCCTCCTTTAATTCAGAAACGGATTTAGTGTTAAAAAGTTTCAAGTTTTTCACTTGAAAACCTGACCAGAAAAGTTGAGAGTTTTAGAGATCAACAAACCCAAACTCCCATTTTAATGGGGAAAGCAGATAAGCTTTTATAAATACAAACTATATCCAAGTGACTTAGTCCCAATAAGATTAGAATCTTTCCTCTAATCCCCCTCTCCCCACAACAACTTTTGAACAGTGCAGAGTACACTGGTATAAAACACCAGTCCTATAAACACTCCAGACAGTCTCTGGATACTACTGTATCCACACATTTTTGAAATATTGTCATTCAACATCTGTCAAGCACAGATGTTGAATGACAATATTTAAATGGTAATTTAATGGTAAACCATTTAGCAGTAAACTGGGATTTAAGCATCTCACTTATTCAAGAGAAGAGTGAAGCACCATCTACCTTTGACACCTAAGAAGGAAGCTACTAACTACCAGAAGCAGAGAGAGTGTCTCTTGAATCTAACCAAAGCTGCTTTGCAGCAAAACAACCTATTTTCCTCCTGTGGGAAATCACTCTAGTGCATCCCACCTGCTTCAATTCATTTCAGAGGTTTTTAAGATACACATTACATCCGAACTAAGTTAAGAATGTATAGAACATATGGGGTTCAAGCTTTATGTGTTTAAGCTTTATACTGCTACATTAGCAGGAATAGTTGTATAAAATTCGAGGCTCCTTTCTTTACCCCTGGAAGCATTTGTTTTATGATGACTAAACATTTATGACCCAGATTCTGAGGTGATACAGACTCTCTTGTTTTTGCTATCAGGTGGCAGGGCTGTGCATCCACAGAGAGAACAGTACAAGGTGGTTTTACTTTGCTGTCACCCCCTGGGTTAGTGCCTCACCCATGGCTGTGAGAACAGAGGCAAAGGAGAGAACAGGACGAGAAAGCCGGATATCTTTAGAGCCCAGAACCGGATAAGCAGTCACCTACACCCCGAGCAAAATTCAAAACTTTGTTTGCAGAAACAGGCAGATGCAGCACAAGATTCCCAGGCACAGAGGGGCAGGAGGGAGCTCACCCCCGCTCCGCGTTCACCACGATGGCCCTGGGCCTGTCGTGCTCGCCCCGCAGCACCATCCCAATGGATTCGCCGCTCAGCCGGTGCACGTTGACGGAATTCGTGGCCTCGCAGGTCCAGTACAAGGTGTGGCTGTAGATATCAATGCTGAGGTCGTGGGGCTGCTTCTCCGGGTTCTGGCTTTGGTTTGGGGTACTCATTACAGTGAAAGGCTGCAAGACAACACATGGACAATGATTTCCAGCCATCACTCTGATGATTGACTGAAGAACACTGATTGCACAGAAAGCATGGTTTACCTGCCTGATGGTTTAGAAACCCCTAAAACCACAACCCTAAAAACCTCATATATAATTCTCATATATAAAGAGAATATCCATGAGTAAGTGCTGACAAGAGCAGTTGACAGTGATGATCCCTTGGTATGGCAGATAGAAGAGGAGGGTCAAGCATAAGGTAAAGCACACAAAAAGACTGAAACAAACTATATACAAGATGTACACTTGCCTGTGTACCATCATCTTTGGCTCTTTTTATAATATTCTGGCGTCCATCCACCCAGTAGATCAATTTATCTAAGGGATCGTAATCAATAGCCTTGACATTCCTCAGACCATGCATAGGTAGGATGATATCTGGGCTCTGCTGATCATCAGGTATCATCCTGCTGATGGCAGACTTCTGGCTAAATAGCAGGAAACTGGCAGGGGCTGAAACAAGCCAAAACAGAATGCATGAGAAAGCACAATTCCCAAAAATATATCTCCACAGAAGAAACAGAATATTTAGAATGAAGTCACAAAGAGACACTAATATTCACAATGAAAATTAAATAACCCATAACTGGAGATTTTTGCTGTAAAGTTGAAATGTTTCTTTCTATAGTTATAGAAGGAGATCAGGTTAAATCTGCAAGACCTGCCTTTCAAAACTTCACCCTTTCATTCAGTTAAAAATGCCTTATATGCTACTATGCACCCATTTTCTATTCATGTGCCATTTCTACTGGAAATTTAAGTTCCTATTGGACAACCAGTCAACTGGCAGGCTCATAATATCACATGCAGGGAGAAAACAAACTTATATGTATTTTAAGTGCACTGCAAGTTGGGCAGACTGCTTAGGAGTTAGACTGCTTTACTGAGTGTTATTTCAGCCGACTTTATCAAGCATGTAAGAGAAAAAGACATTTTGTCTTGATAATTTCTTTTCCACCACCTACACACTTAGGTAAGGAGTGGGAAAGCTTCACTCACACAGCTGAATCACCTAGAAAGCACTTCTGGTAAAACAAGAAAGACCAGACTTGACAGCACTGTCACTTCTAAGACTTGAAATACAAATCTCCATAACTAGCACATGTCACAAAAATGGATATAAAATTCCATACTCTGTCCTCCTATTCAAAGGTCGCTTTTAAAACCAGAACCTTTGAAACACACTTGGGACCCCTTTCCTTTAGCACCTGGGAGCCATAAGCACTGAAGAACACAATAGCAATCAAAAAGGCTTACAACTGCAGTTCCTGCTGTTGGGATCCAAGGTGTAATGAGCAGCACAGCCACACCTAAATCCATTTGGGATGGCAAGGCACAAGTGACCACAATGGCCATTATTCTGCACACAATCATTCAAGCCGTCCTGACGAGAAGAATGGAAGACCAATATATCCATCACAAAATCCAGATGGCCCTGAATAAGGGTCCTGTTCTTCCCACTGGTCTTGTCTGCTCTTTCTATGCTGTGAAGATTCCAGTCTGTCCAGTAGATGTAGTCACTGTACTGGGTTAATCCAAATGGATGAGGTAGATCATCTGCTATGATTTCTCGTTCTTGTCCTGCAAAAACAAGGATAACCCACTAAAGGACAATTCCCATGGCATAAAATGAAGAGTGTGACTGGCATGCAGAAAAAGATTTTTCTTCTTTTTAAAATAAAACCCGATTTTCCAAATCAGCATCATGGGATTCTTTATTAAGTAGTATCTGCTCAAGAGGTAACACTTTGAGAACTCAGAGGCCATCTCTGCTTTGGTACAACACAGACAGTGTCACACCAACAGAGAGAAATGACATCTCACTACCATTATAAATCATGATATGGTTATTAATTTATGAAGGTTTTTTAAATTTTCTCTAACACTTAACTCTCCATTTCCTTTTATAAGAAAATATACACAGAGATTTACTATTAGTTATATTGCTCAAATTTCCTATTATTCAATTACTTTACTATGACCAGTGCATATTTCTGTACTGTCTGGTGTAATTTAACATTAGATTACCCAGCATATTTGATGACTCAATCATGCTTGTGTCTAAGTCAGTCCAGTAGAGCCTTTGGTCCACATAATCAATAGTGAGGTCATTGGCACGCCCCACTTTGTCCACCAAAGTGATGCTGTTTGTCCCATCCATGTAGGCTCGGACGATCCTGGGCTTGCCTCCCCACTCAGTCCAGTACATGTATCTGCAATGAGAAGTGCAACAAAAACAGGACATCAGCCAGGTATAGCTGCATGCTTTGACTTTCTAAATTTCTTTGCAGCACTTGAAAAAAAAAACAAAACAAAAAAACCCACATGGTTATGTGCAGCATCACAATACTCCTTTTTTTAACATGAAGGCAGAATAGCATTTTTGACAATTATTACTTTTTCATTGTAACCCATAGGATGGTGGAAGGTTTACTGCCTTTTCAAAGACTCTGAAGAAACAGAGCTGCGCCAAATAACTTGTTACATACAAGAACACCCACACAAAGCTTTGAAAAACAACAGAGTCCCTTACCCTTTGGTGGGATCAAGAGCCAGAGACCTTGGGTTGTCCAGGTCCTTCCACACAAGCACCTGCCTGTACTGCCCGTCCAGGCGGGCGACTTCGATGCGATTGGTTCCAGTATCTGCCCAGTAGAGGTTCTTGCCCATCCAGTCCACAGCCATTCCCTCAGGATAATCTAGCCCAAACTCAATCACATGTTCAACAGAGCTCCCATTCATGAAAGCTCGGCTTATGGTCTGAAAAACAATGGTGTAAAAATGTTACAGTGCTTATGGATACCCCAGTGAAATAAAAAGGAATAATGATCATGAAGTTTGGTGTACAAAAAGAAATTAGTACAAAAAACCCCAGACATTGTTACTTTTTAAACAACTAATTTCTGTTGTCAAAAAAGAGATAGAAATTCTCAGGAGAAAAACACCTGAATTTTCAGAAAGCTAGAGGTTTCTGATGGCCAGACCAAGACATCTGAAAAGGACATGATTTCCAGAAAGAAGTATGTCGCTGCAGATTCTTCCTTGACACCTCTCCCTCTCTTCTATTTGCACACAAGAAGCTGCTTTTAAAAAATTATTTAATTCCCTGTAATGTTTTAAGTCTCAGAAACACATCTCAGTGGCATCTAAATTAAATTGTTTCTCATAATCAGTCACCTGGAGCACATCTACATCAGAGCACATCTACTGATCCCATCTACATTTTAGTACTGCACACTCATCAGAATAAGTCATAGGGCAAGGACTGCACACATATAAATAAGTCACTGCTAACAGCACAGAAACAATCCCCAGGGAAATAGTAACTTCCAGGACCAAATACCCACACCCTTGCTTATCAACACTGAGCAATGAGTCTACATGCCTGCCAATATTTCAGCTATTGATTTCTTAATGATTTGGTACATGGATGTGTAAGGGTCAGAGACATTTTACACTTTTAAAGGTAAATGTCAAACTCTGAAATTCCGTAGGGTAGTCTTTGAAAATGTGTCCTCCTATAACCAGAGGCATGCAGGGACCAGGGAAGTGGTGGGGACCGAGCTCACAGAGATCACTGTGAGCTCTGAAGTTACAATACCTACTCCTGAGCAGCTAGATACGGGGGACAAGGGGAATGACAACCCAGAGGTGCTGGAAGATACCTGGTATGTATATGCAAATAGAGTACGCTGGAAAATTTGGGAGGCAACAAACAAGTAAAATGTTTTCCAGTTCTGCACAGACTGAGATCTACTCTCTGATGCAGCTGAAGTGATGTGCTTTCCAGTGCAAGTGGTTAAGTGTCCATAACTCCTGCTCTCCACGTGCTTGTGTGAGATTTATTTAGTAACTGTGTCTACACTGCACTAATTTATTACACTGGCACTCTTCCTGAAGGAACGCTATCCACAGCACAGGCAGCACTGCTAACTCTGAAGCACAGCCCTCATTAGTCCTCACAGAACAGCTAAGGAAACTGCCCAAGCCCTGCAGGCTCCAAAAGTGAGCTTTGGGCACATTGGCAAGGAAACTCTGGTTGCTCTTGGAAAACCTATTAAGAGTCTAAATAGAATAATTAAGTTCCAGTGAAGTGAATCTGTTATTTTCTACCAAATACTTAGTTCACTTCAAAAGTAATACTGATGAAGAGCAGAACCCTGAGTTTAGCACGCACCTGGATGTGAACCAAACATCACAGGAAATGTGTTCTGGGGAACACATTGAGATAGAACTGGGGGCAGGTGGGCCCTTAGCACAGTGTGGAGGAGACTGGACAAGTTCCCTGGCTTTTTCTGTGCCAAGCTGAAGCCACAGACTAACAGCAAAGAATCCAAAGTTCACTTTCAAATGTTAATACTGAATACAATTGTCTTCCAAGTCGAAACTGGAAGAGGATAGAAAATGCAGGGGGCTGCTGAGCTCAATGTTTAAATTACTCTACTCTGACATAAAGTCAGCTTTTCTACAGCAGATATATATACGGATGCAACACATCCAGCATCCAAGATTCAGGCATTTGGTACAAGCAGACACCACTCTGGATTTTTATTTGAAGCAGGAAGATGCCTGTCACCCTACTGTGCATTCAGCAACGCAACTGTCTTCATCTCCAAGGGTCTCCCTTGGATGCAATTCAATGACAACACTGGCAACTGCAGGACAGATCATGTAACAGAGACCTTTGTTAGATCAAAGTAACTGCTCTGTGGCTTTATATTCAAGGAATTCACACGTCAGTAATACCTTCAAACTAACATCAGTCCAATAGATTCTGTTGTCAGAGACATCAAAATCCAGAGCAGATGCTTCCTTGACTCCAGTAAGAGGAATAGCAACATCATTATTATTGGTTTCAAGGGAAATCCTATGAATTGCTGCTCTGCTTGTGAAAACTAAGAAGGCTTCAGGAATGATGCAAGTCTTCATGTCACTCAACAGCTCAAGGCCGATGGGACAGGCACACCTGGCCTCCTGGGGTGTAAAGAAACACAGATGGCTGCAGCCTCCATTGTTCTCTGCGCATGAATTAGTTCCTTTGAAAAAATAAATAAACAAAACAACAAACCAGAACAGGTATTAGTGCATTGAATTAGTTCCTTAAAAAAAAAAAAAAAAAAAACAACCAAAAAAAACCCCAACAACTAAAACAAAACACATTTTAGTGCATTGTGAAGGTAAAAGGGAAAGGGGAGCACAGGAGGTTGAGGAAAAACATGGTATAATTTTCCAAAATAGGTTAACACTATGAGTTGTCAGCAGGGAATTCTTAAAAAAAAACAAACAAAAAAAAAAGGCACTCCAAGTGGATCCTTCCTGTCTACCCAGGATTACAAAGCTGGACCTATCCCTCCTATTGTACAAATACCAAACAGATCTTTCTTGCCTCCCAAAGTTTAAATTCGTTCACTGAAGACAGATAATAAATTAGCTACTTTTCACCAAGTACTCCATCTTTGTATCTCTTTGAAACCACCAGCTTTTACAAATGTTCAGTGATACAAAAGGGCGAGAAAAGAGCCGGATAACCGCAGTTCTTTCCCACCTATTTAATTAAAAGCTGAGAAGAGCCATTAGCAGAAGCAGTTCCAACAAGATCACCACCATCTCACACTTATTTTTTCATGTGATGGGGATGGAATGTGTAGAGGAAAGTAAGGACCAACACATACATGAGTGCCTCTCTCCATCTGCTGGAACCAAGGATTTAGGTATTTTAAGTATGTCACCACGCACACAAAAGAAATTCTCAAAGATCAGTCTCAGCCAGGGCTCTTTTCATTTTCCCTATTTTAGGGCATATGTTTTTCAGACTGATGCCATTTCTCCATTGTGACTCTTCTCAGTAATTTTAACAGCTGACTAATGAATCTGTTTATTGCTATGCCCAAATTCCAGTGTTCCTGGTAGCTGGAAAATCTGTGGTGCAGTGAAGCCAGGAGGACCTGTGACACTTGCTGCACAGTTTCAGAAGAGGACCTCAAACACTGGCTGCACCTTTCAGAGATGCAATGGAAGGACATGGAGATCCAGCTGCTGATACTTTGCTAAGGGCAAGTTTTAGTTGTTAAGATTTAGGTACAACTGAGATGTTAAGAGTTAATACTTAAGTGCCACATGCTTTGGGGCAGTGTTGTAATGGTGACTGGCTGTGCCTATACCACCCAACAGTGAAAAGCATTCTGCTAACATCATGGGACTTTACTCTGGAAGGAAAGACCAGCAGGAAATAGAGCATTTCTCTGAGAATGATTCCTGTAGCACAGAGCAATAAAATCCTCATAAAAATTGAAAGAGTGTAGTGAAAGCTCTGGAAGATTTATGTCACTAAAAACTGGAAGCAATTTCTTTTTCAACATTGTATTTCCCCAACTTTAGAAACAATAGGTGTCATTTTCCTTTCAAACCCATCAGATCACAGTTATTCTCATTACAAGTGATCAACAGCTGCTTAATGAAAGCAAGGCCATATTAAGACTCCTACAGACCCATGCTATGTTGCCCGTGCTTACCAAAGGCCTTGGTGACACTCGTTGCCTTAAGGCCCATTAAATCTGGCAGCTGATCAATAATGATGTCTCTGCTGGCCTTTATCTTGTGAACTCTTTCAATGCTTCTTCTCTGCCAGTCAGTCCAGTAGATGTAGTCTCCCAGCAGTGTGAACCCAAATATGTGTGGAAGCTTGTCTTCTAAGAGGGTTTTCCTCATTGTTCCGTCAACGTTTATGACCTGTGGGATGCCCATAAAAAAAAAGGAAAAAATAATATTCTCTAATGTGGGTACAATTAAAACAGCAATATCAATTGTGTTTTGAACAGCTACTGCTATGCAAGTAGCTCTTGATATTCCCAGCATGTCCTTTCCATGATCTGTGATTGAGATTTTAAATAATCTCCTCTTTGCTGTTATTTGGAAATTGTTTATTAAGACTCATATTAAAGCTGTACCTTGTAGGTGATTATGCTCCCTTCTCCGTGCAGTGCTTCTATTTTCTTGTGATTTAAGGATCTAACTTTTAAATTTCTGTTTGAGCAATAATTATTTTTTGTTACAAATACGTGTAACTCTATTGTAGTGTAATATGAAATCATTAAATGCCTAAATTCTGGCAGTCAAAATCAACCATCACTTTTAGCACAATTTTACTAGAGTTGTAAGGCTCTGTTCATATACAATAAACAGCAGAAGCATCTAAAATTATTTTTTTTAACATGACCAATGACAATTATCACATCTTTCTAAACTAGCATGTGGATTTCAGTACGTTCATGCATGCATTTCAGTAAGTTTATTTTAAATTCAAATACATTTAAGAACAAAATCTCCACTTTAAAACCTTACAATACTCTACACATTTGTGAAAACAGTATGCATTTTGATTTGATTGGCCATAAATGAAAGTAATTTCCCCAAGCTGAGCCTGTTTTGCCTATCACAAATAACTGCCTTTAACTGCTGAGTGATCTCTCCCTGTCCTTATCTTGATCCACAAGCCTTTCCTTGCATTTTCTCTCCCCTGTCCTGCTGGGCAGTGGAGTGCCAGAGCTGCTTTGGTGGGCACCCTGGCATCCAGCCAAGGCCAACCCACGCGAGGGACATGCACTGGATTTTCCAGCTGCCACCAGCCAAACAGCAGAGGTGAACAGCCAGCCACTGATACAACTGTACCCACCTGTGCCCTGCACAAAAATCATCCCTTTAACAGCGGTGAATTTGAACAGAGGCTACAATGTACACCCCTGGACTCCTTCCAGACAAAAAGCCTCCTGCTGGAGACAGTTAAAAATAACACTGGCATTCCTGCAAATGTAGTTTCAAGGGAGCTTTGTATCTGCCCATCAGCTTACTTGATGGAGTAGCAGAGACTGAAGATTAGTCTCTTTTTATTCTGTTAAGCTAAATAGAGTACATTAAAAAGAAAAAAAAAAAAAAACAAAAAAAACCCCAAAACTGTATCCGTGGTTAAAAGGCAAATGGTTCTGCAATTATGTCATTACATCATGTCCAGGCAAACCCCAAAAGCTCACTTATTTAGAACACTATCAGTCCCACAGGCAATACTGCAGGTTCAAAAGTTCGTCACAGATACTCAGGTGCTGGAGCCAAACTGATGCCACACTTAGGACAGCATTTCCCTTACAACAGTGCAGCAGCAGGATGAGGATGAAGCTTCCACATTTCCATCTACCTTTACAGAAATGGACAGTAGAAGTATAATTCAAACACTAGAGCTGCTGACTGAAATGTACAAGGGAAGACTGAGTCCAAGGATGCAGACACATGTATTGAAACCCATGCACATCTGTGGATGTTGCAGACAACACCAAGCTGCAGAACTTCAGGAATCTCATGAGGTTCAACCAGGCCAAGTGCAAGATGCTGCACCTGGGTCAGGGCAAACCCTGGTTTGACACAGGCTGGGATATGATGGGATTGAAAGCAGCCCTGCTGAAGATGTGGGTGTAAAACATCTCCATAGGCCAGCCACGTGTGCTCCTGGCCTGGAAAGTCACTCATATCCTGGGCTGGATCCAAAGCAGGGTGGCCAGAAGTGGAGAGAGGTGATTGTCCTCCTCTACTCCGCTCTGGGGACGCCCCACCTGGAGTGCTGTAGCCAGCTCTGGGGTCCCAGTACGAGAGAGACTGAGAGCCAGTTCAGAGGAGGGCCACAAAAATCACCAGGAGGCTGCAAGACTTCTGCTGTGAAGAAAGGCTGAGGGAGTTCGTGTTGCTCAGCCTGGGGAACAGAAGAGAGACCTTACTGGTGAGAGACCTTACTGGTGAGACCTTACTGCAACGCTCCCAAATTATACACTGTTCAACATATTTGGGAAAGGAGGTCCAAAATGTGGAATCAGACAGCAATAAAATGTTTAATAGCTTGTATTTTGGTTAAGAAAATGATGGACTAAATGTTTGCTGTCTCCCTCTCCCAAACATTCCTCCCCAATACTACAGACAGAACACCAACAAAGGCAAGCAGGCTTCCCTTGGATGCAGAAAGGGCAGCTCTGACTTGGAGGATTTTTCTGTTTTCTGTAGAGCAATTGAGCCCTCTAAGTGGTAGTTAGTTTATGGCAAAAAGCAGGAAATGCTCTCTCCCTGAGATGGTATCATAGTAGGAGCCAGGGCAAAGCTTGAAGAGGGAGGTGTCACATGCAGGTCAATACAGGTACGTGTACACAGCCTTTACTTCAAATTTTGCTGCCATCCACCTTCCCAGAGATCCAGCTCCACTCTAGCATATCAAATGAAATCACGAGAATTCAAAGTAAAAATCTACAAACAGGCCTCATCATATGGCAAAAAGCACAACTCCTGTTATTAAATCAGCAATTCCCATTTCTTCAAAGGGACTAGAATAATCCTGTAAGATCTTTACCCTCTCCTTTCCAAATTCAAATATCTTCTCAACTCAACAGACCACTAGAAGCCTGTGGAAATAGCACATCATGTAAATATTTACCATGTTGTTCTTCTGCTGGTGATATTGGGACTGCAAGAACCTTTACAATGTACATGTACAACATGGAGGAAAGACAAGAAAAGATAATAAAATACCATATTAACTGATCTTTTAATATCTGACAACTAAGATCTGCTGACTGCAGACAAAAGGGAAGATTTTAAGGTGCAATCCTTATAATTTAGCACAAATTGACTAGAATAGGCTTTACTCTACTCAGGGTTTTCTTTCCCTCTCTGTAAGTGATAAATGGATCTCAAAGGATAAATGAAACACTAAATGTGTTGTGCTTTACACATGAAACACTGAAAGCTCCCCTTGAACAGCGTCACACACTGAAAGCCCCTGATTAGTCTCAAGACTTCAATGACAAATGTCCTAATGAGGCCTTGCCAAGCTCAGCTAAAATCTGTTGTGGGCAAAGTGAAATCAACATCAAACGCCTTAATGAACTGAATTACACAAAAAACACAAGAAGGTGGTAAGGTGTGATTTTTTTTTTAGATGCTGCTGCAATGTATGCAAAATGATTTTACAAATATTTCTAAATATAACACTCAAAAGCTCTTGGCTCTTTGAAGAAGATTAAAGTAAAACAATGCAATTAAATTCTACACATCAGCATGATTCATGTAGTCAAGCTGTATTTCAGGTGCATCTATGAAAAAACCAGCTATTCAGCATAGACACAGGACATCTTTTGACAGAAAAACAAAGAGACCTCTAAGACCATACCCCTCTATTTCAGTCACTAAGATAAAACAAAACCTATTTGATTGCTAAAGACAAAGATGCAGTCAAATGGAAATCAATTCTTGGGCTGAGCTAAATCACTGTGTGAGCAGACACAGCAGCTTGGCAACAGTAAAGTGGCATGACTGGCATATTCAGGAAACTCATGTGGTGGGCTTGTAGCTCTGTGAGTCTTGCAGATCTTGTGGAAAGCTGCACTTTTGCTGTGAGGGTGCCTGAGAACTGGAACAGGTTACTCAAGGAGACTGTGGAATCTCCACCACCGGAGCAAATCCCAAGTGATCTGGTCATGGCCCCAAGCAGCCACCTCCAGGTGACCCTGCCTGAGCAGGGCTTGGGCCAGCTGAGCTCCAGGTCCCTTCCAACCTCAACCCTTCTCTGAATGGCTTCTAAGGACTTTCACCAGCAGACTCTGGAGTGGCACCTCCAGTGAATATACCCAGCTTTCCCTAGCTCAAGAAAGAACTTGTGAGACAGATCAGGCAGGTAGCATAGAAAGGAAAACAGGAAATTCAGCAGGGAAAGAAAAAGACAAAGAAAAATGGAAGGACACAGAAAACTCCTATGGGTAAAGAAGCCTGCCCCAAAAAGAGAAGAGTGAAGCAGCTGTGAGCAGTCTATACCACAGTCTATATTCAGCTGAGTGTAAGCCATTCATTAATATTTCCAACAGCTGAAACACAGCCACCTTTCATCAATGCTTTGGGATAAAAAAGTGACTTGTTAATAACCCACAAACCAACCCAACCACCTACAAAGATGACAAATGCAGCAGAATATAAATCTACAGAATAAAAAGTGGTACTTTATAGTGACCTCCCCTTTTCTCTGGGAATAATATAAACAAAACAGATTGTTATCCTTGTGCTCATATTACCACTATGTGAAGCAGTTATTTATTTGCAGTGGTGATCTGTTCATATTTTTCCATAAGAAATCACCATCACACCTAGTGTTCCCTTAGGACTTCACAACATTTTTTAGCTCCACAGAGAGTGTTGCATTTTCAGACAGACTTTCCAAAATACGAGCACATGAAATAGGCTCTAGCAGACCCTGATAGATGGATGATCTTCTTGTTGGAAAGGCTGTGTTAATAAGACTGTGATTTTGAACCTGCTTATATTTTATAAGCCTCTTCTAAGAGTAGCTAATGTTCTCCATGAATTACATCAGCCTGACATTTCCAGAACTTTTTTCTGCTTACAGGATAGCAGAGGATTAAGGGTGCAGCTGGTCAATTCTGTAACTTACCTCTCATAGGCAGGAACACAATTGCATACTTAAAAACTACTTAAAAGGGGAAAAAGTTAAACACAAAAATAATTTATGGCAACTGGTGGCTAGCCCCTAAAGCACGCAAAAACTACTGAATTAGTATGCCAGTTTTATTTTTAGGTAGAAGCTGCTTATTTAACACACCTGAGGGAAATTTTACCTTCAGTAAATAGTTTTTCATTCTCAAATTCTGACCACTGTGAGCTTAAAGGGGCATGCAACAACTGAAATTTAACTAACACCCATTATGAAAACAATATGCCTTTCCACCTTCTAGATAACCAGTCTGGGAAAGGTGGAGAAGAATTTAAACTTTTCACAGGAGTATTTTTAAAACTCATGTATCTTAATTTTTCTCTCCTGATTTCCCATTTCTTCAAGGGACTAGAATAATCCAGTAACATTATCTTTCCATATTCAAACATTTTCTCAACTCAATAGACCACTAGAAGTCTGTGGAAATAGCACATCATGTAAATATCTACCATGTTGTTTTTCTGATGGTGATATTGGGACTGCAAGGACATCTATAATGTACATGTACAACATGGAGGAAAGGCATGAAAAGAAACACAATGAGCTTGATATGAAAAAAGAGTTGTGGTAAACTTTTGAGTCCAAAAAACCAATCAGCAATTTCAGCAGCCAACTTGAATTTCTTAAAAAGTCAAAAGGATGCCAAAAATAGCAGAAACAATAGATCTTGACATAGAAAGTGGCACCAATACTGGTCAATCTTTCCAAAGAAAAACCTGTCTCCTGTCCAATGATACCATGCTTAACATTAACTTGCAACGAAATACAAAGATAAATGTAGTATGTACTACTGCTATTTTAATTCTTTTTGTTTCCTTACCCCAAAATAGGTGGATTTTAGTGGTTTTTTCAAAAATAATCTTTTATGTCACAGCCAATGAGAGGTTCCTGCACAATTGATTGAGAAACACTGGTCGAGTCATGCCCCCCTCCAGAGGCCTTACAATGCAGGGTCTCTTGCAGTCAGCCTCTGTCCACAGCAAACTGAGATTCAGCTGCTGGTGTTTTGTCCAGCACAGTGGGACCTCTTGCTCAGAACTCAACTTCTTAGCACTGCCCTGGAGAATCATAACATATTCTTTTTCTCAGCCTCACCACAGTGCAATTATCTGAAGTCACTTGTAGCTCTTCACACCGTGCTAGGCACCTACAGTGCTTCAAAGAGCACAGCAATGATCCCTTATGCCCTAAGTGACCACAAGGAAGGCAAAGGTTAAACAATAGACCCTAGATTAGCTGGTATGTCCATTTATGGCACTACACCTCGGAAGAATGGATGCTTTTATCCTCATTTAACAACCTATCAGCAGAAAACCAGGATTCAGTTTTAAAGAGGTGGGGATGGGAAATCTGCATTTAAAAAAGAATTAATTAATGTCAGTACTTCCCTCCCTGAAGGGCAGCACAACTGAAAACCTGCTACTACAGGAGACTGAACTTACAAGAGAGGGACAATGAAACACCAGTAACTGAAAACAGTAACATTTTCACTGTTTTGGATTGTTTTTTCAAGGATGTTTATTTCTAAAGGAGTTCTTTCTGTAGCAGACAAGCAGCTGCTCCCATGGCAGCTCAGGCTGGAGCAAGAATGATGGAGTATAAAATATATTTTATAAATAAAGCATTTCATGTGAGCCACAAACACACTCCTCCAACAGTGTATTTTAATAAAGGGCAAAGGCAGAAATGCTGGTGACTCAATTCGTATCTCCCAAGCACCCAAACTATATGGATCAATTGTTGCCCTGCCACGTCAAGAGAAAGCCCCCGAGCTTAAAAATAATTGAAATACGAGAGAGCTATTCAGGTAAATAGCATATGGACCCCCAGCTTCTCTTCTTCTGTAGATACCTGGTTTGGTTCACTGTTGGAGTTAGAAACTAGGACCAGATGGACTTTGGCGTCAACACACGTGCCCTTTTAAAGTTCTAACTCAGTAATTTAATAGGAAGTCCTGAAAGGAGCTAGACGCAAAGCTTACTTAGAAAGAAAGGCTAGAAATGATCATCTGAGGAAAGTATTTCCTATCTTCTGATACTAATCAGGAAGAGAAGAATCTCCAGATTGGAATCCTCAAGGCCCCTGAGGTCAAATATGATTTTAGCAGTACTCAGGCTCTTAAAGGAAAGAGAGGGATCACAGGAGATCACCAGCTACACCCACTGCTCCTTGCCAGGGTCTTACAAACATCTCCTCAAACAATACAACTCTCAAGTGTAAGAGGAGAGAAAGCTTGAAATTATTCATGCCAACCCAAAACTCACATTAACAGCAGACAGAGTTTGCTTCTAGACTGGACATGACATTTCTGGTTCATAATACTTTCAAGAGATAGAGAAATAAGAGGTGAAAAGGCCAAGCCAATGCTGTCCAATACTCCAGTCTTTGAAGGAACTCCACCAAATATGAAATCCATATGCAGCTCTGAGCACAACAGCATCCAGCCTGCATGGAACTTCCATCTGTTAAAGCAACTCAAAACCATAGAATGTTGAGGGTTGGAACAAAAAGACATCACCCTACTATGCACTTGTTCATGTCATTATCTTTATCTATGGCATAACACTGCTGATTTTTTTTTTAAAGCTGTATAAAATCACATATTCAAAATTAAACAAAACTATTTGCAGTCGTGTTATCAGTCTACTTGCCAATACTTGTACAGAAAGTTTTCAATTAATCAGAAACACATACTCAAGCTTTATTTAAAACTGATGGACCTTCTGACAACAAAAAAGCTTTAAGGAATCACTGGTAAGCTGCCTATAAGAACACACACAAAAAAATAAAATTCTGCATGAAATTCCTGAAATTCTGAACTAAGGTTTAAACAAAACAAAACAAAACAAACAAACAAAAAAAGCAGTTCATCTCAGTAACACAGAAGGAAGGCAATGCAAACTTTTTTCTCATTTCTTAAGGAACTAGAGACAAGTCTATTCTCAGCTTAGAAGAAGTCAATGGCAGAAATGAAAGATGTTGCAAGGCTATTCACAGAAGTCTCCTCAGGAGCCAGATACCCAATATTAGAAATCATATTCTACTGGAAAATTAGTTTAAAGCTGTTTCTGTGAAAACAGTTACATAATCAAAGAATATTTCCTGAAAATACTTTTGTGTAAAAAGAAAAAGGAATCTTGGGATTTTTTCAGCCAAGAAAAACTGAAGCATGGTAATTCGAACAGTATTATTTCTTCTCAAGTTAGTACCTCTAGAAATGCATATGAAGACTTCCAGCTCTCTTTACTTGCTTCTCGAGGGTTATGTGAATACAAGAAACTGTTTCTCCTGGATCTCATTGCTACCAGTGCAACACTATTTGATATACCTAGGAAAAAGCTCTTAAATTTGATTCTCCTCTTGCTTTGGATTAAAAGCTACAAAAGTCAGTGCTGTTCCACAGGTATCTAAAAAAAGTATTAAATCTTCTTTTCCCCAGGTGAATGCTTGGCTCCACTTGAGAAAACTGAAGCCAGCAGGAAAGTTTTAAAATGTTCGTTTGCCTCTCTTAACACAGCTGAGATTATAAATTTATTACACAATAGCCCAGCAACTTCATGATCATTTTCAGCCACTGGAAGAGACAGTTCAAGAACCTCTCCTACACATCAAACTTTGCAGCTTGCTCTCATTTCCTCCTCTGCCAGCACATGCCTTTCTGTGGCTTGTACAGCCAGACAGACTAAGAATTTGAACTAAAACCTGAAACTTGTCCTGTCCTCTCTCAGCTATAGTCCTGTGTGAATAAAGTCCAGGTGAAGCAAAGCAACCTAAGACTGAGCCACTCTGAAACACAAGAACAGCACATTCTTCTCCTGCATTCCAGTTTCAGACTTCCAAAACAATTGAAAGGTGTAAACTGCTTAAAATGACAGAAATATGATAAAGAACTACATCTATTGGTCATTCATTCATTTATTTTTGTGGGTGTAATGCACACTACATTTTATGAATGCAGGTAGCTTGATTACCCTTGGACACAGCATTCATGCAGAACCTGACCCACAGAACACTACTTGTTCATTTAGCCTTTTCTGTGGCAAGGTCAATGACAATCTCCACAGCCTGTACCAAATATCCTGCAGTGGGGGAGGAACAATGCCAAGGCACCTGCACATGCTGGGTGCCACCCAGCTGGAAAGCAGCTTGGCAGAGAAGGGTCTGGGGGTCCTAGTGGAGACCAAGCTGAACATGTGCCCTTGCTGCAAGAAGGTGATGGTAATCTGGGCAGCATCAGGAGGAGTGCTGCCAGCAGGGCAAGGGAGCTAATCCTCCTCCACTCAGCACTGATGAGGGTTCCCCTTGCAGTACTGTGTCCAGTTCCACGCTCCTGAGCACAACAATATGGGGATGTGCTGGTGTGAGTACAGCAAAAGGCTACAAAGGTGATTAACATCTTTCTTATGAAAAAAAAAAAAAGCTGAAGGAGATGTGTCTGTTTAGCTTGGGGAAGGCTCAGGGGGAAATCTCATGAATGCATGTAAATACCTGCAGGGAAGGAGTCAAAAATGCAGAGCCACACCACTTGTCAGCAGTACCCAGTGACAGCACCAGCAGCAACAAACTCAGACTCAAACCCAGGTGATACTCTCTGAACATTAGGAAATACTTTTTCACTGTGAGACTGACCAAGCCACAGCACAGGCTGGCCAGGAAGGCTGTGGAGTCTCCATCCTTGGAGATACTCACAAGTTATGTGCTCTGGGCAACCAGTTCTAGGTGGCCCTGCTTGAGTGTGGGGGCTGGACATGACCTCCAGAGGTCCCCTCCTGCATCAACCATGCTGGGGTTCTGTGTGACTGCTGTTTAATAAAGCCCTTTTAAACTAAAAAACAAGGAGATGAGGGCTTCCCACCTCCACCAGTTGCACTCCAACTTGTACTCTGTAAATCCCTTCACGTTGTGGACTCCAGCACATATGGAATCCATTGTGAACAGACAATCTGCCAGCTCTGAAAACAGCAACGCTGTTATAAAACAAGAAACTTCAACCCTGGTTTTGGCACCATTATGTTAGTAAGTCTCAAACATAACCATAAGAGGGAAAAAAAGGCCTTTTTTTTTGGTTAAGATTGATATAATTAGATTATGGAAAAAAAGCTGCACCGTAGCAAATTACAGAACTTCTAATTTCTTTTCCAGGTTAAATTTCACAACTTAGACTTACAGGGTAAACTTAGATTTCAGATATAGTTCCAAGTGTTGTTTAAAGCTTATGAATAGTTAACAATGTAAAATTTCTGTCTGGTTTTGCTATCTAGAGGTAATTACTACTCCACAGGAGTAAAGTCTCCCACATGTAGCCTAAAGCTGCATTTTCTAGATAGTCTTTGTAAGCATATTCTGAAGTAAAAATAGGTGACAACACACTCTGAAATCTTGTTTCTCTTCATAGCCCCACACCTTTTCATACACTTGACAAAATATTTAATAGTGGAAGAGGAAAAGCATCTGCAGTATCATCACAGATTACAGAAGACATTTTGTCATATCTATGTGGTTTCATTCAATTAACAAACCTCACTGTTAACACATTAGAAAAATCTGAGGAATTGGAGTTGGGCAAACCTGCATGCCACATGTCAGACTAGCACGGAACTTCACACCAAGAATGTCCTGCATCTAAAAGTCATTTTGACACAGTAATGAAAAAATCTACTTGACAACAACAAACTGTTACCAAAGAGAAAAACAAATATATTTCTCTCACTCAGTACTACATGGGTTCAGGAAACTCTTGTGATCATAGTTTGAGACATGGGTATCAGACCCAGCTCTTGAAATATCAGGAGAAGAGACTACTAGTTAACAAATATTCCTCAAATATATTATTACCCTCCTCTTATTTTATATTAATTTTAGGAAAGCACTTGCATACTTTAAATTTGTTCTTCCTAGAGCTTGTGGTTAATGAAAGCAAATGACTTAGCTGCCTTGTCATTTGAATTCTTGAAAAAGCACACGACTGGGGGGCAGGGGAGCCCTCCCTAACCAAAGCCATGGTTTCAGTGGCTCCCAGTGCCCTGTCCATGGCACCCCTTGTTTCCCCCAGTGTCTGCAGGCTCACACACCTCCTCTATGAGTACACACATGGGCAACGCAGAAGTTCTGCTCCTCTAAGAGGTCCTTTTCTGCAATGGAACAAACAACAAAAAAAAGGAAGTGCAACATCTGATTTTGGTGTTGCAGTCACTGTCTTCTCTTTGCAAACTGTACTAAGTATTCGAGCACACTTTTTCAGTGGTGTGGTCAAGATGCAGTCTACCTCAACATACCACAGCTAATATTCCACTCACTCCTACAGCCAACTTTAAAACAAAGCAGCTCATAAAAAGGCTAGACAGCCTATTTTAGCTACCTTCTGCCTTTTCATTTAAGAAGTCTGCTGCAAGAGCACAGCAGATACTCAGAATGAGACACTGTGCTGCATTCATAGTTCATGAGTATAAACCATTCCCTCCAGCCTCTTACTCAAGGGTCAAGTCAAGCTCCAGAGAACAACGGCTGAGATCCAGGTCTTGAAAACGTGGCACCTGCAGGGGTCTAGGTATTAAGCTCCCAGTACCAGCTAAAACATGATTGGGTTGTGGAGAAACCCCCTCTACCCTTTACCACAGCCCTCTGCCAACACTGCATTGTATTTAAGCAATTTCTCATTTAGCAACCTCAGTAATTGCCAATGGTTTTTATTTTCATTATAAATGCCACCAAGTTTACAGGCTTGCAAATGGACACAAATATTCAACTTCTTTTCTGAAGTTAGGTTTAGACTTTGGTTCAAATGGCAGAACCCCACACTTGTGAAGCATTCTAGTCCTGTTCCAAAAAGGGCTCAGCATTCCTGTTTTAGCTCCAGCTATCCTTTTAATCTTACACCTTGCACAGCACTCCTGGCTTTATGGAAAGCACAGAATGAAAGGGTGTGTTTCAGGGATGAGACCTGTCTCATCAAAAACCTGGTCCTTGGATGTCCACCTGCACATCTGTTTTTCAGTCTGCTCATGTTTTATTTTTATATATTTATAACATGGTGAAAATAATTAATTTCTACATACCAATTCATCAGTTTCCCTTGTGCAGTATCTCCCACTGAGGCACTCCCAGTGCCTTCACCACTGCTGACAGACCAATGGCAATGGGAAGCTGCAAACCAAAAACCACCTAAGAGACTTCTACTCTGACACAGACTGAAAAACCAGTACTCTTTCAACTCTGAGAGTTAATTCCAATCACCTGACTTTTGGAAAGAGGAAACAGACTTGTATGTTCAGAAACAAATGTTCTGTGGACAGGCACAGGGCAATGGCAACCAGAGATTTAGTTCCAGAAAAGAGAAAATACCTTGCACTGGAGCTGCTCTGTGTCCCAGCGTGTCCTTCCCCACCAAGCAGAGAATTCTCCAAGCAGCTGTGAAGCATCAACAACCCCTGGGTAGTTCAATGTCACTGTCAGCAGTGGAGATGAACATTTTTCTTTGTGCAGATCTGGACTTCAACATAAAGTTTTGCTGGTTTTAGACTCTATTTGAACATGGCACATGTGTTCACTGCTCAGAAATAGCTCAGGATGGGCCCTGGAGGGTTTGCAGTGTCTGAGAGGGACCAGCAGTTATGTGCTGCTTGTTTTGGGGAGAAAGGATGATCTTTTTGCCAGTTTACTCCACGTAGCACCCAGTCAGAACTGTGGGATCTGACTGTGCTCACCTTGACTGCTGAGGGTCACAGGATCTTTCTCCTCCTCATCAAGTCACTGCTGATATGACCACAACCCACATTACAACCTCAAGCAGAGGAGAAGATGAGTTAGGTAGGGAGCTTTTGTCACAGCAGAGCTCAAGGGAAAGGATCAAAGCAGAACCAGGGTGGACAGATGCAAAAGTGGCCAACAAAAATGAGCCAACTAGTCTGGCTGGGGCAGAGCAGAATGCAGCTGGAACACAGCCAACATTAAATATTTATTAAAAAATAAGCAATCAAGACTCAAATCACTAATTGCACCTGCAGTGTTAACACTCATTTTCTCCAAATGCCATCCTTCCTGATTCTACAAACTTCTGGAGACTCATAAACCTTCTGTTTTACTCTGTGAGGAAGAAGTAGGATGACTTCTTCCTTTGTTCCTGCTACTGGCCACCTGCAAGACTGAACTAGTCTCTTCATTTCAGTGCTTGTGTCTCTTCCTCTCCTCTTTTGTTTTGTCTATTTAGCTATTTAGCTTTGGGGCTTTGTGGGTGGCTGCTTGTGTATTGTGCTAGGCTTGTGGGGTTTTGGGGTTGTTTTTGCCATCTTAAAAATTTTTGGTGATGGGGGGGGATGTGTTGTCATTTTTATTTGGCACTTAACGTGTATCTTCAGCTCTTGGGAGACACTGACTGGGACAGAAACTTGGCCTAAATTGAAATATAAATGTTTTAAGTTACTCTGGGTTTCAGAGAAATTCCAAAAATGTAACACAAATCCCTGAAAGGCTTCAACGATAAGGCAAAAAGCAAGCTACAAAAAGCCATTTTAAGTCCCCATTTTTAAGCAGATCTTTAGGAAGAAGATCTGTTACATGCATGAGAGCTGCACTGCCTGGGGCAATGGGACAAACCCCAGGTCTGGGTTTAGTAACACTGGAACACCTACACACTGTGCTTTCAGGCTGGGACTGGCATCAGCAATACAAATTAAAAAAAAAAAAAGAAAAAAAAGAAAAAAAAAAGAAAAAAAATCTTCAATTTCTCCCTATCAGGAACTGTCTCATGAAAACATACCTTGGGTAAGGGCTCAGAAGTTTCAGGATCTGGCTGTATGTCTGTGCCTATGTATCCTATGTATCCACACAGATATACATACAGATATATATATATATATATATATATATGTATGTATGTATGTATATATTTCTCTATGTGTGCATGTATGTGCATGTGCGTGTTTCTAAGATGTTCTCAGAAATCCTGTTTCCTGTTGGAAGATTCAAAGACACAAATAACCCACCCATGGACAAATCAGTTTCATATTCTTTACTTCTCTAGCCAAATTTTCCTGGTGATATATAATGAGATTTTACATTCTTTGTGCTCCATTGACTAATTAGATCAATGCAGGCTACTCCCCCTGTCCCTCCCTTTTTGTAGTAGGGACTTTCATCGCCCGTAGCTACACAAGTGCGGTTGCTTTTGCCAAATACTTGGAGATACTGCTAATGGCTTCATTTGAACTCTGCATTGCTGCATATTAGTATGGAGGAGGGTGGGTTGTGTATTTTAATCCATACTGTGATTGCTTTGATGTTGTTTGTAATGAGGAATATGGGTTTATTTATACATATCAGAGCTGTTATAGGAATTTGTGCTTCCCAAAGGATTAGATTTCCACTATCAAACAAAACACAGTGTATACTTAGAAGAAGGGGGAGGCTAACTAGAGGTCAATTTTCCACTCACAAACTACAGTGCTTAGCCTCTCTCTCAGTTCTTTCCATCCACGGATCCAAACACTTTGTACAGAAAGCTATCAGTTATCCCCACGCTGCATGCAAGAAAACGTTCAGGACAGCACCACACACTGCTCTAGCTCACATGGAGCTGTGGTTAATGCAGCATTAGTGAAGTCACAGGAGCCACTGCTGCCTCCAGATTGACACTGCCACGCACACATTTTTAAAAAACCACACAGGAACTACCAAAAATAAGGATGTAAGTTTTACATCCTTGACAGACGGTGGATAAGAGGGTAGAAAGGATAAAGTTGAAGGGAAAGGTCGGCTGAACATGTTTTTAAAAGGAATACAAAATATTTAACCAAGGGACCATGTATGGCTCCTGTTACTCCTTATTCTGAATGCTGAGACCACAAAACTGCAGCACTACTATTTCCTCCCTTCAGAAGCTCAAAATCAACGTACAAATTATTGCAATTATTTAATCTTGAAATTAGGCATTTATGCCAGAGGCAAAAATGAAACTGCATCTCCACAGTATAGAAAAATGATAGCTCAGTGCAAGTCACCAGGGTCAATTACTTAGTACCCAAAATAGAGATAACTGTTCTGGAAAATAAAAACAAACTCACCACTAAATGAAGTTTCTGACACAGCTTACTGCCATGTAAATTTAAGCATAACTGTGTACCAGGTCTCGCTGTACAAAAGCCTGGAAAATAAATCTGTCTTGCTAAACTGAGTTTTGCTTCCCAGCTGCAGGAGCTTTTATCATTTCAGCTTCACTAATTCCTCTTAGTGTCATTTAACCATTTACTTTTGACATGAAAATCTTTTAAAATTACACCATTTACAAGGGGAGAAGACCTTTTCAGAATACTTTGTGGACTCTCTAGAACTTCCTTTTCAGAGCAGATCTGCTTGGGGTATAGCTTTATCTCTTCATATTTATTCAACACTAAGTTTTTACCAGTTTAGTTACTTAAAATATTCTGGTGGAAAGAAGTTATGAGGGTGAAAGTAGAGGGGAGAGAGAGCAATGGTGTGACAACACTCCAGATCTGGTAGAAAAGGCACTTTTACAACCTCTCAGCACCCACAGTCAGATACACTGCAGAACTATGGGAGGAAGAGGCTCATGGACAATACATGGAGAACCTGGATGCCCCTGGGTGCCAGAACTGTGCCCTGCTCTCATGGGTGTGTGAGAAAGCCTTTTCCTCTGCCCAGTGAGCAGCACATTCTAATCACTCACTGAGAAAGCTCCTGCAATTGCTCTTTTATTTAGGGACTGCAAACACCACCTGAACAAAACCTCAGAGCACTGGGTTGGGTGTGACCTGTTGGGTGACAGGATTCATCTGAATCATTCTCCCACCACCCAAGTGACCGTGGTGAAGTGGCACAGCGCCTCTCTGGAGCACAGGGTAAGGACAGACAGACACCCCCCAGACCTGTGTGCCTGGCACTGCTTCAGCTGAACACAGAAAACATATTTTACCTGCTACAGAAAATGGCCCAAGGCCATGTCTGAGCCTGAGTCCCCAGCTCACTAGCAGCAAGGATGGCAAGCCAGGTCACAGGGATGCACAGAGAACCCTGTGTGTCAGTAGAGGTACAGACTCATGGAGAACCTCTTCCCCTGGTTTTATTAAACATGGCTGAAAGCAAGACAGAGCATCAAAACAGACCAAAATTATGAAATTTTTACCCCTAGATACCAAGTTGACTTAAAAGAACAGCATTTTTAACAAGCATTCCACACATCTATTGGAAATGTTTGGGAGTTTTGAGCATGAGGACATGGGAGGAGGCAGCCACTGTGACTACAAAAATATCAGTTTCCTGTTTAAATCTGGGACTGTATTTAGACTTGATGGCTTATCATCTGAGAAGTTTCTCTGGATATAGGGAAGGTTGGTTTGTTTGTTTATATTGTTTATATTAAGGATAACACAGTTTCCTGACTTGGATCACAGTATTTATGTTTGCCAATTTCATGTCAATTTTGAGTAAAAAAATCAACTAATTTACTCAAAGACTGCCTGCAGTGAATTTGTTCAGTACATCCAACCCCAATTCTTTTTATAAAAGAATTGGCCATTTCCACACAAAAAATATTTCAAGTTTTGGAAATGCTTGGACTATGTGGCTGTTATGTAGTAGACTATTAGATATTTAGAGAAAATTCCTCTCAAAAAGGAAGCTGAAAGCTGGTTTGATCATAGATAGGAGACTTCCCATGACCTTCCACTGCCTGTATCTTAATGCCTGAGTTGGAGTTCCAACGCCATATTCAACACATGAGACTCTTTTTTACCCTCTGACTGTGAACAGCTGGCACTGCCTACTCCATTGCTTCTCTGAGGAGCTGTCAAAAGGAGCTGCAACATGGACACAAAAGTAATTGCAAAAAGCTAGGGTGAAAACTTTAACCCACTTATTTGGAAAGATACCAGGGTGAGAAGTTGACAAGCGAGATGCTTCTGGCTTGTCTAGTACTCACCTCTCCAAAGCAAAAGATATCTGAGAACTTATTGAAATTAATTTCATTTCACTCTTTGCTGGGGTCTCTAATGGAAAAGCTCAATTTACTTTAATTCACCAAGGCTGAAAAAGACAGTGGTTCTCAAGTTGATTCACCAATGGATTTGTGACTCAAGAACTCAAAGATGAGCAAGGACCCAGATGTTATTGGAACAAACTGTTGGAGTCTCATGTGCTGACACAAACCTGTCAGATGCCAACAGTGTACAGATGCAAAGGGCCTCCTCATCTTCTTGTAAAAATGCTTGTTTTGGCACAGAAAAATGTGCATTTGTACCAAGTTTAATCTGGAGAAAAAGAAATTAACTCATAGCACAAGTATCCCACTCCACTTTGGAGATAAGACATGTTTAAGAAGTCTGTCTGCTGCTCCATCACTAAATGATTTGTGTTTTATTATCAATCTATAGCAGCAAATTAGCTTTGACCTCAGCCATCTTCCCCTTCCCAAACCTCACTGGCAATCTTTCACTCTTTTCAGAATCATTTGTTATGTGTTTTCAACTCCTTTGTCAAGATGGGATATCCACCAACAAAACCAACTTGAATTTTGCACTGACAAAGCTGTCCTGTGCTACTGGGTGCTTTATTGCAGTCACAAATCCAAACTTTCAAAAGCCAGGAAATAGATAATGAAGGCACAGACTGATATGACCTTTACTGTCTTCTTAAAAATGGTGACAGCCAGCACTGATTTCCATACATTGTAGCAAAATCAACAGGTAACTGATAACCATGAAAATGAAGGGAAGAAAAAAAAAGGACAGCTGTCTTGTAGATCTCAGAAGTAGAAGACAACAAAAACCATGGATGAGAAGCTCTTGACCACACAGGGATGACATCAGGTGCACTGGTTCTGTGGAACACATGGGATTCCCCCTCCCTGTGAACTGTCTCCACACTGGGAACAAACAGGTGACAGACAGGGCAGAACTGTCCCAGGGGTGTTAGGTTCACACCAAAACGAAACCCTGCTCATGCATAAGCACCATACAAAGCCCACAGACCCACATTCCATAATGGCATGACTGCAAAATGTCAAAGACCAGGAGAACAAAATGCTGCTTTTCTTGCCTGTAGGGCCATGCAAGAAGCAAAAGGCAAATGCTTCTATGGAGAACAATTTTGACATTTGGTCTGCTGCTGGATCCTCTAAGGTGGATTCACAAGATCAGAACATTAAAAACATAAGTCAAACCATACAGAAGAAAGAGTAGAGCCCAAAGGAGAGGCTGTGGCACTCTGCAAAGACGTCTTAAATCTCATCTGCTGGCAACAGTAAGTTTGCATTTATGTAGCATTTCATAAACCTTAAATTAGTAAGGCTTTAACAAGCTGGAAAACACTAACCTTCTTCCACTGCAGGGGCACAAGATGCTGAAACACTCAGCCAGAGGTCTTGCAGCAAGTCAGTACAAGTACCACCTACTTTTGTCCCCTGGGGATCTACTTTATGCTGGAAGATTTCCCCAGTGCAGCTCTGCCAGAAACACCCACTAGAAGAGGAACATCTCACACTGAAGGAAGGAGGAATGATGGTGCTCAGGATAACACAAGTGCTCTGAGCAAATGCCCTTCCTGGCCCTTGCACGGGCTGAGGGACACAACTTCTTCCACACTCCTAACCTGCCCCGAGAGCCAAATCTGACCATCTCCCAGCAGTTCACTTAATGTCTCAATTTAATAATCTGTGAAGTCAAGCAGGGAACATCACTGCCCTTCACAAGAACTCTTCTACTTTGTAGAACTGGGTGGTGAGAACTCTAGATGGGAAGTACTTATGTTTCACTGCCTCACAAGATGCTCTACAAAGTTGCTGCAAAATACAGTCCCTCCCGAGGGGAACAAATCCAAGCCTGGACCTTATTAAACCTCTGCTAAACACAACCAGCCTGTAAGAAAAAAACCAACAAAACCAAACCCCAAACCCAGGAGTCTTGCAATTACTCCTCTGGGAGGATCTTCAGCAAGTTCTGTTTCTGACCTCTGTCACCTCCAAGATTCCTCAGGGAATCTGGCATTAATTGCTCATTCTTCTGTGCCCAACATTTCTGAATCACTAAGGTAATGTCACACCTTAGGCTAGTCTTTCCATTTTTAAGTAGTAATTCTGCAGGGCAATGTACATTTCTTGTACTTTTTTTCTAGTTTGGACTAGCAGACATTTCCAAAGCACAGCACAGCATTTGAGAGTAACTTCCAATCTAACCATAAATTCACAGGCACGAGATTTCCCAGCTGCAGTGGTTTCTACACAAGTTGTCCAGGCAGTGACAAGCTGGGTGTTGAAAATTTGCTTAAGTTGACGTTATTTTTGTGGTAGCTGTGCAAACAAACTCAAACAATTCTCTTTTTAATGCTCATAACAAACATTTCACTTGCATTTTATCAAATACACATTTTTGTGCTTTCAGTCCAGGTCCTGGTTCATGTTGCTACATGCAGGGAGTACTGGCTCTACATTCAGCTGCTGGTTGCAGCTTCTCTTTAAACCATTTTTACTGATTTGATTTAATAATATGCCATCCATTAATATTCTGGTCTGACAACAGAGTTGGGTAGTTCTATTATTGCCAGTGAGGATGAACCTGCACCAGAAACTCAAGTGTTCAGAAAGGGTTCTAACAGAAAGTTAGAACAAGGTATATGTAGATTATCCTACGCTGCCTCATGACAAGACCATTTATCAGTGCAAACCACAGAACTGCTTTTCAAAAAAGAAACACAACTGCTTTCCCTTCCAGCAAAAAAACCTGACACCTGCCAAATCACCAATTCATCCAATGGTTCACAGATGTCCATCGCAAAACCATTTAAGAACATGGGGTCCAGGTAAATTCATCCACTGCTCCGCACTGAGGTCCCTGTAGTGGCACTGAATGTCACCCACCCACATGCCACAGGTAAAGTGGATGACACCTACACTGCCACACAGAGGCACAGCTCCCACTTCTACACCATGCTAACAGGAACAGGACCATACATCAGGCAGGACCGCAAATGACAGGGAACATTCCTTCCTAACCCCAGATCCTTCTGAGTCTGCATACACATACAAGGCACATTAAATATCCCTTAAGAAAGGATTTTCTGTATCACCTCAGACAACAGTGTTGTGCCTCCAGATGTGGCCAGGGTGAATAGGTCTTCTTGGTTACACACAAGACACAGAAACCTTCTGACTCCTACAGGAACACAGCTGGAGCCATGAGAGCTAACAATACTGCTACCTCACAGGTCTTCAGACTGAAGAAAAGTAAAGCAAAGACAAAACCAAAGGAACACAAATGGATTCAGTAAAAACAGTGTTAAAATAAAAGAAACATTTTTATGCATATCTTACCTCATGGGAAAATGCAATTACATCACTTTTATTGTTCACAGGTAGCAGAGAATTTGGTTGAGACAAACAGCCATGGTTTCTGGGTTAAGAAACATTCACATATGAGAGCAGAGAGGACCAGAAGATGAATTAGAGGACTGACCATCCACATGGTTGGAGCACAATTTGTAAAACCCTTCTAACTGCTAAGGGAAGCGAGACCTGAAACCAAACCAGATCTTTCATCACAAACATTGGTGAAATTGAGGCTTCTGATTATCTGATAAAACAAAGATCCATTCTGAGATGGTCTCAAGAGGCATGGGGTTTGAGTGGGGATTTTGCCCATGCAGAACTGTGTTAACTGCTGGGGCCTTTAACAGATGTACAGGCTACAGGAATGGAAGGTGACAGCAGGGTAGCTGGGCCCACAGCCACACTGCTTGAACTGGCCTGGTAGGGAGGAGGAACAAAAGCCACTTCTACTTTCCTAGAGACAGATCTCACCTGATTTCTCTCCAAGGACACAGCTTTTGTGACTAGGGCCCCTCCAGTGCTTCACCTGCTAGGTGACAGCATTGGGGTTTTCAAAATAAGACTCAAATATTAATATATTTGACAAAAAGGAGGCCAGTTTTACATTAGAAGTGACTACCTAGGTTCTAATGATGTCCTTCCTGGAAAGTTTCTTCTTGCCTTAAATTTGTCAAAAAAGTTTGATATTTTAACAAGGAATAAAACTAGATCCATAACTAGGAGAAAAATGCACTCTGTCCTTGCCACCCATTTTACAAATCATGATGCTTTACTTTTAAACACATAAAATAATCTTACCAATAAATTTAAAAACACATGATCCAAAATTTCATATAACCATGAACTAGTGGGCAACATAATTAAAAATAAAACAGTGTAATATCTGCTCTAGGAAAAAATGCATCTCTTTTTTATCTGGAAAGTAACTTTAAGTCAAGTGAAGAACTCAAAGGCAACTTAGATACCTGACCAATCACTTGTCTTTCTAAACTAAGAGCTCTGCTCAAGGGGATTTAAAAAGCTAAAATGACAATGATGAAATGCCAAGGATCAAGATATCCTAATAGCTGGAATCAAGAGAAGGAATTTACCAACCTGACTATATTTCTCTGCAAAGTTTGTTATTCATTTGTCCAGCTATGAAAAAAATCAATTGACATTGACCATCTGTTTCAAGCTAAGAAATTTACACTTTAGAAAACTTCAAAGAAATTAAATATCACAGAATCTCTTATCTCCTTAGTCTGATTGGCAACTGCTTAAAAACTGCTTTCCTGGTCTTGCTGAAGAGCACATTTCTTTTTCTGTTTTTCCTCTCTTCTACCAGAAATGTGAACAGCACTGACATACTGCTCCCCTTATTTCCTGTCTGCTGTTCCTCTCATTTTTACATTAGCACTAATGCAAAAACCACTGGAAACCATGCACAGGCTGGGCTTTAAAAAAACAAGGTATTTGTCAACCTTTTAATTCCTCTGTTAAACAAAGGAAGAGAAAAACCACTCACACAACTAGGTTTCCATAAGTAATGGAAAGAGCAATGCAAAGAATCTATAGGCCCATTCTTTAAAAACTATGAACAGGGAAAAGAAGACTATGAAAAAGGCTGCCCTTGCTAGTTTTTCAAAGTAGAAAAAAATGTGAAACAAAAGGTCTGAGGAGAAAATAAGAAGCAGCTTTCAAAATAACACCACACAAAACACCACTGTGTTAGGAGAAAAAAAAAGGGGAAAGGGTGGAAGAAAAAAGGAGAGGAGAAAAAGAAAAAAAAAAAAAGAGGGGGGGGGAAAAGGGGTGAAAAAGAGAAAAAAAGCCAATCCAACAGCTTGAGCGCTGGGATCTTTAACACTGCCAACTCACAAACCTGTCAAACATTTTCCTCCCATCTACTATGTGTCTTTCTTCAATACTACAGTCCTTCTGAAAAGGGGAGGCAGAAGAAAAATGATTGCACTACATTTACATAACTGCACAACATGGGAGATTTATCAGCATTTTTGAACAGCCAAATCAGCCAAACAAATTGTCTGCAGAACTGCAACAGTAACCCAATGGAGCTCTTACCATCGGCAACATCACAAGTGTGTGGGGAGAATCAAATCTTTTATTATAAAAATCAATCACAATTCCCATTCTGTTCCTCGATCCCTTAAAAAAAAAAGCCACAAAAACCTGAGTGCTGCTAATTTAGCCTTCTCACTAAAGAATGAATACCAGATAAAAAGGGAGCCGACAGCTGGCCCAGAGCCAAAAAGAAGGCTTTCAGGCACAAAAATTGCCAAGAACAATGTTCTGCACTCAGAATTTTTTTACATGCAACTCTGTACAGACATGACAGGCATATCTGGCAACATGGCTAAGAATATACATTTATGATGGAGTACACTGCCTTTTAAAAGGAGAAATAAATTAGAGATTAACGCCTTTTATGCAAGCTGCAAGGAGAAGAATTCCTGGAGCAATTCAATTCAGCTCAAGGAACAAGGCTTCTTTCAAAAAGTCACCCTTTAACTGGGAAGGGCGCTTCTTTGCAGGGAGTCTGAACTGAGAAATATGCAGCTCCTTGCTTTCTATTTATAGTCATTCAGGCAGTGAATAGCCTCATTCCAAATGCCACAAGGCATACTCACAACCTTTTATTCCAGAGACCTGATTTGTGTTTCATTTCAAAAAGTCCAGGCTGATGAGGAAAAAAAAAAAAAAAAAAAAAAACAACAAACCCACAGGGGAAAAAAAAAAAGGAGGGAGGGAGAAAAACGGTACACGTCTTGCAACAGAAACATTTTTTCCCTCAACTATTCCTTTATGAAGGTGGTGCTGGAGAATGTGGAAAAGAGGGTGGGTTTTTATTCAGAAACTTCCCTATGGGAAAGGAAAGAAAGTGGGAGCTTTGGAAGTGGATGCATTTTTACTCATTTAACACTGAATGCCAGTTGCCCTGCAATTTAAGCAAGTCTGGGGGAAGGAGAAAAAGGAGTGAGGGGTGAAAGCATTTCAATTACTTGGCTTTGAAGGACCCTTCTGAATGAGAAAGAGACAGAAAACACTTGTCAAATGCAAGTTCAAGTGAAAGCCACTTCTGCCAATGAAGTGTGCAGATGGCTGTGGGGGTTCCGCTGAACCCTAACTGGGCCTCTATTATGTCTTCATTGCTCACAAAAAGGCCAGGGTCACCTCCAGTTTAGAATAAGTTAGCATCCTTTCCCACAGAATGACTCTGGTCAATCAAGCCAAGCAAAGGAAGTCTTCCTTTGAGTGACTGCTATCCCATCAGTGCACTGAAGAATTTTTAGAAAGGATAAATAGACACAAAAACCTTTGGTCTCATCCACACTACCGACATTTATCAGAAAAATTTCCCACCACTGCAGACAACCTTGGGAGAACCAGGGTAGGCTGCTGGTGGCTGTCATGTGTGTCTGTTAGATTTCCCTCTCGTTAGCCCTGGATGATATGAGTCTAAAAATGGCACTGACAGCTTTCAAAATTTCACTAATAAGATGTGGCATGAAAAGCAAGTTCCACACCTTTATTTGTAGTGGGAGCTCTTCAGCAGCATGGGAACCTCACCAGGCCAGCCCAGCACACCAAGTTTCCTGTTTTTTACAGCATCCACATTTCATGTGTTTCACAAGCAAAAACTGCAGAAATTTGTGCTGACAGGCACCTGTGGTACCATCACCTGCCCTCCCAGCGTTGCTCAAGACAACCCATCTGGAACATTTCAATATGATGTTCTGTGGTGTTGTGAAATACCATCACTAATGCAGATGGCCTTAAAAAAAGGACCCAACAAAGCTGAAATAGGAGGCTGGAATTTGTGTTTGCGGCAAAAATATTTCTGTACTCTTCATTTAGGAAGTTTACACCTAAGGTTGCTAAACATCAAGAAAGGGCTCAAACTAGAGCAGGGGAAAGAATTTTTTCCCAGTGAAAAGTTAATTCCCAAACTATGGCATATTGGCACAACTATCTCCAAAACATCAGAGAAACAAGTCTCTTCCAACACTGGTATAAGACATTATTCATGAGATCACAACTCCTGGGCAGCAAAAACCACCTTCCCTCTAGGTTAGAGGTAAGCTCTATGGCAAATTCAGCATTTTTCTTGGGAAAATACAGAAGAAAGTAGGAAAATGAAACCATAAAAGGTGGCAGTATTTAAAGGAAATCACTCATAGCTATTGGCAATATAGCCAGAAACTTCAAGAAGGTTACCAAGTTAAAACCTCTCTCAACTATCCTACCTGCTAGTCTGACAAACTCAAAGTTACTCCAACTCCCATAGAAGCCAACTTTTTCTCAGCAACTGGAAAAACACATACTTGTTCTGTGCTAAAATATACATCAGGCTCTTTCAAAGGGGGGCTCATTTCCACACTTCATAGGTACAGAAGCCTTTGTACCGCTACACACAAAATCCCTCTTTTAAATACAGGAAGCTGATCCCAGCAGTGGAAGTAAAGCAGAATTCTCTCCCTAGCAAGAGGAAAAGGGTGATTTGGAATCAGATAGCCTAAAATAATTCTTCAGGGAGAAAGGAGAGCCCCAAACATGTACAACTCAAATAATTCTTCAACTTTGTAGTTTAATACATCCTCAGGATTTCCTCTTGATAAATATGGCAAAAGCTGCACATACAGAAGTAATTTCTGAGCACTCCACAAAGACCAAATTTAGAAGCTGCCTGTCAGTTGCTTCTTTTTTAAGTTGTCCCTTTAGAAGAATAGTACAAAACAAAAGGGTTCCTGGACAATTACACAAGATTTAGAGGGTTTTATGGCAATAAAACAGTAGCTCTAATAAAACACAAATTGTTATAGATTAATGTAAGTTCATACTGGTAGAAATTTGAGTGTGGAAAGACTCCAAGGGGTATTTAAACTGTATATTTTTTTCACTTTGAAGCTATTTGATACAGTATCAAGCGGGGCATATAAAAGTTTAAGAGAATGTCTGATCAAAACCATCCTATGGAGGGATCTCATTCAGCCCAAACATTATTTAAGAGTTTTCTACTAGTGCATTAGGTGACATGACTAACAGAGGCCACATTATCTCCTGTATCATCTAGGTGGGACAAGTCCCTGCTGCAACTGCTTCTACACAATGGGGTTTTGCTGCAAAGCTGGTTTTGCTCTACTTCTTTACAGATGAGAATTTCTGGTTATTTATGATGCTGAAGGCAAGGTCAACTAATATGAACCTTGTGCTTGGAACACAGAAACAGAACTCCTTGATGTTTTTCAGTTCCTGAAAATTGGGGAAGGGGGAAAGAGAGAAGGCTAATCCAGCATCTCAGCACAACCTCTAAGAAAAATTCTCTTTACTACAGAAAAGATTTGCCTTTATCATGGAAAACCCATTTATGCTCAACAGTAGCCCAGACAACAGTCTTCACTTCAGACACGTAGCTGCCTTTTCCATATGTATGGCCTAGGCTGTGAAGAAAAGAACTGGCATCTTGAATTTGATTTGTAGTTAGTTATCTGGAAATCTCAGCTTAAAGAATTAAGAATGTGCTCATGGCACCTCATGCTGCCAAGGAGACATGGTACATACCTTAAGGACTGAAGCCCCCACACCCTGTCTACTGGGCTGCTGCATTTCAGCCAAAAGGTGATAAAGACCAGACTAATTGAGTCCAGGCCATCATCAGAAGAGTGGAGCTGGAAGGCTCTGTGCTCCTGAACAGGATATGTGCATTGTTTGTTGGCAGATAGAGGCTGGCTTTACTTCTGTGCTCCAGAAAGAGGTCGTATCACATTAGGAAATCCTGAAGCACAGTTCAGCGTTTAGAAACATGTAACAGACTCAGAAGAGTTTCAATTCACTAAAAGCCATTAGATCTGAAGTCACTCACCAGTCTGACCTGCTGAGCATTACAGATCATTGTGTGTCATCTCAGCACTCTGTTCCACACTACAGACTGGTGTCTATAAGGCTGGACAAACTCCAATATCATTTCTATGATAGCAAATTAGTCAAGATCATTCCAAATACACATGAGCAGAAAATTCTTCATTGCAGAGGAAGTTGAGACATCCCTGGGAGTCAGAACTGAGGTGCTTACTCCTGACCCCAAATCTGAGTCTGGTGTTGCAAGCAGAACACAGCCAACAGACAGATGAGAGAGTGGGTATTCTTAAACAAGAGAGAATAAAGATCCTCCTCCCATGGCTGCCAGGTTTCCTTCTTCTTCCTACAAGTGCACACCCCTGTGAGGCTGTACATAATTTTGTAGAAATAGAATTTGTTTTAATCAAAGATACAGCTCTCTTCCCTCCCTGAAAGTCTGTGTTCCATCCAAGCATAGTCCCTCTGGGAAAAGCAAACATAACTGATCATCAGTGTTATCAAACTGTCACAGAATTCATAGAATCACTAGGTTGGAAAAGACCTTCAAGATCATAGAGTCCATCCCATGCCCTAACACCTCAACTAACCCATGGCATCAAGGGCCACATCCAGTCTTTTTTTAAACACATCCAGAGATGGTGACTCTACCACCTCCTCGGGCAGACAATTCCAGTACTTTATCACTCTTTCAGTAAAAAAAGAACCCTGTAACAATATTTTAAGGTAGTCCTCCCTCCAAATGACTCCTCCTATCCGTTCTACAATGGCTATGTGGCTCCTGGTCTAAATCTGGTGTCAAGCTCACCAGTACAGACTATACCCCTCCAGAAGCTTAAAAGATAGTTGGTTATACAGCAGGTATTTGGAAACTGCTACAAACAGAGCTCTCATGTGACTGAGAAGTTTGCTGAGCAGCTCCCTTCAGGCAAAACAAAAAAATCCCCATCCAGCTACAGCAGCATTCATGCTTGCTGGTTCTTCAAGCTAAAGGCAGAGCAATACAGAGGCCTGACAGCTACTTCAGATTAATAAAAACACAGAGGTATATAATGCTAACAAACCACACAGACAATCCCCAACAAAAAAAACATACCCAACAGCCACACACATGCACACATGTCACTCCTCCAACAGCAGAGCTTAATGCTAGTCAGAAGAGCAGTGCATTGCAAACAGAAAAACCACAAGTGGCAGCATCCAAAGGAGCTGCAGGACTACAGAGCTGAACAGAGCTCTGTGAACTGCAGCGATGAGCACGAGGTTTGCCAGCCCAATTCTGACATATGTAATTCAACATTAACACATTGTATGTCAACATCATGTGCTGCAGATCACTTCACATATGTAGCACTTGCAGCTGGAAAGCATGTAATTTACCAATTTATCAGAAGTAAAAAATACAGGATGTAGTAAAAAGTATGGGAGATATATATCTCATTCATCTAAGGACCACAGTGTAAGCTTCAATTCATAAAATTTCTTTGCCACAGTTTTAAATTGAAATGAATGTCTCTGAAAAGTTTCAAAAACCCCACTGAAATTAAGGCTCCCTCACCATTATAAATCAAAATAATTGTATTAATGCACCTGCCTATTCAGACTGATCTAAGATTGTAGCTCTCTTCTTTCAATTGAGGGGATTCTGCATTCCTTATTTCTAGATCTACTTAACTTTTCTGTTCTCATATATTAATAGAAATATGCAGTGTGGGAATTATTTACATTAATATAAATATAAACTAGGTCTTCTGAAATGCATTTATATTTATAGAAAAACAATGCTTTGAGATTTTTACAGCTAATTAGCATGCGGCAATAAGTTTAAATTAGTTGTTCTCCCTGTAAGATTTGCCTGTTTCAGTAAACTGGTACAGAATATCTTCCAAGTAGTTTATTACACTGCATAGTTTTTTTTTAAATCCTTTGCTGAAAAATGAAACACACACACAAAAATGTATCAGTTATGAGAAAATGTTTCATGTATAAACTAAATACTGCATCTTTTAGGTCAAATAACTGGAAAAGAAAGTGTAATATGTGAAGTATACTTGGACTGGTTTAAAAAAAGCAACTTTAAGTTAGTTTATTTATTATTTTTTCTCCCAGTACAACTGACTTCTAGAAATCCTACTCCTATATTTAAGTTGCAAATTGTTCCAAATAGCCTTTTACATTATTTATGCAGAATGTGATCAACAACACACTAATTATAAAGCTTGTTTCTGGAAAACTCAAGGGCAGCCCACACAACTGCATCTGGGAAAGAAATTCCAGTGAGCTCCATGATCATCATCTAGTGCTGACTTACACTTAAAGCACCCTATAAACTTGTACAGCCTTAGTGTATGTGATATGTTATTGGGTATGTGATAGTTACGTGATTATGGATCTCCCACAAAAAAAACAACAAACGAAGGACATTTGTCAACAGAGGGGAAAGGGAAGAGGGTAACGAGGGGAAGCTGCCAGAAGGGACAGTCTGCTGAATGCTTATTCCAAGAATATTGCACAAGCTCAACTAAAATGCATGCATAATGACAGGCAGCTGAAAATTTCATAATTGCTCATTATGCAACTATACCTTAGGCACTTTAAGCAAATACTGAAGAAATAATACATGGGAAAACCTGGCTTGCCTTAAATTTTTTAAAAGAAGAATTAGGAAACTATACACGTGGGCCTTTGCTTCTCTCTCTGCTGGAATCCTGTAATCCTTATTAATCTGCTGTTTGTTCCTGGAAAGTAACTTTTCTCTCTCAGTAAAATCCAAAGTTCAGTTGGATTAATCCATGCCCTTCACTTGTAGCTGAAGCTGTGTGGACAAACACATGATTTTGACAGACACGACTCAAAATTTGCTATCTATTTTCTATTTGCCATACTCTTTGTCAAAGTAATTTAAAAAAATAAAACCTGGGAACAGTGTTACCACAGGGTGCCAAATTTGCAGCGAAAGCCCTGTAGGCTCCTGTCACACAAAATTTTGATAAGCCTTGCCAAGTGGTTTCTCCAGGATGCAAACTGCTTGCAAAGTGACTGGGCCCTTTGTGTGGCAGTTGAATGCTGCAGATGGGAAGGTTAGCAAAGGGCTTTGACAGGAAAGGGTAACTGCTGTTTTCACCCTGTGAGGTTCTCCATGCACAAATAAAACACAGTCTCCTGGTACTGGGTGATGCTTGGTGTACCCTCAACAGCTCTGCAGAGATTATTTTCTAACTGAGGAAGAGTGCACCCAAAAGTAATGTCACAGCGTGTTACCAGAACTGAACAAAACCACCCCTAAAACCAACCCACCCACCCAGGGACATTCACAGGGCATTTCAGACCTGAGATCCAGGAAAAACAGGACAGATGCCTCCAGCCTATCAAATTTCCAAGCTGTACAAAGTTCATTCACTGTTTAAGAACTCTACATTCAAACAGGCCTTCCCAGTGAGAGTAAGATGACTCCCTGCAGATCTAGAATACCAGAAGCCAGAGCAGAATGCCAAGCAGAGACACACACTAATATGCACAAGCTATATTCACTCTCGTGTTTTGCTCTATGTAGAAAGCAGTTGAAGGCATGCCATGTGATGAAAGCAATTCTCAATTACCATCTAACAGCAATTTGGGATCCCATCTTCAGCACGGACAAGGCAGCACCTTCTTTGCTTTCTGCAGTACAATGCAGATACAGAGTGCAACTTTCTGAACTGTGTAGGGGCAAAATATTGGGTTGAAGACTTCCTTCTTCAGGAGCACTCAGCATTAATCTGAACATCATTTAAGATGAAGCAAGAACTCCTTCCCTGAAGTGTAGCAAGAGTAAAGCACCCAAAACATCATCAGCTTTTTTTTTTCTTTTGCTACCTAATGAGCTACAAAATAGTTAGAGCTTACTATCTACCATCCCATTTATGCTGGTGTTAGGTGATAACAGAAACCAAATTCATCCAGTAACATGCTTCAAGTTAGTTTTAGGTGTCTATTGGGAAAAAAGAGAAATCCCAATAACCAGCTGGGTCAACTACAGTATAAAATATAAATATGTATCCTTGACTTGAAGTCAGCTGATTTTTGTTTCTGACATGCTGTGGATGCAACATACATATATACAGAACAAATCACTGTTTGCAGCAGCAAACAAGCCAGCTTAAACAGTGAAACCAATATAAAGTTTGAGCAGTAAATAAATTAAATAGTAGCAGTGGCTGCTACTAAAATGGCACGTTCTTGGCAACAAAACACAATCAAGGGAAAATGAGTTTTTGCTGAATGACTGCAGCAGCAAGTGAAACTGGAAATGCCCCACCTCAAATGACATACAGTGAGGTTTCATGTGTATTAGGGCCAGTAGAGTAGCATGAAAGAAAAACAGAGTGAATAAAAAGCCCTTACATTGGTTTCTCTGGTTTTCCTAGACTTTGATGTCAAACCAAACAGGATTGCTGCATTTGCTGCCTGACAGTGAAGTAAGACAGGCTGAACAGATTGCTTAACCCCATGAAACACAAGGCAGCCCCAGCTATGAAAGGTGGCATCTGGAGTGTTCCCTGTCCTGCAAGCTGAAAGGTAAGGGGAGACAGGATCTCTCTGGTAGTCATCAAACCCAGTATTAGCTACTGCCAAACAGTGAGTTAAATTTCTGGAGCTAGCAGACAGTCTAGTTTCCTCTCTTCCTGTTGGAAAAATCTTTAGAAAGCAGTCATTCCTCAAAGTCTATTTATCTAAATTGTTTATCAAAAAATGTTGCATATGCTACTACCCCAAACAACATTAAAACTCAGTTGATTTCACAGGCTATGACCAAGGTAGAAATTGCCCTCCTCAAATTCAGGCACAGACTGCCTATATTGTTTTCAAAGCAGTAGGTACATTAAAATTTACCTCTTGTCCACAAATCTGGACATCACGTAATCATTAACATCCTGAAATATGGCTTTCCAGGGCCTCCATACCCACTGGCTCCTGTACACAAACCTTGCACTGTCTTTTGCATCCAGCAATTTTAGATAGCAGATCCAAGCACCATAGACAAGCCAAAACATCTTTTAAACAAATTTTACCTGAGTATCTCAATTTGTTGCAAAAGCCTCAGGTAAAACCTGAGATTTCAAGCAATTAAATTACACTTGGAGCAATGTAGGCATAACAAACATACCATTTCTTGCAGAAATTTTCTCAACCACATGAATGTACTTCCTTTCTTCTCAAATATGTGTTGTCATGCTAAGTATAACTTTAATATTAATGAAACAGCAGACTCCTCCAAAAATGGGTAAACGTACCCAAGACAAAGCTGCGTATGAGAACTGCACTTGTTTTCTACAAATGCACCCAAATATGGCTCTGTTACTCACCTCAATTTTATCTGTTTTTGCATCTCCCCAATAAAGCTTGTTTTTCTCAAGGTCCAGTGCCAAGCCATTAGGCCACCCAAGAGAAGTATTCACCAGAACTCGCCTTTCTGAGCCATCCAAATAAGCACATTCTATCTTTGGACTTTCACCCCAGTCTGTCCAATACATGTAGCTGTAAATAAATTAAAAAAAAAAAAAGAAAAAAAAAGGAAACAATTAATGCGTGCAACAGCAAGACAACAGTTAAGGTCTGTGTCGCTTTTGAAAGAATTTGCTTTTTGCTTCCCCAGCAGCAGCAAACAATCCAGCTTAAACAGTAATCAGTGAAGACAATATAAAGTTTGAGCAGTAAATAAATTAAACTACTGAGACTATGCAGTGGCCCAATTCCTTCATAGTTAGGATAACACTGAAGGTGCAGAGAACAGAAAATTCAGCCAAACATCCAATGTATAGGTTCATTGAGGAACACTATATTTAGAAGCCACCTTTTAAGTACACAGTTATTAAAGGGATGAATCAAGGGAAAACCAGTCATTTCCTGAATATCTGACAAACGGCACAGTCATCATCCTGCAATCTGCACGTTTTCACTTTCAGGAGACTGTGAGCTGGATCCCAAGACCAACCACAGGGCTCTCACTAAACACCAGACTTACCCCATTACAGGATTGAGCACTATGGCTCGAGGCTCATCCAGGTTTTCTGAGATAAGAATCTTCCTGGATGTCCCATTCAGCCGCGTCACCTCGATGCGGTCTGTGCCAGTATCAGTCCAGTACAGGTTCCTGGCCACCCAGTCCACAGCAATCCCATCTGGATGGTTGATCTCCGTGGTCACCAGAGTCTGGGCTCCAGTGCCATCGAGGTAGGCCCGACGAATTGCCCGGACATCATCATCAGTCCAGTAGATGTAGCCTTCCACAGGGTCATAGTCAATGGCAATTGCATGTCTGATGTTGTCTATCTGCAGAATAATGTCAGTGAAATCCGGCATGTCCAGGGAAATCCTCCTCAAGTCAGTTCTTCTGGCGAGCAGCAAGACTTCCTCAGCACCTGAGGAGAAAAGCATGCATGGCATCATTTGCATAGCTACTGATGTGAAGATTTCAGTGGAGCACAGCAGGCTCTGAACTGCTACTGTCGCTGCAACAAGAAGAGATTTCCTTAAATAAGGACATCAAGCTTTCATGAAAATATAGACTTGCCTGTATTTTACATGGCAATTTCTCCCAGCCTTCTAAACTAATACCATAGCAATCTGTCTCTAGAATCTAAAAAAAATAGAATTTGGTGGGTGCAGGTCCAAATATTTCATCACATTATAGAGACTTGCTCAGCCAAATGTCTCACTAGCTCTATCAGTGCACTAGACAAGTTTTCACACATGCCCTATGCAGTAAATGACAGGGGCTAACAGAAGACTGGAGTATTTTGTAAACAAATTCCATTAATGATTTACTCCAGACAGTCCAACAACAAAACAAGTCACAACCACAGCAAGTATTTATCATTTGGCCACAGATGACGCAAAACAATTCTAAGGCAATAGGATTGTTGTTCTTTTCTCTCCCCTATTCTTTCTTCCCACTGAAAAGTTTTCCTGCTTGTGGAAAGGGTGCCAAACAACAACTTGGAGTACATTTCAAGGACAAATGGCATCTTCAGTTGACTGACACTGAAGTGGCAGCTTCTTTTATTAATGCAAAAAAGGAGACAGACAGCAAATGTGCAGTTGCTTAATAAAGCTTCCCCACATACACCCATGCATGCTTCAGTACAAAAAGAGAAGTATGTGAGGTTTTTCCTGCTTTGTTACCAAGTTTATGCTGGGTATTTTGAAAACTGACATGGAAATGTTATTGTTTAGCAATACTCCAAAACTGGAAACCTAAATAAAAATCATTTGTTGTATTTCTTCCAGACCAGCAAACACCACTAGGAGGTGGCAATTTCCAGTTTCCTCCAACAGCTGAGGTTGAATGAAAATGGCCATCATGGGGACATATCTAAGAATAACAGAAATTCAAATGCTTATGAGAACATTCTTCTGAAATACTTCACACCTAGACATGCTTATGTAGTTCTGAAGACACAGAAGTTGAATCTATTGTACAACACAACCAAATTTACATTCACTATGGGTGCTGGATTTGAGTTTGGAAATCAGAGTTTAGCCTCCGCATATCATCTCAGAAGCTCTGAAAAGAAATAGTGCTCAGGGCACAAGTGTATAATGACAGAAAGGATCTAAAAGAGCAGTATTTTAATATCATTTAAGCACCTCAAACTACCTCAAGCCATCATAACTCTTGGATGAAGCAGTGCTGCTCTCCTCCTTGGCACGGGCTGCTTGTTCTCACTTCTGTATCACCCAGCCTCACATGCAAGCACGGCATGGCCTTGTACCATGGCTGTGTGCTGCAAACCACGCCAAAGAGCTGGTCCAAACAAAAACTAACTCAGTAGAAATGAAGCCATCAGCCCAAGTTAACAACCAGACGTGCAGAGTTCCACAAACACCTGTGCTGGCACAGTGAGGGGCTCCAGCAAGAATGCTTCTCCCAGTCAGCATCAGCTGACAAGGTCTGGTAAGGACAGCATCACTTTGAGGGAAGGCTTAGGCAGAAGAGAGAAACAACAACTCAAAGCTGAAAAACCCCCCAGAGAAAAGGGAGGAATGAAAGCCCATGCATTCATGACAGCAAAGCAAGAGAAACACAGCAACCACAGCAGAACCAAATACCTCATGTAACAAAGTTTTATGTCTAGCTTCTAGACTTCTGAAATATTTCATTATGGGAGTCAAAAAAAAAAACTGTTTAGTGCAAGTTAAGTAAAAATTCATGCCTCAGAACTCAACTTGGAAAGGGTGATGTATCTGGTCATCTAAGTGTTGTACAGACACAGAAGGGTTTTCAATTATACATTTAAAAAACAGTTGAGATGTTGGAGTTGCTCTTTATTTAAGAGAACACCTGGAACACATGGCCCTCTGTCTTGGGGAGGATGATGAGCAAGTCAAGAATTTCTGGGTTAGGATTAAAGAGCAGAGCAGGCAGGGTGACGCTGCTGGGGGTGTTACAGGACACCAGATCAGGGGGAGCAAGTGGATGAAGTCTTTTACAGACAACTGGCAGGAGCCTCACAGTCACACACCCTGGGGGTTCTCATGGGTGGCTCCAGACACCCCCATCTCTGCTGGGTGAGCTGAGCACACACAGTGCACGAGGCTCCTGCACAGCACTGATGTCAACTTTCTAACACAGGTGGTGGAGAGGCCACTGAGGAAAGATGTGCTGCTGGACCTTGTACTAACTAACAACAAAGAACTGGCTGGGATGTGAATGTGGGGGGCAGCCTTGGCTGCAGTGACCATGACACGGTGCAGCACAGGATCTTGCAAAGAAACGGGGTCCTGAGTAAGGTCCTGAAGAGATAACTGATCTCTTCAGGCATCTCCTTGAAACAATCTCGTGGGAACATGCCCTAGAGGGAAGAGGGGTCCAAGAGAGGTGGCTAATACTCAAGGAACAGCATGGCAGCTGTTCATACACTCAAGTTTATATTCACCTTAACCTCTGAATTTCTACTATATCAATGTGTCTGCAATCATAACCTTAATACTGAAGTTACAAGTACTGTGAAGCAGAGGACCATCAAATACATGCCTAGCAAGTGATAACACAGCAATTACCAATATTACATGTATTTCTAGGATAAGCAACATTACAAGCCTCATTGCATGGGAACAAACAGATAAGAATCAAATGCATATGTTTTGCCTCTTCACACAAGGGATTGCAGGGTCACCTTGGTTCACCGTAAACAAGTTCAGAGGAAGCAACTATCAGTCTAAGGCCCAGATTGTGTCTAGAAATGCTGACTAGACAACAGGCTGAAAGACACTGTTAACAACCCCTAAAACTCACAAGTGGTACCAAAACAGCCTTCACTTCCTCACAGCAGCAATAATTAGACTCAGATTTATCTCCAGCTCTGTGATAGGTTCACCTCTGCATAAGACCATGTACTTATTTGCACTCAAAGTATTATTTTGACCAGGAACAGGACAGCCCAGCCACCTTGAATCAACTACATGACTAGAATCTTCTTGCAAATCAAAAGAAACAATTTGTTTCGGACATGTCCAGCTGCTGTGACTTTCTCTCCAAGCAAACACTACTGCAGATACAGTCCCAACCTCAGTTCTGTCCCATGGACATATACAGCTAAAAATAAACAGGAAGAAGAAAACTTCTCCGTACTGATCCAGAAACAAAAAGAAAATCTTCAGCTGACAACTGAGACATTTTGTTGGTAGTTGAATGAGATATCTCTTGGTAATTTCTTCTATTTTCTAACATACCTTTAACTGAGGCTTGTGGGGGAAAAGAAATAATAAGGGGAATGAACTACCTGGTTAATTCTGTAGGGATGCTTAAAATGAAGTGAAATATTACACAAAAAGACTCTTGACAGACATGCACCTACATCCTTGAACAATAAAATACACAAGAACAGAGAAAATGTTACCACAGCATGTATCACGAAGTTACACCCCCACTTGAAAGCCTGTAATAGATTGTTATCAGAGGTAATTTTTGATAGGTGCAAAAAATCCTGTCTTTTATTACAACACAGTTTAAAATTACAGTTGGTTATAACTGTATTTGACTCCATTAACAAATTTCTGCTGGAGAGAAAGAGTTGGCAGCAGGCTCTGAGCACAACACCAAGAGGTGAGAACTTGACACTGCTTCTCTCTAAAACCTGGACAAACACGCTTGTCTGGCTCATTAGTTTTATCTGTATCATGGAGGTATTTTGATTATTAATGTTGGTAGGAATGTTTTCAAGGCTGCAGAAGTGTTGTGCTGTGACTTGCCCAATGTTATCCTAGATACCCTAGAATCTGCTTAACACATTACAGCCAGCTATTTACCTAGTGCTAAAGTGCTGTAACATACATTTAATTAACTTCATCTTCAAAACCTCTCTCACTGCAGTCACTTCTCTAACCACACGATCAAGAGATTCCCAACAGAACTGCTAACTGTTACAACATGATCATTTATAACACCACAGAATGAACAAAAACCTTTTTGGAGGGGAGGGGGAAATGCAAGTTATTCCAACATCACAATTGCAGCAACCAAACACTTCAGCAGAAGTTTATGAGAAGTTCTCTATGCAAACCATAAATAGAAAACCAGGAGGAACTAGATCAATCTAAACCTTCCATTCAGAAAACATTTTAAAATATCCATACTCAAATTGTTTTACTTTTCAACTGGTTTAAATTTTGAACTGCTTATTTTTCTCTATTCAGCTCAAGCTTTCTGCAGACCTTCAAGAGAAATGTTTAGTAGATCTAATTACCATAAGAGCTGATGAGCTGTTCTGGTTGACATACAATCACAGAAAGGTTTGGGTTGGAAGGGACCTTGAAGATCATCTACCTCCAACCCCTCTGTCAGAGGCAGGGATGCCACCCACTAGGATCAGGTTGCTCAGAATCCCACCCAACCTGGCCTTGAACTCCTCCAGGGATGGGGCATCAGAACAACATCTGAGTTTACAAAAAAAACCCCAAAAAACAAATAAGAAGACTCTAAACTCTATTTGCAATTAATAAATCCTACAGAAACAGGTTAGGAGACATTTTTTTTGGCACTTACACAAGGTGCTTTCCTCCCATACACAGAAATCGGTATTTTGAATATCTATGCTAGGATATCACTCTTGCTTTGATTTAGTTGGTTTGTGCTCTTGTTATTAAAAATTCATGCTTCACTGCTGGAAATGGCAACTGTATTCTATTTGCAAAACTAACTGCAATCAGAGCTGACAGCAGCAAAACAGGCCATCTCACCAGCTTGACAAGACCCTTTTTTATTCTTCCCTTGGCCCACTTCACGTTTGACAAGTAACAAGACATCTATAACACAGTAACAAATGCTCCAATTTATTCACCCAACCTAAACATGTGGACTGCAGTGGCTGCCTCTGTTAATCTTTGCCAGAAAAGGCCACGCTATTCCTTTCCCATTTGTCTGTCTGCTAATTAGGCTAGAACAATGACCTATTGTAGGACTCATCCCCCAGTTTTATGTATATGCATGAGCATGCACCTGCATGTACAGACTCAGTCTCATTACAAACAACTCTGAAAATCGCTAGACTTGTGGGGAGAAAAATCAGATACACTCTAAAAACAGGAAAGGTTTTAGCTCTGCTCCAAAGAACAAAATGCTAAGTGCTTTCTGAAAAGAGTGTGTTAGAAGTACTTTGACTGCAGGCAACTCCCTTACAAGCTGTTTGAGCACAGCTACATCAGCACTCTTGATAAACAAAATAGATTTATCAAAACAGCAAGGGATTTTGTTAGTTGCTGCAATACAGTGAATTATCTAGCAAACTTCCAGTGTATGGCAAAAGGGGGCCAGAGTAGGGTTTTGGGAGAAAACATGGAGCATATGAATACTGGTAACACTGCCATGATGTTTAATAAGCTTTTCAATATTCAAAACAACTACGACACCTTGCACAAGGGTTTAACATTAGCCACTCTTCACACCACAAGAAAAATGATGTAATGAAACTGACTGGATATAAATCAACAAAACTCTGTAAAATACCCTTCTTGCTCCTCAACCTCCTCAGAAAACAGTCATATTTAAGGAGTTGAAAGAAACTTTAGCAATACCTAGAAATAAATGGAAAATCTTTTTATACCTTCTCTGTGGTTACCTTACTAGAGCCAGTTGCAACATGAACAGCACTATGCATTCCAGTCCAGGCTTTTATTTATCTTTATTCTGAGAGGAAGACAGGACTGCTTCTTCTTACTGTGTGACAGGGGTGGGCTGGGAAAGGCTGCCCAGGTCCTCTCCAACTGAACATTGCACATGCAATTTAAAACCAAGGACTGCATGCAGTGGGAGTGTGCAACCAGCAAAATAGAAACAGGAAAGGTTTCTTTGAAAGAATGTTTTGAGTGGCCACATTCAGACAGGACTTGATTTAATTGAAAGGTAAGTAAGCATAAGGAAAACTAACAATTGTGACAAAGAACGGAAATACCAGAGCACTTACGTAACTCATAAATTACATCATTTCTGTCTGCATGGTACAGGGAAAAGCTATTGTCTCCTGTTTCTTCCACTATCACAGCAGCAAACTTCTAACTTTGCCTGAACCAGAAAAAACACCTACAAATCAGAGTTTTGACACATTCACACAGCCACTGAAATGAAATCCCACAAATGGAATATTAGTTAAACTGCACAGCTGATAAGATCATTAGCACAAAGCAGCTGACTAGGACAAAAGTAATGTTTCTTCCAGAAAAAGCTGTTGCAAGACAGAAATCACAGTTACCCTGTTCTAGTTTAGAATGGAGGTTCTGTGACACACATTCAGTTTTACATGCCCAGTACTATACCTGTGAGCACAAAGGTTTGAGAAGTTACTGACAGAGGAGTAGACAACTCTTAGGAAGATTTACTCAAACCAGCATTAATATAAGTCATAAATGCATTGGTATTAGCCCCAGAATAAAAGGTCAGCACAGCCATCTGGCTACTGCTGTACCAAGCAAAGAAGCTGCCTTTACACTCAGCTTTCATCCAAAGAACTCAAAGCACTTAAACAACTAAGTCTTACTCTGCCCTGGGGTCTGTATATTCTCTGTGTGCTTTAAAAATAGAGAAGAGAAAGTTGGAAATGTTAAGTGGTAAATCTGTTACCTTATGGATATCACACTCCCAGCTTCTACTCTTCATTAACAAAAGAAAATTAACATCCCTTGGCACAGAGTTCTTAATAACAGCTCACTGCAAGCCATAGGAAGAAGGACGGGCCAAGAAAAAGTCTGCCAAAAATCCCTACTGCTAGAAAAAGGGTAGGCTTTGGATTGTGGTGTTTCCTCACAAAGCAAGGTTTTAAAGTTTATGTGTACCTGCTCTCTGCTGGAGATACACAATTCCACTGGCTCAGAGCAAGGAATCACTGACTTTGGAACTGACATCCATTTTACCACCTAGTTTCTGTTAAACAGAGCTTTGGCAGAAACACCTCAAATGCACAGAGACAAGAATCAAAAATTCATTACGACTCAACAATATACATAATTAATATATTTTAAAAATGAACAAAAATACAGTAGGTTTTCTACAATCCTACTTCTATTGACTTCTAATTGCAGATGTTTTCCATTCAGCAAGAGACTTTGAACACATTAATTTTCTTTGCACTGTTGTCATCCTTTACACAAACAGAAATAAATATTTACACCCCACGAGCCCTCTCTGAGACTGAAAACTGTGCAATGCTTTGAAATTTAAGCATTATTTACTATGTGCCAAGGCTGATGGAGGCCCAGAAAATTCAATTCTAAACTGACACAATCAAGGAAAAAGCAAAACAGCAAAACAAAACAGACAAAAAAGATACAAACAGCTGCAAATTAGGGTTTGCAAATCTAGGGAGAGTCTCAATCTCACATTGATGCAGTAAAACAGAGAGACAGCCACCCAGTGCTGGAAGAAGCAGTCAAGCCACAGCAGCTTAGGCAGTTATCACTGGGTCTTGGTGACTTTGCCTGTGTATGTTCCCAGCACAAAGAGAATGCAAGATAACAAAGTTTACATATAAACCTTTTCAGTGCAGACCCAGGGTGTGGTTCTTTTGCAGCGTAAAACCAGATTCAATCCAGAGACTCAACAGAGCTGAAAAGGGAGAGCTTCGCTATTTCCTTTATAGGCACACACCAAAAAGAAAAAAAAACAACAAAACAAAACAAAAAATCCCCTAACCACAAAAATAAGCTCTAACTAGACAGGGTTTCAGAGTCCTGGAGAGTAGTCATCAATTTGAAACATGCACCAGCAAAGCTTGAAAAGAAAGTTTCATTCACCATAGCCCAGGAAAACCACCAACAACAGAACTAGAAGATGATATGGCAGACCTTCAAGAATGCTCCTCACTCCCTCCAGGTTTGTTCCTTATGACATGTTTCTAATGGCCTTTATCCAGTGAAATTATAAAAAAAGGCCATTTCCATATGAGGCTATTTCATTTTGTCGCTACACAAAGTGGTCCCCACTCAGAAACATAAAAGTTGCTATGAATAGAAAAGAATGTAATCTTTTCATATAAATCAAATAAACTCATCAACATAACACACTAAATAAAGCAAGGGGAGGGAAAACAGACTCAAAACAAAGATCTACACATGAATGAAAGGGAAAAAACTCACTCACTAAATGGAGTGGAATGAGAAGAGGTAGATTTCCCTCTAGATTTCCTAAACTCTCAGGAACCCATTACTGAACAGTTTTTAATTACAAACTTGCAATTTCAACAATTCCTGGATAAGCACAGGAATTACAATACACCTTTGGGAGTGCAATAGGGAGAGAAGGAGTGAAGAAAAAGTCATCCATCTTCTGGATAATGTTTCCCTACAGTAGTCAAACACCAGGCACAGGGCAGAAGACACCTAAGAAATCAAAGCACCTTCAACCAAAAGCCAATGATTTTCCACAGCTGCATTTCAATCACAGAGTTGTCAACAGGGAGAGACAGATAACCAGTCTAGGCAATAAGGTAAAATACAGTTTTCTTTTTGCCTTTGTATCTCATGACAAAAAAATTAGGACATGAGTGCTGCTTCCCAATACAGCTCCAAACCAATGATAGAATGCAATCAAAATTTATCTACTGATACACGAGGTTTCTCTTCCAGCATCTTTTAAGTGCTAGAATACTCCAGACAGGAACTCACACAATGTCAGCAGGAGTTTTATCAGGTATTTGAAAGAACTGATTCTACAGCAGTTATCCTAAATACCTCCCCGACCCTTCTCTTTCTTAAAAAAGGCTGTTTCTCTCAAATTAATGGTAGATCTACTTCATCAGAAAGTCTGGATTAATCCATAGTGTTCCTCTTATTAATCAAGAAGACATGCTGGCAAAGAAACCTTCTCTGGTGGTTAAATGGCATGAAGTAAGTACTTCATCATGAAGGTATTTGTCTGCCAGCTTGTCTTGCTTGGAGGCTTAGTTGCTGTAATAAATTCCTGATTGCTCACCAAGGAACCGCAGACAAAACTTTTAAAACATATGATGTGCACCAGAAATGCACAGGAGATGAGAAGAAAGTGCCTTAGCATTTCTTCCTTCAATATTCTTCTGTCTTCTGCATATTAAAAAACCACTGTACATATTATGCAGCATTAGCCAGCAGGTTCCAAAAACAGTTTTCTATTTCACAACGTGTAGAATGGCAAAGAGAAATAAGACACTGGGAATGGCAGCCAACCCTGATCAACTGCCTCAACAACAGGATCCAGGATAGAAAAGGGTAGCTGACTTCAAACACCTGAAGCAAGTATTTTCTTTTACAGTTATCAAACTGGAAAAGAAAATACTGTGGGGGCCCTTTTTAATTTGACTCACATTATGCTTAAAGCTCAATATACAGCAGCAGTTCTCATGCTGGCTTTAAGGAATGCTCATGCTGATGCATAGCAAGAGTTTAATTTCCACATCTCAAGCAGTGCAAACCCCTTTTTCTATAAGGGTAGATTTGCTGTGGTAAAGAAGCCACTAAGATAATTGTGAATTCAGGTACCTGTCTCACTGTGAAACCTGCCAACTACCTCAGCATTAAGGCAAGCCACTAGCAAGAACTGATGCAATTGTGGGTATTTATCCCTAATATATTTTTTGTACAGCCTTTAGGAAAGGCCCCTTATAGGAGCAATTCATTACCAAGCATTGCACCAGTAGCATCAGCTCACAAATCTGTGCCCCAGCACATGGACTTTCACTTTTTCTGAGTTCAGTAAAAACATCAGTGTGAGCAGAAGTTGAAGTACCATTTGGATATGGTTGCTTTTGCAGCCAAATTCTTTGCCTTCAGCTATGGCAGAGGATCATTTATGCTTTTATAGCCCTTCCTGGAGACAGTTTTGCTTGGTCTACTTAGAATCACAGAATATCTCAAGTTGTATTACTTAACTATTGAGTCCAAATCCTTGCTCTCTGCAGGACCACCTAAAATTAAACCCTGTGATCAAGAACATCATCCAGACATGCCCTGGCTTAGATCTATACTGAGCCAATGCCCAGTGTATTAAAGGAACATACTTTACTTAGCATTGCCCTTTCTTCCAGGCATCACCTCTTTGTGCAAAATTCTTTGTGCAAAATATCAAAAGCATTCCTCCAAAACTGTGGCAAACTTGGATGTTGCATTTGTCATCTACTCGTTGCATGGCATGCAGATACATCTACACCTCAACCTCCCTTATGCCTTCTTACCAAGAGGCCTCTCACATTGCTTTCTAACACAAGAAAGGCAATAGAATCATGACCTTTCCCAACACAAATGGAAAAGCAATAAATCAGAGTAAAATTAAATCTCCAAGAAAGAGATTCCAGTGTCACAGAAAGGCTTGACTTGTTTTGATTTGTGTTTTTATGTGGAAGCAAGTAAAAAAGGATTCCTCTTAATAGAGATTTAAATTTGGTTAGAGAGGAATTTAAATATGTAAAATGGATCAAGAATTAATGATATTCAGGCCATGTGAAATTGCTGCAATGAATTTGGATAATGAGTAAAGTAAAATTCTGTAGCATTTACTGAAATATTTTATCTATATACTGCAGCAAGCATTACATATTTAATGAGAAATAAAACAAAATCCTGAAAAATATTTTTTTAAAACTAGGGGTCCAGAAGCTTCCAGAAGCTGCATGAATCTGGACTAATTCTGACATTGTGTAGCTCTGAGTGTCCTTGATGAAGTTAAAAAAATAGAATAAAAAAGAACATTAGCTGAAGTCCCAGTTTATCCTACCTATTACAGCTTCATAGCCAGAGAGCCAAGCTAGTAAAGACTTTTGAGAGTGAGGCGTGGAATATTGAAAATATTTTGCAGGTATCAGCCCTGGATAATAGGTTTTAAAATGCTATCCAACTAATTCTAGTTCACATACTTGGACTAACTCGGTACTATGATATCAGAAAATTATGTGCAATGAGAATAAGAACCTTTGGGAATGCAACTCTGACAGGCAGAGGAAATTCAGGAAGTCAAGTGACCGCTTACAGGAAATATATCCACTTAGAAAAAAGATGAGGGTTTTGGCATTCCTTTAGAAGGCCTGCAGTGATAGCTGTATGCCAGTGATACTGAACACAGCAGAAAGAAATTATATATTTTCCAGAAACATGCTGCTGAATGCTGTTTACAAAAACCAGCTCAGTCTTGGAAGGATGCAGACACAGAGCTGCTGTACAGGAGACTGGGATCAGGGTTTAATCACAGCTGGCAAGATACACAAAAAACATCTGAATTTCCCTGAATGTGACTGACCTGAACCACATGGTCAAGCCACAGAAGGAAGGAAAAAGCAGAGGGAAAAAATCCAATATTCTGAGACTGCGGCTTTGCCCAGCAAAGCAAAACAAACCTGCTCCACAAAGGCAGAATAAGGTGCAAAGATCCAGCTCCATTTTATCTGGAAACATTCACTTCAAGTGGTACAAGTTACACCAAAGGTGCACCAGAGCTGGAGTGATAAACAGATAAATTCATGTCATTTGCTGTGCACAATGAGAAGCATGAGCAAAGTCTATCTGCTCAAAAGAGGTGGCAGGTATCACCTGAAGTATCTTCCAGGTAAAAATGGAGCAAATAATTTACTGCTGAAGACAAGACAGCCATCAATACATTTGTCTTTCTCACAACACTACAAACTACCACTGACCCACAGAACTCACTAAATCCTAGGAAGGGAACCCCAGGAGAGGAGAAAGAACAGCTTATTGAAAGGAGACATTGCACGCAAACAGAAGACTCATGAATCAAAATAATTCTGTTCATAAAGAAAATAAATGTGATCCTTAAGCAATGAAAGCAAGAAAAAATTCAGGATGGTCCTAAATCAGCAAAATTACTAAAAGAAGGTCCCCAGGCTTGTGAAACTTCCCCTCTTTTGCTCTGCTTTTAACTGGCCTATTTGCTGGTAGAATTACACAACCCTTCTAAATGACTGCAACCAAATTTTGGTTCCTTTCTCAAATATTCATGCAATTGCTCAAGTTAGCTTAGGAAAGGCTTTCAAACAAATTAACAAAACAAACAAACAACCAAACAAAACACAGATCAAGAAAACTACCTAGTCTGAGAACTGAAGCTCCATTTGGAGACATGCAATTTCACTAGTCTGTTATTCTTGAAAGTTACAATGTGTTACCAGCTCCTACTGACTAGGCCACTCTCCACAAGCACAACCAGAACCATCAGACTCTGACAGCCTTTACAAACTGGGACTTCGTTACCTTCTATGCCAGCAAGATTAGGTTCAGACAGCCATCTAAAACCATGTATTTGACACATCCAACAAGACCATGGTGGTCCAACACAACCTCCTAAGTAATTTCAAAGACCAGAGCTTGAATGTTCACTTTGCTAGGAGTATGTGGTCAGAGCATCTGATTTACTTTCCAAAGTTATAACTCCCTTGCTTGTTGATATGGGAACTTCACAGTAGTGCAGAACATTTTCAAGCCAACAGAGGAAAACAGACCTAGCACCACAGGTCTGCAAAACAATAAATTTACCTATTTACCTCCACAAAAGACATACATGTTCCCAGAGGAGAACATACACTCAATGCCAGTTGCTATCTATCTATCATCCATTATTAGTGATGGATATGTACTGTAAAGGCAATTTTTAAAAAATTATTCAGAGCAACTCTTTAGAACCAGAGAGAAAGCAAGAACAAACACCAAAAGTATAAAACAACAGGAAAATGAACTATATTTCAACACAGGCACAATACTTAAGGTCCCAGCATATCAATGATTAGTTTAGTCAAAGCATAAAAATCCAGTTTCAGAGTTTCATTATATACAGATGTAACTCAACAAGACAAATACTGGCACAGCCTGTCCTTGAATTCATAATTTTGTTAATTACCTAGGCCCTTTACCATTTGTAAAGAGCTACAGAGTGCTCTCATCTGAACATTACCAATGTATGTTTACTTCAATATTCAAGAGAGCTAAAATCACCTAAGCACCCCAGGGCTTTTCTGCTCAAGAATTCTTTCTGACAGATATATACAGAAATAACATTCTGTAGTTACATTTGCACCAGTGAACTCCCCATGTGGACAGGGATTTTGAGAACAGAATGCTTTTCCCTTCTGCAGATAAACCCCCAGCAGCTTTTGTGATCCACTTAGCAGCCTGAAATCAAAGCAGCTCATATGCCCAAGTGACTCTGCACTTTTGCACCTCTGCCCAAGCCAAGAGGAACAAAGTGAAGATGTGGTCAACACCCGTGGGTCTGCAGCTCCTGCTACAACACCACTACAAAGGGCTCGTGTGGAGAACAAAAAGTCAGCTCCTTGCAACCAAGGAGTTAATTAGCAAGATGGGAAAGAGAAGCACATGGATGTTGGCATAAGGCAGACAGGGCAACAAAAGATGTGGAGCTTGGGAAAGAAATAATCCATAAAACTGAACGAAAAAGCTACATTCTTATGCAAAACCAGATTTCCTGTTCTCATCCCACTTTTTTGCCCTCCTTTGACAGAAAACCCTTGGCAGACTATCTGGCCTGACAACGGAAAGGTGAAAGCACAGTATAAGCAGTTGGTCCTGCTTGTGCTATCTGCCAAAATGCCAAAAGCAGGCTGACCTTCATTCCCACTGCCAGAAACATGAGGTCAATATGAACGTCTAAAAAGTTGTCCTGAGCTTTCAGTGAGGGGTTTTTAAAAGCTGTGAAAGGGAAACTTTCCAAAGCTGGAAGGAGTAAAGGGAAAAGTCTCTTAGCAGCTGCAAAACTACCTTATAAGCCTTTCAATTAGAGTAGGATGAGCTAATAAAACCAGCCCTTAAACCCTGGAGATTCAGTGTTTAAACTGTGCTTCTGGTTCACAAAAGAAAGGCATCTTATGCATGCTCTAGTACACAGAGGAATCAAGCCACATCAGAAAATGATTATATTATTTGACTAGACTCAAAAGCACACTGGAGACAGGCAGCAGAGTCAGTGGAACACTCTCCAAAACCTTCCCTCCTAGTGTTCTATCACCATATCAGTGTTAGTTGCCTGCTTTTCTAAGATGCATCTTTAAAAAAGACTTATCAATCAGTGAAAAAAACAAGACTTCAAAGTTTACCACAGGGCTCATTCAACCTGTGGATACAAAATATGCATCTAGTTACACTGTCTAATTAAAAGGTATACTCCAGCTGTTATTCTCTAAACAACTTTTATTGGTGATACACAACCCTCTCCTACTTCTCAGGGCCATCACCTAGAACAGTATTTTCTCAGTTAACAACTCAGCCACCACTGCTTTATCACAGACCTGTTCTGGAGGATGAATGGGAGGGAGCAGAAGTTTCTCCACTGCCCAAATGGAAAGATGTCCTACATTAACTTACTTCTAATAAAATCCTTCAGCAATGGGTTCCACATACTACTTCATTCCTACAGAGAAGTGTCAACCCTAAACACAGGCAAAATCCTCTGATTTCTACTACAACGGATTACTTTAATTTATAAAAACCACTGTCTTTGGTATCTTAGTGGGAGGTCTATATGCAAAATGACATTTCAGTTTATCAGGCAGCTCCTCTCAACTCAATTCTTCAAGGATCAGCTCTGAAGCAGTGAACCCAAAGCACACCAACACTGTGACTGTAGAAAAAAGCCAAGTTCCTACCTGCTTTGCACGTCCTGCCATCATCTTCCAGCTGCACACCAGTGGGACAGGCACAGCTGTAGAAGGGGTCCCTTGGAGACAGCAGGCACAGATGGGAGCAACCACCGTTGTTTTCTTCACATGGAGTGTGAACTTCAAGAAACAAAGCAGATTTAGTCTAAGTTTTCTAGAAGCCCATAAGCTCTGTTTTCTCCTTGAGGAAGAAATTACAGATCCCAAATGACTGGCATAAGCTTTAGTGCTAAAAAAACAGAGCAATCACGATATGAAATGCTTGATTTCCCCCCCTCCCCAGCATCTTAACTCTAGGGGCACCTAAATTGAGATGTATGCAACTGATGGCACAATCAGTTCTATGAAAGAAAACAAGAATTTGTACAATTCCTACATTACAAATTCCCACTCTTGCATGTACAGGACAAGGATGGACATATGACCACTGACCACTCCTTCCTCCTTTAATGGGGAAAAAAATGGCAGCAAGACATGAAACCATATTAATAGGTAATTATGGATAAATATTGCCCCTTATAAAAAATACTTGCAACTTTTTCAAGATTTCTGCAAAACTGTAGTTTCAATCACCATCTGATTGAATCTAATATAAAAGCACAAAATGTCTGGCTAATTTGACTTTTGTTACTTCCACTGACACTCACAGAGAAAAAAAAAAAAAAAAAAAAAGGCGCGGAAGGAATCCAAGCCTGATCTTAATGAAGTCAATCAATGGCATCTGAGCTATTTTCAGCATATACTCTTTCTCTGTGTGCTCTATTTTCTTTGTGACTGACTCAAATACTATGACCCAAGGCTGGGACATTCCTGGAGCTAAAAGCAATGACAAGAATTCAGCACGGACAAACTCTTATCTGAGCTGTGAGATAGACCGGGGTGCTGTGCATACCCAGCAACCTCAAGGAAAACTTGCACATGTTCCATCCCCAGGATGATCTCCAAACTCCTTTTGCTTACTTTCAGGCCTGTTTACTCACATCCTATTAACTTCATTGGAATAACAAATACTATCTTGAGGGAAGCAGATTTTACAGCTGGCATACAGAAAGAAGCCAGTCCAAATGGCAAGAGTATTTCCTCTGGACAAGACTTGATTCTTCCCAGAGCTACTCAATTCTATACATTTCACAACACTGATTTTAAGTCCCATTCTCACAATCCTAAAAAAACTCAAAACCTTCAAAACCAGCTGCCACATGGAATCATGTGAACATACAAAATACATGCAGCTCTACTCAATTTTCAATACTCTACTTCCTTTGAAGTAGCACCAGAGAATGTATAGAAAAATAGAGGCACATGTGTGTCTACATGAAAGCTCAAAACTAAAACCCTTCCATGCTAAGATGTGCACGAACTATTTGATATGTACTGAAGATAACCATGATCAAGTTTGGACTGCAAAAATGGCACTTATAAGTACAACATGAACATTATATAATTTGTGGCAATTTTACTTATTAAAAAAAAATAATAATAAGCATTTCTTACAGATGTCTTTAAAGCAATGGCATTAAAAAAATGTCAGGTAAGTTGGTATCATCCTTGTTCAAATATTCCAAACCAAAACAAGTCACTGAATACTGCACTGGATTTTGCTACCAGCTGGGGCAGTGAGTGAGTTCACACCAATTCGGGTCGGAATACTCAAAGCAAGGCACAGGATTCAAGCACTTCTACCTTTAACAACCAACCCCTTGCCAAGCGTGCAGAACTTTGAAACTCCACACTGACCACTTTGCTGATTGACATTTTCCCTGCCAGAGAAGCAGCAGCCAAGCAGGGGTTTGGGGGCAAGCAGGACGTACAGTAGGGCTGTCGGTCGGGGCTCAGGACCTGGATGTCCATGGGTGAGTAGAGGGCAGACAGGATCTCCCTCCTCTTCTCTCCCGTCCGTTTGTTGCAGGCGTGGATGGAGCGCGTCTGCCAGTCCGTCCAGTACAGAGTGTCCCCAGACAGCGTCAGGGCAAAGGGGTGAGTGAGGCTACCCTCAACAACTTTTTGCCTTTTTGGGAGAAAGAGTAAGGATTAAAAAATGGATTGCTTCCACTTGTTACCACACACACATGAAAAAATTTGGCTCTGTAGAAATTCACATAGGAACTGTCGTCTTTCAACAAATTCACAGGGTGAATCAAGAAATTCACCTGGTGATAAAAGTGACAAGCAGTCTGAAAAATGTAAAATAAAATTTTACCCCTTCATAGCAACAAGGACACAAATATACTGGGTTTCAGAACATCAAAGTATCTGATTCAGGCTCTACACTGACCCCTTAAGTTCCTTAACTTCAGGAGCTGCACAAATACCCAAACACAAGTGACTTTCCAAGGAAACTTAGGTCCAAAGAGTGCTCCTCTGATTATAGCAGTATATGACATCTTTGCCCAGAACTTCAGTTTGCACTCAGTCTTTTCTTCTAGGAGAAAAAGGCAGAAATGACCTATGAGTCTCATTAAATGACCCCCTTCTTAAATTTGCAGCAGAAGGAAGTATTTTTCAGATTAATTTTTAATGTAGAGCAAAGGTCAGTTATATTTTTCCTAAAACTAAATATTTATAATTAATACAAATCTGAAACATTTGAGGTGGTTTTTCAATGACATACAGCCACACCTCCAAGAATTAGATGAACTGGAAGCCACAAAACACATGACATTTCTAACATGTTTTCACAGGATCCCAAAATTTATACCAGTTGCAATAAATTTAGATTTAGTAGTTTTGAAGATATTTATTAAGTCAGAGAAAAGATGCTTGACAATTCCTCAGTCAAAACTCTCAGGTACTCAGTTTTCACAAACCATTTTATGTATACACAAAGGTATGCACACACCTTTCAAACCAGTGTTGTGACACAGCAAAGCATTATTCAAAATTTTTCATCATATGACTTTGAGAAAGCTGAAGTCTCAGTGTCATCCTGAAGGAAAATAAGGAACTTAATTTTCTTAAACCTCTATTAAATCTGCATTCATTTTTTTTCCACTGAAGATGTTTAAGGATAAACAAAAACCAGCTAACATTTGGCAGGGAAAGGACTCTGTTTCATTTTCAGCAGCACAGGTAATTATCTGCATTTTCCAGGGTAGAAGGGAATAAAAAACACCCCCAAAATTCTTGATATATATTCAGACATTGACAAGTTTAAAACAGACCGAGACGTGGACAAAAGTACCAGCATATAGATGAGAAAACAAAATTATTAATAATATTTCTCTTCTTGAGATAAAATTGAAACTGTTCTAAAAATTCTCTCTAATTACCACTACTTCTTACCATAAAACACAACAGAATAAATACAAATACTAATTTCACTTTCTCTTTCCACTCTCACCACTGCTCTTTCCTCTTCACTAATAACAGCAGTGGCTGTATCCTAATATCATAACAGCTGCTTTCCACTATGTATTGCCCCTATTTCCATCATTCTTAGATATCAAGTCTCCCTTTCTCCTGTAATTACATCCCTTGAAATAGTTCCAGAAAATGTGGATGCAAATTGAAGCTTGCTAGGAGGCAGATTGCTCCAGTAACATTAATCCACCACACGGAATGCAAATTTCCTTTTTATTTAGATTTTGAGGTAATACTGAATGGATTCTGGGATGGGAGGAGTGGAAGCATTTGAAACACCACAGATTTCTTTACTGTCATGGATGAGTGAAAGTTGCCCCATGTTTAAGGAACAGAAACAACTTCAGAAGTTACCATCTAGTTTGAGCCCTTAACTGAAATGCACCTTAACACCAGAATCCAAGAGTCCCAGCTTCACAGACATCTGTTTCAGCACTGATCAGTGGAAAGGAAAAGGGAATAAATAAAAATTTCATTTAAAAGGAGTTATGATTAAGATCAATCTTCATGGCATTTTATCAATATCCATAACACTTTCAGAGTTATTATACTGGACAATACCTAACAGTTCACATGCAGTCAGACATCAGGAACCTCCAGAATGCACCCTGTACAGGGTTATTCTGACCTCAAGTGTGCATTTACATGCTCTAGCACCTGAGTAAAATATGAAAGAGAGCCAATTTTTTCTTAATGCAAAATACATTATTATTTCCTAAAACACTATTTGATTTATGGTCCAACAGAAATCTGTTTGGGAGGTGGGGCATTGATCTATCACAAAGTAATTTGGATAGATTGCTGGAATTAGTGCATTCAAAGTCTTGCTCCCTTTCAGGTGGCTTTTCTCTACCTTAAAATGAGCAGAATAGATTTTACTTGCCAATTACAACTTCAACATTTACACACATGCAAGTAAAGTCTGTACAATTTGTATGTGCATGAAAACCCCAGAAACAGCCTGGAAACCTCAAACTCTGCCACTTGCCCCCAGATCAGAGAAACATACTTATGCTAAATCATATGAAAATCTTTCCTTCTGTCTAGGAACCTGCAGCCAGAGTTGGAGCTACCCCTGCCTTCCACAAAGGGCTTTTCCCTGTCTCCACTCTGGACTGTCAGTCAATACTTGTCACTTACTACAATGCCACTATTATCCAGCTCTTACACAGTGCTCTCAGAGTGTCTATAAAACACTTGAGAGTGTTTTATAAAGGATGTCAATATTGCTATTGCTCTTTTATGACTGTGAAAATCAGGCATAGAATGCAACTCAGTAAAAAAAAATGAAAAACACCATGGAAATTTTTTTTGGGGAAGGCATATTATTCTGTTACACAGAAATGTGTAAAATAGAGCTCCTCCAACTTTTCACCAAGGCAAAACAATTTTATTGACACAGGCATTTAAAATGTTATGAAATCATGAAAATGTCATTTAAAACTACCTGAAGACCAAAGCCAGATAACAGTGCAGAGATTACTCTGGCAGGACACTTTACTGCATGCGACACTCACCCTTCAGGACCAACATACCCTGCCCACTGAGCACTGCACAGAACTGAAGATGCAATCTCAAATGCCTAAGTCTGCCCTGCCTGAAGTGTCATTTCTCCATGTCTACAGAAGCCAAAACTTAACAGCACACTTGGACAGCAGCCATCAAAAAAATTCCACCCTGTGCTTTCCAGCAAACTTTAGGAAATCTGCTTCCTAACTGCTTGTTGTTTGAAACAACGCAAAAATTCCTTAATTAATAGGCATGACATAAAGGACATCTCTGGATGGGGCCATGGACCAGCACGTCTCAATGTGTATTTCTTGTTGGTAAAAAAAAAATAACAATACTGTAAAATCCTAGTCACAAGTAAATGTTATATTGTCTAGGGTCAAGAATAAGCATCTCCAACTATTTTCAAGACAAGTAAGAGCCTAAAAAAGAAGAATCCTGCTGTACAAGAAGGCTGTGAACAGTCTATAGTGAAATACTGATACAAACACTCTTACTCTTAAAACCAGTTTTATAGTATGTGAGATTATTTTTTGCAAGGCTATTAAGAACTGCATTTTAAAAAAATAGGTAGGTATTTGCATTATTCAAGATTACTGGGGAAAAAAGTCTCATTTCAAAATGAACACAGAAAGTGAGAAATTACTTACACCTTATTATAGACCAAAGGGAGCTTACCTAAAGGAACCATCCAGATTTGCCCTATGAATGAAACTCAGTTTTGCATCAGCCCAGTAAAGTTTCTGCTCGTCGAGATCTATCGTGAGTCCGTTTGGCCAGTAAATGTCGGAATCAACAATGATCTTGCGCATGCTGCTGTCCATTCCCGCCCGCTCTATTCGGGGCGTTTCACCCCAGTCAGTCCAGTACATGTATCTGAAAGAGACACACACAGTGAGGCCACAGGACATGCAGGGACAGCAGCTCTTTGCAAAGCCTGTAATGGTACAATGGTACATTACGTACAGCAGGGTAGAGACACCATTGTTTACTCCCAAAACTTTTACACATTTATTAAAGCAAATCAAACCCCAGGCCCACAGGGCAAAAAGTAAGTCCTTCATGAAACCATCTCACAAGTTTTGCCTCTGTGTATTTACCATTGTCTCCCAATGCTGAGCAGTACCTGATTGTTATAAGCATTTACAACTGAGTATCATCCTTGTGTGGTCAGTTACTACAAGTTAATATCCTATATTGCAATGACCACAGCTTCATCTCCTTTTGCAAATCCATATAGAAAAAAAAAAGAATAAAATCAAGTGTCCTGAAATTTGTTTCTGTCAAAAAATAAATCACAAATCCATAAAGACTTAGAAAGACATTAAATTTTTGGAGGTTTTTTTTCCCCATTCCCATCCATGTCCCAGTTTCCCTATCACTCCACCTATGGGCAATGTAAGCAGCCTGAATAGACTCACAATAGATTAACAGCACGTACCAATTGGAAAGGACCAGATCAAACTGTGGCAAATCACACAACATCTGCATGAAAAGCTGAGATTGTACAGTTACAAGAGAAATGGTCTGGTGAGAAGAGGACAGCCAGTTCACAGCTGGTAAACATTACCCAGCACCACATATGCAGCCTGCAAGTTCCACATGCAAACACAACACAGCTGCCTCAGGGGGCTCAGAGAAACACACTGCCTTCCCAATGCCATGACAGCCTTTTGGGCCATGGGTCTGTGTGAGGAAGCCTTTGCCCTGAGGGAGCTCTCAAACATAACCAGGGATCTGTGCACTGGACCCATCACCTCCCCAGGTTCCCTGCACAGTATTAGATCAACAGGAGCTCCAGATGGGCACCAGCTGGGCAAGAGCACTGAGCTGCATCACAGTTAAGTCCTCCTAACACTGGAGCTCCAGAAAAGCATGGTAAAGAGACATCTATTCAGTCCTGCACAATGCTTGGCCAGATGTTTCATAACCTGGCTTATCTCAGACGCTTAGCTCTCCTGAGAAGACAGCACTCACTGTGCAATCACAGTAGGAGCCACTAAGGAAGTAAATGAATGTGGATTGTGAAAACACTTTATGCTTTATTTTATGAGAGAGAATCCTGTCACACTTCAGGGATGATTACATTTGTAATTGCTGTCATGTTCCTCTGCAGGGGGATCTTGCTCTCCCCCCTGCAAATGGCAGAGGCTCTAGAGCTGCTTTACCTGCAGCTGGGCCATCCATTCAGCAAAGGAGGAACAGGCAGCTCTACAGCTATCACCAGCAAATGTCCCTCACAACACACTTAACCTTAAAATGCTCTGATCTCCATGTCCATCCTCCACCCCATTTAGGCAGAACTCCAGTTCCAGGGCAGTCACAGCACCTACACAGCAGCATATATAATCATGAGCGGTTTACCCCACTAAAGAGGGGAATATAATAATATAATAACCATGCAGATATAGACAGACAGATAGACATTGATCACTTGTATCACAATACACATACACCTGAGTGTGAGGTCAAACAAGTTTTCTAGGTGAAATAAAAGACTTCCATGGAGGCGACTCCGCAGGTTTCTGAGATAGCTCACATTAGAGTGGCCGAGGCACAGTCATGTCCCCAGATGCCTTCCCAAAGCTTCCTCAGCTCCAGCAACCAGGATAGACTGACAGCTCCTGAAAAAGCAGCAGCAGTAGCTGAGAGCTGCCCCAGTTCAGAGGACAACCTATGCATGTAAATTGCCACTCATTTTGGTTTTCCTTAACAAGTCAGGCTGTAATTTGTGGCAACTCAGACTGTGTGGGGAAGCAGCTATTGACAAACAACTAAAGACAGAGAAAAGCAGACTTAAAAAACCTGTCTGCACAACCAGCTGCTGAATCACACTGTGAAACTGATATGGCCAAATACTCATTTTTGGTCAGGTCAAATCAGTTGTCTGATCCAGCTCATCTGATCCTGCTCACCTTGCACCACCTGCATCCAACCCTACAGGAATAAAGACAGACAAAAGATAGACTGTTGAATGAAGAAAAATGTGGCTATTAGAAGTGATTTTGGGCCATATGACGTGGCTATTGAAATGTGTAAGCACAGACTAAAAAGGAGCTTAGACCAAAATGAAAAATCCCATGAAAGTTACCTAAAAGAAAAACTAAAGGAGACAAAACTAGTAAAGTCCTATTAAACCCTCAAAGCAGGTTAAAAGGATGAAAACAGATCCCCTAAATTATCATGGAACAAAATTCCTGTCCTCAGGCCTTCCATTAAAATTTCAGCCTGCACTCTCAATGCATTCAGATGAAGGAAAAAAAAAAATCTGTAAACCAAAGGGCCCTCATGGCTTTTCTATGATATTAAAGGAGCTCCAACTCAAGAGCCTCTTCCCAAAAAATAGTGCCATTTAATTTCATAGGTGATGTGTGTTTACCTGTGGCCTCACAGAGACCGCTGTACAAAACTAGTACTTTCAAATTCACACACAAACTTGTCACAGGAAAATTGCATCTCTACATTTCAGCTCACTAGCAGGCACCAAGCTCAATGTTACTCAAAGGTTTAATACTGTGTGGTATTAACAAAGTAGCTGCACCACAAAGGAAGGGTCAGCAGGATGAAGATGCACTTGGACAACATGGAGAACAATCTGGAATGCAGGCAGCCTTCCTTCAAAGCACTTCTCTCTCAGGTGGACTTTTCTAAAGCAACACACCCTGTCACCACCTTGTCCTGACAACAGGCTGTCTCTGCAATCCCTCAAAAGTTCACTGATCTTCTCAGTGAACTTTTCAGAGTATACTGAACACCTAAAGAGGTAAAGGTTTCCTTCCCCCTATGTGCTCCACAGAATCCCACGGTCCATCACAGGAGCACACACCAAGCCATGGTAAGGCAAATACAATTTTTGCATCCTTTTCAAAGAGGTTTCCATCCTTTCATCAGGCAGCAGGTGCTGAATTGCCATGAATTCTAGGAAATTTGCTCTGGTTTGGGGATCTCTCAGCACATCAAGACCCTGAATCAGGAGTCTGGAAATCAATGTAAGAAGCTGCTCCTACAGCAGGACTGATCTTCTGTGGTCTAAGTGAGCCCCTTTAAAACCATACCACTGCCAAATGAAGCACTTCTTCCCTGGTGCCCACCCCTGGTGTTGACATTAGCATTCTACAAGGAAAAAAATGAGAAAACTCAAAACCTTTCAGTTACCTTATCAAATAATCAATCTTACCAATGTTTCTGCAGCAGTGGTGCTTAAACAGAAGGAGCAAAGAATGGCAGCAACCAGCCAGTGCAGCTTGCCCAGAGAAAGAGGCATATCTCATCACCTCCCCCATGGCAAGTTACTCTCCTTTGAGTCTGCAACTAGCTAGGGCAGCCCTTTCCATCCCTCCTCTTCCACCTTTCTCTAGCCTAACATCTAGGCTCTTTTGACTTTTTTTTGGCAGCACAAGGCACAACACAGCACTGGACATGAGACTATAACAAGCCATAAATGTCATGTTCTAACTGCATGCCTGTAAGGGATTTTCAAGAATGCACAAAATGTCAAGTTTTCCTTTTTTTGCCCTCCTCTATTTTGAGTGACAAAGCTAGTTCAAATGAAGGTAAAAATACAGTGTTCTGGCTGGAACACAGAGTAACCTGAAGACAATTTTTTTTGCACAAGTTATAAATCCTAAAGAAAAGAAACATCCATGGTTATTATGGAAAGAATGACACAAGCTTAGCTAAACCAGCAAACTTAACTAGAACAGTAATAAGAGAAATTTTTGGGGTGGGGGAAAGCTTCCTGGGTATGATTTGTGATGAAGAAAAAGACAAAGGCTAAGTATCCTTGAAATAACCCATGGATCTGATTAAAAGTATTAGTCTCCTGTCAAAAGCATTGAAATCTGCTTGCAATAGCTGGTTGATCAGAGAAAGAGGAATACAGGAAAAACAGTGGGGAAATTAAAGATTTTAGTAATGTCCTGAATAATAATTAGGCCTTACAGCTTCCATCTTCCAAATGCCTCCAGTCTACAGGATCAATTCTTACACAAAAGCAGACACTTTTGGTTGGAGCTTTATGGGCAGGGGAAGAATATGCCAAAAAGCTCCAAGTGGCTTCTCAGAGAAGGGATCAATCTGCATGCTTTAACAGTTTATATGTAGGAACGGATTTTGATTCATCCTGATTTAAATTAACCTTAATTCAGGATCCTGGAGTAATAACTAACACATTATTTTGGGGGAAAGCTTTCCTGAATTTATTTGTTAAAGAATGCTCAAGAGTCCACATCTCTTATTGACCTCAATAAAAAACAATCACCTTCAAACAGTCAAGACATCATCAATGTTTCTGGGACAAATGATGGTTCAGGACTGGGGTTTTTTGCTTCTCAAATAGAATCTATTTTCCAGGTGTCCAGTATATTAACAATCCCTATCATTCTCATTTCACCATTCAAAAAAGAAACCCAGTATTTACCCCAAATAACATTTCAGAAAAATAAGTAGACTAAGCAAAGGATCTCAGTCTGGCACTACCTGTGCTATTACGCCTCCCAGTTTTTGAAGCCAGCTGAAAAGATGCACACTGAATAACAATGAAGAGCCTAAGGCAAGCATTTGGGTAGTTTTTTGGGTTTTTTGTTTGTTTGGTTGATTTTCTTGGTGGTGGTGGTGTTTTCAAATGTAAATTCCAGAGTTTTAAATACCCCTGGGCCAGGACACGCCATAACAATTGTAAGAAACTAAAAATATCAAATCCAGTATCTTTGTACACATTAGATCGATCACATTTTAGGACTGGCATCTGAGGAGTTTTATATCCTCCTTGCATGGCAACAGGTCAACTAAAGTCTAACAGCACTGAGGCTGTCAAAGAAAATGAAAACATGAATTCCTAAAGAGCTAATGAGAGAAAAAAAAGCCCTTGTGAGCAAAATTCACTGCTAAGCAGCTATTGCAAATCAATACCCTTTTAAAAAAAGTAACCAAGCTGCACTACAGAAGCTGCTAAACAAAAAGCAGACCTTGGACAGACTTATGAGTTACTTTATTTACTTCTTCAGAGATGATTGTCTCCCCCCCCTCACTGGCTTTAAACCTTAACTCCAGACTTCCAAGGCAGAAAGGAAGGAGAGGCAGGGCGAAAAGAGACTAACATCAAATGATAATTTCACAGCACTTGCACCAATTCTGTCCCTAAACTGATCTGCTGCACCACTTTGCTACACCAAAGAAAGGAGCTGGAACAAAGCAGAGCAAAAGCCAAAGCTCCATCAAAACCATGGTGTAAATGTACAGTTTCTTATGAACACACAGCCACCAAGAGTCCATCCAGTCCAGCAGCGAGAAGCACCAGACCCAAGAGAGTACATAAAATTCAGTTACTGCTCTATGTAAGCACATACATGTAACATGTTACATATATTACTAATATGTAAGCTCTATATGTAAGCTTCAAGCTTCACAACCAAGCTTTCTAGTCAGAACTTAATTAAATGCAATTCAACTGCAGCCAAAAAGGCCCTGGGTTTTGGCATATAAACTACCACATTGAATTCAGGGCTTAAATGGTGCTTCCCTCCTATCAGAAGAATGGGACTGAAAACCACCCTGCAAAAACAAACAGATTTTGAAGTTGGCAAACTGCACCCCAGTGGGGTTTTTTGTTGGCTTTGTTTTTGGGTGATTTTTTTGTTTGGTTGGTTGGTTTGTTTTCTTTCCCCTGCTTAACTCATTTTAAAATTCCAGGTGCAGGAGAAAAACCAGAATGAAGACCATATTTCCCCTCAGTCTTAAAGCTGCAGGTTATTTCTTATTTCCCAGTGCTTCATGTCTCTTGTCATCATTTTTACAAAGATTAGAAATCAGGGCTGTGCCCTCCAAGAGCAGCCAATCAGCCATCTGAGCTGGAAGGTATCACAGACATAATAAAAAGCAGCCAACGTTGCCCAAACACTTTTTCCATCTCACAAAATGCAGTACAGCTGCCAAACCTTACATAACCTGCTTACACAAAAGGGGCCAGTTGCACAGATGATATAAATCAGTACAAACTTCTCCAATTTCAACAATGCTCTTGAACTTATACAAGCCCATGGCATAAAACAGGAGTTTACAGGAAATTGCTATGAAGTTTAGATTCCTGCACATTTAAAACTTACTTCCCCCATCCCACCTTTAAAGCTACAAAAACTCCACTGTGAAATTAAATATCCCCAACTGTTTACAGAAGAAAAGAATGTCTACCTCACATAGCATTAAGCTGCAAATTACTTTATTTTTTTTAATTACCTTTTTGTTTTCTTTTCTTTTTTTCAAGCACTGAATTTTGAGACCTGGATGTCCTCGACAAAATCATTACATCAAACCCAAAATATGCCATAGCAGGTAATCATTGCAACTAATCACATTGTATTCAAAAAATGTGTACAAAGCAAACAAAACCCTTGAGAACCAGCCTTCCCCACTACAGTTTTCCTACAATGTCTTTTATTCTGATTTATTCTTTGAAAACACACACTGGCAAGGTGTCCTTCATGATCTCTGGGGCGCTCTGATCAGCTCACAGCAGCGTGTCCACGTCTCTCTCCTGCTGAGGAGCCAGAACTGGGCACAGCACCTCAAGGGTCCTTTCACCAGCTCTGAGTAGAGAGCGAGGTTCCTGATCTGATGGCAGCACTCCTGATGAAGCCCAGGAGTGCTCTTGGCTTTCTTGACAGCAAGGGCTGTTTTACAGGCAGTCCATTGAGCCCAGGTCCCCTTCTTTCACAAAATGTGATTTACTTTAGGAATGGGAAAAATAGTCCAAATCTCAATACATTCAACCCATTTTAAGACACATTGCAGACACTCAAAATTCAGTATCCTCACATGAAAAAGTGCAGAATGAACTGCTGAACTCTCCATCAGCTTGTGAGCTAGACCCAGTCATTACTCAACTACATGTACCTGAAGTTAAACCTAGATTTCTTTGTCTCTTCATAAGGAAACACTGAATTAAAACCTATTAGGACAGCAAAAAAAAAATAGTATCTACACATTAGACTGACTTAATGGAAGATGGGTTGCAGCAAATCTACTGAACCACAGTAATCCAACTGTCTAAGTCAGGTGCTGGTGGCTCTCTAACCCACCCATCTCACAACTGCTCAAATGTTCAGCTCAAACCAAGGCATTTTATGTTTCTCTGTGCTGATACACTTTAACTCAATGTTTAGGGAAAGATACACACCAACTAAAGACAGGAATTTGTCAAGGCACGGAACTAAAGCATGTTCATTTTCACCCTTGTAATTTCAAACACAGTAATAAATAAACCCTGAGAACACCCTCAGCTGATTGAGTGGAAAAATTCTTACTTCAGCTCATACTAATGCTTAATTTTACATGAAAAAAAAAAAATTAGAAACATGTTTTGGGTTAAACCAAAGCAACTCATTCATGACAGAACAGTGCCAGTCCATCCAGACCAACATGTTTTATATGCCATGATCTCCACATTATGCAGCTATAAAATGCACCTAATGACATCATCTAATCAAAGAGCTTCCATCACCTCTCTGGTGCCAGTGCATTCCTGACTTCACCCAAGAAACCACTGCAACACACCCTGGCACTGTGACAACTAAAGCCATCCTGTTGTTCCTTCTGTTCCCTCAAGAAATTGTGTAGAAATTTAGAAGAGAAGAATACAATTCCCAAACGTAATAAGACTAAATGTGTACAGGGCAAAGAAGTATCAGTGTCCAGGACTCAGGATAGGAGGAGTCACAGAAACTGCAGCAAAAGAAGAGTGCAAATAGGGGAGGGAGTTCAATGGGGTTTTTAAGGAAGTCTACACATTTCCACCTCTTTCCCATGCAATTTTGGGGAGTAGGAGAGAAGTAAATTACTTTTTTTCATCCTCTCTGAACAGGCAGGTCTGCTCTCAAATGAAACAAAAGGTCTTTGAACAATAGTCATATCTATGAGCAGGAAAAGGGAGAAATAAGCAGAAGAGACTAATGAACTATTTAAAGCAAGGCTGTCACCATTAAGGACAATCATCTGAAAATTAGAGTAAATAACAATTCCCACAAAAAACTCAAGTTTCTTATGCATGAGACTATTTGCAGCTATTTGGAGACACATATCAAAAGCTTTCCAAGTCCCAGAAATTACTGCCATACCAAGATACTGGATATGACTGTGAACCAATTTTACAGTTGAGTACTTTTCTTTCATTTTAAGATAATAATCATGCTACTCATATATTACAGAGTTTCAAAAAACTAACCAAAAGCTTCAAAATAATTTTATACTTGCAATTAATTACTAACTAGAAGCACACAGGATATAAAGTAATCTCTAGCTTTCAGGCAGCAATAAGCACGTTTCACTCAAAACCCGGGCATCTTCTGCATTTTAACCAAGCAACCACAAGTTAGGGTTTCTAAAAAGCACAGCTTTCTTTACTCAGAGGATGTTGATGCTTTTCTTCACCACTTGCAACAGTCACAAGTTTTTCTTCAGTATTCCCTCTCCTCTCAACTATTCCAAAGGAGATTAAGACCAGAAGATACACTGCTTAAAAGATGTCATTATTCACCCTTATTTGTATCAGAAGCCTCAGTCGACTGCAGCTCATACAGATCCCAATAATTCCAACCCAGCAGGCCAACATGCTTAACCTTTAGTACCTGCCATGCTGCTGTGTGGGACCAAGGTCCTGCTGAACCATCAGCAAACACCAGAGCAGTTTGAAGTGCTGACATAAACACAGTTGTGAGTTAGAACAGCTCCAGGTCTTGTTCATGGACTTGCTGTGACACTGAGCAAATACTGGATTAACAACTAGGCATGTCTGAGGCTTTTAGTTTTAGACTCTGAACTGAAAGCTTTCTAATGGTGATAGCTGTCCCTTCTATATCCATTTTTTAGTATCCCATTTGGTGCATTTACCATCTAATCCTTTCTTTGGTGCCAAATATACTTTAGGTCAATGACAGCCACTGCTTGCAGATTTTGGCTAATTTGCCATAAGCAACCTGAGGCAATGGCTAAGCCAGGCTATGGCATACAATCCCTTAATGCTGTTCAGACACGATTAGGCTTGTTTTAATCTCTGAACTAATAGCCATTCTGCAGAATGCCAAAAGAGATGATTTATTTTTAGTACTCAGTAATTTTTTTCTTATTGCTGCATTCTAATTTGTATCTTATTTCCTTCCCCCGAAGCTTTGCTCTTCCAAAAGGAGAAGATTGCTCCATAAATGAAGGCAGCTTCTGGCGCAGTCCACTGGCACCAGCACTGACTCTGCCCAACAGCCTCACACCATGCCATGGAAGACTTTTTAAGAATTAAAATGAGGGAGGAAATGTAGACAGCAGTTTGCAGCTTTTCTTCAGTCAAACCAGTTCAAAGGTCCTTATTCTCCTCTTTCACAAGCACCATTCCTACAGATCCCACCAGGGTCAGCAGGCCAGCTCAGGTATGGCAAATTCAACAACCCCAGTGACTACACCAAGTGATGACTGTGGTTATACCCACACCAAAAAACCCACAAGACAGCACACCTTTTCTTGAGGCAAGCAATTTTTATCTTTCCCTAAAATAATGATTTCACAAACATTTCACAGATGTCTCATTTAATTCTTTTTGCTTTCAGCAAACAGTGGGGGCAGAAATTTCTTAAGCATTGCTGTCTGCTGAGCAAGGCAAGCTACAGAAAATACAGCCTGGACCTGGACAGTAAGCACACTCCAAAGGCAATACAGCAGTCATCACACAAGTAATAACAAATTCAAGATTTATATTAACCAAAGTAAATATCTCTAGCACATTGTAGACTTTCATAATGTGAACGAACTTCTTCATTAAGCACTTAGTAAAAATCAGATATGAGGATTATGGATATGCCTCAGACCCTCAGAATCAGAGCCCTGTGTAAAATGGAGAAGGTAGCAAACACTGAGATTTTTATGTCATAGATTTAATGACCCTTGTCAACACACATTCTAGGGTCTTCTGATCCAAGACCTTCACTACAGGACTAAGAATTAATTAATTTGTTTTGGCTACTCATTCATGCACGCTTTTGAAGACTTCTTTTCAGGAAAGTGAAGTTTGCTTGCCACGACACGTGATAAAAATTTGTTTTTCAAATACATTCCTCCTTCTTCAGACAATGTTCATGACACTAAGTTTTTTGCATGGCATTGAGCTACCTCTTTTAGCTGGGCTTGAGTAAAATCTTTACATACAATAAATTCAGATTTGTTAGAAGCTGTTATCCTGAAAACATGTACATACTTATGCAGCAGCATCAAACTCAAAGTTAATAACACTGATTAGTTAAAGTTAATAACTGAATCCCCCACCAGTGGTCTACCTATCAAGAATTTACATAAATGCTAATGTTCTACAAACAATACCAAGAATTTAGCCTAATGTCCTCCATTATATAAATTCAGGTTAACACACCCTACAGCAGGACTGGGATCTCAATGTTCAAAACAAAGCATCAGCAAATTTATAGAAAAATGTTTTGTACTGTCCTCTGCCTTCTTAGTTTATCCTTCATGTCAGGGAAGAATAACAGGATTGCCACATAGTCTGCTTCCTTTAATTCCTAGAATATACAGTGAGTTCAGCAAGAAAATTTCAATGTGTATGGGAAAGAATGACATTGCACATTAAGCCAACTCTTGTGAATTATGATACTCTTTCAGAGTATCAGAAGACCCTGTACAATGAATGATTTTCACTAGCTCTGGGAAGAAGAGAGACCCACAGATAAGCTTTAAGTGTCCCACAGATTGCCTTAAAAAATGAAATTTTAGGAATGCACTGAATGATTGTTAGGGGAGAAGAATCTCTCTTTCTCAGTAAAACCATGATCTCATTGCCTTTAAATCACTGCCTTTTAAAAAGGGAGATAGGCTGAATGTGCAAAAGATGCAGCTCTCTTTAAAAATCACCACAACATCTGACTTACTACTTAGGAAGCCCATCAGAACATCTGAAAAATCATACTCCTGAATGTCAATTGGAAATCACAGAAAAACAGGTTTCAAAAGGAAACTCCAGAAGTCAACTTAGCCCCCTCCCATCCCTCTCCTAAGGCTTGGTCATTACACTTCTGGTGTTCCTGAGAGGTGATGACTGTATTTTCACTATGTTCTTCTCTATTCTCTCAAACGAGTCTACGTCTTGAAGAATCTCACTCAAAATGGAATAAAATCTATTTATTAGGCAAACACCACTCTGGGCATAACACCCCACTGCAAACACCCCAACACACAGTCCTCCATCCACCTCTGCAGAACAGCCTTACTAAGGCTAAAAGACAAGAGAAGATGTCACCATTCTGCCCAACAAAATGTTATTATCTCAAGAGAGATTAGATTTGTTTGACTTGGAGCATTCTAGACAAACCCATGTTTGGGTACTAATAGTATCAGCTAAGCATTTGCAAACTGCTGATTTGTCCCATTTTGCCTCTGGAAACCAAAGTTGACTAATGAAGTTTTCTTCCTCATTTTCTAAGCTTCCCACCCCACTTCTCTAGTAGAAACTGCTAAAAGGACAAAATTACATCTACGGAATGGAAATTCTTCCAAAATGAAAGCAAATGACTAACCACTGACAGATTGCCTCAACCAGTTTCAACAACCCTAGTCTGAACTGCATCGCATTTCATGATCCAGGAAAAAACCCCACAAACTTACTCAGGTGCTCTGATCTAATACTGTTCTGACAGTTGTAGGAACAGTATTAGCCACCTGATTTTGAGAACTTTTAACAAAAAGACAAATAAAAACTCTAATAAATAAAATACGAAATGGTTCTTTTCTCCTACTGTCACCCTGCTTGTCTTCCCCAGAGAATACCTGGAAAATGAACACATGTGAGCTCAACCCCAGAGCCTGCTGTGCCAAAATCAAATGTCATGATCACTATTTCACAGATGCACCTAGGAAATATTTCAGAGCTACCAGGTGAAATGAAGTGGTTGTAAAAGCAAACCTGCATGTTTTATTCCACAAACATATGTGATGCCTGATTTTTTAAATTTTCCTTTAAGTTCAATATACTAGTTTTTCAGGCAAACCTGTCTTTGATTCAACACTTAAAGAATCAGTCCAAAGGCAAGGAACTGCATCCACTTAGGAGAAGTAAACATGGCACTGGCATTTCATGCAAAGTGCCATACCACTCTCTGTAATCCACCTCACCATGAAATACTCAATTTAACATCATATCCTCTCTTTAAATACACTACTGAACTCAATATCTAATTTATCAATCTTAATTAATTCTGCATAGATTACTTGCTGTAGGGGTACAACAGGATTCCTGTTAATTTATTTAAAACCCCTCTATACAACAATTTGCTGTGGGGAGAATTCCTTTCACCTAAGGGCATCTGTAAGGAAGGCAGGAATAGGAGGATAAGGGCCCCTCTGGAAAAGTCCTTTGGCCCAACAAAGTCAGTCCACTTCCCCTTCCACTGGTAATGGCTGTACCTTTCCAGCCATTATCTGAAGGATAGAGGCAGCTCCAGCATTTGACGTGTCAACAAAACTGAGGATTTTGTTTCTTTGGGTACACACAGTTTCATTTAGCCTTTGTTTGCCCTTTATGTATTAATCATAAATGTACCTGTAACACCTCACATTCATCTGGAAAATCTTACGCAGGAAACACGGCAAAAACAACCACAGTTCCAGTCTGTGGCATGGAAGGTGCTGACCTGTGATCTTCAGCTGCCCTCTGATGCCTAGTTTCCATCTTCACTGCTCACACACTTGAAGCAGGTAGTTTCTCAAGAAACTGTCCATCTTCCAGAGCAGGATAAACCACCAAATACTTTATTTTTATGGTTTATACCAAGCCCTTGCATTAACTCAGCATCATTGTCTGAGGACAGACTCAGTGAAAATATCAGTTAATACCAGACTTTCCTACAGATGAGAAACCTACGTATGTAGACCCTAGAGGAAGACAAAGTGGCCTCTGAAAAAGTATTGTGAAAATGGCAGCAGATCAGTGGCAAACCAGCCCACTTGTGTGGATCCCTGCACACAAGAGAAATGCACTTGAGTTCTCTTTCCTCATTTTATGAGGGTCCATCTAGCACAGCAAATCTTCAGTCATCACTGCAGTAAGTGCCAGGCCCAAAGAACACCAGCACTGCTTGTGCACAGGGAGAGCAAACAGCACATGTGAAACCCTAGGGAAGACTGAAGAGGGAGGAACCATGCAGGTACACAAGTATTTTTAAGAACTGAGACATGCAGCCTGCACTCTTACTACTTCTCAACATGGTCTTCTTCACAGCATTGAGAATCCACAATTTCACCTGGATTCTTTCCCTTGCTGGCACAAACATTATTATTTAACATCATCACTTAAAAATATCCTGATTTTCTTTACCAGAGCACAGCAAGTGAGAATTCCTGTTTCAATGCATGCAGACTTGCACATGTTGCTGTCTACATTAAATAGACATCACATATAAAATCAAAGTTAACTTACTATACAAGATCACTGAGAAAATAATAACAATAAAATGCTTGGAAAATTAATTACTTTTCCAAAGCGCAATGGGATAAGCCAGGTAATTATACTGGTTGAATATTTGGCTTGGCACCTAAGAACCAGCTGTATTTTTCTTTTTGGCTCAAGGTCTGGGCTGCCATCTCTTGCCACAAAATATTTAAGCTCAAACATATGTTCAGTTACAGATCTTGAGAAAAATACCTCAGGAAAAAGTTAAGTGAAACAAAAGGCCATGTGTTCCTTTTCTTTTCAGAAGTAAAAACTCAACATAAATCACCACAGTATCCATTTAAGCATTTAAGCCAAATTGATATTTACCCATGAGCCGGATCCAAAGCTATTGCTCTGGGCTGATCAAGGTCTTGCCAGAAGAGGACTTTTCTAGATGTTCCATTGAGATTAGCTACTTCTATCCTATTGGTCTCTGAATCCGTCCAATAAAGTTTTTTCCCAATCCAATCACACGCCAGGCCGTCCGGAGAAACCAGACCAGAAATGATGACATTCTGCACCACATTCCCAGTTTGGTTAATGTAAGTTTGCTTGATGGCTTCTTCACTCACATCTGTCCAGAAAACGATGCCTTGTGAATACTGGAAGTCGACGGCAGCAGCATCCTCTAGGCCGCTGACCACCACGGTGGACTCCAGCTTCGTGCCCCCGGCATCCACCAGCCGGACGTCCCGCCGGTTGGCAAACAGCAGAAAGGGAGATGCTACAGAGGGAAAACATGGAAACACGTTAGCATTGCAGGCACCTACAGATGTTTGAGTGCTGGCTATGGATGTGGCACTTGAGGATTTCTTCTCCCAGACCGGCAGGGCAGGGAGTACAGAAGTGCCACCGTATCTAAAAACCTCCTCCTTCCCTATGTCAGACAGGGGTGTAAAAGAGAGATGGAAGAACAGGTCCAATTCTTTATCTAGGGGATGTGAGAAGCATCTCCACATAGTTAGGAGTTCACATCAAGACCTTTCAACAATACCTTCAACAACATCTTCTGTCTGTTGTTCTAACAACAGACAAATTAGAACAAATTAAGTGTTCATGGTTTAAAAGCTTGGTTCAATCAGTTGAATTACTAACAACACACAGAAAGCAAGTTCTGAGGCCTTTAGCAGCAGGCTGAAAGCCAAGAGCACTAAACACACCACCATGAAATGCTCCTACCAAGCGCCCTCCCAAACAGCAAAAACTGTGACAGAGTTTCAGAACTCCTGTCTTCTCTCCTGCACCACAGCAAGAGAAATTGAAGACAGAGTTTGAAGGCAGACAATGGCATGGCTTGGGGGTGTTTGTGAAGACTGCTGTTAGAAAGAAGCAGCAAGAGCAAAAGGACAAAGGTTTCCCAGCTTCCCCAATCTCACTCCAATTTTTCTAACTCAAGCAGTGGCTGCTGGAGCTCTACACCAGTCACCTGCTGCCTCCCAGCTTCACAGGCAACCCCTGCATCCTACATGCTGCCTCCAATGCACAGTCAGCACAGGTTCAATCACTTGCTACTCAAGTAACAACACACAGAATAGAGCAGCATATATTATATCTCCTGTGGTTCAGGCCTGTCATATAAATACCTTCAGTTTTAAATTCATGTTACTGTATGTAATGTGTTAGGGTTACTTCTTGGTATTCTCTTTCAGATTCAATTTCTCCTGCACTTTTTTAAAAAGATGACAGTGTCTGAATTGCAGGTCTGCAATGCTGGCAGCCCTGTCAGATGCTATTGCCAGTTTCATGAATTCTGGCTCTGGCTACATGAGTGTGTGCCTCTGCACATCCTGACAACAGCTAACGTGTTTATGTGCAGGCCAAGGACTGCAGTCAGAATACACAACTCAACTTCAGATAAACTCAAACATGCATAAAAATTCAGAGTTTTTATTATTATCCTACATGGTCTTTTTTTTTCCCCCTAAGCCAGGAGAGTGATTGTTTTATTTTGCTTTTTGAAGGAAGAGTATGCTGATGTCATTTACATCACCTGGTGGTTCTAGTGAGCATCTTGGACAGCAAGGAGAGCCAATTGTTATCATTAATGTTTCACTGAAGATATAGTATCTTTTTTTCTCTACAATATTTAACTCAAGAAAGTTTATTCAGCTTGAGAAGAATTACTTGTTAAGAAATGATTTCTAGGTATTCCTCCTATTTAATTTTGCTGGCTTGCCAAGTCGTTCTCCCTGTCATCTTTAAAAACACTAGGAATAGTATCAGGAAAATCCAACAGGTTAGTTATTACAAACAGAGAAGAAAAGTCTGAAATACCAAGTGCTTGTTTTCTTCTCTGCAGCTCATTGGTTCCCCATAGCCACGTCTGTTTTAAGTGGCACTGCATCAAACCATTTGAGCACGTGGGGAGTTTCATGTTAGAGGGCTCTAAGTCACAAATTCTTTGGGGCAGACACCTTCTCAAGTTATGCACACTGCTTCACAAAACCAGCCCCACATCCAGTCAAATATCAAAGCTGTAGAAAGCCTATGTAGAATTTTTTTTTTAAATATTGTCCCAAAAACATGTTTAGAGGAATCTGAATAGATGGATTTTCATCCAGACATTTCCATGCTAAAGGCATTATTAATGCTACTACAAAGGAAAAACGAACCTGAAGTATCAAGTCCAATCAACAGCAGAGGAACTCAACAGCTTCTTAACTAAAGATCAGACATGAAAAATGTCTAATCCAATCAGTATCAACATTATCCCAGCTCCCCATCCCTTTCAACAGATTTCTTCCCCGCTGATGTACTCAGTGGGGCAGCAGCAGGCAGATAAGGCATTAACTGCTGTGTTCTCTGTCACTTCTGTCCCTCAGAGATGTCCTGATTGAGGTGCAGCCACATTGTGTTGGCCATGAGCACCCAGCAGGGAAATCACACTGCCCTGCTTGCAACTGTGTCAGAATTTCACTGCACTATACACTCCTGTAAACTGATTGATTATTGAAAATGGCCAGGCTTGAGCCCCTTAAAGAACAAGTAAGTAGCCCACTTCCTTTGGGAAAGACAAAAAGAGAAGGCAGAACTCTGATTCTGAAAACTATATTCACTTCCCTGCTCCTCCCCACTAGCCTATTTTAATAAATTTTATTAAATATATTATTATTTAAATTTTTATTATATTTAATATTATTTAAATTCATTTTATTTTTTAAATGGTTACAGAGCCCTTTCAGAGCAATACTGGTTGGGAAAATAAACAAACAAGCAAACAAACAAACAAAAAGACAAAAACTCCAACAAAAACTAGTGATTTGTTTCTCTACAGTAATTCTTGCCTGACATGCTGCTGAAGAAAGCCATTGTCTCTCATATAAATAAAAAAAAAATAAAGCAAAAGCCAGAAAAGTACTTAAATGCTCTGCTTTCACTGTCTTGTATTTATCACTTCAGGTCAGAATGTGATGGCTCATGAGCAGGCAAAGTTAGTTCTAGTAACTCTGCAGCTTCTAGTAACTTTGCAGCTTGGAAATACAATTTCCAAGATGTCCCAAGAAAAGTTCACAGAACTTTTCAAATTCTCAACTGTCCCAGTTCATAAGCAGTAAATCTGAAAGAGGCAGCTAAGACATCAAATGTGTTTCTAGAAAGACAGACACATAGCATTTCATTTCATAAAATTACTAAACTCAATTTAGCAATTCAAAAGATATATTCATATTCTACAAAATGACAACCAGCAGAGTTTTTAAGGCATGAGAATGAGAAACAAAGCTCAAGAAGCATAAAACAATAGCATTGACAAAACACTTGATTTGCTGTGCCATCAATAAACCATGCTAGAGATTCAAGATCATCCCACCCATAGATGGTACAAGTTTATTTTGAAACCCACATGAAGGGAGAATCAAAACTTCATTTCAAGAATATGGAGACCAATCTCCTTCTAAATCATACTGCCTTCTCAGTCCTGAACCAGGCTTGATGGTCCACAGAACACCCTTACCCTTGATGCATTTAATTCTTTACTGCACAACTCTTGACAAGGCAAAGCAAACTGGAAAGCGAAGTTAACAGGAGTTTCTGAGGGATGGGGGAGACCCCAAAAAAGCAGCAGTAACTGACTACCATTAACCTTCTAATGAGCTTATTTGTTTCACAGGAGGAATTATCCCTTCCTTGAGAAGGTACTCCATGTTTAGAAGGTTAAGAGACTCAAAGGAACACTGAGTGTTACGCTCTATTTTGATCAGCAATACTCTTGACAACTGCAAATTGCTTGAAAAGGGAAACACCATTTCTATTCTGCAAAAATAGAAGAATAAACAGTGAAAGGATGAATGCTGAATGTGGAGGATAAACTGTTTATATCCAGTCCATTACCACCCAATTGAAATGACATTTTAGTGTAGTCACAAAAAAAAAGTATTCTTTTTCAGTAAAGTTAGAACAGTTCATATTTTTTTCCATAATAGGAAATATTTAAAATGTCTGTACATAGCTGCAGTTCACAGTCTTTGGACAAAACAAAAAAACCCTGAAATATAACAATTTTTCAAATAAACTCTAAAGAGATAAGAGCCTGAACTACACAAAGTTACAGAATTTCTTCTTGCAGCAATTCTACAATCTTACTTGGATCGTGCAGTACTTGATCAAAACCACTTCATTCTAGAAAGACATATTATTTCTGTGCAAAAACCCACCAATTTTCCTGTGGTTTTCTGCTAAGTAGAAAACACCCTTGACTTGACAATGCAGTGAGCTATCTACACAGAAGCCTATTGTACAACTGTGTGAAAACAGAGCTTCTCATCAGTCCATTAACTGCAGAAAAGGAAACACTCCTCATCAGGCAGGGTAGGAATCAAGCAAGGGTTCAATTTCCAGCTTTGCCTTTGATCCTTCAAATGCTCATTCCTTGTCTGTGGCCATTTACTAAATTTTAACTGTTTCACCTGCATCAGGAAAGTTGTTTTGTGCAGGCAAAACTTAAGGCTGGTGGATTTGTACACTTTTGTATAATTTATTTTGTTCACCAACATAAACAGTATCAGTTTCTGAATTCAGTCATCAACTTCCATTGTTTTAATTGTGCCCTTTTAGAGCACTTGAATTTTACTAAGTGCTTCAGGGGTACCTGTTAGCATCAGTAAACTGATATGGAACAAGCAACTAAAAAATGCACTATATGGTCTTTACTATTAGTTTCAGTAATAGCTTTCTAAAAACCAGTTTGACAGGGCTCAACATACATATTAAGACTAAGATGATCACGAATGATAATCAACAGTGTATTTGTCATCAGTTGTTGGTTTTTTGCAAAGCTGCAACACTTCCAAGAGAAGTTGAGCAACAGCTTAAAAAAGTTATATTTATACTACTGCTTCATACTTGTTGACATGCCCACATTTTGTCCCCTTCCCCCTAAAGCCAAAATAGGAAGACATGAGAATACTGAGGCACATGCATCATTTCTACCCTTGAAAGCACCAGAAGCACAGAACAAACACAAATCCTATGTATAGCACAGGAGAAAAGCCTAACTTACCAGCTCTTAAACTGGTTAACTAGGCTGAAGTTCATGGAAAGGTTTAACTGTGATTTTAAGAAAAGCAACTGAGGATCTTGGGAACCTGGCACACAACACAAAACAAGGGTCTCATTTTAATAAGCATACAAGCGAAAATAGCCATCCAAAATTACAGCATGCGCACCAACTTATATTTTAAATATTATTTCAAACCTTAACAGGACAATTGCAATGGAGATCTCTGTGGTTAAGCCATCTGTATGGCTGGACAGAGAGAATAACATAATTCTTGCAGCAGTCAATGTCCCAAACCACAAAAACATTTATTACCAAAGAGCAAAAAAACCCCACACACCCCTACCACAGGCATGCAAGATGGCAGAAAACAAACATGTCAAAACTTTTGCACCCAAGGCTGCACCACATTATGGAAACTCTTAGGCAGGATATGGAATTAGCGTGCATCAGCTCTCTACACTTAAAAATAGCTGCTGTGCAGAAACAAGATTGTGTAAGTAGGGTCCTAAGCCATAAATTAATTGGAGAAACCACTTCTACAACAGAAAGTGATCCCTCTTGTCCAGCTCTAACTCTCTGGAGCATATGGAGGCTTAGACCTTGGATGTCACAGAATCACAGAATGGTCTGGGTTGGAAGGGACCTTAAAGATCAGCTATTTTCAACTCCCCCTGCCATGGGCAGGGTGACCTTTGAATAGGTCTCTCAAAGCCTCATCCAGCCTGGCCTTGAACACTGACAGGGATGGGGAACCCACAGCTTCTCTGGGCAACCTGCTGCAGGTCTCACCACCCTCACAGTAAAGAAATTCCTGCTTAATATCCAATCTAAGCCCGCTCTCTTTCAGTTTGAAGCCATTCCTCTTTATTCCATCACTACATGTTCTCATAAAAAGTCTCTCTCCATCCTGCTTGTAGGGCCCTTCAGGTACAGCTAGGTCAATTCAATACCTTCTTTTCTCCATGTTGAACAACCCCAATTCTCACTGCCTGTCCTTGTAGGAGTGGTCCTCCATCCCTCTAATCATCTTGGTGCCCTCCTCTGGACTCTGCAGCGGGTCAATGTCCTTCCTGTGCTGGGAAATCATCAACATCAGAAGATAAGACTGAATGTTGATCTTCCTGTCCTAACTGCACACACTCAACCCAAGTTTCAGCTTGCCAGGTAGAGTCCTCTGAAGAACACAGGGCTATGGCTGTCATCCTCAAAACACATTATTGAAAATAAAGTGAATTCCCAGTGTAGTAACTAAATTACAGAATATTCTTGTTCTAACACAGAGGTAGGTGGTAGCAGTTTTAGGGCACAAGACTAAAAAAAACTCTTTGGTTTCACTCCCACACATTTCTTCCCCTTTAGCAAAGAACTTGAACAGGAATTTTAGCCCAACAATTTGTAAAACTCATTCCTTCTGCTACAAACATACCCTTCCTTCTGCTAATAATTATCTCAAAGGGCTGCAGTGAAGCCACTCATGCTCAAGTAAGGCACTTGAAGATATTCCAACAAAAGGCTCAGTGATGCACTCAGCTTTTCATTCCTGAATGGCTAAGACTTCTCTCTGTGAGCTGATCCTCTCAGTGATGGCTGCTTTATAGCACTACTTGAAGATGAAAATACACTCCCTCTCCAAATTACATCCCATTCTTCTAACCCTTCCTGTTCAATCCATTTGACAGGAATTTTGCTTTCCAAGCCATGAGGTGTTCTGGTTATCAAATAATGAGGATTCATTTCCATTTTATCTGATTTTACTCAGGATCAAGGTCTGAAATTCAGGATGAGACCACTAAGAATATCATACATTTACACACGTTGTGTACAGCCAGTAATTTTTGTAAACTTTCCTCTTTACCAGCCTGTATTTTAAATTATTCACATGGTCACACCAGGCATACAACAGTGTGCAGTACTCCAGTCCATGCTAATATCCCATATTATAAAACATATTTGGTAAAAGTTTTGTTTATATATGCCAAGTATTATCTTGAATACCACAAGACAGACAGGATCTCAGTGCTCATCTGTTTGCTATCAGGCTAAGGCAGAAGCAGGGCTGTTCATTCACTAATGTACCTACAAGAAGTTACATGGCTTTAGTCACAAACATATTTGGAAGTGGGTTATGTAAATAAATTACGCAACTTTAAAGAACATGTGGTTTAGCAGCAGCAAGCTGGAAAAGGTCCACAGAAAGTATATAAAAAAGTTTAAGTGGGTTTAGAAAACATATGAAGCTTGTTCTCATCAAGAAGAGGAGCTGGGAAAGCTGTGAGATAAAAATATAGTAAAACAGACCAACAGCAAACACTTTTACAATAGGATGAAGTTCAGTTTTTCCCAGCCAGTGGAGAAAGGACACACTGAAGGAACTAGATCAGGTTAGGCTTTTGTGGCTTTCATTGATGGGGAAGAGAATGCAGACACAATTCAGAGAGGAACATGCTCTGAAGATACTGGAGCACACTACAGAAGCCACAAAATTGCTTGCAAAAGGTGACTTTTAACAGCAGTTGGATAACCATTCCTTAGGTATTGTTTTCGTACAGTTAATTCCTGCCTCAAGAAAGCAGTTTCTTTTATGTATCTTTAAATCAAAAACTAATTTAAAAAAAAAATTAAAAATAAAATTAAAAATAGCTCAGTGGACTGCACTCCCTACACTGCTTCCCCGAAAATCTTTATTAAGGGAGTCTGGGATTGATTGTGTTTATGCCAGGTTTTACACAAAATAGTTTTGAACTTCCTAGTAACTCACATTACTCTTTCTGTTGCCCTCCCAAAAGAGATGAATTTAGCAGCTTTATCAAATAGTAATGTTAAAATATTGTTAAATAAACTTTGAGCTACTTTTCTTTTATTTTTTAAATAAACAAGCAGCAAGTCTTTGAAGATCTTGTTATATTTTTCACATTGCATAGGGTTCCCACACACACAATAATGACAGGGTTTTAGGAGAATGAGAGTTACTTCAGACCACTGGTTTTGTTTGGCAGCCTAATTTTTAAATAATAATGTTAGCAGTAACAACAAAATATAGCACTGATTACACACCATTTCATTTCCACTGGCCGAAATTAGTTCATTTCCCTTGGTCAAGAGATGCCAAAGTATGTCCCTGAAGGGCATGCTCTGAAGAAGTCCATCAAAGGTGTTCTACACAAATTATGAAATTTAGGATTTGTTCTTCTTAGCTGGGTGGCAATTAAATATTTTTAAAATATCCAACAACATGCTCTGAATTTATTCATTATTCTTCTGTCCTGTTATATCACCTACTTCAAGTAAAAAAAATTCACATGTCAAAAAAGCCAAGTTAGTGGATTTAGTGTGCGCAATTCAGTGCACTTGCATCTCTGCAGATCCTGGAAGCAAGCTACCCATGTTCAAGACCACTTTTATGTGGACACATCATTTTAAAGGAGGGTTTCTCAAACCCTCTCTCTTTTCCCAAGACCACCCATTGAGCACACCACACAAATGCCTCTCCTGGTGCACCAGGCAATGGCTCTCTTAGACTGCCCTTAGTACTGCTGTAGCAAATACTGACATTGGTTACATAGGACAGCATATTTCATCTTCTAGCACAGCTTTAGCAGCTGGAAAGGACGACAGCCAAGCCCATGTGAGCTGACAACACTACAAGGACCACCAAGCAGCATACAGAACATATTTAAAGATCCACTGAAAAACTAAACAAAACCTAAAATATCAGCTGTGATTTGGGGACACATCAACTTACAATGAGATACTCATCAGATAAGACTTGCAAGCACTTTAAACATTTAGAGAAAAATATGATTCACTAGATCATAAAGCAATTTTTATTTGGTCTGTATTGTTAGAGGAAATTTCTAAACATTATTACAAAACGGGTTCTTGGCAATCTCTCTCTGTGCAATGCACAACTGGTGTTCAGCCAAACAGTTTTGAGGATTGCAGCCTCATGCAATTCTGACTAGCTAATGTTAAGCAGATAAAATCTCTGCAGTCAGAACCCCCACATCTTCCTGACCTCAGGAAAGTTCTCACCTGAGCTTTTTACAGAGGTTAAAATATACATGAGATTTTCCCAAAAGCAGCATGCTGTTCACAACCACTTGTTTGTTCTTCTGAGGCTTCTGCTGCAATTTGCTAGTCAACAACCACAATGCACATGACAGCTTAAATACAAATATACCATCTACTGGGGATTAGGGAATTGGCTTAAGACAGATACCGCCAACAAGCCCTGGAAACTGGTACTTTGAAAATGGCTGCTAAACTGAGCCTTCTCCAGTCTTACAAGTCAGCTTCTGAGTTTGGTGCTGGCTGGAGATTGGAACCTGCACTGAACTCCAAGGGAGCTTAAACTGACAATTTCCATCAAACTTCAATGATGACGGTCAAAGGGCCCAAGGTACACCGAAAATCCCACTCTAAATGAAGACAGTAAACTCTGCAGGAAAGGTGAAAACTTCCCTTCTCTAAGAACAGGTAGGCAGTAGCACTTCACAAGTCTGCATTGGGATGTTTGAGTCCAACATGGTGTCGAAACAGAGGAAGGGGGAAGCAGAAACCCATCGCACACACACGGGTGATCCACTGGCACCACAGCCAGCCTCCAGTCCTCCTCAGTGTTAAATTAAGAACAGTGTGACACAAGGAAGGCTGTCACAGTTCCCACACACCACCTGCTATTTCAAGATGTACCAAGCAACGTCTGCAGAGCCATCACAGACTACTGCCCTGGATGTTCACTCCTCCAGCTGTACAAAGCTATGCTCTGTGTGCTGCTGCCCCTAAGAGTGGAAGATGCTGTAAGCATTTACAGTTTATAACCCTGGGCCAAGAAAACTAATGGTATGGGTAACCATACCAATTTAATGACAAATTACTCGCACTTAAGGAAGAGAAGTATTGCTTTATACTGTTTCTCATGGAAAAGCCCACAGTGCCTCTACCTCTGCCAGAAGCTCAGTTCAGAAGTCTGACAACCAGGCTTCTGAGGCAAATCACTCAGCAGATCACTGACAAGATATCATCATAGAAAGAGAGATTCTTATCACAGGCACATTCACTTCAACAGCAGGGTCATTGTTCTGTCAGTGAGGTTTCACATTTTGATTAAGGATTCTTTAAAGTACAAACCTGCATTTTGCCTAATACCATTAGCTTCACCAACAATAGCTCCCAATTCCATAACAATGTTCACCATATTCCACACAGGACTCACAACAGTTTTCTGTGTGAGAATTAATATGGCACTCTGCTTGTACCCACAAAAGTGGGAGACAGCCTGTCCATTGAGATTTCTGGTATTTTCTGATTTTAGAATAAGCAGAAGCGGCACTGAAGTAGTCTCTTACACGATACTGCTGTTGGGCTTTGCCAAAATGGGTAAGTGCCGAAGGCAGTGCTTAAAAATAGGGTTGGGGGATGTGACAGGAAAAAAATATACTCGGATGTTTCACATTCTGTGATGCAGAGTACATGGCAACAATTTTCCTGTTGTTATTCTAAATGCAATAGGCGTGGATTTCCCCCCACCCCCATGATATGCTCCACAATTTTAAAACTGCAGAGGAAACTGAAGATTTGTCCTACTTCTGCATAAACTGGTTTAGAAGAATGCAGACAAGAGGGTGACTTCCTTGAACATCTAAACATGACTTTTTCTGGGAACAACAGTTCAGGTCAATCCATGAATGGAAAAAAACCCTGCAGTGTCCCCTTTTTAGATTCTGGATGTCAATGGGAGCAAGGTCCTTTTCTGTTGTTTTTTCTTTTTCGGTATTCCTCCTTGGTTTGGCAGACAGCTGTCTGGCCAATAATAGTAGATTACACAGTGATGAGGGTTCCAAACTTTTAATGGATAAAATAGTGGTTCTACATAATTTGGAAAATTTGGCTTGCAAATTTTATCCAGGACTTAAACAAATACAGGCTTGACAAAGGTATGCTTGTTTCTGATCTGAATTGTTTCCAATTTTTAGTTCCAGTTCCAGATGTTGTGTTAACTCCAAAAAACACAAATCTTTAGAAAGCTGAAAAAAAAAGATATTTTATTTCTATTTCCACCAAAGGTACAATATGTACTGTATTTGCAAATTGCAGAAAAAGAGACTCAGAAATAGCATGTGCTGGATTCAGCTGCTGACAAATGTTACTCATTGGAACAAAAATGCAGTCAAGTCTCAAATGTAGGTTCCACAATTTGTCATGGTTTTCTTCTAACAGTTAAGAATATTCCCAAATAAAACCACCTTGTTATATGGAACCTGCTACATGATACTGAGCTTTAGAGGGTGTAAAGTTAAGAGAAGTTTTTAGTGCCAAGTTGTAGACACAACTTCTGTTTTTTGCGCAGACTACATTGCAGTTAAATATTCAAGATTTAGGCTTTGTGAGAGCTTGTTAGGAAGGAGGAAAAAAGAGGATGAGGTGGAAAAGGTTATTTCAGACAATGAAATCTGTAACCTTGTGCTTGTACTTATATCACTGGTAATACCTAACTGACCACCTCAAAGGCAGCAAATAAACAGAACAACCTGTTCCAAGCTTTGCAGATCACTCCTTGCAGAAGATGACTCTGCTTTAGCCAAGAACATTGATGCAACCAAATCAATTCCTTATGGCTCCTTTTATCTTTTTAAGGTCAGCATTTGTCATGCAAGCTTTGTGAAGTGTTTGTACCGATGGAACTACAAAAAAAAAAAAGATCTTCTGGTAGCTTAGCTGAAGAAACATAAAATAATCATCTATGTTATTTGTCTCTCCACAGTGTGGAATTTAAGGACATTTCCAGAAAATACAGTTGTCAGCTCAAATCCTCCAGAATAAAAGAGTCTCCACATTTGGACAAGTGTCAATAATATTCAAAAGAAAGCAGATTGCATTAGTTCTGTACCTAAATTTATAGACTCGGCGTTTGTATGCACAAGACAGGAAACACGTTTTAGAGTTCAGCTCCAGGATGCTCCATTTGGATTTTGGAAAAGGTTTTGAGTCTAGATAATTATTTAAAAGTTAAGAAAACCTGAGAGGCAATGGAAACTTGGGGCTTTAAAAGGTAAGTTACACAGGAGCTGTTTAACATTTTTGGTTTGTTGTTTTTACATCTAAGTACTGCTCTGTATCATCTTAAGGTTATTAACTGGTCACTCTCCTTGGTGTCTGCAGAATTGTGTGACATGCACCTACTGATACTGTGATGTATAATCAAGGATGAAGAAGCCAAAAAAGAGACTAAAAACAATATTAAAGAAGTGCTGGCATGGTGCTCAAAGAGAAAGCTGTAAAACTGCAAAAAAGCAGAAGCTGTGCAAATCAAACTGCAGCTACACTGTGTTAGGAGGGATCTTGATTTAAATACGCCCTTTGCATTGGGCTGGGTCAGAAGGGTTTTGTTCTGCTGTCTGATGGAATTGGCCATCCATTCCTGCCCCTCTCCAGTGGCATGTTACTCCCCATCCCCCAGGCTCCCACCTCACCACAGATCTTTTGGTGCCCTGAAATCTGCCCATTTGACTGCACACCCAGTTGCTTTCCTTGAGCTGATCCTGTCAAAAGGATCTTGGTTTCAAAAGGCATATAGATTTTTATAAAAAGCAATAAGGCAACTTCTTTTCCCAGCTCAGCTGCAGACAGAATATAGCAGACAGACCTGCAGAGCACCTTCCCTTGTGCTGCTGTGTCTTGTCCATACAGTGCTCAGGGGAAGGAGCTTTAGAAGAGGTTTTGTGCTTATAAAAAAGAATACATTTGTATGCACACGTCTGCTATGCTTTAGGCATAAACCTAGCCATGAACAACCTCCCAAGCTAAAGATTTTTAAATATTTCCATGTAGAGCTACAACAAATTATAACCTATTTTTGAAGTTAGCCTTATTTGTCTCTTGAAATTTTCATGCGAGTCTCAATAACATCTTAGTGGCATAAGAAATTAACTGTCTGCACTGCATAGGCAAGGGAAGCTGCCACAATGTTGTTAAATGGTCTCATATTACAGAAACACAAAGTAGGAGAGGTATAGAAAAGCATGGTGGTGCACCTCAGCTTTGACAGCAGGTTAACTGCAAAAGAGCTAAGAAATAAAAAGGAAAAAAAATCACTGTTTTCTTCCCAGGTCATTTGAAGACTTAATTCTTCCTTTTCCTTCTACATGATTTCCCCACCTGTATAAACAGCCAAGCCCAATTATTGTTTTAACCCAACACATATCTGCCTTCCCCAAACAAGAAAGGAAATGAATGTCTAATAACTGAAATTCATTATAAAGGGGGGAAAGGGGGGATCAGAAGAAAGTAAAATTTGTCCCTGCAGAGAAACAAGGTTGGGAAAAAAAGGCAGTAACAAATTTTACACAACATGAACTGTGGTCATTCATACTAGGGAGACACCTACAAGCCAGAATTGTTATTTGCACCCTGAAGGACTCCATGTGGACACACTGGGAAGGACTGTCACAGCTGACAAACCTGCTGTCTAGAAACACAAGGCAAAGAATGAAAAGAAACCCACAGAGGACCAGGATTAAGGGTCATGCAGCCCACAGCAGATCCAAGGCAACAGCCCAGTGTGCTAATCAGGACCACAGTAGAACTATAGCCCATGGTTTTCTTCCAGGCAGAGTAACTTATATTTTCTCATACCTCAAGCTACCTTGCAATCCTTTTTGTAAAAAAGGCAGATTTTACTACGATGAATAGTTTAGGAATGATCTCAGCCACTCCAAATCTCCAATTCCTTTGCAGCTAGACAAGGTGTACTGCAAATAAGAAACAGGATTTCTGATAAACAGCAACAGGATTTCTGCAGAAGGAAGGGCAGAAGCCTGTTAGCATTACACAAGGAAGCAGTATCATGGAGGGCAGAACAAAATGCATTTGTTTATTCTATAACAAAACTAACTCCAGCAATGTCTGGCCATGAGTGATCTGACCATTCTGTTTCATGCACCATATTGCCTTTCTCCACCCTTCATTTGCACTGCTTGGCTGTGCCTTCATTGCTAAAGAGGAAGATGCAAATTTTCCATTGAGATAGCTATTTTAATGTAAAGGTGCCTGAGGAGAACTGGAAATTTTACATCAAGTAGAAAGTCAGCAGCATTATCTCACTCCTTACCCAAGATTTCATAAGCTGCACAGAATTGCACTGACTCTATCAGGAATTTCCCATCAAGATTGCAGTATCAGTGTAGTAACAACACCTGTTTCAGCAATGAAGACATGACCCAGGGCTTTCACAGCAGGAACATTTCTCTCTTGAAAACATCCAGGGCATTTCAGAGAATGGTATTCCAAACAACTATTTCAACCACACACAACAGTTGAGAAAAACTAGCAAATACTGTAGTCCTTCAGACAGCAGACTGGGAGGCAGAGCACAAGGAACACACTCACCACTGCACTGAACGCACTCACAGCTGGACTAAGGAGCAGTGCCATTTGTCCTCTGTCTGATGAAAGCCTTTTAGCACAGTGAGCTTATTACAACCAGTTTTGCATCTCTTCTATGTCCAGCTGTTGCAGACTGTTTTGGAGTTAAAATGTCTTGGATCCCATCCTCCCTATTAGACAAGTGCATATCCTTTTACTTATTAAAAACACCACAAAATACAACTATTAATACAAAAAGCTATGTCTGACCCACAGCCTAAAATCATGTTTCCAATACAGAAATGTCAGGCACCAGCACACTGTCAAGTACCAACTGCATTTTAACTTTTTATAACCAAGACTGCACAGCAGACTGTTTGTTAACAAACATGAAATGTATGCAAGAAATGAGCATTTGTATTTAAGTAACTCCCTCCAGGTATGAATGACAATGACTAAATACAAAACAAACATCTGCCCTCTTATAATACAATAGGGGCTTATAAACCAAATTTAACCCACAGATTTACATGCAAAGGGAAGGGCTTTTTTTCCTACATACTGATGAAGATGGAACATTTGTTTGAAAATATATTATGCCCCAAATGTAAGACTTATGTGAATAGTTTCAAAAGCAAACAGAAGACACCTTAAATTTCATTTGTAAAATGCAAGAAAGGTGAATGCAGAGAACATATTCAATTAACCTTTGATGAACTGTCTGAAAGAGAAGGCTGAACAGCCAGAGTATTGTTAAACTAGAGGAAAAACTTACCTTCTCTAAAAACTAGATGTAAACTAGACCACAAAAGCATTCACTTGTTATGAAAAACTGCTTTCTCCTCAAAAAAAGCACCTACCAACAACAACACCACCCCAAGCCACACCAAACAAACACTAACTCGAAGCACAGTTGACAAAAGCCCTTTACTTCTATACTAAACTTAGGCAGCTCCTGTAACTAAATAATTGCTCAGAGTTAAGGCAGCCATCACCTTGTCCTTACAGAAAATACTGTAATATTGCAACAATAGTAGCACCAAGTGGAAATAGGGAAGTCTTTTATCAAGCTTATCAGGTACAGAGATGAACTAAGATGCAAATGAAAACTAAAACTTTTTCTCCTTTAAAAAGGGGACCTAAAATCCAGAACTCCCTACTTATGTCAGTCTTCTATTAATTATCATGGGTCACACTTGATATCAACAGACTTCACGTGGGTGAAGGAAGTAACTCACTTTTGAGGACAATTCAGAAGTTTGTGTCTCCTTTGCTGTGACCAGTACTTGCAATGTAGAGCAGTACTGTGCAATACATGTTATCATCTCTGCAGCAAGGAGATTCAAAACCAACAACTTACTTTATAAAAGCCACCCAGGGGCCAGTAACTACAAGTCATTATCACCAATTCACTGTTGTGCATCAAGAAGCTCTGTAATGAGAAGATGCTTTATTTCCCCAATGTTATTATCAACATGTGAGAAACATCAGCTTTCTTAAGTTTTACTTGGAGGAAGTTAGGGCATCTAAAACCTCTCAAGAATGTTTTCCACTGATTATAGCATTAAGTTGTTTCCTTTATAAAACCTCATAGTGCAGAGGACATTTTTATATAGATATACACATACATACACACACACACACACACATATATATATGCTAATGCGATAATAAGACTTGACATCAAATGACACCAAACATTTCTAAAGGCTACTTAAGCCGAAATTTTCAAGCCAAAAATTTCAGCTCATGTATTAATTGTCCAAGGACACCACAACATCAAAGGAGAAAACATCCATCTACTCCAGAGAACAGTTAATCCATACAATTAACCCTCCTTCACATCACATCACACTATAAATGCGAACACATGCTCCGTTTCTTTATTGCTCAGAAGATTCTCCAAGATGCTATTCTTGTCACTAATGAGGTGCAGCACAAACAATTAAAGACTTGCAAAAATAACACACAGAGCTTAGATTTTTTTTTATTTAGAAAAGAACCCCCAACACCCCCAACGTCACAGGCTGTGCAACATATGAATTGCATAGAAACATGTGGCATCATCCTTCCTTCAAAGCTGGATATGTTAGACCCATCAAATCCTTGATCTTTCAGTATCACAGTTTTATTAGACTAGAGAAAATTTGATTTAAGCCCCATTTTAGCCTATGTCATTGATCAGTCTCCCTCTTTCTCCTCTCTGATGCAGGGATTTATTAATAATGTGTTTGACGGAGGGGGGAGACTGGTGTCGGATGAACAGAAGGAAGTTAAAACAATAAAATGATAATTAAAACAATGAGTAAGAATAAGGCATCCCACAAAACAGAAGATAACCAAGCAGGTTACTTTCAGGCCTAGTTTACTACATGGCCACACATTTTTGTGCTGTCACTAGAAGGAGCACAGAACTGAAGCAGAATGCAGCTTCAACTGAAACCACTGGGCAAAACACTCCATTTGAAACACAGCCTTGTCCTGATCTACACCAGGTGTTGCCAAAAAGCTCATTCTGGCTTTGTGTAACACCATCAGTTACCAAAAGTTCCCAGTAGGCTCTAAAATATATAAAATTGGTAACTTCACTGAACAGCATTCCATTGTTGCAACTTCACTTGCATGATCTGTGCCTATATATTGTATTAGAGGGGGGAAAAACCCCACACAACCATTCTCCAGGATTTAGAAGCAGTAAGGGAATCAGTTGTTGAGTTCTGTGTCAAACAAGCCTCTGGGGAAGAGTAAAAAAAATAAGTAAAACCTAAAGAATAAACTGCAAATAAATCAAATTCAGGCCTTTTCTGGTAGTGCCAATCTGACAAAGATACAGAGAGGTGTGCTTTGAAGTAGCCAATAGACAAGTTTCAGGAAATCTTTTTTTTTTTTTCTTTTTTTAACATGAACTTGCAGCTATCAAAACTAGGAAGTTTTGTGCCATTTCAGACACTGGGAAGAATTTTGAAACCATTACTGCTTGGCCAGTGCAACAGGTGGAGATGAAGTTGGGAGATCTGTAGGATCCAGCAGAGTCGGACCATCCACTCGGCACATGCTCAGCCAAATGTGGGAGAAAGCATTCTCTGCCTGCCTATCTGCTGTACACTCATCTATTTGTCAGTGTTTTAGGATCATCCCAGCAAAAATTCTCCTCTCAGGATTAAGCAATGTTTATGACAAGGCTTTGAATAAATTAACATTCCACGTTTCAAAGTCTTTCTGAATAAAGATAATAAAACACAGTCACTTCTGGCCACATACACAAGAGAGATCTTACAACTGACATCATACACGTCAATAATTGCAAAAAAATCCCCCCAAAAAACCCAAACAAAAAAACCAATAAAGCAAAAAAACCCCACACCAATTTTTCTTCCCAGTCATCTTACCTTCCTGGTGAAGGCCAAAGTTTTGGAATTGAATTTGAATAGCTTAAAAGCTAAACTTTCATTAAAAGAAATGTTGCCAAGCACACTGAACAAACACAAGTTACTCAAATACTCACAGTAATCTGTTCCCAGTGTCCTGCTGAAGATTAAATACGAAAATAACCCTATGAAGTCCATTCCCTTTTATAAACAGCCAACATTAATTCAGACTTTAGAATAACAAACTGGTGCTAAAATTTCTTTTTTGCAGTTTTAAGTGTGTGCACATAACATTTAAACATTTCCCACTGTGCTTGACTGCTCTATTCTTGCATATAAAACACTTCAAATTAAGAAGAAAAAAAAATCAGTATTAGTTCCTGGAGAAAATCAGAGGTTTTTGTAGAATTTGGTGTACTGCTTCTGCCTCACAATATAGCAGAAGACAAGTTGCACAGGAGAAAGCACTGCATGCAGCTGTAATTCAGAGCACAGCAGCTGACAAGTAATATTTTTATCCCTGCAACCTCCTCACAATCTCCAGTTGATGCCCAAGACTTGAGAAAACAAGCAAAAGCTTTTCATTAGTAATGGAACATTGTCCCTCAATGCTGTGAATCTTTACTGACCCACTCATCACTTCCTGCCAACACAGTGGTTTGCAACAGCAATGGCACTTGTGCACCAGCAGAGAGACACCTGAAGTCATTTTAGTTTCCAACAGGTTTTATTCATAAAATTTAAATGAGTAAAAAAACCCCAAAAACAAAAACAAAACAAAAAAAAAAAAACCAAACCAAAAAACAAAAACAAACAAAAAAACAACCAAAAAACACCCAACCCAAAAATAAACCCCAAAAACCACCAACCCACACAACAAAAAACTAAACAAACTTGCTGCTACACATTCAAAATAAGCAGGAAAGAATATGTAAAGCAGCTTCCTCACAACTAATGGTCAGGGATCTGAACACCTGGAGAATTTAACAGTAATTAAAAAATAGAACAGCAGAATTTACAAGTAACCAAACAAATTCCTACCCCGTACTAGTACACGCAAGTTGAGTGTACCTGTCATACACCGTGGCTTCCCAAGCAAATGAACATTTTTCCTCTTGTCCATTCAAACAAGTCCTCCCACCTACCTCTGCCTCATTGCCAATCAAGGGCCAAATGTGTCTGAAGGACACTCCTGCCATGTGACCCAGTGTTCCCACAGATTCTTGGACGTCTTCCCCCATCACAAACCACCATTTGTGGACAAAAGGGTCCTAAGAGGCTATCAACACGTGAATGGAAATGTGACATGTTATAAACAACCATGATAATGAAACAGTTCCCATCAAGATGTGACCAGCAGATGCTGAGATTCAGTAACACGAGCCTGTAACACACTCTCAATCCACACAGTGTGAAATGAGTTCCAAGACCAAGACGAATATAAGACCATAATAAAGTATTCCAGAACTAATCTTGGAGGGGAAACCATTCCAAAATACAAGCACCCCAGGGGAAGTAATTGTGGAATAGCTGTTAGATGTTGAATTCATATTCTACCTCAAACAAAGTGAGTTTTGTTACCCTACAAAAGCCTTATAATCTGTACAAGGAAGGAGATTTTAACAGGCCCCAAGTAAGTTCCTCAAAGTTGAACACTTGAGTACATCTCCTTTAGAAAGAAAACCTTTTGCTATGGCCTGCAACACTGACTGCACAGAATCCCAGGAGTCAGAAAGCACAAAAGACAGGACCCCTGTACCTGGATCTACCAAGTGTTTTCTACAGTGGTAGAAGCAGGCATTTTGCATATATAAGAGCACCATTGTCAAGAAGCAAAGCCTGCTTGGAGGACCAAGTCAGCTGTATCAAGACCTTACAGCACTCCACATCCTCCCTCATTGCACACAGACTTCCTGAGGAAAAAAAAAGCAACAAAACCAAAACACCCAACAGGCAAGAGGCCAACACTCACAAAGATCCCATAGCCATTGTTCAGAGAAAACAAGTCACTTGCATCATTCCCCACATGCAATAAGCTCAGGGCTGGCTGTGTTCTGCCTCTGAGGACCAGCACCAGATGTGCTCCATCTCCACATGCCAGGAGTTCCACAACTCAGCAACCAGAAGTTCTTTTCCATGAACTAATTACTGTCACAGGATGGTAAAGGACCAGATGTGTCAAGGTGATTAACACCCAAGTAAAATGAATCCTAGATCACTTACATCTTTTGCAGGTAACAATCAAAACCTTAATTTGGACCATGCAAGTTGAGAGATAACATCAATGGAGGTCACAAGCAAAGTATTTCCACATGCTCATCTTCTCTCCATTGTGCCCTAGACTGAGTGAAAAGCAGCAATCCTCAAACACACACTCAGCTGCAGCTTCTCCAGTTTTACCAATTCTGTCATGGGCAGACAGTGTTAGTGGAGCCACATGCTAAAGGGAGAGCAGGCAGCTTTTCCAAACTGCCAGAAATGGAAGGGTGGTTTGGGGCTGCTTTTTTGTTTTGCTTAGGGTTTGGTTTTCTGCCTTTCATTCAATGATACTGCCTGATCATCCTACTTAGGGAAGTAACCTAACAAGTTCCCAAGAGCTCTCTTGACCACTGGATAATAAAGATTACCCACCTACAGATATTTCAGCCTTAAGCAGCCTAGGTTCTTCACACAGTTGGGGGAGAGGGGGGAACAACACAAAGAAAGCAGGTGAAAGTTTTAAAAACAATATACAAGGTCTCTGCCTAGAAGAGCTTTCAAGTTAAGAAGAAATACTACCAATATAGGAAAGTGATACTGCATGCAGAAATTGTAAAGACTGCAAAAGGGAAGGAAAGTGGTTATGCAAGGTCAAATATTTGGGTGCAGAACACTGATCAGGCATAAAATTTTGATTAATAAATACTCATTGCCCTGCCTTTTAAGGAATACCTTACCTATCATCCTGTTAGTTTGAGGCTTCATTCCGTTCTAATGGAACAACAGCCATTAAGAGAACAATGCAATGGAGTCAAACAAAGCAGGTTCACTCCTAGATGGTTATTTAAAAACCAAATGCACAGGAGAAGATGGCTCTGAGGTGCTTCTTGTGTAAACCACTCCAAGATGCACTCAGAGAATATTTCTGTATCACTGTCACCTGTTCTCAAAATGCTGAGAGTTCAGAGACTTCAAGGCATGCTTTGGTAACACCACCAAAACTGAATTCCAGTCCCATACTTGCCAACTGTGAAACTCTCCTCTGTAAAATTCTGTATCAACAGCTAGTATCAGGCATTCAAGTTGACACAAAAAGTATGGTTGTGGTTTTCTGGCTTATGGAGATTTTTTTTCAGAAACAGGAGGTTATTCAATAACACGGCCATTAGAATGAAAGGGGAAAAAACAGAGCAGGAGAAACTGGTTAACCAGATGTGTAAGCATGTGAGAACATAGATACTTATTGCATACATGCTCACATATAGATACATGAGGAAAACCTCCCTACCACCACCACCCTGTCCCCCCAGAGTCTCACACCCTTCCCTGTGTAAACAATTCACCATAAACTAGCCAGGACCTCGCAGAAGATTACTTCTGCTTAGGTCAGCATTTTTCTGAACTAGGACCAACTCTGTCTCTGCTCCATGAGAACTGAATGGTCTGGTAGCTACACACAAGCTACAGAGCTCACTCGAGCTGTCTGTGACTCTCACTGAACACCTGCAGATCATGGTTTATTCCCTGCAAGTATATCCAACACTCACATTTCTGCTGGTCTCTGTGCATTTCTCCAAATTTCACCATTAGCTACAATGTTCACAGAAACTAAGTTAGGAGAACCCTTAAGAATTCAGTTACTCCATTCAAAAAGCCTCAAGGAATATTTCCTCACTCTTTGGAGGATGGTTCCTTCTGTTAGTAACCATAAGGAGACTAACAGAAGGAACAAAAAGGTGCTTTTGCCATTGAAAAATGCACCTTTTCAACAGCATCAAAGAAAACCTTCTCCTCCTGTGCAGGTTCCAAAGCCACAGCTGACATTGAGTCGAGGGTTTTGTGGCTCAGGATGGGAGGGCTGTTGAAGATAGGTCAGATGAGATGAAAATCCAAATTCATTTTTAGGGGCTGGGAAGGACTGCAAGTGATTCGATTCCAATATATTGAGGCTTCACAATAATTGTGCCTGCATTAGCCACACACTCCCTACTCTCACTATGTAGCTTGCCTAAGTAAGTCCAGATGTGTAACTGTTTCTGAGTATGCCCTTTCTATCACTGAACACCTGCAAACTGGAGATTTAGAACATAAGTAATAGTCTACCACATTCAGACAGTAAAAAACACACTGTTAAAACCCAGACAGAACAAAATTCCCCCTGACTACCTATTTCTTTTACTCAGCTTTTGAAGATGCACATAATGTATAGATTTTTTTTTTTAATCATGCACAGCTGGGCAGACTTTCTAAATGGAAAATGCCACCCATGTGCATTTTCATCCTCTTAGCTCTCACTTGGGAGCATAAATAACTCAGCAGTTTAATTTGCTTTTATATCTTTTGAGATAGACACATCCAGGTAAGTCAGCAATACAGATTTCTGAGGTTAAAACATTTTCCCTTTGGAAAAAAAAAAACAGATGCTTTAACACCTCATACTTTAGGTTGCTGAATTTTAAGCAGGGGAAGCAATCAGGGAAAAAATCTAAAGCAAAAGTAAAACTATTTGTATCATTTATATATTTTTTAATGTCGAAATTCATTCCTATAAGGCAGACAACTCTTCTCTGAGCTTCTTCTAAAACCAGAAAGTTTTCAATAACTGAAAACAAAAGCAAAAGAAAATAGGAAGAGAAAATAGGAAACTTGGTGGCCATGAGTAAAATTCCTTAAAAGGGACACAATATGTCAGTGACCCTTTATTTGAAATAACTAGTTACACAAAGCCTCCAAAGCTCTTGGAACAATATGCACAATGTAAGTAGGGACCAATACACACCTAACACTGGGTAATTTATGATTCAGTGTCCCAAGGTGACACCTTCTATAAAACAAAGGATTAGGGGTTTGGTTTTTAAGTTCTGCTGCTTTGAGAAGTTCAAGAAACAGCATACTGACTTTTGTAGTAGCTTCAAGTGCTAAGAAAGAATACCAAGTCTGTTATATAGACATTGCCTAGTTATACTACAGAGAATAAATCTCATAACCTCCCATTCCTTTTCTTCCTTGAGTCATTCACTGTCATCATCAGAGACAGCTTGTCATCCAAGAGGCAAACTCTCTCAACTCTCTCTTTTTCTCTTCCTCTACAATGAAATGTAACACAGATAAAAAGATAGCTCTATTTCAGAATATATTTTCCTGGCATCAGCAAGACTCTGGTCTAAGTGACTGAGCCTGTACTGGGTTGGTGTGGCAATGTTTTGGTGGTAGAAGGGGCTACAGGGGTGGTTTCTGTGAGAAGCTGCTGGAAGTTTCCCCCATGTCCCATGGAGCCAATGCCAGGCAGCTCCAGCATGGACCCACTGCTGGCCAAGGCCCATGGGTGATGGTGGGAGTGTCCCCAGAGAAATCAACAAGGAAAAACAAGTTATTGTGTAGATAACAACATGTGGTGAACTGACTGCAGCCCCTTCCCCTGTCCCCCTGCACTGCTGGCAGGGAGGAGGGAGAAAATCAGGAATAAAATTAAATAAGCCAGGGAGGAAAGGAGGAGTAGGGGATAGGTATTTTTAAGATTTTGTTTTACTTCTCATTATCCTACTCTGATTTGATGGGCAATAAATTGAACTAATTTCCCCAAGCTGAGTTTGTTTTGCCCATGACAGTAACTGGTGAGTGATCTCTGCCTGTCTTTACCTCCACCCATGAGCCTTTTGTTAAACCTTCTGTCCCCTGTCCAGTCAAAAAGGGGAGAGACAGAGCAGCTTTGGTGAACACCTGGCATCCAGACAAGGTCAAACCACCACAGAACTAAAAACAGTATTGTGAAAACAAATATGCAGCAGAAACATTTCCAAATACCATGGCTTTGCAATTGTCCTTCTAAAGCAATCACTTTTTGCCCCAAAAATCTTATTTTTGTATCTGCACAAAAAACTTGTAGAAACTGTCCCTTATTAGTTATTTGAAAATAAGCCTTGAACAATAGTAATTACAGTAAAGACATAAGACCTTTCACATTGCCTTGAGTATCATTTCTGCTCCACTTCTGGAACTAAAACTAGAGAAATCAGCTTAGAAGACTTTCTTAAACTTGACACACAGATTTCAACACTCAACAGCCTCTGCAGACAAAGTCTGGTTACACAGGAACATGCCACAGCTTTCACAACACCCTAGAAATGATGGGCTGAAGGAAAACAACATGACAAAGTCCCCAAGCAGCCCACTGGGTGCAAGGAACAGCAAAACCTCATAACAATAAGAGAGCTGGCAGACCACTCACTCAATGTCACAAAAAATACCCTTCAGTCTTACCTGAAGGAACAGATTTAAAGGATGTGTTATTTAGGAAGTCTGAGAAACAAGGAAAAAAATCCCAACTACAAGAAATCAAGGTACAGGTGGCATAAGCCAGAAAGTCCCCAGAGATGTGTCATGGTGAAATCTTTACCCAGCCAATGCACAACCCAGCTGTTTGCTTCAGGAGCACATACTGTGGACAAACAAGGTAATTCTCATCAGTTTCTGATCATAGAAAGTCCACTAAAAAAGAATTTCATCTCCTACAGCAAGGCCAAAAGGAAGCAACTTGACTATCTTGATAGCCATACTCTACAGCATGATGTTGTGTAATAACAAAGAAAAAAAAATCAACCAAATCACACCATTTAATTAGATTTCTTGTGTTCTAAATATTTTTCCCCTTCTTAAGCCCAGCTAGCACAAGTTCAATCTGGAAGAACAGAAAATAATGTCTTTGTACAAAATTAATGAAAAATAGTACAAGGACTGGAAAAAGCATCCATGAAACTGAAATCACAATTTCCACAGAAGGCATGCTGAAGTTATTGACCAGAATTTAAGTGTATTACTGCTGGTAAGCATAATCTGTGCCTAATTCAAGTCCTGGAGTATATATGGCTTAAGCCATAAATACATACAGAATTCCAGAGAAGTTCTCAAATGATGTATCAACAACTGATAGATTATAGCAGCACTGTACACTTTCATCATCTGAGTCTTCCCAGATTCTCTACTCCTTTTTTTTTAATTTAGTTAAAACCAGCCCTGAACAGCAGAAAAGAAAAAGAACATCTGCAAAATCAGATTATAGTAACAGTATTTGATTCCCAAAGCCCAAAGTTCACTAGGCAGGTTCATTCAATCCACTGCTACTCCTCATCTGCCCAGAGGTGCAGAAACACAAAGCAGACAACACTCACTCACACTCTCTGGCCTTGCTTTACTCTTGAAAACACCACAGAAAGGGGGGTCAGGCTTCTGTCTCTACTGACTGCCCTCTCCTACCTCCAGTCTAATTCTTGAAGGCTGAGGATCAAGAATACCCCAGGGTTAATTTATCATCTTAGGAATAATGTGCAACAAGTCACTTCCAAAAACCTGTATTGAAAAATGTATAAAGCATCACATTTAATGCAATATGGTGATACAAACAAAATGTACAGCCATGGCATTTAAAGAAAGGGCAAGAGAGAACCTCTGGAATCACCATTACAAAATGTTATCAAATTCTAAGCCACATGAAGAGATGTCAAGATAAATAACTCAGTCATTTCTCTCCCTCTCAGACAAAACTCAAGCCAACAGGTGTCCTGTAAGGACAGAACTACCAAATTAAAAACACTGCACTTTCACAGAACACCACAGGCCCTTCAACAAGAATTCATGAGAAAAACATGAAAATCAAGACCTTTGTGTAACCAAATAAAAACCAGAAATACACTTGCCATCTTTCTACTTTCCATAATAGAGGGGAGAGTTACACCCTAACACACGTACAACTTCATTTCTCCAGTTGCATCACCTTTCACGACAGCTCAGGAACACCACACTTGATTTATTGAACAATTACCTGGTTTACATCTATAGTCTCAACAGGAAGACCAGAGTTCAAAAATTCTGCCTGCCACAAAGACAACTTTTGTTACTGTTTAAAGTAAGTGAACTTTAAGTGGGGAAGCTCAGTTTCCTTATGTATAATGATAAATAACAGATGCCATCCCCGCAGATCATGCAGAATTAGCCAAAAATACATACAGCATTTCAAAAAGTAAAAGTGCCAAACAGAATTCAACAATTCTTATATTATTAACCAGGCCCATTTTAAACACACATGCCAACATTTGAGCTTCTCAGACCACTGACAATCTCACCAAGAACTTACTACTTCATCTGCTGTCAGTGCTGTTTATTGCAATAGCAAAAAGCCTTCATACTGTGAAATGAAGACAATTCTGTAGCTGATTTACAGTCAAGAAAGCTCTTTTCCCAGTAGGCTATTTCCATTAAGTTAATCTAACACACCACAAATTATTTATTGGTTTGAAAGCAGTTTCAATTGCTTTAACACTTTTATCATCTAGAGCAAACACACCAATTTAAATCAAGCATGTGTCAATTTATTGGCATCCTTGCAAAAGTTACCCATGGATTTAACATCAATACAAAATGACACCTTACATCTGTCTGTGCTGGCAGCCAAAGTGTGAGTCAAGCAAGAATAAAGGAAAGAAGAGCTAAATTAAAAATCTTGTTTATTACATAGACCCTCAACATCCTTACCAGCCCATCACCCATTCCTTACACTCTTTGGAGCTTCTCAGTCAAACTGGGTGGCTTAACAGATAGTTTCAATCTTTAGTAAACAGAAACCACAAAGATGAGACACTGCTAAGTTCCACATTCCAATTTTTCTGAGAGAGAAGAAACCAGAAGAATTGTTGGCCCATAAGCTCCAAACAAACAACTGTACTGAACAATACTTTGTGGGACATAGTTCCCATTTTCTTTCCTGTTCTCACCACAACTGTTTCACCACACAAAATCTCAAGAATTGCTAAAAATATCCTTTGACTCTATCATGAGCTTTTCCATAGCCTAACTTAAGAGCAGGACTCACCAGAACTACTTTTTCCAGTTTAGAAGTCCCAGATGTGAGCTATGAGGAGATGGCACATCTTTGCCTCCTTCAGAAAGACTTCAGTGTCCAAACAGCACTTGGGTTTGCCTAGCCAGCATGCCTAGCCATCATCTTAATTCTTTGCTCCTGTCCTAAGTGAGCTTGCAGTGCTGTTAGACATGTCCTGTCAGAAAGAATACCAAAACAAAAGAACAATCCACATGCCTCAAAATCTAAGGAAAATGCTGTTTTCCACTGCACACACTAGAGCTGCATTGTTGCTGGCCCGTGCCACACAAACTTGTGGGGATAACTGTTCTACTGTCATTCCTCCCCTGAAGCTCAGGTTGGTACTTATTTGAGCTGCCCATAGAGGTCTTGAGCAGAAAATAACATCCATGTCTTTCAAGGGTTCTCTGTGCTGTGGGGTTTTTTCCAGCCAACTCCCAAGAGAACTTCTGAATTTATAAAAGCCAAACATTTTGACTGTTTAATAGCCCTTGGGTTACACACATAAGGAAAAAAAAAATAGGATTTCTTAGAAAGATGGTATTATAGGTAGCTTTATTTCTCTTCAGTCTAAGAAGGAATTTAAACCTAATTATTGTCCTTAGTCTCAAGATGTCAGGCTGCTTTCATACAATGCAGTAAGCTCACAAGAAATACTGATATAACATGAAACTAAACCTTGTTATTATAGCTGTTTCTGAGCACCACCAATTGAAATTCACCAAGTGCAATTTATTTCTATTTTGACAAAAAAGAGAGAGAAATGCTTTGAAATGTACAGGGCTGGTTAATTTTTAACTAGAAGCAGAGTTACAGTAGACAGTCTTATATAGTAAGTCAGGTGTGTCTATATTCCAGGAGAGGTTTTGTAACCTTTATTTCTTGTTACACTGCCAAATCCTACCCGAACACTAAAGGATAACAAGTTCCCAGAAACAATCTCTGTTTGCTAAAAAGTTACCTTGGCTTGCCTTATTCCAGAAACATGCAGGACTGAGAAAATTTACAGCTGGAACAAAACCCATAGCCTGTTTTACCAACAACTACATTATAAACAACTAAAATAAAAATTCTTAAGCTAAAGCAGCAAGAGGGAAGGGTGGAACTTACACTGGGGTATTGATGAAATACATTCACGCTCTTCTAAGTACTGACTTTGTGTGTCATGCTGATCTACCTATTTCAGGCATCTATAGCATGAGTGATTTTAAAGCATCTCTGTGTGCTTTAAAATAAATCTAAATAATTTAATTTAAAATGAAATAGTAACAAAGTAGTTCACATACTATACCTAGAGACAGTTAAACCTATTTAACTTTCCCTGGAGAAAGAAGACTCAGTGCTTTGAAAGCATGAACCTGAACTTCACAGTCAGCCTGAACTTTCATTATTTCCTCACTATTTCAAGAGGATTTATGACCATAATTTGTGACAGACCCTCACATCACGCTAGCAATAGTTATTAGGAAAATAGTAACTAGCCCCCTAAATCAATGACAGACTGACTGAAATGGCACTGAAATGCATTTGAGGACTCCTACACAGCACATTTCCCTGTCATAAAATTAGTAAGCGATTTTTCCTGCTACCTTCTACATTTAACCACAGCAACAGGTTTCACTAGCTATAGGTTATCTCATGTAAACAGTATGGATTAAAAGTCATTTTAGGGTTGGTTGTGCTCAAATGCATTTTTTATTTTGTCCTGCATCCCTAGTTTCAAGTATTTGTAAGCATCACACTTCCCTGTGTCACGCTTCTCACCTTTCTGTATCCTGTGTTTGTCGGTATCAGGCAAATAGTTGTTACATTAAAGAAAACTAAGATACAATCTCACTATTTTGGGAAATTCATGTGCATGACAAGACACACTTAAGCAAGCATTTTTGAATTTAAGTAAAAATAATTTTGGCTTGAGATAGCTCTTAAGCAAGAATTAGCTCAACTTACTTGGACATTTTAAGACCCCCACATGAAATACCCACTGTGCAATAGTAAGAATCCATAACTTATGGTATTTTCACAAAAATGAAAAAGCATTAAATAGGTTGCATGAGCAAGAAATTCTTCCCTTCAAGGAAGGACCAAATGCAACGATCATTTTGTCTTTTCACAGTGAAATGAGTCAAGTACAAGCCATATCTGAAACAGGTTTATCATTATTTCAAGCCACATAAATAAAACCACTCCTGACACCACCACATACAGAGCAAGAACTTAGACCTCTATAACAAAATTATTGTACAGCCAAAGTATTCAAGATCTATTACAACATGCCAAACTTCAGTGAAGCTGTAGCGCTGCAGAAGCTCCCAGCAGATCCCCAATCATGCAGAGATGCATTTACATATCTGTAAGATAAGCACATCAAAATACTTTTACTAGCTAAAAGTCAGGCATCTCCTTACAGAGTAGGGATTCTCAGAGAGGGAATTAAATCCATGGAGAGCCTCTCAGAGTACATCCATGCTCTTTCTAAAAGGACAGATGAACTGTCCTTAAAAGTACTGTCCGGATCAAGACAACAAAACCTTCCTAATAAGTAGGCAGAACAAAGGCAATGTCATTAAGATCTGTAACTAAGACTCCTTGACTAATTATTAAAAACTGTGCATTTGTAGCCCAGTTCTTCCATGCATGTTAAGGAAGATGACCGCTCATATCAAACGTACTCTATATTAAATTAATCAGTCTCTCAAACGAGGTGAAAGAAAACCAAACTCCAAGTTAGAACTTATTCCTTAGTTTTGTCATGAACTCTTATTTTCTTAAGAATTCCAAACGCAAAGTTATCTCTTTTTTAAAAAGGGATTTTTCTATTACAACCTGTTAAGTAAATGTAAGGAAATCCTTTAAGGAGCCTTCATGTAAGAACCCTAGAAGTCAGTTTCCACCCTCCACCGCCCCAAAAGCTACATTAGCTTCATTCAGTCAAACAGGAATGTGAACATCTGTAAATTAGTGTTCAGAAAGGAACAAAGCACATTTCAGGTTTTCAGAAACATTTTCAAAAGACTGTGGCAGCGTGTATGGAGAAGGTGGACCCTACGATATGAAGGGTATCTTTTTGATATAATCCAGATAGAATAAGCAATACATAATACACACTCACACAGAGCTCCAATTAAAAATATAGAATGATAATGCCAGCAGAATATGGTCTGCTCTCTTGCTCTAAATGACAGTTCTAATAATTACAGGAGGTTTGAAAAGGTGGGTGGCCTAATAAAAAGAGGCCCTGAGGTGATGTTCTGACAGCCTTGGCCACACTGCCGAGTTTTCTAAACTACCAGGAAATCGGAACAACCAAGCTTCGGCTTGCTCAAGCACCGGGGTGATGTATCCAGGCAGACCACATGCAGCAGCAAAAACTCAGAAGTCTTGCATATGCAGCCCGAACTCCCCGTCTCGGGCGAGACAAAGTCGGGAGCGAAGCCGCACGCAGGAGGAACGGACACCGTCCCGCTCCCCACGGATGCTGCAGACACTGCACCCCCTCTATTTGTGATTTAGAAGGATCGGCACACTCGCTTAGAAACGGGACGGCCACGGGAAAGCGGAGGGCAGGCTCCGTGCCCGGGACGGAGCATCCGGACAGCAGCTCCGGCATCGCCCGCGGGGCCGGGCCGGGCCGGGCCGGACCCTCGCCCGCCCGCAGCCTCACAGCGGAGCCGGGGCGAGGGGGGAAACACAGGGCACGCACAGCAAACTCGCCTTCCCCCCACCCCCTTCCCGGCCCGGCCAAGAGTTTGAGCGACACCCGACACCGACCCCTCCAAACTCCACAGAAATCCCTGCCCGGGACCGCGGAAGGACGGGAGTGGGGGGGGCGAGGGGGGTGGGCGACTTTTGTTTCTCTTTTTGCAACTGTGCGCGTTTACCTGAGCCACCCCTGAGGGAAAACCGCCTCGCCCCCAAGCGGGATATGTCCCGAGGGAACAGAGAGGAGAGGCCTCCTTTTCCTGCGCACCCTTTCTGCAGGAAAGCGAGGCGAGGAGCAAGAGTTTTGGGGGGGAGCCGGCGCAGGCAGCCTCCCGTCCTCCTCCCGGCCCGTCTCGTCCATGTGCGCGTCCTGCGCCTCCGCGGGAGCCTGGCCCCGCTCCCGCCCCTCCCCGCCGCACTCCCGGCGGAGCGCGGGGGAAAGTTTGCCCAAGTCCGACAACAAAAGGGACAGCGGCGCTCGCCTCCCCGCCCGCCCGGGCCCCGCGACGCCCCGAGGAGCTTACCCCCGGCCGAGCCCGGCTCGCAGCGCAGCACCGAGGCGGCGAGGAGCCGCAGCAGCAGCAGCGGGAGCGGCGCGGCCGCCGCCGCCTCCATGTTGTGCCGCCGCAGCAGCTGCCGGAGCGCACGGAGCGTCTCAGGCAGGCTCCATGCTCGGGGCGCTGCGCTCGGCGAGGAGGGAGGCGGGGAAGGGGGGAGGCGCTGGAGCCGACCCTCCTCCTCCTCCTCCTCCTCCTCCTCAGGCCGGCGGCAGGGAGGGGGCTGGGATGGAGGATCCCGGCTCGCACCGCATCCCGGGAGCGGGCGGGGGCGCACCGTCCCGCCGCGGCGCGTCCCACGCGTGGGAACACCTGGCCGCGCGGGGAGGAGGTGCGGCTCCGGGGCTTGCTGCTTTAGCTTGTTAACTCCTTCCTGCGGCAGCAATCACTCCAGAGCCAGCCGGGAAGGCTGGAGAAGATGGCTCGCTACGTGTGCAAAAAGCAACCTTTCGCTGGTGGATTTGGAAGTTAACAGCGGGGACGCCCGCCCCTTTTTCTGTCTCCAGGAAAAAGAGTGGTTGTTTTCTTCCCGAATGGAGGTTCGTTCTTGCCTTTCTCCTCCCACCAAAACAAACATTTTATTAAGTCACAAAACACTAGTTTTCAAAGAAAAACGCATTCTACAACAGTCTTTTGTTGCCTTTCCCCCTCTCCCTGTTAAGCATGCCACCTGCTCCTATAAACACATTACCACCAGGAAAGAGGCAGAAACTGCACTGTGACATGGGGCTTGGTTTGTGCCGGGGCCAGGTGCAGAGGGCTGAGAAGCACCCGGCTCACGCTGAGACATCCCGCACCTTTCACAGGCCAGATACTGCCCCCGTCTCTCTCACAGGGATAAAACCAAACGGCATAAGTCCAGAATTTTCATTTAAGTGTCCATTTTTGGGCATCAGTGTCCTTGTGCTGACACTGATTTGACAATAAGAAAAAGGATTGCTGGATGGCCTTGTATAGAGGTGGAAATCACAAGAGTCCGCCCAGCATCCCCTTTAAACAGTTTTTTCAAGTGTCAGAGCAGGAGCCATAAATCACAAGCAAGCACTTAGCAAATGGATGTCACATTTTAATAGTTTCATTACATTTCAGAGATTAGGGACTTCCAGGTTGACCCGTTGCCACACACTAATTTATCTGCCTTGCTGTAGGTGCTAGAGCAGCAGCTGAGATTTGTTCTTGGTGTCCCATGGACCCCTGCCCAACCCAAATACCAGGATCAAATATTCAAGAATTAGTTAAAGTCCTGTTGGTTACTCCATTGCAGACCTCCCTCGCAAGGGAAAAGCCCGAGTGTTTTGATTTGGTTTGTTTCTAAAGTCAACAATATTCAACTTAGCTCAGAAAGCACTTTTAAAATTCACAGGGGTTACAAAAGACTTATAGTGCTGACATTAAAGATCACCTATAAAGGGGGAAGAAAAGGTTGTCTTCTCTCTCTTGCTTCTGGTTTAACATATAGAGAACATGTATTTTAAAGAGGGCTCAGTTTAGGTGGCATTTAAAACCTAGAAAAATCTCAACTTCCTTAAAGGCAGGAAAAGCAGAAGTTGGTCTTTGGTGGTATATCTGTAATAAACTGGAACCCAAATCTAGGCTTCTATAAATCATTAATGGAAAAACTTTGTGTGAACACCAACTGAATGAGGGTTTTGTTTTGCATCTGCTTAAAGATATTGCCCAAGACCAGACAAGTAACTGGAAGAAAGATTTCTTTGTTGAAGACAGTGATTGGACTTTACTTTCGATGGGTCTAATCTCCTGCATTGTGGAAATTACCCAGCAGTCCTGGCATCACAGTAAGTGGGGTTAATTGAAGTTAGAGGCAGAGAAAGGGCACATGAAGCAGGCAGTGGGGAACAGTGGGGTTCCCATCCCAAACCCTAATCAGCTTGGGGGCCATATACAAAACTGGTTTGTGTGCCTGGAGGGAGAGCCAGGCTGTCCTGTGATGGCCTCAACAGCACCAGAGCAATAGGGTTCCCTGCCCTTCCTGCCCTTGGCCCTAACAAGATCAGGGATCAGCTGCTGAGATGACCTATCCATTGTTCCAATGCCACTGCCAAGCCATGTGGAGGGGGTGAGTCTGCCCACAGGCTCCTGGAGGGCAGCAGCAAGTTCTCTTTCAGCCTGCAGTTGCTCCCAGCACTTGGTAACTTGGGTCCTGAGGTCCCATACTAGGATGTAATATCCTGCTGCTATCCCTGCTCCATCCAAGAGTTGATTACCCCCCTATCTGACCCTGTCAAACTGCATGGTCAAGCTAGGAATGGCAGCAGTTTATACCAAAAGGGAGAGATAGCAGCATGTGAACAGATTGGGTAATAGACTGACTCACAGTCTAAAACAAAATGAGAAGAGAGATCAAGCCATGGAGGCAGGCAGCTAGGGAACACATCTTTAGGGCTTTGACCACAACACCTCTGCTAAAAAAACATTAAAAACATTCATCTAAAGTGATGGCAAATGCAGTAGCAGCCAGGAACACAGTCTTTCTCCAACCCGGAAGATGCCATCTTAAATTTAGATAATATATTGTAAGAGGAATTTGGAGGAAGCTAAAGTTGTGCAAATCTGAAGTCATGAGCTGAGCAAGCTGACTTCCATCTGTTTTCCAGCCCTGCAAAAATCCTTCCAGCAAAACTAGGGGAGGCAAAACTGTGACATTCCCAAAATGTCTAATGTACATATTTTTGCAAGAAATTAAAAACCAGTGTGAAAATAAACAAACAAAAAACACGTATCAGGATAGCACAAACATAATTCTATCCTTTATTTTAATTGAAGAAAGAGGGATCTCTTTTCATACTGCTGCATCTCACAGAGTCCAAGAATGCAAAAACAAAAAAGCCAATGCTCCATTTCATCTAATATTTCTTGTGTGATTCAGGGCAAGTCACAGTCTAACATTTCCTTGGTTTCTCTTCCTACAATAAAAGGAGCAGAGGGAATAGTTTTCCTAACTTTCATAATTTCTGTTTACAGTTTGACAGCAACTGCAGCAAGTTTGGAGCCCAATTGTAGGAAGCAGGAAAGGGAGGAAATCCAGACTGGGAGCCCAGCCCTCCCCTGCCAAGGTGTAAAAGCAGGTCAGTTCCTGCATTATTCCATTGCCATTCCTGGTGGGGAAAAGGAGGACACACAGTGACAAAGGAGGGAAAACAAAGAGCTGTGTCTAAGCACCAGGATAATGTAGCCATCCCACCACAGCTGGGAAACTTGGTTTGACTGAAATGCTCCAGATGTTTCTGCATGTTTACTCCTCCTGGATTTCTTCTTCCTACCCCAGTTTACAGTATCCTCCTCTCCCAGCTGCCAGAGCTGTCTGAGCTCCTGTGGAGCTAACATTTAATGACAACTGCAGAAGGCCCTAAAGTGAATCTACTGTTTTACAACTGACACCCAGGTTTATTTCATGGTGAATATCAGTACCAAGACACACATCTTTATTCCTCTGGGGCAGTGCAGTTTAGTCAAGATTAACTCAGATAGACTGAGGCTGCTCTTTCATGCTTTGCAAGTGAAAGGTAAAGTGATCAGTTAAATACAAAGACATCATCAAAATATTTTTCTTCTTTACTTCCAAGGCCATATGACAAAATAATTTTCCTCTACCCACGTCTCAAATACACTCCTTCACCCTTTCACTCCCAGCTTCCAGTTAGAAATTGTGTGTAGTGACCTCTATTCTATATCACCCTGTATCAGAAGAGAAAAGGTTTACAGGTAATCTAGAACAAGTCAGAAATTATAGCAGAAAGTATTATCTGGATACAGGTTCCCTCATCTTCTCCAAAAAATAGACACATTGAGAAAAACATATCTATGCATTCAGCTGTAATTAAGATTACCCCCTGAGCAGAAATCTGAAGTAGTCTTGGTAAGGGCTGGGTTTGGTTCTGAACCTGCATGGGGCATTTAGGTGTTGGAAAGGGTGGGTTTTTAGGTGCCAAATAATAATTTACATTTAAACCTAAATCACTGCACTGCCACTCATTAAGTTGACTGAAAGGGATGGAAAGTGTCACCATCACCAACTTCTTATCCAAAAAGAAAATGACAGAAAGAAAAACAACTTTGTTTGTATCATGCAGTTTCCTTGGCACTGTGGTAGGACAATAGCCTAATTTTTTCAAACTAATTATTCCCTGAATATTTCAGCAACCTAACTTTGTGTGAGTTTTCTTCCCCCTCTCCAGATCAACTCTGACATGAACTAACAGTTAAACCACCACAGTGTGCCATGCAGACAGATTAAAATCAATGCTCTTTCAGCCCGTGCATTGTAAGGCCCTTGTAAGGCAGTCCTAAAAGAAATTATGAAAAGGAAGTCAAACTTGATAGCATTAAAAATCTCTATACAGAACTTTTTTATGCTTGTTGGAAAATCTTTAGGATTGAAAAAGCTTGAAAATCTTAGGATCCACAGTGAAAGGTTAAATATTGAAGAAAACTACATTTTTCAGGCAGCCATGTGAAAGAGCACAGGTGCATTATAGCTATAACTGGAGAGCATTAGGCACATTATTATCTTACCTTATAGTACATGTAAGCTGGAAAACTTTCCTGCACAGAGAGGGCTCCAGTGCCACACCTGAATTGCATCCCCAGTGTTTCCAGTGTGGTGACCCCAGCAATGTCAGTTAAGGAGTCACAAACAGGACTGGGAGATGAACCAAAAAAAAAAATTTTTTTTTTTTCAAATAGTTATGGCATTTTTTTTAAGGGAAGACAGTGCTGCAAGTAAACTTATGTGGGACCACGGAAAGAACAAGACAGAGAATGGCAATCTCTTAGCATTTGCCACTGCTTGAGATTTTCTGCAATACCCAGGGCCCATCTGCCAGCAGTTTCTGCTCCAAGAGAGATAAATGGGACACACATGCCAGTAACTCAAACACAGGGAAATCAGAAGACACTGCAAGCCAAGGGAGCAGAGTGCTACAGGACAGAGGCTTCCTGGCAGATGTGAGTTTAAGGACAAAGATGGCTCACATAGGTTTGCAAGAGGAAAACTAATATTGAAAAAAAGTCTGACAGAGGCCCCATTGCTATCTAACTTAAAGAACATTTAAGTGAGACAGTGAGTGTAAAGAGCCTGTTCCCAAAACCTCCTGCTGGCTGGCAATGTCAGGAACAGAGGGGCTGACACTGCCTGAGAAACATGTCACCATAAAAAGTTCTGAAAACATAAAAATAGTTCAGTGGGTTTTTTTGGTGGTGATTCTTGGACTCTGAATGCTTTTCTGGTTACAACTACACTCCCTGCTACAGCTACCAGAACAGCAGTCACTGCATTTCCCTGCACTGTATGAGCTAAAGTTTTTTTAAAACCTCTACGACAGCAACATTTGCGAGGCTGCTTGCAAAATTAACTATTAGTCATCAAAGTTCTGTATCAGAAAGATGAAATATTGTGAGGGACATGGAAATTGATTGCAGAGGAGAGAGAAGATGACCATCTTCAGTGTCCCAAAGTAGGAGTCCTCTTCTTTGCCCTGTAAAGGCGAAGTTGTGAAGGACTATCTTTTATTACAAGCAACATCAATATTTCTGTAGCAAAAGCAATAGCAAAAATTAAAGAAGTCATCATAGATAAATATTGAAGAAACACCAAAAAAACCCTAAATTACTCATAGAATTGTTTGGGTTGGAAGCGATCTTTTTAAAATTATCTAGTCCAATACCTCTGCAATAATCAGGGATACCTTCAAGTAAACCAGGCTGCTCAGAGCCCTGTCCAACCTGACCTTGAATGTTCCAGGGACTGGGTATCTACCACCTCTCTGGGCAACCTGTCCCAATGTTTTATTACTCTCAATATAAAACATTTCTTTCTTATAGTGTGGTGGTTTAACCCCAGCCTGAGACCAGTATCATGCAGCTGCTAACTCATTCCCTCCCACTACCCTGTGGGGAAGAGAATCAGAAAACAAACAAAACTCATGGACTGAGATAAGAACAGTTTAATAAGTGAATTAAAACAAAACATAAATAATAACAATTATAATAACAGTAACAGCACTAATAATAGCAATGAAAAGGAGAGGAGTAAACCCCAAGAAACACAGGTGAAGCACAAGACTACTGCTCATCACCTGCTGACCAATGCCCAGCCCATCCTCCTGCAGTGATTGGTGGCTCCAGGCCAACTTCTCCCAGTTTCTATACTGAGCCTGACATTTTAAGATATGAAACATCCCTTTGACAGCCAGTTTGGATCAGCTGTCCTGGCCATGCTCCCTCCTTTCTTGTGCACTTCCTCACTGGCAGAGCATGGGAAACCAGCAAGTCCTTGGGTTAGAGTCACACTATTTAACAGTAACTAAAATATCAGTGGAATCACACTGTTCTCATAATAAATCCAAAACACAGCACTGTACCAGCTACTAGGAAGAAAATTAACTCTATGCCAGCTGAAATAAGGATGCTTATAACTAGTCAGAATCTATCCTCTGTTAGCTTAAAACCTTTACCCCTTGTCCTATTGCAACAGACCTTGCTAAACAGTCTGGCCCCATCTGTCTTAGAAGACCCCTTTAATAACAAACAAAGACTATAACAAGGTCCCCACAGTCTTGCTTCTCCAGGTTGAACAACTCCAATTCTCTCAGCCTTTCCTCACACCAGAGGTGCTTCAGCCCTTTAATAATTTTTGCAGCCCTCCTCTGGAGCCACTCCAGCAGGTCCAACAGCCTCTCCTGTGCCTGGGAGCCCAGAGCTGGAGGCAGTACCCCAGGTGGAGTCTCACCACAGCACAGGAAAAAGGGTAGCACGAGGAGCTTTCTCCAAATGCAGTGAGCATCAGACAAAACCACCTTGAGAATACAGGAACAGATGCTGAATGGGTCATGGAAAATTGATGTGATTTGGGGTAGCATATTTGCCTTGCAGGTATTTATTGATAGGTAATCAATGCCCCTGCACTTCTCCAAACTTATCTGCACTAAGCAACTATCTGGGTACTGAGGAGAGCAACAGGAGTTTTTTTGAAGGAAGAATAAACACAATTTGTATTCATATATCTGCCAAGTTCTGTCTCACTTTACACCCCAACCAGCTGAGGTTGATCCACACATGTAAAATAGCAGTGCACGACAGGAATACATGACTGCCACACTCATTCATACCTTCAGTGACAAAGCTCACTTCCACCATTAAAGTCATCAACCAAGTAGGATTAGAAGATGTAGAAAGAGTATCAGAACAACCTGGTGGTGATGTGCTCCCTGAAATAGATTATTGACAAGGTCATGGACTGAGGTAGGCTTTTTGACGTTTTCAGCATTGGAAGTTTCTTTTACTTTTGAAAGCTGCTCTTTTACTTTTTGAAGCACAAAAAAATCTTGTAAAGTAGGGGTAAAGCCATACTCAACTAGTTACCATCTGACTAATTTTTGTGGGTGGTTAAGATGCCAGGCAAGACTTGCACTGTCCCAGCAAGATAGAAATCTTTCCACTGTATGCAATGGGAAAGGTCCTTATGATATGGCTCAGTGCCATGACTACTTAGATATTAAAATGGTGGGTGTCGAAACCAGCCTTGAATGCAGTTACATCAGTTTTACCTGCCATCTGCTCCCTGACAGCACTGAGAGCAGTTCTTCCTGGGATTACACTGCATGCTCCTGGTGCCTGCCAAACCAGGCAAAAGTAGAAGTTAAGGGAGAAAAAAACAAGAGAAAAGTGACCTGTGGGGGAAAGTTGCAGGCTAGAGGGGAAAAAATAACCTGATGAAGTTTCCTACAAGATCTATGTGTTCCTAGATGTCAATACACATGAAAATTCATTGCATTTAACATTCTCTTGAACAGTACCTGGTCTGCACTTTGTAACAACTGAAAGTATATAGAATCATAGGATGATGTGGGTTGGAAGGGACCTTAAAGAAGAGTTACTACTACCCCCATTGCTATGGGCAAGAACACCTTCCACCAGACCAGGTTGCTCAGAGCCCTGTTCCAGCCTGGCCTTGAACACTGACAGGGATGGGGCATCCACAGCTCCTCTGGACAACCTGTTCCAGTGCCTCACCACCCTCACAGTAATTTTTTTTCCTAGTATCTAAACTAAGCCTACTCTCTTTTAGTTTGGAGCCATTCCCCCTTGTCCTGTTACTACGTGCTGTCATAAAAATCCCTCTCCATCTTTCCTGTAGGCTCCCCTCAGGTACTGGAATGCCAGAATTAGGTCAGTTCAGAGCCTTCTCTTCTCCAGGTTGATGAACTCCAATTGTCTCAGCCTTTCCTCATAGGACAGGTGCTCCATCCCTGGCGTCGCTCTAGCAGGCTGCTGTCCTGTCCGTCCTGGGGAGCCCAGAGCTGGACACGGCTGCCGCTGGGGTCTCACCACAGCAGAGCAGAGCAGAGAGGCACAATCACTCCCTCCCTCGCTGCTTCGGATGCAGCTTGTTATAAACAAAAATCTGCCAATTTTTTTGTGAGAACAAGGTTACAAAAACTAGTCAGGCCAGTGTTGCTGCTAAAGTGCTACCTGTTTGTTATGATCATCACAAGTCGTTGAAGTTAATGGTTCTTTTTGTATCAATAGAGGCCCTGGCTAGGGCTAAGGTAATGGCTCTTCTGCCCAGACAGTGAGAGGAAGGGACGAGATGTGGGAGGGGGGCCATCAGAAGATGCAAAATAACTTCAGGACCAGCATGCCATGGGAAGTGTCAAACTTACCGAAAAAAACCCTAAAAACAATGAGCCAATGCAGAATTAAGAAATTAGAGTGATGCCTAGATGTGAGGAACAGAATGCTGAGCCTGCAGAAATGCTGAAAACCATTGTTGCCCCTCGCCCTGAGCACAGAAACCATCTTAAACCAAGAGATGGAGGTGGAAAGGAAGGGAAAATTGGGATTGGCGTTGTGGACCAAAGTTCTTGCGAGGACTGGACCCCCAGCTCTGTCCTGTAGACAAATCTGGGCATATCCTGCTCCTCCGAGTCACTCTGGGAGAGACAACGGAGACTGCAGCTCCATCGAATTTCCCTATCTTGAGCTGATCGCTTTTAATAAAGGTATTAAAAGGAGAAAAAGTCTCCTGCCTTGTTTATTTCAGAGATGGGGTCAGCAAAGCCAAGGTCTGGGTGGAGCCGAACTTGGCAAGGGACCCAAAGAATACTAAGAAGGGCTTCCACAGGTATATCTGCCAGAAAAGAGTCAAAATACTGTGCTATGTCTGATGAACATGACTGGCAAACTGGGAACAACAGACAAGGTGTTCCATTTTTTGCCTCATCACTCTTCCCACAGTCTCTTGAGTGAGGCAAGGCAGGGACTGAGGGAGCAAAGTCCCTTGCACTGTGAGAGAGGATCAGGTTTGAGACCACCTGAAGAACCAGCTGAAACATGCCTAAGTCTATGGGACCTGACAAGATGCATCCCAAAGTCCCAAGGGGACCTGGTGGATGTGGTTGTCAAGCCACTCCCCATGGTATTTGAAAAGTCATGGCAGTCACGTGAAGTCCCAGGTGAAAAAGGGAAACATTGCACCCATCTTAAAAAAAGGAAGAAAGGGAGATCCTTCTGAACTATCAGCCTCACCTCTGCCTGGGAAGATCATGGAACAAACAGATCCTTTTAGGGCTCAAAACAACCTGATGTCAATGAAGATGCCCCTTCTCAATGCAGGAGCATTTCACTTTATCATCTTTAAAAGGTCCCTTTCAACCCAAATAATTCTGTGATCAAATACTGGGAACATTCTGGACCTTATGGTTTTCCTCCACCCATCTTCATCTGATAATAAAAGTACATGTCAAAAATACAGTATTTGCCTAACACAAACACACATTAGGTAGGATTTTTGACAGAATAATACAGTAGGCACACATAGGCACAGGAACATGAAGCTGAAATACCATTCAGGAGATCAGAACTTACGCACAAGAATTTATGTAAGGCTCATAGTTGTACTAATGAAGTATCAGCATGGCCTCAATCCAATTAAAATAAAGAACACATGATGTTCTGCTTAGGAAACAGAAGGATTAAAGTTTCATTACTTGTTGGACATCTATGAGATGAAAACAATTGTTTCAGCCAATGCTGCAAAACACTCTGCTGGCAAGGAGGATGTGGCTGAGTCGATGTCTTCATCCTTTTCACTCAAGGGCAAAATGGGGTCTTCAGAAGGAACTTCTATCAGCTCTGTCTTCAGTTTACTGACTTCACTTCAGAAATAGGCTAGCCTTGAAGCTAACTTTGCTATACTGATTTTCACAACCCTCCACCACACACACATCCACCATTTATGAGTTTTCTTTGCTGCCCTCTTCCCTGAGGGATTTTGTAAAACAAGCATTTTAACTCCTCAATGTGGCTGGCAAATTGGAATAAGATCTGACAGAGAGGGCAGAGGAGGTTGGGGTGAATTCAGGCCATAAGAAAACAATTTAGAAACCAAATTATGAAACTTTAGCCAAACTGAAACATGACAGTGGTTACCTGTTGTAATCAGGGGAAGCAAGGAATGAGCTGACACAAGAGCACAGGCTGCTCCACAGGTTGTTCAGCCATATGCAAGAAGAAATACTGTAGATGCAAAATCTCTGAAATCACTGAGAGGAGTATTTGATGCTGACAGTAGTGAAATGCAGTGAAACAGAAAAGCAAGGAAGGAAATTGGCAGAGAAGGAGCAAACTATAAAGTCTCAGAGTCTTAGGACAAGAAAAAGTGGGAAGAGCAAAATAAGTTGTTGAATACAAAATCAAATGAAAACTATTCATCTCCTGTGAGGTAAAAAGTTCATAGGAGCCTCCAGTCCTTAAACAAAGCACATCTAACTCACAAACTTCCATAATGCATAAACGGCATGGACAAAGAGACTAAATCTTATGGTTCTTCAGCGACCTCCTCCACAGAGAGGAAGCATGTGGATTCTGGAAAAAGCGGTAAAAATTACAAGCAATGACGGTACAGATGTACAGAGATGAAAATCTGAGAGGCCATGGCAGAAAGTAACATACAACTAACAGAGAAAAAAAACATGTTAAAGCTTGCATTTGTAAAATATTAGTAAAAGGAAAACAAGTGATAAACAGATCTATTCAGAGGCATTGCAAGCTCTTATTAAAGTACTAAGCAACCAAGTGTTTAATGTTGTTTCTTTTGCTTCAGTGTCTATTAAAAAACCGCTACAGATCAGGCAGTCAACAAAATTAATACCAGCAATATCAGTAATATTTAACCTCAGGTTAGAGTTAATAAAGATCATATTTATCAAAAATAGATAAGCTATATAACTTTTAGTTGGATTAAATCCAGAAGAATTTAGAAAAGCCCTCAGAGCCATCAGACATGGCACCTGACAGCTTGTGCAGGACCAGGATGCTTCCAGAAGAATTGTAAAGACAATGACCATCTTAGAAAAGGGGAAAGGGAGGAGTCAGAATTATGGGTTGCTTTCTTAAACTTCAACTCAGAGAAAACAAAACTGACAAACCATGTGGGAGCATCTACCCAGTATTTGGGAGGTAGTTAAAATACCACCCTCATCTGACATGAACAGATCCAATGAAGTGCGTTTCTTTCTATGACAAAGACCTTGTAGAGAGACCAGGCAAGCACAAAAAACCTGACTCTGCTGAGGGCTTTAACAGTGTTTCATATGACCTTGGCAAAAATAAACAAGGAAAAATATGGTCTGGATGAAAATATTACAGAGGAACTGGGGTATTCATTGTAAAAACTGCATCAGTAGCTGCAGTGTTCAGCAGTACTGGCAGCCTAAAGGAAGGAGGGCTGAGAGAAGAGGTGAGAACAGTATTAGCTGCTGTAAAGAGGAAAAGAATAACCTACCCTCCCTGCCCTTGGTGAACAGCTCAAGCACAGGCATCAAAACACAGTAAGATGGGGGCCTGGGGTTTAGATGAGGAATAATATTACATTCCAATCCTTTATATTTTCTCTCCATTTGCTGTGTGAGCCTTGGAAAGAAATCAACAGATGTCAACATTAGTTGCTGTGAAATAGCCTAGTCAAGGCTTTTGGCATTTTTAATTATGCTTGTGCATGAATCCTCTCCACTCAGGGAAAGGAGAAGCCACAGGTCTGAGAGGCTGGAGAGTTCTTTTCTGGTTGTATTCTCAGTTCAGCACCTGATCTGCTGAATAACTTTTATATATGCTTTGGTTTGCCCACCCATAAAAGGGTAGGAATTAATCTTGCTGCAATCTCTGCAATGCACTCAATTTTACCAGTAAGGCCCACTGCACAACAGCTACACAGAGGTTCCATCAGTTCCTCTCATGAAAATCAGCCTGTCTTTACCTTTTGTGCACTAAAGGAATTTCATGATGCACTGCCAGCTCATAGGAATGGGCACAGTAGGCAATACTGCTTTGTTCTATACAGTCTGTGCCACTAGAAAAGCCATGCTGACGTCTGCTGCTATTGTGAGAAGACACCATAACTCAGGAAGTACCCAAAACCAAATGGCAATAAAGAGAAAAACACAACAGGAAATAAGATTCTTAGCAATTGCACAATAACAAGCTGAAGTGGAAAGTTTCAAGTGGCTACTTGCAAAAAAAGACCTTGCACTTTTTATCTGCTAGGCCTAAAATAAAAATTATTAAAAACCAATTCAAGAAGGTCTGCCAGGGAAAAAAGCATCTATGAAGGGCCATAATGTCTGAGAGCATTAGTAGGTGTAGGCTATAACAGGTTATTAAGCAGCTTGGCAGTGAGAAAAGTCAAATGTTTGTTTCCAGACCCCTAAAAACTGCAGGCTGAAATATGACCATGTGTCTACTTACTATAAAATACAAGGACTCCTGGGGTTTGAACTGAAAGGTATGTCTTAGTCTGTGAATAATTTTTAATGAAAAGAAGGAAAGAAGGCAAGTGATGGGTAAATCTGTGGCAGTTAACTTAAGCAAGAAGCTGTGGAAAGAAGCCAGTGCAGTGCTGCTTTGTCAAAGGGGGAAAACAGAGAGGCAAGCGTGGGGAAATCTGCCTGTGCCTCCTCTCTGAAGTGCCTGTACTTGGAACATGAAGGTTTTGTTCCCAAAGGACTAGAGAGGCAAAAACGAGAAGCCACATCCTGTGGCATTTCAGCTGGCTGGGAAGCAGAGCCCAGACCTACTCTTCTTTGCAAGTCTTGCAGACTGAGGAGCCAAAAGGAAGAGAGATCTAGAGAAGCAATATCCAGGCTCTTGACTTGAGCTGTGCTTTATCACCACCTTCCCCTCTGCCACCATGGCTGGCATATCCTTTGCACTGACTGCAAGGGCAACACAAAGCCCTTGCTAACCTTGTGCTCCAGCCCAAAGTGAAACGGAATGTAAAAAGTAAAAGAAACAAGAAAACTTGTTCCCATTTCTCACCTTTATTTTTAGCCCTTGTAAGTAATCAATAATGGTGATTTGGGAGCTAAGGGGAAAAAAAAGAAAGATTGAAAGAAAAGGGATGAGGGAAAAGAGAGAGGAAAGAAAGAGGTCACCTGAGCAAACTTTTTTTTTTTAATGGCAGAAATGAAAAAAGCTAAAGGTCTTAGCACTCAAATTTCTGAGAAGCCTGTGATGTTACAGAGGCAGTCTGTGCTCATCAGCCTTTGCTAAAATATTTACTTTCGCTCCATGGCTCCCCTGACCCAGGCTCTTGACACCATGATAGCACCACAAGGATCCAGCACCAGACCCTGGTAGGAGAGGTGGTCATCAGGCTGGTTTTCTGGCACTGACCTGGCTTATCCACTGGCTACCCTGCTTCCCATTATCACACCAGTCTGCCCACAGGGAGCAGAACACCTTTTGGCTCTGACCTTATTTCCCTGCTGTCTGCACTAGGAACTCTCCTTTATTTGCTCTGTAACAATTAGTATCCAAAGGGATTTTGGCAGAGCTTAGAAATGGTGGGCACAATCCACTCTGGAAGAGGTGGGAGCAAAGAACTTTCAATAACATGGTACCCCTGTATGTTGGGATATTATCATTGCTAAGAGTATCACTTTAAGAAGTGGCAAAAGTCATTCTCCCCTTCTGTCTAAATAGAAGGACAATTAGGAAAAGTGAAATATCCTGATATCTTACCCAAACAATCCTAGGAACATCATGGCCCTCTCAAATGGCCATAAGTGCTCAGAAACAGAACTGTATGTTCAATTTACATGACAGGGCTCAACTTGTGCCTGTCTGCTACCCATAATTTTCTTTTCCCTCCTGAAATATTTTAAAGCTCTTTGTCATTCTTGACAGAAGAAGTGAGGGCTCAAAGATACCAAATTTGCACAAGTTCATAGAAATAGCTGCCCTGTGTTCCCATAAAGAGGAAGGGAGAGGCAGGACCTAAACTCTTCTTAGACACCAGAGAATCCTAGTGGTCAAGACCCTTTCCTGGACTCCCATGTCCACTTTTCAAATCAGGTCTTCTCTCTTACTAGGCAATGAAGGCTCCAGCTGATCCATAGGAGAGCAGATTCATTCTGACACCCACCCAAGCAGGTACAAGCTAAATCTCTTACAAGCCACTAGCTACGAGTTAAACAAGCAAAGTTCAGAAGTGCTTCAGCATCCACTTCTTGAGAGCAGGTATTTAAATTAGACTGGCAGTCAGAGAAGCATCAAAATAAAGATAAATGTATCTTAAACATCTGAGTCCACTAAGTATGGACAGATTGGTCCTGGGGGTCACACTTGAGAAATGTGAGCCAGCTGCTTTGCATTTGTAACATCAGGATAGCTGACCCCACTCCACTTGGGCACAGGGAAGTGTCCCCTTTTCCCCTGGGGAAGGTCCTTCCAACAGCCAAAGCAGCCCCGGCCTGCTGAGGTGAGGATGGCTCACATCTGGGTCACTACTGAAATCCAGTGAAGCAGCTGCACAGGAGCTCATCCAAGAGGTCCCATCCAGGAGGAAATGCTCAGCACAGTTAGAGAATGTCTTAGTGTCAGTCCTGCTGGGCAGCTTTGTTCCAACATTAGGAGAATGCACTGAGAGTTTTCCTCAGAAGTGAGACCAGAGCATCCTGTGACTGGAATACTGTTATTTCTGGTGCCCCAGACCTTCCCTTTGCCAAACTCATTACTGGTATTACTGGTACAGGACCAAACCCTCTCAGTGCTCTGGAGGGAGGAAAGAAGAGGATGAAGGTGGATCTCTGTTCTGTTTTCATTGCAAATTGCATTCAGAACATGATCACATCCTGCAGAAAGAGAAGCTGATACTCCACATGGAAGAGCAGGGAATGAGCAGCACAGCTTATGCAGAGCAGTGCAGAGCCCAGCAGGAAGGGCTGAGACGTGGCTGCCCTGCTCATGCTTTGACTGCAGCCTCTTGCCTGGCCCTGCAGACATTGATTCACACCTCTGCCTCCTGTGAGCAGCAGGTGATAGTGTGTGCCTGTGTGCTGGCACGTTTCTAGATCAGACTCACAAGCTCTCCTGCACATCCCACCTGCCCCTTTACCCTCCACTCCCTCTGGCAGAAATCTTCATGGAAACCCAGCAAAGCAGCCATAAATACTAGCACTTCTTCCACAGCACAAGTTCAAGCTGGCCTGAGAGCAGAATTTAGAATAAAATTTTAAAAGCAAGCATCACATTCTTAAACACAGCCCATGAAAAACAAGTGCCCAGCCCCTGGCACAGCTGGGAACTGCACTGCAGTTACTGCCAGGTGAGGTCAGCAAGTTGTTATTTCAGTGGAGATGGGGAAGAAAGGGTAACCTTATGCCAAATTCAGTCAGTTGCCACCTGGACTTAAGAGATTTCCAGTGTCCTCCAGGCTCCCTCCAAATTCATCTCCACCTATTTTCCTGCATCTTCTACACCAGCTCTACCATAGTAAACAAGGTTTCCTTGTCACCAAGTCCTCCTCTTGCTCTCTTATAATGAAAAACAGCTGTGGCAGGCATGTCCAAAACAAAGCTTTACACATTCCTGGTGGAACTGCCTCCTCACCGCCAAAACCCCCAGACTTTATATTTACTACAGAAAATTCAAAACACAACCACTTTTCCTCCTCCAAGCTGTAATTTCCTCCTTGACAAGCCTGTCAAATTTAAGATTTCACTTACTATTCTTATCTCAAGTATCTGCTTCCCCCCTGCCTCACCACTTAGCGAAGCTGACAGCTCTCCAGCACCATGAACATTGCTATAAGTAGCTTCTGTGGAGCAGAGTAAGACATTTTCCCTTCTCTGAAAAAGACTGCAGAGGGTGGTTTGAAGTAGGGATAGGAAAATCACTGTGACACAACAAGAATCCTTCTGAACTGCACTGGACCTTCTCAGCAGGTGGACCCCTGTTAAAAAACTGGCAGGTGGTAAACACCTCTCCTCTCCTGCCTTTTACTTTGCATTCTGTTTTCTGACAGCTTTTCCCAGAAACAAGTATGGCAAAATTCAGAGGGAAAGCCTGGACCTGGGATATTTCAGGCCCAGTTCTGCAAAGAGAAGCAGTCTGGGTAATTCAGCCTAGGTTTCAATACAAAGAAAAGGGATAGGGGCCGTACTGTGAACCAAAGAACATTTTATCCCTTTGTTTTGACAGCAAAGAGCCAGGTCTTGAACTTGGCCTTTGCACACACAAAAGCAATTAAATTGATTTTTGTAGATTGCACTCTGAAAAGCCTGAGGACAAACATGCAAGGACCTGAACAACTCTACAAACCCCACTGAGTGGTCATCTGTAACTCTTGCAACTCACAAGAGGAAAGAGCCATTTTATGCCAGCCACTGACATAGCCAAGACGTACAGGATGAGCTCAGGCGCGAGCAGTGCCTGTCAATGTGTGCTGTTGTAATGAAGTGGCTTTAAGTGCACAGTGGTCTCTGAGTGAACTAGATGGAGACCCACACAGCCCTCAGCTGCCACACAGGGGTTCCAGACAGGTCCTAGGATACCCAATGGGGCATCTTTCCACAGATGATGACTGGTACCCACACCACCATTCTGCTCCTCTTCCTCCCCTCCAGCTCTTCTCAGTCACTGCCAAGGAGAGGCTGGTGATGGAGGGTAGTGGAAGCCTCCCATGAGCAGGGTCCCACTCCACCAGTCACAGACTGCAGTCTGGAAATGGTGAGGGGAGCACAGGGATGTATATTGGCACACTCTGTGCAGCCTTTTGCAGAGAAGGATTCTTATGCAGGCTGTGCTCACCCCTGAGCCTGGCCTGAGCTTTAATACATGCTCCTGCAAATTGCTCCTGAGGTCTTGACTGCCTTTTGCTGCTCAGTTCTCCTCCTACCCAGCACCTTTGTTACAAGAACAAGGGCAATCTGAGCTACCAATGGCCTCAGTGATAAGGAGAAGGAGTGGTCACCAGCCAGGGGAAAGCAGTAGCACTGTACTTTCTTTCCTGACCTTTTTTGCCAGTTGTTTGGGCTCCAGGTCAGCAATTTAAGTTATCAAAGTTTGCTCCAATGTTATACAAACAAGCGAGGGAAAGTCTGAAATCAAAGCCAAGCAGAGGAAGGTCAAAAAGCAGCCTCTTCTCCCATCAGACCCTGAAGACCATTATTTCTTGAATAGCCAGGATGTATTAAGACTACCACCACAAGGCTTGTCCTCCTTCAAGTTATCTTCAGGCAACAATTTCTATAACACTGGAATTCTGGAGCCTTAGAAAGGAAAGTCTTCTGTCAGCCTGACTGCCAAAAAGCAAGGTTTCCTGCTCTTTAACTCCTACCTGGTTCTCTTTCTCAGTCCAGCTACTTTGCTACAGAGGCAGCATGATAGATCACGTACTACAGAGAGGTCACTCCCCTGCCACCTCCTCCTCGCTCCAGGTGATCTGAAAATCACCCAGATATCCCAGGAAGCTCCATCTCACCAGAGTACCTGGAGGCCATTAGTAGCAAACACCAGCCTTCATGGGACTCTCTAGAGCTTGTACCTGCAGCTTTATTTTTGTTAAGCTGGGAAATCCCAGCCACATCCACCACCATCTCAAATGCCACCTCCCAGTGGGGTCCTTGGCCAATTGACTGCAGTGAGTTGATGAGTCTTTAGCAGAAGTCCCCAGAGGGGTGGTTTGGAAACGCTTACTCCTACCCACCCTCACAACAGATTTTCACAAACTACTGGCAAACCCTGATATCTGCACTCTTCCAGCAGAAAGAGGTAAATCAATACACCTGACTCTTTAGTGCCACAGCACACACAGCGTTCCTAATTTCTTACCTAATACAAATCTACCGAAAAGAAGGAATCAGCCCATTCTGTGTTGGCAGGAGATGCTCACTTGACCTTTGGCTGGAGCATTGCTGTGGCCACAACCAGTGTGGCTGCTCCAGTGCCTCTGAGCCACCAGGTGGGTGGCCTTAGGGAAGAACTGAGTCACAGACAGCTTCTGGCCACCAGTTGGCAATCAAAGCCAATCTCGGCAAAATCTACATAGGATGTGGTTGCCAATATTTGGTCTAGGATTTCCTGTCTTACACACAACTTTATTACCCTTTAGTATAGATGCGGGGCCACTGTATGATTTCTACACTTACCAGCTCCAGCACCCAGCTGCACTCTCTGGAAGATTCCTCACAATTTTCCTGAATAAGCTAGGGAGAATTAGTAGGAAAAGGAAGAGAAGGAAAACATTTTCATGTTATCTATAGACACATCTGTACAGCGATTCCTTTTTTTACTGAATCAGACCTGTAACATTACTGAAGCAGAACAATCAGGGTGGATCTCTTTGGGAGGAAAGTGTGTGGGACACTTCTGTGCAGGAAAGAAGTTTTAGATCAAGGTCAAGAAGTTTTAGGTCAAGGAAAGTAAAGATGAGGGGAAAAAAACAACAGCTTTGGTGATTTCAAACTGTAATCATAATATGCTCCTTGATCTTTTTGATCTTTCATTACCCTCAAGCATTAAAAAATGGGCAACCTCTTTTCTAAAACCTCATAAAACTCCATAACATATATTTGCTGTGCTTTTCCAAAAACAGTCCATGAAGCAGGACTTGTCCTGGCACAGAACACTGTAATGCTTCAGTCTTCCAGAGCAGTGTTAAACCTGCAGGTCACTTCAGTCCAGCCACAATCCTGCAGAGCCATCCCTGCTAACACTTGGCCCAGGTCTTGCCATTCTGCTGTTTTGGAAAAGTGCATGTATTAAATACATGCAAGAGTGAATGATAAAACACACATAAAGAACAGGAAAGGCCCACTATTATCAGGAGGAAAAAGGGAAAAGAGAAGAGGTTACATTTCTCTTACCAGCAGCCATGCTGCTTTGTTGACATGCAAAAACTCCCTTTTAAGAGGTGCTAGAGGTTATATGGTCACACCCAAAGCCATTACTTCAGGTCATGCTTGAAAGAGAGGCAAGAGATTATGGTAACCTTTGCTGAGGACCTTGTGGAGCTGGAAGAGTTTTAGGTCATCTAGTTTTAGAACTTGACATGTCCAAATACACACACACACACACACAATACCTGCAGCAGAACCCCTCCATGCTTGGAGCAGCATGCAGGGGCAGTCCCTTTTCCAGCAGTGGCTTGGAAAGTTTGCAGACAAGCAGGAGAGCCCAAATGATACCCACCAAGAAAATTTGCCTCCATCTTCCTCTGGTGACACACCATAGCACAGGGACACCATGGCTGAGACAGATCATCATCCAACTCCCAGCCACATGCTGGAGCCCAGCAGTCCATATGCCAAGGAGTCACTGGCTGCTGTGAGACCCTGGAAAGAAGGATTTAAGTGATTTACAATGCACTACTAAAAACCAAATTTTTGCATTACCTCCTCTTTAAGCTCTGAAGAAATCAAACATTTCCAATTATTGTTTTAATATGTTATGGGTCATATTTCCCAGCACATCTACTCATCCTTAAATTTTCAGATGAAAGCTTCGATCCTTAGGTGATCATCTTTGTTTAGCTGGATGGAATATTAAGGTGAAGAACTGGCAGACTAATTTGGCCAGGGACCAGCATTTAATATTTACTTTCTCTTGTAGAACCATGAAACAAAATGAATGAAAGAGGTAGAGATGGTAATAACTTCTCCAGGTTCATGGCCCATGTGACAGGAATGTGCAGTCACTGTCCATGAGTGCGCTCTCATTCCCTGCCACAGATGAAATGAGTCTGTTTAGGCCCTTAGTGCAGACAGGCTGCTGCTTCTGCTACAACAAAGAAAGATTCAGAACAGCTCCAAGCAGAAGTGGACAACACCAAAGCAAACTTTTGGTTGCATACCTTGTGAGATGAGAGCCAGGAGTGCTGACCAATTGTCATAGTTTCTCTAGAGAAGGCCCATTTTATTCTAGGATTTCAGCAGTCATATACTGTTGTTTCTAGAAAAAAGCCACTGCTGCCACAGGTCTATGCAAACATGCATGATATGGAGGACACTTGCTATTTCTCAGAATGCAAGAGCTGATGGGGAATAAAAGGGGTGGGAGCAGTGGTTAAGCTGCCAGGCAAACACATCTGAGACAAGCTGTGGGAAATATGTTTTTCGTGTGGATAGCACGTAAATTGAGGAACTCAGTGTCACCAGATGCTTTGAAGATTAACCATAAAATTTGTCTAATCTCTTTTCCAGTCAATTGAATTAGCCCATCAGGGTCTATTAAATGTGGTGACAGAAATGCAACCTCCAGTTCAGGAAGTTTCTAAACCACTGATTGCTGAAAGCTGAGTGTGCCTTATGGAGGAAGCATATCCCAATTTTTAAATTTTCCCTATTTATTACTGGACATATGAGACACCTACCACTGTTTTGTGTGAGTTGGTATTAAAGGGTCTTTCTACAATTATGGATCTCTACCTTAGCAGAGTTTTAACCTCTCTCAAATCTCTCTCACTCAAAATGGGACCTAGTTAAAGGAAAATTAACAATATTGATAGCTGAGGAATTATGACCAAGAAAAAAGTTCAAAACAACACACTTGTTTTGCCTCATAGGAAGAAAATTAGGACTATATGGTAAAACACTTTAACTACAAACTTTTAAAACTAAATTACATTGTTCAAGTTGTTCTCTGCCTGAAGAAGAATATAAAAGGCTACATTTATAAAAAGCAGGACTTAAGTTAATAATTTCAATACAATTTCTTAATTTTAATTAATAATTTAAGTAATTGTAAAGTTAGTTAAGCATTATAGTAGAAACAGATGCAGAATCCTCTTCATGTTGGATCTTCAGGAACAGGTGTAAGCAAATCATTGTCAAGATGTCTTGATAAGGTCTACAGGGTGGTCCAGGTATGTTAATCCCACCTCTGCTCATAGGCAGAATTGCATGATTTATCATGTCTTTTCCAGCCTACATGTCTGGAGCAGAAATCCCATGGATTCAAGATGCCAAGACTGAAATTAGCAAAGACTAAAAATGAGAAGTGTAGATGAGGCAACACACAAGGGGAATCAGAGCTGCCCTTAGAAAATGTTACATTTTATCACAAGGCATTTCTAAAGCCTTGTGAGAATGTTCAAAAGAGCTGCTATACCCCATTTGATAAACAGTCAGCAGTAGCAGAGGAGGGAAATCTGCACTAATGATGATAAGCTGCTTTGATAAGAGCAGAACTGATACAATTCTTTTTCCAGTAATATATGTCCAGTGTTCACTGTGGTACTTTCTGAATTAAAAGTCCTTCACCTCCCCTGTTTCATGCCCACCAGGCAAGAAATATTGCTTTGCTGCTGGTTGAGGTTTGTGTGTAGGCTGATCATCTGTCTAGCACATGTGCTAGGCTGGCCAGCTCACATCATGTTTGTTTGGCAAAACAGATCCTGGGGCAGTGTCACAGCTGAGTCCTGCTGGCCTCCTCCCTGCTCAGGGCACAGCCTGTGCTCCTTGCTTCTGCCCACCCAGGAGAGTCACTGCATTTACAGACACTCAACTACTACCCTTGTTACAAGCCCTCTGCCGAATTCATCACCAGTGGGCACCACTGGAATTATAGGAAATTAATTATTCAAGTAGTGATTGGTTCACCTACCAGCTCCAGTGGGATCCAGCTTTCCTCTAAGCTGTTAAATGGAAGATTAGGGGTGATATGACAATAGTTTAGATGAACCTACTTTTCAAAATAGAGGGCTTGCCATCACACTGACAAGGATATAATAAACACAGGTTATCACATACTAATATCTTAGAATGGTTTGGGTGGGCCGTAATCATCTAGACTGAGCACCTCTGTAATGTACAGGGACACCTTCCACTACACCAGGTTGCTCAAAGCCACATCCAGCCTGGCCTTGAACACTGCCTGGAACAGGCCTTCTTTGACCAACCTCCTCCAGTGTCTCACCACCTTTAAAGAATTTTTTCCTAATATCTAATTTAAACCTACCCTCTCATTTATCTTAAAAGCACTACTCCTTGTCCTATTGCAACAGGCCCTACTAAACAGTCTGTCCCCATCTCTCTTATAAGCCCCCTTTTAATACTGAAAGGCCTCAATAAGGTCTCCCTGGAGCCTTCTCTTCTCCAGGCTGAACAACCCCAAGTCTCTCAGCCTTCCCTCACAGGAGAGGTGCTCCAGTCCTCTGGTCATTTTTGTGGCCCTCCTCTGGACTCACTCCAGCAGGCTGGTCCTATTTTGGGGGCCCAGATGCCATATCCTGATGCAGTAACCTGATTAGCAAATGAGTGCACATTTTTAACTTCATCCTAGGACTTTTTATATCATCATTTCTCTCTTGCTCTCACTGCAAATTGCCTTCAAGGAAAAAAGCACCAGACTTATGTGGACATTCTCCCTGTCCTCCAGCCACCTCCAGTTTCCCAACATCAGACATGTCTCATTTCTGGCACAGGTTTCTTCCAGATGATGGCAACAGTGGTGCTTGCAGGTAATAATCTATTGGCTATAATTAAATAACAGGTGCTGCCTTGGGAATTGGCTGCCATAACCTGTTGTAATAAAAGGATGAAAACATCATTTTGGTCAGATGGTTTACAGGAGAGAACATGATTTACAGGACAAGAGATTAAATTTTGTGCAATTAAATAGCTGGATTAAGTCTCAGGGCTTGATCCAGAATGTAAAACAGACAAGCATGCAAACAAGAAAGAAATCTTGTCACAGTCCCTCTCTGCACACTCTGCCATCTCCACTTGAGGCTGAGATCCACATAGATGCTGGCTCATCCAGAAAGGAAGATGCCAAAAATTGCCAGTACTGTCGTGGTCAGTAGTGCTCTAGCCACTTACAGCAAAGGCAAACAACAGGCATCTTTAGTTATTAATGGCTGCCAACACCGACCCTCTCACCGCTGCTGGGCTTGCTTCAAATCTGTGTCATCCTCTGCCTCCTCTACCAAGTGCAGGAAGGATGTGGTTCACCAAGAATCATTTCCCAAATTTGTCCCAATTGCTCTATTAATTATCCTTTAGCTTCAACATGAGGAAACAGTTTCTACCTTCTGCAGCAGGTCTATTTTTAGTGAAGCATCAATTTGCCTCTATTTTGTTATCCCTCACTGTTAATCCTGCCCACACAACAAATCTGGCATTGATCACTTGTGGTAGACAAATATTTTTGGCTTAGGCTATGAAAGAGGCAGGAGGAAGGGTGTAGAGAAAAGGAGTCTTAATAACCAGAAAGAGTATTATTAGAAACCAGAATTCATATGGAGAAAGCAAAGCTTACAGAAAGAAAACAAAAAGGAAGGGTGGGGCAGAATGTGTTCTTGGTGTGTGTTTGTGAGTCTAAATCTACAAAAGTGACAAGAATCCCTCAGCTTCTGCAAGTTCACATCAACAAATTCAAGTTCATATGAAAGAAGGCTTCAGTGTTGGGTAGCATTCCTGGTGTTTCAAAGACAGCCCTGCCTGCTGCCCAAGACCATCCCTTCCTAGAAAACCATGGACCTAGCTCAACAGAGGAGAGCAAAATGATCTGTCAGTTTTGCCAGGAAAATACTGCTCTGAGTGATGGTCCTGCTACTTGAAAGGGGAAAAGGACAGGACAGAAGAACACATCCTCCTTGTCTGCCTTCATCTACCTTGTTGTCTCAGTCCCTAATTCCGTGTTCTGTCCCTCACCCAAGCTATCTGACCAGACCTGCTTTCCTTAGAGAAGGTCTGAAGGTGAATCCAGAGCTGGACTAGATGCAGCTGATGAAGCAGCATAAACTGTGTCCACACCATGGTGCTTCTGCTCCATCCTCAGGATTTAATCATTAAATGATAGAATTGTTCCATTTGGAAAAGACCTTTAAAGTCATTGAGTCAACCCATCGTCTTCACCACTCACCCTGTAACCTAGATCTTCTTTGAGACTGCCCAGGCTGGGGAAGGTGAAGAAAAGCAGCATGGCCAGTTCTCTTTGGCCTGTATTATCTGTAATGGTGAAGGGCAAAAGACACTGAAAAATGATAAAACTACCTGGAAACTATCTAAACCCCTACATTTGTGAGCTCAACCTGCTTTACACAAGCCCATCCACAGCACTGGCTCTCTGCTATGGGCTGTTAGGGGTTTGAGAGCCCTGGAGCACCTTGAGGTTACTGCTGTCCCTAAACCCCAGCTGTGAGAAGCAAGGGGCCTCTCAAAATTAGGCAAGCCTGAAACTTGATGACTGCAGTTTATTGGACTCAGGACAGCAAGAAGCAGACTCAGCTCTGCCTGAAAATATCATTACAGCTATAGGTCATGTTATAGACTGAGGAATCATAGCACAGTAGGAGGCAAGGACAGAGGCACCAGGAAAGGCAGAAGGGACAAAACCATTCATAAACTGGTTATTGCTGCGTGCTTAAATGCTTAACACTTTTATCCTTCAGTCACTATTTTGATCTATGCTAGCCTGGGATATGATCTCCAGCTATGGTGTGTGCAAGAAAGGAAAATAATCCTCATTTGATCTGGAAATCTCATATTCCTCACTCTGACTGCTGAAAGAAACAACTCTCAGGCCAGGTGTTTAAATAGCTTGAAACTGGAATTTACTGCCAGTTTGGCAGTTAAACTGAGCCACAGTTTAGCAGTTGGTAAATCTGGGCATGTGCCAGTGCCCTACACTATTAACCATTCCTGTAAGTCCATCAGCATTTTTGTCATTTCCAGCATCTTCTGGAAAACTGAGGAGACTGAACCAGACAGAAAAACAAGAGAAACTACATCTCAGAGATGCCTATATTCAGTTCAAACACGCCAGCTGTCTACAGCTACGAGTGTGTCCCCCCCTTCCAATATAAACCAGAGAGAGGGAAGCTAAACCTTGTGACAAGACATTTATCACTAAGATAAATGGTCCAAAAGAGCCTTCAGGAAAGCAGCACAGTTCAGGAGGCAAATCAGTAACCCAGAAGAGCTCCCAGGACTGCTGTCAGTAGCTAGGAGGAGCAGGAAAGGAAGATTATGAGGCTCCACCTAGAAGTCTGCCCCAGAGCCCGGGGCCAAACGCTGCTGCCTCGCATCCACTCCCCAAGGTGTGGCCAAACCCGGCGCAATCACTGCGCCCTCGCCAGCTCTGTGCAAGGTTCATGGGCACTGCTGGAGTCCTCTCCCGTCATCCTCTTCTCTGCACCAGCAAACAAAAGACCTGAGATAATACTGGCACATTTTTCTTCTGGATTCCCAAGTCTGTAAATACTCATTTAGCTGGCTTTTTTTGTTGTCATTGAGTTTAAGGAGAGAAAAACTGGCCTGCTTGGGATTTCTGGAGAGAAGAGCTGAAGTGAGTGGAAAGTTAGAGCAGAGAACTGTCACATATAGAGGATAAGCCAGGCCTTGCAGTACAGAGGCAGCACCTGCTGTTTAAGGGAGGTTGCTCAGAGGCCTTCAGTTGAGTGTACAATTATGGTCTCCCTAAGTCATCTTAGGTATGCCACAGTTCTTCTTACATCCTATTTTTCTCTCTGTGAAACGGGAATAGAAAAATCTCTTATTTCTCTTCATCTTTTTTTTTCCCTCATCAGATACCATATCCTAGAGAAGTTCAGGACTGGTTGTGGTTTTAGTTAAGACTTGAGGCCATGAGTTCACAGTAGAGCTGAGCTTAACCCAACACCCAGGGAGGCAAACAGAGATCCCATCTTCAGATTTGCATTTCTCTTCTTCCCAAGGAGCAGCACCTATGCAGATACATCCATTCCCACTGTGCTATCACTGCTAGGAGGAGGGAATCTTTCTGGAAATGCTCTTCTGCTTCAGCAGGGCAGAGATGTGTAGTCTCTGCTTCCTCCACAAGCACCACACCTAAACTATAAATCACATTTCAGAAGGGGGAGGTTTTTTTTTGGAGTCCTTTTCCCTCCATTTTAACCTTTTGCTAGGGTGTGGAAAGGGAATAATCCCAACTGAGCATTCCTTACTTAACAAATTTACAGTTGGCTGCTTAATTAGGAATTTAATAAATGTGACTTAATTATCTCTTAATTAGATTGCCTTATTAATGCCCATGGCCATAAGCCCTTAGGGCTCTCAATCTTGTTAGATCTCAAAAGCTAGGCTGAGTCAACACTTGAATAAACAGCTGCCAATAAAATACCTTGCACTGCCAAAGGTGGCATTTGAATTTTACTTGATGATTCCCTTCCCAGGTTGAACTCTGTACCTTTGCACAGTGCCAGCTAATCTTTGCTCTCAGAGGTTTCTTTCCTGTGTGAGATGCAAAGTAGAGAATAGACCACTTTTGACAGAGCTCACAGCAAGCAAAGTTTTAAAAATCTCACTGGCCAGGCCATATTCCAGCTGCAAAAATTACAGTTCCTTTTACTTAATTCAATTTTCATCAGAAAACATTTTTTCTCCATTTCTGAAGAGCTGTTGTGCTCTCTTATACTGACAAGGCCTGTCAACGTGACAGATTTTTGGCATCTTCTTAGGTAGCTGAAGCACCTATAAAATGCTCCTTGACCACCTAGGTCTCTCATTACTGTTAATATTAGAAGAGAAGCACATATAGACAGCTCTCACTTCTATTCCCAAGTGGCTCTTTTCAGTTATAAGCAACTTCAACCTTTTCAGGTGGAATTTTGCCCTTCCTGTTTCTGCCAGAAAACTTTTTGGAAAGTTTGGTTCAGCTGTTTTTTAGTTTTAAGACAGGAGTAGGCGGGGGGAAATGCAACTGTTGCTATGATTTAAAAGTTAAAATAAATATTCTGTCACCTTGTCTTGAGCAATCACTCACTTCACCAAGAAAAGGGAACCTTAAAGTTGGCTCACACATGCACTCGTTAGTTTTCCAGTAAAAACACATCTCAAATTAGCTGAATCACATCAATGCCTACTGAGCTAACTTACCCAGAATCTGCTACTTAAAATCCAGGAACAAATCCAGAGATGAGTGTCTTAGGCAATAACCACTCAATAGCAGCAATGGTGATAGAGGTCATGGCCCTTGAATGCTAGAAAGGAGTCTCTATTTTTCCAAGCCTGTTCTTGAGGTCAAAGAAAGGTGATTTGAAGGAAATATTTCATCCAACTCCTGAAGAGGGGAAGATGATGCTGGAAGAAAACTTGTTCCCGATTTTGGTTTGAAAAAGTAGAAAAGCAATCACCACCTACCTCCAAAAAATCCTGCTGTTAATTCAGTACAGACTAGAGCAGCAAAACCAGCTGAATCAGGGCACTGCAGATGAGGCAGCAACACCTGGGAACAAACACCTGATGAGGTGACAGCTCAAAAAAGGGCCTGCAGCTGACAGAACAGCAGCATGAAGCCACAGGTTCAACACAAGGCTCTTATCCTGCTAGCAGAAGGAGAGGGCACATCAGACCACAAAGTCCCCTGGTTTTGCAATGGCTGCCCCCACTCCTGAAAAGGTTAGAAACATCTTTATGAAAATCCACGGATTTTAGGTTCTTGTACTCAGTAGACCATCTCTTGTCCTTTCAAGGCATACTGAGCCTTGGTACCATGTTTTCCCTCCTGCAATGTGAGGTATCCATTGTTTCTTACAAAGCAAAACTTGTACACATTTTCTCCTGGCCTGGCAATAAATAAAGGTTTAAATAAATAAAGGTGTGTTTCCTGGCAGGCAGTTTGCTTCTCTTCCAAGCCACCCTGAGTGGTCTGTTGAGCTTTACAGCCAACACGGACTGCTGTGGCACAGCACTCTGAGCAAACATCCTGAACAGCTCTGTTTGGGGTTGACATCTCTGACAGGGAGCCAGTGCCCTGTGGAAAGCTGCAATGCCAGACTGACACTACCTCTAGAGCAGGACAACTTCTGTTTCCTTTCCCCCTTACCACAGATCATTCTTGTGTTAAAAAGGAGAAGCTGTATTGTCAGGGATGGGACTTCACCACTCTCCCCCTGTGCCTCCCTAAGTCAGCTGCCACTTCTCCACATTCCCTCTCTGTTGTTCCCCAAAGCTGTCTAGGCTATACAGGCCATGAGCCCTTTAAGCCATGCAGCATCTCAATTTATGTATGCTTCCAGCCTAATGCAATGGGGAGCATGGCTAAAATATTTTAGATAATTAAACATCAAATTATAAACCCCATATTGTATGGGAGGGGCTGGTCAGCTTTTCTTCTTTTTATGTACTTGAAGGGTAAATGCTTTGTAGCACAATTCTGTGCCAGCTAATCTGGGAAGTGCAACATTAAGGAAGCATCTCTTATTCCTTTGTCCCCAGATGTGAAATACCTCTGGGCTTTGTGTGACAGCCACAGAAGGATGGAGGACAGGCCCCACCAGTAAGGGGTTTCAGAGCATGAGCAGCAAGGCTGGCTCTTGTCACTGGAATTCACATTGCTCATTTTCAGACACCTGTATCTGGGAGGAACAAGGTACAGCCACTCACCCCTCCATGCTCTCACCAATCCCACAGCTGCTGCTTTGCCAGCTGTCCAGGCCCACATCTCCAGCCAGTCTCACAAGCAAGGGAACCTGGTGCTCTTCATCAGCCTGTCCAGGCAAGGACTGCTCTTCCTGAGCAGGCAGCCAAAATTCAGCAGATGGGGGCTTTGACACAAAACTTCGAGGACCTGTCTCCTCTTCCTTCTGTTCACTACTTGGACACAGCTTGTTCTACACAGCTTCCTGAACACTCCCTTTTTCTGCCCTCCCTGATTCTGGTGAATAAAGCTAGGAGAGCCACAGAGAAAGAACAGCCACCCATCACCTTATTTTCAGTTCTCCTGGCCCCTTCTCTTCTGAGTCAACAGGGGAAGCCTCCCCTGACACCAAAGGAAAAATACCAGTGACCCAAGCTAAAATACCAGTGACTACCCTTCTGCTGCCTGCACACAGATCCCCAGAAAGCAGTGCCAAGGACAGCCAGCAGCTCTGTTATCCCCACCAGTGCCAGGCCACCAGCACAGACATAGGGAAGAGGAAGTTGTTATCAGGCCCCAGTAACACAAGCCAGCTGTGCTTGGGTAGGGCAGCTACTGCTCACCCCTGCTGGGGGCTGAGCAGCAGCTGTGCTTCAGAAACCTCCTGCTTTAGCTTGTGGTCCAGATCCAATGAATGAGGAGGCACCTCAGGAGGTCCCAATGAAATCAGCACCCAGTCTTCATTTGCCTGAGCTGCTTCAGCAAATCAGCCCACAGACCTTACTGGAAGGGCCTTTTTCTGAAGACATCCCTTTCTCTCTGAGGTTTGCTGGCTCAAAAAGGTGATGCTGCAGCACTTCCCAGTAAGTGACAGCTGTAGATAAAATGTATTGTGCAGGACATTGGAAACCTTGCAAAAAAACCCCCAAAACCACAAACGTGTCCATCTCAGCCTTCCACTGACCTGCCTTGGCACCTCAGCCCCACCTCAGCTTGCAGCACAGGTCATTCTCTCTGTCCCACACCCTTGCTGAGCTCCAGCAGTGCAATTCAAAACCAGCTGCTAATGGTAAGGGTCTCTTGTGATGCCTACATAAGCACCCAACCAGATGGACCTGCACTGGAAAAAAATCCTTCAACAAGGCTGTTCTAGCTGGGGGATGAGCAAAAGACAAGGTAAAGTGATTTAAAATGCACCATCCCCAGAGGCACTGCTGACTCCTACCCAGTTTACCTGTCAGGAGCATGGGAAACTTGCAAAAGGACCCATGCAAAAGCACTCATGCAATCTCCTCTCTCCCAGAGTACATAGGTGGCCCAAGCTGAAAGGTTGTGCAGAAAATCATTTTCTCAATGTCAAATGCTAAATTTATCTGTGTAAATATTGTAGCAGTAGGTTAACAACACAGGCTGCATCCCCACCCAGCCCACACTGTATCACAAGGCAGGCAGGTCAGCTCCAGCCCAGGTTTCAATTAAAGAGCACATTGCAGTTAAAACTGTCCCTGTCTGCTTTGCTTTGGGGTTTAAAGTTCCTCCACAATGCAGCTGCTTCTAGTGCAAGTTTATTATTAGTTTCATCCACATTATGGCCTCCTCAACCCACTGGAATGCCCAGGAAAGCCATGGAGAGAGAACAAACAGATACCACATGGCAGTCCTGCAAAAAGGTACATGGCCATTTGATAAGTGGAGCTTAGACTTAATTAGCAGTGCTAAAGAATTTGTAGTGTAATAAATCTCAGAATAAGAATTAGCCTCCCTCTGGCACCTTGCTGGTCATTTTTGGCAGGAAATGACAAGACATGAAGGAATATGAAACCTCACAGCTCAGGGCTGGAGCCAGATTCAGAGATGTGTGGGAGACATCTCAGACTATACATTTTTTTAAAGCAGGAGAGATCTTGCACTATCCTTTGAAAAGAGCCATGACATCTCTGTTGGCAATAGGTGAAGAATATATACTTCAAAGCTGTTGTGGGACAATTCCTAGACCAAGACATGCCCACATGAACACACACATGGAGGGTGGGAAAGAGCAGACACAATGGGCATCCCCACACCATGGTGGGGACACGAGGCAACCCCACTTCACTGCTGCAGGGCTCTCTCCTTACTGACAGGCATCAGAATAAAGCTAAGTTAAGAGAAGGACATGGTAGTGTAGCAAACCTTTACCCAGTCCTGGGGCCAGAAATGGCTCTGTGACTCTGGATCTACTCAGCCCAGTGTTGTCAGCCAGCAACTCAATGGGGAGGCACAAATATCTTGAGCACAAGACTCGAGCACAAATATCACGTACCTCAAGGAATGTTTCTGTTCTGGCTTCTAATTCCCTCTGCAGACAGTTCTGTACAAATGCATTCAAAGGTATATTTTGCTTTTATCTGACCAGCAATCGTGTACACCCAGAAGCATGAAGAATAATAGTCCAGTTATGGAAGGACTGTTCTTCATGGAAATGCCTGATCTGATCTTCCTTTACCTTTAGCATGCACACAGATCTCTCCAGCTCACATCATTCATTACTTCTCCACAGAAGAGTTCTCAGGTCATCCTTTCATTGCCAGGATTTTTCCTATGCTACATAAGGTCTGTACGGATTTAAACTCCTGAAGGGGTGCTACTCTTCCCCTTGAGAGATGATTACAGGCTTTGACAGCTCTCACTAACATTTTCCACCATTTCCCGCTGTCAAACAAAACTGCAAACATTCAACAAAAAGTACACTCTACCAAGCCTCACACACACTGAGGCAGAACCAAGGCTCACAGCTGGAAAAAAACCACATGGGTTGTCCTCCTGCAAGCCACGTGCATCTGCTGCCCACATGGAGCCCTCCATCCCTTTCAGCCACTGCTTCCCTTCCTGCTCTGATTCACATGGATGTGATTTTCAACAGGTGAGATCATCTTTTGAAAAAGTTTTATGTTTGGCTATAAACAGGCCCCAGGACTGTGTGATTTGGGAGAGGCATGGAGGCTGTGTTCATTTCCTTCCAAATGGGTGCTCACTGCATGTCACAAACTGCTGGTGTATGAGATTGCTCTTTCCTGCAGAAGAGTCTCTCTACTTCTCCTTGCAGACTGAAGTAGGATGAAAAGTATAAAACTTTCCACAAAAATTCCCAAGGCAGTTTTGGACCACAGGAATCTGCCTGACCCTCTGTGAGATGCTGAGGACTTAAATCCCAGCTAAGGAAAGCTCCATTGAAAACTGACCCACTCCAGGGTGCCATTAGCAGGGAAGCTCATGGTGTTCTGAAGATCTTAGCCCAATACTACTTCAGTCTAAATACTGAAGACATGTAGGTATATGTATAAATCAATAAACTGGGGGAGAAAAAGCTGAAAACAACTTTCCTTGAGCTCTTACAAAATCTCTGTAGTACACTTTGACCCAGCAATCAGGAGAATGAGATAGGACAGCTGGCTTTTTTCCTGCAGATCAGACAGCTTTTTGCCTGGAGCTTGTAGGCACTGGCTGTAGCTCACCCAGCACTGCTGCTGCTCTCTCACTGGTGGGAATATTCACCAGGATGCATGCTGGAGGAATCAGCCCAGAGCTGTGTTCTACCAGCAGCAAGTGCCCATAGCTGAGCTGATCGAAGTCCTCAGTTCATCCAAAGTTGCTTCCATTTACCCCTGTACCTTGAACAACCATATTAGCACCTCCCAACATAACAAGCTTCACCTAGTTCTGATAAAAGTCATCAGCAAGGATTTCAGCTGCTCCCTAACAGTACTGCCTGTGCACCAACATCACCAAAGCTTCCTCCCTGAGCAAACTCTCTTTTCTGGTACTTTACAGGCTCATCTGCTCCCTGGCATCACCTGGATCACACAAGGCACCACACCAGACTAAGGATAGTCTTGTCACTGCCACAAGGGTGCAGGACAAGCTGGCAGCCACTGTGCACATCCCCACTCCTCCACTGCAGTAAAAGGTTTTAGTTTTGCAAGAGCAGGGGAACTTCTGCCCCACGGTACAGCCCATGCTGGTCATTAGTCAGCTGCTGAGCTCAGTTTAACTGCAGTGACCAAGGATGAGCAAAGTTGCTCAGGAAAATGCCTACAGTGGGTGCAGCACTTGTGAGAAATCACAACATAGGTACTTTTGAAAATTCCCACTTTGTAATCTGCAGCAGTGACTGTAATCTCAACATTTGAGAGCAGAGATTAATTTAAACTTAAGAATGTGGTTAAATCTTGATTGTTGTTTTTGTTTTAACTAACCATGATGGTCACTTCTAAATGTGAGCTTTTTCCAGATGAATAAATACCTCCTCCTTTCTTTTCCTTTCCTCAATGTTAGAAGAGTTACATGAAAGATGTATCAGTATTCACCCTTACAAGCTTTGGCTATATGATCTGCAGTAAAGAATAGGAACAAGTTGCATAAGTCCATCACCCTCAAAAACAGTGTAATTGGTTTCACCTGTCCCGGCTTGAAAGAGTTAAAATAATTTAGCCACTTTTTGTGAAGACAAGCTGTTTGCTTTTTCAAACAGATGGTATAATCCAGTCCAAACAGCTTTAGCCCATTTAATTTGGACCAGCAGGATGCTGGGCAAGTTCTGCATGCTTGCTGAACCTCTCCTTCAAACATCGTAATACAAACACAACTCCAGCCAAAGCACAAGCTGAACATCACCCAGGGCTAACCAGGAAGCCCCGGATCAGGCAGAGACTTTTTCCCAGCTCTTTTGGGGTTTCCCTGCCAGAGGGAGGCTGAACGACAAGCTCTTATGGAGCCCCGCAGCACAACCTGCTGGCATTTCTCAGCCAAGGCAGGGCTGCTTCTAAACACATCACCCAGCCCAGCAGCAGCACAGAAAGGCAAGATCCGAGGACGTGAGACTACAAGGACATCGACCCCAAAAGCTGTAGAGCAAAAAGCAGCTTTCCCCACTATAACCAGCTATCCAGCAAGCCCAAAAAGTCAAAGTAATCCCTAACCTTGAGCTACCTAGTCCTTCCAGCAGACAGGAATCAATACAGCTCTAGGCTCTGCTGTTCTTCAGCCTGTTTTCTTCTAGAAAAACACAATCTTACAAGCCCATACTTCGTGCAAGATGAAAGCATTTGCTTTTGAACCCACGGGCCAACTTCAGCCAAGCACAACAAAGGAAATTAAGTTTCATGAGACTCAGAGGCCATGGAAAGGAGGCAGCTGGAGTTGCCCTGGTCAGGGAGATGTCGCAATCTGAACTTGCTGTCACAGCTTAATCCCAGCTGGCAACTGAGTACCAAGCAGCCCCTGGCTTGCAACAACTAAAATATCAAGAGTATTGTCAATGTTTTTGTCATACTAAATCCAAAGCATGGCACTGTACCAGTTACTTAAAGGAAAATTAACTCTCACCCAGCTGAACTAAGGACACTTGCCTTTACTGCATACCAGAGAACCCACAGTGGAAAAAGCCCTCAGAAATGCTTCAGCAGAGAAGGGCTCAGGTTTCCTTTTTTGATGCCAAAAATAAGCAGCCACCAGACAAACCAGCTCCATGATACCTCCATTTCCAGACCTTCCTGAGCATTTTCCAACTACATGCAAAAGCTGTTTTTAAGGTCCTGCTAAAGAGTTCTGCAAATGCTTTTTAATTCTCTGGACACTACATGGCATACTGCAAACCCATATTTGCAATTGCAAAGTTCTTCTTTCCTACTATTCCTTTAAATGTTTTAATACTCCATTATTTCCTTTCTTCTCTACTGTCCAGAGCAACGTCCTTCTTGTACAGGTAATTAAACAAAAGGGAGGTGGCATTTAGAATTAATCTAATCTAAATTTAATTCCAGGATGTTCCTGTTTTAGGCCATACAATAGGTTGAATCCCAATTTGGATCAGATATGCTTCACAGCAGCAGAATGTTGTTCTTGGCAGATGTGTTCTAGATAACCTGGTAGGACCCTATCTATGGTTATATTGTGAATTCTGCAAGCAAGCTTCCAACGATGTTGCATTTTTCTCCCTTAAGATACTATTAACTACTTCAACAGTACACCATGAAATGCAGTAGATGGGCCTCAAAAGCAAAACAAGGGAAGCCATTCCAGGAGGATGATTTTAACCCAGAGAGAAACAACAGTGTGGAGGTAGAAACAACCAAGTGGATGTTTGAGCTGGAGATCAGCAGCAGCAAAGAGCCAGAAGGGAAGAAATCCTAATAGCTTTAGATTTGCAGATCAAGTCACCACTACAGAAGAGCCCTTTAAAAAACTGCACATGCACCCCACCTTCCACTGTCCCACTGCTCTCCTTCTTCAAGGCTTACAAGTAGCTAGACACAACACAGCAAAGTTGACTAATCTTTACAATGGGTCTCAACATACAAGCCAGAAGACACACCTAGCCTTCCAGAGCCAAGGCTCCTGCCCAGGTTTTTATGACTTGGGTTTTTCTGTTTGTTTGTTTTTAAATGCCTAAACTGAGCTATTATGAGACCACTGGGCTGCAAAGAAAAACCTACTTCAGCTGGCACTGCAACTTGAGCACCACTGAGATAGGACAAGTGGTAATGGTTTTAAACTAAAAATGGTAGATTCAGACGAGATATAAAAAAGAAATTTTTCATTATGAGGGTGGTAAAACACTTGAACAGGTTGCTCAGAGAAGTGGTGGTTGCCCCATCCCTGGAAACCTTCATAGAAAGGTTAAACAGGGCTCTAAGCAACCTGGTCTAGTTGAAGATGCCCCTGCCATGGCAGGGGGGTTAAAACTAGATAACCTCTAAAGGTTCCTTCTAACACAAATCATTCCATGACTCCATGGCAAACAAAGATCTCCCCTTGTATGCAGAAATGCACTGAGGTAAGACTCATTCTGGTGCTCACACTAAAAGGCTCAGTTTCTGTTGAGAAAGTAATCCAGACCTGGAAGTGCAATAACTCAAGTAAGAACAGAAAAGACAGGCTGTGCCAGTATCTGATGAGGAGACCTGGATGTAAACATACCACAGCTGTGGGAACTGCATCAAGATTCTGATGAGTACTCACCTTCCTGTAAGGACCTGCTAAAAGGCCACAAAGATTTTTATAGTGGTGGTTTCATTTAGCCATGATGTACTTGTAATATTCTCACTACGTCCATGAGAAACTCCCCAAGACTCTTGTAAATAGAGCTGTAACTCAATTCCAACTCTTGTAATTATATCATTCCCATGTAAATTATCCCTGAAGGGTTTTATTTGTTTTTAATATACCAATCTTCAAGTTTTAGAAAAAACTCAAGAGTTTCTTTCAAGTAATGTGACTTTCCTCTCCCTTCCATTCCTAGTCCCTCAAAGAAATCAGTGCAAGAGTCTTCAAAGAGGAAAATAAGTACCAATGCAACTTCACAAATTTCCATTCCACAGAATCTGGTGTCCAACTTCAGCTCTGTGAATAGATCCACAGAGACCAAAAGGTAAAAGGCCACAGTGAATGCAAAGTTCATCAGAAATTTCCTCATTTTCAGCATAAGCAATCACAAGTCTGATGACCATAGTTTGTGTTTGTGGAAATAGCTCAGGCAACTTAGAAAAAAACCCAAAACTACCACAGAGAACCAGCAGAAAAGCTGCAACACTGACCCTTTATGTAGGAAGGCACTTCCTAAAGGCAGGAATTCACTACATAGACAAATAAGGAAGAGCACTACTCCCTGGATTTGTCCTGCCAAAATGCACTTTTCCAAGCTGCCTAAACAAGGAGGAAAAGAAGTGAGCTGAGTCTGAGGTAAGGCTCATCTTCCTACTTGGGAGATGGCAGGGAGCCAGCAGACAGCTCTTATCTCAGTATCTGGAGCAGAGCTCAAGACCACATGCTTAGGTCTGTGGTTAGTGACTCACTTGCAATTAAGGTGAAACCTGAAATCACTATGTAAAGATAAATCTCTGGATTTGGTGGATGTAGAACAGCATCTGCCAGACAGGCTAACAGCTCAACACAATCCCAAGCACCTCAACAGGGTGCAACTCCCCAGCTGTGGTGCTGGGGGATGTTCCCAGCACCTTGTTTGCACAGATGCTCTACACCGGTGGCTCCTAGAAGGCGGAGAAATTGGAATTCAGTTCCCTTCTGCTCAGGGCAAACCAATTAACAGTAATCTTAAAATACAATTAAACTGAGACCCTCAAAAATTCTGCCCCACCCCAGGGAAACATGGAGTAAATTTTGTGGCTTTATATTTCTTATACTTCAAACTTTCCAAAGAGGTAGACTCCCCAAACCACACTACCCCTTTACCCTGAGAGATGCTCTAACCTATTGCTCACTGGCATGCAGAAGAGGTCCCTGCAAAAGTACTGCTAAATGCACCCTGGTATTGAAAACCAAGTGATCTTGCTTCCAAAGCGGTCTCTTTCCTCAACACGCTCTACTTGCTGCTGAAGTTTTGCCCTCAAAATTTATGTTGGGTAAAATTCAGGAAAATCTCTCCAGCCTATTGTTCAAACAACCCCTTGGCTGTGCTGCTGCTTGTGCTCTCTGCAGCTGTTTTCATAGCACTCTGACAATGAAGTTGTCTACAAAGCAGCCTTTTCCAGGGTAAAGGCTCCCTCCAAATTCTAAACAGCCCAAAAACTTGAATAAATAATCAAACTAGAACTCAGCAGCTCAAATTCTGAGGTTTGCTTATTATCAGCTCTCACTCAAGATTACATGCAAGCTGGATTAAAGAAGAGCCAACTAATTCAAAGTGAGAGACAAGCCATTACAAAAACCCCATCACCTCAATCCAGCACTTTGGTATTTACGTGTCATCCAAATAAGATGCACTAATCACTGAAGAACACTTACCTAAAAATCAAGTGTTTTCTACTCATTCTCTCAGCTGCAGATCTTGGGAGCCAAATTGCTACTGCATGTGCAATTAAGTTTCCAAAATAATAACAACTCTGTCCTAAACGCAAAAAAACCCAAAACAGAGCTGTAGGTATGAAAGATAATAAGCAGTAAGTGGGTCTGCACACCTGGGAGACTGACAGCATAATGGCTTTAAATTATAGAAGCAGTACTCTGGAAGATGATCAGTATCTTCTGTGACATGTCCATGCTTTCAGCAAGGTCTTCAAAGCCCCCACACTTGGAATACTGGAGTGGAGGTAATTTACTTAAGCCCCAAAAGCCCATTTGCTTGCTTCTGAACTGGCAGGGACAGCAATGACACGAGAAACACAAGAAGATCTGCCCTTCCAGGGCCCCATTTATTAACTGAATATAAAAATAAGATCATTTAAGTGCAGAGGCACAGTAATCCACTCCGTGGTGAAAAGATACCTTGGGTTAGCAGTAAACAGAGTTTACAATACCTCGTAAACAGACCTCTTCATAAGCAAGAAGCACACTGAAATATGACACACACTGGATTAAAAGTCCCCTGTTGCAACAGTACTCCACACTTCTCATCTGGCTGTTTGGGAGCACTTCACAAAAGGTGACAGCATCCTTTGCTCTGTTGTCAGAGGAGCACACGTGAAACAAATGAAACACAACCTGCACTGTAAACAGCTGAAAAGCACTACAGCATTTTCAGATGATGGCAACTTACACCTTGTTAGATTTACTTTGCAATGAATTATAATGGCCAAAGCTACTGTGCATTATGAAAATGTTAAAAATTATTCCTTTTTTATGGTTTTGCAGCAACCTGTTGCACAGTTGAATAAAAAATTATTATTTTTTCTTAATACAGTACATGGCATTTCTCCTCAATTGCACTAGAAGTAAATTTGGAAGCACTTTCAGTTTGTGTTATAGGCAGATAGAAAGGAAAAACAAGTCATGCAGACTTTGAATCTCCTTTCCATCTCTTGACTACTATTTATCCCCACCTCTTCACATCTCTGAGTCCGCATACATTCCATTGATCAGGTAATCCACTTGTGTGTAATCTTTCTTCTTGTAGCTCTCATAGGCCTGCATGAGGAAAAGAACTATAACAGTTAAGAAGAAGAACGTACCAACTAAAAGCACTGCAAGTAGTGAACTTTTATCCACTAAGTACTGAGTCAGGGGCTCAGCAGCAATGAGAAGATACTCGTTGTCTGTGTCCCGAGTTTCTGTGAGGCCTGAAGCTGTTGTTTTGGCTGCATCTGTTGGAGCCATGGCTGTTGAAAAGACATTAGATGTTGACTTTACCCCACGTTCAGTCGTAGTTGCTACTGTAGAGGTTGTAGTTAAAACCATGGCACCTCTGGTAGAGCCCAGAGGAGAAGCTGATTCATTCAAGGATGCTGTGGCTGTATTTGCCTCTGGCTTTAGACTTGGTGACGTGCCAGCATGCACTGGATTCACAGAGGGAGAGTTCTCTGTTGGGATGGGTGCCGTGGCATGCGTGGAAGCACTGGAAGACATTCCTGCATCCTGTGGGATGGGGGTGGGCAGTGCTGTGGGCAATGCTGTGGTCAGCATCTTCAGGTCAGCTCCAGCAGTGGTGAGGCTGTCAGCATGAGGAGCACTGCTGCTGGTGGTACCTGGCCCAGGCTGCTGTGCTGAGGTACCTGCTTCAAAAGGAACAGTGAGGGGAGCAGAAGTGGGGGACAGTACTGGGACAGAGCTACTACTTCCTAATTTTTGGCTGGTCATCACCATCTGGGTGACATTGCTGGAAGTGGGAGCAGAGATGTTACTATGAGGGGGAGAAAAGGCAGAGGATGACATGGTTGTAGTAGAAGTATCAGAACCTCCAGGGGTGTTTGAGGCTTTGGCAGTTGCTTCATAAGTGGTAGAGAAAGTTGCATTTGTAACACTTGTTGTTATGGCAGGGGCAGTAGTGGTGGCAGCATCGCTTGCAATTAGTTTCCTTGTACTTGTTGTGACATCTGTCTTCTGAACATCAAGCAAATGCCTCAAATGAATATTGTGAGTCTGAGCAATTGAAGAAAATGTGTTTTCCACACTGTGTTGGTCAATCCATGCATTCAGCATCCTCTCAGTCTTCTGTGGATGGCTCTGGCGGTGAAACAGGGCTGGCTCCCATTTGCTGTTGACAATTTCTTCCAAAAGACAAAACAAATTACTTTTGTAAGAATAAAAAACTCTCAAGCTCAAATCTAACCTCAACCCCCAACATGCAAACCAGAACACATATTCTGCAGTACACACAGTACAAGTGGAATAAATCAGTCCTGAATTCAGCAACAACATGAAAACTCAAGACCCCCCAGCCTTTATTGCACATAATCCCTTTGAGGTTTTTTGGTTTGTTTTTTTCTGCCACAGACCTCTCATATTTGCCCAGCCAGGGAGTTAATTTCACAAAAGGGGAGTAATGAAGTAGAGAGCTACAATGCAGAAGCACAGTATCAACAGGAGCAGTCTTACAAATGTCAGTTCCTGAGAAGAGGATTCATGCTTTCAAAGTTACACGTCATCAACAAAGCCTTTGTGCCTGGATTCATAACTTTCACTTGTCAAATCTGAACAGAAATTTCTACTTACACCTTCATACATCAGGATCATGTCCTTCACAACTAAGTGAGCTAGATTTATAGTGACATAAATCCCATCTGCTTATCGCAAGTCCAGTTGTTACATTGCAGAGAAACCTTTGCCAACCCAAAGAACCATAAACAAACTTTTTTTAAAATTTGGATACAGTGAACCCTTGAAACAAACTTTAAAAGATTGATTTCCCAATTATAAATAAGCTCCATTTTGTTATTGTGTCACTTTATTAAAACTGAATACCCTGGCACTGGAAAGGCACCATGAGCAATCGCTCCTCTGATTAAAGAAGCAGTCTGTTGACTCTGGAACAAAACCCTGGCAATCTGAGAGAAAAACAATGCCAGGACATTTTCCTTTCTCTGAAAAAAAGATATAAATACATCTGTTATGCCTTTATTTTCACTAGGACAGCGTGTGGCATGCAAATGGCTTGAATGAATGATGTCTTCAACATGGAGACAAACTGTTACTCAGTAAGTGTTACAAAAGTTATTCAAAGACACATCATGCACTCATGCAAGTGCCAGAGTCCCTAGGACAAAGTGAAACAGTTATTCCAGTGAACTGTACCTACAGAACCACCCTGCAGGCATTTCACAAGCCATCCTCCTCAGCTGAAAGCCTATCAAGGATTAAATGTAGGCATTTAAAGCAGAAGAATCAGGACCCTGGATTTCCCAGAAGGCTGAAACATGGCTTTACCTGCAAGCAGGTCTCTGATGTCCTGTTCTCTAGCATTCTGGCACACACTCAGCTGGTGACACTGCAGGAGGAAGCAGTGATTCTGGTAGGGCACAGACCAATTACAGTGATGGCTCCCTGAAAACAGCAGAGAAAATGGATTGCTGAACACAGGATACCAAAGACGTTGCTTCGGGGCTCTAGTTAAAGAATTGAAAAAAAGGACATAAAAAACCACAACAAAAAAAAACCCCAACCACACAGTGTCTAGAAAGTCTGGCCTTAAAGGATCCTGACTCAGTCTTAGTGAAAATAACCAAAGAAAGCCAACGAAACCAATATTGCCAGTGTAGCCTACCCACCTGTGTGTCTTCTGGTACCAGCATCTCCTGACAATAGCAATTCAAACAAAGTGCACTACAGTTAGGACCCATGTAAATTCATCTAGATGTCTTACTGAGGAAAATGACCATTAATGGCCATTAAAACCAGCATCTTTATTAACTTCCTAACCACCTGAAAGTCAGATATTCATCCACCTGAGCCAAGGTCTCATCTTCACCACAGCAGCACCGGCTTTTTGCAGGAGCTTCAAGCTTTCTCATCTGGCTAGACAGGACTGGGGCCTTAATAAGGACAACTAGAAGACTCTTTTGGAAGTTTAATTATTTGTAAAGACGTCTCAGATGTAGTGAGAAGGCTTTTACCTCACAGATTTAACCCTGTGCTTGGTTGCAGGACAAAGTAGTTTCTTCTAAGGCAGAAAACACACACAAATACCAGCGAGCAAAGATTACTCATTCTAGTGCAGCTGTCTGCAACAGCACTGCTCCCTTGCAAGCATCTGGCAGCTGGGAATAATTTCTGCAATTCAAGTGACCTAACACTTTGCACGCCATCAGTGCACACCAACAGCACATGCTGTTTCCTATGGAAGCTCCAAGGGCTCTGGGAAGCAGTTGTCCTGGATTCAATTTAACCAAATCTGTCAGAAGTTATTCAGCACCACACATAGCAGCTGTTACTCTAAATGCCTGTAAACAACTGGAATTAAAAAAGAAAGTCAAAGGAGCAGCAGAGACCTTCAAGGAGCAGAAAATGCAGCTGGAATTCCATCCAAGAGACAAGAACCTCACCTGAAGCACCTGGGCTCTGACAAGCCTGCCTGCATTGCTCTTCACTGGTAAGCCTGCTTATTTGCACTACATGGACTCCTCTCCCTTTCAGGACAGAAAGTTGGTGTTCACAGATACAGATGGAAATCAGCAGGAAGAACACAATGGCAGTCCACATCTTCAGGGTCAGCCTTACAGGGAAGCTTCTCTTCCCAGAAGAAATTCTCTCTTATATCAACTTCAGATCCACTGCAATATACCTATTAAAAAAAATCAACAATTTATATCCCTATGAGCAGGAATGGAAAATAAAAACATACAAAAGGCAGGCAAGTATCATTACACATCACAAACAAGCAAGGGCTCAGAGGCAGGAGGAGTAAAGACCTTTTCCACTTCCCAGAGAGGCTCTTTCTATGGAAAAGGTACTTTGCTCTCCTTCCTTCACATCTCAATGGAGAACAGCTTAAGTCAAAAGCCATGGGTACAAAGTGAACCTCAAAGCCCAAACACATGTGGCAGCACAGATATGATGTCTTTGGACTCATTCTGGGACCCCTAATGTTGTGCCCAGGCTAGGCAGAAGGGTTTTACCCAGTTTGAGCACACTGATAAGAAGGGGAACTACAGTCCTGGTCCTGCCTTTACACCAAGTCAGTCAAAACCAAGTAACCAAGGTTGATTTCTGCTTTGGTTTTCCTGCTCATTACAAAAAGCTCAAAGAAATTTTTATTGAAAACAAGCAAAACCCAAAAATTCTGGTCTTCCAAGACATTACACAGACACAGCTGTTACTGAAGAATATTCACACCCACAGTAAGCCTTCATTTCCACACATAAAACAACAGATAATGCATTTCCTTCATTATTAATGCACACATGTGACTGACCCAATGCAGGGGCTTTTGTCCCTGAAGACACTGAAACAGCTCCCACTGACATCATAGCAGATTAGTAGCTTTGTAGCTTCTATCTGGATTTACCCTCTTGGTTCTGAGGTTTTTGGAGCTTTGTATGAACTTCAAACATTTCAGTCTGAACTAGACCCATGGTAAGCCTCTTCTCTAAGTAATTTTTAAGGACAATCCTCTTCCTCATCACTTAAGCAAGCTTTAGTCACCATCCTGAAGTTATGAAGAGAAATGTGACAGCCTTCAGAGAGTGTTGAGATTCAGCTTTGTGTGACATCTCCGAGCTGGATGTGATGACTGCAAAGGCAGTTCCCAACCCAGAATGAGCAGCAGGTGTGAATGTATAAATACCACAGGCAAGAACATCCAACAGCCCTCAGGAATGTGCGTAAGACCCTCGTTTAGCCATCCAGGCTAGAAATCTCAGTTTCAACCATGAGAACTCCAGTTTCAACCATGCTTGTGAATTTAACAATCTAAGAGCTATTTCTCCTCCAAAAAAAGCCCCAAATAATGTTTGTTAGCTGTGACTCAGATTGCAATATTTTGATGCTTTGTACCATTAAACTTTTGCTTCCAATTTTCCCTTCTACTATATCCCAAAGCCCCAAACAGGGTAACAGAGCTTGAGCTTCAAAACCACCCTATCTGAAAAGGAATGAAATATAAACAGCTACCCCAAGCTTCTCAGAGGACACACAATATACAGGTCCACACTAGACTGTCAAAGAGCCAAAGATGGGGACAAAACATGACACTAAAATGCAGTGCCTCAAATTCCGTTTTCCTAGTCAACCTTCAAGTTCCCTGAGGAACTCAAAAGTCTCCTTCCTGCCTTTTATTCTAGTAAAAAGAGTTATTTTACCTGTTGAAAACAGATGAGGCATTTTTAGACCTTCTGCTCTCCCTGAGAGATGGGAAGCCCAAATGACTGTAGGGCCCTTGCACCCCTCTGCAGCTTTCTCCCTGAGGCAAACATCAGGGAGATGCACAGCATCAGGCTCATTTTCTGTGAGCAGGTTTCTCAGTGCAGCTAGATGTTCAAGCTGAGTCATCTCACCTGGCAGCAGGAAATATTTCTAAACCTGACCTGAGACCAGAAGTCTTGGCAGGGAAAGGCAGCTCAGCAGCCCCACCTAGTCCTATGTACCAACTATGGCCGGTGCCCCTCTCCCAGTACACACTGTGCGAGCACAGCACAGACTGACTTTGCTCTTTCCTTATCACTTCTTCCAAGTGCACCTTAGCAAAGCTGAAAGGATCAGGACAGGAGAGGAGATGACCTGTGCAATACCAGCACAGCCTTTGCAACACACTACACCAGTACTGGCTGCTCAGGAAAGCAGCCCCACGTTCTCGTCGGGGAATTGGCAATACTAATTTGGGTTGTTCAGCCAAGCCAATTTCCAATACCTCTCCCACTGCCCCAAATTGCAGGGCACTTTTACAAGTTTGCCTCGGCCTTTATCACACTCTTACTGTCACTCTTTGCATATGTTGTGGATTAACCATTGAAAGCTGCAGTTGATAAGACTGGGAGCAAGGGGGAAAGCAAGGGAAAACATTAAGTATTCTGCCCACAAGAGATTTTCCTAGAGCAGACAGCAAGGACTTCCTTTAAACCCCAAATCCTTCAATTTAAAGCAAGTGAATTGGGTTCCCTCAAAGACATTGGAGGTACTTCACCCCAGAGCACTGTGTGGCAACCTGCACTTCCCACCACACGGTGCCAAAGTAAGTGCACTTTTTGAAAAGTTCACAGGTCATGGGTAGAGATTCAGAAAACAGTACTTAACCCACAAACATAAAAGAAAAAAACCCCATCATTAATGTATTTCACATTTTAAAGAGTGCAGCTTATGTCCCCTTTCAAGGTCCAGGCTTTATAAGAAGCATTATTTTACAACCTAAGAAGTGACCCTGAGAATGAGTTACCATTTAATAATGTATGCATACACTGTTTCAAATAAACTAGTAAGGATTAACAGCAATGAATACAAACGCTAAACATCTATTATAGGAGGCTTTTTCATACCTTAAGTAATAATTTTGAAACTATAATAACCACCTTCTAAGAATAAATATCTTGCATTGCATTTTGAAACTGCAGATATAACAGGATTATAGCTGTAAATAAATACTATTATTATTGTTCAAATCTCACTTTTAGGACAAATAAAATATTAGTATTAATCTCAATCAACCCAAGAACTACATATATTTGCAAGATCAAATGATAACAGCAGTAGCTGGAAGCTGTTGCATTAACATGCATCCCTATGCAAAGAGATGCTTTGTATCCCCAGCCACATCAATTCACTACAAGTCCTTCCCAGCACAGCTGACTTTGGTTCCACTTAACTGCAACAACTACAGAGCAAAACAAAATCCCAGAAAATGAATCTCACCTCTTCCAAAGTACCTGGCAGCCTTTCTGGATTAGGTCAGCATTGTTTTAGGGGGACTTGCCAAGCTCATGCACAAAAGATTTGTCCCCCCTTTGCCTCTCACTAAACACGGTCTCCTCAGGGACCAACTGGCAATACCTCCCCTAAGGCACTCAATACAAGATTACAAGCTTAAAACACTTTTCAACATCCTTTAGCCAATTGTAAAAATCCCTTTGTAGACTGCAGAGTGAGTGTGTGAAGCAGACAAACACAATGCACAGACTGTGAGTGTATCAGACAAGCAAACAGCTCCTTTCCAAGACCAGTGAGAGGATAACCAGTTGCAGCCATACCTTAATGCGCTACAGATGAGGCTTGGGATGCTTAAATATCAGAAACTCCAGCTAGAGGCATGGGGGTTTTTTTGCCTCTTCCACCTTAGCCAATTCCATTCATCCAGAACAGGAGGTACAACTACTTGCAGATCACTTTTCCCAATTTAACAACTGCCCTCTGTTATCACAAGCAATAAGCTGTATTTCTGACTTGCTGTCCCACATGGCTCCATCTGTACTCAGAGACCCCTCTGAGCACCCAGCCCCTGCACCCACATCCCAAAACAACACTCACTAAACCTTCTTGTCCAAACCTGTCAAGCAGTCTGGACAGCACAGTGCAAGCAATGAATGCTACCAATCCCTTCAGAAGTAATTTTGAGAAACTGGGGCAAAATTCACTTCTCAAGCACTACCTTCTCTGCCTAGAGAACATCCCCAAGGAAGTTCAAAGCCAAACCAAAGCAAAACCAAACCACAAAAGACAGCAACAAATAAAATCTGGGAAAAGACTACACTCTGAAAAACACAAAGTTCACTTTTGTTATCTGTGGCTGTAACTCAGCAGGGAATAAGCATGCTGGCAAACCAGAATAACTTTGAGTCAACAACTGAATGACTGATGACTTTGCAATGCACACACATACCCAGAGGGCACTGCCTGCTGGGTTTCAGAAGAGTTCCTTGCTTCTTGCTGATCTCACAGTGCTTAAGCCAAGGAATTTATACAAATAAAAAAAATCATTATTGCAAAGAACAATGATTGGGATGATGTTGCAAGAGCAGACAGAAGTCCTTGGAATATAAATCCCTTGCCTCCATGCCCCCCCCCAAGCAGCCTCAGCTGTTCCTGGTTAAGCAGCTGCAAGGTGCATGCACAATGACTGTACCAGGGTGAAGAGGGATACAGAACTAGACCAAAAAAAAACACAAAAAGAGGGAATGTGGGTGTTAGAGATCACAGGTACAAAGTGTGCAAAGCAAATCATTTAGGGCAACACATGCTCCTTTGAGCTGTCCCTGAACAGCCAGTAGACACTGCCTCAAAATTCATACTCACTAGGTATGAAATAAGGTTGGAGTAGCAAAGAAATAATCTATCTTCAGTATAACAACAAAGCAGGGAAAACGGGGGTGGAATTCCTTTTGCAGACAACAATGCTACTCTCCCATCAAACTGAGAAGGCATAAGGCCTGTTTCCCACTTGCATTTGCTGCTAAACACTTGAATGTCAGCTGTCTGAACAAGTGCAACATTTCTCTCTTTAGAAAAACAGAATTAAACCAGATTTTGCTAAGGCAAGACAAGCACATCTCATTTTGTAAATCAAGGCAAGAGTACAGGAGACAGGGAATCTGCACTGCAATCCTCACATGCATTTTACTTCCCAAGCTTCACTCCAAGACTGAAGATGCTCATGTAGATAGGCTTGGAGACAGAAGGGACAACACCAAGGCACATGAGGCTGACCCAATGTCAGCTGAGTATGACCAGGTGGAATTATATGATTCTCTGAACAGCAGCTTTAGAGCCATCACGTTCCTTTGGCTGCCCAACAAAGTTATTGACAAGTTGCAAAGCTGCTCCTGCCAGCTTTACCCATCTCCATCTCTCTGTTCCTTGGCTGCCCACTTGGTTCCTCTCTCAGGGCACCAGGCAGACAGCTTATACAGCTGAGGACAATCCACATTGCCACTGTTCATGGCCATCGCGCCTTGCCTCTGAAGAAATAAATGTTAAAGTCTAAAAGTCCCAAACCAGAACCACTCATTCATCATCCTTTCTCACTCATATTAGTGCCATGTGCTGCAGTTCTGATGCTGAGAAGTACTACTCAGCAAAACATTTTCCTGTGAAAAATGATCAGACAGCTATTTGATTTATGAAAATGTGCCTTGTTTTGAAATATCTGAAACAATCTAGTTTTAATATACAGAAAAGTAAGCTGCCAAAAGCTAACTGCATAAAGCTGTGGCTGAACAATAAATCTGTCAACAAAAATACCTTTAAGCAATAAAAATGTGTACTATGGCTCAACTGCAACCTTCCCTAGTCTGGTCTGCACCCGAAGCAGATAGAAGTTCTCAGATGTGTTGCTGTCTCATGGGAACTGGAGATCATATGCAGGGCATTTCACACCATGTGTTTCAAATTAACCAGCTTTCAACAAGACCCTCAAAGGAACCATCCCAGTGGGCTCCCACATGAACTCTGCAGCCCTTGAACTAACACAGAGCAAAGTTCATCAAGAAGGGTAAAGGGCCAGCTCCCGACGTTGGTTCCCCTAAGTGCCTGCAGAAGCAGGTGCTCTGCAGTGCAGGTGCTTCATGCTTGCTGAGGGGTGGAACCAGCACATTCCACATGCACAGAAATAAACTGTGCCTGAGGTGCTGCTGAATCCAAAACTGACAAGTGTGGAGCTAACAGAGACTTAGCAAGCAGCGACTTCAGCCCGAAGGTACAAATAACCAAGTGTTACTTCTGGAGCAAGTGCCAGTGTGTTGAAGTCTGGTCACCCACTCACCTCCTGCCCTGCAGAATTTTACCACAGTCAGCAAATACCTGGCAATCCAGATCAATTCAAGTTTCACTGAAATGTTATCTTCCACTCCTGATATTTCTGAGAAATCATTATGCTTCTCTATAGGTTCATGTAGCTGAAATACTAATTTTAGGCCCATGGAAACACAGGACATACCTCCATCCAGATCACAAGGTTCTGCATCTTTGCTCAGGAATTTTAAGTCTGTGCATGATTTTCAGTAGGGTTACATACAGCAAAAATGTCACCTTAAGTTACAATAGCATCAGGCAAAACTGTGGGAGCTCAGAAACTCAGGAATCCTAAATTCAGAGAGCTTGGAAATAGCCAAAACATGACCCCAGTCCTGTGACTGAAAGGGAATGTCTGCTCATCCCTAAAACAACTGGAAGAAAGGGAAACATTTTTGGCTATTTCTCCTTTCTTCAAGGAAGTAAGGTCTTCGTGCATATCCTGAAATATGGAAAATAAACACAAATTTAAAAAAAAAAATCCAAACATATGCGGCTCCAGCTCCCATTACCCTCACAAGCAAAAGAACCTGAAGGCTCCAAGATTATAGGAGGTTTCCCTTATTTAAGCAAACAACTCAGGTTAAAAAACAAAGGTATTTTCATATGGAAGTTCTCCCAGGTGAGATGCAGCAATAAGACACTCCAGCTTATCTCAATGCAATATGACACTGGGGAGGTTTGCACCATACATACGTTAGAACAAAGATTCTTCCTAAAGTCTCCAAGCCAGGAATACACTTACAATACACAGCAATACCAAATAAAGTTTGTTGGCACATGCATCCCTGCTTTGTGATTTTGACAGCTTGACAGGTGTGGAAATCACAGGGCAGGGTGGGAGGGAAAGCTTAGCCAAATCTATTTTTTTCCAAACAAAGAAAGAATCAAATGCAGTAGCAGCTCTCCTCATCCTTGCTGGTCTTCTCTGTGGCAGGCTCCTCTTAGCCAGCAAGCCTTCAGGTCCTGCACCAATCTGAATTTAAACCTATCTGTTATCAGAACCTAGAGGAAAAACATCCTTCCCTTTCCTGACCCTCATGAGCTGCCAAGGCAGCATCTGCAGCAGTGCCTCAGCCCAGCTCTGGGGTCTCATCTCCTACAAACCAGCAGGGCAGCAGCTCTGCTCTCCTACCTGTTCTAGGTTCCCTCTTTTCCATTTCAGAGTTACTCTTTATTATAGTTTTGAGTCCTGATACTCAAAATCTGATTAATCAATCAAAGTAAAAGAAGCTTGGTTTGAGCTTCTCAAAGCTCTTCCAGTACCCCCAGAGCCCCTCACTCATGGAAGAGGAACTGCACAGGGAGCAGCAGGTTCTTCCAAACCTTTCTGAGCTCCATATGAAAGGTCTGTCTGTCTGTCTGCTGCTGATATGGCTAACAAGAACTACAAAGCTATTCCAGGGAGTACACCTGAATGTCATGGGCCTCTACAGAAAGTCAGCAGAGCAGCTCACCAAGAGAGATGACAACTACCACAAACATCAATTTAACTTGTACCAGACACAAATGTGATACGTGTTCTGTATTTGACTGGACAGATGGTGTCACAAATACAGATATTTTCAGAAGCCATCTCAGATGCCTCTGTGCTAATATCAGTCTTCAATTTTTACTCAGCAATACAGCACCAAACACAGAAAAAACCCCAAAGTTGAAACCTCTCTCTCAAATTTTAACACCCGAACTTGTAACAAAATTAAGAGATTATTCTTACTCCTCCAGATTCTGTGACCTAGAAGCAGCAGGAAGACTGAACCTATTAGAAACTTCTGGCTACTGATTTTATGCCAAAGATGCCCCAATCCTGCAATGAGGGGAACAGCAAACTAGAAAAGCCAAACTAGCAACAAGATAGACCCTGGTTCAAAGATGAGCTCACCATACATTAATTATCTAGGCAAGAGTTTCCCCAGGAGAGGTTGTCCAAGCTCTGATAACAAAAATAAGGGAAAGGACAAGGATGTGAAAACCACACTACAAGCAGTAACTCTCACTGCTTGCTTCTGACTGGTGTTCTGAAGATTTCAGCTCCAGTGTACTCCAGTACAAACCTGTCCAATATCATCAGATCAGCAGAACACCATTGTAGGTCAGGAATCAACAGGTGGAACAGACTGTGACTGAATGAAATCGGATACAAAACAAAAGATGTGCCAAGAATTAAAGAATTCACACTTGAATTAACATGCACTTCTACCTATCAAACAACACCTTTTGTTTCAAATTGTTTGCTGCTAGAGACTCTGCAAGACTGGAATGAGAAATGGGTATAAATGCAGAAAAGTGAGAACCCAGGCAGCCAGCGTTGAGGTGCAACACTTCTTCAGCCTCATCCTTTGTTAAACAAAGTTTAAGACCCTCAGAACTAGAGACCAGACTAAAAATCCAACTTGAAGGCTGAAGAGTCCCATCAGCTGGTTGTAGGGACCTCAAACCCACAAACCTGCCCCTGCCTCTCAGCTGCTCTTGCTCCTGTTCAATTGTAATGAAGCAGAGGGGTTAAATCCCACCACTAAACTGCCTCAGAACACAAGGTGAAGTGGCACCAATGCTGCTTTCCTCAAAAGCTGCAGTTTTCAGTAAACCAAGAACGGCCCTATAGCAGCAGAGTCAACCGTACAGAATGTCAGAAATCACAGAGTGACACGATGCATGTTTGGCACTGCAACTGTCAACTGCTGAGAATGTGTCTGCTTCTTAAAATCATCCAGAAATCTCCAAGTTTCCAGAAGAGAACAGAGAAAACTCCAGACAGCAATGGGTCAGAGGACCAGAAGTCTCTCTTCAGGTTCCTTCTCTATTTTGGGCAGTTTAGAACCAGCATCTCCTCGGGGTGTAATGGAGAAGGGCACTTTCACTTCAATTGCCTGGAATTATATCATAAGGTAAATCTGCCCAAGCTGACAGCAGAGCAGAAAAACTGCACTGCAGTGAGGATCATGTGTTGAGGATTTTGGGGTTAGTTTTGGGTTTATATGCCTTTTTTCTCACAACCATCTGAAGAGGATCTTGCTTAACAAACCCTCTAGCACCTATAGGCCAACATAAAAAACTCTCTACCTATGCAGATGCCTATTAATAGCTACAAAATCAAACAATCTCTAACCATTTAAACTGTATGCCCACCATTTCAGTCTTTGCTTTTTAGAGCACTTCCCTCCAGCAGTAACATTCCTGGAGATTAGATAAAAATACTGAAATAAATTTGTCCATGTATTTTATTTACAAATTCTCTCCTTCACCCAGACATTTTTTATGCAGATGAATCTCTGTATGAAATCCTGTGTTACAGCCCTGTGTTCATTGGATGGCATTCACTGCATCTTGCTAAGAAGCAACTGTAAATGTGAATGCCTGAGTCAGCTGTTCATCACAATTCTGGAGCATGTATTTTAACTCCAGAAGGGACCTCTGCAGGTGTTATCTTACTGATTTACTGCAAACAAATTTGTCCCAAGACATGCAATAACTTAAGAGCTCATTCAGTAGAGGGTTTGTTTTCAGTCAGCTCCCAAGGGACAGGTTGCCTACTCCACAGTTTGCATTACATCTGTTTCCACTTTCAGAGGAGTCAAAGACCAAGTGCAGAACATACCACCCAGAAAGAACAGCTTACTAATATTGCCAAAACCTACAGGAAAAAAAAAAAGGGAACCAAAATCCTCCAACTCACCAGCATTTTCTGTTTATATTTGATTTTTAAACTCTTTGATTCTGATATTCCTTAAGAGGATTGATTATCAGCACTGGAAACCCACTTCTGTTACGGTTGTTAAATCACATATTTCGTATTTCATTGCATCAATATATATCCAGCTTCATAAATTACAAGATTTTCAAAGCCTAGAAATCCTTGCTCCCTTCACAATGGACAGAAAAGCAACAAACAGTAATCTATGAATACATGGGATTCAGTCAAAAGCTATTTGCTGAACAGCAAACAAACACAAGTTCCTGCTTTTGCTTACCAAGTCAGCTGGTAACAAAAGCCATCTGCATTAGAGCCCAGACCAGGCCACATGCTTCTCAAACTCATGCAAGTGTCCTTGCAGAACGTTATCAGCTGTTTCCACATTAGCATATCTGTCTTAGGCAATAATTCTTCAAACACACAAAGCCCATGTTTAACTTTATATAGAGAGAATATATGAGACTTATGAGAATAAGTCTAGCAGAACCTGTGGAACCTGGGACCTGCACAGAACTGAGTTGTGTAGCCACCAGCAGGCCCATGACACTGCATTCCTTTGCTGGCTTCACCACCCAAAATGTGCTCACTGGAGTCAGGGATATCCCAGACACTGTCAGTGATGCATTTCAGCCACAGCACATGCCTCCTCCAGCCACCTCAGAGATGGCCATTACAGCCACAACACATGGTTCCTGCCACTACCACACTGCAAATATAAACTGCTGGCAATCCCTTAAAAAATCATCATCATAGATGAAGATATCATTTATGTCTCAGCAATGCATGCTTACAGCCTAAAAAGCCTGGGCTGCATCAAGAGGAACGTGGCCAGTAGGTCAAGGGAAGGAATTCTGCCTCTCTACTGTGCTCTGGTGAGACCTCACCTGGAGTGCTGGGTCCAGCACCTCTCCTACAAAGACAGGCTGAGAGAGTTGGGATTGTTCAGGCTGGAGAAGAAAAGATTCTGGGGAGACCTCATTGTGGTCTTTAGTACTTAAAGGGGGCATATAACAAAGAGGGAGATGGACATTTTACAGGAGAAGACTGTGACAGGACAAGGAGAGATTTAGATTAGATGCTAGGCATAAGTTCTTCACTGTGAGGGTGGTAAGGCACTGGCACAGGTAGCCCAGAGAAGCTGTAGATACCTTTCCCTGAAAGTGTTCAAGGCCAGGTTGGAAGGAGCCCTGAGCAACCTGATCATCTCTGCCCATGGCAGGGGGGGGTGGAACTAGATGACATTTAAGGTCCCTTCCAAGCCTAACCCTTTTATGATGGGAATAAATGCTCTTTGCTTGCCCATAGAGAATTTCAAGGTATCACTGGGCATTTCTCACCTGTCAGAATTCCCCATCTTTAACCCCCTTAATAAGCCAATCTCTGTTTATCTTATGGAAAAAAAAACCAGAATGTTTTTTTTTCCTCCACCACGTTCTCTTTTTTTAATCAGATACAGGAACTTCAATCTAGATGCTACTGCCAGCAAGACAACACACTGATGATGTGAAGTTTCATCAAAAGGACTAATGTCATAGAGGAGTTTTGCTGACACAAAAACACCAGTCCAACCTTTGCAATATGGATTAGTCCATAGCACAACAGGGCATCAGTTCAAAAGAGCAGAACAGAGGAAAGGTAGATCAACCCTTCCTTATCTCACAGGGTGGGAAAAGGGGTGTGAAAAGACTGAGTCATTTGTGTATAGCTATAGGAGGAACTGCTCAGAGCTGGAAGTGAAAATGTAAATCAAGTCTCTTGAAATCCAGCTTAGTGCACAGCTACAAGACAGTCAGCTTTTCCTATGAAAGCACATATCTAGTAAGTGTTTCATTAGGAGCATCTCAGGGACATCCAGAAATACCTGCTGTGGGATTTGTCTTTTCAGATAGAGAGAGGGAAGAGGAGTGTTCCTGTAATATAAATTACAAACAAATCAAATTCCTATATCAATACTGATATGCAGGGCATGACGTATACTGAGAAATGTGGAAGTAAAGAGGTAACACAAATGCATGAAGCAGCTTCCTCTCCAGTTAATAGCTGTTCAATCTTAGACAGACCCCAAATATTACCCTTCAACCAGTTTGCATGCAAACCACTTCTACCTTTATTTGCTGTACTTCAGTTTATTCCTGGTTGGTGAACAGAAATTAATTATGCCCTCACCCATCTGCACATGCTCAGTTCCTGCTGACTCCTACAGAGTTTCTCTCTACAAATTGGCTTGTTTTACAGCAGTTTCAAATCTATCCAGAGAGACCAAAAGCAAAAATAATGATTTTGAGTGTAGAAACTTACCATGCAAACACTTGTAACTGTTTTCTTGCTGTCAGGAATTATTGCGCCTTTAGGGAAAGCAAAAGCCAATAAAAGCCTGGATACAGTAGGACTACAGCTGAAAGCAGAGGGAAAAAATGTGTAAAATGTTATTGTATGCAACCAGAGAGTCATTTCTGTGAGCCTGTCAAAGCATTTCCACAAAGAGGTGGAAGAGTGGAAAAGTTTATCCTGCTTTCTATATAGAAAAGCCAAACAAAGAAAAAAAGATAGAGCAGAAGACTCAGCAAAAGAACATGCCTAATCCTATTAAAATTAATGAGATTTCATCCTGCTCTCCACACACTAGTTGTAGTAGGAGTTTAACTTAAGTGGATTTAAAAACAGATTTAGTTAAAGTGCTGCAAAGTCTCCTCAAGCCAAACAAATAAAAATCCAACACAAACATACATGTAAAATTCAACACAAATTTTATCAGCCACTCTTCTTCACCTCTTTTTTTTTTTTAAGTCTGAAACTAGGACACATGAGGAATACATAGTGACATGTTTTGCTGGACTATTGCATAAGTAGCTCTCTGGGCTTGGCAGCAAGTCAGAGTCAGGTGGAGCCAGGGAAGGCAGTCCCAATGCCCTCCTGGACAGCCATTGTTAGCAGAAGCAGTGAAGGGGACTTGCTGAATGTCTTAGCAAGGTAATAAAAAGGCTCTTGTACACAGACCACCTCTCCTTCCCTCTCTGTGTACTTAGGGAATAACAGAGATAGCTGTGGGGGCTTGGACACCCCATGGCCACATCTGCAGAACACAGTTTAGTTGTCCTTTAGGGGACACAGCCCAGCTAAGTCACCCCAAGCAAAGGTGCCAGGAGCTGTGGTGATGCACAGAGATAATCCAGGCACACCCCTGCAACCCACAGGCCAGCACAGGCCAAACTGCCTGCTCAAATGGGGCACCAGCTGGTTCCTCAAGCAGGTGCAAGACATACAAATGGACTGTGGGCCCTGCCATCCTGGGGGACAGTCCAGCTGGCTGCAAATAAACAAGAACCCATATCCCTGGCTCTCTACCTTCTGTTCCTTTCTTCACAGCACATTGTCCTGCAAGAAAGCAACCAACCAAACAAGCACCCAGTATGCTTTCTAAATGGCTGATAAGTTATGTGCAACAGGAGGAGAGGATGTGATGAAGAGTCCAGACCCATACACTGTCATTCCAGACCTCACATTCTACAAAGGGTGTTTAAAGAGCAGCCTTCCCACCATGGCAATGCCACCACTGGAGACAGGCTTTCAGTCCCAGCCAGTCTGACAGCACTACACAGCACCACCTTGGTGCCAGTGCAGCAGCACACCTACCTCTCAGCACTAAAACACAAGATCTATGCCTTGAGGAGGCTGTGCCCAGAACAGCAAAGAAAAATAAAGCCAGCAAAGGAAATGGAAGACTCTCAGATGTTTTGGCACCTACGGTGATGGACATGCAAAACTGCCCTGAGGAAACCTCATTCCAGTGAAATCACAAGAACAGCAAAGCAGAGCCCTCAGCTAAATGCAAGGTTTTCACCCACAGAAACAAAGCAATGCACAAGCCAGACAGCAAAACAGCAAGCAGTTTTACACACCAGCAAGACAATCACGTGGTTCCAGTGAGCATTAGAGCCCACTTCTGCAGTTCTTGATGCTTACTTTCATTGGATAAGTTGTTCACAGGACCATGCAGAAATGTCTGTGCAGACACTCCTCCAAGAAGGGAGTCTCCATACCATGGCAGAGATAAGCTCTCCTTTCCTGAATGAACTGCTGCCCCACAAGCATCCTGAGCACCTCACCTGCATGGGGACTCTCTTGGATTGCCAGCAGTCAAAGGCTGGAAGAGCTGTGAACCCAAAATGCACAACCAGGTGCTGCCTGCACTAATTTTCAGCATTGTCACTGTCCCTGCAGTGCCAGAAGCATCCTTAGACTCCAGCTGCCAATTCACAACTCCTTCACTAACTCCCCCCCAGTCTAAGCTGTAGGAAGGAAACAAGAAATGACTGTAGGAATGAACACATCAAATGCTTGTTACCATCAAGCAAGAGAGGGCTCAATGGCAGTTTATTTCACAGGACTGTTTGGCTCCCCTACCAACCAAGTCAACAGCCCTCTGGGAGCCCTTCCCACAGCCAGAGTGGCTGATGTCATTGACATGTGGGGTATGACAAAGGACTACACCTGCAGAACAGGCTGGAAGCTGGGAAGGGAACCAACCTCGCTGAGCCAGAGCACACAGTGTCAGATGGCATCCAGCAACAGCACACACAGCAGGGATACTGCCCTCCAGTCCTTTTAAGGGCAGGAGGAAAAAAAAGTCATAAAGATCAACTGGTCTGGCTGCTGGTTCAGCACAACCTGTGGAGTTTCACCCTACAATTACTGTCTTGGACAGGGGTGGGAAGGGTATCTTGCGTACCTCACAAATGAACTTTGCACCAGCTGTGTACCTGAAGAAGGTACAGACACCTCCTTCAGAAAAGTATCCCATCCCAACTGAAACAAGGACAAATGGCCAGCTGGTGTGGGTTTTTATTGCTCTGCAATGCACAGCAGCTGAGGAACTACCTGCAAGTCCTGGTGAATTGACTGCTTTTTCCTCCAGCCTTCCCTTGCACAAACACCTCCATTCCTTAATGTCCCTGCAACATTCTCACTTGAAAATTTAGCCAGTAACACACAAGTGAAAAGTCTGCTAGTACGTTTCCTGTAATCCAGGGTATGCATCCAGACATTTTAAATACATCACCAGGTCTTCAGCATTGAATGTTTTCATCACCAAAGCTTGAAATTTTGCTTGCAAATTACTCCCTTCAAAAAGCCTGTGCCAGGAGACTTCCGTTAGAAGGCAGAGGCTTCAGGTTGTGTGGATGTGCCAATAAGAATTTCAATAATAGCTGACCAGATGCAAAGTCTGTCTCCTGGCAGATGGGTTTATAAATGTGGTAGGGAATTTGCAATTAAAAACAAAAAATAAAGATGTCCTCACCAACATTTTAAGAGACATGTAGCCTGGAATTTCTTCAAAAAAAGTACTAAAACAATACATGTGTGTATGCATGCATTATATACACATAAAAGCCAGAATCAAGCAGCAAACATGCCCGACGCATGCACAAATCTACTACAGACATGAAAGCTAATAAAAATTGATGGTTTTCTCCTAAACTATCCAGTGTCACATAATAGACTGCATTAATGTACAGAGTAGTGGTTGATTATGGCAGATAGATTAGATTGATACAAAAATACATGCACTTTTGAGACAGAAACATTGCATCAACCTGCACCCTGTAGCCTAGTTTTCAAAGCTACTGTTCAGTCATAAACCCTCTGAGGACTAAAGGGCACCAAATGTTCACTATCAGCAAGCTTACATTGCTCATCAAAACTAAATGGCAATCTCTCTTAAGGTGGGGAGGATTTTTTGGGGTTGTCCCTCCAGTAAGCAGTCAGATAACTCACTTTATCAGGAAAGAGCAATGGTGTTGCATGACCAAGTCTGGCAGGGATTCAGTCAGCTAACATGTAGGACACCAAGGCACATTACTTGACACGATCCTCTGACAGGAGTTTTCTTTGCCAATCCTAGAAAACAAAGTTTGGGAGACAGAGGGGAAAGTTAAAGGATTTATTGTATCCACCAGCAGAAGATTCACTGCAAGAGGATATCCCCATGGAATGCCATATTTGAGAGCTTGGTCAAAGAACGGTGTTTATTCTTCCTGCTGTCTCCTGGACTCTAGCTGACACCTTGCTAATATTGCACAGGGTACAGTGAAATCTTCTGAAAACCTTCACTTCAGGGATAAACTGAAAAAGATTTCAGTGCAATACCACAGGATGCCACTTACCAGCCTAACCTCACTTGCACACGCTCAACATTATTTATTCGGACACGCGATATATTTACATATCAGTGATGCCGTGCCTGAGGGCGGCGACTCCTACAGACACCGGATCTTTGAGGTGGCCCATAGGGCCTAAAAATGTCATACTCGGGGGTGACTTACTTGCTGAGTCAATCACCTCTTCCCCGCAATGAGACCCAGTTCTCCCCGCTCCCTCCTCCCCACGAGCAAAACCATCTACGAGCGCTCACAGACCGCAGCGTTCGCTGCTGCGGGGCCAGGGCGGCAACTCACGGCAAAATTCATTCGCAACTCGTGCCGCAAATGCACTCGCAACTTGCGTGGCAGTTCACGGAACGGCTGCCGAGCCGCCGCTCCCCTCTCGCGGGCCGCGGCTCCTCGCCCGCCGCACCCGCCCGGGCTCCGCGCCCCCCGCGGACCCCCGGCACGGCCGCTCGCCGCCACCGCGTCCCTCCCGCCCGCGCTCCCTCAGGCCCGGGAGCAGTCACCGCCCGCCCGTAACTCACGACGCAGCAGGGGCCGTTGGAGGAGGCGGCCGCGGGGCGAGAGAGGCGCTGGGCCGGCGCTGGCGCAGCCCCGCAGGCAGGGAAGAGCCCCGGGAAGGGAACGGAAGAAGCGCCGGAGCCCCGCGGCCCCGCCACATGCCACGGCCGGGCCCCGCCCCGCCCGCGCCCCATTGGCCCGGCTCCCCGGGCCCCGCCCCTCCCGCGCGGGCTCCGCCCCCCGGCGGTGGCCCCGGAAAGGCCCCGGGAAGGGCCCGGGGCAGGGGGCGGGCGCTGTCCGCGGAAATGACGGGACCGGCGGTGCTGCGTGTGAACCACCCGCGGCTTAACGCTGAAGGGGGGGTCTGTGCCGTTCTGTCAACGCACAGCGGCGAGGAGCTGTGCTCACACCAAGCTGTTTTCCGCACCCTGCGCTCCGGCGTCGACGGCCGCCGGTGGTGGCGCAGCAGCGGGAGCGGCCCTGGCAAAGCTCCCGTTGATCCGACCCGTTTTGCGCGTTCCCGATGCCGGGCTGGACCCGGCTCTGAGCAGCCTGGTCTAGTGGGAGGTGTCCCTGCCCGTGGCAGCGGGGCTGGAGCGGGATGAGCTTTAAAGCCCCTTCCACCCCAAACCATTCTATGGTTCATTTTCACCACCCAGCAGGAAAAATAAAAATAAGTGTACTGCCTAAAAGCGTCTTGCTATCCCGGAGTATGAGAAACACACATTCCACCGCAATCCAGACATACCTATTCTCATGTAACCCCTACACTGTGCAAGGCTTTGCTTTACTGGACATGCCAGTCCCCTAGCCTCAGCATTGCTTAAACAGAGATTGCTGCTGAAATAAATAGTATATCAAAGACCAGAAGTCAGCTCTTCAACGATCGTTTTGTTGGTTTTAGTGTTGGTTTTAGTTTTGTTGTTGTTAGTTTTTATGGCAAAAGTTTGCACATCAGCAGCCCCCAGCTGCTTGGGGCAAACCCTACCAGCAACAGAGCTTTGAATCTTTTATAGACAGTGTACTGCTCATGTATATACAGACACATTCATGATATAAATATCCGAGCTGCACTCTGAAGTGTGGAGCTGGCTCCACGAGATGGCATCAGGTGCAGGACTTCAGGAAACCATAGGTGCCCATTTCTGAGCAAGCTGAATTCAGCTCCTTTGGGTTATTTCCAGATTGCCCAGAGAGGCGTTAGACACTGGAAGAAATTCTTTGCTGTGGGGGTGGTGAGGCACTGGATCAGTTCTCCCAGAGAAGCTGTGGATGCCCCATCCCTGTCAGTGTTCAAGGCTGGGCTGGATGGAGCCCTGAGCAACTTGGTCTAGTGGAAAGTGTTCCTGTCCATGGCATGGGAGTGGGAACTGGGTGATCTCTTTAAGATCTCTTCCAACTGAAAAAGGAGCCATCAAAAAAACCATACAGAAACCAGCCTTGTGCACACACAGACACAGTCCAGACTCTGAGATGCTTCACACAGTAACTGTACCATTAGACAGGTGAGGAAGGAATCCTTGTTCCTTCAAGTCATGTGTGGATTTGTCTGCTACTGCTAATCTGGCTGTAGATGAAAGTGATGCCAGAATCATTCACACATCCCAGTGTAATTTTAGAACACAAAAATTTGCTTTTTAAAATGAGCAGCGAGGAGGAGGAGGCGGAGGAGCTGAAACCCTGGTCCATCAGTTAATTTAAAATAGACAAAATGCAAAGCTGGCATTAAGTAGTCCATTTAAAGCATGTCTCTCTGTATACATTGTATAGATATATCATTCCATCATTCATGTAGGATACCAGCATTTACTGAAATATTCCCTCCTCTCCTTTCCAGAGGAGGAGGAAGGGAGAAGGAAGCTCTGCAATGGAAGAGAATTAGAAGAGACAGTTGAAGGGGGGAGGGGGACCGTCTGCTGTAGAACAGATTATCTGGCAGGACCATGCACAGTGGTGGGGGAAATATTGTGAAGCTGTTGTGCAAAGCACAAGGATATGTGGCCCTTAGGGTTGGTGTAGTGGAAAACAAGCACATTTCTGGGAAAAGCAGTCCCAGGAGAAAAAAAAAATGCCCATAGAGAAGTCCAGATGTGCAATGGGAAAGTATAGGCACTGAAAAAAAGCTGTGATCATGCAGCCAAAGGGAATGGGATGTCATGAACCTGCCCTCACTCGCCTGTCTCCCTGCAATGCATGGAGAAAGTCAGCTGGGCTGTTTCCTTTGAGACAGCCAGAGAACGATCTTGAAGTGTTTAGAGATCTTTGCAACTTTACATGCTCGTGTGAAAAGCCAGGGTGCTAAGACATGCTTGCAAGAGCAGGTTTTCATAGAATATAAATGAGCTTTCAGTTGGTTTGCATTTATTCCAGATTGTCAGGAGAGTAGAGATTATGGGATATAACAAAATGCTATCAAAGGGTTTTGGGCAGGAGATTTTAGAATATTAGTTTAAACACAAATGGCTTCAGTATAGTCCAGCTATGTCCCAGACATTAACCCATTCAGGGACTTTGCACTGGCTGAGCTGGAGACCTAAAGGCAGATCTGTGTTTGAGGAATAACACTTTTCTGTTTTAAGAACAGATGGTGATTTGAATAGGGAATATTTGCTCTTCTGGACTATTCAAATAAACATAGACTATTCAAATAAACTGGCTATGAGGAATAGTCATACATCTCCTGTTATGTCTAATAAAATGTGGAACTACATTAAAACATATAAGAGATTGAAACTCCCTGCCCTGTGTTGTAATGGCCCATTTTGCCCAGTGCCAAGAGAGGTTCCCAGCCTGCTTGGGAAAGCTGTCCCCCCAGGGAAGCATCATCTTTCCAGCTCTGTGTGTGGTACATACAAGCTGCTATAACAGTTTTAACTTGGTGTGGGCCAGATTCACCTCTGGTATAAACTCCAGCCTTAATTAAGCCAAGAACCTATTTAGCCTGCTATTATTTTTTCTGATAACCATCTTCTGATGGAGGACATGCCTGTGCCAACTCCCAGGCTGCGATTAGGGAAGAATCTGGCTAGAACCTGTAGACAATATGTTTGCATAGTACTAAATACCATTTAATATGATCTATAAATATTTACACTTGGAGGAAGAGATTTGCTCTTTGCATAGTTTGCATGTTGGCATCTGCCAGACTGAATAAATTACTAATGAAAATCATATTGTGAAAAAAAATTTCCATGATGATTCTTTGGAGCTTTTATTTTTAAAGACAGTGGTGTGATAAGGAAATACATTCCTTGGGAATTACATTCTCTGCAAAATACCAGTGCTGGAATAGGCACTATTGCTCTGTGCAACTGAGGCAGCACAGGCTGCAGGAGCACTGGTTTCCCTAGGCTGACAGAAGAGACATTTTAGCTGAGAAAGAGAGTCCTTGTTCTCCAGCAGCCAAATGTACAATAGCTTGCTTTGGTATAACAATCTTGAAGAGACCTGGATTTCTTTCTGATGCTACATCTTTCCCAGACCTGAATTCAGTCCCACAAAATCATGAGTCTGGCCAACTCTTCTAATTTTTAAGCCTTTTCTAGAGCATTCTAGCTTCCTCAAGCAAGATACTGCATACAAATCTTGACTATCATTCTAAATTGGTTTTGGTGTATGTGAGAAAACATATGGAAATGTGAAATAAGTGCCCTTAGAAGTGATAATGTGGATAAACTTATCTAAATTTCACTGAGATTAACTCCTCATATTTGAGCTGAGGGGTTCCCATCCACTGAAAGCAGTCACTTAAAAATTTCATCATTAAATCCCAAAACTTCTTTTTAAACTTACTTTAAAGCCAAGACTCTCATGTAATTTGATTTTAACAATATACACCAAATTAAAGAATTGGTCACAAGCAGAGACCGTCTAGTTGACTGGATTTGTAATTACTGTAAAGCATTAAATGCATGCAAACAGCTACAAATTATCTTCTCTATGCACCCACAGAACATTATAACATTACTTGGGACCCATCAGGGTGCTCCTGTTTATGTTCAAACTCCTAGAGCTGTGCCACTGGCATCACATTACTGCAGCTTTGCCATGAAAAATGCATTTCCCACTCTGCCAGAAATCCTTCCTCTCGGAAGCCATGGGAATCTCTGAAGCACGAGTTAAATATACATTAGCTTCTCACAGAAGCAGCCTGAAAGATATTTCTAGCAGTGCATTGTCAGATGTGCATTGTACCTGACATCATGGGGCAATGTGTTGCAATGTCCTGCACTCATCTGTCTTTACTTAGCTGTCTTTCTGTCTCTTCCATCTTTTAACTAAGTCTGGCTGAAAATGGAGAGAACCTGGCACCAAAGAGAGCCACAAATTGCACAAGAGGTAGAGCAGAAAGGGGGTATCAGAAAACTTAAAATTGCTTTGGGGTCATGGCACAAGGCAGAAAGCAGCTCTTGAGAAGTTTTTAACCACAGCCCCACTGTTGTTTTGCACTGCCAGCATGCTGCAGCCAGGAAAATCTCTTGGCCAAGCACAAATGCACACTTCCTCTGTGGAAGATGCTCTGAAGTCTGGATGGGAGTCCTGTGGAAGCTCACCTCTAGGCTGCACTTGGCAGTTGTGGCCAGGTACAGACTTCTGCCATCCTATACCTATAGATCCTGTATATACCTATACATCCTGTAGGGTTATATAATAAAACAGAACTGGAGCTTGCCAGACGAATTCATTCCAATTCCCAAGTGTCCAAATCCACTTTTGTGGGATTGTTGTGGAAATTGTTGTTGGCTGTCCTAGCGTTTGGATTTCTCCTGATGCAGAGATTCCAACATCACCACAAGGGGGAGAATGTGGTGTTTTCTGCTTCTGGTTTGTAATGCTCATTTGAGAGAGATGTGGTACTTGTCTCATGCTTATTGTACAGACACATGCAAGAGCTGGTCCTCACAAGCAAAACACCATTCTGAAAGGGGGCAGACCGGCTTTGCTTCACTAATGGGGGTGGAAAACACTTCCATAAGTGAATTGATGGATATTCCCTAAGGAAAAGTGAAACATGCTGTCGCTGGTCAGTACAACCAGTCTTGTCCATACCAACATTCTATGTACACCCTTCCTGGCTTAGGTGTGACCATACAGGGAAGTAGAAGGGCTGGGAGGACAGATCAGAATGGCCACTCCAGGGATACAGCTGAATTCTCATGAGAGCTGCTGTTGACCTGGTTTCTGCTCCGCTCTGTTCAGCTCATCCATAAGGATTTCTGACTCACGCTAGAATGCTTTGCACTGGCTGCTTCCCTTTTTTGCAGAACAGCCCAAGCTGGTGGAAAGAATGTATTTGGGAACAAGAGGTAACCCCTTCAGAAAGTAATGCTGGAAAAGCAACATAAGCAAGAATCCATACAGTGGGAAAAGTGGGGGTTTGGCTGGAGTGGCAGAGAACAGGAACCACCATTATGAAAAGACAAAAAAAATTAATAATGAAAGTAGTTACCAAATCTTTGCCTAGAGCTATGCCAGGGGGATTAGCTTGAGGGATTAGGAGTGCATAAAAATAATAATCTGGAACTTAAGCCTATATACTTTATGCTGAAAGCAGGGGTTTTCTTGCTTGAAAAGATCATCAATAATAAGGAGTCAAGCTCAAATGCTAATTTCCCAATCGAATAGGTGGCAGACTGCACCACACCTGACTTTGAGTCCAACATATTCAAGTCAAACACAGGACTTTCTGCTTCAGTCCTCCTCCTCCTCCCTCCCTTCTCCCAACACAAACCAGGATCTTGATCTGATGCCAAGAACATCTGAAGATTATATACAGATGAATCCAGAACTGGATGAATACTCTGAAAATGTTGCTGTTGATGTTTGTTTGCTTTATTTTCAGCCTGTTTGTTTAAAAGCTGTGGATATGCCAATGAATTTTCCATCATTTTCTCTCTACTTGCCACCTTAACAGCAGCCTCCACTGAGCCACCTTAGACAGGCACAGAAAGAAAAGGCTGTAGCTATTTGCATAACCCAAAGAAACAAAGATCATCAAAGCAATGCCTTACAGTGCTACTGTCAGCCTTGTGTCTGGTGGCATTTCTGCAAGTCACCTTTCCATTTCTGACCACCATCTTTCCACTCCAGGGTTTATAGCTGCAATATAAAAACATGAGGTGATCAGGAGCTTGCACAAATTAACTCAGTGTGGAGCAGATGTGGTTTTGGTTTGTTGTGCTACAAAAGAAAAAAGCTGGTTATTTTAAGATAAAGCCTTTTGACTGGATTCAGACAAATTCTGAGGCATCCCTGCATAGGAAGAGGCACTGTATTACTACCAAGCTATCACAGTCTCTATCTGTAGATTTTGCTAAAAAAAGAAAAACTTAGCCCAAACAAGCCACACAACAGTCTAAATAGTGAAATACTGATGGAAGAATGGGGTAGCTGCTCTAATGATACAGCACATGCATGAACATCCACATTTTTTACACAGGGGTCCATGGAGTGTCCACAGGGGCTGGAGAACAGCAAAGCATGATGCCAGTCTCCTCCTGAGATCAGGTACAGAGAGGGCAAGAGAGGGCAGTCAACCATTAGCATACTCTCTAGTGCTTATTTTCCAAAATAATCATCTCCTTAGTGAGCTGAGACCTGACCACCAATGGTGCCATATGAAGGTGACCCTTTCCAGAGCCTGCAAGGAAGCAGAAAAGGGTTAAAGTATCTTCTGCTCACTGCTTTTTCTGCTTGATTAACTTATTGCCATCCTGTCAGACAAAATGAATGTCTTTGATAAAGGCCCACCCTCGTGCCACTTTGGTGACAGGCCATCTCCTCCTGCTGCACCAGATCTCCTGCACATCTCAACAGAGCAGCTGCTAAAAAGTACTTGGAGGCTGTCCAAAGGAGCCAGTGTGGTGTGGGAGCAAGCTGGCAGGGGAGCCTTGCCCAGTGCCCCACCAACTGTTGCACATTTCTGAGGCAAGATGGGATGTGTTGTGCCTGTCTCACCACTGCTCTGCAGCATTGTTCCGAGACAATCTGAGTTTCAGATTGCAACTTGTGCTGCTTGCAAGGTTCCCCATGCTGCTGGGGACACAGAAAATGGGCCTCCATTGCTACCCACACTCCCAAAGAGCACTTCACACAAACAGTGCAGAAGAAGAGATTGTCACCAGCTACTGCTTCTGTTACCTTTCCTTCAGTTTGGAATGTCCTTCCCCTTTGCTCCATAGTGATAGCTTCAGAACTAGCAAAGTGCTTTCAATGAACTTCCAAGTGCTTGATCTTACAGCTGCGCTGCATTATCTGGTCATAGCAGTGTCTCTTCTGCCTCTCTAAAACTGACAGAAAGTGTGCACTGCCTCCATCCATACAACTAGGTCATTTAACTCTGAAACCAAGTGGTAAGCACTTAAAAATGTCAGTTATTTAAGAGGTGGCACCCATTTTCTTACCCTGAAACCACACACCTAGATAATGGTAGAAGAAGTAGAAAAGTTTCCAAAGTACATCCATGTCCCTAAATCATCAGTGGACAGATATATGTCTTCTTTGGCCTCACATCTTTTACTTCCATTAAGATGACAGACTTGATGTGAATGCAGAATGTGGTACTGCCTAACACAGCAGCCAACTACAAGTATGCGAAAATGTCTGTATTAATGGGGCAAGATATTTGCTGCCCTTTATAAGCATAAGTGTTGCTTTCTAAATGGTACTAAAATGTGTGTTCTTGTACTAAAAACACTCACATTCACTATACCAGAGATCACCATCTGTCAGCATTCATGTTCAGGTCTTCAGAGAATCACCCTGAAAACAGAAAACAACCACTTGGCAAACATTGACTCATGCCAGCCCTTAGAGATCTGCTTGTCCACGGGGCAAATAATTGCCTCTGTCTTGTGTATATGCAGAAACTCAGTCCTCAGAGATCTTGCCCTAGTCATCTCTTTTTCATGTGGCCATCCTGTCTCTGAGGTCTTTCTGTTCATAACCAAGTGCCCTTGCAATGGCTAATCCTGTTGGCTTCTTGGACATAAATGTAGAGCTAAGACCCTCCAGACAGAACAGCATGGAAGGGAGGTGGGTTATGGTAAATGTAGATCCATGGTCTCCAAACATTTTTGATCTTGCATACCACTATCAGTAAAAAAGTTTTGAATAGTTGTGTGCACCCCATGGTGTGCACACACCCCACTTTGGAGACCACTGATCTAGTCAACAGCTAAACTTTCCTGCTTCTTGCTCCTGGCTGACCCCTTTTGTAATCTCTATTTCCCAAATCAGGAGTATGGAAACTCCTTTGGTCCAGGTTTGCTCTCCAGCAATGCAAATTGGCTCAAAGGGTATTTGCTAAATGAGAGATGGAACCCACTACAAAGAGAAGGGTGTTCTATTGTGGAAGGGAAGGGAAAAAGAGAGTTTAAGCAGGAACTCTTGAATAGCTCCCTGAGAAGCAGTCTTGCACCAAACTCCACCAGGTCTCATTGCAATGGGTGCATAGTGGTACTCAGAATAAATCTGTAAGAAGAAAGAGGATAGAGAGGGAAGAAAAGGATACAAATAATAGAAATAATCACACTGTCACCATCTGACCATAATCACACCATCTGACAGCTGTGCCTAAGGGCAGTACAATGCTTCCAGGTGGTTTAATTCTGCACAACTCCTTGCAGGCTCCAGAGAAATATCTTCTACCACCAGTCATATGGCATGGGCTGGATTACTTGGCCATAGGCACATTCAGTCTGAGTACTCTTTAGTATAGTAATGTGGAAGGACAAACTCCAAGTAGAGGTTTCATCCTAAGCTGACAAGAGAGGTGATGTGGAGGACAGAAAAGTGTAAGACTGCATCTTGGATAGGGACATGGTGAAGGTGATGAAACACAAGCTGAACACATATATACGGTGCCTTGCAAAAAACTTAGCAAAACCAGCTAATACACCTTTAGGATGAGTTAACAGGAGGTCTCTGTTGGTGCAGGGGAAAACTCTGTTTTGTTGGGTACTAAGAATTAGTTTTGGGCTGGCAAAAGCCATGCAGAATTGATCACTCTTGAGGGATCACTTCTTGAGGGAAGGGGAGACACAACACAAAGTTGACAATTTGAGGAAAAAATTAGTGCTAAGTTACTGATCTCTGTGTTTCCCCAGCTCCTTTCTCTGTGGATAATAACCCAGTTCAGCAGCTGCTAGATCCTTCGGGACAGAAACCTTAGCCAGACATTTCATGCCAAGGGAAAAAGAACAGCAGGTGAGAAGAGAGCAGGTGGCTTGGGAGCTTGTCTCAAAGATCTGTGTACCCTGGAGAGCTGTTTATAGGAGGAACACAGGAAAAGGAACCTGGAAATTATTCAGGGCTGGCAACTGGCAATCAGATGTAAAGTCATGAGTCATATCTCTGTGTTAGGCACCTCCTTGGTCTCATCAAAAGTGAGAAAGAAAAGACTCAAGATCCCTGATACTGCAAAAGCATAGGAAAAAAAGCATAATCACATCAGAAAAGAAAAGCCCTTGAGCAAACAAATATAGGCCTTTTTTTGTCCATCAGCATGAAGCAATGGCCACATGCCACTCCTCTGCTCGTTTGGTCCTCAGAAAGAACCCAACTAGAGGAAGTTTCTTCACTCCAGGAAAAATGTTCACATTTGTTGGCATAGAAAACAATGCAAACAAACCCCTGACACTGCAGAAGGTTTTTAGTTCCCCTTTATCTGAGGCTGCAGCATGCTATTTGAATTAATAAGGCAATGGGTGCAGTCCTTCTAAATCCTGAGTGGTTGCACAACTCATTGAGCAACATAACACAGTGAAAAAATCTGCCATTGCTGGCCCCTGAGCTCAGTCAGTGAGCTCTGTGGCCCTCCATTTGTTAATGGCTGCACACAGCCACTGGTTTTCCTTACATCCTAAAGCCACACCAAACCTTCAGCAGTCCAAGCAAGTTAGGCAATATTTTGGGTAACTCACACGGTTACCCAAAAGGCCACAAAAAACTTCCCACGTTTTTAGCAGATCACAAACCACTTTTAGTAGTTTCTAACTTACCTATAGTAACATATTAACTCTGGTTGAATAGCTTAGAGAGCAGAAGGGGAAGTGAAAACTGGAGTTCCTGCAAAAGAGGGCCAGCACCCTTGAAAGAAATAACCACATTTCAGGGATCATATTCATGGATTGCAAACATAGCTTGCAGCCTTTCCTTTGAAAGGGCTAGAGCCTCTAAAAGATCCAGGGAAGACACATGCCTCCAGAAAGGAGGATGACCTGATGCAAAAAACAGGATTATTCAACATCCTTCCTGACTTCTGCTAGCTTGAGGTTGACTGCTTGCTAGGTGCCAGGAGACATTACTCATCACAAGAGAATTTGCTAATGAAAAAGGTTGTTAATTTGCCGTATTTTTTGCAGATGTGCTTTCACATTGGTTTCATTTTGCCAAGGATTTGAGTTGTCAAGCTGCTTTTTTCCTTTTGGTTCATGTTAAGTTTCATTTGAGCTGGTTGTCACTGCATGCACTGAGGGTCCTTGTCTGGGTGTGAAGGTGCATGGATGCCATCAGTCTGTCCCTCTGGACACTCTGCTAATGTTGCTTCTCTCGAATTTCCATTTTGCCTGCGTGCATTGCTGCAGGCTGCATAGCCAGCACCGACAAACACGTTCACAGCTCCTTTATTCCCAGCCCAGGATGTGCTGCAATCCTAAAGCTGGTGGTAGAGCCCAAAGGTCTTGGAATAATGGGCTCCCAGCATGGTACTGAGGAGCCAAGAGCAGCAACACTGACTGTACAGGTGTGTCAGAGGGGTGCTGAGTGGTGGCTGGTTGGACCAGATCCTGCCAGTAAGATGCAGGAAGGCAGAGCAGAGTTACACTGGTAGTGGTTCAAGGGTTTGTTCAGGACAGGAGGGAATAGGAGAATCCTAGTCTGGACCTGTGTGTGAGAAGATGGGCTGACTTTTTGAAGGGAACAGAGCAATGCTATTTTATCCACACTGAGAACCTGTATTACTGCACCACTACCTCTGCCAGCCCTGCAACACATCTGGGCAATGTGAATAGAAAACAGAGTGAGCTAATCAGGGATCATTTCATCCAATAGGATATCATAGATCTTAGTCTAAATGCTCTTGCTGTGGTAATTTATATATGTCTGCTAATCCACGCACATTGTGCACTCTGGCAAAGCAGCCACAGAACTGACCCAGAAGAGGTTTCCATTTCAATCACCTTTTTTTTAATCCTTGACTATATATTTGCTGCTCTGGCTCCCCCTTGAACTGAAGTTTAAAGTCATACTCTCCAGAGTTGCTAAGGCCCATGGGACAGAACTCTTGTGTTCTCTGTTGCTGAGTTCTGATGAGCTGAGACTGTAAGGAGCCAGGATCTCATCAGTGCTGCTGCTGAGGAAGAGGAGATGCCAAGCCTATAATCTGTCATGAGGCAGAAGGGAGCCACACAAGATGCCTGTTGCTCCAGGAGTCACCAGAACCAGCCTTCCTACCTAGCTTTTTATCTGTCTCATCACAGCACCGTCAGGATAAATACACACCTCAGGAGAAAACCATTTATTGCTTTATTGAACTGCCTCTAGGGACTGATGTTGCTTTTGCCTTCTCACACATCTCTGCATTATTAATCAAGATCATCCACATCAGAGCAGTCAGGAGCCCTTAGGAGGAGGAAATGCAGGAGAGGAACCTTTGAAAATTAACTCAGATTATCTGCAGCATTGTCAGCTGAGACTATTTTGCAGTCATGAAATAGGGCTTTCAGATGTTGTATTTCCAGTTTCATAATAGTGACTTAGATACCTGAGCTTTCACCCACTAGCAATAAGACAGATTTATAATTCTTAGGATCAGAGAAAAAAGCCTAAGAACAAGTATACCTTGTAGCCTACAGTAACCAGCAGATGCTGTATTTTTAGAAAAAAAACAAACCCATAGTATTTCAAGATGCTTAATGTTGAACTAGTGCATGTTATGCTTATGGCCACTCTCTCCATCCCCCAGCTTTACTCTTCCTTGAGGAGTCTGAACCTTAAAGCCACTTCTTGAATCTCCAGCCAGATTCTCACTGAGCAGGTAAAACACCTCCTCCCAACCTATTTGTTCCATTATCACTGCCAAAGGGCAGCAGCCGTGCCTCACCACCCAGTGACAGCTGAGCTCAGCCTTTTATCATTCTGTCTATATCTATCCAACAACTTGCAATGGTTGAGTAGAGCAGAGTGAATTGATATGCATTTAACCCCTCTTGGTTAGCCACAACTTATATTAGAAAATATTGGCACTCCTTGGCAATTCCTGAACTCACAGCGACATAACAGGGCTGAAAGCCCCAAATTCAACAGGGATTTACAAATTTTACTCTGTCTTTGCAGCTTGTGTCCTGGGTGGGTGTTCCTGGGGTGTAGGTTGTGAGGTGTCATTTTGCTGAGGGGATCTAATCCCTTTCTGAAGGCTGTCAGGAGGAGTGACCATTTTACCATGGAAAGCTAGGCTGAATGGACAGCTCTCCCTCTTCCCCACAGGTTTTGCTTCTGACCCAATGGAAGGCAGTACATATTACATCAAAATCTGGTGCTTCTTTTGCAGCTGTTTCTCCCTGACTCTGGCAGTCTTCATGCACGGCCATGCATTTCAGATGTGCAGTGCAGCATGTCTGTGTGCCCTAGAGGTGCTGGCTCCTGCCAATACCATTCCATACGGGCTTATTCAAGTGTAAGAGAGTCCCAGATTTCACCCCTAGCCAATGAGCATTTTTGTTTCCAAGTGAACTTTTCAAATATTTCTTTTGATTCAGGGATGACAGATGGTCTGCTCCCATGTTCTGACTCCCCAGACATCTAAGGAAACAGTAGCAGGTAGATGAGGTTCAGAATTTACCCTTGCAAACCATCTGAGTCAGCATCAATGCAAAAAACCCACATCCCCAATCAGCTAGGAAGGTCCTCCCTCAGGGCTGGACTGCAGTGGCTGCCAAAGGAAAACAGAATGGCTTGAAGGTCTCCAACAGCACTGTCAAACTTCAGGGCAAGGACACAGAGCAGTGGACATCCTGACTTCACCCCTTGCCTGCCAACCTCATCCTTCTCTGCTATTCGCAGCAGACATAGATTTAGCATCAGCTGGCAGAAAAAAAGTGTGCAGACTATACAAGGTCAGAGATTCCTGTATTTCCCATGATCTCAAACTGCAGAGTTTTCTTAGGCTTCAACATTTGCTACTGGAACCACTGCCTTCAGTACCATGTAATAGCTATTGCCACTCCTTAAGCTGGAAGTTTTCATTAACGGCAATAGCTACAACAACACGCAACTTCCTGGGCATCTTGGGTTGCAGCATTAGCTGCTCAGGTTATGAAGGACAACTGACTGCTGGAAAACTGCCTAAACAGAGAGGCACCTCACAGGGGAATCATGCAGAGTAACGTGCATGTTTTTTTCACTGCAGAGTGTTCTGTGTTCACACATGAGATCTGGGTGGAAATAAAACAACCTTGGCCTCCCAACCTGCATCATATTCTCTTTTTGTAACTACTACACTCAATGACAAAATGTCCTCTCTCCCCTTTAAATCTGATCACTTGCTAGGATCAGAAATAATTAATACTATGTCAAATGATGTTTATATAGATTAAAAATCCCCTTGCAAATTCACTTCTTACACCTGAGTTTGCGGGGCAGGGGTCCATTTGTGTCAGTCTGAGACTGATTCATTGCTGCAGGACCCCACTGCTGGAATTGCAAGCCCTGTACCAAAGGAATCAGACCTCTCCCTTTCCACTGCACACCAGTGTGGATTCGTACAGCTCCACGTACCAGGCAGCTACAAACAAAGCCCAGGGTGTGCTGCAGGTAGGAAGAGCTCAGCTGCCACCATCAGGACTGCTGGGGCAGGATAGGCGAGGGCAGGATCTGCTCAGCCCTCAATCCAAGCTAGGGGCCTGGAAATCTATCGTCAGGAACACACAACAAAGGAAATAAATAAGTCTGCACGATAATCAAGACTGTTAGTCGGAAATGAGAGGCAAGAGGGTAAAGATGCCAAGCTGTACGTAAGAGTGGTGGCTTGCAAACTGCTGTGAAAGGAGAGGAGTCCAGGAGGATGCGCTAAGTTTTGCTTTCCCGGGGGGGGTACTTTATCCCACAAAACCCTGTAAAGACAGCGAGGACTTGGCTGCTAACCGAAAAGGAAGGATAAGGCAGGAGAGGGCGCCACTGGTTTGCTGGCATCTCCCACGTCAGCTGGCAGGCTTTGCTGTTCCCTGCTGACACAGATGCAATCCAAAGCTGACTGAACTGCTTCCACCAAGTGCGGCGAACTCGAGATGAAGTGGACGGCAGAGAGACCTGAGCGAGACGTGCTGAAACTTCTTCTCTTCTGGGAGGGGCGAGCGGCGCTGTAACATCCGCCGTGGGGTGTTATCCCAAGGACATATTTCTCTTCACGCACACCCCAATCCCGAGCTGGTTTCAAGCCAGAGCCATCCCATAAAACAGGCTCATGGTCGATGCAGCACGGAGCAGCTGCGGCTCTGAGGCTCTTGGGCGTGGGGGTCACGCCACGCACACTGAGGAGCACTGTCCCCTCTGCATCCCTGTGTCGCCACCTTCCTTCCTCCGGCCCATGGCTGCAGGAAGCGAGGCACAGCCTGGGCACGAAGGGAGCGAGGAGGCAGCATGGTGGGCAGATCCATACGGGCTGCGAGTCCCTTTGTGCTGCCACTTCCCACTCACAGTGCGACAGCTCGGCTCAAAGTTCCGCCAGGCTGATGCTGCTGGCAGGGAGGAGGAGGGAAGAACAGTGCGAGGGATGTGCAGTTCATCCTCCCGTCCTGCAGGACGGGTCTGTGCCCAGCAGGGCAGCCTTCCCTCCGGGCACGGGAGGAGCAGCAGGGCTGGCGCTGGGGAGGGAGGAGAGCGCTCATCTGCAAACGGGAGGTGGGACTGCAGGACTGCTTCTCCCTAAGCGGGGCGCACCAAAGAGCTCACATGCCGCACCACACACTGGCTGCACTCAGGAGCTGTTGAACAGCAGCAAACACGAGCATTGGGAGCAAGAACTAGAGCGACCTGGACTGGGAGGGCACTGCCAATAGTCCCCGAGTCTCCTTGCAAAGCGTCAGGGCCGTTTGGCAGAGCCTGCGCTGGCACAGTGGCAGAGGCACCGCCGGAGGGTAGGGCTGCAAGGGTGGCGTGAGGGGAGGGAAGGAAGGAATGGAGCTTGGAGCTGCATGGTGGCTGGGGCCGAGCATGGAACAAAGCCCAGCAGACAGCCAAGCTAAAGGAGTAAAAGAGCAAATTCTCCTCGAGGGATTTTCCTGCTCACCAATGCAAGGCAGGAGGCCTCTGGATCAGGCAGAGCTCTGGAGAGGAGTGAAGGTTCCAGCTACTGCAGGAGGCTTTGAGGGAGAGAAGAGAGGGGCTTTTCATCTATGGAACTGTGCCGCCACCTGACCACTTCTCCTCACCCACTGCAGCCTACTGGTTGTCCTCACCATCTGCAGGGCACCCAGGAGCCCTCCTCAAAGAACTGCTTCTTTGGCTCACTCTCAATACCAGCCTGACCCTTTAAGAGCAATGATGTTGTTTCCTCTGATAGTAGAAAATTATTTCAGGTGAGAAAAAGCCCAGTATGACTACAACATGAATGTTTCAGAAAGGAGAGCCAGCCCTGGTGTTTTTTCCCCTTGTAAAGAAATGCAGCAGCATCTCCCAGCTCCTCTCTGCTGTCTCCCCTCAAAACCTGCAGGTGCTGTGCTATTTTCAATCTGCATTGCTTTCCCTGCTGCTTGGTACCACCTCACCTCTTTCCCTTCCACCAACAATTCTTTCAAAGTGAGAGCATCCAGGCAGCACCTGGCTGTGTCCCAACCTGCACACACACTGCCAGATCAGCAGCACAACAGTGGGGTAGGAGATCCAGCAGTGTAGGAGTTAAGCTGTTCTGTTCTGGCTATCCGGGTCTCTCCCTCCCATCTTTTCCCATGAAATAATCAGCGGGTTTTAGCCTTGCAGGCATGCAGAGAAGATCCAGCTGCTCTTGTGCAAGCAGGAGTATCCTCTAAGCTGCTGGGGCCTGGCTGTCTGAAGGAATAATATCCAGGGACACATTCAGAGTTGAAGGGTAGAAATGAAAGAATAAGCAATGGGAGAGAGAGCAGAGAGGTGCAGCTTATTCCAGTGACCTTTAACAGTGAGGCCAAGGTCTCAGTGTTTGTATATCCCAGTATTTTAGGGACAGGATGGATTGTTTTCCTGAGGCCCTGATTTTTTTTTTTTTAAAGCAAACATGTAAAGTGAGACAATAAAGAAATACTCATTTTTGTGGAGGAGATAAGAACACAGCTGAATGTCACTCTTTGTCTCAAACTAAATCTCCCTGGCTCAGGAGATGGGTGGCACACAAGAACATGGGCTGAAAAAGTGCATTTTTCAGCATCAGGTCATAGCAAGCAATGAGATGCAGTGGGACTTCTTCTGCCTAGCTGGCCTGACAACCAGCCAGGCTGGGATAAGGCAAGAGAGGCCATGGTTTCACAGTGCTGTAGCTGTCTTCTGTCTGAAAGAGTCGAGTAGTTGCAATAATAGAGAGATGCATCTGCCTGGGTACCTCCATCCCTTTCCCTCTACACCATCAAGTTACTAAAATCAATTCATTCAAAGGCAGAGAGAAGACAGCCTGCTACCTCTCCACTGCATCTTTGCTGACATGTCAGAGCACACAGAGTTTGCAGCCTTCAGCCATTCTGTGCCCACTGAAATAATGAAATCAGTAGTTCAGATGGCATGGAAGAAATTAGAAAAGAAAACTAACTTCTGCCTCCTCTCATCAAAAAGCTCAGAAAACTCAAACAAAGGCAAGAGACAACAGATTCATAATGTTCAGGGGGAATAGGAGCTTTTCCCATGATGTGTAGTGACACTACAGAACTGCCCACAGCAGAATGTGTTGGATTTTGGACAGGACAGGATGGACAGATTCAGGGCAGACAAAGGCACCATAAAATACAGAAACCATGCACTGGTGGAGGCTGTGAAAATCCTCACACTCTGGGCTTGAGCTGTTCTTGGGCTCTTCATGTGTCTGCAATTGCCCACTGCCAGGAGGCTCTCACTGTACCCAAGACTCACAACTTTTACAACTGCTCATTTGGAGCACAGACACAGAATTAGCAAGGTTGGAGAAGACATCTAAGACTGTAAAGTCCAACTATTCACCCAGTACCTGCCATGTTCTCCACTAAACCATATCCCCAGTTGCCTTTTGAACACTTCCAGGGATAATGATTCCAAGTCTTCCCTTCTTTCAACACCTGACCATCCTGTCAGTAAAGAGATTTTTCCTAATACCTAACTTAAACCTCCCCTGCATGACTTGAGGCCATTTCCTCTCATCCTGTCACTGGTTACCAGGAAGAAGAGACTGAGCAGCAGCTCCCTACAACCTCCTTTCAGGTAGCTGTAGAGTGACAGCTATAGAACTTAATTGATCCAACCAAGCCCCACACACAGCCTCTGCCCAGGAGCCCATTCACATTCATCCTTGGCCCTTGAGTATTATCCTCATGTACATTGTGGGAGTAGGCAGAAGGCTGTAAAGTAACCAGTGAGTGTCAAACTCACACCATAAAGAGCAAAGCCAGGGTAGCTTATGAGGGTAACAGGCCCCTGAGGGGGAGGAGAGCCCTGCAGCTGAAACTACAGCAAGATTTGTCTGTCAGTCAGAAATGAGACACTATGGCAGAAGGACTGGGCACTGGGAGCCCACACTGCTTCTGTATTGGTAAGGGACACTTCACAAGGGCTGGATTGCTTTACTTAGGCAGTTTCATCCTCCTGCCTGGCTGGATGACTTTTCTCCTGTAGGGATGGTGTTTACCAGAAGCTAAAAACTGCTGTTTTGAGTTGAGGGGTCAGCTGCATCTACAGATACTGTTTTGTTAGAAGGTGCCTGCATGGTTTTAGACTGATCTCAGAGCCTCCAACCCTGCTAAAAGTACCTGCTGCACTCAGGTAGGCTGCTGGAAATGCCAAGGGGGTTGGAACTGATTGCTCTATCTTCACTAGGGCATCCTTGAACTGACAGCCTCAGACCTCTGTCAGCTGCTACAGCCGCAGCCCCCAAATGAAATGACCAAGTGACCAAGGCACATGGAGCCCCAGGCACAGCAAGAGTGGTGGGAGATCCCCCATGGCTCTGGATGGCTTGTGACCTCTTTTCAGAGTCTGTTCTCCCAGCTCTTAGTTGAAAATACAAATTGATTAAGTGTTGACAAAAGAAAATATGGTTGTGGGTTTTTTTCTCATCAGTCCCCTTCAAATGAATCCTCTTGACATTTGTTATGTTACAGTGGTATTAACTCACCCATTTCTGCATCACTTCAGAGGAAAAGCCTGGTGGCACTTGGCTTTATTTGTAATGAAAAAAGACCAAGCTGAGGAAAAAATACTTCATTGCTCATTCCCAAAAATATAAAGGACAAGATTTCGGGCCTCTTTTTTTTTGACTGATTTAAGCCTTCCCCATCATCCAAAAGAGCACATCCCCTTTTCCCATAGGGAGCTGACCTCTCAGGAGGAGGATAGAGTTGTTCACACAGCTGTTGCCTTTTGTTACCAGTCCTGTGTGGCTCAAATACATCTGTTTAATCAGCATTTGCTCCAGAATTTGGGCCTACCAATTCCCCAGAGGCTAAAATATGGATTATCTAAGGCAGGGAAAGAAGTGAGACTTGTGGGGTTTTTTACTGGAGGACTGGGAAATTGGCTGTTTGCAAAACTCAATCATATCAGCATGACACATGAAAATTTTGTAAAAACTATTGGCCACATGACAGTTTGAACCCCATATCCTCCTTGGAGGCTGGTGACTGAGCTGGAGAGGAATCAACAAAATCAAGAGTCCATTGACTGACATCACCATTAATTCAACTGCTCTCTGAGATAAGGAAAGGGTATTGTCTTGGCCTTAGCCAGGAGAGAATTATGAATGTTTACAAATGCATCTCTCCATGGCTGTCACCACCTCTCAGCGAAAAGAATAGCAGAAATAGAAAATATCCTTCAAACAATGGCAGTGAAGTGATTTTTTTAAAAAAAATCTTAGCAGTGCTGATTGTGGTGTCCTGCCAGCATTCCTTTGGAATTTGTTTAATAAAGGCTTTTAAAAGGCTGGGCTGGGAGCATACACAGCTCTGGGCAGATTAACCCACCCCAAAATGGAGGCTGCCTGGCTGCAAAATGCCACTTGCTGCAAGACTTCCACAGACCAGGCTCTGCTCCCTACCAACAATTCCTGGAGTCTCAGGACCTACAGAATCCTGGGTCATGGCACAGACCTTTGGTTTGCTCTGTTTTCTTAAAGGAAAAAGAAGACACTGCATAGGGGACTGAGTGAAAGGCTTGAGCATGTGGGGAAGGTGATCAGTGATCTCTTTCTCTCTGGGGTGATAAATTCCTAGCCACTTGATGGTTTCAGATTTGCTGACATCAGACTGTTAGATTATTGGTAATTTGAGAGGCTGGGAGAGGCAATTTATAATGTTTGCACCATGCACAGTAAAATCATTTATACCTCTAATTATCATCATAGTAAAAGAAAATATTAGCAATAAAACTTCACTCAGGACTTCAGCACCACAGTGAGGGGGGTTTGCATGACATTCCTTTAAAAATTTTGACTTATCACTCTCTCCTTTCCCCTTTTTTCACTCTCCAACAAAATAAAAATCTCCCTGAGAAGTTTGCAGCATGGAACATGTGACAAAGATGAGCAGTCTGAGCTCTCTGAAAAGCAATGATACAACCACACACACAGAGTTGCAGCACCTTTCTGCAACCAGTTATCATTAAGCTATGAGGAGCATCTCACATGGCAGTTTGTGAGAATTCCCTTAGAAAGTTAAATGGTGCATACTTTACTCATAATTGGATGCAAATTAAGATACCACTCATGGGAGGGCTGAAATGCTGGAAGGGCAGATTGCATGCAGTAAACCTCAGGATTTGAATAATTTTGGAATATGCCGTTCCTTTTTACAGTTTGTTTCTGTCCTTTGCCACCCCAGCAAAGTGAATAAATCAGTCTCTTCCCCCTTCCTGGAAAGTAAAAGGGAAAGAGTCAACAACTGGTGATGAAGAGCATTTGAGTCATTCACAATCTGGTGATTGGAGCTGTTCAGTCCAAAATCTGAAATGCAGGGATGGCAGCAGCTCCATAGGGCTTGGAACAGGGACAGCCTGAGACCTTGTGTCTTACAGGCAGGCAGCCTTGCCATATCCTCAGTGGCTGAAGAAAAGCTCAAGATCTGCCCTTGAACTCAGCTGGGAAGAGGGAGCCACTATTGGGAAATACCTTTCTTGTGCTTGATGTGGGGTTGGGCTCTGAGGAGAATATACCCAACCTCCCTTGTGCCCCGAGGAACAAAATGTCTTACTTAGAAGCCATGAGTGATCAAAAGCACCTGGAAGAGATTTCCCTGGGTTTTTCCTTTTCAATAAGTGGACCACAAGAAAAGGTTTTGTGCCTTTCTTTGCCCAGCCTTGTGGATGCAGACTGGCAGATTCCTTCCTAGCTCCCCCATACACAGAAATGCTTTTAGAGGGTGAGAAAATGCAGCAGCTTTCTTTATCCTAAGGGAGCCCTGGCATAAACAAGAGATGAGATTCAGGCTTGTCCCAGCTTTCATGGAGTAGCCATTGGCCAAGGATGTGTTGCTGAGGAGAGACCTCTGAACTGCTCCAGAAGGAACAGTGGGGTTCCTTACTTGGCTCCACTCTCACAGAAAAGGTTGAATTCTGCAGGCACTTCCATAATGAAGATGGGTAATACTAAGGTGGAGGCCTCACTCAGAGCTTCTAGCTGGTCTCTAACTAGTGGCCATTTCTTTTCATGCCTTTCACACCCCTCAAAGTGCTCAAATCCACAGCCATCACATCTTCCTGCCCTGATCCTGTGGCTGGGCTGTCAGCTTGCATGTGTATCCAACCCAGCATGATCAGTCCTGCCATCACTGCCACTCTGCTGTCATTCTCCAGCACATGATCACTGGATTATTTCAGAGGTGGTGGGAAAAACTGACCCCAAAACCTGGCAACCACAGTGCTACTCAGACAGAGAGGCCAGGGCAAGACCATGGTCACCTTAGCAGGACAACATGGGCTAAGACTGGTCTGGAGGGGGTTAATAAGGATATCCCATCTCTGTAGGGTAACTTCCCCTCTTATGGATGACATCCCATTGTTCTTTGGGATGGAAAACGGACTCTGGGTCAGAGGAAAGGAAGCCAGGGAAGGAGGAGGTTGGTGTAGCCATAGAGGTGTGTGGAGGAAGCTCCTCAGAGAGATGGGAGAGTCTCACAGCCTTCAATATCAGGCTTCCCTCAAGCAGAGCTATCTCTTTAGCAGTGAAAGAGAATTAGCAATAACTGGTATTTTTGCTGGAAGGCAAAACAATCCCTCTAAGCAAACAATGACAGGTCACACTGGCTTATGCAGCCTGGAAATAAATGTAAAAGATAGAGAGGTGCAAAACTGATAGCTCTGCAAAATAAGGAAGCTCCTCCTTATTGCCTTGGATAAATATTATCTTTTGGGGAAGTTTTCTGCTGTGTTTCACTGCAACAGCTGCCTCTCTTGTGGCTTCTTTTTATTAACAGGCCCAGGGGATTATAAAGCTGGAAGGGAGCAGGGAAAATCCTCCCCACAGCACATGCACAAAGAGCTTGCAGGGAGACCAGGACCAGTTTCTGAATGCTAACCATTTGGAATCACTAGGAAGATGCTTTTCTCCTGGCCTGCTGGAAGAACCTGTTCTCCTGGGTGCCTCAGCCCCTTGGGGCATCCTCGTGGCTGGAAAAAGGTTGTAGGCAGAGGACAGTATTTCCTCCCCTGCTACCTCTTAATTTAGGGAAACTTGACTAAAAATCTAAATGTAACAAAGGAGCTCCAAGAGTAGATAAACCTTCCTTGCTTCATGAGCAGCATAGAAACACACTGGTGTCACACACCAGCTCTCTGTGACTGAGGTACCTTGTTCCTCACTGCAAGGCAGAAGCTGTCCCCTCACAGGCAGAGCAATTTTTCAGAAGAGGCTTCATAAAGGGCCTCACCTCCCCCAGAAAGGCAGTGCTATCAGGACAGCACCCTCTTGGATTAGGAGTGAGAGGAGAGGCACACCTTCCACCTTCACCTTGCATGTGGAAGCTCAGCTCCTCCCTGTGCATCACCTCAGCAGGGTCTGAGAGGGTCCCTGCCACCTCAGGAAGGACAGACTGAATGGCAAAGAGCAAAACTCACTGTCTGTTTCCCAAGCTCAGGCAAGACACAGAAGCATGACTCCACTTGTATGGCCAGACACCTTGTGTTAGAGAGCCCACAGAGGGGAAATGGGGACACAGGAACCAGGGGTCAGACACATCCTGCAGGGAGCCTGCCTTGGTTTCCCTCCAGGTGTAGGGCATGCAGAGGGAGATGTGCTTGTCACATTGCTTCTCTGGAACAACTGTCTCTGCAGCTCTGAGCATTTCCAAGGGAAAGGACAGAAAAGTGGTGTCTGGGTACAGACATTCAGGCACAAGCTGACAAAAGGGGTGATACCACTAACACCAAATGGCACATATTGAAGATGTTGGAGACATTTGTTCTAACTCCCTCCTCCTCTCAGTCAGCTTTCTATAACAAGTGCAGCAGCCATAGATACCTCCTTTGTAATAGCCTCCAGGGCACCACAAGCTCTCATCTTTTACCCACACTACCTTTGTAACTTGCCTTTCTTCTGCCAGTAGAAGTAATCACAGCCTTCCTTTTGACATGGAGAAGGTCTCAGAGGTAGGATAATTTTTCAAATGTATGTTTTTCCCCTTTTTCTCTGCAGATTTCCAAACATTCAGTACTGAGCCTTGGAGCCTTTACCTAGTACAGCCATCAAATCCTCACTGTAATCTGTTTTGCTAACCAAACAAGTGAATACAATTTTGCTGAGTAAATTGATTAAATTCCAGTATCTCTACAAATATATGGGGTCAGGATTACTTGTGGCCTGTCACAAAACAGACAGCTACTCATTGGCCAGATGCTATAATCCCATATTATACCATGATAAAAACAGGAGGTTATTCACTAGGTAGCATTGGTCAGATTCAGCTGATTCTTGCAGAGGAAGAATTATAAACTTTAGGCATTTCAAATTGCAACATTCTTTTAGCTTGGTTTAACCAACAAGCAGATTATTTCCCCCCCTTTTTTAGCACAGCATATAAACCAAAACATGAGTTAATGTTAGGGTCTAGATCTGGGCCAATTGTTAACACTACTGCTAAGAAAACTTCATGCAGAAAATGATCTGCACAGCAACTACAAAAATCACAATTCAATTCAAAAAGCAGAAGCAGGTGATTTTGCTTAGGTCTGGGTTATTTCTGTAGCTTTTAACTCTTCCTTATTGCTAAAGACTGTCAATATTTAATTCAAAGTTTTTAACTGAAAGAACAAAATATAGAGGGGCTGGTAAAGACCAGGTTCTGCACAAAGTTCATAAACTTGAGAGTACAGGTGAGTACATGAAATCACACTGTGATGATGATAGAAAGAAACCCTAATTTCCTAATAATAGTCTTACTAGCATTGAAATAGCAAACTTAGAGAAAAGAAGAAAGAAATGTCTCTTGGGCATTGATTTACCTCATCTTGTTGGAAGCATCCCAGGTGAAGAAGATCAGCACAGTAGGTGGGGTCTGGCTGGAGTTTAATAAAGGCTGCTTGAGGGCCAACAGGTGTTTCCTTTTCTAAATCCCATTGAGGAGGTACCTGGCTCTCTTCCCTGAGGAGACACTGGTTATCTGAGCTGATTGACCTTTGCAGTTCAGATTCTAGGAAGCACTACAGACAAGAAGGGGCAGAAAAAAGAAAAGCAGAAGGCATGTACTCTGCTGAATGCATTTGGGTGTTATTTTGAGAAATGCTTATTCAGCTCTGTTGGCATGGAACTGGATGGGCAGCAGGGTCTCAAGACAAGACCCCATCGGCACAACTTTAAAACCCACAATGTATTAGTGATATTCTGCCAGGATTTTTTTTGTTAGAAAACATGTATTAGTATGTATTTGTTGTTTTGATTTGCTTGATTTTCCCTAAAATAATTATTATTGTCATCATACTGGTTGAAAAACTTTGCCACAGATAGAAGTTTTGAGAAATGGTAACAAAACTGAAGTAAATTACAGTATATCTGTAATGAGCAACTGTAACTGTAGCATTTTGCAAACAGTGATGGCTATATTATGAGAGGAACTATCATGATACTGAGTTTATATGCATTTATTTTTAAATGATTATTTGAATACCTGCCAAGTTTGTGGCCATCATTAGGTTTTGGGATGAATGGCTGCAGCAGGTGAATGAGTGGAGGCTGGGGGTGTGAGGTGGAATGTGCAGATGCCCTGGCTGTGTGCAGCAGTGTCCTGCCCGCTGCTGGAGCCAGCAGCCAGCTCAGCACAGCAAACAGCTCAGCTGCACAGCAAACAGGACAAGGTGGGAGCTGCAGATGGTCCTGTCACCCTGTGATGGGTACAGAAGGTAGGAGACATTGCTGCCCTAGGGACACTGAGTGATGAGATGTCCCTTTTCTGTCACAGTGCAGAGCTGCACTGTGCCTCACCTGGGCCAAGGAGCCCCAGGTCCAGCCAGGAGCTCCCATGGTCACAACATGATCCCAGAGGATGAAGTGCCAGCCAGTGCCTGTGATGGGGGAGAAGGAAGTCTGCAAGGCAATTTATAGATGAGTAAGAGCCCTGCCTATATCTTCCCATGGAGCAAAGGCAGACGAGGTTTTGTGTGAACTTGTCTCCTCTGCAGGGCCAGGAAGTCAGTAGTTCATTTTTCTCTCTCAGCTCCTTTTTTATATGTATGTATTTGTTTGAGAATTAAAAGCAGGAGAAACCACAGTGCATTTTCTGCTGCCAATGAGCCAGTGACTTACCTGTAATTAAAGAGGAGGTAAGCTCATTTATTTGTTGATTCAGGTTGGGCAGGGAGGAGTACATTGACTCTTCCTTGCCCAAAGTAGAACTGGGTAAACCTCATTCACTCCTGCGGATAGAAAAATCACTCTTATATCTTCACTTAAACTGTAAAAACACAACCAGTCCCACAAAACAGATAACATCTAGAAAAGCTCTAAGTAGATAAATTCTACTCTTTGCAGCATTAAGTCGCAATGTGTTGTTTCTCCCACCCTCAGCAGGGGGGGAAGTCTGCCCTACAAATCAAAATTCTTACAGGCTTAATCCTTAATACCACAAGGCAGTCTCCATCACGTGAATCTTTGGTCCAAGGAATATGCAGTACTGCAGATAAAGACAGAGAGATCCTATTAAAAGTTAAATCCCCTACTGTTCCCTGCTGTGCTCTGGGTAGAGGACATGCAAAGTGGCAGCAGTGTAAGTGGACAAGGCTGAGGCAGAATCTGGGGTCTTGAGGGTTCATTTAAGATAGGGTTAGCAAGCAGCCTTTGGGACTCAGAAGCTCCTTTTTTCTCTTATAAGCTGTCAGTGTAACACATCAATCCATGATTCTTCCCCCTGGAGAGCCTGACTGTAAGAGGTCCTGGAAAGTACAGTCAGGAGGCTCAGGTCACATCACTGCAAGCTACCCATTTCACTGGAAATATGTCCACTACTGGAAAAGGTTGGAGAAGGCTGGTGTTGACCAGTTCTGTTAATTTTGGTTTAGAGAGAAAAAAAAAAAAGCTTGTATATAAATGCTACTGCTCTATCTCTCCCATTCCTGCTCATGCTTCCAGCTTTGCATGGAGCACACCTTTCTCCTCAATCCCCACACATTCCTGTAAGGAAGGGCACACTGCAGGACCCAACCAAAGAACATGCAGCAGGTGGGTGTGACAGATGGGGGACAGCAAGGGAACAGTGAGATAATTAGGATTAGAACCATAAACAGCAGCGGTGGCAGACACTATGAGAGACACTTGAAAATTAAAATTGGATGTTTGCTTATGAAGAGTTCATTGCTTCCTGCCTGTTTTCACCAAAAAAACCAAGTTGCTTTGACATCACAGTTAGTTGCTATGGAAATGCTGATGCTACCAAAGATAGGACTGCGCTGGAGGGCTATAAAAAGTCCTGGAGACCCAGCTGAGTCTGTACATATTTAGGAAAAGCCAACACAGCATTTATTTTTGGCAGTGGCACAACAGCCCATTCATGTGACAGAATGTGACACCAGAAGTGGATAAGGGGACATAACAATACAACAGAGTGCCATGATGCTGAGGTGGGGAGGGAGGGGTCAGAGTTAGGCCTATGGGAAAAGTAGAGTACTTAAATCAGTACCACCCTGGCAGTAAAGAATAAAGCTTCCCCAAAAAATACAAAGTAAATTTTAGAAAGAGGAACTGCTAGAAATGGAACTTCTCTGTTCCCACAAAGTTGTCATAGGCTTTAACAACCTTGTGAGAGATATCTCCCAGTAATTTTAAATCTCAGTAAACACAGAATCATAGAATCATGTAGGTTGGAAAAGACTCTTGAGATCATTAAGTTCAAAACTAATGCTGCCAAACCCACCACTAAACCATGTCCCTAAGTGCCACAAGTACATGTCTTTTAAATACCACCAGGAATGATGACTCCACAACTTCCCTTGGCAACCTATTCCAGTGCTTGATAACCCTTCCAGTGAAGTATTTTTTCCTAATATCCAATCTAAACCACTCCTGGTGCAGCTTGAGGCTGGATTTACATTGTGTTATCACTTGTTACCAGGGGGAAGAGATTGGCCCCTACCCAGATACACTCTCCTTTCAGGCAGTTTTAGAGAGTGATGAGCTCCCCCCCCAGCCTCCTTTTCTTCAGGCTAAAGAACTTCAGCTCCCTCAGCTGCTCCTTATAAGATTTGACTTTGCTAACAAATACTATAACTGTTGTTTACAGCTGGGATGTCAGGAGGTCATCATCATCATCTCCATGAATACTTTTAGACCTGGTTAAAAAAATATTTCCCTTTTCAACCCTCCTTTTTCTAATTCAACTTTTTTTTTTTTTTAAACAATAGCTGAGCTTTTCTGCCTCTCAGTTGTTGAAAAGGAGGAATGATATCCTGAGCAAAATTTATCTGACATTGTTGTCATCTCTCTGGAGGAGATGGATACAGAAGCATTTACCCTATGAGAGAAGGACTTCACCACAAACCAGCTGCTCACCAAGTTTGCTAGGACACTGAGTTACATCACAAGCAGAATGGACAGGTCCACCAGAGACATTTCTGTGCCCAGGAGTCTCTCCCTGTCTGCCACACTGCTGAGGTCTGTCTGTGGATGACAGCTGGGAGCATGCAGGAAGTCTCTGGGGCACTGCTCTGGCAGGGCAGGTGGGCTGTAGAGTAGATCAGCTGTACAGCTGATCTGTACAGCTGATCTATCTGTACAATGTCATGATTGTGGCTTTCAGGGTAAAACATTTTTCAGAGGAGCTTTGACTCCTGGGCAAATGCTCCTTTACCCACATGGAAGCTTCATTTGGCTCCTATCTGTATTCCTGTTCCAGAAACCAAATGGAAGATTTGCCTCCACAAAGCCTAATGCCAGCAGCATTTTCATCCTCCATTAAATACCCACAGGCTATGGATATCAGCCAGTAGTAGCCAGTGGTCCTTCCCCTCCCAGCACAGCTCTAACACTTCAGCAGCCACAGAGTCTTTACTCATGTTGTGCTGTTCAAAAAGCAGGACAGCACTTCCTTCAGACACCACTCTGTCCAGCACTGAATGAAAAGGGGCATAAGAACAGAAAACACTCCTTGGGCTTGCAAGGACTGTCCCCAGTTTCACAGGCAAATCCATCACACCCATCCATACTCCTTTTAGGCTTCCTTAATCTAGGCAAAACCAGGGAGAAATGCTATGCTCACAAATGATGTTTCTGTAGTCCATAAATCCACATTGTCTGATATGAGTGAATAGTTATGATAGGGATGCTGCAGAAAGGCTCCTCTGGTCTTCCCTCTGCTTTGTTTGATGCCACAGCAATTTAGCAAGGGCAGAAATTACTCTCCACCCCTGCAAGCACAAGAGAGACCTGAACACTTGTATAGAAATGGAGAGTCTGGGCGGGGGGGGGGGGGGGGGTGAGAGAGGCAAGAAAAAAACAAGCTAGATTAAAACCCAGTTTCTTCATTTAAGAAATTGTTGCATCAGTCTAAGATGAAACCTTGTAGAAACAGAAGTCAGAGAACACAAATTGCTCCAGTGCATGTCTTTGCTGGAAATGTTTTAGGACATGTGCTCTCACTTCTCAGGGAAAGACAAATACTGCCTTTGTTGTAGACTCTGGAAAGAAAAGCAAAGGCTTTTATTCTAAAGCTGCCCAGCAGCTGAGACATCCCTGAAACAGCTAAAAGCCTTCTAACTTCTTGCCTAAATTTAGACATACTCCTATATATCCCAAATAAATGTGTTAGATTTTGTGCCAAGATGTGTCATTATTTTCTCTCTTCTCTGTTAATGCATACATAGATGCAGGATTTACAGACAGGAATCATCTCTCCTCCTCCATTCCTGATTACCTGGCTGAACAGCCAGAGCCTTTCTGATTTATTCATGTAAGATAGGATCTTCACTCCTTGATCATCTCAGTAACCTTTTCTTGTGCATACTCATTACAGCCTGAATTAATCCTTCTTAGAAGGGATAGTGGAGTGGGGGGGGGGAGCTGTGCCTCCACAGAACTGTGTATCTTTCTTTGCTTCCTGCACCCTTAGAAATAACTGCCCAGGGATCAAGAATCACTCTCCTCACCCTATTCTAAGGACTGGAATGTTTCCAAGCCAGTCACACCACTTCCTACTGAGGCAGGTAAAGATTCCTGGTTGGGCAAAAGGCAAATGCTGCTGGCAATCATTAGCCACAGATGTTCTGTCATGATGATTTGGGTGGCATGGATAGACCTTACTTTATTGTTTCTGTTTCAGAATTGCAGTAGATCATTCAGAATGAAAAATGGGAGGGTCCTGATTTAAGCAGGAACCTGTATCACTGAAGCAGAGAGAGAAATAGGTCTGAAATGAAGCTGTGAGTTGCTGTGGTTTTTTTCTCCTCCACCTTCTTTCCTTCCCCTGTCCTGTTGACCTATGAATTACAGAATCACAGTATATGCAGAGTTGGAAGGGACCCACAAGGATCACCAAGTCCAGCTCCTGTCCCTGCACAGCACCACCCCCAGGAGTCACAGCATGTGCCCAAGAGCATTGTCCAAAAGTTTCTTGAGCTCTGTCAGGTGCTGTGACTGCTTCCCTGGGGAGCATGTTCCAGTGCCCAAACACCCACTGGGTGAAGAACCTTTTTCTAATATCTAAACCAAACCTCCCCTGACATTTCAGGCCATTCCCTTTGGTCCTGCCACTGTCACCACATAAAGTCACACCATACAAGTCCATTTTTTCCTTGGTCCCATTTGCTGTCAAGCCTGCTTGCCTTTTAGGTGATGCATAAGTCAGGTAACAGCATTGCAATTTCTAAAGTATGCTTGTTTAAACAGGAGCAGTAGGAACTGTCAGCTCAAGAGCAGCTCAGCCAAGTGTGTAGCACCTAATCTACCCTTGATCTGGCTGGCCATAGTCTCCTCATCACCAGGCCAGGCCCAGAGGCTCCAGGGAAAGCTGCAGGACCCCCTGCCTGCTGTTAGCAGACAATTCATCTTCCTAACACTGTCCTGAGCAACTCCGCCCATCCTGGCAGAACCAAACCACATGCTCGTGTTTGCTTAGTCCACACAAAGAAATCCCTAAAACACCCAGCAAAGAAAACATGGGCTCCCCTTTGGGGGAAAACTCCCTGCAGAAGCAGCACACAGGGGACTGCTCTCTCCTGCAGTGGCAGCCCTTTCGTGTCCCCACGCTCCTGGGCACGGAGGGCAGGAGGAAGGGTGTGTTGGAGATACAACCAGATGCTGTTTCCAGCAGAGGAAGGGTTTGCAACTCCACCCATGCCTCTCTCGTGCCAGAGTTTTTTCTGTAACAAAGCACTAAACAAGATGCTTCTTGTGTCCAGTGTGGATTCCTACTCTCCAAATCTCTCTCAACTCCGCCTTGTAGCTCCTTCTGCCTTTAGATGGAGAAGTGACCCACATCTGGTGCTGCTAGTTGAAAGGATCTCCAAGCTTTGGCCAAAAAGAAGCAGACCTTTTTGTCTCAGAGGCATACAGAGATACACAGAGCAGGCAGGGGAAGACACTGTTCAGCAGGCTTAAGGCTCACTGATCTGAGATAGGCCTAAAGGATCCTAATTTAGGGATGTACAATAATTTTCTTCCACCAATCTTCACAGAAATCCAAACACACACACACACAGCATTTACATGATCAAATATTTATCTTTTAATATTTACTACTGGTACCTCATAATTAAGTTTTACCAGCAGTAGGGAAGTGTGCCTCACACCCTGGCTCCCCTGAGAACCAGAAAGCTTGTTAACTTCATCCTGTTAACTTCCACTCTGCTGTTCACAAGGTATAAAGATATAACCAAAAATAATTCAGCTTCACAAGTTCAAGAACCTTTAATTCAGCTCCTTGGATGTGAAGCTTTCTTTTTCTGCAGCTTGGTGTGTCACAGCATAACAACATAAAGCTTTAGAAAGGTAAAGTCCTAGACAGGAAATATGACATCATGCAACTGCTCAGCAGCCCAGTGTGCCAAGCAGAGCACATAAAAATGCAGAGAATTTCACCAGAAAGAGCCAAGTGAGTCCTGACAGGCTCTTTTAAAGTCATTAGCACTGTATTTCATGGTGCACAGACCCCAGTACTGTGATGTTGAAATGTCACAAGTGATGTTTGCTTAACAGACAAAACTGATCTCAGATGAACCTTTAACTAAAAGTAGAAATCACATACAAAATAAACTAACAAAAACTTCCACCAATTTTGTACTTAAAACTTGAAATGTGTTCTGTACCTCCCCAGTCTTCCCTTGCCAGCAACCAGGTTTTACCAGATTTTCAATCCCACGCTGTCCTGTCAGCATGCAAAACTTCTCCCCTCAAATCAGATTCCCCACCCACCCCTTAAGTGTATAACACAATACTTGAGGTTCTTGGGACAAGCACTTGCCATTGTGCTCATGTGTCATTGGTTTTTGTCATTGTGCCAGGTCATATGAGAACAAAGCAATTTTAAGTACAGTGGGTGCAATTGTTACAAAAATAGTTGAATGGGCTATTATAGGCACAGTGCTTTCTTTTAAAATACATGCATTCTTGAGATATATTGTAGGATGTTTCTAAATTTGAGGTGATTTTCCCAGTCTGAATACGTGGGAATATGTTGCGTGGGTTTTAAAGAAAATAAACTGATAATGCTTTGCAGCCTACCTCCTGATGTCTCATAGACAACAGATTAAAAACTACTGTTCTATATCAAACCATACCACTTTTTAGAACCCATTGGAAATTTCCTTTCTTACTTAAAAACCTGTAAAGATAGCAACCTGTAAAAGACAAAATATCATAAGCCGTCAGGTTGCTCGAAAATCATGGTAAGTATGGCACTTTCTGGAATTTCAGTCAATCTTACTAATCTGCTGTTATGTAACTTTTTTTAGATAAATCCATGCTAGCAACAGATTGTTCAGCTTTGGAGCTAACAAGGAAATAATTCAGTGAATAATTTCCAACCTCTGAATCTGATCTTAATTTCCTTGTCCTGAGCATGCATTCACATTGTGTAGAGTTCATTTTTTCACCTTTTTTTATGACTCTGAGCAAGATGCAAGGGGCCACATGAGCAAGCTGATATCCATATGTCTGTTGACAGTATCTGTCATTCCCAATAGTGGATGTGACTGCCAGGGATAGGCTGGGCACATATGTTGTCTCAGGAAGATAGGCTTTTACACACCCACTCCTGGCTGACCTGCTGATATCTGTCTCAACATCTTCTACATCTCCTCCATCAGTCAAGTGTCGTCCACCCCAGTCCCATCCCATGGTCTCTCACAAGGTACAACCACAGGGGTTGTCACACCCTCACAAAATTCTGTCTTTCTCCCTGAAATTGAAAATCGTTCACTGAGCAATCTCAGTCCTTTCTCCTAACAATCTCTGCTCTTCTGGCCTGGTCCATGCTTGACACTTGTCTTGCATTTGTGTTGTGCCTTCATTGATCCATGTACAAAACAGAACTTCTCTGCCTCTTTCTTTTGGATATAGTAATTGCCCTTCTGCTGTTCAGTCCAGTAATTTCTCATCACATGACCAGAGCAATCAGGGCTATCACAGGATATTTTGGCTGCCAGTTTAGTGTTGTGCTCTTCCCTGACAATTCGGCACAGGAACAATCTCTGAACATAAATGGGGAAAGCAGGGTCAGTGCTCCTTGGCCTTCCTTGAGGGTTTGTGCATCTGCCTCTCAGTGAGACCTCATTTTTACAGTAGAAAAATGAAAGATTAAGGGGTGAAGCTTTGTCTCCTGTAGCACACCTGAAGCCTTTTTTTTCTACCTGTTTCACACTGGAGACCCCTATGGCCAGGGGAACAGAGATACAGTGGCCTTATCATGGGTGTGAAATGTCTGATGCAGATAATGTGATTGTGTATTGACAGATGGAGCGTGAACTGTCACATATAGTTAGGTGGCTCACATCACCACACTAGATGACTTGCATCTTAATTTTCTAACCTTTTCCCCTTCTCAGGGCATGCTCTGCCAGCTTAGGCACAGTTCTTCCCAACAGCAGTTCATTGCAGCTTTCTTTGTAACCTTTCCATTTTGACATACACCTCACACTGACCATGACATTGCCAGTAATGGCATGTTTGAGACTTCTAATTGAAAAATCTTTTTTCAGTTTGATGCACTGTGTTACAATCCAAAGAATATCTTTCATGATGTAGGAATCTCTTTCCTTGCTCGCTATGCACAGTTTTCCTGTGTTTTGTAAATGTTTTAACAGTGACCTGGGTCTGTTACAAGTTCTACATATTTCTTGCATCATTTGCACTGATTGCCACACCACTGATATTGTTTTCTGCTTCTCATATTTCTGCCCTCCATCAAGTTTCATTCTGTTAACTTTTTCCTAATGCAGACAGTTATGAGCAGCAAGTGATCTTTTCAGCACCTTTATCTTTAGGAAAGACAGAGCATCCAGCATCTATTCAGTCAGTAAACTTTTTAATATCCCTTAATGATAGAAATAACCTCTTAGTCCTGAACAACTCACTGTATTGTTTTCCCTTTGCTGTCACCTTGAGTCCTTCCACGGTAAATGACTTTTTTTTTCTTTTGGCAAGAATACTTTAGCACTTCCAGACTTTTCACAAAATGTCCTGCCTTGCTCCCACACTCCATCACACAGTGTGACAGTCTCATGTCACACATCTGGGTCTGCAGTGTTGAGCAGTCTTTCCTGCTCCTCCAGATCATTGTCCCAGAAACATTTAATTTCCATTTTCCACAACCACGCATCATTTGTGTGTCCCATGATTCTCAAGGCTGCTCAAGCTTGAGAGTACCATTCAATATTACCTGTCTTTCCAGGTCTCTCTCATTTTGTACTGCTGTTTTTTTGATGAGCAAGACAGGTTTCACGATAGATCCTTCATGACAAATGAAACAATGAATAGAATAAGATTTTTTTTTAAATATCTGCTCTTTCCTCGATGTATACTGTCACCACACTCTGTCCCTGTGCTCTTTTGTTTGACATTTAGCAGCCTGGTGTGCTGAGAGACACACTTGAAGCCTACCCATATGCCACAGCTGGATCTCTGCAGAACTTGTCATCAAACATGTACATCTCATTAAGTTTCAGGTTTCAGTGCAAACACACTCTTTCACTGGATTATCTGAAATCTGCTCGCTTTCAGAAGCTTTTGGCTTGATTGGATTGGTAACTTCAGGTGGAAGTAATGAAAAATTTGAAAGTTTTGCTTGGATTCGCCCCAATTTGACCCCAAAAAGCTCAATTCTAAGATGAATCTTAAAGAATTTAGGATAAAGCACAGTCATCTGGACTCATGTGACATTAGAGATTTCCAGTAATGGAATATTACTTGAGGCTTCATCATGTATATGGCACTGTAATTCTGCTCTCCTCATGTAGCTGCAGATTGCTTTACAACCAAATATAAACATATACATTTTCCAGCAGAGTACTCGATAATGAAATTCTGAACTGATAGCTCACACTTGAAGAAACTGTTATTATCAAATGACTGCAATTCTACCTTTTCAGATTGACTATTGGGACTGGCCCTTGCAATATTGTGCTCAGCCAGTTCATCTTGTTGATATAAATCTGATTTCACTCAGTGATGCATCCATTGACTCTGCACCCCTAATACACAAGAGAGAAGAAAAAAAATCTTCCAGCTTTGCGACTTTTCCCTACCTTTGCTGTATCAAAAAAGTCTGTGTGTCAGAGTGTTCCATGAATAAACCTTCACTCAGTGCCATCCTGTATCTGTTTAAAGTCAATATCTACATGCTCATGGCTAAGGGTTCCAGGAAGAGGTGCTGCCATTCTGAACACAGTTTGCAACATCAAAAGATTTCTGCATGGTTGAAAATTTTCTCTGCTCCAGGAATTTCATTGTAACACAAGTGTGGATCTGTCAAACCAGCTCTGCCTCTCCTTTAGCATATCAGTGTCCAAACACCAATCTTGGTAAAACACAAGCCAGTGTCAACAAAGCTCAGAGCTGAAGAACTAGCCTTCCTCCCCACATCCTGGCCTGCAGCCATGCTACTGCTGCCTGTGTTCTGGTAACACACAATTCTGTGTCCTCAGGAGGGGCAGCAGGGGTGCTTACTCACACAAAACTCAACTGCTGGGGGGCCACAGGGGTTTTGTGGAAACAGGGGTTTTTAGGCTCAGCCTATGTTTCCATTCCCTGTGAAATTCACTCTCCGTGTAATTTCCATTTCACTCTACAATACCAATGACACCAAGTTAAACAATAATGAGGGCAATCTTTTAGTCATGCTGAACTGGATGAACTGTGGAGTTACTAGAGATCTCATGCCACCCTTACCAATGGAGAGGATTGTCCTTGGGTTATGATCAGTCCCCCCACAGATGTTGACTTCTGTTTCCTACGGTCTCTCCTGCTCTGGTATCTTCATTTCCCCATTTACAAATCTGTGTGTAACACTGAGGGTCCAAGGAACACCAGTGCCAGGGCATTAGTAAATCTGTGAGTAGGAGGAAGGGGGGGCAGAGCACTTCCAATTTCCAGAGTGCTTCCAGATCAGTCGTAGCAAGTAAGATGTACGTTTAACACTGCTTATATATGCGCACATATGTATGTGGGCAATCCTGGATGCACAGACAGGCTGGGAATGAGAGACTGCAAAGCAGCACTGTGGAAAGGGCCCTGGGGGGGTCCTGGTCTGTGGGAAGTTGGCTCTGAGCCAGCAGGGCCCTGGCAGCCAGGAGGGCCAGGCCTGTCCTGGGGGCATCAGGCACAGCATCCCCAGCCAGAAAGGGAGGGGATTGTCCCCTCTGCTCTGCACTGGGGCAGCCTCACCTCGAGTGCTGGGGGCAGTTTTGGGTGCCACAATATAAAAATGACATGAAGCTGTTAGAGAGGGTCCAAAGGAGGGCCTTGAGGATGGTGAAGGGCCTTGAGGGGAAGCTGTGTGAGGAGCAGCTGAGGTCACTTGGTCTGTCCAGCATGGAGGAGACTGAGGGGAAATTTCATTGCAGTTACAGCTTCTTCCTGAGAGGAAGAGGAGGGGCAGACACTGATCTCTTCTCTCTGGTAACAGTGACAGGACTCAAGGAAATGACCTGAAGTTGCATCAGGGGATGTTTAGGTTGGATATTTGGAAAAGGTTTTTCACCTGGAGGCGGCTGGGCACTGGAACAGGCTCTCCAGGGAAGTGGCCACAGCACCAAACCTGACAGAGCTCATGAAGTGTCTGGACAATGCTCTCAAGGCCCATGATGGGATTCTTTGGGTGTCCCATGCAGGGCCAGGAGCTGGACTTGATGATACTTGGGGTCCCTTCCAACTTGATATATTCTGTGATTCTGTGATGTATATGCACATACATGAGTGCAAGGTCCATATCCTCTCATTTATGTAGCTACTCTCATCTTCAGACTATCTCACAGTAATAAAAACATCCTTCTGAGTTAGGATAAAGGGGCATCTTCCCTTTCTAATATGCTACAGAACATAGAGATATGAACTTTATCTACAAGAATAAGTCTCCCCAGCCTAATTTGTAAGTTCTGAATGAAACTGAACAATTAAAACCACTGTAGAAATTTTATAGAGGCAAATTTATGGACTCAGGTGAGCAAAATTGATGAATTCTTCCTGGGGCAGCCTACTGTACCACCATGCTTAGGTTTCTGCTAGCCCTGCTGCAGCAGGAGCACACCTTGCAGCACAGTTGGCAGAATGGGAGAAGTTGCCAGGTGCTGCAGTTCATGGACTCGTGTCTCAGTTCAAAGTCCCCTTTACCCATAGCTAAAGCTGAAATGTTTGTCTGTGAACAAGGGTCAGATATACACTCCCTTGCCTGCATTTTGGACAGTCCCATCCAGCAGCCACACATTCAGAGTTGATGCTCTCTGAATGCTGTGTGGGCAAACATGGGTCAGGGCCTCATGTGGGATATCCATGATGATTAGATTCTGGAGCTATGCTAGAAGCAGGGTGTTTCTGGACACCAGATTGGACTGTGATCCATGAGGACCCCCCATGGCTATCCTTCAGGGCAGGGGATTTTCACCAGGCAGCATTATGAAGGTCTCTGGCTTCAGAAAACTAGACAGCTGGACTTCTGCACTGACCAGCTCTGTAAAGTTATATTGCACTCCACTGCCGTGGTTTCCTTACCTCTAAAGGTAAGTGCCTCTCATGATATGTGCTGCCAGGCAGACAAATACACAAATACACTCCTCATTCACAGCTCAATGCAAAAAGCCAGCAGCATTCTGGTTGTTGCATCCACATGAAGACATTAACAAAAGCAACAGAGCAGCAGCCCCACCTTCCTCCTCTCCCTTCCTCCCATCTAACTGTGCTCAGTAATAAAATTTACAGCCTTAGTATTTGGAAAGGCCCCAAATGCCTTTCCCTTGGATATCACGTGCAAACTGAATTAGGTCTTAGTTTAAGAATGTTGTTAAAAAATTTAACAGCTCTGCAGAAACAAGTGCAAATCACTCAGTTTTCTACGTTCTTTCCCCAGTCATTGGGACAGCCATAAAAGTGCAATGAAGAACCAAATCTGCTGTAGTCCCTCTGGATGGAATTCAAATTTTGGAGACAACATTTCAAAAATGTAAAGGCTTCATTACCAAGGAAGACTCAACAAGCAGGGATGAGCAACAACAAGATCCCCATAGCTAATGATAAGGTTTGTGTTACTGGTGGAAATCATTGGTGTAAAATGGAGCCCAAAGCCCACATTAATTTTTGCACAGCCTGCACCTGACAGCAATAAGGGATCAAACTATGGCAATCTGCTTTTTCACCTTGGCTTCCTACTTGTCTGCTAGAAATTCTCTGTGGCCAACAAGAGCTATGATTCAGGTTGTCCCCTGTTCCCTGAGAACGTTTTTTTGGAAGCATTTTGGGCTAGGGAAAATGAGTCCGTGATTCTTCTGTCACCCTGTTAATGATGAGAAGTGACAGAGCCAATCCATGGATTCAGATTCTAAGGTTTTCAAGGCAAGGTTTTAAGGCTTGAGTGGAAATCTGAGCATGCCTTAAAGTGCCATGGAAACTCAACAATTTGTCAGCTGAGGAAGGATCACTGCTACTGTGTGGAGGCTGAGCTCATGCCTGATGACATTTATGCTGCCTGTCCATGGGTAGCTCACTTCCCAGAGACCCAGCCCTCTACAAATGCTTGAAGGTACAGGGATGGGCTGAGTTTCAATGAGTGCTGAAGTAAGCACACACTTCCCAGCCCACCCCAAGGGTCACTGAACTTTCTGAGGTTTGGCACAAACCGTCACATTCCCGCAGGTAAGGGGAATTTACATTATCAACTTCATCTTATCAACTTCTTAATGAGGAAAAGCTCTTTGCAAAGGGTGTTATAATATGAGATTAATATTTCTGTCTGAGGGCCCTGAAAAAGGGAGTGAGTCACACATCCTTTTTCTATCATGCTTTGCAAGATGATGCAATATGACTTCAAGCATCACAAAAAAATACTCTTCTTTCTCCTCTTAAAGAAAAGTGTTTATTTTTCTTTCATAAAGAAGACTGAAACTTTGGGTCATGGCAAGTTGAGGTCCTTGTGAAAAGCAAGAGGCCAGCATGGCTGTTTTTCAAAGGATAAAACTAAACCCAGTGTTAAATAAAGTTTATTGCTAGTCTTAAAATTAAAACCATGTTAGTCAATGCTCTGATTTTGTCAATTAATAGACTATTTTCCTACAATGGTTCTCCAGGTTAGATTGATTCTGTAATTGAAAATAAAATGATGCAGAGAAAAGTCAATAACTCATCTACAAGGTCTGGTACTATCACCACCCTGTGTCAGCCAACACCCTTTTGGTTTCACAGTTCAGTTAAAACTGGGATCCTATTGGCAGAGCTTGTGTTGTCTAGGAGTGTTCTAGGAACAGGGCTGTGTGGTTATAGTTCTGATACTGTGCAAGGGAAGAAGAAGGCTGGAATATGCTCCTGGACCAAATCACTTCAGTCATTTTCCCCACAGGCACAGCAGATTTCCCTCGTGCCAAGTGAGACCCCACTGTACACATGCTAGTACTTGGGAAGATTTTGAACTTGTGCACACCTGTGAAATAAACTCCAAAGGACTACAATACAATCAAGATATGTCATAAAAATCCTAAGTAGAGTTTAGAATTGCTGATGTTCAGAGATTCTTAAAAGAATAATGCTTTTCCAATTTAAATATTAAAATAAAAACTCAGACCTTGTTACCCACACAGGGCCAAGTGGTGAGAAGGTGACTTTGTTACATGAAAAGCACAGTGCAGGGTGCTGTGTGCACCCACAGTCATACTGCAAAATAGGGGGTTCCAGGTGCAGCATGTGCTAGATGTGAAAATGGACAAAACACCCTACCTGCACCTTTAAAGGGAGTGAGGGGTTATTGCTTAGGTCAGATATTGTGGGTAAGTCTGCACAAAAATGATACCTCATAATGTGTACACTGGCATGATGGACTTCAGCAACTTCCAAATGTTTATACTGAGATCTTTATGCAGTACCATTCCTGTTTCTTGTCAGGAAATAGCTCATGTCAAAATCCAAAAGTATTATGATTAATACCCTATCTACAATTTTGCAAGGAAAATGTTATCATTTGCCTTTGAAGTGTTAATTACTTTAGCACCTAAGAAAATATGATTCTAGGGAAAACACACTGCTGATCTGATCCAGAATTTGCTCTGCTATCCTCTCTTGGTGGAGACAGGTATCTAGGCAATTCTATTCTTCAGCCAAAAGTTAAAAGATCCAACTCAAGACTTCCAGCAAAAAGCTTTGTGTCCTCTATTAGATGGGAAAGGTGGAGCTAGGCAATAACAGTGATCCTTTCTGATTTAAGTTTGTAACTGTGCCTTTCTGCAGTAGCCCCATGGGAACAATCACACAGATCTCTGAAAGCAGCAGAGCTTATAAAAGAAGTAGTGGGAAGGCAGGATGATCCTCATGGCAGAGCTGACAGTGGTGGCGGCTGTTGCTTAGGAATGCACAGAAGCAGCAGAATTACAGAGTCTGGGAGTGCTTTCAAGAAAGCAATGGCTGAGGCCCTGCCACAGAGACTTAAAAAGCTGAATCCTTAGGGAAGAGGAAAGCAAACTGTTAGCATACCCTAAATAAACCCTTTTATAAGTGGTTTTGGTTTTGAGGGGGTTTTTTGTTTTGGTTTTTTTTTTTTTTGTTGTTTGTTTGGGGTTTTTTTTTTTTTTGGTTTTTTGTTTTTGGGGGTTTTTTTTTGTTTGTTTGTTTTGTTTGTTTTGGTCTTTGCTTTTGTTTTTGGGGGTGTTTTGGTTTTGTTTGCTCTCTTTTTTTTGGGGGGGGGGGGTGGGGTTTTTGGGTTTTTTTGTCATTTAAAAAGTAAATCGCCTGAGTTTTGAGTTTTGGAGCAGGTGTTGTTCGTGCAATCAGGGAGCTGCTCCATCGGCAGCTCAGCCCGAGCACTACAGTGCAGCAACAACAGAGGAGTTGAGGAGAAAATAGCGGGGAGGAGGCACAGTCTGATTGCACAGAGATTAACTCCTTCCCTCCACTTCCAATCTCTCCGCAAAATTCTGCCGGAGGGAGAAGAGAAAACTCCATTTCTGTCGCCTCCCCTCTTGTAAATGGCCAGAAGCACGCTGTGCTGTGACTGATATAGGACCTTCTGCGGAGGGACCTGCTGGTCCCGTCCTCACCTCCTGACATCCTGCAATGAAACCGGTCACTTGCAGCGGAGATGAGCATGCAGTGCTCGGAAACACCAGCCGGGTTTTCCTTTCAGCTCTCATCTGATGCTGCTCGGCCCCCTTAATTCTTTGGGTTAGTTCCCGTTTTCATTATCTCTGCCTTTGTCTTGCTGATGGTGGCTGCATCTCGGTCCAGCTGAACCCGGGCTGTGCAGAGCATGATGCCATCCCAGCCACAAAGGTTTTGAAGTTGTTTCTTTCAAAAGCGAACAGGAAAGTATTTCTCATTCTAAGGAACAAGCTCGGGAAGTGAAAAGCGGATCAGGTGATTCTGCCGTTTAACTCTTTTCTAGGTGGACGAAGAAATATTAATGTAAATTAAACACCAGTGTTCACACATGCATCCCCACCCCAAGCCCACGCTTCTTGTTTGCCCTTCCTAAGCACTTTGCTCCAAAGGTTTTTGTTTAGCCGGGATGTTCGGGAATGGCAGCATTTCATACCAATAGCTGCATACTGATACAATCAGAGCAGAAACAAAGGAACTGCCTCTTACCCGTTCACTACAGTCTTCACGGATTAAAACAAAAACCCAAACCAAGAACCATCCAAGACACCCAGAACAGGAACAAACCCTCAGCTAACCGGTCATTTCCACAGCTCTGAATTCTCGGCCTCACTTTCTCCTGTCATTCTCCGTGCTGTGTTTTGTAAGAGCAAGTTTGCAAGAACAAAGCACTGCAGAGAAGCAGATAATGTGCACATACAGTGCCTTCTACTTGGCATCCAAAACACAAGTTTTTCTCCAGGCTGTACTGGGATAATAGTAATGTACAGAGGTTATCCAACCCATGATACCAAAAGCAACTTGAACGTGCTAAAACAACTTCCTAGAGTAAGAAGTAAAAAGAAAATAAAAATTACACATTTTGCTTAACAGCTGCAGCAATAACATCAAACCCATCAGCAAGTATGAGATTTAATAGCCAGGGCGTTGTCTCTTTCAATAAGCAGTATGAATATGTATCAATTGGCAGGCTCGGGACAGAATTCCTTGAGCTGGGGCAGCAGGGGTCTAAAACAGAGGAAGGTCAGCACTTGAGCCTTCTCCAGTTGCTTCAGTTCATCTCGAGTGTAGAAATTCCTTACACTGTACAGGTCAGATTTGGTACAGGTCCTGTGGGACCCAGGGTTTTTGCAGGGCTGTAGATTATGCATTCCTGCTAATGATTTGGTGGGATTGCCACTGCTGTGTTCCCCACAGAATGCTTCTGCATCGTACCATTGAGTATAATCTGACTGTACAAGGCACAATTAAAAGATGGTATGAACCTTGACTACTGCACATTCAGCTTCAGCTATAAACGTGTGCATGTGTGCAGGTGTGGGCTGATTCCTGAAATAAATGGAAAGTGAGAAAGTGCAAATATTTAATCACCATTTCTTGCCAATCCTGCCCCTCTGTAGGAAAAGTGATGCAGAACTCAGACCGCACATTTTTACTTCTTCCATATGAAAATAACAGGTCTCAGTGTAACACAAGAGAAAGCTGAGAAGGCTACAGGAAAACAGTAGAATTAGCAGGTAGATCTTGCAAGAAAGTGAGACCTTTTCTATCCTGTCTCTGTAATCTAGCTGGAGCATCTGCTATCCAAGTTGACATCAGCAGTCTGGCTAAAGAGAAATGCCTCCTGTCCCTTTACAGCTCCTGATGTGTTGCATCAAATGCCGTCAGTTCAAATTAAGCACTGCTGTTTTCTCCCTGTGCCCTGCCTGCTGCCTGACTTGTTGCACTTCTGCATGCAGCTGCAGTGGATGCACCCTGGCAGAGGCTGGTAACTGCCCTGCTCCCTCGATAGTTTGAGGAAGCAGCATGGCCAATTTGGCAAATCACCATAGTAAGGATCAGACTGCACATCTCTGAAACTGGTCCTTTCCCTCCCTTTTTAACTCCAACGTTTTGCTTAGACAGAAAGATTGCAGTCTAGCAGCCATTCAGAACAGGAGCCTTGTGCAGCCCCCAGAAAAGAGATTTCCAGGCTCAGCTAAGTACATGGTCTCAAATGAAATGGAACAGCAATGAAAATAAGTACAGTGCACCCAGCTTCTGCTGTACTGTATATTTAATAGTGTTCCATATCCAGATGCTTCTACTTTCTCCAAAGACCAGTTTTCTACTGATGTGAAACATCAACAGGGACCATTCAAAAAGTACAAATAGATACAATACTGAAGCAAGGATTTTTGGAGGAGATAAAAAAATCTCAAACTGTGAAGATGTAAAATTATATTCTTCTGAAAACTGGAATATACAAAACCCATATAATTTTTTGGACCCTGTGGCTTGTCCTCCCCATTCGTAGCTTAAATATCTTTTTGGATCTGAGACTGCCATGAGACACCAGCTGGCAACTCAGCCAGACAGAGCCACTCACTCAATCCCCCACAGTGGGATGGGGCAGAGAATCAGAAGGGTAAAAGTGAGAAAATTTGTGGGTTGGGATAAAGACACTTTAATAGGGAAAGCAAAAGCCACATGCATACAAGCAAAATAAAAGGAGTAATTAAATCACTTCCCATGGGCAGGTGTTCAGCCTTTCCCAGGAAAATAGGGTTCCATCATGTGTAATGGTGACTTGGGAAGGCAAACATCATCCAGCCCGTCCTTGTTCTTCCCCCAGCTTTATGTGCTGAGCACAATGCTGTATGTTCTGGAACATCCCTTTGGTCAGCTGGGGTCAGCTGCCCTGGCTGTGTGCCTTCCCAACTCCTTGTGCACCCCCAGCCTCCTCGCTGCTGGAGTGGTGTGAGAAGCAGGAAAGGCCTTGACTCTGTGTAAGAACAGCTCAGTGATAACTGAAACATCTCTGAATTTCCAGAGCTGTTTCCAGAACAAATCCAAAACACAGGCTATTGAGAAAAAAATAGCCCACCACCTATTGAGAAAAAAATTAACTCTACCCCAAGAAAATCAGCACAAAGACCAAACACTCTTCATTTCCTCTCATCTCTTAAATGACATCACTGGACTGTTGAGCAAAAGAGAGTAGATCACAGCAAACACAAATTTTCCCTCATAACACACTGAAGAACAGCTTTGACACCATGCCAGACTCTTAAAGGCTACCAAATTAATGTTCTGTTTGACCTCCACAAACTAGCCCTGGGATTCCAGGCTTTTAGAAGCCTTGTGCACAAGGCTTCACACTGTCTACCACAGGAAGATAAGTGTGGGTCAGAAAAAAAATTTGCTTTGCTGTGGGTTGGAAAAACACTTTTATCTCCCCTGATTTTAGAGATCTTCCTTTTTCAGATGCTACAATAACATTTTAGGGCTTCATCTGTTGGACGAAATGATTTGCACAGTCCAAGCTTTCTTCCTATGCTCATCCTGGAGACGTTGCTTTTTCAGACATCCTGCCTAATGTAGCCATTGACTCCAGCTGCCATTATGCCCCTAGGTCCATGGGGGATGGGAATGTCTTCTCTACACCCATCTCACTGGAGCAATTCCTTGCCAGGGCATATTTTTGATTTGTGAAGACACACACTTCACTGCAGAGCTGTCCTTTGTTGAGCAATAAAGGAGGCTGCCTTCTCTTGCTAGTACAAAACAAGTATCTCACAATTTATTCACAAAGCCTGCCCAAAAGAAAAACAACAGACAGAAAAAGAACAGGTTTAGGTCCCTTAAAGTGTCCTGAGAACTATATACACTCTCCATTTGATTAGACTGTAGTGTGATATACTGGGAAGCACCACTGGAGCCATAATGAACCCACAGGACATCCTGACAAGTTCCCAGACTAAACATGAAACCACAGTCTCTTGACTGTTTAATTTGTGTTTCTTTTTCCCTTGCATTACTTCTCTGATTCCCAGTGCATTAATTTATCTTGTCCACAGACCTGAAAATCTTCTAAATACTGTGAATACTGTGTTCTCTGCCTGCTCCCTCTCAGGAAGAGCATTGCCTTACTATTGAAGACTTCAAGAAGGTATCTAGCCAGGTGGAGAAGTGCAACTGGCACTTGCTGGGACTTGCACATACAACCACACCCTTTCAAACCCTTTGGAAGGAGTGTCTCAGAGCAGGTTTTCCCACTGACAGACTTCCACTGATCTTCCACCTGTTGACCTCTGGAATGAAAATTAAGAAGGAATGTGTCTCAGTAGACCACGCAAATGTCAGGACAAATCCTGCTCCTGATACTGCTGAGAAAATCCTCTACTTCTCTTTTCTTTCAACCCTTCTTTCCAAATTGAAGAAACACTTCTCATTTGACATGTCTATTAAATTCAGAGACACCCTGCTGCATAAGAAAGGCTGATGCAATGAAGGATTCTGCAGTCTCTTTCCAGCACCTCATGGTGCTAAAACAAATACCAGACATTCACCATGAAACATCGAACAGGTAAGCACAACCCAACTCAAACTGGTCATGCCATAGGGAAAACCTCACTTAGAGCAACATGGAGATTGAAAACTGGTGGGCTTCCAATGGCATCATGGCATGGAGTCTTAAAAGAGCTAGCCCAGATCCTGAAAACCCTAAAGCATATGCAGCAGAAAGATTCATACAGGCTAATTTACACCTGCTACTCTGCAGTAAGTTTGAATATCTCCATAGAGTTCCTGAAGACAAGCACAGAGAGGAAGAATGTCAAAAATTTAACATACATTACAGCGTTCACTATAAGGACAACTAACAATGATCCCTCTGTGATCATACAGCAGAATAAATTGATTGGAAAGAGCAGTCAAGAAGTATTTGTTAAAGCCAAGAATTTACTGAACTTCATTCTTCCTTCCGATTTTTGCACAGTTTTGGCACTTTTATTTAGCAAGTGGTGCAGTGCCTCTCACTGAACAAGAATTAGGTGTTAGAATAAGCTTCTGCCAATAATGCTGACTAAACACTTGTGATGCCGAGCAGACGGAGAAATGCAGCTGAGTGGCATCCACATGCATTTTATTAATTTCTCCTTTTTTCTTTTACCATATTCCTAACCCAAGTCTCCACTATTGAAATAAAGATTGCGGAATCTCAACCAAGTCCTCCCCCATATAGGGTCAATATCCAATTGCCTCTGTAATATGGTCTACTGCTTTATCAGTCCAGTCCTACATGTGTCATAACAATGCTTTCATCATTTTCTTTGTGAGATAATTCATCAGTTTTCTAGACAACATGACAATAGTACATAGGTCTGAAAATTAGGCAAGAGAAGCTGTATTCTAATTCCTCTGTAAGACATCTGGTAAACAAACCTGGCTCCACAACTTCTCTCTTCACGTATTTCAACTACCACTAGATAGTTACCAAACCTCTGTAGCACACCCAAGTTCTTCTTTCTTCAGTCTTTTTTTTCCCCTCATTGTCTTGTTTGAATGTAGATGCAATGCCTGGTTAGAAGCAGTAGCTGAGTATGGTCACTAGGTAATTTTTAGTCTTGTTCCACACACACTGAAGTTACCAAACATTTCATTTAAATCCAGATGTTCGCAGTTCTTTATTTAAAGTTGCTAAGGTAGGTTTGGCACATTTTTCTAACCACTTCAAATTGCTCTGTTTTCTCTTAGTTTCCTGTGGAGATCTTTCTCATTCAATAAACCCCTTCCTCTGGCAGAATAAAGTATGTTGGATCAGACATTCATTTTTTTAATGTCTGGCACTTGTCCTTGTTAGAACAGAAATCAAACAAATCCATATAGAGGATTCCTAATTGTGTGATAAATGGTCCTTGTTTAACCCAAGGTTGTATGTATGAGCAGAGGCTTCTACAGAGCTGAAGTTGCAACATGCTTTAGTTTGCCAGTAGTCACACATTTGCTGGAAGTCTTCAGTGACATCTACACGAAGGCCCAAATCCTAAGAGGGTTGCTTAAGCAACCAAGTGGAAATTAGGAATCCCGTTACTCATGGCTTTGCAATGAAATAACTCATTCAAAGTCATGACCAGGATGTGCATTCAGCAACTCTGAAACACAGCCATGTTCAGGAACTTCAGGCCAAATTCTATTATAAAACAGGGTGAAACCTGATGAATATAACTGCCTTGAAGGTCTCCTACAGACCACTGGGAGCTTGCCACACCTGTGCAGCAATAATCAAAAGTAGATCCATCCTTGTCAAGATTTGAACTGGAACTGTCATATATGAAACTTGAAGTTAGTTGACAATTATTTCTGTAGGCAAGCAGTAGTGTGTTAAAATTTCATAATATAGGGACTGGAATCAACATAATAGGAAGAAGGTAGCAACTAAGAAGAAAATTCAGCAGAGAATTTTGAGGGGATATCTTTTCTCATATCTTATTTATAACTGAAAGAAATGCACCAGGACAGGCTGGGGGGAACCCCCTCTGTGGAGAAGGACCTGGGGGTCCTGGTGGACAACAAGCTGTCCATGCCCATCAGCACCCTTGTGGCCAAGAAGGCCAACGGGATCCTGGGGTGCATTTGGAGCAGCACTACCAGTAGGGAATTACCCTGGTGAGGCACATCTGGAGTGCTGTGTCCAGTTCTGGGCTCCTCAGGACAAGAGAGACTTGGAGCTCCTGGAACAAGTCCAGTGGAGGGCAACAAAGAGAGTTAAGAGACTGGAGCATCTCACAAGGAAATGCTGAGGGACCTGGGCCTTCAGCCTCAAGAAGAGAAGACTGAGAGGAGACCTCATCAATGTTAATAAGTACCTCAAGTGAGGGTGCCAAGAGGAGGGAGCCAAGCAATAGAACTTGAGGCAGTGGGCAGAAAGTGATGCACAGGAAATTTATCTGAACACAAGGAGGAACTTCTTTACTGCGGGGTGATCACACGCTGGACTGGCCAGCGAGAGTGTGGAGTGTTCCTCACTGGAGATATTCAGGACCTATCTGGACACAATCCTGTGCCATGTGCTCTGGGATGGCCCTGCTTAAGCAGGGAAGTTGGATCAGATCACTGTGGTCTTTTCCAACCTGACCCATTCTGTGAAATGGCCCCAAACAGACAAATATGGTCATAGACTTATGACATTTTGGATTTAAAGAAATTGAGATTCAGTGCTAAAGCATGAATCTGTAACACAAAATGCTTTTTAGGTAGAATTAAGTACAATATTTTTGCTAAATCAGGAAGCTAAGTGCCTGACTGTTGACTTTGAAATGTTTCCATCACCTTTTAAGAAAGAAAATGTAGTATCTTAGTGATTCCCCCTACTCCTGAAATACTTTTCTTCTTCTTTAAATGGGCTATCACTGCTAAATGCTCAGAGATGTACAAGGAATGCACAAAGCAAGAAATGGTGTAATGCAAGCACATGTTTTGTTCTCCCTTTAAAACATACTACTACTAAAGATAGAAAACACATATCTTAGTTTAGCTCCAGACCATTCAGAGATGGGTGAAAAATTCATTCAGAAATTCAGGAATAAGTTCATGTACAAGAGGGGAGAACAAAATGCAGCCGCTGAAGGGAATAAAAAAAGGGAGGGGGACCTTAGATATGAAACATAATATTCCTCAGGCTATTATGTTACCCACTTGTGTTAACATCCAATATTTCTTCTTTTAAATTGCAAATTGTATGCCCTGTATTTTAAGGCACCAAATTATACTGCCATATTGAGGATTACTTAAACAATCCCAGTAAGTAGGTCAGTCAGTAATTTACTCTTGGTTTATTAGAGGGTGCTAAAAGAAAAGAGCAACACCGTTATTTGTTAAATGAACAGCTGGACCCAAATTGTTGGGGGAGAAAAAGTCATTAGTTGAGGAAGTGTTTTGTTAAGATTTCTAGCATAATGAAAAGTATGGCAAAACCTTTGCTTACCACAAAAAATTTGTGTAGGGAGCAAACACAATTAGAGCAACCTCCTTTGCACAGCAGGTTGGATTAAGCATCAGGAGGAACAAAGCAAAGAAGAGCTCCGATGACCCAGGGGACCAAGATGGGAGATGCATTTGGTCTGGTGCAGCCTCATTAGACCAGGTTTTTCCACAACCACAGTGGAAAGACTCCAGAAGCTGCTACTGAGTGAAAAAAGGAGAAAAGGATCTCAGTCAAATTTCTTTAGAATCACAAGCAAGAATTATTCAGTTATGAGTTTGACATACACAAAGGCAAAAAATTATTAAATTGTGCTTATGAAACCAGAACAGCCTTCTGGCACCAAATCTCAGATATTTACTTGGTAACTAATCTCCAATTTCCCAGTGTTCCCACTGGAAATTCTCTCCAGTACTGTAATGCATCAAATGAATTCTAAAGAGAAGGTATTGATTTTGATGTGATGTGTGGCTGTAGGTAAATATATAAGGCTAGAATAAAGCTATTAAAAGCCACTAGCTGAATGGCATAGAAGGGGTGAAAAGAGCAAAAATTTGGTCTTAAGGCTGATAGAACAAGGCCTTGACACCCATTCTTCCTTCTGAAAGCAGCATCAGCAACTCCTCCATGTGAATACTGTGTGGTGAGGGATTTTCATGGTTTTGGATAGAGATAGTGATGATGTCCTGCCTGTGCATTATCATCCTCACCACCACCCAGAATGGGCAATTGTGTGCACTAATAGGTAGCATTCATTACAGAGGTAAATGGTAATTTTTTTTGGCTCAGTTATTTTACATCAGTATAACTGTGCCTGGGCTGTGGTGATAAACCAAAAGTTTTGCTGATGTTGGCCTCAAGAGCTTCCTTGAATGCAGCTCTCAATTATAGTTTGTCTTTTCCTTTGCTTAGAAACCTTGCTCCATAAAAACAAGTTTTATTCATGAACCTAGCTCTAGCTGGCCTTCCTCAGAGCAAGAGACTGATTTCAAAAGTTCAGCTCCCTTTCCCTCCCTCACAAAGAAATTTCTTTTCATAACCTCTGAAGCAAAAACATAATTAAATTTCCAAATCACTGCTACAGGATTTTATGGGAGGCTTAACTTTCCAGAAGAGTGCAATAAATCAGAAAGGCTTTATTAAGAGCTAATTTAAAATATCCTGGTAATTTTTTTGCCCTTACAGAAACGTAGAGATCAAGTAAGATTATTACATGGTTCTGCTATAGAAAAGAAGTCATTTGGGGCAGTGAGCAAGAAATGGGTAGTCAGAAGGTCAGTAGTGGGACAATCCCTGGCCTCTATTTAGTTCTCAGTTTTCTAAGTTCATAGCCTGTGGAGGGTGACAGGATCTTCCTATTAAATACTGGAGAATGTTAAGCAGTTACAGAATACAATTTTTGAGCTTATTACAAGAACCAGCTTTCCACAGAAGTCCAAGCCTCCACTGTTCAGAGCACTAGGAAACTTTGGACAAATGCATACACACAGGCATCTGCATTTTTAAGGGCTCAGGAAAACAAGTATAGACACAAAATATGAACTGAAAGTCAACAAATTAGGGTACCAGCCTGATGGGGGAAAAACATTTCATCAGAAATTCATTATGAAGGAAAACCCTAGATTCTTCTCTGGCACCTGTCTTGTGACTGAAGAGTTCATTAGCCCAGATACCTCAGACAGTCTTGTAAGCAGCAGTATCAGTTCCTCTTCTCCAGGTAACCAGGAATCAATCCATTTAGGACATCATGCATCACATTTCATCTGGCAATCCAGAAGCCAGCAAAAATTGCACAGCAAAAGAGTTGTTTCCTGAAGAAAACACTCTGTCTGCTCATTGACTCTTGAAGCTCATGGCTAATCCTGAGGCAGAAGCAGTGTGAAGAGCACACAGTTCATGTGGAATCCTTCAGGTGGCACAAGCATGGACTGCTGTTTTCTCCAAATTCCAAACCTACATTCATTCCTGACAGCTGTGGTGACCTCATGTGTGTCCAGCCCTGTGTCCTGTCAGCAGGATAATGCACAGCTGACTAAACAAACCCAAACAAGAAATTCAACACCTTGCAGATGGCATGGTCTGCATGGTCTCACTGTTACCTTGAAATGGCTGTAGCACTGAGGAGAGGCTGACAGAAAAACTGACAACTCTCAATTCACTTTGAGATGAGGAGGATGACAGAGTCAAAACAGGTAAGCCAAGCTTACTAGTGTCTTTTGCCATTAGAGAACATGTGTGTCCCTGCCACAATGTCTAAGCATGTCAGTATTTCCAGAGTCAATGAAATCAGAGAGAGATGACCCAAAAGGATCAAATGTTGACCACAGGAAGCCACAAAACTAATGCAGTCACCCAAGTTTGTACAGGGTACACAAACTATCCAGGCTCCAGAGAGTCAGGGGTCAGGCATCATGAGTGATGAATCACCTTTTTCACAATTCTCTCCTAAAATAGGAGGACTAAGAGTAGACTCATAAATAAGACTGCAAAGAGCAGGAGAGCAAACAAGGATCCAGTAATCCCTTGTCTGAAAGCAAGCTTTACTCTGTGCTGCCCTGGCCCCCACAAAAATGGCCTTGTCAATCTGTCCTGTCTATACCTACCATCTCACCACAAGAGGTTACAGAGGGACAGTGCATTAACAGACTTTCTCAGCAAAATTCCACTTCAGAAAATATTTTACTTCAAAAGAAACTGAAAATTCACATAAAAATTAGATCATCTGGCCCATGAGATATGAAAAAACTTTCCACAACAAGAAACAGACAGATGAACAGCTAGACTAAGGCAGCAGGATTTTGCAAAATGTCTGCTCTGTAGTGTCTGGCTGATATAATGAATCAATAGATTACTGGCTTATGACCTATGGAGTTTCCATTCCCTTGCAGAGCAGAGAGGAATATGGGCTAGGACAATATGCTCTAGCAGAACAACTCAGTAGTACAGCACTTAGGCATTAGCTACAAAATGCTGATGAAAAATACACCAAAAGTAGATCTCCTCCTGGAAATTCCACTTACTAGTATTTTAACTAAACACATTTTTATGCCTCGAGTAAACAAACATATGAGGAAAAAATTAACAACTAAGAGAGGTTTGGAATTTTTTTTTTCATTTTTAAAGTAACAAATAGCTAGCTTCTACACTGATGACTTTTCACTTATGAGGGGCCATTTGGTTTTAAAAGCTTAACAGAGACTGTAACTAGACCACTGCTGCTTGTCAGATTTGTAATCTAAAATTCCATCCCCATCACAAAGCAATTCGAAGAAGACTGCAAAAGAAGTGTTTGCATTTCTGTGTGAATGCAGAAGGTATGGCCTCAAATGCACACCCAGAGATGCAGCAGGCTCACGAGGGGTGCCCAATGGCAAAGCTGAGGAGCATGGCCAGAGCAGCTCTGACACCATGCCTGGGGGAGGGGGCTTCGCAGGGAGGTGGCCTCTTTGGGGCAAGGATGATGAGACTGGCCAACCCTGTCCTGCAAGCTCTGCCTGCTACACCTAATGGATGGATACTGGATGAAAAGAATAAAAGCCTAGAGAACAGGCTAATGGTTATTATGGGGTGTAATTGGACTGGCAGACTGGGGATCACACACAGACTGTAGCCTCACAAAGAAGCTGAGGCAGAGTAGGATCTTGAAAGCTAGAATCCTGGAGTTTATTTCCATATTAAAATAAACCAAAAAACAAAAAACAAAACAAAACAAAAAAAAAACCACACAAAAAACCAAAATACATAATTGAAAGCATTTATCTGTTCTGTGTATCTATACTTTCAGGACAAAAAAGGATAGCAGAAACCAAAAGCATACCTATATCAGATGTTAGGTGTTACTATGAAAATGTTAAAAGTAAATTTATATTATTTAACCATAATGAAAAGACCAAGACCTGTGAGGGAGCTATAATAAACAACAAGTTCTGATTTCAGTCATGGAGTCCTTTAAAGAGATTGTTTTTACATACCAGGTCTAAGGCTTTCTTGAGGAGAGGAACACAGTACCAAAAGCAAAGTTGGACAGGGAAAATGAAGGTTATTCTTCTGTACTTCTCAGTTTCAGCACAGAAGCTGTTTCAAAGCAAAGAATAAAGTCGCTGTATTTCTTGAGGCAGCTGAGGAAAACCTTCAGGGTTTGCTGTGAAGGTGCAGTAATCTCTGCATTCAGCACAACACTGCACATTCAGCAACCTCTTTGGCAGCTGGGCCTTACACACTGTGCCCTTTATGCACAAGAACACAAGGCAGTCCTTAATGCCTGATCTCAAGCTTGGAATTCTGTCCATAAGACAGAGTCTATAAGACTACTTAGACATTTAATAAGACATTGCTCTTACCGTTAAGGTTCCTCAGTGAAACCAGGGCCTTCCCACTGATGTCAGCTTTCCCTGAAAAATCACTGCATCCTGTAGCCACCTAGACAGCTGTTCCCTGCCATCCCTCTGAATGTCACCTACAGATTTGAACCTAGCAGCCTTTTCTTGGGGCTAACCATTTATTAGCTGCCAGCAAGTAGCTATTTTTCCAGAGTAGTGGGGATGTGAAGAAGCTGTATTGATAAACTGGGCTCTGAGGCCCTGAGAGAGCAGCCTCTCTCTGCTCATGGCAGGAGAGGCAGATATGACCTCTCATGTTGGCAGGCATCTACTGGGGAAGCAGCTTTCTGACATGATGGCACATCATGTTCCTCTTTGTGTGAAGAAAAAAAAAAAAAACACTGACTAGAAAAGCCAGAGCTCCTTAAAAGGGTGTTCCCATCAATATTCAGAAAAATCAAGAAAAATTTCCCCTCTTATCAGATGTTCTCTTGCATTCAGATAATGGGAATGACAAGGGACGGCAAAGCAGGAGAAGCAAAACTGATTTGCTTTATGTAGATATGTGCAAGCATCTACTCTGATCACTCCATCCATGTTCTCACTAACTCTGAACAGGGATACTCCTTGTTTCTCCTGGTGTGTCACTGGCCATGTTTCCCTGTTTGTCTCCACCTCTCCTCAGAGGCATTTTGGAATTCTTCAAAGAGGTGAGTGGGTTTGGCATTTAAGTGACTGGCCTTCAGCTACAGACTCAGACCCTGAATCACAAGAGCCAGACCTCCCCCAGTCTTGGAGCTCAGGCTGCTTATTTGTCACCACCCCATTAAAGCAGTATTTGCACACTGGGCCCTCCATGCTCCTGCTAGTGAAACTGTACCCTCCTAGAAAGCTGATCCAGGTCTTCAAAACCCACAGGAATTTCAAGAAAGCCAAAATTGTCAATCAGCCTTCATCTTGCAAGACCTAGCACTGCACCGCCATGACCATGGTTACTTCTGGCAGAAGGCTGAGAAGGAATGTCAGAAAGTTACAGCAAATCAAAAAGAACTTTTTTTTTCTAGCTCATCTAGAAAGCTGGATACAAATTAATTCTTCCTCTAAATAAATAGAAAGGAGGAGAATGTGAAAGGCTGAATTTCAGGAGGATCTTTTACTTCACTACAATGCAATTTTTAAACACTCTTAAGTCACATAGCAAATCTTTGAGGTAGACTTCATTAACTTACTGATAGGGTATAAAAAAGATTAGAAGGACAAATAACAGAGGGAGACAGGAGATTAGTGAAATGTTTCACATGCAAAACTAGAACTGCATTGAGGAATCTGTCATCCTAGCCTTTCCCTATCCTCTAAAGGCACCATTTCCAGTGAAGGAGTTTGTGTTTTCATTATGCTCCCTCTGTAAACTACTAGTGAAGTGTTACAACTAACAAGAAAAGCAGACAGACAGCTTCTGAGACTGACCAAGGGGAAGGTGCTGTCTGCAGAAAAAGTCAGAATAGGCAGGCATGTTTAGAACACATTACATCCCCCTAGCCTTCTGTCATTTAAAAGTATCAGACCACTCACCAACCTCAGAGCTTGCAATCCTGCCTCTTGCATCTACCACTTTATGGTTCCCACAGATGCCAAAGTCATCAGGATGGAGTCTGTAAAGGAGAACAAAAAAAAACCAAAACCAAAAAACAACCAAACCAAACCCTGTCAAGCAAAAAAAACCCCTTGTTGCCAAGGCAAAGCCCAGTCCAGATGTGTTGGCAATTTCTCACTTGCCTGTATGAAAAAAGGAGTACAGATTAAATTTCCATCTCTTGCCTTCCACTCTGCCTCCAGGAATAACACAGTCTTTCCATACCTTAGAATAGAGGCATCAAGCCTCCTCCATGAACATCCATGGCAGTAACCAATTTTTTTTTTCCATGCTTCAGTCCTAGACAAAGCTGAGAGGAGAGTGAAAAGGCTTTTTACAATAATATATTTCAATGTGCTTTACAGCCACAAGGAAGCAGGTCAATTATGATAGTTCCTGAAGTGATAATACCTGAGGCAGATTTACTGCATTGCTCTTTGGAGTCCAGCAAGACTTTCTATCATATTTAGGGAAGACATCTTATCAAAGCTGTAATTCCATTGCACTGAGATACATATACCTATCACAAGCACGCTGAGGGAAAGCCTCAAAAGTAAGCAGAGACAAATGATCTATTTTTCTTTCACTTTGAGTAAACAAATTATTTATCACAGAGACTTTAGCAGAACTCACCATTACATGAACAAAGTAGGCAACTGGGCATTATGACCAAAATTTTGAAAAGCAGAGACAGAGTGTCCACTTTGTGACATTTTACAGTGATCTCTGATTGCCAAAAGAGCAGAGCAACAATCTCTCTCAATCAGCCTAAGCTTGGCACCTTAAATGGATAATGATTTTGAAAAACCAAAGGGAAAGTCACTGAAATTCCACCTCTACAGACTGAAATTTGCATTGGACCTTCATGAACCTCTCCTGAGGCTGATCAAGTAGTTTTAGGGCCAATGTCATGTAAAATGGTGTGACACTCCCATCTGCAGAACTGTAAGGGTGATACAGCAAAGCAGATATGATGCGCTCTAGAGTTGAATCACCAGAAGAGCACCAAGACTCCTGTATGTCTTTCAACATCAAATAAAACCAAAGTGGTTTTTCTCACATAACTGATAGCTGGTACTGTATCCAAATGTCTAACAAAAATTGGCTGGCTTTGAAAGAGATTTTTTCTGGCTTCCTTCCAAACTGCTCTCAAAACTACCTCCATAAGATACAAGTCTCCAATGTAATAGACATGCAAGAAAAAAAGATGCTTAGTAGTTGCATATATTAAATCCTGAGACATTTTCCATTGTTGCAGGTGTTGATAGATCATCTGGTCCAAATTTACCTCAGCTCAGATTTTTTATTCTTTTCCAAAATACATAAATGAAGGAAAAAAGGACAGAATTTCTTTTAAACTCCTCATCCTTCCTTCCCCTAAATTAACCTCTTGCCTTCTTCCAAAATGTGTCATCAAATGGTAGAAGAGATTGTTCCCCTTTCTGAGCAAGTAGTGAACAAGTAAACTCCATCTTGCTTGATGGAAATGCTGCAGAGATGCACTCATTTTTTGCCACTTGACAGAAATTCTCTAATTTTTTCCTTTTTTTTTTCCAAGGAGAGGAAAAATTCTTGTGCCAGCCCTGGGATATGAAGCCAAAACTATAAGAAAACAAATTATCCATGCTACTGCACCATTGCTGGGTAAGGCAGCCTCTCTGGAAACAATAGCTGGGGCTTGAGGTATCCACAGGGAAAAGAGAACATTGTGCTTGATTTACTGCCCTTCTCATGGGATTTACTCTTGGCAAAGTGCCTGTGTGGTTTATGTCAGAAGAGATACATGATTTGCATGTGCATCCAGTGCTCACTGTGAGGTAACTCTTTCGTGCTGATGGAGCATAAAAGGACTGAGCATCCAATGAATTAAAAAAAAAACAACAAACAAACCAAAACAAAAAAAACCCCAACCAAACAAAACCCAACCAAAAACACACCTGAGAACCATCAGAACCATTCTCCATCAGGAAAAGCCAAAGGCCTGACAGGCTCTGGTAAGAGAGGGAGAAAGATGAATACCCACATATCCCTCCAACAAACCCAAAAGCAGTGATAAGAAGAAATGACTGTTAGATTTTGTAATTAGATAATGGCAGAACAGTGTGAGTGCATGAAAATCTGCAACAAGAACATGAAACAGGCACATTTCTGGATCATTTTTGCCCTTTTTCTACTGTTTGGATCATCTTAGAAACAGACACTACTTTTTTCAGGTGTGTATTAGTGCAAGTAATGTAGATAAATATAGATGGACAAATACCACTTTGATCAGCACACTCAGGTGGAATCAGATCAGTATCTATCAGAAATATTCCATGATCCTGTACATTTAAGAACAAACCAACCAAACAAAAAAAAAAACCCTCAAAACCAAAACAACTCCATCCAAGAAAAGAAAAGCACTCACCCAAACTTTTTACAAGAACAAAGCTTGCAAGGTGAAATTTGTGGTTTTGCTCTATCACTTGACACACAGATTCCTGCTGCTGTTCACATGACTGGAGACTGCTCAGTGACAGAACTGCACATACCACCTCTTTGGATTCAGCAATCTCTAATGGATGAATGAAATTCCTTCCTACCTTCCAACAGGTGTGGTCCAGGCAGCCCAAAGAGTCTGCAGAGCAGAACCTGGTTCACTGCTATTTACCATGAGAAACAGTAAGCAGTCCATTGTTTCTTCTGGTGGCCACTCAGGGTTAGGTCAGCTGTAACAACTACCTCTGCTTTGTCTCTATTTTAGAGGGCTTGGGGAACTGAGAGCACCAGGCATCTTGCTGTTGTTTGGGGAACATGTTTTCTCAGAACTTGCAGAATAACCAGGATCTGTATCCTGTATCATAACTCCTCGGGACTCTGTAGTCTTGCACTGATTTGCCTGTCTGTGCAGGGAGGAAAAGGCTGATTGTAAAAAAAAAATATACAGAATTAACAACCTTTCTTGTTGGTCTGACAAAAGAAAATGAAAACCTCAAGCCAATATAATGAATTTCTGAGCAACAATGGAGCTTTGGAAAGGCAGTAACAATTCCTCCCTCCAAAGCATGAAAATCACAGAGATCAATACAGCTTAAGGGAGACACTTGCCAAGCTCTCAAAGTTTTTGCATAGCAGCCTTCATTCAAACTGTATCCAAAGTGAGCAAGCAAAGCAAAGACACATAGAGACAAGGAAAAGCAACGCCAAACAACCTAAATAGAGTTTGAAAAAAAAAAAAGGGATGGATTCAGGTAGAATTCAAAAGGAAATGGAGAATGCTTTTACAACTGCCCTGGAAGTTACAAATCATGGGCTGGCTGTGGTCCAGCTGTCACCTGCTGTATGGACAGCTCCTATGAAGTTAAAGGTGAGCCAGGAGAGTAAAGCTTCCAGAGATGTGCTACTATAAAACCACAAGTAATTTTAAAAGCATCCAGAAGTGACCATCTCATTCCAGGAAAAAAAAAAACCCCAACCAAACCAAACCAAACAAAAACAAAACAAAACAAAAAAAAAAAACCCCAAACAAAAAAATCCCACCCCAAAACAAAACAAAAAACCCCACGACAAACAAACAGACCCAAAACAAAAATAAAACAAAAGGAAAAAAACTAAACAAAAAACCGACAAAATGAAAACCAAACCAAACCAAAAAACTACATCTTTATTTGAAATACTTTTTTGATACCTTTCTGTACATTTGTATAATAGCTAAATTTATGGGTCCCTGATGTGATTGGGCTTTGTCCATGACACTGTAAGAGCAATAAGAGGCTTACTGAAATTAGTAAATTCATAATGAATTGGAAGAGCTTTGCCTCAAGGCTGTGAACAATACCTGGAGCCTGTTTTTCTTCAAGTTCCAACCTTTGTTTTCTGTACAAATACCACCTTCCTTCTATTGGTACCTCTTACACAGAGACAGGTCAGACAGACACTGGTGAAGGGAAGCAGGAACAAAGCAGTATTTGCTCAATAGCAAATCAGCATTCCTTTCTGAGAACAATAACTGCAGCATTCTTCCAAGGACTGGTGAAATCCAACTATCAACAAACAAAACAAATCCCAGAGAAGAGAGGAAAGAGAGGAAACCAGAAGGTTTTCACTGGGTTCTAACTGGCATCCAAACATTTGCTGGGAGTTCTCTCAAGAAATTCTGCATCTTTAGCAAATGTAATGTGCATAGTTATTTGCAAATGAATTCTGACTGTTCCTTCCTGCCATGCAATTCTTCATAATTTATTCTCATCTCCCTTTTCCTCTTCCTCTACAACTTGAATTACATTTTGGAAATGCATCCCTTGTTTGAGAAGCAGGATTTAATATCACCCTAATCAGCTCCAATTTTTAGGGGAGAAGGAAAAAGAAATTGAAATTATTATTGTTTCATTTGCTTGCATATGTTCATATGTCAGAAGGGTGTGATAAATCTAGGATCCATATTCAGAAAAATTTTATTTTCACCATTTTTATGGAAGAAAGGAAGGTTTTCTCCCTGTACATGAAGAATCTCCTCCCTGTACACAAAGACTTTTGGTTTCCAGGCACCTTTTGTAGCCCTCTGTGTCCATTGCCTTCTTTCTAAACAGCAAAATCTAGTTGTTATTATTAGAGATAGCAGTTACAGCTAAACTCCTCAACCTTCTCCCAGCTTTTTGTGCTGGACACAGCCCAATGTGCACAGAAGCTGTGACTACAACATTGAGTGACAGAGGTTCCTGTACCTGAAAATAATGACATCATTTATATTTGATGGTGGGGGGGAAACAAAACCCAAAACAGGACTTAGGTAAACTTCTACAGATACTGATTAGCTGATTTCAAAAATAAAGAAAAGGGATGATATTGATATGCAGTAGTGGAGAAAATCTGCCTTTAATCATGGGCAGGCATCTGAGCTTTTATAGTCAGCATTTCTCACTGTGCCCCTGTATTGGAGTCACAGAAGATATCCCTATAAGCATCAAGAAATTCAAACCTACACATTTATTTTAGAAATAAAAATCTGCAGACCCTAAGTGAATACAAGGATGTAATTCAGCCTAGGATTTCTGCAGCTGTTAATAAATCACTCAAGCTGCACTCTGGCAGCTTATGACATCAGCAGATCCCCTCAAGTGAATTACAGCCATTAATTTACACAGAGAAGGCCATCTATCATCTATTATTGACCATCTGCTACTAAGTATACGTACATTTTTGATAAATTAATAAGACTTTGGCAGGAAACATCTTTTATTTTCTTCCTGAGTATAGTCACTTGTGATATCCAGCTTTGGGTTTGTGACTGTCAGTCAAAACCAACTTGTGAAATCAGCCAGAGGTGGTCACACCTTGATGGCCTGGGCCCACCTGCAGCACCTCAGGTAAGGCACAGTGGCTGGTGCTTAATATCCTGCTCCTGCACAGAGGGCAGGGGCCAATCCTCTCACAGCTACCACAGCAAAGTATTTACTCACCCAGTACACAAAGGAAACAAATTCTCAGTGTGACCATGCCAACAGAAGAGTGTTGTTTGCAATGTGAAACCTGTTAGCTCTTTGCACATCATTTCTTCCCAGTAGTGAAAGTGATGGCTACAGAGCAACTCCTTGCCCTGCACAGAATATATAAAAACCACCATAAATGAAAGATCAGGCTCGTTAAATCTGATTACATCCTTTGGCTCCTTCCTTGTAACACTCTCTGCTTCTGCATACTTCACCTCTACTTGGTGATACTGGGCTCCTAAGACTGTCAGAACTCATGGTAAGGATTTGGACACAGTATTTCCAGTTTAGAATTCCAACACAAGTTTTACATAAGACATAGCACAAGTCATAGTGTGCTTTAAAACTTTTATGGCATGAGGGTGCCTCAGAGCCTGGCAGGCGTGCTAAAGAGCCAGAACATACATGACAACTCAGCTTTGACACTGGCACAGGAACACCCCCAGATGTCTGTGTCACAGCTGCTGATGCTGGGTCTCTATAAAAGCACTGCAGAATAAAAGTCAGAAATAAAACCCCAACGCCTGCATGGCAGAGTAGAACTGTCAAGCAGGTGATGGACTTTTCAATTGTGGTTGTATGTTTGCAGTTCTCTAAATTACCCACTGCCACAGCTGGTAAATCAGGTTTGCAAATAAAGTCAGAATGGCCTCACAGGCACAGAACACCATTTGCTCAGCTAGAGCTGTATCTTCTTCAGCTTAAGCTGGATTTGGCTTCATGTCAATGGCAAGGTTTTGTTGCAGGGGTGATTTGGAAGAGGGAGGCTCAGGGCTGCATTCTGACCCTGCAGCCATGGGCAGATGTCTGGGCCCACACAAAGCCCCAGAGATCACAGTGCAGCAGCAGCAGCCTCTACACACAACTCAAGTCTAAAGTTCACCTTTTCCTTCTTAAAAGATATGTCTTGTACAAAACCACTCATCACATTAATATTTTACTAACTACAAATTTCCAGTAAAAACTGGATGACCAAAAATGTTTATGATATTAGGGCTGTGCTGTCATAACATATATGGAATGCTGAAAATGTAAAAACTACTCCCAAAGTGGGAACACCTAGAAAATCTGCAAAAAACCAGATTTTTTTATAACTAACAATTTAGGAAGACTATTTTGGAAATTTAAAACTACTGATTCTTGCCAATGCACACCGAAACCTCTGCAGGTCTTGATACATGCTGAAAATCTTTTGGTTTAATAATACCCGAAAAAAAAAATCTCCAGAAGTCACAAAATCAACACTGAGCTCTTGAGTAACATGTGACTGAAATTTTTACACCTTTAATGAATGAATCCATCATTCCCATCCTTTGATAACTAAGTAGAAACAACAGAGGTTTATTACCTGAGATTTTTTCATGTTCTGGTGAGGGTCTAGGCTGATGTGGTAACATTAACTTCGAAAGCAAAACTAACGTTGAAACTAACCTAAACAGTTTCTAAACTGAAGTCTGAACATACTATACAAAATGTAATAAATTACTCAAATTAGATTTAATGGGAGATAGTTGCTATGTATCTGCTGGTTTCCAAAAGAAAAACCAAAACAAAACACCCAAACAACACAAAAAAAACCCAAAACACAAAAACCCCCAAACAAACAAAACCCAACAACAACAAAAAACCAAAAGGCACATTTAACATAGTAAACTTATTCTTGAAGCGTCCTATCATAATTTGACCGTGGTTTGGTCACACAGTTTTCTTATTTAAAGACAGTATTTTGTTCTATTGAATCAAAGGCCTACAATGCAAAAACACTACAATGCAGAAGAAATAACAAACTGTAATTGAATTGGAAATAGTGATTTTTTTTTTGTTAAACTTTTGTCATTGTTACCAGAAGAAAAAAGTCTCAGGTAAAATAATTCTGGGGGGAAAAATAATTGCCCTTTCAGATGTAGCCAGAGCTTTGTCGCCAGATCACCTGCTGGAAAGGATGTAAATAGGGGTTTTTTGTGTGCTGCTTTCAACCACACTAAGGATTCACCAGCCATTGCCAGAGCTATGGAAAACTCTTGGTGCCATGAAGACTGAAGCCAGTGTCTTCCAATCTAGCAATATCCAATCTTCCAAGAGGACTGTAGCCATTCCTATGAACCTACAGAGCAAGCTGGTGCACTACAAAGCAATATACACACGTTATTACTAATATTATCACAGTGCTACTGCTTGCAGTGCTGTTGACAGCCCATTCTGGTTTGAATTAAAGATTTTAGACATTTAGAATTCACCTGTAAAAGTCTATGTTAACCTGGTTTAACAACTGGGCAGACAAAATCTCAACTTCAGAGGCAATTTCTTGTTATCAAATTAGAGTAAAATCAATTTGCCTAGCAATTTGGCTTGTTGAGACGCATGGCATTTCCAAATATCATCTCACTGGTGTTATTAAAGCAAAATTAAACAAAGTCACATGCAAAATTACGTTCAATTCAAAACCTTTAGCATCCTACTATGCATAAAGCTGAGAATTTGGTATTCTGGGTGAGTAGCTGTTGACAGGATAGGTGTTACATAGAAAAGCTTTCCTCTTCCACAGACGTTTCTGGTTGCCTTAGAACGAGTGCAAACAATATAAAAGCTTTGAGAAACTTATAAAAATAAAGCTGCTATTCGAGAATACTTTGTACTGCCACCAGCTTATTGTACAACAAAGTACAGAATACGCAGCATGAAACATCACGCACATCACAGAATTCCTGAACGTCCAGCAGGAAAACGCTGGCCTCCGAGCTTTCCAAGCCCCGCCACTGTAGTACGGCTCTACAGCTACTGCACTAACAAGCTTTTTTTCCCCACAAGCGTGCGTAATTCTGCCCGTTCCTGCCCTCGGGCGCTATCGCAGCCGTCACTCCCCGCCCCGCTATCGCGACAGGGCGCGACACTGGCACTGGCGCCGCCGCCTTTGTTCGGACGCGGGGGCAGGGCCAGGCCCCGCCGCCGGGGGGCGCTCCCGCCGCCACCGCTCCGTGCGGGCCGCGGCCACCGCCCGCTGCCGGCCCCGCCGCCGCTGCCTTCGGCGCTGCCCCGCGGAGGGGAGGGGAGGGAGGAGGGGAGGGAGGTGCCGTCCCAGCCCCTCCAGCCCACGGGGGCCATTTTTAAATGCCTCTGTCAGGCAGCGGTGCGGGGGGAAGCAGGTGCCGGAAGAGCTGAGTTTGCGGTCCCACTCCCCTCTCAGGCGGGGCACGGCGAACTGTCGCCTCCCAGACCCCCCAAGGCCAGCACGGCAAGGGACCCGTGAGGCGCCACAAGGAAACACATCCCGGCTCCATCCCGGTGCGCACCCCGCGGCGGGGAGTCCCCCGCGTTTAAAGGGCAGCACCGCGCGGAGGGATCCCGGAGCGGCACTTCTTCCCGCACACACGGCCGTGCGGGGCGGCCCGGGCCTCGTTCCCCTCCCTCGGCGGGATCCCTCCGCCGCGCCGGGAGGTCATGGGCCCCGCGGCCGCCGCCGTCCCCGCTCCGCGGCCGGACGCGTTGCCCCGACTGCCCCCGCGCCGCCCGCGGTGAAGCGGCGGCGGGGAGCGGCGCGGCTGGGGGCGGGCTGTTTTTTTCTGCGAGAGGTGTATCCTTCCGCGGCGGCGGGAGTGCGCGGCGGCGGGTGTCCGCGGTGTCCCTCCGCCGCCGGGAGCGCAGGGGCACTCGGCGTCTCCCCGGACGGGGCGAGGAGGTCGCGGGCTCCGCCGGGAGGAACAAGAAGAAACTTCGGGACGCGGCGGCCAGCGCGGCGCTCGCCTGGCTCGGCAGGGCGGCGGAACGAGGGCTCCCCGCAGGGAAAGAGGAGAAGGACGAGGAAGCGGCGGCCGGCCCGCGCCGCCACCCCGCGGGGTCTCTGCGGGGGAGCCCGGGGGACTCTTTCTCGCGGGGCGCGGCGGAGGGATCTCCAGGCGGCTCTCCCAGCCGCCTCCCCCCTGCGCCTCTCGCCCCTCGGTGCCGCCATCTTGGATTTTAATCCGCCATTTTTTTTCCTCCCCCCACTTGGAATTATTTTTTATCACTATCGCCACTTTTTTTTTTCTCTCCCCTTCCTTAGTTTTTCTCCCCGCTCCGCCCCTCCCTGGCTCGGTCTTCACTTTCCCCCCTTCAGCTTCCTCCCTTCCCCCTCCCCCCCCTCCTCCCGCACCCTTGCCTTTGATGATTCATTTTCCCCCGGTGGTAGCGGGGGCAGCGCCGGCGGCGGGGGACCCCAGCGCGGGGCGGTGAGTTTGGGTCTCTGGGGAGGGTCTGTGTGTGCTCTGTGGGGCAGGGGAGACGCCGGGGCTGTGAGAGGGCTGCGCCCCTGAGCGCGGGGGGGCCGTGAGGAACCGCGCCCGGGGTCCGGCAGCGTGCGGGGCCGCCGCGGGCAGGGCGGGGGCGGCTGTCGGGGCGCTGACGGCGGCGGGCGCAGCGGGGACCCACGGGCGGAGGGGCGGCCGCGGGCGGGGCCGGGCCCCGGGGCCGGGGGCGGTGGGGGCCGCGCGGGGCCGGGGCGTGCGGCGGCGCCGGCGCGCGGAGAACGCCAGGGGGCAGCAGCGGGCGCGGGGGCGGCGCCGCCCGGGCCGGACCCGGTCCCGCTCCCCTTTCCGCCGGGCCGGCCCTGCGCTCCGGGCCGGGAGTTTCTGCCAGTTCCAGTCGTTCTGCCTCTGGGTTGATGGCTTTAGTGACCCTCTCGATCTTGCCTCGGTTTGATGGAACCGCCGGACTAGTTGCCTTGGGGGTTTTATGGTATGTTTTTCTGGTTGGGGTTGTTTTTTGTGGTTTTTTTTTATCAGAGGATACATGCCATTAGGGAAGGCGTAAAAGGCACGTATTTGCCCAATATCTGTATCTGAAACTTTAAAGGGAAGTTACCTTTAAGACGTTACTCTCGGAGTCGCGAAAACCGGTGAGAGGGAGTGCGTGGTGTTTTGCCAGGGTGTGTCACAGGCAGTGTGAGAACCTGAAGTGTAGAACTTTGTGGAGTTTTCTGGTGCGTTAAATTCAGTGCAGAGCAACATGTCTCAGGACAAGACGACAGTCTTAAGTTGTGCCGAGGGAGGTTTAGCTTGGACATCGAGAATTTCTTCACAGAAGGGGTGATTAGACATTGGAATGGGCTGCTCAGCGAGGTGGTGGAGTCACCGTCCCCGGAGGTGTTTAAGGAAAGACTGGACGTGGCAATTAGTGCCATGGTCTAGTTGAAAGGGTGGTGTTCAGTCACAGATTGGACTCGATGATCTCAGAGGTCTTTCCCAACCTAATTGATTCTGTGATATGAGACGGCAATATGATTAGTGTAACTATAAATATATACTGGCAAGTTTTTATCAATGAGATTAAAATGTATTGTAGGATAAGTTCTCATGGAGCCATGCCTTGTTTCCATAATCTGACCACTATAACTAGGGATGCAGCTGCTTCAATTTTCATTAACACTGAACTGTTCAGTTCTTTGCTTTCTTCCTTTCAAGTAACAATATGGGAGGAAATCAAGACTTACTTGGTTGAAAAGTTGGATGTTATTGTTTCTTTATCAGGCTGTTTTCTTATTAGGACCAGCTAGACACAGACATCTCTGCTTTATACCCACTGGAGCTCACAAACTGGAAATTCAGACTTAGTTAAAGCAATTGCTTAATGTATTGCATTTAAATGAATGAGTGGGATGATGTATCCTTGTATACTCAGTAACAGGACTGATTAGGCTCTTGAATGCTTTTTTTGCTCTGTTAGCACTGTCCTATTCCAGGACTACACTTCCCAGTATGCTCTTCCCGGAAACAGCACATGCTTTAAGGCAACAGACTGTTGCCCAAGTCAGCATGGTAAGTGTCAGGTGTGATACTCTTGTGCCAAAGCAGAGCTATGGTTTGAGGATGCAAAGAAGTCCCAGCTGAAGTTCTCCTGACCACTTCCCTGACCTTGTGTGTTCCCCCTGCCCTATAACATCCACTCTTGGTTCAAGCCCGCCAGGTTCAGATTTGTCTGGTGACACCCCTGATTCAGTGACCAAATCTTTCATGTCTCTTGGCTCTGCGTTTGTTTCGCTGGCACTGAGGGGGGATGGCATGGAAGAGGGTACAAGCAGCTGGGGGAGCAGCAGTGCTCCTTTTGGAGTTACACTGGTTTGGAGTCTTCATTGAACTCTTTGACCCAGCCATGGTGGGGCTGCCCCAAACTGAACCTGAACCTGTGTAAGTCATACAGCTGCACACACAGAGAGCTAATTTGGGTCATGGAGAAGTCCACGGAGCGCTGGCATTGGTGAAAGTGTTTGTGTGAATTGGCAAGTGGGAGGAAGGAGGTTCTCCCTCTCCTGGAAGCAGCCGAGCTTTTGTATTGTCTCTGTGACTTCTGCACGCTGGAGTTGTTGCAGTGACTTGAGGGAATCACACAGGCTTTGGGGTGCTGTGCTCAGCCCCGCCCTGAGAGAGCACCCAGTGGGGGACATGGCAGGGCAGAGGAGGAGCTGCTCAAGTGTAATTTGCTCTTTGACACTCATTTAGTGCTGGTACTGGATTGCTTCTGTGCCTGTGCTGTGCTTGGATTAGTATCCAAACTGATACACAAAATCGTGTGGCTGCACAAGAAAAAAAGGGGAATGAATGCCAAATAGCCAAGCTATTGGTGGGAGACTGGAGCCTGGGTTTGGGTCAGTTTTGGATCCAGGTGTGCTCTCCCAAACCTGCATCCTGGGGCTGTAGTTCTGCAACAGTTTGGACTGACCTGAGTCAGTTTTGACACAGTCTTACAGCCTCCCCATGCCATTATTAATCCGTGTCCAGTTCTGCACTGAGCTTATTCTCAGCACTAATTAGCTGAAAAGAACCAATCAAAAACATTTTCTGGGGGTCTGGTTTACTGAACCTTCAGATTCACTACTCTCAAGTCTCTTCAACAAGACTTGAGACTGTTCTGAATAGCTCCTTAAAGCTGTGCAGGTTTTCCTTCAGCTTTGATTTTGATCAGTCATTTTTATTCTGGTGATCCCATAGGAAAACTAGTTGCACAGTTTTGCTCTGCTTCCCAAATTCCAAGGTCTGTTTACTTTTTGTAGGGTTACCAATAATGAAGCCTTTGCTTTTCTCTTGATACCTCTGATTTGTCTAGAAGAGCTGAGGCTGGGTTTTTTGTTTGGTTTGGTTTTGGGTTTTTTTTGTTTGTTTGGTTGGTTGGTTGATTTTTTTTTTTGTTTGGTTTTGTTTTGTTTGGGTTTTTTTTGTTTTGGTTTGGGTTTTTTTTTTGTTTGTTTGTGTGTATGTCCTATATTTGCTTTAGGTCACTGTCTTGTTGAGGAAAACTTTGTTGCAGCTATTGTTAATTAAAAAAAAAAAGACAAGCAAGCCAAACTGTAGGTGTTTGAGTTCTTAAAAATAATTTTTTAGAAAAATCCATAAGCTATATTTTAAAGAAGGTCTGTTGTCTGTCTGTACTAATTGTGTTAGTGCTTCAGTTTTCATTTTTAAGAGTACTGTTGCGATGAAATGCCAGATACCTCAGTGAGAAGTACCAAATGCAATTGAGCTATATTGTGGCATTTGAGGAAATGTGCCTATCAAACTAGCATAATACAATTGCTAAAGGCAGTGTGATTTAAAGAGTAGTGGTGTTATTAATAAAGGGTTAAAGCAGCATTGTGGTCATTTATATTGAAATGCAAAAGGTCCCTTGGAAGCTCTAATTGTGCCGGTAAACTTCACGGTTGTAGTAAACCTGAAGTCCTAAGTGGTCCAGGTGTGGTGCTAGATTTTGATGGCAGAGCTCTGTAGCGAGAGTTTCGAAGTATGTGGTGGTGTAAGTATATTTGAGTGTTTTCTTGAATGGGAAGATAGTGTTCATCTCTGCCTTTTCTCCCTCAATTCCTAAAGGACTTGTCAGTATGAATCTGATGTAGAAAGCAGTGAGAATAAATCACGTCAGAAGATATAAGTACCACACCGGTGGTGGTTAGTGGTGCATCTCTTCCTTCCTTTCAGGTTTTCTGTTGGCATTAGCAGCTGAGATATTCACGGGGAAAGGAATCCTTGCTGTTGTTTTTGGCTTTTGGTATCATGTCTGGAAAGCTGGTTTTGGGTACTGGGAGAAGGAATCGCAGAGTCACAGAATGGGTCAGGCTGGAAGGGACCTCAATGGGTCCTCTGGCCCAACCTTCCTGCTCAGGCTGGGCCATCCCAGAGCACATGGCACAGAGCTGTGTCCAGATAGATCCTGAATATCTCCAGTGAGGGAGACTCCACACCCTCTCTGGGCAGCCTGTTCCAGTGCTTGTTCACCTGCACAGTAAAGATGTTCTTCCTCGTATTCAGGTGGAACTTCTGTGCACCTCTTTCTGCCCACTGCCTCTTGTCCTATTGAATAGTGGCTGAAGAAGCACACTTGCAGTCTTCAAGTTTGTCATTTGGCTGATATCAGAAAATAGAGGGAGCAGGAGATTGAGACAGAGGTTTTCTTGCTCATTAGGCTGATGAGCCAAAGAAATAATGATTTTTTACCAGAATTTTGCTATGCATCACTAAATGGCCTGATTTTGTTTGAGGAGGACTTATGTTGCTGTCTATATCAATCTCTTTTGGAGCAGAACAAAGTGTTTTTCCTAATGTTTAGTACAGTTTGAGTATCATTCTGTGGCCACGTTGCTGCTTATCTTTGCAGTGGTCCCTTCCTTGTCATTGCTGTTCCTGGTTAAGCAGAAGTGAGTTAGCACAGACAGTACTCACCCTGCCCAAAGGGCCCTTGTGAGAGGTGGGTTTCCTTCTCTGTGCAGAGAACGCCTTTCCTTCAGCCCACTGTGGCTGCTGGACCTGGTGATTGTCAGAAAGTAGCACAGTAAGCATTTCCCCCAGACTGCTGGATACAATACAGCGTTCACCTACACTCTGACTTCATGGGAGTTTCATTCACCTGTCCTGCTTTTGGGCTGTAGCAAGCACAGCGTGGAGTTCAGTCCTGGTGTACAAAGATACCAAGACTGAATTTCATGCAGGTCTTTAATGTAGTTTCTGTTCTAATGCTTTTCATTACCACTGTTACAAAAACATGGCAGAATGGGGGTTAATTAGAGTATATAGACCTGTAAAATTAATAGATGGCAGTGTAAGAAAAGAGAAGTTTGAGAGTTTACATCAGAGTCAGTCAGTGGCAGATCTTCACAGAGTTGCTTTTCTGACAGGTGGGATGCTTAACAAGGAAGTTTAAGGGGGTTGTTTGGTTGGTTTTGAAGTTTTGGTGGTTTGGTTTTTTTTTTCAGATGTATGTTATGATAAACTTACATGTGTATGTTATCAGCAAGCTCTGTGAAATAAAAAAAAGCCTATCCAAGGGTGTTTTGGTGGTACTTTGTAAAAGAGCTAGGTCTACCTATAGTTGAATGAATAGAATTAATCTTGAGGTTAAAGAAAATCCCTTCTATTACTGGGAGCAAGAAAATTCTTTGTCCACTGAAACTATTTCAATTCTTTTTCTTGATATTGATGCAGTTACTGAGCCAGGTTTTGCTCAGTGTGATTCTGTTACACTTTGTTGATAGTCTTTACTGCCCTTCTTTATCAATTTGTAAAAGGTTCTAAAACCTGTCCATTCCTGGGTGATATGTTCTGGTAAGATGCTTGAGCCAATGCTTCTGTAAATATACAACACGCTTGTCTTTACTGTGTTTCCTTAATTGCCTCAGTCTTCTGCTTCTTTGTAAATAACTTAATTATTTATCTGGCCATAAACATTTCTTTAGGTAGCTGGATCACACAGGTGTCTAACAGAAATCTAGTCATTTACTGCTCTTACCTGATAAAAAGCAGAAGTTCCACAAAAGACAGTATTTCTAACATCTCTTAGTTTGTTGTTCCATTTCTTCCATCAGATTGAAATGTGTGTTGCAATGGCCTGTTACCAGCTGTGAGCGGAGCATTGCTTTTTTTATATAATTGCAGTAAAATGAAAAGGCACAATTTATTTCTTTGTGAGGAAGCAGTAGGGAGAAGGGTGAATTAAAATCAAGAGAATGAATTACTAATGTGTAAGTGCAATTGTAAAATAATTTTGTAAATCGGATCTTTTCCTGCAAGTTATACAGAGTGAGACACAACTGTGTACAAAAACATTATTAGCTTTCTTATAATTATTTATGCAAAAGACATTGAGACTACGGGCAAAAACTAGCATTTGCTTTGCTAGACATTTACGTACTGTAAAATTGCAACTCTGTTTCTGACCTCGCTTAGTATTGGCATGTTGAACCAGGTGTGTTGTGACTGGTTTGTTTTGTCAAAATGGAATAGTAAGAATAGTAGCCTGGGTTCTCTAGGTCATCATTGAGGGTTTCTTGGGCTCTGATTTTTGAATAAAGATCTAACATTTTTCCCTTAACCCCATTCCAAAAATGTCTATTTTCTGCTTGGGTTTTTTCCTTTTTTCTTCTAAACTGTGCTCATCTTTAGTTCTTGGAGGATGCATGTGAAATGGTCTTTGCTGTAGAGTTCCCAGTAGGTTATTAGTTTTATCTATTAGGAGATAGAATCGTTATTGGGTGTGTATTTGAAAATGCTCTGGGTCTGGAGTCACATAGCTGTGGACATGTTAACCCACATGTACGTAAGCTTGTACAGGTATCTCTGTGGGTATAGTCCAGCTCTTAAAGATGAGCTGCCCTTAGCAATTTATCAGCTCCAGAATTCCATCCTTGCTGCCAGATGCCATTGTAAGTTGTAGGACAGTACTTCACCTGTTCACAGTTCTGTGTACTGGTGCTAATGAATGGCTTTTCTTTCTTCCTGATGCAAATGCAGATGGCCATCTTTCCCTCCCACCTTTTCTTTGGGGGTTAGGGGTGAGGATGTGTTTCAGTTTTCTTTTACTACAATTATTATTGCTGGGGTATTATTACTATTTTTTTCAATGCTGTATCTTGAAAAAAGTTTCCCAGTAAGTTCTAATCATGTTTGTTTTATTTCCAGTAGGAATTGGAACTGAATTTATTCATCCACTTCTCCAAGCCTTTTGAAAAGTGACTAAATGCAACTGAGTCAGATTGTCTGTGGGTATGAAGTGGCTGGGAGAATCCAAGAACATGGTAGTGAATGGCCGGAGAAGTGGAAGCAAGTCGTCTAATGACCACACACAGACCAAATTGCAGCATGCAGGAAAGGAGAATCCAAAGACAGGCAAAAATGGAGTTGAGAGAAGATCAAGCAGATGTATGTATATGTTTCTGCTGCTTAGTGCTATGATTCACTTCCTAGTTTGCCAGCCAGGCTGCTGTCTTACCTAATTCATGAGGGAGGTCTGCAGTCAGCATGGAGCTAACATAGAAATATTAGTTATGTATGTATTTTCTGGATGTGTTAAGTCCCTTCAGGAGTGTAGATTTCTTCAGATTGCTTTAAAAGTCAAGTAAGAATAACTGGGTGTAAATTAATTTTCAACTGTTATAACTATAAAATGCATGATTGGCACTAAGTGACAACTAGTATGATTTGAAGTGGATAACATCATTTGAAGTACTTGCCCAATTTTCAGTGAATACACTTGTAGAAGTAAACCCCATTTTTTAATCAAGTCACATCAATAGCCGTTCTGCAGTCATGCTCCTTAAAACCTTAAAAAAGGTTTTAAGGAATATGGATTCTTATTTTTGCTATTGGTCTGGGATGAAGGATTAAATGCAAATTAGTCCTTTATTCAGATGTCCTTTACAGTCCTTTATTCTGCTTCTCCAGGTACTTCATCATCTTCCTCAACTGTTCTGTATTTTTTGCCTCCAGCCTGTGTGTCTGTCTGTCCCCAAATGTAGCTGGGCTCTATAATATCCCTTAAGTGATATCTAATTTGTGCTCTCTTATTTGCAGGTAGCAGTGCTTCAGGATTTGAGGGACAAAGTCGTTATGTGCCTTCCTCTGGAATGTCTGCCAAGGAACTCTGTGAAAATGATGACCTAGCAACTAGTTTGGTTCTTGATCCCTATTTAGGTTTTCAGACACACAAAATGAATACTAGGTAACTTGTCTTTATTTTTCTAGAAGAGAATTCATCTTCTTAGTTGATGTAAATCAGCAAAACCGTGGAATTTTGTGCGTGTTTTAAGAAAGTGAAAGAATGTAAATTTGCGAGTAGCTTCTGCCTTTAAAATGGTGTTGCATGTGGGTCTGGAACTCAGCACTACAAATGCAGCGTCTCACAGTGCTCCATCATAGGGCTTTCCATTAGTCTCATGTATTTGTGCAGTAGAACAGGCTGATAATAGGCACCGTTTTCTAACTTAAACAGTTAACCAATTGTAAGTTTGAAACCAGTAGTCATTTGAAATTATTCAACGGCAGAAGCCAGTGTTTGGTAACTTTTGTGTTTATTCCATCTGCTGGATGCTTTATTTTTCCTTCCTTACTCTTAAACAACGGAAGAAAGATGTAGCTCCTGAGCAGTTCAGTGTTGGTGCTACTCGATCTGAAGTTCTGGCAGACCCCTGCTGAAGGAATTGCTACTCAGATGTGTCTGTATGGATGAGATCAATGAGTGTGCCAGCTGGAAACTTGCTTACCAGAGTTGCACTTACTTTTGCACTGTTACACATCCGTCTGAATGCTTTGATTGTGCATTCTGTGTGGTCTCAGGGTTTAGCTGTTTGTGCTTCTCCCTCTGCTACAGATGTATCACTGATGATAACTCTGTTCTGTAGATCTTTCTTAAGCTTGTCTGCATGCAAGATTTGTATTAATAGCTCAATGGAGAAACTGTATATAAACTTTAAGTTTCTAAGGACAGGAATTGTATTGCTTACTACTGTGCAATAATAAGAGCTGGAGTTTCCTGGCAGCACATCATGGGAAACAGACTCTCAGCCCTTCAAACTGTTGCTGTGACTATTTTTAAAGGACAGTATACCTATGAAGCACAGTCACATGCACACAGTATCAGTTAAGCAAATTGCATGTATGCAATGAACTGATTGATTCAAAAATGACTGCTAGATGAATTGCTGTTGTCACATGACATAAATAGTTGTTGGTATAGCCTGAAAGCATCAGCTGCACATGAAATTGAAACAGTGTGGTTCTAATAACAGTAAAGACTTACCCCTAAGAGATCTTTCCTTTTTTGCTGGAGAGTGCAACATCCACCTTTAAGAAGGATATTGGAGTTTTAACTCTTCCCTCCCTGCTGTTGGTTACAGTAGCACAGTCCAGGCAGATATTCTTACAGTTCAGTTTGAAGTGTCTTTGTATTTTCATCAGTTAATCAAGCTAAGAATATATGCTGAAAGGATTTTTTTTGTTCTCTTGCATGAATGATAGTCTGCAAGTTTTGCACAGGATGTTAGTTCTTATGCTTTTTGCTGTGGCAATGATGTAGTCATTGTTTAATAGTTGAAAAGCTACTTTCATGGATGTTGTTTTATGTTGGTAGGTTGTCAACTAAAATACTTATTTAATTACTATTTTGAATCAAAAAGCTACACAAAGACCATCGTGTATTTCTTCCTTTCTCAGACTTGGAGAACATTACAGGCAGACTTCAAGGACAGTAGTTAATAATCTTGGAGCACTATGGGAAGTACTTAGGTGAGGCTTACAACTCCTACCAGATGCACACCTTCTGCCTCTATCATATTGTCCTATTGAGAAAGTTTCTGATGTTTTAGTAATTAAAGTCCAGGCATCAGCATAGTTCTTGTTTATCTTTTTGGTGCAGTGATGACACATGCTTGTTACTGTGGCTTGATGCTTAGATTATCTTTTTCTATCTAGTAAACTGTAGACTTTCTAGAGCTCCATACTGTTGTTTTAATGGCTTTGAGGGAAGGAGAGGGGAAAGCAGGTGTGAAAAAACTACTGCTTCCAAAATGCTAGGTGCTAGTACCCAAATATTATGAGGTAGTAGAATTGAAGATTTGCAGCTTATGTTTGGGCATCTTCTGCTTCAGTGCCACAGAGTCATATCAGTTACACAGTTTGTGTGTGGAGGTATGCTGAAAATACAACAGCCAGTTATGGTGGCAAGCAAAGATTTCCTGTTCCCTTGTTCTGATTTGTTTGAAGATGCCCTGTGAAAGTGTCTGTGCCACTGTTCTGCTGTGCTGTGTTGGAAACATGTAAGAGGTTTGTATTTTTGCAGCCCACTGTAGGTTGATGATCACTTACTGAAGTTCTTCCCCTTACCTTGGAAGCCAGGTCTGTACTTTTGTATGCATGAGTGTCTTTTCTGTGAGCACTTTTTCTACTTAATTCTTCCAGTTGAAGAGTTTGTAAATTTGATTTGTCTGAGTATATTGATTGAAGAAAAAAAACCATAAAAAAAGGAAAGTATATAGGTTGATGTTGAAATGTCCTTTTTTTCCATCCTCTTTATATTGAGTTAATGATCTTATGGTAGCATGATGACAAGAACATGACTGTTACGTTACTTGCTGGGTTTTTTTGTTTTGGTTTGGAGGTTTTTTCTGAGTGTATAAAAATAAAGTCCTGCAGTTTGTGAATGCCCACCATCTTGGAAACAGGGTTGTTGGCTCTGTAAACTGTCAAGTCAGGAATGTCTGAAAGAAGTGAAGACTGTTTCTTAAAAGCTCACAACTGAATCCCCTAATGTGATTGTCCAGTGTTCCTCTGAAATGTTTTCTTGTCACTTGGGATTTGTAGGACAGCATAACATGTAGCTCTGGAAGTGTCCTCAGTGGCTTTACCCAAAAGTATTTTTTTTCATTCTCTTGGATTTCCCAGAGAAAGCAGGATGTTTTCAGAGTTTCCAACCCTTTTTACAGTCTCAATTGTCATTCTTTCATCAATTTTGTAGCTCTTATCTCAACAGAATAGCAGCTTAGCAGTTAATAAAAGAAACCCCATGTCTTAGAAAGTATGTTCTTGTCAAGTATCACTGTTCTAAGAGGTTTTGTTGCTTCTTGTAGAAATCCTGTTATATCAGCCTTTGTTTGTTCTGGTAAAAAACAAAACTCATTTTGCAAGCTACACTTCCTGGGTTGAAAGTTTACAAACACTAGAGATTAAAACTGACACTTGTAAAATGCCAAGTGAGTTCTTGCCAGTCTTACCATTTCTTATTTTTGGGTGCTTTTCCCTAGGCTGAGCGCTGAATCTTGAAGTCACATGCCTTATTGGCTAATCTGCTCTTTATCCTATCTCACATACCAAGGTGTTACTGTTTAAAGCTTAAGCCAGACTCCCAGTCGTGTTGCTGCTGTTACCAGGCAGTGTTGTCTCCTGGTTCCCTAAAGCACCAGCATCATGCTAGGGGATACTGAGAGCACTTCCAATGTGTCTCCAGATCTGCAAATTGTTTAGGAAGTCAGATATGTTGTGGTCTGTTTGCTGCTCTTAGTGAAGTTACAAGCAGGTGTGTGATGTGGGTGGTTTTGTCTGATTACATGGGACTAAAAGACCAAGCCTTCAGAATTTCTCTGTTTTCCATTGGAAACGTTAAGTGCTTGGGGATGATGTACAGGAAGCTGCTTCTCTCAACACTGCCTCAAGAGCAGTCACTGACTTAGGTGACCAAACTTGACAGGGTACATCACTCTTCATCCCTTAGAGTCACCACTAGGCAGTGAGACAAAAAGCACAAAGCAGTTCCATTGCATTTATGAGCGTGTGCTCAATCTTCCCTGCGTTCTTTAGCTCATTTCAATAGAATAATTGAAGAGTTCAGTATTCATCTTGAGTAAGGTCTGGAGGCTGAAAAAGTGATGTGGCTTCTGCTAAATAAGGTTATGTGGCCATACAGTTCAGCTTCAGGGTTGTAGTGCTATGGAGATACTGGATTAGAGGTACACAACTCTTTTGTGGTGGTAACCTGGTTCAAAGTGAAGCTTTTACATTCTTCAGACCTCAGTGTCTGGGTGCTTTACAACACTGTTTTGACTTTTGCATAAAATCTGATTTTTCCATTTTTTCTAGATTATTTTCACTGACAGCTTAATTCAGTAAAGTCCTTTACCTTGCTCCTGATTGTCTTCCTTCATTGTATATAAATCACACAGTGATTACATTGGAACCATCTGTTTTGATGTTCCCGAATGTTTTGAATTTTAAAAAAAATCACAGCCAAAAAAACCACCCTAAACAACCATGCCTTGCCTTTCAAACCAACACCCACCCACCTTACTTTTATAGTTTTTTTTATTTGTACTTTTAGCTTCAACAAAAAGTGTTACATTTTCAAAACATGGAATGGCTTGCATCCAGTGGTCATGTTAACTGCTAAATTAAATTTACCATGTGGAGTGTCAGAACAGGATTAGAGGACAGTGCTAGGTTGTTGGTTTGGGGGGTTTCTTGTCTTCCCCATATTTATTTTTTAAAGTACTTCTTTGCTAAATTGTGAGAATTTTATTTCTGTTCTCAGCTATATTGGAGTTTTGACCACCCTGGTGTGTATTTAGTGTCAGTTCAAGAAATTTAAGTAATGTGGATTACTTTCTTCATTAAAAGTGCTGTTTTGAAATTTGGCCTTTAAAGAACATTAGTTTTTTTCTGTGTGAAAACACTGGCAATAAATGCTGAACAAGTTGATGATAACTTGTATAATGAGCTCTGAGGAAAAAATACTCACACTACAGGGTTGGGCAGGGAGGAAGCCAAAATCTATGTTAATTAAGTAAGTTGTTTATGCTTATTTTAAATAGATGATTTTCAATTCTTGTTCTGCTATCTTGAATGCTTAACAGGCTTGCAGTTTCAGCTTTTGTGCTCAATCTCTGGTACTACTGTCCACTCTGGTGGACATAAACTTGCTGTTTTCCAGAGTTGCTTAAATAGAAATACCATCCAGACAAGGTGCCTGTTGTTAAAAGGCTAATGGGTTGATATGGTTTTGATAAATTCACTCTTCTTGATGTTCCCTAGTCAGAAGTTAAGAAAGAAGGTTTGGAAGTAAAACTCTTTAACATGCACTGATATGCTGTTTGGAGTTCCATACTGGATCTCTTGCAGGATCAATTTATCCTTTTTGTTCAAACTCACTGCTCTCAGTGACTGAGACTGAGCAAGGTACTGTGCTTCTGAACTTACCAGAAACTCTCCTTTAACTTCCTTTATAGGCAAGCATCTCACTGACCTTTGGCTTTATACCTTGGAGTTCCAAGAGTCTTTAAGTACTCCTGAGGTAAGAGAAACTTGAGAGAGAAAGAGCTTTGCTTCCCCAAGCCATTTTCCTACGTCTTCCTTGTTGAGACCGTGTCAGTTTGCCCTTAACTGGGACGAGATCATCTTCTATCTGATTTTGAAACTGCAGTAGCCACAGCTTTATCAGATCTTGTTGACTAGGGAAAAAAAGTATTTTCTAGAGAAGTGTGAGAAGTTTCTGTTCTCCAGGTTGTCAGGAAGAAGGGCTGATACTATTTCTTTAAAGATCGTGTCGTAGCTGAGGTTTTCATTCTTTGCTCACTTCTAACACCTGACTGTCTTGCAGCAGGCTTCATGTCCCGTGAGACCTGACTTGTGAAGCTGCTCGTAGGGTGGCTCAAGGAGTCTGTATCTGTGAGCAGATTCAAACAGCAATGTGTCTTATTCACTTTCCATGTTGGAATTTAATAAGGGTACTGTTCAGAGGAGGAAACCACGAGTCTGGATAAACAATTCTGATTTTAATTGCCTTTTTTTTTCCAGAGACTGGGTTGGCTGGTTTGTTCTGCTGGTTTCCTTGTGCTCTTTCTCTCTTCTTTGAACTAGTCACTTGTTTTACTGATACTTAAAAGTCAGTTTCTTTGGCTCATTTTATATGTATACATTTAGCTGTGGGGCGTTATCAGGCTCTCTTCATGGGGGAGCTCAAACAGTGTAGAGATTCTTCCAGCAGATGTGTAGGTTTTTGGGTTTTTTTTAATGTCATGAGTAAATGTGGAAGCCCTGTAACACCAAATGGTAGTATACAAGGTTGCTTCTCAAAATCAATTGTCATTTTGGCTGCAAAAAGCTAATGAATAAACCAATTAATTATACTCCTGGGAGAAATGAAGTATCTATCAGCTGACCCAAATTCTTAAGGAATATTGGACTTCTACGGTTTCTTGGTTTCTTCAGTGTCTCAAACGAGAAGGTACCTTTTAAAGTATATATGGAGATACACCTGTGAAAGACTAAAGCTTTTCACGAGGAGTCTGGACTGTAGTATTCTGAATCTGCTTACAAACTTCATGTGCTCTCAGTGCAACTTAGATGTGCTGTTGAACTGTGAAGAGCCCTCCAGCTCAGGCTCAGGGTGCGCAGTGTCATTCTGTTTCATCTGATTGGGAACCCTTGGAGTGAAATGTTAAACATAATGTTGGTTTCCAGCATCTTTCCATGCACTTGTGGATACTTCTTGCTTGTTTGGATTCCGGTTTATTTTTTCTCATTATCTCTGTCTTGTCACTGTGTAAGAACAACTTCTTGACAGAGGCACTGCAGAGAATCCTTGGTATTAATTGTTGAGCCCCTGGGTGCAGAGAGTCATGTTCTTTGAAAAACCCAGTTCCTGTTTGAAATGTCTGCCATGCAGTCCAGCATTCATCTGACCATGTCTTGTCTTGGGGGTTCTACAATGCCTTCATCCCTTTCTTGTTTCCAGCCATCTTTTTGGCCTTTGAAGGTCTTGGGCATACACTGACTATTTTACCTTGCAGGAATGGCATTACAAAAGTTTCTGCTAATGGCTTAAATTAATTCCACCAGCAGTGTGGTGCTTGAGACAAGGATCCATAGGGACACCTGCTGAATGTGACCCATGGAGGTGCGCCAGTGACCTTCAGGGGCTGGGGCCAAGTCCCAAGCTACCTAAGGTAGCTGGGCAGGTAGACATCGAGTCAGCCTCTGAGAATAATGTGTTGTGAAACACCTAAAATATGAGCACTTGGGGCTGTAAGATTTGCTTTGAATTGCTAGAAAATAGAGGGTGTTGATTCTTTTTATCTAGGTCTTGAGAGACACTTGTTAAGCTTAGCATCTGCTCTCCTTTTTTATCTGTATTTCTTTCTCACTCTGGTGGTTCAATTGGGATCCTGCTTTCTTAACTAGCCTAGACCAAGCTTCTCGGTGATGAATAAGTATGATGATGTCTATCAGCACATACATTGCTGTCTCAGGTGCTAATGCAATTTTGAATGAGATGGCTTTTCCACCCATCTTTGCTCCTGCAGGTCGCGTAGCTAAAAAATTGTGTATTTCAGCATGTGAAATACAGTGTAACAGAGAGGGCAGTTATTCATGTAGCCCAGCAAGAACAGACATAGCTGAAGACCAATTCTAACTGGAAATCCTGTAGGTTTTTCTCTTGTGTAATATTTGCAGATAGAGGTGTAAGCAGCATACTGTTACATGTTTGTGCAGATTGGTGAGCTCTCTACTTCTGGTGTGTAAGTGCATTTGGCTCCTTGCTGGGAAAGTTGTTTCTGGTTGAAATTGAAAGTGAGTGCAGGTCCTGTTCTGAAGCTAGTCAGTTCAGTTCAGGCTACGTTATTTTAAATTCTATTCATGCATGAGGAAGCTCTGTGAGTTATGACTATCAAATTTGGGCAAAGTCTTTCTGGTTTTGGGAGAGCAGAGATACTTGTATGTGTGACTGGCAAGTTGAGGAAGACTTTGGTGTGCTGCAGAACAAAAATAATGATTGTGTCATCTCTAGTTTTAGGGGAGTTTTCTTGCATGATAAGGTCTCATCAGCTTGTTAGGTAGTTAGCTTTTTGGGATGACAATACAAGCATATTCTTTATTAAAGAACTTGATTTGAAACTTCGTGGCATGGTATGTTCTACAGTTGTAAGCAGGCATCTGTTTCTTGACTGGTTCCTGCTGTCTTGTTCAATGTCATGTCCCAGCCAGAAGAGAACTGAACCTGATGTCCGCTCAGAACTGCTTACTCACCATGTCCTCTGAAAGCCCACAGGTTTATATTGACAAATTTTGCTGGATTCAAAAAGGTCTAAAAGGGTGCTTAGTTGTTATGTCACAAGGAAGTGTTTCAGATGGAGATTTGAGATATTTATAAAAGCAGTAGCATGGAACGCTGAAAACCTGCTGAAACTGATTCTGCCCTTAGGAGATCTGTCTTCATTGTATCACGTGCATAAATACAGCGTCTTCCTTCTAAGGAAGGAAAGTGAATTCTCATGGTTGTTACTTTGTTCTGATTAGACTCTTAGCATTTTAGTGAAACAAAGTGAAACAAAAGAAGGAGGTAACACTTTTTTGTTTCCTTTATACAAGTTGCGTGGAAGAGGCAAATCTTCTGTAGTCATATGAAAATAAGTTACTTGTAACATTCAGCGTTCTAAGGTGACAGTAAGCCAGTTCATATGGCAATTGAAAAAACAGGGTATCAGTGAGCAAGTTGATTGAGGTTTCCTTCCATCAACTTCAAGAATTCTTTTCCCCCTTGTTTACTTTTGTAATGAAATACAGATTTCATTTGGTAAGTAAGAGGAAATAAAATCAGCATAGTAATGCACTTCCAGCAACAAGTAACAGGACTTACTCTTACATGTTTGCTCAAAACTCTTAGTTTGTTTAGCACTTCTGTCATATGCTCTGTAAGCAGAACATTCCAGTTGTAAAAAGAGCTGCAGAAAACTGTTTCTCATGATCCTGGTAAATTTTTATCTTTATGAAGAGTCCCCTGGGGTGTGGCATGTATTTAAGAATACCCACACCCCACCTCTGCCCTAAAGCAGAGCATATATGGGTATGTGCTCAGTCAAAGGCAATTTATAGGGATTTGGCAAAATATCTAAGTGCTGCTTTCTCTTGGTGGTTTTGCAGCTCACAAATGGAGCTTCCACTTCTGGCAGTCATGCAGGTTTTTTTCTGTTACTTTTCCCACTGAAGATACGAAGGGTAGCTTTTCTTAAATCTCAAGCTTTGGGAAGAAGGCAGAATTCTCTGCTAATGTACAGGTGTTTGTTTTGATATTTACATGCCCAAGATTTCCTGTTTGGGGGGAAAAATGTACGATTGCACTGAATTTTGGAACCTTAATCTTCCACAGATGTAGCATCTGCCATGTGTTAGTATTTCTAGATACTTCTTGTGTTGTCATTAAGAGCTGTATTTTATATGAATGCACATGTTAAGTTTGCAGTCCACATAAACCCATGTAGTGAATTCATCAGTATAAAAAGGCTTTGGGTTTGGCAATGGTTGGTCAGTGTCTTTATACAAGGAGTTAAATATTTATATGTGTAGCAAAAGAGCTGTGTGCTGTAACTGAGAAAGAATTGAGAATGACTGATGGTGGACTGGCATAGCTTTATTTTTTTCTTTCAGATTTCGACCTATTAAAGGAAGGCAAGAAGAACTCAAAGAGGTGATTGAACGTTTTAAGAAAGATGAGCACTTAGAAAAAGCCTTCAAGTCCTTGACGTCAGGTGACTGGGCCCGGCACTATTTTCTTAACAAGAACAAAATGCAGGAAAGGTTGTTCAAGGAACATGTAGGTGTATTTGTAATTAATGTGCTTTTTCAGATGGTTGAAAGGCAAAGCAAAAGTAAAAATTTCTTAAGAATACTATTAGCAATAGTAAAGCAATCAAGTGCTCTGTTATGTTGTTTTACTGTTTTTTTAAGAGAAACTTCCTTTGATTTTTAAAGCCTAACTAGACACACCCTTCTTTTTTTTTCCCTTGTCAACTTGCATTGCTTCTTATTAAACAGAGTTTAGAAAGGAAGGATTTTTCCCCCTTCATTATTTGTTTGTATTGTGGTTTGTTTGGGGTTTTTGTTTTTTGGGGGGTTTTTGGGGTTTGTTTTAGGGTTTTTTACTTACAACTGGGTGATGATCAAATTGGGTGACAAAGGAAGATAAAGGAAAAGGGAGTAGCCTTGTTAAATCAAGGGGGCTATACCCATAAGGGTTGTTCCTTCTCCACTTCCCATGCCCCAAATCCATTTCGTATGTGCATAACAGTTTTTGATTCTCAAAGTTTAAAGGAAAAAATATCATAGTACTGCTTACTTAACAAAAAAAGATTCTTCTTCAAGAATGAGTCTGTTGTTTCAAGGTTCAACCAAAAAGAATGTGGCCTACTTTAAAATGCACCAAATCTAGTAATGCAAGAAAGATTTAGCAGAAAAAGTTCTGCTTTGTTAGAGTGGTTTTTAGAGTAACACAGTCACACCTCAACTTAAAAAAAATTCATCAGTCTCTGAATTCACCATCCAGGTTTGTTGTGGAAGTAATATCATTTTTCAGAACTTCAAATAATAAAATGGATTTCCAGAGATTATTAGGTCTCAGTCGTTCTTAAAGATATGAACAGATTTCTTGAATGCAGCTATTCAGTGATTTTAAGAAAAAAATTATTGATTTTCATTAGTTGGACCAATTTTGGTCCAGGTATCTTTAATTTTCTTAAACTTTTCGGATAATCTCAATACCTGTGTGAAGATTACTGCAAGTCACTGTGAAGAAATAAGACCAACATAATATGTATGCCTTAAATGTATAGAAACATTATAAAACGTAGAAATGCATTTCAGCAGACAGCATCCTGCTCCAGTATCCATTTTGTGTGTGTTTTTGTACAGTTCACTTTCATTATTTATATAAGGAGTTCCTCACTGCTTTCATTTTTCGGGTAACAGACAAGTACTGGGTTTTTTCATTGCAGGTGTTTATTTATTTACGAATGTTTGCAACTGACAGTGGGTTTGAGATACTGCCTTGTAATCGGTATTCTTCTGAGCAAAATGGAGCCAAAATCGTTGCAACAAAAGAATGGTAAGAAATCCAGTTTACTGTTGTGTTCTCTTTCTGTCAATTATTTGAAAGAATCTATAAAAATATATTTTCAAGTGTCATTTAAAATTAAAACTGCAACCAGTGAAATAGATAGTTTTGTATTGTTACTTGAAAAGTGAATTTTCTCTCTGTTTTTGCTAAGTACTTAATACAGGATCTATGCCTCTGCAAGGTAGGTAGTCCTTTGTATGTTTGGGTTTATGCATATAATGTTCATTATACTTTTTTTTTAAATCTTGTTTTCAGTCAGATAGTTGTTTTTCTCTTTTCCAGAGTTGTTAGACTTCCATGAGAAATATGACATTATGGCAGATTTGTGACACAGCAAATAATTGTGTGGGAAATTAGTTTTTTGCCATTTTTAAACAAATGTTGTTTGCATATTTTGATTGTGCAAGATAGATCTCTCCTGGAAGCACAAGGCTGGAATCTTAGTGTGCCCCATCTCACTTTGGCACATCTGAGTTTCATTATAAGCATGTGTGTGGCAGCACCTGCAGATTCTGGCTCAATTCAGATTTTAAATGTAGACACCAGTTGTATGAGCTTTGCTTTGTGGCAGTACCCATTCATAGCAGCACACCTGAGGTGAGGAAATGAGGTTGTGTTCACACTGGGATTGAGCGGCTGGACACCCTGCTGGTGGCAACACAACCTCCACGTGTTGTAGAACCTTTAAATACGCTAAGGACTCCAGCTCTTCATGACCATAGCTGAGGGTTCCACGATCATGATACAACCCAAAAAATACTGATTGGGTTTTGGGGTTTTTTGGGTTTGTTTGTATGTTTGTTTGGGTTTTCTTGTTGTTGTTGATGATGTTGTTTGAGTTCATCCCTTGGCTGATTCTTTGCAGTAGAAGCTTTGCATGTAGGTGTGTTAAAAATAGATTAACTTTTCATGCTCAAAATCTAGAGTAGCCTGAGAAGTGAGCAAGACAGGAGGGCTGCATCTTAACCCTGCTGATATCTGGAAACCTGTCAAGAATCAAAACTAGAGATTAGAGTTCTCAGCACTCTCTGTCAAAGGAGAAATTTGGACTTAAAAGGCTTTGCTTTTAGTTTGTGTCCTTCATATACCTTTAGTATCTCCATGGTCATCTCTGTCAGAGTAATGTGGAATGGCCACTCTGAGCAGTGGAAACAATGCCCACACAAGAAAATGGAAACTCTGTGCTCCCACCAGACTGAGCATTCAGTGCCTCTGCACTGCTCTAGTCATCATGGCACATGGGCTGTCTGCACACAAAGGCTTCATGGTTTTTTTGATTTTTGTAGGTGTCATTCCCCCTCCTCACTCTATTTCAAGGGCCAACTTCATGCTGAAGAACTACTCATGAGTGAGGAAAACATCTTACTAGAATTTCTGCCTTTGTTAGAGTCACTACTGGGCCTCATTTAAAAAGCCATGGAGCTCTAAGCATTTTCATTATGCTGGGTTTTCCTGGTCACAGGAAGAAGTTTAGGAAACACAAGCAAGAGCAGCTGGAGGAAGTCAAAATTTCTCAAGTGGTGATGGGGAGGGAGCGTACACAAATGAAAAGATCTTGCTTTTGGTTTTAACAATTGCAGAAGCTGAAGTAATCAACTCTTGCAAGCAGCCTCAGGAAATTGTAGAAACAATGGTCGTAATTGTTTCTGACGTCAGATTTGATGTAATTGATTCTATAACAACTTTTCTTTCCATGAAATTGTTTTGTAATTTTGGCACATGTAGTCTTATTACTGCTACTCTTTTTACATTAAAGGAAACGAAATGACAAAATAGAATTACTTGTGGGCTGTATTGCTGAACTATCAGAAATGGAAGAAAACATGCTGCTGAGACATGGGGAAAATGACTTCAGTGTCATGTATTCCACACGAAAAAACTGCGCACAACTATGGCTTGGTCCTGCTGCATTTATCAATCATGGTGAGTAGTAAGTATAGGAAGCTTGTTGAAGAGCATAAGAAATTCAGAAGTGTTGTATATGAGCCAAACAGCAGAAGAACTTGGAGAAAAATGTCCGAATCTGGCATACTATATTAATGTAGGACAGAATCATACTGGGATTTTCCCAGCCAGAGCTGATCAGTTGTGAAACTCAGAGAAGGCTCTAGGAAGCAATGCTATCTTCCTTGAAAGAGACTTTGGAACTAGCAGCTAAATTAGTGGAGCATATTGTGGGTTACCTTGAATTCTTTGTGAACTCAGTCAGCAGTAACATCTTTATTAGGTGAACTTCTTATGGCTTTTTAACCTTTTGCAGAAACTTAGCTGATTGTGTTGCATTTGTGTACCAAAGGAAGAGCAGGTAGGAATTAAGATGAAACTGTTTACCCTAAAGAGGAGGGAAACGGGACATTTGTGATGGCATAGGGAAGAGCTCAGAAATGCAGCTATACAAAAGCAGGAATCTTTTGATGTATGGCTTTGTGCAGTACTAACTTAACTCCCAGTATTTAGTTGAGATTCTGCAGTTTTTGAAGTCAAAGTGAATCCTTACTTTAGATATCTACAACTATTCATGTTTCAGGTCTTATCCACAGTTAATTGACTTTATCTTTTGGACCTTTTTCAGATTGCAGACCAAACTGTAAGGTAAGCAAGAAATTATAAATAAATAAAGTACCCTACTTTTTATTTCTTTGTCCTTCCAACTTTTCTTCCCCAACTGTTTTAGTTTTATTTCTTACTCAGATACTGTGCAGCCTTAATGATTAGCCTTTTTTTTCCCTTCCTGTCATCTGCTTCTCCAGTTCGTATCAACAGGCAGAGACACAGCATGTGTGAAAGCTCTAAGAGATATTGAACCTGGAGAAGAAATCTCTTGTTACTACGGAGATGGGTTTTTTGGAGAAAACAATGAATACTGCGAATGTTACACCTGTGAAAGGTATGCATTGATGTAAATGGCTTTCAAATAGAACTGGGCATATTCATGATCTATTTTGTGAAACTGAACGTCCTTTATTATGAATACTCAGATTTTTGGACACAAAATAATTGCTTCCTACCTGTTTGCTATAATGATTTTTCTGTGTTACAGAATGGTGATGATTCCTGAGAACTGTGTTCTCTCAATCTGTTGATTCTCTGTTCTGGAGATTAGCTCAAACTGAGGCAGAACAAAACAGGGGTGTAGATTCTCAAAAATACTTGTACTGAATAAAGTAGAATGGGAAAGAAGAGCAGTTACAGCTTCTGCAAGACCATTGTGAACTGATCCCCAACTTTTGCTCTTCTTTGCACTTGATAAAGCAAATTCCATTAATGTTTTGTTTGCAGACCTGAAGTTCTCTTCTGCTGAGAATGGGCAGAGTTGTTTTTCGCCCAGTGTTGTTAGAACTTGGGGGTTTGTGTATTTGTAAATGTCTACTGGTTTGGACAGTATTTGCTTCTCTTTGTTCATCATTCAATATTTGTTTTTCACACGTGCTGTCCCAACCTGGTTTCTTCACATCAGTTGAAAGAATTCCATAGTTGGTTTTTGCCATGTTGAAACTTCTGCTCACTGTGAGTAGGGAGGATCAGCATCATCTGAGAGAGCTTCACTCAGTTCCGAGGGGACCTGCACAGAACTCACTGTTCTGTTTGATCCAACTGTAGGAAGAAAAACCCTATAAAGGACAAATTATTGCTCATATTGAGAAATAGCCTAGTGCACCTGCATACAAATAGTTTAATAATCCTACTTTCATTTTTATTGGCTACTTTGGTCACTAACAAATCTTGAAATTAAAGAGAAAACGCTCTGGCATGGGCCTCCAAGGTCACGCGATGTTACGTCATTCCAAGTGAAGGGTGCAGTCGAGAGCTGCGAGTAGAAAGCTACTTCAGTCCTGGAGATTGTAAAGTGTTGAATAAATAGGCACCAGAATTGTTCTTCCCTTGAGACATGGAGTGATGTGGGGTTTTTCTCAAGTGCTTTTGATCATTGATTTCACTGTAATATGAGCATACTTTATTTTTCAGGACAAACTAGTTTTATGTGTCTGAACATTTTCATTAACTTGTTGTTTTTGTATTTTAAGTACATGAAAATGTTATTTTTTAAAGCTAATGTTTGGGTAATTCTAACTTTAGGAATCTGCTTTTCAGTTACAAAGCTGTAGCAGAGGCAGTCAAATATATAAGATTTTATTCTGTGGGGAGTTAGTAAGGACTCATTTTTTGCTTGTTTTCAAGATTGATGAGGCAAGAGTCACTTTGTATACCACAAAAAATTAATATTTAAGTGTCTTCATTTTAACTATGCTGTAAAGAGTGTTAATTTGCAATGTTAAAATGGTGGGTTCTAAGGATCTGTGGGTATGTTTGGAGCAGTAGGAGATTTGGCACAGTAAAATTTCTTTCAAGCCTCCACAAGTCATCACCAGGAAGATTTGCATCTCTCTGCATATGTCCATGTACTCTTCCTAGGTGATCAATCCTGCTGTTCTTGCTGGCTAGCTGAGACATTTAGGCACCCAAGATGACAGGTAGAAGACAAAACAGCCCACAAAATGCTAACCAGTTCTGTGGCTATTGCTATCATTGATCCAGACACACTTGGGATCCAAACTACTGTATATGAAACCAAGCTCTAAGTTTACATGAAGATTTATTAATACCTTGTGTCCTCTTTTTATTTGTAGACGTGGAACTGGTGCTTTTAAATCAAGAGTGGGATTGCCAGCACCTACTCCTGTGATTAACAGTAAATATGGACTGAGAGAAACAGACAAACGATTGAACAGACTTAAAAAGCTGGGTGACAGCAGCAAGAATTCAGACAGCCAGTCTGTCAGCTCTAACACTGATGCAGATACCACTCAGGAAAAAGGTAATGCAAGTAAGTAAGGGGAAGAGCTTGGAGTCTCTAAAGGCTTCACAAAAACACGGAAAACTTCCACAGTGATGGAATTCCTCTCTTAGTGTTGAGATGCTTCTCACATACTGGTCACTAAAACTAATTTATTCAAGAATCTGAAGGCAATTTAAACAGTAAATTCATGGGTTTCCACAAGTGTTTGAAGAACAATAGGTGGTATGTTCTTTTGTTTTATTTTTTTTAATATCAAAAGGAAATATTTATAAACACATCAGTTAAAGTCCTGCCAATAATTTCTGTATTTCAAAATACAGTAAACTACCACAGGCAGTAGTATGGTTTAGGAAAGAAAACTTACATAGTTTGAATTCTTAGGAAAAGAATTTTTAAATAAATACTCTTAGTAGATATTGCTAAACAAATAGTTGTTTCCTTTAGACATCTGTTAAATTGAGCAGCTCTTCACTTTCCACATCCAGAATTGATAGTTCAGGCACCTCTTGTGCAGTGAAAGTGCACAGTTAGTAATTTCAGAAGAAATTGGAAAGGATTTTTGTTTGTAATCTTCCTGCAAGACTTGTCTCCATGGAGTAGGGAGTATGATTTATTTGATTTCCCCACCTCCACCAATAATTTAAACTTTGATTTAACTGGCAAACAGGTTTGGAGCTATGTAAAATACTGCAGTTCCATCTCCTGTTTGCTGCTGTGACATTAAAAAAATGAAACACAGAAACAAAACATAAAACCCAACCAACCAATGGAAAAAAACCCTAAAAAATGTCCCCAAATCTTTTTAAGATCTCTGATTACCAGTATTTAGAGTTGCACCTCTGTTGAGCAGACAGAACTTCTTTGCTTGCCACAGTATGCTGTAGTTTCACCTGAAATTGAAACCATTACATTAGATAAAAGTATTTGGGGTTTTTTCCTCCTTTTCCATGAAAAAAATCCTGGAGATTATATTAGATCATGCTGACCATCAGATTTTATTGGAATAGTACTCAGCAAAAGCTGTGGATAATGTCAAATAGGTTTTTTTTAATTGGTAGAAGAAATTCAGTAAAAACACAGCTTGGTATACTGGGGGTAGAGAAGGGGAAGTGTATATGGAAATGCTGATGTACTTGTGGCCTGTTTAGCAATTCCTTTCATGTGTTGAGTTGCAAGTTAAGCAGTCTCATCCCTGACTACATACTGTATCCTGTCTCATGGATTATTTTGAGGTTCCCCAAATAAATGAAATAACTGCAGTATTTGGGAGTGGGAAATTCAGGATACAGTAATGTCATAACAAAACTTTTTTTTTCTTTTTCAGCTAACAGAAAATCTTCAATTGGCGTAAAAAAGAACAGCAAAAATAGAACATTAACCAGACAGTCTATATCAAGAATTCCAGCATCATCAAACTCTACCTCATCTAAACTAACTCATATAAATAATTCCAGGGTACCAAAGAGACTGAAAAAGCCTGCAAAGCCTTTACTTTCAAAGATAAAGTTGAGAAATCAGTGCAAAAGGCCAGAGCAAAAGAATGCTTCTCGAAAGCTTGAAATGGGAAATTTAGTTCTCAAAGAGCCTAAAGTAGTTTTGTATAAAAACTTGCCCATTAAAAAGGATAAAGAATTGGAGGGACCAGTCAAAGTTGCAGTCTCTAGCGGATGCTTAACGAGGCATGCAGCGAGAGAACATAAACTGAATTCTGTGAAAGGTGCTTATGAGCAGGGTGATGGTGCACCCTGCACGTACATCACGAGGAGGTCGATGAGAACAAGGATGAGTTTGAAGGAGACCTCTGACACAAAGCTTGAACCAAATACATTGGATAGCTATAAGAGTAACTTGACTGGAACACAATCAGACATTGCAGAGCAACAGTCTCGTGCGTTAAACGACAACGATGTGGCTCATGGACCATCACATAAAGGAGAGGGTCGGTGCCAGAAAAGTGATGCAGGCACATCTAAAAAGAAATCTCGACAAGGAAAGCTTGTGAAACCATCTTCAAAAACAGAGGAAACTGATACTATGCACAACACGCCTATGAAGGATGAAGTACCAGATTTGATTAGTTCTCATTCAGAACTTGAAGAGAGGAATAACGTGGTGGACACACCTGTTGGGTTTAAAGACTGTATCCCTGGATCTGGTGGCTGCTCTGTAACAACTGACAATTTTAAAGCAAAAGACAGCTTTAGAACTGCAAAAAGTAAAAAGAAAAGACGAATCACAAGGTATGATGCACAACTTATCCTTGAAAATAGCTCTGGGATCCCTAAACTGACTCTTCGTAGGCGCCATGATAGCAGCAGCAAGGCAAATGATCAAGAGTGTGATGGAATGAATTCTTCAAAAATAAGCATAAAATTAAGTAAAGACCATGAAAAAGATAATAATTTATATGTAGCAAAGCTAAATAATGGGTTTAACTCAGGATCAGGCAATAGTTCAACGAAATTAAAAATACAGCTAAAACGAGAGGATGAAAACAGAGGCACATACCCAGAGGACCTTCATGAAAATGGTGTGTGTTGTAGTGAAACTCTCTCCCTTTTGGAGTCAAGAATGGAAGTAGATGATTATGGTCACTATGAAGAGGAAACAGCAGATGAATCTTCATCAGAAGAGGACGATGAAGAGGAAGATGACTATGATGATGAATTTGATGACTTTATTCCTCTTCCTCCAGCGAAGAGATTAAGGCTTATTGTTGGCAAGGATTCAATAGATATTGATATTTCTTCCAGGAGGAGAGAAGATCAGTCTTTAAGGCTCAATGCATAAGCTTATAGGTCTTAAACTGACCTGGATGTCATTTCTAAAAAAAATTTTAAAATAATAAAAAAAAATAATAATAGAAAACCCAACAAAAATTCCATTTGATTATTCCTCAACTAAAGAACTTTCTGAAAAACTTAGTGGCAGCACTTCTTTATTCACCTATCAACGTAATATTGTAGAAAGTGTACAGCATACTGACTCTTCTTAAGTCTGATTTGTGCAGATTTTTATTGTACTTTTTAATAGCCTTCTTATGTGCAATTCCAAGTTAGAGGTAATGCTCTGTTGTAAAATAAAGGCTCAAGCAAAGTTACGAAATTGCATCAGATCTTTCCATGCAGGACAATGAGAATACAGTGTGGCTACAGAATTATTTTTGATCAGTAGGAGCGTTAGTTTGCTCTTACAATATTTGACTAAACAATTTACAAAATCATAGTAGCAGCATATTAAGGTTTTCTAGTATATGTTAACATCACCAGCAATGATCTACAGCTTTCCAATTTATTTGCTAGATGGTTTTCCCCCCTTGGAGTTTGTCAGTTTTAACACTGTATGCTGTCCCAGACGTACTGTTTGTGGCCTTTGTTATAGTAGCAAACCGTTGGTTGGAAGTCAAATTGATTTCTTTAAAAAAAGAGAAAAAAAATATGAAAAGGTGTTGACAATTTGCTGACTTTTTAGTACATTATATGTACAAGGGTAGCAGTATGCAGAATAAAGTTTGGATATGGTGTATTTATTGCTTGTTACGTAAATTAAACACCTTGTATTTAACACTTTTCAATACTTTTAGATAAAATTGTTCTTTGCAAGAATGATTGGTGCTTATTTTTTCAAGAATTTGCTGTGAAATAATGTGATTACGACGGGCAACATTTATCCAATGAACTGCAGCTATCCTAAATTGGTTCTTCATATTTTTCTGTTGCACTTGTAAAATGCTACAAGGAATTTAAAGAAAAATCTATTCACTTTAACTTATGATAGTTTTATCAAATTAAAAACAACTAAGTCACAGCTTTTGTTCTGTGGTAACCTAAGAATTGTTTGTCTTTTAAGAACCAGTTGTAAAAGAATGAAAAAATATGTATATGTTGTAAATATTTGTGTGTTGTGAGAAATTTTGTCATAAGAAATTGAGATAACTTGCCAGAAAGGTTTTTAAGTTTAGAAATACATCCATGCCAATAAAATAGGAAACTGTAAACCTAGTTTTAAACTCTGCATCAGTTGGAGTTCTTCGCTCATACATAATTCACTTAATACTTCAGAGTCTGCTTTATAACAATGAAGAGCATCAGGGCGATCTTTGGCTCTTTGGTTTTTAATAAAAGAATGTTAGGAAACTTCTGGGCACAATGGATCGTTTGTATGTATGAATCAGCTTTCTAAGCCATTTTTTTCAAACAGGTCTGAAACATCAGTGTTGACATAACTGTGTATTGCTTTGGTCTGTAGTATTTCTATTTCTTCTCAACTGTGGATTAAGGTTTCGAGTTTTTGTGTGTAGAAACACAAGTTTCATGCTAAAATGGGTGCTGTTGGGTCAGCTGAATCCACTGTTGGCTCCTCAGGATGTCAAGTCCGACTCTCTCTGCCCTAAAGACCAAGAGCTTGATTTACACGGCCACTGTGTTACCCAGTAGTGAAAGCATTAGTGGAGAGAATTAAGTGTGGAATTGAAACTAATACTTGTAACTTTGTCAGTCTTTGGGAAAGGCCTTGTGTCATGCCAGGGTGTGTATGTTTTTAGAACGTGGGTGGATCCCTCTGTGCAGTCCATGGCTCATATTGTCACACCTCGGCCTTCGGTTCAGGGAAGACTACCCAGACCCTTTAGACAGTATGCTCACAGCTGTGGTGACTTGTCTTGTGGGGTCTTTAATTCTACTGTCATAAAATGGGTTAAAGGAGAGAGAGAGATGGGTTATTAAGGGCTTGCCTTCAAGTCAGAAGTGTCCAGGAAGCCGCTGATAAAAAATTACACTGTTAATAATAATATAGCTCTTGCTTCTAGAATTCACAGGCATTGTGACTGGATGCTGTGCTCTACAAGCATTTCTGGCTGTATGAGCAAAAGCTGAACATAGTCTCTGCATACTTTTACCTGCAGCCCTTCTGTGCCCTGCTGCTCCGGCTTGCAGATTCATACTCAGTGCTCCTCTGGCAGCCTCAGTGGGTGTAGGGGTGGGGGCTTGGTTTGCAGAAATGTCATTCACCTGGACGTGTGAGGGAAAGGGGGTCCATGCAGCAACTAAACAGTGCCCACCCTTGTAGTTATTTATGATCAGTGTGCTTGAGAGCGAGGTTAGGGCTTGCTAAACCAGCATCAACCAACGAGAGCAGATGATGAAACAGAAGAAATTGTAAGTGAATCCTGCCCTACAGGAAGAAGCTGTTTTCCTGGAGTGGATGATCCTCCTAACTCGTAGTTCAGCCAGCCCCTTAATGAGAGCTGCTTTCCTTTTCCTTTAGTGTGAAAGTGAGTACAAGTAACTCCGAGCATAAGGATCTCTGGATTGGTCATGTTCACTGAACAACCTTCCTGTCTTAGAGAATCTGGAACAAAAGTTCCTAGTTATTTCCATGGTCCTGCTGTACAGATATTTGTGTTACAGATACCTTGAAAACAATTAAATGTATCCCCCGAGTGGGGCAGGTGGGCAGGGCTTCCACAACTCCTGTTGTGCCCCCTTCCCCTGATGCTGGATGTGGGCATTTTTTTCTTTATTCATCTATAGGTGAATTGGTAGATCTCAGTGTTTCCATAACCTTAGTAGGAGGGGAAGGTGTATGTCTGTCACCTGTATGAAAACCTGACAACCTGGCCATGTTTCTTGTCCAGATTGCAAAGCACTGTGGAGCTTATAGTGGTTTGACTGTCAGGGATCCTGTTTAGCCTTGTCATCTCATTGCCCAGGATACTGGTAAGAAAAGATGCCACAGCTGAGTAGGTTTGGGGTGACCGCAGCACCTTTTAGCAGATTGAGGAACTGGAGAAGTGTATTGTAGATGGGCTTTGGCAGCTCGTTGTGTGTTATGTGTAACGGGTTGTTCAGCTATAAAAGAAACATCCCAACCACTCTGAAAATGGCAGGCTGGCTGGCTGGCTGCAGATTTGGGAGCATCCTGTCATGTGCAGTTATGCTGCCAGCCCCTTACATAGCCAAAGTATGTTCATGTCTCCTTTTGGCTGGGGTTTTTTTCTGGTTTCTTGTGCATTTTGCCTAGTACTGCCAGTTTACCTTCTTTAAAATCAGCTCAGAAGCAGAACGTTTTTGCTGCCCATATTTGTATAGTTGGTTGCCCTGTTTAGAATGAAAGGTTGGAGGCTTGGGAGCTGCGCAGAATGAGACCTACTGAAAGTCAGCTAAATTTGCATTGTATCTTCCAGTATCAGGCCTATTCCTAAGTCCCCCTCCCCTGTGAGTATTCTCTTGTTTGGGTTGGGTCTAAAGTAAACCTATGGCCTCTACTGTACTATCATAAGATCCCTTCTGGAGTGCTGTGTCTAGGTCTGGAGTGCTCAGCACAGGAAACAGACAGGTCCAGAGGAGGGGCACAGAGATGGTCAGAGGGCTGGAGCACCCTATGCTCCATGAGGCTGGAGACTGAGAGAGACTATGAGGACAGGCTGAGAGAGCTGGGGTGGTTCAGCTTGGAGAAAGGCCAGAGACTTTAGAGCACCTTCCAGCACTGAAAGGGGGCCTGCAGAAAGGTTTGACAGGGACTTTTCCCAAGTGATAGCATAAGGGGCAATGGCTGTAAACTGCAAGACAGGAGGTTTAGGTTAGATGTTAGGAAGAAATTCTTTACTGTGAGGATTGTGAGACACTGGATCAGGCTGCCTGGAGAAGTTGTGGATGCCCCATCCCTGTCAGTACACTCGTGTTCATTCATCCTGCCCCTTTGGCAGGATACTCACACCCTGTTTCTTTCCAAGAGAATTCTTACCTTGCTACAGAAATATTTTTCAAAATGCTTCTCTTTTCCTCCTTGGAGTTTGCAAAGAAACCCTGAGGTGAATAAAACTCAAGACAATACTGTCTAAAATTCCATAGCCAACTTGCAAAAACATTTCAAGTGGTAAAAAGATAAAACTTAACTGATCAACAGCAGTGTAAAATCTTTGCAACTGACTTTGAAATACAGTTTTTTACAAAATAATAACCTCTCATTTTTGAACAAACTAACAAATAAAACCATGAGGCTGACTATGCTAAAGCTCCCCTAAAACTCAGTGTAAAGAAGCAGGCATTTTCAGAAGTTCAAATCTGACTGTATGGAATTTAATCCATCTTTAGAAAAAAGTCTCAAAATAATTTTAAAAGAAGCAAGTAAGAAATTCAAATCCTGCTTTTATATCCCCCAAGGAAGCCAGCTGGCTCGTCCCACCTGAGCATTGGTTTAGGATAGCAGTATTTTGCAGCTGGAAATTGCTCTGTAAAATGCTTGTTGCATTTTACTGGTTCATCCTCTACACCTGCACTACTTATGGGTTTACCTGTTGCAGACCAGACTCCAGAAGGCATGCCAGTAATACTCAGCAAAATTTTCCTGTCTGAGATGACACCGTGTTTCTCCCTGGACTCCACTGTGCTGGCATCTGCCAGCTGCAGCTATGTGTGCACAGTTACAGCAGAGGTGTGACTTGGAGCCGCTGTCTGGGGTCAGGGCAAACCTGCAAAAGTTGCTCACTATAGTCCACCTGTTCCTTCATAAAAGAACTCTACAGCGGGATATTGGGAGTAATGCTGGTTTGTACCAAGAGGAAAGATCTCCAAAAGCCAAAACACTTAATGCAGCTTTGCTCCAACGACGGGTTCTCCTGCCCTTTCTCTCCTTCACTGTTCTGGACAAGCTCTTTTATCCATGACTGTTACTGTTCCCAGCACAAGGTGGCACTAAGATTCCAAGAGAGGGACTTCCCAGCCATGCAGCCCTGCTCCCGGTTAAGAGAGCAGTGTGTATTAGTTTCAAGTTGTTTGGCCATTTATTGTTTTCTATGTGAGGTATCCCGGAGTGCATCTGAGCATTACATGGGGGAAGAAGACAACCAGCCATGCTCAGCAAGGACAGTTTGGGAATAACTTGGTGCTGAATGCTGCTGTGCTCTTACCGGTTTGAATCCTTTTGCATTCCACCAGGAGTTTACCCCCTCGGCACTTTCCAGCCTTCTCCATGCCTGTCTCTCGAGTTTCCTCTGTTTCCGATGGTCAGAGCAACTCCTGCCAAGAGCAGGCAGGCTGCTCGCATGTGCTGCTGTGCCCTGCATCCTGCTGGGAGCCACTTACCACTGTGTTAAAGCTCCTTGTGCAAGGGGCACTACAAGTAAAGGGGCAGTGGGGCATGAGGGGAAAGGAGTGGAAAAAAGCAAGCAGTGTATCATCCTCCTCTTGTCCCCTGAGTCTATAGGAATTCTTTCTTGGTTGAGATCCAGTATTAACACTTGCCTCAGGAATGCCGTAAGGGCTCTTGAGGGGGAAGGGTTGTTGGCTGGTCTTGCAGCTCTCAAAATCAAGTGAGAGCAAGTTGGCTGCTGCCTGTCCTGTTGCTATGCAGTACTTTTAAATTAGTATTTGCTATGGGGTTGTACCTCCATGCTATGTGCTCGTAGCTGTAGGAAGATCCTGGCCATCTAAGGCAGCGTCTCTTTCTGGAATACTGAACTCTCTCATGTTTGGTTTTCTTGCTATTCTCCCCCACACAGTGAGATATTTATTATCTGAGCAGACCTGGTAGAATAATTTCTGTGAAGTCTTAACAAAAATGATGGATGAATACAAAAAAATGAAAGATGTAGCTGAACACTACCTGATCTTCCTTCAACCTAGTCTATGTGGCCGTTTTCCTTTGTTCTGCAGCCCTGCCTTGCTGCTCTCAGAGAAACCATGGGGTTTAGTCTACAGACTCTTACTTTTGCCCATGCCTTTTGTTAGATCAAGAATTACCCAGAACAATGCAGCAACAGTCTACCACATATCCCAATGGTCTTGAAGGGGATCAGAGTTACAGTTAGCAGTTAGTTCCTTAAGGGAACAGAGCAGTGACACGTCTTGAAATAGCATTGATCTCCTAAATGCTGATTAAAGTGCAGAGAAAAGACATTCTGAAGAGGTCTAAGAATTCCCTGACTGACTGGAACATCCAGTCAGGGGTGACAATGGTCAGGGATGCAGGAAATCTTGGTTGGCTATTATAAGTTGCTTGTGTGCCTTTGAACTGGGTTCCAGAATCCAAATTTTACTTGTTTAGTAAAAGCAGAACAATATCTGAAAGTCTGGCTTAGGTTGGGTGCTCTAGAAGTCAAATTGATTCACAGAAAGGAAGGTGAGAAGATAGGAGGCTCTACCAAATCTATAACATCTATCAAAACAGTATATTAAATGCTTTTAGTCAGTGACTGAGTAGTAATATTTATCAGTGGGTAAGGGGCCCTGAGAACTGAGCTTTTCCACAGCTTACTGGGAAATGCCCCTGCCAGAGCTAGCAGGCTGGGGAGACAAAAGGGGATTTGCCCCCTCACTGCAGCCCTTCCAGTCTGCACACGTGATCTGTGATCGAGGTGAGTTGGTGACAAGCACAGTGCTGTGCACTATAGAGTCTGAGCCATCCCATGCTGCAGAGGAGCAGTCTCTGGAGGAAAGGAGCAGTTTGTTTGAGTGCCTGGGAATCAAGACTTCTTGGCTGCATTGCTCAGGGAAGATTGCAATGGGTATTCTTTTGTGTAGTCCTGAACTTTTCCACCTTATATTTATTACTTCTGTTCTTGTGCTTCCTTCAGACTCGCCTTACTAGACTTGCCTTACACATCACCAAAGCATTTGAAGTCTGGCTCCTCATCTGTGATCTGTCTGCAAAACAGAGATGATCTTGCCCATCACCTAATAAAGCCTTTAAGTCCAATAAAGCTATAAGCTCCTCAGGACAAGGACTTTTCCTAGTTAGGCAAATTTTGATATGTAGTATAAGCCTTGAATTAGGTACCTGTATCTCACATAGTTAGAACAGTAAAATTATTAGAACACCTCTTTTTTTTCTTTTAGATTGTAGAAGATATAGGGCAACAGTGACTTTCCTACATTCCTTTTTATCTTTTGGAAAAGCTTTTACCTTTGCCCTAACCTACCATATCTGTACAAGTGAGACTTGCACCTCTTTTATGTTGCCAAGCAGATGGAGCTGCAGCCAGTAAGAATCCATTTAGACTAAATAAATGTTGCAAATCCATTATGGTTCTCTTGTTGGCACCTGTAGACACAAAAAAATTATGTGCCCCTTACAGGGTCTGACTTATGGCAGGGCTTCCCAGTGCTTGGCAGGCAGGAGTGCTGCTGCACTTGACTTCAAAATGGTGTAAGAAGGAGGAGTCTTGGCTGTGGAAAGCAGCTGTAAAGCCAGGAGGAATGGCTACGTGTCTTGTGACCTTTGCTGATTGCGTGATTGCCTGACGTGGTATCGTATGATAACTCTCAGAGACCATTAAGAATCAAGCAAGGCTTTCTCACCAGGATGAAAGGTTCCACAAAGCTGTCACAGCACGTGCAAGTATACAAGGTGGATGACTTTGGTCAAACTCCAGGGATTCAGAAAGTGTTCTTTTGTTTCCTTTTCTTACACTCTGTCACTGCTTTCTGTTTACAGGCAAGCCTGTCCCCCTCTCTGTAAAATGGAAATAATTCTTTTCTCATTTTGAATTGTGTGCATTTAAATCATCACTTTTCCACACCATTACTCATATCTCAGTGTCAGCCAGTATGGTATATACTCATGAGCTGTTAAGCTCAGCAGAGCCTTTCACCTCTCTAGGGCTGGTTCATGTGGGTATTTACTGGCTGCAGTAACATGCCATTTTTCACCAGCTGGTTCTAATCTTATTGCAAGATCTTCTCAGCTAGCTTCACTGCAAAGATTTTAACTGGACTTTGGAATCCTAAAGCAGCAAAGATTAAGTAAGTGGTGAATATTTCTCACCATGAGAGTATGTTTCAAGGTCATTCTTCCATTTCCTCACTCACAAACTCTAAAATTTATTTCTCTGGCTAGAAATTGTCAATCCTTACCAGCACTAAAGACTGGAACTGGTGATTTCTGTCCAGTTCCCAACAAAGAGGAAATTGTACTCCAGCATTCACTCTGAAAAGTGCTTGCAAGCACTGTTTCCTGGATCCTTGCCTGTTGTGCCACTGGACCACTCCAGTGGTTTGAGAGTGGAGCATGGTCTGGGTGGTGCTTGGAAGCAGCACCAAGCAGGGAGAAGACAGTGTTGCTGCTGTCTGCACAGGCTGGAGCAGTGCTTGGCTGTGCAGGAGCCTGGAGGTCACAGCTGACTTCACCAGCTCAGGCTCCTGTAGCCAGGACACAGACTGTCTGGAAGGGCAGCACGGGGTCTTGCACCTTGCCCTCTCCAACTTGAGCCTGTCTGCCTGTAAACTCTGGGGTGCATTGTTTGCTTGAGAACTGGTTTGGGTTGTGATTTTTTTTCGGTCAAGTTTTCCCCAGGAGAGGGAGCAGTCCACACAAATGATGTCAAAGGGAATGAATCTACTTATTCCAGCTCCAGCTTAACCGTGTTTGCGGTATTGCTGTCAATACCTTCTTTCCTCATGCTCCTCACTATCAACTTTTTTTGTTTCACCTTCTGACTCCTCTGGTAACCTTGCAATAGCTCCGGCAGTGTTTTGAGATCCCTTGGAGGCTGGCATTCAGGGCAGGAATTGCACCTCTTTGCTCTGTAGCCCCTCTTCCCACCACGGTACGCCCTAGGCTGCTCCCAGTGCCTGGTCCCACAGCCCACATCTGCCTAACCGGGCCCTGAGTCAGAGTCACTTCATTCCCAGCACAGAGTCCCACTTGCCTCTGTCCCAAGCCACAGGGCAGTGGCTCGGCAGCAGCTCCTCTGGTCACTATGGTGACAGTGGTCAGGCAAAGGAGGACATTGGTTAATTCAGGAATTCAGGGCTGCTTTGCTGACAATAAAATCTCCTTTTTATTCTAGCAATAGTAACTTCCAGGGCTTGCTGCTGCTTAGATATCCATTTGGAGGTTGACTGCTTTCCTAGCAGATGATTATATTTCCAGTAACATATGCATAGAAAAACAGAGGAAAGTTGGGGGTTGTGGAGTTCAAAACAACTGCTGCCAAAGTTCCTGTCTTCATGGTGTCTTTTGTTGTGTCAGGAAAAGTTCCAAAGCCCAGTAGCCTGGTTACCACTTAAGGAATGGATTGTGGTTTCTTGTTGACTTACTTCACTATTTATTCCTTCCTTTTCTTCTTTCTTTTTTAAATAACGAAGGTGGGGGATGTAACACAGCTAACTTTGTGATACTCAAGCCTCTGCTGCATTGTATCCCAGTGCACCTGATATAAAACCACCTACTGATGCGTGCTGTGATTCTTAGCACTGCTGTAAGCTGAACCACTCTGGGAAAATTTCCAAGGAATAAGGGGTGGAATTCTCAAGGACAAGATGAGGAGGACAGCACAAGGTATCTGTTCAACAGCATTCCTGGGAAACTAGTGTGCCAGGGAGGCTGTCACAGCAGTGACTGGCATGAATAATACTATTACTCTTTATTTTGGTGTGCCACTGGAAAGATTGAAGAGGTTTTGTGTATGGACGACCCTCAAATCAAGGGCAAAACTTGAGTAGGGGATTTTGAAGCAAAGACTTGAAGTTATAAAGCTGTTAGGGGAATAAACTGTTTTCACTGGATGAGATCTGCAGCTGCCAGCTTAGAGATGGTCATCTTTGGTAAAGACATTCCCTGGGATAAATGCAGTCTTTTAAGAGCACATAGCTGCAACAATTGCATCTCTGCAGTGAGCTATCTGAATGTCTGATACAAAGACTACAGACACATGCTGTGATTTTTAATGCTACTGTCAGCTGAACCACTGGGAAATTTTCCAGGGAGCATCGGGCAGAGTTCTGAAGGACAGATTGAGGACAGCGCAAGGTATCAGTGCTAGCAGCACTCCTAGGAGACTGCTGTTCTAGAGCCATAGCCTGAAACAGGGTAAACTTTTAAGATTTAGCCTCTTTTAAGTTGGTACAAGCAGCCATGCTGAAGCACCTGCAAAAAGCTTGTGTTGTGAGCAGCCCCCTCTACTCCCATTTAACAGTATGTAGGCCATGCTTATGTGCCCTTTTCTGTACATGAGCACAGTGGGATTTGAGATGTGAAGCTGTGTGTGTCCTTTCTTTGGGTGGAGGGGTATATTACACCCTGAGCAGTGCTGAACTTCATGAGGCACTGGGTGGAGTATGACAGTTTGCTCTGTCTCTGTTGGTGAGTGTTATCAGAACCATCAGATCATGTAGTTCATGTTGATTTTGCAGCCTGGAGGGTGACACTACACAGCAGTCAGGGTAAACATTTCACACAGCAGCCAAAGTTCACTCTTGCAGGTCTGAGTTGTCATCTCTGTTTCCAGGTTGCATTGACAAAACGGAATAAAAAAGGCAGGAGGTAAGTGGAAGTGGGTAAGGCAGTTTAACTCATATCATTGATGTGTCCATTCAAAGGGCAACATCAGTCAGCTGAGCATGAGTAAATTCCCATTTATGAAGGCCTGACCTTAGACTCCGGACCTCCACAGCTGAAGAATCACTATAGGGCCATAGACTTACATTTTTATTGAAAAAAGCATGATATGAATGTCAATATAAATACCATCTCCACCTCATCCTTGTAATGTGCTCTGAGATAACAGCATGTATTATTTCATTTTGCCATCTCAGCATAGACCTGTTGGCTGGTACCACCCAAGGGACAAGACTCTTAAAACAGTTTATAATCTCAGTTTTATAATCTTTTTGTTCAGAAGACATCCCTAGGCAAGGAATTCCTGCTTCCTGTTAAGGCTGGGTGTGCAGCAGATTTTGTCTGTTGATGTTGGCCAGTTTCTTTAGGCTTCATTTTAGTGTCTTTTTAGCTCTTTGCTTCCATGCTTCATTACTTCAATTGTGTGTCTTAAGTTTTAAAGTTATTTTCAGATGTTTCTTCCACTTGCTGGCATTGCAGTGCCTGGATATGTCTGTATGCAAAAGCACAACAGTGATGCTTAAACTGTGACAGTCATGTGTAGTGGGTCTCCCAGGATTTTCATTGTGTCCCTTTTTGCTTGAGTCTGGGTATTTATTTAAACATGGAGAAAAACTACCAAACAGGATAGGTTCTTGCAAGAAGCCAAGTTCAGCTGAAGTTTTGGATGTGGCCTTAGATGAGTTCTGACAACTGCTGGGCTCTCTCCCTTTTACTCGCATACAAATCTATGTAGGGAAGAAGTTCCTGTTTAAAGGGTTGTGATTTTGTCAGTTTGTGTAGGAGTCTGGTTAAAGGGCACATTCCCAAGTGCTATTAAGAAGAAAGAAGAAGGAAGAAGAGGACATTTGTTTAGATAGCTCTTCTCTACTGCCCATCGTCTCCAGATGAAAGATGTTTTCAATTCTATTGTGGGATAGAGAAAGCAGCCCAAGTTCACAGAGCCCAAGGGTGGCATTTTTCAATAATACCAGCTGCTTCACAAGCCAGTGGCTGATTTGACCCTCCATGGTAGTGGCACCAGGCCAACACTGTATGCTCCAGCAAATCATTCCCTCAGGCTCTGTAAATCCTGTGCTATTGTCCTGCTTCTGGGGCACTGAGAGGACACCCTATGTCACTCATGCACTGAGAGCAAACTATGCAGCAAGGGTGGTGACAGTGCTTTAAGCTGCTGCACTCAGCATGCAGGGATGGAGCTGAATCCCTAATTTTGGAATATGAATAGCCAGACCACTGCCAGTGAGTGAGCATTGCTTGTCTGCTTTGGCATTTGCAGAAGTGCACGTGCCACGCTACCTGCTGAACATGAGGCTCTGGAAAATAGAGGCCTCCTGAGCTGTGAATCAGAAACAGAGCAGCTGACACCATGGACTGCCCTTATTCCCAGCTGGAAGTACTATTTGCTGCAGTTCAAACTGACACAGCCTCCCAGCCCTTCCTGCTCTGTCTCTCCTCTGCTCTTACAGTCAGCATGTACAAACCTTTTTGTTACAAACTGAGATGCTGTGTGAGAACACAATGTCTTCACCCAGAGCAGAAAGGCAAAGTCTCTTTGCAAAGACTTCCACTTATGAGGGACAGCAGAAACATTGGTCCAGTAGCCATGTTTGAAAGCTGTTGTTTCTCCTATTTCTACCAGTGTCCTGCCTTTCAGCTGCACTGGAAAGGGATAAAGACTGTATGAGTTAGCAAGAGACAAGAGAGAAGGTGAGTGGCATTTGCATGAAAGATGGTAACAGGAGAAAGGGGGAAAACGTAGAAAGAATGGACCAAGCACAGAGGTAAGAGTGACCTTGGCAGGAGAGAATAACAGACAGTGATGGCCCAGGAGAAGGAAGGGCAACAGACAGTGGAAAGGGGAGACCTTGGAAAGATTAACGAGACTCAACTGTGCTGAGCCAGAAGGACCTTGCACTGAGATTTCCAGACAACTGTGCAACCATCTTCTCATGCAGTGAAAGACATAAACAATCACACCATGTGGTAGAAAGCAGAAATACAAGAGTAAGGGATTTTTCTGTTTCCTCTCCCAATCTGGTGAAAAATTTTGCCCTTTCTCCACAGCTGGGTTTTCTTCTAGAAGCCATTTCCTCAGAAGATGATGAATTTTGCAGTTCCCCAGAGTCTGGACTTTAACTATACATACAGTATAATGCCTTTGTTTGAAGTAGTGTCGTGCACAAACAGAAATCTGAGATTTTATGAGTGGTAGACTGATAATGATTTAAAGAAATTCCTCTCTCTGTACAAGTTAAGACATGTCAAATTAACTCCTCCTCTAACATTTGTGGCACCTTCCATGCAAACTAGTCTGAGCAGGTAACATTTTTCATCTTCTTTGAAGTTCTAGTCAGTGGCAGACCCACTGAGACACTGAGTGAAATTTGTCCTATCAACTCCACCACACACTTGGCAGGTTCAACAAAGCCTGTAGTGTGGATGTCTGTGCACTGTTGAGTTAACAAAACCTTGAAGCTGCCCTAATTTTGCTGATGTAACTCTCTCTTGAGTCCCAGAAGTGGTATGCAAGAGCTCAGGTGGCTGTTTCTTACCTTTATCCTCAAGTTCATTCCAGTGTACATGGAGGACAGGCTCTACTTTTCCTTTAGCAATCTAGGTAGGGCCCCATTACTCAGCTTTGCTTCAGGGAAAAGTTGAGGATGGATTCTCTTGCCTACGGGAGTACAAAGCGAACAGGAAGCACCTGACTGGGCTCTGCCCATCCTGTTGCAGTTCAGCGCTTCTCTAGATGTGTCCTTGGCATATGGATTTCTCCCTTTGCTCAGGATTTGTGCGTGACACTGGGTCCCAGAGGAGTAGCTGCAGCACAACAGTGGTGTTCTCTGTGCAGGGCATGCTCTGTACAGTCTGTCTCTGGGTACAGCATTTGGGAGACCTGGCCAAGGCAGCTTGCCTGGCACACTACAGTCCTGGATGTTCCAGCTGGGAGTGCCACCCACCTGTCAGCAGTGCTGGGGCTGCAGCTTCGGTACCCAGGCCTGCAGCTCTGTCTGTCTCTAACTGCCATCCTGGGGGATCCCCAGCCCGATGGCTTTGGCAGAGCCCCTTTCCTGCTGAGCCCCAGGCAGCAGCAGCTTGTCTCAGGTGTGCTTTCACGATACTCAAATGGAGGCATCCTATCCAACAAGCCTTTCCAACTGCCCTACATGCCTGGGGAGAATTGAGCTGCCCTCTGCTAGTGCTATAGGTCAACAGTGACAACAAATGGGTTGAACATTGGAGGAATCTCTCCTTTGAAAATCAAGATTATTGGATTTTAGTAGATTGCCAGCATAGAGAAAATTAGAGTTAAGTGAATTTATTTCTTCCTTCCTCTCATATTTATATATTAAATTAATATTTTATATTCAGCAAGTCAGTTAACTGTGCCTGCAACTGTGTATGAAACACCAAAATTTGCGTTAATTCTTCTTGCAGAAGATTCTGCACATCCTGCCTGTGTACAAGATATGTATCTACAGCTTACTTAGGAGACTTTAATTTGCACAGGGTGACTAAAAGGTATTTGGGAATAGCTGATTCAGTTGTCCCTGGTCGTATGTTCCTAACTCAAATCTCATGAATGGGGGCAGATGGTGGTATAGAACCTCAAGTATTTGATTTGGTTGATGGCATCTTGTTTCAAGTAATGCAAGTGAACCTGGAGACAAGAAAGGAGATGTTATTGATGGGTGTTTTTCCAGAGGTTTGCACTGCTAAGTTGGCAACTAGCCCTGCCTTCATTTCCCCTCAAATTGACTCCTCTACCCATTTTGTCAATTTAAATGCCAGCTACAGTGATTTACATTCTTCCTTTCTAGAAGTGAAGTTTTTAAACCGATTATAAATGAGCAAAATATGTTTCTTGACAGTCATTTTATCTGTCCAGAAATGAAAATAATTAATCCAATGGACGGAGGTATTTCACAGTTAAATAGTTCAGAAAGTGCTTTTAGGATGTGTTAAAGAAGGCTTCATACTGTATCTCCCTTCCCACAACAGCCCTAGACACTGGAGAGCAAGTCCTTGATATGCTGGGCTGGTGATTAGTGTCGTAGGGACAAAGGTCTTTTACCAAGCACTGGTTTGCAGAGGTGGGAAGTTTTAAAGATATAGGAAATCAGAGAAGTGCTCATCAGAAAATTTAACTCATAGTGTCTGCAAGGTGTTTCAGTGTTGGATAAGTAGGGGAAGATGGAGACAGCATAGGAAAGATTATTACAAAAGCAGACATGGTCTTTAAAACTATGATAGCTTTTCTTGCCTGAAACAGGCAGATGAGCAACTTCTTTTTTTGGCTGTTGGAAGCTGTTGAATTGATGGGCTGCAAGCAATTTGGCCCCACAGCTATGGAGGGGATCACTCTCTAAAATGATCCAGCCTGCCTTCCAAGGTTGTATCCAGACCCACAGCATGTTTAGAAAGACACTGGTATGTTGCTGATTTGTGGAATTTTTGTTTCCCATGGTGATTTTGCCTCACAAAGGGGAGCTGGGGCTAACACTGGAGCTGGAGGGAAATTTCTCATTTGTGTGGGGCTTGGAGGGGAGAAGAGGGAGCCCACTGTTACTGTCTCAGAGGGGCAGTGGGCTACTTCTATGAGAAGTGCAGGCATTTCCTAGAGAAGGATCTCTGAAGTACCTGCTGACTGAAACATTCCAGGCATTCCTGCACTGTGCTGCTAAGCTCCCACAGCAGCAGTTCAGGCTGCTCAGGCTGCAGCAGCCTGGCCTCAGGCAAGCGTGTCCTGCTCAGGGACTGACATACAACTCTCATTAGTAAATTTGCTGTGTGAAGTAGCACTGTAGGCTGTGAATTTACAGCTGCAAGAGAAGATGGATGTGATTTTAGAGTGCTGCTGTTGTGAACAGATCTGCCAGGAGCAGGTGAAGGGCTTGCAGTGGGCTACCAACTACGGCATTTTCTCCAATGATTCCCTGGGTGCTTTGTGCACAGGCTGGAAACTGTACTTCTCTGTAGCCCTTACCCCTCCTGTAGCTGCTCTTTCAAGTTGTGTTTGCATCTACTGTAAGGGGCAGAAACTCACACCATCTCAGTGTCAACAAGCTTGTAAATCATCTACTTAATAGTCACAGGTGAGATAACATATTAAATACTAAAGGCACTAAAAAATCTTTCCCACCTCACTCACCCTCCCCTCCAAGTACTGAATCTTGTCCAAAGCTGCACAAACAGGATTCTAAGATAAAGACCTTGGGTAAGAATTACTAAAACAAACAGAGCGTGGCACGGTTTGTTAAGGGACTGGCTTCTCAAGGCCAAAGGGTGGATGTAGAAGAGCACACCACACACCTCACAGAGAGGAAAACTAAGAACATTTTAAAAGTACATCTTGGAACAAAGCCCTCCTCAGAAGTCTGTAATATTTTAAATAAGTTGATATAGCATGGGAGGAGAATCATACAAGTACAATGCAAAACATATTCTCTGTGATTTCAGTAACTAGCAGCACAAAAGCTTTCTAAGAAGTAGAGGGATTCTACTTTGCTTAGCGTGATGCAGTGGAGTTATTCAGTTAATGAAGTTCTAGCAAGGAAACTACATGCTCCAAGCTACATTTCTGTGTTTCCTTGAAGTATGCTTTGAAAGAATTTACCATTCAGCTGCAAACTACCTGATTCTGAACATAAATAAAAGAGCAGGAATTTCCCAGCTTACTTATTCCCTGTCCTGCCATGTGCAGGAAACCTCTCCATAGCAGGACAGCTCCTGGGGGCATGTTAGATCAGTCACCATGCTGTGCCTGCCTATTGATGGCTGGCTCAGTGTCAGGGTTTCTTTCCTATTTTTGTTGTTGCACTGATAAAATCCACTGCTAGAGCATTATCTGCTATTGACAGGGGATACATTCTGATCTAAAGACAAAAAACTTCATGTCTGTGATCTTGCTAGCCCGTCACCAGCACCTGGGGGAGATATTTGAAGGTGGAATATGATGAGCCACAGGACTACAGTTTTAAGTGAGTAACACCTCAAAACTTGTTCCTTTTGCAGGTTGACTTTTTCCCCCAGGAATGAATATGTGGTCTATAACTTTAGTCAGTGCCTAGGGGTAATCTCTACATCCCCTTGACTCAAGGCCTGTTTAACTTTCCTATGCTGCTGCAGAGCTATTGTTAGTTTGCAGATAAGGAAGTGTTATCATTTTAGCACAGTCTAAGAGAAAAGGATAGGAGGGAGCAATTAGATTCTCTCCTGTGTTACTCTCTATCTGGTGGCAGGATTGTCCTTCACACTGATCTCTCAAATGTGGTAATAATAACAGTAAAGTTTTATTTTTACTGGTTATCAGCCAAAAGCAACAACTAGGCTAAACCAGAAAATACCATCCTTTCTGCCTTTGCAGCATGTGTGCTCAATCTCTGTGCTGATGCTGATACTTCTCTAGCTCTTTTCTGAAGAAACAAGAGACACAGACACCTTCATCCCTCCCCAAACAACCTGGTCTACCTAATCCTGGCCATCATCTGAAAACAGGCCCTCTGCCCTCTTCCCAGCAGGCCAACATACATTCCCACCCTCCCAGTGCAAATCTGCAACAGCTCCCTTCTGTCCTAGCTTGTTTCTGACATTAAGACATAGTAGACTTTTCACAGCTAAGTGTTGCTGCCTCTAGCAGTTGCTACCTCTTCTTCATCTGTATTTGCATGACAGTCTTCTGTTGTTTCCAGGGGGCTGTATCACAAACAAATTGCCAAGTTTGGAACCAAGGAAGACAAATGATGTGTCTCACCAAAAAGCCCCTGTAAGGGCCAGAACTGGGAAAACACATGGACTGATCCTTGTGCGAGCACTTTGCATCTCTCTGGAGCGCAAATGCTCTTTAAGGACAAAACAGAGACTGTCTCACCCAAGGTGTTGAGGAGTATACAGAATTTAGGTGGCTCTAATCTCATATATTTCTCCTTTAAAAGAAAGAAACCTTGCTGCAAAGGTTACAAACCAAAAGAAAGTCTGGCCCTCCTGCTGGAACAAAAGAGCATTCTCCTGGCATGCTTAGCTTTCCCTTCATTTGTGTGAACAGTGAGAATATAATCAGGAGGGTAAATCCTGTTCAAAAAGAATTCAGAGTCACTTTCCATGGTGTACATCATCATTCTAGATATCTGCAAAGTAGAGGTGTACACCAACCTAGCCAGTCTGGGTTCTTATAATAGCCAAAGGAAAGAAACTAGCAGTTGTTTGAAGAATTTTCAGGTTAAGTGAACCTTGCCCTTGGTGCTGTTGACTGCCCACAGGAGTTTGGGCTGAGCCGAGACACTGGTGAAATCCCACCCTTGGTGTAATAAAATCCTAGAGGAGATCCTAAGACCTAAGTCATTCTGCACTGTGAAAGGAAGATGTAGATCACAATAAAAGTCTAAATGAAATACCTATTAAGAAAAAAAATCCTTTTCAGGTTGTGACTCTACCAACTTTACACAAAGATGGATGTTTTTTCAATAGGGAAAAATGGGTGTAACATGGGTGAAGCCTGTAGGCTTCAGTGTGGGAGACTAAACATTGCAGGCAGCAAATCATCCATTTCAGGGCTGGCTTGCTGGACTCTGTAGCCTTACAAAACTGAAGCTCCTGTGAGGCTTGCCAGTAGGTGCAAACGATGGAAATTGAATTTTCTAGGAAGGCAGGTGATGACTGCAGAGCACTTCTATTTTTGTTTTTTGAGGTCACCCTATTTGTTTTGAAGTCATTCTAATCCAGGACAGAAAGGGACCAGGAGCTGTTTTTTTTGGCTACAAACTCAGTTTGAACTTTAACTGAGCAGTGTCTTACTGTGGCATGCAGCCATGCAGCCACGAGGAGTGATTTTGAAGGGCAGCAAGAGGCAGCATCCCTCAGGCTGCACTGACAGACTGGTCATGCACAAGTGCCAGAATGGCCTGACCCAACCTGGTGCCATCACTGCTGGACCTCTGCCTCGCACCTCCTTGGGATAACAGGACTGCTGGGGCTGTGCCAGGGAACAGCAATGGCCAGGAAGGTAAGGGGACACTGGTGTCCTTCTAAAGACAAATATAGGATGTCCCAAACCAAACAGGTTAATAACAGGGAAGAGGTGGCCTGGTTCTGCTCTTGTGTTGACACACTATGTGGCTGTGGGTTTGTCGTCATGTTCTCAACAATGAACCTCCAGGAGGAGGGGAATTGTCCTCTTGTACAATTTTCTAGTCACAAGACAAGAAGATAGCTGCACAGTTCAAATATTCTGCATGGGGACAATCTTACTGACATCCTGCACACCCTGTCACTGAGCTAAGCAACTTATCCATCCCTGAATCAAGCCCTTCTTAGCAATAGCCTTGGCAGCCATAGCCTTGGCATGCACACGTGAAAGAAGGAAACCTCTTACAAAGGTTTAAATAGGCTTTTTCATTATTCCACAAAGAAAAAAAACCTTATCCACTGGCTCTTCATTTAGCATAAATGCAGGTTTCAAAGAGCCTTGCAAAACAATGTGTGGCAAAATCTATGTGTAGGAATAAGAAAAGAAATTTAGGACTTATGTTTGGAAGAGCTTATTCTTCTTTGAATGCTCTGTAAACAGTCCTAAAACCTCTGAGTGACAGGAATCCTACAGATATTGTGCTTGGAGTCAAAATTAAGTAGGACTTTTTCCTGTTCTTGTGCAAACCTGGAATTATAAAAATTTTTGCTTGAAATGGTTGATGATCTAGAATTATTTCTCATAGCAGAGCCAATTGCTGAGATAGAGTATTTTGATACTTTGCATGCCCAGAAAGCACGCTACTCTTATATGCTATTGTTGCGAAGCTGGGAGAAAATCCTCTACATAAAGTAATGGCTGTGTCACTGGTACAAAATTGCCCGCTTGAACCCAGCACTAGAGAAGGGGAGGGAGGGAGGAAATGACACAACAATCAATCACACCTTCCTTAAAATACTTTCTTCGCTCTCATGTGGTGCTGAGAAATGCAAAGCAGCTCAGGAGATCTTTTGTTTTTCTCAGCAGAAAAGGTGCACATGGAGTCCAGAGCAGCACTTCCTGAAGTTAGTTCCTAAATTAGTTGTTTCAGCGTTTGCCTAATGTAGCTGTGATTCTATTGGGTACCATGCAGCTTTGGTTCTCCAAGCTGCTGCTGAATCTGCTGCTGGCATTTCTCCAAATGGCAGCACAAGCTTTCCCAGGCCGCTGGGGCACAGATCCCACAGTGATATGCGGAGGAATGAGTGCTGTGGTCCCTCTCATCCTCCTGCCCAGATGCAGCAGTGAATCACTCCGTGCATCATCAGATGTCTGGCTGTGAGGCATGGCATGTTTTGATGAGCTGTATAGCTGAGATTCCTGATGTCCTACTGGAATTCACGACAGAGAGGTCCCATATGCTGCCGCTGGATGTCCTTTGCTCTTCCAAGGCGGTGGATTTGCCAGGCCCAGAAGTTTGAAGAGAAGCTCAGGCAGACATCCACCTGGCCAAATCCTGTCCCAAAAAGGAAGCTCATTTTGAAGAGGACTGGCAAACTGAATTCCTGTGACTGATATAGGGGAAAAAATATGGCTACAACAAGCTGGGAACCACCATGTTTGTTTCAGCTGCAGAGGCTGGATTGCAGTAGCAAAAATGACCCTTAACATCTCACTAGTTTGTTAACCAGTGGACAAAGGAACCAATTGTGCAATTCGTGCACAGATATTGTGCAGAGCAATCTCTCAACTACATTTGTAAGGAAGGGGTTTGAAATTGCACAACGTGCTGAGGAATGATACATGTAGGCATTTTGTCTTACAGATATTGGCAATTAGAAGGAATGGAGGGATAACTGAATTTACTTTGTTCTTCATTCCATGGAGTGTAGGGAGGCTGAACCACAGCAGATACTGCAGGCCAAAAGTATTCAGTTCGGCATGCATGGGATGTGTCCATGGCAAGGAGAGTCTGCACAGAGTTCAAGGGACAATTTTCTGCTCAGTGCTATGGTGTTGTGGAAAGCATATCACAGTAAAGATGTCACCTAGAGAATATTTTGTTGGGCTAGTTAGATATTAGAAAAAAGTTCTTCACTGAAGGGGTGCTTAAGCACTGGAACAGGCTTCCCAGAGAAGTGGCCATGGCACCAAGCCTGTCGCTATTCAAGAAGCATTTGGGCAACACGCTTAGATTGTTCAGCCTTTTTTAAGGTTGCTCTGCATGCAGTCAGAAGTCGGATTTTATGATTCTCATGGGTCCCTTCCAGCTCAGCATATTCTATTATTTTAATTAGCCTGAATTCAGTGCCTAGTTAGGTATTATTTACTTCCAAATGTTATAATTTACATCGTGTCTTGTGTGGTGCAATGCTCTAAGCATTGATTCCAACAGAGTTGTTAAAAATATTATTAAGAAAACAGTGTTAGTCTGAAAGCCAAGATAATGCATAGAATTATTTTCTGTGCCTTTAAATAATAGAAACAATGAGCTATTCTAAGAAATAGAAGTAGGCCAGGTTGAGCTGTTTTTATGTAAATGTACTTATCTGAAATTGCTCAGAAGAGGATCTTCATTTTTGTGTTATAAACCATTTTCTTAGCAACTTATTTAGTCAATACTGCAACTACAGAGCTACTCTTAAAAAGCGTATCTACAACACATGAAGATTTAGAGCACCTGGCTTACGTTATTCATAGTCCACTGATTCAGACTGGTTTGAATGGAATATACATGCTTTTTTCTCTAACTGCTGCCTAAGGACTTGCCCAGACAGCAGTGCCCAAGAGACTGGGGAAACTCATTCTCGTTTAGATCTCTAACTGTGAAACGTATCCAGAAGGATCAGTGCTTGTCCTACTCAGAACAGTTGGGATTCAAGGCTAAGCAAGGGAAACCACTGTATTGCAATGGAAGAGCAGATTGCCTGTGTAGATGTGGCTCTTGTTAGAGTACCTCTTGTTAAAGCAAAAACCAGCTGGATGCTGCACTCCTTTTCCCTTCCAACTGCTTGGAGCTTGGAGCTTCCTCCAACTGATGAGAGATTCCTATTTTCTAAAGTATTGAAGACAGTTTTTCATTTTGATGTTCAATGTTTTCTTAACTTCACATTCCTTTTTCTGCTTGTGCATTTGGTTTCGTGTAGCAAAATATATAAGCAGGAATCTATAAGCAGGAAAAGGTACCTGCATATAGTCCCTTCCTGCTTTTACTGCCCCGTAAAGAATAACTTCTTGTGTCTCACTCTCCTCTTCCCAGATGTTACATCTCTCTGGAGTGTAAATAACTGAATAACTTAGTACTTAAACATGATGTGATACCTTTGATTTTAGCACATCAAAACTAGCTTCTGATAGAGAGTGTCAGTATCAAAAGTGAAGGCAAATGCTCTGTTCTTGTGAATTCAAACTGAAGTGATCACTTTGATGTCGATCTCAAATGAGCACAGAGGGAGCAGTCCCCTCTGAAGTGGTTCAGTCAGCACCTGTAACCTCTTCAACTGCAGCCCTATCTCTCATGGGAATCAATATTTGAACCAATATTGACTTAGGACTCAGGCATGATTTATATGGCAGTCTTGGTATTGCAACAACTGCTGTGTTACTCAATCAGATTCCCAGATGACTGGTTAATACATAACAAACTGGATTTGTAAATCAGTCGGCACATGTTATCATCAGAATGGAAAGGGGAAATTAATTCTGTCATGTTGCATTTAATTAATAAATCTGTTAAATACCTGTAACTGAGTACTATGTGCTCTGCTTAAAGAGGCAGTGGGTTTCATTCTATTTCCAGAGGGTTTCTAACCTAGATTAATTTCTTGGTGACCAGTCCTTTATAGTTATCATGAGTAATTGTTATAATGAGTGTTTCAAAATGGAAGCAAATTAGGATTAAATTAGTTACTTTAAAAATTTTACATTAAAAAGCTCTGTAGTGTACAGCACTATTCTGGTAATAATTAACAGTCAGCTTAATTCTGGGGTCAAAAACCAGTCTACAGCTGTTATGTTTAGGTAGTTTAGGTGTATCACAATATCACTCTGGCTGTCTATAAAGTTACCCTCACCTCCCAGGCATTATCAGTGACTGTTTCTGAAGGAAGGCCATTCATCTGAATGATTTTGAGTGTTTCACACAAAAATCCACTCCACTCATTTTATGCCAATATAGCAATCAAATATTATTGAAAGTCTAAAGACCTGTACAATAACAAGATATTGTTAGTCAAAGATACTAGGTCAGAGGATTGACTTAAAAAATGTTATTTGCTCTTTTGAGAGAATTTAAACATATATATATATATATATATATATATATATATATTAAATAGATGAGCACAGAAAACTTAGAATTATGTGTTTCCTCCTATAAATAGCAATATGATTTAAATCCCATCACATAGGCTAAGAAATTGTCAGTGTCTATGTAAAACAGACAAGACCTGTAGTTTTCTAGGTCTCAGGCTATCACTGTGTGTGCATGTGTGTGAGGAAGAACACAGCCAGCCCCTGAAATGCTCAAACCTCTTTGTTTTGGTGACCCTTCTGTGTTTACCCTGTCTGCCCTCCACGTGTGTGCTCCAAGTCCAGTGACCTAGTCTTTGGCAGTCAGTTCACCATGAATAATCACACTGTGTCTATTCCGAATAATTTTCTAACTCAATGACCTTTCTTTAACCTCAGACTGCTAATTGTTATCACTGGCAAGGAACAAATGGGTTTGAGTGAGGTGAATAGGTGAAGCTCTTGCCTAGAACATATGTCTTGCCCCAGGCAGAGTTCCACTGCTACCACTGCTGCAGGCCTGGCTCCCCAAAGATTCCAAAACTTCCCTCTGCCACCTCCTTATGCTGACTGTTAGAGGTTTAATGGCCCATGAGGAAATAACCAGCTAGAAACCATTCTTTGTCTTAAATGGGAAACTGCCAGGATGCCATAAAAGCAATGCCAATTGCTTAAGTATAATCAGTACCTGAGTCAAAACTATGGTGTCTGGAAACCATATCTGGAATCCACCTTTTTACATCCTAACATAGGGGGAAACTGCACCTTGCTTGAATAACCAGCAGTACTGGAGTTGCAAGTTCCATCACAAATCAGTTATTTCAGCTTGCTATTAGTCCATTGCTATGCATGCTTAGCATAGTGAATTGTTGCATAACAAGTAAAAACAGAGTGGAAAAAAAGGTATTTTAGAAGTCCAAATCATTCTAAGACTAGTCAGTGACCTACCTTATTATTTGGATCAATAATAAATTTTGAAATGTTTTAGAAATGTATGCACATTTCTATTTTACTACTGGCTGTTTTTCAAGCAACATATTGATGTGGGTGTGTTCTGGAATCTTTTTATTGTGTTGTACTTAAATATAGACCTTTTACTATCATGGTAATGGCAGCTACATGAACATGAGAAGGAAGTCTTCTAGTTGGCTTGCTCCTGCCTAGTCTGTCCTAGTGTCCAGTCAATGCTTTTGGGTCCTTCACACAGACTCTGAGCATTTTACACAAGCAGTGACAGTGCCTGGTGCCTTGTTATAGTGCACTACCTGCTCTGTCCTACACGATTCTCTGCAGCCTTTTATTAGTGGCCATAACTACATCTACAGTAGTTATTTCTGTGGCTTTTTTCTCCCTCCCTAGTCACCACATCATACCCTCCTGAGTCCGCTTCCTGTCAGGGGAGCACGCCCCACCTTGTGCAGACAATTTGTCCATGTTGCACAGGCAGAACTAGAGGTGGGTCTGGAATGTTATTCCTTGTTTGGCTCCCAGCTATACACTTCCACACGGGAATTCATAATGCAGAAAACTATTAGTCTAATGCCTGGCCACAGCAGACATATTGGAAAAGATACAATTTAGCATAGTTTAGAATTTTCTCAGTGTTTTCCAGTAATTTTTAACCCTAGGAAGAGTTGCAAAAATGTGTTATCAAAGAAAAGAAACTGTATTCAGTTTCTTTTTCCACTGAAATTTATCCCAGTGAGGCTACAAAGGATGTGCAAGGAAGGTACAGATGGCAAGTGGCAGGTCTGTTCTTGACAAGGTAGCAGTAGGGTTCCAGCACAAGCTGGGGCAGGAAGGGGAAGCAAAGTGCCTGTTCCTCTGCAGCTCATGTGACTCTGTCACAAAAGGCCAGTGCTGGCAACCCTCACACAGGACATTCTTCAGCAAGCAAAGTTAGCAAGCAACAACCACCTGATGGGTGAGGACCCCCTGCCCCCACCAGTGCCTTCCACACATTCCTCCAGCCTGCAGAACCAAGCACAGCCCTGACCTGACAAGCTGCTTCTCGCTCACAACTAATAAAACCACAGAAGATTAAGAGGGTAGAGAGAGCCAATTCCGTGCAGGTAGAGAACTGGTTACTATAGCAACTCTTCTTCTTTGAGCATAGGCTGGGAGGGACTCCCTCGCAAGGGGATTTCTGTGCAGTCCCCAGGCTGGGGAGGGAGGCTGCTACAAGAATCCCGTTTGACAGAGGTTTCGTGGCTGCACTCTTGAACTCTGTCGGGATTGTGGGGGGTGGTGCTGGGATAGGGCCGTAGAAGAGTTTGACTCTTGTCCAAAAGTAAAGCAGATGTTGGAGAGCCTGTATTTAAAAGTGATACTCACGTCATGGTGTATTGTTCTGTGGGTTGCAGCTACATCTGAAGCTGGTGTTGCACCACAGTACATGTCACAACCAGGAGTGTCGAGGCTACAGTTGTTAAAAGACATAAGAGAATATTTAGCTTATTACTACTGGATTTTTAAATCTGAGATCCTAAGAAAGTTTCCCAGATATATTTCTTCAATAAGCCCAAATTAGTGTAGAGTAAGAAATTAAGCATCTTGTAATATAATAAAGGCTTGGTCAATTTGACTCTGGGAAAAGTCATTCTCTGGGACTAGGGCCAGGTAATGTTATCTTAGTGTACTGCTTGGAGTACCTGGCACTGTACAAGCTCTAGGTCTCTGTGGTTACCTTAGACCAACACAGCAAATGAATGAGCATATTATCCTTTCCTAGGGCTGCTTTCTGGTGGAACACACCCCTTGCATTCACAGGAGACACAAACACCAAGCAGTGCCTAGGGTAAATCCCTCCCCTCTACCCTCCTTAACCCTGTATGCTCTGGCAGGTATACTTCAAGGGCCAAAGTTGCACCTCGGTTTCTTGCTAGTATTTTGTGATGGAAACTAAAAAACACAGCAGGAAAATGAAACAACCTATGATTGTCTCAAATTTAGTCCTGAAGTTCTCTGTCTCACAGCGTCAAAGCACAGAAGATGCATATTCTTTTGGGAAGGGACAAGCAAAGGGGGCTTTAGGTGAAATATTATGCTCCCCTATTCTCCCTAGATTGCTTATTTTCTGCTTTTCCATGCACTATTTTTGCTGGAGACACAGATCTAGGAGAATGTTGTCCGCCATGATCCCACCACCCTTCCTATCACTGAGGAAGAGGAAAGGGGCACAGGTGTGCAGCCTCTGTCTTGCAGCTGCATCTTGTCTAGGTGTCTAACACAACTGCAAACCTGCAAACCTTCCGAACCCCTGTCTTTCAAAGTAGCATTTTTTTGGCTGTTGATACAGGGAATAAGAAACAGCAGCCCTCATTTTTATTTAAAATTCAGCAAGTGTTTTACCAGATGTAGAACCAAGGAATTGAAAAACAAAAGCAGGCTCCCTGCTCCAAGTGCAACCTGAATGCAGGACTAGTCTGGGAGTACTCTGCTATGGCAAAATGCTCCCCTCTGAGCAGTGCACTGAGGAGGTAAGCCAAGAGGCAGAGGGATTCAAGGACAGCCCCAAACTCTCACCCAGACTGGAACAACTGCACAGTTGCCATGTCTAAGTCTTGGCCTCAGCCTAGCTTCAAAAACTCACTATCAACCTGCTACTGGTCCATAAAGAATCAACAATTATCAACAACTACCATTATGATGCCTGCAAGCTTTCCAGCTGAAAGAAGTATCTGCACTCTGTCATTCTCTCCATGCCATGTGGCAGATCTGGCCTTAGATGGCATTTGATCTTGCCAGTAAAATCTGCTGCTGCTTGCAATAAAAGAGAGAGACTTGTGACAGAAAGTTGAGTGCTTTACGAGTGAGAATTGTAGACTTAGCTTTTTTGTGAGCAATAAGAAATATCTGCTGTAACAATGCAATTGATGTGAATAAAATCACATAAAATTGCATCAATTCAACAGCAGTTCCCTTTGCTGCAGGTATATAAGTTTTACAGAAAAAATGGGAAAAAATATTCCAATAAGCTTTACTGAATTACAAATTAATAAATTAACAAAAGGCTCGTATTATTTTGTCATAGACAAGAGACATGATTGACTATTTCCTGATTGAATATATGATTAAGGCCACACTCACAGGCAATGAAAAATAGAAATTTCCTTCAAGACTTGCAGAAGTGTCTCCATTACTTCAAAGGACGTAGTGGATTCACTTACGATTATATTCTGTTCAGCCATTGAACTAACAGATTACATGCTCATGGTATGGAGTTGAAGGCAAAGTAAATTACAGAGAAAGAAAATGTGTTTTACTGTCTGAGAGGAAGGAGATTTCTGTGATGAGCAGTTTTGTCTCCCTCCATGCTGACAGCAGAGGTCATACAAAGTCTCAAGGCTCTGCTCACACAAGAGTGGGAGCTTAGTCCAGCTTGTGCCTTGCTTACAGCAGAATTAGTCATTATGTGTTTGTCTGCAGCCTAACCTTCCTTATCTCAGTTACTTCCTTCATAGGCTTTAAAGCCAGGTTATCCAGGGGATACAGGCAGCTGAGGAATTATTCTCTTAATAGGTCTCATTTATTAAATGCTACATCAAATTAACCTATGAGATTGAGGTAGAAGTTGAACATAAATACAGAACACACATCTGCTACAAAAGTGTGCTAATGCAGCTTGGTTGCTATGGTGTAAAATGCAACATAAGGATCATGAAGACACAGTTTGCCTTTTCCCATTACTGAAGAAGATGGCTGGGTGATTGACTAATCCATGGGATAGGATATTGCATTGGTCCTAACAACAATGTGCTTCTAAATGGAAACAGACATCAGTTGCTCTGAGAATGTAGGTAATCAGGCTTCACAAACCCAAGTTCAGTACTTTAGTCAGTCAGTCAGTCTTGGAGCTTCTGAGCCACTAATTCAGTACTTAATTCTCTTCTTTAAGGTTTTTGGGGTTTTTTTTTCTGATGTCTTTTAGGTTTCAATACATTCTGAAGTTAGCAGAAGCCTTAATTTTGTTAAATTCGATTACAAGTATTACCTAAGTGTAACTGATTCCTCCTCAGGAGAAGAAAAATATTGCACATATAAGTAGAAGAAATGGTTTTGTTTTCTTTTTTTCCTGTTTTATTTGAATGTGGACTTAAGACAAGCACATCTCAGTAGGTCTCTAAGAAGAGTACCTCACTCTGTTGATCTGTCTAACGCATACTGCATGAAGAAGAGCAATATAAATTTCTGGTGCATTGCCCCTCCTGAATGCTTTGAGCCAAACGGGGGAAGTTCTTGGATAATAGCAGAAAATTTTCTTGGATAAGAGCAGATTTCTTTTCCTAACTTTCCACATACTCTGCTGAGTTTTGAATCATGATTTCAGACCATGGACTTCATATCTCTGGCACTGCTGCCTAGGATTTCAGTCAGAACAAGTTTGTGCCACAGCTGCCACATTGCTTCCTGTCCACTCCAACCAACCACACTTGAAATGCACAATGCAGGGTACCCGGCTAAAAGAACTCCTACCCACAATGTAAACATGAGCATAATCTTAAGCAATAACCAGTATTTACTTTTAGACATAATGAAATAAAAATAATTTTGGCAAGTAACATATCTATTTGCTTTCATATCAACTAAACCAGCAGTCCCTTATGATTATTCACCTTATGCATATCACAGGTTCTCTTAGGAGTATCTTGTTCTTGCCTTTATTGTGCTGTCCACTCTTGTGGCTCCCCAGGAGAGAGACTGTGTTTGTTGGAAAACACAGTCAACTGTTTTCAAGTGAGTTACACCCTTTTTGCAAAATCAACAATGAATGGCTGTGAGTTGCTCACTGCTAAGAAAGCATGAAACCAATAAAAGGTGTCATGAGCAGAGCAAAAGTCTAAAGGGAGCACGCATGTGGCCTTCACATGGATCCAGGGTCCTTATCAAAAGGGAAGTCATTAAAGGACTGAAACCCAAGCTAAACTTACACTAAGAAAGGGTGTGTTGTAATAAAAAGGTTATAAAAAAATAGTTCATTATTTTCCTATCTCCTTTTAAATTCTCTGATATATTGGAAGAGATTATTGGAGGTTTTGAACCAAAGCTTTTGGACAACTGTCAGTGAAATGGCAGTAGCAACAAGATGGAGTTTCCTTGTCTAATAAAAGTGGGTAGATTTCTCTATATCCAGGAAAAACAAATGTTTCTTTTCTCTGATTTTACTGCCTTTTCTGATAGTAATCTAGAAAAAAAAAATCAGTCAAATAACTCTAATTAGGAAAAAACCCCCAAGTCCTGTTACTCATGCCATCATGACAAACCAGTGTGAGGCTCGAGCACTTGGAAACAGAAGGGCCTGTGTGTAAGGCAGTTTTTTTTTTGCTATTTTCACCACTTCTTCCCACATGTTTTTTTTCTGTTTAGCTATTCAACATCAGTAATGTTGACAGGTACTTGAACAGGGTCCTGAAAAAGAAAGGACTCCTCTGCAGTCCTGAATTGTCATCTCCAGCAGTAACTGCATGTCTCCTCTCCAGCATCCTAATCTGTGCCTGAGTTAAAGGATTTTATTTCATAAATGAAGAGCTGAGGTATAAAGACAAAAGAAATCTCTGTCTCTTCTGTCCCACCTTGGCATCCCTAACTCAGACATCACTCTTCCTCTTAACTAGGGTCTGGTATGCCTCAGTCAAAACAGCTTTGGTTGTGCTGAAGCTGCTTTGCCAGCACAAAGCCTGTTCCAAAGCCAGTTCTGGAGGTTTCCTACCATTTCCTAGAAGATCCATAGGCTCCTTGGGGGTCTTCCAGCACTAGAGTGCTGAAGTGAAGCATGCAACAAAATGAGAGAGTAGCCCGTTCAGTGAAATAGACTGGGGAAGGGTGAGGGAAGGAGCCTATCAGGAGCTCCCTCACAACCCAGCAATCCCCAGTTTTAACAATGATCACCACAATAACGGCAACTTTTATTACGAAAGGCCGCAAGTCTCTCGTATACAGAAAAAGACCATCAAGGATGAACAGCCAAAGGAGAAAAAAAAATAAATCAGGGAAGTGCAGAGGTAGTTCAAGGCTTGAAGGGATTTATTGCTTTACTGCTCATTTATGACAAGGTGATATAAGATATTAGGCGACAATCCCAGCCTCTCCGCTGGAGGGGCGGGACAGCCGCGGTTCCTCCGGCAGGCTGTGACATCACCGCTCCCACACTCGGCTGCTGCGGGGGAAGGACCGTAAGGCAGGTGCTGGCGTTTCCCAAACAGGAAACCGTATTTCCAATGCCAAAACGATAAGAAACTCAGCTCGGAAACACTGCGTGTAGACATTATTCTTGCTCCCGTAGCTTTACCCTTCTGTTCAGGCGCGATCCTCTCCCGTTCCACGAGAGATCAGTTTACCACGAGGGTATGAGCCGGCCCTCACACAGTAACTAAGTAACTCGGTAACTTTCAGTAAGGAGCGGACTTTAAATAAGCGTATTGTTGGTTGCCGCGACCGACTTCGCACCGTGCGGAGATTTCCCATATATTTTGGTGTCACGTCACGGAGCGAATAACACCGGCGCGTTGCGCAGCCCTAAGCAAGGCCAGCCCTGCCTGAGGGGGTGCTAGCTCCATCCAGCACCGCATCACCGCGGACCCAGTGGTAGCAGCTCCACGGCACAGAGTATCGTGAGGTGTCCCCTCTCTCCTCTCTCGTTCCTTCCCTTTCTCCCTCCCTCCTTTTTATCGTTCCTTCCCTCTCTCCCTCTCACCTTCCCTCAGCGCTGCCCTCAGGCTCAGCCCCCGCCCGGCGGGCGAACGCCTCGTGCTCCCCTCGCGTGCGCGCACCAATCACAGACGCCCGGAGGGGCCGCGAGCCGGGTGCGCGCGCCCGCCCTCTCCCTTTCCTACCCACCCCCGCTCCAAGGGCGGAACCGAGAGCCGGCTCCAGCCAATCACAGGCAAACGGTCGTGAAGCGTGAGGAGCGAGCGGGCCCGCGTGCCGAGACGCCGTATAAAAGGGGGGCCGGGCGCGAGCGCGGGGCTCACTCGCCGCCGGCGCTGACGGCGGAGAGACGCACGCGAGCTGCCGCCCCCGCCCGCCGCCCTAACGGCCGCCGCGCCCCCCCCACGCCGCGCCATGAAAACCAAGTTCTGTAACGGCGACGCCGACCCGTCCCCGCTCGGGCTCCTCCTTGGCCGCGGGTCCGCCGCGACCGGGCAGCCGCCCTCGCCGCTGGCTCACCCCGACCCCGAGGGGAAGGACCCCACCGTGGCGGGCAGAGGCGTTGGTGTCGCGACCCCGCCCCCGGCGCTGCCTCCGCCGCTCGAGGAGGAGTCGCCGCCGCTCGACCCCCGGACGCGGCGCCGGGCGTATCTGTGGTGCAAGGAGTTCCTGCCGGGGGCCTGGCGGGGGCTGCAGGAGGAGCAGCTGCGCATCAGCCCCATCAGGTCAGCGTGGAGGGGGAGGTGGCCCACCCAGGGGGCGGGGACGGGGCGCGCCGCGGGTCCGAGCCCACACCGGTGGGGGAGGCGAAGGGGGCTCCGTCTTTAATTTCATTTTATCATTTTAAATCCCTCCCGGATTCGGTTTAGTGGGCGGCGGGAGCGGGTCGGTGGGTGCGGGGGCGGTGCGGGGGTCCCGGGGGCGGTGCGGGCTGCGCTGCCGCGCCCCCGGCCCGGAGCGGGCGGCGGTGCGGGGAGGCGGCGGCTGCTGCTGCTGCTGCTGCTGCATGGCCACGGCCCCGTCTCGGCCCCGCGCCGGGGGAGGGGCCCCGTGCCCGGCCGGGAGAGGGATGGAGCCGGCAGGGACCGCTGCACCGAGCTCCTGCCGGGGAAAAGGGCCTGATGGGCTGGCCCTGGCTGCTCCGCACTGAGAAGTCATCAGGTAAACGCGGTGTACCGGCGATGTGAGTCATCTTCTACAGCACACAGTAACGAGTGCTTGTGACTCAGCACTTTGGCAGCAGAAATATGTAAATTGGGGACGTTCTGGAATCCATATGATGTAATGTGTTGGAGATCTTTGCCTTCTTTGCAGAATTAAATAGCATCTTTATTTTGCTCTAACTAAACCAATGTTACTTCAGAGTTTCCCCTTTAAGCACTGCTTGTCTCACATCCTCCAGACTGATCATTCTATCTGATCCATCATAGAGTCGAGGACAATTTCAAAGGATACTGTTATTAGTTTGCTTTCTCTATCTCTCAGCTTTTGTCCTACACAAATCATGCACACATGTACCCTAGGTACCTAAGGGAGCATACACAGTTGACAAAGCTCTGATGTGTAAGTGTGGTTAGAACACATCCTGCTCATTTCTAAATTTATTTTAAAAGCCTTATTGAAAAAATTAGACACTCACTGAGACCCAGTGCAGGTAGTGTTGTTTTTCTAGATTGTTTCTCCTCACTTGACATGATCATAAGGAGTTAATGAAGGGAGAGAACTTTTTACAAAACCAATACAATTCCTAAACAATAGACTAGTCTGATATGTCTAGTTTGAGTTGCTTAATTAAATTTTCATCTGTATTCATGTGTGTTGCTGACTTTGGTTCTTACTTTCTAAAGCCTTACATTTTAGCAATTATCTTTGTATTTCTTGGAAACTTCTCATGTGAGGCAACACTTCAGAATGGCTTGGGGGTTTCCACATTTGGCAGAATAGCAGATGAGCTGAAACTTAAGAACATATAAAGCCATGCTAATTGGTAGTTGGATTTTTTTGGCAAAAGTCTTCTCATCACTTTCATTTCTGGAAGATGCATCATATTGGTTTGCTGATTGTGGTTTCACTCAGTGTGCATTCTCCAGTGTGTCCATTAATATTGCAAAATCATGTTCTTGTACAGCTGTCAGTTAAGTAGCTGTATCTGTATGAGTGAGATGTGCCCTTTTGACCTTTAAACAAGCTGTTGAGTCGACTGACCTTTCAGAAGAACAGTGCCTTTTATTATGCTCCTGTATGGATTTCCTTGATAACTTTTCCAGGTAACCTTTGAAGTCTTAAATGCTATAGTGAACTTAAACTACAGTGAAACTTCTGTTAAATGGAGTTCAGCATCACTACAGCACTCCACTTTAGCTTGTCTGGTATAAAAAAAGAATTTCTGGGCTTTCACATGCTGTGCAAGCTGAGCATTTAAGTCATGTAACTATACAAATTCTTGAGCTTTAGTCCAGTATTTCTTGTAAAGTATTGTTCAGTGTCCTTAGTTCTTCTATTTAATTATTTATATTTTCACCAAAGTTTCTGTCAGAGGCTTAGAAAAGGCAGCAAATGCTTTTTGGTTGTTTTTCCCCACAAAAACCTGTCTAACAGAGTTCAGATAAAGACAGAAGTGTAGTTAGTATAACTAACCAATTTTTGGATTGTCTTTGAGTAGCTGACTCTGCTCTTCCTTTGATATCCTTTCCATCTGTCTCTTGGGTTTTTTTCCAACCTGTTCACCTTCATGGTTCAAAGTTACTTCATATCTTGTCTCTAAACATCCTTTTTTGGGTGCCTGCCAAGCCACCTGGTTCTTTTCTGTCTCCTTTCTTAAGCATATTGTGCAGCTGCTGTTTTACCCTGTTTTTTTGAGATTTCTTTTTTTCTTCTCCGTTGTTGACTTTGGATATGTAGGCCAGCCCCGGTCTCCTTCTTGGAGCCTTTTTTTCCAGAAAGTTTTTTCGGCTTCCCCACTGTGTTGAAAGAGAGCCCAGAAGAATATTTGAAAAAGCATAGAAAGGAATATCAGGTTAGAACTGAGAACTGCATTTTAGAGAACTACATTTTGGATCTGCTGTGGATTCTTGTAATCCAAGGTCACTGCAAGGTATTGTATGATATAGGCAAAATCACTTGCAGAAGGAAAATTTGAAAATTTCATTCATGAACATAAAGATAATGAAAAAATTGCAGAAAGGCAAAGCAGTAAAGAAAATGTGGGTTGAGTGGATGGATATTCTTAAGAGCCACAAGAACCTCAAGAAACTTAGCATCTCATCAAGATAGACACAAATTAGGGAAATCTGTGCTTCAGTCATTCAGATGATACAAAGGCATGCTGGGTTTTTTACATAATTACTCTTTAACAACAGTATTTTTACAGGAAGAAGTCACAGCATTTATTTTGTTTTCCACAACTTTATAGATCTAGATAGATACTAGATCAGAGAAACTGAGTGTGATTTTAGATTTGACAAATTCATGAGCAGCTTATTTCAAATAAAGAACTGCTTTAACTGTAAAATTCAAAATTGAAAATGCATCCCTAAGAAAGACAGCAGAAGTGAGACTTCCATCAGCAATGCTGTAGCACAGGTATTCAGGTTAAAACTTTATAGCTGAATTTTGTAGCTGCCAATCCCAGTGATAGCAACTCTTAATTCAAATTTGGAGTTTTATAGTCACTGCATGATTTTAAACTTTTTCTGCCATTGCTTTGCTTGTGCAGCCAAGTCTATCTGACAAGACTCCAGCATCACTGAAAATAATTTACTTAGCTCTACATAGTTGTTTGTTGCATTTTACATCCATTTGTTAATAGCTTGAGCTGTAATTTGGATCAATAGCTCTGGGTGGTGAACGGTACACCAAAAAGTACGAAGCTGCCATTTCTTTATCAAAGCCTCATATGAGTTATTGGTACTGTTGGAAAACTTTCTTGTTAGAGTAGACCAATTAATCACACCAAAAGGATGTTTACTGCACCTGTAATCTGTTGAAAACAAAAGGTGTGCTTTTCCAAGTTAGCTAATCAATGTATTTCTGGGTCTCCAGAGGTGGCCTCAGCAACATGCTGTTTCAGTGCTCGCTACCTGACACCATTGAGACAGTTGCAGATGAGCCACGGACAGTTCTCCTGCGTTTGTACGGTGCAATCCTGCAGATGGTGAGTACATACAGGGCTTTGGGAGTGGGAGGGTTTCTGTAGCTTCACTCTCATGTTTGGAATCCTTCATTTGTGACACTATGCAGCTTTCTCCTTTAGGGAGTGTTTCTGTGGTGGGGGCTAGATTGCAAGTTGAAAGCAGTTTTTTTTATGGTTTGTTATTGTCTAGAACTTACACTCCTTTCTACACAGATCCCGACTGGCGTGAATTAGCTGAAGGCTCATTTGCTGTTTGTTTGGGCACTAATGTTTTGTTTATGGTCTTAAGTTTGGACTGTGGTGTTTCAGAAAAATTTGCTTCTGTACAGAATGTAGGACTTTGACATAACTAGCTAGATTGCAAGAGACTAAACTGCTTAATTTTAATCTTGATAGCACTTACGAATCTTGGAGATTAGTTGAAGGTTTTGTCAAGCTTATACACTGCTCAAGCATCTTATTAGATATTATGTGGGTACTTGTGCTGCTAGAAAATTTGATCTGTAGTTTTAGACTGAGAATGAAGTGTGAACATCAATACTGTACAGTCATCTCATTCCAAAACATGCTTTCCTGAATGTGTGAAATGCCTTATAGCTGGCGCAGAAACTTAACCAGATGTTTTGTTGAACTCTCTTAAGGTTACTTTTATTTGGTTAGTTAAATGTAAATAGTATTGAAATTTGTCACACCTTAAGTGAAGTGGTTGGCAAATCTGTTTCAAATAGTAACATTTAAAAGCAAGACTATTTTGTAGTCTTCTAAAGGTCTCTTCTAAAGCTGACAGACTGTTACTCTATCACTGTACAGCAGATCTTCTCTTATCCATCTCTGCTACGTACTTGATTATATTGTAAATAAGCGATCATAACGTAAGTGTTTAACCTTATGAAAAATTGCAGCTTCATAACATCTGTATGTTGGCATTTGTTCCTGTTTGACTTAGAGGATCTGGTTTTATTATCCATTAATTTTATATTTTCCAGTACTCAGTCACTTGCTTTGAACAACTGATCCAATATCTGCAGAAGATTTTCTGTTCCTGAGATTTCAGCCCATTCTTCCTGCTTCTGCTGTCTTGACCCAAACTTACTGTTAAAAGTCTCATTAGATACTGTTGCTTTATTGACTTTGAAGTGCTCCTTTATTATATTATGTGAGTTGTTAACTTTCCCGTGGTAACAAACTTTACCAGAAATATGTAAGGTGTCCCAGTGGTTTGGAATAGCATGAATTGCTTGGCTACAGCACCATATGTGTGTTGGGAAAGTTAAACAAGAAAAGTGTGTAGAAGTTCAGTAATTTAAGCTTAAGTAGTTTTTAGTTTCACTCTCACTAAAAGCAGAGTGAAAAAAAAGGGGGATGTGACACTTTGTTCCAAAATGACTCCTAGAATTGATGCTTAGTTGGGGTTATTTTTAAGAATTATTACTGGTTTCAATGTAATGCTGAGTTAATATGTAGAAAGCTTGAGTAGGAACATGGGCTGTAAAACTATTGTAGTGGTAGAACTTCTGTTTTCCAAGAGCTGTAAAGAAATATGGCCTTTCCCTTATTTTTCAAAGTAAAAATAAAATGGACTCTAGAATTTGGCTGCCCTCTTCTTCCCTCAGGGTATTTTTAAACTTGCCTCTTCTCTGCCCCTATCCACTGAAGAAATCAAAATAAATTTTTGGGCTCTAAAATCAAAACTAATTTGGTTTGAAAATTGAAAGTGTGTTCATAACTTTCTAACCTTTCTGCTCTTGGTGTTGAAGGATCTTTTGAGATGTCTAACTTCCTTTATTTCCATAGTGGCAGTGAAATGACTGCTCTTGTTGGTGCAGTTCACTAATGGTTAAGTAAGCAGAGAAAGTCCCAAGGTAAAACTTTGATTGCATTGAGGTTCACAATTTTTGTCAACAAACATTTGTCTCTTCCAGCCCCTATACCTTAAATGCAAGTTAAAATATAAGCAAACTGTTTTATTGGGTATTTTGAAAACCTCACATAGGATTTCTGAGTTTCTGGGTGGCATAAGCAGAATGTTATGACAAGCCTGTTAAGTGGGAGTAATTTGATATTTTTAGTAAAGTTGTTTAAGTTAAAAACCTTGTAGGAATTAAGGAACACTGCTTAAGTAAGTTCAGTTTTGAGACCTTATGCTAAAATCACAACTTAATTCTCAATGACTTTATTGTAACTGCCACTGGGTATTAGTAGTTACCACTTGTTTGTTTGAGCCTTTGTAGCATGTTTTAACTCTTGTCCATTTTACTTTCTGTTGAAATTGGAGCACAAACCAGTGATATCAGTTCTTTATCCCTTTACTGTAAATACTGTGTATCTATAGCAACCTGCACCAAATCATTGGATGTACAGAAGACAAGTTTAACTTAAAATTTTGAATACAAGTGAAAAATGGATCTCTCATTACTAACTTAAGAAGGAATGATACTGGCACCATAATTCTTTGAGCCACCTTTTAAAGGAACCTTTTTTGCAGTTTGAAAATAGCTCCAGTTTGCTTATTATGACTCTTGGAAGACACAAATGTCAGTACATGAAACTCATCCAATATAAACCATGCCAGCTGGCTAAAGCTGCCACACAGGGAAGGCTTTGTGCCTTCCTCTGTCATAGCTGATATGTTTAAGCCAATTTTTTGTGTGCATGACTGTTTTGGGGGGAGCTGGGTGGAGATGAACTGTGCTGGCTCGGCCATTATTATGAATGGTCGCACTGGCATGGATGTTTATAAATCAAGGACTTCTCTTGAGTATATCCTTGAGCAGAACTTTTTTTTTTAAGACAAGTATTGTACTTGTGACAGGTTAAAGTACTAACCACATTAAAACTCCAATGTTTGAGGCACAATGCAGATATGTCCTACACTGAAAAAAGGGAAATGTCTCACTCTGCTTCACTTACTCTTGCTCCAGCTTAGTTGCTAAATTTAAAGGGGAGCATTGAAAGTAAAACTTGTGGCAAAATATCTTTAACTGTTGGTTGTATTAGTGTAAACAACTGAAACTAAAGGTTATCCAACAACATGCCATTTAATGTCCAGATTTTAAAATTGGATTTCATATTCATATCACTATAGTGTTTCTACTTAAATTCAAAATAGCATCTTGAGAATGCTAATAGCATTTCAACATAAGGTGGCATCAACACAAAATAAGCTCAAATCAAGGTGAAATTTAAGTTCACCTATCAAAAGGTAACTTGGATTGATTCCCGTTCTTTTACACATGTTAAAAGAACCTTGAACTCTGACTCACTGGGACTCTGTTACCTTTACAAGAGCCAAAAACAAAATCTTGCATACAAATGAGGAAAAACAAACCAGGATACCTAATGTTCCTTTCTGGTCTCTCAATTTCTATGTGAGCAGATGCAAAATGATTATAAATGGGTGCCACAGTTCTGTGGTAAATCTTTTTCCATACCTGCCTTGCTGCCTTTTATTTTGTCTAACTAAATAAAATGCAGACTGCTGTGTAACTGTAATGATCAACGTCTTCTGTGGTTGTTGGTGTCCATGTCTGTTTGTAGCATGGAGTAACTACAAATCCCTGGCACTGGCAGACGGCTTGAAAGAAACCAAGCACCTCTTACGGGGTTATATTTGTGTTGGGTGGCATTAAGGGTGTTCTGGGGTAATGTACCACTTTAGTTGTATATGCATGTGTTCTCTGCTGCAGGCTTGCCCATGCGATCGTGCCTAGAGCACTCTGGTTTCCAGGTGACAGACACGATTCACGGTATAGTATGAGATCTCTGAAGTGGAGCATTCTCTACAGCTTTCATTTTCTTTAGTACTGGATTTCATTGTTTAAAAGTAAGCCTTAAGTAGCACCAGCTACTGTCTGTGCATCTGAATGTTTACAGCAATAACAGAATATCAAAAAACTGTCCCTTCCTTTTCTCTGCTCCCTCATAACAGAATGGTAACTTGAAATGGAGAGGATTGGAGTTGTGGCTTTTGTAGAGCTTGAATTGGGAATTCTTCACATGCTAGATTTTTAGGACTTCAGCAAATTAGTATTGGTTCCTTCAGGTCTGACAGGGATAAGTGATCAATGGCAGATCCTTAGAAGCAGAAATGGTTATTGCTAAACTGAAAGCTGGTTTTGTTCCATACACTGAAGTTCAAATTGACATCTCCTGACATCTTCTAGAAAAGTTTCCCCTGCTCAGGTTACCTCTAACCTCTGAGGAAATTCATTGTGATGTTGTGATTTAAGATTTGAATTCCTAGGGATTTATCTGATTCAAAGTATTGCAGAATTTTGAAGTATTGAAAACTAAAGCTGAGTAAGCTCAGGAAAATTGAGTTATATTTTATTCAAATTTGTGAACAGAACTCAAAGTTATGTATAAAAAAAAGATAAAAGTTCCTTCTCTGTACAGAATTCTCTGGTCAAGCATCATTTGGGTTTTTTGGTAAGAGACTTGATCTTTCAGTGACAGAAGAAATTGGGGGCATTAGGAAGAAAATGTTGAACTCAGTTTTCCGTATCAAATTGCCAGACGTATAAACACTGGCCATCTGAGCAAAGATCAATGTGTACTGTTTCCCATTCAATGTACATGATCACAAATTAGACTCTAAACAACTTCTATTGAATATAGTTATCCTCCCTTACGAAAACTGTAGTGAACTTTCTCAGGGCTTTGAGAACAAGTCTACCCACAATAAAAGCTCTGAACAAATATTTGAAAAAATCTTGAAATGTCTTCTACAGCTTTTCTAGTTGATTTCCATGTAGAGAGAGCAAATTAAAAAGCTCTAGCAGTTACTCAGCGATTCTCTTTTTGAGGTAATTAAAATCACCTCATTTTTGTTGATGTAAATAGCTCCCAGAATTGGACATTAGTTGGAGTGGGCTATTAAGAGTTATGGAAAAAGTGAAATTGATTGATTTTGCCAAGAACAAGTGAGCTGAATAGGCTGATCAAATTATGAGATGCCTTATTTTAAACCACTCTTCTTAGAGGTGAGTGCAGAATCAGGAAATAATCAAATTCTACTACTTCAATCTGTTAAACTCTTAAACTTCTGGTACATAATATTGCATCCTGCAAACTTTGTTCTCCTTGCCCATGTAGAGTGAAGAATTTCCTAATCCTAGGCTGAGTACATGGCCGCTTGTGAAGTCTGATCCTCTCCAAGCTCCCATTCATATTTGCAAGTTATTTACATATTTGTATTCATTTTCTTCTTTCTTCATGGAATCTAATGCTTCATGCTGAGGGAACAGAAAAGAGGAAAGGGATGTTGCAGAAGTCTCCTCTTGTGATGACTGCAGTAAAGCCCTAACTGTCCCTTTCTAATGGCAGAATGCCAGATGCCATTAGGCTGTCTCCAACACTGATTTGAGGCGGACTTTTGGAACTGGCTAGCTCTTTATACAGTATGACCTCTGGAAAGCAGATGCCAGTTCAGGTTTTAGGGAAAAGACTAATGTGCTTACCTTCTGATTGAACTGAACCATTCTGAGAGCACCATTTATCAGGAAAGACTCCTGAATGGTGAGTAACTTTCTGACTGTTCCAGAAAAATCTGAGTGGTATTGATGTAGACCATGCTTGTTCAGAGAAGCCCTTTGTAAATGATTTTAATGCTATTGAGTAGTTACACATTTAGCTGTAGCGAATATGTTTGGACTTCATTAATTTCCTTGAAAGCAATATAAAGTAATAGTAGTTTCCATATTGTCTTGTTTTAAACGTACATAGTAGTGTTATGGGAAGTACTTGCTGAAAGACCATGGATTGTTGTTAACTACCCTTCTTCTATAGCTTCTGAAATACTGTAACTGCAGAGCTTGTTGTATTGTACTTAAGGCAGCTGGTGTTGCTTAACTGTATTCCATTAAGTTCATATTTCCACCCTTGTTTTGGACATGTTAGAGCTTTGGAACAGGAAGGTGTGCACATGGTTCTGTGAATGCAATGTTTGTGTTCAGAAGGTGGAGATGCAGGCTGCCTTTATGGGCCTCTAAAGCTAGTCTGGTTTAAACAGTCAATGGTGGAATTGCAACATAAATAGCAGCCACAAACTGTCACTAATTCTAAGCAGATATTTGCTTTCTCTTCTCCTTACCTTCAAGCCCTTTAAAGGACAAGGGTTTTAATACATCTTATATTTGTAAATGTGCAGCTCTATTAAAAGCATGTGCCATTGAGGGTTCAGTTGCTGAGGGTATGGTTTAATATTCTGAAACTGCTTTATAATGACTCTTAACAACCCTAGCACAATATGTAATGCATGGAACTTGTTAAATTTTTGCTACTATACTGTGGTTCCTACTGAGAGACCTTTAGCTTACATGGGCAATTCATTCCAAGAACAGTCTTGGATTTGCACAGACAGTGGTACACTGGACATACAGCCAAGACAGCACACTTTAAATAAGAAAATTCTAGCCACAAGACATTTGGAAAATAAGGTAATAAGCAAAAAAAAGTGCTTTGCAACCTTCATAACATGACTCTTCCAATAGTCCTTGTAAAGCTTTTATGTAATCTCTGTAATGCATCTCAAGTGCTTTGGCTGGAAGAATCTCATCCCAGATGTCATGCAGAGGGACTTAATTTTCTCTTAATTAAAAACATTCCTCTGAGCTTAATGGTGCATTGAAATCTTGTTTTGAAAGACTGGGGAGCAATAAAAATAAGTGAAAATCAGGTATTTACACGAGTGGCTTGGTATCAGTGGCACATCCTTTTGAAAGATTTTGGAATTGTTGAAAGTGTGGTGGTCAGAGGTCAGATGGATAATAGTGCTGTAGCTGTCACAGGTCTGAGACAGTGTTTTAGTTAACTGTAGCTGGTACTTCTACTCCCTTTGTTCTGGTGGCTGCAGGTTAATAACTTGAAATTTCATCTTCTCATTGTGTTTGCTTTTTCTCATTCATAGAGGTCCTGTAATAAGGGGGAGTCTGTACAGTCTCAGAAGGAAAATGACTTGCAAGTGAGTAAATAAATTTGCTTATTTCACAGAATTTTGTAGATTATAGGGAAATGTGGTGATCCTGCTTGTTTTAAACCAGTAGTTATTCCACCTGGACTGTGTCTAGAAAATGTAAAAATTAATGAAGAAAAGAAATTTATTTGCTCACAGAAGCAACATTATGTGAGTGTCTGGACAGAGTTTGGAAAGGTTCAAGCATTCCAGATTATGAAGCATCCCCCAATTCTACCCTAAATCTAAATGGTTTCTTATAATTTTGAATATTGGTATCATTACTACTATTTCTAGTATTAGACTCTTCTTAAGTAGATGAGCATCAGTTCTCTGCTTTACCTTAATCCCTAATTTTTTAATACATTGATGAACTTCTCTGAGGAAAGTACATGGAGCTGGAGAGAACTTTTCTTGGACATGAAGTGTTCCTGATTAGCACTGTGCTTGGATCATCTCTGCTCTGCAAACTTTCAAGTTCTGGCATTTGGAATAATTTCTTCTCCTGCAGCATAATGTTTAGCTGAGTGTATCTTTTCCTAAAGTCATCTGAACAGGATTTGGTGATTTAGATTTCCACCCTGGCAGTGTTTTTTCAGAAAGGGGTAACATTGCAGCATGCTAGCCAGATGCCTTGGTTGTTATGTACTGTTTTCAGCTCATAATGATTTTGGCAGTGACTAGGGAAAAGTACATTTTACTCAATTGCTAAGTGCTGCTTTTCTCCCCTTGTATTTTTGCCTTCTGGGAATACCATCTGAAACGTTTTCAAGCATTTGTTTGGTTTTGGTCTTTTTTTTCCTAGTGAGTTGAAACTGGTTTTAAATTTTTTGTTGTTGAATGACTGCTTTTGAAGTTTTGCTGAGCTTTGTTTAGCTTACTGGAACAGCTTCAATCAGTTGAACCAAGATTGAACTGAAAAATGTACTGGTTTGATACCTCAGTTTCTTTCAAAGATGAAAAATGGAGATGGCTTGATTTCTCCTCTACCACAATCATGTAGAAAAAGAGTTAAAGTTCTAAAAAAACTCCAAAAGTCCAAACAAGCCCCACCCTGGTGACAGAAGCTCATGGAAGTTTTGCAGTACAGGAAACAAGGTTTTGAATTTCAGAACTTCATTTGTGGTATTTGTTGCTTGAGAATACTGATTCTCTGCTGATAGGTTTTCTGCTATTAATCTCATGGTGCTGAAATTTCACTGTTGAATCAGTGTTCTCAAGAATTACTGTCAGGATGGATTTGTTAATTCTCATGTGTGTTGGTTATGGGAGGAGATGATATTCTTTAGAGACAATAAAATTCTCTGGGTTCACTAACAAAGTCATTGTAGCTTCTGAGCTGCCTGGTGTGTGACAACTGTGTGTGTGTATTCATTGGATAGTCTTCTGTCGGCTCATAAGGCCTTTTAACAGGAATTTATTTGTTTTACTTTGGTTTTGCTATAATTTGCAGTAATTTTCCTTAGATTATGACTGCTTTATGTATTTTACAGTTAAATCTTTGTTAAGGCAGAAAAAAAACAGAAGCTTCAGTTCCAACTGAAGTGTGTAAAGGCTCCTTGTATGGGAGTTGCATCCTGGGAAAATCTTGTAAAAAATGTCTATCATTGCTAGGTTTGAAATAAAACATTGATCTCTTAAATATCCATTTAAAAGCATGAGTGGTCCAATCTTCTCTAGAAATCTAAATACAAGTGCTTATGGATGAATCTCTGAAACTGGTCAAAATTGAGAGCTTTAGATCTTAAAATGTTGTCTTGGCAGCATAAGTATATTGCAAAGTGTTTGAAAGCATTGAGGTACCTAATGTCCTTGGCTACAATGCTTGATCCTTTGAAGTCATCAGGTGAACATTAATCTGAAGAGTCAGATACCTAGGTTTGTTCAGTGTCCATATGAAGTATGCTATAGAATTTCTTTCATGTCCTTTAGTAGTTTATTTCCACACCTACCTGTGTTTGACAGTAGTATGGAGTGGAGACTTGGTAAAAGGTTCCTTGGGTATTATGAAGAAGAGGCCTTTGTTCCTGAAATTACATGGCTGGTATTGTTCCAAAACTCTTATTGGTCTTGTGTTCAAATAACCATTTGGTTTCAGTAGAGGAAAGTTCTTCTAGTACTTGTCACTTCTGATGCATGAAGAGATGCCTTAATGAATAACAGGGGCTTTTTGTACTTTCTGTTATCCAAGAATAGTGAGTTGCTTTTCAGTAAGATATGGAAATAAGGAACTGATACCTTAATGGGAACAGACTTAAAAACTCCTGATGTTGTACCAGGCGTAGTCAAAGTCAGTGTTGGTTAATAATAGAGTGGACATTGAGTAGCTTGTAACTAATTTCCTTCTCGGTGCTTGGCATTAGATTTCAGAACTGAATGGAAAGAGTTCAGACCTGTGACGGTGTGGGCATGTGAAATGATTAAAAACATATTTTTGGTGTGTTAGTGGATAAAGCATTTGATGCTTTGAGGAACTGGGATGAAAAAATGGTGGAGAACATAGATGCAATAAATTCATATGCAAATTGTCTTAAAGTCTCAGTGCTGCAGAACACAGTTACATGAGTCTTCACTACACTTCAATATGAAACACTAGAATTTATTGAAGATCTCAGAATAATGTGTGGGACAATAATAAAAATAATTTATCAGTGGTGCTGCCTGGAGTGTACTCAAGAGTGGAACTTTAGTATAGAGTTATATACTGTCTGATATTGTGTTGACTGCAATAATGCACAAGGATCTGTGGTCAGAAATACCTGAGAGGTTTCTTAATGTTTTGCTCTTCATACTTACACTTTTAAGTGTTATGGGTCTGACTCTGAGATGAGCTGCTCAAAAGTAGGCAGATGCTTGGCAGATCTTTAGGGTTTGAGTAGAGCTGGATTCTGGTGAACATAATTGCTAGAAGTAGATATTTATAATGTGACCTCTGTGCTTACTTACAGATCATCTTACCCATCCAGAAAGCTACACTTCAGTGATTTTTAGCCGTGATTTTGAGACTAAATATTTCATATTTCTATTAACTTTTAAATTCATATTAAAAAGTTGTCTGGTTGTCATTGCTATGAACCAAGCCTATTGATGTATGAAAACCTTAGAGAAAAGTTACTGAAACTTGAGGTATGCTTGGTGGTAGAAAGGGAAGAACATTTATTCACACACACATATTCCTTAGCAAGAGCTTAAATTACTTCCTCACTTCAAAAAAAAAAACCAAACAACTTAGGATTTCCTTCCATTAAGCACATTCTAAGTCGATCTTCTAGATGAAAAGTGTTATTCAGTTCATTCACTTGTGTAGCTAAAATGTTCTTTTGAGAGGTAGTGTTCTGAAGAGTATTAAAATAGTTGATATAGGATAATATTTGTAGTTCCTGTGTTGTGTTTCAGTGGGATGAGCTCCTCCAGGAAATGAATTTGCAGAGTTCTCACAGGGTTAGAGAAGAGAGGGTGTTTTGGTTTTTGCAGTTTTCCTTTGACCTGGCCCACCAAAATTAAGTAATACAGGTTTTCTTCCCCAGCTTTAAACTTGAAAGCAAAAAACTTGTGTTGCTCCCATGCTGACTAGAAGTTATTAGTCAAGAAACTTTGATTAGTAGAATGTAGAGTCTTTTCAAAGCTAGCCCTAAAATTTCTCACTTGGTAACAGTTTAGCTGTTGCACACACCCATGTTAATTGCTGTGCCAGCACCAACTAATGCTTTGATTTCCTTGGTAGGGAGCAGAAGCCATGGTTCTGGAAAGTGTTATGTTTGCCATTCTTGCAGAGAGAGCGCTCGGCCCAAAGCTCTATGGAATCTTCCCACAAGGGCGACTGGAGGAATTCATTCCCGTAAGTCCTGCTCACAAGTAGTTAGTGGGCTGCTGGAAGCTGTTGTAATTGATCATGACAAGAAGGTCTCTGGACTGCCCAGAAAAGCAGGGATGTGGGAATGGAATACTTGGCTGCCTGTAGTAATTGCTGTCTGTAATTTGATACAGTTAGAGTGGGTGTTGGAGAGCCCCGTTGTAGCTCTTGCCACGGGGAGATGTCTAAAAACTCTTCAACTCTAGCAGAGGCAAATAAATGAAGATAAAAAGCCTATTAGATACCAAACATAGCATGGGGAAGCTGTGGAGTAACACTTCCCTTTAACAGGTAACAAGAGCAGATGCTTTTGATGTTCTTAAATATTTATACTTTATCTGCTTTGAAGATATTCTTAGCGTGAGATGTGATACTCCCCAGGTCCTGAATCTAGAAGTGAATTGATTAAGTTGTTAGTAGGGCTGGCTAACAACTTTGCAAAGGCAGCAATTTTGTAAGTTCATCTGTGAGCAAAAAAGAGTATTGCTTGAGTACTACACTAGTATTTCACAGTAAACTGCATGGAACCTAATGCTAGTGTTTATAACTAGTCACAGTTCTGTAACTCATCAATTAATTGTATTGTAAGACTACTGTATTTTATTACAGAGCAGGAAACTGACCACTGAAGAACTAAGCTTACCTGACATATCTGCTGAAATAGCTGAGAAGATGGCCAGATTTCATGGCATGAAAATGCCATTTAATAAGGAACCTAAGTGGCTTTTTGGAACAATGGAAAAGTAAGTTATGCAATACTTTATGGGGGGAAAAAAGGTGATCCATTGTAATTTTGGTAAGCAGATCATTCTTCCTGAATGCCTGAGATCACAAGCTTTCACTGTACCCAGAAACTATCACATGAAGGACTTCAGTTACCTTGAAGAACAGTAATGTTTTCTTCAGTAACTCTTTCAAGCTTCCTTGATTTTATTTTAAATGGTATTATAGTATGGGAAGAATAATATACTCATTGTTACAAATCCTTTATTATTGTGTCTTCTCTTACCAGGTATCTAAATCAAGTGCTGAGAATTAAATTCACCAGAGAATCCCAAACCAGAAAACTGAACAAACTTCTCAGTTACAATCTGCCCCAGGAAATGCAAAATCTAAGGTAGGCTTATTTTGTCTATTACTGTCTTCTAATCTCCACAGTTTCTGGATGGATTTTTGTATACTTGTTCAGACATGTTATACAGTATAACACTTCATATTCATCTTACTTTGCAAGCTGGGGATTCTTTTTGGTTCTGTGACCAACCTGAGTCTCATACAAATACAAAATTCTATGATGAAACTGATGCTGATCTGACATACTGATCATAAAGTCAGACTTTATTGTGCTGATGTTTTGTTCCTAATTAAGAAAATAGGCTGTTGCTGGGAGGGAATGGTGTTTCCAATTCTTACAACAAAATTACCTGGAAGTGGAACTGAACTTAGTTATTTGTTACTTAAAAGATGCTCTGTTGCTTTTTTCTAGAGCTATGCTTGAAGCTACTTCTTCACCAGTTGTATTTTGCCACAATGATTGTCAGGAGGGTAAGCTGCTAATATTTCAGTATTGCTCAGTGATGTACTGTTGAGCCTTTTCTGGTGACTTGTTTGCCTCTCTGAGAGGTAACCACGTTGTGGAGGTACTGCCCTGACTGGTGTGCTCCAGTACCAAAGCAAAGTATGGGCTTCTGCAGCCCTTCAGGCTTTTTTAGAGAACTCTGGTGTTGTGACTGGGTTAAGTCAAGAATGTACTCATGCTCTGCTAGTACAGGTCAGTTGATGATGGGAGCCTTGTGTGTTTTCTGTTTAGACCATACCTTGCTTTGCTGCAATATACATGATCAGAGTAGGGTATACTGGAGTCATTCTAAAAGAAAGATGCCCAAGAAGTACAGTGAGTGGTGAAATGGAGAGTAGGGCAGTTTGACATGGCGGTTTTTAATTTGTACTGATAAGAAACATTAGGAAAACCTTATCCACCTTTTTTTAGTGTTGTCTGGGAGTCATGGAAGGAATAACAATTTTCCTGAAAAAGATGAGGAGGAAGCAAGGCTGAAGGTGTGTTGGGTATGCTGTGCCACCTGAACAGTGGGTAAGCTGGGCTGAGCTGGAAGGATGCTCTAGTGGGACTGTGTGCAGGGCTGTTTTGTTGTCACTGGTCCCAGCTTTGGCTGAGGAACTGCCCTGCAGGGTGGACACAAGGATAGGCAGCACAAGGGGAAAAGGCCACTAACCTGAGATGTCAGTAGTGGTGGAGTTGGAGGTCTCCTTGCTGATGTGGCAAGGTGCACTACTGGAGGAGTCAGAGCATAATAGGACTGAGGCAAGCTGGGGAGCCTGAAGCTCCAAGGGGTTTGGGGGATGTGTGTGAAATATGTGAAATACTGTGCTGCTTTTTCTGTTGGTGCAAGAGTGTGGCATGGAGAGCACATGGACCTGCAGAGTCAAACTCCTGCAGAACTTGACATTGCTCTATATTTGTTTACTATCTGCTACTTGACAGAGGCAGACTTGATGTCTTTTAGATGAATTATAGTGACTGTGTGACTTGAAAGACACATAAGCAATTGCCTAAACTTTCTGTATAGGTACTGTTTGTGCCACATATTAGAACAGCAGAGTGATCAAACTGCTGAAAAGCAATTTCTGTCCCAAGTGTTGTATGATCAGTGATAGTGCTATGCTGATTGGAGAGATGCTGTGAAATTTATAGATCTCAAGCTGTGCAAAGAAACAATGCAGGAAGGACTGCTAAGGCTGACAGGACCACCTGAGCCAGCTGCAAGCTGAACTGGGGAAAGAGGATCCTTGGGAGAACAAATCTGCCTCTCCCTGTACAGAAAAAACTTTCTTGCTTTCAGCTTTACAAGGTAAAGCTATGTATCTCAACTTCCAGACAGCTGGTGAACAGCCAGTGCAACTTGGCTTTAACTAAACCCAGCTGGCAACTCAGCCCCACAGAGCCACTCAGTCTTCCCAGTGAGATTGGGAAGAGAATTTGATGGGTAAAGTGAGAGCTCACAGGCTGAGATAAAGGCAGTTAATTAGGGAAAGCAAAAGCTGCTCACACAAGCAAAGTAAATAAAGAAATTAATTCACTGCTACCCACAGGCAGGCAGGTGTTCAGCCATCCCTAGGAGAGCAGGGCCCCATCACACACACCAGTGACTTGGGAAGACAAACACCATCACTCCAAACATCCCCTCTTCCTCCTTCTTCCCACTCTACATAGTGAGCATATCATATGGAATATTCTTTTGGTCAGCTGTTCAGCTGTATCTCCTCACAACTCTGCCTGCACCCTGGTCCCTTTTTGGGCTGGGCTGCAAAGCAGAAAAGACCTTGACTCTACAGAAGCACTTGCTCTGCAATAACAAAAACATCCCTGTGTTATCAACACCACAAATCCAAACACAGCCCTGTGCCAGCTACTGTGAAGAAAGTGAACTACCCCTGCCAAAACCAGCACACCTATAACTTTTCAGTGCAGATTTAAGGGATAACTAGGATTAGCTGAACAATGTTCCTTGAGATACACAGTATTGCTTTTTTCTGATTTTCCTGCATTATTAAATATACAGTATTATCTTAATTTTCAGGTAATATCTTACTTCTGGAAGGCAGAGAAAGTTCAGAAAACCAAAAGCTGATGCTCATTGACTTTGAATACAGCAGCTATAATTACCGGTAAGCACTTTATTTTCTCTTCAGCATGGGAGTGTGTTCCTTTCTGCATGCTGCAGGGAGGCCACGTGCTGCATTACTGATTGTTTGTCTATTTTAGTGAATTGTGTTCTGCTTTGGTAGTGGTGGTTAGCAAATATAACTAATCAAAACAGTTCTGATGCTGTTGAGTTTAGGCACACAGCAGAGGTAAAGTTGTTGTGGCTTCTTGATTGTTCAGATTAGAGGGTTTGTTATGCACAAATGGCTTCTTGCTTGCATGTCAAAATTTCTTTCTAGTGGGAAGCTGAAGAAAAGGGTAGATTTTGTGTGCATATGTATGTAGGGCAGCTTTGCTTTCATGTTTCTTATTTCTGTCCTTTCTAATAGCTTTTTCATCTATGCAGATAAGAATACAAGTTTTTCACTACATGGTTATGCAACATGCTTGTTTTTCTTCCCTCAGACATCTAGTTAAGTGTTTTTAAGGTTGATCTAAGTGTATATAGTCACTGGGATTAAACACCACCATAGCTGGGATTAAACACCACCATAGCATAATAAAACAGTGAATTCCAATAATGTAAAAGTGGAATATGTTGAAAACTTTGAATATGATCTCTTTGCCTTCAAGAATGCCAATGTTAGAGATGTCTGACTTCATACTGATATGTACTACGTACTCAAGTATTTTTACTGTGTCTATTGGTATAAAGTTTGGTAGCCAAGTCTAATATTTTCATGTAGCTGATAGCTTTTGTTCTTAACTGCCCCTCTTTACTGTTTTATAATAACTTGCAAAAAGTTGTTTGCTGGATATCAATTCTCTAGCTCCAGGAAAACTGCAGTAAATTATGAGTAGCCCAGTGCTTTTAAGCTTGATTTTTGGTTTGCTTAAAAAATACCCAGATTGCTAGTTTGCAAATATTGAGGTACTTTGTTTCTTTTTCAGAGGATTTGACATTGGAAATCACTTCTGTGAATGGATGTATGATTATTCATATGAGAAGTACCCATTCTTCAAAGCCAGTTTTCTTAAATATCCTTCAAAGAAACAGCAGGTAGACACAAAAGACATAGATAAATGCCAGTGTCCAGTCTTCATATCATAACTCTTTTTCAGTTCCCTTTTAGACTTACTGTGTCCCAAGATATTTCCTCCATGACTTCAAGTATAATACTTTGTCTAATCCTGACTAGCTTTGCTTTAAAAATCATAGTAACTTAATAGCTATTCAGGACAGAATATTTACTATGTGTGGTGTACCCATCTACCACAAAAAGTCCAGTAGTTGTAGACTGCAACTGTAAAATTAGTTGGTGGTAGCAATATACTGCCTGTCCTAACAATATAGCTTTTCTTAAACCAGACTTTCAAGCAATTGTTAGGGGCACCATTAATCTTAAAGCTAACTCTAACACTGGATGGTTAGAAAAAAGTAAATGCCAATTTATTAGAAGGTCTGCCTAGGCCTGAAAGAAACAAATATATCTTGAGATGAAAAGTTGTAACTCAGTTGTTTACTTGCCTTCCAGCTTCATTTCCTCTCCAGTTACCTGTCTGCATTCCATGATGGCTTTGAAAATCTGAGCGATGAAGAGAAGTCTGAACTAGAAGAAGTAGTGTTGGTAGAAGTTAACAGGTAACTTGCCTTGCACAACTGTATCTTGAGACTTCCACTGTGGTACCTATCCTTGTACATACCTCACTGGTGAGGAACTTGAGCCAAGAGAGATTGAAAGCTGTTTATATGTGCTAAAGAATGATCTGTCCACTGTAACACTAGATATGTGATATACACTAATAGTGAAGTAAACAGAACACTACTCAATGGGGCATTATTTTTGTAGTATCATAATTGAAGCAAGGTGTGAACATCCCCAAACTAGGGAATGATATTGTAAGAGGATATGGAAATAAGGTGTTGTGACTTAGCTAGGTATTTATTTCAATAACATAGCCTTGTAATTTCAGGTTTGCCCTTGCATCACACTTCTTCTGGGGTCTGTGGTCTATTATACAAGCAAAGATCTCATCCATTGAGTTTGGGTACCTGGTAAGTTTTAAAATTGTAGTTTTACACTACTGAAAACAAATAATCTAAATAACCTGCAGTACATTATTGAAAATGCAATGGAATGGCCTCTCACAGCAACCAGTATCTTCTAAGTGGTGTAAAACTTTTAAAAATCCTTTTGTTACTAGTTTGTGCTCTCTCCTTAAGAATGTATACAACATGTAAGATCATAAAAACTTCAGAAATTGTTCCCATGGTTATGTAGGAAGTGTATAGCCTTGTGTCCAGCAGCATTATTCTGCAATAAGACATCCCAGGCAAGAGAGAGGCCAACATGCAGTGAGAATTTCAAACTAAGTGCAAAGTCAAAGTGCACATGCTGTCCCATGGTGATGTTCAGTGTGCAGCAATATCTGTGCCAGGTAGCAGCTTGTACTTGAGAAACTGATCAGTCCAGCTCTTGGTCTGTGCTCAGTGTACTGCAAAGTGATAGGACTGGCAGGTACCTGGAATATCTTACTGGAAGTGTTGCAGGAGCCAGCCTTTTCAGTGAAGTCCTGGCCTTTTTAGTACCTGGGTTTTTTCTGACATTTTGGCAGCAGCTAATTGTGTTAGAGTTGAAACAAAACTGGAGGAAATTTTAAGAAACCAGAACACCTCTGGAGAGATTATCCTTCTGAATAAAGCTAATTAGTGCATTGAGATGATGGATTAGGAAAGTAACACAGTTAATACTTCATTGTTTCCCCATCCCAAAAAAGAAAACAGCTGTTTACTGTATAGAATACTGATTGTCCCTTATTTCTCCAGGAATATGCGTTATCCAGATTTGATGCCTACTTTGATCAGAAGAGGAAGCTGAAGGTGTGAATGTGGGAGGAGTGGCCTGTTGGTGACCGTATGAAGAGGGCAGCTGAACAGAACTTTCACTGTGCTTAGGCTACTGTATCTCTAATGAAGGTGTCACTGAATTCCAGTTCCTGGAAATGCAGGTGTACAGTACTGAGGACTATAAAAATTACTTGTTTACAGTTCCGTAAATAGTTGGAAAGAGACTGGGAGGCAAAAGTAAAATACAACCATGCAATATCTTTAAATCTTTTCAATCTTGGAGCTATTTTGTATTATGGGAGAAGCTTAAAATTAGTTGTCAATACCACATGCATCAGAGCAAACTTGCTGTGGGTACATTTTTGGGGGATGTTGGCATTCTGGTTTGTGTTGTAAGCAGAACAGCTGTAAAAGCTGATTTGTTGTAGACACTGCCTCTTAAGGAAAAGGAAACACGAAGGAGACAACTGCTAAACTGTGAAGTAGGCTTAAGAACTTACTGTGAGTTTAGGTTCACCATGCCCCAAGAACACTATCTTCAAAGCTGCTGATACCTTACACCACTTTAACCAGAAGCAACTAAACACATTGGAGCAGTGTGCTTTAAAGTGTGAGTGACACACAGATGAATGTTTCTCTTAGGCTGGTGTGCCCTGGAAGTGAAGTATGAATGGGCTTTGAACTGGACATTCTGAAGGAGTTTGTTTTGAACTGTTTGTTCCATGTCATTCAAGAACATGCCTGGTTCTCTTAAAATGCTGTGTCCTGCACAGGGAGTTCTGTGGGCTGGCAGCACTGGGAAGAGTGCCTTGAATTGCTCTAGCAGCTCCCCAGATAACTGGACTGGATTGGCATTGATAGTACTGGTGATTGAGGCCCATCTCTCTTCTTGTGTTGCCACAGTATATGGCTGTAATAAATAGAGCCAAAGACTGTGGAGAGCACTTCAGGAAATTGCTGTTCTGCCCATCCAGTTCTTACGTGGCTTGAGAGGTGCTTTTCTTGCGCCTTCAATTCTCATCATGTTCCAGGAATCCAGTAAAGTGGAGCATCTTGTGGGGAACAATAACATGTATATTGAAACTTGAGTATAATCTGTGTACATGCCATCTAAAGACTTCTTTTGATTTTTTGGGAGCTTGTTTATTTTGAATGTTATTTGTTTGTGCTTTCTAACACACTGTATTATAAACAAACTTCTAAGTTTACCCTTTCTGACTTGTATAGCAAATACTGTTTGAAGCGGCTGAAAAAATGTGCAGCATTTCATGTACTGTATAGCAGAACTTGTAAAAGCTGTCATGTTACTCTCTTGTACAGAGAATCATTTTCCATACATTCAGTTATTAATACTTTATAATAAATATAAAGCACTTAAAAACACTGTTGTTAATGTTCTTGAGTCTGTTACAGCTGCAGGATAAAGTAGATGCCATTTCTGGCCCTTAATCTCTGTTGAGTCCCTGCAAAGGCAGACTGAGATACAGGCTTAGTGTTCTGGGATATATCTTCTACTTAAATGTGTCTTCAGCATTTATTGTATAATTGAATTCTATCAGAAAGAAAGATGTTTAAAGCAAGCAATTAAGGGCAGACTGGACATCAGTTTCTAAGTCTATAGCTTTAGAGGTGGGAAGAGTTTTGGTTTAAGCACTTCACTCTATCTGCCCTATTGACTACCCTCAAAGAAAAGCTAAAAGGTACCAGCACACGTGGAATTTTACTACAAACACTTCATGTGGTGTGCAAGTGTGAACAGTCAGGTCTTTTCTCTAGGCTGCTGAAGGCTTCATTTACAGTATTGCTGCACACAGCAAACCCAGTGGAAATGGCAGTACAGGGAAAGGGGTGGGAACAAACAGTTCAGAATGAGGCTTTGCACATAGTTAAAAATATAATTGATATGTAATATGTGTCTGGAATCTTGGAAAGTAGTCCAAGGGTAAATTCAAGTTCTTGAGAAACCACCCATGGATACTGACTCATCACTTCACATTTCTCAGAACAAAATAGGGAAGGGGACTCAGTCACACTAGTGCTAACTGTAATAAAAGGTGTAATTGGAGGTCATTCCCTTTTTTCAGTCTCGCCTATTGATGGCAAGTTCCTTCTGTTTTCTTGGAGAACTTAGAGTAGACAAAAGAACTGGAGTAAAACCTTCTCTTACTCATAGTCACTGAATGTTGAAGGTGATTTATAGGCTGATAAAGCAGCTATTTAAATGTGCTGACACTTCATAAGACTTAGTATAAAGGTAGTTAAGTATTAGTTTTTCAGATTTGCTTTTCAAAAAGGCAGTTTAAAACCTACTGATTGATCCTCCTTTCAGTTGATTTGTAAAAACAATTTGTGCTTGAGCTCTTCTTGCCTGAAACTGCTGGGTTTTATCTCTACTTTGTGAATTCTTGTCTCTGGACCTGCTATTAACTGGTGAAAATGTGACTTTTAGTATAAGAGTTAAAAGAACATTTGTTACTTTTAAAGGAAGCTGTTGCTTGTCTAGCCAGACAGCTCATCTCAGCCACCACTTGGAGGTAATTCAGTGGGTAATAGGCCCAGTTTAGTGTATACCCCCATCACTCCTACAACTACTTACTATGTTCCAAGTGCCTCACTACATCTCTTTAAGGATTTTCCCTGCACAGTCTTAGGGGCTTCTCTTAACTGGAAAAGTAGGTATTTCTGGGCTGAATTGCATACAATCAATTAGTAAATTAAACATCTTTGATAGTGGTGATGCTACTAAATAGAATGACTAATGTGGTGATGCTGTGTGATAGTGGTGATGCTACTAAATAGAATAGTATTTTTGGAGTTGCTGTTCTCCACAGAATTGATTAGGGAAAGAGTTTATTTCCAGCTCTTCCTCAGGGTACACACTTGGCAAGGAGAAACTGGCAAAAAGCAACAGCAGCTTTTGCTCTGTGACTCTGGGCCTTTCCACCAAATGCAAATGTACTTGGCATAATGGGAAGAAGCTGAGATTTACCAGTATTTTGATCTCTTGCTGCTTGAGCACTGCTGTGTTTTCACTGCTAGGCTTTGTCACTTAAGGGTCAGAAGTTACTTTGGAAAACCCCTGTTCCCCAGCACTGAACAAACTTCTGGGAAAATTTCACTGGGATTGTTTGGTGTTTTTCTTCACAGCAGCTTGGAGGAGTGATAAATGTTCTGAAAAACATGGAAATGTGCAAATCAACTCTCTTTCACTGAAAATTTGCTACTATCAATAAGAATTTCTACTTTTTCCTGCATATTGACTTGGCTGAGGTTGCACTGTGACTTAAATGGAATCAGCTGGGTTTCACTCCTCCAGGTGGATGTAATTATTTCTCCTCAGTGATTATGGCTGTGGAAGCCCTCAAAGGCACTAGGACTTGCAGCCATGTTGTTCAGGAACCTAGTATGTCCTGCAGTTTTATTAGACATTTTGATGGGAAGGCAGGAACCTGGCTTAATTCTGCAAGAGTCTCTAGGACTTGGAACTGAAGAATGAATCCTCTGATTTGCAATAGAAAATGAGAAAGCAAATTCATTCCCAGAATAAAGAAAGATGACTGCCCTTGGCCCAAGTGCCAGCTCCTCAGCTTTGTATATTCTGCTTTCCAGCTGCAGTGCTGTGAGTTCCTGAGGTTCAGCTGAACCTGATGAGTGAGGCTGTGTTAAGTCACACTGAATCTGCTGGTGTCTCAAGACACCAGCCTTGTCTTGTCTGCAGACTACATCAGCCAGTCATCACAGCTTTTCCAGGCTGCTAAAATCCCAAGTCTAGCAGTCTTTGCTGGTGTTTCTCCACCCCGATTCAGCTATCCCACTTGATACAGCCAGCAGCTGCTGGGCAGCACAGCCTTGCATTCTTTCAGTGCCTACAGAAAAGCAGGTAGGTGAAGGATCACTGTTTTCTGGGCCTTACCAAGACAATAAAGCTTTTGAGAGTTCAAATCCTGCCCTGAAAGATCCTTGAGGCACTCTTGGGTGAGTTCCCTCACCAGGCAGGGAGGATTGTCCCTGATGCCAGCCTGGGTCTATGTGAAGCAACAAATGGAGCACTTCTGTGGAGATGGATAAATGGCCATAATGGCTCTGGACTGAAATAAAATACAGCATACTCTTACAGGCTCCTGGCAAGAAGCAAAAAGGAACTTCTGTACTTGGTACCCAGGCAACAAAGCTGATCACTAAAAAACAGGCTACTTGTTTTTTCCTAATGCAAGATTCACTTTCTATGGCTTTCATTTTCAAAGTATGCAGAGCTCCTATTACCTCAGCATTAAGTGCTATTGTATTATAATGCACAAACAAGGCTGTGTGTGTGTGTATATATATACACGACTTCTTACCAGTCTCATTAAATAGGGATTAGCTAATAAAGTCTGAATGCAGTCCAGTCTGCCTTGCATGAATACACTGAGTCCTGCCTTTGGAGGAAACATCCTGAGCAGAAGCTGTTTGAGAAACGGTACCAGCACTGGAGTGCTTCTCTGAGGAATGGTGCTAGAAAAGGCTGGAGAACAAGCAGAGGTGAGGGGGGTTTGTGACAGGTCACAGGCATGCTCTGGCAGAGCCAGGAACAGCACACAGCACTTGAATTCCAGCCCAGCATGCTGGACTAAATATCTTCTCAGAAAGCCTTACAGATGCTGCCTCTGCTGCCAGTCCTAGGGGATGTTACTTTTATTTATTGTTTCCTTCTTATGAAAATAAAATATGCCTTGGGAATCAGCCATCCTTCCTGATTTTCAAAGCTGAAACAATTCTGAAGGTCCTTTAAAGCCAGGGCTGGCGACTGCTGTCTAAAGAGCTCTGACATTCTGTGAGGGCGTCCATAAGAAACTCCCAGCTCCCACCAAGTGAGAGATAAAGCAGAGCCAAAAGGCACAGCCTTGAAGAGAGTTGAAGCATTACCAGCTGCCTCTGACCTGCCTGAAGATAGAGATCTCCTCCCCAGCAGGACCCTCAGCCTTTGGTTGGGCAGAGGAAAAGCACTGCCTGCAATCATCTCAAACATTTGCTGACCTCTGCTCTGGTGTTTGCCATCTGGAAACTCTCAGAGCTTCCTCTCTGCTTGTGCTTTTTTCTCCCTGCTGTTGCACTTCCTCCTACAGCCTGTGTTTGTCTAGATATGTGTATTGAAGGTAAAGGGTATTGCAGTTTTTGTGCTAAAAACCCAAATCTTCCATGCTGAATAATCCCTCCAGGCCTGTGTCCTTCGCTTCTTGCTGCATCTTACTGAAGAATAATACAGGAAAGCAGCAGACTGTGGCCCTGGGAACCCATTGCAAATGTACATAAAGAGAACAAGGAATGGAAAGGAGGAAAGAAGCCTGCTGTAATTACCCAACACAAAGAACACTAAATAATACAATCATTTCCTCAGGAAGAGATTATAGAGGATTTTGTGTAATGTCTCAGGTCTGAAGGGTTTAAAAATTCACCTTAGAATGAAACTCTAATTAGGAGACTACAGCTGCAAAGACAAATGGTTATTTCACAAATCCCTCATTAGAGTTGTTTGGAAAAATACTAGATTGTCTTTAGAAATAAGATTAATAATTTTCTCATTTTTAATCATAATTCATTTACACTGAATTATGTTTTGGATGAAGGCTCAAGACAAACTTCAGATTTTGAAATTCTCGGAGGTCTTTTCACTTCAGTCTGAAAGAATGAGCAACCTAAAGTAAAATGAAAGTTTATCCTAATGTCTTCATTTATTTTCCTTTCTGACCTCTGCCAACTAGTTTTGATTTTTTTCTACATTTTTGCTTAATTTAATTAGAAATGTGCAGGCTTTTGTAAAATACTTATATTAAAAGTATTTGTACACCTACAAAAGTATTGAGTAACTGACAGGTAGTGATGCTTTCTGAGGAGCAAGTGGATCTCATGGTTATGATCCCTTCTACTGTTCAATTTAATCAAAAGAAGACAAAATAAGAACTAGTAAGTCATACTTAAGCAGAAGTTTCCATGGTTGAATGCTGTGTTATATGTGAAACCACACTTCGTGTCACAATTTCTGTTCTCACTTTCCAAGAAAGGAAATACAAAAAGAGGAAGGGATGGAAAAGAAAGGAAAAACTGGAGAGGTTGTAAATAGCAGTTTTAAAATGCTCTTGTTGCACAAGTCCCTGGGTTTCACTGGGCATCCTCAGGGCCTTGCTCTGCCAAGGCCCCTGCAGGGCACCGTGAGTTGGTGCTCTGCCCCAGAGCAAGGTGGTAATACAGAAGCATAGATCTTTCAGGGAAGGGGCTTCCCAATCCAGCTCATGCTGCTTCTGCTTTTGCCTGGCTGCCTCATGGCTCACAGCCTCCCATGCTGTGAGCTGGGCACTGTGCCAAGAGCTGGCAACAGAAGAGAAGGCTTCCAATGAACCCGGGATGCTGGAGTGGGCATGTCCAGCAGAGGTCCTCCAGGCAGGAATGCCCTGAGGAAGGGGATGCCAGCACCCTCACTGTCTTCAGACACCCAAACCAGGCCTCTTGCTTTCACTTGCTGCTCAATGTAAGAATGCAGCACCCAGAGCACTAACAAAACTGCAGGCTCCCAGTGAAATATTTATGTATTGCAAAGAGTTTCTATCTCAGATGTCAGACCTCCTGGTAATGTTCACTTATATCTTTACCTGTGGGAGAGACCCAGGCTTTCAGAATCCAGCTGTAAATTAAGTCTCTGGATACAGCTTTTTCAGCTGGACTCTTCCAGTATGGGTTTGCATCAGACACATTTTAGCACTCCTGCCTTTGGCATAACAAGCAAGTTCACACTACCTCGAGAACCTTGACTCTGTCAAGTCTTGGACTCCTCATGTCACGTCTAAGTCATCATTGAACAGTGCAGTGGACTAGAAATCTTGGCAGGGATCTGACCAAATCTGTAAGTTAATTACTTTCTGTTCTCACAGAGTATTCTGCTCCAGGACTAACCTTACCTCCAGTACTTGTGTGTCACGGGTTGCTTCAGTGGCAGTGCAAGGCTGGCATTGTGCATCTACTGAACAAATTTTGTTTTGGAAAGCTGCTGGTATTGCATCACTGCATGGGCTCTGGAAAAACTGGATGCTCTGTGAGTACAAGCTTGCTGACCTCTGAAAAATGTAATGGGATGATGTGTTTGGCTCAAGAAACATGTATAAAATTGCAAAGGGACTGGGCAGGAGATGCAGGAAATGGGGCTTTAAAAGCTCATCTCCACTGGGTCAAACCAGAGATGATCCTGTGAATCTTGGTATGCTGCCAGCTGAAGCAGCAGTAGGTGACAATTCCTAAAGAAGCTACTTTAAAAGCTCTAAGTGGTGTTCACCAGAACCTGACTTGAGGGAGCAGGACTCAGAGTCTAGTGGAGCTCACTGCTTGGTTTATCCTCTTCTTGTAGAGGAGGTCAGTGAGTGAACAGCATATTTACACATTTTTGACCCAGAAATTGCAACATAACTTTGCTTATCCTGACTCTGATCCTTCCCCAGGGGAAGCTTTAGTCATAAGCTTCTCTTACAGTTCCCAGAGGCTTTCAGGTCACTGGGAGTGAACTCATTGGTCTTCACTGCATCCTCCCTGAAGAATGAGGGGTTCCCTGAAAAAACAGGACCAGGCAGTTGATGTAAAGGCCAACTCCCCTTCGTGTAGGATTTCTAATCCTACAGAAGGATAATACAGAAGATGAGGATGTCACTCAGAAAGGGAAAGGTTATTTTAGTAGTGCTTTGTCCTCGAGCCCTAGCTAAATTACAGATATCTTGGCTTAACTGTTACCTGCCACCAATACAGAGCAGAAGACTGGTCGCTGCCCTTGTCACCAATCCATCCATATTTTTATTACATCAAGATTTCTGTGAACAGTGCAAGTACTGATGAATTACTGAAAAGCTGTTCAGCCCTGTCTCCTCTTTCGAGGACAAAGTTGTTTGGGTGCTGCATTAAGGTACAGAGAAAGGACTGCACAAGTTCTGTAAGCCTATGATAAAATAGAACATTTCTGGCCCAATAACGTGAATCTGTTCTTCTTTCAGCTCCTGTGTGCCTGGCGATGGCTGCAGACTTTGCTTTTTCTTTTTCCATGCCAATTTCCCCCTCCTGTTGCCAGAAACCCTGGGAACCTTCAGTTGATGGCACCAGTTTGTTTACAAAGCGTGCCCTGTGTACACACATACATTAAAAGAAACCAACCCTCTCTTTCTAGGCCATTCAGTACCTGGATGTCCTTTTCAGCAACTGATTTTGGCTTCAATATTTGAAAGCAAATACTCTGTTTGTGGAGCGAGCCCGACCGACTGGACTCAGAGCGTTTGTGGAGCAGCTGATAAAGACGCTGGGCTGACAAAGGGAGGCGATCAGCCCCTGGGGCAGCTGCCTTGCAAGGCAAGCCACCAGCATGACTTCTGTGCCTCAGCTCTTATTGGCTCCCCTGTCCTCAGCCTTAAGAAAATCAAAGCAAACTCTGCCTTCCAAGGTCACACCCTGGGTTTCACTTGTTTCACACAGTGCAGCTTCCCTGCACTCACACAAGGCTATTGGGATATCTGACTACATAACAAAAACAAACAAACACCAAAACTAAACCCCCTCCACCAACAAATTAGCTTGGGGATGCCTTGATTAAAAACTTGAGTTTTTGCGAGCCTAGTTGCTCCTTTTGGGGTTGACCTGAACTCTCCCTCCTGCATGCTAGAGGGCAGATCTGAAAACCACTGAACTTGAGAACAGTTCAGCAATGTCTGGATGCTTTTAATTAAAATGGGATGAGAGGAGGAGTCCAGGGGAGAGAACTCTTTTTAAGCTGTAAAGAGACCAAACAAAAGGCCTCCTGGGATATGTACTGGAGTTCAGTCCTGTGCTTGCTGCAGATCAGTGACTGAGGGGGAACACCTTCAGTCGATGTAAGCAATAATACAGCATGGGCTGTGAGTGGTCCCTGCTCAGTGCCTTCCCAGGCACTGGAGCTGGGATGTTTCCTGATGGCCCTTAACGAGATCTCCATCTAAAGCTCTGCACTCTAAGCTGCAGGGAAATTGTGCAGTTTATGGTTAATGATTAAGGTGCTCTTCTGGGAGCCGTGACTCTGCTTGGAGGCACTGGTTTGTTCATTAACACACGTTTAAAAACAGATGTCAAGGACATTCCCCAGAAGGCACACGTTTAGTGTGGTTTTGACCCAAAGACACAAGTCTCTATTTCTCTTAGGGAAGGAATAGTTTCACTTCCAGTGAGTGAGAACAGCAAGTTTTCAGACTGCATGCTGAGGGTATTTTCTCAAATTCCCACAATGCATCACTTAGGAAAATGGCTCAGTACCACACAGAGCTATGAAAGAGATGAGAATGGTGAGAGGGACATCTCCAAAATGTCACTCCTGAACACTTCTGAGTCCCCATGCAGAAAGCCTTTAAAGAAAGGCACAAAGGTACCATTTCCCTATTAAACAACCTGGAGACTGGGATGATAGGGCCTAATCTTAAGTAAATAAAGAGAAACTATTGCACAAATTGGGCAACAAACAATCTGGGGCACCAACACCGTAGTTCTTTCTAAAAAATTCTATTTCTAAACCCTGTGTGCACACAGGGCATGCTGCAGTCTGTACCACCTGAATTCATTTCAGGGTTCCTCTTATTTATAGTTTTCAGTGCTCATTGAAATGTGAGCATTTCCAACTGCCAGTCCTGCTTTACTAAATAAATAAAAAAAAACCTGTTCAATTGCTGCCCTTGAAAATAAGGGTGCAAGAAACATTTGCAGGCTTCTTTTGAGTTAGAGTAAGGAAAATTCAACATATAGTCCAATGCGCAAACATTCCACTCTGAGGCTTGAGTTTTCCAGGATGTACTCAAATTTCATAAGAAACTAGGTGCCCTTATGATGGGATCTTTAACTGCTAGGGCACCAAAAAAAACACTTAACAGATTTAATTTTTTCTCTCACCCTTGCCCAGCTGCCTTTGGATGGCAAACCTTCCCTGTAGGAGCAGAGCTGGCTCCAGGAGAGGGCAACAGAAGGTTTTGTTGCCAAATGCCTTTGGGCCATGGTCTGAGTGAACTGGTGTTTTTATCTCTCTTCAAAGAACAGTGAAGTCAGTGCTTGGATGGATCCCTGGCACATGAAGAAGCCCTCTCCCTGCAGGCTCATTTGGCTCACCATAGCATTTCCTCCTTTTGCTTACATTGCTTCTTCCTCTCCCCACCTCAGCCCCCACACGTGTCTTTTTTCTAGTGTAGTTTTTCCTGCCACGTTGTTATTCCCATCGGGACCACAGCAAGATATTGCTTGAGCCAGAAGCAGAATGGTGCATGCATCCCATTCAGAAATCCCTTCCCTTTGGCCAGAGGAGATGTTGCCCTTGCTGTCCGAGCTCCACCGTGCTCACTGCAGCCAGGCAGTGCCAGCAGGGCTGTCTGGAGGGGTGGGTGCTGGGCTCCCCCTGCCTCGGCAGAAAGAGGAAGCTGCGGGAGTGAGAGTGAGATCTTCACCTCGGCGGGGGCAGAAAGCCAGGCTCGGCTCACTGGGGATGCTCACAGTGGGGCACCCAGCAAAGAAAAGCTGAGCCTTGGCACTCCTCAGCTTTGACACAGGCAGGTGTGCAGGGAGACAAGGCTACAGACTGAGTAATGTGGGCCAAGCATACTACCCTTGATCCCTGTGCCAAATCCTAGAGGTAAAAGGAACTCAGACTTCTGTTTCTCCAACCTGTTATTCCCCCTGCCACTTTCCCAACCTCCTGGTTTTTTTAGAAACCCCTCATTTTAACCCAGGATTGGAAACGTTATGCTACTACCAGGTAGCACCTTTCATCTTCTCATTTCTGCCTCAGCCACAGGGTGGTTGGATAAAATGGTTTCCTAGCAGGTTCTTTGGAGAGAAATGGTTTGTAGGGATATGAGCTGCACTCCCACATGGAGTAAAGCTTCTGCCTGCAGCTAATGAGTGATACCAGAGCTCCACAGGTTTAAATTCTCTTCCTTCTTTATAACAAGCTTTCTAGGTGAGTTCAATCAATGTGCCCTTATCTCTAGCATGAAATAATACTCACCTCCCAGCTAGTTTGTTGTAAAAGGTAAATCAGTCATGAAGCCTCTTAGCTCCAGTGATGAGAGCCTTGGAAAAGGAGATAAGTGCTGTGTGGGGAAGCAGATGCTTATCTAGAGCCAAGCAGACCTTGGAGGCTGCCGGGTCAGGCTGCTGCTGTGTTCTCCAGGGGAACCGACTGCTCCTCCTTTGAAAGGTTGTTGTCTTGGTGATGCTGCCGTAGGCCCTGCAAGAGCTGACACAGTGACACAGACATGACACCTGATCCCCTGCCAGATCCCTGCAGTTTGTTTTTTTGAACACATATTTGCATTTTGTTTCTGTGGGGTAAATACAGGGGGAAGGAGGCACAAATTCTGACTGCTGGCTGTCAGTACAACTCCCGGCTTTGCTTGCCTGGGTGGGGCCCTGGGCCGCCACCACCTGATGAGACTGGGTGAGGATCATATGGCAGTGGTGTGACATCACACAAGGAAGCAGACACAGAGCTGTCCCAAGCACACAATACTTCTGTACTTCTGCAAGCAGAAAGAATCTTAAAACACACAGAGAAGCTCCCAGAGGGATCATATTCCCATGCAGATTGTGTGAGGGGTGTATGGGGGGACACAGCTGCATGGGGGGAGGCACAGCTCAGGGTGTTTCCTGACTCCCTGGTTTTGACCCCTCACTGCATGTGATGGTTTACTCCTGTCTGGAACTCCAGTTTGAGTGGGAGATGTCCAGCATCAGGCCCTGCATGTCAAAGGCAAAGTTTGGCATTTCTGGAGAAGTAGGGTGCTGTATTCATAGGAAATACCTCTGAAGGAATATTGGTGCAGCTGAGAACGGTTGTCAGGGACAGCAGCTTCTGTCCAAGGTCATCAGGAACACTCCTGATGAGGGATTGTTCTTATCAGGACTGCTTTGGCTAGGTCGGATTAGAAACAATCCCACGCTCGTTATTTCCAGAGATGATGCATCACTGGTTTTCCCAGCAGCAGCCACCAGCACACAGGGATGGTGGGGAAGGCTGGGAACAAGCAAGTGGGCTGTTCCACCTCCCCAGCAAACGCCACTGTACCATCACTGTCATGATGCTCATCCAGGACAGGTTAGAACCATCCTGGACTTGATTTTTCAAGTCAACAGCAAGGAAGAAACAGCGTCCAGATCTGGTTTGGTCCTCAGAAGGTTTCACCAGCTCCTCAAGATGCCCACCCGTGCCAGGGAGGGTAGCTGAGGGTGCACAGGCAGGCAAGCAGGGCAAGTCTCAGCACTCCTGACTCCTTCCCATGAGAGCCCATCACAAACTGGCACTTTGAAAGATCCCCACTCCCCAGTCCAGCAGCTGCCACTGTCCCCAAGGACAGCTGCACAGGCCAGGAGGAGGGGATCCCAGCAGGGGACAGGGCAGGGAGCTGCCAGCCTGGCTGCTGCAGGCAGGGCAGGGAGGACTCACATTTGGCAGGAATTTTGGGTGGCTTTTGTTTACCCAAAGGGCCCATGTGGGGCATGAGAAGCACAGTCAGGAATGACTTTAGGGTCATGGTGGGAGGGCTGCCAAAGGCCCAGCAGTATGGAGAGCATGGGAATAGTGGGGGAGATGCCTGAGCTCGATGCATGGCTCATGATCTGGGCAGCTGCCTTTTGTCTCTTCCTTTCAGCTGAGGAGACACGTCTGGAGAGCAGGACTTGCACTGCACAATGACTGGGCTGGCAGGAATGGGGAGAGCCAGGGGTCCACTCCCTCCCTTGCCATGGAAAGCAGGTGCTTAGAGAGCAGGAGGGAGGGAAGGGTGGATATGGGAGGTTTGCCAGGCACCAAAGCAGCTGGGAGATCCTGGGGAGGAGACATGTGGCACGTGTGGGCAGATTAACAAGTTGAGCCGATCAAAGGCCGCTCAATCCTGCATCCATGTGCCTGGGCTGGCTGCCAGCACCTCTGAAATTTTTTTTCCTGGCCAGCATCTGAAGGAAGGTGCCATTCAATGTGGCAAATCCATAATAATTTTGTTTCGACCAGCCAAGCCTTGTCTGAAGACTCTCCTGGCTGGGACCAAGTCTTGAGTGCCAGAGCTCTCAAAGTGTTCAGTGACACCTCCTGGCTACCTTCAGAGTTCCCTGCATGGCAGCATAGCACAGGACACTGTGGCTTAGGGGACTTGGAACTGAGTGCTGAATTGGTTTGACCCCAAAATTTGTCTCAAGAGATGAATCTCAGATTTACCATAGTCTGAGGAGATCTAACATGAGTGTAGAACAAAAGGGATCTAGGAACCTTTGTGGTCAGGTGTGCTTGAACTGGACACAGTTGCTTCAAGTCCACTTATGTGGTGTTTTGTCAGGGCTACATAAACATTAAATAAAGAAGGTCCCTTCCTTCAGGGTTGTTTTTAACAGAAAAGCAAAGTGTGTGACACTTTTGTCCCTCAGGCAACTAGAGGAACTCAAGGTGAGAAATCCCCCTCCTTCAGCCTCTTCCTCCCAGCCATGTGTAGGGAAGAGCTTGTCTTCATTGCAATGCATGAAGTCTGTGGAGAGAAACCCTGGTGATGCTGGGGGCTTCTGCTGGCCCCAGGCTGAACTTGCACTGGGCCCTTGGAACTGGATCCTGGCTCCAGAAAAGCAGCTGTGCATTGAGCTCATGCAAATCTGCTGGTACCTGCATGAGAGCCCAGCACTACAAAGCCAAGCTTGGAGAAGGAAGCACAAACCCTGGAAAACACAAGGAATAATCCCAGGTAATTAAGGCCTCTTGCTCCCTTCCCCAGACCAAAGGGAAAAGCCTTCACATCTCCATTCTGTGCTCCTTTCAAACAACTCCCACCCCCTGTGTGTTTCCTGGGACTCTCCAGTGCATCACCAAAACATTTTTTGCTATTTCAGTAGAACATTCTGCTTTACAATCCCAAGAACATCATTGCCTGTAGTTACTACAGGCAGGCAGGAGAATCTATGTAAGGACTTGAGCCTGCAGCTCAGTGTCAGAGCTATCCCAGGCACCCCCAAACCAGTCGGACACAGCCAGGACAGGCAATTGTACAGGAATGAACCTCCAATTCACATTAATAGCTCCAAACCTAAAATTTCCAGGGGCTAATTATGGAAGCTTTGAGACTTTGAGGAGTAAAATTATTTTAATAGCTTAAATGTATAAACACACTGACTCATATTGAGAGTGGAATAACAGTCTCCTGAGAGTTTTCACCTGTGAGCCAGAAGCTGGCTTCTTCTCCACACCTCTGCCTTGAGATAAGGAAATCTGCATCAGGAAGAAAGGAAACTTATCACTCTGTGGTAGTGCTTTGCTCCAGTAGTAGTGCTTTGTCTGTACTTCTGCCTGAATTTAAATATTTTTAAATTACATAATAATATATATTTATATAGAAATACCAGGTTTTTAGTTATAAGCCTCTTTTTTCTTCCTCAACTCAGCATCCCCTGGCTGCATCTGGAATCATACCTGTTGTCCATTCATGCTCACTCACGTGAAGGCAGCACAGCACCAGACCTGGTGAGTAAATTTCAAGTGAAATCTAATGTACTGTGTTTGGGAGAGAAAAATCGTCCACTGTAGAACACCTGAGCAAGTGGTTGTCTTGGGGTGATGAATGATGATGATCTATTCCATGACCTGCCGCTTTGTGCCCCAAAGTGACTGTCGTACTACCTTTAAGGTGTGCGGCCGGGGGAGGGGATAGCCTTGAGCTCTTTGCGGCTTTTTCTAATCCTCACTCCCCAAAACCAAAGTGCGGTGCAGTCTGCTTTTGCTTGCCTAGCTTGGTTTTGTTAGCCCAGGCAAGAAGCTTTTCCCTTCCCTGGCCCTGGAGGAGCTGCAGCAGCAATCCTTCAGCTGTCTGAGGTGAACTGGCAGCCCGTCAGTCCGAGGCCAGAGACACGGCACTGCGGCACAGGGGCCGCTCCGCTCCAGCCCCACACCTCGGGAAGCCGAACCAGGGACAGAAAGGAAACCAAGAGGTGCCAGCCCAGCTGCTTCCTCTGCCGTGGAGAGGAGACGCCAGAGTCACCAGGTTTTCATCTCTTGCCCTCACTGCTGCGTGAAGCTCCTGTTCGTTTGGGGATTTTTCCCTGAGGGAGACGCCGGCGCCATCTTGTACCGCGGGTCATCGTGAGCAGGTGTTTTGCCTCGCACTTTGGGGTTTCGTTCCGGTGTGTGGGCGGGGGATGAGATCTGACAGTTTAATATCTAGCATTTCTTTACTTTCTTTTTTCCCTTGCCTTTTGGGCATTCTGATTGTTAATAAACTGTTGGGTTGGTTTTCCCCCCCCCCCACGTTCAGCCATTAATATTCATTTCCTGTTGGTGGAAAGGCACTGTTGGATCCTTTTAGAGAGACGACTCATTCGAGAATGTCTTCTCCTAAAGCTGTCTCTAAACTCAGACAGTGGTGCATCCTCAAAGAGGCCAGAGAAAGCCTCTGCCCCAGAATGGCAGTCAGGATGACAGGCATCAAGGAATGCTGCTGCTGCTGAATAGACAGCTCTGGAGATTGGAGCCTAGGAGGGCTGAAATGGTCATGGGTGAAAGGAGGAAGACCCCAAAGATAATCAGATTACATTTGGCCTCTGCAGGAAGGGGTGGACAGAGGATGACAAAAAGAGTTCTTACTTTCTGTTTTCTCCTTGCAGCTCTAAATTCCTGTTTACCTGGAGAGCTTCCACCACCCAGGAGCCAACCTCCTGCAAGCAGCCCAGAGCTGTCACCCACTGCCATGGCCCTTCCTGGCCTTTGCACCTTGGAAAGCTGGACACTGGGGACACCTCAGCTCAACTCCAGAGAGCTGGACACTGGCCTCTGGGGACACCCCATCCCAGGTGACACACCTCCCTCCAGCCTGCAGTGCATCACAGCTTCCTCCTCAGAGCTTCCTTCTTCCTGCCTGCACAAGATCCGGGAGCCAGGCCTGTGCTGCCACCCAAAGACATTCTGTAGGGCAAGCAAACACGAGAGGAACACTGCAAAGATAGGGATGGCTGCAGGGTCACCCATTTCAACTCAGCACCTCCCCTTCCCTCCCCTTTTCCACTGGCCTCCTTTCACTTGCTTTCCACGCCAACGTAAGCCTCTGTGACCTTACTCTTTTATTTTTGTGATCCTCTATGCAAAACCCATCCACGCATTTAGCAGATTTCTCAAAACCCATGCATACATTTAACAGATTTCCTGGAAGGTGAAATCTTATATGTCTTGTGACTAGGGCATAGTGGCAGGATTTTTAGGCAGTGCCACTAAGAAAAAATGCAAAACAAAGGAAGACTGGTGTTCCAACCCACATCTCTGTAGGCAAGTCAGAGGATGGTTCTTTTATGAGGGAATCTGCTACTTTGAAAGCCTGGGAAATCAGTCACAAGACAGGCTGGGATATAGGAAATGATAAATGGGTCTCTCTTATCACATCATGACAGTGAAACAGGTAAAGGAAATTTTAAGCTGTGAAAATCTATTTTTCTTAATTTATTTTCCCCTATGACATGAAATGAGCATGCCCCAGAAATTCCCGAGGGCAAAGATACATCAAGATTCAGAGAAAGACTAAATAGGTACGGACAGCAAGAATATCAGCATTCATTAGAATTAATGTCAGTAAAAATGTCATCAGGTATATTAAACTCCCTGCTTCAGGGTACAGAAAACATTTGAGCCATTAGATCCGGCTGGAGTGGGAGAAGAAGGGTGGGGAGGCAGATCCAGCTGCAGCCCTCCCTGAGGATCCATGCCAGGTTCCTGCAGCAGGAGGATGATGTGACATAGGTACATGTCTGGTGTGTCTCACACCCGTGTTCCCTTGGACACAGGGACAGGGCAGGGCCCCTCAGCTACAGCCGCCTTGGTGCTGCCAGGTTCTTGCCCTGCCTCTGCAGGGTGCTCGATGCTGGGAGCAGCTTCCTTCCCTGGAGAAATTGCTTCCTCACAGAGGTCAGAGATGAGATATGGCCCTTGTGTCTGCAGCACAGGAGAGGTACCCATGCTCAGTTTGGGGATGGCTGTACTGCCATGGAAAGCCTCTGTCTGGTACCTTATAGTAGAGAGGTGGAGGATACATTCCCATTACCAGCCTGTTCTGTGCAAGCACAGTAGGGCTCACACCAAGACAGTTTCACTTCAATATCTCCAAAGTCTCTGTTTTCACTCTTACTGTAACAAATTTGGAAGTCCTAATAAGCCAAGTCTGGCAGGCTACTAGGAAAAAAATGGTGATGGCTTTCTGAGCTGCTGGAGAGAATCTCAATACAAATTCAAGCTCCCAGCTACATTTCTTTCTGAGATTAGACAAATCAATTTTTTAGTGTCTTTTTGTCTTCTTATTGCACATTCATATGGTACACAGCTGAACTCATTCAAGGGATGCTACCAGCCTTTAGGGCCTGTGTTCATGTGTTTCTGTTCACAATCATGGGCTTTTGGGGAAGTCAGGATTGGGCTCTTATGCTAGCAAAGGGGCTGGTGTCAGGAAGGGAAATTCAGGTGCTTTCTTTCAGTGGTATCACCCTAAAAACCTCTTCTGCTGTGGTTCCACCCACCTAATGACCTAGTGCTCTTGAACATCAAGTGGCATTAAGTCACCCTATCCCCTTTCTGAGACTGCCTTGAGCAGGCTGTGTGGAGGCCATGACCCCTCTGACCTTGCTGAGTCCTGCCCTTCCTCCATGCATGGTTTGCCAGGGCTGTGTGGAAGGCCGGGAATGCTGGAATTGCCTTGCACAAGGGCACGAACTCTGCCAGCTGCCCACACTTGCTCCACGGTGGCTTGGGGCTGTCACTGCACGTGCTCACACGGGGCTTCAGCCCTCAGTCACCTCTTTGTGTCCCCTCTCCACAGCTGTTTCTCCAGCATGCAGCCATTTCCCACATCCAGTCCAAGCTCCCTGGGTTTCTGCTTGCTAGCCCAGGAAAACTTAGGAGCCAAATCAAAGGGGCTTTGAAATAATATGCAACTGAACACTTGTCAAGGAACATGATATCTGTGGCAGCAAGTGGGAACTGCCACTCAGGTTCAGAGCCTCAAGCCATCTAGTCCAGCAGTGCTTTTAGGAGCAGTAATTGCTCCAAAATTGCCAGCAATTGCTGGCTGCTCCTGCAAGGAGCAAACATGCCTAAGACCAGAAAAGGATGATGTGGCCCTAGGAAAGCCATCAATCCTTGGCTGGTTACACCCCTAGCTAACACCTGGAGAACTGTGAACTCACACCAGCTCTGTAGTGCCAGCTTGTCTTTATCCTGCTGGTGGTGCAATGTAGGGGGATACAGTATGGGTAAATGAGGGTGGTATAGAATGTAATCTTATCCCCTAAAGAGTTGCAGCTGAACCAATTATGAACGATTAGGAGCAGGCCTGATGTTAACAGGCCAATAAGAAGAGTGTTGTAAAAGAGTGGGTTGGTGGGAACTGGAGTCAGTTGGCTACTGTGAGGGCAAGGAAGAGTCAATGCCTAGAGGAGCTACCTACAAGAAAGATCAAGGAGGTATGAAACTCTAGCAATATGGAACCCTTGCAATGTAATGACAATAGAACTCTTGCACTATGGTGACAACAGTGCAGCTCCAGATTTCTCGGTGACCCCATCCCTCTACCTCCAGCTGAGCTCCTGGGCACCATGGCATCATGTGGAAAGGGGTTCAAAGTACAAAGCCTTCAGTTTCGTGCACTTTCTTACTGCCAGCCCATGGTGTCTGCAGATCATGTGTAGGGAATAGCTGGTTAAAAAATGAAACAGGTTTTGGGGAGATCAGTGCCCCCCCCCACTACAACACTAATGCAGAGCCCAAAAATAAAATGCCCAGAAATTGGTAGGGTACCCCTTTGAAAGCTAAAATGTTTTGGGGGTTCTGGGCTATCTGGTTCTGAGTCTTCTGATTGCTGATGGCAATTTTGGGGTCTTATTCATGTTGCAAAGGGCCAGCCTCTCATCTGGCTGTACCATGAGGCCTGGTGACTGCCTCACTCTGTTCCTCAGAGGGGTAAGAGAAGTAGTTGTCTTCAGAAGCCACTACGCATTTCTTCTCTGGGCAAAGCACCCTTCTTTATGGCTACTGAGCTCACACCCTGTCTCACTTCCCACCTCAGAGTGTTTTTCTCTATCTTAGCATCCTGCAGGGAGCAGAGTGGTCCCAAAGACTGGTCTGCTGCAGTTCATCACCAGCCATTTTTGCCCTCCTGGACGACACACAGGAGTTTGGGGATGTGGATGAGACCTGCCTCAGCAGCTGGATCAAGATGGGAAGGCAGGAAGGAAGGTACGAAGGGAGGCAGGAAGGGTGGGCTGGTTCTGGTAGTAGGGCAGAAGTCCTGAATTCATGCTGCTGAGGTTCTTAGTCCTGTTGAAGAAGGAGATGGAGCAAGAGCATGGCTTGTTCAGCTCAGTTTGTAACAATTCCACCTAAGGAAAATGAACACAAGAGGAAAAGAGAGGTATGGATTTTTTATAGTCTGGTTGTGTTGAACTTTTCTCCTGGTCCTACAGTGATAGTAAGAAAAGAAGGTTTGTTTAGACCTGGTGCCTTTGCAGTAGAGCCAGAGGGCCCATGAGGGGTTGTGTGGTACAGCCAGGACTCCTGGCATAACACGAGCATCTAGTCCTGGTTCAGGCAGTGGGAAGAAAGAGCATGGCCTTGCTCAGGAGCTGTGTGTTAGCTCGAGCTGGACAGTGAATAAAATGCACAGCCCAGCCTGTACTGTGAGAGGGAGAATAAGCATCAGCTACTTCCCTTACCTCTGGCCATGCAGGACAGGCTCTTTCAGATTTTAATCCCCCTCTTGCTGTGCTTTTCTTTCTGCCCCAGTCTCTTAATCAGAGAGGAGCAGCTGCAGCCCTCTAATAGCCTCTAATAGTTTGTCTTAGCAGCTGTTGGTGGTATTTTGGTGCTGCCTCCTCTCTCCTGTTGCTGAGATGACTATTTCCCCACTGGAGAGCTGCCTGCCTGGGTTTTCTCCTCCCCAGTGAGCCATGGCCAGCTGTAGGAAGGTCACTGGGGAATTGAGGAATTAATTTTACTGGAAACCACATCCAGTAACCAAGACATTCTGGAGTGGGAGAAGAAACTAGATCTGTTTGGTCATAGGGAAGAAAAAGTGTGGGAAAGGTTTGCAATTGCTTTTTTTCAGTGAAAATTTAAGAGATGGGTAAAGGAGAAGGAAGTAAATTAAAACTATTGATCAGGTGAGAGGAGGGATTTTACAGCAGTTTCCCCGGGAAACTTGTCTGCCAGTGTTTTCACTTCTCTTAGTCTTGTACTTCAAAAGCTCTGGAGCTCCCCTTAATGCACAAGGAAACAAACCAAGGTCCCTGTCCCACACTGTGATACCTCTCCATCATGTTTTGCTTGCATCCCAAAGAGCTCATCTCCTCACTTCCCTGTTGTGCATCTCTCTGACTGGTCTAGTCCTGGCCCCAGTGCACACATGGGAAGACCTTTTCCTGGAATGAAAAACCAAGATTTTCTGATACTTGGATATAAATGGAAGTGCAATGCTGCATGTAAAATATTTTGTGTTGTGTTTTGCTCCATTCTGTTCTAGGTAATTCTATTCTACTTTGCATCTCTAGTATTTTTGGACTCTGTTGCACATGTGGTGCACCCTTGGGAAGACCTTCTGCTGGAGTGAAAGGGGAATATTTTCTATTACTATGATATAAGTGGAATGTAGAAAGGGCTTATGTTTGAGGGAAAGAGCAGGATTTGATATTACTGGGATAAAAATGGAAGTGAAATGTTCTGTAGAAAATATATTGTCTTGGGTTCCTCCCTTTTGAGGATAAATTCCAAAAAGGCCTGCCACTTGGCTGTGTGCCAAATAAGATGGGAACTCTTGGGTTGTAGTAAGGTGGTTTAGTAAAGCAAAAAAAAGGGAAACAAAAGTTTTCTTGTACATAAGCAAAGGGAAACATTAATCTCTAATTCCCATCAGGTCTGGAAGGCAAACACTATAGAATAACAAATACCCCCTATTCCTTCCCCCTCCCTTACCTTTTATATCTGAGCTGATGTCATATAGGTATGGAATATCCCTTTGGTTGCTTTGGGTCAGCTGGCCTGGATGTGTCCTCTCCCAGGACCTTGCCTGCTCCCAGGCCCTTCATGGGGGAGAAGGAATGCCACAGGGACAGCGCTGCTCAGCAGTAGCCAGATGCAGGTTTTGTTAACTCCCAGCTCCCATAGCCTCTCTCATTCTCTGGTAACTCATATGGTGGTGCTTCTTGGGCACAAGTTGCCTTCTCAGCCACTGTTCCAAAATCTCTTCTAGGATTCCTAGGAAATAGGGTTTTCCCATTCAGGCTCCTTCGGTAGTCAATGCTACCCACTTACTCCATCTAGTGCTGGTTATGTGATGTGTTGAGGGGATGTTTCCTTGAACATCCGGTGTAGGACAGGCAATTGTGGTGCCACAACGAGATGCTTCTGTCCCAGCAACTCCTGAGGTGGCTTGAACTCCCTCATAGGCTGCTAGTTTCTCTTTTTTGGTGGGAGTATAGTGGGCTTCTGGTCCTCGATAACTCCAGCTCCAAAACTGTAATGGTTGACCTTGGGTTTCTCCTGAGGTCCTTTGCCAGAGGCCCCAGGTAAGCGCCTACTCCCTGGCTGCAGTGTAGGGTGTATTTTGCATGTCTCCATCTCTGCAGCAGACACTCTCATTCCAAACAAACTCATTAACTCACTGTCATTGACCAGAGAGAAATCACTCAGCAAGATGGGAGCCAGTGTTGGTGAAGTCAGGTCAGAACAGGGCAAACATGGGGAAGGAACAAGGTGGAGAGGCTGCTGCTTCATTAACTCCAGCATAACTCTGGAGGACTGGAGTTTTGGGTGCCTGCTGGGAAAATCCAGCTATCAGAGTCACAATGAGAGCTGCTCCATACCTGCTGCCTTGCAGGTCCTGGGAGAGGCCCAGCAAGCACCAGGCAGGACGTGAAGGAAAAGGCTGAGCTCTTGAGGGGCTTGCAGGATAGTAATTCCAACCCCTTGCTGGACTTGGTGACACCAATCCATGTTGACTTGTGAAGTCCTTCCAGCACTGCAAGCCCTTCATGGGCACAGCAAAAATGAATAGCCCAAGAGTATGTGCTTTCCACCTGCTTTTGCTTTGCAGTTGTTTTAAATCTGCTTTCTCTATCCAAAGCAGTAGGGTTTGTTTGTTTTTTTGTTTTTGGTTTTTTTTTTTTGGATAATCATATCCTGTAGCAGCTTGATGCCAGAAATGAATACTCTTTAATCTTTGCACACACACTTCTGGAGCTGGACCCATAGTCTCAGAAGCACCAAAGCCATCCCATACCTTTTCAGTTCTGCCAGGCCTAAAATCCAGGAACCTAGAAAGGCTTGAAACACTTAGCAGCAAGGAGCCATCTGAATAGCAAGAGTGGTTATCTCTTTCAGAAGATAATGTTAACTTATATGGATATTACAGGGCCAAGAACTCTGGAGGGAGGTGAGGAAGGATGGAGAACACTATCCTCCAGTACTTTCCTTCCTCCCTCATCTGGTTTTCGCTCCTTATCCCACCTGGGCTTTGATGAACTTCCCTGAGAAGTCTTGGATCTGTCCCATTTTCTCTCTCCAGCCTTGGAAGCTTGCTTGCTTTCTCTCAAGTGATCCAAACCCAGCCAGATTTCCTCCCCAGAGCGTTCATTAGGTGACTCTAACCCATGTCAGTGGAATTACAGCTATCTTTGATCCTGCTGTAGTTTGGAGGCAGGGCTGCATGCCATGTAGTGTGTCTAATTTAGATTTGCTTTGCATCCTGTGGCACTGAGCAGGGAATGGATCCCCTGGGAGCCTGATGTGTAGAAAGCAACAAGTCCCCGTTGGAGTCAGGGATGAACAAAACAGTTTTCTTTTCCCTCTTTGTGGGAAGTGCCATAGAACAAACTCTTTGGTGCTTTATATTCTGATTATCTCCGAGTGCAGCCTTGGGCCTTGGTTTGCAGTTGTGGTACATGAGAGGTGAGCTGACACCTCTAACCTGACTAGGAGGAGCTGGTTCAGCTGAGCTGCACCCAGAAGTGATGGAGGCAGGCAGCACTTCCCAGACAATCCCAATGTGGCCTGCAGAGCACTTCTGTACCCAGGAGCAAAGAGGTACTTTAATCATCTGCCAAGCATAATTGGGGTCTGAACGAAGTGTTTCTGTGACTTGTAGGCAAGGCAGAAGCAACACAGAGGGGATGTAAAGAAGTTGGGGTGGGCAATGCTAGGTCTGTGCGCTGTCCCGATGGCACCGGGCTGTTCCTGGCATGTGATAATCACCAGTGAAGTAGGAAATGGAGTAGCAGAGGATTTGCCTGAGCTGCATGTAGGGTGCCTGTGCAAGTGACAGCTGTGCTGCTACTTTATTTCCCTCTGTGGATATAGTGGGCTGCTGTGCACCAGCCTGAGGGCAGCACAGCCTGGCTTAAGACTTTTCCTGAGTGTTTGCTCTGGAAAATCTTCAAGGGCTTGAGGAGGTGCCAGCAATTCAACTCTCTCACTGCATACCTGCCTCTAATTGCAAACCAGATAGGCTCTGACACGATATTGGCCAATTAAATTTTCCATTCCCCCCTGCATCCCACATGCCACTGATTTGCCCTCTAGCTTGGGAAGGCTTATCATCATCTGTGCAGTCATCTGACCCAGCACAGTTTCTTCCTCTGGCTGGGGGCTGCGTTTCCTCTCATAGTGGATGAAGCTGGCTTTAGCTGAGAGAGGCAAGGCTAACTTCATATATTCATCAAACCTGCCAGTTTGCAAGTCCTTGCCAAGCTGGGAGTGCACTGGCCTGGCTGGTGTTTATGGTGTGAGTGCCAGAGGAGTGGGCATCACTCAGTCAGGAGGGGGCTGTGATGTTGTGCCCCAAGAGGAGAAATGTCCATGGTTCATTTGCAGCTGTGAGGAGGGGAACGGGTAAAGTAGATCCAAATTCTTCTCACCTTATGGGGAGAGGGATTTTCCTGCCTAGTGGTTTGTTTGGGGTTTTTCCCATGTTTTTTCCCCTTTAGTAAAAGATGAAATTGAGGTGTAGTGGAGGAAGCAATGAATGATGAAATCAGCACACAGAAAGGAGAAAATATATTGTAAATGATAGCTGAAAGTCACAATGATCTGTGCAAAAGAGGAATTCAGGCAACAAGTAAGTCCCTTTTAGATTAATTTAGCAGAGGTTTGGGAGTGACTCAGATGGCAAGCACTGTTTTCAAAGCAGGGAGCTGTGTGTGGTTAGCTCTTCAAACACCATGGGCTTGACTTCCCCTTTCAGACTCAAGTGGAGCTCTGTAATTGCTGGTAGCATCACTGTTGTTTGAAGCTGGTACCTGGGGCCTTGTTGTGCTGGAACTCTTTTCTAAAAAGCTCAGGTACCAAGAGAACAGGAGGGATATCAGGGCAGCCATGACTTGATATTCCAAAGCAAGTAGGAGGTTTGGTTGGGGTATAAACTGTGAGGACAATAATATTTGTTTACTGCTTCTGGCAATGTTAACTTGAACACTGTGACCTCCCAGCTCAAGATCATGTGCTCTGATGAATAAAAAATTATATTTATTGTAGAATCTGAAACTACTAGCAGAAACCAGAAGTTTTACTATACCCTAAATAAATACACTATTGCTGTTACTGAAGTCCAAAATACAGACCTGTTTTCTCTGAATTGAAGACCTCTGGGACATGTCTTTTCAAGTTCTAGTATTTGCTTAAAGTGAAAGTCATACTTGTATTTCTTAATCTTCTATTTTGGCTGCATAATTTTGTCCTAAATCTTCACTATATGAGGGGAAACAGCCCTTACTGGTAGAAAGTCAGTACTTGCAAACCACTGAACTGGGGGGTCCAAGTATTTGCCCTGAGAACCAGGATGTGACTGCCATGTCCCAGGAACTGCTGAGTTCTCCAGCTGTGATCTTGGTATGAGTAAGGCTTTGCCTGCCAGCCTACTACCTACTCCACATAAAAGGTTTGTGACTCAGTTCCTGACTAGTTTAAAATGCTGACTACTCACAAGAATTTGCTTCTGCAGTTTAGATGTGTGTCTTTCAGCTCCCCCAAGTTCACAGTTGTGATAATGTTTGTCGGGGAAGTGAGCTAGGCCAACAAATAGATGAACAAAAACAAATGAGTTTTTAGGAATAAAAATCCTTGCTTGAGTCTTGTTCATGAGCACAAGTGTCTCTTGCTAAACTGGCTTGCTCCTGGTTCCTGGGATTTCTACCTGCATTTTAGAGCAAGCACAGGACCTGATGTTGTCTTAAAGCACAGCAAAGGTTGAGTGCACAGATATATCCCCATCCTGGGGGAACTGTAGAGCTCTACTAGGCTGGCCTGGCCTGAGATGCCCTGAGCTCATGAGGGAGCAAAATATGGCTCTTGTGGTTTTCCTTGCTGTGGCTGGCAGCTGGAGAGACTGCCATTTGTGCATTGTGGCATTTGCTGCAGAGACTTTTCCAAGTTCTGGCTGCATTCTTGGAGGAAATGCAAAGCGACTCTGGGATCAAAGGCAGGCATGGACTTCACCCCTGGTGGGAGCAGGCTGTGCCAGGCTGAACACCCCCAGTGCAGCCATGGTGGCAGCAGACCCTTCCCAATGCTCATCTGCTGAGGGGAGGAACAGGAGGCATTTCCAGGCATTGCAGCTGCAGTGCAAGAGCTGAGTGCCCCGCTTCGGGTAGCCAGGATAGGGAAAATCCACTTCTGTTTGCCGTCTTTTTAGAGGGCTGTTTTTAACCCTCCCAGATGCCTGATTTTTCTGGCTCTCCCTACACATCTTTTTACCCTCTGGAGCCCTTAGAATGGGTTAGTTTTTATTCATGGAGAAGACCAAAGCCAAAAGGAGAGGGTTTTTAGCATTTTGGGCAGTTATGAGAGACATGCCTTTAGGAAACAACCAAATCCTATCCTTCACACTTGCCTGAAGACACAAGTAAACTATTCCTCATGCACCATTTTAGGTTTTTGGAGGCTACTGTAGAAACCACTTAGGTCAAATATTCTAGGACAAAGAAAAGCCAGCTGTGGCCTCTACAGGATGAATGTGAGCAGCAAAAAGCAAAGCCTAGAGAACACCTTTACCCCTGAGGTGCCACACAGAATTTGCCAGTGAAGGAAACACCAAGTGACCACTCCAGGAAGAGACACTGGGGAATGGGATTTTTTTGCCATTCATTCTGCAAGGCCAGCCAAGGACAATGCCAGGCTTGCCTTCTGTATTTTTAAATCCATATTCATTCTTTTGTGGTTTAGGTGTGCAGCAGTTGCGTTGTCTGTTGGAACAAGGGTTTGTTACAACTCTGGGCATGAAACCCCAGTGTCCCCTGAAAACTGAAATTGTCTTCTAGGCTTGTTCTTTGCCTAAAGCCTTGACTAAGATCTTCTCCTGGCATGTTTCAGCTAGGGACTTACCAAAAACAAACAAGTAAACCAAGGTGTTGGTAGTGTTGCAGTTCACAAATAACAACATTGGTCTTAAAGGAGAAATATACAGATATATTTATTTTTATAAGTAGAAAAATTAAGTATAAAGTTCCTGTAGAACTACTCTTTGCCAGATCAAACATATCAATCATTTAATTATTTCCCATACTAGCAGAAATGCACACAGCATCTTTTGTTTGTAGGAAAATCACCTTTCAAAGGACATGAATTTTGATATTGCACAGCTCAACAGCTGCTCATTTCTTTTTTTCTCTTGTGCCTTGGCCACCACTGCTTTTCCAAGAACTCTTTTAGGGAAAGACAGGGGAGAGCTCAATTTTAGATTAAAAACATTTAGGTTTTTTTGAAAGCCTTCCCCAGAGACCTATCAAAAGCACCACCCAGTAAAAATCCAGTGGGTAGTTCTCTTGCCTTGGGAAGGAGCTTCTTTAAAGCCCAGCTAATTCGTTAGAAGGGATTACAGGATTAAAGAGCTCCTAAGGGCTAGAGACCCACTTCTCCAAGAGAGTAATTGTTTATTTCAAGGATAGTGATGCTGCAGCTTTCATGAGTCTCAGAGTTAGTACATCCAGAGATGCAGAGAAGGCCGATCAGCTCCCCAGACACCCACTCGGGGAATCCACAAATGGTTTTGGAACAAGAGAATTCCCTATTAAGTTAATTAGTTTTACGTATGGAAAGTTCAGATTAAGAAGAGGACATTGCTTTGACGTTGTTCTGCAGGCAGTCACCACTCATGAAATGATCTTCACTTCAGGCTTGGACTCTTCCAAGGCTCTCAGTTCATCATCCACTTCAGAACTCCACAAAATGTCATACAAACTACACCAAAACAAAAAGGCAAGCGAGATTTAGTGAGCATCCTCCTGTTAAGGGAAGAGTCAGATGCACAACTGGCCAGTATGGGAAGGTAATATGCCAGGAAGGGCCCCATCTAGCTCTAAGAGCAGCCAGAAATTGGCTTTACAGCCCAGGACCCCCTTAGTCCCCTGACCAGCAGCAGCCTCCCACCCCTGCCAGGGCTACCACCATCGCTCACATTAACTGCTGCACGTTGCAGCTGGGCTTCTTCAAGGCTTCACAGATCTTCCTGATGCCTTCATCTTCCAGAGGGTTGTAGCTCAGGTCCAGCTCAGTGAGGCACTGCTTGGTGGCCATGACAGTGGCGAGGGTGGCACAGCAGCCTGCTGTCAGGTCACAGTTCCCCAGCCTGCAGGGAGAGGAGGGAGAGGCCAGCACAGTGAGCCCTGGCTCCAGGAAACCCTGCCCACACCTGGGCAGCAGGTATGGACATCCCCAGCATGGACCAGAGATCCTGGCAAAGATGGCATCTCTGAGACATCAGCAGGGCTGGCCTGTGGTCTTGCCACAGAGACAGCTGCCCTCATGGTGACTGCTGAACACCTCAAAGGCCTCCCTAAAGCATAACAGCGTGTGGCTATGGGCACAGGAGGAACCCATTGAAGTTATTCCCAAATTGACCACCATGCATCATCTTCTCTTATCACTATACTTGAGACTTGCAACCACCTCTCTGAAGAGGGCAACAGAGGGCTCTCAGTTGATGACCAAGTAGCTATAAGTGGTCAAAAGACACTTTCTGGGACAGACTTGCAAGTCTTACTGATGTCTCCCATGACCCATCTGCTTCACTCACTCACTGTGAATTCAGGCATCAGAGCACAGCTCCGGCTTCTGTCCAACAGCATGGAGAGAACAAGCACTAAGCGTCAGACAGCCCAGAGCTGGGCTCAGCTGGGAAGGGAACAGGCTCATGGGGAAGGCAAATTCCACCCCAGGGCTGGAGGTGATGCTCCAGCTGGCTGCCTGCTCCTTCTGGTGAGGCTGGACCAGCACTTGTGGACCATAAGGACATAAGGACCATGGAAGTACAAGACAAAGGTTGAATTCAGACAGCAAGAGAGAAGACAACTTCTGAGAGTGCACCTTACCAGAGGGACTGGATGTTGCAGCTGGGGTGCATCAGCCCTTCACACAGGAGCTCCACACCTGCATCTCCCAGCTTGTTCTCACCTATGTGCAGTACTTTCAGGTGCTTGTTGGTGCTGAGAGCAGAGCTGACAGCCTTGCAGCAAGCAGTGGTGAGCCCACACTCCCTAACCCTGCAAGGCAAAAGTGAGATGAGATCTAGGTGGGACACCTAGAGACTATGAGGCACCATTCACTTCTTTACACTTATTCAACAGGAGCCCAGACAGTGGGAACAGAGGAACCAGGGCTTTCCTGCAATCACTGTACTCCTCTCAATGCCTGTCTGCTCAGTCCTTTCTGGGCAGTACCTCTCCCACTCTTTATGTGGCATGTCTGTCCTAGAGCGTGCACCTGCCCAAGAAGCACAGGACCAAAAAACGATGACCTGTGCTGCTCTAACAGTCACTGGTGGCTCCACTGTGTACTCCTGAGGCACCCCATTGACTTCCAGGCCACCAGGGCAAGAACCCAGCAGGGGGCAGGAGCTGAATCTGCAATGTAGGAAAATTCAAGTTCTAAGTGAATGAACAAATTTCCTCTCCCACACCATCCCAGCCTAAAAGGTAAGACAGTCAACAGGACAGGATGATGAGACATGTTTAATGTCACTAGAGCTTTCTTTTGTCTCATTAGTGAGAGAGTTTAGCTCCAGTGGAGAACCTGAGATATCTGATCACAGCACTCATTTTGCTATTTCATTAGGCCTTTCAGACTTCAAAAGTCTCTTAACTGTCATTTGTTGCGTGATAAAACAATTAATTAGAAGCTCTGCAAGCGATGCTTGGTCTCCTTTCGGTTGTAACAGGATAACTGTGATGGTGCACATCTTCAAAGTGTCTATGAGTTTAGAAATGCAAATCCTTTTAAAGTCTTTAAGTCTAGAAAAGCCCTTTTTAACTCTATAAATCCTTTCAGTAACAACCAGCGGAAGTTGCTTGTGGAACCGCCACAACTGAGGATCTATCTGGGTGGGCATTACTTCACCTTACATCTTTCTTACTCCAAAGAAAGCAGTAGATATGTGAAACTTGACAGCAGCTCACCATAGCTCCTGAAGTTTAGATTTGGGATCCTTGAGTGCCTGACAGAGCATTTCCATCCCTGAGTCTCTCAGGTTATTGTCTATCAGACTGATCTCTGTGAGGGTCTCCTTTGTACTGATGAGTCTGGAGAGATCTTTACAGCTAGCACTTGTGAGATCACAATCCCATAACCTGCAGGGAAGAACAAAATATTATTTTCTCCCAAGAATGACTTAGATTAGAAAACAGAGTCCTGTCTTAGTAGTCTGAATGTCTGGTTACATTGTCTCGTTTTCTTGTATCCTTTCATTCATCATACCACACAGCTTCCTCCTTTCCTTACTTTCGACTTGCTGCACCAAAAGCTCTGCTTGTAACACACAAAAAAAGAAGCAGAAATATGCAATTCTAGTAGACAGCTAACTCAACTGGAAGCCAAGACAATGCCATCATAAACTTCTATTTGGCCTCTCACCAGAATTTGATCCAAGCAATTTCAGTGGTCCTACTTGTTCATGGTGTTCTCCACCCAGTTTTTGGGAATTAACTGATTTGCAGCTGAGACACCTTTTTGACCATAAAGGGTAAATGAGAAATTTCCACTTTGGAGCAAACCAGCAGCACAACCTAAACAGCTCAGAAGCTGCACAAGGAATATAAGAAACCTCTGCCCACCCTTACCACAGCTTTTGGATTTTGCAGCTAGGATGCATCAGTCCCTGGCACAGCAGAGCCAGACCGGAGTCCCCGATCTTGTTGTCTCCCACAGAAAGATCCATCAGAGATGACTTGTTCCTGAGAACAGCACTAATCTCCATACAGCTGTCACTGGTTATGCCACAGTTCTCCAGGCTGCAGGAAAAAGCACAGTTGGAGTTGCTGCTCCAGACCCACCTGTGTTAGATACACCCCAATACCCAGTTCAGACTGAGAAGGGTCCTTGCTGCAAACCAGTGCAGCTCAGCCAGGCACTGCTACATCCTGCAAGGTTCAGAGAAGATACTGATGTCCAAGATGGGACTCTGGGTGAGGTTCTGCTCACTGCTCCTGCATTTCATGAGGCTGCAGGGCACTTTGACCCAGCCATTCATATGCACTAATGCAAGGATCATTCTTGCCAAACTTCCCTTTTTATCAGTTATCCGTTTTCAGAGGAGCTTTTGGCAGCATCATACAATGAGTCCCTGCTGAGCCAACCCCTGCTGAACCTCAGGGGCAAGATAAAATGAATTGTGCTTTTCCCAGAAAGCCCTTCACGGGCTTTACCACAGAAATGAGGCCAAACCCAGCACCTTTGTTTTGTAGCAAAAAAGGGCTCTGAATAAGTATACTCAACAGGCTGGTAATTCCAGTTTAAGAACTAGAGCAACTGAGGGTGATTGTTCCTCTCCTCTGAGACACAGGTGGGCAGTCTTCCTTAGTAAGTGGTGGTTTAACCTGGGGTGCCAAAAACCCCAGACCTTTGTGTGCAGTTTCCAGTTACATAAATCTGAGCCAGCCAAAAATCTGGCCTACATTTCAAGCATTCCTGACAAGAATTTTTCCTGTCCTATGGATGGTGTGACTAGCAGCAGCACTAGCTGCCATTAGAGATGACCAGCTCTTCCTTACTGTAGTAGCTCCAGGTTGCAGCTTGCCTCCACCAGGCCCCGGCACAGCTGCTTTACAGCTGTATCTCCCAGCGTGTTGTTGCTCAGGCTGAGCTCCTTCAGGCTGGGCTTGCTTTGCAGAGCAGCATTGAGAGCTTCCACAATATCAGCTGTGAGTTCACAGTACTCCAGTCTGCAAGAAGAAAAGAAGTCCAGGCAAAAAGACAACCCTCCTTACACATCCTGCTACCAACAACAATCAGCTGAGCCTGGTGTGTGTTAGCCAGGGCAGAAAACATGCCAATGTGAGTTGAGATAAGGCAATGCATAAAACCAGACATAACTGTAAACTTTTAACAGCATCTCTCTGCTCATTTCAGGAAGCATTAATTCTTAAACTAGATCCCAGGGGACCCTAGCAAGACCAATTTTTACACTAGGCCTCCACTGAATCAGTGTACAGGCAGCTTGGAGCACAGGGCTGAGCTCTGCACTGCAACACCATCAAGAGCCTCAACTCTGGGCCTGCCCAGGGGGAGCTGGGGGCTGCAAATATGCCCAGGTCCTGCCCAGTCATGAAATAAAGACCAAGGGCAGCAGAATCTGATGTTTCCTGGGCGTCTGAGAGGTCTTGCATTTACAGCCACCGCTGCCAGGAGGGCTAAACAAAGCCTATGGGAACAGACACTGGACTTCCAAACCCACAAGATCCATCTGCATGAATAAATATGACAATTTCAGGTAAAAGAAGAACAAAACCACACCTGGCAACAAAACTCCAGCTTGTGTCAAGGGAAAAGCAAGCATGGCCTGTGTGATGACTGAAAAAGCCCAGTGACTACTTACTGCAGCTTCTGCAGCTTACAGCTGGGGTTCATCATCCCTTGGCACAGCACCTTCACTCCAGCAGTTCCCAGCCTGTTATCCCCTACATGCAGCTCTGTCAGGGATGGCTGGGCACTGAGGACGGAGCGCAGGGTCTCACAGCTGGCACTCGTCAGGTTGCAGTTTTGCAGCCTGCAGGAGAGAGGGAAATGCACTCCTAGAATTACAGAGGTTCTTCTCAGAGAGCTTTATTTGCTGAGGTTGGAGCTCGGAAAGGACACCACAGTTCTGATGGTGCATAACCCTCTAGGAAGTGGTTTGTCCAGGTTAGTACCATTATTTTACAGGTGTGCCATAATATTTTATCAACTACATCTGTGCCACAAATAACAGCTCCCCTGCTTCCTTCAGTGTAACTCATACAGCATCTCCAGCAGAATAAGGTTTCACCGTATAGGTAGCCCCACAACTGGTTTCTAGAAGTGGTTTAAATATCAGGAGACTGACCCCAGAGATAAAGCAAAGGCATCTTATGATTTCTCGCCCCCTCTAGAAATGTGATCCAGAGTCAGTAGAGTTAAAATCTCATCCAACCATGGATATAACTTAGTTTAATGGTATAGTACAAGAAGGATCTATGAAGTTGATCCTTCAGCACTCAGGCTTGGAGAAGTAGCATAGGAACTGTGCTGATATTGCTATAGGGTGTTTCTAGAATTATTGGATACGACTTTAGAGCAATAGAGAGGTGTTGTGCAGGGAGTTTTGACTTGGGTTTGCTTGCTCTTTTATTTCCTCTTATTCCTCTTATTCATTCCTCTTTATATTCCTCTTCCTTTTATTTCCTTTTTATTTGGTTTCTCTTTTATTTAAGGTACCTTACCAGAACCCCAAAAATGGACAATGTTTTTCTACAGAACTGAAAAACCCAGGCTGTTACTTGAGCATGAGGAGAAATCTGAAGCCTGGGGCAAACTCTCTGAAAAATTACTTAAGTCTTCCAGTACAGAGTACCACAATTACTTCTTGAAGGTCCATCAGAGAGCTGCAGTTTCATCAGCTTCCCAGTCAACGTTCTTTCTATTTGCCTGAGTCCTCATTGCAGGCGGCACAGGGACTTCAATATCTGAACCAAAAGTCATATTATTCTTACAAGTTAGTGTTCTGAGGATCCCAGATTCCTCTCAGGAGCTGGAGGATTCCTGCACCCTGCAGAAGAGATGCTGAACAGAGAAGGCAGAAGCCCTCTTTGAGGGCTTCTGAAGAGCAGAGGCAGCAGCCACTGGCTCTGACTACACCTCCTGCACTAGGGATGCTGAGAGAAGCCCACTAATGCTATAATGTGGTGGGGTGCCTCCATAAATGCCTCCTAGAGCCAGGGAACTCTCCAGTTTGCTGCATTCTGAGGATCACTGAACGATGCCAGATCCTGGGCTGGCACCCCCACTCCCCAAAGCTCAACCTCAAATGCATCTGATGAGTGTCCTTCATTGAATTTGAGGGGAATTTTCCACAGGTTGTATGTGGAAAATACAGATTTTACACCTTGCACATACTCCTTTAGATTTGTGTGCTTGTGAGTGGGAATATACTGTAGCAAATGGACTGTGACTGTTGGTGTCCTAGATTATTAAGTACTTTAGATATGTAAGTTAGGCCTGTGAGTTACTGTTGCATTATAGTAAATTCTATATGAAGCTATGTTAAATTGTTTAACCCAAGCTATTAATGAAGTGCTGTTAAGTTTAAGTGCTGTTAAAACTTTTAGGTCTAAAGTATTGGTTCAGTCCAGAACTCAGTTTAGCAAAGATTCTGAACCTTGAAATTCAAAAGGACTGTCTTCTTTATTCAACCTTTCCTGTCCTCACCATTCCCCCTTCTCCCAGCCTCCATATAGATAATTCTTCAGTTGACATTGGTTATTGACTTTAGATTTTTGTTTGCTTTTTCTCTACGTGCTTTAACCATCTAGTATGTAGTAGAGTGAACTTTGTCGACAAATTGTTGTGCTTTCACTTTTATATTAAACCTGCCTTTGATTCTTTAAGAGACCTCAAAACACTCATTTGTGACAGCAGGATAGAGCAAGACAATCAGTGGAGCTTTACCATAACTTCTGTAGGCTACAGCTTGGCGTCAGCAACCCTTTACACAGGTATTCAACACCTTCATCTCCCAGCTCATTGTTGTTCAGCTTCAGCTCTGTGAGGGATGGATTTGTGTTGATGATGGAAGAGAGATCCTCACAGTTACTGCTGGAGAGATTGCAGTCATCCAACCTGAAAGACAAGGACAGAAGGAGCACTTCAGTCCTCAGAGTTGCTCTGCTCTCCCGGGCTGGAGCACTGCTCATGAAAGCAGAGTGGGCAATGTTCCTGCTGTTCCTGGGATGCCTCCATAAGTATGTGCAGGACCTGCTGGGTGTTGCATGGCCCAAACCAAGGTGTGCTCTGGGCTGCACCACAGGATGGGCTGGAGGGCAGCTTCCCAAGCCTTGCTCCTCCTCTGTGCTGCACAGAAGTGGGCACAAATCATTCCCGTACAGCTGGAGGAAGCGCCTCCGCTTAAACAGTGACAGTGACAAACCATCTGCCAGCTTACAGGTGTCAGACTGGTTCTGCACTGAGAACTGCAGCCAGCCCAGAGACACTCATCAGCAGGTTGGTGTCTTGCAGGTGAGTCATGCTGGTTTGCACCATCTCCCTCCAGCAGGAATCTCAGCACACAAACCCTGAGTTTACAGTTTGGCAGCAACTTCCCCCATGGGATATCAGCATTCTTCTAGGTGCTACTGAATGGATGAGGATGAATTTAATTGAAAGGAAAGCCAAGGAAAGGATCAGGAGCACAGGACAGCCAGGGAGCTATAGAAGGAGGCAGAAAAGACACAGAGCAAAAAGAAGGTGTCATTGAGAACCGTACAGCCCCAGGCACAGCCACAGCCAGGAGTGCCAAAAGTTGCCTGGTCATTTCTCCTTAGACAAGAGTATGAAACTGAGGCTCTATGAGGGTTCTCCTTCCCTCCCCTTGCAAGAAGACATGGATTCCAATAGGATCATGTTCAACACTGATGAAACAACCCCTGCAGCAGTCACCCTTATCCATTGCCTCTGGAGCGGCCCAGCCTCTGGCCAGGAGACAACCATCCCACTGCTTTCTGCCACCCAAGGCAGGCCTTGGGAAGTCAAGGCCAGGCCCATGAAGCTTTGCCTGCAAAAGGCTCCTTTACAAAACAAAAGGAAGTTGCCCTCACCAGATCCAATCCTTCTGAGGCACTGCTGGCATGAAGTGGCCCATCCTCTCCAGCCCCAGCAGGATGATGCCATCCCATGAAGTATGAGTTCCCAAACAGCAGAGGGGAAAGATTGCAGTAGCAACTCTTCTGGGCACTGTCCTACACCTTAAACCCCAGGAGATGGTTCCCTCCCATTGTTTGCTCAACAAATAAGGCTGGTACTTCTGAAGGTCAAGTGAAGAATTAAAAGCTGATGGCGCACGGCTTGTACCTGACTACTGAAGCCAAAATCACTTGACAGCATCAAGCCTGCAACCCAAAGAGTGTTCAACCCAATAAGCACAGAGAGATGTCTTCCCCCTCTTGAGAGACAAAGGCAGAATAACCAAAATGGAGGTCAAATATTTAAATCACATTACCTAGCTGAGCCCTATGGCACACCAAGAAACAGGGCAACATTACTTCATAGCAAAGGATATTTATCTGTAGTTAAAAATGCTTTGCAAGAGGATGGGGGTTTATCCATCCTTTAAATTAACTTTCTGGATAAAAATTCCTGTTGTTGTGCAATTTTTTAAGTCCCAGGTCAAACAGTTCTGAAGATGAAAAGCACAGGAAAGAAATGCAACAGTTCTTACTCAAAAGAGAGAATACACAACACTTTACTTACCTGATGGTTTTGCAGGATTTCATTGTGGTCAGAAGTTCAGCCCATCTAGATGGGCTCATCTCTTCACACTGGATGTCAAGCTCCATTTTGACAGTTGAGATAAGACCTGAAAATTAAAACAAAATAAAATCACCTTTTTTTTAAATTGACTGAGAAGCAATGATGTTCTTCAATCCTCCCAGCTCTCAGCCATAAGTCATACTGTGCAAAGGGGACAGATTATAATTTTCCAAAACCTGCAAACACCAGTACAAGGTCAGGAGAGTTGGAATGGTTTTGTCTGGGACTTGGGAAGGCCTTCCTCTGAGAGGAAAAAGGAATCCTGAAGAGATATGGCAAAAGCCTGTTATCTGGAGGCTGCTTGTGTGATAGTAAGACATTCCCCTTCCCCCTCCAAGGGAGCTTAACCAGAAGAGCTTTATGGGGGCACTGGTGCTACTCACTACTGCACTGCTGAGCCACACAGACACCAGCTCCACCAGCGTGGCACACCTGACCCATTGTGGACCCTCAAGCTGTACTTAAAATTGGGATATTTTTGAGAGAATTTGGGTGAATGCGGACAATGAGCATGAGAACTGCCTGGGCTCAAATTAAAAATCTTGCTGGACATGTGTCTGTATGTGAGAAGTGGAACTTGCGTGGATGGGAGAGATGTTCCCTCTACAATTTGATATCCAAGGTTTGAAAGATCGCTCTGGTCAGGCGAATCCAAGTACAGAGAAGCTGGTAAGTGGAACTTTTTTTCTGCACAACGCTGTGTTTACATCACTTCAGAAATCACTGCATTTCTGTCTGTTGTGCAGAACAGCTCCAGATAAACGTGCTTGCACAAAAGCATGCCAAGGCCAGTAGCTGAGCCCTAGGTTTAGTCTGCAAGGGATGGGGTTAAAGGCAGCGCTGTAGAGTAGGTGACAAAATGCAGCCTTAGTCGGCTGGTTTGCCCAGCATGACTCAGACTACGGGACGGGGCATGAGAAAGAAATAATCCCTGAGCTATCCCATAGGAATGTGAGCTGCAGGCAGCCACCGTCTTCCCTCTCTGCAGTCCCCTCCTGCCGCCGTAACTTCGCGGGGATCCCGAAGTGGCTTTTCCCGGAGGCCCGCCCGGTGCCAGCGCTGCCGTCAGGTCGCGCCCACAACAAACGCGGCACCCACGTGGGGCGGGGCGGCGCTCGGCAGCCGCGGCCGGACCGGGACGCGGCGCCAGCGGCATCGTGAGCGCAGGACGCGCTCGACCGCTGCCCTTCCCTTCCCAACGCGAGCGCTGCCGGGAATCCCGGCCCACGGCCTCCGTGGGATCGCGCAACAGCCCCACGTGTCGCGGGGTGATGGGGATCGGAGCAGCGGCGACACGCGAGGGGACAGTGGCAGCCGGACTGTCACAGCCCTCCCTCCCCGCGTCGCTCGGGCACTCTCCCGTTTTACCCCCGCCCGGATCGACAAAGGGTTCTTCCCCCAGCCCCGAGTTCTGCACCTTCTTGTGAGTCAAGGGGGGATCCCGTTCGGGGTCCCGGGCAGCGGCCCGGTCCTATCCCGGGGCACTGCCGCCACCGCCGCCGCCCCTGCCCGGTTCCCCCCGCGCCGCCGCCTCCCGCACTGCAAGCAGCGCTTCTCCCTCCCAGGCTTTCTTCCCTCCCTGCTCCCTCCGGCCCGGCCCGGCCCCGCTCCCCAGCTCCTACCGCCGTGCCGCCACCGCGCAGCTGCCGCCGGCTCCCCCCCGGCTCCGCCTCGTATCGCGGCGGGGAGGAGCAGGATCTGTCCCTCCTCCCCTTTTTCCCTTTCTTCCCCCTTTTCCTCTTTCTCTCCCTTTTTCTTCCTCTGTTCCCTCCGTTTTCCCCCTCTCCCTTTTTTCCTGCCCTCTCTGGCACTTAGCGTCCTTTCTCCTCTCTTTTCTATTTGTCTTTCTCTTTCTTAATTTTTCCTGACTTCTCCCTGCTTCCCTCTCCCCCTCTTTTCTGATTTTCTTTCCCTCTTTCTCCTTCTTTCTTTCCTCCTCTACTCTCCTTTATCTGTTTCCTTCATATCTCCTTCCTTCCTTTTTCCTCACTCCGTTTTTTTTCCCTTTTTACTTTCTATTTTGCTCTCATGCTTCCCCCTTCTCCTTCCTTCCTTCCTTCCTTCCTTCCTTCCTTCCTTCCTTCCTTCCTTCCTTCCTTCCTTCCTTCCTTCCTTCCTTCCTTCCTTCCTTCCTTCCTTCCTTCCTTCCTTCCTTCCTTCCTTCCTTCCTTCCTTCCTTCCTTCCTTCCTTCCTTCCTTCCTTCCTTCCTTCCTTCCTTCCTTCCTTCCTTCCTTCCTTCCTTCCTTCCTTCCTTCCTTCCTTCCTTCCTTCCTTCCCCATTCTCTTTTGTTCCTTTTTCTACCCTCCTTTTTTCTGCTATCTCTCCTCTTACTCTGAATTTCCTCTTTTTCATCTCACCAGCTTCTCTAATTTTGTCCTCTTTTCCTCCCTTTCCTTTTACTCCTATCTCCTGTTGCCCTTTTTTTTCCCATCCACCCTGATCTCCCTGATGCTCTTCCCCCTGCGCAGGAGCACTGGGATACATGGGAAACAAGCCAGGAGAAGGAGAAATCCCTATAATGAGGGGATGCATAAAGGGTGGGAGTATCAAACATAAAATGAGGTAGTGTACCAACCTCTGCTGTGTGCCGGGACCTGGAGCAAGATGAGAATGCAGGCAGGTCACCCAGGGCAGAGGCACTGGGGCAAGGTCTCAGCTAGGGGAGACAGGACTTCCCCAGGGAGCTCAGAATTAGGAATTGTTTGAACTGGAAACAACAAAAATATCCTCAGTGGTCTCCCTGACTTACAGTTTCCAGACAGCTGTGCATGGGGGCCAGCTTGGAGGGCCTGGGAAGTGCCTGCTCCCTATCCCTGTCACCAGTCCTATCCAGGACGCGTTCCCTCATTAGTGCAACACGCCGGGCAGAGAGCTGCACGTCGCTGGCACAAAGGCCCCTCTCTCTGAGCCCTTTGGAACGAAGCTGTGACAGCAGTGGAGGATGGGCGCCTCGGGCTTGTGCTGTGCCAGGCCTGCTGCCCTGCCGGGCTCTCCCCGTGTCGCTGCCCCCAGCCGACCCCAGTGACCAGCGGCTGTCCCGCACACCCGCCCCGAGGCAGGGCGAGGGTGGCAGCGCTTGGTCAGGGCTGGAAGGCATTCGTCATCCCTTGGCTCGCTTCCTCCTCCGCCTGCCGGCTACTCCCTGTCTCCCTCCCTATTGTTTCCCCGTAGTTTTAGCCCCGGTAAAAGCTCATTCAGATTTTCACAAGACCGAACAAAGAAAGGTTTTGAAGTGCCGAGAGGGACTAGGCAACACCCCGACTTGCGTTCCTCCCTCCACTCCCAAAATCTCAGCATCTCCCCCAGATTTTTCTTCCTACCAACACCCTCTTCCCATAACCCTGGCTCACACAACAGTTCAACTAAGCCCAACCAGCTGTTCCCTACAAAGCACGGCTTTAAAATGGTTCCGTGCTCCTCCCCGGGAAGCAGGAGGGAAAGTTTCGGGAGTTTCAGAGCTGCTTTTGCCGCGAGTACGTACCTTGCTGTTGTCGGTTCTGTGCGGGAGCGAGGGGGGCCGAGCTGGCGCCTTCCTGCTGCCGTTACCACGCAACCTCTGCTGTCGTACACACGGTGCCTGCTAGAGGGAGGGAAACAGTTTTGGGCTCTGACGGCTTTTTTCCTCCCGTGGCAGCTCTTCAGGGCCTTGCAGAGCAAGCACTGTGCACACAATTGTGTCCGGCTTGTGATGAAGCAAATGTTGCAAAAAGCTCCTGATGGTGACAGAGGCAGCTTTTACTTCTCACACCGGATCATGTGGCCACTTGCCATTGTTTAGCCCAGAGCGAGGGAGTAGTTGCCACTGAAGGATCCATCTGAAAATGAGGCCACGGCAGCGTTGAAGTGTGAGTAGAGATGATGGAGTTTCTGTAGTCTCTCCATTCTCCAGGCAAGCCTGTCCTGCCAGGCCTAGGAGTGATGCTGAGCACATTACTGCCTACCTGTCACCTTACCTGGGGGTTCTGCATCCTTCTTCCCAGCAGGGGCTAGGACACAGGCAGCTCCCTACTTCTGCACAAGCTGAGTGCTCACACTGCCTGGAAGGGTCCCTTGGGCACAGCCCTGGTTGTGTCTCCCTAAAACAGCCCCTCAGCAGCAAGCATGGACCTCACTCCTATACCTCCTTCTCCTAAATTCCCACTGGTTCTTCTCCTCCTCAAGGAAAACCCTGCCATCACTCAAGCTGCATTGCACAATAGCTGTGGGTTGAGGTAACCTGCCTTCTTCCCCCACTCTCAATGGTGTGAAGATGAATTAATGTTTCAATAGCCAGCAAATGGTCCAGTAGCAGAAGGACAGATTTGTCTTTCCCTCCTGGGGCTGCAGATGCTGACAGAGATGATGGTAGAATGATGACCTGGGAAACAGAGCCTTTGTTGAGCCACAGGAGAAACACTAGAGGCTTTCCCTCCAGCTGCTTTTATTACCCTTCTCCTGGAGGAGATGGGAACCAATCACCAGGAGAGCCCAATGAGCTAAAACCCACCTTTCTCAGTGCCAAGAAGAGAGTTGAAAGCCAGAGAATTTACCTCTTCCCTATTCCCTCTCAGGGTACTCCACACAAAGAATTTGCTAGAACAGTCCTTGTGCTTCTGGGTCTGACCTGAAACCTGCTGAAGCACAGGCAAGATCTTGGGGATGGCCTGAGCTCCCGGCTTTGGTTTGTTGGATGCTCCCTGGCAGGCAAATGGAGGGGATGCTGACGCTGGTGCAGGATGTCTCTGCCCTTTTTGCTTGGCATGATGCTTTCAGGAAGACCACCAGTGTTAGGAAGAAAGTTTATGCTGACAGGAGATCTCCCAGTCAATCAGGCAATTTGAAGTCGATGCCTGTCATTCAGTCCAACAGCAAAGGTGTCATTGCCTATCCAGCCACTGCTGGCATCTCTCTGCTCTTGGTTCCCGCTTCGCTGCACTTATCAGGAGTCTCTAAAGGACAAAGTCTAGTGTTTGTTAGAGGTTTCAGAGAGGTTCATGTCACGTGGGCCTTCTGTAGACCTCCTGCCCTGGGCAAAGCACCCAATACACTCTGGTCTGTGTTGGTGAAATATTAGATTTATAGGCCAAATAGCCATGCCAAAAGGTTATGTGCTTCTGTCTCCTTGTCAACCCTTTGGCTGCCCTCACTGCAGGGACAACAAAAGGCATCTCTGGAAAAATCTATTGTCCTTTCCCCAGCAAGCAGGACAGGCCATCCTGCTCATCGAGATACACACAGATCCAGAGGAAATGATACAAAATGGGGCTGAGAAAGCCAACAGCAAACACCAGTAAGAAATACCTGTGTGTGTCTTGCCACAGAAAGAGTGGAAGACTCCTGGCATGGAAGGCATGCCCATTTGGTTATTTGTACAGACTCAGGCTGATTCCTTAAAGATGCCTTCAGGAGTGTGGCAGTGACATCTGCCCTGTGTTCCCCTCTTTATTACAGTTTCCCATTATCCTTTCTGAGTTCATTCAAATTTATCTCCTCTTTTTTTAGATCCTCTCCCTCTTTTGGTCTTTGTAGCAGGGAGAGAGAGCACATCTTGGTGATGCCCATCTTGCCCCTGCTGCCTTTGGGCACAGCTGGCATGAAAGCATGAAGTGCAGGTCTTCTGTCCTGGGATCTGAGGAAGTTGAGATGTGTCTCTGCATTTAAGATGACTTCATTGTAAAACTAAATTTATGCACATAACCCTAGAGTAAACTTACAAAAGAATACTTAAATTAAGGCCATTAGTGTAAACTGAAGACTCTGCCTCTTCCCCTTCTAGCAGTTTCCTGTTCTGTCCTCTCTGCTCTTATGATGCCTCTGTGCATATACCTAATGGTAATTAGCAACAATAAACTTCTAAGAGTAGTGACAGATCTTTTTCTAACTTGACTATGTGATCCCTACCAGAAAATTCATTCCATAAATTCAGCTGTGGAGATGAAAACAGCAAGCTGTAAGCATGTGCCCAGCTCCATTTGTTGCAGTGAGTGATTTGTTTATATCCTACTTGATCCATTGCTGGAAGCCATTTGTTCCTTGAGCTTGTGTGCAAACTTGAAGTAAGGATTTGTAGGGTGAGGAAATGCAAAACCTAGGTCATTCCTGAAGAGTCAGTGGGCTGATTAAGCACTGGGGAGCAAAGTATTTGTGGAGCTAGAGTGGAGAACCTGACACTGTGGCTTAAGTGCTTAAGTGATGCCTCAGGAGAAAAAAAAAAAAAAAAGGAGGTCAATGTGTTGGTAGCAAGGTGTTAGTGGGGTGGCTGAGCAAGGTTTGGGTTTTTCAGCAAATACAGGCAATAGCTCACCCTGACTTGCATGCGTGCGCACACACATATGGATGGTTCCATACTGTGGCAGCTCATTATAGATTCCCACAAGAAAACCATTAGGGAGGAAATTCTTGCTGTTCTGATGTGGTCGCCTTGTTCTTGTAAAAGAAAAGCTGTTGTTTCCATGTTGCACTGGTTTTGTTTATTGGGGAGTGGAGAGCATTATAATGAAATAGTGCTGTGAGTGTATGTGTAATATTTTATCCCTGTGTGTGGATACAGCCTTTCACAGTGGGTCCAGGGAAAATGGAGCTCCAAAAAATGGAGCTTCCCAGATATGTTCATCAACCAGCACATCTGCAGAAAAAGTACTGTCAGAGGAATTTTTCTCACATCCCTGCTTTTCTTCTTCATCTTCTGTCTCAGCCTGCCGCAGTGTTTGCCTGCCCGTCTGCAGAGGGCGATGCAGCATCAGTTTGACCAGACCAATGGTCCTCTGGTTTTTCCTCCTCCCGAAGTTGCCCTTGGTCACCAAGACATTGCAGGGTTTGAGGGCTGGGATGGGGCCACAGCTAGAGGGGAAAACGAGAGGACCAGAGCAGAAACACAGGTGTATTTCATAGCGCAGTCTCTTCATGCCAGCTGTGCAGCAGCTGATGAAATGGGAGACTGCAATGGATTTCACTTTCCTGTTAAATCCTGCTGTACAGGAAGACTTGAATAATTTGCTGAAACTTTGAAGGCCACGGTAGGGACAGCTGGTTATTTCATTAGTTTGTACAGGACTCAGAAGTGTAAGTTTAAATCAGCTTTAAAAGGCAAGAATGAAATCTTGAAGTGAAAAGAACCCCAACAACCATACACTTATCTGGTTTTCAGACTTCAGTTTGCCCGTTAGCACTGCCTGTTTGCAGAAAGGAATAGTAGATGTCCTCTGCCAGTAGAGGCATGTCTCTCTAGTCTCCATGAGAATACCCATGAGAATTCATGGGTATTTGTGCCCCAAAAAATCACTTTGTATCCTAGAGTCGTGATGGTTGGAAAAGACCTCAAAATGATCATGTACATCCGTTAACCCAGCATCACTGTGTTCATCACTAAACCATAGCCCAGAGTTACATCCACATGCCTTTTGAACACTTCCAGGGATGGGGATTCCAACACTTACCTGGGCAGCCTGTTCCAATGCCTGATTATCCTTTCAGAGAATACTTTTTTTCCTAATATCCAATCTAAACCTCCCATGACACAACTTGAGGCCATTTCCACTCATCCTGTAACTTGTCACCTGTGAGAAGAGACCCCTTCACCTCACTAAAACTCCTTTCAGGTAGTTGTAGAAGTGATGGGGTCTCCTGAGCTTTCTTTTCTCCAGGCTAAACAACTCCAGTTCCCCAGATGCTCCCCATAAGACTTGTGCCATAAAAAACCCCACTGCATCCTCTCTTTAATCCAGTTCTTCCTTGGATTATCAGAATTAATTTGCTGCAAAGGCATGGGGGTGGGATATTTTGGAGTCTCCTCAGGTATAGGCTGGAGTCGGTGTGCAGTTGAAAGCTGAATTTCATTCTTTGTCATTGAAATTTGCCAGAAAGGTCATTTCCTTATGCATGTAACTGAGGAAAGTGCTCAGAATTGTTTTCTTCCCAGTTCAGTTTGTGGTAGGGATGGAAATCCTGCCAGCTGAGTGTGATCCTGTTTTTTTCCATGATACACCATCAGTTTTTAAAAACAACTTCTCTTTTTTTAAAAGCTTTTGGTTGTTTGTTGTGGCTTGTTGTAGTAGAATAGGAGCAGAATGTGAAGCACTTGCTTGAACTTTGCACCTGGATAAATTCAGGGAGCAAGTTCTTGACCTTTTTTTAAATAAATGGCACCTACATCAATGACTCCTTGAGGTTTTTTGATTTCTTCCTAAATTTACAAACAAGTGTTTTGGCTCTAGCAGAGGCCTCCAGGTGAAGGGATCTCTAAATTCTTTCCTGCTCTTGGGTGGGATGAGAGAGGGAGGGATGGGGCCAGAGCTGTGTGGGAAGAACTGGATGCAGTGGGTGCTGCTCACTGTTGTGGCCTTGTCCAATGTTCAGTAAGGAAACAAAAGACCCTCTTGGATTGCCAGGAATACACAGGCAGTGTTCTGCCTGCCTTAAGCATGGGATGGGCAAATGTATCTGTGTAGCTGTACTGGGAGCAGGTGAGGTCACTCGCTCTGCTGAGCCTGGAGGAGACTGAGGGGAGACCTCAGTGCAGTTCCAGCTTCCGTGTGAGGGGAAGAGGAGGGGCAGACACTGATGTCCTCTCTCTGGTGCCCAGTGACAGGAGCCAAAGGGAATGGCCTGAAGCTGTGTCAGGGCAGGTTTAGGCTGGATAGTAGAAAAAGGTTCCTGACCCAGAGGGTGGCTGGGCACTGAAAAAGACTCGCCAGGGAAGTGGTCACGACACCAAGCCTGACAGAGTTAAAAAAGCGTTTGGACAATGCTCTGAGGCACAGGGTGTGCCTCTTGTGGTGTTCTGTGCTGGGCCGAGAGTTGGACTCAATGATCCTTGTGGGTCCCTTCCAACTCGGCATATTCTGTGGTCTTTAAAAATGTCAAGGAAGCAAATAAGAACATGAGGAATTTAAAAAGGCAAAAGCACGACTGCTGCGGTTTGCAGTAGAAGCAGGCGGTGGGCTGGCAACCGAGGGCACGAAAAAGTAGCTGGAGAATGCGGGCATCGATCCCGCTACCTCTCGCATGCTAAGCGAGCGCTCTACCATTTGAGCTAATTCCCCGCGGCAGTTATCGGAGCGCCCAGTGCAACCATGTTGACTTCTCGCGAGACGCCGTGCGCCGCCAGTTGTTACACGTCCCGGTCGGGGGTCTCAGTGCGCCTGCGCGGGAGCGCGACGGCCGGGGCTCGGCGGCGGGCCGGGCTGGGCGCGCACCGGGAGCGGAGGATGCGCCCCGCGGTGAGACCTGGAGCAGGAACGGGGCGGGAAAGGGAGTGGGAACGGGAACGGGAAGGGAAAGGGTACGAGATGGCAGTGGGAACGGGAATGGTGAGGGGCTGCGAAGGGCTGTGTGTTTGGCGGGCAGGATGCGTACGGCTGTGTTTGTGGGGCGGCGGTGCGTGTGGAGGTCAGAGCAGGGGCTGGAGCGCCCGGCACGGGCTCTGCCAGGGCCTGGGCTGGTCTGTGAGTCGCGGCGGGGCTGCGCTGAGCTCAACAGAACGAAACGACCAAACAAACCCCCTCACCCCCCGCCCCATAAAATATCGAGCTCCCAGCCCGCCCCCCCGCAGCCGATGAAGGGCGCAGGAGCTGCCCGGATGAGCCCGGTTACTGCCCAGGGAGGCTTCGCCTGCCCGGCAGCTCCTCACGGCCCTCGGGGCACCGAGCCCGCACCACCCCCTGCGGGGGCTCGGGGTGACGCTCGGCCTGTCCGGGCGGCCCGGGAGCCCCCGGTACTGGCTGCCATCCATGCTGGGACATCCGGCTGGGTCCCTGCGCGTGGCTGGGACAGCCGGGATGCCCAAGAGCCTGGGTGAGCAAACCTGCTGCGGGCAGTTGGTTCTCCCCGTCTTGCCCTGCAATGTCTCCTTTGGAAACAACACCCACAGAAGTGAAATCTGGCACCGTGGTGAATCGTGAAGTCTTTTTCTCCAAGAAATGGTTCCATTTGCTCTTGTACTCCAGCTGGAGTAGAGTTAAAGGCAGCAATTTCCCTGCTGGACAAGGAAGGAGATGCTCACTCTTGAGCAGGGAACTTCAGGTGCCTGTTGAAATGGCAGATGGGGGCATGTGCTGGAGTCTTCTGGGGAGCTGCACTGACCAGATGGGATTTTGGTGCCCATTTTGGATGCAGGAAAAGGAGATGCCCTCAATCAAGGGGTGCATAGCAAAACAGGTGAGAGCACTGGGTCATTTCTCTGCAAATGCTATGCTGAGGAAGACAAAGCTATTGGTGGACTTGCAGTGTTTAATTAAGGCTGTGTTCAGCAGTAGCAATATCCAGGACTCAGTTAAAAACCTGTCATTCTGGTAAATATCTTGCCTTGTGCCCAGTCACTTTTCTTCCCCTTTGATGTTCTTGTGTCAGACAAGACAAAACCCAAAAAGTGTTGATGGCCAGTGCAAAATACTTTCTGAACCGAAGTGATTACAGAATAACTTTGTTGTATAACCTTGGTGGTGGCTGCTTAACGCCTAGCTATGTGGAGAGCAGCAGAGTCCTGCGCTTAGCTGGCCAGGCTGCAGGCACTGATCCTGGTCACCAAGTCACTGCAATTCACTGAGCAGCAGGGAATTTGGTGAAAGTGATGGGACTTGCTATGGCTTTTGCTCTGTCGAGTTCCTGGGTGCTTTACACGTTGCTTTCCTGCAGTACTTTTCTACTTCTACCTTGGTTGTGTTCAAGCCATCATTCCATTGGTTTCAAAACCATTCTCTGTTCAATTTTACACCCTTCTTGTGGGATTTGCCTTAGTTCTGCCTGTGAGATACAAGTTACTTTTTCTGGATGAATTTGCTGAGCTATCCTCCTCCAGACTATGAATTTCTGATTAAACACTCCTGTATATCAACAGCTTTGCAAATGAAATAGGTGCAAAACATTTTTTATTTATTTTACTTGACAGGTTTTGGGCTCTGTGAATGAGGTCCCTTCTTGCAGAGTTTGCTTAATAGGTTCTCTGAATGATATTTTATTGAAATACTTGGAATTTTAAATTTACTCCTCTTTTGTTCTTTTTGATGTGTTGCATCTTACTTTAAAGGGCCGGTGAAGCATGACCTCAGAGCTCTTCGGAAGCTCTCCTGTCTCTCATTTATCGTTTTCATGGTTGTGAGCTTCCTTCTGTGTAGGGTTTGTTTTTTTTTTTTTTTGTCAGAGAGAAGATTGGCCAACAAACATGTTCTGAAAGACATGTTTATCTTTAAGAAAAAACCCAACAGCAACCAAACAAGCGAGCAGCCGCACCCATCCAGCAGTATGATTTCTTATCTTGGAGCTTGACTCATAATTTTGATGGCTCCTTACCCTTACTGTTTTTTTGAAAAGAAAGTAGTTTTTGTAGCTATTCCCCTGGGTGCCACACTGGAGAGCACTGCACTTGTGTAATTTTTTTTTCTTGTGTTCTCCTGTCTCTTTTACATCGTCCTGAGCTGCAGAACCCCACAATCTTACCCCAGGCTTCTCTTTTTTTTTTTTTTTTTTCTTTTTTCTGATATGGAGTAAACCAGGAGATGCTTGAGAGTCTCTCCTGCTGAGGAATCTTACCTTCAATGCACACAACAGAGTTTCACCAGCTTGGCTTTGCTAAGTATCAAGCTGGCTCTGTGGAGCTGGAAAATATGTTTCAGGCTGTGTTTTGCATAGATGCTCTCAGATGTGAGGTTTCACCACCTGGGTGTTATATGTGTTTTTCCTGTCACGGGGCAGTCTGCCTCTGAATCATGTTGCTGGGAGCTCCTGGCAGAGCAAATGCAGGGGCAGGGGGAAAAGAGGATTGTCTTCAGCCTTGCTTCATCAACCCCAGCCACAGCCCTCCCTCATTTGTGCCTTGTTTGGTTTAATAACGGGGTTGTACAGCAGCTTTTCCCACAGCAAAACCTCTTTTCTCCTTTTCTTTAGAACTAAAATCACTGCAAAGAATGTGTGTTAAGATGGACTTTGAAACTCAAAGCTTGTCAGTCCTTCACAATCATTCTGGAGTAATTCCTGTGCTTTCCTCTCCTTCATTTTAATTACGGGGAGAGTAGTTCAGCTCCCACAGCTCAAGCTGTTGAGGATACGTCTGTGCTCTGCAAATAAATAAACTTTGTGCTTGCTTTCCCCCTTCTGTCTTCTACTTGCTCTGGCAGAGCTGTGCTCCTGAACAATGCTGGGCAAGTATTGTTCAGGTTTTGGTGGATCTGTTTTGTCCTCGTGCTCCATCCACGCTGAGATTATAGAAGTTGCCTCGCAGGTGACTGGGAATGTACCACCTAAAGAAGCCTACAGCTGCTCTGTGTAAAGAACAGCCCCCACAGATGCTGAAGTTGCAGAGCTCTCAGTGCAGCTTTGTGGGAGGTTGCTTGCTGCATCCCCCTCAGCTCTCGGCAGCCTGGGACATTCCAGTTGTCCATTTTACTGGGTAGTGCAGGGGTTCTTTAAGGGGCTGGTTCATGCCACGCTGCAGATAGCTCAGCATGGCACTGCAAGAGCTGCTGTGTGGTGGAAGGCAGATTTCTAGAATGTGCAAGATACTCTTGTGTGCTGAGCGTAGCAGTCTCGGCTGGTTTGCTACCACACACCCTGTTTGAAGCAGCAGTGGATATTTCTGAAGCAAATATTCAGACTGGAGTGCTTGCTCTGATTTTCTAGGTGGGTGGGTGCTCTCTGTAGCTGTGGGTTTGCTTTGGCACCTCAGCTTAAGGTATTTGTAGAGGGACTGGTGTAGATTGTCCCTAAGTGTCTGCCCGAGTGCCAGCCGGCTCCGCATCCCGCCGGGCTGCTCCTGCGCGTGCCATCCCCCTCTGCACTGCAGAGGAGCTAAATCGGGGTTGCAAGAAAGCTGGCGAGAAGCCTGGATGTTCCTAGAAAGATATTGATTGCCCTGGACAGTTCGGGGTTGTTCCTTTTGTTTCCCTGCCTCTCGTCACGGGGTCGGGCTCGTTCGGGCGGCAGCTCACTGGAGGATGGAGAAACAGTGCCGGCTTTGCGGGCTGAGGCTGGAGCGGGGCCATCCCAGCCCGCCTCTCTCAAGTGTTAAGTCTGAAGCAGCCTGCCTGGTAATTCCATTAATGAGAGCCTAGTGCCAGAGAGATAAATGTAATTCCACGGTAAAGCTAACACTCTGGCTCAAATGGAGATGATTTGCTGGTTCTCCCCGGTGCACTGCTGTGAGTAATGTACTCCAGTATTACCTACAGACCCTGTTTAAAGTCTACATGTCACTGCAAAAACTGGGCAGTGATAAAAAAATCTGCTGCTAAATCTTCATGTGAGGAAATCCTTAGTTCTAGAGTGTAGCTGTCTCTCTGCAATGGGTTTTACAGGGAATAAAAGTTTCCTGCTTAACTCCTGACATGCAGGATGGCACCATGCTAAGCAGCCAGCTGATCCAGGAGACAGCTTGAATGGGCTTTGGCCAGAACGAGCTCTCTGTGTATAATCAGTGCAGAACAGAAATTATATACCCTTTGTGTGTCACACCAGAAAGCTTGCAAGCACCTCAGAGCCAGCCACCGCAACTGCAAGTAGCACAAGCTTCTCTCCATTTTTGGCCATGAGGTCCATGCTTGAATTCAGAGCTCACAGTCCTGGCTAGCTTGCTTTGATTTCTTTTTGAAGTAATTTTTTTCTGACTTCTCACTTTTCTTAGTTTGATTTGCAGATCACCTCTTCTTGTTTGCAGTTGTATAATACCTTGTGGCACCATCATCAAGTCTTGTGTTGAAAAGAAATGGTTAATTGGGACATTTTTAGCTCTCCTTGTGGCTTGGATCCTGGAAATCAAATGCAGGAGCCAGCACCATTCCGCTTTCTGCAGAGGAGTTCCCGTGCTGCAGGCAGCAGCTGAACAGCTGTGTCTGACAGGGTGGGAGCTCAGAGTGCCAGTGAGCCCCAGTGCTATGGTACCCCAAAGTTCAAGCAAACAAATTACTTGCTTCATCTTTTGGAGCTTAATGAAGGATTTTCCTTGTCATCAGTCCAAGGTAGGGAAAAAAAGTTCAGTGAAGAAGAAGGAGGTGCTGGGGATGCTCAGCCCCTTTTATGTCCCCATCACTCCAGCTTTGCCTGAGTGTCCATCAGTGGGTATCTGATCTCCTTAGGTAGGACTTGAGCCCCTGCTGGAGTCCTGACAGCAGAACTAAAGCCAGCTTGCTCAAAATGCTTGTTTTTTGGTGTGTTCAGCAGCTTGCTGGTGCCTCTTGCTGCAAGAGGTGTGGGGAGAGTGGCTGGTTGAGCAAAGTGGGGTGTGTGCTTTGCTGGTGACCTAGCAGCAGCTGGGACAGCAGCCTAAGTCTGCAGCCTGCTCCTGCATCTCTTACTTCTCTTTGCAGCAGCTGTGCAGACATGCCTGCCTTCTTCATGCATATGCTGTGGGCCAATTCACTCACCAGAAATCAGGATCAAAAGCAGATTGTCCTGAGTTTTTAAATCTCCTGCCTCCCCTAGCCTACAGTGCTGTTCAATAATCAGTGAGGGGCATGCGTGTGAGAGCCATATCTGCCACTCACCACCACCGTGGCAGGATGTTGGGGGGATACTGTATCAGTCAGAGCTACTGCAGTTGCTCTTTAAAAAAAACTTGTTTGAATCATACCTGACTGCAAAAGTTTTAGCTTAGTAGTGTGGTTTTCTCACCCCAAGTTAAATTTTTTGACTGTCTCCTTTCCTTCTTTAAAGCTCTGACATCTGATGGGCTTGAGTAGAGCAAGGTAGCACTGATAGCGAGTTATGTGTCCTGTCAAACATTTCAATACAGAGTAGATGAAGGAGCAGGTAGGAAAATGATCTGCATATTTAGAAATTCAGTTTCTCGAAAAACTGTGGTGCCTTGTACTTACAGTATCTCTCCTCCCTCCCCCTTCAGTTCCATGAGTCAAAAGTGATCATGAGAGTGTTGATATATGACTGGAGGGGTTTATCAGGAAGGATGTAATGTGTTCGTTCCTCTGGTGGTAACAAAGTGGGTCAGAAGTGTTACCTGTGCTGTTGCTGCTGCTTATGATGCTAACCAGATAAACTGAAATTAGTTCAAAACCTTGCTATTTGCTTTGCTCCTTGACTTGCTGTATAAGTTTCACTGGGAAACCTGTATCTGACCTGCAAGGCATTAATTTGTTTGGTGGCCCTTGTGGCCTAGATGCACGGTGGAGCCACCTTGGTGCTGCCAGTCTAGGTGGCCTGGCACTGGATTTTTTTCTTTACCAATGTATTTTTGAGCCACATCTGCATTCCCATCAGGTTTGCTGCAGAGCTGACCAGGCTGACAGTAGCTATGGTAGACAGATACCCGCCACTTGGCTCCCTTGGATAAAGGGCTGGTGGGACCATCACTTGACCTCCCAGAGATGCTCCAAATGTCTGGAGGCTGAGCAGAGCATGATGCATTGTCCTTCTGCCTGCCCTGAGCTTATGGTGTCAATCCCCCAGCAGGCTCGGCAGGGGTGACCTGATGGCTGTGCTTTGATACCTCTATGTGATAAAGAGATCTGGCTGGGGTTTGCTCAGGCCTTCCCATGCTGTGAGAGAAAGATGCCATGAGGTGCCACAGGTAGAACTTGAACTTGAATTCAGAGTGGGAAGGGGGCATATATAACATATAGCTGAGAAAACCAATAAGCTTCACAAGATCTTAAACACTGAAGGGGCTGAACTTGTTTCCAGTTGATGTGATTAGTCACCTCCTAAAGTAGGGTGCTGTAATCCAGTTTCTGTGGAAAAAATTGCACCATACATGTGTCAATACAAGGGGTGGACTCAGCAAGTGTGTGTGTGCTTTCAGGCTGGTCTATAAATCCCTTCAGTTGTTCTAGCCCTCTACAGACTTGTGAGAACTCAGGGAGATTTCTTTCCTGCAGCCTTGCCCTTGCCATGATTTTAACATCTGAAAGTCTGGATGGAAATTGTTGTCATCTCACCCTCTTGTGTCCCAGCACTCAGTCAGATGGCTGGCAGAGGCTTCATGGCAGCCAGAGCTTTTCCCTCCAGCAGACTGGAGGGAACAGGAGGGAGAAGGGGCAGGGGGCTGTTATCAGCCTCCTGTGTGTCCAAGGAAACAGTTTTTTAAGGTTTTTTGTCTTAGGTCTTTGTCTTTGGATTTTATAGGGATCTCTTCCCTTACTGCTTTCCTGCCTTAGGCACAGATGCCAGCTGAATTTCCACTGACCTCATCCTGTGGCATATCCAAGCAGATCAGTACTTGGGAGACTGCACATCACCTACAGCAGGGTGCTGGATCTGGCATGGGGACAGCTGAATGGACAGAGAGGTCCATCCCCAGAGAGGCTGGGCAGGAGGGGTATTTGCCCCTGGGAAATGCATCCCTGGTCTTTAGTTTGTGGCTCAAACAATGTTTCTACTGCTGGAAATGGCAGACTGAAATGAAAAGATTGGGTTAGCCAGTATCCTGCCAGAGCTCAGAGAGAATGAATTTAGCTGTTCTTGTTTGATTTCAAGAAACTGCAAATTCAAATGAGTAAAGAGTTTGTGCACCGGAGGCTGCTTCCGCTGCAGGCATCTGCTTGCAGAACTGTGTTGCAGGGCAATTCCTGCTGGTGCTGCAAAGCTGGTGGGGAAAGCAGAGCTGTGTCACGGCCAGGAGAGCTCTGTGGAACTGCAGCTGAAGGGCTCAGCTCGCTTGATTGCTTTGGCAGCTCGTCTCTACTTTGAAACAGGTGTGGGCATTGCTTGCATCTGTTATCAGTGGTCACTGGTGGCTTGGTGAGTGCAATGAGCTGCTTTTCCCTGCAAGCTGAGGAGCTGTGCTCTGCCCCAAGTCCCTGCTGCTGGGAGGTGGCATGCAGACAGCTGGAAGGTCCCCAGCCTGAATGTTGGATGTGTGACGTGATGGCTCGTGTGTCCTGCCTCACGTGAGCTCTGTGGTTACACCAAGCTGCAGCTGACTTCTGAAACTCTTCTCGGTAAAAACTGACCTGAATTGATCCGTTGTGGTTTGTTTATTTATTTTTAAACTAAGATGCATTTCTGCAGAGGTGAAAGCTTGAGCCTTATTACAAAGTCCATAATTTTCTTAAGGATGCTTTGGTATATTTTGGGGGTGTGCATGTGGTCTGTGTGGTAACAGTTATCAGAAAAACTGGGAAGGGGTCAGCTGGAGATGTGTAGCTGCTCAATTGATTTTAATGCCATGGAAATTCAATTGGAGTAACTGGGTGCTTTTCCTGGTGGGGGGAAAAAATAGAACTGTGTTAAGTGGATGGGCAGCTCTGGGTATTTCTGTGAAAGGCATGTAAAGGAGGCTCGAATGTGAGTTTTTGAATTGTGCTTGTCTGTTCCTGTCGAGAGTTGGTAGTTTCAGGGGGAGCACACAGCAACCATGGAAGGCAAGGCTTGCCTGGGGGCCCTGGGGCAGAAGCCTGTGTGACTAATGTTGTGTAACTCAGAAAAACAAGGCAGGATTACTCTACCTCCTCCCCCTCTGTAAGGAGCTAGTGCTGGGGAGCTCTGTCTGACTGCTGCTGGGATGCTTGGGTGGGGCTTCTGGGCAAGCTGATGGATTGGTTCCCTCCACTCAGTGCAGCTTTGCAGCACATACTTTTTAGGTGGGGACTGTGCCTCTTGCTGGTGTTGGAGGTGAGGTGACTGGCTGGCATGTGAATGCTGGTGCTGGCAGCCCCTCTGATAGGTACCCTGAGCTGCACCTGTGTCTGCTGTAACCCCCCCGTCCACACCTGTGCCAGAGGAGAGGCAGGGTGGGGGCTGAGGGGGCTCAGGCTTCCCAGTGCTGGGGACAAGGCAGCCTGAGGGGACCATGCAGGGCTGTGTTCTCCTCCCTCCACACTCTGGTGCTGTTGAAGTTGGTCACGTGTTGGGATGGAGGTCTGGCTTAGAGTTCGAGCCTGTGCTTCTACTTTTCCATCATTATTTTCCAGGGTTTCTCTGCAAGGAATTGGAAAATCCCCTCTATGGGCTGCCGTGACAGCCTTAGAACTATCCAGATGGATTTGAACTTTGGTGCTGCAAAGCGCTTTGCGTATTTATTTTCAGCTTCCTGCTGTCTGCTTTGCTTAAGAGCTTTTGCTAGATCCTTTGCATATGCTTGTCCTTGCTCCTCTGCTCCTTGAAACCATTTGAGAACACCCTTCAGCTGTGACAAAATACCCCCCTCCTCTCCCCCCCCCCCCAAAAAACATTCCCAATCCTCTTGAAGGAATTTTATTTTACTGCAGTGCCTTGGTAAGCTGCGAGGCTTGCACAGCTGTGGTGTGTTACTGTTTGGGTGCATCAACCTGGTTTGGAGACCTCAGAGGGCAAATCACTGGGCTGTTTTGGATGGGTCTTTACAACAGGGAGTGACAGAGCATGCTCAGTAGTGAATGGAGCTGTTAAACTGATTTTACATCACTTACCCCTGTGCAAACACAAATATATGATGGGTTGAAGCCTCATCTAGGTTTCCACACTGTGCCATCTTTCTGAGGTCATGCTTTTCATCAGCTTTAGCTGATCCCAGGCTGTTCTCCTGCCAGAAATTCTTCCCCTTCCTTATTGCTGAGATGGCTTCCAGTAGTGTAGAGATGATTGGGGTGTGTAGAAGTGGGGGGAGAGAAAAGGCAAGACTGCCTGTTGTGGCAGCAGAGGGTAGTTTTGGATCAGTTGAGCTGATGAGCATGTGGGAGTGGGCATGGTTTGCTGAAGAGCAGCTGTGTAGCCCCTGGTAGAACATGTCCTGCTTCTACTCCAGTTTCCTTCCATGTAAAAGGGTGGCAAGGATTGCTAAGTGCATTAATATTTCTGGGAGGCTACTGTGTTGGAAGAGTCCTTTGTGGGGCACTGCTGACTGATGGCTTTGTGTATGTGCTGCCAGGGTTTGGCTTCCTGCTTAACCCAGGAGAGGTTTCCCTCTGGGAGGACTGAGCTTTTAAATAAACCTTCCTGCTGAATGTATCAAGGAGAATATTAGATGGAATATAAGGGAGAAGTTTTCTGTGATGAGGGTGGTGAGGCATTGGAACAGGTTGCTCCCAAAAGTTGTGGATGCCCCATCTTTGTAGTCACCCAGTATCACTCAGTCCTCTGCTGCCTTGCTTCATAACCTTTTTATAAACTCTGGTGAATCTTTGTGTGCTGCATTAGATGAAACAAAAGGTTATTGTGTTTCTGCAGCCCTACCTCAGTCTGCCACAAGCAAGGAGTCATCGTGGCCAAGGACACAGAGGGTCTGCTAGGGTGGTGGCACTGAGAAATACGTATTTTGATGGACAAGTTGGAGCTGCAGGAAAGCGCCAGAGGAGCTCAGCTGTCATGTGTCATCCATGCTCTGCATTGCCTGGAGCCTGGTGGTGTCTTGGGGAGGAGCAGCCCTAGGACAAGTGACTGCTGGACACTGTGAGAAGGAAGTTTGGGAACCAAGGGGGAGGCTGAGCTCTCTGATTCCCTGGAACTCTGCTGTGTTTCCAGTATATTTGTCTGTTGTGGGACAACGTGCTTTTTCTGAGAGCTGCAGTTGCTTTGGGAGGGCAAGCAGGCCATCTTCATATGGCTTTGATTAAATCCAGCAGCACTTAAGAAAGCTTCAGGCATCTCTTTTTGCCTTGCTTGGCAGTATTGGGAAGTGAGAACTTAGAAGTTTGCCAGTGATGTTTCTGCAGCGTTGTATAAGAGTAGGAGTCGTGTTGAGAAAGTTGTTATGGAATGGAAAAGGAACTGGAGGAGGAAGGGAGAAAACGTCGTCTCTATGGCTGCCATGTTGATACTCCCCATGTGCTGAGCCCTGGTGCAGGCATGGGTAAATACCAGTGCAGATGAAGTCATACGAAGGTAAAGCAGCCCCCCTTCAGATTTAAGCCATGTGAAGTTAAGGTTTGATTTCCTTTCTTTCCATACCTTGATACAGTAAGCTACCACCGAAGATTATTGGCCAGGTTGGATTTGTCCTGTTACTTCTGTCCTTGTAGAGCTGCTGAACAGTGTTCATTTACTGGCTTCAAAAGAACAGCAGAAGACCCTCCTGGAGATACATAACAGGAGTAAGTAACTCCTGTGTTTTGGTTAGGGTGATGGAAAATTTGTGATTGAGGCTGGAGTCCAAGGTCTGTGCTGTGGTCTTGTGGACTTCAGCCAGCATTTTTTTCATACTTAGAAATGCCTTCAGCCCTTCCTTAATGGAAAAGGAGAAAGGGGAAAATGAGTGAGAGGGAGCCACAAATGGATTAGACTTTTCTCAGTTCTTTAATTCCAGTTGGCAATGACAGTTCTCTGAATCACCTGCAGAGACTGGGGAAAGCAAGCAAGTCTCTCCTTCTCAGTCCAAGGTAAACTGATGTGCTGCATGAGTAAGTTTTCTCACAGTACATAATGAGGTCCAGTTGGCAGGAAGCACAGGAGACATTGTCAGGCTGATTCTGTACCTTCCTCTTGCTGGTTTAGTGTTTTGACTAGAGATGTCTCACTATTTCCTTACCTCCCTCAACTTCCAGATGCTCTCTGTGTTACAGTGTGTCTGAGGATGGTCCCTCATCCACCATGTTCCTTTCTATCCCTGAACAATTGCACGAACAGGATGGGAAAAGTAAAATTACATTAGATGTGGTGACCTTTGCTTCAGGAATATTATCAGAAAAACTTCTCCTTGTGGCTGCTTAGAATTGTTTCCACTAAAACATTTCTGCTATCTTTTCTTTGGCATGCAGTAGGCACTTCAGATGCCCGAAGTAAAGTGTTTTTGTAGCCTGCAGAGGTGACTTTTGTCACAGCTCTTGCTCAGTGCTGGTTAAACATCGTCTATGTGACTAAGGTACAAAAGCTTTATACAGCCATCAGTGGAAAATATGAAGCCTTTTTTATTATGAAACTATAATGATGAATCAATAATGATGATGATGATGAAGAAATGGAAGTGGCCTGGCTCTATCATGTGGCATTTGCCTCCTCTGCAAACTAGAAGAAATTGCACAGGTGCTGTGAAGCAGATCTTCAGCAGCATCTCAGGGAGCACAGTAGGGGCACTGTAGGTGATCCCTTCCATCCCATTTACCAGCCTCTTTTCTGCCCCTGCATGTAGATGTTATCTTCATTGGACTGGCTATTGAGGAGGCTTTACTGGATGAACAGCCTTGGTTTGGGACTCATCATCTTGTCTTTTGCTTTGGCTTCCTTCTGCGATTTTGGAGAAGTCCCCTGATAGCCTCATGCCATGTACCTCTGCCATGATGCCAGGGCTAGCAGGAGTGTGTTCAGGGCAGGGACCTAACACCTTCCTGATTCTCACAAGATTGCTTTGGCATCCTTCCTTTTCACCAGCCAGCTCATTAATGGCACTAATTACTATTCTCTCTAATGCTTACAGGATTTGCCAGTTACTGTATGCCGATGGGAATCGTGTTCTGGCTTCTTGACAGTGCTATAGGAGAAGCTGATGCTCTGAGCAGGTATGTTTGTCACGTTCCTGGTGAGGGAAAGAGGGGCTGCATATGGCCAGGGTGAAATGTGTGCAGGGTTTGCCTGATGGGTGTGGAATGGATCCTGTGGTGCAGACTGCTCTGCAGTGAATAGTTATTTTTTCCATCCAGAGGTTTTGTGAAAACACCCAGGCAGAAGATAAGGTCTGCATTTAGCCTTGCTGACAGCCCTCTGAGGAGAGGGCTGGAAACCAGCATTGCTGCAGAGCAGCCCGTGGGAGGCCGTGCTCTTTGCTAGCACAGGCACTGCCTTTTCCTTCCCGGAGCGCCAGCTGGGGAATCCCGGCCGGGCTCGCGGCTGCGCAGGGGCTGCTGCGCCTGCTGCTCAGCTGGCCTTTGGCAGCTCCCCCGTGGTGCGCGTCCCGAGCGCGGTGGGAGGGAGCTGTGTGCCTGTTGGTATCCAACCACGAACAAATCTGCTGTTGTTTTCTTAATGTATGGCAAGAACAGCCTGTAGCAGCTTATTCCTCCCTGGATAATTACTGCTCTGCTCTGCCGCTGATTGCTCTCAGGAGCAGTGGAGTAGTGCCTCCCCTGCGCTGCCCTGTGCATCCTTTTGCCTGAGTTATTTGGTTTGTTATTGCTTTAAGGCATCAGTGCTCAAATGAAAAATCTAATCTGCGCTCTTTGCAGCTGTTTGACATTCTAAGTGCATTGCCTAAGTCAGTTGAAGTCCCTGAGATGCCAAACATGCTTTCAGTGATGCCCCTTGCTATGCTACAAGCAGATCTGCTTGCATCTCAATTTCAATTTCTGGATTACTTTGAGGAGGGAAAAATATAGGACTGGGTTGCAGTCTACTGTTGTATTATCTGGAATTGCGTTCACAGCTGATCAGGTGTGTGTGCAACTGGAACTGGAGTGGAATATTTAGCCATCTGTGGTTGCTCGGGGCAGGTCTGAAAAGCAGGTGCATAATCCTGCTGTGGGAGTGTTAATGGGCAAGGAGGGTTGGCCTGGCACACTGAACTGAAACCTTCAGCTTGCCCTACGAGCAAAAGAAGCTCCTTCTGTAAACATCTATCCCTCATGGATCTCATAAAAATGGCATTGCCTTGCATTTAGCTTGCCTGAATGGCCCATTTGATTGTATAAGGATATAATCACAACTTGCTGCATAATGCTTTCTTGATCCCTAAAAAAGTGAAATGGATTCATTATGGAAAGATATCTTTCTTGAAAACCTGGTTCCTCCAGGACTGTCTGTGTGGTGCTGCAGACGTGTAGAGGAGTAGGAGTCAGGGTGGAGCTGTTTCCACCTAATTCTCCTGTATTTCCCGAGGTTTATCACAGCAAGCAAGCAAATGTGGCCTCCACTTTGGATCTGAAAGCACAGCTGGTTAGTTGAGCACTGCCTGTGCTTCCCAGGCCAGTCTTCCCCTTATGCTTTCCTTTTCTTAGTTAATTTTCTGCTGTAAAAGGCCTCTTCTTAGAGGGAAAACCACAATAAGAAGGGGAACATCAAAGGTAGGAGAGCCTCCATTTGCTAGCAAGCTGCTGCAGGTGTGTCTGAGTCAGGAGAGGCAGCACTGAGTCAGTGTCCCAGACTCCTGGTGACTCAGGTGGCAAAATCCCAGATCATTCTCTTCTCATGCCTGAATTGCAGTGGATTTCCTGTACAAACTCTCACCTTCTGTAGTGACCATGCAGGGAATGTCATCCTCGTCCTCCCAAATGGGTTATGACCAGCTTGGTTCACTGGGGATGCAGGCACATGGTGGTGGTGGTGGTGGCACTTCTCTTCCTGCCACCACAGGTGGAAAATTGATTTATCTCAGCATCCTCAACCTTACCTCACTCCTTTCACCAGACACCCCCTGTTTTTTGTTAAGATGGGATAAGTCACAGGAGTTGCAGCTGTCTATTGAGCTTGAGGAGATTCTTATGCAAATCTGGAGGCTGTGTTCTCCTGGCAGATCTGCTTGCATGCATTATCCACTACTTCATTGTACTGGAAGGAGGTCTATTTTCTGAAACATGGTTTATTTTTAGTCAAGATTTTCCCTGTCTAACTGGCAAAAGTTCAGCATTTGCAGTGGGATTTGCAAAAGAAGCACTTTTGCCAAATCCTTGGACTGGGGGAAGGGAGAGGAAATGTTATATTAGCCAGCAAAAAAGCTAAATGCTGACTTTAAAAACAGCTTAGGACACTGTTGTGAGTGCATAAGCGTTGGGTGATGCAAGTTGAGAGCTGTGTTGTGTTGCTGCAATGGAGAACTCTGAGTTGCTCTTGCTTTTCCTTTTGATGGCTGCCACAGAGGTTAACCAGCAGTGGGTGGGGAGTGCTGCTCAGGGGCAGGTGGTCAATGAGCCATCCTTTTGACCTGACCCTGAGCAGTGAATTAGCAAAGTCACCTTAACCACAGCATCCATGGGAAAAGTTCTGTCCCTGCAGAGCATTGCACTGTCCTGTTGCAGCCCTGTTTGGGGCCACTGGAGGCTCGCTGAGGGTTGAGCTTTTTGATGATGTGGAATGTATTGTGCCCATGTTTGAGTACCCTTGTCAGATACCCTGAAATGAATAGGGTGGCACATGGGATGTCCTGGGGCAGTGCTGCAGCTGTCCTCTCCTCTCTTCCCCAGCTGCTGCTCCAGGGACAAATTGTCTTCACATGCCTCATTGCTTTCACCAACTGCTTCTAACTACTCTGGGTCTTGTACTGGTTTCTCACATGAGCAGCAACCTTTCAGGGGTGCAGGGATATTTTCTTCTTGGTCTTGCATCTCCTCAGACATTTCCACCACTCCTTTTACAGAGTAATCTTTGTTACCATTAGCTGGTAGTGCTGCAAGCACCACACATTGGAGAATGACACCAGAGAGTCAATGACTGTGCAAAGCCTTCAGTACTTACTCTGAAAAAATGAGAGTTGATTCCATATGTGAGCCTGTAAGTTATTTGTTTCCTGCTGCAGGTTAACTCCAGCAGTTTGCTTTATCTTTCTTTTTCTTCCTGCCCCAATTCCCCAACAGACAATTGCGTAGCAACTTTGTCACGGTTACATTAAGAAAACAAGGAGAAATCCTTCCAATTTTTTTCTGAATGTTTGGAAACCAGAAAAAAGAGAGGAAGTAGCACTAGGAATTTAGGTGTATTCTGCATTTGGAACAAGTGGGTAAATGTTGCTTGCAGGTAACAGACCTGCAGGTCTTTGTGAAAGGATTGGGGATGAAACAAAATTTTTAAGTGCTGTTTCAGTCATTGGGGTAGAAGCACCATGAGAATCAAGGTAGGAGCACTCATCATCTGCCTAGAGCAGTAATCTTCCCGAAGGAATTAATCTAATTTAACCTGATAAAAGAATTTATGCAGTGGGGGAAGTCTCTACCATTTCCTGCCAAGCTTCCTGAGAAGACTAAGAAAAAGTAAGCGCCAAAATGACACTCTTCTCTCCATGGGGGAGAGGGCTTATGTCTTCCTAAGGCCTGTTGTTATCTTTCTGTTAAAAACCATCTGTATTAGCTGGCAGATCAGGATTGTTTTAGCTATTCAATTTTCCCTAGTTCCCTGGGGACTTCCTAGTTGCAAACCTATTTGCAAATCCCCTGTCCATCTGGGATGCAGATGATCTCATGTGCCCCAGTGTTTATGTAGAAGTAGGCCCCGTGCTTGCCATACACCTGGTGGCCTGGAAGGATGTAGAGACTTCATAGGTTTGAAGCTGTTCCTTAGGGAAAGTTTGTAGGTGGTGGGGTTTTGTGGTTTTTCCTTACATTGCTAATTATTTCAGGGAAATTCCTATCTTATTAGTGCTTTCTCCCCAAAAGCAATTCTCTTCCTCTCTGTCTCTTGTCCTCTTTCCTTGAGGCTGGAAAAACACTGATATGTTAGGAAAGCCAGTCTCTGTTTTAAATGGCCTTAAGCATGTCAATATTCAGCTCAAATTCCTCTTACAGCGGCTTGCTACAAAATGAGCAGGAATCTCAGGGCACCCCGGGTCAGATTTCTTTCTGATGCTCAGGAAGGTTTCGTTCCAGACGGGTGAGTTTGTGGAGGAGGAGATGTCCACCTCGAGTTTTGTGTACTCTGATAGGAAAATATTTTTTCTATCAGTGAATTTTTGCTGATATCATTGAACTATGCTTGAAGTATGTGGGCATATGTTGTAATCTGCTGGCAAATACACTGAAAATCACTGTCCTGGGTTGGCCTAAAGGTTCATGTAAACTGCTAGTGTCTGAATCAATACCCTGTCTCCAGTGGTGTAACAGGAGTTGCTCTGGAAGGACTTGGATAGAGGCTGAGCAGCCTAATTGAGCATTCCATCTGCTCTAGCTTGACCCTGTGCTTGCAAATGTGCTGAGTTTCAAGCAGGCTGAGAGCTGAACTTGGCTGGCAGCCTCTAGTCCCAGGTCCTGGGGCGGGTGAGGAGCTGCCATGTCTGTGGCTGAGTGCTGGAACCCACATCTGCACGGGAGGGTGCAGCAGTGGGAATCCCAGCAGTCTCTGGGTTACCTGCAGCAAAGAACGGAGCTGACTTCAGATTGCTGTTTTAAAAAACTCTGTTTGGTGCAGGTGAGCAGTTCTGTGGGCATTCCACAGTTGGTGCTTACCCAGCCCTCCCAGCACAACTGTGCCAGTGTCCTCAGCTTGCTTTCACAAGCAGAGACCTCATGCAGCCCTCATGGAGGGTCAGCATTTGGTGACTGCCTGAATTGCTGCTTATCCCCAAAGGTGCTTCTGCTCTGCTTTGCTCTGTAATTACTTGCCACACGTTGTGTCCTCCCCAGCAGCTTTCACCACGGTTTTTAAAAGGGAAGATAAGGAACAGTGGACAGATGGACATCTGGGAGGACTGCTGGTAGTGGCAGGGGGAGTGGTTTTAGCCCTGGTACTTGCATGCAGCATACTCTCCAGGCAGATCCCACTGTGATTCTTGATGAAGTTTCCCTTTTATTGGCTAGCTCATTGGAAAACCCTTTTCACTCCAAGTTTTGTTTGGAAAGAGAGACGCCCACACAGATGGCTGCTCTTCAGTTGTCATTCATGTTGGGATTTTTTATGTTCCTTTTTGCATTACCCTCAGGTGAAATCCAGGCTTACCAAAAAGAACTTATCCCAGATTTAGAAAGAAACTAAATAGTAAGAATATTCTGCTTCTTCTCTGTAAGCTGGGGATGCAGTGGGCTATCTCATATTTTATGAGTTCACAAGAGATTGTGTTATTTTTTCTTTTTGGCTGAGCTTCCTTGTAGTTCACTTGTTAATTTTCCTCAGGGAAAAGGTACAGCTTTCATTAAGGATGGTTTTGGCTATGTTTTGCTCCTTCCTTGAGACTGTCTGAGTGGTTCCACTTTTTCCAGACAAGTACCAATGCTCTGCTTTGGAGTCCTGCTGCTCTTAGAATTGCTGGATTGATAAATAATAAGTGGTTTTAGGTCTTTGAGATATTGTGGCAGAGGGGAAGGGGAGGAGAACAATAGCATTTCTGGAAAACGTGGGTTTGGTATGCTGGTGATTTATGAGACTGAAGTTACAGCCTCTTGCTTGGACCCCTTGCTGGGTTCCAGGATGCTGTGGGTGGTGCAGTCCATAAAACCTGAGTGGTCTTGCATTGCTCCTGGCCTTTTAGCTGTAGAGAAGAAGCAGAGTTAAGGTCACAGCTGGCCATTGTGCAGCTGGGGTTGGACTTCAAGTGCCCTGGAGAGGATGCTGGAGGGTCCCACCTCAGGGTGCAGGAAGATGAGGCTGAGAAAAAAGGTAGAAATGGCAACCTGAAATGGCAAAGGTTTCTGGTAGGTTTCTAGAACTGTGGCTTGCTGTCCATTTCCTTCGTTATTTATCTAATCTTGCAAAATTGCTGTGGCAGGGCTGGTGGTAGGCTTTGGGAGGCTGGAAAAATGCCAGTACAAGGAGGTGGCTAGTGCTTCCTTCCAAGTGTATTAACTCATTCCTGAAATATGTATTTCTTCTAAAAAAATAATTGCTAGGGTAGCTGTTTTTGAAGCCTCGGTGGTCATGCTTTGAGTGGAAATGAGACTGTCAAAGGGTTCTTCAGGAGGGCAGGGCCAGGCACATGCATAGCCTTCAGTGGTGCTGACAGTGCTGCCCCACATGTTTCCAGACCTCCATGTGGCATGGAGCACACCAAGGAAAAGTGTAGTTCCCCAGGGATTTAGCAGGTTGCATCTCTGTCAAAGAGGATTTTTAAAGGCGTTGAAATCAATCTCCACTCCTTGTTTTTTGCCCTGGCATGGTGGTGGCAGCCGAGGTGTGGTGGCTGGGCTTGTTCTGCATCCAGGTGGAAGCTGTGGGAGCATTGCAGTGGGGAGGATCAGGGGGTGGAACCCTGCATGGTGTAAGTGCCAGCAGCTGCCAAAACCCCTTGTGCCAGTTTTCTACTCAATGCAGTCCTGGATTAAACTAAGTAGAAACCAGGCTAATGGGAGCCAGGATAAATGACAAAGACCAAGATTTTCTTTTTGGTCTTTATTTCCTAGCATGCAATTGCTGTAATTCTTCTGTGTTACTTTCATAATTTTTGATTTCTGAAAGTATGTTTTCCTTTTTTTGTTCTTTTCCCGAGGGTTTTGGGCAGAGTTTTCCAAAGCTATTGTGGTGGGTATTTCCCCTTCTCTCTCAGAAGCAGCTTTCATTTTGGAATGAATAGCTCAGCATTGTTCACATTATATTCCACTTTTATGGGCTTTTTTCCCCTTTGGACTTTGACAAAAGGGGAAAGCAGTCTCCTAAATACTTCTGAAGTCTTTTGGGTCACTTTGCAGAAAATATTTCTTTCCTGTTATAGAAGGCCTCATATTCAAAAGCTCCAGACAGGAAAGCTGTTTGCAGCGCTCACATTGGAGTTTCTGAAAGCGTGGTTCTTCCATAGCTTTGCCTTGGTTTTGGCCAGTTTCAGTTAAGATTGTGCTGAATTCACCTTTGAGCAGGACTTTGTGACCTTGTGGGAGTTAACTTTCATTGAAACATTTCTAGCAATGTAACCAGCCACTACTGGTTTCTACAGAGCATCCCACTTGTTAAACCTGTTCCACTCTTCCAGACCAATGCCTATTTTCAAACTCCCCCAATTCCCTGCAGAAATAACAGGTTATTAATAGGATCTTTATGCATATGTTTACCAAGCTTGACATAGCTTTGCACCAAAGTGTCTCTTTACCTACATTGCACTCAGAAGCTGAACCCTGTGGTCAGCATGGTGTACATCTGCAAACCTCCCTTGGTTTGTTCAGAGCATGATGGTCTGGCTGTGCAAACACTTAAATTTGCTTCCCTAATTTAAAATGAGTTGCAATAAAGAATTTATCCACTCAGGTTCTTATGGAACTAAATGTTGTTTATTTGAGATGGGAGTTGATTTGCATTTTTGGGTTTTCCCCCTTCCACTGAAATAGCAGTGAACAGCTTTGGGTTACATCAACCCTGGTATATGGTACTTGTAGCATAGCAGTGATGTCTCCTAGGATGTGTCTGACTTCTTCCCCTCTCTTTTACTGATCATTGGTCTTGTTGAGTAGGCACAAGGTCTCCTGGCCTGTTGGGTCCCAAGAGTCTGCTGATCCAGCAGTGAGAGGGCTGTGGTGAGCGAGCTGCAGGGGCAGGATGTGAGGCACCAACCACAGCAAGAAGTCGGTACGATTTTCTCAGCTGCCACTCGTTACCATGACCTTGCAGCATTTGCAGTGTGTGATCTGATGCTCAGGAGATAGGTTTCCTGAGTGCTAACTGTCTGAACATGCAATGCCAGGACTTGTTGCAGCTGACCAGCCAAGTTGGATATGCTCTGATAAACAATGTGCTCCTTTGGCTATAGTTCCCCTTTAGATGGTGGGGGAAAAATAGAGAATGGAGAGAATGGGGCACATGTAGAGATTAATAGCCTCTTCTCAAGTCCTTGTCCTCTTTCATCCTTTGAATTAGCTTTTTTCCACCTAGTGTGACAACAGAGTTTTGTAATAAAATCCACATGGGAGAAACCAGTGGTGTGTTTTCTAGTCAAAACAGCCTCTATGACATCTGACTATTCAAATGGCAATAGAGAAGTGTTTTGATTAAGAGACTAGAGGTTGAATGCATGTTGAATGAATTAGTTTCTCCCCTTTAATGATGTAATGGTGATGCTGTTAAAGAAACCACAAAAGAAGAATGTTTCTCAGAGCATCTTTTCTGAGTTCGTGTGTATAAACTGCAAACTCAAGTCCTTTTAATCTCAGTTAAAACCATTGGGGTTTTTTGGGAGATGCTTTTTCTTGGTTGGCTTTTGTGGTGGGACAGCAATATGTGCTTGCTGCTGGCAATGGGTTGGTCTCAGAGCAGAGGAGCTTGTCTTCCTTTTTCAGCCCTTGTTCTCCTTTCAAGTCATTCCATGCTGTATCAACCCTCTGAGGAGATTGGTGATAGATGTGGAGGGATAGTAATTATTTTCTTCAAAACAATGTTGAAGTATGAAATACAAAGAAGACCATTTTCTTCACAACTGTTTGCTTATATTGACCTGGAGTAATATTGCAAGCATGGTGATGATTTTTATTTCCATAGGAAAAGATGCATTTTCTTTCCTTTAATTCAGTTTCCCTTAAGGTTGCTTGAAGCAGCTGTTCCTTTGGCTGTTTTCAGATACCAGCCAAAAATACTGGTGTTCAGCCTTCAGGAGGCCTTATGTGTAGGTTAAATGAAGGGGTAATTTACTAAAGAACCTAACCCTGGCACGACAGCATCCCTTAGATAGGTGTAGTCATCATTACCTAAAAATGCCTAAGGTATAATAAGAACTTGATGATGCCCCTCTTTGAAAAATCTGGTTAGAATTAGAGGTCAATTTAAAAAATGTAATTTTCAAAAGGACTCATATTTTACATTTTGAATATTATTTGTGAGTGAAAATGCTGTTTCCTTCTCTTTATGGCACCAAGAGGGAGATCCCCTTCCTCCAAGGCAAGAGGACTAGTAGACATCTCCATGCTGCAGTAGTTTCTCTCTTTGGCTCTTTTTGCCTGGTGTATTAAAATCCCTGCAGATAGCCTGGGTTGTGTTTCAATTAGCTTATTCTCCACCTTAACTACAAAGCTCTCTTACTATTTTTTACTGTTAGTGTTGAGAGAGAATGTTTCTGTAAGTAGCCTGATGCCAAGGCTATCGGTATGTTAATTGGGAGTAAAAAAAAAGAAAAAGGAAAAAAGGTCTATGGACCTTGAGCTTTCCAGCCTTGGAGGTTTGGCAGGCGTGTTGTGAAAGAGACTGCTGCTTTCCTGATGGAAACCCTTTGAATTAAACTTCCTTTGAGTCAAGGGACTTTGTATGTCTGTGTATGTATGGAAAAGCCTGCGAGTGTACTCGTCTCTCGGCGTCTGTGGAAAAACCAGCTGCTGTGTCTGCTTGTCAGTGTTTGTCCTGGGGATCTGCCCAAAAAGCTGTTTTTTCCATTGCTTGAGCAGATTATCAGGCTTGGCACACTTTGTCATGAAAAGTGATACAGATAGGGTTGGCAACTGGCACAACTTTTAAAGACCTGTTATTATAATATTGCCATAACTCATTAATTATGCTGTTGAGGTAATGGTAGTGGTATACTAGTCTAGCTAAAAACAGCTCCTATACAAACCAAGGTTCACTTTGGTTCTGTCCTTCCAGTTTGGCATGCTGCAAAGGTACAAGGCAGTTTTGTTCTTCTGTACTTTCTCCCCTTGTGCATTGGTTGGTATTTGTTATAAAATAATCCCATGCTGTTTCTTACCAGGTTCCAAAAGCCGCAAGGATGATGCATGGGAAAACAGACTTGGTGTTAATAATTTAGCAGCTAGATTATAGAATCAGAGTGGTTTGGGTTGGAAGAGACCTTAAAGATCATCTCATTCAACTCCCCTGCCATAAGCAGGAGCACCTTCCACTAGACCAGGTATAAGATGCCTAATGCTTTCTTAATAGTTGCAGTTGTACACATGAAAATATGATTCATGTATTGATAAGAATACCCTGCAAAAGGTATACAGTGTGAATTTTTACTTCTGTAAAGCCTCACTTGTAGATGTAACTGTTCATATTTATACCTAACTATGAATTTATCTAATGAAGGATTAGATATTGCACTGCACTTGAAAAGTCACAGTGGTTATGCTTACTGAGAACTCTAGAAAGCTGCATTGATATGTAAATTGGGCAATCACCTCCTATTTTTGTGGAAATGTGACCCTAACAATGAGGTAAGTCTTTAGATTAATTTCAGTTACATACTGTTTTCCTTACAAATCTAGAATTTCAATTCATGAAAGTAGCAGAAGAGCAGAGGCTTATTTGATGTTCTTGAAAGGATTTTTGGGATACTCTTTGCAGCAGAGAGGCAAGGAGCTGTCAGCTTTCCCCCTTTGCTGCACTTGTCCTCTGGTGTGCTCTTGTCTACAGAGCAGATGCCGGAGGACACCAGCTCAGTGCAAGCTCTGCACTAAAATGCTCTGCTGGTCTGAGGTAAGTGTAATTGCTGTGTCTCTTTCCTGGGGGCTGAGCTTTTTACCGTCCCTGGAAATGAAGAGGAAAAAAATCAGCTGTATTAGAAGATCAAAAAAGAGCAATCTGCCAGTCTTCCTAATGCACAGGTCACACCATGCCTGGAGCTGGGCTTTTTCTTAAGAGCAGCTCAAATAAGAAAAGCAAGCAAACCTCCGAACAAAACAGAAACCAAAACTAACAAAGGAAGCATCTGCTATTCAGATGAACTGATATAGGTGAGGGAGGAAAAAACAAGTCATCAGAGATTTCCAAAGGCTTGCTGCTTCGGCCAGGAATCTGCAGCTTGGAGACGGCAGACACTTTATAGTTTGATGGTGATGCAGATGGTTTTATGGTGCTATCCTAGGCAGAAGCAGGCTGGGTGATGAGAAGTAGCTGATGATGCTGAGCTAGGATGCAGAGACTACAAGGCCAAGACTCTGGTCTTGCTCTGTTCAGAAGAATTGAGATGTGCCTCTCCAGGGCAGCTCTGGTTCTCTTGTGGACAGGCAGGAAGGAAGGAAGGAAACTTTGTCCCAGCATTGGCCTCTGTTTTCACTTTGCATGTTAAAGCAGAGTGTGGCACTGGTTTGTGGCAGTGCTGAGGGACTTGTTTGGCCACTCTGAATGAGCATCTCTCCGTGGCAGCAGGAGAGAAGCCCTGGTCCACAGGGCACTTCAGGCTGAGGTGGGTTGGTTCATTTGAACGTCTGGCACAAGGCAGTGATGCTTAGGTGACTGTTTTTATTACCATAGCATTTGGAATGCTGGCTTAAGGATGCATCCCTGCAAGCACAGGAGCAGGAGGATTGTTTGTTCTGGTTACACTCCCAGTTGCCAGAAGCCCAACTGGTTCAAGGTGAGAGAAGAAAGAAGAGAAAGGGTTGTTGTAGCTGGATGCCAAATACAAAGAGGGGGTGTAATGTGCCCGCAGGCTGCATTGTCGGCACATAAACCTAGTGAACAGGAGAGAGGACAGACTGCTTGTATTGGCACTGCTGTCAGCTCTCATTTTCTCACAGCTGGGGGACCATGAATGCACAGACCCCATTGATGGGATGTCCTGGTTTTAACCTTCTCAGCTGAGGGATTTGTCAGCCCCAAAGCATAACGTGTTTGTGTGTGCACCTTTCCAGTAGCAAAGGGTTTCACATCCTTTGCTGAGTGTCCTAGCCCCAGAGCTGGTTAGTGCCATATTGCTTATCTGCACTTCTCTGTGGAGCACACAGAGATGGGCCCACAGTTTCTAATTATGATCATCACTCTCATTATTACTGTCTGCAATGTCCACAAAGTTCAGTTTTCTATTTAACCAGCAACTGGAGAATCCTCATGAAATTTTGCTAACTTATGATTTTAGTTCCTTAAAATTCTTGGCTTCTTCTAGTCAGAAATGAGTAACCTGGTGTGAGAGTACCTCAGTGCTCTTAGTGTGCATGAACACTTGAAGCAGCTGCCTAGGATGGGAAGCATGACAGGAGCACAAAGAATCAGAAGCATTTTGTCAGCCTGGTTGGAAAGTAGCTACAGCAGTGAGCAAATGATTCCTTTTATGTGCACATGCAATGCCTGACATCCAGGCAGAATGCTGACAAGCTGCTGTGGCTTGGAGAACAAGTTGAACGATCTGGATAAAGTCCTTAAGATTTCCTGTCTTAAAGCAGAAGTGGCTAAAAAGCCTTCAGAAGAAGAGGCCTGTCTGATTTTGTTGTTCATTTATTCTGGAGGGTTGGTTGCCACAAGGAGAAGGATCTCAGCTCCAGGTTACTGGTTTTGGATCTGCTCCTGGTTCAAGGAGATAGAGGTGTCCTCTGTGTGAGCCATTAACCTGTTTCCTGGACCTTGCATTCATGCATCTTCTGACAGACAGAGAAGCTTTAGAGTCGAGTGGATTAGCTTCCTCCCTGCAGTGAATGTTTGCACTGTTAATGAAAGATAGTTTTGTTTTGGAAGCAAAACACACCCAAAGACACCATGGCAGGTTTGTTTGTGCCAGGTTTTGACTCAGATACTTAGTGAAACCGAGGAACAGCTTTGAAAACAGTGCCCTGGTCCTTCAGCTGCCTGAGGAGTAGTGCAGTAGCAGTGTGCACAGCACCGCCTTCCTGTTCCTTGTGAGTACACTGACTTTCACAGCCTTCCAGCATCAGCTACCAATGAATGCCTTTGAGAGGGTTTGCTGTGCCTGGGAAAGCTGTGGTGAGAGAGGTCATCTTGCTGTGTCTTCCTGGAAGTTTGTCATGTCTGGTGGCGCAAGAGGTCTGTAAGCATGATCTGCTTGTTGCAGCATCTAAGATTGAAGTGGTCTGTGTGGCAGGCATGTCCAAGCAGATGTAGATGCCTCTTGCCCTCAGATTTCCTCTACAAAGTTTGTGGCCCATTAATCATGAGGCTGTGTGTCTTTTCCAATGGGCTGATGGTTGTAGATGTTGGATAAATTTTGTGTCACACATTGGGGATCTCTGTCCTGGAGTCTGAGCTGCAGCTTTGAACTTTGAACACTTGCAGCTTCTGTTTCAGAGTGTCATGTTGTGGAGAAGACAGGACATGCTGTATCTCACTGCTTGGGGCTCTGCACCAGATAGAACATTTCCCCTCTGAATCCTCTGTCCAGGAAAGATGTTCTCTGCAAGAACAGTTGGAAGTATCTGTGATCCCCTCTTGTTCTGCTTGTATTTCAGAGCCCTGTCAGAGACAGTCTCTTAAGATGCCAGGTCAAAGGGTTTAAATGCTGGAGCCCAAACCTTTTCCAGCTCTGCTGTAATGCCTGTGTGTGGTAGCTCAAGAATGGAAGACCTGCCACACTGGCTCCAGCCAGGGTCCACATTGGCCAGTATCCTTCCCTAGTGACAAACAGAGTGAATCTTCAGGGAAGGAGGAGTCTCAAGATTAAACAGGTGCACCTGTGTTGTCCTCCTGCAGTTTCCATGATACTTTGCAGACTCTTTCTGTAACTCACTCTGAGTAGCAGAACATGCCGCAGCACAATTTTGGGTCACTTGGAAGAAGTGTTTCCTCCTTCTGATTAACTTTTTTTATCTGCTGTCCCATGGTCTTTCACTGTGAAGAGTTGTTTTTTTGCTCCTAACATGGTTTGTATTACACCAGTGGGTCCTGCAGGTTGTTTTTCTTTCTTGCCTCAGTACATAGGTACCTTTTTTTTTGTGGTGCCCACAGCTTAATATTTCATGATGATCCACTGTCTGCTTTGACTGTGCTACTCTGGAGTCTGAATTCAGGCAAATGCTTTGTGGATGCTTTGAAGGGGATTAGAACTGACCTCTAATTGAAGGGAAAATGGAGTAATGTCAGACTTAGTTGCAAAAGCATTCTGTGCTTCTAGCTGGAAGAGTTGTTGAACATACTGAAGACAAGGAATTTAGAAACATGCCCACATGACCCCACATCTATTACTCAGCAGGCATTTTTGTTGCACATCTTGCATTTATTTTCTTGCTAAAACTTTAGGCAATTTATCAGTGTTGCCATTCTGTAACTGGACACCCCTTTGCGCTGTCTGCCTCTGCGGCCAAAAACGAAGTGAGAGTGATGTTAGCTAGCAACACGATCTCAGCAATTCATCTAGATGAAGACAGAAGTTGGCTGCTCTCTCCATTTATTCACTTAGTTAAAGTACTGAAAGCCACAAATGAACTTGCTTCAGTTTTCCAAATGCTGTGATAAGAAAATAACCAGCCCCAATTTCTAAAATTTTCCAGAGCTGATGTCCATGCACATAGAAAAATCCAGCACATCCAAAGCCAAACTCACAGGTTCCTATATGAGAGCACCACTGCTTGAGATGGCTTGATGGAAATAATGATGTATCCAGCAAATTGATCATCATGTTCTACAATAGATAGTACACTTAACAGCAGCTTAACTTCCTGTTTTATCTGTAGGTTTTTCTGATCTCCCTTCTGCAAAGATTTGTATTTGAATGTTTATGGATTTCTGTGTTGTGCATATTGCTTGGTATGGACTTTGGGGGCAATGGGACAGCTTTGCCAGCTCTTGCTCCAGGTGAGGTGAGGAAGGGAGCAGCCCAGAAGTTAAACCTACAGATTTCTACTTCTTTGCTAAGCCTTGTGTTTTTTCTGTGCTGGCCCATGTTGGAGGATTGGAGATCCATCAACAACAATAGAGTAAAAACTGTGTGGTAACTCGTTCTGGTGAAACTTTCCTGTGTGTCTTGGTTTCTCTTTCCAATGAAATTTCCTTGAAACTCTCTCCCCATCTTCTGGTGCCCGTTCCTGTGTCAGATTGAGAACAGCCTTTATCCATGGCCATGGCTCCCAAGCACTAAGATGCCTAATTGATGAGTCTGTGCAGAGGAAATAGCTGCCTGCCTGATAGGTGCTGATGGCTTGGCAGGAAATTTCCTCTCCTGCTTTTTCAGTGGTCCCACAGTCTGTGAGACTTATATTCACTGTGCACGTAGGATTTGTTCTTCACCTGTGATGAGGATGTGATTGTTGTTTCTTTAGAAATAACAGCAGCAGAGCCAGGTAGCTGTCATCTGCTCTCCAAAAAGTGTTTTGTTGCTGTTTTCTCTTTTGCTACAACAAAGCACTGCAGACTTCTCTGTCTTTTGCTTGAAATGCAAGTAGCTTTATTTGGTCTTTTGTGTTCCTGAAGAACCTTGTGGCAACACTACACCAAAATTCTGCTGTTCAAGTTGAGTTGTGCCATGGCCATGTCCTTCCCCTGAAGGGAGGAGCAGAGCCTGGGCCACAGGTGACAGGTGTTACACATTACACAAGGTGACTTGCCACAGTCTTATCTGGCATCAGTGGTTCTGGGAACTAAACTTTTGTGGGGCTTGGTGTGCCCATGTGTCCTTTCCACTGTGAGATGAAACTTGGCACAGTCTGGCTTTGCAAAGCAGAGTAAAATACAGTTGGAGAACTTACTGCTGACCCTCTGCCTTTCAGCTGGAGCAGAGCCTGCAGAAGAGAGTGCCAGCCTTTGTCAATCTGAATTCAAGGGGTTGCTGTCCCCCAGGGTGCAGGGGATGGAGAAGCCTTGCAGCAGGTTGGGAGCCGGGAGCGTCTGTGGCTGCGTGAGCGTTCTGTGCTCACGTGGCAGAGTGTCTGTCAAGGCATGGGTTTACAAACAGAGGAGCTCATTAGTTACAGCAGCCGCATGGTGTGGCAGAAGGCCCGGACTTGGGTACGCTTTTGAGCAGCTACTTGAAGGAGGAGGCAATTGCTGAAACATTCATAAACTTGACTGTCAGCAGATTTCCCAGTTGTCTCATCCTCAGTGGAGACAAGGGAGTGCAGCCAGGAGCTGCTGTACTCATCCCAGGAGAGATGGCAGGGAGCAGCAGGCTCCAGAGGTAATTCTCTTCATTAATTCCCATAAAAAATTTCCGCCTTCAAAAGCCTAAATGAGTAGAGGCCTGCCAGAGCAATACCCTGAGTGGTAGCTTTTCCTATTTTTTTTCCTCTCATCTTGTGCAGTTCATATGGAGGAGAATGCTCTTGGCGTCTCAAGAAAAATAGCAGCAAAACAATGCTAAACATTGGCTATAAAAAAATCTACTTATTTAGTGCATATGTTGAAATGTGACAATGGGGGCATCTCATGCAAGTCCCTTGTTATTTTAGCTTTTACTCTTTGACTCATATGTACGGTGTAATACTTTTTTAATATTATTCCCTTATATTTGGAAATAAGGGTACAGTGGTTTAGGTTCCAAACACCTTCATTCTCTGCATGTCTCTCAAGGCAGCCAGGTGTGCTGTACCTGGTTTTATGGCTGTCTCACACAAGCTAGGCTGACCTAGCTGGTTGAGAGCATTTTCCCACACTGTCGTCTTGTTTTCCCTTTTAAGTTTTCTCCTGTTTTCCTCCTGAAAAGTAACAGTGGGTGGTGTGAGGAACAGAGTCAGGAATTCAAGGATAACTGCTGCACTTGTCCTCAGTTCACCCTCTCACGTCTCTCACCACGACAGCCTGTGTTAGCAAAGATGACAGTGTGTTAGCCAGAAGAAATACATTTTGCTGTTTGAGGAATTGGCTAATCATTACATGCCTCAGTTTCCCCATTTAAGAACATGTTCTTTAAAACTGCCTGTTTTCTCCCAAGTTTATATCTCTTTCAAACAGACATGAATTTTGTTATAAGTCCTCTGCAGCAATACTGACTTTGTTGTGAATCCTATGCTGCTTCCTCCAGAGAGGCTCAAAGTGCTTCTGTGTATCAGTTAGGGAATGGCCTCCATAACAGGACAGAACTTGAAAGGGGTTCTTTTTGTTTTTTGGTTTTGGGTTTGTTTTTTTTTTTTTAAGGTACTTTTGCAGATGTTGTGGTTAAAGGCTTCTATATTTAAAACCCTAAATCTTGGAATGTGGCTCCATAACAGTATGTAGTGGGATTTGGAAAAAGTCTGCTAAAATTGTATATAAGGAATAGAGAAACAGTTAGGTCATGTTAAAGTTGTTAGACTTTCTGGTGCTAGTGCATGTCTTTTGGGTTGTTTTTAATGAATGTTTTTTTAAAAAATACAAATAATGGACCTTCCATTTCAGACAAATGTCCCTTTTTTAGGATGGTGATATTTTTCCTAGTAAATGGCTTTTTAGTGGGCGCTGCCTTGCTCTTTCCATCTGATCTCTGTGCCCACATCTCTGAATGTTTCCATAGCAGAAAGGAAGGGGATTCTGGTGCCAGCAGGCAAATTTCAAAAGCTGCAGTGCAGGGAAGTTCACAGTTCTGAGGCATTTGGAATGAGCAAGAAATAAAACAACACCAAAACCCCTTAAACTTTTACTGCCAATCAAAAATAACAGAAAAACTTGCTTCTTGGTTCCTGTAGTCCTTGTCATGCTGAAGTACTGAAATGGAATAATCCTGTCATCCCCTAAAACGAACCTGAGATGTTTAGGAGCACCTAGTAACTTTTAAAGGAAATACAGTGTTTTACCTGTGGAATGCTGCAGTTGTGCTGTCACACTTGACTTAGAATGGGCCTTTTGGGTGCTGTTTAGATGCAGGACACAGGTAATGGCTCTCATTGCATGTGGGGACATTGACTGTGTTTGTCACAAACACAATGACTGGAGTTTGTCACACCACAGACCTGAGTGGTACCCAGTAGTTGTGCTCACCCCTATGCCCAGCATCCAACTCCAGCCATCCTGATGGAGCTGAGTTTGGATTAGGCAATATTTTGCTATCCAAGCCTTCTAAGAGCCTATTGAGAGGGAAGGGGAATGGCTTTTCTTTCCAAGAGCAGCTGAATGCAGTGCCCTAGTTACCATGGTTTTTAAATGGAGTACTTCAGAGGATGTACAAAAGCATCTTTAGTACTTGCAGTACAAGGAGAATGAAAGGACCTAGATTGTGTCAGCAGTGTAGCAGAGGCTTAAGTGAGTATCATTCATTTATTGTTAGAAGATGACCCAATTTGGATTGTATTTATGGAGTTGGAGGGGAGAATGGACCTGTTTCAGATTACTTTTGAGCCTTTAAATGTACTTACAGGCTTTGTGTAGGAATTGCATTGGCTCCTGCCGGGTAAACAGAGCCTTTCCCCATCAGGAAACAACATGAGGGTGTTCCCCATGTAGTGGAGCATTGATGCATCCTGGCTTGTCTTGTGCTGCCAAAATGGGTTGATTAATGCCACATCTCTCCACATGGCAATGTACTGGATGGGGAAAAAAATGAGTTGTCAGACAGAACCTGCCCAGTTGATTTTTATTTATTTTTATTGCATTTTCCTGCAAGGATTTTAAAGCCTCCAGTTACTATATAATTTGCTGGCTAGTTCCAGCTAATCAGATCCTTAGCTGAAGGCTGTGGACCTGCAAAGGACTGGTGAAGGTAATAGGTTGTGAAGTCTGCACACAGTGAGATGCTTCTTCTGGTTGGGTTTCACCTCTGCCCCTTCCTGTAAAACAGTGGGTGGTCTATTTTAAATGCTACCTGTGTCATGATTCATTGGCTCCTTCTTTTTACCTGGCTGTGATGGCAATATCTGCATCTCCTCCTGGGAGTCTCCTACTGTTCTTTAAACTGTTTAGGTACTGCTGAGAGGAATGTGTCATCTGCAGATCCTGTGAAGGATGTAATTTCTTTAATTAATTTTTTTCTCCTGCATGGGTTCCTGTAGTCATTACATTAAACTCAACCCTCATGATGCAAACTACTTTCAGAAGAGTCCAGAGGCTGCAGTGCTTAAACCCATCTGCAAATTTGAGAGGGGGAAGTGAGGAGATGAGCATGGAAAACTCATAAGGAACTGAAGCTTGGTAAAGCTCAGTTTTTTCAGCAAACACTATAAGTTAGTTCACATGGGCCTTGTGTGAAGAGCAGTGGAAATTTGAGTTGCATTGTCAATTCATTAGCAGCATTCACATTCATTTCAGTGGAGCCAGGGTTGCAATCTCCCACTAAGTGATGCTTTAAGTCTGGAGAGGCACATCTGCCTCACATCCTCTGCAGCCTGCTGTTAAAGGGAGCCCTTTCCCCATGGAGAGAGGGAGAAATGCATTTATCCCTTCCTCCAGCTGTCCCAGCCAGCCACAGTCTGGTCTGCTCTGAAGGGAGGGGCTGCATTCCAGCTCTGGAGGTGTGTGGCAGGATGGTCACTGGGACACCCGCAGCAGCAAGAGAGGCCTGCAAGCACTTAGAGACTGTCTGGACTTGTTCCTTTGAAGGTACCATCAGCTACAAAGTCTGGATGCATCCAAGCACCCGTGCATCCATGTCCAGGCTGTGCTGGCACCGCTTGGCTGCTGCATGAAGGAAGTTGTTGCTCTGTAAGAATCGGCATCCAATGCTTTTAGGTTTACAGAGAACCTGCTGGCTGGAAAAACTTTTTTGTTTGTGTTCCAAGGTACAAAAAATATGTTAAATGCAGGTGTAGTGCGCAGCTGGAGGTGGAGGCTGGCAGGTGGTCTCACAGGGTGGGGTCCCTGGGGTCTGCCAGCATACCAAGGTCAGAGCAGCACCAGGTTGCCTGCAGCAACTGCAGAATTGAGCATGTAGGGGCAAACTGGCATTTCCTCCTTTTCCTGGCTTTCTCAGGAGTGCAGATGGTAGGTTTTGATAACTAAAGGCTTAGTACAGAGAGGTCTGTCTAGTGTGGGATATGTAAACTTCAGTTCAGGCTTGGATATGTTCCTTTTCTGTCAGTAGGAGGTATAGGCTGACTATTCTGTTCAGTTCCTTTTTTCCTTTCTGTTGTTTTTTTTAATTTTTTTTTATTTTTCACTCCAGTTTCATAGTGCGGGTCCAAGTAAGGGGTAATGAAAATTAAGTGACTTGGCCTGCCTCTTACACAGCTACTGCCGTGTGTAGTTAGCAATTTAATGAGAAATGAGGCAAGGCAGAGCTCCTTTTGCTCTCATATAGCCAAACTGGCTGTGTAGGACTTAGGAGCAAGATGGGATAGTAATTGAGTGTGATGTTGTGGTATTTAGGGCAAGATCACAGGAAAAGCATTGTATTCCTTTGAACAGGATGGAGCCTTTCACGTGACCATTTTTTTTTTTTAAGTTTAATTCTGTAATCTTGATCTGTTATCTAAGAGCAGGAAGACATCCTAAATTTGGAAATGTGCTTCATCTCCTTTGACGAGCAAAAGATTCCATCTTGGTCTGTCTAGGGAGCCCTGGTGTCCCCCTGGTGTGGGGCATCTTGTTTGGCAAATGCTGGGGTTTGCTGTGCCCAGGGCATGCACTGAGAGACCTTTAAACCTGCATTAAAGCTGGAGGATTTTTCTCTATTGCTGTTGGCTCACCTCCAAGGTATGTTGTGGGCTGTGCAGTGCTTGCCCACACAAATGTCCCTCAGACTTCGCCTTCACTGTGTCTCTCATACCTGAGAAGTCACTCCAGAGCAGCTCTTCACTGGTGCTTCCCACTTGGTGAAATCTGCCTGTGTGGGTTGTCTGTCATTGATCTGGCCCCACTGGTGGGCTCACTCCTTGTGAGCTCACTGGAGTTTCAGAAGAAATAAAATAATAGTTTTAATGTCAGTAGCTTTGTGTCAGGAGGTTTGGTTACTGCTTTTTTATCCTGCTAGCTTTTCTCCTAGACTTCTTAGGCATGTGCAGATTATAATTTAATTTCCTCTTGAATTTAATAACTTTGAAAGGCCTAAAATCAATAGCTGTTCAGAGTTGTGATTGGGGATGCAAAAATTTTCATGCCTTTCTCTTCTACAGCAAATAATGCTTCAGGTGCAAGGGGAAGCAGAGGGCTGTCCTGTAAAGCAATCTGCTGCATGTCTGCAGCCAGAGTCCTGTTTCAAGCCCTATGGGGTAATGTTGGGATACTCTTAAAATCTCATGTGTGACCCTCAGCTTTTAAAGAGCACAGCTGAGCCTGCTTTTTTATCTTGGCAAGTTTGAGTCCCATGTGCTGTGGTCCTCAAACTTGGGGTCCAGAAAGTGGCTTTTCTGCCACTGCACTTCTCCCTGATGCTTTTAACCTGGTTTCAGTGTAACATCCCTGTCTGCTTTCTCCTAGTAACCTCTTGCCCCATTTCACCTCGTTTGTATGGAGTAAAAACCCTACGGTTTATTTTCTACTTTCTGGGGAGATGTAGTTTTAAGTTAATTGAGGGAAGACAGATGGGACCTGCCAGCTTTTCATAGGCCAGCAGCCCATCAAGGGTAAAAACTAAATGTCTGATGGCTTGCCAGGATGAGCTTGTTAGTGTATTGCCCCAAGGTGGTTAGGACTCGGGGGACAACTCCCTACAAAGTTGGGCTGCAGTAGCTAAAGTGTCCACAGAACAGATGGCTCACATGCCCCACTCTTCGGAGATTGCTGGCTGGCGCAGCCACCCAAGGACCCGCTGCCTGGACAGAGGAGCCTGTGGATTGGCCGTGGTGTGACATCCTTGAGCATCCCTACCGCGGCTGGGTGTGGAAGTTCCAGGGTTGGCTTGCTCATCACCTGCCTGGGTTCCACCGCTGCATCCTTGAAGCCCCGGGGGGAACTGTGAGCTCTTTTCTTGAAAGACAAAAGGCAAAATGCTACAAACCACAACAGCTTCCACGCTAAAAATACCATAAAAGGTTGTGTCCTTAGGAGCTGGGCATGGGAGCAGTTCCCACCCACATTACTGCAGCATGAGTCACCGGGTGATTGCAACTGCTCTCCGTGTGGATGCCCGGCTGAAGAGGCACGGCACAACAGGGGGAGGAAGGGGAACTGCTCCGTAGCGCTCTGGAAGTGATGAAGAATTACGAAGAAGAGGATGACGTGAGGGCATACGTGAACACTTTGCTTTCCTTTTGTTAGATTTTCCTTTTATTTCGTGCGGTTTTCAGGTTTTTTTGTTTTTTGGAACTTCCAGCAAATGGTATTAGCTGATGATTTGAGCTTAAGGCATTTGCAGCCAAGAATCTTCTGAATATGCAGATACCCCCAGTTTGCTCTTAGGAAGCACAGTAATTGCCACGTGATTAATATGAAGCTGGAAAACCCATCTGACATGGAAGTACGTTTTATTTATTCTCTTTAAGCAAAGTTTTTTTTCTCTCACTATCCTCTCTCCTCATCTTCATCCTTTAACCCCCTACCCTGATGCCAAAACAGGCTGTGTGTCCTTGTGACAGATGGTGTAAAAGCACATCTCCCTTACATTGTGCCCTGCTCTTCCCTGTGCTCTTTATCCAACAAGCAGGTATTAGGGAGTAAACTTGTTTAGGTTGTTTGGGTTTCTTTCCTGAGACACCACCCACCTGTCCAGGCCCCAGCAAGGCTATGGGTATTGTTTTCCCTTTTCCTTCCCTTCTGCTTGACGTCTTGGCCATCGGGGTTTACCAGAATAAGTTTGTCAGTGAGAAATTCTATAAAAAGCTTCCTTTATTTAGACACCAGCCCACTAATGACATCATGAGGGCATGGTCTTCCAAGTTCCTCCAGGCTGAGCGGACAGAGGGAGGTGGTGGCTGTGAATCTGAGCCCTGCCCCTTTCCCAGTACACTCCTGTAGTTGTGTTCAGTGGCTGTCCTTCAAAATAACCCCAGTCTTCCTCCTCCTTTGGGGACAGGGCGGGGAGGTCCCCCCAGCACACTGATGCATCTTTAGCAAATGTTTTAGCAGTAGAATATAGCTGTGGTGGTCTGTCCGTCTTCCTACTCATCACTTGCAGGTTAGTCCTTTGCAGTGCTCTTTGGTGGGTATTCACCTTGACTTCTCAGGGAAGCAGGAGGCTTGCACACTCAATCTCTTTGATGCTACCAAATTTTGCATCAGGCCAGTTTCAAATAACTTTACCAGGGAAGCAGGTGAAGTGAAGTTAAAAAGGCCTGCATGGACAGGCAGAAAGCAGTGGGAATGGGCACATACGAGATCTACTGCTTGTTTTATGGTGGAGGAAAAGAGGCATTAGGTGGGGGGCAGCAGAGCAGAAGTTGGCCACCAAAGTAATGCACTGTCAAAATTATTTTGTGAGTGATTTCTTTAAAAAGTATTGGTTTGAGTATTTCTGAGTGGAGGAAAGGTGTATATTTGTTAAGGGTTAAAAAGTAGTGAGTATGATCTGGATGAGATTTGTGAACCTTCTGGAGAAGTTATTCCTCAGTTTAATTTACGTCTTTGGAGAAGAAAGTATGCTGTGGTGTGCTAAGCTTCCCCTTGTATGTGCTCAGTTTGTTAAAATGTTATCACAGGTGCTTTCTTAGTGGCCTGCAGTAACTCCTGGGTGATTTTTTATGTGATCAATAAACCAGAGCTTATTTAATCAATGGGAAGTCTGTGCTGAGAGAGTTTAACTGACTTCCTTGATTCTGCTCATCCTACTGTTGAAGTAAGCCCTAAGGTTGGCATACATCATGGCTATTGCTCTTACATCTAGGAGACTTGGAGCAGTAGACTTACTAATTCAGTGTATCCATAATGCAGATTTTTCCAGTCCTGTCTAGAATCTGGGTTAGATGAGTGGCAGTTTCCAGCTCTGTGCTGATAGCTGCTCTGCACTGCTGCTCCACTTGTTCTTCCCATATTGACCTTCTTGATACTCTGAAGTAATAAAATCTCAAAATAAATCCATATTGCACAAATACTCTGCAACATTGTATGAGTGGCCAAAATACTTTGTTCTCTTTAGAAAGTTATTTTCCAAAGTTTGGTGGTGTTAAAAGAAAATACAAATTTGCAGGTGCCAGTTTCTGAGAGTGTTTCAATCAGGTCGCACAGAAAAGTGGGATCTTTGGGGATACTTTCCTGGGGTGTCTTGTTGTGGTCTCTGGCAAAAAAAAAAAAAAAAGAAAAAATCCAGTGTCCAAAATACAACCTTAATTAAAAAAACGTTTTTACCACTGGGAAGTGACATCTGATAATGTTTTCTCTAAAGATGGTGTGTGGAGATTGGGTATTTTTAGCTGCGGCTATTCTCAAGTTGTTGTTTTGTGACCTTCTTCTAATAATACATTTCTTTAACACTTTCCTTAGAGTTTTTTTAGAAGCTTTTTCAGACATAGATGGGGGGAGAAGAAAAGGGAGCAGCAGCCCATTGGCAGAAGAACTATGGGAATCTGTGTTCTGATGGATATTGGTGCCTAAGAGGGGTGCAATGTTAGAGTTGGGTGTACCTTGTGAAGGACCTTTCCCAGGTCAGAGAGATGGCTTGGGATTCAGCTTTCCCTCTGGCTGTAGCAGCTGTCTAATTCACACTGCCTGCTTCTTAAAAGCAGTAGAAAACAGGATCAAGGTTTAAATAGCTGAAAGAGGAAATCTTGAACAGGAATGATGTGCTGATAGAGATGCTGTAGTGCAGGAATCCCATGGAAGGGCAGGTGTAAGAGATGGCAGTTTAAATTTCAAGTCTTTATGGTCTGGGGTTTTGGGGTGGCTTGGCTGACTGTCTGGAGTCTCTTGGGATTTACCTGCAAATGTTGCTTCTGAGATAAGAGAGCCAGTAAATTCCCATGTGAAACCTGAAGTTCTTCATCATCCAGCAGCTGCTGGGCTTCTCCTCACCTCTTGCTGGCAGACTGAAAAGGAAGCACAGATCTTGAGGGACCAGTGAGCTGATCCTGGTTTTTTGTGAACATCAAAGATGCTGTGAAAAAAGTTTCTCAAAGAGAGGTGATAGGAAAGATAGGAGAGAAGAAGCATTTTCAGGTTGGGTTGCTGACGTTGTCTGTATCTCAGTAGCTACCCATGGAAATGGTCTGGCTCTCCAAAGGGAACAGCAGTTATGTGTTTCCCCACACTTGGCTCCGGTGTTATTGTGGGAAGAAAGCAATGAAGCTGATGGTATATAATAAATACATGTGAAAGCAAGCTGAAGGAAGGGCAGGCAAGAGTGGTCTGGCTATGCTGCATCTGTGGTGTGCTGCTCCATCTCAGAGGGCATCAGGAAAGTTCTCCAGGAAGAACCTGATGGTGGGGCTGGAGAGGTGTCTGGCTGAAGGGATGAGGAAGGTGTTGAAGTGGTTGTTTACTTGTTTATATAATTTTTTTTTCAGAACCCAGATCAGTGATCAGTGGATTCTGCTAATTGCTAATAAATTAAATGAGCTGAGGCCGTTTTGCTTTCTAGCAAGTCCTTTTATGCTGTGGTTCCTTTTTAATGACCAGAGGCACAGTCAGAAATGACAACCAAGTCTACTGGAGGTGTTAGGACCACATGTCCAGCCTTGGGTCTGGAAAAAGTAAAAGGTTGCTGCTCCCCAAAATACCGAGCCCACATCCTGGGCCACTGGCTGGGGAGAGTGGGCTGTGTGGTGTGGGGTGCTTGCAAGTCCCACGCTCTCTGGGGCTGGGCAGGGCTTGCCACAGTAAAGGGGATCTTGCTTGAAAGATGTTATGGATCATTCAGCATCAGAAACGTGCCAAAGTGGTCCTTTCTGCACCAATCTCCCTGCCCCCATGTTCTTGGACCAAGAAATTACTTACTTATTTTGAAGCTCATATTTTTGAAATCTCTCTTCAGCATAGTCTTATGCCAAAATGAAGGCCAGAGTTAAGGCCTCCTGGGAGCTTTCATCAGGAGATGGTGCAGGGCTGGTGCTGAGCTCCTGTAGGTGCTGGTTGTGCATTTTCCCTTACATCAAATTTGGGACACAAAGTGGTTGTCTGGGTAATCCTTTCATTGCAGGGAACCCTGCCTGTGGATGAAAGCTGTTTGGGCTTGGCATTGGCAGTCACGGGCACAGTTTCAGTCATGAGTCTGCAACGTGTCAGCTTGGGTGGCCAGACTTGAGCATTTCATATCCTGAATAATACTTGGACTTTTGGTGCCCTTCTTGGGTTTAGGACCTGACATTTGATACTCTGGTTGCCTAAAAAAAGATTAAATTAAATATAACGAGTGACTGAGTAGTGCTTATTTGGGAACTGTAATCTTGGTGCCCCTGTTTTCGTGTCACACCTGGGTTTAATTCATCATAACTCATTAGCAGAAGTGCCACAGGCTTAGTGCCTGGTGTGAGACTGTTTCCTTTGGTTACTGAATAAAGGAGCAGCACCAGCAAAAGTGGAAGCTTCATCTGTGTCGTTTGGGGATGAAACAGGGTGATAAGGGATCTGGCAGGAAGGAAGTGCAGTGTGTGGTGAGAAGAGCAGGTTCTCAAAGGAGCATATTTAGAGTACAGCAGATACTCGGGATGGGCACAGTGTCTTCTGGGGATGGTTTGTAGCTGGAGAACAGGGGCAGCCACTCGAAGTGGTGCAAAAAGGGCCCCATCTCCTTCAGGCCATGCTGCTGGAACATCATCTTCTCCACAGGACCTGTAAGGGGATGGAGGAGGTGCTGGATGGAGCTGGGAAGGGCAGCATCGGCTGTCCCCAGTCTGGGCTGGATTTACTGGGTGGGCTCCGAAGGGCCTCTGTCTCAAATCACCCCCTGCTGCTTTTTGTTGGGAGTGAGCTGTTACTCTACTAAAACCCTGCTGAAACAAGGGGAGGCAGAAATAATCTGGGAAAGCAAATATTTTCTGATAACAGTGAGCAACAAGCTTTTGTTTGCTGTCAATGGAAGGAAGTGGGAGAAACATGTAGTAGCTATAACACAGCACAGGCTTTACTGCTGGAAAAGAGATTTAGTGCGCAGATTTCTCTAGCAGGGGAGATATCCTTGAGGAAGGGCTGCTTAAAGTGAGTGGGAAAGGCATGACTTTTGTTTGCTGCAGCAGTGCATCTGTGTGAAGCAGATGCTAAAGGAAGGTCTGTGGCCAAGATGAAAATCTAGGTCCAAGCTTTCATGTGAACTGGGAAACAGGGAGATGGAGTCCTTAATTTGTATTCAGCCAGGTCAAGATTGAAGCAACTGCACTTTAAATTAAAGGGAGGCCCCTGTACTCAACTGACAGTGATGATAAAGTGTGAACCAGCTCTGATCTCTGTTCTCTGGAAGGATCCTTCCTGCTGAAGAACTTGATACTTTGTTTAATAAAAAGGCAGAAGCTCCCATGCAATATTAGATTTGAAGTCTTATCTGAAGGCCTGCAGGCATGTTCTAACTCAAGTAGGCATTTTATACTTAGTGTTGGACCCATTTTTTATATTAGGGAAAAAAAGTTTCTTTCTTATCAAAGGGCACTTCAGTGCCCTTAGATGCTTATTTATTTGTAATTTCCCTTTTCCAAGCTTTCTTGCAAAGTGCAGAGTCCAGCTGCCCTTTAGTAGGATGCATTGTGGTCTCCCAGGTTTTGATCTTGGAACAGGAAGATTCATTTCCCAGGCTGCTGAGGAAATCATCATCCTGCTTGCAAATGCCTTTTGTAGCAGGCAACTGAGTTTTCGTGTGTATAAATGAACTGTTTAAAGTGAAATGTCCAGTTATTGCTTTGTGGGGTAAATGTTAAAGCATTTTTAAGGTAAATGCACTTTGAAGTTCAAAGTACCTTTTTTTTTTTTTTCTTCAGCTGAGCATGTTTTCAGCTAAGTAGAGCTGCAGGTGATACTTGAATTGCAGGTGATACTTGAGTTGTATTTGTTTGTTTCCTGGAGAGAGCAGCATCTGCTGCTGTTTTTCTGGACAGCCTTGCATGGGCCTCCATCATACCAAATGCTTGTCTTTATATAATGGCCACAAGCTCTCATGTACTTAAACTTCTCCTTCTGCTTTTTTTAAACTTTCCCCTCTGCTTTTTATCTCATTCAAGAAAAGGTTTTGTGAGTTTTTTAGTTCTTCCATTCAGACTGTTACTCCCTTCATGCAAGCTCTGGCTTTCACTGGAAAAACTTTTCTCAAGTATTTCTGTCGATAGACTTAAGCCTGCTCTGGTCCCCTCTGACTTGCTTTTATCTCCATTATTCACAGCAGAAGTGCTGGGGACATGCAAAAAAGTAAATGTTGGTAATAGATCCACTGTGGTTCTGAGCTCGGGCTTTTCTGAAGTTCTTTGTGTTGCATTCTCAAGCATGTTTGATCAAAGGTGCTGAATGCCTCTGAAAACCTAGAAATGGAAAGGTGGCATCTGGTTTGATGTCTGTCCGTGTCACCTGGCTCCCTCAGTTGTACATCCCCTTGGATCCTGGGCTCCACAGTGGCAGGCATCCAGCACCAACCCACCTGGTGTTCTTCCACCCTGGGCATCATTTCATTGTACTTATAACTTAAATACAGAAACTGCTAGTGAAATAATATGGCTTGCTCCAAAACGTTGGTACCATTTAATTTTTCCTGTCTGGAAAGCAGTGTCTGTCTGTGGCAGGTTCAGTTTTATATCAACCACAGTAAAATGCTAACAGCCAAATACACACCAATTGTGAGATGTGTTTTGAAGCCATGACCAAATGGGACAGATATTGATTTCAACACTGTTCAAAATCACAAGAATCCTTGAGTTATTTTCATATTAACTCCTAATCTGGAAAGGTGCTTTTAACAGGGTATCCTACATGGCCCTTGCTGTTTCATAAGCTAAAGTATTATCTCTGCATTACCTCTTTACCTATGGTTGGATTTTATGAACATGTTTTCCGATAAGAAAAGAGGGGAGGAATTCTTGTCTGGCCAATTCCCTCAAAGGGAAGACAGCGACTATGAGGAGGGAAAACTGATAATAACAGATCTGGATCAGGCTTATGTACTTAGCAATTTCTTTGCTTCATTCTTCATTGGTAGTCAGGCTTTCCATGTCTCTCAGGTGGGAGCTGGGGGAGTGAAGTCCCTCCCAATTAAGCAAAGAGCCACATTCAAGACCATCTGGTGAAACTGAATAAGCACAAGTCTATGGGGCCTGATGGGATGCATTCCAGGATTCTGAGGGAACTGGGTGATGTGGTTGGCAAGTCATTTTCCATCACGTTTGAAAATTTGCAGTGGTCAGATGGAGTCCCTGATGACTGGAACAAAGGAAGCATCACATCTGTTTTTAAGAAGGGTAGAAAGGGGGACCCTGGTTACAGATCAGTGAGCCTCACCTCTGTGCCTAGGAAGATCATGGAGCAGATCCTCATGGAGGCAGTGCTCAAGCATGTGCAAAAATGAGGAGGTGGTCTCACAGCCAGCACAGCTTCACTATGGGCACATTGTGCCTGACCAACCTGGTGGCATTCTCTGGTGGAGTTGACTGCAACACTCAACAAGGGAAGAAGACCAACTGGTGTCATCTACCTAGAGATCTGTAAGGCCTTTGACTTGATCTCAGATGACACCCTCATCTCTAAAGTGGAGTGATGGGGATTTGAAGGGTGGACTGCTGGGTAGAAAAGAAATTGGCTAGCTGGAAGTAGTCAGAGAGTTGTGGTCAGTGGCTCTATGTCCAGGTGGAGGCCAGTGACAAGTGATATCCCTGAGGATTCTGTCTTGGAGCTGGCTCTTCATGAGCTAGCAGTGTATGCTCATAGACCAGAAAGCCAAAGCACCCTGGGCTGCACCCAAAGCAGGATGAGGGAGGGGGTTCTCCTGCTCTACTCTGCCCTCATGAGACCCTACCTGGAGTGCTATGTCCAGCTCTGGAGTTGTCAGCATGAAAAAGTCATGGACCTGTTAGAGTAGGTACAGAGAAGGGCACAGAGATGATCAGAGGGCTGGAGTACCTTTTCTATGAGAACAGGTAGAGAGCCCAGAAAAGAGAAGGTTTCAGGGATACCTTAGGGGACCTTCTAATACTGAAAGAGGGCTTAGAAATAAAGAGGGAGAGTGACTTTTTACACAGGCACATATGGATAGGACAAGGGGAATGATTTCTAGCTAAAAGAAGAGAGATTAAATGTTAGGAAGAAATTCCTTACTCAGGGGATGGTGAGGCACTGAAACAGGTTGCCCAGAAAGTTTGTGGATGCCCTATCCCTGAAGTGTTCAAGGCCAGGCCAGATGGGGCCCTAAGCAACCTGGTCTAGTGAATGGCACCCCGTCCTTAGCATGGGGATTGGGAATTAAACGATCTCCAGGGTCCCTTCCAACCCACACCATTTTATGATTCTATGATTTTTAATAAAATGTTGTGTTTGCACACACATGCACCAAAAAAAAATTCCTGTATTTCTTAAGTTGGGGTGATTTTAGGGAGTTAACAACAAGCAGAAAGAAACAGAAAAGTTATGTTGTGATTAAAAAGATTCCTTTCATGGAACTTAAAAAATAATGTATTCTAATGCTGTCCTGCATATAGTTCCAGGGCTGTTAAAAAAAGCTTTGGGAGACGTTTTCTCAGAACTTTCCGGTGTTGGATCAAATACTTGTTGTTTCCCTCAAGTTTTCTGTTACTGGATTTGCTTGCATGGGACTTTGATTGAAGAGAACAAGTTAACAAAAGCTTGTGCATTAGCATCTGGAGATGCTGTTTGAAGGTAATGTAAGTCCAGGATACTGCCAGTAAAATGGTCAGGGAGTGTTCTCTGCAGAGGCTGCCAAAGACAAATAATTTCCTGCAAGGGTTCTGTATTTGGAGGCAGTGTGAGCTGATTAAACTCATTTAAGTGATTGAAGGAATGAGGGTGGCTCCTAGGGGCTGGGCATTAGTTGGGGTCAGGCTAATGGCTGAAGATCCCTCTCTCCTGAAAAAGAGGTGAAGCCAGAGGCTCTGGAAAGCAGGGTAAGACACACAGAATCAGCATAGGTCTCACTTCAACTCATGTATCTGCAGCATACAAGTAATTTGCCTCAATAATTATTTTGGACAAGTTTTTCACAGACAAGCTGCATCTTGTTAGTGGAGTTTTAACTTCCTACTTTTTTATTTCATTGGCTGCTGTACCAGCAACTTTATATAATGGTACATTTGTTATTTCCTTGTATGTGTTTAAAAAAAGATGCTGCATGTCTGTGCCAAAGAGAGAACAGGGTGCTGGCAGCATGGTATATTATGTTTGCATCCTTGTTCCTTTGGTTTTGGCTAGGGAACATCACTAACTCCACAGTGCCCAGGGTGACATCCTGGGTATCAGCCAGGACACGTGTCCTCACCCTGCTGCTTTGGGCACATGTTGGGGGTAGGTGGCCTCGAGCTGACTGTGCCCTGCCATGCCAGAACCAGGGAGAGTTTTAAATAGCAAAAGGAGCCTTTAGCTTACCCAAAATTGCCAAGTATAGCTGAAGGCAAGAATGACAAGGGAAGAGTAGCGTGTCATGTAGTGTAGCTACATGTACCATAAAGAATAAAATACAGTGTTTTAAGAGGAATGCATGTCCAAGTGGAGAATGACCATCATTGTAGCTTTCTTTAGTTTATGGTTAAAGAAATGCAAACTGCTTTTCCAGTCTTAAGCAAACAGAAGAAGCCTGTTACTAAGCTCTGTGTTGATATAGTTCCCTTCCAGGTCAGTGCATCACCCGAAAAAGAGATTTATTTTTTTTTTTTTTCCCTCTGGCTTTTTCTTTTTTTCCCTTTTTATAGACACTGGAATAAAAAATGGAGGGAATGCAGAGAGAAAATTAATCTTCAATTCTTCAATTCCCAAAAGAAGCGTGTGGACCTTTGCGTTCTTCAGTCTGCTTATTTTTTTCAAATGAAAAATCATTTAAATAATGATGCTTTTAAAAATAACTCACGCATCTTTGATTTTTGTGCAGTCCTTTGTCTGGATTTTATTTTTTTGGCTATTGTTGTCTCTAGAAGATGAGCTTACATGAAAAAGAGTTTAAAAAATGTTTAGGTGCTCTTTTATTCCCTGTGAGGTCTAAAAATAGAAGCTGACAAAGAATTGCTTATAGACTCACTGCTCTGTTCAGAGGGTTTAGTCTAAAGCTGCATCTTCTGACTTTGCAACAGCTGAGCTGTGCAGAAGCACCAAGGCTGGGCTTACTGAGCATAAGCAGGGAGGAGACCAAAGCTCTTTATCAGCCCTCCAGTTTATCTCCTCCCAGCTCCATCCTTGGGGAGAAGAGCGCCAAGGCACCAAAAACGTGTGTGAGAATGAGAGCGGGGTGTAAGTACTGGGAGCAAAGGAAGAGGGATGGTGGGGAGAGGGTTAAGAGAGGTTTTATTTATTGGTAGTGCTGCTCATGTTGAGGGGGTGGGTAGCATATAGTTGCAGGCTTACATGGCTTTTTAGTTATTTCTATAACTAGCAGACTTGGCTAATTCATTTGGGTTTTTTGATATTTCTGTAGTCTAGCAGCAAATTCTTGTCACCACAGCTTGCAATTGTACTGTAAAAGCTTGGTGCAAACTGGGAGAATAGAGGCAAATGTGTGTAATCTGCTTTGAATGTGTATGACACATTATAACCTACTAGGTGATAACATATATAAAGTATAATCTGTGTAATGGGTTGCTTGATTATAATGGTGGCCTGAAAGGATGTGAGGCCTTCTGCACTTTAAGGCCTCCAAGTCATTGTGTCTGAGTGCTGGAAAGGTGACAACAGGGAAATTCAGCACAGGACAGCTCAGGATTGTGTGGAAAAGTCCATTTGCTGGTGTTTGTGAGGGGGATTGGAAGTGAGGTGGTGTTATTAAAGTGGTGGCTCATGGCAGAAGTGAGCTGTTCTTCCTCTGCCCAGTGCTTGCTGATTTCAAGCAGAGTGTCCTATGTTGGGATGCTGTCTTGATTTCACACTTGTGAATTAGCGTGTTGCTTCTCTGAGTTGCTGAAGGTGAGAACTAAAAAGTTGGTTTTTGTAAGTGATAGCTCTGTGTTGGGCTCTGCTGTCCTTTGGACTGTGTAGCTGTTTGGATGTATCAAGGAGAACTGCCAGTGCTGGAGGGTGGCTCAGGTGGCACAGCTGGTGCCAGCTCTTCTACCATGCAAGTCAGTGATGTGTCTTGGTCTTAACCTGACCCAAGTCCTGAAGGAATGGCCTGAACCCTCCATTGCAGCCCTTCTTGGGGGCAACATAATCTTAGATTAGATGGAGTAGAATGTAATACTGTGCCTCTGGCTTGGGTAGGGGGCATCTTCTGCCTGCTGAGCTACCAGTGCCACGTGCCTGCTGGTAAAAAGGTGTGTTGGGCTCTCAGACCTTCACAGGAAACCCTGCGACCTAACCAGGGCGGAAAATGGCAAGAAAAACCACAGCAGGGTTTTTTTGCAATGTACACAAGTGCAGTTTACTTTCTGCCATTGTATGCCCTGTAGTTACAGCCTATTCCTTCCCCACCAGCTCCAAAGGAATCTTCCTTTCCTCTGTGTTCAAAGACCCCTGTGTTGGTAAAGGATGGTGCCTTTGCTGTCCCAGAACTGGAAAACTCATCAACTTCTTATTTCCTTTGCAGTGAGGCTGGGGGACAAGAGAGTGTGGATTGCCTCCTGCCTTGCCTCTTCTCCCAGCCACCAGCAGAGGACGAAGGTGGAGGAGATCAGCCACGTGAAGCTGGGGCCGTGGGGGTGAGCCGAAAGGCTTTTGACCGGTGGGCTCTGGCAACTGGGGGCCCTCACCACCCTGCAGCAGAGACCACTGGCTCCTGCCAGGTAGATGCCTTCGGGGGAGTGGACAACTCCAGCTGAACTGATGAATCTTGGCACCTGATACAAGGCTCAGGTAAGGGCACATTGCTTGGAGCTGGGTTACGTTTTCATCCTGTCTTCTCCAAGCTCATAAACTGGCTCTGGAGCAAATGAGAATCGCACTGAGAGCTGTCATATACAGTGGTTACACGTGCTAGTAAATCAGCAGGATCTCATCTACAATGATGCTGGATGCTCTGGTTTGTTGGGGTAATTGCTGGTGGCATCAAAGTGAGTTGCAGTGGAGGTGGAGGTTCTCTTTTGGTGTTCCCACTACCTCTGCTGAGGGAGGTGACTCTGGTTTTATCCAGCGCAGCATCCTGTGCAGTTTCAGATACAATGCAAGTTTACTAGGACAGGAGATCATTTGAATTTTCTGTAGCACATCTGTGATTCATCTAAAGTGATCTATGGGCAGTCATTTTCAAAGACCCCAAGACAGTTAAAACAAACCTTCCTGCAATTCAGCTGGCTTAGTGCTCCTTATGCTCTTAAAACAAACAAACAAAAAAGCTTGCTTGTGTTCTCCTGGGTCGTAGTCAAGGAAATAAATATGCAAACAGGATCTCCTGTATCTTGGTTCATCCTGCTGGATAGTAATTTCATTCCTGAAGCTGTAATTCACTTTGTGAGTGCAGGTCTTGATTTCCTTTCTGGTAGCAGGGATGTAATTGTGTGCCGGAATTGAGCTAAGGTTGGGGATGCACAGTCCAGTGAAGTGTTTTGAAGCTGGTGCTGGCCGGAATGTTTGCAGTCTGGGTTTGTTAACGAGAGAGAATCTGCACAGGGGGGTCAACAGAAGTCCTTGATGCAAGTGCACTGAATGTGTTGTCCATTTTGGAGTACAAATTTAGGGGTCTAGTAAAAAAATGCTGCAGCAGCTGCAACACTGGAGATGGGGATGCTGGCCTGTCTTGCACCACGGCCTCAGGAGCAGGTTGACTTCTGCATGGGGCTGGTTCTCACAAAGCAAAAGCTCTGCCTGTAGTCAGGAGCACATGGCCATCACTTCCTCCTTGGCTTGTCACCTCATGGGCACACAGCCAGGTATGCCCGTGCCCACCTGTAAGAGCCCACAGCCCCTCCTGGGTTTCCTCAGGCTGTGGTGGAGCAGTCACAAAGCCATGCTTGCTTTGGCTGTGCATGGTAGGTGTGTGCAGTGGTGTAATGCTGTGGCTTTGCTTCTGAAAGGCTTTGAGCATGTGGGAAAAGAGCCTCTGATGACAGCTTCTCTTGGCTTGCAGCTGCTGACTGTCCCCCCACGTTCTACCAGGCAGCCAGGATGGGCAGGTTGCTTCAAGCCCTTTGCCTGTGTGGTTTGAAGTGTGTCAAGGTGCCTGTTTCATGCACTTAAAAAGCCCGGATGGGGCTTACTCAACTTCTCACAGCTTGCTTTAGTTGCTTTCACTGCATGGCCAGGTTTATTCCAGGGCGTGCCAGTGTGTGAGTCACTGTTACAACTAGTAGAAGCTTTACAAGTGAGTTGTAGCTTTCAAAGTGCTCTGCTGGGAGGTGGTGCAGACTGCAGGTGTACCTTGTTACAGGCTTTTGCCTCTTAGCAGATGAATAAGCATTTTCACTTGCATAGATGTATATGCTTTTCCTTTAAAACTGTTCCCCTAAAGCAAGGCTGGTACCATAGATGGCTAAAGACATAAAATGCTATGTTTAAATGTGCTTTTAAAATAGAACATGAAACAGGAACGGTGACTTGTTGTGTTTCAGCAGTGTAGTAAGTAACCTTTTTTACCTTATTCCACAGCAGCAGTTTCACTCTGATAGAGGCCAGAGTGGTAGTGAAGTACGGTGTGTCATAACTTGCCTTTTTTTCTTCTCCTAGCAGCAATCTCTATTTAAAGTTAAGTGGACCCAGTCAGAATGAGAGCACATATTCACCTAAACCCATTTCTGCTTTTTCAGTGACCTTCCACCAAATAGAAACCAACTACAAACATGTAGTCTTAATCTCAAATGGCTTGAGTAGATACTGTTCTACAGTACAAAAGATTTAAAATCTGGGTTCCAGAATATCCTCAAATCCAGGCTGAGACTGAGAACATGTTGCTATGCTGTGTTTGCTAAGAAGAGATTTTGCTGATATTTTCATTTCAAAAGCCCATCTGTCAAGCACTGGCAGGGTGATTGCTGATGAATTGATAAGTGTGAGACATGGTGTTGTGGCTGGGGGTGACAGGGGATGTGTGTGTGTCCTGGGCTGTGTCACAAGTAGCACAGCTGCTGGGCCATGGGAAATGCTTAATTCTCCTGGGCAGTGAGCAGGGCTGCAGAGCTGGGCTGGTGGCTGGTGGACAGAGGTTCCCCTGTCCCAGCCAGGCTGGTCCTGGCAGGTGCTATCCCATGTGGGGCAATGGGAGCTTGGCAGCTCTGACAGAATAAATACGGGGCTTGTGGGAAGGGTATAACAGTAAATCTGATTGATGGTGAACAATTTTAACATGAAGTCTAAGATTTTTGATGCAGATACTTCTTCTTGCTGCCAATACTTGAGATTCCAGCTGGTGAATTAATTCAGGGAAAGTTGCTTTCATTCAAAAATTGGGTATTTTATTTCAGGTTTGTTGATAGCTAGATAATGTTGAATGTGGGTTGGCAGTAATGTGCATTTTCATTAAGCATTTTTTAGGCTTACTGTAGTTGGTAATAATTTTTACTTCCTTAAATCCTAGACTGGAAGCTGCAAGTGTTAGTGTGAGAGGACAGATTGTGGATGTTTTCAACTCATTCTTTTTAAAAGGAGCTAGTTCATAACTTTGTTTTGGGGCTAAATTTAAATGTGCATGGTTCAGGGCTTTCTGTTGCTTAAATCCTAGTTAATTATCTAATACCATTGTTGCACAGTTCACATTTTCGTATTATTCCTGTTCATAGCAGCTTCATCTTGTGTGTTTGTCATAGGAAAAAAAAAACCTCTTTGCTAAGAAAATACAGTACTCTCAGGAGAAAATTGGGTGGCAGGGTTGAGAAAGTAATTTGAGTGGTATATTAAAAAAAGAAAGTATGCAGTCATTGTAGGTATATGAAGAAGCATGGCAGGTACAGTACAACCTGTTCCTTTTTATAGGAGGCCTGTTTACATCAAGTAAAAAAATTATGTGTTTCATCAAATCCTTCAGAAAATAAATCTCAGTAATTTCCATGTACACAAGGTGTCATTTCCCTCAAGCAAAGGCTGTATAACATCATGATGTCAAAACTACTCTGGAGTTTGAGCACATGCAGAATTAAATAATAAAAATACCCTCTTCAATATCTGCTGGTAGAGAGCTGAGCTATGTTGTGTTCCCTCTCCAGAGTACTTTGACAAGCGCCTTGTTGAGCGCAGCGCCGTCTATGCTCTCCCGAGCAGCAGCACTGTGGTCACACCCCAAGGCTGCTGAAGCCTCTTGCCATCTCCAGCCTTCCCACTGCCATCAAGCATTTTCTCTGCTTTCAAGTTTTTTCCTAAATTTGGTCTTTTGCAGTTTTATAGAAAGAGAAAATAAATATGCATATTCCAGGGATGAGATTAAAAACTGGCTCCTTTGCAAAAGTCTGGTGTTTCTGGCTGCAGAGAGGCTTTTGCAGAGGTGAATGCCAAAATATATATGTTCTTGCTGTGTAAATCCTCCCGTGGTACCAAGCTGTTCTTCCTTTGTTATTCTCTTAGAGTGTGGTCAGAGATGTTCAGAATAGTTTTCACTTTAAAAGTGTCTTGAAAAATTGCCCATTTAATCTGACATACAGTTTATTTTTCCCCTGTAGCCTGCAGAATATTAGTATTTTTAGCAGCATGTAAAAGACATCATTGGAATTTTTTGGCCCCAAAACAACAACAGCAACAAAGTCAGAATTGGGGGAGTGAAATTGCTTATAAGTTTCACAGGAATTGTGAGAAGCAGGAGATGCAATAGTATTAGGTGACATGGTGAGACAGTTACTCAGACCTTGCTACATTGGAAAATTAAGCTGTGATTAAAATGTACTGATCAAAGTTCACATTTGAAGTAGGAGCTGCAGCTTGGAAAAATAAAAGAACAAAACACACTTTAATATTTCTGTCCTTGCTCTGTTTTGATTGTGGAGTCAGTAAGAGGGAAAAATACACCCAATCCTGGTATGAATTTGAAGAAGTTGCATTTTTCCAGTGTCTGAATGGATGAGTGTGAAGTGGTGCCATGCCTGTGCTGCTGTCTGATAGCAGGTCATGAAAGAGCCCTGATTATATAACCCCCTTCCCTGGGGGTTTTGTCTGCCTACATTTTCTCCTTGGTGAGTTAGTTCCACCTTTGGTGATTGAGGAACTAGTTATGGCTTGACAGGGAGGATGCTTCTTTGGGCTTGCACAGGATGACACTCAAGTTGTGTTTGATGTGGGAACTTACCTTGCTCATAGGTATGTGTATGGGATGAAGCAGAGCAGTGGGCACACACCCCAGGGACCTGGACTGGGTCTTGCTTAGACCAAGACTGGTCCTTCTCAGCATAGGTGGGGGCATCTTGCTGCTGTGTTGTTTTCTTTTGGAGTTCTATACAGAAGGTAATCATCTAGAGGCCAATTCACTTGTCTCATGTGTCTCGGTCCCTCTGCGAGCCTCTCAGGAGCCCTGGGCCAGTCCCGAGTCGGCAGACACCTGGGGGCAGCCCGACACGGCCGACAGCAGGGAGACACTCTCTGTGTGTGCCCCGAGGGTGCTGAGGGCACCTGGGCTGACAGCAGGGAGACACTCTGTGTGTGCCCCGAGGGTGCTGAGGGCACCTGGGCTGACAGCAGGGAGACACTCTCTGTGTGTGCCCCGAGGGTGCTGAGGGCACCTGGGCTGGCAGGGAGACACTGTCTGTGTGTGCCCCGAGGGTGCTGAGGGCACCTGGGCTGGGGGGAGACACTCTCTGTGTGTGCCCCGAGGGTGCTGAGGGCACCTGGGCTGGGCGCCTTTGCAGCACAAGAGACACCAGAGACATTGGTAGAAGAGAAAAGGGCCCACTCTCAGCAGGGGTTAATCCAAGGTTTTATTAGGATCCCAAAGGAGCTCCTGCACCTCAGGGGCCTCCTGCCGAGAGCCCCGGGAGCTGTGCCAAGGTCACATTTAAAGGGAGGTGGAAACCAAAAGTAGATAACATTTTACCAACCAATGAGTGACCCTAAGGGATGGATGCTGGGGGATAGACATATAGGACAGCGTATGGGGCAAGGCTTGGGGGGCTGACCCCTGGCCTCTGGCTAATCACTCGACGACCTGGACCAAAGCTTCTAGATGGAGGGGATGGGATGCTGAGTGATTGACAGAGAGCCAGGGTGGGGGTTTGGGGATGATCTCATCCCAGGAGAGGGATAACACAGGTAAAGGGAGGGGAGTACAGTCTGGGATAAACCATTTGGGAAAAATATGGGGATACAAAACAAAGCTACTTCAAAGTATTACAAAATACGAAAATGCACTACAACACTCATGCACACATCAGTAGGCAAAAACTTTTTTCAATTTCTTCTTTGAAGTTAAATCTGCCTCTGGATGCCCCTACAGAGCATCTCCTGGCTTCCATCCAGAGCCAGTGGTTTGCTGTCATCCACGTGGGTGCTGTGCCAAGCAGCGCCTGGCTGGCGCCTGTGCTGTGCTGGGCCAGCGCTCCGTGGCTGCCTTGCGTGTCTCCATTAAAAAGCCATGTCTTTCACACTGCCATGTGTGTGCCTGGGAACAAAGGCAAGCCCCCCTTGCTCGGGCTGGGCTGTCCCAGTGCAGGGAGCAGGGAGCTGGCAGTCCTGCTGTGTGCAGGCAAGCTCCACAAACTCTGAACAGCGCTGTGCAACCTCAGCCTAATTTTAGCTGTGGGATATGGCTGGAAGCTAAAATTGTCAGCAAACGATTTTTGTATTAGCACTTTCCTAAAATATTTCTCATGCTGTGTACACATTTACTTATCTCCTTTCCCCTCCCTCCTGCTTTTTTTTTTACAGCTTCTGATATGAAGAAGGATATAGAGTCTTTAATAGCCCAGGAAAAAGCAGAAATCGTCGCCAAGTATGAGAAGGTACCACCTCGTGCCCCTCCCCAGCATGCTGACTGGGGCTGAAGCTGTTTAATCAATTAGGAATGCATCAAATAAGAACTTTTGCCTCTCTGCAGGCATCGCCCCAGTAACCCTCATGCCATTAGGCTTCATGCCAGCTCTCCCTTCCTATACATCCCCTCTTACTACATTCCTGGAGTTTACTGAGGGTCCCATGTGTGCTCAGCATAGATACTGAAAGGTGCTGAGCTTCTGGTGCTCCCATAACACCAGGATGGCTTATGCCCAACAACACTGTTTTATCTGATGTACAGCTTTTCCCAGCCTCTAGCAGAGGCACACGTGGAATGCTGGATAGGCTGAACTCGGCATTTTTCTCTGCCTTGAATTTGGCTCTTTAGTGCAGGTTTTGCTCTCCTGGTTCTGTGCCTTTTATCATTCAGGAGAGGGGGATGTAGTCTACAGGCTTTGGGTGCAGGATGCAGGCACTAGGGCATTCCTGATGCTGGGACCAGCTCACAGGTGTCCTTTCTGCTTTCAGGGCAGACAGGACGGAGCTCAGATTGACCACTGGGAAGATGCCGATTTCACACTCTACAAAGTTACAGACCGGTTTGGATTCCTGCAGTAAGTGCTCCTGCCCTCTCCTTTCCTCTGTGACCTCTGTGTGTGTGTGTGGACCATCCTTCTGCACTGAACATGACTGGCCCAGCATCTCTCCCATAAGCTGCTCTGTGGCTTGGCTTGATCAATCCCAAATGCAGGAGGAAAGTCTAAATGGGCCTCCGTCTTCAACTGTGCATGTGCAGACCCTGATGCTTTGCATCTGCTGCAAGACAAGCTCAGAAATGGCTTCCTACCACAAGCCTGGCATTAGAAGGTGCAGGCTGGTGTTCCTGTGCCTCTATGTGTGCCACAGAGGTAGAGACCCTTGTGTTTGCACCTGATGATTCAGGGAGGTATAGGAAGAGACCAGAAAAGATATCTGATCATCTTTGGTTCCCTTAGGAAACCTTTCCTTTAGAAATCAGGCATCCTAACCAAGGCACACATGAATTACATACCCTGTGCCTGGGAAAAATGCTTAAAAATAACTATTTTTATTCTGATGCTTAACAGAAGTTACAATAGTAGGTGTTCTGTGTGTAGGAGGGAGGTTTTAATCAATTGCTGTCTAGAAATTCTGCTTCCCCACCCTTTAAATTGCTGATCATGTGTGTATTGAAGAGGAGATATATGCCCAGGATTTCTAGTTATGTCCAGTGCTCGATTACCCCCTAACGCTCCTGCTGGATGATGGGATTTTGGATGATGCTTCCCCTGCCTCTTTCATACTGGGGACAGCTGTAGGAAGGGCACAAAGTCCCCAGGACATACCCCCTCAAGTGTCTGAGGTGGTCCATGAGCTGCAGCACCCTGTGCTCCCCTGCACCCTTTCTTGCCTGTGGAGTAACCAGTGATCCCTTGCTTTTCCAGCGAGCAGGAGCTGCCAACCCGCACCGCCTTGGAGGAGAAGGTGAGAGCTGCCAGCTCTGTCATCATGGATGTGGCATCCTTTTCACACCTGCTGGGGAGGGAATGTTTTTTGAGGAAACAAATGAGCAAGTAAGAGCAAAGCAGGCAGCCAGCACCCACTGGTCACTGCTGCTCGCCCAGAGGTGGGGACTCTGCACAATGACCAGCAGTTGGAGCTTTTATTTTGCTTGGGTCAGACAACTTTCCTCCTCCACATGGCACTGAAAAACCACCTCTTAAAGCAATATTGGGCTTTTCCCTCTGCTTTGGCACAGTGCTCAGCAGCTGTGGCTTGTAAAGGGGACTGCATGTGCAAGAGAAGATGGTGGAAGTTGTAGGTAACCATCACTTCCATCCTCATCTCCCCTGAGATGTGAGCATGTCCTCTGGTAGAACCCTGCTAAATGGGACTGAATCACATTTCTTCTGATCTGATACAGTGATAGGATTTGAGTCTATCTGGACCTGCAAAGATTTTTATTGTCAGGGAATACTCCTGGGAATGCTTTCTCTACGTTAAGCCTGTGTGTCTTGTCATTTTCACCAATGCTGCTTTTAATTACCAAGTGCTGAAATTACCAGTTTCTGCACGCACCTGTGGATTATTCCCATCCCTGATGTGAGGTCTTTGCACAGAAGTTTAAACCTAAGAGGATGAAGTTTTGTGTTTTCAAGAGGCATCTCCTGGGGCTTTTTTTTCTTAAATTTGTCTTTTCTTCTCCCTTGCACCAGCAAAAACAGCAGGAAATAGAACGCGTGGACAAGTGGCTTAAGATGCTGAAGAAGTGGGGCAAATACAGAAACAGTGACAAGGTAAGGAGGAAAAGAGTGTATGTCTGGAAAGGTGGGTGTGATGAGTCAGGCTTTCAAAAAGTCTCGACAGAAAAACCAGAGATCTCTGGAACATTGCCTGATTCTACTTGCTATCTTTAATATTTTAAAGCTTTCCTAGAAATTTCTGGGTTACCAGTCAAGGTAAAGGTCCTGTTCTGACTTACATGGCTTTAAAAAGGTTTTCCTAAGTGCTGCTGCCATTTTTGCACTTGCAGCTGTGCAAGCAGGAGCACAGCAAGGATGCTCGTGTGCCCAGCTGGCTCCCTGCCCTGTGAGAGCAGTGCACACCAGCACTTGCTTCTGTGTTTCCACCTCCTGGAAATGATATGGGAGATGTGACTGATACAGCCTAGTTGATGTTCCTTGTAATTCTCCCTGGAGGAAGAATTATTTGTTTAGAACAATGCTTAGATTTTGTATTTTGCTCCTAGCTGTGCCTGTGAGAAGCCACTTAGATTTCATATTGTGTACACCTGTCTGTGGAAATCAAGGATGGAGACACCAACATTATGTCTTGCTTTGGTGTTAAAATGAACTCTGCCCCAAACACTACTTCAAAACTGAATTGTTTTTAATAAATAGTATCTGTTTTATGTTCCTCTTACAAACCTCTTGAAACAAAAAACTCTTTGAACCTAACGACAAGACCCTTGCTGGGTGAGGAGAGGAGTGTTGTGTCTGACCTGCTCTGCTTGCAGCATTCTGCACAGGAGAGGGGTGAAGCCTGGCATTGCCTTGTTGCCATGGCCTCTGAAGCCTTCGTGTTTAGCAGGAATGGGGTGTTTGGCTGGACTGCTTCTAGCTCCTGTTGGGAGTCCTTGGGAGAAATTTGAACTTGGTTAAAAAGGCTAAGTAGAAAGAAATACCTGAAGAATATTTGCATAGCTGTAGGGACAACATTGAGCAGAGCATCCTCCTTGCTCAGCTGTCCAGGAGTCATGTCCTGTTCAGCCAGCCAAAGACCAGCTCTAGTCTCACTCTTCAAAAAAAAAAAAAAAAACCACCAAAACCAGAAACAAAATCATCTTAATGACAGCAGGGATGGGGTGGAGGTGGGCTTGGGGTTTTATAATCCTTCTGTTCACTTCAGGGTGGTTCTAATTACTTTGTTAATCAGTGCTGCTCCACGGGCAAAATCAGAGGCTCTCCTGTGACTTGGTTCTTTCTAATTAGAAGTTAGCACTAATTGCTTAGTGACCTTGTGGGTAAACCACCAAATTCCAGCAGGGTACAGGGAATTCCTTCAGGTCCTGGAGGGTGTTTGGGGTGGGTAATGATGAGTGGTTTTAGCACACCTTGGCTTTCCTGGGTCAAATGGTGAGGACAGGCAGGATCTGGCATGGTGATGGGGAGAGCAGCAGCAGTCTCTGATTGCTGTCTGTTTTGGATTTCTCTTGATAATTATTGGGGTGTTGAGCACACTGTAGCTGATATCACTCAGATCTGCTGGCTGGCAAAGGGTCAGACTGACAAGTGGGTTTTGAGGGTCTTTGGGTCAGAAAATGAGAAAGCTCTTGTAGTAGAATAAAGGATGTTATGAATAACAGCCTGTAAATGGTCGATGACTCTTGGACACAGAGGTGGCATTGTCCCGTGCTGGGACACCGGAAATGGCCATCCCCTCTCCCAGCAAAGAGAGAAGCAGTGCTTGGCCCCAAGCGGGGAAGGAACAGTCTGGTGACCCTGGGGAGTAGAAAGGAGCTTTGGTTTCAGTCCTGTCCAGCCTAACACCCGTTGCCTGGCACCAAGGCAAGTGCAGGCTGTAAGGTCTGTAGCAGCCACACACCATTAAATGCAAAGACACTGAGAAGCACAAAAGAAGTGTGTCTTCTTTTAATAAAAAAAGTAAAATGAGGTTGTATCCTACACCTAGATGTGAAACCCCATGCTCTTGTGTCAGGAGCATGGAAGCTACTCAGATATTCCTGCTGCCACAGCTGGATGCAGTTCAACTGTGGCATTTCAAGGACCTTATGCTGGGATCACAGTCATGTCAGAGGCTATGTCTTTTCTTCTAGCTAAAGTAAATGTGACAAGCCCTTGATCTGATTTTTCTAAAGCAGAGTGCGTTGGTTTTGTTCCTTCTCTGGGCACTCAGGCTGCCACATCTGCATTGCATGTTTCCTTCAAGTTTGTTTTCACCACTTGGCTGACATGATAAAACTCAAATGTCACAAGACAGCCACTCTGTGTTATTTTAACAATGACTAAGGTGTCATCTTTGAAAAAAATCCTCTTCTTGAAAACAAGAACCTTCTGTTTGATGTTAATTTTGATATCCTGTGCTTTATTAGAGGGGAAAAAAATCTTGTTGCAGGAACCACAAGCAGTTTCACAGGGAAGTTGCCCTGACTTTGATTCTGCTTGAATGATGTAGAAACCCATCTTATTTTCCAGACTGAGACTTCCTGGACTTAAGGGCCAACCTTTTCAGTCCCTGTTCATGTGCTGGAGCTGGCAGACGTCTGATCATATCTAGTGCTTGATGAAGAGGGACTTAGCAAGCAAGCATTTGTGTTGTACATCATTTTAGTATCTGATTGAGGCTTAGGTTGTTGTCTCATCTTCTGTGTTGTGAAATGTCAGCAGGAGGAGTGAGGTTGTGTATCCATCCAAGGCATTGACCCCAAAGCAGCCACCTGTCAGTGGGCAAGAAGCAGCTTTTTCAGACCCTTGGCATGAGCCACTGCCAGAGAGCAGCAGGTTTGGCTTTTTGTTCTCCCACCTGCAGCCTGTGTGCATCCTTGCATGCTGCTGATGGCACTCTGGGTCTTGTGATTGTCACAGATTATTGGAAATAAGGCTGAAAAAAAATAGTGGGACCTTTTACAGTTCCTTGACTAGAATGGCCTGGCTAGGAACTGAAATAATTTCTGGCATAACCTGTTTCAGGATGAGCAACAAATAGGATTATCTTAATTAAAGTAATGCCCTGGGGCTCCCTGTGCTCATCATTGCCTTAGATCTGTCTCCGTCTCTGTTCTAGACACATTTTGTAACAATCTGATTTAATTTCAAGATCAGCAAAGAGTGACACTCAGCACAATTCCTCATATGGGTGGAATTAGAATGATGCAATGGTGTTCTTTTTTGGCTGAATTTCCACAAGGGAAAGGGTACAAAAATAAAGGAGTCCATGAAAGGATGACATTGTTTTGCAGAGTTAAGGTATGTCAAACCTGCAAAGTGCTAAACTGTGTTATTCAGGGGTCAGCACAGGGAGGCTCAGGTCTGTCTCCTCTTCACTGCTGATTTGAACCCAAGTTTAAACACCAGCCTGACTTTGCTTGGGAAGGTTAGGAAATGGCTGGTGCCTTGTAAGAATCTACACAGTTCAGGCAGCACAGTTTTGCTGATTAAAAAAGGCTGTGCTGTGTGTGCTGCAACAGCAGGATAATTTATTCATCATAGCCCTGAAATGGATTTCAGCCAGAAGCATCAGTCATAGCAGGAGGATATGACCTCTGCATCATTTCCAAGCTGCATCTTGCTGCTGGCTATGTGGGATGGGACCTTTAGAGAGGGATGTCTTTGGTCATAGATGTCTGGTTTTTAGGCAAAGCCTGCCTTTGTGCAGGGGGGAAGCCTTGCCTCTGCTAAGGTCATGGGAGTGCAGAGCACTTAATCCAGTGCATGCCAGCAAAGCGGTTTAGGATGAATCGGGGATCTGTATGGACTGACACAACCCCCCAGGAGCGAACTGTCTGCTAATGCCAGGGACAGCCAGCAGACACTTGTCATGCCAGGGCTGGCTGAAGTCAGATCTCCTGCCTCAAATGCCATGGGAAGGAAAGGGGGTTCTGTCTGGGAGTTGCAGGGTGGCTTTGCTTTCTTTTTTTTTTTTTTTTTCCCATTTTGGAAAGGCAGGTAGCATTTTCCTCTCCTCCAAAGGTAGCCTGGGCAATAACTATAAATGCCTGCCCATGGCCCACCAGCTTTAGGATTTCACTTTGCCCCTGCTTTGCTGGTACCCCGTCAGGAATAGCTGCATAAGCTCCAGCTGCAGGCACAACAGCTGAGTTGGGAGCAATCATAAACCTTATGGAAAGAAAGCCACGTGTGCTGATGTCCAGACTGCCAAGCATCCTGCATGGCCACATCATCAGTCAGCAGGTTTTGTGGTACTCAAAGGAAATCTTCCACTCCAGGTGAGGATTTGCACAGCTCAGTTCCTCTGGTACATCACTGGTAGAGGATGTGAAGAAGTACTTTCTCTTTGGAAGGATCACTCTTTGAGTCCTAAAGGAATTGAGGAAGGCGATATCCCTTTCAAGCTCTTGTATATATCCAGCATATGTCTCCAACACTTTAGGGTGTTTGAGATATTGCCATGGATACCCAAAATTTGGGCATTGCTCCTGCAGTCTTTTCCTGGTGATCCATGCACATGGCTGAGAAGTTAACAGTGACAGACTCCAAAGTGTGAAGGTGAACTGCAGTGGGTATATTCTGCTTCAAAAACCAACCCACCTCTCCCAAATCCTTTTTAATTTCACTGTCTTTACTACTTCAAAAACATGTTCTGTCTTTAAAGGGCAGTGACTCCATCCCTCGTATTCAAGAGCTGGAACAATTGGTTGGGTACTTCTCAGAGGAGATTGCTGGTGCAGGAGAATGGAGCTCAAGTCTGTACTTCCATAGTCTTCCCCATCCCATCTACCTCAGAGAAAATATGTGGGCAGGGGAGAGATAGGGATGGGGTGATGATGTGCCATGAGCTTTGTATGTTAAGGCCCAGAGAGGGAAGATGATCCTGTGGCAAAATCTGGAGCAAGTTTTAGACACTGTGGTTTCAGTCCTTGGCTGACACAGCCTTTCTACAGTGTCTCAAACCATTGCTTTGACCACCAGCACCTCCTTTTTTGAAGGAGAATGGTGTTTGTTATTCTTGCCTATGCGTTGGTCTGTCAAGCCTGCATGGGACATGATCCAGGTGCTCTCTTCCCATCTGTAAGGGCTGAGTGGTTTAAAAGAGAGTGACCTTGAGGGTTGTTTTTGACTATCATCACATGCTGCCTTACCCCTCTGTCTTTTCATCCCATCATAAATACTGTTTGTATGGTAACTTCCCTGTTTTCCTTCAAGTTTCATGATGAAGAAAAGTTGCTCATTTTTTTCTGGGTGACTCACAGCTCTGAGGTTTTATCACTTTCGTGTCTGGAGGTGGTGGGAGGAGGAAAGCCTTTGGGTAAATAAAAGGAAGGCATTTCATTTCAGTTCCATCTCAGCATGTTTTGTACCTCCCTGTTCCTTTAGTACTTGTGCAAAGAAAATCATTAGAGACATTTCTATATGCCACTGAGGGTTGCACTCATTAAAGTACAACAATACCAGCTCTGGAAATTCAAAACAAAATTATTTCCTTCCCATGGACCTGAGTATCATCATATGCCTTGGCAGCTGTCAGTCAGTCTCTTGTAATCCACTGGAAATAAGTAATCTTTTCAGAATTAGTGTTCTTGTCAGAATTGGTACATATTCTGGTTTCTTGATTCTGCCTCAGCTTTTGCTCTATAAAGGCATGAGTGCTTGCAGGAGCCAGGCTTTTGTGTGCACCTACCATTTTGGGGATGTGGTTCATCTAATCCTGTTGCTTTGTGTCTCTTGGTGCATTGCACTTCTTTCATCCTGATTTAATGACTCTAGGGAAATGGGGATGAATCTGCCCCACATGGTATGAAGGTTTGCTGTCCTTAGAGCACCTCCTTATGTGAGCCTTTGGGTGTGCAGATGGTGAATTAGTGATGTCCCACTTGAAATGCAGCATGCAGTTGAACAGGATGGTGGCTTTCCATGGGCATGTCTTGCTGGTGAGGTTGCTTTTGGAGGGCAGCTTTTATTTTACAGAGGGAAGGGCAGGATCTGGTAAAGGATTTCTGCAGGATTTCATCCTGGCTATGCACTGGACCTTCACAGCTGGTGCTAAGCAATGCTTGGAGCAGAGCAAGCATTTGGGGAGTTCTGAGGATGGCGTTTTAAATGTTGAATTTCCATTATACTTTCAGGATCAGGATATGTTGTAGACACTTTCTCTGTCAGCAGAAATACTGAAATATTTATTGTAATGGAGTGGAAAAGCATTCTCATAAGCATCTGGTTCTCCTGGTCCTACAGACTACAGTTATTTTACATACTTTTTTTGACTGGGATAGTGGTGTTAGTTCTTTGCTGTGCCCTAGCCTCTCTGCTTGAAGCCCAACTCCTGTCTTACCTCCTGGTCTTGTAAGTCTTTGTGACAAGGACCACCATTCCTGGGTTTTGCCCTCAGTAGACACAATGCTGCCATGAAGACAGTAAGGAAATGATGAGTGTCAGTTTGTGTTCATGGAGGCTATGAGCCAGGACAGTGCCATGGTTAAGGTCTTAATGTCCTTGTGAGAGGCTGAGCTTCAAAAGTCAGGTTGGAAATAAAAGAGCTAGTGGTGCGAGGTGGGTCTGAAAGGAAAGGCAAGAGAAGCAGGTGTTCAGCTGGGTGTGGCAATGGTAATGTGGCAGGCCCACATCCAGAAAACCTTCTGCTATGATCTTGTGCTTCCCTGGGGATTGCAGTTCTTCTCTTATATCAGCCTGAATTGCATGAAGCAGAACACCCTAGAAAAAGAAGAGGGATTTTGAAGGTGGTTGGCATTTGTACCAGGCAGTGACAGTAGCTCCAGTTGATTGCCTGATCAGGCACTGCCCTTCTCAGCTCCAAGCTCATTCTCATGTCTGGAAATCTGGCACCTCTGTCCCCTCCCAAGGAATTGCCTGGTTCTGAGGGAGCACCATAAGGCACCATAAATACCCTCCATGGCTGGAGCTTGGGCATGTGCCACAGTCCTTCAGTCTACCCAAGATTCCTCAGGAATCTGGAGGAGTGCTCCTGTGGGTTTTGTTGTGCAGCTGCAAGGCATTTGACAGGTGGGATGAATGAAAGGAAGGAAAGTATTCAGAAAAGGAGATTTTTCTTTCTTATGAAGCTTTTTCTTTTAATGGAAGTAGTCAGCAATGAAAAAAAAAAGCTTTTTTTTCTTTTCTGTTTTCCATTGAAGTTTAATGGGAGCTTTATTACAAGAAAAAGGGAGGAAGCATCTGTAAGATGAAGTGAACGAAGACTTCTCTCCTATGAAGACAGGTTGAGTTGTTCAGCCTGAAGAAGAGAAAACTCTGAGGAGACCTCATTGTGGTCTTCCAGTACTTAAAGGGGGCTTGTAAAAACAAGGGAGAATGACTTTTTACACAGGCAGATAGTTATAGGACAAGAGGCTACAGTTTTAAACTAAAAGAGGGCAGGTTTAGATTACATGTAAGGAAGAAATTCTTTACTGTGAGGGTGGTGAGGCACTGGCACAGGTTGTCCAGAGAAGCTGTCAATGCCCCATCCCTGGAAATGTTCAGGGTTCAGGCTGGATGGGATTAGGAGCCGTATGGTGTAGTGAAAAGTGTCCCTGTGCTTGGCAAGGGTGCTGGAACTAGATGATCTGTAAGGTCCCTTTCAACCAAACTGTTCTATGATTTTGACTGAGTAACAGTTGTCTTTGATGGATGCAAGTACTCGGCTCATCCATCAGATCAGAGATGCCCTCTCTGTGCCAGCACAGGGAGAGCAAGTGATTGCCTGGGGTGTCTGCTCAGATGGCTGATTATCTGCAGCAGCAAACCATGGAGAAAATGTGTTTGCCACCAGCAGAACCCAGCTAACCTTGCACTTGTTTTCCTCTCTGCAGATGTGCCGGCGTGTGTACAAAGGGATCCCGCTTCAGGTGAGAGGGCAGGTCTGGTCACTTCTGCTGGATGTTGAGAAGATGAAGAAGGAGAATGAAGGAAAATATGAGGTATGGGCTCTACCTGGCAAAGACAGCAGGAGAAGGATGATAGGGAGGTTAGATCAGTTGATGAAGCTGGTTTGATGAGGACCGAAAATGCAAAGGGTTTCAGCTCTTTGTCCGTGGGTTTATATTAAGCTGGGTTCTTCTAGCATGTTAGTTGGCTGCTTTCTAGAATATGCTGCTTCCATTTATTCTGCTGGAAGTTGGGAGCAAAGCTGCTGTCAGTGTTACTGCTTCTTTAGAGAAAGATGCAGGGAAGAGTGAGGGGAAACTTTCCATAGGCAGAGTATGGAAGCCCTGGGTGGATAATTAACTTACTTTCCAAGCCTATGTTATGATTTATTTTGCATCATGTACCAGGGTGAGGATCAAGGTGTTGTGGAGACAATTATTTTTTAGAGGGAGGAGGTTGGAAGCTGCTTCCAACAGGTGTTTCTAAAATTCCCTGCCTATTAAGCAGGGTGATGCTAACACTCATTATAGTTAGCCAAGCGTGGATGTTGCTGGAGAGGTGTCACAGGGATGGAGGTACACACAGGGGCTGGGGGAAGGCAGGCTGGGCTCACCACAGTAAGCACAGATAAGGAGGCTCTCCCAGCATGCAGATTAAAATTGTGCTCCTTCCCTCAAAGCTGTGTTACACAGGCAGGGAAGCAATCCAAACAAATGAAAGTCACAAGGAGTTATCTGTGCTCCAGAGGGGTCTGTGATAAACAGGAGCTTCAGGGCTAATAGGCTTTGCTGGATGCAAACCCTCTACAAGATCATCTTAATCTACCTCTTCTTTGGTGCTGCCTGCCACCAGTAATTAGCTCTCCCCTAATTTCCTCCAGGAGAGGCTCAGTGCAGGTCCTGGATGAGGGGTTTTGCTTTCAAGAAGGGACTAAGCCTCAGCCTCAGACTTGTGTCCTGAAGGAACTGGTTCCAAGGCCACCCCATTTCTCCCTGGGGTATAACCCATAGCACAAAAGCCTGAAGGCTACCATGGGACATTCCACACTTGCTTTTCATGTAGGTGTGATGCTCTGCCTCCCTGGAGTTTATTAGCTGCAGACAGAGGGCTTGAGGGGAGCTTGAGAAGGCAGCAGGAGAAACATTTTGGCCATGGGGCAGGACAGAGGCAGTCTGGCTTTTACCCACTGCTTTGTACAAGGTCTTTGGGATGGGACTTTCAGCTTTCTAGCCTCTGCTCTGCCACCAGCTTGCAGGACTCACAGCACTAATGAGCTCAACAGAGCATCTGTGGAGCCCCAGGTTATTTACATTAGGGAAAAAAGGAGAATAACCCATCTTGTGTTTCTTTTTTAATGTCTGCACAATTAGTAAAGCCTCCTGGGTGCATGGAGTTGACAAAGTCCTGTGTGACCTACCTGCCATTCATGTGCAATGATCTAAAAATACCCAAAGTAAGGTATTTACTTTGGGAAATTTCTGTGTTGTTCTGGCAGGGAAAACAAGAGGGCCTTTAGCAGGAAAATTTGAACTGAAGTGACCCAGTGCACATGAATAGTCATATTCTCTCAGGTAGTCTGTCTGCTTTATAGAGGGCAAGGAGCCATAGAATACAGAGACCTCACTATTTACAGCAGGGAAATTATGTTGTTCATCAGATCTTCATTCCATCACCACTTTATCCTCACTTGTCCTGTGTAGGCAATAATTCAAAATACCCCCTTTACTATTGCTTCTCCATACAGCTGCTTTCAAGGTTGAAGTTAATATTCCCAAGATGCTGTGATCATCCAAAGTGTTGCCTGTGCTTGACACATGTGGGTGCTAATGACCTTCTGCTGTTCACCAGAGCTGATGTGGCCCCCTTGGGAGGTCAACAGCAGCCTGGAGGCACCTAGTGTCAGGCTGATAAGCATTCATTGGATGGCAGCTGCTGGAGCAGATGATAAGTATCTGTGCAGATGTTCTATTTTCTGTCTCCTCTGTGAGCCAGGAGGGGTCCTGACCCTGGACTCAAGGCAAGTTGGGCCTGCTGCTCATCTCTGCTGCCTCCAATCTGCTGGGGAATCTCAGTGTGCCTGAAGACAGTCACAAAATGTATTTTCTTCCTGCAGTTAACCCTGGAGACATTAAAGGAAGAGGGCATGATCACTGGTGGTATCTAAAGGCTGTGAGATGAGATGCTTAGCTATAGCATAGTGGTCCTTGCCTGCAGTACAGAGCTGAACAGTGGGTTGCAGATGGGACTGCCATGAGATTTGTCCATGGAACGTCTTCATCTTGGGGCTCTGAAGGCACAATTGGATGAGGTGGTCTTAGACTTTCATTTGAATTTCCATTCTTTTGCAGTGGACTTAAATCCCTTTTCTGTGTGATGCTGCTTTAAATGATTAGCCAGCCTGGGGGGAACATGGCGATTCTTAGCTTTGAGTTTAGCTTCTGTTCTAGACTCTGCCAGTTTCTTAAAATTTGTACCAGCCCAAGAGAATATTCCAGGACTGTTCTTCTGGTGGAAACTCCTTAAACTAAAGATGACTCTCTTCTTCAGGGAAAGTAGTAGTTGGAGATCACAGAGTCTGTCATAACAGTCTGGGCTTTATTATGATTGAGCTTCTGAAAAGCTGATAGTGCTGTGTACATCTGTGTATTGGTTCCTTAAGGATCAACGGAGCTCTCAATGCTTTATGACAGCCAGCCAGGCAAAGAAATCAAAATAAATGAGAGTGGAATTGAATTGTAAAGGTTTTAGATTCTTAAAACTCAGTATCTGCATTGGAAGATGGGCGAAGGCTCGAAGGCTGGGTTGGCAGCTACTTCTGTCTTAGGATGTGAGTGTGGGGTCATCCCCTTCTCTCTGGGCCAGCAGCACAGACAAGGGCTCAGGGGCTCACCTCCAGGCTGCAGTTCATTGCTCACTGCAGGACAGCAGTGTCCCCTGCTCTGGATAGCACTGTGCAGCTCCCAGGCTGCCACTCCTGCTGCAGGAATCCTGCCTTCTTCCTGCTGGAGAGAGGTACAGGCTGAGATGGTGTCTGATTCCTGCCTCTCGTCTGCCCCTCTCCCTTCCAGCAAATGAAAGAACAAGCCAAGAGTTTTTCATCGGAAATCAAGCAGATAGATTTGGATGTTAACCGCACCTTCCGAAACCACATCATGTTCCGGGAGCGCTACGGAGTGAAGTGAGTATGGAAGGCTTCTGTGGCTTATATGGGCAGTCCTGCCAGTGCATTTGTGAGGGATGAGCTGGATCAGCAGCCAGCAGTCTCCTGGCTCAGAGCAAAGCCATCTTTGCCTTCTCCTCAAATCATCACCACATAGTGTGACCCATAGGTGCTGGGCTGCTGATTCTTTCTTCAGAGAGGTCCACACTGGAGCAGGCTCAGCCCCAGTTCTTGAGCCAAGCAACAGCCTGTTGCAGTGCCTTGTCCCCCAAGGCTCACAGTTGCAGAAGGCTTGGTTTGGGATGATGGGGGGGTGGGCCCATCAGGATCTGGGAGGGATGGGGTCTTCACGACAGATTGGGTTGTAGAGGTTTGAAGTGACTTTGTCACTGGGGTAAGTCACACCTGGCTGCCCTACCCAGTCTTCAAGGAACAAGCTTTCTGGTTCTGTGAGCCCTGCTCCTTGCAAAAGCATTAAGTACCAGCTGGTTGGGTGTTTTCAGAATCTTTGCTCTCTGTGTGTATGTACTGGTGTGTTCATGAAGCTGGAGACCTCATGCTCAGGTCTTTTAATATCCTTCTTTCTCCCCAGGCAACAGGCACTCTTCCACGTCCTGTCAGCATACTCAGTTTATAATACTGTAAGTTGTAACTCCAGTTAACACGAAGAGCATTGTGCTTTATATATTTATAGATGTGTGTGTATATATATATATATGTGTGTGTGTAAAGATTTAAAGAAAAGCTTTATATATGTGTATATTTGTGTAGACATACATATTTTCATGTGTATATATATGTAATAAACACACACTTATTTAGCCAGTGGTAATTCCAATTTTAAGTCCTAATAGTGGGTTGTACAGAGAGCTGCAAGACTCTCTGGCAGCACAAGAATCTTTCCACAGTTGTTTCATCCCTTGTTCATTTTGTCACCTGGTAAATGACATCTGGCAGATTTAGAGTGTCAGCAAAGAACAAGGGATTGCCCTTTGGCTTTTCAGCAACACTAGTTTTCTGGCAGTCTGTCATGTTTCTGACTTCTTGTCTTGCACCAAATGGTATCCTTGTTGAAAACACTTATTTACTACAACAAACCAGTAATTTTTAGCTGAAGGATACAGGCAGAATAAGCTGAAATTAGCAGCTGAACCTACTGTCTCCACCTCCAAGAGGGGACAGTTAGAAGATGCTCAGGGGGTTAGTTGAGGAGCCTCCCTCATGCCAGATAAATGTTTACCAGATTTATTTACTGTTTAATTACTTCAGTGCTCATATGGCTGAAGGAATGCAAAACAGCATTGGAGCCACATGCTTTATGTCATCCCAAAGATAGATTGGCCATAAGGAAAACATTTTTTAAAATGGTGAGGCATGGAAATAATTGCTCAGAGAAGTTGTGGATGCCCTGTCCTGGAAGTGTTCAAAGTGTGTTTGCATGGGGCTTTGAGCAACCTGGTCTGGTGGAAGCTGTCCCTGAGGAGGGTTGGATGAGATAATCTTCTAAGGTCCTTTTCCAACCCAAACTACTTCATGAGTCAGTGACGTGGTAGATGCTGTAGACGTATGGGAGCTGTGAATTTGGACATAAATGGTAAAGACTTTGAAATGGGACAGACCTTGGAAGAGGAGAGGGAAGTACAGGCAGCTTTAGCATTATGGTAGGCTCTGCCAGCATGGCAGCACGTGTGCCCCTCTTGACTGTTGCAGGAAGTGAGCTACTGCCAAGGGATGAGCCAGATTGCAGCCATCCTCCTTATGTACTTGAACGAAGAGGATGCGTTCTGGGCGCTGGCACAGCTGCTCACCAACCAGCGCCACGCCATGCACGGTAAGGCTGGGCTGGGGCAGGGTGTCTGCCACAGCAAGGGAACATTGTTCAGCTTGGTCGGTAGAGCTTTGTTTCTCCTCACATATTGGTTTAATAAAGTGGGTGAGGCTTAACTGCTTGCACAGCCTGACTGGGGAGCTGAACTTCACTCTCGGAGGCAGACAAGCTCTTATCAAAAAAACCGAGTTTTATCCACCTGAGCTTTAGTGTTCAGTAATTAACACTTTCACAGAAGTGCTGTCCTGCCTCCAGGGTTCCTTGCCCTTGGCAATCAATTAACTCAAGGTTATGAGTTTGTAAGTCTCACAGAAGTACATCCAAGAGTATCCACACTAAATGTGTGGATAGATGTAATTCCACTAAATGTGTGATGTATTATTTTACTTCAAACACATTAGAGATCCTTTCATCTTACTTGTGGTTAGCAGTAATCTATGCACAGAGGGTTATTTCATGGGCAGAGAGCTAAACCTTATGGCTTGATAACTTTGAACAGTCTTAAATAAGTGTCCCACTAGATTACAGGGCAGTGAACAAGTTTGTGGTGTTCAAACATCTTCAGCTTTTCTCTGAACCTTGGTAAGCACTGAGGTGTGTTTGGAGAGCTCTTGGCCAAGCCAAGTGGCAGGCAGGCAGTGGGAGCTGGGTGAGAAGGACCAGCTGGGCTTGGTCTGAGGGTCCTGTTGCCCAGATGTGGTGAGGGGTGATCTCTGGAAAGGAGGGTGAAAAGGAGGTAGCTGCGCACCCTGTTGTTCAGCCAACTTCAACAGGCAATGCAAGGGATGTGTTTTTAGAGAATCAGGCTATCCCTGTGCCTGCTGCAGAGCTTACCTGATTTTTTTTTATTTCTCTTGTCTTTTCTTGTTAAGGTTTTTTCATTCCTGGATTCCCAAAGCTGCAGAGGTTTCAAGCCCACCACGAGCAAATTTTAAACAAACTGTTCCCCAAACTGAAGAAGCACATGGTATCTCTTTACTGTCAGTCTTCCTATAATAATGCCACATTTTAATGATAAAGCAGTTCATATAGTGTTCTGCCAAATAGATGCACAGCTGAACATATTTCTAACCATACAGGCCTGCTTCAGCTGCAGAGGCAGGCATTTATTAAATGGGTTGCCCAAATCTTGCTAAGGTGAATGGTAATCATTTGCTTGCTGATCATCATTAGTGGAGGGACTGCTAAAATGTAAAGGCTTCCCAGGAGAGCCAGGAAGGCTTAAAGAGCCTGCAGCAGGAGGAGCAGCAGTGTGGCTGGACTGTGTGCACCAGCTGCAAGGCCCAAAGGCTGATGCTGGTCTGTCTGGAGTCTTATTTCAGTAATTATTAGCTCCAATTGCTTTGCTGTTGTTTTAAGTCAGGAGGCACATAAGATTTGCTGGGTGTTTTGTTGCTTGGGCATGTCCAGTTGCTTTTCTCTCTAGCAGATGGTACAGGCCCATTTGGTGGCTGCAGGAGCATCTGCAGGGCACACCAACTCCAGTCTTAAGTCCAGGCCACTATTTTGCTGCACCTGCTCTCTCCCTCTCTTTCCTTTTGCCTTGCCCCCCTTTGCATTTGGTGTGGACAGCTGGTGTTCAGTGGCCAGACTCCTAAAGTTCTCTTATGCTTCCAAGAGGCTTGGTAGCCCCCATCTCCAGCAAAAGGTGTTTGTATTACCATCATCTGCAACATTTGCTTCATGCTGCAAATGCCTGTAAAAGTGAAACAGAGCCATGATAGGTTGTCAGTTAATTATGGTCATGGGCAGGGGAGAAGATGGGAAAAACTCAGAAATCTGCTCATTCCTCCTGCTCCTGAAGGCTCTTCAGGCTTGCCAGGTGCACAGCGCCAGCCAGAAGCAAAGGCTGGAGCTGGCCATTCATCCCATGGGCTTCTTTTTCTTCCCATCCCCATTGCTTCATTGGCTTTGCAGCAGAGGTCACGTCAGCTCTGCACACATGCCAGCACTGGGCACCAGATGACGAAATGTTAGACCAAGGTGGTGATGGTGAGGTTTTTAAGAGTTTTCCTTAGCCTGTCAGGCTGTCCTGCTCCTGCAGCAGCCATGCTATCTAAACCAGGTAGTGCTTCCAAAGCTGCCTTGACTGTGCTCCAAGAGGCTCACATGGGAATTGCTATGGAAACAAAAATGGTAGTCTACAAGGAGTGAGTGGTTTGAGTTCCTGGAAGGTTTTTATAAATCCCTGGAGTAGGTATTAGGCCAGAAAAGCTTCTCCCAGAAATCCCTTTCCAATACTATGGCTGAAGTCTGGCCACATTGAGGACCAGGTTCAGTGGATATCTTGGGCAAAGGACCAAAGCAGGGCTTCAGCACTGGTGTGTAGAGCAGAGGCTTTCTTGGGAGATGAACCACAGCCAAATCCTGCACTCAGATCCCAGAATAAGTAAACCAACCAACTAACCTCCCCCAAAGCCTTATGAGCTGCTTGAACCTCCAGTAAACAGCCTGGTGAAATGCCTGTCTCTCTTTGCTCTCTTCCCCCAGGACAAGGAGCAGATGACCACCGGGATTTACACAACCAAGTGGTTCCTGCAATGTTTCATAGACCGGGTGAGGATGCTCTGGGGGTTTTTTGCTGCTCTCCTGTTTGCATGTGTGGTTAATCTGCCTGTGCTTTTTTGTAAATCTCGTACTTTGAAGAAGATGTTAATATTTTATATGGTGGGATATTATGCACACTCTCATAAAGGAAAAAAATTAATAAGGGAGAAGGTAAAAACTGCATGTCACTGATGAGAAGCCAGTTCCTGCTGCCTCATCACAAGCAGTCGCAGGGAGATGGCTGAGCATCAGCAGTATAAACTTCAGAGTCAGGAGAGATTTTTCTCTTGCCCACTGGCACTGCTGCAAAGGCAATTAACCTCACTTTGGCTCTGGAGACAACATAGAAAGAAGAAGAGCTGGGGGCACAAACCTTGACAAATAGCAGTGCAGCAGCTGCAGGCAAAGGAGCGGATTGGGACTGGAAAGGTGGAAGTGAGAGAAGATGACCCTGATTTGTCCAGGGCTAATTTGCTAGTCCTGAGCCAAGACTACTTCATTTTTAGGATCAGCATTGTGCTTACTGGACTTGAATGCAATGTCCAGACTTGCTAATATTTAGGACATCTGTGTGCTCCAGTCTCAATTTTCTGCTGCCTGGTCTTCTATAAAACAGTGGACGGCTCCTCCCCCTCGAGAGGGAACTCACTGCTTTTGCCACGGAAAGCTGTATAAAATGCACAATCCCTTTAACTGCAGTAGCATATGGTAAAAGAGCTGCAATGGTCAGTTGTGCCAAACTCTGTGCAGTATCCTAAATTTGAACCTAAACATTTTAGTAGGATTAATATTAATTTCTGTGTTGGTGAGGTACCTTAGATCTTTGGTGGGAGGTATGGGCTGCTCTGTCACTTTGGACATCAGTTCAATCCTATTTGTCAGATTGGGCCTGTGTGCAAATTAAAACCTTTTGCAGAGGTATTTTTAGCAGGCAGAAATAAGCCTGTATATAAGAAAAACCTCTTCTTTGGACACCAGATGAATGATTTTTTTAATGCTTAGTGATGCATCATTGGGCTTTCAGACCTATCCCATTAATAGCCCTTTTGGGAAATCTGGATGGATACAGGAGTTGTTTTCTGTGCTCACAAGACTGAAAGATGATGGTACTCTCTCCAGGGTAGGGGAATCCACATGCTAGCATGCTTATGAGGGAAGTTTCTCTTTTTTCTGCATTCATGGATGGGTTTTAAGTATTTCCCCAGCCACCCAAGTTCATTAGCTTTAAGGCAAAGCCATAGATAATAAAAGACATTTTTGTGTTTTAGATGAATTCCTGACTTGCAAAGCCTAGCCCTGTTGTGTGATTTGATGCAAGGTGATGCAGTGATGGCAGCAGCCTCTGTTTCATCATGCCATTTTGTGACTTGTCTGTGTGTTTGGAACAGACCCCATTCACGTTGACCTTGCGGCTGTGGGATATCTACATCCTGGAAGGGGAGCGGGTGCTGACGGCCATGGCTTACACCATCCTCAAACTGCACAAAAGTAAGGTCCCACCTGATTGCATCCCCTGTGGCTCTGGTGGCACTGTGCTGGGCCACTCTTGTGCTGCTGACCTGAAAAGCCTTGCTGGCCACTTCCAGCCTCTTGGTGCCTTGCACTGGCCACAAAAGGCACAGTCCAGGGGAGGAAAGGAGATGCCACAAGGATTGACTTGCTGTGCTCAGCACACAGAAGCCACACCTGAAATGCTCCCTGCTGCCTCTTCCTATGTACTATGCCCCACAAATTGCTTTTAGGGGCAATACAGACAGCAGCCCATCTGTCTGCAGAACTTTGTGGTGGCTCAACTGAAAAGTCTGTAGAGGGACAAGTAAGTCCACTAATACACTTCTAAAATTATCAAAACCTGGTTGTCTTGCATAACACTAAGGCAGTGATGTTTCTACCTCGAGATCTTTGTAACTTTGAACCCCTTCACCCCCATAAATTGATAGTCTTGTTGTGTCACTCTTTTGGCCTTCATCTGGGGCAGGAGTGTGTGATTCTGTTTGGGCAGCAGAATTTATGGGACTGCATGTGTTGGTTTCTGCAAACAGCCACCCTGTTCTTCCCTCATTTAAATGAAGAACAGGCTATCCATAAATAAATCTTGAAGTATCCTGTTTGTCTGCAGAAAATGAGAAAGTGGCAGGCAGGCAGGCAGATGTTTCAGTTTGGCTGTAAAATCTCACGTCCCTGAGGAATGTGTAGTGTGGGTTGACATCTCTTCCTACAACCTGTATTTTTGCCTGTATCCCATCCCTGTCTGCAACCTTTGGAAGGGCCAGCACCTCTTCCTGCTTCCCTGCCTGCTGGTGCAGGTTGGCATCCTTGGCTGGTGGTGGCAGCTGCCGGCAGTGGCAGTTCAGCCTGAGGCTTAGGGCCTGTCTCATGGAGCTTTTCCTCCTCCTAGAGGCATTGGGGAGAACTTCCAGAAATGGTCTAAACCCTGCATCCTCATCAGCACAGCTCCCAGCCCTGCCATTGTCCTGCCACTGGGAAGCTACTGCTCAGGTGGCATGGATATATACATGTATTGATGACCCTGAGCAATAGTGGGAAGGTGGGAGAGAGGCAGAAGCATTCAAGCTGTCCCACTGTGGAATGGGAACAGAGACAGAATCCCAAATAAAACCAAAGTGTGGTGTAACCCATGCTTATGCTACCCTGAAATTTGTCTGTGCCACTGCCATTACTCCTTTCTCCCATCCCCCAGAGCGCTTGCTGAAGATGACACTGGAAGATTTACGTGAATTTCTGCAGGAGAAAATTGCTGCTTCCCTGCAGTACGAGGACGATGCTGTCATCGAGCAGCTGCAGGTGTCAATGACTGAACTGCGAAAGATGAAGTTTGACCTGCCCCCACCAGGTGGGTAGAGGGGAAGGTGGGCAGCCCAGCAAGGACCAGAGCATCCCACTGGTGTGGCTGGGAGCCAGGGCAGCCCAGAGAGGCTGGCACCTGTCGTGTGGAAGCATCTGTCTTCCTTACCTTCAGGGCATGCAAACACAAACTGATGCATAGTTTGGGTTTTGTTTTCTCTGCTTCCAATGCAGCAAAGCCTGAGGAGTTCCCAAGGAAACCCCTGGGCCTGGAGCTCTCCCTCAACCCAGTAGCCATAAAGGAAAACACAGCAGCCAATGGCCAGAATGGCCAGGTGGGTGAGCGCACTCCAGACAGGGAGCCCCAAACCGACAGAGTTCCTGGCACACCAGGAGGAATGACCGTGGTGGAAGCGAGGATTCTCACCTTCCAGGGTAGTGAAGCAGCTGAAGCAACCAACGCGCCTGTTTCGGGTGGGCGGCCACCGGATGAGGAGGGTCAGGTGGAGCCCATCATGGACGGGCAGCCATCATCTCTTCTGAAGGCAAGCGAGACACAGGCCCAGCAACACCTTCCGCCCACGGTCCTGCCTCCAGAGCGGCCTCTTCTTGCTCCTGGCTGTGCCGTGGTGGACCATGGAGTCTCCCTCCATGCCCCAGCTGAGCACAGCTCCTTAGACTCCTCTCTCCAAAACAGGCCGGCTCCTCCTGACTCCAGCACCACTGAGCTTTCTGCTACGGACCAGGCAGCATGGCAGCCAAATCCCGCTGCCCTGCCAGCAGGAGAACAGGACCAGGCAGCGTGGCAGCCAAATCCCACTGCCCTGCCAGCAGGAGAACAGGCATCTTCCCTGAGCAGAGACACAGTGCTTGAAGCAACCCCTCATCCTCTGCCAGCCGGCTGCCAGCAGCTCTCCCAAACATCACAGAGCGATGGCTCCCCCGAGAGCGAGCGCGGGGAGGAGGCGGCAGATGACAGGCACTGCAGGGCGGTGCTGCCGGACAAAATGGGCCTGAAGTGCTCGGCATCCAAAGCTGCATCCACAGGAGAGCTCCTCAGCCTGCAGCACAATGGGCTGGGCAGTGCCACCAGCACCACGCGCTGGCCCGAGGCCGTGCTGCCCGCGCACAGGCAGGCAGGGGGCAGTGTGCCCATCTTGTCCAGCAGAGAGCCGGAGGCAGCAGGGCTGGCCGAGGGCTGCCCCACCCAGTGGGTACCGTCCCCTGTGGTGGAAGGGAACAGCCCCTATGTCGTTATCAAAACCACCACTCCCCTTCACCTGGCCCATGCGACAGAGCAGGACTTCTTGAACAGAAAGCAGGTGGCATTGCCTTTGTCAGAGACTGGACATCCTCTGCCTACCACCTCCATGCCACCACCTCTTATGCTGGACCCAGAGGAGGTAGAGGTCCAGAAAAGCCTCCAGAAACCATTAAATGCACTGAAAGCCCCACGACCCCCGCTGAGCCCCAAACCAAAATTACCGCCACAGGTTGCCAAATCCCGCTCAGAGAACAGTTTCCTTTCAGGCTCTCCTTCCCTGGCAAAGCTGCCCAAATCGGTGACGTTTTAGTGGGGATGGGGAAGGGGAAGTTAAGGGAGAAGAAGTGGGTTCTGGAGAAGCACAGATCCTGCCCCATTTACAGGATCCCCTTCTGTCAGCAGGGCTGTCAGGGTGACAGCACAGCATATTGCACATCATGCTGTGCTTTGGTACGAGTGCCCAGTGAGGAGATGAAGCAGTGGCCACCAGCGCTAGGAGACACCAGCAGATTGGATTTGCATGTTTCCTATGGACAAATTGGAAAATGCTTTCATTTTTTGCTCCTCAAAGCTCCCCAAATCTCATCACTTGGGGGAAGAGGCAGGGCTGGTGAGTTTGTTGCGTGTTTTCTCCTGCTCCTGTCTACTGTGGGAACCCACGACCAAGCAAGCAGGCACAAGGTGTCAGAATCTGAAACGCTTTCTTTACAATGCCCCATCGACGCAGCTACAGCATTGCTTTCAAAGGCCTTTGTAGCAATAGATCTTTATTTCATTTCCCAGACCTGCAGTTGTAGGCAGCAGAATTTCCAGGCAGTGCCATGGCATCCTGGCAGGACACAGGCAGTCCGCTGCCCCCTCTATGCAATTCCACAAAGCAGTGCCCAGCTGTATCTGGCTCCTGCTGCCATGGTGGATGGTGTTTAGGAGGACAGATTTAACAGCTGCTGAGTCCCTTGGACATCTCCTTGGTGTCACCCCGGTGGGGGGCTGCCAGCAGAGTGGTCCTTTCCCAGGTTCACAGGGTGACAAGGACAGTGATGAAGGTGGAGCCTGGTCTCTTGGGCTGAGTGCCCTTTCTGTTGGCCTTTCCTTCCCAGGGCCAGCACAGCGAGCAGGCTCGCTGCCTTTCTGTTCCCCAGACAGGAGAAGGGGCTGCTGGCTCAGGAAACCCGCCTGCACTACCAAGCTGCTGGACGCGTGATGGCATCTAATCACAGTGCCCCAGATAAGTCCACTTTTGCTTTGAGTAAGTTAAGTGTCAGAGTGGAAAGAGCATAGGAATTGGGGAAGGGGGAGCACATTGCCCTGAACCTGACCTTAGTCCTTGTGGTTGAACCCACAGAGAATTAACAACAGGAAGGAAACTTGGACATGATGGGTGCCCACGTGCCCACTTGCCCTTCATGCACCAAGTCCTAGAGGTCTGTCCATCTCCTCCCCATCCCAAGGTGCAGCAGCTGCACAGCCCAGGCCATTGGCTGGAGATGTGTAGGGATCTGGGGAGACACCTCATAGAAAGAGCTAGTCCAAAATTCTGATTCCAGTATCTACTTCACCCTTAGAAGGGACTTCATCAGGAAGGCAGATCAGTGAAAAAGCAGGAAATAGTCCAGATATGCTGGATTTGACTTTGCTGTCCAGAAGGGGTAGCTGCAAGTGCAGCCTTAGGTGGGACTGCAAGTGGGATTCCTATTCCTTCAACAGAGATCCTGGGCAAAAGCTCCTTTAAGTTCTAAGGAGACTTTGAAAACTAATTTTTTTTTTATATCTCAAAGGCTGCTTCAATTGCATAACCTGATCTAAAGCCTACCTGAAAGCCCAGCAGAAAACTTCCACTAAATTACTTTGTGGGTTCCAGGAGCTGGACTTGATGATGCTGGTGGATGCCTTCCAGCTCAGCATATTCTATGGTTCTATGATTTATCAGGGTTTATTTTGCCTTTGTGTACATGTGGTGGTTTATGTTTGCAGCAGGGAGTGTCAAAGGGAGCACTGGATTTTTGTTTGGATGTAGCCAGCCAGACCACAGCACCCTCAGCTTTCATTGGAACCCCAGCTCTGTCCCAGACCCCATCTTCTTCCACCGAGCCTCCAACCTTGCCCATCCTCTCCCTCTGCAGAGCAGGGAAAACCCTATTAGCTACCTCGCAGGGGTGTTGTGAGGAGTCAAGCATTGCTGTTTGAGGAAAAGTGCTCTTTGAATGTTCAGTATTTGTGTTTTGAGACACCACAGGTCCTTTCTAGGACAATGGTGCTTGAATTGTTTTTAATTTAGAGTATGTTTTTCCATAACTGTGCATAGTTAAATGTTAATTGTGTGTTAAAATACCTGAGCAGTATTTCAGGACAGATATCCATTGCCTTTTGCTAGCAGCCCACTGGCCACAGGAGCTTACTAGGAAGCAACAAGGAGCATCTGAGTGCTGTTGGTCACATCTTGACTTGGCTTCTGTAGCTTGGGGCTCTGTCCTCTCCTTGAAGCCCACACAGGACTCCTAATAGATCTGAGCATCACGCATGCAAGAGCTGAGACCTCTTTCCCCTTGTTTTAACCCATTTTCCCTCATTTCAGGCACACAGCCTTTGCACATCATGTTGCTTGTGCACCCAGACTCCTCACACAGGGTGTCTGGGATGTTTTGCAGTATTAACATTTTAAAAGGTGGTTTGCTCTAATTTTGGAGAGCTGTCAAATGCACAGTATTCATTGCATGGCATTTGGTGCATGATGTTCAACATGAATTTTGATGGGGAAAGGGGTGGGAGTTGTCTTTCTCTCCAAGCCCTAATGGGAATGAGCAGCAAAGTCCTCAGTCATTTTCAGGCCTGGGGGAACCACCAGCAACATGCATTGCTGTCCTTGGTGTGATGCTCTCACTGGAACACATCAATGCATGATCCCCAAGGAGATGCCCATTCCTGTTTCCTCTTGCTGCAACAAAGCTGCAGCCATGGTGGGTCTGCAGCAGCAAGGCCTGGCCCAGCCTCAGCTCTTTTGCTGGGAATAGGAAGGGAAGGAGCAGGATGAGGGTGGCAGCTCAGCAGGACAAACTGCCTAACCAAGCCACTTGCCGCCCTGCCCAGCCCCCTGCAACAGTCTTGACCCCTCAGCAGAAACCACCCTTACTGTGAGCAAACATGGGAAAGGAGCTCCCCCCATCCTTGCCCTTGCAGCCCTGACACAATGGTGGCCTTGCTGCCTTCCATGCAGAGGGAAAGACCAACGCTGTGGGTTTGGATTTTTTAGGTGTAGTTTGTTTTTCCTTGTGTTGTTTGTTTGTGATAGAGCACTTTGAGTGACTGCAGCCTGGCAGACAGCAGGAGCCACAGGACCCAGCTCCAGCAGGGGCCAGAGGTTGAGGCTAGGGGTTTCTTGGCCATGCACTTTGAGAGCCTGGCTACCGTCTGCTTTCCTTTTTATTTGCTCTTGTTTACAGCGTGGAACGCTTCTTTCATGACTCTTTCTAATGTATTATAATTATTACTTTTAAGAAAAAAGCGTTTTTATGTCTGCTTTTTTGTTTGTTCAGTTTGGTTTTTTTAAAGGAAGGGGTTTTTTGGGAAAAAAAAAGTCAATCATCCCTTTTTATGCTGATCCAAACTGTCTGGAGTGTTTGATGCTGTGTTTTACATGGTTGTAGTAATAACGGTTAAAGAAATTTAGCACAAATTCAGACTCCACAAGGTTTCTTACAGGAACAGAAGCTGCACCAAGACTGGTTGTCTTCTCCTGATGACTTTTAGCTTGGTTCACTGTGTATGCTTCAGCTGCAACAGGTCCATCCTGCTCCATCTCTGCTTTCCTCCCTGATTTTCTATTGTAATTAAATCCAGGCATCCCTGGCAGCAGTGGAAAGCAAAATGCTCTTTTCTACTTACCACCGTCCTCTCCCAGCTGAGCAAAGGGCAGCATCCCTTCTCACACACAGCTGCTGATCAGCAGCACTGCTGAAGCTTGTGTTTTGGCCAAGATTTTGTGTTTGGAATTTGTTTTCCTGCCTGTAGGCAGTGTAGGGAGGCTGGATGGGAGGGGCAGCGGGTGGACACAGCTCCTGGCACAGCAGGTGGGTGGGTGCGACTCACACTCGTGAGTCAGGGCTGAGCTGAGTCACGTTTACAGCAGCCACTGGGAGTGTGAGGTGGTGCTGCTGACAGCTGAGGATGCATTTTAAAAAGCTGTGCGTGAGCAGTAGCTCTGACACACCCCAGATTTCATAGCCAGGGCTTCCTGGGCTTAGGTGACAATGGTACTGCTGCCTTCGAGGTGTTAAATGTGAGCAGTGAGCAGTGTTCTGGCTCCCCTGAGAGAAAGCTGCCTCTTAGTGTTAAGCAGCATGTTTATGGTAAACACAGGTCTGTCTCTGCCAGAGTAGCACAGAGGGCACAAAGACTGACAGCAGATGGAGGGGTCAGAAGTAGCTAAATGACACCCTAGGATTTAAGAGCAGTGCCTGAAATTGGCATCCCCATGTGTCTATCACCCACTGAGAGCTGTAGGCTGGGTGTCCTGCTTCTGTTACTGCCCTGCCACACATAAGAGGTCAAACCGGAACAAAAAATTGTTCTCCAATGCCATTAAATTAGCTCATTTATATTAATAGGTTAAAACCTGGTCTGAAACACCACAGAAAAATAAAAAGAAAGCCCCAGCACCACTGAACACCACAGTGTTTACTGTCACAGAAGCAGCATGAGGATGCAGCTCTTGGCATATCTCCTGTGCCATTTCACTGGATGCCAGCATGGGGATTGCAGCACTGTGACCAAGGGTGAGATCCCCAGGCTGGAGTGAAGCAAACCTCATCCCTCTTGTGTTCCAGGTGCTCACAAACAGCCTCATTGCAGAAGATGCTTTGTGTCACCTCCCGGCCACCAGCTCCCGTGAACCTGTTGGCTGTCAGGCAGTGCCAGGTGGGACCAGGTTTGAATTTCTGCCACGGTTACTTACATGACAGGCAGTGCAGGGTTTAGAAATGGCATTTATCCAACTGCTAAAACAGCATCCCTGTCAAGGAGAGAGCAGAAATGTCCAGAAGGGCAGCTTCCCCAAGGGAAGGTGAGTTGTGCTAGGTTTGAGGGTTGTGTTCCTCCATTAAACAGCCTTGGTTCACTTGGTTGTTGAAAAAAAATGGAGGAAGATATTGCTTATTGGTATCCTTGATCCCCAGGCTCCCTGCATTTACCTAGTTGTGACCTTGTGGCTGTGGTACTCTCACCCTGTCCCTGCAGGGACCAAGGGCAGGCATGGCTCCACCACCTCCTCTTACAGCATCCCTCCAACTAGTGCAGGAGCCACAGAGGTACCCAGCCTTGAAGTGGTGCTTGATGGGGCTCTCAGGTATGGTTTTGTGGTGCCAAGCACCCACTGCAGAGAGTCCTTCCCCTCCTGTGCCCCCGAGGGCCTGACTGCTGCTGGCAGGGGACAAAGCTTAGGACAATCCCAAAGCCCAAGGTTACAGATACCCACTTCATGGACAGCATTGGGACCAGCAGCAAATGAGTGTCATAGATGGTGTTGAGGCTACTGCTTAAATCCTAGTGGTCTTATCAGCCAGGGACTGGTCCTCCCACTGCCTCTTCCTCTGCACTTGGTATTTGCCAGTATTATCATCCGCCTTTTCCTGGTGGAGCCACTGCTGTCCTCACAGCAGCTCTCCAGCTCCCAGGGCTGGTCCCCAAGGCAGAACTGCAAACTCCCCAAGCTGTGCTCAGCTTTGGTGCCCTGGCAGCCCCCTGTGGCTCCTGTCCTTCCTGGCTCAGGAACAGCCAAACCAGCAGGCCCAGGAGCTGGGACAAGCCAGGAGAGCAGGTCTGTCCTCGCTGCCTCTCAGCCAAGCCCTGGCTGTGCTCATCACCATCCCTGCCCACCTCCCACGACTTGGAAAGCTCAACTGCTGCATGCCTCCACAAGGCTTCAGCCACTTGGCACTGAATAATTGATAGTAAGTGGAGCCTGAGCAGAGAAGTTGAGGGAGGGAGCAAGGCTTTGTGCTGCTTTAAGAGGCTCTGCTCCCAGATATAGCAAGGGGAGAGAGATGGTGTGCTGTGTCTGGCAGCTTTGTGCCCCATCCAGTTTGGCAGAGGCAGCTGGAGTTTGGCTGGGCCTGGGAGCATTCCTCTTCTTGGCTTGCTGTGCTGCTCACCTGCTGCTCACGTGCTGCTGTGTCCTACTGCTATGGTGGTGCTGCTGTGCTGTCATCTGTCACCTGCTGCTGTGGCACCTGTGGGAGCTGCACGCTGCTGTCATGCTGCTCTCATGCTCCTTGTGTGCTGCAGAGGGGCCATGGCAGTACTGGATGGGACTTGGGAAGCAGAGCAAGGGCAGACCCAGCAGCCCTTGCTAGGGCTGGTACCATGGCTTTCCTAAACTACACACCCTGTACTCAACCCGTAGCAAGAGCAAAGCAGTTGCACATGGGGCCAAGCCCATCTGCCTCTTCCCCTTCCCACCAGTTGCTGGGGGCCAGGATGGTGGCTGTCACACCATCCTTTGAGCAATGTCACCCCCTTCCTACAGCACATCCCCAAGTGTAAAGCAGCGTATGAAGAAAATAACTGCCTGGCAGTTTAAAGAGGCAGGTCTGACCGCTTCCCAAACCATCTCCCAAATCCTACTGCCTCAGAGGCTGAGGAGGCCCACAGGGCACACACCAGCATCCTCTTCACCTAGAAGGATGTGGACACCAGGAGACAATCAACCCACAGCTGAAATATCTCACCAGGAGATGCAGCAGGTGGACCCATCCCATGGGCATCCTTACTCACTGGCAGCAGTTACAAAAGAGCCCAAGATGGGGATGCAGAAGGCTTAGAAGGCACACACAAAGACATGAGTCCAAGGGATTGGAGTCACTAAAGCCTGGCTATTCTTCCACATAGTAAAACAGGCTCTCCTAAGACACAGAGAAAAGTAAACTAAGAAACTTCCAATTTTGTCCAAAATTGGTATGAGCTCCCTTAGAGGTACCTGTGGCTACATGGGATGCAATATCACAAGACCCCCTTCCAGCCATCCCATTAAGAACCTGGGCCACTCTGGTGCCCTGGAGGCCACTCAGCCTGGCCTCACATCAGAGACCTGCTCCTGGAACATCTAAGCCTACAGACTTGGGGAAGCTGTTTCCTGAGTGGCTTTGCTTACCTTTATGGTGAAGGCAAGAAGTGATACAGAAGTACTGCTTAGGCTGGAAAGGTTTGCAGCAGTGGCTGTAGTCCAGAAGGGAAACCTGGTCTGCTCTCTACCCAACCACACTGAGGCCAGCATTTCGCCAAAGCTGCTCTGTAATACTCAGCTTTTCATTCAGCTGCCCCCACCACCACCCTCACATCTCAGGTCTCACTCCAGCACTGAGTCATTGCTGCCAGCTCCTGCACAAGGCAGGTCTTTGCCAAAGCCCTCGGCAAGCACCATGCACTCACCTGCTTGCACTCACCCTCTGTGCTGGCTTAGGAGAATGCTCCTGTGGAAGCTCTCACAGACCAAAAGGCATGAGATCTGTTCCAGCACTTGATCAGCATCTTAAAGGACTTGTAAGCAGTTGTGGCAGTTGACTCAGCTGTGATGTCTCTGGAGCCCCAACCCCTCTGTAAGAGGGTGTGGGGCACTTGAATGATGTGAGAGAAGAACATGTATTATACGCCTGTCCTGAGACATCTGGACCTGACCAGACTAGAACAGACCTCGTCAGCTATTCTGTAATTTAAGTACAGGGTTCAAAGGTGGCACTCCTCCATCATGGGATATGCAGTCTCAACATAATCAGTAGGAGGCTGACTGAAGCCTTCTCAGAGCTGTTTTTCACACTGGCTGGAGATCCACAGCACAAGTTTAGTTCAGCTATGCCATGACCAGCTGAAGAGATCACAACAGCCAGAGATGAGCTGATGTACTCAGAGCAAAAAGCTCACCTCTGTGGACTCTTTCCAGCTTCAGCTGTGCAACAGGAATAATCAAAACACATTCTGCTCGCCTGAGCTCATGCCTCTGAAGCAGAACTGAGGTACACAACAGACTCCTTATCATAAGGGAAACAACTGCAGCATCTGAGAACTTCATCTTCCAGTCCAGGTACTTCTAGAACAAAAGTGCCTTGAATAACTATGGGGAAAATCAACTCCAAACCCCTCCATTTCTTCTCCAAACCTACAGTTCACTCCAGTGAAACTGTAATCCTGGTATTACTTTCAGACTCAAGAAGTTCAGCTAGCACATCAGAACACACTGTGAGCTCATGTACCAACCTCCTGCCTGTCGTCAGCAAGATGATGTCCTGTCCCCAGATCATCAGCATCAAAATAGCAAGTGAAAAAGCCAAGTCAAGAGTTAACAACTCCACCTGAGAGAAGTGATACAATCTGGTTTTTGCCAACAGAAAGATCAGACCAGATCACAGCTGATGTATCTTGATCTGTCATGGTTTTCCTCCTGGAACAAAGATGCAGTACGACGATACACAATTAATACGTGGCTTTTGGAGAAGATCTGTGGTGTCAAGCTTTTAGCACCTCCTTTTTCTCCTAACCTACCTCCAGCTTTTAGCAGGGACTTGAACAATGACCTGAGTCTGGATTTCTTGTGACACAATTACAGCAAAAAACTAACCAGCTCCTGTGATGGTCTGTTACTGACCAGGATTGTCTGACAAGCTTGAAAATCTTACCCAGAGTGCAAAACCTCTCTGAAAGAGAGATGCTCTTACTTCAGCTTCCTGCTCCTCACCAAACTCTTCTAAGTAGTTTGTATTCTGGCCGGTGCTGTTCTAGCACATCCTCAACAAGATGCGCCAGTTTCTTGGAACTGCACCTATTGCCTGCCCTGTGAAGACACCTTGGCCCTGGCACTCCCTGGAGCTCCTCAGATTCCTTGACCGCAGCTCCCAGTACTTGACTGTGGCATTTGTCTCCCAGCCCGAAATGAGAGGAGACTCTAAGTGGTTAGAGCCACCCAGTCCTTGAGATAGCACCAGAGTGTTAATTCTCCTCTGAAGGCCTCCAGATAGATCTATCCTATCCTTCACTGGGGAAGAAAGGGCTAAGTCCTACTGCAGATGAAGAGCACCAGGTTCTAGTGCAGTAACACGACCAAGCAAGGTCCCCATGTCATCTTCTAGAAGGACAAAGTACTGCTGTCCTGTGGCCAGTTGTGCACAAGATGCCAACTTTAGGAACAACCCCCATTCCTCCAGTCTTCACACTTGAAACAGCTCAGAGTGGGAGGTTTTCTGGGAGTCTCTGTTCAGTCCCACCGTGTAACACTAGCTTCAGCATCTTCAGCAATCCTCCAGCACAGGGACAGACTGCTGTAAACAGCACACCCAGCTAAAGGCAGGGCACTCTCCCCTCAGGCAACTTCTCCCACTCCAGGAGCTGGTATCAGCCCTTCTGCAGGAACAGGGTGCCAGGCAGCTGCAGCCAAGGTGGGGGCTGTGCCCTACAGCAGTTCAGAGCAAGCATTTACAGAAGGCAATACATTAGCACAAGTCCTCTCTTGCCCAGGCCAAAAGCAAAGACAGTACCCCCAAGGAGCATGGGAGTAGAATTCTGTTGCTTTAATTCTGCTGCTGCCTGGCATGACGGAGGATGGGGAGTGGGATGGGAGGTTGCTTGCAAGGATGCTGGGAAGCCCTGGGTGGGCTGTGGCTTTGTGCTGGGGGTGACCAGGGTTTCTTTACTGGTTTTGCCATGTGAGGCATGTGACTTACACACCAACCTCGCTGCTCCCAACCCAGACCAACCTTGGCCGCCAAACCCAGCACGTCTTCAGGCCTGGGCTAGCCCATGCAGAACAGCTCCCTGCCGCACTCAGCTGGATCACTTTCCCCTTTTGATGCTTCTAATTCTGGATGCCAGGTAAATTAGCCTGTGCAATAGCTTGGAACAGGGAAAGCTATCCACTGCACTGAATGCAATGCCTTGTCTTGAGGCTGCAAGTAAAAGGCACGTAGGTCAGACCTCAGACAAAAACCCCAAAGGAGCAGAGCTGAGCAAAGGCAGGGTTCCCAACAGATTAGCCCTAATCCAAAACACTCTTACCCACTTGAAACCCAGGGACTGGAAGCTTGAATCCTTTAGTCTTAGTTGCTGAGCAGCCAGACAGCTTCTGCAGTGCAGGAGAGCCCTTCATGACATGCTCACCGGTCAGGAAGCTGTGCACAGGGCAGACAAGGATTTGCTTACCTGTACATACTGGAGCAGCCCAAGGTGTATGTGCTATACAGGTGTTAGCATAGCTAGGGCTGGAAGGCACCAAAAATTCTACCTCTAGAGCACAAAATCCCAATTCTACCTCTAGAGCACAACACATGAGGGAGGTCTTGTGCCAGAAAGAGCTGACAGGAAAGGAATCAGGGAAGCAACAAACTGGTACCAGCTGAGGCGAAAGCAGCTCTCAAATCTCCTCGCTGATGCTTCTTCCCTTCCAGGCATTGTATCTGAGGCCATAAATCCCACAAGGACTAGGCTGAAAGCAAAGCACTCAAGAGGTGCCAAGGACAGGCTTGGACTGGTTGCACTCTTCCACCCTCCCAAAACTTGGGGCCAGCAGAGTTCCAGGTGGACTGGGGAGGACATGACAAAGACTTGCTGGAGACAGAGACAAGCTGTCTTGCCGTGAGAGCTTGTCTCTCCCACCCTCCACAGCATGACCTTGGTCTGTGGAGAGAAAATCTCAGCACCCTTTCCTCCCCACCATCCCACCAGCGATCCTTCCAGAGCACCAGCAGCAGCAGCCTCTAGAAGGAGGACACAGCCATCAAGGTGATTTGTTGAGACGATCAAATAATAATTTACTGTGATTCAATCTGTGGCTTTGTACAGTTGCCGGGGTGGGAGGAGGCCAAAGGATGAGGGGATGGGGATAAAAAAAAAAAGAAGTTGTTTGCCACAGGCTTGGGTGAAGTGCGAGATAGTCCTTGGAGGGCCTCATGCTCCCCCTGTCCTCTTCGTCCTGCTCCTCTCCCCCCCCAATACTCCTCCTCTGAATCCGTTTGCTTCTTCCTTTGCTTCACCTCTTTCCTTGCACACTGCACAGTGGGAACCTTGCCAAGACACGGTCCAGACAGCTGAAACAGAAGAGGACACTCATGAGCACCCATTCCCCATCAGAACAAGCGGGGCTGTTCCCAGTACTCACCCCTCCCATTTTGGGATGACCCTGTTAGTGCCCACAGAGCAAAAAGGTTACAGAGGTCTTAGAGGTCTGGGTCTGTTTCAGCAAAGCATCTGTACATCTGCTGAAGGGAACAAGTCTTGGAGTCAGTGGAGTGATGGGTGAGCTTTGGGCACCTCACCATAGCTTCTGCCTCTTTCTGAACCTCCTTGTGGGAAGGGGCACTGTTTGGCAAGATCTTTCCACCTCCTCCAGGGATGATGGGAACCACAAAATGAGTCCAGGGTAAATGCAGCCAAATTTTGTTGGCCACAACACCCACCCTTCTTCTCCCCAAATCCCAGCATGTCTTTGCCTCACTTCTCCTTTTGTGCCTTGATGTTCCTCCCTCTCTGCTCTTGGGCACTGCAGCTAGATTAAGCTGGGATGTCTGGTTTCCAGTTTCTGCCTGAGCAGAAAAAGACACAGGCAACTTGCAGGGCATGTTCTCTTAACAGAGAGGAGTGTTTCCAAGTGACCCTTTCCCAGCCCTTCTTGCCCAAGCTGGTGCTGCCACTGGGCTGTGCCAAGGATTGGGCTCCTGGCGGTCGGTGTAAGGAGTAGCAGTGCCTGCCAAGCCCATGCTGTCAGCTATGAGCCAGAGCAGGAAACAAGCCTTGAGCTCATATCCCCATCCGGAGGAAACGCTCCTGAACATCTGGAGGACACAAACATCTGGAAAATCTCCCTTAGCAGTGATAAATGTGCTGGGCACAGCATTCAGCTCGGCCCCCAGCCGACCTCACACGCCTCAGCTGGGAGGGAGGGGTGGGGCTCTGGCGTGGGTGTTTGCTCATAGGAAGCAAGTGTTGCCAGCACTGTTTTGTTAGTTTTTTTTCCTTGGGAGTGGGGGGCAGGAGGAAGAGCTCTGCTCTGCTCATGGCTTCTAGCTCAAAAAGCATCACAGGAAACCTGCTGTTCATCTCCACCTTCAGGAGACCCTCTTAACACCATCTCTGGATACAGTGCACTTCTCTTCAGGACTTCAGCAGTTATTTATAGGGTAAAGGGCCAGTCCAGGTGCTTGAGAGAATTCCCAAAAGACATTAAGGGCAATGTTCATGGACGCATTTGTTCCAGTCCCAGATGTCCTTAGATATTGATCTCCTTGGTGGACTCATCCCTAGCTACCCCTCTCTAACTTTCTGCCATGAAGGAGTTGGTTACACAGACAGATGTTCCCAGGCCTTTCACTTAAAGCCAGCCAGCACATGCAGGGACAATAATAGGAACTCTCCCTGACTGCTATCCAGCAGTGTTTTAAATAAACTCATAATTAAAAAAAAAAAATTGAGGAAAGAAAAACAGGCAAGTGAACATAAACAATCTGAAAAATACTGTTTCTGGCTCCAGCACGCACAATTTATAAAAGCAAACAGCCCCCTTATGGCTAATTCTCAACATTGCATCAGTTCCAAATAGCCCAGGGGATTTATCTAATGGGGAAAACTCTTCTGAAGAACACAGGACTTTTCACAGCGAGACAGGTCTGCTCTAAAGCTTTAGGATGAGGCAATTTATGTGAGTGCATTAGGAGGCAATGCACCCAGCCAGCTCTTCATCTGAACCCTTCTAGAGCCAGTCTGGTAAGCATGCAGTGATCTGTACGCCTTCAACACCAGCTTAACTCCTCTTTCAGAACAGCAGCATGGGAAGAAGCTTTCCTGGGGAAAGCACAACAAATTATTATTTTTTAAAATATTCAGTTGTATAGAATTTTGTTGCACAAAATGAGGGGGAGAAATAAACAACGCTTTCCTGCCACATACTTCCTCAGGGAAGAGGGAATTTTGACATACCTATGTTTTCACAGAAAAACGCTTTATCAACCTGAAAGGTGTTTCATTAAACAATTCCTGCTGCTGAAATTGATCCTGTTGCACTTGTTTGGCTAGTGCATCTGCACCCATCTCCTGCCCTGCTTCCAACGTTCCCCCACTGCACCTCATGTCCTGCTTCCAGCACTTACCATAGTCACGATACCACACATTTACAGTTCATGCAGCCGGGGCCGCTCTCGTCCGGGGGATTCAGCTTGCGCAGCTTGTGCTGCCGGATCTCCCGCACCAAGGTGTAGAAGGCATCCTCAACGCCCTGGGGAAAAAGCAGGGCTTGAAGCAGCTGCCCACTCTGACGAGGGACAGTGGAGAGAGGAGAGGGCTCTGCTCCCCAGCAAGGTGTCCCTAGCACTGTACAGCAGTGAAGATTGCAGAGTTAAAGATACAGAACCAAGCTGGGAAGACTAACAAGGACCTAAGTGTGGCCCTCAAACAGAGAGCAAAATTGAATGAGCAACCGTCAGGATAAGGATCTCTGAAGTCCCTGAGATTTATCAGCTCTCAGCAGTCTGAATGAGGTCTACCACCCAAGAGAAAAGCCACCACTAGGCCACTGAAGGTGTCAGTTCCATTTCCACCTCTGTGCTCTGGGAGCTCCACTGGTCCTTTCAGCACTGGTATATTCTGCCAAAATAGACCATGGATGAGGTTAACCAAGTGACCTGAGCTTAGCTGACTTGCAGTGACTATGGAGGTTATTCCAGAGCCTTGGAGAAAGCCCTGAGAAGGCATCTTCTCTTCACTGGTGCCACAGCATGATGATGCACTTCTCATGATGGGAGGCTCAAGCCTGGACTGGGAGGGAACATCCTGAGGGAGGGAGCATTTTGCCTTGAGGAAGCAACTAAGCCCAGCCCTCACACCCATCTGTCTGCAAGGTGGTGCCTGCCCATTCCTGCCCCTCCAGGGCAGCAGTGGAGGAAAAAAGAGAAAAAGAACCTTTTGTTTTAAAGTCTCCTCCTACCTGTCTGGTTTTGGCAGACGTTTCTATGTAGGGGATCCCGTAGCTCCGGGCCAGGTCCTGCGCTTGCCGGGTCTCCACTGTCCGCGCAGGGAGGTCACATTTATTCCCCACTAGCACCATGGGGACATCATCTGAGTCTTTCACCCTCTTGATCTGCTCCCTGCAAGAGGAGGAGGTGTGAAGAAGTGAAGGAGCAGATCCAGAACACTCCCTGCCACTTTCTTTGTTAGGATTTGACAGCTACCCTTTGCTCCTGTTGAATGCCTTGTGTTGAGCTTTAAGGAAAATGTAAATAACTATGGCACACAAGTGAGTAAATAGCAAAACAGTGGCACTTCTGGAAATGAAAACGAAACATACTTCTGCTCTTTAAATGCAGCTATTTACAAAACAACTTGAATTATGACAATCTATATTAAGACATGAGCTTAAGATAGTTTAAGTTAAATAAAAATTAATTCTCAAGCAGTTACCTGTGCTATTTCCAACATTTTATATCAAGTAATCCCCCCAAAATGGGTGAAAAAATAAAAAATCACCTGCAACCAGAATTTGCTGAGCTGATAAAGCAGCTTTTGGCAGCTGTAACCTTTTCTGCAGATGCACAGGCAGTATTTGCTCCCTTTCAGTTTAGTTCAGGTCACTCAAAGTTGAGAAACCAACTGGGAACTAAAAAAGCTATAATGCTCACTTCTTCATTCCAACATTGGATCTAAAACTAGGTGGGCAAGGATGAGATCTATCACTCCTAAAAATCTTGAAGGCCATTATGACCACAAAAAAAATCCATTCAATTCCCTTCTGATAGATAATAGCTTCCTTTGCTTAATAAATCATTTAACTTCAGATGCAAAACAGCTTTTTTTATTTTTGCTCATGGGTCCAGAACACTTAATATGGTTTTAATTTAAAAAAAAAGATTTAAAATGCCAATTTCTGCATTTTAATTGAATGCAAATCTCCATCGAAAGGCAGCTGGACATTCATGCGCAAAAGAATCAATCATCTTTTTCTAATGTAGTAGAACACAGAAATGAAGTCTGACTATATGGCAGATATGCCATATAGTGCCATATGCCATGACATGCCATAAAGCCATTTAAATGTTCTGTGTAACATCCTGATCAGCAAATGCAAGTACTAAATTTAGTGCACAGGCTACACTTAGCTGTAAAGAGATACCTCCAAATGGTTACTAACCAGGGAGAGCGAGCATTTCTCTGGGGAATATTCTTTTAAAAGTACAAACACAAAGAGCACAGGCTAAAGGAGATGAAAGCTAGTGATTTACATCATGATGGCTTGAAACCAAGCCATCCTGCAAGCAATTCACAGGCACCAGCCCCAGCACAAGGATGAATGCTGCTCAATCCCTCAGGTGCTTTAGGAAAATCCCATCCTTTGGTTCAGCTAAAAGAAGCGAAATTAGTGCACCTGTGCAGCTATTACTCTGAACAGCCTTTTGGATGAGACTGAAACATCTCAGCAGCTCCAAGTAGCACCTTTAACTATGGAGCAAGGAAGGGATGTGCCTGTCCTCGAAACAACAGGATTACTGGGACCTGGTTTATGATGAGGGACTGGGATACACAGTCCCTTGTGGGCAGTGACAGAGCAGGGACAGGCAGAGCCATCTCCCGCGTCTTCTGCAAGTGCCTGCCATCGCAGCCAAGGCTCAGAAAAAGGCGCAAGCAGAGTCCCTCCCTAAAGTAGCATCGGGGTAAACAGGGAAGATTCCTGCTGTGTTTACATCACCCCCTTGACTCTTCAGCTCTGCAGGGATGACATCAACAGAGAGGAGAATTGGGATGGGTACTGGGACGGTGTCCCTGCTTCGTCACCACTTCCCATACATCTGCTTGGGCAAATCACCTCACTGGAGCCCTGACTCCCCTTCTGCTCCATCTTTGCCCTGCTTGAAACCAAGCTCCAGTGGGGCAGGAGTCTCTCCACACATGTGAAGCTGGAAGATCACAGCCTGGTCGTGCCAGTGGACAGCGGGGCAAGCAGCTCTCCCTGTCCTTTCCAGCCTCCCCTCCCAGACCTGGGGCCAGCAGAGATCGATTGCGCTAACAAAGCAATTCCACTAATTAGGGAAGGAAGGGAGGGGGGTCATACAGGATCAGCTCTCTCTTTAGTCACCATAAACACTTAAACATTACATTACCAGGTCCCCAAAGGCCACAAGCAATCCCTTTGGAAGGGTTTTATTGGAGTCACCGACATTAGCCGTCTGCGCTATCTCTTCCCTGGGGAATGGCCACTTGAGCTAATTGTCTTTGCTGGCAGTCTGTACTTCCACTATGGGGCCTGATCTAAAAGGGTGGGCAGGAGAGTGCAGCAGCAAGGCCTCTCCTTTGCACAGGGCAAGAGGGAAAGGGCCCTTCCCAGGATACTGACCTATACTGGTGAATATCTTCAAAGGACTTGGTGTTGTTGATGGCGAAGACACACAGGAATCCTTCCCCCGTTCTCATGTACTGGTCTCTCATGGCACTGTACTCCTCCTGCCCTGCAGTGTCCAAGATGTCTAACAAACAGGTCTCTCCATCGATGACTACTTGCTTTCTGTAGGAATCCTGCAGGCCAGGAGAGGGAAAGGAAGGAGGATGCATTAAGGGAGGGCTTGGATCTGGCTAAACAAAGGGATGCAGCGAGTGCATCCCTAGGAAGATGCCAGGTCATGCTCTGCCTGTGTTCAGCTTCCATTAGAGACAACTCAGTCTCTTTCAAAAATGGGAGGGAAAGGAAAAATAATAAAAAAAACCAAAGGAAAAAGGGAGCAGCTAAGCAGGTTTCTCCTTGTCTGTCAGAACCACAGAGAAGACAGCTCCCAGCTTGCTCTCCCCATTCCCAGCCTTGCTGCTGGCAGACCAGGTGCAGCTTCATCTCTATTATACCACATAGCCCTCAACAAGTATTTCCTAAGCATTGTTTGGTCTCAGCTCCAATTCCTTCTGCTGGATGAGGAAGGACACTCAGGAAAGGAGCTCTGGCCAGCCAGGGCTTCCAGTCACTATCTGTGATCTGCAGGCCTGGAAGGTGTTTAAGATAACCTGGAAATCCAGTGCCTCCAATGCATCTCAAATCAGGCACCAGAGGCAATACTGCCATCAGTAAGATTTCAGACTGGGTTTGATGGTAAACCTCTTCTTTAAACATGAGAAAAAAATAAAATAATATCACACCATGAACAGGGTGTTTCCCACAACCTGTCTGTGCCCAGAGGGCTCCATGAGAGGTAAGAACTATCCAGGCAGGTCCTCTGAAGTTGGGGGTTTTCCCTGCAGCAAAGGCAATCACAACTTGTCATAGATGTGAGAAGGTCTGGAAATCACCCAGAGCATCCCTCAAAAGGTTTCATTTTCACAGCAGGCTCCTCAAAGCACTGCTCCTCCCCACTATGCTTCTTCCTGAGCTCAGTCTCATCAGCAGCGATGCTGTGGGGCAGCCCTGCACGGAGGACATCCCTCATCCCTCTCCAACAGCCATCCCCTGTGGACAATGCAGCATCCTCAGCTGTCAGCAAGAGAAGGAAGCCAAAATGAAAGGTATGAAAAAGGTACAAGTCAGCAGTACAACTACACAGTGCTTTGCAGCCACTCGCAGAGGCCACGGCTGCAGTTTAAAATTAATTCAAATGTCGGCTGCTCTTCCAACGACCACAACAATGTTATCAGATGAGCTTTGCAGGTCTGCAGACAAACAGCTGACGCAGCAAAGGGCACCAACAGGACTGGCAGCAGCACAGAAAGGGAATAGGGCCAACATGGCCTCTATCCTTTGGTTCATTACAACAACGTCATTTGCTGGGCTAATTAAAGTCTTTCCTCACCTTGCAGAGAGGGCTGTGAAATCAGAGATAAGATCTGCTCTGCCACGACCTTCTCAGCTGTGCCTTCCCAAAAAGTGGACTGCTGACCCATCGAGAATAAGCATGGAAAGAAAGGCTGGCTTTCAGCCAACTGCTCTGAAGGCAACTGGCAGGCTGCCCTGCAGGAATGTGCTCCCATTTCTAATCAATAATGTATCTGGAGCCTCCTCTGTGCAAGGGGACCTGAGTGCCTTCTCTGCCCCACAAAGCATCCTCCCACCTCTGCACCTTGGCTTGGGACAGAGGACCAGCCTCTCAGCACACACGTTCACAGTGAATTGCCAAGTCCCTAGTGCCAGGATGTTTCACCAGCACCCAGGCATGCTGACATAGAAGAGATCCCACACCTCAGCTCACGTCATCAACAGGCTACCCATAAGGCCAGCCAGCTGGCTTACAAGGCAGAGACATAAAACAATCTTGCAGAGGATGCTTTGCAAAGGAAGGGGACAAGCTCTCCCCATCAATTCTTTGTGTACAGCTTCATTCTATCTCACCCTCCCCCGGAAGCTCAGGATGGCAGCTCAGCTGTCCCTGCCACACGACCAGGTGACATGGCTGCCACTAGCCCACAGCAGCACCCTGCAGCCTCAGCCCTCCTCTGCAGCCCTGCATGTCCCACCCCATCCTGAGCAGAGGGGAATGCAGCCAGACCCAGCTGTGAAGTGCCAGGCAGCAGAAACAACATCTGTTTGGGGTTCAGATTCAAGATCCCAGGAGGATGCCGGGAGCATTCCAGCTGTGCTGGAGGACCAGGCCAAGAGGCCCATTTGCTAAGCACTACAGTCAGGACATGACCAGAGGTTTGGGCAGTCCATTACTAGCTAGCTGCTAAGAGCTGGAAGATGAACCAAAGAATTGCTCAACAGAGTGAAACTCTTTATTCCATCCCTGCTTATTCACCACGGGACAATGCCAGTGGCATACTTTTCTTTGCTGCCTTGGCCCTCCTGTTCCCAAAACAAAGGTCCTAAGGCTCCTTGGCAGCTCAAGAGCTGGCCTGTGAGAGTGTGCTGAAGTGGGGTGGACAGCACTGAGTTACAGAGCCAAACATTTGCACTGGTGAATCAGGAGGGTAGGAGGGGAGCAAACACCCAGTCAGGGTCTCTACCCCAGACAGGGGACAAACCTGGACACCTCCTGCTCTGGGGAACATCTCAGTGCACCCCAATGTGCTTGCACCCCCCCTTTGCAGCACAGCCTGTGTTCAATCCATGTGGGCAGTGGGCAACGCCTTTGCTCCATGCACGTATCATCTTTCTCCCCCCTTTTGTCCTGCTCTTTTCAGCACTGCTGTGCTGCTTGTTAGCTGGCTGAACAGTCATAGTCAGCTCCTGGGCATGATCCAAAGCAGCTTAGTCACAGGAAGGTGGTTTGTTGGTCACATTTGGATGGCTGGCAGGTAGCTCTTGGTCTCTTAAATCCCCATAAAATGCATAAATAAAAAGCATAAAAAGCATAAATAAAAGGAATCACCCTGAAATGAATCAGTAGTTGGCCGGGGTAGCAGGGAAAGCAGGGTACAACCAAGGGAGCTGCAAAGGCATCAGGGCTGGTGGTACTGGCAAGTGGAAAAGCACCAGGGGTGAGAGGGCTGAAGAGCAGCTTGTGGCAGCTTTTGGAAGAGGAGAAGAACAGAATGGGGCTGAAGTGAACAGTGGAGGAGAGAGCAGGCATCTCCCAGAGCACTGCAGAAGTGCGTAGGGTGAAGAGGGTGTGCTGGGAAATGCCATGCAGGGTTTACATTCCCTGCTGCCTGTTTACATGGAGAAAATTCCCTGCAGGGTACACACAGGGAGCAGGCAGCTGGAGACAAAAACCATAGGATGCCAAAACCCAACACATCACTGGGCAGGAGTTGCCTCTGCCCACCTAAGGTCCAAGAGAGGATGCATCCTTGCAGATGTCTCCCCAGGGAGGGTGCTATCCATGAACACTCTTTTAGCAAAAACAGCCTGGAATGGGTTTCTGAGAAAAGTATGCAATACTACTGGGGACAGCCACATAAGGGGAGAGGAGCTGGGGACAAAGGCAATTGCATCCATAATCAAGGAGACTCAGGAGCCCTAAATTAAATTCCAGTCTCTGCCATGGATGTTTTAGGTGACCTTGGCCAAATGATGTAATAGCACGTGCTTTTTAAGTGCTTTCTCTCCTTCCCATCTGTAGGACTGTAAGACTATTTCTGCCTTTCTACCAAGCCTTGTCTTGCCTTGTTTATGTAAGTTGTAAGCTCTTCAGGGTGGGGACTAAACATAAAACACCTACCAGAATAGATTTCTCATCCCAGCTGGGGCCTTTAGCCATTATGATAATAATAACTGCAGAAACCACAGCTGCATTTATACACATCTGGTAGAGAATCCTTTAGGACTGCAGACAGGGAGGTTGTTGTCCAAGAGGCATGACAGAGCTGCAATTTGCCTTCCCAGGGTGGACTTTACTCCTCGTGCAGCACAGTGGCTACTGCCTACATCTCACCCAACGAAGGTATAGGTCATGCAGAGGCTAATTAGAACATCACTAACTATGGTGAAAGCAGATGGAGAATGGAATATATTTTTGAAAAATTAAGGAAAATAATAATATCACAATAGATATTGAACACTGAATCCCCCTCTGCCCCCATACAGCCTGTGAGGACCATAGGGTCCCTGCCTGCATCTTCAGGCAGGGTGCTGAGCTAAACAGGTCAGTGCTGCCATCCACACCGACTGAGACACACACATTAGCCTTTAACTCCTTGTGAAGAAGCAGAGGCAGCACTCTGGGAGCCACAGCAGTTCAGCTGCTCAGCACATCTTGCTCAAACTGCAAGACATACATAATACAACCAAGCTCTGATAAAACCCATTTCATCAGTAAAGCTCAAAACATCCTGCAGAAAAAGTCAATACATTTCACGGGAGGAGAAATGGAAGCACAGGCACAAAATGGCTCTCCAATTCTAAACCTTTAATCCCTCCCTACATTGTCATCTCATCAGAAAGGAAGACTTTTGTGCTGCCTCTTAGCCCCTGCCCCGCTCTGCCTGTCTCTGCTGCCTCCCATGTCACCTCTCTTCAGCAGACACCACTACCCTTCTGCAGGAGAAGTTAAGTCAGTCTCTGCAACCTCTGAACACACACATAGTGACTCAGAATAGCTCTGCAAAGCAGAGGAACATCCCTGCTCAAGTTCAGACTTGAGACCAAACTGAGCATGCTCTGGGTTGGAGACAAGGTGGAGAAAAGCAAGTGGAAAACATGCAGACAGACAGACCCCATGCCCAGAGCCACTTACCTCTATCGTGGGGTCATACTCATCAACAAAATGGTTCTGAATGAGCTGAATCGTCAAAGCACTCTTCCCAACACCACCTGCTCCCACCACCACCAGCTTGTATTCAGTCATCTTCCAGCTGACCCCAGCTCAGGACTTCTAGGAGCACCACCACCTGCAAGGGCAAACATGGTCACTATGCTAAGAGAGGTTACTTTAAAATGGGCAAAATAATCCATCAAACCAAATACAAAAACTCTGTTCATCCTGTGGTCTGTTGCAATCCTTCAGCCTGACCATCTGGATGCAAACTTCACAGTTTCCTTGAGCAAACTTCAAGAGGTAGGAGAGCATTACTGATGAGAAAACAAGAGGTGCTGGCTGTGTACATCAACCCCTAAAGTAACCAGTTTAAGAAGTCTGCTTTTACATTATCTCAAGCTGATGATCTGAAATCTTTAGGTAGATTTGAAAGTCTTGGCCAACGAGGTTGGGATGTCAATTCCCACAAGAGCAGGGGAAAAGGTCCAGCCCTGCCCAAACATGCTGTTACCTCCATGTCTTCACCCTCACAGCTGCATCAAACCTCAAACCACACAGTAGGGTTGAGATGGTGGCACATCCACACCCTCTGCCTGTCCTCCAGCTAACGGTGCTACTACTGTTGTGACAGGAAGGACTGCAGAAGGGGCATCCCTGCTCCCTGAGCTCAATCTGGCACACCTAGCAAGGGGGAAAGAGAGGCTGTCACAAAAGGTGCTGGCTGACAATGATGGTTAGGGTGAGGATGAGCAAACCACACTTCTGCAGTGGTGTGTGCCTCCCATGGCCCTTCAACAGCAGAAGATTCACATCCCCCCAGCTCCTCCCTTAAATTTCTGCTCCAAGTCTGCTGAGAAAGGGGAACTAACTCAGGAAGATTACAAAACCCCAAAGGTTTAAATAGAAATCCACCCTCATTGGACTGCAGCCCCTGCCCACTGAAAGTCACTCCAGGGTCAGATACTCGTTCTCAGCCACCATCTGCAAGCTCAGGGGAAGCCACCCAAAATGCAGCAGGTAGCAAGAAGACAAGCTCACAGTTCCCCTCAGATACTCTTCAGTGTTCACAGGGATTAGAATCCCCTCCTCCATCCTCCCACCTCAGACTGTTAAATCACTCCACCTTCCTCCCCAGGCTTGTCAGCCCTGCTCCTAAATTCTGGAAGCTGCTACAAACTGTGCCAGCAAAGGCTGCTCTAGACCCAGACCACAGCTGATGCATTTGCTAACACAGCAAAGATCTAATGACAAGGAAGCCAGAACTTTTTGCCTTCAATCCCCACCTGACTGCAACCCTAAACCACCCAGACAGTTCCATCTCCGTCTTGATAGCAGAAAGGCAAACAAAGCTCAAGCCCTTCTCAGCATCCAGAATCCTAAAGAAGGGTAAACAAGGGGGTACAGAAGAGCAGCCAGGTGACAAATATGATGCCAAGCAGGACCTCTGGTTTGCTGTGCTGGAGAAGCAGTTAAACATGATGGAAAAGTGGCAATGGTGGGGGGAAATGAAGTGCAAATAATGCTCCTGTACCCTAGGTGCCTTCCTGAAAGTGACATTGCTTCCTCTGAAAGTCCAGTGTGCCTCTGTTCTGGCAGCCAGGGAAGAGTTGGAGATCGAAAGCAAGGCTACAGGAGAGAATCTACGTGATCTCACTAATTGACTGTGCACACACATTACTGTGCTCCGTTAATGCATGCCCTCCTGTACATGTTGTTCTCACATGCACTGCTTCTCAGGGACAAAAGAGATCCCCATCCCAGGCTTCTCATCTCTCTCTCTCGTGGGAAGAGACAGGGTGAAAAGGGACTGGGGAGCAAATGTGGACTGACCATCTCCACCAGCACAGCTGTCGGGGAGGGAATCGCTCCTTCAGCAAACAGCTTCACAGCTGAACACAGAGGGGTCCTGGGGGGTCTGAAGAAACACTGCTCCCACCTTTCATTACAGAGCAAGGAGATCTCCATCCCCCAGCAAAGCACATGGACTTTGCTCTGCATCTGAAGATGAAGCAGGTGCCATGAAGATGCTCAAGGAAAACAGCACAACTGCCCAGGCACAACTGCAGGACTTGCTGAGACAGTGCTTTGACTCCCCACGGGAGGAGAAGACATAAGTTCTCTAGGAGGGGTTCTCCCCAAAGGCCACCCCAGTGGAAGGCACTGCCTACTCCTCTGGAAGGCCCCCACAGCCATAGCAGCTTTATGGTCCACACTGCAGCAGGAGGTGGGGGACAAGTTGGTCACCCACATTAGCTTGAGTGTCTTCCCCTGCTCCCAACCCCAGCTGAGCTTCATTGCACAGCAGAGGGGCAGCCACACACCAGCAAGCCCTGCATATCACCACCGCAGCACAGAGTTTTAAGGTCTGGTTTCTCCACAGAAACACAAATCCACATCTTGTCCCACACACACTCAAGAGGCAGGGAAAATTAAGGGGGCGAAGGAGCTATTGCTACTGCCCACTTGTGGCCCACACATGGACAGTTTAATGCAAGAACTCTGCAATGCTGGTGTTTGCTCTCTGACACCATCCCTCAAAGGTGCTGTCACCTCAGCTAACTCTCCATTGCTCTGCCATCCTTGCCCCTGCAGTGGCAGGAGAGATTCTGCAGCTCGCAAAGGAGGGCAGGTCCAGCCTAGCTGCTCCACACCATTGCTGTAAAACATGTCCTAATGCAGAGTGAGAGCATGGGGAATGATGGACAGCTCTGGGCTTGAGAGCTGCCCCAGTTAATGTGGGCTAAAATCAATGCTTAGGGGAGCTCACTTCCTTTCCCCACTGCGAGCTCCTCAAGGGTAGCGTGCAGACCCAACAGCACACCAGAACATGGGCAAATTCCATGGAAAGAAGCAGCCTAGCCAAAGGCTGAAGGGAAAGCAGAGATTTCAATATGGCAAATCTCTGCCACAGAGCTGGGCAGCTGGTCCTATCCTTAAGCTTACCAACACCATCTCATAACTCTCCCATCACACTTTTTACTCCTGAACATGGGAAGAGCAAGGCTGCTCTTCGATGCACCTATAGTGCCAACACAGGGGTGGCTGTTCCTCAGCGCCACAAAAACATCATCACCACCACCACTATAAGGGCTGGTTCAAGGAACAACCATCCCAAAAGCAACGTTTCTGGCTTCCTATAACACAGATGCAGGGAAGAGAGAGTGGGGTTCCTGTCAGAGAGACGGTAACAGACACCCCAGTTTTCATGCTGGTGACACACCGGATGGAGGTTCACAGTCTGTTGGTGGTTGTGAAAGCTTCTCCTGATGCGAGGATTTCCAGTTTCTATTGCTCAGCAGCCAACACAGAGCCCACACACAGCTGACCACAAAATAACAGAGTGAAACACAAAAGCACAGCCTCTCAGTCCCACACAGAGCAGGAACAATGCTTCTTCCATCTTCTGCAAGCTCTTCAAGATCTGAAAGTCTGATCCAGGTCACCATCTAGTGTTTCCCTATCCAAATTTATCACCTCTGCAGCACTCCAGTTCTACACCCCCCAAAAGCCACACACAGGGCTGTCAGGCAACAGTTGAGAGACAGCAAGGAGGAGAGCAGTTCCAGGAGCACCGTCTGGAAAGAGGAGGGCTGGGATCCGTGTGCCAAGCCAAGAGCCCCAGAGTGGAGCTGGAGCTGCTGCTGCTGTATTTCCTGACCTCATGGATTTGCTCCTGTAGCGAGAGGGCTCCTGGCTCCCGTTCAAAGCTGTCTAGGAAAGCCTCGCCGAGTGCTTCCGCCTGGCAGCAGCAGCTGCTCCCAGCCCAGTAGCCAGAGCCACACAGCTCCAGCAAACAGGAGCCATCTGCCAGCCTTGAGCAGGAAGCGGGGAGAGCAAGCACCCAGCCCTGGTGGACACCAACATCCTACCTTTGTCTCACAGGGAGGGGATGGAGGCGTGGGTGAGGGCAGAGGGCACAGCACCTCCCCTGCCTGCACATGCTGGGTGGCAGCATGGAGGCCCTGCCTGCAGAAACAAGGATCAAGATGCTTGGCAGAAGCTGTCACAGGGCTAAGACCTAAAGTAGGTCTGAGCATCAAGGCTACAGCTGCTACCCAGAGATCCAGCTGTGTCCTGCAACAAACAACCTGACCTTCTTCATGGTCCCTATTCTCTAGCCTATAGAAGTGGTCTGGGAGACCTGACTGTGAAGCCTCCAGAACTCACTCAGCAGAGGCAAGGAACTCAAGGGGCTCAGCCCCATCAGTACGTCCCATCTCACCATGACAGTTCCCACAAGAGCTCAGGCGTCAAGCAGCAGGGATACACAGTGGGTTTCCAACACATTCACCACAAGAGAGCCTCTGACACCCTTCCAAAGCTTTGTCTGTGTCCTCTGTTTCCCTCCCAGGACAGACACCAAGCCAACTGAACAAGTCAAGAGACAGATTTTTGCACAATGCTGCTGTATAAGGCCAGCCATGCCACAAGTTTTACAACTGTTCATTACTGAGCATTCACCATCACTGCACCTGCCCACTGGGAGCTTCTACACTTAAAGGCATCAGAAGTCAATTTCAACTCTGGAAATCTCTTTGGGCTCATGTTAGACCAGGCACCCTTTCCTCCAAAGCCCTGTCCAGAGGAGCCATATGACCACAAATGCCACCGTGTTTGCTTCTACTTCCCTTCAGCACAGACGCCCTGCAGGTAGAAATGGCCTGCAGTCCTCTAGGAGAACAACACTCATGCCAGTCTTTTACCAGCAGTCATCCACACCCACACATCAGCAATCCTACTCAGTGATCTCTGAGCATTGATAAACAAACCTTGTTGGCTTACCCCAGTGACTGTCCAGTCTCCTGCATTTGCTCATGCACAAGACTGTCATCAACATCACAAAGCACAGCCTGTGGAGGGACTGAAGGAGCCTCTCCAGTGGTGTGAAATGCCACCTTTTGTTTCCACTCAAGGACCAAAATGCTGATGTTCTCTGTGGCCTGTCCAGCCCCAAAGAGATTAGGGAACTGAGGCTGGCAAGCTGATGCTCTGTTATGAAGCCTATCCAATGCTTCATTTTAATTTACTTGTTGCTTTTTAAAATGAACAAGTGAGCTACAAATCTAACCAATTGTGCCTGTTGTTGGCTTGCTTGTATACCTGCAAACTCAGACAGTGCACCTCACAGATGAAAACAGAGAAAGGGATGCCAAAGAGAATAAAAGTTGCAAATGGCCCTGCTTTGGAGAGATGACTTGGAGATAATAAATGTCTTCTATTAGGGGGAAAAAAAGAAAAAAAGCCAAAATGAGCAGAATGCCTTCTTCCATCCTCTGCTAGCTCTTCAAGATCTGAAGGAAAAGGCAGCCTGTCCCAAGGGACTGAGCACAAAAATACTGCTGCAGAGGAAAGGAAGAAAAGGGGTAAGGAATGACATAATGTAGGAGGCTCAAAATACAGATGCACATTCAAGGAGAAACCTGCGAGGAAGAGCAGCAGAAAGCTGCAGGCAGGTCCGAGGGATAGGCAGGTCTGGAAGGGAGGGATTGCTCTCCACAGCAGCCATAAACATCTCCCAGCAGCAATGTGCAAGCCTCAGCTTTGCACAAGTCTTGAACAGGCATGGACTGGTCACTGCACCAAGCCCAGCCTTCACAGTTTCCAGTCAAAGCACCTCTGGCAACACAACCCCTCTGCCAGAGACTACCCAACCACAAAGAGCTTGGGAAAATATGGAAGGGCAAAGGAAAACAAGACAGTATCATCCTCTCCAAAGCTGCTACCTGTTCTCTGCTCCGTGGTTCCTGCTTTAGCTGTCAGACATTTAAGGAAAAGACAAAGCTGTGCAATCATCTGCTGTTGGCAGTAAGAGAGTGCAACTACTGTTCTTGCTTTCCCTCTCAAAAAGTAAATATTCTTTAAAAAGTTCTTTGTTGGCAGCTTATTCCAAGAAAAACAACTGGTAGGTAGCTATAACTACCCAAAATAGCAAACAACCTAAATCAGTCAGTAAAACAATAAACCCAGAGAACAAACCAGCGACACAAGAGCTTTCCTCTGGATGAAGAAATTGCCCATGCACCCCACTCTCCACACCCAATACAGGCCACCAGAATTACTGTTTTCCAAAGAAAGACGAGCAGGCCCTTTATCTCAGAAACTTGTAAGTCAGGACTGCTCATGCCCATGTCTTCAGCATCATGAATGGGGCACGAGGAGCAGCGTGGTCAGGAAACTCTGGAAGGTGCTGGGATATGCTTGAGAATCATGGTGGGACCTTCACCTCCCACCACCACCACCACCACTCTATTTGTCTCCCTGATACCAAATTACTCATCCCACCACAGTCTCTGCAGAAGAACCAACCTTCCAAGCTAACTTCCACAGAGGGAAATCACACTGCTCTGTGGGTTAACTGCTGCCAGCCCACAGAAAGGGTGAAAGAAACAGGCAAGCAAATTGTACATCCCACACCACTGCTGAACATAGACCCTTAAAAAAAAATCACATGCAGATGGGAGAGACCACCTGTGCTAGCACCCAAGTCACAGTTCTCTGCATCTGGCAGGGCCTATAATGTGAAAAAAACTGAAGACAGTTTTTAAATTACACTTGTAATTTATGATCCAACACTTCAGTGCTCTTTGAGGCTCTACATGAGCAAGAGTAACCTGCATAAGGAAAGAGATTGGAGTTGTGTCTGAAAGTTGGTAAAGATGGATAACAAAGGCATGAAGAGGCCACAGTGCAGGACAGGACAATGTGAGACACTTAAAAAACCTGAACTCCTATCCTGCAGTCAGGACTCAGGGCCTAGTGTTGAACATACCAACATGTGTGGGAAAGCAGTGTGAAGGAGGAAAAGCTCTCACTGTGGAGATGCAGAAGGCTGCAAACTGCCAGGACTCCTCCACTTTCTTCTCCTCTCCAGCCTCCCAGGGCTGAGCAGGTGGTTCAGAGGCAGACACTTCCCTGCCTGGGTTGGCAACCCTCCACCTCACCCTAGAAAAGAGGCTTCTCTCAGGCCTTCCAGCCTTTTTCAGAAAAACCAACGGTACTCTGTACAACAGAGCTCAAGAGAAGAGGCAACTTTTAACTTTCCTTACATTAAAATCCCACCTATAAGCACTAATGGGATGCATGAAAGGCAGTGTGATATATCTTGAGTATATAAAAAGATGGACAGCTACCCAGGAAACTTTAAAGCAAAACCCACATTATAGATGACAGTAAATGTTAAGTGTTAAAACACGTGGTACACAGCCATGAACCCAGGCTCTGAACAATCTCTTGGCTTGCCAGTGTCAGTACCAAATTGTATTGATTTTCCCACAAGATATAAGGTGCAATGAAGTAGAAACTTGGAGCAGATGAGTATGCAGCGTCAGTGTAAGTGGATCTCTGTAATTACAGCTAATAGAGAATATCAGGCTTTGGGGAAAACACTGCCCAGTAATGGTGTGGAATTACAAGAGATGCTGTCTCCAGGCTGGTTTCCTAAGGTACCTGTATGTCCTGCCTGGTCCTCCTGGTGATGAAAGGAGCAGCTGCTGGGGAAAGGTCCAGCCTCTCCCATACCCAGTGGTCCTGTCATCATGCTAGGGCAGGTTGCAGCCATCTGGCTCTGCTGCAACAGCACAAGAAGGGACAGATTCAGATCTCACTACTAAGCTGCAAGCGATGGAGCACCCAGTGCTAGAGCTGGAGGCGGCCATGCATGAACAGAAACACCCTCCTACTCACTGCAGAGACAGGCAAGGGGATGCAAACAAGCCAAGGGACTGGCCCAAAGCCATCAATGGTGGTAAAGCTGGGAACTAAATTCAGGCAATGTGATTTCCCATCTGGGGTTTTCACCTGAGACAAAAAAAAAAAAAAAAAGAAACAAAAAAACCCCAGAAGTTTTGGATGGGAAAGCTGCTGGTCTCCTGCTGAGTCTTTGTGTTGGGCTGTCAGAGCTGGCAGCTCATCTTCCCAAGGCAGAGCCAATTGGGGAGGCAGGGTACATCAAGTGGGAGAACACAGAATACTGTAAGAGAGGCCCTGCTCTCCTCCAATTATCCTGATGAAATCACAGTTGGGTCATGGGCACAGGCAGCCAGCAGAGTGGCAGATGCTCTGATCCACAGATCAGCACCCAGAGATGCAGGTAGGGCCGAGAGCAGAGGGGCAGGCTCTGCTGTTTTCCTCACCTGAAGCCCAGCTACAAGAAAGGGGGAAGTCACTGGTATAAGGTGGCCACCTACATCACTTAAGAACAGGGCCTCCCACCCTGAGCACCGCTAAGGCACAGCAAAAAATGTACCCTAGAGTCAAGAAATACACTCTCCCTATGAGCTCCCTGTTCTCCTTCCCTTCCCTATCCTTCCTTATTCCTCCCAACAACTGTTGACAAAGAAAAATTAGGAAAGCAGTTTCAGGAAATGTATACAAGCCCTTTTCACTGAGAAGAATTTGCAATGGAAATAGGTATGGTTGTTCAGCTTCCTGCTGGCTTTAAATCCTAACACATGTATTTTACCAGCAAATACGTGGATAAGAAAACAGGGTAGTTGCAGCTGGGAAGTTTCAAGAAATCTTTTGATAATGCTTTTAGGTGTTTGGTTTCTTGTTGTTTTTTTAGGCATTTAATGGTTAAGAGATTTTTTTAAAGGTCAGTTTTTGGAGCAAAATAGGATTTATAAGAGTTTGAATTGGTGAACCCTAGTCTCCAGGAATGGAATGGTTCACACAGCACATGTCCTATTGCACTACAGCTCCTTCAGCAGAAAGTTCCAGACAGCCAGTGGCATTGGGTTTGGGTGATAAAAGGTGGAAGCTGTTGGCCAGCAGCATAAAAGCAGAAAAATGAGTATCCTGGGACAGTAGGAGCCCAGTCTGCTCCTGCCCATGTGGCACTCACCCTCTGGATGGCTAATGAGCTTCCACAGAGAAACAGGGTCCCCTCTTCTGGGAATGGTTCAAGTCCCCCTAGAAGGAATACAGAGCAGGAATGAGAGGGATCCCTCTCTGCCAGGACAGACAGATCTCGGGACACACTTTGGTTAGTACCCAAGTTGGCTTCCCTGGCCAGCACTTAGGATGATCTTGTACTGAAAGAAGGCAGAGCCAGCTCCCATCCATCCTCTCTCACGTGTGGTATTTCACAGGCTGCTAATCATATCTTGCAAAATTTTATCTTTTCCAGGGAAAGGTGGTACAGCACTTTTCTTCCTCCTCGTTTTTCAAGGCAGAGGGTGAAGCAGCACAGGTGCAACAGCATCTTCTCCACAGGTGAGTTGTGGGCTGAGGGACAGCCCGTCTTGGGATGAGGGACCAAAACTGAGTTTCCTTCTCGCCCTTCCAATCCCAATGGGACACCAATAAAAGCTCATTCAAAAACAGAGCTCAAAGGAACAGCCAAGACCAGATACTTCCAGAGTGTCTTTTTATTAGGAGGCCTTTTTAATTTACATGCTCAAACATAACAATCATCCTCCCATGTTTAGTCCTTGCAGGGCCTTTGCAGGTACACACCTTGATTTATTAGCAGAGCAGGGATGCAGGGGAAGAAGGCACCACAACAAAAAGCAAACCTACAGGGCTTGCTTTAGCACATCTGGGAGAAGCAGCTGGGGAAAATACACTAGAAAAGCAAGAGAGGGGGTATCTTAGGGAGCCAAAAACAAGGTGGAAGCAGAAAGAGGAGATAAAATGAAGCAAGGAGGCACCAGCTACTGGGACCCTGTCCCTGCTCTCCTTCTCACCAAGATACATTATTATAGCAGGGTGACACAACATAACAAACATGAATATGCAGCAGTCATTATGCAGCAGATATTCAGGGGCACACTGCTGATTTATGGACCTGGCAGCTGCAGCATCAGCCAGCTGCAGCCTAGAGGGATGGGGACAGTGAGCACTGCTGGCAGATAGGTCCACAGAAGACCTCCAAACCCAGCCCTTCAACAGCCATGAATGAATTCATCACAACCAAGTCTGCAGCCATGCAGAGCCAACCAATGCACTGTGCGTGCAATGCTGGGGAAACCATCACACAGCCTGACAGAAACAGAAACATCCAAAGGTTACAGTGCAAGATTTTAGTTTGGATCAGCAGAACTTAATAAAGTTACAGTCCTGAATTACCCAAACCTCACTTCACTGCTTATAGTAAATCTCAGCCACATCAGATTTGTTGATGTGATGCTCATATCCCCTCCCTCTGCACAAGTCTGGATTTTAAAAAAATCCATGCAATGTTGCTGTGAGGGAGTTAGGTGCATCACTGTCAATCACAGACCTGCTAAAAAAAGATTGAAGATGTGAGGATTGCAGCTCTCCACACTGAAAAGGAAGCCATTTCTCTTTTGGCTCTGGAGCAACAAAGGGATACTGTCCAAGGACTCATCCTGCTTGTCTTGCAAGCATCACAGAATGGACACAGGAGACATGCTCCTTCAACTCTGAGTGGCCTCCACACAGGTTCATATATCCCACCCCTCAGCAACACATGACTGGCACAGCAGATAAAGGAACAAGGAACTCCACCCTGCAATGAAGAACCCACAACAATTAAGTGACTTCCTGACAGTCACAGAGGAAACTTATGGTAAAGCTGGGGATTTCTGTTCTCCCACATTTAAGCTTTTGTTGTAAAACATGTGCTCATCAGTGGCTGTGGTTGAGTGTGCAGGGCACAGGAGCACAAAGCCTTCTCCACCACCTCCGTCGCAGCCTCCAGCATCTGCTGGCAGACCTGCACAATCAGCAAAAGCCAGGGGGGGTTTCCTTCCAGAGCTTCCTTGGGAGTCCACAGCAATAATGACAAGCAGGATTTGGGTGGGCTCACAGCCAGCATCTGCAGGCCAAGTAAAGCTGAAAAGAAACCACAGAAATGCAAGACACCAACCCTGTGTCAGATGTGGTTCCTCAAAACTGGAGTTCAACAAGCTGATTCACAAATAAGAAAGCCCTTGAGAGCAGAAGAGTGCTTGAAGTCCCTCTGATCATGCCTAAAGGTTAGATGTACCTAAATCTTTGTAGAAACCCTCAACTTAACTCCAGTCCCTCGGACAACCCTGGTACAGGCAATGAGTAGATCCAGATCTGGCTTTGGTACTGCATTTGACATGGCCATAAAACTCCAAAGACCCTGCCCAACTTAGGTGTTCCTCTACACAGATCAATAACTGACGGAGCAAAGAGCAACACTGTCCTCAGGTCCTCACTTGCAACAGGCACAGCAGAGCGGGCAAACACTCCAGTCACACAAACCAGATTGGCTTGATTGAAAGAGGTACAGATAGGAAGCAAACCATGCCTGAGCTTCAGGGATGACATCTTGCTGTGGAAAAGAGTGTCAGAAAGTCCATGAAGTGAATAGAAAAAGAGATGCAAGGGAGCCTGGACACAATCCCCTAACTGCAAACAGAAAGAACAAAACTAAGTCTTTAGACCAAGAATGTCTTCAGTAGGAGATGTTGGCCAGAGACCAACACCTGCATGCAATTGGTACTACCCTGGCAAGCACCTGGTGACCAGACACAGCTGACACTTGTAACATCCTGTCCTTATCACCAGATTTATCCTGAGAGCACAGAAAGAGACCATGCAAAGCACAACCCAAAACATCTGCAACACAAGCTGCAGGAGTCACAGCTTGGGAAAAGTAAAACAGGGCAATGAGATCCTGCAGGTGCCCTTCTAAGCTGAAGCATCCTTTTGTCAGGCATGACAATACAGTCTCCATCACAGATCAACCTCTGCATGGTAAAGTCCTCAGGCAAATCCCATGCAGCAGCAGGAAAAGCTCCTGGACATTTGAACAAAAGCAAACCAAACAAAAAAACAAAACAAAACAAAACAAACAAAAAAACCCAAAAAAAAACAACAAAAAAAACCAAAAAAAACCAAAATAAAAAACAAAAACAAAAAAAAAAACAGAAAACCCCCCAAAAACCTCCCAAAAAACCAAAACAAAAGAAAACAAACAAACCCCAAAACAAAAACAAACAAACACAAAGAAAAAAGGGACTTGTGGACTTTGAACTGTATTTTGAACTGTATTGCACTGTAATTCCTATGATATAACTTCATTAGGGCAGTGTAAGCAACGGTTGGGCATCAATTACATCACTGGGAATTCTCCACTGCCCAAAACTTTCTTCTACTCTTTTCAGTGGAAACCATCTCTGGTCCCAGAGCAGGGTCTCATCCTGCCAGATTATCTGAAAAGCAAAAAAAAGGAGGCCCCTACACCAATTTTCTCTTTGGAAAATGTCTAACTCAGGTTATTCCTGCTGTCCACTCCTTAAGCCAATGACTTCCCTAACACCTTGCAGAAATGAGATGCCAAAACTATAAACATCACTTGTTTTTACATGCATATATATGGCTTCCCATCTTCTTTCCTGGTGTCCAGCCATCTCCCCCCAGCCCCTCAAGATTTTCTGGTGCTGCTGCTCAAGCACAGCTCTGCAACACCAGGGAAGCACACATTGCAAAGACATTCAGAAACACAGCAGCATTCACCAGATTAATTCTTGGAAGTTTATGAGGCTCATACAAACAGTTCTGTATTTGACCTGAAAAAGAAAAACCACAGAAGGCAAACTCAGAACTTCAAAGACAACTTTTCTTGACAGCCCTAAGCCATTATCTGCATGTAATATGGACACAGTGCAAGTGTTTATAGCTTCCCAAAGGAAGGGAGAGGACAGCCCAAGCCAAGGAGAAAGAACCAGACAAGTGAGTCCCACAACTGAGATCTCACCTTGAAGGTTCACCCTAAGGAAAGGGCAAAAAGTTGAGTCCTTGCACTGATGCCACTAAAGCCAAGACAATCGACACTGGTTGAGGATCTCACTTGGTCTATTTTAATTTTCAACCTTAGCCCATTTGGAGCACTAATCCCTCTCTGCATCTTGAGACAGCAGCAAGGCAGACTGACATTACCTTTGAAAGCACAAATACGCCTTTGTTCAGCCAGGGAGGCACACAGAGTGCCTACAGAGCAACTATAAAACTCAGTCATCATAAAGCAGAAGAAGAAAGGAGGTGGCAGAGTTGTTTCCTCCTTCCTGGAGATCTGGCTGCCATGAGGAATTGCATATGGTGCTGGCACAGAGAACTTGCTCCTGGGATCAGCAGCTGAGTGTTTTCCCAGGACCCTCTGCTAAGAGGCTTTCCCATACCACTGGCTCCTAAGCATACACAGAGGCTCCCTAAGGAGTTTCTGCAACAGGGTGACAAAAATAAGTCTGCAGTGTCTGGGTTCATCCAGCCTTGTGTGGGTACAGGCATCTGTTAGACAATGCCTGGGGACCATGGCACAGGAACTCCAGCAGTGAAAATCACACTGACTCACAGTTCTTTGGCTTTGGTTGAACATATAATAAATAAATAAACCAAAATCGGAACCTCCCTTCAGCCCACTGGGAAAAATCCAAGCATCTGCCTTCAATTCCCCAGTGCATAACAATACAACTTTATTATTACAAGTAAAATTATTATATTTTCTATATGCTGTTCTATATGCTGTGTGTGTGAAGATCTGTTACATGGCCTACATCACTCTGCAAATCCCTGACTGCTGGAGTATTTCATGCTATGACCCTTTGCCATCAGCCCCCAGCATATGAGTCCTGACCTTTTATTCAGCTGGTCATCCGTGCCCTCACAAGCACCAGCAAAGACACAAGAACTGAAGCCATGATCTCTGGAAAGAGGGTTGAAAACTGGACTGAAAAGCTGATGAAACTACCTCCTGGGCTACAGCAAATACCACTAAAAGCAGCTCCAGTCCGGGCTGGGAGGACAAAGAGATGGGATGTGCACCAAGAGACCTAAGTTTGCTCATACTGGTGGCTGCACCATCCCTTTTCACACCCTCAGGCTTTTTTTGGTCTGCTACTATAAACACAGACTGTAAGAGCTAAGAAGGCACTGTTCAAGTAGTGGGAGCCTGGTCCTCTGCGTGATCTGAGGTTCCTCTCCAATTCTGCTTGCCCACACCCACAAAATTTGCCCTTTGCTGACCATTCAAGATTGCAAGAGTGTTTGAGTAATGATAAATGTCACAAGGCTGCTAGGGTTTTATTTCTTTCCCCAGTGGTTTGGAAAAAGCAAGAAATGGACAGGTAATGTGAACTGGCACTGTTAAAGATGATCCAGTCCAATAAGATCATGTGAACTTCCTGGCTCTTGTCATGACCCCATCTGTCTTGTGGGCTTTGAGCTGGATTAAAGAATTGTGCACAAGCTATGAAAATGATCCCCCTGAGGAAACAGTCATTTGGAACAACTACAGAAAATCTTCACTTTTGGACAAGAACCACTTTCAGAGTTCTGGTGGTTTGGGCTTTGGCTTTTTTCCCTTAAGGGAGGAGAGAACCACAACAGTATCTGCAGTAAGAGGCTCTGCTCTGTGGATCCATATCTCCTCAGATCCTTGGTATGACAAAATTCTCTTTCTTTAGAAGAATAACTTCAGAGCTTACACTTGAACTCTGAATTTTACACTCTTGCCATTATTGTGAGATCTCAAACATGATCATGTACCTTCAAAGGAGTCTGGCAGAGACAAGCCACCAGTTAGATTTTGAACAGGGGTGATGTGCTTATAAAGCTCCCTCTTCACTTAAGGGTAGTGGAGCTCGCCATGTGTTGTTTTTCAGGGCTCCTAAGTAACACACAGCAGTCTCTCACTCCTGTACATCATTCACACCTAGCTAGAAATAAACTGCTGCTTGGTTTCTCCCTTAAAATCCTCTTATTTTCACAAAGCAACACCCTGAGGACCATGTGTGTCCCTGCAATGAACCTTCAAGGCCACAGCATGGTGTAGTGGATACAGTTCCTACAAAGCTTTCATTGTTCCCACACAGGAACTTCAACTGAAAAAATAAAATTAAATTAATTCATCAAGTGTTTGCAAAAAGCTTTTTCTAAAAATGGAAAAATCCCACAGAAAACCACCATCTCACAGGCCAAACCAGCCAACCTGAAGCACCACTCAAGCAAAAAGACAAGCTGCAGTGTTTTGTAATGTGAGCATATTAACACAAGATAAAAATTCCTATTCCAACTGCAAAGAAAAAATAGATCTCAGAAGACTGAAAGTTTGTCAACTTAGCCTCACAATCCATCCTTAAAAACAGTAGAGCTTGTCTTGCTCTTAATCAATTCCCTCCATCAAAGGCTGATTAGGCTCTAGGATTTACCATTATTGCCTTTCATCTGTAGACTTAAGATTAGGACAGAGAGGTTGAAGACCTGCATTGAAGGAAAATATATTGTAGGTTAATATTTCTTGCCCAAATGGACAGCTTCCATAATGAAACTGTTCCAAGTGGTGGTTGCCATTCCACAGGCTTCATTTTCCCTCACTTCCTCAGTTTTCCTCAAACTCAGGACATACTATGTAAACTCCAACAGGAAATCTGAATTAAGCTAACAGTCAAAACCCCGATCAGATATAAAAGTTTGTGTAGTTGGCCTTTTTTTCCTCTTTTAAGTGGCCGCATGGTCACAAGACAACACCAGTGTGACTGGCCAAAGTCATTGTGAAACACACAGCCAACGGCCCAGGCTGAGTTTTATAGGGTGACCACTCCTCCACACCACTTTAGGCAAGTGTTTTATTCTTTATTCTACAAGTCTACACTTTAAGCTAGTGTTTTATTCTTTATTCGACATCCTCAAAGGGAATTGTTACTTTTGCAGAGCACAAAACAAATGCAAGTTCAGAGAGCATTCTGAAAAACACAATGAACATGGATTTCATGAAGTTCATTCAAAGGTTTTCCACTGTACCTAAACATGAAGTGTGCTCTCTAGGTCTAAACTAGATATCTTCTTTTAAACCCATGGAGGCAATTTGCCCTCTAAAGTAGCCACTTTTCATCCAGTAGCTCAGAAGAGAACACACAAGATATCTCCGTGAGCTGTGTGGGTGCCTCACACAGCCATGACAAGCACACTTCACACAGCCCTCTTAAGATAAGGCTGCCATAGTTAAACAAGGCAGAGAAAAGGTATTTACTTGAAGCAGGTTCTTATTCCTTTGACAAAATCCCATGGTGTGAACTTTGCTGCTCTTGCGTGCTCTGGAGCAAGGCAAGGACTCGCCTCTCCCAGCCACCACCAAGTGAGTGTGGGAATGCAGTGGGAAAGAAGGATCCTGCCATTGGGCTGGGCTGGCATCCCCTGCAGGCAGACCAGGCTGGCAGGCTGGGCACCCACAGCACCACGTGTTGTCTGTGCCCAGCTTGCAGCAGCTGCAGCACCAGCGGACAAAAGCTCCCACAACCTCTCCAAAGCTGAATTTGCAGCAACACGTTGCTCCTTAAGGAAAAAACCACAACATGCTCTTTTCAAAGTAGCCAGCTGGTGAAGAACAACAACACGGAGAGAGGAAAAAAAAAACACAAACCACTTAGCACCACTTCCCTTTCTTTCTCTCACACAGAGTTGAGAAGCTTATATTAATTGCAAAGCATGAGAATCTGAACAAACACCCTCCTTGGGCAACCAGGGCCAACGCCAGCAAAATATTTGCATCTATGGGATGTGCAAGTTGTGTAACCAGCAAAATATCAAGACAGATATGGCAGGGATCTTTTGTTAGGATCTACAGAAACTTCCAACTCTGTATTCCTGACTTGGGCTAAGACAAGCTACTTAGCCTTCACAGGGGAAATACCAACCAAATTCACATCCAGTCTGAAGCCACTAGACAGTATTTGCAGAGCTGAATCAGAAACCAAAGCAGCCTTTAGTGGACTACCAGAGGGAAATGGGTTTCCTGAGATGGGAGTTCTCTTCCCACCCTAAAAGTAAAATCTTAAGGAAGTTCGTGGTGCAATGGACACAAAAGGCAATTTGATGGTATTACACAATTTCCCATGCCCAAGGCTTGATATGGCCTTGTCTGCCTAGATTTAATTACATACATATGTTATTAGGGAGTCAGGAAAATAGTTAAAAGATCATATAGTTACAAAACCTTTGTGAAAGGGATGGACGAATCCTGGTTTCTCCCGCCAGCTTTCAAAGACTTGTATGTGCACCTGTTCAACCAGGAGAGCAAACAGCTGTGTGACACTGCTGCAAACCTTCCAGAGACCTATAAAACATCTCCTGTTGACAAGGCAACCAGCATGCTGTCAGTGGCAAAAATTACAAGTAAAAAGTTCTGTTTTGTCACGGTGCACCCAGCCAGCAGCAGGATGCTGCCAGCAGAGGGCTGGCCCTAAGCACGTACAGGAGATGCAGGACCCGATGCTGTGCCAGGTGCCTCCCTGTTGGGACACTCTTCAAACACTGCTGGCTGTTTACTGTACCAAAGGTCAGAGGGAAAGGATAGCAAGGAAAGTATCAGAGAAAAAACATATGGTAACTGCAAGCCCTGATATGCCTTCCTTACTGAATTAAAAATCTCCTGTGAGTTTTCATACTTGCACCCTCTGTTTCCTAGAAGCATGAGATGAAAAGTACAAAAGTTTGTGGTGGACACATGTAGCCAGGAAAGACAGCAGGGAGAGATCAAATGCATTGTGAAGTGAGGAAAACAGACCATAAAATGGAAAATTAGGTATTTTTTTGCCTTTTTCTGCAGCACAGTATGTGTGTTTCCCACCTAGGACTAGTCAGAAATTTCACCCCAACAGACTTCCCGCTATTGTACAGTTTGAAGTGACTGCAGTGCACACACCAGGCAGACTCACCAGAGCACCATTTAATGGGTGTCTGAAGTGATGGGAATTATAGCATGAGTATCAACAACAAACAAAACTTGGGTGTAAAACTGACTCTTTCTTCAGGGTTGTAGCACTGAATCATGCTGACAACACAGGCATGAGATGGAGGGTAAAGACTGGCATGGCACCACCCCCTACTGAGCAGGCTTGCAACCAGCTGTTGGCACACGGACTCAGAGGCTGAGCTCAAGCTCTGTGGGCTCCTGCTGCAGACAGGTTTCTCACTCCCAAAACATCCAGTATACTGCATTTCTGCCACTGGGCTAATTCTTCCCCAGCAAAAGGCATGATGGAACAAGTGCTCCAAATCAAAGGGGAAACTCAGCTAGTCAAGAAATCCTCCCCAGGCTATGAAGGTTTATTCCTTTCAGTTGGCTCAACTTCATTTTTCTAGTTCCTTCAAGAACAGCTCTAGGTCTCCTTCAACCTGCTCTCTGCAGACCATGCAGGGGTCTTCAGAGAAACCATAAAGGTTCAGGTCAAACAGGATACAATCTACAGAAACTTGCTCCATCATTCTCAAAGCCACAATATGGCATGTAGCAGTGCTTCAGTGTTAGGAAAATGGCTCTTTTTCCCCTAACAGAAAGAGTTTTACCCAGCAATCCTAGAACACCCAGACGTGCAACCCGTTTTGAGGCACTGGAGGCCTCCTGCTGCTATCACCTGCTGGTTTGCAATCTGAAGTCCCCATGCCATTGTTTCAGCTCTAGATACAGAGGTCTCATGTATTCCCCCACTCCAACACAATACCTGTTTGGGCACATGCAGTAGGTCAGGAGCCCCTGAGAAGTACCCGAGTGATCCCTGACATATGTCAGCAGCCTCTTGGCTGCAGTATGAAAGGATGAACAAGGACAAAACTGTTCCATTCATACCTACACTTTCTGCCTTCACTTGATTAAAATATCCCTTGGTCAAGAGCTGGGACATGACTGGAGCTCTGTCCTAGGAGCACTTCTGAGAGGTGTTTAACTCAGTCTTCCAGTTGCTGTCTGGATGGCATCCCTCTCCTCCACTCTTGGCCAGCAAGGAATCAAAGTGAAGGGTAGCTTCTTGACCAAAGGAAGATGAACATCCTTACCAGATCAGAGAGCCAAAGACAGACCACATTCAACAGTCTTGCCTCCTTTGTGTGCCACCCCAGCATGCTCATGCAGCTAGACAAGGAGAGGCTCAACTCACCTACAGCACAGATATGTCCACAGGAGCCCATCACCCAGAGCCTCTCTATCCTTAATGAGCAGAGACAGGCACAGGCTGTCTGATCTGGTATCCACCTGCATTACGATGAGGTGGAAGTGCTCAATTCCTCTGCTGCCTGTATAAGGGGACTGAGGGGCTGGGATGTTAGATGCCAACATCGGGACAGGGGAATTGCACCCTGATGTTCCCCATCTTGCACATGACTGGTAAGCTTTTCAGAGAGAGAGTATCTCACCCTGCACCTAACACAAAAGCACTTTAGTCCCTAAGGCCCGAGGGTAACACTACACTTCAAGTGGGAGATGAGAGGCCCAAGCCCTTAAGTGTTTACCATCAAGAAAACTTCACAACACCTTCCCTGTAATGATGTTCCAAGTGGATCCAAATAATTTTGGGGGATGGCTGAAGAGAAGGCAGAGCTGCAGGTCTCAGCCTGCCTCAGTGTTAGCAGGTGAAGAAAGGAGAACATCCCGGGCACCAAACACTTTGTGCTGTGAGAACCCAGAGAGCCTGCAAGGCTCACTTTGTGCCCATCAAGAGATGCAGCATGACAGGCAGGGAAGGATGAACACATGCAGCAGGGCTAGGACAAGGACATGGGAGAGGACTGCCATTTCTTCTAGCAGAGAGACTTGGGATTTACAGGCCAGCCTTGAGGACTCTTCTCCTTTTCATGACTTCTGATATACAATCCTTTGGGGCAGGCAACACAGAAGCTTGATGCAGACAACTGCAAAATAATGAGTCCAGGGGAAGGAAGTCAAAGCAGATGGTGCACACTAAATGGAGCTGTCATGCTGCTGGGCTGGCCAAGGGAGAGATGGAGGAGGTATTCTGAGATCTGTGAAGCCATCAGCCTTCGTGCTACAGAAAACAACAAAATGAAGCTCAGACAGGGATTGTAGGCAGAATAACTTCCCTGATAATATGATGCATGGGGGATAAGTGCTACAAAGGGCCCTCAAATCAAATGGGGGAAAAAAGCGAGCATGGAAGAGACTGTACAACATTCACCCACGGTGGGACTGAAGGGTTCAGAAGAAAATGAGAAGTTTAATTCAGCTCCCGGAAAGTGTGACTTACTGTTGGCAAAGCTTTTTCTTTTACCCCAGCATTCAGTTGTCACCAAGCTCACAGGCTCCTACCTCAGATTTTAAACATTATCTCTCTGCATTCTAATCCCAACAGTATTTGCTCCCAATGCCCCATGAGAGCAAGCCATGCTGAGGAAGTGTGACTGCTGATTATCCACCTCTTTGCAGCAGCTGCCAGTCACATCCTAGTTCCACAACACAACCCATTTGATTATTTTGATCAGTTCAGATGGTAGTGTTCTTTTTCTCCTCCTCCGGGATTTCTTCTGTAATTGCTCTAAGCTGCAAATTGAATAAACTAATTCCAGGCACAGAGACTTTGAAACAAAGGAGATGAACCTGAACTGACCTGAGAGATGCTGCACTGCCCATCAGCCCAGCCACTGCAGTCAATAAGGTTCAACCAACTTCAGTTGAACCTGAACAAGACCTCACAACCCTGTTGCAATGCAATTGCAGGACTTGCCAGAAAAAGCATGTACTTAGTAGCATGCTTTGAGAAAGCCCAGCCCTCTCCTAGGCACTCAGCTTCCCACCTCTTCACAAGGAGCACACTTCAGATAAGCAACTCTATACATCTTTTTTTTTTTTAAACTGCACATCTTCCACTAAAACTCAGGAGGGCTTTCCTTCGCCTTCTCAAGAGCACCCTTGTTTTCCCTTTCCAAGGCAATTGCCTTGTTTTTTCTTTAAAACAGTAGAAATTTCAAGCCAGCTTTCACAGCTCAGTTTGCATCCAGGGATTGGTGACTACAAAATCCAACTAGCTGCCCTGGGCCTGTACAAATCCCCAGCCAGGGACCTGTACCTTATGGGCTGTAATCCTCCCCCATTTCATCTCTAAAGCTGGCTAGTACCAGAGGCTCTTCCACAGAGAATCACCACCAAAACCTCCCTTGTTGCCACAGCAAGGACTCAGAAACAACTGCCCTGTTTAGAATATCTGAACAGGCTACAGCCCCATTAGGATCAAAGGAGAAGACAAACCTAAATTCCAGGAATTACACCTCTGCATGGGCGGTTTCATCTCAGCAGCTTCCCTTTGCTCACCTCCTATCCTGAACAGGTTTATCATGGCTGCTCTGAATTACCCCAGAGGTGTGCATATTTCAGCAACAAATTAAACTGTCACGATACATTCCTTTCCACACTGTTTTTTAAAACACATGAGCCCTGGCTGCCAGAGATTTGTTTTGGAAAGATTAGATTAAGTGCCTCGGAAACTGCTTCGTAACAAAAAGTGAAGAGTTTTTGCTTCTTGAAGAAACCCACCTTTTTTTTTACCCTCTAGGAAGTTTGTTTTATTTTTTAACCTCAAAAATTTGGTCAATTAACTATACCTTGTTTTTTAAATCTTTCCACAAAAAGTGCCTCGGTGCGGATGACCAATAGGGAGATTGCTCATTCTGCAATCATCTGCCACCAACACAAATTAAGATCCTAAAGCCCTCTGGTTTTTAAAACAATCCCCATCCAGGAGCCTCCAGCATTTCTATTCAATTGACCAAATCTTCTTACTGTTTTACCAGGGGATATCTATCCATTTCTTTGGACACAAGCCCCACTTTCAGCCTGGAAGACTGACATGCAAAGGACTGCCATCCCAACCCTCCCCTCACATCACTTCTAAGACCAGACAGCTAAAATATTAAAATAACAGTCAAGACAGCCTTGGTTAAAATGATAAAAGGAAATAAACCCCCACCTTATCAGAGTTCATTGTGATAAGAAAACACTTCTCTCATCAGAAAATCAGCTTAGCAACATGTCAATAGCTGGGTGCTGAATCTTTTGACACTCCTCAGTTACCAAAGGAAATGGGAAGCTGACCTTGCAGTCAAAGTGCCAGACTAGGACAACAATTTCTGTTCTCAGCTCTGCTCTAGGCTCCTCCTGTTAATGTGAATCTTCATTCCCCAGTTCTCAGCTGTAAAACAAGGGGTTGTAATAATGTGTCTCCTCTCCCTGCCCAGTGGTTGTCCCAGCTATAGGCACTGGTAGATGCTTGGCAATTTTTCATTTTCTAGCAGATATGAGGGGCGGCCAAGCCTGGGCACTTCATAGATTGGAAAAAGGTGGCTGCTTGAGATGTACCCCAGAGAGGAAGAGGAACAGCAGAGGTATAAACTGGTGTCTACTGAACACAGACTAATGTGTTCATCCTAGAAGGAATGTGAAGCAGAGGACATCTTATCCAGCCCCTGATAATTAGGTGCAGTAATTGTGGGGTCAGATGATTATAATTTGCTCATGAATCAGAGATTTCCACCCTTATCCATCTACCTCTCTGCTCTGCCACAGACCTGGCGAGACCCTGCACATGTCCCTGTGCCTATGAGCCACATCAGTACACAGCCTCATTTCTGTGGAAAAGCAGGGGCTGAAGCACTTTTCCAGGTCTAGATCTGACTCTCTCACATCTCTGTTTTCTACCTCCACCATGGTCATGGTAGTAATTTCTTTCCAGTGGATATGTTTTAAGAATCAGTACCTTGATATTTGGAAATTATAGGGACCACCAGAATAGCTGCAGAGCCATCAGCTGCAACTGAGTAGCACAGAATGGAGGAGATGCAGCTGTACTCTTAAGAGGAGAGAGAGCAGATCTGACTCTCTTAGACTTCAGTACAGCCACCACACACCCCAGGAGAACCATGAGGCAGAAAGTGAGGCAGGGATTTGTGTGCACCTCCACATCCATCAGCAGCTACGCTGACTGCCAGATGGGAGGTGACACCACCAACCAGCACAGCAATGTCCTCCCCCTGCCTAGCCCCCAGCACTTATCCTCACCCTGCCTCCCACATCAGTGGAGCAAGAAGCCAGCACATGCTTGTCAAAGCAGGTCAGGGAGCAGACCACTCGCCCAGGGCTGCCTGTGTGGAAAGTGGGACAAGCCCTCCAGAAAAAACTGACTGGCCTCTTACAATATAATGCAAATCAGGAAAAGGCCAGGAGATACAAAACTGGGAGAAACCTTGCATGACCAAGGTTATATTGTAAGGTTATGTATTCATCCTCTGCACACAAGGGGGGAAAGCAAGGGCTGTGCATGCACACACCAGGCAGGAGGTACCTCCTGCTTTCACCAGCATTTGCTAGGTTTGCATTCTACAAAGCAGAGTTGTGCTGTTCACAGCAGGAGTCTAGCAGAGTGGGACCAAAAAAGAGCCATTGCATCTACAGACAGAGATCCAAGGGGAGACAATGAAAAAAAAAAAAATAAAATTAGCATACACACATGCCAGGATCAGTCCCATACAAGAAACAGAGATGTTTTATTTACTTAACATAATCAATTACTGTTTTATCTATTGATCATATCAACTAAAGCCTGGTTTCTCAGGCCCAGCCTTTTCCTGGAGAAGGAATTCCAGTCCCTCACATATCATTAAGCCCCTGACATCCAATGCAAAGCCATTAGCAGGGAAGGAGCATAGCTGCTACAATTGCTACAGAAACAGAGGACCTCGTGCCACACCAGGAATACTGCTCTGTCTCGTGAAGTGGCTATCTGGGGTGGGATGGAATCCATCATTTGAAGGCTCCAAATTTATACATTCATGCTTATTCTATACACATGGTTTGAAGCAGGCTGAATAGAGCTGGATGTAAGCCACAGAATTGCTGAAGATAGCACAGAGTGTCAGAGCGCTCAATGTGATCCTGGAGCAGGCCAACACGGTGGCTGCCTGTTACCCCAAAAATCTGCCGATGAACAGAGCTCACTTCTTTCTCAGCAAGCCTCTAAACAAGATCCCAGCTTGCCTCAGGCACAAGCACTTGCTGGCCAGACTCTTGGGAGATTTTTCACTGCTTTGCCCTTCTCAGGGAATGTGGCCCCATGCACTTCCACTTCCAGCCAGCCATGGTTCAGCCCTGACCAGCAGGAGAGCCAGTGCACACTCTGCAAAGCAGCAGACTCCACAATGCCTTTCTCCACTGATCTCCTCCCTGCTTCTCTCTCTGCAGAGCCTCACCCAGGGAGAACAGGGCAGCCTGGAGCGGCCCCCGCTGTGCACACCTGCATCCCTCATTTTACTCCTACTCCTTGGCTTTTTAGATCTTGCTCCTCTTCTCCCAATAAGAGCACGACATCTTCTTCATTTCACAGGCCACAGCTTCTCCTTCACGTCTGCTGTTCTCTCAAGGATGCTAAACAAGCAGAAGACATACAGGCATCTTCCCAGAGACATTGCAGCAATGTCTCTTTTTTGTATTCGTCAAGTTATTGCTCCCACACACACACACATTTAAACTCAGCTCCACCAGCTCTCAAATTTAACTTGCATACGAGCAGTCTGATCTATAATGTATTTAGCTAAGCAAAAGGAAAAATCCTCTTCAAGTTTGGCCCACAGCACAGCACTATACAAGTACCTGGGCTGCCACTGGCTCTGCATTATCAGAGTGCCTCACCCAGGGCATCCTACCCCTTCAACAGATAGGCTGGATATTTGCTGGTTATCTGCTAGGTCAGTATCCCTCCTAAAGAAAAGTCCAGTGAAATAAGCAACCAGCTTAGCCAAGGCCAGATGGGGAGTCACGACTCCCCAGTTCACAACCCTCTGGCTTTAACCACAAAGTCATCTTTCAGCAGAGATTAGCTGTTCCAAGAGCCCACATTGCTGTCAGATGGGCACCACAGGCAGGTCATGCATTAAGACAATAAGCATGGAAATACTATTCTCTCTGTAGGCATTCAGGTCAGTTAGCACCACACAGAGGAAGCTATAAAACCATACCCCACTGGTGAGAAATTGATAACAGGGTTTTGGTTTTACTGAGCTGGTCATTAAACAGTGCTGGTCCCACATTACAGAGAAATAGCTAGAAACACAGAGAATAAACCAGATCATCCTGAAGTATTTACCTCTGGATAGCTGGAATTATAAACCAAACATCACCAGCTTCTGTCTCTCCCTGCAGTAAATAATTAACTGCAAAAGAATATTCCTCTTGGCTCCATCCTCCCCAATCAATTCTGCTTTGCAACAATGTGCTGCCTGGATTGCTCTCTGTATCAGTGCACCCGAGTGTTCCCCAGACCCCCTCGGAAGACAGAGGAGAGGTGGAACTGTTCACTTCGGTACAGCACAGACCTTTCCTTCAGGGTACAAGGGAGCATCGTGGCATAACTCCCAGTACTTCAAGCAGTCAGCTATGACATACACAGCTTAGCTCATGCACTGCTGCAACATCACTGCAACCATCAGCAGAGGCGAATCACGCACTCTGAGCGCCCCCATCACACCCCTCTGGACTGCCTGAGCTTTATTGCCAAGGCAGAGCAAATTTCCTCCCCTGAAAGACAAGGTTTTCTATTCCTTTCATTATTTTTGAATTATCTTCCCCAGCCCTAGATCTCATCCAGGGGTAAAAAAAAAAACCCAAACCACCAAACAAAGTCTACTTTATAACAGAAACGTCATTTCTTAAGAGACTTTCATTTTTGTATACTAGATCAAAGTTGAATATTGTGACTGCTCAGTCATGCACTATAGCCTGCACAATGACCTGTTCACCTCTTGCCACCTACCCTCATCAACCTGAATTTCATACAGACTGCAAGTAATAGGAAAACCAGAAAACATCCAAGCACTCGTTCCTTTTGCTCTACTGAAAGACCACTCCTGGCTGTAAACCTAGTGGGGTGGAAGGATGATGCCAGGAGGAAAGGAAAACTGCCTGGCAGGAAGGCTGGGTTTGGTCAGACAGCAGATGGAAGCAGGTTGCATACAGATACACAACCAGGGAACAACACAAGGGCTGCCATTTGATCCTGGTTGCTTTCTTAAGATACAAAGTCAAATTCACTTTTGAAAGAAGCATAAGGAGAACACAAGGAAAAATGACAGCTGGGGAAAACCTCCAGAACTGCAGGAACACCCTTCCTGCAACAGCCAGAAAACATGGGGAGAGGCAGAGAAGCATTACCACCAAACAAACATCTTCATACTCAGACACAGTCTGGGTTCAGTTTTACATTTTTATGGGTTTAAACACATACCAGATTTAGATGAGCTGACTGTGAAGTGCTCAATAAAAAACTCCACCAGGAAGGTAGAGAAAAAGAAGAAAAAAGGCTAATTTAGACTAAAAAACCATGGAAAGAGAGCTTCAAGAAAGAGACAGAAGAAAGAATGGAAGGAAAACCATGACACTAAAGAGATAAATGAAACAGATACCAGGGACAGTTCAGGAAAAGATCAACCATGCAAAAATGGAATGAAAACTGGAAGAGAAAGATAAGTGAACAAGGAACATGCCATGACAGATCAGCTGAATGGCAGTTGGCAAATAGATCATTAATTTCATCTCATCCGTATTTGTCAAATAATTTGTTTGATTAAGACTATTTTGTGGTCTTCAGCCAGGTATAGAGCTGATCAAATATCATGTCATTAATATATTATTAGATTAATACAAGTAAAAGTCAAATACATTCAGCATTTTTATCTGCTGCTCACTAAGTTCTGGTTCTAAGTTTACAGTTCAAAAACGTTGAAATAGAAAGCTGGAGATAAATTACAAATAAAGATTACTTGAAGCACAACCATTTTGCTTTTCCTAGACTGACAAAAATACAGTATACTGCATAACTCATCTTGAGAGACAGAAGAGAATCACCACCCTCCCACAAGGAATCCCTCTCTATAGGCAGTACTTTTTGTCTTGATTTTATTTTGTTGAATGCTTTCCCCAACTTTTCTACTCCGTAAAGATTTTTCACCTCAAGAAAATCAAGGGCAGCCTAACAGAAAGGTAAATTTGGGGTGCACTGGTAGCAGGAGGGAAGGCAGAGGGAGCCATATCCAGCCTGGAAGCAAATGCTTATGTTTGAGCTGAGCTTTTCTCCTCTTAAACGGAAGGCAGGTGAAAGATGAACAAGGATGCCTCAGGATCTGTACTCTCACAGGGAAAAGTCTCCCATTATCAGCAGCCTTTTCCAAACCTCCCTGGGAGAACCAGGGGGAAAAAAAGGTCACTTGGCCATTTTTCAGCCTGTTTTTATCCCCCTTCCCCAAGACAATAGCAAGGTCCCCTTGAGAATCCTCAGACCATGGGGTGAAAGCCATCAAAGGCAGGGCATCTCCACACACGTGGTGGCAGGGCTGCCAGGGAGCCCTGGGGAGCAGAACCAGGCTCAGGAGGAAACCGTGGCCATGGCTTTCTAGGCTGACATCAGAGGAACACGAGGCTACTCCCACTGCTGTTCTACCTTCACCACTGGCAGCAGCCAAGAATCAAACTCACCACAGGAGAGAACCACAACAAGGGCAACTCCCTGGGGCCAGAAAAGTGTCCCTCAGGTCATAAGTCCTGTTTAAATATCTCAGCAATATCCCAAACTGAGATAATTATTGCTAATTACAAGATCATTTTAATGTAAACATGAAGGGTATTACCACGCATACTTCATCTCTTTTTAATTAAAAGAAGTAAGAGGTTCGCTGAGATAAAAAAAAAGACATGCTGACAGCTCCCACCCAAAAGCAGACTTTTCTGCAGTGATAACACCCATCAGCTTCCAGACCCACCGAGAAGACTGAACAGGGAAATCAATCAGCATCAGCCTCCCCAGTGCTAAAATGAAGCAGTTGGCACATTATTAATCACACAGGAAAGACATTTTATGAGGAGAAGGAAAGGACCAGACACACAGAGGGGTGATACACATGGATTCAGACATGGCTGTCTTAAAAACACTTGGGAAAATCACACAAATCACCAGCTGTACAATTAAAATACTTCAGAGCCGTGAAGGATAAACATATCAGCAATTCTGACTACAGCAACTCTTTAGCTGAGCACACACCAAACCTCATGTGTTTTCCTCCATTCAAAACCAGTTCCTGCTCCAAGCTGCACATCCTACCCATGCCAACCAGACTGAAGTACATCTTGACACAGCCTCACCAGGAGTTCATACCCCTTCTGCATTTCAAAGACCTACCCAGGAGCAACTTGCATATCACAGGCTACAAGAGATATGACCATCCAACTTAGGACACTGAAATATCAATGGCTTGACTTGCCATGCAATGGCTTAACAAGCCATTCCTGCTGCACAGTCCTGTTTCCAGCTGTCCTAAGCATTTCTCCAGCAGCTCCAGAGTTCGCCAGTCCACTCTGACTTCTCATCATCTCTTTTGTCTCCAGGCTCGCTCCACTGCTTGAGGTAATTTTAAAACACATTCCCACTCAGGACCTGTATGGGCCAAGCGAGCCATCAGATGCACCTTCACTTGGGGTGAAGACGCTGCAGCCCCGGACTCCGCAACACCCTTTGCAGGGCAGCAGGGCGCAGGAAGCCTCGGCACGCCGCAGAGCCCCGGCGGGGAGCGTCCCTAGGACGGAGGGAGGGAGGGAGAGGAGGGAGGTGTCACCAGCTCCGCAGAGCCGCATGCTCGCAGAACGGGGGACCTCGCTCACTTGCTCGCAGCTGCACACAAATACCTGCGCCTCCGCCACCTGCCTGCCCCCTCCGCGCCTCGCTCCGGGCCTGGCACGGCCATGGAGCTGGCCTCTCCCGGGGGGTGTCAGAGCCCAGCAGGTACCTGCTTTGGCAAAGAGTGGGGAGTCCGGGGTTCCCCCTTTGAAGCATCACAGGAGCAGTGTGAGGGATGCAAGGGGATGAGGGAAGACGGGTGCAGTGGGCTGCAAACTGGGGGCGCGAAGAAGAGGAGGCGAACACGGCTGCAGCTAAGGGACACGGAAGGGAGCGGGACGGCAAGGGAGGGAAGGAAAAAGGGCTGCAGCTTGGGAGGAGAGCAGGAGGAGTGCACAGTGGGTGCAGAAGGAGGGCAGGGGCTGGAGGGCAGAGAGCAGGGAGGGCAAAGGGGGTACAGAGGCTGCGGCTCGGTGGTATCCCACCACCCTCCCACCCCGGCGGCCTGCCGGGGCTCGGGTCGGCAGGCAGCGCCCAGGCAGCAGAGTCATGGCGCGGCCAGGCGAGCAGGTGGGTGGCCGCCACCGCCCCCAGCACCCCGGGCCCCGCCGCCGCCCACCGGGCCGAGGGTCCGGCCCTTTTCACCGCCGCCCTGGGCACGGCGGGGACAGCCCGAGCACGGTGGGGGTACGAACTTGGCGGCGGGGGGGGAACAGCCCCGCTAACAGGTGGCGGCGGCGGCGCTGCCGACCCGTCCCCGCCGAGCCGGTGGGCGCTGCCCCTGCGCGACGGCGCGTCCCACCCACCGCGACCCAGCGCCAGCCCGCTCCCGGCGGTCACTCACCGGCTCGCCCACCCCGCCGGGCGGGATGCGCGTCCTGGAGAGCGGAGCGCGGAAGTTTAAAGCCGGGTAACAGTATTCGCTTTTGCCCTTCCAATGTAGGAAAAACCAAACTAGACGAGGCGCCCCCCAGGCGGGCGAAACCCCGCTCCGCTCCTCCCCGCCGGGGGCTTCAGCCGCGCGTCGGCCCGGCGGCGAGGGGAAGTTTCCACCGCGGTGGTGGAGGCGCCCCCGGCGTGCCGCGCCCGCCCCGCATTGGCACGGGGCGCCGGGGCGCTGTGCCGCCGCCGCGCCCGGACAATGTGCGTGCGGGGAGAGCGGGAGCGGAGCGGGAGCGCGCCCCGCCGGCGGCCGCGGCACACGCCCAGCCCACGCCCCGCCCTCCCGCCGCTTGGCGCCCGCCCGCCGCCCCTGATTGGCGGCCCCCGCCGCCTCCGCCCTCCGGGTGGGCCCCGCCGCCTGTCAGTCACCGCCGCCGCCCGCCCGCCGCGGCCCGGCCGCGGGGCGGTCCCTGGGGCGGCGGCGGCGGCTGCGCGGGGGGGGGGCCGGGCGCTGCCTCGCCCCGGCGGGTGACCCCTGCTGCCACCGCTCCCCGCCCCCCGGGAGCCGCCGGGATCGCGTCCTTTCCCCGCCGGGACTCGTCTGCCCTCCCCGCCCCGCGGCGGCCCCTCCGCAGGAGCGCCCCGCACCCGAGGGGAGGGGAAGGCCTGGCGGCCGCCGCTCCCGCAGCCCGCCCTTCCCCGCAGGACTGCCCGGGACTGCGCTGCCTTTGTCGGCGCCCCACGGAGGCGTTCTGGGGAGGAGGACCGGAGCCCCCTGAAATGTAGCATTGATTGCCGGTCACGGTCCTGCCTGATAACGTGATGCGCTAAACTCGGCTCACAGGGTGCATTTATCTGGCCCCTGGAAATGCCTAGAAAAATAGATGACTCCAAATTATTCAAGTGCAATTAAGGCCACAAAGGAAAGACACCTGAATTGGCTCAGTTTAAGGCAGATGAGTTTCAGTTAGACTTAGCAGCAGAGATATGCACGGTCTGAGCAGAATTACTGCAATTTCAGATGAAGGTCCAAGCGTGTCGAAAGGCTCTCGTCTGATCCTATTTGGGTGCCACAAGGAGCACCGCTGAAGCAGAGCTAGTAAATATTGATGGACTCAAGGTTCATGTCCTGAAATCGGGTCTGTCAATGCAGTGCTTCCCATTCTGTCACAGTACAACAGACATTTTCTACTCTGGGCACTGTGATTCCCCTATTACTATTTGGAAACTGGATAGAGTAGATTGCATAGTCACTGTATTTTCCAGCAGCTTGCAGAAGTAATCAAGCTTTGATGCAGAATACGATGCCAAATAAAGTACGCACTCCTGGTACTGGAAAAGGACTGTTCTCTCTGACATATATTTCAAGCACACTTTAACAATTTATTGTTTCCATTAGAAAAGTATCTAGTAATCTGAAAATCGGTCTAAAAACCATTGTTCTAGATACTATGCTTGACACATAATAAAAAGAAAGCTCATGCCCTGCAGAGCTTGTATCAAGAGCAGATTAAACACGTTCTAAGGATACCCGTAGAGAGAGTTGTGCAGGTTTTCTCAGGTCTCACAAACGTGTTGTTGCACCAGCACAAACAAACCTGCCGGAGCACTTTTCCAAAAACCAGCACGCAAACAGACAGGTCCAAACAAAAAGGCTGAAGCTTTAACCTACCTCGAAACTCTTCCCTTGCTTCTAACAAGCCCTCCTGACTCTGAGTGAGCTCTCGGTTGTGCAGGGAGGCGAGGGCCGCAGCTGAGGGAGAGCCAGCATCGCTCCCGAGCGAGCCGAGGGCAGAGCCGCGCACACACGAAGGTGAGGGGCTCCTCCACAGGCAGCCACACGCACGCACCGTGCGCCGCCTCTCCGGGCTACCTGTCTCGTCTTGTTGTAGCCGTGTCTAACGAGCGGGCAGGGTACTGGAGCATGCAGGAATCTTGCTTTTTGAAGCACCCTGAAAACAGGCTTCTCTTTTTTGGTGCCTAGGTGGCCCAGAAGAACTTGTCAGGAAGCAAGCACCAAATAGGTACTAAAATAGGCCCAGCTATGGGGTGAACCTCAGTTTCATGCTTCCTGGGCTTCTCAGTGACCTCCAAGAACCAAGAAACACCGGAAGAGTTGACTGAAACTGCCTCTCTCTTGTTCATTCTTCAGTGCCAGATCACATCAGGCTATAAGATACCTGAGGACTATTTGTTTGCAGACTGCTGGAAGACAGAGACGGAATCACCTATTGGTGAGTCACAACCACACAATGGCAGAGGGTGATGGCACAAACCTGCAAAGACACAGAGAGTGATAACAGCTTAAAAGTGTCTTCTTTCCCCATATACTTTTTGATAAAAAAGCAAAATACTGGGACTAGATCCTCAGCTGTGGCAAAGCAAAGTAACTCAATGCTTTTTTCAGAGCACGGATTTACACTTTCTGAGGTCATAGCCCATTCTATTTGTAAAAAAATTGTTGTTCCTGAGCAGATTATTCCTTCCTTTCTCCAAACTTGAGTTTAATTCTCGGAAAATGTCTGGCTCTAACTGTTGTGAGCCTTGCTTGACAGGAAAGGAAGGCTAACCAAGGACTGGGTCCACTGGCATGCAGGGCAATGAAAAGGAAAGTGAGAGTATCTTAGGTCCTTACTGCCACAGTAAAACTCCGAAAACAAAATGTGCAGTGAAGTTGAAATACCTTCAATTCCCATACCTTCAATTTTTCATGATTGTTTTCACCAAACTGTACGCAGCTTGCAGTTGGAAGGCCGTAACTCATCAACATGCTTATCCTGTCATGGCTTTTTGTACCAACACACTAAATTCAGTCTGTGAAGGTACATTACTGATTTTTGTAGGTACTGTGACCCAAAATCAACTCCTTGATATTTTCACCCCCGCTTTAACTTCTGTGAGAGGGGAATTGTAGACTAGACATAAACTTAGCTGTCCACTGTGTGACATACAGACATGCCAAGAGCTTAGTGAGCAACTGAACTTCCTCATCATCTACAGATCAAAGCTACATTTTTAAAATTAGAGTCTTTTTTTGAGTGGTTTTTACTAGAAACACCTAAGTTGAATTATTCTTTCTTTCTCCCTAGTAAAAAACTTAAAAGACTATGTAAAAGTCTTCTTGTGATCATCAAAATCATCAGCAAGGTAGGTAACAGTAATTTTTTTAGCTTCCCAAGGATACATACTTAAATACATCCAGATATCCACCATATATTTTTGATATACTGGAGGGTTTATTAGTTCTCAGCAGACACAGAGAGTAGATTACTGGTGTCAATTGCTATTGTTCTGGGTCTCGTGTTGTAACCATATCTACAAGTTCACCTGACTTTTAATCATGCAGATTGCTTTCTGGTTCTTTCCATGGCTTTTGAGCTCATCCTAGTCTGTTTTCCTGAATGCATGCTTTTTCTGTGTGACTGAAACTTTACTGGAAGGTGTTTTCCATGAAGGCTCTGTCATTGTGCTCCCTCTGACAATGTCTCTGACAGCATACTGAGAAAAGCAGAGATCTCTGTGAGTTTTGCTTCCCCATTGCACAATATTCTTCATGATTTTTTAACTTAATCCTCCTGAAGATACACTAGACTCAAGAAACGTGCAAGTTCTTTTCTCATACTGGGATGTTTTCTTGCCCATCTCTCCCTGAGCTTAGAGAATGAGTAGGGTCATGGCAGAAAGCAAACTGATAAGTAATCAACTTTTAAAAATTTATATCTTTCTAGGGAATGCAAATTGTTTCCTTTTTGTATATGACTGAGTAACACAAGTAACTAATTATGGCAACCAGCTTATGGAACAGAAAAAAATATATCATTACAAGGGGCTTTGTTACTATAAGAGGGAAAGAAGCTGAGACCTTATCAGTTTTGTTCACTTGTGTGTCATGCATCATCTAGGTAGCAGAACCTGTCAGTAGAAGTTTGTGTTCAATTCAGTGCAAGTCATCTGCCTTGTGGGCCTATCTGATACTTGGATCAAAGCTGAAGTGCAGTCAGAAGGAAAGAAGGAAGCGTTCAGAAGAATTGAAACAAGGCTGGATTCTCAGAAACACAAAGACAAATCCATTTCCTCCAAGCTGATGCAACTCTGAAGATGCCAGTAAGGGATGAACCAATTCTGAAATTAATTTGGCTTGCATTCTCTGACAGTCTCCATTATTTTACTGTCCTTCTTTATTCTTTTTTAAGTGAAGTAAGTCAAACCCATTCTCTTTACAGGGATGCTTCTGGGAAGGACAGACTCATTTCCAATCACCTTGCTTGGGTTAGTAAGTGAATGTAGAAATGGCAAAAGGAATCAGCTGAGGGCAGAGAGGGGAAACTGTCAAAGTTACCACTTTGGGAGGAAATACAAGCTGAGTTTATTAGCTCAGAGGAGGACAGTTTTGAAAACTGTTGTTTGTGCACAGAGACCAGCAGAATTACCCTGTGCTGAGGATTGGCTCATTTATAGATCTGGAGTGGGTCTAGGGTATGCTTTACTCTGGAGCTGGAAAGGATGTCTTCTGTGTGACAGATTTGAAAAGTGAAGGAAAAGCTGAAAGTTTCTTAATCCCTTGACTACTGATTTGAGCCACAAGTAACACAGCTCCAGCTGTGTGATGGACTGAAGTGTATGCTCCCCCTTCTATTTTAAAAACACTCTCTCCCAGTTAAAATTTATGCTGTTCATGCACTAGTGCTAATGCTTGAGAAACAGTGGCCAGCTTTCTGAGCTGCTTGGGGCCTAGCTGAATGCACAGGTAAAATTCTCGTGACTCATGGACAATTCTCTTCTAGCTTCCTGGTGAGGTTGTAGAGAAAATGCTGCTAGATAACAAACCCTGACAATAGCATGACTTGGAAAGAAGCCTTTGAAAATAAACTCTTAATGTATCAGATAAATCTATGTGAGATGCAAAGCTAGAGTTCACTCTTGACAATGAATTCTTGTACTGTGAGTGACTGACTATAAAAAGACTTGGGAAAAATCTGAGTCTCCTGCAACACAAAGAAACCTTGAGATAAATGAAAGTCATCTCAAAGGAACCAAGCTAAAACTGTTCAACACTATCATTTAACACAGTTTCCTAGAGACTGGGAAAAGTCAGTGGGCTTATCCTTACTGCAGGTTGTACCAAGAGAGAGCCACAAGAGACATCACAAGTGTTAAATGCCACAAATGTGTACTTGTCATCTCAAGGGCCTGGGAATCTTGGAGATACTTAAGATTTGGAAGCAGCAGTCCAACTGCAAAGGGTTTTTAAGACTGACACTGAACTGGAAAGATCTCCTGGAATAATCAATTAACAAAAAAACCCACTGAATTAATTAATCAGTCCTCAATAAATCAACAAAATCTTCCTCTATCTCATCTCCAAAGGCACGGCATTGCTTCAGATGACTCAAGCAGTGAATGGGACCACTTTGTTTTTAATCCCCAAAATAATGGCATTAATATTGGATTAAATTCTGCTTAATAATTGTGTTCAGGTTTCTTTCAACCAAACCATTTGAAATGCTGCAGAAGGTTCTCGTTGAGCAGAGCAAAGTTGTCACTTCTGGAGTGTTATCTGATCCAGGACGAGATCTTGCTTATGATGGATTTCCTTTTTGAAATAAGCAAGGCAGCATCTTGCCAAGTGCCTGGCTCAAGCCCCACCAAAACTAGAGAGAGAAGAGATTTCTGTTGACTGAAATAAATTTTGCTAACAGTTGGATTTGATCAATTTTGAACTGAGAATAGAAACTAGCAGAGACGATGCTCTGGAATCGCAGAAATGAAAGACTTTGTAATCAGAGCTTGGAAGTGGAAGGAGATTCGTGTTCCATAGTTTAAAAATACAGACAGCTGCTGGTTCCTTTTTTTGCTATTAAAAACCCCACAACCCAAACACACACACACACAAGACATAATTCAGAGACTGGTCATTTCCCAGTCAGACTCCTTCTAGAGACACTGTGGGAATGAAAAGCTATCACATCTCCCTAGATGTGGTATGCAATACTTGGTAACATGAGACCCTCCCCTGAGTGGATAATGGGACGGTTGGGCTTCAGATTTTGCTGTGTGGGGTGAGCAGGGGGGAGAGATGAGATAAGGGTTTGATCTCTGGGTATTTACAAGCAGAGTGGCTTTCTACAGGTGCCTGATAATTTCAGTCTGATCTGAAGCACACTGCCCTCTGCAGTGTTCCTGTTTGCTGGCTATTTGTGCTTTTTCCAGAGAGCTGTAGCTGATCATGTGCTGAATCTGGAGCCTGAGACACTGAGAAACAACACTGATTCTTTCAAGAAATGCCCCCACCTCATCAAAAGTTGCCAGGGTTGGTGAGGTCCTGTGTCTCCTTCCACTCTCTGCTGTGCCTGCCAGCGTAGATCAGCAAGGGTCAGCTACAGTAGGAGGCCTGGTAATGCAGAAATCTGCAAGTTGGGAGCAACACTGATTTTCCTGGCAGTGGCTTGCTGGCATATGTACAGGAGCTTTTGTTAGCTGTCAGCCTGAATGGAATGTCAATCATTCCCTTGGAGCCTGATCCTCAGATCACTGCACTCTGAGAGAGGGCTTTTGCCTTTGTCTTCATACAGCAATAACTCAGGTCTGTGGAAGCTGGAAGCCTTATTTTTTGTTAAGAAGCCCTTGTGATATTTAGCCCCCATCTGGTTTTCTTTTTCAAACTCTACAGAAAAGTTTGAACCCTTTGCAACTGATAAGCTACCAGGTTTTTTCATGGGACAGTTTGGATCACTTACCGTGCTCTGGGTCATCTGTCACTTTTGCTGGCAGGAGCCAGATTTCCAGAGTGGAAGTAGGATGAGTTGCTAAGGAATGTCTTGTGCTCTATATCATTTCTGCATTCACTGATGTGCAACAGATTTATCTGTGTAGTTCAAGGCCTCTCTGTACCAGATGAGTTTGTATTGAAATCTCAGACCATCCCACATGTTCTCCTGGAGAAGACACAAAGATTATTGGTATTCTTTTTAAAATACTCTTCTTCTCCATCAGCTAATGCTGATTTTCTTCCCCTCAGCATCAAAGAACAATTGCTAACTACATCTCTTTCTTGCAGAAATTTCAAAGCAGTGTTGCACAGCATGATTCAGGCATGCACACATGGTAGAACTAGATAGAATTAAAGACATTTGTTTTTATCCAGTTAAACTACTGATTCCTTTTCCTTTGACTGTTTTTAATATACTGGCCACACATTGTCTCTAACCCTACCATGCAGCCCTCCTTCTCATCATCATGCTCAAGCTGCTGAGCCTTTTCTTCTCTTCTGTTAATTCCCTCACTAAATTCTGATTTTCCTTCTACTGTGAGGAGATGCCCTGAGCCTTGGTTCCTATCTATGCAAGCAAGTAAAGCTGATGTGAAGCAGAAATACATTACAATACAATACAATACAATACAATACAATACAATACAATACAATACATCAGACTGGAGAGGAGGATAGAATCCAGCCTTCCCAGCATCTCTCTGCTTCTTAGTGCTCTTAACACACCAGTGTATGCTCTATTCCTACCCAACCTTAGTAAAGCTTGCTCATCTGGTCCCTTTCCATTATGGACAGGTGTTTTCCTCTGTGGCAGCCTCTTCCTGATGCTCTTGTGCAGTGTTTCCAGCTCCCCCTCCATCCCTCTCTGTGATTTCCTCAAATACATGCTGCTGCAGTAACCAAGTCCATAGGTGACCTCAGCCTTGAGGTTATTTATAGCAGAGGTAGACACTGTCCTGCAGTGCAGCTGCTCATTGTCAGAGCTAAAGATCCTGAGTTATAGAGCTCCCTGGGAGCTTATGGTGGTAGCAGTATTCCCACATCAAGTGAGACCCAAGTTAGATACTGAAAGGTTTCCTTGGCAGTGAGGCTCTGCTCTTGTGTCACTATCCTGTCTAGACTGTCCTGAGAAATCCCTAGTAAAAGTGAGGGCACAGTCCTCCCACACAAGTGCCTTCAAGAGCAGCACAGGGCTAGAAGTCATCCCTTCAGTCAGAGACATGACAGAGTTGACCTCTCCAGGGTATTTCTACACCTATTTCACACAGATTCTCTTTTTGCTGGCAGTTACTCCTTTCCTTATTACAGAACTTTCCCACACTGAAGTCATAAAGTTGACCACAGCATCTTGGTGGTTTTGTCTGCAGTTTGATCATCCCCTTTCCTCTGCTGCTTCTCCATCAGGGAAGGTGAAAAACAGAAGAGGACCTGCAGTCACTTGCATCTTGCAGGACCTGGTGCATATCCATTTCATGTTCCTAGGTAACTTTTCAGGCAGATGTTCATGAGCTCAGCAGTGGTATGACTGTGTGTGTGTGTGTGTGTGTGTGTGCAAATCACCCAGATACTCTCTGAGGGTTTTCAGGGGGCCAGTGCTAAACATTTCAGAAGTCAGACCTCCTGCAACATTCCTAAGCTGAGATGCCCAAAGCAACATATTGCAAATTTCTTCTCTGGTTTCAGATTCACAACTTTGTGTTTCCTATTTTCAGTCAGCAGACTTCACTTGGGGAAATACTGAGGTTAGCGTACGAAAACACTGTTCACAAATGTTACATGAATCCAAGTGATTGATGGAATTTTAGCCATTGACTACCATAGCTTGTGTTAATGTCCAGATGTTGTATTAACACTGGGTGATTTCCCAGTTCTCATTAGCAGTATGCTTTGATGGGGGTAGAAGGTGTTAACTGTACTTTCCCTTCAGTGAGCTGTTTAATCATTGGAGCTTACTAGCAGTGGTATTTGGGGGACTTAGGTGATCACAAAGTGAATTTAGAGTAAAGCAATACCCTCCCTCTGGCTTCTCTGGGACAGTGATCAGGTGAGGGAATGGGGTCAGAACTGCTGCCTTTCCTCTTTTAAGCAGCACTGGTGCTCTTGTGAGGACTAAACAGGAAGCTGCTGCCTTCTTAGTCAAGACCTTCCTGGTTTTCAGGAGCACACTCAGACTGGCTCTCCTGCAGATCAGCACATGCCAGTGAACTTGTTGTAGCATGTTTAGCTGCACGTTCTTGTTGGCTTACTGAGGTCTGATCCAAAGCTTACTGCAGATACAGGGAGGGTTCATGTACTTCTTCAGTGGCCTTTGGTCTACTCTGTGGAGGCAAAAATACAACTGTGATAGATACATGGGTGAGTGAACCCTCCATTACCACCACATTTCACTCTGAGGAGATGGCAAAAGGGATTCTGCAGCCTGACCTTGTGCATCCCAGAGCAGTAAAAGCAACATGAATCCTACTTAATAAGTAATTCAAAAGCACTTTCTGGTTTGTGAATCATCTGCATCCCAGACTTTCTGAGACTCTTGGGTAATGAGACAAGAACAGTGCAGCTTCTGTAGTCATTTCTACCTGCTCACTGGGCTGCTAGCCTGCTCTGGCCCTAATTTTGAGCTGTTCCTTTAAACTGCTCTCTGCAACTAAGCAATTCTCATCTAGAGATCTCAGACATGAAGTAATCCTCCCAGCTTTTCTATTAAAAAAGCCAACTACCATTAAACCTGTTTTACAGGTGGGTAGGCTGAGCTCCAGTCTGCCTGTGATCACAAAGTGTTATTTAGGGCCAAATTGCCTGGTCTGACACATTGCTGCAGCAGGGATGACCACTTTTCTTAGAGGAAAAGAGTGCCCAGGTGGAGGCAGGGCTGGCCTCTGTGTACGTGCTTTGCACATGACTGTGAAGCACATAAACCTCACTGGCTGCATGGCTGGCATCCAGGTGTCCCTTGGATGAAGATGCACGTGTAGGGTAAACTAAAATGCCATGCTGGGCTCTGTGTGCTGAGCAGGTGGGAATGCACAACTCTGCCTGATTGCTTATGCCTGAGTCACCTCCTTCAGCATTTGCCACTGCCTAGCATGTTAGCATGCTGCCTGCTGGATAATAAATGACTTCATCTGCTGCAGCAGTGAGGATACTATTAAAAATTAACCCTGGGAAATGGTCCCACATATCTTTTTTCATTCAGACGCAGACAAAGGGGAAAAGGAGAGGAATGCTGTTGAAATGGGATTTGCAGAAAAGGCAAGTGGTGAGTTTTTAGTAATGAGGATGGCTCAGGCTTCAGTTTAATCACTGCAGTTGTTGGCAATCGATTATCAAAATTCAGAGGGCTTAAGGCACTTGATAAAGTTAAAAGCAGTGCAGGTAGAAAAGACTCAGTAGGCATATTGCAGAGGAGGTCAAAGAATGGGATAAATGGGGATTACTGTGCTGACATATAATTTATGACCTGTTTGCAGAAATAAATTAATTCATCATGTGGAAATATTACCACTTTTAAGGAATTATGCTATCTGATTTCATCTGTAGATTAAACACTCTCAGTTTTGGTTTATGTATTGCATGCTTTTCTCATAGTAGCACACTTAGAACCACACCTTACCTATTGCAGCATGCAGAGTATATTTACAGAAGTGAAGGATTTGTATTAAATGTCTCAGGAAACAGTGCAGCTGACAGACAGATATTTCATTTTCTTGGCTTCTCTTGCCTCCAGCACCCACACAGTATCCATCAAATTGTCTGGAGTCAAATCCTCACAGGCTGCATTTGAGGCTTGGGCAAGGAGCCAGCCTGGTTTAGAGAGCAAAGTCCTGTCTGTCCGCACGCACTTCCCACCGTCTGTGTGCTGCAGTCTGGAGCAGGGGAGCTCAGTCTAAGGTTCAACAAAAAATACCCCTTTAACTCCCTTTGTATTGTTCCAAGAAAGGGATTTGGTGTGAAGCCTGCAGACACATGTCTTAATGATTCCATTGTTGACACAAAAATTCCACCTTGTTCTGAGCCGTCATTCAGCTGGCTTTGGTACAGCAGCAAGCAGCACATCCCATCCTGAGCCCATCCTGAGGGATGTCCCAGCTCCTTGAGCTGCTCCCTTCATAGATGGTTGGTACCTATAGATGGTCTGGATTGCAGCACAGGCTGTAATGCCAGGTGCACTCACTGTGCAAGCAGATCTGCCCTCTGGCTGGCATGCTTTTTTTCCAGAAGCATATTGTGGCTGTTGATTTCATAAATGTACTGTGATATGACGGCACCTATCCAAGGGCCAAGATGAGGTCTGCATGTTTGTCCTGAGTCACCTGCTCATCTCCACATGGCAGAGGTATTTTAAAATGTTGGGCTTAAGCAACATTTCCTGCTGCAGCAGAAAAATTATATAAAGTTCCTTCATAGACAGGGTTAAAAATTTGCTGGATGAAAAGTACTCAGATATTGCTTTGTCCAAATTGGAGACAATTCCTACTGTAAGATCTTTCCCTATCTATGATATTTATGGAACCATGGTTGAAATATTCCTCAGGCTAATTCTTTTATTTATTGTCTCTCCTTTCTCTCTCCATCCAGAGAGAGCTTTGTCATTAGCCCTAATCCCTGGTACCTACATACAGCTCTTGCTGCAGCCAAGCACACTGCTGGAGCAAGGATTTTATTTTAATGATTACTGACCAGGAATTATCACAACAGTTGTCATCAACACAACACCGATTCATAAATATGGTCTTTGTGGGGCTTTTGGAAACCCAACAGCTTAGAGTTAGTTTGGCACCTCTTTGCAGATTAGATGGTGCACGTTGAAATCACTTCCTTTAACGTCAATAGATTTGAATCACACCCATGGTGGGGTTATTTATTTCCCTTCCCTTCACCCCCATGCCCCCCAGGTCTCTGTATTTCACTCTCCAGGTTGCCAAGGGCTGTGTGTGTTGCTCGTGTGTTGTGGAATATCTCAAAGAAGAAAGAAGTGACCTGTGCAAACAGCTGTAGGCATATGTCCAGCTGCCCAATTCTCTAGAAAATGAAACTGTGATCCACGCCTGAAAATCTGCTTCCACAAGCCAGGAGTTAACCAGTAAACAATGAATACATAGTTGTGTCCTAGACACTTGTGTTTCCACTGGCTTTTAAGGAGAATGAGAAGGAAATTATATTTTTAACAGCAGCTCAACTTGCAACTTGATCTGCTACTGCAGGGAGAAATCAACTGATAACTTAGATATTAGCCAGCTGTCAATGTTTGGTACGCAAGGTTACTTGGAATGGTCTGTGTTAGCACAACCACAGCATGGCATAGGAAGTGGCCATTGTAGGGCAGGACAAGGGAAGCTAGTGTGTATTCCAAGGAAGATAGGTTCTGCCAGTGGTGATGTGTCAGGAGTTGTTGGGGGATACACATTTCACTTTCTCAAAAGTCCATCTCCGTTTCTAACAGTGGGAAAGTCTAGGAACGAAAGGTCTTTGCTCGGACTGTGAAGGAAGTGAATGAAGGTGAGTCACAGTACTGTAGGAGCTTCATGGCGCCTACAAATAACAGTAGTTTGTGGACATGGGAGGATTTCCATTCTGAATTTCTGTCTTCTTCTGAAGGGATTTGTTCAGCCATATGCCCATGACCCAGCTCAGGCAGCAGGAGTTTCTGTTCAACCAATATAAGGGTTAACCCAGGGTCTCTTCTAAGGTGTTTCAAGAAAAGAGGATGGAGTGCTTAGCCAAAAGGGCAGGCATTCAAGTCAAAGAGCAGTGATAAAGCAAGTTTTCATGGCCAAAGAGACGGCTTACAAACACGACTGGAGTTCCCTGTGGAAGACAACATGCCATGGTCACTGCCATGTACTGTCACCACACAGTGGAGCTGCTGACAGATCCAGCCTTGAAAAGGCTGTTAAGCAAGGCTTTTGGGGTAGGTGTGAGATTTCTGTGGACTGGGATGTGTTTTATGGTTTTCAGTACTTGGAAACACTACCTGAGCATCTGTCTGGGTCTCAGCCAGCATGCTGAGTTAGGTAATAAAGCTGAATTTTTACTGAAACTTTTAGACAGTGCATAAAACATACAGAAGCATACCAATGATACATCTTTTCTCATCACTATTCTAACTTAGCTGCTGGAATGTAAGTACACAGTCTTTTTTCTAAGCACACATTATGCAGAATCAGAGCCAAGGCTGTAAAGAGAGTGCCTGGAAATCAGGTCTCTCCTGTCATTTTGGGGACAGGGAAACATCCTTCATTCTCCATGAGGATGGGATTCCTTCTAGTAGTCTAGAGGAAGTTATACGTGGTAATGACTCAAATATAGATGAATCCCAAGGCTTTCCAAAGAGGCTATCCATGGAAAAGGCAACCTGAGCTGCTTAAATTCTAGGGAAAATCCTAGTATGGTATGGTGGTGTGTTGCATCACTTTTCATGCCTGTGCAGTATTTGCTGAACTTGACTCCAGGCTGCCTGCAGCAGCAGCAGATGTGTAGGGTCAAAGGTTCCTTTGACAGAGCAGAGAGGACCATTGTTGCCTCTGCTCAGTGATGCTGAGCCAGAAGGAAGCACAAATCACCTCGTAGACTGTGGAGCTGAAACAACCCTGGGGATGGGCAGGGCACTTGAGGCAAAAAGGAGACTTTGGCTCTTAGAATGTTAGGACAGGAAGCCAAGCTAACTTCAGGCTTCAGGCTACAGGTGCTGGCCCTAGGATTACATGGGTGAGCACAGGGGTGCACAGGGTATACAGTGTTTGTTCCAGACTGCAGAACTGCCTGGCCCCATTTATCTACCTGCTGATCTCCTCCCTCCACATCTGCAGACTGCACTCCAGCCACCTTATTTCCTGCCCTGCAGGGTGGGGATTTGTTGAGGACTTTTGCCAGAGCTGTTGTCTGTAGCGTGGCTCGCAATGGTGCTGTTGCTGTGATGGCTGAAAGCCCCAGTGTACATGAGTTGCATTCAGAGTAAGCTTTGAACTGTGCAAAGTGCATGCAAACTAGGGGTGTAATGGCATGCAAACTGGTGCTTTGACCTGATTAAATTTTTTTAAAGCCCCAATTTCTCCACTCCTTCACATCATATGTTGTCACACTGATGGGAAGTGAAAATAACAACCCCTTTCTGATTCAGTAACATTTTATGGTGGCTTTGCATTGGCACAAAAAGCAAGTACACATTGGAAAGCTGCTGTTTCCCGTCTGAAGACAGCTAGATGAATTTCACTGCTAAATCCTGCTTGGAAAAACAAACCTAAAAAGCACAGTGAGGCCACAGGTTCCTTTACACTGCAGCAAGCAATGAAAAAGAACAAATGTTGCTCCTGAAAAACTGTGGAGGAAGAGTCACTGACTATAACTCCTTTCCAACATCAATTCATTTTCCCCTTACTTTAATGTTGAAAACAAAGTCGTAACTCAATCATTGACCATGGAATTCATACCAGAAGAAATGCAAGGACCACCAACAATGTGGTCCAGGTGTGGATTATAAATATCATCAGGAAAAGACATTCTGTGTCTCAGGGGCATTAATCCTGCAGCCAGTGCTCTTCCTTTTATATTTTAATTTTAAGTCTGCCATTTTTAAGGCTTCTCAGCAAGCCTTTCTCCTGCAGAGGAATCCTACCACAACAAGCACAGTGATACAGCTAAACTGAATGAAGCCCTGTAGTAGTACTACAGTTGTAACAACATTGGGATTTATACCTACCAATTCTTTGATAAAAATTACCATCTGGCAGTTGCAGAGAAGCTTTGGACTTGTCCCATACCATGGGACAGGATACCATACACTGGAAAAGCACATGTGTGCAGACAGCATCCTTGAGCTTTCCAAAACCAGGAAATAGTTTAACCCAAAAGAAACTGAGAAAGGTAGAGGGCCTTGAACAGAGGCACAAAATAATAATAACTTATATACAGGGATTTCAAGTTACCATTTATTCATCTGGAGTCAGGAATTAAATAAACAAGGGAGTATAAGCATACTTTTCTGGCTCTCAGTATTTTTTTCAGATAAGAAGCTTTTGTTTCCTTTTTCCTGTAAAAATGTAAAGGGAGAAAAATTTTACATTTACTAATTTATTTACAACTTTTCATTATACTTTAGGAAGAAATAGGAAATAAGCCCTTCTGGAATTAGGCAGTCCTGGCTCAGTGGCTCAAATATTAGTACATTGCCCTATCTCACCTTTGCTACCCTATGTCTTTCATCCCAATCAATCATCTTGACTGCACAGTAATGCAACTAATTCTGAGTAGAATCTCTTGGTCATGAACCAGAATCTGCTTTTCTAAAGCAATAGCACAAAGGAAGGAAAGATCCCTCTAGTGCAGCATCTGCACTGGGTATTGCTTTAAAGTGGGATTCTACCAGAGTTCTTCCCTCCCAGCAGAGCTGAGTCAGGATTTAAGCTAAAGAGATATCCCAACGCAATTGAAGCCTGTCTTAAGCTCACCTTTTCGCTAAGAGACCCTACACCAGGACAAGGTACTACTTGGTGTTTTTATTGCCTTCTAGTACCCCAGAAATTTACCAAGCCAAGGAGGGTGTTCACTTTCCTTGAGCGAGCCTGCAGCAGTGAGAGGAGACAGGTTCTGTCACTCAGCACTGGCTCAGGACCTCAGAAGTGTGTGGTCACCTTCAAAGGCCACACACAGTTTCTGTGTAACTTTGGTGACATCAGTAGTTTGGTTCACTTGTTTATAGAAGCAAGGGCAACATAAAACTATGGATGCCCATCTTTCAGTGTGAGTTCAAATACTCTCTAAAAACTGTTATCAAAAGTTTTTCCAGGTCTAGTTCAGTTTGAAAAGATACAGCTTTGTATAAAGTGCCAAATGTTTCCTGATGAAGCTTTCCTTTCTGATTGCAGTTTACGAATTCAAATAAGCCTTGAAAAGGAGCAAAAACAAATGCCCAGATTCATGGAATCAGAGAAGATGTTTTATTAACTGAATTCTCTCATTGCCCTTTCTTTTCATGCCAGGTGCAGTAACAGAAAAGTAAATTCACTTTGCAGACTCCTGTCATCCTCCGGATCTTTGGATCAGTCTCTCAGCCTCATTCATTGCTTCTGAGGATGAACTTCTCAACACCTGCTGTGGTCGAAACTGTTCTTACATCGTCTCTTGAACACAGTGACTTCAATCACGTGAGACCATGAGGTTAATGCCACAGTCGAGACTTCAAAGCTGTTTCTGCAGACCTGAGCTGATTTTTTTTTGAAAATTCTACAGTAGCTGCTGGTTCTTAACCAGCAGAAGAATTACCAAAGTTTGTAGTGTTCTGCTTATCATGCAATACAAGAAGATGGGAAAATTTTCTAGCAGAACTGCAGTCTGGGTGGGGGTGGCAGTACTGTAGGATGAGTTCTCCACTTAATCTCAGATTAGTTTTGATTTTTGTCTTTTTGTATAAAATGGAGATGAAAATCCTTGTTCTATATTACCTACTTGAACCAGATGACCTTTAAAAGGCCCCTTCCAACTCAAACTATTCTATGATTCTATGAAATTGTTAGTTGTGCAGCAAAAGGGATTCTCACAAGAAAAAACGTGATTACGGGGCTACTAATGAGGGTAAGAGATCAGGCTACAGGGGGAACTATCTTTAGACAGACACTTTGAACAATCTTTCAGAAGGGAGGAGACACTGATACATATCTAAATGAGTCTGGGTTATGTGCAATAGCAGAAAACTTTCCTCTGACCAGAAACTTCCCTCTGGTTCTGTGTTTCTGTGTTCTGGGACAATGAAATTCTTAAATGTTAATTATGCAAGTAGCAACAGCGATTATCTATTGATCAATAATATTAATTATAGACTGGATTGATTGGATGTTGCTTGTGACTGAATGAAACCAGAAGAACAGACAAATCTCTTCTTGTAAAATAGGACTCCCAAAGGAAAAGCAAGTTTATCTAGGCTTGGCTTTCAGAGGAGGCTTCACCCAATTCCTGTTCATTTGGGTAGGACCAATGGAATTAATCCAGAGTAACACATATTTTGCAGTTCCTGTGAAGGTGAGACAGAAGCAGGTCCACTGTCTCCAGGTAGGTCCAAGGTATGCTAATTGTCAATACTAGGATTCTAAAACTTTCTTGGATAAACTGAAACATAACTTTTCTTTCCAATAAAGCTTCATGAATGTACAACCTGGTTCCTGCATAGACATCACATCAGCTTCACAGTTATTAATTTACAGATTTCTCACTGACCTTAGCTCAGTTCTGGGAATGGTGCCAGCCATTTACAATTACAGTAACTCTGAATAAAGAGACATAAAGCTTCTGTATCTACCCTGAAATTGTGCCAGAATTTTCTCTTCCTCAGTGATGGAAAGATAGATGCATTTCTTCAGTTGGTTTTGAATAGTTCAGACTGTGTTGGCCATAAGTAGATTATTTCCAGCAAAACGAGGAAAAGAAGAAAATTGCCATGCAGATGTGTGCATTCACAATATAATACATGTGATCCACAGATAATCTTTGGGAAGAGTGTCCCAAGAAGGTGTATGTTGGGAAACTGAGTCAAGGTGATTTGAGCTAGTTACCTGGGAAAAAAACGGCAGAGTTGGGAATAAAATTCCAGGGGCAGATGCTTGATTCAGTATTGTTTTCACTGAATCACACTACCTTCCTGGAGCACGTCAAGGCCCATTGCCTTCCTTCCTGTGAACATGGGCAGCTGGATTGCAATGACAGCAGGTGGAGCTGAGTGTGCTCATCACCTTGGAAAATCAGGCCCCTGGTGATTCTCCCCGATGTTAATTGACCGTCAGACCCTGCAAGAGGGGAGTCAACACATTTCCTGACCTATGGTTTAAGTGTTTTCCAAACCCTAGAGTAAATTGAATGTAGTTATAGAGGAAATGCTGATGCAATCCACCAGCAGCTGCTGCCCTCCCACATCCTCACAAAGAAGGTGTGAGGGGGTGAATTGCATGCAAGCAGTGTAGTCAAAACCCCAGCAGCTACTACGTGGCAGGCAGGACTCTGTGCCTTCCCTCCAGACCTCTTGCCTTCCTGCCTCTGAGAGAAACACTGCTAAGGGCTGTTTTTGAGAAAATGCTGGGGACCATCCTGAAGGTAAACCCCTGAAAAAGTAGGCTTTTCCTATGGGACAACTGAGCACCTCAGAGGATATGATAGGAATCACATCTTCCTAGGTGCCTGATTTAGGAATCCTATATTGAAATGTGGAAATGTAGGTATATTCTGTGAGTGAGAATGGTAAGAGCTGCACTAGAGCTGCCCTCTTGCACTGAGATGTTTAATGATGTCACCAACAAAAGTTGAACCACATTTGTTGGATCCAGATTATTACAAACTTAATTCTCACATGTCGAATCTTTTGACATTTCTGGTCTGGAAATTTATTTCAGTCTGTTTGGGTTTTAGTTGGTTGTTTTGGGGTTTTTCTTTGTTGGTTGTTTGGGTTTTTTTTTTTTTGTTTTTTTTTTTTTTTGTTTTTTTAAATGCAAAATCATTTGGTGAAACCAGCCTTGTTATCTGCCACAAGCTGCATTTCTTGCACGCACTGCAGGAGTGTGGGATCACTTTTGTGCATGATGATGTCGTTAGTTTTTCATCGGCCGGCAAAGGTTTTGGATGTTGTGAGGAGCAGAGATGTCCCCAACCCCTCCTTCAGCCGTGTGATCACAGGTCACCGAAATCCCACACAGGTCCTGCTGCCTTTCCCGTCCCGTTCCTGTCCTCAGTTCCGTGCCCACCCCTGCTCCCCCCATTTTGCTCCCGCTGTTTGCCCCGCCGCTTTTCCCACTGCAAGCGCGCTGCTCTGCTGCTCCCAGCCCTGAACCCTTCCTGCCTCGGGAGGCTCTCCAGCCTTTCCTCCTCCTCCTCCTCCTCCTCCTCCTCCCGGCGCGGGCAGCGGGCGGGGCCGCTGCGAAGGGAGGATGGATGGACAGACGGACGAATGGATGGGCGGGCCCGGAGGCCGCTCCAGGTGCCGGGGGCCGTGGCGTTGCCGGGCGACGGGCGGCCGCTGTCGCTCCCTCCCCGCTGCTCTCCCGTTCTCCCCGCGGCCCCGGCACGGCCGGCAGGTAGGAACCGGCCCGTGGGGAGAGAGGGTGGGAGCCCGGAGGGGTCTGTGTGTGTGGGAGGGGGTGTGGGCGTGGGGCTGGGTTCCCCTCCTTTCCCTTGTGCACCGCGGTTAAGGGGCGTTGGGAAAAGGCCGTTGTGGGGGCCACGGTGTCCGTGTGGGACACACTGCCCGGGATGGGACACGCAGGCTGGAGTGGGACACATTGCCCGATGTCGGACACCTCGATGCTTTCCAGAGTTTGAAAACCCCACCAAGGCTTGTGCATCGCTGTAGCAATCCAGCCTATGTGCAGGTGGAAAGCACCTGAGGTCTGAGACTGAAAGTCTCTGCTTATGTTCTGGTAGATGTAACAGCATGTTTAAATGTAATGTTTTGGTGGAGCTCTGAGGAGAACGAAGTTAATGAATAAATAATCCTAGGCAGGGGTAAGTTGTAGAAATATCCCCAGGTGTTTCACACTGAGGGGGTTGTGCTCCTCCATGGTGCCCCCTCAGCTGCGCTTGAAGGGCTGAAGAGCCTTGCCAGTGCCAAACTTATGGCTTTAAAGTTCCTTCAGCTTCTTGCAGAAAGGGCTCAGGCATGGTCCCTGCCCTGCTCATGACCCCTCTGTGGTATGGAAAATTATTTCTGTCAGCAAGAAACTCTCTTTGCCCCTCATAGTTTTTAGCAGTCAGTAATTAGTTAATTGGATATGTTCACCTCTCCCTTTGTCTTGTCTGTGAGGCCTGTGCTCTCCTGGCTCTGCACCTGTCTCATTTAACTATTGACGCCTGATAGAAATGTTCCTGCTCACCTATTATTTTCCATTTTGACTGCTTTTACATGGCAATATTTTCTGACAACTGATACAGCGAAAGTATGCTAAATATTGACATTAAACTTTTATCCCATGCTACCCCAATGGCAATGTTTTCTCTAACACAGAATCAACTTACTCCTACCAGAAAATCAGTGTTCCTTTTGATCAGTAAAAAGCTTCTTTTTCCCCAACTATGTAGATCCTTCTCTATCAAGTCCTTCACTTTCTCCTGGTCTCTTTGGGAACTCTAATGAGTTACACTTTCATTAAGCTCTTCTAGGCTCTACTGCTTCGTGTCCTGTTCCACTTTTAAGCCCTATTGAGCATGGACTTCTGCTGCTACAGTGAATAAAGTACTTCTCTTTATTAATTGCTAAGTGCTCAGACTCTCTTGGGTTTGTTTTGTTGTTTTGTTTTTTGTTGTCTTGAAGATTGTGTTCTTACTATTGTTTTAGCAGGACATGGTACAATTAAATAACACTATGAGCACCTGTCAGTCAAGATAAATGAAGATAAACAGCTGTGACTACTAAATTAAAATCTCTGTAGGAGAGGAATGGGAAATGATGCAGAACAGCAGTGGCATTGGAAGAAAAGGTAAAGTAATTTAAAATGTACAAATTACTGAAAATGTTTCAGAACCTTTTAAAATTACTCTCCCATTTAATGGTATTACTTTTTTCATGTTATTTTGTCTGGTTTCAACTTACCTAAAATTGTGGATTAAATGTACAGTGTTCAGGCATGTCTGATCTCAGAGTTGCTGGCATTAACAGGTTTTGTTGTGGAGGTTTTTTTGTTGTGGTGATTTTTTCTGGACTTTGTAATCTCTTTCTTGGCTTTAACACTGAGAATGAAAATCCTTCTGTAGGTCTGACCTCTCAAGGGATTGATAGATGGATACACCTACCTGTGGGCAGCTCAGTTTGTTAGTTGTACACTGCTGTCAGTAAGAGAACAGGCTCTGCCCATGGCCTGGGATGCCATCAGCCTGTTCTTCCACAATTCAAGGGACCTGATCCATATAAAGCAGGATGCAGATTCCATGTGAAACGAGATGTGAGTTTAGCATTGGAATGGAATGATATTACTGATGATGATGATGCAGGTGCTTTTCTAACTGAAGTTCCTTAGGGGACACCGTTAAAGCAATCATGTTTATCCTCAATGTTTGAAGTAGTATAAAAGTGCTGTAAAATAGTAACATTCTGTAACATATCATAAATTTGGGATTGCTACATTTGTCACTAATGGGAATGGATTAATATTTATTTGTTAGGAACTTTAAAGAGGTTACTTTTTTAAATAGGAAAATTAATGAGCTTTTCATAGAAATTATTTAGACGTATATCTGCATGATTTTCATTTACTATTCTAATGGTTACTGTTCTAATGGTTAGTGTTTTTATACCTTCTATGGAGTCACATGTGGGCTTGAAAAAAAAATTGGAAGTAAGACCTATTTTATATCAGTAGGGTCACAATTACTTGCTGTACAAATCAGAAGACCAGATTTGCCATGGCAGATGCAATAAGTACTAACATGTCTGTATTAAAGGGAAAAGATTGTGGACTCTAGCTACTTCACAGAAACATTATCTGATATTTCAAAAAAAACAGAGAGCACACCTTTCTTTGACTACAGCTTCTCACATCTGGAAGCAGTATTCAAAGTATAGCAAGCTGGCTGTTTATCTCGCATATTTTACATCTTTAGTTTTAAATTATTTTTTAGAATGGAGTTCTAAAACTAACTTGGTTTCCTTTTTTTTTTTCCAACATTCCTATGTGGTGATTGGGTATGGTTTTGCTTTATTTTAATGGAGTACCCACCCAAGTTCGAAGTAGGGGAAAGAAACATATTTAGAATGAAGGGGCTTAAGTAAATTATTGATACTTGGGAAAGAGCATTTAGCTATTGTGTTTGTTATCTGAAAATATAATCTTGCAGCTGGTAAAACAGACAGTGTTAAAAATCCTGAGAATAGGGTTGAAAACAGTGGAGGTTCATGTACTGTCTTTATGGCCATATCTTGAATTTTATGTGCAAAGCTGATCATCTTGGAGGGTAAATGGCAGAACTGAAATTCTTTCCATGAAATGCTTTGGAGAGAAGGGGAAATGAAATGAGGTGATGCAAAAGAAAGCTATAATTTAATGAATGGCATGGACAGTTGGATGCATCCTCCATAGTTCTAACTGCTGTTGACCCACTTTCTAATTTTGCCTCCAAGCAACCTATGCCCATCTTCCACAATTTAAATAAATACAATGCAAAAATACACTTTCTCAGTTTTTAAAGCTGCTTCTGATGAAATTTCTGTGTCTTCTTTAGTCATTGGATGGCTATTTGTCATGCCCTGAGACATGACAAATAACTGTTCCCCATACACCTCTCCAGCCGTTGAACACTACTCACCTTTTGGACTGGGAAGATACTGATTGCCAGAAATTACAGCAGCATGCCAGGGAAAGGACCACTTTGGACTATCTCTGCTTCTGATAGTGTTTGTAAAGGATCTGTTTCTGACTACAGTAGTTGCCTTGGCCCAGCAGGACAGGTATAATGCCACCTCATCAGTAGCCCAAACTGACTTCTCATGGTTCCTTTTCACTGCGAGTCTTTTGCCCTTGCTAACATTTTGGCAATGTCTGTTACTAAATAAGCTCCGCTAACAGTGGCATCACCCACTGTTCAGTGTTTCTCTACAAGTTCATTTAGAGCCTATCTCTTTTTATGCAATCTGTCTCGTGTGAGCAGCACATTGGAAATCAGAAACTTCCCAGCCACTCTTCAACAGCTTTGCAGGCTGGGAAGGAATCTCTTGCTTTAAATAGCTTAATTACCAAACAAAATTGACTGAATATTGTTTGAGGACAACCAGAGTATGTTGAAACTCAGAAATGCCATATATGTTGCATTTTCATCCTGCACAGAAGTTTGTGTTTCAAAAGGCTCATAAAGGCATTGCAGTAGTAGCTGGGGGGAAAAAAAGGTCGATTTTATTGTCCTTGTCTCAGCTGGAATCTGGAAATTCTTATAAATGGTGGATACTTAAAACTGCCATGAAGACCAAAACCATAGAGTTTTTCCTCTCTGTGGCTTTGTACTGTCATTAGTTCTGAGTCCATGGGTTAGAATATATTTCTTCATCTTGAAAAGGTACTGATTCTGCAAAACCTTGCTTTGCTTATGTCCTTTCTTAGTGTGTTTAAAAACATGCCTAGCATCTGAATTTTTAAGTAATTGCTTATTATGCCTTTTAAATGCAAGGAAAGTAAATACCTCTTCCAGTGACATCTACATTTAAGGCAGGATCTGTGTGTGACAAGCACAGATAGGTTGACTCCTGCGTACCTTGTCATTAGCTATCCATGATAGGATCCCTTCATAAGATAAAGAGGATTTTAACTAGACCACCCTCATTGCTCCCTTATTTAATGTCTGGACACTGTTAGATAAAAGCTTGTGGTCATGAAGGGTCAAATTTGGTTTCCTGATCCCTGGCTACCTTGATAAAATGGTGAAGGACTTACTGTTATCTGGTCCACTGAAACAATTTAAGTGCATTTGGCAACCTTCTGAGAGTGGAAGCATTGGTACCTTGGAGATCTGTTTTTCATAACCCTTGTTGTTTACCAACTATCCCCACATCCTGCTCTCTGCTTTGCTTTTCTAGGGCTCATTGTGGGGACAGATAACAGAAGAGTGTCTTGAGATGGTTTCTTACTGCAGGAAGTTCACCTATAGATGAAAAAACCCCTCAATCTGTAGCATCTGGCAGTATCTAAGGATTTAGATAATCCACATTCATCCATGACCACTGTCTAGAGACTTGCTGTACAGAGAGAATCAATGAACATTTGTAGCCAGCCAGAAATTACCACTGACCACCTTCCACCACAGGACTCTAAAAACTAAAACCAATTGATTAGACTTTAGTTTATTTTTTCTTTGAAATGTAATAGAAGATATAATAGAGAGTGGTTTGCTTTTATATCCTGCTATGAGGACGTTTTGTTGAGGAATACACTGACAGCAGGAGGCTGGGTGTGCAGCTGCAGTGGGAGCTGCAGGTTTGTGCCCTGGGTGGGGGACACAGGGCTTTGCAGAGCAAAAGGCACATGTGCCAGCTCGAGCTGTTTCTGTGTTACTGCACCACAATTAAATTGCTTTAGGCTTCCAGACATCTGGGACTCTCTCATGGGAAACCCAGGGCTGAGCCAGTGAGGAAACCCTGTCTGATTGTGTGAGTGTGGGGTGTGCAGGGACCAAGAGGGGCACCCCTGGGGTCACTGGAGTCACCCACTCTGAAGAGACTTTGGTCCCAACAGTGAAAGTCTGGGGTGGTGGGAATGTGAATGTCAGAGTGGCTCCTGGATGGTCATACAGGGAAGTTTCCTTAAAAATTTGGCAATCTAGCTCCAGAATTATGTAATATGGGGGCATTGCCAGCTCACATGATAAAACATTTCTCATCACCCTGCTCAGTAGGATCTCAGGGGAAAAGTATTATATATGCAATTGTAATGATGAAATTATTATTTTATATATCTACATGGAATCTGTAGATATATAAAGGAGAACTTGGTGACATTTAAAGGCATTGCCTTTTTATTATTACTTACGTTTTTAAATAATATTAGACATCTTTTATCTCAACTGTGTCTGGGTTGTAGCATGCATTTTCTTCTCTGGGATCACTGCTGCTTTGAGTGACAGCACAGTTTGAACTCAGCTCCATGCATGGGGGCATTACAACATCCACAAAGCTCCCAAGAGCTCTCCCTGAGGAGTCTGTGGGACATAGATCCCGAGGCTTACCTGTCATGGTTGTGGTAATTGTAGAGCAGGATTTTTATTTAATAGCAAAGAACTGTTAGAACACTCTTATAGATTTAAAATCATAAATAAGGAAGGTAAACAAATGAGAAAAATCAGTACACTTGCTTTATATGCACATTTGGATGCTTGGACCAAGGCCTCAAATTGACTGAACCAGTTACACAAAAATATCGTCGTAAGCATTCGAGTCATTCAGTGTCATTAAAGTCAGTGAATTTTTAATTATATTAAATGGGATATTGTTATCTTAATATTTCAGCTTTCCCTTAAAAGCTTTTTTTCTTTAGTGGGACATAGAAAGGGAATCTTTATGAATGCTCTTTGCATGATCCCTTGGTATTAAAGTAGCATTACTGAAGTAGGTGTTACCTAGTTCTGCTTAACAAAACCAGAAGATTTAAATCAGATTGTTTAGTCATACACACGCACACACACAAAAAAGTCATATTAATAACAGGACTGATGTCTTATTTTTCAGCTTTTTAGAAGCTGCACCTGCTAAAATAGACTGATGTGTTGCAGGATGCTTTATATTACATGAATGTTGCAGTAACTGTTTTTGCCATTATGGGTGGATTATTGTAACAGTAGTTTCCTGATGACATCATAGTAAATTCCAGCTGCCCAAACAGTTATTTTCCAGAAGAGGTTATCTGCAGTGCACTTGTGCAAAATTACACTTAGAAAGGGGACTCATAGTTCTCTTGGGACTTGTAAACCAAACGTTTTGTCAAATCTGTAGTAAATACAGAATTCTTTGTTTTTATTTTGTGTCACTGGTAACAGTATGGGCACTACTGTAATTTGTGGTTCTGAATTAAACAGACAAAAATTATATTATGCAAGACAAGAGAAATGGAAGTCTGCAGTGCAAGCTTCCGGTCATGAAAGGATAGATAGCACAATGGTTCTCAAATGAGCTTTTTCCTAGATAATGTTTTGGCTGGTGACCAAAAGTTATAGATAAGGGTCCTGAGATTGCAGTGCCCCCACTGAAATGGCACACTTTGTGTCCAGTGATGGTATGAGTAGCCACAGAGGAGGAGAGGATGCTGGATGAGAAACTGGCCTGAGGCAGTAGAGATTCCTTTTTCTATGAGATGTTAATATATAGAGGTATATGCCCTTCCTAGAGTGAATTTTGATTAATTACCATTGTTTGGGGGGGTTGTTTTGTTTTTAAATGGTAACTTAATTGCTTGGACAAGCTGTTTAGGTAATGTCATGAAGGCTCCATTAGAAATTATCATGCCTAGTCACACAGTTCAGAGGTTCTTTCCTAGTCTTAAGAAGCTGTAATTAATATTGAGTCAAACATTTCTGGCAATTGCTGAATTTGAAATGAGTATTAATATATATTTAATGAAGAATACACCATCCTGTCGCTGACTCTTCGATAAATCTTGTAGCAGGAAAATAAAATCTTGGAGTCTTACCAGATTGTCAGACCCTAAGAACATCAAATAACTATTCTCTGCCAATTTCTTCCTAGCAAATTACAGTATTCTGAGGGGATTTTAAGTAACATGTTGTTCCAAGGATCATTTAATTTTAATAATGGTTTTCATTACTGGTATTTATATATGTTGAAAGTGTCCTGCAGTTTTTAATGAACTGTCACAACATGTCTGTGAATTGAATAACTTAGCATGATTACACACACTCACTTGGGTAAGGAGAGTGGCAGCATTGGAGGAGCTTGGCAGATTAACTCTTTGTAGAATTCAAAATCTTCCATCTTACTGCTCTGGTCATTTGATTTCTCCTGCACTCAATGACTGTTTGCTTCTAGTTATCCACGCAAGTATGAGCCTGTCAAGTTAAGACTTTTGACGCAAATCCTGCAAAAACTAATTTATTTGTTTCTTTCCATCTTTTATTCTTCTCAGTGTTCACATGCAGTATAAAACCCCATTATTTTCCAGCCATTTTCTCTTCCCCTGACACACTCATGTGCTTACCAGTACTGCTGTGCTGTCCCACTGGATTCACTGCAGGTTTGTGCTAGGTGCAGTTAGCTTCCATCCTTGTGTGTCCTACAAAGCACTGTGGGAATGGTTCTGTTCAGCACATGGATCCAACATACATCCAGTGCAACCACCTTGTTTGTGAAGGAAATCCTCAGGTTCGTGGCTTTTCAGACCTCTTTCGTGACAGCAGAAGTCTTTGCAGTCCCTGTGAACTGTCCCACTGAGGCTAACACTCATTTGGGGCAGTGTTGGCTTGTCCTGTGTGTTTGGCAGAGCTGTAGGTTCATCAGATGGACCTGATGAAAATAATCAATGTAACTCCTGTGTCTCTAGGAGGACAAATGTGCCAGGCCCCCTTCTTGCTCCTACACTGTGCTGGAGATTTCAGAGGTTCATTTATTATTAAATATTGGCACCTCACCACTAGGATTTCTGCACTCTTAATTTTTCTACAATTCATTTTGATTGTGTTATTTTGATCCATGTTCAGAAAGAGATTCTTTAGTCTCTGGAGAAAACTTTGAAGTGATAGGAAAAAATATAGTTTTGCTCGCTGACAATAATTCAACTTGATCCCAAACAATTTGTAATGAAAATACTTTTCTCCTCACTAATCCAATGTTACAATAATTACAAGAGCAGATCAATAGCAGGAAGTCTAAAACAAAGTATTACTTCAGATATTAAGCCACAAATTGATCTCCTTCTTGTCAAGCCTAAAGTAAATGCTGTATCAACATGTTTCAAAGATTTGAGGATGTTCTGAAATGTGATGGTGATGGCCCAACAGAGAGAGAACAGTAATTTGTTTGATGTGTGTTAACTCTTTGCAGCCTGCATCTACAAAATCTGGCTGTTATCTCATTTTGCACTCACACATTACATCAGTGTTCTCTGACGACCTCTCCACTTGGCTCTGAAAACGCACAAGATAATCTCTGGATAATAACAGTCCTCATTTGAATTAGAAAGAACCACCAATACTTGCACACAATCCAACACAAGTCTTGTGCAATTGACAAAGGATTCCAGAATTTATGTGACAAGAATATTCTACTCTAAATCAGTTATTGACCAAAATAATTCCTTCTTAGGAAAATAATGGCAACACCAGAAGGTCTTCATATCACAGAAGATTGTTTAATTTTTCTGGGACAACTGATGACTCTTGCAAATCTACACTGACTAAATCATACTCACCTGTTAAAGTAGAGGAAAAAAAGTCTGATAAATTCTAGAATTCTTTAGAAAAAGAAACAGGTAATAGAAATTTGTATATTGTAACTTTTCTTCTAAAATGCAGGACACAGTGTTTTTGAGGTCTCTTTTCCCTCTAATCGGATGAAGTATGGAAGTTGTCCTTACACTACTGTAGGCATACTGAGGTTTTAGAAGCTGCAAATATCACTACTCAATTCACTTTATGGTGAATTTACTGTCTTATTTTATAAGACAGTAAGAAAGATTGAAAAGAGTCCTGTGACTCTGAAGAATTTGTTCCTGAACGTGTTTTTAAGGCATTGAATATTGCTGTGGCTTAGGTGTAGAACATTTGAGCAGTCAGCTTCTCCTGTAGGAGTGCTTGCCAGGTAGGTGAAGTAAAAAGGAAGGAAAGGAAGGAAAAAGTAGGGTTTGCTTTCTGTGGGCTTCTTCTGCCCTGACAAGTGTACACAAGGAGGACTTAGGAGTCTGAGGATTTGGTTCCTCCCTTCAGAGTGTAGTAGGTTCTGCAGGGTCAGGTTTGGTGTATCATCAGTTTTTTGTTGCTGTTTTTGTTTGGGTAAGGGCTGCTGGTTTTTTCTGACAGTACAGAGACTTTTGAATTTTTTTTTTCTTGTGCACATGAAGAATTTTGACTGGACTTGAGCAGTCAAAAGAAGAAGTCTTTTTGATCCAAATTTCTTTCACTTTGTACCCAGTCAGTCCTCTCAAGTAGAGATGACCAGCTGAGCAGTCAGAACTCCTATTTGTCCTAACAGAAGTTACTCCTCTGTTTAACTGTTTATTAGTCTGAGGAGGAAGGAAAGTGGTAATTCTCAGGTCTTGGCCACCACTGATGCTTTGTCAGCCAGTTATGATTAGCTTGATCATTTAATTACTTTTCCAGCACTAAGAATAAATATTACTTTGCAGTGGAGAACAGAACAAAACTGCAGGTGTCCCTTCAGCAAAGCAAGACAGCTTTTCTCTAGTCTAGTCTTTAGTTGTTACAGTAGTGTTTCCAGCTGTGATACTTCCTTGTTGCCAAGTAGTAGTAAATAGCTGTATAAATCACAGTAATGCTTGTACCATTTGGGTACAGCTGATTGCTTTTTTACTCTAACGGGTGTACATATGCTTACTCTCATATTTCAAAGTTAATTGTTAATATTTCTGTGAAAGTGATATCTTTGGGAATTGAAGAATGACCACATCTGAAGTGCTTCATCTTCAAACTTTGTATTTCATTCCTCAATTGAAGGAAACACAATTTTATTTAAATTGTATTCTTAATTTATTTTCTCCAAGACTGTCTTTAGAACTAAAAGTCAGTAGCCATTGCCTGCCTAACCTAGAGTCAGTAACAGTGCTGGGATGTTTGATTTAGGACAGCAAACACAGACAGGTTTTGTCCGTGCTACTTGCAGGCAGAGCTCAAAATGCTTGAGAGGTGGTGTTGTGCCTTGGTACTGGCACTTGCAGTCTGGAGTCCAGCAGAGTTTTGCTGGGGTGTTGCTCATGTTTCTCAAGAAGAAATGGGTAGGCAGGCAGCCTGTGTGGATGGGAAGCTCACTAACACTGGAGAAGGATGAGTGGAGTAGTGAGGAGGCTGGAAAGGTGTCCTGAGTTGTTTGTTCTTAGCTTTCTTCTTTGTACAGAGCTTTAGGCATGCCCAGCTTCTTGTGTACCTGCAAACATAGCTTGCTATGGAAGCTTACACTCCAAGCTGAATGGGGTGTGAGACTTGGGTAACTCTTGAGGGTGAAGAAAAGGAGGAACATGTTATGTAATGCATAGCTTTGGGTTTGTGCTGGTTAAAGAAACCTGTATCTCCACAGGCATTTTCTGTCTTGCAATAGGAGTCAAAATAGATTTTGCTGACAGGAAAATAATAAATATGGGTAGAAAAATCCGACTGCTTGTTATCCTTTTGTCCAAAGCATGTTGAGATGGACCTGAAGTGGAATCCTGACAGAGTTTCTCATCCAGGCTCATCTGAAGACCAGGAAACTGATTTGAATTGGCAAGGCAACCCAAATCCCAGTCTGCTGATTGAAGATGATGGAGAGCTGCTTATGGATGAACATCTTTCCCCCAGGAAACTGGTGAGTAGACATCCAACTTTTTGATGAAGTGAAAGAGGCAAACTGGCATATACAGAGCTGTATTAACCTTCCAACTGCTATTGTACTGATTGTGGATTGTTGCCTCTCTGACATTTAGATTTCTGAGTAAAGTAGATTCTGTCTTATGAAAGTATATCAAATGTTTGTCCTCCTTTCACCTTGTTTCCTATCCAAAGTATTCCCAGCATGATTGTGGCTGTGTTTATTGCCAGGAATCTTGAAGCAGCGTGAAGAAAAGTACAGGTAGCATAATTATGGTCTACACAGATCTCATTAATGCCATCTGGAGTACCTTGAATCTTAGCATTAGAGAAATAATTTACATTAATCTTGTTCTAAAGATTGGAAATGTAACTTTAAAAGCACAAGTTTTTTTTCCTCTGAGTTAGTGAAATCCTCTGTCCTGCTAAGAAGCCAATTAAAATATTCTGCAAATTATAGAAGTACTTTCTATACATGTCAAAGTGGGAGGAATTTCAAAGCATATTTAAAAGCCATGTTCCTTTTAGACTGGGGGAAATGATTTTGCTATGCAGCCTTTGAAAGAGAGTCACATGCTGAAATCTTCATGAAAGAATTCACTTTGTGAAATATTTGTGAAAGACTACTTGGTTGCACACTGGATTGTACTTGCTCAGGGCTAATTAAGGATGAAATCCTGTGGGATGTGTATGAGCTGACCAAACAAGGTCACTTTGAGCAGAACTTGAGGAGAGAGACTTTCTGTGTTGCAGACCTACAGAAGAATCTCTCCTGGTGGGGAGCATTTGTGAAAGATAGATGGGGCTGCCAAGGCTGTGGTTCAGGTACTCCCAGCAGCCAGGGTGGTGATTGCAGGCATCCACAATCCCCTGTGTATCCACTGCACCAGTGGGGAGACACGAGCTTCCACAGGAGCATATTCCAGCTGTGGGTTTACACCACTCCCTAGCCACTCCCCAGCCACATTCCAGAGACCATTCTGACCATATGCTGTAGATTAGGCAGAACTATTGTTCCCTAATTAGACAAGTTTTTTAGTGTTTATAAAATGGTTGAAGGTGCAAAAACCCCTTCCTGCAGAGTGGATATTTTAAGCATTCTGGAGAAAAATTGCTGCATGGTTGTATGGTCTGTGCTGTTCACTTTCCTTGGGCTCCTGAGAACCTCTGACCACTTCTTGGTCTTTTTTTAAAACCTGGCATAGAATTGGACCAGTCTAATGTGTTTGTGGCCTACAACAGCCTGTATAAATGTGATGGGAGCCTCTCAGATTAGTCTGTATTGTTAGGGCATGAACCAAAGCCCATTAGAGTAACCAAAACAGCTGCCCTCTGATTCAATCAACTCTGAATGAAACCCTTAGGAAGTTCTTTCATTGGCATGAAGTTCTCTTTCTGAACCTCTGCTGCTTTTAATTCACAGCAAACTGTAAGCAGAAAAGTATATGTAAGGCAACATTACCTACATCCCATGAAGTTGCTGTTTATTACTCTGTAACTTTTTAAAAAATGCAGATAAGAAGTTAAATAATTGAGTTTTGCCTTTTTTGAGATTGTTGGTTTTAACGTTTGTAAGGAATCTCATTTCAAAGATTCTTTTAAATGAAGTACACTGTCCTGCTAATTTTTCTGGACACAGTTATTTCCCGTCCTGGAACCTAGCATTTGTGTTGGCATAGCTGGGATACTTCCTGCTCAGAGGAAAAACTACATGACATTGTCAAGGAAACATTTACAGTGTTTATAGCTTGTTTTAATAACATACCCCATCTATCTATTCTCTGACCTTTATGTTGAACATATGCACTGCTGCCATAAATTTACTTCCTCTGGATTTGCAAATGTTCAGAATGTTCAAACATTTAATACAAAACAAGTTTTCACATGCATAATTCTTTAAGGACCCACATGCCATTGACAGTCAAATGGTTTGAAAGGTTGTCTTGCTTAAATCAATACAGCTGCAGTATCTTTTTGATTGTTTTATTGATGTGAATATTTTAGGAGTTATTGATTGTATCCATTGAAGTGCTCTGAGAAGGAAACTAATAGACTTTTAAAATACAGGCTCATTAAAGTAAAATTGTTTTACATTCAAATAAGGGGATGGGCCACACTTCTGTAGTGTTGTGTAGGCAAATTTTGGACACCTTATGGATGTTCCTGAGGAAAGTTTTTTTCCTGAGACACATACTCAGCTTTACTCCATGTCCTCACAATGGTCTGTCTTGCATCAGTTTGGTTTGAGTTTGGGGAAGCTGCGAAGTCTCATTGTGTGTATTCTGTGTAGATTTGGCACCTTGAACTGCAGCCTGATTTCTGTGTGAACATTTGGGTAATTTTGCCCTTTTTCCAGAGGGATGGCTGTCTGTTTTGTAGTGAAACCATTATCAGTCTGCATTATTAAGAACTCTCTAAAACTTGTGACACTTGTGTTCCTTCACTTTTATCCACTTGCTGCATTGTTTTCCTCCAAAGAGAGGAAAGTTTGGCTTGGACTGATTTTTTTTTTTTCCCCTTTCCTTTCTTGCCTTCTTGGACCATGTAGAACAAAAGACAACTTCTACAAAACCATTGGACCGTTGCCCATTTTCTTCCTCTCCATTGTGGATCCCTTCATTTAGACTTTATGCTCATTCACCACAGAGGTTGTGGTCTTCTGTAGTCTTGTTTCAGCATAATGTTCACTTCAAATCCTGGATGATTCTATATTTTCATTATGTTAACCACATCTTCTAGTTTCTTCATGCTGCCAGCTCTCTTGCTGCACTGTTGTGTTACATCTTTTTCTGGTGTACTCTTTAATCTTCCTCTATATGAATAGGCGTTCTTGCTTTTCCATTTGTACCTGTCCTAGTAATATTTTCAGCTCTATATTTTCCTAGTTATTTTCCTATTAATATTTCTCTGCTCTGCCCATCCTTATGTGTGTGGTTGTTAGATATTTAGGAATACCAGAGTGAGCAAATTCTCACTTTGTTCTGAAAACTGGCTAACAATGGGCAATTAATTTTTAACTCTATTAGGGCTATGACACAGATTTTTCATTAAATGTGGACAAACTGAAATTAAGGGCGCCACCTGTCTTTAATCACATTTTTATTTTCTTCTATCAACCCCCATCCTCTCCCTGCTGTTTGCAAAGGATCTTTTCCTGACTTCCACTAAAAGCATTCCACTTCTCAGAGGAAACTCATTTTACAAGGTCAAATGATCTTCCAGACATTGTCACATTATAAAACCCAATCACGTTTGTGTGTGATCTTTAGAGAAGAAAGGAATTATTCTCTAATTTTGCTTTTTATTGATCCTGCTCCAACTAATCGTGTTTTCCAAACTTTGGAACACGTGTTCGGATGTGGTGTTTAGTTTTGTTGCTAAGGAGCTTAGGGTGTATTTCATATGGTATGCACTCATCCTCATGGGAAAAAGAAAATGCTGGAGGGTCCTGGAACAACAGATTGGATTCTTGCTGAAGTGGCTCAATTGTTTCCTTTTTTCTTTTGCAGAAAGTTTTCCTCACAGCTGTAAGATAAATGGATTTGAGGAAAATAACTGGACATCAAGAAAGTGCAGAATCTTGATAAATTAGGTAGAGTAAGGGAATGGAAGGAACTGAATTTAACTGAATTTGGATCTGCTGAATCCTTCATTATGGATGAATCTCTTCATCTGAGCTGAGAGAAGAGTGTATTTATATGTATATGCTGAAAGTAGAGAAATACAGCTAAATATTTTAGTTATGGGCATTTGCAGCATTTAGACCTTTTGAAAGGAAGTTTGCATGTAGGGCCACAGAGAAGTTCTGTTCCCTTTTATTGTTTTATTGCATCACTTAAGGCCTATTAATTTGCCAATATTTTTCTTAGAAGAAATATTTTGTCATACTTTTAGCAACATTTTTTTTTCTTTTTTTTTCGTGAAGGAGAGATTATACCTTGACAAAAAAAAAAGGCAATAAACACATGAATGGACATGAATTTAGAATTTGCATACAGGTGTAGTATTCAAAGAGAACAAGCTCACCACTCTGGAATTCCTGTCTTAGCCAAATTAACCAGGATCAGCAAAATAAATGCACAGATGGAAATATTTCTCTGACAGCTGCATGCAACTTGTTCTTCAGCAACATGCCTACTTTTCTTGGAGTATGTGAAAAATCTAGGGAAGAGAAAAGACATTGTGTGTGCCAGTTTTGACTGAACAGATATTATTTGTCAATTAAGGAATTTACAGATAGCTGTGGGATTTGAACTGGGTTTCCCAGCATCCCCAGGTGACTGCTCTGCCAGGTGGGAAGCTCTATGAGCACAGAAGTATTTCTCACTTGCAATTTTCTACAGAATGCTTACTGGCTTTTCTTGTCAGTCAGAAAAGAAGCTTTCCAAGCCAGTGCACAGTCCCCAGTTGGCCAGACATTTTGCATGGTGGGAATGGTTTGTGAAACATCATGGACTTGGTTCTTAAAATACTGGCTAAATTATTTACCAACAGATTCTTCATGAAAAATAGTTTTACTCCTATTTTGAAGGAGGTGAAAAAAATGTAAAGTGAGCTTTATTAATCTTTATATATATTAAAAAAGTATACAAAGTATCTTCAAAGACTTGTGCAGTGCTTTACCATGGAAATGTGTCCTTTCAAATAAACAAATTTACAGTGGAGTGTCAAACTGTTGCTCAGGATCAACCTTTCAGGCCACCTTCTTGAACATGATGTGCCAGAAAGGTTTTGATGTTTGATTTTTTTTCAGGAAACATCTCTCTCTAACTGATACCTACCTTACAGGGCTGCAGATGGTGGCAAGCAGAGTCCTCTCTGAATACCAACACTCAGCTTGGAATTATATTGGTTTTTCAAGGTATCTTTTTGATCTAAAATAGTTGTGAATCTATCCCACTCTTTGTCTAGAACAGATCCTTGGTCCCTTTCTGTTTGCTCTACATAGAGGCTGAGCAGCTGGAAATAGCCAAAGAAATACCTGGATGTACAGCACCTTCATGTCTGTAAGCATTCCTGGGGCACAGGCAGAGACATTCTGTCCCTGGCTGTCACAACAGCCCATTAAGCTATGGGCAGGCAGTCATTGCCTGAAATCACAGTGGGACACCTCTGAATTAGGGCAGGAGCCTGTCCTAGACCTGGAATGGCCTAGGAATGAAGAGAGACAGAGCATTGAGCATCACTTCTATCTACATGATGTCAGACATCTCTCTGTCCAAGCTGGTGACCCCTTCAGTGTGTTGGGTCATGATTTTTTTTTTTCTCTTGCAGAAAAATTCATCCAAAATATTCCTTCTCTCAAGTTTTGATGGAGGTTCCCATGCTTTGACATTAAACAGCAGCATAGAAAGAAGATCCTGCTAAATAGGTTGAATCTTTGCTTAAATGTTTCCACGTCCTTCCCTAAATGTCCCCATTCCTGGAGTCAGAATTTTAGCTGTGACATGAGAAGTATCCCACTTGCAGGTGCAGCAGCATGCCAAGAATGGTGTCTGGAGAGTAGCAATGGCCTAACAATCTTGCACAGGAACCATTCCCCATGTATCCTCCTCTTGAACTGCTGCTCTGTCCTTTGCTTGCTGACTCTCTTGCAGTCAGCATCTGGGGTCTCAGTGCTTTAGTGCCTTTAAATGAGCTCATATCCTCCACCCAAGAGCATTTCCCATTTCCTTCATGTACTACACTATCTTGGGCATTCCCCAGCAAATTGGTTTCAAGCTGGCCCAGCATCTCCTCACCATCAGCAGATGGAAGGACGGTGATTGTCATAGAGACTCTTGGAAATGCAGAACAGGGAGGTGGGCACTGAGAGTATATGGAGTTTGTCTCATCTGGTTAGCACATGCTTCAGGGCAGCTATCTATAGTTCAAAGAGCTGCTGCTGACAGCCAATAACCCTTTCCAGCACTGGAGTCACAGTTCTGCCTATTGCAGTACAAAATACGGGTGCACTGAGCAGCTCATCACTCAGACAGTGGGAAAGGTACAGATAGTGGATCAGGAAGAGGAAAAGGAGGGCAAGGAGTGACACTGGTAATCCCTGGTATGAAAAAAAGGAATAGGGAACCCTAGACAAGGGGAGAATATAACTTCATGCAGATTTTATGCTTGGATTTTGAAAAAAAAAAAGATCAGGGAGCAGAACCGTGAAGGGAGGCTGTCTGCAATACAGCAGGGGAAGGACAGCATGCAGGGAACTTGCAGACAGCAGAGGAGAAAAGGACAAAAAAAGAAGCAAAGACTCCTTGGGGTATCAGGACCTTTTGCTACTCAACTGACAGTGTGTCTGACCCTGAGCTTATTACTTGTTCTGAAACTTCCTCCTGTTCTGATGTAGGCTCTTAAACCTATTTTGATGGCAAGCAGGGAGGTATTTTTCAGAAGCTGCTTCCTTTAATGACAGTGAGCTTGCATCCACATCCAGCAATCCAAGTGCATGGTTTCATGCCAGGACATCAGCTAGCTCTTGTTTCACACATAATCTCGTGCTATGTGACAGACAGTGTCATCTGCTGAAAAGGGTTACTGCAGAATGTGGCTTGCCATGAGGGATCTTGTGTTCACTTGGAGGGAGAAAGCTGTCTATAGCTGTTAAGTTTGCTGCCTTTGCAAGAGCAAAACACATTTTGTGGTGCCTGCATGTGGTGATAGAGTCTTAGAAGCTTTCTTATGTTTCTGCATGTGGTGATAGTCTTAGAAGCTTTCTTATGTTAAAATCACAGTTAAAATATTAAAAATAAGATTAAAAAATAATTTTAAACATAATGTTTTAAAAATAGTCAAAAGGCAGTTGAAGGTATTGGATAATTCTGTTTCTTAGGACTACAAGTCAAGACCTTATAAAGGGGGACAGCTTTTCAAGAAGGAATGCTCAGCATTTTCTGGAAACCATGTCCTTTTGAACTGCCAGCTCAGTTACACTGACTGGTTTTAGTCCTTTGTAAGAGGATGTGGAACATCAGTGAAAGTTGCAGCCACTTGTGCACAATAAAAATATTACCTAATGAGCAGAAATGTTGCAAGCACCATTTTTTCCTTGCAAAATTAACTGGATATTCTTGTGGGGTTTTTTCTTCCCAAAACTCATAAGCAGAGGTCATCCTAGACATTCCCTTCTAATGAATACATTCTCCATTATTAAAAGAACCTAAAGAATGTTGTAGTTTTTAATAATGAGAAAATTTGGCTCCTGTATGTGGTGGTTAATGAATGACTTTCTGCCTTCACCTTAAGTAAAGGCCCTAAAGGTTGGTGACAATACTTTCAACTCCTGCTCTTGGTTGCATCATTGAGGAGGAAACTGATGCCAGGGCCAGACGTTTCTTTGAAGTGGACATGTTCAGCCACACATCCTAATTCTTTTGACACAGAAAGGTGAAAATTTATAAGTTTTATCACTATGTATAGCATCAACAATTCAGGCAGTTAACATGATAAATAAACTTTGCTTCTCATTTTTCAAGGATTTTTTCAGACTTCTCCATGAACCACTAACCCATGAGGAAGAAAGGATATGGTTCTTCTGGTCTGTTTTGTTGAAACATTCATGCAACTAGGCTGATGCAAAGGAGGTGGTGGGATGTGCTCCCTGAATGAGGGAAACTGGGGAGAGAGAAATTGGATCATAGCAGGAAGAAACGGGACGAGCGCAGTGGTAATGTGAGATTGCTTCAGCTCCTTGTGGAGTTGCAGCCTTAGGATTTCACAGCCTTGCTGTGGTTTTCCCTGTCAGTCTTAGAGCTTCCCTCTCTCCTCTGTGTATAGCTTCTGCTTGTTTTGTTCCTCCTGCTTACCTCTGCCATGGCAAAATGTAAATGAATGATACACATGGCATGTGTATCTATCAACACAGACTTTAGAATGTTAAAGATTAGAAAAGAGTCTGCATTCACACACACATCCTTGCTTAATGCAGTGGTTCATCCAATTACTACAATTTTGTAAAAATAATGAAGGATTTGGAAGGCCTCTATTTACATTGCCTAGATACTTTCAAAGAAATTAATAATTCTTATAATTAGTGTAGTCTGTCAGAAAAGTGAGTGGCTTGAGCTAAAATCATGTTTCTTTTTTATTGTTTTGGGTCAAAAGGTAAACAGTGTGCTTTGTTGAGTTTTACTACCAGCACCTGTTGAATTACAAGAGATGTTTAAAGTTAACACTTTCTATCTGCTGAGGATTAGTGCAAGACTTGTGCAAATCTTTAAGCATGGAGATACTGTTTAAATAAAGTTAGGTGGCATGTAGGTCTGTTGTTGGTTTGCAGCTTGAATGTAACCCTGCGCCTTGACTTTTTAAGCAATGTATAAAATTTGGGAGACTAGAGTATTTTGGGCCTACAAGGAAAAAAGGTCTTTGAATACTGTGTTCATTTCAATGTGATTGCACATCTAGCCATGTTGACCTGAAATATATGTTGACAAAACACTGTTTGAAAATCTTTCTAGACCCTTTTGCTGCTGTGACTTCTGGTTTATTGCATGAGGGTACACATATATTTCTGCTTATCTTTACAGAAAATTTTGGCAGGGGTAGATGATCTGCAGCAAGTGAAGGCCCTAGAGATGCGAGTAGACACCAGAGAGATCAGCTTGGGGAACTTTGGTAAGAAACACTTTATTTTCTGCTCATCATCTTGAATTTTCCTTAATGGTGTCTTGACTGGGGATTCACTAACCAATAGCCAGTGAAAAGTACTGTCCTTCTCAAAAGTTCTTGAAACAGGATTTCCTCGTACCTCACACTCTTTGATCTCTGTCTTTGGTGTGAGGCTCTGAATAGGAAACTCTGGCAATGGGATGAGTGACGTGTCTTCTGTCTAAAGCAAATTAGTTTGGACAAATTTTTCTTGTATAGTATGCTAGGCCCTAAGAGAGCATTTACTCTTGTCTTTAGTGAAACAGGAGCCAAATGTCAGCTTCTCTCCACCGTGAGGTTTCCCTGTGACTGAGGAATTGCCAGCGCTATCAGGTGGCTTATGCTTCCAGCAGCTTGCCTTTGCACCCAGCCTCACTGAGCTGTGCTGGAAGATGAGCTGGAGGCAGGTCCTGCAGATACATCATTTTGATGAGCCCCAAGCAGCCCTAACACTTGTCATTTGTTTTTATGTCATCCTCACTGAACCAGGGAAGTGAGAAGTACCAAAGGAATTTCCTCTGTAGCAGAGTTAATACTGAGAATATAAAGCCTTACTTTTTTTTTCCCAGCACCAGCAATCATTTTCTGTCATGTGGATTCCTACCACACCCAAGTCCATCTTTTTCTACATTGAAGCTGAGTAACTAGTGCAGGGTAATATTTTCTGTGCTGAAAAGGAGCCATCTCCCCAAAACTGTGTACTGGTGCTTTCAGACAAACAGTTAATTTTTCATATGCAAATGACTAATGTAACAGCTGACTAGCTTTAATGGGTCTTTTGATGTCTATTTGTCAAGAATGGTTGAGCAAGAACAGTGAAGGGGGCTTTTGTATTTTTAGCCCCTTTGTATTGGTTATTCTGTTTATTTCATGATTAAGTCTCTTTCTCATAGGCACTTGATAATTTAAGGTAAGTTACATCCATTTCTTTCAGAGATCATAATCTATTCAATCATGTTTCAACTAATCCAGTTGATAAGGAAATCTCATTATGCCATTTCTATTATGCTCAAAAGTGGTGCTCCCATTCCTATGCCATTTTACATTAGCTGTGACCGGCTAGCAAAATGTTTCACCTTCATCTCTTCTTCCCTTTCGATTACTGGAATAAATCCCTTCTCCTACCCATGGTTTGGCTCTTGCAACCTTTACAGAATACGAAATACAGAACACTATGTCCATGATGCAAATTATTTCCATCTTGTTTATCTTCCACTGTTCACACCAAGAGCTGGCCCTTTAAGGCCATGAAAACCAGCACCTGAGGTCCCCACTGCTTTTGAGAATAACAGAACATCAAGACCATTCTGAATTTCCTTCTGTTTTTTTTTCTTTTTTTTTTTTAAGGTGCATTTCTGAGTTTTCTTCCTGTGAAAATCTCTTTGCAAATGTCAGCAGGTGGCTAGGGCAGAAAGTTTACTTTAGTTTCTTTCCTTTTTTTTCACGTGGCAGATGATTTTTAGGCACATGGAGTAGGGCCTAAATGTTTAGGGGTTTTGCAGAGCAGTTTGCACCTCCACTGTGAGTGCTGCTGTTGAAGAAGTTGGGCTCATTGCTTGCTCCCTGCTGGCTGCCTACCCCTGCAGCTGTGCTGCTGACCTGGTCTGTGGTCACAGGGGTCTGGAGAAATAGCCTGAGGAAAACAGTAGGGTAGGAAGCAGACCAGCTGGAATGACAAGCATTCTAGTGTGACAGGATGTAAAGTTTTCCCCCTATTAGGACAGTCAAGTAATAAGAGTATCCAGAGAGGTTTGGAGACTCCATCCTGGTAGGTTTTCAAGTGCATGAAGACCTGACCGCCCTGATCTCACAGACAAACTGGCTCTGAGCAGGATGCTGGGCTTGAGACCTACAACTGTTCCCACTAGCCTGGACTGCTCTGTAATTTGGTGTTTCTTTCGAATTTCAAACCTGGCTAATAAGCTTTCTTTATACACATATTAAACCACTTCACCTTGCTCTCACTGTATTCCTTAGTTGTGGAAGTGGGTAAGAGCATCTTTGTCATCAGCAAATTTTTTCGATGATCAGTCCACACCCAGTAAACAATATTGTTTTGACTGGTTTTATGTATAAAGATAAAATAGGCCAGGCAAGGTCTTAAATGGCCAGGTGAAAGTGTTAAAAGCTACAAGACTGCACATAACTCTGAGTCACCTGGAACCTTGCAGCACTCAAATCCCAAATTTACACCACAGTTTTCACTTGAGAAACATTTCAAGGTTCATAGCCTGTGTTACAGACTGTAACACAAACACTCAGGGCCTAAAGATTTCCAGAGTGATTTAAAACTTGTTGCTTGATGTTTTTCTTGAGACCATTCCACTAAACTTTAAAGCACCATCCTGTTAACCTTGTCCAGTTTGTCAGGTCTGCCTCTACAAAATGGCATGACATGATAGGGAGGAGAGTTACTTTTCTAGAGGGACAAGGTGTGGACTAAAACATGAAAAGACTGATATAGAAATATTCTCATGCGATCAGTTTTAAAATTTAAAGGAAAGGCTTCATGCCAGAGCTTAAATCTGAATCTTTGCAGGGCTTGGGGTAATTGCTGAATTCTCCAGCTGTTTTCAGTGCACCTTGCTGAGTGACAGATGAAACCCTGAATGCCCTGGCAAGTCTTGTATCCAGCTTTATATATCTTGGGGTTGATTTCTGTGCTCCTCAGCTGCATGTAGGCCTCAGTTTATGTTCAGAGGTACTATTTCCTTTTCATTAACTTATCCCTTCAGTTTTGATTGCTGACAGGTATGGAATTGCATTTATGACCAGCTCATAGAAATTCCTGTTGAAAATAATGGTGGGATAGAGTCATTTAAGACACTACATAGTCCTCTTATTCCTAAGTAATTTTAATAGCTCCAAATCAAGTTACCCACAGTGCTGTTCGCTGGTCCTTATTGAATTGTTGCCTGCTGGTGGCCAGACTAAGTTGATTACATGTCTGGAGATTGCCACTTCCCTTGCAGGCATTTTATCAAGGCAAAGCTCTGCCAAGGGTTCAGAAGTAGCCATGTGCTATTTCTCATGCAGGGCCATCATCTCTCTTTCCTCTTGCCCTGTTTGTTGGCACTCTGGGTGCAGAGCTGGGACACCTTTGCTGGCAGCCAGCATGGCAGCAGCAGGTGCTTGCATGGCCAGGGAGCAGCACAGAGGCTGGAGGAGCAAGTCTGGCATGGGTGTTCCTGCCCAGGATGGTCTTGGCTTAGCTGGTGCTGACAAACTCGCTGAGCAAGGCTTGGACAAGCCCCACAGCAGGGCTTGGGCAGGGTCTGCAGGAGTCACAAGTCTGCACTGGGGCAGTGTGCTCATGTGAAGCCCTGCACTGATGTGTTTTCTATGAGATCCCCATCACAGGGAGCTCGACTGCAGCTGCCTTGGGTGTGCCTGAAAGGGCTGTGGTCTCACCTCCAGTTGTACTGCCCAGTTCATCCCAGAAACGTGCGTAAAAATGCCTGTGTAGAAATAGCATCAAAGTGATCTTGTTTGATCAAACACAGCTCAAGAGAACTAAATAGACTCTTTAATTTGCATCTCAGGTTGCTCTTGCTAGAAGAGCACAGCCTGTTTTGATATGCCTGTTTTGTGTTGTAGGATCAACAAAGCACGATGGTTGCCTGGTGCCAATGCAAGCATTTGTCAGTAATTTATTTTGTTTGTTTTTCACTAGTTCATGTTCCAAAAGATGCAAGTCAAGCCACGATGATTTTTTGTTGATATATGATGCTACTTAAAGAATACTTCATAATGTAAACAGCAAGTGTTAGAAGTGTTGTAACTTGTAGAATATCATAAAACCAGCATTTGGGCTGCTTTCTCTTTGCTCCTCCTACTCAGTTTTCTAAATGTCACCAGCAGTACCAAGGCACCTTGGAAAGACATCTACACTGCTACCCTGCCTGTGAAGTGCAGCACTTCAGGCTTTGTTGTTGAGTGTATGTGTCTATCACTTTTATTCACCTAACTTGCACTCTGATTTCTTTCTGCCCTTTCATTTAGTTTTGTTCCACCGGTAGAGTAGAATAGTTTAACACTAGTACATTGTTGGTGGTTAGTAATTTCAGAGCCATGTAACAAAACCGGTCATTAGTGAAAGGGAATCGTAGACAGATGAGATAACACTGCTCGTCATCCTGAATTCTCCCCTTGTCCTGCAATCATCAGCATTTCTGTGGACCATTCTTGCTCTTTAAAATCAAAATTACACAAAGGAGGGAATAAGGATAAGGAATCTACTGCTTGTACTTCTAAAATGAATATTAGAAATTATTACTATTGTATTTTGGAGTACTTTTATATGTTAGTATCATGTGTCCTTGCTCTGAGGAAAGATGCCATGAGGATTAAAATTAGAAAAATTAGAAATACACCTTTACATTGGGCTAAGTGTCTTGTCACCTTCATTTTACAATTTTCTCTACCTAATTTAAACTTCTGGCCTCTATTCTATTTATAAGTATTTGGAACTCTAAAAGCCAAAAAAATCAATGGAACAATGAATTCTTAGCACCAAAGAATAATCACATATTGATATAAAACTTAGAGGAGGGAAGAACCTGCAGACTTGCAGGAATACATTGTAGAATATTGCTGGCAGAATTTTGCACCACCACATATTGTATACTTCTATTTCAAGCTCATAAACCACACATTAAAGTGTAACACTGTACAACTTCCTGGGGATAGATTGCGCCAAAGTGCAAAAAAAATCTGAGATGGAGGATCAAGTTACAATAATGAACTAACCAGATGTGAAAATTGTATTATCAGCCTGTCACTCAGCCTCTTTGGATCCTTTAATAGTTGCTTCTTTCCTGAGCCAAGCCTAAATGCATTCAGTGAAAAGCTTTTTCTTGGGCAAGTCTCTCCATTTCTCTTGACTCCTCATTCAAATCTTGTGCTTAACACTAGTCCTTAAAACTCCTTTGCTTTGCAATGCTTTGCATCGGTCTTTGCTTGGTAACCCTTTTACATCTCTGACAAAATCCATGGCACCATTACTCAGTTTGGAGCTGGGACTGGAGAGGCTACTGCATCCCTCTCATTTTTTCCTTTAACTCTTCAGGGGATGACATTTAATCTCTCCATCCTTGTCAGAAACAGGATAGAAATTTTTTAGAATCTAGATTTTTTTTTTTTGGGGGGGGGGTGGGGGTGGAATTTTTTAGGCCCTGATTTCTATCTGAGGGAGTCTTTGCTCAGTAGCTAGTGTGGCTGCTGTGAGTAATTAATAGAGATCCTAATATTTTTTCTGCCAGGACTCCAAATTATTTTGTTGCCATATATACATATAAAACTTGTTTGACATGAGAAAGCATATCCTGCAGGATGAGGACTAATTTGTTCTAATTTGTTCTTAGTTTTTATGGATTGTGGAAAATGCTTGGAAAACAAGGTTAGAAAATGGCACAGTGTGTTTTGAATTTTTTGTATTTTCAAAAGTGCTTTGAAAAAGACGTGAACTTAAATACTTGCTGTACATCATGAAAATCAATATGTGCATTATGATCACTCCAAAATAACATGAGATGTAGCTAATGCTTCTATTAAAACATGATTTATTAAAATGTTTTTGACATAAATGCTCTTGTTCTCTTTGGGGAATGAACAACATGACCTCCTTTCTTTGCTTTTGAGATCCCACTCCCCTTTCTTTTTATCCTTTGCAAAGCACTCGACTGGTATCCTTCTGGACATTGGTAAATCACCCTTGCCAGACTGTGATTACTCACAGAACTCATAAAAATATTTGCTGAGAACACATTGTAATGTTTCAGCAATGGTCCATTTTGTCTAAAATTGGTGTTACTTCTACATGGTTGCATGTTATACTGGAGGATGCTTACCAGCCTTGAGTAAACTCTGCTGGTGTGAATGGGTAAACATTTGCTACTGTCCATAAGAAATGGTTTCTGAGACTTGAGCTTGTGTCTAAGTTATCTGCAGCTTGGAGGGATTTGGTGTATGATTTTGGTTCAGTGATACCATTAGAGTGAATCTAAAAGGCAAATATCTCTCAGGGATACAAAACAAAGCACATTAATTAACTTAATAACAAAAAGAATACTGAGGGTTTTATAGGTATGAAACTTGTACAATTCAATGGTAAGCAGTTGTATCTAGAAAATTAAAAGTAGAAAGCAATGCTTTGCAAAATGTAGCATTTGTGGGACCTGTGAACTATAAAAGATGATGTTGTGACTATGGATCATTATGTGGTTGCTGTTTGATTCAAAGTCATATTTTGAAGAAGTGTTACCTGGCTGTGTATCCATTAAGTCCATCACTACTTGCCATTAAATAGGTCATGGAATGCTATACTCTAAAGTATCCCTTAGCTCTGCAGAGTATCACTCAGTTAAAAGTCAATCAGGATGGGGAATCAGACCAAAGAAAACAGTCACACATCAAGCCAGCTTCTTTTCTTGTCTGTCCGGCAAGGTGCCATATCAGAGTTTCCAGTGAGGGGTTCAAAAATTGTAATTGGGTAGTCATGCAGACAATACATATATGTTTCAAAAATGCAAAGGATGAAATAGTTTTTGAGTGAAATAATCTCATTGATTTTCTTAGAAGTCCAGGACAGGCCTGCCAGAAACAGCTAAGAAATACTTGTAAAATTAGATGCTTCAACTTGTAATTGTCATAATTTTCCTTTACTCTAATCCCAGGTCCAAAAAGTGATTCTTTATTTTGTTCCCACAGGTGTGCATCTGCCTAATCTGAGAGAACTGAAGTTGAACAATAGCTTGCTTGTATCTGTGAGGTAAGAAATGAATGATTCTATGAAGTAAATATAAAGAATAACAGCCCTCAATTTTATTTAAGTGATAAAATCTTCATTTGTGCTGCTTTCATTCCTTCCATTTCTCCATACTGTGATAATGGTTTAGGTCATGAATATATGCTCCACTACCGTAGAAGTTTAAGGACAGGACCTGATCTGGAATAAATCAGTGTAGCTGAAATTGTGCCGATGCATTAGCCCTAGTTTGCCACCAGGGAAGTTCCTGCTATGCTGAAGTCCATGGAAATTTGTTGCACATTTGAAAGGAGCTAAAAGTTCCCTTCTTATCTATGTCTAGGTGCTTGTATTTCAGTGTTTCAGCCTTTGGGCTTTTACTGTGCACAGTAGCCTGTTCTGTACAGGTTAGACCAGTTCCTCAGCTGATGAAAATCACTTTGGCTTTACTGAAGTCAATGCAATCAGGTTTATGAGAGCTGCTGTGGTGCCTGCATGTCCCTGGCTTGCTGAGCTGCATGAAAACATCATGTTTTCTCCCAGACAGCTGGGGGGAGTTGGCTGGTTGGAAAGGTAGAAGTGAAAACCAATGAGGTTTTCCTCACAATGAGGAGGCAGAGCTGTCTTCTCTCTCCTGTGCTAATATCTGTATGACCCTTGCTAATTAATGCAAAGTAGAAAAATACAGTTCCTATCAGAAAAGGGCTGTGTAAAAGGCCCTGTTTTAAATAGGACTGCTCTCTGGCTTTGTATGGGTATCTACTAAACTCATGGGGTAAAAAGTAGTGGGTTTGCTAGTTCTTTTTAAGAGAGCATGTTCTGTCCTAAGAATTGACAATAAATTCTTCTTGGTCTCTCTAAAGTATCTAATGAACTTCAGTTGCTATACTTTGATTTTATTTACCCTTGTTCTGGTGATGAAATGAAGTATCTGCAGTCTAAATTTTGTTTTTCTTGCCTTCTAATCCATAACGTGTAAAAGTGGTGATTCTATATTGCTGCATTTATTTTAATAGCAACCAACAGTTTTCATAAGCATGAAATTGCTCCATTACTGCAATGGAGGAGTAAGTAGTGGGTGAAAAAAATTAAATTTTGACAATATTAAGAGATATTATATCAAAAAGAAAAAATATAAATGTGGGTTTTAGTTTGATCGAAACTCCAAATTCTCTTCAAATGTGTCAACAGAAAACGTTTTGATCAGCTCTGTTGGCACTGAATATAAGAATGCTGTTCAGGAAAACTAAACTGCACGACTCATGACTTTAGCAGGATTTTGCACCTCTGTATTCTGAGGCTCTAATTTCTGTCATGAAAAGTTCTGGCAAACCATTTTCTTTGACCTGACACCTTGTGGGCAGGCCTTGATGCAGGGAATGTTTGGTCTCAAGTTGAGTTTTGATTTGATCTACTCTAATGTAAATATGTTTGGGCTTGGATATCAAGTCTAATACTGTGATGATTCCCAGGCACTCCAGCCCAGGAGGAGCTACCTGCTGCTCCTTCTGTGTGGCAGTTAAATGCAATTGTCAGGGAAAAGTAAAGGAGGAAGAAGATTTTTGTTGGCTCTCCCAGATGTGAGCTCAGTCTGTACAGTTACAGCAGTAGCTTTGCTTTATTAATTCCCATCTTTGACAATCTGTCATTGATAAACACAGATCATTTAAGGGCACATCCCATGCAAGCACAGCCTTGTACTTGAACTTTATTTTTCAATGTCTGCATCATGTCAGTTTAATGGCCATTAGAGCAGCATTGCTGCCACAGCAGCAGTGATGCCTGCTATACCTATTGTAACATGGCTGCTCCCATTCCAGAGGCTGCTGCCATTTATTCCAAAATACAGAGTCTTATTTCTGAATTAATCTTGTTGATACTTGAATTCTGTCCAGAAAGTGATTATTTTCTTTTATTCAACCAAATCCTTGCAAATGGGGCTATTGAGGGTGACAGAAAAAATTGTTCTTCCTTCTTACTGAAAGTAATTCCCACAGATTTTGCCAGCCATAAGGTCAGAATCATTGTGGTTGTAATTCGAAAATGGGCAGCAGATAATAGGAAATGTCTTGTAAGGTCCAACTGGAAGATTGGTTTTATTTACTGAAAAGAAGGCAAGGACAGAAAAGCAGAAAAAAAAAAAGGGTGTTTTGTATATACTTGAGATGCTAAAAGCAGACATTATTTTCATTCTATTTTATGTTATAAAAGCATATTTTGGTGAATCATTATGAAGAAAAGGCTGTCAGTGTGCATGCATGAGTGGGTAATAAGATGGGAGACTGTGTTTTGTCACTTTATTTTTGTTTCATCTTGTCTTGCAGAGTAGAAATACCTAATTATTTTGGGATGAAACGGAATTAGAACTTTTTCTTTTTTTTTTCATGTTGAAAATGGAAGAAGAATTGGCTTGGTAGATGCCAAAATGAAGGTTCATCATCCTGACTTTAGTTACTGATTTTTTTTTGAGGCATTCATTCCTGTCAGTCTCACATAGGAACTTCAGATGTGAGGATGCTGAGGTGTGCATTGCCATGCACTGTTCAAAGGAAATAAAAGGAGTCATGTTCTGGCAGTGAGGAATCAAGGTGTTCTTGTGTTACAGTTTTCTATGGGAGTGCAAGGCTTGCTACATCAGTGAGTTTGGATATTGGCTTCTCCTGGTAGCTCCTCAAGAAGTTGTGATTCCTTTGATGGGGAATGTGTTTGAGCTGCCTTATAAATTCATGGTCCTTCCCCAATCCTCCTAAAGCTTGTGTTACTTTTGAATACTTGAAACTTTGAAATTATACCATTATCAAATATTTAATTTAATCCAAAAGGAAAAATATATCCAAGTTTATTTTCAGATAATCAATCTTGGTAGTTGAAAAGGAATTTCTTTCTTGGCTGTTTCTGGATTTTGGTTTTCTACTGGCCCTTTGCTAAAGGGAACATCTCTGGAAAATCCAGTGTACTGTGAAAAGAAAAGACTTCATATTGTTTTAAATTTTCTAAATCTCAATAACTTCATTATGTCCTTGTTTGGTGACCTTCACACATTTGCTAGCAACTGAGAAGTTCTAGATTTATGAACTGATAATTGAGGATGAAAAGTCAAGTCTATTCTTAAGAGTGCCTGCTAAAATATGCTGATTTGGAGGGTGTTGGGTGGGTTTTGTTTGATTGATTGTTTTTGTTTGCCTTTTTGTTAGGTTGGTTTTGGGTTTTTTGTTTTGGTTCTGGTATTTGTTTGTTTGTTTAGGTCTGGGTTTTTTGTTTGGCTGGGATTTTTTTGTTGTTTTGGTTTTTTTGTGGTGGCCATGGTCCTTATTTTTGAAATGCTTCCAGTAAAAGAACTATATTCCAAGGCCAATGAATACTGCTTCTGCTTTGGCATGTAGCCTGTGTATTTTTTTATCAGATTTTTTTATTCTCAATTCAGGGATGAAGGAAAATATCTGTTTAAAAATGTTTAGATAAATATCTTTACAAAAGGGCTTTTAAATCAGATAGGAGAATCTTGGGACCTGGTTCCCATAAGTTTCCAGAAGAAGCTGTTTTAGCAGCTGAAGTTCATTTCCTCCCATTCAGCACCACACATTGTGGCCAGCAGGAGAGTGATCTCCTCTCAGGGCTTCTCAAGCAACTGCTTCTAACAGAGAGAGGCTGTCATATTTTAAGTGAGATGAAATGCAGAGACTGCAAAGTGTGGGGACAAAAGTGAGCATGGAGGATATAGGGAAAGTAAAGCAGATTTTCTTCATCCAGATTGAGTTAACATTTCATTGCTGCACTTCTCCAACTGGGCTTGCACTGTTGCAGAAGCATCCCCCAGAGGAGAGGGAAGTAATCCTGGTGTGTTTCAGTCAGTAAAATCCTCAGGAGGTTCAAATGAACAAGGTGCAGAGTCTATTCAAAATCAACAATACTTATGCTTTTATGAACCTTAGTTTTTTGTTTTGTTTTTTTTAACACCAGCTCCCAGAGACAAGACCAGCAACACGGGAGTCTCTGTATTCACATTTTGAAATGTTTTGAGCCCTCTTGGCTGTGAAAAAAACCAACTGTAAATATAAGCCAAGTGATTTGAGTAAAGATTTTGCTGATCATTTTATGAATTTAAGAAACCAGAGGCAAACTAATTCTTTCTTAATTCAGGGCAAGGGCTCTAAAGTAATGTTTAAAAGTATTTTTGAGACTTCAATCAGGATCTTTAGGTGTTTTAACATAGCAGTAAACCTCCTTTTTACCCAAGAAAGAGTTTAAGGAAATAAAATATCTTCTGTTCTTAAAGCCACAAGAAGTTTGCCTTCAGTGGCATTGCTCACAAGCTGAAAATTAAACATTGGTCCAATTGTTTTGCTGGATCTGGATCAAGTTACACTATATTGGATAAGATTGAGCCTTGACACTTTACCCCCCCTAAATTTGATGTACTGTTGGTAGTGTGTCTAGGCATCAACTACTTTCTGGATAGTTTTCCCTCAAACAAGAGGAACATGGGGACATAATTTCCCTGAATTTCCTTTTTTCCTTGTCGTTTTTACTTACTCCTTTCCTATCTCTTTTTTGGTTTTTTCCTCCTTTTTCTTCTTCTTGTCATTTCTAATTTTTGGCAATTAGTGGATAACTATGTTTGTTGTATAGTAACATGTCCAGAGGTACATAGATATCACATGTTAAAGCAACAGGGTTTGTGCAACAAGGATCAGCATTGCTGTTATGATATTTAAAATCTCCAAATAGTTTCTAAAATCAGTTAGTTTGCATTACAGGTGCAAATGTTTGTCAACAGATGATGTATTTGTGTTATAGCAGTTTCTTACTGTGTCTAGCAAGGAATCAGGGTGCTCTTGCTCTAGGTTGCTCTTACCCATGCAGTCAGAGCAGTCAGAGAGCCATGCTCTGATTTGGCTGGGGTGAATCCCTTCATATCCTTGTTTCAGCACCCAGAGCATCACTGTTTACTTTCATATTCACGTTTCAGGATGGGCAAAGCCTTTTATTGCACATGCAGGCTAGTTTCTGTGGGAAGCGTTCCTGTTAATTCTTTTGTGTAGCTGGACTGAAAGTCCTTCAGCAGTTCAAGATGCTGTGAAGTCTATGTTAAGAATATGTTCTTTGAGGACTCTGAGTGCTTTCCAGGAGCTAGGAAAGCATTTAAATTGAATCTTAATCTCTGTATTAGTGCCTGCGGATCCCTGGGAGTATTAACACACCTGGGCAAAAATGCTGTGACCTCAGGTTTTATTTAGCATTGATGGTTTTAAGGATATTCACATTATTGATAAAAAGTAATGATTTTGGGACAGAAATACAGCATCTTTTAGTTGAGTGGATTATTTTCAGAAAAGCACAATCAGCCTGTCTGCCTTTGGCCCTAGGGAAATCTGATTGCTTTGACCACTTATCTGTCCTGGGTAGACCTCTGGTTTAATTTCACCAGGTCAGGTGCCCGAAGAAGAAAATGTGTCTTTGCAACCTTAGATATCAGGGAATCTGACAGGCTGATTCCCCAGCAAGAGAAGCTGAACTTTATCTGTACAAATGCACAGATGGAGCTCGGGCTCCATTCTGCAGCAAGCACAGAGGACACCAAAACAGGAGTTTGGCCTTGCAGTGTCTTTCCATGGTTCCCAGCATCAGCACCCTATTTCCTGAAGCCTTCCCTAGCTGAAATTCCCCTGCCTTGTGTTTCAGACTGCCAGGTACAGGGTGTACCAGTTAGGAAGGGGATGATGAGGCAGGGCCTGCCCTTGCAGCTCTAGGTTTGAGTCTCGTGGCTGTGGCAGGGTTGGTGAGGAGAGTGCAGAGCATCTTTCTCCTCATAGAGCAGAGAGGATCTGCTCTCATTGTCATCTGAGCAGTTCCATGGCAGCAGGTTTCTTCCCCCAGGACACCTCTATCGTGTTTCTATTTGTGACTGCCATACAATGCAGGGCATAAAAACCATCAGAGGATCACCATAGACCACAGCAACACTTTGTGCATTGTGAACATGGCTAGTGAAAAAACAAAGTAAATAAGTAATAGCTAATGTGTGCCGGAAGGCTGCCAGTAAACTCCTGCAAGGTAAGACAAGCCCATTACATAATTATGCTCCTTCTTTGCCCAGTATCTGAATAGGCACTCCACTTTGAATTTATTTGGTAAAAAGTGACCTCTCAGGATGTTTTCTCATACCTTGCACCTATCCAGCTGAACCAGGTCTTAAAAAGAAGTACAGCTCAGCTCCTGGGTTAGCTGTTGTTTCTACAGCATCCTGGGTTAGCTGTATAAATATGCTGTATTTTCCATCTCAGTTGCTTATTTTATCCTGGGCAGACAAAGTCTTCTGCATGAGTTGTGTATAAGGCTTTGCCTAATGGTATCATGATCTTGCTTGTATGCTCTGGATGGATATGATAAATAAAACTGTCAGTAATAAGTACTGCCAGCAAATAAGTACTTATGTGCCTGGCTATTAGGCAGTTTGCAGCTGCTCTGTTTCAGCTGTCAGTCTCAGGGTTCACATATGAAAATTTACACCTAAATATTCATTTTAGCCAGTGATGAGAAAAAAATTGTTATGATCATGGTGTGGGAAACACCAAAGAACAGGGCAGGGAAGCAACAGTAATTAACCCATTGGAACTTAACAGTGGTACTCTTAAGGAAGCTTTCCTGTCTGACCATCCAGGAGCCACTCTGGCAGAAACACACCACCTGAAATTTTCACTGCTGGCATTGAGGCCCCTTCACAGTGAGCAGCTCCAGTGACCCCAGGGGTGCCCCTCCTGGCTCCCTGCACACCCCACACTCACACAGTCAGAGAAGGTTTCCTTACTGGTTTCTAGGTTTCCCACAGCAGAGTCCCAGACGTTTGGATCCTTAGAGGAATTTATTTGTGGCACCATAACACAAAAACAGCTCAAGCTGTGTGCCTCCTTCCTGAGCAGTATCCAGCTGTGAAAAGATTGTCTTTGTAGAAAGACTTTGTGGAAATAAGAAAATAATCAGCATTACTTTAATGGGTTTGTAGGTTGTTTTGATTCTCTCCTACAAGGGAATTGCTTCTCCGCAGCTTGTTTGATTTTTTTTTTATTGAAAATAATTATGTTCAGTGGGAAAATACTTTCTTGGAATGCAAGGTAAATGCTGATTTTTAAAAAAGGAAGGAATCAGGTTGCAGGGGAAATTATGCTAATAGTTGTATTTGTCAGTTGTAACTGCCAAATGAGAGGAATAAAAATGAATAAATAGATAGAGTTTCAGTGTACAATCAGTTTCATTATTTAATTTCTATAGAATATTCTCCACACAGGAGTTGATTTAGTTGTTCTTATTTTCTACAGACACATTGCTGCACACAAAGGGCCTTGTTGCTATTTTTCCCCTAAAATACATTGACACTTCTTTTTCTCTAGCTATGTTCCTCATTTTCTGTGTGGCAGAATTTTATCCTCCTATCATGAGATGTTTAAAGGATGCATCAGATCTCCCAGATGCATCCATGGCTGGATCAGTAGCTGCAAGAAATAAATACTGAAATGCCTTTGTGTTTTAGGAGGTGAAGTTGTGATTTCATCAGCAGGTGTAATGTGTGCACATTCTTTACCCTTTGCCATAAGCTGCACTGTGTGTTCTTCTTGTGGGGGTAAGAACCTGAACACAAAGGTCTGATAATGAAACCTGCCACTCCACTCTGGGTAACAGAAGTTCTGTGAAAGATTGTGTTTGAAAGACCATTTATGGCATCTGCTGGCTTGAACTTCATCAACCTCACAATCCTACCACTCCACTTTCTGCTGTTTCATCTCATAGGCAAGAATTTAGAGAGCTTTGGTTTACTCTGCTTAGTGTTGCAGCTACAGTTGCCTCAAGAGCAAGATCAAGATGATCTACATCCAGTTAACACACCTGCACCAGATTTGGGATGTCTACTGGTGTGCTGGGAAGGAAATGCTGAGGCTCTGCCTTGTAGTAACACCCCAGTATGGAAATCTATAAGGTCCTGTCTGTCTGAGTAATCCTGTGGTGGGCTTTGAGATCCCCAAGCTTCTCTTCTGCACCTTGTTTGCTTGTTGTAAAAGAACATCTGGAGGCCCGTACAAGCAGAGAAAATCTCACTTGAAGCTTTAGGGAGGTAGCCTGACTCAGGACATATGGAGACAAGTCTGTCAAGATCTGTATTGAACATTAGAGGCTTAGAGAGGAAAGAAATTTGGAGGAAATCAAATGCCATTCACAGGTCCAAGTTGTACCTGTATCTGTTTCTATCAAGCTTCTTTATTTTTTTGTTTTCTCATTAGATGTATACACAGATAAAAAAAGAAAGAAAAAGTTACAAAGAAGAAATGGCCATCAGCCTCAGAAGGAAATCATTAGTGTCATACAAATGTGCCTGATCTAAAGGATCTCAAGAACATGCGTTTCCACCATTGTATATTCAGACTGAATCACTTTAAATTGCATTTTCTCTCTAGGTTTTCATATCAACCCACTTCTGCAATATTTCAAGTATTTTTTTACAATGGAAACTCTATAGTCATTACCATGACAAAAATTGAATAGCTACTCCAAGCTGATCCAACTCTGTAGTTGTGTGGGGTCAATTAATCTAGAACTCCTGGTTTTCTGATACACAGAAAAAGATGTTTCTGGGACTTTTTTTACTTTTTGTTTTTTGGTGGTATGTGTCTAAACACCACTGAATCTGTCAGATGATTTGGATCTTTTACAGAATATTCCTTCTGCTTACCCCGAAGCATTAGAAGTTTTAAGTGTTGATTTTGAAGGATGAGATCTGTATTAAAGCAAAGTTGGAATATATCTGTCTTACACTGCCAGAGCTCAGACCTGGAACATACTGTGAAACAGGCACGCAACATGTGGGAGACTGAAAAGTTATTTATGCAGGAAATTTCAAAGCACTGTGGGATTCAATTGTTCAATGTAAGTAACTCATTCTGTAACCACAGTTTCATTATCCTTTATTTTTTTTATATGTAAGCTTTCAACAGTGAGAATGAGCAATTGCCAAAGCTATAGGAACTGTCAGTAGCTCTGGGGTTAAACTGAGGGACAATAGTTCTGTGGATGTGAGAGTTTTATTTACTCTGTGTCTCAACTTATTCCTGTTTGAAAATCCACTTGGTCTTGTGGAAGATGCAGTGCCCCCATTGGGAGGCAGCCCCAGTGTGTTGGGTTTCTGCAGTTTCGCTGGGGTTCAGCTTTATGCCAAGGGTGGGAGTTGAAGTAGGGTGGGGAAAATGTAGTCAAGGGCAAGTCTTGTTTGACAGGACCACACTTTGGCAATCTCTATTCCTCTCAGACTATGGGAGCTGAGTTAAAGCAACTGTTCTTTCATTGTGAGAATGCTACAGCAGTAACTAAGCTGACAAGCAGTTTTAATGATCAAAAGGAAATTAACACAAAATTACATTATCCTTCCCACACATGTTGTATATTCGTGTGTTAAGGAATTGCTGTTCCTGACTCCATCAGCGTTGATCAATCCCATTATTCTGCTCTAGGGTTTTTTTTGACAGCAACTAAAAATGAGAGCACTTGAAATTAAAGCTGCATTTCATGTGTAATAATTTTAACAGAAGTAAGCATCTCAGTTACCTTGGGCACAAGTGTGATGAGTTACAGAAGTGTATGTATCAGCACTCCCACTTCTAAATCTCTCCCTCCTGTTGGTCTCACAAAGCACTTTTTGTTTGAATGACATATAATCTGACATGGAAAATAAAGTTCTTGAAAGTAATATAGTGCTTGATGTAATATTGCAGTTGTTACAGTGGTTTCAATGAGGCAATGAGAAGCAACAATGACAAGTGAAAAAGTTATAAATCAGGAATAGCCCAGAGATGTATCTCATTGGGTTGGGGTTTTTCATCTGTTGTCATCTCCTGTATCCAGCTGCCATCCTTGCCTGGCAGCAGTGGAGGAGGAGGCAGGGAGCAGTGGGCACTGGTGTTAGTGCAACAAGGATTTCTGTGCAGTGTCTCTGGTTGAAGCACGGCCACAGATGTGTCCATGGCAGAGCTCAAGTACGCTTATCAGGACCATCAAAGTGGTCATTGGCTCCTGTCCTGGAAAACAGCCAAACTGCCTTGGATAGTTTGTGGTTTTGGCTGCTGTAGCCAGGTAGTCTCTTGTCCTTGTTTTCAGGCTTTTGCTTCAGTGAAAGTGCTGGCCAAAAGCACGTGGCTCCTTGTTAATTGTAATTTTTCTTAGTAAGCCCACAAAAGCTGTGGCAGGTGTCTCTCCCTTTGGCATAACAATGATGAAAAGGCAGAGATACAGGCTGGATGAAGCATGACACCTTGAATGTTCTCCCTGATCTATTTACCCCTGGTGCAGCACCAGGCAGTTGCATTTCCTCCCAGACACCCATTTCTCTGTCAATGAAGTGATTGCAGCAGAGATCCACAGCTAAAAAAAGCAATATACAAGATCTTTGTCTCTTTCCAAACTTGGAACTTAACACACAAGCAACCAACAAACAAAAGAAACCCCCGCAGCCCTAGAGTAAAATAGTGAAATTTGTTTGTTGGGAGAAATATTGGCAGGGGCATTAGCACTGCAGCCCATTTTGAAAACAGCTTTTTATTCATTGTAAGGTTGCCTCACAAATTTGGGACAACAGAGACATGCTGCTGCTAAGGCCTTTGTCAACAATAACTTTTTGTTAATTCAGAAATTCTTCATTTGCATGTAAAAGGGAGTTATGAAAACAGAATTTTACAAACAATTTTTATTTAAGAAGACATTTGGTAAATGCATGCTTTCTGTTCAGCCTAAAACAAGCTAGCCTTCCTCTGATGTATTTAAGAATTACCTAGCAAACACGCTTTTTGCTTAGTTTTTGAAGTCTCCATCAACATGTCTCAACAGGATTATGAACTCTTTCTGTTGAAAATTTGCACAGTTCAGAAGGCAGAATGAGACAATATTATTAGGTACTACATTTTCATGGTATTTCAGCCTAAAAGTGGCCTTCTGGCTGCAAAAGATGAGACATGACCCTCGTTATCTTGTACCTTGGGCCATGGTTCACTCTGGCCCAAGGGAGCATAAGATGCTAAAGGCAACCTGTGTGTCATGGAGGTGTAAGGTGTGGGACAGAGGAGAACCAAGCCAACAGTTCTCAGCATATTGCTACTTGAATTTTGAAGAGTGAATACAAAGACTGCAATGCTGCAAAGCAAGGCAGGTCATCACATTCACATGACATTTATTCAACTATAAGAGGACACGGCAGGGACAATAAGGACGTGGCCTCAGCACTGCTTGCAGAGCTGGGGGCTGTGTTGTGGGTTTGATCAAGTATGAGGAACACATGCATACAATCAGTTTTACAATTTTGAATACAGCTATTTGTGAACACAATGAAACTTTTATGTAAGCTTCCTATTAGAGCATGTGTTACTGATTTAAATAACGTTCAGGCTTTTAAAGGTTTTGTTTCAGATGTCAGAATTATCTGTACAACCAAAGCATTGTGTGCTGACATTGACCATATAGATGTTATCACAGTGCAGCTTGATAAATTCCACTTGATTTCTGTAGATCAGAGATGGGATGCTTTTATTCCTTTATTTTCTAAGACTGTAGTTTGGTCACTCTCTTACAATCTAAATTTCTCTATTTACCAGTGCATTCATTTTCAGAGCAATCTTTAAAATAAATAAAATCTGTATCAATAGCTAGTTTAGATTTATTGCTTCTGAAGATTTATTCATCATCAGATGCAGGTGTGCTTTGAGATACTTCTTGCAAGTTCCATGGATTTAGTGCTTTATTTTTAGGTAAATGATTCAAAACTGACTTCAAGAACAAACGGCAGGGCTCAAACTGACAAATGTGTTCAGGGTTTTGCTGTTGTGTTTACTGGGTAGCTTGAGCACAGTGGAGCAATTCAGGATTTATTGTTGTGAAACCAAGAGTAGGATTTGGCTCTTCTAGGTCTGATATTCATCCAGTAAAAATTTGGCTGGATCAAATCAGTCCCTGAAGAACAAGGATGTTGGATTAATGGAAGAACACATTATTTCTCAAACCTGTTATTAGGTGCTGTGAGCCAAACTGTTCATTGCCCCTCTGCGCTCTCTCTCCAGCCTGGGGGAGTGATGACAAGATGGGAGCATCAGATTTCATGGGAAAAAATACTAAATGGTTGTGCACAAGTGAGGAGGGTGTTGCCAAAACCCTCACAGAAGCACTGGGCTGTTTGATGAGTTCCCATCCCTGCAGAAGTTATTTTGAGATAGTTGGAACCCAGGTTCCAAACCCTTTGGCTTATTATTTCCTCAAAATCAATTATAAATGCAAATTTTGGGGTTAAAAGTGAAAGTAGGGGAGTCTATGTTGATTTCTTGGCACTTTGGGATACTAAAAACATGATCTGATATTCAGTGTGTGTTTTGCAGACAAGTATGTGTGTAGGAGCACATGTGGAGTAATTACTCAGGAGGACTCTGGTTTGGCAGCTCCAGGGGCTGTAGTCCTCTGTTTATCACAATCAAGGTTATGATATGTACATCCCCACCCCATGCTCCATCTCTCTGCCTCAAACCAGTCTTGAATGAACCATAGCAGGGGTGAGCAGGATATATAATGGCTTTGGTTATTAATTCTTTGCCTTTCCTGTTAAGTTCCCAGCTTCCACGTCACTTGGGACAGGACACTTTTCCACTGGATTGGGATTATTCATTGTGTTAATGGGAGCTATGTTTCCTCTACAGTGTCTTCTCTTTCCTTCTATAAGCTCTTTGTTGTTTGCAAATCACTGGAGCACTCCTGTCCTGCATCTTATGACCAACTGCCACCAGCCTTGTACAGAGTCTCATCTTTTTCCTTTCAGCCATCAAACTTTTCAACCCTACTTTCTATTTTTGGAATAGGTGCTGTAATTTTCTATATGTTTATATCATGCCCAATGCAGGAGAATCCTTGTCTCTGACATGTGTTTCATTAATTTCAGCCTTGGTCAATGATTATTTTGGAGGAAGTGTTTTGTTACACTGCATGTATAATTATAGTGGATTTTCTCTCTTACTACCCTGACAATTTGGTTTTAAGAGTTTATTATTACATTAAAATAGTCTACCCTAGTAAATCATTATCAGAGTGCAGATTCCCATTAATTTCATTTCAATAAAAGTCAATAGTTGTATCTCCCCAGTTTGGGCTGATCTCACCCTCTGCACTTAACACAAATGAAATCATGCCTGTGTGTACACTTGCATGCCATGGTGGTCATGTGTGCTCAAACAACTCCTCACTTTGCTCTCACCCCCTCCAAGGTGGATGTGCCAGATGCTCTAGAGCTGCTCCCAGAGGAGACACTCCCATCTCTTACAAGCTCTTAAGTTCTCGTCTCACCAGCCAAAATATTTCAGAAGAATTTTCAGAAATGCAGGTGCGTGCAGTTGTGAGGAGCAGCTTGCTTTGAGCTCCATGGCTGTTTCACCTTACAGCAGCCATGCTCTCAAAGGCAATTATCTCTATAGTAATTAACAAGGGAATTTTCTCTGATGCTGCAGCATGAGTCATGCAGCTTCCAAAAGATTAGTTTGTTAGTTACTGAATAAAATGTTTGCAGATGTACTTTGCTATGATAACATCTCTGACTGGGGATGACTCATTACAGATGCAGGAGAAAAGATCTGCAGGGCCAAAATGTGACTGCATGATCCAGAATTTTAGGCTCCTCTAGCAGCTAGCATGACCCCAGTGTCAGCAAGAGGAATTTGGTTCTGCAGTAGAGCCCAAAGGGGAAAAAGTCCTTTTGCCTCTTCTCCTCACTACCTCTATATTAGCAGGGAAGGAGAGGTGGCAGTACTTTGCTCCTCATAAGAGCTGGAGTGCCCTTCTTAAGGGGCAGGAGAAGAGATATCTTGGGCTGCTAAGTCTCTTCCCTTAGAGACAGCAAAACTGGGCCAAGTCATACCAAACAGTGCAACAAAGTTCATGCTTTCTTAGTACTTTGTTTCTTGAATTAGAGATGAGCTTTGGGACAGCCAACTTCAGCCTTGTAAGAAACCACTTCCTATTAGCTTCTATATTTTTTTCTATTCTAAAGTGTCTGTTTAAGCATTTTTTTAATAACAAGACCCTCTTATCAAATACTGGGTTGCATTGCAAACATGCAGTGGTTCTGCCTTCTGCAAGTACCCAAGACATGGGATGTACAACCTAATTCCTTCATCTGGAATACAAATTCTCATCAATTTGATTAGTATTAACCTTGAAAGTGCTACTCCTGACTCATGCCAGTTAGCTGTAGGAGAGTCAGAGCTGCAACCCATGAATGAAACTGGAATGGATTTGAGACTAAACTTAGTAGCACAAATTGTGAAGAGTAAGGTAAGTAGGCTTTAGAAGTCATTTCAGTTAGGGTCTTCTGATGGCGTGCACAGCAGGAGAATGCTTTAAGGACTTGTTAGCTAATAATTCCTAGTGAGTGTGCACCATGCATGAAACTGGCACACAGTGTGAGTAGGGATTGACCCTGTCTGTGTGCACTGGGTTTAACCACGGCCAGCTCTGGAACAGAAAACTGTGACAAAGAGAAATAGGATTTAACTCTGGAAGTCCTAGACTTCTGACTGTCAGCAGGGAACTGCTTCCACAAATGCATGGAGTGATCAAGGACTAGAGGGAATAACTGTTTGTTCTTGGAGACCTGTGTAAAAATTGCTTGGGAATTAATCCTCTGCTTTGCTTTGGCATTGTTTATATTGACAGAGAAACATTAGGAACAAGCATATTGCTGCAATCTCCTTCTGTGGCAAAAACCCTTCAGCGAAAAATTCAAGACAAATTAAAAATGGAAGTAAAGTCCATTCACCATATCTTATTCTACCATATGTAGAGTAATCAGGTTAGGATTGTCTTCAGTTTTGCTGGCCTAATAAACAGAGCATCTATCAGAAACACTGTTTCAATGACACAAAAATGAGAGTGACTACTTCCCTTTATCTCTGTTCAGTGATTTACAGAAGAGAAAATTCTGCACCAAAATTAGCCCAAATTTGAAAATCTCATCAGTGCTTGAAGAGGGTCATGAAATGAGCAGTGCAATCCCTTCATGTTATTCCTAATGCCATATTTGTGTTTAAGGGTGTGTTGGCCTTGCTTCATGGTAGGTTCTGTTTTTGTAATTTAATTTAATTTCTTTCTTATTATAGGCATGCAGCTTGCAAATCTAATAATAAATTTTCAGTAAATATTACTTTGGGAGGCATGTGTTCCTTAAGGAAGCCTTAGAACCAGTTTTTGTTTTATTTAGAAAATGTGCACCATGTAAATAGACCCTGAAAGATCTTCTGCAAAGCCAGGGATGTGGTGATATGAATTTGGCTTTCTTTATCTTTGTGTCACTAGAGGCAAGCTTCCTGGATGCACAAAATTCACTGCAGGTATTGTGGTTCATATCAGTTGAGGATTTTCTCCTGAAGAGAAGAGTAGCCTTAGATGGAAAGAGATGTTCAATGAGACTGAGATTTTTCTTTTTTGCTTAGTTCTGGCCATTGAGTCATCTGCATTGTTTGTACCTCAAAAGCTGTAAAATGTAACATAAATACATTGTGTGATGTACCCATTGTGAGCTTATTTAAATGGGCAGCATCCAGGGAAGGGGTAGTTAGAGAAACCCAGTGCCTGCAGCCCCTGCAGTGGTAGGGGATGGATGAAGTCAGATAGGTCTGAATGATGTCCATGGACATACCAGTCCCTAGGAGGCAGAGGGATGGAAACCCCCAATTTCACCTAGAAACTCCCATTCAACCCTGTATTTGCCCCTCACAGAAGAGAGGCCCCTGAGGATATTTCTCCTTGCACTTATCCTTTATTCAGGCTTACACAGATTCCTTTCTCCTGACAAGGCCCTTCCCAAGTATTCAGATGGTAGAGAAACAACAAAAAAGAGAGATAAGAATGTGTCTATCCCCTCATAAATGCACTCCTTCCTGACCTCTGTGACTGGCTGGATGCCCAGTATCCCTGAAGCAGGCAGCTGGACTACAGAGGATTGCTGCAAAGCTGTACCAAAGCTGCATGAGGCTCAGAGGGCAATGCAAAGCTGGGCTTCTTCCCTGTCATCCACAAAAAGAAAACATTAGTACAACAAGTGTTACCTTGATATTTTAAGATTATAAGGGCCCCCATTACTTTTCTCTTTTGCAATTTTCTGTAGAAAACTTACTACTCTCTGTATTATAAGAATGAATATTGTGAGAGATAGCTGATCTAGAATTTTGAGGTCCAATAATCTCTATTTAAGAGCTATTTTAGCTTTTTATGTGGTCCTGAGAAACTTGCCTGGCTTGAGTATGGGTGTTGGACAAGATGACCTTCCTTCCAACTCAGCCATTCCTGTGTTTCTGTGAACTCCATGCTAGTCTCTATCTCCTCTGATAAACCGTCTTTGAGTTTAGTTACCCACTGTTTAGTTCTTTATTATTCAATACTCCGATATCTGGCTACACTGGGAAATTTCTGAGCTTTGGTTGGTTTGGGATTTGATAAAATGTTGTATTTTGTTTATGTTAGACTAGTGGCTTTATGCAACTCAATGTTACCAAAGATGGCAGGGGATTAAGGCCCCAGTTTGATTTGCCACCTTTTTGAGTTATCTTTGTATTGTGCAGCGCTGTAAAGTCAGTGGGATAGTACATGTATGTGGACTCAAGCAGGTCAGTGTGTGATTTTTCTGAGTTATGACGAGAAAGTTTAAAGTTCATATAAATTATCCCTTATTGACATTTTGCTACACCCAAAGGGTGAGAAAATAGGATGGAAAGGATTATAATTTTCTGCTGATTCAAAAAAATGATTTTGACAAAAGTGTTATTCCTTTCAACTGCAAAATCATAAGACTGTAAGAGGGACAGAGTGAGACTGACCATGCAGTCAGCTCAGATATATTAGTTTGGGTTATATGAGTACAGCCAATGATGCCAGCATAGGAAAACCCCACTTAATTCTTAGCAATTGCCTGTGATTTATGGCAGAATTACCATGATGTAGCTCTTGGAACAGTCTTAATCAAACAATCAATGACATGTTGTCATGCAAGAACAAAGATGACAGTGGGATAAGTAAAGAGGGGTATCGTTTTATTCCCCACCTTCAAGGGTGAACATTTTTAATGGAATATTTTGTAAACAATGTGAGCTGTGAAGGAAGTAGCAGTGGCCTAGTCTTAGGAAAAAGAAAACAAGTCTTGATTTTTTTTACTCATTCAAATAGAGCTTGAATTGTTTTTTATAAGGGATCTTGGAACATCACTGTCCCATCTCCATGTCCTGTGGATGGCTCGGTGTGGGCTGTCAGATTTAGATGGGATCTCTTCCTTCAGCTCTCTAAAAGTAAGTATAGATGTATCCTACCAAATGACAATCTCAGATCTATCTTCAGTTGATATTCTTTACTTTTAGTCTTCATTCTCCTCAACTCTTGCTTTTCTGGCTGGCTTTGGTTTGATGCCTTAGATTGTGAGAGTTAGTTTAAAAGATGCTACAATATAACCTTTAAAATGAGGTGTAACATTCAGGTCTGATCCTGAGTACGCCTAAAGCAGTATCTGGCTAAATTAGCTCTTATTATTAAAGGCTTCAACAACCACACTTTATAAAATGTTCACTACCTTGCTAGTTTCATCCTGTAACATTTAGTTTTTCAAGTATTAGAAAAGATTTTGCAGAGCCTCAGTGTTACTTGTGCAAGCCCGTGGTTTACATGTTTATTCTGTTTACTTCTGCTGAGGAACTCTACATTGCTTACAACAATATCTCTGACCTGAGCCAGCTGACCTGGCTGGATCACCTGGAGGTTTTGGACCTGGAAGGGAACAATATTGAGGACATCAACCAGGTGCAGTACCTGCGACTTTGTTGCAAGTTAAGCCACCTGACAGTGGAGGGCAACCTTATTTGCCTGAAGCCAAATGCAGAATCTGCAGAGGTGAGGACTTGGTTTGCTCATATTGTGTTATTTTTTGTCAGTACTTTTTAATTGTGAGTTGGAAATGAGAAACGTTTCTGCATCTTCCTATTGCATCATTCTCAATGATGGCATGAGATGCATTTCCCACCTTTAATTTCTGTTGATTTTGTGGTCTCATCAGTATGGTCTCCAGGGTGACCAGTAGTGAAATACAAGACTGCTAGTAAAGACTCAGGCCTATTTCCCAGCAATATGAGGAAAAACTTCTTCTCTTGGAGTATGAGCCCTGGAACAGGTGTCCCAGGGAGGCTGTGGTGTCTCCTCCCCTGGAGATACTCAAAACCCATCTGGGTGAGATCCTATGCAGCCTGCTCCAGGTGAACCTGCTTTAGCAGAGGGGCTGGACTGGGTGATCTTAAGAAGAAATTTCCAACACCAACCATTCAGTGATTCTGTGGTGAGACACCAGTTTTTGAGGGTTTTTGCATTTCTTTTGGAGGCTCTCCAGTCCAAAAGCAAGTCCTCCAATGCCACCATGCTCAGAAGTTGAGCCCTCAGAAGAACAGTGCTTGAGGTAACTAGGAAAAGCCATAATGTTGGAACTACTTGTTACCCTTTCCCCTGAAAGCTTAAAATCAAATGACCAAAAAGACCTTCAGAAAAACATGAAGATGCAAAAGTGATTCACATCTTACAAACTAAAATGATGGAATAGTTTCTGCTGAGGTATTTTGTTGAAGGCGTGAAAGAGCCTCTGTGTCACAAAGATGAGAACATAATAATACATTATCTGATTTGGGTTTCAGGGCACTCAACAAACAAAGCAAGGGAGATCTAATTCTACATGAACAGCCTCAGAGCTGTATTACTCTCTTTGACTTTCTCCTACTTCATAAAAAAGCATTGTTGGGATATTAAAACATCAACATATTTGCCATCCAGGTCTTTTGGAAGGTCTATGGACACACACAGAGTTATGTAAAACACAAGTCTCACTAAGAATGGTGCAATTCCCAATGGCACCATAAAGAGCTGGTAATGCAGGTCCAAAATCAGAGCTGATGCTGTTATCCCACTGTAACATACTCTATAGCTTTTCTGTGTATTTTAAAGAAGTTATGTTGATGCTGTTAATTTGCCTAAAAGGTTGGGTTTGATATTTCTCCTGGACTTAGACTTGAAAACACTAAAACTCAATCATGCAATAGACATATATTTTAAATCTTGGCACTTCTTAAATATATGAGTTAATAGCATTTTTCAGATGTAATTGTTGGCTTGATCTTATTGTTCAGTAAAAGGGGCCATGGAAGGTAGCTCTTTAGCTGTCATAGTTTTCCTCTCTGGAATTCAAAAGAAAATATTATATACTTGCCTTTCTAGTTTAAAGTGGTGGAATTATCCTTAAGGGACCACATTGTAACTGCTTGTAACCAAAGTGATTTCTCCATTTTGGAACATTTCTCCCTTATGGAAGATGCAATCATGAAAGGAAAAACATATTCCTGCAGTAAGGAAGCACTGCCTGCTTGTGATGGACAAGGCATGCCTGCTTACTCTTTCTGCTCCCAAGGAGATAAATACAGCTACTGACACTTGATATCATAGCTTCCTACTATGGAAATGGTGCAGTGTATCCTAACAGCACAGAAGGTCTGATTCTACTCCTTTGTTGTTCCTGCTCAGTAAAAGTGGGATTTTTGGAGGATTTGGCATCTTCAGTGTTTAAGTGTACTTTTAATGGAGAAATGTCAGATTTCCCTTGGGCTGTTCAAGTGAAATGAGTCCTTGGGGTGCTCTGCATGTTGTCTCATAATGGAAGTACAAACAGCAGTGGTATGTGGTGGGGTGCCCTCCTGCTCTTCTCCATGCATAATGGCTGTCTCTACTCCTGTGCAAGTAGGTGCTAAGATCTGATCAGTGAGAGATGCTTCTACCTGAGTTACAGTGCAAACCTTATGCCAAAGTCAATGATACAGATATATTTAACAGTAAATGTGAGGTAGAGAAATAAAAAGAAATGGAAAAGAGAGGAGAGAGAAGAATATTGTCACCACCCATGGATCCAGTGGCATCCCTGTTGATCATTCTTCAGCCTGGACTTCTTGGTGGTAGGGTCCCAACATCATTCAAAACTTTTCATTCTTTTCCCATTTTAGCAAACAAAGGAATTAAGCATTAATTGGCTGCATGGTTCCCTTATGCTATTGGGTAAATTATTATCTCTTGTGTCTAGTGCTAATTAGTCTACATGCTTAGTCTTTCTTTTCTTTTGAGCCAATGATCGCAAGATTCCCCTGTCAAAATTACCTTTTACCACAGTTCCTCAGTGGGAACTGATTTTAGCAGAGTTGCTGGTTTGCCTTTCCTTGTGGCCTGTAAATTCTGCATTTTTTTGTTTCCATTATCAGTGATACATTATTCCCAGCTTTGTTAGCCTTCCCCTAAGTGTGAGATAACACCCAGACAATAGCACCACCTTTATCTTAGCTACAGTCCAAGTTCCAGGTATCCACAGAGGAATATCTGGGGGGGCTTCAAGTGGTCATTGGTGGTCACAGATGTGAATTTGTCCAGGGAATCAGCACAAAGGTGTATTTCACACTGAGCTGTGGCAGAGGCAGGCTGTGAGTTCGCTGTAGTCTCCCACCCAGTCTCTGTGTTGGGAAGATGCTTTGCTCTCAGGTGGTTACAAAGTGGGGCCTGCCCTTCATTGCTGAGAGCTTCTCCATGGACTTTGTTGCTTTCTTGATTTCAGTGGATGTTTGCATTTTTTTTAGTGTATAGGAAAGCCATTTAGAAAAGAGTATATGTGGGCTTACTTTGGTGTCCCCTTGATGGCCAACTCTAATTCCTCAAGCTCCTTCTTGTAGTCTGGCCCTTGCTAAAGGTCTGTAAAAGCTCTCCTATTTATTTACTTTTAATCTACAGAATGGTCCAGCTAAATTTACTGCTCTTTCTTCAGATGGCCTGTTTGCTCCCTGTAATTTGATTTTCAGATGAGCTCATCTTCCCCTGTTATCTAAACCAAGAGCAACAACTTGATGATAAATTCTGCAGCCTCTGTAGCTGAAATGTAGCATGAGCGTAACATGATTCTTCTCTCCAACAGAACATGGCTGGGAATTGGCTGTAGCTGAGAATGGTTGACTCAATTTCTAAATTAAGATTAAAGACTTAGTTTGCGAAAATTAGTGTCTGCCTCTTAACAACAACTAACACATTTTATTTGGTGAGTTCCCTCTGCCAACATCAGTGCTGCATCATGCAGAGAGAGGGAGCATCCAAGCAACCAAACCCCACAGAAAGGTTTCTGTTTATGACCACTTTGTACTGAATGAGGACTTGGCTTTGAAGAGGTTTCTAATACTTCATGCATTATCCTGAAAAGCATAAGATCTGTCTGGGTGAAGCAATTGATTGGTGGGTAGCTGTCCATTTATATTTTGCCACTATCAATGCACTCTTGCCTTATACTTTTTTTACTGTGTGCCTAAAACCACAATCCATGGAAATGCTCTTTCTTTCTCCATCAGCAGGTGTAGCAACACTCATAACATGTTTTCAAGCCTTTCTATCACCTGAGTATTGAGGCAAACACCAGAGAATCACAAAAGCAGGGAGACAGATTAACTGAATACTGAGGGAGCCCTGGCTTTCCATGGGCATCAGTGGCCTTTTTGCTTTTGCACGTTACACGTGATATAACAAAGACAAATGGTAAATCGTCAGTGGGTAAACAACAAAGGAGCCTTTCGGTGAAGGCCGTGTCTTTGCAGTCCTCTGGACATTTTCATGATCAATTCAAGTAGAAATTATGTGAGGAGCATTTCAGATTGTATGGCAGTCATAGAAATTGAACAGTATTGAGTTACTGGAAGTCCACGGACTGTTAAATAAACTGACCACTTTCTCAATTTCTCCAGGACCCAGACTATAATTACAGAGCAGAAGTAAAAAAACTCATTCCCCACTTGAAGTATTTGGATGGGATACCAGCAAGCCAGACTACTCTCCTTCCTTCCAAGAAGGTGCATGAAGATTCTCTAATCATCAAGGAATCCATCAAGGAAGGTGGTTTAGCAAAAGACATTTCATGGTTAGGTATGACAGATTTCTTGTTGGGGTTCATTTTTCAAGTTATGATATGTAAAAAAAGAAAGATGAAGAGCAAGGCAACCTCTTTAAAGTCAATCTTTACTTACAGTGAAGGGACAAAGGATCTTGTTTTCTTCACCTGGGAAGTAAGAAAGCTGGAATTCAGCAGAAAACAGCGCAGATTTAAATGGAAGTTGTCCTAAACTGGGCATCAAGGTCAAAAATGCAGACAACTTCTAGAACATCAAGCAAATACAGCAGTAGCTGGGAGTCTGTACTTAGGGCTTGTTCTGCATGATGGGAAGAAACAAAGCTTGGAAAGGAATGTTTCAACAACAGCTGTTCACAGCTCTTTCCATGGTAACAGTCAATCCCATGCAGCATGGATGTGGTAGGATTTCCTATTCCAGTTTAATAATAGGAAAGGCAATGTGGTTACCACCCTTCAGTGGTAGCAACATCCGAGAAAGATTGCATGGTCTTGTAAGAAATCTGTTCCACTTTCTTTGCTATTAGATTAAGTTCATTACATTCATTAGTAGAGAATAAATGGTTTGAAAGTAAATCTGTTGTCCCCTTGCCTGCAGCCTTGGTAATAGTTCAGATGTCCATGCTTTTACGTGTCATGCTACATGCACTTTATCACATACTATTAAATATTGCAAAGTATTTCCTATAACTGCTCATGTTGCTTCCCATTAGTGTGGGCAATGCAGTTGTCTTCCCAGCCCCCTCCCCAGGTTGTGGTTTGCCTGCCAACTGCGCTCCATTAAAAATTTAGTTTGTTTTGGAATAAGTACATACATTTGTCATTTATTGAATCCCTATGGGTCCAAATCATTAGTTGTAATAGTAGTCATGGTAGGGAAAAAATCCATTAAAATTTGATCCTTCAGTGATTGTGCTTTGGCAACATCACCTGAGGTTCAGAAAACTAGTTAACAAAGTTTGCTGACAGAAGCAGTAGGGGCAGAGCACAAAATTGTGAATTCATCTAATTCCCTGGTGTAACCAGGCTTATATTCTTGCTGGCAGCTCTAAACCAGTAAGTTCATACAGTCAGGTTCAGACATCCCAGTACATTTTTCTTTCCAGTAGCAATGTTGATTTGGGTACTTTCACATGGAGTGTATTTCATGGGTTCATATTAACAGCTGTGCCCAATATGTATTAAAGGTCCCTACCACTCAACTCTTAAGGAAATGGCCATATCATCACAGAGCTGATGCCTCACTTTGGAGCTGGTAGATGCTCAGCACTTTAAAAAGCACATTATTCATCTGGGCACTGGAATGAAATTCTCTCTCCCATGGGTTGTTGGCTGCATATGCTGCCCTTAGAGCTGTGCTGTGCTCCTAGGACAGGCAGCAGTTAGGCAGGTAAGAGGACAAGGCTCTGTCTGCCTTTGCTAGTTTTTGTATAATCCTTCCTGTCCTGTAGCATTACAAAAACAATTTTCACCCTTCTTTCTGTGGTAGAGAGCTATCTGTCTCTGAGGCAGTACTGGAAAAATCTATCACTGCCATTCTCAGATTTTTGTAACTCCTGGTACAGTTTCTCCTGTTTGACTGGTGGCTCTGGTAAGGTGTCCATCACCATCTGCATTGTGCCAGGGCATTTAAGCAATGTATTTAAGGACTGGGGCCTAGGCTGTGCAAGTCTGGAATGGTTCCCCTGTGAGCAGGTGAGCAGCAAATGAGAGGCAGCTTACAGTTAGCCTGGGCATGCAGGCAGGGAAAGTGGCAGAGCCCTGGATGTGTCCAGCCTCCCCTGTGGGGCAGCCAGAGGTGGGTGGTGAGCACAGAGCAGTTCCTGACCCATAACCCCAGCAGTCTGTCTCTGGTGCCCAGAAGCAGAAGAAAAGTGGGAAGGGATATCAGTTTAGTTAGGGATCCCCAGATTCTGCCATGACTGTGCAGCACTGGAAGACCTCCTCCCCTAGGCTGGATCCATTCCAGCATGTTTCTTGTAGCTGCAGTTACATATTTTTCTGTCCTCTATAGCTCCAGGTGTGCAGCAGCATTTGCCATATTGGCAAGGTACAGTGATGGTGTGGTTTGAAGCCTTGCATAACTGTGCTTACACTAATGAAATCTCTCTTCTAGGTCCGTATCTTGGGGAAGTAGCAAAGCAGTCTGAATGCAGCCCAAAACCCCCAACAACTTCCAGACCTGGAAATGCAGAGTGTTCTGCTAATGCAGGGACTTCTAGTGATGCCAGCCTCTTGGGCGGTGGCTGTCCTCTTCCAGATCCCACTGTTTTTCCTGATAAGCTGTTCACAAAAGATGGCTCCAGTGATTTGACACATGGTAATGTATGTTTTTTTAATCCTGTTCTTTCCCACACCTCCACCTCCTTCTGAATGTTATTACTGATGAAAGCCAGGGTGCTTTGAATACCACCCACCCATGCTACTGCTAATCAGGTTTAAAATATGTTGTCTTCCACGAGAGAGACTCACCTGCTCTAGCATAGGCTTTCCTTTATTTCCCCCTGCAGCAGAAGGTGAGAGTCACCTGCACTGCCCATCCTCAGCCCCCTGCGCCCATGTGCTGCTGTCCCTTTTCACAACCCCATACTGCAGTGCTGCTCCCCTTTCAGACCTCTTTGCAGCTGTCCTGCTTGAGCAACACCAGGCCACGTCCTGTTCAGCCATGGGAGTGTGGTCCAAGGCAGTCCTCCAGAGAGGTGTGGTGATGCACATTCCCTCCCCCCTGCATCGTGGGCTCAGACTGTGTGTACTGCAGTCTCATACTGCAGCAGCATCGCTGCTGGCAATGAACACTTGGATCTGGATTTCCAGAGGTTGGTCCTTCAGCAAGAGGAGTCAGTTCCTTGGCTTCACATCCTGATCTACAAGCTAGCCCAAAACATGGGTCTGCCACTGCCCTTCTTGCCCTAGACACTTGGAATTACCACCCATCCTTCCCTGACTCCTGGAAACACCGTGATGGTGTAACTCCACCAGCCCACAGATGCAGATTAGATGGCATTTGTTTCCAGGCATTGTGGGCTGCTTTTCTCAGATGCCAGTCTCTCCTCAGTTCCCTGCCTATGGGTAGGACTCAGGATGGTGGATTAGATGAAGCAATGCAGAGTCAACAGCTGAGTGCACATTTGGAAATGTACATGGAAACTAAGTACAGCTTGTCAGGGAATGAGACTGTAATTTTACACACACTTTTAGGCAGCTAACACAACTGATAGAGACAGTTTCACCCAATGTTCACTGCTTCTTCTGACCCTTTGTTGCTTTATCTCTTTTTAACCTGATTTTAATCAACATCCAGCTGAAAAATAATCCAGCAGAACAAGCAAAAAAGACCCCCTAAAATCTTTTTTTTTTTAAATCTGAATTTGTTCCCTGATCTGACTGACTATGTATCCACACAAATATTTGCACCAGCACAACTAAGGAGGCAGGGCAGGGTCAGAAGAAGACAGATTCTGGTGGAAGCAGAGAAACTGCCTCTTAACAGCAGTCAGGCCATGCCAGCTGATACTGGGAACCTACATCATGAATATTACAACTTCCGTCTATGGGAAATTATATTAACTGACTTCAATGACAGCACTGTTTGTTAAATGCTGGAGTAAAATGTTTTCTCTTTGCTTGTTTTTCTTAGGACTCCGTCAGGTTATATGTGGGAACCCTGCCAAGGCCCTCCATATGAGGAGACAAAAGCTAGGTGTATGTTTTTCTTGTAAACTTCATATTCCTGAATGGTGACCCCCACAACACCTGGGATAAACTGAACTCCCACTGTGGCTTGTAGCAGCTCACTCTGTTCTGTAGCCCAAGAACCCCCAAGATGCAGTTGCCTTGAGGAGGACAGAGGGTCCCCTGCATGATGTTGCATGTGCCCATGTCTTAGCAGCAGTGGACCATCAGCTGAAAGGGAGCAGTGAAAATCACGTATCAGCTGCTGGGGGCAGACTTCCCATCCTCCTGCAATGAGCAAAGTACAAGGCAGGCTTGCAAAACTTGATAGTATTTCTACAACAGCTATTAAGAAAAAGACTTTTTTCAGCAGTGTTTCTTTGATGTTGGTGTAAACAGCCAGCTTGCTAATGCTGCAAGGTCATTCCTATTGACTAAACAAACACAAAGCCAAAGTTTGTTCCTCTTGGCAGTGGGGTGGTGCCCCTGCCCTGTGGGTCAGCCTGCTCATTTTGGCTGTAATTCAGTGAGAGGATACCCATGTGTGTAAAGGGGAGCAGCCTGGCTTATCATGGTCAGCTTTTGTTGGCCCTGAGGTTCAAAACAGCACAGCTACACATGAGTAGATTTAAACAGGCTGGGGTAAATCAGGGAGATGCACAGGACACAGACTTAATCCTCACAACAGATGTTAAAGAACTGCAGGGGAAAGATAGGTACTGCCCATGTCTTTCTGCTACCACAGCCTCAGCATAGGAAGCTTTTCTGAAACAAATTTGAACATTATAGTGAATTATTATGTGCTAAGAACTGGGATGTGGAATTGAACTGTGGTCATATACTGAGTGATGCAGTTTCTGTGGTACTGGTCTTAATATGCTTATAAGTATAGGTGCTATAGGCTTATATCCAGTGAAATATAAATCAACAATTTTGTCACTGCTACCCTGGGTTCCTCAAGCTGTAATAGTACATGACTGGGAAGTGAGACTTCTTAAAACTGAGGAGATAGAAAATGATGAGGGATGATCTAAAAACTCAGAAACAGCAGTGGGCTTTGATGTATGCTGAAATCCACATCTAGAAACTGAGCTGGGAAGTGTTCCCATGGATATCTAGATAACTTGTGCCATTTCCACAGCCACCTGCCGTGAGCCCATTGAAACTGTCTGGTCTGACGACAGAAAACCTTTGTGGCTCTGGAGGAGGAAGAGATCTGCACCAGGAAAAGGTGTCCTCTGACCTGGGAGCATGGACGGAGCAGCACAAGGGGTGAGACCGCCGGGGAAATCTTGCCATGCCATAAACTCTGCATTCATTTTCTGCTGCAAAAGTAAGATCAGCGCTTTGGCCACCTGCTGGTGGTTTCGAGGGATAATCTCGGCCCCTGCCTTCCTGTCCCTGCTTTGCGCGGCAGTCCTCCTGCCTGGAGCATCTGCGGGATGGCAAGGAAGAAGAATCCTCTTCCTTCTCTCTGGAGCACAGGCAGGATGGGCTCACTTCCTTAGCAAGAGCAAAGAAATGACTTCTCATAACTGGTGAGTTGCTCTTGGCCCTGACAGTGCCTAGTAAAAGAGCTGAAATGGGATCAGCTTTTCTGCGAGCACCACATTGACCTAAGCAAACAAAAGGGTGAAAGACAAATACCACCTTGCTGAGATCTCATAGATCTCACAGACAGGTAATGGTAATTTTGGAAGTAAAAATGGTTTTATTTCTCTGAGCTTACTTCGCTGGGTAGTATTTTAAATCTGCCCCGCTTCACCTGATTAACTTTAAGATGCTTGAGATAATCAGACACAGGCATCTTAGATGGCTGATCCAATTAAAATGAGTTTTCATATCTCCTGGAAGGTGTGAAGTAACAGTGGGTAACTAAATCCACTGCAGGGTGTTTGCCTGAGTGGCTGCATTTGACCAGCTGCATAAACACACTCAAAAGCTAATTAAAGGTGTGATACTTGATGTTGTCCAGGTGCCTGCAAACAGGTCAGCAAGAACAAGCCAGCCAAGCACTGAAGGTGAATAAAGGTGAAGACTGGAGCCTGACTGACAGCTTAGGAAATGAGTTGAGGGAGGCCTGTGATGAGGACCTCATTGAAAGGATGTCACTTGACTCTTCTTCCCACTCCTCCTCAGGTACTGGACCTAAACCCCTGAGGGAGGGTTGGCCTTGGGCCAAACACGTGCTCTTTGTAGATAGGTGCATGGGTAATCCAGTGTTTTATGGGATCTGGCATCTGTGCTCCAGGGCAGCAACTGGAAAATGCCATTGCAGGGCCAGACCCTAAGCAATCCATTCCAGTTTTTAAGCAGGACATTGTGGCCAGCTGTGTTGACCATCAGTTGATATATTTCAGCATGCATATGTAGAATTAAGAGGAGCAAAGGTGATCTCACACTAGCTTAGCATCAAGTGTAGTAGAAGGACAGGTCTCTGTCTTTTACCTTGTGTCATTAATTTATGACAGTGCCAGGTGAGTCTAAAATAATGTCATTCCTACTGAGCTGTATTTGAACCCAGTTGGCACTGATGTAAATAATGGCTGAGCTAGTGATTAAGGTTTATCTGAACAACTGGGAATTCTGGAAAGATATGCAACCAAAAGGATGCATTCAGTAAAAGGCTTAAAAATGGAACATGCTCTTCTACTCAGGAATAAAGCCAAAGGCTTCTCTGAAATTGCATTTACGTGAATAAAAGCAGAATTCCCACTCTTCACTACTTGTTGAATATTGTCTTTAAGAATATTAAAAACATTAATAATGGTTATTCCAAACACATATCAAATAGAGGACCATATATAATTACAACTTCAATCTTTTTTCTGTTGTTAATCTAAACAACTCCTTTTTCCTCAATAAGTAAAAGCATGTGAGTTTTCATTTTACACTTCTTTCAAGGGTAAAAATGGATCTACTAAAATTTAGAAAAATATAATATATTTTGAAAAAAACGTGGAAATATCATTAAATTATTCAAAGCCTCTATGTGTATTAACAGTACTTAAACAATATCTCCCTAACAAGAATAAAAGCTGTTTGGAAAAATCTAAAGGAGTGGCCTATTGTCCAGTACCCACAGAAGTCTTAGATTATGATCTTATGATCTCTTTAGATTTAATCTGATCTTTTTCAGATTTTATATGATTTCTTTACACTGAGTATGATGGTCTCATCATCCTTCTAGATTGACAGGACAATGTCACAAACATCCCACAGTGTACCAGTGTCATGCCCTATAGCACTGTGAAAGTGAATGGTTGGGATGGGTCTGTCCATCTTCTAACTAAATCTGCAGGATGATGATGGAGTAGTTTGAAATCTAGAATTGTCTGAGGTGGTGGGGGGACTGACCAGGATCCTAATGACACTCAGAAGTGTGTCCAGTCCAGTGTGAGTTTCTCACAGAAGAACTTGTTGCTGGAAGCAATCCTTCTGACCAGAAAAGGACAAGTCATCTGAGCAAAGCCACTCTTACATAAAAATGTTTGCAGCATCAGATCCATATAAACTGCATTTTTTGGAAGGCGTTGAATGTTATTTCAGGCTCTTGAGTCAGACATACCAGTCTCTCAGAGTGGCTCTACTTGAAAACAAAGATGAAGTTTAGACATTTTAAAAGTATATCATATGATACAAACTGTTCCATGAAAACTTTTTATCAGCTTTACCTAGGCAGTAAAATACATCCCCATCAACTGGGAGCCACAGAGATGAACTTTCTGGGCCTGGTGGCACATTCTTTAGATTATGTGCCTGGCCTGGACCCTGCACATCAGGCACTTAGGTACAGTTAGGTTCTTTTAATAGACAAGAGCAATTGGATCCCTGCTATTTATAGAATGGTTGGTTCTTTCAATAGACAAGAGCAATCAGATCCCTGCTATATTTAGAATGGTTCTAAGCATGTGTGCATACTGGTTATATTTATAAGTCAGCAACAAGTTTTTTCTTCTCTGTGTGTTGCACATATTGCATGGAGAGAATGACATGGCTGAAACACAAACAGCCAGAAAGTAGCCCTGCATGCAGTGCAATATTTTCCCCAGCAGTCAGGCACTTATTATGAGATTCCATGATCTCAGCCTCTGATTTAAAAAGTGGATCCACTCATCTGTGATTATTCCTCTGCCTTGCACTTCAGATCACTGGAAGGAGCCCTAAGGTATTTAGAATAAGTCAGTGCAGACACTGGCAGGGAATGATGCAGGTGTGATCCTGCCTGAGAACAGGAGGGCAGGTGAACTCGTGGGTGCCCTGTGAGCTCTGCCTGCGAGCTGTTCCTTACTTGGCACGTCACCAGCAGCGCGGGCAGGGAGGCTGACAGTGAACCAAACCAACTGTCAGAGGAAGAAATTCAACATGGACACATCTGCCCACCCAGCTCCATCACACAGCATCTCCAAAACTTTTCCCTCCCTGGGTTAGTCATGTAGCAGTCAGATGAACTGGTAAATCTCTGTGCTTTTCACTCTGTTTCAGGTTCATCACAGGCTCAGGAGGGTGCAGTGTTCTCCAACACAAAACGTTATCTGATTCCATCCCCTCCAAAAAACCCTTCACCTGCCTCTGCAGTGGATGTTGCAGCAAGACCCTGGAAAACAAGGAATCATAGGGGCATAAAAATACCCAGCCAAGAGGAGGACAGACAGTGTACACAGAAATGCCAGTCAAAGGCTCATCAAGAGAATTCAGCCCAGCCTCTGGACAAAGAACCTGCTTTCCTGGGCCTGCACAGCATGATGGCTGCCTCTGGATCCCAAGGGCAGTGCCAGCCTGTGGGCTGCACCAGCCAGCCAAGGCCCATTCCAGGACCAGCAGCTGTTGGGTCACCAAGGATCAGGTATGTGCACTGGAATGCATCTGGGGAAGGGACTTCATGGCAGGAAAAGTCAGATTTCTCTATTGTATCTGGGGCTCCTGCTTCTTCTGTAAAATTAATTCCTTTTACTTGTGCTGACAGTTACCTTTGACTGTCTGAAGCTAATTAAACGTTTTCCCATGTTCCTTATAGCTTGAGTATTGTAAATTTTGTATTTTCTTTAATAATAGCCCAGAATTTTGCTGTTTCTTACTGCTCCATCCTCATGTTCCCCACCCAGAGCCATTGCTGTGTCTGTTGCAAAGATCTTGTGGCACTTGTTCAAAAGTCTCCTCCAGTACACTCCAGGAAGGGTTCCTGACATCCCACTTGGGTTTTTTCCCTGACACAAGTTCATATTAGAATGAGCTCTGGAAAATAAAGTAGGCATTAAAGAAGTGTCACATGTACCAAAACATGTTTATTTCTGAACCTGTTTGCTGTAAATTTAGCATCCTGTTGTTGCTTCTTTGAAGAAATACAACAGAGGGCTTGTGACATAACAGCTTGGGTTTGAACTGATGTAGTCACTTTGGAGTCAGCAAAGGCAGAGAGCATGTGCCTTGTGTGGGAAGCTCATGTGCCTGGGGCTGCTCCCAGGCCCGGCAGCTTTTGGTTCAGTTTTCAGAGCTGCTGAGGAGAATGCAGATATTCAAATCCAGAGTGCAGTCTCACTACAGAGTTTCCCTCTTTTCCTCAGGCCCATCATGGATGAGAGCCCTTCTAAAGAGATCAACCACCAGCATCCAGCTGCCTGCTCATCCACAAAAGCCTTGCAGAGGTTCAGGCCAATGAATTCCGTTTGGCCCCTGACTGCCAGGTCCATTCTGCAGTCATTGCCACACAAATCCAGTGCCACAAAAACATCTCAGAACAGAAGTCCTCAGTCCTAGAAGGTACCCAGTTGCCAGCATGTGTTGGAGCCATGTACACGGTGCAGCCATGAAGGATCAATGCTATCTTGCAGCTTCTTCTGCAAGCTAAACACAGAGCAGTTCAAACAATTAATGTGATTTGCCTCAATTCAGGATACAGCTGGTCCACAAATATTTTAAGAGCAACCACTGATCAACCAATGAGCTAATGAATGTCTTATTACAGAAAAATGTGGTTATTTTTGCAACCTATACACACTAAAACAGAACAAATCCTATCATACTTCCTCTCATCCACACCACACCCAGCTCTGTGAGTCAGGCAGGGACACCAAACAGAGCAGAGCATGGAGCCTGCTGTTTGTGGAGAGGGCTGGAGGAGGTGACCTACCAGCAGCCAGCAGTGTGCCTTTTGCAGTCCTGGATGGTAAACATGTGAGGGCCAAAACCAAGGGCTTGAGAGGAAGTGTTGACCAGAGCAGGCTCTGAGGGAAGGGTGTGTTGCCTGAGGAAAAGCTCAGAAAGGCTGGATGATTTGAGAGTTTATGCCCCCACAAGAGCTCACCCTACTCACAGGCATTGGAGGTTCTTGTAGGATGCATTGCTATGGGAGCAAATGCTGAACAAATGGCTTATCCCAATATTAACATGTTTGTTTGCTCCATAGCTACCTGGAAGGATTTGTCTCACTTCCTCTGAATAGTCATTGCATTCCAGAACTTCTCTAGCAGAGCTGACTTCTGTCACCAGGTGTCAGAGCACCCTCTGCATGTGCCTTTCACCTCCATCCCATTTCTAGCACTCTCAGATCAAAGAGACTTTCCAATTTATTATAATTGGATAATTTTAAGTGATGATGCAGCAAAGCAGGGAAGTAAGGGAATAATCTCGTTTTTTTTCAATAGGGCATTTGCTCCATGTTCAGGTAAGATCCAAAACATCTGTTTCAGTGACTGCAGTCTGTGAGATGCTGTTCCAAATTACTGTCTTTCAACTTTATTGATGTTGCAGTCTGAAACCAAGCATCATCACATTTCTTCCAGTTTAAATTACTATGTTAGATTACATTTTTTAAATCAGTTTATAAAACAGTAATTACACAATGAGTTAATGAATTGGTTTATGCTTCCTTTCTGCTGGCCATCTTAACTTAGAGAAGCAGAATAGACAAAACCCTAAAACTTCCTTTTTGTCATGGTGCTCCTTGCACCATTTTATCTTACAAAACAGTCTGGAGCTTGAAGTGAGTTTGCCCAGTTTTGGTGTGTCCTAGCAGAAATCATCTATCAAAAATCATTTAAAACTATGTGGTAAGTGATTTTATGCAACACTATGGATGCAGGCAGGATTTCACCCAGCAACAGTGCCTGTGCCCTTAAATAGGCTCCTAAATATGACTTTTTGCCTGTGTCACTGACAATACCATCACACACAAAAAGAAAGCTGGCCTTGTAAAAGAAGGAAGACACTGACAGCACTGACCCTTCTCTATATCCAGGGTCCTAACAGGGAGTGATGGGTAGAACTGTCTTCTCCAGATATTCAGTCTCCTTCTCAATTGATATCTTTCATTTCAAAGGGGTGGAGGGGAAAAAAATTCAGTGGGTGTGTAAACTGGGTCTGGACATGAGCATCTGCAGAGACAAAACTCTTGGTACAGATCTGGAAAGTCTCTCAAAAGCATCTGTGGTCTCATCTCTCAGCAAACTCCACGTGGCTCTGTATGTGCACAGAGCAAGAAGCTTCTCTGAGCTGGCAGAGAGGATGTGGAGAAATGCTCAGAAAAAAACAGCTCTGCCCTAGTGTGGGAAATCAGTGCCTGAGGGCTTCATCAAAACCATTTAACTCAGAGTTTCCTGTTGTACCCTCACATCAGACATCCCAGTGGTGATTCTCAGAGCTGCAGGCTGTGTGTGACCTCCAGAACAGCCACCCCACCCCTCATTAGACAGCTCTGCCCCACTGGTGGCCTAACCAAGGCACTCACATGCTGCATAGTGGTGTGGTATGCTCACAGGGGCAGGAGGAGGTGTCCAGTGTGCCTGTTGGTCACTGCATCAGCTGCTGGCCCATCCGTCACCCCCTCAGGTGCCTATCAGCAGGGACAGACACATGCAGCAGGCTGGGTGCCACCTGCTCTGGTGTCTGTGGGGATCTAGTCCAGAACTGAGTGGCCAGCCTGTCATGCATGGAACAGCAGAGAAGCTTGCTAAGAGAACAAGTTAGTGATCACAGCCCAGGCTGATGGGGAAGAAGGGCTGGTAGCCTCCTCTCTTCTCTCTGCCAATAGTTGCTGCACCTCATTTCCCAGGGCTGCCATGCTGTTGTCTGTTGCAGTTTCCAGGCCAAGGAAGATAAGCAGGGCCATTGCTGTCTGGACAACTATAACATATCCACAGGGAAAATTATTGCCCTGGCTTAGCCTTTGCTTGTTCATCTTCCACCTTTTCATCTAGAAAATGGAAAAGCCAGCCAGGTCTTTAATAGGCTAATTAGGATATGTAAGGCATGATAGGCTATTTGTGAATTCAGCTCTCTTAGCCCAAAAGGGAAAAGGGGGAGTTTCATTGTATGGGCTTTTTGTCACCATTTCCTCTGTTAAAATCACACATTGGTCCCTTGAATATAGACAAAGTCCTTTAATGAATGAGCTTATTCCCATCCCTGCCTCTGCAGACTCTAAGTGTTTGTCTGAGTAGGATCTTTGCTTCCAGTTGGATGTGACCAGTTTCAGATGTACATTACCAGAGTCCATCCCCTCATTCTTGTAATGGGCCAGGAGCTGCTGATGCCTTTAAGTATCACTGCTTTAATGGGATTTGCTGCTGGCTGCCAAATTGATATCTAGTGTGTAAGCTGGAGAGAGGGGCGAGAACTGCTCCCTCACCTATTAATAAATCAGCACTGCAGGGAAGACTTTTCTGCTGGGAGCCAAGTCTCATCAGTACACGCTGCTAAGGGAGGGGGTGGTAACATGAGAACAGCTGCCCTGCAGGGAGCTGGGCTCAGAACAAAGGGATTTGGCCCAAAGTGACAATGCTGCAGCATTAGCAGAAGCATGATCCATCCAGGAGGCCTCTCAGCATCACTTAGCTGGTGTCCCACGACCAGCCCTGCTGGAGTGACTGCTGCTGCCCTGCATACTGAAACGCTCCACTCAGACAGAACTTAAAAAAAAACATGGGAGAAAGATGTAGGGAGCTCTTAGCCAGTTATTAGAGTGACTAAGAATCATCCCTTCCCCTGAAAGGAGCGTGTCTGGGACAGCATCCCACCCAGACAAATGGGCCCTGACAAGCAAAGGTGGCTCCTGCTCAGCCTTGGATTGGGTTCTGCACCTCCCAGCTCTGCAGAGCCCAGCCCATTGTGGACACCTTGGCACCCCATTTAGGAAGAACAGGCCAAAGGAGATGCTCAGCCTGTCCAGGGTCCCCATGGCAGCTGTGGGCACAGCCCCAGGGCTCATGGCTGTTGTGCTTGTTGCCAAGGCCATTACTCTCATTGAAGGCCTGGGATTGCTTTGCACTTGGAACAAATTAATCTTCATTAAAGGATGAATAGAAGATATTTTCTTTGGCTGTCAAGGAGGAGAAAACACAGGAAATATTCAGGAAGGAAAATGCCATACGTGTCCCTTCAAATACACACAAATGGCAGGCCAACTCAGGATCATTTCCTACACGGTTCCTTGGCTTGTTCAGAGCCTGACAGGCTTGTCTCCTTGCCATGGGCAGTATCTGCACCCACAGTGGAACACAGGTGCTTCTGGGGTATGATGAGTCAGATGGCTCATGCTCCATAGTGTCAGTCTCTGCACTGATCAAACAGGGTTTGTGATGATGGCTTAGATGTCTGCTTGGTACCCTCTGTTACCAGGTGAGATGAATCCTGCCCTGCACTGGCTTTGTCATTACACCAGAGAATCCTGGCCCTGTTTTTATTGTTTTGTTCCTCTAAAATTACCTCAGGAGATACTGGAAATGTCCTGGCTGAGACAAAGGGTCAGCCTTAGAGAGTGGAGACAGCATGTGAGCACTGGGGCAGCAAAGTGCGTATGGCTCTTTGAGCCAGTCTGGGAAGCTTTTGTACCTTCCAGAGAGGCACATGGGGCCAGGACAGATGCAGGACACCAAGGAGGGCTTGTCCTGGACTGAATTCAAGGTGCCAGAGCAGACCCTGAGCTGGTGGAGAGCTGGCCTGGTGCAGGTGCATCTGGGAGGGCTGGTCTGGTGCCCTGTCCCCAGGAGAGGGGGAGGTCTCTCCTCAAAGAGAAGGATTATGGCTGCACTTTTGGAAACCAGTTCAGCCAGCTGGGAGGTGACCCAGGTGATGGAGATCCTACCCTGGAGGTCTCTTGCTGTCACCAGAAATAAAACAACCTTTCAATGACAGCCTTGATCCAGCCTTAGGGGCACTGCAGTAATTTCTAATCTCTGCCCTGGTTTCCTACAGCCCAAGGAGAAACTATGTGATATGGGAGGAGGTGTGGCATGGTTTTACACAGGCAACAAGTGCAGGGGCTCACTCTCACCCATCCCTCAACAAGGGGCTCCTCTCCACACTGCCTTCATTAGTCTCATGGCTGTGCATCCCCAAGTGGAGTTCAGAGTGATTGTGCTAAAATTAAGGTAGTAATTGAGATAATTTTTTAAGCTGCCAGGAGACAACGAGCTTGCAACAGAATCCTCCTGCATGGCACAGCGTAAAGCAGAAAAAGAAAACATCGGATTACTGGATGGAGAGTTGTAGTGTCATTTATAGATATAAAACCTGTGCCTGAGGAACGGAGCGAGTGCAAATGCAGGCAGGCAGGCGCCGCTTTTGCTGGGTTTGGCCAGCCGGAGGAATGCCTCGTAAGGGACGCTAGAGGGAAGAAGAGAGTCTCACAAGTGCAACTTCCAAAAGCAAAGAGACTCGAAAACCAAACCCAAGCAGCTCCAGGTCGTTCAGGAGGCATTTGGCACTCAGTGGGCTCAACATTTTCTTTTTACCTATCCAGCATCCAGTATGCTGGCCTCGTGTGGTGCCCCAAATGCACTATGCTGGTAGTGGCTTGCTGTATCACACACCACTTCGATGTAAGCCTGCAATGCCCACAAAGTGTGGTGGAGAACATCCCAGACCCACTGTGGCACTGGAAAGCTGAGGTGCTTTTGGGGTGTTATAGGGCACGTCCATATAATAATGCTGTGTGCAGCCCCAGCATGTCTTAAAGATATCATTATCACAGCCTGTAGCTATGAGCTGCAAACAGGCTCAGCAGGGATCTTGGCCCTCTTCCTGATGTCAGGATAGCACTGGGAGACCCTGGCAGGTCACAGGGGCTGGTGCCAAGGCCTCAACATCTGCCACCACCCAGCCCATGTAATTTCTATCCCAGCCCTTTCCCCAAGTGGAAACTGTCAAAAATCAACGCCCACATTCCCCCTGCTGTTTTGTGGGCAGGGTCAGGCCCTTCTTCCCCAACAGAGAGCACCAGCCCAGTTTCTTCTCCATCCCTGGGCCACTTTGCTGCTGCAGGCTCCTGTCACCTGCATCATCCACACCCCTGGGGACACTTAGAGCCATGACAGGGACCTGAAAGTGAGTACCACAGCAGCTGCTCTCTCCTCTGCAGTCCAACCCATCAGCCCTGGCTGTGCTGCCTGCAGGGACAGTGCTGAGCTGTGCTGACCCAGGGTACAGCAAACACGGCTCTACCTTCTGCCATGTGAGGGACACACAGAGATGTCGGGTTCAGGGCAGAAAGAAGGGGTGGGGGGAAGCAGTGGAAGCCTTTGGGAGGTGTGTCCCAGCAGGAAGGCACTTGGTGAGCAGAGGGGGAAGCATGCTCCAGCGGGCAGCACAAGGGAGATGGACACACCAGCAGCTGGGGTCGGGTTGGGAGCACCAACAGTCCTGTCACAGCAGGAGAGGCTTGTTCTGCTGCATCAGAGGTGGAGGCAGTGCCCAGGCTGGGCTGAGGGATCCCCCTCCAGCCCACTCAGGAGTGGAGGGATTAGAGTAGATCATGCTGTGCCCAGACCACCCAAATGACTGCTATGTCTTAACCAGGGCAAGTAAGCACCTTTCAGGGTCAGGGTATGGACCTGTCAGCCCTTACCAGAAAAATGCTGCACACCAGGAACAACAGTCAGGATCAGGACAGGTCATCTTGCCCAGGAGAAGGGGATTTCCTGGGATTAGTCACCAAATCTTCCCTCTTCAGGAGCTCAGCCCCAAAAGCTGCTAGGTTCCTCCAAGGAATGTTTCCTGCTACCTCCCCAGGTGGGGCTTCAGTGATAGCAAGGGATTAAAAATATTTAGAGGTCTTGTTGGGTCAAAGCAACAAACACTTTTTTTTCCCTGGATGATCACTAACAAAATTAGTTTTTAAGTAGGGGGAAAAAAAATCTCAAACCCTATATTTTCCCTGATTTCTCCTATCCCTTTTATCTAGTGTCAGTTTTGTTGGTTTTGAAGAAGAAAAAGAGAGGCATTACTTTTCCCTTTCACCTGCTGTTGCCCTATCCTGATTTTTTTTTTGTTTTTTGGGGGGTTTTTTGGGGTTTTTTTTGGTTTTTTTTTTTTTTTTTTTAAATTATGAACAGTCCAGGGGAAGCAGGAATCCAAACACAAACCTGTGGAGTAGATTAGTGGCATGTAAAAACAAATGAGAGGCCTTTGCTGCTGTGGGAAAAGCAATTACCTTAAGATCAAGCAACTTTGCAAGTGATGTACAGAAGAAAGGAAAGAGATCAACGGGGCTGGCATTTGGGAAGGTAGCCAAAAATGCAAGAGGCAGATTGTATGTGTGCAGCTCTGTGTGTGTGTGTGGATGGCTCTGGCATCACTGTCACCCTGCCCTGAGACAAAGGCAGAGGGCATGGGAGTTCAAATGAGAGCTGCAGGATTAGTTTGGGATGCAGGAGTGTTGCAGGCAGAATGGAAGTTTCGGGCAAGGTTTGTCCTGGAGACCCCCCCATTGAGCCACAAGGGTCAAAAAGGATCCCCTTGATTTCTAAATTCCTTCTCAGAGAGGAGTCTGGATCCAACCCTTGGTCAATGGTTTCTGCCTAAAAAATTATATAGGTGTAATTGAGCCTTTATACAACTTTGTGCTACAGAATTAAGGATGGCTAACCAAATATATTTATATGAATGAAATAAGTGATTTATTTCAATTGATGATTATAATGATTGGACTAAAAAAACTTTAATCAGAATTGTTTACTACACAATAGTTTTAACTACTAGTATAGTGCACCATTTTTTATAAATATTGAAGCAATTAAATTAAAGTTGGCAAAATAATTATCAAGTAGAGATTGATGTTACCCATTTCAATGACCATGGGCAAATCTCTTTTGCTCAGCATTGAGAGGTATCTCCATTCAAGAGTGGGATCTGCACACAGACCCAAAAAGGGGGGTATTAGAGGACCCTGCCATCAAAAAGCAGGATTGGGTTTTTGTAGTATGATGTGATTGACTGTCAGCCATATGTTTGTAGGTCCCCTGTGACAGCAGTGCAGCCTTTAGCTCAGCACCATTAGATAAGTCATCAGTACTAGCACTTGTTGGTTTCTTTATCAGAAGCTTTGTCTGCCACCTCCTCACCAGTGCCAGTTTCTGTCAGGAAACATTGTTCTTCACATGCTCAGAATGTTTAACTTTGGGCTTGATGAGTCAGCCTCCTCTCAGCATTCTTCTGCACCAAAGCAGCCTGACCCTTCCTACTCCATTTGCCACTGATAGCCTGATAACTTCTGCAAATAGGGTAAAGTCTGAGCTGTTTTACCCCCACCTAGGCAGAGCATCCTGCTACCAGGAGGGCTTAGCCCCCAAGACCCTGATGGGGTCTGTAGCTCAGCCACTGCCAATTCAGAGTGAGTGTGGAGATAGCAATGAGCTGCAAACACACTCCTCCTGCATTTGCAGCTCTTGGCAGGCTTTTTGTCTCCTCCTGGATGCTGGAGCCAGCACAGTCTCCCAGTGAGTCTCTGGCACAAGGACTGTGAGAATCCTTTCATTCTAGATCACAGAATGGTTTGTGTTGGAAGGAACTTTAAGGATCACCTAATTCCAACCCCATGCTGTGGGCAGGGATGCCCCAAGCTGTGTCCTACCCCAAGGCACATTCCCCATCTGCCCTATCATAGTCCTTCCCTGCTCCAGGTCACTGCAGAGAGGAGATGAGGCCCAAGCACTCTGCAAATCTCAGCATTTCTGTTTCCCTCTGTTCTGGGGTGTCAGTGCAGTGGGGAGCATCTCCATGTTCAGTTGTGTGGTGGGGTCACCCCAAACACCAGCAGTCACCCCACACATGTCTCAAGCAGCATTTCAACCTCATGAGGAAGGCAGCAGAAGCCCTTCTGGCAGGCCCAGTGGTTTTAAAGCAGCAGGGCAGATTTCCGGCTGCTGCAAACGGGTGCTGCCTCCCTGATTTTCACCCAGGCTAGCTTGCTTATATGTGCTAGCTGCAGAGCTGGTCCTTCAATCTCCAAGCACAGTGCCTGTCTTGGCCAGGATCCCGGGGTGCTGGCAGGGTTTGGCTGGTTTATTTAACGGGTGCTGGGGCTGTTGTCTGTCACATGCAATTCACTCCTGTTCTGGATCACAGAGTTTGAACCATCTCCTGTTTCCAATGCTTCTGTCACAGCTTTGTTTGCAGTAGCAGTGCCATTCAGCAGCTGCCTGTGCTGCATGGCCAAGTGGGCTACCAGAGCCTGAAGGCATCTCCCAGGCTCCCATGAGACCAGCAGGTGCTCAGCACCCATCTGTATCTGTCCTGCTGACCTCTGGGAGGCACTGCTCCAAGCTCCTGGCTTAGGTCTGGGAGTGATGGTGTTCTTTGGTCCTGACACATCAGCCCAGTGTGTCCAGGGTTCCCTGTCTCCTGCTCAGACGTATATTGGTGCTTTTCACTGGAGCCACAAGCTCTTCACAATGGGATCAGGTTGGCTTGGGATGAGAGACCCAGGGATGAGCTAGAGTTCACCAAGGTGAGCAGGTGCCAATTCACCTGCTCTGAGTAAATTAATGATGCTGCCAGGGAGAAGGCAGTAGTAGATAAAAAATATAGCTGAAAAGCAGGAGAGAGGTGAGTAGAAGAGAATGTAAAAATCTCTCTGTTGGAGTATATTCTAACCCCTTAACCTTTTGTCCCAGGTCCTGCATCATTTCCAGTTATAGCCAGTAGCAGATGCTCAGGGAAAAGCCATCAGAGCATAGGAACAAATAGGACAAGTTAACATCTCTTCCTCATCTTGCCTCACCTCTGTGGCTACATGCCTGTTGCACAGGACAAGTAAACATCAAAATGGGCCCAAAATGCTCTCTGGCTCTCAGGAAAATCTGTAGCTCAGTGGCTGTGAATTTCATCAGTGAACTTAAATCTTTGCATTTAATACACAATAGATATGGTCAGATTTTTCTCCATTAAGTCTCCCAAGCTTTTTGCAGGGGTGGCATCCCCTCGACACTCCTTGTCCCCATACTGGGATGCAGCTGGTGCAACTGCCAATGGCTCCACATTTCCAAGGATTTATTTCTATTTTTCTTTCTAATATTGAAAGCCCAGAATACCAACTGCTATGAGGGGATACAATGTTTATTTTGCAAGTGGAGTAGAATTTAAGAGAGACTGTCATTGCTACTTATTCACAGGCTGTTACCCGAATTTCTCTACTCTCCCTCATGCTGCTGCATGTCACCTCTTCCTTGCTCCACGAATTTCCAGGAGCAGGCTCTCCCATGCAGGGCTTGTCTCTGAGGGCTCCCTCTTTGGTTTACTGGGGTACTTTGTGCTCCAGCATTATCACTTGCTGTGCATGGCCCTGCATCCTTCAAATTACAGAGCGAGCAATAGGATTGTGCATGGAGAAGATACCGGGGGAGCATGCCAGGCTCCATCCCTCTGTAACACCCTGGCCACTGTCATCCTCTCCGCAGCATACCCATGCTCCTGAGCGGGCAGTGGGAGATGGGTAAGCCTGTGGTGCTGCAGGTGCAAATATTTGCACCCAGGCTCCTGCTGGGGCTGTGGAGAGGAAGAGCTGTCCTGCGATGCCCTTGCCCACCTGATGGGGACCCGCCGCAGTGCGAGTGTCACTCTGCCCGTGGCTGAGCCCTGCGGCAGCCCGCCTTTTCCTTATTTGTTTTTCTCCCTTTGAGAGCTATTCTTTCCCTCCCATATGCTGTAATAATTACAAGTGATAACTTAACAGCTGCTCTGCTATTCCGGGCTCAGCAGAGCCACGCGCCTCCACCTTCCCTCCCTCCCACGGCTCTGGGTCAATGTCTTGGCTCCAGCAATCAGGGATTCCTGCAATTTTTGCCACTCAGGAGGATCTGGACTCTTTTCCCCTCCATTGCCATCTGTCTCCCACCCGCCCGGCCCAGCATCATGAAGGGGGATGGGACTGTGACATCCATCTGTTGCCATGGAGAAAGCTGAGCCAGCGAAGGGACGCACCCTGCGTCCTGGGTGAAGGCCAGCAGAGAGGGGGTGAAAGGGATTTTCTTGTGTATTTCTTTTATTATCGTGTGTCTGTTGTCACTTATGGGGTCTGCTGCAGGTGACAACTGCCACCCTTTGTCACAATGGACCTTAGGACTCCCCTAAGCCCTCTTACTGGAGAAGGTGGTGGCCTAAGGCCTGGTGTGGCATCCCAGATGGTGGACCAAATCCACATTACTAAAATGAACCATTTGCCTGCCTTCCTCCTGTGCAAGAGTGGTGGTGGCTCCCAAGGAGATGATAGACCCCCAACAGCAGCCCTGGGGCCCAGGGCAGCACTCAGGCTTCCCATATTGGGTGTGAAAGGGTTTTTCTGCTTTTACAAGAGAATTTTGCCTCCAGTTTTTCTGATTGCTGAAAGCCCAGCATGAAAAAAGTCAGGATGAGACGTTTCTGCCTGCTCCTCACAAAGGAAATGTTGCATCCCTGAGCATTCCAGTCCTTCCCCAGTCAGCAAGGCTATCCAGGCCAGAAGTGCCTCTTGGGCACAGATGACGATTCCCAGAAATGTGTAAAGACAGCCCGATGATGGTAGCAAGAGACACACAAGTCTGTGTCGGGCAGTGTCATCCATCCACCCTACAAAAGGCTGCATGATGCTTCCCAAGCACTGGCAATCTGACACCTGCCTGCTTGCTCCTATGCAGTCCCATACTGGTCACTTCCCATATTTCAAAGGCAGCAGTCCTGGTACCTCTGGTTGCAGCAGGCTTGAAACTGTGGTAGAGCCCTACAGAGCAACCTGAGAAGGTTCTGCAGCTTGGACAGCATCTGAATTAATATTTGGCAATCTGCAGTGCAGGCAGGGTGTCTGTGCTTCCTCCCTTATGTGTGCTGGCCTTTACTGACATAGTAAAATGCTGGGAATTAAGGACAGGATTTTACCTAAGGATGGGATTTGCCACAGCCATCAGCCACAGTGGTCTTGGCTCTTCTCACCCTGCACAAATGTCATCTGCACATCTGATACATATCACAGCAGATGACATCTTCCCCTGTTACCTGCCAGCTGTCCCTGTAGGCAGCAGATCCCTCGGGATACCTAGGACGGGTCTTTCTAAGGGGCAGTGGTGGATAATCTTCCCTGTGGTCCTCCCAAAGTTGTAAGTGGGGAAAAAAATTGGGAGTGTGCAGAAGGTGGGCCTTCCCAAGAATTTCACTTCCCAGGTTGGGAATTCTGCTGCTGGCACCACTTCAAAGCAATGGTGGGCAAGGTCAGGGTCCATGGACAGGGGTTTTGTGCATGCAGACACTTTTCACACATCAGGGTGAACCCTTGTCTTTTGGGTCACCAGCTGCAATGCTTGCCTTGAATTGTCCCCACCCAGAGGGCCTTTGGAAGAGGTGATGTAGTGCTTATCTGAGCTGGCTTTGATGCTTGGCAGCTGTGCAGGACCACCAAGCAAAGGCTTTAGTGGTGGCACTGGGACACACTGGAGGAAAGCTCACCAGGGGAAGCAACACGTGCCTCACTCGCACCTCCCACACAGGAGTAGGCAGCCCCAGGAAGAGGCGGCTTGGAAAGCCTGAGACATCTCCTAGGGAGAGCTGGCAGCTCCATCTGGCTCTGCTTCAGAGGAGCTCTCCAAGGAGCTGCTGAGGGTGGCCAGAGCGGGGCCTGTGGGTGGTGTGCCAGGAGCAGGAGAGGAGGAGCAGAAAGAGAGGGAGGAGGAGTGGGTGGGATACACGTGCCCCACACTGCCAAGTTTCCCTTGCAGGGAGGTAATCCTTCATTAAAGCAACTGCTCTGGTCCAGGAGAAGGGTGGTGCCTTTAGGGGCTTGTGTGTGGTGTGATGCTGGTGCTCAGGTGCAGAGGAGGTGCTCCTGCACAGTGACCCCACAGCAACCTGGGGACATATAGGGCTTTGTGTGCAGGAGCTTCTGCCCACAAGCACTCGAAGCCACCGCATGCATTTGCTGCATGGCAAAGTCTCTTTGCAGCTCTGCTCATTTTCACGGGTCTCGCACCTTGCTTTTACTCTCCAGAAAGGCAGGAATTCTTTTCTTGAAGCTAGCCATGTGCTAACTGAGTTCTCATTGAAACAGGGCAGCCAGGGTATTTGTTAGGATAAAAACACATGGGGTTAGCACTGTGCTCCTCACTTCTCTGAGCCCAGGCAATTGCACAGCAAAATTACAGTCCTTATCTGCACCCAGGTTTTGCAGCAGTGTAACTGCAGCCATTTGGCTTTTAGTTTCTTCATTTCAATCTCTTTGATCATGTGCCACGATTAATCTGATCTCTATGAGGCGGGATGAGTAGGAGTCAGAAGAAAAACTGTAATCGTCTGTGCCTTTGGCATGCAGGAACAGAATAATTTTGTAGTCTCATCTCCACGCTGGTAGCTCTAGGAAAAGTCTCCATCCCTTCATCAGCTAACAACACCATGCAAGGCTAAGGGATACTGATCTAAATGGAAATATTGAGAGCTAGGTACCATTACTGTTCCTTGTTCCCTAACTTTCAGGCTGCAGCATCTCCATGACACAAACCACATGGTTAGTGACTGAAATGCAGCTGGCAACAATGAGCTCCAAACACAAAGATAAATTCATTATAAGCTCCTTGCTGTTGTTTGCTCTCTGCCTTGTCATGACACCAGGCTGCTAATTCCCTGTGTTGTTTCCTTGCCTGAGTCGAATGAAACATGAGGTTTTGTTGGGCTGGGAGGAAGGGAGCAAGGGGGAAAGGTCGTGGGGAGGTGACATCATGCTGCCCAGCCCTGTCCTGGCTCTCCTGACAATTTTTCCTTGCCAGTTCCCACCAGTGCAGCACTGGCACTGGTTTTTGCTGTCCTGACAGCTACATAGAGGTGTTTCCCCCTCCTAGCCCAGAGTGCCCTTACCCCCACTGCAGAGCATTGCTTTAATTCTGTCTGCACCAACTCTGGTGTCCATCACAGTCCTTTCTGTTTTGAAAGCCCTCATTTTCCTAGGCAAAATGATCCAAATTCCTTTACCAGCACACCTCATCATTTTACTCCCCATCTCATTGTGCAGGTCTCTTTGAGCATTGCTTACTTTTATTGAAAAGCATTACCAGCACAGAGCAGAGATAACCATGTAAGGGACCTGTTTTAAACTGTCCAACAAGGCATTATTAACCCATATCACAGATTATAATCAAAAGCATCTTTTCTATAGAAATCCTTCTTCTTGCCTAATTGACTCTTCCAGCAAAAACAACTCACTCTGTCCTCCATTTACCCAACTGACTATGCCATGTCATGTCACTTGTACTTCTGTTGAATTGTGTTTTGCATTGGGTTTTTTCCCCTCCCCACACACCCTTAGGAAGTGAGTGATTCCTTTCCTAAGCTCCATCAGAGACCAACAGTTGCTGGGGAGGTGGGAAGATGCTGAGACTGGAGGATAGAGAGCCCAAAAGGGCCATTTTTCTGCTCAAGTGAGTCTGTCCATAGCACCAGGTTTAAAGAAAAGGCCTGGATGGATAATCACTGTCCCCAAGTCCCCTCACAGATCCTGAGGGCTTCTTGGCTGCCCAAAAAAGAGAGAAACTCTCAGGTGCTTCTGTTCTGGTGTAATTATGACAGGCAATTTAAAATCAGCCAAGAGCTGTATTGACAGTGTCATTTGGAACATAATGGACTAATGGTCCTTTCAATTTAATTAAGGATTTTTTCAAATTACAAACTAACCTGAATTAAGATGAGAGTGTATACAGAAAGACTTAATGTGGTTCTACTAATTTAGATTTGCAGTCTTAATTATTTGGATTAATTTTCCAAAAGGTCACATGACATTGCGATTGGTGTAAAGACTCATAAGAAGTGTAGCAGGTGTTTTAAAAGTGCAATAGTTTTGCCTTTTCAGGGGAGCAAGTCTTGGTAAATCCATCTTTTAAGAATCTGTATTAGTACCTCCTTCCCAGGCAAGAATAAGCTACAGAAATGTAAAGTATTATGCTTCAATTTTACAGGTATGTGTGTGTGTCTGCACATATATATATTTATTTATATATATACACACACATATGGGGGTGGGTGGTTGTGTGTCTGCCTGTGTCTATGTGAAAAAACAATGGCTGAGAAAGTTGTTCCACTTTGATTATTCTAACAGCTTTAAATCAATGTAACATCTAAATGAGAGCAAGGCTTGAGGCAGTGGCCAGGAGGTGATGACAGAATCATCTGTGGTGGTTTATGACTTGTTTTTCCTCCTGTTTCTTCCCATCTTCCTCCTCTCCAAGTTACTCAGTACTCTCTGGCTGCTCAGGATTGATGTGTACATAGCAGAGGCAGTGAGAAGCATTGGGAAACTTCTTCTCATCCCCATAGCACACTTGACTGGGTTTAGTTTGGACAGCCGTGGTTCTGAAGTTCCCTCACCGCCCAGCTGGGTCCCTTTAGGAAAAAAGAAAACCCAAGTCACTTCTCTTTGCAGGAGAAACTGCCCTGGAGCCCCCCATCCAGTGCATCCAGTGTTTGCTGGAACACTGCTTCAAAAGGTGTGTAGTAATTGAGTCATCCAACTCTGCCTTGCAAAAAGCTCCTTAAGGTACCATGTTTTGCTCTGCTGTCCTTAACACCATTGATGGGAATGGGTGGTTTTGGGAGCAGGCCAGGGCAGCCTCCGGCCCTCTGCACAGCAGGATGGGGGCAAAGAAGCCACTTGTGGTGTTTGAGTGGTGGTACCACCCAGATGATCGAACAGAAACCACTGCTCCTTTGGGAATGTCACTATCTCAGCACACACCAGAGGATGATCGGGGAGGGTGAAAACCTTGGCTTTGGAGAAGAGACACCGGAGCCAAGACCTCGGTTACGCTTCTGCAATAGAAGGAAATCCAAGGGTGGCTGAGTCAGGCTGTGAGCAACACGCCTGGCATCTCCCAGGAGATCAGCTGCAGAGTCAGGAGCTGAAGCCTGCTTTTCTGCACACAGATCAGGTGCCTGCAGACACTTGCAGGTGTGTAGGTGTGAGCTCGTCCTGGGAAAGGGATACCAGTGGACTTCAGATGGGAGAAGAGCCATGGCTTGCAGTTCCTCCCAAATCCTGAAAAAGGATACTCATGGAAAAGCAACATCCAATCTGCCTGTCAAACCCAGGGCAATTTCCTTGCAAGAAATGGAAAAAGACAGGGAAGAAAGGAGAATTGCCTTTTTAAAAATGTTTGCTTTAAGTAACCCTCCCACTTTGGGGTCTCAGGACTGAAAGGCAGGAAAAAAGGACTTGTTGACCCTATGTTAACATTCAGCTGTCAGCCTTTCAGCTCCATGATCCTCACATGCCGCTGCTTAATCCAGGAGGAAAAAAAGCACAAAGCCTGCCCAGAGCCTGTGCCATCTCATTAACATTTGGCTTAGGCAAGATTTCTGTCCTGCACAGGGAGTGCAGCAGCTCCAGTTCAAACAGCTCTCCTCTGCTGTGTCCAGGGACAGAGGTTTGTCACAGCTTCTGCAGTGCTGTGCTTTGGGGTCAGGGTCCTTGAGCTGACAAAACATAATTCAGGCAGAGACACTGGCATTTTTTGGCTTATTGAGAACTTGAACAGACATCTTTGTGAGGTCCTCCTCTGTGCCAGAATGAGGTGGTTCCCAACAGGCACAAGGCACAGACCCAACACAGGTTTGGCTGGTGCCTGCCACCTCTTATTGGGGTTGGGGATCCCACATGGCCATAAAAGCCAGACTGCAGCTTCTGGTTTGACATCACATCCCACATCCCCATGCTGTGTACTCAGAGCAAGGTCATAGGGATGGTTGAGGAAGAAATAATATGGGAGGGACAAGGAGCACATGGGCACCTTGACCTACAGCCAGACATCTACTGCCCCCAGGCCCTTGCAGCTTTCACTTGATTAAACATGAAAGCTCTGTGGTTGCCTGAGCTGGTAAACATGGCTCAGCACACCTGAAGTTGGCAGGGAGACCTGCTGCTCTGGGGTTGGCATGGGGCTGGCAAAGGTTTCCTCTTCCCATCTGGGAGCTGGCAAGAGTGTGTTCCCATCTGACAAGCAGGTGGGAGGAGGAAGGTGGGTGGCTTTATGCTGACTGATGTGAGCAGTGTGCTTTTGGTGGTGGAGGAACACGGCCATGGCCATGGGCTGAGTGGGATCACATGAGCTTGGAGATGGAGCTTGAACCGTGTGAGAGATAGATGATTCTTTGGAGGCATGCTGGGATTCTTCAGTGGGAGGACCTCTGTTCTAAGTATAACAAGTCACACTTTAGAAATAAGTTGGTTGAGGTTGAGTTTCTTTGAGGTAGGCAGAGGTCACACACTACAGGGAGAAATCACTCAGTGTTCTGCTTTCCTGTTGATAAACAGCTCTGATCCTGGGACAAAGCTGTGATCCATGGGGCTGTTTAGCCATGAGGAAGTAGAAACTCCTGCACTAAGCCAGATCAAGGGTCTGAATTGCTGAGCATCCTAAGGCTTCAGGGAGCAGTAGGTGCTCCCAGGGGCATGTTGATTAGCACTCCTTTGATTCTCACCCCTTGTCACTGCCTCCAGGAGTGAGGTCTACATGGCTGAGTGTGACCCATATGACCCCTCATCATTTGCTACTAAAACAGGTCAAGAGCACAGTCTCACAGGCTTTGTAAACAGCATTTGTCTGCATTTATTAATCCAGATTATGTTTTCTCCATCTACTGGTTTAATCTTCTCTTGAACTCATGCAAATACTCACAGCTGACAGCATCCTTGGGCAAGGAGTTCCCCAGGTCTGGCTCCCACCATGCAAGGACCTACATGCTCTGAATTAGCCCCAGTTTTTGCACTGGGAAGAGGCAGCAAGGCCAATCCCTGTCAGCCTTCTTTGGGCCATGCCTGACTTTGTAGCCCTCTGCCATAACCTCTCCAGCCATGTCTTTTCCAGACTGAGAAGTCCTGGTGTGCACAAGTCCTTGCTTGCCAGAGGGCTCCTCCAGACCTTTGATCCTCTTTTATCCCTTTCTCAGTGTTGCCCTATTACATTTTGGATTTGAGGCTTCAAAGAGGTGCCTTTTGGGGCACAGGTCAGCACAGTGGCTTGGCAGGCATGCCTGCCCCACAGCCCTGGCTCTCTCCAGATGCTGTTGTTTCTTGGCCACAGGCTGTGCCAGCTCCTGTGATCCCGTTTGCATAAGTAATTGGCAGTGCATACCATGCATAACCAGCTCTGAGTTCGTGTTGGGGTTTTTTTGATCCAGGGCTCTTTCACTTCTGGAAGGGTAGAGGTGTTGTCTGGGTGTTTTTATGAGTGTTGGGTCTCCCTCCTGACTGCAAATCCATCCTCCCAGCATGAAATCTGCTTGGCTCTCCTGCAGAGACCCATGGTGTGTAAGGGACTGTAGGTGAGAGCCTGGCACTGTCTGAGACCTGAAGGGAACATTTTCAGGGCTGGTCCAGCTCCTTTCCTTTGCTTTTATCCCAGGTAAAATGTATGTACATGATAACATAGAAAAGCATAATAAGCAACCAAACCTCACTGTGGTCAATTCACTCCCAGCCTATTTCATGCGGATAAGACCGTGATGGACTCAAATTGGAACTTCAAACTTCTTTGAAGGCATTCAGCCAATTGCAAAGGTGAGAACCAGCTGCACAGTTTGGGTCCTGAGATGAACTTTGCTGTAGGTGAAGCTGTAACATGAATTCATCATGTGAATCTGTCTTGAGGAATAATGCCTCTTTATTGTTTTTAATTGGGTTTTTTTTGTTGTTTGTTTTTTTTGCTACAGTTTTTCCTTCCTCCTGGCCCCACCACAAATCTGCTCTCACTCTAATCTTTTTCTTTGGCAGCTAAAACTATTATCTTTATTGTTTCAGGGCTTGGCTTCTTCCTGTTAGATCTCCTAATTGGATTTTTACTCTCCGATCCATTTAGTCTCTCCTGTGCTTTCACTAAAACCCTTTAACCCTTTGGCACCAGCTTTGCTAACCAGTTACCCTGAAAGGTGCTCCTCTCCCTGATTTGCACAGGAACAGCTTTCCTAAGCCATGGGTGCCACCTCCAGTGTCACTGTCTTTACACTGTGTCATCATCATCATCTCCTTCACTCTGAAGACTGCAAAGGCTCACTGGGTTTTAACCAAGAATAACCAAAACAACCCACATCACCCTTTAGAAGGAGGTCTGAAGTCACCACAGAGCCAAAATCATCCAAAAATTATAACATTTCAGCTTTGGCTAGGAAAAGTCTGCAGCTTTGTCCAGATTCATCTCCCACCCAGACCAGGTGCCAGTCCTGTGTTCCTGGCTGTGTCTTAAACTGTGTTAGCAGCTACAAGAGGGTGAAACAGCAGTGGGGCTGTGACCACTTCTGGCACTGGGGTCACTTAACCCTTCCACTCCTCTTCCTCATCTTTAGGAAATGCTGTTCACAAAACATGCTTTCTTCCACCTCCCATCGATTTTGTTCCTTTGGCCTACAAGCTCTGCTGGCCAGGGCCTTGGCCCTGCAGAGCCTCTCATAACAGTGCCAGAGTCTTCACTGAAGGCTTGGAGTGTGCCAGGAGTGCCCTGATTGCATTGCAGGTGCTTTCTGTACAGCTTTAAGGACCTCTGTGCTCCATACCAGCGATGGTCTCTGTCCTCTCCATCAGTAAATCAGGGCTCTGGTTCTTCCAGCTGGCAGGTACAATCCAAGCTGTCCTTGGAGCACAGCAAGATGGTGATGGAATCTGCCATGCAGGGGGCTTGGCTACCCCATATCCCAAGAAGAGGCTGCTGGTTTCATGGCTTGAGCCATGCAGCTTCTCTTAGAGGAGGAGGGTGGAGCTGAGACAATGGCATCTCACCATGGGTCTGGTTTTTCCATCAGACCATGCAGTAATGCAGCACTGAGATTTTTCAGGGAGCCAAGATCTTCACTTGTAACATTTCTTTGTAACAACTTGGAGCTCAAGGAAGGAAGCTCCCCTCCAGGTCAGTCAAGCCCAGTGCGGGCAGAGGCAATGGAACAAGACCTCCATGTAGCAAGATGTTAAGTACAAAAGGAAATGTAAATACAAAGGGAGGAAAAATAGGGAGAAGAGATACCAACCCTGCTAACTGGCTGCTCAACCAAGATCCAGCTGCCTGGCCTTTAACAAGCCTCAATGGACCCAGTCCCTCTCCTCCTTTTGTTCTTTTTTTCAGCCTTTTTACAACCTCAGTGCCCTTGTGTTTGTGTTGCTGGAGTGCGTTGCCATGGTTAAAGTTGTTATTTTCAGCAGGGTTTGCATCTTACCTGTGAGACAGATAGATACAGAGATGAAGACATGCATGAATATGTGTGTTTACCTTCATTTCAGTTCCCACTGGCCATGTGGAAAAATAAATCTGATGGGAAAGGAGGACCCTTCCGGGGGAATGAGGAAAGAGGGGGAATACCACCTTGGAGGAGTTTCTCCAAGGAATACATAGACTAAGCCAAAAGCATGGGATATATGAGATGATCACTTGAGAGCAGGGGAGGGCAGAGATGGACATAGGTTTGTAGAAGGTGTTATTGGACTGTGGAAAACACACAACTTCAAGTCAAGTCTATTTTAAGGGTGCAGTGTACGTGTGGAAAGGTGGGGATCACAGTTCCCTCCCTGCACACTGTTCCCACACTGGCAGTGCCAACACAAAATTCTTCCTTAGCCCTGTCATTTTTCTTGGCTCTGGTTGCTCCAAGTGCTAAAAGGGGTTTGCAAGTGTTATTTTTAAATTATTATTATTTTTCAATGTTCTTATCAGATACATATAGTAAATTTTACTTTATTCCTCTTCTTCTTTTATAATATTATTTATTCAAGGAAGTGGTTCTTTGGCACATTCCCATAGGTATTCTTCTCCAGGGGAAAATGAAAACAAAACCTTTGGCTTTCAGACTTTTAGGATTTTTGGCTTTGGTGTATCAGGCAATAATAATTGTATTGTTGTTCCTCAGGGAATGATTCAGAATAATAGATCTGCTAGGAAACATGGACCAAGTTCCTGAGTTTTTTGGCTAATGTTATTATGCCAGTCTGAATTGATGGAACAGTTCTGAATTGCTTCACTCAAACATGCATTGAATGAAGAATTGAATCAATATTTGCTGGGCCCTCTTCCAGCCCCTCCAGCTCTCTTACACAATCCACCAGTGCTGCCCATGCCTGGACAAAATGTGTGGGGCTGGTCAGGGGTGGCTCCTAGCCAAGAAGCGAGGCCCAGACCCTGTGGAGTGTTTTGGTATCTCACATCCTCTGATTCTGCCTGGAGGCAGGACTCCTCTCCCATCTAACATGAGGCACTGGCTGTGCCTGGCTGTACCTGGCTCCTGCCGCAGTGGAGGAGGAAGATGGCACCTCCAGGGGCTGAGTCAGTCGCCTGAGAGAGAAACCACTCTCCAAGTGGGATTTTTCCGTTGACTGAGAATCTCCCCAGGTTACTGGGGCCTAAGATAGGCTGCCTGAGTTAAAGCTTGAGATAAGAGATGGTGAATTGGGGAGCTGGAAGTTCATTCCTGTCTCAGGTGAGGACCAAAAGGATTGGGGATAAAGGGGAGCACTTCTAAATCATGTGCAAGTTCAGGAATGGCTTTTTCTCCATGGGAGAAATGCTGGTAACAGCCCCAGCTCAGTATTTCTGACAGCCTTATCCCCAAGCCCCACTACTGGACAAGGCTGCTATTTGCCTTTGTCATGGGTGTTGCTACACCGTGGCAGTGCCCAGACAGCCAGGTCTTACTGCCTTGTTCAGCCCTTGTGACCTGCTGTTAAAAGCACTGACAGGGACGTCCTTTCACATCCGCTGGGCTCCACGCTGACACGCACCTGATCTCCTGCCATTTTGTCTATTCCCTTTGGGAAGGCTGCCAGAAATGTCAATGTTTTCACCCTCCTGCTCTGTATAGCAGTGGAGCTGCAGCCCTGGCTGACAGCTGACACCCTCCCCAAGCTTTGTAATTGGGGTGATGGAGCTAATGAGGGGGTGAATCCATCCCATCACTTTCTGTGATTGTCATTCACCTTCTCCTGCCCCATCAAGTCAATGGAGAAGTCTGGTATCTGAGCCAAACAAGGGACATCTGTAACTGTGGTCTAACCAGCACTACTGGAGGCTTGGTCCTGAGGATGAGCAGAGCAACCTCAGAGCCACAGGAACACCTCCCTGTGTGCTTGTCTGCTCTATAGTCACCACAAATTAACTGCAGGTATGTCCTGAAAATTAATGAGTTCAAGACCTTTACAGCCTCACACAGACCATCTTCTGCAGAAATAGTGTCCTTAATTAAATCATACCTCCTTCACAAGGAGCTGTATTTAGCCCAAAGACATGGAAAGCAGTCAGGCTGCCTGGTGCTGTACTGGCAAGATGTGGGGTCACTGGGAAAAGGCTGCTACAGCTCATCCATATCCACCTGCGGGGCAGAGTGGGGGGAGGAGCCAGCCTGGATTCCTTAATTGCTGGCGTGGGGTGGCAAGGAAACCAGCCCAAGTGCTGGCCACAGGGGTGCATAGTACCTCAGCAGCATGGCTAATTAATGGAGTGAAATGGGTGTTTGGGACATGGTATAATGGGGAAGTGAGTCAGGTGCAACACCACATGTAGCTGATCCTATGGTTCCACCCTCCAGGATGCTCAGACCCCTCTTCAGGTCACCTTCTCTTGTGAGCTGGCAAAACCTCAGTGGTCTTCTTCTGGGGAGAATAAATGACAGGGAGCAGGGTTAGCAGAAGCCAGGTGCACTTATCCCAGCGGTTCAGCATGTGGTCTGGGTGTGAAGGATGTTGTCCTACAACTATTATTTCCTGAGCAGGAGGAGATCCACATAGATGCCTGGGCTGGAGGGTCTAGGGAGCTCAAGGGGAGAAGTTCTGCCAGAACACCTGGGTTGCTCTTGTCTATCCCTCTACACCACCACCAAGGTGATGTGGAGATCTCTCTTCAGAATCTACCCAGGCACCTGTACCTTGGGAAGGAGCCTGGTGGGTTGGAAAGAACCCTCTCTGGCTGTGGAGAGTGGAGATGCCCCAGTTCCCACCTCCAGCACCGCAGGAAACAAGATGATGGCTGCACATTTCATTCAGGTGTGCACCTTGGCAGCAGCTGCACGTGTTTGAGCAGAGAAGCCAGCACCAAGGTGTTAAGGAGACTTTCCTGTCTGACCGTTTGGGAGTGCGATGGCCAGAGTGCTTCCTGAATGGTCAGACAGGAAAGTTTCCCTAACAAAGGATGGACTGTTTGCATTGTGCACCTGAGTCCCCTGTGCTCATGAGGGGCTTAAGGCGCCAGTTCTGGGCTCCGTAAAAAAACATCTTACAGGGGCTGGCTGGGAGAAAAAAATGCCCCTGCCACTGCAGCCAGGCCAGAAAGCATCCCTGGAGCCGTGGGTCTGCGGGCCCACACCCACGCTGCACCGTCTGGGGCAGAGCCAGGCAGGTGGAAGCGGCCGCACCGGGGCACAAGGAGCGCACTGCCGGTGCTGGGGAAGCGACACCGCTCCCGGCAAGGTGACCACCGGGAGGCTCTCCGTGGAAAGGTGACCACCGGGAGAGGGGCTGGAGCTGGGACGCGGAGAAAGAGGACATGCAGAAGAACCCAGGCTTGAAAACACAGTTCTGGCAGTTGGGAGAAGTGCTCTTTTCCCTTCCCTTCCCCACGTCTCTTTTGTTTTCGAAGCCCCACAGAAGAGGCTTCCAGTGAGCGGCAGGGGTGGGGGCAGAGCCCACCCGCACAAAGGCAGCTCCCCACGGGCTCTGTGACCGCTGTCACGCTTTTTCGCTCAAATCAACGCCAGCAGTGGATGACGTGGGGCTGGTGCTCCCCAGCCCCGGGGCTGATTGGTCCCAGCTCAGGTTTGAACGCCAAGGTGTCCTGGCAACGAGAAGCAGAGGAGCCAGACTTTCCCGTCCCCACTCGGCTCCGGGAGAACGGCGGGTGCTGGGAAGCGACGGGCATCGCGGCGAGGAGCAGCGCGCAGGGCCCCGGCCCTCCTGCAGGTACCCTGAGCGCCCTCGGGCCGTGCCCCAGCCCGGAGCCCGGAGCAGGGATGAGTTCCACCCGCGGGTGTCGGGGGCCGCCGGCAGGGACTCCGCACGGCGGCTCGGCGGCACCTGTGCTCCGCACAGACACGGCAGCGGAGATGGTTCAGCTGGGAGAAGGGATGGGGAAATCACCGGTCTTTGGGGGCATTGAAAGTGACTGTGCAGTGGGGTTTGGGGGAGGGATACCTGGGGAAAAGCTGCGCAGGGACAGGGGAGTCAAGAAGCCTTCCCACAGTTGTGTGGTCAGCTCTCCTGCCTCAAGAGGAACAAGTAGTTTTGGCTAGTTTTGCGTTCTCCTGGTTAGTCAAACTCTCAAAAGCCCTGCAGGGCGCCCGGGGCTCTGAGATGTGCTAGAAGAAGATGGCTTTACATTGAAATGAAGCAGCTTTTCCTGCTGATAGAGAGCTGCTCTGCTCTTGCCTCAGCGTAACCCCCCTGCAGCCCGTCCCTCTGGAGCTTGGGGGTGGGGAGAGAAGGGTGCCTCAGGGCTCAGCCCTGTGCAGGAAAGCAAAGGGCATTGCAGGGCCATGCTGTAAAGAAAAGGCTTTTCCCTGCACCTGGAAGATGCGAGCAGAGATGTGAGGAGCTGGCTGGGGGAAGATGTTTGCCGGCACGGGGAGGCAGCACTTAGCACAGCCCATTTTGCACCTGTCAAAACCAGCAGAGACGTATCTGTGAAAAGATGTGCCAGCCATTAATGACAGGGCACATCCAAGCTGTCCAAGTTGAGAAACCACCTCCACAGGGTAACAGCCATCCCAGAGGAGCTTCCTGGCTCAGTGGCAGGGGGTGAGCTTGTGGAAGGGCTGGTGTCCTGCATGGATTCAGTGGCGCACGTTGAAAAGCAGCGCCAGGACTCAGGTCTTGCTGCTGCAAGTGGGGCATGAAGAGGGATAACAACACCAAGACCTTTTGGAGTACAGCTTGTGTTATTTATTAGAGCACAAGGCTGAGACCTGCCTGAACAATTCTTTCCCACAGACCCAAAGGCATGATGAGACTTGGAGGTCCCTCCTAGTATCATGCTCATAGTAGAAGAGCAGTCCTTCAGCATGCCAGTGGCAGGGAAAGGCAGAGGGACATCACAAAATGAGCAGGGAGTGTTCTGCTGGCAGCATGTTATTGCTGACCTGGATTCGCACTGATGACCTGGAGGGGTGAGATTAGCACAGTCAGCTTGTCCCAGGGCTGTGGGGGGATTAGAGAGGGAAAGGGTCATGCCTGTTACATCCATCATTTTTCTCTGTTTAAATGGGAATATGTAGCACACGTTGTCAGTTTTTTTAAAAAAATTATCCTGCATACTGAAATGTTGCCAAAGTTAACAATCTTGGAGTGGTGGGCTTACAGCAGCAGAGGCTCTGCCTAGAAAACCCAGTTACTAGATCTGTGAGAATCAGTGATGCTTTTTGTATCTAAATGAAAGCTAAGAAAAAACATCTGTCACATGTTGTAAGAAGAGGTTTGACCTAGATGAACCTGAAAACAAATAAACATGAAAATTCACTAAAGGTGAATTAAACAAACTGGGTATTTTAATTATTTTTTTCGACAATCATGTTTTTAAATTGAGCAGCTTGGGACTGGATGATGTTCCTACTTGAACCAACAGCTCTCCCTGCTCCAATTAGTTCAAATAAGACTTGTTTCTCTGAAGGGTTAAGGCCAGTACATTCTTCAGGCTTTATTAAACCCATGAACAATAATGTCAGTCTGAAACCCAAGAGAGGGGAAAGCATACCCACACCTTGCAGGCCATAAACAGGAACAAATTCAGCTCACTTTATATCTCCCCACCAATTGAGCTGAGGCAGTTTATGAACTGGGAACATTAGCTCCAGTGAGGCAGGACTTTCCCAGATTAAATAACATGTCAGTCATTAAATAACTCATCTTTCCTGGTATTTTATGGAATAAACAGTGCCTGTTGCTTGCTAATAGCGTCTGCTTTTATTTGAGTGGGATTGTATTTTATAACAATCCTTCTGTTCAGTTTGCATGTTTGCAGTGACCCCAGCAAGCAATCACTCCATGGCTGATAGTAAATCTACTCCCCGAGGTTTAATGATGGTATTTACTGTAGAAGCTATGAGTTTTATGGCTGTAGTGATTAGGGTGGGTTGATGGGACACAGGGCAGTTGGATAATTGCTAGTGATGAGCCAGTGAACTCCCAGGTAATTGCACCTTACCTGGAGAGGTGTGCTGGCATGAGCGGTGTGTTAAAGACAAAGCTGTGAGGAGGATGAAGGACTGTCATTGTCTCCACATGACAGTCATGAATCATGAACAGGAAATTATCCCATCTCCTCACCAAGAAAAATAATGCTTGGTCTGTTTTCTTTCCTGTTGCCTTCTTCAAGAAAAGACAGGACTTGTGTGCCTGTCAAAGTCTGTGCCCCTTCCTTCTCTTCATACCATTTAAACACTGTTGAGAAGAAGAGATGCCCTGCTTGAGGACACCATCAAGTGGGTGGAAATGGGTTTTGAGAGAAGGAAAGACAGACATACTCACTGACTGACCCTGGGAAGGCCTGGCATAGACCAAACCTCAGTTAAACACCAGAGAGGCCTGGTAACAGAGGGACCCTGGCAAAGCTCACTCACCAGAAGGCTTCAGCATAAGCTCAGATTTCCTCCATACTAGATGTGAGGTCCAAGCAATCCTGGTTCCTAGGACAGCAGACATCATTAATAATGTTATTAAAGGGAGACAGTAATTTTACTTTTAATGAATGTGGGATCTACATAAGTTGGTGTGGTCACTTGCTAGAGCCCCGTTGGCCCTTGGGCAAGATTTCTCAAGTCCCAGCCATTTCCATGTATGTTTGGGCTCCTCAGGACATTACTCAGCCTGCATGTATGTGGATTTGGTAGTCCTCACCTGGCCCCAGAGTTTGAGGCTGTCTACAGTGCTGCTCCAGGCTCCCCAAGGCCTGCGGTCTCCAGCCTTGGCACTTTGTGTTTGTTTGCCCTGCATACCCAGCAGTGCAGAAGCCAAAATTGCTTTGCCCTCCCTTCTCATGAAACAGAGGGCTGGAGATTTGATCCCTGTAATTGCCAGCCTCTCCTACCCCAGAAAGGAGTCATCCCCAAAGCAATGGTGACACTGGAGTCCTCTAATGCTTCTTGAGTCTTCATCAGCAGGTCCTGGAGGGCTTTGGGAAAGATGCTGTATGCCTCACGTCTATTTTAGATCTGGGAGGGTTGAAGCAAAGCAAGGGGCAGAGCCTTGACACACAATGACAGGAATAGAGCAAATGGCAGGTTTAGGCAGAGGTAAAGGGATTGATAGAGCAAAGAGTCTGACAGTGGTGCTCTCACCTCACCCCAGAGAGGTGCTTCTTGGGACCAAGAAACCTCTCTTTATCTGCTAGGACCTTTTGATTTTGCCTCATGATTAAAAGACAAAGATGAGGAGTGTGTCTCTTCTCTCTGTGTTAACGAGCTTTCCTGTCCCTCTGTAGCAAGAGAGAAAGATTGCAGCAAAACCAGCAAAATAAACTCCATTACAAGACTGTTCCACTGATTGGGAGAAAATAAGTAGTTTGTGGACCCAGAACCTCCCAGGAGAGGGGCTGCTCTTGGTCCAGCAATGATTTAAGGAACTTAGCAAGTCAGCAGTGCCTTCAATAAAGCTGTGGCAGGGTTATCAATATATCAAGAATTTTGGGCAATTGGACCAGATATATCCAGGTACAGGATGATAGAAATGATAGTGCTATTCCAGACTGCTGAAGCTCCATTGACATTCCTGGAGCTACTCTACTGTTATGGCTAGCAATGGGAAAAGGAGTTTAAGCTGTTCTCATTCCACAGCCTGATCCAAGCACTTGCTGCTCCACCTTCTTCTTTGTTGGCCCACACATTTCTCCAACTGCTTGATGCAGAGGCATTGGTCTGGCAGAAGAAAAAAAATCAAACGTTTTCTCCCCTGGGGATTTTCTAGAGCTGGGCAGTCCTTGATCAAGTCCTACTCTCTGCACCAAGAGTAGTACAGGCTGTCAGTCCACCACTGCCTGCTTTAACTAGTCCAATTTGAAGCTTGGATGAATGGAGGAATCCTTTCCTTCTCTTACACGTGGTGCTCTTAAGGGAAACATGTGCTGATCATGGGTTTACAAACCACTGCCAGATGTTTGAAATTACATAGTTTAATTGTTGATGCAGGACCACTCAGTCCAGTGGCTGTGACCTAAAGGAAATCCCTTGAAACCTGCTCTCTGGTACCAAGAGGAGCACAAGGCTCCACAATACCAGTTTTGAACCTGAAGGTAGTGAGGTACCAGCTAAGATCAGAGCATGAGATTCAGAGGCAGGAACTACTGAGTGTTGATCCTGGATCTACTGCCACCTCTTTTTGCTCTGGTGCACATTGTTTAGCTTTCCTTTTCCCTGATCCCCTTCCATCCTCTGTCCAAATCCTTTGTCATACAGGAGTTGGGAAGAAGCTTGCAAAACACCTGCTGAAGTGCTCTGCAGACAGAAAGCAGAATGCACAATTGCTAAGTTGTATGGGCAATATAAACAAACCCAGCTTTATGTTTCCCAGGCTAAATGAGGAAGGAGGAGGGGTTAACTGGTGGGTGGCACCCATGTCCTAATTACAAGGCTTGTCTCTGGATCCCTTTGGTGTGAAGCATCCTCTTGGCTGAAAAACAGCTGATAAAGTCACACCTGAGCAGAGGTAGGGGAGGAAAAACTTGTCACACAAGTGAACCAGGGTGGGTGGAAATTTCCTTTGGCAGGAGGGGGGTAAGTGTGGTACCAGAAGTGGGTTGGAGATGGCCTTCAGGACCACCTCTGGACCTACTGGTCCTGCTGTACCTCCTCTTTCTTGCCTGGTGCATTTTTCCAGGTGGTTGCTATATGTTCTTGAGGATCCTATGAGATCCAGAAAAGTCCTTCCCATAGCTGCCATTATCCTCTCTGACACCTGATTCAGGGGGATAACTTCTGGCATTTTAGTAGCCTCTTTGTCCCACACACTTTGCCAACTCAAAAAGCAGCACAGCCCCAAGGTTTAAGGTTTAATAAGTAAATTGTGAGTGCACTTTGCTTTCTGAACCTTTCCAGCATTTCAGGGTCACATCTCTAACATATCTTTGCAACAGTGGGAGTTCAAACCTGATGGTGCATGTATATGTGCTAAGAAAAGTGAGATATCCACACAAACAGCTACTGCTGAGGAGACAAGACACAGCAGATGCCATGAGGGCTGATAGACCTTCCAGGCTTGGCCCCAGACAGGTGTCTTGGGCCTCTTCCACAATACCTGTGGTTCTCTCCTTACTGCTGCTTTTTGCATTTCACTTGTGCTTATGATCTTGTCCTAAATCTAGGTTAGTCTTGCGGGTGTAGCATGCTCTGAAGAGCGCCTGGAATAGGTTTGCAGGTCTGACCCCTTGTTTTGGCCAAGTGATTTCTTCATGATCAGGGACATGCAGGTTTAACAGCCTGGGACCAGGAAAAGTGATTGCAACTCACACCTCTGCCTTTGATGCTTTGTAGCTTGGGCAAAAATGAGTCTTGTCAGGATGAGTTGCATGGGGACATATTAGTGCCTGAAGATGCAGGTTGATATCTGCATGCTGTTTATTTTACATTTAAGCTGCAACTGGGAGTTTTGTTTCCTGTTTGGGAAATAGGAAGAGGTATTTTTTGTCTCTCCTTTTATTACTGCTCTCCAGCCTGAAAGCTGCTGGGGTTGAGATGTCCCTGTAGGTGTGTGAGTGTGTGCTGCAAGCCACGATCTCAGCAGGAGACTCGTGTTGAACCCGCTAAGCCAGCCCTGGAGCTGAGTGGCTGAGATGCTCTCTAAGCCCTGCAGAGCTGCATGTAAGGGAGGGTATTTTTTTCCCCAAAGAGCATTTGATTCCTGCAGTACTATGGGAAAAGGGACATATCTGCACTACCTGTGCTCCTCCATCGCTTGCTGGGGCTGAGCAGCACCTGCTTACAACCAGTGCTTTGCCTTGGAAGCCCCTGAGGGCTGCTGAATGTATCTGCTGCCTGGCTTCTCCCTTGGTCTGCATATAACAGTCAGGGAGATTATTGCCCCCACCCATGTCTCTAACATCTGTCTGCAGCTTGCCAGACAGATGTTAGAGATGGTCATGGATATATCTGCTCTCAGATTAAAAAGCAGTTTAAAATGCATCCCCTGCCAGCTGTGGCCCCCTGGCCTGTTAGCTTTCCAGTGCTCTCTGGAAAAAATCCTTTCAGATTTAACTCAGCCCTAGCCTTTCCTGAAGTCTTCTTGTGCTGTTCTCTGCCTGGCAAAGCCCCAGCAGAGGCACGTGTGGTGGAAACGACTTTGGCTGACTGGGATGGTTTTGCAGGGAGTCCAGGTGCTGTACACAGTACAGTGGGGAGGAGAAGACGCCTCCGAATGGAAGTTAGAGATCTCTTCCTCCTCCCTTTTTTCTCCTGAACCCAGCAATTCAGCAGTTGTGTCAGCATAACTCGATAGCATGGGGATAGAGAGAAGCTGGAGCCTCCACAGCACAAAGCAAAAGCCTCAATTTGCTCTCAGTTGCCTGTTGCAGGAAACTCTGTCTCCTGGTGATAAAGGGAGAAAAAGAGCTGCATGGGGAGGACACCACAGGACATCTCCTTCAGGGGGAGAGTGAAGCTTTCTTCTCTGCTTTGGACATTTGTATACCAACTTGTCCTGCCCTGATGTCTCTGCATGGGCAATCTTGCCCTTAGCATGGGTTTTCCCAGCTTTTCCCAGGGACCTTGAGAGCTAGTCACCCCATGCTGCCTTTCCAGGGCTTCTCATCCTGCCAGAGCCTGTAACAACACGGGCTGTGCTGCAGGTCTCATTCCTTTCCTCCGTTTACCCTGCAACAGTGGCAGGATGTGCTAGTCACTGCAGTCAGATTAAAGGCTGGTAAGCTGCCCTTTTGCTGAGGTGGATGTAAAGGTCTAAGGGCAGCAATGCTCAAAAAAATACCTCCTCTCTTGGTAGGAGATGTGGGTGAGAAATTCTGTCTTGATGCTGATGCTGATGCTGTTGGGACAGGGATGCTGGAATGGCAGCCTTAGTGGGGGATGGCTCTGCCTGCATTAGTCGTGGTGGAGGGGAAGCCCATAACATAAAAATATAAATTATATGTGTTCAACAAATACATAAGCATTACTTCTATCAGCACTGTACATCAGGCCTATCTCCCCACCTCCTCCCAGATTTTACCAGCCTAATCTGGAATTTTCTGTGCAATATTTATTTGTCATTACTCAGTCTTGAAGGAATTGCATTTTCAAGCAGCCAGTGACTTCTTTTTGTCTAAAAACTTTGTTTTCCCCCGAAGTCAGCTCAGAGCACCTGTCTCTTGGAAAACCAGGCCCCTTTAAGATGTCTCAGGCTGCTTTGAATCACTAATTGCTTCTGAATAGGCAGGCCAAATGTTTTATCACTTCAAACTCCCATAGCAATGCAAATCTATACAGCTGAGAAGCCTCTTTCCATGGATGGGGGTGATGGGTAAAGATAAGGATTAAAAATAGAAACAAATTCAGCCCGGGGGTCCTCTTTGTTCCTCCCTGCCCTCGGTGGGGTTGCCAGGGCTACATTTGTTCCCCTGCATCGTTTTTGGATGAGATCCAGGGCCCCTTGAATGCAAAGCTGAGAGGTGCAGTGGCGGGAGAGGGCTGGATGAGGTCCTAGGTACATACATATTTCATTGCCCATGCCAGGCTCTGTGTTGTTTTCTCTCTCTGGTTTCACAAAGGTGGTGTTTTCTAAAACTCCCACTTGTTGAGGGCGATACAATCCAGGCTTCATCCCATCTAAAGTTTCTGGCTTTTCAGTTGTTTCCCACTCTGAATGGCAGCCAGGCATATTTCCCATGCCTGGAGGGAAAAGGGGGTTGCTTGGTAGGAAAACAGGACTTGCCAGAGTGCTGTTTGGAGGGAACTACATGTGCTGTGACATGTCCCCCTCGGGGCTGCTCTGTGCGTTTTGGGCTATGCTGGCTCACAGACGCTGCAGGAGATGAGCAGCCCTTTGCAAAGCCTCGCTGGTACAGGGCTGGCCTGGCTTCTTTAAGTAACCCACAGCCTGAAGGCAAATATTGACTATTAAGAGGTGAAGATCTCAGGGAGCAAGGGCAGTCTAAATCCTCCTTTTTGCTTAGGTCGCCTGTTATTAGAGCTGCCTGCTGTGTGCTGAGTACGGCTATGCTCAAAAATTGCCAAGAGCTCAGCATTATGGAAGCAAAAGCCAATTTACTGACTTTCCAATAGAAAGGAAGATACAAGCTGAATGTGCATCTGTTGGATGATATTTCTGTTTCAGGCATGCCACTAACATACAAATGGAAAAGCGACTTTGCATGATTTATGTAGTTACTAGGAAAACCTGAGTCAAGTGATACTTTGTAGAGTATTGGGCACTATTTATTCTTAGCAGAGTAGGTTATAAAATCTATTTTCTATTTATCTCCCCAAACGAATTCCAGTTGACGTTGCCTATCCTACTCTGGACATAGAGAGCAGATAAATATCCTGACAAATAACATCTTCATGTAAAATCAATAGCTAATAAGAAATCAGTCCCTTGAAGATGATAGCAATTTATCTTTAAAATTAAAATAAAGACTGCAACATTTTGTCAAAGATGAAAACAAACAAACAAATCTCTGTTCTTCTTTGTTTAGGTATTATTTGTATGTTTCAGGTGCATATAGGACCCAGTTAGGACTTAATCAACTAAGGATAACTATTGTTAACTTCATTGTACTTTTAAAAGAGACAGCTGCTTTCCCACCAGACTGGCATTTCCAGGGAGGCACCAAGGCACTGGAATAATTTTAGGCCTTCAGTCCTGTTCTCCAAAGACCTTTGACTCAACAGGGCTGAAACTCAGGCTTAAATCCTGCAGGGGGTTAAATCTTCAGTGTTGGGTTCCAGCTCAGGGGTAATTGTCTTACTGAACTGGAGTTTTCATACATAACACTGGTCTTCCTGTCAGGGAAAAAAAAAAATTAAAAAGAAAGGTTTTGAGTCTAAAAGGACAATTAGAAATGAGAAAGCTTGCTTGTACTTTACGAGCTTATGTGTAGATGTGGCCTTGGACATCCAAGTCAGTACCAAAAGCAATCCAGGCTTGGGACTCTCCTTATTTCTGCCCAAGGTCTCCACTTGGGTACCAGCAAGGCACAGAGCTGGTGCAAGATTGTGCTCTGCTCTGACACCTGGCACCAGCAAAGTGAGGTGTGGGAGAGAACCTCCAGTGCTGGTGCTGTGAGGGGGCTGTGAGGCTGAAATGTGGGGCTGGCTGTGTAGTGGGGGATTCTGAGAGCACAACCTGGCAGGTGGCTTCTGGGGCATGGTGCTGGAAAAGCAATTAGGGGCAATGGGAATGGCACAGGTAGAGAGCAGGAAAAGGTGTCCTAAAGGGTGGAAGCTGTGCCAGGCTCAGGTGCCCTCCCAGCTCGAAACTGGGAGCCCAGGCAGGGAAGGAGGGAGAATAGCTGGAGCAAGAACCAGAAAAACCTGCTCACACCAGCCCGGGATTCACATTACTCACACTGCTTTAAAACAGGTCAGGTTTGCTTTGTTTTCCAGGCAAGGATGGCCAAAGTGCCTAAGGACTGTTTGCAGCTCAGCTAAGAGCAGCTCCAAGCTCCCGTGTGCCTGCCCACCGTGTCACTGTGCCCCCTACCCATCAACAGTGCAAGGCCCTTCCTGGGATTTCAGCCTTTCTAAGCAAAGGCTGGGCTAGAGGCATGCACAAGTACATTTCCCAGCTCACCTGAGGGGTAGTAACTGTGAGTGGTGGAATCACATCACACTCACCTCCTGACCTGCCACAAGCTTTGGAGCTCACACAAGTTTGCTTCTTGAAGCTGGACAGGAGACTGGTCTGGGGATACTCCCCATTGCAAAGGAAGAGTGGTCTGCCTCCCCCAGATGCTATCAGAGGTGAGAAGCTCATGGCAGTAGTGAGAGCTGTCCTGCTTCAGGTCTCATCCACAAGCACCAGGGTCAGCCTCACATGGTTTATCAGGTTATTATTGTCAACTTCAACTGGGTGGGACTAGCAAAGATGTAACCACTTTTTTGTTGGGAAGAAGGAGGGGAAAGGGAGCTAACAGAGTTAGAAATCAGATTGTCGGAGGCTAATGGCTGTGTCTGCTTATTCGGCAGCAATAACAGTAATTTACCTTTGAATCGCAATAATTCATCGTAACGCTTCCCACCTACCTCATGAACCCTTTCTGCTTATCTCACCCCTCTCGTTCAGGGATCTGAAAGCATTTCATAAACATTAATTAATTATTCCTCCACACCCCTGGAAACAAAGTAAACATTATCCCAATTTTGCAGCTCAAGAAGCTGAGCTCACCTAAAGAGATAATAACTGAGCAGGGGTGCAGGAGCCCAGAGCACAAGCCCTTATCCCAGTTTTGACCAGAAGCACCTTTTGGCAGAGTGCTCTGACACGTGGGCACTGGGGGCATGATCCAGGGTAGTTCGGTCCTTCAGCCATGCACGTTCCTGTGCTTGCCACCATTTTCAGATGGCAGGAGAGGTGTAGGAAGGGCGAGTGTTGCTCTTACCTTGGAGATGTCTCACACTCATCACTATCTCATCACCTTCAAGCCTCCACCACAGGGCCCAGGCACCTGCCAGTGTGTGAAGCACCTGCCATTATTCACAGTAGGACTCTCCCTTTTTTTAATGACTACGTTAATGACCCTAATCTGTCGTGTGAATGTGGTTAACCCCACAGCTTCAGGGACTAGAAGTTCAGAGACGTTTCTTCTCCTGCCTTCTCTCACCTCACTTTGCATCCTAACCTAATGCTTCAGCACTGAAGTGAGCTGGTGAGACCTTTGCTAAAGCAGAAGCCACCCTGTCCTGACTTAAAATCGGGCTGCTGTGAGTAAATATCCAGGACACAACAGTTACAAATCAGGTCATCTCACTCCAACGTCTCAGCGAAGGGAAGTGAGTGACATCCCGAAAAGAAGATGCTTGACGTTAAACCTGTGCTCAAGTGCCTTGATGGATCATGGCCCTTGAGGAGCCTGCCACCCTAGATGTGGTGACAAAGATGTAAATTAAGGGGAGGATGTCCCCTGCAAATAATTAGCCTTGGCAGTGGAGGGAAGGATGAGCCACCAAAGGTCCATGCCAGGCAAGCCTGTTGGGAATGGGGATTTTTTCTTCCCCTGAAAGCAGCAGTTGACTTTTGGAAGCCAAATGGGTTCCAGCATCAGAGCAGGAGGAGGGTCGTGTTTCATAGACAAGTCATGGTGAATTAAATGTAAATGAATCTGCAGTGTGATGGACAAATGGGATCAGTGCCGGGAACCCCAGCTCCTGGTGGGGGATGGATTGGTAATGGGCACCGGTGGGTTTGCAGCAGGGAGGGAGTGAATGGCAAGGCAGGGAGGTTTCCAGCATTGCCCTGACTGTAGCACTGAACGAAAGAGACATCTCCGGGCTCAAAGAATAGAGGTCAAGCCTAGATAAACACCAGCTTGGTCCCCCATCAGAGAATCACTGAGGCATGAAGAAAAACTTTAACAGCTGCAATGCTGCTTTTGAACCTCCTAGTTAAAGGGAGGGTCAGGAGGTCAAAACTTTCAATGCCTCTGGGAAGAAGAGGACTTTTCCCCACAAGCCTTTGAAAAACCGAACTAAATTAGCATGACCACACTGCTAAATGCTTGGGAAACCTGAACAGCTCGGGTCACAGGCTACCCGAGCAGCAGAATGGCAAAGAGCTGCTGCATTCCCATACTCAACAGCCATAATTAATGAGGCTATTTCCTAGGTGAAAAGCAGGTCTTCTGCCCAGCACCTGGACGGGAAACAAAACCTTGCAGGATGTGCCCTGGGCATCTTTTCTTCTCCTGATACTGTTGCCTTTTCCCTTTTTTGTTTCTCCCATCCATTTTCTCTCTCTCACTTCCATCCACCGTTATTTCAGCTGTTTTTTCCTCCCTTGCTCCCAATGTCACACAGCTCAACTCACTGTTTGAAGTGGGGAATGGCAATGAAGTTGTAATGATCTAACTGTGCTCTCCCCTGGGGTTGCTGAATGGGAATGCAGGAGCTCCAACCTAACTAGAACACATTTTTTCCCTACTTTTTATTGCAAAAAGGATATGTAAGAGCCCTCCTCCTCATTGTGAGTTATTCGCTTCCACTTTGAAGGTAGATTTTGCATTTCTGGACCCTTTGCAAGAGCCATTCTAGCAAAGACCAGGCAATGCAGATTTCTGGAGGATGTAGAGACCTAGAATTTTTGGCTCTGACTCTGTCATGGGTTTTATATTCATCTTGTACTGTGAGTGTGCTGGGCACCACTTGTCGTGAGACCCTTTGCAAATCTCTCTTCACAGCTCCCACCACCAGAGGTTGTGGAAAGCAGAGAGGCATGTGCAGACCTTGCAGTGGCTGTCAGTGCTTTTGGGAAAAGGCTGTGTGCCTACACAGGGCAATCCAAAGACCCCAGACCAGTGTAGCCAAAAGGTTTATTGATCTGGGCTGCAATCCTGCAGGCTGCTCCTGAGCATCCCCATTCCTTGCAGCCATAGGAGACCAAGCGCCCAGCAGCTTTTCCAGGCTTGCTGCAGAAGCAGAAGGAATACTGAATAAAGCAGGAGGGCAGAAAATAAATCCCATTTCAGAGGCCAGAAGGCCTGCCCTTGAAGGACAACAGCTCATCTACCCACCAGACCAAGGTCTCTCCTTCCTGCAAGCCCAGGCCCAGGCAGGGTTTTGGGTGGAAACGAGGGGATACAGTCTGTAGTACCCTGGCAGTCAGCTGCAGGGCTCTGCAGTGCCAAGCCCCAATTTGGCTTTCCTGTGATGCTGCAGGATCTTTTCTTTCTTATGTCTCTTGTTGTCCTAGAAACAGAGGAAAAAATTCTTCCAGAGAAGCTCTTTTGTTACACTTGAGGCAGCATCTTCTGTCTCTCACTAAAACAGTGTATGGTCACAAAAAAATACCTTGCCAGAAAATATATGGTGAGTTCAAAATCTTCCAAAGAAACCTGGAAAAACTTAATACCCTCCAAACATTCCAAAAGCCCTAAAAGTACTGCAAGGGTCAATGGGCACTTTGTAACACTGCTACAAATGTATGTTGAGCAAGCAGTAGTCTTGTGTGTGTATATATACACATATATATATAAATATTTTTATAGATGTAATTATATGTGTTATTTATACATATTGTTGAGAGAGAGAGAGGGGTCCTCATTTCTAGCCTTGGATTACAGTTTTTGAAGTAGAGGGTGTCTGCTGGAAGAGAAAGTCAACATGCCCTCTGGTATTGGCCACTTTTCTCTCCTGGTGCCAGGGCTTTCCTGGAAATGCAGGGATTTTGGGGGCAATTGTCTTTATTTGAGAGGGAAGCTCATGTTCTGGGGAAAATGTGCCCTTCTGTGTGCTCAGCCAGGCAAGAGATGCACTGGGTGATTTCTCTGAGGCACATGAAATGTTGTAGCTGCGTCAGGAAAGGATAGTGACTGATAAATTTCCTGAGGCTTGCAGGATCTGGGGGCACACTCCCAAGGTGTGCCTCAAGGAGTCCATGGCAAGGGGAGAAGGAGAGGAAAGCAGGCAGGAAGGTTTGACAGCCATGAGGCTGACTACCTCCAGCTCCTGGGGGGAGCAGGGGATGTGGGGCACCTCTGAAAATCTGGTTTCCCACTCTTTCCTTTTAGAAATAGGCCTGGAAAAGAAACTTTCCTCTTCTTTGCCCTCCCAACCACAGCTCAGAGGGTTTTGGGTTTGTGCCAAGAGCCAAAACCCAAGAGCTCTGCAGATTCAGGTGCCTCAAATTTTTCCCTCATGCCTCAAATTTTTCCCTCATGCCCCATTTTTCCCTCATGCCCCACACTGACCATGGACTGTAGCACGGACTAACACTGCTGGGCTCGGGTGGCTGTCCCAGGGAAGATGTGCTCTGCTAGGAGAGGCTGTAGCTGGTGACCTGCTGTTCTCCCACAGTAGGTTTGTACTCAGGAGGGGGGTTTTGTGCAAACATATTCTGTATCTTAAGGCACCTCTGAACCAGGACACTTGCTGTGCTCCTGAGCAGTGAGACAGCATCTTCTCCTTTGGGGAAACTCAGATAGGATTACTATCTCATCTGCTGCTGGAGAGACCAAAGGACCTGCTTGGTGATGATTCAACTGCTCAGGATGCTGAGACAGCATTGCTCTCCTCCCTAAAGCAGCCTGACTGCTCAGTGTACAATGAGGACATGACTTTTCAAAACTCTAAGATACACCTGTATTAATCCCAGCATGGAACCAGTGGGCACAAACCCAGAAATCAGCTCAGTCACTATTCCTGGTCAGTCTCTGAACATGGCCTCAGCACCACAGGAGCTTTAAGAATAAATCTGAGGCAGAGAAGATGGCCCATGAGCCAGTCTGGCAAACTCACCAGTGTGAAACTAAACATTGGACATTTTTATCCATCTTAATTGATGGAAGGTGTGGAGAACTCTTCATAGGATGAGGAATCAAGGGACCATGCAGACAGCTAGACAGAGTCAGTTTATTTATTTTTCACAGTAATAATTTTACAAGTGAAAAGAGATTTTCAATCTTTTTACAACATACTTAAGGTAGAAAGATTTAAAACTCAAAATCTTTTCTTAAAAGAAAGGCAACCATCCTTGCTAGTGGCAAATGAGCCTCTGCTCAGCTTGTATCCGATTGGGATCTCAGAAGACTGTCCAACCTATTAAATAAGATACATATCTCCTGAGAACAGCCTTTGTTGTTTTCTTTTATAGATCTTTGTTCCTCCTGTGCTGTAAGGTCTCCAGGGCATGGCCTGTGTTACGGAGCACCAGATGTACTATCTGATTTTAGGAGATCCTAATTATGAGGAATATGTCAGAACAACAGAAAACTTCATTTAAAAATCCAATTAAAGCTGCCGAGTGACAGCTACGGACTTGTGTGTTGCATCACCTCCTAATCCCAGCAGCTTCCATGTGGAGAAGGGAGTAGTTAAAGATATCATAAATCCTAGATAAGGATATCATAAGGCCCGCATGAGATGGGGATTTTTCTGACCATAGGTTAAAATTGGCACACATTTTGTGGAGCAGTCACCTTGGGATCCAGGGTCCGATGGGTGGGTTATCCTTTCTGGTGAGTAGTGGGACATTTCACAAGATATTCTGGATAAAGAAATATAGAGGTAACTGTGTGTCTGGCACTGGGTTTGCTGAGCACCTCCACCTCCTCAGGTCTTGCTGGAGCACCTTCACCAGTAGAGACCTTGAGGATGGGATTCTGATGCCATCACAGCCATCCCCATTGCTTGGGGGACCATGGAGGAAGGACATTGGCATGCAGGGTGGAGGGAGCTTTCAGGTGGGTTTTTTGGGAGATAGGATGGGAAAAGCTGACAGAGAGAGGAGGTGAGAAGTTTCCAAAGCCTCCAGCATGGCAGCAGACACCTGCTTCTTCCAAAACCGGCTGAACCTGTCTCCCTGCTGTCATCTCTCTGCGGGTTTAGGGCGTTCTGAGCCCCTGGCCGGCTGAAGGGCACGGGGCTCTAGGGCTGCACCCTCCTCGTGCACCAGGGCAAGCTCTTCTCTCTGGAGAGGGTTGTTTTCTCTGCTCTATGCAGAGACCTGCTGGGGCAGGTGGAGGTCTGGGCCCTGCTGTCGGACAGGCTGAGAACTTCCTGGCAGGAATGAGCCCGCCCATACAGCCCCACAGAGCCAGGAGTCAGGGATAGGGAAATACAGGGTGGTTTTGCTTGGTTTCTTTTTAGGAAAGGAGATTTTAAGTATTCTTTTAAAAAACATGATTATGTTTTCAGATTTTTAAATATAAATTAGTAACCTTTTTAAATAAAAGGAGAATTCAATACTTTTTAAAAGTTTTTTTATAGAGTTTAATTTTTATTGGAGAGTTTAAGACTTCAGGGGGAAAATGTAGAATTTGTGAGTTATTAAAAAATAAGAAGGAGAATTTAAAGGTTTATTTTAAAAGGAGAATTTTAATCTGTTGGTTTTTTAGAGAGGTTTTATGACTTTTTTAAAGAGAAGATGTTAAGGTTTTGGGGGGAGTTTTTAAAAGAATTTAAGATTTTTTTTTTTTTACGGAGAATTTCAGACTTTTTTTTAAACAGCCGAGGTGATGCGGGGGAGTTCCGTGTGTGGGGCGGGGCTCACCTGGCGGGGGCGGTGCTCACCTGGCGGGGCGGGGCCGGCGGGGCGGGGCGCGGAGGGCGGCGCTGGGGCCGGCGCGGCTCCGCGCTGCGGAGCGGACGGGAGCGGAGCGGAGCGGCTGCCGCCGCCGCCCAGGAGAGGAGCCGGAGCCGCGGCCGCGCTGCCGTGGCCGGGCCGGCGGCAGGTGAGTGCGCTCGGGCGCGGCGGGGCCGGGCAGGGGCTGCCGCTGCTGTGCAGCACCGGGCGCGGCCCTGCCCTGCCGCAGCCGGGCCGGTACCGCCGGGAGCGGCCCCGAGCAGGGGGCTGCGGCTGAGGCGGGGCCGCTGGCCCCGGGTGTCCGCGGCGAGAGCCGTCCCCGGGGCAGCCGGCGCCTCGCCCGCCTGGCAGGGCCCGCCGGGGTGGGGGACAGCGCCACGGGGCTGCGAAGTAGGGCAGGGGCGGCGAGCAGCTGGCTTGGGGCAGGGCGCCGCAGTAACCCCGGATCCCGTAAGGAGAGCCCGGGCTGGGGGGACAGGGACCGGCGTTCGGCGCTGGCGAGACCCGAGCCCCGCTGCCACCTGCTCGGTGCCGCCCCTGTCGTGTCCCGGTCGGTCGAGCAACCGGGTGGCTTTGCCTCCCGCCTGCCCGAGGCGCTCCCAGCAGCCCCGGCCACCGGCACGGTGCAGCCGGGCCCCGCCGGCGCTGCAAACGCTGCCCAGAGCCCCCAGCGGAGGAGCCGAGGCGGCGTGGGGGTCTCAGATGGCCGTGCCAGGAGCCTCCTCCCCTCGCATCCGTGGGACAAAACCTCCCGTCTTTTCTCCCTTCAGAGACGTCTCCGTCTCCCCGAGGAGAGGGGTTAAATTCCTCGATAAGAGCCAGGCTCCAGCCGCATACTTCTGATGCCTTCCGTGAACTCTGCCGGCAGGTTGGCAGGTTGTTTCGTAACTCCACTTGTGGCCTGCTGCGGGGAGGAGGAGGGGGGGAACGGGACACCGAGCTCCTCTCCTGGTTTTTTTTTTTCCCTGCCCTGCAACAGCACTTTGTAATTAATTGCAGGTTAAAAACCCAAACGTGGGTTCAAGGGTATTGTACAAAAGAAAGGGTCGCAGCCGTGCGCCTCTCACTCCGAGTGGCTGCCTCAGGCACAGCCCATGGCACTCCCCTTGGGATGGCTGTTTCAGGAGAAATCAGGCGGAAACTCGTGAGAAATGGTCGAAAGAGGCGAGACGGGAGCTGTGGCTGCTCCTCGCCGTGAGCCGGGGCCAGCTCCCCGGGATGCCGGTGCTAACGGGGCCGCGCTCTGCCGGGACTTGCCGGGCAGGCACCGGGCCCCGGCAGCGTGTGGGAGCACGAATGCCAGAGCTCCGCTGTCAGATGGTGGGGCCGGGCGGCTGCCGGCATGGGGCAGCGGTGCTGCACGCACCTGTCAGCTCACCTCGAGGGGCAGCGCTGCGGGGAGCAGGCGGGAATTGCAGCTCTTCCTAGGGAGACGAGAGCAAACCGTGAGCACATGCTGTATCTGCAGTGGGCAGGAGTGGGAAGCGTCTTCCAAACGCTGCTTGTTTTCCTTATCAGGCAGTGCCGGTGGTGTCTTCTCAGGAAGGGGCTGTGGGGAAGGGGGGATGTTCTTACCTTCTGTTGATGCCGTTGGAATGCCAGGAATCCTCCCACATCCCAGTTATCTGCTGGGGGAGCCTGAGCACGATGCCTGGATTCCCTCTCCACATACCTCTGCTGGCTTCCCCATGCCTTCTCGAAAGAAATGGCGTGGAAATCCAGAAGCTGCCACAAGTGCACACATCTTCCCGAAGCCTTTCTTCCCCCGTGTGGTACAAAGTTGCGAGGCCAGGGACTGCTGCTTGCAGCACCTGTGGGTATCCAGCACTCACAGCATTGAGCACTGCAGTTCCCAGGGTCCTGCACTATTTCCCTGCAAGGGCATGCCAGTTGCTCTAAAATATAAAACTCTTTGCAAATGAGTGTGAGAGGGACATGGAAATTAGTTTTACCCAGGTCTTAAAGAGGCAGACCTGAGCAATAATCTGGCAACATGTGTGTGCTGTCCTCCTCCACAGTGGAGATGTGTCCTGTGGTTGCCTTCACTGTCGCCACGTGCTGCAAGGAAATATTGCTTGAGTGCATCTGCATGGTCCACACTGGTTCATCCTTTTCATGGTTTTCAGCATCTCTCTGTCCTGTCTTGTTCATGTCATCTTCAATAGGAAAACCCTCCAGTGGTGGCACAGAATTGACTTACGCCCATGTTCTGTTGTTTCTCCATGTGCTGGGGAGGGAATGCTTTGGGAGCAGTTCCAGACAAAGAGTTAATCCTTCCTGGCTGGGAGGCAGTGATGTGTGTGCCAAGGCTTCAGAGCAGAGTATTTTCTGGAGTCATGCGAGGTTGGGTGCTGTGGTGAGCTAGGGAGAAATCCAGGTGCTGTTTGACAATGGGTTGCTCTGTGCCCAAGTCTAAATAAAGGCATGAGGGACACTTTAGGTTTCAGCTCTGTGTGTATGCATTGTTTTCAAGAGCATCTTTTTAAAGGATGTTCTTCCATCTGTTTCAGCTTGTCTATGCCCTTGCAAACCTGTGTATTCAAATTAAAGCTTAAGCTTGGCCCCACTGAAGGTTTTTAACAGAATCCTGTTGTTATAAAGGACTGCTAACATTTTTATGTCCTTCCATTTTTCAGATGCCAAGTTCAGGAGCTCCTAAAAGTGGCTGATTGTCTGGCTTTTTATGGGCTGGAGTCAGCACTTTCTTGAGGGCTGGGGTGCTTCCAACTGCCCCAGGCTAGTCATCTAGAATAACTTGTTGCTTTAAAAAGAAAAAAAAAATAAAGAGGGAGGGCACGGGGAGGGGGAAAAATAACCTGAAACACCTCTTAACCAAACACATAGGTGGAAACTTCAGGACAATTGCATGAAGGCTTTTTGAATTGCCATGAAGGCTTCTTTTGTTGCTACTTCCTAACTCTGCTACAGCACACAGAACCTGCTGGAGGTCTTCATCTCTGGAGCCTCATGCTCAACCCTCCCTGTGTCCTCTCAGGTGCCTCCTGCATGACAGTGGAATGTCACAGTGCTCTCAACAGCCCCTTGGGGTCCAGAGCCTCCCATGGATGTCCTTTGTGGTGTTAGACCCAGCATTGCACTCCTGAGCACAGTGGGGACTTTGGAGGCACCTAGAGCATCCTGCAGGAGAGCAGCTGTGCTGGCAGGGAAGCCCAGTGAGTGGCAGCCTCCCCTTTGTCCCTGCTATTCCTGCCAGCCCGGGTAAACCATTGGCACCCAGATGGTGTTGTGAAGCTGTCTGACAGGGAGAGCACTTGTAGGGTTCTTGCTGGTTTAAAGATTCCTGCTGTGAACAATGCTTTCCCCAGGAAATGTGAGTGTGCAGCAGGGAGCTGGTCTCTGCCTCTGGATGCTTGCCTGAGGCAGCTGGTGGAGTGCAGCAGGTTGGATAAACACCATGGGCATCTCTTCATAAGAATAAAGATGGGTTGTGTTGGTTTTTTTGGAGGCTTTGTGGTTGCTGTTTTCACTTGCCAATTTTTATTTTCTTTTCCAAGTTCTGGCAATGTTTGGAGGTGTCAGCACTCCTTTCTGTTAAGAGCCAAACATACCTGTGGTGGGAATGCTGGGTGGACCTCTTTGCATGTTGTGATCGGTGCGGGCTGGTTCCTGCAGCACAAACACACACACACTCTTCTCTGAGGAACAGCTTAATTGTCAGAGAGCAGCTCGTGGTCTCCCTGGACTCTTGACCAGTGTGCCCAGGTCTTTGCTTGATGGTTTGTGCCTGTAGAAAGTTAGGTGTTTCCCAGGCTTGCTCTGAGGTCATCTCTCCTTCCTCTTCTCCCTGCCCTGATTCCTTTGGGATGGGACTTTCTCAGGGCAACTTGTCAAGTCCTTGGGGTCCCATCCCAAAAGAGTGGCGCTGTGATGCTTTCCCAGGGATCACCCAGCCTGGGCACAAGGCTGCACCACATCATATGTGATCCAAGGTACTCCCACTTGTCCACTATCAGTGGGGAAAAAAAGCTGAGACACAGCATAGGTGTTTGTGCATAAAGGATTCCTGTAGTTGTTTGAGTGGTTTTGTTGGTTTTTTAAAGACTTTTCTATTGCTCTTTCTAGTATTTTTAAAATCTTGCAAACTCACCATTATATGTTGGAAAAGGACATTTGCTCTCCCACTCTGGAAGGGAAGCATCACTGGGACCCAGGAGTGGAGGTGCTAGAAACATGGCTTTGAATCTTTGATGCTGCATGCTTAGGACTAGCTGTCCCTCAAAACTCCTTCTCAAGTATTTTTTTGACTGCCTTAATGCAGTTTGAAGGTTGCCTGGGCTGAGACATTGGATTTGGTATTGTCCTCTTTGAATTCATTTGGCTTTTTAATGACCTGCTGAGTATAAAGAAGTTGGGCTAGGAAGTTCAAAAGTACGTATTTCCCCAAAGCAACCCCATGTGAGTATTAGTTGCATAAGGATTAAGTCCCTAAATGCTTCAGAAAAAACAATGTATTTTTATTGAGTCTCCCACTCTGTGCAGGCAGGAGTGCTGGCCCAGTCCCCAGCTCATGTTCCTATCCCATTTTTGTCCTTCAGGTGTCATTAAGTGCTGGACCTATGTATGGAGCAAGAGATGGAGGCATTTTAATGTCTTTGCAGGCATTAAAACCCCTTCAACCAAAAGTCCAGCAAGGCAACTGGGGGGATTAGTTGGTCGTGCAGCGGTGATTTCCTTCACTTGTAGGACTGTGATTTGTACCCCTGGATGGATGTCCCAGATGCACTTGCCTCTCCAGAGATATGTCATGATTTTACTGCCTTAAAGAGCTTATTGTCTCTGGGTGGGTTCAGGCAGTGATTGATAGCACCTCCACCTAATTAGTCATGTGCCAGGTAGCATGAAAGCAGAGACTTCTAAAATACCCAAGGGTCTTATCAAAGGTTTCAGCCAGGATTCATTCTGAATCTCTTGTTTATTTGTCTTTGTGTCTGAGCATGTGAGAGAAAGGAGCCTATTCAGCTCTCTGCAAAGGGTCATTAAAATCCTTTTTAATCCTACAAAGTTATAAATAAATATCCACGACAGCATGCACCTGCATGTTCATCTGTGCATCCTCTACTCTGGACACCCCAGCAGTATGTCCTTGACATGTGGCTGCTTTCTGAAGCAGGATAGGAAACTGCAAGTTATTCTGGAAGTGGAGAATAAAATCTGGAAGGTTTATCCCTGGTTGTGCATTTGCTAATTTGTTAATTACCCTCTCCTGAAGGAGGAGAATTGGAATGGAAAGAGGATTGCTGATGGCTGACACCAGCACTTCTAGAGGCTGGAAGGCCGGTTGGAGGGAAGATATTTGTAGGTCATTTGGCTTTTTTATGTCCCTGGTCCTACTTGCAGGACAGCTGCAGAGCCTGAATTTTCCTGTAATCCTATGGGGATGAAATTGTTGATTAATTTGACAGGAGACAGGGAGAGTGTCTGTCTCTGCTCACATTATAGGTGGTCAAGGCTCATCTCATCCTCTGGGCTGGACTGGGCAAGCATCTCAAGGAAGCTGCACTTTAAAGGGTCCTTTCTGGCTCTTCTGGAGGCACTGGGAGAGAGACCTCATTGGTTGGGTCTTGCCCTTGAAGGTGGGGGAAATGGAAGTTCTCTTCTTTGGCTGGGGAAGAGTATTTCCAGGGCTTGAACAGGCTCTTGCCTCTCAAGATTGCTCCTGTGTTCTGCGTGGTGAGAAATACAAGCTGTGTTCTGACTTGGGGAATGGATTGTGTGTAATAACAGGGCAATACTCACAAATTGCATCGTGCTTTCCCTGATGACTGACTGCTGTGGAAGATGAACACAGCAGGGATTCTGGACCTACTGGCATATGAGTGCCATGGTTGTGTTTGTGTGGATGCTTGGGCAAGTACCCCTCAGAGCCTGCCTTTTAGGAGCTGGGTTCATCCCCTAAAGATGATGAACCTAATCTACATCAGCCTAGAGCCCCAAGATACCGAGACCTAGTCTTGCCCCTGTACTGGGGGCAAAGCTAGGTCCATCCTGGGCATGGCATCAGGGTGCACTCAATTGCACAAGAAAGAAAAGAGCATGGGAGTGTAAAAGCCTTTCCTCTTTCCCCTCTAATCGACACACTGTTGCTAATTTTGCTTCTCCCCCTTGGGAAGAACCTACGGATTTATTTCCAGCTGCTTTCATGAAGTCATTCTTCACATGTGGGACTGGGAGTGATGGTGATGGTTACGGGAATAGCAGGTGCTGCTAATGGTTCCCTTGCAAACCTTCATGTTTAGGGCAGGCTTTTTCCTAGCCAGCCCTGCCAGCTCTCCCCCCACAGACAGTAGCCATTAGTGCTGCAAGGGAGAAACATGATGCATGCAGGTGTGAAAGATGATCCTTCCGCTTCCAGGCTGAAGCGCTGTAATGTGAGTGTGTGCAGTAGGTGGAGGGGTGTTTTTGCTGCTTTTAATTTATAATGAGCTTTTGGTTGGTGGCTCATCTGTGAGGTGGACTGACTAGTAATCATCCCTAAAATGTCACTGGCTGTGATTCTAGATGTTTTCATATGATTCTCAATACTGACTTGGCATGGCCACAAATCTTAATCTTGTCTAAGAGGGAGAAAAGGTCTCCCAGCTTCTTCACAGTGCTGTTTCTATTTCTTCTGTTTCCCTGTGGGTCTGATGCTGTAGCAGACCCAAAAGCTTGGGTCGAAAAGCAGAAATCCTGGCAGTGGAGGTGGCATGTAGCGAGTGTCTTTGACACCAGTCATGATGTGAGCCTCCCTTCCCTAAATCCCTGCCGAAGGCCATCACCCTGAGGATCGTCCCCATTCTGCGTCACAGCCCTGGGCAGGATTTGTACCTGACTCTTCCTGCCCTGCTCAGCATTGGCCAGCCTCCTCAGGCATGTTAACATGAGTCTGTAATTTTTGGGAGGAAGTGGAGCAGAAAATCTCTAAGCCTCTATTTTTCTCTTAATGGGGGTTTGCTGGTGTGGTGCTTATGGCTCTCCAGAAATCCGTCTCTTTGGGCAGCTCCTGCAAGATCCTTGTGTGGGACATGTGCCCCCTTGGACTGCCAGAGGATTTTGGTGGTGGTCTGTGATTTCTGGCTCAAATCATGCTTTAGCTCTTGAGCATGCAAATGCCACAACACATAGTTTTCCTTTTGATGTCCTTTACTGCAAAAAGCCTTTGAAATACAGAACTTTTGCTGATGCCAAGTGTGCATTATGGGCTGTGGGATGCCCCCAGCAGAAGCTGCTTGCTATTGAAAGGCAGTAGACCCTTGGGAGGTGTTCAGGCCCAGGTTCATCCATACATCTCTGGTAAAAGTGCACCTTCAGGTTAAATTACCATTTTGGTCATTTGCCAATTTTTAGGACTTTCTGTCAGGCACAGTATGTCAGAGTAGGGAGCTGGATGGGGAATGATGGGTGAATTGAGGATATGGTGCTATTGTGGCCACCCCTAAATAAGCTGCTTGGGTGTGAATTAGAGCCCCATGCTGGCTGCTTCCTTGCTCCTGGGTGCTTGTGGCTGCCTTGTGTAAGAGCTGGTGGCTTCCTTAGGCCTGGGTGTGAGAAGCACTTGTGCACCCTCCCTGTAATGGTGGAAGGATGAAGAGCTGCCTCTCTGGGCTGTGACCACTCTGGTAAGACTTGTTTGTCACCTCTTGAGCTTGTTTAACCCCGTCAACTCTTTGTGCTGGGATGAAGTAACCCATCTGCTGCTCCAGTTTGGAGCTCTGTGCTGCGAGCGTCCCAGCCGCACCCTGGTGGCCCCCACGCCAAAGGACAGGACACTGCTGCCTTTGGTAGGTGACCCTCTTGGCTGCCTTGCACCAGGCCAGAGGATGTGTTCCTTCAGGATCCTGGGGCTGGCATCCTCAGGACAAGCTGGAATGGTGGAAAAGCCGTGCACCAAGTGGCTGGGGCTTTGCCTGGTGCTCCCAGCTGTGGTGGCAGTGACCGTGGCTGGTTGTCAGAGTCTGCTGCACAGACAGCTTGTTCAGAGATGTGGATGGTCATCTCCGCCCAGCAAGGGAACTGCCAGCCTGGCATGTGCCACGGCATCAAACCTTGCCATAGCTGATCCTTGCTCAGCATTGGACTGGCCAGCAGTCAACCCTGACAACGGCATAGCCTTCTGTCCTGGGATGGACATGGCATGGAGAGCCCGGCAGAACCGCTCAGTCCCTGTAACAGCTCAGCCAAGGGCAGGTGATGTCACTCCAAAAGAGGGTCCCAAGGCAGCAGGACACAGTTTGTGGTCTGGAGGGAAACCTGGACCATGTCCCATCCCCTCCAACCTGCTGCAGGTGTTGTCAGGAGGCTTCAGTTATTTATGGATCTTCTCTGTGTTGGTCACCAGAGTAACAGGAAGGCTTCTGCCCCACCAGAGGTTTCAGCAGGTGGGCAAGTACCATCTCTCCCCTTTGGTGCAGCAGCTGGCCCCAGTGCTTAGAGCAGGGAGAGCCTTGAGGAAGTATTAAATAGCTGCTGGATGTGTCACTGCAGCAGTTGAAGCAGGGCAGTGAGTCACAGCCAGCCTGCCAGCGCCCCAGCACAGAGGATGGCAGCACAGGCCAGCCCTCCCCTCCCCACCTGCTGCTTACTCATGTGCTGGGTTGGGTTTTTTATTGAGGTGTCTGCACATGGCTGGGATGAGCATCCCCCTGGCACTGGGTGGGAGAGGAGCCAGAGGGTCAGGTTCCAAGTAGAAATAAAACAACTGAGAGTACCCCAGCATTTTCCTGGGCTGCATCCAGAGGGATGCAAAGCTGCTGGTCCCCATGGACACCTCGGTGCTTCACGGATGGCAGGCTCATCACAGCCTGCTCTCAAGTACTAATGCAGTTTGTTAACTATGAGTCTTTATGCCCCTACCCTCAGCCCAAGCCCTGACATGAAAGGCTGGTCCTCTGGATTCCTTTCACTTTTTATTAGGCTTTCTTGGAAGCCTTCCCTGTGGTGCTCCTCTCCTGCCACCTGGCCCTGTACCCAGCTCCCTGCCAGGGAGTGGACAGAGTGAGGGAGGTGAGTGAACCTGCAAAAATGGGTGAAGCCTTAGTGCTGGCAGGTTGCCCATCTCAACCTGTTGGTCCCAGATGGTCCTTTTTCGGAGCTGTGGTAGAGATGTTTGGGGTACTTTAGTATTTGGGTTGCAGTAGGCCTTGCTGTTGGGTACAAAATAGGTGAGTTTTTTCTGAAACAGATTTTGATTTTTTTAAAAATTATTATTATTGTGTGTGGCAAAACATATTAGACAGACTCTTGCAAAGTGCTTGCACTGCTTGGCTGGAAGGTGCTGTCTCAGCTTCTGAGAGACCCAATAGGGGACATGGCAGGTGGCCCTACAAATCAGGAGTGGTCTTCACTTTTGTGAGGAGGGTGACTGGGCAATATTCTACTATTTCAGGTCCAGGGGAGGTCACCAGACCCTTGTGAGTCCCAGCAGCCATCAGGATGGCAGTTTGCAGGAGCAAGAGGTACATCCTCCTGCATGTGCAGAAATACTCTTTCATCTCCACTTCCTTTAGCCTGACAGTTTCAGGGAGGCCGGGAGACAGCAGTTCCAGGAATCAAAATAAAGCTGCGGGATCTGAGATTTTTAATTTAAAAAAGTATTTTTTTCTAGTGTCAGCATTTGAAATTCTGACTTTCAGTCAGGAAATCTGTTGAAGTCATGGCATGAATCATCCCTACCCTCAATTTTAGGACCCATCACATGGGGAAAGGGAACAGAAAATTAGTCATTTTGTTAATCTGCTTCCAATAAAAATTATTTAGAATAAAATGAGTGGCCTTTGGGAGGAGCAGTCATGTGTCCTGGCACCCACAGCCACCTGCTGGCTTCCCTGGTGCTGTTTAGGAGTAGGGGCAGGGCCTGGCAGCTGCCTGCCCTTCGGGTTCATGATCAAAGCAACCTCCTGGGGTAAATACAAACAGAGGCAGCTGGAAACCTACCTTCTGCTGAAAAGCTGCTCTTCCCCAGAAAAGTAATTCTTGCCCCAAAAAAAGCCCATTATTTCTCCTACCTGGTGGTGTAACGAGGGCACACACTATTAATGCAGGGGGCTGGCAGGGACCCCCCCATTAAGAGGGGGGTCTATTTGCAAGTGGGGCAATGAGACTCACCCCCAGCTGCTGTGGTTTTGAGTGGTGGTAAAGAACTGAGTAGGTTACAGCAAAGGTGATGCTTGGGACAAGGTGAATGTTTATAGGTTTATTGCCTGATGGGGTTTTTTTTGGTTTGTTTTTTTTTTTTTTAACTAGAGTGAGGCTGTCATGGTGGAGTATTGGGGGTGAGATGCTGAGTGCAGTCTGTGATGTCCCTCCCAGGCAGGGACTGAGGGGATCAGGGAGCATTGCAGGTCCCCTCAGATAAGGATGAACCTTCATCCTCTCTGCTCCCTTGTGAGGCCAGGGATTTGGGGGAAGAGGGGGCAGCAAGGCTGGTTTTGAGTGGGAGCTGATCCTCCCCAGAAGGCAGGGGGAGGGCAGGCAGGGAAGGGAGCAGCCCCCAGCCCTCTTCCAGGGGGCAGATAACATCCTGTATCTGGCAGCAAACTGGAGACAACTCCCAAATCCCCTAGAGGTTAAAGCAAGGACCCCCTGTGCTTGCAAGGATCTGAGGAAGCAATAAAATCCATTAGATTTTGGGGTGCTGGAGAACGTAGTAGGGATTATGCCCTGGCTGCTTTTTTGGGGGGTTTCTCCTGCATGAGGAGCAAGGCTGGCTGCGTGTCTCCCGGCCTGTTGGCAGCGCTGTGCCGCGCTCCGGGACGCTGGTAAATGATTGCCTGGAAGGCCGGCCAGGGCGGGGCCAGAGCTTGGTGCCTGGTTTGAACCCGGACTGGTGCCCGGCACCCGTGTGCCCGCAGCCATCCTGCTCCCACAGCGCTCGGCAGCCCCGGATTTTGCCAGCAAGGTGAGACTGTTCGCTGTGACTCAAAGGTGCCTTATTTTTCTTGTTTATTCTTAAGCTCCTGGCCCCCGTATCCTGGATTGTGGCACAAGAAGCCGGATTTGAGACTAGCTTGGTCCCTGGGCAGGGAAGGGGGGTGTAGGGAGTGCTCTATGGGGTGTGTTGCTCTCCAGCTGAGGTGTTAGGGTGCTGCTGAGGGGAGGCTAGGGGGTGAACAACAGTGGTTTCAGGCTGATTTGGGTGGTGCCGCAGTGGCACCTGGACTTTGCTCCATGCCGGGGGACAGTGGCAGCCTTGAATACACAGGACTGGGGAGTGGTGCCAAAACGCAGCTTCAAATTTATATCGTGCAAATGTTAGTGGTTGAGGGCTTACAGGGAGGTGGGCCGAACCCAAGGTGTCCTTCAGCCCCACAGTTTCCCCAGTGGCTCGGCCAAGGCAAACATGAGCTCAGCGCTGAGGTATTTGTGACGGCTGCTCCGTGCCCGTGTTTTGGAGGTGGGCAGGGAGGTGGCACCAGCAGGACCTGGCACCTGCGCAGAACGGCCTCACCAAGCCGTGTCCTCCTTGGTTTCTCCTTGCCTTTCTCGCACCACTATTAAAATTCCTCATCACCGGCGACAGGACCCTTCAAGCCCTCCCTTTGATTACTCGAGTAGGCAACAAAAAATAATGAAGTGGAGTTTAACCAAAGGTCAAGCTTTCTCACAGCCTGGCTGCAAACTTGGGATAGCTGGAGCAGAGGGAGGGGCTGTGACCAGCCAGGTGAAGCTGGGAAAGCAGTTTGTGACCCCCCCTGGATGGAGGGCCTGAAAATTTAGTGTATGTTACTCCATCCAGGACTTTCAGACAAGACTGATAGTGTCAAAACCAGTGCTATTGTAGGGAAAATAGATACATCTTTGCATGGTGTTTGAAAACTCTGTAAACTCAAATATTTGAGTTCTTTACAGCTTGTGCTTAATTTTTTTAATTTATGCCAGTTGCAGTTGTTGAGCTGCTGGAAGAGACAGGAGTTGGGTGTGCCCAGGCTAAGAGGTGTTGTTTCATGGTAGTAGTACCCACTGGATGGGAGTTGAGCTGGACCCAGTGTTGGTCAGAGCCTGGGCTTTGTCATGGGTGTTCATGCCTGGCTACCCCTCCCAAACCCTACCTTTGGTCATGTTTTTGTTCAGAAAGAGGCTTTATTTTAATTTCTTAATCTCTCTCTGATAAATTGAGATGGATGTAAATATGAAAAGATTAAAATGTGCATTATCTGCACTTTCCCTCTATATCATTGCAAAAGTGGGTAGCCAGCAGTTCATCTGCCTTTTACAGTGTTGTTTAGAAAATCTCTCAGTGCCACTCTATCAGATTTTCAGGGAAATTGTAGTGAAAGTCCAGAAAACCCATTAAAAGTCTGTGCTCACAGCAGAAATAACCTGGGCATCTTTTGGGCACCGCAAAGACACACAGACCTGATCATTTCCCACCACAGGAAGATTTGGACCCACTGTCCAGACATAAGGAAAAAAAAATTCTTTGCGGATGAATATCAGTGTTTAATAACATCAACAAAAGTGCAATCTGTGCACAGGGTGGCAGCGAACAACTCCTTGGTCTAGGATTCAGCCTATGGGATGTGACTTAATGACACGGCTTTCAAAGCCTCTTGTATTCCTTGTTAGTGGCTTGGGATGGAAACCTGGTTTCTTTTCTCCCCACAGGCAGCCTGTCCTGCAATGACCCAGAGCACCTGAGGCCCGGCAGCTGAGGGGATGGAGCTGAAGGTCTGGGTGGATGGGATCCAGAGGGTCGTGTGTGGAGTCTCGGAGCAAACCACCTGCCAAGAAGTGGTCATTGCCCTGGCACGGGCCATTGGTGAGCCATCTGCATCTGCTGGGGAGTGCCCCATCTGCAGGTTCTTCCTAGGAAAAGGAGTCCTTGGGTGGGTGGAGGTCTTGCTCTGTGGTGGTGGGGATGCCAGCAGCACTGCCTGTGGAGCAGCAGCCTCAGCACACCCCTGCTGGCCTCTGCTTTCCCGATCTGATGTGCTCACCTCCTCCCGGCAGGTCAGACGGGTCGCTATGTGCTGGTGCAGAAGCTGCGGGAGAAGGAGCGGCAGCTGCTGCCGCTGGAGTGTCCCTTGGAGTCGCTGGCCAAGTGTGGGCAGTATGCCAACGACGTGCAGTTCATCCTGCGGCGGACAGGCCCCAGCATGGCCGAGCGGCCCTCCTCGGAGGGCTCTCCCCAGGCTCCCGAGAGGACGTTCATCCGGGCCAGCTTGCCCATCAAGCCCAGGCTCACCAGCATAGACGGACCCCGTTCCAGGGAGCCCAAAAAATCCATGACCTTCAGCCTGGGTCCTACAGGCTCCAGCGACCTCTTCACCGTGAGCCGATGGAGGCACCAAACACGGGATGGGCTAGACTTGGAGGGTGGTGGTGTTGTCCAGCCCTCCAAGGAGGAGCTTTTTAGGAGAGTGCTGCAGCAGCAGGAGCAGCTGCATTCCTTGGAGGCCCATGGGGACACCCTAGAAATGGACCTACGGCTTTGGGAGCGCAGCCGGCTTGCTGGCCAGGAGAATGAGATCCTCTATCTGGAGCAAGTGGTGCGGAGGAATGAGACGGAGCTGGGTGAGGAGGAGTTCTGGCAGAGTGAGCTCCGGCTGGAAAAGGAGTGCGAGCGGGAGCGACAGGAGCGGGTGAGGAGCCTGCGGGCCAGCCTGGAGGAGTACACCCAGAGGATCTATGAGCTGAGCATCCGGACTGAAGCCCTGCAGGAGGAGATCCAATGGGAGATGGCCGAGAGGGCCAAGAGGGGGAAGGAGATCTCTATGCCCAGCCCCATAGAGCTGGAGGACATGGCCACCAAAATGAAAAGGGACCTGGAGGCCAAGGTCAAGCAAGGCACCCAGCTGGAGAGCAACCTGGCCAGCGTGGAGAAGGCCCTGGAGGAAGCTGAAAAGAACCTGCAGGTAGATAAGACTGGGTTGAGCCACCCCATGGGATGGTAAGATCTTGAGGGGGGGGGTGGGACCAGCTTTCCAAACACATTAAGCTATGGATTGAGTGGGGTTGGTTACTTCACCTGCCCAGTGATCTTGGGACTGGGTGCACAGCTCTCTGCAGCAGTGATCACTGACAGAGGGATGCCACCACTCTTGCCCCACTGGCATGGGGTCCCACACCCATTGCTCTCTGTGCAAGCTGTGTCTGGGCTAATGCTCCTTCTGACTGGTGCTCCAGGAGCACAGCATCACCTCACTCCAGCACAGACAATGGTGCTGGAGCAAGTGGTCCACATGTGGGGTTGATAGCATTGGCACAAGGGTCAATGTCATCTTGGATGAAGGAGTCACAAAGGGCTTAGCAGAGGTTCCTGTAGTGCCTGTGCACAAAGTCTTTTGAGCATGCAGGGCTTGGGCTCATGTTGGGGGGCTGCACAGTGCAGAGATGGCAGCTCTGGGGATGAGCTTTGATGCCCTCCCAGCTCTCCTGTTGCAGCCTCCCAGCATCAAGGATCAAGGGGCTGCATGACTCCTGCCTTCTACCCACCATGTCCCTTTGGAACAAAACGGGGAAGCTTTTATCCAGGCTTTCCCTAGGCTGTCCACACTTTCAGCATCTTTCCTTGAGCATATCATTTGCATTTGGCATCTCCCAGCACAGCGGGCGCGTTTGATGGCTGCTCGCACCCTCTTGTGGAGATGCAGCAGAGCAGGGCTGTTCCCAAACCAGCGTCATCCTCATCCCTGTTGCCTGGGCACCTCCCTTCCTGCAGCCCTCGGAGAGGGGCGGCTGAGCCACAGTACCCCTGAGGTTCCCTGTGCTGGCACCGGCAGGGTGAGCCCCAGCTGGGGAGCAGCCCCAGCGGATGATTGCTGGTGGGCTGGGGGCATGGGGGGAACGTGCGGCTCACCCTGTTCCCCCCTCGGTGTGTGTTTTGCAGGCCCAGACCCAAGAGCTGGAGGAGTTAAATAAGGAGCTGAGGCAGTGTAATTTGCAGCAGTTTATTCAGCAGACGGGGGCCACGGTGACCGTCCTGCAGGCCCGGTCCGAGGAGGACGCCCAGCCGGAGCCGAGCCCGTGCGAGCTGCCAGCCTACCGGAGAAACGGAGGTCAGCACGCTGCCGCTGGCTCGGCCGCCGGGGCTGCTCCGCGGGACCCTGCCCGCTCCCTGCCTCCCTCTCCGTGGGGTCAGCCCCAAAGCTGGCCTGGGCACTGAGATTAGGCAGGTGGGGGTTTGTGTGCTGACATGGCAGTCACTCACCACTCCCACGGGGTTTCAGAGATTTTTCACCCCTGGGGCTCCTTCCTCCTCCCCACTGAAGCCTGGGGGCTGCTCATAGACATGCACGGGAGTCGGATCCTGCATTGCTGCTTTTGGGGCTGAGGTGGCTGCAGGGAGCTTTCCTTCACAGCCTTGCTCATGTCACCATAGCGGCTGCAGCAGAAGGCAGGTGGCTGAAGGCCTGCGTCAGTCCCCGGGGGCTGTGGGCTGGTGGGGACATCCTCTGGCCGCAAATGACCTTTCTGTGTTTGGTGAGGGAAGGATGGTGCCCAGGGCCTTGTCTGCAGCCTCACAGGCATGAGAGGAGGCAGTGGGGGGGTTCTTTCGGAAAGGAACCTGGTCATTTCTCCTCTGGAGCACCCGGAGCGGGTGACATGACTGCCCTGTGGCACTGCAGCGGCTGTGCCCAGCAAGCCTGGGAGCCTCGAGCCCTGCCTGAGCTGGATGTTTTTCCCCATCCTGTAGGTTTTTCTCCCACCGCTGGTACAGACTTGCCTCCCCAGGTCAGCACCAAGCAGCTCCTCGGCCATCCCAGGACCCTGCCGGAGCCCCTGGTGTCCAGCCTGAACCCCGAGGGTGCGTATGTCCCACTGGGGCCCTGGGAGCGTGAGCTGCTCTGCAGAGGATGGTGGGAAGAGGGGAGAGGCTTTTGCTGCCCAAAATGGGCTGCAGAGAGCAAGCGTGTGCTGGTGGTGGGAGGCCAGAGCTATTTATAGATGCCATTAGGAAGCGCAAAGCTCACACTCCAGCAGTCTCTGCTGTGCTGCCAGGGGCTCACACACTGGCAGCCTGGCTCTCTGCCCTGCCAGGAGCTGTGGAGGATGGTTCTCATCCCTCTCCTGCCACTCTGTACCCCCAGGGTTAAGGCTTTGCTGAGTTAGGATGAGGAGGACTTGTCTCCTGGCTTTAACAGGAGCTACATTTGTTCCATATTATTGACCAGTTCATCCCAAAACCCTTCCTACTTCCTGTGACTCTTTTGTCACCTTGCACCTGTTTTTTGGGTGCAGCAAAAGAGAGCCGTAGTAGGGACACCTACCTGCTGTGGTGATGCTACCTCCACCCTGGCATCCTCCTCCCACCTTATGCCACCTTTTCCCCAGCAGAAACCTATTGCCATCCTCCACACAGCCCAATACATCCACCCATCCTTCAGGACACTGTGGCAGCCGCATTCCCATCTCCCGGTCCAGGCTTTGTGCTCACATACATCCTGTTTTCCACTCTCCTTTTTGCAAGTGCTCACCCACCATGGTGGAATTGCTCAGGTGTTTTTTTTTCTCTTATCTTGCAGTTGTATCAACCAGGCAGAGCATCTGGAGGTAGAAGGTCCCAGGCAGTGGAGGATCAATTGCCTTCAAAGTGTAACTGTATAAATAAACCATATTATATATATATATATATATATATATATATTTTATATTTTTTTTACTGCTTTATATTGTGAATGGATGTGGATGGCCAGACAGAATATTTTTACAGACTGTAAAGCAAAACTAGAGACTGATCTCAAAAAGCAACCCTCTTCCCCTGAGGATGAAAGTGACTCCCTTCTATTTTTTTTAAGTAGTTTCTATATTGAACAGAAAACAGCAGTGCACCCATTCTGCATAGCCTCCTCAAAAGATCCATCGCGCATCTGGAAAAGTCATTGTTCCTTTGACTAGGGGAGCAAAGCTGCAGTGGAGACCCACGAGGAGGCTCACCTGGATGGAGCAAGTAAACAGATTTCACAGCAACTCGTCACTGCAAGTGGGGCCATGACAAACAGCCTCTTCACTGGCGGCAAGGGAGGCCCAAAAACAGTTTTAAGACAAATTTCTGGCCCATCTTTTTTTATGTATATTATAAGAAACCTGTAGGAGAAACCACTTTCTATGGTGCCACAGACCACGCTTCAAGGAAGCACTCAGCAGGAGTTGTTTTTCTTAAATTCATTTAATCTTTCAACTTCTTTTTAAAGTAAAAAATTGCAGAATGAGCCCTTCCCCGGTGGTGGTGTGAGTGGGGAGCAGGACCAAAATACTATTGGTGACATTTCCCTGATGATTTTTTCTTTAACTCGATGGCCAGTAGTTACCATTCTGTTCATCTGTCACAGTGGGGCACCTTGTATTTTAATTGCAAAACCAAAGCAGTTTGGGGAGGGGATGAGTTTGTCTGGGAGATCCTTGAGCCTGTTTTCAGTGTGTCGTATGCGGAAAATGTGACTTGGGCGCAGTGTTCCCGGTAAAACCCCGCTTCCCTGTGCGAATGTAAATCCCGTGCGCCACAGATCCAATTTTCAATAAATCTTTGGGAAAGGATTTGAGCAAAGCGAGTGTGAGTGTGCTCTTGTGGCCAGGGTGAGCCGTCCCTGCTGGACGCGTCCGAGTGGTTTGCGCACCCCGCAGCTGCCTCTTCCATTCCAAGCCATCTCTTTCTATTTGCCGAATTAAAGCTGTGAGTATTTTATAACTGACTGACTCTTATGCACACAGTGCTCTTTTCTTTTTTTTTCCCTTTTCTTTTTTTTTTTTTTAAATCGTGAAGTGCTTTACAGCCAGGGGATGCAGCTTGTCTCCAGTGAGCTGCGGCCATCTCTGGGATGAAACATGGCAACATTTTAATAATGCACAGCAGCAGCAGCTCAGAGCATTTTAGGACAGGAGGCAAAGGGGGTGGCGCTCAGCTGCAGACCGGAGCAGGTAAGGGGAAATTTCCCATTTGCCTCCAAGCCTCTTTGCAGCTGGATAACGGTAGCCAGGAATGTCAGCTCTTGCTGTCCATCACCATTTCCCCTGAGCTTCTGCTGGGCTGTTGTCCCTGGGGACATCTTCCCCTCTCAAAGCTGATTTTCAAGGTGCTACCACAGCCCAACAGGCTGATCAAGTAATATTAAAGGATTAAAGTTTGCATTTTTGGGAGATCCACTGGTACTGCTGTGTCTTAGGTTATGACTGGAGAGCTGCCACAGCAGGGAGATGCAATTTCAAAGTTGCCTTTTTTGAATTGGGGCTTTTTGGGTGGGTTGTTTTTCAAGTCCCTCCTCGCCCTCCTCCTTAAATCATGTATCTCAAGGAAAATTAGTTAAAAATATGTTCATTACATGCAGCTGTTTCTCCCCTGCTTGTTTGCTTTTTGAGCTTTGTGTGTTTTGTGGGTGATGGACAGTGTAAAAAACAGCATTTCAGTGCTGCTTGGGGAGGGGAGGGAAAAGCAGATTAGAAAACCCACTTTCCCTGGACATGGCTGGATTTCCGTGTGTCATGGGACATCCTTTGTATATCCCAGAAAACTGACCTCTGGTCAGGTTTAAAACTGGATCTTTCATTTTTTGGGTTACATTTGTTAGCCTTGCATTCTGCAAAATAAACAGGAATAAAGAGAAAAGGGTCATCACCTATGGTACTTCCAAATGGGGACAGAAAATTCATTTGAATCTAGGGGATTTTTTTCCCCTCTGTTATGATTATATATTATTTATCAGTTTTGTAGGTTCAGTCATAATCATAACAGGCCAAACCAGCACCAGTCTTTCCTAGAGGGAGGTGTGGGAGGGTGTGGAAAATAAGGATTTAAAATATATATTGCAGCAGATTTGGCCCTTCAGCTGATGCCCCTTGGCTGGCACTCAGGATTTGGAACTGTTGCATGGGTGGGAGACAGAGTAAATCAACTGTGTCCCCCACTGATAACCGGGCATGGGGCGAGCGAGAGGGCTGTGACCAGGGGCTAACTCTCAAGACTGTAGCTCTTTGCAGATTTTTTTAATTTTGTGTCCCACCCACCATCACCCAGCTGCTGCCTAGGCCAGCAGTGTTTTACAAGGTAATAAATTACTTTGATTAACACCTCTGTCCCTGCTGTGGTGCACGTGGGGCAGAGGTGGGTGGCAATAAACTCCTGTGTTACCTCGGGAGCTCCCAGCCCAGGGTGACCTATATTCCTGGGGCTCGGGGGGCCTGCGCGGGTCCCCGCCTGTTATTTAATGCAGCGAGGCTCGATACCCGCTCCCCCGCCCTCCCGCTTTTAGCTGCTCTAAAGCCTGTGTCAATAATACATTTCTGCCATTGAATATTTTATTGATGGTTTGACTTTTTTGCTGCTCGCGATTCCCATTTCAAGGCTGCGTGATTGTTCCTAATTAAAATTTTATGCCCTGGGACAAGCCTTCTTGCTACAGTGGAGATGATGCTGTCCTTTTCTAGGCCACTACAGAGTGGTAGGAAGAAATTACCATTACCCATTGTTATGAGATTAAAACAAAGCAAATAAATTATTGTTTTTTCCCTTAAAAAACAAACCAGCAGCCCAGCGTATGGCGCGTACTGGAGAGGGAACAACTGGCTCGTGGGCAAGGCAGGGATCCAAGTGTGCAGGGTGGCTCGAGGATGCTGTGCCTGGCTGCACAGGGACTCGTGTCCCCATGTCCCTCAGGCGCCATGGCCAGCTTCTTCCTTCCCTGGAGTGGGCAGGAATGGACTTCAGAGCTTCTCTCTCCTCAGATGCTTCTCCTGGCTAGCTCCAGTGCCACCCGAAAATCACAAAGTGAAGGATTTACCTGTTTTTCACTGGTGAGCAGTCCGCATTTTTGTTGGCCTTTTTTAATAAATCTGCAGGTTCTGCCAGCACAACGCACCATTCAGAAGAGTATTTCAGCCACCTCCAGCCTCCCTGGCGCCCTTTTCCTGGCTGCACTACCTGATTTTTTTTTTTTAGATTCTTTTTTTTTTTAATATTGTGTAAGAAAAATGGCCCCCAGCTCCTCACCCCTCTATCCTGGACAGTCAGCTCCTCACCATCCTGATCAGATGGTGGTCTGGGTGCCAGCACTGCCCCAGGCCAGTGCAGTTTCTTCAGGGCAACACTGCTGCAGACACTTGAACCATCCCCAAGTTGCAGTTACGTATTTGTATGAGTTCCTGGGTGTTTGGGTTTGGATATTTTTTTTCCCCCCTCAATTTCATCTAGAGTGCTAGAAGCATTTGTGCTGCCTCCCAGCCCCTGGACTTGGCAAGCAGCTTTTAAAGCACACACTTCAGCACCAGTTACATAAGAAAAGGTGTGAATGTCTGGAGGAGAAAATGCCCGATGGTTTTGCTCTCCAAGTGGTGTACAGATGCTCTGCTGCTTGCTCCTGGCTGCACAGCTTCTCCCAGCATAGCTCACTGCAGATGAAGAAGAGCTGTTTGAACTGGCGTGTGTGTCCATGCAGGGAGCATTGTCTGCTCTCCTATTATGATTTGTCTTTCTCCATCTCAGAGAGCAGACTGACTGCATTCTACCTTACCCTGGAAAAAAAAACCACCATAAAACACTAGAGGAGGCTGGGAAATTTTCTTGTTTATGGATGAGCAAGTTTCTCTCCCAATGGAACCTCCTGCCAGCAGAAATCTTTCTTTTTTTTTTTTTTTTTAGGATGTATTATATAAGTCCCTGCTTGCATTTAACTAACTGACTTCCTCTTAAACAATTCATGTACTCCTATTCCTCATAGAGCAGCTTGCTTCTGCGGTGAGGCTCACCTGACACTGAGACATGTTATGGACAGAACACAACAGACACTTCTTCGTGTGGTGCTTGAAGGGTAATGCCTGTTCCCTTCCCTCCATGAAGAGCTGAAACAAGAACAAAATCTTTGAAGAGCACAAAGAGTCCCTTCAGCTCAACAGGCCTGAAATTCAGCATCTTCCCCTCCTGTAAGGCACTCCCCTGCCTCTCACCAAAAATCTCACAGTTCGGAGTGAAAGCACACAACTACTCTTCTAACCAAGCTAAGTACCATCTTACAAATCTGTTTATTAGCTACTGAAAAAGATGAACTCAAGGGGCATCACAGCCCTGGTGTATTTTCTCACTGCTCAGGAGCACCCTGCAGCTAGGCCAGGGCAGAAGGGCTGATGCTGGGCTTTCTGCTTGAGGGACAACCATGTCACACCCTTCCGCTCTGCTTTTCAAGCCACCTTCGCTGGCCACAGAGGCAAAATAAGAGATGGGAGGAACCAGGCATGCAGTGCAATCAGACACATCACTGAGAAGGCACAGCTTTCCTCTTACCTGGGCTGATGCCCTGGATTACAGTAATCAGCACTCAATCACTGGTTTTGCACATTTATTGAAGACTTCGGGTGACAGCACAGCAGGTTAGTTTTGAATCATGCCAGAAGAATGTTAAAAACAGGAATTGAGCTGGATGCTCCCCCCACTTACTGGAGACACACACAAAAAAGGCAAAACCAAACAAACTTCACTTCAACCCCTTCCTTTTGCTTACTGGAGCTGAACAGGATGGTTCCATTGGTGGCAGGAAGTCGGAAGCATTCATACCATAGTGCTGCTCATGGGAACTGGGACAGGCCTTGCCAGGTGACCTGCAGAGCTGCTCCTGCCAGCGGCATCTCCCGGGGTTAGCTCATCAGCCAGCACAGTCCCAAACGCAGGGCTGTTCATTCAAAGAGAAACAAAGCACCTTTATTTTCAGACACACGTTTGTTACAGGCATGGTCATCTATAAAATGGTGTGGCAGGGGGACTGTGGCCTTCAGTCTCAGCTCTCAGCCACACTTGTACATGGATGGATTTTGTACCAGGTTTCCCTCCCTCCCTTTCTCTGTGTGGCTACACTGTGCTCCTGCCTGCTCGGGACCAGCAAGTGGGATGATGCTGTAGGTGCAGGTAGGGAAGAAAAAAAGCAATCTGGGCCTGAGACAGCTGCAAACTTGTCTGCCCAACCCAACCCTGTACCCCATTAAAAAGAAAAAAAACAAAAAGGCCCATTTGGCTTCTGAACAAACATGAAAGCATCTCAGGTAAATTTGGTTGGTTTTCCCATCTTCCCAGGCTGTTTGAGCACTACGGAAACACAGAGCACAGAGGGAGCTGAGTTTCCTTGTGAAGAGCAGATGTTCCTCTAGGACCCAGAGGCAGAAATGATAAGAGCATGAAGGAGAGATAGGGACAGGCAAAACTTCTCAGAGAGACACTTTACCAACAGAGGACCTTGTTCTGCCTTCTGTGCAATTAACTAGTTATTGACCAGAGCACTGCCAATTCCTTCAGATCAAGCCTTTACAACAGCCCAGGGCTACATGAGAGCAGCCCCAGGAGTAGGGGGAATACCTGAGCCCTTCCAGGGAACCTCAGCAGCTGCAGTGAATCCTAGCTGGATATTAGGAACTTCAGCTGACAATGAAGCTGTGATGCTCTTGAGAAAATACACTTTTCAACTACCCAGCTTCTTCAGCAGCCAAAAAATCACAAGAGATAATTTTGTAGGAGAAGCCATCTGCTTCGTCACTTCCTCAGTTTTTAGTGACAGCCACCGTGGGTGGCTGGAAAAGTCCCTGCCTGGCTTGCCTTCCTGTTCCTCGGGGCCATGAAGTCAGAGTCCCCTGCGTGACATCACAGCACATTGGGCAAGGCAGCTCTGCAAATGCCCAGCCAGGGCCGGGCCGCCAATAGAGCCCTGTCACAAGATGAAGAAAACAGCGAGCAAAGGTGAGGGGTGGGATGGAAAAAAAAAACAGCAACAAAAAAGGAAAGTGAGGCTCGTTTCTGCTTTTCCTTTAACAGACTAGAGAGTGTCTGTTTAAATGTGACTCATCCAGGGCAATACTAGGCAGAGTTTCTTCTATTAACACACCCTTGGCAATAGCAGTTCAGTTAGTCACTGACCGGCTCTCAAGACGTCACCGGCCAGGATGATGCGTCCCTAACTTGGTACCGAGTCCGCTAGCATTTATTTACTTTGGAGAAGAGCAAGAGAACAGAGAGAGGCACGCCATCCCTCCTGAACAACTTTACCACCAACTACTCGCACCCACATTCCGACGCGGCCCGTTCCCTCCATCTCCCGGGGACACACCGAGCCCCGCTGCAGGAGTGCTCCATCTTTCCGCGCTCCCCTGAGCGAGTGCGGCCGATCCTGGCCGATCATTGGGGGTCCGCAGAGCCGAGGACGGGCAACCGCTGGAGGCAGGACAGTGGTGACCGATGGGGTGCCGCCTCCCTGGCACGCCAGAGCCCCTCACCTGGCTGGCCGAGAGCGCAGGGGAGCGTCGAGGCTTCGAGGCGCGGGTCCGGGGAGGCGAGGCGGCCGCACAGTGATGTCCGAGGAGCAGGTTAGCCGCTGTCACACGCACAGTGGAGTCGCCGAGAGCACAATGTGCGTTAGTCAGTGGCTCACCTGCTCCTGGAGGGTGACGGGGGGGGCGGCGGGGCCCGCCTGCAGCATGGGCGACACCGGGCAGCGCGAAGGATGGGGCGCGGGAGGGGGGAGCCGCGCCGTGCCCGGGCTCCGCGGCGCGTGGAGATGAAGCTCCGCGCTCCCACCCCCGGGACAGGCTGGCCCGTGCGGCCCCGGGGCCGGCGTTGCCCAGCAGCTCCGGAACGGGGGATCCCTCCCGGCGCGGCCGCCGCTCACCTGCGCTCCCGCCGCCGCCGCCGCCAACTTCTCGCTCTGCCCCGGCCCGGCCCACGCCGCGCGCCGCGGCCCCTCGCTCCGCCCCCCGCGCCGCTCCAGCCAATGGCGACGCCGCGCGCCCGCCCGCCGGCTCCGCCCCCGAGCCGCTCCAGCCAATGGCGACTCCGCCACCGTCCGCCGACGGCCGCGGCGGGGCGGGGCCGGGCCAGCAGGCGGCCCCCCCGCCCCCCCGGCGGTGACAGCGGCGGGCGCGGCGCGTTCGCTTCTGCACGTCGCTGCTGCTGCGGGGAGGAACCATTTGTACCTGTTGAGCCGCCGCCCGCCTCCCGCTCATCCCGCCCCGCCGACCCCCGCCCTCCCCGCCCTCGCTGCCCCGCTCGGGCCGGCGGCCGCCGGCGGCGCCCCCCTGCCCTGCCGCCGCCGCCCGCGAAGAGCCCCTTGCCCACTGGACCCCCATGGCCCCGGCACTCGTCTCCCCCTTTCCCCTCCGTCCCCTTTCCGCCCCCGCCGGAGCCCGGCCCATGGTACGGCCCGCCGGGGCCGTGCCATCAGGGCAGTGTCGGGGCGCACGTAGGCGGTGCGGGAGGGACGGGGCAGGGGGCGGGGGGAGAGTCGGGGTGTCCCCGGCCGCCCTCGCCACTGCCGCTTCTCCTGTCGCTGCATCAAATGTCACCGTGTCACATTAATTTTTTGTATATTTTCCCCCCTCCGTTGTTCTCCGTTGGGTTGGGCGTGCGGCGAACCCGTGTGCCCTCGCAGTGGCAGGGGGTGGAGGTTGTCCCTCGGCCCCGGGAGTCTGCTTCCAGCAACTTCCCCAAAAAAAGGGACGTGCAATTGAAGGTTTTCTGTACATCCTCAGTAGACCAGCTCTCACCTTCTCATGGGGTGAGCTCGCTCCCGCCCATCACCCTACAAGCCGCAGCCAAGCAAACAGCTGGAATGCTGAAAATTTTAGTGCACCTCAAGGAGGATTTGCCAAGGACCAAAGACAGAGAGATATGGATGGGCGCAGCGCTGTCCAGTAGTGGGAAGTCTTGTTTGGAGACTCAGAGAGCCAGGCGTCGAGTCTGCAGGCTGGCTCCCATCCGCGTGAAGTCACACACACGCCCTCCTCGAACAGATCGGAAACCAGAGCGCGTCTGGGGAGCGGGCACGTTTGTTGTGACCCCCCCCCCCCCGGTTCATTCAGACTGCTGTTGGGCAAGAAAAAACACTTCGGGTGCGGATGTGACCGCTGACAAACAGCAGCCACACGGCTCGTCCCTGGTGAACTGATAATGCATGCTGTCCGGCAAAAGGCACGAGCTCTGCATCCCTTCTGGAAACTCCCTCGGTATCAGCTGTCCCGGCTCCGACGGGTGTTTTGCAATCTGGAGCAAGATTTGGAAGCAAAACCCAGCGCAGGGTCCCTGATAGCCGGTGGCAATTCCACATCGAAAGGATTTCCTTACATGTTCTGCTGGAGCGCTTTAACACTCATCCGTGGCTCTGCTCTCCCATTGCCGGTGTGGAGGGGGGATGGGGGGACAGCCCCTCTTCTGCGTGACAGCCCGCACAATGACACGCTGTCTCTGTTGTCATTTTGTGTGCATGCTGTGTGGGGGGTTTTTGTTTTCACCCAGCAGCCGTAGGGGAAAAGTCACGTATTTTACATCTTCCCCAGCACAGGGCTGGTGCCTGGATTGGAGAGAAATCGTCTGCGGAGCACACCGACCCCTCCACCCTCCGGGCGTGAGCCAACACAAAAGAAGGCACAGCCATGGAAAATACTCTTTTTTATAAAATAGGTATTTTTGTGGGAAGTAACATGGCTGGGTACTGCCCTGATACCTCCCTACCAGCACTGCTGCTTCTGCCAGGGTACAGGACACACGTGCTGTTGGTTCCTGTGCTCCACCAAGTCCCTCCTCTTCCAGGCAGTACTATACATTCCAGATTTTACTTAAAAAAAAAATCCTTCAATCATTCTCCTGACTGTAAGCACACAGGGACTGAGTGTCTTTGGAAGCAGTGCTTGCACAGCTGGCTGCCAAGCTCTGGATGTTGCTCGGACCTCCCTGACCGCTGTGTTAAACCTTCCAGCATGGAGCAGGGCCGGCGCGGAGCCAGCTGAGCGCAGGGCGGCGGGCAGAGCATGGATGCGCTGCTGCGGTGGGCGAAGGGCACACCGGGCCCTCGCTCCGGAGGTGCCATCGTCCGAGTCTTTAAAGGAACGGCGAGACCGCCCGGCTCACAAGATGGTCACTACTGCCCTGGCAAGGCCCTGGGCCCAGGGGCTTCGCTACAGCGCTGCTGGCTTTGCCCTCAGCCCTCGCTCCCCCTCCAGCTCCAAACAAGTTCGTGGCTCAGCCCTTAATCTCTGGGATGAAATGTCCTGCTGACACGGCCAGTGCTGTCCCGGGGAGAGCTCCCGCTTATCCCAGCCCTGCAGCTCTTCCCTTTGTTCCCAGCTGGCTTCCAGTCCCGGCGGCGGTGCCAGAGCCACGATGTGTGCAGTGACAGGGAAGCGCATTCGCGGATGGCGGGAGAGCGTCGCGGGCTGCCCTCCGTGCCCGCCCGGTGCGGTGCCAGGGCCGCTGTGCTGCGCCCATGGACTCGGGGAGGAATCCCAGTGGGGAAACATGCCCCCAGTCTTATCCCTGGAGCCTGGCAAGCCCCGCATGAGCTAAGGTGCAATTCAGAAGTTGCCACTCTGCAGCGCAGATCTTGCCGTTTCCAACACGAGGCAGTGCGTGTCACCGGCTGGGGCATCACCAGGGGTTTCGCCCCGGTCCCTCCCGCTTCGCCCCTCTTTCAGGCCTCGAACAGCCAGGCAGCAGCAAGGCTGGGGCACGTTTTGTCCCGCTCTGTGTTCTCTGCAAAAGGACCTTGTTTTCTCTCCGGTACCCGTCTGATTCCTGACAATGCCCCAAGTGTCTGCGAGGACACGCACGTTAGCTCTGGGTCACGTCCGCCTGCAAGCAGAGCCTGAGCTGGGCTCGCCTTGCCGGCGGACAGCCGAGGACAGCCCGGGCAGAGCCCCACGGCCGATGGAACAGCGCGAAACCAGCCCTTCCTCCTCTACGTGCGTGCGCTCACCCAGCGCCACGGGAACATTTGGGTCGGGCCCAGCCGAGAGCAGTTAGAGGGGAAAAAAACCGCAGCGGTCTGCGAGAGGCATTCAGCACTGATCCGCGTCTCACGGGCCGCACCGGGCTGCGCGAGGATGCTCCCAGCCCCGAGGGGAGCGGAACGGAGCATCCCGCGAGCGCAGCCCCGCGCTGGCCCTTGAGCCTCGCTTTCCCCCCACAAAGCCTGGAGACACCGGCGGAGGGATGCCGGTCACCCCCGCCAACCCTGTTTCCATGCAGCAACCGGAAGCGGCCGGAGCGGGACCGGCGCTGTCCGCGGGGACCGAGCGGTGCGCCGGTCCTCCCGCGGCTCCGCAGTGGTACAGCCCGCGCGTCACCTCCGCAATGGTTCATCCCCGCGGCCGCCTTCCCCCCGTCACCCGAATGGTTCGCCCCGCCCCCCCCCGCGGCAGGCGCGGTGGTTGCGCCCGCTGCCGCCCCGTGACCCGCCAGTGTTTCCACAGCGCTTCCGGGGGCGCGGCGGCCGCGGGGTCCCGGCTGCGAGCGGGCACCGGGCGGTTCTGGCCGGCGTGTGAGCGCGGGGCTGCTCCTCGGTGAGTGCCGGGCCGGGCGGGGCCTGCGCGGGGGGTGGGGGCCGGGCCGGCGGGGCCGGGCCGTGGGAATTGGCGGAGCGGCCGACCCCCGCCCCGGAGGGGAACTGCCCCGGTCGCTCCTTCAGTGTCGCTCTCATAAACAGCAACGACGGCAGCAGGTTTATTGGTTTATTGCGTTGCTCTCCGACGGGAGACGCCTCTACGGGAGGGCAGCTCCGGGTCCGGCTGGCCCCGGGTGCTCCCCGGGTTCCCTCGGGAGCGTCCCGGGGGATGCAGAAGGGCCGAGCGGGCTCGGGAGCCCCTCGGCTCGGGAGCCATCCAGCTGCCTTTGCTGCGGCAAAGACCCGAATAAATGTACCAAGTGCGTGTAGACTTATAGCAAGGGGACTAAACAAAACCCCCGGTGTTTCCGGCGTGTTGTGTCCGCGCCTCTCCCTTTCCCCCGTCCCTTCTCCCTCTTCCCGCCCGTTCCCACTGCTGGTGTGCACACACGGCTGTTGGAGGAGTTATCCGCTGACGAGTACTAATCAGGAGCTGCGTGCAAGTTTTGGGGTGTTTTTTTGTTTTGTTTTGTTTTTTGTTTGTTTGTTTTTAATCGTGTGTTAGCTTATCGCAAGGCCACGTTTAGTTTTAACTGCCTTGAGGGAGCTGTGCTTACGGAGAGGTTCTAAGCTGTGTCGCTGGTGCCTTCCCTTGGCCGCCCCACGCTGGGTGACAGTGGGGTGGGTGGGATTTTTGTAGTTCCATTCACTGTTTTTCCTGCAGGTTGTTGCCACGTAGTGTGTTGCTGGTGTGTTTCAGGGGTGTCTGTTGTGTTATTTCCTTTCCTGTAGGTCAGGGGGTCTTTCTCCATAGGGCTGTGCACAGAATATGAAAGTGTGTGAGCTTTTCGTTTGGGTTTTTCTTGTTTGTTTGGGTTTGTTGGTTTTTGTTGTGGTTTTTTATTTTCCCACAGTCATTCCCATAAACAGCAGGGGAAGCTGTAGCTAAAGATGGGACTGGTGTGAAAAACTGATGCTGAAAGGCAACTCGCCAGTAAGGGTGACTCTTCCTAAGAAAAGCAGCCTGTAAAGAAAGAGGAGGATGTGCAGAGTTGAGGAGTAGTTAATTCACAGCTGGAAGCAGAGCCAGTGGCTGCAAGGAATTGGAGGCTGGGAATTTCATACAGCTTGGCTGCTGCTTTAAGTACAGAGGTGCAAAATGCTTAGCTGCTTCTCTGGGTAAGATGCTGTACTTTCAAAATGTTTTTGCAAAACCTGTGTGTTGCTTTGTTTGCATTACAAACTCCCTAAAGAGTGCAGTGTCAGCTCCTGGGGAAGCTTTGGTGGGCAGTTTTCATCCTGGAATTCAAGGTGGCTAAATTTAGGGCAGGGCTGGGATGGGTGGCAGATAAGCACTTCCTTACCTACCTCAGGTTTAATTTTCTGTGAATTATCTATTAGGTTCTTAGGTGCTTCCACTTAAATTATTGCATAGGCAGTTCTGATTTGTGGTATTTAAGAGTTAATTTTATTTTTTTATAAATTTAAACAGGGATCTAAATTTAGTTTTAGGGGACTTTTTTGAAGCTCCGTGTGCATACTGGATTGGCAGTGCACAACTCTGGGCTGTAGGAGTGTCTTGTTAATCTGAATTATTTCCTTGCCAAGTTGTCTTAATTTACCTTTGGAATGTGGTGATGGCAGATAGAAGTCACACCATAACCAGACTTTTTCCAGCTGGGTGCAACAATGGTTTTGACAGCTCTTACTTTCTTTTCATTGACTGTAGCATATGAAATTGTAAACAAAGTTAAATGAGTTCTGATGTGTGACATTGCTTTTCCGGAGAGAACCGAATTATTTAGTTGATTGGGGGGAAAAAAAACAAAACCAAGAAAAAACACAACCAAAACCCCTCCCCCCGCCAAGCCAATAAAGCAGATGTGCCAATGAGAACTGAAAGCCCAAATGTTTGAAAATTTAGTAGGCTTAAATATAGTTATAAGTGTTCTTTAGAGCATGATGGCTCAGTAGTGGCCCATGTGATTAGATCAGCATTCAAAACCACCCTGTGAGTAAATTCTGTGAGAAACTTCTTCACCTGCGACTAATCCTGAGTGTTACCCAAGCAGGTGAAAGTAAATGCCATCTGTAGTAGCTCTTCTATTTCTAAAAAATGTAGAAGCTACCTAGCAGCTGGTGGAGGAGGAGATGGGCTGGTGCTAGGAGGGAAAGTGCCCGTGCTGGGAGAGGCACTCACTGTTGTAGAGCTCGGTGGGCTTTGTGTCAGGGGAGGTGGAGCTCCTGTGTCCCTTGCAGGCTGTGCCTCGTCCGGATGGCTGGAGACCTGTGCTCGCCTTCTCGCTGGAACATACTCCAACTGCATTAAAATACTGATCTGTTGTAATGCATAAGGACTTCAGTTCAAAAAGCTAAATGTTTCCTCAAGTGCTTGTTTGATAAACACTTGTTCTGGAGGAAGCACTTAATCTTCTCTGTTGTTGAAGCCAGCAGAAAGCCCTGTTGCTAATACAGCTTGAAGAAGGTATTTGTAATTGCTCTTTGACTGTACTATTAAAATGACTTAAGGCATCTCTGTGTAAAAGTGTAATCTGTCTTAGTAGCAAAGCCTGGGCTTCCAGCGTGTCCTGCAGCAGAGCCTGCGCTGCCATAGGGACTCAGCACTGGGAGCAAACCTGGCTGGGCCTTACTGAGCTGAGCCTTGGGGAGAGCACTGGTGCGAGTAGAGTGATCGAACACCTGCCATGCACTCGTTGCCTCTGTGGTTTGATGTTTGTGTAGGGTACCCTAAATGAGAATTTGAAAACAGGGGATGTTAAGGAGGAGGGAGGATGGTGCCTGCCTTCGGCCAGCCTTGTGTGCAAGCTGTAATCCCGACCCTGGATAGATACACTGTGCGAGTGGGTGAGGCACCTGCCCGAGGAACTGGAGTGGGGATTGCTGAAAGCATCAGTGCTATTGAGTACAAGACAAGGGATCTCTGGCCAGATTACCCTGCATCTCTGTTCCTTCCTAAATTCCTCTAACAGACTTACAAAGTGGGATGTAGAAGGCAAGATTGGTGCACGTGAGAGCTGCTTGCAGCTCAAGTGCTGTATGGGGAGTACTGCACACCATGGGAGTTTCCAAGTGACCTAGCAGCAAGGGGTTGGGTGCCACAAGGGCACGTCCTTCACAGCCCCAAAACTAAAAGCAACTGTAGTTCCCTGAGCCAAATGGCCTTCAGGGATAACTGGTTGCTTTTTAGCAGTCTGGCCTTTTGTGTTAGAGAAGTGCAGAGTTAAGGGTTGCCTTGGAGGAATGACTGTCATCCCCTCCTTAACCAAACTTCTTGGTTAACTTAATAATAAAAATGCTTTCCATCTATTTTGGATTTGCTAGTTCTGGCTCAGGGGGGTTAGAAAAATTCTGGTCTTTAAGTGCTGGAGAAAACGGGGCTTTTGTACAGGTGGGTGAAGTCTCTGAAGCGTATCAAGAATGTGTTAGTGTTTCACAGTGGCAATTTGTGTCCCGTAAAAAGAACCCAACGACTGGGAAACGCTGCTTATTGTTCTTAAAAAATAGAAGGAGCCTCTTGTATATAGGTGTATAGTCGACCATGGTTTCCTTCTTTTTTTCTTAAGAGCAGCTGCCCAGTTTGGAAAAGGTTGTTTGTAAAGTAATATTTGTGATATGCTTAGAAATCTCAAATTCACTTCATCTCTTCATCGCTTGGTTTCTCCTTGTCAGTTTCCAGCTAGCCACAAAACAGACTTTTTTTACTGACAGGATTTGAAGACTTGATTGTTTGCTGCAATACCAGATTTTCTTTAACTTAGAGTTTTGCCTCTGAGCAAAGTACAAGCTTGCATTTGCAGCATAAATATGTCAGTTTAGATAATCAAGTCACAAGTGCTGATTTGCTCACCTCTGTGCCTAAAGGATAGCTTTCCATGGGGTAGCAAGGCAAAAACACCACGGGTAGTGGTTTTATTCCACTACAGTGAAGAAATGCATGCTGTTTGGAAATGTAGCTGGGTGTGTGTGTTGGTCAGAACTGTGGCTTGTAGGAATCACTTTTTGAAACAACGATCTTCCTTTGCTTTAAGGAGGACTGGAGAGCAGGGAAACCAAGGTAATGGCCATAGTGAAGTAGAGGCCTAACCATGTTTTGGATAAGCTGTGGCTGTGGTTGCCCTCCATCATCCTCAGTGGCTCAGGAGCGCGGTGGCTGGCTGGGTGTGGCAATGCCAGCTCAGCAGGAACCCGCTCTGTTCCCACAAGGTGCCCGTGGAGGAGCAGCCCAGGTTCTGCACAGATCCAAATACACGGGTGGAACACATGCCTGCCTCTGCCCTGCTGGGAGACTGGTGCTGCCAGTCCTTCCCTTTTTGTGTCCTGCCTGTCACATCGCCACAAGTTTTGCATTGCTGTAGCTAACTGAGCTTTTGGGAGGATATTATATAATTGAGTTTCAGCTTGAATAATTCATACATACGCACTGCTGAAACTTGAAAAATTCCAGGTGTTTCTTTGTATTTTTTTCAGTTGCATCATGGAGTGACTGGCTTTTGATGAGTCTGTGTATTTTCAGCCAACATAAATTGTTTTTAAACAGTTTTTTTAAACTCTCATGTTAACAGCCACAAATAAAAACATAAACCTGTCTTTAGGCAAGATTCTTACTGAAATTAGGAGAAATCTTTACAGGAAATTAGATGTGTTGAAACTTAGTCTTCTTTCTGTTGAGTTTGCTGGGTTTTTTTTTCCCTGACCACTGAAGACTCCATTTGTAGTTTGGTCTACTTCAGTAGAACCTACATTTTTAAGACTCTCTGGTGCAAAGCTGTGCTGTGTGGCTTAAAGAGGGAGTGTGCAAAGGTACAGATTAAGAGCACTTGAATAAAACATAGTGTTTTGTTCCAAAAAATCTCTTAATATGCAAAATATGTAATGGGGAAGCAGGGAGAGTGGGAGAAGAGCACCTGATTGAAACTTTTTTACCACTCTTATAAAAGAATCCTTTTCTTTTTCATGTTGAGATATGACACCTAGCTTTAAGTGTCTGTTAATTATATTTTTTCATTACTTGCTTATAGAAGCTTGCCAGGGGTCTGTCTGCCTTAATACTTTGTAGCATTATGTGTTAAAAGCTCTGATTTAATTGTTATTATAAATTTGGATCATGCAACATCTCCCAGTATCTGTCAGTTTTACTGCCAGTCTGTGCTGATGCACAGCAATTAATGTGATTGCATTAATATGCACTAAATCAGATCTTATCTTTTCCATGGAGTAATGGTTGTGGGGTCTTCAACTTCTCTATTTCTTGACAGAGCTGTGCAAAAGGCCCTTTTTTAAAATAAAGGACTTAAACTACATAATCTTTATTCTTTTTTTCAATCAGGCAAGGTGAAGTATTTTTGATTTAAAAAACATTTTGTCATCCTGTTAGGCTTTGTTCAAAGGGCCTCTGGTCCCTTCAGTTTTGCAGTGAATTGCTGGTCCATGGGATGGTTTTAGTGTTTGTAGGTTTTCTATTGTTATTTTCAGTGGGGAGTTCTGGTTATACCTTTTGCTGTCATCCAGGAGGCCAAGACACAGCTGAATCTCTCACCTGCACTGATTTTCACAAGCAGCTGCTTTGATCCAGCTCAGCAGGGCTGTGAGCCCTCACAAAGCAATAGCAGTTTGCCTGTGGCCCCCTCTGAGTGGAGGGGGAATGCTGCTCAGTGGCGCAGGAGAGCCCTGTCCCTTCTCGCACTCAGGTCTCGCGGATGCGCCGGGCGCTCCGTGCCCGCCTGGTGCCTGCCCTGCCCCGTGCCAGCCTGCCGGCCCTGCTGCTGTAACTGCTGCACTCCCTCCCTGCCTCTGCCACCTGCAGGGGCTCCCATGCCCCACCATGGACGATGACAGCCAGGATGAGCTGATCAACAGGAACGCTGCTCTGGGAAAGGGCAAGAGGCAGTGTCTGGCCCTCCTCAGCGAGACAGGTAAATGCAGCCTCTCTGCACGTGCGCTTTCTGCTTTGAGGTTGTAGAACCTATTGATTTACCCTCAGAAGGCTGGTAAAGATGTATTTGTGACTATTTGTCACCTTTTCCCTGACAATTTTTTTGTTTTGCTTCACTTCATTGCTTGTGTGTGTATCAGACCGCTGGCATGCTTCCCTGGAGTTTCTCCAGATGGGCAGCTTTGATACCACTGCAGAAATCTGGGAGTTCACTTCATCCATAATGCCCTGATGAGGGGCTCTTCTGCCTGTATGTCTGCATCAAATAAGTATTTCCTCTCCTCTTCTCATCTGTTCTCTTTTTAAGAAAGCAATGGTGGGAATAGCTGGGATTCAGAAGATGATACTGGTAGTGAAGAGGAAGATAATGACACTGAAGAAGAGGGAGGTGGAGAGGACAAGGAAGAAAGTGAAGATGAAGAAACAGAAGGTAAGCTCTGTTCATGTGCCTTAACAGGCATTTTTTAATAACCGAGGAAGAGCAAGATGAAAGCTGTTCTTCCAGAAACTAACAATGAAATGTAAATCCACAGACGCTGCTCTGTCAGGCCGATGCCAAAATCCTACAGTAATAAGCAAACAAGTAATAGTGCCCAATTTCTAAGCTTTTAAAGCATTTGCATGTTTGAAGACTGTCCGCTGTCCAAAGCAGTGGAGTTGTAGTCAGCAGGAGTGAACTCCGCCCCAGCATGAGGAGGAAAAAAAGCCAAAGGTGCGGCAATGGCTCATGCTTTTTGTTCACTTATGAAAAGCATGTTTGTTAGTTTCCTTTGGCACGGGGCTCTAAAGTGAATGCTGTGATGGGGAGTTCTGGAAGTAAATTATTATTGCTGTAATACCTAGGGAGGATGGAAGATGATATGACTAATTTTTATTTGAAAAAGGAGTGTGAATATCATTTGAATTTGTTGATTTTACTGGAAACGTACTCTGGAGATACATGTACTTCTGAAACTGCTACGCTCAAATTAATATTTGGATAGACAAAAATAGATTTTTATCTGCTCTAAAGCTTGTTGAGAAGGCAAGAGCACAGTTTTCCAAGTTACTAGTTACACTGATTTAAACACAGACCAAAAAATTGATGCCAGGTGATAAAAAGCTTTATTAATCCATCATTCAGAGTATTGTCTGTTATGTCCAGACAGGAGAATTCAGTTGAAAAGACAAGGGTCCCATTCTCATAAAAAAAAAAAAAGCAGCCCAACGACAGTCATCCCCAGTCCTCCCTCAGAGTGAGTTGGGTTTTAAGTACTTTTTCTTGCTTCTTGAAAATATCAGCTTAATTCACAGGTTTTAGGGAAAGACTAACACATCTTTGTATTTTGTACTAAAAATAAAAGTACCTTTCAACAATGCGTGCTGAGTGTTTAATTTTACTCAAAATCAAGCTTCTTTAAGCAGTCTCTAAGGCACTTAGATCCCTTGGCTCACAAAATCATACTTTACTGGTGAAATCTTTCATTTGCTGTTCTGCAGTAGAGTGTGTTGCTGCTGCTTTTCCTCTGGAATGTCTCTTAAAAAAACAAAAGTTGGGTACATAGTAACTTTATTATAACTTTAGTTTTTAACCTCATTGTTCAGTGGTAGCCTAACCTGTCTTAACTGTCTTGTTTAGATAATCTTTTGCTTAGATATCTGGTGTCTGTGATTTTAATCTCTTGCAAGACTACTTATATTATCAGGCTTTATTTTTCACCAGAGTAATCCATTGCTTTTTAGTGAAGGGATTTAGGAAGCAAGAAAACAGCAAAAAATATTGCCTTAAACTGAGGAGACTGTGCTTGACCCCTGCAGCCTCATAAAATAAGCTTACTTGGAATTTTCTGTGAACTGGACCCCTGTCCTGCCCACCCCCTCTGCCCCCATTGCTGAAGCCCTGCAGCACACACAAGCTGTTTTTTATCTCTCACTTCTTAAGATTGCGAAGATGATGAGGAGGAGGGAGAAGAGGAGGAAGAAAATGAGGCCACTATGGAAGGAATGGCTGATTCTTTGAAATCAGAGCCACACTTGAACGGAGTGAGCCTCTCCTCTGATGAGGATGGTGAAAACTGCCCCATTTGCCTCAACACATTTAGGGATCAGGCTGTTGGGACTCCTGAGAACTGCTCCCATTACTTCTGCTTGGACTGCATTGTGGAGTGGTCTAAGGTGAGCTGTTTTGTCTGTGGTGTCCTGTGGCCTTCTGGTGTGCTCTGCCCTATCCCCTGTGATCATGCTGTTCTGTAATGAGAACAAAACACTGTAATATTGCTATTTGCTTTCTTAAGCTTTTTTAAACAGACTTGGGTTACTGCTCTGTTTGGCAGGATTCATGTTTGAAGTTTGGATCTGTTTTTCTTGTACCTGTCCTGATTTGTTCTGTTCTCTGCAAGGTGTAAGGTCACAAGCAAGTGTGTTTGTGGGCATCTACAGTTCTTTTGTTTTTTCAAGTTGAGGTACTAATTTTTCTCTATGCTTGGATATATCTGCATATCTATCTTTATATTTTCTTGAATTCTGTATTGTGACCATTGGATTGGGATCTGTTGCAACCCTGAACATCTAAGCATAGAAAAGATGTAAAAGAATACTGACAATTGGGAGCTTGCTGTGAATTCACTTTTCAGTCAGAGTTCCTTGCCACCTGTCTAGTTGCTATAGTCATAATCCAGGGTGAGAATTACAACAAAACTTACAGTGCATGCAGCAGTAGCAGTGATGATTAAGTTTTTAAAAAAGCAAATAAATCGCTCTTACTGAATATATTTTTAAACCATTTCTAGTTACTCATTGTCCAAAGGAAAGTAAATGACTTAAAACATAAGCACTATTTCAAGGCAATGTTTGGAAGAACTTTGATGTTGCTGGCAATTGAATAATAACTAAATTGCTTCAGTAAAATAAATGCTTCTCTAAAAATGCATGTTTAATAGAACATGTTGTTTGCAAACCAGATAAGTCAGTTTTACGTACTTAAAATGTCAAGATCAATAGCTGTTAAACTGACTACTACATTAATTTAATGCTTATTACATTAATAATTTAAGATTACTTTTAAAAATTTGAATAAAGTGATGCACTTATTAACTGTATTGGGAATTTTTTTCTCCTAGAATGCAAACTCTTGTCCAGTGGATCGAATCCTCTTTAATTACATTAACATTCGGGCACGTGTTGGTGGTAAAATCTTAAAAAAGGTAAGCCTTTGACTGTAGCAAACAACCAGGCCATTTGGCACAACATTGTTATTCAAAAGTTTATACTTCTAGACTGTTTATGTAATGAATGAATCTGAATGAATTATTTTTTTCTTATTTTGAATTTGCCTTTTGAGGAACTGTGACTTTTTTTTTTCCTCCTTAACCTTACTTTCTGCAATATTGTGTTGTGGCATCATTTGTGGTGGTAGAAAAGGGTGGTTTTTGTAACTGCTGGTTTTGTATAATGGACATTTGACTGAAAACTGTTCTGCATGAATAACCCTGTCTGCATGTGGAAAATGCCTTGCATTCTTCAAGTGCTGTTATAGGATGAATAGGAATAATCTAGACTCTCCATGATCTCTTCCTTATGTCCTGCTGCCAGCAGTGCTGTGTAGCAGTTGGGTTTGAAGGGAGAGAGAGGCACAAGGCAGTAGGAGAGCCTTGAAGGGCACTGGTTGAGTGTGCCAGTAATTGCTCACAAAAGAACATTAAAGAGTTGTCACTGCTCTTAATTGGTATCAGAAAGGTGTTGGTTTCCAGGGGACATTTAGGGGTTTGATGCTTTGTTTTCATAAAAGGATGGTTTATTATTGTTTGCATTTTAACAGAAGTGAGAGTTAACATTGAGATAATATGGAAGGCAGCAGTTTGCTCTCTTCTTTAGTCTCGTTTTTGGCATTTTTTTGTTTGTTTGTCTACTTTTGATCTTATTTGTGGATTTTTGTTTTGCCTATTCTTAAAATGCAGTTTTCTACAGTCATTTGTGCCTGACAGTAGACAAGTTAAGTAGATGTTGTCAGGCATTTGATCATGCCCTAGGTGTGCTGAAAGAGCTAAGTGAAGGTTCAGGTGTGTAACAGCCATTTTGGTTCCTTCACTTGTAGATTTTGCTGCAGGTACTATTGTTAGTGTGACAGTGGGTTTTAAAAAGTGCCACGTTCTGCATAAACTAAATCCCTGTTTTATTTAGATTCCTGTTGAGAACACAAAAACTCAGGGCACTGATGGAGAGGATGATCCAACCTTCTGTGAGGTGTGTGGCAGGAGTGACCGTGAGGATCGCCTGCTGCTCTGTGATGGCTGTGACGCAGGGTAAGAGGCTGAAATGAACAGAGCACCTGCATGATTGCACATAGCCAGAGTGTGGTCCACAGGCACTGTCTGGTGTGCAGGCTGCCCCTTGCTGCTCTCTTCAGGCTGACCATGTGGCCAGCCATGTATCTATGTGTTCTAGTGCAGACTTCCATCCCATGATGTGATGGATCCTTTCCTGGTCATTTAGCAATGTTTGTGTGGAGAGTCCTGCACACATCAAGGCTGCAGGGCACCAAAACAGATGACCACACCTTCAAGTGATGAAGGTGTTTGTGCTTATCCATGCAACATCTGGGTGTGGGAAGGGTAGAACCTTACATCCTTTATGTCTCCTTGAGGAGAGGATGCATGACTTGTCCCAGGTGACTGGGCAGAAGCGCTATGCAGGAGAAATACTTAAGATCCACAGTTTTGGGAAATGTTGTGGATTTTCTTTACAGCCACAGCTCTTAAATGATTCTCTTACTCTTGCTTAGTTCTGTTTCTGTCCCCTCCTTGATTAATAAAATGAATGTTTTAGTGGAGTCGTGAATATACTTGGAACACAGCTCTGGCCCTACTGTTTTCTGCTAGAATTTAAAGCCCTTGGGCTGCTTAATCAGTCTTCCAGCTTTGTCAGTTTGAAGATGTCAGAAGTTACCCACTGAACAAAAAGAGAGATGCTAGTAGAGTATGTAAAATAACTTCTCAAAAATTACTTCTACCAAGCTAACTAGACATCCGGTAAGCCTAGTTTTTCCTTTGTGTTCTGTGTCTACACACACTGATACACTGACCATACACACATATACACTGACTCATCTTCTGGGAAAAAGACAAAATCAGGAACACTAAAGATTGTTAAGAGTATCATCAGAACACTGAGTTTGAAATATTAAGCCAAAACAGTATTTCATACACATCTCATATTCAAGTTCTTTCTGAATTTCCATAAGCCTGTCTCAATCTGAAGCAAACTCTGAATTGCTTCAGATTTTACTTTGTGATCTCCCTACAGTTTTTTAAATGTGTTGTTATTTCTAGTTTGATACAGGTGTTTGATTTTTGTTTCCTTTTCCTAAAGTAAGTTCTTTATACATGCTTGAATGTCTAGAGTTAGCAGTTCCAGAAGCACTTCCTGATAAAAGAACTTGCAGTCTTTACTAGCTCTCCATGGTTGAGATGAACTCTAGAAAAATGTAGAATAGCTTGCCTCAAATGCTCATAAGTATGAGCACTGTTAATACTGTGTTGGTTCATCAGCTTCATCAGGAAACTGATGTTGTTTCCTGGTTGTCTGTCTCCCCAGCACCTCTGTACTTCTCTTGCCACCATCAGTTTTGGCTCTGCACATTTCTTGAAGCTTGGGTTCAAATGGCAAGTGATTTACCACACAGTGAGGGGAAAACGCTCAGTTTTCTGAGATTTTTTTGAGCCTAAAGTGATGAAAATACCATCTAGAACTGAAGACCCTTGTGTAGCTATCAGGTAGCATTGTTTCTCTGCAGATTGTTAGAAGCAGATGCATAAACCATAGTTTCAGGCTTAAGAAAATGAGTCTGCCTTATGTAGCACTGGATAGAAGTAAAATGCTGTCTTCCCTTAGTAAGGAGCATATTGTTTGATTTTCTGGTTTTTTTCCCCTCAAGGTATCACATGGAATGCCTTAATCCTCCTCTGAGTGAAGTCCCTGTGGATGAATGGTTCTGCCCTGCCTGTGCCCCCATGGGTGCCAATGGTGCTGCAGGTAAGGGTTTCGTGGTAGCCACTCGAAGTAAACATTTTTCTCCCAAGTTAGATAATGTGAATCATGGGGTGTTTTGAAGACATGTTTAACCTCCTGGCTTTATCTGTTTCAAGTTGTTTTGATAAGCATTCTCTCTTGAACCTTAAGATTAGACTTGAACTCTTGACTGATGAGAGGATCTTGTTTATGAAGATTTTCATCTGCACTTACAACCTGTGGAGATGCTTCTTGTAAGCATCCTTTAACCTTTCCAAGGCAATCCCAGCACCATAGTGTGACTGCACTGTGTTACATTGGAAAGAATTTATTAGTGTCCTGACCCCAGATTGCCAAGGTAGCAGCAATTTCTGTTACCTAGAAAAGTGTTATACTGTGATAACAGTCTGAAGCAATGGTGTCTGTGCTCATTTCCTTTCAAGAGGGTAATGGCTGCTGCAGAGGTGATTGGTTTAAGAGAATGCTGATTTTTTTTTTTTTTTTGGTCTGAAATTCTTCAATTTCACCTGTAGAAAGACAAGTAACCTCATGCTGTTCTCGTTGAAGATGCAGATCGTGTCAGTGAGGAGGAGGTGGCTGCCCTGATGGCCGATGTTGTCCCCACCACCAGCAGGCTCCGCCCTCACGTGCGGACGCGGGCCATAGCCAGGACTCGGCAGAGCGAGCGCGTCCGCGCCACGGTGAACAGGAACCGCATCACCACGGCGCAGCAAATCCGGGTACCCATGGGCACTCTGAGGGGCCTCTGCAAAGCCCTGGGCAAGGGTTACTGAAACAAGCCCCCATTTCAGTAGCTCTGCTGTCTGTGTTGATTGTCTGTGGCACAGTGGTTAGTAGTTGTGGAGCTCTTTTAATCTGAGATGTGCAAATGGAGTACAGCACATGACCAAGATGCTCTATTTTGAAATGCTGCAGCAGCTTCCTCTCTTAGCCTGCATTTTTATCAGCCCCTGATGTGAGCAACATTTTATTTTTATTCCTAGTGGCTATTAATACAAAGTTTGTGCACCACTTCTGTTTTTTTAGCATGTTTATTTGACAGTTGTTTATTTTCTTTTGTCCTCCTACCTCCTTGCCCATAGCAGTAGAACATGTTGACTGCCTTCAGTCCAATTGAAGAGAAAAATTTTGCATTTTTAAGGTTTCTGTGTTTGTGAAAATCAGTCCCTTGTTAGAAGAGAAAAAACCAGATGTTAGTGTCCTCAATAATGTGGCCACATGAGTTCAAACACATTAGCAGTACTAGAGAATCTATGGAGGAGAGTATCCCAAATACACAGGGTCCCTGTCTTACTGTATTAAGTATAGTTTGAGATAGTTGCCATGAACTAAGATCGAGCTCACCTTAAGTTTTTATCACATTTTCCCTTGATTTAAGGACTTCCCAGAAGGCTTTAGCAGTTGTTAAATTTGTTATGTCCTCCTTAATGGAGATGATCTTATTTGACTGCCAAACCCCACTATCTCCAAACCCAGGTGTTTCAATTTTAACTTTAGAAGAGTTAATAAAATAGAAGAGGTTGATGAATTATTTGATTCATTGTTGTTAAGCAAGTACAGCTGAGTAGTCAGGGCTATATGTTGAAAAAAATAAAGAGAGGAAAGTGTTTGAAGTGAAAGACTCTGGAAGGTAACTGTTGTTATTTTTCTTTCCTTCCCTACTTGTTGTTTTAGAAGTAGTGTGGAGTCATTTCCTGTGGGTGAGAGGGGTGGTGCCTGAGGACTGTACTATTTCATGGTAGTGTAATCCTGGGAACCCAGCACTTCCCATTCCTAGCTCCACTTCTCAATGTGCAGGGATGATTACAAACTGTACCTAGAAAGGCACTGTTATTTATTGCCTTTTTCTCTGATTAAAAGTGCATCTTATTTTGGCTCATACCTTGAGTTGACTGAGGCATAATTCCACTGTTTGAGGGAGTGTAAGTTGTCCTCCAAGCACAGTGAGAAACTGGGAGCGTGCATGTATCTCCGAAGGAGGCTGAACAACAAGGTCCTTAATATGCCAGTCAGTAGATTAAAAAAGTGACATAATTGCTTAACTGGCAGTTTGGTGATGTGAGGGGTTTCCTCAGTTGAATCTCAAATCCATTTTATAAGTGAATGTTGCTGACTGTATGGTGTACGTTCTAATCCTCCCCACAGCATGTGCCAGGGTACCTGATGTCCTCCCTTCTGGATGAAACAATTGAGGCAGTGGTGGCAGGCCTGAACACAGCCATCTACCAGCGTCCTCTGGCACCACGCGCTCCCACCAGGCAGAAGAGGAAAACGGGTAAGGACATCAGGCACCTCAGGGGAGCCTGAATCCTGCAAAATACATCAGCTGTGTGCTGCCACGCCTGCACAGCTGTGGAGGTATCCCATGTGCATTTTCTTCTTTCCCTCTACCCCCTCTGCCTAGAAGTGTCACGAAGGTGGTTTTTAACTGATTCCTAAGGATGTCACTTTTCCTGCTGTGCTGTTGGTGACATGCTGTTTGTCTCTCTGAGCTGCTTTGTGTGTCGTGGGGGGACACGAAGGGGAGTACAGTGTAAAATACAGTGCCAGCACTTAGCCAGATCGTTGGTTTTTGTCCCATCAGGAAGGCGGAAGAAAGCAGGAGGCAAAAAAATAACTCAGAAGAAATCTGCTGCTGGGAAGAAGAGTTCAGGGGCACAGCTGAAGAGGCGCAAGCGTCTGACAAAGAAGAGAAGGGGGAAAAAGACGAGAGTAAGATCACATGTGAGTGAGTTTCTGCCAGTCAGTGCCTGCCTTTTTCAGCCCTCTGTAAAAGCACTATAACATGGGATTCAGCTGGAAGAAATGCCACCTTTCAGTGGTAGCAGGCACCTTTCTTTCTGGTGGGAGTCTGTGCAGGATGTGTCCAGGGTGCTCCAGAAAGATGCTGTATGTGGAAGTGAATTGCAACTTCCAGACAGGCTTGCTGGCTATGCTGACATATCCTGTTACCTGGACTGTAGGGATCAGACTGTAAAGCATGTCCTGCAGGGTTTGTGTCCTGCCTTGCCATTCAGCTGTAGTGTTTACTTGGTACTGATGCAAACTCAGTTAAAATTGCCAGCACCTATTCTTTGTAATAATAGGCTGTGGGTGTTTGTGGCTGTGTTGTTGCAAACCCAGCTTATTAGTTGTAAGAGCTCTCAAAATCCCTTTCAGCTGTGGGTAGTGTTCTCTTGTAAATTACTCGGCAGATTACTCTGCACCAGCTTGATTCTTTTTGTCAGCTACTTTAACTAGAGTCTACACCTTAGAGCCAGAACTCCAGCATTTAATAAGGAACCAAGAATTTTGAATTGACATTATTAAAGATTTTGAGAAGCTTAATTTATCTGGTCACTTGTATCTGATGCATGCAGTCTCTGTTTCAAGTGACATACAGGCCATAGTTACACGTTTCATAAATGCCTTTAAACAAACACAGGCAATAAATGCATACCACTTGTGCTGGTGATGGTAGTAACCTGATGACTGTACACAGCTTCAGTGAAGAATTTGGGGCTTTAAACACAAATTTACCTGCCCTAACTTAAATAACCCAATCTCTTTGTCTGTGCAGGGGAAAAATGAGGTTACTACTCGCTCCCGTATTGCAAGAACCCTTGGTCTCAGTAAACCTGTGCGTGGGGCCTCACTTCCTTCCATGTACAAACCAACTGAGCCCTCACTGGGGCTGATGAGAGCAGATATTGGTGCAGCTTCTCTCTCTGTGTTTGGAGATCCATATGAGTTGGATCCTTATGAAAGGTGAGAGATCTCTGGATTGTGATCAGGGACCTGGTGATTTAACAGCTGTTGGGTTGTTTGTGTACACAGCTCCATGCAGAGTGTGAATCTCACATCTGAAGGCAGCTTTGGGTACACAACCCATGGTAACACATAATGGCCTGTTCTTTCTTTCCTTCTGGGCTGAGTTACTAAACTTGTAAGGAATCAGCCTCCTCTAAAGTGTTTTTCTGAAATAATCAGCCTCCTGAAAACTTCCAGTAAGATCTATGGGGTTCTTGAGAGACTCCTAGAATCTGAAGGAGTCCAGTCCTAATCCACTGCTTTTTATTTATTTAAAGTGAAGACAGCTGACATATTTTGTATACAGTAAACACAAAGTTAAATGGACCACTGGAATCTTCCATGTTTCTCCTTTTCTAACCTTCCCATTTCCAGACACTTCAAGTTCAGGAGAAATCTTACTGTGCCATAATTCATGTCACTAATAAACTTTGAATTTTTGGGGAGAGGGCATCTGAAATTATTGTTGGTGAAATTTAGTTTTCCACTGAATACTTCTTTTTGATCCTTTCATAAAAGAAAATTGTCCATTTAACATTTTAGATATGAAAATACGCCCTTGAGTCTCTGCTGTTTGAATCAAGCTGTTCTATTTAGGCAGAACAGAAAATAAGTATATTGTACAAATATTTTTTAATATATCGTGATAAAACATATGATACTCTCTAACTGTATCTGTCATAGCGGTATCATCTCTTTGATGTGAAAAACATTTCAGACAATTTCAGGGTTCATGTTTTATCACAGTAATGAAGAGGCTCCAGCAAATCCAGATTCACCAGTGAGTGCCAAAAGGAGAGTTCTCTCCCAGTCAGCACTGAGGTCTCACCGTCCTGTAGCTAGACCCGTTTCTGTGGGACTTCCCAGGTAAAAGTCCATTGCTATTTTATTATTCTTAGTTGTCTAATGACCCTAACAAAAGAATAAACCTAGTGATCCTCTTTGTTTAACCCTTTTCTTACCCTGTCTTCTAAAAAGTGCATGTGTGTATGTGCATGCCTGCACAATTTATTATAGATAAATTTATTTATTATAGATAAATAACCACATCAATTTGTGCAAGAATTCTTTTTATTTTGAACACATACACTCTTTCATCATACCTTTAACATTTCTGTTGAAATTTAAAATTTGCATTTCCACCCTAATCCAGTTCTTCTTACTTTCTGTTTTGTGACTATTTATTAACCCCATTAGTATGTTTTAAATTCCAATATCATTAACCTTTAAAAAACCACTTGCTTCTTCGAGAGGCCTGGGGAATCCAACTGCACATCCTGAGGAGGTGAGGGCTGTACCCACCTCACCCAGTTCTGCTGTTTGTTGGAGCTCAGAAAATTGAGGAGAAGCTTGCTTTGATCCTGCAGTTTAACAGTGGCTTTGCTGTGTGTTGCCAGCCTACCGAGGCCAGGGAGCCCTGGCTGCCCCCCACTGGCAGCCACAGTGAATTTTCAGGGCTGAGGGGTAGGACGCAGGGAACTGGGAGCATGATGAGAAGAAAAGGGATGAGGAAAGTCACTGAGGCAGGTACCAATAGAGAAACAGAAAACTGCAAGGCTGAGGGAGCTGAAAAGAAGAAATAAGGGAGTTCAGCTTAAGTGGTTTAAACGTGTGAAAGGGTTACATAGCTGTCCTCTAATGCATGTCACTTATGGTGAAGGTTGGTTTCTCAGGATTAAGATAGTCTATTTTTATGATAACTTGATTTCAGTCCTGAAGGGAGCCTTTCAAGAAGCTTTCCATGTCCTCAGAGTTATTTGAGTAGCATATTGATTAGGAGACAGAACTCTCTAGCTGATACTCAGCTCTTCTAAAGGCTCCATTGGCCTGGGCTACACTGAGTTTCCTGGTCTGGCCTTAGCAGCTTATTCCTTTAGTGTTCCCATTTTGCCTTTCTGTTGTATGTTATTACAAGTGTTTGGTGTACATTATTTTAATAAAGTTTGCTTTGTTGTCATGCAGAAATGAAATCTAGCTCCCTCAAAGAGCTGGGTCCCTTTGGAAGTTTGTTTTTTAACAAACTCAAACAAAACAACCCCCCAGATCCCATCAACACAAAAGCAACGGGATAAAAACTGAAACACCAGAAGCAGCACCAGAAACACCTTATCAGTCCATATTTCAAGAACTGAGAACTTAAACCATCTTCATAAGATTGAGCAAAGCATAAAGAGAGTGTTTGTGCTGTCCCATGTGTGGGAGCATTGCCGTTGGTTTTCAGTGTAATTTCTCTATGCCATGCTCTTAGCTACCCCCACCAGTGGCACCTTGTGGTTAAACACTGGTTCAAGCTCTGTCATTTTTTTTAGTTTGAAGTGTAGGCCTGAGGAATATATTTGTGTTTGTGATTTAGTGGGGGCAAGAGAGGCAGCTAGGATAGAAATAACTCTGAAGTGGTAATCAGTGGTTTAAGCTCCAAAAATGCATTTTAAATGGAAAGTTAGTGTTGATATGCAACACAGTGAGCACCAGCATTTGCTAACCAAAAGTCTCAGATATGATTACTTTCTTATCTTGCGTTATTCCTGTGAGAAGTCAGTAAAAGCTTCACCTTCTGTTTGTCAGAGAAAGATGGGGACTGAATGACTCTAGTGAAGCCAAAACTACAAGTGAACTTCCCTGGCTGATCTCTGTTTATGCCCTTGACTTTGGTTTCTTTTTAATGTAATGTGTGTGTATAGAACAAGTGCTGTAAGAGTAAAGGAAATGTAACCCCTCTGAAACATGCAGAAGCAGCGTGCCTGCCTTGAGTCCTGATCAAGAAGCTGAAGCTGCTCCTGTGCCTGATCTGTTGGGAAGTATCCTGTCTGGACAGAGCCTTCTCATGATGAGCAGTTCAGATGTGGTCATCAATAGAGATGGTTCACTGACAGCAAAGAAGGAAGGTAAGGACTTGGCACATGATAGTGCTATTTGCCTCTTGTTTCATCCACATCTGCCCTGATCCTACAGGCTGCATAGCTTTAAGCTTAGGGATACTCTTACTGAGCCTCAGAATATGTAGGATAGAATCAGTAGCTGCCAACAGTCATCTGTTTTATGAGATGGATGTTCTGAGATAGTGTTGCTTGCCTGTGTTTAAATGAGACCTGAGATGATACTGGAGGATTTTATTTTTAATGCATGGTTTTCTTTCAAAAGAGCTGCACGGTGATTTCATGCTTTGCTTTGTTATAAAAAATGTAGGACTGGATAGACCAGAGTTATCTTAGGACCCAGTTTTTCTGGCATGTGTCATGCACTGCTGCCATGCCTGTGATCTGTACTTCAGTTTGAAGAGCAGGAGGAAGGACCTTAACAAGAAATTTCTTTGCAAAAGTAGAGTTCTAAATATGTGCTATCATCTCCAGCTGTGTCTTCCCTTGGCATGGCATTACTAGAAAAGAATCTGTTCAAATTGAAACTTAGAGCTTTATTCTTAAAATAAGTACCTCTAACATCGTCTCTTATAGTCATTTCTGTCAATCAGCAGCTACAGGATAATAAGCACTAATCAGGTGATAGCTACAGAACAGAATAATTTCTTTCCTAATTGTTAGTGTTTGCCTCAAAGATGTGGTGTCTGGCACTAAACTGTGAGTATGTGACCAAAAGAACTGTTGGACTTCCTTATTACTGTGTGGCATGTCTGCAAACCACAGTGGAACTTAAAATAATTAGCTCAGTACTTCTGTTAACATTGGCAGAAAATGTCTGGATGTGTCCTCAAAAGCTGAATTGTCTGTTTGTGTGCCATAGCTCCATTTCACAGAAAATCAGCCAGTGACTCCAGAGTGGAGGATGGTTCAGGGCATAACAGCCACCCAAGTGCAGCGCTCTCAGGGACCACAGCAAGCAGCTCCATGGCCAGACCTTCCGTCTCCTCGGGACTGGGTACCCACTCCACACCCTTGTTCTCATCACCCTCACTGAGCAGGAGTGAGTCTGCAGCAAGCCCTGCACAGACTGCACCAGAAAAGGCAGCTGTAAAATCAGAATATTCAATGACACCCAGGTCTGTCCAGACTCAGAATACAGCGACTTTGAGCAGGCATGGCTCAAAGTTAGATGAAATACCCAGATTTAATGGAAAACCTAAAAACATTGTACCCACTGCTTCGTCTTCAAAGCCCCTGAGCTGTAACTTGAATTCTGGCTCAAAAGCTGTAACTGTGAGGCAGCCAGTAAAACCACCTTCCCAGAGAATTGACATCTTTGAGCTTCCCAGGATACCAAAGATTAAAAAAGAAACCAGCAGCAAGCAGGTGGAGCCGGAACCTGCAGGAAGCCAAAGCTGTAATATCCCCAGCTCCTGTATAACCCAGCTGACTGGCAAGGAGAGCACTCATCAGCCAGGAAAGGGTAGCAGGGTGGAAAGTCAGAAGTCAAATTCCAAGGAACCACAGCAACAAGCACGTCCAAGCGGGGTGTCTTTCTCCACCCATCCTGGCAGGCTCTAGTGGTTCATCGCTGCTGGGCACTTCAAGGGGCAAAGGCCCAGGCTCTTTTGAGAGTTTTAAAATCAATATTCCTGGGAACACAGGACATTCCAGCAGGCTGTCTAACCCAGGATTTTGTAATACCTTCCGCCCTGTGGACGATGAAGTGCAGCAGAAGGAGAGTCCTTCACCGCTTTTTTCAGTAAAGAAAAAGCAGGTCAAAAGTGAAATCTATGATCCCTTTGAGCCAACAGGATCAGACTCGAGTTCAGCAAACAGCAGTCCTGAAAGGCTTGGCTCAGGGATCCCACTAACTAATATCACCAGGACTATTTCCATTGAAAATCCCAAAGTTCAAACATTTCAAACTGTCCGTCGTTTCACCCCTTACAGGGGAGAAAATATATTTGGATCTGGGACTGACTCTGATGTGCCATCTAGTAACACAGAGTCTCGTGATGAGGTGACAGTAGCAAGCAGGATTGTAGAACAGATCTCTGATACAGAGGAACGAGATAATGTGGATGAGAAAGATGTCCTGAGCAGTCCTTGCACTTCATCTGCTGTTAAGGAAATTTCTAATACAAAGTGTTTAAAGGAGGAAAGCAGAGAAGGACCCAGTGTCTTCTTTAATGCTGAGGAATTGATTAGACCTAATATTAATGTGAAAATAGAACCAGATAGTCCCTCAAAGAGTGATGAGCAGCAGAAAGTCCTAAAGGTAGAACAAGCAGAGAGGCGATCACGTTCTAGATCCTGTTCAAACTCCAGCTCCCGAAGCAAGAAGAAGATGAAAAGGAAAAAAGCACTTGTCAAAGAGCATAAGAGATCACGTTCAGAGTCAAGAGATAGAGCACACTCAAGGGACCGAAGCTCCAGATCTACCTCTTGGTCAGGTGGGGAAGAGCACAGCAAAACACACACGTTAAAATCCAAGAGCAGGAGGTCTTCTACAGACCGTTCTAGCAGTCACGAACGATCAAAAAAAAAGAAAACAAAGGATAAAACCAAGGATAAAAAGGCAAAAACTTCTTGGTCTAGGGACAGAAGGAAATCTAGGTCACGTTCGGGTAGTCCTGGAAGTACTTCTGATTTTTATGAAAATAGGAAAAAGAAAAGACGCTCTCGCTCGAGATCAAGGCGCAGGGACCGCTCCCGGTCAAACAGCACTGAGAGAACTAAAAGGCGGAAGCACAGGAGGGACAAAAGCTATGAGAGGTGTGATAAAGAAAGTAGTTTGAAGTCAAGGGACAGAAAGAGATCGAGATCCAGATCTCGGGAGAGGAGAAAGTGGAGGTCTCGGTCTCGGTCTGTGTCTCGATCTTGGGAGCACAAAAGCAGCAAATCAAAGGAAAAAAGAGTGCGATCCCGATCACGTTCCAAAGAAAGGAAACACAAATCAAAAGAGACCTTGCTTTCTCCTGCACCAGAAAAGGATCAAAAACCTCCAGCTGAAAATGTGACCAGGTGTCTGGAGCAGCCCCGTTCTCTGAAACAAGAGCCAAAAGAGGAGCTAGTACTAGAAGGGCTTTCCATAACCATCCAACCAGACGTCAAACTTGAGGAAATACAGACTGAGACCCCAGTTCAGCTGAGAGAGGTCCAAGAAACTATAAAGGCAGAGCCCATCTGTCAGGAAGTGAGCAGTGAAACTGCATTCCCTGCACCAGAGATCACAAACATTTGTGCCCCAATTGGCGATGTGGATTCTTTTGCTGAAACAGACTTAATGAATAGTACCGATGCAGCAGTGCTTGGTAGCTGTAGCAATACAAACCTAGAGATTACAGTTAAAATAGAAAATACTGCATTATGTCCATCTCTGATGGAACAACCCCCAAAGAAGGAAGTTATCATGCATGTTCCCGCTGAGGCTGCACCAATTCAAAGCTCATCCAAAAGCAAAGTTGCAGATTGTGTGAGGGAGGTTAAGGAGGAGTGCCTTGTCTCAAATGAAAATACAAGTAATTTCACTAAACCTGAACTGGAAGTGGTACCTCAGGGTCCTGCCTTGAAATCAAAAGCACCAGTGAAAAGAGTTACCTGGAATCTTCAAGAGGAGGAAAGTGGCACATTGTCTGCTGGAAAAGCTCCAAGTAAGTTTCTTTTGGAAAACAAACAGCAGTTGAACAGGCTGTATAAGGCTTAGGTTTTTGGTGCCTGGCCAAACGTGGTTGTAGTGTAAGAGCTCTGTCATCTGAGCTGGGATGATGCTGTGGTTTAAAATCCTGAGAGCTGGCATTTTGCACTGGTTGAAATCATGAGGTGAGTTGTGTTAATGAATTGGAGAGGATGTGCTGTCAGCACAGCTCAGCCAGTGGCAGTTTGTTCGCTCGTGAAACGCGTGCAGCAACCCCATCTCTGAGCTGGCAGCCCATGTCCCACCTTTCTGCACTTAACTGGAACGCTTGCTTTGCCTTCAGACTTAATAAATATTTCTCAAAACCAAGGAGTATGACAGGTCTCTGTAGCTCACTCCTGTGAATGCTGCTAAACCAAAGCTGCCAGAAACAGTTTAACTTGGGAACCTGTGCTATTTGTGTTGACAGAGTTGCCTGTGTTGTTCTTGTTGGTTACTCTCAACAGAGAACCCAGCAGAAAGCAATTGCTGAAGGGGATGAGAAGTTCTCTGTTATCAGAAGCTTTAAAGTACGAATGCTAAAAAAACCCTTTTGTTGTTAGTTTTGTTGTTAGATGCTTTTTATTTTAATTCTTAAAATAGAATTGGGTTTGAATCTTTGACCAATTATTTTGTTAAGATGTTTTCTTTTCCTTCCCTTGGGATACCTAGGGATGCCGTTTTACAAACTGCAGCGAGCAAAAGAAGGGGCCTGGAAAGCAGAGGACTTGAACCAAACGTTAAATCAGGTGCAGTTAAATGAGCCTCCTCCAACCAATTATATGATTCCCGAGCCTATGTTTCCTGATCTAGATTCCTCTCAGGTTGGTTTCTATTCCAGCACCCACATGTCATGGAAGGCATCCCATCTCATCTGTGCCCTTGTTGTGCAACACTCTCCTCTCATGGCAGTGTGCCTTCCTCTGCGTGTGGTACATTTCATGTAGTCTCTACACCTCAGCAATCCTTCTATCATTTAATCTCTCAGGTGCTCCTTACAGTTGAAGAAATGTGTTATCTTTTAATTCTGCTCTGTACCTGCAGCTTCTGCTTTCAGCACTAGCTTGCAGAAGGACAGTGCTGCCTGAGAAACTATGAGCTTCTTCCTGACTGTGATCAGGCTGTAAATGTTGGCTTGGTAGCCTTGGTCTGAGCCATCAGTCTGTGCTGTCCGGCAGCTAAAAGGGGATTGGGGCTGCTGGTAGCTGGTGGTGGATAAAGGTGCTCTGAAGACCCTGCTGTGTTGCTGTGTGTTGTCAGCACAGGCCTTTACAGAGAGGTGTCTGTTCCACAGGTGTTCTGCCAGAACATCCCTCTGACACCAGCCCTGCCCTCCAGCCTGCCCCCCTACGCCCCGGTGAGCCAGCCTACGGTTCAGTTCATCATGCAGGGCAGTCTTCCAGCTCTGGGCTGCGTGGCAGGACAGAGCCTCACCCCAGAGCCGGGCAGCCTGGCTACGGCATCTGAGCCAGGAATCCAAGCTGCTTCTGTTGGAAGTGCAGAGGAAAAGATCAAAGCACCCAAACCTCCAGTGGATAAAACAAAAAACGAGGAGGTGAGTGAATGCATAAAATTAATGAGCTGTTTATTTGAACTTTTTCATTTGGAAGATTTTTAACTTTCTGTATTGTATGTTCCCAGCCCTGCTGGTTTTGGTGACTGACTGTGCTAACCAAAGAGCAGCAGGCAATCCTCTCTTTGAATTCATTTGGGATTTATTTCATTTCATCTGCTTTCTATTGGTTCATCTCAGTAGGACAGAGAGGGATTAAAACATCTGAAATACTTTCTTAAAGTTGTGAAACTTTCTTATGTGAATATTTGGAGGGGACTTTCCAGAAACCACAATGTCCAGGTTTCTCTAAACACCTGGTTTTCTTGTTTCCCCTCCAGCTTTGAAATTAATGTCCATTCTCATAATAGTCCTATAAAGAGGTAGGGCTGTATTTTGTTCCTTATCAGCACTGAAAATGCAAAGATAGTAAAACACTGGAGATCTTTCAATGAAAGTCCCTTGCTGCTGAGTTTTAGGTTTTCTGCACAGACCATCTGCTCTAGGCACAGTGGATGCTAACACAAGAATGAAAACAACTTAGGCTGTTATTTTGCTTCATACCATAAAACCAAATAGTAAGATGCATTTCACTCTGAGCCTCCAATTATGAGCAAGTTTTTATAAACTTGTTTTGGTGGCACCTGTAATCATTACTTCATAGGCAACTCTGCAATTTTCACATTGTCTTTAGAGCTATCTGAAGCCTTATATTCACAGTTGTGGTTTGCTGCTTTTAGAATCTGATGCCTTTTGTTGGATGTATGTTTAATTTAGAGCTGTTGGAAGGAAGGGAGGGGACCAAAACCAGGAAGTCCACATTGTAGTCACTTGCTTAAAACACATTCTTTAAGACACAGAATAAATGATACATAAAGCAAGGGTTCCTCATAGCACAAACTGGTATTTGTTTCAAGACAGTAATTGACAGTAAAGGAAATCACTTTGAGGTGATTACTTGGGTTGTTAAAATTGTGAAATGAGAATTTTCGTTGTTTGAGCGTTTCTAAGAAAAACAGATTCAGAAACCATTCCCAAGACAGCACAAGGTAATGAAATTCTCTTTCCTGTGCAGTACATGAAGAAGCTTCACATGCAAGAAAGGGCTGTGGAAGAAGTGAAACTTGCCATCAAACCTTTTTACCAGAAGAGGGAGATTACAAAGGAAGAGTACAAGAGCATCCTTCGGAAAGCAGTGCAAAAGGTGAGGGCCCAATGAAAGGAAGTGGAGAGGAGGAGCTGGGCAGGTCATTGCACAGTGGCAGTACTTTAGATTGCACTTGCCATTGCAGCAATTACATGCCATAACTGGGCTAGCAGATCTTTGGACCCTGACTCGTACTCTGCACTCCTGTGGTGAAGCAGTAGTTGCTTTAAGCCAGTCTCTTTGGTGCCATTGATGAGAGCTGTCAGTCTGTTCCTTTTATGAGATCATGTTTTCAGTGGACAGGAACATTGCTTAGCTTCAGTTGCATGAGCTGAAATGTTACATGGTATCTGCCCTGGGTGAGAATGGTCAAATCCCCCTCACTAGGAGCTTCAGCCAGAATTCTAGCTGTTTCTGATAAAGTGAGAAAGTACTTTGTGCAGTAGGTCCTTGAGCATCTGTGGTGTCCCTGAACCTTGGAAGAGGGTCTTGCAATTTTGCTGAGACTAACTTTTGTCTCAAATCTTAGTGCTGAGTAGATCATGGCTACAAAGATGCAGTCAGTGGTCAAGGCAGTTAATTGATACCTCAGAGAACTGTAATTTCTCCCTGCTCTGCATTCTTGCTCTCACTGAGAAATTCCATCATAAATAAAAATCCCCAAGGTAATGGCTGTCTTTTCACATCTTCTGTGTGACCCATATGTTTGTGAGAGAGCTGAGCAGTGCCAATTGCTACTGAAATCATTCTGAACTCCTCCCTGAAGAGAGATAAAGTAACTTGTGTAGGGTCTGTTCTTTCTTCCCTGTCTCAAAATGTGTTCTCAAAACTGACATTCTTTTAATCTGAGCATTGCTTCTTCAAAAACATCCCAAAACTGGGATATCAACACTTCCTTGGTTACCACGTGTTGTGTAAAACTGGATGGATGGGTGGAAAAGCCTGTAGTAAAAATGAGTCTTTTTGCTTTGAGATGCTTCTGCCTTCAGTTGGTGCTCTGTAGATAAATTATGGGCCATTCCTGAAATGCTTGAAGGAAATACTGCTCTTGTCTTTGTTTTCTGCTTTATTGTACCCTGCTATGAGCCTTGGGGGTCTGTGCAGGAATTGGCTCCCCTGGGCAGCTTAGGGCCTCTCTGCCACTTGTGTGAGCTGCTGTCGTTGACCAAGTGCCCTTTCTGATCCCCTGCAGATCTGCCACAGCAAAAGTGGAGAGATCAACCCTATGAAGGTGGCTAACCTGGTGAAGGCATATGTGGAAAAATACAAACATATGAGGAAACATAAGAAAACTGATGGTGAAGACACACGTGAAGTGGAAAACTGAGAGCAAGCCACAGCCAGCATGACTTGGACTGAACTTGTCCTAGCTGTGGACGCTATGGGAATAACAGACCTGCAGTTGCATCCCATTGCAAGCAGAGTGCAGAGAAACAAGATGATAATAGACTTTATCTATGGAACCTTCTCTTGAATTGTTTCCATATGGGAATGAATTTAGGATTTTTTTTGGATTACCTACAGCTGTAGAACTAAATAACAATCAAATGCCTCAGACCAGCAGAGTAATTCGAGGGGAAACACAGAAGAGATTCATGTTTGGAACTCCCGGATTGCTGCAGTTTTCAGGGTTACTTGATCACATTTTTGGGCTGTGCACTTGTCTTGCTAAAGTTTGAAACTGGACACCACTTTTCATACAGTATATTGAGAGCTGTATACTGTTTCCCTTGTGTTTATTTATCAAAATATGGATTGTCTTTAGAAATTTCTGATTTAATACTTGAAATGTTGTATTTTTAGCCTGTTGGATGGCGAGCGAAGCTTTACTCGCTCTGGCATTTGGGGATTGCAGAAATGACCTAACCTTTATAAACTGACTTCAGAAACACTGCTCAAGCTGTGGTGTTTATTTACATTCTGTTGGAAGTACCTGGTTGGTGAAAAAAATTAATTTTGGGGTGGGAGATTGTGTTGCACTTGTGTAAATAATGCACTGATGGCTGGTTTTGTGTCTGCCTTTCAGGAAAAGCGAAACAAAAAGCAAGCATTGTCAATTTTCCGTAACAAGCCTGAAGGATTAAGTTGAACTAATGTACAAAGCAGAAATGTGACAGAGTTTATAAAGTTATTTTGAATGGTTTTTGTCCTGTAGCAGGTGTCATTTGTTTGTCTTGCATTTTCCTCTTGGCCTGGAAATGTAAACCTGCAGGCGTGGCTCTTGCATAAGGAGTACTGTGCTTGTGGAAGAGGATTGGAGTTGGATTAGTAATTGTCCCTCCTCTTCTGCAGGAGAGCTGCAGATTCCTATCAAGAATCAAAGGATTCCAGCACACATTATGACTTCATCTCGATGGCTTTAGCAGAACTCCTTGCCTGCAGGTACTGCAGAGCAGCAGGTCTTTTAAGTGACTGTCTGAAATACAGGCCCTTAAATGATACAGCGCCCTTGCACCTGACTTGAATCATTCCCCATCAAATCCTGCTAGGGAGGAGATGTTTCACAGAGAAATTGAAGAGAAAACCAGTAAGTTACAACTCAGAAACTGGCTTTGCCTTCACAGGAACTGGTTTGGAGAGTTTATTTTTTTACTATTTAAACAAAACAAGCCTATATACCAGTAGCGTATGGACTGGCACAATGCTTCAGTCCCATCACTCACTTAGCTAGAGGAGTGTTTATGGATGAATCCTGAGCATTTTGGAGTTAATCTTCATTGGTTCTGTATGCTTCCTCTATGGAAGTGCAGCCTGGATGGACCATAAGAAAGTGATAACTTTGGAGTTGCTTTGCAGATTTTTGGAAAAGACACAGTACTAACTGCAGAAGAACAGCTGGCAGAGAAATTTTCAAGCTAAATTTGGAGCTAGAATACATATGTGGAACATGGGTATGGGGTTGTAAATACAAACACAGCTGATAGATTTCTTGACAAAATAAAAATTCAGAAACTTTAATGGCACTGTTGGCACAAGAATGAGAGAATGTAATCTAGTTCTGCATACATTTAGGCTGGGAATTGGACACCTCTGAATGTCTCAGAGGAGCAATTCTGCCATAACCTGTCCGTATACAGAATGAAAAAGGGTAGGTGGTGTGAAAAATAAGGCATGACCAAATAATAGAAGCAACTACACTGTTTACCAGGAAGATAGTGTCAGTCTGTTTCATTCCTCAGGCTGTTTCACTGCTTTAAATTCTTGTTTAATGTTGCCCTTGAACTGGCAGTAAAGATAACAGCCTGTTGCAGGATGCGTTAGGAGTGCCTGCACTGTAAGGCCTGTTAAATTTGTTACCTCTGCACCTGCCATTGCCTGAGGAGTGCTGAGCCCGAAAACTACACCTTCTCCATGAACTTTCTACTGAAGTTACATGAACAAGAATACTGGTTCTTTCATTCTGTCTGCCATTAAAATAAAATTATCAAATTGTAAGCTGCCTCCTGGGAGAGGCAATGAGAAACATACCTAAAAATACCTTTTCTGGTGTGTTCTAGAAAACAGTATACTCTGTATACTGCTTGGTTGGGGTTTTTTTTCCCTTTCTGACTGGCCCTCTTGGATCAGATGCTGTTACCTGTTTAAGGGAAGAAATCTTATTTATTCAATACATGCAGTAGTTTGGTAACAGTATAACCTCTTTTTAGGTTTCATTCCTGTGGAAGTGTGGTGATGCCAAAAGCTTGTTCAGCACAGGCAGGGAGGGATGCTGACCAGGAATTTGACTCAGGACCTACTCTGCCACCATGGTTGTCCCATAGGTGACCTCCAGTACTGCTTTTGGGACATAACCCTGGCCCTGCCATCTGGCCAGAAATGTTCAGGTTCTTGAGAGCTGCTCTGAGGTTGGATGGAGAAAGAGGGTGGGGTTCTCTGGCCGAGCTCGGGGAGGCGGGAGCGGCAGGAGAGGAGGAAGCGAAAGGGGGAGGCGAGCGCCTGGAGGATCCAGCTGGGGCCACGCTGCAGTCATGGCCCAGCCCAGAGCCTGTGAGTAGCTGCCCTGGCTCTTCACTGCTCAGTGGTGGTGGGGGTTCTTTGGTTTGTCCCTGAGGGAGAGACTGGGCATGTGGGAGAGGGTGAAGGCTTGCTTTCCTGCTGGGCCTGGAGCATATCCCACGTTTCAGTGGTGATGCTGAGAAGTGATGAGTCAGTCCTGAACTGGGTGCATTGCATAAGGGGATGCCATGCTTGGCGTCATAGGAGGAAGTGAAAAAGGGAGAGGAAAGCAAATCTAACCATGCTTTGCTCTGGTATCGTGTGATCCCCATCCCACTGACGCTCTCCTCACCTGCAAATCTCTCTTCCCTAAACACTCTCTGTTTGGGGACATTCTCAGCCATCACTGAGTCCCTGCCTGTGTTCCCTGTCTTTTGGGGAACCCCAGCGTCCCTGTGTTATTTCCCCAATCTCCCAGGGCTCGGAGCATCCCTGCAGGGAATCACAGCATCATCTGGAGGGGGGAGGATGTGATAGAGGAAGTGTCTGAACTTGCTGGCCCTGGCCTCAGTGCATCCCCATAGCTGTGGTCGAGCTGTGAGTGGGCTGGATGAGTTATTTGGGGAGCAGCTATCCTGATGTCAGCTCTGCCCCCATAGCCCACTGCTGGGATTAGAAAACCCAGTTTTGGGGTGGATGCATCTGTGGCTGGAGCTCTTGCAGGGCTCAAAGCATGAGAGCAAATCTGTTAATGTGACACTTGGGCTGCAGGTCAACATCTGGTGGGAACTGTTCCTGCATCTTCAGTTCCAGCCAAGATGCTCAGCTTCAGTTCCTCTCTTGAGAGGACACAGGAGCTGTTCAAGCAGTAATTGTGGTTGCACTGTTCAACCTGCTCCTCTGCTTTTCCTTGCTGGCAAAAAAAATTATCCCAAAATCATGCAAAAAAAGAAAAAATGGTCTGCAATTCCAAAGGTCTAAGTCTCTTTAACCACCTTCCCTGTCCCACATGTCCAGGTCAGGAGCAGGAGGACAGATTGCGTGAAGTGAATCTCTCTACCCAGAGGCTGCGTGTGCTCCCTCCCTCAGTCCTGAGCAATTCCATGCTGAAGAGCCTTGACCTCGACAGGAACAAGCTCAGGAGCATCACTGGCATTTCTAAGCTTTGCAACCTCAAGAAGCTGATACTGTCCAAGAATGAGTTTGTGGACTTTCCCAATGAAATACAGAGCCTGGTCTGTTTGGAGAGGCTTGAGCTGAATCAGAACCAAATCCGGATCATCCCAGAGGGGGTTTTCTCCCATCTCCCCAGGCTTAAGCACCTGCGGCTGAACAACAACCGTCTGTGTGCCCTCCCCAGGGACCTGGCAGCTTGTGGGGGCAGCCTCCAGTACCTGAACATCTCCAACAACCTGTTCCGCACTTTCCCGCAGCCCGTCCTGCAGCTGGCACACTTACAGGAGCTCCATGTGCAGAACAACGCCCTTCGCCAGCTCCCCAGGGAGCTCTTCCAGGGACAATCCCTGAAAATGTTTAAGGCCAGTGGGAACCCTCTCCGGGAGCCGCCCAGTGAAGTGTGTGCTGGTGGCATTCAGCAGATCCGGAATTACTTCAACCAGCTTCAGCATGGTTCAGGGCAGGAGGACAAGAGGGTCAAGACCATGTTCCTGGGGGCCTCGCTGGCAGGGAAGTCTACCATCTGCAGAAGCCTGAAGCAAGGGCGATCCAAACTGGTGCCCAAGGAAGAGCGAACAGTTGGGATAGAGATCAGTGAGTTCCAGATCGAGGACTTCACATTTCTCTTCTGGGACTTTGCTGGCCAGCTGGAATACTACATGACTCACCATGTGTTCATCACCCCACAGGCGCTCGTCATCCTCGTCATCAATCTTCATATGTAAGTGCTGAGCTGGTTTGGATTCCAGGTAGAGTGGGAAAACTAAAAAGGAAGTGGGGAAATTTTACACTGCACAAATTCACACCATTTCCACTGGACCTTGAGGCCTGGTCTTCTCACCATTGGCATAGCTGGCTCTCCCTCTCCCCATTTTTGCAGATCAACCTTTTAATCCACCAGCTCTGTCATCACCTTTGCCAAAGGTGTCTCTTTGGAAGGGTTGAAATGAGTATCAACTCCTTATGTGACAGCTGAACCCCATCTAAGTGGACTTGCTTTCTGCAAGAAGCAAATCCCTGTGATCCCTCCTGTATCCTGTGGTGTTCCCTCCTGTATCCTGTGGTGTTCCCTGAACATGGAGGGAGTATCAGGCTTGGGTTTGGTGCTACAGAGGGATGCTCTTGTCCACAGCAGGGTTTGGCTCTGCTATACCCCATAGCTTAAGGATGGGGAACTGAAGGATGAGCTTGGATACAGCCCATGTCCATGGGCTGTATCTCAGATTCTGAGATCTGAGCTCTTGTCCAGTGAGCTCCTGGGACAGGAGAGTGTGTGGTCAGGCCTGTACTGGTGGAAGTTGGTTGGAGATCCAGAGGGTGAGATGTGAATTTGGGATTTTCTTTTTCTCCCTTCCCCAGGTACCAAACTAATGACAAAACTTTCAAGGAGCTCGTTGGTTTCTGGATCAACAACCTGTCCATGCGAGTCCCAAACTCAGTGGTGCTTCCTGTGGGAACCCATGTGGACTGCTGCCAGGAGCAGGAGGTAGCAGAGAAGACACATGACATCATGGCCAGGATCACAGCCTTGCTGGCAGAGAGAAAAAGCAACCTTGCTCACTTCATCAACAACCTGGAGGGCAGTGAGGAGCCCAAGTTTTACGTGGACCAGTGGGAGAGGCTGAAGGAGATGGAGAGCTGCAAGTTAACCGTAGGGCTGAGATTATCCTGGGTTCTGGCTGGCTGAGGTCACTCAGCTGTCTCTGGCAGCCCAGTGTGCTACTGGCTGAGGGGACCTGGTGCAAATGCATCAGGCCACTGCTGCAGCCCCTCCCCAGGCTGGGGTGGACGTGGTAACCCCTGGCTGTGACCTGCAGGGTCCTTGTCCTTGTAGGTGATGGGCATCTCCTCCTGTGGCTTGTAGCAAGTGCCTGAGGACGAGTGTGAGGGGTGACCAGGTGATTTTCAGGAGCTGCTCTAGAACAGAGGTGTGAAGGAAGTGCCTCTGAAGCTGAGCCAGTGGCTTCTCTCACCCTGGGTGATCTCATGGGCATTAGGTCCTTCCTTTACCTCACAGGCTAACAAACTCCTCTGGATGTGCTTTTGTCAGGTATGTGCTTCCTCTTTTCCAGATCTTAAACTTAGTTGCTGTCAACTGCACGGATCACCATGACATCAGAGAGCTCGAGGCCACTATTTTGAAGCACGTGAGGAATGAGGAGCTCTTCCCCGAGGTTGTCCGAGTGCTGCCGCCCGTCTACAGGCAGGTGGAAGCTGCCATCGCGGATATTGCAGGGAGCGAGGAGGTGGCAGACCATGGTGAGCGCTCTGTCACCTCTGCCACGCCTTTCTGGGAGGAGCTCCTGTCCTGTGCCTGGGACCGGCTCTCTCCAGTGCTTTCCTGAATTGGGGATGGGCTGCCCAGTGCTTGCTGCACCCTCTGGCCCTGTTTACGTGGCAGTGGAGTCACTGCCGAAGACCTTGCAGTGTTCATGCTGAGCACACCTCACAGGTCTGGTTTCTTGGTTTGCAGTGATGTTTTTTGTTCTCCCTGTAAAAGCAATTAAAAACATCTTGCAGGAAGGAGCTCCACAGCTTTAATGCAACTCTGTGGTTTTCAAATCTACATCCTGCTAACTTTATTTAATGGCCCCTACCCTTCCCTAGACCCTTTTTCCATGTGTCTTGTGACTTAGCAGAGCCAGCAGGCAGCTCCAGCCCCTTGCTAATATACCTAAAGCAGGTATTAATTCCACCAATTCCCAGTGCCATCTCTGGCCCCTCTGGCCACCGTAAGATTAGAGAACGAGGAGCAAATGCTTTTCTTTTGTGGAGACAAGCCAGATTTTGTTGCGTGTCTCTCTGCATTGCTGAATGGCACTCTGAGGTTTAACTGGCAGTCTGAGGTTTTCTGGCTAGAAACAAACTTGCTTCCTCAAACAATAATAGAAAAAAGAACAGTATTAGCTTTGTTTTTCAGAAAGTCCTGGCAGGCTGTTCCCACTGCTGAAGCAAGGCAAAGTTGTGGGAGCTTCAGGGTGTCAGCTGGACAGCTGAGGAGAGGCAGAACATTTTTGGTCACAGTCACCAAGCACACTGATCCCAGCTACGCCCCAGGGATGGCATAGGTGACATGGGTGTCTGGTGGCTCTCTGAAGCATCTGCCTTGGAATGCTGTGTATGATAGATGCATGCTGAGCTCCTGCATCTCCCTCTAGGCATGATGGACCTCCAGTACCTACTCAGCAAACTTTCCCAGCGCGAGAACTTGGCCAGCCTGAGCAGAGAGCTCCTCCAGGACATCCTGCGGTACCTCCACCGCATCGGGCTCGTCGTGTGGTATGAGGAAATCAAGCACTTGGAAAGCACCGTCTTCCTCCAGCCTACATTTTTAATAACCATGTTCAAGGTGAAAGTGGGGATCAGGACCATCTCTGTAGAGCCCAAGTTCTGCAGCTTTGCTGGGCTTCTCTCACTGCCACCTCGTCTCTCCTTCTCTTCCCATGCAGCTCCTGGTGCGGCACCAGCTCATCCAGCAGCTGGAGAGCATCTCTGTGGAGATGCTGATCGGGGAACACGCCACCATCAGAGACAGGGCCAACTGGGTGTGGACCTTCAAGTCCAAGGCAATGCTGTGCCACCAGGCTGTGCGTGCCTTGGTGAAGCACCAGCTCTGTTCGGAAGGCATGTGGGATGTCTTTGAGGAAATCATGGGACACAGGCCTCACAGAGGGAGAGGGAAGCTCTTCAGCCTTCTGGAGCACTTTGAGCTCTGCCTGGAGGTGAAGCACACTGAGGCACTCAACCCACAGGCCAGGGAGTTTGTGCCTGGGAAGCCATGGGAGACAACACAGAGCCAAGGCAAGTCCTGGTACTTGTTCCCAACATATCTAAACCAGACAGAGGAAGTGTCTGAGGTCTGGGGAGGAGATCACCCCGAGGACCTCCACATCCGTGCCTACTTCTCACCCGAAATACCTGAGGGCTTCTTCCAGAGGTAAGCACTGGTTTCTGGCCATCAGTGAGGTTGTGGGATTGAGTTTGCTCGGTGCAGTGCCAGGATGACTCTCAGCAAGCCCTTGGCTCTTGAGACTGTCTCCTGAGGCCTGAGGCTGGGAGTCAAGATACCAGGGTGGCTTCTCAGCTGTGCCACACACATGTAGGGCCCTGGGTGAACCCCTTGCAATGTTTACTGCCTAGATGTGAGCAAAGGCCACACTCCTTCTGGTTCCCCTTTCATCTCATGGGGTGTTTGGCTAATCTGTGCCCATCCAGGCAGGCAGAGGTCTCACAGTCTCGCCCAAGAATGTTCTAGTTTCTATGGGTGTTGGAACTGTACCAGTTTTTGGAACTTCTCCTGGTTTTCTGGACTTGTGTCTAGAGTTTTACCTGATGGTGTTGTGGTTAAACCCCAACTGGCAACCAAACACCACAGAGCCACTCGCTCACTCTCCCCAGCTGGACTGGGGAGAGAATCAGAAAAGTGAGAAAACTCATGGGTTGAGATAAACACAGTTTAATAGTTGAAATAAATTATAATAATAACAGTAATAGTGATAATAATATTGTAATGAAAAGGAAATCAGCAAAGAGAGAAATTAAACCCAAGAAGAACAGGTGATGCAAATAAAAACAATTGCTCAGCACTAACCAACTCATGCCCAGCCTGTTCCCAAGCAATGGTCCCCCAGCTGGCTCTCCCCCAGGTTTATATGTTGAGCATGATGCCACTGCATATGGGATAACCCTTTGGTCATTTGGGGTCAGCTCTCCTGGCTGTCCCTTCCCAGCTTCTTGTACATTCCAAGCCCCCTTGCTGGCAGGGCAGCCTGAGGACCTGAAAAACCCTTGACTTGAGGTAAGCCCTGCTCAGCAGCAACTAAAACATCAGTGTGTTATCCACATCATTCTCGTCCTAAATGCAAAGCACAGCACTGTACCGGCTGTTAGGAAGAAAATAAACTCCACTCCAGACAAAACCAGGACAAGATGGCTAGCTCTGGGAGGATCTCTTGCTTTAAGAGGCTGTTCTTGCTGCTTGAGCTTTCAGTAGGGGAAGGTCCTCATTTGGTGTCTGTTCTTACTGAAACTTGGTTCATATTTTCAAGTCCATCCAGTTTTTCCAGCATTAGGGATAAACTAGGAGAAAAGTGATGAAAGCCATGGGCAATTTCCTTGCAGATTCCTGGTGAAAGCTTGCTCCTTCTATTCCACACACTGGGTGGCCAAGGTGACCTGCCTGCTTGTATGCAATGGCAAACCTCTGCTGATCAAAGAGAATAACCAGAGGGCCTACAGCTACCTGGAGCTCCGCAGCAGAAAGCCATCAGAAAGGACGGGTAAGATCCTTGATCCATATTTCATGACTCCCAACTCCATGTCTCTCCTTAGCTCTGCTCCTGCCACCTCCAACCCTATGGGAAGTGTCCCAAGAGGCCTCTGCCACTTGCCCTAGTCTGGCCTGAGTCCACCAGCAGTCCACTTAAAGGTTTCCCCTTTCTCCATGGAATTCTGTTCAGGACTCCTCTAGAGGTATCACATGAAAGTGGAAAGCCAAGTTTTCATTCTCATCATGGAGCAAATGGGTTGTCCTTCCCCAGAAGGCCCCAGCAGAGAGCAGTCTAAGGCTGGATCTTCAAGTGAAAAGCAAAGGGGCCACCCAAGTTGGGGAGCTCTTCCAATGTATCATTAAATTCCTTATGGAAGTTTGGTTAACTGGGGATGGAGCCAGTCTGACAGATGAGGCTGTGGGTTGTGTGGGTCACCACAGAATGTCCTGGGCTGCTATGGCTGAAGGCTGTAAGAAAGAGACATTCTCCTTTTGCCTGGAAGGGTTCCAGTTTGCCTGGGATTTCCTCGTGGCAGCTGTGCTCATCACCCAGAAGCTCGCTGAGGAGTGGCCGGGGCTGCATGTGTGTGTGAAATCTCCCTGCCGAACGTCCGGCTGTCCTGCAGAGTTCCTCTGGCCAGACATGGATGGCACAGGTGCCACGTACGTACACACTGTGCCCTCCCAGCAAGGGTGGGGCCCAGTGGTCACTACTGCAATGCTGGTGAGGCTGCTCAGCTTCTAAAAGCCACGTGAAATTAGTCATGAAACTCACCAGGCACCACAGCGCCCTTCTCCCAACCATAGCAGCTCGTGTCCCATGTGGTGTTAACACTTACTGGTGCGGGAAATTGGAGCATGGAGGAAAAGGTGAAGAAGCTGGGACTCTGAGGCTCAGGCACATAACGCTCACTCTGGACATGTGCCCACATGTCCCTGTTTCATGAGGAGCTGAAGGTGCTCAGGCACCTGGGAGGGCAGTGGATGTCCCACCAACAGCTGCACCTCAGGTCAGGGTGGGAAGAGCAAACCTATTCCATTGCCTTAGCATCACATTCCATGGGAAGTGCTGAGAGCAGCTCCTGCTCCCTCTTTCCTGGCCTTTTTCCTCCACAGGACAAAGGAAGATGTTAAAACCTGTGGGACATGTGGGCACCGGTTTGGTGCAGAGCTGCTCCTGCCCAAAGGTGAGCCCACTGTCCCGAGTTTGTGCCACTGCTGTGCTCAGGGGAAAGAGGGCTGAGGGTTTCATGGGGCTAAGGGTGTCCCATTCCCACAGTACCCAGGCCACTGGAGGAGCCCCCAGCACAGCCCTCTGCTCACTATTACGTGACAAGCTACGGGACCACCACCTTTGGGCCCAGCAGCATCCAGGTCACTCGGCAGGTAAGGACACTGCTACCCCTCCTTGCCCAGGGACCAACAGTGATGGTCAGGCCTCCTGAAATGAGGGGGTGCAGTTGCCTGCAGCGTGGGGAGGGCACACCCCATCTTCAGGCAGCCCTCTGGTTTCCACACTCCTCCCTGAGACACCACCCCCTCTGCACCTCTGAGCTGGTGGTCGGGTGTTCCGTGTTGTACTTACTGCCTTATTTTTCCAGAACATCTCCAGTGAGTAACTCTGGGCAGTGCTCAATGAAGAATTACTTTTGTTTAGCCCAGGCCAAGCTGTCCTCAACACATTCTGCTCGCGAGTCATGTTTGCAGCCTTAATGCATGAAAATAAATGCATTGATAAATGCATCCCTTCACACTGGGAAGTCACCTCATCCACTCAAATTTAAGGGGAAGAAGGTGCTGATAAAGCTCTCTGATACCAGCCCACCCCTGCCAGCAGGGACTTTGCTGAGACAAGGCTGGGCATGGACTCCCATGGTTTTGGGGGGTAGAAGGGGGTGGTGAAGATTTCGGACTGATAGCAGAGGCAGATATCCAGGCAAGAGAGAACTACATTTCTATATATATATTTTTTTTTTTGACTTGGAAAAATTAAGAATATACATCTGTAAATTACCACACTCCACAGAAACACCCACTAGAAGCTGACAGAGAGGAAAAGCAATGTGTGACCTCCAGGACTGGTCATTGAAGTGGTCCTTGGGTTGGGGGGTGCTGGTTTGCAGAGCCTGGGATGCCCAGTAGTCCTGCTGCCCGTGCCAGGGCCATGGGGAGCGGGGCAGGAGGGCTCAGCCCAGCTGCATGTTGTACTGCTCGATGAGCTCCATGAGGTCAAAGGAGTTGGAGAGCTGCAGGCTGATGGTGCGGCTGTCCAGGGAGGAGGCTCCCTCCTGCAGCACCTGCTCGTACCAGTATTCACAGAACTTGGGCACCAGCTGCAGCAGCAAAACATTGGGGTTAGGGGAAGCTGCCTGATATAGCTGCAAAAACCTGCATAGCCCTGTCCTCCTGGAGTGCAGGGAGGAGATGTCTGGGGCACCCTTTGTCTGCCCCAACCCTTGAGGGTACCTGTCCCTGGGCAGCTGCCTTCCACACCATCCCACCCAGACCCCGAGTGTTCTCTGGCCCATTCTCTACCCATGTTTTTTCCTGGTCCCCAAGGGTTCCCACCCTGGTCATGCAGCCCCTCATGCCACCAAGGGTCCCCCTCCCCTGTCATTCAATTCCTCCACCTCTCTCAGCCCCCAAGGTACCCCCTCCTTGGGTATCCAGATGTCCATCTGCCCCAGATCCCGAGAGCTCCCAAATCTCCATCTCCACTACACACTGAGGGCCTCCCTCCTTGTGCACCCAAGCACTCGCCTCCCCTGGCCCCTGAGGCTCTCCCTGCCCAGTCCCTGAGGAAACTCCATCTCCTCTCTATCACCTAGGAGTCCCCATCCCTGAGCACCCAGAATCCCATCTGCCTCAGTCCACAAGGCTCCTCTTCAGTCACCCAGACCCTCCATCTCCCACCCAACTCGACCTCGAGGGTCCCCCTCCTCAGGCACCCAGAGTCCCAGCTCCCCTGGCTCCATAAGTCTCTCCCCTTCCCTGGGGAGCAGTGGGATAGTGGTGGGTTTTGGCTACTGCACCTTGACCAGGATGAGCTTGGACTCCTTAGGCTTGGCCTTGGAGAAGGCCTGCCCAAAGCAGAGGTAGATGGTGAAGTCAGGGGATCGCCGCCTTTGGCCGTTGCGGAAGTCCCTCAGCTCTGTGAGGCAAAACAGGGCTCAGCTTTGTGGTGAGCCTGTGGTACAGAGGGGCTGGGAGGGTTTGGATGCTTGTAACATCCTGGGGCTGGCTCCCATGAGCCCCAGACCAGGCTGGGCAGGAAAAAATACACAGAGAACTACGTGACACCCCTACCCACCTGTGCAAAACTTATTGAAGTCAAAGATAGGCGTTTCCTGGTCCCGGTAGAGCAGGTTAGGTGGGGGCTCCTCGACCCCCTCGAGCTGCTGGGACAAGGCCCAGAACACCTTGCACTTCTCCCGGCGGGTGGCAAAGACCTTGTGGGCGCGTTGCTCCAGCTGCAGCCCCACCAAGCCCAGCAGCTCCTCGGTGATGCGCCGCTGCTTGCTGTCGGGCAGGCCGGCGGGGCTGGGGAAGCGCACCACGTGCCAGGGGCACGGCAGGCTGGGGCACTGGTACGTCAGCAGGCAGCGGCTGCCCCCCACCACCTCCCGGTGGGACTCCTTCCCCCGGTAGTAGATGGTGACATCCAGGTTGCCATCTGCACCAGAAGTGATCAGCGGCCGCATCCTCCAAACCAAAACGTTCCCCCTCCCCAAAGCACCCCCCCAAGCATATTTACTGTTAATAACTGTTAATTACTGTTAATTATTGTTAATAATCATTTATAGCTATTAATAATTGATAACCCTCACCTGTGTTATCCACCAGCAGCCGTGGCTGTGGCACGGGGCTGGTGGTGGGCACGAACACCGTCGCCTCCACCGCGTACTGCATGGGGACCGTGCCCTCCGTCAGGTGGCATGGTGGTGGCATGGCCCCTGCAGCAGGAGATGAGCAGCACTGTATCACCATTCAGATGCCACCCTGGCCTGTTCCAAGCCCATTATGGGATTCCCACAGCCAGGGCCAAATCCTGTCCCACGGCACCCACCTGTCTCCTCTGGTGGCATGAGGCCCGTTGGTTGGCAGGTGTCCAAGGTGGGCTGCTCCACCGTGGGCACCCACTGTGGAAATGTCATGGGAGGGAAGCAGCTGTTTTGGCTGGTGTCTGTGTAAGGCTGGAGCAGGGTGTCCTGGTGAGGCTGGAGCACAATGTCCTGGTGGGGAGTGTCCCCTGCAGGGAAACCAAGCAGGGTTTGGTGCTGGGAAAAGCGCTGGGAAAGGTGCTGGGATCACTCACCCAGGCAGTCACCAACCCTGCACCCCGCGAGCAGAGCTGGTCTCACCTGTGGGCACCCAGGATGGGGCCAGCGAGCCAAGGTCACGGGGAGAGATGTCACACTGCTGCAGCAGCTGCTCCAGAATCGAGAGTTCTCTGGGGTTGATGCTTTCTAAGGGGGAGCACAGTGGGTAGGATGTCTCACAGCCACAAAACCAGCCCCAGCAGAGCCTAGTGGGTGTCCTCCCCCAAAAAAAAGATTGTGGGACTAGTGCTTACCTGGGACAGCAATGGCTGAGGCCATGTCTTGGGGGTGGAGCTCCAGCTGGAAAGGGAAGGAGAATGGAGTCTTACTGCTGTGGTTGCCAGGCACCCAGCATCCCCCAGCCCACATTTTGGCCAGGTGCTGGGCTGCAGCTTGGGAGCAGTGCTTGTTGAGTGGCAGCAGGGACCCCCCCTGGCCTGCTGTGCCCACCCAGCTACCTGCAGCTGCTGTTGTGCTGCCTTCTGGTCCACCACAGGGTTGGGAATGTTGGAATCTCCATCCTTGCTGTCCTGGAGGGCGGCTGAAAGGAGAGCACCAGGAATGGGAGGCCCTGAGATTGCCCACCCCATCCAACACAGCCCCTCCATGGAGCGAGGCTCACCTGAGACAATGGAGAAGACCTTGTGGGGGTCATCACCACACTTGGAATTGTCCTGTTCCAGCTTGAACAAGCGGGTGCTGCTCAGGGCACAGCGGAAGTTGGTCTTCCACTTGGCCGGGTCCTCGAAGCCTTCCTCATACCGCCCACTGACCTTTGCCCAGGCCTGGGGGTGCAGGGAGGGGAACATGGGGTCCCTGGCTCCATGAGAAGGGAGGTTTCCAGGGATGACTGGTCTTCCCCCACCTCCCCAGCTCCCACCCTGAAGACCTCAGCTTGCGGCTGGTCACTATCCTACCCCACGCACCTTGAAAATCCTGAGGCTGCCGCTGGCGACCCCTACCTCGCCCACCTGGAGGATGATCTCCACGTCCCTGCTGGCGACACTCATGCCACCCACCTTGAAGACCTCCAGGTCACTGCTGGTGATGTCCTTCCTGGCGTTGTGCTTCCAGGGGACGCGGAACTTGCTGTGGGCAGAGTCGATCCAGCGCAGCCCCTGGTAGCTCCCGCTGTCGATGGCGCTCAGCAGCCACGGTCCGAACCGCAGCTTCTGGGGTTCCCTGCGGGCGGGGACCGTCACCTGGGGGAACCGGGCCACCCGGAGACGGCCACCCGGGAGAGCTGGGCGCCGCTTACCCCTCCTTCTCCGGCGCTGCCATGGTGCGCCGTCCGCAGAGCCGCCGTGCCGTGCCGTGCCGTGCCGGGCGGTGACCTCGGTGCTGGGGGCGGCCGCCTCTTTCCCGATGCTTTATCCGCCCCTCCCGTTTTCCTGGAAATCACGTGTCCCTTCCGAAAGTGAAAGTGCCGCCGCTCCCGGCGGGGCGGAGTTGCCGCTGCCGGGGGTGCCCGAGCGACGCTCCGGCCCCGGCCGCGCCGCTGCGCACCCCGCGCACGGCCCTGCCCAGAGTATCAGAAATTAAAATTAATAAACCGGACCTAAAGCTGAGCGTGGGAATCCCGCAGCGCGGGGGGTCGGCCGCACCCACTCCAGCCGGGGCTTCCCGGAGCTGGAAAGCCCCGGGCCGTGTCCAGATGTTTATTTTAATCCTTCTTCTCCTACGGCTTTGGCTTGCACGCTAAGGCCGTGCTGCCAAAAATGACAACCCAACAAAGGCCAAAGTGCCGCGGGCAGCGCCCGGCACCGGGGCAGAGGCGAAGCAGCCCATGGCCCCGACAGGAAGGGGGTCAAGGGCAGCAAGAGTGATGGCCCGGCTCTTCCCTGAGCCCTTTGAGCTCTGTGGGAGCAGCAAAAACAACCCAAAATCCCCGAGAGGTTCCTTACCCAAGGGCCAGGAAGGGGTGGAGGGGTCAGTGGGGCTGGAGTGTGGGACTGCAGCCTTTTTCCCAATGTGCAGCTTGTTTTTGAGGAACTATCTTTTTCCAGGAACTCCCTACTGCCTACTAGGCACTCTACATGGTTTTTCAGAACACTGCCAGTTGTTTCCCAGGAAATTCCCACTTCCTTCCTAAAAAAATCCCGCATTGCTCTCCAGGAAATTTCCCAGTTGCTTTGCAGGCTATTTCTTCCTTGTTTCCTGGGAAATGTCTTCGTTGCTTTCTAGAGTCCTCCATCCCTGTCTACGATTTTCCCCTCTGCTTAGAGGATGAATCTCCATTGCTTTCCTTGGAAATTTCCACATGACTGTTACTCCCTAGTGAGAGGAAAGGTCATGTGTTTACAATTTGCTGGGTGCAGGTTGGGTGTTAATGTCTTTGAAATGGGTCCCAATGTCTCTGCTGACTTTGGGCAGCAGGTTTGTAGCAGAGTTCAGGCAGTTCTGCTCCTGAAACAGACAAGGGTCTGCAGTGCCTGAGTTTCTGAACTTCAGGGTAGCTTCAAGGTGGGATATGTGGGAGGTGGTTCTGGAAGGCTGAACCTTCCTGGTGCCTCAGCCAATGGGGAAAGGGAGAGGGCAACATGTGGCCGGGAATTCAGGATAAAAGGAGGGTGCCCCGTCTGAAACCTCGAGAGAGAAAATGCCACAGGTGTCTGCCCCGGTGGAGTTTCTCACTTTATTCGAATAAAGTTGAAGAACTCCTCTGCCTCCTTTATGGACACAAACCTCTGGTGTTTGTGGATTTTCCTCACACTGGGAAGCAAGAAATTCTTTCCCAAGAAGTATCATTCATCCTCTCCAGGCAATTCCCCTTTTGCACCACCAATTCCTCCTTTGCATTATGGGAAATTTCCCCTCTCGGAAATGTCACTGTCACTTTCTTACACAATGTCACTTCTGCTTTTCAGGAATTTCCCAGGTATTTGAGGGAATTTCTTCCTGGCTTTCATGGAATTTCCCTCCTTTTATTTCTAGGCTATCCCCCCTATAGCCTTGTAGGAAATTCCCCCATTGCTTTCTAGAAATCCCCTGAATATTTCCCCCTTTGTTTTCAAGGTCTTGCCCCTAGTTCTCACATGGAAATTCCTACATTGTCTTATAGAAATTGTCTTGTCCCCTTTGTTATCCAGGATATTCAGCTTTCTAGGATGGTTTCTTTTTGTGCTCCAGGAATTCTCCTTTTGGTTGCCAGGATTTTTCCTTTTATTTTGCAGGAATTTTCCCCCAGGGTTTTAGGAAATTTCATCCTTCTGTTGCAGAAAATTCCATAAGCCAGAACTGACTCGAGCACCTGAACTCAGGACAGGGGCATTCAGCAGATCCAGCAAAATGTATTTAAGGGCAGTGAACACCATGAAACCCAAAGAGGAGCCAGGAGAGCCAGGTCAGGGTGGGAGCAAGGGACAAGGCTGACATGGACAAGGTAAGGCTGGAAAGAGCCCGGGTGGGTGGAGGGCCCCTCTGCCAGAGGAACGAGTGGGAAGAACAAGGAATGGTGCTGGCTGCTGGCTGCCCCAGGGACAAGCAGCACCTGCAGGGAGGGGAGCAGAGGCGTGTTTATTTACTTTCATTCCTCAATGCTGCAATCAATGCAGAGTGGTTTCAGTTAATAGGTGATTAATTCAATTGATGGGAATTCTCCCATTTAATTTTTTTTTTTTTTCAAGTAGGACCCTGCCTGCCTGGAGAGTGGGGTACCTGTCCTGCACAGCCACAGCTGTTATCCCCTGCCACCTCCCTACGTCCTGCTGGGTCAGGGACATGTCCAGGAAGCTAAAAATCAGCCTCATTTAGGTCACCAGCTCCTGAACAGTGGAAGAAGAGCTGGAGATTTCAGGAGAAAGAGTCAGTTTTACAAAGAAGTTTTTAAAAGTATCCTGAAGGACAAGGAGAGCTTTCCCTGAATCTCAGCCCTTCGTTGCACCAAATTTTCCTCCAAACTTAACCCCACCCTACAAACCTGCACCCCACACACATTCCTGCAGCCACAAGTCCCCCATTTTCCAGGGACAATCCTTGCAGGAAGAAGGGCAAGCTGAAACCCCTCAAGTTTTATCAGCAAGTTCTCTTTTGGGGACCCTCCCTGTAAATCAAAAAGCAGCAAGGAATGGGGCACCTTAAAGAAAAAAATAAAATAAACCTTTCTCTTTTAATCCACCCAAGGGAAATCCAGAGCAAGAGTAGCATCACAGCACTACACACAGCACAGACATCTATCATTGCCTTTGCACAGATTCCTTCCCAGATACACGGAGAAGTCATTAAGAAAAAAAAAAGAAAAAGAAAATTATTCACATATGCGAAGTGACAAGTAACAAATCAGCCACAGAACAACTTTTTCAAAGAGAAAAAGGATGCATCAAGGAAGAAGGCCCCCAACATACACATTTCACAAAATCTAACCAAAGAACGGTGAAACAGAGGTGGTTTTCTTTTAAACATTAAAAACAAGGCTATTTTAAAAATTAATTTAAATATACATTCAAAACACAAACACCAAGCAGGCGCCTGGAGAATAAAGCAAAAAGAAGGAATGAAAAGTGAATTCAATCAGTTTAATTTCAACACCAAAGTTGGGTGGATGGCACCAAATGGAATAAATAACGGAGAAGATCACACTGGGTTGGTAGATCTCACACTTACGATCATTTCAGCTAGAATTAATTACACAGCCCAAGAGAGTACTGAATGAGGAATTCCTCTGACAAGTGATAGTAGCTGGGGCAGTGTCCCTTTGACAGAGCAGGCTGTAGGTGTGGATTTGCCCCCTGCCACCCACCCCTGATCCCCACGCAGGGAGCAAACAGGATGTTCTTGTGATGCACGGGACTCACCCCCTCCAGTGATGGACACACAAACAGCTCCCTGCTCAGAGAATGTCAACCCTCTGCCTCTTCCACACCCACGGGCTCCAGCCACACCCAAGGCAAACATCAGAGCAAAACCAGACCTTGTGTGCTCACCTGGCATGGTGAGCCCACAGATGCAGCATTTCTAACTGCTGCTTCATGAGCTTGGGCAGTGCCAGAACTGGAGCCAGTGCCTCCTTCCACACACCTGGGGTCAGGCTGGGAAAAAATCAGATCAGCTGATCTATACCTGCAGCCACACCTTTATCACTCTAGGGGTGGGCAGACTGAAGGAATGTAAGTGGCTTCTTTTTGTTTGGTTTTTCCTCCCCACAGCCCTGAATTAAAAAAAAAAAACAACAAACAAAACCCAAAGAGAAAAAACCTAAAACCAAAAACAAACAACCAAAAAAAACCCCAAAATAGAACTAAAGAAAATCCCCACAAAACAAAACAACCCCCCCAAAAAACCCAAACTAACAAAACAAAACAAACAAACAAACAAAACGAAACAAAAACCCAAAAAAAAAAACCCCAACCAAAAACACAAAAAAAAAAACCCCAAAAAACCCCCCAAAAAACAAAAAAACAAAAACAAAAACAAACCAATCCAAAACAAAAATGAAACAAAAATAACTTGATCCCAAGTTCCTCTTCCGTGCCTGTAGCCAAGCAGGGAAGCACCTTTGGACATTCATGTGATCCCACAGACATGTTCCCTACAGAGCAGACACCTTATTTCTGCACCTCACCCAGATGTGCCTGTGACACCTAGTTAGGAGGGACATCCCTTTGCTTTAAAACAAAAATAATTACAAAATGAATAGGAACAGTCAGAATTCATTTAAGTCCAACTAGTTTTTAAAAAGGGAGAAGGGAGGACTGAAGGTTTCCAGGCCAAGGAACTTGCCAGAGCCAGCATCCCCCCCACCCCTGCCTCCAGCAGCAATGAGTTAAGCCCCCTTTGTGCAGCATTCACTCTTGACCCGAGGTCAGCAGAGCCAAGGAGGTGCTGAGGGGACACAGCTGCCCCTCCAGCTCCTCCTCAGATGGCTGGCAGCTCCAGGTAGAAAGGGAAACTCAGGTGGATGAGGATTGAAGTTATTTCTTTCCCATCTCTCCTCCTCCCCAAGACTGAGAGGAGACTTTGGGTCTGCAAGCCCAGTCTGTGCTTACCAGTGTCCTTAAGAATGACAATTTAAAACCAAAAAGTGGGAAATTAAAAAGAGAGAGAGATAGAGAGAGAGAGGGAGAGAGAGAGAGAGGAATAATTAAGTATTGTCCGTGGAAGGAGCGGGAGGGGCGGGTTCCAGAGGCGGCAGGGAAGGGACTCTCTCCCTCCCCAGTCTGCCCATGTGGGCCCCAGGTCCCTTGGCGGCCCTGCCGAAGCCTTTGTGCTGTTGCTGTGACATGGATGGACAGGGATGGCGAACACGGGGATGGATCCGGCGCTGCAGAGGGCGGGGCACGGGAGGCCCTTGCAGGGCTAGGCCCGGCGCTTGGGGAGCAGGTCCAGCAGGAACTCCGCGATGCCCACGAAGTACACGACTTGTGCAATGCCAAAGAGAGGAGCGATCACCAGGGCTCGGCAGTAGGCCCCTTTGAAGAAGGCCGTGGGCCCTTCCCTCTGCCAGATCTTCCTGGGGAGAAATGGCACAGACAGGTAAGTGTCCATCCCACCCCTCCACCATGCCAGGAGAGGCCCTGGCTGTGCCCTGCCTTTCTGCCTCCATCCAGAGACTAAACATGGGCAAGCTCTATTGCCTGGCACAGCCCTCACAGCAAATCACCCATCACTGCCCAAGTGCTCTGCAAGTGGCCATGCAGGAACTTGCCCCATCCCTGCATCTGGCTAGATGCAGGAGTGGCTGCCCATGTCCAGAAGTACAGCTAAGATAACCCCATGCTTGCATCAAGAGATCCCCCTGCTCAAAAGCTCCCTCAGCATGGGACAGAGCCAGATAGCAACAGATTCTGGCTACCACCGGAATACAAAAGCAGAAAAGTCCCTTTGTGTTTTGAAGCAGCCAGACCATACAGAGGATAATTCAGCTGGGGACAGCACACTCTGGCAGTGCTCCTGCAGACACTGTGCAGAGCAGTCCCAGGAGGGATATGAGACTCAATGCTGTAGGATTTTCCAATAGTGGGGCCTTGGGAGGGACTACAACATTGCCTCCTTTTGCAGAAATAAAATCTCATGACTACTGGGGTTTGGACAGAAGTATTTAAATATAAATGCTATATTTTTCTTGCTCAATATGGGAAGAAGTTCTCTTTTATAAAACTATATTTGTACATCTGCTCATATATCTATATATATCTCCAGACAGACAGATAGATTGATAAAAGCATAGGGACAGAGGGAACATGAAGCACAGCTGCTGGTTGGGTCTAGAAGCTGCACTGCCTGCCTGGCCAAACACCTGATGTGGTGCCTCTGTCATGAGGAGCCTTACTTGGTGCAGTCCAGGATCCCCGAGTAGGTGTCCTCATTGACTCCTCTCTGCAAGGACTGCAGCCGCGTTTTGATCACTGGGAGGGAAAGAGAGGGGAGACACTGCTGAGCACTGGAGGTGTAGCAGGCAGGAGCCATCCTGAGAGTAATGTCTTTGAAATGGTCAAAACAAAATTACCTAGAATACAGACCATTTTCATACATTTATCAGGGAAAATAAACCCATTCCTTTACATATGGATAAAAGAAACACAAAGCCACCCAAAACCCAACCCCTCCCTCCCTCACTGTGATCAAGGTTTCAAAAACTGACTTAAGCTTTAAACCTTCCAAATTCAGATATGTCTCTGCAAAGTGGGAACTTATTTTCAACTGCTCATCTCCTTCAGGAAGAGGAATCTAAAAGACACAATTCTGCTTCTACATTTCTTCACACCTTGGAGCATGTGCAGTGTTGGGGAAAGAGCAATTACTTTCTGGTGTTTTTCACAGGAGGGAAACCAAGGTGGTACTTAAGGCAGATGCTGTGGAGCAGGAGAAAAGGCCACAGATCTGAGGCTTCCCCTGTTTGTCCCAGACAATTTTAAGTCCACTTGGTCTGCATATTATTGCTCCACATGGAAATGTGCCTTTCCTGCCAAGAATATCTGAAATCAGTGACACTCTCTTCCTGACATACCTAGTAAGTACTGCAAACCTGTGTGTAAGCTGTGGCCCAAGTTGTAACTCAGCTGAACTCACACCATCAGAGATGGAGGCAGCAGAGCTGTCCCTTTCTGTGTGCTCATGCTGCAAAAAGGCTGGCACAGTCACCCTCCTCCTCACCTGGCCCAGCCTGGGCCTCTGAGTCCTGTCACTTGGCACCAGGCCACCAGCACAGGCTGCTCAGGACTCACCATCACAAGGATTGACAGCCACTGCAGCCGTACTGCCAGCCACACATCCAGAGAGAAAGGACACGTAGAATGGAGCCTTGACATTGGGATCCTTCTGGCCCAGCTTGTTCAGGTTTGCAAACAGTGGGAAGTAAACAATGGAGAATGGGACATCCCTGCAGTGGGGCAAGAAAAAAGGAAGAAAGAACAAGGATGAGCGAAGTCAGCACGGACACCAACGAACTGAGCAAAGGAAGGGCTGCAAGCATCACACATTGTCAGCATAGCTACGAGTGCAATGCAGACATCCTGGCTCTGGGACTGCAGTGCAGACAGGAACTGAAACTCAGTGGAGCAAAAGTGACTGCACAAAGGACAACAGGCCTGTGGGAGGCATGCAGCCCTGCAGGATCAGTGGGCTCCCCCTTTTCTCCAAACCAAAGACACCAGCACATTCAGAGGTCAATTGTTTTGACCACTTTTGTTAATTATGAGAGGTTCCATCCTGCCCTCCATCACCCTGGGTGCTGCTTTAGCTCTACCTTTGTTAAAGCTAGAGGAGAATGACACTGTGAAAGCCCAGGCAAACAGTGTCAGAGCAGGCACCACTCCTTGCATCCAACATGCTCTGTGGCCCAGCTCCCATTGCACACCCTGGGGTCTCAGGCTGACGTTTTACTCTGCCAGCTCACAAGGACTTCTGTACAGTGTGAAAATACAGACTGTGGGGCACACAAAAACCTTTCACAGAAAGCAGCAGAATTAAATCTTCCAGGAACAAAAATATACCCTCCATCACTTCTCTGACCCTTCCTTCTTTAATGTACAAAACCTGAGCATGGAAAACGAACTAAACCAAGCCCACCCCCGCTGAAGCCAACACCTCCTCTCATCCCTGGGATGGGTGGTGCCTCAGGCCCAAGGCTGGGGAAGCCAGTGCCCTGTGCTCAAGCCCACGCCACCCTACTTTAGCAGCCACCCTACTTTAGCAGCCACCCTACCTTAGCAGCGTGGCTCCCAGGCCCTTGTAGAGTCCCGCGATGCCTTTGCTCCGCAGCAGCTCCCTGGTTATCTGGGTCGCTGTGGGGCGCCTTTCCACAGCCGGCTCGGCCGCCGCCGCCGCCGCGGGGGAGGAGGAGAGCTGGGCCTGCGCCGCCATGAGCTTCTTCTGTGCCTCTGGGGAGCAGAGCGCCAGCCCCGGTCTGTGGGTGTCCCACGGCAGCCTCCTGCCGCCCCATGCCCCACGGCAGCCTCCTGCCTCCCGGGCCGCGGGACACGGAGCCACAGGGGCAGCACAACACGCACACAAAGGCCAGGCAGGTGCCCTGCCAGCTTGTCCCCCAGCCTACCCATTCCCTCAGCCTGTCCCAGTCCCTGGCAGTGCCGCCACAGCACAAGGCTGTCGGCTGCGCTCTCCCACCGGCCGGTTTGCCCAAGCCTGTCCCACACCATCTCTGGAGTGCAGAGAACAGGAGCTGCTGTGAGCAGGCAGGGGACAGTCCCTGCTTCCAGCTGTGTCCCTGAGCTGCCAGTGTAACAAACAAGATGTTCATAAACGAGACCGTTTCCCCAAGTTCTGTTCTTTGCCTCCCTCCCCTGAAAGCAATCATTAACCTGGGGAGTTTCTCCATCACATTTCTAATCACATCCTGGTTCCTCCCACTTTTCCAACTGATGCACTTCGGCCCTTTGGCCAGAAGATGGAGAGCACCTCACTCTGTCAGTAATCCTGGCACACCACAGCTCTCCTGCTACACAGAGAACAGGCTGTTCACAGCATCGAAAACCTCTCCTGAACCCTCAAACCACGGCTTAAATCCTTCCAACATTTTAAAATAATACGCACAAAGAGGATAAGGTCTGCAGTAAAGCCAGTGAAGAGAGAAAAGAAAAAGTAAATCCGTGATTATTCAGGAATGCCACATCAAATGAGAGATTAAAGGACAAATTGGCCCGTTTTCCAGGAAGAGCCATAAACATGGTATCTAACAATGTCATGCAGGGCTCCTGGGAAGTGGGGCTGTAGCCCAGACTGACCTCTGGAAGAGACTAAGGAAAGAGCAAGCATCTCTTTCCCCCAGAGTCTCCATGCCAGACTCTGGTCTCTGCTCTCACCAGAAACACTCCACAGTGTTTCAGCCAAAAGGCTCACACTCCCTCCTGCCTCTGCCTGCCAGCTCACGCCCACAGTCCCAGGAGCCTGATACCAAATCTCGTTCAAATCCAGTGCACTGGGAGAATTTTATTTACTCTTTCAACCAAGACAACTGCTGTTTTTGTCAGAGAGGAAAAAAGAGTACAAGAGGAGACAAGTCATCTGAAAATAACACATCCCCTTGGGAAGCTGTTGGGAGGTGCTACAGGGGGGTAGAAGAGATTAAAAACAGACATCAGAAAACATGGAGATGGAGGAAGCAGCACAGGAAAGGCACTGGAGGATGTTAATCCCTTCTTGGGTGCACAGGATCTACCAGGTTTGAATCACCCACAAGCTGACCACCCAGTCATCTCTCCTGTCTCTCCATCCACCAACAGCATTTGCTGTTTTGCTTGTCAGGCCTATTGCTTTGAGCAAAAAACCCACCACCACCTCTTGTAACTGCAAGGGCCTCTGCAAAGCCAGCTGAGCAAAGCGTGGGGGGAAGGAAGCTGGGAGGAGGAGGAGAAACCTGCTACATCTGTGGCATCTCTGACGTGGGAGAGCTGGGGAAGGGAAAAGGGGTTTTCTCCACTCATCCTCTCAGCTCTGCCTTGAAAGCCCAGTCCCAGCTCCTTCCCCTCTCCCTGCTGAGGGCACAGGGAAGAAGAGTCCACGTACCAATGCGTCCTGCATCCTGCAGCTGGATTTTGAGCATCTCCATGGGAGTGGTGACAATTACCTGGCAGGTACCTGCACCACAGCCTGCCAGCATCTCCCTCAGCAGTGTCAGCTTTTTCCTGCCCAAAGAAAAAGAGAGAGAGTCCATCAGAGGAGGTGGCCTGGAATAACACTTGGCCAGCTGGGTACAAGGCTCGAGGCCACTTGGCCAGCTGGGGGTTACAGGAAAGGCAGCCAAGGGGACAGCAGAACCTGCTAGGCCTGACAGTTCAGCACAACCTTGGCTTGGCATCTCTGCCAGCACCACATGACCTGGAGAACAGACTCATTTTGTCCCCAGGAACAGAACATTCAGAAAAGCCACAAGCCCCGTCACAACAGCCCCAGACAGGAGCACACAGCCCCCTCCACCCACAGGCAGAGCACTGCAGGTTCTTCTAGGCTGATGGTGGCCCTGGGCAGGGCACAGCTTTCAGAAAGGGTATCACTTCAGAGGGCAGCAGAGGACCTGAGCATTCAGGGGGATAAGCAGCTTTCCTCCTGCCAGCCTAGTCCTTTAAAAATTGTCAACAAACACAGACCACAGGACAAGGAACAAGGAGGGAAAATATTCAACTTGCTGCTTTGGAGTTCTCTGAGAAAAGCAAAGTAAATAAAGAGTGAATATGAATCAGGGAGGCAGTTCCTCTGTGGTTAGGAACTGTTTCATGTTACCAGGTTTTCCAAACCTTTCCAAGCCTTTGCACTAAACTGGTTCTCCCTGAGAGACAGGGGATGGGATGGACCTCCAGCAATGAAGATTTGTGTATTCTCTGCACTAGAGAGCAGGGACTATCAGCAACGTGTTCTCATACAGCAAAATGCAGCATTTCATTGTTCCCTCCATTCCAAAACTATGAAAGAGCCCAGCTAAGGCTAAAAAGAGGAATTCAAGATACAAAACCTCATAAGATTTTCAGAAAGTGATGTGGTTTTGCCCTGTAAAAAAACCTCACGCCTTGGCACCAGAAAACACAGACTTGGTTAAAAAGTACACCTGACCTGCTCCTTCCTAAAAGGGTTTAAAAAAGAAGTGTGTATAAATCACACAGCCAGAGAGAAACAGCCTCCTCTTTTTTCTGTTTTAAATGCAAGTACCATTTTTACCTCCCCCAGCCCTGCTCTGCAGCAATACCTCATCTTAATCTGCTCGAGGCACATCCCCATGCTGTGGCAGAAGCAGTTCCACAGTGATACTTTCCACTCCCTTGCACAGCCCAGGCACACCCCCTTGCCAGGTGTTTCCCAAGCACACACACAGCACAGCTGTGGGGCAGTGGGCCAGCAAAGCAGTTTCATTGCCAACCCTACAGGAAAGGGAGGGCAGATGCACAGTAATCCTGCTGGCCCACCACGTAAGCTGGGCCCATTTCTCCACCTCTCATCTTCTCTGGAGAGGATATGAGAGCAGGGGATTAAAGGCACAGAGCCACAACAGAGATTACCAGTGACTAAATATAGAGCTCTCCTATAAGGCTGAAAGAAGGAATATTTCAGTCTCTCCTTTCCAAATCTCCCCACAGATGAGGAACTGCAAAGAACAATCCCTCCCACGGAGTTACCCACACGGGTGCTGAAGTGTGCACATCAGGCTTTCCTGGAGGTGTGGGGGAACTAGGGTGTGCAAATCCAGAGGTTCTCACTGCCACTGCCACTTGGAGGTGGCCAATTTGTGTCTTTTGGGTGGTCTGAAGCACAGCACCAGTCTCTGAGTGGCTTGATACAGTCAGCAGCAAGGCTGCACAATCCCCAGCCTGGCTGTGGGAGGAAGCAAACCACCCAAAGGAGCTGGCTGCCAGAATCTCTCCTTGGCACAGCAGAGCATCTCCCACTTTAGCAAGAGCCCTGGAGCATCCCTAGAGTACATATCTTCTGGCTTTCATCCAGGGTGACTGCTTTGATAACCAATTCAAAAGATCAGGAAAGATTTGGCCTACATATTCATCTTGGACCATTATCCCAGCCAACTAAAGTCAGCCATGACTTGACTGAACTCCATGGAGCTATGCCAGTATGGCCCAAGGAAGGATTTACACATGTGGGTGTACTTTAGAGATGTCAAACAGATACATCAAAAGCATCTAGAACAAGGGCTTTCAGCTTTGGGTTTGCACATCCTGGGAACTGGGGAGAGTCCAAGAAAAAAAGTAGCTTAGGATAAGCAAATCTTTTGACAGGAGGTTTAAAAGCTGCCATACAGGGGTCAAACTGCCTTTGCAAAACCTCACCAGTCTGCACATAAAAGGAAAGTTTGAAAACTGTTCATCTCTACACAACAAAGGAGTTTAAATATTTAAGGCACCACTGGCCTTATCCTCAGTGGTTTAAAAACCAGCACATCTCAACTAACTTCAAAAGCTGCAACACCAGCAAAGATCTGATCCTGCAAATCCAGAAACCATCTTTTATCACAGCAAGGGAGTGTTAAATATAACACATACACAATAGCCTCAAATTCTGCACTGGCAGAAATCAGTTGTTCTACATTTTTTACTGACATACTATTAATTTGTGACAAGTCAAAAATGTCAAATGGGAAGGCGAGGAGATACATGCTTGATTTAAATTAGAGTTTCAAACTACAGCTGAAAAACAAAGTCAAAAAACAGGAACTAGAGGTTTATGGAAGGCTTTTGGGGAGCAATCAGTTCAAAGTTAGGATCTCTGACAGCATTGATATATTGATGTCACATGGGAGCAGTGTAGGGTTTTTTTCAAGTTTCTCAGAATCTTGACCATGTGGGAATTTACTGTGTTTGGGCAGGGACCAGAACCAGCCATTCTGGAATCAGGATAACATTTCCAGAGAGGAAATCTCTGAGCTAAAGAAACATCCATCCAAAGCAATCCCTTTTTATTTCCTACCCAAAAGGCTACTGTCCCCATCTTGGACATCACCTTCCTCACTCATAAAATAACCTCTGCCTCTGTCAGCCCAAGAGGTTGCAGAAAGCTCCCCAGGAGTTTCAAAGCAGACAGAGCCAGTTCCTTTCAAACAATTTACATTGTGGGTCTTTGATATGGATTAGAGGACCAGCACACAGGAGTTGTCCTTCAAAGGAAGAGCACCCTCTCTGCCACAGTCACAGGGGGATGTGCACACAAACTGTCCTTTAATCCAACCCCTGATTTTCCAAGGAGGAACAAGCTACTGCAACTGTACCTCAGAAAAGCTGGAGCTACGACGCTGGAAATGTAAAAGCAATACAGTTCCCACTACAAGCTCCCTCTCACTTCTAGTGCCAGCTCAAAAATGCCTCAGACAAGCCAAATAAAGTACTGATGTGGAACAGATACATCTCAAAGTAACATGCCAGATTAAATGTTGATCTGGAAGCCATTATTCCAGGAATGTACAGTTCTGTGTTGCATGTTTGGACTAAGTCAAGAGGAGTTGACTCTTCACCTGCATCAGGTTTGCCCTGGCAGGAAATTCCAAGTGTTTTGTTCCTATGTGAACATTTGTGGAAGTGAACAATGGACAGGGTAACACGACTGAGCATGTTGAACACAGACACAACCCACGTTTCATCCCAAGACATGTGCCTGGAATGATGACAAGGACAATGCTCCTCCCATGGGTGCATTCTGTGATTAAACAGCACATCTCTATCTCCCTCCAGATTAACAGTTGAAAGTGCATTTACTTTTTGGCCGACCTTTGATGTCAACAGCTTCAACCCACTTCAACTGCCTGGCCTCTGTGTACTAAATAAAAGAGCTCTCCCCAAACAGCTGTTCCTGAATTGGCACAGTGACATGATCAGCTCCTGTCTCCTTCTGAAGGGGAAGGGAGAGATTTCCCCAGTTCCAAGTCTCAGTGAGTTGGATGAGGGCTACCTACACTAAAGAAGTGCCAGAGTATCCAGTGGATAACTGCAGGAGAGGCTGCCTGGGCACACAAGTGCCAAAGAAAGACCAAGCACAGTCTTGTGCAGGGTGATACAACAGCTCAGCACCAGGACTAGCAGCAGCACTCCTTCTTCCTAAATTGAGAGCCTCGCTTTACAGCCTGACTAAGAGTGTTCTGCAGCTCAAGGATCATCCAAGCCATGCAATTGATACTTAAACTCATGCCACAGAAGAGATGGTCCAAGTATTTCAGGAGAGCCTGAAAGAAGAGCAGATGAAGGAAAGAGCCCTGGGGACATATATCACTTGGGAAGGCAATGGACAACAAGCTCCAGTCTCCACAACTGCATAAGACTGAAGGAAAAAAAATACCTCGCTTGTCCCAGTTGGCTATTTCTCTTCCCTGTGCAAAGATACAAGACAAGAGGAAGCAGAATAGAAGAAAATTTTCTAGCATCAGCAGAGGCAGAATTAAGTCAGTCATGCTGGTCTTCCTAGGAATCTGAGCTGCTAAGACAGCAGATTGCCAGCCTTTGCTTCAGGAAACAAACAAAATAAAGGTCAAGATTAAAGAGGACAGGATGGGTAAGGGAATAACACCTTGGAGAAGAGCAGCAGGAAACTCATCCAGGGACACTGGAAAGTTTTTATGAGCAACAAATTGCTTATGTAAGAAGGCATGAGACACTTTACTGCAGCCAAGGCAGAATATTTAACCAAGAACCTGAAAAATGAACAAAACCTGGCAAACACATGCCCAACAAAACAGCTACCTGGCACTCCACATTTTGGAGGTAAACACGAAACTTTGTAGAATACTTTAAAGGAACTGGTTTATGAAGTGTTTAACACCCAGATTCAAAGAGGATATAAAAAGCAGGTAATACTTAAATCAATCAAAGAGGCCTCACACACTGAGTACCCAATAATCAATGATGTACTTTAAATGCTGGTGTACTATCAATCTAAATTGCCTTCTCAGCTTCATACCCAAGTGCTTCATAGTCAAGCACTTCACTTAGCCCTGGTGACTCCTCACATCCTCTGCTCTGGACAATGAAGCCACTCCTGTTTTAACAGCAGCCATGAAACTGAGTCTCTCAACACATGCAGCTTCAAAAAGCCAGAGTTTTAAAAAAATCCCATCTGTTTCCAGCAGCCTGAAGACCTGGTTTCCCCTCTCTCCACATTCTGCCTTCGCCAGCCTAGTGAAAACTCATCCCCACAGAAAGACACAGGAACAAAGACCTGCCTGAAGACTTTTCTGTGGGCCATCTTCTTCTCCTGGGAATTACAGAAGCTCTTAGGTCAAAATCGTCACAGGAAATCCCTTGACCTTATCTCCTTTGTCAATCATGGTCATGGAGTGCCCTTCAGGTTTTTCAGTATCTTGGTCTCCCTCCTCTCCTCCACAGCATAGCAAGCATGTCTTCAGCACTCACACTACTCACTCAGGCCTTCATCACTCCTAAATGACCAGGACAGCTTGGAAGGACCAACTCAGTTTTCTTTCTTGAGAAAACAAAAAAGCTGTAGCTGTAGGCTGTCATAATGGCCTTGACATCAAAATAGAAACTGGCAAAGAAATAGAAACTGGCAAAGAAATAGAAACTGGCAAAGAAGCAGAAATGACGTCCCCCAGCCTGTAAGCACACATGCTCCCTGCACCAAAAGGAGGAGAAAAGCATGGTGCAAGCAGGAGTGCCTTCCTGAGTTAGTCTCAGGCTGGAGAGAGCTGCAGGAACACACACCTGCACACTCAGGGAGAGAGCTGCACCAACAAGGACATGAGATCCCTTGTGAGGACCTGCTGCCCCAATGCTCTACCCCCAGCAGTGTCCAAGGGCAGAGTCAGGGAAAAGGGAGTCTAGCACAAAGCTGTAGTGATAACATCCCTAAAATACTCTTCCAGCAATGCGCAGTCAGGAGCTTCCTACACCACAGGTGCTGTTTTCAGTCTGGCCTTTCAAAAATAGGCTTTATGCCACTTTTTTATCCTGGCAGTTTAAAAGCAATTTCAACACTAAGTTTTTCAAAGGATAAAAATAAATACATTAATGCACACTGAAAGCTGTTGTTTAACTTGAGGCTACTTTGAGTCATGCTGGAATTGCCACACTCTCTCTGGTCCACACGTGCTTCCTCCTCTTGCACATCGAGGTCTACTTTAATACCACATATTTTAATCAGCAAATACTGGTAGAACATGCATATTTTATAAGAAAAGGATTACCAACTCGTGCAACATATTTCAGGCAAGACAAGTGCTACATGCTTAGCACAAAGGCATTCAATGTAAATAGAAGAATTCTGCAGCTTTGAGTCAGAGCATCCTTTGGGATACTGACCTAAGGGCACAGCATCTATGAAAATACACAGCAGACAGACTGGTTTGTGCAAAAAGGACTTTGAGGGAGCTGAACCAAGATCTTGCTGATCCAGCCTTACATTGATCCTAACCCACTCACTGTGCTTTGCCCAATGTATCACCTTGACTCATGCAATTACACATCAAGAAATGAAACCATATTCATGTGCCAGGCAGCTCCAGGCTTCACCTTTCTAACCCCAAGCTATTTTGTTGTTCATAACTAGGCTTTGGCTGGAATTGTGAAATAGGTGGCCCAGCCCTGTGATGTGCTAGCAGGTATGCACCCTGTTGGGTCCTGGGGAGGAGAGGCCTTTAAATTCTAGCACTGCTAATCCTGTCCCATCTTACCAAGGCAACCGGGGAGGATGGGACAGAAGCATCCCAAGGGACAAAACTACCAGATCCCACATTCATAGCCTGTACCAGACACAGCAAACCTGCAAGGTATTTTTCTTCCCATCATATTTTGCAGTGACATTTCTAGGTAGAAATACCTTAAATCATCAAGGCTCTGCCTCTCTGTCCAGCTCACACTGGCAACCCTCAAGAGCACAGCTGACCAGATTTCACTCATCCAAGCCCCCCACGGTGGTTAAATAAGATGAGTGACTCTGACTCCACATGCTGCTGGGTGCTCTTGTCACCTCACTGTAGTCCAATGTCTCTTTTCTCTAAAGGAACTAAAATGCTCTGTGTTGAGACACAAAGACCTCCCACTACCTGGGTGGTATCATGCTCCTGCTTTAGGTCACTGTAGTGCCAGACCCATCAGTATGTAAGATTTAGGAGAACAGGGTGTCTTGCTCTTGGAAAAATTCTCTAGCTCCTTTATTCTGAATTAAGTGCAGCATATCATCTATGTCATGTGTGCACCAGCCAGTGACCCAAAAGTCAAACTGGAAGAGGTCTGAGTGAAAACCTCAGCTACTCATGGAAACAGCTGTACCCCACTTATTCAAAGACCTGTTCAAAGCTGGACTCAGCACTGAGGCAGACACACACACTGGTCCTCTGAGGAAGCCTTTACCTCATGGTGCAGGACATTGATAGGCATGTCCCCTTCCATGTCCCCTGGCTGAAACATCACAGCAGTGATTGCTCTCCCAGAATACCAAATGCTAGTCTGATTTCTTCCATGGAACCATTCCCTTAGTGGCAGTAAAAGGTGTGGCAGCTTGGCATTTTTTTGGGCCTGTACAGGCCACTAAGGCCCCACTTTGTAGGTGGTGGCAAAGAGCTGTTGTTTACTGCAGTACACCAAGGTGTGCTGGGCTGTCTGCTGCAGGGATGAGACACACCACTTGGTAGAGGACATCATTACCTCCCACTGTCTGAGCAGAGCACAGAAGAGACACTATTCAAAGATTTGAGTCAGAAAATCATGAAGAGCTGTGAGCCGATGAGTCACACAGACATATGTTAGCTGCTACTTTAAAAGACTCCAGAACAAAAGAAAAAAAAAAAAAGAAAGAAAAGGTACAGAGAAAAAATGGATTCTCAATCTGTGTCTGTCCACAATGTCCACCGAAGTTGTTGAGACACTGATCTGCACCAGCCAGGACTGATGTGATATGTTTTGGGAAATTGTTAAGCCCAGTAATTGTGCTGGAGCTTTGTATTTTCACTGAGGCCCCACCCCATTACTGTTGATGGGAATTGCTGGGATCATATCCCAAGCAGGCTGTCATTTTAGTGACTGTCACCAAGGACTGGAGACAATGGCCTTGCCTGCCTCTGGGGAAAGGCCTCTCTCTGATGGGTGACACAACTATTTCCCATGCAATTTGGAAACATCTTGGTGAAAGCAACATTAAATATTCAGGATCCAGCTCCTCTCAACTGCTCTAGCTTATGCCTTTTACTCACATTTAATTCACATGAACCAAATTCCACTTGCAAGCTGAACCAGTAATTTTATTCCTTCAGCATTTATTTGAAGGTCAGCTGCTGCAAGTGCCTTTAGTTAATTCAGATTTACCACCTCTCTAAAACTATTTTCAAGGTACAAAAGGAGAAGAGGGGTTCTAAGTTTGGGGTCTACAGAGCTTGACTTGATACCTTTTCAAGCCAGAAAGAGTGTGAGAGGATCCAATAGGATGCTGAGGACAAGAGTCCTCCCAGCAGCTGTTTGAGCAATGATCAGTGACATTGGGTTCCTCTCAAATACTTAGACTACACATTCTGGATCTGCTAACCTTGGCTTAAATCTGGGACTATTTTTAGAAGCTTGAGTAAAGAGCAGTCATCCAGTGGAGTGCTTCATGCTTCCCATTTTAGACATTGCATCCTTAGCCTGAACGTAATCACCAGCTGAGCTGTTCAAGGTCAAGTCATATTTCAGTCACTGCACTATCCCATTCCACCTTCTCCTGAAGTCTCACCAGACGTGTTGCAAGAGTCAGTGTCTTTCAAGCTGACTGCAGAAGGTCAATTCCCTACTCACCCATCTTTGGAGAGGTGATGCCGGAAGAAGTCATTGGCTGCCAGTTTGATAGCCTTTTCTGGTGTCACTAGAGTCAGGTTCACTGCAGCCCCTGGACAAGGAAAAGAGAAAAAGGCCATTGGATAATGAGAATAACGGAATTGTTAACTGGATCTTTCAGGAATGTGTTGTAACTTCTGCACAAAACCACAGACAGAAGGAGGAGAGCTCCCAGTGCACCAAAGGGATTTAGAAATACAAAACACCACTGAAAATTAACAAGTGTTTCTGCCTCCCAGCACCTTGAGTTTGTGAAAACATCCCCAGATGTGTTTCTACTCCATTTGCCATATGTATTTTGTAATTTCTTCAGCTTCACTACTACCTCCCACCATGTATACATGCATCCCTGTCTTTCATCCAAGGATGCACTCCTATGAATTCAGAAGGATGTAGATCAAACCTTCAGAAAAGGAGTACAAGATGGTTTAACAACCAGTCCCAACTCCTTTGCAAATATTTTGTGGCAGGGGGTCTTTTGAGAAGCAAAAGACCCTCTTGCCACACCTTCTCAATGGATCCCTTCCCTGCTTCCTCCCCCAAAAACCCAGAGCAGCTTGAATTCTAAGCAACTCAGCAAAGGCAGAGCCATTGAAAGACCTGGAGGCTGGCTGAAGTCACCTGGCTCATCTGCACAGAACCAGCTCTAGACCAGCCCTTAGAGCAAAGTGGCTTCCCCTGGGTGTCACCACTGGGTGTCACCCCCAAAACAGCCACGCTGAAATGGCTTTTTGCCCACCACAAGCTGCAGCACACAGAAATTCCCCTCTGAGCTCCATGGCAAGGCTTGCTGGGGGACCTGGGGTGTAAACAAGCCTTGGCTGCCTGCATCCCCCACCCGCTGGAGTGTCCTTTTGTCAGGAGCAACAAACAGCAAATCCCTGTATTGTGCCTGTCACAATGAAAGGCCTGCATGGCCTGGCTGGCTGCTGTGGGCCTGAACACCGGTATTAGTGCAACATCAGTGCTGCTGGGAGCAGCTTTCAAGCTGCCCTGGGGGAAAGGGGGTGAGGGAATAGCCAGTCACTTCCCAGCAGAGTGAGGTTTGCACCATTAGATTAACACTCCAGAACATTCCTCTCCATTTAAATCCTACAGCCTCAAGCTCTCCCTACCTGCACTGAAATGTACTGAGCTCCAAGCCCTCCAAAGGAGCTACACTTGAGACTGGTTAGTGGCCTAGAACACCTTTGTAAGAACAAACACAAATACAGACATTTATGCTTGTCTTTGAGATTTAAACAATTTAACCCAAAGATTCATATTCCAAAGGGCAGCAGCCAGAGAAGCCTGTACCCCCACGAGGCTCCAAAGACGTGGTGGGGTTCATTTTCAGGACCTCTGAACCCAAGTTGACAGGAGCTATAAGGGCTAAAAACACCTAGAGAAAGTCAGCTCAATCTTTTATTCCTCGGGATGGACTCCCCTCCCTTCAAGAACTGAAATACATAGGTTTAGGGGGACTTTCCTCAGATTAGGACACAAAGTCACAATGGGACTTCTGGAACCACTACAACAGGGAGTGGGACACAGGAATCCTTGGCTCCACATCCTCTGCTCAGAAGACACATCTCCACCATTCAGAAAACTGCAGCAAGAAAAGACAGCCTTTGCTGCACAGGGCTGGGCAGCCCAACACATCTTCCCCCTTTTCAACTCCCATGTTCAGATTTTGCAGAAAATACAGAGTAGTGCTGCCTCGTAGCAAGCCAAAGCAATGCATTCATTCCACGCTTGTCATTTGTTTCATCCAACAAATGCCATCATCTTTCACAGTACACAAATCAAGTAGCAGGGAGCAGGGCAGGCCTCTCACACTTCTGGTTCTTTGCAAACTTTTAAGGGCACCAGTGATTGTGCTGCTTCAGTTTGATATTCTTCCTACACATCATGTCCCCTCTGCCATGGCTCTTGCACACAAAGAGAAGCCACACAGAACCTTCACACTCCACGTCCACCTTTTAATGCCAATCATATCAGGATCTACAAAGCAAATCCACACAGCCTCATTTTAAGTGGAAGTGGCTACCCATGAAGTGTTTCCTCAAAGGCCAAGCTGGCCAACTTAACAACACTAAACCAACTTAACAACACTCCCAATGGCTATGAAGTGTAACACCTGTACACTGACACAGCATGAATAACCCTTTCCTTGGAAAAACAAGAAGAGAAAGGAAAAAAGCATAAAGCTGCTACTCTTAACACCAGTGCAAAGGGTTCACTAAAGAAAGCAAACAAACTCCAAACTATCAAGCAAGAAAGGCACACAAGAAGTGTGTACACTTCCACACTCTGACCACCTTCAGGAACCAAGAGGCTTTCACAGAAGTTTCTCTTCAATTGCAAATAAAGCAGAGGGTAAAATCACACAACATATACAGGAAAAAAGTTAATGAACCTGACTTTTCTCCTACATCTTTGATATTTTCAGTAAAGCTGCTTAGCAGAGAATGGATAATCCCTGTCCTGAATAATCCATAACAGCTTCAATTTACTGGAGGAGGAGATATTAGATACTCCAGCTGCTGGCTGTATGCTTTCCACAGCATCTTCTCCTTTTTGTAAAATCTCCTCAATTCTGCCCATGCCAATGGGTACTTCCCTAACTAAAGCCAACCTTGGCCTACAGGCAATGTTACATGTACCACAAGCAAAGACAAACAGAATGGAAAAATAAACAGGTGGAAAAATAAACAGGAATCATTAAAAAACAAAGCTTTTTAAAAATAAGTAAGGAAGCACTACAAAGAACAAAATCAACCAGAAGCAAAACTAGCTTTTTGCAACTAAACTTGTAGGTGCCCTCTTCTCACCAAGCCTTGTTTTTTTCATTAAAACACATTTCTCACAGAAGTCCTTATACACCACCAGCAACCTACATAAGAGGGAGATTGAGTCATCCCCAGTGCAGCACTGGGAGATATTATTAGCAGAGGCCAGGGAAGGCTGCCATACTACTGCAGCTAAGTGTAGCTACCCTCCAAATGTCACCAACAGCAAAGGGAACTTCCTCAGCCTGATCTGGGCCTTTGGCTCCTGCCACCTTGGCTAAACATTTGGTCTGCAAACAGCACTGGGATTGCTCAGGACACGTGCTGGGATCTTTAGGTGGCTTCTGGCTGGACAGCAGTAGGAAGCTGAGGGAGCATCTCCCCAAGATTCCCTATCACTGATGCCCATGGGGATCAGGAGCCCACAGGCACTATGGATTCATTCACTTGGCATCATGTTTTAAGGCTGCACACCATCAATTCCTTGAGCACAGACAGGGCTGGACAGCACCATCCAGCATCGAGGCACTGCTGCTATACAGACATTACGGGGAAAAACATAAGGGAACTCCTCTTCTTCCTGTCCCAAACAAATCCAAGAATCCCTGTAAACTCTGGAGAAGAACTTGAGAGAAATGTTGGGATTGCCTTATACATCACACAGTTTGCTATGGGCTACTCATACAAAGCAAAGACTTTGCCCACACAAATATCTTAAGAGGTGATTTGTAGAAAAGCATCCTACAAACACAAGGCACTCTCCTGTCTGCACTGAGGAGATTTGATTCACCCATGAAGAAGCCCTGAAGTCAGCCCAGCAGGAATGGCTGTGCCCAAACAAACCCCTTCTGTCCTCTGACAGAGGCCAAAGGATCTGCAGGGACAAGTGACGTGCTTGTGACTCCTCCATGGGGAGCAGCAGCTGCTACTTTAGCACATTAAGATATAATCCTCCCAATTTCAGCTTAAAGCCTGCAAATAGGAGCTAGTGAGTCATTCAGCAAATTCTGCTGGGGAACTAGGACAGCTGGAGGGAGCAGGAACCAATCCCACCACCTGATTTCCATCTTTCTCTGTCTGCAAGGCTGAGATATCTCTTTACCTTTTTTCCAGAAAAATACTCACATAATCTTCATGGACCTTGGATGTATTTTACCCACCAACCCTCTCCCTAAGAGGGTGGGAAGGTCTGCTCATGTCATCTCACAGAACTGAGGCACAGGGACCAGGATTGCTGCTCTTGGGACTACTCACATTTGCACCATGGCCATGCTGAAGCATCTGTAATTTTCTGGAAGGAGCTGGAGCTATTGAAAAAAGGCCTCTCCAACCCAGCTCCCTATTTAATAGTAAGAAGTAATTTCAATCAACTATCAGCTCCCTGAACAGAGTTAGAGACATAGACCAAGCTGAGCAGACTTGGGAAAGGTTGGGAAAAGAAAGAGGTATGCAAAACCCTCTGTACCCTTCTGCTTGGGGATGACAAATGGCCTGGAGATCCACATCCTCTCTACCACTCTAAGCCTTAAAGGACTAGGCTGTCTCTCCCAAAAGTCCTGATTCTCACAAAAACTCTTGGTCCCACAGTCTCCCCTGTAAGTTTCCCCAAACAGCTTCTTCCTTCTGCCTCCTGCCAAGCAGCCGGCCAGGGCACATTTACAGTTAAAAGTTAACACAAGCTCAAAATCCTGGCTGGGAACACAGCAGCAGCCAGATTCTGGAAAAAATCAAAGGGGAACACGTCATAGCTAGCATTGAAGATGGAGCTTGCCAGGGTTCCTTGAGGTTATTTGTCTTGTTGCCTGCTCCCAGGAAAGCTGATGCAAAGCAGCCAATCCATCCCTGCCATCCACCACACTCCCCTGAAACGCCCACCAGGAAGTTGGGCAAGAGACTCTGCCTGAACATCCAATGCCTGCTCCTGGGCTGGCCAGCCACAATGCCTGTGTTTCCTTAGGAGCAGGGAAGAAGCAGCAAGAAACACTGCATGTGCCAAGAGCAAGGTGCCACATCTTTGGAGTTCCGCTTGAAAAAACAAAGAACAAGGACTCAACTTAATCACAGCAGCATAACTTTAACCAGGCTTTATCAGGGACTGAGTGCCACCAAGAATGCTATCTAAGCACCCAGATAAAAACTGCATATGCAGGCAGGTGACTATCAGGATACAGAATGAGCCAGAGCTCAGGGTCAATGAAGCCAGCTGAACCGTGCTGCAAGCCAAGAAGGTATTCCATGTTTTCCTCTGCTACAAGTCAAGTCAGAATTTGGCCTGCTGGCCTCCTCTCCTCAAAATCTTTAAAAACTTACAGGGGATTTTGTGTTTAAATTATAAAAGGTATCATGTCAGCTGAGGAACTCACTGCTGTAATAGACAGCCTGAGTCAAGGAGCCAAGAGATTTCAAGCAGGCCAGCACAAAGCAACCAAACAGGTGAAGCTCCACCCTGAGCCAACCTCTGATTTTCTTACCATCCCAAGGGAGTTTTTTTGGAGAGCAGGTTATTTTAATTATTTTTTTAATTGCAGCTTGTCTTAATGCTTGAACAGGGCACTTGGGCATGCTTGAGACAGCAGGCCTGACCATGCTGGTGGAAGGTTTTGACATAAATTCAATCATTAACCACAGAACTTCAAGAGCTGGTTTGCTACTGCCCCTCTGTCAAAAGCTACCATGCCCAAGCTGGGAAACATAATATACAGTCCTGACACAAAGTCCAGCAGCTTCACTTAAACTGCTAGTAATGATGAACTTCACTAAGTGGTAAGGTTTAACACCAAAACAGTCATTTGGAGGACTCAAGTCCTCAGTGGTAGGTATCTGAATAGACACCTGCATGGAGTTTATTTTAGAAACAGCTGCACTGTTCAACCTCCTAGGATATTGCCAGGTTATTGCTCTATATGCCAGAGAACAGAGCTTTTCCTCCTACTTACGCACCAGTGCTTCCAACGCAAAAGCTGTGCTGTGCCTGAGTCAGCTGTACTCACCTCGGTACATGCCAAAGTAGCCTTCCGACCGAATCGTTTTAATGAGGCAGTCAGACCTGCAAACACAACAGAGGGAGATGAACCACAGCACCTCAAAGGTGGGGGAGTGCAGAGAAAAACAAACAAATTTCTTGGAGTGGTTTCCATTTACATTCTGTCAGCGAAACCCTCAGCTGAGATGGGAACCACGTCAGCCTCTGAATGTGCTGTTGTTGAAGCCTGAGTCCCATTTCAACCCCTAACCCAGAGGGGCTTTGAAACCCCTGGCTCACCCTGCACACACTGTCTGCTTTCTAGAAACACAAAAGGGAGAAGTGTCACTGCAAGGGCTGTTTATCCAGGGTCCCTGGTGGCAAATGCACATGAAATGCTCTAACAAGCAGATCCCCATCGACACATTTTTAAATCCAGCTCTGGAAGGGAAATGAGGGGGGTCAAACCCCCCATGCTGACTTGTTTGTCTTACTCTGTGAAATTTGACACGAGGCACACAAAGATGAGATGACCTGAACACTCAGTCATCTGTGGCCTCCCACGAAAATTAAAGCACACACTTTTAACACAAAGTCCCACAGCAGGCAGCAAGCACTCAGGCTCTTGCCCTGAGGACAGTGTGGCAGGGTACCCTGCTCCAAGGGGAAATCTGTCACCTTCCTTGTTGCAAACACATTTACTACAAATGGGAAAACCCTGCAGAGCACTGGAATGGCTCAAAGGCTTTTGAAGGCACAGACACACGCACACCTAGCAAATCCAAAGTCACAGTTCAGGATGGCTGCATAAATTCCCTGGCAGAGTTTCCCTCTCTGGACCACAGCTGCATGAAGCTGGAATGCTGAGGATCTTTGGGAAGAGACAGGTACTTGTTGTAGCCATAGAGGAAGGGAGAGGTGCACATGCATGTATATGTACATAATTTAAGGAATAAAAGGCTCTTTTCAGTAGTAATAAGAGAAGTGTGGCTGATGAAAACACAAATACATTTTTAAGAGATTTGGCAACACAAGGAGTAAAATTCTCAGCTCTGCAGTAGTGCTGATGTGGAAGAGAAGGAAATACAGAGCTTCCTTGAGGGCTTTATGGCCATGGGCAAAGACTGTTATAGAGTTATGTGTGAAGAGCCCATCCTGCTTTGCTACCAGTCATGGCAATGAGTTTCCCCTCTGCTGGGACTCCTTGAATCCTTTGGCATCTCATCTTTCACACATTCCACCCTAGCCCCTGCAACTTGCACATACTCATCTCCTTCCAAGCAGCCCCTCCAACTCATCTGCAAGCCCCAGAAATCTCAGTGCACCTCCCTCCTATCCCTCCTGTCAAGTTCTCAAACTGCAGTGCTGGAGGCAACACATTTTCCCTGAGCCAGTGATGCTGCAGCAGGGAGAGGAGTGAGAAGAGCTGCTCCCCACCATATTCATACAGCCCTGCTGCATCAGGATAGAGCTTGCATGTCACTTAAAGCCCCTCAAGCTGCAGCAGAACAAGATGCAGCCAAGGCCACATCCAGCATTCTTCTCTCCCTGGAAAAAGGGAGCCAACAGCCAACTAAAATTATACTAAAATGGAACCTCCACAGTTCCATTTAACACACCTGGGGCAGCACAGCCCAAAAGCCAAGCTCTCTCCATCCCTCAGAAGTCCTTTAGTGTCTTTGTCTTTTTAAAGTGAGAGGTTCCCTTGATGCCAAAGATCTCTTGAGCTAAGCATAAGCAAGGCATACTATCTTAAAGTAAGAGAGCCAACATTTTAAAGGAACTTGCTGCCTTTCTTGGGTGTTCAGCAGATGCCAGGTAATTGGTGTAATCAGAAGATCTAGTACTGATGGGCACACAGCATTTCCAGAAAAAAAAGCTGCTGTAACAGGGAAAACTTTCTTAGGAAAGCTCAGCCCTTCCTGTTGTTAGAAGCAGCCAGTTCAAATATACAGTGTAAATCTTATGTACTCCTTAACAGCTCCTGATCTCACAGCAATTCCTGGCTATGGAGCTGACTTGCACTTGACTGCTGGAGGTTAAAAGCCTCTCTCCTACCGAGCTCCCTTCCAGGCATGAGACATCCTGGCATACAAGTTCTTCAACCTGCCTAAACTCCTTCTGCTGTCAGGTGAGGAGGGTAAATGATCCTCAGGGAGGTGAAGCAATCTACAGCAGGAATAGGACACAACAAAAGAGGATGCAAAGCAATAAGGGCGGCCACATCCTGCCAACAAGCCAGGGCACACTGACAGTGCAGGGAGCAGAGAGCACAGGAACTATCAAGGGAAGCACCAGAGCCTACAGCCTAAGCTCATGTCATCAACTAGAGCAAGGAGGCACAGAGACTAAAGCCATCAGCAGAGAGAGCATTTCCTTGCTATTCCCCCTCTGCCTCAAATTCTCCCGGGCAGGAAAGAGGAAAAAGATGGTGTGGAGGAGCGGGGATCAGGTTACACTCGTTCTAAACAAAGTGGTACGAAGACAGGACATACCTCACCAGTCCCAGTCCCTTCTTCCCCTCAATACCACAAATTCTTTTGGAAAACTAAGGCCTGTCTCTGGTTCCCAGGATAAAGCATCTTGTGCTAAGTGTGGTACCCACTCTCACAGGAGATATGCAGCCCTAAGCACTTGACACAAACTCCAAGTGAATTTGGTGGGCTGGATACACTCATGCCTTCTTTCCTACAGGTGCAGTACCTGGGGTTCTTTTGGACAGCGGATGGCTGGTCTAACTATAGCATGTGTCATCCTGTGATCCTTCAAAAGGTCTGCATGCAATGTTCTAGACTGGAAATGAGTGACTGCTTCCTCTTTCTAAAACTGACACAGCAAAGGAAGGATCTCCAATACCACAGCAATGGAAACAGAACAGAGGCAGAAACTCCCTCAGGCACCTGACCAGCTCAGCAGACTCCTTGTGTTCGGGATCAGGTGATTGGGATTCCTTGTGTTTTGGTTCTGTGCCCTGGCAGTAGTGAACACGCTGCTCCCAAGCAAGGGATGCAAACAGATGTGCCCTCTGCAGAGGACTCTCCTGCTCAGCTCAGCAGCCTCAAGAGCTGCCCTATTTGCTTTATCTGCTCTAGCACAGCTTGGCTCCAGACTGTCCCCTGGTTTTCCTGAGGACAGCCCAGCTCCTAGAGATGCTGAGCTCACCTGAAAGAGGTAACAAAGTGGAAGGACTCCTGTGGAAAGCCCCAAAGGATGGTGCCCGTGTGGGCAGTACTCACAGGCTGCTGTACATCCGCTGGCCATTCTGCTGGTTCTGCAGGCGAGTTTTTGCCAGGTCAATGGGAAATACACAGGTGACCCCAATCAGCCCAGCTATCCCTCCATTGATCAGCTTGGCAGGTAAACTGTAAGGGGAAGAGATAAACAGATGTCTTAGCACTGGGTAATATCAGGGAAGGGAAAGAGCAAAAAGCTGAACTCTTCGGCGTGACCAAAGTTAATGCATCGCTGTGAGACAAGGCTGTCCCCCCAGCACAAAGGAACCTCTTCCACAAAGCAAAGCTTGGTTCCTGCTGTGTATATGGAGAGGCAGAGAAAGCAGCACATACCATCAGCACAAACCACTGATGAGTGGAGTGGAGCCAAACACGTAACCCACACATTACTAGGATCAGGAAAAAATCCTGTTGCCCAGGACCCAGGGATTTCTGTTGTCCCTAGAGGAGAAAAGACTGAGTGCTGGACCATCCACCACGTGGACAGCCTTCAGCTAGGGCCTGATGGCATCCGAGCCAGCAGGTTTACTGATAAACGATTTCCTGCACCACAATCAGATCTGCAGCTAATGAGAGGGTCGTGATACATCAGCTGCTACCATCATGTGGGAATGGGCCCAGCAGAAGCACCCAGCTGGCAGCCATGGAGCAGATGGCTACAGCCACGGGAAACTGCTTCCAGACCCATCTCCCAGGGCCAGGGGAACACACACAAAGCAGCAGCCCGGCAAAGCCACCGCGCTGGCAGCCTGCAGGGCTGCAGATGTGGAGACGTGAGCTCATACCTCTGGGGGAAATCAAAACTGGCTCACTGCACGTGCTTCCAAAGCACAGGGCTTTTTCCACTCCCCTTTGTGTTCCCACTGAGAATTCCTGCAAGTGGCACTGAGCGAAAGCCACATCAGCTAAACATGGGTTCCCAGCAAATTCAATTTAGAAAAATGTCCTGCACTTATATGCTCAATAAACCACTGCACACAGAGACAAAGAAAGCCTGTTTGAGTCAGCCCCCTCCAATAAAGCACAGGATATGGCTCCCTGAACACAGGATGTGTCAGATATTAAGCTAGTGGCTGACACCACTCCTAGACTGCAGCTGGGTGAGCCTGCAAGGCTCCCTCCCACTGGGGGAACTGGCACACTGCCTTTCACGGTGGTAACTTGCTGCTCTGGATGGGGGACAGACTGCATTACCCTCCAGAGGCAGCAGTGCTGAGACTGGCTGAGGCACGGTGGGGTGAAGCCCTGCAAACATCTTCCCCCCAACAGCACTCCAGAGCACTCTGCATCAAGGGGCAAATGCAGAGAGGATCAATAAACAGCCATGCTTGAGGGAAAGGCAGGATATGGAGACTCCAGGTTTCAACTTGAAGGGTCCCTGAGGAAAGCAGACAAATGAGGGATGGAAAAAATAAAAAAGGCTTTGTCCATAAGGGCTAAGCATGATCTTGACACCTCAGGACTGACATATTGACATAGCTTGACACACTCCTTTCAGCCTCTGCTGTCCTGCACCCAAAGCTCCTTCCCCCTCAACACCTGCCAATATAACACACACAGCCCCAGGGCTGGCACAGCTGGAAGAAGAGGTGCCAAGGATGGGCAGACAGACCTGAGCTCAGCCTACAACTCTAAACTAGACAGTGCTGACTGAGATTAAATCAGCACAGTACTTCAGGAAGGCGGGCCCAAATCAGTGCACAAGCTCAGTGCAGAGCCAGGCTTTCAGACCTCACCAACTCCAGACTGTTGCCTCAGGGATCTTCGTGCCACAGTCTGAGAATGGAATAGATTTGCCTGCAAACTCCTACACTGAACTGTTCTCAGGACATGGGAAAACTTCAAACAGTAGGCTTCATATCATTGTGTTCTCCTTATCCAACCCACAGTCACACTGGAGGAGGAGGTTAGAGACCAGATAGAAGTGTCCCAGGATGAAGACACCATGGACAAGGAAGGTGTTTGAAGACAGGATTACCTCAGCCTCCCCAAATTCAGCTCTGAAGTCACTGTTGGCAGGTCACAGACTGTGAGGCACAGCCAGTGCCCCCCTCCAGCCTCAGCACTGTCATCACTTCTCTAAGTGTCCCTGAAACACCTGGGACAAGCAAACACTTGCCTTTCTCAACCTGTTCCAACAGTGAAATCAACCCAAGGTTTATATCAGGTGGGACTGAGACACAGACGCAAAGGCCCTGCCTGCTGCTACTGTAAGTGGAAGAGATTCCCCAATTTCAGCCCAAACCCCAGCAGTAAAGGGGAATCATCTGATGTGTCTGGGCAAGCAAAAATTTGAGGCTGAAGACAGCCTCTCCCTCTACCAGTGGGGGAAAAACCCTTGCTCAATACTCCCATCACACCTGAATCTACCCATGAACACTGCAGGGGGAAACTAGAAGGGATGGACATGGAGCGGTATCCAGCGAGACACTGAGATTAAGTTCCACATGCACTTCTGCAGAAATGCAGTGCCCTTGATCTCACCATGCAGCAAACCACTGCTGTTGATTTTAGTCTTTTCTATCAATCTTGTTCTACTAAGGGGTGTCAGAAACAAATCTCCTTGGCTTGGCTGCCTGTGACCACTGCAGACACGTGGTCCCATCAACTGGAGAGATGAGCAAAGCAGGAGAGGTGAGGGATTTGAGGCACAGAGAAGAACATGAGACAAAGACCATTGCACCTGAATCAAAAGCTTTTTCCCCTGTGACTGAGTCATCCCACTTCACACATCAGTGCTTTCTGCTCTCTCAAGGGATAAGAATCCACTGTGCCTGATCTCTCTGTCCTATTTAGCTTCTGCACAGCTACTGCCTCTCACTACCTACGTGTGCAGGGCTTAGTGAAATGGGGACATTGCTGGCTAGCATGCAAATGAAGCCATTTGCTCAGTTTAATACAAGAAGGGATACAAAGGCATCCCAGGTCTCCGCTTCTAGTGCTCCTCCTCAGCCCTTTTAACTAGTCCCTGTAGCCAGCAAGCTCCTGCTCACACCCCCAAGAGCACACTGGAGGAGCCAGGGTACATCTTGTAGGACACATCTCCTCTTGTAGGACACATCTCCACTTCCTTCAAAATACCAAGTCAAACAGCCACAGACGTCTGATCATTTTGCTTTGCTGAGGTTATGGGGAACATAGACCTGCCAGGCTCCATGGAGGTGAATCTCTGCATGCTCTTCATGGGTGTGTTGGAAGAGTTCCAAGTGCTCTCCAAATTGGGTAGAGGATGATGGCCAAATCTAGGTACACAAACACTCCACAATGCTGCATTTTTATCAGCACAGCTCAGGACTGTTTACATTTGCAGAAGACAGGCGTACAGGAAGATATCCTAATCATGGCAAACGCTAAGAAGGGGCTGCCCTCTTGCCTGCAGCATTCAGGCACTGCCAAGTCCTGTCCCTTTGTCTCCATATTTCATTCACCCACTCACCCCACCCTGTCCTGAGCTTGTAACCTGAAAAAGTAGATGTTAGAAAAGAAACATGAAAAAACCCACAGGAATCCCACAGCATGCAGGAGTCACTTAGCTGGGGCAACTTCACAAGCAGCACAAAGTTAAACCCATGTGGAGGACTTGCAGATCCACCTGACACAGCTCTTAGGAAGCAAAGGGTAGACCTGTGTCTTTCCAGGAAATGAATCCCAGTTCATTTCCAGGGAAGACTCAAATCCAGCCTTTACCAGAACCAATACTCTTTAAGTTTCCACTGTGCACAAGAGTGTTCTTAATCATTGTTGGTACTTCATATTCCTGCTATCACTCAGGCCTTGACTCTGTAGAGTAAGGGCACAAGGCAACGTGGACTTTGTCTTTACAAGTACTGCATCCTTGGCTGGTCAAGGACCTGGCTTTGCTCCCTTGATGCCAGCAGCTGAAGTCAGCAGGTCAGGGTGACCTTTGAAAGAAGAAACAAAAAGGAACAGACTCATGCAGAATACAAAGCAGAGGGTAGAAAGAAAAAGGCAATGAGAAAAAAGAACTGAGGAAAGCAGAGATGTGACAACATGGCAGAGCCACAGATTAAGAGAAGGTTCAAAAAAGGCAGGTAAGAAAGGAGAAGAGAAAGAATCAAAACTGTTAAAGGCTGGAAGAGGTGATCAGGTGATTTCCTCCAACCTCCTGGATCCCAAACGGAAACAAGTTTGAAAGATTTTAAAAGAAAAACCTAAAGCACAATTAAAAAAAAAATAATTTAAAAGTTACCTGATCTGTTTATCAGCCATTTAATTCAAACTTGATCTTGTTAAGAAATGAATCTGTTCCTTCCAATCGTTCTTTTTCAGTTACGTCTTTCTCACTTCAGTTTCTTCCTGGGAAAGGACAGAAAGACACCAAGAACACGGAGTTGAGACACTTACACTCTCCTTAAAGCTCAGGGGCTCCTTGGCAGGCAGGCTGTAGGGTTAGGACAGCTGAGGCACAAGTGACTTAAGGGAGCACCTGATCTCCTCAAAGAGGAGACTGAGCTCCAGAGGGAGCCTTATAAATGTATGTCTGTAAATATAAATATACAAGGACATATGGAGGGAAGAGTTGCCAGGGTCATCAGGTTCTAGCAGCATATGAGGAAGGGCAGCAGCCAGGCAGGGCACAAGCTCTGCCCAGAAGCCACGTCTGTCACTTCTCTCCAACTTCAAAGAGCATTTCACACCATACCATGCACATCCCCAATCCTCTGCAGGTCCACCCAGCCAGCCCAAGAGAGTCAAATGTCATCACAAGATTCTTTTAGCACTTCCCTTCAACACATACATGCTGTGTCTAAAGGACAGCCTTCAAAACACTGCTCCTCCAGAGGTTACTATCCTTCCCCTATTTCCAAGCCTAAACAGACAGCCCATGTTCCGTCTTGTGCCAATACTGCTTTTTAAGCAATGCCTCTTCCTCCCTAAGCTACTGATGCCACTTTGCCCTTTGGACCGCTCCTTTCAGCTCTGCCAGACTGCAGAAATCAGTTCTAAGACTCTTAATTGTTACTGTTTAATGAGAGCTGTTAGAAGTCACCACACAAAGAAATCTGGACACCAGAGAAAATTTCAGAAGCGGCCACAACTTTCAGCTTTCTGGAGATGCCTTCATCTCCTCACCTGCCGCCTGGGAATGAGATGCCCTGTGCTCTCTGCAGGCGTCTCAGCAGTATTCAGCCAACGCCCTCCCTCTTCCCTTTCACTTGCCACCTGGATGTACCTGGATGTGCAAAGGAAGTACCTTTGACCTTTCCCTCTGGAATGAAATTTGCTCCTTTACTGCAGATTTCCTAAGCCACACAGAATCTCGCATCCAACAGAGGGGCTTACAGGCCAACACTTCCCAGAATAGAAGGTCCCTGAAAGTGTGAGGAGCTAGTGAAGGTGCAAATAGGTATGGGAAGGAGTTCAGGTTGCCCTCCTGTTATATCAAGTGCCAAGGATAGGATAGCATGAAACCATTTGTACAGTCCCACTCTTGGACAACATGAGACTGAAACTGCCTTTTCTGCAGCCCCATGTTCAACTAGAGTTGTGAGAGACCAGCACAGGGAGCTCCCTAAGGAAAGGTACTCCTCCTCAAAACACTGCACACAAACCTCACCCACTGCACCATGCTGTTATACCTTCTGTGGCCCTCTTCAGACAGCTCACCTGATCCCAACTGATCTGTGGCTGCAGACCTTAAAAAGCTCCAGATCAGCTAAGTCTGCACTTTCCAAGGGAAAATCACTTACACCCTTCATTACATGTGCTTTTATATGCATGTCCACAAGAGCAGCTTGGTTTAGGCTAATCTAATTTTCTATAAAATTAACCAGAATAAGACAAAAATATAAAAATATAGGAAGACCAGTAGCTGAAAGCCTGTAACCCTGTCATAAACAAGTTGTGAATCATGAAAATTCACTTGATGTCTACACCCTCAATAAACTTGTGTTATTGAGACAGGCCTGACAAAATACATGAACTAAGTGGTCCTGACAGCCTGCTCCAAGCTCTGGCAAAACATCCCCCTTGTTGCCTCTGCTGCACCCTTCCATGCAGAGGGGCATTCAGGAGGACAGACATCCACCACAAAGGGCAACAGCAAGGAAAGACAGCAAGGCTGCCAATATTCAGCACAGCCAGGTAGCCAAAAGAGTGAGAGACCAAGATGGACACACAAATGCATCACAGGGCTGTTTCTTACCTGCTGACACAAGTAGGGCACTGGAGTCCCTCTGCACCAAGAAGGACTTGGGACAGCTGAGTTAAGTTCTCTCTGGCCTTTTTTTCTTTTGACTTTTGGCTTCAGCTCCCCACCTGCCCAGTAACTACAGAGTCTTCCACAGCTGTCGGATCCAGCTGGAAAACTGCTGCTGCTTCCCACCAGGGAACTGATGCTCCTGCTGCAGCTGCACAGCAAGACAGGGCAAAACCAACCTTCCTGGGTTTAAAACTGGGCAAGGGTACAGGTTTCCTTGGTGCTAGCTGTACAGCCAGCAAATACCAGGACTAGTATCATCTCCCCTAACAAAAGCCACTCAACTCGCGGACGAGCGACGGGAAGCGAACAATGTGATCATTTTACAGCAGACACCAGCGCTTGATAACTGTTTAAACAGCACCTGGCACTGCAGAGGCCTGAATGTCTGTGGCCAGGGGATTTTAATGAATTAAGGGATTTTAATGCAATGAAGTGGAAAGCTTATTTGAGCTCTGTTTGTTTAAACAGAGCTCCAACGAATGATCATTTGCAAAACAAACCCTAAGTCACCCCAAGCTCTATCTGACCACTTTGCTGTAATCTACAGAACTCCCTGAGTCCCTTAAAAGAGGTGAATGATGAACCCTCCAGTGGCCTGGTCAGGGAATTTCTGAGCTGAGCCAGATCCCAATCACTTCCAGGGCTGGAAAATACCTGCTACCATTCTGCAGTCTTAAGAGGGGGAAAAACTGGCTGGGAAGAGAATGCCAGGAATTTTATAGGACATTTAAAAAATAAATCCAGAACAACATCATACATTTAACCTAGAAATGAAAAAGATTAAATAAAGACCTAAGTATATCTTCCCAGGAACACAGTGCTCTCAGGAGCCAAAATCTACACATAAAATCAGTCAAGCATCTGCAGCCAAGCAGGGTGTAGCTCCAAGGCTTCGGTGGGAGAAGTGTCAGGGAGCAGGGTTTGCATCTTCTTAGGAAATCTGCCATCAGGACCTGCATTGGGGCAGCAGACAAGCCAGCAGCACCAAAAAGGTGCTATGCCTCAGAAAGTTTTTGTATGGTTAAACATCAGGACAATGGCACTGCTGGAACTGGGAATCTGCATGGTAAAAGGAGCTGAGGAACTGGGAGGAAATTGGTTTAAGAAGTGAAATAAGAGTCACCAGAGAGCCACCTGAAAGCCAAAGAGGCTGAGCAGTCTTCGTGGAAGGGGATCTTAAATTGAACATCCCATAATTAAGAGAGTGAGAACAGCATAAGAGTATTTCCTTCCTAGAGTGCTGTTAACACAGCTAGGCATGGATTAATGCCCCATTACTTGCACACCAGGACATCCCTTTTACATTTATTAAAATGATCAGGCAAATTAGTTTCAGAGCCACACGCACACCAAAGCGGTGCAAATGGCCCGAAGCTCATGCTGACACATAAATGGCCCAGAAGCCTCCTCAATCCTGCCTTTCCCTTTTCTCACCTCCCAAAAGTCAGCTCCAGACAGTGGCAGAACAGCCACACTAGAAGTACCACAATGCAATCCTAGATGTATCTGGTCCTCATGGCCTAGGCCCCAGCAAAGTGGTGCTAATTTTCTCCCCTGTCTTGCCATACATCTTCCACACAAATCAGACAGCGAAGCTTTCTCCAGGAAGACAATCTTTGTATCTGCTCTCCTGATCCCATGGGGCATGGGGCTGAACTTTCAACCTTCAGGTTTTGCCTTATCACCTGAAGGAAAAGTGCTTACTAGAGAATCACAGCTCAGCATGAGGCATGGAGGGGAGACACAAACATGTCTCATTAATGCATCACACCAGTAAGCTTGGATTGGAAGTACAGGCACCCAACATTTCCACAAGCCAGGAAATCACAGGAGAAGAAACAGGTTAAACTTACCCACAAGTGTCTGACCTTGCTGATTGCATTTAGTGCTACCACACTGCCCTATAGATGTGGGTTGCCACCTCTACTCCCAGATACCACTGCTCTACCCCCAATCTGAGCCGAGTACAGCACTCTCCTTCTCCTGCTCTTCCCCTGCCAGGCTGCCAGAGCCACAGCTGCCATCCTCCAAGCCAGATGTGGGCTCCCAGTCCACCAGCTCCCCCAGCCCGGCCAGCGGCACCCCCACCCTCCCAGAGGCCAGCTCTTCCCTTCTGCCCTCTGCCAGCACTCCCATGTGCAGGTCCCCCCCCAGCAGCCCCAGTGCAGCTGAGCACATCCTCTCAGGCTCAGACTGCTGCACATGCTGATTTATCTGAGCACACACAGGCTGCCGGTTTGACAGAAAACCTTTAGCAAATGTCAGCTGCTGCTGTGGCCGAAGAAAGCAAATCTGTCCTCTCCCTACACCCAAACGTGTTCCCATCCCTGATTTCATGCCAGCACAAATATTTGTGCCAGGCAGACAGGAATGAGACAGAACTGGAGGCCAGCACATGCTGGAGCTGTAACTGAAAGCCAACTTCTAAGCTACAACCTTGACTTGAGAATAAACAGCAGAATGGAAAGTCAGGACTCCCTTCCACATACTCAAAGCCCCAGTGAGAGAAGCTGATGTCAAGAAACAAGGCTCAGAAGGTGAGCAGAGGAAACAAAGCTCTGCCAGCCTCCATTGTGTCAAGAGGACACTGCCACGCAACCATTCACAGTCAGGGATGGCAAGGGGAAGGAATCAGCAACAAGTACCTGCTGGGAGAGGAGAAACCCTCTGGGATCAGCCCACTTTCCTTCACAGCACAAATGCATCTGAAGGTGTGGACACTGCACAATTTTGTTAATGACAGCAGCAAAGCTGTCACCACAATAAGGTTTAAGGAGTGCAAAATTAAACTGCAAATATTTCCTGAGAAAAGCTGCTTTTATAGATGCATGACAGGCACAAAGTGCACAAGGGAGTTGGCACCAGGTAATATCACCTGGGGAGAAGCTGTCAATTTGGCTCTTGCCTACTCAGGACAGTTTGGGACAGAGGGTTTAGAGAAAAGAGGTGGCAGTTTAATCTGCTGCCTGCTTGCCTTAAGGCCCTTCAAAGCAGGGACTGCCATGAATTTCCTTGCAGGACCTGGCAAGGCATTAGTCCTCAAGAAAACAAAGCAGCTCTCAAGCACACTTGTGAATGCTCTCCACCATCACAGAGTGTCACCTCTCCAGCTGCACAGGGGACAGCACGGCCCCTTCACACCGTTCTGCCACCAGACAGAAGCCCCGGGGCTGCAAACTCACCTGCCTCCCTCGTGGTCAGCAGCCAGCTGTACCCGTACCACACTGGGCTGTGAAAGCACCAAGGCAAAGGCAGCCTTCTGCCTTGCCTCAGGTGATAAAAGGCCAAAGTACCAGCAGGGAGGTGCCATGCCAGCCCCCTGCACCATTGGCTGCTCACACCCTCCAGGGACAGGCTCGCTGGCACAGCGCCCACTCAGCTGGCAAGGCACGGGATGCAGAGCCTCAGCAGGCAGGGCACTCCTCCCTAACAGCCCCTGCAATGGCTCTCACTCCAGCAGCCCCTCCCCATCCTCCACAACTGACCTCTGTCTCTCTCGTGCAGCTTCCCTCAGGCTGGTCGGGATGGGTTCCCCCCCCTGCCCCCTCTCATCACCGTGAGAACAATCAGGCTGGCACCCTTGCAAAACTGCAGGCAAACTCTGGCCCCATATCCAGCCTGCACTGTCCCTGCACACTGGGGAGCCTTAACTGCATGCTGAGACCCCATGATGAGAGAATGCCTCAAAACATCTCCCGTGTGGCACAAAGGGACAGGCAATTCTGTGGCTGGGGGTGTGTTGTACAGGTGTTTGGCTTTGCAACTGCAGGTGGTGCAGTATAGATTTACCTGAATGCCCATAGAGGGGAAAAAGAAGAACAAAACTCCTGATTAGCAATGAGGATTCCTGAGCTCGCATTCCAGCTCCATCACTGACTTGCCCTTCACCTACAGAAGGATTTCAAACCACAGTTGGCAGCCTGACGAACACCCCGTGTCTATGACAACATTCCAGCTTAGGAAAAAAACAAGCCTCTAAGAAAAACAGTCCAACATCTTAGCAGACATAGTTACTTGCCACATCCAAACCAGTGCAGTCACCCATAATGCTGCAACAGAAGAGGATTTACAACAGGGCCATGCTGGAAGTGTCACAGGGACAATCCCTCAAGCTCCAGTAATATCCTGCATTTTGATACTGCATGCACACTGTTGCAACCATCCTCTCCACCAGGATTTACTTGAGACTACAGGAGATTCACACAACAGTAGTCAAGATTTGCCTGATGCCCTCAGTCACGAGGGTCACCTCCTTGCAAAGCAAAGGAGTTACCAAAGATATCAGGCAGAGCCTTGACTGCTCCTGGCAATTGCCCCTCTGTCTGCCTGGTCTCAGGCACACTAGGAAAAGCCAGCACAGCTGCTGACTCCAAAGCAAAGATCAAAGTGAGTGGAGCAGCAGGTATCACTGGAAAGCAAGGGGACAAAACAGCAGGGAAGCAGGTGGGGAACTTCCTGCCTCCAGGCAGTAAGAGTAGGAGGAACACAACCAGTTTTCCCACTCCCTCCCCTTTGGGCTCTCCATCCTGCTGGAAGCAGAGGCTGGCCTCCCACTCCCAGTACAGCAGCATCACGCAACTTTGTCTGCTTTGCTGAGAAATCTTCTGCTGTAAGTAAAGACAAGAAGACAACAAGCACCTGCTGTTACCTCTGTGAGAGCTAAGGCTTGGAGCAAGGCCTGCAAAAGGCAGTGTGAGCAGCAAGAGAAGTGCCTTCCCGACTTGGGAGAGCTTCTCCAGGCCAAAAAAACCAACAATTTACTTAGATTAGAGCAGAAGCCATTTGCCCTATTGCTTAACAAAAGGAGTCCCATGGAGGCCTCTTCTTGCATCAGCATGATCCCTTTAACACTGAGATGCCAAGCCATCTGCCAAGACAGAAAGTCTTGGGGAACAGGCCTGTGCTGATCTGGAAAAAACACCAGATACACCCTTCAACTCTGCATGTCTTGAGTAGAGACTGCCCTGGATCAAGAGACAGAAAGCTAATACTCATCTTGAAGCTGGGTATGGTTATCAGTACTGCAGCACACCAAAAGGTCCCAACACCCACCTGGGATCTGTCATTTTAGGGCTGCTCTGACCTTCAGTCAACAAAAATCCCTGTCCTGCAGGGAGGAGGAGATTCTGCAACTGAGCTGCAAGATGGGATGAGTAAGGACAGCCCTTAGGAGAAGCGACTCACCCAGGGCTCACATGGGAAGTCTTTGTATCAAAGACATTGGAGATGATAAATTGAAGGAGCTGGAGGGAAGGTTTCAGCAGGACAAATGAGCTTGCAGTCATCTTATTGAGAACACACTGCTCCACTGAAGGGCAACACATGAAAACACTCTTAAGGCAGTATCTTCCCTCACAGGAGAGACACAACAGGTCTCAAAGCGCTCACAGACCCCCTGGCAAGACAGAGGGGAGCAAAGGAAACCCATGGGAGCTGCTGGCGCTCTTCCCATCTCAACCTGTCTCCTCTCAAAGTTCTCAAAAAGGCAATTGGGTCAAGTCTCAAAAGACCTGGCTCTTCTGCTCTGCACAAATGCCACATCAAGCATGCTGCCCTGCTGCCCCGTCACTCCTCTGAACACTTACAACACAAGTAACAAGCCTCTAAATTTAGGACAACTACTCATGCTCAAAGCAAACTGTCTTGGAGTAGGTGCCAGAGGGATGAAAACCCTTTCCATGCATCTCATCATAAAATCTTCAGTGATGTGGTCATACGAGGCCAGGGCATGGCCATAGCAAAAATTCAGGCCCAGCACTTGCTTGGAAATAGTTGTGGATTCCAATTGTTGGTCTGTAGAAACCTGCAAGTCCCTCCACCAATTCAAAAGGATCTGTAAGAGGTAGCTACAGAACAGGTAATGCATATGCAGATACAATTAAATACACATATATATATATATAGCAACTTTTACATAAAATGGTTATTTAAATTAAGATTATAATGGGCTAGGTTATTCTGCAGCTGCAGAGGCAGCAGTAGAAGCACAAGCTAACTGACAGACAGTAAAATGGCCTGCACATGATCATGCTGGTGTACAAGCAAGTGCACCTTGGATGTTACTGGACAAACATTAAGTGTCTGCTTATTGCCAGTAATGCTCCTTTCCAAGTGCCATCTGAGAAATCATGTCACATGCTGAACTGATACAATTCTAAATATTTTTAAATCCACCTTCGTCTGGATTGTTCTTTACACCAGGTTTTATGAAATTACAGCTTCAGAGATATGCAGCATTAGCTGGAGAGAGAAGACAACTTTGCTGAGCTTTTGGGAGTCTGGCAGATGGGAGAGAGAGCAAGGAGAACAATTAAGAACTCACATACAGCACTCCTTTTCAATAACCTGTGGTGGTCAACAAAGGCAGGAGCCAGCTGACAGTGACAGACAGACCAACCCTTAGAACTGGGAGGACATACCATGGGGAAACTTGGTGCAAATCCCTCTCTTGGGTGCTCCGACAAAAAGCTGAGTAGAAAAGAGTTCTCTCCTCCCAGTTTAGAAAATAACCACCATGTACAAAGCAGTAATTAAAAACAACCAACCAAGAAGCCCAAGGGAAAGCTAAGGGTTGGATTCTGTCTCACTCAGTAGGAATGAGGTAGAGCACTGAGCTGAGGTCCTGGGGCCTGAAAGGGACCATTCATTTCCCACCAGCAATGAAACCAGGGCTATTGGCTGTCAGCTTTCTCTGCTGAAAGAAAGGGGTGCCAGTGACCCTGCTGGGAGGAATAAGCATCTTTTCAGGCCAAATTTGTGAGGTAGCAATACCTCACCAGAGCAACACTAACCAACCACAGAGCTGTTCCTGTTGGAGGCCTTAAAGTGTGTGGTCCTGGGATGGTGCTAGTTCACTGTGGCCAAAGCAGAGGCTGCAGAGGGGAAGGACTGACAGCTCAGGTCACTGCTGTGCCCACAGGGGACTCCTGGCAGCCCTGCCCTGGGGCTAGCATGGAGAGTGGCTTGGTGAGCTGCTCTGCCAGCTCCATCAGCACCCTGCCACTGACTACTTTCTCCTGGATTGCCGGGAATCTTTTCTGCTCTCCTGGATTGCAGCTTTTGTGCTCTCTCTGTCCCTGCCTACCAGCTCAGGGGACCAGCTGTCCTATGGATATTCAGTTTTATTGGTAAAGACTGAGACAAAGAAGGCATTAAGCACCTCAGTCTTTTCCTCAGCCTTTGTTGCTGTTTCCTCTGCATCCAATAAAGGATGGGAATTCTTTTTGGCCTTTCTTTCTGTTGTTAGTGTATTTATGAAAACACTTTTTATTACTTTTCACAGCACTGGCAAGATTGAGCTCTAGCTGAGCTTTTGCCTTTCTTATGTTCTCTCTACATGACCTAAGAATGTCCTTGTACTCTTCCTGAGTCATCTGCCCCTTCTTCCAAATGTTGCAAACCCTTTTTTACCTGCCCTGGTTCCTGCAAAAGTTCCCTGTTCTACTAGGCTGGTCTTCTCTCCTGCTGGCTCATCTTTTGGCACAGAGGGACATCCTGCATCTTTAAAATTTCTTTCTTAATGTATGTTCAGCCTTCCTGGACCCCCTTTGGTGACCTCCTTCTTTACTGCATCAAGAATTGAAAACTGCAATTTCATGGTCACTGTACCCCAGACTGCCTCCAACCACATCTCCCACCAGCCCTTCTCTGCTTGTAAACAGCAGGCCTGGGCTCTCTAACCAGCTGTGTCAGAAATTATCCTCCACACAGCCCAGGAATCTCCTAGACTGCCGTCTCTCTGCTGAGTCGAGCTTCCAGCAGACATCCAGCAAGTCTCCCACAAGAACAAGGGCTGGCAATCACGAAGCAGTTGCTCATAGCATAATTCACCTGTCTTTTCATCCTGGTTGGGTGGCCTGTAACATACCCCCCCAGGGTGTCTGCCTTGCTAGCCTTCCCCCTAATTCTCACCCACAGGCACTCAACTCAACCTTATCATCACTACCCTTCAGCTCTCAATAGCCAAAACACTCCCCAGCAGACAGTCACTGCCTCTCCTTCCTTGACTGTCCCTTCTGAGGAGCATAGTCATCCACTGCAGCACTCCAGCCATGGCAGACATCCCACCCAGGTTCCACCATGGTGCCTATGTCACAGCTTTCCTGCTGCCATGCTCCCTCACAGCCTCTTGTGCACCTCCTCGCTGGCACAGCATGGGAAGCTGAAAAGTCCTTGATTCAGAGTGAGCAGTACTTAGCAGCAACTAAGATATCAGCATGTTATCAACATTGTTCTCGTACTAAACTCAAAACACAGCACTGTACCAGCTACTAGGAAGAAGATTAACTCTATCCCAGACAAAGCTACAACACTGGCTAAAAAAACTTTTCTGGAAAAAGCTTCCTGTCTTGGTGTGTACTAAGCATTCCACAGCTTTGAGCCAGCATGAGCCAAGCAGTGTCCCTTCCTGCTCCTGAAACAAAGGAAAAAGGAGGAGGGGAGGGAAATCACCATCTCTGGGCAGCATCTGAGGTACCCCAGCAGGTATTTATCTTCCCCCAGACTTTCTTTGGTTTTTTCTCCCCCCTGCAATATACCTGTCAGGAACTGCACATGGGCACCACTGCAGATCCTCACCCCACACACCACTCACAGAGCCTTCATTAAAACATTGAGTTCTCCTGAGAACAGGCTCTAAGAAAGTAGAAATTAAATTTATCTGCTTCAATCTGCTGCAGCAAGACTTGTGTGCATCCCTGGTCACTCCATGGGGATCTCAGACTTGTTTTTCTTCTGTGCCTCCCAGGAGGTCCAGGTTCTCAGCAGAGATGCAAGCCAGCAGAACTCACCATCTCTGCTGGAGCCTGGGGACTTGCTCCCCTGCCAGGTGCACCAAGAGGGCACATTATTACAAATACATACACACTTTGGTCCTGTTTCATGGGGGTTTCATCATCCCTTTGGCTGTAACAACTTCATCTTCTCAAAGATGCTCCTGCACAGGCTCATGATGGCCAAGAACAGTACACGCCTTGCAAGCCCAAGCTTACTGGGCAGAAACAGGAAACAGGTAAAATAAAAAGAGGGAGTAGGAGCAGGCAGGACACCTGCATCTCACCCTGTTACTTGTAGGAGACCAAAACAGTGCAAGCACATCAACAGATTTCCAGTACCATTCTTCCTGCTCCTCCTCCCAGCTTATGCTCACCACAAAGAGCACAACCTGTGATTATTGAAGAAGGGGGAAGAAGAGAAGAAATGCAGGAAGTCTCCTGTGCATGCATAGTGGTCTTGGCTGAAAAAGGCCCCCAAAATGCTTAACTCACTAGTTTTAGAATCAGTGAAGGACTTTACTATCCCACATGCAGAACTATTGGAACAGAGATACATAACACCATCCTGGACTCACAGACTGCATCATTCCAGGGTGGTGGAGCACAAACCATAACCTGCAGCTTCTGTGAAAAAAAGGAAGAAAAAAACCCAAAACCAACCAAACAACAAAACCAAAAGAAATCTCCCAAACATCTGGTGGCAAACATCCTGGCAGCATTCCATGGGACCTAGCTAAGTGCTGTGCATGGCAAGACCCCGAACAGCAAAAGGAACCAAGGAGCACATTGCTGCAGGAAATGAAATTACTTGCAACTATCTCTGTCCTTTTACAAGAACCTTGCTCGTTTGCAGTCTCAAATATGAGCAGCACCAGAATACACTAGCCACTTCCTCTGCCTCAAAATCACCAAGGGGAAATAGGATAGACAATAAAGCAAAATTACTATCAGTACCTAGCATATAACCTGATTGGAGCAGAGTTCAAGCGTGGGTTGCTAAAGTTTATTTCTGTAAACTTCCGCCTCCCAGTCTGTGTCATATTTCGCTGATTCATTCTACAGATCCTTTTCTGTACCAACAGTGTAAAGCATAGGAAATATCCAGGGCTGGTTGTTTAGTAAACCTGCACTGAAAGTTCCCTTCCATCTACTGCGCCTGCTGCTAATTCCCTTCACAGCTCTGCTCATTAATAAAAATACAACACAATAAAAGAGAACCGCACACATACACACCTCGCCCAAATTTCCTCCATACTGGCTGGTCCTGAGTCACCACCAGTGAATAACTGTTGCCATGCACTAAGGAGGACATGGTTATTAAATTAATAGGGGCTGCTTAACCTGGCTACAAATATAGACGAGTTCTTTGTGCCTTAGTGAGCTAATAAGGCATGTGCTAATTACATTAATTCAAACAAGCCCAGCATGCCCTGAGGGCAAAGGGAGAGAAGGGTGCAGCAAACTCAGGCTTTTTCATAACAGCTGTGAGACAGCGGAGAGTACTTGCCTTGACACAGCTTTTGGAGAAGCACAGGAACGCTGTGGCTGGCACCCTAGGGCTCACTCGGCCCAGCTGCTGCCTGGCTCATGTGCAAAATCCCTGCTCATTCACCCAGCCCGTGGTGCAATGACAGACACAGGATCCTCTCTCCAAAGGGCCAGCCAGCTTGTCTGTTCCTATCTCTGTGGCCCAGAGCACATGGCAAGCCTTGGGATGCCACCCTGCTGCTTTGGGACTGTGAGCCTGGGACCCTGCTGGCAGCCCCCTTCCCACATGGCACGAGCAGCCTCCAGCCCTGGAGCAGCACCAAGGGCTGCAAGTCACCCATCATCCAGCCATGTGATGTTCCTCATACAGCCCCATCTCCTCCCCAGCCCCAAAGTCAGCCACGACAGCTCAGACAGACAGCATGCAGAGCCTTCAGTGGGACCTTAACCAAGTTAGGCAATCCCAGCACATCCCTAAACCTAACTGGCAATGGAGGCAGGCAGAAGGGACAGTTGCGCCTTCCACATCAAAATGGCAACAGAGCCTTCAGAAATCTAACAGGCTGCAGCAAGAAGAAGCAAGGAGAGAGACACACAATCCCAGCAAGGTTCAGATATGCTCAGAGAGGAACCTCCCATCTCTCCCGCCCAAGGGTAAGCAGATCTCTAACCTCTGTCACCCCTGAAGAAGGCTCAGCATCAGCTATGTTCACACTGAGGTGTCTGCTAGGAACTGTCACCACTTCCTGGCATGCAAGGGAAGGAAAGGAAAGGAAGAGGAAGTTGGTCATATTTCTTGGCACCTCCAAGGACACATGCTCACCAAGCACTTTCTGAAGGATGTGCTTTTCGTGTAAGCACTAGGGGACTGTGCTGGAGCAAAGCAAAGGTGTTGCGTTTTTCTTCTCCCTCTCTTATCACTTCTTCCTATACTGCATGCATCCGGCAGCACATCTTAGGGCCATCCCTAACAGATGTGAAAAGCCACCACTTTTGTCTGGCTGCTATGCTATGTGAATTTTAAGCATTATAAAGGCATGATGGTGTATCTCTGCAACCGAGAGAGAATCTACAACCAGGCACCAGATGAGAGCCAGTGGAAGGGTGGAACAACACCATTTTTTCTGCACAAAGAGGAACTGGTACAGGCTCGATGCAGTCCTGACTGTGTGTTGGGGGAGAAGGTGCAAAGATTTTCATGAAGGGAACAGCAACAGGGATTTTTTTAGTCCTGGAAAATGCCACATGATTTACTTTCCCAGCAGAGACTGTGGTTACTCAACCACTTGTCCAGCATAACTTCAGACTATTGCTCTTCCTTTCCCCAGCAACTCAAAGAACTCACTTTGAGCCAGGCCTATTCCCAGGTCACGTGTAGCTGTGAACACACAAATGCTTGTGTTGACATAAGCAGAGAGAGGCAAGAGTGGAAGCAGGGCTGTTCCTCTTGGCAGCGGCCTGCAGCAGCTTGCCGAGTGCACTGATAAAGTAAACCAATATACAACAATAAAACAGAATAAGAATCCTTCCAAGGAAGCCTGAGAGATAAGAGCTTCTGGGCCCTTAACAAAATCATTTAAAAGGCCTAGTAACCCAGAGCCCTGTGGGTCTGTATGTCAACTGATAGCTGTCACTCAAAAGTCCCAAAAAGGGACTGTTGAGCCTGGCTGGAACTGCAAAGCATCCCACAAACACCGCATCCTGTCCCTGTAGCAAAGCCACAGTGCACCAAGAGCATCAGCCATGGACATGGGAACCGACTCTGAAATACCAAAGTGAATGAAGCAGGACCTCGGGGTGTGAAAGGACAGATCCTTCCTGCATGACCCTTTGGAGTCAAGAGCTAGGCTCCAGCTAAGGCAAGGTGACAGAGAAGCATCAAGCAGGAGCCACCACATAAGCATGCCCACACTGGTGTACAGGCTGCAAGCTCAGCTGCCTACTGGAGCCAAGGCCTTCTGTACAAGAGACCAGACATGGAGAATTGACAGGATAACAAAAGGACATTTCCCAGCCTTCCAAACACTTTGCAACAGCAGGTAGAAACCCCTCTGAAGAACAAAGCTTATCTCATTACTTCTCAGTGCCAAAGGCAGAATTTCACTAGTGCTCCCAGTGCACTAGAAGAAATGCCACTTAAATGTCATGTTAGTCAATATTCCTTGCCTCTCAGCCACAGGACACTGCTGCTGCCAGTCCCTTTGCTGTGGGGGTATGTGAACACAACTGCTCCCCCTGCATTGCCAACAGCCCTGCTCACCCCCCCACCTCAGCTGTTTTGCTTACACCAAAACTGTTCAGATCACAGCAAAATGGTTCCTTGCTAAACACACATCAGCAGCCCCACATGGGTCAGGCTGCTTCTGAAGAGGTTAGCAGGTCCTCCAGAGAAACTCATACACACTCTGTGACAAGCAGAGGAACTGTCAAGGGGACTGCAACCACTACCTGATGGCTCAGGAGTCTGTGGCATAATCCAGTCACCAGCTCCCTGCTCACCCAGAGTGTGGTGAATCAGCAGGCTGCAAGGCAGGCAAGGCATTCCCAGCAGGAAGACAATGTATTTTGGAGGCTACAGGCAAATGAAAACACATCTAGTCCTGCTCACCTAAACAGAGTGCAGGGAGATGAGTAACACAAGAAACGGGAAAGAGGAAAAAGTGAAGTATATCAAACTTGAAAAGTCATTCTCTGAACATCAGATGTCTCGCCTGGCTACTCCAAATGTGCAGGGCAATGCTGCTACCTGATAGATGTATCCATAAGATTTATCTGACACACCCTCAAGGAAGCAATTTATCTTGCACTGCTTGAGAAACTGTTTTCAAAAAGTTTCCAAGTGAAAAACACCTCCCAACTCTGCTCTAATTACAACTCTGTCTCACAAGGAGTGCATGGCAGCAACAGCAGGCAGCAGTAGACACAAGGAATTGTCATGCCAGTGAGCAGTGGACAGGCACGTTGCCTCGGAAGAGTAGCAACAGTTTGGCAATGCAGGAACTAGACACACTGTTCTTCTCCAGAGGTCCTTGGATAAGGACTTCTGGGCTCCAATCCATAACCCAGCTGGAGTTAGCTGTGACAACTGACATGGGAACCTGCTGCCCCAGAGCAGAGGCCACTCAAGATGTGATGCAGCACTCTGGGGGAAACACGTTCTCCCTCCTCTGCAAGAGCAGTAATTTCATTGGAGAGAGGAAGAGGGGAGGCTGGCTACAGCAGAGTTCATCAAGGTTCTCAGCCATGACACGTAAACCCTTACCCATGCCCTTCCAAGCTGCCAGCAAGTTTGCCAGCTCACATATATGCACACGTGTGTCCAAACAGCACATGCCCTTTACCACAGCTGATCCATTTGTTTTCAGCTCCACACCACCACAATTTGCACTGACACAGGTCCAGGACACTGCAGCAGCACTAGGGACAACCCAGTGTCAGATGACCCTACGGCCTTCCTACAATCTCAGCCGTGTGCCAAGCAAGATGTCACAAGCTGCCCAGCAGCTCTGCAGCCTCTCTCCCACAAGCTGACTCCGTGTGTCTGCAAACTGCCCGTGGCTCAGCTGCACCAGACCAGCCTGACAGGCGGGCACAGCTGAACCTCACCCAGCACAGGGAAAATGGGACCTTGCTCTGCACAGGGCCCTGTGCAGCCATAGGCCCTGAGTCAGAGGCGTGCAGGTGCCTCCTGAGCGCAGGGGCCGTGGGAGCAGCCGGCTCAGCCTCCCCGAGCGTGCTGGCAGGGAACGCTGCACGCAGGGAACGCTGCACGCAGGCACGCGCCCACACACCGCTCAGCAGCGACCTGGCATTTCTTCCCCCCTTTCCAAAGCCAAATTCAGACCATCTGTTGAAGTATTTCTGCAAATCATCCCTCTTTTGGGAAGGGCCGGGGGCTGAGTTTAGTTGTTTATATAGTGTCTGGCATTTCTGCAGTGCTTATCACTTCAGTATCCAAGCTATTTCCTTCAAGCTCTCCATTACTTTTGAAGAACCAGTGTGAGGCACCACAGAATCTACATTGTAAATTCTGCAAAAAATAAAAAAAGGCATCAAAAAGATGACAACTGCTCCGGTCACACACACATTTAGCTGCTAATAAAGCAAGCGGGATAGTTCAGGAGAAAGGGGAAGGGCCAACACAATGAGTTTTATGTCCTTTAAAGAAACTACTACACTTATAAAATAGTCTTCATAAACAACAAGTGTTCCTGTTGCCTTACAGAGAAGAGCTTGGCTTGCCCAGGGCATGGAAAAGGAAGCTAGTACTGCTATCCTTGAGAAAGCCAACGCAAACTGAAAAAGGGAGATGAAACACTTAAAAGAAGAGACCATTTACTAGTTCAGATCATACTTTCTGCAACAGCTGCCATGGCCATTTTAAGTGGTGAACCCCTGGAGTGCTGCTGCTCCCACTGCACTGTAAGGGAAAGAATCAGAGACTTATTGCTTACCCCAGGTCCTGCTCTAAATCTGTAGCAAAGGAGAAAGCAGGACACAAATTCACAGTAAGCCCCCCACAAAGCCTGTCCCTAAAACACAATTTCTTCTTTTTTGTAAATCCCTAACTATCACAGAGCAAAGAGAACAGCACTGAGCAGGGCACAAACACACTCCCAGTCCGTGCATGGCCTTGAAGAAGGCGTTTCCATCCCATCAGACCCACCAGGACACGGGGAACTGCCCTTTTCCCCACACCCATTAAGGGCAGTAAGGAGTCAGACACCACAATGACAAAGACAGAGATGCAGCAGCAGCAGAAATGAAGATGGTCTGGCCCAGACTAAGCACACCACATGCTACAGCTTAATTCCAGGCACTTTATCCACACAAAAGCCAGCACTCATCCAGCTCGGAGCTCTCACAGCACACAGCACAGCCCCTGGTCAAAGCAAAAAGGCTTCACTGAAAGCTGCAGCTGAATTCAGAAACCAAGGATCATGGCTACTGGGCTTCTTTCTGGCTTGATGCAAACCAACTGCTGACTTGCACAGCATCTCTTTCCTACTAATATAATTTGATGAAAGTCCCCTATCTTTGTGTTCTAATTAAAAAAGAAAAGCACATAACTCTCTTCCCAAACACCTCCTCCAAGCCAGTTGCTCAACCAGTGCAGAAGCATCACTGTCAATATAAGAGGGGAATATTTCCTTCTCCTTCCCTCTCCCCACCCTGTCTACAAAGGGCACCAACCCTCCTCATAGCTGGCACAGCTTTTAAATTGAGAGTATAAGCCCCAAACATAGAGTCAAAACTCCAGGTGGGGCAGGCACAGTCTTTGATGTGACTTAGTCATCTCCAGCTCCTCAAATTCATGCTATTTGGGGAAACTTAGCTGGGTCAAAACCAGCCTCTCTCCTGCTGGCTTCTGGATAAATGCATCAGACACAGGAAAGAAAAAAAAATCCACACATCTCTCCTGATATGCCATACACCAGCATCAGTGCCAAAGGAAGGAGCAGGGCACAGGAAGGTTTGACAAGATGCAGTCACCCACCCACAACAGGACTACCAAAATGAGAACAAGTACTGGTTACAAAAAGGTTCAACAGAATAGAGTAATAATGCATTCCTGTGAGCAGCTCACCACAGGCTGTACTAAATTATGATCAACAGAGACCCCATAAATTACATAAACAGTACCCTGTCATATTCCTTCTGATACACAACAAGCCCTGCTGCCTGGGAGCCTCTCCCTCACCCGAGCATATAATCTCCACCTAGACAGCCCACCTAAGGCAGAAAATGTTCAAAATTTTTATATTTGCAGATGTGTAAGAGGAAACTCCTGACAGAAATCCAAACCACCCAGAGTGACAAAGTCTTTTCATAAGGTTTGTCTGGGATTTTGCCTTGTTTTTTAAAGCTTTTGTACCTCCTGTTACTTTATCTTCACAATAACTCAAACTACCAGGCAATCAATACTGCAAGGTTAAAGCAACATCCAAGTTTGGCATTGGACAGCTCAATCCAACTCCTCCTTCCTGCTATCTCTGTGCTGGAAGACAAACAGAAGAGGATAGGAAAATATTTATCTGCTGTTAGGATTAGCTGGAGCAACACAGTGTTAGCTCTAGCAAGCTGCCACTGTTAGCTGGATATGGCCAAGTGACAGTCCCCAAACCAAGCAGGTACAGCCAGGGGATTCAGCCTTGCTGAAGGAGGATGGCTTCACTACATCATGGTGCCAGAGAAGCTGAAACACACTGCCCTGTTAGACCCCAGACACCTCTGGCAGAGAGCAGGCACTTGCAGTCACATCCCTGTTGTCTCTCTGCAGACAGACAAGACAACTGTCTCCAGCAAGGCTGGAGTCCATGCAGCCATTTACGAGGAATGCACCATGGAACACAGGCATGGTGTTCAACATGTTCAAGAGTAACAAATAAAAACAATGCACTGCCTACAACAGGCAGCATCTCCAGCTCATTTGCCATGATAAGTAATTGACAATTCTGCATCTCCCAACCTGTAGTAGTGCAGATGTTTGGTCACTTCTAATAGAGCCTGAATATACAAACACGGGCATTAAAGCAGACTTTTGCATTTCCTGAAAACACAGTTAAGGATTTAGGAGAATGCACCATGGATGTAAAAGGAATAATTACCAGTCCTTATGTACCTGCAGCAGCAGAAGGCAGATTGCTATGAACAGGCAGATTCTTCCCCATCCTGCACTGTTGCTGTAGAAGGAGCAGAACAGACATTTGTCCTACACAGCACTGCAGATTTTAACAGGAGAGCAGAGGCAGCTGGGAGAAAGACAGTTCCAACTGGACCTTAACATAATGTCCTGTTAACAGGACATTAACAAACTTGTAAGTGACAGGCTAAACAGGCTGTGGGACCAGACTCCTCCTGTTGCTCGAGGGCTCCCACATGATGCTCAACCTCAGCTGGTGCTAACTAAATTTGCTCCACTGCCTGCCAGAGCTGTATCAACTTACTCCAGTAAAGGGTGAAGGTGCTCAGCTCTGGGACACCACTGATGGGCCATCAGCTGTGTAGAAATTTCATTCTAGGGAAAAACAAAGAAACAAAGGGGAAAGAAAAACCAAAACAAAAAACCCCAAACAAACAAAAAACCCAACCAACAACAAAAACCCCAAAACAAACAAACAAAACAAACAGACAACAACGGGGGGATGGGGGGGGGGGGGGGAAACTGTGAAAAAGGAAGGCTAGGAAGAAGTCAATCTTAGGAAGAAATACCTCTGTTCTGAAACAGCCTAGAAAAGGAGAAAGTGTAGAAACTCCCTTCACAGTGCATCAGCATCCTATCATAACACACATGAACTGCAGCACTCAGGATCATTTGTCCCAGCCATTCCAAACCTGGTTTGGTTACATATCATCTCCCCAGCCCAGGCTCTCCTAACAATGGAACAAAAATATTTTGCATTTTTCCAACCCTTTTCCTTTCCCTTTGGGGCCTAGTTCAAAGCCCTTTTATGTCATTCTGACAGCACTATATGATTTTAGGCAGATAAGCCCAGCCCATTAAGAGATACACCCTGTGCAAGACATCTTGCTGGCACTGGAAAGTTGGCAGTGCAAAAGATTTGCAGCTCCCTGCCTGCAAGTGAGACCAGGGATCAAGTGACAAAAGCAAGGATGGTGTGGAACAAGGCAGACCTGCTGCTAGTCAGCACCAGGGGACATGAGTCCCTCTGCAGTTATGGTCAATGCTGCTAAACTTTTCTTCCCACCACACAAACCTTTCATCCCTTGGACTTCACAAGGACATCCCACCTTCCAGTAGCTACTGTGAATCTGGCAATTACCCTCCAAAAGCATCTTATTTCCACAGTGGGGTGAGAGTCCAGAGGCTTGCCAGCATCTGTAAAACAAGTACCTGCCAGCTCATCAGCAAACACAAGGCCTGATCCTTTGGAGGACCGGAGATGGAGACCATGCATCCTTATTCCACACGCAGGGACTCCTTGCTGAGGAAGAAGGAACAACTCATCACCCATCTTACAGCCTCCTGGCTGCAGATTATTCAGATAAAAACCCAGAGTGTGTTAAAGAAACTTTCCTGTCTGACCACCCAGGAGCCATTCTGTCAGTCACACTCCCCCCATTCCAAGACTTTCACTGCTGGGACCAAAGTCTGGAGCAGATGGCTCCAGTGACCCCTTGGGTGGCCCTTTTGGCTCCCTGCACACCCCACACTCACAGTCAGACAGGGTTTCCTTACTGGCTCAGCCCTGGGTTTCCCACAGCAGTCTCAGATGTCTGGATCCTCTAAGTAATTTAATCGTGGTGCAGTGACACAAAAAAAGCTTGACCTGGTGCCTCTGGGGAGGGACCCCTAACAAAAGCATTTCTGGGCTTTTATACTCTACATTTTGTGCACCCAGACAGTCTGGGGTCTTCTTGCTGAGTCACCAGCTCCTGCTGTATCCCTGTGCCCTCTGCTGTCCATAGGGTCAGCACCAGGTCACAGCCCCTTTCCTGGCTCCTGACATTTCCCCCACCCAGGGCACAAACCATAGCTCACACCGCAGCTGCACACCCAGCTATCAACACTGGGTGTATTCCTCAAGAAGTGCCAAAGATATTTAACTATTTTCACAGCACTGCATGATCCTCACACACCCTGCAACAATGATGTTCCAATGATATTAGATTGGGCTTTAACCTTCAAGGAAAAGCTGTTCTCACAGGAATCTGTAGAATTGGGCCTCTGGTCAGGGATGTTGGCTCTACACACAGATTTTATTCTAGCCAAACACAACACAACATTTACTCACCTGGAAACACAGCTGCCCCACTCTGGGAAATTTCTCCCTCCTACTATTTCACAATTCTCAGGATGACAACAGTTACGCAAGAACAGCTGTATAGACAGATGAAATGCTTACAGCTTCTAAGCAAGACTTTCCCCAAATTTCCCTTATCAGACAGCTCCAAATCCTATGGCTCCCAGGTTTCAAGGCACACCAGTCAGCCATCAGTCACTGTGCCTCCATCACACCTTTGCCCTGGCAGAGACCTACAAGAAAAAACATGACGCACAAGCGAGCAGGGGGCTGCTTCCACATGGACATGCTGCTGTCACCTTGGCTAGCCAGGTAGGTATTTCCCCCATCTTGCCCACTAATTTAAATCTTGGCAGGAAAAGGGGAGCAAATGGCCTTGACAGGCTGTCAGTGATTTCTACCTTTTAGTAACTTAATACAGCACACTATCCCTTCCTAAAACGGCAGCAGGAAGATGCTCACAGGCTCTGGCATCCTAGTAAGACATTAACAAGATTTCTGGGCACCAAACAGGACTGCAGACTTTCCTTCAAGAGCAGGGCTTCAGTTTACAACACAGATTTGATCCCTTTTCCATCTCAGCCATCCATCTGTGCCACAGATCGCCACCACCCCCAAAACATAATGCTCCTTACTATGACAGGCATTTGGTGAACAGATGAGCCCAAGGGCACAGCACCAGGAGAAAAACTGCACCTGTATGAACAACTACAAGTAACGGCACGCACTTAAAATCCTACAGGCAAGACATTCAAAGGGGTAAACCCTCATTAAATCTTCGTGTTTATTTTCTGAGGAAGAGGTTAGAGGAACTCCTCCTATTAAACCTTGCCTACTCCTTTGTTTATAACAGCCTGCAAAGCAAAACAGAAGTAGAGGAGAAGAAGACAACCACCGCCCGAGTCCCACGCGATACATCCTTATCAGTACCACTCTAGTTCAGCTGCCTTTTGCTTGGCACTGCCAAGAAGCGAGTTCTTGAGAAGCAAAGCCACAGTTACTTGCAGTGATCAAAATCACTGCAGATACCATCCCAAAGCAGCAACAGCAGCACCACAAAGTCAGATCCTAACAGCAGCGAGACTCTCAGAGATTAACACACTATGGTAAAAATACCCACTATTGAACTATAAACATCTAATAGCCAAAAGACATCAAGCCAAATAAATATATCTGGGATCCTGTCCTGACACCTGGCAAGGTATATACCCTACAATCTGAGAAGCCTTGCAGGAAAGAGGCTGGGGCACTGGAAAATCTGATTTCCACAACTTCACCCTCACCCATCAGCTGCAGAGGGTGCAGCAAGAGGATGCTTCGGGTCCAATTTCCAGGGTGACCTTGAGGAAATCCCACAGTCTGTCCACATTTCCACTCTCCCTGTCCACTGCATGAAGAGCACAATAACCTTGACCTATCTCAAAGAGGCAGGGATCTGGCTTAGGAGAGTCTGGAAGGAGCTCAGAGGGGCTTAGATGCAGGATCTGCGCTGCGACCGGGGCGGTCAGGGAACCCTACGATTCGCCCCAGAATCAAAGCCCGGAGAAACTCGTTAATCGCTTACAATATAAAAAGCTGCAGCTCCGGGGCACTGAAGGGCTCGCTGGAGCCGCACACGTGTCACCGCAATTTCCCCGGCGCGGGCAGGGCAGAGGAAGGCGCGCCGGGCTGCAGCCCCCGCGCCCGGCAAGGGCAAGCCCCGCTCCACGGCGAGCGGGGAACATCAGCCCCGGGCCCCCACGCAGGCACAGGGAGCCAGCCCGGGGACGAGGGGAGGGGCTGGGAACACCTAAAACCCCCAGGGTGAGGAGGGGAAGTGGCAGCGGGCAAGGGGAGCCCGCAGCTCCGGGAGATGGGTGGGTACGTGGGGAGCCCGCAGCCCCCCGGGGCGAGGGGACGGCTCTCCGGGGCCCGGGGGGCAGGAAGGGCGCCCGGCACAGCCCGGAGATGAGGGGCCGGGGTGAGCGGCGGCGGGGCCGGTGCAGCAGGAGCCAGGCCGGCGTGCATGGCCGAGCTGCATCCCGGCGGCAGGAGGGGTGTCGGGCGCCGCGGCGGCGCCTCCGGAGGGCTTGGGAAGGGCCGTGCCCACACTTACCGGGCGGCGGCGGCGGTTCCCGCCGGGGCCGGGGACGGTGCGGCGCGGGGTGCGGAGCTCCTGCGCGGCGCGGCCCGGCCCGACTCAGCTCTGCCCCCTCCGGCCGCGCTCGGCGCAGGCACCGCTGCCGCCGCCGCCGCCGCCTGTCCCTCCCCGCCGGGGCGGCCGCCGCGTCCCCATGGCAACGCGGGCCGGGGCGCCCGGGCAGCGCCGCCGCCTCCCCCGGCCGGGCGCGGGGGCCGGGACTGCCCCGCCGTGCCCCAAGCAGCACCGGGCCGCGCCCACAGCCGTCCTGCGAGGCCGCTCACGGCAGGACACGGGGCGAGCGGCAGCGGGGGAGAAATAATAAGTCTCGTCTGTAGCCGAGGGAACGGCCTGAAACTGTGTCAGGGCAGGTTTAGGTTGGGCATTAGAAAAAGGTTCCTCACCCAGAGGGGGGCTGGGCACTGAACAGGCTCCCCAGGGAAGCGGTCACAGCACCGAGCCTGACAGAGCACAAGAAGCACTTGGACAATGCTCTCAGGTACAGGGTGACTCCTGGGGATGTCCTGAGCATTCACGGGAGTTGGATTCCATGATGCTTATGGGTCCTTTCCAACTCAGCATATTCTGTGATTCTGTGATTCTCTTCAGAATACCAGCCAGGCCCACTGTGCCCATTGGGTCACCACGCTGTGCTGCCCGCCACTCCTCAGGAAAGCCACCATACCACTGGCAGGCCTTGATTGTTGAGGTTAGCAGGCTCCACTGTGGACCTGGAGTTCTCAGGAGTATTATGGGACCTAAATCCTTGCTGGGACAAAACATCAACAGAGACCATTTCATCAGGCCTTGGAAATTAAGTATTTTAATGGTGAGGAGGACAGCAGCAGCCAAACAGATCTCTGTGCTTCTTGGGATGACCAAATTCTTTGTGGTGAGGGTGGTGAGGCACTGGAACGGGTTCCCAGGGAAGCTGTGCATGCCACATCCCCAGCAGTATTCAAGGCCAGGCTGGATGGGGCTCTGAGTAACCTGATCTAGTGGAAGGTGTCCACTAGAGGAGGATAGAGTGAGATGATCTTCAAGGTCTCTTCCAACCCAAACCATTTTGTGATTCTGTAACATCCACAGGTCTGCCACCACCAGGGAAAGAGGAGAAGATCTCCAGGGGAATTAATCTCTAAGAGCTTCCCTCATTTCTCGCATACACCAGGCCCTGTGAGTGTGGGATTACCAGTTCTGTACCAAGGGCCCATGGAAGCTGGCAGAGCATCAGTGCAGTTATCCTGTGCAAGGAATTGGAGGTGACTAGAAAAGAATGCCTACAAGGAAGCTCCCAGGAGCATGTAGGGCTAATGAGGACATGGTGTACACAGGAGAAGTGACAATTATATGGAGTCACATATGGATGAACAGCCCAGAAACCTCACAGTTCTTCACGCACCCAAAAACAAGAGGAGATTGTTATCACAGTCAGGGACCTGGAGCCCAAGGTGAGAAGAAGGTGTAAACCAGAGGCCAGTGAAGCATCAGAAGCCAATGGTAGTGAGTTGGATATAGGTGAAAAGTGGATCAGCTTTCCTCATATGCTATTCAACCCGGGCTGAGCGAAGCATGAGAAGATACAGCACTGGAGGTGGAAAGCTCGCTCCAGAAGGGAGGTGCCTGACCAAGGGAGGAGACCTGTGTGCTGTGGCCATTTTGTGGGCATATATTGGATAAGCATCCAGCACAAGAGAAAAATGCAAGTGCAGTGGGCAGGGAGATGCCAGAATAGCCTATCCAACCCCACAATCCTATCTCCACCATGTCCTTGGAAAAACAGGCAGCAAGGCTGGGTTGCAGGCAGACTGCTGTGGTGGGCATTCCTGCAGGAATTTCCAGTTTAGGGAACAGTGTGGGGGAGTTGAGGTCTTCTTACTCTCCAGCTGCAAAATTGCTTCCCACCCCTTTCCTTGGTGGTGGCATATCCCCACTCTGCCCTGATTTGTAAAGGTATCAGTGGGTTTCACTGTGCTGTATCTTCTCAGTTAAAAGCTGAACTGAACTCAGTGTGGCTCGAGGTATAGATGTTACTGTTTATCACAGTGTAGATGTGCTGGCAAGACATTACCATCCCCTGGCAAAGAAGAGGTTAACACTGTCCATCTTTGTGCTGCATCTCAGGAGGACTGCAATCACACATTTTATTTTTGGTTCTGCTGCAGGAGAACAACTGCTCTTTGTAACCTGCATGGCACAAAGGACCCATTTCTTCCGGCAGCATTTAAGAGAGGGCATAAAAAAAAGGAAGCAGAGGAAGAAAGTTCGTATTCAGCAAGTGCCAGGTTGTCAAGGTTTCCCCTGCTTTCAGGCATAATTTTTTTCTCCTGACAGACACAAAAAAGATTAAAAACTGTTTGGTGCAAAACGGAGCTTCAAAAGCAGCACTGTCTGTGTGTGACAGAAGGTGAAGAGCACAGCTCAGGACCTCCTGTACAAGGCAACATTGTTGTCATCGTGGTGCACACAGGAGCATTAGACCAGGTCTGTGCTCTCCTTGTCACAAAGCTTGTCGTGTGTGAGTCTCAAAATCCTGCCCTGCTTTCAGCCCACCTCCCAGAGGGCTGTGGGCTGGTTCAGCCCTACAAGGACATGGGTCAAGTTCAGTGTGCTGCAAAGAAAGAGGCTGTCACGAGGTCTCGCTCTTCAGTTTCCTTCCTCATTTGTATTGTTTTCTGTTTTAATAAATTATGGGCTGCCAGTGAAATCCCCAAGTGCCTGCTGAGTGTGGTTATTAAACCAACACTTAAAAAAGTAAAATTGAGCAAGCTTGGTCACTGCTCCCTTGGCCTGGACATGATTCTCAGAGCACTGGTAGACAATTCAACTGATAAATATTGAAGAGGCAGTAATGTAATTAGCACCAGTCAACATCGTTTTCTGGAAAAATCAATCCCAGCCAAGCCCAATCTTGTTCTCCATTGAGACCACAGGATGTGTTGCCAAAGGTAACAGCACAGAGGTGTTAGGGGAGGCATCCAGGGTATAGTCAAACAGAATGAGTAAAATGAACAGATTCACAGCTGGCCATCGGCTGGGATGGCAGAAAGCACCCAGAAACCACTGGTCTGGTTTCATTTTCTGTGCAAGTACTTGATATTACAGAAGTGAGAGAAGATGTGGATGCAGCTGGGGAGTGCAAGAAGGGGACAAGTTAACCCCAAACCCAGCTCTGTTGTTCCCAAAAGCTCAAGCTGCAAGACCACACTGGTGCGCCCAATGTATATGTGTGGTCTGTCTATCCTCTCTGCCCATTGCTCCTTGAAAAGAGGCTGCAGACATCTTCCTTTTAAAGTGACTTTTAGAGCAGCTGGGTTGACCCTGGCATTCTAATGAGAATGTCATGAGCTGGCTTAAACAATGGCCCAGCTCCTGCAACACGTCCTGCAGGGCTGGCAGCCTCCAGTAAGCACCAGCACCTCACAGTGCCCGGTACCCGTGGGACTCCAGCCTCAGACTGCCTGACACCCAGCAGCCCCGTTCCCTGCCTGGCCACAGCATGTGCCACAGGCAGCCCTGTTCCCTGCCTGGCCACAGCATGTGCCACAGGCAGCCCCGTTCCCTGTCTGGCCACAGCAGGTGCCACAGGCAGCCCCATTCCATGCCTGGCCACAGCATGTGCCACAGGCAGCCCCGTTCCCTGCCTGGCCACAGCATGTGCCACAGGCAGCCCTGTTCCCTGCCTGGCCACAGCATGTGCCACAGGCAGCCCCATTCCCTGCCTGGCCACAGCATGTGCCACAGGCAGCCCCGTTCCCTGCCTGGCCACAGCATGTGCCACAGCAGCAGCGCTTCAGCTCCTTTGGCAGCCAACACAGGCTCCCACGCTCAGCACAGACAACACAAGGCAAAGCAATCTCATGCCCTCCATGCTTATCTCCTGGATAAAACAGTGAGGCACTTTTGTTTATTGAGTGCCGATGAATGGCGCTGTCTTGGCTGTGAGATTGGCCTGCAGATCCCACTCTGGGCACAGCTGCTGGCAGGGAGCCACCTATTGCCCTGGGAGCCTTTCAGCAGGGCATTCCTCCTCAACTCAGGGACAAAACGACCAACAGTTTCCCACCATATGCATCTGTCCCCATGCAGAGGTGGTGTCAGATTTATGGGGCACTGATCACTCTTTTCCCCTGCAAGTATGGCCCAGATGGGTGCCAAGGAATGCAGTTTGCTCCAGAATTTTTCAGTATTCCTCACCCTCCACAGCTTGTTTTTTCATCTCCCAGCAGCTGACAAACAACTGTGAGGAATCTGCATTGGCAGTAACCTGCATGGCTGTTTCTTGTGGGGCAGGAAGCTGAGATGGCTCCGTGCTGCCAGGATGAAGTGGATGCTGAGGACACTGTCACCCTGCCATGGTGAAACAGCTGGACCTCAGGGAGAGTCACAGATCCCAGGCTTGCTGCCTCACCAAGAGCTGCAGCCAGCTCCTCCAGGGCCATGTTATTTTAGGACCCCAAAAAGCTGTTGGATCAATTTGTGACTGCTTCTGCCTTGCAGCCATCATTCGTGCACAGCAGTTGTCACAAAATAGCCTGTTTAAGCAGCAGGATTTTCTTTACTCTGCCCAGACTGCAAAGAAATCATCTCTTGTAAGGGACTTTTGAGGGGGAGACACCATGTGTTCTTGCTCCTTTCAATGCATCAGGATGAAAGCCTCACCAAATCATCTGTTGTGGGGATTTTTGAGGGGGAGGCACTGTATTTTCTTGCTCCTTTCAATGCACTGGGATGAAAGCTTCACCAGGACTGTCATTCAGCCTGATGCTCCTGCAACACTTGAAGGCTGTGCAGACACCAGGAGACAGAAACTTGCAATGTTGAGAGGGAGCAGCTACAATCAATATCACAAGCCATGCTTGCTCTTAGCTCTGGCCTTGGGGAGATGCTAAGAATGACAATGATTTCCATTATTCTCCAACCTGGAGGGAAAAAACCCAAAAACATTTGTCCTGAACCATTGCTGCTTCCAGAGGAAATAAAATCTTCCGAGGATGTGGCTGAAGAAGCAGCAAGGTGAAGATTCCTACCTAAGCTCATGTCCTCCCCTAGCTATCTTGTTACTACCTCCCTCATCCAGCTTTCCTGTCCTACTTCTCAGTGTAATCCAAAGCTTCTCTCCATCAGCCCAACAGAGCAGAATTAGAAGCCTAACCAGCCAGGCTCATCAGCCAGGTCTCTTCTTCACACAACAGGGAGAGATGGGTGACTCCATAGGGGCTGCAGCCACCCTCTGCAAAAGTCCCACTCTCTTCTGGATGTGCAGATTTGCTGTTTCTAAACCTGGGGATGCTAAACACCTCCAGAAGACCAGGTCTGGCCTGTGGCAGAAACCTGACAGAAACAGCATGGCTGGGACACATCTGGGGTTCCTCACATCACTGCATGATCCTGTTCACACCCAAAGCTTTAAGTTCTTGCTGCTGCCTTGGAACTTTCACACAGGTGAGCCTGCCATACCCTGGTACCTCTTTTGATCAGGAAAAAGGTTTCCTACATTAGTATGGAAAACTCAAATAATTTCTTAAGCTATTTTAGGGGTCTTTTAGAAATTCCAAGGTTTACTCTTGCTGCTTCAAGCAGAGGGCTGGCAGGGTTGTAGAAGCATGGAAACTTAGGACAGCTTGGCAGCTAAGAGATGACAAATATTACCTTGCTGTTTTCCCAAGTCACTCACTAAATGTCTGCAGACAGGATCCCTTAAGCTCTCATGTCCTGTTAGCTTAATAAATGCTAAGCCCAACTTCATGGAATCACACAATGGATTGGGTGATCACACAATGGGTTGGAAGAGACTTTAAAGATCCAACTCACCTGCCATGGGCAGGAACACCTTGCAGCTAACTGCTCTGGGTTGTGCTCAGTCTATCTTCCCTGGACTCCAGTGACCCAGCAGCAGATGACTCCGCAGGACCTGCCCCAAGATGTGGCCCCACCAGGTGACCCAGCACGTGGGACTTTGTGTACTCAGCCTGAGACACAGTGAAAACACAGCAGAGCAGATGTTTTCAAGCTTGACATGTCCAGAGTAGAAATCCCGTGTCCCCCTTTGAGCAGTGCTACCTGGTTTGTTTTGGGTCACCACTGGGATTCTCAGTCCAGTGCAGGAGTGAAGCTCAGCCACATGGCTTTGAGGAGAGGTTCAAGCAACAGCCACCTCCTCCCACCCTTGCAAGTGTGGTCTCCTCTTATCCACAGGGCTCAGCAGAAACAAAATTTGCAGCCATCCTGCTTTTCTAGAGAAAGCAAGTAGAGATGTCTGATTGGCTTCCTCTGCCTGCTTTGTTTCTCCATATGCTCTGTTGCTGCTCTCTGATCCAACTCTTGCCTGAGAAACGTAGCCCCAAATCTCTTGCTCCTTCCATGTGGGAATGCATTCAGCTTTCTGTATTTGTTTGCTTTTTAGAGGATTTGTTTCCCCACCAATTTAATCAATCACTTTCTGACACAACATTTATGTTTTGGTCTCAAACCTTCCACAGCAAGGAGTCAGCATTAGAACTACGCAGAGTTGGGGGGAAAAAAGGTACCCACTTTTGCTAATTTGCAGGTGATACTGGACTATTTCGTTTGGTGCCACCTAGTTGAGAAACAGTGGATGGCAACCATGTATTCACAGTCTTCATCCTTTCCCAGGAGATGCAATACTTTGCTGTAAGAAAAGAGTTAAAAATGCTCTGTAGTACTCATCTCTGAGCATCCCTCCTGCCCCTTGCACATTTTCCTGTTCTACCATCTCCTGTCTGGAAAAGATAAGAACTGCACTGGTGTTCAATGAGCAAACCAAGCAGAAGGATCTTAGCTCCAGCCCCCCAAAACAAACTTCTGGATGGGTTCAACCTACAGACCTACTGTGAAGAGGTCTACAAGAAGAATAAAGGCATGGTCATATTGCCTACCTGGTTTCTATATTTCCCAGTCACCGAATTCTTTCAAGGTACCTGGAAACTGGAACAAGGGTCAAACTCTCCTCATGGATTTTCAAGACACAGATTAACAGAAAAATGGTCCTTTAAGAACACAGAGTTTATTTCTGTGAAGTTCAGGAAATGAGCACACAATTATAGCAAATGGTGTTTTCTTCCTTTTAACAGTACCAACTGATAAGCATGGTGGGCTCACTTTGAAGCAGCTCTGGGCTGGGGTTCTGATGCACCAGTGACTGAAAGCCAGCCCCACTCCCTTTCCCAGTGAAAGCTACTCTTGCTTTAAAAGCTGAAAATATGGGGTGATCCTCCCTTGGGAGGAAAACAGTGAATTTAAGGACCATCAGATTTCATTTCCCTTTTTAAAAACCCAGCAGTGTGACACTGTCAAGTATGGACATGAGTGTGTACCCAGTAGAAGGAAATCTTACAGACTGGGTATCTTCTAATATTCTTTCAGTTTTGGCATCAAGCTCAGTAGGTTCATGGCTGAACCATCCAGTCCTCAGTGCACCAGAGATCTCCTTTCCTTTATTAGAGCAATCCTATGGATGTGCTGAGTTTTACAGCATTGCTGCCTGCCCACAGTAAACAGAGAAACTGAACACAGCCCCTGTGGGTTCACTCTCAATTTCATATTTCAGTCAGATCTTTTACTGGGAATTATACAGCATTTTACTGACAGGACTGTGTAAACAGTTTAACCCCCTGCAGAACATAATCAGGCTTTCCCTTGCATTTTTTATGGAATTAATAAACTGATTTGAGTTTTGTCTGGGCTTTCATCTCTCGGGTTTTTTTATTGATAAATGTAGGAGCTGGAAGCATCTTACCTGGATCTATCTCCTGGCAGCTAGAGGACTGTCATGGTTAGAAAAAACCTTGAAGTGGTATGTGGGAAACACCCAGGTAATTTTGCTGGAGACCTGCAAGTTTATGATGTAGAAAAGGGTTTAATTATAACAGTTAAAGAGTTATAAATGTTACAGCCAAAAAAAGAAGGAGAAAAATTTTCCTACTCACAAACAATTTCTTGCTTTACTTTTAAAAATCTTTGTAAGTAGGCTTTTCCTGGTAAAAATTTATTTGGGAGAATTTTGGACATATCGGGATCATGCACAGTAAAAACGATAAAATCTGCCAGATCATCTGTAGGACACTGTAAGGTGCATATAAGGCAGCAAGAAAAGCCAGATAGCTGGAAAGGGAAAAATACTATTCCAGTATGTGATGAATTCATGACAGAAGTCAGAAAGAATGCCATATTTTGATTCAAAAGATAAATGCCAGGTTAGTTATTTCTTTTGCCGTTTCAACCATCTACTGCAACTTTTATCAGCCATAGCAGTTATAGGCTTATGAAAGACTTACTGTGCCTCAAAGAGATTATTGATAAAGACAACACACCTCAAAATAATGTTTTCCATTGACTCTCTTCCAGCTCAAATATTTGCTGCCAAGTCAGCTGAGGAACGAGGAGTTGAACAGTTGCTCTGATTTCCTGCCAGCACCTCGGTGTCCTCAGCTGGGTGCTTGCTTTGGTGTCACTTCAAGGAGAAAGCCAGATACACACAAGGAGGCCCAGCCCAGCGGCTATGGCTCAGCAGGAAAGACTGGAGATAACAATCTTTGTCTGGGGGACAATACTTACCTTCCCTTAAGTTATCAGCCCAAACCCTGAAGAGCTGTCCTACTGATGGAGCTGTCATGGGTTTCATTGTCATGGGTTTACTTGCCTGGCTGCAACCCACTACAAGAGTAACCTGAACACCTGGCACTAACCTTCCTCTCTCTTGGCACCCAGCTGTTTTCCAGAAGAGCTGTAGCTCTGCTGATGCCTGGATGAATGCTCCACAGAGTCCAGACTACCAATCCTTTATTCCAGCACTGCCTAACTCAGCTCTGGTCTGACTATCACAAACAGAAAGCTAAGTGCAGCCAAGCTTCATCCTATTATAGCTGGGGATGCTGCCTTGTGCTTCTTGTAGACTTCTCCTGCTCCTTGACCAGAGGACAGGCTAACCCTACACACTGTCCCTTCTAGATTAGCCTTGTTGCTCTCTAGACCTGCTCCAGCTGAGCCTCAGCTCATTCCCTGAACATTGTGTTTTCTGGCTCAGCCCCACTGCAGCAAAGCCACCCTCCAGGGACACCATTAACTCAGTTGCAGTCTGTCCAGTGCTTTGCAACCAGCAATATCCAAACAGGAGATCTCCTCCCATTTCTGCACAGCACAGCCAGGCTCACCTGTGTTCTCCTGCCAGCAGGTTTAAAGGGACCGGTCTCCATCTCACTCAAGGCATTTATGGAATAGCAGACCATGCTGTGAAACAGTTAAGTGCTGATTTTATTCCCAGTGAGAGCAATATGCTCAAATGCATCTCTCCAAAACTGGAGGAAAGAACAAATTGTTGATATCCATGAAAATTACAAACAATAACATATGACAAAGAATACAAGATAAAATGTACATTCAAAAGAGCACTGCTGACTTGAACCCAGCATGAGACTTGGGGCAGCACAACCTAAGAAACCAGATCTGTGGGAGTCCCTAGGCCCAAAGTGACAGCTCAAATCTGCGAATCCTTGACCAGTGCTCTGGACTGGACAGTAAGCACTCTGTAGCCTGAGATGTTAGAACAGCCTTAAATTAGAGAAAAAGCAGAAAGATTTTATGCCTCTCTTTCAATAATACTGATGGCAGGTCTGAAGCAGCATCAGGGAAGCTACCGATGATTCTTCACGAGGGGAAGGAAATGCCAGGATTTATCCAACCTAGAACTGCACTTGACTTTGGGTGGTGCAACCTGGCATTTTTAAACACACTTTTGTTTTTTCAGACTAAGAACAGCCCTTTAAGTAATGTTTAGAGAGTTATGCTGAATTCAAACCTGTCTTGAAAGACTTGAATTTACTTAAATGACAGTAGTCTTTCAAAAAGCTTGCACGTAATTTTCCACCGTCATTAACTGAGGGCCATCATGGGATGGGGAACAGGAAGAGAATGGCACTTCAGTAATAAATCATTGAGCAGTTAAAAAGCAGCAAATGCTTCCAGCCTTATACAAGATATTCAGGCTGAAAAACTGGGAAGTTAGCTCAGCATGGCTCGTGCCAAACACACAACAGTGCCTTATTTCATAGATGGTCAGACCAGTTTTTAAAATGCAAATTAAAGTCACGCTTTTCACCAAACTTCAGGAGGTGTCACATTTTCACTGGGAAGATGTGAGGACTACCCCTTGGAAACTGCAAGGGAAATTTTAATTGCACTTAAATTAGAGTCTGACCCAGGAGAGGTCAAGGATTGTCACTTTTTTTTTTTTTTAATAAAATGAAACTAGGACTTTGTCAAAGATCACCAGTATGTAGGTGTCATCTAAAAAGGTGCTTGCAGGTGCAGCAGGCTATTTGTTTCATGATAGCTTTTGGAGCAAAACCAAAATAAAAGAGTAATTTTTCTAGAAATCAGCTTTTTCTTTCTTTCCCACAAATACTTAGGTTTTGTTTGGACTTATGGGAACTGGAAGAGATTTGGATTTTCATGGGGAATACAGTTCACATTTTCATGTGAGCAGAACACATCATTGACAGAAATGGCTGAACAGTCCCCACCACTTCACAGGCCTTCATCACAGGCCTTCATCACAGGCTTTCATAACATGACTGCACCTCCACTCTCCTATCAAACACTGGTGCACAAATGGATCCAAATGCTCACACCTAGTGTTTCCAGCAGTGTTTCCAGTTTCAGGAATAAGTTATAAATAAATACATGTAACATGAGTATTAACTCATCAAACATTACTTAAGCCACTACTCAGCTGACAGACAAACACTTCAGTCTCTAAATTTCTCCACATTTCTGAAAGCTAAAGCTGGAGGTCACAAAGTGGAAGTAGAAAAAGGATTCATAAATGCACTCTAAACTTCCTGGGATTGGCAGAAGTGGCATCTGAGTACAGACCCAAGAGAATCAATGCCCAGCTCCTCAGGAAGACACAGGCCCTTGAGGAGGGAGCAGTCCCCAGGCACCATCACTCCGGGTACACAGAGGGGTCCCACACAACCCCCATTTTTCTCTGTTAAGTGCTACATGATAGCTATTGCAGAGTCCTCAGTGCTGCTCTCCTGCTCCAGGCCCAGCCGGCGGATGGACTCGCTGTATTTCTGCCGCCCCAGCTCAACAATGGCTTCGACCTCATCAGCGATGTCCTGGCGGCCACTCTCTTTCAGGGCTGTGATCAGCTTGCTCACACAGTCAGGATCCTCTGAGTTCTGCTGAGCCCATGAGAAAAGCATGTCCAGGATCTGCTTATTGAGGTCCTCTCTGAAGAAAGGAGGAAAGCCAGAAGTAACCAACACGCTCTCCTGAGCAGCAAACCAAAGAGACCTTACATAAGTCCCAGCCATGGCTGAGGCCTTAAAGAAGCCATCCAGACACACAAAGCACTCAGTGGGCCTTCTTCTTTCCTGCCCAGCATACAGTTGCAGTTCCTGCATGAATGTTTCTCTATAAAATATTTTCCTAATAGAAGTATCAAATTAAGGCATTCTGCTTTGGAATATAATTTCCTCACAGGAACACTAGTTTGATTATAACAAGTCTAATTCTCTCCTACTGCTTTGGCTTTTTGGTCAGACTGCATGTCCCGTGATGTACCACAAGCTCTTTTTGATTAACAATGATATTCACTATTAAAGCCATAGATCATTTCTCTTTGTAAGAGATGGAGTCTGGCCAGGAATCTGATCAGAGAACAGAATAGGAATGCAACTCAGCTGAACTACAAAGCTCATCAGGTTTGTTATTTCCCGATTTTTTCAAACAAGAAAATTTATTTTATAATGGCAAGAGAACATAATCAGTTTCCCATTATAAAAGGCATTCTTTTCAGAAGAGTCATTAGTCAACCCATCTTTAATCCAGTGAAACAATTACAGTGGAAGAATTTTCAACCAGCCAAGCATTGATTTATACTATTACACTGCAGATAGATGGACAGACAAATATAATGCATCACTGTTGGTTACTGTGTCCTATTCTCACCTGTTATTGTATCCTATGCGCTCAATCTGCTGGTAGGTCAGGCCCAGGTTGAGGCCGATGCTCTGCCAGTCAGCTCCCACGCGCCTAGCAATGCTCAGCAGGTTTGCCTGTGTCAGGTAGCCAGTCTCAGCATTGCCCAGGTTCAAGGGAGGGAAGGAGAAACCATACAGGGGACTGGGGTTCTCATCCCACCGGGGTTTCAGTTGCTGTGTCACAAAGAAGAGAGAGAAAGAACATTCTTTCTTTTCATAGAGGACAGTGTCCAGCTACTCAGTCTCCACAGTGAAATCTCCTTCCTTCTACTGGGAGAAAGGAAGTACTTGGGGCTGAAGGGTCAGGCTGTAAGAAGGAAGGAGGACTTACACTGGCAGTGACCAGCAATGCTCACTGCCTCAGGAAAATATCAAATTGTAATGCTCACAGTCATAGCTCACATCGGAAATTTCCTTTCCTGCATTTACAGAGTAGTTTAAAATAAGCCACATCCCTGAAGCATATTTGCCTCAGCAGTAAGAGAGCACTTAGTGTAGGTTCATAGTTGAGGTTGCATGTGTCAGAAAGGGATGTGAGATCATCACACGTGATTGGAAGGGAAGTATTCAACCTACCGAGGTATTTATTGTTTTAGGCTTCTCAAACGTCCATAAGCAAAAGTTGCATTTCTCACTGTAACCTACAACCCAGCATTTAAAGCTCACTGCAGAATACCTGCACTCAATGTCTATGTTCAAATCCAGCATAACTACCTCATCCTATTCCTTTCTTTTCTCCTGCTGCATGAGCTGTGTGACTAAGAAATTTATAAACAAAACAGACACTTCCCTTAATTACAACAAGCTTCCTTGCGTACTACATTCTCATTTATTCAAAGGATCCACCCTCTCTGACTCTCTGACCACCCACCCAACAAGCCCATTCTTGACAGGCAAGATGAGCAGGAGAGGTGGAGACCACTCACAGCTCTTCATGTTCTCGTTTCAGAAGAGCTCGCTCACAGGGAGTGCAAAATCTCCACCATGACATGGCTGGGCAGCTATTCGATGTGCTCATTCATTGCATGCCTTCTCATGGAGGAAACAAAATTAGCTGAGCAGAAATGCCATGCTCTTACCCCATCTAGATTAATTTTTCTGTAGGAGACAACTTACAGGTAGTTTGATGGGCAGAGTAGCAAGCCAGAGGGAGTCTGGACCTTTTCTCCTCCTGCTGGCATCTTCAGGGATGCTGTCTGGAACTGCTCCTCGGTAGAAAGAGACCTTTGCAAAGAGAAAGATTGCAGTGAGGCTCTGATTCAAGCACAGTGGCCCAGCCTATTGGCACCATGTCTTCTACATTTGGGAAAGAATGAATTCAGCATTCTCATCTATCCTCAGCCCACAAATACGGCCTCTCAATTATGTGTAACTGGGAGGAGCACTGAGGTTCTGCCATAAAGGCTGGACTTTCTGCCAGCACCCAAAAAATTAATGGCAGGAATGTAAGTCAGACAGTTAAGTGATGAGTGATCCTTCGAGATTACACTTCTTGACTGTTCAGAGTTTAGTCAGTGAAATGCAAAGCCAGAGAAAGAGGGTAGGAAAAGAGTCATGCCCAGTACTCAGAGATTGTTATAATGAATATTGTAAAAGCAATGATGAAGGAGGAAACAAGAAGTCAGTGTAACTGGTTGTTCACCTGGCCTTTTACAGCTTGGCATTTTCTGTTCACATAGGGGGAGGTCACATAGATTTCCTTCATGTTTTTCAAGTGGGAGTAAAAAATAAATGAGAGACGTCCACCCACGCAGTCAGGGCGATCTGTGCAGAAAAGGAGGAAGCAATCAACTTGTGGAGAAAAGTGTGCAGAAGCAGATCAGTCATAAAAATAAACCCACCTGGCTATTGCCCTCTGCAGGTTTACAAGAGCATGAGAAGAAATGAAAGTCTGCAAACAGCACTTTCATAAGGAAAAGTAGACAGAAAAGTTATGTGACCAGAGAATGTGACAAGTTCAATGTCCAGGGGCTGGCTGCTGTGAGCAGTGGGGGAGCTGGAGGCAGAGAGGAATGCTATGGAGGAGTACAACCCACAGCAGAAACATGTCTAGGGCCAGAACAGGACAAGAGGGAGGGAGGTAGGAGCAGAACGAGCCCAGTACTGCCATACCCATATCAATGCTGATGCCTCGCTCAAAAGCTGCAAAAAATTGCTCTCCCTCGAACATCTCCACCATGTCAGATGGCTCAGGTCCTCTATAGCGGTCCTGCAGCTTCTTCAGCACTGGGTCAACCTGACAATGACAACAGTGTTTGGTCAGAAGCACATCTGTCCCTCAACCCATGTTGCTATACCCATGATGTTCCTCTCACCTTCAACAGGGAAAACTAATTTACATGAAAAGGATGTAAACAAATGAACAAAGACACATTAAAAAAGCATTTCAGCACTGTCTCTGTCTTTTTAACATGTCTTTTTAACTTCAAAGACAAGGAGGGATTTACTTGCTACCATATCCCACTCACTATTCAAATAGTTTTTCTCAGCAAAAAGACACACGCTACAACAGCACACAGCTGAGGACACCAGAAAACTCATTTTGGCTTTGTAGCCTGTGGTAACAGCGGCACTGCAAGAGTTGGGTTAGATTCTTCTAGTTGTAACAGTAAACTCCTCTCACTCCACGACCATTCCCAGCAGGATTACAGACACACCCAAACAACCATCTCACTCTGAGTGCCATTGATGCCTCATCTGGAGACAGTTTTAGCCCACAACCCAATATAAAAAATCCTTGCAGATGTTTGTGTCCACAGGCCACTTCAATACAGGAGCATAGCTAAAGAGAAGGAGCAACCAGAGCAGAGAATTATGCAGAGCTGGATATGCAGCCCAGTAGTGGCAGTCTGCTAAAATAACCCTCAGCTCACCATGCTGCACTGCCTGCCAAGAGACACGTTCTCCACAGCTGCACACTCATGCTCACACTAATCTGAAACAACACTGCTGAGGGCTGATACCCCTAGGAAGAGGCAGCAGAAGAAAATGTGTGAGCACTTCCCATCTCCTTCTTGACAAAATCAGCCAGATTAGCTCACACTCATTGCATAAACTAACCTGATGTTGCATTAAAGCAGACTAAGGAGTGCTCATATGCTCATATGCCCATGCTTGAACTGAGAACAGCAAGGAACATAAGGAAAATTACCATTTCTAACCACTCCAGCTGAAAACAAAGCAGTGCTGCTGCCCACACCACTAGCCCCTGTCAGACAAGTGATGTGTAAACTTTGACTTAAATTTAAGGCAACATGTTTTACCTCATGTTTGCTGGATTTTAACAGCATATATATGGCCAGTAACTGTGGTTCAGCTGATTTTAGCAGCCCAGTCCTCAGAGTTTGCAAGGGAGGAAATCAATGCATGGCATTTGCCACTGCATAGAATGAGTTTTTTTCTTCCCCCAGCTCCCTGTGAGTCAGTATCACACCACCAACAGTGTGGTGACGCTGCTGGTCACTGTTTGGTGCACTGCTGCCTTTGCATCCTACAAAGGGAAGCCTGGGAAGCTCAGGAGCAAGGCAGTGCAACCCAGATCAGACCTTGTGCTTGGGGACACACTGTAGCAGGACTTGCTCGGGATCCCTCTTCCTCTGCAGCGCAATGAAGTTCACCTGGTACAGACGCAGCCGCTTATAGACCTTCTTGGCAATGTCTCCAATGTAGGTCTTGGTGGTGTACCACAGCCAGTACCTGGAGACAAGGAATTTAAAAAAATGAGGGACCCTACCCAGAGAAAGGTGCCAGTGTCACACCCACATGATTGGAAAGAATGACAGGTAGAGACAAAGTGCTACACTGGGCCTGACTTGTAAAAGGAAAAGGGAACAGATAGAGTTAATGTCATGGCCTCTGGTCAGAGTGTTGGAAAAGCAAGGCAGAGGAACATCCCATCTTTTCCTCAGGACTCATCTTGCACTTACCAGGAGAAGTGAGTGACTTCAAACACTGCATAAAGATGGGTGAATTCCAGCACCACCTCACTGGTGATGTCATTCCAGGCTTGGCCCTCCAGGTCACCATGGAGTATATGCAGCCTTGACCGATCCAAATTCAGCCCTAAAGACACCAAAGATCACAAGATGCTATATGCAGCAGAAACTTTTATTCATGGCTTTACAAACCCAGCCACAGGTTTGGGTGATTTACTTTTTAAAGACACTGAGTAAGGGTTCACAGCCTTCTCTTCAGCATCCAGAACTGAACTTTGGTCAAAGAAGAGCAGCAATAAAAGGACAGGCTATCCCATTGCTTTCGGGATATTTTGGCAAAATATGCAGAGTTAAAATGACAGTGTGCTCATTTCTACCAACAGATTCATCAGACAATACTCATCGCTAAAATCTAGGTTTATTAATTAAGTTCTACCTCTTTCTAATGTACATCTCACAGACTTTTCAATCCTGATGCACTTCAGGCATACAAATACCAGGTAGTGTTATAATGAAGGCCATGTATTTCTTTACAAGAAAACCAGGAGAGGTCAAAGAAAATAGGAGTAAGGACACTCAGGGTACTCAGCAAACAGGAATCCTTGGATGACTGAGGCTGTTTTTAGCAGAGTAGGATGTGGCTTAGCATACAATCATATATTTCTAAATGCAGTGGTTCAGCACCTGATTCATATGCAAGGAAAAGAGAAGGCAGACCCCTGGAGGCAGCATGTTCATTTCTTGCTTCAAGCTATTCCCAGTCATGAATCAAAGCCCTTTTACAATGCATCTCCTCAGTGGGCAGGAGTGCCTCTCCAATCCACCATAGTAAAACCAGCAGTTAAAATACACATGTGGTTTGGCAAAGAAATCCTTTTGCCAAGACCATTCTCCCAGCTTGTCTGGTCTGTGAACCCCAGCCCTGATCTGATGGACCTGAACTACCTTCAGCTCCCACCGCTCTGCACCACCACGCAGTCAGCGGTCACGCCTTGCTGCTCCTGCAGGAAAAGCAGCAAGCTTTATTAAGAACAGCAGAGACAAATAAAATTCTCTCTTGCCCTTTGTTGTTTTCCAAATACGGCATTTCCCTTTGTCAATTTTGGGAATAAACTGACCTGTGACCCCGGGTGGAAGAGGCAGCTGAATTCTCACTGGCTTGAGAAAATCCACCGTGGAGTCCTGGGAGAGGTAGAGCAGGGGACTGGCTCTGCACTCTGCATGGGCTGTGATTTCCTGTATCTCTTCTGCAGAGACTGGCAGCACCTGGATGTGGCAGACAGCACAGTGAGCAGAGCAGTCAGGCACCAAATTCCCCCACTGCTCACTCAGTCCCTCCAGCACCCAACAGGCAAATGCTGCTCTTGCTGCAGGGCCCACTGAGAAATAAAGCACAGTGAACTTCAGATGAAGTCTGGCAACCTGTCGGGCTGGGATGGACTTAAAGTATTACAAGAGCATCTAGCAGCTCTACAGAACAATTCATTTTAGTGGGGTGATTTTAGAGTTAGATTCAAATTAGATTCCCCCACCACCCCCAATTCTCACTGAACTGTTTTGTTAGGGTCAATTTTGCAAGGGAAAAAGAAGCAAAATCTTTTTGTGTTCCCTTCATAGCAGCTACCCACTGGTCTGCTGAAGATCCCTTTCCCACACAGGGCAGCACAGAGCAAGGCCCATGTTGCATGGAAGTGAAGAGAGAAGGTGATCTGAGATGGGTCAGCCCATGAAGCAACCATGTCTAGACATGAATTACCCTAGGGCAGACATCTCTGCTTGATTCTGTACTGAACATGAGAAAACAGTTGCACCAGAGCTCACCAAAAAGCATGCATACCTGCAGCTTGACACTTCGAGGCTCTTTGGTGACTCCAGGAGGAAAGATCACTTTGATGTTTGGATCCACACTGGAAAAGAGCAATGTCCCCTCTGCTGGCACTTTGCATTCATTTTGGACAAGTCGAGACACAACAAGGAACCAAGAGAAGTGAAGGACACAACAGTGGGCCACACACTTCTGTGACAGAGGACAAAGAAGAAAACATATAGGCATATAACTTAATACAATAAAAGCAGGAAAATGAGCACCAGCCAAGCAGAAAAAAGTACTAAATCAGGGATGAAACATGGAAGGATGCAACTCATCAACTTTCTCCATGAGAGAGGAAACTTGGAGCTGAAATCCACTAAATTTTATTGCAGCTGGTCAAAACACAGCTCATGAGATGTTTGAAATAGGTTCACTCTTGGCTGGGCACAGCCAAAGAGGGGAACAGGAACAAAGTGTGTCACTGGTAATTTCAATCTGCTCACCTTTGATTTTCTTTTATGTTTCACTCTTGTTTTCAGATCATTCCAGCTCTGCCCACTGAAGGTCCGAACTACCACCTCATGCTGGTGAGGGCCTTGAGGTGAGATATATGGCATCCAGATCTGCACCTCCTGGCAAAACAGCATTCCTGTGAGAGACACCAACTAAAAGGATAAAAGCAAGGCCAGCTCTGCTCTGTGGCTTCCTATGCAGACGAGGTGTGGCAGAGCATGGCCTGTATGCAGGGAATCAAAGAACCTGCTCTGCCCTGCGGTCTCCAGGGAGGCGACAGGAAATGTCAGATCTGCTATGGACTTTGATGGTAGGAAAGGTTCAGCAGCTTCTGAGCAAAAAGGGCAAAGCAACCTTTGCAGTAAGCTGCTGTCAGCCATGATGGGTCTGGTAGGTGGTGTGACTACTCCCCAGCTTGAATGCAAACCACACAATCAGACTCTTAGAGAAGGATGCAAACCATTCTCCTTCCAGGCTAAGGCCAGATGCTGGACTTATGCTCTGGTAGAGCAGGGGTGTGAGTGAGAAAGGTTATAGCTCAGCTCAATCAGGAGCAGTGTGCAAGGCAAAGGTGCCAGATCAGCACAGTATCAGAGAAGCTGGCTGTCTCCTTTCTCTCTGCAGCAGGGCTTCTTTGAGAGAGCGTCCTGCAGCTACTGAAAAACACCACGGATGGGGGTAACTGTCTCACAGGTCCCAAAAGACAATCTCAGAAAGTTCTACTGAGCTACTGCAAAGGCAGACTCATCAGGAGGTGACCTGGGGGTATCCTCACCTGCTGGAATTGGATGCCATGAGGCTGCAGCTCCAGGACTCTACTCAGCAGGACATCATGGTGTCTCAGCTTCACCCACTGTGGATCCGGCATGAGGGATCGGAAGTGGATCCGCAGAGGAGCAGAGGCAGCCCCCGGAGGAAAGTAGAAACGGATGCCACAGGCCAGGACCACTCTGCAGCCTTCAGAGGTGACAGTAAAGCTTCCAGAAGACATGTATGAATTTATGACATTGTGCAGTGACTTCAGCCCTCCAAAAATCGACAGAATAATCTCATACTTGTATTTCACTGGCCTGCTAAGACTATAGGCTCCTATACATTCCTGCAATACCCACCATGCACCTTGTCTGTAATGTAAATTCTTAATAACAGAGGCTTACCTGCCCTCTTCTGATGCAAAGAAGAATCTTTTTAGCCTTCTGGTACTGGATTTATCTGTGGCAATAAGAAGATTTAGGTAGGAGAAGGAGACAGACATTACTCAAACCAAGGTAGACAAAGAAAGGCTGAACGGTTTTGGCTTAATCCTAATCTGACAGAAGTCGTTAATGGAATCCTGGTCACACTGCAGTGGGCCCCAGAACACACTGCAGCAAGAGGATGGCATGTGGCCTCGAGGTCCCAGGACATACTAAAAATGCTAGCTCTCCCCCAGGGAAACTCAGAAGCAGAGGGAATTTGAAAATATTTCAGTTTACCTCTGCAGCTCTCAGGGCCATGTTTGATTGCCTGGGGCCACCCCGGGAATCAGTGCTTGCTCTTGTGAACATGAGCACCACTAGGAAACCCTGCTCAGAATCCTGCTCATTTCATCACCTTCCTCTTGGACTAAGAGCTGTTCCTCTGCAGCCTGTGAACCTCAGGAAAGCAGGAGGTAACTGCTATGCTGAATGACCCCTTGCTGTTCTCTGAGGTTCTAGCATGAGCCACCACAGCCATAAGGCCATGCACCAAGTCCAGGAACTGGTGCTCACCTCTGCCAAAAAGACTGGACCCCTTTAAGGACCTCTCCTGATTTGTTTCTTGTGAGTCCCATTTTCACTTTCACTGTAAAACCCTACCAAGAAAGCCCAAATCCAGGGACCACTGAGCCCTTCAGACTGGGACAGGCCTCATAAAAACATAACTAATACTGTCTGTATCCTTACAACTTAATAATTATTTCAGAGAAAGAAATGCTGATCTGATTCCCCCCTGCTTGTCTTCTCTAATCCAAACCCATCTACACCATGCTGGGCTGAGTGAGGGAACAGCTGGGCAGAACACACAGCAGCAGAAGCCTTGCAATTACCAGCCTGCGGGGATGGTTCCGTTTCTCCCAAGGGATTGCCTCGGACGTGCACGAACGGCAAGGCCTGAATCTCAGCAGGGATGGCATGGAGGCAGTTGTTCTGCAGATCAAGCCTGGACAAGTTGGGCAGGCTGGCAAGAGAGGCAGGGATTGTCACCAGGAGATTGCTGTGGAGATGCAGCCGACGCAGAGACTTCAAATTGGCTGCAGGTTGGAACAAGAAGTGAACCCCCATCCGTGCTGTTAATTGAACTGCATATCAGCTCGAACCCTCCCTGTCTCCTCAGCCCATGTAAACACACACATAATGAGGGAAAAGCACAAAAGCTTAACATCCCTTTAGCTCACAAAATAAAGGAGTGCAAGGAATTAGCTGAGAGGCAAACACAGCCTCCTCTGTCCTCTCCTTTTCAGCTACAAGTAAGACAGCTCTGTCACAAGTAAGACAACCTCAGTCACAATGTAATAGAGGACCCAAGAAGCTGGGCAGCCAAAGTCACAGCCCAGTTCTGTGGACTGGTCCACACTGGACAGTGTGATTCCAAGCCCAGATTTGCAACCCATCAAACCTCAGCTCTTCTGCTACCCAAAACCAGCCAGGGCAGATCCTCAGTCATTGTAAATTGTATTGAAATCTTAGCAGTGTCACTGATTCACAGAAACAGAGCGTAGTCCAGAGAGTTGTTAATGTTCAAAGGCACTGACTGAACCAAGCACGATCGTTTTGGATACCCCTTCCATTTGGCTCCAATATAAAATGGTTTATGCTAACAACTCTGGGGATAGAGACCAAGGGTCTCAGAGGTTATACCAAAAGCTTGGCAAGCTCATGTCCTTCTCTTTCCCAATAAAATACATACCTAGGGAGTCTGGGATGCTCAATAAGTGATTCCCCGAGAGATCCAGCTCTGTGCAGTTACGCAGATTCCCAACTTCTTCAGGGAGCAATTCCAAAGCATTTTCTGAGAGATCCAGATCCTGCAGCATTGACAACTCCCCAATGCTCTGAGGTAAGTCCTTCAGCTGATTTTTCATTGCAGAGAAGAAAGTCAGTTTGCTCAGACAGCCAAAGTCCTCAGGAAGTGTCACCAGGCTGTTGTGGCTCACCAGGAGCACACGGAGGCTGGATAGGTGGAGAATGCAGCTTGGCAAGGTGGAGAGTCTATTGAAGCTGAGATCCAGGTGGGTGAGACACCTGAGGTTCCCAAAGTCTGGTGGCAAGCTTGTCAGGGAGCCATGCTGATAGGAACCAAACTTGTCCCTAGTGTGGCCACCTGGGTGGAGGGAAGTGGAAGAAGAGGTCAGTATGCTACCAGGAGAGCTCACCAGCCTCATGTGAGACTCAGCACAGAGATCCACAAGATTGGGAGTTACTGATAACAACGAGCAGCACTAATCACAAAGTACTCAGAGAAGTGAGTTTTCTGCTCCATGCCTCAGTTTCCTGATCAGTGAAAGGGGTGTAACAGTGAAGAGCTGTCATGAAATCAGGAGATGCCACAGTGAACCAGTACAGCTCTGCTAAACACATCTGGAGTTAAGGCTCAGAACGAGCCAGGCCACCCCACACATTTACCACACTTCAGCAGGGTGGCCCATACACCTCCAAGATCCCACTCTCCTTCCCCACTTCTTCCTCACTACCAGTGGCCAACACACAACACTTTATGGATCAAGGAAATAGTCCTTGCCCTCAAGAATTTATCCATGCTGCTGAGAAGCAAACAGCCGTGAGGACTGAAATCTGCCCTTGCAAGACTGGAGGGCACACCTGAGGAAAGAGCAGTGAAAATGTGGGGGGGGAAGTGAATAATGCAGTATTTTGTGGGGCAGACAGCACAGAGAGGGAAGAATGAAAGTTCTGTATCCCAGCTTGTGACTCTCAAATTAGAGAAGGGCTGCACCCCTGGAAAATAACTTGAGCAAACAAAAGGAAACTTCCAAACTTTTCCACTTAATCATTGTTTCATACTCCTCCTCTACTGTTTTCTATTTATAACCATATACAGCAGAGGGCACCAAATATTTATTTTTTGCTAAATAATGGTACAAAATGAGAACGACCAAACAGGCACACTGCACTTAGTACATAAGATTTTACTAAACTACTTTATTGCACTTCAGGATTCTCAGGGTGTGTGTACATCTCACAAAAGAAGACTGATAAAAGGTACTGCTGTTATTGCCACCTTACTAAAGGGGGGGAAAAACAAATCAAATTATTCATATGAGAAATTTGTGACAGATATAGAAACAAACATCAGACTTCTCAGTTTTCAGCTGGAACCCTGAATTCTGCCCCCAAACTTCCCGTTTTTGTTTTTATTTATTTTTAAAATTCTACCTCCCAAAGAGCAAATTATTCAGTCTGATACAGAAATTATACAAATTGTATTGATATCCTACCACAATAAATAGATGAGATAGTCAAATAATGATCTAATATTTATAGCTCTAACAGTTATTACACTTTGCCAAATTACCTGCACAACCTGTGTCCTACTTTAGATAAAATGTTGGAACAGCCTCTTCTGGTCTGTCTTGAACTTTGCTAAACCTACAGTCACTGACAGTAAGCAAGGATTAAGCATGGATTGATTCAGACAGAAACACAACAAATACAGCTTATTATACTCTCAAAAATGAAATAGGGGCTGGACATTCACCAAAAGATTCAACACCGTTCAATCCCCCTCTTCTTGCATAACTCCATAAATGCTCTTCTTCTAGAGAATGGCTACAGAAAATGCTGCAGCATCAACCCAACAAGACTCCAAAAACCCAGTCCCCAGGCAGCTGTAAAAACAAAGGGAGGAAATAAGAGCCCAGAAGCTGCATCTTGTTGAAATCTGCATTCAGCTCTGAGCAAGATTGAGCCAAAGCTGAGGTAAGGGGCACTGGAACAAAACACTTCCAAGGGCAGTTTGTCCAGTAGATATGGAGAAAAGGATTAACAAAAAATCTGAGCCTAGAAAAGCTGGATGGTGATGGGCCCCAGAATTTACCTTTAAGCACCAGGGATTTCAGGTGCTTCAGATGAGGAAGGCTGCCCAGGGTGGTGTCAAGGAGGAAATCGTTGCTGCTGAGCCGGAGGAACTCAACCTGGACCAGCTCTCCCTGTTGCTCCTTGAACAGCTGGAGGAAACGGCTGCAGCCATCAGGATAAACATCCAGGTTCAGTCTGTTGTCAGCAAGGCAGGAGCCAGCCAGGGCAGGAGCCCCCAAAGTCCCCTCCCCGCACTCATCCCTGAGCCCCAGCAGCTCTGCCATCTTCTGCATCTCATCCACAGGGTCCAGACATGCTCTGACTTGCCAGGCAGGCAGGCACTGGCAGCACCACAAGGCAGCTGGGACAAGGAGATGAGGAAAGATGGCTCTGAAAAAGAACACAAGCACACAATGAAGGCTCCTGCCCCAATCCAGAGTGGCTGGAAACAGTTCATAATCACAGCAAGATGGTAGGAAAGATTACATGCATGTTACTGAAAGCTTTGGAGGCAACAAGCACAGAAATGCAGCATGACAGATGTCACAGAGCCTTCTCCTTTTAAAGAAAACCTCTGAATTTTTCAAGCCAACATCTCAGCAGGGAGTGGAGCAATTATGCACCATCAGAAAAGACCAATATTAAATTAAAAGACATAAATGTAAACGCCTATACCTAATGCAGATTTCAAGGTGCCTTAGTGGGAAGCTTTACAAATAGAGAAGAAAACTGGGGCAGGGAGGGCTGAGCCAGAAGCAGAGCCCAGAGGTGGCTAACAGACTGTGACAGGTCCAATCGAACCCGGTTGTGAAACCCAGTGTCAATGGGATAAAAGCAAGTGGACAAAGGGCAGCAGAGAAAATGTGTCAGAGCCAGCGACAGGGTTAGAAAAGACATGTTGGTGGTGCAGGAGCAACACCTTCTGAGCTTGGCAATTAAACTAGCTTATGGTGTGAATATCAGGAGCTCTTTGTAATCCTTGCCACGGATCAAATTGGTAAACAGAAGTTTCCTTTGAGTGATGCAGAATTAGAACAAACTTGGGTCCAATGTCCAAGGCCAGCAGGTCAGAAACAAGATAACGCCCCAGCAACACCGTGAAGAGCAGTGCTTTTACTGTTACCCTGTGGGACACAGCAGCACTGATGCTCCTAAGGCACAGTGTGGGGGAGGCATCATCCCCTGAAAGGGCAGAAATGTAAAGGAAAGAAGAAGAGGAAGCAGAACCAGAGGCAGCTCACAAATTGTGCTGCGTCCTCATTGAATCTGGTTTGTGAAACTGAGTGCCAATGGGATAAAAGTGAAACTACTGCTTTAGTATAAAGGTGAGCATTTCTTACAAAGACACAGTGCACAACATGTACACAGCCCCCTTACAGACGTGTATGAAAAAAGTCCACCAGCTATAGCTTTGTAAAACTGTCAGTGGTGAAGATACCAGAGGGCAGGTCCAGAAGCCACAGAGGCAGCCTCAGGGCCAACAAACACGGATAGATGTGGTGCCACAGACACTCTGAAACACACACCTGCACATGGACACACACACAGCCCTGCACATGGACACACAGCCCTTCACATGGACATACACCCCAGCACATGGACACACACACAGCCCTTCACATGGAGACACACCCTTGAACATGGACACACAGAACCCCATGCATGGACACACACTCCAGCCCATGGTCACACACCCCCGCACATGGACACACACATAGCCCTTTGCATGGACACACAACAGCCCTTCACATGCACACACACCTTGCACATGGACACACAGAACCCCATGCATGGACACACAGCTCCGCACATGGACACACACACAGCCCTTCACATGGACACACAACCCTTCACATGGGCACACAGCCCCGCACATGGACACACACACAGCCTGCACATGGACACACAGCCCTTCACATGGACACACAGCCCCGCACATGGACACACACACAGCCTGCACATGGACACACAGCCCTTCACATGGGCACACACACAGCCTGCACATTGGACACACAGCCCTTCACATGGGCACACAACAGCCCTACACATGGACACACAGCCCCGCACATGGACACACACCCCCGCACATGGTCACACACAGCCCTTCACATGGACACACACACGGCCCGCACATGGTCACACACAGCCCCGCACATGGACACACCCCCCCGCACATGGACACACACACGGCCCGCACATGGACACACACACCCCCGCACATGGACACACCCCCCCGCACATGGTCACACACAGCCCTTCACATGGACACACACACGGCCCGCACATGGACACACACACACACCCCCGCACATGGTCACACACAGCCCCGCACATGGACACACAGCCGGGCCGGGCTGCCCGCAGCCCCCCGTGCCCCGGCCCTGTCCCCCAGGCCCGCTGCCCAGGCCCCGGCAGCAGCCGCAGCCGCGCCCGGTGCCCGGCCGAGCACGGCCCCGCTCGTCTCACCCCTCCGCACCGGTCCCGGGCGCTTGGCAGCCGGGGCTGGGCTGGGCAGGGCTCTGCACGCCACTTCCTGAAAAGTTCTCGGGAGCTGCGCCGCGACCCGGGGCGGGACGGGACGGGACGGGGGAGGTGCCAGAGGCAGCGGGACACGGGCCGGGGCTATGGGGAACCGTATCCAGGTGTCCCGCTGCCACAGCAAGGGCACGAAAGGAGATTTTCCCCACACGGCCACGGTCCTGGCACCGCAGCCGGTCCCGGTTCGGCTCCCCTGGGCTTCAAGGGAGCGGGAGGCACGGGCAGCTCCGGGTGCTGTGCTCATTCCATACAAATCCAGGGAGAGAAATGGAGCAGGGGCTGCGAACCTAAGAGGGCGCAGGGCTGGGGCTGCCCTGAAGGGAGGTTTGTAGCCAGGTGGGGGTCAGCCTCTTCTCCCAAGCAACAAGTGACAGGACAAGAGGACGTGCTCTCCAGCTGATGCCAAGGCTCAGGGTGGACGTCAGGAAGAATTGCTTCACAGAAAGGGTGGTCAGGCATTGGGATGAGATGCCCAGGGAAGTGGTGGAGTCACCGTCTCTGGAAGTGTTTAAGGAAAGACTGGACGTGGCACTCAGTGCCATGGTCTAGTTGACAGGGTGGTGTTTGGTCATAGGTTGGACTTGATGATCTCAGAAGTCTTTCCCAACTTATTGATTCTGGGACTCTGGATGCAATCTGCACATGGCCCTGAGGGAAATTTCTCTTCCCACAGGTAGTAGACAGCAACCACTGACTACTGCTCCAAGCTCTGGCTCAGTTATAACACACTGAGCCTGGTTGTTTTCTGAGAGCACCTGAGCTACCACACTGGGGATCGCTGGGGCACCCCCCAGGGCAGCAGGGCAGGGACAGCCACAGCCCACACACAGCCCTGCTGCTGAACCAGCACTCCTGGTTTGTTTGGGTCCAATGGGTTTCAGCACAGTGTTAACTTTTTACTTCCATTCCTTTCCCCAGTGCAAGTGGGGAGCACAAGCGAACAAGCACAGGTGGTGACTCCTGTAATCCCATGCCACAGGATTACCACCTCCCAGTCTCCCAGCACAGGAGAGCAGCCTTGTTCCTCCTATGGAGCCTTGCCTCAGTGTGCTGTCCCACAAGTGTGTTCTGTCACCCAGTGTGGAAGAAGCCAATCTACACACGGAGTTGAGGTATTTCACAAATATTTAATTCAGATTGGAAAAGACCTCCAAGGTCATTCAGTCCAACCCATGACCAATAGACCAAGGCACTAAGTACCTACCATGTCCAGTCTTTCCTTAAACAGCTCTAGGGAGAGTGACTCCACTGTGCCCTGGGCAGTCCATTCCAATGTCTAATCTCCCTTTCTGTGAAGAAATTCTTCCAAATGTATAAGCTGAACCTTCCCTGACACAGTTTTTATGTTCTCTTATCCTGTGCTAATTGCCTGGGAGAAGAGGCCAACCCCTGCCTTTCTACAGCCTCCTTTCAGGTGGTTGTACAGAGTGCTAAGGTCATCCCTGAGCCTCGTTTTCTCCAGGCTAAACACCCTCAGCTCCCTCAGCTACTCCTCACAAGACTTGTGCTCCAGACCCTTCACCAGCTCCATTGCCCTTCTCCGGACACATTCCAGCACCTCAATGTCTGAATTGAAGTGAGGGGCTCAGAACTGGACACAGGGCTTGAGATGTGGCCTCACTTGTGCCAAGTACAGAGGGATGATCACTTCCCTAATCCTGCTGGCCACTCCAAGATCATCAAGTTCCACCACCAACCAAACACCACTGTGACAACTAGAGCAAAGCTAACTGGTATGTCCTGTTGTTCCCAGAACACCTCCAGGGACAATGGTTCCACCACCTCCCAGGGGAGCTTTTTCCAACGCCTGACCACCCTTTCGATGAAGAAATGCAACAGAGGCAGGCGCTGGCTTTCTGGATTCATCACCCATTGCCCATCTCTGCACTGATACGAAACAAACAAACATGAGGGCTCTGTGCGTGGATCCGCCTTGCGTGCACCTGGTGGCAGAACCCAGCTCACGGGACAAATGGAGGGGACTGTGCTGACCCTGCCAGGCCAGGGCAGGATTACAGAGGTGGAGGGCAGTATTAAGCTGTGCCAGGGGAGGTTTAAGTTGAAGATCAGGAGTAATTTATCCACAGAAAGAGTGATCAGGCCTTGGAACAGACTGCCCGGGGCTGGAGGTGCAGTCACTGTTCCTGTAGGTGTCCAAGGAAAGACTGAATGTGGCACTCAGTGCCATGTTTCTAGTTGACAGAGTGGTATTAGGTCAGAGGTTGGACTCGATGATCGCAGAGGTGTGTTCCAATTTCCTTCACTCTGTGACCCCGTGATTTGGGGAATCTCCACCATCCCAGCACAAACAACAAGGCCGCACAGCACGCCCAGCATGGGCAGCCCAGGCTCTGCACATGCGCCACCGGCCGCGCTGGCGGCGGCCGCACCCGCGGCTCCCCATTGGCCTGCGCGCTGCCCGCCGCTCCGGCCCAATGGCAGCGCTCGTTGTTGAGGGGTGGCGGGAAGAAGGCGTTGCCGAGGCCGCGCCTCTTCCTTTCGCCGCCGCTCTGCCCTCGCGCGCGCACGTCCCAGGCCGCTGTCCCGCGCCGCCGCCGCCGCCCAGGTAAGCGCGCGGCGCGCCCCCCTCCGCGGCAGTGGTGCCGTCCGGCCCGCGCGCGCCAGCCCGCCGCGGCCGCGGGACTCGGGCGAGATCACTCGGGGCCGGGGGGGGGGGGGGGGCAGGAGGAGAGAACGGCGGCGGCCATGTGCTCTCCCGACCCGCGCCTGGGCCGGGGCTGGCGGAGGCACGGGACGGGCTGAGGCGGACGCCAGATCGGCAGTGCCGCGTTACTGCTTCGTTTCGGGAGAGGTGTGCGGTGCCGGCGCCGGCGGGAGCGTGTGCGGGCCCCGTGCCGGCACCGCCTGCGGAGCGTGGCCTCGCCGGCCGCGGGCCCTCCTTTGGAAGCGGAGCCACAGGATTGTGGCTCGGAGGGAGCAGGGATAGGCTCCCTCCGAGCACGCGTAACTCGGCCATGCTGAAACTCTCCTCTCCTGCCTTGCAGGATGCGTTACGTCGCTGCTTACCTGCTCGCCGTGCTCGGGGGCAACGAGTCCCCCACGTCCAAGGACTTGAAAAAGATCCTCGACAGCGTCGGCATCGAGACGGACGATGAACGCATGAACAAGGTGGCGTTGCCTCTTAATTCCAGATGTCCCAGCCAGCACCAGACATTGGAGCTCTTTCCTTGGCTTCAGTGTTCCCGTTGCCTCCCTATTGATGTACTGTTACGATATTCAGACGCTTGGTGATTCTTACCAGTGTGAATTTCAACACTGCTGAGCCAATCATAAGTTTTTACAACTTTTGTTGAAAGTCTGGCTTTCTTACTCAATACCTCTGCAAAGGTATTGGGTGTATTTAATACCTCTGCAAAGGTCTCTGTCAGTTGTTGCTGGCTTCTGGTAGTTCAGGCTAATCATTCTCATTGAGATGGTGGCTGCATATTAGGATGCGGTTAAAATGTTCTGACATGGTGCATAGTCTGCACTGAAGGTTCACTTCTTATTTTTGATCAGTATCGATTCAGAACTTAGACTTTTGAAGGCCTGATACTCAGTAATACATTCTTATATAGTGTGCTGCAAAGGAGCATTTGTTTCCTCACCAAGAAACATAGGCAAGTCCTAACGTGGAGATTGAAGGTATTTGAGGATAATATATAGGAAGGCTTTGGAAATTATTATGAATGTAGTTGCGTTACAAAACAACTTCTAAAGAGTATCTTAATTAGAATGTTTCTTGTGATATAATAGATCTTCAGCATTGTGGACCTAAAAATAATTGGTGATGGGGAAAAAAACCAAGAACCAATAAAATGATCTTATCACTTGTCACATATTCCTATGTGAAGTGTTTCCAGAGAAGTACAGATGAAAAGAAACTATTTTCCCAGTATTTTACCATAGGCCCAACAAGACAGAGGGTTGGCTGAGCTGACAGCCTCCTTACTATGGTTTGGAATGTTGGTTTGAACTCTGTGGAGCTCCTGTTTAAATGCCTGGTCTTTTGGTTTTGGCTCCTTTAGGTTTAGTACCTTAATGGATTAATTGCTTTCTTTGATCATCCAATATTCAGAAAGCTGTTCTGGAATCTGTATTGGGTCATAATTAATTTTTTGATCTTTTTGATTTTCTGTATCTTAACCCTGTGTAAATGTAGTGAAGTCTTAGAAGCATCTTTCTCCTCGATGGAGCAGTCATGCAGGCACATGGTTTCACACATCCCATGCTCTGTGTAAGCAGAAGGTGCCTGTTAAAAACCTCTTGCTAAAGTCCTTTAGCTTTGGCCACTAACTCCTCATAGCTGGGACTCACCAGTAAGTTCTGGAGCATTATTTTTAAGTGCTTGCTTTAGCAGTTTTGGGGTTTCTGTTTTGTTTTTGTCATCTCTGGTTATACAACAATGGTCCTAAAATTAAAGTTGGAACTCTGTGTTCCAGGGGAAAGATACAATAGCTTGCCTGTTAACATGTGGTAGGGCTAGGAATGGGACCCTGTGGTTTTGGGTCCAGAACCCAGTGCTTCAGAGCCTCCCAGGGGCCATTAAGCAAGAAATGTAAACAGTCCCTCAGTGACTTACACTGTTGGTGGGGCTTCCTAATTGGCTCCACAACATCTCTGTATCATCTTTTTTCCAAGTTCATTGGATTAGTTATGAATTCAGTAACAGATTTCATGAAAATGCTTAAAGTACTAAAGACTTAGGTGAAGTTTTCATGTATATGTTTTGTTCCTGGTACTTAGAAGTAAGGAGTTTTGGGGCTAGATAAGCAGCAGTATGGAAGAACTACATATGATGATTTATCAGTACTTGTTTAAATGTAGGTTGTTCTTATGCTGTTTGGAAACTCTAACATTGTAAATTTTACTTACAGGTTATTAGTGAGCTGAATGGAAAAAATATTGAAGATGTAATTGCCCAGGGTAAGTAGAGTCTCCGAGTGACCCAGGTAATTGCCTCTGTTCCTTTGATAGCCTAGACCTGAGAGTATGGAATTGCTGCCAAGTCACAGACTCTTTGTCTGTTCAGCAGTGTGGATCACAGGTGGATTGAGTGGAATCAGGTCCATTCTAATTCCCTGCAGGTCAGTGCCAGTACCTGATGGGTTTCGCTTGTGGACTACATTAAACTGGAGAACTGAAGCATGTATGAGCTTACTGGAAGTCTGCTCATGATGGAGTTTTCTGGACATGTTGATAAAAGACTGAGCTGTCCTTCAGGGCCTCTAGGAGATGTTTTGTTTCACCCACTTGTGTGCCCCAGTGATGTAAAGCAAGAGGAACAGGCAGTTGGCAGTGGGGTGCAGCTCCACCCTCTGCCATGAGCACAAGCCTCCAGTGCACATCTCTTGTAGAGCTCTCAGAGTCCAGCATTTCCTTTTCCCTGAGACAGAACTCTGAGGGCTGATTTCTGTAGAAATTTGTGCTCTTACTGCGGCTGGAACTTTTTACATGAATTGACTGGGTCATAGGGCTGAAGTAAAGCAGAGCTGAGGTAGTGCAAAGGTTTCTGATTAATGAATTTTTATTTTTTTGCAAGTGTACAGGCACAAGGGAATTTGCAGGCATATTTTCGTTTAAAGGTAGCCAGAACTTTGCCTAGCCTTGCTGTCAGGAGCAGGCACTGGACATTCTATCCACGTGGTTTGAAAGACCTAAGAGAGCTATTATACTCGCAGTTACAACACACTTACGCTCTTTCTGTAATACTTCAAATAAATCGTTTCTTAGAACATACATGCATATGAAACATGTTTGTTTACTTTGCTAGTTTAATTAGATCTTGAAGTAACAGGGAATTATTTAGAAACTGATTCCCAGAAACTGCAATACAGGCAAACAGTGTGTATGTGACCTTTGAATGCCAAGGGAGCCTTGGTATGTGAAAGGCAAGAGGCCAGAGAACTAGCTGGCTTTCCAAATACGAGCAGAAATCAGAAGTCTCAAAGGAGATGCAATATAGGGTTCATAGAGTGCTGAGGAATTTGTTTAAATACTGTACTCTTTGCCATAAATAAATCAATCTTTCCCTTTCTCTCCTGTAAGTGTGATCCTGTTATGCCCTCAGAGTTCTCTTTACTCTTAAAGGGGTAAAAAAAAAAGGAGCAGGAGAAACCTGTGCTGCCATTGTTACTTTTGAGGTACATTATCACTTTCTGGGCTACTGTGCTATTCAGAGAACAATGTGGGTGTGCGAAATTGGATGTGTTTGCTGCTATTTTTATGACAGCTTTTGGAAGAAAGACAGGGACTTTTTGAACAGAAGAAAACCTACTAATAATATGCTGCCAGTGTTCTTGGGATAAGCCTTTGTGAATCTTAAAACTCCTGAGTGTTTTTCACAGAACAGTTTATATTTATCATGAATACAGCCTCTTGGTCCTTTCAGCAGATTAGTGACAGGTTCAATCCATGAGACAGGATCAGTTTTTTCCTGTACTTTTCCATTTCCCCTACCTTCTGTACTTGGGATGAGCGTGTAAATAAATACCTTCTCTTGTGTCCCGTTCAGGTAATGGAAAACTTGCCAGCATGCCTGCTGGGGGAGCCGTGGCAGTCTCAGCTGGAGGGGGCTCTGCTGCTCCTGCCGCAGCTGCGGCCCCTGCTGCCGGTGAGTGAGAGTGGAGAGGTGTGGCTCCAGGGCAACTCCTTTTGTCTCTGGTACCAGCTTAACAGCTGAGTCAACGTTTCAGGGCTTCTCCACTTCAGCAGTTCATGTCGACTGAACAGTTACTTTTCCTTTGGACAGTCAGACACATTTGCTTTTAGTCTGCCTTAGGATTGGTCTTGCTTAGAACCGAGAATCAGAGACTTGGTGGTGTAAAGCACATCCCTGCAACAGTAATGTCAGTTCTGTGTTACTTGGTTGCTGAAGGGGAATGAGATAAACCCTGGAGGCTCCAGTAGGCAGCAGAGCTGAGAACACCAAAACTTGTATCTTGAAAATCTGTGGTGCAGTGTGAATACTGACTATTCACTTGGTCTTTTTTTTCTTCAGCTGAGGAGAAGAAGGAAGAGAAGAAGGAGGAATCAGAAGAATCTGATGATGACATGGGATTCGGCCTCTTTGATTAATTATTTGTTATAGAGAAGTTATTAAAATTCTTTGTTTTAAATGTTTTTGTGTTTATTATTATTACCATACAAGTGCTCTTGGATTCAGCTGTTCTTTAAATAGCTCTGACACAGCTTTGATTTTTATCTCTGTGTGTGAATTTTCTGACAGACTATAAGACTCAGCTCTGTGAGTACTGAGGAAATGGCAAAGCTTGTGTGAACCTGGGTGCTTGTTTTGACACTGCTGTTTCTTAAACAGTGTGTGGAAACGGAATCTTCCTGATAATAGCCACCTCCATTCTGTTTTGCTCTCAGTTACTCAGTGAAGTGGCTCATCTATTCAGCAATAAAAGGACTTTGTTTTCCAGGATCTGTTTATTTAATTCCAAAATGTGAAATTGAAAGAACAGCAGGCCTGAATTAGGCCAGTAGCATAATTTCAGAGCTAATTATAGTAATTTGGTTTTTAAATGTTTAAAAGCACCGATTTCCTGACTGTCAGATTTCCAAGATCTAGGGACAACATCGATAAAATGGTTGACTAGGATTTCCTGGTACATCCATATGCTTAACAGTCTAACCAGAAAAAATCCTAACTGCATCCTGCATCTGTAAGACACAGATCAATGCAGAGGTGCCCTTCATGCTGAACAGCTGTTCTGGGCTATCAGGACATAAATTGTACCTTGATCTGAACAAAGAAACGTGAGAATGGTGTTTTCGGAGAACTGAAACGTCTCTGGCATGCCAAGAACGTATCAGCTTGAGAGAAAGGTAAATTTTCCTTTATTAAGTGTCTACTGCTAGAAGATGGTTTTGGCAGGCAACTTAACATGGCTTCTTGTGGAAGTCATTGTAGGTAGGTTGAGTACAAATTGCATGCGTGATGATGTTGTGATTAAGTCTGTACAGGTAGAGTCCAGAAGATGCAGTGTATATACTGAGGAGCTTTTCTAATGTAGTTTTTTTGGGGGGGAAAAAGCAGTTGCTGATACAGCTGTGTTCACAGTGAGTCATTGGACAAAGCATGGAAAGTACTTCTGGGAGTAGAGATGGGTGAAATCCAAGTAGGAAAAACTATTGTATCTGGTGTACTGAGAGAAAACACCCAATACTTCACAGCAAAGCAAAAGAGCAGTTGGAAGTTAAATTCTCAAAATGGCCGTGATTTAAGCAACTAACCCTTGCTGCCCTTCTCTCCCTGGTGCCAGAAAAATGTACAGTAGTAACAGTGCCAATACCTTTCATCTACTTTGTCTCTTAAGTGCCAGCCTGGTGATCTGGTAGTAATGGAAACCATTCATTGTTCACCGGGTTCTCTGTCAGACCCATAATGACAGTGGTTCAGTCCTGGGCACAGGGGGGCTGTGTTGCTTTTTTCTTGGTGATTTTTCCATTTCAGGTCACTGAAAAAGAGTGGGTTTTGGATGTGGTTTTAGTGAGAGGTGCCTCCCCCCTGCCCACTAGTGCCTTGCTTTGCTGCCTCAAGAGCACCATCAGTGTTTACACAGGAAGGGATTGCCCTGGCACGCCACGCAGGGTTTTTCCATGCAAAAGGAATTTATTTGAACGGCACTAAGCTATTCAATGAGTGTGCTGTGCCCAGGCTCATGGGATGAAACAAACCTGTAGTGCCAGTTGCTGGCTACTGTGACGAGGGGAGGAGTATAACTACATCTAGACTAACTTATTTTTTCACCCTGTTTTTTTCTTCTTCCTATGACCTTTTAACCTTGAATTATGTGCCTGATCCTGCGGTGGGTGTCCTCTTACAACCTTGAAATTCCTTTGCAAAAGTGCAAAACTCTCAATTAACCTGCTCTGAGCAAGAGGATGGCTCATTGGTAATCTGTTCTGAGAAGAAATTTCTGGGGGCAGCTCTCAGGGAAAGCACTGAAAATAGAGCTCTCATCACAGTGCCACAAGGAGTCAATGTAACATAACCACCTTGTAAGTTTTTCTTGAAAAGAACAGGGCGTGGCTCGGCTCTGCTCCAAGATTTCACAGGCATTTTGCAGATTTTGCTAAAACCTCTTCATAGTGAACATTTCTGAATACAAAATCAAACCTATTAAGTTTACTTCCCCCTTCCTTACCTATTCATGAAACTGTTGCCACCTGATGGCTTTGTACATGAGCAGTGATGTGCCTGGAAGTCTATTGCACACTTGTTTGGTGCTCTACATGGAGTTCCCTCTGTTCTGATTTCAATGAGCTTCAGCTGTGAAGGAGATGGGATCCCTGCTTCTGCTCTGGAGTCACTGTTCTGAATTTTCAAGTCTCAGCAATGCCCTTTCAGACTTACTAAAGGCAACAGTACTTGTGAGGTGGTTGCATTGTATTCCATGATTCTCTCAGAGGAGACTAGTGCCTGCTCATACGTGGACTTATGGCCCAGTCCGTCCCCCTTACAGAATCAATTTTAGCTAGAGAAGATTTTTCCTGAATTCTTCATAAAAGATGGGCTCAAGGGCATTGAAGAGAAAGGGAGGGATAGTCCTGTGCCTGGAGATTACACTAGTAACTGATCATTACCAAAATGACAGCAGGGGAGAGTGATTTAGTCATAGGCTTGACGTTGAAACGTGCAAGCTTTCCTCACTGGTACACAAATGCCGTGCTGTCTCAAATCAGCTCTCACTGAAAGTCATTCCTTACAAACACCATGGGGCAGGGAGAAGGACAAGGCATCTCCACTACTTGGAAAGCAGGGAGAATGTCCTGGACGCTACTGTAAAGCAATAAGCAATGGCTCCCTGGGGCCACTCTCAACTGGTTTCACTCTTACTACCAAGGCCCAGTTTTGCAAGCTGCTACAGGCAGGCAGGCCTGCTGAACTCAGGAGGTTTGACTTACGTAGGTGCAGAGATGGCTGTAGTACCTTTCCTAGAAGAAAAATTCAGTCCCAAAGGAGCAGGACTGCTCCTCTGCTTCAGGACATGCTCCTATGAAGCAAGTGCCAAGAGTCTGCCATGGAATGACCTGACATACACAAACATCACAGGTAAGAAAAAGACATTTAACTCTGGCTTTCCAGTGATGTTGAAAGCACTTGGATTGAGCTTCATGACTGGTGTGCTTTTCTTGCTGACTATGGACAACAATACTAAAGTAACGTTTTGGAATCAACATTGTAACAGGCTGCCTTTGGTCTTCCTTTGAATTCCCAATGGCTGGCAAAAACACAAAGTCTTCCTGAAAAAGCAGAGATTGTTTGCCTCTATGTTATTATCTTGTAGGTACTAACAGCTCACCATTCATTAGGCTAGAAAAGAAGCACAACAACGAGAGATTGCATGTGAAGCTGTCTCTGTGGCATTTCAACTTGCAGGGGCACGAGTGGATTTGAAGAGTTTCAGTTGAGTTTAACATGCAGGAAAAGCTGCCTTGTAAATCTCACTGATCTGGCTTACTGCTGCATTGTGAGCAATAGCAGAACGGTAGCACTTTCTTACTGGGGGGAAAGAGATTCGTTTTGGGGGTTAATTATTTTTCAGAAAAGCACAGTTGTTTGTCAGCTTGCTTAGTGCCAGTACCCAGGCAGCACTCCACAAGAGATTAGTGTTCACATGGTTCGTTTCATCGACCTGTTTCAACAGGGCAGCATTAACCTCCTCAAATAAGTAACCTTGAGGGCCAAGGCAGAGTGATGTAAACAACTCAGGATGAGATTGCTGTTGGGAAATCAAGTGAAACTAACCCCAGCATTGTCGCAGCATTGTTGGTTCTATTTTCCAGACATGCTAGGAACATTAAGGCTTGGGAAATGCTGGAAAAAGAGGGAGCAGCACTGGCTCCTAAATGAAGATGTTCTTGTGGTTACAGATGTTTGGGAGGTATCTGCAGACAAGGTTCAGTGGTCAGTTTTGCCACAGACTTCTGCTCAATTCACAGCCCAGTGACCAGTTATTCTGCAGAACAATCCCTGCTCTGGAAAAGGCGAGTCATGATGTTTCCTTTGGGGCTGACTACATGAAAATACCTTTCTGTGTCATCAGAAGCATGGGGTGGAAGCTCCGTGATGGCCTTGGTGTTAAGGGCCTGTAAGAGAGTCTTAGCTCAGGTGTGCCAGGGCTCACCTCTCCAGGTGGAGATGAGGGTTATGTAACCACACCAAATGCAAGGGAGGAAGGAAATTACAAAAGCAGTTAGAGGTATGAGAGGAAGGAGAGAAGGGTGGCTACAGAGAGAGGATTAAGGTAAACAGGGTTAATTCTTTATGTACTCCAGGATGTTAATATGTATAAAGGGGAGTTCCTGGCAGCTAGGTGAGGTGGGCTTGGGGGCAGGAGCTGAAAGAAAGATAAAGCTGTATTCCTGCCTGTCTGATGAAAGCAAAGGGCAAACACTTAATGAAAAAGTGCTCTGTCTGTAGAGGCTGGAGTATGATGTCTAACTTGGAACTCAAATATTGGACTTATGCAAGGGTTACCTGCTGAATTTAGCTTCCATCATGTGACTGTGAGGCAGTAGATTGAGGCATTAAACAGCTGTTCTTGCAACCTGGATGCCACTCTTTAGGGAGGGTATTAGCCTGCCTCATGTCATTTGAAAAGACATTTGGAGTGGAAGGAACAGGAAGAGGGGCTACTTGGATAACCTCTACTAGCCTAAAGGGTGAAAGAGCTGTTAAGTACACATATAACACTATCCAAGTCAGAAACTTCTGACCAGTTATAAGAAAACGAATGCAAATTGCTTTATGCCAAGATTAATGAAGTAGTTTTTAAACTTTGGTAGAAAGTGCTTTTTGCCCTATGTTGGTCCAATTAAAATTTTATGCTTTTTGTTTTGTATCCCCCAAACCTCCCTCCTGATGATCTTGCTTCCTTGCTTTGAATAGAGCAGCTCTTTCTCTTGCTATGCTGATCTTTTTGATGTCCCTGTAAACTTTCATACTTATCTAATGATTTGGATGTCTGTAGTCTGTATTTTTTACGGCAAGGGGATCTTTACAGCTTCTGAAATCTATTTTGATGATCAACTAGCACTGGCCTCTCACCCAGTGCTGCTCTGTGGCGACCTTGTGCAGAAGTACTGCTGATAATCACAGTTGCCCTGACTAAATGTAAGCATTTTGCTGAGCTTAGAGGCATGTTGGGAAAGGTAAGCATGTGCATGTGTTTTGGTGATTTGTGTACAACAGTTTACAACTTCCTCATGAAGGGAAGACAAGAGGCAGACACTGATCTCTTCTCTCTGGTGGGCAGTGACAGAACTGGAGGGAATGGCCTGAAACTGTGTCAGGGCAGGTTTAGGTTGGATATTAGAGAAAGGTTCTTCCCGCAGAGGGTGGTTGAGGACTGGAACAGGTTCCCCAGGGAAGTGGTCACAACACAAGCATTAACAAGAGTTTAAGAAGTGTTTGGACAATACTCTGGGCACATGGTGTGATTCTTGGGACGTACTGTGCAGGTCCAGGAGATGAACTTGATGATTCTTGTGTGTCTCTTCCAATTATTTTATTAGTTTTGAAGGGGGACAGGGATTACCTTTTTCCCAGTTCTTGCCCTATTGCTGTGACAAGACTTGCCTCCTTCTGACTCCTCAGCTTTTTGTGAAAGGGGAAAGCTTTTCCTGTTCTCTCACGTTTCTTGCCCGATCCCTGAAAAACAAGGGAAACCCCAAGGACTTGGAGCAGATGCCAAGAATCAGGATGCTCCGCGAGGGAAGGACAGCCTGCTGCCCCGGGACAGGGCGAGGTTTGGGGCGCTGCGAGCAGCCGCAACCCTCTCCCTCGGAGAGGCTGGCTCGGCCCTTGCCGCTCAGGGCGGCGCTGGCCCCGCAATGCCCGGGGCCGGGAGCGGGTTCACCGGAGGAAGGGTTGGCAGGAGGGGCCGGGCACTCCCGCCCGCGCCGCGCCGGCCGAGGGGCGGCGGCCATGTCGGGGGCGGGCCCGAGGGCCGGGCCGCCGCGTATAAAGCTGGCCGCCGGCGCCGCTCTCCCAGCGGCAAACCCTGCCGTGTTCTGTAATCGCATCCTCGGTAGCAGCGCTTCCCGGCTGTCCCGCCCGTCCCGAGGCGGCGCGGAAAGAGACCCGCGGTTTCACTGCTCCGCCGCGGCTGCTGCTGCTTCCCCCCGGCACCCTCCGCCTCCAGCGGGGCGCGGAGGCCATGTTCCCACCGGACTCCACCTGGAATATCTCCTTCGCCGGCTGCGGCTTCCTGGGGGTCTACCACGTCGGCGTGGCCAGCTGCCTGAAGGAACATGCCCCGTTCCTGGTGGCCAACGCCAAGAAGGTGTACGGCGCCTCGGCCGGGGCGCTCACCGCCACCGCCCTCGTCAGCGGCGCCTGCCTCGGTAAGCGTGGGCCGAGCCTGGCGCAACTTGGCGTGTTCCCTTCGTTACTGCTAATTTGTTAATTAGAGCACCAGCGAGGGGCTGTGGGTGTATCTATGTATGTGCGTGCAAATAGCGCTGCGCCCGCCTCCTCCCGAAGTGCGAGCGGCGCTTTGTTTTCAAGGCCTTTCCCCCCGCCGCGGTCCCTGCTGGGTGGCTGAGGTCAGGGAGGCCCCTGATGGTAGAAGTCAGCACAGGGCTCCTGGTTCTGACACCACCCACACAGACATCTATAGTTGTGCTCGGTTTGTGGGTTTACCTTGCTTGGGTGTGGGAGAGGAGCCTCTCGCCGTGTGGGCACTGGCCTTTGGTGGCTGTGAACGGGAGGTGAAGCGGCTGGAGATGGAGACTCGGAGTTTGCGTGTGCAGATGGGAGCTGGGCAGCATCTCTGAGGAGCGCAGCCTTCAGTCTGCGTGTTTGTTTCTGGAAGACTTATTCCTTGGGATCTTGGGCTGAGGAACTCTCTTGCCCTTTGCAAGAGCTAGATCTCCAGTTTAGCTAGATTTTATCTCTGTTTTCAAGTTACAGAATAACCCTAAAGAGTTATCTCTAAGCAAGCACACAGTGTATACAGTGTGTTCCTATGGGGGAACAGCTGAAGAAAATGGTCTGTGGTGCCTCCTGGCTTTCTTGTCATTTTATATATGGGAAGATAACAAACACATGTTAGAGTCTGTACTTGGAAGCTTTTATGTTGAGACTAACAAATGCTGAAAAATTTCTTAAGCTTGAAAGGGGATTGTGGTGGGAGAGAATCAGGTATATCTGTTTAGTCTGAGAATTATGAGCCTCTCCTAGAGATAAGGGCAGCCAGAGCTATTTATTGAAGTTCTCACACTTTGACAGGTGTTTTTCCACAGCGCTCCTTTCTGAGACATAGCCCTTATGCAGCAAAAGTTAGTATTTTCTGTGTGGTTAGGTTTGAAGTTTCCCTTCCTGAGCGTTTGTTTACAGAAATGCCCAGTGAAGTGCATCTGTAACTTCTGGAGCTCTTAAAAGCTGTTCAGACCCCAATCTGAGATCTTGAAGGCTGTAGTGACGCCTTGGTGCCAACTTTTACTTTGGACAAGGGATAATAATCCCTAATCCCATTTTGTGTAGGGATCCATTTGCAGGTAGCTGCCAGGGATTCAGTTGTTTAATTGTGTTGCTTCTGTTGAAGAGGCAACTCCCCAATTAGTTCCCTGACTAGGTGATCCCTCTGCCACTTGAAGGCGTGGCACAAGTGTGAGACAGGCTGGCAGTAGTGCCCAAATCCTTTGCCTTGCTCAGATGCCATCCTGGGTGCTGAGCAATCCTGTTATCATGTTTACTTTGTCCGGGCTATTTATATGTCCAGAGCATCCATGGTGTGCCAGGCACTGCCCTGAGGGAGGCATCCAGCCTGGTCGAGAGCTTTCTGTGAATCAGAATAGGTTTTCCCACTCCCTGTGAGGTACAGTGGGAGTGTAGGAGGACTGGGTTAGGGGCCACCTTCTGGGAAACGTTCACCTACCTCCTGAGGAGGGCAAACCATGCTCTTTAAGGCTAACCAAGGCTTAGATCTTTGGTGTTCTAGTTCTGTCTTCCATTTGGCTTCTCTGGAATTGTTTTCTTCTGACTCACCTGCATGACTGACATGTATCTTGGGTAGAGAGCAGCTCTAAGGCAACGCAGTTGACTTCTGAAAGTAAAAGCACATGGGGTGCGTGGCCGTACCTTGTCCGTGTCATAAACCCTTCTGACAGTGCAGCTTCCAGGCAGAGGTCCAGAGGTTAGAATGAAATCATAGGGGTAGAAGAGGACTGGGCAGAAGGTACAGCTAGGCCTGAACTAGGAGAGCAGTTCATTCTCATACAGGCTCTTACAGGGTCCTGAGTACCTGTGTTTGCTTTGCTGCTGAGAGCAGGTGGTAGCCCATGGGCTTTGAATCCTATGGCAACTGCTGCTCTGCACTGTCAGTTGCCCTGTCCATGAAACTGGAATGCTAAATAATGTCTCTTGATGAATAACAAAGGGGGAGTTTTGCATAAAGAAGCCTTGCTTATTTGACTGCGTGTAGATAAAGTTAGTGTCCTTGTGCCTATGAACTCAAGAAAACTCTACTGTGCAGAGACAAATACTTGCAGGGGAGGAGTGGAAAAACCTCTTTCTTGGGGGTTTTTCCATGAGTCCAATCTTTTGAGACCCTGATCAGGAGAGCAGAAATCTTCCTTGATTTCAGAAAATAAGATCCCACTTAGGGGTTTATTTTCCAGCTTTTTCCCTCTGGCCTTTGCATCTGTTCAGCTTGCCTGTGAATGCATTCTGCCTTCTCTGTTAGCTGAGACCTCACTATCATCATCTGTGTAGGACAGAAAGGCTTTGCTATGGGCTGATGCTGAACTGAAAGCCCTGACCAAGTGATCAGCAGCCTTTAGAGCACACTGTGGGCTTCAAAGGCGTGCTTGAGAATAACAAAGAGAACAACATTGGGTGTGCATATTACTTAGGCAGGGCACCTTATATTTATATAAGAGATCAGGAGGTATTTACAGTCTGATATGACCTTGCCTAGCTCTGGTTAAGCACTTTACCATTAAGTTGTAGGGATCTTGGATTTGTTGTTCAAGGTTACAATCATGATGTTGCCCTGCATCTGAAGTGCTCTCTCTCCAGCTTTGAGATTCTTCTGTTTGCTAGCATGAAAAAGCAGTGCAATTTTTCCACTAGCATAATCTGTATGGCTATCAAGGTGCTTTGGGCAGTCTCCTGTGTTTACAAGTTACTTGATTGTGCATAGTGCAGTGTTGTGGCATGAACAGCTTCTTGCCCCAAGTATATTCTAGAAAATAGCCTCTGTAATGCCTATACCATCTCTTGGAGCTCTTGGAGTCCAGCACGCCAGGAAATGCACCTTTATGTGCCAAGCAAGTGGAAAGTTCTCATGCTGGCATTGCTCTCTCCTCTTTGTGTGTACCTCCAAACCTGCAGCTTTTCACAAATTCTAGGTGTGGAGCTTTGAGGATGGTCCCCTGTCTGTATAAATCTGAAAGTCACTGGCCTGGATGAGAAAAACTGGAGTACATGACGTGGTGACACTGTCCTTTTTCAGTCAGGAGGAATGCTAAAGTGCAGCTACTGCAGGACTCTTTCATCCCTAGTACTGAGTAGGGAATGTAGTTTTGGTAAGGTCTGCAATCATCTTACTTTGGTGAGCTGTATGGGGTTTGTTGTGCTTGCTTTGGAAGCATAGCAGCGTGAATAAATGATGAGATCTGAAGCTGTATTCACTGAAAAGCTGTCTTTGAGCTGGTGCTAAGGTCCCTCTGACTCAAAATTAACCAACAGCATCTCAATTGTCTGCATGTGAATGTTGTCCTAGACAGCCCTATCTGATGGTGGGTTGGAACTGCTGAATTGCTTCTATTTTGGGGGGAAGGGGCGGGTTCTGCTGTCAAATGCAAAGCTGGCTATCAAACCCCATCTGTGGAAGTTAGCTGTTCTCCTAAAGCATGACAAGGTCAACAGAAAATGAAAAAGCAAGCTGAGGAGATGCTTTTAGTACTAAGAATAAAGCAAGGAAGCCATGTGTTGCTAGATTGAGTAGTGTTGTTTGAGATGCTCTTTGGAGAGCACTTTCTGGGTTGTTTACAGCATTTTGAAATTTAATTATTTTAAATTGCTATCTTAACCAGGACTCTGTCTCAGGCTTGACATGAGGTGACATAAGTTATTTGACATTTGGGTTTGCTTGTCAACTGTCACCATGTGACCACCAGGAAATGTCCTGCTGAACTGTAGAGATGTTTTCCATTGGGTAGCAGGAACAAAAAAAAAAAGCCCAATGAACAAAACCTTTTGAAACTGAGATAATTAGCAATATCAACATCTTAAATGTTGTGCTTCTGCAATTTGATTATGTGCATGCAAAGGCTTAAGAACTGATCATGGAGATTTACTTTCTCTGTGTTTGTGTAATCTTAACAGCAAATCCCAGATTGACAGAGGGAAATAAACCAGCTTAGAGTCTATGGAATCCTCAGAGCAATGCCAGTTTATGCTGGCCAAAGCATGAATCAAGATGCTTATCCTAGGGGAAGTATACGTGATGCTGTCTTCTGTGGCTGTGTGAAGAGAGCTATGGATCTCCACAGGGACACAAAGGAAAGTCTTGTAGCATCTGTGGTGTCTCAGTAGTTAGGTCCCTCCTTGCACAGGTGATGGGCACCTGTACCTCCTGCAGAGGCCCTCCCTGGAGAAAAAGTTGTTGAGGTCAATAGCCCCAGCCCAGGAAAGAGAGACCTTTATGTACTTACATTGAAATATGGATATAATTAGTGGGGAACCTTCTGGTGCTTCTTGGAAATGGTAAAGCTTTTTTCTGTGGTGGAAATAGAGGTGGAAGGGAGATGTTCTGTGCTGACATAGATGGAAATGTTCACTGGCTTGGTGGAGAAGCTGCTGAGCCTGGATCAGTGCCCTCAGCAGTCACAGGGCTGTGGGATCAAGTGTCCAGAGGAGTAAGCTGGCAGCCAGGGCACCCTGTAGGACCTCTTGATGGGAGGAAAGGAGCTTCCTCCTGCTCTCTGCCTGGCTCTAACAAGAAAGCTTCTGTAAGGAAAGGTGCTCTTGCAGGCATCTTGTTGGATGAGTGCAAGGGAAGCCAAGGAGCCCTTCTAGCAAAAAAAAGTCCTAGCAAGCCATGTGTTTGTTCTTTTGGCACCCCGTATAGACAGCAGGTGTGCAGAGCAGCTTGGTGCCCAGCCTTGCTGTCAGGAATGGCAGCAGCTGTGCAGTGTCACTGGCAACAGCACAAGAGGTCTTTGGTCATTCTTCTGACCTGTAGGTTCAGCATGTGTCTTGAACTTGCAGCATGTCTGACTTGTTCCACTTCTTTCTCCCTCTTAGCTCCCCAAACTCTTCAAGGCAATTGCAAGTCCTCCATGTAAAATGGGAGAAGCTGTTGTGTGTTCTTTAGAGTCTATGTCCACTTACTGACTGTGTTTGGAAGCTTAGTCTTGATAAATCAAAAAGCCTTCCTCAAATGTCTTGCTGTGTCGTTCAGTTCCAAACTCCTGCTGCTGCCTGCACGTCCGGTAGCTGCTGGTGGTGCTTGTTTCCTGTCTGTTGGGGGGCTGTGTTACCTTCCAGAGCAGTGAGCTTGGGATTGAACTCAGATGTTGGGCCCCTGCTCACTCTGCCTCACCTGAGTCATCAGTTTCTCCATGTTTCTCTCTGTGCCCTCCATTAAGCACAGATGAAATGCTCCCTGGCTTGGCTGGAGACGATTTCCACCTCTTCTGTGCTTGGTTTCCACTGAACTTGAAGAGGACCATGCAAGGGCTGGAAATGGTAATTAGTCAGCATTCCCTCTTTCTGGAGATGGGAATGGGCAGGCCTTCTAATTACAGGACCTTTGCAAAAGCTCAGAAATCTTACTCCAAGGAGCAGTGTGAGTGGGTGGCTCCTGTTCACCTTGCTCTTTGCAATATAAACTCTACTCATGGCTCAATTCCAAAGTGGCCACCACTTTTCCATTGAATTCTTTGCACTTCTACACTTTTATTGCCCAGCTCTAATACTTATTCTCTTCCTTTCTGCTAAGTGTTCTTGGGACTTGAGGTGAAAGTCAGGATGTGTCTTCAATTATGTGGGAGTCAGCCAGGCCTATGTATTTGCCTTGGGCTGTGTGGCTTGTCAAGCAAGTAGAGTGAGAGCTAGTGAAAAGGAGGGGTAGAGGAAATTATTCCATGTGGAAGGCCCTAAATAAGTCCATGTCCCTGGGAAAAGGCAGATTGTGTCCTTGAAGTGGTAGAGTCTGAGGCAGTAGAAAATCCTTTCCAAGGAGCACATAGGAGAGAGGCCTGAGAGGAGTGAGCCTGGGAGTGGAGAAATGTTGCTGGAGATTGTTGTAGCCCTGGCATTTTGTAGCTATGAAGGCCAGAAGAATGGAGGAGAGAGTTTTTGTCACTTGTGATAGAACAGCTGCTTGTGGCAGGCCTGATCCTGTCCCTGGGGCTGTGCTGATCTGCGGTGCAGCGTGTTACATCAGGTGTGGGAGCTGGTAGCTTTATTAGAACCCAGGGCTTTGTGCTGCCCTCTGGCACTGCCCCAGAACTGAGCTGGTCGTGCTTTCTGGTACAGATAAAGGCCAGATGACTTCTGCCTGACAAGACATTTGGAATCTGCAAGCTTAATGAAGTGCCTTCTGCCATTGTTTCTCAGGCTTTTAGCTGTGCTGTGCCTGGAGGATTTCTTCTGAGAATGAACCACTCTCTTCCTCTTCATACACTGAAGTTTGTTTGGATGGATATTGGTTTTGGGGGTCTTTTTTAGGCTTAGGATTTAAAGGATTAAATATCATTTTAGCATTGGAGGTTCTGGCAATCTCTGAGCTTGCCACTCCTGTGGATTATCTAGTTTAGCATCCTGAAATCCCTTTGCATACGTTAATTACAAGGGCCAGTCTTGCTGGCTGCATTGAATGCTGCTGATTCAGTGCTGGGCCTGGCAAAAAAAAAAAATCCAGTGTATTATGGAGGCAAAGTGTGGATTCAAGCTGCCATAGTTATGTCACGCATGGAAAAACTTTGAATCCTGTTTCAGAGTGGTCTGTCAGCACAGAGATTTACACTGATTTATCTATCCTAGTGTTCTTACATAGCAGGATTGGTAAAATAATCTTTAAGGGAAGCATTTAACTACTAACTATATTTTTGCACACAGAAGAGGTAATGTGTCAAATGTTCATCTGAACATCTTGCTGTTCTTGTTTGTGTGCTCAGCCCTGCAGGAGGGTTGAGCAGAGGCTTTTCCCCTGCTGGGGTCCGTGCAACCCTCTGTGAGCAGCTCCTGTCCTGCTCACACAGTAGTTTTCAGAACCTCAGTTGTGTTTTGGCTGGGGGTCCACTGCTGATGTCTCTGGGAGAAAGGTAGCATCAGTTTCTAGATTTTGCCATGGCTCCCAAGGTATGCATCCTAACCTTGTGATCTGCCTGATGCTGCTCCAAGAAAACAAGAATCATTCTAGAGCAAAATGCCAACACCCCTTGCCAGAGGACTGCTTTGGAAACTGAGCTTTTGATTCTCACTTCCTTGCTGGAGTCTGCTCTGCTTGTGCCAGGGCCAGTGGGAAGAGTTTGGGGTGTAAGGTGACATTTGACCGGCCTGTGAAGGGAGGGCAAAGCAGGCCCAGCAGGCAGTGCCCTCCCAGGGGCACAGGGAGGGGCTTGGCGTGGATTGGAGCGCTTGGGGAGCCCTGTGAGCATGAGAGCTGGGCATGATGTAGGCTGAGAGCCAGTGGAGGGTGTCAGGGCTGTTCCTCTCATCTGTGTTAGGGTTTTAGCAGTCACACAAGCGTACAGTGGAAAGGACAGGGAGGAAGATTGGCTGCTGTGTGACAGAGCCAGCCATGTCTCTGATATCATCTCTGAACATGAAACAATTGCCACCTGAAAGCACACAGGAAAGCTTTCTGCCAGGCTTAGGCTGATAGCTACCAAAAGCCACCACTTCTGCCTCTGTGCAGACCAGAGAAGAAAGGTAATTTCTCATTACACCATGGGTTTTGGTCTCTTTCTCCCCTCCACTAGCTTTCTCTGGATGAGTACTTGTTTTTGAAAAAATTGCTTCAAACTCAGTATTACTTGGTCCAAAGTGAGCAGCAAGGATCTGAGCTGCACTTTGTCTACTCTGTGAATCCCCTTCTCTTGTCATCCCATGCTGTCTGAATTGCACTAGAGCATTGACAGGGATTGACATGGATGAAGATGGAACATGGCTTTCAGTTCAGCTTGCCTGGGGTCCTGAGCAGCTTTTCCTTTTCATGCACTGTAATGTCATTTAATTTCTCTAATGCTATGAACAGAAATGCAGCATTGAGCCTCATACTGGGGCATTACAGTAAGGAAAGCTTAGACTAGTGGGTGTTGCTGTTGTGGTTGTGACAGAGGGATCCTGGCTGGCTGCCTGCTCTGAGCTGCCTCCTGCCCTTCCTATCAATTGTTTCACAGCAGCAGCTGCCCTGTTTTTGGGTTTGTGTTGCAAAAATAAGTGCTCCCGTCCTGACTGCAGAAACAAAGCTAGTCTCAGCTTGCACAACAGCAGTTCTGGTGAGGCTTTGGTGTGCCAACACTTCATCAAGTCCAGTGCAGAAATTTAGCTAGAGACCTCATCCAGCCTGTGAGTTCTTATGCCTGCTCTCCCTGTTTGCTTCTGTGCAAAGCAGAACGATGGGCCTTAAGGTGAGGTATGAGTGGTGCATCTGCACTTGGGCTTGCAGGAGGGTCCTACCCTGCAGGCACCAGCTGATGGATGGGCATGTGGCAGTCCCTGCTCTGCCTCGTGAGCTGCTCTGTGCAAGAGGTAAAAACCCTGGCAACTTAAAAGCAGATCCTCATCTTATGTTCCTCATATCTAGCATGTGGCAATAGCTCTGGTTCATCTATTAACTAGTATCTAGAGCACACTAACCATATCTTTTGGCTCAGATGGGAAAAATGTCTCCTTTTGCTTTGGCTTTATTTAAACAGGTAGCATAACTGACAGCTTTTTTTTTTTCCCCCCCAAGTTGAAATAGAAGGGCAAACATCTTGGGACAAATGCATTAAGAGAGAGGCTTCTGGTTCTGAAGCAGTTGCAAATGATCTGAATTTATGTGGCCCTCCTGCTGCACAGTGTGTCTTGGGCTAAACAGTTTGTGTCTGGTCTAAGCAATGCTGAGTGTGAAGAATCTGAACCAGAAGTGTTGTGGGCTGAGCCCTTCTTTTAGCATCTGCCTCTGGCTGCAGGAGCTGGCCTTACTTGAAAAGCTGTCTCTTTCTCTTGGTGTTTGCACTTGCCCTACCTGTAAGGTCAGAATAGGTGCTGCTGACTGTAGTCTAACAGGGATCCCTAGGAGTTGCTCCAGTAGGTGTCAGTGCCTCTCATTCCCAAGCAAAGGGGGAGAAATGCCATTATGTACCCCTGGTGGCCAGGCTTTCCAAGAACTCTCCTTTACAAAATTGTTTGTTTGTTGAACTCTGAGGTTAAATCCCTGCACAGAGCCCCTGATCTTGCCGCAGGGGAACAGCTGGTCAAGCAGTAGGACTGTCTGTAAACTGAGTGGGTGTGGTTGTGAGGGCAGTTGTGTTTACCTCCTAGGTATCACCAAAAATAAAAGTTTCCTTCTTGTATGTCTTATCTGGAGCCAAGTGAGCTAAACTGTTTCTTACCTGATAGCAAAAATAGTTGGAGAGGAGGATTGAGTGAAGACCTTAAATTAAATAAAAAATATGCATCAGAACAACAAAAATTAGGGAAGTCCCAGAGGAACAGCTTGTTCCGGTACATGGTGTTTCTCAATCAAACTGGCTTACAGGAAGATGTGCACAGATGAGAAAAGAGTTGGTGCTTTTGAAGACTTCACTGCTAGCTGCCATCCCTCAGCCTCCAATGTTTGAAAATGGGTATTTTTTATTTGTGTCAAATAGTGGCAGTTTACAACTTCTGGCCAGTGAGGGGTATTCTTTCCACAGCCAGTGCTTTTAGGTGTCTGTCCAGGATTTTAGATGGAAGTTAAAGAGCTGTCACCAGCAATGGGGTACACCTATCACCTGAACATGTCTAATAAGGGCAGGTTGTAAAGCATTGCTCTTTATTTCCTGCTGGCATGGATTTGTCTCTGGGGCCCCCTTTGACATCTCTTCAGCCTCCCTGATGGACCGTCAGAGAACATCTTGGGTCAGGTTCCCATTCAGGACAAGCTGGCCTTTGTTTAGCTTGGCTGAAATGTTGGCTGGTTTTTGCTCTCTTGGGACAATAAGTGGAAATCAGGTTGTTTCAGCATGAGTGTGGAAAGTGGAACAGAAGTCTACCCAAGGAGTGGGCTCTTTCACAAACTGAGGTCATTGCCCACAAGAATTGGTGTTGTCCTTGGGTCACTGGCACATTGCTGTGCACTGCTCCTTGGGATGAACAAACAGGCACCTCGTGATGATCTGAGCTACCTGTGAGGAAACATCCAATAATCTTCTCTGTTAAGTATTTTCTAGATGTCAGTTTGAAAAATTCTGTTCATAGCTTTGTAGGTTTCTTTTGGGCTGGTGACAGGAGTTTGTTGTAGTTAGGACTATATCATCTCCTGGGAGAGGCCAGGCAGGAAAGCATAGCTTACTCTTGGTACTTAGAAAAGAAGCAAGTGCAGGAGCTGTGCATGCTGAGCTGGAGCAGCTTAAGGATGTGCCCTGGAAGAACATGGAACAGCTCTCCTGAAACCTCTGCTCATTGTCAGAGACTGACTTTTAGCTCTTGCACGTATGTGGCACAGAACAGCTGAAATAACAAGAGACGGGCAACAGAGATCAATTAATGTTGGGGAAGATCATGCTAATAAATTCCTTCTAACTCATCCTATTGCTAAATTTACATCTGGACTGGGATCTACCAGTGGGATAATGACAATTCCAGCAGTGTTCAGCAACCAGCTGCATTGAAAGCCAAGTGTGAAGATTTTAGCTGGGGACTCTTGAAAAGGACATCTGTGCTGAGTATCACACAAACATCCCTGGAACAGAGATCTGAGCAGAACTGAAGGAGTTCTGGAATGAGGTCCCTGGTTATAGTACACAGGGCTGGCAGGACTCCTGTCCTGAAAATCTTACAGTCAAAATAGCTTGGTCATGTGATTCCAAACTGAACATAGGGCTGTCCAGGACCTGGGGGAATAGCAAAAGTACCTGTGCTTCCTTCTGCTACTTGGCTTCCTTTCAAAGCTGTTGGTGTGTTGGGCCAGTTGGAGCCTTAGCTGGGTAATGGGAATGAGGAGGGAGGAGTGTTACTGATGTGTAGGAAGGAGTCCATTTGTTGGTGTTGAAGGAGAAGCAGGTTTAGTGAGGATCTGCAGTTTCCTGCCTGCCCCACTAGTTCAGGCAAGTTATGGTGTCTGCAGTCTGGGGTGTGACCTCTCTGTGCTTCCTGCCAGCAGGGACAGAGTGCTGCCCCTACATCCACCAGCTCTCTGTGCGGTCCTTTGCGCTCCGTCCCTGTTGGAGAACTTTTCCTTTAGGCTTGTATCCTATTTACTGTTGCACTAGGCAGGGAGTGGGAATGTCCTTGCCACAGGTGATCTTTGTGCTGACACAGAGTTCTCCCAAAGAGACCTGCAGTGTCATGGGTGAGCTGCAGGGTTGAATATTCAGAATGCCCTTCCCCCTGTTTAGCTTGCTCTGCTCCTATTTTTGTCTGTGTCTTAGGCACTTTTTTCCATTTGAAATACTTCATGGGTCATCTGTGATTTTACTGGCTGGCAAATAGATACCAATATGGTCTAACATGTGGCTTAACAGGAGACCATCACGGTGCCCTTGGTGCCAAAGCCCTGCTGCTGCTGATGTGGGTCTGAAGAGACCCTTCTTCTCCACTTGTCACCCCTCCTGTCGAGCAGTGTTTAGGCTTGTGATGGTTCTCGTGCACTGCACAGGTTTGGAGTAGCCTTTCTATTTCACCCCAGAGCTCTTCTTAGCAGCAAAGGGTCTCCCCAGCTGCTCGGGTAACAACAGTCTTAGGTGATCCATCTTCAGCTCTGCTGTCCCAGAGGCAGAGTAACAGCAGGCTGCTCTGCTGGGGTGTTTGTTTACAGTTATAAATAGCGTGTGCTGCTTGAATGCTTTTCAGGTTAGAGTTTAGGGGCTGCCAGGCAGTACAGACTTAGTTACTGGCTTATTTTGGAGTTGAGCGTGACTGATAGAGATGAAAGTCAGTTGTTAAAGGGAGCAGTCTAACCCTATGTCAATAATGTGAGGCTGGATTGATACAGCTTAAAAATGAAGTGTGAGCTAGCAGCTGCCTTCAGGCTTTTCCCACGGGTGCCGCTGCCTTGCCCCTTGTAGCCATTGCAGATGACAAATCAACAGAGTGGGGAGCAGCTGGCCTGTCTTTTCTGGCAAGGGACATGTTAGGGTGTTTCAGGACACAACTGAATGATGCTCCTTTGCGTCATCACAGCTGAAATTCAGATAAGGGCAATAGCCCTGCAGTACTTGGGTTTATGTATAACAACACCCAGTGGGGCACTGCTGGGGGTGGGGTAAAGAGGAATGTGGGTTTTCTAATGAAAATGAAATATTCCACATATATTAATGCAACATTTTTGAGGAATATTGGCTTAGTAATATAGGGAAAGGTGTTGAATTAATCGGTTGGTGTGAGAAGAATGAAATGTTTTCACAGCAAACAGTGTTAACTGCTAGGGATTGCCTCTGCCCTGTGGTATGTACCTCAATAAGGAAATACAAATTTAATTCAGCTTTTTCACATGACTCTGTGTCCTGAATCACTAGATCCATAAAAAACAATGAGAATCTTTCCTAAGGGCTGCATCTGGCACTGGACTAGTCCTAGAAATATTCGAGAGCTGTTGGCTGACCCCTATAGGAGTTGTCTCTCTTGACTGCCTCTAATTCAGCTGCTCCCTCTGATGGACTGCAAACAGAATTTGAGCTGGTTTTCCTGGAATAGCACTTCTGGTAGTACAGGATTAAAATACTGTCACTGCTTTTCTCTCCTCCCAAATATATTTCCAAGAGGACTTGTCATCTGTCATGGATCTTGCTACATAAACCTGGCTTCTTTGGCTGACCCCTCAGCTGGCCTTATTTCCCGGAAAGCTGGTGATACTGCAGGTCATCCTGTGCCCATGCCTTCCCACAGAGCAATTCCACATCCAGCTTTGGTGCAAGTGATTCAGCAAGTCCAACAGAATCACAGATGTCTTTAAACAGAAGTGCCTCAAAGCTCCTGTGGGTATGCATGTATCCACACATGTATAAAAGGAACTCAAAACAAAAAAAATCCAGAAAGTATTCAAAGAATGAACTTGCTAATTAGTAGTAATCTCACTTTGCCCTCCTAGGTATGAAACACTGATAGAGCAGGCAGCTGCAACTCAGGGCTCCCCTCAAATGCTGTTTCCTGCCATAGTCAGAACTTTGCTCTCCTGTTTTTGTTAAAAAAAACCAAAAGCCCTTCCAGCTCACATTTTTTGTTCAGTCATAAGCTCCATTTAGTTTCAGTTGTTTTCAGTATTGCTGTCACATCTTTCTGCACACTGAGATGCCAAGCCTGAAAGCATCGTTCCCTAAGCAAGCACCATCTCCTGGATAATCCACACTTTCCCCAGTACAGCTTTTGCACACAGGAGTCTCCCCTCAGCTGCATGCTCAACACTCACACCCCACAATGGGGGTTTCAACCAAGCCAACAGTTCCCTGCAAGGCACTCAGTGCAGAGGATTTTCCTTTATGGGGTCGTGTGAGTAAGGTGCTGGGCTGGGATTCCTTCAGTTTTTGCTTGATTGCAGTTTCTTTTGGTGTTTTTCCTCCCCTTGACAGACATGAAGATGTCTTAGGGAGCGTTTTGAGTGCTAATGTCTCAGTGATTATAAAGTGTATTTCTGTGGGGCTGACTTCTTCCATGTTAGGAAGGATGTTGAACCATGTGGCTACTATCTGAAACAGCCTGGGCTCAATGGCTTACTGCTAATTGAGTAAATAAGATCAGAATTAGACTGCTAAACATTGCTCTAGGACAGAAGACTGGGATTACAGGGCTAAAAATTGCTTCAGAGGGGGAACTTTGGCTTTTCTGCTAAGTTGCTACCTCACAATGCCTAAAATCCTGACCTCAGAATCTCTGGTCATGTTCAAGGGTCCAGTTCTCTGTGTGCTTGAGCTACTGGTGTTGGTGGGTTTCCTAAGCCCAGAATCACGTTCCCAGGCTGCATTGATGGAAAACATGTTGCTGGCACACGTGTATTGCAAAAGATTGGGATGTGTCAACATAGCATTGAGGGTGGTTGCTCTTATCTCCATTGTATTTATTAACCTGGGTCTAACTTGAGTTCTTTCATTTTGCTGCCTTGTTTTTGCAATTGAGAAACTGAGTGGGAGAGCAAAATGAGGGGACTTCCAGATGGTTTAAACTGGTAGTCTTTCATCCTTTTCCATTAAATGACCTTCAGTTTGATTGGAGAGGAATCTTCATTTGTAAAAGCATGCTTCTTTTCTCCTGGTTTCCTCTAATTCTCTCCCTCATATTGTTCTCGCTTGTATGTTCCTGACACTCCTTGGAATGCAGTGATTAGCTAGTACTTAGAGGAACTATTGTATCTCATCATGGCTGGATGTGTGTGGAGGCAGCAGTCAGTCAGTGGAAAATGCTGAATGCTGTAGTTTTGTATTTTTGCTTCCTTCTATCCCTTTTTTCTTATTGGAGAGCTCTGATGTGCTTGCCAGATGGGACTCTGAATGACTGAGATAATGGGCTTAGCAGATACCTTCCCTTTTGTGCAGCTGGGATGTCTCCCCTTCTCAAACCCAGCTGGGTCACTGTGTGAAAGGGTAAAGCAAGCATTCCTTCACAAGTCCTGCTTGCTATCAGAGCCTAGTTTAGTGCTGTGGAATTGGATATGGAAGAGATGGGACACCAGAGGCTCTGCAGGAGGAACTAAGTCTCATTCCTTAGTGGAGCATTAGTCCCTCTTGCTCACTTGAGATGTGGCTGACACTCACAGCAGTTGGGATCACTCAGCTGGAAAGCACCAGCTTTCCTGTTCTGGCACTTCTGCTTACTGGCTGATGATTCGTTTACCTGCCAGGAAAAAAAGGCTTACTAGAAAAGTTTTATTGGAATATATTTTGAAGTGGATTTATCCATAAGCTCAAAACTGTTGAAGTATCAGCCTTGTTTTCTTTCTCAGTCTGTTTTCACCAGCCTGCATTGGCCAGTGCAACAGGATCTAAAAAACAGTGTGAGGCCTTAATCAGATGCACATGATCTTCCTTGGCTTCGTAAAACATAAGTAAGAGGAGGGTGGTTCTTTGTGATGGGGGTGTGTGAGGCCCAAGACAGCAGACTTCCATGACTTCTCTGACATCCCCTGTAATAACCTCTTGGTTTGAGCTGTGTATTAACCAATGGGGAGAAACCTCTGGGGAAGGCTGGGAATGAGGCTTTCCTGTGCCTAGTTTTGTAAAGAAGACTGGTTTTGGTAGCATTTCACGGTGCATTTGTCTCGTTGCAGGTGAGGCCGGTGCCAGCATTATTCGGGCGTCAAAAGAAGCCCGGAAGAGGTTCTTGGGCCCACTCCACCCCTCTTTCAACATAGTGAAAACCATTCGGATGTCCGTGTCCAAGATGGTGCCAGACAATGGGCATGAGGTTGCAGCAGGACGCTTGGGTATTTCCCTGACACGGGTCTCTGATGGGGAAAACGTGATCCTGTCAGACTTCAATTCCAAGGAGGAACTGATCCAGGTGAATGCACTCTTACTGCAGAGGGTTGGGCAGGAGCTCCATGCAGTTTTGTTTTGCCTTGGTCTCCAAATGTCCTTAGTACTGGAGTATAATTGTCAGCACATGCCAGCATGGTGTTCTGAGAACAGTAATAGTTTCAGTAGGCTTTGATCTGATTCTTAGATTCTGGATTTCTTTCTCCCTCAGGCCTGTATCTGCAGCGCCTTTATCCCTGTCTACTGTGGGCTGATACCTCCAACCTTGCGTGGAGTGGTAAGTAAGATTCTAAGATGTTCCTTCATTAAATTACATACTAATGAGTAGGTTTTGACAATGTTATTGCCTACTGGCAGCATTTATCTGAAGAGACACAAGAAATTCCCAAATAAACAACTTCCAGCAGTGGATAGGCCTTTTTCCACTGTTGCATGCAGTTGACTATAAGTGTCCTGAAGATCAGTGGATTTAACATATAGTAACATACAGTCTGGGGAAGGGCTGGCTGGCTCAGCAGAGTGTTCTCATGGCTGCATGGTACAACACTTCCCATCACTGAGGCTGCAGCTGTCTGCATGTGGAAAGAAGTTCAGCCCAGGATAAAAGTCATGAGTGTAGTCCCTCTCCCATGTGCCTGACACTTTCTGCAGGGCTTTAACTAGTGGTGTGGATACTGGCTCTCTTTTCCATGGAATTCTTCCCGTCCTTTCTCTGACAATAATGCTCTGCTGCATGCCAGAGCTCTCTTAGAATTGTGTCCAAGGCTGCTCAAGAGCAATCTCTCCCTCTGTGTTTGCATATTAGAAATGAAAATACATGAAAGCTGTGTGGAGCTGCAGCGTTACTGGATATTGCAGTCATGCTTTAAGGGTGTCCTGGTTGAACTTGGCTTCCCTTGTCTACACAGGTTAATGAACACATTAAAGGGCAGGGATTTTGCAAACTACACAGTCAAAAGTGAGAGGGAGAACTGTTATAAAATATGTGCCCTGATTTACCATAAGTGATCTGACCAAAGTGCCTCTGTCTGTCAGAACACAGCATCAAATCTGTTCTGATTGCTACCTGTGTCCTAAAAGTGAGGTCAGTTTTGCTCCTGCATAGCTTGGCTGGTTTTGTCTTGTGCAAGCATGTTGGTCAGAGAAATGACCTGCAGGAGATGTCCAGTGTTATCCAGCCCTTCAGAGAAGTGACAGAATCAAAAATGGTTTGGTATTTGCTCAGCAGCTGCTGCCAGGGCTTTTTCCCTTCAGCTGGTAGGACCATAGCAGTGGCTCTTGCCTTGCACCTCTCTGGGGGCCAGTTAAGGTCAGTGTGCATCAGGAAAAAATCTCACCATTCCAAAACTGTGTACAACATCAGGGTTTCTGGAATGTGCAGCTGTCCTGGCACACTGAGGGATAACTTCTCATGGGAAAAGGTGGGGAGGAAATATGAGATGAGGAAATTTAATTCCTACCTCTTCCCCAGAAAAGCATGGCTCTGAAGGGGGATTGCGGATGAGGAGAGAGGTTAAATTGGGTTGGGTATGAACTTGGGAGATGGTTTTGAAACAGAAATGCATGATTCTTAACATGCCTGTGGTGACTGTATTTGTCACAGAATAAACTGACTGGCCTGGCACAAAGCAGTGTTTTTTCAAGCCAATGCTACTGTGTGCAAGGTGCAAAATCCATATTTTGCCTTCCTCCTAATTTTTTTCCAGTGTTCACTTCTCTGAGATCTGGTAGTCTCATGGAGTGGATGATGGAGATGGGCAGAGGTGTTAAAAAAACCCCAACAACTTAAATATTGAGAAATCAAAAAGTCAGTAACTGACCTGCCAGCACACACAGTAGTTGTGAGTTGTCTGCAGCATGTGGGTGAGATGAATCCCTGGCAAGGGTCACAAAGCTGATTGTCAAATCCACGTGAGTGAGGGGCCCTGTGCATGGGATGACATGATAAGGGAATGGAAGTGGGCACCCCAGTCTATGAACCATCCCCTAAAGCTGCTGCTGTGTGTGTCTGCAGGCAGCTGGTGGCTCCAGCCTGTTGCTTTGGGCTGTTCTGGCTTTGCAGGAAGCTGGAGAGTGGTTACACTTGGGCTACTGGAGGTTCAGGCAAATCTAAAGTGGCAGCTGAACTTTACTGAGGAGTGTTAATCAGCATTGCTAGGAAGCAGTGGACCAGAGAGTCGGGTTTGCAGGTGTACTCCTGGATTTCTATGGAGTCAGAAGGGTTTGCCTGTCAGCTCTGTAGTAGTTGAGCCTTTTTTCTAATGGCATACGTGCAATCATGCTGCCACCCTCAGGGAAATGGGTCTTCTGCATCCTTACTGCAAAACTAGTGTTGTCCAGCACTAAAGCTTACCTCCTTTTTCTTGAAACAAAAGTGCATGCTGCCTGCTTTGCTCTGTTCTGGTCCCACTCAGCATGTTGGAATCTCATCCTTGCAAAGAGAGTCAGGCAGACGTCTCCAGCTCTAGCTGTGCCTAGTCTGGCTCTCAGTGGAGGAGCAGCTTTGGGAAGAGGATGACAATGGCAGTTTGCTGTGGTTGCTTTATGCTTGAAGAACACTGTTGCCCCCTTTAGAAGGGGGAGAGAGTTCTGTTGATTGTTGGCATCTCTGTTGTTGGAAAACATCTTGAGAGCAAGCTGTGTTAGTGTTTCTGAGAGGATGTACTCTACCCTTGAGTTTAATCTGTCCTGTCCTTCCATTTTCTTCACTGTCCAAATTCAGGTGGTGTAGGAGTCTCTAAGTGCCTGTCTTGACACAGTGTTTGGTGAGCAAGGGCTGCCATGAGGATAAAATGTCCTGTGCTCTGAATTTGGGCTGCTGTAGCCTACCACTGTAATCACAAGCTGTCTCCCATGAAGCTGTAGGCTCTTTGCAAAGGTAGCCCTGAGATTTAGTTTGCCTCCCAAGAAGGGAATGTGCAGTCCACCCTGACCCTATTGCATCAATGGCAGCTGACTTGCTATAGCTGAATTTAGTTGCTTTCAGCCCATGAGCCTCTGAACTGTTCCCCCGGCCCAGAGAAGCTGATTGAGGTCTCTGTCTTGTCTGCCATCCAGAGCAAGAGAGAACAAAGTGCAAAGCACCCTCCAGGCAACACATCTGATGTTTTCCTAGGCATTGTGCAGCAGAAGAGCAATGTTGGTAGTCAGTCTGCCTGTGAAACAAGAAGAAGCAGGCTGCAGAATGGAGCACCTCCTCCTTCAATCAGTATTTCTGTGCTCTGCCTGGGTTTAGCCTCTACTGGCTCAGCTTCTCACCCAGCAGAGAGCTGAAAGATGTTTACAACTGCTACTAGTGGGGCTGCATAGCCCCTGTATCATGATTTGTGTTTGGGTAGGAAGGAAACAGATCCAGGCAGCAAATTGCAGGATCAACCCTGATATAAAACCAGCAGAACTCTTCTGTAACTGAGGTTCACAAGAGCTGGAGTTGTTGCTCTGCAAAGACCCCCAGCTTCCTTCTCTTTTGGCTTGACCAACATCCTTTTCCTGTTATCTTTTGCATGTTGCTTGCTCTGCCAAAACCTGTGATAGGGATCATCTTGCTCAGCTCCTTATGCAATTACAGTAGCCAAGGAATGTTTTGAGAACATACTACTGGGGTTGCCCTTCCTGCAAGGGTAACACAAATGTGTTTATGGTACAGAAGTACGGAACATTCTCTGATAAGAGAGTGCCTGTTAAGAGCAAAACCCAAGTCTCTTGTGCTCTGTTATCACATCACAGCAAGTGGATTCCCAATGTGTATGCATGTGCTAGGATTGCTGTTCGATAAGCCCACTAGCAACAAATCAGCTGGTTTTACTCACAGGTAACAAACCTTCTGCCAGGGGGCACTTGTGTCTGAGCTTATTCATTTTGAACACAAGTGAAAAATCGCACAATGTCACAGTGTGACAGCTTAGATCAGTGCTAATTTGCACTGCAGGTAGTTGTTGGTGTGTATTATTATTTAATTGGACAGCAGTCAGACCACACAGGAGTTGTAAGTCAGCAGTCACACAAGTGAATATGCCTTTGTTATTGAACACTTGTGAGCAGCACACTCAACCAAGAAAAAACACATAGCAAAAGGAATTGTTATAAACAACACAGCTGTGCTATCACTGGTTTTTACTCCTCCAGTGCTGGGGGATGTATTCCATTCCTTCCCAAGATGTTGGCACAAACAGGAAAAGGAGTAAAATAGCTGCTTGATCAGTTGTGAGAATGAAGATTCCTGTATTTGTCTTGATTTCAGAGATATGTTGATGGAGGGATTTCTGACAATTTGCCCCAATATGAGCTGAAGAACACAATCACAGTGTCTCCTTTCTCGGGAGAGAGCGATATCTGCCCACGGGACAGTTCCACAAATATGCACGAGCTGAGAGTCACCAATACAAGCATCCAGTTCAACCTTCACAACCTGTACCGCCTCTCCAAGGCCCTGTTTCCTCCAGAGCCACAGGTGAGTTTCTTGGCCACACCAGAACTTGGGGACCACAGATCTTGGGCACTGGCTAAACTGTGTGCACTTTGGCAGGAGAAGATTCCAGACACTGTTAGTTTTGTATCTTGTGCTTTGTCTTTAATCTTGACATTATCAACCCAGTGACTCGCTAAACCTTGAGCACCTGCACAAGGGTTTGTCTTCTTTTTCTACTTGAATAGCTGGAATTCAGGTGGTAGCAGTTGCTTGGAAAGTATTCCCATGTTGCTCTCTCTAGAGTAGTCTTTGCCTGGAAGTCAGGCTCACTGTAAACTATAAGCATGCATTCATGTGCTGAATTACTTGGGCAAGTTTTTTCCCACCTCTTCTCTAGTCTTAGCTGGCTTTATCTGCAAACATAATAGCCCTTCCTGGCATCTTCAGGGAAGTATTCTGGGCTGCTTGTCAGAATGACTGACTGAAGGCTTCCCACAGCAGCATCAGCTGTAGATGGGTAGCTGCAGTCTGTGCCCACACTTCAGTAGGATCCTAGGTGTCCCTTCCAATTGAAATTGTCCTGTGATTCCCATAGCTAATGTATTGATGCTGTACCTCCCATTCCTGCTCAAAGCCTGAGCAAGGCTAGCAGGAATGAGACTTGTTCTTGGGATAGCTCAGGAGTCAGGAGAATTCCTCTGAAGCCAGCATTGTGGTAGATGTTTGCTCAGCCAATTTCCACATGAAATTTTCCTTCCTCTGCCCACAGGTGTTGCGGGATATGTGCAAGCAGGGCTATCGAGATGCACTGCACTTCCTGAAGAGGAATGGTAAGGCACTGGCATTTTTAGGGTGCACTGACTTGCCTGTTCTGTGCCACATTTTGTGCCTTGGCTTTGAGAGTAGTTGATGGTGCATGTGAAAGGAGGAAGGGAAGAACTGAACTATGCCTCAGATACTAGGGTATGGAATTCTCATTAATGAGTAGCACTTCAGGAAGGAGAGGTGGAGTGGTGACCTTTGCAGTTACCAACGCAGTTGCTGGGCAGCAGTGCCATGTGGACCTCCTGCAGACACCCTGCCGCTCTCCGTGTGCAGCTGGGTCTGTGGTGCTGCCCTCAGAGCCCCGGTGCTGGACACTTGGGTGCTGCTCTCCTGCCTCCAGCCACGGCAGCGCTGGGTGTGCGCTTGCTGCCACCTCGTGTCCGTGGACAGTGATGCGGACCCGGATAACTGGGATTGCACTGCAGGAGGGAAATCTTGCCTGCAAGATGGGTCACTGGCTGATTATAGCAACAAAACTCTGCAAAACAGCAACCTGCGGAACTTAAAGGGGAAATGCGAGAACTGATGGGGAAGGAGAGAATGAACTTAGACTGGCAAGATTTGTAGCTCTTTGTGGTAAGCATTACAAGAGAGGTAAGCTAAAGAGGCTGGGCATAACCTCAGCCTGAGGGGAGTTAGGATGAAGCAAGGACTGACACTGTAAAGGCCAGGCAGGGCAGCTGGTTTGTGTCATCCTTACAGAATAACTTTTCTTCTCAGGTCTCCTTCATCGTCCAAGTCCTGCCCGTCCTCTCCTTGCCATAGAAGCACCTCCAGGAGAGAAGGAAGAGGAAGAAACAGAAGCTGAGGACCAACTAGAGGACAACACTGCCCTTGCTGTTGTTGAAGAGCATATCTTCGAACACTTGCCTCCCAGACTGAACCAAGGTATGATTCAAAGGGAGAGATCACAGGTAATCTTCCTGTGCTGCCTGGTCTGCCTCAGAAGATTACTGGGATATGTGGTTATTGTTTATAGCTGAGGTTGGTCATGCCCAGGGATTGAAATGACACCTGCTGAGGGTTAGATGGATTGGGGGGGTCTCAGATAAAGTCGTGGCTCATACTGTGAGGGCTGGACTGGGAGAGGTTGATTCATTTGACAGTGTTCTGCATGGTAAGGAGAGGAGAGGGTCTTGCTGCTCACTCCTTTAGTGTCTGATAAAGGTGAAAGCTGCTGGTTTTAGCTCTGCTCAGGGAATTACTAACCTGAGCAAGACTTCCTTAGAAGTGGGAGGTAGCTGCCTCATGCTGAGTAACTTTTGAGGTATGACAAGAAAAGAGTGTCCCACTGGGGATATTCAACCATGTTTTCTTCTGCCTTCAGCTCTCATGGAGGCTTGTGCTGAAAGAAGAAGTTTCTTGACTGGCCTGAGCAACATGCTGCCTGTGCGTGTGGCCACGGCCATGATGGTCCCCTACATGCTGCCTCTGGAATCTGCAGTCTCCTTCACTGTCAGGTAAGCCTTGGGCTGGTCCCTCAGTGCTGCTCTTCCCAGTGCAGACAGGTATTTGATGCAGCTGTAGTGTTTGAATGGCCAGAGAACAGGATTCTCTCTAATTCTGCACTGCTGATATTCCTGGGGAAGAAGCTCTTGACATTTACCAGACATGACTTAAAAAACCAACCAAACAAACCTTACAAAACCAGAAAAACCAAGAACCCCAGACTTTTCCTATGTCATTTAGTTACAGCTACTACTTCTAGCTTGAAGGAAGATTGCTGTGTGCTAGAACTTGCCCCAGAAAATGGTGATAATTTTTGAGCCTTATGAGAGACTTTGGAACTGGTGCTCTTTTAATCATATTCCCTTGTGTGGCCCAGCTAATGGTTGTCTCCTGTCTCTTTACAGGTTGCTGGAATGGCTCCCAGATATCCCTGAGGATATAAGATGGATGAGGGAGCAGATGACAGAAATCTGCAGCTATCTTGTGAAGAAAGCCAAGAAGAAACTGGGCAGCCATCTTTCAGCCAGGTGTGGTTGCTTTTCTTCAGAGCACTGTTCAGGAGGAGCCCTTCATTTCCCCTTACACCTTTGAATTTTAGAGACTCTATTCCACTGGAGCAGAGCAAATAAGGCACAAATGGACCAGAAGGAATTAGCACTTAGGCTGAAATACAAATCTGGTCCAGGGTTTCTTGGCTTCCTTAACTGTTGGATAGACTCAGCACATGGTCCCTTTCCTTCATCCCATTATAGGGGACAAAGTCTAATTGTCCCCTGTAATGGGGGACGTGGCCTAAAGTCTGATTAAAACAGTATGCCAGGTTATTTCATGATCCGTCTGGAAGACAGAAGTGCTTGTCTTTGTGGCATTTGCTGGTCCAGGATCTCCAAGAAGTATTTGTGTTCAAATGACCTCTTCTACCTCAAGCCTGGTTTTTGTGGGGAGGGAATATGGTACCCAGGGAACACCAGAGAGTTTCCAAGTGAGACCAAGTGCTTTGGGCCTGAGTGTGTGCCTGTGCTTCTGGACTGAACCCCTGGCTTGAGGCTCTGGCAAGACTCTTGTATGGATGAGAATAGGAAACTCTCTCAGTAATAGTCAGTGGGTCCCAGCTGTGATGTATTCCAAGTACAAAGTGTGATTCTTACCCAAAAGAGTTCATGGTCTGAATAACTGAGAGATGTGAGTGGGGAAAAATGGGCACACAGAGACTTCTCACTAAAATCATGTAGTCAATTTAGTACAAAACAGGACTGTGATAGTGGAGCTCTAGTCTGGTGACCTGCTGAAGTCTTCTCATGTACCGAGTCTTTGCATGTATTTGCCTTTCAGGCTTTACTACCACCTCGAGCTTGGAGGGCCCCAGAAGCTGCCAGTTTCTCCCCCAGCACCTTGTGGTGAAGCACTGCCCATGTGGATGAGGAGCCACCGCTCGGTTTCTGACGTCATGATGAAGTGGGAGGAGTACCAGCGCCAGCTCATGCTGGGCTTGCTCTGCATCAACGTGGACATGCAAGCTTCCCTCTTCCCTCGGGAAGGGTTTCAGTTAAAGCTTCCACCTCTAGGCTGTGCAAAAGAGTGCCTGCCACTCTTCTGAGCCTGCTGCTGTGAGGGGATGAGAGTGGGTGGGAAGGAGAATGGACACAGGGTGGGACCAGTCTCATCCCTCAGCAGCAGGCTGCCCCATGCTCCTGAATATGTTGCCATGGGGATTTCCCCGGGATAGACACTGGTGGAATTGACTGTAGACTTTTGTTGCCCACTGGGCCAAGCAAGGGACCTTTGTGTTCACAGCCACACACAGGCTGATTCCTTGCTCTAGACTTGTGGTGAGGCCTGGCCATTGCCTGTGGCCAGGCTGATGTTGACCCAGCTGGGCTCTCCCAAATAGTGCACTTTGAATTGCCACTGGCTTTTTACCGCCAAACAACCAGGATGTAGATGATGCTCTCAAGTTCATACAGCTTTTACCTCCCTTGGTTTTTCAGAGCATGTGTCTTGATTCCTCTCCTTAAATCATCTGACAACCTTTAGTTCTTTGTGCTACTGAAAGATGAAGTAGCCTCTTGCCAAACCAATTTTTGTCATGGCTTTCAAATCTCCTCCTGACTTTTCTTCTTTGCTGAAACCATGTCCTTTCCTCTCTCCCTTAATTGCATCCACACTAGAAGCCGGAGCTGGTCCTGCAGCAGACTACACTGGAACTGCAGAAGTGTAGAAAAGTTATCTGTTTTCCCTGATGCACGTTGTCCTCATCTCTCCCTTTTTGATTGGGTTCCTCAGGGAGCTACTGTGACTTGAACTCTGAGTGTTAAGTGATTGAGCTTATTTAAAGAAGTAATTTTGACAGATTTTTTTTTTCCAGGGAAACATGTTGAATTTAAGGCCCTATTCCTCACTCTGTGAATGGAATTGGTGTGGGGTTGCCCTGAAAAAAAGCTCAGCCTGCTTATCTCAGGATCAACTTAGCAGCTGAAGCAATATGAAGTGATTGTAGGAAGATGAGAATTGTGCAGGGCATGTTATTTTTGAGAGGCTTGTGGTGGAGTGTCACAGCAAGTGCTGGGGAAGTGGCTGCCTCTGACAGGGGTCAGTTGGGCTTTGCTCCTTTAGGGGCTGTACAACTGAGGCAAATTCTAGGTGGGCGATACAGAATGGATCTCCTGCCAAACTGAGGCTTTTATCTCTCTTTTGCTCAGAAAGTTTGGTTGTTGAGGCTTTGGAGCGAGAAGGATTTAGGCTTGTAGCTACACCAGCATCCCAGCTTGCCTGTCTCGTGTTGTGGCTCACAGGTCCTGCTCTGCAGCTAGCAATAGCAGGAGCATGAGAAGTGAAGAGTGTTGATGCACACGCAGCCCCTTGGAACTGGCTCCTCTTTGTCTTGTCTCTTAAAAGTGCAGAGCTGCAGCAGAGCAGGACTCTGCCTTCTCTGCAGTGGTCATGGCTTGTGTGAGAAGTATGAACCCCGTGTTCTTCACAGGGTGAGACGTGGCTTCCTGTGGGGATTGCATGGACTTAAGCTTAGGTCTTCACACTCTGACAAACCCAGCTCCTGGTATCTTTTTCTGCTGCTTGTCTTGCTACATGAGGTGTCTTCTACCTCTCCTAGCACAAGCAGTGTGCAATGGCCAAAGCAAACCTATGCTGTCTTTGCTGGGGAGCAGGACAGGGTATCAGAAACTGATTATGTAGCCTATACACGGAATAGTAATTTTTAATAGACTCTGTTTTGCACCTTAGATTTAGAAAGGGAAAATAAACCCAGAAGTTGTGCTAATCACTGGAGAAAATAGTAAATCTTCATGAGCAGTGTGGGTGACGGGATGGGTGCTGTTTCCTACGAGCACAGTTGTGCACTGGGCATGGATTTGGAGTTTGTGTGGAGATGGATAAGCATCAGGACTCCCCTGCAGTGGCTGTGCCAAGCTGGGAGGCAATGGAGCAGGCCTCTGCCCAGGAGGCAGTGCAAGAATGAATTTGTGACTCAGATTGTCACCCCACTGCCCTTGCTGGATGAAACTATGTAACACAAGGGCCTGTGCAGTTTACAAAGCAGGCCTGCACTTAACGCAGTCAGATTTAGTCTTAAGCTTTGCATAATTAAGTCAGTTAGGGAACAGGGAAGTCACTACAGGAAGAGAAAAAAATTGGAGGATTCTGAAATCAGGATAGAACATTCAATTACCAAACAAATCGATCTTGTGATTGTTTAAAGCCCACAGAAAAAAATGCTAGATGCTAGTGGAAGTGAACCAGCAACCAGCTACTGTCACTTAGAGGGAGCAAGATTAATTTGATGAAAACTGGAACTGAGAAAAGATGTTTATTTACTGGGTTGGTATGGGATTTCTTCCACTGTTTTGGACTACCTTCTTGGGGGGAATGGCATGTGCACAGCTGCTTGGATTGCTAAATACATGTCTCTTGTCCCTAGTGCACACAGAGCAATTGGCAAGAACATAGAGATATTTAGTGGCAAGAAATTAAGGCATTTTGTCCAGAAGCAAAACATCTGAGGGGCAAAACTGCATAAGGAAAATCTTGTGTTTAGAAGCTGCTGCCCTTTTGACTCTGCCTTTTTTTTTTTTTTTTTTAGTTAATATATGGGTGGAGAAAATTATACAAGTATTTTTTTATCCCTTCTTCCTGGACTGGTAAAACCACTGAGTGATTATGTAAACCACTAAACTATGAAATGAAATACTCCTGGCAAAAGAGTGTGCTAAGAAGTTGCAGCTTGGCACCCTTAACCCTTGCCTTTTGCATCAGAACTGACTGGCCTGGTGCTGACTAGGCTGATGCCACTGTCTTCCAGTGCTCTGATCCAGAAGGCTTGGGGATTTTGGCTCATGCATTTGAGGAGACCAACAGCTGTGCCTGGTAAAAGGCCTGAGTTTTGTTCTGTGTTTCACCTCATCAGTAGTTTAATTTATTATATTAACTTCTCCACGAGAAGCTTTTGTACACTTCAAACCATAACCGCAAATCAAAGCCTGGCTTTAAAAATAAAGGTCTAACGCTTCACAAGGAAATTCTTGGTTTTCCTGTGCTAATTTGCAGGGTGTGAAGGATACTGGGAAAGTACCACTCTGTATTAACCCTTTCTTTGCCTCTTTTTATTTCCCAAGTGTTACAATGGCTATTGTGTGATAGCCTGTTGGCTTTATAGATTTGAGCTCTGATAAAGGAACTGCAGATCTGTTAAAAATACCTGACACTAGCCTCAATTTCCTTTTGAAAAGTTTCGCCCATTTGCTTGAAATTCTTGCTGCTCGTCCATCATAGATTGCAAAGGATGAAGGAATTAGGGAAGATCACCTTTCCCACTGATGTAGAAAAAGGGCTGTGTCAGCTTGTGAATAGATTTTTGTTATGCAGTGCTGCCTTGTCTAGATGAGACCCCACTCTTTTTGAAATCTCTGGAAACCTTGTGATAGGCTCTGGATTGGATATGAAGGGGTTTATTACAATAGTGCTCACTGGAACTGTTCAGCCCCTTGTTCTGTGTGTACCTCATGGTGTACAAAGTTATCTTCTGGGCAGCCATTGCTGATTAACCCTCACTTTCCAGGTCCATAGGAGCAAGATCTATGGCAGTCAGTCCTTTCTGCTCCAGATTGTGTGACTGGGCAGCCCAGCAGGGCTCTCCAGTGTATGGTGAGTGGGAGGTCAGGTTCCTGGACAAAAATTCATCTTGTAGTCTATGTCCAATGGTCCTTACAGCATTCACTGGATTCCTGCAGGAGTCCCAACCCTTGCCCTTTCCACTGTTTCACATAAAGGGTCTGTGCATTCAGGAATCCACTATTTTTTCCTCCTTCCTGTCTTATTAATTGCTGCTTTTAACAAGGCTGATGGTGACCTTGTTGTGCACCTAACCAGCCCCTAACCTGCACCATACTGTAGAGTTGTTTTGTGTACAACAGCCTGTGCCTATGGCGTGCTCTGTATCCCACAATTAGTGTGTAGTGTAATTGGTTTGGTTTGCTGCCTGCCCTACTGGTAATACTGTTGCAAGCTGATTTTCAAGGAGAAAATACTGACCACTATGTATAGGACCTAGGAATTGTTTTCTCTTGGCTTCTTGGAAGGCTGTGTACCTGCAACATTCAGAATAAAAGAGAATCTGCTGTCTTCCAGCACTGGGGTGTCCCTAGTACTTTTATATTCCCTAGTGGTTTTATTAATCTATAAAAATGATCTAGTAATTCACTACTTCCTTGGAGAAAAGAGCTCTCACTTTTGCCAAAGCAGTTGTGGGAGAAATACCTGAACTTCTGTGTGTGTTTATTCCTTAGGGGAATAAAACAGTAGTAAATTTCTACTAAATATATGCCAGATGTGGTGGGTGGCAGGGCTGCTGAAGTCAGAGGGCCTTGCCAACAGTTTTCTCAAGCTTTGTTTCTGTTTTCTGCTTAAATCAGTGAGAGAATGGACCACCTCACCTGGCTGCCATGTCAGCCAGCTTGTTTGTGCCAAACACACGCTGTGCCTTTACAGTGGGCTCTGGCCTCCTGTCCTTTGGGTGTCTGCCTTTCTGAGTGCAGCAGGACTTGCTCTCCTCTTCTCTCCCTCCTTCCCCTTGCCTGCTGGTGGGACACTGCTCCTTTTCCAACCTGCAGGCAGCTCCACTAGGACAGCCCCTAACTGCATCCACCTTACTCTTTTGGATCCACATCAGCCCTCCTGCACAGGGAGCACAAAACTCCAGTTCCAAACAGAGGACTTAGAAATGTAACTTTGAAATAAATACCTCTGGGGTTTTCTCTTGTTCTTGAAAACAGCATCTGAAGCAGCTCTTTGAGCTTTGTGTGTCCTGGGACTACTCCACTGTTGCCACTGAGTTTGAGAAGACCCTGGAGCACACAACACATGTGGAGGTCCTGTGAAAATTATTGGTGTCAGAGCAGCAACTAGACCAGCAATAGCATAACAAGTTATGTATTTATGTGGCAATGTCACTAAGTAGTGTTCACAGTCACTTTAAAAGTTCAGTATTAAATTGTTGATGCTTTTTTTTTCTTCCTGTTTCTATTTTCTAATGTTTTGCTGAAGAAAATGTAACTATTTATTTTGGCAGAACTGTATCTTCTAATAAAAACTTTCTCAATATATTTATCTGGCTCTGGTAGGCTGCTTCTCTTGCTATTTAAAAGTTTATTAAATATTTTTGGATGTGCTGTATGATGTGGGTTTGTTTTGCTAGGCCCAAGCCTATTCAAGTTCCTCTTGGTGTCAACATTTATTGATACACAAAGGGGGCATTGATCTAGAGGTGCATTTTGGTCCAGTTCTGATTTACTCAAGCCTAAGTGGCTCAAGTGCTATTAGCCTCTCTTCATTGGAGATCTGTGGCAGACCCGAGTTTCCAGGAGGGATTAAGCACCTTCTTGTGGGAATAGCAGGTGTTTGGCACCTGTGAAAGTGTTAGTAAAACGTTATTCACAAATCTGAAACTTCTCCATTACAGGACCACCTCTTGAGGAAACTGACCTGTCTTTCTAGAGAGTCTGTTTCCTCGTTGGTGAAATAGACGGTAGTGGCTGCTGTGTGTCTGCCTGTTATGACAGATACCGAGGCCTGCCCCGGTTACTCTCCAGCTGGAGTGCATGGAAACCACCAGCCCCCGGGTTGTGGGAAGACCGGGGCTTTCCTTGGAGCCAGCCCAGGGATCAGGGCACGGCCGCCCTGGAGCCGCGGCCGGGCTCGCCCGGAGCAGGGACAAGAGACTCACACGGGCTGGGGCTTGGCGCTGCGCGGCTCCGGGGACGCTCCAGGGCTCGGGCTCCTCTTTGGCCCGGCTTTTGACAGCCGCAAACTTTTCCTAGAGACTTTGTTATGTGGTGTCACGTGACGGGGACAAGTGCTGGAATTAGCACTATAGGATGCAGCTGGTAAAGCAAACAGCTTTCTTAACCTCTAATGACTGGAGAATAATAAACTCGCCAGCCCGGTGCTGTTAATCAGTGACATGGATCCTTCTTCCATAAAGCCGCCCGGGCGGTGCCGGCAGCTCCGCCGGGGGAGTGGCCGCGAGCGGGGCTGGGTGTGCGCTGAGGGCTCTCCCGGCCCTCGGGGCTGCTCGGGCCGGGGGTAGGGCCGCCCATCCCGAGGGCCCGGCCCGGCTCCCCCTGCCGCCCGCCGGGTTCGGCCCGGCCGCCCGCGGCCCCGCTCATTTCCGGCCGGGGCCGCCCCGGCGCCAGTGGCGGCTCCGCTCCCGCCGGGCCGGCCGCAGGTGCCGCTCGCTCCCGCCGGGCCGGGCCGGGCCGGGCCGGGCCAGGTAAGCGCCGTGCGGCGAGTGCGGGGCGGCAGCGGGGCGGGGGTGCGGTGCTGCGGTGCCGCGGTGCCGGGGTGCCGGTCCCCTCGCCGGGGCAGTTGCCGGCTCTGCCCGACCGGGACCCGCAGTCGGGGCGCTGGGAGCGGCTGCCCCAGCCAAGGGCCCCGCCGGCGCCTTGACCCGCGCCTCGCCGGCCTCCCCTGGGCTGTGGGGAGAGGGCAGCGGGGGGCTGGGGGCCCTACGTGCTGCTGGGTCCTCGCCTGGCCCCTGCCGCACACCTGCCCCGTCCGTCCCCAGCGGTCCGAGGTCCCTCGGCGGTGACGGACGGGTACGGAGCATCCACGTTCCTGTGTAGCGCTGCCTCCTCCCGCACACAGCGCTCCTGAGGCGGAGCTGCGGCCGTGCCGCGGGATGGGGAGCGCTGCCCCGGTGGGGTCCGGCACGGGGAGCTGCTGCCTCTTTTGCTTTCTCTGCTCTTCTGTCGCTGGGAAGTTTGCAGGCTCCTTTGATATGCGGTCACGGAACTCTGGTCTTTCTTATCGAACCTGAGTGGAGACCTTGTTATTTTCTCTTTTCCTTTTTCCAACGTCCTTTGTTCATGGAATATTTTTTCTTGCCATAGTCCAGGTGCAGATGACACTGCACCATATAAAGATGCTGCAGGTTCCTACAGCAGCTGTGTTGGTGCTGCATCTCCTTCTCTGGAAGGAAAAATGTACCAGAACTTTCCCTCTCCTAAGACTGGTGTATTTCTCTTTAATATCTTGCACTCATGGGATGCACTCTGGTGAATTTGTGTATTGAACCTAAGTCCTTCCTGTAGGACTTCCTGAAAATAGCTGAGGGGAAAAGAGGTCAGCTGAGGGGAAAAGAGTCTCAGACACAGGGAGATGGCTGTGCTCAGGAATATCCTGAGGAGGCAGGATAGTCCAAACACAGCTTGCTTGTTTAGTTGTGACCTGCTGAGTTCTTGCTTATTCTGATGGTTGTTCTGCATCAGAGGGGGCTCAAAACTCCTTAATTTCTAGCTTTGCCTTATGCAGGCTCAGGGGCAATTGTATCTTATTTTTCATGTTCTTGAGCTATATTTATTTCTGAGGATCATCTAACAAGCTATAGATGAATATATCTCTGTACATATACATCTCCTGAGGGCTATGGAAATGCTTTTCTTGATCAAACAGATAATCTGTTTGGTTTGTCCTTTCACCGTTCAGTTCAGGTGGTCCAGAAGAGGTTCTGAAAAGCTGCAGTGACCTGGGGTGGAGGAAGCCTCTCTTTGCCAGGACACCCTGCTCCACAGAGAGTGATGTGAGGCCTGAGATATAAAATTTTAGACTCTTTCATAAGATGGTATAAAATGTCATTGAAACTACCTTGCTGGGTAAAAAATATTCTCATTTCCTGGAGCATCACTCTTCTCTTGCCTTCTTGTGGCAAGGTACAGTGGGAGTATCAACTATCCAACTGGAAGATCTGCTTGGTCGTTTTGTCACCATCAGATAGGAAAATTTCTCCCCCACAAGCCAGTTTGATGCATTTGATGAATCAAGAGCCTCCTATTCACTGACTGAAGGTGGTGCTGCAAAGGAGGGCTCAGTGTGGGGCTGTCTTTAGCAGCACACAGACAGTGCTGGGGAGCTGCTGTTCCTCATGACTTTGCCAGGCAGCCTCAGAAAATGAGCTAATGGGACGAGGACAATTGACAGGAACAGAAATCACATGGGCTCAGCTGTGTGCACAATGCTCTTCATGGTCAGAGAGCTTTAAGGAAATCGATCCCTATGTACAGCAAACTAGGATTGGTTTCTGTAATGCAGCTTCTCACTCTCTAAATCTTTTTGATTTCATAAGGCTGCTCTGGGGACTGAATCCTCTCTCCTCCCCTGCTTGCAGGAGCTCGGCTTGGATTTAAGGACAGTGAGGAGAAACTTCAGCTGTAGCAAATGTGTCATCTTCCACTGAGTGGAGCAGCATCTCCCTCCTTCCTGCCAGCTGCCTTGGCTTGCTGTGCATGTGAAGTCTGGGCTGGAAATGCTTGGTTTAATCTGTACATCTGAATCTCTCAGGATTCATTTGCTGTCCTACCAGACCATAGAATTGTAACGATCAGCAAGAGTTCCTGTCCTTTGTCACTGTGTCTCCTTGGAGGTATCCCCAGCCCAGCAGCTTGAAAGGGAGGTGCTCTGGATGTCCTGATTGACCCTCCTGATATTTTCCTAGCAATGTTCTCCTTTCCTCATCCTGGATCCCTAGCCTTTAATTTCTTGGCTGATGCTGAGATGAATTTCCCTCTGCATGGCCCTAATGCACATTTTGCTAAGCAAACCTGACCCCTGCAGCTGTGCAAGGAGCACTGGGGTGGATCTACTAAGTATTCCCATGGGCTCCTGCTGTGGCTAGGAGCACCAGGTGCTCTCCTCCAGCCACATGATCAAAAGGTTTGCCAACCCTAAGCTTTTGAATGCCACCAGCCACACATTAAAAAAACCAAGCCATAAAATTACTTAATTTTTTTTTTCCTTCAAGTCACATTCTTAATTTGCTTTTTCCTGCTTATTTCTGATTGTCTTGAAGATTTCTGTGTGTCTGTATAAGCTGCCAGGAATGCTTGAATGTCAGTATTTCACCTGACTGCAGGACCTAGGTGCCTCAAGCTGAATAACAAACATTGTGAGCTTTGGGAGAAAACAACACCCAAAGTAGTGGTGGGTTGTGGTTCTGTAGACTTTCAAATGAAGGCTGGAGCCATGCTGGGGTTTCTTCTGTCTAGTTCAGGTTGGAGTAACATGGCTGGGAAGCCCTGTGGACCTTTTAATCAAATGTTTTTCTCTTAACCTTGTGTGACAGAGCACTAAAGCAGCAACAAATACTGTCTTGTGTTCTCAGAGACTGTGGCTTTAACCTAATCATAGGTTTGTTTTGGAGGAAATAAGATATGGTGTAATGCTTTGGAAGGGTACAGTGTTCTTATCTGCTTGGCATAACTGGAGGAAAATCTGTCAAGTAAAAAGAGTGAGAGCAAGGAGGCTTGTAACATCCCTGCTTTCTATCCAGTGGAGTGTGTGATTGCAGTTAATTTAGCAGAGATGTCATCTGAAGGAGGAGCTCTTGCCTCTGCTTCTGTGCCTTCAGTCTCTGCTGGTACAAGACTTTGTGTCACTGTTCTGCACCAGTTACTGCCCCATCTGTGTGGAAGGGACTGCCTGGTTCAGAAGGGTGTCTAAGGATTACACATACCTGACAGCCCTGCAGGAAAGGTTGTGTTGTTCTGGGGATGGCAGGAGAGCTCTGCAAATGTGCCTGGGAGCCATGAATCTCCTGAGATTTGCTGTTGTGGTTCAGCACTGTGTGGGCTTGGGGCTGGCTTGAGTTTGTGTTGTTGGTAAGATCCTGGCAGGTGTAAAGGTGTCCCTGCTCACAGCAGGTGAGGTATCCTGGGCTGAGGCAACCTGTGTTTCTGGAGAGATGAGACTGAATAAGGGGAGAGCTCTGAAGACGTATCCTACAGCTTTTTGAAAGAATTAGCCTTTAGCACATGTGCTGGATGAAAGTAAAACAGTGCAGTGAAGGCTTGAAAAAAGCCTAATTTTTGTAACTGTGCAATAAAAGTAACATACCTGCCTGTTTATTGCTTCCTACTTCAAGCTCTTCCAATGAATAGCAGCCTGGATATCTGCAGACTTTTGGAGGAGTTGCTGTGTGGTGCTAAAAATAAAATTGCAGAATGTCTAAATATGTCACTTAGGCTATGGAAAGCAAACCTTTTGGGAAAACTTCAGCTATGTTTGGATATAGCTAGGTGAGTCAAGCCTCTGGAAAAGGAGACAGCAAACTTGCAGGCTAGCTGTAAACCCTTGGCTAGTCATGGTGGGAGCTGGGCAAAGGTGCAGGGAGGTGGATGTAACACATCCTACAGGAACTTGATGGCCCTGACTGTTACAGTAGCTGAATTCCTCTCCAGTTTTTTCAGCATAACATCTGTGAGTAAGAGTAATGCTTTTATCTGCCTCATTTTTCCCTCTTCTTCCCTCTGGAAAATGAAGAGGAGGAAACCGAGCTCATCTCCAGCTGAGAATTGAAGTGGTAGGTGACCTATAGGTTGACAGCCTAAGAGATGTTGAAGTCTTATCTCCAGACAAGATTTCTGCCTCCCTGTAAAGCTCTGCTTTGTCTCCTGGCAAGGAATAGTGGGGCTGTATTGTGTCTAGGGAAGGTGAGCTGTGCCTGTGCCACCACCTGAGCTGAAGGTGGGGCAAGAAGTGTACGTATTGCTTAGCCTTATTTTGCCCCTAGCCCTAGTTTGTGGACTGAGTGCCCATTTTTTGTGGGGTGGGACAGGCAGGCCAGCAGAGCCATCTGCTCTGGGGTGAATTGCTGCAGGCTGAAGCTCCTGGCCCTGCCCAGCTCCCCTCCTTGGCAGGTGCTGAGCTCCTGAGCTTTGCCCAAGAAGAAAGACAAGCGTCATCATTGCTTAGATAAGATAAAGCATGACCAAAACCCTTGGCAGGTATGGCTAGATGCTGACTGGAATTGGTGCAGCTCAGAAAAATAGCCAGGCTCTTCAGCTGTGGGAAAGGTGGCAAAGCCTCTTTAAAACATGTAGACTTGATGCTGGAGCCCACCAGGGAAGGTGAGTGCAAGGCTGTGAGTGAGGGAACAGCCACCCATAACCCTGTGGGCAGGAGGACTTCTGCTGTGTGTCCCTGTGGCTGTGTCCTGTGCAGACTCTGGTGTGGATGTTGCTCCATGGCAGCTCTGTCAGCTTGGTGCCCTCCAAGCAGGGCTGTGTGGGTGACCTGGTGTCTAGCAGGGCTGAGAACCTCTTCAGCAGCAGTGTCTCACTCTCTTCTCCTTTATTTTTTGAAGTTCTGAGATATCTGTTGTCCTGAACTGTGTCCTTCTGTCTGAGATCATGGGAACTAGGAAAAAAGTTCTGATTTATTGGAGGGAGAGAGGACATGTGGATGCCTCCACAAATGTTCATGTTTCTTCTGTTGCACACTTTGCTCCTATGCTTGAGAGCTGCCTTCCTTCTTCCTTATCCTCTTTGCCTCTTTAAGGAGTTTGTAAGATGCCTGATCTATCTTTCCTTTCTCCCAGACATGTAGCCAGAGGGGTGATTTAATGGATTTCCTATGGCTCAAAGTCTCTTTCGCTTCCTATGCAAATCAGGTGGCTCAGTCAAAGCCGCTAAATGCAAATGGACCACTTGTAGCTGTTCCCTCTCCAAGAGTGTTGTGGGCTTTATGCAGAGCATGGGGATGAGCCCTCAGGAGCTGGGAGAGCAGAGCAATACATGGGTTTGTGCTGGAGAAAGGTCAGCATGGCTGTAGTTCACCCGTTCCCAGACTTGTGAGGTGGGATACCAGGCAGGATATTTCAAGCTGTTGGCATCAAATGAATGAGTGTTTGTAGGAATGGATTAACAGCTGCTAGTTATGGGTGTGGGGGGCTTGGCTGGTTATTGTCTCCCCTCTCTCCTTACCAAGTCCCTGCTGCATCCCAGTGCAGAATCTGTGCTGTGATTTGGTGACTCAGGCCACTCTGACGCCTGGATCCCTTTCCTCTATTCAGGCTGGGCAAATAATGTTCAGTCTGTAATCATGCTTGAGAGCTCCTGCTATTGCCCTAGATGTGGGGAGCTGGAGTGATGCTTAGATTGGCTTAATCCAATTCCATCTGAAAATCCACTGCTCTGAACAATAAATGTTGCGTGTGGGGGGTGGTATTCAAGTGTCTTTACTAAATCAAAAACCTTTTAAGCATTGGTAGATGAAGCCTTTTTCTTTTCAATGTGTACCACTAAATACACAGGATGTGCAGTATGGTTGAATTAGCATTACTATGGGAACCATAACTTTTTGTATTTCCTGACCTTTATCTGTGTAACACTAAGGGCTCATTAATTAAAGTACCTCCAAAGTGTAGGGGTTTGGGGGTTTTTTTTTGGTGTGTTTTATAAGCTTTTTTGTTGTGGTCAGTACTAAGAGTACCTTTATAAAGAACTCCAGGAGGAGATTAGAGGTAGGACAGGGTGCAAGGTGCAGGAAAGCAGTTTGCTCCCTTTTTTGTGCTGTTCTAGTAGCATCCCAGCCAAGACCATGGATCAGTATCAAGCAGGACTTCTGCAGCAGTGGTGAACAAAATGGTGAGTAAATTCTCATGCTTGGAGGCAGATACCTCACTTGGTATGGGTTTGTTTGGTTTTATTGTGTTTTTTGCCACAGCTGCACTGTTAGAACCTGCCCCAGGGGATTTGGGGTCCTACAGCTGAGGCAAAGCTGGGCCTATGAGGAATGGAAAGGTGATCCTCATGCCCTCTGCTAGCACAGAGACCTCCCAGATGCTCAGGGGAACTCTCTGGCCCTGTTAAATCTCTAGTAAAGACAACTGTAATTGTTCGTAGTAGGCTTCACTGTCCCTTTTTTTAGTCTGGGTTTTGAAATAACCATCTTAGAATAATAGGGAAGGACCCATCTTTGCCTTCTGCAGGTCCCATTTGCTTGTTGCTGGGAGAATGGGGCTGTTTGGAGCTCCTATCTTTGGAGATTGATGACATCTCTGCTCTTCAGACACCAGCTGGAGTCTTCTCAGTGGAAACTTGGTGGAAGAGGGAGTTTTCCTCTCTGTAGAGGGTAGGCTTGCCTGCTCAGGATTTGTATGGCAAAGCTTGTTTCCTGGGCAAAAGGCATTTGGGGTAGGGGTGAGAAAAGGACACAAAACCTTACCAGGTGATGAAGAGCCAGCCTGCCAGGGTCTTAACACTTTCCTTTTTGTCTTTCTTTTGTCACCTTTCCTGAGAAGACCTCAGGGTTAGCTAGCAGGACCTGACACAGCTGAGAGCATCTTTGTGCTGCCTGGGGACTCTGGAGCTGCCACTGAGTGACAAATCCCCATCGCATCTCCAGCTGTCAGCAGGCAGGGATGGCTTTGCTCCCTTTTGGGGATGCTGTGGGATAGAGTGGTGCTCTGTCAGTGGCAGAACAGAGGCTGGCACTTCTGGCTGCTTTAGTGAGACAGTCCTGGGATGTGCACCCCACCCCTGGTGTGTGTTTTATGATGCTTTGGAAACATGCTCCTTGTCCTGTCATTTTATGCTTTGCTTCTCTCTTTCCTGAGTTCTCTCTGCTTCTCTTTGTGAAAGCAGGTTGCCAGCCTCGTAAAACTGGCCTTAAACTTGAGGCAGGATTCACAGGGGTAGTTTCCAGCCCTTGCCTGGTGGAAACTGGTTAGGGGCAAGGCAGCAATCTAAGTAGAAGCAGCTAGAGTTTTTCAGGGAAGGTAAGTTGATGTGAGATGAGGGATCGTCTGCTTCCTTACCCCTTCTTCCCCTCTTGCCTAAGGCAGCCCATAAAGCCCCTCTCCCTCTCAGCTGTGCACAAGGCAGGATTACAAGGAATTTACCTTGGAAGCTCAAGGGCAGGGTTTCTTGTGCTGCCCTCTGAACTGAGGACTGCGAGGCTGTGTTGGAAAAGGGCTGAGATGCGTAGGGAGCAGTGCAGACCACACCTCCTGGCTCGGAGCAGCTCTGATCCTCTATTTACAGTGGCTGTGCTCCTTCCCCGCTAGCCTTGTGCTGTGGAATACACTGCTGCTTCCAGGCAAGGGGAGCAACACTGTCCTGCTGCTCCAGGTATCTGGGGACACCTGCAGAGAGACCAAATGGGGTGGGGTAGGAGGGGAGGGAAGAACGTCTCTCTTTTGGGCAAAGAATTGTTTTAGCAGGAAGTCTGGACGAGTTTGTGAGTTGCTCTGTCTCAGCAGAGTCTCTCCCTAGGAATTTTCTGTTCCGACTTCCTGCTTTTGCTTTAAAGCAGCAAAGTGGAGCTCAGTGAGTGCAGTGGCATTGTATATCACTGCAAAAATCAGTTGTTAGTCCCTTGACAGAGGAAGGAAAATTTATTGTTTGGTTTTCAAGAGCTGGGGGTGCTTAATTAATTAATGCTTCAGTTTGGATCACTCGAAGTCTTTGCCAACATCGAATTGAAGAAACTTGCTCTCAGTTCTGATGTGGTTCTGAGAGATGCATAACTGATTCTAGTGACTTGCTGATTTGGAGTAATAGCTGAATATTAGAATGTGTGAGATTGTGATTTTTTTAAATTATTTTTTTAAAAGAAATTGATATCTTGGGCTGATCTGACTACGGTTTTTCTGCTGCATGCTTTCTGAGGACACCTAGAAATTTTCTCTTTAAAAGCATTTGGCAGGAAATTTCCCACTATCTCTCATAAACATAGCTATTCCCCTATTCTCCTCCACCCTCTTTTGTAATCCCACGTCATTGTTCCTGCTGTGGGCTTCTGACTCAGTGACAGGTTTTGTCCAAGTCAGGAATATCCCCCCAACCCCACAGTGACTTTACTTTTCCTAGAACAGTTGTACATGCTGAACAAAAGCACCCCTCATGCAGCATCTGCTTCCAACTTTGCTTCAAATGCTGTTGCTTGCTCTTACTGCTCTTTGCACTAAGCTGTGCCTGGCATGCCAGGAGCAGGTGCCCTTCATGTGCCAGTGTTATCCTGCTTTGTGGAGGAGAAGCTCAAGGCTTGTGGCTGCTCAAAACAGTCTCTAGTTTTCTGTCTTGTAGAAGTCTGAGGCTTTCAGTACTTTGTTGTGATTGTCCCCTCTGAATGAGAAAAGGAGAGGATATTTCTGGTGTCATGTACTAGGTCCTGGAATTCTTGTACATTCAGACTGATCCTTTCTTCTTTTGGGAGGGGGGGGGGAGTGGTGGTGTTTGGATTCAAGTCTTTACCTGTGCTCCCCTCAATGATCTGACAGCCAGGCAGTGTCTCTGCTCAGGGCATGGGCTTCACCCTTTTCCAGTGCATAGGTTACACTGGTATTTCAGGAAAGGTGTTTTGCACAGCATAGCCAACACCTCCTGAGCTCACAGGAAGGAGTGAATTTTTACCTTTGCCTTACTCTTGGCAAGTAGATCAAGAGGTAAGAGAACCAAGTGTCAGACACCTGTGCACAGGGCAATTTTCCACTCTGGGAGGCAGAGAATGGGTTAACAGTCTTCTTGGAAATTGGCTTCACCCATCTGTCTCAGCTCTGTTTGTTGTTCTAACAACATTTGCAGAAAGGTCAAACTGTCCATGCATCCCTCCTGGGCAAAACCAATACAGCATCAGCTAGAGAGATACTTGTACAGGGAGCTGTGGTGCCTAGAAATCCTATCCATACTCATTCCTACTTGTTAATATTTGCAGACCTTTTTTGTTTTTTAAGTGCACCTTGCAAGTTCAGAACAGAGAGGTAAAGCTTTTCCCGCTGATCCCATTGCTAACATGTAGCCCAGAAAATATTTCTAGGCTAACATGTAGCCTAGAAAATAGTGGTGTCCAGTTCTCAAAATATTGGAGGAGGACTTCTTGGGATGAGGAAAATATGCTTGAATTTCTCACATCCCCCCAGCAGTTGTATCCAGCCCTCTGGATAAGGAGATTTCAAGTTCTGCAGAGAACTTACTGGCTCAGCTGGAGAAGAAATCACTGTTTACCACATGTATTCAGTAAACAATGTGAATGTTTTACCAAAAAGAAGTTTTTCCTTTGAAAGGAGAAAAGGATTGGGCAGTCTGATGTTGTGGTTTGATATTCTATCTGTGTATGCTGGGGGAGCAATCTGAGGACAACATAAGGCTATGAATTTTTGTTTGTGTGAGGCTGATTTCAAGACAAAGGCTCTTGATGAGCAAAGGTGAGGCTCTTGCACACTGCTCTGAGCTCACACCTGTGCTACTTCAGGTAAGATGGATTTTTAGCCTTTGTACAAAGAGGGCTCTGAAGTGGCTGAGGAAAACTTGCAGCTGGCCAGGAGGGACTTGTGCTCAAGTCAGTGGGTGGCTGTTGGGAAATTTAATGAAGAAGTGGTAAAACAGGATTGGGAATCACCTGGCAGAAGCCATGAACACTTTTCTTGTTCAGCATCCTGAGGCTGGGTGGCAGAAAGCTCATCCTCCATGAAGCAGCACCAAATGTTCCTCTCTCTTACAACAGAGGTGAAAACTACTCAAAAGAAGCCTAGAGAGTGTGACTGACTTAAACAGTCTCACTGGCTGAGGGTGCATATGTACCAGCAGCCCAGGAGGGATCCTGCTGAGGCCACACAAGGTGTGAGGCTGTCATGGAGAGATTCAGCTTCTTATTGGAGAGGAAAATCTTTGTTCTGGTATGACACAGGCTACTAGGATCTGAGGACTCAAAGGAAGAACTGGGAGGATTTCAGTACCCATGGTGGCCATGACAGCTGTGGGGAGAAGCCTGGCCTTTGGCTGTTGGAGTACCAAGTCCAGCTCATTAGACTTTTTGCTGGTGAAAATGCAGCAAATGCTGTGGTCCTTTGGATCAAAGATTCGATGTATTTTCAGGTGGATTTCTGCAGATGTGAGAGCAGCCTCTATTCATGCTGAGGAGCAGGCTGAACCAGCCCTGTGTCTCCTACAGCAGCTAATGGCTGATACCCTCATCCTCCCAGCATAAGAATGGGATGATACTCTCCTAGGACACTCTTTTAGTTATTTGTGGAAAAGAAAATTTTCCCCAAAACAGCTATTTTTTGTAATAGTCCTTCATGGACAAACTCAGAGCAGAACAAAACAGCCACTTCTGCAGCTTGTGAATGCCTGTGACATTCTCAGCCTCTCATGTCAGTGAGATGACACACTCAAAGGGTTTGTAGAGAAGTGCTTCTTCCTGTTTGATGGGCAAGTGCCATCACCAGCTTAATCTGAGGCTCCTGGATTCTTTTCTTAAAGGAAGCAGTGACTGAGGACAATTCTTCACCATCTCTGCCATTTGGGAATTGGCTACACAGGCAACTCCACAACGCCCAAATTTTAGCATCAGAAGCTTTGTGTATCCTTTAGAATCTTTTATCCATTTATTGAACAAAAGGCTGTTTCTGCATAATTTTGCCTTAGACATACTTCAAGAACACTGATGAAATGTGTCTGGCCCTCCAGCAGCAGAGGACTGAGGTGTGCCTGCTGTCAGCCTGAATTTTTGTCTGCAGGACACCAAGCATGGTTGCATTCCTGAGGGCTGGGGAGGAGCCTCGTGTACCCGGTGCCTCTGCTGCTTGCGGGGTGTGAAAGGAGTCTCCTCAGCAGCCTTTCTCTCTCCTGATGTGTCCCTGCTGAGCCTGCAGCAGCTGAGGTCCTTTTAGCTCCATGACACCTTAGCTGTTCAGTAAAAGGTGCCATGAGCCCAGCAGAAGGGTGCTGAATCCTGGTGGTTGTCTCTGGTACAACCTGCTCTGCATGCAAGTGCTCCCTTCTCTAAAGGGGCAGGTAAGGCAGGGGGAGTTGCCACTCATGTCCCATTAAATGAGCTCAGGATCTGCCCTGGATTTGTCATTTCCTGAAGAGCTTTAAATGCCAGATTAGGTTTGGATCTTGTCTTCCTTATGGGGCATTCCTACCTGCCTCAACAACCCCTGGAAAAGAGGAGTAGAAGAGAGCAGGGATCTCCTTAGCCTGGGCTCTCAGTGTGCTCAATTTTTACTTTGAATCAAAAATGATCCAGTGTATCTGATGTCAAGTGCCAAGTCCTCTCTCTTCTATCCTCTTTTTCCCACATCTGGGCTGACAAATGAAGTTTCTTTGCCTCCTGCCTGGTCTGTAGGTATCCCTTGCAGAGCACATACTCTGTTGTCAACATACTTGGTGTTAGGCATGATCTGATTTCTGTTGCTGAACTCCAAGCAGCCTCTACCTCCAGCTTCACAGCACTGCTAGCGGTGTTCAGCTAATGCTGCAGTATATAAGATGAATCTTTATGTGATGTAATGCTCTGTTCTGGCTCTTTAAAGAAAAGTTTCAGGAAACCTGTTAGCCTTTATATAAAGTAAAGGAATTAATGAAAATAACTTGTTTTAAAACTAGCTGTTGTTATTTGTCATGTCTTATTGCAGGCATGCTCTTTATTTTCTGAGAAATCTGCTGTATGCTAGTTACACTGACAGATCCAAGACCATTAGCTGTTTATGGAAAAAATGTGGTTTGGATTTTGTTTTTAATTGCTGAGAATTAACTCTTGGCCAAAATATTATTAGAGGAAAAACTGATGCTTTCTCTCTCCATTCCCAAAGCAAAACAACCTAGCAAAGCCAAAAGCCCAATTAGTAGGAGAGGTTCCAGTGCAAACACTTTCCCTCACTGTTTGCTGTGCCAGTGTGAGAGATCTGCAAAATGCCACTAACTGCAATGCCAAAGCTGGGGAGCAGCACGAGGGTGTGATGGAGGACTTGTGGCAATTTCTGGGGTGAAGGATGTTGTTTTGGGATGCTGTAGGTCCCTATCTGTGTTGCAGACTGCTTATGCTGATAGTGGTTGGCACAGTCTGTGGTTTCTGTTGTGCTGGTGAATCGGGAAGCATGGGTGAGTGCAGATTTAACAAGTTTATTTGTTCACCTCTTGAAATGGAAAAAGAGAACCATTGCCACTCTCAGGTTGCTTGGTGATAAGAGAATAGAGTCTGATTCAAACAACTTTCCCCATGGCAAGATTTTTTTAGCAAAGATCAAGAAGCTGATAATGAAGTTGATAATTCCTCTTTGATGAGCTTTGGTGAGGGAAGTAGTGAATTGCAGCAGAGCCTCTTTTTAAGTTGCTCTTCAGAATGATGGAAGGCTCTTGAACCTGTCGGTGTTTCTGGGATATACCTCGGTATCCTACTGGCATATCCCACGATGAAGTCATCCAAGGCACGGCAGCAGGGGTTAGCTCAGGGCTATCAGGCTGAGCTAATCCCCTGCTGAATAAACAACTCAAAGGTTCCTGGATTTGTTCCTGTTTCCTTAAAGGGATACAGTCAAGTGCAGGCAATTAAAAGAGAGAGAGTAAAGTGTAGCTCTAGATATGAACACCTGATTTCAGGCTTTCTGCCTAGGGTGTGTATGGGTTTCTTAGGTTTTTTTAAAGAAAAACACTTTCACAAAACAATTGATGTTTTTCTCATTTTTCAGTGTATTTCTTTTCCTGCCATTCCCTTTGGGAAGGGAGAACCCTACAACAACCCAAACAAATTCCAAACAACGGAAACAGATTTCCTAGAGAAGGGAAAGAGCAAAATTAATTTTTAACAAAGTACACTAGAGAAATAACTGCTTTCTTTTTGCCCTTCTCCCAGCCTTTTCAGGCTGAGCCTTGGCAGAGCCTTTAAAAATAATTTTCATCAAGTGAGTACCTAGTTCCTTTGAGCAGCTTTTGGAAATTCAGCATCTGTGGAGGCCGGTTTGTCACAGCAGTCAGTGTCTTTCCCTGGCAAGAGCTCTGCTCTGCCTTCGCCTGGTCAGTTTTGTATGGCTGGGATTTTTGTCAATGCATATGTGCTTTTTGCCTACAACTAGGATAATAACTGTAAATACCTATATTTGATCACTGAATCTCACAGTGCTATAAAATCTGGGATTTGTAGATGTGACTGTGACCTACAATGAGCACTTTTTATAGCAACTGCTAGCTTTCAAAACTTTGGGAGCAAAAGGTAGGTAGAACAAACAGAGCAAGTGGCATATGTTTGATATAAATTGGTATAAGGACCTGTAAAGTTTTTATTGCCCTTTTCTTGTAAAACTTACCTGGTGCTCACCTGCTCCTGAGGGATGCTTCCATTCCATGACCAAGCAACAAATGCTTTATTGCATCTTGGCCTGCTTTTGTTGTGCATTTGTAATGTGCTGGAGCAACAGTGATCACTTCTGCTGCAGTGATCCCTTACCCAGCCCTTCATCTCCTATTTGTGTAATAACTTCTCGTGTATGGGATCAAACCTGTCTCGTCCAGCATAGGCACCAGGAGTGTGATCACTGTGTGCCTAAACACCTGGTGAATTCCTTCCTTTGGAGTTGTAAGACTTCTTTTTCTTCATCAAGATAGAAAGGAAAAGGGTGTGTGTTCTTCTGATTTGTTTAAATAAATGGCTTAAATATTTAGCTTTAGTATGGGGGTGGTTTTGTTGTTTCTAATAATATTGTCTTAGGCGGAGATACAGGAGGATGTCTTTTGGGAAACCTCCCAGCAAGTATCTGAGCACTTCAGCTTGTGGTACACCTATACACTCTTCTTTAATTTTACCTTCTACCACTCTGTCACCAAAAATTCAGTGGTACAGCAAAGCTTTCTCTTATAGGTTCCCTCTACAGGACCCAAACACTGGCCTGGTTCTGTAATCCTGGGTAAGCCACTCAGCCAGTTGTGCTTAGTTTTTCCCTCCTTCATTAACTGTTGGTTCATTGTCTTGCACTGGGGAGGACTGCTAGGAATGCAGTGTATTCAGTGCATGCACAATGCACTGCAGTAACTAGGGTCATCTAAGGACCAGCTGAGGAAATTTGGCTGCACTCCTCACTTTCCTCCTTCTCATTGGGCTGTGGAAAAAACGAAAAAACCCCAACACCCCAAAGTTGTCATGTGCACATGGTGGTCAGGGTCACCTAGATAAGGGCTTGGCTGTTGATAGCATTTTATCCATGACTTTCCTGTACCTCTTTAACTCTGCTTACAGCTACAAGAGGAGAAGTTTTTTTAGGCAATAAATTGGAAATTATGACCTTGTAGTGCTACCTTGAAAGCAGCACCTCCCTTTTCCAGGAAAAGCAACTTGTGTCTGTTCTTTCTGTTGAAATTTGCAAGTTTCTGTATTCAAGTTTTTCATTCTTCAGCTTCGAGGCTTTGAAACTTTGGATGCTTGAGTTTCACATGTAACTATCAGTCTCCAGATATTGAATCTTAAAGTGCCAGCTGTCACAAGCATCAGGAAACAAACTGGAGGAGCTGACAGTCTATAGGCAGAGGCAGGTGATGTGACTTACCCACGGCCATATGGCCAGCTGAGTCAGGATTAAAATTCAAGCCTTATGATTTTCCTAAACAATGCCAAGCCTGTGAGAGCCATCTGACTTTCTGCCACAGCTTTGCAGAGGACAAACCTCAGTTTATGCTTTAGGTAGTTAAAATAGTCATGTAGGACTGGTCTGAGTTTCCTCAGTGTAGAAACACAGGAGCTGGTGCTAGCTGACTTTATGGCAGGCAATTTCCTGTGCTGTGCTGTGTCTGAGAAGACTTGTTTGCTTTCCATGCTCTGGGAAAGTCATCTTGCGGGAGGAGGTGAATTTTTGCTTGCTAAGCCCCAGGACGTACTATGGCAGGGGTTACCTGGTATAACCCATAGCTCTGGATCAGGTTTTTGAGGTGTTGGACACTGCCCAAACCTGGACTGTGCAGTATCAGAGCTGACCTTGAGCACAGGCTCACGTCCTGTGGGATGGGGGAAGACAGGGCTCAAGGAGAACATTGCTGACCAGGGCAATTGGAGCCTTCTGGATCCCCAGCACTCCCATCTTCCCATTATATCTCCCAGGCCCTGGGAGAGGAGTTTTTGGTCTCCAGCACGGTTCCCAGAGGTGAAGGGCTTGTTTGAAGTTAGGACTCCATCTCTCATGGAGCTGATGCTGGTTGAACAGGTGTACCCAGAAAAGAGGAATAGTCCCATGAAGCTCTGTCAGCACGCACTGGCTGCTGCAGGCACCCTGCTTCTGTCAGCATGCTCATGGCAACAGTGAATGCTTTCATACAGTTTCAAAGGGAGGCTGGAGTGTCTTGGAAGATAAGGAAGGACTCACTGGCTCAGGAACTGCCCCAGGCTGACAGTGGCAATTAGTTGGCAGATGTCTTCAGGGAAGTTTTCTCTTTGCTTGCCCTGCTGTAACTCTTCCTTCACCAGCCATTCACAGCCACTGTTGAGGGTAGGATGCTGGGCTAGACCAACTCTGCTGTGACCCATTGCACACCTTTTTATGATGGAAATCAACAGCTCAAGATGCAGAGATTGTCCTAGCTCCAGATTAGATGTGGAAATTGATTTTTACTGGTGCTGACCTTTTCCTGCCAGAAGGGACCTGGAAAAACTAATCCTGCCAAGAAGTTTTGGTAACAACCGTTGGCTTTGTCACTGGAGGTGGCTTGACTTCATCTCTCTGGCAGAGCCTGGCAAGTTTGCCTGACCAAAAGCCTTAGCTGCCTGTACAGATCTCTGCCTTTGCCCCTTGTGTTAGGAAAGCATGGTTCTTCCCAAGCTGATCTTCCTGCACTTAAGCCAGCTCTGCTTGCCGCACTTTTGGATGCCAGTCTGCAGTTCTGGTACTCCAATGACCTCAGTCTCTTTCAAAGTGGTCCTTCTGTGATGTTGTGCATCATGCTGATGAAGCTGCTGCCCCAGTCCTTTGCAGTGATGATCTGTAACTGGGGAAGGTACGACAGCACTTGTTAGACTAGATCTGCTTTGTGCCCCACCTGCACCATGCAGAGCCCTTACAAACAGGGACTGAGAGGAAGAATTTCTCAGTCACAGGCTTCTGGGAGAGAAGTCCATCAGAGCTGCATGTGTTTTGCTTTCTGGGGCTCTCCCTTATTTGCTGCTTTGTTCCCCTACAAGTGCTGTCTCACTGAAAAAGCCACATCTGGCTTGAAGCCACTTGAAGCGGCTTGGACAAGAGACTTCCTGCTCTGAACACTGAATTAATGGGCTTGGTCTTTTACACGAGTAAAATCCTTTCAGACTTTTGTCCGTGTCAGGCTCCCATGTCAGCTCGTCTAATTAAGAGGCTTTTAACTCAGCCAGTGTTTGGGAGCTACAGTGCAGCTGGGCTTTTGATAAAACGAGGAAATGCTAGAGGTAGGGATGTAATGGGTTGGATTTCAGCTTCAAAAAAATGTCTCTGAGAGAGAACAGAACATCCTCCTTGCACCACCTCTTGTTTGCTGCAGCAAAGCTGGGGAGAAGTCAACTGTGTGGGCTGCTCTAGAACTGATGAAGCTGATAATAAAAAGTAAGGTCATCTTTATTTCTGGAGTCCTCAGTGTCCCTTAGGTAGCCAGAGGGATGTTTTAGAAAACTTTGCATACTTGTGCCTTTTCTTATTCTGTTTTTTTTCTACAATCATGTCATGGCTCTTGCTTTGAAATCCCTTTTGCTTTCTACCCCTGCTGCTGATCTGGAACAGGGTGCTGCTTGTGTTGAGGCTGTATCTTTGCAAAAGGAATGGGTCTGGAAAAAAAACTTCAGAAAGGTGGCCTGTAGAAGGCAGTAATTATCATTCACCAGTGTGGCTGTTATTCCTCACCATAATCACCTGTAAAATCTAGGAAGCATGAGATATTTGGGTTCTTTTTGTTTTTCTTTCAAGGCCAGCTTTGCCACTTTTACTTGCCCATGGAAATTAAGCTGGTGTTCTTTCTGACTTCTTTACTACTCACACACCCAGATTTGCCATCAGAGGCAAGCTGACTGTCCAGCTAATGTATAGAATCTAACTGTAGTCTCCAAATTTTGCTGTGTTGGCTCCATAACACAAAAAGTGCTTGGTAGGAGGGTTTGTTTGAGAAAGAGCAAAAGAGAAAAACATGGTCTGCCTCCTTATTTTTTCTGCTTTCTCCCTTTCCTTCCTCTGCTGTATTCCCCAAAGCTTGGGTCCAACTCTGTGTCCACTGCTTGCTGAGGATGTTTACTTGACTAGAAACATATAATAGTCCCCATTTATAGGTAGTCTTCTGCAGAGCTAGGTGTCACTTGAGCAGATATTTATTTGGAACAGAGGTGCCCTGGAAAAGCAGCGATTTGAAAGGGGGAATGGAGCGTTCTGCTTGTTCTGTGAAGCAGAACCACCCGCTGGCTCACGGGCCAGCAGTAACAAACGGAGTCAGAGAGCGTGGGGCGTAATTGCCTTCTCCTTTTGTGTCAGCTTCATATCGGTCTCACATGTGACATTCTTCCTGGCCATCGTGCTCTTTATCCTCCCATTGTACCATGAGTGCAAACAGAATTAGTTTGTTTGTTATCGTGGCATCTGTACGTGGCTTTTAATTTCTTGGAGGTTAAAAAAACGTAAGCAACCCAACCCTCAAGCCCTCTTTGTCCAGCACTGTTTAAATCTGCTCTCAGCCTGCTTGCACAGCTCACTTCTGCCCTGCAATGCAGAAAACAAGTCTGCAGACAGAGAAATCTAAAGCAATCAGTGCAACAAGCCTTCAGAAATGTGGTGGTGTAGCTGAAGAGGAGCTGTCTGGAGAAGGTGTCTGATTCCATGAGACCAGTAAGTCAGAAGGTGGCTTGGTGTAGGGATGCATTGTAGGCATTTTTACAGTCAGAGTGCCAAGCTGAAATGGGTGCTCCCCTTCCTTTTTTGCTTTAGGTACTTGTAAGTGATGGGAAATATTTTCTTTGGCCTCTGAAATGTCTCCGTAGTTTTGTGGTTTCCTTCCTATAAAGGTGAATGTTTCAGATTAAAATTCTGTTTGGCAGCTCATGAGTTCTCAAAACAGACTCTTGAAGGCAAGAGGTCAGGAGTGCCCAGCTTATTAAATTTTTCCCACTGTAGGAATTGTCTGACCTTTCTTTGTACTGTAACAGCATTAAAAAAAAAAAAAAAAAAAAAAAGAAAAAGATGGAGCTGCTATTTGGAAAGTGTTAACAAGAAAATGTCAGAGGTGGAAGGCCAGACAGAAGACCTGGCTGGGAGAGAGGGCTGGGAGTGACATTTCTTCTCTTTCTTCTATCACTTGCACAGATCATCCTCTTATCTGCTCTTATCCTGCTCTGGGTTTTTGCAGTTTTAATGCAGGTTTGGTGCTCGAAGGTGTGGTGCAGAAAAGCAACAAGAGAAGAAGTACATGTTGAGAAGGAAAAGTACATGTTATTGCCAGAGGAACCAGAGAGGAGCACTCGCAGCGTTTGAGCCCCATCTTAGCTGCCGTGGGACTCTCACTGTGCTCCCATGCAGATTTACCTGTGTGCTTTAATGTTTCCTTCCCACCCCTTGTCTCCACTGAAACCTTCCCTTGGCAGCTGGCTTTCACCAGCAAAGAACTCTGACCTGACTGTGGGTCTGAGGCAGAGGAGGAGAGATGGCAGCAGAGCCGCCCTGCTGGGTGCAGGGTGACAGAGGTGTGGAAGGCTTAGCACATCCATGTTGCGTGCAGGGTTTAATCTAAATGTGGTGTGTGCCTCAGTGTGATGTGTTTGTGACCCAAACTCCCTTCCCCCCTATGCTCAGTTCATAGAACCATGGAATACTTTGAGTTGGAGGGGACTTCAAAAGTTATTTTGTCCAGATACGGATGCTGAATATTCTGTAAACCATCGAGGCATTTAACTATATCATGTGTGGCTTGGAAGTTGAGGGTCATGTTTGACTGGGTTTTCTCTGTTTCCTGCCCCACAGCTCTTCTGTTTGCCCCTGCCTGGGGGAAGAAGACTTTGAGAAGATGGAGAACCAGAGTGGAGTGCTCTTGGGATACGTCCACTGGGAAGGAAAAGAGGAAGGGGGTGAGGAGGATGGGGTGGCTCCTCGTGTTTCTCCTCCCAGCCAAATGAGCAGACTGGAAGATGTGCAGGTGGAGATGCTTGAGAAGGCAAGGGAGCTCTTCCAGCTGTGTGACAAGGATGAGAAGGGTTTTATCACCAAGGTGGACATGCAGGTGAGGGAAAAAAATTCTTCCTCTGTCCTGGGAGGATCTGTGAAGTCATGGGTGGCAAAACAGGGGACAATGTGGCACGCCTCCACTCTTGGCAAGTGTGGGTGTGCATGTGGCTTCTGTCTTATTCAGATTTCTAAGAACCAAACTCTGGCACAGACACCTGCTAGGAGCTAAAATTCCCAGGAGGGCCTCACACCTCCAGGGAATTCCTGAGACAAGTGGGACTGCAATTCAAAATTTTTATGGAATGCATAAAATAAAAAAAGTTATGACTGTTCTTACAAACATCAAGTATGTAGTGGATGGGAAATCTGGAGGGAAAAAAATTTTTGGTCTAATTAAAACAACCCCTGAAACAAGCCCTCCCAAAAACCTACACAATGAGCAATCCATCAACCTCTCTAAAAAAAGTTGAGACAACAAAGTTATACAATCATAGTTAAAGCCTAATCCAAAAATTCACCTTAGACCTGAACTATAACTTTGGTCTACAATTATGTGTTTTGCTGTTTTCTGTTACAAAAGTACTTGTTAACAAATTCCCTGTAGTTCTAGTGACTTTTGCTTTAAAAGTTTATCAGCAAGGTTACATGTGGATTTTTTTTCTCCTGCCCCATCTCTCCCCACATCTATAAATAACACTTGACACGTTCATGCCACTTTAAATATTGACTCATTTTGCTTTGGGTTGTGTGATGCCTAATTTTTATAGTTATATTAATAAATTTTTATTAAGTTTTTTTATGTAAAGCTGCATGTTTAGTGGACAGTTAGGAGATTTTAGCCTACACCCTTTTGTTATTTGTTTCTTTGGGTGCCCTTCCACACTAGGTGCTCTGGATGTGCATTATGAAGGGGAATTGTTCTGCTCTTTGTCCATGGGAGTAGTGATACAGTCCCAGCAGGCAGAAGGTGACGGAGCAAAGCTAACTCACTGTTATGGACTGAACATTTCCTTTAGGATCTGCAAGAGCTTGGAACTGAATCCAGAAGGATTCAGAGAACAAAGTCTGACCTCCATCCCTGGCCAAAGAGATGGAGCTGGTACCTGGTGTGCCCAGAGCTCTCCTGGGAGCAGCAGTGGTCACAGGAGGCTGGCAGTGCCACCTCTGAGCAGGAGAGGAGGGAGGCAGGCAGTGTGCTAGAGACAGTGGTTCTGTAGTGGGGGAGGAAGCAGGTTGAGCTTTCTCCAAACAAAATAACCTGAAATTCCCTCTTTGAAGTCCTGGTTGAATCAGCCAGTAATGGAAAAAGTCAACACATCAATGACTCCAGACAGGTGTTTGTGTCATCACTCAGCTCTACAGGCAGACTGTCACACCCTGGGCAGGATGCAGTGCTGAAAGGGCACACTGCTGTGGGCCAGAGCTGAGGATGGCAGGGACACTCACAAGGAAGACTTGAGCAGTGCCTCAAGTTTGTGCATTCTTTTGTCTTTGCAGCGGCTCCAGAGTGAACTCCCCCTAACCCCTGAGCAGCTGGAGACTGTTTTTGACAGCTTGGAACAGAATAACAAAGGATACCTGACACCTGTGGAGTTCAGCATGGGTCTAGGTAAGGACTGCACAGAGGCAGAGGAAGGAAAAAGCCCACCTGTGACAGGATGTTTTTTGTTGGTAAGAAAGACAGTGCAGTGGTTCTGCTGAAGCTGCACCAGCTGTGCAGGACAATGCCCCATGCTTATGTGAGCATCATTGGAAAGGGTGGGTGTGTATCCCTCTCCTGGAGGCTTTGTGCTGCCTACCTGCTAGAGCTAGCCACAGAGCATCTCCTGCTGGAGAGGGTACATGCTGCAAACTGTGCCTGGCTATCTGATTGGAAAGTTGTTCATCTGCATGGAAATATCCCTTTTGGCAACTGTCCCCAGCTGGTAGTCGTGCTGTTCAAGGGCATTAGTAGTCTTGTTGGTAGGCTAGAACTACTGGCAAATAAGCCTTTTTTGCCTTCTTAGTGCTGTCTTTTCCAAACACTAGGAGAATGCTAATCCTTGACCAGAGTCCTCACCCAGCAGTACAAGTGCTCATCTGCTTTGTCAGCTCTCAGAAAATCTGCACCTCTCAGTGCCTTCCTTCGACATGCAGAGGTGTTAAGTGGATCAGGTCAAAGCAAGCGTACATAGGGTCTAGGGTTTTCAGAAGTGATGGAAGAGGCTCCTGAATTTTGCTGTCCTGATTGCTCAGATTATGTTTGCTCCTAGCTTTCTCACAACTTGGGAGGGAGGGCTTTTTAAGGCTGCAGTTTGAATGTTCAGAAACAGCCACTGTGAGAGGAGAAGTTGCAAAGATTTCATTTAGATTAACTCAGTAAAGTGTGTCTTGGGCCAGCCTGTACAGGGACTGCTTTATTCCACTGAATGCCTGCTGACTACACCTGTTCCTGTCCTGTGCCTCTGTCCTTCTTGTCTGGTTCCACTTCTTTGGCAGAAACAAGAGTCCTGTCAGGAGTGGGGGCTTTCCAGTCCATATATGTAGCAGGTTAATGGGCATAATTTGGGCACATTGGCATCCATGGTGCCCTCTCTGTTATGACTTGGTTACTCCCAAATCTCGTTGTATGAGGCATTTGTCCCATGGGCATCATGAGGACATCTGCCTCAGTGCCATTGCTGGGAGAGGTAGGCAAGTTTTCTCTTTGTATCACCCTATGCTGGCAGCCTGGCTCCATGGCGCTTGTTCCAGTCTAGGCAAAGCACTTAATTTCTGTATTTCTTTTTTTTATGGTTATTCTTTGTGTCTGGCATCACAGAAATCCTTTTCAGACTGACTTTGGCCCTAACTCAAGAGTTTGGTCTGGCTGTCTCTCTTATGGAGTGTGCAGGAGCAAATCAAGGGAAAGCATTTCAAGCTGCAATCAGGTCTGCTTCTTGAGAGGGCTCCTTGCTCCTTCTAGGATATCAAAACAATCTTCAGATCATTCTCTACCGCAATTTTCCCATCTCCATCTCAATTTTCCCATCTGTAAAAGAGAAATAATGAGACATAATGACTCTTTCTCAAAAGCAGACATCAAAAGTGCCTAATCTAAACCATTCTCCTTAATTAACTTCTGATCATCAGGTTTTAACTAAATAGGGCCTGGATCTCCACATTGCAAGTTTTTTACAGCACATTTTAAGAGTGGGAGAGAAGCAGCTAAATTCTGGATTTATGGAGGTAAGGAGAGGTAGAGTCCTTGAAGTATAATAACTATGGATATTTTCCCCCTTAGAGTAGCTTCATGTTCTCATCTGTACTCTGTGAACATCCTTGACTCCTTATCTTGTAGTTGGGATGTAATTTCTGCCTTTTGAACCAAGCTGATGTATTTTGGAAAGGAAGAGTAGCTCCTGCTGAAGGTCTGACCTCTGTATACAGATGAGGGGCTGTGTTTTGGATAAGTTTGCTTGGTTTGTTTCTTTGAGAAGGATTTGTTCCCAGCACCAGTATTTGTCACATGCCTCGCATAGCAGGAGGTTCTCGTGGCATTCTCAGCACGGAACAATCCCGATAGCTGGAGGCCGTCTGGACGTGGGACGGGGGCAGGAGGAGGTGCTTGGAGGGCGAGTTCATCCTGCTCTACACAATCCTAGCAAGAGGCAGTCCTTGTTGCGCAGCGCTTGGCTCAGAGCAGAGGGTATTGAGCCCCTCCTCTCCTGTTTTTAAGCGGAGGAGCGGCTGCATGGTGCAGTCCGGGGCCGGGCACGCAGGCCCGAGGGACGCGTGGGAGCGCGGCTGAGCCCCGAGCGCCGCTCTGCGCGCTGCGAGCGCCGGCCCTGGGTGGAGCTCATCGGCACACAGATGTGAGCGGAGCCCCGCAGCCCGGCCCTGGGTGGAGCTCATCGGCACACAGATGTGAGCGGAGCCCCGCAGCCCGGGCCTGGGTGGAGCTCATCGGCACACAGATGTGAGCGGAGCCCCGCAGCCCGGGCCCTGGGTGGAGCTCATCGGCACACAGATGTGAGCGGAGCCCCGCAGCCCGGGCCTGGGTGGAGCTCATCGGCACACAGATGTGAGCGGAGCCCCGCAGCCCGGGCCCTGGGTGGAGCTCATCGGCACACAGATGTGAGCGGAGCCCCGCAGCCCGGGCCTGGGTGGAGCTCATCGGCACACAGATGTGAGCGGAGCCCCGCAGCCCGGGCTGGGCTGGTGGCCAGGCTCAGTCCCAGCACTGCGGAACGGACACTGACATCACTCGGGACGTCAGAGCGGAGGCGCTTCACTGTCCGGGAGCTGTATCCTGCACCGGCAGCATGCACGAGGCCTCTCCTGCAGCTCTGTCAGGCTGCCATGTAAATAACAGCTTATTCAGTGACATCCAATTTGACTTTATTTATTCTTCTTCTCTTCACCTTCCACCAGGAAAGTTAATAGGGATTGAATTGTGTCAAGGGGCTGGGAGAATGGATCACTCCAGACACGAGGAGACCTTCGAGTCAGGCTGGTCAGATGACTTGGACCCTGCAGATGATGATGATGAAGAGAAACGATTCTGTTCCATGATGGAGCAGCTTGGAGCAGCCCAGTTGTTTGAAGAGTAAGTAGGGGAGTCATATGGCATTGCTTCCACCCTGTTTTGACCTTGCAGTACCAAAACTTCAAAGTACCAGAAAAGACCAAAGAGGTGAACTGAGCTGCTTGCTCTCCGAAGCACTGCTTGGGCTCTCTGCACTTCTGCCTTGGGTTTTCATACGCTTGGTAGCAAATGCAGTGTGGTCTGGGTTTCCTCATCAGGTACCAATTACTTTTAGCTCAGTGCTTTTCAGAGTTTCCCAAATTCAAGTTTGTAACACAGCTGTAAAATGGGACAGCTGGTGGCATACAAGTCCAGCACAGGCAGCAAATGAAAAGAAGCATGTGAGGGTTAGCTGAGGTAAGGAGGATGAGTGTGCTCTCTGTTCCAAAATGGTGTGTGACTGTTCACGTATTTTCAGACAATCAATTCCAAGAGTCTTTGTGAAGGATCTGTGCTCGAGGAGCTGCTTGTGACCGTGCTGATCTTGAAGAGTGTGAAAGGCTAAACTGGGCAAAGGGGTGCTCCTGTGAGCCTTGAGACCTGGTGCTAATGCCCTTGCACGTAGCCCCAGTAGAGTCTGCAGGCCCCAGTGTCATCCAGCCTATTTTTAGGCTTTCCAACATGAGGCATTATGCATAACTGGTTCTTACTGATGCACATCTGCAGGACCTGGGGTGCCCAACTACATCTCTGGCTGTCCTCCTTTTCAGGCTTTGTGCTCCAACTGCCATTGTGCAGGAAGCAGTCCAGGTTAGGGAAGGAGGTGGACAGGATTGGAGACAGAAGCTGAAAGTGATGGAGTTTGCTGCTTTCAGAGGCACATCTGTCACAAAACAGACTTTTTTTTTTCCTTATTTTCATTGTGATGCAAAGCACCTGCATGTTTTAGTGATAAACAACTTCTGTCTGGAAGAAATTCTGGAAAGCTGTTAGTCTTCAAACAACAGGATGACCCTGTGAAAGGCCATATTACTGTTCTGGGAAAACAGTCTCTACTGTTTATAAGTCTGCTTTGAGAAGCAGAAGTGCAAAGTGGAATTATCTTGTGTTTTATTTTGACCACTTATTGGCAGTTTTATGCAATGAGTTTAGTAGCTACTACATGTCACATCTTTGTGCCAAAACAGCTGTTGTAAAGCAGTAATATCAAACAGAAGCTAATTGGGGTGAGAGCAGGAATATGAAAAATTGTCACTGCTTTCTCTAGAAAGAAATAGTTTCATTTCCTAACACGACTCAATATGTTCTTTTATTTCAAATATGAAGATCTGATGAAGTGCTATAACTTTTTAAACTTGGGACAGAAAAAGAAGGCTGTCCTGCAGAACTGACAGAGGAAACCAAAAGCTTTTGGTTGATTTGTTTTGCTTGTGTGTTTCCCCAAAGAATACTAAGGGAGACAAATATATAGACAAAGAAAAATAGCTATTTGGATACTGACTATAAGTATAATTATTCTGTATCTTTCAAGGCAATTTTTCCAAAGTGTTTTATGATTAAAAAAAAAATTAAAGAAGCTCTTCCCTAAAAAGAAACATGAAGTGATGTCTGCAGACTTACAAGACACTTTGGGAACACAGTTTGGAAGTGCTGTGTTCAAGTTGCAATGAATTAAATGTCAAAAGAGTGTAATCATTATTACAGGTTCAGAAAAAGACATCTTTGGTTTTCCAGGGCTTCCTCCATTGTTATCCTGATGTGACACTTCAGCAAATTTGCATCTTTTTTTGTGCCCCAGTTTCCAAACCTGTAATAAAAATAAGGAGGACTGTTGCAGCCACCAGTACAGTCTGAGTGTAAGAAAAACACCAATGATGTGTGATGTGTGCTAAACTTTGTGTGCTATAACAGTTTGACCATAACACACAGCAAATTTGCTGAATATTCATTTCTCCAAATCTTAGTGTAGACACCAGATTTATCTATGAATATTTGGAAAAGCAATCATTCCATGTTTGCTTCCTAGATTATTTTTCTTTCCTTCTTGCAGATGACTTCCTTTATTTTGACCTCACAATAGATCCCACTCTACATGCATGCTCTGTCACTGTCCAGTTTCCCTCTCTGCTGTAATGGTGTAACAGAGATCATCACAGGAGAATGGCAGTCTGTCCTGAGTGCATGTTGGAGCTGGAATAACAGTCCATGAGATGACACAGTAACTTTCTTGCTTTCCTTCTCTCCTGTGTGCTTGCTGCAGCCCACATGAGATTCGGGAGCTCTGGGCTCGCCTACGGAAGGAGCGTCCAGAGCTCTTATCCAATTTTGAAGAGTTTCTGTTGCGTGTTTCCTCGTACATAAAAGAGGTGAATCATGAGAAGGAGTCTATGGAGCAAGCATTGAAGAGGTAAGGAGAACATCATGACCATTTGCTGCCAGGAGCCAGCTGATGCTTGGATCCTGCCTCAGATGCAAGGAGAGACTGGTTTACAGGATGCACCAGTAAAAAAGATATTTCTTGCTGTAATAAAATGACTCTATCTTGGTCTGTTCCCATGGGTTTTCTCTGCAGCAGTGCTCACCCATAACATTCAGTCTGGTTAAAATCCCACTCAGTGCAACACAACTGTTAATAGGAATCTGTTTCCACCCTCCTCTTTCCTTTCTGTACTCTTTTTCTCTCCTGACCTGCGTGCACCTGTGTTTTGTAGGAAGGAGTCAGATCATGATCGAGAAGTCAGATGCCTTTATGAAGAAATGGAGCAACAGATCAAAGCAGAAAGGGAGAGGCTGGTCTGCCAGGTACTTTCTCTCTCTCTTGGCTTGAAGACAACCTTCCTTTGTTCTGAAGTAGAGGTGGTGGCTTGTGTGGCCAAGAACAGCTCTGTGCTGGATGCTGTGCACAGCTGTGTGTCTTTACTTCTGCAGGAAGCACTGAGGCACGACAGGAGTAACCTGCTCCAGAAGGAGCTGCACAACAAAGAGCAGGAGCTGGAGAAAATCCTCTACCGCCAGAAGAAGGTAATGGGATCCAAATCCTTTCTAACAAAGCACATCCCCCTCTGCTTCTTTCTGGTCAGGCATTTTCTAATGGAAAATGGTGTTCAGCTGCTGAGGGTTTGGCACTAGATAATTTGGCTCTAGCTAGTGAAGTCCTCTCCTGTCTCTGAAGGTGTTGAGATGGTTTGTCAAATAATTGGTTTGTCTTCAGCTGCAATGCTGTTCTGTGAATGTTTTGTTCATGCATTTTCTTACCTGCTTTGTGTTCTCTTGGCACAATCTTCCTATCAATTGAACAATGCTGGCAAGAAAGATGGGGTAAAATTTTGAAAGTTGTGATTTTGAAGCTTTTTCTGGTGTGTAAGGAAGATGTGTGTGGACATAAAAGAGCCAGATTTCTCTAGTTTTTGTATTCTGTCTACTCCAAAATGACCTGGAGTGAACAGTTCTGTGGCACTTAGAGAGGTACATATTGTATACTTGCATTTGGGCACTTGAGGAGATTCTGATTGATCAGTCACATAAAAGATCAAAGCACAAGCTTCATGAAGATACAGAGTGCTGATATTATTAAGAAAATGGAAAATTTGTGTCAGGAAGAGAAAGGAAAAGTCTAGGAAAGTCTAGACTTTAAGATTTTGGAGAGAAGGAGACTGAGGGAAGATGCACGTGAGCTTTATGAACTCAGAAAAGTGATGGATAAGGTCCACACCAAACTCTTATTCCCCAAGTCCCGCAACAGCAAAGGTGAGGGACCCTCAATGAGACCAGTATGAATTTGATTTAGAAGAACACTCTTCTTTATACAGACATCAGTGCTGGACTTCTGGCCCCAAGAGGTAGGTAATATCAGCAGTTCAAAAATGAATTGGACAAACAAATAGGCTTGTAAATATTCATTGAAAGGAAGAATAGTCAGAGATGTGGCCTCTAGCATCCCTAGTCCAGATACCATAGATGGGAGGGATATATGGGGGGAGTGAACCATAGTTAGGAGCTCAGGCATGCTCTTCCTAGGTAGCATCTGCTCTTGCTGAGGATCAGAGTCGAACACTTGGGCTGCATGGAGACTTGCTGTTACTTAACTAGTCCGCTCTGGTGCTCTTAACTGAGGCTTGTACTGAGCTGTGTGGATAATCGGGTCCCTCTTGTGGCCTAAGACCAGTACTGTCAGGGTGCTGTTCTACAGCATCGCTTCCACGGACAGACCACATAAACGGGAGAGTTGAGCGTGATGAAGGCTTTTTAGGGAGGGGCTTTATTTAAAGCTGATTCCTTGGCTTATTGAAAGATCCGAAGCTTTAAGCAGGGGTTGCTGGTTTTCAGTCTCAACTCCGCTGCTCAGCACATGTAGTCTTGCTGAAATATTCCCCAGTGTCCACAGGAGTGGAGGACTCCGGGCAAAGCTGGGTGTGGTTTGCCCTTCTATCCTCAGTGAGGAGGGAGGTGAGGGTTGTGTTTCAAGGAACCTAGGAAACGTCAGATCTGTTCATTCCTGCTCTTGACAGTTGGACATGTGTGCTGGCAGAGAGGAGGATAGCAAGAAAAAAAGGGCATTTTATCTTCTGCCATGGTGTGCTGCTTTATTTTTCTTTTGAGAGGGAAAGAAAGTAGGCTGAGAGAAAAGGCAAGCTGAAGGTGTAAATGTGGAGGCTGACTCTGCCACCTGCTACCCTGATCAGACCTGATTCCTGGTGTTCCTTTCTAGTTATAAGCATGGATTGCATGCTTTTATTTTGGGCTGTAAGTTCTAAGATAGATACTGGAGTTTCTGTGTAGCAGCAGCTTCAGCAGAGGGCCCTGGTTAGCTGGTGTGGCTGGCTGGATACTGCAGTGTCACTATGATCCCTCTTGGAATGCCCTCCATGTCATCTGAGATGGGCAGCTTTGGCTGCTACATCTGTCTGTCTCTTTCCCAGACTATGACAGCCATTTGTAAGGAATTGAATCACTGGCTGAGTACATGGCAGCAGCTTTGAACTTCCCAAATCAGGCTTGTTAGTTGTGCTGGGGGCTTGTGCTGCATAGAGTACAGCCGTGCCCCTGTGGCATTTAAATTGCATCTCTAGCCCAAGGTCCTGTCTCTAGCAGGCCACCCAATCACTTCACTTTCCAGATGTAGTCTGAAATACCCCTAGCACCTCCATATATCCTCCTTTCAGGAAGCCCCTAAACTAGAGGATGCACTTTGACAACTCTGCTTAATAAGTCCCGACAGACACAACCCTGCTTCCAACCAAATTTTTCCAGTCCTCCTTTGACCCCCATTTGCACTCTGAGTCCTACAATGCCTGACAGCATCAGGCTGCTCCTGCTGCCTGAAGCACTTCCTCAGCTGTGCCTAATTGCATTGCTTGGTTCCCCAGTGTTGACATGATGAGAGAGAATTCCTTCCAGTTCACCTTCTCAATGCCCCTGGTGGCTCTGTAGACTTAGGGGTTTTTTACCCCCTTCTGCCTCATTGTTTACATCTGCTTTTTCAGCTTGTTTTTACAGTTGTGATTGTAGCACAAAACCCTTCCTCTGTGTTTAACCCCTCCTCTTCCTCCTCTCCCACTGCAGCTGGAACATCAGCTACAGTCACTGAACTCGGAGCAGCTGGAGACACGCGTGCAGAATGAAAGGCTCCGGCACCTGAATGAAAACCTGCTGGAAGAGCTGGAGAAAAGCAAATGGGAGCTAGAGGCAGTGAAGGGACAATTACAGAAGCTCCAGAAAGAGGCTCAGATTGAGCAAGAGCAGAAGGACAGGTGAGAAAAAACAGGAAAGGTGTGGTGTTAGGGCAAAGACATAGACAGAGAAGGAAAGGTTGGGCATGCAGTTAAGGAATAATTATCACTAGTTAGGAGCCTTGGTCTCATTAGAAGATTGCCTGTCACTTTTTGGGGAAAAGGAGAAGCATCCCAATGGTCTCATGGGCCCAAGTAGAAAGTGATATTGCTGGCTCTTGCCTACCTCCTGTGGGAAATGAATATATTCTAGAAAATATTCTAGAAAAATTCTGTACAAAAATACAGATGTTCCTCAGCCTAAAGGAGGCTTCTCCATGTATTTTCTAGTTCACTATCCCCTCTATAATGTTCTCCTTAAAGATCTTCTAATCAATTCTGTTCCCATTTCTGGGTTAAATCTAATAATACCTATTTAAAACATTGAGAGGTTTCAGATCTAGATGGCAGTGAGCATCCTTCCCATTTCCAGCAGCTGAGGAAGTGGAGAGGATGAGTTGCCTGCTCTCATGCTGGAGGACAGCAGGAGAGCTCAGATACAACCCAACTATCCCAACTCCCCAAACAGTGCTGCTTCCTCTGAATTCTCCTAAGCATAAGGCATGCCCTTGTCTTTGAGAATATCATGAGTGCCCCTGAGAGAGGGATGTTTGTATTTTCTCTCCCATTAATTTATTTCCCCTTATTTTAAAAACCTTTTGCCCAGGGATGTGTTTAGAGTCTCCAAGAACATGCAGAAAGAGAAACAAAGCCTCCTTCGGCAGCTGGAGCTCCTCAGGTGAGAACTGGTGAAGGCTGGAGGGAAATGCTGAGCTCTTATGCCTCTAAGGAGCTGAGGTTTCAGCACTGTGCTTATTTCTCCCATGGAAAGCTACAGGATTGTATACAAGCAGTGTTTAGACTCTGCTTGTTTTTCTAGGTCCAGACAGAGTTGTGCAATTTGGCCAGCTCTGGCACATTACAGGCTATGTTATTTCACGAGGTAATCCCTCCTCTGGAGGAATTTAGTCTTTCCTGCTGGCTAAGGCAACCATGTAGAGCCCATGACCTTGGCTGGGATACATGGAAATCCCAACATGTCCTGCTATAAACAACATCTTTATCTCTGTTCCCAAGCTCTGTTCCTGTTCTCATTTTCAAATGTTGAGGTTTACTTAATTTTTGACAAGCATCTCATTGTGTCTTTTCCGTGTCTTCCTTTGGAGCAGAGAAATGAACAAGAAACTTCGAGATGAGCGAGATGCCTTTGAAGCCAAGAAGCTGGTTAGTCTAAGAAAGAAAACCTTAATTCCCAACCACCCTCCTCTCATCTGCTGCTGTTGCTGTCACCACTCGGGGGCCTGTCACTTCCACGGGGGACAATGACAAGAGCTCTCGGGGCCTGGTGTTGTGCTTAATACAGACTTTGCAGCGCCTCTGTGTCCGTGCTGGAGGCAAGCTCTGCTGGTTGCTGCTGCCAGCTGCCTGGGTTTAACCCAGGGCACGTTGGCTGGGGACTGTCACACAGCCTTGTGCAGGGCTGCAGTGGGTGCTGCCTGCTGCACATGTGGGTCTGTGTGTTGTGCCAAGCACTGGGCACATGCAAGGAGGGGAGAGAAGCTGGATGCGTCCTGGAGCTGGGTGCTGAGGAAGAAGATGGATTCTCGGATATGCTGCTGGCTAACTGGGTAGTACAGGAGGGTTTTGGAGTTTTTCTCACCCCCTGAGTTTGTAGCAGATGTTTTCAGAGGTTCCTCTGGGGAGCTCCCCATTCCTGTGAACTCTGCTGGGTGCAGCAGTGAGCCTTGTGTCAGAGAACTAGGAGAAAGCAGGATCTCTCTCGTCTGGAACTGTCAATCCCTGGCCTTTCCCAGGCATCAAGATAAGCACAGATATGTGGTCTATTTTTAATTCTTATTATTTTTTCATTATAAAGCTTCTGTGTTCCCAAATGTTGCTTGCACAGCTGCTCTGCCCTCTTGGACCCATCCTTGCCACCATGTCTTTGCCTGCTCTGGGATCTCTGCACTTGAAGGTCTGGAAGTAGGTGACTTGCAGGGAGAACAGTGATAGGGTGTGATAGGCTGCAAGAGCTTTTCTGACTGCTGTGTAAAGGACTCTGGAAGGAAACACAGGGATTGTGTTTGGGAGACAAAATGCCCTGCTTGGTCCAGAGGTTGGAGTTCTCCAGGTGGAGAGCTGTATAAAATAATGTCAGTAACAATTTTGGATAGAGGTGAGGTATGTGTGTTTCTAAAATCTGGAAGATTTTTTTCTTCAGTCTTCATTTTTAAAGCTGCTAACTACATGGATGTACACCAGAGCTTCCTGCTCCCTCTTGGAAAACACAGCCACTCTGTAGCAGAGTCCAGTGCAAGCAGGCAAAGAAAATGGTTTCTGTCCTCTTTCCATGTGTTGTGCTTCATCAGCTTGTGGGGTCCTATGGGTGGGCAGGTGGCCTGAGGAGACCACAGCTCATGTCTGTACCTCTGTGTGTGCAAAGCTTGTCTGCTTCTCCTCTGTTCTCTTCTGCTCCCCTGCTAAGACCTGCTGCTGCAGCTGGACCCAAGAGAGAGCCCAGCAGAGAGTCACAGCACAGAGGGGCTGCTTTCTCCCTTCTCCCAGCACTGGCAATAGGGAATGAGGCACAGGGTGAGCTCCAGCCACCATTGCTCATCTGGCAAGGCTGTGTCTTGCTGTGCACTTGACGCCTGTACTGGAATAAGGTTTTTTCCTTTGGCTGCTCTCGTTTCAGTCCACAGGGAAGCAGGGCTCCAAGGGCTTGCAGAGATGCTGCTATCATCATACACCTGCAGAGGGTCTGCTCCCCAGCTGTCTCACAGTAAGGGGGGTAAAAATACTTCTCTGCAAAAGCAAAAAGGAGAGTCCACCCTTCTAATGGGGATCCCTAGTGTGTGACACACTCTCTGTCAGAGACTATCAATGCTTTTACAGGCTAAAAAGAAACCCAAGGCCTTAATACCCTCTTTTAGTGCTGGGAAGAGTTATTTCTGTGAAATCAAGGTGTGGTGAACAGAGGTTCTTTCATAGCAAAGATTTTGAAGTGGTTGGTCGGAGGACTTGGGCTGCATGTGGCTGATAGCAACCCAGTCACTGCTCCTTTGCTCTTCTTAGTTCCCAGCTTAATACCTTGCTCTTCATAAGAGTTTCTTGCCTTGCCAGGGTGAGCAGACCCTGGCCCCACGGCACTGTGGGGCACTCTCTTGTCCTAGGCAAGAGAGGCTGGGTCACATATAGGGATATGTGGCTATTTCTGTCAATGTGCAAACCATGATGGGTATTTTTAAGACCCAGGGGTTGCAGGTTCACTTTCACACCCGTGACCATCTGGCTATGGAGTTATGCTTGTATGCTTTATGTTGACAGAGCAAATTTCATGTCTGTTCATCATGAAGAGTATGAAGAGTGTTTTGGTACTTTGATTACTTTTGACATGTATTTTTATTTCACTGGTAAACCAGAATCTTTCCCGTCCAAAATGCTTGTACATGTGCTGTCGTGGATTCCTTGTCATCATGTGTTACACAGCTGTGATGTCGCATCTGTCCCTTTATCATCCTGGTGAAAAGCCAAATGTTACACAAACCTGGCAGGCCAATAAAGCATGGCAGAACCAATGGTAAAACATGCCCCATTGTTCCTCCTTTCTTACCCAAGTCTGTGCTCTGCAGGCTGTTCCCTCTCCAGGTAAGGTCTTGGTAGAGCAGATTGTGTGGGAGTCCTTTTGCTCCACAGGTGACTTGAAGGTTGTAACTCAGCTGCAGTGGCCTGTAACACAGTTTCCTCCTTCTGTGTGGCTAGAGGGTGCCCTCGAGTGAAGCTGCTCAAACACTGAAAACTTCCCCTTCTGTCCCTGCTGGAGAACCCCTGGTTGTCTGCACCACAGCCTGCCTGTGTTGACTGGAGTGTTGTTATGCACTTGGGGGTCATTTGCCTTGGGACATTTGTGCTTCTGGGAGTCTCTCAGTGCTGGATTGTTTCTGTGGCTGGAGGTTCTTTTGAACATCAGTTTCATATGTAAAAAATGTTTTGTTCTTTCCCTGCAAAGCTCCTAGTTGGGTCAGGCCCTCTGGGGTCTGCAATGTTTCCCTTTGTTAGACTGCATTGCAGTAAAGGTGTTCTGGGAGTTCTGACCAACAGAACAGCTTCCTGATTTTTTTAAAATAAGCCTTCAATAAGGATTAAAATAAGTCTTTTAAAATAAGCCTTCAATAAGGATTATTGAAGAAATAATCTTTGTAGTCCCCCAGGCTCTGGGAAGCATGAAGGAAGGCCTGTCCAGAGCTGCCTGCAGGTGTTTGGTCAGTTCAAAACTGCTGTGAGGCAGATCTGGCAGACTGCAAACCCTTTTTCCTCCACCTTTCCCCCAGAAATAACCAGTAAGGACATGTTAGAAATCTTCAGATTTGCAGACTGAATACGTCTCCCTTTCCCCTAGTGCCCATGTGCCCATGGGCACCTTTCCATCCTGTCTCTCACTTCACATTTTGTGAGTGTGGCCAGAGCAGTGACTCTGCTGGGAATGGCAATGCTGCTGTATGGGAGGAAGAGGGTTGGGAGAGAGATTGTCCTGCTTTCTCCTTCTCTGAGGAGCTGGTAAATACTGGCTGTAGGAAGTGTTCATTCTGTGGTAAGAAGGAGGAAAGCATGGGGAGGGATGTTGGTGTAAGGCAGAGCTGCCTCCTTCCTTTTCTGTGGTTCATGTGCAGCTCTTAGTGAGTACAGGTTGAGGAAGGGTACTAGTGTCTTCTGAGGAAAGGGCAATTGGTCTGCCCCACAAAACATTAGCATAAGAAAGAGGCAGGTGGGGAAAGAGATTCAGCTGTGAGACCAAGTGGAGAACAAGCCAGAAAATAAAAACTGTGGCTGGCTAGAGGAAGAATTCAGTTTGGGACATCGCCACTTTGATGGATTTTAAAGTGAAGGAGAAAGCAGCAACAGTGATGGCTTCTTGCAGGAATTGAATTATTTGAACTGAGAAAAACAAGCCCTGTGCTCACCTCTTTCAGCCTTCCAGTGAGGCACTACCACTGCACGGTGTGGGGCTGCCAGGGCTCCAGCCTTGCCTCCTCAAAGTGCTCTGCAGAGGTGGGGAGAGGTTGAACTGGGGCTGTAATCACATTCTTCATTCCTTCTCTTTTCAACTTCCAGGTGCCTCAGAACAAAAATGCCCTGTTGAAGAAAGGGTCAGGGCTAGGCAGTTACCTGCTGGAGGACAAGCCTGTCAAACGGTTAGATGGGTGTCTGTGTCGTGTCCCTGCTGTCAGTCCGTGCCCACTGCAGTACCCTGTCAGTCAAGCTGTGTCCTGGGTCTGGTTCTCCCACCTTGGTGCTGGCTGGTTTTGGGAGTGTGGTGGGGTGCAGCTTTTCTGTGGCTTTAGCCATCTCTTGGCATTAGGTGGTGTTAGCTCAGCATGAAGCTGAGGATACTGTTTGCTAACTTCCACAGGGAGGTGGCCCTGCTGCTGCTTATGCCTGCAGCAATGGGGGAGCAAATCTAAATATCACCAGAAGGTCTGGGACTGTTAATGGGATGGGAGTCACAAAGGCTGCCTCTTTCTGAGTCAGACAGCTCTGTTGAAATGACTGGATCAACTCCCAAGTGTGCCAGTTTGTCCTCAGGCACAAATCCACTGGTGCCTCGTGCCAGAGTCCACATCTCTGGGGCATGGGAGAGGGCAAAAATTGCACAAGGGTTGGGTTCTTTCTGGCAGCTGAAAGCCTCAAGGAGAGGGCCTGGCTCCAGGTGGCTTCATCCTGCTCATCTCCCTCTACAACTATGCAGATGCTCACCTGGCATATCAGGCCTCCCTTCAGCCAGGGCAGGCAACTGTGTGGCCAAGCCCTTTTTTTTTTTTCCCCACTCTACATGCAGAATATACAATGACCTGGCTTGGAGCTGGATCTCACCTGCAACTGCTGGCCCCAAACAAGTTTTAAAGGCAGCGTGCTCCCCTGTTTCTTACCAGGTCTCTGCAGAAAGTGCCATTGCTGCCCAGTTGCTCCTGATGGCAGCCAGAGACACAGGTCTAGGCTCAGTTTCTTCCAGCTTCAACTCACCCTTAATGCTTGCAATTCTGGTAGTGGCATTTAAGGATTTAGCTCAAGGCTCCTTGGCTCATGGACTTACAGAAAACCAGGCAGACCCTGGAGAGGGCTGATTCTTGGGCCCAGGGTAGGAGGTTGCCTGGTGAGGTCTGAGGCAGAGCTCCTTCATGGTTGTGTGACTGCCACATTCTATCCATTGAATCAGATAACCTGGTTCTCCCATGTTCCTCCCCAGTTATTTCTTGCAAAGATCCTTCTAGCTGCTACTGGAATAAACCTCCTGGAAAGGCTTAACAACTGGAGAAGTTTGGCAATGAAGGTGATGGGAGAAGGGGAAAAGCAGTTCTTGGCCCCGTCTCTGTCCCGGTGCTGAGTCACACCACATTGCTTGAGAAACATGAAAAGAAATCCATTAGATCTGAGGTCACTGTTCAGTGTTTTGTGTTTGTCCCTTTGCTCCCACTAAAGAGGGTCTTGAGACCCCTCATTGTGTGATTTTGCCAGTCCTGGGAGATGGGCACCATTCCCCAGAGCCTGAGACTGTGTGTCCATTTTCAAGAGGGAAGAGTTCCAGCTGGCCTGGCTCTGGACTGACAAATGGGGCAAATGCAGGGAGGGCAACCAGGAATGTGAGCTCCCTTTTCATAGAAAAAAAGTGTAGGCATGGCAGCACATGGATTTTGCAACCCAGATGAAGTGTACTTGCTGGAGTGAGAAAGAAGAATTGTCTGGATTCCTGCACTAACAGAAAGAGCAAAGTTGCAGAGGGGGTTGGGATGTCCTGCCTCTGAAGAGACTGACTGTAGTACGCTCTGGTCACTCTAATTTTGTTCCAAATGCAGTCTGCTGGACAGTGAAAGCAACGGAGACATCACTAGTAGATAAATATCTTCAGCTTAATTCTAGGCCTTCTCATTCCTTGCCTAGTTCTTTAACCATAGAAAACCAGTGATGCTGCCTTGCTCCTCAGCAGTGATTCTAGTATTTTAAGTTGGTTATTTTATGTGTTCTTTTGAAGGTTGTTCCTCCAACTACTACATCAGCTCTACCCCCAGTGCATCAGCCTGCTCTTGTGTGGGCACAGTCTGTTGTCTGTTACTTCTTTTCATATGGTATTTAGTAACAAAAATACAGGGGTAATTATTGCTTCTTTTTTTTTTTAAGGGGCTTTCATTTTGTATGTTTTGCCTCATTTTTTCACTGCTGGGGGAAGCAGTAGGCAAAGAATTCTTGAAAAATCCAAAGTGGCATTTTTTTATTAAAATTAATTAAATGTTTGTCAGCACATGAGAGTACAGCACAGCTCTGGTGAGCTCTGTCTCTCTTTCCCTTCCCAGGGGAGCCACTGATGCTTTGGTCACAGGGAGTGTGGGGAGTGAATATACAGAGTTCCTTTGAGAGCTTCATGTACACTAATTGGATTGCATTGGTTGGTTGGTTGGAAATTTGCAACCTCCTTCTTTCCCTGTGTCCTCCCCCCCTCCCACCCTATCTGTGCTGCCTGTGGACTTCAATACAGACAACTGGCCTCTGCGGAGCTTCCCTTCACCCTCCCAGTGGACGTGGCAGTGGAAGAACCCAACAGAAAGAACTGTAAATACTTCCCAGGCAATGGGGTATGGATGAAGACAGGAGAAGGAGGCAGCACAAACTTTGGAGAGAACAGCAGAGATGAGGAGAGATGGCCCTTGGCAGCAGATCCTGAGTGGTTTAAGATGACTTTGAAGGGTGACTCTGACTGCAGAAAAAATGCAGATGGCCTAGATGCTGCTCCGCTGCCTCCTCGAGCCCAGCCTGTTGGCACTGAAACCAGGGTGAGTGCAGTTACCTGGGATATTCCTCAAATACCTGCCAGGGTTAGTGTCTGACTCTCTTCCCATCAAACTCCAGATTTACAATGCAGGGGTCCAATCCCTAAATCAAAGTACTGCCTGCAGCTGGGCTCTTCAACACCTCATGCTTTTTTCCATTGTAGCTCCAAGCACTGGAAGCAGCCAGCTGTTCCCCAGATCGCATCTTTAAAGTGGTGTTTGTGGGGAATTCTGGTGTTGGGAAGAGTTCCTTCATCCACCGCTTCTGCTATGACAGGTTCTTGGCTGAGCTCAATGCAACCATTGGTAAGTAATAGGGTGTCTGCTTCATCTGAATAAGGAGGGTGGGAAAGGCAGCCTGGGAAAATGCTCTTTTGCCTGTATTGTAGGCCAGCTACAGGGTAAAGATAGTCCCTTTCCCAGTATTGAATCAATCTCGCAATTTCCCTGAACTAAATGGAGTTTGTCTGGCCCATGCTACCTCATAATCATTGTCACCTTCCTGACAGGTATTGATTACCAGGTGAAGAGTCTAATGGTGGATAACACCCAGATTGCCTTACAGCTGTGGGATACAGCTGGACAAGAGAGGTAAGTGATTTCTGCCAGGCTCAGTGGAGGAAAGGGAAAGAGTGCATGCAGCTGGTTTCTGTTCCTGGGAAAACTATCAGCCTCTGAAGGACCAGACAGGTCATGACAGCTATTCCAGTGCTGAACCTGCAGCAAAGGTCTGTTCCAGAGACTTCTAGAAGCTGTGACTGTGAAGCAGGGCCTGGGGAGATCACTCTGAGGGTTGACAGAAAAGTGGTTTTCCATGTGTCTGACCTGCATGCTTGTGGCTCCAAGCAGTCTGTCCATAGATGTATGTCATGGGGTTCAAAGGGTGGAAAGGACTGTGAATCTTTCCAGATCTGATTTGGCTGTCAAAACTGGCTGAAAATGCATGACCTGTGGGGAAGGTGATTTGAACTACCCTGCTGGACTCTGTCAGTGAGGTTATTGGCCCCTTTTGCTGTCCCTTCTGCTGATAGACTTGTGGAAGTGATAATCCTTGGTAGAGGGGCTGTGCAGCATTCTGTGACAGTGAACACTTGCTCCCCATTTGAAGCCCTCTAGTTTTAAAAGCCTGGGATATCTCTAGATGTTACCAGCAGTGTTAGTGAGGACAAGAGTAGGAGAGGACACATTTGACCCTTTATCTGCTACTAGAGATCAAGGCCCATCACTGGCTCCATGTAAATTACATTTTATGTAGGATATAATTCGAAGCTTAAGATGAGAAGCTATTTCAAGAGGACCATGAACCTCAAGGGCCTGACAAAAATAAGCACTGGGTGTTTTGAGCTAAATATGTTATGGGGGCAGGCCTTCAGGGGGCAGCCAAGGTTGTGGGAATATTCTAATCCTAAATTGTGCCAATGATGCTGTCTGTCTCAGGCAGCTAGACCATGCAGAGCTGGTGGGAATGTACTAAGTAGGAGTATCTATTGAAAAGCAACTCTCTCTTCCAAAATTAGGCTTCACGCTGAAGAAATAATTATTTCTGAGGGGACTCCTGTGGTTATTTTGATGCTGAAACTGAGCAGTAAGGGGAGTTGCTATGACATAAAATGTGACATTTTATTGAGGCCAGATTTCAGCAGAGGCCAAATTCAAGATATTGTCTCTGCAGAAGGACCTTTACCACAGGCCCCTGCAGCACTAGCAGGTCTTAGATGAGTACCCACAAGAGAGAGCTTGGCTCAGTGCTGATACCAAATAGGAGACCTGGGATGAAGAAAAAGGTTTTTCTTCTTCCGTAAGAATATTACTTCTAAATAGAGGTTTTCAACTGTAAATATCTAAGGAAGAGGTGGAAGAACCCCCTGGAGCATGCAAGGAGAACTCCTTGGTGACTTCCCTGAGACTTATGCATGCTACCTTTGATGGTTCTTCTGAAGCATCTTGCCTAGCTGGCAGTTCCAGAGGTGCATCTTGATTGCCAAAGATACATTCTGAGGTTTCTCAGTTGGGTAGGTGCCAGAATATTGTAGTAAGAAAGGACAGGCTTCAGGCAATTATCTGAAGAGTACAGGAGGGTAACAGCTGCAGGTTTTCTTGGCTTGTAAGAGTAGAGTCTGTTGTCCTGTGCAGGGCTGAAATACACAGCTCTCTAGTGAGATCTCAGGACTTTTGTTACATTTAATATTTCCCAAATTACATTGTTAATTCCATCAGTTTGCAATCATTGTGGTTATATCATGGCTCTGTCACAAAGTGCTTACAGATTCCAAGGTTTGGGTTTGTTGTTTGGTTTTTGGTTTTTTTTTTTGTTTTGGTTGTTTTTTGGTTTTTTTTTTTGGTTCGTTGGTTTGCTTTGGTTGGAATTTAGTCACAAAATATCAGCCTGTGGTTTTAAATGGTACAGAGAACAAAAAGTAGATGTCTGGCAGAATTTTTTCCTGGTATTTGTGTCCAGCTCCTGATTTTTTTTTGTGTAATGCCATTGGTGTATAGATTCAATAGTGGAAACAGACTGTACTGATGCTGAGTTCTTAATTGCTGTTTTGGCAGCCCTGGGGCAGGCATTACGCATGCCTAGTTTGTACTGTGGTACAGCTTAGTCTGCGGATTCTTCCAGACTATAGAGAAAGATCATGTTTTCTCCATCAGTTTCCCTTTTAATAGGAAATTACTTTTTCCTGTCCCACCCAAATAGATTCTTCTGCTTATTTCTTTCTGACCTGCAAAGGTCTTCCTTCTTGCTTTCTCAGCACCGTGCATTTGGCAGGATTCCTGCCTACCCACAGCTGCCTGGCCTGTCTCAAAGGTGCAGGGATCTGTCACCTGTGTGTAGACACGAGCCCTGAGGGACACATCACACGCAGGTGCTGCCAGGCCCTGCAGAGAGCCCGCGCTGACAGACAGACAGACACACAGTCCCACTCGGTTACTTGCCGTGGCCCAGCCATGGTTCTGAGGGTGCCTTTGGTTTGTGTGGGCTCAGGTTTCGGAGCGTCACCAAGCAGTACTTCCGGAAGGCAGACGGGATCCTGGTGATGTACGACATCACGGCCGAGTGCTCCTTCATGGCCGTGCGCAACTGGATGAGCAGCGTCCAGGTGAGAGCGGGACCTGGCCTCCAGTGCTGCTACTGCTGCTCCCTTGCTCCAACACTCTGCCTGGAAGGGACATTTTTCAGTGCCCCAGGAAGTCCTGTTGACCTTGTGAAGCTGAATTATCAAAGCAGATGCTTGTGCTGGTCAGTTTGGAACCAGAGGCTTTGTGTGGAAGGAAACAAAGCCAGTGGTAGCCCATTAAATCAGGGAGGGCTATTTCTGTGGCTGAACGTGGTGGGACCTCCCAAAACAGTAGTGTGGGTTTATAAGTAGCCCATGTTCACTGGCTACATCTTCTAAACAGGGTCACATCCCATCTGTGCTCAGGGAGGGAGATCTTGTGGTGTCTGGCCTATGCACAGGAAAGGGAAGTGGTTCTTTTTATTTCCTTTTTTAATTTAAAATTTGGTAACAATCTATTAATACTGTTGGGTTTCCCCCTGTCTTTTATTTCCAAACACTCACTAAAAGCATTTATCTGTGGTTTATATCTTCTTGGGGACACAAAAATACCTCTCTTTAAAATTTAAATTAGTTATGTGTAGATGATCAAGAGGTGAAGTGAAATTTTCAAGGGCGGTTTTGTTTTGATTGTGCTGAGTCTCAAAAAACCCAGATCTCAGTGGAATGAGTAAGTATCGGTTGGAGGATTTTAGCACTGTTAATTTCCACGAGCCTGTTGGGGAAACAAACAAACAAACAACCACTTATGTCTTTGAACTCTAAATGATCAAATGTTAGGATCTTCAAAACTAACCAGCCTCTGAAAATCAGGTTCCTTTCAGGAGGAAGTTTAAACTGAGTGCACAGAAAATCAAACCAGATGAAATCTGTATATTTTAATCTCTGTCTTATTTTCCTCTCCCCATCTGTGTATTTATTTTGTTTTGAAGTTGTTCAGGTTTGTATGCCATCCAGGGCACTTGAATGTGGAAATAACTTTGAGCCCTGTTCTTACTCTGACTGTGCTCTAGTGAGCCAGTGGAATTATAGAGAGTTTGACCAGAGGTAAGGGGCTCCAGGAATTGCCTAGGAATAACAGTCCCTACAGAGACAGCTTACAAGGGGTGAAGGTTGCTTAACTTGTTTGGCCAGTGGATTCTCAGCAAGGGATCATTGAGTTTAGGACAGCACATCAGACACTGTACTGCACATACGAAAAATACTGAGCTTATTTACAAGATCTGCCCGATCACAAATTCCAAAATGCCTATGGGGCAAGCTGCTTTTCTTTAGGCTTCTTGTTTTCCTGAGAGGCACTTATGTCCTGTCTCTCCTCTGTCACTGTCCCAGCTCATACCAAACATTTGGAATGTTACCCTAGTTCAAGCTTCCCTTCACAAATCCCTGGGGCTATTGAAGGAATTACCCTTTAATGGGCCTGCTCCTGCTGCCACTGAAGGTCTTGTTTGCTTGAGCTGGAAGGATCTGCTCTGAGGGGCTGGGTCTTTAGGGGTCTTTATTTCTTTTGCAGGAAGGTATAGAGGACGGAGCTGTGGTGTTTCTGCTTGGAAATAAATTGGATGCTGTGCAGAGAGAGACCCGGAAAGTGCCCAAGGTGGAGGGGGAAAGGCTGGCGAAGGTGTGACTCAGTGCTCTGCTGTTTGACTTGCTCTGCAGCCACCCTCCAGCTGTGAGCAGGGCAGACTGGCTGGCAAAAAGCCCTTCTTGGAGCCCTTTTCCAGTATGGTACCTTCCCTCTACCTCCCACCCCTGTCTCTCCAATGTGGACAGGTCCCTCTGGTCCAAGGGAGGATGAGGTGGTGGCCTGTATGTGGCAGACAGTGGCCCTCGAGCAGGCTCACCCTTGGGGCTTGATGCCTCATTACAGTCTGTCTGAGGGGAACATGCATGGCTGATTTCCCATTTGAGGGCTCCCTAATGCAACATCAGCCTGCCTCTTTCCTCACTCCCTTGTCTGCCTGCCTGCTGGCACCTTGGCCCCTGGGTTGGGGGAGACAGGGTTTCAAAGGTGTTCCCGCCTTCTGGACTCGCAAAAAAAGGTAAGGGAATCAAAGTACCCTGGACAGATGTTTTCTCTTTCCAGTTGACTCCCCCAGTGCTCCCTTTTGGACACTCTAGCTTGACCTCCAATGCTGAAAAAGCATTTCCTCCTCCTGGGTGGGTGAGCAGGGTGTGCACTAGCAGGATAGCAGCCACCCTCCTGGCTCCAATGGCTCTTGGCAGGGTTCCTGGGGATGAGGGTGGGCCAGCTCCCAAGGCTGTGGGTGAATGGTGATTGGGGAGAGCTGGCAGTCACCATGGGTGCATGCTGTGCTCTCTGGCAGGAGTACAAGGCTGTGTTCTACGAGTGCAGTGCCATGACTGGCTACAACATTATGGAGCCCATGCTGCACATGGCCAGGTCAGTGAACACGAGCTGTCACCCTGGGACACTTGCCCAGCTGGAGGTGACCGGTGTGGGCTCCCCTGGGGAACGGGCAAGGAGAAGGGGGGGTGTGAGAGACTGACTTTCTGTCACATCCCAAAAGAGACCTGATTCCAGGTCCTTATCTTTTGTGTCTGGAGAGCACCAAGTGTAGACTGGACTCTTTGCACACAAAGCTTCACTTTCTAGAACTGGCTCTGCAAGATTAGGAGTTCAATTTGAATATTTCATCACAAAAACCTTGCATACTGTCCCAGATTTTAAGCTGGTGTTTTCAATTTGAAGTCTTTGAGCAGCTCTAAGGGTTCTTTCTCCCCTATCTTAATAAGCACGGTACAGACTGAGCTATTTCAGTAGCAATCATTTTAAAAGGAGGTAAGATACTGTTCAGCTGAAAGAAATTTGTTCTAAAATTTTTAGTTTAAAAAGGTAGTTTTTTGGAAAAAAAGTATTTCAAATCTTGCAAGAAAGCTGTCCTTTTGTTTTCTTTTATCTCTTCACTTCCTCCTCACCATGTGTTAAAACCACAGCAGGACTTAACTGTTCATTAACTGGGTGGATTTACTTATCAGCTAGGTGAATCATATCTCCCATAGCACGTGCCTACAGCATGCTTTATTACCATGGTGCTGCCCAAGATGGCCCAGACAGGTGGAGCAAACATCCCAGGATTCTGACATCAACAGGGGATCTTGGGAATAAGGCACAGGCCACTCACACTGGTGCTCAGATTACTAAACCATGGCACCCCCTCTTGTATGTGTCCAGTTTCTTTCCCTGTTCCCTAGAAATCCATGCTCATTCTTTGTGTGTGATTTATCTAGCCCAACTTCCAGAGAAGTCCAGTCTTTTGGCCTGTCAATTCTTGCAATCCTAAATGTAAATCCTAAATGGCTGGTGGAGAGCAAAGGGCAGAGGAAACTGCCTTGGCAGGAAGAGCTCAGTAACCAGGTTGTGTTCTTGATTGGTGCTGTTCTTTCCAGGTTGCTGACAGCACAAGAAGACAGGCAGAGGGAGAATGCCCTGCAGCTGGAGGATATCAGCAGGAGGAAAGGGTGCTGCACATAAAGCACACCAATGTGTCAGCAAGAGACACGTGCCAATGCTGTATCATGAAGCTGGGGGTTCCTTTCAAACAAGCTGAATTTGATGGTATCAGCTCTCTAGAGGCTTGGGGAAGGTGCAGCTTTTCCCAGCCTGTGAATTTTGAGGCATAACTCAGGCCAAAATGTGCATATTATCTGCACTGTTCTACTTCCCAAGTCTGCATGCAGCCCTGGTCTCTAGAGGCCTCTGCTTCTTTGGGGGAATTTGGCTGGTCTTAGCTAGCAGCACAGACTGGGCCCTCTGTCTGGAGAGGTTGGTTCCCTGTAAAGGGATGAAGTCTTGTTCCAGTTCTTTCTGGCAAAGAAGTGGCCTAGCAGCAGAGAGCAGAGGACACAGTGGGTCTGTATTAAATAGAATTTCCATGTAAGAGAGAAAGATATTATTTTAAGTTTGGGCTAGCTCTAAGACGTGATCCATCTGTCTCAGAGGGAAGCATCTCCTCTTGGCTCTGCAGCGGCGGTGCTCGGCTGAGAGCCCGCTGGGGTGAGTGAGAACACTTCCACCACTTCCTGCAAGATCTGGATTGGGCCCTGGATTTACTGCAGCATTTGACTGGACTTGTCAATATTGTAGTTAACAGATTCCATATGTGATCTGATAGGATGAGTCATCCCAATGGCTTTCATTGCTTTGTCACCCTTATGGACCTTTTCACTGTCCTGTCCTATGTTTACAGAACACAGAGCTGCTGCCCTGGCACCCGCAGGCGCCGGCGTGTGCTGCTGATTCATAGCCCATTGCAGGAGCTGTCTGTACAAACCAGGGGAGCCATATATAGCCTGTTTTAAGGCTGAATGCTGCTGTTTCCTCCCATTCTCTCATCCTTTCCTGAAGAATCTCCAGCAACTTGGAACTGCCTTACCCGCAGTCCTGAAAGATCCCTGAAAGAGTGCATTCAAATGTGCCTGGATGGAAGCACAAGGCAGCTGCCTGTGTGAAATGTACCTTTTCTCTTGCAGGGACCTCGAGCAACAGCCTCACTTGACTGGTGAAGGGCCTGAGAAAGAGCCAGACTGAATCTGTTCCCATTGGGAAGAGGCCTTTTTGTCACTAAGGGGCGGGGCAAAGCAGGGCAGAGGTAGAAACTGTCCCCAGAAGTGCTCCTGTCGCCAAAGCTGCTGTGGTGCCTGGCCATGGAGCTTCTGGGGTGTGATGCTTTCTGGTTTGCAGCTCAGCAGCTCTTAAAGCCTTGAGATTGAGTTTTTTTTTTAGTGCCCTTTCCCCTTTTGTCTTCAAGGCTGTTTCTGTATGTGACTCTGACATTTTAGGCACAAGATGTGATACTGCAGCTGTGACACAGCCCCCAAACCTTGTGGCATAGGGAGGGCCTGTACTTGTCCATGGTCTTTCCTCTCTTGGGATGAGGCGGTTACTCTCAATGTCTGTTTATTGCACAAATTTTGCTGGGAATATCCCAGGCAGGAAAAGTGCTCTGAGTCACCTACAGACATCAGCATTACAAAGAATTTCCATGGCACCTCCTAGTGCCCTTCTGATAGGAAACAGGAAAATTTTCTCTGGAAGAGCAGGATTTCTGAGTAAAAGGAAGAGCTAAAAGTAGTGAGATCCTGCTCAGTCCTTACTGTTGGCTGGCTGTGGCTCACACTGTTTAACTGCGCTAACGCCTTGCAGAGGCTGGGAATCAGAAAGCTACAAGAGGCTCTGAAGGAACCAGGGTAGCTGGTGTGGAACGTGGAGTAAGACCTACAGTGCTGCCAGGGGGACTGCTTGTGTTTGCAAGAAGCAATTTTTGGGAAGGGGAATCCACACTAAGGTGTTCTGAACCTGTGCCTCCCACGCTCTGTACACAGCACACCCCAGACAAAGGTGTGAAACACAAATATGGGCCAGTTCTGTGTATTACCTTTATCAGTGCTGTCATACTGCAATGGCAAGAACCAGCAGGTTCTTTCAATGTACAACCTTAAGTATGCTTTCTTAGTGTGCAAACAGTACAGGCAATAAAGAAATGCTGTCTTACAAGTGGTTGTGTTGAGAGATTTTTTAGAGGTGCTGCAGGAGATCAGCCTCCCATCTTCAATCACTGTTCCTAGTGTGATCTTCCCTTCTCACTGCTCAGGAAGTGGCCTGTCCCCCATAGTGGTACACAGGAGGTCTTACAAGCAGGGAGACAGTTAACCAGGAACCCATGTCTTGGGGGCAGCTCAGGAGAAATTAGTCTCCAGTCTTTTTTTATCTCCTTTAAGCAGCCAGAGCCTGTCCAGCTGATTAGGGAAAGCAGAGCATGGAGGAGAAAAAGGAAAGATACTTCCCCAGTGTCTGGGGGTATAGTGCTTTCAGACAGGGATGGGTTCTCACCTTGTTACCTGTATCCATAGAACTAAACCTTTATTTTATTAATGTCCCATGCATCCTTTTCACCAGAGTTAAGAATTTGGTTGCTTTCAATCCTTGTGCCCTGGCATGGCTCCAGCTGGATGTCCATGCATTACAGAACTAATCACTCTGCAGTTTTGACCAAACAAATTATTACTCATTTCCCCTGCTATAAACTGATAGCACACGTAGTTCCTTGTAACATATATTTTTTGAAAGCAGGAAAGGGTGGATTTTTGTTTCAAGGATGACAAAGTGGCACGGAATTTGAGTAGGCTGAGCTTGGACAACAGTAAGTAGCAGGGTTGGGGTTTATTACTGGAAGGTCTTTTGTTGTCTCTCAGCACAATTATTAAGTGTCCTCTTGGAAGACCCAGGGGTATCTTGCTAGTTTTTAAACCTGTCTGTTATCAGATCTAAATGAGACCAAAATTTCCAAAAAGTTCTCCATTTTACTACATCCCCCTTTTTTATCAGAATATCTCCTGCCTCTAAATGGAAGCTCTGGGAGCAGCCACCCTTTGTAAGTGACCGCTGGAAACTGTAGCATAAATGCAAATAATGAGATATCCTGAGGGGGCATGAGATGAGGGAGGATGCAAAATAAGACTGCCTGGGGGCTTATACATTCACCATATTGGCTCCAGCCTCTTAGTGAACAAGTGACTTTTTACGCATAATCTGTAAGGTATTTTGGAATCATATCACAAGAAAGTACTCTTCTTACAGCCTTATCCTGGCACATGCAACAGTGCACCTGTGTACACAATCAGGTGTAGGGGCAAAGGCAAAAAAGCCAGCTGCTCTGATAAGTAGCCATGGCCCCACAAATCCCTGCAGGCCGGCAAAGGGACCTCACTGTGCTTTGCTTTCACTTGTCTGTTTCATGTCAATATGCTAAGGGTAAGCATAAGAGGATTAGGCTGACAGCATCTCTTTGAAAAGCCAAAACAGGGCTGAAAAGAGAGCATTAAGCCCCAGTGTTAAATTTGAAGCTTTTCCACAGGACAAATGCAGAAATTGCAAATGTTTGAGATGTTGTTTTCTAGCACCTTCTTTATTCCAGGTCCAAGGGACCTTTCCCATTTACATACAATTAATGAGTTCCTGTTATAAGGATCATGCAGTCACCCACACATTATTATTTTCACCTATCATCTTCTTCTGTTTGTGTCATTTAATGATCTTTTTACTTGTTGATTGCTTAGACTATAAACATATATTTGTTACATTAATAAGTAGATGGAACTCGGTTTCTTCATGCAGAAAAGTCAGTTCTTTATTCACAAAGCTTATATCTGTAGGAAATACCAGAAGGCACTTAGACCTAATTGGCTAACAATACACTGACAGTTTATTGGCTGGTAAATAACAAGGCTGTATATCTGTCAAATCTCTCTATATTTGATTAGTTTACATATTTTGTTCACTGATTCCTATGGGACAGATTTCTTGTTTATTACAGATGCAACTTATTTTCCTCTCTAAGAATAAGTTGTTATGCAAATTCTCAAGATTTCTTCACCTGGGAACTTAGCTAGCTGTACTTAGAAGAAGTAACAGGCCAGCAGAGCAAGGCCTGATTTCATAATGCCTTTTTTTCATAATATCTTTACCTGTATGTAACATATATTATATTGACCAAGTATTTCATCTCCAATTATAAATGTATCTCACAGCCCGTTATGCACCTTCAAATGCTCTGTTTGGCAATCTCCTGTTTAGTGCCAATAGACCCAGGCAAGGCCCTGCAGTTCAGAGCTTTGTTAGGAGGTGCTCATTACTTCTCTGGCTATTGATGAGTCACACGGAAATTTTGGTTGGCGTGGCTACAACAACTCGGCTCCAGCCTCTCCAGCCTGCAGGGCATGTTTATATACATATATATATATGATGCTGCAAACATTGAAAATACTAGTCCACAGGAGACCTGACCAGGTAAAATTAGTCTTTTCAAGGTAAACAAGTATCTGCAGTAAAAAAAAACCAAACTATTACTCCAGCAATAAACTGAGGATGCGGAGGTGGGGGTCCTGTGGTGTATCTCACCTGTACCTGCAGCTCTCCCAAGCACAAAGAAGTACTTGTGCCTGGTCATGCTCATCTGCTGACCCAAATCTGCTGGGGTGGGGAGGTTATGTGGTTTCCTCCTTGGGCATGAAATCCCTGGACATTGCAAGAAGGCAGTGGCCCAGTGTGGTGGCTACGCAGGGCTCCACCGAGGAAGGGCAGGACCCGGGCAGGGGCTGGTGTCTCTTGTGGCTTCCAGGTTCTGCTACATATTCCCTGAAACAAATCTGTCAGTGTGCAAGCAAGCTGATCCCCCAAGGCTTTGTTTGATCACTTGGTTCTCCGGCAGCTCTGAGCTGAAGTGAGCTTCCTCCTTGGGAAACATGAAGTGATTTCTGAGGTGGGCACATGCAAAAGTTTAGGCAAGCACCCAGGAGGTTGTAAACTGGCCTCTCCATTCCCTGCCAGCTCTCCTCTCTTCATCCCACTCCTGAAAAGCCATGCGAAGTCACTCAGCCGTGGAGAGGGTGCGGGTGTTTTCCCGGGAGCATCCCTCGCACAGGGCTGCTGCTTAGCGCAGAAGTATGCGGGCTGTGGCTCAAGTGAGGTAATGGGAGGATGAGGCAATGTGCCAGTCAGGGCTTGATCCTGATTTACAGGGTGTTTCATGGAGAACACTTTTAACGAGCAGGTCTGACGCCTTAAAAAAAACCCAAACCCATCTGGAGTTCGCTGTAACGTGTTGCCTGCGGCAATGGAAACGGCAACGTGAGCCGCAGCAGCCGAGAGCCGCGCTTGCGGACGGCCCCAGCCAGAGGGCCGGGCCGAGCGGGCCGAGCGCGGCCGGCCGGCGGGGGGGCGGCTCGGGCTGGGGTGGGCCGGGCCGGCCGCGCCCCCCTCCCGCCCTCCTGAGGGTTTCTCCCGTCCCTCCCCGCCTGCTCCCTCCGCGCAGCGCGGCAGGTCGGGGCGTGTGGCGGCGCGGAACGGCGGCCCAGGGTGAGGCGGAGCGCCCGAAATGGCGGCACCGGTGGGACGGGGAGGCGGGGGGCGCGGCGGCCCCGGGGGAACGGGGCCGGGGAAGGGGCTGGGGCGGCAGCACGGGAGAGCCGGGCACGGCGCGGCCCCCGGGCCCCGTGTGCGGCAGCGCGGCCCGGCGCTCCGTCCGTCCGTCCGTCCGTCCCTGCCGGCACCCCGCACCCGTGGGGACCTGGCCGCGGCCACCCGACCCCGGCTCTACCGCAGCACCGCTTTGCTTCCCCTCCAGCGCCCTGTGGCATTGCAGGGGCTTGGCCCTTGTATGCTTTGTTGGTTTGGGGTTTTTTTCCTTAGAAAAGTGTTTTAACCTGTTGCGGGTGATGTCATAAACTTTGCACAGCCCGCGGAATTAGTAAAGGTGTTCTGAATGTTGCCATAAGTCTTGTAAAACGATTATTACCCTCCTCCGCCTTTTGTTCAGTTAAATTTCCCTGTTGTACAAATAAAGAGTTGGCCTTTATGCTGGGCTTGCAGGACCCTTGTAGGCGGAGGAGGGGGAGAACGAGCGCTTGTTTACCGCACAGTCCCGGCGATTTTCTGTTCCCTTCTTTTTCTGGAAGCTGCATCAGATGGGGAGCTGATGGCAGTGGGTTATTTCTGCACCGTGGTGTTGCTTGCCATAAGAAATCTTTACTAATAGCTTCTTCTTCTTGTCCTCTCATGAAGAACATAAAGTGCGGCAATTTTTTTATTTTTAAAGTCTGACTTTTCCTGAGGGCTTTTGTAATCAACTTGTTGCAGTATCCTGTTGAGTTTTAGCCGTGACATGTCATTATTTCTCTGTAGCGTCCCTTAAATTCTGCCCTGTGTCACTTCCTCTGTCCTCCTACAGTGCTTCCTGGGCTTTCTCTGAGTGGTGCCCTCTAGAAGAAGGGTTGATTGAAATAGCATCAGCCAACAGTTTTGAAAGATGTCTCCTTTGAGACATGCATGTCCAATGCCAAGGTTCTTAGGGAAGCTTTGGGCGTGATGGATGGTCTTACCAGCTGGTATTGTGGAGGCTGAAGAGTCGAAGAGTCTCTTAGCGTGCCACCAGTAAGACAAAGATCTGTCCCAGTCCTCCTGCCAAAGGACTGTCTGTGGTGGAGGGAGCAGAGTGAGCTGTTGCTGAACTCATGGTAACTAGAAAAGTCAGTGCAGAAGTTTCAGTGGATTTATATTCTCTGAAGCATTTTGTGTGCCTAGGACAGGCAGTTCCCAGTCTGTGGATTGTTGGAAGCTGGGGTAGCATCACTTATTCTTTATGCATCTGGTGACAGGTCCCTGTCAAAGGCACAGGGCTGGCTTGCACAGGTGGGCTCTGGTTTGCTGCAGCTGCTCTGGTGCCAGCACTTCTGTGTCAGATGCCCTTGCTGGCAGCTGGAGCTGCGAGCTGGAGGAGGTGGCAGCTTTGAGCTCCTCCATGTAATTCACCTCAGATCATATCCTTGCCATGTAGTTTGCTGATGAGGTCTTTGAGTTCCCAGCCTGTATTTACTTCTGGTCATATGCTGTATTTCTGCAAAAAGTGTGTTTCATTCCAAACTGTTGCTTGTGTTTATTGTCCTGTGGCTTCTGCAGTGGAGGAGAATTGGAGACTCCTCCAATTGCCTGCTAGAAGTCCTGGCACTCCCTCTGTATGCTGGCTTCAGGGATCAATGACAAGATGCCTTTTCTGAGTGCTTGAATGTCCAGTGTGTGACATTTCATTTTGCTCTGGCAGTCTGAGATGGTTAATCCCTCTTGTGGTACATTTTGTGAGAGTTTAACCAGTTTTATTTCTCCTAACTCAAAGCAGGTGTGTTAAAGGGGTTTTATTTGCTACTTGCAATGCAGCGTCCGAAAGTTTCTCTCTTTGGGTGTGATACATTCTTCAATAAGGGGGTGGAAGAAAGCTGCTGGTATTCCCTGTCAAGCAAAAATGCTTGGTGGGAGTGGCTGTGAAGGGCTCTCTTCCCTTAGGAACTTTCCAGCAGGCCTATCATTCCCAGCAAATAAAACTTGTATCCTGACTTGAACATGTTTCCATCACACATGCATAGAAGGCAACAACTTCCTTGCTCCTGAGACAGCCCTGAGGGGGTTGATTAGAGAGCAGGTTATCCCACAGGCAAATTCACTTGTTCCCTCTGCATAGTTTGGCTTCTTAGCTCAGGAATGCATTGAACTGTTGGTTATGGATGGAAGGAAAATGTGTGTTTACATGTGTTTGTTTGTGTAACATCTTTTATCACCATGTCTGATAGTCTGCTTGTGGCAGACTATCCTGTCTGGCATTTCCAGGTAATTTGATCATTTATAAAGCAATCATACTGTCCCTCTGTTCTTCTTGTGCCTTCTAAGGCAGAAGCTTAGAAAGAAAAAGATTGACAGCCTCTGAAAAACAAAAAGGGTAGCTGTGCTTTTTCATGTCCCAGGTTACCATTACTTTCCCCAGTGGCCTCATCAGCCTTGTTTCTTAAGCCTCCTGAGAGGATGTTCTGCCCCTCAACTCGACTTTCTGCTCTTGAGCTCAACACTGGGTTATCTCCAGCTCTCCCTGGGCGTGTGCACTGACAGCTGAGGTCATGGAAAGCCTGAGGGAGGGATGCTCCTAGAAGTGACAGCTCATCTCAGCTTCTCTGGCTTTTAGGAACAGAAGCTTGAGTCTCCCTGGTTGTTTAAAAACCTTCAAGATCCTAAGAGTGCAGACCAGGTCTCCTTCTGTCTCATGTGCTCATCCTGCCTTTCAGACACTGAATGTGGCTTTTCTTTGCCACAGCAGAGCTGAAATGAAATAAAGAGTGTCACTGTAAAACCGTCCCATTTTCCCATCCTTTTTTATATGTGCATTTTGATAGAGCTTTTCCCCAGGATGGTGACCATTTTCCCAGTCTGTGAGAAATGTGCTTTTCCCTGCTACCCTGTGTCTGAAGCCAAGGTGTGGAGGGAGAAATGAGGAATGGCAGGTGTGTGGAGTGGAGATGAGGTGTTCTGTAGATCTGTGGAGAGTGCATCATTCCATCCCTCCCCACAGCACAGAAGCTGTTGGCTGCCAGGCCCTCTTGGCAGGGATCTGCCCTATAGTAGCAGCACTGCTGATGGGCATCTCTCTTCAGTGCTCCTTTCTGTCCTGCCTGCCAGACTCCTCTGGTTGTGATCTCACAGCCTGGGATCCTGGGAGTGGATTCAGGGAGTCCTACTGAGTCCTGTGTCCTGGCTGCTGGCAGTAATAAAACTCTTGGCAAAATGAGGAGGAGAGTGATGACTATTTTCCACTCCTGGAATTTCATGTCTGAGTAAGAGATATGTTTTGGGGTCTGGGCATTTGGGTGTGACCAGCTTGGTCCATGTTTCTAGCCTGCGTTTCTTGTGCTGGTCAGGCAGTTGTGACTCCAGTCCAAGCTGGGAAACTGCTGTGCAGCTCTGTATGGCCAAAGTGCAATAAGCTCAACATGGGACTGAAAGTGTGTCCAGATCCTTAGAAGGATGCAAGCATGAATTGATGCCATGACATGCCAGCTGGGCTTTTCATGGAGTTACATATATATATATATATATATATATATATATATATCTGTGTGTGTGTGTGTATTTCATGCATGCTTTTGATGCCAGTAGTGGTGGACATTATTGAAGGCAGGATACTGGTTTAGTGGGATAAGGAAGAACATCAGGAATTCTGTTCTGCAACAGTTGAGGGAGGGTCCTTGGCAGCTGTTTAAATTCATTTGGGTGCTGATCTACAGGCACTGTCTGCAGGGTGCAGCCAAGCAAATACACACGGTGCAGCTCTGATGGATGTTGCATTGCCTGCATCCCTGTAGGCCGCCGTGGAGCTGCCTTTCCTTCCTGCTGAGGTGAGTGCATCCCAGAGAGGAAGTGTGGAGGATGTGGGGTGTGGCATGGCCTCTTAAGAGAGGTGGAAGTGAGATGTGTGGGAGGTGCAAGAGAGGATGTTGCTCAGACCCACAGGTTGTTCCTGGTGGTGGTAATGAGGCTTCATAAAGAAAAGCTGAGGCAGCAGAAGTCGGTGACATAAAATGTTTGGCATTGGCCATTGTTTCTTATCTGTGGTGGGTGCCAGATCTGGATACAAAAGGAGCAAAGTTCACTTGTTCAACCCAGGTTTTCTTTACTTTTATAAGAAAGAAAGTAGCACGGGGAGCTGAGGCAGTGGGAAGAGTTGTAAGGGTGAGTGCCTGTGCTTTGGTGGAACCTGTCCTTGTAGCTGTGATGTGGAAGATGGACGCTCTTAAGGCACGGTGGAGTTGGGCTGAAATTTGCAGCATGTTTCCCAGATGTCTCTGCACTGTAGAAGCAGGGTAGGTTTAAAGGAAGAAACACCCTTTGGAGATACTGTGGGAGAAAGATCTGCTGTGCTGTACAAATGGACGAGGTGAAAACGTGTCTGATACCTCACCCTAGAACACTTCTGCTCCTATGGGGAAGAAGTGGACAGGAGAAAGATCAAGCAGATGATTACTATTTTGCACTATTGGCATTGCCTGGTGGAATGACAGGTGTGTTTTAGAGTCTGGGCTGCATTTGGATCTTGCTGATCTTGCTGGACTGTCCAGTCCCAGCCAGAAGAGTGCTGTACAGCTCGGAAGGTGCATCTCAGACAGCAGTGCAATCAGCTCAACACAGACTGAAAGTAGTCCTTGGCAGCTCTTTCAGTACAAGCATATGATTTACCAGCATAGCTGGAGGATGAACAATGGATTAATTGGCTCATTCACTAATGAAATTTAGTTAAAACTGGGACCAAGAGTGGTTTGGGGTAGGAATTACTGTGGGAGGTAGGAATTAGTGTGGGAGAGGTTTCTGTTTTGTCTGGAGTGAGTGGCTGACCTGTTATCTGCTAGAGGAGTAGCCACAATGCCTCTGTGGTTTTTAGGGAGTACTCTGACCCTCACTGTCCATCACGGTGCAACAATGAAGAAAATAAGGAGGAAGGATGGTTTTGGTGAAATTTATCTCCTGTCAGAGCCAACTGGCAGATGGCAGCCATGATGACATTTCTGACATGCCAGGCAGTGAGCAGGACTTTTGTAGTGTCTGACAAGGCAGGCGTGAGTCATGGCTTGTGAATGTCAGTATTTCTTCTTAGCTTTGGTGGAATCCAGAAGGGAGGAATTCATATCCCACATCTCACCCCCACACTGCCCTGGGAGCAGAGATGGTTGGCTGCTTTTCTCCATGGTCAGCGCTGCATGCAGAGCTCCCAGGGAGGTGGTGGGGCGCTGTGTGTGCCATCACAGGGGTGTACAGTGAGTGCAGAAGTCAGGCACATGGACACGTGGGAGCAGGAAAGAGTCTCCTGGTTCTGTGTCGGGTGCCATTCTGCGTGCAAGGAGTGCATGGACGGGAAATTGTTGGGCTTTGTGCTTGTGGTTTTGGCTGTTGAAGCATAGAAAGGGTGAGTCCAGTCCTGTGTGGAAGTACCACTTGCTGAGGAGTTGGTTGCAGGTTCCCCCTTGTATGTGGAATTAGCCCTTTTCCATCTTTGCTGGGAGACTTGGCTAAAGGTGAGAGGTCTGCTGGAGGTGAGGAGACATCTGGTGTGGTCTCCATTGTGCCTTGTCCTGGAGGGTTTTTTAAAGGACATACTTAAAAAACCTGGAGGGTTTTTTAAAGGACATATTTCTTGTTATTGGGAGGACCTCCTCCTATATTTGGGGAGGAAGAACTGTCAGGCTGGTTCCTGCACCTTTGAGTCCCAGTTGTCAGGGTTTTTTTCCTTCTCCTGAGCAGGGAAAGAGTGCATGTGTCCGGCTGAGCTCATGTTTGAGGAATGAGGCTGTGCTCAGCCTCAGAAACGGGCTCTGGAGAGACAAACAAAAGCCTGTTCTGTCCATTGTGCACCCCACAGGGCTCACCTCTGGTGTATGCAGTGTGTCTGAGACAGGATGAAAAAAGGGAACTTAAACCGCTGTGCCTAGACCGGGACAAGATGGTCATTGCTGACTTCACTGGGCTGTTTGCCCTCAGGCACTCTGGAACGGTGCATCCTTCTCACAGGTGTGCTGCTAGAAGCCTGGGAGGAGGGAAAAGCAGACAGTTGCAGAGGAAAACCTCTGCTTTCACTGGCATCATGAGCTTTACTTTGGCTGCAACTGTCTCCATGTGGAAGAGAACCCCCTTGTAGGAAAAAGGGTTTATTGTTTGCTACTTCATAGAGAATTTTAACAATCTTTTAAGAAAAAAAGAAGGGAGGGGGAAGCCAACTTAGATGAGAGCAGTGAGAGTAGCCAAAATAAATTATTGTAGTTACATCAATGTGATTCTTATCAATAGCACATTTACAGGAGGATAAGTGGGAATATAATTAAAAGTTATCAGTGGGAAGCTGATTTCCCTCTGTATGAGGGCACAACTGCTGTGGATGATCAGTATTCTCATAATTTTTGACACTGATAACCATGTGTGGCCAGCTCTGGTCCCCTCTCCCTGCATTATCCTGCCCTGGACAGTCAGAGCTAGAACACTCTTTTGACTGAGGTGAGTAATAGGAGGAAAATTTTCTGTGCTAGAATTGACCTGGTTATTTCCAGCATGGATTTTAGGGTTTTTCTAAATTCTTCAAAAGCAAGAGATAAGTTTTGTTTTCTGGGTTCCTCTATCCTTGTCTATGCTAGAGGAACCTCATTTTCACAGTGGGCATTTAGTATTGAAGATAGTGACTTGGTTTCTTCAGAAACTTTTGACTGTGTTGTTCTTAGATTTTCTCTTGGGTATGTTTTGCTTTTAATACTTAAGACTTACTGAGAGTCTTAACCTACAAGTGAGCTTGCTTTTCCCCTCCTGCTCACTAATGGCATTGGGTGAATTGAAAGATGGATGAGTCTGCCCAGCAACGGAGAGCAAAGTGCTCTGCTGCTTTCTGCTGAGCTCAAAGAAGCCTGGATGCTGGGGATGTGCCAGTTATGTTTTTAGAGTCTCCTGAGGGAACAAAGTATGGTTTCTGCCATCTCCTGAGGTATTCTTGAGTCTTCTTGGTATTTGAGGGTTATTCCAGGGTAGAATGTGCTACAGTAGAATATAGAGTGGACTGTGTCTAGACTTTAAATGTTAAGCTTTAAAATAACAGGAGATCAGATGAGATGATAATGGTTCCTCCTGACTTGAAAATTGACCTCTAAGGTGGATGGGGTGGTTGCAGGGAGGATTAAGTTTCAAAGTAATTTTAGGCTTTCCTTTGTTGAAGCTTCTTCATAGAGTCCTAAGTTAACAGGAGGGTGGTTTGGTGGAGAAATCCCCTTCAGCATTTTCCTGCTTCCTTTGAAGTCCAGCTGTTTTGTGCTGGCATCTGTTAGAACCCTTTCCCCCTTTCTTTTCCTTGCCAGCTCTAAATGAAGTGGATGATTACACTGTCATGGTTTAACCCCAGCCAGCAATTATGTACCCTGCAACCACTCCTTCCTCATGCCCCTGCCCTGATGGGAAGGGGTGAAGAATTAGTAAAATAATATAATTAAAAGTTATGGATTGTGATAAGAACAATTTATCAACTGAACCAATGTAAAATATAATTATAGTAGTAATAATTTTAATAATAACAATAGTAGTAATGAAGAGGAGATTGAGAGAGGAATAAATCCCAAGAAACAGAAATGACGCACACACAACTCTGTGGCCCATCCCACAGCAGTGACCAGCAGCTCACGGCCAGCTCCCCCCAGTTTATATCCTGAGTCTGACATTCTGTGGCATGGAACATCCCTTTGGCCACTTTGGATCTGCTGTCCTGGCCATGGTGTTTTCCTTCCTGTGCACCTCCTTAATGGCAGAGCATGGGAAAGGGACAAGTCCTTGATCTAGAGTAAGCACTGCTTAGCAACAACCAAAACATGTTTGTTATCAACATTGTTATCCTACTAAATCCAAACCACAGCACCGCACCGGCGACTAAGGGGAGCACTGACTGTATCCCAGCCAAAACCAGGACATACACTGAGACAGACTGGCCAAAGTTGCTGTGCTGATTATGGCTGTGTACCCTTCATGGAGAGCTGCCCTTTGCCTGTGCCTTGGCTCGAAGCTGCAGAGGGGAGCAGAGCAAGCCCAGCTCCCCGTGGTGCCACCGGCACAGCCGGGTGTTTCAGGGAAGCCGTGGATGCCATGGGGCTGGGGGGTTTCTTTGGAGCTTAGTGGTGCGTGCTGTGGAGCCAGGGAGTTCTTTGTAGCCTGTGTCCTGCTGCCAGCCTTGGGGAAGGGCCAGCCAGGAATTGCCTGGAGGCAGCCCTTGCCTCCCGGTTGTTTATCCACATGCCGGTGCCTCCCGGTCAAGTTTGCAGGCTGCTCCAAAAACAGCTGCGTAAATGGTTTTGGTGGAGTCATTAAAACGTGCTGCACAAGGGCAGGGCAGAAGGGGGAGGAATGTTTTATTTTTGGCTGGGAGTTGTTTAATTTTACTGGAAGAACGATCCTTTTCAAGGCAGCCTTATGTAGCGTTGATTGAGCATTGTTTCCAGCACTGCTCCTATAGCAACAGGAGAGAGAGAGCTCCTATGAACTTCGACTTACAGCTCTGGGAAATTAAATGTCATTTAATTGCCCTTGACTGCTGCTTGATATTTGATCTGACTCTAATAAAGTGATTTTAGCTGTGGAGAGGAATATAATTCCTCAAATCGTTCAGTGACCACTTCAGAACACCTCCAGAGACAATGTTACTGGGGATGTATATAAGGACTGATGGTCAGAAGAGATTTCTTGTCCATTCGTGGTGCTGCTGTTAGAAAAGTGGGTATTTCCAGATGTGAGTGCTCCCACATGAGGATATCCTGTGTAGAAAATGATGTTCCCTTTTCTGTCTGTGTGCCAGTGCACTGCAAAGTGCATCACCCCATTCCTGGTACAGCAGGTACCTGCTCCACTGCTGGCATGCTCAGGTTTGCTCTGGCATGGCTGGCACCAGTCCTGAGCTAATCAGCAACAGGTCTGAAGCAGTAAGAATGTTAACCTTGGTTTCCACTGCCAAATCCCTTGTCAACTGCTTTTAAAATGTGATTTTAGTGGAGTTCACTCTGAGGCAGGCTGCCTGGGAAAGATGTGTAGGATGACTCCAGAGACTTGCTTTCCTTCTTTGCACCACAGAAAGTGAGAACAGGACCAACTCGCTCAAAACAAAACAAGTTTTGTACAAAAGCTAGAGCTAGTGTGGATTTTTGTGCACCTCTTGCTTTGTGCTGTTTGCAGTCAGGTGTCTTGGGCACAGGCAAGGCAGTGAGTGCTAACAAATAACTTGAAAACTTTATGGTTTATAAGGTCTTATAAAGCATTGGTCTTCCAGAAGACAGGACAGCTTGGCTGCTGGAGGATGGATGTTGGGGAGGGGAAATTCACCCCTTCTCTCTGCTGGGAGAGGCACTTAATCTCTCTGTGCTCCTGTTATAACCTGCTCTCTTTTTTCTTTATTGGGGTTCTTTGAGGAGGCAGAGGATCTTTCAGGCAGTGAGATTAGAGAACACTGTGATTGAGAGGCTAGAGATGTACCTTGTAGGGCACACAAATTGCCTGCTCTCTCTTCCAAATACTGCTGCATAAGTTTTTAAGAGTGGGATTTTAAGCCCTATGATTTGTTTGTGAGTTTGGCGCAGTGAAGATGACAATCTGCCATGGGATATGCACCTGACACTGTGGGGAGGTAGAAAATCTACTGGCTTTTAGGTGGGCACCTTTTCAATGTACAGATTTATAGGGAACAAAAGTGCACTGAGACTGCAGCCAAATTTTGAGTGACTGTGTAGTAGCTACAATGCAGCACGTGCTCTGTGGTTAGTCTTTGCCCTCAGCTCAAACCACTGTGTAAAAACCCAGCTTTTTGCAGAGAGTGAAAAAATGGTTATCACTGCTACTTTATTTGGAGAGTGCTTTGAATAGGCTTTGTGGATGCTGGGAGGATTTCCATCTTCCCAGGACTTTTAGTGCTTGTTGACTTGGTTCTAGTACTGGCATGGCTACAGGGCAGGGAGGTTTTGTGAGCACTCTCTGAAAACACTGAGAACCCAGTGGCTTTGCTTCTGAGCACTGGGCTCAAAATGAATGGGATGAATAGGAAGATAATGAATAGGAAGGGATCAGGCAGAAAGCTGATTCTGCACAAAATGTTTTGTTTAGAAATGTGGTTTAATGCTACTGGTAAATTCTCCAGTGCAGACAAAGCCCTGCTTAAAAATAAAAAGAAAAAAAGGAAAAGAAAACCCGAAACAAAAAGAACCCCACAATGCCCATGAGCAGGTTGGGAAAACAGAGTTTAAAATACCAATAGTGGGCTGCAGTGAAGAGTTTGCCTTGTCTGTTGGCTGACCCTGACCTATCTGAACTATTGCTCCTTGTTGTGTCAAACCCTCATTGCTATGAGCTCTCTGCAAACATAGCCAGGCACTGATTTCTGCAGCTTCCAGTGGGAGAAAAGAGAAGGTTATTGTTCCTCTCCTCAGCTCAATGATGGTTGAAGTGGTTCCTGTGTATAAATAGCGTGAAGTGCTTTGGGATCCTTCAGGATAAAGGAGGCCTTGTGGGATACAAGAGGAGGTTGTTTGACGCAGAAGGAGTTTCTCTTGGTCACACAGTGGGTGCTGGTCTCTGCCTGCCTTCCAGCTCCTGATGGGGACTAGGTCCTTGGAGGGGCTGCTTGTTTCCCTGCTTCCCACTTCTGGGAGTAGGAGACATGGGGTTTGTGCTCTCAGGTTGTGGCTGAGTGAATGTTTTGTCAGGGAAGGGCTTTTTGTTTGCTCTGTAGTGAAACAGTGCTAGGGTACAGACACACAGTCCCAGGCACGCTCGATCACTCTTATCTTACTCTCTTATGCTTTCTTTTCTTAATGGTTGTAAAATTGGTTTTATGCCAAGGTCCTTGTTATCCTCAAAGATTCTGCAGCCAGGCATTGCCTCACCCAGTTTGGCTAACTCCCTCATAAAACACTTAATTTGCAGGTATGTGGGTGGTGCTGAACATGTAAATCCTTGCTGAGTTTGAAATTTATGCTTGTTGTTATTTATGCTTCAGTAAGCCCCTCCCCTGGGGGAGTAAACAGTCTTGAAAATATGAATGAAAGGTCTGAATGCTCTTCTCTGCAGAGACAGTCTTGTCTCAAAGAGCAGGTGACTGCTCAGGTGTACTAGGCATGCAGCTCCTCTCTGGATACTTGGTTCTTATCAAAATGAGCAGGAGTATGGAGGCTGCATCTCTCTTGAGGGGTCTATTCAAAACACAGCACCTTGAGCCAGGGCAGAAGAAAGGAGGGATTTGGCAAGCATTCTGAGGGGTGACAGCAGGGCTGTCCTGTGCCCATGGAGATGTTGCTTTGACACAGACTGTTGATATGAGATCCTCCCAGGCTCCCAGAATGGGAACAAACTTACCCTCTCTCAGTTCTTTGGAAAAGTGCTCTCCCAGTCAAGAGGTAGGGTCAAGCAGGGTCTGCCAAAGATGTCAAGAAGGAGGGATTTTGACCAAAATCTGTTCTGTGTACCTGTCCCCCCTCTCCTCCCTAAATTTAAATGACAATTCTTTAGAAGGAGCTTTTCCTCCTCTGTGGATGCCTGACTTATGTTTTGCATTCTCCCCAGTCCAAGGCACAAGTACTTTGACTTTGCAGCACGTTCCAAAATGCTGAGATGGAAAACAAAAGCATTGAGCTTTATGTCCTGGATCAGCTTTCCCTTCTGAAAAGCCAGGAGTGTGGGAGCTGCATGAAGCAGATGAGTAAAGGGCAGGGCACTAGGGCTGGTCTTGGAGAGCTTGGGCTCAGCCTCGGGAGGATTAAGAACTATTGCTTGCCTTCTAGGTGACTGTGCCTTTTCTCTTCTCCCTAGCTCCTCAGAAAGTTCCCTTATCTGACTTTTAATTAACAAGCCCAAGAACTTGGTTTGGCCTACTTTCCAGTGGTGCAAGAAATGGCATTTCCACTTGTTTCTCTGAAGAGCTGTTTTTGTGGTCTAGAGGCTGTGTAGTAATGTAAATCAACAAATTTCTAGCTCTTATTGGCATCATTTTTCATAGGGAATGGAAGCAGGGGTAATCCAAGCTGGTTATAAAAGAAGATGTGTTGCTAGTTTGGGACCCTCTACCTTAGAAAAGCAGAGAAAAAAGAGGATGCTAGAGGCTGTTTGCCAGTACAGCAGCCTTAATGCAGCCTAGCTGCCTCCACAGAAGTGACAAGCCATGGGATGACACACCAAGGTCAGAGGGATGGAGTGCTAGCAAGGGCCCTCAGCCTGTTGCTCTGCCATGTGCTGGGTACACTGGAGGATATTTCTAAAAAGGTGATGTGGCTGACAGCCCAGGTGAGGTGTCTGGTACACTCAGTGTGGGCGACAAACGGGAGGACCTGGAAGCCACTGTGCTGCTAGAAAGCCACAACCTACCTGCCATGAGTGAATCTTGATGGGATGAATCCCATGACTGGAGTGTGGCTATCAGTGGCTACATGGCTTCATCAAGGGAGAGCTGAGGAAAGAGAGAGGATGGGGTTGCTCATGACCAGGTTGAAAACTTGATCACTTGGAGGCACTAACACCAAGAAGGGCTTTGCACTGCACAGAAGGATCTTCCTGAGCTTTCTCATGGAGTTGCTTTCAGGCCTTTTCCAACAGAATGAGCTGTCATTTTGTGTACACAGCCTTGACAGAATTGATAGCAGCTTTTACAGGATGCAGCAGTAAATACAAACCTGTCCTGACAGCTTTCTACCAGCAGAAGATATTCATGCTCCCCCCTGCTGCAGTTAAGCTCTTCCCTGTTATCCAGTGCACACTTTGCACTTTAATCAAATGCATTCATAAGAGTTATTCTGAAATCATGGGCTCTCTACTTAAAGGACTTGATGGCAAGGCATATAATCATATATTGATTTCAGAATAGTCTTTGGCATAGTTCATGATTCTCTGCATCTCTCTTCTTTTTTCCTTCAGCTTTCCGCTTTCCTAAATCCAGCAGCAGACTAGAGCCAGCAAGAAGAGAGGGGGTGGAAAAAAGCCTTTGAAGAGGACTGAACATTTGCACTGGTGCTGTCACCTGCTTTGGTGGTGAAAGGTCAGTGTCAAGACTGCTGATCCATGTTGCCTGTCAGTTTGGGGTGGATAATGGCACACGGTCTGAATTTGACCTCTTTACCTGCAAGCTTTAGAATTCCTCTCCTGGGAAGGCTTTACTTAAGTTACTTTTAGCTGCTTTCTGGCAGCTGGAGGCCCTTTCTGAGGATGTTCAGAGGGGTAGGTAAAGTGTCAGTGGTAATGTTTTCATCTTACAGAGAGGGAACTCAAGAGAGGTCATGCTTCCAAAGGCTGGAGTTTAGCCTTGACGAAGAATGTCAGTGAGTTTGCTGAAGATTAAAGTTCTTGGCCCACACCTGCACTGCACATACCAAGGGAAGGATGTCTGCTTTGTTTGCTGATGGCTGCCAGGGTTATCTGGCCCAGCTCACGTCGTCTCCAGTGGAACATTTCCCTCCAAGCCAGCAGTGTGCACAGTGGTTGCACTTTTGTTACAGCATAGGTGCAGTGGGATTTCCTGCAGCAAGTCTTTCTTATGTGCTTTGGCAAAGGTGTTAGAAGTTATCTAAGTTGTGGTGTGTGAGTTATCTGTGGAATAGTTGTCACTGATGTGTTGGATACCAATTTGCTTGCTATCCCTCAAAAATCAATACTTTTAAATAATGATGCTTTTAATGGCCTGGGAGCTATTAATTTTCTTTGGCATTATTTCTTCCCCATCTGTCATTTGCTGCTTTAGGGCAGGTTGTGCAGAAAAAGCCTGGAGGCCTGGCTTTCTTTGCTGTTTAATTAAGTGCTGTTACTGTGCAAGTTGAGGCAAATGTACCAAGCAGTGTCTGGGATGACTAAATGAATGTCTATCCAGCAGGAGAGTGTGTGTGTGTGTGTGCGCATGTCATATGCTTTCTGAGCTGGGCTGTGTGTGCATGCTTATGTGTGCCTCTGGGTCTGCAAAGAAAAATACAGTGGTGTGGTGTGGAACACACAGAGCAAGTCCTGCCATTGGAATTTTAGGTTTCACAGTTGTCTGTGCAGTGCTTGTGTTCCCAGATGCTCAGCACCCAGAACTGGAGCCATACTGTTCAACTTCTGGTGAGCTCTTGTAGTCTGGTTTGTCCTAAGGGTTCAGTCATGGTAGGATGAGAGCCCAAGAAAATCAGATATAGAATGGTTTCATGTTTGATGTGATCCCAGCCTTGCTGGCAGTCATGTACTGTATATTCTTACCCTCCTAGGAGGCTGTGGCTTGCAGTCACACAGGGCAGGATGAGCTCACTCTTTATCTCTTTTATCTTTTTGAGACATTTGCTTAGGTTTCTCCTTGCTTCACTGTTATTTCACTGTTATTCACTGTTACTCGTATATTTCATTGTTAGCATCTCTCAATCTCTGATGTATTTAAACCAGTAAGCCTCATAAATTATTGCCAAAATCGCTTTACCAGGCATTCCTCTCATTATAAGTATGTATTTTGCTAATCATAAAAGAGGTTGTTCCAGTTCACTGGCTGAAGTAGTCTTTGCAGGCAAAAGCACTTTTGAATCTGTGAAATCGTGTTGTTGTCGGGCTTTTGCCAATTTGCCAGTCACCTGGAGCCTGTCATGCCTCTCAGCTGGCATTCCTCCATCAGCTCAGAGCATCAGTGCAGAGCCTCATAAAATCACTGGGTTTAGAGAAAGATGAGGGTCTTGAACTGGAGAGGAAGGGAGAGGCAAGGGGTCAGACTGAGAGACTTGCCCAAATCTGTGCACAAAGTCTGTGTCAGAGTGGGAAGCTGGATTCAAGCTGTTCAACTCCCAGTTTCTTGAATTAATCTTCAGACTGTTACCCCTCCTTTTCATCTACAGGTTCTGTCACTTGTTTTTTCCTCTCAGCTTAATGCATTTTGTTTTCCCTAGAGAATTATTTCTCTCTGTCATTTCTATTGCAGTGTGTGTGTGTGGGCATTGTAGGAACCTCTTGTTGATTCTTGTGACTTCCATAAAAATACTTCTTTCCATGGTGGGACTCAATTTCACAGCCTGCATTCCTTGATTGCTTGCTGAAATTTAACTTGCTGATGAAGCTAGTGTCTGTTGGACTGGACCAAGTAAACTTCATTATGGAAATACTTTTAGTCTTCTAACCACTTTTTCAGTTAGCACAGTACTTCCCATTATGAAGCTTATGTTTAATTAATGTGTTTTTATGTAATTGTAAATATACCCTTGTGGCAGAGCTTTCCATTTCCTGTTCATCAGAGAGCTCATGTGTAATTATTGATAGTGATTCAGAACAGGTTTTTTCCACAGTGTTTAAAATAGAACAGAATTATGTGTGTTAATTACTGTTGCTGCTCCTTGTCCGGTTTCAAGAGTGATTCATATCAGTTCTGAGGGTTTGTTACAAGGATGGCTGAAGGCAAGAGACCCTGGCTATGTCAGTGAATTCAGGATGAGGCCCTCATATTCATCCTGGTGCTGTGACACTGATCAACACCTCTGTGCTTTTTGGGACCATGAGGCTCAGAGCCTGAAGTGACCCTAAACCTGGGAAGCAGCTTGTGGTTCCCCCCTCCCACTGCTGGGGCTCCTCGGGAAAAGCCTTTCACTGTAGTCTCCTGCCCTCTCTTGCTTTCCCTGAAGACCAGGATAGCTCCCTGAAGCCTGACCCTGTCTTTGCAGGTGATGGGAGGCAGCAGATCACCCTGTGTGAGGCAAGGAGCACAAACACCATTTCCAAAAAGAGGGTCTGCAGAGCTGCCTTTCCCTGAATAGTTGGCTGGGTGAGTCATTGAGCGTGCAGAGGCAGCCAGAGCCATCAGCTCTGCTCCTGGCTAGGAAGGATAGATCAGACAGGAGACAGCCCTGATTGCGTTCTGATTCATGGTCTGCCATCCCTGGTGATTCACCCTGCTTTATAAACCTGCAGCTGTTCCCTGCCAGCTTTCTGGAAACAGGCATATCCTCTCCTGCCAGCAGCGAAGCCAGGCTGCCTGAAAGGCCTGTACCCAGTGCTGGGTGCAGCAGGACCTGCAGTCTTGAGGGGGGTTTCAGACTGTCTGTCATCTGATGCAAGTGCAGGCTCAGCTGTGTGTCTGCCCAGTCCTCACCCTGGACTAGATGGAGCTGTGACTGGGATTTCTGAGCTCTTGGATCAGAAGGAGGGACAAGTTAGTATCCCTTGCTAGGGGCCAGCACCTGCTGTATGGCAGTATGTAGGGGATGGATGGAAGAAAGGAAGCAATGAAGGAGGGCTGGTTCCTAAAATCCTTGGGAGCAAGAGGGAAACTGAGCCAAGGAGCCTAAGGACAGGAAGCCTGGTTAGCATCCCCTGGTCAGTCTCTGCAAGCCTGCAGTGCATGTTCCTCTACATGCAGCCCTGATATTGGAAGGGGTAGCCAGAAGTCCTGTTACTGGAAGGCATCTCTCAGATCTGGGCTGAGGTACCTGTTCTGAGTTGTGCAGGCATGTGTGGCTGCCTTGCTGCTGTCATTCTTGTTCTGTGGCTTAATGAAGCCTCTGGCAACTGTAAATCTGTCACCTTCCATGAATGCTGTGTTCTTGGGGCGTTCTCCGTTCTTCTCATGGAGAATTTGCAAGCCTGGTCAGTGCATGCAGTACCATCAGCATCCATTCCTTCCCAAAGCCCGGGGCACTTTTGTGCTGCAACATGGTAATTAATCTGAGCATTGCTGGAGGTTATGATCTCTTCTGGAGATAACTCTGAAGAGTTGTTCTCCTTGATCTGTGCCACCATCTCAGAGCTGCTCCCTTTGCCAGTGAAGCAGAATTCTGCCAACTGCTGTTGCCAGATGTTATTTCAGAGAAAAATGCTTTCTTGTGAAATGGTGATGGGGAAGGGCATGGGTGGGACTGTTGGCATGTTTGCACTCTTGCTTTTCTTGTTAGCTTCATTTGTTAGTTTCTAAAGCAGGGGCCTGGCTGGGGATTTTGAGTGGGCTGGCATGAAGCACGAGGAAATAGTTTCCTGCAAATAAAATACAGTTATGCTGCAGAATGGGCAACTGCTGTTCCCAGCCTTGATTCCTCTGGCTCTGAAGCCAGACATTAGAAGTGTGGTGGCAAAGATAATGCTGATAGTCAGCTGATGTGCAGCCTGGCTGTGTGTACCTGTTTCTCACTTTCTTTGCTGTCAGGTGTTTTGCCAAGGTAGATGAGTCTGTACTGCATACCTGGGTGTAGCTGCATTGGCTCCCTGGAGGGAGTTTGCATCACTGGTGTGAAGAAGTTTTGTTTATTAACTAAGCATGAACTCCATGCCTCTGGAAAAACGTAGAGGCTGTTTGCCTTCCTTCTTCCAGGGAAATTGCTGGTTTAGAAAAAACATTGCATTCCGATGTTGGTGCACGATGTTTGCATCATTCCTTACTGGCTGGTGTGGGAGGAAAGAGATGATTTTTTAATTGAATGCAAGTGGTGACGATTTGGTTGCACTTCTGCATCCTGCCTCACAAAGGTGATGCTGGCAGCAATACTCTGTGCAGTGCTTTTGTCCTCTCTTCCTGGTCAGGCAGTGATGAGGATATTTTTTTGAGAGGTTCAGACTTTGAGGTCTGAACAACAGGCAGAGAAGTAATGTGGAGCTGTGCTTGCTGCAGACCCACTTCTGGGAAACCTGCTCCAGGGTGCAGCAGGTCTGTAACACTGCACTGGGACTGGCTCACACCAAAATCCCATACCTTACATATCTGCAGGGGCATTTTATGCTGTCAGATCATCTGAAGCCAAGGGTTGTTTTCTTCCTCTTAGTGGCTGGGACAGTCTCTTAGTGCCCTGGAGGACAGCCAGCCAGTGAGAAGGGCCATGGAAAGTAAGCAGTGAAGAAGAGAATTAATTACTCCAACAGACTGCTGGGGTTCAAAAAGGATAGGACATCTGAACATATAACAAGTGTGTTCCCAGTTACAGTTGTAAAGATCAAAAATAGCCCAAACTTAGAGAAGGATCTATTTAAGGCAGCTGTAACTAATGCCAGTGAGAGGATAATATTATTTGGAGACAGATTATTCCATAAATATCAGAGACCAGGGTTTCTGTTGCCACCTTCAGAACAGCAGCTACAGGCTGCAGTCAGGAGCCAGACTGGGATTTTCTGGAGAGCAGGCCTGGGATTGTGTAGGTCTAGGATCTATGGATAGGAGAGCTCTTTATCTGAGTAAGCACTGTCCTATGTCCCTGAAGTCAGCTGAATGGCTTGTTCACCAGCTTACTTCAAAAGATTGCAAGTGTTAGGTCTTGCAGGAGGAGGGTAGTGATGCTGCCCTCTGGGAGAAGTGGTGTGATGACTGACTCAAGCTTTTCTGGTTTTGGTTTGTTTTGTTTTTTTTAGGAACTTGGTGAACAAGAAAGATGCGTGAGTATACAGAAAAGAAGGAAACATGTGGGACCATCTGCCTGAAGTATCTTCTCTTCATCTTCAACTTCTTTTTCTGGGTAAGAAAACTCAGTCTGTGTCAGAGGCAATGAGGTGGCACTGCAATTTTGGGGTCAGGGGTGCAGAAATCTTGGGTGTAATGAAGTCTTTGGGAAGAAGTGCTGACGTCAGTAGGACACAGCCTTTGTCCTCTTGGGTGAAATGTCACCCCTGGGGCTTGGCTGCTCAGGCTGCAGAAGTTATGGTTTGGCACTGTAGCATGTGGCTGTTTCTAGGTCATGTTACCAAATATAGAAAATTACAGGAAGACTGAAAATAAGCCTTGATTTTTCACCTAGTTTACTTTTTCCAGAGCCTGAAGGCTCCACTGCCTTGCCATTCCTCCTCTCAAAATGGCAGAGGGAGTGCTGGCAGATGACACATACCTTCTTGCAGCTGATCCACTTTAGAGCTTCTTAGAGTCATACTTTCCACCACAAAAGTTACTGATGCCAAAGGATTGTGTTTTACTTCAGTGCATGGGACAGAGCAATGGATTGTCCAGATCAAACCTTTAAGAAAAACTGTCTGAGTTTACCAGAAGCTGCTTAAAACCCTCTGGAAGCTGAAGGTTACAAAGAGAGAGGGGACCACTAGGGATGTTAGGGATGTGGTTGGGTTCTCTGTGTTCACTTGTCACAAGGGTTAAAGTTTAGCCAGCCAGGTTGGTCATACAGATTTGACATGTTTTATTTGCCCAAAGCCCAGTGTGGCTACATTTGGGAAGACTGTGGTCTGAGCATAAACTGCTGTACACTGGTAGATGGTTTAGATGGCTTCCATCTCAGGCTGCCTGGGGTGCTGAACTGGGTGTCTGGAAGCTCAGGACCTGCTCCAGTCCCAGTGAGTCCATCCTTTAATGTAGATCATCTTTGGCTAGCTGAGGGAGCTTTGGCACATCCTGCTGTCTCTGTCCAGCTGCTCTGGGAGGTGAGGAAGTTCATGCCTCAGACACCCTTCATTTGCTTGCTTCTCTCTCTCCCCAGCTGGCTGGCGGGGCTGTGATGGCAGTGGGCGCCTGGACCCTGGCTGAGAAGAGTGACTACATCAGCCTGCTCTCCTCCAGCACATACTCTGCAACTGCTTATATCCTGGTGGTGGCTGGGGTGGTGGTCATGGTCACTGGCATCCTTGGGTGCTGTGCCACCTTCAAAGAGCGGCGCAATTTGCTACGAGTGGTGAGTTTTGCTTGATTGTTTTATTTGGGGGAAGTATCTTGGTTGTGTTGTGCACCAGCCTTATTTGTTTGTCCTAGAGCAAATATCACTAAGGTCTCCAGCTCCTGACAGCAGTGCTGTCCATGTCCCAGGGACAGGAGCATTTCGTTTCATCCACACAAAGAGTGTGCTGCATGGTTCAAGAGTAAAAAGTGTAGTTGAAATACCTGTGCTTAATGTGAGAACATCTATTTGAAACTATTCAAAACAAAATCTTGTGGCTTTTGTCTCTTCCTTCTTCCTTGCTCATTCTGTATTCTATTTTGGAAAATGGGAAGAGGGAGGAAAATATGAGAGACCTGTAACAAAATGACATTGGGTTCAATTTTTAATGACATTAGGTTCAAGCCAGATTAATACACTTTTTCACTTGGTTGTCAAAGATCAGGACATTTCCAATATTTTCTTCAGTTGCAAAAAAATTATTTTAGTCTTGCTTCCACAAAGAAGAGCCATACTATTCTGATAATCTGCTGCTTCTTTTACAGCTTTCTCTGTGTTACTTCCTGAGCTCCCTGCTCACCCACCTACACTGAAGTTTTTTACCATCCCTGAGGTTTCTGTTTTGCTTGCTCCCTCTCAAATCTCCCTTTCAGTCTGGAGTGTGGCAGCAGTCTGTTCTAGTGTCTGGGCTGCAGTGGTGAGTGCAGTGACTGAAATAACAATCAGTGGCTCTTGGCATTCACAGATACAGAAAAAAATACTTCAGCCACCACCTCCTCCCTTTGCAAATCCTTGTTCACCTGACTGACTCCATTTCTCCTCTTTAGTTTGGATAGAGGAGCAGAAATAAGAGTTGTGAGCAAGCCTGATGCTTCACTGCTATCCAGACCTGATAATCCCTGTGAGAGGCAGAGTAGGGCCAGGGAGGAAGAATAAAATATAGAAGGAGACACAGTGAGTGCATTGCTGATGCTTGTTCAGTGGGTTCCTGGTCTGTAGCAGTTGGTTTTGGCCTTGCTTCACTAACTCTCCATGCCAGAGAGATCTCTCTTTGTCTTTTTCCCTCACCAGAAGCTACATATGAAAATCCAGTGGAGTTTTCTTTGTTATTCTGCCATAGAAAATGAATAATTTTCTCTTGGGAATAAAAGCTCACTTTGTCTCCTTACACCATGCGTCCTTTTGGAGTGGCTGGTTGTGACAGACCTATTGTCTCTTCTTGCTCGTGCTCTGCTTTGGTTGCCCTGAGTAATCTGAGACAGGGCTGTGCTTGCCAGGGCTGGGTGAGCCTGGCTGGGGGCCTCTGCCAGCTCTGAGCTCAGACAGTAATCCTGACAGCTTCACAGTCAGCCCCGGGGCTGTGCCAGCCAGTCCCACTTTCCCTGTGTACCAGAGACCCATGTAAATATGGGAGGGAGCAGTAGAAGCAGCACAGAGCTGTGCTCTCCCCAGTGCTGCCTTGGTGCTTTTAAGAGTCGATTACTGACAGCTTTGGATGCTGTTTGTAAAATACGTATCTGGTTTTTAGTTTGTTTTTCTCTTGAAAAGTTGGGAAGATGTGATTTTTTTTTTCTGCCTCGTATATAATTTGAGTTTTATGAGCCCACTTCAAGGCTTTTCATAGTATTTCACTGCTCATCAGTGACAGCTGTGCTACTTTTTTGTCATTTCTTACTGGCCTTCCTTAACCATGTGCTGTGTTGAGGCTTAGGCAGTAGAGGAGGAGTTTCTCTGGCTCCATGAGCAGGCAAGGCAGTGGATCTGCAGCCTGGCCGGCTGTGATGCTGCAGTCCAGCTCTTTACAATGACACAGACCACTGTTATATCATACTTCAGTCAAAATGCAGCAGGAGTCCCAGGGAAAGACCTGTCAAATAGGAGACCTTGCTTGTAAAGGGAGAAGGTGACTTTCTTCAGGTCTTGCCCCTCACACTGCCTTTTCTAGTCAGCTATCTTGGACAGGGAGAAGGCAACTCACATGGATTAGGATTTCTGTTCCTGCTGCATTTCAGCCTGGAACCCTCCCACTGAAGTGAGGATGCTGATTTAGGAGTATCATTGCTATCTGTCTCTTTTTCAAGTAGTAGAAAGATGTCTCCAGATAATTATTTGGGTTGCAGGTGGGTTGAACCAATTTTTGTGTTATTCAGAGAAAACACACTTAACACTTGGTACCTCACTTGAAACTGGATGGAATTTGGGCTCTTTAGATCTTGAGGAGACACCCAATAGCCCTGACTCAGTCTTGGAACCAGAGCCAGGGTAAATTTTGCTTAGAGCCCACCCAGGTCCAGGCATGTGTTTGCTAGAGAGTTTCTGGTGATCACACATTTCTGACTTGGGAAACAAGTAGGGCATGTCCCTACAGTTCCATGCCAGAGCTGGCCTACTCCTCCCATAGCAGACCTCTAAGAAAGCCTTGCAGCCACAGCTGAAGAGCAGGGAGAGCTGCCCTGTGCTCTGTGTGTGTCCAGAGTGAGAGCTGCTGCTCCCCTATATCAGCATGATACTTAGAAGTGGCCCTGAGGGAAGGATGAGAGTAAGATAATGGTGGAGTGTATCAGCAGAGACAGGTTGGGTTCATGGGTGGTGGATGCACTAAGCTCCCTCACAAGGTTTTACTTGTGACTCAGATTTGTTAAGGTCTGCTGGATATGTGTTTGTTTCTATCCACTGTAAGCCAGCACAGTGAACAGAGAGCTCGTGGTGACATAACTTTAGCTCTACCTGAATGCATCTGACATTACACAGAGCAAGGAAAAATAAATAAGCTTTCCAGTCCATTGGTTGTTCTCAGCATCCTGCCCCTCCTTGGCAGAGAAATTATGTCAGGTCAGTAAAGGCATAACAAAGTCCCAACAAAAGAGAGCCAGCCATTGTGTCAAGGCCTGCCAATCCTTTCTTGCCCCTTTTCAACCTCCTGGGAGTGTTGGGAGCAGCCTTTAGCTATCCTGCACTCCAGTGTGTGACTCACTGCCCCGGGATGAATGGGTACCTTGTACAGGCTGCGGGGATGGTCGGGATGGCTTCGGGGGAGAGCCTGGGGCAGGGGAGTGAAAGGCCGAGATTGTGTGCTCAGATTAAAGCCTGGACTGCAGATAAAACCCAGCTGTCCTTCCTTTGCAGCTGCTGAAGCCCAGCAGGGGTGAAGGAGGAAGCCTGAGTGTTTGTGTCATTTTACTCCTGCAGAAGGGGCTGGGAAATACCTAGTGAAAAGAGTGCACAGTGGGGGTGTAACCCTTGTGCAGCAGAAGGCATCCTTGCTGTGTCCAGATCTTCACTGTCCTTTTTTGTGCAGGTTTGATGTCCAGTTACATTTGTAGGGAGCCATTTGCTTTGTCTCTTGGTAACTGACCTTTGTTAAGGTTGAGGATAAAACAGAAAACAGAGATATTTTGTTTGTTCTGTCCTGGGGAAGCCAGCTCTTACAGGAACCTAGCTTGAGGTCCTTGTTATGGCTAGAACTGGGGTCTCTTCAGCTTTATCTACAGGAAGATTAATTTAATAGCAGTCACAGAATAGTCTCATTGCTGAGCATGAGCAAGGCAGGGGCTGTTTGTCAGAAGAGGGGTTCTCCCTGAAAAGCTTGGACCTTGTCTTGGACCCTAAGCAGGAAGTGGATGCATCACCCTGGCTCTTCAGGCCAGCCTAGTCCTTTTAATCTACTGCACATATTCCTCATGGGTTTGGCTTTCTGACTTGTTTGTGAATAGAACAGGGCTCCCAAATAGTTTTCTGTACTGCCCATATGATTATTCTTGTGGTAAGCAGGACTTTTACCCTTTTCACTTCATTGCCACTAAGCCCTTTTAGGAAATAGTCGTGTTCTCCCACTAGCCTTCTGAGAGTTCTTCTCACTTTGCTTTTGAGATGCAGAGCTTTTCCATCTAGAGCCCAGTTCAGGAGCACATACAGTCTCAGTGCTGAGTGTGAATCAGTGCTGAGGTCCATCCACTTCTACAGTGCCCCTCAGCCTGTGGCTGAGCCCTGCAGAAGTCACTGGGAGCACAAATGATGCTTTATGCTTAGCTGCTATTCTGTTTATTTGGTGAAATGGACCCTCTGTGGTTTTATTGAGTCATCTTTATAACATATATTGTTCCTTAGTAACTTGGTGAAATGCCCTAAACAACGTCAAAACAAGTAAAAGTTTAAATTTTTTTTGTATTGATGTCAGAATCAGATACTTTCTATGATACTGAGTGTAGTCATTAGATTATCTATCTAGGTTTCTTTTGTACAGTGATCTTATCTTGGTTGCCTGCACTTTTCCATTATCTATATCCCTCTGGCACTGTGAGTTAATCTCACACTTGCTGCTGCTTGTCTTCAGTTATTCTGTGGTTTGGTGGTTTTTTATTAATCTGTAGGATTGTTCCTTTCCTCCCCTATTGAAGTCTTAATCCCAGCCCCTGCTTTTGAACACTGCTGCAGAAAAGCATCAGTGAGGACAGAGTAAGGCATTTTACCAGGTAAAGAAAAGCTGCCTCCTGGCATCTCCTTTCTAATGTCTTTATTCTCCTATTCTAATGTCTTTTTCCCATTATTTTACAGTACTTCATATTGTTGCTATGCATCTTTCTCCTGGAGATCATTGCAGGAATCCTGGCCTATATCTACTACCAGCAGGTGAGTGGGCATTAGTCCTTGGAGATTCAAATAAGGGAGAGAGAACAGCTTGTTATCATCCCATTTATCCAGCCAAAATTTGGCCTGGAAGCTTGGGACATAGGTCTGTTTGGGTTCACCTACTCACTCCCCTTCATGTATGGAAGACCTTGGATTATTTACTGGTTTTGACAGTGTGGTGGTCATTACTCCAAGGGGCTGCTCAGCCCTGCTGCTCAGCTCCTTCCCGTAGTGTACTTTGTGCCCTGTTTTTCTGCAGAGCCTTGTAGAGGACAGTTTTTGAGGCTGTGTAGATCTAGGAACTCTCCTTACAGCCTTCAAGGCATAGTGCAAACAACTGAAATCATGTTAGTGCCACTTCAGTGTGTTCAGGACACAGGAACAGTTCCTGCTGCATCCAGCAAAGGTAACGAATGGACCAGCTGGGAGGTCTTTTCAGGTCAAGAACTTTTTGAGAGCTTTACTTGAGCAGCACAGCTGAGGGGCAGGAGATACAGGACAGGCTCCCAACAGCTGCAGGTCTGGCTTGGCACTTCTTGCTGTTGCTGAGAGCAGAGCTTAATTCATCACTTTGCTTTCAAAGGGAGTTTAACCGCCAAGGCATAAACTGCCTGCAAAAGTTGCTCTCATGTCTGGAAATTGATAGGAAGTGGCAAATTAGGATTGTTATCAAATGGCTCTCTGAAAAGCAGCTGAACATCCCATCTTGTTGACTTCACTGCCAGGACTCCTTGCCATTCCATTTTCTTTTGGACCTTCTATGCTTTGCCTTGGATGGGCGCTGGTGGTTTGCAAGGAGCCAAAGAACTGTACTGACTCCTGCCAGGAGGGATCTGGGGTATGAATTTGCATATTTAACAGGAAAAGATCAATCCTGGCAGGCATGGCAGGAAGCCAGGATCTGTCCATCCATCTGTGCAAAGGCATGAGGTTCATATGTGACAATGGGTGAAGAGGAGCTGATCCCCAGGTTGAAATAAGGGACAGCATATTCAGAACTGTACCCTTGAGTGCCTTAGATCACTTGAGTGCATCTCCGATCAACAGCTGCACATCCCTTTGCCCTCTGGCTGATAAATCCTGCTTCTCTCTTGGTTGCAGGCTGCTTGCTCTGTTTGCCACTGTTTTTATTTCAGCCTTTGCTTTGGTGTCCAAGGCTTGCATGTGTGTGTCTAAACTGGTTCTTTATCTCTGTTCCATGCTGCAGTTCTTCCCCGTGAGCCCACAGGTAACTGCTTTTCTCCCAAGTAATAATTCTGCTAATGGACTCTCCTCTTTATTTGCCTCTGCCTTCCAGTTGCTGAACCTTTTCCTTTTTTTCTATTATGCTAAATCCTTTGCATTTCCATAGAGCTTCCCAGCCCAAGATATCAAAGCATTTTTCAAATATTAATGAATGATGCCTCATATCATCTCTGTGAGGTAGGTGTTGTCCCCATCTGACACCTGGGATTGGAGAAAGCAGTGTTTCAAAAGGAGAATAAACTCCAGACTGTATTTTGCACACTTCAGTATAACCAGATGTTTGACCTCTCATTTACTACTTACTCTGTAGAATAAAAGGTATATAAAGAGGTTGCTCAGCTGTTTATTCCATTGACCCCATCTAAAATGCATGTTGGCATTGTGTGTATTGGTTTATATAGGAAACTTGGGATTTCAAAGGTGTTGGACTAAAACAGTGTTGCTACATGAACCAGTATGGAAAAAAAAAAAAGAAAAAAAGAGATGCAACCAGGATAACAAAAAAAAAGGATGTGGCTCTTTGGCACTTCTTAGCTGTCACCAAAGGGTGAGAAGAATTCAGCTAGATTAAAAGAGTCTCCATGGGAATAAGTGTTTGAATCCAATCACTTGAACATGCCAGTGGTTTATGATTATGCTTTCAGAAATTCTGCTCTTGCAAAATCAGACTTTGTCTCTCTATTATCAAGAAAGGTCTTGCAGTGATTTTTGCAATCACACACTTAATTCCCTCCTGTGGCATCCTTTTTCAAGATGATACAAGAGCTGTTTGGTCTATGTGGCTTTAGTCCATCATGCCAAGGACTCTTGATTTCTTCTTGCTCCTGGACAGAGTGATTTGTATTTTTTACAAAAATAGAGTTTTTAGTATTTTTTTACAGGCTTTAGAGGGAGAAGACTGCACGTTGTCTCACAGGCATATTCATGTTTCAGCAGGCACACTTTTGTATTCCCTTTCACTGCAGGGATGTCTTGGCAATCTTGCACATTCAAGGTGAGAAGCCATGTGGGATTGTGTAACACAGGTTGAAGTTTGATCCCAAAGCACCTCCCTGCAGTTACTAAAACAGAGGTCTGATCTGTAATCATTTGGAAATAAGCCTGTCCAGTCCAGCCTTGGAGGACAATCTTGAAGGAAGCTGTAGCTTCCACTAGGTTCTCCATCCTCCTCTTGGGGCAAAAGCAATGGAATGTATGCAGGGCTTTGGGTTGTTCTGAGAAGTGAGTTTGCCTTGTGATTTGATCCCATTTGTCTCTTCCATTCAGCTGAGCCTGGAGCTGAAACAAAATCTGAAGAACACCATGACAGAGAAGTACCGGAGGGAGGGAGAAGAGAGTGTTACCAGTGCAGTGGACAAACTGCAGCAGGAGGTGGGTGGCTCTGGAGGCAAAGAGAATTAATGCAACTTCAGGGCTTAAAACCAAGCACACAAAAGGCATCTCTTGACGTCCAACCTGCAGGTATTTCTTCTGTGAGCTGAGTGTATGTTCTGATTCAAGACAAAATTGGGTGAAGTGCAAGGCCTGAGCCATGCAACTGGCAGAATTGCATGGTGTGATCACTGAATTGTATGACCAGTAGCACTGGGGAAATGATATCTGAACTGCTCCCAGTGAACTGGAGCTGCCAAGTCACTCTGACAGCTGCTTCTGCTTTCCCAGTTCAAAGCTTTGGAGAAATTGCTGACATTTTTCATTAAGCTTTTCAGCACCCCAGAGAGCGAGATGTAATGAAAGAAGAACTCTTCTGCCACTGTTGCTTGCTGTGCCTGGTGGTTCAGGTTAGGGTTGCCACAGTTCTGACAGGTTTTCCCACAGAAAAGGCCCTTGTGCATAGGCATTTTCAAAGCACAGGGACTGCTCTTCGCATAGTGCCATAGCAGGTGCATTTGTGATGGTAACTGGTAATTAAACTTATCCTGTTGCCATCATTAACACACAGTTATGAGCTGAGGCAGCTGCAGGTGCACTCTGGTTACAGTTCGTCCCAGCAGTAAACAAAAGTCACAGCTGCTGAAGGATGGATGAACTTGATATTTAAAGGGCCATTTGGGGAACTCTTAGCACAAAAGTCACTAATAATTATAAAAAACCTCCAAACCTATGAAATAACTAAAGGAGAGTGAAGCCCAGAGCTTGATGTGGGAGGCTGGAGGAGAAAAAGGTTGCAGTGCTTGCAGGCTCAGCCTTTGCTCTCTGTGTGTGCAGTTCAAGTGCTGTGGGAGCAACAACTACACGGACTGGGCAGACAGCCTGTGGATCAAATCTCCAGAGGCCAGTGGGAGGAAGGTCCCAGACAGCTGCTGTAAGACCATCACTGACCTGTGTGGCAGAAGAGACCATCCTTCCAACATCTACAAGGAGGTAAGAGCAGAAGGGCTTCAGAGCCACCTGCCACAAAGTGTGTAAAGGAGGTGGGCAGGGAGTGATGGTGTTGGGTTATTACTGCAAACTGTCAGTAGGCTTCAAGGTCAGTAACATTCCTTGGAATGTAGAATTCACTTCTTTAGCTGAGTGTTCAGCTCTGTAGACTGTTACTTAATAACTTAATATGTTGATATAGAGGAAAATAATTATTTTTGTACATCAATTAGGGGGGGAAGCAGGAGAGGTTGGTCGTTCTGATAAGTGATTTGGATGCAAGTCCTACATTTGGCACAGCTTCCTGTGGTTGGAATTATTCCATGAGGTGCAAATGGAGATACTTCTGGCCCTTGATTGACAGTTGCAAGGCAGAGTCAGACAGAGTCTGGCTTTCCCTTCCAAACTGTAATAAATAGCAGTGGGAAGAATTAGTCCTAAAAGGCTTGAGTTATGTTAGGGTTGTTGGTTCTGGATGCACTTAGCAGCATTTCCTTGGCCTTTTGGCCTCACGAGAATAAACATTCCCTCGAGGCAGGAGCTAGGCAGTGAGTGAGTGAACCTTTCTCCACATACCTGAGAGAAGAATGACACTCTGTGTGTGATGTGGTCAGTTCTTCTGCATTTCCCCTGCACTGCCAGCAGCCACCTTGGGTTTGTTCCTGAGCCAGCTGGTCCTGAGCAATACCAGGCATGATGCAGTTCACAGTTCACATCATCTGCTTAGCTTTTCCAGAGATATTGGGGAAGAGATGGCTCACAGACACCACTTTTTAAAGTGCTGCTTTCAAGGGTTGCAAACATTGGATTAAAATGAAGAAGTGGTTAAAATGAAGCTAATTTTCTGTGTCGTCCCCCCCCCCCCTTTTACCCTGCAGAGTGGTTGCATTACCAAGCTGGAAAACTTCATTCAAGAGCATCTGAAAATTATCGGGGCAGTGGGCATCAGCATTGCTTGTGTGCAGGTAAAAAGGGCTGAGGGTAGTTTTGGGGTGCTGGGAAGAAGTTGAAGGAACTCCTGAGCTGAGAGATGGAAATAAAGATGTTTTATTGCTCTTCCCTGCCTGGCAAGAAGTTGCCAGGTACTTCGGGGACCCGAGGATTCACCAGATCCAAAGCAAAAGCCTTTGTGCCAGTCTGGTGGATTCCCTGCAGGTGCCATATCCAGTAGGGCTGGGGAAGGAGTTGTTCTCCGGGGCTGTGGGAGGCCATGGCTCGGCAGCTCGAGGAAGCCCTCCTGTGGCTGTGTCCCATAACTGCCTGCCCTGCAGCAGGGATCCTCCCACCCGGGATCCTAAGGATTATCTCGAGTTATCCAGAATTTTTGCTGCAGCTGTGTCATGTTGAAGAACAGCCCTGTGGGTCTGATTTGCAAGAGGGTGACGATTGAAGATGTAGAATGTGAATGTCTTGCACTCTCATTTTAAGAGGGGATGGCAGAGGATATTCTTTTTTCATGATGCAGATGTGTTCCTCATCTTCCCCTTTGTTCTGGCAAGCAGCCAAATTACACCCCAGGAAGCTACTGGTGGTTAATTACAAGGATTAGCACAGATTGGTTTTTTTCCTGCTGCTTATTGCAAGCTGGAGTGTGTTATCCCCAGGCAGGAGCTGGCTGACACTCGTGTGGGTCTGAACTGTTAATTTGCAAGTTGCTGATTCCAGTGCATCCATTCTGTGGTTTTCATGTATTTCTTTCTTCCCTTTACACTGTAGATCTTTGGGATGATTTTCACCTGCTGCTTGTACAAGAGTTTAAAGTCAGAACCATATTAATAGCTGTGAGAGCTCTGTTGCTCCCCCTCTGCCACTTCCCTTAGCACCTGCCAAACCTGACCACTCTTCACCACCACCACCAAAGTGTCTGTAACTTGAGGACTTGGCTCTGCAATTGAATGAATGCCTTTAGAACCATGCACTGCCTTTTTCCCTCTGGGGAAAGTCACCCTCCTTGTTGTGTACAAGGCAGCCGGGAGTTCAGCGGCTCCTCTTCAGTGTCAAGAGCAAAAAAGCTGTGGATCTTCTGCTAGAAGCTTTAGCACAACAGTCCCTTGATATAACTACAAAGCAAGATTTATCCAAGACCATTTCCCTTGAGGCTTCTCCCAAGCCAACATGAAGCTATCAGGATGCTGTACAAGAATCATGGTTTGCTCTCCTGAGAAGTGGCTCACAGGCACAGACCATGAGGACAGTTGATGGTTCTGCACTGAGCTGGAGCCAGAGCTGAGTTTCTCATACATGGAAGATTTCTCTCTCTCTCCCTCCTCCCAAGTGTGCACCAATGTCCTAACACAGCTATTCTCCACCAGAGAGGATGCCTGCCTGCTTACTGGGGGCAGGAGCTACTTGCCCAGCTGACTGGGAGCACAGCTTGGTGCAACTGAAATCTAGGTGTGACACTCAAGTTGCCAAGATGCTGTGGGTGCCTTAGGATTTCTCAGCAATTCTTCCTTCTCTTCCTTGAAGCCTAGTCCAACACAGTGCCATTAGGAGCCACAAGAGGCCTTTTGCCTCCCAGCAGTTCTGGAGCAAAGATGGACTGCCTTTTTTGGGTCTAGTCTGTTTTATTGACTGGTTTCCAGCATGAATGAGGACTCATTTCCACCTCCCTATCCCCTTATGAGGTTTGGTGAAGAACTGGTCTTTTTGTGAGGCTGCTATATCTTGCTACCCTTTGGCCTGCTTAGTTAGTGGAAGTACCTTTTTCATCTGTTACATGTTGAGATGTTCCCTTGGTTTGATTTTTCTAACTAAAACCTCCAGGTTTACCTCCCTTGGCAGGAAATGGATATACACCAATGTTTTTCAGCTTCCAAATAGCTTGTTAATTAGCTGAGGGTTTTCTGGCTTTGTCTGGAAGCTCACTTTACTGGTTACTGCCAGGAAAGTCAGGAGAGTCAGTTCCAACCAGTTGCCCCAGTGTACTTGGTAAATTGGTAGTGCTGGGTTAGCTGTTTGCTGCTGAGGAATAGGTTTTAATTAAATATTGTCTCTGCACTGGGGTCCTGGATACACGCAGGACACAGACATTGCCATGGACTTGGTGCCAGCAGGATCATAGCCTGAATTCACAGGATCCTGTGTTCCTCTTGTCTTGTTCCCTCCTTCCTGGTATGCCTGTTACACTCATGAAGCAGCAGAAAGGGGAATTTGGTGTTTCTGAGCACTGAAGACAAGCTCAGACCTTCATAAATAAATTTCTTCCCTCCTCTGGCCTTTTAGCAGTGCTGGCTGAGCCCCTGGCAGCAGACAGCCAACATAAGCAGAATCATCCAGACCAGTAAAAGGGTCTTGCAGCATCGTGGGGGCTTTGGTTCACAGAGCAGAAATCGTGGACTGGCACTATAGGGCGACACTTAAAATTCAGGGCAGGTCAATCTGAAACTCCTCCATTATCAGTCCTATGAAATAATCCTCAACTAATTCAGAAAGAGAGGGGAGGAACTGAGGTGTATCCTTGGTTCCACAACAGTAAGAAAAGAGAGGAAAGAAATCTAAATTATTCTGTAATGATCTAAAGGAGAAATCTCTAAATTATTTCTTGTTTTATAGTAAAGTTTCTTAACAAGTATTGACTACTAATTAAGAGGAAAATATTGAGCATGTTGCTTGAAGCAATATTTCTGATTTCTTAAATATATCTTCATAGCTGCCTTTGCCCATTCCCTTCAAAGACATTGTACAGGGTTGGGAGAGGCCAGGAAGAATGAGACATAAACAGTAAGTTGGCTTGTATCCACTGAGTTGTTTTATACTTTTTCTCTGTGTAACAATATTCATTGCTTTTGGTTTTTTTAACCCAGTTTAAGTTGCTGGCCAATAGAAAAATAAAGCTTAAGACTCTGTACTGATTGTGTATGGCACAACTGAAGGGCTACCATGAGCCAGGTGAGTTCTCTGGCTTGCTCAGATCCTGCTGCTGAGGAGCCAACTCCTCGAGAAGATGAATGGAGGGACCAGGCAGGGAAAGAAGCTGGGGGGAGCCTGCTTCACATCCCTGCCCCTGCCAGCCTGGTTATGATGTGGTGTGGGGTGCTGCAGCTGAGAGCTCAGGGTGCAGAACCTCAGGGGTTGCTCAGGGTCACAGGGGTCATTGGAGTCCCTGGTAGGGGTTACTTGAGGGCATTTGAGGCTCTGATAATTGATGAAGGGGTCAAATGAGAACACAGGGCTTGATTATTATCAGCTCGGGCCTAATGAGAAGGCGCAGTTTGTGTAATGGATCAAAACCTGCCCTCCCTGCGGTCCAGGGGAGCCCAAGGCCTCAGGGTCACCCATCATTTGCCCTCTGTCCTGTCAGGGTACTGACAGGATTGGTTATTAGCTCTATTAATATTTAATATTAATTAGTATTTGTTTATTTTATTAGTGTTTATTATCATCTCCTGTAAGCATTATCATTTATAGTATTGCTATTAGCTATTAATACAATTATTAAAAATTCTACTGTTGGGATCTATTAAATTCTATTTACAATATTATGTTTTAGGATCCAGTTGTATAATCACCTATTGCAACCTAAAGCTATGATTATTTATTAGAATGAATAGCAGATTTATTGGTATTGATAGTTATTAGTGTATTACTAGCTGCCACAGGGGTATAAACGTGTCCTGTTGGGATCTCCATGATTTTGACCTGACCAGGGGCAGTTGAAGAAGCAGGAGCAGACCAGTGCCGTCTGCCACGGTGACCCTTGGGGACGCAGGGTTGGGACTGCCCGGTGCGGCCCGCCGAGCTCCGGCGCCGCCCGGTGCCCGGCCGAGTGCCGGCGGTGCGGCCCGCGCAGTGCGGGGCGCGGCCGCGCGGTGGCGCTGGGCACACGGCGGTGTCCCGGCCCGGGAGGGAGCGCAGGCAGCGAGCGGCGCCCCCGCCCCGGCAGCGGGCCCGGCCCTCGGGCTGCGGCAGCGCGCTGCTCCCACAGGACAGGCCGGCAGCCCCACCTGGCCCGTGCCCGGCCCTGAGCGGAGATTTCTGCCAAATGCACCCGCACGCGTGTTTGCCTTGCAGGGGAGACACGGCCGGCTGGCTCGGGAGGGAGCCGGTGCCCCGCTGCGGGACTGCTGAGCATTCCTGGGATGCATTGGGTAAAACAGGAATGTGACTGTGTACATTCATGAGGCCTACTCCCAAGCCCCGTTTCCAGGAGAAGTGAGTTGAAGGTGGAGCACGAACCAAGAAGGAAGGGCTGTCCTGGTCCCCTGTGTGTCCTTAGGAGTGCAGTGTGGCCACAGCCACCCTTTCCCATCCCCAGGGGGAAATCAGCACCCTTTCTGCAGTACTGTCCTAGGGTGCTGTCTGGGACGTCTGGAGCAGTGTTTCTAAGCATGAAGCTATTGCTTTAAAGCGATTTATCTTTCTCTTTGAAAGGGCTTCTGCAGTATTCGTGATCAAGGTGCAACCGCCATGTTCCAGCATCCCCACAGCCTCAGGTCTCTTGGGTGCTTCCCCCTCTCTGGAGACAGGAGCACAGGCTTGTCTTGCTTTGGACCTGGAGATTTCAGCTGTGCTAATTGCCCTTTGCAGCAGGTAGCTCAGCTCCTGGGGTGGCCAGGTGGTCAGCACAATTTGCTCAGGAACAAAGGGGAAAACAGCTGTAGTGGTAAGCAGTTTCTGCAAGGGTCCAGCTTTGGGCAGTCACTCTGTTCCTGCCGTTTCAAACAAGATGAGTATTTCATGCTCCCCTGCAAGGCTGCTTTTAACCCTCAACCAGTTCACAGACATGTCCTTTCTTCTCCTGCCATTTAACTGGGGGAATTTTCCCCCTAGGGAAGCCTTGGTGCCCCTTTCTTTTGCCATTTATGAAGCCTCCCTTCAGTGGTGATTGTAATGTCCTTGTTTTCCTGATGGGCTGGGACTGAGCACGAGTGCAGCAGTGGCTCAGAGGCTCAGGCAGTGATACTCTCCTCCCTGGTGAGATAGGACAAATACAGCCTGTTTGGGAAATGGCAGAGGGGAATGCTCTCTCCTTTCCCAGCTGGCCACGGAGGCAAAAGGGAGCAGATTCATGTGGTGCCTTCAGACATGACAAATTCCTTGTAGGGAGGGAGTGTAATGCTCTCAAACGAGCTGTAATCACATGAGCAGCAAGGATGCTGATGCCCCCCCAAATGCATTCAGTGAGTCATTCCAAGTGCACCACTCTGGGGTTCTGAAGTCCTCTTAATGCTCTGCAAAGGAGGCTGCTCCTCCTGCGTGCCAGCATTAACAGAAAGGAAGCTGCATGGGCTGAGGCCATCAGGATCAGCAGCTTTCCCTCTTCTGATTACAGCTCCTGTCTGCAAAAATGAGCTGCTGAGAGTAAGGCATTTCCAGGCTTCTCTTTTCTGTGTAGTGAACTGTGTGGCTGACAAGAGCAGAGCAGTTTTACCCACACAGAGTGTAGGGACAGCCCCGTGCCCTGGCAGGGCCTGATCCTGCCACCGGCTGCTCTCTCCCAGCACTGGGACAGCAACAGCCAACCCTGCCCCCCTGCAGTCCCAGATGTCACTTTGATGGTTGTCACATGTGTCCCTGGCAGCCGTGGGGGGAAGGGTAAGGGTCACACTGAGCCCCTTGCACCCCTGGGGTCAGAGGCAACCAAAGCAGGCACTGACACTGGGGTGCAGAGCGGTGGGGTGACACTTTATGGCTCTGCCCTTACGTGTGTGTGTGTGTGTACACCTGCAGATCTCCTGCCACGCTGGAGGATTTCCACTGCCCACAGAAACCCTTACAGGTGAGGTTTGTATTTCTTACTTTGCTCAGAATGGCTGGAGCTCCTTTATCCCAGAAGTCTGACACCAGAAAAATGTGCTTGATCCTTCCAGACCCATCGTTCCCCTTTCCCTCCTGTTTAACACCCTTTTTACCCTCCCAAGCAGTCTTTACTGGCTAGTTGCTTTCCCATGTTGTTTTACATGCTTTGTTTCTTTGCTGTCCATTTTGGGATGCAAAATTAAGCAATGATGACCTGAAATGTGAGGCACCAGGCTCAGGTTTTGGACTTCAGCTGCTATCTTCACTCCTGGAGGATGTCAGCTCAGTTCCCTCCAGACTGAAATAACAGCTAATCTCACTACAAAATGACATCTGCAGGCATGTTCCTCCACACCCAGCTCTTGTGGTTCTTCTCATGAATATTATTCCTCTGTTATATACTGAGCATCATCAGGACCTATTTTATATTCACCTAAATTAAATCTTGTCCCATTTAAATTTTCCCAGCTGTCGAAGATATCCCAGGCTAATTCACATTTTGTCCTTGTGTTTTCCATCCGTCTTCCATCATTGTTCCGCAAACATGATCAACATTATAATTTATTTCCTTTTCCTCCTTCCTCCCTCTCCCACCGCCCTTTTCCTGGTTTTTAATAGCAGCCAGTTAAAGGCTGATGTGCTCTTTCCTCTGCTGAATGCCTCGTGCTCTGTGGAGGGGCTCATGAATGATTCAGTTGTTTAGGCTCTAGCTGGCAGTTGTGGCAGGATTACTCAAAAGAAACATTTGAGGTTTGTCTACAGTTCCAGATTGAAAAATCCTGAACCCCAAAACAGTGAGCAGAGCCCTACATCATGAAACAGTGAAGAAGGTTGCATATGTATTGAATACATTTTTCACATGTATTTTACAGTTCACTTACCACAGGTAATGTGACAGGATCAGGCTATTAAAATCATAGTTACAACAAATGTGGGCTCTTGGCCCCCTTTACACCAAAAAACCAACTCTGCCTTCAGGGAGTGAACTGAATTTAAACAGACGTGGGTGAGGAGAGGCAGCATTTCACAAGCAGAGCAGTGCGTTGGTGGGGATGTGGTTACGCCTCTGACTGGAATACAGGAGTTGTGTAGTTGTGTCCCCTGTCTGCCTGGATGCTTGAGGACCCCTCTTGTACCAGGGTTTTTGGCAGAGCTCATGGCCCCTTTGGTGAGATGAGCAGCTCAGATTTTGCTGGTGCTGGTGCTGGGTGGGAATGGTGGAGCTGACAGCAGTGCAGTAAAAGTCCATCCTGCACCTCCTGAGTGAGAGCTGAGCTCCTTCTCACCTTTGAGCCCCCCCACCACGGCCTGCTCAGCACGATGGACAAATGAATTCCTAGCAGTTTTTCCTTTTCCTTGTCATCTTAGATTGAAAACTTCCTTTAGTGCCTGTTTAAGCTGTGCCAAGCTCCACAGAGCCCCAGCTGCAACTACATCTCTTCAGCTCTGCCTGTAATGTAAGTAACAATAAAAATACAGCTCCTAAGGAGTTATGACCCCACAAAACTGCTGAACTCTGATGGCACTCCTCTTCTGAAACCATTCGGGTTTAGAATCACTCATTTTTTTCTGGTTTGACATAGCCTGGAGCTCAGAGTAAACTTGATTCTGTTCTTGCAGGCAGAGGTTTCTGGAATGTGGATGCAAATAGCTTCTGCTCTCCATGCACTGCTGCTCTTTTTTCACTGCTTTAGGATTCAGAGTCTTTCTCAGAGACAGGGTGCAAGGATGCTGCCCGTCTCCCTGGGGAGGACCAGGTGCTGCCAGCCTCTGGGTTAACTGGCAGCAGGAACTAGGCTGGAGCAGAGAAGGAGTTTGGGGAGAAGGAGCCAGTTCCTGTTTCACCTGCTTTGAGCCAGTTCAGGGGAACAAGTTCACCATTCTGGTCCAGTTTTTAATACCACTTTTCCCCAGGAACAGGTTTGGAGGAGGCAGCAAGCCACAGCCCCCTCAGGTGCTCCCACCTGCCCCACACACAGACCCTGCAGGTAGGGGCAGCCTGGCTGACATCACCTTCTGGGCAGGGGTCAGGAGCAATGGGCTGTAATTAAAGCAATTATGGTTTTAATAAGGCATAATTGATCTAATGGCTTTTTTTTTTCCAGTCTACATCCTGGATAACTTTAAAACCAACCTCTGAGCTTATTTTTGAGGCTTGTAGGAGGCAAACTTTAACCCCTTATTTCCTCCTAATTAATCCTGTCCCCAGTCCCGCTAGAGGTGGCAGGAGATGCCCCTGGTTGCTCTAAATGAAGTCATTTGGTGCCTGAGGGTTACTTGAAGGCTTGAAGCTACTCCCCAGCATCTCTTTGCAGGGCTGGGTCTTCCCTTCTCCTCTAGTCCAGGAGAGGGGCTCTGGCACCAACCATGTGGTGGCAGGTGGGGAACCACCATCCCTCCCCCTGGGCCAGCCTGCAGGATGAGCTCTGTGCTGATAGAGGCCAGGAAGCCTGGTGGGCTTAATCTGGGGCTCCTGTTTGCAGCACTGACAAAGCTGAGGCTGGGGAATCACCTGCAAGTGAGGTCAGCCTTAGACCTGGTGCTCCCAGCTCTTGAGCTCTTTGTGGTGGCCCAGATCTTGGTGGGAATGTTTCTTCCCACTGGGAAGCTGGCGGCAGCTGCCCTCTCCCTCAAGCCTCCTTGCACCAGTTGCAGGGGCAGCTTTGTGATGACCTTCTGGAAGGGGCACCTGCCAGAGGCTGGGGATGAGCAGCAGAGGCAGGACCAGGCATGTGGCACCTGGCCCAGCACCCCGTTCCTGATGGTTGCTGAGGAGCAGCGCCTGCCTCACAGGCAGCTCCCAAAAGCATCTCAGCTCTTTCTAGACATCCAGCCCCAGTCATCTGGTGGGATTAAATCCAGCCTGTATTACATCTCCCTAAAAGTTTCTTGGGGACCTGGGGCTCAGCTGCTCCCTGGAGTAGTATCTCACGGTGTCTCAGTAACTCAGGTACCAACATGACTTTAATACAACTTTTTAAAGTATGCATTTGTATCTTGTAAGCCCTTGAGTACAGCAGAGTCCCTTTTATATTGAAATTCAGGATTCTCAATAACATTTTATTATGAGGATTGCTATTTTTGGAATTGCTGTTACTCTGTTATGAGCAAGGCACCTAACATCCTTCAATATGAAATCATTAAGGGCACAGCAGAGTTCATTACAGGGGCATTTCTCTGGATTAAGAACAAATCAATACCACACACTAATATCACAGCCTGCTACCTGACTTTGGTTGCAAATAGCACATCCAGAGGCAGATGCTCTTCTTTTGGCCTCTTGTGCTCTTCTTCCAATATCTTACTTACTGTTTTCCCCCAAGCTGTTGTGATGGATTTATAAGCAAACAAAATCCAAAGGTTGTTTTTTCTTGAGCTACCTGAATATTGTAGTTTTTAAAATAAAGAAGAAAGAAATAACCAGCTTAAGGTTGTGATATTGCAATAACCTCATACGCAATATGATTTCCCTGCTTCTGGAACTTGGCTGAGGGAGCTGAGGTTGTTTTGCCTGGAGAAAAGGAGCCTCAGGGGTGACCTTAACACTCTCCACAACTGCCTGGAAGGAGGTGGTAGCCAGGTGGGGGTTGGTCTCTTCTCCCAGGCAACCAGCAACAGGACAAGAGGACACAGTCTAAAGCTGTGCCAGGGAAGATTCAGGTTGGACAAAGGGAGGAATTTCTTCACAGAAGGTGATTAGACACTGGATTGGGCTGCCCAGGAAGGTGGTGGGGTCAGTGTCCCTGAGGTGTTTAAGGAAAGACTGGATGTTGCACTCAGTGCCATGATCCTGTTGACATGGGGTGTTCAGTCTCAGGTTGGACTTCATCCTCCTCACAGGTCTTCCAACCTAATTGATTCTGTGAACCCCCCTGGATGTACAGAAGGGAGTGAAAGCCTGAAGTTCTCTCTGGTTATGTTTAGCTGATGACATTTAGAGTTTAGAATAAGTTTCAGATGGTTTGAGTTAGGAATGTGCCTGCAGGAGGTGGGATGAGAGGGAAAAAGGATGATAATTTATAAGAAGTCTCCAATAGAAGGAAGAACTCTGCTCTCCAGGTATTTCCCTGGACAGGTACATGCCCTGGGAATTTCCTTCTTTTGTGGAGATGTGCCCTGGTTGAGCTGTGGAAGCAGAAGGAGTTTTTTGGCCTCCTGGGCATGCTGCCCTGGCTGGGGGCAAGGGGGTGAGGGTAAACACCATCATTGTGGTGAGTCTGGGCCAGTTTGGCCCCAGCCACCATGAAGGACCTTCAATCAGGCAGTGCATGACCACCTTGGTTCTCCAGCTTTGTCCTGGACAACCCAGATCCCAGTCCTGGACCTGTCCTAAAGTAAGTTTGCCCACTGGTGGTTTGAGATGAAGGCAGTCTAAAAGGGGTTTGACTGGGGGATGCCAGGCTGGCAGGAATCACCCACTGCCCTGGCTGTTGCTCAAACACCAGGAACCATCTCCCAAGATGTCTCTGGCTGTAGCTGAAATGGGAGTTTGTCCATGGTGCTGCTCCCAGCTCCTGCAGCACCACATCCATTTGGTTCAGTAGCAGCTCAGGTCTCTGACATGAAAGCTGCCAGGGCCAATGGCATCTGTTTCTCTTTATTTATTAGAAGCAATTTTTCATCACTGGAATTTAATTATTAGTATTTTGCTTTTAAAAATGTTGCTTAATGGAGGAAAGCAGCTATTTGTCTAGGCTGTATTTAATGCTGAGTGGATCCAAAGGGGCTTTTCTTTAAGCTGTTTTGACAATAATATTAAAAAAAAAAATCAAGTTGGTGAAGTGTGGAGCTGTAGGCCATCTCTATAACGATCTGAAGCACTCAAGCCCTTATTAACTTAATGCTTTCATTTACTAGCTCATTCCTGGAGGAAGACCTCCTAGTCAAACTGCTATTGCTTTTTAAAAAAACTAAAGTTAGTAATTGCTTCAGCTGCACATCTCATTACAAGGAAAGGCCTACAGCCTAGAGCAGCACTCATCTGATTTTTGTTTTTAAATTTTCTGGGGGAATTTCAGCAACCCCTCTTGTTATACGTCCAGCCCAAGCGTTAGCTATTGCATTGCTGCCCATATGGTTATAAACTCAACTGTAAGAGTTCTGAATTCTCACTCTCTTTGGAAACGGGAGGCTCGAGGGCTTGGCTGTACCTGCTATGGTATTGGGGAGGAGCTGGGCAGAGCCCATCAGCTGGTGGGCAGGGGCTGCTCAGTGCTGGGAGGAGCACATCCCCTTTCATCAGGGCGGCCTTTAGCCGAGTAGGTGCCACCGCTCTGATTGCCCTTTACCCCTTTGCTCCATAAAGTGGATGTTTCTCCCTCCTATCACTGCCTGGGAAGGAGCACACTTTAACACACACTGCTGGAAGGAAGACTTCATTAAAAAAGGAAAAAAAGAAGGAGGGAGGCACTTTAAGGCAGCTTTCAGTAAATAGTTGGGGATAATTGGGCTTTAGCAGTGTTCTTATAAACCTTCTGGATTGCTGGGTACAGTGATGCTGCTGATCTCTAAATTGCTGCAAAAGCTCAGGGCAGTAGCTTTCCATCAGCAGTGGGCTCTGTTTAGTGTCAAAAAGTGATTTTTAAAAATCTAACTAAAAAATATTCCATTAGGATTTGAGGATATATGATAGGGGTTGCTGATAAGGATGCAAGAAGACACCAGGGGTTGGGTGAGGTTAGGCTACTCCTTGTTGCTCATCTCTGATGGTTTCTGAAGAATGGGATGTGCCATCCCAGAGGTTCTGGAAGGGAAACTGAGGCATTGCACTGGTTGCCCAAGGCTCACATTAACTAGGCTGTATGTTCTTGTCAAGGCCTGTCCCTGAACACACACATGAGCTGAAGCCTTTTTCTGTCTTTGAAAGACATGAGCAATGATGTTACATGGAGATGGGCAAAGGGAATCTCTGCTGCTGCTGTGGACCAGCCTGGAGAATGCAAAGAGAGAGTGGAATAGGATCGACCCAAAGTACCTCAGGAAAGATTCCCAATGAGCTTCATGCACTTGGAATGAGTCTCTGGAGAGATGTTGGCAAGGAAAGTGACATTTAGGTAATCTCTGAAGAAATTCAAAGCTTGTAGATACAACTGTGGTGAACCACTAGAAAATGTGGAAAGCAGCAGCTCACGAAAGGTCAGTATCTAAAAGTGGGTGCTGAGCACAGCTGTCCCACTCCTGGCCCTGATTTATTTAAATTTACTTAATTTCTTGGAGTTCTCCAAGTAGACTTGCTTTTAAAAGAAGGAGATCTGATTTCCAAAGAGACATTATTCAGTATTTATTCCTCCTAGCTCTAAATCCAGCCTATGGGATGGGCAGTGTGTTATTTCAAAATCATCGGTGCCCACAGAAAGGCTTGACCACAGCCTTTTCCTCTTGCTTTGTTAACTGCCAGGGATCTTGAGCTCCCTAAAGTCTGTGGGCTTTTAGCTTTTTGTCAGCTGTTCTATGTCTTCCTTTGATCTTTAGTTGTTCATCTTCTAAAGAGCAGGGAATAATGAACCCATTTTATTAAAACACTTGCATCGTATTTGGGAGGGATAAAGAAAGGCTTTCCTGCATGAATTTTCTGGCTTGGCTGTTACAAGACTCAGTGTTAAACACAGGAGCAGGTGTATCCTGAGAGCAATTATGGGGAAACCTGTGTGGTGCTGGGGATCACGTGGCTTCACCCCTGCTACCTGTGTCCTTCAGCACAAGAGAAAGTGCAGCTCACCACAAGGGATGACTGACAGTCTGGAAGATGTGTCTTCGTGGAGAAGGAGAAATTGGATTAGGGGTGCAAGCCCTAACATTTTCTGCATGACTTAGCTCCACATTCCCTATATATTTTTGGAAGGGAGTGTGAAGGAGAAAGCAATGAGGGTTTAAAAAATACCTACTCCCATGTGACTGTTGTGCTGCTTCCAAACACCAGCCTGAAGAAAAGCCTTGCAGCTGCCCCTGAGCAGCAGGAGTCACTGCAGCCAAAGGTAACTTCTTGCTTTTTATTTTCCTCTATGGCCTTATGTGCTAGAGGTGCACATGGTTGAAGTCTACAGCAAGATCTGAAAGTTCTTTGAATGCCTAATGCTTGGGCACCTCAAACAGCTTTTCTTAGCAGAATTTAACAAAATGAATTAATCCTGGACACCTCAGTGGTGTAGGGCACCACAGGTTCCCAGGTCATTTTAAGTCACACTGAAGTTAATGAAAAGACTCCAACAGACTTCAGTGGGCAACACATCAAACCATCCAGCATGGCAGAGCCAAAGGCTTGGCCACATGCTCCCTGTCCTGGGTTTTCAGACATCTTTATTGTGCTGTCCCCACTGAGCAATTAAAAATGCTTTCTCACTGGCTGGAGAAATTGAATAAAAATTGGGGCTGAAAGCAAAGCTACAATGCAAATTGTGGTGCAAATGCACTGAAGGGGAAAGCAAATCTATGTTCATATTCTGGGCAGTCAGAGCCAGGTGAAAGCAACAATGTCTTGGAGATGTCTCAATTGAGAAGTTTCAGTAATAAGAAAATCTTGCTGGCTAATTGAGCTCAAGTGGATGTACATGGGTCTGCTCTGAGAGGGGTCAAAGTAGAGATGCTATTTTCTTTCCAAGATCCATACTGAAGTTAGAAACTATTTGGAATTACACTGATTCTAGAGGAAAATAGGCTATTTGGTTCTGGTTTTGTTTGCTCCTTTTTTTGTCAGGGCAAGGATTGATTTTTCTTCTAGGGCCATTTGCAGGGAAAGAGGTAGCTCCTGTTCTGGATTCTCACAGATTATTATCAGTGAAATGCAGCTTTGTAGCCACGGGGCTAGTTAGACATCTTGATGGAAGTACACTGTTATGAGGGTCTGTGTAATGGTTTTAATCAGGATTTTGAGAGTTTTCATATTTCTTCATATAGACAAGAAACATATACAAGAAGTCAGACTTTAATATCTAATTCCAGACTGCATTTAGGGAAAAGTCATGGGAAGAACAAAAGCCCAGCACACATCTCTCAGCAAATCACCCTGGGGCGAGACCCTCACTAGAGGAGGTTTTTCAGAGCAAAATTCCTTTTGAGATATAAAACCTGAGGCTCATTACAGATCGGCACAAAAGCATTTCACTTCCTTCCTGCAGATGGACTCAGAATTATGATCAAGAGGGTTTTTTTGTTTAAAATTGTCATTTCAAGAAACGTAAAGCTTTCCAAGCACACACAGCTTGGTGCTGATGCTCCAGGTTGAAGCGGGAGGCTGAGCTCCCTAAGCAGCTCCTCTGTACTTGCATGACCTCAGCTCCCACCGTGTGTCACAGGCACTGCTTCGTTATTGTGGGATGATTGTGATGTGTGAAGGGAGGCTGTGGCTTGGGTGACAGAGGGTCTTCTGTCACACTTCTGATTATGCCTGCTTGCTTTCCCAATGCTAGGTGTGCTGGCTTTGGCTGGGCTAGAGCTAATTCTCTTCACAGTGGCTGGTATGGGGCTGTAGTTTGGATTTGTGCTGAACACAGGGTTAATAATACAGAGATATTTTTGTTATTGCTGAGCAGGGCTCACAGAGAGCCAAGGCCTTTTCTGCTTTTGGTACTGCCATGCTTGGGGAGGAGGATGGGAGGATGGGAGGAGACTCAGGCAGGACAAGTGACCCCAGCTGGCCAAAGGGATGTTCCAGACCAATTTATATCAGTATGTAAAGTGAGGGGGAGAAAGGGTGAAACATTTGGAGTGATGCCATTTGTCTTCCCAAGAAATTATTACACCTGATGGGGCCCTGCTCTCCTGGAGATGTCCAAACACCTGCCTGCCCATGGGAAGCAGTGAATTAATTCCTTGTTTTGCTTTGCTTGTGTGAGCAGCTTTTGCTTTTCCTATTAAACTGCCTTTATCTCCGCCCACAAGTTTCCATCTTTTACCCTTCTGATTCTCTCCCCAGAGAGAGTCATTCCTGCTGGTGGGAAATGAGGGAGTGGCTCTGTGGGGCTTGGTTGCTGCTGGGGTTAAACCACAACCGGGGTTAGTGCAAACCCTGCAACAGCTTTTCAAGACAGACTTGAAAAATTTCCAAAATGTTTTACATGTAAAGTGATTAAGCGACTGTAGAGGAGTGGTGGGATTTTTGTATTTTTCAAAAACCTTCCAAGTGACAGAATTCTTAATGTAATTAAGGACTGCATATTCACTACCATTTATCTTCTTTTTTTTCCCATTGCTGCCTATCTGTTGATTTTGTTAAGGGCTTCTTTTTCTGGTTGAGGGAAAACTAAGGCTTTTTTATTTCTTTTGTGTATACCCATCGTTTACATTGTCTTGAAAAACTGTGGTTGTTGTGAGCATATTTAATGACTCTTCCCAAAGACATCTGGCAGGTAAGAAAGCACATCCAATAGTCTTATGTTATTAACTGCTGCAGAAGGTAGCACAGGGGAAGTGACAGCAAAAAGGGAATTACTTTCCTAGTTACCAATGAACAGGGGTGAAAGATGGGATTTATAGAAATCCATTGAAAATTTCAGACTCTTTCTGCAACAGGATTTAAGCTCTGCTCCTGCTCCTAACCCTCCCAAGGACAAAACTCTTGAGATAACTTTTCACATGATCATGATGAACTGTATGCTTTGCCACATTTTTTGGTTAATACTGAATTTGCAAACTCCTGAGGAAAAGCTGTGGTGCACACAGGGTGTCAAGTGCTGCATGAGCTAATATTAGTGCCTGCTGTGACTTAGTCTTGCTGCTCAGGTGTTTTTGCAGCTCCTCGGGTAACATCTGTCAGAGGGAGTGATACCATACTGCCATTGGCTTCCACTGCACCCTGGTTTTGAGAATAGTAATGAGAGCAACAAAGGTGGGTTTTTCTTTTTCCTTTGCGTTTTTTCAGCGAGGCCTGCTGTGTTTTTGCAGATTGCATTTTCATTATTAAGTATTTAGGAGCTGTAACTTTTAATGTCAGACAACTTGGCACCCGCTTTGAAAAGAAACATGTTATTCTAAAGCAGAGAACGAGATTAGAAATTTGCTTTTGCAGATAGAAACCAAGTCCTGTCAGCTCATCTAATCCAGTTCCTTGGCAGTGATGCAGGCCAGCTTTCTGCACGGCATTCCTGCACGCTGCCTCTGCCAGACGTTCCCGTCTGGGCTGCTGCGCTCCCGGTGCGGCTCGCGGGGCCCGCCGTGGATCTGTGAACAGGCTGCACACAGGGCTGTGTCACACCCCACTCTGACAGGGAAAAGCTTCCTACACCAGTTCACTGGGGAAAGGTCAGCCTCTAGTTCAGCGTCCCTTTTACAAAATAGCCTGAGAGAGAACTGAAGGGCTTTTTTTGGTTTGTTTTTATAAAGTGTGTTCAGCTTGCTAATACGGCAGGCATGCAGAACATAAGCTACCCAACCAACTATGAAACAAATGCTAGAATTAATTGCTTAATTCTCTTTGCATTAGGGTAAAGCACAGGTTTTAAGATGGCTTCAGTGAAGAATTGCTGAATATGAGAAACATCTACTACTGTCTTGTAGTAAATTGAAAAGCAAGTTCAAGTGTAAAGATTGGTTGGGTGATAGCCAAAGGCAAGCAGCAGTCCTGCCTCTTATTTTGTGAGACAATCTAGTTTTAAGCTTTGTGGGTACAAGTTTGACCCAGTAAGCACATTAAATAATGACTGTTTCTGTAAACCCAGGGTTTGTTCAAACCAGATTCTTTGTACTACAGAAAAGAACCCACAGAGATACTTCTTACCCTGAAGCTAATCCATGAGTGCCAAAAGTTAAATTGCACCAGAGAGCAACAGACTGCATCCTAAGGAATTATCCCCTTTTCCAGCCCATTCTCTACTGGGCTGCTGTAATGATGAACTAATGCTGCATTTGCACAAAATCCCAAACCCGCACAGGTGCAGGAATGGCCCTGCTTCACTTTCAGGTAAGATGGGCATGTCTGCCTATGCCATGCACAGGGTGTGCCATGCACAACATGCACAACAATGCATCTTCTGCATGGCCAAAAGCAGAGGGAAAACATGATCCTACTTACAAGCTGATTGTAAGAAAAAGGTGAGACCCTGGGGAAGGGTCAGTGCCTGTCTGGATGCAGGTGACCTTTCCCAGCCCTGCAGCTCCAGCTGCCCTCTCTCCATTGCAGCCCCTCTGTCAGGCCAGGCAGCACCGCAGCACACGCGCAGCACAACGTGAAGTCACCGAGATGATGAGTGGTGGAAGTGTTTGTACCAGCCACAGAGGGGTGCAGGTGCTTGGCAGCAGCAGCACTTTGATCCTGTTCACACCAGCACGCCTCAATTCTCACATCCAGTGCTTGCCGTGGAGACACTCAGACATGTTTTGCTCAAATGAAGGCACTGCACCATCTGAATCAGTGTTTTTGTGATACAGCAGCCCCAGTGTTTGGTAAGGATCAGGGTGGAGAACACAAGTTGATTTTAACTGCGGTAGGGAGTGTTCTCTGTGGGCTCCAGCAGCTTTTGGGAGCAATGCCTCACAAATATACACACTTCCATGTCACTGGAACCACAGTTTAGCCCTGCCTGCCTAGTGTAGGACACTGAACTGGGTACTCACACTACCTCTAACCTTAAGGTAACCAGCAAGATCCAAGCATACACTTTACTTTTTCCAGAAACTGTATGAAGGCTACAAGGGAAAAACCTCCTTTATTTCAACATTTTAATGAAATATAATAGTTTTTCTACATGGACAAACATTTGGTTTTACTGCCAGAAGCATCTAGAAGCTCACAACTCCAAACACAGATTTAAGAAGAAGCATCCAAACTTTTAATCTCTAAATCTTGTTTAAGTGGACTTCATCATTCCTTTGTTTCCTTGAAAGAGGTTAGTGGCTTGGGGCAGTATTTTATCCAAAGATAAACATCTCTTGATGGTTGCACTACAGTTGGCTTTCATTCTTTACTGCCTGAAGTCCAGTTTCAAGTTTAAATTAGAGATAGGTTCCACATGGCTTGCAGCAGTGCTTTTTCCATCTCATTTCTCCAGGGGTGCATAATTCAAAAGCTTCTCAATCAGATCCACATGGGCGAGGAGCATTCTGCGGCAGCAGTATCTCTTCAAGCCAAGGGCATCCAGGGCATCTCTATTAATGAACAACAATTAAAAAACACAACAGATGAAGTGAGTCAGAACCACTTGTAAGCGTTTCCTAAGCAACACACTGATTACTTTGAGCTCAGTCATAGAGGAAAATTTGTTTGCAGTTCAAAGACAGACAGAAATTCAGCATGTGCTGTTAATGCCCTTTTCCACCTAGTGCTGTTGAGTGTGTTTGCCCATTCTCCAGCCAGCCAGAGCACAGGATCTGCTGCTGAGAAGGGTCCCCAGCTGCAACCATTTTCAGAGGGCACTGTTTTAACATGTTTCTGTAAACTGAGGATGATTCTTGCCCATTTCACAAGATAAATTTAAGATCTGAGCCATGCTAAAAAGGTGAGATATACAGAAACTAAAATAACTGGGAACGCGACCTCCCCCACACAGGGATGCTAATTCTGAGGATGGCTACAATCCTTCCCAGCTCCCATGGGAGAAGGCACTCAGTTATACAACCTGCCCCCCACATACAACAAGTAAGTAGGTGAAGACTGGCCAGAAATCAGTGTTTTACAGTCTTTCCACTGAATTCCTTTTGAGTGACTGCTCCAGATTCTTATATTTGGGTAGGGGATGTTGAGTCATCCCAGCCTGACCCACTGCGGGTGTTTTCCATGGCTGTGGCTGTCACCCCTCTAAAAGGTCACGGTACTACCACGATCTTCAGCTGGAACCTCTGAACCATAAATCAGACTGATACTCCCTCAGAATGTGACGTTCATGAGACATGACTGATCTCAAGGTCTTTATGATGATACTGATACAATGCAGTGCAATAAAGCGCTTGCTCAAAACAAACTTAATTTCCTGGAACTTGTAATTCCCCGGTAGGAATAGGCCAATGGATACTTTTCTAAAATACAAAGGACTGAAAGGAAGCCTCTGCCTGAGCTGGACCATGGTTAAAGCTCGTTTAGCTTCAAGCAGTACAGTCTAACTGCAGGAGCCAACTCTTAGCAGCTTCTCCGATGTCACTCATTCCTTGCAGCCGCTGATAGTGCAGCAGGGCTGCTCGTTCTAGGACAGCACCTGCAAAACTTGTTTTAGACAACTATAAGAACACTGTGGGGCATTTTAAAGAATGTTTATAAATAACATCACATGATGCCTCAATTTTCCAAAACACTTGAGAACAAAAGCAGCTGATGTCTGTTGATATGTAAATTTTAAGAGCTATCTGAGCTATCTGGAGAATTCTGAACTCTCATATGCAGTTATCAGAGATGCAAAATACTAACATTAATCACGATTTCCAAAGTCATACTATATGCTTTAAGACAACTTTAGTTGTATTTGCCTTTTCCTCCAGCTTCCAAGGACTTGTGGAAAAAGCGCACTTTTAAGGGACTAACAGAAAGGTGTGGGGGTCTTTTTCAAGTACTGATTCTTTAGAACAAGTCTCCCATTTTGCCCATCCATTTCTTAAGCTACCATTAACAGTGATTCCAGTATGCACTGTAAGATTTTAGCTGTTAGATATCTGTAAACTCTACTTCTTACCATAATTACATTAGTTTGAACATACACCCCAGAATCAAGCCAATGACCGCAACTGTTTTCAAGTGAGCATTTGTCAATGACAACACAAAACTCCTATACAAAAGCAGAGGAATAATAATGATAGGAAAAATATTAAAACGCTAAACACTTCTTAAACTTGTAACATTTTTTCCTTCTCTTCCTTTAAAAAACTGATCACGTTGGTGTCAAAGTTGGGTATATGGAAGGGGAAGGGAAGAAACAAACAAATGTGTACAGTTCCATATTTGGGAACGTTTTGGGTACAAGGGCCATGACTTGGCAACTTCCACACTACTGCCCTGAAAGATTCAGTGGGGAAACAAATACTTTGTTGCCTACTGCAATTGCTAACTTTTGGTTAAACAATCTCAGAATGGTTTTTAGCCTCTCTATGTCTCTTTCATGACGCCACGACCCTGCACTTGTGCCTCTGGCCCTGCCTTGGCAGGGAGGCTGGCCAGAGGAGACGATCCGAGAGCTCATTCCCAGCCCAGCAGCTTTGGGATCTTGTGCTCTGTGTATCACCCAAGGCGCGAGTCGAAGGACACAGAAATAAAACCCACCCTTCGGTGTACTCCGCCTGCAGAAGGCCGAGGTAGGCTTCCCACTTGTTCCCCACTATTTTGCCGCACGTGAAGCACCTGACCGGAATGATCATTTCTGCGCTGTGCCTGCAACGACACAAACACCGCGTCAAACCCCAGCCAAGCGACCGGACACCGCGCACCGCGCTGCGCTGCCCCGCACCGGGCCTGCGGGCGGCTGTGGGCTACGGGAACCCGGTCCCGAGGGCTCCCTGGAGGCGAGCGAGGGGCCAGCCCCGATCCCGCCCTCAGCCCCGCGGCCCCGCGAGCGGCTCCCACCGCGCGGCTCCTCCGCTGCCGATGGCCGCCGGCCGCCACCACCGCGCCCGGCCGGGGGAAACCGCGCCGCCGGCGGCCGGCCCGACACGGCGAGCGGGCAGGTTGAGCGGCCCTACTCCCCCCCCGTGTACTTGATGGTAGCGGCCCGCGGTACGGCGTCCCCGGCGGCCCAAGAGAGCGCTCGGGCGCGCGCGCGCGCGGGGGGGGCGGGCTCGCGGCGGCGCCGGGCGCGCGGCGCGGTGAGTGGCAGCCGGGGCGCCCCGAGCGCTGAGCGGCGGCACCGCGACCGCCCCCGCGCCGCCTCCTCCCGCCGCGCCCGGGCGGGCACTTGTTGCATTGCGAGAGGGCTTCGGTAGCGGGCGGACTTGTCATCCCGTCCTGGCTGAGGTACCGCAGCGGGAAGCGCAACTGGTGGCTGCGGCGCGGCAGCCGCGCGCCCGGTCCGGCGGAGGGGAGAGGGATGAGGGATGGGCATCCCGGCGGGCAGGGCTGAGGGATGAGCCCCGCGGCAGCCCCGCGCTCCGCCGCGCCGCGGACAGGGGCGCCGGCGCGGTGTGTCCTTCGCTCCCCCGGGGCAGGGGAACGGCGGGCGGTGGGACCCGCCGCTGTCGCCGTGTCGCGACCCTGTCAGCGCAGCATCGCGGCGTCGCTCGGGGCCGGTTGCCCGCGGTTCGGCGGCTCCCTCGGGCGGGAGGCGGCGGCACAGCCCGCTCCCGGCGCTGCGGGGCTGTTCCGCGGCTCCGTGCAGCCCGCCGGACAGGCGATGTCTCTCCGGTGGCACTCGCCCTCGAGCCCCGGCCAAGTTGCGGGCGCTGCGGTGGCTGCGGGTTTGCCGCGAGTTTCCAAACTCCGGGGCCGGCTGGGACGCGGCGCCGTCCCGTTAGCTCGCGGTGCCGCTCCGCCCTGTGCTGTGACCTGTGCGCGGCTGGGCTCCCGAGGTGTGCGCTGCCCCCGGCACCGCCCGCTGTGGCGGCGGTGCCCGCACCGAGAGGAGCCTTTCGGCGGCGGCCGGGGCCGCTCCCCCGGCTCGGGGACAGTCAGCGGCTGGCGGCGGGCAGCGCGGCCGGTCCCGCCGGGCAACCGCGCCGGGGAGCTCTGGTGGCAGAGGATAAAGCATCTCGAAACTGCTTGACTCGTATTTCATGAATCTAAGGATTGGGGAAGCATTAGGCACGGGCAGCGTGTGCTTAGTGGAGGGAAGCGCGCTGCGATGGGTACAAACTTCGGGGACGGGCGCCGCTGTTCTGGAGACTCTGGGATGAAGCATTCCTCTGTCAGTCCTTATTGCTCTCTCGTTTCAGCGTTAACGTTATGCTAATTGTCCTTGGGAGAGCAGAAATTCTCCCCAAGTGTTGTTATTTTCCTGCTAAAGTATCTGTGAGTTGATACAGTGCACGGCGCAGAGCCATTAATGTCAGGCATATAAATAATTGTGTCTTAATGCACAGCTTATGTTAATACGTCTTTCGTGACTATTTTTTGAACGACTGGATTATTGACCCTCTGCAGAGAAATGCCAGACCTAACATGAACTGTAAAAGAGCAAAAAGTTTTGTTTTAATAAATAAGGGCTTGAGGTTGAAAGCATTTTTACAATTCTATTGCTAGTGAAAAGACAGTAATTTTTGCAGTCCCAGGAATAATTATGCGCGGTTGTGAATGGAGCGAATTGACTTGGCATGGAGGGTAGATGAACCTCCTGCGATCTCTAGATTATGATCATTATTGTTATTGTAGGCCAGTGGGAGCAAAACCATGTCTTTCCTTTTGATCCTTTGATTTCTTTCTTTTTTTGGGGGCAGGAGGGGGTGGGGAGTTGAGAATTTGAAGATTGTGCTTTGATGCATTTTCAGTACCAGGGCTCCAAAGTAATTTTCTTACTGAACTGTGTGGTAAAAGGCATTTGTGTTTGGAGATGGAAATTTGCAATTGAGAGCGAGAAAGAGGGGCTGGAGCTGGGCTTCATAGCTAAGCCACATCATTAGATATAGGTTAGCATTTTATAGCTGCCTTGTAGAAATGTGCTTGCTTGTTTCTTGAAAACAAAACTGACCTCTAACTTTTGGACCTAGTTCACATATCTGACTTTGCTTAGCATCTTTTTTTCAAAGCAAAATGTACTCGGCTTGTTCGCACACCATTACTTTAACTTTGTCATGTCTTTTAGGGTAACCTGCCTTGGCTGGGTGATGGACCTAATGAACTAATAGATCTTTCATGCCTGTAGATGTTTTGATCCTAGAAGTTGTAAAGATTTTTATGAACTATGACCTGGAGAGACTGCTACATACCAAAAACATTCTCTGCTTAACTTCATATATCCTCTGCTTAATCTGACCATTTGCCAAACTGCATAAGTCTGTTTAGAAGAGCTGCGGGGGAATGTGCACACATGTGACTATTTGGGAATTAGTCAGTGTTTTATGGGCTGTTAGCTCACGCTGATTAGGAGGACTGCAGCTTGAGCCATATGTGGCATTGCCAGCTTTCCACTCTTGCTCAGGTGAGCTGGGTACTGATGGCACTCAGCTGTTAGTGTTTAGTGAAATTTGATCTCTTCAGCCATTCTTTTGAAGAGGGCGGAAACAATTCAAGAACTGGGTCTCTTTAGGCATCCTTTGAAGAAGAATTGCAAGAATTGAAGTCCCAGCTCTTAGAACTAGAAGTGCAACTCTTTCTCACAGTAAGTTCTTACCACATTTCTGGTCCCTTGCCACCTTCAATAAGCAGCAGTCCTCAAACTGCTGATTCTTTGGGCCTTCAGGCAGCCTGCTGGTCAGAAAACCCACTGGAGCCCTCATCAGCATTAAGCAGAAGAGACTGCCCTAGAATTAATCGAGTTGAAGAAGGCTTGAGAACTGTGGGCTGCTTTCTTGATGTGCAGCTGGAGCAGCTTGAGCAGCTTCTGTCACGTGGATTTGTTGTGAGGCAGTGCAGATAATGCACCCGCCTTCTTCCTGTGATCTGAACAACTTCTGAAAGCTGACAGTGTTCTGACCCACTGTCACTGTTGGGATGAGGCTCCTTCTTGGCATTTTTGGGTGGATTTAGATCTGTGACATGCAGCTAGGCATTGCTGCTCCATGGCATTTTTAGTGATGTGTACTGAAATCCTAGGCTGGCGATTAAGGAGTTGACCCTGCTTCCTGTTCTCCTATCCACAAAATGCAAGGGAAAATATTGCTGCTTGTTTAAAAAACAAACAGAAATGAAGTCAGTTAAGTGACCTGGCTGATTGAACTACTCCTAAAATACTTCTGTAGCTAGAGTGGCCATATGACCTCGTGCAGTTTATGCTGGCAAATTGCGTCTTTTCTGACCTTGTCTCTGTAATTAGGACTGGAGGAGAGACTTGTGAGATCTCTGCACTTGCACTGGTAGTGTGAGAAACTGGTAGCTAAAAGGTATTTTTTACTTTGTTGGCTGCAGTAGGTCCGGTTTAGGTGTGCACCCTCATGAGTCTGGAAAATTTTGACCTTTCACCACTTTTCACTCCTGTTGTTGTTCCCTTCTTCTGACTTTGCTTATTCTGTGTACATGTAGATAATGGCCAGAACTGAAGATGTGGGTCTTTTAAGATCTGACTTGCCAGTGGTATTCAAGGGTAGTGAATTGTTATTTAAATACAGGACTTTTTAGGGCAACTTTTCCATGAAGGATTGTTTTAGTGCTATTGATCATGATGCAGACTTCTAGAAAGCTGTGGGTAGCCCTGTTGGCCCTGTTTGGAGTTAAAAGCTCTCTTCCCTGTTGCTCTCTGTGGTCATTTAGAGAAAGAATGTTAGCAATTTTCTCTCCATCTCCAACCAACACTCAGAATCCTGTGCACAATGGCAAAAGTACCATATGCAGTGTTTTACTCCTCGGATCCCAACGAGGGTCAGAGAGGGAAGAATCCTAAGTGGAAGAGATTCACATTTATTGTGAAATGAGTGGTTAAATAGGACATTAGTCAGGAACTGAAATGTGACATGGAAAGTTTAATGTATATAAATAATTTACATAGCAGTAGAGAGTCAGAGGAAGAGGGAAATATAAAAACAAACATGCAGGAGGAAGCTTGGCTGTTTTATTTTCAGGCACATTTTCCACTCCAGGTTTGCTAAATCCTGCAGACGTGCTCTTGGGCTTTCTCTAGTCCTGGTTAACTACTCAGAAGTGTGTCATTCATCCTGTTCCACAAAAGGTGAAGGAAAGTGGCTCCCTCTGGAGCTAGATGGTATCTTTGGAAGTCCTCCTTTCCCCTCTAAAGCATGAAGGCTTAAGGAGCAAAGAGTGAGATGGAATAAATTTATTTTCCCCTTGATTGTTTTTTTAAAGTATTTTTTAGTGAGTGCCGTTCTTCCCCCAGCTCCACAGTGCAATTGGGTGTAGTGATGTGATGGTGGAGAGGTGGAGAAAGCAAGGAGAGGCAGGGGTGATGGAAGCAGGAAAGACTTGTCTGCTCTGTAGAGCTTTGTGTGCTTGGTTGCCCCACACACTGTTTAAGAGCTGCTCAGGCCCCTGGATTTAGTGAAACAAATGCTGAAGCTGCTAAGCAAGGAGAAATGAGGAGAAATCTCTCTAAGCTGGGGATGTGACTGCAGCTCTACTGTAATACCACACAAGCCTGATGCTGCTGATTTCATTAAAAGCATCATTCAGGGCCTCAAAGCAGGTTTTAATACTTGCTATATGTTTTTTTAAATATGCTGACCTTATCTAGTAAGCCTGTAATATTTGTTGCAATGAAGAACAGCTGCTGCATAAATACATATATAACATCAGTTGCCAATTCTGTAAGCTGTGCTGAGACTGTGACTTGTTTGAAGTGGGGTTGCTATTAAAAGGCAGGTGGCAAGATGTTTATTTTGCACCTTGTTAATTGCTTGTTTTTCCTGCTGTAATTGGCTTCCTAATGGGGGCAGAATGTGCTTGGTTTTGCACACAAAGCTTCATTAGTGACAACTGATGGAAAGGATTCAGAGGGTGGGATTTAGATGAAAAATATATATATATATATTGAGTAACAGATGTCTCTGCTAAATAGAGTACATGAGGAAGTCCTGTAGATACATCCAAAAATGCAAATGTTTTCCCATAAAACAATGTAAGATGGTCTAGTGTTAGGTATAAAGATCGCTGCCTATTACTTGAGAAGGGGGCAGAGATGTTGTTATTTATATTATTTTTGTGGGGCAGAGATTTTGTTCTGCTTCACTGAACAGGAGTTAGGATGCTGGGATGGTGCTCTCTGCTCAGGACTCCTGGCATCCAGGTATTCATAAAGAGCTCTTTGAGGATCTCTGTGGTGTGTTTAGACATTGCTCCTGGTGACAAACTGGAAGATGGTGAGCAGTGCTGGAATTCTGTAACTTTCTAAGCTTTGTGGAGCCATCCCTGCCTCTTGTGTTCAAGAGCTGTTTCACTGGGCCCTTGCAGGCAGGACATGGTTGTGGAAAAGCATAGCTGGACCATCCATGATCTTGGCTGTGCTTACAAGTTCTGTCTAGGGGTGGATGCTTCACAAAGGCAGTTCTTGTTTCAATAATGACCTTTTTTTTTTTTTTTTTAATGTGGTGTAAGAGAGTGGTCTGAGAGTCATCAGGATGGTCATCTGACACCATTGTGTTGGAGGCCATCAGATTTTTGTGCTGCTCAGTTTAATAGGCTCTTGTACCTGTAGAGGTTTTATGAAAATTTCACCTGCTGTAGGTGAAAGGTGAATGCACTTATGTGTGTTTATGTATGCATGTGTATATAAAATTAATAATGACAGGGTAAGATGGCTCTTCATGGAAATGAAGCTGTCCTGTCCCCTCCTTTTTTTTTTTTTCTGTTTTTTTTTTTTTTTTTTTAAAGCACTGTGATGGGATTGAAAAATAGACTTGTCTATTCCCTACTTTTCTTCCTCCTCAGATGCCAGTATTTAACTAGTTTAAGACTGGATTTATCTGTCATGTTTCTTCTTAGTAAGGTGACTTCAAGGCAAAAGTACTGCCAGTCTTGGATTGACAAATTTTATAAGAAAAAGTATTTATTACATGAATATATCACAGCCTAATTGACTGTTTCATGTTGGAGGGGGAGAGTAATATCCTGAGGCAGCATTTTAATCAGAAACATCACAAGACTGCCCATCAGCTCTACTCTTCCATGTAAGTGTCCTTAGATGACAAAATAATCGCCTTTCTTGGGATAGTGCTTTTAATTTCTGCAGAATCTTTTTTTTCCCCCAGAGTGAAGAATGGACTGTGTAGTTGAGGTGAGGGCAGGACTTGTCAATTATTAATGCTTGAAGGGAAAAGCCCCAAGGTGGTGTTCTTCCATGGAGAGAGGACTGCATATTCCCACTGAGCTCATGGATGTGCTTTTGCCTCTGATGTGCTCCCTGCCTTTGGCTGAGAGCCCTTTTCTCTGGCTCTGTACACAGGCCCCCTCCCATCAGGGTTTATCTCTAAAGGCACTGTAGGGAGCCATCCCTCTTGTAGTACTTTACCATGGCATGTATGAATTTCTGAATTCCAATGAAAAGGAGCAGGGAGGAAGATGTTCTAACTTAGTTTTAAATCTTATCTCTGAGGTTCTCATAAGTGGTGATGGATGTATTTGGAGCACAGGATTAAAGAGCAGGCTCTGCTGAATGCTGTCCTTTGGGGGTGCTTAAGTCTGTAATCAGACTTGGTGCTCAGACTTTTTCTTCCATTTGTCTTCTGGCCAGTCTTGCACCTTGCAAGCCTTCATGGGAGTGGGAATAGAAAGTAATTGCTGTAAGTAGGAGAAAAGATGCATCTTGCTGAGTACTTTATCTCTTGACAGTGGCCAGTAGTGGCTGCTTAAGGAAGCAGATAAACTTAAAGCAAGCGTGCAGTAGTAATGAAGTGGGATGCTTGCATTTTGTATTTCATGTCAGTCTGTGTCTGTAATCTTGTTCCAGAACTGGGCAAATAGGGAAGAAAAATGTATTTTTTCTGATTTAAGCAACTTCTTCAGCTTGGGCATGTCAGCCTGTTGTGTCCAGATTAAGGTGCTAGATGAAAGCTGGATGTCTGAAACCATTTCTAAAGCTGCCTCTGCTATGCACTGTATTCTGGTGAAAGACAACTATTTCTGGAAAAGTCCCTGGCAGTGTGCAGAGCCTGAGAACTCCCAGTGTACAGGCCTTCCAGCATGGATGTGGGGAGGAGGACAGACTTGATGCATTGGGTACGACGTTATCACTCAGCAGAGTGGGCTGCTGTGCACCTATCATAGTGCCATCCACAGGGAATCTTCCATCGCTTTGTTTATTGAGCTGCTGTTTTTAAAATTAAAAACAGCCAAATGTTTCATAAAATATTAAGAGGTGCTGCTTTAGTGCCTCTCATCAGATTAAGTATGTCACTTTCTGTGTCCTTAGGGTGATGAAGCCCATCAGCTTGGTCGTTCTCTCACCTTAAGCATGCATTAAGGTGACATGCTTCATCTCACAAGGGATGCTGAAGCTATCACACTGCAGAACTGGGAACTGTAGGGGTCCTGCGCTTTAGCTGTGGCTTCTCAAATGAAATTTTGCAGAAGTAATACAGTTTGCTTTGTACCAGTGAATTCCTTTTTGTTAGGGAAGTGCTTTTGAGCAAAAATATTGAGGTAATACAGTGGTAGACACATGCACAGCGACTGCGCTGCAGGAAAGAAAGAAATTGTGGCATGTTTTATATGAAAGACCAAGGACTGTTGCGTTTCAATGGCTAAAAGAGAGAGGCCCTACATTCCTCAAACACTTTTTATGAATATGGATTTTGAAGTTGTTTTGCTTGCAGGTGAATTTCTTTTTTATTCAAGGGCCAGTTCTAGCATTTTAATCATAACACAGTGCTGCTGGTGTAGCGGAGCGTTGGGAAGCTGTGGGGAGTGGTAGCCCCAGGACTGAGGAGGGTCTCAGCTTGCTGCAGAGAAGCCCTGAGGGCTGCACAGTGGTGGAACACAGCATGGTGGAGCTGGGACCGAGCCACGGGGGGCTTGCTTTCAATGAGTTTTCCATCATCTCTCGCCTCCACCCAGCAGTTCAGCACTCTTTAGCATTTGTACAGTGTTTGGGAATGCTGCATCATTACTGGGTTAAATAGTCTAGAAATTCTAATAAATTCAGGATACGAGACCAACTTGACTTCTGAATTTTCTGGATTTGGGTTGCATTGCCTCTTTAAACTCAGTCAGTCATGGCACTCGTGGCTGGTTACTCCAGCATTCCTGCTGTGTGCAGCAAAGTCCCACCTGTGTGCATCCCAGGGAGCTCTTACTCAGGAGCCTGCTCTGAAGGGCAGTGGCTCCTCTGTCTGATCTGATACCGCTGCTGCCGCTTTGCTTGGTCGTGGTGCAAGGGAATAATAAAGTACAGCCTTCAATCATGCGACCTGATCAGAGGGGGTTGTCTCTAGTGATGGATAAGTCCTCCTGGAACAATAGGCTGCTTGAGCTGTGCCCAGGGACTGCTGTGTTTGGTTGGGGTTTTGCATTAATTTTTGGCCTGAATAAAAAGAACTGTGAGATCAAGGTTGCAGTTTTGTTTGCAGCTTGCCTTCAAACCTAAAAATCCAGCCTGATCTAAAAGGGTCCTTTACTGTATATGTCTCTGCTCTCCCCAAAACTATCTGTAGAGATTTTTGCCCTTCTCCTTTAGGATATGCTGAGTATTTTGGGTGCTCCCAAATTATTTTGATTCCTTAAGCTTGCTGTCTTCAAAATAGGCATAAACAAAGACATCTTTTCATATTTCACCCTTGTGAAATGTATTTCACCCACCTGGCCTGATGAGTGACGTGCTGAGAGCATGGACATGGGTTCTTTAGCCTGGGATGTCCCCCCCCCAGCCACAGCTTTTTCCTAGAAGTCCCCTGTATGACCTTGTCAAGGTGCTTTGCCTCTTTTCTTCATTTATCACATTTGCCATTCTCAGTAGAGAAGCTAAAAAGCTTAATATTAAGAAACTGCCTGTATCCTGTGAAAGATAGCTTTTTCTGTTGGTATTGAGAAGCCTTGGAAGATGAATGTGTGTATAAATTCAGTTTAGCTCTGTAATAACTGAGTTGTGCAGTGGTTTATCTGCAATGTGGGTGAATCTTAGCCATGGGCAGTGTTACACAAAGGATGCCAACTGTCTGTATGAGGCCAGAGGTGTGTTTGGATATATTTGCATTTCTGCAAAGGACGAGTGTTTTTCTGCTGCTCTGTTGAGTAACATCCTCAGTGTGTGGGGTCAGTTTAAAGCAGAAATGATTGTTCTTCTTAAAATACTTGCTGAACAAATATGTTTTTTCTTCTATTCTGCAAAACAAAATGGTGTGTGGGTAAAAGAAAGGCTTTTCCCCCAGCACATGTGCAGCTGCTTTATGGAACGCAGAACAGTCTTTGGAGCACAGAAGAGCTATTGCTGCTGTAGAGAAGTGCCAGCATGGTGCCCTATTTCCAGCATTCTTTACTTCAGTCGTGGTGGTGGTGGGCTGGACCTGTGCTGCAGCGGCTCTGCTTGTACTGCTGCTGTTGTTTGGGCATTCTGCCTTTGTCAGGGAATCAGGACATCTGGAGGAAAGGGATTCTGGGATGACTAGGACTTCTTTGTCACACACAAGAGAATTTCTTACTTGGAGAATGGATAATAGAATGCCTTTATAGGAGAAAGCGAGAACTGCCCAGAACATCCTGGTCCCCTGCTAGAGGTGAGGACACAGAGAATTATGCTCAGAAGTAGAAGAGAAGCTTTCTTCATCTAGATGCAGTGTTAGGCTTTCTAAAATTTGTCTGTGATCTCTTTCTGTTCTATTGAGGTTTTATGTTTCTTTGCTTTCTGTCAGTAAATGACCATTTAATTTTGGCAGTGCCCTACAGTTTAAATTATAGTTGGGGCCAATTTATTGTGGATCTGTTTAGCATCAGTTTTATTGTTTGCCTGCATTCCTGCTCTGCTGTGGGATTGTCATTGCACTGCCTTTTGGGTATCCTTTTTTTGCTGTCACTGGACTGACTCCTAGGGCTTGAAAAGCTGTTTGAGGATTCCTCTGGGAGCCTAAGGCCTTATTGGAAAGAAATAAAATTCTCATATGTTCCTGAGAAAGCTGTCATAAGCCTTGTGGCTGCTGGGTTATTGCCAGGTCCTTAATTCATGGGACACACGATGAGCCATTGCTAGACAATATTGGTTTCAGGTTCTTTTGTACTGTATTGTGAAAGGAGAACCACTTCTGGGCCATTGTTTTAGCCAGTGTAAGAACACACAAGATTTTCTGTAAGGAAGTATTTACAGTTTATTAAGCATTGTTTTCTGCCTTTTTTTTTTTTTTCTTCCTAGAGTTCTTTCTCTATGCACCCAATTCACCTCTGCAGGTTTCAGTCCTAGCAAGGATTCATCCAAAGTCAGACTGCTTTTGCACTCTGTGGCTTTTGGCAATGGAAGCCCCACTGATCATGCATGGGAGTCAATTTAAAGGGAAGTGCTGCTGTGGGTGAGCCAGCTGTCCTTTACTACTGTCCAAGTTGTCTGTTACAGTGAGGAAAATGGTTTTGATGACCCCTCCTGATAGTATTTCCTTGTAGGTATGTAATTTGTTGTGACATTCATATTTTCTGGGAAAATCCCTTTGCCTGGGATTTTTCTCCTGGGAAGCTGAGAAGCCTCAGAGAAAAAGGAAAACAATAATTATCTGATTTACTTCTCCTGTGTTTTGCTGCTTTGGAATGTGTTTGGAGATTGTTTACCAACAGGTGGTTATTTAATTGGTTTTTGCTGTGAATTGTTTTGACTTATTGGCCAACCCAGTGCCAGGCTGTGTCAGGACTCTGGAAAGAGTCATGAGTTTTCAGTAGTATCTTTTTAGCCTTCTGTAAGGATCCTTTCTGTATTCTTTAGTATAGTTTAGTATAGTATTCTTTAATATAATATAGTATCATAAAAATAATTAGCCTTCTGAGAACATGGAGTCAGAGTCATCATTCCTTCCTGCCACAGGGCAGCCCGTAAATACAATAGTTTATTCTTTCGGCAGGCTTTTGATTAAGTTGCAAAGTTGCTCCGGTCCTTCATATTTGCTCCATGTTCTCAAGGCATTTGGTAGTTAGTTGTTTCCTTCTGTGCCTCTGCAGTGAAAGGGGTGAAAGTCAGAACTACCCTATTTGCTTCATGGAGTCTCCTTTTGCTGCTGACTCATGGCTGTGTCCTGCTCGTAGTGGACAGTATTTGGTACAACCAAATTTTGAATAGCTAGTAACGAAATTTTAATTTCCTATGGGCAAACAGTACTCCACCCAAAGAGCTTGCATTCTGTGCTGGTGCAGTTTTCTGGTTGTAGTTTAGACCCACTGCCTTACACTCTACCCATGGGGTGAAAAAGGGGTGGATTAAAAAGTTATCCAGTAGAGAGTATTGAAATGTCATGAATGTGCTTTCAAAGTAATTTCAAATACTTAAATTCAAAATGAAATGTGTCAGTGTGTTGAAATTGTTTGATACATCTCTCTGTTTGGGACTGAACTGGGATGGAATCCAAACCAAGCCATGGAAGATCCCTGGAGGGAAAAGTGCAATGCAAATTGGAGGTAGAAAAGTCAGTCTGAGCTTTGGTTTGGCTTTGTCTTTGTAGTCTCTGAATGTGTGCCAGCTATGGATGAACAGCAGTAGGACAAATATTTAGGTGCTGCTGTACAGCCTATGGAAGTTTTATTCACTGGCATGCATTACCAGATCTGAAAAATTGTGTTTCCGTCACAGCCCACGCCACTTAATTTCAGCACAGTGTTCTGCCAGCCCTGAAACGTGTGTGTATTTGCTTCTAGAGAGCTTGCTCAGATACAGGGCTTGGTTCCATCTATTTCTCTGTTTTCTTGGCTTGCCTTCTGCAGATAAGATAATAGTAATAATAAAAAGCCCTGGAAAAATCCTCTCCCAAGTGCTGCTATTGCAGCTGATATACTGATGGTTTTAGCAGTCATTTAAGTTGTTTGCTTGGTGCTCCCCTTTTTTCCCCCCCTTTTTTTTCCCTTGATATGGATCATCTTGTTTTGATTTGCCAAATGTGAGGATTTACATATGACGGTTCTACCATGGAGCTGAGCATTTGGTGAGCTGCATGGATGTTGTGGCAGCTCAGGACCTGTTTCTGAGCCACAGTTTGGAAGACCTGGTGTGTAAAGGACTCAGTGAAAGCTGGAAGAATTGTGGAGAAAGGTTTTCTGAAATCTGATATGCCAAGCTGCCTGGGTGTTAAGACTTAAGGGTCAGAGTGGACAACAAATTTGAGGGATTGGGAAGTGAAGAAGTCAGCGAGGTTGCAAAAAGCCTGGCGGGTGTTTTGTACCTGTGAGTGCAAGTGCATGCCTGTGTGCAGGTGATGAGAGCAGAGTGTGACTGTTGCTAGTTCTAGATTTGAACAGTTTGAATTGCCACAGATGCACAGAAATTTGTTGCTCACTAATCTGGCCTTGATTTGTCAGCAAGGGTTGATGGATTGGGATGAATCTGTTAGGTTCTACCCAGCACACAACCTGCAGCTTGTCCGAGTGGCGTGGACTGGACAGGGTGTGTAACAAGGAGGAAATGATGTCAGCAGAGTGGGAAAATCCTCCTGTGACTTTTTAGGGCAGACTGCTGTGGAAATATAAGAGAATGGGTCGATGATAGCCATGAAGGGAGTCAAACCAGGCTTTTATGTTGATGTAACAGCACATGAATTATGAGTATGGAAGGCTGAAAATCCTGACTGTAGATGCTTGGTGCATCTTCTGAAGGCAGAGGTCCCTGTTGAACGGTTTTGTTCCAGGACAGGGTGTGTGCAATGACCATATTAGGTATAAGTGAGTGTGTTATGACTGTATGAGGTGGATGTGTAAAATTGCCTTTCACAGTGTCCTGCTGCTGCAGGGTGGGTCAGACTGGCTTTCCTTCTCTGCTCATGCCAATGAAAATAAATTGCCCCATCATGACTTGTGAGGAAAGCAGCATTCTGTCATCCTGTGTATAATGCCACCAGCCAGCAGTGTTGGAAACAAATTCAGCCTTTCCTGTGGTTTTGGACGCTGCTTCTAGGCAGGTCAGAGAGCCAGCTGGGCAGGGAGGTAGCAAAGCTGTCACTTCTGCAGTCTTCTTACTCATGGCTGCTGAAAGGAGCTCTTCTCTGAACAGTAGGCAGTGTGTGTTTTTCCTGACCCTCTCCTCTCCCTCCATCCCCTGATTATGTAAGACAGCCCTGTTGCTCCTGCCAGAGAAGGTGCTGTTTACTTTTGCAGCTCATGGAAGAGAAGAGGCATAGCGCATTTGGTATTTTGTACCAGACACTTTTTGCACCCCTCCCATTTAATTTCATTTCTGTTTTCTCTTTAAAAACTTCACAGAGAAAACAATGATGCTTTAATGACACAGGAGGAAGGGAGAAGAAGAAGCCTTCTCTCTTAGTTTTTTGTTGCTTATGTGTGTCACTGATGAAATTGTGTGTGAGTGTCAGTGTCTCTGCACAGTGGTGTGGAACAAGTGCCTCAAATCTGAGTTATATTGGGGGTAGCTGATGGGGAGGGTCATGGGCAGGGCTGAGGAGAGGCAAATACTGAAAGCTGGAGCTGGGAGCAACTGCGAGAAGGGGGCTGCAGCTGTCCTAGTTCTGTCCCCTGCCTGTTTGTTCTTATTTTATTTTTGCCAATTCGATAGCAGAGCACAGGCGCAGATACCGAGTGTGATTTAAGGGGGCTAGCTGCCTTCTGCTTGCAAGAGGACCTCAAGCCTTCTGGGCTTGTTTGTGCTCTCATTTCATGCTAGTCATGCTGTTCTCAGTGATCAGCCTTGCCTGCCCCTGTTTTCTTAGGTTTATACAGCTGCTCTGTCTGAGTTTTTCTGAATTGCTGGAGATGTCTCCCTCACCACTTCTCTGTGTGTTTAGGGCCAGGAATGTTGGGACATAAAATCTCCCTGTGCTGTTTTCTTTGTCATTGTTATGCCACGATCAGTTTGTGTTCTGAGAACACCTATGGTTATCAGTCACGTTCATGAGTAGGTCAAACCTCTGCTAAAAGAGGGCTTATATTATGAGATGTGAGGAGTGAGGCAGAAAGTGAGGTGCCAGCAATTCAGCGTGAGGAGCTATGGCTTGAGTCCAGGTTGTGCTGCCATATTGCATCTGCTTGGCTGGTCTGTGTCCTGGTTGTGCCTTTGTTGTTTCCCCTGAGCATCTGAGTTGATTAAGCAGGAGTGAGTCACTGCAGTGTTTCTGGGTTACTAGTGCTGCATTTCTGAGCTTTCTGCCAGGGAATGGAACTGTTCTGAAGTCTCTTACGTAGAACGATCACAGTAAGGTCACCCATTCATGCCTTTGACCTGTTACTTTTCCCTTGGTACGGTATTGTTGCTATTTCCAAAAAGCACTGTTTCTTAGAAAAATTGCAATTCAGTTCTTAAAAAAAACAAACGTTGTCCTTGCTGGAAATTGGCATTTGGGTGAAGGTTGTTACATTTATCCTTGTGCATGTGGTATGGGCGGTAAACAAAGTTTATCCTGCTGTTTTCCAGAAGGAGTCACAAAGCAGCTTAAAACATAGATTTCTGTGTCTCTCTGGGGAGTACGTTTACTTTTATCCAAATTGAGCATTGCTAGTCAGATTTAACAACAGTGCAGGCTAAGTAAGAGAGCATAATATTAATCCTGTCTAGTTGACCATGTGTAGTTCAGCTGTTCCTAGTACCTGCCACTTAGTTGATGGGTCTGAAATACAAGGTGCAGAGATGCTAATATCTAGATGATGATTTCCATCTTGGTGCTAAGAGATGCCCATCCTTCTCCATTTCCATTAGAAAAAGCTTACTGTGGTGATCTGCTAAACGTGGGTATTTAATGAGTGCCTAAAGCTGGGGCTGGATGGAATCAAACCTAGTGTTGGAGAGCAGTGCATGGGAGGCCTGTAGTGCATGTCACTTTCTGAGCTCTGGTGCTACTTGGGTTAAAGAAAACTCTGCTTATACTTCTGTAGAACTACTAAAATCTGGTTTCAAGTTGGATCTATTTCTCTTTTTTTTTTCTAGTCCAGAGTCTGCTCCTATGCTGCTAGTGATATGAAGGGAGATGCCTTTTGTTTTGCATGTATACCTGGACGAGTTGTTGTTGGACCATTAAATCTCCTTTAAGTCAGGAAGCATAGCTGCTGCTGGCACGGTTAGCAGCTCAACAAGCAGCATTTAGCTGACATTTGACCCTCAGTGTGGCATAGCACTTGCCTCTATCTCAGACCACTGGTAATGGTTACCCAAATTCAGCCAGAGACCTCAAATAAGGCAGAGTCTTGACCACAGGAACTTCCTTAAGAGAGGCCAGAGGATGTGGGTAACATCAACAGCTGAAAGACAATGCATGGTGTGACACCTTGCCAGTTCTTCTTTTCCCTGCACTTTCTCGCTGTTTGTCACTTGCTCAGAATTAGGCCTCTCTTCTAGACCTTCTTATCTATTCCCACACCCCGTCTGATGACTGGAGATGAGCAGAGAAACATTGTGTCAGCCCAAAGTTGTACTAAATAAATGAACTGTGGGGATGCTTTCCTTAACCTTTCCACTCATTACATCTGCTTGTGATGTACCAGTCAACCACTGGGTGTCTCTGGGCCATGCACAGCTCCAGGCAGCATCTAGTCCCTGGAAAGCTGGCACTGGTTGCACTTGTTTTGGTTTGTGGCTGCAGTTTTTGTTCTTGTTTTGAAGGGCATCGTGTTCCTTTCTAGGCTGTCCACCCGGAATGTGTCTTCCCCACCCCTGACCATGGAGCGGGGCGCATGCGAAGGCAGCACCCTGGATTCCCAGGAGCTCCTGTTCAGAGGCCAGCAAATTCTCCAGACTGATTTTGCTCTATTGCTGTTTCTGAACATCATATCTCTTACTGCACTGGGCTGTGTGGGGGTCTAGAATAGAAGAATGTTAGCACAGCAGCTTTGCTACCTTTCCCTTTTCCCCTTAGTTGTGACAAATTTACTCTAGCATGCGCACCCAAGTAGATAAATAATCTGTCTCTCAATAGAGCTCTGCTAGCCACAGTATTTTCTTCAATTCTATGGACCGAGTTAGTTTTTCATTATGATGCTGAAAGGTAAAAGGCAGACTATTCTCTACTTTAAGAATGCAGTGATAGAAGGTAAAGCTTTCATTAAACATGCCTGGCAGAATTTATATACCTAAGTATCTGGACCGTAGCTAATATATTTTGAAAGACAAGGGAAGAACACAGCTTTGTAATAGCCAGCATTTTATGTTTGGATGGTTAATCAGCAGTACAGAAAAATAATTGAATTAATTCTTTCATGGACTAACTGCAGAAAAAAATTCCAAACTATTAATGTCTCCTGCTGTAGAGTAGTTCTTCTCTTTTTTCCATCCTACAGCCATCTAGGGTTGACATCTCTGTGGTTTGCAGGTGATGGTATCCATGTTGCAGCTTTCATTGCTGGTGAAACAGCTGACCTGTACTTGGAGCCCTTTCCTGCTGACTTGGCTTTGAGTTGGTACCTGGTTATGCTGGATGGTGCGTTGTCATTAAATAGATAAATTCACCAGCAGTGGGATGCATTGTTTGGTTCCAGCACTTGCTTATGTGCTCTTTGCATAAATGTTGAGATCGGATTTTGCTGATCTCAGGCTGGGATTTGAGTCTGCCTGAGGTGGGTGTTGGTAAATTTTGGGGGTGGTCAGGATATTACTCAGTCCTTTGCTGTGGGATGTCTGGCAGAACAAGTGCTGGACCTCGGATTACCTGATTTTATAGATTTCAAGCAGTCATTGAAGTAAGATGAGCAAAGGTAGGTATGTTGTGTTATAGACTGAATAATAGGAGTAGTATTTTTTTCTGAATCAGTTTGATGGCAGCACTTGAGTACTGCAGTGGATAGAAGAAACACACTGCACATAAGCTGCTGGTAATAACTTGCTATAGCATTCAGAGCAGCATGCTTTACAGTTGTATGGGAGCTGAAAGTTCTAACTGTACAGACATAAAATAATTCTGGTCAGCTGCTTGTGTACAGGGCTTAGCCTTGCAACAACATGTTATGCACTGTCCATAAATTAAGCACTTAGGTGCCAAAGATTCATTACCAGCTTGGTTACAAGCTGCTGTGTAGAGACAGCCATAGTGTTTGGCTTGGATAAACACCCCACTTCTGGATATGTGAGAGGGATGGCTCTGTGCTTGCCCAGATCATTGGGATGTAGGATAGCAGTTTACAGTCTGTGGCAGAAGAACAGGAGCTGGGGATCCAGGACAGTGCTGTAGTTTCCATACTATGGAGTCAAAAGAGGATGTCTGACCAAATAGGATGGGTTACCCAGGATTTTTGGAACAGTCAGGGTTGAAAATCATAAACCCAGTAATTGTATAACAATTTAAAAAACCCATGTTTATAAATCTGCCCCTTGTCTTGCTTTGGAAACGCTCAGCGCTCAACCACTTGCAGGCACAAATGCAAGTTACAGATCTGACACTGGTTTCTGTTTAATCCTCCTCCATTTTCAGTCTATAGAAGTTATTTCACTTCCATGGAGGTAGAAGCTTTTGTTTTATTGGCACCAATCCATGTGGCTGTGTGCAGCTGTATTTGGGAGTGAAGGGTCATGCTGCTGTATTTTCCTGTTACCAGTGTGTTTCAAAGAAAGGACCAATTTGCTTTTGGAAGGTGCTACATAAACTTTTTTGTTTAAGTAGTTGAAATTGCCATATAATGAGAGAGCATGTTTATAATGAAAACAATACATTCCTTGTATCACTTGTCAGACACATGATAATGGAGGAGCTGAATGGAACAGGTCCATATGGATGTAACATGGATAAATTGCTGCTGCTGAGGCGGTGAAAAAAGGGGAACTGGGCAGAACTTTTCAAAGAAGAGAAAGTAAATATCCTGTATCATTTATGCTCCTGTAGTCTGGATCTCTATTCAGCAAAGTACTGACAAATCCCTGTTCAGCTGAGCATTCAGAGGTACATTTCCAAAGGTTTTCAAGTCTATGAAGGCACTGAGAGCAGCACTTCAAAGGGCTTTCAAAGTGTATTTGTTCTAGATACCTTGTACCTAAAAGGTCCATGGAGAATTTCCTCCTTAGTCCTTGTTAGTCCCTTTCCTTGGCTCTGAGATCCGTCTTGCATGGGTCTGCCTTAGCCAAGGCAGAGCAGCATGTGCCAAAGAATTTCTCTGAACTGAGGCCTTTATGATATCACATATAAAAAAAAAGAATGATGAGGAGCAGAACCAACCAGAGCAGGGTTGTTAGTAGGGCCAAGCACACAGGTAAGACAGGATGCCAAGCCCAATGCTCCTGGGGGCAGGACTGCCCACATGGGCAGCAGCTCAGGAGCTTTCCCTGGGCTGGTGGGGCTGCTTTGCTTGGTGCAGACATTCTGTGTGAAGTACACTGCAGAGATTTGAAGGTGTCACAGCCATTAACTAAGTGGGAACTTGAATGACAAAACGCTCCCCTTACGCTGCTTAGGCTTGGCAGGAGGAGAGGTGTCGGGGCGCTGCTGCTGCTGCTGCGGCGCCTTTCGGAGCTGTGGGAGTTTGTGACAGAGCGGAGCAGGTGTGAACACTCCAGATCATGACTAAGTGACGTCTCGGCTGATGAAAGAGTGCTGTTTTCTTCCTTTCCCTTCAGTGTTTTCTTCCAAATATAATTTCCTTCCATTATGTGTTTTTCTCTCTTATTTACAGTTACTGATGGCTTGCAGCTTTGTCAGCCTAATTCTGCTGCAGGCATGGAAAGGAGGGAAATGGCCTTTGGTCTGTTGATTATCAGAGACCTCCTAAGCATTGAGGCAGTGCACAAGGGAAGAAAGCTCTTGGTCTGGGGAATATGTCCTCTGAATGGAAGAAGATGGGCAGGGACTGTCTCTAGTGTACCTGGAGCTGGGAATGGAATCCATGTCTCCTGGCTGCTTAATCCAGCTTCCCAGGTTCTAAAAGGCACACTGTGTGGCAGTCTTTGCTGGCCTGCTGGTTTTTATTTTTTTATGTGTTATATATTTTAGCCGCTGCTCTCTGGAAATAACTGTTATGTTGTGACAATTTCAGCTGGGGAATTTTACAACTTGGGTGTGCAAGTAAATGGAATGAAAATCTTTAAGACCTGAGGTTCCTAGTAGAAGCTGGGATTCTCTTCCTGAAGCTTGTGGATTGACACAAAGTCTGGAGGAGGTAGGCTTACAAATGTCGTACTTAGGTTTCCAAAATTGCCCCAGGCTGCAGATTTGACTGTTTTTTAAAAATGTGTTTCAGTATTGAATTCCCATACAGAGCGGCCATTAATGCGGCTGGCTTCTATTTTCTTTATGCCAGGGAAAACCAGAAAAAAGTAGGATGAGGAGACCAAGGATTCTTCTTGCCCTTTTTGGCCTGCAACCATTTCTTTTGTAAAGTACCAACTCATTTCTTAATCTACGTAGGTTTACTGACTGTTCCTCAAGGCATTGGATCAGGGTATTTGGAGCACCTGGCACAAGTCATAAAGAACCAGAAGCTCCTTCGTTACACCTGCAGTTGGGATTTCCCACTTCCTCTCAAAGGTATGTTTGTATACAGAAACAGGGGATGTTTGACTTGTGGGTAAAAAGAACTATACTTATTAGGTGAGGCTTTTTAGTCATTCTTATTTTCCTCATCTGAAAATATCTGCATGAAACCACTTGCTTTTTTGAATGTACTGAGTTTGTGTGGCCAGGTTTCGTATTGGTGGGAGGCTACAGGGGTGACTTCTGTGAGATGCTGCCAGAAGGTTCCCCCATGACTGACAGGGCCAATGTCAGCTGGCTCCAGGATGGACCAGCCAGAACCAGCTGTCCCAAACTGGCCAAAGGGATATTCCAGGCCATGTGATGTCTGCTCAGCATAAAAGCTAAGAGAAAGGAGAAGCAGGGTAGCATTTGTTACTATGACAATTGTCTTCTGGAGAAACCTCTATACATACTGAAGCCTTGCTTCCTGGGAAGTGGCTGAATATTTCCTGCTGATGTGAAGGAGGGAAATAACTTTTATTTTCCTTTGCTTCCATGCACAGCCTTTGTTTATTCTTTATTAAGCTGCCTTTATTACCCATAATATTTTAAAATCTTATTTTCTTCTTCCTGAGTCCTTTTGAGGAGGGAATTGATAAGGTAACTTGGTAGGCACCTGGTATCAACCCACCACACAGAGACTTTTAGGCATTAAAAGACAGATGTTCTTATTCAAGTGTGCAATTTAAGAGGCACTCTGTATGCTATAAAGTACATTGTACAAAGTTTGTCCTATAAACAGTGAGGGCTCTTGAAAACGTGACCTTTAAACATGGAAATAAGAACCTGATTTTCAGTTAATAGCACCCAGTGCTATATGTGTGAGCACAAACCTGCTCCTCACAGACTATATAGTGTAGTGTATGCTACTAACCTTGAGCTTTGCATAGGAAAGCGTATGTTAATGTTAAGTTTTTTGTCTAGTCAGAGTGCACACAGAATGCGCTAGCATTTGCCTTAAAGCCTTTTTTGGCAGAATTTCCTGTAAAGAACCCAATCAATGTATCTGCCTGGAGGACAGGGCACTTTATATTACCATAAAATAAATGAGTAAATTAGCCAAAATGTTGCCTAGTTCTGCAAATAAAACAATGGACTAGTGGTTGAAGATTTCTCTTTATTCAGCCTGACTTCCACTTACTGTGCCTGCTTATTTCCAACCTGAATTTGTCCCCTAAATGCGTTGCAAAAACGAGTACTTCTATGTCATAAAAATAATTCAGATGCCACTTGCGTGAAACAGTTAAAATATACTACTTGGTATAACTTCTTTCAGTCACTTTTAAACAAGCATTTTGGAAGCGATACCAAACCTCTTGTGTGTTAGGGGTTTTGAGCAGATACCTACATTGTGGAAATTGAGACAAGATTTCTTTAGGTTCGGGTTGGCTTGTATTGCTTTCTGCAGAGCATCCTTGCACCTTCCAAGTATGTAGTGCTGGCCCTTTGTAACAAATGCAGTGTGAATTCAGCTAAGGGCTGCTGTGTGTGCACTGATGTTGGACAATGAAATTGCATTGTGGGTATGTTTTTTGAAGCTAATTCTTCTGGTTATCCCACCTTACTGCACTTGAATAATGGAGTAGCTTCAGAGTATTTGATTCATTTTTGGATAAAACTAAACTGGGAGCTCTGCTCCAGGAGCACATATGGCACTAGTCTGGTCCAAGTGCCGCATCCCAAACTGTGAATGATGTGGATCATGGGGTCCTTGGAAGCAGCTTCTTTGCTTTACAGGTTTGTTCCTAGACAGCTTACTTCTCTTTCTGGTTGATGGGAATGACTTGTGTGAGGTTGGTGGTGCTCAGCTGGGCTGGAAGGACAATGCAGGTGCTGTGAACAAGCAGTGCATGGTGCAGAAGTGCATTCTGCTTCCATACATACCTGAAAACAAGGAAGGCTGAGGATGTAAAAGCTGAGTACAGCCTTGGTTGCAGTGGCTATGAGATGGAGCTCAGGATCCCGAGTGGAGGAAGTAAAACAAAAAGCAGGATCACACTTCTGGACTTGACATGAAGCACTAATAGATGTTTCTGGAGCTAAACAGGGTTTTGATTATATACACTGAGCAACCAGAGAAGATTAGATTGAAAACCAAATTTGCAAAACCTTCTAATGTGTTCATATTTGTGTCTAGTTCATAGTTTTCTTGGGAGTGCTGTTCTTTTACTACTTTCTGCCAGAAAATCCTGTTAGGGCTTGGGACAAAAGATGTGCTTTATTGGGGTCAGATGCATGTGAAAGAGGGTGCTGGCTCTGGCTGTTGCTAGGCTACACTTGTGTGCTCACATAATAAAAGAAATTTTTATATGTTGGGAGTGTCAAAGTATTTCACTTGATGCATGATGTCAGTCAATGCTGTTGTATAATGAGTAGATGTGGTTAATTTTTCATGTGATTGGCAGTAGTTGAACTTGCTTCCAAGTTATTCTAATGCCTGGTAATTGAAGGTAATGAAAATACTTCCTAGAAAAGTTATTTTTAAGTAATTAATAGATGTTTCTGAATCTGTGCTTTAAAGGGAGACCCTGCTTCTCACAAACCAAGAGTGTTTGTTGATATTCAAGGATTGTTTCCTTGAGGAATGCATTCTGATAAGCAAAAAATCAGGCAAAGTGTGCAAGAAACCTGTGTATATGAAAAAAAAGAATAGTCATTACTCAAGCACAAGCAGGAAATACACAGGAGATGGAAGCAGGGTCATGCCACTTGGTATTAATAGAGAGGTTGTCAGAGTAAGTAGAAATGAGACAAGGAAGGCCAAGGTCCATCTGGAATTAAATTTGGCCAAGGATGTCAAGGACAACAAGAAGGGCTTCTTCAAATACATCAATAATGAGAAAAACTAAGGATAACATCAGCCTGTTACTGAATGGAGGAGGGACCCTGGGTACAGAGGACACAGGGAAGGCAGAAATACTGAGCATCTTCTTTGCATCAGTCTTCACTGACAAGATCAGCCCTCAGGAGTCTCTGACCTCGAGACCAGAGTTAAGGGAATGCTGGAAGGAATGAATGCTTTCCTTGGGTCAAGGAGGATTGGGTTAGAGAACAGCTAGGTAAACTTGACATTCACAAGTCCATGGGCCCTGGTGGGATGCATCCACAAGTGCTGAGAGAGCTGGAGGGACCACAGCCAGGCTGCTCATGATCATCCTTGAAAGGTTATGGAGATCAGGAAAAGATCTGCAAGAAACCAATGTCATCCCCAGCCTTCAGAAAGGGCAAGGAAGATGCATGAGAGCTACTGGTCAGTCAGCCTTACCTCAGTCCCTGGAAAGGTGATGGAGGCCATCGCTGTCCACATGGATGGCAAGAACGTGATCAGGAGCAGACAGCATGGATTCACTTGGGCTAAATCATGCTCATCCAACCTGATTGCCTTTTAGAAGGAAACAGCTACCTGGATGGATGAGGGGAGGGCTGTAGATACTGTCTGCCTTGACTTCAGCAAGGCTTTCAGCACTGTTTAGGAGGATGTTGTGACAGACAAACTCAGTAAGAGTGGCCTGGATGAGTGATCAGTGGGGTGGGTTGAGAACTGGCTGAGTGGCAGATCCCTGAGGGTCATGATCAGCAGCACAGGGTCTGGTTGGAGCCCTGTCACTGGTGGTGTCCCACAAGGGTCAATACTTGGTCCAGGATTGTTTAACTTAATTCACCAATGACTTGATGAAAGGGTAGAAGAGCTTCCTCAGCAAGTTCCCTGCAGACACAAAACTGGGATGGTGCAGCCCTTTAGAAGGACACTGACAGGGACCTTCTGAAATTCAACAAAGGTAGGTGAGGGTCCTGCATGTTGGGAGGAATAACCCCTGCACCAGCACAGGCTGGTGGACAAGCAGCTCAGTGGGCAAGGACCTGGGGGTCCTGGTGGACAACAAGCTGTCCATGACCAGCAGTGCCCTTGTGACCAAGAAGACCAATGGTACCCTGGGGTGCATTAGAAGAGCATTGCCAGCAGGCTGAGGGAGATGATCCTGCCCCTGGTGAGGCACATCTGCAGTGCTCTGTCTGGTTCTGGGCTCCTCAGTACATGAGAGACTTGGAACTCCTGGAATGAATCCAGAGGAAGGCAGCAAAGATGACTGTGAGAGGGCACCGTCTCTCTTAGGAAAGGCTGAGGGAATTGGGGGTGTTCATCCTTAAGAGCAGATGAGTGAGAGGAGCCCTCATCAGTGTTTTATTAGTACCTGAAGGGAGGGTCTTGAGGATGGAGCCAGGCCCTTCTCAGGGGTGCCAACCAACAGGTCATAAAGCAGCAGGCAGAAACTGATGCACTGAAATTTTCATCTGAACAAGAAGAAGAACTTTACTGTATGAGTGCATTGAAGCAGAATGCCTTGAGAGGTTATAGAGTTTCCCTAACTAGAGATACTCAAGAGCTGTCTGGATATAATCCTATGCCACGTGTTCTAGGGCACAGCTGGTTCAGCAGGGACATTGGACTAAATTATTCACTGTGGTGCCTTCCAACCTTTATCCATTCTTTGATTTTGATTCTATGCAAATATCTTCATTCACACTCTGAAAGTGAATAATGCATTTTTTTCTGTGAATTTGCATTTCTTACGAGCTCCAGGAATTTAGGAATAGCAGCAATTGTGAATAAAGCAGATCTATTTTTATTAAAAGAAATATGAATTGGATGTCTCATTCAAAACTTTTAAAGTGTTTTATATAGAATGTGTCATTGTCTGTCCTAGCTTCAGTATGAATCAGCATCAGGATGTGGATTTTTAGTGTATATATGTATTACTGCTATTTGTGTCTCTGTTCAGGAATTCAGAGTAAGGTGAGGGCCAGCTTGCATCCTTTTACCCCTGACAAGAAAATGGAACAATGCATAGAATGCAAAAAGAGTTTCACTCTTGTCTCTGAATGTTCTTTCATCACATGTTATTGTCCTTGAACATCTATTCTATGTAATCACTGGAACACTTCTTAGGATGTTGAGGGGTAACTGAGCAGTCCTGCTTCCCTAATTCAAATGAGCTGCTCTGCTCGCCGTGCAAGTCTCTCACTTACAGTGCATGGGGATAAATTGAATGTCTTCCAGATACTGTCCTTGTGTCTGTCCTGGGAGAAGTCCAAGTGATTTCTACGAGCAGTCTTATAGCACTTCTGTTTTTTGTTTCAGCCCTGTGTTGATGGGATTGTGAAAGGTACTACACATTTAAGCTAAAAGCCACGTTAAGGAATACCTATGGGCTATGCCACTTATGGAACAGTATGGTTTGTCTTCTCTGGGACTTCTGGGCTTTTGTTCTGTTTGTACACTTGATGTCTACCTGGAATCAGAACTTGTTATGCTGTGAGGGCAATAATGCAGGAGGCACAAAACCATTATGTAACATGGATTTCTGAGTCATAGAATGTTAGGGTTGGAATGGACCTTAAAGATCATCTACTCTCAGCCTGCCACTGCCATGGGCAGGGACACTTCCCACTAGACCAGGCTGTTCAGAGCTCCATCCGGCTTGGCTTTGAACACTGCCAGGGTTGGGGCATTCATTCTTTCTCTGGGCAACCTGTTCCAGTGCCTCACCATCCCCAAAGTAAAGAATTTCTTCCTGATATCTAAGCTAAATTTCCCCTTTCAGTTTGTACCCATTACTTTTTGTCCTGTCACTACAGCCCCTGACAGAGAGTCCTTCTCTGGCTTCCCTGTAGGCCCCCTTCAGACACGGGAGTGTTGATGTGAGGTCTCCACAGCCTTCCCTTCTCCATGCTGAACAGCCCCAACCTAGCTCCTTACAAGGGGTCTTGTCTTAAAATTGGGTGTTGTAGCTTCCCCATAGGCTGCACATTTATTCATTTCCTGCTGCTTCTAAATCGAGTGGCGTTTTCTTGCTCTCAGTAATAGAATTTGGCTTTGAAATTCCCCTGCTGCGAGGCTAAAGCTCTGAGTCTGTGGAAACTATGGTGCATCTCTTGTTCTTGCTTAATGCACCTAGACAAAATGGGAAATAACATCCTGTCTAAGGAGTTGTGTATTGCTGCTCTTGAGCATCAAGCTTCTGCTTTTGCTTGTGGACTTAGCTGAACCCAGAGGTGACATCTAGAAGATATTTCTCAAAGCTTTCGTCCGAGCACTGCAGCGCTGCTGTGTTTGCCAGTGAAAGCTCCTGGGGAGGTAATGAAGGACTGTTAGAAGCATTAAGTGCTCTGTGGGATAACAGCAATACCTTGTGTGCTGATGAACATGTAAGCTAGAAGATCAAGTCTTTGTTTCCCCTGCATTCAAAGGAGGGCAGTGAGCAGGGAATCCCTGAGAAGTTCAGCATCATGAAGGAAAAAATTCCAATCATTTCCCAATCACTTTTGTCTGTGTTTGTTTTGGGTTTTTGATTTAAAAAGATAGCAAGACCTTTTTAAGGACACAATTTCTAAACTATAAATATTTTTGGTAAGTAAGAATTTTTGTCTTAAATTCAGTTTTTTTCTAATTGCTGTCTTCTGGTATGAATAGAGGGAGAAGAAAATGACAGCTGTAGGAATTTTGCTAGAAGTGACATTTCAAGTGAATTTTGCCTATGAGGATGGCTAACAGCTTATCCTCATGCATTGCTTGAGAGATAATGGGACTGTCACAACATTCATATCTACTGCCATTTGTTTTCATTGTTTAATGTGCATGATCACTGGAGCTCATAATTAGAAAAGAAGTTCCTTTTAGGAATATGCCTTATAAAGCAGAACTCAAAATTAGTATCATTATGAATACCACCATGTGTATGACTCCAACAAATATGAGCACCTAGCCATTGTTTGCTTTTTTCCTTTGCAATCATCTTATTATTCCCATTGTGGCCCTTAAATGTTGGCCTCATTTTGACTTCTGTAGGTAATTGTCTAATACAACTCTTTTGGAATGGAAGCTAACCTCCAAGTAATTTTGCTCTCTGAAGTGTTCAGCTTCTTAGGCAGATGTAAATTTAAAGGCTTGGGTTCTTGCTGTAATGATTAAAGCATTGGGGGATATTATATTGTACTCACAGAAGTGAACACGTTCACTTGCTCACTCATTCTGATTAACTTCCTGTGGAAAGATGAATTTCAAGATGCATGTTCTTGTGGCTTTTGTCCATCCTCTTTTGTTTAACATGTCACAGTACTGATTTGTGCTTTGGTTAATGTTTGTGTAGGCCAGACCCCTTGGTAGTCTGATCTGTGACTATGTTGGCTCACTGGTTTTGTGTGTGTATTTTGACTGCTGGAAATTCTCTTGGTACATGCATTCAAATCTACTCTGTGTTGCAATTACTGTGTTGGCTCTTTTGATGAGAACCAAAGGTGTCCCATGGGGGAAATTTTGGCAGAGGGCAGCTTTGGATGCCTGCAGCAAGGCTGTTTGTAGCCTAATTCCCCTCATTTCCATTTGATGGCACAGTACCAGGCTTGTTCTAAGACTTTGATGGTCAATTAATTTGTTCTTTTCTGTTCTTGAATTGGAAGCTAATTGAGTAATTGTGAAGGGTGCCAGATTAAACTCTGTTTTTGCTTGGAGTGCCAGTGAAAATGCTTTTCCCTCACCTATTTTCATGGGAAGCTTGGAAAATGCCTTTCCCTCACCTATTTCCTAGAGAAACTACACTTTAAAAAATGAGCTTCCATGATCATGTTTTTTATGAGGTTGTCAGGCACATGCAGACAGTTACCACCACATGCTGGTAATGCTTGACTCTGTTGGACAATTTTAATCAAATTTGTCAGAAGGTGGGGGTCCCATCTTTTCACCCAAGTAACCTCCTGGCATCCTTTAGCTTGGTGAAAGACATGACCTTACTGCAGTGGTGGCAGCATAGAAAATCTAAAAGGTGTCAGTGTCCTTGTATGTTTTGGACATGAGAGACTCAAAGTTTGACTCTCCTTGTGAACATGTTTTGTGAGTGTATGGTATTGCTATTTTCCCCCTCCTTTCTTTTTTCAAAATACAGTCTGGGCTATAAGGAAGAGCTCTGAGGCTGCAGTTACTTGAAATATTAAAGCAACAGTTTTCGTCAGCATTTTAACTGTGTTTTCTTGCTGCAGTGGTAAAGACGAGTAATTTTTGATTGTGGTCTGCCATAAAAGGGGGGAAAACATTTTCTTATTCCAAGCTCAGGATCAGTCTGTGCTTTAATTGAGAAAGCTTGTAACCTGTTTTGTTGAGTGGTGATGACTCTTTTGCACTGCCTGGAATAAAGTTCTCCCTCTGGCCTCATGATAAACAATGTTCTCTGATTTTCATGGAAGTCAGCCACCACTTCCTTTTTTTTTTTTTTTTTCCGGACCACTGGCTTGTATGGCCATGGACAACAGGCAATGTTTGTAGTCCAGTGCTGAGGCCAATCAAACAGTTCAGGAATTGCAGGATTCACATTTGCTCCTACAGACTGGTCTTCTGGCTTCATGGGACACGTGGGAGTACAGACTTGGTTATCCTTTGCTTTGGTAAAATGTGGGATTATGGTTTGGGTTTGGTGTTTTGGGATGAGGAAAGGCTAAGACTGCAGGGTACATTGCTGTGGAATTGGGATACAGTCCTGGAAAGGGAAATGCAGCCTTGCTAGGAGGCAGTGGACTATTGTAGTCTGCCCTCCTCCATGTTCCCCCTTGCATTACAGAGGGGAATGGTCATGGAGGGAGGGAAGGAAGATGGTCAGGCTTTCATAATCTGATAGGTTTTCAAGAAAAATCTTGTACTCTGTTAAATATGCAATAGTTTTTCTTTGCAGTATGTGACATCCCATTTCTTGACCTCCTCTCACCACCACGCTTACATATATTAATCTTTTTGCTGGGAAGTCCTGGCTGTTGGTTGAGTTTGTTTTGTTTTTTCCCTCCATTTAATGTAATTTTTTCCTTATCTAATGTTTTATTGCTATTACTTTAGGAAATGCTTGAAAAATATCTTGTTCACCTAAAGTACCTGCTCTTGTTTAGGATTATATGAACAAAATGGAATAAAGAGGATACATGTTGCCTTCCTGCTCTTTCTGAAGAGCACTGATCTATTTTGGGACTTTGGCACTCCACCATCAATACATGAATTCTGTATCAGTTGTCCAAAGATACTCATTACAATCTTTTTGCACCAATAGATTTCCTCAATTTCTGGGCTCCTTTTCCTTGTGAGAAAATAAGGTCCTTTGTACAATTTTGTAAAGGAAAATGTAGTAGGGGAACCTGAGAACTTTGAGAAGAGGCAAATGTTAACTTTGGGGATAGCTGTGTGTTGCTGCTGACTTATGGACTTAGTTCCACTTCAGATTTTCCATGGGGCAGATGTGTATTTCCCCACTCCTGCTAATTGCTGATTCTTTCTCTAGGCCCTTTTCTGGGGAAGATGCTGATTTTAACAAAACAGGAGCATATGAGCAGCCTCATGAGGGAGTGTTTCTGGGAGAGCAGGAGTGAGGTGCAGGAAGGGAAGGAAGGGTCTTTGCTTTGGACAGTGGTGGCTTGCACTGATGCCCGGAATGTGTCACAGCCATATCTTGAGTAGAATGTGCCTCTTAAGAGGAGGTGGTAGCAGCTGTCTAGTGCTAGTTATGGTGTATTTCCCATAGGATTGTCTGCAGGGACTTCCCAAATGAAGGTTGCTTCTCTTAGCTTTGAGATTGTCTGTGGGTGTCAAGGAAATAAATAAAGGTCGTGCTTTTTGTTTTCATAGTTAGAGGAGGTTGAGAAGCAGAAGCTGCTGTGGAGGTTTTGCAATATGACTTTGAGAAAGAAGGTGCCAGGGGAGTTTGTAGTACCTCTTCCCCTCCCCTCTTCTCCTGCGTTTCAGAGGTGATGTTTCCTGGGCTGCCTGCAGGGTAACTGGTATGGGATGGCACAAGAGGAGAACAGAGCAAGTTCTGTAGAAGTACTGACAGCTGGTGTCAAACACAGCCAGAAAGCAGTGATTCAGGAACAACCCTTCTGTCTTAACCATGCATTTCTCCTGAATTCTTGAGTGGTGCAATGCTGATGCTGTTGGTTCCTAATTCATGTGATGTTCTACCAAGCAACACAAGAGATGACAAATGAAGTAATGGGGTTTTTGTTGACCAGTGCTTACTGCAGTGACTAAAATGGCCTTGCAAGCTCATTAACTGGCTGGCAGGTGTTGCTGTGTAGCTGCATTGCCTGAGTGTGTGGCCATGCAGAGTTGCACAGCCCAGTGCAGGGAGTAGGACTGCAGTGCTGTAACTGAGGAGAGCCTTCTCCCATCTTGTCTTATCTGATGGTGGTTTAGCTTTGGGCAGTCATGACTGTGCTGAGGTCAGAGTGATAGCTGACTGGCTGTTTTCTATAGAACTGTCATCCTGTTTGTTGGTTTTCTGGTTGTCCCCCAGGCACACAGGGTGTTGGGTGTGCAGTCTGACTGCTTGTTCTTGGCCTGGTGTCACTTGTTAATTACTATGGTGAAAGTTTAGAGGAAGAAGAATCTGGTGGTTGATGTATGAAAAGTTGTCCCTAGGAAGGTAGATGTGAATTCCCAAGTGGAGCCTACGTGCTCCATACCTGACTTATCACTAATACAGCAGACAGAATAATGAAACTGTAAGGCTATTTCAGTGAAGTAGTTAGAATATGAAACAAGAGCTGATGAAATCTAATAAATAAAGCATCTTGATCCATTAAAGCCTTTGCCTTCACTGAAAATATTCATATTCTTAAGTTCTTTGTTGGATTAGGGTAATATCCTCTAAATAACCTGACTGATAGAACAAAGGAAGAGAATTTTAGGGAAGTATAAGCAATCAGCAGTAATAGAAATTTTTCTTTTTTTCAGTTTGCTTCTGAGGTTAAAATAACAGGAACCAGATGTAAAATAGCAGATATGTTTAGGACTTGATTTCACATTGTCAATTACCATGTCGTGTCTCCGAGAGAACGGAAGGCAGAAGGAGCTGTGTGCTCTGCCAAATGGGCAGGAATTTTAAATTCTCTTCTGTTTCTCACTTTTGAGAAGCCGAATCCAAAATACCTGTTGCTTGCGCAAGTATCTCTGGCTCATCCACTTGAAGACACTTTTTCAAAGGAAGAGTAGTGTTTATAGTTATTCTCATTAGGCACTGTGCAGTGCTTGTTATCTACAAGTAATTGAAGTTATACAAACGTTCTATAAAACATAAATTTAGAAAAAACCCTTATTTTCAACAGAACCCTTAAACAAAAGCTCTATTAGGCTACTATTGTATTAATGATACTATAATTAATTTGCTATTTCCTGCCTCTTATTTAGAAGTTGGAAGCTCGGCCAAAATGCATTTGGAAGATGAACAAAAGGGTTTGATTTGCCAAGAGACACGACCTCTTTTGGGGCAAATCACTTTCTGTAATTTCTCTGGAAAAACACTTCCTTCTCATCGCTATAGGTCTCACTCAAACTACTTTCCTGCCTCCTTCTGTTTTGCTAGAGGCTGTTTGCAAATTATGACACTTAATAAATTATAGCAGGCTGGAAAGGGGGGCTGCTGATGGAATTGTGCCTGTCAGTGGAATGTTGTGAAAGTGTCTCTTTTAGGACTGTTTACCTAAAGGGATATCCCAAGAAAAGGATGATAAATGTACCTTACACAGAGACATCTTTTCCCATTAAAAATCTATGATGCTTGTCATTATTTGTATACCACAGCAAACTAGAGGTCAGAAAGGTACTGACAGCATAACTTTGGTGTGTTGTTTTGTTTTTAAATCAGCTCCCTTTCTTGGGAACCTCTGAGTTCTGATTAGAGTCCTGCATGAAATGCAGGTGCTACCACTGGAGTGAAGAAAGACATGGACTTGTTTGCGGGTGTTGGGCTGACCACACCAAGGTGTCTCTCTGGAGCAGCTAACTCTCTGTTTGACTGACGGTTTTGTTTCTTGGCTTTCTTGGGCTTCCACCAGCCCAACTAGAAAAATTACAAAGCTGGGTCTTACTGAAGAAGAAAATGCTGCTGAGTGAAATTATTTAAGTACACGTGTTACGGTTAGGCAATATCAGGGTGTGAGGGAAGAGGGGAGCAAGAGTCAGTTCCTAAAGAGAGGTGCTTGCTCCAGTCTTAGAGATGATGTGAGAGATGATTTCCTTTCCTAAGGGAAGGAAAGGGTGTCCTTCTGAATCCTTTTAGCTGGAAGGCAGGTGCTGTGGAGAAACTCCTTGCACTGGATAAGTTTTTCTGTCTCTGCACAGAGCCCTTCCAATCCTCTGTGTATGTGAGTTTGTGTGAGATGACTCTCAGGGGACCTTAATGTTGCGGTTACCATGGGAGCCGATTCAAAGTGGATTGTCATGCCATCAGAGCTAAAAGATATGTGTAAATCTATGCTAGCATTTTGCAGATGTTTGGGATTTTGAAGATTTCTTGCAAGAAAAGTATTTCTATTATTTATGTAGGGAAATTACTTCTTTGCATGTTAAGCATTTCTGAAATCAGCCTGGCTCTATGGTAGACAGGACAGATAGACAATCCAAAGTGAGTACAGTAGAAGAATTTTAACTTGAGATAGATGTTTCCTCTGGGAATTGTTTTGTTTGGTTTCTGAGTTACTTCTATCCCATTCCTATAGTATTCTCATTGTAATCTAAGCAGAATCTTTTCTCCTTGCATAACTTCACCCTTTCCACTGTCCTGTTTGTGTTGGCTGACACTTTTACCTGCCACAATTCTCAAGAAAAATCCTTAGCTGGGACTTGGAGGTGCTCATTCTAGAGAAGACCACTGTGATAAGCACAACATGTTATGCACCTTGGACTTGTTTTTTCATCCATGGAAATCAAATGGTTATTCATGCTGGACCCCTACAGTTTAAAGCATCTGCCTGTCAGCAGAACTTGCTCAGTGACTTTGGACTAAACAGCTTGGGAGCTGAGCTCTGGACCTCCAGGACCTCTAGGTTCCTGTGCCGACAGTGCTTCTAGCACTCACAGCATCTCAGGCCACCAGGATAGCAGAGATGGCAGATGTGCTTCTTTGGAAACTTTTTTTGTGAAGTTATATCAAATCTCTAAATTTTAATTGCTAATTTATTTTAGAAAGAGCAGTTTGTCTCTGACCTACATGTGGGACTCAAATGTGACTTTCTGTCTCTTGTGACTCTCTCTGTGACTTTTTATTGTTGAAAATCTGAAGTGGTATTAGGACTACAGGGATGCTGTTGTCTCTTTTTTTGTAACTTTTTTTTTTCTTCTGGTGGTAGTGTGCGCTCTTAATTCTTCATGGAGAAGAAAGCTGCATCAACAGGTAGAGAGTAAGGAACTGTTTTATCTGTTGCTCTTTGTAGGTCCCCTGGGGAATTAGAGGAGAGCTCTTTTTGAGCAGAATAGATTAGGGCTTTATTAATGCTCTCTCTTTAGGATTTTTTTTAATTGTTCTTGAGGTTTTTTCTTTTTTCAGTACAGAAAAAACCTGGTCTGTGTAAAGCATTTTTAGTATTAAAGGCTGTAGATTTTGATGACTTCTCAAAAAAGAATAAGAAAACCCTCAGTCACCTCTGGAGACCGTTCTTGTCCTATGCGAAAGTTATGCATTGAAAAATCTAATTCTTTGTTCCAGTGTTATTGGAATTGTTTAATTTAGTTTTGCTCATTTCTTAGGAGGAAGTGTTTTCTGTGCACAAGCTATTAGGAAAACTTTACTGTATCATTCCCTAGACATATGGCATTTTCATATTAACATTACTATCCAGGCAATTTCATTCAGATTTTATCAAATACTCTAGGCAGGCCTGTTTCAGGAACTGGATGTAATGATAAAGATGTGAACACCTCCTTGGTGAGGAAGCCAAATTACAGTAAGAAGTAGAGTATTGCTGAGGAACTGGAAGAGTTCCTCTTCAAGAAGAGTATAAGCTTTTGTTGCAGGTGACATGAAAATGAGGTAATCTGCAAAACAGAGAGGAAACAAAGGCTGATATCCTATATTGGATAATAAACTGACAGCTCCTCTCATGCAGGAATTCAAAAGTGAATCAGTGAAGGATCTGGTTGTACAGTCATGGTGCAATTCAGCACTTGTATGTCTTGTAAAAACTTCCAAGGACATTTATGGTAGGACAGCTGTTGATGAACAGTTCATGCCCAGGGAAGTGGTTGTGTCACCATCCCTGGAGGCATTTTAAAAATATGTAGATGTGGCAGTGCTGGGTTAATGGTTGGACTTGATGATCTTAGGTCTTTTCCAGCCTAAACTGTTCTGTGATTTGGCGTGTAGTTCAGTGGAATATTGTTCCAAAAGGATAGAAGCCATTCTTTGCAGAAGAGACTGTTTTAATGGAAGGGAGAGGAGGATATTGGTCCTAGTCTGTGAAATGAACTTTTATTGAACATGATGTGCCCGAGCACCTTTCATTCAGGGCACACGATTTCAGCTTCCAGCAGAAGCTGTTTGTACCTGTTTAAAAGCTGTTCTCTCAAAACAATGCATACTGCTGTGCATATGATTCTCCCTCAGGGAAGAGAGAATAAACAGAGCATCAGATATCAGCTGCAGCACTTAGTGCACTGCTGGGAGGCACTGGGATACCACAGCGACACTGGCAGTGTCAGAAGCTCTGCAGCACAGCAGAGTCTGTGCCAGCAGATGTGTTTGATGTTCACCACAATATTTCTCTAGAGCTATGGATAAGCACCTGAGCCGAAAGCATTTTTGCTCCACAGCCCCCAGCTACTCTGTAAATACAGCTAGAGCACCTTGTGGCTTCAGCAAAGGCCAAAAAGCAGAGAGGTAGCTCTTTTTAAGATTGAGGTAAGCTATCTCTGCCAGGAAAACTCACCTCAGCATAGCTGGCAAACTTCTGCCTTCCCTGTGCAGTTTGCTGCTCGAAGCAAGGACTTCCTAAGTTGATACAATTAGCTTGACTTCCTGAGCTAATACAATACAATTTCTTGATTGATTTTTATGGACAGGATTTTTACAAAACTTGGTTTGGGATTTAGGAACCTGCTTGTCACTGGATTTCCTTGGGGCATAAGCCCATTGAATCACTGTGGCTATTTGGAGAGAGTCTGAATGCTGTTACAGCATCCTTCTGAAGGTGCTGGCAGTGCTGTATAAGCAATTCATGAGGCCTTACAGGCAAGGGAGAAAAATGGTTTGCTTTTTTTTATCAATTGTGTATCTGTGGGGGTAAAAAAGGCTGCCTCCATAGTGCTGACAGAGTAGACTGTAGCAAGGGTTTGGGGTCTGCAGTGGCAAATGCTGCCAACTGAAGAAGGATTGTTGATATTGCAAGGGGTGTTGGTGTCAGAGTACCTACCTTATATACCAGATTTTTGGTCACTGTTTCTTATGTAAAATTCAAATGCTTCCTCTAAAGTAAACTGTAGTTACACAGTTTTTTGGAGAACAGGAAAGATGTAAAAAGGCTATGGGTTTTCCATGTTTTTTTTTCTTTTTTTTCCCCCATTCCCCATAACAAAGCTACTCCGTCCAATCTTGGCTTTTGATTTTCAAGTTAATTTCTGAAAGGATTTCCCAATAGAGAATTTCTATTCCTAGCCATGAAAGACTGAGCTTTAGAAGTAGTGTTTTCATTTAAGAAATTTGAGCTGTAAAAACGCTACCTCTGCATGGGCACTGTGTGTTAGCACTTTGGGCACGTTCCTGTGCTGATTTCTTGTAAAAGATAGTCTTTTCACTATGTCTTGTTCAAAGAGTCTTTTACTTATTTTTCAGGCCTGAAGCCAGTACTGGTGTTAAATATGATAATGTCTTCAAACTGACAATTACCTGGAGATATTTTTTTCTTGGATAAATTTCTCTGCTGTGACTTTCCTGTCCTGTGTGCAGAAAAAAGGCAGCAGTACAATTCTTACCTGCTTTCTGTTTTGTTTAACCCTGTTTTATGGAAACTTTTCTTCAAGGATCACAGTCCTGCGTTTGAATTGGGACATCTGATCTCAGCTGTGCTGGAGGGGCAACATAAAAATGACAGAAGCGAGACAAAGTGTAGTGTGAACAAGCTCCAGTAGCTTAGTTTTGGAAAGCTTTGTTCAAGGTATCACATAAATATGACAGAATATAGTTTTATGGTTTAAAAAATAAAGAGAGAATTATGTAGGTAATCTTTGCAATGTAGTAAAAATATCATAGTACACAGAAATTGAAGTGCTGTGATCTAAATTGGCATCTAATCTTACTCAGTAGGTGAAACAACACTTGAGCATTTTGTTTATAGTGATTGCTTTTTTTATCACTTAAGAACAAAGTGGTATTTTGAAAACCTTCATAATGTGAATCTGGCAAATAAGGCAATTCAGGTAATAAGTAAAATCTCTGAAGATGAAGGAGACTCAATTCTTTACATCATATTTATAATTGGCCCAGACCTTTATTTTAATGTTCTGGCTGTAAGTCTGACAACTGCTTTGCAGGGAAGACTTACTTGGACTGAAATAATTTTCTGTTTAGAACCTAAACCTGTGTTTTGCATGTTATCTGGGATTTTTTTTTTTTCTTAAATCCAGAAGTTGCTTTTCTTTAAAGGAGATGCTTGACTTAACAGGGCCTGTGGCTCTGTGGAGCAGTTTCTTTTCTTGCCAGCGTAAAACCTTCAACTTAGGTTAATTCTTTGTAACTAAAGCTGTCTAAGAACCTAAGTAGACATCTGACTAATCTTTTAGGGCTTTCTTCTGCAGGTGACAGGGGAAACAAAAGGGAGATTCATCCCACCTCAAACAGGGCTGTTGAGGAATACACTGAGAGCTGGGTGTGCAGCTGCAGTGGGAGCTGCAGGTTGTGCCCTGGATGGGGGATGTGGTGGGAGCCCCAGGCAAGGGACTGTGAACTGGTGCCAGCCCTTTGCATGACAAAGTGTGACATGTGGCCAGGTGACAGGACTCAGCAGGATGACACCCTTTCAGTCTGTGGGCTCAGTAGTTGGGTGAGTAGGGAGTGAAGAGGGGGTCACTGGAGCTGCCCGCTGTGAAGGGACTTTGATCCCAGCAGTGAAAGTTTGGGTTTGGTGGGGCTGTGACTGCCAGAGTGGCTCTTGGGGGGTCAGACAGGGCAGTTTCCCTAACAGGTATACTGCAGTTACTGGTTCTTTCCTGTGACTGTACAGGGGGCTCAGACATCCCTCTGGGACTGACTATATGAAATGGCTCAAGTTGTGTAGAGATGTTTGTGCAGTTTGAAACCCAAGCATCATCCTTTGAGTTCCTTTGGGCTCCAGCTGATGTTGCTCCTGGTTGCTTGTCATTCATTTGGAAGGTCAGCCATGTGAGTGAGTGCTTACCTAGCAGTTCTGCCATTTTTGTCAGTGTGGGTGGGTATATTCTCACTTCAGGTCTTGTGTCCTGGAGCTGGTTAAAGAGTACACTAGGGGCCCTGCTATAAAGATGCCAGCAAATTCAGTAGTGTTTTTTTTACCATCTCATTTGTGGGCTTTTTCCCCCATTATCCCCCTATTATTTCCCCATTTCTTCCTTTTTTCTCATCCAACTATTTATTTTTAAATGAATATATGTTTAAAAATTAATTAAAGAATTCCACAACTGTTAGATATATAACATCAAAAGTCAATGTCATGCAGCTTAATGCTGAGCTGCAGACTCGCTGTTTGACTTTGATAAAGCCAGCTGATCTGTGGTATCGCTTACCTGTCAGTGAAAGACAGACAGCTACCTCCAAGGGGCTTCTGAAGGGAAGCATAGTCAGGATTTAATTTCATACTGAGTGCTGACAGCAGGATGGAGAAAGGAGAAGGTATTGCGTGTTCCTGTGTAAGCAAAATGTCCAGTGAAAAGTCACATAGAGTAAGTCCTGCTTTCTTTTCTCCTTTTCAACTTCAGTGCTTTAGCTTGAAGATTCTGCAGAGATTTCACTGACAAATTATAACTTTGAATAGAGATGAAAACTCACTTGTTTCGTTTTTTCTGTTTAAATTTCAAAAAGCATCATGGCATCATAGGCTACTAAGCTGACAAAAGAAAGGTCAGTAGGAGAATGAGTTTTCTCTGGGCAAATTTCCTGACCCAAGACAAAGGCTGCAAAGAGCTGTCAGAATACGTTTTTGTCACAGGAACAGAAGAGGAAGACTGGACACTTATCAGTTCGTCTTGACAAATGGGTTGCTCTGAAGAGTCATAGAAACATTCCAGCTGAAGACTGGAATGAGGCTTGGAGGCATAGTGTGAAAAGATGGTTTTTGGGGCTGTTATATCATCCTTGCTGTTCTGGGTGCTGGCAGTGCAAAATGTCTTGATGGTGGACACAGGAAACCTGATTTTTGCTCCGGAATGACCAACAAACGTGATCTCATTTCTGAGAGAAGAGTGTCTTTCTCTTCTGAGTTTTTGATGGATGAATTGAATTTCTACAGAGCCTTTCCACCCTCACCTGTGACTGTCTAAGCCAATCACTTGCTCATTCACGTAGCTACAGAGCTAATTCTGCTTCAGCTCTGGATGGGTTCTGCTGGACCTAGGCTTGATTACTAGCTCTGTTTACCACAAGGGAGCAATTATTAATGTGCTCTCATTTTTAAGCCTGTTATAACTCCTTCACTTTGATTAATTTCATTGTGGAGCTCTTTACTCTTTTAGCCTGTGTAAGATGTAATTCTGATTGTACAAGTGCTTCCGTAGTTTCCCTCCCAGCTGAAGGAGGAGGCAAAAGGGCTATTGATTTTTATATAAAGATGAGTTTAATGAGACCTGGGGGTTGGGCTTGATCCAAGGCTTAGTGGAGTTGGTGGCCATCAGTCATTAGATTGCAGTGGATTTCAGGTGCTGGTATGTGACTTACTGCCATGATGTTCAGCTGCCTTTGTAGCAGGGGTTTTGTGGGTCTTCATAAATCGTTCAAAAGCAGTAAACTCTGATAGTGGGGGAGGGCAGGCACACTGACCAGATACCTAACAGCTTTTTCTTTTATTCTTGTGATCCGTTTTCTCCTATTCCTTACATTTCAACTTTGAATGTGTGGTTGTGGCACGTGTGATAGCAATTTGTAATGAAGCACACAACCCCAGATAAGACAGCAGAGCTCTAACAAGGAGCTTTTAGAGAGAAAATATTATCTTTAACTCTGAGCTGAGTTGTAATTTGGTGGATATTAATGCATAGATTTAAAAAAATGAATAGTGTAATTGGCGATAGGAAGGGCATTAAAAACATAGGTGTGAGCTATGAGTGATGCAATTCAGAGGTTCAACTGTGTTAGCAACTGGGCCAGATCTGACCTGAAGGCCAGTCATAATCTGTTTTTCTTTCACACATGTGCACATGTTGATGCTTTGCCTATGAGCTTCTGCCTTTTCCTTGAAAAAGGAAAGATTTCTGTCGCATGCACCAGAAGATGGCCCACTGCACTGCCCCAAACCACCTTGTGGCAGACATCCCCAAAATACCAGATCATCTTCTCAGCCATAATTCTCTCTCCAAATGACTGCAGCAGCTCAAGCTTCATTTTTCCTCCTCTCCCACTGCTTTTTCTCCACTGACTTTTGATTGGTACTGTAGGTCAACCAGATGCCGTCCATTTCCCCCGATGTAAAAGCGTGGAGCAGTGCTTTGCTCTTACCTATTCAGCCCTCAGGAGCCTGTTCTGTACAGAAGCAGGGTTTCTCTGTGCTTTGTTCCTGCAGATGTCATTTTCCAAGCTTCTTCACTATACAGTGTTAAGTAATGTATTGTCAGCTGGAGCAAACTGGTGTGGCTGTCCATTAAAAATAAGAATAAATGTATTATCACCACAAGATGCCACTCATAGAAATGGGGAGAGGAGAAAGTTTTCAATGCACCTGACTTTTAAGGAATACAGCTATTGCTAAGGTCTTGGTAAAGATAGATTTAATCTGTATGTCTTAAATGTAGTAAACCTAAAGAAAACAATGAAATGGAGTATCCTTCTTGGAGCTTACTCTTTTTTTTTTTTTTGTCACGTACACAGAAGGAAGATAGATTTTTTTTTTTCCATAGGGGAAGGATCATGAACTATTGTTTATCTGCCGTGTTTACTCTTAGCGATGGAGCTATACAAATAAAAGGAACAGAGTTCTTGTATCCCATGAGGGGTAAATGGAAGTAGGATCTATATAATAGCTATTGTAAAATCCATGTTTTGCCTTGGCTTAGAAAGCTGCTGCTCACCCTCTTAGATGTATCATTCAGTTTAGTGATGCTGAGCATCTGTTTAAACAAATAGCTGTAAAACTTATGACAGAACTAGTACTTTGTCCTTGACTCTGTCTTATCTGTAGCTGTAGTACCCAATTAGTGCTTCTGGGCTCTTCTTTCTGTTGTCATCAGGTGCCATGTGCAGTGCCATCAATGGACAATGCAGCTGGCAGGTTTCTCAGACTTGCCTGCCTTTCTGCAGAGGCTGTTGTTACTCTGCACCCTGGTTTGGTTCAGCCTGCAGTGTCACACAGCTGCCCAGAAATGCACTGGCTGTTGTGCTCATGGTGGACCTGTTGAATCTCTTTAGGCAGCCTCGTGGCTTGCACACACTGACTTGTGTTTGGATGAAATGAAACAACAGTAGGAAAAGACCTTCTTTTCTCATCAGAGTAAACTTAGTGAGGTGGGAATTTGAAAACCTCAGTCCTGACTGTTTCAATTTTGTCATGCAGAATTCCTGTGTGGTACTATGTGCCTGATAGCTTTGTCTTGGCATTTGTTGTTCCCAGTTTACAGATGCAGTAACTCAGAGGTCAAACTGGAGGAGAGGAATGATTTACCAAGGTCTTTCTGCATGCAGCTTGTGAAAGTGAGATGAACAAGGCAGCTTTAAACTTTTTGACTACCCCAGAGGGTAGAGTATTTGTCTCCTTGTTATTTTGAGGCTTGCTTAGAGTCATGCATTTTTGTGTAGAGGCTGTATGTACCTTACTGTTGGTGCACAGTTTGTGGTAACTGGGAGTTGGGCTGTGGCTGACCCTCATCCCTAATGGGCACAGCTGTGGGCAGCAGGTGAGCAGCATTGACAGCAATGAGACCTGGAGTGCCCAGGGGCACTGACCAATCACCAAAGGGAGCAGAGGGCACACAGGTGCAGTGCATGGACATGAGGGGTATAAAAGGCTGGGCTAAAAAACAAGAAGGGCAGAGGCTTGCAGCCTTCTGAAGGGGTAAGGTGTTGCTCTGTATGGGTTGAAGCCTTATGAAATTGTATGATACCCTGTGTATTGTGGGTATGGCATATGCTGCAACACCTTACCTTCTCTCCTCTGAAGGAAAAGGAGGTAAAAAGATTGTAGAACTGAAGAACAGAGAAAAAGGGGAGGGTGAATGCTGGGTCAGTATTTTTTTGGTTTAATTAGAAGATCCTGACAAGGAGAAGTAGAGGGCAGCTGTGGTCACAGAGGTTTTGTGCACATGCTTGGGATGTGTGCAATGGTTTAACATGTTGAAGACCAACACACAGTGCATGTAGAAATAGTTATGTGTTGGTCATTTGTATGAGGCATTTCTCTCCTCAGAACTGTCTGGTGTTTGCAAGACTGCCTATTTTCTTGTGAATGTAAAGGGTAGCAATCCTGGATGTGCATTTGATTTGCTCTGGCTGCTGAGCCTTTGCTGAGAACTCAAGTTTCAGTTGTCTGTGAGTGAGAGAGGGAGGAGGCTGTAAATGCTCTTGTGGTGTTTAACTGGGGAGGGGAGGACAGAAAGGAGGGCTGGGTGATTCTCAGTCTGTCTATAGCTTCCACGTTGTACTGGTGTGACCTGCATAGGAGCTGCCAGTGCTGCTGCTGTACAGTGCTGAAAACCTTCAGAGAGGGGCCTGTGGCAGCTCCAGCTGCCTGAGCTGCCCACACCTGCAGAACGGTGTCACAGGTATCTGAGGGCTTGCTGAGTGCTGCTAAAATCATGTCACTTCCAGCCTTGTGTGACTTTTTACAGTAAGGGTATTGCAGAGTAGGTTCATTTTCCTTATGGGGTTTCCCTGCTTCCCACATGTGACTCGTGCTGGCTCCCCTCAGTCCTACCAAGGGCAGAGCTCCTTGGTGGCACTCAGTTCTGCATGTGTGCAGTGATCCTTTGTCCTGTGATGGCCTTGAATTGCAGTGGTTACAGAATGAAGGAGGGGTGTTGGGGTAGAAGCACCTCAGTGCCCAGGAGCTGTTTTTTCTTCAGGGTGTGTGCTGGGAGTTTATTGAGCAAGTCTGTCCATACTGTTCCCTCTCCTGTGCAAAGCTTTCCTGGTGCCTGCTGGGAGCAGGGACAACTGTATGTGTTTTGGGTCCAGAAGTGCTGTGTGGGTGGTGGAAAAGTGGCAGAAATGCATGTGTGCTTTTCTAGAACTTGCACTATTAATAACTGTGTACTTAATACTGATCTCCCAATTTATACCCTATTATGGATTTATTTATTAAATGCTCTTGTGGCAAGAGGCCTCTGACCCCTCATGCTATTGATATCTTTTTACAAAGTTGGTAGAAGTAGAGATAAACTGACATCTGGAGGCACATGGGTGGTGATGGCATAGTAGAGCTGAAGCTCTTTCTTAATGGTCTTGTGCTTTTTCTGCCACCAGAATTGGCACACATGACAGTGCTGCTGCTGTGCTTTCTTTTGGCCTAGTTTTCTAGGTGCTTTTGCCCATACAAATTTCTGAAAATTGATTCTTCCAGGGCCTCCACAAGCTGTGCTGTGAGCTGTCACAGAGCATTTTGCTCATTTGTTCTAGGTGACTTTGCCAGGGTCAAGGTGAGTCGATAGCTGAGCCCTGAATAGAACTGAGAATACCAGATTGCTGCTTGTTTGACCCCTGGAAGCTGCTTGATAGATTGCTTTTTCGGGTAGTGGAACGCTCAGTATTTTGGGTACATTTAGAAAGCTTCCACCTGTGGCTTGAGGTACTAGCATGTAGATTGCTTTTTCTTTAGGATGAGAAAGACAGGTGAGAGGAGGATGTATGATTACACTGGGTGAGGATTTTCAGGGGTTGTTTTCCTTCCTCCAATTATTATTTACCATATGGATAGCCCTTCTTCCTAAGAACAATATTATGCTTTCAAAGCCTTATAATCTAGACATACATTAAAATACCCAATGCTAGGAAATCTTCCTCCTTCCTTCCTCTCCAACAATCACCACATACATCTCTTTCCTTGCCAGTAAAGGCTCAGTATTGAACAGTGGTATCAAGGCTTTTATTATAATCTGAAAAGTGTAAAGTGAGAAGATGAAGTAGATATCTGTGTAGTGTACTTTCTATGTTATTCTTAACTTGAGAACAAGATTCGTGCTTTATTAGTTTTCTCTCTTTTGTGCCCTGATATTAACCAGATGAGAATATTAATAAAAACATATAAAAATAGTTAAAAAAATAATTTAATAAGCAGAATTGCAAAATATCAGATGCAATTTCATAACTAAATGTGGGGTGGAAATTAAAAGTCTGGAAACCATACTAGAGCAAGCACAATGTCAAGCTATGCCCTTAACAAGATACTGTCAAAATTAAAGGTGGTGTTTTGAGAGTCTGCCCCCAAGGACTCATATCTTTGGGAGAGTTTGAACTCATTAGTGCTTAAAGGCTACCTTTCTGGTATATGAAAATGTTTTTAGAGCTATTCTATTGTTTCCTCTTTTTGTTGTCTCTTTCTACAGTAAATCTGGCTACATAATGTTCTCTGTGCTCCCACCATGTATGGTGTCCCCCACGCTTCTCCCCCCATTACTGTTTCGTGGCTTTTCTGCACTTCACAATGATACTGCTTTTCCAGTAAGGGTGTAGAACTACATTAAAAAAAATCCCACAGCTTTTCCCCCAGAAAACAAAAAAACCTCTCTAAAACACCACAAGAATTGATTTCATTTGTGTATAGAAAGAAGAATGATTAAATGTGTGTGTTTAAAGGGAGAATGAAATGTCTCTTACTGATTTGGAGTTGAATTGGAGTACTGCGATAGCTACTGATTTTTACTCTGATGTCTTTGAATATGCAATAAGGGAGAAAATACTGCTTTTTATATGAAGGCCAGATGTACTTGAAGAAAATGAAGACTTTGTTTGAAGTTCCTGTTTCTGGGATTTCCCTATAATTGTACATTTAAAGGAGTTGCATGCACTACCCATGTAAAGTCACATGATTTTAACATGCAGCTTTGTACAGTTTGTTCCCTTTTTCCTCTGCATGTGTTTTATTAGAACAAACAAGCAAACTGATCTTATGCCAAATGCCAGTGGTTGGCAAATCCCTCTAAAATCAAATTGTCTTCCTGCAACTCATTGGGAGGCATTTGCTATTAAGTGAAGCAGGGCTCTCGAGGGAGTAATATTAGCATTCCCAATAAGCAGTTGAGAAGTATGGAAGTGTATGTTATAAACATCAGGGATTATATTGTTTTCTCTTCTGTGTCTAGGACTGATGTGGCTTTTTTCCAGTTGACATATTTAAGAGGTTTTTTTGACCCAAGATGAAAATGAGGGGTCAGTTGTTTAAGTGGCGTAAACACCCAGAGCTACAGAGAAGACAGGCACTCCTGATTTAGCCAAGCAGATAACTGCAATTTTTTTGTAACATGTTTATATTGCCCTGTTGGCTCAAATGAGTGTGCTTCAATTTTTTTGTTTTCCTATGTGAGGATCTGGCACCGCAAATTCAATTTAAATTCTAATGGGAGTGTGACTAGAGCTGCATAAATGACATCTGCCTCCACATTAGAGTGGTCATCTATGGCAAAGATTTCAGTGTGGATTCTCACCTTGAAATGAACATCCTGATGACTGGCCATGAGTTCATGTTTTGGCTTTTTTTTCCTATTTTCTCTGGCTGCCAAGTATAGAGTTGTTTATGCCAAATAGCTAATTTTCTCTGGGAGCAATTTTGAACCTTGCTCCAAACTGCCCACTTGCTAATGTGCTCTTCTAAATTGTGGCTCAGATCCCTGCTCTGTGTTGATAGGGGAAGGATTTGACCTAGGTGTTATGACTCTTTTGGCTGTGGGAGAAGAATCAATTTTATCCCGCTCTTTGGGACCCTTAAGAATCAAAAAATGAGGTGCAACAGGGATAGAGAGGGAGGGTCTGTTGCCCAAGGATTGTTTTCTTTCTAAGTCAACAAAGCCTGACAAATTTAACCTAAATGCATCAATAACTTTAGGTTAGTCAGGTGTTCTTTCACCTTATTTTGGTGAAAACATTGTTTGTCTGAAGCTCAGAGAGATTATGTGGGTTTTGTACTTCTCTGTAGAGAGTTTCCAAGAGGACAAGCACAAGGGGAATAACTAGAATTCTCATCCTTAGCTTCTGACAAGGATACTCCAAGATAATTTTCTGTCTTGAGTAGAGGAAAGTCTGAAGTTAACTTTTCTAGTCACCAAGTAAGGTGACTGGCACATCTGCACAGGGATGTGAAAGGTAATACAAATGTAAATGTATGAGTGTATCTGTTGTGTTTTATTACTGAGAAGTATGCGGTAGAAAATACTAGAGGAGGATTTTTATTTCTTTACAAATATTCTTTATTTCTTTTAGATAAAAGTATACTTTTACAAAATTATATGAAACACAGCTGTACCTAATGAACTAATGCAGGTTCTAGTTATATAAGACTATATTGTCATCTTTTAAAAAAGTATTTATATATAAATATATCTATCCATATTTCTACAGTAATATTGATACTCTTGGGAAGTGTTTATGTTTTCAGGAATCAATGTCTGATAACAAAGTTCTGTAGTTTGGTCAGACATACTGACCCATAGCTGAAGACTGAGCTGGGCAGAGCACAGGGACTTCCTGTGTCTGTGTCCTGATCTGATGAACTGGCATGATAAATCGTCTTCTTCCACTCCCTGGAATTCACCAGATATTAATGAAGATTTATATGGGTACACATGGTATGTTGGGAGATAAATTATTGCTGATCCTCTCCTGTTGCAACATTTGAGGAAGGGTGGGTCCTGGGGGGCAAATTTTGGATTTGTCTGTTGTCTCCTGTAGAGAATAGGAGCAGATGTTGATGTCTTTGCTACAGACAGTTGAGTGAATTCCTTCACCATGCTGAGGGATCTAATTGAATGAGGAGAGCTAATGGGAGGGTGGAAGTGTTTGCAGTACCATGGGAAATGAGAGACTTCCCCTGCTGCCATGTTGGTGTAAATTGGCAGATTCCTAATGAAATTAGTAACCCCTTAATAATTCATACACTAGAATCTGGCCTACACTGGATCTGTGCACAGTGTGTGCTGTGCCTCTCGGAGGTTATGTAGTTCCTCTTTGCAGAAACAGTTTTTAATTGCTTTAATTGGTCTGGACTGTAGATATCTGATTCTAGCAGTATATCTGCTGCTAATGAAATCTGTGGTACAGAATTGTTATTTATAAGTAGTCTATTTTTAATGGCGCTGCTGTAACAATTTAAATGCTCTGAGCTCTGTGTACTCTGGGCTTTTTGTGTATGTTTATTATATGGGAACAGCTGGGTATTTGAGAACACAATTTGTTGCCAGGGTTTCTCTGGGTGGTAAAACTATATGACTGCTCCCCTGACTCCTGAAGTTTGTTATGGAACCAGACCCTGTTGTATCCATTTCATAAGAAATTGTGAAAAGGGTATGTCATTCTCCTGGCTCAGTAGCCATCTCAGCCATTGCTTCTCTACATGTTGACCTGACATTGTGGTTGGAGAGATACCTGAAGGAGGTGGTTGCTTGTTCCTCACTCATCTCTTTGTAGGCTATCTGTTGGGTTTGTCAAGAGCAAAGATGTTTAAAACATAATTTCCTGCAGAATGATGAATTCTCTTCTGTGATAGTTGTCCTTTGCTCCAGGCTATTACCTTATTTTTGTTCTCTTTCTGTGAACAACGTGCTTAAATTGCAAGGTTGGAAAGCCACATTTGTAGAGTCTCTTTTTGTCCTGATGCCAGCGCAGGGCACTGTCTCCTTGAGTCAGTTTGCAGATGTGGAGATAGCAACTGCATGAGAATTACTGCCGTGTAACAAAGTTTGACTAAAAATTACAGCTGTCTAATGTTAGCTTGTAGTGTGTGATTTATGGGGCATGGGGGAAGTGGCAGTGTCCTCTGACCTTTTCTACTGGGAACTGTGTAACCCTGTGTCCTTACTGCCCTGAGAGCTGCTCTTCCTGCTGCCTGCCTGGTGGATGCAGATGCTATCACAGGGCTTCTGTCCTGTGCAGAGTGTGCAACAACCCTGGAGCCTGAATAGGCGTGGAGAGCATCCTGATCCACTTGGGATGTGCATGTTATGCATTGTCTTGAATTCAGTAAGCTTCACGTGCTTCACCCTGCTGGTGTTTTGTTGCATGCCCACAGCAAGCACCCAGGAATGTAATGGTAGAAATCACTTTGGCCTTTGGCAGGATTTTGGTTGTTTCATTGCTACAGGATTTCTGCTGCTGAGTTTTGTGCTAACATGCATCAGCACAGAGGTCCTGACTGAAAGGCTGTCATTGCTGTCTGAAGGCCTGTACAGGCTGAATTACAAATGGTTATTGTTACACACAAGTTTCGGAATGAGAGGAGCAGAAGCTCAGTAAACTACTCCCTACTTTTTTTTTTTTTCCAGTTAATAATCCCCAACACAACAACTAGCCCGTTCCTCCACACCTCTGCAAACTCTAAGTGAACAGAGAAACACAACATGTAGAGTGCAGTTGATTTTTTTTCTGCCTTGCTCTGAGGGTTATGTGATCATCATGTTCTCAAAGATATTTTAAAAGTGCTGGGTGTTATTTAAGGATGATATTAAAGTCCTTGCTTTGGAGAGTTTGGATAAATGTAGAATTTAATTTAATTAACCTTCATCAGTCTTTCTTTCTGCATGAAAAGGTGACCTTTATAAAATGCCATTTACATACCCAAGAGCCTGGTGCTTGCATTTTTCTCTGTTTATATATCTATATATAAAGGCATATTAGAACATGTTTACATATGTTTTAGGCATTTAAGGACCATTTATTATCAGCATCAGTGTTATATATACAGACATATATTGAAAAACTGTCCCCAGTGGTAGGCACAGGTTATTCTAAGTGTTATGTAGTTAACCAGTTCCTATCAGAAAATGGATTTAGAGCTGATGGATTCATCTAGGAGTCAGCTTGTAGCAGTGTTTAGAAGCATTGCTAGAGGACATCAAAGCTATGGACTACGCCCTGTGTGGGTATACAGTAATAGAAATTCTTTGATCCAAAAAAGCCTGTAAGCTCAGCAGGCTGAAAAATGTGAGAAGACAGTGGCTCAGAGTGGGAAGATGAGTGTCCAGGTCGCATTGCTTCACTGCATTTCTTCTGAACCTCAGTAGCAAGGATGCTGTCCCCTAGACTGACCTGTCTTTTCTTGTTCTTTCATTCATCACTCATTCACATGAACAATTTTTCCTGTTTTCTCATGCCAGGGAGTCTGGAAGAGAGACTTCTTGAAAGCTTTCTTCAACTAAGACAAGTGTGAATAAACACAGTTTTTGGAGACTATGAAGTCTAGTATGCTTGTTAAGTTCCTCAGATTGAATTTGCCTTTAATATGCTCTTGGGTTAGATTTCAAATGTATTTAAGTTTCCAAAGATGTGAACAGATGCTTAGTAAAATTTTCAAAGCTTTTAACTTGCTTAGGTGCTTTTGAAAATCCCTTTAAATGTCTGTATGCCTTTAATATCCTCAATAAATTTGCAAATCCTTAGAGCCTGTTGTTCAGCATTCAAGACTTCAACAAGGTCTGGAGTCTCTGCCTTCTGTCTGTATTTCTGTAGCTGTATTTATTGCAGCTGGGAGGCTTGCATGCTCACTGGAACTTTGTAAATACAAATGGGTCCCAGTCTTAAGTCTGACCCTCAATAGTGCAGGTGTAGGATGTTCTCTGAATAGCTGCTTTAGACACAGAAGGCCTGTGGACTTTGTAATCAACCTCTGTCCTGTTGCAAAGACAGTGTTCTGCTCTTACTTTTTAACGAAATTCCTTCCTTGAACAAAGTTTGTATAAAAAAGAGGTTCCTTGACTGTTAAAATATGCTTGCTCTGATTTATAGCACCACACAGCTCACACACAGTCATAACCTCACTTTCTCCTGCCAGGGGATGACATATGATAGTAACCAGACATGCATGTTAGAGGGAGAGAATTACCTTAGTGTTGGTATCTCTGTTTCTTGCCTGCTGAGTAGCTTAACAGTGGAGATGAATGGCAGAGCTAGTGCAAAAATAGTGCACTAATTTGTCCTTGAAGTGTAGCAGACACACTGAGATTACTCAGAAATGTTCCTCCGTGGTTTAGAGTTGGAATTAGTCCTGTTGTGATGATAGCTCAGGGGTAGAGGGAAAGAGCTCTTGAGTTTCAGGCAGAACAAAGTTCATGGATTTAATTCCATTGTGTTTGGTTTGAATAACTTACATTTGGGCTACTCATTTTAGGAATAGCCCATCTCCCTTTTAGAACCTGGTTTTGAAACCCATTATCTCCAGTAAGCTTTGGAAGAGATTGCCAGAGTAAATATGCAAGAAATACTGCTTGCCAAGCAGTGAGTATAATGAGGTTTGGTGTGATAGCTGGGAACTGATCCATTGCTTTAAGGAAGCTGCATCTCATGTTAGAAACTCTCCAGTGTTTCTTATTGGCAAAGAAGTTTTTTTGTTGTTGTTGTTGTTCTTTGGTAAATGAGTACAAGAATGATGTCAATAAGGAACATGGAGGAAATTTTAGCCAACTTACTGGTTTAAAAAATAGGGTGAAGGATTTCAACTTCAAGAACACAATATGAATTTTATTTTTAAAGTGACAATTCTAAGGACTTCACTGGCAAATGGAAGCAGAGTATGAATAAATCTTGAGAAAGCTGATCTCTCAATTATACTTTGATAACCAGTTGCTGTTTTTTCCCAGTGATTGTTTTTACATTTTGTAGAGCTCTGGTTATGTAATAAAATCACTATTAACCCAATGCAATAAAACCTTGCAAATATTAAAATGATTGCCAGAAAATAACTGTCTCTGAAATTTGTGCCACACACTACTTTGTTCCTGACATTTGCTTCATCATGTCTTATAGGTGCTCCTTAGAGAAAATGATATTACCCTCAGCAGTTAGCAGTAAAAAGTAATGTATTCCTTGTCTGGGGCATGCACTAGATGATTAAAAGAGAGACCTTTGGAGGCTGAATTCAATGATGCTCTAGCCTTTCTTACTTCTGATGCTCTCTGTGTCTCTCTGAGACATTATCTCATTTCTCCATTTCTGTTATTGCGTAGTGATTTTTATCTGTAGTATCTGACTCTGAGACTTTTTGGGAGTTGGTGACAGTTTTTGACAGCTTTGGAGGAAAAAGATGAAGGTATCTGAGCCACCTGGAGCTTTCCACTGACTCCTGCTGCTGCTGAACTTCATGTTAGCCCTGGAAGGGACCTGTGTGGGACCACTGCACTTGTTCCTGAATTGTGCAAGGTGTATAAAATCCTGGCACTGAAAGGAGTCTGTGTGCCACTTGGGCTTGTGTTGTCTCAGCACGGTCTTGGAAGCTCTGCTGCCCTTAACTCTGAAGGCAGGTGACTGCTGTACATTGTGCTGAGGAGCCAGGCTGGAAAAATGTCTTGTCTGATTGCAAGGGGCAGTAAATGCAGGGAGTGAAAGGGGGTGGGAGACAGGCTATGGGAATACTGAGCCAACTCAGTCAGAGCTGTTGGTTTTGAGTGGGTATTTGTACTTCAGAGTGATGTGTTTTTTCAGTAAAGTCTCATCTGATTTCTGTGTAGTATCAGGTAGCTTGTAGCTATTTCTGTTTCTGAGACTTAGATAAGCACATTGCATACACAAAGGTATTACTTTATCTAGGAGTTCACTCTTGCATAGAGAACTGTTCAGACTATTCTGCTCAATGTTTCCTAGTTTTCTGTAGCCTTTCTGGTGAAAAAGGGTCATTTTTGTTTTGGTTTTATTTGTTTTTTAATTTTTTTTACCTTTCGCCTGTCCTCACCTTGCTGGAATCCACTTCCTTTCTAGCTTGAATTATTCTGCATAGATGCCCTGACTTCAGATCCTGGTGCCAGGAGTATGACTGGGATACTGCAGGCTGTCACCAGTATCTCATCCCTATGACATTGGCACCTTGCTGGAGAGGCAGGTCTTGCTGATTGAGAGCTGCTGTTGTGGTTCATCTCCCTGCCAGTGCAGTGTCCCTCCATCCAGGATCTTTTTCTCAGCTGCCTGCAGCAATAACTCTAGATCTGCCTGCCATCTGGATGGCACTTCCCACAATATAACCTAGTGTTGATTTTTATTTTGGTTTATTGTGTAATGCTGTAAATACATATGGCTGTGTATAACTTCTGTCTAACTGCTGCATCTGTAGCAGTGAGAATGGGGGTTTGTGAGGCTGAGCAGACTTTTAACTCTGCTCCTAATTTGCTCTGTGAACTAAGGTGTAGGATGCTTGCTCACTTGGAATGTAATTTTTTTTGGCCTGATTTGAAAACTTAAATCAGTTTAATTTTTTTTCAAGTCTCTAAATACATTTTGAAAAAGAGGCCCTCTGATAATATTCCACTTAAGCTACCTATCTTCATGTTGATGAGAAGTGTTTAGAAGCATCTGCATAATATGTTCATGGTATGCTCAGAGATTGTGCGTGTGCCCTGCAACACCAGAGAGAGATTTGTGTATCCTAATGCAGCTGCAGATCCGGGCTCTAGCTGAGATGGGAGTGTTTCATCCCAGCAGGGGTGACAGATTTACTGCTGGCAGTGTGATCAGTCACACTGATGGCAGAGGCTCTCCAGAGCTGGCAGAGGGCATGGGTCACTGCATGTTTTACTGCAAGACACACATAAAAGCCAAAATGCTTGTATTGTCATAAAAGCTGTCTGTTGAACTTTCTTGTTTTTCTCTTGTGCTAGGTTACATCCCAGAACACTTGGGAAACATGTGGTTCTCATTAAATGTTTCTCAATAGCTCAACAACAATCCCTGACCGGTGGAGGTCTGCGGTAACAAGCAGAGGTTGCCAAAGCGCTTGTGGCTGACAAAGCCCAAGCGCTGCCAGGCTGGGAGCCAGCTCACCTATCACAGTCCTCTGCTCTGCCAGCCTTGGAGATGTGGAGATGTCATTTGCTCCCCATTAGTTTGAGATGTTGCTTTTGTTTCCTCACGTCTTGGTGTCCAGCATGGGAATGGTGTCAGATGTTAGCAGCAGCAGGGAAATCACGAGGATGCAGGAGGTCCATTCGTGCCCAGTTATGCAACCATGGGATGAGTGCATGACTTGTAGAAGAAAACCATGTCTGATCCTTCAAGGACACTGGGTTGTCCTTCATTTTAATGTGAAACATATGGCTTAGTTTGAAACTGAGGAGAACAATTCAAGCCAGAAACACAGAACCCTGATGGTGGCTGTCATCTCTGGTGGCAAATAAAAAACTTCAGCAGGCCCTTTAAATCTTTCATTGTTTGCTGTTTTCAAGTAACTTTGTCATTGGTTGCTATAGCTGAATTGATTAGTAGTGGTTTGAACACGTTTGAACACTGAAATGATACCCATTCAGTACTTTAATTATAGTTCATCTTTAATTTTCGCTGTGACCTTCTCCCCTCCTCCACCTTTACTCTTCTGAATGCTGCTTAAGCAAAAGGGGGCTGGGAGGAAGATAGATTTATCATGTTGTGTCCTGTATGTAACATTATCTAATTTTTAAACAGAGCCATTACTCGATGGCTGGTTTTCGACAGTGAGAGCTTTGACTTACAAAAGTATTTTAACACTAAAAGATGCAGCTAGGCACTATTTTAAAGAAAAGACAGATCCTATGACATTTTGGTTTATAGAAAAGTTGTGTTTCAAACTTTCCCACCTTGTTTGTAGCTGTAGAGCGGGAAAGAGAAACAAACAATCCTGACTTTTCAACTCTGTTTTTTAAGTGAACTATTGACGTTTGGGGAAAATGCAAATAGGAGCATTCACACTTTGGTACTTAATGAAAGCAGTATTTGACACTCTGCTATATTTGTAAAGCTTGAGTTAACCTCAAAAGTCAAAGCTGCATTATGTGTGCAACTTTAAAAAGAACCTTCTGTCACAGAAATTTGGGGTGGACATTGTTCTCTGAAGTACTTGAAAGGTTACTTGAATGTCCTAAATAGAATATGGAAGAATCAGGTTGTAATACAATTACTTTTAAAAAAATCCCCATAAACTTAAAACTAGGTTTCCATTCTAAAAATAAGAAGTAGAGGTACTTCGTGTTGCTTTAAGGAAATAAGCTAACTGCTTTGTACTGGTTTTATGGTGAAGACCCTGTTTGTTTGTGTTTCGGTACAAGCTTGGAGGGGAAGGAATAAGAAATGCCTCTGTCATGGCTTCAGTTCAACAAGATATATGAAATCAACATTAAAAGCCAGTACATCAGTGGCTGTCTCTGGCACACTGCTCTGTTCTCTGAGGAAACGGGTTTCTTCCCACACAGGGAAGATGAATTAGCTGTGTGAGGAAATGGGTTTCTAGGATATTTTTCTGCAGTCAGCAAAGTCAAGTGAGATGATAGCATTCAACTTGTTTTGCTGTATCGAAGGTTTGGAGGTACCTAGAGCTTGAAATACTCAACATCCAAATAAGCTTGCAAGAAGCTGGTTTGTATTTTTCAGCTCTGTTAAGGTACGTAGGGGGAAATCAGAGCCACACCAAGTAAAATATCTTCAACAGGGACAAATATTTCCTTTTAATATAATCAGAGCACTTCATGCACAATGACTGCAGCAGGATGTAATCTGCAAAAGTATCTTGTACTGCTCCTTGTCTGTAGGTCTCTTAAAAAATTGTTTGCTTGGATCACAAAATCCTGCCCTAATGTGCCAGTGGTGTGGTTAGGGATTTTCTATGATTCTGAGGTGTCTGAAATGTTGGACTTAATTACAGAAAAACTCTCTGTTGGAAATATTTTGTTTGCACCTTTGCATAATTGATGATACTTAGTAAAATTATTTTTCCTTTTTTCCTGCATATGTTGACTGGAGATTCTTAGTCTACCTTTTGGAATGTTTGTTGCTGTCCTGGTTTCAGCTAGGGTAGAGTTAATTTCTTCTCAGTAGCTGTTACAGTGCTGTGTTGTGGACTTGGAATGAGAATGGTGTTGGTAACACACAGGGATGTTTTGATTTTTTGCTAAGTTGTGTTTATCCTAAGTCAAGGACTTTTTTTCCTTTGCATGGGTGAGGAGGTTTGCAAAAGAAGCTGGGAGGGAGCACAGCTGGGACAGGTGACCCAAGCTGACCAAAGGGATATTCTACACCATAGGGCATCAGGCCCAGTGTATAAAATGGAGGGTTTTGGCAGAAGGGGAGCTCACCTGGGTTCAGGAAGGGAGGTTGAGCGAGCAGTCACACACAGCCCTTCTGTTGTGGTGTTGCTGAGGGTTGAAGTTACACAGTTGGCAGAATCCCACCAAGCAAGGCTCCCTGGTTCCTGTCCTTATGGAGATTTGGCACCTGGAGAGCCAAGGAGTGAGCAGCACCCATCACACTTTAATAGCCCCACATGACCAGTGCAAGATCTAGTGGAGAGTGGAGTCTGAAAGACTTATCATAGCCTGAATGAAGTCACACTTCCATGTAGGATGTAGAATCATGGAATGTTAGTCTTGGAAAGTGGTCTGTGATGCACCTCACGGGGGAGTAAGGCTAAAGCTGTATGGATGTTGTCACAGAATCAGCCTGGCCACTTTGCAAGCTGGCTGGAAGTCTCCTTAGCCTTTGTATGCATTAGAGGATAGATGTCATCCTTGGTATGTGCTCCTATAATTCTGTGTATTTAACAGAAAAATGTCACTTGGTGGCTGTGCTGTGTAATGTGTGCCTCGCGCTGTCAGTAGAGCTTGCAGATATATTTATAATGCAAGGGCACTTAGAGGAGTCACCCACACAAACGAAATGTTTTCAGGAGATAAAGGCTATTAAACTGCTTGAAAAGACCAGTTGGGTCTCTAGAGGGTGAAAAGCCAGTTTTGACCTTACAGAAATTTTACTTGCCGATTTTACAAAGGACGTGTTAGCGGAAGAAAAAGATAAATCTATAATGGAATTACTTTCTGCTCTACAAAATGTGCCCAGTAGCAAGATCCACAGAAGTTGCATGCCCCTTAAAAAGGAAGTGGGACCCAGAGGGTAAAGCACGCTTTCTTCTCTTCCCCAGTGGCTGGGTTTTGTGCAGTCCAGCTCCTCACATCCATACTGTTCAGTATTCCCTTGCCTGACAGTGGGACTATCCCACAATATGTGAGGGTGATTACATCTTTGATTGAGGGGGAGGGTGGATACTCTACTGAGCAGACTATAACATTTACTGTCTCAGAGTGTTTTAAATGTACTACTGTAACTTTCCCTTGTAGTACTACAAACTATACCAGCTTCCAGCATTCTTATTCTGGGATAATAATACCAATGGCTATGAACTGGAAAGCTTTTTCAGTAAAATGTTATTTTGCTGTAGTTGGACTGATTCTATCAGTGCAAAATGACAACCTTGTTTAAACATGGCTTATTTTTTATCTGAAGGAAAATACTGCAGTTTATTTGATCTTTTGAAGATAGTATGTTTATTTAAACATATTGATGCTTTTCTGAAAGGGCTGTTTCTCATACCCATTGCAATCCTTTTGCTTCATTCCTGTGATGCTTCTTATTGAAGTGAAAAGACTCCTGTGTGCCTGTACTGGCACAGTGGTTACATAGGTGCACCTAACAGGGCAATGGAAGTGGTTTTTTCCAGGAAATATCCTTGTTGCTCGATAAATTAGCCAAAACAATGCCTGCTTTTGTATTAATTTCCTGATAGATGCTGCTAGCCAATGTAAATATAATTCTCTTTAGCCAAGTGAGAGATGAGAAGAGCTCGATGAATTTATTTGATGTTCTCTCTCTGCTCTGATTTCTAAACTGGAGTTATTGACATGAGGGTAGAGCTGAGGCATGTGAAGTGTCTCCAGTTGGTGACTTGGGGTGTGTGTATGAGGATTGTTACTCTGACCAAGCCTCTGAAAAGGAAAACACTCTGAAGGCAGTGCATTATGATTTTTACGTTGTCTAGCAGATGCTTTTTTAGAGAAGTTGCTTGCTTACAGAAGTTGTCCTCAAGTTTGATCATCTGCCAACTTCATTCTTATTTCAAAACTGGCTGACATGTTTTGAGGAGCAAAGGGGTGAGAGCTGTAATTAGAATCACTTCCTCTCCCTTGCAGCAGGCTGCCTTGAGCCATAGCTCTGTAGCACAGGATTTATGCCCTTAGTGTCTGTTGCTCTCACAGAGGGGGTTAGGATGTGTGGCATGAGCCACTGCACAAGTCTTGTGAAGTTGTTTTTGAGTTATGAGAGCACAGGATGAGAAGAGCTGTCCTGAGCTGCGAGACCAGCTTCCTGCTGCGTTCCATCAGCATGATAAAAAAGTGCCTGTGAGCTTCAGTCTCCTATTCTCTCACTGCTTGCTGCTTCTTCTCAAAAAGGTACCAGCCTTGGCTCCCTTCAGGTAGCCTCCATGAGGGGATAAAAGCAGGGTTTTCTCTGCTTGTTTTGCTGTGTACTTTCCCACTTGCCCACCCTGTCTCCCTTGTTGATTGGTGTTTTCTTGTCCATTGAACCATTAGACTGTTAGTTTATTTTATCTTAATAGGTCTGAAGGAATTTTTTTCACTGTTACGCTTTCTTATATGTGCCTCAGTTTTCATGTATTGGTATATATTCAAATCCAGTAATTCAGAAGGCAGACAGTCAGGGAAATGAGTCTGGGATGTTTTTGTGAGGCTATTTCTTAGACTACCCAAGAGAGCTGTTACCACAGGTATGAATAGGACATACCTTGTTTTGCTATAACTGTTAATGTATGTGCATTCAAGTAATGAAATCCAGGAAAACATCATCACTTCTCCTCAGGTCAGGGAGAATAAGGGAAAAATCTCTGTCTGCAGCTAAAGTCCTTCTTGACCTCACATGCTGAGAAATGACTGGACACACTGCTCTTGAAAGCAGAGATGTTACTGGAGTCATACTAATGAATTGAGATGTATGAGTTCAGTTCTTCTGCCATAAATTTCTGTGATCATGAGTAAGGTTCCTAGTCTCCTGAAAACCTATAAATGAGGTAAACAGTTTTTTTCTCCCAGCCTCATCTGTTTAAATTGTGATGTCTTTGAGGCAGGAACAGTACACATTGTGCAGATACACAGGAGGTGAAAAGGCCCAAGCTATCCTGTCCTGTCTGCTGCCTTTTGCTAACACTTTTGTGGTAAGTAGAACAGCATGGATGTGATAGAGACTGGAAGAAGCAGCCAGCTGGAATGACATTTTTGAGGTCTGTGAAGATATATAGAGGGGCATAACAGAAATGTCTTTAAATATTTAGATTTTGAGAAATTTTAGAAGGTGTCGGAAAACATTTTTTTTTCCCCCTCGTGAATTCAAGCTATGCCTTTGTTCACATGGTTTTTAAAAGTAAGAGAAATTATAAACATTATAAAGGCAGAAAGGAAAGCTGAGGGATTCATAGAGGAGGCAGGGAGGATGCCAGGCTTTACTTTGGGGAAAATAAGGACAGGAGAGTGGTTTTTGTGTCTGCTTTTACTGAAGCCACTCCATGTGGATTGGTGTTAGCAAAGGCTTTACGCTGTGTGCGTCAGTGCTTTGTAAATGCTGGCAAGTTACACTTACAGGCTGCTGGACTCTGTACAGAGTGCTGATCTATAGATGGTTTTTCTTTTTCTGTAAAGGACACCTCCAATGCTAGCTGCATTTGAAGGCATAGAAAATAGATTTGAAAAGCTACACACAGCAGCTGTCATAATTTACTGTAATATCCTGCTGTTTAGGATAACTAATGAGTGCGTCAGTTCCTTGGATGTGTTGAGCCAGATCATTAATCAGTATCAACTGCCCTTGCTGCATGGAACTGGGGGGACTTCCATACGGGTTGATATGCATTGCCTACATTGGGAGATTAATGTCTGGAAAGGAGGTGGTGTAAAACTGCTGGCTGGGTTTGTGTTCATTGGAGGTGAAATCCTTTACCTGGCTTAGTGTTGGGAATATTACTGTATTGGCATATCATGGAAAGCATGGAACAGTTACAAGAAAACAACTTGTATTTCTAAGTTTGGGTGTTGTTTCTTAAGCTGCTCTCCTGCTCTGCAGAACATGAGCAACTTGGAGCATTTAATTCTTCACAACCTGTCCTGTAATGAGAAATTATTTCCAGACAGGTCCAGAATTTGCTTGAATTCCTGTGGCTGACTTTCAGCTCATATTCCCATCCAGCTGTGAGGTATCATCCTTCTGCTTTATCCTCCCATGAACTGCCTAATGTTAAAGTAAATCAGAAGTGAGAGGATGTTATCTTCATAGTAGGAGTTTACTTATATCTTAAGTGATACAAGGTTTTGATACAGCCACAGCATATTTCTTTAGTGTAGTCTTAGTGCAGATAGCAACAGCAGCACTTCTTATAGTTTCAGATTCAGTCTATGTTTTCAGTAGAGTAGTGGGTTCTAGTGTAGTAATGGATGGGCATCAGCCAAGCGTTGGGTGCAACACTGGCTGTACAAAGGGAATAACAACATGCATGTATGAAGTATAGACTAGAGAGTAGTTTTAGATTGTGCCACGCTGAAGGTGAGTCAAAAGAGCAAAGGCAGATGGCAGAAGCTGCTGGTGAGAGGCAAAGACAAGACATCATCATTGTTACTGACTTGTGGGCCTGTCATGATTCTGACAAGAAAGATGCTGGTTAGCCGTAATTCTGTGAGACTGCTAGTGGCCAGTGAACAGCTGTTATCCCTGCAAGTTTAATTTCCACCTGTAGCATTTAATCCACTTTGCCAGCTCTTGTGTGAGTGTAGCAAACTGCAAGACAGAAGGACAACCAAATCAAAGTGCTTTAAATTTCTTTTCTTGAGGGTGGGTACTTCTTTGTCTTCTATGAATTTCTGAAGTTTCACGTTCGGCTGTCTGTCTCATCACAGACTTGTGTGGAGCTTTGCTTTTTTTAAATACATATTTTTATGTATATGGGATTCTTTTTTTCCTATTTCCCCTCACTTTTTGACGTATATGCAAACAACTACTTGTATGCTCTACTGGGCAGTCTGCCTCAAAAACCCCAGAAATTTCCCAAGGTAAACCTATTAAAGAGGTGTCATGATAGATGGATTTGAAGGGCAGATCTTGGTTGCAAGATGGACCAATAAGTTGAAGTGTTGTCTCTGTAATGTGTGAAAACTGAGGGGCAGAGAAGTGAGGTCTCCAAGCGCTGTTGGTAGCTGCTTTGCCTGGGTAATAGGAATCAGGTCTAGAGGTAAAGAACTGCATCTACTGTCAAGTTTCTTTAACTAATATGGTGCAATGTGGCATTGCTGTAACTGATTCAGCACAAAACTTCTGAAAACCATTCAATAATTTAAAGTTGTTGATTCTGAACCCAGGTAGGGTCTCCTGACAGAGTGCAAAATATTCTGATGTACTTGCAGCAGTTTATGCTAGCCTACATTTCTACAGTGGAACTTAGAGCAAACACAGAAAGTGCGTTTGAAAGTAATGTTAATTTTTGATGAGGTGCATTTGGTTTTCCAGAGGCCTAGTGGTGGTAAGGATCCCATTAAATCTGTTTCTTGAATCCTTCTCCAAAGGGAAGATGTTTGGGGCACCAGCAATATGTATTGTTTTTTAGTGTCTTTGGTATAGAAACTTAGTACCTAGGTATTGATTTAGATGCTTTCTGAACTGTGCAGGTAAGTGTGGGTTACAAACTGTAATTGATCCTGTCCGATGGTGATAATTTGACTCCAGTGTAGATCACAAATATTCAATGTATTCTGAGCAGTTAGTCTATGATAAGTCTCTCATCTTGTCACCAGTTCTGGTACTGGTGTGAGTGAGGGTGTTCCTCTTTGGGCAGTGTGAATGCTGCTGTCCTGGCTCACATGGACCTGTGCTGTGCTGTGCTTCCCACTCTGAGTGGGTCACATCCAGCACTGTGACCAAGCCCCAGCGCTCTGAAGTCGCTGCACAGCATCTCTGCTGGCCCAGCCGTGCTGCCATGGCCTGGCCAGCAGTGTTATTTGTAATGGCTGATGACTCTCAGCAATGCTGCTGCTCTGCCAGCACGGGGGCCTGGGGCACAGCCAGCTGCTCCGTGGCCAGACGGAAGAGCAGAGCAGAGGGAGTGCTGCAATCCGAGATGGAAACTCACTTGGATTGTGTGTTTTGGATGGTTGGTTTAGGAGAGCAAAAGATCAAAACTTGTTCTTAAAACTACAAATGTGTTAGTGGTAACTTAAAGTTACCGCAAAGGGCAAGGATAGGGGAGGTGTGTCTTCTCCCTGGAAGTACCGTGGTACAATTTGTATGATGTAATTTACTGTTTTGCAGATTTTCTGGGTGGAAAATGTGTGTCTTGGTGTATCCATGGCAACAAAATTAAGGTAGCAGTTGTTTTAAGTCACTAGCTTAAAAGAATAAGATGAAAAGCTTTAAAAATCCCCCCAACAAGTGAATACTTTCCAGATGTTACAATACCAGGAAACTCAGAATGCCATGTCCTCGAGTGCTTTACTCATTCGTTGAGGTAGGAAATTAGGTGATGTGTAAACTGTTGTTGTTAGCACCAAAATTTCCTTTGCCCTCAGTGGCTGATTTTCTGGTCTACCTTGCTTCTGCACAGGTGCTTCTAAGTGTTTACTCAGGGCATGTCTGTGGGATAACATTTACCTGCTGCTCCCTGTGGAGCTGGGTGCTCACTGGGAGCATGGTGGCCCTTGGTTCAGCTCCCAGCTGTGCAGCAGACTCCTTGGGAAGGTCACTTCTGTCTTCCTGCACTCTGTCAAGTGTTGTGGATGACCTCAGGACAGCTTGAATGTTGCTGTGAGTCACTGTCATGCCACAAACGCCTCTGAAAGAGTGTAGTGTGACCCTGGACCTAGCAGCTAGTAAATAATCAATCAGCTCAGGCAGGGCTGTACTACCCTTGCTCAGAGGGAGCTGGGAGGATGGGGAGGATCCTGCACTTGCTGGTTCTGTCATCCTCATGGTGTCTCAGGTCCATACCCACAACAGTGTGGGAAGAATAGTCGTTAGGCTTATAAGGATGACAGAGGGACAAGTGTGTGTAATAGTGGGATACTGTAAGAGATGTATCAGCTCTTTGGGAATTGGAATATTTCCTTTAGAAAATACCTTTGATCTCTGTTTAAAGGCTTACAGTTGGCTATGTTCACTGGGGGTATATTTCAGGAGCTAAATACCTGTCATATTTTGAAAACACCCTATCTTTCCCAAAGCCCTTGAACAATTTTAAGAATCATTGGATGAGTATTGGAATCAATGCATTTAAACAGTGCTATGTCTATATTTGTTTGTGTGTATAATCATAGATATGCAATTAAATGTATTCTCTGAAAAGAAACCTCTTCAATGGTAAATTTGAAATAATGATAAATCAGGTTGAGATTTAAATGTTCCCTAACCATTTAATAGCATCTAAATTAAGAAATATTTGCTAGTGCAGGTTTGGCTAGGGCTTTAAAGGAAAATGAAAGTGCTCGAACCACAGGAAATCAATGGCCTAATCGTCTGGAAAAAGAGTTCATTGCAGTGCCAGGATAACCTGTGAGAGCAATAGCCTATTCTGCAGGTGTAGGGAGAATATTTGTCATTGAAGTTCTACAGCAGAAGCAGTTCCATGACAGGTAACTTGTGAGGTTGTGAGACTGATGGGGAGTTGAGAATGTCATATATAGCTTGTGTCAGGGAGGGATTTGAGAAAGACTAAATGAGGAATGGTGAGATACTCTCTTTATTTTGGTAGAAGCAGTCACATTTCCTCACTTTCTTTCATTATAGATAATATTCTTTTAGAAACAATTTAAAATGCAATTTTAAACCTGCTTTCTTCTCTTGTTGAGTGGGATCTGCAGGTTGTGCTCTGGGTGGGGGACATGGTGGGAGCCACAGGCAAGAGGCTCTGCCCTGGTGCTGCCCCTTTGCACAGCTACCCACTGTGAAGGGGCTTTGGTCCCAGCAGTGAAAGTCTGGAGTGGTGTGAGTGTGACTGACAGTGGCTTCTGGATGGTCAGACAGGAAGGTTCCCTTAACAAGAGTTTTCTTCCAAGGACGGTAAAAGTTAAGCAAATAAAAAAATCACAGCAAAACAAAGGAAGAAACAAATAAAAAAAAACCAACCCAAATCACCCCAACTTTAATAAAGAGCAAATCCACATCTAAAATGGAAAAAAAATGAAACTTGAATAAATGTGTTGTTTATTGCATATCTTCTTAGTTAAATGAATGGTGTTGTATCTTAACAAATTTGCATGCTGAACTTTAATGTGTGGGATATTTAAATCTGAACATCTATATGTTTTATAGTTACTAATCAGGGAGAATGAGCTCCTTTTTTAGGCATAGCAGCTAAAACCAGAAACCAAGTTTAAAGCTGTAGACCTTAATTATGGTTTCATGTTTTTAACTTATAATAATTTTGAGTTAATTATGAATTTTGAAAGTATTACTACTATGACCTGCACTAATAATTTATCTTCGTTATGAATGAACAATCAGCATCAGGAAACCTTTCCTTCTTGACAGGTAGAGAAGGGTGTCATGGGAGCTGCTCCTGTGCTCTCTGGTGAGATGTACCATGTCCTGCAGAGATTTTCTTGGACTCTAGAAACACTAGATACATCGGCAAGCCTTGACAGTTATGTGACAATGAAGGAAAGCAGTGATTGAAGCAGAGAGACCTTCAGGGGCTGACTGTGTTCACTCCTTTGTTTACCTGCTTTGAGGAGTAACTGCCCTAGACTGCACTGGGACACTCTCATCCTTCCCAAGGGATGGGTTGTTTGTGTTGCTGATTCTATCTACACTGCCTTGGGTATGGAAGAATGGAAAGGCTCATCTTTTTGCTCTGTATTTGGGAATAAAAGTCATAAAAGTGAAAGCTGCTCTGTATGAGAACAGGCTTTGTTACCAATTAGACTGAAACTTGGGAGGAGCCAAAGCAGGATCACAGATCTTGCAGCTATCAGTGCTAAGTGCTGAGCATAGATGACTTTGCAAGCAGAAACATAGGATGCAAATATTTAACAAAGCCTTTCTCAGGCTCACAGGAGGGATGCAGAGTGCGAGTTGATGTTTGGAGTAGAATGCCTGGGTGACAATCTGCTGTTTGCACTAACTCAAATAGAAGTTACACATGCTCATCAGTTTAAGAGCTGATATGTAAATGGGTTGCAGTTCTATATCCTGGACTATGTCAAGAATAACTCCAGAAAGTAAAATCAATCCAGTGGTTTCCAGAGACAAGAGTGAACTAATGTTGTGGGAATATGGTTGTCAGGGTTATGCTGATCTAAGGAGGATAAGAATAACGTAGAATTCAGGAAATCCTGAAATAGGAGTGGGAAGGGAATAACTATTTTTATATTCCCCAATGTTTTATATATATATAAGATATATAAGATACCAGCTGGAGATAGCTTATCTAGCAGATTTGCTGGGGCTTGAGTACATGGTGATGGCTATGGGCATGGCAGGAGAGTATTCTTTCTTGACAGTGTGAAGATGTCTTGCATCAAGCAATAGAAATAGAAGGAAGAGCTTTCAAATGATTGCAAGTTGTCAAGTGGAGTTTTGTTCGAGGGGAGACCATGTGGGGAAAAAAATACAATGTTACTTTAATAAAAAAAAATCATAAATAAAAAAGCAGGAGTGGGTAGGAGACTGGTGGGTGGTGGTAAAGAGAAGACTCTTGCTGACATTTCTTTTTGGTATTTTTCCTCTTAAAAACAAGAGCAGGCAGCCAAGCAGTACTCACGTCTGCTTTAAAATATATTTAATATATTTTCCACAGCCTCTTGTGTTTAGTAGGACTTCAGAGAATAGCTTTTTTGTTTTCTTTTTCTTTCTTGTTTTAATCTATTCTTTCCTTTTTTTCTTCTTTTTTTTTCTTTTACTTTTTTTCTGTTACAGGCACTGTGTGCCAATACAGGAGTTCAGTCAGTCAGCAAATTTCCTGAATTAGCTGCAGTAGTTGAAAGCAGAGACTGAGAAAGGCCCCTTGCCACTGGTGAAGGTGACTGTGCCTAATCTGTGTGGTGCTGGCAAGTTCTGTGTGTTCTCTTCATGGCAGGGAAGTTGACTTGTGCTACACATGTATGTCCTATGTGCTGTTGTGACACAAATTGGAGCATTTCTCTGCTGTCCTTGTCAAAATCTGACCCTGGGTGTCTGTGACAGCTGGCAAAAAGAGGTTCCATAGTAAGGCCTCATGGGAAGACCCACACAGCAAAGCCTTTTTAGGACCAACATCAAATGCCATTGATGATGTCTCTGTTGATAATGGTTCCGTTTCTTAGGATTGCTGCCCAAATGACTGCAGTTTGGAATTTATCACAGTTTGGGTGTTGTCTCAAAATAGGGAGGATGAAGCTGTTTTCTGGTTTTAGGGGAGGAAAAAAACTGTTGATAGAGCTCAGATGAATGAAAACCCAGGCAGTATAAGCACATCATGGTACCAAGTATTTCCAGCCATGTCCACCCTTTGTCTTCAAAAAATCCAGTAAGTCTCTCACCTTTGTGCTTTGCAAAATCATGGAGCACATCCTCCTGAAAACTGTGATGAGGGACATGGAAAATAAGGAGATGACTGGTAACAAACAACATGGCTTCACTAAGGGCAAATCTTAGAAATCTGGTGGACCTCCATGGCAGTGTTACAGAGGTGGTAGATGAGGGAAGGGAGACTCATGTCATCTGCCTGGCCTTGTGCAAAGCATTTGTTAGTGTGTCACATAACATCCTTGTCTCTAAAATAGAGAGAAATTAATCTGATGGCTGGACCACTCAGTGGACAAGGACCAGCTGGACAGATGGGCCCATGCAAACCTCATGAAGTTCAAGGGAAACACAAGGTCCTGCACTTGGTGGGGGCAATCCCAAGCACAAATACAGACTGGGCAACAGTGGATTGAGAGCAGCTCTAAGGAGAAGGGCTTGGCGCAGGGTAGTGGTGGGTGAAAAAAAGGAATATGACCTGACAAGTGTAAGTCTGCTTACACTCAGGAAACCAAGTGTGTCCTGGACTGCATCCAAAGCAGCGTGGCCAGCAGGTCAGGGAGGTGTTCCTTCCCCTCTGCTCTGCTCCAGTGAGGCTCCACCTGCATCCGGCTCTGGGCCCACCAACACAGAAGGATGTGGACCTGTTGGAATGGGCCCAGGGGAAGGCCACAAAAATGACCAGAGCATCTGGAGCATCTCTCCTTTGAGGACAGGCTGGGGGTGTTGGGGTTGTTCAGCCTGGAAGATTTTATAGCAGTTTTCCGGTATTTAGTGGGTCAACAGGAAAAATGAACAGGGAGTCTAGTGATAGAATGAGGTGCAATGGTTTTAAAGTGAAAGAGGGTAGATTTCAATTAGGTATTTGGAAGAATCATGATGATTAGACAGTGGAACAGGTTGTAGAGAACTTATGGCTGCCTCATCCCTGGAAGTGTTGAAGGCCAGGATGGATGGGACTTTGGGCAGGCTGGTCTAATGGAAGGTGAATTTGTCCATGGCAGGGGGGTTGGACAAGATGATTTTTGAAGTCCATTCCAACCAAACCATTGTGTGATGCTCTGAAGTAGCAGCAAGCTCTAGAAAGTACTAGACCAAAGAGAGGTGTTCTGCATCTAGAAACCAGGTTCCTTGACCAGTGTGCAGATAAATACAAGCCCTAAGAAAAATTGTCCTGTGTTACAGGAGGAAGTCACTTTGATCTCTGTATTTGACAGGAGTGCCAAGGGAGGAATGGAAGAGTGAGTATAGATGTTTCAAAGCAAGGAAGTCGGAGAGCAGGACTTTCATCTAATTCAGAGTGTCCAGGTTCCTGGAAAGCTGAGCTGTCTATGACAGATTTTTGATCAGACAGTTTGAATTTGACACTGGGACTCAATTCACCTGCTCTTGTTAAGCTGTAGCTTCCCCCACTAAGAACTTGTGAAGATAGCCTGAAAAAAAAAAAAACAACAACCTCTTAAATGGTTGGGAGTTGTTAGGGTGTTTTTTTTGGTGGACTCCAGGTGGTGTGGGACGTGCCAAAGAGCCTGGAAGCACTTGACACAAGCCAGGACAGAAAGACTGAAAACATGCCTCTGGTCTCTGGAGCAGGATGTCTGGAGTAGCTGGATTTGAGGGGGGCCTGAGTAGCTCTAACTGGAGTTCCATTGCAGATGAGATTTTGTTACTAAACTTAAGGCTTAGAGGCCCATTGTGCTCAGCAGCACATGATAACTAGATATGGATATCTTGTAAAAGAAGAGACAGAAAAAAACCCAGCCTGAGAATAAAGGTGGGACACAAGCAGACAAAATGTTTTGCCTGGGGTTATACAGCAGGTCATGTCTGGAGAGGGAAGTGGAGCCCTGGAACTCTCTGCTGGTGGATGTCTTCTAGACATGAGGAGTAGATTTAGATGCAGCCTACAGAGGTCATGCAATCTGATCAGCCCTGCCTCACGTGGCTCTATTAATGTTTTTTAATGGGCATGATGAAGATAGGGTGGTACTGGGCTTGATGCTTTGAGAGGCTACCTAGAGTAGAGGCTAGACAGTGTTAAAGGAATAAAGTAGGTATTTATTAAAAGGCCTTCAAAGGATACACCTTGGGCACTACAAGAGCCCGGCCGTGGCTACACCCGAGATGAACAACAAGTCATGAGCTTTTATAAGTTTTGGTCCATTTACATGTTGAGGTTAATTGTCCCATTACAGCTTCAGGTCATGAAATCCCATCCTCCCAGATTGCTCTCCTCAATTTGCTGTTGTTTATACTTTTTGGGCCTGAAGCTGCAATGGTGTCCTTGGTTCTCGGGCTGGAAAGGGATTGTCTGACTTAACTGTGAGGAGAACTTGCTAACACTTTATATGAAGTTCAGAGTTATATACTCATGCAGTACAGAATCTGGAAAATCTGAGAGCTAAAACATTAAGCATCAGGCTGTACACAACTACCCAGGCTTGCTGCAGGCAGTGTTGTGTGTGCATGCTCCAGCATCTTCTCTGCCTTATCTCTTGAGCTGCTCCTTAGCTCTGTTGGAAGCACGTGTGACTGCAGTGTGGATACAGACCTCCTCCTGCATTCCTGTAGAAAAGATAAGGCGTGCCGTGGGTTCCTGTGCATCTGTGCTTGTGTTTACTGCACTCTCTAGGGATGCAAATGAATGATAAAGGCTGGGTCAGGCCAGTGGTCTGTCTAACTTGTTTTCTTTTTTCAGCTGCCAAGAGCACCTGCTTGAACCAGCCAATATCAGTCCACAAAAGTCATGGAGAAAAAAGGATTTGTTTGAATTGTTATTACTAGAGATTCTAGCTTGTTCTTACTTCATGATTGAGTTTGTTTTTATAGGAAGAATCTTTGCTGTTATGAGTCACTCTGGCTTAAAAGCAGGATTTTGCTTTCAGATGCCTTTTGCCTTAAAAGGTGATGTTGCTTCTGGTATTTGTCAAGTTTAGGAAAAAAAAATCGAAAAATCATCAGACAGCTCATTCTTCTCAAGAAACACTTGAAACTTTCATAGTTATTTGTTTTAGAAAAATCAAAATAAAGCAATGCTTAGTGAATGCATTGCTGTCCCTTCTGGGCCAGCTTGATTTATTTAACAGTAAAATATCAGACAGTGACACTCCTGCATCTAACAGGGATGTAGCCTGCTTGCCAGTGTGTTAGATTTCTAGACCATCTGGAAATTAGTGTCATTAAACACCTGAAATAACAAGATTAAAAAAAACAGACAAACAACAGCAAAAAAGGTCGGAGTTAAACTATGGCAAGCCAGGCACAACTGATCTACAGACCTAATGCCTTTCAAGTGGGTAGATAAAGCACAGTCTCGGCTGTATGTGGTCACCAAGGATGGAACAGTTCTTTTTTAGATGTTGGCTTTTTAACCCTACATAATTTACGGTGATTAATTCCACTGTGCTTAAGTATAGAATCTATCTGCAGTTCCAAACTTAATGCTGAGGAAATGTATACACTACCAAAAATCTTGTGGCAAAAAACAGTGGTGTAATTCATTATCAACTATAAAGCTGCCATGGAATAGGAAGGGATTATTCTTCTCAAAAGGTTTTGGCTATGGCTCTGACCTGCTGCTTTTGTAGGTAGAGCTAACCTGTTATGCATTGGCTGATTATGCATTTAAGTGTTTCTATGCATTTGAATATAGCTATATACTCACTTTTCTCTATGCAGCATCACTTGGTGAAGTTTTACCCCTCCCAGCAGAAGATGCTTTTTATTTGTGGGTATTTATTGCATAAACTGCTTCCACAAAACTAAGCTTGTTTCCTTGGCATTTGTCAACCTCAGAAACTTGAAGTTTACAAATATTTACCAGTTTCACTTTTCCTTGCCATGACCTTTTCCCTGTATAGGAAACAGAAACCCACACTCTCTTCTGAATACGTCTGTGTGTTGTTCCTTGGGACTCACAAAGCTTGTTTCTTGTGCTGCTGGTGGACTGTAAGTCACAGCCTGCTGTGCTGTAGACACTCTTTACCTGGACTTCTCTCTGCATGCCCAGTGCGCCTTATTCTCTTGCCATTGCATGTTCACTCTCACATCTTTCTAGTTTGTGAGTGGAGTCAATGATAAAATCACCTCTTTTTAATTTTTTTTTTCTGTATTGAAAATGTGCAAGAAGAGATTTTCTCCAGTAACTTAATGTTTATTTGGTGACCCAAGTTTCATTTTAGTAACAATCGCCGCTGAGCTTGGCGAGTGTGAGGGGAAGTAGGGAGGTGAGGTGAAGGAGATAACAGTAATATTGGATTGAAAAGTTTGTTCCTGAAGTGACTCCTGATGACCACCTGTCTATTTTACTCATGAATCTGTTGTTTTGTGTCTTGCAGTGGCATCACTGAAGGGGACAGCTGTTACTGCTGTGGGAGATCAAGAGCTCCTTCCAATTGCATCTTCTGTGTCATCTGCAGAACCCCCAGTTACAGTGAGTTTCTCCTGCACACACTCTGTTTCTTCCAGTGAGGATTTGTTAGCTGTAATATGTGATAATTATGTGCTTCTCTATTTATACTTTGTCAGTTCACTTGCTACTGCAAAAAGCTTTGATTTATGAATCCCAGGCCAAAAGATTGCATACACTTCTTATCCCCCTAAACCTCATACCTGAAGCTCATAGTTGCAAATTCTTCTGACCAGCTGCATACCCTGTGAGGGAAATGATCAGACTATGTGCTTTGGGTGAGTGTTGTGATTATCCATCCAATAGCGAAGATGAGAGTTGGACAAAATATTTTGTTCCCAAGAATAGCTTCAGAAAGAAAAGCTTATTTAAATAAAAAACGGAGAAAAAAAGTATTACTTGAGCAAAGAAGATTAAACTTGTTCAGAGTGCCAGAAACGCATCATACCTGTGTGACATCTAGTCATGGGCATGGCAGGTGAAAATAGAGGGTGACTCAGTACTGGAGTCTTCCTGACTCTGTACCTAGATATACTCTTAAAATGAGATAATGGAATTTTCTCTGCCATGCAAGAGAGCTACCTAATTCAGTGCTATTTGGAAACCGAATGAAAACTCTTGAAAATTCTCATTCCCCCTTTCAGTTTCCACCTAAAGGAAATGAAGAAAATTCTTCCCTAATCCTGCCAGCTGTCTGTGAATGCCCATGTAACATATAACTTGTCTGTGATTCTTTTGTCAATAACTCTCTTCTGCTAATAACTCAGTAAAACAGACTCAGGTGATTTCAGTATTTTTCATAACAATTATAACAATTGCTTGCAAGGCCATCTCCAGTTTTCAGCCAATTCTGACAACTGGTTGGAAGAGCTGAATTGTCTTCTGAATTCCTGTCTGGAATCCAGCTGCAAGACTAAAACGGTGGGAGCACTTCTATGCATGTGGAAGTGTTTGTTTTGATGAAAACTTGAGGACTAAATGAACAAAAAAACCCTGAGTGCTTAAGGGGCTGTCAGACACTTGTACAGTTAAATGGCATTGAATGTTGACATGGTCTAGATTTCGAGTTGTGAAGCTGAGTGTACAGGAATTAATTGTACTCAGGTAATGGATTCTCCTGAGAACTAATAGCAGTAACAAGAGGAACAATGCCTTAAGAGGAAAATGCCCTCAAATCTGTGGAAAGCTTTTAGCAAATGATTTTGGCGCGATGTATACTTCTAGCCTGTGTCAATATTGCAGATGTGTAAATTATACATGACTTACAAAATAAGAAAATTTGCTTCTAGGGAGCTCTTGTGTTTTGCCTGTAAGGATGGAGCCAGCCTGCAACATATGTAGAGAATATTACCTGTCAGAAATTGAATATTGAGTGAAAGTAATCGTTTTAATCAAGAGTAGTTAAAAGTGAGGCTGAGTTGAAGGAAAAAACAACTGCTCAGCTGGAAGACTGCTTCCAGTGCTGCAGACATGCCCTGAGATGCATGCTTTCTGTATTAGGAATATTGATCAGGGCCATGGTTGTACCTTGCATTACCACTGTTCTTCCTGATAATTGCAACCAAGATTTCTTAACTCTTTGAATTCTGCTCCTTTCTCTGCACCCAAGTTCAAAATACTTGGTGCTGGTGTATTCGATGAAGGAGAGCACTGCTCAAAGGAGCAGTTTCTTGGTTCATGGATAGATAACTAGCAGAATCTACTGGCTGAGGCAAAGACATTCTGGCTTATATCAATTTGTATTCCTGACAAATCATCTGTAGTAATTGTGGGTGTTTTCTTAGGAGAGTTGCTGTAAAGGGGTGTCATTGAGGGCAGTGGCTGTATGCACAGTCTGAGATACACTGAGCTGAGTGCTGTAAAGGAGCCTGAGACTTTGTGTTTCTTCCTTCTCCTTCTTTACAGTACCTTGGGAGAGCTGAATCCCTCTTGAAACCAGGGAAGCCACCTCCAGTTAAAACTAGCTGACAACAGAGGGATGAGGTTGCAGATGAGTGATGTCAAAGACATTTGTGTGCTACAACATTTGGCTCCGGCATCCTTGAGAAGGCAGAACTCTGCAGTTGTAGCTGCTTGTAGGGCTCTGTGCAGAGCAGGTCAGCCCTGGTGCAATGCTGGATGCACAGTGGATACTGGTAGCCCTGTGGGATGTATTTTCTTTCTTAACCCACTGCAGTCTGGACTTTTTGCTCTCATGTCATTGTTCCTTTGTTGAGCCATCAGACTTCCTGAACAAGCTGCACAAGTGAATGCTGGCAGATGTGTCTGTTGGAAAGAGAATGGTCTGGTAGCTATCTTAGAGCTCTGCAAGTCCAGTTTCAGCTCCATGATCTGCTTACAGATCCCCTCTGAGAATTCAGTAATGTGATTCAGTCTCTGTGCCAGTTTCCTGTCTTTTAAAGGACACTGTTGACTTTGGGTGGGAACTGAGGGTAAACAGAGCCAGTGAATGCTCCAGTAGAGTGATTGAAGAAGTAACATAATATGTAACCAGGATGTCTTTCTCTAATATTTCTGCACAGCCTAAATAGTATCCCTGAAGTGTTTTTAGCAGTCAAGGTGAGAAGATGAGCACTGTGGATGGGGAATGCAAGGTTGTGTATCATGGCTGTGATGCTGCTGAGCATGTGTGAGATCCCAGCGTGCATTGTCCCACTCTGATCACTGAGGATGTCTTGCCTCTCTGAGTGAAAGTGCTTGCTTGGACCTGGGACACCAGATGTTAGCTTGGGTTCACACTCCTCACCTGGGATTTCACTGGCAGGTGCTACCATGTTCCTTATGTGACTCTGCCTTGTGTAGCCTCATCCGCTTAACTCCTCTGGCCTGCCTGTTTCATGTTGGCTTCCAGTATTTACTTTAGGGTCATAGTAAAGTCTTTCACCTTGCTTTCCAAATGTCACTGGGCAAAGTCCTTTTCAGAACCTGGCTATTTCATGGCTGTACAGCCTACCTCAGAATATTTGCTGTCCCTGATCTGTGAACGAATAAGATCTTTATAGGATTGACAGCTATAAAGCATTCCCTCTGAACTCTGAGATGAAAGTGAGACATTTCCTTTCTCCTTCCAGAGGGCTGATCTGCTGTAAGAGGAGGGAGGTGGTATCCTTTCCTAAGATGTAACTCCTATCAGGTATCATAGCAGTGTCTGTGGCACTCCAGGGCAGCATGCTCTGATGCCTCATGCTATGGGAAACTGGGAATGAAAGGCGACTCTGCCAAGAGGCTTCTGTCTGCATTGGTGGGATAGCACACGTGGCTCCTATGGCATTACCTGGAGCTCACTGGTGATACAGTGGATGGGAAATAAGGGAAAATTAGGTTTGGGTTCAAATATTCAGATTGCAAGGATACTCCCTGGAGCTGATCAGCTTGCTTGCTAATGGCATAGCACAGGGAACAGAATAAAGAGTTTGTTTGGTTTTGCACTGCAAATACATAAGCCACCCTTGCTTTGGCTTCCAGCCCAGGGTGAAAAGGCTGGCTGATCACCCTGCTCTTTCAGTGTTGACAGCTGTTGTTGTCAGGGACAGATGTGACTTGGGTCTAAGATAGGGATAACAGTGTGAGTGCTTTTACTGGCAAGGTAGATTTTTAGGAGATAATGCAGTTTGTCTGTTGCACAGTTAAAGGGAAACGATAAAGGCTTTTCTGTTCTCTTGGTGGATTTTTCTCAATTTTTTTCATATTGATTCCTCTGATACCAGGAGATTTGCTCAAATATTCTAGCACTTAACGGTCCCAGATTATATCTTTGGTTCATTCAGTTTCAAGCCATTCCTCCTCATTCCAAAACCAGTTATCTTACTAGCATGGAAGCAGGCAGTTCTGGGATACCACTGGTTCTGCAGATCTAAGTTTCTGTGTTTGATCCTTAAAAAAATGTTTTGGAAAGCAGAACAAGAAAACAGTGTAGGAATTTGGTGGGCAGATAAACTGCATTCCTGTTTCAGGCTGTTTATTCATAGCTTTAAGGCAAAAGTAGGCTATTTTTAACTTGCTTTTTTTCCCTTCATATTAACCAAAACAAATTTCCCTCTCGAAGGAGAGGGTGGAGTTGGGAGGAAGGAAGGGTGGAATTGAAACCATTTCATTAAATCAGGTTAAATATCGTTAAGACACGATTTTGTTTTTACATTACCGTTCTGAGCACAGAAGAGTCTCTTTACACTTTCCAAAGAGGGGGGAAGCTTTGTGTACAGAGGGGGTGAGTGAAGGCATTGGAGACAATGAAGTGGTTATGGAAAGCTTATGATTTTTGCTTGGAGCAAACTGTCAGGAGGGTAATGCAGCTCTCCTGACTCCTGGTGTCGGTGTTTTGATGGTTTGTGGTAAACTGCTTCTGAAGCAGAGAGAGCAAGAGCAGTTCCAGCAATTTCCTTACTAGGTAGATGTGACTTTGACTGTAACTTCCATGATTACTGACTTCAGTGTGGTGCAGTAAGGGTGGCTGAATCCAGGGCCTGTGGATCAGGTTTGTAGAAGGAAGAATAAATACTTCATACTTTGAGACTGAATGATAACCCAGGAGCCAGTGCAGAGCATTGCTGTTCTCTGAATCTCTTGCACTTTGATGTTGATTCTTCGGTACCTTTTAGTTCTCCCTCCCTCTGTTGATAAGAGCTGAACGATCTTGACAGTGAAACATCTGTGAAGTTCACCTCTGGTGGTGGGGTGTAGAGCTCCTCATGCTGTCCTGTCTGACTGCACATGTTACTCAAGATTAGATCCTAAATGATCTCTTCTTGCAATATTTTACTCCTGCTGTGTGTTCTCCCACACTGTAGGAGAGCTGATGAAAAACAGAAGTTGTCTTTGTGTCTAATGAAAATCAAAACTTTCCTGTTTTAGAAATACACAGGAAACCTGCCCCAAAACATGCAAACCCCTCTCATCCAGTGATAGCATGTTACCAAGTTATTGAACTCTGTGTGTAAGCTTAGACCTAGAAAGACAACCTGATTTTCCAAGCCTGAGTCCCAGGGAGGACTTCCTGCTCTTGAGGGATCAATGTGGGGCTGGAGCCCTTTCTGTGGACTCTTGGGTTCTCTCTCTCTATCTGCTTTCTTCTCCTCTTTGGCTTCTCCCACTGGGGAGCTGCTCCAGATCACAGCTACTTCATACTCTGATTTCTCTGACCTCCAGCCAAGGGGAGTTTGTGGTTGGTTTATCTCATTTCTGCACCACGATAATCCTATGGTTTAAATGTCTCTTTGCATTTCTTGCAGCTCCCTCTCCTCAAGTGTGTTTGCAGGCAGTGATCCTGTCCTCTGTTGTGCTGTGTTTTGTCAGCTTAAGTCAAACTTTCCTGAGAGAGGCCTCTTAGTCTAACCAGCACTTCCATGCACCTGATTTCAGTTCAGTAAATGGTCTTTGAATTTTGCTGTGACCAGCAGAACAACTCACAATAAATGTCTGAGGGCTGCTTGCATTAATGCCGATTTCAACCTCTAACCACTAATTTTGGCTTGATTATAATATAAATATACATGTGTGTGTTTGAGCAGAATCCTCTGGTCTTGCTTTGAGAACTTCAAGTAACAGTGGCTCTTTCTGCTCTTTCTGTACAAGGATAGTTCTGTCAATGGCTGGTTACTTTGATGTTTAACTAGGTACCTTAATTTGAATATGCTGCCTTCAGTCACTGCATCCTGAAATGCCTTTCCTTGTTAGTTTACAGAGGCTTTTGTTATCACAAATCTGATTTTGCTTAGAAGTGCTCTAATACCTGTAGGCTATGTAAAGCAATTAGTAAATTACAGTAGTTTGTATTTCAGAAATAAAACACTCTTATTCCAAGAAAAAGTCCCTTTTAAGGTGTGTTTGAGTATCCAAAAATGACTCTCTATCAGCTTGCATCTCCAGATGACACTAGGCACTGCATCAGCAAGAGTATATGCAAAGAATGAAAATAAAGTCCATTATTTATGACCCTCTCTCTGAGATTCCCTGGCTTATGTGAGAAAAGTGGAACTGCTTGGAAATACTTTCCTTCCCCCTGGATTTCTGGCTTCTTTGAAGGTTGTCTTGATCTTTGTGAATAATCTTGGGTTTATACGTTTGATTTCATGCCAGCAAACTAAATCTTTCTGTAATGTGCATTCCTTCAGGCTTTGTATATCATGAAGATTTGAGGGATATCTCCCACTGTTTGGTGTTAGTGCTGTTTTCCTTCTGCTGACACCAAAGCAAAGCAGGATGTGGTTGTGAGCAAGGCACAGCCTGCTGTGCACAGCGTCAGAGTTTGTTACCTGGCTGTGCTGCCTGTCCGTGAGCAAACTGCACAATTGCTCCCTGAGTCTGCTTTAAACTGGGGGCAGTGACACTGTGCCTGGCCCTGCTGAGCTCTTGGACTTCCTAAACCCTTCCAAAGACACTCTCTCTCGCACCTCAGCCATTGGGCTTACAGGGATGGTAACAGAGGGCTGCTAGTGGAGATTAACTTTGCTCCCAAAAGCCACCTGATCTAGCAAGACAACACTCACTGCTGGCAGTATTCCTTCTTAGGATGCTGGTCAAGGGGTCTGTGATTTTCTTTTTCATTCTTTGTGCTCTCCCAATATCTGGTTTTTGTTCCACACTGTCTCTTGTAATCTACTCTAAATTAGTGGCTTCTAACCTTTTTGGAACAACAAACACAAAGTTTCTGGCAGGCTGAGCTCCTTGTTTGTCATACATCACTGTTCTCACATTCAGAGTGCAGTAATTTTGCTTATTGGAGAGGCTACAAACATTTATCTTGCTTCTGTGATATTCTAGTGGGGGAACCATTGTGTTGCTCTCAGCATAAGGACTGTTTTTCTTCTGCTTCACAGTGCCTTCCTCTAAAGTTTTGATTAAATGTGCAGTAATACAAATACATTTGTCCTAAAATCAATTGAGTGTATACCACATGCCTTTTAAAAAAAACCCAAAACCCCAATGGATATAAGTTGCCTTCTGAGTTTAAACTGAAATCCTACCATGAGAAAATTAATTGGTCTTTCCTTGTCTGTTGGAGATTTAGTCCAGAGCTAAATGATTTTGGCAAAATACTTTCAGGCACTTAACTTCGATAACCATTATTTAATTTATAATTATTAATAAATCCTTTCACAATGACATGATTTTGCCTTTAGAAAATGCCTGTGAGCCACTCCTGCTAGATTACTCTGCCAGTATGTGTATATAATTTATCAGGTATGTATGTTAAGAGAGTAGCACTAACTTTTTAAGAAGACATCTTTAACCGGGTACACCTTCTCTTAGATGACTGCCATCCTTGTTCTCTGGGTATCCTTTACATCATTTAAAGACTATCATAAACTCAGCAATTAAAATAACTTGCCATACATCCCATTGTCATTGAATAATTTTTCACTTATGCAATTATAGTGTCTTCTACTTTCTCTTTTCATGTTTTTCTGGAGGGAGAAAGTGCTCTTCTGCTTTAAAAAGTATTCTTTTCCTGCTTTGTCACAAGTGGTGTTAGTTCATTCTGCATTGCTTTTTTAGTCACTTGCTCTAGTCCTTTAAAACTGCAATTACATAATTCATGTAAATTTAGATAGGGAACGATGAAGATCTCGCACGTCTATTTTTTTTTGTCCTTCTTGGAAGCTAGGAAGAATTGAAGTTAGGATTCTGGCAAGTAATTAGCATTTGAAATGGAGGTTAAGGTTGGACAGTTTCTCACGTGTGATGGAAGAGATGATTCTGGAGTGTTTGTCTTTCATTGGGAAAAGTAATCTCTCAGTTTTAATAAAGGACTGGTTTTGAGTCCTGAAGCAGCTTCCCCATAGCTATGTGTTGGGGTTGGTGGTTTTTTTTGGTTGTTTTTTTTTTTTCCTCCTTATCAGAGGAGAAAGTCAGTGTCTAGAATAAGGCTGATTTTGTTTGTATCACAGCAGTGTTCACAAGCCCCAGGTGGCAGCTCCTTCTGTGTAAGCACTGTGCAACTGCAGGACAAGAAATGGTTCCTGATCAGAAGGCTTCAGCCCATGTGGGATAACTGATCACTGTGTTAGTAAATGCTCCTGCCTAAATAGAGACTTCATCCTGGCTGTGCCCAGCCCTTCCAGGTGGAGGGAACACAGTTCAGGTGAGAGCTGTGCTTTGTGCATACACAGTGCACTTGGTCTGTGTAGAGTGGCTGTAATTGTTTCCCAGGTGTGAAGCTTGGGAAACATCCTTGCTCACAGGCTGCTGCTTTCCCTGAGTAGCACCTGGAGAAAGACAGTGACCAGCAGTGGGCTGCTGGTGTCCTGGTGAAGGTGGCACAGTCCTGCCTGTGCTTTTCCCAGAGAGCCCCTTGCAATTGAACAGGGAGAGGAGCTCTGGGCTGTGTGGGTTGTTCTTGCAGCCTGCTCCCACCCATCTGTGTTATGGGACAATTCAGCACCTGTCAGGAGAGAGATAAGGGAACAGCTTAGGGTTCAACTTCTATTAAGAGCTCATCAGTTTGGGCTATGTGAGCTCTTCTGCCAGGCTGTATATTAGGACATTTGCAGGCTACATCATTAAGTTCTATTTAAGGACTCATTTGCCTTGTTCACTTTACAAAAAGGCTGTTTTAGCAGAAATCTGGAGCTTATCATCTTCCCCTCTGCTCCTGAAATCTGCGCTTAAACCCAGGATTAGGAGCTGATGGACAGCTCTGATGACATGAATCTAAGGGACAATAATTCAAAACTGTCAGTCTTGTAAATTTTCCTGCAATGCTTGTGAGCATCACTAAGCTCTATTTGTATCAATCTTTAGGCTCAGGAATAGTGTTGCTTCCACTTGCATTTTCCTTGCATTTCAAAGGCTATATCTTCAACTATAAGGGCTGCATCTTGATCCATTTTAAATGGTAACACAGATTGCATAGGAGCCTGAGACTTTGTATTTGCATTCTCCAGAGTAAGATTTCCAGTCGCCATAGTGAGAAGTGGATTAATTGCTGCAAACTCCATGTGTGTACTTAAATCTCATCTCTGCAGTCATTTTGATGCTTTGAGCCCACCATTAGCTTCAGATGCCTATAGCCCAGCTGTCTGCCCCTGACTGACTTATATGGGCTCTCCTTCCAGACAGGAAAGGGAAAGAGATATTTTAGAACATAGTTCATCTGGCCCTGCTTTAGCCAACTGCTTTAGAAACAGATGAATCCTGTCCTGCAGGTGACTATGTCTCTCTACTGACTGTGTAGTGTCAGATGTTGATGTCAACATTTGCTGAAATGAAACCTGTGTGAGATATATCCAGTTTTAAATGTAACTGATCAGGCATTTTCACTGAGGTGTAGTTCCCAGCCGGCAAACACGTCCAGGTGCCCAGGGAGCTGGTTGTGTGCTGTAACTTTCTCTACTTTTATTCTCCAGCTCTTTATCTAGAGAATGAAAATTATTCCATCATGACAGGAACACTGGCCTTTAGAAAGCTCCTTTTATCTACACAAATACTTTCTGCGGTATTTTTCCACTTTTGCTTATCCATCTTAGAGCTGGATTAACTTCAGAAAGACCTTGTATGGAACTCTGAGGCACATTTATTTCTTTGACCAGTAAATCAGTATTATAGTTTCCTGGGGCCTGGAAAAGAGGGTATTATTATGGAGTTATACTAAGTCCACTTTCCTGAATGCTGAGTTTCCGAGGAAAAGATATAAATCTCCCCTGTGCAGGAGAAGAAGCTATATGAAAAAGGCTTCAGGTGCCTTAGTCTCTTTGTGTTTATGCTTGCTTGCCTTTCTTTTCTACCTTCCTCCCTTTCCTCAGGTGTTGCTATATATTACTTAATCTCCTTTGAGGTAAGTATAGCTTCTCTGTCGCTGTGTGGAACACATTAGTATTCAGAAGAGCCTTTTTCTGTGTCAGAGCCAATATTTTGCTTCTTTGTAACCCTAACCTTCTTGGAACTCTCCAGCTAATATTTTTCTTTCCTTCTGTCTTTTATTGACTGTGGTACATTGAGTATTGCTTCCCTCCCCAGTAACTTTTTTTGTTTTTGGCTCATGACTAATACATCCATTTTATGAAGGCATGAAACCTATTTACAGAGGAGAGGAAAGCAAAGCTGATTGCAGGGGCTTGATGGAAGTGGCAATAAGGAAGCACAGGCTCCCGAGTCATGTGTTTTGTATAGATGAGGTCTAGCATGCAGCAGAGAGGCACAAATTCTGTGGCTCCGCAGGATCCTTCTGGCTGTGTCTGGTCCGAATGGGAAGAGTTGGGCTGAGGTTTGCTGGCAAGGGTTGAGGTGAGCAGAGAGGGTGACAATGGGGTTCCATCCCCCAGCTCATGCCAGAGGAGAGGACATCCCAGCTGCTTTGCACCTCTGTGTCTCTTCCTCACCATTCTTTGTTTGCTTGCACTGCAAACTGTGTCAAGAAGAAAATTTATTCCTCCAATCACAGTACAAAACACAGTGTGTGGAGCTTTGCATCCTGTCCCCTGCTCCCCTTTTTCTTCCTTTCCTCTGTGTTCTGCTGTCATTTTAGGAGACACTGAAGGAGTTCCAGTAACTGAAGCTAGTTCTCACATAACTTTTCTCCCATTCCCTCCCCTCCTCACTGTAGTCCTATAGCCTTGACACAATCTCATTGTATGCGTGTTTTAGAAGGAATTCTCATGGCACGCAAGGGACGAGGGATGACTTAACCTGCTTTGCAAATATTTATCATCATCTTCACATGTTGAAGCTCTCAAATAATTTCTGCCAGGATCTTCTCATCCACAGCAGATTTTTGGACCACAGAATTGACATATATGGGGCATAATAGTCTGTGTAGGAAGACCTGGGTAGTTTTCTGGTGTGGAGAGGGGGGTCTCACTGGCTGCTTTGGTTCTGGTTGGGATACCCTGAAGTTCTAAGGAGATAATACTTTGGGTTGCCAAGGTATTCTGGTAGTGAGGGATTAAGAAAAGTAGACAGCTGATTGTGGCTATGAGGAAAAACACTTTTTATTTGTTTGGGAATATTATTTGAGAGCACCCTTCCTTTTATCATAGATTAAATGTGGTTGTAGCTTCTCTGGTTTCATCTGACAAGCTTAGGGCATGAAATGCAGACCTGTGATTCAGGGTTGCAGACCAGTGTTTTAAGTGTCTGTTCTGGCATTTCACTAGCAGAGTTGTCTTGTTCACAACTGGTCTCTTAAAGGATGCAGCTAACTTGTCCCATTTAGGCCACCGAGTTGCTGATTCAGTCAGTCAGTGTTGTTGGTTATTTGCATTTAAGTGCAAAACACTCCTTCAAATAACATTTTTTTTTTTGGGGGGGGGGCAATCCAAATTTTGATAACTCTCAGGCTTCTCTATAATTTGCAGATGATCTAGTCTCAGGTTTGCACCTTCCCTTTGGTGCTTTCCCAGTCTTTTGTTGTCCAATCAAAACCGGTAATGGTCACCCATAAGCTGTTCAGAAACTTTTGATTCTCTGGTTTAAAAGTACTGTAAATCTACTTCACAGATGACAAATCTGGTCACCTAGGCAAATAAACAAAAACAATCAACACACCAGAATTTTTCAAGATGAGGTAAAGCTCTGACAGGAATAGAGCAGTAGGAGAGAGTTGGTGGTGGGGAAATCTGACAAGTTAATTTATTTTTGGTGTTTTAATTGGATCGGTTGGGAGACAGAAAGAAAAGATGGCGCAGGAGACAAGAGTCATGGAGTCCTGGGAAAGGGGAGCAAGGAAGCAACTGTAAACATGACCAGCAAAATAATCCACTTTGTGTGCAAAGTCCATTTAAATGTAAATTACCCAAAGTGATTTTTAGTGGAATTTTTTATCAGCACAGTGTAGAAAGACAGAATTATTTTCTCCCTTGTTTAAATACGTGATGCAGACAGCTGTAGAGAGCTATAAACATCCCTCATCTCTCTACCTCCTCCCACCCACTTCTTTCCTTTAGGCTCCTTGGAGCTGTTCCCTGCAGCAATGCTTCCAGGTAGTGACAGTGTGGATGTTCACTTCAGTCACCAGAGCCCTGTCAGGGCCAATTAGCATCCTAATGACTGGCATGTACCATCTTGGCAACGTTCAGTCTGGTGCTCTGCACCAGGGGACCTCTCCTCTAAAGAACCCATCTTGTCTCATCTGGATGGACTGTCCTGGTCACAGAAACCTGTAAAAAAAAAAAAGAAAATTTCCATTTCATCTTGTCTTCTGAGTCCCAGGGGCTTCAGCACTGAACAAATATACTGTCCTTTCTTTTTGCTGAAAATGATGAATCTTGGCTTCAGGGAGGGGAAAAAAATCAAACCACTGCTCTTGCAGGTACTGAGGACTTTGGGCTGAAGCTTCAATGAGGCAAAGTAATGCAGTACTTGTTCTTCAGAGCTTTGTTGAATGAGAGCAATCAAAGACCAGCCACATAGTCTTTAAATATTGAGTATCTGGCCGGTATGAGGACTAAAGTGGTACTTTCCTGAAATTACTGCTACCTGTTGTTTGGTGGTCTGCTGCAAAATGCACTTCAGTAGCATCTGCTGTCAAAACGGTGCTTTTGTTGTTCAATCAAACCAGAGCTGAATGCAGTGCAGGGATCTTTTGGGTAGCACAGGCCAGGGCATGCAGGTGAGGAGATTTAGGGGAGGTTTCACAGCAACTCAGTGCATAATGGGAGTCCAGGGTGCCCCTCAGCACCCTTTGTCAGTGTGGCGATTGTCAAGGCTTTGTACTCTGCTCTGCCAGACTGGAAGAGGAACATGTCTAGCAGCAGCAGAGCTAAATGCTGCAGTATTAAATCACCCCATCCCTGTGCTGGGTTTTATTGTTCAGTGGTGGTGTGCTTTCAAGACAAACTCACACATCTATCCTGATTTTCAGCCCTAAAAGTCACTGTTTCTTCTTGTTAATATGGCACTGCTGTCCAGTCCTGCCATGTCCTAGCTCTTCAGTGGCTTAAATGCAGCGCTGTGATGCCAGGGCCAGCTGGTTGGCACAGCTGGCACAGCCAGACTGACTCATCTGGAGGGAGAGGTCAGCAGTTTAATGGTCCTTAAGAGGAGCCAAATCAGTGGCAGTGCCAAAGAGCAGCTGAAGGGCAGTGTGTTACCATGGCTGGACTGAAGCTGCAGTGGGGAGGATTTCAGTTTATGGGGCTGTGGAGGTGGCACCTTACACTGGTAACAGAACACTGTACTACTTGAACTGGCATTGCTAACATTCTGAGGACAAAAAAAAAATTTCTTCCCTGTAAGGGGCAGCAAATCTTGAATGTGAACACTGGAGAGTGAATGAGAATTATTATTTTTAAGGTCAGAACTATTCTTAAAACACACACAAAAAAATAGCCCTGCCATCCCCTAGCCCAGTGTGCAAGGCTGAAAGACAGCACATTAACATATCCACATGGTGCATATGCTATTTTTAACATTGCTGTGAGAATTTTCCTGAATTTTTTGAATGGCGTTTGCATTTACTATCAGAATGCTGTCATATTCCTATCATGACTTTTTAAATCCTGAACTTGATGTTTTCATTGATCTTCTGCAATGTCACAAGAACTTGATGGCCAGGAAGGCTGCAGGTACATAGATAGGAGCACTGAGTTTGTTCAAGTACTTGCCTGCACCTCTTCTCTCTTCTGGATGTGTCCCCAGAAGACCTAAACCTGTGCCCTGGAGCCTTTCCTCAGAAGTGCCACCTTGAATGTCATGGTATCTGCTTCAGTCTGGTTTGTAGTGCACTGAGCCAGCTCTCATGCATGAGGTATAGTAAATCAGCAAGGCTGACTGACTGCATGCTCACAAAGTACCCAAACAGAAGCCCTCCTGAAATGGCCCAATGATTTGAATTCTTCCTTTTGTGATCTCTTTTATGTGCATGATTTAGTTTGTAGGTACTTCTGAGACTGATGCCCTCTGTCCCTCCCTTGTGGGTCCCTGAGCATCCCCAAATCTGACATTTTAGGCATCACACAGTCATGATAGCTGCTTTCCCAGGGCATCTTGCATTAAACTCTACTGAAGGTCACACTTAGTTTTTCTTAACAAACATTGAGGCCAAAAATTTAGGATAAAACATAGCCTCTAATAAAAGTGTGATTATTGTATCATGATCTCTCTTGAGAAGCTTAGGTGCTTAGTGAAGTGTCAAGTAGTAGATGAAATGGAGAGAGTTGGCAGAGCTGATGTAAAAGATGGATAATAACAGGGCAGATTTTCCCACATTAGTCTGTCTGTATTCCTAATCCTTACCCAGAGCTGTTCTACCTCTTCCTTCAGAGTAAGGGACTAACCAGGTTTCTGTGGCCTGTTTAACAAGAGGATAGTGCTCTGCTGCTTTCCAAAATGTGTATGGGAAGAGAGCATGTAAGCTCCCAGGCAAGGGTTTAGGGGTCCTGACACAGATTTTTGGCAACTAAGCACACATATCACCTGGAAGCCAGGGGCTGGTTAGTTGTCCATGCTGCAGAGAGGGGCAGAGCCATAGCATGAGCCAGCCCTCCTATCCCAGTGGAGCTTCAGAGACAGCTGGTTTCTTAGGACTGGAGCCAGAGGCTGAGAGTTAGGGATTCAGGACTGAGGCTCGAGGGTGATCCCCAACTGCCCAGGAGAACATAAATCTCATTGGTGTGATTATGGACATATCTAGTGTGGCCAAATCTGCAAAAATCATATAGATCTCTAACTCCCACTGATCTTGAGAGGATTAGGCACCTACATGACTTTGTATGCCAAAACTGCCTGCTTCACTTCTTCTTTTGCAAAATCAATAGAATACCACACTTCCCAGTCTGGCTTTGTAAAGATGCAAGGGATTTATCCCTTGGATTTGTTTCTAAATCAGTGGGGACATGCTCTCAGTTGGGACTCTCATCAGAGGGTAATTATTGCTTAATGTCAGGGTACAGAGCTGTCACACACAGTTTTCTGCTCAAGCACATAGTCAGACATCAGTCTGCAGCTCAAATATGGTCAAACCAATAATCTGAGTACTCGGTTTTCTGTAGTGCAGGACAATTCCCAGAGATTAATGTAAATGTAAGAGCCTTTCTAATGGAAGCAAACTACAATCCTGTGATTGCATTAGATGTTTCAAATGGCTCTGTAAAGACTTGGCAACTATGTATTTTTGAAGCACATTTATTCTTGGTACAGCTTAGATCCTAGCTCAGTGATGAATTACTTTAAAATGAACTTGTCTTGATGTCAGGATCTATTGTAATCTAAAGGTGACTTGTAAGAGAAAACAAATATTTATTTGGCTTGTGATTTTTTTTCATCATACAGTAGGTAAAAGGAGCACAGAGAGCAGACACTTCTTGAAAGCATCAGTGGTGGCTGAAGGAATACTAAAACAAAAAGCATTTCCAAATATCAGATCCATGTAGTTCTTTCAGACTTGCAAAATTTCTTTCTGATTGAAGTTCCTTTTCTTTCAAGTCCACTTCAATTAAACACTGGAGAAAAACCTCTAGATTTGTTTCAGAGTTTCAATGTCCTTTCCAGGTAAAGTGCAGGAGCTTGCAGTGTCTATTCCCAGGATGCTTGTGGAGGAGACTTGCAGTTGGCTATGCCAGTTACGAAAAGCTGGCTGCTAAAGAGGTAGGAAATGGAGAGGTTAGGGTTAAATTTAAAAATTTTAGAATACTTGGAAGGAAGAAAGCTAACAACTTCTTGCTACTCACAAAACTCATCTTTTCCAATTGCTGAGACTGATTTTAATCCCAATTGTGGCCTGTATTTGTCTGTACAAGTTGTTTTTTACCAAGTGACTGATAATGTCTTGTCTCAGCATCATGCTGTAAATCAAAACCCACAAGAACTGATAGGATAGCTGATTTTTGTCTGGAAGCAAAATATCTACCCTAGCATTTACATTTTTTGAGTACAGACTATGGCGTTTTGCTTATTTCCCACTTCACCGTTATGCTTTTTTTCACTCATTCTGTAACCGTATTTAAGGGGTTTTGATGAATCTCTGTGGAGTTAACTGCTGTACCTTGTGCTTCTTAGGATAAATGTTTTTTCAGCAATAATCTTGAATACCAATAATGAATTAAAACCTTCTGCTTGTGACTTACTGCATTTGTGGTCTGCATCATTCCTAGTGTGGCATCATGGCATGGTATTTGGACAAAGCCTTTTCGTGAGGGAAGTTTGGTCTCTGTCTGCCTTTGAGTTTGGGCTTGTTGTGGGCAGTGCTGTGGTGACAAATTCCTGATCTGTCCAGCTGTAAGAGTCCCTAGATTGTCCATAGCTTAAATCTGTGGGGGCAGCAGGTTGAGGGGACTCGTGAAAAACAGTTGTGTCAGCACGGACACTGTAAGCTGCTTGATTTACTGTAACCTGCTGGTGGATCTTCTACCCTGACCAGTCACTTCTGTGTTGCATTTCAGGGTCTGGGACTACTGTGGGAAGCAGCAGTTCTGCAGTGGGTTTGTGTGAAGTAGAAAACAGAACTGCATTTGGTGTGGAGTAAGCAACAAGTTGCTTTTCTGTTAGAATATATTCACTCTCTTTTTTGAGTATTGTCAGTTGGCTGCAGATTTGTTGTGAAGTAGTATAATGTGCTTAAACATTGTGGCCAGCAAGGAGAGGACTTCTGAGCTTGGTTTTGGGACCAGCTGTATAAAGTCTTTGTGCCAGGGTTCTGGAATAGGATGGGTAGCAGGATTGTCATGCACTCTGGATAAAGGGGTGTCAAGATGCCGTAGTTATCTCACAAGGAGCTGCAGGAAATATGGGACTTCTGTTCTTCTGTTCTCAGGCTGCTTGAGCTGTGTCTCATTCTGACCAAGGAGTCTGTAGAGCTGGATGGACTAATTCCTAAGCCTCGCCCTGTGCAGCCCTGGGTGGCTTGAGAAACAAATGTGTAGTGTGGGGTAATAGTGGCCAGAACATGAGTTTTGAGGACCAGGCTCTATTGTTGCAAATTAGATGAAAGTAGGTTGGTTTCTTTTCTGTGCCTGGGAGGGACAACTACTTAAATGTTATCACTGGCTGCCTGGAAGGCAGCTGTGCCCTTCTGGTCCATTGTGGCTGGCTGACTGCAAGCTCAGGCAGTACTTAAAATGCAATCCTCCCAGGACCGCCAGGGCACAGTTCTACAACAGTGATCTGCAAAATGTCTGGTTGTGCAGTTCATTCTGGCCTCTGTGGCTCCTGAGACAGTTCATTGTCTGTCAGAGCTGTATGTTTTCTCCCTGTTCCAAAAATGTGGTTACAAATACTGTGTTTCTGGCTTATTACTTTGAACATTTTTTCTGCCAATTCACAGGGCTTCCTTTTCCACCACCCAAGTGCAAAACACTCATCTTCGTTGTCAGCTCTTCATAGCCTACTCTGCCCTGTGTATCTTGTCCTGTGCAGTGCTGAGACATCACCCCCCATCTGCTCTGTCAGCCTTGAGTCTTCATTTGTCATGCAGCTCTGAAAAACCTCCTTCATGTTTTCTTCAGTGTCACATCTGGCAAGAGGAGCTCTACTTAAAGGTCACCAAAACTGACAACTTTTCTCATTCTCAGTCCTCCCATAGCACTCTCCTGTGCCAGCAGCAAGCTGGGAGATGTGAGACAGCTGCTACATGGAGAGTACCTGCAAAGCTCAAGAGAGAAGCTGCTGAGTGACAGAGCTGCCCGTGTCCCCCGTTCTTTGCCCATATCAGTACTGTCTTGCTGCCCAGGGAGGATTGGGTTGTGGAAGGAGGGAGAGCACTGCCTGCTGGGGCTGGCCTGATCCCTGCTGAGCCACTCTGCTCCAGCTCCTCCAGCAGAGGCAAGGCTGCCTCTGTGCAGCGCTCCTCAGCCTTAAGGAAGGGGTGTCTTCCTAAGGGGCTTTGAGTTGGGAGGGTGATGCCATGTCACAGGCTCCTTCACAAGTCTCCCTCACAGCTCTGTGAATCCCCCCAGGACAAGTCCTTTAGGAAAGGAACAATGTCCCTGTAAATTTGTACCCATTAGATGCCTAGCAAAATATGCAGGAATGCCCAACAATTCCTTCACTACTTCCAATGCTGGTCACTATGAGCTTGTTAAAGGTCTGTCCTTCTGTCTTGCCATGGAGAAGCACAGTGAAATTTGTATTTTGCTTAAGAGGGAGCGCACATTCCTTCAGGAGTGAAAGAAATAGTGCTGGCTGTGGGTTCAGTACTAACAGCAACCAAACCCCCCCTCCAAAAGAGAATTTTTCTCTATTCCACTCCCTTGGTAGACATTTTTATGGGCTTTTTGTCTCATTATGTTTTATTTGCCCCAGTTGTTTGTATATATAAAGAGACTAAAGTAGAATTATTGAATGAAGTCTCCAATGTTGAATCTTTGTGTTTCTCATGTATGCCTTCACATGGATTTTTTTAAAACCTTTGTTTATAAGACACTGTGTATTGTACCCTCTCCCAATGGTTGCACTCCCCCAGAGGAGCTAGAATATGCTCATAATTATTTTTCCTTAACTGACTGTAATTCTCTTCTAACCTGGGAAATATTTCCTTTTTGTGTGGCCAAATGCTACATGCAGCTCTGTTATTGATATATATGCATCACAACTAAGGGTCTGATTGAGAATCTGCATGGGACTGTGAATCTTTCATTGATTTTTTTCCATAGGTTTTGACTGTACCTCTAATTACCTACAGTTCTCGGTGAATCTGTGCTGCTCTGTTTACTTTGCTTGATGAGATAAGGATCATTCTGTTCCTTGGTGAGATGTATTCCCAGGAGCCTTCCTTTTTTTCACCTGTGCAGTGATCTCTTTATATTTTAGCAGCCTGATGCTAATAAGTGCTGCAGCATTAGCTGTGCCTTGGAGACAAAGCCACTGTCATACAGCCCTGATGTGCCCATGGGTTTTACATGTTCCTCTCAGCCATGGTGTAAGTGGGTGACTGTGGCTGCCCTTAATTTACATCAAAGCTCCCCCAATACCATGTTTGTGAAGGGGTGACATGGCACTCTGTACTTTGCTTATCTTGTTCATCTCTTATGGTCCTTCCTTGTTAATCCCTACTTGCTATAGTGAGTTTTCACTGTGCTCCTCTTTACCTTTAGTCCCACTGATATTTTTGCAGCTTCTTTTTGTATATGTTTGGCTTTTCTATTCACATTTTTACCAGTGGTTTCTATTCTTGGCTTTGTGGATGTCACTTTATATCTTACTTCTTGGTGTTTTACAGCTTTTTTTATCTCATGTGGCACTGGACAGGCAGCCAGTCCTCCTCTGTGGAGGTGAGTGGGTGCTTTGGATGTGCATCTTGCTAAACAAAAATCATCAACTCAGTCTTCCCTGACAGCTGGGAGGAGGACTATGGGAGCAGGATTTGTATCAGGATGGTTCACTGATGTGGTCACAATTCAGGCATTTGGTTAGGTTAGTGTTTATGGGAACAAAGTGCAGCTTGGTGAGCCTGAGGAACTGAGCAGCTAGACCAAAGGAAAGACATAGAACTGAGAGCCAGTGCCTTGTGCTTTGCACCAAGATTACAAAGTCCTTGCTCCTGTTTTGAACACAAGCACTCAATTTCTGCAGAATCTGAATTTTATCTGTAGCCCCACATTAATTTATTGCATTCATGTATTGAGCTGGCTGCGTTCAGTATTTTGATTGAATGGAGAGATGATTTAAAAACATGAAGTGTTCTGGAGAGAGATTAAACTGTTTCCTTGTTCAGTATTTCATATCTCTCTATCAGCCATGAAAATTGAAACTGGAAATATTAATAAATTAATTGACACATTTGCTGCTCTCATTGTAATGATACAGCCAATCCACAAGCAGTCATATGATGAGTCATATCTTCAGAAGCTGGAGATATTTTTGAAATCATGAGGTTATTTCACAGTATTGGGTTTTGTTTTTAATTTGTCTTCTGCTTTATGAACATTTATGCTTTTTATTAGCAGGCTTTCTTCTGCAGTCAGGAGGAGCAGAAACTTAGTTTGTCCTTTTTTTTTTCTTAAAATGACAGAGCACTTATGCTCAACAGGAGACCTACAATAATAGTAAAAATTGACATTTCTACAACTTCCTCTGTATTCTTTTACTTGTGATGTAAGGCACTTAAAAGATTCAGCTTTCTGTGACAAGCAATGAATAATTTTGATTGAAGATTTTATAAAAAACTTTATAGTTGGCACTTCCCTCCTGCCCTGTTCTTTCTCTCCCCCTCTCCCCTTTTTGCCAAATTTAGAAGTTGTTATAATAATATCAGCCATTGTTTTCTTGGTGTCAGTGACCATGGTGCTTTGGACAGGAAACCTTAGAAGGGTAAATTTCTAAAACTTCCTGAAAGATCTTGTTGCAATTTTTTGCCCTAGCTTAACTATTTGTGTGGGAGGATTATTTTCCTAATGTTTTTGATGGCTGTGTTAGAGCTGTAGTACTTTACTAGGGCCTGATACTAATAAATCACAATGGTGTTATAAAAAAACCCACAGTAGCCAGATTTAAAAGCCCTCTGAAATGTTGTAGTTACTTTCAATACTGAGTGGCCAGGTGATAAAATGACAGTTAAAATGAATCACCCCTGAATACAAAGTATTGCATGTAAAAAGAAAACAACCTTCTTCCCTTCCCTACCAAAAACCCCACAAAGTACGTGAAGGTAGTGATGATGAGTCATACCTCAACTAATGCTGCCTTGGGAAAGTTGCTCCTAGTAAGTCTTTGGAAGAGTAAGCACCATGTTCAGAGGTGATTAAACAGGCAAATAAAATGAAAGATTTTTTTTCTGCTGTGTGTGAATTCATCAATTTCTAGACTTGTCAGCCTGGAAAAGAGGTAAATTAGAGGTCGCAGGAAAAGGCTAATGAAATCATGAAGGAAAAAGAGAAGATAAATTAGGGAATGAATGTTCACCTTCTCATAAATAAGGCATTAGAAACTATCCAATTAAATAAGAAGTAGAAATTAAATAAATGAAAATATATTTTGCTGCGACATGGAACAGAGCTGTGGAACTTATTGCTACATTGTGTTGTTGAGTGTAAAAGCATACACAGACTGGAGAGATTCATGGGCTGTAAAACAGAATAGACCAACCCCAGCCTCTAGCTGAGGAACCATAACCTTCTAATAGTTAGCTGGAACTCTTTAAGGAAGGGAAATGTACATCCTTCTTAAGGATGTACCGAGAGGAAGGTAATGCTGCCTTCTCCAAGCTTCTCTCCTACCATCTTCACGTCCATGTTCCTGTGGGGCTGGTTTCTTGTGTTTGTGTGTGAGTCTATGTATCTGAACAGCCCAGAGTCACAGGAACACATTCCATTCCTCTTATCTTTGTATAAGTGTGCATGTTTTTCCTGGAAAGCTTTTATCTGTAATTGGATTGCATCTGTGTTATTTCGGAGAAACGGGATCTTGGTGCAGATTACATCGTGCAGAAAAATCCATGGCTGAGGATGCACTGAGGAAAATCTCCACTAGTTGTCACTCGATCCCCATTTTAAAGCTGACTTCCAAGACCAGTTCGAGCTTCTTGCTCTAAGAATCATGTCCTGGGCCCCAATAGCAAATCTGCTGGGACAGGTTTTGCCATGGAGTGTCTCTAAAATGCGGTGATAGGAATAAGTTTAAATCCAAGAGATGGCAGCCCATGCAAGTGTTGTTCTGTGGGTTTTGGCTTTCTAAATAATTGCCCTTAGCAGGGCGTTGTCCAGGGTTGGAGTAGTGAGGGGCATGGTGTGGGAGCTGCGTTCCACATTCTGCGTGCCAGCTGCTCCCTCTGGAGAGCTGATGATCCTGATGGACACTTTCCCTCCAGGAGGACAAGTTACAGAAGAGTGAGTGAAAAGAGGGGATATGGTGGTGCCAGGTGCTACAGCTGAGAGTAAGTCTGAACTGCATTGTGATCAATGTTTTCTTGGGTTAGCAGGACTGAAAAGGATTGTGGCAAAAGGGTACCAGCAGTGATGAAGAGGAAGGGGCTCAGTAGAGGTATTTTTCAGCTTATTCCCAGGATGGTTTTCTTTCTCTGGTTTCATATTGGGCTAGCACCTGGACTTTTAACTTGAAGAAGGTAAACTCTTTCACAACTCCATGTTTTGCCTCTGTGTTTCTATGGTACTTGCATTCAAAGCCAGCATGAGTTTATGAAATTTACATTTTTCTCAAACTTGATAAACATCTTTTTTCCTCTTCTGTCTTTAGCTCCCCCTGCTATGGGTCTAGTTTTGAAGCTCATGTGTTTTATTGTTTGTGTTAGTGTTGTGTTGAACAAATCACGTTCTGCACTGGTTGGTGCTTGACGCTGTGAAGAGAGGAAGGAAGAGCTACTGGTTGTCTTGAAGAGTTTGCTCTCTGAGTAAATCACAGGAAAATGGAAACATGACACAATTCAGGCTTTTAATTCTTTGTTATATTTGCAAGGTACTAGTCAGTGATGGAGCCTGGGAGCAAGAGGACTCAGGATGTTCTGTACCCTGCTCCCACGTGCTCACTCTGTAAGGACCATCATGTGCTCTACCATGTGTACACTGGAGGGAACACAGAGCAAAGCTGCTGTGCCTGGAAAGGTCTGACATACTCTTGTTCCTACAAATCAATTACTGTTTCCAGTCTCTCAGTGCTTGAGTAGAAGCAAAGCTTTTTTGAAAGGGAAGAAAACCCCAACAAACAACAACAAAAAACCAAACAAAAACCAAACCAACAACAACTAAAAATTGCCCCCCAATTCCACACACAAAATCAAACCCCCTTCCATTTTTCAGGATTTAGAGATTTCCTTTTTAAAGTAATGAAACGGAAAGAATTTGTTTTTCAAACTCTTGTTCACTGTAATGGTAAAAGTGTTATCCTTAGTTACTGCTATAAAATTTGATTGAAAGTGTTCTGCAATCCATTCTCCTCTTCTCTTGAAAGGAGTAAAGAAAATCAGCTCAAACTGAATTGCTTTCAAGGCATTTGTTCCAGGTTAGAGAATGTTTCCTGCTCCAGCTACCCATTTCCTTTGAAATAATTATATTTTGGAAATACTGTCAGCCCAGGCCACCAAAATGAATGTCAAGGGGACAAATTTCTGTTTGAGACCAATGGGCAGGGTGTTCATGCATTTGTGTCCCAAGACTTACTGTGTTTTATTTTTATACTGAGAAAAGATGGGGATATTGATTTGCATCACAAATGAATATCTTTTAATCTCTATTATATCAGCTGATAATTTGATTGCTTTGTTGAAACTTTTATTACACATCTTTGTCTAATATTTTCTTCCTCCGTTAATTTTCTAAAAGCCATTTGAAAACCATGGAGATTAGGCAGTCCCTTCCCCCACATCTTACATTTTAAATGTAGGGGAAAATAATCAGGAACTTCTCATTGCTCTTGATTGCCTTTTAATTATTTTATGCTTTAATTAAGTCTCACCATTCCTCATTAAGGCTATTGTTCAGGAACTGTTTTAGTAATCCTGCACAAGCAGCATCTGTGAAAGCTTTTGGTGGCTGCTGCCTTGGGAAGGAGAATTTTAACTTTTAAAAACATGTAGCACATGATGAATTTTGGTGCCCTGTGTCTCCTGGAGAAGCTGTGGTGCAAAAGACAGAACCCCAGATTTATAGAATGCCTAGGGAACAAGTTCCTGAGTCTGGAGCAGCCTTGCCTGGAAATAATGGTTGTACAAATAAAGTGACTATTTTCATGGTTTATGCAGGACAGTTCCGAATCTGTATTAGCCAATTTGATGGTATTCTTGATCCAAGCCTCTTTGTAATAAAATTAGAGGTGCCAGACAGTGACTTCTTAGGTGCTTACATCATTGTCTCCTGTGGTAGCACTAAGTCTGAGGCAGGGGTCAGTGTGTTGGGATGCATGAGACAGCTCACACCTGCCTGCCTGCATGGTGTGAGAGGGGGGAGCTGCTGCCAAGGCCAGAGATGCCAGTGCTCCCTGTGACACCCGTGTAAGGACACCTGGAGGGTCTCTCTCCTTCAGCTCAGTCCCTGACTCTTCAGCTGCTGCACTGAATATCATTCTACTGCTGCTAGACCTGGAACTCCTGGGTCACTGGCTATGCTAAATTCAACAGCTACAGCTGAGAGTAAGTCTGAACTGCAGCTGCTTAACTAAATTTAAAGTTTAAGGATCACTTTGAAGAGAAGTTTGAGGAGCAGTAAAGTTTTTCAAACAAGGTCCATGCTGTGGGAGTGCCTAGATAACTTGGTAGCAAGGTGAAAGAGGCCTGGGAAGTTGCAGTAGCACTGTGGGAGGTTTTACCAGCTTGTCCACTATACTGGATGTGCGTTTAGTTTGCAGATTTGTCAAAGGAAAGTGCATCTCCATCTGCTGTAGTTAAACTCTCAGTAGAATGAGCCTCCATCTCTTTGGCTGACACCTGTAGAGGATCCTGCTTTTGCCATAAAACTCATTGTAGGTAACTTAGCTCAAGGGATTGCCATGAGCATGGTATAATTTGGTTGAACACCTTATGGTGATCAATGTCATGTGGGGGTCACTCTTCTCTTGAACAGAGAAGCAGAGATGATCTGCTGTCTTTGTATATGTGTGTGCAAAAAAACCCAAATAGTGTTGATGTACACGACACTTGAGGGTTGAAGTTGTGTACGGCACTGTCTCAACCCTAGCTGACATTTTGGGTATTCAGCTGTGATTAAATGAGAGTCTGCCTATCAGTTCATCAGGGAATCTAGTAAATGAGGACCTGTCGTAATTAAAATCTTGTTGGTGTGAAATCCTACTGAAAATACTTAGCATCTGCCATGCAGCAATCCTTAAATACTTAACAAGCTTTTGACTTTCTTATGAGGAGGTAAACATCAGTATCTCCCTTGCTCCAGAGACTGGTATGCAGAAGAGTCGAGTGGCTTTTCTTTGTCATATGCAGAGAACCAAAGCAGAGTTCTTTGATTAGGATTTTAATGTTGGAGGTCCCCATACATGCAGTCACAGTTACTGCAACTTGTAGAGCAAAGTCTTGCCTATTGTAGGTAGAATATGAATTTTAGAAACTTGTCAATCAAGGAGAGATCAACTGACTTTTTCTGGAAGAAATGAACAGTCTTATGCTGTTGTGGAAGAAAAGGAGCTCTGCCTGTAAATCCCCCTCTTTCTTGCACAGATTCTTTTTTCATCAGTGAAGGAGCAGAACTGCTTGGGTATTAAGGGAAGAAGTTTTTCCTCAATCAGGGATACAAGGACACTTTGAAAAATACAGGTTAGAGCCTGATGTAGCATGTAAACTGTATCAACACGCTGTATGAATGGCTTATTGTAGAAGCAGGACACTTGGAAGCAGATCAGTAATAAAGTGTAGCCTGACCAAGATCCCTTTAAAAAAGGAGTTGAATAATTGCTGCACTTTGTAAAATATTTCTAGTGGAACGTAAAAGACTCCTTCACCTTCATGGAAATGAAATTGCATTTCACATAAGCTCCTGGAGACTGATAGCCAGAACCTGCCTTTAAGCTTGGAAGAGGTGACAGGGTGGAAATCTGAGATGAATTTGGGGGTTGTATAGCCCAGGGTATATATTGTGAATAGACTCTGAGAGAGTCAAACAGGCAAACATTGATGAAACTCAGGAGAGAAGGAGAATTATGAAAAAAAGGAAAGAAATTTAAATTTAGTCTCAACAGAAGTTTCTCCTACTTTAGTGAATTCTGATAGGCTTTTTTTGTGGCATCCTGCTTACCAAGCTGTATCTGGAAAACCAAATTGTGCTTAGAGGAGTCATCTGGAGTTCTGCTTTGATGAATGTATCTTTAATTCTGACTAAAACATTTAGTCAGAACAGCTGACAAATACATGTATGGTATTCCTTATTCTTAGCTCTAGGTTTGCAAACCTCCATTGCAACACAGTTGCAAGATTCATAGAATTGCCATACTTTCAACATGAAGTTGGCTTTTTTTTCCTATAAGAAAGCTGATTGTGAAGGCACTGAAATATGGGCTATTTCGAAGAGGGCATCTGACTATTCCTAATTCTGCAGTTGAAATAACTTGATTGTATACTGCAAGTATTAGCTGAGCAGGCAGGAAAATAAATACAAGCCAATAAAATTTGCTTATTTTCCAGTTGAAATGTAGCTGTGGAGGATGGCTGTGATATTCAATTTGGATAATGCAAGAAATTATACTGTATTTATATATATATATATATATATAAAATAATGCAATAAAGTTTGAAGGATAGAAGGAGGAATTGATAGGACCCTTCTGTGAAACTTGAGGAAGACTATAAGCAAAACCCATATAGTAAATTTGTTATTATTTATAGACTTTTATTTAAAGGTTTCTAGGTGGATGAGTTCCAAGACTTCTGTTGTCCTTAAAGAGTTCAGTCTGGCAGTCAGCAAGTGTGTGGTGATGATTCATCAGGTGTAGTGAGCTTGAATAAATTTTTGACAGAGGCAATTAAGCTGTGCGTCTCAGCAACATTTTTCTTAGCTACAGGTCAATGTACTCTCCATTTGTTCAGGGCCTTTCTCTTAAGTGACAAATGGTGCAAGACAGCTGTTTTGGAAATAGGACTCATTCGGTGTCAGAGGTGAGAAAACACTTTTTATTGTGTGTAATGGAAAGGCTAACACTGGGGTTCACACAGAGGGAGCTTTAGGAAGCACTACAGCTTTATACTATGTGGGAGACCTATAGGAAACCTTTTATTGGGGGGTTGGGGGGGGAATAATTAATCCTTTTCCCCTTTGTCCTTGATCTCTGGTAATAGAGAATGAAAGAGGCATTCCTACAGAATGTGATAAATTCCTGATAAAATTATTTCCTCTTTTGCTTAGTCTGTATGCATGCTGTACACTGGGAGTTGTGTAAAGCAGATAACTTCATAGGTCATGATGGATTTCAAATAATCTTCTGTGCTCTTTTGTAACAGACCAATATATAAGTATGCAAGTATGCAGAAGATGGCAGGGTACAGAGGAATGTATGTCCTCTCAGAGCCTGTGTCTCAATAGACATATGCAGGAGTTAGCAACTGGTGGATTTATTTTTTTTTTTTTTTAGGAATTCCTTTTGGAGCCATCTAAATGCACAAAAGGTGATTTGGTTTTGATAATTGGAATTACTTAAAAGAACTAACTGTCATTAAAATGCGAAGCTTGTAGGAACTGTATTGATTGGGAAGGAAAAAATGCCAGATGTTTCAGGTATAGTAGATGTTGAGGAGAGATTAATTAATAGTTTGTAAGTGTATTTTCTATGACTAAAGCTCACACACTGAGAAAAAGTGATTAAATCTGTTTATTAAGGATTAGTGTACAAAAGTTGTTGAAGAAGTGGTTAACGAGTTTTCACTGCACTGTTAATGAATCACATAAGCATGGTAATAAGCATAGTGAATTCCAGCTTTTAAGGAGTCATTCACTAATTCCCACTATCTTGTCCTGTAGTCTTTAGGTATTTACCTAAAAATATATTTGTATTTATATATGTGTATATATATTTTTTGATATATAAATACATATATTATATATATGTATATATAAAAATAAAGTAGAGCAGCCTCATAGATCTCTGGATTTGTAGACCAAAACTGTGCTCAGTGACTCACAATGTGCTGGCCTGCACTGTCTGCTGAGATTGCTTGTCTGTCTGTGTGGCTGTAAACCCTGTTTGAACAGGAGCAGTGCCAGTGTAGGTGTGGTGTTTTCAGACAGGCATCTTGGGATAACACTGCCCCGTTTCTCTGGGAACATTTGCACAGCGTGTACCTGGATAAAGAGAGGTGCTCATTCCTAGTGCAGTCCTTGTTACTCAACAGCTGATGCAAGCAGCCATCTCTGAGACAGACCAATTGCATTTTAGTGCAAAACTGCACATTTAGATGCTTAACTTCACTGCTTTTGGGGTGTTTTAATTTGAATTTTTCTTCTAGAATGTGAAGCATCCTCATTTCACGGTTGGCAGCTTTGTTTATTTTGTTAAATGTGGCATTTCCTCTTAGAGCTTTCACAGGCTGCTCAGCTGAAGGAACATGCATGTTCTGCCTTCTGAGCCTTGGATGCTGCTTTTCAGTATGACTTGGCTGGGGTTTTGTCTGTGTGAGTTCATTTATTCTGTTAGTTAAAAAGAATCAACTTTAAATTTTGATTTTCTGGAATTTATCCTTAATTCATTTTAGAAATTGGCCCACCTTTCTCTTGATCCTTGTTTAAAATCAGTTGATGCAAAGAGATATGGAAATAGCCATGTGGAGGGTAGAAGGCCAGTTTTCCCTGGCATTTGGCAATTTGTTGAGGATACTGCTTCCTGCTGACTTGGAGCAAAATCTAAAACTGTTGAGATTCCACAAAGGAGAACTCCATTGCCTCACAAGTGTATATAGGAAGATATTTGACTTACAGCTGTTTTGTTGTTTCACATTTCAAAACTTTTGAGAACTGGGTGATTCTGCTGTCACTTTGGCTTGAAGGCTTTCACATGCCTGCCATGACATGGCTTGATGGCCTTGTGCCCAGTCAGGATCTCATTACACTGTGCTCCCTACAAACACAGTATAAATGATGCTGAAGAATGTAGCATCTTGGTGGGCAAGATGGAAAGGAACTATCACTGTACTCCTTTCAGAAACAGGACTCTAAAAATGGTAGGCTCGAGTCACGTCTAAGGGAAACTGGCAAATGGACCCAGCTCCAGGTCTCAGGCTGAGGGTCAAGGCTGCATGTCCCTTGCACAGAGCTCCTGCCTGGTTAAAATACATATTTCCCCCAACAACCACCTTACGTGTTGTTTCATTAGTTATTTGCTTTTCCATCTTGTTACATAGCTTCTAAAAGTACTCAGCCAGATGGGCTGTTTGATTTGCTGGATGTTTCTCTCTTTTATGTTAGTTAAGTCAATACATGTCAATTTTTCATCTGTAAAGGAGAGCTAAAACTCTCCTATTTAATACAGTGCTGTAAGAATGAATTAGGAGGTTCGTTTCTCTTTTGCTGTGTCAGGAAGAGAGTTAATATAATTTAGAGAATGGAAAATAAGTATTTCAGATCCAATCTTTCCTTCCTCTCTCCCTGTATTAAATATACTGTGTATCTGAAGTTTTGGCTCACGCTTACCCTTTTAGAATGTAAGTAACACATTTTAAATGGATTACCTCTTTTAGATTGCATTACCTCTTTTGGATTGCAGGTTAACACCTGCATATTTCTACTTTCTCTGACCTTGTTTCATAAGCGTGAGGATGTTGGTCTTTGTAGGCAACTTATTAATATAAGTCCTTAATTATTATGAGAGTGTTGGGCATGGTGTGTGACTTGAGATCACGAGTCAGGCTGTAGTTCCCAAAGGGAAAAAACACAGTCTTGTGGTTAAGATCAAAGGCTGTAGATCTTGCATTCAGTCTTATTTTTGCACATCCTTCAGTATCCCAAAGTCATTTAAGTGAGGGAGCTTAAATTTCCCTGTCTAGCCTAGATGTTGTAAGAATAAATTAATTGGTGGAGATGAGTCAGTCAAAAATGCTCTGGGACTATGAGTTATTTAAAAGCTTGAATTTATCACTGAGGCCAGACTTTTCTAAAGGGCTCAGCTTGGCTTGTAAGCTCATGCCAGTAGTTGTTTTACCACAGTCATTTAGGATTTGTGTCACAGTTTTGCCTAGAAGTCCACATGGACATCAATAATGCATTACACAAAGGCTTATTATCCAGGAGTTCTTGCCCTAAAGTACTTGCAGTCAAGTAAGAGGCACTAAGTGGATATGAAGAACATAGAGAATGGAGAGAATGTGGCAATGGAGTACACTCTCCCTCTGCCTGTCTGTCTGCCTATCTAGCTATGTATCTATCTTTTGACCTTTCTAACCTGATGAGATCCCTGATGCCAGGAGGAGGCAGTGGGTATTTTTAACATTGTGATTGTAGCTTTAAAGCGGGGAGGAATCTCTCCGGCATCATTTGAAACAAGTGTAAGTAGGAGAGGTGGAGGTTTCAGTAGCAAATATCCCAGCAAGATCGTTGCCAGATTAGTGTGCAGAGACCGGTCTGTCTGAGCCCTGCAAGGTATATTTCTGCCCTAAATTGAATTATTTTAGCTGTCAGCAAGTGCTTGATAATATAGTGATCTGTGCTTGGGAGATTCACTCTTTATATTAGTGTTGTATTGCATTCAGTGTTGAGGCTAGACAGAGCCACTCATCTTTACCTCATGGTCCCACGTGGACTCACTTAGCTTAGTCATGAGTGGGCAATTAAATAACAAGAGAGACCTTGTCAGCTCCAGGCATTAATATAAATCTTGGTGCTTGTAATACATTTACATGGCTCCCCCAGGTCTATCTGGACTTATAATCATCTCTCTTATTCACAGATCTTCTGGGATGTTGACTGCTCGCTTTTGCTTTGTAGTTCTCTGAATCAGGATTTGGCCCAGGAGATAACCAGCAGTAAGTTTTTGTGACAGGCACTCAGCGGGTATAAACTCTTGCCCACTTTGGTGTGCACAGGCATTGCCTCAAGTAATACTAAATGCTTTTCTGGGTAAACAAGGGCTCCTGCTTAGCAGGCAGCAGATTGATTTTACTCACCAATTTCTCTTGTTCAGATGCATTTTATCTTTAAATGGCTTGGAGATTTCAGTGCCTCATGGCTGATATGAGCCCTTCATAAACAGATCTGGTGATCTTTTTATTTAGAAAGTGCACATATCTGCATCATAAAGCCCTGAATGAATGAGAGGTCAGTGTGTCTGTTTCTTACAGAGATTTCATTAAAAGCTTCTTCCTAGTTTCTTTACCCTAATCACCTGGAGATGCATTAAGGATATAAGTAGTAGTGCTGTGATCCCAAAGCAGGCATGATCCACTAGTTAAGATGGCTCTTGTTATATAAAAGCCTTTGCTGATGATCTTGTGGAAGTTCCATGACCTGAATGAGGCCAGGATTTTGATTTACCCCTTTTGATTTACAGAAGGAAAGAGAATCTGCAGACATGCTGGAACAGAATAGCAAAAATGTGCTGTTTATGCTCTCTTTTTCTCCACAAACAGCAGTTTTCTATATTCAGGTTGATGAGCTTGCCTTGTAAACATCAGTAAAGTGTCTGTAAAATCACACAGAAGCAGAGAAGGGTGAATGGCTGGAGTCTGGTATTTGTTGGTTTTGGTTTTTTTCTCGTGCAGCCTTAGAAAATGCTTTTTAGATCTCAAAGTTAGGCAGAGCTCTTCCATTCATTGCTGTTTCAGCACTGTTGTATTACTATAAACAAATAAACACTGTGGCATAATTTTGTAAGTAATCTGCACTGGGAGGTGGGGACTTGAGCCTTCATTCTTCCAAGCAGATGCACATTTTACTGGCTTTTACCAGAAAGATTGTCCAACTGCTGCAGAGCCTTAAAGGAGGAAGTGTCACTTCTGGGACTTCTTTCCTTCTTTCCTCCTTTCCCTCCCTAGGCAGTATCCTCCAGAGCAGCTGGTAATGTTGCCAGGTATTTGCAGCTCTAGTGTAGATGTGTTCTGAAATCCAAAATAAACTTAAGAGATAATCTTAACAGAATCAAATGTTGTCAGAGGCTGATGCCTCTCAAACTATCTGTAGGGAATTCAGGCTGTCAGTGTTTAGTTTGACAGCAAGAGACATGGATGCTGTGACAAAGTTTTGTGCAGGTGACTTTTTCTGTTACACTAAATGATTGGTGTGGGTTTCCTCGCTTCAGCTGATGAGTGTTGGTGCAGTGTTAGAAGCTGCCCACTCTGTATCTTTATTGATATTCTGCTTTTTGGGGTGTGTTAAGAACCAACTTATGTCAGGCTGCAGTCAGTTACAGACCAGTTGATCATGACACCAGAGGACCTGATGGGCGATGGCAGCCAGGGCTTGGCAGCCAATGTGTTTGTCAAATGCAGCTTTTGTCAGTGTGTGGCTGGATATGTTCTTTGAGTGGCTGGCAGAGCCATTCAGTATCCCTTTGGACTCAGTATTGTCCTTGGGTGTATGTGAGCCATTCACAGTGAATGAAGGTGATGAGTTGTGTATGTACACAACTGCAAGGGCAGAAATTAATTCAGTCTTGTGCTACAGCTGAGTGAGAGCTGTTGGTGAGAGAGTCAAGTGGCCTCAGTTGCTTTCTATTTTATTACCTAAACCACTGTGAACTTGCCGTGCTCCTTGCCATCTTTCTCTCACCATCTTCACCTTCTGTTCATTCCAGGTGAGTGCTAATACAAGTGCCACACAATCTGTTAGAGCTTTGGGGTAACTCGGAGAGAAACTGCAATGTTAATTGAAGACAGAGTGTCAAAGGCTGGAAACACTCCCAATTTATAAAAGATTTATGTATGTGCCTGTTTGTGTGCATTAGCCTGCCCGGTTGATATATTGTTTTAAGATTCAATTTGGACGATGACCACAGAGCACCTTCTATTTCTGCTACTGCAGAGACTTATTTACTGCTGAAACTTTTATGGTGACAGTCACTGAGTAGTACGTGTTTCAGAGTATTGCTTTGCTGTTGACTACAACCTTTCAAGTCTTTGTTGTAACAACCACAGTAATAATATTTTCCCTTTTTGTACCGTGTCCATTGTGTTTGAGGTCAGCTGCAACCTTGCTAGCAGGTCAGAAATACTCTGCCTTAGCTGAAACATTAGATGGAAGGGAGGTTCCCAACATTGTGAACAGTCTGCCTTTAGTAAAGGGATACAAATTAATGAAGCCTCCTCTTTTTTCTTGCTCACACTTTTCGTCCTTTCCTAAAGGAAGGTTTATTGTCTGTATGCTGAATTGTCAGGCTCAGAGCTCTTTCTTGGGCACTGTTTTGTTCCTGCACAATTCTGAATCCCAGACAAGGAGTTCTGCAGGGATGCATGCAGTGCAGACGTTGCTGCACAGGAGGCTGTATCCACTTTTCTCTCTCTGGAGGGGGAAGATTCAATACTCACCCTGCAGGTGGGAATCTATGTGAGATATTAATATTCAAGACTGTACTTTGTATTTGTTTTATCATGCAAGTGCTTGGCTCCTGCTCTCTGGGACTCATCTGTTTCCCCCCCTCATCTAAGCTTCAATATGATCCTTACTCACAGCTCTGGTTTCCTCTCATGGGCAGTCCTGTTAATGGCCATAGAGGGTCTTGACACTAAACAAGCCCATGAATGTGTGGAGGGCAGGGACTTGCTGTGTGCTGAAGTCCCAGTGTGAATGAGCTGCACCTTTTTGTAAGGGATGATCTCAAGGGAAGGTGCTGTCATGCTGATACTGGGTAAATGGAATTTTTGTGGCTGACCCATAAGTGACCTGTCCCCTAATTCAATAGAGATGCAAATAAGTGATGTAAGTTATATTTAGAATGTGCAGGGAATATTTAATATAATTAATTAATGTGTAATGTAATTTGAAGAGCTAAAGATAGATTTCTGCTTTCATATTCCTTCTGAAAACTTAAAGCAGAAGAGATTTGGTTACCCACTGTCCTCAGAGTACTGGGCTTTGAATATTCATCCAGCAAATCTTCCTGATTGACTGATAATCCCAGGAGGCTGCATACACACTGACACCAATTCCTGCAGCAGGTTTCCTAAACTCCTGATGCTACCTGCCTTTACCTGCAGGTGAGGAGCCTCTTGTCCTCCATCTCCACCAGAGGACCATGTGAGGGGCTTCACATCAACAAAAGTTTAAGACACAAATTGTGTAATTTCTTCATCTTTATGTAATGGAGTGCTCCTTTTGAGATGCCTTGCCAGCAGGTTAACATGACTGCAGAGAATCAACGAGACTCAGGAAGTATTCACTCTGGTAGGAGGTGGATATTCACAGGAGTGAAGGATTTATGCATGCACCTGTTTTCCCAAAGGCAACCTCTTCTGCCTCCTTTTCTACACTATTTTTTGTTGCAAGCCTGTCTTCTTAGAGTGTGGCCCTACAGCTGGTGTCATGCCACTTTCCCTTGAGCTCTGCTTCTGTCCCTGTGCCCTTGATCAGTTAGCAACTTTCATGTACCTTCAGCTCACAGTTTCTCTCCTATCCCCATCAAATATAAGCATTTTTAACCAGTTTCCATGCCATTGCCTGACCAGTTGCAAAATCCTGCTCTCCCCTTTATTCCTAAGTCGTAGTTTGCTTTTTCCCCAATCCTTGCTGCCCTGTACAAGCTTTTAAAACTGCTTGTGCCTTCATTCACCTGTTTGGCACTCTCTGTGGGTGGTGTTGGACTCCCTTCCCAGGTTCTCGTGCTGCTTTCTCTGCTGCAGTGGTGGCAGGGAGAGCTCAGAGTACTCCCATATGCATCTCCCACCTTGGCAGTGCTGAGCCCTGGGTATGGCCCAGCCTGGAGCTGGTGTTGCAGAACATTCCACCCAGTTCCTCAGCCTGGTGCGAGCTTGCTGCTGCTGCTGGGCTTCCTGTAGGTGCAAAGCTGCAGCATAGTAGCTGGGTTATTCAGGAGTGTGTAAATTAGTCGTATTTGGGTGGTTCCTGGGTGCACTTAATAAAAAAAAAAAAAATCTGAAATGCTTCATGTATGTAAGATGTGCTACTGCTTTCTGGAGTCATGTGGCACTCCGGGGTGCTGTTAGCACGTTGTCTTGTTAAAACTGAAGTTTCTTCTCTCCCCCTGCCATTTGAAGACTGAGAACCTGAGATAGAGTAACTGGTGCCTAAAACCATCTTTTCCTCCTTTTTCAAAATAAGATGATGACATGATAGCAGTTCTTTGAACAAGAACGAAGATAATGTGAGGCTGAGTAGTGAAATCAATTCATATTAGCCCAGTGGATGGAGAAGTTGAAAACTATCCTAAAAGAAGAAAAAAGCTCAAGAATCAATAAAAAGGCTGTTCCCAGAGAAAAAAAACCCAGAGAATTGCTCTTACCTGTGGCAACGGGCAGGAATTTCCTGTGACCCCTCCTTAGCCTATGCAAAGATGAAAGTTCAGAGGTTCCAAGTAGAGATTTGCTAATGGCTAATATGTGCCTTGGGAATGGCAGACAGTTATCCAAGTTGCTGTTGGTCCATGGGCTTGTGTAAGTTAAAGATCTTTCTAGCACATTTTCTTTTGGAGTGAGATGTAAATGACTGAAGAGGAATTTAATGGAAGGGCAGCTGCAACGAGCCTGCATCCTCTCTTAGTGGCTGTGCACTGCATGAGGACTGCTCTCACCATGGAATGTATCTTAGAAGAGCATCAAGCCATGACAGGGGTCTTAGAGATTAGAGGGCCTTCTCAGACCCAGCCAGTTTCTTGTTATTATAATCAAAAGTACCTTCCCCACTGTTTCCTCATCTGAGTGAATCAACAGTGACCCTTGGTGGTTAGAAAGGCTCAGTGCCTGCTGGCCTGTCATGCATAGCCAGACCAACCTGAGTGTGTCTCCTGAGAATCTGAGTACTGTGGGCATTGACTAAAGCATTGGGCATCCTATTTCACAACTGATCCAGCTGATGTTCTAGGACAAAAATCTCTAGCCAGCCCAGTTTGTATGGAATCTTAGTTTCTAAATGGAGCATTTGGGGAGGAAACTTAAATCCCACTCTTGGACTTTTGGGTGATCACTTTGTTGTACCCAACTGCTAATCTGACTGCAGATGCACAGCATTGTCCTGTTTGAAGGAAAGCACGGGCCTTCACTCCATGCAAAGAGTTTTGAGAAGAAATACTCTTTAAGGTCTGTTTGAATTCATAGAGACTGACTTAGCATCAGGCCATAACCTGTCATTAGCCCTGATTTTCTTTATAGAAATCTCTCAGCTGAAACAGATTTCCTTGTATTGCTGTGCCTTGCTGTGGCTGTGAGATGACTGAACTCTCATAGTGAGCTGTTATTCTGATGGGTATAACTGATGGCAATGATGATGCTGTGTTTTTACAGTTCAGCAATCTTTTCTATTTGTTCTTGAACCTGGGCTGTGCTTCAAAACAGAATTTAAGTAGAGTCACCACCTGTTCATTTTTCAGCCAGACAATCTGCTTTTTAAATATTTCAATTAAACCCCCTCCCCCCAACCCTCTTCAGGAGAAGTCAGTTTGTTTTTCTGGCTGGCATCTGATTCCTGGCTCATTTTCTAGCCAAGTGGCATCTCCTCCATCTCCACCTCCTCTTTACAACTTTTCTTCCGGCTGCTCAGTGTAACACTTAGCACATGATGTGGCATCACTGGAAGCTGTGTTTAAACTATTTGAATTCAACCATAGTAGAGTGGGAGTGAAATTTTCAATTTGTTCCTACTCTTCAAAAATAAGTTGTTAGTTAATGTATGTAATACATCTGTATGTTGCTAGAGATTATACTAAATTTGAGGCAGGGAATGGCTAAAAAAAACCCCAATTCTGCCTTTCAAACTGGTGGACAAGTGAATTATTTAGGAAAGCTCTCAGATAAGCTTGAAAATAAGGACATTAATGCTTTATAATTTGGAGCTAGTTCTTGTTATTTTGTTTGCAACAATTTTTTACACTTTGTTCTAAACTCTCTCTGCTAAATCTTGCTATGGATGTTGGATCATGAAATAAAATTAGGAGTTTGAGGACTTTGTTGTGTAAGAGTTGTATTGCAAACTTCTGCTTGTGTTGTCCCATAAAATACATGTGTTTTTCCTGTGGGTCCAATACAGGGGTCTGCAGAGACCTCTGAGTGTGTCCTGTATAATGTTTGAATTGGGATTTCCAAGCAGTCATTTGGAATTTATAATTTTGTTGGCCTTATGTTTTACACAAATTATACTCTTAGAGTCATAGCATCTATAGGGCTGGAAAAGACCTTCAGGACCACCATAAGAGTCCAACATTTGACAAATCACCATCTTATCAACTAAATCATAGCCCTAAGTGCCACATCCAGTTGTTTGCTGAACGCCTCCAGGAATGATGACTCCACTGCTTCCCCGGGAAGTCCATTCCTATGCTTGATCGTCCTTTCTGCAAAGAAATCCTTCCCGATGTCCAACCTGAGCCTCCCCTGTCACAGGTTGAGGCTGTGCCCTGCGCCGTGTTTTTGGTTGCCTGGGAGAGGAGGCTGACCCCACCTTGCTGCAGCCTCCTTTTGGGCAGCTGTGGAGTGATAAGGTCACCCCTGAGGCTCCTTTTCTCCAGGCAGAACAACCCCAGCTCCCTCAGCTGCAGTGGTATGCGTTGGGGCCACTTAATTTTCCCATCTCTTCTATCTTAGAAATAATACTTAGGCCACAACTAAAATTGAACAGAGAATGGGTATTTCACTGGAAGTTAAACAAGATAAAATTTTAAAAGCCTACAGTGATGTAAGAAGTTTTGTTCAGGTGCACTCTTTAGGCTTTTAGTGGTGGGATTTGTTTTTATAGAACAGTGCATATGTTAGTTGTAGAATGAATCCTACATATTGATGGTAATGCCTGTTGTCTAAAAACACTTTACAGAGGTGATCAAGTCTTTTGCTATAATTTTACAGAGAGATATCTTACCCCAGATCACAAAGCATGTCAGCTGGAGTGGCTCTTCTCTTGAGGACGTGAGGTCCATTCCCACCACAGTTCATAACTCCAAGGCCTCTCTCTGGGCCTTACCTCCCTGCTGTGCTGAGGACAGATGACACGTACCAGCCCTGGCATCCCAACGTGCTGGAACAGGAATTGCATGCTACACCTGTGCAATGGCTTTCCATGGTGATCCCTACCAGCTAAAAAATATTAGAGCTCCCTATCTCCTGCATTGTGTATGCAGTTGTGAAAAAGCTTAAATTTATTTTGAATGATCTCAGGAACTGGTGAACCATAATCTTGTTCAGTTCAGGAGCTCAGGTCAGATGTGAGCTGGTGATGTGACATCTGTCAAATGAGATGTTTCACTTTCAGCCATTTGTGCTCTTGAAATCACTCAGTGAATTTTAGCTTTCAAAGAGATAGGTAAATTATGAGACACACTAGCCTTGCAAGTCCACATACTGAGACAAGAACTTGTCATTTGGCCTCACATGGACAACTTGATGTGTGGGCTTTCAGTAAATTGATGAGGTGCCCTTGTAAGACTGTTGTCCTTGAGGGAGTACCTGCACTTTCTCACCATCTTCAAACAGAATGTGCCTGGAAGAAATGTCAGTTAAACTGAAGCCCCTCCAGGGCAATGCTTTTGTTTATTACAAAGCACTGATGTATGAAATAACAGTGCTATAATCATCTGTAAATGAACCACGAACAAGGAGAACATCCACGAACATTTTATAATGGGATGTGTTCCCTAAAGTTGCGGTTGGCTGGAATTAATCAATAGCCCATGGAGTGCATTTTTATTTTAGTCCTAAATGTGCAAAAGGCAGTTTTAAGTGGCTCTGCTTTTGAGAGCACAGACTTTAAAACTTCCTGACTCCAGCCATTTTCAATGCCTGAAATTGTGCACTAAGTAAGTAGTAATAAATTTCCTGAAAATGTAGTAGGCCTTTCATCTTTATCTTCTGTGACTTATTCAAAGTGGGAAAATAATTACAGCTCCATGTTTCAGAGAGCATTGTTCTCTGTGCCAACGTTTAATGACTTTTTTGTTAAATACCATTCCCAGCTCATCACTTTTGAGCCATTTGTTGTTTGTCCAAGGTACTTATGGAGGAAGGAAGAGAAGAATGAGATGAAGTAGAAGTAGCACCAAAGTGTAGGTTGATGTTTCAGCACAAAGACTGGACAGCAGAGGAATTACTGTTTTTTTTTTTTTTTGCTTTAGACATCTGCCAAGAAGTTGTTAAGTCATAAAGATTGTGGAAGCAAAGAATCTCCCAAACTGTCTTGTGAACAGTGTTCATTTACCATTTCACTCTCTCTGCAGGATGAGTATCTCCTTACAAGCCTTCACACTTCTCTGCTTATTGTGAGCTTCAGCTGCTCCTTTCCCCCATCCTGTGCCTTCACACCACAAATTGCTTCCCAAAGCTGCCTTGGTCTCTGTTGATTCATCTGTTCCTTTCCCCATCTCACTGGAATAAGGTCTTTCCATTTTGCATCTTTTATTGCAAGGCATCTTTGCCTAGGTCTGCTGAATCCTTTGCTTTTCATTCAAACTACATAACACCACTTGCCCTGCTCCAAATTCATTCTGCATGCCATGTACCAGGTTATTAAATGTTTCCTGTTCTAATGAACACTGTTTCAAAAATACGTTGCTTTACTGTTTTTGGTGAAACTGTAAGGATCTCTTTTCATTTGCCTACTTAGGATCTGCTGTTAATCAGTGGTGGTTCTCCCTTGATTGCTGAAGTCCTCTAGTCCTTTTAAGTTTAAGGGTGTATGGGGTTTTATGGTAAAGGTTGTGGCAAGTTGCTTCTTGTCTAAACAGAACCTCCTGTTTGGGATAGATTTGTTACTGCTATATTCTAGCTGGGAAATGTAAGTCAGAGCAAGGTTGCTGATGACAGAAAAAAATCAATTGATGACAGAGGAATTTATGGTCCATCACAGAAAACAGAATGGAAGCTGTGATTTATATATTTAGTTGCTTTAATCAATATGAAAAAATAAAGTGTGGCATTATACATAGGGCCCCTGGCAGTGAGTGATGATGGTGTAATCTGTAATTTCTGCCTTGTAGATGAGTCTTTCCTGGGAGGAAACTTGTGGACAATGGGCAGCATTTTAATCATAAAGGTGGGTTTTAAAAATGTTTAAGTAGTGTGAATGGTGGTTTTATGACAAAATACCTTGACAATAGATGTAAGCACTTTTGAGTAGAAGATGGATTACCTGTTTCTCTTGGGTGATCCTGCTTTTGTTAGTTGTTGGCTTATGGTGAAAGGCACTGTGTGGTTCCTGGTTCAAGCTAGTTTTGTCATTCCTGTGGCACAGAATGTCACCACTGAGACAACATACCTAGGTGTTTCAGCATGAACTAAAAAGCAGAGGAGGTGGAAGTTTTTTCTCAGCTGGCCATAAGAAAATTAAGTTGCTCTGATATCAGATGGGAAACATGCCAGCCCATGGACACAGAATACAAATGGACAGGAGGGACTTGTTGTATGGAGGTCTGTGTGAGGGTTGGCATCCTTTTGGGTCTGGGCTGTGCGTACACTGATATGTTGTCACTGTGGAAGATTTTGGGACAGAACATTCCACTTCGGGAGAGAATTGCAGCATCGCTTTCCATGTCCTTGGTTTCTGTTCTGGTACGTGGGCATCATACCTGGCTATTGCAGAGCAAGGATTTGGAGGGGAAGGGAGGAGGAAAGGAGGCTTATGTCCTCCTAGCTCCCTGTCAACACCAAACATGCAATCTGCTGACTAACTTGGCCTTTTTGCACTGTTGCTGAATTGCAAATGGAGAAACACCTGAGATATTGTACCATACCAAGAATGGAGGGTATGAGTTCATGTTTCCAGCTGCATACTAGGCTTGATATGTTATCATACCCAGGTTTCTTCATCAAATATAATATATCTAACCTGGCTTTTTCTAAATCTGAGAAAATTTGGTATTTTTTGGCGCATCTTTGTTTATGTCCGCATAAACTGAGAAGGAAGAGAAAGTAGGGAAAATTATTAGGTATGGTAAGTGGAGATGACAATAAAATTGTATGTTGGGAGTCACTCTCAAGTGCTAGATAAAATTTAGTCCTTATTTCCTCTATGCTTAAAAGAAATAAAGCACTTAAACTTCACTGATACCTGCTGTAGTAGCAGTTGGTAGTGATCTGGTGTTTTATTTGGGAGAGAGAGGAGAGCAAATACAACAACCTCCTTCATTGAAAGGAAAAGGGAATGTTTTTGTTAAAATTGAATGATCTCAAAGAATAAGGGACATTTCAGTTGATATCTTTGCATATTTTTGGGTTGTCTTCAATAGCTGTTTTAAGTAATAGTGACATCAAATTCCCTCTGAGCTGAGTCTGCAGTTTCTTGAGAGCTGCCCATGACAGATATTTATTCTTGAAGTGTCTTTAGCAGAGGCATTAAGCAGGTTAACACATGTCGATACCTCACAGTCTTCCAGATGCTCTGCTGGTGTGGTTCAGCAGCAGGACTGTTGTACTACACTGCCTTGTCTCTTACTGGAGATGGGCAATGCTGAAACACCTTTATTAAACAGCAAACAAAAGGCAGGGGCTGGTACTGGGAGAGCAAGCTGGGCCATGGGGCCAGTCAGCACCTTCTGGCTGTGGCAAGCTCTCAGCACGGTCTGCTGTAGCAGCCACAGCTTTGTCACACACACAACACCAACACATCTGGACCCTCCCCATGTATTCCTGTATTTCCTGTGGTGCCTTCTGTATTCTTTGTCTTGATATCCTACTGGCTATAAAGATTTACTAGCCTGCTGTACCCTGGGATTAGAGAGAAAAAACATGTGCTGCCCCTCTGGCATGAAATGGGACATTTAACAGGGACCATTTCTAGCACTGATGCATAGTTTTATCATCATCAGTACAGCTGAAGTTAAGGAGAGCAAGTGCTGCTTTTAATTCTTGATTTGCAACCAGTTTGAAAGTTTAGGACTTGCATGACAGATGTAACGCTTGGCTCTTGATAACAAAAATAGTGAGGACATGTACCTGCTCCTTCTGTGTCCAGATTTGAGCTGGCTGTGTATCCTCTTTCATGGAGCACTTATTTCCTGAAGAGTGATTTCAATTATTGCCACTGTTAATGAGATGGCTGCTAATTGTGGATCAGTCCCATCCCTTTGCAAAAAGGGCCTTTTGTGTACTGCACATGGAAGATATGGATGTGAGCTTGGAGATTTCAAAGGCTGAGATGCCCCAAAAGAGCTGATATTCTCAGCTTTGGACCATAGCAAATGGCTGAAATACTGGAAAAGTCTCTGTGTTCAAAATCAACACAAATTTTATCAATACATTATATTTTGTGAAATCTAATCTTGCACACACTAGAGCAGATATTGTTGTTTATATGTTTGATATGTCCCTGGACAAGTCCAGTAAGGAGAATGGGTTAACTTGTGGCTAGGCAACCTGAGGTTCATATTTTACACTTCCATACACTGTGTTGCTCCTCTGCTTGCTATACCAAAGCTTTAATGCAGTTGAGTGCAGTTGCCTCGCTTCTCCTTTCTGTACTAATTTAAGAGAGGCAGCTTCTGAATTGCCTTTCCTTTTGCAATAATGTTTTTAAAGTACTTAATCACACATTTACAGTCACTATCTTCTTTAAATTTACATATTTCCCACTCAGATAGTCACAGCTCAAAAGTCCTGCCCAAGGCAAAAGCATGCCATAAAAACCTAATGCAAGATAAATGGGCCCTCCTGGATGCTGAGCGATGGGAACTGGATGTATTTGAATAGTTCACAGAGACTGAAATTTTCATTGTCTTTAGGCACCTCTTAGAGATCTTTCATTCTCCTTTTTCACAGTTACTATAGTTCAAAAAAAGTTAACCTGCACTTGTATACGGTGAAGAAACTACTGAGCACAAAGATTTGAGTTTCCCTAGGAGCTTTGACAGTGGTTGTTGTACACCTAGACCTGTGTTTTAGTAGCTGGTTTTGCAGCTGACACCAGTTAGACTAACCTAGCTCCTGGGTGTAGGAGACAGGATAGCAAGGTAAGGATAGGTGTTGCATGCCTTTCTGTATAGTGAGAGTAGTCTTGGAGATAATTATTGGCAGCAGGCTGCCCGAGTCCATGTAGGTCCTCCAATCTGCTGGGATGGGAGGGTTGCCAAGGTTAGTGTTGGGAAGAGCCATCTAATCAGTGCCTTCCAAGCAGTGTTCAACTCTGCATATACTTCATCTCTTTCTCCCCTTTAAACCTCAGTTGATGCTAATACTATTGGGGAGGGATTTTTGAAATTTTTCATGAGTGGCTCCTTTATGTTTCTGTAAAAACTCTGAAGTTTCTAATTGCTAATCATTAGTAAAAAACATGACCAGTAATTTTAAGTCCTAATAATCTTGCTTTCCCTAGACTCCTATGTGCACAAAATAATCTGTTACCAAACTGATGTGGTACCATTAGCAGATATTTTTCGTGCATTTTTGTTTTATGTATTTGTGGCCTTTCACACTGTTAGTGCACACGTGGGTGCTTTTGATGAAGCAGGCAGCTGTCTTTGAACTGTTTGAAATAATTGAGCAGATGTATGGCTCTGCCACACATCAGCTCAGTGCAAGGCATCCCTCCTGTGCAGTATAAATCAGGAGACTTGAGGAGCAAATATACAGTGCTAGACTTCATTTCCTCATTTGTCTTTGCCACGTTGTACCCCCCTGGAGGGGATAATATTTTGATGGGTGCATAAAGTACCATTAACTTTAACATTATCATCAATCATCATGACAAAGGAGGACAAGTAGTCTTTGTACTGGTCTTGCCACTTGTTTAGTCATCAAACCCTTTGGAAAATGAGTGTAAAGCACTTCTTTATTATGGCTGTGGTTTTGTGATACAGTGTTTTTGACAGCAATACCTGTTTTACCTACTGCTACTCTACCTTGCACCCCTAAGGCATAGCAGCATCTCTCTCTGTTGTTCTGTGCAACTGCACATGCTGTCACCTTTCTCAAGGCTCCAGCTGGCTCACCTTTTTAGAGAAAATCCATTTGCAGGGGGGCAGGTAGTAGGAAGGTAGTTTTATTTTTTTTTTTCTTGAAGTTTCCTCAGTTCCTTGATTCCATTTGTACCTTGCTTTGTGAAGACTGACCCAGCACCCCCTGGGAGGTGTGGGCCTGGCTGTGGGCTGGGAGAAGAGGCAGAATGGATTGAAGTCACCATTTTCAATAAAGCAGTGAACTAAAATCCTGTAAGCTAAAGCCTAAATGAGTAATCTGTGTAAGTGTTGGTAGGGCTGCAGTACCAGGGATGTAGAGTAGTCAGGATTCTTTGTGGACAGCTTCTCCAATAGTCCTTTAATTTTCCCCTTGTTAAGATGACTTCCTGAGGAGGAAAAAGTTCATCAGGAGAAGTGTGGTGTGTTGCACAGCAGCAGGGCATGATAAGGATGTAGGCCAGCACTGTCAGAGGAGTGTCAAATTCAGGGTTGTACTCCAGGTCTGCTGCTCAGCTGAGAATTGAGGCAGCACCAGCCAATTTTTATCAAGTGACTTTCTCAACATTTGCGCTGTCCTATGTCATCAGGAAAGGCTTTCTTCCAATATATTCTCTTTTTGCTTTCAGAAAGTCACTGCAGGTGTGTCAGATTGTGTCTTTGCTTTTCAAAAGGATTCCTGTACCTCACAGAGCAATATTCACTATCAGCATCAGGTTTTAGTTTTTTTTTTCATTTGGATTATAATCCTGCCTCTTCCTTGAGCATGGTTTTTCTCTCCATTGAAGTGGGGCAGCTGATGAGTGGATGGTACTGCCTTGGTGTTTACTAAGTTGCTTCTTAGAGGCAATTTTCTTGCTCCTGGGGTGAATGTGGTATGATGATAATCTTAAGTAGGAAATAATATGTCATGCATCACCATATTTCTTCCTGGATAGCACCATTTTGTATTCACTTACATTTTCAATACACACAAATGCTTAGAAACCCATGCAGCAGAAAAAAAAGACAACCACAGGAAAAAATGTCAGGCTTGTCATGCTATTACTTTCTGCACACTTTTTCTTCCTCTTCCCTTTTTCCTTTTCTGTCCTTCCTCCCCATGCTGATCAGCTAAGTTTATGTCAATTCTTCAACAGTGAGTGTTGAAATACATGAAATTGTTTCCTGCTGCCTTGTGTGTCTGGACAGTGCGTGACAACAGCTGAACACTGGGAATTGAGTAGAACAACCTGATTCAAGGGAAATCTGCCAAGAATGAACATAGGATGTAATCTGATGGCTTTGAGCAGCATTTTCCATCTTGGCTGATTGAGTCCTTCAGAATTGACCTAAAAGACAGGAATGGATCTGTGCCAGTTCTAAAAAATCAGAGGGAGGGATTTGCATGCTCAAATGTGGGTGTAGGCACTAGAATTTCCACTTTGAAGCTCATTATTTCTGACTTAACCTGCATAGGACCTTACAGCCAGTGTCTGTCTGAGCACAAATTTGAAGCAAATTATTTAGCACATGCAGATCCATCACATGCTCTCAGCATAAGGCACATCAGAGCATTTTGCTGTTGCAAATCAGTATAATCAGTCCTCTGATACCCAGCCTCCTTCCTGTATAGCACAGTTTAATGCACAGCAGAGAGGCATTTTCTTCTCCATGAAGATTGAGAAGCAAAACATTGGCCTTGCTGGAGGTGCATGGGCAGTGATCACGGCATGTGGGTGTCTCTCTAGTCCTGCACATACACCAGGGGAAAGCCTGGCAAGCCTTTGCCCACATTGAGATTCTGAACCAGACTCACAGCCATTGCAAATGGATGATCCTAGTCTCTCGCTGAGCTGGCAGTGATTAATTGAAACCCTTGAGATACAAGCCTGAGCAGATACAGGAGACCTTAGGTGACACAGAAATGAAGCCTTATCTGCATCAAAGAGAGGGTTCAGCTCATCATTGTCTGCTATTACCAACAGCAGGAAAGGAGAAAGGCACAGAAACTAGCCCAGGTAAACTTTACCAGAAGAAGGCAGCTAGGAAGAAGCCCACAATATATTTTTTGTTTAAATCCAACAACCAGAATGCTGAGAAACATTTAAGATGGCATATGGCTGAGGCAAGGTGGAGGGTTTGGCTATTTTTCCTTCCAGTACTCTTTCCCAAGGATAGTCTTTGCTCTGTGCCTCTTTGTGTTTTGTCCTTTTTCAGTTTTCTTACCACCCACTTTCAGTGTTTCAGCTCCTGCTTTTACCTTCTCTTTATTTACCCTGATGTGTTTAGGGTCTGTACACACAGTGTTACCCAGATTACTGGGTTGGCCAGCTAGCACTGGGCACTGCAGGCTGTCCTTTATTCACAGGCAAGGAAAGAAAAACTTCCTTTTCACTCACCTGCATGTCTGGGCTTTACCTCACAGAAAATAGAGGGATTCTCATAAGTTTCCAGGTATGGGAATTGTCTCTTACTGCATGTGCTTGTATTTGAGCTAGTGTGTTCAACTGGACTGGAGGTAGTGAGTACAAGAATAAGGTAGAAAATACAAAGTGGAACTTTCCAGGCCAGAGATGTGTGGTACATGGACTCCTCCTCCAGTGGGCAAGCCTGGTTTGTGTCTTGGTTTGTGTGTGTATGTGAAAGAAGCAGCTGTGTAGGAATCACTGCAATTCCAGAGCTGGAATGCAGGTAATTATACATAACAGTAGCTTCAGACTTCTGGGTAGTTTCATTGCCTCGTAGAATCCTTCTGCAGGCAGAAAATTTGGCTTAGGCATAAGGATTTTCAGGAATGTTCTTTTTAATGTGTGTGGTGGAAACTGTAATTTAATTTGTGTGGCCGTCTTCCCTGTGGCTGCTGGAGATTGTTGCTTATTTCCCTGATAGTAGTGGCACAAGCAGTGCTTTCCAGTGTTTCCTTGGATGATTGGATTCCTGGCAAAGGCTGCCTGGGATAGTAGGTCATAGTGAAGTGAGGTCTCTCTTTTTGCTCTAATCAGAAAAAGCTGTGCCTAGAGGCTTGCTTCAAACAGCAAGAGAGGGAGAGCAGAGGATAGAAATGAAATGTGAACATGACTGTGTTCAAAGTGGAAAATGTTAAAGGACAGGAGTGTCAGGAAAGCACCATTGTCCTCAATGGGTGATTGCTTTTCAGCTTTTGATCATGCAGAAGCACATCTCCCATAGCTATGGCACCGTGTGCCTTCCAGCACCCTTGATCTGAGGAACTCAGAGCACGGTGAGCACAGATGAGCTAAATCTGCAGCAGTTCTCTGGTGGAGGTGCAATCACCTTGGCTCTACAGATGGAAGAGAGGAAGAAAAGTTCAGCTGCTTACCCAGAATCAGTAAGACAGAGACAAAGGTAGGATCTGAATGGGAGCTGTGGCTCCCAGTCGAGCATGCACACAGCAATGAACCACACAGTGGCTATTAATCTGGGCTCTGCCTTTGCTTATGTAGTTGAACAAATGAAACTGGCTTTTTCCTGAAGCATTGAGCACCCTGTAGCTCCTCTGGAAACCTGCTGGAGTAGTGGTAGTTCAGCTGTTTTGCAAATCAGATTCTTGAGAAAAGAGTATTGCATAGAAGAAACAGCCTCAAGAGGGTAGAGCACTGGCAAGCTTTCTGAGGTCATTTGGGGTGCACAGAGCAGCACAGGATCAAAGTTGAGCAGAAGAATTAGGAGATAAGGAAATGACTGGGATGAGAGTGAGGAGGACAAACGAGAAATACTGGAGAATGGTGGCAGAAGAGGACAGGTTTGATCATCTCAGAGAAGGAAATAATGGGAAAGTATGATAGCCTGGAAAAAAATCCCTGCCTTTAAGGAAGTACAAAATTATGTAGTACAAGAAAGAAGAGTTTTAGAGAGCCAGTGTAAGCATTAAGATAGGAGGGCTACTCAGGAACACAGAAAACCTTGCATTCCTCTTGCCTCTTCTCCCAGTGATGTACTAAATGTTGTGCTCTTCCTGTGTGATCTTGTCCAAGCCCTCCAGATACTGATGTAATAAAGTAAAAACAGTAATTTTCCTTAGTGTGCAATCAGCAGATTAAAAAAAGGAGGGGAAGAGTAAGAGGTGGGTGAGGACTATGTAGCCTTGGTTATGGTCTTTATTCTTATAATCAAAATTTTACTCTGAAAGGGTTCCAGAAATGAGTCTTTGTCAGCACATAAAAAAATGAAAGCCTTATTCCTCATTCTTTCCCTTTTCCCCCTGTATCACTAATATGAAGCAGATGTAAACAGAGGACAACATCGTAGGGTTTAATGTCTGACAGTGAAAATCAGGTATTGACTGATTTCAGATTCTGTTTTGCCATGAGCTGGGTAGGGTTGCATGACCCTATCCTTTGTGAAAATTGTTGGAGAACTCTGGGTATGTTCTTGTTGTTACTACTACTACTGTTATTATTATTGCTACTCTTAAAAGTAAATAAATGAATTTGTGTGTGAGAGAGAGGGGAGAGAGACTGGGTGAATGTGTGTGGGGGTGGAGGAGGAACTGAAACCTGTGTTGTTTGTTCCCGTTGGTGGGTCAGGGTTAGGCTCTTGGGCGGCAATGAAGAAACCTCCTTGGAGGAATTCCTATTGGAGTGTGCACAGCATCAGTCTGTCACTGGAAACTTATCACTTGGGTGGAAGTCCTGTGCTTCTGCTGCACTTCTAATAGATCCTCTTTCTTACAGTAGAGTTTACTACCTGGGAGCCCCTTTGTGAGAGGTACTTACTAGAAAATATTAAAAAATGTGTTCTCAATAGAAGTGTTTGCAAAACAGCTGGGAGTGGCATTTGGGGGTGTTGGTTTAAAGGTGAACACAGTGGTTGGCAGGTTAACAGTTGGATTTGCTGATCTTAGAGGCCTTTTCCAACCTTAATAATTCTATGACTAAACAACCTCAGGAGAACAATTGTAGTGCTGGCAATGCAAGAGCACCAATCCAATATTTTTGTGTTGCCATAAGTTTTCCCACATGGCCTTGAATAATTCAGATGGCCTCGCAATACCTCAGGTTCTCAGAAATGAGATGAGGAAAGTAGCACTACTTGACTTCATGGATGTAGGCTGATAAAGGTATCGAAACTGCTAAGGTATCTAAAGGTAAAAGCTTTTATCTGAGACAGTAAATATGTCTGCCTGCTCCCAAGTTGCTTATGGTGTATGCCTTATTTAAGTTAGGCATGGAGGCTTTTATAAATCAGTCCCTTGCAACCTGTAGAAAATCCCAGCAAGGCAACAGAAAGCTGCTGAGTGGCTCCCCAGCGTTCAGTACTAGTGTTGATAAAAAGCCAAGGGGATTTCCTGCAACACAATTTATTTTCTTGGCTCTTCACATGTGGTGGACATACAGTTTACTATTCTGGTTAATCCTGCCTTTCTAGATGCACCTCAGAAAACAACTTCCAGCATCAGTGATGAATTACAAGGGAGCAGGAGGACATCCTGGTCATGGGGATTAAAGCTCAGGGGCTTCAAAGGCAGTTTATCCATACACCAATATTGAGAGTGAATCCCTGAGCATCCCCAGTACATAGGGATGTAATTGCAGGTAATCCTGTGTAACCCAGGATGTGGGGAGCAGGCATTTCTTCAGATCATTACTGATTTTGTAATTTTATCCTGAGGCTACCCTAATTCTGGCTTGCTTTAAGCCTGGATCTGAAAAGTACTGTGATCTATTGTGATCTTTTAGAGAGCCAACAAGAATTCCAGCCTAATATTTCAAGGCACTAAAAAAGAAACCTTTGCCCTCATGAAATAAATTCTGAACACAAATTACCTTTCAGTTGACTACTTCTTTGCACAGCTCTGCTAAGTAGTTTATCTTCTTAAAATATGGTCAGATGGGATTTTTTAAAATTCTGTTTCCGCCTAAAAAAAAAGGACATGACCCTGATTAGGGTCATCCCTGGGGGATGAGCCTAGGAACTCTGGATCAAAAGGAACAAATCTGCACTGCTTGTGCTAGTTGTGTGTCTGTGAATGTCTGTGTATTATCCAGAGGTTTACAAGTGTCTCTGTTCAGCCCACCCTCTGAAGAGCGAGGAGCCACAATGGGGGAGTTTGTTTGAGTCTCCAACTTGATTTCATGAGCTTGTGTCAAACCTTCATCATCCTGGGTGTCCCTGCTTTGTTGGTGGAGCAGATGCTGACCTGAGCCCTTAGAGCTGGAAGTCAGGGAGTGTTTCTGTCTAAGCCAAAGCATAGCTGGTGTGGTGACAGCTCATTCCTTAGCCCTGACATGTGTGCTCTGACCACATGCAGAGAGTGCAGAACAGGAGTGTAGGACTTGGGAATGATGGTAGGATCTTTTGAGCCTTGGAATAGCAGAGGATACAGTGAAAAATCAGAGTGCTTTCCAGCAGGATCAGAGATGCTCACTGCCTCCTAAGAACAGTTATGCATTAATAGAATGTTAACTGGGTAAGAAGCTGGCTGGATGGCCAGGCCCAGGGAGTGATGTTGAGGGAGTTACCTCCAGCTGGGGGCACTAAGGAATAGAGTGCGTGACTCCTAAAATGATAGTTGAGCCTGCCAAGTCATTTGGTTTTACAGGTGAATTGGGAAACATACCTGGACCTCAGAATGATACAGAGGGCATCTGTGTCCCTCACTACAGCTTGGGTATTTGCTTTCTCAGCTCCCGCAGTGTTATCAGGAGCTCAGACAGCTCTGGAGGTACTGTAGGAAAGCAGAGCAGCACTGAGGTATAGATAGGAAGTCTGGATTTCCTGTGGCCAGGATTTCTGACTCTGCTGCAGATCTGTTGTGTCACCTCAGGCAGATCTCTCTATTCCCCTGTATGTTTCTTTTCTCTTTTATTTATTCCTGTCATACTGCCAGGAGGGAACTGCATCGAGCCCTCTGTTGTACAGCACCAGGTTGTACAAGCAGCTGGGGTGTCCCAGCACATCCATCACACTGATAATGATAGGAAGGAGAGCACCCATCACAAATATTTCCTTACTTTTTAGTTATTAATACATTTTCTTTTCTTTCTATTTTTTTCTTTATATTTTTTACTTGCTTGAAAAGGGAAAATAAGTCAGCTATCTTTTGTACCTTTTAAAACAAATGACTCCTGACAGGTCTGAAAATGTGTTTCCTGCAATTACTTCATGCACACAGGGGCCATGCTGGCTCATTATACACCCACATACCACAGCTCAGACTTTTCATTAGCTTGGTCTACATCTTTTGTTTGTAGTGATAGGCACATGAAAGTACAACAGGAATAGGACTCGGGAAAAGAAGAGGGGAAGAGGATGCATTGCTGCCTGAAAATTGCTGTCTCAGTGTTTTTATTTGTTGCATATGCAGAACAGTATTTTTACTTTTTTATTGTTTACCAGCAGTGCAAGAACTGATGTAGACTTGGATGCACTGTGGCCTGGGTGGCTGCCTTGTGTCACTCAGACAAGGTTGGTTTATGGTCTTGGCTGGCAGAGGAAGGGAGAAGAGTATGCAAGGGGTTTTCCTTCTGTTCAAGAGTAAGAGTGTACCCTGGAGAAAAGAGCATGAAGCAGACAATGGGCCAGCCCTCTCCTCCTCACCAGCCTTGTCCCTGGTCACTTTTGCTTCTGGGAATCTCTTCCTGCAGCAGCTGTGTGTGCTGGGACTGATGGCTGCGGGGTGACAGGCAGGAGGAGAAGGTGGGGGACGTGCTGCTGTGATTTACATGCCCTCAGCAGGGGTTGTCCTTGGCCAAGTGCATCAGGGTGTTTGTGTGAGAGCTGAAGTGCAGTCAAGGCTGGTTAGATCAGCATGAGGCTAATTTTAAATCCCAGATACGCTGCCAGTCTTGTTCTGCATAGCTCCAGCCCTCCTGCTCCCTTTCATCTTGCCGCAGCTTCATCTTCCCCTTTCAGAGTTGTCCCCCTATTGCAATTCCTGGGTGACTGGTTTTTTGTCCCTAAGCCTATTAGTGTGTTTGCAGCTCATGTCCTGGAACTGTTTGCCCTTGTCAGATCTGTCCCTCTCACACAGCCAGCTACAGAGTCTGGCAGCTCTAGGCCTCCTGCCAGTGCTTCTGTGGTGCTCTGGTCTCTCACGCAAAAAGCCACTCCTGTCTGTAGTGGCACAGGCTGACAGATGTTTTGACTTCTGCTTTTGTCCTGCCCGGCTGTCCTGGAGACATAAAAGGCCTACTGGAACTAGCACAGATGGGAGAGATGTCTGCTGAGATCTACCACAGGTCACACACAGACTGTGGAAGGAAGATATTAGTGCCATGTTTATTCCATCCCCACCTCCCTCTGCAGTTTGAGATGCTGCAGGGAGCAGCCATTCCTGGTGTGTCTAATCTTCATAATATAACCTAGCTTAGTTCTGTCCTGGTTCTTCCTTCTGTTGAAGGTTGTGTAACAAAGCCTGGGGTTTCAGGGTTAGCAAGCAGCTCTGAGGAGCTGGGAGTGTTCATGACTGTCCACATGGCTGCTTGAACTCCTCTGCTTAGTAAGAGCCTCTGGTAATTTACGTTGAAGGAAAAAACCCAAACTCCAAACACCCACTAACTAAAAGAGCTGTAATGACTTGTGTCTCCTGTGATTACAAGAGGACCTAGAACACACCCCAGAGAGCAGGGATTCAGTGTTGCTCCAGAATCATTGCCATAGTTCATGCTGTTTAAGTAATTCAAAGGCAGTTTGTTACCCAAAACCTTTGGTCTAGTGAATACAGGTGAGGTATTTTGTATTCTTGTTCTGATGTCATGGATAGGATCTACTATGTAGACACATTTTTGTGGTTTTTTTTCTTTGACCTAAAAATCACTGCCCATAAAATCAACTTGATGATGTTGGGGTTTTTGTTTATTTTTTGTTTGTTTTAGTGTTTTTTTGGAAGCTTGCACCATGGTAAGAAAATTAATAGCAGTGTTCTGTGTGCAATGCCATGAATTATTGAAGGTTCTAATGCCCATTCAAAGCTGTTGGTTAATTGAACATCACAGAGTTATAGGCCTGAGCTGCCAAATGTAAACAGGGTAATAGTTTATATTTATTTCACAAGATGAAATTCTGATCATCAGTCATGTTTATTGACTGAATATCTCAGGGCTTGGTATTTTATCATTTTACTGTAAATTATTAACATTATGCTGAGGAAAAGGGGGATAGGTAGGAGTCTTAAAATACTTCTCTGTTATGACCTCATCATCCTTTTGTACTAATGGCATTTACTTGTTGTCATCCTTGCAGGAAAAGTATGTATTCATCAGATGTCTCAGCAACACTGAATTGTATCAGGTCCATTGCTCTTTGCTGGTCTTTATTCTTTAAAGCGGGAGACAAACGGTGCTTAAACCTTTGAATCAAGGAACAGTTTTCAGAAGTACTTAAATGATTTAAGAGCGTGGTTCACTCTGGCTTCTAGTCAAACTTTGTGCTCTTTAATCTTCTTAAGCTCTTTCTTTCCCTCCTCCAAGGGTTTGCTGAATCTCTCTCCTTAGCCCTAGCAGGGCCCCTGTAACTCCTGTGTGAGTGGTGTCCACATCAGCCTGGTGCAGGAGGAGATCAGTGTCTCCAGCTTACAGGGGGGAGTTAAGGCACCATGGAGATGGAGAGAGTTGCCCCAAGCCAGACAGGGATTTTGAAGCAAGTCCTGGGCTAAACCCTGAGCCTGATTGCTCGGCTTCTCTTCAGCAGGGGGTGCTGGGCGTTCCCTGCCCGGCTTTGCTAAGGTCTTAGGCTCTTCTGACGTGGTCTGCTTGCCCACACTTGCCAAAACTGCTGAGGTTTTGCTGTAAACTGAAGTGCTGGAATTGAAACCTCCCAGGACTGTACTTGATGAATTACTCTGTGTACTGAGAAAAGCAAGATAAGGAGCAGGCAGAGGAAAAGGCATTTAAGTACAGTATCCCACATGTATCATTTGTTATTTCCCTCATGTTGTCTGACAGTGGAAGAACATACAGAGTATAAATTTGCTGGTGTTGGGCTCTTTCCCCAGGTAGCCCCTCCATTAATGATGGCTCTGTTGTAAGTTTGTGTTTGGTGAGCTTTGAGCCACCTCTGCACTCTCACCTATATGTATAGGGCTCACCTGTAGGGTTTGGGACATTTGAGCATGGATGGATGGGCATTATAGGGGATTTAAGCAAGCAAAATGTGAGCTTGAAAAGATGCTGCTATGAATTTTCTTAAAATCTTACTTCTTTGGAATAGAGTGATGGCTTGTGTTTGTTTGGGACAGCTGTAGCTATGCATTTAGGAGAAGTGGGGTTCCTGGGGTGAATGCCCTTTTGGGGGCACGGTGGAAGCCTCAGCAATGGCCTGGGTTTTATGCCTGGTGTTTTCTTTTTATAAATACTGTCTCTCTGCAGCCACAGCAGTTTGTGCTGTGAAGAGGTTTCCCATGGGGAAAAGGACTGAAAGGTGCATAGGAACATTTTTTCAAATGAAAGCTTTTTGAAAAATGTATAGAAAGAAATAATTCTGAGAGTTAGTAATTTCTTGGAAGTTTTTAACAATGAGGACAATGTTCAGCATTTTGGCTGTTGTGCGCTTTTTTTGTTTTTCCCCCCTCTAAGATTTTGTTTGCTGCTGCTGCTGTTTCTTTCTCTTTTTGTTGCTGGGTGCTTGGTTGTCCAGAGTGTTTTGTGTGGGCTTAACAATGGTGTGTGTCTCAGGGATCCTGTGTTTCAGTTATCTGGTCTGTGCCAATTGAACAGCTGTAGTCATCTGGCAGGTTGTGTTCCTGAAATGAAAAATATGGTTCTAATTTTTTTTGTTTATTTTAAAACCTGATTGGCAGTCACTGTACAGTCAACACTGTATATCTACCACATTCTAATTATGGACAGTGGCAAAACTAATAAAACCCCAAAGTATATATATGAACTTATATATATTTTTTGTTGTTGTTGTTGTTGTTAAGGAAAATATTCTTACTGTCTTTAAATATTTTAGAATACCTTTTGTCTGCTTTAGGTTGCTTTATTTCAGATGATCTAATTTACTTGGCAGAAATGATCTGGAAGCACTTGCATGCTAAATGTCAGCCCATCAGGTGGGTTGGTGGTATCTCTGTTAAAACAGATTTAAGAAAGGACAAAAAGCACCATACAGGCAGAGGAGGAGGGGAGAGAAAAAGTGAGAAAGAACAGAGGGAACACCAGTGTCAGGCAAGAAGAAGGAGTAGATGCTCTATGCTAGACAGGAGCAGGTACTTGCAGCCTGTGGAGGACTCATACAGGAGCTGATGGATGTTCCCCTGGTGTCGGTACAGACTGTGTGGGATGAAGGGGCTGAGAAGGACTTGGCAGATGGAAAACTGAATATGACCCAGGAATGTACTCTTGCAGCCCAGGAAGGCAGTCCTGTCATGAGGCTGCATCAAAAGAAGTGTGGCCAGATGAAGGAGGTGGTTTTGGCCCTCTTCTCTTATGAGACCCCACCTGGAGTTCTGCATCCAGATCTGGAGTCCTCTGTCCAGGAGAGACATGGACCTGTTGAAGTGGGTCTAGAGAAGGGACACAAAAATATCTGAGGGCACCTTTTCTGTGAGGATAGGCTGAGGGAGCTTGGGCTCTTCAGCCTGGAGCAGAGAAGGCTCTGGGCAGACCTTACTGCAGCTTTTCAATACCTAAAGGGCTTTTAAAGAAGATGGGAGTAGACTACTTAGGGCATGTTATGATTACAGGATTGTTAGTATTTTTTTATTATTTCTATTATCATTACAGGATTATCTTACCCCAATAGGATGGGGCAAATGATTTTAAAATAAAAAAGGATAGATGCAGACTAGATAAAAGAAGAAGGTTCTTTGTGATGAGGGTGCCAAAACGCTGGAAAAAGTTGCCCAGAGAGGTGGTGGATGCCCCATTCCTGGAAACATTCACTCAGGATCTGGTTGGATGGAGCTGTGAGCAACCTGGTCTAGTTGAAGTAGTCCCTTCGTATTGCAGGATGTTGGACTAGATGATCTTTCAAGTCCCCTTCTGACCCAAACCATTCTATGATTCTATGATCATAACTCCTGACTGCTGTGCAGCTTGGTTGAGGGGTAGAGTCTTGAGAAAAGCTGTGAAGTTGAACTTACTGGGAGAGGAGAGAGGAAAGGTGGTATTTTGACGTTTGCGGTATTGTTTCTCTTTACCTGCATCTATTTTAGGTTGCAGTAAGTAAATTTCATTAAGGGATGTCTGTTTTGCCTGCTTTGCCTGCAACAGTACTTGATAAACAATCTCCCTGTCTTTATCTCAACCCACAAGCTTTCTCATTCCTATTCTTACTAATTTCTCCATATCCTGCTGAGAGGAGAGAGCAAGTGAGAGCCTGGGAGGGCCTTTGGCTCTTATCCAAGGCTAACCCTCCACAGTGAGCAGGAGGTTTAATGTCAAACTATGCAGGTCTCACACTTGAACAGTGCTGGGCACTGCAGCTGTGAGCTGCAGCTAAGCTGCCTCATTTAAATGACCAATGCACAATGAAGCAGCTTGAGGCTCAGTGCTGGCTTCACATCTCCACGTGCTTGGGTGTCCAGCATGCTAAGAGGGTTTTTAGTGAGAGCAGCCTGCCACTTCAGCCTTTTCCTCCTCACCACTAATACAAAGTACTTCCAACAATGTCTGAATCTGCTCACTTTTTCTTATGGTGTCCTACTGTGTATGTGCAGACATTGTATTTCTTCCAGGAGTCCTATGCTGGATGCAGAGGGGAGACTTATGGGCTTTTGCACTTGCAAATAGGAGAGGGGACCTTGCTGGCTCAGTTGCAGTCAGAAGGGATGCATCTCTCAACCAGGTATTTTGTAAGATGTTGTCTTTGATATGAAGGGGGTAGAAGCTGCCCTCGGTTACTTGGAGACAGGAGTTGGGTTCTGTAAAACATTGCTTATCTCAAGAGATCAAATCAAACTAAATAATGAGGTTCCTAAAAAAAAAAAAAAAAAAACTTAGAAGACTATATCTTGAGTTTAATGTCTCTTTTGACCTTTATGCTTTTTTGGCAGGAATGGGAGAGTGGGAGATCCACAGTGTGGCTGTGAGGGCATGTAAAAATGTGTTCACCTCCATAGAGTTTCCTGTGTGCTGAGACAGTGACTCCTCCATTGTTCCTCTTTCACAGCTAAAGTAATCACCACCCACCTTCCTTATGAGTTTTTCCTCTCAGCCTTTCCACTTTTTCTCCTGTATGGCCCTTTGGATGCAGAATAAAAATAATGCTGGAGGAAAACTGAGAACATTACAGAAGTTGAAGAACGAGAAGTGACAGAGCTTAAATGTGGTGGGCACAGGTCAGTCTTAAGATGGAGGAAAATACCTTCATGAGTCCCTTGTGGAGAAAAAAAATATCTTCAAGTCAGATAATTAGGAGGGAGTATTTTGCTTCAGGGTCCTACATAGAACTGTAATTAAATTAGCAGACCTAAAAATAATAGAGCTGGAAGAGCTGCTCACTTCACATCAAGGACTCTTACAATGTCCTGCAAGTGCTAAATGCTGTGATCAGTGAATTTTTTATGGAAGCTGGCAATGCTGTTACATCATCATATGAATCATGTTCTCTATACTTCCTACCATGCTGTGGCCCTGCAGGCAGGAGAATGTAGCCATGTACATGATCCATATCCAAATGGGCATATTTTTTTCCTGGTGAACTATATTGATTTTGCACTTAAATATGCACTTAAATAATGCAGTGTGCAAATTCTGAAGATGTTTATTTAGGTGACTGTGTCCTTGCTGCTAACTTTTACAGTATAGATTGTGCTAGGAATTGGGTGACTTTTGATTTTCTATGTAAGCTATACATTGGGGCCATTGTAGACGGGGTCTTTATTTTCTGGATGTTTCTCTGTTTTCCTCATGAAAAAGTACTGATTATTTGCTATATTGCATTCATTCCCCAGACATCAGTTCCCTGACTCAGACTCATGAATGGCTTCTCAATTTGGATGCCCAATGGCTTTAGATGCCTGTGCCTGGCAGCATTGCATGTCTGGTTGTTCCTTAGTTGTCAGGAATTTGGTGGATGCTGAACTCTGACCATGGCATTTGAAGTGACCAGATAGTTGCAAGCACCCCAAGCGTGTGAAAATTTGCTTGCCAAGTATTGCAGGTGCTTTTGCAAGCCTTAAACACTTTGCACATATATTTGTTTTGTTAACATTAAAAGAAAAGTTTCTGCTGGGTTTGATTAAAAGAAAAACCAAACCAAACCCAGCAGAAACTAAGATTTGTATCTTGTTAGAGCATGTTCAGATAACCAAGTGTAGTCAGCAATTTCATTTACTGGGGTTAATTTTGCCTGTAGCAGCATTTGTGCCATTGGCAAAGTGATGGTCCTGTCACAGGAAACAGCTTCTACTGAGTTCTCACCTGGGTGTGGGTGGGAGTCCAGAGGTACCAGCTGTGTGAGAGCAGGAAGGCCAGGAGCAGTTTCAAACTCAGCATTTAGGTGTTTCCATGCTCTTCTGGAATGGCTGCTGTGCTTTGTAATGCTGTGGGGTTGACACCTTATGAAGGACGTTGAGATAATTTGTGTGTTTCTGATTCTTTACTTTGTTTGGATTTTTAAAATTCTTTCCTGCTTGCAAAATATAAAGAGCTGTACAAGTTGTTGAATAGCACTGAAATTGAGCAGTCTTATAATGTGTTTGGGAAGGAAACCTAAAGTCACTCAGTGGATGTACACATTCTGCTGCAGCCCTGAGTGCCGAACCCCATCACAGCAGGGCTCAGTTCATCCAAGTGGCATTCATCTCATCTGTCTCTAGCTGTCTAAAATTAAAGCATCTAGGCCAGAAAGTGCTTCAGTCCAGCTATTCCGTGTGCCTATTTTAGGGTGGATAAGTCATGCTCAGATGAAGTGTGTCTGCACTGGCTGCAGGGTACATAGAGAACTAGTTTGGATGATGTGTCTGAGTTCTGCCCTGGAGCAGCCCCACAGCCCAGGAGAGCTCACAGCCTCATGGTGTCATTTAAGACAGCAGTTGTGTTGATAAAGTTTCTACTCAGAACAGCACTTGGGAACCTCCTTTTCCCCCTGAGCAGGCATGTTTTCCTGGAATCAGGCCTCCAGCTCTTAGCAGATGTCCCCTTTTGGCTCCAGCTGTGTCAGCTAGGATGTCACTACCCGTCAGTGCTTTTCAGAGCCAGTGATGATCCCACAGAGATCTGACAGCAGGGCAGTCTGTGGGAAGCTGAATCTATCCATTTCTTGTAAACAATTTGCAGCTTTTGAGTTGATCTGTCCTGATGGATTCTACCCAAAGCAAAGCCAGCAGCACTTGCACAAATGCTCCCACCAGCAGAGTGATGGCAGCAACCACTGGACAATAACTCCAGTGGCACTGCAGCATGCAAGGGGAATGTCTTCTTGCAGTTCCAACTCGGGAGAACAGGGACTCTCAGCCTGGGTTCCATCCCCTGGACTGGGCAGTTCTCTAGCTTGTGTCTCATCTCCAGCCTGCAGTGATGTTCAAGCACTGCTGTCTCTCAGCTGTGCATGTGTAATAGAGTGTTGACCTTGGCATGTTGTGCCAAGCTGAGGAAGGTGAACCATGAAGGAATGTGGTGTGCCCTGGGGGCAGGTGTAATGGAAAGGTGTAATAGCAGGGAGCACTTCAGACAGGATAGCACTGAGAAGGACAGTGACTCTCAGAGGCAGTGAGCACATACAAATAGCAAAGATGTGGTTGTACCAGGGGGATTTGTGACAAAAAATGAGTTTGCTGTCAGTGTTAGCAGATGATTTCTGTGCTTGCATGTATTCCTGCAGAGCCATTCTGTTTTCTCAGCCTTTACAGTCACAGATGTGGTGAGGCTATAAACATGGTAATCTTGCTGCTTCTTAATCAGAATTTGGACTCTTCCTTGCTCCATTAAATCTCACATTTAACTTTATTTTGAAGAGTTTTAGTCATAGGAATGGTGTTGGGGACAGAAATGGTACATTTAGTTCTGCTGAATGGATAGGGTATTAGATTGACAGTCTCTGTCAGTGTTTAATTGCAGATTAATGGGAGGTAATATGTCATTATGGCAGCTCAGTAGCACAAGTTTTGGAGCTGCACACAAAGTCCAGGCTTTTTTTTCTTGTTAGAGGAGGCCACTCTGACCCACCTTGCACAATTTCCTCTCTGTTCTCTTGTGGCAGAGAACAGGAATATTTACAGTTCAGGTACTTAATGACCCCAGGAATATGATGAAAGAGCAAAGGTGTAATTTAAAGGGTATGAAGAGATGGGGAAGAACTGATACAATATAGGAATAACATAATTCCAACAATATGCTACAAGGAATGAAGTATCTATGAAAAACTTTATGCTGTGAAATGAGCAGCTTTCTGCACAACATCTGCCAGCAGATACAAAGGTATTATTTGTTTCCAAAATGAGTAGATCTATTCAGCTTTACTAACCATACTGTGAAGTCAAGGGAGGGACTATATTCATGGGGTGGAAAATGGGAGCATTCCATAAATGGGTTATTGAAGTGAAGTTCCCAGTTATTGCCTAGTTGAGCCTCTATCAGCCAGTACTTTAATACTTCATGTCTTGCAGCAGATGCCTTATGCTGAGCAAGTTGAGATTTGAAGCTATTCTTACTGAGGACCACCTTGAGACATTTACTTCCCTAAAAAGTACTTTACATTATAAGCAGCCCTCCTTATGTCTGCAGAAAAAACCAATGCTATTTGGGAACGGAATAGATTGTGTTTTGGCCCTAGGGAAGGAGCTGAATAACGTGTTAGAAAGGACTTAATCACTTTAGGATGTAATAGATCTCCTTCAATTTGTCTTTCCTTGTAAGATAGCCTGTCAATGTTGCTGTGCAGGTACCAGGCACCTCCTCAAGAGTCACTTTTTCTTGAAATCCACAACTGACCGTCCTGCTTGTGCAGACTGTGCAGTGTGGAGTGTCACATAAGAATGGAAATTTTTTTTTTTCCCCCCCCGTCTGACTGGAGTCACATGAAGGAAATGTTCACCATACCAGAAGGAAAGATTATCTGTGGCAAGCACAGGACTACTTCTTCTGTGATAGATTTCAAGGCAGCAGTTGTAATGCTAGTTAAAAGAAGAAGAGGGAGTGTAGATGTGTGTGACAGATCTGCTGGGAATTTTATCTTGTGCTGTACGAAGTATGGCTACCACCATGTTTGCTTGTGATGCACCATTTGTTTATGCTCTGACCCTGGCATTTTACCTGTTTAACTATTTTGCGTGTCTGAATTGTTCTCTGCTGCTGTAAAATTGGGAACTGGCAGAGCTTAGCAAAACTTTATTTGGAGGATAGCAAGTCTGTTACTGAAGCTGTTGACCCAGATGGGCCAGGGATGCTTCTGTATGGAAACAACATGTGTCTTAATGACCTGATGTAGCTTGGCCTTGAAGGTCCTTGCATGTGAGAGTGTTTTGGACTTGTGAAGTTCTGTGTGTTCCTGTGCAAAGAACAACCCTACCATGCCCAAACTTCTGTGTCAGAGTAGCAGCCCAGGGAGAGCATTGCTGCAGATGCTATTGCTCCCAATTCTTTACAGATAATAGAGCATACAGCAGCTAAGTTTGGGCAGTGGGGTAGCCAGGCTCTTCCTCCTCTCCCTGTTGGCCTGTGTGCCTAAATCACTTCTGGGGAGAGAACCATGAGCAAGGCACCAGGGCTGAATGCAGTGCCACCATCTGGGAGCAGAGGTGCACCCTGCAGGGTCCAGGTGTGCTCCTTTGGGTCTAGCTGAGCTGGGAAGGAGGTGACTCTGCACAGCCACCTGGCAAAGGTTGCTGCCTCCCTGGCCTGTGGACACAGCAGTGTGTCTGAGTCCATCCCCTATCTCCTCCAGGCACAATCAGGTTGCCTAGCTCAGGTCAATGATTGGTGTTGTTTTATACTAGTACTGATAATTTATTTTTCCTAAGTGTGAGTGTGTGGTTTTGACAAAAAGCAGCTCTTCAGACAACACTGTGGGGAACACCCAGGAAGGAGTTGCAGTGAGTAGCTGAAAGGTGTGAAACTCTTTTAAAGGTACACAGGGATCTAGGAAAAGAAAGTCTCTGATGGCCTCAGATTCATAACCCTCTGCCCTTTGCTCAGGGCTTATTTGACAGCAATGGGTGAACAAAATATTAGTGCATTTATGGTTTGCCAGTAGAAAAAGAATTCTTAGACATAGTAAATGCATGTGGCTAATACCACAGAATGACCAGGCTGCTTCAGAAGAGTGGTAAGATCCTAATAATGCTGCTGTTTGAAAGGACTGAGACGCTATCTCACATCTAGAACTGAGGAAAGTATTTATCATTAGTACCATGCTGCCAGATTTAGTAGTGTGAAAATAATGCAAACAGTCATCTGTAATGCAAATGTTGATGTCTGATTAATAGACAAAATAACACAAGCAATTAATCCACAAGAGAGTAGATCATTATAAATGTAAATTAGATCATCAAAGGGTAAGCCACACAGAAATAAAACTACCCCATAACATGATTAATTATTGAAATTCCAGTAAAAAAGGCATCTTTAACAATAGAGTCCTTGGAAGACATGTCATGTGGTTCATCAAGATTCTGGACAGGGTTATTTTACAATACAAAAATTGATTAGCTTCATTACAAATATGAAGGGGACATTTATTCCATCTGAGATAGCATTCTGTTTTAGTAACAGAGCACAGCCTTAGCACTGAACTGACTCACGTCTGATTTGTGCACACCCAGTTTTTGCTACAGAACATAGTTTGCTTGGGTAACTCAGGAAATACCTGCTTGCATTTTTTTTCAGGGATAAGCATAGCCTTTACATAAATAAGTATGTTTGTACCTATATATGATCTTAATCACCTCAAGATAAAATGTTAGAGGAAATGCTGTCTTTCTGGTCAGGTCATAGAGATTTCTTAAAAATTAGTTTCTCTTCTTGCCTCTCAGAAAATTTTTCAGGTGACCTTGGGCAGATCACTTCATCATTGCTGTGCTTTCTTCTCTACCTTGGTTTTGAATGTTTCAGCTTAATGATGTATAACATGAAATTATTTAAATGGTCTTCATTTCAAGTAATGCTAGGAATCTACCCTTGTAAAGTCTTGGTCACTTTTTAAAAGCTCAGTTAAAGATGTTATTCTTTTCTAGCAAAGCAGGGCTTGCTGCTCTTCAAATGCTGTTAAATGTTCAAGTGACTTCTACTGCATAGAAGTCACTTGAACATTTAACAGCATTTGCAGAATGCAGTATTTTAGCACTGTTTGTAACATTAAGGGCTATGATTGTAATCTGCATCTTTCCTGAGGTTAAATTTTACATTTTCCTATTATTAGAGACCTACTTAGAAACTTGGCAGTTTTCCCCCACTTTCTATTCAAATTAGACTCAGTGTGCTTTACCACAGCAGTTTAAGTGCATTTTGCATGGCATCATGGTGGTGTACTGAACACCCTGCAGAACTGGCCTTGTGAGACACCTTGCTTTTTCTGCAAGGCCAGTTGGAGTTTAGATACCAAAATCGGCCAGATAGAAACTTTCTAACAGTTTTGAGTGTTGGAAAACAGAGCAGTGTCACTCGGACAATCCTTCCTCTAATTAATTGAATGCCCTGAGTGTTAGCTAAGCAGAGATTTTATCATGTACACTGGTTACATATTCATTAGCTATTCCAGTTTACTTAATATATATAGATTACTTTATTTTACATAGTCACACCCCTTATTGGAAGTCCTTATATGGTTCTTTGGCATCCTGCTCTTGACTTCTGTATTATCAGTCTCATCTACTTCTAAGAGTAAAGATAAGAGTAAAATGTTTTGTTCTACTGTCCTTATGAAGTCCCCCTTTTCTTGAGATGAAGTTCCTTGTGGGAACTAGTCTCTTAATATCTGTTTTTCATTTTACAGTGTAACAAGTTACAACAAGCAACCTAAAACACATATAGCAATTATTGTCGTGACAGTTAGAAACAGATGTTTTAACCAAGTCCAGCTGGGTAACCATGAAATAAGTTTGGTCCAGATTTCTTCAGATCCCCAGGAGGTGTCTTCTGGAGCTGTGTGTTGTAAAATCTGAGTTTGTTTGCAAATTTCCTGGATATCCGTAGACACTCTACCACTTTGATAGCAAAACAAGACTTAAGCATCTTGGGTTTTTTGATTACCCGAGGGAATTTGTCCCTTTTAGTTCTGGCGTGATGTACCTGTGATTTTGCTCTGCCCAATTTCAATGCAGTTAAAGTTGTCAGTAGGAGCTGGGAAGGTCCCCTCTGTTTTGACTAGAGCATAGAAGTTCTCCAGTCTTTTAAGTAGACCCAGTCTCCTGGTTGGAACTCATGCACCAGTGTGTCCAGTCCCGTCAGTCTGGAGATCACCACTGCTCGCTCTAAATCCCATGAAGTTTTATGAAGAGAAATGAGGTAATTATTCAAGTTGACCCCTCCTTTTAGGTGTGTGTCTCCTGGAATGTGTGCTACCTGGTAGGGCTGACCATATGGCAACTCATAGGGGCTTATTTTCCTGCTGTCCCACAGCTGAATTCTAATTTGTAGTACAGCAGCAGGTAAGGCTTGGACTCCTTTCCTGGAGGTTTCCTGACATATTTTACCCAATTGCAATTTGTATAATTAATTCAGTAAACTTTGCCACTAGCTTGGGGCCTATAAGGAGCGTGAAGATCCCAAGCTATTCCTTCCAAGGCTTTCCTAACCTATTGTACCACTTCTGCATTAAAGTGGGAACTACTGACTGATGACACTCCCAAAGGTACCCTGAATCTAGTTATGATTTGCTTCAACAGTATTTTAGTCACTCCCCTAGCCTGGTTGGTGCGACAAGGAAGGCTTCTGGCCTCTCAGAAAAGTTATCCCCCAGAACTAGGAGGTGTTAACACCCCCACTTTTCTGGGTGATTCAGTGACATTAATCTGCCAGTATTCACCTGGAACATTTCCAGATTCCATGGCTCCTAGCACTACTTTTTTAGAGTTGTTTCTTTTATAAACTGTACATTTGTTGGATTCTTGATTGTACGATCTGAGCCATTTTAAACCCAATTATAGATGTTTGCAAATGTTTCAAAAGTTTTCCAGTAGTCTAACGAGTGGCTTTATTTTCACAATCCACTATTTCATGCAGGATAGGTTCTGGGACTATTATTTGCCTGGTTGGAGCAACTGCGCAGCCTCATGGATCAAATTTTACTTCTATGTTTCAATTAATTAACAGCCCCTAGCACTATACTCTGATTTTTCTACTGGGAGAGGTATCTCAAGCAGGGGCATTAATGATGTGTTTTCTAACGTGCCTTTTTCTGCAGCCTCTTTCAGCCTTACCAGCAAAATGATTCCCCAGTTCCAGTTTGGTCTTAGCTGCTTGGTGTGCACTGCAGTGCATAAGAGCAACATCTGCTGGTTCCTGGATACTTCAAGTGAATCTGAGATTTGTTTTCCATTTTTGATCCACGTGCCTTGAGATGTCAAAAGGCCTCTTTCTTTCCGGATGGCCCTGGGTGCATGCACACTCCAAAATTTTTGCATTTTGAATCAGTCCAAATGTTAGCTCATTTTCTTGTACTCAATTCCAAAGCTCAAGTGAGTGCCATTACACATTGGGGGGAGTGCCCCTGATTTGATTACCTCATGGTGTGTAGTCACTGCATATCCAGATAGTCATTTCCCATTTTGGAAGATGCTCCCATCAGTAAGCGTCTCTCAATCAGGACTTGCCAAGGGTCTGTCTCCCAAATCAGGTCTGCTGGAATACACTTCTTCTGTAGTTTGTAAGCAAACAAAGCAAAACTCAGTCATACTGTGGGGTTCCTTCTACCTATTGGGCAGACAAGGACACAGCAGGGTTAATGACAGAAGTTGTTTTGATTGTCACATTGTCTTGCTGCAGCAAGACTACGTGGTACTTCAGCATCTGGCTGGGAGAGAGCCAGTGCCCTCCTTTTTGCTTGAGTACTGACTGTACCACATGTGACACAAAAATGACGATCCCAAAGTTTTTGAACCTCCTCGATCAAAGAACTGGAGCTGCTGCTGTGCTACTGTCCTCAGACAACTAGACCCGCCCTGGCTGACATTTAGTTGCTTTGTAAAGTAGGCCACAGCTCTCCTTTGCTCCCCAAGGAACTGCGGCAGCACTCACTGTGCTACATAATGTCTTTCATAGGTAAATAGTTCAAACAGGCACAGGGAGCCCCCCCAAAGCAGAGCCTGCATAAGGGCTTGCTTGAGTTGTAAAAAGGCAGCCCATGAATCATGAGTGCAGACTAGAATGTCCTCTGAGCTGTCTTCAAGAGCTCATATAGAGGCTTTCCTAGCAGCCCACAATTGCTAACCCGCAGGAGACCATCCCACCATCCCAAGCAATGCACATAACTCTCTTACCGTTTGTGCCAGTGGGCGTTGGTAAATTGCTGCTTTTCATTCCTGTCGCAGCCTCCCTTGTCCTTGGAGAATTTATAATCCCAAGTGGGTTACTGTGGTCTGGAGTATTTCTGCTTTGTCCTTGGATCCTCTGTATCCAGTTAGTCCCAGAAAATTCAGCAAGGCCACAGTCTGATACGAGCATTGCTGTTTAGTTTCAGTGGCTATCAGAATGTCATCTGCACACTGTAACGAGACTCCAGTAGGGTTCTGATTTTTCCATTCCTCCAGTTCTTTTGCCCATTGATTTCCAAATGTGGTGGGGTTATTTCTCTGTTTGGATTTTCCCATTCAAAAGCAAATAGCTCTTGACTCTCAGTACTCAAAGGGATGCAGAAAAAGGCATTTTTCAAATCTAATAGTCTAAACCATTTTAATTTTTCACTCAAAGTTGTAGTAAGGTATAAGGATTTGCTGCTTCTGGGTGTATATTTTCTATCTTTTTTATGGCTCTAAGGTCCTGTACTAGCTGGTAAGCCTTTCCTTCAGTTTGCATTCTTAACTGGCAGACTAGAAGTATTAAATTTGGATTCACATTCCTTCAATAGGCCATATTTTATACATTTTTCCACAAGGGGTTATAACCCCTTATGACTTTCTATTTTCAAAGGGTACTGCTTTTGCTTTACTGGTCCTGCTCTAGCTTTCAATTTAATTCTTACAGGCTTGGATCACCTGGGCACCTCTCCAGCCCAGACTATCAGGATCACTGCATCCTCAAGTGATACTGGCAGATGTATCATGTCCAGTTGCAGAGGCTGAAATGCAAAAATAGAGGCTTCCACATAATTAGATTCTGGAATAATAACCAGTATTTTGCCATTTTAAAATTTGATTTCAGCATTTAGTTTTTCCAAAAATTCTCTCTTGAGGAGAGGCTTTGGCAAATTGGGTAGATGCAAAAACTGGTGAGTCATCCACTATTTTCCTAATTTAAAATGAATGGGTTGAAAAATGGCCGAGTTTGTAATTCCCTGTTGCACCAACAATTTTTAGAGAATCATTACTCAAGTTTCCTCTTACTGTATTTAGCACTATGTTACTAGCTCCTGTGTCTACTAAAAATCTAACCTCCTCATTTTCTTCCTTGTTCCCCAGCTTAGCTGTAATCAGAGGTTCTGCCAGGGAAGAATCCTCCAGTCCCCCTCAGTCATCACCAGTGACAGTCACAGGTTGGCCACATCCTCGTCCCCTTTCTGTCCCTGGGGGCACCATTCCTCTAGAAATTCCTTCATTAACTCCAACTACTTTTTGTTTAGTTATTTCTTGCTGTTTTTCTCTGTTCTGAAAAACTCCCCAAGCAACATCTAACAGCTTCTCTAAATCATACTGGTCTTGTCCCTGAACCTGTTGTAATTTCATTCTAATATCATCTGAGGATTGCCTCACAAATATGGCTAATTGAGTTTTTCCTTCCTCTGTTTCAGGATCAATATTAGTATATTTTTGAGCCATTTCTTTCAGGCAATTTAAAAATTCACTAGGTGATTCCTTACCATCCTGCTTAATTTCAAATAATTTTGACATATTGGTAGCCTTTGGTATGGCATTTCTAATTCCATATAGTATCCATTGTTGATATCTATTTAATCTCTCTCTAAACATGGGCACATTAGGGTCCCACTTGGGATCCTCAGTGGGAAAATTATTGTCTAGTGTACCTGACAAGTTACCTGTCAAAATCTGCTCTTCCACAAACCTCCTACTGGCTTTAAGAACTATCTCTCTTTCTGTACTGTCAAACAGCATTTCTAATATAGCATCTATATCCTTCCAGTCTGGATCCTGAAGTTTTATCATCATTTCAAATGCTTTTGCCATTTTGTCTGGGTCATCTTGATAGGTGCCAGCCATCAACTTCCAATTATTAAGGTCTGTTATTGACAATGGAACTTCTACTGTAATTGGACCATCCATACCAGCTGCCTGATGGAAGGCAGCTGCTCTCACATCTCTGTGTTTAGCTTTAGCTGTCTCTGCAGTCAGACTAAAACCCTCTGTTCCTTGATTCACCCTCCTCTCTATCTCTTCTGTCTCCTCTGCTCCTCGATACATCCTCCCTGTCCTCTCCATCTTCTCTTTTAGACCTGATAAATCCACCTCTTTATGTGCCACTTCTCTCATAATATCAGTCTCAGCAGCCTGGTTTTCTGTTCCCCCATCTAACCTGCAGTTAGGACTGACCATAACATTTAAATAATCCTTCCTACTGGGGAGATGTTTAGAACAAGTTTGTCCTGTGCTGCACATAGAACAGCAACGTTTTAACCATTTTCCTTGATTCTCCCTTTCAAGAGCCAGTGCAAAAGGGTCTGAGGGGGCTGGATTCAAGCCACAATCTTTCTGCCATTCAGGATGATTCCGTAAAGTGAAAAACATATCAGCATACATAACTTCATCCCATTTCTGTTCCCGTCTTAAAAACAACATTAACTTTAACAGTGTATTATAATTCAAGGTTCCATTTTGTGGCCACTTTTCTCCAGAGTCTAGTTGGTACAATGGCCACCGCTGATTGCAACACTTAATCAAATTCTCCCTGGTCGCTGGTCCCCCAGGGGGGCCTCCAATCTTTTTCCAATGTTGCAAAAGGCAACCAAGTGGGGATTTTTTCACAATGCCCCTTTTAGATTGTCCACTGCCCATCTCTGAATAGTAAACCTAAAATACTACAATGCAGATACAAATGCAAATACAAAGCAATTATGGATTGATAAAACCAAGTAAAATAGCGAATTCTGGAATACCAAATAACCCACCCAATGCCCTGGAAGAGCCACACCACACGTCTTATATGGGCAGGATCCGTGAAAGAATGCCTTGTTATCAAATAGGATCTTACCTGTGTCCCAGACTGGTCCGGGGATCTGTGGTCTTCTCCAGGAAAGTCCCGGTGCTGGTGTGAAGATCCAGAGATCCCTCGGATCCACGGGAGATCAGGCAGAGTTTCCCATTGGGAGTTGCCGAAATCGGCCAGACAGAGACTTTCTAACACAGTTTTGGGTATTAGAAAGCAGGCATTCCTCAGGGCAGCGCGGGGCACTCAGAGGCTCCAGTGCGCCGGGCGTCGGGTAAGCAGGGCTTTTATTGTACACACTGATTACACATTCATTAGCTCTCCCTGCTTACTTGGTGTGTAGGGATGACTTTATTTTACATAGTCACACCCCTTATCAGAAGTCCTTACATGGTTCTTTGGGGTCTGTCTTTGATGGTGAGTGTGCTTTGTAGGGGCTGGCCCTCGACCCCCACTTTTGAGTGGCTGCAGTGTGATTGTTTTGCATAACTTTACTGTACCAGCCTTGCAGAGCTGAGCTGGCATCCTGCTTGTGTTTTGCATGACTTCTGTTTTGTTGGCCTTATCTACTTCTCCAAGGCTACCTTGTTCCCTTTATTTGATAAGAGTAAACTGTTGTTCTGTTCTGCTGCCCTTATCATTTTGATATCTGTTGCTGGAATGAGTATTTGAAAGAGTGTCAGAGAGAAGAAAAATGCAAGAAGCATTGCTGGTACTGGCAGGCAGGCCTGTGAGCAGTCAGGACTAGTAGCAGGGGTCCAGACAGAGCTGACAAGAAAGGTTTGTATGCAGGACAGGTTGACAAGAATGTTGAAGCTGAAATAGAATTTGAACAACTTTGTCTTGCTGTTTGGTTTCCTTTTTTTTTTTTTTTTTTTTTTTTTTTTTTTTTTTTGAGGAAACAAGATTTTCTAAGTATTATATTATCCAGGACATGCCATATCTTTCCTCACTCTCTCTTATCATAAGGAAGAGAACCCCAGTCTAAGTTAGCCTCTGGGTTAGCAAGTGGCTCAGAAAAAGTTTTGTATATTGCTCTCCTTAGTCTTCCATATGCTGCTTTGTCTGTCCACATCTTTGTCTGACCTTCTGTATATTCCACCTAGGAGAGAGTCACAAGTCCTGGTTATGTCAGAAAATCACATCACCCTCTTGAGTTCCAGTTTTTCTCTTGCTTTGGCACCTTACTTTTCAATTCACTTTTGCTACAGTCTTTTTTTTCCCTCTGCTTTGAAAGAAGGTTGAAACTCTGTAAAAGATGGGCCTCCTTGGAGCCTCTTGGCTGTTAACCAGCAGAGTCTTGACTGGTCCCACACATGAATTGGTATCTCAACCATAGTTTGAAATAGTTATCTAGAAAGTTTTCCTTCACTACAAGCCACAGTCAGTAGTTTTTATTGCTACTGAATATTATTTTCAGCCCTGGCAAACTTAGCTTTTGCAAATAGCACTAGAGTGCTGACGCTTGTGATGCAAATTTCTGTAGCTGAGAAGGCCACCTGATGGTAAATGTTTCTGCCTCTTCCTTCAGTCAAATGGCTTTGAGGCATTTCTTAGAGGAACTTGGTTGGAATATTGTATTAGGTACCTTTGTGCTTTTGAGGCTTCAACAGCTAGATTTAAATGCTGTAGAACATATACAGAAAACCCAGGGAATGAGAAACAAATACCTGCCAAGAAAAAGCACTTTTGCATTTTTATACTGTCATTATATTTTAAACCCCAGCCCTTCTGGCCTGATTCCTGTGTACAGGAAAAAAAACTTGGCTTTGACTACCCTTTCATTTTTTGCTCCTGAGCCTCTGGTGGTACCAGCAAGTCACTTCTGTAAGCATCCAGGTTTAAATAGCAGCCTTTTTAGCCTGTAGTGGAAAGTGTCCCACCTGGTCCTCTTCTGCCTAAGGAGGGCAAGTGCAGTGCCTTGCCCTGAGGAGCTGGGAACATAAACGGTAGAAAATGTATTTTCCTGAGTTCCCATAAGGCTGTACTGAGAACCCTGGAGGGAGGAAGGCAGCTGAGAAGAAATGAATGTTGGTAAATGGTATTAAAAGCTTCTAGACAGGGAGACAAATAAATGCAAGATACATAGGGCTGTTAAGTGAAGGAGACTGCAAAACTAATTTTAGCCAGTGGCATGACGAATGAAACAAGAAAGGTGGCACTCAGTAGGGTTGCTTGGCTCCTCATAAATTTTGAGTTGTCTGCTTTTCCTTTTTTTTAATATCCTGTAAAATGAAAAGCTGGGATCATTAGAAGATGTGCAGGTAAAGGTGATAGGAAGTGAGAGAAGAAATTTCCATATTCTGGCCTTAATTTCTCTGATTGTCAATTTGTTAGTTATCTGGGAGTCAGATATATCTCTAGTTTGTTAAAGTGTAGATTACGTTGTTCAATTTATCTTGCCTGTATCTTTAGAAGCACAGTTGGCATGACAATATTTTGGACTCATTCCAACGAAGAAAAAGTTTTTAATTTTTCAGCACCCTCTGTGCAGAACGGCACTTAAGCTTCATATATTTCTATAATTTTAGTGGGAATGCAAAGAAGTTGCTGTTTAAAACAAACAGGTGAGGGCTGCTAATTCCTGGAAATCATTTTAATTAAGGGGAGGAGGAGAAAAAGAAGGTGAGGCAGCCCTTTGGTATTGGGCTGGGACTTTCATGTGTGGTACAAAATGACTGAGCGCTCCCAGAGAGCAAACACTCAGTGCTAATGAGAAATTACCAGTGAAGTGTGAGCAGCTGCTTTGCAGAGCAAGACCCATGAATTGGTCTTTTAAACTTTGTCAGTCCCTTCTCATTTCATCCTCAGCTGACTTGCAGCCCTCAACAAAATGAGGTCTAGGTGTATTTGCCAGAGATTTGTCAAGTGCCTCGGGAGGCCTGTAGCCGCTCTGCACGTTGTGTGCTGCGATCCATCCCTGTGGGAGGGTGGTGGGAGCATCAGCATCACATGTGGATTTCTTCAGCTTGTAAATAGGTTAAGGCTGTGTCTTGTGATCTGGTTATAAATTCTCTGGAGGTCAGCTGAGGATTTTGGTAAATATCTTGGCCTTTCCATGGGAACCTTCACACTTGAAGTGCATTTTTTTTGGACCAATCCTATGTGATCCCTAAGAGTGGCCATTCTCTTTGGTGGCACTCTGAATTCCAGCCAGAATTGCAGAATAAAGTCTCAGTTTTCATTGCTGTCTCTGTTCTGCACATGAGGTAGAGGGTGTTTTTCAAGAGGGTATTTTTAAACTGTGTCTGTCTCCATAAACTTTCCAGCACAGTGGTCTTTACAAGGTGGGAGAAAAGTATATTTAAAGGCATTATTTAAAATAATTCCCTGACAAAATTCATTAACTTCAGTGAAGTGTCCTTAGGCAAGTACCTGAAGTATCTTATATTCAAGAAAGACACATAGGCCAGCCAGCCTTCTTCCTCCTGTCTTTTGTGGATGCCATCCAGATGTGTACTTGTTAAAATGCTGTAGCTGTATGAGCATGAGTACTCAGCTCTCAGTGCAGTGGGGTTCTCAGCCTGTCCCCTACAATGTACATATCAGCAGCAGTCACCTATTAATATTGGGAATAGTAGGAAATAATGTACTGATTTCTGCACCAGTTAAACTCATTTAATGGAAGGGTGAGTGTTTCAAAGCTGATATGTCAACCCTCTGAGTTTCATTCCTCTGGTATCACAGCTTTTTGAAAACAAAAGCTGTGTACTGTCTAGAGAGTTTTCTGTTGAACTTTTCATAACTTTGTGATCAGGTGCTGTGCAATTCAGCAGGTCATTGGTCTGTGTCCAACCCAAAATATTTCAACAGGAGTATGTACATGACCACCAGTTTGTACTGATTAAATAATTGCTTCCATTAAGCTGAATGTAATTAATGCAAATTAGATTATAGAGAAAGGTAAGAGAGCAATTTAACTGCTGTGGGTTTGTTAAAGAATTTTCAATGATTTACTTTGTGGCAAGAGAAGCATTGGAAAGCATTGCTACTGAACAGCTCAACTGAAAAGGGATCATCTTGCAGTTTGGATGGCTGCATGTTAGACTTGTGCTGAAAGCTTTTTATACTTCTCTAAGGTTGTGCTTGGAGATGAGGCAGGTCCAAGGCTGGGGCAGGGAGCAGAGGGCCAGGCACAAGATTTTGTGAACAAGGCAAGGGCCAGGGGTTTGAGCTTTATTACAGCTCCATAGCAAATAAATGTGTTATTCCTGAGATATGGGTATCTTCTCACTTACCAGGGCTTTGGTTGGTCTTGGCAGGGATTCTTTTCCCCCCTTCTTTTTTATTTATTTTTTAACATTGAAAATGCCAGCCTGAAACCAGAAAAACTTTGTGGAAGTCAGGAAAATTATAAAACCTTTATTTGAATTTACCTCAGTGTTTTTGAGTGTCTTCACAGAAAAGAATGTGTTCATTTCTAGCATGGTAGTGGAAGAGCATTGAAAAATGTGCTTTCAACCCTGGGTTAAAATTTTCTGTGTTTTAAATGCTTCTGTCTCGTCCCAGAGCAAAGAAAGCCCAACTGAAGTAGGCATAGCTGGGACAGGATGAAGTCTTGATCACCAATCTTGCTGAGCAGAGTCCAGCCAGGGGTGTCCCCAGGCACAAGCAGAAAGCATCAGAACTCTTCCATTTCAGTGCCTTGTGCATGAGGAATTCCCTGAAAACTGCTGCCAGCAGCAATGCTGGATATTGCAGGACTGACAATCAGTGAATTCCTGGTAATTTTGTCCTTGCTACTGCTGCTGTTAGGGATGAACCACAATAGTTCAGTTGTCAGTGGAAGCTAGGGAGGAGGGCAGGTGTGATCCTACACTAATTTCCTCCTTATTCTCACCTGCATAACTGTCCCTGCTCTCTGCAGTCATATGCTGGAGTACAGAATTTACCTTCCTTGTCCTGTTATTTTAAATGTCTCCTAAGAATCAGATAAGATGAAAGCCCCTCAAGTGTGCTTTAGATAAATGGCTTGCTCTTTGTAAGCAAAAGCAAAAGATTGAATTGCCTTGACATTTTATAATCTTTCTGATTTCACGTGCAGGAGTTGAAATGCATTGCAAAAGGCCTTTGTCATTTTTCTGAGTCTGCTGGGTCTCTGAGGACAGGAGTAATATCCTCACTTCCTTGCAGTCTCATTTCTGTATCTGGTCCTGCAACCTTCAGAAGCTTGATGTAAGGTTTTGTTTTCCTCAGGACTGTGCTGGCTTCTGGACAGTTTAGGCATACTTGTTGCTGAATTATATCTGATGAGAAAATATGAGAAGATCAAATAGGGATTTATTCTCTGGAATACCTCAGCTACATGAGTTGCTCCAGGGTGAAGCTGGGTGACTTCTCTTTAATCAGTACTGTCCTATTCTCCATGATACTGATCTCTGTTTGAGCTGCTGGAATTTATTATTTGGGGAATGAGCTTTCCCAGCCTTGGCCTCTAATCTTATTTACTTGTGAACAATCTGTATACAGCATTGACACAAAAAATTTCTGTGCCAAGCTAATATGCAGTGCAAGGGGTAACATATTTAGATGTCTGTGTTGGATTTGGGAGGCTGTGAAGCTCATCATTCCTGCCTTCTCTTATCAAATAGTTGACTGCAGCATTCTGCTACCATGCAGCCTGTCAGGAGCAGAGTTATTTCTGTCAAGGGAAAGAAAGAAAGACAATTCAGTCCTTTTCTCTTTCTGCTCTGTTGCTTCAGGAGATGCAGAGCAATGTGATCCCTGAGGATCCCTGCAAATAGTGAGATGAGAATATATAGAGAAGGCAAAAATCAGCTACAGGAGGCCATGCATTGAGAAATTCCAGATTCAATTGACTTTTGATACCCCAGGCTTTAAATTGCCTTTTGGTAGTAGGCATTTTTAGATGATGCTGTCTTAAGGCAGCAGACAGCACCATCAGGGCTCTTCCACGGACATGGCAAGGGTGGGGAGGGCTGTTGTCAATGAGCTGTCAAATTCTTACAGCAAAATGACTCTTTTGATAGTTACTTTTTCCACATAAATGTCAGAATTAGTGATTCTTTATTGGTGGTAAAGCATTTTGTCAATCATTTCTCCCTTGAAATGAAAACAATGCAATTAATAATGCTGAAAAGAAATGTTTCACAAAGGACTGGAAAATGTACTGATTTTGAGTCCTGGTGAAAAACAGAGTCTTCAGTGTGCCACTGTTTTTGAAAAAATTGTTTTCTGACAAGGCTTCCTTTGGTAAGGAGTGTCAAACATCAGGGGAGATGAGGAGGTAATGAATGGCTGATGTGTCCGATGGGTCTGTGTGTGTGATGTGATCCTCCTTGCTTAAAAACACACTCACAGGTGGGACCCACCTGCAAAGATTGTGCTCATTAGAGCTCTCCAGCTGGAAGGGCAAAGACTGTGGCTCACATGGCTGGCATTCATGTATTTTCTAATCTGCATTTAGAGGGTTCCCCACTCCTTTCAGATGCCTGACTGTCCTTGGCAGCTGAGTCAGACCTGCTCTTAATCCCAAATTTCAGCCAAGGCTGAACCTTGTGTACCAAGGCATGGAGGTCTTGAGCTAGAGATGTCTTCCCTCCCGGGACAGTCTGCCCTGTTTGTCTCATTTAGGACATGATGAAAATATAATTTATTTATTCTAATCTGTTTAACATTGGCCATACAGCCACTGCCCTTCAGATATCTGGTTTGTGTTTGTGATATTTTTTTCTTCCCCCTGAAAACTGAGCTCTTTGTATCAGTTGGAATGGCTGTAGAAGAGCAAGGAATTGCCTTTGCATGAAGCTTTCAAAGCAATTATTTATGATTCTAAGATGATTGGTTATGTTTCAGTGTCAGCACTGGGTATGCATTTTTAAGAATGCTATTGAGACTTTCATACAAAAAATCCACTATATATGTTCCTAGGATATTATTTTATTTGATTAAAGAAAGTATTGACTGCAGTGCTATTGAATAAACTCTCATTTAATCTTTCAAAACATCTACAGCACTTTCCTCCTTCCAGGACAGGCAGAATTTAAATGAACACCAAGCAAATAAGGGGACAGGAACATTTTTTTGACGTTACACCCCTTTTGCTTTAACTGGGACTAGTTAGGCTGAATACATAATCACAGGCTCAGAAGCTTAATTTTTTGTTGAAGGGAGCTTCTGTAGCAAGAGTTTGAGAAGTCACAGTGTGATTGATGTCAAGTTAGCCTGAAGTTGCACTGGCCTTGAGCTTGTTCTGTGCAATAATGTGAACCAACCTCAGTGAAAAATCAACAGCTGCAGTCTTGAGCTAGCAGAGCTTCTGGATTATGACAACAAAGAGACCTCGAGTTTTTATCCTTTGAGAGTTAAATGAAAAACTTAAAAGAAGAACTTTGTGGTCAGTGTTTTGATGGGGTCAGTATGGCTTTAGACACGTTCAACAAAATGGATGCTGACATACCTTGTTATCTAGTTTTCTGGCAGACATGAAAAAACTAAGTTCATAAACCAAAAAGATTAATGAAAAGGGAAGAAATCTATTTTAGATTTTAATAATGGTTTCTATGCTATTAATTTATTTATTGTAATTTTATAATTAATTAAGTTTTAAATTTTAGCATTGTTGCCCATAGATATGTTTCATTAGGTGGGCAAAAGAGCTTCTCCTTGGCTTCAGGCAATAGTTCAGAATTGATTTCTGGGCTATGTGTCTGATCAGTTGTATTTTTATATGTAGAACACTGTGCTAAAATGAGGAAGGATTTACAGCAAGGGTTGAGGTTGTGGTGATCTCTAGGAGGGTTCATTAGGTCAAGCAAATTCTCTATCTAATGCTATAAATCAAGCTAGATCAAGTATACAGAATACATACAAGCACATTTCTGGCTTGGAAACAAAGCAGAAACATTGTATAAACAATTCACCTATAAGTTTACTCAAATTTTTGTTGGTTTTGTTGCTTTTGGTATTTGAAACTGGAACAATAATGGGATTTTCTTCTTTATAATAAGCTGGAAACAAAATAAAGACACATTTGTCCCAAAGAGGTCCTTTTTACTACATAGCACTCTTCCAAGATGGTTTCCATTCTTGCCTCACTTCTATGAAGTCCTCTCTTAAAAGCTGCTGGGAAATAGACTTTGGATGCATTTTTCCAGTTGTGAATAATCTGTTCCTGTGGTATGGGTGTGATTTGGATAAAAGACATTATGAGGGAGAGCAGATTTTGTACCTTGCATGGCACTTCAGGCTCCGTGCCTGACACAGTAATGCTGTTCTAGGCAGCAGAAGGGTTCAGAAGTGGGTAGGGACACATTGATGCAATCAGTAGTTCATAGTCTCCTTTCCCAACTAGAATTGCTTATTTCCTGAAAGATCTACTAGTGCTGTACTTGAATTGTTTAATTTGTGCAATAGATTTTTTTTTTTCCTTCTTGGTACATCTCCTGTACTGAGTCTGTGCTGAAATGGGAAGGAATGGCCTTATTTCTTCTGACTGTCTAATCTAATTAATCTGTTTTATTTATTCTGTAATTAGACCATGCAGGTTTTGTTTTTTTTTAAGTCGTGAAGTGGAAGATAGGAGTGCTGAACATCTGTGTTTGTTCCTGTGGAGTCTGTCTGGTTGAATAAAGGGCATCCTCCAGTGTCATCCTCGTCACTTGAAAAAGGTGTTTGAAGTTCACCTTTTTGGATAAGTTTCAACCAAAGGCAGGGAAAACCTGCTGGTAAAAGAAGCATCAAACGCCTTGCAGGCCTTTTGAAAGAGTTAGATCTCCTCTCTGATCTCACTGGTTTCAGTCAGGCTATTTCCTTTCAGGAAGGGAAACAAAATCTTGTGATTTCAATGGGGATCAATTGGGCAAGCTTTGGTCCTTGTCCCTGCACTTCATGGCATCCCATGCCTTTTGATGGCTGTCACTTTGGTGAAATTTTTTTTTCTTCAGTATCTGTGCCATGTCCCTCATATCTTTCTCTCAAAGTTGTGTCTTCTTCTTGATTTTTTCCCCTGATTTTGCAACATCTGTGAGGTTAGTTTTGGCATGTTTTGTTCCTTTGCACCTCATGTAATCCCGGCCAATTTTCTTGTAGTCACTAAATGTGCCAATTTATGGGGTTTTTTGCATTTTTTTCAATTGCATTTCATTTGATCCTATCTCCTTTCCAGAGTGTTTGTAAGTCTTTCTTTTCTGTTTCACAAGATTTTGTTTCCCTTCCCGAAAGGAAATGAAATTTCCTTTATTAGGTCTTTAGGCATCTTGTCTTTGAGGATTAATCTGTACTCTTGATTGTCCATTCCTGGTGGTTTTTGTTTCTCCAAGTCTACGAATTCTGCCTTAGTAACTATGGAAGTCATTGCACTGGCATAAAAACACTTGTTATTCTACTTATAACATTCTTTGCTTAAAAGCCTTCCCTTCAAAACCTTTCAGACAGTCCTTAATTGGGGTGGTGGGGGGTGAGAAGCATGAATAGAGCCACAGCACTTGGTAGAGCATTTCTTCTCAAGTTCTCTGGGCTCCTGGAAGAAGGGAAGTGTCACCCTGTCACCTTTTTACTGAATCTCAAGTTATTGGGGTGCTGATTCCCAGGCAGTTTGCATTGGAAGGGCATCTAACATCTGCACTTGCCAAGTGTCCTGTCGGCTTTGATGAGACTTCGTGTGCATGGGGAAGCAGTGTGCATTTGTATGTGAGTGTCATCATGATGGAAGTGAAGTGCCACAGAGATGAGTAATGGAGAAGGGCTGAGTTGAGAGAGCTGGGACTATTCAGCTTTTAGAGGAGAAGACTTGGGGAATCTTATCAATATGTATAAATAGCTCAAGGGAGGGTACAAAGAAGATGGGAGTGAGGCTCTTTTCATTGGTGCCCAGTGACAGGAACAGAAGCACAGATGAAACAGAGGAAGTTCTGTGTGAACATCAGGAAAATAGTCTTGCTGTGAGGGTGTCTGAGTGCTGGCACAGGCTGCCCAGAGAGGTTGTGCAGCCTTGTTGTTGGAGATCTTTAAAAGCTGTCTGATGCAATTCTGGACAACCTGCTCTGAGTGCCCCTGCTTGAGCCAGACAGTTGGATCAGATGTCCTCCAGGGCCCCCTTCCAACCTCACCCAGCCTGAGATTCTGTGAAGTTCAGTTTTAATACAGGGCATCATGTGGGCAATGACCTGATCTGAGATGGAGGTTTAATTTTTCATCTGCCTTGTCTCATCCAGTGCTATGTACAGTTACTTCATTCTTTTGTACTGTATAGTCCCACTAATGATGCCTTTTGCTGTTCTACTAATGGGGTTCTTTTGATTTTTGTTTTTTTTTAATTTAGTAAGTTTAAAAAAATCTTTTCAATTTCTGTATGCATGAGATTTTGGGGAGAGCTCTGCTTTCTTTTAAAGCTATAAATGAAAAAGTAGTTTCTGTGGTTATACAAAAAAACCCAGAAGTATAACTTCCTTAAAAACCAAAATAGTAAGCAAGACAGAGATTCTAATGCTCTGTGTTTTATGAAAATATTTTGATTTTAGAAAGCTGATTTTAAATTTTCTTTTCAGTTTCTTGTACTTTGTCTTTCAATCAACTTCCCCACCTCCCCCATCCCCCCAGTATTGGATGTATGCATTATATACTCTGGATGTGTAGAATTTATGTACATGTTTTTTGAGTCTCAAGTCCATGAAGTGCTCATATCTGATCCAGTGTTTAATAGGATTCAGATTATGCAAAGAAGCTGATAATGCTGCCCTGTTCTAATGAAGTGCTTGAGTATGGGACTAAGTGGAAACATGCTGTGTGTGATGTTCAGAAGTGCCCATGGGAGAAAGGAGTTTAAATCCCACTGAGAATGAAGAGCATCATCCCACCAGCTTTAGAATGTGATGTCTCCCCTTGCTCTGCTCCTGCTGCCATTGGTGGGTGTTGTCATTCTGGCAACTTCAGGAGCCAAGCTGTGGTTTCGTGCACCATCCTTTACTGTCCCTCTCAAAGCCATGGTAAGAAAGAGTTTTTTCCTTGCATTTTGTAAAAGATGTGCAACTTCTGACACGCAGGCCTTGTTTTGCAGGTCTCCAGTGTGCTGGCTGCAGAGAGGCCACCTTGTCAACTGGGATCACTTCAAGTGCTCTGAGCTCCTGTTCCTCCATCAGGTACGTGAGCAGTTGTGATCTATTTATTGATTTGAAAGAACTTTCTGAGTAGATAATTACATTTCAACTGCAGGCCTCAGTGGATGGCTTTGTAGAGAGCAGAAATGACAATCTGCAGAAAGTAGTACAGTTGATATAATGATCAGACTGGTACCAAGAGATGCTGCTTACTGCTAATGTGGGTTGTGTTTCCTTCTTTCCCCTGGGGTGTGGTGCCCTGGAAAGACATTGTAGTGAGCCCTTTGTGTGAGGGGACTGAAGTGGGAATTGAATTATTAGCCCAGGATCCTCTGTTTTTTCTTACTGGCAAACTAACTTCATATGATCTGGCTGTTGTTTACCTGAATACTGAGCACAACTGTATTCCTTCATATTCAGATCACTTTTTTTCTTGTTTGATTTATGACAAATGCTGATATATTATGAGAATTCACTGTTCAAGAAAAAAAATTTGAAATAATAAATAAAATAAAACCAACAGTCATGCATGAAATCTGCCAATCTTCATTCTTTCCCCCAAATTTGAATTTTTTTGCACAGCATGTGTATTTTGAATAGGAAAAAAAACAGGTCCAGTCCTTGAAATCATGTTATAAAAACAGTGAAGGTGTAGAAGAACGCACTGTGGGAAGGAAAGGGACAGATAAACAGATTAAAAAAAGAGGTGCTGCAGCACCTGACAGAGTTGCTGTACCTATATAGTTGATCACCCAGCAACAAATGGCTGAGAGACTGAGATATATTTGGGATAATCTCACAGAGTGCAGCTCCTGAAGTAGGCAGAAAGGAAGATGATGATGCATTGGTGTTTATGTTCAGTCCCTTTGAAAGCCCTGTAGGGAAAAATATTTCTGAATCTTCTGGAAGACTAAAGCTGGAAATAAAACACTGTAATAACTTCCAAATGGATATATCTGAAGTGGTGAAGCTTTTCAATAGAGGCCTCAGTCTTTTCCCTTTATTTTATTTGAATACTTCCTATTTTGGATTCCTTTAAACAGTTACAGGTGACAGAGTGACCAGTCCCAGCCTGAGGAAAGTCAGATTTTGTCAGAAACCCAGAAAGAAAAGTAATTTCTGGCTTTCAGTTTACAAGAAAGTACAGGTGATAGCACATAGCAAGAACTCAGTGTTTGCAAGCTACTGACAACACTCAGAGAAACAATCACCATGACATGGTGTCTCTTTTCACTGGGAATTGCAGGTGTTTATTTAAGTCCATGTAGGCATGTGGACTTCTGCAGCACAGGTAAATTGAGATTTGATCAAAGTCCATAGTGTGAAGTGGAATTGAAGTTCACTGATATTAATTGATATCAACTTTTGACTTAGTTAATCTCACACCCTAAAAAGGGTGGTGTCTCTTAGGAATTTTTGCATTGCTTGATTTTCAGTAATTTTCCTCCTGCTCCTACGTCTCTAGGTCTTGGATTGCTTTGGTTTTATGGTGTTTGGGGGTTGTTTGTTTCTTTGTTTTGGTTGTGTGGGTTTTCCCCCCACTTTTTTTTAATGTATTTTCTTTGTTTCTGATGTGTACCTTTGAATCTATAACTTCCATGTTAAGTTACTAGTGGAATTAAGATCTGTTCTATATTGTTAACCTTACCCTGTGTCAATCAAATTGAATGAATAAAATTTCAGTGATTTATGCTAGAAAATAACTCTTTTTGTTACTTTTTCTCCCTTCATTTTGTCTGTGAAAACTAAAGTACCTGTTGTTACACGGGCCCCTCAAAAGGGCTTTTCTGTCTATGCAGGTTTTGCAATTAAATGGAACAGGTAGTGTAGTTGTTGGTAGTGTGGCCATAATTTACCCACTAATATAATCTTTAATTGGACTAGGGTTTTTTGTTTTATTTACTGAATTACTGTGTCAAAACTTGAACAACTTTGCTTTCAACTCTCAAACTGAATTACAGATTTAGGCCAAGGAGATGCAGCAAGCATAAACCTTCAGCAGTTGGACTGACCCAATTTTATGCATTGTTAGTGATTTTGTTGATTTTGTATTGTTATATATTTAACTCGGCAGAGCTTCCAGGCAAGGTTTGAAGAAGAGTGGGAGGTTTCTTTGTTTTCTTTGTTACTGTAAATATTCACACAGGATGGCTGTATGATTTGGAGGATACAACTCTTAAGACCATGTTTACTTGCCCATCCTTACAGCATTGTGCACAGCACTGCTGTATAAAGTGTGCAGGAAAAAAAAATTCTGTTGCTCTGCAGAAATTTCTTAGATTGAGTCTTTAAGGGTGTCTTTACAGAGTAAGGAGAAACACTTATTTCTGGTGAAGGAGAAACACTTATTTCTGTGTAGGGCTTTTTGGGTAAACGTGGTGAATGAGTGCTGGGGGCATCTCTTTGGGCTGACAGTGAATGTGTTTGATTATGCACGTAGTAAGTGTTTGTGCTTCATACAAAAGAAGTGTGAGTCTCCCAGGTAGCATTTCACCATGGAAGTCAGGTAGTGTGAATTGTTATCTCAGTGTGCTGTCACTGGGAGGTGAGATTTAACCAGAACAGTCACTTCTGCTGTGCAGACAAGGAGATGACCTTGTGGAGAAGTGGCACACTGTGGTGTTCCTTTCCTGACACAAAGAGGGGGGAAAGGCTGCCTGTGTCAGTGTAGTACTTCCACACAGACAAGGAGTTTAGACCAGAAGCTGTCAGGTTGTAGATTCTGAGGGATTTAAAGGGATCTTTGTGCCATGAAGAGGCTTTCTACCTGCATGCCTGATGTTAGGAATGGAGTTGTTGTGGAGAGGAATAGTGCTTCGCTTTCCCTGCCAGCGTTGGTTTTTCTTTAGCTCTTCCTGCTTCTCGTCTCACTGCTGACAAGGAGGCTGGTTTGCCATACTAAACACCTTAGGGTTGACAAGATGGAGAAAACCTACAGGCTCCTTTGACAGCAGTAATCAATAAGAAGTGAAAAAATCTCACTCTGAGAAGCCCTTTTCCAGCTGTAAATGGCAATGGAAGTCCTGAAGGTGAAACTCTGATTTTTAGCCCAAATTGTGAACGCAAAGGACCAGAAATCTGGAACCAGGGAAAATATTTGCAAATCAAGAGTTTCTTGCTGCTTATCTGTGTGCACTTCAACCAAGGGGAGAACTGCATTGTGTGAGACAAATGCTTCAAAAATGCCTTCCTGAGCCCATGAGCTGGGGCTTTGCTTATTGCATCCCCCAGCACTTAGACTCATAGAATTCTAAGGTTGGAAAAGACCTTTATGATCATGTAGTCCAGCCATTACCCTGGCACCACCATGTTCACTACTAAACCATGTCACTTGGGGTGCCTCATCCACACAATTTTGGGACTTCCAGGGATGATGATTACAGCACTTTCCTAGGCAGCCTATTCCAATGCCTGGCCACCCTTTAAGTGAAGAAGTTTTTCCTAATACCTAATCTAAACCTGTCCTGGTGCAACTTCAGGCCATTTCCTCTCATCCTGTCACTTGTTACCTACCACTCCCCACCACCTCTCTGCCCAGCCATACGGTCAGGTTTTTACCCAGTGAGCAATGCGCCCACCCAAAGCCATGAGCAGCCAGCTTGTCCAGGACAATGCTGTGGGAAACAGTGTCAAAGAGTCTACTAAACTCCATGTAGACACATCCACAGCCTTTCCATCATCCACTAATCAGATCACCTTGTCGTAGAAGGAGATCAGGTTGGTCAAGCAGCCTAGCAGCTGCTTTTCAGAAACCCATCCTGGCTGGGCCTGGTTGTCCAGTATGTGCCACATGCTGGCACTCAAGACAATCTGCTCCATGACCTTCCCTGGCACCCAGGTCAGGCTAACAGGTCTGTCCTTCCCCAAATCCTCCTTCTGACCTTTCTCTAGGTGGGCATTCCAGTTGTTGACTGCAGTCAGCTGGGAGCCCCCTGGTTCACCAGGAGCAGCTGACAAATGGTTGGAAGTGGCTTGGCAAACTCTTCCAGCAGCTCCCTCAGTGCCCTTGGGTGGATCCTATCAGGGCCCATAGCCTTGTGCATGTCTAGATGTGTAGCAGGTCACTGACCTGTTCTCCTGAATTATGAGGGCTTCATTCTGTTCCCCATCTCTGCCTTCAGCTTAGGGAGCTGGGTCCCCTGAGGATAACTGGTATTATGAAAGACTTGCTGCAAGGGCTTTCATTATCATGCTGCAAACTTCTCCAAAGTTCCCACTTGCCTTATGAGAGATGGTGAATTTCTCCAATTCTCTTCAGAGCCATTGGAAAATGAGGAAAACTTAATCAGAACTAGGCAGAAGGAAGGATCAGAATTAGATTTTTAACCTAGCAGGTCTGGTTTATTTTTAAATATAAGTAAGTTATTTCTATGGAAGAAAAAAGTTTTTTTCCTTCCAAATAGATGTAATTGTGAGCAAGTCACATTGAAAATGTCAATAACAACTAGTAATTACAAATGAGGATAGAAAGAAATTCCCAGAGCACCTGGTTAATAAAAAAATAGAGGCTGAAGAGTGCTGTATTTTTCATGCTGTATTATAGTGATAATGGCAAGTCATTCAGAGAGCACAATAGGAAAAGTTAGGTTTAGCTGATATATTCCAGTTTTGTGACACTGAGTAATTGTTAATATGGGCTCTTACTGTCGTCTTTGTTTTGCAGGAAGCAATGCAAGCAAATAAATATGTCTGTATCCCATATTGCTGTTTTACTCACAACTTCAGCTGCTTATTTGGTTGATAGGGAGTTTTTATTCCCTTTATGTTAGTTGTGCTGCAGCTAGGGAATTTGGTGGTTATAAAAACAGAGCTCTTGCAGCACACTCTGTGCTGAATACATCTCAATGTTTTGTGAAGCATGCGATAATCTCACGCTGCAGATATGGGACAGGGAAAGCAGCTTGTCCCCATGGTCACTTGGCTGGTAGGAGAACTGGGATAAGGATCCCTGGCCTTGAGTCTCAGCACAGGGCTCCCTCTGTCTGGCCATGCAGCCTCTGCTTTGGCTTTCTCATAGAACCGTTAGTGGTATCATTCCTCCTAAGGATGTGGGGAAGGTTTTAGATATTAAGCAGGTATCTTCCTGTCAGCACTAAATTAATTTTAAAGGGGAGATACAAAAATAGCACATCCTTTTGTATTAGATATCATATGTCCTCTGGAATCATCTTTGCCAAATGCTATTAATGGCTACTCAAGAGATACATTCTATTATCTTGACTAGCTTATTTCTAAAGTAGTTTGACATTTTATTTGTCTGGCTTATCTGTTGTTGTAGGGAGATATTGGTTTATTACCCTTTAGAAGGCTGAAATGTTAACCAGGAAATATGGGAGCGCCTTTCATTACTTTTTTACTGTGAAATATGAGCTCTCAGACTGGAGTGTCAGCTCTGCAGTGAAGGAGAATTCTGGCCTTGTGCTCAAGATTTGACTACAACTTCCCAGACCCTCTGTGGGAAGCTGCTTCCCACAGAAGCTGTGGGAATTCTTCAATCCTACAAAGCAGTTTTAGGCCCTGCATACCTTACCTCTCAAATGGGAGATGGAGGTTGAGCTTTTTCTTTCTCTGGCACTGCCAAGGTCCCAGTGTCTGCAGTCAGGGTGAACAAGCACTGCAGGAAGGGAGCTGGAGTGAAGCTGGGTACCTGCTCCCAGAGGCAGACCTCCTAGCTGTGAACAGTAGGACAGATGTAATTTAAAATATTCACTGGTGTTGCTGCTGGATGTCTACTGTTGGCAGTGTGAACTATAATGGTACTGTAGTATGTTAACAAAAAACCCTTTTACCTGGAGGAATTAGACCCATTTCATATGGTCTTCTTTCAAACTGGACTTCTTTCTTTCTCAGCTAGTCCAGACACTCTTGACAGCAGTTGAAAGCTCTTAAATTTCATGGCTTTGGGTGATTTTGTGGCTCTTCTGGTGTCCAGTCCTCTCTGCTTCACAATTTCCTGATTCCATCTTCGTGTGTGCACACTCCATTTGGGAAGGCAAGACAAATATTTGATTTTATTATGATCTTTGGGAGACACTGTGAATAGGAGGGATTTATTGAGAGGCTAGGAGAAAGCTTGGAGTCTTATAAGCAGGGAAAACCGGTTGAGATGGATTTGAAGTCTTCTGTGTGTGAGAGCACTATTTTACTTTGCATTACCCTTTTGAGTCAGAGAAGATAAAAAGCATCTGGTTAATAGAAGCCTGGATGATGATGTGTGCTGCTACACTTGTTTTTGGAATCTCCTAAGTCCTGGGCTTGGCACATAAAAAATCTGTCCTTTCATGAAGGCGCTTTCCTCATATTAGAGAAAACTGTAAGGTAAATGAAACAAGTAAGTAGAGCAGGCATGCATTATTAAGCAAGTTTTGTGTCAGTGGGTGAATTCCCACATTTTTAAAAAGAGTCTAAAACTAGAGCCTGCGAAAGTAAATTGCTTTGTCTGAACAATACTTCTAAGAAAGCTTTTGCTTCTTGAGGATAAAATGATAGAAAACTTCAGGCCTTCTTATAGTAAAGATAATTGCACTCTTGCTTATTTTAATTACATTGTTTTAAGTAGGTCACCCACATGCTTAAACTTGTGCAAAATTTAGGAAAGCTTAGCAACCTGGCATATGGGCCGATTCAGGGGACTTTCTTTTACAGTGCCTGTATTGCTCCAGCATTTTAGCATGGACTGCCTGCAGTCAGAGAGAACATCTACTTGTACTTGTTTTTTTAATCTAGACTGGTGTTAGCACTTCTTTTCTGGGTCAACTGATTTCATTACAGACATGTTCTTTGCAGTCAGCTGTCTTGTAGCAGCAGTGATAAAAAGATAAAATCAGGCTTCTGAAAGCAATGGTGACAAGATTGGCTCAGAGTGGGTCTAGAGACTAAAAACAGGAACAACTTCATGTGGTCAGAGATGGTACTGAATATTTGCTTTCTGATTTAGGGTGTATTTACTGACTACAGAAGAATGAGGCAAAAGTTACCAACTCTGTCCCTGATTTCTTAAATGTGTGGCTTTGTTTTCCAGGTACTTAGGATGCTGTATGTCCCTTTGGTACTAAAAAAGTCTGACCTTTGGTGTCATCTCACGAGCAGCAGAGCTCCAAGCACATTTCTAGCAGCTCCTCCCCTCTTCAGCTGCTTAAGTGGTGCACCAGAGCTCCTCGGAAGATTTGAGTAAAGGGCTCTTTTGACAATATTTGACTGGAAAGATACAATGTGGAGAGTACTAAAAGGAGCACTGGGTCTGAGCTGGGTTTGTAGTCACTAATACACAGAGTAGTGTAGCTACAAGCTGGTCTTTAAACTCCTTGGAGACCCCTGTAGGGGGATAGAATATAAGAAAATAAAGGTAGTGTAGAAAGTCATCTTACCCCTAAGGAGTTGCAGCTGGGCCAATTATCAAAGATTAGGAGCAGGCCTGACTTCAACAGGCCACAGCTGTAACCAGTGAGAAGAAGAGTGCTATAAGAGAGTGGGGTGGCTGGGTGAGAGGGGAACTGGAGTCAGTGGCTGCTTGGTGAAGAAGAAAGAGTCAGTGCTCTGAGGAGCTGCCCACGAGAAACACCAAGAAGGTGTGAAACTTTTGTGATAAGGAGACGACAGTATGGAACCCCTGCAGTAAGATGACAACAACCCCCAAGATAAAAGGTCATAAAGGTGATGCTAGTGGGTCTAAAACATTTGGAAGCTGCTAGGATTTCTGACATGATGGTATTGCAAGTGTTACCAAAGTGAGTTTAGTGGGATTGCAGTACACAGAATGTCTGTTTCAGAAAAAAATCTCCTACCTTTGCTTTTTACTCATCTTGTGTGTCTTCTGTGGTGAATTGTGCCACATTGCCAGTGTTACCACTGCTAATTTTTTTTCTGCTGAACTCCTCATGAATGGATGTGTAGCAAGGTCTGAGAGAATGCTTTGGATCAGCATTTGTTTGCCCTCTGCAGCTCTGCCAGTGTAACCTGGGGAGATTACCATGGTGGGGAGTCTTTCCTGGAGTTCAGGAAAAGGGAAGGAAAAAAAGCTCTGTGCTTTAAACAGAGAAGTTTGCACAAAGCACACTCTATGGTGGAAACAAATCAGGTGGAAAAACAAGTCATGCAAGGTGGTTAGCAGTGCAACTAATTCTTCCTTTCTTCACTATGAAGCCCATCTTCTTTAAAAGAAAATGGCAGTTATTGGCAGTTTGAACTTCTTAGTGGTGTTCAAATGGATAGGGTTTTATAAGCATGAAATGTGATGTTTTCCTTCTGTTAGAATAGCAGATAAGCTCTTCTCCCCCTCAGTTTGACCAGCACTTCACCAGGCACAGAGAAGAGGAAGCAAGATAGTAAGGAGGCAGAACCTCTCTTTTTATTCCTTGTATGTTGGGTGTAGTCTCACAGTGAGGGATTGGAGCCACATGAAAGCCCTGATCCACTGTCTTTTCAATTCAAAGACTTTCATCTATCTAAAGAGATTTGAAACAAACTTCAAACCTGTCTCCTTCAGTTAAGCCCAGGTCAACTTGGAAAAAAGAGATTGATATTATCCTGGAGCATACCCTCTCTTCTGCTTGCTTGGTGTTGAGTCCACTGTGTTACAGCTTTGAACATTAACTCCTTCCTGGTGTCATGAGAGATCTCCCTCTGGTTTCAACCCACAGATTATTTTGGCTGATTGCTGGAGGTGGGAATGCTGTACTCTATAGCCCTGCCCATCCCTATCTCTGTTTCTCCTCAATGCAGTGGATATTTTTCCTTTTCTGGTTTCTTCTTTAAGATCACAGCCTGTAGTGGAAGTAACCTAAGTAGCCAGTAAAGACTTGAAATGAAGTTGAAACAAAATGAACAAAGCTGTAGGGAAAGTGAATTGGATTGGAAAGTTTTCCCTGTGTGATCAGCTAAATCCTAAGATCTGTCTGTTCCTGGACTTTTCCTCAAATAAGCTACTTTAAATTATTCTATAGATGTAATCCTCTATGAGGACATTTGTTCTGGGGTAAGAGTGTCTATGTAGAAATTGAACTCTTTAAATCACTTGAAAGTATTCTGCAGTAACTACTTTGATTAATTTCTAAGCATATCAGGACCTACAGCAATTACAGCTGGTATTGCTTCTGTACCTCACTGCTTGCCTAAAGGAGCTCAGACTGTGCCCAGTAATGAGTCAGGTTCAGAGTTGTGGCCTTTCATTTCATTTTATTTAAACTAGCAGAAGCAAACAGTCTTCTCGATGCTCTGTCTAAAAACATGTTACCCCAGATTGAAACTCTGCACTGTGTGTCTGTGTGCTGACTCCACAAACCTCCCACCCTTTGCCACTATCTCTTTCATAACTCTAGAGTTTAAATGTGGAAACATCTCTAAGTCAGACAAGGATATTTGGCTCAGAAAATGAGAGGAGGAGGTCAGGGCATGCCATGAAGTGATACATGAGGGGATGAGATGTGTCTAACGGAAAAGTCTGGAAAAAGGCAAGGTAAGACTACTGAAGGAGAGAAAATTAGAAGTAAAGGGAGTGGAAAGAGGGAGAGGCTGTAAGGTTCTGATGAAATGAAAATGAGTAGTTGCTAATATACAGGAATTGCACTGTGACTTTGGATAGGCTGGGCTCCCTGCTTCCCTGGCTGTCCTGCCATGCTGTCCCTGTTCACTTCAGCAAAGAACTTGGCATTCATCACTCAGAGGTTGCCATCTGTCACAGTCACCCACTGGCCTGTGAATTATTTGTGCTTGTCTAGAGGCATGAGCTGAATGTGTGAGCTCTGCTGTCACTCCAGGATTGATGCTGCAGCTCAGCTGGAGGCCAAATGGTAGAGTCTCAGCCCCCAAAAAAGCCCCAAAGCAGCTCTCTCCAAGGCTCCCAAAGGAGGAGTGCAGGCCTCAACTGTGCTGTAGCCAAGGCTGAAGGCAGAGTAACAATATTTAAAACTGAAAAAAATACAAATGCTGTTCACCTCTGTGGACCTTACAGTTTCATTATTGTTTGGATGAAGTTCATAAAAATTTGGTGTGTTAACTCTGCTATTTCCAGTATGTTTAAAACTATCTGCAAACATATGAGTTCATCCTCACCTTTCATTCATGCTAAGGGGGAGGTGTGATACATATATTAGACTGACCAAAATAACCCCAACACTTTGCACCTGGTAGGCAGCTGATGAATGTGATGGTCTGTTTCAATGCCACTGTCTCCCTGCAGTCAGTGTTTAGACACAAATACATCCCCAAAATCAACAAATAGTTGCAGTTCATGAACAGCAGAGGGTTAGATTCAAAACTGGGGAAGTTACCCTAGCTTCATTAAAGTTTCATTTATTTATGTTTACATTATTTTATCAGCATGATTCCACAGCTCTAGTTTAGAGCGTGGCATTGGGAGTAACTGAGTCAGCTTAAGTAAGGTGGAAGTGAACTCTGCTGTGAGGAGACCAGAGCTGGGAGGGAGAGTTAGCTCTCTTAAATGAGTGTACAGTCAGTAAAAATAATTATGTAGAACTACAGCCTTAATAGAGTGCTGCAATTTTATACCAGCTCCTGATATGGCTGGTAAATTGTAGCTAAAGTTTAATTTAAACACCACCCCCTGTTCTTCATGCTGTCTGTCATAATTATGAAAGCTGCTCTCATCTGATCATGGCCCTAAGAGTTAACAGTATGAGGACGCTAAAGCTAGGCTAAGAGTGAGTCATCTACTCCATATCATGAATTTATAAACTAGTTATGCCAGTGGAATTATCAAAGAAGTTTGGTGTTCTGGAAGTACTTTTCATAGTCCAAGTGCATGTTACACTCCTATTAATTTAATAATTTAAGCTTACCTTTTCTGAAAGTGTGTTGATGCTGTTTGTAGTGGTTTTGGAAGATGCAAGGTCGATATACAGCCTCATCTCATCATGTCTTTCTGTTGTTACAGAGCTGTTTGAAATTTTGTTTGAGGTTAAATCTATGCAATTCCTTCTTATCAACTGAATAATACTTCTAGTGTATTGAGAACAGTTTGTTTTTTTTTTTAAATTTTGCCAAAACCACTATCTATTGCTTTATAGTTTAATAGAAACTTTCTGAAGGACTGAAGAGAGCTTCACGGTATTTTTAAAAATTTTCATAATGTGCAAGTGAAACATAGTTGGGTTGTCCTGGCTTTTGGAGTTTAGGCAGCCCTTTAGTTAGTATTTTTGGACATGTCTGTGACACTGATTTAGACTTGTTTGCCATTTTGAAGTTCTTTCTTTTTACTTCAGCAGGTACTAAATCTAATAAGGGCAGACAACTCACTATAAAATTGAAGCAGAGACAGGAAATAGACATTTGTCATATGGATGAATTTCAACAAGCTTGATTTCATATTGCTTTTTGAAAAGCAGCCTGATAGGATAAATGGCACCAAATGAAATTCTGTTTAACAGTTACTGACTTTTTTTTTGGTAGTATTCCTGCAGAAGTTGCAGTATTCAGGCCTAAATATAGAAAATAGGCTGCAAGCATGTTATGAAGCTTTCCATAGGTACAAAGATTGTTCTCCAAAGTGCTTTGAGCAATAAAGTCTTGCTAAGTATGAGCAATTTTGCTATTGTCTAGTTCTGTTACAAATGTGAAGGAATAGAAAAATGGAGATTCTCCTGACAGATGTTAACCGTGCCCCTTGATGTACGTGTAGGAAGCCCTTGGACTTAACTTGCAATATCCTCACAGACATTAACATGCACTGGTTGATCAGCGCTTCTCTGCCCCTTGCCTTTGTAAATACATGACTAATAATGTTTATTGTCTGATCACAATGGGAAATCTCTTTCATTTTAGAAGTATTTATTGCCAAGGTTAACATGAACTGGCATGCCATCAAAGCCCGAGGAGGGCAGTAGATCTTATTGGGAATGACAGAAGAGGATGGCCAGAATCTTTATCAGGGAGTCTTTAATTTCAGATATCCCTGCTAATAAGTATCTCCTGGGATGGGAGAGCTCTCTTACAGTGTGTGGGTTACAGAGGATAAAGCATGTATAGGAGGGTATAGTTTTTCTCCTCTTACCTAGTGCACGTGGGCAAAGAAATCAGCAAAGCTCGTGGAGCTGCCACCTCCTGCTGAACCACCTCCTTTAAAATCTTGGGGGCACATCATTAGATGCACATTAGCAGAAATACATTTAGTAGTACAAGGATACAGGAAAACATGCTCATGGAGATCAGTCCTTCTAAACAGAGAGAAGTCCCAGCATTCTCTCTGCCTCCTTGTTCGGTGGGAAATCTATGACAGAGCTAATTGCGACAAAACCAATTTTTTAACCAATTTGATATCACATCTGGAAAAATGTCAAGATACTTGACAGCCTTACTTGTAGTCAAGCAAACATTGAGCAGAAATTTGTAGAAGACAGCTTATTCTCTTCATAATGTATTTGTATTTATCATGTGTATATACACGGATCTCTGCTCCTTTAGAAATGCAGACTGTGGAAACACAATGTTCATTTTTAGAATCCTTGAGTACAGTGGTCCCTCATACCCCTAATAGTTTCTGGATGTATTATTTCTTTTTTATTTTTTTCCGTTCTCTTTTGTGCCTCTAAGAAAGAGGAGCAAAGGCCAACTTTGGCAGCAGCCGCTTTCCTTTTGAGAACCTCTGTTCTTTGCTGTGTCAGATGGTGTTAGAGAATAGTTTCTAAACCAGATTAATTGAGTTCAAACAAAGTTTCCAAGCTTTGCAGAAGCTGTCAATTTGCGTTTTTATTTTTATTTCCTTTTTTGACACAATCTAGTGTCAAAAAGAGTTCAAAATCCAATATGACAGCATGATGAGAAGGTGTTGTGCCTTCTTTCTAATTTAGAAGAATTGCCTTCCAAGTGAGAAGATCTCCAGCATCTCCTAGTGCTGTGAAGAATGCAGCAAGTACAAAGATGCTCTGCAATAAATATCTCCAGGAGGTCTGGTGAAGCCTGAATTTGGACATTGCTGAGCCAGTTGAGACCCTCCCCAGTATGAAATACCTCAGAAGCTGTGACTTTGAGGAGCAAGTATTCTGCTGTTGTATCTAATTTGCTGACAAGAACACTATGTTTGCTGACTTTTAATGGCTTCTTGAATTAGGTTTCCTTGCAAATCCTTGTCTCCTATCCAGTATTAGCTTCCCCTTGGGAAAGCCCTGAGAATGAAAGGAAATAGAATTCCAGTTAATATATTCTGGCTGATAAATTCTCTATCTTGGACAGTTGCAGAGCTGCTGTATTCTGTTACAGTATTTATTCCTACCTGTTGTTTGGAGTGGCGTTTGCTTCCCTCCCAGGGTGAATCTCCTGTTCATCCCTGTCCACCTACAGTTGTTGGTGTGATGAGCCATTTGGGCATAGTCAGGTTCCCTGAAGGAGTAAATGAATAGCTTCCTACAGGTTTTGTCAGTCTCTTGAGTACCCTCCACAAACTAACTGCTCACTTAAGGTAGTGTTGCTCAGTCTGTAGTCAATTTGAAATTCCTTTGGCTTCAGATCTGGGTTTCAGTGAAGCTGTGTATGCAATATCTTAGCCTTAAACTGTTGTTTAAACTTGTACTTCCCTAACAGGGCACAAAACTAGGTACTTAACTTCATGAATGTGCTTGTAGGCTTGAATGCCTACAAAGTACCAGCAGGTGCCAGCTCTTGCATTTGCCCCGCTCAGTATTGTGGATGGTGTAGAACCTGCTGTGAAAATCTAAAATCTTTGGCTTGGCAACAGAAATGTCATGCAGTTAACTCACTGCCTGGTCTCTGCTATGCTTCATCTACTTTTCAGATTTCATTTGAGATTTGGTAATACGAGGTCTGCAAGTGGCAATGACAGCCCCAGGTGTTTGTAGGCATGTGGCCAGAGGTATGTGTTTAAATGCATGGATGTCTGTGTGCACACTGAATGCTTATGCAAGTCCATTGCATTATGAGTGACCATCATCACTGCCAGTGGGCTGCCAGGGTTTTATTTCATTGCATTGACTCTCAAGGTGCCCTAAGTGAAGAAGGAATGACAGCACCTCGGCTGGGAAGGCACACATTCTAGAGATTGCTCAGGAAGAAAGCGCTTGACTTGGCAAGTTCAATTTTGAAAGCAATCTTTTCCAGGGTACTGAAAGATAACAGGGGAGGAATCCTGCCCAGGAAACGAGACACAGAATTTACCAACTGTCAGACAAGTGGCATTGACTTTGAACAAAATGAACACCAGACTCTCTGAGGCTTGAGGTGTCAGTGAAGCCCAAAAATCATATACACATATTTGAATGATGCAGACGAGTAGCCTTTGCATGGCAAGGTTGCTTTTATCTCCTAATGTAAAATAATGGCATCTATAAAGGTGACTTTGCTACAGGGAGGACTTCCATGCAATCTAGATGTTGAAACAAATATCTTGAAGATGTGTAGAGTAATGAATTTTAATTGATTGCAGTCCTCATTCCATGGGAAAACTTCTTTCTATATTTTATAGCATGTTTCACTTCAACTGCTGATCCTGTTTGAAGGGGTTTCCAATAAAATAAAAAGTGATGCCAATAAAATAGAAAGTGATGAGTGTTGAGAAAGATATAATGAGTAATAGATAAGCTATTCTGTCTTTTAGTCTTTATGTAGTGCTTTGAGGATTGGAATTAAAAACCACAAGTTCAGAAAGGTTTATTAAGTTGTTGAGCTAGAACAGGCAGAAATGGTGGTCAAAGTTTACAAAAATGATATCGGGGGATTTTTTTATTATTTTGTTTTAAAAGCCTCAGCTGTTCTGCTGCTGTGCTAGATCTGTGTCAGTTTGATTGAGCTGACAGGTTTATACTTCCCAGCTTGGAAGCTGGGTCTGTGCTGTTTCTGCCAGTTAGAGGATTGTGAAGGAACTGCCAGGCAGGTGCTTTGCAGGGCCACGAGAGGTTAGAGCTGCAGGGGACAGCACACTGCAGGTAAGGAAAGCTGCATGGTCCCTTTCTCTCTGCCCCCTGTGTCCATGGGACCTGTTGCTCTCACTTTGGCCCAGTGATGCTGCTCCCAGCACGTGCCAGGCCTGGGAGTGAACATTATTTATTGTGTTAAGTCAAACCATGAACTGAAGCTGAGTGAACAGTCACAATCTGCCTCAAAAAATTGATCTAAGTGTGCTAATTCTGTCTGTGACGTTACTTGAAGATCAGATTTCTTCGACAAAATGAGGGATTTGCCACTGATTTGCCCCTGCCTAGCTCCCCCAAGGACAATGACCTAGGTGTTTCCTGAGGATATCCCCATGTGTAGGAGAGGAATGGAACCTGGAAGGGTCTGTAGCCGGGGGCGGGCTTGGCCTCTTCTCCCAGGCAGCCAGTGACCAGATGAGAGGGAATGGCCTCAAGCTGGGCCAGGGCAGCTTCAGGTGGGACATCAGGAAGGATTTACTCACTGAAGGGGTGGCCAGGCGTGGGCATGGGCTCCCCAGAGAGGTGATGGAGTCACCATTCCTGTAGTTGTTCAAGGAATGGCTGGAGGCAGCACTTAGTGCTGAGGTTTAGTTGACACAGAATTAGGGAGTGTTCAACCTAGAAGTGTAGAATGTTGTGGAGTTGAGATAGACTTTAAAGATCATCTGGTCCCCTGTCATGGACAGCAACACCTCTCTCCAGATTGAGTTGCTCAAGGCCTTATCCAGCCTGGCTTTGAACACTTCCAGGGTTAGGGCATCTATAAGCTCCCTAATCAACCTGGTCCAGTGTCTCATCACCCTCATGGTAAAAAAATTCTTCTAATACCAACCTAAAGTTTCCCTCTTTCGATTTTGAAATTGTTTTATAATTACCCCTTGTCCTGTCACACAGTTTCTGCTGAAGAGTCCCTCTCTGCCTGTTATTAGGTCAAAGGTTGCACTTGATGATCTTGGAGGTTTTTTTCCAATCTTAATGATTCTATCTTTCATGATTTCAAATTACAATAATGCTTTAAAAATGACAAATAAAATTATTTTACAAGATTAGCTTTAATTACAAAGTCAAAACAAAGCTGACAAATCCAAAGGGAAAAAAATGCATTGTTCAGTGGAAATTTAGATTATACTTTGATTTTGATACATTCCTCTGTTTCCAGCAAGAAAAAACCTCCCACTCACTATGGAGGAAGGTGATTTTCAAGCCCTGTCTTGCAAGTTGGAAATTTAAATGCAGCATCACTGTGGGTGCAGGTGGCACTGAGAAAGTGAAACAAGGCTTAAAATATGCATATAAAAGACCCCTTGTGAAGCAGAGCTAGGTAAAAAGTGAGACTCCAATCTCCAAATCTCCAAAAGTGAGACTCCAATCCTGTATGCTGCCACTTAGATCTTCCATCTGATAGGGATTGCACCCTAGCAAATTCAGTGTTGAGATCAGATTATGATCTGTGGGATTTAATTTGTTTTACTATTTCAATCTACAAAAAAGGCAGGAGGGAAAACCTGGGGGTCTACAGACCTGTTAGTCTAACCTTCTTCTGGAAGAAAAGTTAGTTACTTAGTTAGGCTTAATTAGTCTAGGGAGAAAATTATACTGGGTGGTATTGAGAGGCACTTAAAGAATAATGCAGTCATCAGGTACAGTGAATGTGGTTTCACAGGGAAAAGTCCTGTTTAAGTTATTTGATCTCTTTGTATGGTAAGGTCACCTGCCTAATGGATGAAGCAAAGGCAGGGGATGTGTAATTTTTCTGGATTTTAGTAAGACATTTGATACTGATGCCTTCCCAGGATCCTTCTGGACAAGCTGACCGGCTGTGGGATGAGGGGTATGAGGGGTTTGTGTTGTGCTGGGTGAAGAACTTGCTAAAGGGTAGAGCTCAGAGGGTTGTAGTGAATGGGGCTTCACCTGGCTGGCAGCCATTTACCAGCAGCATTCCTCAGGGTTCAGCTCTAGGCTTGTTCAGTTTATTTATCAGTGAGCTGAATGCAGCTTTGACTGTACCATTAGCAAATTCACTGGCAGTACCACACTGGGAGGTGCTGTTAGCTCTGTGGAGGGACAGGAGGCCTTGCAAGAGGGATACACATAGACTGGAGCATTGGGCTGCCATTAATGGGATGAAATTTGGCAAGTTGAAGTTTAGCTGGATGCTGCACCTTGGGTCGAGGAATGCTGGGCACAAATACAAATTGGGAGAGGAGTGGCTGGAGAGCAGCAGGGATCTGGGGGTGCTGCTTGGCAGCAGCTCAGCAGAAGTCAGCAGTGTGCCCTGACAGCCCAGAGGTCAAATTCCATCCTGGGGTGCATCAAACACAGCAAACCCAGCCCATCACAAAGGGCGATCATCCCTCTGTCTTCAGTGTTGGGCCTGCCTCACCCTGAGTACAGCATGCAGTTCTGGGCCCCACAGTTTAAGAAGCATCCTTGAATGGATCTGCAGGATAAGAAACCTGGTAAAAGGGCTGGAAGGAATGTCCTGGGAGGAGCAGCTGAGGACTGGTGTTTTTCTCTAGTTTGGAGAAAAGGAGGCTGAGAGGTGACCCCATTGCTCTCTGCAGCTTCCTGAGAAGGGGAAGTGGAGAGGGAGGTGCTGATCCCTTCTCCCTCATATCCAGTGACAGAATGCATGGGAATAGTTCAAAGCTACACCAGAGGAGGCTTAGACTGGACATTGGGGAGCATTTCTTTACTGGGAGGATGGTCAAACACAGCAACAGGCTTCTAGAAAGGTGGTCAGTGCCAGTGTGTAGTAGGTGTTTGGACAATGCCTTTAGCAGCATGCTTTGACTTGGTCAGCCCTGAACTGGTCAGGTACTTGAATCAGATGGTTGTTGTAGCTCCTTTCTAATTCAAATAGTCTGTTCCATATCCTTTGGATGTTTCTCTCTGCTCTTAGAGGCAGTATCAGGACAGGTAAATCTGAGAGGTGCTTGTTCCTCAGTGCTAACAAGAACACTGGGAATAGAGTGGGAAAGCAGAGGCTGGACATCAGGAGTTAGGTGACAGGGGACTCACCCTGCTTGGGTTTTGAAACTGTTAAGATGATCAGAAATGAGGAGATACATGAGGCTTGGGATTGGATTTTTGCTTGTGGACCACAAAGTCTTTTTTTTTTTTATTAAATGGATGTGGTTAGTATGTGACAACTGTGACATTGTTTTGTGAAATACTGCCTTTAGACTTCTTTCTGAAGGGATTAAAAAAAAATACCCTGTCTTGATTTATGGGGAAAAAAGTGTTAGGCTGTAGGTGACACTGGCAATGAAAATGTCAGGCTCTGTGTGTGTAATACATAACACTGTGCTGTGTTTTCACCCTATTTAATTGTTATGGGAAAATACCAGGACTTTGGCTCTTCTGATTACTCATTTTGAATGCAGCTTTTTTCAAGATAGAGACAGTTTCATATTCCTAAGGAGCAAAGTGCAGCCATCTGAACAGCTGCAACCTTTGGCCTTCATCCACAGAAGTCAACATGATTTGGTCATCTCCTATGGGATAATGATAAAACCTTAAGAACATGTAAAAAAAGGCATTTTCAGCAGAAACTTTTTTTTTTTTTGCATCAGCTATCCTGAGCTATCTGCTGAAAGCTCTTCTCTCTTCTTGTTTGTAAGGGATGTCTTTAATTTTCATCCAAAATATATTTACGTCCCACCCAAATATTTTGTCCTCCTGCTTTTACTCTTGAAAAAAATCACAAGATTGAAATCTTTGAACACAGGCACAACTGCAAGAATATTTTACTGAGGAAGGATAACTGTGGCACTCCTAAGTGACTTGCAAGGGTGACTTTTGCAGAACACGTCTTCACTCTTCAGCCCCTTCTTACGTTATGACCAATGCTGCTGAATACCTTTATTCTTTTTTTTTGCCCATTGTCCTGCTTTTAGCTGCAATGGTTACTTTTCCTCATGGTACCTGGCACAGTGCTGTGTTTTGGGTTTAGTATGAGAAGAATGGTGACAACACTGATATTTTAGTTGTTGTTTTGTAGAGCTTGCTCTAAATTAAGGACTTTTCAGTTTCCCACACTCTGCCAGCAAGGAGGTGCGCAAGAAACTGGGAAGGAGCATGGCCAGGACATCCCAGCTGATCCAAACTGGCCAGAGGGATGTTCCATACCACAGAGCGTCAGGCTCAGGATATAAACCTGGGGGGGGGCTGGCCTGGAGCCACTGAACACTGCTGAGGGATGGGCTGGGCATCAGTCAGTGGGGGGATGATGTGCTGTGCATCACTTGTGTTTTGTGGGGCTTTTAATTCCTCTTTTTTTCTTTCCATTGCAATTATTATTATTGCTATTATTATTGGCATTAGTACGATTATAATATTTTGCTTTGTTTCAGCGATTGAAATGTTCTTCTCTCAACTCAGAGGTTTTATTTATTTAATTTTTTTAGCTTCTCTTCCCAATTCCATCAGGGTGGTGGGGGGGTTGGGAGTGACAGGCAGCTGTGGGGTACATGGTTGCCAGCTGGGGTTAAACCATGGCACCTCTACATTGACAGAAGATGAGCAACCCAAAATTTGTTTTCCCTGGGAAGGAGTCTCCCTGTTCTTCAGCAAGGACTGAGGTGGCTTATGTGAGTCATGTCATTACAAGAACTTGCATTAGGCTAATAGAAGATCATGGAATTGACTTAACACTTGAGCAGTTTTATTACTGGAATTGCAGAGCTGAATGCTCAACAGAGGGATGAGATCATCCTGGTCTTGCATTCTGCATCAGCATCCACTCAGAGATGGCAGAGCATTGTCAAGAGCAGGGGAAACTGCAAATGGATGTGCCAGAATATCGTCATAGCCAAGACATGGTGCCTGTGTAGGAACAGGTAAATGACAAAACTACCACCAGTAAGTAATAGTGGAGTGATATTTTGGAGTTACTTCTGACTCTCATCTGCTGACCTCATGGAGGTTAAACCCATTAATGGATGGCAAGTTAGATCCAGCTGACTACTAACATTGCTGCTTTAATTTGTGGCATTCCCTGGTTGTCTTACATGGCCTCTATAACTGCAGTAGGATGTCTGGTCCAGCTGTTCAATATTTTTGTATTAGGTAGTGTACACAGTGTTACCATTAAATCTGATTTATTCCATTTTTTATTTTTAATTTTGGTGTTAAACTACTGAAACACAGGTTCAGTTCTGCTTGTTTGTTAAACCTGGTTATGATACAGGAGCTGAGTTCTAATGAGCAACTTGGCTGAGATAATTTGCAGGCACCTTTCACAGGAGTAAAATATTGGTTGGAAATAAAATTCAGTCTCAGGCTGCCATGGGTCAGTCATTGTAAAGACAGTTTAAAAATAATGAAAACGTTCTCACTGGATAAAAGTTTTGAATGAGTTATATGAATTATAAATGTTAATGATGGATTCCAAAGTCACAATCAGATTTATGAAGATACTTCACTATGTAAAGGTGCAGGTAGATGCTTTATGGAAATAACAAACTTAAATGTCATTGAGGGCCTCAAAGAGGAGATTTTTTTTTGAGCTATTTTGGCACTTTGCCTGAATCTTTTAATGATACCCACCTTGCTAAGGGAAAAGGAAGTAGCACTTTTGAAAGTTGAACTCTGCAAAGTGTTTGAAACTGTTCTTGAAGAATGGAGAGATCTATTACTGCTGTACTTGTTTCTGAAAATTGTACATTTAAGGCACTTCTGTAAAAGGCAAAGGGAGAGTTGTATCCTGTTAGAATTGCAGGAGCAGGTTTAGGACCAGCGGGAAAACTTGCTTTGATGTAGTGATAAGATCTGCCAAGCTGGGAAATAGATGAGATTTCTTTATCCCTTTGCCTAAAACAAATGTTTGGATTTATTATCATTTTATTGATTAAGCTGAAAGATTGGAGACATTTCTCTTTTGTAATTTCAACTCAAACTATGCAGTGCAGCCTCTGAATAGAAAGTAGAATAAGAGAAAAGAGATTTTAAAATAATTTCCAGATAGCTCTATATATGCACTAAAACCAGAAATAAAGGAGATTTAATAGTTTCACAGTAGCATCAAGCAATGAAAGTCAATCAATATGAACCAGGTTTATAGTAGTAAAACCCATCAGCTCATAGTTGGAAGTACAACAGGTGCAACGTTCACAGTAAGGAAAGCAGATGGAAAAAAAATGAGCAAATTGATGGGAATATTTTAAATATATGTGTGTGTCCATGATCCTTTGTCACAAGAGAGAATCCATTAAATTAAGCCTAATATGTTCACCAAAGTTTAATTATGTATGCTACACAGTGGGAATGTGTGCTAGATTGACCCTGGCCAGCAACTGAACACCCACTGGCCAATTGCTCACTGCCTGCAGCCCCTCTCCAGTGGGATGGAGGAGTGAATTGGGAGAGCAAAAGTGAGAAAAGATTGTTTTGAGTGAAGCAGAGTTTTGTTTGTGAGCAGAGACACCAGGAGCTCCTTCCCATCAGCAGGCAGATGTTTAGTCCCTCCCTGTAGGCAGGCAGAATGCTTGTTTGGGAAGGCAAATGCTGTAGCAGCAAACAGCCCTCCTCCTTCCTCCATTCCCTGAGCTTTTATTGCTGACCACAACACCATGGGCTGTGGGATATCCTTTGGTCACTTGGGGTCATCTGTCCTGGCTGTGTCCCCTCCTGACTTCCTGCCCATCACTCAGGGTGAATGTTGCCATTGAGAGTGATTTTGCCTGATTTTCCTCCTGTGTGGTTGCTGCTGGAATTCCTGTGCCTAGTGACAACTAGAAGAAGGTGCTGCTGGTGACTACAACTGCTGGAAGTTTCTGCAGCACCTTGGCATTTTTCACTTGGCCGTTTTGCCAGAATTCACCATTTCCTTGGATCGACTGCATTCCGTAATAAGTCCATCAAGACATACATCTCTCTGGTCACAGGTTGGAGTTGTGTTGCCATTTTCCACTGCTTTAGAGGCTTGATTTTTGTTGCTAATTTATTTTTACTGACTGAAGTTCTGAAGTTTTGTTAGAAATCACTTCCCAGGGTGTACTTTGCTTGTATGGAATGGCATCTTCATCCCTTCAGCTGTGGCCAAGGCTCTGTGTCTGACTTTTAGTTGAACCCATTTCAATTGCACTTAAGGGTTCTAAATCCTCATCTTCTTTGTTGCCTTCATTTGGACATGATGAATTCCACATGCATGTGAATCTCATGTTTGGGAATAGCTTAATTTTTGGAGTTGTGAAGTTGCCTTGTCTTTCCAATGGTGATTGCTGTCTAAACCAGAGCTGGACACTCAGTGTGCTGGATAGTTCTGTTTCCAGTGCACAGGCTGTGATTTCAGCCAAAGTGCATGAATTTGGGCTTTTGAATCAGTTTTGCAGATGTGCAGGAGGCCAACCGGTGAGTTACATGTTAACATTGCATTTAAATGAGGCACTTGCTAATTTTTCCCAACTCTAATGATTGCTTTGGTTTTAAGTCTTTGTATTTTTTTTTTCTTTGAAATTAGTTACTCTGTTATATATCTCTGTTTTAACTTGAGTGGACATCTATGTCTACCTTCAGTTAATTTCTTCCTCAAAATTCTTATTTTAAAATTATAAAAGCACATAATAAAGAGTGATTATTTGTAACTGGTACAGAGTATCTCTGAGAATACCACAAATATGGAGATCTTGAGAGTCAAGAACTATTTTATACTATAAACCTACTAATATCTTATCCCTGCCCACACTTTTAATGGAGGCAATCTGTTTTTAAAGTTTTAGAGATGTGTTTAAAGTTGCTATTTCAGTCTACATTTTCATATTTTCCTTTGCCTGAAGCAGCTGATATCCCCTGAATCTTGAACAGGCTATTTGTGTGTGAAGAAGCATTATGGCTCTGCCTGTGTAAACAGAATTTCAGTTGCTTCTGAATGCCCAAGCAGTGCCAGAGTTAGGTAAATAAACTAAGTACATTAATTGCTCCTACATCCCTTGAGTGCTTCCACTTTGTAGGTTTTACAGTAATGTTAATGTATTGTAATCCATTATTATTTGCAAAATTAAAATTTTCTTTCTTTGCCTGCATCTGCCACTGTTAATTCAGAAGCTCTAATAAATGCATTAAAAGAGGGAAGTAATAAGCAAAAGAAAGCCCCTCTGGGAATGTATAATTTTACTCTTTATGCTGTGTTGGAAGAAAATAAGCACTGTAAACATGCAAAGTTAGCACGCTGCTAAAGTGAGACTACAAAGGAAAGTTGTAAACCCTTCTATGGCTGTTGCACTTGCACTTGTTATAAAAATAGGATGAGACTCAGTAAGAGCAGTGATGTGCTGAAAGCGGGTGTCAGACTTGCATTGAAGGATGGGCCTGTGGAGTTAGAAGCTGTGAGCAGTGTCATGCATTGGGATGGGAAGCTACCCATTGGGGCACACTGGATATGTCATTTTATCAGGGAAAACAATAAACCATCAGAAAGCTGGGATTCAGAAAGGAAAGAGGGAAAGCACAAAAGGACCTGTATGTGGACACAGCATATCAGTAAGAATAAAGGTGGCTGAACAGGGAGATGAAGCTTGGCAGAGTGAACTGTTTTGATTTGAAAACAATTGCCTTACTGCCTTTTGGGAGCTTGCTGATACTGAACATACATTTCTCCTATTAATTTGAAGTGCCAGAGGGCAGCAGGAGATGTCAGATATGGATGTTTTGTTTAGCCATTGTATGTCTTCAAAGGTGAGCATGAGAGAGCCCATGCTCAGCCCAAGCTGAGCAGCTGGAATAAGTCAGAGATTCACAGAGATTCAGGCAGACTAAAGGAAGAAATTAGGATTGGAGCAATATGATGGAAAAGAAAGTGAACAGGGAGTGGATGTTTTGGGAAGCCCTTAAATTGAAAGGGTTTTTTGCAAGGCTGGGCTCAGGCAGAAATAGGAAAAGCTTAGCAGCATGGAGGAGAATAAACATTTGTGTGTGGCAGAAGAAGCAAATTGCTACCAGAAGGAATTAAGCACTTGTGCTGTATCCTGCAGGGCTCCCATGGAGCTTCAGGGCAGATGCTGGGTTCAGCACCTCCCTGCAGGTGCCACACCTGGGGGCTGTGACCTCCTCCTCAGCCTGGCTTGCAGCAGCCAGGGCTCACAGGGGTTCTGCTGTCCCCTCTGCCCCGGGAGCAGCTGCAGGAGCAGTGCCAAGGCACAGGCTCTGTAGGGCAGCTAAATAGCAACCCTGGGGATAGGAAGTGAGCCTTTCCCAGTGGGTAGGATGTGACAAATGTCCTGTTGTTTCAATGAGATAATCTTCTCCCATTAGTCTAATCACTGTAATTAGTCAAGCTGTCCTCCCTGGTGATGTCCCCTGGGATGTGTGTTTTGAAATTTTCCTCCTGTTAGTGCCTGGAGGGTGCTGGATTTGGGAGTAAAGAAGAGCAGCACTGTTGTTATCCAAACCAATAAGAGACATCTGAGCAAAAGGGGCAGTTTCAGAGTATGATTTTGAATAATCACAGTAAAAGGATGTGATGTGATGATTTTTGGCAAACTGAGGGTGAATGTTAGGAAAGGAATAAGCTCATTGTGCTGAATGGGATGTATGTATTTGTACAGGGGCAAGGAAGCCTCTGTTGGGATATTTGACTTGTGGTTTCTGCCCTAAGCATACATTCTGGTGGAAGACTGTCAGTTTACAGCTGTTAGGGTACTTCCAATCCAGAAACAGGCATGTTCAGTAATATAGTTTTTATGCAGGCATAAAGCAATTGCAGTAAAATAAAGGAGGTTCTTTGATTTCATGAGGCTTAAAAATGTGTATGGTCCACAAGGCCGCACAAATCCCTCTTGATTTTCTAATGTGCAGCAGCATTGGGATTTGCAGAATAAATGGAGCTAATCATTTCGAGGAGCCGGTCTGATCCATTGCTTGAGAAGCTGAGAGCTCGGGCTTGTTCCCCTGAGTCATTTGTAACTCCTTTCTTCTGTCTTAAAATGTTAATATGCAGAGCTGTGGAACTTCATGGCTTTTGTAAAGCTTTGAGAATTGCTGCAGTGAAAGATTGTCCTCCATAAAGTATACAGTGTTATTCCTAGACTCCTGCGGGGTAGACTACCCTCCTTTTGTGTGTGTTGGACTGAAGGGCTGAATAGCAATAGTTGAAGCTTTGAATATTTGCAATGAATTATGGAAGAAGAATGGAAGAATAGATAACTTTCCATTAATGTAGGTAAGAAACAGATATGCATATAAGTGAACATAAACGTGTATTTGCCAGGCTTTCAGGGAACATAAAAATAGCTATTAAAGTAGAACAAAACAGCTTTAACATTAAGTAGAGCTTCTGTGCAGGAATAGGATAAATATCAGACTGTAAGTAACTGCAAAGGCCCCCAAAAAAGCAGGGCTATAGAAATACACACGTGCCTTTCCACTCATGCCCCACGTTCATCAAAAAGCCCAATGCTGTGAATCTGCTATCAGCAACATCTGTTTCCTGAGTTCTGTTTAGGAGATGCTGATCTACGTTTAGTTATGCTATTGTCTCACATCCAGAAACATCACATTTTGGCTCCTTTGAAGAGTGTACCAGCAATGCTCCTTGTTCCAGAGAGGTACCTCATCATTCTGTAGCTTCTCTGCCCCTCCCACTGGCTTGTACATAATGATACAAAATGTTTCTTCCAAGTTCAACAACTATGCTGGTTTATGTGCAGACTGAAAATTTTAGTAGGCAGAGGAAGTGCTTTTAAACTGAAGCTCTGATTTTTAAAAGCAGCTGCAAAAATGTCTCCCAATGATTTTTTAGTTTAGCCAGGAAAAAAGAAATATATTCTCATCCTTTTAGTGTGTTATAAAAGTTTATACTAACATAATTCTAATGCAATCAGTAACAATGCAGAGCAGTAAAATAAGTATAACACGATGAAACAAGCATAATGGTCCTACTTACCAACCTGGAGCTAAGCTTTCAGTGTGAGCATGAAGTTTGGTATTTTTGGTCCATCAATAACAGTATTTTGTATTTAAAACTTTTAACATTAGAGTACTATAAAATCACTGTGACTCCTTTGCATATCATTAGCATTGTGGAGATCTACTGCTGGTGTCTGGCTGATGGATTAGACACTTTCAGATCATCATTACATCTCTGCCGTCGCTGGTGCTCTGTATCTGTAAGAGTAATTCTGGCAATAAACATTAAGTGATATCATCACTCTTCCAGATAGTCTCTGGAGAAGCCACGCAATGATCTCATGTCTAAGCAGTCCTTTAATCCCAGATGTATCTTTTAATGTCCTGATTTACATGTGTTTCTGCAATAGTGTGAGGAATCACATTCTACACCAAAACTTAATGTGTTTTTTTTTTCCTTGGGCTTTCAATTTTTCAAATTCAGCAGTGAAAGTCCATACTTTTCAAGAAAAACTGAATTTTTTAGATTGAAGTCTGTGTAACCACGTACATATCATACACAAGTATGTTAGAATTAGCTTTTGTAATTTGGCTGGTTTTCTCATACCCATGTCCCAGTCCTAAAAAAAGCTTAGATGAGATTGTCAGGAAGGTTTCTTGGATTGAGTTTTGTTGTGATTTGTTTACTTGCTTGTTTATTAAAACTTTTCTATGCTAGTAGCAGCCTTAATTCAGTTGCGTTTCAATTGCCAGAAATGCTTTTCCTGGAGTAATTGACTTTTTTCAATTCAGCACACTAATATATATTATACCAACAAAAGACAATGTCATTGCTATAGGCTGTGCCTATGATAGCATTAACTGCTTCAGTTGTGCCAAGATGGGTTGTACTTGCATAATGATACCAGCAAACCATTTCTGAAGCAGACCTTGCCTGAGGCACATGCTTAACTTTACATAATGCAAATAATTTCACTGATTTCTGAAATTATTTATAAGACAAAATCTTGGCCCCTTCATTCCACAGACTTCAGTGGAGCTAAAAGCCACCCACAGGGCATAAAACATTTTCAAATTCTGGACTAGAGCTGATAGAATCCCTGGGGCTGCAACAGAATTGATCTTTTGATATTGAAGAAGAGGTGAGAGTTGTGGGTAAACCGTGGAAAACTTAAGAACTATAGATGTAACTTATTATTCATGTGAAAGAGAGAAGGGAATGAGCAGAGGCTTGCATAAAAGCAATAACATTGCCAAAGGGATGGTCTAGGAAAATGGCCTTTAAAGCAGTATTTTGGATAAATAACTGTGGAACAAGATTGAATCTGTCAAGAGAGTTTTATCTCTGCAGATGACAGGCTGCTATGGATGGCCTATCAGCGACACTATGAGGAAACCATCTGCCAGGCTAAGGTAGAGCTTAGATACAAGATTCAAAAATCCAAGAGCAAGCTCCAAGATGGAGATGATATTCAAGTTATGGGCTGATGCAATAGGAAGATTGTTATTGTTTAGAAGTCATACGGAAAGGAGATAATGGGCAGGAGAGTCTTTGGAAGAAAATGAAGATGTCTGCTTTTGTAATGATGAGTTTGTGGTAATTGCTAAACACACACATAAAAATATGAGAAAAGAAGCTGAGATTTCCATTTAAACAGATGGTGTGGTGTTTTGGAAGTCATGAGGCAAGCTGAAATTGTGTTTGCAAATGAGAAGAAATGTGTAAGGGAAAGACAAGGAACAGAAAGGACAGAGGCTAGTGAAACAACAAAAGGAAACTGAGGTGTGAAGCACAAGGAGAGTCCAGCAGAGGACACACTGAGGTAGCACTCAGGGAACCAGGAGGAGGATGTGGAGAGTGCTATCTCTGAAGATGTGGAAAGAAACAAAACAGCAGGAGCATGAGCAAAACTACTGAAGTGCCTGACTAAGAGGCTGTGGAGTTACTGTTAAAAGTATTTCCCATTGACTGTAAGAGCATAAAGCAGATGTTTATAGACTGGCTTTTTTGGAAATGAATTCTAAATGATTGCTGTGGTCATCTCAGAGTGGCTGATGTGTTTTGGCATGGGTTTTTCAACATGGGAGGAACCAAAGCAGATTTGAAGTTTGTTTGTATTGTGAAGGGAAGGGTACAAAGAGAGAAGGTTGCAAGGAAGATCTGAGATCAAGGAGATCGCCTTCATAAATGGAGTTGGTTACAGCAGGAGACCTTTCTCGTGCAATCATCAATGAATGATCCCAAGAACAAGAAAATTAATGACCTGAACTGTGACTGAGACAGTCACATTGGACCAATCATGTAATTCTGTGGCCTACAATGTACATTTAAGAATTTGTCCCTTTAAGTTTGACTACTTTTTGTGATCTGTTTGAGCCAATGTATGTCCAACTCTGGGTGCATTTGAAAGTTGTTTATTCTGCCATTTGGAAGGCATGATCGACCTGTGCATGAAACCCTGCAGGGTGAGAGCAGTGTCTTCCTGATGTCATGCATCAAATATTGCATGGGACAGACTGAGCTGCTGCAAATGCCTCATGAAGCTCTTAACCATGCAGGAATTATTCCATGCTTTTCTGGTATGAGGCATGTGTTCATGCCTCAGCTGAGAATGCTTGTCCTGTGCCCCAGGAGACACAGGGCCCTGGTTTTCCTCAGCCAGTCTTGCACTCCCTTCTGCAGTATCACTGGTACAAGTTAGTTCACTTATTTTGCTGCTATGGTCCTTTTAAAAATGCTTTTTAAAGAGATTTAACTAAGATTTTCATCACCTCTTAATACAGTGAGCTGGCTGTGTTCAGATGGGCCAGCTGAGGTATTGCATTGATACAGACAGGGACAGAGGCTTGTTGAATGATGGTATAATGTGAGTGGGTTCAGCTAATTAGCACCTGTGTTTCTGTTCCTTTTTACTTTGTCCAAGTGAATGCTGTAATGGGCTGTCCCTGAGGACAAGTAGATAGCAAGTGTTTCCTGTCCATAAACACCTCTGGAAATGCAGCGACAGCGTTCAGCTCTTGCTGAGCTGCTCAGCACCTGTGAGCAGGAGTGGGACTTTCACTTGTGCTTCGAGTGCAGTGTGCTCTGGGTTGCAGAAACCCTTATCTTGCACTTCCATATTGCTGCATGGAACAAAGACCAGTGTAAAAACAAACCCACCCCATCCCCCCATGGGTATTTTGTTTTGCTTGTCTCTTCATGAACACTAATTTGCAGTGAGACAACCCAAGGCTGACAAAAGAGAGCTTTGTTGCATTCTGCTTGCTTCAAGACTGACTAGGAGAGACTTCTTGACACACTTGCCATCACTGTCCAGACCTTTTCTAAGTTTTATCTTCTCTGGCTGCAGAGTTTGTGAGGTGCAAATCACCTCTGCTGAAAATGTCCTAAGGTTTCCATAGGATGAAATCACTCACTGCAGGTTAGACTAAGACTCCTGATTTAGAAAAGTGTTGCTGTATTCAGGTGGCTTCAGGCAACTTTGAATTCTAAAAGCTGTGGCAAATACCAGTATGGGCAAAGAGGCCAGCCTGGGCGCTCACCTGCCCTGTATTGGGGTTTGCTGCCCTCCCTATTGTGTCAGTGGGACTGTAAATGGGGCTGCACCATGAAACTTGAGCATCAAAATGATGGAGAGTCAAAAATGTGGCAGAAAGTGAAAGTATCTTCTGATCTTTAAGTGACCAGTTCATCATGTGGTCCCACAAAACCTTCACATGTGTGTAGTTAAGGTGCTAAATTGCAGCAGAGGGAAGTTAATGAAGGAGCAGGGGCTTAGGATGCCCTTACACACAGCAGAACAACTGGCAGATCAATTTCCTACAGTGCTGTTTAATTCCTCTAGGGGGTTTCTGCCAGCATCCAAAACCTTGTAAGCCACCTAATTCAGGAGTCAGTTTATTACAAATACTGAAGGGATGCATTTAAAGCCTAATCCATGTACCTCTCTTGTACTGTGGCTTGAAACTCAAACTATTTTTGTAACATTATAAGTTGTCAGTATCAGTAAATGAGATCTTTGGAAAAATCCCAACCACCCCACAGAATCCCTTGGGCCCACACTTCTCTATATGTGGGCGAAGCTGCAGAAGTTGACAATGTCTGTGTAAATTCATGGAGGGAATTGCTCTGGAGAAAGTATTTTTTCCTTTATGAGGTGAAATCAGTCCCCCAGAAACCATGCATTTGGTGCGGTTGTGACTTCTCCTTATTCAGAATGCTGACAGTCTCTTGGGACTGAAGTGTACTGTTTGTTCACCCATTTAGTATCAAGATGTGCACATTGATGGTTTTCAGAATGAGGGGAAAGATGGGGAAGGCAAATAAAATGTTTTCCTTGTGGGTGTCCCTGTGGAAAAAAAGCCATTATGTCTTTGTTCTTCCCTTGTACTTTCCACAGGCATCTTGTTTACACAGTATTTCTCAAAACATTTCTAGGTCAAATCAATCTTTTTTGTACCAGCTTTGACCTCACTCTTATTTATTTATGTGACCAGCTGTTCTCAAGATAAGTGATACAAAAGGCGGTAAGGAAAGGAGAGAAGGAGCAAAGGGAGGGAGCAACAACTTTTCTGTCTTCTCTGCCTCTGTGAAATATATATGCAGCAAATAACCTGAAGGATTGTTTTTAATTCTCCCATTAACTAAGCTGCTACCAGAGATGAGGTTAGCTGGCATGAATAGTCACTTGTGACCAGAACTAGCAGTATTTATCTCCTTCCCACTGTAGGGACTGGAAGGTCCATAGCTGTGTGGGGTCCTAAAGATGCTCTCTGTGTAGTACAGCCATTATATTCTTGCCACTGGAAATCCATGGGATTATCTTGGTGCTTCAAATGTTCCTCCTTAAATGTTCCTCACATGACATTGTCATCAGACACATCATGCTTCCAGTTAAAGGAACGTGTTTGGAGTGCATGGTCTCTCCTGCACATTGCCGAACCAGGTTCCTCCTCAGTCTTGTATCCCTGGGGAATGTATCTTGAAAGATTCAGCTTCCTCCTACAGAAGTTTCATGCAAGTTTGGTAGGGTTGGAAACAATGATAATTCCTAAGATTAGAGCCAGCCACTTATGATGGTTATCTTAGTAAGTAAGGAGAGTGAGCGTCACTAGACATCTACAAAAGCCCAGGCACCTTCAGAAAGTGTCAGTTACTCTTTGTGGATGGTGAAAGTGACCTCCAGAGAACAATGTGCTGCCAAAGATAATTTCTGATATCCAAGATATCCTACCCTATTCACAAAGTTTAAGAAAAAGTAGGATTATCCCAACTTTACAGATTAGATTGGAAGCAGAGTAAGTGTTAGTTAAATGTGTTAGAGCCAGGGTTTGAATCTTAATCATCTGAATCTCAGGCTGGTGCTTTAGTCTCTAAAAAGGACTGATGTTCTGGAGAGGAAAAGCTTGCTGCAAAGTTGCAGCTTTGGGGAAGTGACTGGCCAGAAAAATGAGTGTTAGCCAAATGTTTTTCATTTTCGTGTTTGTGTGAGAGAAGCTGTGCATGCTAATTTGGTAAAAATTCAACTTCATCATTTAATTAAAAGTTGTTGTTATCTCAAAACTTTGCAGCACTCCCACATTTCTCCTGACAGCTTGGGCTGTGTGGCACAGACAAGCTAGGATAGTTTAAATGTCAAAATATGCTTTACATTCTTGTGTGTGTATATATATCAGTGCATTATTGAGTAAAATAAAACTATGCAGTGTGACAGATTACGTTTCTCTAATTGTCATCATTCTTTACATGAATTTGTGGCTGTCAAGAGAAATTTGCACTTCTGGAAGCATGGGGAACGTTGTAATCATTTATGCTGAAAATAAGGCCAGGCCTTGCCCTGTGTAGCACTTTCTTGAACATTGCTGGAGGTGGCTGAGCTGATTTGAATACATTTGGTTTTGAATGCTTTCCCTTGCTTTGCTAATTACATACCAGGCTGTATTTCATGCAGAATTCTGACCACTTTTCTCTATTATCAATGATTTTTACTGTTTATGGGAATAAAGAAGTGGGAAGCTTGTATGCTGAGGGAGCTGGTTCTTCCTGTGGTCCTGCTGGTTGGCCCTGCTGCTGTGATGTTTGTGGGGTAAGGAGCCGGTGCACCCCCATGAGTTAAAGAAGGTTTGGGTTCTCTTTTTGGAGGTGGATGTGAAGTTAGCCATAGGCTGGAACTGGGAATCTGTTAGCTAAGTTTTGCTTAAGCTGGAGCGCCTGGACCAGCTTAGCAGAGTTAAAGAAGCACTGGATTCTCCTGGAGCATTATTGCTGGTCGACAAGGGGCTGACACGACCCAGCATTTGCAGCTCAGAAAGCCAACAGTGTTCTGGACTGCTTCAGAAGTGTGGCCAGCAGATCCAGGGAGGGGGTGCTGCCCCTCTGCTCTGCTGAGAGCCCATGTAGAGCACTGCATCCAGCTCTGGGGTCCAGCACGAGAAGGACATGGACTTGTTGGAGCAGGTCCAGATGGGGGCACCAAGATGATTAGAGGGAAGGAGGACCTCTCAAACAAGGAAAGACTGAGAGAATTTGGATTGTTCAGCCTGGAAAAGAGAAGGCTTTGGGGTGGCTCTTGTTGTGGCCTTCCAGGACCTGAAGGGAGCCCACAGGAAAGATGTAGAGGGACTATTTATAAGAGCATCTAGTGACAGGACGAGGGGGAATGGCTTTAAACTAAGAGAGAGTGGTTTTAGATTAGATAGGAGGAGGTTCTTTGCTTTGAGTGAGAGTGATGAGGCACTGGAACAGGTTGCTCAGAGAAGCTGTGGATGCCCCATCCCTGTCAGTGTTCCAGGCCAGATTGGATGGAGCTCTGAGCAACCTGGTCTGGTGAAAGGTGTCTCCAGCTGTACAGGGGGCTGGAACTAGGTGATCTTTAAAGTCTCTTCCAATCCAAACCATTCTATGAATCTATGATTATTGCATTAGGTGTGTGTTAGGCAGGCTGAAGTGGTGTATGCACATCACCCATGGATACACTATTATGAGGCTGCTACAAGGAGCCACTGAGGAGCCACTGAGTGAGAAAGGGAATGAAGTAATTAAGAGAGGCAGATTGAAACAAAGATGACTCACCTGATACCTTAACCATAAATGTCACCAATAATTTCTAGCTAGGCAGAAATCAACAACTGCTGTTCCAGCTGGCTTTCCTATTTCCTCTAAAAATATTTAATTTTGAGTTTTGTTTACTATGCAGGAGCCGTCTTTTGTGTGCTGCATAGATCTAAAGCCATATATTGTCACTTAAGGGGACACTATCCCCATCAGGGATACTGAAGGTGCCAACCTTGACACTGAAGTGTCTACTATAATTAACAAGCTCAGACCCTGGAGACCTTAAAACTGTGTGCTCTGGTTGCCAGCTGGATCTCTGGGTTGAAAGACATTGTTCAAATGGCCTGTTGCATGTAGGAAATTAGAGACAGACAGCAGCAGGGGCTTCAGCAGCCCCTCAAGTTCCACACAGACACCTAGTCTTTTTTTGTAGCACATGTATCCCATGAGTCAGGGATTGCTGTATTGGTGTCCCTAGATTCCTTTACCTGGTTAGATACTCTGTTGCTTTGAGAGAAAATCTGGTATGGAATGCCAGAGGCAGAATGCCCTTTCCTTGTCCTGCCCTTCTGGATGCAGATGGATGCCCTCTGTACCCTTGCAGCAGCAGCAGCAGCCAGCCAAACTGGTACATCACACCACTTTCCTTCTGCCTAAAATGAAGGAGAGCCTACTTCTGATTAAAATTCAGCCAGAGGCTCTAATGCTGTAGTATTAATAGCGGTCCCGGCCTTGACAAAAATAGCTGTTAAATGGGGAGTAAAAAGCTTTCTGTGTTTGCCAGAGTTGTAATGGAAATGGTGGGGCTGTCATAAATACGATGTTCCTAGTTAAAATTATTATGGCTTAACAATTTCCCGATGCATTCCATTGGGTTATTTCCAGCACATTCAGATCTCGGAGTTGTAAAGGCTTAATAGAAGATCTTGACAGTGAGTCTTCATCAGCTGCAGAGGAAAAGTAGGCAGTGTTTGTGAAATACACTCACATTCTTTACTCACCACCTTGATGTTGCCGCTGTGCTCATTTGTTGTCATCTTTATATGTGTCAAACTCTCTCAGGAAACACTTGAACCAGTTTATGGCTGTGGATTGCTAAATTCAGTTGATGGTGTGGTGCACACTGTATGAGCCTAGCAATGCTCATGGCCTGTAAATACACAGGTTGACTCCTCCTCATCCTTGGTGTTCCACAGAAGTGGCTGGAGCTGGGCCAGTCTACAATTCCTGAAGCCTGAGCATGATGATGCATCACTGATGCAAGTTACTACTTTTAGGAAAAATTAGCATTTAGAAGGAATCAAGCATGCATGGGTTAATGCTGAACTGTGAAGCATGACCAGAAGTTGCATTTTACAGATCTTTGTAGATGCCAAGGAACTCAGGGAAAATTCAAATACCAGCCTGTGTGATAATGGTAGAACAATAGTAGCTGAAAAAATGTACAAAATATTTTATTCCAAGCAGTAAAGTGAAATACTCTCCATTTATGATCCACACAGTAGGGACATGCATTTGCCTCTCTGTAGCTCCAGTTTGTAGCAGGAACTTGAACACTGGATGGCTCCAGCTTTCATTAACTGTTACTTCTGTTTCTTGTTTCTCCAGAACAGAGGCTGAACACGCCTCAATATTTTTTCACTGATTCCTAGTGGGCTTTGTAAGTGGAAGGAGATCCATGTTTGGAAGTTCTTCTGCTGATCTGCAGGAATATTACTTTTTTTTCTCATTTTTGTGTGTTGAAGTAAAGGGAAAAGAACTATTAATTTATCCTGAGGCCAAGAACTGCACAAACCCTAGTGTGGCATTTTGATCTTTGTAACTGTAGAGAGCTTGTTGCCGAGTATGGAGGACACCCCAGAAATACTGGACTGCTAATACTTGATTGAGGTTGCTTACCTCATACTAAAGAGACCAACTAGGTCTAGAGGAGCATTCCCATTTGCAATTAGTCAGTGTACCAGGAAATACCCTACTGTTTATCCCTGGGTATCTCAGCTGACAAAAGAATGCAGCACAGCCATATCAGACAGCAATAGAGAGCTCCCTGAATTCTCACCTCTTGTTTTGAAGGGTTGTGTATGAGATGAGGCTACTCAGTTGCTTAGTTAAATATATCCTGAAGTGCCTTTCTGAATCCATAGCCTTCTGTGTAGATTACTTTTATGAAGAAATAATAATAATAATAGTCCTAATAAAATATTTCTGCACTACTGTAAAAATAATGTATTTTTTGCAGAGAAGGTGTATGACTGCATAAGCAAAAGAAATTGGATGTGTGTTTTATTGCTTGATAGTCAGTGGCTTTTCCAAAGCTTATAAGCAAGTAACTTCACAGTTTATTTTATATATATATATATATATATATAGATATATAATAGATATATAAAGGCATTATATACCCAGTGATATATTATATAATATATATATATATGTATTATATATATTATATATCACTGGGTATATAATGCCTTTGGGATCCCTATGTAGGCAATAGTGTTTGCTACTAACACCTTGGTCTTTGTATTTTGGTAGCACTGGTGGTCAAAAGATTTACAGGCAGGGCTGTTATGTTTTGCCAGTCAACAGATACACTTACAGAAACTATTTGAGAACTTGAGGGGAGGGAAAAAAAAAGCAGTGGAGAGTAATTATGATATGGGCACTTTGAGAATTGATGTCCTAAGAACACTTTGGTGCAGTGGGTAAACAGTTGGGAGACAAGAGCATGAATGTACATACATGTCAGAATAAGCAGCCTTTAAACTGCTGTTCTGCTGGTTGTTGTAGTGTGTCTAGGTGAGGCTGTCATGCCCTGTGACTGTGTGGGCTGTGGGCAGTGTTGACAACCATCAGATATTCCTTTCAATACCTGCCTCTCCCACCAACTGCTCTTTTCCAGGCACCAGGTAGCAGCTGCCTGTTTGATCAGCTGAGCTGTCTGCTACTGACTCTGTCTTGGGTCCCACCCCTGGGTGATCAGCCTTCTGTAGAGTCTGCTGGATGCTGGATATGCCTCTCAGATTTCTTTCTTGGCTAGTAAGGTTGCATTGTGTGTTGCTGAGGAAGTGGCAGGATCCAGGCTATCCTCTTAGAGAGATGCCCTTTCCAGATTTGATCTATCACATAAAAGATAACCTGCTGTGATTAGTCAAGGCTTGGCTGTCTCCTTTGATCAGAGCTTCAGTTATTGATCCTGTGTCTACACTGAACATAAATCATTCAGCTTTCACAGAAAAGAACATTGTGCACCATTCTGGTGCCCTTTGGTCAGAATGGAGGGTGTTGGCTGTCCTGGTTTTTAGCAGCATAGCTGAGAACCCACACAAAGTAGCAGTTGTGAACTAACACAGCAACAGCTGTCTTCAGTCTTCTAGGCTGCTCTGAAAAATACAGTGCTAACTGGATGCTGCTGTTCTTGCTGTGCATGCTGGATATAGTTAGGACTCCCAGGTGTGTGGCAGCCTTGGATGAATATGAAATATTCTGCTGGATTTACCTGGGGAACAGTTGAAGCATGGAAGCGCTGCACTGAATCAATGGCTGATACCCACAAATTCGAAAAATGTATTGCTTTCTTAGTCTTGCTCTCTGGAAAGCCTGAAAGTGCTGAAAAATATTTTTTGCATAGCTATTACTATTTCTAAAAGAGGACTTTATCATAAGGAAGGCACCTGCTATAAGTCACACAAGCTAAATAACATTTTAATATCCACTGTTCAAAATTGAATTACCTGAGGAAGAGGAGGGTTTTTAAAATTCATTTTCTGTTGAATGATGTGTGTGTGATTCCAATTAGAGAAGTTTGAAAGCTGAATATTTGTGTTACTGTCTTGTTATGATTGTATTTGGTCCTGCATTTCCTCCCAATTTGTGTTCTAAGAAGAATTATGAATGTGGTAACACAGGAGATTACATTGTTCAGTAGGTGCTATGACACTTCTTATTTGTATATGTATTTTAACAGTTTGCTGACATTTTAGCTCCTGATCTAGGAATGTGAAATAAAAAGAGGTGATCAGAAAAGAAATTATAAAGATGGGAAAAAAACCCAAGGTGTGATCTAAGAAAGAATTTGAGGAGACTATCTACAAGAACTTCTGAAATAAACCCTTGATTTGATTATTTTCACATTATCTGACAAATAGCATATATTAAAAAAAAGAAGTCAAAATTAAAGGTAAATACAGGGGAGGTGGGCTGCAGTACTGAATTTAAAAGGTTGGCAATTTCTGTTGTTGGTTTGACATTTGATTGTTGCAGGGGATTTGGTGTTTCTGTTGCAAGTAGAATTAAACTTTCCTGTGAACAGCATATACAACACCACAACATGCCCTCCAACTTCATTGATGGACAGTGTTTTGTACCCAAAATGAGTGCCTTTAAGATTACAAGCACCTACAGTTTCAATAGCTGTAGCTCTTTTTGGCAGAGCATTCAGATGCAGATTAAATGGCTGTGTTGTGAGGTCTTGAGTTCACGCAGGAAGGCAGTTGAGAGGCAGAGCAACACTAGCACAGCTTCCTTTTTCAGCAGTAGCTCAGAGCAAATGCTTAGGAAATAGTAGAAGAAATAAGACATACAGGGATAATTGAGTGTTCTGACTGCTCAGAAGCCGACAAGCAAAACGACTGCGTTAGTGCAAGCCCAAAGCAGAGGCTCAGAGCTACTGCTTTCAGTTCTCCTCTTTGGAACAGGATTAAGTACAAGTATCACACTTAAAGCTTTTCCACATGAGCAGTCTGGATTTGAATCAGTGCAGGGGGATCAGTTTGAGGTCTCTGGCTCCCAAGTGGGGCTGATCCTGTAAGCATCCCTCTGAGGTGGGCAAGACTTCTGTTCTAGGCATGAGGCTGCAATGACATGAACACAAATTAAGGCTTAAGTTAGCAACTGTCCTGTGCTGTGATTGCAAGGCTGACTCACGGTGGCTGCCTGGGTGTTTGTCCTTCTGATGCCTCTGCATTTTGGATGAATAGCAATAATAACTATTTAGGATTATTAGCTTTTGAGGCTGCTGAAGAAGAAGAAAGAAATGTATGTTTGTGGGTGTCTTTTTGAGTTTGGTTTCTGTCTGCATGTGAGTGCAAAAGGTTTCTCAGGCACTTAGCTTGGGATCTAAACTAGAAATACATCTCCTCTTTAGGAAGCTCTCCCTTTCCCCTCCTTCTCCTGCACTCACACCAGAGCAGTGCTGCAAAGTGGCAGCAGCTATTTCAGCTGTCAGGTCATTCCTCTCACTTTCTGTTCAAGCTGGATCCACACAGCCTGGCTGTACTTCTTGAAGAGTAACAGAAAGACCTGAAGATGCCTCTGAGTTTCTGCATTATAACTGCTATTTAAAATAATTTGATGTTCTCCCTGAAAATTGAAACTATAAAGTTGATGAATTGGTTTCAGATTCTTTTTTTCTGTTGGTCTTCAGTTGCATGGACTGTTTAACACCAGTGATGGATAGTTTCATTACAGTTCTTGTCCTATAAGCATATAGGATCTTTATGAAAAATTGATTTAGAATTTCTTCATGATGCCTGAAAATGTCATAAAAGATGCCTTGCATGGTGCTAATCCTCAAAAGTGAGATGAGTAGGATGGAAGAACAAAAACTTTAAAACCTGTTGGAATTTGGCACCCTAAATTACTACTTTTTAAATCTATTTCCTCTCCATCCTTCTTTTTCATATATTAAAGCCTCTCTGGTAATTGTGATGGAGACTGCTACAATACTTTTTCGTGATTTATTTTTTGATAGTGAAAAATTGTTTCTGTGCTTCATGTAGGGTTTTTTCCTTTTTCTATTTGACCATTGAATCCAAGCCAGGCATAAAATTGAGTACAGAAGGGAAAAGCTTGTCTTTCTAAGTGGCAAATATTTAAATAGCTATTTTAAACTGTTAATTTAGAAACAAACCACCAAATGTTGTGGCCCTCACAGATGGCCTCATATTGCTACTCCCTGTTTTAGGCACTCCTCTGGCCATCCCTCCACATTGCTGTATGAACCAGTGAGTTCAGCTGGGAGAATGGTGAATAATTTCCTGTCTGGTGTTAGCAGTCTCCCAAACAGCCAGATTAAAAATTCATGGAGGTTATCTTGACTCTTCACCCTCTGGTTTTCAAAAAGCTTGAAATTTGCTGAATAAGGTATTAAAAGCAGAAGCTATTATCAGACAGTCTTGGGTTTGTATTAGTGTATGGTTTTCCCTTCCTTTTGAATTCTATTTGGTAGTATGAAAGGAGAACTTTAAATATTCTGCTGAAAAGGAATGGGTTTTATACCAGTCTTTTTCACTTTCTCTTATTTGTGAGAGCCAATAACTTGAGGCACTGTCCTTGAACTGGTAGTAATTTAACAGGTAGGAAATATGTACTTTCTAATTCCTAGGTGAAAAGTGATAAAAACTGTGAAGTTACTTGCACAGGGGTTTTGTTAGCTAGACTTATTCTCTCCTGGCTTTTTGTAGCTGATAGAGTTTCTGGTGCTCACTGCAAATGAAAGGGACTTCTGGAGAGTCAGCTCATTGCAGAAATAGCAGCAGGCTGTTCGCTGAAAATAATCTCTCACAGAGACATTAATTCACAGCAACAGTGTTTCTTCTGCTTTATTTCCCCCAGAGCTGTGTTAAAGTGGCTCAGCCTTCTGGATGTTACAAGCTTGTATTGCTCCTTTAACCTTCTCTGAGCTTTAGGTTGTTGGTGTCAGATCTGGCCCACTTTAAGATGGTGTTTCATGTTCTTTTACACACTCTAATTGTAGCTTTCTTTTTCCCCAAGTGGCGTCCTTCATTTCTGTTTTCCTTGCACTCTCCACCTACACTTTCTCAATAGTCTCTCTGTAAGTATGAAACAGCAAAGGGTGGATTCCCAGGACCAAGGTCTTGCTTAAAAGGGACAGATCCTTCAGAGCTGCAGAACCAGTCTGTGTGATGCTAGAGGCAGCCGGTTGGGAGTGATGTGAAATAATCCTGTAATTATTCCATTACTTTTTCCTAAATAGAATATCTCCAGAATGCCAACTGCCTCAGCTTTGGGTATATCTGCTCACAAAATTTGTCTGTAAGTTACACATAGCATTATGGTTACTCTAAGTGTTTGTGTGTACTCTAGCTTCCATTGCAGCTGCCTTTTGAAGGGACCTTACAGAGGGGTTGCTGCCCCAAAACTCACTAGGAAGCTTGGTTGATTATGGCCTTTGCTGCTTGTTGGTGACCGTAACTGTCTTCCTATGACCTTGGCAGTCTCACCCTTTGCACAATAGTTTTTATATTGTCCTTGAAACTCCAGATGGCAGTGACCATTTTCTGTGATGTGATGCTGTTGATTCTTATCTCAACCTTCATGTCCTTCCACAGGTTAAGTACTAATAATTGATTGTTGTCAGTAGGTCTTTCAGTTTTGCCTTGTTCCTCTTGTGTTTCAACCACATTTCTGAGAAATGCCTACAGTTACTTTTCATTGTCTAAACCAAAATATGAGCAAGTGAGTGAGTCTGCTGGTTCTCAGGTATTTGAATCTCTTATGTATGTCCAGCTATGCACCTATGGACTGTTTGCTGCTTAAGTGATTATACAATGTGTTGATAATAGTTGATTATATAGAAAAAATAGTTGGTTTTTATTGTTATTTATACCTCCAGTATTTTTTACTTCTGAAGTACACTTGTAGAATCCTGTAGGCTCAAGACAGCTGAGTTGGGAAGTTTCAGGTGGTCAGTATTCTCTGTAAAATCTTGAAAAGTTAGTTCAGGTGTCTGACTTTGATTTATCACTACTTTTTAATGTAAGATAATTCCATATTTCAGAATGCTTTATATATAAAGCCATTTTAGTCTGTTTTGTGAATTTTTTGGGATTGCCTGACCTCGTGATTTTTCTTAAAGCACATTGAGATTTTGTTTGACACGTAATGATTTTTATGTGTGTCTGCAGCCTGTCAGCTGAAGATCACGTATTTGTTAAATGCAGGCTGGGGTTGGTGGTGTACAAGACAAACCCTATAGACAGTCATTGCTCTGAGCTAATCTTATCTCCCAGAGCAAAGCATTTCTGAGGAATTTCTAATTTTGACAACTGGGATCAAATGTCTGACTTCTGAGGGCTGACAATAATACCAGGGGCTGTGCTGCTTTGTCCTGTTGGTAGCAACTGTGCAGCTAAAAACCCCACTAAATGCCAGGGAACCATGCATCTTAGCTGGTCAGGTTCAGGGTGGGTGTGTGTGCAGGGTAAGGCATCAGCTTCAGCCGTCTTTATGGGGCAGAAATGCTGTGGCTGCTCGGGGTAAAAATAGTTCTGGGTTTTCAATGGCTGCATTCCATGGCTGGAGCCTGAAACCATGAATCAGGGCTCAGCTCTCGGTCTGTGCGAGACCAACTGCAGGAGCAGTGCAGACACCCCAAGGGGAGCAGCTGGCTGAGATGAGTCCGAGCCCAGCTCCGCTGATACTCTGGGAAGGACCTGTGCTGCTTGTACACTCCCAGCAAGGTATTGTACATTCAGATTTTGATTGCTAGTAGGAGCGTAGTTACTTGAGTGTGAATAATTAAAGATCTACTGAGCCATGCAAAATTTGCCACTCAACCAAAAGCAGCTTCTAAAAAGTGTCTGTTCTGCGTGAGTTCAGCTTCACAGAGACTTGTAGCTTCACACCTTACAAGCTTCCAGAGACCTGGGATGATGTATTGTGATTGAAAGGGCGTGCTGCTCATTCTCAACTGTACACTGTTTTGTGTGAGTATTTGTCCTTGATTTTTCATGGCAGTTTTTTTCCCGAAATTTTCCAGCCCGGAAATTCCTGGGAATTTAAATATGTAAGTAGTAGTCCTTTGAAACCCTTCTGTGAGAGTGCTTTTTAAAACTGTATGTAAAACATGGCTGCTTAATTCATAGATCTCTTTAAAGCTTCATGAGGTCTGTGCAGGTTTAAATTGCATTTTGAAAGAATTCAAATGATTGTTCTCAGCTGTTTAAAACATGGCATAATTTCATGAGAGGGAATTTTGTATTTGCAGTCAGGACTTTGTGTTGAAAGTGTTACTTTAAAACTACCAAACTTTTTGTGACCAGCTTTAGCTTTGAACAGGGTAAACAAAACCCTGTTGTTTTGGGTTTTTTTTTGTCCCTGAGATATTTCAAATGTTTTGCTCCAGGCTATCGCTAGTAGGACCTTGAGAAATAGATGTTCCTGCAGATTTTGGCGTGCCCTGTGAGTTGAGTAACTGTGTGATCCTCCTTCCAGGGCGAGTTGCTGGATTTGTGCTGTTGGAAGGCCAGCAATGTGTGCAGATTCTGTTCCATTAGTGCCAGGGGCAAAGCAATGCAAATCCACACGTGGGAGCCTCGCCACAGCAAGGCCACAGTGCTCAAGTGCATTCATCTGGTCACTTTCTGGGCCCTGGGGTGCAGGCACACACACTTGCCTGACCCTCTGTGTATCTGCTCCTGTTACCCCTGCATGCCTGGAGCAGTGGCAGGCACTGCCTTCTGCTCTGCTGGCACTTTCCGTGTGACACGGGCACCTGGAGCTGTGCTGTGCCCCCGTACTGCTGGGTGGGCTTCTGTTGGCATAGCATGGAGCTGGGGGTGGAGGGCCTTGCTTTAGCAATCCAATGCCACAGCTATTGGCGACTCATTTTCTTCATTTCTGGTGCAGTGGCACAGCTTATTTCCCTGAGCATTGCTGATATTCAGAGCAGAGGATACTGTTTTCTCATGCACTCCCACATTTTGAGGCTGATCTGTAACATAACCAAAGTGAATTTGGCAAATCTCACTTGGAATAACAGCTTTGGAAGTGAGAAGCATATTGCTCTAAGATCAGGAGTAAAATTCAGTAAGTCAAAGTAGCTCGATGCTGTAAGCTAAGTTAGTGAGGTGTTAGGTTCAGTTATAGGATGATTAGCAAACATAAGGAGTTTAAAAATCTATCTTGTTTTATTTTCCTTGACACATCTTAGTGTGGAAAGCACTGGGCTTGGGTGCAGGACCTAGATTCTGTTGCAGACATGCTGATGGAATTCAGTCACCTAATCTTCTTGCTTTTCAGTTCCCAGTTTGTATAATGAGGATGAATTTATAACAGAGGTATCGTAGGAATAAAATCTATTTATCACAAATGTAAATGCTAATGCCGTCTTTGTCCCTTCAGAGCTGCCCAAATGAATGGCCAGTGCACCACTCTTGGGAGGCCCATTCCACTTCTGAAACAGTTTTGTGCTCTTGTCAATAAAGCCCTTTTGAAGAGAGTGAATGTGGACTGTGGATGGTTAAAAGTATATTCCAAGAGCTGTATGAAGTGTGAGGACAAGACCAAATGCTTTAGTCTTGGCTACCCTGGCCTCACTGTATGCTCAGTTCAGCAAGAGTTAGAAATACATTGCAGGGCCTAGGTTTGCCATCAGCATTGCACAAATATAGGTGAATGGGTATTTTAAAGAAGTGACTCAGCAAAACTGTTGGTATAATTGTACCAATAGCAGAGCTGCCTAAAATAACAGAACATGAGAAAGTGTTTTCTAAGTACAGCACTTTATTTAATGCTATTTTTGCCTACTGTGGATAAAGCAATGAGAAGTATCTCAAATATTCAGTCAGTGGTCCCAGATATTATGTGCTCTTTGTGTTAGGAATTACAACACTTCCAACTATTTGCCAGAGTTGTTAGATAAGGTGAAAAACTGAAGATTTGGATGTTTGCCCAAGCTGTCTGCTTTTAATTATTCTGTGAAACCTCATTAGAGATGAGCTGCACCTGTGATATTAAGGACCTATTTTGAAGGTAGTTCAGACCTTGATTCATAGCTCAATTTAAAAAATACTCTTTTAGAATTTGAAGGTTTTTTCATCCTCATGTACTTTGTTACAGCTACTGTTCAGTCTTGATCTGATTTTTTGAGGGGACAGGAAAGACTGATGATGCATTTGGTAGCCAAAATGATATTGACAAACTGGAGATACAGGCTGAAATAAGTGGATAAAGATAATGTATTTCACTTCAAAAAGAATCAACTGCACAAATGCAAATAGGTCTACAAAGAGAAGATCTGGAGTTTATTGTGGTCCACAAGGTGAAATCATGTCCCAAATGCTGTGTTGCTTCAAAAGGCAAAGCCATCTTGCAACGTAAAACCAAAATATACCACTTATGAAACCTGTAAAATGATCTATCTCCTTTACACTAAGTATAGTCTCAGCTGGAGTATAGTTCAGGTTTTGGGAGCTACAGTTGAAAGATGCAGATCAACTGGACAGTTTGATCTGAGTGCAGTGGGAACGATCGAGGTCAAAATAAAATCTCAGGCGAAGATTTTGTGAATTGGAGTTCTTTGGTTAAAAAGAGATGGGTAAAGATATTTAACAACATTTTGCAAATGTGTAAATAGCTGCTGGAAAGAGGCAGGGAATAGCTCTTCTCTGTAGGTGCAGGGTAAGAAGTAATAGGCTTCAGTCACAGAAGGTTCAGGTTTGTTAAATGATGAGGTATTTGTCTGGGGCGACGTAGGCATGAGCTGTTCTGCTGTCATCCCTGTGGTCTTTCCAAGTCTCTCCCAGTTCTATGATTCTATAATCCTGCATGATTACATGCTTTCAGTTGGAAACTAATGTCCTTAATCCTCTGGAGCAGACACTGAGCTCAGTGTCTCCCAGAGAATCTGTTCCTGCAACTGTGGCTGATGCTGTTGCAGATAGGAGAAGTTGGGCAGAGGGAAGGGTTGGGTGCACGTGTAGCCCTTTGGCAGTCAGTCAGCATGGAGATGTGAGTCAGGAATGTGAGTCAGGAATGTTTGGTTGCCTCAATTTCTCACAGTACAAAAGCTGTGGTAAATGTAGAACAGGTAAGGACATTTTTATACAGTGTTTGGTTAACCTGAGGAACTTACTGCTGTTGGAAGTGTTGGGTTCCAAAAGCAATTAGACAATATTATGCCAGCATATCTGTCCAAAAGCATTTAAACATAAATATACCAGTTGTAGCTTGAGAATTACTTAAGACACATGTTGCTGGAGGCTGGATACCATGGAAGCTATTTCTAAGTTTGTGCTCTTATACTCTTGGCACTTGCAAGTGGTGTCTGTCAGAGTTTGAAGGGAGACCTGGGTCCAAAATTTATTGAGTGAGGGTTTTCTCTTTCTTCAGTCTGTAGTGCACAGCCTGTGGTGGCCTCCACATGCCTGATGATCAGCACATTTAAAATAGCCTTTTGCCTGTCAGGCTCTGAGAAGAGCCCTGACTGGGACGACTTCTGTTTCCATCTGAGAATTATTCTGTCAGCACTCCCACTTCAGTCTGAGAAGTGCAGTGGAGCAGCTGAGATGGAATGAGAAGAGGCAGCAAAAATTCATTCCCACTCACTGGGCATTCTCATGTCTTTGCTGGGAATTGCAGGACGTTTGCTTCCTAGATTTTTTCCAGCCAGAACTGTGCTGTGAAGTATCAAGTCTTTGCTTGTATGGATAACTTAGGAAGCCCCATCATGAGAGACGTTTCTGAGTACAAAGCTTGGCATGGCTTACAGGAGGAACTGCAAATAGTCATGAGCCATGTGAGCAAGGTCAGATAAAAACTACATAAATGCTATATGTCTATTTTTTTTCACTTGCAAAATTGCCCTGTCTTTAGCAGGATGATACTATGAATGATCCTAAAATAATTTCACAGAATCATTAGGGTTGGAAGGGACCTCTGGAGATCACCCAGTCCAGCCCCCTGCCAAGGCAGTGTCCCCCAGAGCAGCTGACACAGGAACTTTCCAGGTGGGTTTTGAATATCTCCGTAGCGGGAGTCTGCACAATTGCCCTGGGCATCCTGTTCCAGTGCTCTGCCACACTGAGTGCAAAGGTGTTCTTCCTCATGTTGAGGTGAAACGTCTCATGTCTTAGTTTATGGCCATTGCTCCTTATCCTGTTGCTGGGCAGCACCAAAAAGAGTCTGGCACCGTCCACTTGGCACCTGCCTTTGACATATTTATATGCATTAATGAGGTCTCCTGTCAATCTTCTTTTCTCTAAACCAGCCCAGCCCCCTTTTCTCACAAGAGAGATATTTCAGACCCCCAGTTTCTGTAGCTGTTGTGCTACCATTCTGTTTGGGTTTTGTGTAGTAAGGACGTGGCTCTGCGGGATTGATGTGCCAGGAGGTGGCACACGAGCAGCAGGCTCTTGGTGCTTTTCTGCCTTTCCTCTGTCAATGCTAAAGCCACTGTGTTGACAGGAATAAACAATGAATTTACCTGTGGGGCAAACAATTCAAAGTGTTGACTGAAGAATATTGAGTAATGTAGCAGAAGCTGTCTGATAAAAGAATGCAAGGGCAGAAAAAGCCATAATGAGAGCTAAGCCCCTCAGGTCATGTTCAGCTTGTTACAGAAGTGGGTCTGATGGGTCAACATGCTGGAGCATACTGCTAGAGAGAGTATTCCTGTGTGCAGATTGATAACAAAAAGGAAGTCAGGCAGGATAATGTCCACATAAATAAGTAGTCCTTAGACCAACAAAATTAGTCTTCTAGACTGTCTCCTAGAGCACAATGCCTTGGTAAGTGAGCAAAAAAGACCGGTGTTGAGATTTGGAAAGGTGTTTTGCTACCTCACTCTTTTGTTAGGAAACTAAAAAAAATACCTTTACAGGTCTGGAACAAGGCTATAGGAGGTAAGAGTCCTTGTAAGGCTGGCTGCATTGTAGGGCAGTTGTACTTGGCCTGGAGTAATGGTTGAAAATCATTATTTCAAGTAGAAAAACTGTATACTTGCCAAATCCTCAAAACATTGTTAATGCTGAGGTAACATCACAATCCTGTTCTGTTTTGCTAATGCCAAAGACAAACCAAAAACATCCCAAGTATCTCTTGCAGATACCCATAATCTACAGACCCTGAAAAAAGATTCCTCAAATTAAGACTGAAGAAAGAAGGAAGAAGGAAGGAAGGAAGGCTTTAACATTTCTTCAGCAGATTTCATTGCAGCTGGGTCCCAAATAATTTTCTAAGTATTTTGAAATAAAAAGCTGTAACATTTTCAAAAGGGCTGTACTTTTTAGGTGTGACAAAAATTACCAAAGCATTGACTCAGCAAATCTGGATATTGTCTAATACTGCACGGAGCAGAAGGCTCTCATTTAGTGGTTGATTTCTTTCATACATCAGAAATTTTAAATCCTATTTAATATAAGCAGGAATGTCCTTAGGAGCCACATAGAAGTCCAGTTCTAGTGTACATCCTGCAGAAGATTTGGAAGGGAAGGCCCTTGAATGTGATCAAGTAGTGTAACTATAGCCAGAACTGATTAAGCCAGAAGAGAAATTTTTATCCTTTGCAGAATTTAGAGCAGCCTGTAAACTAATTTAAATTAATGCTTTTGGAATTAGTAACTGTAATGGGTCTCATCACACACTAATTGACTCAACAAACCTGAACAACTCAACCTCCTGTACCAGACCTGGCTCTCCTTACCCTGTTCCTGCCCTTAGCAATAGATATCCATTTTGGACCATCCATACCAGAATGATGTTGCCTGGAACAAAAAATGCCAGATGATGAAAAATCACTATTTTGTTTTCGAGCAGCTTTGCACTTGTTTTTGTGTATTTTTACCTGACCTTTTATGGTGTTCTCATGGGCCCACCTTAAAAAAAAAATCACCCTGATGGTTAACAGTAGTAGTAGTAATAATAATAATGATAGCATTTTTGTGCAGCCCATTTAGGTCCCTTTGCATTGCTTGTGGAAGTGACCACAAGCAATATGCTCTCAGGGTTTGCATTACGAATTGAGTGTTAGATCCACCTTATAATGAATATTTTAGGATCTATTCTACTGTAGTTATTTCTGAAGTCCAAAATGGAATGGGAGATTTTTCTGTTGGATCTCATACTTGGTGCACATTAATTCCTTCTGAATTCTCATCTGCTTTGCTGAAATGGAATTTGCTGAATTTGCCTTCCTGATGCTGAACTAATAACATGAATGTGTATGTGTTTCCATTAGAAAAGGCTGGTAGCCACAGAGCAGAACTCAGCTGTGAGGATACTCACATTCTTACTACGAACTACATCAGGTTGTGTTTGTTTTGCTGTTAGTTTTTTTCCCCCCAGAGCTGTATTTAATTATGTTTTAAATACACAAAATTTCCACTCAAAATGAAGCACAGCTTCTCTCAGTGGAACATAAAGAAATTCTTCCTTATGTTTTTGTTTTATTGCTAGGATTTCTGCAAAGTTTGTTTGAAGTTGTTTGTCCCCCAAAGCCATTACATTGATGCCTTTGCCAAAGCTAAAATCATTGATCAGATGAGAGGAAGAATACATATTGGTACAGTGACGTATGTGCAGTGATATCATCTGCTTCATGGAGAAATGCCTTTTAGTTCATCCTGTACATCTGTATCCTTAGCAGCAGGTGCCACTGCCAGACAATTCTTCAAAGTTAATGTGATTGCTGGGAAATGCTAAATGCTAAAGCCTTTCTTTTTTATTGCTGTGGGAGGTGATGTCAAGAGCTGTGTTCTCTGTGGGAGGGAGAAGAGGCTATGCTGACAAACAAGCTGGAAAGGTGGACTTCTCAAATCTACTTTGTGCTATATTTAGTGTAAGAAAACAGGAGTGTCCTGTGATGGCAGAGTGAATGTGGGACACCTTGTCTCAGGAGGAGATGGGAGCACAAGTTTAGCATGAAGGGGACCATCTGGCAGGTGATGCAGAATACACCTACAGGAAGGACAGGGCTGGGAAGTGAATGGGGATTTTTTCCAGTTGAAATGCTGCCAACTTAGTCATGCCATGAGCAGAGGCTGGACATTTGCATCCTTCCCTTGGCAGGCAGCTTTATAAGCAGTGCTCGCTGCTTCACAGATTGTGCTGGGCAGCTGTACCAACCCACCCCACCCCACCAAGTTTTTGGCTTTCCTGCCTGTAGCTGCTGGTGCCTACTAACTGGTAAGAAGCAAGATGTGCTGAGATTTGGCCTGTCTGAACTTCTGCCACACTCTGACACACGTAGTCTGGAGACCAGTGGGAATTCTGAGTTTGTGTATGTGTCGCTGGGTAGGAAGGAGCCAGGTTTGGGAGGAGGGAGCCTGGAGCTGTAGTAAGCAAACTCCAGGAGCACATGTGCTGGTGCTAAAATGACAGATGACTCAGAAAGGGTGCTCTGTGACACAAGAGGATGGAAACATTGGCACAGAGCTAATCTACAGGAAAAGAAAATGGTACAACACGGACAATAATAGAGTTAACGACAAATTGCCAGGAATAGATATGATCAGCAGGCATGGAAATGAGGAATGACCAAGCATGTATGAATGTGGGCATGCAATACACAGCCAGTCCCTTTGATCAGAGGTGTACAATGTTCAAAACCAGGAGAGATCCTAATGCTAAGGAGGACACAAGTTTAGGAGCTGGGAGGCTGTATCCTTCCCTCTCTCCATGCAGCCCCACACCCATAGCATCTGTGTGATGTAAAGGACAGCTGAGGTGCCTTTTCCTTACATCCACTCTTTTATGTACAGAAAACAACAGCAGTGAAACATCTGAGAAGCTGAGCGTGAGCTAACACAGGTGGTGGCAGAATAGCAATGCTTGGTAGCTCAGAGGATGCCAAGCAGAGAACAACTCAAACTGAATAGTAGGACAAAAATGATCATGGAATGGTCTCTTTGGAGATCTCAAAAGCATTCATGAGTCAAAAAGCTCAAGTGTGTTTACAGTGATACAAGTAAATCCCCAGGACTTGTAGTATGATGGGATTAATAAACCACATGATTAATAGATTGGGCTGGAAAATATGTGAGCGGTATCAACTTGCAATTCTGACACACTCTCTGTGCAAGGCCACAGCTGAGTGAGGAAGCAAATTAGTCTCAGGGCATCAGATTTAAATCCTATAACTGATTTTAGTTGCTTTTCATAACCAAACTTTTTCTGAATTCTATGGTAATGCCAGTGCAATGTTCTTTCCTGTGTTCTTTGTATAACCTTTCCTGGTCCTGTTTGAAATTGGGAAGTGTGTGTAATAGCTATGGAAATTGTTCAGTTTATTGATTTTTCTTTTCATACCCTAAAGTGAAAGGGCTATCAAGACGCTAACTTGGATTTATAAAACAAAGATTTGAATTCTAATTTGTTCAATATTTTAGAAAAGTTGTATTCTCCTTTTTGTGGCCAATTCCTGGCTGTGTTTGAAGCACAGAATCCCCTATAAAATAAACCTTGACTTCCTCATTGCTTTGTGATTTTAAGTAGATTTGAGGTGCTTAATAGTAATTGTTATTTTGTCAGGTGTAAATTTTGTTTTCTGAAATGGCCTATAGCTGGGATTTTGGCCCCAGGAGTCCAAATTCAAACTTTTGTTTTACATAAAGAACATGAGTGAGAGAAGACCTTTTTTTTTTTTTTGAGAAGGATCAAGAAGTGACAAATCACCATTTGCTGAAAGTGGAACATTATTTATGAAGGCTGCTTAGGGCTTCAAGCATTGGTCTTGTGTTGAGTAGCATTTGTTTGTGCATGTATATACCATTTCTCCCCCAAGTTCTATTAATGACTGGATTGAACTTAAAAAAGATCAATGTCTTAATACCTTTTCACAAGTAGCAAATGTTAGGGGTGTCTCATTAAGGCAAGTAACAGCATTCTTAATGGTAAATTCATCCACAAGGTAGGACAGGTTTTATCCATCCACTGGTAGAATCTGACCTTTAAAGAAGTTAATCTTTTCAAGTGTTATGTATGCCACAAATTATTGATGAGATTCTCAGTGAGCTTCAGTTTTTTTCCTACATCAGATTGCATGTGAATACTGACAGAGTTTGGAGAGCTTTCTTTTCCTTCTAAATGGATTCTTATGGCCAAATAATGTAGCACAAACAATTTGGAATGCAGGAAGCAAAGTAGGGGTAGGAGATGTAAATTCAGTTCCCTGGCATGATTGAAATAAACAACTGAAGCACCAGAAGCCCCGTAATCTCGTTCACATGAGCATATGTTTGGCAGGATTCAGCGTGGTGGGTTTGCAGTCTCTGCTTATCACAGAACCAGGACTGTATGCATCACTGCCACATGCTTCTCTTCTCCTTCATCCCAGAGGAACTAATCTTGTCAGAAAAAGAAAGTGGGAGGAGGAAATGTATCATTCCAACACAGGCTGGATACAATTCTTTAGCTCCCTGGTAGTGGAGGCTGGGAGATGCCTTATATCTTACAGACAGCCTATTGCAGATTGGAATTTCAGTGTCTGGTCTGACTTTTAGTGGAGATTTTTTTTTATGTGCATGAATTATAAAGCTATTTTCTTCAACAGACTCAGAGACTAAAAAGTTTGGTGCTGCAGCGTCTCTTGTTTGTGTGGCCTATATAAGTGGCTCATTAACTGTCTTACTGTAATTTCTGTTTTATCATAAGAACAAGACAGACCTGTTGGCACCAGAGTCTTCCTATAAGATTTACTTTAAATTTATTTTAAGATGCCTAAAAGTACTATTAAAGTACTTTGGAAGCATTTCTCTTTTTCTGCAAGGGAAGAAAATCTCCTTTTTATTAAAGTTCCAACCCTGGTGGTAATATGATGAATATTAATATAAATAGGTTGTCAGTTGTTGTATAAAATAGTCTATCCTGTTAACCTCCTTGGAGTGAATGTTCAGTCCTTACTATCTGAGCTGTATAAAACCAGGAATTCCCATGAAATGTCACAGTAATTTTGATGCAGAAGTTTTCCACATAGGATAACCTGCAGAGAGTCTGACATGTGAGCAACTCTGAGAATGCTGAGGTGCTCTAAATACAGGATGGACAAACAGAATGAGTTTTAATTTATGAAGGAAACTTAATAAATTGCACTTAGGGGCTGAGTTGCACAGAAATTGTGGGTAGAAAATCAGCATAACAAAATACAGTGGGAGGCCTTCTGGAAGGGGAGAGATGTATTTATTTCAAAAAATATTCCAATAAGCTGATTTTACCTGCTGATGATAATTTTGTTATAGATTTTGTTCATCTGCATACTTGTACAGACATACCCATGTCCCCAAAGCTCTAGGAGAGGGGATTTGGCAAGGATCAGATGTCTGTGATACAGAGGACTAAGGATTCCAGATGTTAAGTTTCTGGGGTTCTTCCTGATGTAACAAGTAAGTTTTTGGAGAGATCTTTTGTGCCCTTTGGGATTCAACAGCAGTTTCAGGGCTGTGCTTTTCTGGAGATCCTTGCTTAGGCCATCTTCCATAAATCCTAGGCCAGGTTATCTCCCATTCCTTGTTTTCCTCATGGGCTAAGGAAGATAGGAACAGTGGATGTGACACTGCCACAGCCTTGGTCTGGTCTCATTAGCAATACAGGCCCTTTTTAACACCCTGTCCATCTGCTTCTTCTGGTGCTTGCAGCTGCATTTTTCAGTTCAGAGTGCATTTATGCCAGTATTCATATTTCTGTAACAAATCTTTCCAGGTGGAATTCTTAAGGGCATCCATTGTTGTTGAAACTCTTTTTTCATTAAAGTTAGCAATAAAGTTTTTGTGGATGTGAAAGAGAGACAGTAATTTCTGTCAGTGCTCAGTACTTTGAAAAATAAAATCCTTAGAAATGCAGTTGTATAATACCCCCTCTCCCTAAGTGGGGTGGCCATCCCCGGTGTCAGGTTTGGACTAGATAGACTATTGTTATGACCCTGCTGTAGTTCTAAAAATGTATCTTGCATGAGCACAGAGAAGCTGTTGGGCTTTTGCCTGAAACTAAAAATATGTTCTTGTGTGACAGTTTCCACGTGGGACCTGGTTTAAAATTTTTGTCACGTGAGAACAACTTTCTTTCTTCAGGCTTAGCAGAAAGATTTGGACCTTCAGAAAAGTGAACTTTTCTTTGTGGCTGCTGTGCTGTCAGGGCCCAGCACCAAACTGTTTATTCATCCACAGTGTTGTGCATGGTTGCTGCCTCTTGTAGGTTTTGTACCTCTTGGCTAATGCCTGGAGTTGACCTCAGTTTTCTGAGGATCCAGAGAGCAGCTTGGAGGAGAGAGTACTTCTCAGGACAGCTATGCCAACAAGAGCTACTCAAGGAGAAGTCTGTTTTTCCAGGAAATAATCCAGTGATTCTCTCATGCCTATGGAGAAGAGGCACTGACCTTGGGGTTCTGTGAGATTTTCTGTACCACTCCTCTCTTCCTGCAATTTAGTGTCTCTTGTGTTGAATTAGCATTATGAATAGTAACTTTATCTGCACAATACAGTTAGCAGTCTTCTGGGGAGAGTACCTGGTGTTTGTATTGCATTGCTACTCCAGCTTTGGCACAGCATATGTGAGTTTCATGCACTGATGGCTTTTGTCACAAGAGTGCCTGGTTGTGGAAGCTGTCAAATGGGTCTACCTGCAGTGATTTGAATGCTTGATTAAAACTTGTTTTGATTCCCCCATCTGAACTATCAGCAAAGATTCCAAAACACTTCAGTGGAATGAGACAAATGGAAATGGGAAGGGAGAAGTGGGGAATGAGGGTAGGGCCAGAAAGCAGCTGCTAAAACGTTCTGCACCCACTTACAAGTACAATTTAAAATTTAATATAATTTCCAAGCTAAAAACTCTCAACTTAAGCTACGTGCTGTGGGTGGCTATAAAGAATACTGCCTTTTAATAGTTGGCAGTGGGGTTTGCCAGAGAAGAGGGTATAGGAAGCAAATTGGTTTTGCATGCAAACTGAGGGTTGATGAGGTCTCTGTAGCAAAACTACCATGGACAGGATTAAAGGAATATTAAGGGAGATACCAACTTTGAGCTGGGGGTGCTGTGCTAGACTATTTGATCTGGGGGACAGGAGTATGATTCCCTTTTCCCCACAAGCTGAAGAAAATGGTAAAGGTTGTGGAAAAACAAGGGGGAAAGAAGACAGAAATGTTGGGAGTGTTAGGGGAAGACTTTCTGCTCTATTGTACAATGTCCTTCAATATAGAACCCAGTCTGGAGAGAAAATTATTTGGTACTCAAGTGTCAACTCTCTGGGAAGCAGCAAATTTCCTAAGTAGTGAAGAATAATTTGGGCCTTAGCCTGTGGAAGCATGGGTGTGAGGACTCTGGCAAGTTCTACCATCTGTGTCATTCTACCATCAGAGCCCACAGAGCAGGTATCAAGGAGCTCTTGTGTGAAATTTCAAGCACAGTTTGTTATGTACTTGCAAATGTCTGGCATTTTCACCCTCCTGCATCCTCTCCAGATGTTTTCCTTAGTGCAGCACCAAAGAAAAACACCATTAGAATATCACCCAGCAGTATTTGAAGAAACCACTTTGGAGTGGTGAACAGCACTGAAATCCTAGGACATGGCTAGTAGTGAGCTTGGAGTATAATGGCCAAACCATTGTGGTGTCAGCTCTTGAGGAGTCCTGGGAGGAATCCTGGTCATTGTACTTCATCAGGTCTCCTGTGGAATCTGACCCAGCTTGCTCTGCACTCTTTGCATGAACTGGAAGATCCCAGTGAGCAGTACCAGGGAGCTCTGGTTTCCTTGGGAGCTTCCTGCTGCCTTGTTCACAGCACGGGATGGTGCTTGGAGCAGCAGGGGAGGGAGAGCATGTGACCAGGCCAGCCTGTGCCTTGTTGCCAGCACTCATGACTGAGAGCTGATGGCAGAGACAAGCCAAAAAGCTGTTTTCTTAGCTCCTGCTGTGCCCCTCCTGCATCCTGCTCCGTGTCCATCAAGTGGTGAAGGTAGCAGATGGGCTGGCCCAAGGTGACACACGTTTACCTGCCGGGATGAGAGAGCAGCTCCTGTAGCACGTCCCCGGTGTAAGTGCTGCTGGCAGGCAGGCTGCCCTGTTGCTTGGCAGCAGGCCTCAGAGAGAAGATTACTTTGTCCTTGTTCTTAGTCAAGTTTGCCAGGTTCCCTTCTGATTGCCAGGCTGGTAATGCATGGGGGAGATAACCCTGGTTCAGTGAGCAGCAATTCAGTCTGTCATCAAACAGAAAGTACTTGGGCAGAATCAACAGAGCCATGTGCTAAGCTAATTTGGTATCAGCCTTGTGGGTGTGGTTCTTTGGTACAAGTATTTTTGTGTTTGTCTTTCTACAGAAAGGACTGAAATCTCCCATCAGAATCTCCCTCTGTCCTCATGGGCCTGTTCACGAATTGCACAGTCCCTCTTTGTTCTCTTTACCTGCCAGCTAAGCTGCTGCCTCTTGTCTCTCTCCAGCAGCAGCAGGTTTGTTCCCTTTTCCCCAGCACTTCCATCACCAGTTCTGCAGACCAGGAGCACTTGTTTCTGCTCTCACTCTCTGTGGCTTACTGAATTTCCTGGATACTTCAGGTAGTCCTGCCAGTCTGGTCCTGTCCCTCCCAACCCCTGCCATCCCCCAGCAGAAGGAAACATGTCTTTTTGTTTTTTGGCCATCCTAAGAGACCTTCCACAGTTTTCTCCAGAGTTTCAATTTAATAAACTAGCTAGCTGGTTTGATGTTATGAAGAAGTCACTCTGCCCTCACCCTCTTCTGTAGGTATAAAGCAGCAGATGAAGGGATAAGACTAGATGTGGAGGAATGTGAAGGGTTCTGATGGCTGCATGGGGTGTGATGGACAGCAGCAGGGTTCAACAAGGAGAGGGGTTTATAGCACCACAGCTGCTGCCTGCATCTTCCTGACGCTCAGGCCTGGGTGAAAATCTCTCCATGCACTCCAAAGTCTGTCTGTTGCTGAACTTTGGGAGGGCATCATGTTCAGGGACACTTTATTTATGTGCACATACCAGGCATATAGAGGGCATGAAATTGCTAATTGATCAAAGCAGATCTTGCTCCTGTATTTCTTCATGCTTTGGCCGCCTAATAGTAGGGCTTTTTTATTGCTGTTGTGTTTCCCTCTACCAGTTTGTGGCTGAGCTATGATTTCCTTGTCTCTTGTGGGAGAAGAATCCTCAGGTGCACAAGGGCCAGCATTTTCACTCAAAAATGCCACGCAGGAGACACTAACCCAAGAACAGAGCAAGGGTGGTAGGCAGTCACAATTCTCCTTGTTAAAATCAGCTCTGGCAAATAATTTTTTAATTTGGCACAAAACCAAATATGTAAAACCAGCCAGATTTCTTGTATAAGGCACTGGGTCCATTTGGCATGTTGTAATATACAACAGTAATGGTGACTGCTCAGAGCTGTGCTGGCTGGCCTATGCAATGTGCTATTCTGTTTCACTGCAGCAGGCACTGAGGTAGTTTTAATGCTGTCCAGTTTGGTCAGTGTCTGCCTAAAATATCCCAGACCACTGGGGTTCTTAGCATTGAAAAATCAGTCATTTTCACCTTTGTGAAAGACAGTTTGCTTTCTCCTTTAGTAGCTTGCTGCTCTCTGCTTTCCCATACAGCCACTGCTTACTTGCTGTCTGTGTTCAGCTCATCCAGGGTGACATTGTCCAATTGTTTTGACAATGGCCTTAATCTATTTGTGCAGTTCAAAGCAAAGGCTGTGTGGCCAGAGATGGAAATGCATGAGCTTAGGCAGCTTGTAATGAAATAGAGTCTTCAGCTGCTTTGAAGCCGCTGCAAATCAGTTGTTGGATTTGATGTGTCTTCGAGGATGTGAAATGAATTTAGTAGCTTCCAGCTGGTTGTAGTGAATCAGGTGTTCAGCTCATGAAATGCTCCAATATAATCAGGTTTTGTGTTTGGCAGCTTTAGCAGGTATGCCAGTGGCTATATCAAACTGGTTGAAGCTTACTCTACTGACAGGGATTTTTAGAAACTAAGTTGTAGGCAATTTAACAGACAGATCATTGAGTAGGAGCTTCCTTCTGTGGTTGCCTGTACTTGCACATGTTGTAGACACAGAGGAATGCAGGACTTTGAGTAAATGGCACTGCAGTGCTGAATTAGGTGGCAGGATCAATAATTTTCTGCTAGCTGGGATCTCTTGGCACTGCTGGGGTGAAGGAACTGCCTCAGTATATTGTTAAATCCAAGTCAGGGCTATCAATATGTTGCCTTTCAAGAACAATAGATTCAAAGCAGCTGCACAGAGGAGCAAGATAGAAAGTTGCCTAAGAGAAACCAAACTGTTTCTGAAGAATTTGAAAAGACTTGATTTGCCCTTGCCAAGGAATGGGAGCATGTTGTCTGGGGTCAGCACCTTCCCAGTAAATTTTTTTCCCCCTGGGAACAGTGGTTTGGGGGAAATGGCTGCAAACCCTCTCTTGATGCCACACAGAGAAGTGTGTGTTGTGAGGAAAATGCTGGAGCAAAGCACACTGCCTATGTTGTATGGATTTTTAGATCAGTAGTGGCTCTAACATGTAGCCAGATGCATTATACTTTGGAACATACTTTTGTGCAGATCCCAGGACTTTCTTTAGCTTTTTAATGGAAGTAGCTGTGCACCAAGTATTAGCACCAGAAAGCAGTTATCATAGGCAGCACATGCACAGTTTTTCACCCTTGCCTGGCAGATCTGCTTCTTTACTTAGTGGCAGAAGTGAGAAATAACACCATATTAATTTCCTTTTGTCTTTTTGGGCGTGAATTCTGTGTGACTCTGTAAACGAGTATGTTTCCCAGCATCTATTTCCAGAAGTCATACATTTCCCTTGATTTACATTTCTTAATCAGTGAGGATGCAGTAGATGCATAGGCTGTGAACAAGGAGATCTTTATTGCAATCACTGCAAGTTCAGCTTTCAGTGCAATTATAAGATGAGTTTATAGGTATCTTAAAATGCCTCTGACTTGTTACACTGATAGTCTTTGCTTAGGCTGTTTTCTGTTATTTTCTGCTTGTAAAAGCATTTCCTGCTAGCCACAAGAAACATAGATATATAAATTCCTCTCCTTCTCCTTCCATTGCTGGGAGTCCAAGCCAAATGAAGAGGGATATTTAAGTTCTGTTCACAGATTAAGGTGAATTGAGCATTGTGTGGTAGAAGCTGTTCCTGTCTTACACAAACCCCACTAAAAATAAGGAGTTGTTTATCTGCTGTGGAGCTTTTCAGTATCAGTGTAGAGGACAGAGCCCTGTCATATGGGAGATATCAGTATACATTGGATGAAATATAAATGCAACTTTAGCAAGCTGAAAAGGTAAGCTGATGCTGAACTGTCTTCAGTCTGGGTCCTTTGTGGATCGAGACTAATAACAAAAATATGAACAATAAAATGTGTGTTGATCTAAGGAATAAGAAATGCTGCTGGGATACAGGGACTCATTTCATTCATACCTTTCTCACTGCTTTGCTGAGTAATCTTTCCTGATTTGTGCTTCAGTGCCTTTATCTGTCAGATGGCAATAACAGTAATAAACTCTGTTTTAAAGCTTGTTGAGCTATACCAATGAAGGGCATATAGAGGATCTGGACACACACTTTTGGTTTTTTTTTTCTTCACCAAAGGCCAGGAGCGAGGGAGGGGAAGGCATAGTTTCTACCTAAAAATGAGCATCAAGGACTTTAAAATGCTTTCTAAAGCATTTTAGAGCTGCCCTGTCCATGGCACTTTTTGGAGGACTTGAGGTCAAAAAGTATGCCAGTTTGTATTGTGCTACTGTGATATTTCTCCAGAAGATTTCTGTGCTTTGTAAGCCTCTGTCATTGTGATTTGGTCAATTGTATCTGATGGCCATTCCTTGTGTTATGAATCACTTTATTCTCATCAAGTGGAAGAGGTGAATATGTGACGAAATGTTCTCTTTCTTCCATTTCTTGTGGTGACTGTGTCTCATCCTTTACAGATGCTTTGGGAGTGAAAATGACTGAAAAACCCTGTGATACTTGTATTTTCTTTTCCTCTATGACTCTCTCTGATCTGTGGTAGTATTACTTCTCTGCTATTTTTAAGTTATAATTTTGCAGAGCTATCAGTGCACAATACTTCTTACTTTGTCAGTTTTGTGCTTTTTATACCTGCCAGGTCAACTAAAGTACATCCATTTTTCATCTGACCAATATCCTTTAGGCATTATCCTGCATTCATTGTGTTTGGCTTTTCTACCATATATCTAATTTTTTAGCTTAACCATATATATAGCCTGTGCCTCTATGGCTGTACTCTCTGTCCCTTCTGTGACAAGCCACTTATAATTTGTAACCATGTTTCCAATAAGTTTTATACAAAGTCTCGATATGCCTTTTCACTGCTGGTTAGGTCTGCCAAAGTATCCCTTGCTGTCAGGTGACTTGCTCACTGTAAAAATATATTCCTCGTTTAGTGTATGGAATGCAATCTGGGACACAGGAGGCTCATCTTCCATCTCTCAGGCAGCCTGTTGTCTTTTCACACTCTTCTTCCAAAATGCTGTGATTCTTGTGGTGTTCTAACTCCTCAATGTGCAGCTTGTTTGAGAACAATGTTGTTCTCTCAGTGTGCAGTTTGAGTTCTCTTTCTGTGTTATGCAGCCCCAACGTCCCTGTAGATCATGGAATTGGAGAAAAAATAATATTGGAAAAGACATGTAAAGGTTATCTGGTCTCATCCCTTGTGTTAAGGACCAGATTTGGGGTTATATTGAGTTGATCGCTCAGAGCCTTTTTAATCTTAAATTTTGTCTTCATCTCCAGAGGTGGAGATTCCCCATCTCTCAGAGACCCCATTCCAATGTTGAACTACCTCCCAGTTATTGCTCCTTTCCCCCTTTCCCTGATACCTAGTGAGGATTTTAATTATTACAAGTTACTGCAATTGCCTCTCCCCATTACTGTGCAGCTCTGGAGAGACTCTTTATGTAGTTGAAGCCAGAAATACCATCCCTTAACCCACTGTTAAGACTGCTCAAGCCCAATTCTCAGCCTTTCATTTATCACATACTTGTTCCTTAATCATCCTGGTGCCCCTCTGTTAGTCTCACACCAAGAGCCCTGGAGTGATCCCACAATCTGCAGGCACAGTCTCGGAAGTGCTGAGTGGAGCATGTTAATCTCTTCCATTGATCTTCCGGCTTCCTTTCTTTTCATACAGGCCAGTACACAGCTGATCTGCACTCTTGAAGGCAACTGCTGAGTTATTTTTAATGTGGTAGCCACCAGGACCCCAGGTCCTTCTCCACAAAGCCATGGAAAAGAATTTACTGTGGTAAATGATACAGAATTAAATAAGATAGTATTATATGTTGATTGTTCTAAACACTATTTTGTATCCTTTGTTTCCAAGGGATCAATGTTAATTTTCTGTGTAATTTTTTTCAGTACTTTTTTATACTCTCATTTTTAACTCAAAGCTTAGTAAATACTTTTAATATACAGCACAGTTGTTATTCTCTTATGAAATATTTTAGAGCCATTATTTTCCAGGCAATAGTAATTCTTCTACAAAGCACAGTATCTGGGACATACCTAATAAATGCCTCTCAATGTTTGGAGTCCAGTGTGAGACAACTTAGCAGGACCTGTTCAGATTATGTAAAAATGTCCTGAAGACACATTATTGGGTTTTAGTCAGGTTTTATTGGAGTGTTTTTTCCCCCCGTTTTGTTATTGCTGCAGAAAAAAATGGGACTAAATGAGTCAGCTGCATTTTGATATAACTTGTGCTTCATTTCTGTGCTTATTTCTGTGCAAGTCCCTTGAAATCTTTTAGCAAGAAGGAAAGAACACAGCTGGAGTTTTGGGGCTCCCACAGTAAATTTATAGACTTTGGGGAGTGAGATATTCTTTCTAGCAAATTGAATCTGTTTGATTTGAAATTCCATGAAGAGCCTCAGCAAGGGAATACTATGGAGCTGCTTTAGAAGCCTTTCCCTGTGTTGCTTGTGGAGATGTAAAGCTTGGGAAGGTCCAGGTATCCCCATGCTGGGAGGAAGGCAGCAATCCAGCATCTTTGAGTAGAAAATGCTGTTTTCCAGGCTTCTTAGAGGATGTTGTTCTGCTTTACCACTGGTGTATTTCCTGGAGTCTATTTTATAAGTCTCAAAATGAAGGTAAGCTGCTATTTGTATTTGAAGTGACAGCCCTTCCTTTCCTACCATCCCTTGCATCCTGGCATTTCCCATGTCAAAAATCAAGTATCTTTCTAGTATTGTGCTAATGATCATGGGCTCCACTTGACCAGGTGTGAAGATTGAGTTGATTTCCCCTCTGGAAGCAAGGCACCTTACCAGTTACTAGGTCAAACAGAATTCTTCCCCTACCCAATCCAAAAAGCAATTAAGTGTAAATATGGCAAAGGGTGACAAAATTAAAATATGTCATGCATACAGGTACTAAGCTAGTGCAAAGTCAAAAAGGCAGCCCTGTTGCTGTGTCTATTGCCAGGCTCATGTTGTCAGCAGCTATTTCTGTGAGTTCCACCATGGAAATGCAGAATCATCTCCTTCAGGAAATCAGTGATCCCTCCAGGATATGTATTCCCAATCTGTATTGTTAATTGTTGGTCTGTTCTGATACATGGCTTAGTTGTTAAGGTGGAAGTGAAACATAACTTTGAAATGTCATCAGACACAATCTGTTTAACAATCTGTCACTTAAAGGTAATAGTAAAGGAATAGCAATTCACAGCAGAATATCAAGGAGCTGTAACCTGGCTTTTGTCTGTGCCAGTTCCTAATAACTTTTCCAAATTCTTACTGGATGGCTAAGGGGTGTATTGGAAATAAGGCGGTCATTCCATCATGCTTGGAAATCCACTGGTTTGGGGGAAAATGGGTAAACCAACTCAAAAATTCCCTGTCACTGTTGATGCTGTTGGAGCTGTAGCCCTTTTCTGTGCCCAGGGCTGGGTGGATGTGGGGAGGGGCTGGGTGATGCCTGCAGTGCTCCCTGTGACAGCAGCGCTGGGTTTTGTGAGCCAGCACATCCAGGGATGGGACCTTGGCTGCTGGATGCCGTGGCAGGAGGACAGCTGGGTTCTGCAGCCTGTTAATGAGATCCTCAAAGGATAACCCTGCAGAAAGAGCTTTGCAGTTTCGGAACGGGTGGGATTGTTAGTAATACTGACAGGTGCCAGCAGAGGGCATTTGGAAACTTGGCTTTTCTCTCATTTATCTTCCGACAGATTAGGGCCCCTGAGCAATTTCTGTGTGAGGCTGATGGTGCCTTCTCTGTTGGTACAGACCTGTGGTGAGGGCAAAACTTCGGGGTTTACTGTTTGTTTTGGTTTAGGTTTAGTAACATACAGATTATCAGCAATAAAAGATGTATTTCAGAAAAATTTCTAAGTCAGAAGAAAGTATTGAACCAAAAAGCCAGGAAACTCCCACTTTTATCAGAAGGGAGTATTTGGGTGTGAGGTAGATAAAAGGCCAAGAGAAAGGAAGTGAAGAAACAGCATATTATCTATTCCCCCCCATATTTGTTATTTGTAAATTAACAATATAAACGCGAACCTCATTGCTTGATATGAATTATCACATTTAGATAGTAATTACAGCTCTTCTGCCCTAAATCACCATCATAAGGCAAGGATTTTAGACCAATACTCTGTCTCGAGTACCAAGAAAATTGCATGTGCAGGCATAATAAAAAAGACCAAATAGTGACTCTTTGTGTTCATGACCAAAAATCCAGTTGCATTTCTATTGATTAGGGCTTTTGTTACTTGCAGTGGGTGGGGTATGTGACGTGGTGCAATGCACAAAAGTCTCTTGCCAGCAACAGATTTGGAAAGAGCTGTTGTTAAAGCCCAGATCCAGATCAATGAGTGAAGGTACAAAGACATTTAAGCATAAGATCATTTAATAAAAATGCTTTTCTGTTCTCACGCTTTGATCAAGTAATTCCCATCCATCAGCTTTGATTCAAGTTCTGGCAGCCTCTTTCTTGAAGAGACTTTTATGGGACTTTTTAAAAAGACTGTCTTATGTGGGATGTGCTGGTGAAACCAACTGAAGTGCATTTCTCACCCTAGCAATATGATAAAAGGCTCTAGGACTGTGAGGCTATGAAGGCTTTCAGCTTTTCTACATCTTTGGAAAAAATTAATAAAAACTGGGAAGAAGTATATCTTAAGCTGTGTAAAGATATATTAAGTGGACTGGTGTGTGGTTCCTTTATTTGCTACCATGCAGGCTGAAATATTACTGATGTGAATTTTAATATAAGGGATGGCTTTACTCCATATACTAAGCAACTACATTTGGAAATAATTTCCTCTAAATATAATTTGTTTAAAGGTATGATTTATGCTGCAAATAGGATTTATGAAGCATGTCTTGAAGAAGTGGTTTGAACAAGATCTTTCTGTGAGCCAAAAAGATGCTTTTTTATAATCTAAGTGTCAGTAGCAAAGAAAGAGTAAAAGGAGTAGCTGGAGGGTACATTTATTGATACTTATTTCACATATACTTTACGTGCTATAACATCCACTGCCAAAATCCACCTGACATCTCCTCGTATTTTTTGTATCCCTGTGGCAGAGCTGTCCTTTGGCCTTTGAAAAATGCTAGCTTGTTAATGAATATTAGTTTGTACTGCAGTACCTGCCTACACTGCATTGTCCTTCCACATCCACTTGTTACAAAATAATTCTTTGACTTCATCTGAAATAGCATGCTGAGCCCCTAAACTTGGTTATTAACATTTGGGTGGTTGGCTTCAAAGTTGTTTGTGTTTGCACCTTTTCAACATACATATCTATCAGCTATAAAGAGTGAACCCATCCCTTGTGGACACTTGTCGTTGTGGCTGAACAACAACTTGTTCCCTTCTTGGAAACATACTTGAATATGTTGAGAGAGGGGCTGTCGAGAGAGGAAAGGCAGAGCAGGGCTTGGGGTAGACTCTCTGCAGTTTGCTCAGACCTTGGACAAGTGGCTCCAGTGCTGTGGTTTTGCATCAGCATGTAGGAATGCAGTAGGTGCCACTCTGGAAAAGCTGTATATTTTGGAAATATGAAGCTGTTCTGTACTGCTTGCCCAAATCTAACAAAATTCTTGGCTTTGACTGTGTGGCTAGCAGCTTCTTTTGGTATGTGATTTTTTTAAGCACAGCTAAAATACTCTATGTGATGACAGCATGTCTCACTCCTTTTCACTATCACCACCTGTCCATACTGTGTTTTCCCATTTCTGTGGTGTTTTCTCTCACTTCTACTGAGTGCTATCTGTTAGTGAACTACTTCAGGACAATGCCAAGATAATAGCAATGTGGGAGACCTCCATTTTCAGACCTGTCTCACAGGAATCAAATCAACACATGGGTTGTAATACTTGTTCTGGTTGAAGTGAGTTTTCATCCAGATGGAGTAATGATGGAGCACAGAGTAAGTAACACTGGAGTGACTAACTGTGTGTAATTGCTCTTCTAGTAAAAGCAGAAAACACTTCAGTGAAGACTAGTAGTTGTTATAGTGGTAATTAACAGTAAAGTTAGAAAAGCTCTTTCTTGGCACCCATTGACACCATTAGAAAGGATCTTAGCATACATTATGTGTTAACGAGTTCATGTTTGTGTCCCTGTGCTCATAACCATGTGTCAGGTGTGTGCTGGGTACCTCCTCCATGTCATTATCCTCAGGCTGTTCTTGCTGCTGTCATACAGCATGCCCATCTGTAGTAGTGGTGCACTGCTACCTAGAAGCCTCAAGAAGCTGATGAGAGATAGTATAAACAACAAAGGGCTGGAGAGCAGAACTGAAGCACAGGGATCGAATGATCGAGTACCCAGCACTGGAGGATTGTGTAAGAAATGGAATGGCTGAAATGGCTTCACTCTGAAAACCTCTGAAAGTAATTTTTAGGGACAAAGTCTTAGTCTTTTTTGTTGTTTCATGTGCAAGGTGGACTGACCCCCAACTTTCCCTTGCTTATTTTCTCAAAAGGTCAGATCTAATCCTCTTGTTCAGCACATTGGGAGGCGCATCAAGGTTTTTGAACACCAGAGGATCAGTATAGAAGGGCAGCTGTCAGTAAAGTAGCTGTGGATGTCTGAAATTTAGCTCTTTCACATCTATAGGGAGCTGACTTTGTTATTCTCTAAATGAAAAAGTTTCTCTAAGGTTTGCCTATGTGCCCTTCACTCTCATAGGTAGATCTCCTGCTGACTTCAGTGTGTGCTAGACTGGCCCACACAGGGAGAAGGAAAAAAGAACATTCGAATTTTGGAATAAACACTAGCTGAGCTGATAAATCCCAGTAGCTTTCTCATTGCCATGGCTGTGTTGGTCCTTACCCTAGGGAGCTATTCTTCTTCCTCCTCTTATCTGTTTCAGGGAAATTTCCATGCAGTATTGCACAGTGCCACTGTCCTGGGCAGTCTTTGTTCAGATCATGTACCTTCCAAAACACTTTGAAAAACATAAAACAGAGCTTTGATTAACAGCCTGATATGGAATAAACTGTGATATTCAGCAGCAATGGGAAGCTATAACAAAACATATACTTGGCAGCAGTGTTGTGCTACCCTTTTGCCTGGAAGGAAAATTAGATCTAAAAGATTCTCAGATGGAGCTGGCTCTGGTACGGGGATTGTCAGGTAACAAATAACGGTGGGAAGTGACTTCTGGCTCTTCCTGGCTGCTTGCCTTGAGAGAGAGAGGGGATGGCTGTGCTCCCAGGTGGAGGAGCAAGAGGGAATCCAACACTGTGACATGTGAGGGTCTCCCATAGATGCTGAGGCCGGGCTGGCAGCCGCTCCTCCAGCGAGGGTGGTGACAGCTTGGGGGAAGGGCATCTCACCTGTGCCCCAGCAATATCAACTCTGTGAGCTGAGCCTTGGCACTCAGAGCTCAACTGAAACACAGCCCATACTCAAAGAAAGGGAGAATTCTAGGCAAATCCCAGGCCATGGTTCAGAAATGCTGCTGCAGATATTTCTTACTGCATTAACAGGAATGAAAAAGGCAGCATATCCATGGGGGAGAAATACTTCAGCAGTGCTGCTTACCTGAGTGGAAGCCTCTGCAATTTTAGGACGGTTGGCTGGGTTCTCAATTGGTGTAAACATCCAGTGCTTTTGATTTACTTGTAGTTAAGTTGTTTTGCAGTGTCTGACAATCTTGCTTACACATCTGAATCGTGACTGAAGAGCTTGGGCCACTGGGGGATTCATATCGAAATTCAAAGGTTAATTAGCATATGGTGTTAAAAGCAGATGTAGTTTAAGTGAACAGTGCTTCAATGCTCTTATCTAGAGAGATGTTTGATCTTAATTCTAAAGAAGAAAAATGGGCTGGCAAGTTGCTGCTCAACTCTGACAAAGTCCAACTCCAAAATAAGTTTTAAAATAAATATAAACCCCTTTAAATTAACCATTCCTCAGGGACATCAGTGAAGTTCTTAAGAATCTAGCTTTTTATGAAAGCGTATTCACTGACACATGCTTGTTAAAATATATTCATTATAAGCGTACATCCAGAACCAACCTGAAACCTTTGAAAGGTCCATGGAGTCAGCCAGTCAGGGAAAAGAAACTGCCAACCAGTGTATCATAGAAGAATAGCAATTGTGAAGCAAATATTTGAAACAATGTTTTTTTGTGACTAAAATATGTTTCTACTCTACTTGTGACAGGTAGATTTTCGCATGCATAGAAGGAAAACAGGCACCCAGCTTCCACTGAAACCCATCTTCCCTATTTATTTAGTACATTCCTCAATTATTTTTTCATTAAAACTGAGTCACCTCATAGATAATCTGTAAACGGTAGCATAAGACTTTTAGTCACCACAGCATGTATAGTAATTGGCTGCACTGAAAATCTGCCTTGTAAATACAAGCTTGTAGTTGATTTGTTGTGTAATGAATTGTTTTTTGCCTGCAATGCCAAAAGCTGTTGCCATGAACACTACAAAGTGATGATTTGCTTGCTGTCAAGTCACTCTGGGTATTTACTATTCTGAAATCCTTGCCTCCCTTTCCCTCTCTTATGCACAGAAAGTGAGAAATCTGAGAAGTGGGAGCACTGTTTTCTTACCCCAAAGAGGGGAGAGCTGTGTGAGTGAAACTGATTTCCACAGGCAGCCATCAGAGGAATACAAATGGGATGCAGCAGCTAAAGCCCTTTGCCAAAACTCTTCAGTGATGGAGGAGCAGCAACCTTCGGGGTTGTTTGGAGTGGAAACATGGGGAGTTTTAGAGGCAGTCCATTTTTGGATCTAGCTGGTGTCAAAAGTGCTGGGCCTGCTGACTTCTGTAGAGGGACTGACCTGCCTGTGACCTCTGATGTGATTTGACAGAGAACGCCTCTTCCCGCTCCAGTGAGAGCAGGGAGTGGTTCTGGTCTCTTTCTGCTTCATGGGGGTCATCTGGAGTCTGGAGCAGACCCAAATCCTTCTATGGTCCTGCCCTCTTGGAGGGGGATGGTGTCCTGATGATGGATGTGAGGTACAGATGCAATTAAATAGGTCCTTTCCCCCCAGGGTCTTTTCTTTCCTTTTCAGTCCCAGTTGTGAAGCCTATATGGTTTTCTTGTTGGTCCTGGGGTTTCATGACAGCTCAGAATGTTATGACAATAGCGATGCCTGTTCCAGAGTTTCCCCCTTGTAAGATCCTTATTTAAAATCCTATCCATCATGCAGTCTACTTAGCTAATTGTCAGAGCTTGTCATGCCATGTAATTAAGTTTTGGACAGCATTCAGATGCCTCTTCAGGAGTGTGTAAGGGTGTGTGTGGAACTGCATCTCTTCTTCCCTCTTACCACAAAAAATGAGTCACACTTCTGGCTGGCTCAGACAGAGCTGCAGACATCATCACAGTAGGTTGGGTGGAGGATTTAAGATTAGGAACTTCTGTAACCTGATCCCACAGAAAAGCCCTGGCCAGCCTTGCTATTGGTGTAGGGATTTGTTCACAACTGGCTGGGGATGACCAAGGGGATTCTTTTAATCTCATCAGCCTGCTGTTAGGAGCCTGCTTATTATAGCCTAATAACTCTGTCCTAGAAACACAGGCAGCCCTCAAATTAGGATCTCTGTGTTGGCTAGGAAGGATAAGGCTTCAGCATCATGGATTTGAGAGAGCCTTGCCTCTGTTCGCTACTTCTGATGCACACACACAGTTCAGGTAATCAAACTGCTTCTCAAATGTTCATGTACTGCACACACCAGCTATCTCTGCCTCTGACTGACTGAAGTGGGAATAAACCCCAGAGCTTCATTGATTTTACAAAAAAAAAAAAAAAAAAGAAAATAAGTGTGTGGATACACAGGTATATATTTTTTTTCTGGGAAAAATGCCAACACGCTGCTTCAAATTTTGAGGCATTGCCATCCTGGGTACACTCTATTGAATTTTGGGGTTGTTTTGTTTTTAAAGCCATGTTATAGAAATTAATGTCAACATGAAAAGTGTTTTTGTTTTTTGTTTGGATCGTAATAACAAAAAAATAATCTTTGAGGTCCTTTGAATACTCAAACATTATTGCAGCATCTGTGCTGTCCTGATTCATCCTAAGATTTTCAATAGCAGCCTAGTAGAAGTAGAATAAAGCATGGCCCTCACTGGAACCTCTCTTCTATCAGAACTCAGCATGGTCAAAAAAATAAACTTAAATCATGGAAAGCTGTTGAAGTGAATTCCTTTGTGCTACTGTCAGACTGGGAGGAAACAGTCCTATAACATACACAAAAAAATCTTCATCTGCTTTTATGGTGCTTCAAGAAGCATAGACAAGCAGTTATTCAGGACTGAAATGTTTCTGTTTGAGGGATACAAGCTCCATTGACAAAGTCCTTGTGTGGATGATTAAAATGAGATTAAAGCATGCCAGAAGCAGGTTCCCTGGCCAGCCATTTCTGTTTGTTGTGTACATCTCTTACTAAATGGCAGTTTTGTGCCCATAACTGTGTGCCTTTCTCTGCAGCCCCTTTCAGGACTGGGGAGACCAAGGTGAGATGGCTGCTGGGTTACAAACTTTGCCCATCATTTCTGGGAACCAGAGCTGCTGGTCTTGGAATTTCATTGTCTTTGTCTGTAGGAAGTGACCTCCTTTCTCTTGATTGCTCTCCAGCAACCCCTGATTGATCACATCTCAGATATACCCAGGGATTTTTGCAGTTGTCTCTTCTACTTTTGATTTAAGAGAGCACTTGTAAGTGCACTTCATCTTCCTAGGTGCTAAGTAAAAAGGGGAGACAAGATGCAGGCTGTGCCCTGAAAAGTGAAAAATCTGAATAGGGAAGGCAGAGGAAAAAAATACTTTTCTTGTTGCTAAAAGCTTGGGGCCATGGAGAGATTTACAGTTATGCTCTGCAGTTACATGTGGAGTCTGGCAGAGGGCTGGCTGAATTTCTTCAGTAGCTCCCATTGATCTGAGGCTCCAGGTCTATCTACCAGCCACAGCCAGTTGTTGTTCCCAACAGGCAATGCTCTACCCCTTCCTCACTGCTTAGTGGCTTTCAGTGGCTCCAGCCCCACGTAGATCACTTTCCAGCCAGATTTCCCTGTCGTTTGTGCCTCTCTGGGATTTCTTAGGAGCTTGGGATATCATGGCCTCACATGCTATTTTAGGTGTCAGTTGGTAAGAACTGAAACAGATCATAAGTTTTGATGCAAAATAGCATCAGAGCATTGATAGGTGGGGCCAGATGATCTTGACATAATCCCTTTGACAGGGTGGGTAAATCCCACCTGGTGCTTGGCAGGAGCAGAGGAAAGCCTGCAGCTTGGCATTTCCCTGCTGGGGAGAGCAGCCATAAGGGAACATTGCCAGGCTGTGCTCAAACCAGTTATCTTATTACTGAGAACCACTGGGAGTCCAGGAAGAAAAGAGGATGCTTTTGAAGTCAGGTCTGTCTGTTTATGAGCTTCACTAAGCAGCAGAGACCAGACTGTCCCGAGGGCCAGAGAAAGGGGAACTACTACTCTTGTGTAGTTCCTCTGATCTCTAGGTTTTGTTGTGTGGATTTTGTGATCTGTAGTTTAGGATTAAAAAGACCAAAGACCATTTAAGTATGGATTTCATTCTACTGATTGTGTCATCATCCACAGATGTGGAGCCAGCCAGAGTGTATTAGACCCTTCATCAACTAATTAACTTGAGTTGTCAAGCTGCAATCAGTGAACTGCTCTCATACTAAAATAATAATGATAAATTCCTCTCATCTGAAGCTGTCAGCTTCCAGCTGCAACTGGCTTGAGTTTGCAGGGTCTGTTACTTACTCCATGAAGAAAAATCAGATTTGCACCTCTGTCTTGGCAAAGCCAGCTTTGGCTTGGTTCCCTTTCTAGCAGAGTTTGCTGTTGGAGCAGCACCTGAGGCCAGGCCAGGATGATGCTGGGCTCGTAGCACGACTGAAGCTGCCATCAGACTGCCACATGCAGCACTGTGAGTCATTTTAAAGGGACATTTTCTAGTTTCAATTGCTTATTGAGAAACTGATTTGATTTCTTTTGGGTTGCATTTAAAAAAATTTGTAAGGGGTATGTTTCTCTTGAAGTTCTTCCTGTTGTTGTTTTTTTAGGCGAGAGAGGTGATACATATTTCACTGTAGGACAGGGTCTAAGAGCTGTCTGAAGGAAAAGGTGTCCAGGATGCCTTTGGGACTGCTTTTCTGCCCCACAGAGCTGGCAGGCCAGCAGGGAGCCCTTGCAGGCTCTGCTGGGGATGTCAGCCCTTCTTTCCTCCCAGTTTTTGGAGCTTTAGTGCCCTGTCACATCTGTCCTGTCATACTTGTCACACCTATCCTGTCTTAAACAGACCAATAAAGAAATCCCATTCCACAGTGGTAGAGGGAGCCTTGGACTCAATCCTCCTGCCTCTATCTTGCATAAAAAATTGAATGCCAGCTCCTCTGAGTATGACCACTCATAGAAATGATTTTTTTTTTAAATTGGCTGACCACATAGGAATTCCAAAATGGAAGCAAACAAAAATTACTTGTTTGGTTTATCCAAAAGGACTTGGACCAAGGAATTTGTGTAGCCTTCTAAGAAACAATAACTAGCTTCTATTGTAATGAATTTCTTTGCACAGTTTAAACATCACAAATAGAAATTAAAAGTATAGTTTACCCTACAGCATAGGTTTGGGTGACAGCTATAAAAGGCTATAAAGCATCTTAATTAAAGTTTTATAGGCTCATAATCATGTGTTATTTGAGATAAATATCATTAGCAGTACTAGAGCTATGCAGAAGCTTAACATGCTTTAGATATCTGGAAATACGTGTAAAATAAATATTTTTCTAAGGAGGTCTTCTTTCCCCATCAAATAAGAGATCCTTTTTAAGGGCAGGAATGCAGAATACAGAAATCAGGAGGCCTGGTTTTTCTTAGTGCATTCCCTGTCATTTCTAAAAACCATTATGGAACAGATACCCTTTTTCTGTGAAAAAGGTCCTTTTTAGATGGCTTCTTGGTGATTTGATGCAGAATAATTTTTTAGTGTATAAATCTGCCTTCATAAACATCCTCATAAATGTAAACAAACTGCTTGGAGGTCAGACTGCAGAAGAGGTTGACCTTGCATTTTTAGCAGTTTAGCGTATGCTAGAACTTAGATTTATTTAGCAGGATTAAATTTTGCAAAGGTCCTGTGACGAGTGTTTCTTACAGAGTAGGAATGTCTGAAAGCCTACTACAGACTAATAGAAAACACTGAGCACAAATACTCAGGTGCAATTTAGGCACAAATTTGGTGTTGATTAAATGCAGAACCTTAGACAGTATGCAAAATAGGTGATGACTTTAAAGACTAAACAGATACTTTGGTAGTACCTTTGCAATGAGCATCTTAATTTAAGCACCAATTATCTTTCATTCTGTATCATTAAAACTCCAAGTTATATCCTTATTTCTGTCCAAACAAAGCCTCCATGATGAAAGTTTAATAGCATTAAGCACCTTAATAAATAGGGATGAGTTTCTCTTTTTTTTTAAGACATCTTGAGTTTGCTGAACTAGAGCTTCTGCATTATGTTTTGGTAACTGAATTTAGGTGTGTTTTGCAGAAAGGATAGGACATGTATTCTGCTGTAAAATACAGGTGCCTCTTCATTTTGTGTAGATGTACCCTTAGGAACATGAGTTTACTTACAGATTTTGACAGTGACATATAAAAAGAGCTGAATTGTGGTGATGTGAAGAAGTAAATACAAATATATGCTTTCTAGTGCAGGTGATACTTTTTATTCCAAAAGAAAATTTTTATTTCAAACATTAGCACTATTGTACTCACTAATATGCCTATTAGGACTGTAAATCCTAGGCTATTGTTTTAAATTGTTTATTTCTGGGTTTGTTCGAATATGCATTTAAATGTGTGCCTGCTGCTAGCAGTCCTCAAGTCATTTTAACTGTTCACTGCTACGAATACTCAGAATAGCAAATCAAAAAGCCAAAGCTTGTGCTCCTGCCCAGAATTATTTATTTATTTTTATTTTTTAACATCAGAAGCTCCTTTATTTTTGCTTGAATGGTTACAGAGATGGCAAGGATAAGAGATCCACTGCTGTTTACTTTTACTATGTGGGATGATACAACTCTGGTGATTCTATACAGTATTAAGAAAAGAAACAATAGCTGGTAATCTTATATGTAAGGAGATATATGGCCACTTGCATTTTCTTTGTACAAGTTCATTACATTTTAATCTCAATATATAATTATCACATAGTAATTTTCTGTATTATTCCCTTTCAAATACTCTTTTAATTTGTTGGGGGCTCTTTTATATTTCAGTTGTTAAATTTTAAGCTCTCTCCAACACACCTTTGGGTTTTGGAAGGGGAGTCTAAGGGAGCTGTGAGCAAGTTGAGGACTTTTGGCTATGAATAGATGGATGCAGGCCCAGCAGTGCAGCAGCAGAGATCACTTCTCTGGCCGGCCCTGGGGTCTTGGTGTGCTCGCTCACATCTGCTGCCTGAGTTGTTGGTAGAAGAACTCCTCACCCCATTTCAAACCCTGTTCTGTTGGCTGAAGGCACCTCCCAGCCAGCAGATCTGTGGGTCAGCAGCCTCAAAGGTGTGTGCTCAGGGGGGGAATTCCTTCTGCTACAGCAGCACGTGCAGAGTCCAGCTTGATCTGAAGCCTTTGAAACACTGCATTTCTCCTCATGCACAGTCACACCCATGAAAGCATTTAATGTATGCTTACTATTTTAGTCCATGAATATCTCAAAGCAGTGAAAACTGTGGTTGAGTACTCAGTTGAAATGGGCTCTCTGTGACCTGATTCTTCAATGTGCGGAGCGCTCGCTCGGGTGCCTGTGGGGTCAGTGAGCGCTTCTGGGCCTTCATTGCTTTGGAACTGGAGCTGAAATATGGTTATGTGAACTTTGCTTCCTGCTCATCTGCGTGCAAAACCTTAGTCCTGTTTTTAAGAATGCCAGACAAGAAGAGAATCCATTTTGAGTCTCCAAGGAAAAAATCCATAAAGATGTTACAAGGCAGACACTAGTTAGTGAACATTATTGAATCCTTGAGTTTTTCTAAGTCATTATATTGTTTTCTCTGCTTCTGCTTTCACAATAACTTTATCCTTTCATTGGAACTGTGCAGTTGAAAGATTTTCATGCCTGATTACTTTATACTTGACAGAAAGATCCTGAGTACCACATGTGTGTTTGAAATGGTGTTTCTTTGAACGTCAGCTGATCTCTCAGGTTAGAGCAGGTAACCTGATTTTAAGAAAACTAGCACATAAATTGCATCTGTGCTGCTAGGACCTGCTGACACCACAAAGATAGGTCTTGACAAAAGTTTTATTTGGGCTACAACTCTTCTTGTATGGCATGTCAGATGGGTTCTTTATTTCTGCTCTTTCATTCTTTATTACTGAGGACATTAGTAGGAAGCAGGCTTTCTGCTTCTTCAGGAATTTTCAGACTGGCACTGCTTGTCTTTTATCTGCAGCAATAATCCTCTCTGTGTAGGTCTCAAATATGCAGAATTTCCTGGGGAAACAAGGAATCTCCTTACTTTAAAAATTTTAGTATTGGACAAAAGAAATCATTAGAAAAGAACAGGATGACAACAGCCCAGAAAGCACAAATAGCAAGAGAGCTCTGTGGTGCACAGGGTTTTGGGGGCTGATACCAGATAATTTTTAAGAGATTTTGTTTGTTTAGTCTGACTTGGCAGCAGCTATTCTGCATGTATGTACACTCTCAGCACTGTTTGAACACACAGGTGCTCCAGTATGGGTGAAGGAAATGCCTTTAGCCTGAGTCATTCATGTAGGAATAGCAGTCAGTCAGAATCCACAGGCAGAGGTGATGTCAGCATTTATGCAGATGAGAGCACGTAAAAAGAAATGAGGTTTCTGCAAAGTTACTTGTGCACAGGCTTAAATAAAGAGCATTGCAAATCATACCTAGAATATTTTCTCTGTGTCTATGATTATGTTATTTCCATAGCAACTAATTATGCCATAAACCAAAGATCATGACTTCAGGTGACATGTGAGCAGAAGGAGATGAGCTATTAAGTATTGAAGATTTTTTTAAAATGCAAATTTCCTTATTTATAAAGAAAAAAAATAGAAGAAATGAAAGAAACCAAACAAACAGCAAACCAACCAACCCTGAAGTCTGCTATATAAGTGAAATTGCTTGTGCCTGGAATGTGTTTTCAAAGTTTTGTTGGAGACATCAGTAAATATTTCAAGTAGTTGTAGGTACAACTGTGAATATCAACAGATTTTTGTATTAGCTGAGGAAATCTCTAGAATGTCTGACCGTGTTCTCCTGCCCATGCAATCCAGGGCTCAACCCTTTCCAGCAACTATAACCTTTTACAGATACTGAAATTGCTAATGGACGAGCAGGGACCCTGGAAATAAGAGGGAAGGTCTGGGTTCTTAGGTGGGTGATAAGTTTGAGGTTGCAGTGAAGCATACTATCTTCTGCTTCACTTATTAAAAACATTCCTATTTCTTTTGAAAACAAAAGATTCTAGAGATTTCCTCAGCTTACAGCCTCATGGTCCTACTCTTTGAGCTGAAGGACCTGCAACCCAGAGTAGAACTGATATTGCTTGATTTACCAGTTTCTTAGGGGACTTCTTTAACAAGTCTGGTGTTTGGTTTGGGAGCTGGCTTTATGGCTCCCCTCCTGACCCACTTGCACCTGGCTTAAAGTCTTTGGCAACATGTGCAGACTCATTGCACCATGTGAATTTTTAGGAGAGAGCAGGATTGAGGGAGGAAAACTGTTGAAAGCTGCTTGAATTGACCTGGAATGTTTCCAGGGATGGGGCATCTACAACCTCTTTGGGCAACTTCCTCCAGTGTTTAATCATCTCACTGTAAAAAAAAATTTCCTTAAATATATATAATCTGAATCTATTCTCTTTTAGTTTAGAACCATTACCCCTTACCCCATGGCTACAGGTCCTATTAAAAAGCCTGTCCCCATCTTTCTTTAAGCCCCATTTAGTTACTGAAAGGCTGCAGTGAGGTCTCCCTGGAGCCTCCTCTTCTCCAGGGTGAGCAGCCTGACCTCTTCCAGTCTTTCCCATTAGGGAAGGTGTTCCAGCCCTCTGATTGCTTTTGTGGCCCTCCTGCAGACCCACTCCCAACAGGTCCGTATCTTCCTTGAAATGAGGACTCCAGAGCTGGATGTACTATTCCACATGGGCCCTCATCAGAGCAGAGGGGCAGAATCACCCCCCTCAACCTGCTGGCCATGCTGGCCAGTACCCCCCAAGTCCCTCTGGGCAGGGCTGCTCTCAATCCCTTCATCCCCCAGCCTGGGCTGATGCTGGAGGTTGCCCCAACCCAGGTGCAGCACCTTGCACTTGGCCTTGTTGAAGCTCATGAGGTTTCCATGGACCCACTTTCAGAGCTTGTCCAGATCCCTGTGGAGGGCATCCCATCCCTCAGGTGTGGTGACTGCACCACTCAGCTTGCTGGCATCTGCAAACCTGGTGAGGGTGTGCTGGATCCCACTCTGTCACTTAGAGACACTAAACAGTCCTGGGCACGGTTGAGCAGAGACTGAAAACCTGTGGCAGTGTGAGGCTGACAGGTTAAAAATCATATCCTCACTCTCTTTGCTTTGCTCTTTTAGTCATTTATACTCATGCAAAATGAATATACAAAAACAAACAAATCAAAGACTCCATCACAAGGCTTTTTTTCCTCCTAGCTGAAACAGCCAGCTTGGCCCTGAACTTTGGTTCACCCTCCAGTCAGAAGAGATGTTTCTCTTAGACTTTTGGAAGAGGTACAATTTTTATAAAACCTGCATCACTGAATCAAACATAACCAAACAATAGCTGCAAAGAGTGCACTGGGTGAGCAAACAAGGGATTTCTCTCCATGCATATTGCTGAAGAAAAAGACAAGCAGGGCCAGACAGGTTTGATTAACACTTTTCTGTGGTGATCTCTGTATGTACATGAAATGAAAAAGTTGAGCATTTGGAGTGTATTCACCGTTGATCACTCTTAGCTGATTTCAGTGCTGTGGTGTGAAGCAAAGCTAGTAACTCACAAGAAGATGCCACTCTTGTAGTAATGTTTGCTCTTATTCAGGTTGTTCACTGAAGCTACTGGGACTGATGTCACCTATCATGTGCATGCCTTTGCACACTCCTCTGTTGCAGAATGGGAGCAGTTGTCACATCCATACCCTGTTTTATATAGTGTATTTCACTAATACCTTCTAGCAGTGTTCTTAAAAATTTTATTTTGTGGGTCACTTAACAAAGTCTACTGAGGTTAATTCAAAGTGGGTTATTCCATTAGGATGATGGAGCAGGTATGCAGAATTTTGAAGACAGTGACAAGAGGCATTAGTAGGGGGAAAACCAGTGCAACCATTAAAGGACTAATGAAACTAAATTAATGAGGAGGTGAATTAGTGCTGCATATTGTGTGAGCTGAAGCACTGATGTCTTGTGGTCATGAATGTTAAATCATGGTGGAAGAAAAGAAAGCAGTATTCAAAATAATAAGGGAGGTGGTGTGGGGTCTGTGGAGGCTGCAGCTCAGGGTGAGGTGCAAAGTGTGGGCTGTGTGTCTTCAGGTGAAAGCCAAAGCTGAGGCTGCTCAGAGAAAGGGTGTGAGGGATAACACAGTTAAGAGATCTGCCCCCTGATGCCCAAGCCTTTTGCAGTTTATTGCCTGCAGTTCACCTGGTGTCATTAGAGTGAGACTGCTGCCTCTTCTCTTTCAGAGCCAGGGCTTTTGGCTGGAGTCAGGGAAGGGTTACCAGCACTCCACTCAAAGTGGCAGGGACAGAGTTGTTATAACCTAAATGGTAGCGTGCCACCAGAATCAATACAAATTGAACCTCTGCTGGCGAGACTGCACAGTGCTTGCTTTCTTGTGTAGAGGAATCAATATGAATTGGCCACAGGATGGGAATATAGAGATGCAGCTGGGGAGAGAAAAAATAGATGTTAAGCAGAGGTGAACAGTGGTCACTAGGTCCACACCGTGATTTTAGGCTCAGTCATTAACAAAAAGTTTTGTGAAAGCTCTAATTTGCCTGTCCTTTGGGTCACCCTTTAGACACAATGCCCCAGTGATGCAATGCTTCCAAGGTTTGTTCTTCTTGGTTCACACATCACTTTATTGTTAAACAGCTAAAATGTCAGCATGGATCCCAGCATGCCCTTTCCATTCACTTCACACCAGAGATGGGCAAGAGTAGAGTTCAGCAGCCCTTCTCCTTTCCTTGATTTCCCCCAGTCCCCATGCAGGACATCACTCCCTCATGTGAGCATGTCATCCCAGCTGCAGTTAGCCTGTTGGTGCAACATTGCGTTCTCAAGGGTTTCCCATTTAGGCTAGAGATTCTGACTGGGGTTCCTGGTGTGGAAGATTTAATAAAAGAATGATTGTAATGCCTATTTACTAAATGACTCTGTTTCTAATTAACTGTTGTTATTGTAATGAGAAAGAACAGCAACTACTTGAGAACTACATTTTACACTTCAGTGCCTTAAAAAAAGTTGTCATTTCCATGAGGTGTGCTACAGGACGATGGTGAAAAGAGGCTGGAGGAAAAGTACCCTATATTGTAAGGGTTATGCAGGACCTCAGCCTTCCTAAAACATTTTCTGCATCTGTCTGAAATATATACACTGTGTGTTGGTGTTTATTACTTTTTATTTAAAACAAACATTTAGAAATTCTTCCTTCTACCTTAGACCCTGGCTTTATGAATTATTCCACTGTATTAAGGACTTAATTCTCTTAAGAATTGATGATTTCTCACCTTCAGGAAAGGGGAAAGCAAGTGATTTCTAACCCTTTTCTTATCCAGATAGCAATGAGCTGCCTTTGGGCTTCAGTTGTCTAGTTTACGGTAAATATGCCAAATTCTCCTCTGTTAAATGCAGTACCATGGGCACCCTTGTTAAATCACAGTTATCTGACTTGTCACTGCTTCAGCATAATTTGTGTGCTGAGCTGTACCCAGTTTTTCTTTCACCATTTAATATGGTGCTTTGTGCACAGGCATTTTTACATACTGACAGAAAACAGAAAAAATTTGAATAATTTTTGGGTTTCTGTTACTAAACTGGTCTAGTTTTAATACAGGTGAGGAGAAAGGGTGGAGGCAGAACAGTTTGGTAGCACAGGGAAAATTAACAGTATATTGGGAGCTCTGAGAACAGATGTGCTTCCATTGGACCATCTTTATTCGCTAGGGAAGGAAGATTCGTTTAAGGAGGGCAGAGTTCATATTGTGCAGGAAAGGGAGGGGAGTAGAAAACTAATTTTGGAGGTAGGGAAATAAAAAACTGGAAAGTTGTAACTCATCAAAGTTACTGAGACAGATGGTGCAGGAGTTATTACCCTTGTGTTTTGTGCTCAGGTTCTTTCTTTCTAAAGTTTGCACCAGGTATGGTCAGTGTATTTATAGTTTGTGGAGGAAATGAGGAGAAATAATTAGACTCTAAGTTTGCAGTTTGTTAATTAACAGAATTAGAGGGTAGTTTGCAGGGGTGAACTGCTTAGGCTATGTGCAAAACCAGCTTATTTTACTTTTACTAATTTGTTCTTTAATTAATTGGTGCCCATGTCTCTTGATTTATGCTGAGACTGGCAAGATGCTTGAGGAAGGAAATCTGTTTTCATCTTGATTAATTCTCTGCTGGGCAGGCGTTGTAAAAAAATGTTAGCCAGCCATCTTTTGATGTAGTTTCAGTAAGTTGCAGTCAAAATCAAAGGGCAGACAGAGAGGGAGGCAGACAGATAAGGAGGTGGCATATACAGAGACGAGTGAATTACTTGCACAGGGAGTTTGGGGCAAAGATGGTAAATGAGTCTTGCTTTCCTGAGTATTAATACTGTAATTGCCACAGTTTCAGTAAGATATTTCCTTCCCGAAAAGTTGTGTATGGCACATTTTCAACTCTTTACTGCCTGTGGGAGCTGTCAGATTTTAGGGAAGTGCTCCCCAGCGTACGGAGCTTGATGCCGATCAGTGCGTTCTGACAGGGGACAAATGACCTGGCCATTCGTGTTGCTGAGTGATGATTCCGTGGGACGGAGCGAATTAGGAGCATCCCGGTGATGGATCTGCAGCGGAACAAACGAGCCTTCCGACAAGGGGAGCACGGTGTGTCCTGACCCCGCTCCCCGCGGAGCATCCCCGGCGCTTTTGCGTACCAATCCTGCACTGCACGCACTTATTCCCGTTCCTTTCGGCAGCGCCGCCTGCGCACCCGGGCAGCCCCGCACAGCCACCTGCGCCCAGGTCGGGGCTCCGCGCGGTTTCGCCGCGCTCGGAGTTTGGGGGCGGGGGGGAGCCGCGGCCCCGGGCGGGGCTGTGAGGGCGGGCCGTGGGCCGGGGCCGGGCGGGCGGGCAGCGCCATTGGCGCGGCGCTCGGAGGAGGGGCGGCCACGCCGGGAATGGAGCGCCGGGGCCGGCGTTCCACAGGCGGCCGCCGCGGGAGCGGGATGCGGGGATGCGCCGAGTGAGCCCGGCGGCGCGGGGCGCAGCGATGCGGGCGGCGGGAAAGCGCCACGGCAGCTGCTCGCCTTTCGGATAATCCCTGCCCCTGCCTGCCGCGGGTCTCGGGCAGCGGCGCTCTCTTGTCTGTGCGTGGCATGCGGAGCCGGGGTTTTGTATGGCATTTGCGAGCCGAGCGAGGTCACGGTTCCTTTTTTAAAAATTCTTTGCTCTGGGTACAGTATATCTCTGTCTGATTTTTCCTTCCCTGGTAGCGGGGTGGGCCGGGAGGGACGATCGTGACAGTGACGGGAATGTTTACTTGTGCAGAAGTCTTTCTCATATGGAAGCACGCTGCTCCCTAACTTCTGGCTAAGCAGACTTCAGTTCACCAACTTTGCTGCCGCACAGCACGCGTAACTCCTTGGCAGGATGGCAGACGAAAGAACAGCTGGTGCAAAGCAATAGGGGATTCTTAGCGAGGAGAAGGAGGAGGAAGGAAGGAAGATCACCAACCTTTCGCCGACGGCTGTCAGAGCAGCAGGAACGGGACAGCTGAAGCCACCATGCGCAGGTCCAGCACCGATGAGTCCACCTATCACAGGAGCCCTTCCCTGGACAGCAAGGATTACAGTTTCCCAAATGGCGCCTTCCGTCGATACAGCAGCATGTATGGTGGCCAGTTTGGGGCTGCCAGCAACTCTTTTTTTGGATTTCATACCAACCCTGGCCCGAAGGCCACCAAGGCTAAGTACACGACCCCCAAGGGAAACAAGTACGTTGTCTTTTACCTGGATCTCTCATTTATTTTTCTCCTAGAACTGAAGAGGTGCAGCATGGCTCACAACTGCCTGCAGTGTATCAAGTACCTAATGTTTGTTTTCAACCTTCTCTTCTGGGTGAGTACATGTTTGGAACTGTGGAATGGTTTTTGTGTCTGTTTACTGAGATGGAAGGTGAACTTGTTGCTGCTTTTAAACTTGAACAAAGTGGTGCCTAGGCTACTGCTTTTGTGGCCTCATTAATTTGCATAGATAACCTGTAGAGGGTTTTTTTCATCCTCTCATTTCCTGGCCTCCAGCTGCATTTCAAAACTGTGGTAGAAGACAAAAGAGTGTGTTTATAGAGGTCAGTTGCACGAATGCTTTCATCACTTTGTTCCAGTGAGAGCTTATACTTTTTTGTGCCCTGATCTTTCATTCTTATGTGTTTGCCTCAAAAGTTATGCATAGTCCTAGAGAAATAGCTGAGACCATTCATGGTTGTGAGGTTCAGCACGTGCTTACATCTGTTGCTTTATTGCAGATGGCATGATGCATACTTGGTACATCAGCACATTAAAGCCTGTATCAGGAATCTCTAGGTAATCATTCTCTGTTGCTGTCAGTGGTGGGTCCTGGCACTGCCATTCCCTGTTGAAGACGTGGGTGGAGAGAGACCAGAGCGCTCCTCTCTGCTTCTGGGGCTGCTGCTCTGTGCCAGGAGCTTATCAAATCACTGTGAGGCATGCGTGTGTCATCATCTTTTTAATAAATTAGGTGGCTGGGCATTTAACTCCCTTGTAATGGAGTGTAGGCTGTAGCTGAGACTAAAGAAGCGAGTGGGGGGGACCCACGTCACAAATGCTGTTAGTCCTGTAAAAAAGGGAGTAGTAGCATGTTTGCTAGGGCAGGACAGGATTTCTAGTTCAGTTTCTTGTCCAGAATCATACATGGGAAGGTCTGTTACACGATCCTCAGGAGGTGCCTTTAGAGGGCTTGTTCCTCCCAAGTGGCTTATGAACATGCTGAGGGAAATGAGGAGTATTGTGGAGTGACACCCCTCCTGTCGTGGCACTTAAGGAGGGGGTGTGTGTTTGCAGCTGGATGTTACTGTGCCCTGTTACTGGCTGTGCTCTCCTGACTTGTTGGAGGTGCTCGGAGGGCTGTGAGATGGAGAGAGTTGTTCTCTAGTGTGCGCTGCTGTACAGCTGTTCGAAGCCAGGCATGCTGCAGTGCATCAGAAAACACAAGGTGCAGGCAACTCCTGCTGACCTGAGCCATACCAAGAGTCAGGATGTGACAAACTAGTGCAAGTCCCCTGAATTGGCACAGCACTAACCAGAGCTGTGAAACACAAGGAAGCTGCTCTCTTTGCATCCTAGGTGAGCTGGTAGAAAGAGTGTTGTTAAGGCTGCGTTCTGTCTTTCAAGGCTAATTCTGGTTGCTTCTGCTTCCCTAAAAATCATCCAATATTTATTGCAGCTTACTCCAGAGCTTTCTGAAAAAGACAAACAATATCTTTCTTGCTTTTTTAAGTTTTGTGCCTCTACTGACTGTCCCTGGTTGAGATTATAGATAGCACTGACAGTTAGTTGAAGTGTGAGCTAGAGAAAAGAAGTAGGGTGCTGGCATTAATAGCTCTTTTCAGGATTATGCACAGCACTGCCTCAAAGGATACAGGCATTCTGATTTCTCTTGCAATATTTATCTTCCACTGAAACATATCCACGTGATGAGAAGAGGTTCTGCTGCAAGTAATGTGTGTGTATTTACAAAGGCAAGGTTGCACATAATTATATATCTTTGGCATACTTTTCAGTAGGAACGCCTTAATATTTTGGGAGAGAAAGAGACGGTTTCTGTCTCCCTCCTAAAACCATCAGAGCTGCTCTAAGCTATGCTTGGAGGCAGAGAAAAGGCAGGGGTCCCAAAAAGAGAATGCCTGTGTGGCAGCTGGGCTCTAGGTGAACTGAAGCATGCGAGCAGGGCAGTGGGTGGTGTCACATACTGACTGCAGCACGATCTCTGGTTTGTTTCCCTTTCACATGCTACCTGCACAGCAGGAGTGATGGATGATCATCATGTTCAAATGAGGTTTGCACAGCATGGAGTTGTAATAGATGCAGCTCTTCACCTTCTCACAGTGAAGAAAGTAACTGAAAAGAGATGATTTTTAAAGGTACTGGCTAGCCTCTCCTTGGTAAAAGGAGAAAAAAATTCCCATTTCTAGTGATCAGAAATCTTAGAATGATTACAGGTTGACGATTCTGTTGTTTTGTTTTTCATGTTGTTTTTAGTTATCTGTCACGTTTTACTTTGTGAAATTACAGGAAAGCATCTCTGCAGGAATATAGGATTTATCTTTGCATACATGCTCAAGGAAGTTTTGCTGGCTCCACCTTTCCTCTCCACCCTCCTCTAGGTAGTTGGTTAGTAACAGGCAATAGTTTAGGTAGGAAGAGGAATTTATTTTTCATGTATTGAGAGAAGTCATTGCATTAAATGAATTAAATGCCTATTATAGCCTGTTCCTGCTCTTGATTCTGTTTTGAGAAAATGCTTTGATTTCTGTCAGAAATCATATTTTCATCTTCTTCTTCCTTTTCCTATTCATTAACTCCAGTACATTTTTTGCATCCCTACAGCCTATTTCCCAGTACTTTCAGCTGTCTTTCCCACAATGTGGCAGAAAACAGTCCTCAGCCCTGTGCAACTCCAGTGGGATTTGTGCTGCCTTTCTGAGGGAAAGATCCTTTCCTTACAATACTGGTGAATTTATAGGAAGCAAATTCTCTGAGACCCTGATTTTAAATGTTCTTGGCAGACTTTGTTGGATTAGGTGCTGTGCTCATGCTGTAAAATTTTTAAAAGCTGTCATATAACTGAAAACAGAGCAAATTTCTCCTCCCCTTTCTGATGGTTAAAGGGAGCACAAAGCTCCTTCACAAGTGTCAGAGGCTGAAGTACCTTGTCAGTGTTGATGCTGAATCAGTCCATTGGTACAGAAGACTAGCAGCTATTATTATAGAGAAAAGAATTGGATATTCCTAAAATAGCTCATTTCTCCATGAGGAGCCCTGTGCAAATTGCTCTTGGTGCATTTGCAGCTACTCTGGGGTATTAAGGTTCTGAAGCACGGGCAAAACAATATCAGAGAGCAGCACTGCTTCTCTAATGGGAATTTCCATCAGAGGCCATTCCCTGGAACAGTGCCAGATGCAGATGAGCCATTATTGTATCACTGCACTCACTGGTTTGTATGCTCCCAAAATAACTTTTGTCACCTGATACAGAATACTTGCCTGGCTTCATTCATTTTTATTGACTTAGATTTTCATTTGTTGAATTGCTGAACCCTTGAGACTGAAGATCACCTCAGATGATCGCAGAGCAGAATGTTTTTATTTTGTAATGAAATATTTTTATTTCTCTGTGACATGCCCAGGGAAGAACAATTGTTTTCCACATTCTCCTCCAGACATCCAGCATTTCTTCACAGTCAGTAAAACAAACTTTTCCTGTGCTTTTAATCCAAGGATGTGGTGCCATCTCTCTTTTTTCTTTTCTTTTTCTTTGTGAAAAAGATGGGCTATATCCTAAAGGCTGAGAGAGCTCTGTAGAAAGAAAAGCATCATTCCCTTAATCCCCTTGACTTATGCAGCATCCCTACTTGTTTTAACTTCTAGCTCCCAAACCTTCAAGACTCAAAAAAGGAAATTTGCTAACTGTAGTTCTGTTGCCAGTGGCTTGTGCTTTCCTTAGATCCTGTGCTAGGGAAAACCACCTAGAGAGGTAGCAGTTTGCCCTTCAAATAACTGAATAGCATTAGCTGACTCTTCAGGTAATGCTTTAACCAATAGAGAAATTCAACAGCAAAATGCTGTTGTTAGAAATCTAGTTATAAAGAGGAGATGGCAACAAAAAGAAAGGAGGCAGAGAAGCTTATTATTTATCAAACTTACCATTAGTTATTTCTGTGCATGTGTCTCCTTTCCATTGGTAAAACATACTACATTTGTATGCACTAGAAAGCAGTCAAAGCTCTCAAAAAGTTTTGTGAAATCTCTAATTTCATTGGGTAGCCTCCCAGTGATGCAGGGGAATAGTCTCTGCTCTCTTGAAAACTTGGGAGTTGCCATCTGCTGGACACACTGTGGCCGAAATGAACAGCTGGAGCTCTGCTTTCCACCTTCCTGGATGAAGAGTTGAGGCAAGGCACTTTTCTTTCTTTTGCCATTTGGTCCATATTAAAATTCCCAACTGATACAGCCCTGGAAATGCTTTATCTTGGCTTGTAAGACACAAAGTGCAAATCTGAAATGTATGAAAACACAGAGCCAAGAAAGTGGCAGGTAGCACTAGTGAATGCACCAGGATCTGTGTGGGAAAAACCCCAAGAACCTGTTCAATCTGATTCTAGGGTCCAGCTCTGGGTCTCTCCTCTGTCTTTGTTGCTGCCGATAGTTTGTGAACCACAGTTTGAGAAGCTCTGCACCAATGAGTACTCCTGGCCTGGTGCACTGGTGATACTGCCAACATTACTCACATTTAATTAGAAGGAGAGGAAGTAATGAAAATGAGAATCCCTCATTACTGGCATCATTTTACTTCCTTGCACTCCAGCAGCACAGGTTGTCTTGTAAGAACTATGCAAATGTTTATAATATGTGGAAGACTGACTGCGCAGGACAGCTGGGGAAGGGAACAGCTTGGTCTGAAAATGCACCATGGGGTACTGGATTGTGTTCAAGTGATCCTGGCCAAATTTGGCCAGAGGGTAAAGCTAGAGGGGTGTCTCTTCATTTCACTGTACCTTGTTGGGAAACCATCTGACATTATTAGCTTGAGAAGAGCTGTTGGCTGGAAGGTGGAGAATTTTGTTAGAGAAGCAGCTGATTTCATTGAAGTGGATTCCTTTTCCTTCATCTGCATCCTCTATCAGTCAGCTGAATGAGATTGATGGTTAAAACAGCCAGAATCTCTACAGATTGTTAGTGGCTGGGTACAACAATCATTTTGTGGTTATACTTGGCTGCAGTCTTAAATTAGTGGAAAAAGAATTACCGATAGAGCAGTAAGCTATTTTGAAAGCAGGTCCCCCATTTCATCATCATTATGTGCAGATGTTCTTCTCTGATGGGCAAGGGCTGCAGCTCATCCCATGTGGCTGAGCTCACCAGTTGCAGCTGCTGGGTGCCCTTCTGCCCACCTCAGTCACATCCCCACCAGCTGGGCACTGCTCTGAGAAGAAAGTTTGATTAGAAGTAAGTCAGACTGTGTTTTCAAATGTGTGAAAGGTGTCTGATTAATCAGCAAAGCAGGCTTTGCTGCTGTGCAATTAAAACATGGGAAGTTTACCCCAGAAATTCATTTTCTCTAGCTGCCTCTGAGTTTCTGATTCTCTTTTGTTACTTGCCCCTTCCAGAAACTGCTCAGTCTGACTGACATCTTTCTGAGGCTTCTCTGAGGATGTATTTTTGAGGAGCATTGCCTTTAAAGAAAGAAGAGTCATTTGATGTGGGAATTACAGACTTTAAAAATGGCATTTCCATGAGAAGCAGAACTATTGAGAGCTGATCTCAAGTGTGAGAGAGAGATGATTGTATTACCTGACGTCTGATTTATACGGGCACCGATTAGAGCTTTCTCCACAGTGGCACCATTCATACTGTCCCTCTGCTGTGTGGGTCCTGATGTCTAATAGGGACCAAGGATCATGCTGGAGTCATATCTCCTGGTGAAGGCATTGCTAAGAGCTACATTTGCTATCTAAATGCATACTTTCTGAAAACTTTTAGGAAGTTAATGACTTTAGAAGAATGTGTATTTGTCAGCTCACGCTAACAGTGGGAAATGGGCTCATGAGTTATTCATGGGATACTCAGCCAACACAATTCTTTTTCATAATCTTCTTTTCCTTAGGAAAACAGGTTCAGAAGGCTGTTAATAGAGGAAAAAAGTTACTTTAAAGTTGACCATATAATAGATACTATTTTCAAATTGCTTACTGCTTCTCTGGCTCAAGACAAGAGCAGTTTCATAGCATTAGGTATGTTTGCTATCACATTGATAAGCAGTGAGTAGGCCCCTCAGGATATGGCCGTGTTGCAGGAGTGGACAAACTGGCCTCTTTAAAGCACTGAGGCAAAAGGCTGCAGACATAATTCCCTCTTCTGGACAATGACAGCTACTAAATCTATTGCAGCCAATACTTTGACCTACACAAAGAAAGAAAAAAGCCAGGTGAGATCATTTTTGTCATTATTCCTCTTCCTTCTTTTCTTGGCTTGAAGACTTTTGAAGGCTAGCCAGTTCTTTCTTACACAGGATTTCTCATTGCTGGGGCTATGATCAAATAACTGCTACAACATATGCTGTCACCTCATAGTTCATTCTGCCCGTGTGTTACATCCCTTTCACCCCATTTGGGCCTTTATTTTAGAAGAAAAATCCCCATACTTTTTGGCCAGGATATTGTTTGCAACTCTGTATCCACAGGGTATACAGGAGGGTGAAATACCAGTCTCATTTTTTCTCCAGACACTATTTTTAGATCATTATAGCTGTTATTACTACAGTGTGATTTATTTACTTAGAATGTAACTTTTCGCTAAGGTTGCAAATCTGTACAAGGTTGAATAATATACAGTATCTATATATCTATATCTATATAGAGGTACTTGTTTCTGTTATTTTTAGTGTAAACTGAGCACCGCAGGGTCAGAAATGAAATATGGTGTTGAGTGGAATGAATTCTGCATATTCATGAAGATTGGAGACAGTAAATTGTGTTCTTAGTACTGTCCTGTAATTGTTTCTCTGGGAAATGTTAAGCCATCATGAGACGCAACAGAAGTAAATGAAATTGAAATTGCAGCCTGTAATTAGACTGTCATACTGAAACACATCTTAAGTCTGTCTTCAGTATTAAAACCTCTTCTCCAAAAAACCCTTCCTGCCTGTGTCAAGTGTGAATGCCTGCAGAGCCTTATAACATGTTGCAGCTGAGGCTTGTTCTAAAGGTGAACACTGAACATTTGAAATAGTGGTTTGAATGAGGCACAAGGTTTGATATAAAATGACAAAGGACTAGAATCACTTGGTCTTTTAAGGTTTTATACACAGACCTTCAAAATTTTTGGATGTTTGTTTGTTTTGGGTTTGTTGGTTGGTTGTGGGTTTTTTTTTTCCCCTGCTTGCTTTTCCAGATTGCTCACATAGCCCTTTTTACTATTTCCTTGGCCATAGCAACTTTATTTGTTCTCAGGTACTTTAAATAGAGTGCAGCTGCAGCAGGTATTGATCTATGTCATCTTAATGTTGGAGTCTTTCTGATCTGTATGGTTTTGAGTGAGTCTCACACAATCACAAATAGACACACAGTTATATACTAGATAGCAGCCAGCAGCTGCTGTGGCAGAATTAGATAGTGGCTCCAACTTATTTTAGACTTTCTCCTTCCTTCTTCAATTGCCAGTTGTTTTATCCTTGCTGTCTTACACAACATTTAGAAGAGACAGTGCAGAGAAAATGTTATATTGTCAGTAAATGCATTCATTCACTACTCTACTATTAAATATTCGGCGACACACTGCAACACTCTATGAGCACCAAGACTAAGTTCCTCTTCGTGCTGCTGCACTTGGAAAGGCTCAATGGCTTCCTCCATAGGAGGCAGTTCTCGGCTTTGGAAGTTCTAAGAGATTTTTCCCCTGCCGTGCTGTGCTCTCCCATTACTGGTACTTGCAATTTCCTGTCTTGTCACAGGTCCTGGGACATGCTGGAAGTCACCTGTAGTAGTGGCAAGGTGCACATCTCCTTGGCAAGCACCATACATGAGTGCGTTTGGTTTTGTTGGATTCTTCCCGAGGTCATCTTGCTATAGAGCATTTCTGTGACATTGCTGACATTCCCTACTCCCTCAGTATTCACCACTGGCTGTTTTAAGGTGTATACTGGGGCAGATGGACTTATGGCTCTTCTGTAAAATGTAAAACAGAGCTCTGGTTTGTTGTGAATTGCTGAAGTATTCAAATAATTTCTTGGTTTTCTTTCAGTAACAATTTTCATATCCTCTTTTCCCCAGTAGAAGGCAGAACTTTAAATGTGGTTATTTGTTGCCAGTTTATTACATTGCTTTTGTCCTAAAGTCCCCCTACAAATTAAACTTCAGTTGTATGCTTTCCACCACATTGCTCCTGACAAGTTTGTAAATGTTTGTAAATAGACTGCCTTCATATTGGCCAGCTGAACATTTGTACTCTTGTTTTGTAAGTCACATTCATCCAAGGTTGTAGGACAAATTGGTTATTTATGTCTCAATAAATCTTTTCGCTAGTTCATCTGTAGCAGCCTGGGAAGGAGCTGAGGGTGACATATTCAATACCATTTTCTTGAACAAAATAACTGGAACTCTGGGTATTAATTGAGTTCCACTGCCACTTGCAGTCTGTTCTAAGTTCCAATCATTGAAGGCCAGAGTTTTAACACATCTACCATCTGCTTTGTACTTATTAATGCAGAATACTTGATAGTTTTACAATGACTTTGTAAACTAAAATGAAGAAGACAGGAGTGGTCAATATGTCCTATGCACATATGCTGCCATTACCAAAAAATACACTGAAGCATCTTTAGCATGAAAAACAGACATTATTTCATTGTTTATTCACGGATCATTTCAGGACCTCCTGCCACAAGACATTTTCACTTTTGCAGTGAGTTAGTACTTCCCTGGTGTTTGCAAACCCCAGAGTGTATAGTAATAAAAGTCTGGTGTGAAAAAGGAGAGACCCTGAGAGCTTTATGGCTCCTCTTTCAATGCAAAGAAAACCAATTTGAGCGTGCATGAGTCCATTAATCTCAACCATATGTATTATAACCAGTAAGAGCTCGTTTTCAGCTTTTCATGGCTCCCTGTCCTTTGTCAGTGATGGGATTCAGTTTGTACCATGGAGAATGAGTTGCCTGTGTCTTGTGCTGCTTTGGTGCCCCTGCCCTCCCCTGCCTGGCAGATGTGCTGAGGGATCTCCACGTGCCTCTTGGTTGGGGTGTTAGAGCTCCGTGTCACGGCTGGAGCGTGCAGCTCCACTGCTTCTCTTCAGTCAGGCTTTTCCTGGTGCTCCTTACTGGGGAAAGCTGAACCTAGAGGTAAACATGATCACAGTGGTTTTGGTAGCCAAACTGGGGAATGTCTTTAACATTTCCAGCAAAACATTTTCCTCCCTTTTCCATGTCAGCACTGTTGCATTCTGAAAAGCTGTAATAACATGGCAGCAAACAATACTTGTTTCAGGGGGATCATAGGGCAGATAAAATTCCTATTCCAGTGCCACAGGGAGATCTCAGATTCAACTCAGAGGCAAAGAAGCAGTGTAGTAAGTTAGGATCTATTTATATGAATAAGCATCACTGAAACCCTGTGTGTAATTTATGATTACTTCCATTTTTATTATTTGGGTAAATTTGCAGGACCTGAAACATTTTTACCATACTCTCACCAGTCTGTCTCCTTGATTATGCTCTTGTGTGTTAATTACAACACTTATCCCTTCTCTCACTCCAATTTCCCTTTGTAAGTATGTTTTAGGTAGGTAATTCTTGGAGAAACATTGACTAACAGTCACTGAGAAAAACATCCTGTACCTAAGGAGAGCATGTGTCTCTACTTATGCTATTGGTTAAATTTTAATCCTGAAAAAACACAGACTGGACAGTCCCATGGTGTTTTCCACTGCTGACACTAAAGGGATGTTTCAGTACTCCAGTAAAGTCTTAGATGAAATTCTTGCATTTTTTAAGTACGGAATTTCTTTCTGTCTTCATTTCTCAGCAAATACTCAATAGGATTTCAAGATTAAGGCTCTGGTCTTTCATCAAACACAGGTTTTGTTTTCCTTTGATTTCTTAGCTACTGGTACCTATCTCTTAAGTTCTACTTGCTCTACCCAGAAGTTATTATTTTCAGGCTGGAGCTTGGATATATTTCAGTCTTTGTCACCGCAGTTGAAATTTCTCTCTCTAGAACAATATCCAACCTATTCAGTTCCTAGCTTAGTATTTTTAGCACAAGCTGCTGACAGTTACATGTTGGCTTCGCTGCCATGGCAGTGTGGATTTCCCTGTGCATGTATTGGGAGCACTCCCTTTGCAGCCAAATCCATTGTAGTAACTCCCTAATTCTGATGTGAAATTAGGAAAACAGCAGAAGGCCCTTCATTATAGATCTCACCCCACCTAGCTGGAGGAGTATATATGTCTGTCTGTATGTAGTACTTTGTTGTCCCCTGGATTTGGCACTTGTACCCTATTTTCCATGGGCTCCAAATATAACTGGCCAACTAAGAAGTACAAAATTCTCTGGCATATTCCTCTTCAGCTGGTTGTACTTTTTCACGTCACTCTATTTCTTTCTGAAAGAATATGATTTTAACTCCATGAGACTTTTACAACTTCTGCATACATTGCCACTTTTAAAATTTCCTATGGGGTTTAGCTTTGATCCAAGCTTCATTTGTATTATGAAATTGTTTGTGACACTGCAAGCACATCATGACATTGCTCTGTTCATGGCATGCTTTTGTCCAGGAAACATTCAAGTGATGATATTGCAGCTCCCTGGCACAGACATAAAATGAAAAGTTACCAAGCATAAGAAAGAAAATGCAAGTTGAAAGCAATAAGGGGTGTCATACTGTAAACCATTTGGTGCAGCATGTGCACTTGTCCTTATCACGTGGCTGAGCAGCTGCACAAATGCTCCATATTGCTGGTGAGATCTGAGCCAGGCCTTCATGCTTCAGTCACATTTGATGCCATCAGTACCTGTTTTTGCATTGCTTGCCTTTGCTTATTGTTTGTGAGTTAATCCTCTTTGTGCATCATCTCATTTTGTCATAACTGGCAATACTTTGTTAATTTTTTTATTTCAGCCACATGTTGAGCTTTTGGGATCTTTCCCCTTCTTTTACTACGGCTATAAAAGTGGAAAGGTTCTTTGGTCACACAGTGTCAGTGGGCTGGGAGCTCTGTAGGATTCACATAGTCTTGGCACATGCTTTGCTGTCTGCTGGTATAACAGGAGCTGTTAGCTTGCACAGCAAGTTACAGGCTCAAGTTCCCAGTATGCCCAGTAAAACAGCCATCTTTTTCTCATCACAGGCATCATTAGCAGTTATGGACTATTTCAGTTGCTCAATAGAGTTGTCAAATCTTCCCCTAGTTTACCAAACAGGTCCATTTTCCCCAAGTATTAGTCCAGTTTAACTTGTATTCTGACTATGTGTGAGTCAGAATCTCACAGATGCAGTGCTGCACACAATAGTTTTAGTTGGATTTTTGGTTTTGTCTCTGCAGCTTCACCTGCTTTGTTATGTTTCTGAATTAGGCTCTTGCCCCTAATGCCAAATGCTTTATCCTTTCTTTCTAAGCAGTATTTGTAAAGTGGGGAAGCTGCAGGGGCACAGCTGGTTTCCCTACAGTTGTGCTGTGTTAATTAGCTCCAAACCTTTAAGCCTCATCTACCCATGGACTCTACTGCAAAGTTTATGTGGCTTCTGCTGCCAAAGACAAGGCAGGCAGCGCCAGAGGGCTCAGATGGAGCTGCCGAGCACACGGAGCTGTCCAGCCTGGAGCTCCTGAACGCCGGTGCTGTGCGGTTCCTCCTGCAGGAGGAGGTGGGCAGCAGGGACGCCCGTGTCAGCATCGCTTAAGGGAGGGTTTCAGTGTTGTGGCTTTCAGGCTGGAGACACGTCCTTGTGCCAGTCCATAGCTGTACCTCTACCTCTGCACAGGGAATGGGGAGAGAAGGAGAGGGAACAGAGCCTCTCTGTGGGGTTGCAGTTACAGGATCAAGCACAGCCTTTCTTGGTGCTGCTGTTACCTACCAATGGTGTTTGCTGGTGAGGGTTTGGTGGGAATGGTGAGGGGAGTACTGGTATATGCCAGCATCGCGGAATGAGGCTCTTCTCCAGTACATGAAGAGGTAGGTTTCATCAGGAAAAGCTGAGCTTCATAAAAAGGGACAGTAAGAAGATTTTACAAGTTTATCAAAGCCCTGGACACATTTTCTGAGATCTCCAGAGCCTTCCAAAAGGTCTGAAGAAGCTTTGTTGTGACAATTCAATGCTGCTGCTGATTTTGTCCTGACCTGGACAAGCAGATGCTTAAAAGAAACCCACGAAGAGCTATAAGAAACAGCAGCTGGATATTCACCTCAGATATACTCTTGCTTTGTGTGAAATGTAGAATCACTTGTTTTATCCAAACCGTTTCATCACTACATGAGTGTGTGTGTGCATGTGTTTGAGAGAGTGAGATAACTGAGTTTTGTGAGTGGGTGTTCAGTTTTGGCTAACAAGATCCTGTTTCCCTTAGAATTTGGAATAACAAGTGACAGCAGTGGAACTTAAGAGATCCCTCAGATCTGGAAGTTGTAATGATTACACCAAAATAGTAGGTGCATATATTGGGACAGGTGTATTTTGTTCTAGGGGGGATAACTTATATCAATATTTAGGGATATTAAGATAAGATCATATAAATTTTCATTAAATACATAGTACAAGTTATGAGATGAGAGGCACTGTGTATATATAGGAGGGGTATAATATAAAGTAATTACTTTACCAAGATCCACAGATAATGGAATAGGAAGTCTCAGTAGACTTTTTTGGTAGGTTACATTTTAGGGAAGGAATTCACAAACCGGGCTATTTACTTACCTCTTTGAAACTTCTTGATAAAATAGATTATCACTAACATAACTGGGGAAGTCTCAAAAGATTTAAAACAAACAATATCCCTTTCTATCCAAATAAAAACAATACCTGAGGCATGAAAAAAAATGCTTTTCTTCTCAGAAAACCACTTGAGCAATATCATCAAAGAAAATCCTTGCTTCTATAGGGCTGCTCTAAGATCAGTACTGTGAGCTCAGTGTAGGCCTCTGCAAAGCCACCATCACCATGTTTGTGCTGCAGGACCCAGTGCTCATCTCCCTCACTGGGGTCATTTTGCTCGTGTCAGACAGCTTAACTGCAGGTCATTAACTGTACAATTCTGTTGTCTATTACAGACACTGCTTTTAAAACTTTGAAGGAGATTAAATAAAAACCAGTAAAATTTTAGACTGGCTTTGTTTGCAGGGTTTTCTTAATTTACTTTTCTGTTTAAAATTAAATGCATTATTTAAAAATAATTCTTATATATAAATTGGGAAAATATTCAGGAGAGCAGAACTTTTAGTCTTTTGGAAAAAAATATCTCCTTACAAAAGCAATTATCTAACAGCAGCCATTCCAGGCTATTAGGTGGTTAATAGCTGTGCCAGAAGAGAAAAAAATTGTCAGATGTTACAGCTGGAAGTGAAGGCATTCCACAAGAATTGTGCTTTGAGTTCGTGTTATTTAGAGTGTACAGTTATATACATACAGTAGGAGGAAAGAAAAAAGAGAATGTTTGAAGAGCCTGTATGTTTCTTTAACTTCTTCAAGCTGTTGTCACTTCTTGGTCATTAATTACTTTATATTTTCTATGATTGGGGATGACTGAGTCATCCACACTGGGGAGATTTTATGATAGTGACAATTTTGAGACTGTGTCTTCAAAAGGACTAATAAGACTTAAATATCCATGTCCTGCTGAATTTCTATTACAGCTGAATATGGTTTGAGTCCTTTGAAGTTTTATTTCAAGGCTCTCTCCTTCTGCCTGCAGAAGACAGAAGAAGCTTTGCCCTTGAACAAGGCAACTGTGACATGAATTCGAGAAAATGGGTCCTCACCTCTCTTGTTTCAGACTCATGTGATTCTCTTAGCAAATGTCAAGCCTGAGCAGAAGTGTTAACCAGGCTTGGCTTGTCTGTGGTGTCATATAATCCAGGATTTATGTGAAAGGCAGAAGGCTGAAGCAGTTTCAGTGGTCTTGGATGCTCTGCTTCTAATTGTCTGCTTAAATCCCTTTTTTCAAGTGAGAAAAGTCCTGAGAATGGCACAGCAAGACTGAGTTTTCTTGTAACACTGTGATAACCTTTTGTCAGATTGCATTTAATTTTCACCTCCTACCTCTGTGCCTACTGCTGCATCTCATACTGGGTTTGTTTTTATGAAAACTACAAAATAGGCTCTGCTTAAAAACCAGCTGTAGAGGGCTTGGACTTGTGTCCTGAATCATTTTAGGGACTTTGGTAATCTCAGAAGAATATATCTGCAATCTTACAAATTACCTACCAAGAAAAACTGCTCCTGCCTTGTTTCTGTGGTGCTTCTGGGCTAGGAGGCATCCTCTTATCCCTCCACAAATCTCTGCTTTGGAACTTGCCCTTTCTGACCTCTGTTTTTGCTCTTTTGCCTCTCTTGGAGATTTACTCTGTCTCTGCAGGCACACACTGGTGGGTTTATTCTTTAGATGAATATTGCACGAATATTGTTGTGTAGACAATGTTGACAGGGATATTCTGGTATTATTTTTTCTTACTTCATTCATATAGACTGCACTTTCATGAGTTTTGAGAAGAAGCACCTTGGATCATTGGAACTGGAGGACCTGTGTCTCCCTAACAAGATTTTGTCACCAAGGAAATATTAATGAGTTGTCTCTTAAGTTGTCTGCTCTGCCCTGGTTATTTGTCCCTAATTGTTAGGTGCTCTCTTCTGGGAAGCTGAAACTTGCTGTCTGCTTCTTTTGAAAATACTATTAATTGAGCAGGAAGTTTTATTACTAGCTTGAACTTTATAAGTTGCCCTTGACAATCCAGAAGGTTTGTGCAGTGATCTAGATAGTGTTTATACATGGCAGTCTTTTTAATTACCTTTGATCCTAAGTTCTTAACTGTTCCTTTTAATCTACTACCTGTAAGCCTGACAGAAGGATCATACAACTGGGAGAGTTTAATTCTGCTATCAGGCGGAGCTGAATAAGCTATTAAAAATGTTTACTTATGAGTTAGTTGACCAGGTTCATAAAATGTGAAAGCAGCTCTACAGAAACAAAGTAAAATGTAGCATTAATTTGTCAACCTCTGCACTTCCTGTGTTTTAGAGGAGCACGTGCCTGTTAAAGAGCATAGCAGATTCACAGGGACAGAGGCAGCAGCACTGTTGTATTTTGAGTGAGTCTCTAACAGGTTCTTAGTTTTGATATCTTGGCAACATTTGGTATAAACAGAATTGAAGGTGCTTTTTATTTTTCTGCAAGTCAAAGTGGCTGCTGATGTGCCCAGGACAGCTTCCATTCTGCCTCCTATGGGATTTGTGTAATTTTTAGAAGCTGTGGATCATTTGGTTGAGAAAATTATTTGTCTTTGAAGGGTTACACATGCCAGTTCCTAGGGAGAATTCTTCCCACTTCTTGTAGTGATGTCATATCTGATGGAGGTGCTGTGATACCAGACCACACTCCTGTAGTTGCACATATGACGCTACTTTGATTATTGAGAAATTATGTCACCAGCCATCACTCATTGTCTGAAGAAACTTGTGAGTAGCAGGAAGATCTCAAGCATGTCCAGGCATAGGTGTTGAGGAAGTGAGGAAGTACAGGAGTGCTGATGCCCTGATTTGGAATTTGCATGTATCATTCACACTTTAAAAGTGTAACTTTGATTTGTGTGCCTTACAAAGCACCCTTCTTATTTGTCATTTTCAAATCTTTAATCAGCAGTACTTAGCATCGTTTTTCCTGCACTTTGATTTCCTCTCAGCACATCACTGAGGAGAACCAGTGCCACTCTTCTAATCTGCTTACTGCTCTGAACTGCCTTGATTCTGTGACTTCTGTGACCCAGCATTTTCCTTACTGATTCCAGCTTCTCCTTATATTCTTTAAGGAAGAGATCCTAAAGAAGGTTTGCTACTGATTCTGCCTTTGCAAAAGTGGCCACTCATCTGAATGTCTCCCTTCTCTTTGTTGCAGGAATTGAGCTAAACATTTCCTCTGGATGGTTTTATTGCAACTGATTTTTAGTATTGTTGATGGCTATCTTAACTGGGAAGGTTCAGAACATGTACATAAAGCCCATAATGGTGTTTCAATTCTCTTGAAACCAGTGTGACTAATTCCACAGTTTCCAGTAAGATCTGGGTTTCACTGGCATTTTCTGCTTGCTCTGAAGGTTAAGATGGTAATTTTAATCAAAGATATGTACTCCTACAGCTGTAGTTTTAAAGATACAGTTTCCTCTGATCACTCAGTATTGTCTTTGTAGGTTACAGGGATCTTTCAGTAGAGTGACCTCTCCAGTGGTTATGCCCTTATCAGTCCTTCCTGAATGGCACATCCCATTGATTTTTGTCACTCTGCCACGCTCAGGAAGTGACTCTTGTCAAAGCCCTCCATTATTGGCATTTGTTCTGACTCATCTGTTTTAGCACTGGAGCTTCTGATATTGATGAACAGGCCTGTATTGCTTCTGGTTTTGGGCTTGTAAACTTTTTAACCCCTCCCCATTTCCCCCTTTTTTCCTTAAAATTTTTAAATTAAAGACCTCTAATACCCTGAAAGTGTGCAAGATGTACCTCTTCTGTTTTGGCCTATTTTTCCTGTAGTTCAGTTGTGGATATTCTGTCCTTGTCTTCAGTTATCTCTTGATTATTTGCTTAGTATTCTAGAAATTGTCTTTTCCTTAACATTGCATGGTAAGTGTTTTGATAGAGAATGCTCTACTCATACAAAATCTCAGCCCTTAAATGTGGGCCTGTGCTAGGGAGAGTTTTATCAACCCCCTAGGAGAGTCTGTTTTCCTGATTTACACAGGAATTAGTGAGTTATCTGAGAGAGGCATCCTTCAGTTGTTTTAATCAATTTCTACATTTCTCACCTTCAAACTAATTGGACCTGGTTTGACATAAAGCCCATGTGTCTGGAACCTAAGTCCAGGATGCACAGGAGAGGTGGGCTGGGGAGGATTGTCCACAGTGCATCTGATTACCACATGCTTTTTATCTTGATCAGGACTCCTGGTTTTTATCACAGGGGTTGTGATCAATATGTTGTGCTTCCTTATGTGGAAGAGAGCAAGTCCATGCTGGCATTTGTCCATGCAGGCTTTTATTGTCAGACTTTCCCTTTTATGATCTGATATGGTTTCACTAAATGCACTCAGCTGTAGAGAAATATGCTGGGTATTAAGATGTGTTTAAGCAGTGGTGAATGTGCAGAATCCAAAGACAGTTCCTTATGTTTCCCTCCTCCTTTCTCACATCTCTGCTTTCATTAAGTGTATCACTGATAGGTGTCTCTGCAGTAAATAGCAATTAGGCACATTCATCTGGTAAGGAGGCAGTGAGCTCCTGATGATGCAAAATGCTGCAAGTCTGTGAAATTCCAGGTTGTGCAAGGACTGCCAGGCTGGCAGAAGCAGCCCATTGTGTAAGGATGCTTCCACAGTGCTGTTTGCTGCCTGGCTAGGGGGGGAGGATGCTTTTCTTTGGCAGCTGCCAGTCTTTCTTCTATTTCAGTCTATAACAAAACTGCATGTCAGAGTGCACTGGAATGTTAAAGGTTCTCCAGAATTCTGCAGTATGTACAACCCCAGGTGGCAGAGCTGCCTGTAGCCACAACAGGCTGGCTAAAAGAAAAGCCTCAGACTCCTCCTTTCTTGCTGCTCTTTCATGCAAGTGATACCAGCTTGTAGGAAACCTAGGTGTTGTCTTCAGCTGTTCCTTATATCTGTGTTTCCATTACAGTGAGACTGTGTCACCCAACAGACTAAAAACAGTTTTATAATTGGATGTAGTTGGAGGAAAAAAATGAGCAATAAATTGCATAGCCAAAAATTAGTCTGTGAGGAGTTTGGGGTTTTTTTCCTAAATTTTTATAGCAAACTTTATCAACCACTCTAATAAAGGCAGTTTTTTTCCTTACATTCTTGCCCCAGTTGCCTCCTTGTATTATCGTGACTGTTTTAACCTTTTTATTATAGTTATACTGCTGCTTCTGAAAAGATAGATAAATTGATGCAGAAGTTGCTCTGCAGCATATTTTTCCTAAACTGAACATCTCACCCCAGGGACTCATCCAGTTTTCCAGAAACATGTTTGTCAGGGTCCTGGATAAGCAATCTCATTTTCTCTAGATTATACTGCCTAAAAGATAACATAAGAAAAACTCTGCAGATGCTTTCTGCATTAAATAAAGAGCTTTCTCTATGAATTTAAATCTCCTACAGCTTATTTTCTGTGATTCAATAGTGAGTTATATTTGGTTTATATTTTGTAATTAGAGTGCGGAACAGATGGCAAACCCTTGGTTTAAAGTGAAGAGCATTGAATAACCCCCAGTGCCTGGTGCCTAACTGGAATTCAGAGAAAAGCTGCATTCTCTCACTTTTTCTGACCTTGCTCCCAGAGCTTTATGTGAAAACAGTGTTGACAGAAATATTTACCAAATCTCACTTAATGGCAGCAACATGCCTGCTGCTGCTTAGGCCAGTGAACTTAATCCACTTAGAATAGCTGGGAGGGAAGTCATGAAACATCAAATACCTTGAGCAGAGGCATCCTTATGAGACAGACACTATAAACTGTCCACTTGGGCAGCTGAGAGACAAACACTTATCAGAACTGAAGGCTTTGGCAAAAATACAGGATGATCTTAGAACACTGCAAAGATACTTAAGTGATTGGCTTTCAGGGGAAGAATCATCTTGATCCATGGTGAACTTCTGTATGTGATACAGCTTGACCACTTCAGTATCCTTTTATCTTCCAACTGCATACAGAATTTTCCATTCTTTCTATGGTGCTGTGTTTGTTCCATGGAGCATGTGCAGGCAGGACTCTGGTTCAGCTGTAGGTAAGTGTGCACTTTCCCCTGCTAGAGCATACTGTTATGAAACTTCTACTTATGAAATATTTGCTTTTACTTCTCCTACAGAGAAAGTGTATCAGGTCTGGTAGGGTATTGGATGCTGTCACACCTTGGTGCTGCTTTTTGGAAGTGGTGCCAAATGGACACATTCTAGACATGTAGGCACTTTCCATTTCAGAGCAAGCAGGGAAAAAGGAATGGGAGAAGGCAATGAAAAAAGTGTGAAATAGAGTTCTTTGGTGTTGACTTCCTGAGATCCCTTTCCCTTATCACCCATTTAGAAGAGAATTTATCTGATGTTGGCTGTAGGTCTAGACAAGTGTAGGCAGTACCTGGCAGATAGGAATTACTACCAGACATGCTCCTGCATTCAGAGCTTACCTATGGGATAAAATAAAGGCCAATTCAAACCTCTCCTTCCTCTGCCCCTTTGAATTCTTTTTTTTTCCTTTCCCTCTCATCCTGACATTGATCTGGTGGTTTCACCACCATCCATCTATTCATTCCCCTGCTTACACTTGGTCTCTTTTTTAGCAGCAGTTGTGGTCTCTGAAGTCTGTACAGTATCATGATGAGAATTCAGAACACCCAAGTGTTATTCTGTACTTCCCTGCTCCCTTTCAATCTGCTACTTCTCCTGTCATTAATTTCTTTTCCTTTTCTTTTGCCAGTCTTTCTTTTGCATCCAGCTTCCCATTTGGTATCTGAGTCGGTTCTGCATTCAGCTGGGAGTTGGACCTGGTGACAGTCTGTGTCACTCTGCTCACTGAAAAGCATCCTTTCAATTGCAGAGTCCACCACCAGCATTGCTAAATGTAATTCTTTTATGGGGAAATAAAAGAATAGACTTTTCATGTCACTGTACACTGGTCCTGTTAAAAGACAAAACTCCCCAAACTTGGACTTTGCCTTGCACCTAGGTGGCATTTTGTTTTAACAACAACAGTGTAGTTAAATGCTATACATCACTCTTGATATCCTAGTGGGTTTTGTATCAGCTGAGTGCTGCTGATGGTCTCTGTCTACATTTATAATCCATGATGTATATGTGTCTAGGTTTGGGAATGGTACTTCCAATTCAATGCTCCCACTGAAACGCTCCCAAAACCAGGCACTGCTCTTTTGCTTCACCCTTCCCTTTCCCCTTCCTGCTCCAGGGATGGAGTTGAGAATTGGAGACACAAAAAGTGAAAATCACAAGTTGAAAGAACAATTACTGGAAACAGCAATGAGATAAGAAAAAGCCAGAGTCCCTTTCTCTACCCTGGTAATGATGTAAGGTGGTATCAAATAGCACTAAGGCCCTGGCCCAAACTAGGACAATTTGAGGTAATCCTGCTAAGCTTCACTCATACCTGAAAAATTAATATTTCTTGAGGTTTCTCTTGCTGAAAGCACAGAGGCCTTACCACAGCAGATGAATTGGCAAGTAGCAGCCATTTAAACCAAGGTCATTTTATTGTGGATTGAGATCTTGATTAAAAGATGCCAGGATGTGTGTTTGGAGTTGAGCAGTGTCTGGCTTTCAGCAAAAGGATTTCTATGGATAGATACCATGTTTCTTATTGGCATGGAATAATGCTGTGTTCAGTTTGTGGCCCTGTTGATTTTTGCAATTTTGTCTCTAGTGCAGTTTACTAATCTAGGTGCAAAGGCATTAGAACCTGCTCTGACAAACAGAAAGCAGTAGTGGAGGCCTGCCTTCTTCTTCCAGCCCGTCCTTGAGTTCAAGACTGATGCCACTTTCCTCTGAAAACAGAATATATGCTATGTTTAAGATCACAGTTCTTCCAGACTCCATGCTCAAACTGCCTGGTCTTGTTACCTTAAAATCCTAAGCCACTGACTTAATACACACTAATAAGTGAAAAATGTGTCTCTGAACACCCTTAGCCTTGGACAGGAAGCCATAAGGAACTTGTCACAGTAAGCAAGTGTGGCTTGGGAAGTTGATGCTCCATAATTCCATCCCATACAGCACTTCAGTAAAAGTGTCACCCTTGTGTGATTGTGCTCACAAATTGCACTGCTGCTGCCAGGCAAATACACTTTTCCCCAGCTGCCTTGTGCTGCTTATCTTTTTTCCGTGGTGGGGTGGAGTGGGCAGCAAGAGGTTGTAGATGCATCTCAGTCTGGCATTTGTGCAACGGTAAGAGTGTGCTTTGCTAGCTCCTCTTTTACATAACAGAATCAGAGATTCTCAGAGAAACTGGGGAAACAGAGGAGTGTTTCAATGATTAATTATCACTGCTGGGCACCAGGATGTCAGACTGCTCTGTAAAAGAGATTTAAAAAAATGACAAAGAAAGAAAATATTAAGGATCGTTTTCTGCTGGATGCCTACAGGAAAAAAGTCAGCTTTTCAAAGCTGTTGAGGAATCAGAATACAAAGTAGGTGTCTTCATGTCTATGTGTATATTTAGGTGCATAATTTTTTTCAAATTACCAATCCTTTTCCACTCTTGAAAGATGCTTATTATCCTATAGTGATTACAGAATTAAGTAATACTTTTGACTTCAAAGACTTCTGTTCCTTTTTTATGATGAGGAATCAGCAATAAGGAAATCCCTGTTATTCAAGAAGTAGGCAAAAAATCCTCAGATCTGGACACAGACTGAGAAGCTGAATCCCTAACAACATGCACAGCTGTGGTGATCTTCTTGAAAGCAGTGATAGTCTGTTCCAAATTAGTTGTTCCCTCACATTTGGGGAAACAATATTATTCAAAGTGGTTTCATGTAGAGGCACACCTGCCTGTGTTTTCAGTGTGTGCATGTGAGAGTGCACATGACTAAGGAATGAAAATGGACTCACATGCTCAAACCTTCTTCCTGTAACAGCACATTTTCTGCAGTATGAACTGGTTAAAGAGGTTGGAAAGCAGTTTTATTGGTGTGTTCTATTTTTAGCAAGTAATCTGAACCAATTTATTCTCCTTGATAATGCAGTCTGTAAAAAAGAGGAGAAGAGGCAGCCTAGGGGAATGTGAAGCATCTTACTAAGGATGTAATTTATTTATCTGGTGGTGTTTATTTTTGGTGGTGTTTCCATTGCCTTTCCTTCTCTTCATTTCATTAAAGCCATGCTGCTAAATACTGCTGCTGATCAGCATCCTGTTAGGATCAAAAGTATTGTAGGCTACAGGAGTGTGATTCCAACTGTAGCTTGAAAGTTTTCAGTGACATCATTCTGTACAGACTGCAGTTTTGGGAAGCTGATCTAACTTCCAGGACAGAAAATCTTCTGTAAAGGTGACAAGCTCTCAAATGACTCCTGAAGGTGTTTAGGATGTAGGATGTATGATGCCTTCCAAGTACATAATTAACCAGTGAACAACTGCAGACACCCTGGTATTTCCTGCCAGTTGGAAACTATTCAGGGATGAGAGAAAGAAAACTGCTTGTACTGCAGTTTTGAATGTACCTGGAAGATGTGGGGCTGCTCAGCTCTCTAGAGAAAAGGCACTGTTCTCTTCTTCATTACATTCATTAAATTTTATTACAGACCTTAAGTGTCTATAGGAATGCCAGGGAATCAATACGGCTCTGTTTCCTCTGCAAGAGTCATTTTCTGAGCTGTAGTGTGCTCCACAGTACCACAGACTTAGTCCCAAAAGGGTAAGATTAAGGGTACTTAATCCAACATTCTTTACCTTTGTTGCTCCCCACTAATCATGAGGGTCACGTTCACTCTCAGGTTAAAGATTGAGTTAAAAGATAATTTCTTTGGAAATCCAGCCATTGCAGAGAATCAATTTCACCTGCCCTTCCAGAACCGTGTGCTTTGCCTTGGCAGGGGCATCCTTCAACCCTGGCAGAATCCCTTCTACCTGTCTTGCTCCCCTCCAGCCTCCCCTCTGGCTGCAAAGCTCTTGGTTTGTGTGATGGATAGCACTGCTCTCAGCCCAGGTTTCCCCTGCCTGTCTCATAAGCAGCCACTTAGTGCTGGTGACAGCGGCGGTCGATGGCTGACGCGCGGCCCTCGCTGCCCCCCGGGTGACCGCAGCCGCCAGCACAGGTGAGGGGAGCGAGTCCTTGCTCTGAAAGGGGTTTGTATTCATGTGGCCAGAGAAGAATGCACTGAGAAAGGGGGCTCCTTGGGGTCAAATGATGGGACCGTGGATCTGAGAGCCAGGAGGTAAAAGGGCTAAACAAATGAGGCGGTGTAGATTTGAATGTGTAAGCACCTAACATGTGAGACTCGATGTCTGTTCAGGTCTGTTCAGGAAATGAGTACAGAGGAGTTGGAATCAGTTTTCTAGGCTATAAGGATGTGAGGGTTTGAGTTTGGATAAGGATTCTGGGGCAAGCACTGGAATGAATTCAAGGGTTGTTTTCTTGGCACAGCTGACATGGTGTCTGTGGATGTGAACCTTGGAGAATACAACACTACGTGTTCCTGGCATTCTTATGAATTCAGGTTCTAGGTGGCTGTAATGATCCATTATGACCTCTACAAATAAATCTGCGTGCTCACTGCTAGAACTGCTTGTGACACTGGTCAGCTACTGTATGAGGAAGGAGAGCTAGAAAGCAGGGCTCCTCTCAGATGGAATAGATTTTATTGATACTTTGATGCCATTGGATTATTTCCATCTGGTTGAATACTTGTTGTGGAGGAAAAAAATCTTTCAGTCTGCACACAAAGATGTGTTCATCACTGCTGCTTTTTTAGCTCGTACACTAATTCCCTTATTCCTCCAGACTGATCCTATCATGTTGGATGTGCTTGGATTTTCTTTTCCCAATACATTTTCTCTCTAAGCTGTTTCCTCTCTACTTATCCTGCTGTAAAACTTTATTGTTCCCTTATGTTGTGATTGACTGTCTTGCAGCAAGGTGATTTACAGCACTTCACAATGAGCATATTATATAAAAATCAATTCTGTATTCTGTTCTGTGGTTTGGGTTGGGTGGGTTTTTTTTGGTTTGGTTCCAACTTTCCATTCTTCCTTCACCTTCTAACACGTTTTGTTGTACAAAAATTAAAATGAGTGTGAGTGTATATTATCCACTACAGATAGGTTCTTGTGCACTTTCTTGTGGACTCTAGCAAACTATTTCTTTGTTCTGCACAGTATGGATTGATTTTGTTCTTGTCTCCCAGATTTTTTACTTGACTTGGGGATCAATCTAATCTCTACCTTTTTTTGTACTCTGTTCAGTTTTTCTTCAGTTCTTTGATTAGATCTGACTGGGGCATTGTTCTACAGTGACACACTGTAATTTCATACTCTCTTGTTTTTTTTGTTTTTTTTTTCCCTCCTGAAATACAGAATAATTTTTTGTGAGGTCTTTACAAGTGGCTGCCATGCTGTGAGCCAATAATTCAGCTGAAAATAAGAATGCCCCTGAGCTTCCTTAATGCGTATTAATGCATATTTTAACCAACACAAGGTCTCATGACATATCAGGAATTCACTAGAATGTCATCAACTTTACCTTAGATTTTTTTTGTTCTTGTTGGTGAGAGTGATTGGCATGTAAATATTTTCAAGTCCCTTGAAAGCACTTTTCCTCTGTGATATTACCAGAGAATGCACTTTGTGTTACTGTGCAATGACTGGAAGTAGTTGGGACTGCTCTGCCAGATTGCACAGGCTCTTTAAAGACTGTGCTGAGTAGTTGAAATGCACAGGATCTTATCCTTTACTTGGCTGTAAAGTTTCGTGGAATGGGGAAGATCACAATGACTGTATTTTACTTAATGCCCTGCACCATTCATTGCAGAGCTTTTCTGAGCAGCTCTCCAATAGCTTAGGGCAGCTAGAGCAGAAATATGTTTCCTCTTCCATTGGCCATGCCTGGATTTCTGGTGGCAAAACAGCAGATAACAGTACAGGTCATTGTAGATTATCTTCCCATCTTCTTTCTTTTTTGATTATATCCAAAGCTTTGTCAAGAATGTCTTTGGGTTTGTTTGTATTGTGTTTAAACCAGTGGGGTTTTCTTCTTGGTTGGTCCTCAAGGATCACTGTAATGATCCTGGTAATTAGGAATATTAAGATCGAAAAGCTAAGCCTCATCAAAAGCCAGTTAAAAGAATTGGAAAGAATCTGACTTAATTGGATTTCAGCAGGCCCTTCTCTAAGACTGCCTATCCACTAAATAAGAAGTGGTAGGGAATAGCACTTAGGGGTAATTTCTTCTTTTCTCTCTTCTTTTTTGTTCTGGCCAGCCATTTGCAAGTGGCTACCTGTCCCATCTGGGTGTTTTATCACTGCCACTTCCTTTCAGTAAGATTTATAAACCACACACAGACTTGCAGGAAGGGTTCTGCTTTTCTCTTCCCTCCTGCTGAAACTCTGCAAGTAAAGATAATGTAAACCACTATGTTCCCCATCCTTTACATAGCCCTTTCAAAGTGCATAGTGAATACTTCAAAGACAATTACTTTATTTAATTTAATTGATTTTTTTTCATGTATTCTAGAATACTGGGACAACTACATTAAGGTTTTGATCCTGCAAATCAGTTAAACTGGTTGTGTGCTTGCAACCAGAACTGTCCAGGGCTGGTGAGAGAGCATCTCCTGTGCCCGCAGGAAGGAAGTATTGTGTTTCTTGCACTGGAGTCTCAAGGAATTTATTTTGGGGCCTAGTGTCGCACCACTGAATTAAAGGATTTTTATTCAAATGTTTCAGTGGGTGTACCATTATGCATCACCTTTAGATTTTGTTTTCCTGCATTTTAGAAATCACACTTCCAGTGCCTCCCATTTTCACAGTGTAGTCTCCTCCTAAATAATGAAAAAGGGCATGAGTGGGCATTTGGGGTACTTTACCAACTCTTTAAGACCTTATGATCGCATTTTAAATGAGGCAGATTACATTTTAATACCAGGCATTTACTTGAGTAGGATTATTACAGGAGTAGGCTCATTTCATGGAGGTACACGTTTTGATGATTCCAGTGGGATGACATTTTTGTCTGCTGTGACAGTTTTGCTTACAAAATTGTATTCCTAATGTCTTTGTCATCAAAATTCAGCTAAGGAGTTGTCAGAAATTTGTAAGGCAGAAAGAAGATCCAGTTGCTCTGAGAGCACTATATTTAGCTGTGCATTAATGCATGTAATGAATGAAGACTTGTGTGTACCCATGAAGAAGCAGAGATGCTTCAGAGACGTGCATGGAGCAAGCATATGGAATTGCTTGTTGAAGGTTAAGTCCTGCTATTTTCAATACCTCATGCAATAAATTACCTGACAGTATAAAGCAGATTTTTTTGGATCCTCCAAAAGCATGCTGTGTATCTTTTTAGATATGAGAGTGTATAAACAGAGCTCTAATTGAAATTTTCCACACAAAACCAGAGACTGGGAAGTTTCTATTGCTGATAGCAAATTGTCTCTTCTCATCAATATTTTTCTTCATCAGAGGGAAGACGTATTTCCAGTATTTCATGTTCTGGCCTTGTAGTGGATGTATATGCAGTCAATGTGTGTTTGAATTGTCATCACTGACTGGATCCTAGAGCACAGGAAACTGATGAGTCCCTGAATAAGAGTGATACTAAAATATCAGTTTCTTATCAATATTGTTCTCATCCTAAATCCAACCACAGCACTGTACCAGCTACTATGAATAAAAGTAAATTTATCCCAGTCAAAATAAGGACACAGCTGAATGAAAACAGAAGTCTCTAGAAGTGGATCTATTACGTTACCCAAGATCTGCTGCACCTTAGGGTCTGCAGAAAGAGTACCCCTAACAGAAATGGGGAAAAAAAGCCTTCTGAGTTTTTGGAATAACAGGTTCAACAGTATTGATTTGTAGGAAGCGATGTTGATACTCAACCCTGGAAGGCATTGCGCGAGAGGAAGGTTGTACCAGGGCAGTGTAAAGCACTGTCCAGTACTTCAGAAAGAGGTAGGATGGCCAAGACTGTTTTCACATGAAGACAGCAAACCTCATCTAACTTCTTTAAGAAAATAAATTATGTTCCTTTCAGAGACTTATTGGTGGAATCTAATTAAAGTACTGCAGAAGAGGAACTAAAAAATTCCCCATAAGTGGATTTGTTTGCTGGCAATTTGATATGAAATCAGGGGTCTAGGAACAAATGATTAGCCTTTTAATTTTTTATTATTATTTATTATTATTTTGTGTTTAGTTTTAAGAGATTAGGGACTAAAAATACATATTACAGACTTCTGGCATCATTAGCAATTCCTCCAGCTTTATTTTCCCTGTCACTCTGTAATGAGTAATGAACTAAGCTGGTACTAAAGCCAGCTTAATAAGCTATTGCTTTTTAAATTGCAAGTCTCCTGATATGTCCTTCTCCTTATTATTAATTTTAAGTAACTCTTATTTTTGTTGCTGTATTTCTGTTCCTTGTGAGTTTTGCATAGTGTTTGCATTCACATACCCTCAGTCTTTCCGGTAAAGATGCAGTGATTGATGCAGCTCTTCCTCACCAGCTGCCAAGGCATAAGAGCAAAGGATCATCCTAGGCAAAGAAAAGTCAGAAAAACTATGGTCAAAGTCAGAAACCTACTTTAGGGGCAAGAAGGTCTCAGAAATTCACAACTACATTGTAGTTGCTAAAATTCCTGAAAGGCATTTCATGTCTATTAACATCATTTATAATTGAGCTGCTGAGAGTAGTGATGAGAGCAAGCCAGGAATTTATCTTCCTTGAAAGCTATCTCTGACCACTTGGCTGTAAGGAGATGAGGTTGAATCACTGGTCTTGTTCAACTCAAATGCTCAAAGAGAGCATTATTGATGAATTATGAAGATTATTGAGATCAAAAGACATTCTGGTATGTGAAGAATTTAACATAGTTTAATCAAAGCGTGTGTGGTAAATGTAGGGCAGAATGATGAATGCAATATCACATGCTTAGCTTTGCTATTTCCCATAAAGTAAGAACAGATGATGTCCAACAAATGTAGAAGTTAATTTTTTCAATGACAAAGGAAAATACTTGGAAATTAACCTACTTGTCCTTGTTATCTTAATGAAGATAGAAAAACAATTTGTAAATATGAATTTTGGATCTTGTGTTCCTCTTCTTTTTCCAAAGGCTTTGACATTGAGGTTAGTTGGGTTTCTTGAGTGTTCTTCAATTCTTGGACATAATTAAAATCATATTAGTGTGTTAAGAATTAAAACACTTATGGGTTTTGGAAGATGTTTTCCAAATTATATCACTGAGTGTTTTACAATTTATATTGCCTTGTCTGAAGTGTTTGACCCTGTCAGAGATAAGAATAGGTGAATTACTGGTCTAATTTGAAGATTCCATTTCTAAATACATAGTGAAGCTAGCCGTGGAAAAAAAAAGTGCCTTTCTATAAATACAGCTGAATTAAAGGTCAAGACATTTAAAATCACAATTTTTGGATGCTTCTGTTGTGCTTAACCCATGAGCCTCCTTTGATGGTCACTGATGTCTCAAAGACACTTGTATCTTGAATGTTGCATAAAGTTCTGGTGCCTCTCACCTCAAAAAACCCTCAAACAACAAAGGTAAAATGTGCAGAGAAGGGATTCACAGGATCAGAGACAGGGAATGAATTCCTGAGGCAGGGTAGGTAAGTAGACGGGATCTCTTCAGTCTAAGGAACAGGTGACTTGAGGAGGGACTTGGCAGATTCTGTAAGCACAACATTGGGGCTTGATGGAAAAGGGTGATTAAGGAATGCTTTCTTGAAGAAGAAAGCCTGTGGATGTTGTTGTCACAGAACATACTGTGGGCAGCACGAGCCCAAAATCAGGACTAAACCCCATAAAAGTCTGTGAAATAAGAAGACACTTGGAATCAGGGCATGCCCAAGAGCTGGAGTGTGAGGCAGGGCTCTGGGGAAGTGTCCCTGTGTGTTGCCTGTGTCCTTGCCTCTTCTCTTTCCTGTGATGTAAGGTGTGGTTAGAGATTCATTGTTGCTTTTGATAGAAGATTCCTCTGACTTGTAGCCATTTCTAAGTAAAATATTGGCCTCCTGCATCTTGAGAAAAAGGCTGTGTAAAAACATCACCATTTAGGCACAAAAATATTGATGGTTTCAAATCCCTCTCTGCACTTCAGCACCTAAAATGCCAGTTTTTAGAACATTAATTGCAAAGAATATCACCTTGCTCTGTGCCTGACCTCAGGAATATGGCATAGCTTGTAGATTAAGTTTTTATTTGCTGCAGGAAGAAGGATTGAAATTTAGACATTATTTGCACAAAAGAGAATACTTCATGCCCAGTGACAGTGTTAGGTGAGTGATGCCATCTTATTTCTTGTTATGAGTGTAAGTGTAATCCCATCTAAATACGGTTCTGCAGGATGGAGCTTAACGATTTCAGAGAGGAGTCATTACAGACAATCAAGTAAATAGAATGTATTTAGAAAGAAAAAAACTCAGCAGCTTGAAGAGTTATTTACCCAATGGCTTAGTGCATGTAGGCAGAGGAGTGGTTATTCTGTCAGGCTTCCCATGTACCTGTCAGAGTGTTTTCTGCTCCACACTCTGCATATTTATACTGGATGATTGAAGACTCGTATGGGAAGGAGCTGTTGCCAGCTGTGATGTGTGGTATGTGCTCTCTCATGGCAGGAATATCTTTTTAAATGGGAAAGCAACGCCTTTAAAATATGCGAGGCACAGACTTATCTTTCACACCTGTGGTGGATTGACCTTGGCTGGATGCCAGGTGACCACCAAGCTGCTCTGTTACTCCCCTCCACAGGTGGACAGGGGAGAGAAAATATAATGAAAGGCTGGTGCATCAAGACAAGGACAGAGAGAGATCACTCACCAACTGCAGTCATTGACAAAACAGGCTAAACTTGGGGAAATTAGTTTCATTTACTGCTAATCAAATTAGAGTAAATCATGAGGAATAAACCCAAGTCTTTTAAACCCCCTTTCCCCGTGCCTTCCCTTCTTCCTGAGCTTAACTTTATTCACAGTTTTCTCTCTCTCCTCCCTGCAGTGGCACAGGGAGATGGGCAGTGGGGGCTGGGGTCAGTTCAGCATCTTGTCTCTGCTGCTCCTTCCTCCTCAGGGAAGGGATTCTTCATACTCTTCCCCTGCTCCAGTGTGGGTCCCCCATGGAGTCACAAGTCCTGCCAGCAAACTTAGTCCAGTGTGTGTTCCTCTCTCCATGGGACCACAGGTCCTGCCAGCAGCCTGCTGAAGTGTGGGTTTTTCATAGGGTCACAGCCTCCTTCAGGCATCCACCTGCTCTGGCCTGGAGTCCTCCAGAGGCTACAGATGGATCTCTGCTCCTCCATGAGCTGCTGGGGCACTGCGCCACAGGCTGCAGGGGAATTTCTGATCCTGTGCCTGGAGCATCTCCTCCCCTCCTTCTTCACTGACCTGGTGTCTGCAGGGCAGCTCTTCTCACATTCTCCCTCCCATTGCACAGGGTTTTGCCTCCTCTTCTTAAATCTGCTATCCCAAAGGGACTACCATCATCACTGATGGGCTCAGCCTTGTCCAGTGGTAGGTCCGTCTTGGAGTTGGCTGGCATTGCCTCTAGGGGACATGGAGGAAGCTTCCAGCAGCTTCTCACAGAAGTCACTCCTGTATCCCCTGGCTACCAAAACCTTACCACACAAACTCAATACAAAACCTTTAGGCAAACATGAAAAGGGATGGTGGGAATTGGAGAGGGGGGGTTACTTTAGCAGTTCTTGGCAGAGTTCCCAGCTCTGGTCACTCTGGTTTGCCGTCAGGCTAACAGAGCTTTCCCTGTACAGCACCCAACACCCAAAATGCTTAGGAGGGTCAGTTGGCCAGCGGTGCCTGCTCAGGAGAAGCACCCTTGGACTGACGTCCTGCTCAAGGATTCCAATTCTCACCCACCCCTGTGAGGTTAAATAACTTGCCTAAGTATCAAAAAGGGAGCATGTTCCAAAGACACCTTTCATACAGGATTTGAGCACAATGAACTGGCAAGAGCTTGTTTCATGTTTGCTGTTAGATGTAAGCAAAGTAACCTCGGCACAGCAGAACCGCTGACATTGGAGATCTAAGCACTGACATTGATCCCCAAGGCTCTAAGGAGTGTTGGGCCTGGCACCTCTCCTCACATCATTTTTCTTCACTTTCCTTAGGTCATTTGACAGGTTCATCTGAGTCACAGTCTCTGCTACAAAGAACCTGAAGTGGTAGGAAGAGCTGTGAATCTGCACGAAGCGTTGTCAGCAGGGTTGTATTTACAGACCTGCATAAACACTTCTCCATGTTCTTCCTGGGTACAGACACTCACTTTGGTCTCAGGCTTTGCAGAGAACTTAAATCCATTCCCATGGAGAAAAATACACAAATGAGAAAAACAGAAAAGCATCTACTTATCCATAAGACAAATCAATGGAGGTCATTAGTAATAACAATTTAGCTTTGCTGTGGTGCTGGCAGAGGCAATCTCTTTATCTCTAACCTGGATCAGAGTGAATTCAGAGGCACTGGGCTGCACTCTGGGTGACAGTGACAGCAATCTGCTGCCTGGGCAGCCTGATTGAAAAAGCAGCCTCAGAGGTGTACGTGCTGTGTCCAGACTGGCTCTGGCCCATTTTCCCACCTGCCACTGCTTCCTGTTATTGCAGGGTTGTGTTAATATTTGTATTTACTGACTTTCTGTCCAGATATTTAGCTACTGGTACAGATTCCCTTCAGTGCTGCTCTTTCTGATGAGTTACTTGCTGTATTTCAAAGACTTTTAGAGCCAGAGAATATATAAAGTGTGCTTTTGATCAGGAAGCAACTAAGTAAAAATAACTCTATTCTGATTTCAGAATGGTTCCCTAGTGGATTTTCAAGACACTTGATTATTTTGACAAATAGGAATCTTTATGCTGCTTCTCCCTGCAGACCTTATAAAACTATGGAAGGGTGGCCTGCAGTCTTTTCTGCCTAAAGCATCTGATACTTTAACTCCTAGGCACAGTCCTGAATATGCAATTCAGAGTCTTTATTACCCGTGCTGCTGTTAGAGACAGGAGAAATGTAGCATGATTTTTCCAGTCTCAAAACAGTATTTCTGAACTGTCAGGGGAGGAAGAGCCCATCACTGAGTTGTAAACTGAGCAATAACAGAATGAGTGCGGGCTCTCTGCTGTCACTTCTCTGTAAGCTGACTGCTCTGGTGGTGGGCTCCTACTGACAGCAGAGCAGGAGGCTTTATGCTGTGCTTTTTTCACTCCTGCCACATACTGCTTAGGCATGCTGAGGCTTAGCTGCTGTGCTGCTGATTCGAGATGGAGCTGAAATGTAAAATCGCAATTTCAGCCTGGATTTCAAGCCCCCTGAACTTGAGACTCCTTTGATATGAAGGGTTTTGTTTGAAATCCTAGCACAAGTGAAACACAGCTGTAATGTCCAAGGCCCTTCTCAGTCTGAGCCTTGGTGTGACCTTCTGTCTCTCTGTGAGCAGAGAGGGACTTGTGTCTTTGTCGGCAGCAAACCTGAATCCAAGACTTCCTGAAACTATTAATAAGTGCTCATTTAATTTGTCTCTGGTTACAGAAGTTTGGGACTTTTTTTTCCCTCTACTGTTTGAGCAAATTGTTTCTGAGAATTTTGCAGGAGCTGGGGGAAAGGTGGGGATGTGAATCCTACATTGGATTGAACCAACTCAACTGTAAGTGCAAACCAGGGCAAAATGCTGTGACATAGATGTGGAGAGGAACTGTTTGCTTTAATTTTACCTTCTGTTGCCCCTAAACTCTGAACTCAGAAGCTGGTTGACAGCTTGTTCATCAACATTTGGACATAATAGAGAGAGGATCCATGCCTCTTGGACCATCCTGACTCCTTAAGGAGCATTTCCTACAGCTGGTCAGAAATGTTTTTTTTTTGTTCTCATGTGCAGCCTTAATTTTCATTTATGTTTTCTATCCTAGGATTTTCTTTTGGAAAAGGTGTGGGCAAAGGATTTTTTGTTATGCTAAATCTAAAAGCTTCCTTTTGTAACTTCTTGTAACTTTCATTTTGTGGCTTCATGCTTTGCTGTATTCAGATGCAAACCAGTAATGAAATCTTTACAATTTTGCCACCTTCCTCTAATAGATGGACTCCACTACCGTGGTACTCTTGCATCTATGTGGTTGTGAACAGAAATCCACTTCAGACCATTATAGAAACAGAAGGTCCATCAAGCTGAGATGTGTGCTTATTACTTAACGGGTTGTCTGAAGTTGTCTGAAGTCTTTAGGGATTCTGACTGTCCTGATGCAGGGATTTGGAATCTTTCTCTGGGAGGAGGCTTCCAGGTCTCAGCATTTGGATGACACTTGGTTCCCTGAAGTAACTAGTGCTACTTCAGGGAAATGAACTCACTCATTTAAGGTGTATTCAGGGAGCAGACTTATGAAAGGGGAAGGATCAAAGTAGAAGCCACTATTTTTCTAAAGGAGCCTCTGATTTGGGGTTTTTATTTTGCCATGATCATAACAGCCTATGCATCTGCTTCTCAGTGGTTCTTTAAATGTTAGGAACTGTTGGATTTTCAGAGAAATCAAACAGAAGACAGATTTTCACTCATATCCACTCATTTTCACTCAGATTTTTCACTAAGTAAATTTTTGAAAGGAAGGGGAGAGGAAGAGTTAAAGGAAATGGAGATGACATTACAGATTTGATTCTTTCACTGCCATTCGCTATTATATTTTTCTGACAATTATAGAGAGTTCTTTTCAGTTTAGTACCACTTATTTCAAGGTGAAAGTTAATTTAACAGCAAAACAAAAATAATCTGAGATACTTTTGATGCCAGCTAATTAGTTTAGCTGAAAATCCCAGTCAGAGACCGAGACCTCCTCAGACCAGGCTTTCTATACCTTTAATATAAAATCAGTCTTTAACTCAAAAGAGTTTGCAGTAAAAGTGTCAGAGGAGAGAAAACCAACAAAAATGACAGATGGAAGAGTGTGCAAAGAAACAGCAAGCTAATTAAGATTAGCATAATAAGCAATGCAATGAGGTTATTGTAATGCTCAGTAATTACAGACAAGTAAGAAGCTGATGGGTGGTGAATTTCTTATTTTCTGCTTGAAAGTAATTGAATTCTTTCCTGCTGTTCTCTCTGTGTGCAGGAGTGTATTTTCAAAGCCCCTTCCTGCTTTTTGGTGTGGTAACTTCGCTACTACTTGAGCATGTTTCCTTGGGCTGCCAGATACCTGGTTTGATAGTAGAACTATGGGTGCTCTCAGTGTGTAGAAAGCATTTCCCAGTATGATTTCATACATCCTTTTTAGGCTTGTCTTTCAGCTTTTGCATATTTTGCCTACTTACAAGTCAGTGTTAGCGAAGATCCGAAGAACCTGTTACTATTGGGAGAGGAGTGAGGTACCTAGAGTGATGATGCAGAGATAAGGCTGCCTACTCTGAATGCAGCCCTCCTTTCATAGTTGCATTTGGTGGTGTGATCTGCCAGAGTAGTGTTCTGCTCAGGAGGCAGCAAGTCCAAGAAGGGAGGCCTGTCCAGTAAATGAGGCCAGGCTTGTGAGCGACTGCAGTCAAAACATGCTCTTCACTCCACAGGCAGGAGCACAGATGGCTCTGGAGTTTATGAAATCAGGTAATAGTCTCTCGTTGAGAGAAGCACATTAAATGTGTCAATCAGCCACAGCTTGGAAAGCCCCCATTTGACTACTTGAATAATCAGAGCAGGTTCTCCCAGGGCTGACAAGTTGAAAATCTGTCATTGTTTTCTCTAGGGAGTATGAAGTACATGGTAGTAACAAACTAAGAGGGCATGTTTTTTGGAAGAAAATGAAAGTACAGTGATAGTCATTTCAGCATGTATGGCCCTGGGATGAATATCCTTATGTCTATATGCTCTGCTGTGGACCCAGTAAAGCCTGACCCCTGATATTTGAAGTTCCTGCATTCAGGTTTTAAGTTGACCTTAGTTCCTTTGAAGTAAGATTGACCGGCATTGGTTTAGTGTCTTTCTAGTCTCCATGGCTATGCAAACTGTGCAGTTTTTGGCTGTGTGCTGGAAGAGCCTTTTTATTTTTCTTTTTTTTTTTTCCTTTTTGTTTTGTTTTGATTTTTGTTTGGTTTTTTTTTTTTTTTTTTTTTTGTTTGGTTTGGTTTGGTTTTTTTTTTTGTTTTTGTTTTGAGAGAGAGGGAAGGCTGGTATCCTCTGTATTTGGTTGTATTCTTGTACATCTAGCTGATAAGTCCCAGCTCATTCAGTTTTTACATCAGAGACCTCACCAGTTGGAACCTCTGTCAGCTGTTAAGCTACTGCTGTTCACAAAAAGGAGCATTTTCTGAAGTTCAGCAAAGTTATAGATAGACCAGGAGTTCTCAAAGGAAGCCCCATTGTCTGCAAGGCAGGAGTAATTTTCTTTTCTCTGGCAGCAGACTGTGTCTTGGCTGCAGGTACCTTCCTGCCTACCAGCTCCCTGCAAGCCAGAGCTACATGAGAGACACAGCACACAAACTTCACAGGGCAGAGTCACTTGAGAATTTCCTGCTACTGTAAAAATCACATCTGAAGTGTGCTAGAGGTTTTCTTTCTCACCTTCTGCCATGTGAACGCCTATTTTATGCGGTTCTTTTTTTAGGACAGAGCTTGGGCTTGTTTTATTCATGGCATGAGTGTTGGGGTGCAGTGAAGGCACACAAATGCCTTCACACAGCAGGCTGGGCAGGGCTCTGGCTGGGCAGGATGCATCTCCTCCACCTTGTCCCAGCAGGGCAAGCAGGGCCAGGCTGGGGAAGGGCCAGCTGGGAGTTCAAATCATTGGACACATCCATGGTGATGAATTGACTGAAGTCCAGTTGAGAATACAGGTCAGGGTCAGGACCACATCCAGTGACACTGGGCAGGTCCACAGTGGTGAGTGAAGCAGTTCTGAGGTCAGGAAGACAGGATGCAGAGCAAGGGCCAGGTCAACATGGTCTGTTGTCTGGCACAGACAGGGCTGGAGCTGGAGACAGACACATCCCCACAGCAGCTGAGACAGCGACTGGAGGCTCAGGGCTGAGCCCCTTGGGCAGAGGGCTTGGGGGAGGCCCTAGAGGAGTCAGGGTGACTCAGACCTTGGCCTTGAACTTAGATTGCAGCACTTTGTGTTGGAATAAAGCAAATTGTGGAGTCTTTGCAGTTGGAACAAATGCCACAATTGTCCAGGTGAGAGGCAAATGCTACTCTCATACTGGGGAGGGGATCATTCCTCTACACAGATTGCCAGCTGGCCACATCAGGGTGTTGGCAGAGCTCTGCTCTCTGAGATGGACCTCAAATTGTCAACTGGAAATTTATGTAAGCGAGCTGCTGCTCCTTTCATATAAAACAAACCTCCCAACAACAAACTGCCTTCCAATCTCTCCTCTTGCCACAGCTGGGATAGGGTGACTGACAGAGCTCTTTTTCAGCCAATTGTGGTTTGAGTGTGGCTTTGAAGTGCCTTCATGTGCTGCTGCAGCAGCAGCTAAAGTTGTTCCTCTCTTTCCATTCATCCTTCCTTCAGATGTAGGAATATTTATCTAGCAGCTGAAGCAGCATTTCTGTGATTTGCTGCAGGGGAAGTAGGAAGTGTGTGTGTTTGTGCTGCCTTGTTGGGGATCCCTGGTAGCTTCATGTTGCTGTAGGTGTTGACTGTTTGGCTGACTCTGAAGGCTGATGGCTTTAGCTTTACTTTTTTTTTGAAGAACCATTCAATATCTTCTTCTTGTTCAATTTCTTAAGAAAGTGAAAACACACTCCACATGCATGGTTTGTGGCAGAGAAAAATCAGCTATAAATTGCTTGATTTCCTTTCAGAGTAGCAGCTTATGCATAGTTTTTCAAAGAATTTTGCAGGGGCATGAGGAGACAGGGGCCATACCCACACTGTTTCTGTAGCACAGAGACATATTGGCCTTCTTCAAGAGTGACGTGCAAACTTGCATTTTCTTGTGCCTTGCCTGGGAGCTGTTTGCACAGGTTTTACAAGCCCCAGGTGAAAGGAAGCAAACTATAGTCAGATAACCTTGAGACAGTCAGCTCCAACTTCCTTTTGTCAGTGCTGCCTACAAACCCAAGGCTGGACTGCATTCACTACTCTTCACTTTGAAAACATTACTCTTTCAGGGTCCCCAACAAATCTCACTTGTCTTCAGCATTTTTTTTTCATGTGAATCAAGAGGCAGGGGGCAAATAGAGGAGCTGAGGGGAAAGTGACAGCCCGTTGCCTGGGAGTCTCTGCTCTTCAGTGCCTGTGCTGGATCCATCCTCAGGGTTACCAAAGAAAATCACCTTTATTTTGTTTTTTTGAAAGAAAAGACTTGTCAGGTAGAAATGTGACCTAAACCAATAGCTCATTCACACAATAGGCACTGCACAGCAGTTGGTGTGTCAGCTGTCTGAGCCCAGTGTCAGAAGCTGAAAATAGGAAGTAACTCTCCATCTGCCAAGAATTCAAGGGGGGAGGGTCCCAAACATGACTGTTTGCTGATATCTACTGCAGAGGTGGAGAAGAAAACTGGGCAGGATCCATGGGTGGATCTGAAAGATGTTTTCTTATGTTTTATTGGATCTTCTTTTGTTAAAGTAATTGTGCAATGAAGTCTGCCTTGTGTTAGCTCTAACCTGATGATGAATAATGTTTGGTAATGCAGTCTTGTTACAGGTACAGTCACAGGTCAGGTTGCATTAGTCATAAGAATCTCCATTCCAAGCCTAATTTAGCTATTCATTGTGAATAAGGAGCTAAAAAAACCTCCATCTATAGCTACAATTTAAAGTAAAAATGTCTGTTAAAGAGTAATGATGTTCAATAAGAACTGTACTTTCACCCATCCCTATTGCTTCAGGGTCTTGAAATCATGCTGGTTTAACTGAATAATGCTACTGTGCTCCAGTGTTTTATCATCAGTCAATGCTTTTAAATGGTTAACCCTTGCATGCCTGTTGGGCTTAAATTGCCCAGTTCAGGATGCCAGGCAAGCTGAGACCATCATTGCTAAAATATGTCTGTCTCTGACACTAAGTGGAATCAGCATGTTTTCACTTCATTGATTACCTCAGATAAGACTAAGTATCCTAAAATGCAAAAGGTTATACAGTGATGTTCTTTCAGTTTCTAAAACATGAGCTAATGTTAAAATTACTTGCATAGAATGTGGTCTCAGTGGTTTCAGAAGGAGGTGCCACTCGCTTTTGCAAAGTGCAAGATGCCCTGTCCTTGTGGAGAGCTACAGGGGTACAGAATCTAATAGGCAGGTCTGCTGTTTTTGAAAGGAAAACCAAGTTTATCCACAGAAATACCATTGGGAGAGGTTCTTTATGCTTCAGAGGCATCCCAAACCACATATCAGATACTACCTGCTGTATTTGGCTTTTCCTGCTTTATAGCACCTGTCATTTGAACTGGATGCTGGATCTTTGGCTAGATTTATGGAAATACTTTTCTACCTTTTATACAGCAGCAACATTGCTTTCCCTTGTGAAAATAACTTTTCCTTCGAACATTTGCTCCTAAGAAGTATGCTTGAGGCACTTAACACCTGCCTCGTATTTGGGAATGGCATTTACAACGCTCTGTTATTTTCTTTGGAGTGTGGACCTATTTTTCAAAAGGAAAAGGAGAAACTATAGGTGTGACCACTTCTACTTGCAATGCTGAGAGATGAGAAGTGTGTGCTTGTGTCCGATGGAATGCCAGAGGGAAGAGCTTCAGCCCAGAGGCATCTTGAGAAGCCAGAAGACAGTCCCAGAGAGAGCCCTTAACAAGAAATGCAAAATTCTGCTTTCTTGGGAGGTTAACTCTGGTACAGGCTGGGAACCAAGGTCAGAGTAGCTATGCTGCTGTGAGGGCCTTGCAAGCTGTGAGGGATGTTAAGCTGAATGTTGGCCAACGTGTGACCTAAATGTGAATAGGTGAACCAAATGCTGGGCTGCATTTGAAGGACTGTGGCTACCAGATTCAAGGAGAATATCCCCCTTCATTTGAGACTGGTGAGGCTTTGCCTGGCATGCTGGGTCTAGTTTTGGGTCTCTCTTCAAAAAGAAGGATGTTGAGATACTGAAGCAAGACCCACGGAGACCTGCTGGGATGAGTAGGAGCTGAGCATATGAATTATGGGTAGAGTTTGAGAGGAATGAGTTTGTGTACTCTGCTGAGGTCAAGCAGAGGACAAATCAAATAACAACCCACAACAACTTAAAGGCAATAAGAAAAATGCCAGAGCCAAACTCTTCCCAGTAATTACAGATGATGGGTCAAGGGTGCAGTGGCCAGAAGTGGCAGCTTGGAAGCTTCAGCTACTTAAGATAAACTTTTTCACTTGTTTGGTTCTGCAGCTCTCTAATAGCACTGTAGTAGCACCAAACTGCAGTTTGGTACTGAGCTCTGGAGGTCATGTATCTCCATTCTTGGACATTTTCAACACTAAGATAGACCAAGCCATGGCTGAGGTGATCTAGTGTTGGCAGTAGTCCGTCTGGGAAAATGACATTGGCCCAGAGACCTGCAGAGTGCCAGCCAGCCCCTCTGCAGGCTGTGCAGCCCCCAGTTCCAGGAGAGCTCCCCAGTCTGAGAGCTGTGGTGCAGTGGGAGCAGTGTCACTGGAGTTGGGCCCAGAGCACTGAGCTGCTCAGGGTGGGTCATGGATTCGGTTGGTAAAAGGGTGAAGGTTTCTGTTTATCTCTTGGCATTTCCCTTGGTTTTTTGGCACGAGCCATGCTTGTTGCTGCCTCTGGATGAGACTTCATTAAAAAACACTCAGCTAAAAATAGACTATACTGATCTAGAGATCCTTGATTCATCTGAGAGTGTGCCTGCTTCTACTTATTGCCATCAGTTGTCCTTTTACTTTTAATTAAATTTGGGTTTTATATTTTTAAATATTTTTTCTCTCCCCTGCTCCCTTCCCCAAGAATTTCATGTCTGTGCCAGAGGGCTGAGTTTCTTCTGAACTTTAAAAAGCACAAAGTTACTGGCTGATACATAGTGTTTTCCACTGGCTATGATATACTGTGGTTTCTGTTATTCCATCTCTAAAGTTTTCTTGACTTCAGTGCTTCTTGAAACTTCCAAGAGGCTGTCTGGTTCAGTGACAGAGTTTAGAGAGTGCCTTGCCTTGCTTTAGTGTGTCTGTGCTCAAGTATTTGATGGTGCTTGTGACCAGCAATTTCAGCTGAAGCAAAAATCAGTTTTTCTGGTTATCCTGACTGGTTCTCAGTTGGTTAGATTTCTAATGTACTCTGAGAAAAATTGTATCTTTAACAAAAATAAATAGGACCTTATTCTCTGCTTGGTTAAACTGCCACAGCGTGGTTGATTTCAGTGAGGTCATGATGGTACAAATCACATCATCCTTTTAGGTCTTTTTAGCTCTGTGTTGCATGTTGGATGGCATGGTGGGGAACAGATAAATATCTTTATTGTTGTGGAGCAGTTGCTAGAGTCCATCAGGTGGAACAATTTGCTGCATTGTTATAATTTGGATTAAAAATTGTTGAGAGAAATGCAGGTAAGTGCTAATAAGCAGGAACTTGGTGTTACTTAGGTCTGTAGTTTTCCATTAAGTTTCTTTATTTTCTTAATAAATAGTTTGTATTATTTGATATCAGGAAGAGTATTATTTGTCAGTTCCATTAGCTATTCGGAAGAAGTGATAAGGAAAACAGAAGTTCTGAGGTCCATTCAATAGTTAGGAAGATAAATATTTTAAAGAAACTTGGAAGGGTGAATAGGAGTAAGAATGAGAAAGAAATTACTCATGGCAGAATCCAAGTGAATATGTTTAATAAAATAATTTTATTGATGCTTGAAGGAAATTAATAATTTCACAAGTGGTAATCAGGATAAATCAGATGGTACATGTCTGCAGCATGGTATGGCAATAGAAAGCACAAGGAACAGTGCAGGCAAGTTTTGTTGAATAAACAATGATTATTTTGTTATTTATAATAACAAATATATTATTTTTTTATTTATGATAATTGGTTTGTTGAATAAATACTAATAAATACTCCCACAATAAAGTGGTCAGGACTTCTCCTTTATCTGCCTTTCAAGTAAGATCTATCAAATCTGGTACTGAACTCTCTGATAGCACTGGGCTTTCATATAGTGCATGTAAAATTATGGGAGAGGAACTGGAGGGCCTGAAAAAACATTTTAGTTGTGAGCAGCATTTTAAGAATCTGATAGAATATGGTGAAGGAAAACAAGTATGGTAACATGAAGGGTAAAATTAGAGAAGAGGGAAAGGGATTTTTTAGGCATTAATGAATGAGTTTTAGAAAGCATGAGTTACTGGGGAAAAAAAAATCTCCTTTTCATCTGCAAAAGTCTTGGTGGTGCCATCATGGTAAAATAAAAAAAAGCTGGATGACCGAGAGGTGAAGTGTATTTAACAGTTCTGCAGCACCTGGGAAGTCACTTAAGGTGATTTAAATAGTTTGTGCAAAGTGAGGTCAACGGCAGAGTTCAAAGTTAAGGCAGTAGTTATGCCTCAGAGAAGAGTAAACAAATGTAAGATGTGTACCTTGCCATCTACACATAAGAATTAGTTCCAAATTGAGTCTTTGTTTCTGACTTCTGACTTGAGGGCACTAGGTCTTGCCTTTCCATGAAGAGGCAAAAATAATTGCAGATCATTTTCCAGTCTGGAACACTGTGACCTACCTTCTATAGATTTGGTAACCTAAAATAACTCCCAGCTCATTACATGCACTTTAGTGCTGTCCCAGTCTGAGAGCACTTCTTGGTCTCCACAAACTCCAAAGAAGTACTTGCTGCTGCATTGAAAACATCACATTGGCACTTGGCATTTATCCTGAGTTCTCATGAATTTTCACGCACTAAAAACTGTCTAGGACATGTCAGTCTACTAAAAGTATAAATATTTTCTACGAAAACCAGATGATGTGTTACAGCTTTGCTTCACATGAAGTCTTCCTCTACATTCTTTACGTAGTGTGGTTGAGAATGACTTTGAAAGGGACTAAGTGAATTAACCACCTATTCTTCATGGTTTCTGCATTTAATCTTTCAGTTTATAATATTAATCATTAAGTTTCTTGCACATACAGAAGGTTCAGAATGCTGCAGTTTTTTGCTCTGTCAGAAAAAAAGTATATGTAAGAAACCTGAAGTTTAGAGTCATAATTGAGGCACTATTGAAACATTATTTAATTTCACATGTTGCACTTCATTCTGCCTTATGCCTGTGAGATTTTTGTCTTGCTATTTTTTATTTGTCTGCCCAACTTTTCAAAAATTGTTTTGTCATTTCATTCGGCATTTGTCATTTTCATCTCAGCACATTTCATAATTTTTCCTATTTAGGGAGCCAGATCTGTGTCCAACTGAATTCTATGTGAGGCACTGAATGACTCCAACAGGATCCAACTTAAAGAATGGAGGCAACCTCAGGGCCTCTATCAGCACAAATGACATTCCCCTGCCAAAATAGTAGCAATGCCACTCTGAAGCTGATTGCTTGAGGAAAAAGTGCTCTCAGTTGCATTGGACTGCAGAAGAACAGTGTAAGATAATCAGTTACAGAATTGCAACTGGATTTAGAAGGATCTCTGGTGACTGTATAGGTGAGCTGAAAGCAGGTCTTAGTAGATGAGGTTATTCCTAGCTTGTCCAGTCAAGTTTTAAGTATCTTCAATGATGGAGCTCAGGCTCTCTGTAGGCCTCTTCCTGTGTTGACCACTCCACAACAAATTAATTTGTCTTTATTCTGTAAATACATGTCTGCAAAAGAATGGTGCAGAGAAAAAGCTTGGTCTGAGGCATTTGAAAATCTAATGGAAACAGAATGACAGAATGACTTTCTTGTTCTTACATTCCCTGCTGTAAACCAGTAGTAACAAGCTGGCAATGAGGCTGTAGGAAATGTCACAATATTCACAGTATCTTCACTAATTCATTGCTGCAAAATAGTCTTTTTGTTCCATCACCATTTATCTGGATGAAGGAGTTGAGAAAAGGTCTTGGGTGATTTTTACAGTCAATATATTTTTTCCCATCCATTCTACACAATCACATAGGGGTTTAGAGAGGGGGAGAAAGCTCTTGCAGCTTATACCTGTTGAGACAGAATCAGCAAAAGCAAAATCATCTCCACACTATGAGAACCTTCCCCATGATTATGGGCAAATCACTTGATTTTGATGTCTTAGCCTTTTCATGGATGTCATACTGCTTAGAGTTCATTTGAAGTAGTTGTTGTTGTCTTTATATCTACTAATGTAAAAAATAAACAGTGGACCATCCAATCTGATAGCCTGTATATCCCATCTTGAAGAATTTCACCAAAGAGCTCATGCTTCTGTAAGTTAGCTGTGAAGTGCCTGAGCCAACATGGTGAGAGGCCTTCTAGGTGTCTTACATTTGCAGTTCCTCAGTGGCCCACAGGAACAGGGGGTGCTTGATCTAATGCTCTCAGTCACTTGCATTTTTTATTGCTCTTGTTTAGCCATTTCAGCAACTTGCTTTCTCCTTCCTTTGCAAACTCTTGGACAAATCTTGAAGTCTCTGGCTTTTGCTTACCTCTCCCTGTTACATTAAATGGCCTTTCTTTTTTACGCAACCTAAAAAATACCTGTTTGCAAACCTGTTTAATTATATTACTTGTTAAGCCTGATTAGCAGTATCTTTAGCTCATGGAATTATTGGGGTTTTGGTCTCATGTACATGACTTCATTAGCATTCACCATTTTGACTGAAAAGTGTTAAGCCTGCATTAATTATGGAGAAGGATCCAGGGCTGATTTTATGTGTGATTCTGTACAGCATAAAATGTTCCTGGTAAGATGGAGACTTGAAACCCACAGCCAGAGATGAGAGAGAGAAAAATTGAGGATGAACATTATTAATACTGAAAAACAGCACTTAGGGGCCAGGTTTCTTGCTGGCTGATGGGAAGGAGGAAAGGAACCACATGAGTAAAAAAAAAGAAAAATCTTTAATTAAAGTCAAATAACAAAAACAAACAAAAATTCTCGATCTATTATCTCTGATATCTATATATGCTTTCTCTCTGTTTCTAGGATTTCCCTACTGCCCTAACTGTTCTGCAAGATTTCTTTTTTTTCCTGAGATTTGCATTTAGAATTAAATTTTCCTTCCTTCTCCCATGTGCATGCAGGAAAGCAAACATTTTTATTGCTATAGCTGGTGATATCTGCTCATCAGGAGGATGTGAAAGGCCTTTCATATTTGGTTTGCTATTTTTTGTTTCCCCTGCTACCTCTCCTCTGGCATTGTCAGATTTTCAGCTGCCAGAGTGAGCTGGTGGAAGAGAGTCTGTTTGAGGGAATTGTGACGTGGATTAGGATTGAATTCTGCATGCTAAAAACTATCCTGCAACCCCGGAAAAAATCACTCTAGGTAATTTCCAGTGCTGGAGTCCTTTCCCTTCTCTACTGCCAAGAGTAGCACTGGAGGAGATGGCATAGCCAATTAAACCAAATGTGTTCTCCAACTCAGAGAGGATTTTGAAATTTTATTTCTGTTCTGGAAAATAGCTGTGTAAAAGGTACAAGCCTGTATTTCTTGGACTGTGTTGCTTGTGGCATCAGAATTTGAGGTGCTGAATACAAAGAGACATTCTTTTCTTATACATCTTAGGAGACTAATGTAGCAAAATGACAGTGTTGTTCTCGTGGAATTTTCTTGTAATACTTGCAGTGTTAGCTATTTTTCATAAAATCCCAACTTTTGCATGTTAATATTTCCAAATACTAGTTTTTATTTTTTTCTGTGAACACATTTTAAATTTTGTTTTCAAGAGGAAAAGGTGTCACTCAAATGTCACACTTTCTAGAGTCTGTCAAAAATTCTGGAATAGTCAGACTCCCAACACTCCACAAAAGAAATGCATCCTGAATTTTAATCCAGCCTCACAGTTTTAGGAGTTTGATTCCTGATTTCTCTATGTGAGAAATCTATTTCTCTATTTATCTATAAGATAAAAAGTATTTAATTGAGCTGGATTTTATTCCTTTTGTATCTACAGCAGACTAGAAATCTAGTGAGCTGACTCAACCAAAGTCAGTTATAAATCAGAAGAGACTGTGGGAGGTGGTGAGGTTGCCCAAAGATCATTTCAGGTATAATGGGAAGTTGTCAGGGCTGTCTCGTTACCACTTTGGGTCAGCTACATGACTGATAATGTAAAGGTTGATTGGAAGGTGCTGTATATTCTTAAACCTTCTAGGAGAAAATGTCCAATCTCCCAGAATCAATTACCAAATGTCCTCGTGATTAAGAGAAGTTGAGACAAGTGGGGGTAATGTTGTGTCACTTTTGTGACTTCGTATTTCTTGACACAGTAGCAGGATGACAAATCCCCGTGGTCAGTTCATCTTAGCTGTAACCTCCTCCAGGCAGGGTGATGGTTGGAGTCAGGAGACAATAAATTCAAGGAAGCCCTTAGCTGATGCTGAACTTTAACATGAATAAATATTTTAAGCAGAGGACCTGGGTCTGAAGTGAAGTGATTGCATGCTTTGCTGTATATTTGTACACACTGGTTTTATCTTTCTGTAGCCACCATGCATAGAATAATATAATTCTTGGCCTGCTTATTTTCTTTTACTATGTGATCCCTGGCTTAGGCTCAACTGTTTCAGAGATTTCTTTGATCTCCACTACAGTGGGTGGGATCCCTGAAAGTCATTAGGACAAATTCATCTCTTGGATTACCCACATGCCTTGTTACTTTTGTCCTGCCTTGACTAACAAGTTTTGACAAGTAAATTATCAGATCAATAGCCCTTGTCAGACAAGGCTGATGGAGAAAACGGGAAGCAGCTTCAAAGCACAAATGGTTTATTGTCTCAAGAAACATAGCAGATCTTCAGGGATGTTGAACCCAATTATCCATATCCTCCTTGGATAATGCTAAGCTGTTTCAAGCTAATTACCCAGAGTTTACACCAATCTGGATATGAATTTCATCTGGTTCTAATGAACTTTTATTCTTTCCTGTGCTCATCTCAGCTGAAGTGAATTTCACTTTTGAGTTAATGTTGGTTTTGTTTTAATTACATTGCAGCTGACTAATTGGATGGCTCGGGACTAGATGCTTAATAACTTGATATTGCATATTATTAGTGCTGTCATTTAATATTAGAGGATGAAAGAAAGTTATTACTAAATACAGAGGTTTTGGAGCTTATTCTTCCAGGAGAAGCATCCTGGATTTTTCCACTACTTGGTTTGCTCTCCTTTGACTTAGTGGCTGATAGAGCTCTTAGTAAGGTCTATAAAAAGATTCCATTGATTTGAACGAAGCTTTTATAGATGCTGATTTAGGTCTCAATTTAGAAAAGTACTTTAGCAGGTGAATAAATAAGTTTTCCTATCAACAGAACTTGAGAACATGTTCAAAAAAAAAGCACTGAAGCATGAATCAAGACTTAAAAGGGTAATTTATTCAGAAATGCTTACCTTCCAACTTACCAGAAGAAAATACTAAATCATTTTAAGGGCGGGCTAACCTTTCTCTTTTAATTTTTACCTTATAGTTATGACTGATTTATCTTTCATATTTTTGCTTTGAGAAGTTAGGGAGAAACCTCAAAACTTATTTCCAGTCTGTCTGCTGCTTCATTCACTAACAGCTTGTATTTTTCAAGTCTACTTCTGTTCTCCCTTACTTCTTTTAATGTTGGTTGAGTGGCATTTGATCTATCTAAACTGAGTGGGAGTACTACTGCTTAATTCACTAATTAAGAGATTTGTACCCACCAATTTCAGAGAGATGGCTCACATTACACAGCTTGATGTGAGATCAGAATCAGGTCTTTGGCTACTGGGCCTCCATTTGAGCTCAGTCTTGCATTTAGCTAAGCCCTGGCAGTGAGGTTTACCTTTGAGAGCTACCAGGGAAGTCAGTGGGACTGCTCATCTCCAACAAATTTAACATGCAGAGATGTTTTTAAATATGGTATTGTCTTTACAGAATAGGACTACATTCAGTGCCTGATTTTTGCATCATCCAGATAATGTCATGTCTTCTAATGACATTCCAGTGTTTACTGCCTCTGGCAAAGCACGTAATTATGCTCCTAACTGTTCCAGTTGCTACTTCAGCATCTCTGTGCAAAGTGTAGATGGTCTGAAGGGAAGGAAGCAAGTGGGAAGACAAAGAGTTGCACATTGCAATGCTCTCATCTTTGTTTCTTTAAATTTTACGTGGAACTTTCATGGTTTAAATGGAAGCTCTTATATTAAATCATTTTTATTATTATAAAGTAGTCAGTTATTTTGTTTAAACTCACTTAGATTTTGGAATGACTGCATTACTAGCAGTCATTAAGATACTGTTGGAAAAAAAATGCAATAAAAAATTGCTCCATTGCATTGCTTTCTGCTCTTCTCTTAGTCTAAGGTAATAAAACCTAATGGATCAGTTATGATTTTTGGGACTCAGTAGATCAGCACAGTGTAATTTATTTAGAGTTCTGGAAATAGACTGTATTTTGAAAAAAATCTATTCTCATGTTGAGGGAAAAAAGTAATGTTTTCAGTCATGTGAACTTTAATAACCTTTCTCTTAAATTCCCATCTGCAGCTCAAAACTTACAATGCATATTGAAACATGAAGATACAGTTAAGTGGAATTTCAAGTCCTTCTATACTTCTCAGCTTGATGGGGTTTACATTTTGCCAAGGCCAATCACAAGCTTATGTTGCAGTTTCTTTAGCTTAGGATGATGAGCAAGGGCTCAGCTTATTTGGGGAGTCAAACATTCCAGTCTCTACCTAGAAAACAATGAGACTTTAAACAGAGATCTGAATGCTTTTGTTCTTATTTTGTTAGGTCTAAAGGTTTTTTTTAGCTGTTTTTTGAAACCATCAACTCTGAGTAATTTTTATTGTTAGCAGAGACTCTGCTGTTACCTATGGTTCCAGAAGCTAGAACTGCAAGAGAAACACTAAACAAATTGCAGATAATAATCTGAGTTTTTCACAATCTAACTGCAGTTAATAATGCTGATAAGCTACAAGTCTTACAAATTATTAGAAACAATGGAATTTGTAGTTTTACACAGATAGTGCTATGCCAGTCATACATCATCTTTTCACTGGAGTGAATTTATTACACATGACTCTGTTGCTGTTATATTGTTTTCTGCTGGTCATGTCATCTGTACCTAAGAGGGAATCTGAACCTCTATTTCTAGACTTCCTTGAAGTTGTTGTTGTTTGGATGCAGTAACACAATGGGAATGTGAATAAAACATCATGCAGACCCCTGCATTTTCAAGTTTAGGTGCAATTAGAGTAAGAAAGATTTGCATGCAGTGCCCCAGAGCTGTGGCTGTATAGCAGACAGCTATTTAAATGTTTTGAAAAAAAAATTTAAAAATCTCGCAGGCATAAGCTAACTAGTTTAAATGAGATAAAATGCTGCACTGCAGAGTTATTTCATATAGGAGGAAATATGAAATGCAATAACACACCATCTGAATGTTCTCTCTTAGAGATTCTTGGCAGGTAACACACTGAATAGAATGTAGATAAATCTGGTTTTAATAGTAATCAATCGATTATTGTGTGGGTGTGGAAAAAATTTGCTGTTTGGATCTCACATGGTGATTCTGCACTATGTACCTATTGCTCTTCTTCTTCAAAGTCCCATTTCAGTGGGAAGCCACCAGATCTGCACATAAATGTGTGTTGAAGTCCCATCCAACATACTCAGCTCAACATATGGATGTATTGCAAACAGTGTTTTTTACCAGTGTCTCCTCGATTGTAGCTAATGTTGGAATGGTCAAATTAATGAACATTACTCCCAGGCCTGTATGAGAGCAGTGTTGATCTGTGAGCTGCTGTGGAAATCCTGTTGTGCCAGGCAGAGGCTGTGTCCCACGTGAGGTCTCAGGAGGGCCAAGAAGTTGCCCCTGTGCCTTTTGACCTGAGTGGGCCAGCACTGGGAACATGCAGGTGGCAGAGACCTGAACACATTTCCCTGCACTTTCATTTTGTAGGTGAGGTCTTTGGTGAAGGCAGGCAAAGAGCAAGCTTGGTTAGCATTCATATGTATGCAGCTATATGGCTGCTCAGCAAGGATGAAAGAGGAATTAGGTAGAAGATAAATAATTAGGAAATTCTATATCCAACAAAGCACAGGAAATACATAACAATCAAGTATTGAGACCTAGTTTTAATTTTCTCAGTCCCCTGGCCAGTTCTTTTTAACCACAAAATAATATTAATATCTATTTTTTTACAAAACATCTAGTTTTTTACAAGATAGACAGTCTTAGAAATTACTCTTGTGTGGCACATTGTAGCATGAGTAATAGTGAAGCCTCTAAGACCTTTTTTAATATGTCTTTCAAAGCATAATGGGAGCAAGAGTAAATTTCTAAGAAATTTTATATTCACTGCTGTTACTTTACTTTTCTTTCAACTGTTATTACTAGTGAATTGAGGAAGATCAGGCCTGTTCTCTACCTTTTTTTTTCTTTTTACATTATAAAGTAGCAGTAGCTATAAAAGATGTGCACTAGTATGAAAAAACACCCAATATTTAAAACAGCCAGCAAGGAATCATAAACTGGAATGCAAGTTTTGTATTTCTGAGAAAGCAGCTATTGTAAATTAAGTCAGGTTTATTTATGAGACTTATTAATTTGAAATATAGACCTGGTCAGTGTACTGTGGCTTTCACAGACGGCTACTCTCTTAAGAGACAGGGTAATTATGGTCATAAATATTGTGTGTAATCCTGATGGTTAGAAAGGGGAGGAAAGGTTAGAAAGGAAAGGCTGTGAAAGGATTTTGAGGGGGCGTGCTATTGCCAGCAGGGGTTTAACACTCTGTTTGGAAACCTGATTAGAGGTAAGAATGCAAAAAAATCTGCATCACCAGCAATTCATAATTACAGACTTCTTAGTAAGTGTTTGGGGAAAAAAATGCTGTTTGAAATGGTCTGCCTCAAATGAAGGCAAGGTAAAATTATTATGTTTTTCAGAGGTTCCCAGGGGAGATTGGCAGAGCCCTCATCGGAATCACCCAGCGGGAGCCTGAGGGGCCCTGTGGGCTCCTTGAGGGAACCCAGCAAGCGCTGGCTGAGGCCTGGTGCCCTGCAAATGTAATACAGTTTTATACACCTTGCTGGTGCCCTGCAAATGTAATACAGTTTTGTCCCAGAACAGTTCAGAGCACACAAGTTTGTTCAGACCTGGCTGAAGGCAGTAAGGTGAATTAGTGAGCCCCTAATCCAATAACTTCAGTTCTGGTCCTGCTGCTGCGCTTCTTGCCGTCTCTAAACAGGCCTCTCTCAATCTGTGTGCAAAACATGGAGGGAAGCTTTTGGAATAACTCCCTGCCACATGCTGTAGATGCCTTTCAGAGCAAAGCTGCTCACCTGCACATGAGGCATTTTGGTGGGCACCAGGAGGCCCTGATGGCCCTGCCAGCCCCGTGCTGCAGTGGGAGCACCACAAACCACCTTTGCTGTGCTCGGGAAATGTCACACTCGAGAAACAGGTGAGAATGAAGCTTGGCAGGAGTTCCTGTCTGTGGGTGCATGTGTATATTTGTACCCCTGAGCTGTGACCTTTCTGTGATCTCCAGGTATGGAGATAGCTCTTGTGTTCAGCTGTTGCCTCAGGTACCTGTCAGCAATCAGTGTCGCTGTTGCAGCATCAAAAGTGCTCATTGCTGAAAGCCTCCCTTTGTGGCTGTCATGTTGTTTACTCCTACTGCCTGCTACACAACAGCACAGATGTTTTCAGGCGATGCATTTTTCCAAGTGTTTGTCAGAAAAGACCATGTGCTGGGGAGGAGCGGGGGCTACAAATACATTAGAATAAACCTATGCAGGAGAAAGGGTGTTGTAAAATAGAAGTCTTTGTATGAGAAGGTAGTCACACAGGAGGTGCTGTAAATCTGACTTGTATAAAAGAAAAAAAAAAAGGGAAATTTTAGCAGCCCTTGAAGCTCCCTACAGTAATGCTGCCTCTTCCAGTGGGAGGTTGTTTTTTTCCCTTGTTCTGCTGGTGGGGTGGCTTTAGAATAGTTGGACCATGATGGTATGATGCTCCCCATGTGCATTAGTGCTGCTTTTGGATGGGCATTTATTTGGCACTAAGTAGATGCTCCTTACAGTATGATTTATTTACACAGCATGTTACTTAAAAACTACCAAATGACCTTCAGGGGATAGCAGAGACTTGCTGCTGCTTTAGACTCAGGATTTGATTTAAGCTGGTAACCTGCAGGTGAGTGGCTTCTATGTTTATCAGCCTGTTTCATGCCTTTTTCCTAGCTTTTCAAGAAGGTAGAGGAGAGTAAGAGCCACTGAGGGCTCTTGCTAGTTGACTACGTCCAGTTTCAGTTTGTTGCTTCTCCAGTCCTCTCATGGCCCCTGTAATACCATTTCATGCCAGATGTTTTCTCTCAAAAGGAGCATTGGTCAGTGTGGCGCAGGTATGTTGTGATACATGAGGGAATGGAGATAGGGGAGCAGTACTGGTTCTTGAGGTGCTTCCTGAGCAGAGCCTGTCAGCACAAACAGGCAGTGAGGAACCTGCTACACAGCCATTAAAATCCCAAAGGGGAAACAGCTTCAGTTAGAAGAAAAATCCCCCCTAACCTGCTGAGTGTGTGACAGGTCGTTAATGGCACTGTCCCCTGATGATGCAAACGTGTACAAAAGTGCAAACTGTAGCACAGTAAATACTTCAGGGCATAATCTGATTAACAGCTGCGATCAAGCTGAGCTTTCTCACACAGGTTAGTATTACAAAGGGCTCTTTGATATGAGAGTGCAACAGTGGCTGACTCAGCATGCTGACACTGATGTGGGTGGGATAGAGATGCAGGAATAAGGATGACTGAAGCTCACACACCTGATAGATGGAGGCAGAAAGCTGGATTAGTGGTTGTGGCAGTCATGATGGGGTGATCTTTTTGTCTTTTTGCTCAGGCAGTTATTATAGATGTTAGTAAGGGAATTCTTGGAAAGAGGAGATGGGTAGCAGATGCAAGGTCTGACTCATTAGCCTGAGCTTGCCTTGTGTTCTGCCAAATACACAAAATGGCAAAATCTGCTCAGCTTGCAAAGTTTGCCTATATGTTATGCAGGTAGCATATCCACGTGGTACTGAATGGGCTTGCAGTGCCCCTGTGATGATATTTATGGAATGGACTCTGAGGCCATCAGTTATCTTTGCTCCTTTTCACCTCCCTTTTCTATACCTACCAAGGTGAGATTAAAATGCCACATCACTTCCAAAGCCACCCAGGACAGCAATTTCAAGGTGAGACATGACTTCATGAGGATAGAGAGCTTTTTAGAACATGGGACTAAACACTGCAAAACTGAAAGTTCGATGAGCATCTATATAACAGCTATCCCAGCTTCACTGAAGGCACTCACATTTCAGAAAATTGAGGCTTTTATAATGAAAAAAAAATTGTAGGAGAAGGGCAAACTACTGTCCTTACACACCACTTAGTTTTGCCTTTAAAATTAGAGGAGGGAATTAGCTGTGATTATAGCTAGGCAAAATTTGAAGTTTCTATCACAGTGGGAATGCCTGCATTTCAATATTTGAGTTTGTTCAGGTTGGTACTAAAATGTGAGATAGGACATTTTAACATAGTGGGAATTCTAAAATTCTCCATTTGATTTTTCTTTAATTAAAATGAAATAAATCGACACTTGAAAATGCCTGATTTCTATTATTGTTTAGCTCTGCAGTATTTCGTTTTGAGCCTGTTTTGTATTTCAGCTACATACAAGATGAGGATTGTAGTTAAGACACATGATGTGCTTTCCATTCTCCCTTCTGGGTTGGCCTGCTTTTCTGGACTGCCTCTCCAGGGATTATTCAAAATTATGCAGTTTCTATAATATATCATACAGATCCCTCAGAGGAAGATCTGCATTGCATTATAGGAAATGTAATTTTCCGAGCCATTCAGTTTATGTTAGAAAATGTGGGCCCATTCCTTAATGCACAAAAATCAACATGCTGTTAGGAAAATACAGTTTAGTAATTCCTTAATGCAAGTTCAAAGAAAGGTTTTTGGTTAGATCACATGAAAAATAAAGCTACAAACACCTTTTGAGGTAAGGAACTCTGAATGAAGTATTTTACCTGAAATTTCCTTTGATGGCAGTAGTAATGATGATTAATGGTTTTCAGTGGTAAATACTAGGTTTGCATAGTTGCATATTTGATTAGCAAGCTCTAGTATTCCTAAAATTCGTATTTCTAGAAGTTTTGTTCACTGACTGAATGAATAAACCCAGAGGTCTTTGCTGCTGCTGACTGTACAAATATACCAGTCAAATACTATGAAATTTTGCCATAGAGATTATGTAAGTGCTTTTCTGCACTTTGCTATTGTCTTCCAAGATGTACAGGTCACTAAAATTCAATACTAGTTCAGTTTACAACTGTCAAACCACAGAAGACAAAATCTAAAATACCTGCAGCACAGGGTGCAGGGATAGTGAGGGTAGTGGTAACCTGCACTGGTCAAGTTTTTAAAGTAGTGAGTGCCCATTAGATTGGTTGGGAAGAAGTGTGGAGATAATAGCTGCCATCTGATTAGGCATCTGGTCATTATCTAACTCATGTTAGCCTTGTTAAGCAGCTTATCTTAGGTATTAGTGTAGTCAGTCCAGTGAATGTATAAAGAGAAGCATTTGGGGATGTCTTAAAATTTTTTTCACTTCTTTTCTTGTTAAATTTTTTTTCTTTTGTTTTGCCTCTGAGTCGCCTTTAAACAAGGCACTGGCCAACAGACATGGAATGGTGGATAAAATAATCCTTACAGCTTTTCAGAGTTGCATAAGTCATTTGGATTAGGTTTCCCTTAACTAACTGCAGTCCAGTATTCTTTGTTTCAAATTGTCTGTGAGTGTTGTGCTGACACCAGTTTTCAGATGAGATTAAAGAGGGCTTTAATTTGAAATGAAATGTGGTTATCACTGCATGTGTTGGCAGAGGATTTCCTTCTCATTCAGTTTTTTCTGTCTTTTAAAAGTGTAAGTCTGAGGAATTTCTTTCCAGCACCATTATGTGGCAGATGTGCTTCTACTTGTACATAGTAACTTTTCTGAAGGTTGTCCAAGGTCACTGTTCTCACAAGACAAACAAAAACCTACTTCCCTCTCTATGCTTTGGGAAGGATGAGGGATGCTTTGCAAGCTTCCTTATGTTAGGATAATAATAGGAAACAATAGTCTGTTAATGCAGGCTTTGCCATATTGAATTAGCTCATTGCCTCCTGTGGTGTATTAGCACACTGCCTGCAACAGCGACGGAGCTGGCTCAAGGTGACCCACAGCTCCTTCCAGTAATTTATCTAATCAACTGTGCAGTAATTTACTTAAGGTTGAAAAGGCAGAGGAGTTACTTCATGACCTTTGTATCTGTCAGTTCATACCACAAAGTGTGATTTTTTTTTTTTTACTACCTGTTTTATGTGAAGTTGCATAATGATAACACTGGGTCCTTCTTAAAATTAATTCCCTGCACCCGACCTTAACAAATTCTAGCAATTTTGTATTCCATGAACTCCCTCTGTGTTGCCTTAAGAAGTCTGCCTTTGTATTGATTTTTAATTCACTGCCCTTTAGCTTTATTGATGAACCTAAATATTTCAAAATATAGAAATGCAGATTGTACCATCCAAGCATACATAAACCTTATGGCAGTGCCTGAGAGCACTCTTGTGTCAAATTTATTCAGACACAATAAACAAGTGTAACTCTCGTGACTACAAAGGCTGGGCCTGGCAATTGCATTAAAGTCATCTAAATGCATGGAAATGTTCTGAATAAAAGCCCTATTTAACTATTTCTTCACCTTCAAATTAGCAAAGTAATAATTTTCCAGACTTCATTTAGATCCTAGATACCACCACTCATACAATTAATAAGCTAGTGTACCTACCTGGACAAATTGGACAAATTTTGGAGCTCAGTTTATTAAAATAAGGGCAGTTCATGGATGGAACAAAAAGTTGGTGTGATGATGAAACATAAATTAGGAATACAGACACAAAGGCAATGTTTTTATACTTAATGAAGTACTTTGTACTTAATAGCCTACTTCATAGTGTGCACTTACCAAATCTATGGTCTAGGCACATCTCAAATTGCATCTGGCAGGAGTTCTGTGAGCACCCCCATCAGAGAAATCCAGCACCATCCAATGCTGGTGGTGCCTCCCCCAAGGGCTGAGTGGCCACTGCTCCTGCCCAGGCTGCTGAAGTTTAATTCTCTTCCAAATCTCAAGGGCTTTGGGTGTGCCAGTCCCTGTGCAGTCGTGTGCTGTGTCTAGTGAGAAAGGGCTGTTAGAAACTCACCTTTAGGGTGCTGGTTGCTTCACTGCAACTTCAGGACTCTGACTCCTAATAATCTTTCAGCTGCACTTAACATTTCTCATTGATAAGGTTGCATCCTTTCTTAATGGCATCTAGTCCCATTTTGAGGTGGGTGTGTGTCATGGTGAGCAGCAAATGGCAAGTGAACTCAGCAAGTGCCCAAGAACCAGTGGCCCTTAGAACTGTGTGTTAGATAACAGGATACACCATGTGTGCATGCTTGGAAAAAATGTCTTCCTCACATTGCAGAGGACTAACTCTGTGTGTTTATCTGTTCTCTCCTCCCAAGCATAAAAACATGCTAATGAGACAAAATAGTCTAATTTGGACACAACACATAATCCCTTGCAAGAAGTTACTGTCCCAGTACACTGCACCATCTGAGAAAAGAAAGAACTGGCTGCTGGCAATAGTTTCTCCTGTAAGGAGTCATATGCACTTGCTGGAGGGGGCAAAACAAAACTGTATGGATTCAGAGATCTGATGTTCCCTCAAAAGTACAGCTCTTAAAGTTGTTGTTCAGTTCTTCAAAAGCACTGAGAGTCCCTTTCTGGTGCAGATCTGCCAGGTCTGGTCCTCTATGGCCTGGCAGACAGGATATACGTGAGATTTTGCCCCCTTAATCAGTTCAGGATAATAAAAATGATAGGCTAGTCTAGACAGAAACAGAAGTTAGCCAGGGAAGAGTCATCACTGCCCAAGCTTTTATGGAGCCATTCTACTTAATCAGAATGTTTTAAGAGAGTTATTCTGCCTCTTTAAGCTCTCCTTGCCCCTCTGTCCAAAGGGGAATGGCTGTGGACCTGTGTGCAAATATAGATGATGGGGCACTTAAAAACAAGTGGTGGGAGAGGAGAGAGTGCACCTCTTGGTTCTGTATTGTTGAAGAAAGCTGTCTCACTTGAGGCTTGGAAAGTTCTGTGTTAACCCCAGCTCCTGGCTTTTCATTATCTTTGAGCCCTCCAATGTATTAATATAAAGTGAAAGTGAGAAACAAAGTTGGTAAGTGAAAGAATGCCTTTGTTACAAAGTGCATCTGTCTTCTGGTTGTATTTCCCACAACCTTGCTGTTCAAGTGTTTCATTAATATGAAAGCTTTTGCTTTATAATTTTTGAGAGGGTGCAGACAGCTGCCAAAACCACAAGGAATTGTGCCTGGGCAGTTGTGCTATGTGTCTATTTCTGAGTTGCTCAGAGGCACCAGGCAGTCTCTGACATTGATGTAGAGTGGTGCATCCCTGAACACCTTCATTTTCACTTCAGACACGCTCCCACTCTCCCATTATGGCTGGCTCCAGCAGTTTTTGTTATGATCAGCATTAGCACCTCATTTCCTCCTGGCCTCTCCACCTCCCTTCAAGGCTCCATAAAATCCATCTCATGTCTGCTACCTGACAGATATTTCTGGGCACCTTGAAGCACTCTTGTGAGAGGAGGGCAAGGCTCAGGTGCATCTGCCTCTGTAAACCAGCTAAGGGCAGCATTAATTCAATTTAAAACCTGTGAATGTGGTATCCCTCTGTCCCTCCCTCCCTCCAAATTCAGTAATTTCTTCCTTTTCTCTTATTGCTGATGGTTTCTACCTTGCTTATGGAGCCTCTTAAGAGGTTTCTCCTTTATGCAGTCAGCAGGCGGCTCAGACTTTGCTGCAGAACTTTCTAGCATTTTTCCTGCACATCTATCTCAGCTTATTCCTTTCCTGCTGTTCCAAAAACCTCTGCATTATTACTGTAATTACTTATTTTTATGGTGTTAGTGCCTGGAGATGTGCAGATAGTGTCAAATCAGGCTACACATGTTAGCAAATGTGGACTTGTAGAGTAGGTGTTTATTTCTACCCAAACAGACTTGCAAGCTGATATATATTAAGATTCATTTTACAATATCTCAGCCTGTGAACTTGCTTTTTACTGAGAATGTACTTCCTTTTTCCCCACTGTAAGCCCCATTAGGAGCAATAAGGGTCATATATTTGTGGCCTTAGTTATTTTCTCTCCAACATTACACAGGTGTAGATAGCAGGTAAAATTCCCGTCAGTGGCTTTATCCTCTTGTGTCGTATGCTGTTGATAAAGTTAATTTTCTGCTGAAACAAGACAGTATGCCTGGTCCAGAGATGGGACAGATATGAAAGCAAAGAGGGAGGAATGGTCAGGGAGCCTGTGCCCTGTAATTTCAATGAGGTAGTTCTCCCATGTGGGAGAGGAGGTGGCAAATAGGCAATAGAGGTAGCAGAAAGGAATAGAGAGAAAGGAGCAAGCAGGCTGCCATGAAAGATTCAGTTACACAAGAAAATGATGCCTGGACTTGTGCTTCTACTGTCAGCATGTTGACTTCACTGCTCTTCAGGGTAGTGACAGCTCATCCACTGCTCAGCACGTGCTCCTGGCTAATGCTGCAGAGACCTCAGCTGTTCTGGGGGAAGTGCATTATTCCAGTACCCTAAGGGGGCAGGAAAGACCCCTCCAGACCCAGCCTCTGGTGAGAGGGACAGTTGATCTCTCAGATATGTCTCTTTACTGAGCTCTGACATGAGGGGAGGGAGGTCTTTTTTTACCCCAGCTTCCTTCTGTTTGAGAGTACAGTAAACTCTTCCAATCCCATTAAGTCTTTGGGTGCAAACTAGGTTTTTGTCTATTTTGTTGAACTGTTTTAGCAAGCAGATTTACATTTTGTGTTTCCAGTTCCAGAGGAAGAAGAGGAATAATCTTTTTACGCAATGGTGGGCCTGTGTTAAATATTTGAATGAGTTGCCATGTGCAGATATCCTCTGGATTTCATAGTGGGAGAAGGTTGAGGGGGTTCTGTGATTATAAATTAGATCTGAAAATGTGTAAATGCTGATTAAAGTATGATCAGAATGGCTTTCATGCATAGTCTGGATCACTCAAAGTGAGGATCCTCCAGCAGCTAATTTAGAATAGTAAATCAAAGTATGTTTGGGGATTTGAAATTTGCTATTGTCAGCTGTTAGGTATGTCTGGTCAAAAGTGAAATATGCCCATGGTCAAGAGACATGGTTTAGTGTAAAGATAAGTGAGAAAATTTCCACCCTTCAGTTATCATCATATTTCAGCTGCCTTGCATGGGACACAATGTGGCTTTCTCGTAGGCTGTCGCTTTAGATCCAGCCTTGTCAACTAATCTCATGAAAATGAAAAGTGTGCAGCTCTCACAGGACATCAATAACATTTGGACATTTGGTTCTCTTCATCCACCTTGGAAATCTCTGCTGATTGCAAAGGCATTTTGCCAAGTCCTCACGCTATGCTGTGAAGGGTGTGAATTAATACCCCTTTTTTGGTTTTGGTTGGTGGTTTTATTTGTAGAGATTCAGATAATTGTGTATTGTGTGAGCTATATTTGCTGTTAACTGAACTTCAGAAGTAGGATAGCTTTTAGGGGAGCAGATTTGGTGCATGCCCTTCTATACATGACCTTTTAAAAAGCAACCAAGCGTCCAACCCACCCTTCTAGTGCTACACATGAATTATGAAGAGTATATTTTTCAATTCTTTCATGCTGAAAACTCATTTGTCTTCTCCGTCCTTAATCAGACCTACAGAAAAAGAGATATAACTTAAGTAATTTACTTTGCAGAACGAGGCACTGGCAATTTACTTGATTAATGACATGCACTAGCTTTTGCTCTGAATTTGAAATCCCACAAAAATCATTTGACCTCTTTTTTACAATTAGCTCTATGGTGACAAAGGAAGCCAAGCCAAAAAAATGTGTTCACGGTTTCTGAGTGCCAAGGGTTTCAAGGAAGCTTCCTGTTTCTGTCTAAAATAGCTGATGGGTCCTGTTGAGCCAGGCATATTTCTGCTCAGTGGTTGCCTTTCATACTGTGGTTTCTTTTAAGACTACAATCATCTTAGCCATTAAAAACCAAAGTTGAGATGTTGTTTGAATTTGTCTTCATTTGTTAGGTCTGTGACAAAGCAATGCCTGAAAGAGCAGTATTTTATCTGTTACTAAGCTCCTATTTTAGTGTGCTGTTTTGTGCCAGAAACTTCATAATCTAATTAATTGAATACAAACAGAGAAAAAGTATTATTTTAAATTAATTAACAGGAAGCTTAAAATAAATGCAAATGAAAAATGCTCCAGGATGTTTGGGCAGAGAGAGGTCTTGCTTGTAGAGGTTTGCAAGGATTCACAGTTACTGGTTTGGACCAGCGCTTTGGCTGCTGGGCTGAGATGCAGTACAGGGCTGATGGTAACATGCTGTGTTCTGCTGTTTTCCTCTCTTAAGGAATATGCAGGTCGTGAATTGAAGGAGACTGCTCTGAAAGAAAATAGCCTCAGTTTATGGAAACTGACATGGTGAAAACAATAAAGCTATCTCTGTTTTCACAGGAAACTTCTTTAGAGCCATTGTGCACCACAGCCAGAGAGGAAGATCTCTAAGGCCTGGTGCTTCTGGCCAGGGAAAGAAGTTCTCTGCTTTTCTCCCTCAAATTCTGACTTACTTACCTGTATCTGCCCTAGGATTACCTCTGATTGTTTCTAGCATGCATGTTTCCCCCTTCATATTTGTTCATTTTAGCATACGGGCTCTAAGTTAAGTAATTAAGTTAAAGGGGTTAAATTTCCTATTTCTTATCCCACATCTAGTTGGGGAAGGTCAGGAATTAAGATACTAGAACACTAGTTTTAGAAATTTAGTAGGTTTAATTGTATTTAAATGGCTAGAGTATCTTCCAGCTTGGAAGTCTTTTGTGCTCTGCCTAATTTTTAGGTATCAATGAAAATTGCTAAGGAAACTCCTGTAAAAATAGTAGTCAATAAGGGAGGACTTTTAAAACCAGGTAACTACATATTTCCAAAACTTCAACTGTGGCTGAGGTTTGTTGGATTGATTTTTTGTGTCACTCATTTTAATGACAAAATCCTTTCTGTAAAGTAAGGAGAACTAAGTGCCTCCGCTTGGACAATCAATAGGAAATCACAAATCCCATCATCAAGTGCACAAGAGGCTGCTGTAGCTCAAATCCCTTTTATTTTCACCTTTAATGAGGTAGAAAGTTTTTCAGTTGATATATTGTGCCCTGGCCTTTTCCCTGTAATTTACCTGGACTGCTGGGCCGTGCCTTAATAAAAGTGTTGTATAAAAGGAGGGAGAGATCAAGGAGAGCACCAGTGAGTTTTGTCTAGGCTTGTCTTAGAGCTCTAGGTTTCCTCATTAGTTATTTCAAGGATCCTTCTGCTCTGAGCAGGTTTGCTATCATAGTGTAAAACTGACCCAACTACAGTTTGATTTGACTTCTGAAATGTAGTTTTGCTTTTGCCAGAATTGCTGTATGTGCAGGGCAGTAGGTAGGGTCTTCTTGAGGACACAGTGAAGATCCTTGTCCTTTCTGATGGCCGCTGTTCATGGCAAAGGACTGCTGTCTGACTGCTCTGGAAGCTCACTTCAGGTGTAGGGGAAGAAAGAGTCACAGGGCGTTTTCCATGCTTATAGATAGCCAGATTTCAGGATGGAGGGCTGCTTGCAGGAAAGATGGTGTTTGTCCATACTCCTTTAACCAACTGCCTGATGGGACTGGTGGTGGACAAGCTGCTTTACTGCCTTCTCCCTAAGCTCAGGTGCCTCCATGGTTCCAGCTGTGATCTCAAGCTCCCTGGCTCAAACAATAATGGCTTCTGTTTCCAAATTTTTCCTGGTTAACGTTGTCTGTTGGGTGGCATCAAAAAGCAGAATCTTTCCTGTCCTTTAACAGCAAGAAATGTTATTCACAGGAGCTTAGCCAATAGTCAACTGTATGTGTATTTCCACCAGAGAAACAAACAAAACAAAACAAAACAAAACTTGCTTTAAAACCACAGGGTTTGGTAGGATGTTTGAAATGTTGATTCCATTTGAAATTCAAGTCAGCTGTATTAATATATGAGTGCAGAGACTAGGAAAGAGTGTAACTTAGGCACATTAGGTCTTTTCAGAAGCAGGTTTGTAACTGAACTACTTTAATAATTTATATTCCTTTGAATATTATGTGCTCTGTTTGGGAGACCTTCGTTAAAGAATGCTTCTTTGAGCATAAAGGGTACATAGGAACATTTAACCCAGTCTCTCTGTTTCAAGATTAGCAATGTCTAAATTTTGAAATATTAGTATCTGTATAGATACATTCAAGTGTTGACTTTTCAGTGTATTGCAGGTGTTTCCATGCACATGTGTAACCATAACAGTACTTAATACTGCTAAGAGCTGTCATAAGACTGACTGTGGTGAAGAGGGGACTTCAAGCCTCTCTACAAGTTCGTGAATTGTTTTTTTCATCTTTTTTTTTTTAAGTAATGCATAAAAATAAATTTCAGAATGTGACATTGTTATTGTTTCACACCTTCTGCTCTTAAAGCTTTCAGCAGCTGCATCTTTCACATTGGCTCTAGGTGTAAAAACTGTAAATGCTTGAGTACATGTGGCTGGCATGCTTAAGGACTTGGTGTCAGACATCAGCAGATGAGCTGGAGATAAGTCAGAGTAGCCAGTTTTCCCATTTTATAAATATTTGAGTAAAAACTCTGAGCCACATAATTTGCTGGATTAGTTTGCTTCTCTAGCTGGTTCATTTCCCACCCTTTGGATTGGAATGACACAATTTATTTTTGGTGAATATTCCTTGTCTCAGAATAAAGGCAAACAGGATGCTTTCATTCTGTCATAAAACTGTGCATAAATACCATCAGTCTCCATGTCTGTTTATGTGCAAAAAGAACCCAAAGGAATCTTAATAAAACTGCAAAGTGCTTTAAAATTAGGAGACACTAGAACTGGAGCAACTTGACATTTTCTGTGTTAAATGACTTATGGTAAATATTTAGAAGTTACATCCTCTAATAGTGGTGATCCTATTGTGTCTTACTGAGGAAGATGCTTCACATTCATCGATTTTCCACAAATTTTGTTAATGGAGTAACTGAAGTATCAGTAACCTGGGGTTTTTAATGGAAATAGGACTAAGACACACATCTTTTAATATGTTGGAAAGCTATTTGCTAACAGGAAGGGTATTTCTGAAATGCTGAGATTCAAATTTTAGATTCCATTCCAAGCTTTGGAGGTCCACAGCTTTCTTTAGCATATATAAAATTTTCCTTATCTCATCTTCATAAATTTGGATTGGACTTCTCTGCTTTCTGTTCTGACCACCTTCCTGTGCCATTTTTCCCACCCAGCCAGAGCCTGAGAAGAAAAAAGAAACTGTTTATGTGCTTTTGATGCTGAGGCCGAGAGAGAAATCTGCATTTGAAGGAAAACCTTGGCTGCCCTCACACAGCCCTGGCTGCAGCCTGCTCAGGGGAAATGGAGTTTTCAGCAAAGTCAGCTGCAGCAAACTTCAATAACTTTGCTAAGGAGCACTTGGCTCCAGCTTGTCTGATGGTTTGTGTGTTCTTATTCTTGCCAAGCTGCCCTTCCACACTGTATGTGTAGAGCTTCTTAAAGAAAATATTATTTTTCTTTGGTTTTTAAACATGAGCAAAACAGCATGAGTTTCTCTAACCTGCTCCTGGGAAATGGCAGAACTGTCAAGTCTGAAATTTTCCAAAACGGCGTAGCTAGAGGCATGCTCCTGGTATGGCAGAGTCTCTGGGATTTGAAGGGTTTCTCCTTTGGTCCTAGGAACAGTCCTGTCCTGTACAGGGTACCCTTTAAAAACATCTCAGCATCAGCTTGCTGCTGCTGACATTGTCTGTCAGAAATCAACTAGTCAAGGCAAATTTTATTCAGTTAAGTTGTTACTAATGCTACTGTATGCCTTTCTAAATATGTAAGGCTAGATGGCACATTGGCGTTTCACAGGAAACTATCATTTTGACCTTAATGGGTTCTTTGTTCCTTAAGACATTTATTTTCCCAACAGAGTAGAGGTCTTGCAGAGGACATAAGCAATCAGTCTGAAATTAAAAAGTACTTCCTGACCAGAGTACCCAATTCACAGTGAAATCAACAGATGTTATTGGATGAAGAATCTCCAAGTCAGAGAGGACAGTCATAACTATTCAGAAATAATTTCATGTTTCCATCATCCGTACATATATTTGTTCTACTTCCTGATTTCTCTATTGCAGTGTGTTTCTTTTTTAGATATTCTCCTCTGTGTCTTTTCTGCTTGAATTCTTCAGCTTTACCATTACTGGAATCTGATAGTTCTTCCAGCTTGCAGAGTGACAATGCTTATTTTTAGCTTAGGATTCATAGTTCTGTTGTTTTGAGTTTTTTATCATATCAGTACTCATATGTGAGCTACAAAATTACTTTTTTTTAAAATAAAGTAAGGCTTTCCTGTGAAAGGAACTCCTGGAGTGTAAAGGAGGAGTTGTGTTTGTGGAAGCATTCAGAAGGAGAAATTATTCATGATGAGTTCGCTTTAGGAAGACAGTCCATTTTTGTTCTCATCTTCCCAAGAGAGTCCTGTGTGTCTCTCTGTGTGCCTTTATTACCCAAGAGTAGAGAGTGATATTAAAGTTTTCTTCATGTGTAGAAGAAAACTACTGATTATGTAGTTGTATTTTTAACATTTTGTGGAATGCATCAGAAAAGTAAAATAACAGTATAGATTCATCCTGCTAGCCTTTAACCAGCTAATGAAACAAATGGTAAGGTCAATAAATCAGTTTCAATAGTAAATCCATTAAATTCAGCTGAGTAAAATATTTTTGTTTATAGTAATTACAGATCTGCCCACAAATTTTATCTGTTCAATGAAAACCTACATAGAAAAAGAATTTGTATGAACAACTATAAAGATGCATTTTGAAGTACGTTACCCTTAAGTTTCAATGGAGCAGTGTTAAGTAAAGTCAAATTTAATTGTGTTCCACAGACAGGGATGGATTCACAGAAGGATAGATTTCTCATAAGATGTACCTGCTGTGGTGGCCTTAGTGCTTACTCTGCTACATGTTTTTCTCACCTCAGCCTTTCTGAATTTTTCCTAAATGTAACACATGAATTCTGTGCAGGACTAATGTTTTTCACTCTTCAGGAGAGGGTTTTATCCTTCAGCAGCAGGTACAGACATTTGCTGAAAAGTGATGTTAGAAATTGCACATGTGTAGAGTGATAGCAACAAAAACATCTGTCCATTAAAAAGTGAGGTAGATTAATAAATTGGTAGTAACTTACTAAATTTTGTTAAGTATAAGGAGCTGTCCTGGGATATTAGAACATGTTGGCAGTTATTAGGTTTGTTTTTATTCAGTTTTCTGTAAAGCTGGTGTGGCTGGTGTGCTCTAGTGACAAGTGGTTTTTTTTTTAGTATAAATCTTGTTTAGAATATGTGAAGTGTTTATAAATTACTATTTGTCCAGTCTCTCCAGTTTTGATTACTTTAATGACACGTTCTACAAGCAATTTACTTGCTTAGATTAACCCTCATATTTATTTGTTTAATTAAATATCTTTTATTTACGAATGCGTGCATCCAGAGATCACAAGTATGCCATTAAACTGAAGAAGGATGCTGGCAGTTGCATTTGGCTTTGACCTCACTTTCCAAGATGATGAATAAACAGTTTCTTTGAAAATAGAAACATGGAATTGCCTATTTCAAACTGTTAATTCTTCAAAAGGAGAGTTGCAGGCTTTAGAAAAGCTGATCAATTCCTGATATCTCTGAGGCTCTATAAAGGCCATCTCATAGGAGCCATGTTTGTAGTATAGCATCTTGTGCCCGGCTCTCTCTAATCCCCACTGGTGGTTAAAACAGTGCTCTAGAATATAAGAAGCTTTATTCCCAAATCTGTACATCTTCTGTGACAGAGGAATGGGTGGACAAATGTGTGTCACATCAGTTGGAGTCCTTGGTAGTCATTCTCAAACCACTGAGGTCTTTCCTGGCTCACCTGGGGAAGCACTGAATTCTCAACCTGTAGGACCTACACCTGATGCACCCAAGCAACCTGACAACCTGACACAACCAAATTTAAGCAGAATAAAATTGATTCTTACAACATAGTTACCTCAACATTTGCCCCTCCTTTCCTTCATCTGCCAGGATACTTTATTCTCTGTTTCTCTCGCCCTGCCTCTTTGCCAAGAAACACATCATCGTTTCTGAATCACCATGACCTTGTCTGATTGATGAGGACAGAACAGCTTAATATTTTCTCCTTTTTGGTATGCTCCAGCCTGACATTTACTGAAAACATAGCTCATGGGGGAGAAAACAAGGATGCTTCTATGGTGAGGAAATCTTGCTCTAATGGGGCTGCATCAGCACTTCTAGTGCATTAATATTTTTATTAGACTGTATAGCAAATACTGGAAGTAAATGCATTAGTGTGGATCAGCATTTCTGAGCTATGGGTGTGTTTTATAGAGGCTATCAACAAGACAGTGCATTTGGAAGCTTTGTTGATCTGGATCAACAATTCAGTGTATCAGTGATTCATGCAAATACTTAGGCCCTGTTGCCCAGGGAGAACAGAGATGTGTGTCACTAATTCAAGGATTATTAGCCTTTGACTTGATGCTGAAGTTTAGAATTTGATGGATATTGATCATCATGTGAAAACTTTCTTGTTGATGAATTTATTTCACAGTGAAAATGGAAGAATGTGCATGGCAGTAAGTGATTTTCTTTGCCTTTGAAATTTAATTTATTAAATCTTTTTGGAGGAAGATAAAATTCAATTCTAATAGCAGCTATAAAAATCCACTCAGCTCTTAATGACTGTATATGGCATATTATCAAATGGAGGCAGAACCAAAAATTAAAAAAGAAATGTTTCCATTACATTGAAACAGCAATATAGACCCGATATAATCTCTAGCTTTTCATGTCTTGTCCCTGATCCCACATTTTGGTCTTCTGCTTGTCTATCTGAGAGCACTTGAGGCAGCTCAGACCTTTCTTGTGCTTACTTTCTGAGGTTTTGGTCTCCCAGCCTGATGGGTTTTCCATATCTCCCTGGTCATCATTCACTTTGGATTGTAACTGCGTTGGAACTAGAAGAACACCAGCAGTGAAAACCAGGGGAAGTTAGGCTTTGATCTTGAAAAAGGAGGAAAAGTAACAAAGTTAATATGGGTGGAAGGAGGTACTGAAGTGAAACAGGTTAGTTGTTAAGGTCCAAAATTGAGGGGCAGGGCTCTTGAGTTTTGTTTGTCTAGGAGATAGAAGATGCAGAAAGGAGCAAAGCCTCAGTAAACAACAGGGTATAGGGAAGGAGACAGAGGTGAATACTGACCAAAAAGACACTGGTTTTAATTCACAGTGTTGATTTATTGCACAGTAAATTGTTTACATCATGTAACAAGTATATTATAAAGTATATGTACAATCTTTCTTTCTCTGTTAACCAAGAAATGTGGTCATAGAGGAGTGGGTACTTGAGACCAAGAGAAACTCATAATTTCTCTTTCCTGAGGTAAGAGATGTGGTGCACTTTTGGGGGTTCAGGGATGCATTGCACTGTTCTGTCCCTGGACATGGATGTAAAGGCCTCAGTAATGGGAACATTTTTGTTCATATCCGAAGTTATTTACTGATTTTTAAGAACTACAGCATTTTCTTCTGCTTTTCCTAATGGCTTGGACATATTCAGTCCCTGTGAGCATCACACTGGCAGAATGTGATGTGAAAGAGAATGAAGTCCACTGAGAGTGACTGCTAAAGATTCCTCACTCTTTGCCTACCCAGATGAGAGAGCATGCACCTGAAATTTCATTGCAGATTTTCAGCACAGGAGAAAAAGTAGAGGAAATAATTTCCATTTCATTGTTTTCCTCCTTCTTAAGTCAGTTCTAAAGGTAACGTTGCTGTATTCCATGATTTCTTCAGAATTGCAATAGAGTTTCACCTAAGCCCCATTTCACCTTGTGTTGAAGTCCTGGTAGTGTCACAGGATATCAGTATGAGTTGTAATTTAAACATGCTCACATTGCCTGCTCTGGCTCCTTTTATCAACTCTATTATTTAATACCTGCCTATTACATAATTTCTACCTTTCCTTTTAACACACAGGTGAAAAACAAGAGTAAGTTGGCTTGTACTTTGTCCATATTCTGGTAGCAGAAACAAGCTCATGAGCTTTACATTCTTTTAAAACTTTTAAGTTCCTATCATACAAGGGAAAGGAAAATGTGTCAGGCTGTAAAGAAGACATCTGGGCAGTCAGGTCGAAGTGGCTCCATGAGTATTGCTGATTTCACACATAATCTGATCCTACTGGGTACAGATTACCTTTGTGGGTAATGACCTAAAGAGGTGCCTAGCACACATTACTGGTGGAGGATTTGGGAAGGGCTCTCTCAGGTGCCCATTCTGGGGCACAGAAATTTAGATGTTTTGCTGCTTTATGGAAAACAGAGAGCTGATCTGATGTCTTGGCTCGAAAACAGCTGTCATCTGCTTGTGCTTTTCATGTCACCAGTCAGATTAAGCAGCAGAAATGGCAGAAGCAGGAGCAACACTGTCACTCACTCTATTTATTTCTCTTGAGCTCCTTTTACTGTGCTTTTGGGATATAATTTTCAGATACATATTGGATATTCAGAGAAAGATATTCAGAAATGGCATGTTTGTTGGCATGCTCTTCAAAGCTATAGAATGAACTCATGCACTTGCTCCCAGGTGTTTGTATGAGCACTTTGCCTGCCTCTGTGTTATTAAATCCTGAACAAAATCTGGAGTGTTGTTCTCTGGTTGTTCTTTGCAGCCCCATGGAAGTGTCTGGTTGGGATGTTGATAGTTTTAATGTGCTCACAGATTGCTGCTGCAGACTGAGCACTCCTCCCTCTGGTCACTTCTGTTTGGGCATCTCTGTGTGCAGAGAGACTGGGCAAGCAGGACACATGCAATTTAAGGGTACACAGTGGTAGTTGATTGCCTAATGCATGTAGCAGTCAGCTACACGATCAAAGTGCTACTATGGTATCGATGTGCCCTCCATTGCAGATGCAGAGACATAATGGGTGATGGGTTAATTGGCAGACTGGCATCAGTCACCTGGGAAAGGGCTCTCTTCTGCTGCTCAAGCTTATTCAATGGGCTAGATTGCTGTCTTTTAATTCTCAATTTTTTTCTTAGGGCTTTAGAGCTTCTTTTGTCACTGTTTTTGTCTTGAACAACTAACTAGAACCATCTGAATAGTTTAATTTCTGTCTGCATTTTTTTCTTGCTTGTCTTTAGCTTGCAGATTGTCTCACAACTCAATAACCATTTCTGTGCAGCAGAGCTGAGCCAGATTCTCATGGCTGTTCTGCAGCATGCAAGATGTGAGACAACTGAACCCTAGGGATGTGGCTGGTCTTTGGGGAAATGCCAATAATCATCCATGATGGTGGAACTTCTATTTGGAAAGGGGAGATACAAGTGGGGTAGAACAAATATTCTCCCTGGCTCAATTTAAATGTTTTCATAGAATGGAGGTAAAACTCTTTTCTGGTACCAGGGATGTGGATGAAGTGAGCTTTTGGTGTTGTACCTGCCTGTGCAAGACACAGCTTCTGCTCTCCACCCAGACTAAGAAAACTATCTGTCTACTTCCTGCTGCTATCTCAAAGCATTGGAATGTTATAAATGTCCTTTTTTTGGGTGGGTGGGGGTGTGGGTGTTTGTTTTTGGGGTTTTTTGTTTATTTGTTACCCCCCCCTCCTCCCCCGTATGATCTGTTTGGCAATATATGGGTAATAGAGTGTTCTTTTAGTCATTGAAGTTATTTCCTGGTAAGTGTGTTCTTGTTCTCATTCTAAGTGAACTAAATCATCAAACCTCTGCTGGTCTGTGTGGGAGATCTGGGCTCAGACTCCAGAAGGAGCAAACAGGTGGAGATATAAATGGTGTGAATATCAATAAAGAGAATGAAAGAGTAAAGTTTAGCAGATCATGGGCACACATAAAAAGGGGTGCTTTAAAGTGTGCCTAGAGCAGTGGGACTGGAGAGAGCCTTTGAGCGTCTCAGCAAGAGTCCATTAGAAGTGCTCAAAGACTTGAAAAGGAAAAAACATTTGAGGTCCTGTGCTTGCAGGAGAGCATCTGTCCTGTGTGAAAAGTCTGAGTGAAGGGCCTCCAAATACAGAAATAAAAATCAAACCTTACTTATGTCTTCTGGGTTTCGCCTCTCATATCTACTGCTGTATTTTAAGAATGAAAAAATACAATGTCTTTTGAGGATGGAGGTGACCCTGAATACTTAAGCTCTTTAGCATTCTAGTTTATCTTTGCCATCACCCACACCTTGAAATGAATCTCCCAGATTAATTTTTTATTGAAGCAGGATTTGCATCTTTTGAGCCAGGATTTCCTGAAAAGCTGCCCATCTTTTCATGTGTTTTCTTTTTAGTCCCTGTACTGCTGTACTGTGACAGTGATGAGTGCAGCCTGCTCGTCCACACTCTGGAAATGTCAGTTTTTCAAAGGCAGCTCTCTGGGGTCTCCACAAGCGAGAGCATTCCTGATGCTGATTAAGTTAGGGGAAATGTTGCCAGTCAGTCACAAGGGAAATGATGACACAGAATAATCATAGAATCCCAGAATGGTTTTGGTTGGAAGGGAGGTTGAAAATCCTCTAGTTCCAACCCCCCTGCCCTGGGCAGGGGCACCTTCCACTAGGCCAGGGTACTCAGAGACCACCCCCCATCCAACCTAGCCTTGAACACTTCTAGAGATGGGGCTTTGTTGTAGGCTTCCTGTAGATACTGGAAGGGGCTCTGAGGTCTCCCTGGAGACTTTTTGTCCCCAGACTGAACAACCCTAGCTCTCTCAGCCTGTTCTCATAGGAGAGGTGCTGATCACCTCCAAGTCTCTCCTCTCAACCCACTTGAGCAGATCTGTGTCTTTCCTGTGCTGAGGGCTCCAGAGTTGGATGTTGCACTGCAGGCAGGGTCTCACCGGAGTGGAGTAGAGAGGGAGAATCACCTCTCTCACTCTGCTGGCCATGCTTCTCTTGATGCAGTCCAGGATATGATTGGATTTCTGGGCTGCAAGTGCATATTGCTGCATCATGTTAAGCTTCTCATCCTCCAGCATCCCCAATTCTCCTCAGGATTGCTCTCAATCCATTCTCTGCCCAGTCTGTGTTTGTGTTTGGGATTGCCCCAAGCCAAGTGCAGGACCTTACACTTGGCTTTGTTGATCTTCATAAGATTCTCTTGGGCCCATGTCTCCAGCCTGTCCAGGCCCCTCTGGATAGTGTCCCTTCCCTCCAGCATGTTGAGTACACCTCAGCTTGGTGTTGTCTGCAGTCTTGCTGAAGGTGACTTGATCTCACATCCCACGTTGCTGACAAAGATGTTGAACATTGCCAGTCCCAAGAACTCTTATCACAACAGCGTGACAGCTCTAGGACGTGTGTGTGAAAGAGGGACTGAAATCCTGAACGAAAGACAAAAAAAATAGGGCCTTTAATTGGTACTGCCTGTTTTTGGCTGCACTTAACCCATCAGTGATAGCTTAGCTGATTATTTGGCTTGGTGGGAATGATAATGCTCTAACCAAGAGCCTGAAGCTCATGGACATGGGTAGGCACAGGCACAAATACACACATGTGCACGCACAGAGGGTAGTCATTGTGAGATGATTTTGTATGGGCAGGCAGGAGTTAATCATGGTAGATATACAGGATTACGAGACTCAACTTTAGTTGCATGCCTAAAGCTAGACAGTGTGAACAGTTCTGCAGGTAGACCAGAAAGGTCACAGGGTTTCAGACCATAGACTGGGAGTATGGTTTAGGACAGAAAAGAGACTGGCAGCCCACAGAGGCAGATACACTTCCTGCGCTTGTTTGATTGGTATATCAGATCTTAGTAACTGCTCTTTGCTCTTTTTAACCACTTTGCTAATACAGAGAACAAATAAGGTACCCAGAAGGAGGTAGATAAGTTGAATTGTGAAACAGTTGTTCTATTCAACCCAGTCTGTTGTCTGATTTTATGCTGTCTATATAGTAAATTGAGTGTTTTTTCGTGATCAAGAGCACAGAAGAAAAAATGAGACAATAAATATCATAGTAAATCATCTTGTACTCAGATGCTCAATCAGAATTCCTTATATTAAGTCTAAAGTCCAGGCAGATTGAGGAGTTGCTTTTCTCAGGACATTAAACTGTGTTCCTGGCAGAGAGCAGCAGAGATGAGAACTGTATTAATTAAAATATGTCCACATTATTCTAACAGGCAAGCTATGCATTGTGCAAGGGACATAGGCAAATAAAATATCCCCTGAGGCCCTTGGAAATTTCCTTTTCAAGATCACATCAAATGATCTGCATGCTTCTAGGCATCCAAGTAATGCTCCCCAGCCAGCCCTCTGGAGGACTCCTCTACAGGAGAAGAAGGACTCTCCTGCAGAGCACAACAGTGGCTCTCCATACAGTGCCTACAGCTCCAGCTGCAGCTGCTCTGATGCCTCAGACCAGCAAGAACTATCAGCCAAGGAAAAGCCACAGTCTACCTGGTCAAACATGCAGGTGATGGAAAAATCTTTCCTGCTTCCCTCCACAGAGCATCCAAAGCTGTGCACTGAGTTTTGGCTTTACCCATGCTGCAAATAGAGAAATGCACGATCAAGGTGTGGAGTAAATTTGGTCCACTTTTGAGAGAGTCAAGGTCAGGAGGGTTCTCCTGGAACATTTAGACTTTATTCTTCTTAGCTGTGTCGACCATAAAATCTCTTCTAGAAAAAGCATTAAAATACATGTTTTAAAGTCTTCAGATCGAAGCAAGTCTATCAGCTCTTCTGGTAACCAGTTTTGATACTTAATTATACTTTCCCTAAGAAATTTTCCCTTGAGATTCAATCTGTCTCACGTTAGCTTTCAGTCAGTGGATCTTGCTATGCTATTGACAGCAGGATTAGAAAGGCTACATTATTTGATCTCTTTCCTATGAAAAAAACAGTGTTTCATGTTGTTCACATCAACTCCAGGTTTACTCTTTAGTACACTAAATTTATCAAAAATTCCTTAGTCCTTGCATTGTCAGGATGGTTTTGCCCATTCCTGGGACACTTCTATGGCCCTCCTTTGCATTTTTTTAAGATGCCGACAGCCACATTATGCATAGGTCATGTAGGGGGATAGAATATAAGAAAATAGAGATAGTGCAGAAAGTAATCTTACCCCTAAGGAGTTGCAGCTGGGCAAATTATCAAAGATTAGGAACAGGCCTGACTTTAACAGGCCACAGCTGTAACCAGTGACAAGAGTGGTTAAAAGAGTGGGGTGGCTGGTTGAGAGGGGAACTGGAGTCAGTGGCTGCTTGGTGAAGAAGAAAGAGTCAGTGCTCTGAGGAGCTGCCCACGAGAAACACCAAGAAGGTGTGAAACTTTTGTGATAAGGAGACAACAGTATGGAACCCCTGCAATAAGGTGACAACAGGTCAGAACTGCACACTCCAGTCTTACAGTGTTCTTTCCAGTGCTGCTCTCACAGGGCCAGGAATTGCTTCCATGGGAGCTGTTGGTGCTGAACTTACCCTTTTTATAAATTTGCTGTTCTCACAAGCTTTTGGCAAAAGTTTTTTATTGTAGTTACTCTTCCCACAGAGAGTCTCTCCTGAGGCAGGTGTGGTTGTATTTGTTGTTGCCATATGCACAGTGTTCCTTGAGGTCATGCTGAATGGTGACTGTTTATTTAGGTTAGCAGGAGCTCAAGACCCTCTGCAGTCTGGGCAGGTTACTGGCCCAAGAAGAGAGTCTGTGCTGAGCTAGGAGTGAGGCTGAAAGAGTTGTCTGCTTTCCTCTATGCCTAGAGCAGGGCTCCTTAGCAGCTGGCTTAGGTGAGGATTAACTGGTTGTCCTCTGTTTCTTCTGTGACAAATGTAGAGATTAAAGGATGGAAAAACAAAGCAACACACATAAGTCAATAAAGTGAAACTGCACTTGCATGATGCTGGGTAAGCCTATGTTCCAGGATATATATGTACCTTTAAAAAAAATAGATGAAATAATGGGGAATAGTTGGGATGAAAAGTCAAACTCATTTGCAAATCAAATATTTAAAGGTTTAACAGATAGGAAAATTAATCGCTGCTCAAATTGACTTACCCAAAGCTGTAAGCATCATTTATGCAATGATGACACATGGGTGGAATCAGTGATGGAGCAGAGATGTAGTCCGCCTGATTTAATGTAAACACTGAGCAAAAAAAAATTCTGTGCTAAGAGTTTTTTGATGTGCTCATTATGTTACAGTAAGATAGAATGGTCAGAAGTGTAGTGGAAAGCACTGGCTGGCTGAGCTAGATCATACTGATCTCAGAATTTTTAAACAAGGAATAGGAGGCATATTTAGGTTTTGCCAGCCTCCTTGTGTTTACCATGCCATCCAGTATTTGTGGGTGTCTAAAGAATTATAGGAAACTGTAGGATAGTGTTTTTGTGGATCTAGTGAGGATTATTATTATTATTATTATTATTATCACCTAGGAAAATACACTTGCTTCACTTTTTTTTGAAAGTGGCAATCATATAAGAAGTTGATGGGTGAAATGCACCTGTGTAGTAGATAGAGGAATTTTGATTCATTGCCTTTGCAGTCTTAACTCACCCTCTCTCTGCTCATGCGCTATGCCAGAGTCTTGAATTAGGTGCTGATATTCTGTTTTGTTCTTTGTACACCATGTGTGCCAGTCCAGATTTGCATAAATGCTGAGCATTCCCAGCTGCAAACATGAGGCTTGGATCTGTGCTCTGCATGTGTGGGGTGCCATAAAAATGGTAAGTGCTTTGGAAATATCACACTCCAGGGGCTCAGGTTTGTTCCTTAAAAGTAGAATTTTGGCTGCTTCGGCTTTACTAATGGCTAATGGCTTTAATTTCATGTCTGCCAGAAAAAGATTGTAAGAATGCCAAATATTTTAAGAATATTGAGGCAAAAAAAAATTTATCTGGTGCTAACTAGTGTAAAAATAAAGACTGATGCAGTTGTTTAGGGTTTATGGGTGTACAGAAACAATATGTGGTGCAAAGAACTGAATGTGGAGGTTGAGAAGAACTACCAAATAACTATAATGTTACAAAATTAGCTATAATTCCTATGGAAACATGGGGTTTTTTTGTAGTGCATCCCAGTGCATGTGCAACAGGCAACTTGTTATTGTCTGGCATTGCAGTCCTAGCTCTGATGTGCTAGAGGGCTTTTTGATTTGTTTTTCAAATTTAATAAAAATATGTCACTGCACTTCAGCAGCTATTTGTTTGATGGGAAGTGAAGACATCTGAGCTATTAATGCCTGAGGCAGGCCAGGTGTGGCTGTGGAAGGAGGTCCTTCTCTGTGAGCCTAATGAGTCATTCAGGGAGATGACTGTACACTGTGTCACTCTACATCACTGCTGATGCCTGGTGGAATTAATCATACTATTTATATCAATAAGATTAGCAGCAGATAGGTTCAGGGTTATTAATGGTATAATTAGCAACTATGAATTTGTATCAGTGGTGTGTAGTACTTTCTACATTAGCATGTCATAAAAGCTATCACTGTTAGTAAGGAGATGTCAACTGCTGAGTCAATGAAATGCCTGCTTGCACATAATTGTAATTTAAGCAGCCACATTTACCTTGGTGAGTGTAATCTTTTCTCTCTCTAGGGCTTACCATAATGCCATGGAGAGTAAAAACAGCACCAGAAATTGGAAGCATCTAGTCAAGTTCCAGGGGTTGTGCAAGTCTTCTCAATGCATCTTACCCACTAGTATTGATTTTACCAGTTCTTGAATATTTACAGTAATTGTTCCTAGCCAACATCCCTGGAGGTGCTATTCACTTACCAGTTACTCTTTTCCTTACATTGTCAACTTTCCTACCGACTTCTGAGGCAGAACAATTCCCATCTTTCATTTATACGTTTATGTTATTACCTTGAAGATATTTATAGATTGTGATTGTCCTCTCCATGAGTCATCTCTTTTCTAAGCTATTGGTTCCTCCAGCATTTCTGTATGTGTGACCTGTTTTTCTAATTTTCTGGGTCACTGATGGAGAAGGGGAGCTCCCAACAGCTTGTGAACAGGGTGTGGGTCAAAGGACAAAAGACTGTATCAGAATTCATGCCTGAACTTCCTATCTGAAACCTTTTTATTCAGTTCCTGCTGAAATTATTGTAAATTTAACTTGGTGTCTGGTGGTTCACACTCCTGGTTCTCAATATGGGAAAGTCAAACGTTGGATGAACTTCAGCCATTTAAGTTCATCTGTGTTGAAATAGTGGTCCGCAGCCATATTGAATTAAATGAAATGGTGTACTGAAGATAAACCACCATAAAATCACCTCATCACCTGCTCAGGACTCTAATTCAAGAGTTAACTTTGAACATCTGCCTGTTGGGCTGAGTGTGTTTTATACTTCGTAGAAAAATGCAGTATAGCTGGTAGGTATCAGATCAGGCTTCTTATTACTTTGCTTGTATGCCAGCTGTGGTGGATCTCAACACAATTGAATTTGTCTGGAGTGGAGGTACACTGCACATACATATATGTGCACACACATTACACTACAGCTGACTTTATGTTGGCACAGAATGTTTTGCTGAAAATAAATGCTAGCTATACTATGCAAATAAAATATGCAGAGGAGACGGGTAAGATGTAGTTGCCTTGGAAAACTCAAATTTTAGGGCACATTTTAATGTTTCAGGATATAGTAATTTACTCTGGCATCCTGTCATTGTGTCTTCACTGTATGCATTCACCGTGTTCCAAATAAGATCAAAGAAAGCAAATCCCTATCATCCTTCAGTTAAATAAATATTTAATTTGAGAAGAATAGGACAAACAGTGCATTGAGCATGTAATTCAGCCTGAATCTGATGACCTGACCTAGTTCCTTGTTTGCACAAAGTTCTACTTACGGAGCATCCTAAATTACAAATGTTCTTCACTTGAGAAAACTCTTCAGTGCAGTATCATTTAAGTACAACAAAATAATACAGCTCATATGAGATTAAGGTGTCTTCAGGGACTCATAGAACAATGTCTGCCATAACATTGATGTATTTTATAGACTCTCTGCCCTTCCTTTACTTCTAATCTGCTCTTGCAAATAGCTTGAAGGAAGTTTGAGTGTTTGTGTAGCAGCCAGGTAAGTTACAACCTCTATTTACAGCTGGCTCTTTCAAAATGCTTGCTTCAGCTCATGCATCTTTATCTTAGAAGATTCTCCAAGTGATATTTTCTTCATATTTATAGCAGAATATAAAGTAACTTTTCCAGCTGTGGCTGTATAAAGTATTTCATGTGTGGTAGAAAAGCTGTCTCACTTGTGCAATAATCGGCGTTGGGCATTACAGAGTGTCATAATCCTGGTACTTGCGGTGTCTCTCAAGCAGTAACAGCCATTGCTGTCTAAACCATTCTGAATCCACAGTATGTACATAGAAAACCAAATGGCTGGTAGCTGCCCCATAAATTTTATGTTGATTGTCTTTATGTTAGTGTTTAACATAAGGGGAAAAGCTCAAAATACTGGAATGAACAGTTGTGTGTTTTGTCAGTTACTTATTTTAGCACCTAGTAGCGCCTCCATATTGTTTCTAGAAAAGCTTTTGCTGTGGTCTGATGTGCAGCAGAAGTCAGAGCTTGTCTGGATTCTAGCTTCTGTATAGACCTTACAGTTGAGATTTCTTAAGGGCTGGTGGAAGAGAGAGGAAGGAGCCCAGGGAGGGCAATGTCAGTGTAGCAAGGCTGACATTGTGAATTACTGAGGGGACCTTTGGGGAGCATCAGTAGGGAGTGAAGTGCTTGGTTACACAGCAGTGTAACTGGAGAAACTTTCCATTCATTAATCAATGTACAAGCAATGTCCACTTTCACATAGGCGAGACAGTAAAATATAGAGCCAAAAAATTCAACTGCATCACAAGAATACTTCCATTAATAAAATATTGCAAAGAAAAATAGCTTTAAATTCTCCTGAAAAATCTATAAATAGGGTTTACTTTTAACTGAAGCATTGATCTTCATTTCTTTAGGGATGAATTGTCACAGCCTGAAAGTCCATGTAAGCGTGCAGTGTGTATAAGTATAATGAGAGATACAAAACATACATCAAAAACAAGTACTGTATCCACCCTCCAGATCTTACCTGTTGTCTGTTAACTTCTTTTGTCTGTTAATGCTGTTTGTGTCCTGATTATGGGTGCAACCTCGTAGTGATTCTTACATAGGTTAGGATCAGTCAGTGAGGAAACTCCATGGAAAAGCTGCACACACCACCAAAAAAAAAAATTAACAAGCTTCCACTTGATTCCACTACCCTCAGAGGCAGAGTAACATCATAAAGTGTAGCCTGCTTCTCTGAATGTTATTCATAGAAAAATATCACAGCTCTTCACATTCTGTTATATTCTGTGTATAAAAACATACCTATTTTAATTTAGATTTTCTCCTCCTCCTCCATCAAAGAAAAACTTGATTTTTGACAGCCTCTTCTTTTTACCTACTTATTAAAATACTTTAGCAAACTTGAACACTGTTGTAAACAAACTCATTTAAACCTGTCTTCCCCTGATAAGGATTAACACAAGCCAGACATTCATTCTCTCTTTGCGGCTTCCTGAGAAAGTCGTCTTTGTGGCAGACCTGTAAACCAGTGATTCAGGCTGCAGGGTGCTGTGTCTCCCACTGCATTCTCTGGGACTCAGGTCTGTAAACCCACTCCTGCTTCTGCAGAACTATATAGAGTATTACCTCTATCTTTTTCAAGAACAAAGTGGATCTATCAGCAGCCCAAGCCAAAGGAAAAAATATTGAACAAATTAATCCAAGCAGAGTGTAGTTATCTGGAAGGCAGCACAAATCCAGGGATCTGAAGGTGTGTGTGTATGCATCTATCTGTCTATCTCTGCAGAAGCATTTAGAGGTGACTCCCTTCTGAATGAACTGAAACTGTTGAATAGCCTTCATGTGCAGTGCTCAGGCTGAGGAACTTGGGGCTCTTCTTGCAGAAGAGAAGGCTGAGTGGAGACCTCACAGCAATGTTTCAATATCTGAAGGGGGCCTGCAAGGAAGCTGGAGAGGGATCCTTTGTTAGGAACTGTAGTGATAAGACAAGGAGTAATAGGTTCAAACTGAAAGAGGAGAAATTTAGGCTAGCTAAGAGTGGTGAGGCACTGGAACAGGTTGCCCAGAGGGGTTTTGGATGCTCCATCCTTGGCATTGTTTGAGTCCAGGTTGGATAAGGCATTTAGCAACCTAGTCTAGTGGGAAGTATTCCTGCCCATGGCAGGGGGGATGGAACTGAATGTTTAAGCTCCATTCCAACCTTTAAAATTCTGTGATTATTACAGTCAATCATTGACCTTGTCAGTTTGGCAAAGGCATTGAGGATGCAGGATAGCAGCAGGTGAGAAGGCTGGTAGGAGTACCTGGGCATCTCTTGTTCATTAAAATGTGAATAAGGGGCTTAAACATTTCACATAAACTAAGCCTTGATGTTAGTCACCCGGTGCAGTGTGTTTCCGTATTGTGGTGCAAGTTCCAGTATCCCTCAGCAGCAGCTGAGGCAAAGTTCAGAGGCCCTCTGGACACAGAAAACAAGGTGAGGTGGGCTGAGTCATCCTTCTGGTATCAGTGGTGTAGCAGATTGACCACTCCAGGGAGCTAGAGCTCCTCCGTCACTCCTGTTGTCCTGGAAAACAATCCTGCTGAGAAAGAATATGGATGAGGGGAAGGCAAGGAAATAGCCAGGAAATTTTACTAAATGTAGTTCATTTTGTGTTGCTTGATCCTAACAGTGCAATGGCCTGGAACTCCCACCCAGAAGTTAAGAGTGAGCAAGAAAACCGTTGCATTTGTATGCTGGCAGACCCATATGTCTTCAGTACCAACCTTCTTTTTAAATTTTAAGAAATAAGGTCACCAGGAGCCTTCTCTAAGGTGCCTTTGCGGAGCTTTTCAATACTTTCAAGTCTCTAACAAGCTCTTCAAGCCACTCTAGAGATGCATCAGTGAAAGTACAAAACTAGTAAAATAAGGGGAAAAAACCCTGGATTTAATTAGAAGTTGTAGTGAGAAGGCAACAGGCCTACTTTACATTCTGTAAATAATTGCTTTTATCCAGAGCAGTCATCCTCTTAGGACATGGAAATTCGAGAGATAAATTGTATGGGACAGACTGAAGCAAAGGTTTTCTTACTGTTTTACACTTTCAAGAAGCGTGTGCTAAGTTGTTGATCTGAGAAGAGAGTGAAATGGTTAGAATCAAACTCTCAAAACCTAATTCAAACCTTCTGACCACTGCTTTCTTTTGGTTCTTCTGGGGTGAGTTGTAAAGGGGCTACAGCAAGTCCAAACAGCCTGGAAGCCTCATGCATAGACTGAGGGACAAGGAGTGTGGAGGCCACCAAAGGGAGGCACTGCTAAGCAGCATTCTGCAACATGGCCCCTTACAAATGCCAGGAAAATTCCTTACTCACTGATGACAGCAGAAGGCATAAATTGAGGCATGAAAGACTCTTTGCTCACTGAGCAGATGGAAATGTTTGGCCACTTTGTGGATTTCTTCTTGCAGTCTGGACTGGAATTACCCATGTTTTTGTACCATCCAGCATTAATGTTTCCCAGAGTTGCCCCTTAAACAAAGCAAAAATACTCTACAGCATATTAACAGCGTAAGCATATCACAGTAAATGGTTTTATACATAATACAACATGGTCATTAGCCAGCTGTGCACATAAAACACCAAGTGGAGGCAGCAGGATGCAAACCAGGTTCTTCAGCTCTGAAGACATTAGGCACAGAGGGCGAAGGGAGCTCTCCCAGCCCATGTGTTGCAATGGAGAGTGCTTTTCCATCTGCACTAGTCATCCTTCTCCGGGGTGTTTTACAACACTGCAAAATGCCTATGAGCCATGGGCTAGCTCAGTGAGAGCAAACTAATTACACAGCAGGCAATAACTCCTCTGTGATAATCATAGATCTGTTGGCCATGATAAGTTTTAAGCCTTCTGAAATTACTGCCAGTCAGATTTGAACAGGTTTATATCTTGTGATGTACCACAGTTAGAAACATCTCACAATGGCCTAGCCTAATGTCTGATTCTACCTGCTCATCATATTACTGTATTTCTATATAATTAGAGAAAGAGAAAATATTTGACAATATAGCATAGAAGGATTTTATTAGCAGAAGTTTATGGCCACAAGTTTTACTGGCTAAAATTTATATCCACACCAAGTTACATACGTCATCCTTAACAAGGGCAAATAAAACTTGTATATTGTGCCACATACACCATCATGTATTCAGAACATGCCTCAGGACCATTTCTGTTTTAGTGTCTGCATTGCCTCTTTGACAGTGGAAACACAAAGACATGGGCCTGATGGTCCTGAAAGCTCCACTGGTGAAAACCAGAGCAATACACTGATGTGGGCTCCCCATTCTCTTTGCTGCCTATGTATTTGGTAGGTCTAGGAGTACCTGGTAAGGACTAGCGTATCCCGTGGTGGCTGGCTGGTTCTGAAGAGTGAAGTTGTATTTTCTGTTGTCCAGTAGGAGGATGGAACTAGGCAAGTAGATAAGTTGATGATGTTTGATACACAGATTTTCCAGTGCTGTTTTGTCTTGGTCAGTTATTGCTTCCAGTTGAATTGCAAAGAGTCAAGAGGATTTGTTGTTGCTGCTGTTGTTGTGAGCTCAGTGTAAATTGAGAGAGCAGTTAAATAGCGTAAGCAGATTAACATCTTTTTAGGGGCAAAACAATTTCCTGATAAATACCTGTAAGCAATTAAGAGTGCATCAGTTTTCTATAAGGCCTAACCATAGCTACTGTGAAGGAAATGAAGCAAAGGCTTTTGTGCTTTTTTCTTTTAAGGAATACAAATGATTTGCCTTTCCTAGTTTACACTGTCAGAGCTTGTGCAGTGCAAGTGAAAGAGGAGAACTCCAGATTTCTGGAACATCGGAATTCTAGACTTCACCCTAGTATGAAACAAAGATGGAGTTTCCAACCCTCTGCTATGCAAGTGCTCTTGCTTTCACACCTGAACTGCAGTGGAGTTGGGCTGGGTGGAGTATTTAAGTTTATCTCAAGCAAATACCCCTCTTTCTCTTGAGGAAAAACCGAACCCTTGGAACTGCAGTTTCATGTCAGTCTCTGAGATACCTATGCTATATGAGATCACTGTAAGAGGGAGAAGAAAACAAAGCCAGGAGCTGGCTCAGAGATTCAGCAAACATCAGCAAGCTGCCAAGTGATCATTTTAGTGCTGTAGTTGTTTGCCTCTGCAACATTTCAAGGACACCCATCAGAAAAGCTTGATGGGAAAAATCCTTTTAAGAAAGGGAATTCTGTGGTGGCAGTTTCATTTGGAAGAGAGAGACAATGCAGTATTTCTTTCATAGGAGAGAGAAAAAGCAGATTTGATAATAAACAGTTCCTATATTTACTCTGTTACATTACCTTTTATAAAGCACTCCCATTTAATGTTATCTCCTATCAGTATCTGCCTAAAAACTCTTTTAAGAGCCTGAAATGGAGTTTACTGTGTTGTCACTGTATTTTTGTATCTGTTTTCTCTTCCCTTGAAAAGATACTGACAATAGTGAACAACTTTACAGTAGGGAAGCTGTTGTGCTTTCTCATTGTAATGGCAGTATAGGAAAAGCATTCAAGAAGAATAAAACAAATGGCTTTTTTTATTTAAAGGGTAGTGAATACATTCCCCTTTATCAGTGGTAACAGGTACTGCTTAGAGAGATTTCCTAGCTGAATGGAATGTTTCCAGAGGACATGAATATGACTAAGTTGTAACCCAGTGTTCCCTGAAAACTTTCAGCCCACAGGGTTTGCATTATTCTTTCTGTTTTCCCCAAAATACCTCTCCTTTTCCTAGAATCGATGGACTGTTCTGTTCTCATATAACAATGTCCTTTTAAATCCTGTAATCATCTGACTAACCAAATATTTGTGGCAGAACCATTTAATTTCAAAGAACTTGTACACAGTGTCATAATTCAGCCCTGGTTCACTTGTGTTTTGGCTGAGGCGAGGGCTTTTCCCAAAGCACCAAGTGATATGAACTTTGCTTCCTCAGTGCTGCTCTCTTCAGATATTTGTTCTGATGCTGTCACCTCTGCATTGGCTGGTGAATGCTGAAATAGAGCAGAAATAATGTGGTGCTTTACTGTGGCAACTTTACATATAAATAGCTCACAATTGGAGAGGTTATTACCTGACATTATACATTCAGTTGCACTGTAAGTATATCCTCTTGGAAATTTTTCCACAACAGTTCTGATGGGAGTGGGGTAATGGTACTTTTTTTGTTTTATTTTTTCATGCAGATGCGGAATTTACACAACAGAACTACTACAAAGAGTAGTTTTTCAGATATTACAGCTACACACTCTTGTGTTTGCTTGCACTTATGGGAAGGGAGTTGCAAATCTGCAGATTTTGTAGCCTTGGGGCCAAGGACTACAAAAGATTTGATTTGTGTTGTGAAGAGTGCAGTCTTTGCTATTGATCTTGGTGCAATGTCCTTGTTGGCAAACCAAGAGAGTATAAAACTCCTGCTCTCTTAAAGAAGGCACTGGGCTGGGTTAGGTCTGCTTAGGAGCATTGAATGATAATTCAAAGTAATTGTCTTGTAAACCCCTTTTTGCAGAGTACAGGCATTGTCTTGCTACTGCTTAACTGGTTAATCATAGATGAGTAAGAATCTGGGAAAGTAAGCTTCCAGAGGACACTGACATTTTATACAGCTACTGACTTCTCCTGGTGCTGGAGAAGGAATAAAGACTCCTTTCAGAGCAGCAGAGGAATCAGCTGCTTTATCTGTAATTTCTGGGACTCCTCCTGTTCAGATCTTGTCTATGCCCCATCACAGTACACTCATTTTTTTGGTATCACATTTGCCTGGGCAACTACTTCAGTGTGCAGTAGCTGTCTCCATCCTGCTGTTCATCCCTGTCAACCCAACCAACCTTCTCCTCAAACCTAATTCTGCCTTTCAAGGGTCAGGAGCTGCTGCTGAAATATCCTTTCATAATCTTCGATATGCTCTTATTACATCTCACTGTACTAACAATTTAGCCTGGGGTTTTGCATACTGAGCTTGCTGGGATACCAAAAGCAGAGATTATGGGCTACCATGTGGCAGTGATAGCAGCAGTGACTGCAAATAGCTTTTCACTCCATGTCAGGCCCTTTGCAGAGGCAGATGGTTAGGAGCAGTTTGGGCAATACTCAGTTTTCTCTAGAGGAAAAGATGGTCATCCTGATTCCTGTTTGTGTCCTATGGTTTGGGAACAGATCACATAGCCACAAGCACACAAACACCTCATCACAGATCCTAGAGATTTGGACTGGCAGTACTAGAGTTTGCAAAAGGAGAATTACAATTTGTCCCCAAAAATATTTCCTTGGTAAGTCAGTCTGCTAAATTTCACAGAAGTTGTCCTTGCTGCCACAATACTGTGTTATTGAAAATATCCCAGAACAGCATTATTTTATGTCTCTACACCCCAGCTCTCAGCTCCAGTTTGGTACAGGCACAGACTGCTAATTCATGGCATTATTGCCAGATCTGTGCAGGCCCAGAGTCAACAGTGATGAGGGTGTAAAACAAAGCAATCAGGCAAATTTCAAATTCTGTACTGGGGGAGGAATAAAAAAAGGGAAGCATGTGGTTTTTTATGTCTTGCATTATAATATTTTACATTAATTTTAATTAGTCCCTTTTCTTTTTTGCCTACATCCATTTCAATAATGTGGTAGGCATGAGTGACAGCCTCAGTATGCTATGTTGGAAAGGGCTGGGGTTATTAAGAAAACAGATTAATTGAAGCTTCTGGTCATTGGAACAGCTGCCATTGTAACCAGATTGAAAACCCTGAAGTACCATCTTTTTAAATAATCAGAAAACTTACTGAAGTGCTAAAAAATGTCCTGGGCCTGAGTTGAACTTCTTTGTATTTGATGAAAGATTGAATCAAATTGGACTGTGATGGTGTCTTAGTTCCTTTGCTTGCTTTAAGAGTAAACATTAATCTCATTTATCCAGACCATTTATACTTTGCTTAGGCGTGTGTTTGGCTGACCCCTTGCTGTCCCTTCTACTAGAGCCATGCTTATTAAATCAAGTGTGATTTTGTTAGAACAAGAATATTTAGACAGAATAGCCCTTGACATTAATGTTCCTTATCATATGAAGCCTGCTTATTAATTTTGAGTGAATATGTAAACACGCTTTCAAAATTATTTTTCTCTATTCTTGTGCTGGTATGGGGCTATTGAGGAGAGAAAGGACATTATTTTCCTTACTTTATAGACAAATATTTTTGAAGACGTAGAGAAAATGGTGCAGTTACTGTTTTTAACATGAGCTGTTGGAAATGAGAGGCTTTATCCACACACTTTTGAACAGTCACAAAATACCTGGATGCTTTTCCTCAATAGTGAATTAAACATTGGTAATATCTGTCTCAAGAGCAGATTTTCATCTGCAGATAAGACCTGACGGAGCAGTTAATGCCAAATGCACCTTTAAATCTTGTTATACAAGACTGAGGAGACTAGAAAAATAGAAGCTGAGACCAAAGAGGTAGTCAGCTGTTTCTGAAATCTGGCTGCTTGTGGTTTCTCTCAATTTAAAATGTTTCTTTTTTTGTAATAATTGGGTTTTTTTTTTCTGATAAGTTACTGATTTTATTATCAAATCTTTATGAAGAACAAGAATTATCTGATATTAAGGATACAAATTGAAAAGAATTGACGTTAGTATAGTTGAAGAGGTTTCATATAGTTTCATAGAGTATATGAAACAGCTTGCTAGGTATTTTTGTTCTGTATTTTGTGCACAGACAGTTCAGTAAAATGTTTCCATGTATTACATTGCGTGGGCGGTTTCCTCCCCCCCAGCATCTCATTGATTAACAGAGCCTTCTGATACCATGAGACAGACTTCAGTTGGCTTCAGATCGGGCCACAGAGGATGACCAGACCTGGTGGAAAAGAAATCAGCAGCAAAATGGTAAAGATATGTCAAAATGAAATGAAAATTTTAAACCCCAGACACATAAGACTGTGAAACTCTGAGCTGAAGTAGTTTTTGGACAGCTGTTATCTAGCAGCAGGTCCAATGCAAAACAGAAGATCCAAATCATTGTTCCTAGTTGACATCCTCTTGAATTTTCTGTCTCCTCTCTGTGTGTTCCTATTGTGATGTAAGGGAAATGTTTTTTGAAAAAGTCTAAAGATGTGGCTGCCTTTTTTCATATTTCAGGATACATCTCTTGTCTAGTTGAAGTTGATGTAATTTACTCAATGCAGCACAGTGATATCTGTTGCTGTCAGGCTGAGAATATGTAATTCTGTCCACAAGGGAGATACTTTTCTCCTTACAGCAAGGCACGAGAGATAAGATGCAGGACAATGTTGACATTTCCAGCTCTCAGCAGAAAATGAAGACTTGACAAAATAAGTCTTGTTAGGAGTCAGGGAATATCTTTGCAGGGTGTTTTTTGGATGAGATGCACAAAAGGGGAGATGGTGTTAAAATGATGCTGTTTGAAAAGGTGCTTCAGGGAAGAGAATAACAGAGGTCTGTTTTCCACTTAGCTCTAGGAGAAGGGGTAAGGTGTTCAACAGTGCGTGTGCTGTTGTGTTAGTAGCATGAAGATTATTCCTTTGACTGATGTTTAATGTTGCAAGCAGCAGCATATGCTGTCATTGCAGCACAGAGGTGAATGCTTGCATGCAGGAGTACAGTTTTTGAAGAGGAGTAGCCTAAAAAGCCCAAACTTGTCCTTGTAGGTTTACTGGGACACATGGTTGATGAACACTGCATGAATATTTAAAATTACTTTTATGAGATCCTTTATAAGCTTCACTGAATCTGCAGATGAGGAGAAAAGTGGTTTTGGATTGTGTATGCTAACCTACCCAAAGTATTACATACAGATCTAACATGAAGAAAATATAATACCTGAAGTAAACAGGTTCTCTCACCCGGTCAGACAGTAGGGTTTCCTGGTAGCACTGTGCTTGACAGTCCTCCTTTCCTCCCCTGGCAATTTGGAATAAAGATACTGCTGAGATTTAAGGCATTCTCACTTGTTTCTCTTAGCACTTCAGTCGGGACTCTTGCCTCTGCTTAAATGCTTTTGTGAATCAAAGGTGCCATGCAGCTTGTAAAAGCAATCACATTGCAGAAATGGCATAATTTTCACAGAAAAGGCTTCTCAGCGTTTTTTATTGTTTCATTTAATGCTTTTTGCATAGTGAGACACACAGCAAAGGCTTGTTCCTCCTTGGGCTTGAAAGAAGAGAAAGGTTTTGATGTGAGGTTGCATTTTGAGTCCCATGAAGTTGCACTGGCTCCTGGCTGTGACCGTCACAGTCTGTGACCTCCATGTGCTGGACAGAGCTAGTTAGCAGAGTCCTCAGCAACTCTGGGCCAGGATATCTCGTAGCAGGGCTCAGCACTGGGCTTTTAAGTTTCCATGCTAGTTGCCAGCAGCACAACCTTTTTCTGCCAGAAATTGTAGAGTTATTAAACTAGAGGAGAAGGTCGTGGAGGTAAAGCCCAAGCCGTGCTCATTCAGGAATAGAGTTGTCATATGCTATAAGCATCATTGAAAATGAAGGCATCAGATGATAGTGTATTTGGATCCCATGGATGACTTTTATTTGGATTTTCACTCTATTTCTGCTTGCAGAAAAACCCACCTCTGAATGCTGTCTGCTGCATAGCAGACTTTTGACAATTGTTTGAATGGAGCAGTCGAGACTTTCCATTAATTTCTCAGGATAACAGTCTGTAATCATGCTTTTTGACAGGCTGTGTGTTTGACCTGTTTAGTCTCAACTATTTCACTCACGTTCCTGTAAATGGTGTGGTTGAATCTGTCCCTTGAGCACAGGAGAGAAATCACACATTCCCTGGACACCAGCTGAGAAGGAGGAAGGGGAGGGGCTTTGGGAGACAGTGAGTATGGGATGCAGGAGAAGCACTGCAAGGAACTGAGAGCAGCATCTCAGGGGACAGAGAAAACTTCCAAAGACCATGTTCCTTAAGGGCTACTTACAAAGTGGGCACTGTTAGCTGCAGGAAGTGACTAATGGCAGGAATAAAGTTTGAGGACAAGGACATGCTTCTAGGGAGACCATGGGTGAAGGCAACATTGCTTTTAACCCATCTTCATTTCTTTTCCATTTACAGTGGTCTTTTTAAAATTTTTTTCTATTGCTCAAATGCTAACTATTCTATTTTATATTTTTAACAAAGCCTGACTTTTTTATTTTAAAAGTTCTTTGGTCTGTTTTGCAGAACTGTCTTTAAAAAGAAGGTTTGGGACCTTTTCACACATTGAATATCACATTAAATAAAGTTAATCCTTATCCCCATCCCTGCCTTCTGCCACATGGCAGTATTAAAGGGCAAGGTGGAAAGGGATAAAGCTCCTTATACTGCTAAATGTGAAACAGCTTTGACCTTACACTCAGTAATTCCCCCAGCAACTCAAGCACAAAAATCAGCAAAATTAATACAAGTGTGCAGCGTTAAGTATCAAGCAAATCCTGTGAGGACAGAGGAATTCAAAACAGTGTTCTGTGCTCAAGGACCAGTTAAGCCCTTGTAGCTCAGTGCCTGCAGTGGGCATCACTGGAGGGCTGGGCAGGGTGCCCTGGTCTAAATGCCATCCATCCCATTTGCTTCAGGACCCTACACTCAACATGGGGTATGCACAAGATTGCATATTACATGTTAAATCAATTCAATTAGTTTCTGCATTTGCTTGGAAATCTTAGAGAGTTCAGCAAAAGACATGATCAGTGTTACCAAAGCTTTGCATTTTTCTTTTTTTGTTACCTTTGTCACCTCTAAAGGCTGCATGCCCTAAGTTTCTGTGTTCTTTTAGATCTCAGGAGGGTGTAAATGTTTGCAAGGGATCCCTGGAGACAGGACAAAGCAGTAGGGTTGTAAAGTTGTGCTGTTCTGATATGAAGAGGCAGAAAGCCAAGTTACATTGACAGGGTAAGTGCCAACAAAATAATAAACTAAATGCAGATTCTGTGTCCATACCTCTTCTGATTTCAGTTCCCACTGGGACACTGTTCCAGTGCCCTTGTTCTATTTGATTTTCTTGCAAAGAAATTGGACAGTATCCAGTTTTTAAAATTACCTCAGTTTTAATTTATTCTGGTTTTGATGTTTATTGCACCATATAACTAATGGTCCCCAGATTTTTTCCTCAGTCTTTGAGTCTATAATTTACCTGCCCAGTGTCTCAAAGGCAGTTGCCACTTACTTTAAGTTACGTATAATTTTAATATACATATGTTTATATAATATATGGGGTTTGTGGGGTCAGTGATGAAGGGAGACGATTTACACTTCATGACCATTTCCAGCCATTCAAAAGAGAAGTGAATTTCAGTTTTACAGAGGCATCTTAGCAGAAACCTGCACAGGTCCAGCATATTTAATGTAACTTACACTCAGGAAAAAAATGAACAAGCTATTCTCCCTTAAGACTTAGTACCAAACTCACAGAACAAGGCATGATCCAGTTAAATGTATTCCTTTACCATGTCAGGGTTTTTTAAAGAAAAATGCAGAGATGGGGGTTTCTGGGAAAAAGGCACATGAATTATGAAGCACTGAATTTTATATGTCAAGGCTTAGGGGAGTACTAGATTACAGTTTCCACTGAGGCATCTTTGTGTAAACCTGGAAATGCAATGGGAAATCAGTAAAACAAACCTGTAGTGCTTGCTAGGACCCCTCTTCAGAACAGATTAAATTTAGATAAAGCTCAGATCCTAAGCTGTGTTTCTTCCATGATTGCAGGGCTCTAGGAATGAGAGTTGATAATAAGTAGAAGAGAATGATGGTGAGAATTATACTCAGAAGTCTGGACATGTAAGGGTGCAGAATAGCTCAGGAAAGTAAATCTGAGCAAGATGTCCTATGATTGCAGAGCAGCTGGTGGAAGTGAGCTCTGGTCCAAGGTGAGTGCTGATTCCAGAGCCCCGTGGACACTCACCTGCTGGCTGCCGCATCGCCTCTCGTGGCTCCTCATGGCTGGCCAGGACAGAGCATGGACATTGATTTCCTCCTGCCTATAAGCCTGGTATGATCTCTGTGTGCTCTTGCTATTCTCCTGGCATTAAGGGGTTCAGACATGGTGGAAAAGGAAATTGGCCAATTTGCTGCAAAACAAGTTAATGCATCTTTTGTCACACATCTTCCAGTTTCAGATGGACCATCTCCTCTTGTTTTCGCTTGTACATACGTGCTCAGGCAGAGCCAGAGGTGTTGTAACTTTCTTAAAGCCTGGTAGAGGCAAAAGGAGCTATAGAGATCTGGAACCTTGTCTGATGTTAAGAATTCCAATCAGATTAGAGAAACAATGTGTGTAATTTAGTGTCTATTAGCAACAGAAACAACACTCCTCTTAAGAATCAGACTTGTATCTCTATTTCAGTCTATGCTTGAAGGAACTGGTAACTTTTCTTACTGTCCAAAAATGATAGTTCTTTTTAGGGGAAAGAGGGGGTGCAAAGACGCTGCTTACCTCATACCTGCACTGCCCAATTGGTCATCCTAAACAACATGAAATGTTCTTTTGTGTGTTTCTAACAAGCTTCTTCTTGCTCCTTTTCTTTTATCTTTTGTAGGTGATGAAGTAGATTGACTCCAGCTCTCCCCTCCTGGCATGCCATATGTGCAGTGTGATACCCTTCTTTGCTAGATTGTTCCAGCTTTTGGGGAAGTGGGAATTTATTCCTGGAATCATTCCAGTGTCCAGATCACTTTCATTGTCTTTATTAGTATGGACTGTAGCCCATCATCATTGAGGAGAGCAGTTGGTAGGGAGCACATGAGATAATTGCCTAAAATGAACTCTGCCTCCACGGGGCACAAAATCACTCAGTGGCATTGAAGTATTCTTAGTCTGGCTTAAGTCACCTTTCTCCCTGTAGGTAGTATCTGGTTCTTACATATGTAATGGGGACCATATGCTCAGCCTAAACCCAGTCTCAGGCTTAGACCATCTGCCTATAAAGCAGTACAGTTTTTCTTTCCTGTGGACCTTTCTGGGTGGCATCTCCATCCTTCAGGTGCAGGATGGCTGACAGCAAAGAAATAAGCTTTTCTGCATGCTCACTATTGAGCAAAACTCAGTGGGTCCAAAGGGTCAAACTCTTCCCATCTGCTCATTCCCATGCCTGGAACAGCTCTGTGCAATAGAGGCAGCCTCTCAAATATTGCTATGCCTCATGCAAGTGTATATGGCTTTCATAGAATCATTTAGATTGGAAAAGACCCTTTAGATCTTCAAGTCCACCATTAAACCATGTACCTAAGCACCAGGTTTTATAAATATTTTCAGGGATGGTGACTTGACCACTTCCCTGGGCAGTGCTTGATAACTCAGTGAAGAAATTTTTCCTAATGTCCAATCCAAATTTCCTTTGGTGCTGCTTGAGGCCATCTCCTCTTGTCCTGTCTTGTCACTCGGGGTAATTTACATGATTTCACTGTTTTTAAAATCTCTTGTCAAGTGGAGTTTTCACTTGAGGTTCCTTCTTGAAATGTGTGGTTTAAGCAAAGATAAGAAGGGAAAAACTCTCTTCTCAGGAGTAGCACAACCCTGCAGCATTTGTGTGCCTTGGGGCAGCTGTGCCCCATCATAGTTTACTATAGCAGCTGGAGGGCCTCTCTCAACCCTTTGAAGGCAAGAGAGCTTGGGAAAGAGAGGCTGTTTGTTAGGCTCTTGTCTGGCCTCCCCCAACTTGAATTTGTTTGGTTACTGAGGAGGAAAGAAGGCAGTAAGCTCTTGCATTCGGGACATAAAACTGAACTGTAACCATGGCCTGAATTAGAAGTATCCAGACAAGGGCAAAACCTCATAAACCAGTGAGGCCTTTTACAACCTAGTGTAAATGTTTGTTTTACCCTTCCAAAGCCACACATCTCTTTGCCACTTGAGTGAGCAGGAAGCTTTATTAGGAAATGTTTCCCTGCATTTGCATCATGCTTGGTTTGCTTGGTTCTGATTAGTTAGTAATTGTTTCATTAATGTAGAAATAGGTCTTGTGTTACTTTTTCATGTTGGTTTTTATCCCACCCTGTTGTTGTGTGAACATTTCTTACAGTTACTTGCTGCAGGGAAAATGTGAAACAGGTTGTACAACAGGAGGCAGAAACAGAAAAATTGCCTTAGCTTGGAAAGAGCCTTGCTTCTTGTCCTCAGCTGGCATCAACAAGCCCATCAATATTAAAGTCAAGTGCAAGCCAAAACGACCCAGCTTCACAATTATAAAGGGTGAGGGGAGATTGAACCAGGGCAGATTAAAAGACTGAAGAAGAGTAATTTGGAGCTTTGCACTGCTGAAAGCGCACCAGTTTCTAGCTATTACTGGTTGAATCAGGAAGGAGTAGAAGCAGTGGTCTGTTTTATGGGGTCCTTTGTCTGTTTATACCATCACTCTTTCAGCTGCTAGTGCTTTCTGATCCATGGATCTCCAGCAGGAATCTCCTTTAATTTGGCCCTGCCTCAGCAACTGGATGGCACAAGAAGGCAGTGTCAGTGGGTCTATGTAGTCTAAGGTTTACAGAGTGGTGCTGGTGCTACTAGATTCTGGTGTCTGGAAGAGCTCCTGTATTAACCACTAGTCAGTCCAGCTCAGCACCAGAGGACATCGATCCTAGCCAGATAGGACTTTCTGATAGGAGCTGGTAAGAGATGTGGTGTTATTTATGGTGAATAAATACTGAATAGTTTAATATATTGTGTGCTCATCCTGGAGTGATGGAAATTTAAAGGAGTGATGTAGGGGTGAGAGAGGACTTAGCAAAGATCCCCTTTTCTCATCACCCACAACCTAAAATTATCTGCTGCAGCTGGGAGGAGAGAGATGGAATACACAGGGCTTTTGGAGAAAATGTATTTGAAGAAGAGATGTGAAAGAGAGGTTGAATGAAGAACAGGAGGAAGCTCCAGGCTTTTGCAGTTGAAGGGAAAGGGAAGATTCTGTGCATGTAGACATAAAGGTTGTGTGCTATTTGGGTGGGGAGGAACAGGCAGGTAGAAAAACAGCAGTTAGCAAGTATCCAAAAGCAATCTGAGGCTTTACAAAAGGCTAAAAATAGTTCAAAAATCATGATGAACTTTGTGTGCAGGATAGTCATGCAGTGACTCTGCATGATGCCACTGTTCCTTTGGAAAAACACAGAACATGCTGCTGGAAGTGCATTTCTCTCTCCTTTGCCCTATGTATCTTGACAGCAAAGACTTTGAGACTTAGGGCTTTTATGAAGGGTTTTGTTTTTTTAGCAGAATTAAGCAGCAGGCAGTATAACCACAGCTTTCCTATGAGAGAGCTTGGCCTAATATCCCTGTGACCTGCTGTGGCTCTTTCCCCTCCTGGACCTTGTAGTCATGGGGACACTGCTGATGCTTTTGTTTTCATGGTATATTGAAGAAGCCAAGAGCTACACTGAAATTCAGGTGTAGTTCTGATGTTTCAAGCAGAGGTTGTACAGACACGTTTTTGTCCCAAAGATAACTTTCATGCAGAGAAAAGAGCTGCAGCAGAGAGGTTTGCACATTAAGGAACTGCTGAAAGATACATGAAGCACAGCAGCGTGGTATTGGCAGTGCCTGCTTTGTGAGAGAAAGGGAGTGACAGTAACAGCCTGTGCCGTGCATTAGTTGTGGTTTTTCTTACTGGGGCAGTAATGGGAGCTGCTGGGCTGGGAATGAACAATGTGGCTCCTCCTTGGGCCGTGGAGGTAGGAAAGGTTGTGTGGCAGCAGAGACAGAAGACTTGCTTTGAGCAAAGCAGGAAGAATGGCAGGGAGGACACATCAGCTCTTGGCAGGGCTGTGCTGAAGAGCGGTGGAGTTGCTGCTGGGCTGGCAGACCTAGCACAGGCACAGTAAACTCTGCTGTGTAATGGAGCAGTAGCACCAACACCTAAAGCATCATGTCAGGCAATCCATGCTGCCCAGGCTTGCTGTCCTGCAAGGTAAAGGTGGAAGGAGAAGGAGGAAGCAGTGGTTAAAAAAAAAAAAATCTCATTAAAGGTGAAAGTTGACTGCAGAAAAGTAAAGGGGTAATACTCTGCAGTGCTTTAATGTGAGGTCTGTAGCTCTGTGTGACAGCAGACTTGTGGAATTCCTGCATGTCAGAAGCTGTGAGGTAATGCTCTATAGGTAGCTGGTTCAAGTGATTTGCCAAGAAATTAAGCATCCTAGAAGTTTTCCAAGCCTTTGTGATTCAGCAGCAAAAAGAAATTACTACGCTTGCTGGCAATTTGCCACTGCATACTTCTAAGGCAGTTACATTTTTGCAGTGGCAGTAGTAAGACCTTGGGTTTCCTTGTAACTGTTTGTGGTTCTCTCTAAACCAAATCAGCAAGCTTTTATCCTTCATGGTGGGACAGTATTTTCATTCTCAATTTGCATATAGAGAGACTGACATGAAGAGAAAAACACTCCAGCATTTTCAGAAGTGTCTTGTATTAGGAGGCAAATATTTCCTGAGATTTGCAGAGATGCTGATCATGTGAGGCTTGTCTGGACATCAGCTAAACTGCTTGTTATTTATGAAACTAGAAAGCATTGATACTGCACAAAACTTGAGGCTACTCTGGAAAACATTGGCCTAGGAGACTTCCTTGAGCTAAAGGACCCAAAAGGAATCCTGGATGTTGCTGTGATGAGTACTTCTCTGCTCCTGTAGCACAGATTGTTCTTTATACTTTTTATTCTTTAGACAGTGACTGTGTTTGCCTTGGCCCCCATCTTCCCAGGCTCTGTCAGAACCTTTTATATGATGAAGTTGTGTATTTGAGTCTTTTGGAGTTGTTCTGACTAACCATGAGCAGCACAAACAGATGTTGTTTTCTTTGAGCCTCTCATGGACATTTGGGTGTGGAAGAGAGGAGAAACTCCAGCGTACTCAGACTTTTTACCCATATCTGGGTTCCTCCTGAATTTCAGCTCGCAGCTTTTCTCAATGTTAAAAGTTAAAACAGTTTTAACAAAACAGTTGAAGAGCACTGATCAAATTGGGAGCTCTCTTGCCAATGAATTGGCAAAGCTTCGGTTCTGACTCTGCAGTGTCTCCAGTGTACGTGTGACATGGCAGTATTTCATTACTGTATTTTCAAGCAGTGTTCATTGAATTGTTTTATTTTATATGTATTGGTGTGGGCATGCATGAAAAATCAAACCACTCTTCTTAAATGTAAGCAAAAAAAAAATTATTGTACTTTAATTGTTTTCATTTTTGGCAGAGCTACTTTCTAATGCAATTATGCTTGTGCCTAGGGGCATGTGGGATTGGAAGATCAGGTATCCACCTTCCTGCACTCTTTCAGACATCGTAAATTATGTGAACCCTTTGGGAACTACACTGTTATGTAAGCGTTAGCTAGCAAAAATCATCATTGTTGCAAACAAACGTACTTCTCTTCAGAACCATTTAGTAGGTAACTTTACTTTTTATTAATCTAAGTGCTTTGAATATGGACTTTAGAGTTCTTTTCAAGTAACTTCTTATGGTGATGTTATTTTGTGTATGGGGACAAGAGGCAGCTGGGGAAAATATGCATCACCTATTCAGGCCAAGGATGAAAATAGGAAAAGGGGAAAAAAATAGTCTTTTGGGAAAAATAAATCTATTAGTTGAAGTGCAAGCTCTGGTAATCCTTTTTCAGACAAGGCTTTTATTATAACAAGGTTAATTTTCCACAAATAATCTTCTTTGTTTGCAGTGGCTTTTTGTGTTTTCTATTTAAGTCTTTCACCACTTTATGGAAGGTGAGGTGTGTCTGATCTTTCTGTAAAGATTCCTAGATGGGAGGTACTTGTTGCAGGGAAGAAATTAAGGCTGGTATCATATGCTGCTTATGTCAGTTTGGCTAAGATTTTTTTTTTTAAAGCATTCATTATTAAGGAAAAGGAAAATTTTCCATTCTTATCCTGGCTTGTCCCTATTTCTCAGATGATCTAAAGTATTATAAACTGTTTAGAAGTGCATGCACAAAGTTGTTTACAATCAGTTAAGCAGTAGCAGTTTTGCACCAGATTAATATGAATTTACTCCATAAATTTGCAGTAGTAACTTGTAAACAGGGGCAATACAAAATTGTTTGACCAAAGTTCTGGGAGTCTCTCTAAGTTGAGGGATGCAGATGTTTTGCCTTGCAGAGACTTGATGTGAAATCTGTTTTAAAACATGGTGGTTCCACCTTCTTTAGTGTTGCGATTGGTGCAAAGTGAATGAATGCATATCCAAATTTTCCAGTATGTGTCTGTCTGTATCTCCAGATATATATATATATATATATATATATATTTGTAGCTATAGAAATCCCTCCTTTAACCAAACAGAGATATGGACACTGATTCATCTTGTGTGACTGCCTACTAGCAGGTTATTCCCTCATTAATTCTTACCAGCTTTCGAAGATCTAGGTTCCTCTGTTTTAAATGTAAAACACTCTTATTCTGTATATGTTTAGTATATGTTCATGGTTAATAAAAGATATCTATTTCTTCATAAGCCAGGCTGATGATTCAGGGTCAACATTCATTTGTTTCTTGGGCAGGAATTTTCCCTTCTGCTTCTGGTCCAAATGGAGTTTTTATGGCTGGATCTTTGCTTATACACAGAAGTGTTCTTGTGATTGCTGAAATGATACTTGATTATTTACCAAAGGATAATAATATGCACTGTGTGTAGCCCCTTCCCTTGGCTTTTATTTGAATACTAAAAGGAGAGAAATGATCTGCCTAAAGAGATTTCCTTTGTGTTTCCTGTCTCATCGTCTCTCTCTTTCAGAGGAGAAAAAAACCATAAAAAGCCCAACTGCCGTGTTCTCTGGCTAAAACCCATTCAAACAAAGGAAGTCTTAAATCCATATTAATCACCGCCACCTTTAATTTTTCAATCGCTGCTTGATTAAATTGCTGCCTAGATTTGTCCTTTCCCTCATAAGGCCTGGCGAGTGCTCTGCAGTGAACTCAAACAGAGAAGTAATGAAGTGCTTTCTGTCACAGGCACTCCCCAAAGTGCCAGACACAACACAAGTTATTAAAAAAATATCAAAGAGTGAGCTCCTATAAACTGTGTATAGAGGAAAAAAATGATTGTCCAGGGAAAGGGAAGAAGATTTTAATTTTGCATCTGCAATTGTGAAGGCAAATACATCTGTATAGAGGATATTTCAAAGTCAAAAAGAAATGTGCAAACTTGAATGGCTAGGCCTGTGTCAAGACACAGGTTTATAATGGTTTTACCACTGTCAAAATCCAAGTACCTGGTTTTTTTTTCCTTTCAGTATAAATTTCAGCACAGAGCATGTCTATCAGTTAGTAAACTCACACTGATCCACAACCACAGAGTCACAGGATGGGTCAGGCTGGAAGGGACCTCAATGGGTCCTCTGGCCCAGCCTTCCTGCTCAGGCTGGGCCATCCCAGAGCACATGGCACAGAGCTGTGTCCAGATAGATCCTGAATATCTCCAGTGAGGAAGACTCCACACCCTCTCTGGGCAGCCTGTTCCAGTGCTTGTTCACCTGCACAGTAAAGATGTTCTTATCTTTACCTGCCTTTAAATCTTCCCTCTGAGCATGTAGCTATTCCATCTCTGATTCCAGTGAAGGCGAGCAGGGTTCTGCCCAGCCCTTTTCCAGTGCCCTACAACCATTACAAAATGATTTATGTTGCTCTAGGATGCAGCAGTGGTCCTGTGGGTCCTGAGCCACCTTCCCACTACTGAGCAGTCAAGGTGCCATTCCCATGCTGGGCCATTGTTTGGAGTCCAGTGTTTGAACAGAGGTTCAGAGGTTACTGTGTAGCCTGATGTGAGCTAGCAGGTCTTTTGTGGTGACTGCCCTCACTCTGGAAATGAGCTGTAAAGTTGGCTTTGGTGTCATGTTCTGACAGAAGTGGACTTTGTCCATTACAGCACAACTGCCAGTCAAAGCATGTTACGTCAGCGTTAGTGTATCCTGGTGTCTCAACACTTGGGATAGTTAGAATATGGCATTTTACAAAGCCCTGTCCTTCATCTGAGTGTGTTGGCTGCCAACACAAGCACTGATTAGTCAATAAATAGAGAATAAAGTGGACAAAATGAAGCAAATAGCTGGAGCTAAGAGTGCATGTTTGGCTTCCTGGCTCTAGTTTAGGAGAGGTAATGTCCAGATTAAATGGGTGATTTTCTTTAAAATAAAATTGTGAGTTTTTTGGATATGAGCATCCACTTGGCTTTATCTCTTGTCTTTGACTAATCTTCAAACCTTGATGTTGTTAAGGCCGTATATTGAACAGCCTTGTTCCTCTTGTTACGATGTTTCATGGGATGTGTGGCTCTGTTCTGACACAAATACTTTTTTTTTTTTTCTCTGCTGTGGCCACAACCCTGAGTCAATAGAGACTCAACATATGCTCAGTCATTATAAGTCAATTCTAAACCAATTCAAGAATGTCCATACTAGGGTTTATGTGAACAACAATTAGGTGAAAAAATCAATGTTTGGCATCATCTGTGTCAGTTTAGCTATCTTGCTTCCCATTCAGCTTCCAGCCAGTTGATAGCCTGCAAACCTCTGCAACATAATGTCTTGGGCTTGCATAATCTTCATTGGTAAAAGGATTTTAGAGGTTGATTTTCCTCCCTTAAGTTTATATTGTGCAGATCTTTACCCAGCACAGGGTGTGCTGGAGACAGGCTGTTTCATGCTGAGAAAGCCTGTAGCTACAGCTTTTTGAAAGCAGATGTTTGTAGATAAGATACCAGAGTAGGATTCAAGAGAGCCAATTTCTCGTTTCTTCCATTTCTACTTTATCTTTCTATCTTTTCCTGCCCCCAAATAGGTACAATGATACAAATCTCACACGTGGTGTATGTGCTTTTTTTAATAATTTGTGATTGTGAAGTTTTTTAAGAGACACTGATTACAAAGGTAGTGAGACTACTGGTCACTGTGGTCACTGAGTGTTTGGAGTGGTGCTGGTCTGTTGGTGATATTCTGGAACCATGCCTGCTTTTTTTATCGTTATGCTGTGATGTAAACGTGGGGCTGCTGTTGCAGTGATGAGGCTGATCTAAAGAAACCTGTCATCACACCAAACTTCCTCTAATTATTTAGCAAGGGCCTTTGAAACATCAGAGCTAAATATGCGTTCCTTCTGGATAATAAGGATGTGATTTTTGTGGAAGATACATTTCTTCCCTTAGTTTTCTTGTACTGTTAAAGGAATTCTGCTAGTGTGGTGGTTTTGGTGCAGTGCTGGCCATGATTGCAGAAGCAGCATTGTCTCCATAAGAGTCATAGACTTGAAACAGGGTCGCAACATTAAAATTCATGTTTCTTTTGCTAACCCGTAGAAAGATTGAGGAGTGAGGTGTATTTCTATTTTGTGGTATGGTTACATACTCATTGGTTGCTCTACATCAGGCTTCATGGCCCTCAGCCTAAGTTACTGCCATGTCTGTGATGTAGAGACAGGGGGCTTGGTAATTGCTGTGATCTCTTACTGCATGGCAATGTATGTACCCTATGCATCAATGAACAAGCACGTCTCATACAGACCTGCAGTAAAATGCAGTCATCCCACAATGAGCAATAACAATTCAAAAGCATTTCATAAACGTTCTGTTTGAACAGCAGCAACCCCCTTCCCAAAACCACAAGACAACAGTGGTATTTAATTTTCACAAAATTACTTGGAGAGCTCTTTGTGGCCTGTACTAGAAATATTGGAGCAGTGGGCTGGAGGCTTTCCTTCCCTGCTATCTTTTCCATTTAGCATCAAAATATGTTTGGGCTTCCTTCTCTAATATGATGCTGTTGTTTGCAAATCTGTGTTTCACGTTGGTGCTCTGAAACCCTTCCTGAGACATCTTGTGCTGTTAGCTGATTGTTTGAGAAAACAATCCAGGGTTGAACCCTTCCCAAAGGTGGTAGGTTGGATATAGAAAATGTCAGCAGGATACCTTTGTGCTTACCACTATATCTCAGAAAGCACAATCGCAGTTCTTGGTTTCTGCATGTCCCTGAGTGAATACTACTGGAAAAAGCTGATGAGGGAAATTGTTTCTAATCCTGCAGCATGCTCTATCCCTTCACTTGTCTAGTTATTATTGTATTGTGCCAACAGTTGGATGCCACATGTTCATCACTCCTCTGTCCCATCATGTGCCACAATCACTTTAATCCTTCCACTAGAATAACACAATCACAACCATAATTTGCTGAAGATCTCCCACTGTCTGGGGATACTGAAGTCATTAGGCAGGCACCGGGGCTGACCTTTGCATCCACTGTAATTTTATCAGCTGGTGGAAATTATTAAAAGACCTGAAACATGAACTTCATAAGAGACAATAACTGTAGACAGGTAACCTCTTGGGCTTACCTCAAGTAATTAAGTCTTAGAACTGAATGGCAGATGCCCACTTTATTAGTGAGTCATCAGTTTAGCAGGGAGATGGTGTTACAACACATACGATTGCTTTACTGCATGAGCAGAGTAACTTCTAATTTAGGCAGATGAATAATTAATAGAAAAGGAGCTTTAATAGAAGTAAGGTCATCTGTTTTCAATTATAAAAGCTGGAGTTATTGCTTAGATTGAGAAGGGCACAGCATAGAGGATGTGTTGATCCTTCAGGCTTAGATTGATTTGCCTCTTCAGATGAAACCGTTAGAAGTAGAGAAACTTGAAGAGCCAGAAAAGAGGGATGTGAGGATTTTCATCATGAGCACCCTCACCCATCAAATGACAAAAGAGCAAGTTGTGTGAGCATGACCAGACTGTCGGTAGAACATCTCTGCTGTGATCTTTGATTTATGCATCTGTCAGCAGGTGGCCTTTTGGGCAGAGCAAGGAAGTCTGGAGAAGTGCTTTGTCAAAATATACCATTGACCAGCTACAGTGGACTGGTCACTCTCGACTCCCAAAAATTAGTATTTCAGGGATAGCAGTCCCTTACATCATGTGTGATCACTATGAAGGGCAAAAGCTTAATCTTTTGCATTTGCTTGACAGCCTTGTGATTGATAGCAGCTGTTGTTAGGAGAACATATGCTGTCAGCTTTGATTGTCTTCCTTTGTAATTTTGACAGACAATGTTCCCTAAATGTATGGTATGGAGAATTACTTGGTGAAGACTGTCACATAGCAGGACAAAGGGATTTTAAGAAGTACAGCAACAAGTAAACATTCTTCTTTGGCAGACCATACCTATAAATCCTTTGAGAAGAGATATAAAAACTGTAATCAGAGTTTTAAGGACTGCTGTTGTCCAGAATGAGGAATGTGATTTTAACTGAGTAAGGCAATTAAGTATAATGCAAAGGTTTGGATTATTTTGCCTTCCTCCTCCATCCGTCACCTCTTTTTTTTTTTTTTTTTTTTTTTTAATGTTTTCCCAACAGATAAAGGGGAGCTGAGGAATGCTGTAAGGAAGATGCAGGTAGGATGAAAGAATTAGACAGGATGCAGACTATCCAAGAGGTGGCAGTTGTATTTGCAGATGGTAGGGGAACAGCCAAGATGATGAGACAGGGAAGGCTCATTTGTACAACTGGGAACTGCTGATTTAGTTGGACATGGTAAAAGATGCAGGCCTGGAACAGAAACTTTTAGTGAAAAGCAGCTTATAAACATCAGTGCCAGACCTCAATTTGATGAGTCCGTGAAGCTGCATGATTGATGCCTGTGAAACAACTTGCCAGTTAGGTATACCTTTTTTCTTTTGCCCATATGCACACACATGAAGATTAGGTTCATGTTTTATGGGTTTTCTCTTGCTTGTTGTCCCCTATCTGCTGGATTTTTTTTTAATTTGTATGTTAAGTATTAAATGATATCAGAGTTATTTCAGATATGTTGGTTTCCATACTATACCATCAGAGTTTTTTGACAGCATGGCATTTACTGAATGGCAGAGAGCTTTTCCAAGTCTGTGAAAGGACCTTTTACTCACTCAGCTTTAGATGTTTTTTCATGTAAAGCCTGAGTCTTTGTAGTTCACAGCTCAGTGACGCTGGTGTCTGTCCTTGGATGCACTAGGTGGCTAAACTTGGGCATGCAGAGAAAAGCTGCAGGTCAACTCTAATGTTGGGTGAATTCTCTTCCTGTTTTATTGTCATGCAGTAGTCTGTAAGGGTTTTTTCATTATTTTTTTAAATGCCATTTTTGTGGCAACAAAATGAAGAACCCTTCTGCCCTCCCTTACTGAATTGTTCTTTTTCCAGAAGGAAAATGAAATAAAAGTAGAATCACAATAGTGAAAAATCAAGATAGGAATAAACCCACATTATTATTTCCTTCTTTCTCTCTTCCTCAACTAAAAGAGAAGGTGGACCAAGGCTGAACAGACTCTGCCCTGCTGTGGGGGAAGCACAGTAGCCTTTGTGGGCCTGTCCACTTTTATAGCAAGCAGTAAATAGTCATGAAGCACTTGAACAGTGTATTTACTTGCAGGTAGGTTCTGTATTCAAAAGTGACAAGAATTTGTGTGGTGGTGGGAGTATTTGTTATAAAATCTTCAGAGGAGCCTGTCTCAATTCAGTTATCTGAACCCATTTCTACATCTGAAAAACAACCCTACCAGCTGAAATTGTTTGCAGTGACAGGAGGAAGAAAGGAAGGCATTCTAGACGTTTTCTTCAGAACTAAGAAATCTGTCTCCAGTGTCACCCTTTTATTTTTAAAATCGTTGTTTTGAAAATACTACATAGTGTTGTTATGACCATAAAGCATTAAACCACTGGGAACCTGAGCCTGAACTCTGAAATCAGATGAAGTTTGGGAATAGCTCATGGCCAAAAGAGGGCAGGGAGTATAGCATTGAGTAAAAAAGATACATAATTATGCACAAAAAGTCTTTTTCTTAGCATCCATCTTTAAAAACTGTATGTTTAATCTCAGTAATAAAATTTTACAGTCAGAATTTCTGTAAGCATGTCACTGTTGCCATGCCAGTCAAAACTGAGGCCTTGGCTACGTGGTTTTGCCACATGATACAAAAGAGACCTGAAAGGACAATGTGAGCTTTTCCTCCCTTCCTCTCACTGTGATTCAGGAATTCAGCCAGAGGCACGATTGGTGAAAAGCACTGAAAAGGTTCATTCCTGGTACTTGCTCTCCCTGGCTCGCTCAGATATGTTGTTTGTGTGTGTGTCAGTTTTTCACACCTGCTTTGAAACAGTAAGGGAAGATAATGTGAGAAAAGAGGGAGAACTGCCTTATTTTTTCCTTTTGTACCAGGCTAATCCAGGCAGGATTCTTTCAAAAGACAAAACTCCTATCAATAGCCAGCTGTGCTGTGGCTTTTACACTTGGCATTATAAATTGGTCCTCTGCTTTGGATTGATACTCTTCACCAACAAATTCAGAAAGTGGAATTTAAAACAAAAATAAGGGATTCAATTATTTTAGCTTCATTACACTTCATGTTGCTGCTGCTCCTCCCCATGGAGAGGTTCTCTGGCTCTTTCAGACTCTTCTCATTTACAGAGTGTGATTGTATGAGTTGACCAAATTTTCCAAACCATTGATCTTGCTGCAAATGCTCTGCTGACTTGTTTCTGGTTTATGTGCAAAAAGTTCATGAGTTGGGTGGAATTTTAATTGAAGACAATTGAAGGGTCTGTATTTTGCTTTTCTGCATTACTAGATGCTATATTCTGTACACATTGGGTGAAAAGGGGACTTAACCATATAGGAAAGGTTCTGCATGTTTGCAAAATTGCTTAGAAGTCAGTGCTGTTTGTAGGAGCTGGGTTTGGCTATGTCATGTGACTCATGCCTATCGACAATTGAAATATTTTAAATGACATCAGAGGTTTGGAGATGGAATACCCTGTTAGAGGTATGCATTATATACCATGCATGAGTGAATGGGCATATATGAGGGCACACAGCTTTTTCTTTTTGTTCTTTTTTCTTTTGCTTCTTCTAGCAATTCTTTTCCCTTTCCCTTAACTCCTGTGGTATCATAAGTGGCTTTATCTGATGTTTTCTACAGCCCAGACAGACTTAAACTAGTTTATTTCTTTCTCTCTCGTCTGCTCTGCCTGGCTGCAGGTTTACCCCATTATTACACAGACAGCAGAGGCCATCAGCAGCAAATTAGCATTAAATAAACTTTCCTGTGCATGTTCAAATCCTATCACATCATTACAGAGCAGCTGCACATCTGGGCAAGGGAATTTCATTGACCAAAGTCTACCTAGTGAGCTCTAAACTTTGTGGTCTGTATCTATATTAATCCTGCCTCACTGGCAGCTTTTCTAAGTGGAGAACAGAGTGTGTGAAAGTGTGTGAATGTAAAAACTCTTTCACAAACTCCTCATCTGCCCTTGCCACAGAAGACACCGTGGGACGGGAGGCGTGAGCAGCATGTGTGTATAATTTAGCTGTGACTAGCATCCTTGCAAAAAATGCTCTGATATCAGAAAGGTGGATGACAGGTCTTGGTGCAGGACATTTTGTATAAAGTGGTTCTTCCATCTCACTCTGCCCATCTGGCGTCACATAGAAATCATGTCCTCAGAGCTAAACATGTTGAAGTGTCTCAGATGGGCCAGATGAGGCTGGAATTGCTGCAAATCCCCTCTATCTCTTGCTTGGCTTATATTTTTCTCCCAGTTTATGCTAGAAGGACTTTGGCTGGCTTTGCATCAATCTGTTTGCTGTGGGACAAGTGGTGTTAAGCCATTGTGGCCCCCAAGTGTCAGCCAGTGCCATCAGGAACAGAGTGTAGTGAGCATTTGTGGAGGTACAGTTTATTGGGTGAGGCTGGATACTGCAGAGGATGCAGTCAAACAGTCTTTTAATGTCCCAGAGCATAACAGCCCTGAGGTCTGGGGACAGGCAGTGAGTGCTCTTTGGTCAGCACTCCAGCTGCAGAGCTGGAACAGCCTCCCACTTCCCTGTGGCCATTGCTCTGCAAAAGGCAATGGCTTGGGTTTGCAGAAGGGTTTGTGGGGTTTGCAGGGATGTAGGGTTTCTGTTTAACCCTACCTCCAATTGCTTCTGCCACACCTTCTGTGGAGAGCTGTTGAATATATCAGTACCTTGAGAGGCACCTGGAGAAGTGTTGATCTCTCTTTTCCTGCTAGAACCTTTGAGAGTTCATTTTACAAAGGAGGGCATTTGGAGGGTGATGTTAGAGAGGGGAACCCTTTCTCATTGACAGCTGAGCATTCCTCCTTTTCATACAAATATTGCCACTATTTAATTCTGCAGCTCAAGATGGCAACAGCAATAAAATCAGCAAGCAGATGCTTTGCAGAGAGAAATTATTTTCCTGCCGTTGGTTTTCTTGCCCTGTAGCAAAGTTTTATTGTGAGTAGATTGTGTCTGCAATAAACCAGGCTTTCTGGGAACTGCTCTCGGGTAGGAGACATGAAAGTTTCCCTTGTCCCCTTTGTCAGAGTTATTTTCCCATTTTTAGCTGGCTTTAAGGTAAGGATATGCTTGTTTTGGCAATTCAACAGTGAGGGAAGCCAAAAGTTTTACTTGTCAAAAGTCCTTTTAGGGGAATGCCCCAAAGCGTATTCAGTATTCTAAGTACCGTGTGCTGTTGTGCCATCAGCAGCACTGGAGTTTTGGGGATATTTTAGCTGCTTGGAGTAGCTGGCTTGTTATGACTGAAAGAGAAATAACCTGATTTTTAATCTATTTCTAGTAATACTAAGCAGTAGGATTCCTGCCTGAGTCAGGGTTGTTGTTCTGCAGGCTGAAAGCATTATATTGCCTGAAAGGCTGTACTGGACTTTTGTACTGAGTGAAAGCAAGTGTGACAGACTCAGGCCTGTCCCAAATGAGACCATCTTTCAATGGCAGCAGTGGCTGGGAAGGCACTTCTGCAGAAAGGGTCTCACTGTGCAGCAAACTGTTTTCTCTTTCCCTCTAAAATATCTTCTTCTCTGTCTCTTGTAATGTGTCAGTTTGTGTAAGCATATAGAACATGTGTAATTGTACTCACAAAGCTGTTGGGGAAGATAGAGTGTGCTTTCCTTAGGCTTGGCAGAGCAGGAAGATGTTTTACACAGAAAACCTGAAGAGAGCTGACCTTGATGCAGCATTGAGCTCACTGAGATCAGCATCATACTTTGAGCACAACTCCTTGGAGGTCCTGACAGAAGTATTTATTTAAGTATTTCAGAAACTAGCTCTAGCTGCTTGCACCAGACATAGCTATTAAAGATTACAACTGAGGATAATTATTCTTTATAAGAACTAGTTTTTATTAGAGAGGACTAATACAGAGCTCTGATAGTGCCATGAATGTCTTGGTGGCGCTTTAGCACTTCCTTGTAATCATTCACACTAATGCTGCCTAACTGAGCAAATCCCATGGCCATTTTATCCAGATAAAATGGAGAAAATAGATGAGCTTTTCACTGCCCCTGGAAGGCTGACAACAAATCTCAGGTTCATTAGACCAAAAAGGAAGCAATTACCCATACAGCAGCTTGCCAACAGCAACTTTTTCCCTTAAAATAAAGGGGTACAATGACATCATATTTTCATCAGCTCTCTCTGTGCTGCTGCAGTGAAGGGAAGGCAGATGCTGGGTCTGAGAATGCTGCTTTTTCCTCCAGAGCTTTCTTCTAGGGAAGTGTTTCCAGTCCCCAGTGTTCTCCCTATGATTGCAGCCCTCTCTGGCTGTGCCATACCAACCCTTGGCTTCTCTACTGCAATCCTCTTGGCCCATCAGTTCCTTCCTTCCCCCTCCATAGGCAAGTCAGAGACCACAGTTATTGAGCAGAGAGCAGACTTGGTTCAGTGATCACAGGAAATCTTAAAATTAGGGATAAATGCAGAATTTCTGTAGAATAACAAAAATTGCTGAGATAGCATATGTCAGGATGAAGGTCAGGGTTGGAGAGGAAATATTCATGCAGATGACTGAGTCTAGAGGGTAGTATAGTTAAATAGTGTTAGACTGTTTACTCAAAGGATTTTCCTTCATGTTCTTCTGCTTTATTTTTCCATTTTTGTTAGAGGTCTCTCATTCATCCGCTATCCTTTCCTCCTTTTTCAGCTCTGTGCTTTTGATACCTGCCTCATGTGAGAGAGAATCTTCTTATTGGCCAGTCATACCATTTGAGGGAGAGCAAGGAGGTAGACTGAAAACTGGATGGTTTCTTCTTGTTTTTGTCCTGGCAAACTTGTCCTGCTCTTACTTGTGTTGTAAAGCTCTCTCAATCTTGTGAGACTGAGAAAGGCCAGAAATAATATTGAAGTGAGTTCTTCTTGGGGATTCACTTCATCATCTGAAGATGAGAGCTCTCTAGCCCTTTGGTTGTGTTTTGCCTGTGAAATTGTTAATGGAATGGTAATGAAGGTGGCTGAAATAATCCTGAGACATTTTCTTCATACAGAGCTGTTTATTTACAATTTTAAATCAGTCATTTAGCATTAAGTGGCTACAGGTCATTAATTGTGGGCAGGTTCTCTACAGCACAGCTGCAGACTCCAAGTGGCCTTGTGATGAATTTCTAAATAAGACTTTTCCCTTGATTGACAAATATGATTTTTAGCCTGAACTTCACTGTGAGATTTGATACTGAGAGTCCCACTGGTGCCTTCCACTTTCCTATCCAGAAAAACTAATTTTGTAGTTAATGTAAGGATATGGTTTGTTAACCAAAAAATCTTCTTCTTCTTTGGATAAAGTTATGCTTCTCAACTTTGCCTTTCTTTTCTAACCTGCTCCCATGTCCGTCTCTGGTTTTAATCTCTTGTCAGACCTGTCCCACCCAGCACAGACACATTCCATCATCTCTGCCCCAAAGCTCATTTATTCTCTTGCCTACTAAATTTGCATGAAATTTCAGTGTTTTGTTTTGGGGGACATTCTAGAATTAGTGCACACCCTGGTGTCACAAGGCCATTCTCTACATTCCCTCCCTTTGTTGAAGGCAGGAACACTTATATTACAAAGCTTTTTATTATTTCACCTGTGGAATTTGAATTGCAGTGCACCCTGTGGATATTTCAGCTTTGTCAGCTTGTCTGTTATTAAGCTGTAATCATTTATCATCATTGGCAGTGATTTTATGTCTAGGGTTTTTTTTTAAGCAGGGTATTGCAGAACCTTTATTGGTAAACTGCTGCAAGCGTGCAAAAACTTAAGATATATAATTTATGAAGTCATATTTATGTAGTTGTGGTTTATGGTGGAAGGATGTGCTGAGGAAGTTTTAAGATGACCGTTTATTTTTAGATGAGCCAGAAGACTTTGTTTCCATCTCATTTCAGGCCCTGGAACAGAATGATTGAGAATCTGCAGAAACCCAAAAGCTTTTTCCCATCTAATGGCAAGAAAGAGTGTGTAAATAAAACTGACAAACATAAAAATGCAATAAACTACAACTGTTTCATGAATTTATAACCTGAAGGGGCAAAGTAATAAAAAAGCTATAAATTCATGTCAGTCATGCGCCTTTGTTAAGAGCTACTGAGCAATAATACACGTAAGGGGCAGTGCAAGCATGAGTGTATGTGAATGCTTTACATGAGCATTGGCTGGGACTTGCTAAACTGAACTAATTTAATTCTTTATACTCTCTGTGTGTATTGGACCACACATGGGAGTTTAATATCTATGCTCTAGCATGTTTTTATAATAAGGAATTTAAAAAAGCAATTTGTACTTTTAATTAATAAGGATAGATGAGTTAATTTCCAAATTACCTCATGGGTGGATTGTAAAGCTTCACAACCTGACCTTTGGAAAGAGAACCATCTTTTCTCTCATTCAGGTAACAGGGTAAGGATTTTTTGTGGTCCATGGTGTTCTTTCCTGCTACCGCTCAGAGTAGGTTTCCCCAAGAGTCATTGTTTGGTCTGGATGCATATTCTAGAATAGGCTGGAGTGAACTTTGAAGATGCCTATTTCCTTCCAATGACCGGTGAAAGAGAGTCTGGGCAGGTGAATTTGAGCTGAGGTATGAGTTGCCCTAACTCCAGACATCTGGGCTGCCCTTGTGGTCAGGGGGATTCTGATCAATGCTGTTAATGGTGTCCAGGGAGCTATTCAGCTGACCAAAGGCAGGCTTAGACCATGGTGAGCCATGTTTATTTCTAGACACCCCTAACAGCATTGACATCAAAAGGTGACCTAAATACCACCCTAGATGTCTAAAGGCTGATGGTATAGACTGCAGGTCAGAAGAAATACTTGCATTCTTCCTGTGTTGTATTTGCTTCTGGTAGCATTTGACAACAGAAGATGAAGTTTAGTCCCAAAGTCTTCTTCAGTGTCAGCAGTACTTATGTGACCAGAGGCATACTTGGAGGAAATGCTTAGTGTAAACTCATTGTTCGGACAGTCCCAGAGGGAATGTTTACATTCATTTTTATGTCATAGTCTCATTTCCTCAGATCCATGAAATAGAAAAAAACGAATGAAATGTGCAAGCAGGGTAATCTGTGGTCTCTCCTGTCTGTATGTTGCAGTGAAACTGCTGATCACAGATCTGTTTATTTCGTTTATTCCAAAGGATCTAAAATGTTTCCATAGCAGATATTTGGTTGGTGATAAGAAGGGACTGTAATGTTTCCTTTGGGGATAACTAGTGCAGAAAAAAAGATTATTTTAGGTGGCATTCATTACTGATGGCATACTGCCCATGCTTGCAAGTAGCTTGGGATACAAGTAATTGTGTATAAATAGCCTCAGATGTGCTATTGCATAGCAAAGCCTAATATAAATAAACAATCATTAAAAATTGCTAACATAAAACAAGGGAATAGTCTTTGCTTTCTCTTGTACTCCTACCCAATTAGAATAGCTTTCTTGACAAGGCATTTGAGCTATTGAAGTGAGATATGCTATTCCAGACATTACGCTGGTTTTGTTACAAGGGACTGCTTACATGAAATTTAGGCAGTTGAGATGGTAGTAAATACTTTGTTTGCTTGTACAAATATTATTAAAAATCCATTAAAAAGAATCCATAGAAGATTCAGAATGTGTTTTGCTTAGCTTTCTGATGGAGTTAAGTGAAAGAAGATGAGCTTTGTAATGTGAAGCTATTCGGGTGTGATTATTGCTCACAAGCCTGTTATTGATCAGGGGGTCAATACTGAACATGTCAGAAATCCTATGACCATGTGAGCTGTTTATTGATGGGACCGTTTAAAAAATACTTCTCATTATAAGCCAGCTGTGGTGTACAAGTTTAGTCATTTTCCCGACCCCCTTGAAAAATTAAACCTCAGGAAATGAGATATTGTGTCTGAGTCCTACTGCTTCCCAAAACCTTTCTGTCCCTGCTCACAATTGGCTCAATTCCTGAGCAGGGCTTGAGCTCCTGAAAAAGAGTTAGGCTGGCCAGAAATCAGACGGAGAGTCCTGAGCTCTTTAGAGAGAGACAACAGTGGGAAGGGGCTTCCTATGATACAGGATATTTGTCTGTCCTCAGGTGTTGTCAGTACCTGGAAAAAGAGCAGAATTCAGGCACAGTAGCAATGGTGGCACTGAGGAGGGGAGTGCTGCAGTGCTCGTGTTCCCACTGACCCTCACCTCCAGCCCTCTGCTGTCAGCTGTGGGGTGGAGAGCAGTGTTTGGTAGTGATCCTGTATTGATATACAACCTTCCTGACACTGGCACTGGCTGCTGAGTGCCCTTCAGAAAGCTGAATGGGAGCACAGAATGTGGCATAGCTGTGTTGCTACCAGAAGAATTGGACAAGACCTATTGTGTAGACTATGTTTGCAGAGGTCTCCATCAGGAAAATTAGTCATAATCACAATGAAATACATCAGCACAATCTGGGACCTGAGAAAGGATCCTCAGAATCAGCCTTGGTATGTAAAAAGCCTGATTTGTTGGGAAATACTACCTGCCCTCAAATCCAGGACTGAAACCAGAAGCTCTCTTTGTGGTCTGGCTCAGCTTCCAGAACTTGGCTTCTGCCACTGGGCACCACAGGAGATTCTTTGTGCAGGATATTTAATCAAATATTGGTTTATAGAGTGGAGACTTATTTTTTGAAAGCTTTTGTGAGGGAGAGCATCACCTTTAGCTGTTACCTAGTTGGGGTTTTTTTACAGTATCAGCAGGTTTTTTAAAATTCACAACTTACTTTGCATTTCAGCTATAGTATCTGTGTTCACTATGGATGTTTCTATAGCAACCAGTCTTGTGTTATCTGCATACCTCTATGGATGGATTAAACGTGCAATATAAAATTCGGTTTTATTTTATTTTTCTGCAGATAGTACTTGTTACAACATGTTTCAAAAACTTTCAAGTAATATGAAGTAGAATGACCCTCTCTGTCATCTTTGTGTTCTGTAAGGAGCCTGTTTGTTTTTCGTTGGTTTTCTATGGGACTCATATCATTGTATTTCACTACCATTTATTCTAAATCCATCCAGTACCTCCAGGGGAGAGAAAAGCACTAAAGATACTGAATAATCTGGACTTTATCTAATACAGGAAATCTGTGCTAAACCAAAGAACTAAGCTGTTGCCTCTGGAGTCACTGTTTGAGGCTTATTATTCTCCATTTCTTTCAGTATCTCACCAAATTGTTCAGGTAAAATTTTCTGTCAGCAACCTCTTTTACAAAATCACAGAGTTTGTGTTGTATACCCCCCCCCCCCCCCCCAGTCTTTACAATTATTTTGCTTCTATTGCTTTCAGTATTTAGTGCTAGGTATGTGGCAACGGGTGACTACAATTGCATCTAGAGCTCCAGATCTGGTCTTTCCCCAAGTTATGCTACAAAGTAATTTTAAAAGTTATTTATTGCTGTAGGGGTGGAACAGAATGCAGACTCCTGGTCCCACCCACTCTTCTTCCACTGCTGGTTCTTTGTTAAATGATTGTCTTCATTTGATGGATTCTGATTCCAGACCTCATGCATGTATTCCTCATTACAACTGTATCTATTTCATTACAGTAATCCCTGGTGGATTTAGAAATTATACTTGAGGAGCAGATGAAAAAGCTTTTTAGTTCGGCAGCAGTTAAAGCTAGAACCTGGAAACAGTAGTAGTAGTGTATTCATCCCTTTTCCATTTCTAACTCATGCATTTGCTCTGTTTCAGTAAGTTGTCATTACCTCACTGCCTTCCTCAGAATCTTTAATTTGAATTACAATTTAGGCGGGTTGCCAGATTAGATGCTTGTGACACTAATAATCACCACTTTTTATGATTCTTTTATTATGTTTAATCTTTTATCAGCAGTGCTGCCTTAATAGGTCATTCTCAACTATTCTATTTCTGCAAGTTTTTACATCTTTGGTGACAGAGCTTTGCAGCACAGGGCAATTCAATGCACTACAAAAGGGCCTAATTAAGGTCAATGGCAGTTAAGCACATTCTTTTATTGCATTGCTGAATAAGGATGCAATTGAGCACACATTTAAGTGTTTCAGTGAATTTTGAGCCCATGAAGGGAAGCCATCACTCTTTAGGCTGGAGGTATTAACTTATAAATGTGGCAGTTGTTCTTCTGTACCTGTAGTTGATAGCTGGCTATGATTTTGGAGGAGAATGCTACTCATAAAACAGCAGGGATTACCTGAATGACTCTTTATTCAGTTTTCCATTAACAGGGTGTCAGCATGAGATTCTGTCTTTTGACATCTTCAATTGTCCCCAAATTTACTTTAGTGGTATGATACTGCAATTTAGTGGTGGAACTCAACTGAGAAGGAATATTGAATTTCTTGGGGTTTAAGTTCCTGAGGCTTAATCCGCACCAGGGTAACGGAAAATGCAGCATTTTGAATGTTTCCATTATTGACAGTATGAAAAGGAATGCCATTCTTGGGATGTTTCTTTGCCCATGTAGTTTACAAACAGGACTTCAGAGCTCCTTTTAAGCTTGATAAAAATCACTTGGCATTTGTCAGGCTCATGCACTGGGAGGAATATCCTAAAACAAAGCCTGTTGTTTCTAGGAGAGAAGGGTCTACAGGGAAGGAAAAGAGCAACATGAGCTATTGATATGTGTTTCTTGTAACCTTTGACAAGACACAGTGGAGTTAGAGGGCAGTGAGGGCATGAATGTCATGCTGGCAGGCAGAACACAGGTTGGGATTGTAGTGCTCAGCTACCTGTGCTCATGTAACAGTTGCTTGCCTGTCATGCAGGGTATCAGGTTCAGGCTCGTGGAAGATGGCACAGCACACCTACTTTGAAATTATATTGAGTGCTACGTGCTGTGTTACACTACTGACAGGACACTGGCTTGAAAAGGAGAGGCAGGCAGGATATTAATTCAGGAGAAAATGTCCAGTGGGACATTCAGGCTGGATCCTTGGCTGTTGTTGCTCAGAGTGGTGACCCATCAGCTGTGCTGTTGACACCATCTGGGGATGGAGGCCTGCAGCTCTTGGAGGTCTTTGGCTGCTGCTTTTCTACATAATGGCCCATATAGCAATGTGAGATTTTTGTATTCAGGAATAATTTTTTAAGGAAAGTGAAAAGGATGTGGGGTGGCAGGGCCAAACAATTAGTTTCACACAGCTTTTAAATTTTTACTGCTTATATGTAGAGCTGGAGAGAATGGCATTTGAAATGCTTTGTGCTTTACTCAGTTACACACTCACCTTTACCTTTCCCCTTCCTGAGAGAGAAGAAGCTGAACGGGATCTGCATGCTGACAGGAAAAGAAATACAGCATTTGTAGGTCCAGTGGATCTGAGGGAGGTAGGGATTTTGAATTTGTTTCTAAATAAGATAATTTGATGAATGAAACAAATCTTTAAATTTTATTTTGAAATAAGCTATGTATTCATTGATACAAAATGAAGGATATGATATGAAGGTAAGGAGAAATGGGGATTTAACTCCTTGATTGGTGTCTATATCTATAACCCCGTCTCTGACAGTAGGCTGATGCCAAGTCAAACAAGCAAACAAAAAGAAAAAGTCAAATTCAAACACTAAGTGAACATTTTAACTAGTGGGGGAAGAGGGTGAGGTAAGGAGAAAAAACAAATGCCCATAATGTTGAAAAGGTTTTATTTAGCTGATTACCCTATTTTTGGTCGTAGTCAGGGATGCTTGGAGAGAATAAAAGAAAAAAGGAGGGACAAGACAGGATATTTTAATCAGCTTCTCCAATTAATAGTTTAAGGTCTTCCCCTGTAAGTGCTGCAAGTAAAATATCATTTATAAGAAATGCTGCGATACCTTGCTCTCATTTGATTTGTGTAATCCCTTTTTGAACCTGCATATATTTCAACATCCACAAAACTCTGTGGCAATGAATTCCAGAATTTAATTAAATGTTTTGTGGAAAAGTGCTTGACTTTATTGGTTTTCAATCTGCAAACCAAATAACCTCTAGCTTTTTTAATCTTGAGAAAAATTAATAATGATCCTCTATTCACCTTTCCTATCCCATATTGGTGTTTAGGGAGTGCTATTGTTCCACTCTCTTCACTCCCAGGAGTGTGGTCCCTACTAACTGATCTCTTTTCAACTGTTTTTTTTTTCCCCCTAGATCTTTTTAAATTCTTGCTGGAAGGACACAGCTCAGATCATGGCCATTTTGCATGGAATTTGTGCACATCCTTTAGTTTTACACTTCAGAGCTCTACACTACAGAGCCTCAATACTCTAAGGGTAGAAATGTACTTCTACCATCCCATATATGTTAAATTTCAGACCTCGGGCTAGTGAAGGAAATGCAGCTTGTGCCACACTGAGGTGACACCTCTAGTTTACATCTCTTGAGCTCTGCCAAAGAGTTGATCCATGCTGGGGGACACCACCTGCAATTTCAGTCCTGCTGCACACTGGCAGTGGTCGTGGTGGCGTGGTGCAGGTGGATGGCTACGAGGGCTTCAGCAATGGCCAGGAACTGCCTCTGGAAGGTGTTTTCCACAAGTGGCCAATGTGTTTGAAAGTATATTCTGTGGGGGGATAGAATGTAAGAAAATATAGTGCAGAAGGTAATCTCACCCCTGAGGAGTTGCAGCTGCAGTAATCCCCAAAGATTAGGAACAAGCCTGCCCTGAACAGGCCACAGCTGTGTCCAGTGAGGATGAGTGCTATAAAAGAGTGGGTTAGCTGGTTGGGAAGAGAGCTGGAGTTTGTTGGCTGTGCTGTGAGGAGATGCCCGTGAGAAATCATCAAGAAGGTATGGAACTTTTGCAATAAGACGTTAACAGTATTCCAGAAGTGGCCACTCCCTCCTGGATGGGCAACAGCTGCAGGGACAGGTCATTCACAGGGGTTTATGTGGAGTACTGCAGCCTCTGCACTTATACCCATGCTCCTGCTTCTCCATATGAGAATCTTGATTCATTTGATCCTGTCAATATACATATGTATTCCATTTCCACCCCCTCTCTGTGTCTAGCTGAAAGCAGCAGTAATTTAAGTGTGCCTGGTATTACAAGAACATTTGCAGGATAATGTTCACATCACTACTGTTGATACTTAGATGCTGTTTTTTTTCACTGTATACTTTCACTCCATACTTGGTGGAAGAGGCACATTCATGAAAGTGGGATTGAGAGAGCCCTTCTAGTTTAAATATTTAGAGACTGGGGGAGAAAAATCCTGCAAGGGAACTGGTCATATCTTCCACTTGGATACTGTTATCAGTGGATTTCTTAACACACAAGGATTTTTTTTTTTTTTTTTTTTTTTGGCTAAAAGAGGAAGTGTGATGAGTAGATCCAAATCAGATACAATACAAGAAACCTGAATTAGATGCATTTTCCATGTAATAAAACCACTAAAAAACCCCACTTAAAGACGCCAGCACCATTATCATGAACAATGAGTCAATTTCTCCTGCAGTATTTTAAGTGTGTAGCTGTAACTTCAGAATAATTTTCTTCACCAACAAGCATATATCCAGGGCTGTTTGGGATTACTTTGATTATCATACTGTAAGATCAATTCTAAATGTAGGCATTGAAGCCTGAATAATTTATTTTCTAGACCATTAGAACAATTTGGAGGATCTGATTCCATAGGCAGCTTTTTTGCCAAGAGAGCGAGTGCATGCCTCTGTGTATCTCTTGGGGAAGAAGAGACAGATAATCTCTGCTTTTAGAGTAAGACACCTGCTGTACTGCTTGACTCTGCTCTATAAATTTGTGAGGAATTTGTCTTGAGCAGAATATTCTGCTACTTCCCCAGGCAATTGCAAAGACCGGGGCTTGCAAAGATCTCACTGCTTCTGTCCTTTCCTCACAGTTCTGCAGCTGAGGCACAGATGCACCAAACAGCCCTTTCAGGATTTACACTGAGGTCTTTCCTGGAGCAAACACCTGACTCAAATATCCTATGTCTTAGGGCTGAGACAGAATTCCTTCTGGTGTCTCATTGTTTTGACCTTAGTATAAAAGACTTTGCAAAAAAAAAAGCAACATCAACTGGGAAAAAAGGTTAGAGAGAACTGCAGTTAGAGAGAACTGCATTTTGTTTCAGGTTTTGCCATGAGCTGCCTTGCTTACAAGACAGCAGATTATCATGAAAAATTAGGCAAATAATGTGTTAAACATTTCACAAGGGAATTTTAAAAAATGCAATTGTCAGTAGCCTGGCATCTTTGAAGGGGACCTTTTTTTTTTTTAATTTAAAGTCAATTCTGCACTCACCAAATGGAGTTAATGCAGACTCTCATTTGGCTGCCAGTAGATCAGGTTCGAGCTGGAGACTTCTCTCTGATGTTTTTGTCTTAATGGTTTCTCTTTTAACCATGACAGTATCACTGTTGGTGCAGAAGCCCCCAAATTGTCAAAACTACCCCTGTTAATGGGTTTGGTTTTGTTTAATTTTGCACATCAGCAAGCCCAGAAAACTGTCAAAACTTTTCATTTCCTCACTATGCTTCTGACACTCTTTGACACAAAAAAAGGGCTGGGGGTTGGGGGTGGGGGTAAGGAGAGAAAAAGTGGAGGAGGGGGAACATCGTAAATAACCATTTAAAATTATCCACGCCTTAGATATCAAGAGGAGGAAGTAAAAACAGACATGCAGCATAGAGCCAACTACAACTGTTTTTTCTTGGCTCTGATCCAGAATAAGTAAATGTGATGCCTCTAATGCCAGGGTCTCAGACTGGAAATTACAGTCCAATTCAGTTCAGAATGGAGGGCAGAGGGGTTGAGGAGCAAGCTTTCTGAATGTTCTGGAATAGAAAACTTTTGGCTATTGTTGAGAAGGCTCCTGTGGCTGTCTTGGTGGGTGCTGGTTCTTTAAACATTTCCCTAACCAGATGCTTGAGTGTTGAAAGGCCACTGGATGGAGACTTGCAGGTGTGCTTTGCACCTTGGGGAAAAGGGGAGCTTTAAAGAGCAGTTAAGTCTAGAGCTAAGGACAGCCTCTGTTTCCTGGATGTGCCTCGTGTGACAGCTTAGTAAATTTATTTGGGGACCCTGAGTAGATATTCTGGTGTGGGAAAAGGAACAGAGCTGAACAAAAGTGGAGCAGTCTTCAGTAATGTGTGCTGACATTATGAAATCCAGTTTGAGCTGGGTGGTTTAATGTTCAAAGGATTCCTTTGTGCATTTCAAGTTTGGTCAGTCAACCTAAGGAAGAGCTGTGCATTAATTCTTCAAAAATAGGAATGTAATGAGCTGCTGGAGAGCAGAGCATCTCTGAATCAAGGGCAGTGTAGTGAGATACTCCTGCTGAACAGCTGACCTAAAATATTCATCCCTGATCTAAATGGCTGCAGCCCCGGTCGTGGCATTTTGCATGAACTGTGTCCTGCTTTTCTGGTGTTTCACGCCACTGGTGAATTTCCAGATTTTGCAAACAAGAATGACTTTGGAGTCAGAAGATGCTGAATTCAAACATCCAAGCAACAAAGTCTCAAGCATTAAGTATTGTGCGTCAATAAGAATTTAGTGGATGATGGAGGAGCAGGCAAGCAGGTCTTGCCTTTGCAGCATCCTCAGTGGGACCCACCTCCTGCAATACAAGTGATGGTTGTGGGTGTTGGTACCACTCAAAGCAGTGTTAGCAGCAGGGTGAGCATGAAAGGTGATGGAATAAGCTGCCTCTTATTGGTGCTGTTGAGTTGCTTCAGAACAAAGAAGTGAAGATAAGAACTAAATGTATTGCAAGGTCATGGCTCTGCAGCTCTTGGGCATCTGCCTTCATTAGGCTTAATTGGGCTGTTTGAGCAGCCTCCCCATGCCTGCAGCTCTGAGGCTGATCTTGAGGCTAATATCCACCAAGCTGAAGAGGCAGAAGTGCACTTCTGCTTTTCATCCCATTCCTCAGCCAGTTTAGTGCTATTCCTGACTGTATTTCAGCACTCTGACCAGTTTGGTTTTTAGCTTAGGTATTTATACATCTCCTCCAATGCTGTTCTGTTCAGTAGACCTTCAGAGTTCTATTTCCTCTTTAGGGAATTTTTTCCTATATTATCTATATTATGATTCCTTTTTTTTTTTTTTTTCTCTTGGGCCATGATGATAGCATTTCTTTATATCCCCTCCCTTAGCCTAAATGATTTTCTGTGGGTTACCTTCTGTGGGTATTCTTCCCCATCCACTCCCTTGGTTGTTCTTTAATAATTTTGGACAGTGTTAATGATCATGCTCTGTAAGTGGGAATAGAGGGGAGGTATTTCCAGTGTGCCAGGTCGGGGCATGGACTGTCCCTCCAGGGCACTTGTAAGAGGGTACTTGTGCAAGGTTGAATACAGTGATGTGGGGATGCCTGGAATATGCAAAGACTCCTAAATGAGGGGCTTTGAGTCCCTGTGCCTTGCAGTTTGCTTTCTCTCAGTGGAGACACACAGGTTGGTCCAGCTGAGGTACACTGATGTGAGGTGTAGTTTGATTCCTTAGCTCTGAACAAAACAGACTGGTTTGCAGCTGGGGTGAGGAATGCTGCCTTAAAACACAGCTGCCTTTATTGCCTGTTATTTGGGGAGGAATTCAGTGGCATTAAGAGACAACCTTAGTAATTAGTATAAGAAATTCCTTTGGCTTTTGTGTTTCTCCTCTGTGTTTCATTTCTGAGGTTTAGCTCTGCCCCAGGATTAGCTCTATCTTTTTCCTTCCCTGGTTCATGAGCTGCCTTATGTTCATCCACTTTATGCAGGTATTTAGTGGATATGTTCCTGCATATGTCTGGCTTACTACTCTATGAACACAATTTCATTCCAAGCCTTGAATTGATTTGGATAATAAAGTGCAATTATAAACTCAATAAAAAATGGTTATTTTAAAGGGAGAGCAGGAAAGAAAGAAACCTAAGTGATGCTGTGCTGTGTGACTCGATAAAGATGCAAAATCCTCTTTGCCTTACACTCTAAATGCTCTCTTGCTTCCAGGAGAGGCTTGACCTTAGGCAGGAACTAAGGAGTATGAGCTGTCCTGCCAGGGGGCTGCTCTAGCAAGGTTTGCTTATGGCATGTGTCAGGGTGAGAGACAGGGTATGGGGATGGGAAGAATGGGGAATCAAAAATGCTTCAGCCATTCTGGGCAGTTCTCTAAGGCTCCTAAATAGGACAGGGATTTTTTCAATCCCTTCAAGAACTGACCCTTTGGGAATTTATCCTTTACTCAGCGTCTGCTTTTTAACTAGAGAGCAAAAGACCTGGTTTGGAGATTGTGTCTTGGATTTAGGAAATCTGTGACAATTTTTGAGTGTTGCATCTTACTGATGACTTCTCGATATTTGTTTTTTTCTTTCTCCTTTGTTTTTCCTACTGAAAATGTCATAAGGAGAAATAATTTCTTACAAGGTGTGACTGCTGGTTTGCTCCACTGCCATATTGACATGGTTTCATATCTGGGGTTTCTTGGATACAATAACTGAGTTTCTTTGTTTCTCTTTGTTTTCCCAGTTGGGAGGCTGTGGAATCCTTGGTGTAGGCATCTGGCTGGCTGTCACCCAAGGGAACTTTGCCACCCTCTCCTCTTCTTTCCCATCCCTGTCAGCTGCCAACCTGCTGATCGTCACAGGGACGTTTGTCATGATCATTGGCTTCGTGGGCTGCATAGGTGCCATCAAAGAAAACAAGTGCCTCCTGCTGAGTGTGAGTATTGAGCTGCTGCAGTGTTTGCTGTCTTGTGATGCTGGTGCTATTGCAATGCATGCTGCAGTGACCTGCATCTCAACAGAAGCTGCCCACTCGACACAGATGAGACTGAGCTGTGTGTGAAACAGGCTTTGATAATCGTGAGGAGCTGCGGGTCATTCCTGGCCATGCTGTCCATGGAGGATGAGACCTGCAGGGAGGCAATTGTTAGTGGTGGAGGTTTCCTTGACCTCTTCAGAGAAGAGGAAGAGTTTTGTGAAGACATCTTTTGTAGTGTATCTTTAAATTCTTTTTCACTCAGGTTTGATAGCAATCCACTCTAAATGTTTGCCCTAGTGGCACTGATTATCTGAAGTCCAGGACAGAGACATCCATGCCGGCAGGAAACAGGTTGATTCTGAAGTGGTTGATTCTGGTTTAAATTGAAAATTAGAATAAAATTGTCAGGTTTGACAATGCTGGTTTTTCTAAAAGCTGAGATGTCCGGAAGCAAAGGTGCCAGCACAAGGAGACTGCTGTGAAATCAAAGATTAATAAGGTGCCAGCTGTCCATGATTTCACAGAAGCTTGAGCCACATCCCTGTTGTATTTTATCAAAATGCAGTTTGATGCCACTTCAAGGTGAAATTTAGGGGCAGTGAATATCTTCTGTAGTTGGTTAAGTGTGTATTTTGCATCCTGTTAAGTGTGTATTTTGCATCCTGTTCAGATGAGGACCAGGAAGTGAGGTGATCTTGCTGCTCAAGTCTAGGACTTCACCATGGGGTTTGGCAAACCTCAGAGTGAAGAGGAACTGTGGTTCAGCTGGTCATCTGGTGATGCCTCTGTAAAAGGCTGTTCCTTACTGTGCTTCACATAATAATTTTTTTCCCTGGGAAGTACAGAATGAGTTAAGGCACACAAGCCCTCAAATCTCTTAAGTGACTGAGATTCCATGCCTCAATAGAGGACTTTTTCCAGGCCCTTGCCTTAATCAGTTATTTCTGCTGATTTTTAGGCAGTCAGAGCTAGTCAGTCTAGGCTAGTAAAGGCTATGTATGTGTCTTGAAACTAAAAGGAACAATATAAATGGAAATTAAGGCAGTTATGTGAGTGAAAATCTAAACAGGGAAGGCTGAAGTCAGAATCTGAAGCTGAAAGTCCTTGACATTTTTAACACTCCTATAAATACACACTTTGTGGAGGAAGTGTGTGCCCAGACAGATGTAATGGATTACAGCTTCAATGCCAATGCAGCAGGAGCCCACAGGGTGCAAAGTCTAATGGTATAGCTTATATGTGCAAAATTAATCACCTACTTTGTGCTTTCCTGAAGGCCTAGCCCAGGTGTGACAGCAGTGAGCAGTGCCTGCTTGTGTGTCAGGATCAGGTCAGGATCTGGCAGGCAGTCCTCAGTACTGGAAGAGTTTAAGGATTTTATCTCTTGTGGTTCTTTTTCCTTCATCTTTCCTTTTGGCAAGGGCAGAGACTCCCTTGATCAGCCATCATTGCCCAGGTAGGATGAATGCACTCAGCCCCCTGAGCTGGGCATCCATGGGAGATGGAAATGCTGCAGGTGCTGCTCCTGCTGACGTGCACAGCACTCAGAATCCAGTGTCCCTCAGTGCCTGACGTAGGGACTGCACTTGATGGATCAAGTTAAGTAATGCAAAGGAATCCAAATTCATTTAGGAACTCTCTGCACAGGAGAATGGGGAAGCTTGATCTGATTTGGTACCCACATTTCACTCTGTCTGCCTGTCCTTACCTTTCTGTACTGTAGCTATTCAGTGTGGCCTCTATTTTACTCAATTTTTTCTTTAAAATTGAGTTATGTTAGAGTTGATTATAGCTACTTTAATTCTGAATAAGCCCAACTGTAGAGGGTTGAAATAGAGTTTCATTAGTCCACATTGAATTCAGTTTTTATTTGGTCTAGAGTAACTTTCCACATTGCATTGCATTGGTACTTTCTCACTATCAGTCAATACCAGGGAGACTTTTGGGTTCTTCTGAGTTGTTTTTATTGTGCCTATGTCTTTGGAAGAGAAAGGGATGGTGGTAGCAGCTCCTGTTTCTGGGAGCAAAGCCTTATCATGCAGGTTTGTCCTTAGTCTTCCTTTCCCCACATTGCTGGTTCTATTTGATCTGTGTTTGAAAGTGTTTTCAAGTTTAGAGCTGGGGCATTTGGTTTTGGTCAGCTCCCATTTTTCTAAGTAACACAGATAGCAAAACAAATTCTTTCATTCAAGAAATTGCTGAATATCAAACCAGGGCTGCTCTTAGGGTGTGTGGTTGCTACATTCCTTCATCTTTTTCTTATTCCACAGGTGTTCCCAACACAGTGTTCTGCCACAATGAAAATTATGTCTTCCCAGAATATCTCTGGGTTTTTTTTAACAGCCCTAAAAATGCCCTGTCTGCTTTTTCAAGAGGATTGTTTTGTTGCAGCTGGCTGGCAATAGGATTTACCATCTAAATTGTAAAGGGAAGGCTCCTAAGTGTTCCCAGCCTTTTGTGTCTGTGACACACACAATGTTTAAAAATTGTTCCTGGATCAAGCCCTTACACTCCTTTCAACATCTCCCTGGCTGCCACTTAACATCTGGCCTTGGTCCTGGTAGTAGCTAAGGTTGCTTTTGGAACTGAATTTATATCTCCAGAGGCATTGCCACAAATGTGACAGCCACTCCTAGAGTAAATTGTCTAGCTTGTCTGTGATGTAGCTGCCATATTTCCCTGTGAAGCATTTGCTTTAGCTAACTTCTTGTAATGTTTTATTCCATTTGGAAATAGGAGCTTTGAGGTAGAAATGGAGCAACTGAAGTCTGTTTGCACAGGTGTTTAAGAGGGGAAGATGGAGGCTGTTTGGTTGTGTTGCACTAGTCCCCAGACAATGCATTCGGGTAATTTGCCTTCACCTCCTGATATTTGTCAAGCTGCAGCACTAGAATCCCAGAACGGTTTGAATTGGAAAGGACCTTAAACATCATCTAATTCCAACTCTCTTGACACCTTTCACTAGACCAGGTTTACTTGGAAAACTAAACAAACTTAGGGAACTGGGATAAGCAGGAGTTAACAAGGTCTGCAGGAAGTTGTAACTGATTTGTGGTGAGCTTAAAAGCATGGGAAAGTTATTTAATGGAAATGCTAAGAAAGGGAAAGCAAGAAGTAGAAGCTAGAATGATGCATTCATTTTGTGTTTCAGCAGTCTCTGTGCAATAGTCTGATGAAGTGAGACTTAAGAGTGGACAAAAAAAAGAGCAAATGGAATAAACCAAGGTGGGGGAATAGCTAGGGATGTTATCATGGTGGGTTGGCAGATACTTATGTTATATCCTGCATATGTGAGATCAGACATCACTCCATTGAGCAAAACATTGCTGCATGTCTCTGAGTGAGTAGCAGTTTTCACTGACCTCCCCTTTTCCTTGGCTCCACATAGCATGGCAGAAAGCTTGGGACATTAAATATGACCCTAGCCAGTAGTAAAGATAATGTGAATGCTCTGCCTGTGCTGTATTCGTTTTGCAACCCACTCTGAAATCACATCCTTAAGATCTCCTTGAAGACACCTGTGGCATTTTAAGCCCACAAACTACATGGTCAGGCCTGGCTTAAAACCAAGAGCAATTTGGACCTTAGCTTGCTTATATCTCCCATAGTGCACCTCATCCTCATGTGGGGTTGTTGGGAGTCTGATCTGCAAGGACAGGAAAGATAAGTTTCCCATACAACAGGAGCACTTCTTGCTCTGCTTCCTAAAAGCAGAAGAAAGAGGAAAGCCTGTGGCAGTTACTAGCTGAGGGCGTGTGCTGCTGTTATTGGGGTGGGCGGTTTGGAGGAAGACATTTGACATACTGCAGGAGGCATGGAGCACTGTGGGGATCCTAAAATGAACTGGGGGGAAGCAGGACTAGCTCAGCCCACCTGCATTGGAGGAGCAGGAGTTTATGTGATGGTAGACATGGGATATTTGTGGAAGGCCTTGCCTTAGGAATAGTGCTACTGTTTGATGATGTGACAAGGGATGAGATTTCCCATGGAGTTTGAGTGAATGAAAAGTGAGCAGTATCAGAGAGACATTTGAACCTATTTACACTTCATGCACTAAGATGCAGAGCAGATGAGACTCTGATCATGTATCTGTGTGTTCTGCACATATGACATTTGCATTGGTTTGTCAGAGCACACCTGTAAGCTCTTTTTGGTATTAGGCTGCTGTGGTGTTAGGTGTGAATGTTAGTAATTACTTACCTCTGGCACTTAGCAATGACTTTTGAAAGAAGGGAGAGCAGACCAAGTGGTTTGAGAAGTAGAGGACAGGTGGGAAAAGGAGATAGAAAGCAGAAGTTCAGTTTTGTAATTGAGATTTTAGCACAGCTGTTTGCAGTAGTCAGGAGGATCCGCATTAAGTCTCTGAATTGAGAGTTTAGATAGTCTAAAGCTCAAGATTTACTGACTTGAAAGGAATTACCTGGTGTCCACTGCTTATATTCTTTACTCCATAGCAATGTATGGTCAGGAAAATGTAAAGTCAGTGCTTCCTTAGTCTCTTAAGAAACAAGCCTATTCCTATTTCTCTGCATTCAGAGGAATAGAATAATATGAAAATCTAAGAATGTAAAGAAAAAAAATAAAAGGAAACATCAACTATTCTATGCATTCTGCAAAAATGCATAGATGGGGTGAATTTTATAGCTGTCATTCTAAGATGTCAGTGAACAAAAAATGGATATTTGCACTGATTCTTATTTGCTCCAGCTACAATGTGAAAGAAGATAAACTTTTTCATTATTAGATTTCTCTAGGGAAATCAAAACAACAGGCATTCTTGAGATAAGTATGCAACCTGGTATATATAATCTTACATCTGAATATAAATGTGAATTGTTGAATGAAGTAGGCAAACAATGCCTATTTCCTGCTTCAGTAAGACTTGCTTAACATTTCTGCAAGTGCTGTTGCTCAAGACTGTGTGACTGAGGTCCCTCTGCTACAAGCTCAGCTGTAGTTAGAAAAAGGCAGCTTTGTTCTGATGGGTTGGGTCAGTGGCCTGAGCCAGTGACAATAAGCCAGGAGTCTGACTTGAGCAGGTTAATTTTTGGACTTCCACTGATGTAATTTCATAGGTATTTGGTCCTGCATTGCTGGATCATGTAACTGTACTGCAGATCTCTATGGGTTATCTTGATATGAAATTAGGAATCCATCTTTGCTGTTTTTCCCTTTGGAATTGCCATACAGTTCTGATGTGCGTCAGACCTGTTAGCCATATCCATCATCTTTGTGAATTTTAACAAAATTGTTTGGCATGTGTGCTCTTAACCCCACTGCATTGTGCTTTCCTGCTGAGGGCAGGTCCTTGCAGAAGCTGAGGCACCACTTTGCCACTCAAACACAAAATCAGTTGTGGTGTCTTGATCAGTGCTGACTTCAGGCAGGTGCTGTAGGTGCACCTGAACAGACCATTTCTCTATGCTGAAGAGATTTATGCCTGATTAAATACTTCAGTGCTCAAATGTTGACCCAGCTGATCCTTAAGGATCTGTGTAAACATAATATTTTAGGTTAATTGCTTAAGATCTATATTTGAGGAGCTAAATTGCTTTAATTCTCTGCCTTTTGGACATGTTTAGTAGGTATCTATATTAGTATGCTTGCCTGAAAAGGTCATTCATTATTCCATGGATAGACCAGGTTAAAAGTGTCAGTGCCTGACGTTAAATCACAATGGGTTATGTAATTTATTACCTGTATTACAGTATCCCCTGCAGGCAGCCCATGAGGATGCTCATTCTATATAAAACTCCTGGGAAGCAGAGGTACCTGACCAGTAGAGCTTACTGTCTAATTAGATAAGACAAATGGAAAATATTATTATTCTCATTAGACAGAGAGCTGCAGCAAAGTGAAACTAAGTGCCTTGCCTAGGTTGCACTGGGAGATTGTGAGAGAGCCATGGAGCAAACTCAAATTATCTAAATCTCAACTCAGTGCCTTCATCATCTTTGTGTGATTACATCAGAACGTATCTAGCCATCCTGTGTGCTTCAGTGACCTTTAAAAAGCATTTAGTCCATGTTTCTATAATAGTAATGATAATTCTGATTTCTTTTATCATATGTATTGTGTCCAAATGGAAAGTAAATCTTCCAAAGCAAAATTATTCCTCAATTTTTTGTTTTGTTGAAAATGATAATTGGCAGCCTTAGCTGTTTTCTGTGGGCAGCACTGTAGGCTGTCCCAGCTGAGCTGATCAGCCTAATTGCACCACTGCCTTCAGTTAAATGTGAAACAGAACATTTAGCGAAGCTGCTGGAAAGGATCTGTGAACGTGGTCTAGTGCGCATGTTTTTGCAAACAGAGACTTTTGGTCCAGGAGATCATAGGAATACTGGTAAAAACCAGTATGGGGCCCTGTGTGAAGGGCATCTCTATTTGGTTGTTACAGCATGCATGTAGAGATACAACATTTCCAGACACTTGAAACTTAAATAATAACCTGTGTCCTAACAGGAGATAAGATTCATAGGTAGTTCTTTATTTCACCCTCAGATTTTGTGGCACTTTTTTTTCCCTCCAATGATTTGGTGCTAAAAACGCATTCTTCTGCTCTGGTTGGGATGCAGCATGGCCAATAATGCAGTCAAAAGAGGATGAGGGGATCAATCTCCACACATTACCTACATGAGAATAAATTTAAAAAGGGAAAGGGCTTGAAACAGCCAAAATGCTGCTTCTTCTCTGATTATCTGAAGCCAGCTGCCTTCTTATAAAGCACCAAGGTTGGGTATGTTCCATCACATCAAGCATTAACAAAATTGTGTTAATTGACAGGATTAACAAAGTGGCTTAGATACACCCACTTCCCCTTATTCTGATATATCCTGATTTGTGGATAACCCTGATTTTTATTGTAGAAAAGCTGAAACAATGGTTAATGAGAAGGGGAAGGAAAATAATCATTAACAGGCAGATCTGTGTGTTCAGTTTAATTGAAATGATAACTTTGTGTTAATAAGCAAGTAGTCATCACAGCTGCTGGGATGAATAAAATGAGAATTAAAACTTGATATTAGGTCAGGACCAGCTGTGGAATGCACTGATGCTGTGTGACTATCCAGATCAAAAGATTCTCATTTATGGAATAGTCCAAGGGGAAAATGAGTGCCCATGGTGTTTTGTACTGTGCTGTTGAGAGTTTTCTGAACTCCAGCCAGCTCATCTGTAAGTGAAACAGCCATAAAGAAAATAAGAAAAAAGTTAATGAGTAGGAAGAAAAGGAAACTAAAAAACCCTACTGTTTTCAGTAGTATCACTGGATCCAGAGAGCTGACAGTTGAAACTTCATTGGTGACAAGGAATTTATTTCAAAGCAACTAAATGGGAAAGGAACAGCCTGTAAATGACTTCATCTCAGTAATTTAATGCTACAGATCAAGCAGTAGATTCTCATTCCAGTTTAGCACATGAGCTGGTGTTTTAGCAATCAAACTAGCAAAATCAGGGAAATGCTGGCTGCAGCCACAGCAGCAAGCAAGTGATGCAGAGAGGAGACAGATGCCATACATACAGCCTGAGAGGATTATACATGGTGTATATAATTTCTCTGTGTAGTGCTGTGTTGCATGTGAAATTCCAGCTTGCTGCCTGCTTGGACTGGAAGTACTGAGCACCAATCTTCTCTAGTTTGGTTGTCTCTATTATGAAGAATCTGCTCCTCCTTGTCTTTCAGTTTTTAGCTTCTTCCTCTTGGCTGGTACCAAAACTTGTGAGGGGATGGAACCTGTCTGAGTCCTCTCCTTCCTCCCTTCTTTTCTTCACCTCTGGGAGCACTTAATCAAAGGATCTGGGAACTGAGGAGAGAAAGAATGAAGTTTCCTTCCCACCTAGTTTTAGACTTGACCCTAAGGTCAATGTGTAGGAAGGGCTACCTCATAGGGTATATTTAATTTTCTGATACAGGCTGATGCCATACCACTAATGCCTGATGTGCTTTGAGTTACAGAATCACACAGTATTGAGTTGGAAGGGACCCATAAGAATCATTGAGTCCTCCTAACTGCTCCTTGCAGGACTACCTCACTAAACTAAACCACACAACTAAGAGTGTCTTAGAAACTCTGGCTGGCTTGGAGACCCACTTCCCTGGGGAGCCTCTTAGGTCAGGGAAGAATGTTTCCCTAATGTCCCCATTTCTTTTTGTAGTGCCAAGACACTGCTTTATGGCCATCATAGAGTGTGGCAGCACCACATTCTGCAGGAGTCAGGGGAGCTGAACTAATTTAGGTCAGGTGAGGATTTAATTTGTTTGTCTAAATGGCAATCAGTGTTTGAGTTCCTAACTCCTTGTTGGTTAAAGTCTGCTAGCAATATCAGCTTCTCTGACAGTCTCTGCAGGCTCAAGCTCTCCTGTCATCTACAAAGTGTCCCTTCTCCCATCTTTTGTCTCACCATTCTAACAACTCTCATGTGCCAGAGGTTCTTCAAGAGAAACCTGGCTCTGAGCCATTTCCAGATCCAGACCTAGGATCACCTGCAAGAGCTGAAAGACAACAGAATTGTTCCCATTTTGAAAGTAAATCACAGGTAACCTGTGTGTTCCTTGCCTGCCCAGGCATTCATGTTACTTTTGAGCATAACATTTACTATTTTTTTTCTCTTATAGCAAGATTATCTCCTTGGATATAACACAATAGGCTTAGTAAAGCAGCGTGTGTGCTTTTATTCCCAATCATTCTTTTGTTATTTTTAACCACCTTAGTAATGCAATCTAAAATGAAGAGCAGCATTGACTTCTTTCTCTATAAGAATTACCTGAACCTCAGAAAAATGTAACTCGGGAGGTAAAGAAATTGAGGCTACTTTGTGTAAATCACTGATGCCACACAAGGTACAGCCAGAGTTGATTTGATGTTACAGATATTTCAGACCCTCAGTGTTACCAGCTAAAAGGCAGAATTAGATAGGCCACACTGCCTGCTTCTTCATTTTTTAAGCTTCTGCAAGATTGACATATGTGCATCTGATGCAGATGCTTCTGTGTAACACATTTGAGAAGCAAGGGTAAAACCAGCAGCAGAATTTAAATACAGACAAAATACTTTACCTTGTCCTTTATTTTCTCCTTGCCCATCTTCTTCTCACCATCTTATTCATTTACACATACATCACGGTTTCTTTGTGATAGGAGAGTGATACCTGGCTTCTATTTGATGAAACTTCATTGATTTTGAGTCAGTTTTTGGAGAATATGAAAAAATACTACAGATGCCATGAAATACCACTTAAAATCCTTTAATGCATAGTATGGGAATATCAGGTCTCTCAACTCTCACTCACTAATGCAGTAAGACTGAACGATTCCAACTGAAAGCAGTAATGAGATTAAATGAAACACTGTTAATGTGTTAAGGCTGCATATGTTGTATATTTTCCCAGAAATAATTACTGCAGATTTCTTTGAGCTTTATTGATCAGCAGGAGTTTTTGCACATTCATAAAATATATAGTCCAAACATAAACAGAGCTGTACTATCTATCCAGCAGGCATAAGGCATGAAAGGCTTTGTCACAATCAGAATGAATTAGCCATTAAGGCTTTCAGAGAATAATAGCTGATGAACCAAATTTAGATACATGACGTTTTCATAATGGAGTTTCTGTTCGTGAGTTTGCTCATATACATTACTGCCTTTTTACAGTTTATGAGCAAACTTATCATTTTTATGCTGAAAAAAAATGATTGTGAGACTAAAGAGATTTACTTCCAAGGAAGTACTTAAAGAGCTAAATATGCACAACATGGGGGAGAGAAGGCTCAGATGGGACCATAAATCCTCAAATATTCAAGGAGTATAAATGCTGTGGACAGAAAGGAAGCATTTGTGGTGCTGCAAAGAGTGCTAAGTAGGAGCAAGTACATGGAACTAACAGAAGGAGTGTTCAGACTGAGTGTCAGCAAAATCTTTGGTGCTGGGATGTGTAATCAGAATCCACTCTGATGGAAATTGGTAGAAACAAACTGCCCTTTCCCTTTGGCTCTGAATTTCATGTAAAAGATTAATACACTGGGTTTTTGTTGACTGTAATTCTAGTTAATGTTGAAGTCTGGGCGCTGTCCTGTCATTTCTCGTTCACTGCTCTTTTTCTGTACAAGTCTTCCAGGCTGCAGAGGAAGTCACTTCTAAGTACAATTTCCACTGCACTTTCTCTTCTGTTCTCCTCTCCTTGCTCAGTACCTTGGAAAAGAAAACCAAAGGAAATTTAAAAAGAAAAAAAGAGAATCTTTTGTAATGTTCCTAGTCCCTATTAATATATCAGATCAAGATGCCTTCAGGGAATTATGTTAACTCAAACTTCTTGTGAGAACTACTGATACATTGAACACTTTTGCTTTCAAAAGTGGAAGAAAGTTTCATTGGGTTTTTTTGAGTGCTGACAAAATCTGTACCATATGAGTTTTTATTCTGTAAAAGTCAAATACCAATATGTTATTAAAAAGCTATTCTGGGAAGTCTGAAAATGCTTGAGGATGAACTTCATATTGCTCTGCTTACAAAGCCAGATCCAACAATGGCAAAAATACAGGACCTATATAAAGAGTGAGTGGTTCTTCAGTACCTGGAGTTCTTTTTTTCAGTATCTCAGTGGCAATTGTGGCATTTATTCAGATTTTTTTTTTAGGTGGCTTGAATTTTTCCAAAGTGGGGTATATGCAGTAAATCTGTCAATAGTTTATAGCATTCAAAACCTCTGATAGTGTTACCCTTTTTGGTGCTCAACTAATGCATCAAAGTTTGTTGATGCTTCTGCTGTCATAATTAGGTTGGACATGGAGATGCTACACTTCTGCAGGAAGATAAAAGATTTTAACAATGCCAGCTGTGGTAATGAGACCTCTTCACTCAATCCATTTAATAATATTTAAATATAAATAATATAACCCATTATAAAATGATTGAATAATTACAAAGCATATTAAATTTGAGGAAAACTTTAAATTTTCAGCAACATTGTAAAGTATGGCTCTTCTAAAATACATTAAATTCTTCTGACTTTAAAATGGAGCTCTGTGAATTTTTAGGTGTCCTGGTTTCAGCAGGGATAGAGCTCATTTTCTTTCCGTGACAGGAAGTAAAGGTTTGGCATAATTTATTCAAGAAGGACAGACACTATTTACACTCTCAGTATTAAATATAGGATGAGAAGGGAAGGATGTGTGCAGGATGTGAGGTTACCTTTGACAGTATTTCTGTTCATATCAAATTACAATCTAAAAATCAAGCAGAGATCTTTCAAATGTACCTTTATCTCAAATCAGAATAAAATGATAAATGTAGTAATTGGGTCTTTCTGGACCATACTAAGCCCCACATTCCCTTGCATTTCTTGACATAGAGAAGCAATGACACCTTCTTCCAGAAAAGGTAAAAGCTACATCTAAAGTGCTTAGCCCAATTTAAAGCTCCCCAGTAGAAGAAACACATGAGTACCTAAAGGGAAGGGATCCAGTGGGGAGCCACTGTGAGGATTGTGGGGCACATGATGTGCAAGGACAGACTGAGAGAGCTGGCTTTGTTCTGTCTTAAGAAATTAAAGCAGGGAGTATGTTTTATTCATGTCTTCAGGTCCTTGTAAGGAAGGAAAAAGAACTTTTTAAGGAAAACAGAACTTTTGGAAGGATTCACAGGGATTATACAAGAGATAACAGGCACAGGTCAAAACCAAAAGAAATTCCAATTAGAGATGCAGAATTTTTTTTTTTTTTTTATCATTATATAGTCAAGTACTGGAAAAAGGTATCCAGTGAGTCTGTGGGTGACTGTCCATCTTCATCCTTGGAGATGCTCCTAAGGTGACTTGGGACAGCTCTGTGCAGCTTTGTGTAGCTGACTGTGCTTTTAGGAAGAGGTTGAACCAGATGGTCCCCAAAGGTCACTGACACCCTCTGTGTGATTCTGAGAAACTCTGTCTTCCAGTAGCCAGAGCTGGTTAATTCTTGAGCACCAAAGTTATATATGTACACATCAAGACCAGGCAGACTAATTAATAATCCTTCCAGGCTATGAAGACCAACTATCTTACCCTAAAGAATTGTCTGTAATTTCTTCTACTGGGGTGTGTATTCATTAGGAAGTGAAATGTAATACTGAAATTAAAGATGATCAGTGATCCAGCCTCACTAAAAGGCAAAATGCTTGTATAATTTATATCATCACTGTACCAAACTTGCGGTCAGTGTTACAGAGGAAGGACTGATTGTAAATTTTCCATTTGTTTTTGTCTCTTCATCCTGGGAGCTGGTGCTGCTGGAGGGCTCTTAACCTTGCTGGAGCATTTTCCAGGAGCCACCTCCCTGCTCATGTGTTGTACTTCATTAGTATCTGTCAGAAAAGAAGCCCAACTGTCCACCTTGCAGGCAGCTTAAATGTGATGGAAAACAGCACAGGCTGTCTGTTGAAGTTATTTGTTCAGTTTCTTAGGAATGTTATACTAATTTGTATGCAGTTTGGTGTAAGCAATATATTTGCTAGGCCATGAACTTTAAAATTGTTTTGGAATGTATCACTGTTCAAAAGAAACAGTTGGCTCTCAGGTCTTCTTACTACTTTCATGTTTGTTGAAAAGGATTTGAATAATTTTTTGCAAGAAGCTTCTGTCTCCTGTCATGAGCTAAGTTGAGAAACAGGTCTGGCACACTGAGATCCTACTATCCCCTTCTGAGACAGCCCCCCATCAAACTAAAAGCATTGCTTCAGGAAGCAGTAGAATCAGAGCAGTCTGGAGTTTGCCACGAGTTATATCACATTTAATCTCACAGCAAAGTGTTAGGAGGCTGACAAGACAATACACCTTAGTTTTCATTGTATTGGGTCACTTTTGCCTTTGGGAGACTGAGAGAAGGTCAGCTACTCCTGACATGGACAGATGGGCAATTTGAGCAACATGATCCTGTTGTTGAGATTTGGGAGAGAAAGGCAGTGGGGAAGATGACCCAATCCTGTGTATTAGAGTGTGATGTCAGTCATCATGCAGCAAGACAAGTGTCTGGAGCATCTGAGAAACCAGGGAATCCTGTTTGTTTGGGAGGGAAATAGAATTAACTCATTGTTCTCTGCCTGTGTGAGCAGCAATGGAAACGTGCTTTAAGTGATGTACACAGGGTACAGTTCTTGATTCTCCAACTGATATCAACAGCCTGAATGAACAAAACTGGAAGTGAGTTAAAAGCCTGGTACAGATCCAATGGGAATGGAGACCTTGTCTCCTCTAGCAGACTTTTCTCTGTGGAAGCAGGAAGGTGATACATATCCATGATGTAGGTTTAGTGACAGTTGCATACTTCCTTTTTCATACCCCTTTAATGAGAATCTGTGGGAAAGTCAAGGGCTTTGTAGAATATAAAGTAGCTGCTGAGAAACTGGCTTTAGTTTTCTTAGGGGTTGGAAATCAGCAGTGGTAGACAGAAGGGTGTTACCTTACCTCCTTCCTCATCAAAGCTTCTATGGGGTTATTTCAGGTGTAATTTATGAAAAGCTGAGCAGTAGAGACCTCTCCACTGAACCTCTGCTGGGTTACATCCCACTGTTTGACAAGTAGTATGGTAAAGCATTTCTCTGTACAAGGTCAGATTAATCTTTTTTTATGGAGTTTCACATGAATGCTTTGCTTTGGAATTGTTGTTTCTCCATGCATAAATCTTTATTATACCAATAGCCTACAGCCCCAGTGAACCAAACAAAACTCAATTTTATTCTTCTCAGTATTTATCACCACAGTGAGAGAACTCCATTGAAAAACAACTGTGAGAGTTTCCAGCAGGTGTGCTGCGGTTTAGGTGCCTTCAGTGATTTCATGCTTCTTCCTTCTAAATTGGAATGGTACATGCCAAGCTGGGTCTGGCCCTAGATTGGGCATCATTCCCTTTGGGATGATACTGAGGATGGAACTGAAAATGATCTGTTGGAAGGTGCTGTGGACTAGAGGAGCAGGCTGTGCGTGCGTCCATGCCTGCACCTTAGTCTGGTGAATAGCAGGATGTGCTGCAGTGTGCAGGCCTTGCTTTGCAGCCAGCACAGGCTGAAACCTTGCTTGCTGCTTTCCAAGGTGTTGGTTTGGGTTCAGCTACAGCCCTTCTTTAGAAGGGGGATGCAGATGAGCTGGCATGCAAGTGCTTGGAGCTTTTACCAGGTGATGAGGGTGAAGCCTCTGCGCTGAGGTTGAGCTCACTTAATTAACGTTCGTAATGAAAGATACAGCACAGGTCTCTACTTGTTGGTTATCTGTGATATAGCCATGTGGGCTCTGTCAATGCTTCCAAATGTAAAAAAAAAAAAAGATAGAACTAGCTACTTTATACTTTTATATAAAACCAAAATATTTTTCTATGGAGAGAAAGGATAATCCTTTTCCAGGTTTTGACTTTCTGAACCATGTACATTAGTTTCGGTTCGCTGTATGGCTTCCAAGATTTGCAGTGCATGAAACCAAATTCCCAGCTTGGAGGACCTTCTCAGTCTGTGTAGGGAAAGACTTAGACATGATACATAACCATCACTGAGAGGATTTTTATTCTGATATTTTCTAAATTTTGAGTACTTGACTCCAAAATTTTAGCATCTTTTTTGACGTTGGTGTCATGCCTATTTCTCTAGTATGACCTGAGGAAGGCAGGAGCACTGTCAGGGTCTTGCCAGAAGGTACAGCCTCCTTCATTGGACACAGTGGCACAGCTGGCAAGAGCAGCTCTCTGATCCAGTCTGAAGCTGGCAGCTTTTAGCAGAGTCGGTGTTGTAGGAGGAAATACTCTTGAGATGTGGAATTGCACTGCATTTGTTACCAATTAAGATGAAATTTTAATTACTGTTCCTAGTATTAAGAAATAATGACATACTTGAGAAAACACCTCTTCTTGAGAAACTTCCCTCCAGACACCTTTCCTCCCCCTTCCCAGTCTCCAGTTCATTCCCTGCACATTATACTTCATCATGGGGATCAGCGCAGGATGTTTTTCTTTTATGGCCACTCTATTTCTTGCTCTTTTTTTCCCATGGCTCCAGCATTGTGTCCTCCCCAGGCCACCATCCTCTCAAAATCCTCATTCTTCCTGGGTATCCATGTACACAAGTGTCTCCTGCCTGGATTGTCTGCTGCTTGTAGGTCCAGTTTTTCTAAAATTTGTAGCCAGATCATATCCATTCCCCATCTGCTGTTAAAAATGTTCTTACTTGGGGTAGCCTTTCTCCTGCAGTCATTCCCTGGCTTCATCTGTACTCTCTCCAGGATGCTGCATGCGGAGTAGGGAGGAAAAACTTTCTTGAGAGCACAGGAAAAACAGATCCCTAAGTTTTATTCCAGTTCCCGGGCATATCCCCCTTTCCAGACCATGTCCTGTGAAGTGGGGCTGGAGGTTATTGGCTTTGGGGAGATGGCAGAAAGGCACCCCAGGTGCAGAAAAGATCTGTGGGATGGTTTGTGGCCTGTCTGGTTGTGTGTGAGCATGTGGGTGTACAATTTGCAGGCTTTAGCTGCTGAGCCCTCTCATCTCTGTGATGTGTGAAATTCAGACTCTTGAAAGCAAATAACTTCCCCACAACATCAATTTGTAGCTGGGTAAGACAAAAGGCTGAAATTTCTGTGCCTGAAATGGAGCTGCACTGTGTCAGGTCCCTGCTCTAAACACTGCAGTATGAGAGGATTTCAAATTAAAGCACCAGAAATTTAACCTGGGAAGAATAGGATACTTTGCCCTGCTTCTTTCTTAGAAGTAATTGGAGTGCTATTTTTGACATTCTTCCAAAAGCTTTTATCCTTTTGACAGAAACAAGCACAGAATATATCAGCACAGACAATTAAGGTTTGGCAAAATGATAAGCTGATGAAACTGAGGTCCTCTGGTAGGAAATGCTGATCACTGTATATAATGGGTAACAAACAGTCTTTCTCCTTTGTTCTAGAAATTGTCTCATGCATTCCTGTCTATGCCAGGGAATTTCACAGGGAGAAAATGGTGTTTGCATGTACAGTTTGGATAAGTGATGCTTTTATGGATGAGCAAAAAAGTACTCTACAGCCAAATAGAGCAAAGTGTCTGTGCATCTTTGCAAAAAAGGATATGCCTTGTCCTGTTTCAGTTAATGCTATGCAACAGGATAAAATTGTAAAAAATAAGCAAGCTGCACCAAGACAGGTTTGCAAAGCCATACAGAAGGTCAGTGTTGGATGGTAATGATATGGAAATCAGCTTGGATCATGGGCATAAATGAGGCCTGTGATTCAAAACTGGGCAGTAATAGGATCCAGTATTAGGGTCAGGCAGGTGTGAAAATACTGGTGATGAAAATCTGAAAATAAATAATTTAAGATTCATGGAGCAAAATGCAATGACTTCTGTAGACACAGTAATTGTACCAGGGAAGAAAAGTATTTTCCCCTTTGTGACTTTTTGCCCTCCATTCAGTCACATAAATCCATAGGTTCAAAGGTTTGGTTTTGGCTTACCAGGCAGTGCAGAAATTCTGATAAAGGCTTAGTAGCTATTAAACTTTTATAGGTTTGCAGCCTTGTGGTTGAAGAGACAGTAATTGAGTTTTTCTCATGGGGATGGGATTCTAATTAAGCCGGTGTTGCTCAGTATTAGAATTCCACCCTTACAGGTTGCTAAGTGTGTGAATTTTATGTTATAGGGAGCTGGACCTTTGCCTCAGCTTAAAAAGTTTCCAAAATTACTCTCTCCTTTACCTATCTATGCAAAACTCAGTTTCATTTAATGCTCTGATAGTGCTCACTCTAGAGTCTGCAAGTGCTGTGTTGATGCTGCTGCAGACCCATCCAGTGTGGTAACAAAAGCAAAGGATGTGGTTTCCCAGAAGTGTTTGGCATTGCCAGCAGTTCTTCTCATGAAGTCAGTCAAAAAAGAGCTGAGGGCTTTAGAGAACCTACCTGAAACCCCTGAGTTAAAAGTTTTTTATTCAGTCCTTTGAGCTTTTGACTCCTGGGTTTTAGGCAGTTCCATGGCTTATGAAAAGAAAGAGAGGTGGCCCAACTTTGCTTTCAGTACAAATCAGCTCCTTTCACCTGCAACTCATGGGTTATTTGTGTAGCTCTCTGAAACTGCTCATAAAGCTAACTTGGTACACCTTTCACTTCCCCCTTGATCCCACCATTACCCTTGAAAGGAGCTGTGCCTTTATGGCCCAGGCTACCTTCTCTTGCCAATGAGAAGTTAAGCTGCAAATTTCATGGATATCATTGGATGTCATCACTAATATCCCGTGAGGAAAAAAAGAAAAAAGAAAACCTAGCATGGGAAGACTCCTCCAGGTTTGCTGTTAAAGAGAACACTGGCTTGCTCTTGGTGGGGTTTTAGGCTGTCCTACTGAAACCAGTGCTATAAATGAGCCATGCCTATGCCCAGACACTGTGGTGTTGCTCACCAGTCCTTTATCTGCTTTTTCAGTTGCAGCAGCTTTGTATCCTGCTGCCTGTATAACTCCCACTCCCCATTCTGCATGATCTGCTGAATGTACTTGCTGTGCATCCAGAAAAAGCTGAAATAGATGTTGATGGCTTTTGCTTTTGTTTTATCCCCTGTCCTTTCTTCTCTTGACAGTTTTTTATCATGCTGTTAATTATATTTCTGTTGGAGCTCACTGTTGTGATTCTGTTCTTCGTCTACACCGACAAGGTAAGTCAAATTCTTCATTTTTCTTTCCTCTTCAGCAAATTTATATGCCCCTTTTCCCTATAAATAAATCATAAAGCTCTTGGCTTGGTATGCACATCATGCTTCTGTCTTCCTTGAGACACTCCTCTCAGAAGGAGCTCTCTCAGAATGCATAAGCAGCCTGGCAGGACTGGGCTGTCTTGCTTGCTCAAGTGTACAACTCAAGGTCACAGATGCTGCCAAGTGCATCTGTCATTAACAAAAGACACAAAAACCACACAAAAATGCCCACAAATGAAAAACAAAACACCCCACAAAAAAAAAAGCAAAGAAGCCAACAAGCCTTACTAGGAGCATGTAGGAGGAGATACCCATCAGAGAGAGTATGATTTTTAAAAATATGTTTATGGTTTAAGAGCCATATTCATACTGTTAAAAAGGAAGTGTACTCAGCACAGGCAAAGGCATAAGATTCATTATCTTTCCACACTGCTCCTTGCAGCACATGTGTACTTAGAGCCTAGTGGAAAGCCAGGGTAAATGCATGAGAGTTCAATAAACACAGCTTTTGTTTACACTGTCACATTTTCCTTATGTTTGACCATTGTTCCTTCAGTTGTAAAGGCAATATTGCCTACCTGAATTATCTTTATCCTTTTCTTTAAAAAAATCTTACATTAGTAAATCCAAAACAAGGGCATAATTAAGTGCCACCTGCTTATTCAATCAAAATCAGAAGTCCCTTACAATTGAAGACGGAGGGAACTTAATAATCACAGGGAAGGTGGCAAAATTTTACCATGAATTAACATTCATCGGGTACATGAGTGGTAAACACTTTCTTTAGGAATGGAAAGACAATAGCAGAAAAAAGACCCCCCAAAAACAACACTGTGTTCATTAATACATAAATTATTAATATAATTACTAGTATATTAGTGATATGAGAGATTATATATTAGTCATATCAGTGAGTGATTGTCAGATGCACTTCTGATGCACTTCTGAAGGACTTTAAAGAGCTAGGTTCTGTAGCATTCTGTAGCTGGAACATGGAATTAACTTGCCAGGTAATTACAGTAGAAGGGACAATTTAAAATTTCTTGTATGCATTATTGGATTCTGAGTTACTTGTCAGCTCTTTGCAGGAAGATCTACACATCATACAGGAGTAAAGGCATCTACTTAATATGCAGTGGGCCTCCAAAACCCAAACACAACACTTGGTTATGTTTAGAAATAAAATCAGTTAGAAAATATTATCATAGCATTGTATAACAGGCTTGCCTCACTGAGTTTTGGTTACACAAATAATGAGAAGTGCAAGAAAGATGGAAGAGAGTTGTCATGAAAAGGAATTATGGAGAAAACCTAGATTCAGTTTAGGAAGTGAAAGAGATCCTCTGCTTAGGAGAGCTTACAAAGAGTAATTATAGTAGTTTCTAAAATAATGGCAGATCTAAAATAAAGACCTGTCCTGAACACGGAAGAAATAAATGGAAATGTTTCCGATTAGGTTAATAAAATAAATATTTCTTATTTTCCAATTCATTATTTGGTAGAACTCCTGTTGTTGTCTGGTGTTGAGGCTGATAGATCAGTAAATGTGTGGGTAGGGAGGAAAGAAAAGAAACCAATGAAGTATTTTTATTCATAATGCAATCAGTCCTGCTAGGTTGACAGGTGTGTCACAGAGAATGTTCATCCTCACTCTTCAGAGGTTAAAACAGTGAAAAAGTATCAGAAGGATTCTCTCCCTCCTTCAGCCTGTTGGTTTGCAGGGGGTTTTATTGATTGTTAATAAAGAGATCAGGAAATTAACTTTCCTCTGACTCAGATACTGCAGGAGGTAGTACCCTGCAGTTGTCTGTAAGATCAAAACAGTCTAAAATATGGGCTCCAGTTCAAGTGCAGTTTTACTGAGTTAACAAATTGCTGTAGTCTGGGTATTGCAGATGATCAAATTTGAGGCTTTTAATGTTCCTGTATGACTTTATATCTTATACTGAGAAAATCAATAGTTTATGTGACACTTGCAGTACTGCCTACTGCAGAATAAATAAACCAGCAGCAGCCTAAAACTAATATTTTCATATAGCACGTGTAGAGTTTGTGTGCTGGCTTTCCTGGTGTGAAAAACAGTATTGCCACGTGTGTGGGAAATAGTGAGCCCAGACAAATCCACCCCAGTAATTCAGTTAGTGTAGATCCTTGGAAGATCAGTGAATGATGACACCTGTCCATCAGAAGAAAGTAGGGTTAGTTTTGTGTGCAGGAGAAGAGGACTCTGCAGATGATCACTTTGAGCAATACCAGCCACAGGGAGGGTGTGAATCCATGGGTGTGTGGACACAGCGTGTGGGCTCCCAGGCAGTGAAGCAGCCTCTCTGTATCCATTGCTGGGGCTGTTGCTTTAGTGCTGTGTTTGTTACTAAAAAGCATCATGGCAGAAAATTCTTTACAGCCATTCAGAGATAGTTTTTTGGCACAGGGCTTTTGTTCACTTGCTGTGGAAGGTTGTGCAGCTGTGGAGGTGAACTAGGGCTCACAACAGCCTCAACTGACCTGTTCTCAACTGTTCTCATTTGTCAGCTTGGGAGAAGCCCAAAAATTGCCTCTGCCTCTAATTCTACTGACTTGGTCTTCTCTGAGCTTTTAAGCAGCCAGCTTGGTCTTATGCCCTAGGATGTCATCTTTTCTTTTCTTGATGGATAAATGATCTAATGAGATAAATGCTGCCCTGAAGCTGAAAACTCTTTCTCTGAGCTGGCTGTCCAGTGTGATATTGTGAAGAGAGGGAGACTTGGAGAAAGCTCAGGAGTCCACAGTGTAGGAAGAAAAAGGGGTGTAGTGCCTTGTCTCATGTAACTGCACTGTTACAACTTCTTGGCAGAGCCTGAACTCACACCTTGTTCATTATTCTTCCAACTGTCCTCACTAGTTGTGTTGCAAAATATGAATCTCTTGACTTCTGCAGAAGTGAATATGGGCTGTGATGGAATGCATTCCGTTGGGATGGTTGTCAGGAAAAACCTATAACCCTTTTATTTTGTCCTGGCTGTTCCCAAAGCAGCAGAGGGACTGGTTCATAGGCTGTCTTCAGCTCAATGTGAGCACCTGAGGCACCTGGAAACTCCTGTTGGCATTTGCACACATTCATATAAAAGTTCCTAAAGTGTGGCTTTTAAATTTTTGAGGTCAGAAGAGCCAGCCCAAGAGATTGGGTATTGAATGGAGTTGGTGTGGTTATAGAACTAAGGCCGGTTATCACTCTGGGTGCAGTTTTTTTTCAGGCTACATTTATGCCCCCATTTGAAGCAGTCCAAACTCCAGTGACATTTCTGGAGTCATGTGTATGGTTATGTGCATGGCTACCTATCTATAGGCAGAATATTCTCTTTAGTATGTTTTATTTTGATTCCATCAATGGAGAGCAGCGTTTGGCATTTTTATAGGCTTGACATTTCTCTATGGGGCTCTCTGGGTATTTATAACAGATCCACAGAGTACTGAGAGGGTTAACCTTAATTTTATTGTGGTAAGGAGAAAGCAGCAGAGCCCTATACTGTTAGAGGTTGGATACTCATATTTCTCAACACCAGATTGGATCCTGCTAGAATGTAAATTATGCTAATAAAATGCACAGTCTTGTACCAGTTCTAACTTGTATAATCCTCCTGGTTTTAGTGTCTGTATTTATTTTTACTGTGATGTTTCTCCTGGAAGCATAGAAAAAGAAAAGTCTATATTTACTTTTTTGCTGCTCTAATAGGTGGAGTTTTTTCAGTAGATGTCTGCATTTTATATGATTTAGAGACAGAGCTATATAATACCCACAAATGAAAGAATATAACTGAACTGCCATAATGTGGGGTTGGCTTTTGTGTCTGTTGTGTTTGGTGGGGGAGGGGGAAGGCTTAAGTTGTTGGGTTTTTGTTTTGTTTTGTTTCTCTTATTTTTAAATGTCAAACATAACATGCAACATAAGTAACGTAAGTCAGGAAAAGAATAAAAGCACTGAAGAATCACTGACTATGATATTTGATTATGGGAGCAGTTACTGCTATTGGCAACTTGAAGTTAAGATCAGAATTTTCAATAAAGATTAGGCCATTAACTCACTTGGGTCCCTATGAAAATTAGAGCTGAAATTCCATGCCTGCTTAGCTGTGTTGAAAATGGCCCACAGAATAGCCCCCAGAGGATTGAAAAATAATGGCTACTTCTGTTTTTCATGAAATGTGTGAAAATGTTCTTGTGTTCCATGCTGCTCCAATATAGCTTTTGCTGTTATCTTATAAAAGTATGTATTCTGTAGATTGATGCATTTCTTGCTTTGTTTCTGAAAAGAAATTGAAAATTGCTTTAATTTCTGATTGATATTTTGCCTCGTCCTATGCAAAGACAGCAGGTCGGAATTTAGTGGATATGATTTCAAATATAGCTCAGACCTCACAACCTCTTACACATTTGGCTTTAGAAAATGGAAAAACAGAATCTCTTCCACTTGCTGCACTCATGTGCAGTTGCTCACAGAAATTATCAGATCCTGCTGAGCTGCTCACTGGTGTGAGGGGGGCGGTTCACAAAAACCTGATGGAATTATTCATATATAAAGTTTAGTTCAGTTCTACTGCAGAAACTTGTTCTCACTGGGCTTCTGTCAAGAGAGCTTAAAAGTTTTCCATGTTTGCCTTTGACAGTGCAGCAGAAATGTCTCCTCAGGTAATGAGGTGCCTCATGTTCCCAGTCAGTACAGCCCACAGGGCTGTCCAAAATGCACACACAGGGCATGTTAACATTGCTGAAAGTGGGGAAACAGAGCCTAAAGTGAAGAGACAAGATCACCCAAACTGCGTGCAGTTTAGAGATGGTCTTAACTGATTGGAAAACAACAAACTGTGGAAAATCCTGCAAAACTGGCAGAATGGTCACTGCACCACTCTTCAGTCAGATGGCCCTTTTCTAGCACTGTTTCTCCATCAGCATTTGACTTTGCCTACACCATCCCTTCTCGCTGCTGGAACTCTTGAGTAGTGGTAGAATTATTGGGTGTCTGTATCCTCCTTTGCCACAGTGAACAGGGCTGTTCTTGCTGTTGTGCAGGGCTGAGGTAATTTCAGAACAGAATCTGTGTGGATAGTGTGTGCGCTTGTCAGTATGCAGGGAAGGCTCTCTAGAGGACAAAGGCAATTTGAACTCTCTCTGGTATTTCTGTGAGGATGTGCAAGTCCTGGCATATGTATGCAATGGTTTCTGAGCAGTCTGTGTGTTAATGTGTGACCGTGTTCACAGGGGTTCTTGGATGAGGAAAGAGATGAGAATGTTGACTCCATGTTCAGAAGGCTTGATTTATTATTTTATGATATATATATATATTACATTATAACTATACTAAAAAGAAAAAGAAAGGACAGGTTTTCTCAGAAGCTAGCTAAGCTAAGAATAGAAAAGAATGATAACAAAGGCAGCTCTCTCGGACTCTGTCAGAGATAGCCCGGTCCTTGATTGGCCATTAATTATAAACATCCAAGATGGGCCAATCACAGGTGGACCTGTTGCATTCCACAGCAGCAGATAACCATTGTTTACATTCTGTCTCTGAGGCCTCTTAGCTTCTCAGAAGGAAAAATCCTAAAGAAAGGATTTTTAGTGAAAAGATGTCTATGACATTAATGCTTTATTTTCTAGTTAAAGTTCCATTTGGTTTGTTTGTAAAAGGTCTTTAAAATTATCAAGTTCACCAATCAAGCACTTCCTGGCATATACCTGCTCTCTGGCAGTGTTCTGGATTTGGGTTTTGCAGTGAGTGCTGACATAGCTAAAAGCTGTTTTTTCAGGATCAACAGCAGTAGCAGTGCAGGAATCTATGGATTGCCTCGTGGATGGTGATGCACTGCAATTACTGCTCTGTGAGTCAGATGTTTTAGCTCTGGTCAAGTATTTTATTTCTCTAATGCAAAATAATGTTATATAAATGGTAGTATAAAGTAAGAAAAGACTGAAGTGTCTCTGTGGTTTATTTTACTTGGTAATAAGCTTAATTTTAACTAGTTTATTAGCATTTCAGTACTGGTGTCCCACAATAGGGAGTTGCAGAAATTTCATCAAAAGAATTTAATTATAGCCAATTTACTTTGGCTTCTTTTCAGCAAAGCAGTCAGGCATAGGTTTAAATCTCTCCCTGTTCAGCACATAACCTAAGTGCATGCTTGAACCCATGTGACTGATTTAATCATATGCTCAAGTCTTGTTAAAGTTGATTTGCACCTAATGGGTCTTTAAAAGAAATATTGCTAGGAGAACGCTAATGACAGTGAAGAATTTTGGAGTGTGTAAAGAGGCATCACATCTTTCATTCCATAAGGAATTTAGTGAAAAATAATGAATGCTTGCTTTAAAGCATTATTGGTTAGCTTTTTCCATTTGTTCTGAACAGCTTTGCATTTAGCATTTTGAACTCCAACACATCACTTTAACCTTTTTTAGGCAGGAGGAGATGAGGGGCATGGCATCTCTTTGCCTGTGAGACTGAAAAAGCACAAACACACCAAAGGAAATCCCGGTAGTTTCACTAATTCATTTGTCTAAGTAGGACTTCACTGAAAGTGCACTTCCAAAATGTTATTAACAGGCTTGTTGAAGGATAGCACAGTATTGATGAAAAGAATTAAGTGCATGCTCAGAAATAGGTGTATTTAGGAACAATAGCTGCAGATAAAATGCATTAGGGCTCCCCATTGGGAACTCTCGATCAATGGTTGATCAAGGCCTAATTGATTTCTTGAATAAAATGTTAGCAGGGGAATAGGTGCAGGGAAAGGAAAATCAAACTCTCCTAAATTAAGCTCCATGACTAACACAAATATCCTTTGTAAAGATCAGATAATGCAGCAGCCTGACAGCTCTTTATGCCTCCTGTCTTCCTACTTTGGCTGAGTTCAGAAATGAAGATGAAGGTGGGTGTCTCATCCTTGTCAGAATGGATTTTTGCTCACACTGCAGTAAGTTCAGTATTTTCCACAGTATGCCGCTGCACAGGAATAGTGCTTTTTTCTCAGGAGAAATCCAGTCCTGACCTCCACCCTGGCTAACTGGGATATTAATTCCCCTATCAATATGGATGAATCAGACACAGCTGTTGCTGCCATTTTGCCTGACTTAAAGCCAGCTAGATCTATCGTTTATTTCCTGACATCCCTAAATCCATCTGAAGGTTTCCTGATAAATATTTGGTAATATATCGGTCTAGAGCAGGAAGAGATGTGATTGGGCCTCCTTCTTGCTAGTTTGCAGTCTTTAATTGCAGGTTAACTCATGATCTCAGGAGGATGTCAAATTATGTCTTTGTTGTGGAGCACTTTTATAATGATCTGTTTCCCACATCTCAAGTTTCAGGTTTCATAGTAGACAAAATGTAGGTGGTGCAGGTCTTCAACCAACTTCTCCCAAGGAAGACTCTAGCATACAGAGGTGGTTTTTAAATACTTTGCACATTTGTGTGCTTTTCATCAATCCCTTAAAGGGCATTACAAGAGGTTAGTAGTTCGGTTCTGCTTTTGCTGACTGGGAGAAGAGATATTAAAAGGCCATATCCTGAGGGTGCAGTGTATCCTGGGGAATGTGTAGTGCTCTCATGTCTGAATTAATGGAATGGGACCTTACTGTTCCACAAGACAGGTTTTTACTCAGTTTTGACTCACATGTGGTCACATTAGAAGTCATTTCAGCATCTGGGAGGATCTGGAACTGAGTGCACACCAGTGCTGAGTACTGACAGAGGTGGAGTGAGCAGCAATGGGTTACGCACACCTCATCAACATCAGCTGGTGACTGACCCCAGCTTGCTTCTCTTCTGGCACTGGTTTTATACAATTTTATTTTGACAAAGGGTAGAATGGCAGAAGGAGAAAGGAATGGTTTAGAAAGGCAATAAAATAAATAATTAAGGCAGCTTTAAGCATTTAAATACAGGCAACATCAAATGCTGAGGGATGACTGAGGTAGTATATTGAAACAGACAGCACATTTTTTATTCATTCTATGAACGTTTTTGATGTGTCACAATGTATATCAGGCAACATTAGAAAATGACAGTAAACTAAATGCTTAACATTTTTTACATATTAGAAAAAGAGAGAGGAAGATGACTTTTTGTGTTATCAGACTGTAAGCAGGCCAATAGCTTATAGTCCTTGTCTTGGATTTGTCAGCTGCAGTTGAAGAATGATGAGCTAGGTTGACCACTTTATTAGGCATAATTTGCAGCTGAGGTTTCTTCAACTCCTTCCTTTGATTTAACTCAGCAGTGGTAGGCAGTGAACTAGTTGAGACAGGGATCTGTTGATCAGCAGCTCCAAACCATTACCAGTTCTGGGTTCTCTTAAGGCTGGAGTATGTTGACTTCTAGGCCACAAGTCATGCTCAGGGACTTTGTATTACCCAAACTCCCTGATATGTCCAAGGCTTCTCACTGGAAATACTGCTGCACTGCAAAGTGGTGTAGTCTTTTCCACTGATAATTTTGTGGGTTGAATTCTTTCTGTGAAGTTCAGGCATAAGGAAGGAGGTTTAGCAACTTTCTGGGCACCAGCCATTGTAACTTTTGAAATCTATTCCCATGACTTAGAAAACCAGAATCATCAATAGTGATTACCAGTCAGTGGTCATTGATGCCTGCTTGCTGAAATCGTGTTTAATATGAACTAATAATCTTTAATCATTTGGGATCTTGGGCTCCCTGAATCTGTGTGCAACAAAATCCCTGATTGACTTGATGGTAGGAAGTGACTGAGCTGGAAGATAGAGTAGATTTTGTGTAAAAGGATATGTCTTGAAAGGGAGCAGAATAAGAGCTTTATTTTACATTTTCTGAGTGCACACATTTCTTACTTGACACGTACAGTGCCTCTGATAATTTGGATGATGGTAATATAAAACAATTCTGCTGCAGTGTCCTGGCATTAGCAATGAGTGAGGTTTGTGCAAAAACTGTTCTAACCATGGCACAATCTTAATTCAGTTTATTGTACTGCAGTCATTTTGTGTACCCTCTTCAATGCCTTTAAATTGCAGGGAAGGCATCCCTGAGAAAAGAGAATTTTCAGAGAGGCTGTTCTTGTCAAAACCCAAATACTCCCCTGCTCCTAATTGTCTTTGACACAATTTCTTAATGAGTTGATTTCTGTGGTAGCTTATGGAATTATTACACAACAGTATATGTTTTTACTTTCTTACTTTCTCCATTTTGCACTTTACTGCCATAATCCAAGGGTCATGTTGTTCTTCCAGACGTTTTGGCATCTGCACTTTGCCTCTGAACCACAGGAAAGCAGAACAATGCATGTCATCTCCTCCAGCAGTGCTGATGTTGCCTCTGTTGACGAAGCCCTAACCTCAGCATTTAGAAGACCTTTTCAGAAGTAACCTTGAAGGGCATATTGAAGTGCAAAGTGAATTGCATGTTTAATTGGTAAATTATGTAGATGAAGCAAAATGGAAAAGATACAAAAGATCATTGAATATATTTGAGGAACTACTAAAAGTCTTTATCCAGAGATATAATGAAAGCAGAAAGTCACAAAGCATGTAAGATTTTGATTAAGAACCAGATGTTTGTCAGATTTATCGCACAAGACATCTAGTTTTTCTTTTAAAAATTCAGGACCAAAGGAGTTGCAACAAGATTTGCATTAATCAAAATGGTTGCAGGGATATTTAAGAGCTGTGAATAGAATCAACATTACTCTCTTTGCAACAAGCATTCCCAAGGAAATGTCCTGTAGATTTCTTTCAGGTCCACCTTTTTCTCTATGAATAGGAAATGCATTGTAGTTGGCACAAAAGCAGCTGGATCTGTGCAAACAAAGAGAAGAAATGTTCTTTTCAAGGTCGGTCAGCTTGGGAGGGAAAAAAAAGAAAAAAAATCTTTTCTTTTGAGGACTGTGAAGAAAATGGAGAGAATGTGCTGCATACCGTGAAGTGGGACTGATATTTCAGTAAATGTCAGCAGAGTACCCTTGCTGCTGCCACCACTGCAGGTGAACATTCAGTAGCCAGGTGTGGCTTCCTGGGGCTGGGTGTTCTGCTGGAAGCCTGGTTGGTGCTGGCTTTGACACTGATTTATGTACAGATGGCAGGGGCAGCTCTTTCATAGTGACTGTTATCACTGAGAGCTGTGAGGATTGCTTCTCCCACTGCCTGCCCTAAGTGTTCTCTCTTTCAGCTCTGTTCATGGAGTTGTCAGTTTGCATGTGAGAGCTGCAGTGGGAGGTGATTAGATGAGTTAGACTAGGACACTGGAACTGCTGCTGGATATCACAGTTTTGCCATATCCATTTAAAGCCTTTTAGGAGTGTATCTGCAGGGTGCAGTATCAGCACAGAATGAATGCACAAGTCACCACTTTGTATATGGTAAAATCCTGCCCTAAGTAAAGTCAGTAGGAGCTGCCTGTTTTTTTCATGAAGCTATTATCCTCAATTGTGGTATTTTTAAATCTCTTTCCCACTTCCCAAGTTAGTGATCCAAATAATCCTCACTTGAGTGTGTGGAATGATGCATTCCAGTGCTGTAGGAGATCCTACTGCCTGGAAGCTGCAATGATCAGGGAGTTTTGTTCTCAAACAAAATGTCTTAATCTTGTGATGCAGAATATGTGGGATGCTGTTGTCTGCTAAGAAATTGTTTGAATTTTGGCTACAGAAAGATTACACATTTCCAAAAGAAATTGAATTAATGAAATATACATTTCTCTGGATGTTAGTTTCTGAATCTCTGCTGTAGCAACTTGGCTTTTCCATGGATGTTCTCAATGACTGTGCAGCATCCATGCTAGGGTATGGAATTGCAGAACTGCTTAGTTTAGGAGGGACTTCTTGAGATGTGCTAGTAGTCCAAGCCCCTCTTCAAGCAGGATCAGTGAGAGCAGGGTGTGCAGGGCTGTGTCCAGTTGGGTTTTGACTGTCTCAACAGATGGAGGCTCCACGGTCTCTTTGGGCAACCTGCTGCAGTATTGGACAACTCTCTCAGTGACCTTGTTTGCTACAAGAGTGCATTTCTGGCTCATGGTCAACTTAAGGTCCACAAATTCCCCAAGGTCTTTCTCTGCAGAGCTACACGTGTCAAAAGCTGTACAAAGGCAAGGGAAACAGCATCCACTGCTCCCCCCTCACCCACAGAGCTTGTTGCCATATTTTGGAAAACTGTCATGTTAGTTAAAGTGTGATTTCCCCTTTGTAAACCCATTCTGACTGCTCCCAGTCATCTCCTGTCCTTCAAGAGTTTGGAAAGGGTTTCCAGGATTGGTTGCTCTATCCCCTTCCCAGGGACAGAGGTCAGAATTCCAAGCCCATATCTCCTGGATCTTCTTGATTGCCCATGTTGAAGATAGGAGTGGTATTTGCTCTCTTCCAATGTTCAAGAACTCTCCAGCCTCTTATGGGACAGAGTCCTCTCTTGTCATGTATGATATTGGCATTTTCTTGTTCAGAACTTTCCATCATTGTGCTGGCAAAACAACATCCCAAGCCTGCCAGGGCACAGCATATTCTGGAGAAGATGAAATATTTATCTGTTAACACTCCCATTTCAGCCTTTTTGTCTCATTCTGGGTATTAATTTTGGGCATCTGCTGCAACTAGTTATCACTTTTCACAGAAATTATGGAAATTGAGTGTATCTGAAATCTGCATATCTACCAACCATTTGACTTCATTTTTTTGGTTTTATGGTAATTTGTTGAAGGCATATAATGGCAAAAGCTTTCCAATAACAAAATGCTCCCACTAGTGCATACCATAAGTTTGAAGTGATTAAACAAAAGGAGAACATTTGAGTTAAAATTGAACATGTGACTTAAAGCTTTTCCTCAGTGATACTTACTGAAATGACTGCTTTTCCAATTAGGCTTTGACTGTCAATTACTTGGAATTACTTTTTAAAAAATACTTTGAATTCCTAGAATATGCTTGATATCAAACTGCTAAGGGGGCAGCAGGGAGAGTCTTCATTCCACATCAAACTGGAATTTTTGAGGATTTAATTTATCCTTTTTCCACATGCTTTATTAGATTTTTTGATGGGTTATGTTTATATTTTTGTATTCATCTTTAAGTATCACCTATTGCTATGTATGGTAAAATGGAGAATTTTCATTTTTGCTTTCCCATAATTAGCAGGGCCATGCAAATTCCATAGGAGTTGGATTTTGGAATCCTGAGGTTCTTTGCTCCTGATCCAGGGCAGCTCCTAGCACACTCCTTACACACCTCAGAACTGTCAACATTATTGTGTAGCTCTTTGAGCAGATTGGATCAGGCTCTGAGATGCACAGCTCTACTCCCTGCTTGATATAGAAATAGGTATGAGAGACTTTTCTGATCCAAAGGCATTCCTCTACACATTCCAGGCATGTTTTGAGCAATGTTCTGCTGGAGTAGTTGGCCATTTGGAGTAAACCTGTTTGCTGTGTGCCTGGGGCAGCTTTATTCTTCCCTGAGAGGCTGGAGTGACACTCTCAAGTGACTTGTGGTATGCCTCTGAGTGGTCCCTGCTATGTGCTGTGTGTCAGGCAGATGCCAACAGCCAGGTTTGGAGGGGCACATAGGAACCTTTTTCACATGTCTTTATGAAGCAGTTTCAGTGTAGATGAATAATATATTTTAAATCACAGACTGTGTGTGGAGCTTTTTTCTGGCCTCAGCAGGATGCCATGCAGTCATATAGTCTGTAAGGGTTACTTGGTAAGTCCTCATCTATTCCACAGCTTTTATGTTTAGAGTTGATACATCTCATTAATCTTTTTTTTTTTAATAGCACATTAAATTCAAGGATTCCAGTATTACTCTTTCTAAGTATTTTACCGTATAAAGTCTTCTAGGGGAGATTAATTTATCAGAGAAGTGTTGAGTAGTCCTGTTCTATATAGATTTTTTTTGAAAAGTGGCACATTTAGGGACTGAGAAACAGAGCTGATGAGACACAGTACTTGAAGCATGTTTTTTCAGTCACAGAATTATTCTCTTTCTCCTCAAAGACTGTTTGCCTTGGTAAGCTTAGCACCATCAATCCACAATTTAAATAGTGTGAATTAAGAGGATCAAGTTTCTGATCTCTGCAAGCTTGCAATGTCCTGGTTGCTCTAACCTTCTAAGAGAAGAGGACACTGAGAGGTCCCCCTGTCAATTCTGGCTTGCCCACCACTTCACCTTCAGTCCTTGAAATAATTTCCCAGTGGGAATTTTAGGTTGCACGCTGATAACTTTTGTTCTGATTGAACAGATTTAAATGGAGTCAAGAAAGCAAGCGTATGATACTTGTTACAGAGGTTGTTTTAAAGCAATTTCTAGGTGCTCTTTGAAGTGGTAGTAGAGTCTGATAAAGAGAAAAATTAATGCTAAAGGAAAATTATATTTGGCAGATGCTTAATTACATCCTACATAATAAAAATGTGTTTTTAAACTGAGAGTGATTTGGGTGTCTCTCCCTTGTTGACCTGCTTAGAGATAATTCAGAGAGGCTTGAATTTGGAGAGTTCCTGAAAATGCTGGGATGTGGAGTGCCCAGAATACCTCTCATGTCTGCAGTCCCTGCATCTCTGAGGTGCAGTGACCCCGAACAGCAGCACAGTGGTGGCATGTGCTTCAGGGCACTGCCCACTGCAGCAACTTGCTTCACAAGGGAAGAGTTCCCTAGGTAAGAATGAATCCTAACATTCTCTTTTTTGTGTCCTGAGAGTGCTGAGCCTCTCATATTCCTCTTGGAATAGGGTTGTACATGGAGGGTAAAAATGCCTTCATGTTATTAAGCATGTAGGTTTGGATCACTTCCTTTGTTTTATCAGGAACTGCTGGCTTAACTGGTCATCCATTTCTAGCTGAAATGGAAGAATAAATTAAGCAAGGCTTTTATCTCAGCAGATTTTTATAAAAGTGAATGGGGAATGGAAGATGGATTGCATTTTATGAAGTAGGAAATTAAATTGTCCTTTCACACTCTAACTTAAAAATCCAGGAAAATTCAGCAAGTGCTCATTGCTTTCTGGATGTATGAGTATCCCTCCTCAGACCTGGCTTTTCTCAGAATGTACAGGAAGGGCTTTAGGATTTGGGAAGGGTGGCTGTGCAGGTCTTTCCCTGCAAATAAAGCTATTTCTCCTAGTGTACTCAGCACCTGCAAGTGAGTTGGTTGCTGTGCACCACACTGACCCTGCAGTGCTCTGTGGCTCCACCTCACCCACCCGGGCTTCATTAATGGTCCTGGTGAGGGATGAGTCCCCCCCTTTTCTGACCTCTCCAGTCAGCAGCTCTGGGATTAGGTGGGAGAAAGGGAAGGTTTTATGCTGCTGCCTTTTCTCAGGGAGCACACACTGTTTTGCCTTTCCTGCATTGTGCCTGGGTTGAAGGTTGGAGTAGCAGCTGAAGGGATTGAATGAGGAGCTTTACACTTCGCTAGAGAAGAATATGAGTATGATTGGTCCCCTAGCTAGGAGTAATGTTTCTTACTAGACATTACACAAATTGTGGCAGAAATGGCTGCTCAGGATTTTCCTGGCTGCATTTGTTCTGTCCCTCTGTCCTAAGGAATGCAGTTCCATGGCCCCAAGTTATTTAAAGCATTAAAAACTCACCCCTAGTGAAAGGAGTGATGAGGGGGATTCTTTACTTATTCTCCATTCGTTCTGAGCAGGCTTGACTCATGAATCCTGTAACCTTGGCAGCAAGAGAATCCCCCTTTGCTTCACTATCTGCAAGGAAATGAATTACACAAGCATAGAAATTCATGAACAGTGAATGCTGCAATTAATTTTGTTAAACTCTCTTTATATATTTAGTTTGAGAAGAGGAAGGAAGGAGAAGCTTATCACCAGCTATGAGTCTGAAGCCACAAATCTCACACAGCTTTCACTTTGAGATAAAAATGAATCTATAAGGAATCCAAAACCCTTTTGTTTACTTTATATATTGGAAGAATGAGAAATGATGAAGGCAATAATGTAAAGTAGTGTTAACATCACAATCCCCATATTGAATTGATTAGCGTGGAGGAAGCACATTAATAGCTTTTTTATTACTAGTCTGAAAACTTTATAATAGCATTTATTGAAACAGAATAGAAATGTGAATGGCAGAATTTTATAAATCTCAGCTCATATGTGGTGGCCTAAACAGTGTCTGAAAATGCTTTTTAAAAAAAGTCCAGACTTTGAAGCTGTCCAGTTTTCCCCATTTAATCTTTCATTTATACATATTAAGCAGACAGTCATGGCAGAGGAGAGACTGGATGTAAAGCTGAATGTATTGAATGTGCAAATTTTTTCTCTTTATGGCCAAAACAGGTGCATGTAAATGTTTCATCAGCACACCCATTAAGTTCCCAGTGGTAAATTTAGCCACAAGCATTTGAGAGGTGCTTACTTTGCATTTAATTTAGAGCTAAAAAAAGAAGAAGTAGGTTTATTTAAAATGCATTACAGTCAGCTTATTTAATATTCTTATTCTCATATATTCTTATTCATTATTTATATATGAAAAATAAATGAGAAAGTCACAGAAATACCCACACAGCTCAAAGTGATGAGGGTAGTTATTTTAAAATAGGTAAAATCTGGCTTTGCAGCCAGCCAATCATTTCTTGATCATAAGTGAAACAACCTCACTGAAGTCATCTCCCAGAGTAACCCTGTTATCCTCTATTTTCAAATTCTACCAAATATTGCTAATTTGTCATGTTGTTGCATAGTGTTGTGCTGTAGGGAGTTCTAGCTCTGTTTCATCCTTTTTTCTTATTTTTTCTGTGGGCAGGAAATGTTAACTCTCATGGCACAGCCTCACTTTGCCACAGGTAGTAAGATGCAGGGACTTCTGCTTGTGCATCACCCACCTTTCCCTGACAAAAGTGCTTTGCACCTCATTTGGAGTTGTGTTTTCTTTGGGAGCTGCACTGATGTCTCTTGTGTGTGAAATGCTTTATTTATCACATCTGTTCAAAGTGGGTGGCCAGAAACGGTAATTGCTGGACAAGGGGAACGATGGATTGGAAAATAAAGTGCAGTAAACAGAACTGCTGTCTGGAATATAAAAATAAATAAATCCCTGTCTGTGTGGAAAGCTGCACTGAAGGGAGAGGGCTACAAAGCATGAAGGAGATTCTTTGTGGTAGGATCAGATAGATACAGGCCCCTGGAAAGTGTGCTTGGATGCTGTTTGTTTGGAAACGATCTACTTGGTGAAGTTTGGAACAACTACACACTAAATCCTTAAATATGAATCAAAATAGAGTCATCATCTTTCTACTGTTTCAACATGCCTCAGCTAGAATCATGGGATTCAGTTTGGTGAGGGATTAAATATCTGGGCTTCTCTGTTGTGTTTTACATGCTTTGGCAAGCTTTTGTTTGTTCCCTTGCCTTTCTTAGGATGGAGTTCTACTGCACCCCATCCTTAAAATACCTCTGAAAACAAGAAGAAAACAGAAAGCTTACTCCTTACACTTCTTCTTGAGATGAGCTGTATTGCCTTAGCCAAGTTTTAGAAGATAATTTTAACAACTTAAAAAACTCTTCATGGATCGTTCAAAGTGACAGGGGAGAGAAAAACTAATTTTTTCCCTCTCTGATTTTTTCCTCCTGACGAAGCAGTCTTTTGTGGCAAAAAGGAGCACTTCTTTCCATCCTAAACCGTTCCTATCTTGTTTCATCACAAGTCACACTGCATTAGAGTCTTAATGTTTCTATCAATAAATGATGGATTTGCCAATGGTGATTTAAGTTTAAAATTACTTGCGAAAGCTTAATGAAGCCTGCAAATCACAAATTAAATCTCAAAGAAACCATCTCTGACAGTTAGAAACTACAGGGCCAATGTAATTTCAAGGGTGGCATTTTTCTCCCCTCTGTAAATTATGTATCAGGGCAAAAGTGAGGCGGCTCTGTAGGCATTATTATGAGAGCAATAGCAAATAGCAATTTTTCTCTTACTGCCAGAGCTTTCTCTTACTGGTGTGTAGTGGGATGGGTGACATGCTCCTGCAGAAACAAATTAATCTCTGCTGCAACTAGTTTTTCTAAATGCCAGTCTGCTTCTTGTCTGTTTGGTTTTGGTTTTGTTTTTTTTTTCCAATTGGTTTGAATGATGGTTTCACTTCCTAATCTTGTGTCCTCATTACCAAACTGCTCAGACTGCTTGTCTGCTATGGACAAAAATGATACCCTGAAGCTCTCAGCTATTGTATTTTTAAATGAGGTTATATTTTTATAACCCCAAGTCTCCTTTGCAGACTTCAAATGTCTCATTTGGTCCCCACTTTGCCTATGTAGGAGAGGATGCCTGGTGCTGTTTGCAGTTTCATGAGAATTGCTTTTCTCAAAAATGCACGTGGGGGATTTGCTATTGCTTGGAGCATATTCATTTAGTTAATTAGATTTGTGAAAGAAAATTAAAAGTTTCCTGTCCTAAATTCCGGATGTTTAATGCAATTTGCAAATGGTTATAAATCTATCTAAAATAGCCAGAAGAGCCATAGTTATCCTCTTGATTCTGTCCTTTCTTTTCCTTCAAATCCAAGGAGATAAGAGTTGTTAAAGCCTTTCCCAAAAAATGGGATGGGTGAGCAGAGTTGCTTCTACTGCTTTAATAATCTTGCCTATAGACTTCTTCTCCTATCTGTTCCTTTTGTTTTAATTGACCCTGCAGATGAACCCTATTTTAATCAAAATTTGGGTTCATCTTTTCTAGTATCAATAATTACACTGGATGTTCCAGAAATCGTGTGTGGTTTTGTGCCCTCACATATTTGTTATGGAACAGTACTCCAGTGAACACACAGCTTTCTCAGTTTTGCACTATTTTTTTCTAATTTTTTAAATGATTTTATTTTTCTTCCCCATGTGTCTGCATAAGTTATCTTGGTGGGAAGAAATTCACCCCTGGCTGATTAATCCGAGCATTTCTGTTGTCCTGTTTATGTTGTAGAAAGAATGGTGAGCACAATGAGGTTTGTAATTGAAGCTTGTTTCATTCCTCTCATTTACTCCATGTATGCTGGGTGTCATTTTTCATCAGCTGCTTTATGCAAAAGCTGAATATCTGTTACTTCTGATTTGCATGGTTTCAGCTCTGTTTCCAAGATTAGATTGTCTGTGGCACATTTATCTATCAACAAATTGTTTGTCGACGTGATGAGACATTCCCTTTGGCAAGATGGATATGGTTCTTCACTGCTCAGCCTCCAGGTTACAGCATTTGTGATTCTTGACTGAATGTTTCTTTCACAGACTTTGTGTGCATTTGGCTCTAAGGCCACAGGTACCACTACTGTGAAGTTAGCAAAGAAACTATTAGTGCTCAATGAAGTCTGTACATGGGGATGTGGCTTTGAAGCTTCAGAACAGTTGGGATCCAGACCCTGTCCCAAGACTTTCTGTAGTGCTGTTGGAGCTCTCCATGTTTTAGTTTTGTGGATCTCTGAGTGGTGCTGATGAGCCTTGGCTGTGCTGGCAGCAGAGACCTCTGGCACATTTCTGTTTCAGTGGAAATGTCTGACTGGCATGTTTGTCTGTGGTGTTGCACAGCGTTTCCCAAAGCTTTTCATCCTCCAGGGGAACTCTGACTCCTGTGACATTTACATCCCACGTTCTGTCTTGGTGATTCCCGAGTCTTTCCTCCTGTCAGAGTTGATGCTACTCGATCTTTTGACACGATGGGGTTTGAGAGTTGTGGTTTTCCTTTCCACTGTTAATATACTGCAGCACTTCCAAGTGATACTGATGGGTTTCACCATTGCTAGTTCTCCAAATTTTCCAAAATTCAGAGATAAGGATGCCGACCCCTGACCTGACCAGCACTCAGAAGAGTATGTCAGGTTTTTATATCCCAAAGCAACACTAGATTGAATAGAGCCTTCTGAAATTACAGTCAACAGTTTTTCTGTTGATTAGAAATTTGATTAGAAATATAAGTGGAGCCACTGTTTTATTGTTGTTGTGTTTTTCTTCTTCTTGTTTTGTTGGTGGTAGTTTTTTAGGGGTTTTGTTGTTTGGTTTTTTTTAATCCATTTGTCTTGACAGATGTGATGGCAAAAATTTCAGCAACACTATGTCAAGAAGTGTAGGGATATGGAAAAGCACCTGATCCTGTATCATTCTTTTCTGGTTTTGAAAAGCTATCATATGTAAAGAGATTCTAACAATTTTTTAGCTATTGCATTTTCCAGCAGTCAAGCCCAAGAAAGGTGAAAGTTGGCATAGCAAAGGCTTCCCCCTCTGTTGTCAGATTGTTGCACAGTGAAGCAGTTCTTGTGTGACCACTTGAGAGCTGCTTGTCACAGGTACACAGCTGAGGGGATTTGGTCACTACCTCTTGTTAAAGTGGTCATGCTTTGTGGAAAAAAAAAAAAAAATATTTAAATAGATTCTGATAGAGAAAAAAACAAACAACAAGCAGAAAAAGCCAGGCATATCATAAGAAGGAAATGGTCTTTAGTAATTTTTTTTTTAAGTGCATTTTGATGCTCAGGTGACAGCACTGTATGTCCAGTACTTGTTATTTTGTGAGATTCTGAACGAGTATAAATAGTCTACATAGCAACAGCATCTGTTAAATAGTCCTATCATCAGCCCATGGGGCTGTGCCAGAGCCTCACATCTTTCCAGAGCTGGGAAGATGCCAGCCTTCACTGGATGAAATCATGCAAGATAACAGTGGCAGCAAGGCAGGATGACAAATACAACTCTTTCTTCTTACTGAGCTGGGGGGAGGGGACTTGCCTTTTGCTTTTTAATATTTTAAAACTTTTAGCATAAACAACAAGCCTCAACATCTCATAAAAAAATCTTTTTTTAGTAAAAGCCAAAATTCTCAACTACAGTTGCTGGATTCAGTATCTGGAGTATTTTACCAACTCCCATGCCAGCATTATGGGATTTCTCAAAGTGCCCCAAAAGCTGGTAGCATTGGGACAAGTAAAAAGTTGCTCCTTTGGATTTAGTGACTTGTGCAGACTAACGCCAGCCTGCAATTTTTTTTCATGCTGCTGGGTTAATTTGGGGGTTTTGTGGGTTTGGTTTTTTTTGTTACTTACAGGTTTTTTCAAAAAAGCATTCTCTGACTCTTTACTATTTAATATTTAGGTTCTGCTGTTTGTCATCCTGAACCAAGCAGGCTGTTTTGCACTCCCCTGACAGAAGGAAGAAAATGTGTTAAAGGAAAATGATCAATGATGAATAAACAGCAGAACTGCTCTCAGACAGATTTTCATTTTTGCTAAAACTGCCTTTTCCAGTATTTATATGCCTGACTTTATGAGCATTAATTGGGTATGATCTGGGAAGGGTCCTGGTGATACCACACCCTGCCAAGCCAGTGCTGCAAATTCTCAGGGAAGTAGCTGGCAGGGCAGGTAAAGGACAAAGGACAGGTAAGAGACAGAGTGTTCCTATGAAATTAAAAGAGCCAAAAGAACTCAGCTGTTTGGACTACAAAATAATCATGGGATATTCATTGCTGAAAGTTAAATTGAAGGCACCTTTTGCTCTTTGTCTTGGAGTCCTGACTTTATATGAGAGGGACTAAAATGTGCTTGCTTGTACCAGGGGAGTTAAGGCAACACATCTTGGAGCTGCTGACCTGTGACTCCTCAGGCTTGGCCTGTCCCTGCAGAGTCCCTGTCCCCCACAGTCCTGGGGGCTGTGCAGGCTCCCACTGTAACCAGGGAAGGCACACCAAAGCAGCCTCTCAGATAAATGCCATGGATGTGCTGCAGGGCACATGAACCTGCTGCAGATGGTGGCTCTGGAGCAGCTGGCCTCTGTGTGTTGGGTGACATGGCTCCCAGAGGACAGTCTGGGCTGACATGGACAAGGGAGATGTGGATTTGGCAGATGGAGAGCTCATTGAGAGAGCTCAGGCTGTGACTGAAGAGAATTTGTACCCCAGATCACAAGTGCCAGTTTAAAAGGAGCAGTGCCTGAGTCCCAGGATGGGGTGCACTGGAGAGACTGAGATGTTTGCTGTCAGCTGTTCTTTCAGGATGGATTTGAAACAACGGTCAAACTGCAGGGCATAGGTGACATAGTCTGGCATGAATAATCCAGTCCCTATCCATGGAAAACTTGTGGCCTGCTGGGAAGATTTGTAAATTTTAAGACCAGATGAGACAGTTACAGTCCCCTATGGTCCATAGTGCTTCAATCAGTATTCTTGTCATCAAACTAATTGCACCTGAATTGTAATTTTAAAAAATTCTTGAGTCTTAGTTTAAAGGCATCATTGACTGCATCTCATTGCTCAGTTTGTTCCAAGGATTTATTTTTGCTTCATGGATAAAATTGTGCCGTCTGTCTAAAAAGCTCTAACCACTAACTCTCATTATGTCATTTTGTGATAGAGTTAAGTGCTGTCTGCTGTTGAGAGCTGCTGCTTCATGTGGGCACCTGAAGATAGCAATTACACTGCATTTTGACCTTGTCACTCTATTAGTTTTTCCAAGAATGTTAGTCATGTGAAGGAAAGCACACTTCTCAGACGGCTTTTCATTGTGGGTCTTCTCTGGAATCCTTTCAGATATTCAGTAGATTTTTGAAAACTTGGGTGTAAGTTCTGCAGTGTGGAGGTAATGACAATAACCTGCCCTTGTGCAGCTGGGGTTGAATAAACCCATGACTGTTGCCTCTGTGAGCTGGGAGTATTGCCCTCAGAGCATGTCCATCTCCATTTCCTCAGTCCTTGCACAGGTTTCCTGCTTTCCAGAATATAGTTTCCAGTCTTGTTGTATGACCTCACGTGTTTTTTCTTGGATGTCTTTTCTGGTATTTGTCTGGATAAGCCCTGAGGCTCTGTAACCAAGCAGGACAAGTGAGATCAGCAGATTCTTTAATGCATGGCAAGTTTTGTGTGGTATCTGCAAAATTTCATTAGCTGTGATTTTTATGCTTTCTTCCATAGCATCAGAAAAATACCAAATAACTTTGTATCAAAAACCCACTAAAAACCCCTCTCACAGAATCTCCTGTTTTTAGCAAAGGTGGGTTTTTTTGGTAAATTTTACTTTTTAAAATACATTCAATGTGGCTGCAGTGACTTCTTTTTCCTCTTGTGCCCTCATAACCCTTGACACTAATAGAAAATTTCAGTCAAATTTGAGCTCTTCAGAGGTGTCAACACTACTAAATTTAGGTAGGTAGAGAGACCCAAATGAATGCCCTATGGAAAAAAATGTCTTGGAGCTATTGCAGGCAGTGTTAATGACAGTGAATCCAAGGGGGATGAGAGGGAACAGACAATTTCTACTTTTAAGGAGAGACTTGGGATTAATGCTTCTCTTTTGCAAAAAGTCAGTCTCTTAATTAGGAAAGAGGGGCTCATTTTTGAAAGGTAGAAGCATGAACAATAAATTCAAAATAAGCCAGAAGCAGCTGAGGAGCATCCTCACAGGTGTTCTTGGGACTGTTGTCACATGTGGCAGATTTGATCTTTCACTTTGGTTGCTCATCTCCAAGGGATAACTCACCCCTCTGACAGAGGCTGATCCTCTGTCAGATCAAAGCAGACCATCATGGAGAGTGGCTCAGTCTGCCTGGTTTGCTTTGAGCACCTTGGTGCCATTCCTAGAAGGGGCTCTGGCACATGGCAGAAACTCATTTAAGGTCCTAAGCTCAACCACTGCCTTTTTGAAAACACAGCACCTCTGGTGCCACTTAGCAGGGTGGCTGCTGCTCCTTTGGTAAAAGCCATGTTTTCTGTGCAAAAACAGCACCTGCAATTCTGTTCTGTGTGGAACATCCAGTCTCTCACTTGGTGAAGGCACTGTCACTTATCTCTGTTTAGCATACAGGGTATCGACCATATTTCCTTCTCCATTCAACTCATGTGACTTGCAGTGAGAAATGTGGCTTTGTTCTGACGGTACTGGAAGTAAAGAGTGTTGGAAACCTGCATTTGGTGCCATATAATTGTGACTGGCAGTTTGTTTATTTGCTTGTTTTCTGTTATTATGGAAAGCAATCTCCATGTAGTTTATTCATTTGCAGTGACTGAGTCCCAAATCATTCCATTCATGATTAAATCTGCTTTCAGTGAAGTGCACTGAAAAGCTGCAATTGTTGATTTCATTAAAACAAGGGAGGCATTTAATAGCAGTTATTCACTTCTGTTGCTTTGGTTATTTACCAGCTTTCCAAGACATCTTGTTTACCAGTTTATGACATCATCACTGAAAAGCTTACCTGGGATTAGACCCAGTAATTCCAGTTGCTGAAGGTCAGAGCACCTTGGTGTCAGGATTGTGGGTTTGGAGAGGGAATGGTTTCCAAGCTTTTGTGCACCCTCACAGAAACAGGGGTCTGAGCCACTGGAGACACCATGTGACGTTACATAAAAGTGAGCAACTCCATTGTCACCAAGATTCCTGCCAGCTGAGGAGCTGGCATTTAGCAGATCCTTTGTTCTTCCAAGTACACATCCATGTGATTGGAAGAAGATAACGTTTTTTCAAGGAAGAAAAGATAGGTAAGGGGTTCGTCACCTTCTCTGCTCCTTGGGCAGGCAACTCTGCTGGTTTTGTTGAATTTCTGCCAGGTAGCCAGCTGTTCCTCCAAAGCCCACTGTTTCTCCTGGATTTTGGATTTGTGCTGCCCACTCTCTCAAGGAGTGCATTCTGCACTTTTCCTATTTCCAGGCTGAGTAGAGACCACGCTGCCACAGGAATGAAGCCCACTGGAGTGTGCTTGACTTTGCTGGTGCTGTGTTCCCTCCAAGGATGACGGTAGTTCTCCTCACAGCATTATTTATTTAAAGTAAGTTAATTTCAGAGAAAGCTTATCTTAAGAATAATAAAGCAGGCTGTGTGCAAACCTCACTTTCCCCTAAGGATTAACGTTCCCTGGATCTAGGAACACACAGCTTTCAAATCTGTTTCCACAGAATCACTCTTTTCAGACAAGTTTCTCCAGGCAGAGTAGCAGATTTTAACCCTTCAATGGGTTTGGTTTTTAAATGGGTCTTTTAGTTCCAGCTCAGAGAAAGATGGTTTATCAGTAGGCATTTGATTTCCTTTTTGGAAGGAATTGGGAAAATTTCTACCCCTGAGGAAATTAGCCAGCCCTGTCCCCCAGCAGCTTCGCAGCTTGCCCAGTTGTTACTGGTGCCAGTGGAGCTGAGGTCTGTGCTCAGCAGAGCAGCTCTGACACCAAGAGGTGGCAATGCCCATCCTGTGAATAACCTGAGGAGCTTAGAGCCTTCCCCATGGCCCCAGCAAGGCTCAGGTAACACCAGAGGCCCAATACACAAAGGGTGTAATTGTTTTGATGTTTGCAGAGCTGTTTTTACCTTACAGCAGTGGACAAGTCTGTATTTTGGCTTATATTTTTCTACCAAAGTCATAAATGTATGAGGAAATTAAGTTAACTGGATAAATGGATCTGCAGATAGCCCACATTTACACAGTGTGGGGGCCTCATTCATCTTCTCTTACCACAGTGGGAACACAGGGCATTATTTGCCTTAGTTATCCTTCCTCCTCTGTTATTTTAGTAGTGCTCTCTCTTATTTGAACGTGCTCTCATTCACCTTTAAGCTAAGTAAATGACTATGGTAAATAATTGAAACCAAGTTTGATCCCATGGGACAGCTGCAGCAAATGGCTCAGTGGGCAAATGGCCAAGTTCTTCATCTCTGTGAGCAAAGTGCTGCCTTCCGTTTTCCAGCCCACAGCTCTGCAAAGGATTATGTGTCCAATGTCACTGGCCCTGGTACCTAATCACAGGGGGGTCGTTCATTCCTACAAGGGAAGTGCTTTATCTCCCTGCTTTCTCTTGCCCTGCGGTCCTGAAGCCTTTGTGGCAGCTAATTGGATCTAAGGCTCTATTGACATGTGCATCCCTAGGTGGATGGGGGGTGTGTGTGCTCTTTTTTGGTCTGCATAGTTGGAGATAACAGGCTGTTAGCACTTGAAACAAAAATGCAACCCAGCTTTCATGTCTCTTGGCAAACAAAGGCTCAACTGCATGTATTATGTTAATTAGCATCCTTCCCATTTTGCTTATCTGAGGTGATACTGATGACTGTTGAGGATGAATGAAAGTGATTATCTATTTTAACATTTTAAAAGGAAACTGAATACAAATAACCTGGGAATATGCTCAACATAGATTTTGAAAAGAGTATTTCCCTTTTCCGCTGGCTTGGATTCAGTGTGCTTGGGATTTCAATACACGAGCATAGTTCAGAGGAGTCTTTACACCCTGGCACAGGTGTGCTCCTGAGGCCACTAGAGATCAAGCAAAAATTACCATTTTCTGGGACAGGAAGGAAAGGAGTGAATCAGGCCCATGTGTGGGGAAAGACAGTTGAAGTGACTAGCAGGGGTGGCACAGGAGCCAGAGGAAGGCTTTGAGGGTAGTTGGGAGATCTGTGAAACACGAGGCTGATGTGTGAAGGCAGGTGAGGCTTGCAGAGAGCAACACTTGGTGGGAAATGTAACTGGAGAAAGGGAACAGAAGCTCTTTTGTGTCAGTCAGCTTTGGAGCAAGTATAGGAAGAAAACCTGCTGCAAAGGGAGTTTCATTGTGGAAGAGAAATGGCACAGTTAGACCACAATGACTCACAGCTTTGCCAGTGTCACTGCTGTTGAGGATGGGTTTTCCCAACCAGCTTAATAATCTGAAGAAGAGGCTATTTCTATATAAATAAAAGTTTCCTTCTACAGAATCAGCAGCAAATGTATCCTGAATGTTCTATAATTAGGTATGTCACAAAAACCATGCACTTCAGTGTTCACCTATCTGAAATTCCTCCAACACGCTGGTGAGGCTTTTGTCACCAAAATCCATAATTGTTAAGAAGAATTGACTTAATAACATGGTAGTTACTTTGCAATGTCAGGCTTTTGAGTAAGCAATTGATTTGATTTACCTGCCTAGTTTCACACAGCCCTTTCCCCATGTCTGCTGCAGCATTCCAACTCCTTTAAAACAAGAAGCAGTAAGGCAAGAATTCATATTTAAAGCTTCTACCCCCAGTTTCACTAAAAATAAAGATTGAGGGTTTTTTAAAGGAGGTCTTGGACTATCTCATTGGGCAGTACCTGTGCTCAGGTGCCATACAGACAGCTGAAATAAGGTGTTAGCTCTGCTACTGGCTTCATTCTCTAAATGAGCCAAGAAACTGCACAGCTGCAGCTTAACATTTTGAGCCTGTGTCTCTGAGCTTGTTATGATGTGCTTTATTTAAACAAACCTGGGGACCTGACTCACAAGTAATTCAGCTGTTGCTGTGCCTAAGAACAGGTTACATGCTGTGGCCTCTGGCTACAGAGCAGTGTATTTCCCCTTATACCAGCAGTAATAGGAAGTTAAACAATGATAAAATGCCTGTCTCTCCCTTGGACCTTAAAAGGTATCATTTGGACAAAATCTGGTGTAGTTTGCTAGAAACATTTGAATTTTCTCTTGCATGAAAAAATTTGAGTTGCAGACTCTAGTGACTTGCCATCCTTGTGATCTCCTGTTTAAAACAGAGGAACTAAAGCTGCTGTGGCATTCATTGGCATTTTAATAGTATGAAAAGTACAGGGATGTTTCAGTGGCTCCTTTCCTGCAGCCTCAGCTGGTTGCTGCTGCCTGCACTCAAACAGAAGCAGGTGATGGTGGGCAGAAGACAGTGACTGAAACTGCAATTAATTATATGCACAAACCTTGGCCCTGGAAACACTGGTTTGAAAAACCCAAGTTCTTTGACTTTATTACTTTCTTATTAAACACCATTGCAACTTCTTGGTTCTTGCCAGAGCACATGGAGGGAGACCCCTTCTCTTGTAGTTTCACCAATTGCCTGCTCCAGGCCAGTGCAAGATGTGCTTTTCCTTCCTTCTGCCTCCTGATGAAGCTCAGCTTTACCTCTAAGTGCTGGGAAGGTTCCTCCCTCCCTTTCTCTCTCTCTCTCAGGTTAGAAAATCCATTCATCGTCTCAGATTCTGTACAAGTGCTTCATCTTCCACAATGGGTTTGATATTCAAATGCCTACTGCAAATTATTTGTTATATTATTAACTTTATGGCATGACTAGAGTCAGGTTATTCCTGTTTTACAAACAGCTGAAACAAGAGAAACAGTGGCTTTTCAAGACTCTTAGAGAGCCTGTGGCACAGCTGTAAGGTCTTACCTCAGCTGACCTAAGCCAGTAGGTTTCAGAAGCATCCATTCTTTCTGCTCCCAGACCATTTCCTTTGATCTTCTCTTCCTGTATTCTTTACTCTTCTGAAGTTACACAGCCAGTGCCAGTGCATCTCCCTTGATATCAAACACTGCTAGAGAAATAAGTATTTCAACTAAATTATTGAAGTTTAGAAGATCTGTAAGGTGATGCTTGATGTTGGCTTTTGCAGTGAAGTTAGGAGAAGAGAATTCACTAGCTAGTGGGTTTCTGTGTTAAAAGAAGCAATTACAAAAAAAAACAGAACCCACAAAGCAAAAAACCTAAACATTAAGTCCTGAAGTTGTTTCACATTTGGGGAAAAAACGAGGAAGGGAATCCCAGAGCGCTGAGCGAAGTGTTCTGGAGATGTGCAACATGGATGCTACTGGCAAGAAATTAGCATATTGTTCCTTAACTGCCAAATATCACCAAAAATCATGCAGTATCTCTTACTTACTAAAATCTTACAAGATTTCTATTTCTAGGCAGATGGTGTAAGGAAGATTTCAGTGGTGAGGGGAGCATTTATGGCTCTCAGCTTCTTACAGGCAGGCTCGGGGACATCTCGTTTAAAACAAGCCTTAACTGTTGGTACAATCAATCTCATCTCTTCTTAGCAGGCAAAGGCTCCCACAAATGACCTTATAGATTAGGAACTTTCTGTTTACATTCGATTTCCCACTGCCTGCTATTTGTAGAGAATGATTATCAAGGCATTAAATTAAAAGTTTTGCCTGGTGGCAAACTATTGGATATTTTGTCATTTCCTTAAAGCCTCTCCTGTTCTGCTGGAGAGGCACAGAGGTAGGGGAAGCAATCACCAGAAAGGTCAAGAATATTTGCTTACCTATATTGGAGCACTGCTGAGAGGCTTTCTCCAGTTTAGGGGACTTTTTGGGGAGAAGTTTTGTTCAGGTTGTGGTAGGAAAGCATTGAGGCTTGAAATTAAAAGTCTCCAGTTGCCTGCAGGTTAGAAAGCTGGCATCCTCTGGCCTTTTCCTAAAGGCTATGCCCAATCTAAGTGACATGTCATGCTTTCAACAAGTTCAAAAGGAGTTAATAAGGATCTCCCCAAAGCCTTCTTTTGACCTTTATTCCAGGGAAGATTCCAGTAAAGCCACCTTCCCTCTCAGTGTGCTGGGACAAGGGAAGGACTCTGCCTTCAGTATTGCTGGAGCTTCAGTTTGATCAAAGTCGTGCCTCATCTTAGCTGTAAATACTGATAATACCCCTGTTCTGCACAGACACAATTCTCTTGTTTGCCCAAGATGTTTTGCTCAAAGCACTTCCTGCTGCTTATCAGAGGCAAAATTACAGGACTGGGCTTCTTGAGGGAACAGTATTTGTCTTCTGTTTCATACCTTAACAGTAAGTACATAAACTCCAAAGCCTTTCATTTAGACAGAGAGGTCTGTGGAATCACCCCCAGGAACTGAGAAGGTCCCTACAGCCCCCCATCTGTAAAGCAGAGATGGAATTAATTATGAACCTGGTTGTTTGCAGTGCAGAATGTTCATGTAGTGCTTCCAGCATGTCTGTGCTAAGCAGGAGTCTGTTGTTGCTGTTGTTACATAGTTTTTATCTCATCCTCAATTATTCTTAGCTTGTCTTATTCAAGGAGACAAGGTGGAGTCTGACAGCCCCAGGTCCTCTTGAAGTGTGCTGGCTTCTCCAGCTGGGCTTGTCAGCCAGCCAGCCACACGTCTGCTCAGAGGCTCTGGATTTCTGGGGCAACGAGGGGACAAAGCTGACAGTAAAAGCAGCCTTATGTGTGCATTGCTACAGCTTAAGTAGCTGCCTCAAGGGATTGCAAATTGAGAAGGAAACACTTTAATTTGGCCTGAATTTATATGCAGGCTGGAGTAAGATTTTTTTAGGCAAAGTTCTGTCCCAGCTGTAGTTCAGGTGAGGCTCAGAGAGATCCCTGCCCTTTCTCTCTAGCTGCATCCAGCTTCCAGCCACTTTTCCTGACCTCTGTGGCAGGTTCTCTCCAGTCCTGCCACATCTCTTGTAGCTTTCTCTTCTGCAGTTCAAATACTGAGTTTCCTTCATTGCCTGAAACTCTTTGCACATGACTTGTGCACCTTAGATCAGTATATATTTTTTAGAAAGTCTTTTTAATAGGACAGTGAGAGATTTAAGAGCCCTATTAGGGCCTAATGGAAATCAGTGAGGAAATATTTCCACTTTTCAGTAGGAACAGGATCTTAGCTTAAGTAAAGTGCAGCAATATGCATGCTCTGCTTTAAGAAGTGCTTCTCTTGAAGGCATGGATTGTAGTGGATCACCACACTGGGCCACATTTAACCTACCAGAAACATCACTGGAACCTGATGGGGCTGAGAAGCATGGGCAAGGCTCCAGTGTGTCTGTGAACCCAGGGCTCACAGGAATTTACATGGATGGCATGCCAGCTTCAAGCTTTCACCTCTCACCTGTTGACCGATGAGTCCCAAGGAGGAAAAGAATTTTTCTTTTCTTCACTAACAGATTGATAAAAGGTTCTTGCTGCCAAATCTTTAAGAAACTCTTTAGTCTAAAGAAATCCCTGGTATTCCACATGTCTAAAAACAGGCACCTCATTTGGAGCAACAGTTTGTCTGCAGAGTTTTTGTTATTCTTCTTTGTGCTACTTCACTAGAGCTGTGATTTGTGAAGGGCATGGCTTGTGTATGGAAGAATGCAGCAGATTCAAATTGCAGAATATTAGGTATAATACTACAGTCTTGATTTGAGATAGACATTTTGCCTGGCTGAGGACTGGTAGCTCAGAGACAAACAAGGGAAGCTGACAGATTGGTGAATATTAGGTAGGATCATTTGTCAGGAGATGTGATGAATCACTGTGACGCAGCATTTCATTTTCAGAAAGATTATTTTTTGAAAAAATGAAATGCAGAAGAGACAGCTGGGGGTGTTTTGGGAGTTTTCACTTAAATCGAAGCTACAATTAGAATAAAGGCATACTGAAAAGTTCCTGTTATTCTAAAAATATTTTGAGGAAGAAAAAGAACTGAGGTTAGAGGGAAACAGGAGGACCTGGGAGAGCACTTGCCAGCTGTGCCCCACAAATCAGCTTTGGGTTTTACTTACCCCTCTCTAGTCAAAGTCAGTAGGAATTGTATGTCTAGAGTTTCAAGCAGTGCTTCATCTGGAGGAAAAATACCCATCTTTTAACCTTGCACACAGGTTATTGGAGCAGAGGTCAATGTGCTTTTAATAGGACTGCACGTAGAGACTGAGCTGCTCTCAGTGGGAACGAGAGCAGCCCTCCTGTTCAATTTCATCTGGGCTCTCAGGAAGTCCAAGGCTACCTCACACTGATTAATTCATGCAAGGTACCACATTAATAACAAATGGAAACAGAGGAGACACAGAGGGTGGGGGGCCTCCTGCTGGTGCTTCAGCTGCAGACACAAGTGCCAGGAGGCCAAGGGCCAATCCCTGTTCCCCCTTTCTGCTGGAGCCCGGTCACCACCCACAAACTCAGTCGTTCTGTACAAGGTTATTCCTAAGGTTTGATCAACACCTTTCTGACCCTAGTGTAAGCAAACAGAAGAGTGTGAATGCTTCAAGGAGTAGCTCTGTGACAAAGATTTTAAATCAGCTGCTCTTCAGAGAGCAGCATACTCTTTTATGTGCAGCATACTTAATTAGAAGGTCAGATGGAAACTTTAGTAAAACAGAGCTATGTAAAATCCTACCTTTACCATCACTTAAATCAATCTAAGTTCTCACTGTGTGTATATGTGTAAAACTGGTATTTCCAGATGCCTTCCCTGTCAGTGGACATGAAATAAAAAGGTAAAACAATCTGGCAGTACCATTCCACAACATGTGTTTGCCTCTTTCAAAGTGGTAGCCTGCACAGAGATGAGGGAGAGATAAGGAAATGAGACACAGGCGTGGTGTGGGATTCCAAAAAATTATTACATCATCTTCCATGCAAGATTCAAGCAGGCACTTTCTTTTTAAAACAACAAATAATGGTGAGTCATACCATGTGCAGGACTTGATGTTGAGGCTTTGTGAAATAGCGCTGGGAGAACTGGTCACATAATGCCTGTTTTCTTGACTAATGCTCTGCTGGTTACTCAGTTTCTGAAATATGGAAATCTGATGCCAGCTGTGTTCCCAGTATAAAGGCCTTGCACTCTTTGTGCAGCAAAAGTGGTTAAATTTTATGAGGAAGCCTCAGCAAGTCGCTTGCTAGTGAGGCTTCTCCAGGTAGAAGGAGGATCAGTAATGCTTGGTGACACAATCTCTTGAGACCATGTTAAAGCACACATGGACTAACAAAACTTTGCTCTTGATCTTCTGTGAATGTTAAGTTAATAAATTATCATGATCCATCTCAAATAGGATGTCAAGATTGCAAAGCAAAACTTGATTAAGGAAGTGCAAACTTTGCATTTTGCATCCTTTTAACATGGCATTTACCCTTCAGATAAGAATTGCTGATATGAACCTAAGGCTGGTGTGTAGCTTTCTCACTCTACAGGGCAGATATTCTCAGGTGAGATAAATTAATATTTAAAATAAAACTTTCTCTTTCATCTTCAAGGTAACAGATTGCCTTGCTGGATTTCTGTCCTCACCTGCCCTTAGTTACCCTGTTCCTCTTCACCTCTGCAGTTTCTGAATAAGAATTAGTTTTCCAACAATTAATTTACCTCACTGCCTCTGTAGGACATTAACTAAATTTCCAGGCCTCTCTGAGACTGGCATCACAACCCTGCCCTTCCATCCTAATTGATGGCACTGCTGGAGGTCACAGCAGGTCCAGTTGAGACACAGGGAGCTGAGGGTAAGTGCAGAGCTGAAACACAGTTCAGTCTAATTCTTAAATGAATGCTAGGAATCCCCAGCACATATAAGTTTATTGTTTATTGCGTGTAATTTTCTCAACTAATTCCAAATTTAATGACAGCTTTCAGCTTTGGTGTTCTCTTCTAATTAACATACCAGTGACTGTGTATAATCTCTGTGTAAAGCCAAAAGCAGCTTACATGATAATTACAGAGGGATCACAGCACCTACTGTTTAAGGAAGGCATCCATGAGAAAGGCCTTGCATGATAGTTAAGGTGCTGAGATTAAGTTGTAATTAATCTTAACTTGTGCTGTTTCTTGTACTGCCTCAAAGCTTTTTTATTACTGGCTCAACATGATGCTGGTAAACTTTCAGGAAGGAAACAAAAGAACTGGACAGATCAAGCACAATCTTTGCACACACAGCAGAGGCTTCCAGGACATGGTGAGCTTTTGAGGTCAGAGTATTTTTGTAGTCATACTCAAATAGAGTACCTTTATATTTTTCCCTTAATAATTACGATGTAGTGTGTTGAAAATTCCTCTTTAACATTGTGCAAGATACTTTGCATCCACTTTTTTTTGCAGCTGCAGTCAGGAAGCAATTCTGACTGCACAAATCAGAAGTGAAGCCTAAGTGTATGGGAGAAGCAGAATACCTTTGCTGCCTCTGTTAACTTAAAATTAGCATTGGTTACATCATTTTAGACATGCCCCCACCTCTTCCCCGTTGGAATGACAAGTTCCAGAGGGGCAATCACTAGGGAATGCACCATGTCTGTCTGTTTTCCACTATGGAGGAGTACACATAAATGCACTTGGTCCCAATTAAATATACTAAACTAAAAGGAAACACTGGGTGTAGATGAATGATTTCATAGATAGGCTTATTTGCAAAAATGAGTGGTTAAACTGCATCCAGTCTCCCTGTAGTACTTTGGTAGTTATGTGAGAAGGGAAAAGATGTAGTAAAGGTTTCTGTGATAGGAAACAGGAACATCAGCTCAGAAGAGGAACTCCTCATGTTATTTACAAAATGTTGGTTAAACTTTTATTCATTTCAGTACAGGACCATTGTCCAACAACTCTATGCTCCATGCTCTTTGATTCTGAAAGGTGGTACTCAGCAAATGTTGAGTTCTGTGTCTTTTGTTGTTGGTTCTAGATTGACAAGTATGCTCAGCGGGATCTGAAGAAAGGACTTCACTTGTATGGGACAGATGGAAATATTGGCCTCACTAATGCATGGAGCATCATTCAAACAGATGTAAGTCAGAGCTCTCTCTTTTACCTCTTCCTCTTTACCTTCTGGGTTCTGTAACAGCATGTTCTGGGCATGAACCTAATTAAACCTCCAAATCCCAAGTCACTCTCTTTCTCCCACCCAGTCAGCACATTAGCAACCAAACTCTCTTTTTGTAACAAGCAGTAATTTTTATTTATTTCTCCTTTAATAGGAAGTATCATCTTCCTTTTAGAAGGGTATACTAAGTTGATGCCTAAACCCATGCAGCTCTGTGCTATGTGGAATGTGAAGGAGCTGGTCACACTGCAAACAAGCTGTACCTTTTCTTTAAAGTCAAAGAGGTGGTTTATGCTGGGATGAAGAGCATACTAGCAAAGAACCTCTTCAACCACTTTTTAATTTCTGTCCTGTCTCCTTTCACTGCTATTATTGTTCCCACTAGTGAGTCAAAATGGAAAGAGAGCATGGTGTTTGCAACCTCCTCCTACAGTCAGTAGATTTTCCCCAGCAGAATTCAATCATCCTCCATCACAGGTAGACTGGGAAATGCTTTTTGCTGTGTTGTCACTGCTGTTCCTTTGTCCTGATTCTCTGACAGCTGTCTGCCAGTGTTCATCTGCTAAGGACTGGTGAACATTGTAGCTGGCTTCCTCCTCTGTCCTTGTCTGAGAAAACACCATCACTGACAGTTCAGGTTTATTAGCTCTGTACCTGTTTCATATTCAGTTCAGTCAGTTCTCCTGGGGGTGATCTTTGTGATTTCATGTTCTCTGTTCTTGAGTGGAAAAGTGCTCCAGCTTTTCTCCTGCTTTAGGCAGAAACACTTGCACTGCCTTGGCTTCACTTAAAAAATCTTGCATAGCCTTCTCATTTTCTCCTCCAGAGGTGCAAGTGTGGCACAGACAGGGGTTTAGTCTTGCCTGATGTCTTAAATAGATCAAAGACTGTAACCTCTCCCAGTGCTCCCAAAGTCTCCTCTTATGGACAATACAAGGTAAGAGGAGCAACAGGCTGCTAAGAAATGATCTGAGAAATGAAAACCTTGAGATTGCTAACAGAACAAAAGAACTCCTTGTGCATCTTTGGGTCTGCAGGACCTATGTTGAGTGCAGTAGGTTGCCTACACCACTCCTGTGTGTGAAAGACAAAGAGTTCAGGTCCAGGAAACAAGCCAATTTCAGTCCTGCATCCCAACAACTGCACGTGAAAAGTTCTTTCAGTTACCTTTAAAAGGCCTCAGCATCTTGCAATATTGTTAATAATTTCCTCTCCCAATACTTTTTCCTTTTTCCAATACATCAAATATGAGAAGGCATCAGTTACTGACAAGAGAAATGCATTTGGTGGTGCTAGCTTGAGAGCAAGCCATGTGAAATACAGATAATGTTTTTAATATCATTGCTTATATCCAACAGTCTTAGAAAGTTTACTCTTTTACAGTAACTTAATTATGTGTAGTAAAAATGTAGTGAACACTACTAGTATTAAAATATTTGTAGTAAGTATTAATCTGCTTTCAGTGACACCCCAAGAAGTCTTAAAAGCATATAGCAAAGGTGGGCAGTTTTTGGAGGTCTCCTGGGATATAAACACCATACTTCTTCTCCCCTTTGTGTAAAATAGGTGTAAGAATATATGTAATGTCTAGTTCATATAGTCACATTTTTTTCAAAATCTTCATGAGTTGACTGGATTCAGAAAAGATGTAAAAAAAAAAATTGGAAACTGACATTATGGTGAGAAATTTTAAATACCTTATATTAACAGGCAAAGATGAACTAGTGATGTGATTGCAGTGCTTAAAAAGAGAGCAGGAAGGAAGAAGGGTTGTGAGAGAAAAGGGCTGTGTAATTGATCCAAGAGCTAAAAACCCAAGTTAGATGTATCTGGTGGTAGGATGTTGTTGTACAGCAGCACAGTAGATTCTTTTTCTCTAAAGAATAAGACCTGACTTTTTGCTTAAAGGAAATGGTCAGGTTCAGTGACCAGCTTGGGTTTGAGGCAGGACTCAACAATCTGTGGTTTGTGTAGTGCTGCAGATCACGGTCATTTGTCCTGGTAATTCCTTTGGTCTTGAAACCCATTATAGTTTAAAGAGTGCCTTATAAGTTCCAGATGAAACTCATGTTAGCTAACTCCTAGGAGCTCAGAAGGTGACAAGAAAATGCCACTCCATGGGCTGTGTACAGCCAGGGGACAGAATTCTCTCATGGCCACTGTGAAATTACCACGTGCCAGCTTGGCAGTACCACAGTGTCAAAGTCATGGTGCTCCCCATGCTGGGCACTGAGGAGAACAGCAAAGGGCTCCCACAGATCCATTTTTGCCACTCTGCATAGCTGGTTCTCACATGTATCTTTCAAAACTGTCTGGGAATACACTATTGCAGAGGTGCAGCAAAGACAATCCCATCATGGTTAATTACGTAAAACACTTTGCAGTTGAATAGAGCTATCTAAATGCCAGCTTGGGGGGTTTCTGTGTAATAATCATTATCTCTAACATCCCTAATCAGTAGAGTGTAATCACTGATTGGAGGATTAGGGTGATGCAGGGGATTTTCTGCAAGGGAAATCCCAGCCCAGGTTTGCTGTTTGCATTCTGTCTCCTAAGGCTCTCAACAAAAGCCACAGCAGAGCAACCACGATGCCATATAGGACAGAGTTTTTCCTGATGGGAGACATCAGTCATTGGCTGAGCCATGGTCTGTGTCTGTATGTGGATGGAAAACAGCAGCCTCACAAAAAAAAGTGCCATGTAAAAAACATGACAGTAACAGAAATCATAATGAGCCCTTGTCCCCTCTGCATTTGCACTCCTTTATTTGTAAAAGTATTTTTCAGAGCCTGAGTAGTGGTTAAAGCAGTAGCTTTCACTCTCTGGCATAGTTCTTAATTTCTCCCAAGATTTAAGCTAGAGACCACCCCCATTCTGCATTCATCAGGTACTATTGTGTATGGCAGCTTTGGCTGAAAAAAGGAGGAAAAAGTTTTTCCAAGGAACCACATTTAGATGGCATTTGACTTTTGTGGGATTGGCCAGTCACAAATCAGAGAGGAGTTTTGACAGGGAGTGTGGATGCCCAGAGCACAGAGTGACTTGTGAGTGGTGATTGTCTAAGTATGAAAGGCCTGAGCACCTTTTGAGGAAGGTTTTCTTTTCCAAAGCCTTTGTGCCTTGAGAAATGGTTTTCCTCTTTTTAACAGAAGCCTACCATTTTCAAGACACTGGAAACAAGGGAAAAGCTGAGTTTTTCCCTTCCTGTCTTTTAAGGGGAAGTTGCAGTTTTGGCTGATGCCTGAGCTGCTCACGTTACCAATAAAGGAGTTGGGTTAAGCTGCAAACCTCCAAAGTGTTTGAGAGGAAAGGCACTGGACTCATTTTGCAGTCCTAGTAAGCCTCTAGGTCAGGGAGCTGTTTCAAATCAGAACATTCTATTGATTTCTTTTTAATACCTTCAGCTAACCAAACTCTCAGCCTTTTCAATAGCGTTTCAGACCTTAAAAGGATCAGAAACACAAGCAGATGAATTCTGTGTGTCGTGACTGAAGACTACAAAAGCTTACAAAGTGATTTTCAAACATGACTAAAATTCTGATAGTTTAGGAGGTAAGTTGCCCTGAATTGCATTAAACTCCTTACCCACCAGGACTGGTTAAAGTCACAGGTGGAGATCATTAGAAAATGAGAAACAGGCATTAATTTTTAAAATGTTGCTTCATCCTCAACATCTTTGTGATCAATATTTGAGCACTTCTACTTTTAACTAAGCGGGCAGTAATTCGAGAGGCATGCAGAAAACCTATTAGCTTCACTAAAGTGAGCAAATTCAGCTCACTTTTGCTGCTGTGTAATGCCTTTTCATGTCTGTTTAGACCACTGTAACTAAGAAATTTGACCCATCTCCCTATTCTCAGTCATTGGTTCTATTAGATCAAGCCATACTTCAGAATTACTACTGGAAACCACCACCCATTAAACATGATTTTTAGAACAAAAATATATTATTCATCACTTTTTACAGTGATGGTGGAAAAATGTATGTAGAAGGCCCCCTACTCTGTCTCTAGTTCTTTCCCCCATTCACAAAACCAGAAAACAAGGCTTTGCTAAAACACTGCAACAAGGACTGAGTATCTGTTTATTTTCACAAACCCTATCCCAGCCTTACTGAGTCTGCAGGAATTTGGCAAAGAAGATAAGGCCTACTTAGCCTTCAATATTGAGAATAATGTAAAATATGTACAAGTGTCCAACTCCTTTTCAGGAGTTGCACTGTTGCACTGAGATAGAAATTTTTAAAATAGATTACTCCCTTTTAAAATGTGTTAGTCTGGGTACTCCAAAATAAGCACTGTTAGTTTGTAATTATTTCTAAAAAAATGTAAATGTTGAAAGTAGGAACAGAAGTAAGCAATTAGGCAAACTTGTGTAATTTTATCACTTAACTTGTGAAGAGAACAAGACAGGAGTGTAAATGTGACCAAAAAATGAATGTGGTTGTAGCAAGAATCAAGGCTTCAATGCTTCCATGCCTGGCATTGGCAGAACATCAGCCTTTGTGATAGAAATGACTGCAACAATCTGCTGGTGACAGACATTGTCCTTCAGGTGCCCTGAACTTTCTCAGTCCTCCAGGTGCAGGCCTGTCTCCAGCTATCTCTGCTTAGAAACCTTGCCAATTTTCAAGATAACATTGCTCTCAAATCTAAAAGGACTCTAAAAAAAGTCCTCCATATTCCATATTCCCCTTTCTTCTAATGGTCCCTCATTTCCCTCAACAATTTGGCTGCTTACTGTTTGGCTGCATCAACCTGGGATAAATCAGTTGCTTGTCACATGATTCAAAATCACTCCTGCACTCTCTCTTTCCTACTGGACATCCATAGTGAAGTCTCTGAGTTTATTGAGCTCTCAGCTTATCTGCCTTTCTGGCTTCTGGACCCCTTTGCTGAAGTGGTGATCCATTCAATCCCATTGCTGCTTGTTTCCTCATTCCTGCATCTTTGACCATGGATCAATGCCCCTGCTCCCTAGAGATGCCAGTGCTAGGACTTGGCCTTCACTGAGCAGTGCTCCCTCCCTTGCTTCTGCGCTCTCAGGTCTCTGTGGTGTTAGAACTCTGCTGCATTCATCACCTCCTCTTGATTAGGGCTATGGATCATCCGCTGCTTAATCCCATTGCTCATCCTTCCTTTGTCTTCCAATGATATTTCTTCCAGTTAGTTACAGACATTATTTCTTCCAGTCCCAAGACCATTGATCCTGTGTTATGTCCTTTATTTATACCTTGAACTTCTCTTAGCCCATTGCTGTGTCTGCTGTGCTCTTGTACAGAGAATCTGTGTGGGCAGGCAGTGTCCAACTGCAGCTCATCTTTGCAACTGCATCCCTTCCTATTCTCACCTTGTGGCTTACTAGGAATTTTTTCTCTTTGGAGTCCCAATCCTAGCTCATGGCCTAGCCAGCTCCTGCTTCACAGGCTCCATAGGAGCAGCTGTCCTCAACCTGTTAGCGAGCACTTGGCTACAAAACCCGTGCTTCATCTTCATCTCCGTAGTCTGTCAGACTGACACCTTCAGCCATGCATTATTATGAGAAGAAGGAGTCTAGTTCTGATTTATGCAAACTTGTGTCACTTGTGTTTGGCCAGAACATCACTCAAATGTCTCAGCCCTTACCGCTGCACACTCTACATCACAGATGAGCCACATTTTTAAGGCTTGCTGTTTACAAGCTGTCACTTCTCGCTGTCTATCAAAGAGCTGCCTCCTGACTCTAATGATGACAGCCTGCAAGACCTTCTTCTTGTTAGATTTCTAAATAAACCAGCCTTCCTCAAATGTATGCCATGTATTCCAGGCTGCTCCTACTCACTTTTGGGACCTGTTACACATGGATCTCCTGTTTTCTGTGCAGCAACATAGAGGAAAAAAAGAAAGGCACAAACTTTTTTTCTAGTTTCATGTCAGTTTGTAGAAAACGAAACCTGTAATCTTAAAAATCAAACATTTGCAAGTGGAGGATTGAGTCCTGCCACAGACCAAATCAAAATTCGAAGCAGAAACTTGGAAGGATAGATGTTAGTGCAGGAAAGTTTTCTGACTTTTCCCTGACAGAAGAAAAACTCTGCTGTGAGCACTGAAATGTCTCTATCAAGGAGTACTTTCTGAGTGCTTGAAGCATCATAAGATGCATGAGGCAGCAGCATGTGACACCTCTGCCCTCTATGGGTCTGGAGTGGCACATTTTGTGTGTGCAGCAAGAGCTGAACACCGCAACTCTACTACAGCCTGAACTCTACAGCTGTTATAAACAAAGGAAAACACTCCCTCAAGCCAGTGCAAACATCAGGATCTCGATTAGGTCCTTGGCCCTGGTGATGCAGATGTCTGCATGATTATGAGTCTCTCAGCAACAAGAGAAGTGGTCTCTACAGGGATGCTAAAAATACCCTTCAGGCTTACCTAAATTCACATTTTAAAAAATAAGATCTTGGCAGGTAATTTTGGGACGAGGTAGGTGGCTGGCATAGCCCCAAAAAAGTGTGAGGTACTTTAAATGGCAGAGAGCAGTTCTGCAGCCCAGTGTTGTCTTGTTTACTCATTGGTGCTGAAGTGTCTTAAATCCCAACAAATTCATACTTTTGCATAAGGGCAACAGATGGTGTATACATCTATATGGTAACGAGTCCCAGCTTATTTCCTATCACAAGAATATACCAGTTCCCAAGGGGAAGATGGCCACAGAGCCATTCCCTTACCACTGTGTTTCTGTACCTTTCATCCCACTACTAAAGTCAAACAGACCCTCTGATTTAGCAGTGTTGTGATATCTGCACACACTGTGTCGTTGTAGGCAGACACTTACAGCACAACTGTTAGAGCATCAGATGATGACATTAAAGAACTGCACCACAGAGAGAAATACACCTTTTGCTGATAGGCAAAGACTTTCAAAGGTGATTGGTAATTAATAGCTTAGTGAAAAACTCACCTTGTTTATTCCAGTCATGATCCCAGGAGTAGTGTGCTATAGAGACCCCAGTGTCTTCATCTCTTGGGTGCTGTACCTGTATCTTTTTTCTGGACAAGCTGCAAACAACTGTTAAAAATCTGGTCAGTCAATAACTCAATCTCAGTACTTGTCTGAGGTTGTCCAGTTTCAGCTCCTGCAGTATCTTCCCACTGCAAATAGGGGCCTTCCCTTCCTGCATCAACATTAGCTGCATACAAGGCCATGTTTAAACTTAATAAAAAAGAGTAGAGAGGTGGGTCTGTTTTGAGTAAAGCTGAGGAAGTACTGTATTCCTTTAAAATTTAAAGCCTCTGCTGGTATGATCAAAATGCACTGAGTGTCAGGCTCCAGAAGGCAAAGTCACAACAGGCAGTGATGGATCACGCTTACGGTATCACCTCGGTTCATCTTTTTCCAGTTCAGATGCTGTGGAGTCTCCAACTACACGGACTGGTTCGAAGTGTACAACACAACCCGGGTGCCAGACTCCTGCTGCTTAGAATTCAGTGAGAACTGTGGGCTCCATTCCCCAGGGACCTGGTGGAAAGCGGTGAGTAGCTCTGCAGCACAGGCAGCAGCTGCCTTGCAGCCCAGGTGAAGGGCAGGCAGTAGTGATTTGCAAGGCTGCACAGATGATAAGCTGTGCACCTCATTCTATCCTAATTCACCTTTCATCAGGTGCTTTCAGAAGACTCCTGTTGAGCTGTGGCCTTTGACCTCCAATGAAACCCCCTATTTAATTATTTTTATGAGCTGGTTTCCTTTCAGTAGGCTCTAAGCTGTTGTTTTACACTGCAGACAGGTACATTCCAACACTGATCTGCAGTGCAGACTAGTGACATCAAGCTAGGAAATGGCAGGAATGCCCTTTTTAGTGTCCCACCTACTGGGTCAGGCAGCAATAAAGGCAAATGGTTCATGCACACACAGGCCCTGGAGCAGCAGCTGTAGCTTATCACAGCCTAGGTAGTCCTGAGGCAGGAGGCGTGGGAGAGCCTTGAGCACTCTTCTCCCACCAGGAGCTCTGGTTTGGGGACCTCCACTGCACAGAAGAGTGGGAACTGTTCCACTGAGGTGCCAGCAGCATTTTTTTTTTTGAGTTTCTGCACTTGCCTGTAATCAAATTCAAAACTCTATGGGATAATTTCCCTACAATGGCCTCAGCAAGATCTTTCTGGAACAGACAGTCGGAGCCTAAATATGGCTCTGAAATTACCTCAGCAATTCTTTGTGCTAATTACAGGTAGTGCAATTACACAGGAGGGGTGTAGGCCACCTGATGAAGTGGAATTATAACTAAGTTTTGCTGGTTCTAATGGTTTGTGAAGACAATGAGTAAAGCTGTCTTGGCCACTTTCTAGTGAGATTTCATACGCATGGATTTGTACTCACAGAGGCTGAGTTCACATCAAACACAGCTTCCTTATACTTCTTGAGTAGCTCCAGGTAATTTTTTTAATTTAAGGAATGAAAAGTTCTTCTTCTCTTTTATTCAGGGTAGCAAGAAAATCAGTGCAGGTTAACCCTGTGGCTTCTGATGGCCATTAATACTTCTTCCTCTATACATATGTAAAAGCCCCTAACTGAAGGCTGAATGATTCATGGCTATGACCATTTACAAGACAGGGGGCCCTGTTTTTGCACAAGGTTGTCTTACAGACATCATAATTTAAAGAAAGGTTTCACTTGGGCCAATTCCACCCTCCCCAAAACTGGACCAGTAAAACTGGGCTACAGCTACTGCAGAATTTAAAGCATGAAGAAAATAATGGAGGAGTGCCCATACTGCAGTTTGAAATGGCTGGAAATGGTATGAAATAGGCCCATGTGCAGCAGGAGCAGCTACTGAGCCACTCACACTGGGACTGTTTGGTTTCATGTCTGTATGTATTATAAGAAATGTTTATTTCCCTGAAACGTGGAGAAAATGAAAACCTCATTGTAGGGTTCTAACTGCTTCTGGTTGGGTTTTAGAGAGAAAACAGGACCCAAACCCAGTGCTTGTTTATTTGTAGTAGTTTAACCCCAGCTGGCTACTAAGCCCCACACAGCTGCCTGTTTACTTTGCCACCAGTGGGATCAAGGGGAGAGCAGGAAAGTAAAAGTGAGAAAAGAGTGGGTTGAGGTAAAGACAGTTCAATAGGGAAACCAAAAAGCCGTGCTCTGTGTAACTCCTGCTCAATGACAACAAAAAATATCTCCAGATATCAACCCTGTGTTCAGGACAAATCCAAAACACAGCCCCATACCCATCACTGTGAAGAAAATTAACTCTACCCCAGCCAAAATCAGCACACTATTTTTAGTTTCTGGCTGGATTTATATGGAGCAGTGCTCATGCAGCATTTTGGAGGTGCGCTGTTTTGGGTCTGGGATTAGTACTCCATGTTCAAGCTTCAACCCAAAAATATATTGTAGTTGCTCCAGCACTGAAATGATAATCCAGGCTACCTAGCAGCTAGGTCAGATCCATTTTTTCTCTGGCTGTATATTCCTGGGAGTGTAGAGCTGTATTTATGGCCAATACAATATTCTTGTTTTGTTTTTCTTTTTAGCCTTGCTATGAAACTGTGAAAGTATGGCTCCAGGAAAACTTACTGGCTGTGGGAATCTTTGGACTGTGCACAGCTATGGTGCAGGTACAGTTTAATATCAATTTTCAAATCCTAAATAATTGTAACTAACTAAGTAACCACAGATTCAGAAATATACTGTGCCCAAGCAGGTTTTAAATCTTGCAGAATTTTTGTCTACCATCATGCAAAATTATTAAGTACTTTGAGTTTTACTTCAGTTAAAATACTATGTACAAGGCACAGAACTAGGATACTGCACAGTGTTTTATGATGCCCTGCAAAGAGCTGGCACTATATCAAGTGGTTTATATAAGACTGAAACTGGAACTTGGGAGGGGAGACTGGACTCCAGACACCTAATCAGGGCAGGATGAAGTGCTTTTAGGGTGCCTGTATTTGTCCAGTTATTCTCCAGAGAGGACTTAGGCTAAATAGCCAACTTCAGCATAGTCTAGAGGTAACTTAAGTCTTCAACCTCATCCCTCAGGCCAGGGTAAATTACAAATCGGGATGTGGTGCCCATTAGTGAGCCCTGCCAATAAACCCATGCTCTCTTACTATGATTGGCATAGACATGCCTATCAGATTTTTGAGTTGCAGTCCTTTCCACTGTGACTTTGGTCAGAGAAGAATCTGTTGTCCACCACTTTGTCTCTTACGTGCCGGTGCCTTTAACCCAGCCTGCTGTGGTTGTGCCAGTCTAAGCACCAGTGGCACAGCCTGAGGATACACAGGGGAAAGTTGTGCTGGAGCTCAGGCTGGTTCAAAGTGCCTTTCCTAAATTCAGTGAAGATCTAGAATTAGTTTCCAGCTCCCCCTCTCTCGAACCCAACATGCAAGCACAAAGGATGGCATTGCTGAGCTAATTAACACCGTGTAACTGCAGATTAACTCATGGTTGTTTGGTTTGGTTGGGTATTTTTTTTAATTTGCCTGCTATGCCACTAGCAGCAGCAGGAGAGAGCCTGGGATCAGTATTCTACTCACATTCCCAATAATGACAGATTAGGCAGAATGGCACATATCTTACTCTCTCATATGTCATTTATTGGCTGCAACTTACTAATGCAAATGCCTGACGCCTCACAGGCCCAAATTCAGTAGAGTTCTGGGGTTTGTTCCAGTATAATAAGGAGATATGCTTAGAGAAAAAAGCACAAGATCATATGGCAGACAGGCAATTTATGACTGTTGTTAATATATTACCACGATTAAGAAAACCAAACCAGCTTTTGAGCATCCATTCAGCATTTAGGGTATCTTTAAAGGATACACTAAAAATCCCCAGCACTCCATGGTCAGTCCTTCTCATAAATACCCTAAGTATATTAAATTTCTAAGACAATACTATCTTTCTGACAGAAAGACATAGCTAGTTTGCATGGGAGGAAGCACTTCAGACAATTTAAAAATGCAAATTCATATTCCTAGTAAATGCTGTGCAATGCAGGGAAAACACCTCAGAACACAACAGATTTTCAGTCTGCCTTCCAGCTGCCTGGTGCAATTGAATCTACCTGATGACAAAAGTTTCTGTGTACTGTCACCTGAAATGAACTGAGCCCCCTCTCTTGCTGCTGTTTCAGTTTTGTTCTGGCCCATACCATGTGGCAGTTTTTCATGTTAGCATCTTAGAGAATCATACAGTCACATAATTTGAAGGATATAACAGCACATGCAACAGAAGAATCTTCCTCAGTTGTGCATGCTTCAAACTATAAACCAAGTTCAGCCACTGCTGTTTTGTTACGTAGCTGTCCGTGAAGGTGGATACTTCCAAAAGGCCAGTGTTTGCTACAAACAGCACACCAAAACCTAATAATCTGATTTCACTATAGAAGAGTGAGACTTGAGGAAGATTAACAACTTTATAACCACTTTTTCTTCATAAATATAATTGTGTGTGTGTTTATATTCATATATTCTTTCAAAGTACTTATTAACAGGAACTATTACTCATGTAAAGACTAAATTTGAAGTGGTCAGATTAAGTACTTAAAGCAGAATTCATACCCTAAAATTTTCTACGTGGCAGACCTTCATTTCAGTGACAACTCTTACAGTGGTGTTGCAAAGGGAAAGTAACAAGCACTTAGTACACTCATATGGGTACTTCAGCTGGAAGGAAAATAAGACTTTCTCCCCCATCCCTTTTGATGAAGTAATCCACCAGAGACAGCACAACAGGTCAGTGCTTAGCTGGGAGAAGAACCCCCACCCCCCTGCTGCTTCTCTTGAATAGGCTGAGTAGAAAAACACATCCATTGTTGATGAGGCATTGATGGCCATGATTAATGCATGTTCAGTCTCCAGTGATTCCCCCACGGGGACCTGAGCACACATACACTTGGAAAAGTAAAGTACAGTCAGGTAAACCACAGCATCCGTAGGGCCAAGGATTAACCCAATGTCTTTCAAAACAACAGCTAAAGGGACAACCACAGAATACCCACACAACTGTGGATATTGCTACTGTAAAATATTTTCAAGCAAAAGGCATCCAAATTTTTTTCAATATACCTCTTTCCAGTATCTGGTGGCTGCTTTGATGGAGAAATCAACTCTCCCCTGCTCTCACTGTCCATTCTGTAAGGCAGCAATATGGATAAGGACAAAAGGCAGACAGACTCTAGGAATAGAACAAGGACATGAACAGGCAGGAAAAGCAGTATGTGATATGTCCTCCTGTGGGTGAACAAAACTAGTGTCATGCTTTTCTCTTTTTTTTCTTGTTGTTTCCATAAATAGGGTTTTTTTACTTACTGAAAAACGATTGTTTGTTGTTTCTTTTCTCTTAGATTCTCGGACTCACCTTTGCAATGACCATGTATTGTCAGGTAGTCAAGGCAGACACCTACTGTGCATAGATACCATTCCCAATCTTTCTGCTTCTCCTCCAAAGGACACAGGAGAAATCTCCTTCATGCTCATTCATCTGACCTTCTCCCCCCCCTCTTTGTACTATAAACTGTGTATAATGCTATATTTCTGAAGATTTTGTGAATCACCCCACTTTACTGAAGGAGGAAGAAAAGAAAAAGTCAGTACTTGAACTGGCACAGGTAAGAAGCAGCCTTGTCTTTAAGCAGAGGAAAACCAAAAAAGCAATGTTTCCTTTTCCATTGCCTGTGGCAAGGCAAGAGAGGCTGCTTACAAGGGGCTGACTGCAAACCCATGTTAAGAAAAGATGGCACTGAGGCAACCTCTGCAAAAGCTGCCAGGCTGCCTTCCTGCATTTCCCAGTCTGGAAGAGAGGACGTAGAAAACAAATGTTCTTCAGCAAGAAGGTGCAGAGTAGCTAGGACTGAATGCAATTGTAATTTTACTACAGTTTGCACATAGCTAAAATGTCAAGATCAAGGAGCCCTGCCTCCAAGTGTCTCAAGATGATTTTGTAGCCAGGAGAGGATCATCTTCAGAAGCGCATTGTTTTAAAGGAGTATTTTTAATCTTACGTGCCGCAGAGTCAGGCTTTTAATCAGAATCTGTACAGCGAGATCCTGGCTGTTAATGGAAAACAATATTGGACATTGCCTCACTTCCTAATTGCCAGTGGCATATAGATGGTTGACTGCATATGTTATATATATTACATTCATAAACACATACTTTTCTGAAAGGAGGTGAAAATACCCAGCATCTAACCTCAGAAAGAGGAAACCTTTCTATCCTATTTTACATTCCAACTGAAATAACCAAGTATTATTTCTTGTACAAGGCACTATCACTTATACCTCTGGGAAACAAATAATTACTTTCAGCTGTATCTTCATTTCAGTAAACAACTTGTGAGTGGGCTCTCTCTGTCAGTCTACTATGGTTTTATTTATCATCCCTGTTTCAAGTAAGTCTGCCAAAAAATATCACTCATTTCCATGCTTGAAGATGTATACAAAGCTGTCAGCTGTTCCTTCCCTGAATGTCACCATTTCATTAATTTACTTTGGGATAACATCATCTGCAGGTATGATAGACTTTGCCTTGCTGAAGAAAAATCTTTTGCACATTGCTCATTCTTCTGAGAGTTATTAAGACTTCAGATGCTTTTATGCTTACCTTTTTTTTTCCTCCCAGCTGCACGCTGACAACAGCCAAGACACATCAGTCTCTGTTAGAACTGGAGTCACTTCTCAGTGCTCTTTTTCAGATGCATTTTTCTTCACCTAGCTGCTGGTTAGAATATAATCCACACTTTCTAGGAATATCATGGAATCACAGAAATATGCAGAAATCAAAACCATTACTTTCCTTAACTAGGGAACAGCCACTCATTGATAACTGAAGTAATTGATGTAGTACCGTCCTATGCACGTCTTCTGGTGATGAGGGTAAAAATCAGATGTGTCCTATTGTTCAAACAAATAGTTCCCTGCCAGCAAACAGCTCCAGGTAGTGCATGTGTGCCAGGGAGAAGCTGAAGCACCCCAGGGAAAGGACACAGCAGGGAACAGGCAAACAGAGCAATGCAGATGGCCTGCTCCCTTCAGCCAGCATTTGAGGAGCTCTCAGCCACTGTCACTTAGAGCAGGGAGCTGACCATGGAGCTCTGTTTTCCCAGGAAGCTGAGTGCAGCCATTCCTGCACACTGGAAGCATGCAGCAAGCTCACAGGGAAAGTCACCTTGCTTACAACAGCAGGTCTCAGCTCTGAGTGACATTTTGCATGCTTTGATTTAAAGATAATTTCCAGCACAGAGCTGGACTTGCCAACCCACAGCCTATTGAACAATCTCCTTTACACCCAGAACTAACCCTTTTCTGGACCTGCATTATTTGACAGATTCATTCTCACTCAACAGATTTGGGAGATTTTTTTTGTCTCTGCTGATTTCCTGCAGTCTTCTCACTCTCAGGCATGAGCTACTCCATATTTTCTGGGAAATTGCTTAGGACAGCCTGGTGTTTAAAAGAGCAATTATTTTCCAAAATTTTACCCCCATGGGGCATTTAGCTCTGCAGGCTAAGGTAAAAGTAATGTATTAATTCTGTGCATTTTATGTGGCTTCCCAATCACTATTACAGCAACCTCCCCAGCACTAAAGGATTTTACTGTCATGCAAACAAGCCCCAACATACCCAAGCTGAGCAAGTAGCCCACACACAGGTGCCCTGTACTCCAAAGCAAGAGGCTCGCTCGTGTTGCAGTCACCAGTCTCCCTGCTCTCTGCTTCTTGAGCCCAGGCTGACCTGCAGACTGTCCTGCTCTGCAAAAGATGGTGTGAGTTTGTTCCTTCCCTCTCTCTACTCTCTTCTTTTCTTAACCTGCGCAGATACAATTCCAGGTTAGCTGTACCATTAGTTCTTGCCTTGGTTTATAGTTTGTACACAGGGGTGCTTCTGCTGACAACTCAGAGGAGTTTCTACCACTGAAAAGCAGCATGACACAGTGATGAATGCATTCATAAAACATTGATTTTTTTTTTGAGACAGATAAAAGGTAGACAAGTCTATTTGTAGTGATCCTTGCCATTAAAAATTAACACAGAGACAGCAGGCTGATGATGGTTCAGTTGATGGGAGCAAACCATTGTGCAGAACTCCCACAGAGAGCAACTCTTATCAATTTGCTTGATGGTGTGATGTAGGAAAAAGAGAGATCACAGACCCTTCTCCTGTGAGTCTCACCGTAATATGTGCTGAGCTCTTACAGAATGCTTCTAGACTTCAGCTAAAGCTTCAGTGGAAACAAAATATGAGAAGCAGACTGGAGACAAGTCACATTTTGTGGTTTCCTCTAATCATTTTCCCCAGTTTAGGTGTCTTTACAAGATAAACTTCCTTGGTTTTCAAAAACAAGTACCTAAAGGGAATACCTCTAAGCAGCCCTCACTTTGTAAATCCCAGTCACTGCAACAAAAACATACAGTTAGGGGAAAAAAATAAAACAAAAAACCACAAACAAACAAACAAACAAACCTCCAAGCAGACAAACAAACAAAAAAAAACCCCTCCAGATCACATATTGCTGGTAATAATTCCTTTTAAAATACTCTTCCACTACCAAGATGCTACTGCAACTTGTTCATAATTTGAACTGGACTGTTTTGTATATTTGATGTTATTAACTCTCTCCACAAAACCAAACAGCTGTTAGAGTGCTTACAGCATTACCAGCACAATCCAATTTCATACCTCTGAACATACTGCATATAACAAGCCTCAGACTTACCATATTTTCTTAAGATCACTGCATCCTTTCTCTGCTGACAAGGTCAGAAGATTTTGTGATGTGTAACAGCAACAATCTTTTAAAACAAAAGCCAAAAAAAGAGACAGTTCCATTTTACACATTAAACTGGTTGATTATATATAAGTAACCTGTAGTACATAATATCCATTTGAAAGGCTGCTGATATTGAATGCAGGCAGAACAACACAGAAGTCATTCCAATTGCTTCTATTAGTGTCTTGTCACTTTTAGTAAAGCCTTTTATATTATTGTGACTTCTTATCTTTAAACATGAAGGAGGACTCAATACATTTAAATTAAAGACAGAACCAAAGGCAATAAAGGAGCACTCCTAATTTATTCTCATGGCTGTTTCTGCTTAATAACAAGATATGAAGGCACAAGGCATATGACTGAACCTACTGAATTCAGCAGCATCAGGATTTAGCTTTTTAGATTCAGTCTAAATATCCTTTTGGCTTTTCATTTTCACAATTATTTAATAAAAAAATCCAAACCCATATATTTAATAGAATATGGTTTATTTTCCTGTACTGTCACTAGCAGCCAAATCTTATTACTTGTACAACAGAATTACTTAGCTCCTCATCATACAGTGCACAATCACTGAAATACACTTCTATTTCTGTTCTATGAATAGTTCTTTGGTCTCCCCCCTCAAATTAAACAAACTCATAAAAGTTTATTCTTTGATCAATAATTAGCATTTAAATGCAGCATTGTAGGATTTATCATGTGGAGAGGAAGGGACTGCACAGAAGCTGTAAAAAATCCTCTGTCTTGCATCATCAATAGGGCTGCTTAGGGAATCCACCCAAACCCTGACTTCTTACAAACCGATGAGAACTGGTCACACTGAGTACACACTGAGTGACTGGGCTGCCTCTTACACCTTCCCAGGGCAGGACAAAGTCACAGCCTTTCATTTACCCCTTGGCTTCCGTGTTGTGCTATAAATGGGGCACCAAAGGTAAGCAACAGAAACCAGCAGTTGATTGTGGCATTATTTAAACCCAGACTCCTTATTTCCTCTAATTTATCTGCAAGAATTTGCTAAGTGTAAATTATCTGCATAGATACTGAGTTAGACAGTTAAAAAACACGTTGGGATTTGCCATAGGAAATCTTGTTTGGATTCCATTTTGAATTCTCCTCCCTCGTCACTGGTCTCTTACCACAGTGGGCAGTCTCCTCTGTTCTTTGGATTTTGTTGCTGCAATTACAATGGTACATTTTTGTGCATTCATATAAAGAACAAAATTTAAAATATACCTTTTATTTTTAAAAAGTTATTAAATATTCTTTAAAGTTTACAACAGAATGTCTTTTGTATTCTTTATAAGCAACTGCACTACAAGCTGAACAGTGATTCTATACAGACCCAGAGATGTGTGTGTGTGCAAGTCTAGGCAAATACACACACACATACTGTATGCAATTTAACAAAACCCTACAGTGTTCTACTTCTTTGTCATTTCTCATTACCTTTTATTTGACCTATTCTTCCTTACAAATTTATTGTTATTATTTATGTGGCTTACCTATTCCCAGTTGAATGTACACCTCTCTTTCCTTTTAAGGGCAAGCTACCTGAAATTATGTGATAGTCAATATCAATTCAGAAACTACTGGGAGATCAGGTTTCATGTTAAAAAAATACTCAGACCCAAACCAAATTATTTTGTGTTCACAACTTGTCTGTTACTGATAACTTTGAAATAAAAGGACTTCCCTTTTTCTGAGGTAGTTGCTTACATTCAGAAAATACATAGTAAACCTTGAAAAATTAACACCAGAATGTTTTTAAATTGAACAACTAGGAACTTGCACTGTGTCAAATCAGAAGAATGTCTGGTTAGCCAGGTATGTTATCTGCAGTCATGTCTAACACTGCCTTTTTTTAAACAATTTGTTGTACCCTACAGGTCAAATATCTTTGCAAGTGAAACTGCCTCTGAACTGTACATTCTGAACAACACTAGTGTAGTGTAATGGGAAATGTAGAGACCCAGAGGTTTTAGAGGTTATTGCAGGAAGCATCATAAGGGATAACCCACATATTTGATGGAAGTTTCTTACAGCTCCCTCACTTTAGGAGAGATGTTTACATTACTTGAATTGTCTTGATCCCATTAAGTGCACCACTAGATGGTCTCATCAGCCACATCTATCTTTAATCCCTTTCTGATTCTGTGAAACTTTACACTTTAGTCCTGCAGTATAGCAGTGAATTTCACAATTTCTTCATGTTGCATTTAAAAGAATACTTCTTAAATGGATTTTAACATTTTTGCCTTTCAATTTCATTTACTCACCATTGGTTCTGTACTTCAGGAATGATAACTTAATGATGCTTACAGAAATACAGGCGCTCAGAGCAGCAGTATTACCTTTACAGCTTAATTTGCCTTTCCAGTAGAGCTTAACCCTGGGTAATTGAGTACCCTATTGATTTTTAAGATCCCATTGTTTCAAACAAGTAAGCCCAGTGTACCTTCCCCCAGTAGCTATCCCGTTTGTCTTTGCTTTTGTACTACATCTTGGCACAGACAGAGCTGTTCCTACTTTAATCAACAACCAGATGAGTATTTCACCCTACAATCTGCCTTTTTTCCAAAGGACACTTAACACAACCTGGAAATATCAGGCCTAGCTGATTATCCTGGCTGTGTAAAACAAAGTACTTTCTGTCTGCATGGCAATAATTTTCAAAGAAATTTAAGGGCAGCTTATGAAGCTTTATCCAAAGTTTTGTCTTGACACATTAAAAGTGCAAAACACAGAGCCCTATGTTTCTTATCTTACCAGGCTAAAAACCCCAAGCAAATAAGAAATCTGTCATTAATAACTCATCTGGCAAATACCATTTAAAAGACTGTTTTTTCTGAAATCCCATTAGTGGCCTAAGGTAGGTCACTTTACCCTAGGCCTTGCTTCCTTGTCTCTCCATGCAATAAACTGTTTCCCCATGGAAATATCGTCTGTTCACTAGAAATCCTGGGGTTGGTTGTCCTGCAAGAAGAGCTCAGTTTACATTCCTCCCTCCAAGAGCCAGAAAACATTCACTACCAAATCTACACCAGTGTGTGTTAGACAGCTGAACAGAAGTTCTTTGTCTTAGGATGAGGGTTTTTAATGAAGAAATAGCTGATCAGTTGAACTGATTTTTCAAAAAAGTCCTTGGTATCTTTTATGTAGAAATCATTTAGGCAGAGCAGAATATTTTGTTACTACAGAATTGCTTAACAGAGACTTCCCTGTACTTGCAATTAAAGAATAATTTGAAAGGATGGGATAATTATCCACTATAAACTTCGCCTGATATTCCCATGGCACTGCTATTACATAGTTCAAATCACAGGCAACAAAATAAAACATGTAATTGTATTTAGTTAAATACATAGAAAACAAAAGTCTATGTAAAGGAAAGTACAGCATAAAAAACTCCCAACTATTAATGTATATTGCATGTGTCTATGTCTCTCGTGGACTGTGACAAGAGCTTCAGGTGCAAAGCATTCATCCTGAAGGTTAACTAAAAATTACTGGAGAAATACAGGGATTTTGGGAACTTCTTTCTCAAAGTCTGTTCAGATGCACCTCATCATCTCCCTCCTCCACAAATGCCCTTCTTTGGCCCTTAAGCTTAAGTCCATCACTGCTCTTTCCACCTGTACCATTTAAATCGGCTTTTCTGCACACAAAAATGTGTTTTCAGTCACAGTCCCCGTGTGTCAAATGTGGAGAGAATTCAGTTGTTTGTATAAATTTTAGTGCCCAATGGTAAGACATGTTACATGGCTTTACAAAATTCAGGTTTGATACTGATTTAGGAGACCGCAGTCTCTACAGAACAGAGCAGAATCAGTACAGTGACAGAGAAATTCATGCAGCCTGGTTGTGGACCTATGTAGTGACTGAATCTGAATTGCTCTTCATGTCCTCAGTTCCCTGATGCAAGCCTGCAAATGGCTAAACAAGCAGTGTTATCAAGCAGAACTGTCACTGGCTGCTTAGCATGCTCCAGACAGACTAATGCTGCAGGGATTCTTTTTCCTTTTTTTTTTTAACCTAGTTTACCTTGGAAACTTGTTCAGTGTTATTGTATCAGCCACAGATGCAATTAACAGATTCTGATATTATATCTCAGCTTGAATAATAAGCACCCAGGATACAGAGGTAAAAAAATGCCTCATCTTAGAAATGATGCATTTTTGTTCTTTTGAAATGCTCACCTGCACCCATACACTCTTAAGGTGACTTAAGGGGCAGCATATGCATCCCCACAGTTTCTACTGTGGCAGCCCAACTGTCTAAGGTAACTTCTATTAAAAAAAAAAAAAAAAAGTAAAAGTGTATTTGTGTAATTCTCAGAGCTCTGATTTTCAGGCTGTCATTTCTCAAGGAACAAACCCTCTCCCACCCTTAAGAGAGTTAGAGCTGTTTGCAAACTCAATTAGGATGAAGCATTTGCAAATACTCCAGGAAAAGAGCACTCCTGCATTGTGTTGATTCTAATGCTTTTTTGGCACCCCACCTCTCACTCCCTAATCAAATACCAGGTCTCTTATCACAGCCAAGGTCACCAAAAGCTTTGTTGTAATCTCAGAACAGCACACAGCCTCCCTCGCTCCCCACCCATGGGCCCCTGTGTTAATGTCACTGGAAAGCCAAGCTGGCATTAGTTGAACAGGGAGGCTAGAGAGAAGTACAGGGCAAGCTCTTTGGGTAAATTCTTCATGCTGTAAGCTCAGCTGCAGGAACTGGACACACAAATACATTAGAAATAGTAATATATCCCCCTAGAAGCCAGAGGTGCTTTGACTATTCTGCTGAGCAGCTAAGTTGTGGTCTCTTAAGGGCAGAGTTGCCTCAAAACCTCATGATTGAAAACACTCCTACTTTTGGGGGAAAAACAGAAATTGTGAACTCAGACCTGTGCACAACAGAAGGAATTATGGCTTTGCAAATGCAAACACAAGAGAGTACATAGACTGAATTGATGTGTCATATAATTACTAACTCACTTTCCCTAAACAAAGTAATTCACCAGCTTGGAAGTACAGCTTGTTGTCATGGAACTTGCTTGATATTTGGTGCTAATAAAAATTGAAGTTTTAAATCTCCCTATGAAGTCCGTGCATTGAAGTTCTTCCCTATTAAACACCTTCTTCTTCCTGACTGTGCACCACAGCTGGTTACCCTGACACAAAACATCTTCATTATCAAAAGGTCCTTTGAAATAAGTGCTCACAGGTTTCAAAGAAGAATTATCACAGGAAAAACTGGCACAATTAAAAGCTTGGTGCAAATCACACTCTCTTGTTCCTGATGGAATCAAGACTTAATGTACATGTAAAAAAATCTATGTGCATCAACCCAATCTATGTGTTCTTCTCCAAACCCAGATATTCCAACGCAAGCAATCTTTGCTATGGGTGGCACAGGACTCCAACTTATATAAATATCTGTGCCAGGAAAGGTGAGGAAGAAAAGGGAAAATATAAAGGACAGATAAGAAAAAACCATAAGATTAAGAGAGAAGGTTGGACATGGACAAAAGACCTGAGCAGTCTGGTTTTCCCCACTGTAAGGTACAAAGATAGAGCAGCATCCCATGAAACATGTGGTGAGCCCATTCAGAACAGGCCCCGTGTCCTGTTCCAGCTGCTTTCCTGTTCTCTTCAGACTGCAATCCCATCTATTCCCCTTCTAGGTGCAGCAGGTTCACCAAGCTAGTGAAGGACACAAGATTCTCAGATGATGAGCAGCTCTAAAGGGTACAGAGCTGTACCCTTTACCCTGTGATTTCTCTTACATCCTCCAAATTTCAGTTCTTCCAGCCTAGCAGGAGATCAATCCTGTGCAGTGGCATTGCATTTATATGTAATTTAGACATTATTGAAAAATGTTGAGGATAATGGGATACATCTGCAGGTCCTGAGGGAACTGCTGGATGAAGAAGCTGAGCCACTATCCATCATATCTGAGATATATAGCAGTGCAGTAAAGTTCTCACTGACTGGAAAAGGGGGAACATAACCCCCATTTTTATAAAGGGAAACGAGGGATTCCTGGAGAACTACAGGCCCATCAGTCTCACCTCACTGCTCAGCAAAATCATGGAGCAGATCTTCCTGGAAAATATGCTAAGGCATATGGGAAATAAGGGTATGTCTGGGGGACAGCAAACATGGCTTCACTAAAGGAAAATTATGCTTGATAAATCCAGTGGCCTTCTCTGATAGGCTTACAGAGGTGGAATAAGGGAAGAGTGACTGCCATGACCTACCTGGACTTGTGCAAAGCTTGACTCTGTCCTGCACAACAGCCTTGTCTCTAAACTGGAGAGACTCTGGTTTGATGGATGGACCACTCAGTGGATAAGCAACCAGCTGGATGGTGACTCTCCAAGTCCAAGAGGAGACCAGGGAAGAGTGGTGTTCCTTGGGGGTCCAGGAGGACTGCTGGGACCAGCACTGTTCAACATCTTTGTCAGCAACGTGGGCTATGGGATCAAGTCACCCTCAGCAAGACTGCAGACAACACCAAGCTGTGAGGTGCAGTCAACATGCTGGAGAGAAGAGATGCCATCCTGAGAGGCCTGGACAGGCTGGAGAGACCGGCCCATGGGATCTTCAGGAAGTTCAACAAAGCCAGGCACAATGCCCTGCACCTGAGTCAGGGAAATCATGACAGGCTGGGCAAACACAAATACAAATACAGGACTGAGAGCAGCCTTGAGGAGAAGGAGTTCAGTGCTGTTGGCAAGAAGCTCAACAGAACCTGACAAGGTACTCTTGTATCCCCAGAAAGAAAAGCAGGGCAGTCAGCAGGTTGAGACAGCTGATTCTCTACTCCACTCTAGTGAGATGGCACCTGCAGTACTGCATCCAGCTCTGGGGCTCCTGACATAAAAAGGACATGGACCTGCTGGAGCGGGTCCAGAGGTGGCCACAAAGATGCTCAGAGGGCTCAAGCACATCTCCTGTGAGGATGAGGCTGAGAGAGTTGGGATTTTCAGGCTGGGGAAGAAATAGGTATTAGAAATAAATTCTTGACTGTGTGGGTGGTGAGGCACTGAAACATATTGCTCAGAGGAGTTAATGGATGTCCCATCCCTGGAAAGCCAGGCTGAATGGGACTGTGAGCAACCTGATCCAGAGAAAAGTATCCCTGGCTCATGGCCAAGGGATTGGAACTAGATAATCTTAAAGGTCCTTTCCAACCCTAATCATTCTATGGTTTAGAAGAATTCAGCATGTCACAGGTGATCTGTCACAGCTGTTCTGTCACTGTTACATGGAGCACAGTATCCTGCAACTAAAAAGCTTTCTTAGTATCAGTGCAACTACACAGAACACAGGAGTATTCAGCTACACAGACCTAGTGCTGAACAACTGACTACTCTGGTGCCTTACATGCACAAGCAGCTCTGGTGAAGTATTAAAGAGAAATTCAGGAAAACACTGCCACTCTCAGTTCTGATGATGCAAGCTTATTTCATTTTCATTTTAATTTAGTGAGCTCTCACTGAAGTGAAAGAGTCCCTGAAAGCTTTATAGCATGAAGTGAAATGGCAAATTAAATTGAAATTGAGATAATCCCCAGAAATGTATACAAAACTAAAGCAACTCAAAGTCTAGACACCTTTCAGACTGGCAAGTTTTTATAAAAATGAGAAAAAGCAATCTCCTATAATTCTCAAGCTTTTCAATCTGTCTGAGGACATCCCAGAATGCACCACATTGTGTCTACACTATCATTGCAGTGGGACTACGCAGATCTCTATCACAGAATAAAGTACTATTGAATCGTGAACCCAAAGCACCAGAGAATTTCACATACAGGAGTTTAAAAAAACCTATTTCCTCTGTCTACTTTATTGAGATCACATATCACAAGTATCCATGTAGTTTGCACTTCAGTATTTTCAAATAGCAGCATTTGCTTGTTTGAAAGCCAAAGCAAAATCTCTGTTCAGGTAGGAAAGTGGCTCAACTCTGCAAGTTTATTTTTTCAAGTCTGTGTAAAACTGTTTCTGCAGCAAAAATACCATAAGTGAAAACCCACAAGGAACCACACTCTGGGTGTACAGATGTGCACAGAAGGAATATAAGCCCCAGGAATGAAAGTAGATTTCCCAGTAGGCAAAGTTGAGCTGTAGTTTCAGTTAAGTCTTCAGTGAAATTTTTGAAGCAGAGAATATGATGATTCCCCAGGGAAAGCGCACAACCACAATGCCTTTGCATATTTAAAGATTATCATTCAGGGCTTTTAAATCGAGCCCTAGAGAGTTTCCATTAATCCACTGAGCTGCCAGCCCAGTCTCACACTGGCAGGCTCACTGCTCTCTAACAATTGAGAGCTTATTAAATATTAAGGTCTTAATCTTAAGTACTTCTGTTTGACTGAGAAATTCTAAACAGTGTGCAGAAGAAAAACATTTTCTCACATATATATACATATATATATATATATATATATACACACACACTCACACATACATCTACAGAGAGAGAGCAGTATTAGATAAAGGCAAATGTCCCCAAAATAGCAGGAGAGTTGTGTAATAAATCCATTCATTTTAAAGCAGCCCATGTATCCCCACAGTCATATCCCCTTCCAGCCATATCCCCCTTCCTAGATCCAGCTTTCACAGGTTTACCTCTGAAGGACAAAAGCTCACCTCTCTCCTGGCCTTGAAATGCCAGCTTAGGAATTAGAAAGATGATCACAGCAGGATTCACAATACTCTAATAATGCTACACTACAGGTAAAGAGAAAGACAAACAGTTTTAAGTGTAGCATGTCTGGTACTTTACTTTCCATTCCATTGCTTTCAAAAGCATTCACCTAAGATAGCTTTTGCTTAAAAAATAGGCTAAAATTCATAAGCTGGATGTGCATCCAGTACAAGATTTTCTGAAAAATCATTTTCTGCCTAACAGGGACAGGGGTCATCTAGTCAGATGCTTTACTTTCCTCTTGTATTTCAGAAGGAGCACTTTAGAGCCAGAACAAGCTGGGGTGGGTTGTGAGAAACCAGGAAGGTTTTAGTTGATATTTTTAGATTTTCATGCTATTAAGGCTTTCCACTAGATCCAACAGTAGAAGAGATGGTGACTGGGAAAATGGTCAGCAGCAAACGAGGGTCCTGTTTCAGGATCTCTCTTCTGAAAATGAGCCAGGGAGTACCCACAGGGTGCTGAAATGCAATTTGCCTCTTACACAGAAGATCTGTAGTGCAAGCACTGCTGCCCCCTGAAGCAGGCCTGTGCTATCACAGGAGTGAGGCTTGTTACACTGTCTGTGGAAACAAGACTTTCCCAGATCACAGAACTCCTTTACCCTCTTTCTCTGCTCCCCTCTCTTCAATCCAATCTGGTTCTGCTGGAACCAGACCTGCTCCTGTCCTCACAGCATCACCATTCCCCTGAGGGCTGGTACCCTGAAACCTCTCTGCCAGGAATCAGAGCCACATCAGCTTCCCTACAAACAAACATCAATTTCCCTTTCTAGACAAGCTCAGACACCAAACAATGGTCAGGCAGGCATTACACCACAGGAGCAAAATGTAGATCTTGCCAAGAAATGAAAGAAATACGGAGCTTAGAGCCTGTGTGTAAACATGCAAACCTAGAGATGGATCAAAACTAGAATAGTGGAATTAGTGCCGAGGTAAAGCACAATGAAGCAAAACACCAAGCAGCTGCCTGAGGCTCTTTCAGCAGGGAGCTCAGCACAGGCTGGTGGATACCCTGTCCTGCTCTATGCCAGTGGATACCACTCTGACATGGGCACTGTCATTCCCATTACAATATTTACATGTGGGCCCTAGAGAGTAGTTGCAAAACCAATATCGTCACAAAAAATTTCCATTATTTTGTCAGATCTCAAAATGCAAACTACCATTTGGATCCATTTTGGCCAGAGGTTTAGCTGAGTCTCAGCCTCATGTTTCCCTGAAGTGTGGCATCTACAGGGCCATCAGTATGGGACAAAGTACTTTCAATTCCTGATATCCACAAATAACATTTCAGAAAAGCAATTTCTGCAGTTAAAGTGCAATAAAGTAACAAGGTACCAAGGGCTAGAAAACACATAAGGCTTCACACCCCCTGGAACAGATAATACAGTATGCAGAATTATGTAACTCATTTTGTACTGCAAGTCAATCCCTTTATTAAAAGGGGATTACAACAACCACAGCATTTGGTGTCATTCACACACACATAACCCATGTATTAACTCCTAAATATGCAAAACTCAATTTGATGATATGCAGCTGCAGTCTGCTTATCCTGTCTCTCATTCCCCCTCCCCCAAGCTTTTTACCAACAAGAATGTCAGTAGCTCAGATTTAAATTTCTAAAGAAATGGGGTTTAACATTTACCTGTGAATGTCTGTCCTTCCTCCACAAGTGGCCCATATGGCCAGAAAATTGTAAGGTCTGCAGTGAGACAAAGTTTAAAATAAATAAATTACATTCAAATTCCTTTGTAAGACCTACAGGCCAGTCCTTGAAACAACATGGATTTGATAATGAAATGTTCTTCCATTTATCAAGAGGGGTTTTTTTCCCCCTGTCATCTACTTTGGATTGTTCATGCTCTATTCCATACTTGAATACCTATTTTATAAAGATAGTCTTTAGAAATATTAACAACATATGTTTACAAATGTTTCTTTATGTAAAAACACAGAATCTTTTTAATGAACAAAACACTTGAGGTGAAAAATAGCTTGAAGAAAACAAATGTGTTATTTAGGTAAGCACAGGAAAGAATTATCTGGATAATCTGCAGAACAATCCATGACTCATTAAATAAAAATAAGCTTTTCAGCTTCTTTCTAAATAAATTCTTTTATAATCTTGTCTCTTCATAAGTAAACCAAGTTTCCCTTGCCATAAATTCTATTCCAATAATGACAGTAAACGACTGAGACATTCATCAGGACACAGGTAATCTGGAAGCTACACCAAACATCCCTCCTCAGGGTGATGCACATTTGATGGACTATTAATGGAATCCTTTCAGCTGAGCATCCCAGGTTTTACTGTCTGGCAAAAAGCAAAGTTTTACAGTGAAAGAAAAGCACTGCATAGAGAGACACTCCAAGGGCTTACCAGGTGCTGGTGCTTTCAGCGCTGCATTTCCAGACCGCTCCAGTACAACCAGAAATTCAAAACCATTTTCATGTGCAGTGAGTCAGGCTGCTCTCTTCCTCCTGCTCTGTCAGTGGGTGCAGTCAGTCTGAGGAACATATCCCCACCACCAAGAAGAAACTGCCCACATTTAAGTGCCTGACACCTGCACTGTAGAATGCTTCACAATAAGCAAAGCTTTCATTATTTTGGGGTTGCCCTGAAATAAATAAATTCTTTCAGATGCTACTATTTACTTCCAGAAAAGCCCCAAATGAGTTATTTAATGCTGCCTGTGCAAATAACCTTAAAACCCTTTTTTCATTCCAAAAATAGCATTTTCAATAAAATCTTGCTAAGCGACACAATTTCATGGCATAGCTCTGTTCTGAAAAGTGTTTTCTATGTGCAGAACCAACACTGACTCTTCCATTCCAAAATAATGGTTTTAAACTTACTGCAGGATGGGAAAAAAGGCATTACTACTTTCTTTATTCCTCCTATTCTTGCTGACTCTACACAAGATGAAGCAGAATTATGTTTTCACTTGAGATTCATCAAAAGAGCTGCAGTCAAGCTGAGCTGCACTGTTAAAGTCTGTTTTAATTAGAAATGACAAAAATCCTTGAAAACAAATGGGCTCCCAAATATGCAAGTCAGTGGCAAAATGGTCCCTGAACTCCAACAGTGACTGAATGCAAGCACAGAAAAAAAAAGGCAAAAAAGCTTTCACTTACAGAGAAAACAGCTTGGATATGAAAGCTGAGCAGCAGTTTGACTCAGACATCAAACACAGAGACCAAAAAGTCAGTCTTGAAAGAGAGAAGTACATCCCCTGAAGCACATACATTAGGAAGTTTAAAAAGCACAAGGTTAGCCTTGCAAACATGATCCACTACAGATCCTGCTCCTTTCTGTCTTTTCAGCTTACCCAGACAACATGCAGAAAGACCAGGTCAGGATGGAGAGAGGATGCCTCGGAGTAACAATTCACCTTATGACAGGAGGACTGACACACCATTATGCTCCCTTTGAAGTGTGATAGCATGACTAGGAAAATAATCAGGCCTTTTAAGATCCAGCTACTCTCTGTGGCTCTATGAGTTATTGCAGTAGTTATTTCCTCCACCTGACTGCATGCTGTACAAATTACAATTTCCATTTATCCTTTGCATAACAACTTGTCTCCATATCTACAAGCAAAGCCATTTTTCCTCAGTGTGTCGTGGTGAGGGGAAGGACACATCAGTTCTCACAGAACCACTCAGAATGGCAGTGTGTGCTGTTCCCTCTGACATGCCCACAACCCCAACTTGTTACCAACAGATTGTTCTGCAGTGAGTGATTTTGAGAAAATCCTCACAGTGTCAGTGATGAAAGGACCTTACTTTGCTCTGGCTTGCTCAACTCAGCAGCAGAGTCTAGCCAGCATGTGGTGGGAGACAGAATCATAGAATATCCACAGCTGAAAGGAACCCACAAGGATAACTGAAGCCCAACTCCTGTCCCTGCCCAGCACAGTCCCAAGAGTCACACCATATGCCTGAGGGTGTTTTGCCCAAATGCTTCTTGAACTCTGTCAGGCTTGGTGCCGTTATCACTTCCCTAGGCATCCTGTTCCAGTTCCTTAACATGCTCTGGGTGAAGAAACTTTTCCTAATATCAAACCTAAATCTCCCCTGACACAGCTTCAGGCCATTCCCTTGGCTCCTGTCACTGGGCACCAGAGAGAGGACATCAGTGTCTGCCCCTCCTCTTCCCCTCACAAGGAAGCTGGAACTGCACTGAGGTCTCCCCTCAGTCTCCTCAGACTGAAGAGACCAAGTGACCTCAGCTGCTCCTTGTATGGCTTGCCCACTAGACCCTTTACCTTCTTTAGATGCTTTCTAATACCTTTATATCTTTTTTATATTGTGGCACCCAAAACTGCCGCCAGCACTCGAGGTGAGGCTGCCCCAGTGCAGAGCAGAGGGGACAATCCCTCCCTTGCCCAGCTGGCAATGCTGTGCCTGATGCCCTCAGGACACCCAGGGTAAAAAAACCCTGGCTCCCATTTGACTTTGAGACAGATTTACTATCTGGCACTGCAGAAGTAATTTTCTCTTTTCTTTCCACTTTGTTCTTTGTCTGCCAGCTGTTTAAGGCTGTTTGCTCTTTGGAACACTGTCCACTCTACCTTTTTTTCCCAAGGCAGTTGCCCCTAACAACCAAGGGCCCTGAGAAGGAGAAGGCTTCTCATACAACTCTGATTATTTCCTCTCCTATCCATGATCAGTTTAATACTGCACACACTTGAAGCTCAGATTATATACTAATATGTATATAATATGGGAAGGCAACAAGTATTTACAATATTCATGCTGTCATCTACAAAATTCATTCAATAACTCTCAGCACTCTGCTAAAAGCACTGGGGAAAGCCATCAGAAAAGTCACCTCAGTTTTGACAAATACATATGCCAAGGACAGAGCACAGACTGCCAAAATATTTCACGGTCCTAGGGTCCAAGACAGACAATGCTCAAAATGCAGAGGGATCATTGTGGAACACAGGGGTTTGGGTTTCATCTTGCTAAGTCTATCTCTCTGCAGGTCCTACAGAAGGAAGAAAAGGAGGAAGTGCATTTTTTCTGAAAGCAATTGTTCTGCACCATTCCCTCCCTCTCAAGCAGCCATAAACACTCTGTTTCTCTACTCTACCCTGCCCACCACCTTAAGAGACATGGGTAGATAAGCTCACTTGCTGCAGTCAAGGGGAGAAGATGAAATCTGAACACAAAACTGGGACCTTGCTCAGAGATCAGAAGTTTAGGCACTGTGTATTAGACAAAACAGGAAAGTTTTCATTCTGGGGAGGATGACTATTCTCCCTGCCACTTTATATATTTATTTAACTCTCACTAAAGCAATTCAAAAAGCTGGTTCAGTTAAAAAAAAAAAAAAACCTCTTAAAAATTACTGATCATTCCCTCTTGTATCAAAGGCATTAATTTCAAATCTTAAAGCAAATGTTAAAGTTACAATTTAACCTCAGTTTTAAAATAGTTAATAAACTGCTAAACCAGGCTTTCAAGATGTGCTCAGTCAATCTCCTGTGTGCAATTGCATCCTCACACCAACCACAATTTCAGGGTTGATGTGAATGGAGAAAGGAGGAGTTAGATGGAATTTAAAATCCTGACCCACTCTTTGACTCAGAAAGTCCATCTAAAACACTTCCTGGCTAACAGCAAATGCAATTTCATTTTAGCAGAAAGTTCTGAGCTACAAATCAGAAGTAGGATGCAGAGGCCTCATACTGCAGACAACAATTTAGTGCTGAGATTCTGAAAGCACCATTAAATAAAACACTATAAAGTGTTAATTCCAGCTAATTATATCAGCAATATACCCAGACTCGAAAAACCAAGAAGGATTTTAAGTTGGATCTACAGTTGTAAGATGTGATACAATATATTTGTGAAGGAGACTGCTACTCATTTATGAAAACCCTATTTACTTATGCTAGCAGAAGGGCTCTGCAGGAACTGTGCCAAACACCTCCACCTGGTTCCTCAGTAGCTCCAGCTCCAGTGCAAACAAAGACACTTTGGCTTTCACTTAGCCAAGACAATCAGTTGTTTTAATGAGGAAAATGAAAAATATTATTAGCATAAAGGTTTTTCCATATTAAGACATGAAAGAGCAGAGCAAAAATAACACAACCACTTGTTTTACAGAAAAGCTCCCAGTACAGCAACTGAAACAGCACCTATAAACAAGGGGGAAATCAGGGCAGAGGTAGCTGCCATGAGCAGAGCTGAGCTTTGTCACCCTTCCTCTCACAATATCACTCTAATAACTGTAGGGATCAGGGAGCCAGCTTTACAAATGGCATAAATTACTCTCTCCTCCTCTCTCTCAGTGTGGTCACACAACACTCCCAGGCATCTTTTCCCTAACTTCCACAGCACAAGGATGCCAATTTGCTACTGCTGGGCCTTCATATACTCATGACAAATATGTCTGCTCACAGAATTTGTTTTATTCAGCCCCCAAAGGAACAAAGGAAAACACAAAAAGATTGCAAAACCTGTAATAATAGCCACACCATCTACAGCAACTTTTCTACCCCACATGAGTTCACCTGAAAAATCAGAGAAGAAGCTGTAAAGATTGGGTGAAAATGGACACACACAGTCCTAAATAATATCTTACACTGGGCAGTAATTCTGTCTATTGGCTATTTTTAGTCACAGTCCCATCCTCCACAGCTGCAAGCAAACACAGCATATAATGGGGTATATGCTTTCCACCAGTGCACTACAAGAAAACTGACTGCAATATATTAAAAGTCCTACCTAGACCCTTCCTAAATGAGACTGTAAGGAAGAATAGAAAAGTAGAAATAGAAAAGCTGAAAGTTAGCGATGTTTGTATGGAGTTTTTTTAAAACTGCTCTAACACTTGAAAAAAAAAGGAAAACAAAATACAGTATTACCTTTTGGAGCAGGATGAGCAGCAGAGGTAACCATAATGTGTAGACTTTACATACTGAAGGAAACCATTGAAATCCCATAATCTTCTCTTCTCTATCTGCACTGACCTTTGAGGAAGGTGAGGCAGAACACTCAGCCAGTCCCTGCTGCAGCCATACACAGAGCAGGAACTTAACAGCAAAAGATGACAAAAATTAGATGGAAAATGGAAAATTAGATATCCCAGCTCTGAGAAAGTGCTCATGGATTTGCAGAAAAATGCAGCAATCTGGGAAGCCTTACAGCAAGTCACTTATGCAAAACCAGGGAGCACTCTAGACATGAAAGGGTCTGTGCCCTTCTGCCACTATGTGTATGTCCACTGAGATTAGTGGCTTCTGGCAAATGAAATAAGGAAAGTTAGGAGGTCTCTAGAAAGACAATATGCTGCTTATTTACTCTAAATATTTCCACATGATCCTCATTACTGCTCTCAAAAAATCAGGTGGGCAAGGTAATAAATGCCCTGTGATTAAACTGCTCACACCTGTGCCCAGCTGCAAACTCACACACAGAGGGACAGGGTTTTAGTTTATGTTCTGCCTTCCCACACTAGACAATTGCTAAATTTTACTTTATTTGAACTCCACACAATTATGGAATAAAATATGATAATCTATGTGCCACATGAAGGCAGCTTGAAAGTGCCCATCTGCTTTGGTCTCAGCAGTTAAATGGAGAATAAGTTCTAACATGCTGGAAGTCAGAGTAAAAGCTGACTTTAAAAGCTCTAAAAAGCTCTTTAAAAGCTTTAAAAGGTCTTCATTAAGAGTTTGTAAGAAACTTCCTTGTTTTTTTTCTAGGAAAAATAGCATACAAGTTTTTCCACAGTATTTTTACTAAAACAATTGTCAGTTACACTGTAACCAATTAGATATTGAAATATATTGAGAAAAGGTAACTGATATAAGTAGGAATATAAAACAACAAACTGTTTCAAATTTTGAGTCTTAGATTCCATTCACCTGCATTTTTGTGCAAAATAACATTTTGTTATAATGTTCTCATTCCAATAGAGTATATTTAAAAACACATTTTGCTTTTAATTTCATATACTAACATGGTAAGTGATGTTAATTATTTTTGCAACTGTTTGAGTAAGTAGCATTAATCCAGTTGTATTCCAGCTATTTTTTCCTATTATGCTGGGTTTTTTTCTAAAGAGATGATATGTTTTTCCCCAATGCAGACTATCAAAGTGATTGCCTGGCAGACTACAAAACACCAATTCAGGCTTACTTAATTTGCACTTATTACATACAAAAGCAATCACTGAAGGAATGATATTTTCAGCAAATAGTTGCATACAACCTCTTCACGCTGCAGAGGTAGAATCCATCTGCTTTGTGCTGCCATTTATTTAACTGAAGTCACAGAGCTGTACTGTGTATTAATCAAAACAGTAAACTTCAAAAGACATGTCCCAAATTCAGGAGAGACTGTAATTACAGTTCCTGTGAACATCCATTAGCTTTGCAGTCTCCACAGATGAGCATGCACAAAACACTTCCCCCACTTTACAAATAATTACCACTGGTAGCTCACACCAGAAATGAAAAAAAGCATTTCATATTTTTGCTTGAGCCCATAAACACTCAACAATTCTTTATAACTAAGAAGTGGTTAGAGAACCTGTTTTAGTATTCATCCCTTGGTCTACCTTACCACATTTTCTCGTCTCTTTCTCTCCCAACTTTCTTACCTGGAAGCTATGCTTGGTTTTGCAGTTTCCCGCCTATACATGATAAAAAAAAGAAACTATAACATGAAATACTATAGCAATTTTTCTTGAAGAGTAGCACCTCACAATGAGACAAGTGAAACAACTTACATTCCACAATTCTCTGTTAAATCTTTGTAATCTCATTACAAAGACACTAAGGCAGGTCAAGTTTTCAAGATACACTTATCACAGGAGATAAGATGGGATGCTGTTCTCCCACAAGAATAGTGCATGTGGTCCTACAAGCACCCAGATAAGTCCTCTTTTTTGTCTCAGTAAGATACTTAGTTGTATACAGATACAACCCCTGCCTAATACCTGTTAAAAGCACGTGTGTGATGATAACTGACAATAAAAATACCAGCTTCGTGTCAAAGGCCAGCTGCAAGAATCAGCTGCTACTTCTTTTTCTCAGTGAATGCAATAAAAATTGCGCAGAAAAATGTATTTATCTTAACCCTGTGTAAGTCTCACCCAAAAAAGAAAATCACCCAGAAATACAAGAGCACAGGTCAGTTGGAAAATTCTCCACTTGGCATCAGGTAGAGAATGCAAAGATACCTTTACATTCATTGTGCTTGAGATCTTATACAAATATAAGGACATTCTTCTTGTAAGAGAGGAAATTTCTTGCAACAAAGAAATTTTTCTTGCAACAGAGGCCATATAGAGGAAACCTTTTTTTTTAAATGTATCTTAGAAAACTTAATGATAATATACTGTGTTCAAATAAAGACTTCCATTTCACTGCTTGCTATACTAGGTGTAAGTAAGTTGTTTTAATAGAAACACTAAATATTTCTCCCCAATCATACCCTTGTTCCTTTATGTCCAGTATCTTTGGCCTTGCCCTGCCAAGTACTTCATTTTAGGAACACTTTATTTTTTTATCTAGGAATAAATAATGAATTACCACTTCAGCACTCCCTCCCACCTTCTGCCCTCATGCAGTTTTCCCCACTTGTCATAAAAGGAGATGCTCTGCAGGACCCCCTTTCATACCTCTCACCCATGTCATCTTTTCATAAATGTGTTGAGGTGCAAATTTCAAAAGAAAGCTGTTTTTCTTGTGGCTCACTGGTTTCTCTATTCTCTGTTATTACAAGATAACCTGACATTCCCACATGTTGAAATATTAGGGAAATGCAAGACCAACCCATCAGAAGCTATTCTGCATTCATTCTGGAGCTCACAGCCCTTCAGATGCTCATTTCTTCTTTTCTTTTTTCTTTTTTTTTTACCAGAGAATTTGATTATTAAAAATAAATTCAACTTTGTTTCTTTTAGAATATTATTGCTAATGCATGTTTTGTTAACAACATTCTTGTTCTTAAGCACCAACATACCATGGATGGCTCAAAATCCCATCTGGTACTTCTTACCTGGTATTTATTTTTCAGGAAACAGCAAGGGTTATTTTTATCTTTTTCAAACACAGAGGTATTTTTTCTACCCCTAAGGATGGAAAAAACATTTCTTTCTAACATAGCTGTACTCAGAGACCAACAGGAATCATGGACCTCACAAAAAATCATCACAGAATATAAACAAAATGAAAATTGTGATAAATTATGTATATCTGTTCTAGAGAAGAAACAAGATAAAATGAAATATTATTTTCTTCCCCACATCCAATTTGGGAAGCTACCTACTAGCTAATACAAAAAGGGATGCCATTTCAGAACACAACCTCTTCCATTTCTGAATATTTTTTCTGAGACATTGTGGTTCAATAGTGCCACTGAAAGTAGAAAAAGCAGTGTAATAGAATTTAATTCTTGTGCTATTCTAGATACCATTGCCAGAGCGACTTTAAATTGCTTTTGAACGAACTAGAAAGTTCAAGTTAATTGAACACAAGGATTCATGTAGCAAATTATCTTACTACTAATGGCATGGAAGAAAGAAACCTGATTAGTTACCCCAGCTGGATACTCGCAATGTGAGAAGTCGAGAGATGCCAGAACTAAATCAGAAAGGTGAAGATCAATAGTTCTTTAATCAATGGTGGATTACAGTGGGATTTATTCTGCTGAAAACAGCAGGGGCAGATAAATTCCCCGCTGAGATTAATTACTGGGAAGGGTGGATGTGAACAGAGGAGTGCAGTCATCTTTGTGACAACTCTAAGTGGCAAGAAGAACACCAGTGGGAGTACAGAGCTCTTTGCCTGAGTCTCTGCTGGTGACCAATGACACCCTCATCAAATTCCCAGCACCTTTTAGTTCCTTAGAAGAAATTGCCTTGAAGCCTGTGGATTTCTACAAACACAAATACTATAAACCAAGAGGCAGGGACACAATTTCTTGGCTTTGTTTTTAAACTGATGGATTTTTACAGCTGTTGGGTTCCTTAAAAATCCATACTACGGAGACAAAAGCACCAATGAGTGTAGCTGAAGAATGACAGCTTCATGCACAAAGGTGCTGATGACATTTACAGAGCCTGCTTAAAGTCAAGGGGTTGTCAGAGCTGCTGGGCTCTGTCTGCTGGGGACATGGGATCCATCATGTCCATGAATCCATGACTACCATTAGAGCCTTTGTTGCTCAATGTTACAGTTCCACAAACTGGCCACTAATGCATCACACTCTAGAGCTGAATACTATAACTGAGCCACCAAGCTGGCTAAGCAGAGTAAAGAAATCACAGAGCACCTCTTGTACCAGAACTGATTTAGAAACAGGTCATAAATTGCAATTACTGTGACTTTGAACTACTTAGGGAATTTACGAACATGACAAAACAAACAGAGCCAACAGCTTAGCTTGTCAATGCTTGATTTTCCACCAGCTTGAGGGAAAGTCTTCTAATTGGTCTCTCCTCCTGACATTTTATGTTCACTTACCTTACCAGAAGACAGCAAGATACAGAGTCCAGCAGATTTTAAATTTGCTGGGTGTAATACAATGGATTTATTTGTTCTCTTACTTTGGTTATTACCAGTAGCTCTTTGAAAGGTCTCCGTCTTAAACTCTGATCAGATGGCATTAACTTTCCCATTTTACTTCTTGTAGAAAACATTTCAGAAAATATTTTCAACTCTGACTCCATCCAGCTATGTTGGCCTGTTCTCAATGACTTGGAATTCAGGTTCTTTAAGAGAAATTTCAGTGGGTTTTTACTCTGAATTTTATCAGATACCAACAATCATGTCTGTCAGGCAAATCAAAAAGGATTCTTTATTGGGAAAAAAAATGCAAGTTTAATACAGATATGATATAAGTTACAAAAAATGTTTTAAAAATCACCTCTCCAGGATACCCAGATTAACTGAAGGTGGAGCCTCAGTGAAGCAAATAAAGTCTTTCTAAGATCATCTCTCATTTTAAAGCAGATCATAAAAATAATCCAGGCCTTGTCCCAGTTCCCAGATGGATATTCCAGTGCCCAATTCTTTTGCAAGCTCCAAGCGCAACTGGATGGACTAAAAGACAGATAAAGCAATCATGTCTCAGTCAGAGATATCAGACACTCCATACTGCCATCTCTTCATGCCATTACCAGACATTTAAAAACATCTACCCTTGAACCAGCTACTGAAAAACCTTGTATTTCAAATACTCTCTGGTTAGCAGGCAATCATTCAGTCAAAGACAGTTAATCGTACCAGTTAATTCAATGACCTAATAAAAGATTATCAGCTAAATTGACAAAATGCCACAGAAATAAATCAGATTTATGAACTATGCAAAGGACTATTCTAATTTAGGCTATCATTTCACAATGTACAGAAATTCTAACTCTTCCCAGAAATATCTCAGGGGTAAAATAAAACTTTATCACTGAAGACGATCAGAACAATTTGTCAAATACCATCAAGATCTCTTGCCTACTCTTGCCTTTTCCCAGGACAGAATCACAATTCACATTACAAAAATTCTATTTTAAAGAGATTCTTGGAGATAATAATTAAAAGTATCTCTATTTGATCTCCAGCCATTGATTTAGAAGACTTAGTTTAGCCATTGGTTAACAAGGGAAGCAATGCCACAATTCACATTCTGCCTTTTTTTTAAAATTCAAACAAAAATAATTATGTTTCAATCTTTTGCTCTCAGGTTTTCCTACTTTGAACTACAGCACTGCAATGTTTAATCTACTCACACTAGGGATGTGTTTAAAAATCATTTCCATGGGAAACAGAATAAAGTATCACAGCATCATTAACAGATCCACTGGGCCTGGCATTCATGACTGCTTTTAACTAGTCATGAACAAACTAATTTTGAGCAACCTGTCAGTGAGTATAATGTCAAAAGGGGAAAGAAGCACAATTTTCATGAGGTAATAACATTCAGTGTTTCCCAGCCATCGTGACCAGCAAACAAATCTCAAACTATTTCATTACAAGAATGTTGAAAAGGAAAGAAAACCCATTTCCATGCATTCACCAATAACCACAGCTGAGTGGTGATCTGTTGGAGAGGAAATAATGAAAGAAATTTACAGGAATGAGTTTTCTTAACCTGGTTAGTACTGACAATGGCAGGGTGAAATCCTTCCCCAAGGCTGAAGAAAACAGCATAACAGCACAAGCTATCTTTTCTCTGATACACTCACAATGAAATTTTCTAATGCTCTCAGACACACAGCACTAGCAAGAACATAGATGTGGTAGTTAATATCCCATATGTGATAGTACTTCCACCCATATTGGATTAATGAAGGGAAATATCCCTTTACTCATGGTGCTTAAGATAACAATCCAGGAAAACAGAGCCTTAGATCATTTCATACTAGTTTAACCATAAAAAAAAGTCTCTGGTCTCTGTAAAAACAATGTAGTTTCCCTACAGAAGCAATTCCCTTCCAGTACTAAATGCCAGCAGAGGTTTAACACGCTGGCCTTTTCAGGTTTTTTCCAGTTTAATTTGAGAAAGTCTAAACATAACTTCCTAGGAACTAAGGCTGTAATTAACCATTTTATCCTGTATTCTGCTCTACTGCAGACTATTGTGTAGAAGTTTTCAAAACACTGAAGTATGTTCCACATACTGAAGTTCTGTTCCACAGAGCTGAAGAAAACAGGGTGATGTAGGCTGACAAAGAGAATCAGGACACTGTTACAAGAAGGCAAAAGTTCTCCAAGCTTCCAGCGACCATAATGAGAAGGAAAATTTCTTTTGTGTCTTGTCTGAGAATCTGCTAACAACATGTCTGATAGTACATGAGCTGTGCACTTGAACAGATCCTCTACAGCACCAGTTTGTCCTGGTGTGTCTTTTCTCTAGGCATGCTTTATCTTCAGAGTTCCCAAAACCCCATTATGCATGAGAGAAAAAACCAACCTTCTTGCACAAGCAGCTGAGTCTTTGAATCATAACAATTTACATAACATTTACATGAGGGCAAACTTCTTTCACAAAAGCTTAAACCCGTTCAACATGTTCTGAAATATCTCAATAATGAAAGAGGTCAAGTAAACATCTCTGTCCTCTTACAGCCCTCTGACCTGAGAAAGTGGCACCTACCTTCAGTGTTGGGTAGAAGACTGCATGTTTACCTCCCTTATTTCTGCAAAACAAGAAAACCAAATAGTCACAGTAGCTTTGATAGATAACAGGATTTTAAACTAAGGCTAGAATTCAAAACCAGGTTTGTCCCTTCCAAACTTAAGCATTCTGAGATTCTGTGATACTGTGAAAAGGCTGACAGTGAAAACAGAGGATCCAAGAAGAGATCTCACAACAGAGATGATTTGATACCATATCATAGTAAACACTGAGGTATTTTGTTGCAACTGGATGACAAAGCTGTCTGATTGTAACAGGCAGCTGTGCCTGCTAAATGCACATCCAAAAAAGATGAAGACATTTGGTTTTCTGACGCAAACTGTGAAATATTTTCTCCAATTCCCTGAATTACTATCTTTCAAGCTAAATTAACTGCCAGCAGTATAAAATATACAGACAGGGCAAGCTATACTGGGCACAAATACCAAGGTGGCATTTTAAACCCCTAGTAATAAGAAGGATGAGTTACAAGGGATCTCACAGCACCACTTTACCACTTAGGCCAAAGTGGAGTGCATGGACAGACCAAGGAGGAATTGCTCCTAAAATCTCAACACTTACATAAGTGAACGTGCACTGGGAACAAGTGAATGCCTGTGCACTGGGACAAGTCCGCAGATTTCTGCAACTATTTGTAACAGACAGTCTCTGCCTGCTACATGAAATCATTAGCTGTGCTTTGCTTAAAGATTCATGATTTCATTTCTCAGCTACTGCAGACGTGCAAGATTTCCAGGAGAGAGGCCTCACCAGGGAAGCATACATATTTCAGGCCTGGCTGCCATCCCTGTCCAAGATAATTGAACCTTTGCAAAACAAAGTGGTAACTGAAAAAGAGTTCCTTAAAAAACCCTCCCCTGCAGCCAGCTGAACCTCTCAGCTGACTGCCAAGCACAGCACAAGTGAAGTTTAGAGTGATTTTCAGACAGAGTGGGCTTCATGCATCACAAATTCCTCCAGGAAGCCCCACACAAGAACCTCCAAAGGTTGGCTTCAAAGGAAAAAGAGGAAGTACTACTGACAAGCTATCCCTTTGCAACAAGTTCATTTTGCCATGTAAGAAATGTGATTCAGACATGAATCCCAGAAGCATGCCATTCAAACAGAGTCCTCAGAGTTACACTTTTGAGAGCAAGTTTTCACCTAGTGCTCATTGTGTCTCCAACGGGATTGGACATTAAAGATCAGTAAAACAGAGCTTCTAATTTATTCCTTTTTTAGTTAACACAAAAACTGTTATTGTTTGGTGCAAAGTAATTTTACAACAGGATACCGAATAATTAAAAATGAAGGCATACAGATCCCAGTCCTTTCATACAAACACATTAAAAAAACCCCAAATTTAAACACTGCTCAAAACCAGATTTTTTTTCCTGATAAATAAAAGTCAGAAGAAAATTACAGGCTGAGAAACACCTTGAAAATTAAACTAAAAATACAAAGGTAGGTGATTTGTAGGTTTATTTTTAATTTTTGTTTTTTGGTTGGGTTTAATATTGATAAATATTTTAGACTAGATTTTTTTGGAAATAAAGAGGTTTTGATTGTTTTTAATAAAAACTTCTAAAATGTGTTTTACTCTTCCTTTCAGTTGTGTATCTTCACATTAACAATGCATTGAGTAATATAAAAGACACAGCTTTGCAGAAGCAGTAGGATTTGATTGTATAATTTTGCAAATTTTGATATTTTTGCATAAAAATAGCAAATTATCAGAGGATTAATAAGATACTGCAGGGTTTATTTATTTGAATCTATTTTAAATGGATTCTTCTAGATCAGGAATCCTCTTGTCATTTCACAATGAACAAGGGTGGACAAAGAACACTATTGCCCTTAATGCTCTCAGTTCTTTCAAAAACTTTATCTGGAAGTCACTTAGTTTTACTTCTATTACATTTCTCTACAGTCCATTCCATCTAGTGGAAGTTTGTCACTTAAACAATCTAACCAGTAGGATTTGTGAAACCAGGCTCCTGTACCATAGATTTTTCTCAGAACTATTTTTGGCTGAGTTATTGGTAATCACCCGACAGCTCCCAGTACTCATCTCAGAGCCTCTGATTAACTGACACTCAATAGATAACCTTGATGGATAATTTCTAAAGATATGACCCATCAGACTTCTCTTCTAAAGCTTGTTCTAGTTTATGTAATTTCATGAATCCTTCTCTGATTTTCTCCTCTCACCCAAAACACTCTTTTATGCTGCAGTTCAGTGTTGACACCCAGATCACAATCAGCAGAATTTCCATTTGCTGAATTCAGTTGCATACTACAGTCATTGGCCCATGCCCAAAAATATTTGCAGAATGGTAAGTCAATAAATGTAACTCACTTTTTGTATTCAAAGTAGTGTTCAGCAATTTGTTCATCCCAGACAATTTTTGGCTTGTGTTCCTTCAAGGTTTCAATGTACCTACAAATTAAAAACATAGATAAGGAATTAACTTTTCTAAGAAGCAGTTATGAAATTACATTGCAGAAATTTCAAAAGAGCAGTTTTACCATGTTTAGATGTTGAGCGCAGTATCAAAAATATCTTCTTGTTGACAACTAATTTCCTAAACCACTTTAAAATTTCATGTTTGCATTTTTAGGCTATTTTTTTTCTAAAGTGTTGCATATAAATATCTGAGGGGAGGGTGTTAGGAGGTGGTGCCAAGCAATAGGACAAGAAGCAATGGGCAGAAAGTGATGCACAGAAACTTCCACCTGAACATGAGGAAACACTTTACTATGTGGGTGACCAAGCACTAGGATGGATTGCCCAGAGAGGCTGTGGAGTCTCCTTCCCTGCAGATATTCAAAAGGTATCAGGGCACCATCCTGAGTAATATGGTCCCTGGAGCAGGGAACTTGGACTAGATGACCTCCAGTGGCCCCTTCTTAATTCTGTGATTTGTGTGACTCTGTGAATTGATTAATGTTCATTGTTTCACAAATCTGCAAGGACACATGAAGGCACTGTTGTAGTATTTCTACAGTCTGAAACCCATATGCCAAAGCACAGGAACTGAAGTCATCCCTAGGCTGTACACAACTGTGTCCTCCACTATGAGGCTTATGTCATCAGGAAAGTTCTTCTAGGTAAGGGGCTTAGCTAATCTTCTAAAACTGAAATTGTCAAGGACAGTTCACTGCTAAGTAATTCTGCACATGGATTTTCACCATCACTGGCAGATTCTTGGTATTATTATCTTGCATGAACATTTTGAACATGGAATGACCTATCTCCCCTGACACAAAGTGAGGATAGGGTACTACTTGGACCCAAAACCCTGGGGTAGAAGAGCTGGTATGCTGTAAATTTATAGCTCATAGTATCCTCTCAGGGCAGAGACAGTGTCTGCATTTCTGACAGCAAAACAGAAACAAAGCTGCTGGCTGCCACACGTCAGAGGACGAGACGATGGCACGCTACTGCCAGTGATAGAGGCCATGCAGGTGTCACATAAAAACGAGAAGTCTTATTCCCCTGTCTCTTCTGCATTTTTTAACCTGCATCTTTGGCCATCTCTTTTTGAAAGGTCTATCAAAGCCATCTTCCACAATTGGTCTCATTCTTGAAGTAATTTCTCTGCTTATGACAGGATTTGGATGGAAACATTTCCTTCAAATCATCTTATTTATTATTAAGAAATTTCCATCAGCCACTATCCTGACTGCATCAGTGCTGAAATTCCATCTCACTATTATACATCAAGAAACAGAAAAATTTTGTATTGCTCAGTTTGAAAAAGATTTGTTCTCTCATTTGGTACTATTTGAAATGCAATTAAAATATTCAGCATTGCCAGGATCATCTTCTCTCTTTTGTTGTGGCTTGCTCATTCATATATTGGCAAAATGTTTCCTACAGCTAGCGGGTTTAGAAAAGATTTTCTTTTGTATTTATATCAAATGAACCCACGCCAGGCATGGATTTATCTACATAAGCAAACACACAGGAACATGTGAGCACATGGAAACATGAAGAGCTCTTGCACTCTCCCTAACACACACATGCCCTGGAATAATGGACCTTTTCAAATGGGGTAAGTTAGACCTTTGGAACTTGCCCATCCCTTTTTAAGACATACAAAAATTTTAAGTTGCCCCACTAGAAACATATGCAAAGAAACCTAGTTTTTTATATTTAAAATTTAAGGATAGATTTTAACAAACTGTCCCATTCCAGTAATGACAGGAGACTACACTCATACAGAATCCGGTACCAAGGTGTTCCAGAGCAGAAAACAAAAATTACCAGCCAAGACATCCTGGCACACAGCTTTGTTCCTGAATGTATGACTTTAGATGGGAAATCTTAATTTCACTTGCTAAAATTCCCAACACAATTAAAGAGTGCTCAAAATACTTATGAACAAGCTTTAAAAATAGAAGAGCAAGTGGAATCAATTATTATACCCTTTTCTATTAAAGGTATATTATTATTTTAAACCTGTTAAGGCATATACCACATTTAACGAGCACTCATCTTGACCACGCACAGAGAATTTATTTTCCTTTCTTCTGTCTCTAGACATTTATCCCCACAGTATGTAACAGCAAAAATGAACAAGTTCATCTTGAAATCACATCTACAGTGATGAGACTAGCTACAAGCTTGAGTTGGGGAAAAAAGAAGTATTAGCCCCCAAATTGTCATTGCTATCCATTAATCTTAGGGAGCCTACTTGAAACATATGAACTTGGTTTTTATGTTTCTCTATTAAGGACAACAAAAATTCCAAGCACAATGTTCAAAACAATAAGCTCTCATTTACTTCAGCTACAACTGCATGCTCAATGCCTATGAAAATCAAGGTTTATCTTTTTCAATGAGACACAAAGCTGTTGTGAAGAGTTGGGAAGAGGTGCATCAGCAAACCACATCTGTTTCCCATGGGCTTTCTATTGCCCTAATGTGGGAATAACCCGTTCCCTTCTTGTAGTCATTTCCCCTTTACTTGATTCCTTTTCTTTCAGTAAAAGAAAGAAGGTAAGAATTCCAAGAGATGCCATATTATCCTATTATCTCAGTAGTATCCTACCATGTGCATCATAAGTGGAAAGGTTCCTGTGTAAAACTGCAGCAGCTCAACCACAACACACTTGCTTGACTCAAACTAATGCATACCAGGCACTCTTAATATATTATCTCCTAGCTGGGGCAGTACTTGACTCAACAAATATTTGACATACACTGGTTAAAATAAATAAATAAATAAACACAAAAGCAAAATTTGCCATCACACCGAACAAGACAAGGGATGACAATGTGTCTGGGAAGCAGAATTCTAGATAAATTTTCAGGTTCTCAAAAGGAAAAGAAAGGGGCAAGAAGCTCACCACAGCCAGCTTTCCTTTTTTTCACCCCTCATTTCACTCTGTACCTTTCAACTCATATTTATTGCTATTTTTTCATCCTCTCTTTCTAATTTATCCCTCTTTCTACTGCCTCTGTGCCAGCTCACTTCTGCTTTTATACTGCTATCCAGACTAATTCCTCATCCATCACCTCCTAACTTACTACCTTTCTTCTTTTACCAAGCTGCCTCAGCAGTTAAGAGAATGAAAAACACTGAAAACTCAGCTTCACATCCTTGCACTACATATTTCCTGGGAAGTTTGTGACCATTTGCAGAGCAAGTCATGCTGTTTCTGTGGTGCTAGCCTGAAACAAGGTCAGCACAGATGAAGTATCTGGATTATTGATACCAGCCTCTACTGAAGCACCAGTGCAACATATAGAAATGACAGATCTGCATGGATCATCAGCAATAGTAACAAAAGGCCAATGTCACCTACATGTCCACCTTGCAAATACACGTTCTGACACAGACAAGTGCTATTCTGGCTCGCTTAAATTGCCACGCCTTTGTCAAAATGGGCACTTCCTGGTATTCAGAGAAAAATAATTATTTGTGTGACAGATACTCCTGGTTACAAACACTCTGGGTTAAAGCAAACACTCCATTCTGCAAAGAAAAGGAGAAGCCAAAACATACATATTATGGGGTTGCTGTAAAGTCAGTCCTGCCAAAGCTGTGTACCTATGAACAACCCTAATGTGGCTACACCTACACACTATTGCACTTTACTGCTTTTTCAATGAATAAATAAAGGAACCAGATGAAAGTTTCTCAGGATTTATGCCTGGTGTTCCTTTTCTTAGATGCTTTTCTTCCAAAACATGAAAAATGGCATGTCCCTGGAATATGTTAAGGTAAAACCCACAATCTTTAGTCCCCCTGAAGAAGCTATTTATCTTCATGGATAATGCTTTTTTCACTGAGAATATAAAGAAACCAGTCTCTAGTATATCTTTTGCAACAAAAATTTACATTCTAGGAAGAGATAGCTTCGTATTTAATTCTTAGACTAGGATTTATTTATGAAGGTAAACTTTTTAATCTTTGGGTGTTTTGCTTTACTAGTCCTGAATCACTCTTCAACCAAAAAACTTTAGTGAAAAGAAAACCACTACTGAGCTTACATTGCATTTTAATGCTCTTTTCTAACACTTTATATTTTCTCCCCGGTTCTCACATGAACAAAAACTCTGATTAGAAGCAATAGTCTCTAATCAGAATGAAGGATCATTTTCTCCTGCTACAGAAAATTGAGTTTATCTTCGACTGTACCATATTTGAGAGATTCAGTCAAAGAACAAAAATACTACTCAGCTTGAAAATCTATACCACACATTTTCTTTCTCAGTTTTCTTCAGTTACAATAGGCTTAGCTATTAAAATGTGAACCTACCAGGAACTGTATCTCCAGAACTATCAACAGTGCCTATGCATGGCAAGTTTTAGGCACAGCTGGACAGGGTCCATCTTCCCTCTTTACAGGGAGCTGTATCTCTTAATAAAAGTAAGAGAAGTCACAGAAAAGGCTGTATTTTAGAGCTCAAGAGTTCCAATTTCTGATGCAAAACAAATAGACAGAAATAGCTCCAAAACCAGTTTTTACAGGCATACTCCTAAGAACATTCTCAGTACATATGTTCCAAAAAAGTACCAGTCCATTTCTCCACTGCTCTGTGTACATCAGGACACTCTGTGAATGGAAGATACCCATCTTCAAAACAAGAGTTTTTAGAGGAGTTGTATATACAACCCATAAGTCAAACCCCTTTTTATTTCATGTTTAATTTTAGCTACCTTGACACTTACCATTTAAGGTTTTTCTTAAATTACTCCCTTTTAGTTGAGACAAAATGTCAAGAAACAATACAATCTGGAGACATTTTTTAAAAAAAGGTTTTAAATGTGGGAATTTTTTGGCCTTCTCTGCTTCTTAGAAGATAATTTCTAAAAAACAAATGCAAAAATTCTGAATATCCTATAAGCTATTGAATGATTTAGTCATGAAACTAACAGTTTTGATAAAAGGTGTCTTCTATGATAATAAATAGAAACACAAAAAGAAAAAATTTGAAAAAGAAAAAAGATTTTATAGAGATTTTGAGTTCTCAATCACTCAGTCCCTAAAACTGCAGCTTGCAAAAGGCAGAGATGCCCTACAATTTAACCATCTTTATATATTAGCCTTTAAAATACTTTTGAAAGCATTCATAAATTTATGAAAAACCTAGCAGAGTCATTAACAGCATAATGTTATTTATGTGTGTGTGTGTGTGTATGTGTACATATACAGCATTACACAGTGCAGTAAAAAAGGTCAACAACAGACTGAACAATTAAGCTTTCACCACACTGGTTCCATCAGGATCACTTAAGAACCTTTTTACTCATCTCCTCTCTCCACTCAATAACACCATATTTCCAATTTTTATGCTTCCAACTTTAAAATGTGGTAATGTTGCATAGCACTGTATCCCTTGCTTGCACATTAAAGAATTCAGATTTTATTAACACATATCCCACAAGTTCTTTCAAAAGCAAATAGGTTATCTAGGAAAAAGACAATTACTATGTATGTTCTAGCGAATCAAAAGTATGAACTAACATTGAAATAATTTTTACTCTGAAGATTATGCACCTGAGTGGAGAGCACACTATAAGCCTGTCTATAGGGTATATTATTCAAAAATAATTGTTAAGTCTTTAGATTATTTAATGTAAAAGAACTAATAAAGGCAGTTTGAAGAGAGACATCAATCAGTTAGCTGTTAAAATATCCAAATAGCAGTCTAGAAATGAAAAATCTATAAGCAAGCATCATCTTTCTCTAGTAATCTCTCTGTTGCTGCCTGAACCCTGCTCTGTCAGTTTTAAAAGTAATAAAGAATATTTTTACTATTTTAATAGTAACAGGTTTGCAACATAGTAGTTTTCCTGGGTGTATTGCTTTCAGTAAGTTTTATAAAATCATTCTCACTGATTTCTTCACAATACTTCATTACTGACTTGATAGATGACACTTTTCAGCACTTCCACACCAACCTCACACAAACCACTGACCTTGTACTTCTGCCATGATGCACCAACCCAATGAAAACAAGCAGAAGCTCAGTGGCATTTCTATCATTACTCTGGGCTCTTCAAAAGAGCATCTTGTTCAGCATTTCCAAAGTAATTTGGAAACAAGAATATTTTGCTGGACACAACTGCAGAGAGACAGAAAACGGTTCCTAATTTACAGATTTCAGCAGACACAGTAGACAATGTCAAGCTTTTCAGAAGCATCCCTGTCTCAAGAAAAAATGAGCATCAAAACCTTCTTGTGCATTACTGTGGCTACAGAAGAAAACATAAAAAATACATATTTCTATGTATAGAGCTTTACATGTTAGTGGTGTCCTTATTGTCAGCTTCACAGAGGTTTTACAGGGAGACTCACCTGAGAATTTACACAGTGGTACACTGGCAAACTATCCACAGGAATGTCAAGTACAGCTGAAAGCAATACAGTGCATGCTGCAATTCTCAATATAACCAAAATGGTGGTTCTTTGCCAAAAAAAGACCCCCACAAAGTTACAGTTAGATGTAGGGAGATAGAATATAAGAAAATAAAGGTAGTGTAGAAAGTAATCTTACCCCTGAGGAGTTGCAGCTGGGCCAATTATCAAAGATTAGGAACAGGCCTGACTTCAACAGGCCACAGCTGTAACCAGTGAGAAGAAGAGTGCTATAAGAGAGTGGGGTGGCTGGGTGAGAGGGGAACTGGAGTCAGTGGCTGCTTTGTGAAGGAGAATGAGGCAGTACTCTGAGGAGCTGCCCATGAGAAACACCAAGAAGGTGTGAAACCTTTGTGATAAGGAGACAACAGTATGGAACCCCTGCAAAAAGGTGACAACAGTTACATATTGATCTATTAATAGAATTAATCATACACAAGGCAGAAAGGTGTGAGCATTTATCTATATATTTAAGATTTTTACTCAAACTGATGGATTTGGGAGGAACGTATGAAAATCTCCTTAAAGAAAACAAGGCCTTGATTTTTAAGTCAAAAACTACTTCTGAGGACATAATTAGATTGAGGGAGAAGGTCTGCTTATCTGTTTGTGTGCCTCCAGTAACACATTGCTGTTCAGCAGCATGACTGTTTCTAAAGGAAAATTGAAAATATGTATTGTTGAGAAGCCAATGTGATTCTTTCCTCAGCTGGGGTCAAACCACTGCACTTACATTACAGAAGCTTAATGCCCATCCTTCATAGAAGAAACACAGGTCCTAATAGATTCCTATAAGGCAATGTATCATCAAGAAACAGTATGTAAACAGAAAGTATTAGTGCTTCCTAGACCACACATAAAAACTTACATTCTGCTCCAGCTCACCCAATAATCTGCCTTAGTTTCTGTCTTAGAATCTCAGACAAGACAGAGTGTTTCTACTTAAAAATACTTCTCAACATGATGAAAACTAATGTTTGTTTATCCCTACAGGCTTGTTTCAAGAACCAGCAGGTTCACCCTAAAAATAAAATCTGTGAAGACAAAACTGCTAGTTTAAGGGCCCATTTCCTGAAATGTTTAAGTAACACTCAATTGAGGTTGAAGCATTTTCAGATCCATCACTCCAAATAAAATACTGTGCTCTATTCTTCTAAGAACTGACATGATAAGCACTGCATCGGAAAAAGTGGGGCTATTTATCTTTGGATGTGAGGCTGAACAAAGTTCAGATCCACCAATATATCTGCTGCTCAGCTTCAGCTGTAAATAACAAAAACTAAAAAATTATGTTACTTCTGTTGCATGTCAGATTGGGTTTGTTGGGATTTCTTTTACTCACATCACAAAAACTTTACAGACTTTCTTCTTGCTCAAAGTACACAAATCAGCTCTATTTACATAGTGCTACACAGATTAACAATGAAAACTGTGATACTGGATTTGGAGCCTGGTCAGATTCAGTTAATCTTAATTCAGTGTATAGGAGATGAAGTTTGATCCACTCCAGTATAAAAATAAATTTTGAGTGCAAACTCATCTACTTTGATATTCTTAATTATTCTAGACCTCCTTCATTTAAAAAGGTATGTATTAAAAAATCACATTTCTTTTCCATCCACTTGTAAAAGGTCAGATGATCTTAATGCAATTAAATACCACTCTTAGCTCTCCCAGTTGCTTCTTGTATCTCTCTTCAACCACTCCTGAATTTAAATCATCACAACACAAGGTCAATAGCAATGTCATCCAGCAGGTTTAGGAAACACAAAAGCCAGCAGGAACATCTTTTCCTCACCCTGTGTCAGGAAGGGAGCAGTGCAGTTCTTCCTCCAAGCCTCCACCTCAGCCAGGCAGGTGCTCACGCCCTGTTTCCAGAGGGTTGCTGAGATGCCCTGTTTGAGCCCCATGCAGGAGCAAGGACTGCTTGGTAGCAAAGGAGAAATGAAGGGAACGTGCATTGGGGAACATGCATTGGGTGCAAGCAGCAGAAGGCACCAAGGGTGGGACAAGGACATGAGTGAAGAGGAAGATCTGCTCCCAGATGACTTAAGTCAGGCAGAGCACAAAATTTGCAGGCTGTAGGAAGGACTCTGGGGATGTAAAACTGACCCAGGTCAGCAAGTGCCTTAGGAATGAAATGCTGCCTCTGTTGTCTCTCCCAAAATACGAGGTCACACAGAAGCAGAGCTGTCTGCAAGGAACCAGAACTTCAGACAATGAAATAAACTAACTACAGTACGAGACTGTACCCTGAAAAAGCTAACCACTGTTTGGATTCCCTTTGCTTCTGAGAACAAGACACAGAAAAGTATCTGCACTTGAAGTAGCCTCAGAAGAATGTTCAGGTTCCTTAGCTGACAATCACATCAGGCCTACAATTTCCACTACTATCATGAATGAGTGCTTTGTCTGCTTAAAGCAACACCATCAAAGGTATTGGCAAAAGGAGGAGCTAAACACCAAACACCTTCTATAAAATAAAAGAAACACAGCTCAGCAATAGTTTTTTTTGGCATGTAGTAGTTACAGAAGCACAGTAATAAATTTAAGTTATCAAGCTCAATACAGTAGATAGTTTCATATGAAAGAAATCATAAACTCCATCCTTGGCAGGGAGGATTGTAACTAGGGAAGTTAAGTATCCTAATGGAAAATCTATGGCAGAGCAGTAAATTTTCCAAACCTCCAGTGTCCCATAAAGATATGAACTATATACTCTTTTCCATCTTTTGGGACCAGATGAAGTGAAGAACAAAGAACACTGTTGCTGACTTTTGAGTTAATTTTCATACTTGGCAGAGGGCTCTTTCTCCTCTCAATTGACCGTGTACATCAACAGAACTAATGTAAGACTTTCAGACTTTGTTTTTTGAAAAGACAGAACGATGACAAATTCATGCAAATGAGTAATAATCTCTCATAAAAAATGCAAATCTCAGAAGGTTAATACATTTTTAACATGCCTCAAAATAATCTAGATATCATATAATTCCTCAATTTTTGGCATGACTTGAATTGAAGACAGGCTATGAAGTCATAAACTAGCTTTTAACCAATGAGAGTGGAAGTTTATGCCCTTTTAAATAACTATCTTTATCAAGGCAGTTAAGTAAATATTTGAGAACATGAATTTTAAATCTCTTGATATTTAGTTAAACTAATGCATATTCATGTGACAGTGTTCAGTTTTAAAGAAAAGCTTGGGCACTTTTCATCATGAGAAAATGGCAGAACATCTTCCTTATCTTTGCCATAACTCCAAAAACTATTTGTATATTCTTATCTATTTAGTTTCTGCTGAAGACACATACCTTCCTTTTGATAAAATCTGCTAAGATTAAGACTAAATTAAAAAGCAAAAAGAAATATGCCCAAACTCAATGCCCAATTTAAATATGCCCAATTTAAAATTATTTCCAAAAGAGCTGTTACTTAAATCAAACAGTAACACTTGGATTGCAAATCAAAGGACAAAATGATGGCCGCCACATTTTCGCCCCCTTTAAATTTCAAAATGCAATACTATTTACCTCTAACAAGCGTGTAAATAATTTTTTAAAATCTTTAATTAAACAGCACTTATAGCATTAACCTCTCAAAAGATCTCTGGTTGGCTCAAGAAATTGCTGGTTTAAAGAAGAATGAAAAGGGCACTATACTCAGCATATGTGGGATCTGTGTACATCTAAATTTTGTAAACATCTGGGGAAGTTAGAAAATAAATTCTTTTGCTGTGCTTGTATGACAGAAGTTTGCTTTTTGCAATTATGTGAACAAATTCAGAGAGTAAGTGTTGACAAATTATCCTAGTGCACTGCTAAAGTTAAAACAGTTAGGCATTTCTGTCTCCAAAGTTGTTCCATATGCAAACATATTAAATTGTAATAACACTTTCAAAGCACTATCACTTTGCACTACCTACACAAGTCATCCAACACATGGAGCAATCACCAGTACAGCTGTGCAATCAATAAAAGAAGAATGTCCTTTAAACACTTACTAACTGTTAAGTTAAGCAAGTTAAATATTAAGACTATGATATGCATGTAAGAAAGGCAAATCCAGAGGGTCGAAAGCAAGATTAAAGAGTGAAAAATACTCCAAAGGATCAATTTCTAAAAGCATAATGGCTGAGAGATGGATACAATGTGGAATGAAGGAATGTCTTTTTTTCTTTGTTTTTTAAAGCACAATTCAGAAACAACTGTTGGGGAAAGAACCTTTCATTTTCCTTTTTTCTTCTGATTTCATCAGTGAACATTGCTTCTTTCAGAGGCCCAGAAAAAGCATTTGATTGCTTTAATTAAAAATAAAATTGTTACTGGTGAATTATGTCTGACAAGATTCTGAAAGGTTCATACCCACAAACAAGTCAACTTTTCTACCTTAAGGCAGGCCTGAGGGGAGAAGTAAAGCTCTACTTTTCATTGCAAAGAGCTATTTCAAAACCATATGGCAGACGTGCCGCCTGGGAATAACTCCCTGTGCCCTACATACCTGATTAACACGAGCTCTTGCTACAGTGGTATGCAGAGAAGAGGAATTAATGACCTTGTTAGGTGAAGACACATAAAAAGAGGATGAGAGCAAGGCTTGGAGATGAAGAGAAACAGATGGGACTGTCAGCTGTAGAGCTGTGAAGCCCTACAATGCATGAGCACGGATAACGTGGGGAATATTGCTTGGATTAGACAAAACAGTTCCAACTGCAGTCACAGGAAGACTTACTGACCTACATTTGGGATTGGTAAGGCTTTTGCTGTGTGATATTTTAGTTGTACTTACTTTTACAGGAAGTGGATGGCTGTAATCTGCTCCTCTCTCACTCTGCATTGCAGCTACTCCTGCAAGTGCCAGTACTGCTTTATACACTTTGTAGTCTACACACAGCTGCTGCACCACTTCAGAAGCTCTTTAATTTCAATCCCCCACCCCCTCAGGATGGTACAGTTTTCTCTTTAAGAACCATTACTGCCAGGAAATGGATTCTGTACTCAGCATCAAAAATGCTTGGTGATGAATTCCAGAAGTCCTGAAGATAAATAAAAATATCTCCTCACACTATGAAAAAAGTGCAGGTTCTTGTCTTAACAACAGGTCTAATTCCATAACTGATATTGTTTGAACTTGTTTGGCTGACTGATTTAGGCACTTGATGATTTAAAATCCCAAATATTACGTTGTTAGAAATATTTTCTCTCCCACAAAGCTCTATATTTGTGGATTATGATGGCTGCTGTCTTTGATCAAATGCTCAGAAAGTTTTCAAGCAGAAGACCAAACTTGGAGGAAAAGAACCTGCTACAACACATGACTGACAGCCAGAACACAGAGAAATGCCCTGAGAAATCCAAAATGCATTTCATTGGGCCATTTGTCTATGTGGACAAGGCTATCACATACATCACATGTTACAGACTTCCTAAGAGGACGAGAACAAAAGAAAAAAAATCATTGAGGACAAGAGGTAATTTTTATCCATTAATATTTCCAAGCAAGGAACACCAATTCAAGTATGCTAGATACTTTTTTTGGATCCTGGGGAATGAAGAGATAGCTTACTAGATCTATTAATTTACATTCACAAAACATATTCCAATTACAAGTAGTTTTTGACCTTTTCTGGCCCCACAGCCATTGCAAGAACCTCTTTAATTACTTGCCTTCTTTGCAATAAAATACAATTAAGCAGCACTAATTATTTGACACAAGATATTTTAAGTATGGAAGAGGCTAACCAGTTGCTATAACAACATAATTGAATAAACTTGACTGGCAGGTACTACATAGTCTTCTCCTATGGCAGAAGAGTTTTGTTCCGCACCTTCACTTTCAAATGTATCATCTTTGCTCTAATTTATACCTACAATAAAATAAGAAGATATTGAATAGAAGAGTGCTGAAAGAATTCACAAAACCATCATTGTTACAGCATTTCACACCATGTGATAATGCATAAATATTAAGCAATTATGACAGAGGTGGGAAGACCATGGATAAAATAAAAAACCTATGTAGAAACAAGGTCATCTTCTGAGGACAGAAGTCTGGGATAACATTATAAATTAGACAGAAACAATACCAATCCAAAACCAGTCAATAATGATAGGGATTTTTTATGATAAAACAGTGACTTATCCCTACATGGGCAACTAAAGATGCCATGATGTATAATTATTTCTTAAAAAATACTGCAACATCATTTAAAAAATTGATTTAAAAAAATCAAGTCAGATATCCAAAAATTGTAACAAGTCTCTAGATTTCTTTATGTGATTCCAGATAATCTTCATTGTATTCCCCAAAGACCACAGAGGGAAGGGGAGGCTGAGAAATTATCAAGTTGGCCTGACTATATTACACGACAGGATTGGGTAACTTCAGGAGCACTTTTCTCAATGTTCAGAACTCAGGATAGATTAAGGAAAGATGAACTGTACATAAGATTTAAGGACAAACATAGAAACATTAGGATTGAAAAATATTAAAATAGCAATAAGCCTGGTTACTAAAATATCAGTACTAAAAAAGTCAATATACTTACCCACACATATTAAAAATGGAATAGGAAACAACATCACTCAGTATATTAGATGTGAACAAAAACTACTCAATTTACATCATGGATTATGTTTGTAGAGACAGAAGAATAAAATATATTTTCCAATACCCTAGTCATAAGAAACATTAATATGTAGATTGTATGCTGAAACTTGCTGAAGTTCATGATGATTTTACAAGGCTGGAGTAGATGCTGGGACCAAATTTTGCTCTCATCAGTTTAGTAAATCTAAGTGATTTAGTAATGAGGGATTAACTAGGGATTAACTCATAGACCAGTTATGAGTTAAATGTTCTGCTGCTGGTTTGCTACTCCTACCTCTCTTTTATGCTAACAGGCAAGTAATTTATCAACACAGAATATCCCCAACATAAAACAAGGCTGTACTTGCTTTTACTAGACACATTTTTTGCAATAATAATTGAAACTTCACACTGGATATCATGCCCACATTAATTACTTCCAACATTATTTTAAAGCCTCACATAAAGAGACTCAGGTCTAATTTGGATGTACTGTTCATAAAGAAATTCTGAAATTTTAGTTAACATAGGAAAGGGCCATGGAGGATTCAGCAACAATCCTTGCTTGGTGGGAGCCTGATTTCACCATGTTCCTCTGTATGAGCCAAATAATTTAAAACTCCTTGCGTTACGTAAATGACAAGCTAGCAACCTCTAGAAAACACACTCAGCTAAGCAATGAGGCTGGGGAAGGATCTGGAGCACAGGTCTGATGAGAAGCACTGTTTAGCCCACAAAAAAAGGAGGCTTAGGGAGAACCTTATGGTGGTTTATGAGTTAAATTTCTGAAACAGAATGTCAGTACAGAAGGTTGAGCAGAAATAGAAATTAGACATAACAATTCATCTGCTTGCTCTCTGCTACTTTCTTTTTTCTTTTCAAAAGCATTAGGAATCACAGAATGGATAAAGTTGGAAGAAACCACTGGAGGTCATCTCATCCAACCTCTCTTCTCAAACTCTACAGCACATGACTCAGGGTTGTGTCCAGGCAGCTTTTGAATAGGTTAAATACCTCAGGAAAAAAGAGCAATGATTAATACCTAAGGTAATGTTTATGGTAAAATACTTGATGGATGTAAAGCTTTTCAGTTTTCCTTTGGCCACAATTAGCTAACTAGAGAATTAAAATTAGCATTCAAGAACAAGCTACCAGTTGCTGATCAAGCCTTTCACAGCTGGAAAGGCTTGAACAGTAAAGGGACCTGGTTTAGTGCACTTGCAGAGCAGAGGGAAAGAAATCGGATCCTCAGCCCCAGATGATGCAAAACACAATGAGACAGCAAGACCTTCTTACAGTACCTCAGAGTGGCCCCTCAGATATTCAATATGCACTGAATGTGAAAATCAGCTTTAGTTCACTAACAGAAAATTAAATACATCAAAGAAAATGCTGCTGAGTGATGTTCTTGTATTGGCTGTCCCAGTGAGGCATGTCAGCAAAGAGAATTAAGTAATCTGTGGAATGTTCCCCTGCTGAACCAGCAGAAGAGGACCTTGTAAAGGGAAGTATGTGGTCTGTTAAGACTGATGTGTCAGACAGGACAGTTGTTGAATTTAAATGTAATTTCAGGAGAAATAAGAAATTTCTTGGGAGGGCACACCTTAGCCCAATGGTTACACTGTGTTAAACTTACTCATTCTGTGACAGCATTAGTTGCTGCATTTGAAGTATCTGTAAATCAAAATACTGGACAGTTTCCTTGCTACAATGAGAGTACAGTGACTGAAAGGAATGTTACTACTGTTTTCAATAATAAAACAAAACAAAACAGGTTTTTCTAATTTTTGTTATAAAATTAGATGTACAGGAGTAAGTGGACCACCACATCTACAGCTGTAAAATTCTCAAAGCCCAGAGAGAGCAGTTTAATGCAGGAGAGAATAGCACTGGAAGAACCCTGGTAATTGAAGGAGTGTATAGTTCACAACTTTGAATCAGAGAAGAATATAACCATGTTAAAAACAGTAAGTGATAAAGTTAAAGTAGTTTTACACCTGTAAATCCAGCAAAATGTCTTGCTGAGTTATTTCAGGCAAATCATCATGGTAAGTCTCAAATGGGCAGTGGTTGGAATGTACACATGATCAAGGTAATTCATGTTAGGAAAAACAGAGCAGTTTGAGGCTGCTGCAATGACAGCTCAGCAAGCTGAAAGAACTCCATCCTATGGTTTGCAATTAACTGTTTCAAAACCATGTGCACAGTATTCAAAGAACTGACAAAATACCAAATTTTCCAAATAGCAGTGTTTAGGAAACAGTGTCTGAAAGATGTACTTGAGGATTTCTCACACAGAAAACCTGAAAACTTATCAAATACAAATATTCATCTCACTTTTTGATTACTCAAAATGGGACTCTGTAAAAATCTCCTAGTGTCCTGTTTATCAAGAAATGCAATAGTAAAGCATATAAATTGCACAAAACAAAGTTGGAAAACCTAGAGCTGTGCTCATACAAGAGACATGAATGAAAGTCAAAAGCAGTACACAGCTGCTCTTGTTTGCCATTTGGATATAACAAACCAGACCTGACAAATTATGATTTATTACTAGTGTTTCTTAAGTCTAAATTTCTATTCCTTCATCTCAATTTCAAAGATAAATGTTCTTTTATAAAAATCCTGACTATAAAGGTAAATTCACAAGGCCATGAAACACAGATTGAATGCTTCCATCTCAAATTTGCACATAGCACAGTAACACAAAATCTGCATGCTAGGTCTGACTCTCTAATCCACTGAGCACTGCCTTGCAGGTGGTCAAGTACAGAGCCTCAAACATTTTCACACATTTTCTTTCTATTAAGGTCCTTTGCTACAGAAGACTTCAGAAAGAACTAAGTGCCCAAATGCTTTGGGCAACCTGGGTTGCAGACTACAGAGATCATATCTAAACTGATGGGAAAAAGAGAAGGCTCAGGCCTTAGGAGTTCCAAATCTATCATATTTTCTTTCAAGAGCTGGTAAGGGACAGAGTGGTCATCTGTCATGTCACTTAAATATATCAACAAACTTTAGAAAGCATTGAAATGAATAATTAAGAAGATCATAAATTTTGCACTACCCACAAAATGAATGTACTTCATGTTTTTCAAATATAAAAGAAATGCATATTTCATTATAAAACAACATGGATTGTTGGTGGCAGTAAGAGCTGGATTTATGCATTATTCACTCCTGAAAATACTCATTAATTCAAAGACTGTCTGATGGTGTTCATGTCCTTCTGCAACACTAAGCCCAAAGGGGAGTGAAGGCATCTCAAACCCAAAACTTGTGTGTCACGTGGTTTTGCTGGCAGTGCCACTCTGGGAAATACTGGCACAGCATCCAGTCACTGCCAGTTACACACTGACCTGCAGCCTACAGAAGGAACAACTGAAAGAATATGGCAAAGCCATGACTGCAGGCAGTGCTTCTCCAAGCTTACCAGAAAGCATTTGGCACGACCTGAGCATTCCCAGGTTCAGCCCCAGGCAGGGTCACTTCCAGAGAATGGCAGTGCAGGGGTGTGGTAATCACATATCCTCTCAATAGAGAGAGACATAGCTGTCCCAGGAAAATCCTGGGAAGCTGTGAGAAGCTGTGGGAAACTTAGAGAAAAGAATTAAAACAATTATTATCTCTCCTTCTGTAACTGTTTATAGATAATAGTTCTTCAGAGTGTGCTATTCATAGTTCACCAATAGTGTGAGAAGTTTTTACTTTGAGACCAATCAAGTCTCACCTTAGTAAGTCACATTATAAAAAGACCCTCTACTTTCATTAAACTAACCTTCTAAATCACCCTTTGAAGACTGGAATCTTTCATTCCATCCCTGACTCAAAGCATCACATGGGTGCATCAGCCCATGAGTGTTTGTAATCCACTTTCTGCCAGCGGGTAAGTGGGAGCAGAGCATGGCTGCAGATCAAAGTGTGAGCAAGTGAAATGACAGCATTGGAAGACCACAACTGCTCTGGTGCAAGGGACTAATCTGTGTGACCAAAGGATGCAGGCATGTATCTCCTACCGAGGGCAGTGCAAAGGCAGACTGGAAGTAAATTGGGCATACAAATGCATCCCTTAAAGAGAAAACAGCTGTTACATGATTTTCTTTTTCCCCATAACTTTCTATTTCTGATGTTTCAGAAGCCTGGCTTTCTCTGACTTCAAACCCTCTCAAAAGGGAAAGAAAATACTAATAGGAATCCATAGTTCTGCACTGAATAAGGCTTTCTCATCAAATTACTAGACATATGGACTGTTTATCTGGCAACAGTAAGTGGTTGTTTTCACAACAGAAAGAAAGCACAGCATTTCACAAATATCCATGTTGTGACCTCTGCAGTTCACTCCATATACAGAAAATCTGTAAAAATTAGCAAGGCTGCAAAATTTGTTGATGATATGAAAATACTCAGAGCCAATTAAAAACCAGACTTGACCAAAATGCATCACAGAAGCTCAGAGAAACAAATTATGTCACAATAAAATGGCAACTGAAGTTGGATGCCAATAAACACAAAATAGTAAGTATGAGAAAAATATATGGGTTCTGAATGAGTTTCCATCACCCAGAAAAATAATCTTCGTGTTTATATAAGTTGTTCTCTCTCAGCATCAGTCTAGCACTCAAAAATTGCCAAGAAGTCAAACAAAATATTAGAAATTAATAAGAAAGGACCACAGAAACAGGACCTACATGTGATAAACTGTTTAACTAACTACATAAAGTATTCTGAATGCAGTCCGGGTGTTTGGAAGCTCATGATATCAACATTTCAACTACTCATACAGCAACATTCAGCCAAGGGTCACGTTTAACCAGCCTTGCCAATTTCCAGCCAACACCACTGTCTGCTACACGTTCCTCTGAACCAGAAGATAAATACCAAACCAGAAATCATTTGTATCACTTTGCCCATAAGTACTGTAATGAGTGAGGTGAATGTAAAACTTACCATGGCTTTAGCACCTATTTCAATTTTGTTTTCCCACAGGGCAAGCATGTGCAATTGCAGTAGATGAGGGAGAAATCTAGGTAAATGAAAAAGTCTGGGACAGTTCCATCAGTCATGGTTTAATCTCCATACAGGAACAAACATTAAAAGAATGTGTCAATCACCAGCAAAGTTTGTGGCTCAGGAGGAATCAGAAAAAAGCAGATGAGATACTGAATCATGGTCCAACAAGTTCTGGTTTGGTGCATAAGGCTTGCCTGGGCACACACAAAACTCCAAGGCGAATCTAAGTAAGTGTATTAATTTTATAGTGTTTAGAAAAGCATTAAAAATAGAACCAGGTTCTTAATGTTAATTGCAGCAGATCTGGCATCTTACTGCTCTAATTTACTCAGATAATTGCACAATATACTTAAAGGATCACAGGTTCTGAAATTTGGTATAACATTAGTTTTTTAGAAATATACACCATGCATGTACACTGAGAAATGCTTTAATAAGAGAGTAAGCCATGATTTATCATTTATACATGGTTTCTGTAATACTAACTAGCCATTAAATATGATAATATTTTTTTCTGAATTCAATTCTGTTAAACCTTGGAATGTAAGAACATTGATAAAATGGCTGTTATTTTTAATCACTGTTACAGTATTTCAACAAGTCAACAGAGATAAGCTACATTTTCTAGTAATTTGTTATTTTTGCACTTGTCCTATTGAGAGCATTTTAATTTCCAAAGCAGACTGCATACCAACTGGCTCTGCCAGTGTAATGTCAGTTAATACATAAATGGATTTGTTAGAATGATTTTAACTTCTCTTTCAAAAAAAACAGTTACATCAGAATTATTTTCCAATCACTGTGATAAAAAGGCAGCAAAAACATTATTTGCAAAACTCTAATCATAACTTGAAGAACATACTAACATACTGTGGCATTCTAAAACTTTACTCAAGCAACCCAATATCATAAATGTAGGTAGTACTACAATGGTAACATGGTTGAATATTACAGTTGGAAGTTCATTGAGATTTGCTTCAGAGATTTCATAACTGCAAGTCATAAGCATGAAAGATAACACTTGATGCTGTGAAAGAAGTTCAGACTGATAAAAATGCTGGAAACTTGCAAGTCAAAGTGAAAGATGAGAATTCTTTACTTTTGTACTGAAAATAAACTCCATAAATAACAAGCACTTCAGAGATCACATGCAAAGCACATCTATTTCTTTCCAGTTTGCAGTTTTAGGCTAAAACACAGGATAATCTTGGTCTTCCTGTAAGTGCACAATCCCTCAAAGTTTAATCTTACAGTAAAAATTAACAAAGCAATACTTCAGGATAAGACAGAAACCCATAAAAGAATGAAACTGTTTTCCCTGTCAAGAAGACCAGGCTAATCTGTGAAATAGTTCATAATTAAACAGTCAATTGGTACATCACAATTTAACCCCACTTTGTGATCCCTCCAAAATGAAAACACACCTATAGGACTGACCAAGATTTTGTTGGCAGCACCTGAATCAGCTACTTCATCAGAATAAGTAAAATGGACAAAAAGATAAATGAATCTGCACTACGGTTTTGTCAGCATAAAGCTTTGCTAGTTAAGAAAACAACTCCTATCACTCTTGTAGTATTTTAGTCAACTACCAACCAAAAAATTCTATGTCTTCATGTCCCCTGGAGTAACAATTTTTGCTTCAATATTATCTAAACTGTGCAAATTATACAATTTAGATAGAATAGGAAAAGGATCAAAATCAAACTGTGTCCTAAGTCTAAAACTGAAATACTTCAATGCCATTCTCTATTTCGCTACAGAGATGTAAAAAAAGACTAATGCTTTGAAGCCCCTTTACATTTTGTGCAAGTGAGAAGAGTAACAAAATAGTTAACTATGTAAATATAGAAAGTTAAAATTTTCAAAATAGAGAAGTAGAATTTACAAATGTAATCCAAATGAAAACCTGAACTTGGGTAATCCAGTGCACCTATTTTCTTTTCTGCTTACAGCAACTTAAAAAAAGATGTATGCAGTCTGTCTCCTCATAATTTTTAAGGATTTAAGCAAAAACAGATTCTAGAATCCTAGCATTGACTAACTACATTTTGTAAAAGTCACAAAGTCTGCTTCTTCCACACCCATGTCTTAGCAAATACAGTGTCACTTTCACTTGCATTAACAAGCCTTTGCATTGCCATTCCATCCATGTTCTATCCAAAAGCAACATCACAATGAGCTTTTCACAACTTTTTTCTGCAGTACAGATCATACAGTGTAGTCCACAATAAATCTTTTAAATATCATTTCTTCAAGATGCATTTCCATCAACTACCTCTGACAATTCCGAGGACGTGCCTAAGTTATGAATTTTGCTTAAGGTTACAAAAAGGTGGCAGCAGTTATGGCCTCAGGGCACACACTCTGCAGCTCTCTGTCAGAGCAGCATCTGCTCTCCAAGGCCAGCTGCAATAAACAACCACTTGCTGACCAGCTACTCAGAGGGAGCAACCTTGGACGAGGGCTTGCTGCATAAGACAAAACTCACTTCACTTTTAACTCTAAATGTACTATTGAACTGGGATCCTCAGACAAGGCTGCCTGGGAAAGAGAGACAAAGGATTATAAAAGGATGGGTTACACAATGGCTCTTTGGTGGGAAAATAGCAGGCGGACAATATTTTGTTTCCTAAGCAGAAGGGCAAAAATTTTGTGCAGGAGGGGAATCATGAACTTCTAGAGGTTCTGACATTATCTTCAAACAATACTTTACTGAGGAAAATAAACCCATAAGAAATACACAGACATTTATTATTATGCTCTCTGTATATATTTCCTTTTCTAGCTAAAGTGGAAGGGTGTTTGTTTTCTTGGACCCATTAGCAAAAGCCAGTGGGTGTTTATTTGTTCATTTTTCCTCTAAATAACACAAATATCCAACAAGACAAAATGCAAAATGAAACTGCACAGCAGGAGCTCAGGAAGAGTCTGTGCTAACAATGAATGGCAGGATTCATGCACATCTAGGAACTTAGACAGTTGCAAAGTACAATCCATTCAGGATCTGCCTCCAGGAAAACTATCAGGGAACCAAGTGACAGCACTGTAACCAACCAAGACCCAGCAGAGGTATGGGTACAAGGATGATGGTGAACTTCAAACCCAGCAACCTGCACGTGCAGTGATGGAACCAAGGGGTGCCTGTGCCACACTTTCATTGCTTGCCCAGACTTTTTCTCCAGCTCCTGCAAAGGCTGTTCTAGGTAAGACCCAACTACAGGAACTTAATTTTTCTGTGAAATCCCTGGAGAAATCTCAGCGCATTAAATAGAAGTGCTGCAAGTTGAAAGTAAACATATCAACTGATCTCAGAAAGTTGGGTGAGCTGTTCTGGAGAACTTACCTGTGTACTGATTCCATACCATAGGAACAGGATATTACAGATGTATTTTGGTGATACTTCAAAGACCCCCATACGCCTGATAAAAGAATTGGCTACAGTCCACATGAAAAAGTTTAAGTACTTGACTGCACAGCAGATGCAAATCAAAAGACCAAATGTCAAGTGACATTTCACACACTGTACTGTTTTGAATTTATATTGTTTTTGTAGTGGCTTTGGAACAAGAAAGAGCTGCTGAAGTCAGCTGCAGCCAACATTTTACTGGTTTACCTACAGTCCTTGTATTGGTTCTTGTTTATTTACCTGTTGCAGATAAATCTTAAGTTGTTGCAGTAACAGATTTCACTTAAAATGTTACTTAGTAGAGTGGCTTTTATTTATCATTTACTTATACTTTCAATTAACTCACAGCCAAAAAACCAAAGGTAATTTTCGAGCAACAATTGCAGTGTCACTGAAGTTTTTGTTGGGAACAGCCTTGATGGTCATAGGCCTGATTCTTGTTGCAATATATCTCATCTACTAAGAGAGGGGTTTTTTTGTGCTACAGTTTCTTTCACACACTTTACACTGGCAATGTTTTCTCTGGTAGCTATACCTGCAAATATTTTTATTGCCAACTCCAAACATTTGCAAACTGCAACAGATGCTTCTAAAGTGTTCAAGCAAATATTTACAAAAAAATCTGAGGTCATTAGTTACTTTAGGTGCAGAAAATTTCCTTTACAATGCTGTGCCAAAGAGGAGGGTAAAGAAAAACACTCCAGGACATGAAACAATTCTTTTTTTAGAGAGTTGAAGTAGAAGTTGAACATTTTTGTGCAAAAATTTTGTACTTTAAATCTTGATGTATGGACTTTATGTTACACTGAGGTAAGTGCTTTTCATGCATGGAGCTAGAAAGAGGACCCATGTTAGGCAATATTATTTTCTGTCTTTAAGTGCCTGACTGGATGCATGTGCATGTATCATGGCAATTTCCCTGAACAACAATCTGAATCTTCAGCTGAACTGATATTTTTGTAATAGTATGATGGAAATAAAAGTACTAGACTAACCACAAGAAAATGTGACATCAGAAATTAAAAAATGCAAACTACTAACATTGACACTGCTTGGAAATTTGGTAAGAACTTCCCATAAATTCACAGTTCCAGCTTACATCAGTCACTCGCTCAAAATCCCAGGAATCCCAATGAAATTATCCTGTAACAGTAATACTGATTAAACACTTCTTGAGTTCTTTACTATGTTTGGTATTTTAAAACTTTTAGGAATATCTTATCTGTCAACATTTTACTTTCTACAACTTCTTAATCCTTAACTATCTCCCTATTAGCCTTCTATGTTTTATCTTAAAAAAACCTTAAGCTGCCAGTGTGTAAGATTAAATAACCACTTTGGTTGAGAAAAATAACATTCAGCCAATCAGATAAAAAATAGAGTACCAGGCAAGTAGTTACTATAGTTACTTAAGTCCTGTGTTTAGGAACAGCTATTCCCTAGAGATGGTTTTGTATTACAGAGAACTACAGAAAATTCCTAATCCCCTCAAACCTTCCTGGTTTTCTTTATCAGTTTTTCTCTGATTGTGCTATAGTCTGATGGCTGGAAGTCTCATCCTTGCCTTAATGACATGAAAAGCTAAAAAGATTCCCCCAGGCCTTCATTTTTTAAACGCTGGTTTTATCTGCTGAAGTAAATTATAAACATTCCCTAAACTATCAGAAGTTATTTGGAATGCTGTCTCCACTTCTACATTTGGCATATAGTCCACTTACTCCTTCCAGATCCCAATAATAAGGCTAGTTAGAATTAACAAGTATTGGTTATGATCCAGTCTGTTAATAGCAAGATTGATCCATGGGACATTATATAGTTTGTTAAAAGTTTATTAGCCATTACAGATCATCAATAAAATCTGTTTAATTGGCCAATTGCTACAGTTGCTGCAGTGAGTGATGCTTGCAATTCTTCCCATGTTTAGAGCAGTCTGTTCTCCCGAATTCTGCCTGATATTCCTTTTACAGGAGACACTTACTGCAGTTTTGTATCCAGTGATAACACACCAGGTTTTATGTCTTAACAGTTCCTATGAGGAGCACTAGATTAAGTTACAGCTGCAGGCAGAAGAACCTTTTTTAAATGTGTGGAAAAAAGCCTTTCAAGTCTCTTGGTTTGATAAGTAGTAACTCCATAAAGTCAGTGCTCTGATGGGCTGACTAAGGATTACTATTTTGTTCAAGCCATTTCACCATCTCACATGGCTCAGCAAGTATTTGCACTGAAAAACATTCAGCAACCAAACATTTGGCCAGCTGGAATTAGAAGAATGATGCTATTTCATAATTATTATTAGATGCAGTGTAACTTTATATGAATTCTATTTCAAGAGATAAAATTATCATATTTAATGTGCAGAAACTTCATTTTCTCCATAAACCACTTATTCTAATTGCTTGTAATATGAAAATTGTGTTTAAATACATCATGGGTGCTCCCTAAAACAGCTCTTAGCTGTTGCCTGGGAACAGCTGACTGCCAAGCTGTAGTACAGCTGTCTATATGACACTACAAGCTCTTCCAATGTTCTCAGAGCAACCCAGAAAGTCAGTGCAACATAAGGAATATCATCTGAAATTTGCTTGTTAGAACCTGTTGAATGCTGTGTATATTTCAGAGTTTCAGACCTACACTAACCAAAGACAGCCACTCACCAATATGCATTTGGGGCAGCTGTGCTCAGGCTTTCACCAGCGAAGAGCACAGGCCAAGTGTTCTTCTGAGATGGGGCTATACTTGCAGAAATTCCTAAGAAGCAAACACATACAGTGTTTACTTATTTATTCATGCATCCATTCATTCATAAATTCCTTCTGTAGATATTCAAACACTCTATGCCTGAATAGGCAAAAATAAAATAGAAGCACTGCTCTAAAGTATTTCTACAGGACACATCTGTATAGTTCTAAGTGGACAGCAGTACTACAATAGCTGAGAACAGCTTGTTATGCCTGGGAATTTCTTTACCTGCAACTGTGCAAGCTCAGTAAAGGGAGGGAGGGTCTTCTTAGCAATAAGTCCCTCTAGACCTTCCAATTACCCTGCTGTCTAAGGGTAATGTAAGATAGCAAAGCTTACAAACACACACAGAAGAGGGATCTAATTCCAGATATTGCTATAGTTATCCTAGGTTAACTTTAAAACTGTATGTCCCTTATAATGGAATTTTTAAGGTTCAAAAAGACCTTTAAGATCATCAAGTCCAACTTGATATCCCCATGTGCCACATGTAGATGTAGTGTTTTCTGAACACTCATGGGGATAATGATTCCACCCCTTCTCTGGGCAACTTGTTCCAACGACTGACCACCCTTTCAGTGAAGAAATTTTTCACGATAAACCTCCCCTGCTGCAACTTGAGGCTATTTTCTCTCATTCTGTCTCTTGTTACCTGAGAACAAGAGAGAAGACACCGACCCCACCTCACTACAACCTTAGGCAGCACAGCTATGCATTCCTGATATTCAAATCCATCTTACTTTGCCTTCCAGTACCAACTCAATGTTAATACAACACACAAATATTACACTCTGAAATGCAGCAACACATGACATATTATCTTTCCTTGTTGAACAGCAGCAGAGCTGCTGTGAAAACCTTTCTTTTGCAGCCTCTCTCTGCCCCGGATTTTGTGAGATATGAGCACAATGGTTCTGTAGCAGAGAGTATCATCCTAGCAGATTGTTAAATCTGCTCACTAATTATACATTAAGCGTTGATCAATGCTGAAAGCGAATTAATTCATTACAAATACATGACATGTATCTTAAGCTACTATTAAGGCTAGTCTTCTGAATAATGAATGAAGTTACAATGAGTTCTAACCACAGTTCAACAGGATAATCGTATTTCAGAATAATAGCTTATGCTACAAAAGCTTAAGTACTTTCAAAGCCAGTATGAGCTCATCAAGTCACAAAAAACTAGGTCGAATGCAATTCATACTGCTGCTTTAGAGTTTTACACATATTCTTTTAGATCATCTTTACTGATAAACTTAGGTACTCAATTTTTAATCATGTTTCAGTATTTCTTACCTTTCAGAAAGGCATCGTTAAACCAACTTACATAGAAAAGAAAGGGATGAGTAAGAAAGATGTAGATATCTGATAGATATCTGATTAGCACTGCCACCTGTAAGTTTTAGATAAAAACCCATTCATTTCTCAGTGCTGAGCTGCTGCTTCTACTCCAGACCCTCTTATACATTCAATTGCTTTCTGATCATTTCCTGTAACTCCACCAGTTCACTGCATAAATTCACAAAGATCCTTACAATACTAAATCCACATAGAGGCAATGTATGAGAACCTGGGAAGAGAATATTGTCTACAGTTCCACCTCTCAATTTGAAAAAACTCACTTTCCTGCACCTCAGTTCCATGTCTGAGATGAGTAGAAACTCTGCAAGCTCCAAGAACCTGTGATGGTGGCTAGATGGAATTCATCCTGTGCATGGTACCAATGTCATGGGGCACCTTTTGGGATTTTTGGGATGCCAAATGGCATCCTCTGTTCTATCCAACCAAAATAACTGAAAAAGGTATGTTATACTAAAAAAAATTAACTGGTCTAGAAAATAAATCCTAAGATAAAACATATAGCTTCCTTTCCCCTTATTCTTTGCTCCCAAACCTCATAGTCTTGATATTCACAGACATGCAAAAGCTCTAAAAACAAATTTGAATGTTAGCTCCTGATGACAGCACATCAATACTGGGATGCAAACAATAAATAAATTCTGAACCAATATGATGGACAACATAATTTTCTTAAAGTTAAATGAAAGGTCACAGAATATTTACAGATACATGGCAAGGCTGTATTAAAACAATATCTAAGGCTTTGTGGGGAAATCTGAGGAACAAAAATTGAGAAAAAAGGATGTAATTTCCATTGACAGTTTTTCTTCTAAGACAGAGTTGAGAGGACATGCCTGCTATGCATCAAAGACTGGGGATAAACTCAGGTCAGCACACACAACCATTCACTCACTGTGTGGGTTACACTGCAGTCCGTCACCTCTCCTCTTAGGGCAAAAACTCCTAGAGCTTTGTGATTTCCTAAATCTTTTACTAGTGAACAGGAACCTAAAAACAAGGATCTGACAGATGGCATCTTGAGATGGAACAACCAGCCTTATGGGAGGTGTCAGAACCATGGTTTTGTCAAACTTCAACTTTTAAATCAAATTTCTTAGGAGCAAGTGGTGCTGAATAGGAAAGGACACAGGTAAAATTTTCCCCTGAAGTAGCAATCAGAAAGTCATTTGAAAAATGACACTGAACTTCTTCTAATAACATCTGTTAATAAAAGATGAAGATGAGACTACTGGGTTTCTACTGGCAGTGTTTAGTATGACTTCATGTGTACCTCAGTAAACCCCATATGCTGGTTAAGGACACAGCCTATCTGCAGGGCACTGAGTTAGTCCAACTGGGCTGATTAAAAAAAACCCAAATGGAGGAAAAGCTTTCTGTGCTACTGTAGGTTTTACAAGGCTACTACTGCTTTCCTTTAATGCAAAGACCTAAAAGACCTAACAAGATTGGAAACGTGAGCAAAACCACATGCCAGTCTGGAGCAAAGATGCTATGAAATGCAACAAGGTTTTGTTTTGATTGACTGAAAGATAGTTCTCATGCCAAGTAGTACATGTTTCACACACAAGATGGCTGTTCATACAGTCCTCTACCATGAACTTTATCCATTATATGGTAATACACACCATCTCTTTATGGTGATTACCAGAAACTGGAAATAATATCTCTCTCAGATTTAAAGAAATTAGTACTGCTGGCTGCTACAACAGCTAATGCTGCATTCAGTATTACCACAGAAGGGTTTTGGAATAGACTTTTTAGCTATTAACTCCTAATATAAAGAGTTACCTGCTAGTAACAACATTTATCTAGGGAAGGAGAATAAATCAAGTGTTTCCCACTACAGGATTGTCAATGTTCTTCTTCTAAACTGTTGATAATCATTAAACTCACTGGCACCTTTACAACTTTACAACATCATAACAAACATAACGCAGGAAACATAATTCAGTCAGCTCCTTCTGAACAACCCTTTTGGCAATCACAGCAGGTATGATATTAACTGTTTGGTTAGAAACATTACCACAACACAGAAACTGAATATAGATACAATGAATACTGATTTTATGAGCATGTTACAGAAGATTTTCCATGCACCGGTCTAGTAGCATTTAGAACAAAGGCCTAAAGCATGATATTTGGGTGCTAAGTACTGCCAAATTATACTTCAGTGTGAGAAAGATCACTGTCATTCCTGATTATGAAAATGAATGTGCATGTATTCAAAGAGTCAATTCTGATGTATAAGCATCCAAATTACTCAGCAGTTTATCATACTCTGTCAGGACAGAATCAGCACAAACCATTAAATCATCTTGGTCTAAAACATGGATTAACTTGCATGATCTGTTCATAAAATCAACAAACTTCAGAGGATTGAAGTTTCAATCAGTATTTATTAGTCTGTAGCACTACAACAGGTTTTTGTTAGAGTGTAAAACTATACTTCTCCTTGACTGAAACACTCAAGCTATTTTTCAGGGTATTTTTCAGTTTATCTAAGAAGTATTATTTCACTTAACACAATAAATTAAATTATACCAATCATTATGTGTGCCCCAAATATTTTTATTTGCCATACTCTAAGTTTTTGTATTACTGAAACTCCTTTCCACTTGAGAAAGCCTTGGTGTACTACATAGTAGGATGGTCTCACCAGCACTAAATGGTCACTATGCAACAGTGCTGCCATCAGCATTGTAATATCCTTCCATGTTAGAATGTCAAAATCTTCACATCTAAACAGATATTTCAGGGCACTGATATGTTTCACAATTTTTGCACTGAGGGAGGGATGGGGAACCCAACTTCATGTTCAGATGTCAGGTTCATAGCTAGAGAAGGAATTTCACAAATTAAAGTAATTTGAGTTGGTTACAATTCCCTGTGCAAGGATATAATTAATAAAATGGGAATAAACCTTGCTGTACAATTTGTGCCAGCACTTGCTCTAATTTCCCAGACAGCCACAGCCTCACTACCTCCAGATTTGTGCATCTCATTATGATTCTGACACTCACACTTGTGCGATTAGTGATGAAATTACAGATTCATCCTGATTTAGTGTGGCCTTTATTGCTGTTAATTAGGCAATGAAATGTAAAAACTGTTACGGCATGTTAATTATCTGAATGCAATGAGATTTGTGTATTAAAAAATAATACACAAAACAACAACCCAAAACCTGGAGAATGCTATCTTTTCTTAGAAATAGCAGCTGGTTTTGATGGAAACAACTGATTGAGGAGATTTGAAAATTTATTTTGCTGCTAATTGAGGTGATGGCTCCTGTCTATATCAGCCATGTACAGTTTTATTTTCTACAGGAAGATAGATATGCCTTCTTATCAGAGGGTATCAAAATTTGCAGTAACAAAAACCTGAATGAAATATGGACAGATGAATTGCTTAATCTAAGTAAAATTTTTGTATTGTTTTGTCAAGATACTTCCAAAAACCCCTACAGGGGCTGGAGGAAAACCACCAACGGGCACAACTTGTTGCTGGACCTAGGTTGAATTAATTTTATAATTACTGATTGTTTTATAACAATTTATGCTGAATGGTAATGACAACCCAATTCTCATCAGATGGGTGTGCTCCTGCAGTCAGCTGGAATGGAAGGTGCATGGAAATACAACTTCTCTGGTGTAACCACAGCATGTGCTAATGACAGCACTTATCTGCAATTAGTCCTGTATGAGTGATGTATGTCTGAGTGTCTCTCCTACTATTTGATCTTCTCACTGTTGAAATTAATGTCTCACTGAGCATTATTGCTTTGCTTCACTAATAAACTAGTTATAACTAGTTTTTAAAATTTTGCTAACATCTAGTAATTAATCGTCGTAGCACATTTTGAAGGAATTTGGCTCATGGCCAGAAGGCAGCTTTAGAGAGATGGAGACCCAAACATCCTGGCATGCTGGCACCATGTCTGCCCCAGGACAGCTTGCAGGAGAAGGAAGGCAGCCAGAGGTCTACTGATCTCACCAGAAGTCCTCTGTGCACCTCTGGGCTTCCCTTACTGAAGTGGCACATCAGGCAGGCAGGTCATGTGTGGGCACTTACAAGGGGCACAAACACTCAAGTCTGAGTCCTGAGCTGCACCACACTTTCGGTGTTTGTATTTCTGTAAAAACTTAGCTATAGCAGCCTGTCCTCACAAGCCTCATGAGAATGCAGAGGCTGGCAAGCCTTCAGATAGCTGCTCACAACGCATGGGTGGAATTTGTAGAAAAGAACTGTTCTTCCTCACTTTTTACTACAGACTCAAATTTGCAGGACATTATTCTCATTGTACCCATTTAAGTCTTTCTTAAACAGTATAAACTGTGCGTTACTGTACTTGATTATAAATAACTTTCTATGCAAGATACTTTTATTTTGGCAATTCTGATTAACCTGCATTAAACCTCCTCACTCCATCATATATTGGAGAGAATCTCCTTGGGGTTTTTTTACAAGATCATGCAACAAAAAAATTAGTATTAGGTTTCTTTCCAAAAATGAAATTGAACTGGTGTCACAGTTTCTCAATAGGCATTAGATTTTTAAATAGACTTTAAACAGACAAGCATCAGGAAATTTTAAAAGTAATGCTCTTAAAGAAATGTCAAATTTAATAGATTTTATGCATGTATATCTCACACACATGCATCTATCAGTAGTTCATAACATTAAAATATAATTGGCATTGTGCTGTACTGGGAACTTTTCTGATTTCTCATTTACATCCTCATCTTCATTTATGTACATTATACTTTCTTTTTTTAAATGAAATAGCTATGGAAAATATTCTCAAAAAGACTATTTTTTGCTGTTCTGCATACCTCCAGTGAAACCAAATTCACAACATTATGGTGAAAACACTGAGAAGTAATAGCATTATTGCTACTACAGACCCACTAATTTTCATGATACAAAAATACATCATTTATCTATGTATTTAGTGCAGAAAGTATGAAAAAACCTGAGTATTTTGGAAAGATTTCATCCATTGTTTCTCTCATGCCTTCTCCATCCTCTGTACTTTTAACACTATAATCAGTTCCCTGAAAATAATTTTGGGAATTGTACCAGAAAGAAAATATTATTGAATGGAACATGTGCTGGAGGAACTAAATATGGAAGAAATCCTAGAGTGATGGGCTTAATATATAGAAATAAACATTAATTTTTTCAGCAATTTTTCACTCTAAATCAAGCTTCTCCCAGAAGCAGTGTACAAAAATAAGTACCAGCATTTTTCAAATACTAGAAATGCAAATATTAGGCAATTTGCCAAAGGCAACACAAGTCAATAAGAGAATTATGAGCAGAGTCCTGTTCCTGGCTGAATTCTGAAATTAAACTGCTCATCAGTAAAGTCCTTAAAGCCAGGGCAAACAACACATATCACTAATAGAAGCTCAGAAATTATGTTGACAGAATATATATAAATATATGCACACACTCAGTGTGATAGTACTACAGTCACTTAAGCTTCTTGAAAAAGCAGATATCAAAATCTGTAAAAGTAAAAGCATTGCTATTTTACTTTCTATTTAAAAACACTGCACAGTCACCTGTTCTGCTTCAGAGTGTTCTTAAGATCATCCCTTTTTGCATTATAGGATCCTATCGTCCAAACCCCAGACAACAAAAGAACTTAGTGTGTGCACTCTTAATAAATATCCTACTACCTTGGAATTATTTTACTTGCCAGACAACCTTTCCTTTTTTTGACCATTCATTTGAACACAACGAAATAATAAAAAATCTCTAGCTGGATACACACACTACAGGGAAGATTTTACATCTGTCACAAAGCAGTAGAAAGGATGTTACTGGCTCCACCAGGCCACCTGAGTGCCCCAGCTCAGTGCATATGTTCCCAGAAATGAATCTTCCTGTGAATATGATCTTTTTGGCACACAAGGTTAAGTGCAGCCAATTAACGTAAAGCAGTAAGACAGACTCCCAAGTGTGAAATCAAATGTATTGGAAGGTCTAACCAGATTCATTAAACTATCTCAGAATAAGGAACATCTTAAAAGTGAAAAATTAATTAATCCTAAATAATTAATAAAGTATATTTTATCCATAACTTTGTACAGCCTTTTTCAAAGGCAACTAAGGAGAAAAGCAATTAAGTTGTTCCTGCTGATCCCCTTATTTTTTTGTCTCTGTGTGGAGAATGAGACAGTAAACTGTTATTTTTCTAGCTTAAAGGAAAAGGTTAGTGTGTAACACTGAAGTCTAGAAGATGCTTCTTCCAATAAATTTGCAAGTTAATGACTTATATATTCATAATCTAACAGACTGCTATACTAGTAGATTTTCCATACAATAGTATCTAATCAGTACAAGACAGTGCATTTCATTAAATGTTTTCAAGTGACTTGAGGATGGGGGCACTCACATGAATACTAAAATAAGCACACTGAAATATCAACAAATTGTTGAAACACCCTACTCTACTACCTCCTAAACATCACTCTTCCTTAAATCCTGACCCAAAAGCTCTCTGCTTCTCATTCATCCCCAGGCAGAGCTCCAGCTCCATGCACTCCAGCTGCTCATTAACACAGAAGGTGACACCTACTCCTCATCTCCTGCCTGTGCTTCCTAAAGATCCCCTGCTTTCCATTCCAACGCTCCAGTCATCTTGATGGCAAGAAGATCATAGCCCTGCAGGCATGCACACCTCTCTACCTCCTCTTGCTTATTCCCCATGCTTTGTGTGTTTGCACAGAGGCATTTAAGCTGGGCCTCCTTACTGGCTGAAGTGTCTGCAATTCCTTTGTGCTGCCCTGCAGACATTCTTCTGCCCACCTGCAATCCCTCTCCAGGCTCAGGGCATTTATTAGTGGTGCTGGCATTAAACTAGTAAGAGTAGAATGAACCCAAGTTCCCCTTCCCCAACAATCTTATTTTGAAACCAAGCATATGATGTATAACACAAGTGGGGTTTGTCATTAAACACTCCATCTCCGAGCTTATCTTATTAGATATGAGGTGTCCTTCTCCATATTCTTTGTTTGCTGAAACTGACTGGTTATGACAGCACTTAGAATAAAGGAAGATGGACAAGAGAGATATTATACAGGAAATCTGTATAATGGAAGAAGACAAATTTGCTGAAGAGATGTCAAGAATTTTACTACAGTTTTCTGCTTAGTAATCAGGACTGTGTTGACCTCTTGCAATAGCTCACAGAGCCAGACAGCGCAACACTAACTTGACCTAAGATTACAAAAAGCTCTACACAAAGCTGAAGTACAGCAACATCTCAGCACTGCAAGAGAAGTATAAAAAAACAGAAAGAAGCTGTGTGCTTTTACCCAGCACTGATACTGCAACTGAACACTGAAAAAGCTCAAATTAAGTGTAAAAGAGTCCAATTTTAATAATGGCTGTAAATGATGCTTTTTCAACCCTTCAACATTATGTGCCAGCATCACCAGTACAGTACAGCACACTTATGCATGGCTGATAGAATCCATATGTTTCCATCATCCAGCACCCCATACCCAGCCTGTGTTTCCCCAGCAAGGAAGGCTGCTTAAGACTATTTTAATTTCTAGGTGTACTTGTTCTACCACTTATCCTCAGCCCCAAGATAACTGCTACATCTTTCACTGAATCTGTGAAATTTGTACACAAAAAGAGAGAAGAAAAAAGGCCCATGATTTAAAAAGAAAAGACCCAGAAGAGGTGGGGAGGCTGGTGAAAAGTAGCCAAGCATCAGCACATTACGCAAGTGCTGTCAAGGCAGCGATGAGGGTGCTGAGAATAAAGACAGCAGCAGCTACAGAGATGGAGTACAAGGGAATTCTTTTTGGTAGCAAGCATCACCTTTAGATCATAAAGCAAGGGGTAATTTTCTCCTGAATCTTTTTATGAACACATTAAGGTACAAAGGTTAACTCTACAAGAACAATGCATGACTTAGAATACATTGAATAAGCATTACAGACACATGAACAAAGAAAGTCAAAATGTCCTAGCACATACAATGTTTACATACAATTTATGGCCAGTGTTATTCAAGAGAGTAATTCAGGTACTAGAACTTGCTCTCTCTGGTAAACCCTTTATTACCTGAAAGCAACATACCTCTCATTTTAGAGAAGTCAAAACATTATGCCTTAACAATATCTTCTGGATCTTGAAATACTCTCTTGATATAAGAAAGTTATGCTTCTGTTGGTCCATCACAAGAATTATGCCTTTCTATCAAGCGCTGGCTCTTTGACACTACCCAAGGTACATCTGCTTAACATTATTTAAGAAATGCTGAACCTCATTTCCCTGGATATCACTTTCAAAATTATTTTGTCTTGAAAGAATACATAAAAATTGAAGCATACCCTCTGCTAATAGCCACTGTTAAGGAAAGTATACTTATTATCCAGGGTAATTAGCTACAAGCTTCTGAATGTCAATTCACCACACAGAGCTGAATGTCAGCAGAACAATCAGCTTGACCACTGAGGTCTTTATGAATTGCAGACATTAGCAAATCTCAGTAAGAAAATACCCTGAAGTATGTACTTGCAATTTCCCTGCTATTAGAGAGTATTAAACGTTATTCATATGCCACAGCTAGCATGAGACAAAAATAGAAAGCTTACATAAGCTCCTATTATGAATAATGACTACTTGCCTTAGCTCTAAAAACACACAATAATGTAAGGGACATACAGCTGATCCATATCCATTTATAAACACTGCATGTGATGTGCTTACTGAGATAATTACTGTATGCATATATGAATATGGTTTAGTAAAAGAGCTGTTCAGAAACCAAACACAATCACTGGATTAGCAAAAATTGCCAGGTTATGAATGATTCAACCAGAAAACATCACTAATGGAAATACTGGATTTCTTAAAGCTCAAACCTGCAACAATTATTTTGCCAAAGTTGCAAATCTAAAGGACAGTAAACAACTAGGATGTAATTTCCAACTTCCACCTAGACAAAACACATTGCAGAGGCCTCCTGTGCAACCACAGTTTATACACAAGTAGATCACCCAGCACACACTTTAGAGGCAAATTCTCCTACAGGAAGATTATATTTAGAAGGAACACTCAGTAAGACTAGAAATGGCAATAGAAAAACAACTAACACATAAGTCCTGACCAAGGTATCTTTAAGGAAGTGCTTCTTTCAGGTAGAATGTGTATTTCAGGAAGTGTGCTAAAATTTGCCGTAGGAAGCATCTACCATTCTCTAGCATTAAGTGTTTTCAATGTTCAGTATTTTATATGGAATCATTAGTATGAATTGGTCATACAGGGACTTAAAGTTTTCTTTGTAATGAGCTTAAACACCATGCCTGTTAACATCAATAGGTTCTAAGCTTGTCTAATACTTCCAAGAACATATGTGTAAAGAAAACACTGGTCTAACAATTACTTAAACCAAAAAAACAATTTCCAAAGGAAAACTCTTTTTTCTCCAACCTTCCCAAAACCTTGTTATACAGAGGGTCATGGTGGCCACTCACATGCATGTAAAGCAGACAGAGCTCTCATAGCAGTCACAATGTATGATCCCATGCTTTCACCAAATTACAGTGCTTGTTGTTTCACTAACATCCATTAAAGAACTCCCTAACTGAAAAAAGTGCCACTAAAATAATGAGGAGCTAGAAGGAGAAAGAAAATTGTGTGGCCCTGTGATATTAAGAGGTCATGGCAAATTTAATCAGCAAGTGTTGCCAACAGTGCTAGATCCCAGTGTTCAATCTATCTGGAGAGAAAAGAATATAAAATGAAAGCTAAACTGTGACTGAACAGAGAGATTGGAAACAACCTCCTTTCATTTTCAACTGGCCTCTTAACCAAATATACTGTGTACAATGGTGACCTTACCCCCTGAAGACAATGCACTAGAAAATTGGCAAATTTTTTTTACAGCATACATTAAGGAACCCTTTTTACTGCATCCTTCAAAGTGTATCAGCAGTAGACGCTGGCCCTTCTGAGAATACTCACTGCAAATTCAGAAAACATTTATTAATCTCTGATAGACTGGTTTGTTTCATATGAAACAGGAAAAAAACCCTAAACCTCTAAAACACAACAGAGAATCCCATCATCTTCCAAAGAATTCTTCAGTTCCAAAAATACAGAAGTAGAGCTTAAGGTCCTTAAAATCATATTAGCAATAATTCCATTCAATATTGAATCTCAAGGAGGTTTAATAAAAAAACACTCTGAAATGCAGCACATCTGTGCAAAAGAACACATTAAAATAGTACAAAATCATGCCAGCCATGGGAGAAAAAACACTGCTTACATAATGCCCCAGGATAATCTGTGTGAGTGGAAAGTGAGTTTGCTTTTCAGGTTTGATGGAAGCTCCTGGTAGACTACATTCTCTAGAAACTTCCAAAGTGAACTCAAGTTTCTACTTGTACATAAAGCAGACAAGAATTATTACATTGTGAACAAGTATGATTTTATATGTCATTATTCTTAAGCAACATGCTGTATTACCTCCAGTATTTAGCACCAGAGAAAGCAAAAACCTCTTGAATTAAAACTCCTCAGAAATCTTATGGCAGTTCCAATTGGTTGTACAAAGGCACATCTCACAGGAGACTTTCAAATTGTGCAGATCAGGAATTCCACATACTAAAAAGCAGAAATGCAACTAAAAACCACCAGCACACAGAAGTGGTCTGTTCCCTTGTAGTTATTCTACTGAACAGCTGCTCTTCAGTTTAATATTCTAGGGAAAAGTTTCTTGGCATTTTGCAAAAAATAATAGTAAAGCTATCCTTCGGAAAAATCAAACCATAACAAACCTGAAAATGACCCTCCCTACAAATACCAAACCACTGAACAAGGAATTTTCTAGCTTGTGCACAATAGAACCCACATGTGTCTCAACAAACAAGGCAACTGAGAGGTATTTTCATACTGGCTTTCTCAAGACATGTACAACTTTCTGTTGCAGAAATCAACGCTGTGTTACTTCACTAAATCTGTAAAAAACCTGAATTCCTGTCAGGATTTTTCTTTGAAGAAAGCTATTCTAATAAGTTAACTTTAATCATAGCCCAAACCTTTAATATTCTCACATCCAACTCTTCAAAATAAAACATTTAAATTGATAACAAAGCCCTGAAATTATACTGACAATAGTGTATAACTGGAAAATATATATATATAGAATATTTCTTCTCTACTGAGTATGATTCTGGAATCACTCAAGCATTTTTTTGAAAAAAAGCACTTTAAAGAAATCATGCTGTTGTTAACTACTTATTTTGTGCACTGACTGTTTTGTTCTTATTTCCTTAGTGACTACCATTATACATAACAAAGACTGTTTAATTTCTCTACAGATGCATTTTTTATTGATCTTTTGAGGTAATTTTTCAGGTGCTTTCTAAAAGGAAAAAAAAAATCCAAATCTAAAAGAAATTATTACTTGTACATAGGTACATAGGTCCTCCAAACAAATCCTGGAAGCAAAAGGTCACAGTTTACTCTTACAGAAACCATGGTGGCTATCTTTCTTTATTTTAAAAAATTATTTTTTCTAGTGATGGTGATACATTTAATTCCTGTGGAAAATACTTCTGTAAATCCCTTAGTTCTATGTTTTTCATTCAGATAGTTGATTCAGGCTTGCCCTTCCAAAGACACCCCACTCAGTAATCTCACCAAAATATATATTCTAGACTGTTCCAGTGGGTGAAGATAAAACTTCCTCAGGGGAGACTGCAGTGCTCTTGTTCTGACATGACTAAAACACACACAACTGCAGGACTGGCATTCAGCTGGAACCAGGTCCCAGTGGCCAAAACACTGCTATACAATGATGCAGCACACAAGGTACCAAGTATGCCATGGGTTGTAGAAATGCTTGTACACAGCATTCCATAAGCTTTTCCTCATGGATACCAAAGTACCGACATAATCTCTCACCATTCCCTTTTGTTGCCTTCCAATATTGCTGCCCACAACTGAGACCTGAATTCCCTTACAAACCATGGTATCTCATTTGATTGCTCTTGGACAACATGCTGCAGCTTTGTCACTGCCCACATGGAGGAGCAGTAATGGGTAATAGTCCGAGGGCTGCACTAGCCTAAGAGCTTTCCTGGTGCTGTCCTTAGCCCAGGCTGCAGGGAGGCAGCAGCCTTCCCTACAAGTAGGGTCTGTCCAGCACACTGGACCCTCTGCTCCACTCAGGAGGGAGTCACCTACCACTATAGCCCATCTTTCCTTCCTCGTGGAGGTGGGCATCATTCAGGCGCCAGACCTTTCTGTTCAGCAGTATCTCTGGTGTAGATGGGCCATCATCCACATCACCCTCTGACTTACCTTTCACATCCAAAGCCTCATCACTGCTGTGTACAAGCATATGGGGAGGCAAGGTGGGCAAAGAGGGAGTTTGCCTGCTACTTCAAACAGGGACTTGTCCTTGTTCACTCTTTTTAAGTTACTGCCTTCTGCATGGCAGGGGAGGAATACAGGATCCCCCTGATCCTGTGTATTTTCTTGTAGCTGTTCTTGTTACTGTCTCAGGGAGAGCAGAGCACGGGTTTGCCAGTTGAATTCTTTCTCATCTCCCTACTAATGACCCCGTGTTCCACTCTTGTACTTTGAAATAGCAGCCAAATGTCCTAATAATGGTGGCTGATAAGCATGGCTCTGAATAACAAAGTGCAATGTCTTTGAAAATACTGTTTTCCATTTCAAGTAATGACATTAGGCGATTCAAAAGCATTATTTCATGCTTCTTATAATAGCCACACAAAATGGAAATTTCCTTTTTTGCTCACAGTAGCAGACAAATACACATAAAAATGTATTGCTAGTAAAGGGTCATTTACTTCTTGTTTCATGGATTTTAACCAGCATTCACATGAAGCCTGAGCAGAAGCCATGTAATATGACTGCTGTAGAATGAATTCTATCTTGCTCAAATTATTTTGCAGTCTTTATTCTCATTAGAGAAGAAAGCTTCTGAGGTCAAATGACAATGGAAATTATATTTCATTTTACCTTAGACTACAAACTCTGGAACTAAACCCAGTGCTTGAATATCTAGATGCATTTAGACCTGCTCAAATAGGATTTAATATTCTGCTATAAATAGCAAACTCTGTATAAGTTATCACTAGTACAGAGATAACTCTTGAAAGCGTTATTATATTTATAGCTAAAAGGTATACCACATTCTACACATGCAGTGCTCTCCACACACATATGTAGAAAATGTTACAATAAAATAAGCATTTTTATACTGCAAGTGCTTCTATTTCTACAATCATGAAAGCTTTTTTATCAAACAATTCTTTTTGGATAAATAACATTTTTTGCTAATTCTAAAGGGAAAAGCACCTAAGAAGTTACTGCATCAATGAAATGGAATGGAGCCAAATGGGGAATATACTATTAACTTCTAGAATACAAAATGTTAATTCTTTAATGTTAACTGGCCTTTTGGGATTTCTAATAAGCTGAGTCTAGCATGCTGTGGGATTTTACCATTGACATGTTTCTAATGAGAGGTTAATGAATCTAATCTCTCAAACCATGGTAAAACACAAGACTGGGAATCAGGGAGCCAGTTCTGACAGTGTTTGGCTGTGTTCCAGTGGGGTTCACTTATTCATGAAGAAGCTTCCATCAGATACTCTGCTTCTAACTGAAACATGAAGTGAGCTGGAAAAGAAAGGTCTCTGTGGTGTAGAAAGAACTGTCAGCAGCCCAAGGAAAAGGCCAAATTAAAATTAAAATTCATTAACCTTAGCATCTGTCAAAGAGTTTTGAAAGGAGAAGGAAAGAAGAAAAAAAGAAGGGTGAACACAGTAGTCTGAGAGAGAAAAATTACAACTTTTTACCTGTTTACCAGACAACTGCCTTTTACATCAATAGCCTTATTTCTCCAAGAACAGTATCTTTGATCATTAGAAATAATGTAACATAGCTAAGCACCATTCTTCCCCAACAACTCATCTACTTGAATGTGACACATTTGAATGTGACAAGAATACCTTTTTTGGTCCCAAAGTTTTGTATGGCCAAGGAGAAAGCATCCCACCAGGTAAGTCTACTCATCCAAAAGCTACTGCAACATTCCCTGCAATCCACATCCAAAGAATCAAAGGGAGAAATGCATAACTTACTCTAAACAAAATAAGTACACAATGCACAGCAGACAGGAGAAGTGAAGCTTCCTGCACCTTGAGCAAACGAAGTTTCCTATAATTTGAGCTTTACATGATTCTCTGGCAACCAGCAACCAGCTTATGGAAGGGAAGCTTACTCTCTTCAGAACCCTAATTTAGCTTTGCTATATTCAGAACAGTTTTCATATCTTTGAGAGCTTCATCAAACATGGTTTTAAGCAGTTCATATAAGGCACCAAAAAGGTTTTAGAGGACAACTGCATGAACAGGCTGACCAACAGAGGCAGTAAAAATTTATTTTCTTAAGCAATTTAGGAAAAAAAAAAATCTGGATGGCTAAGTGTGGAATATTCAGCATATGAAATTAATCAAATAAAACCAAACCATGTATTTGAACACTAACATATATGAAACATGCATAAGCTTCTCAAAAGCAAACAGAACTCAGTGAAACTTCATGCACTTCATGAAGAGCTACTATTTTTCACCGGTAGTTCAAAAATGACTCCTTAGCATCTCAATGCATAATTTACTTGAATTCTCTCCTCAGAACAGCCTTTTTCTTTTTTTCAGACTACTCGAGTGAGTATTTGTATTTTGTCTTCATACATTTTACAATTCCTAGCAATGGAAAGCACAATTCTGCACTTCAACAGTGACATAGCATGGGTAAACAAATAAATACATTTCATGCAGTTTCTGCAGTGAGTCTCACTACTTTTCAAATACTCCAATATTTCTATGCAACTGTGAATGATTAGCATCCCTCCTTCATCCCTCTCTGTTTAGCTCCCTTTTATGTTTGCTCCTGCCTACAATACAGACCTTTTTTCAATACAAGCAAGTCAGGATGATCAAAAGTCCAGTAATAGTCACAATATTTTATCTATATCTCCAATTTATTTTCAGATTAACATGCTCATTTTCCCCCCAGAGAGATCTTGGATTCAATACCGGATTTTAATCTAATTCACTTTATTTGGGAACTCTGTTTCCTTATTCAGATTAGATAAATCCCAACTCTGGCACCAGGAATATTCCTTTTTGATGCTGGAACAGTGGGAGAAGGTTTAAGTGGCTCTGAAGGCAACATACTCACAACCTACTTGAAGCATTCTTATTTGAGACCTTTCTATTTCGATGTTTCAGAGTTAAAAATATATAGAAGTAATAGAATATATATATTAGATATATATATTCTATATTTTCTAATATCTTCTATAATTCTAATATATATTAGAATTATAAATAGAATCACTTTTTAAAACTATGCATTAGTACGAAGTAGGATAAGAGACGTGTCATGGGTATGACAAACTTTCCAGGAGATGAACATATAAATTAAAATATGTAGTAGAAGTAGTAGAGATTCTGAATAAATTGCTGAAAAATCACAGCTCAAATAGCTAGCCTAAGTAGAACAACTTGTAATGAGATTTACAGCACTGGTAGATATTGGACTGTTATTTCTTTCCAGAATAGAAGAAACCCATTAAAATGGACCTCCAGTACTGGTAGAAGACAGTGTATCATGTATCCTTCTCCAACAAAGATTATTTTTTCTTGGGTGGACAACATTCAAAACTTTTATTCTATGAAGTAAAATAGAAAATAGGGAAAAAAAGGCAAATAACTTCAAATCTCCTTTGAAATTAATTTCAAAGTAGGTGAAAATATTATAAAATCTCAAATTATCCTTGAGATAGTTTTGAGATAACCAGCTCCTTCTACTATAACAAGGACACTGTAAAATGACTTTAGTCATAATGAGGAAAATGCTGCCAACTAATATTGTGAGGGAAGATAAAATATCAAATGCCAACATTTTCAGAAACACATTTTCCAAATCTAAACCAAGATCCCTTGCTGCACAGTATTACTGGATCGTTCTGAGAAAAAACACTTGACAAACTCTAAATTTATTTCATTCTTTTCAAGGCTCTAAAAGGTCATAAAAACTCCCCTTCAGTAAGCTGTCAAGTAAGGCAGAATGTTCTGATTTCCCTTTATTTATTCTTTGGCAACATAAAGAGAAGGGGACAGAATTGCTATCCATTGGAAGGCTGGAGAAAGGCTGAGTTCTCTGGCTCATTTCATTAGAGATTTTGATGATAAAATCATTTATCATCAAATGAGATGATTATTGCATTGTGACTTGCACGATAAAAATTATTTACCTGAATCACTGTTAGTATGAAACATGTTTAGGAAGTAAAAGTTCAGTTTGCTTCCCATGAAAGTGGATTTTTTTCCCCCCCAGCAATCCTGGTAGAGGTTTTGCTTGTTTAACAGGCTCCATATTTGCTACTTTTTTCTCCTGTCAAAAATCTGACCTCCACACAAATTGCTGAAGAGAAAAGGCAAAGTGACTCCATTCATGAAGACTGTCTTAGTTTGTGGCTAAACAATTAATAAGGATTTAGAGATGCATGACACAAGGCAGGAAGTGAGGTTAATAGAGAAAACCTTTAAGAGAAATCAGAGGAGTCAGAAATCAGAAAGAATGAGAGAAAATGTTAATTAATTAACTGACTACATGTACACTCAATTACGATCAATTAAAATAATTCAAGAAACTGGAAATCATTGAAAGCTATAACTGGGTAAGGTGAAACACATTTTTTCCTTTAGTGGAAAAATCAGATATTCCTTCCTCAAAACCAGCAAAACAAAACAAAAGCACAGCCCAGCTCAGGTCTCCCAGCTGACAGCCAAATATTTATTATCCTATTACTGCAGAGTGTTCTTGAATTTTGCATTACTTATATTTGCCATAGCTCAGAAAAATGCATCATAGCTTTTTTAATTTTAGGTGGTATCTTTTCAATTTTAAATACAGAATCACTACAAAAGCACCAGCTGCATATTGAAATTAATGCCAAGCTGTTCTGTCTGTATTAAAAATCTCAACAGTTGCCAAAGTTCCAATGTAGATCTCTTACCAGTAATACTCCTGGAAGCAAAAATCATACATGTTTGCTTTTCTAACAGCTCAAATAAAAGAAAGAGGTTAAATAAGCTGCGAAGGTTTCACAGTGAAGTCAACAGCATTGAGAAAGGAAATGAAAAAGAGCAGGTATATATCTGTTAAAATTTCTGCCTTTTTACCATAATACTCGTTTCCTTTCCCTTTAGAAACTTAACCTTGATTTTTTTTATCTCACTAGCTAAAAGAACAGGGATGCCTCTTCTGAATAGGTTTTCCTGTCATTTGCTTTCCAAACTCTAGAACAGTTCTAAGTCTCATACAATATTTTGCTTTGGAGGATGGGAGTCTTTGCTGCCCCTGACATAGCACCATTAGTTACCAGGTATATTGAGGCATATTAAATACAGAGTTAATAAAAATACTGACAAAGGAAAGGGAAATATTTGCACAGTACTGGTCTCCTCAGATACCACGCTGGAAGTAGCCAGTAGTGAAAGACTGCAGGCCTCAGTCTGAGTGTCCCAGCAAAAAACATTTTGAAGGTGGAAAATCCCATGTCCCAAGGTCAGGTTGTTCAAAAAATAGCTTCAATTTGGAATAATTAAAGCTGTATTTAAACATAACTAGACATTGCTTGAAGGAGGCAGAAAAGGCAAACTAAAAGCATAGCTACAGGCAATGAGATTCAGAAGTTCTGATCAAAGGTCTCAAATCCATCCCTTTAATTTGACAAACTGAGTATCTGGTGTCGTTCTTTTTTGTTAAAATAGTGGAACAATATTTCCAGATAAGGATTCCATTGACAAATGACTGGTTTATTATTCTATTAAACTTGGAAACACAACTACAGAAGAGTAGTCACTCGTCTACAACTATTAAAGTTGAAAAAAAGAAAAGGAAGGCAAAAATTGAAAAAAAAAAAAGGGAAAATGAGAAGATTTAGTGTGATTCCACTAGAGCATTATAACATGGTCACCTACAATGTACCTCACACCCAGTACCTTAATACTACAACTACCTGGGGTTTAGGCATCCTTAAAAAGATGAAAGTATTAAATGGCAAGATGCTCCAAAATGTAACAGCTGTGAAAGATTACACGAAGAGAATCATTGTGCCACATACTGGAATGAGCAGCTGTATAAAGAAGTTAAATTCAGAATTTGAGCATTTTGCAGGAAATAAGTACATAATTCTATCACTTTTGCCACTATTTCATGGGTTGGTTGTTTTTTTTTTTCCTTCATGGCCCAGAACCTGTGTAGAAACCGTCAACCTCTTTTTTTTTTAAATCAAATACAACTCAGACTTATTTCTGCAAGGATTTCTTCCCCATATTTCTACAAATATTGCTACTTAAACTTAGCATTAACTGGCTACCAGAGAATACAATTAGACTGTGGAAAGCAAAATCAGCTTCAAAACTGACATAATATTACTGATTAAATAAATATACCAGCATTTTTCAAATTATACACTTATATAAATGAGAGAAAGTTAACTTCAAAGGCTTTCTGTCCCCTGATCACTCTTCTTGTCCTTATGTGTGATTTTGTGCCAGCTGAGGACCCATTTTCATGAAAAAGTAGCTTTTCACTGGATGCAGGCTTTATGTGTAAAATATGCTAAAATAGGTAAATATCAAATGTGTTTCTCATTCCTAATAACAATTTAAAAAAATGATCCTAAGTTTAAACTTTAATGTGAAAATAAGCTCTGGAATAAATTCATTATCCTGTGAACAAAGATTATTATTGTATAAATCAGCATCTTAAAAAAAAATCAGCTCAAGAAACATTCTATTACTAATATTCAGATACCCAAAAATTAAAGCTGCCAAAATACTTTAATTGCAGAGATTTCCAAACTCATGGAGGGAGGAAGAGAAACATTTAAACAGCAGGTAATTTAATGTCAGACTCCAAGAAATACTCAGAACAGTGGCCAAAATAAAAACAAGCAGGAAATAGGCCCTAGATTAGGTAATACTACTCTAGTGATCTGTGAACACGTTCTGGAATCTGGACACTAAGGAGATGGAACAAACAGTTTTGGAAATAACTCATTCTTAAAATTTTAAACCTTCCATAAGTATCAGAGTGAATTACACTGGGCTGCTGTCAATATGTAGCAGAGCAGAAGAGGTGAGTGTAAATTGTGCTCAATGCAAAGAAAGGAATTCTAGTAACTAAGTGCAGTGAACTTAGAGAAAGTGAATGGAATTGTTTAGAATGGAAATCTGAGCAGCACATGTGAAAATATGCACACTAATGTCATTTGAAACAAATGGCTCCAGGTAATTTTCTCCATGTCATTTTTTTCCATGCTGTAAAACTACAACTATTTCTGATGACATTTATTCTTCCTCACTGCAACTAAAAAACACATCTTTTCCTGCTCAAGTACAAGATTTCTGAGTTCTTCAGAACAAATTGTTTCATCTGCTGCCACAGACACCCTACTGTTTAAATCTATCTACTAATGCACTTGAAGATTTTATGTTCCTAATCCACTCCTATTTAAACATCTCTTTCTCACAGTACTATAAAACAGATTCTAATAAAGTACTATTTATCCTGGAAGACACTCCTGTACATAGCAAAGGATGCCATCAGTCCTTCATTATGCAGCTTGATAACAACCATTTCACAAAAGACTAATGGCAAAGGGTTTCTTTGCAAATTAAGGGTGGTTTACTTTAGGCAAGCTCATGATTCAGTATCAGATTTTTGCTTTAAAAACCCACAAATTTTCAACTACCCTTAATACACCTGCTAAATAAATGCTGCCAGTCAGCTACAGAGTTCCAGGCACATCTTATTCTTAATATTCCCTTTTATGGATGTTCTCAAGGAATACTTTAGGGGTAAGAAGCAAGATGAAAACTCTTCATTTTTGGAAAGAGGTTTTCAGATCCCATTGAAATGTATCGGTGGAGTTCCCTGCAAGCTTGAAAAATTACCATCAGTGGTACAGGGCTTTTTTTTTTTCATGTGGGGAAAGACTAAATTTACATTATATTTAGCAAGCACCTTCTCCTGACTTAAATTTAACTTGGTTTTCTTTAGACTATGCTGCTTTTGGTGGATAGTTTTCACCACCACATTCATCAGATTTCTTTCATGATGAGATTTGTGAGGAAGAATAAAAAACCAGCTAAAATACTCCTGAATATAAATCAGAAAAAGTGCCCCACAGATACTGCCATACTGGCTATGCCTTTAAATGGAAGCACTGTGTTTGTTACCCTTATCAACTCATACTTCTAGAAATTCTAAAATTGGCATCATCAAGCAAGACTTACAGAGACACTGACACTTAAGATTTAAACAGTTGCAACATGATACCCACTCTACACAGAGATGCTTACAGCTCTGGTTTTCAGGGTCAACTGTAAGAGAAATTTACGCATGACAAATTTCCCATTCATCTCTAACTATTCTATCCATTCTCTGGTCTCCTAATTCATGTTTCCAAGGATGCCTTCATCAACAAAAACCAGAATTGTTCAGGAGTCCTTCAATATGTAAACTCAAATATAGAAACAAAGTCAGGATAAACTAAACAAGAATGCCTGAACTCAGCTAAGACTTAGTGTCCACAAAAAGAAAGACTAAAATTCTGAGGAAAGTAAGACTTTTAATTTGTAAGTAAGCAGCAATCAAGGTGATATGAGATCCTCACATCATATTTATCACTCAAAATTACAGTGGTGACTGCAGAGACACCATGCTCCCCTAATGCTTTCCTTGTGTTTTCACTGGGTAATGGGGGCTCAGCAAAGACAGTTTGCAATGACCATATTGGTTACCCAGGTTTGGTACATTAAGGGCTCCTAAACATGCAGGACCCACTGATTTCCCTCCATATGCTTACAATCCACAAATGCTAAAACCTAGGACCAATTCAATAGATTATTATTATCAGTAGGCATCTTCACTTCTGCTGTCAATACTAAAATACATTCCACCTCTATATTGAGTTTGCTCAATACTGTCCAAAACTGTCCAGTGTCTCTTTACTATAAAATGTAGAATCCAGTGAAATGTAACTACACATTTATCCATTAAAATGCATTCAAAGAGGTGCATGAATATGGAAAGCAACAGCTTCATTGACTTTTACATTTCTGGATTTATGGCTCCAAGTGAACAGCGTATGAAGCAGTGTACCAATCTCTAACCCACAACTCCTTCTCAGCTGGAAATACCTTATTTTCTCAATTTACTCAGGCTCAAAGCCCAGGACTCAGGAACATTTGCTTTCACTCACATGGAAAAAAAATTGTTTAATACTAATGTGTCTAAATTTGGTAAATACATAGAAGCCCTAACGATAAGACAATCTTTAGGTTTTAACCATTGCAGAAAATGATTTTATATTCAAAATTGCAGGCATCATCTGCCATCTACAATCCCATCCTATATTAGGGGTTGGTAGTAGGACTATGCCTAATCTCACCCAAACTGGGTGACAGAACTTTTGAGTCTCCTCTTTAACCCTCTTGCCTGCTCAATATCCTCACTCACAAGCAGTGAAGAGGATATACCTGCTCTAAGCACGGCAGTGCAGTTACACTGAACTTTACAGGAAATACCACTCTAGGGGCATTTTCTTTCTCCTCCCAAACCTTAAGGACAGCTAAATAACAAAAGACAGAAGCTACATGCAGAAGATTTACAAAGATGCAGTATATGGAGAGATTTTTACTTTTTTCAAATACAGTTTCTTTCTAAAATAGTGTAACAAAACCAACATGTGGTTTAAACAGAAAAATTACATACATAAAACTGTAAGAAATGGTTAACTACATGGGTATACATGGTAACTATTTCAAGCATATTCTAAATTTCACTGAATTTCCAAATAACTAATTTGTAATAATTTTCATTATACTATATTTTCAGTTGACATAGAATCAATGTCTGCCTGAATTGCCATTTTAGCCATGAACAACACTGCATTCCGGCAACATTCTGAAATGCAACTCTCCTATTTTCAGAGCCCAAAACCCAAAAACTTATTTTAGGTAAGATTTATTACTCAACATTTTTAGATCCATTCTCCTCATGTAGGCATGAATTAATTTGGGGTGGAAAAACCCCACTCTGTTTGCTGGTACTACTAATATACTGAAATAGCTCATAAAATCATAAAGAAAAAATTTATTGGACATTGTACCACTATTGAATGTTATCACCAGAAACCTTATTCAATCATCTGCTGTATAATACCAAGTATAAACAAGCTGTTTGCACAAATCAAAGGCTGTTAATGTTGTGGAACACACTTGCACTTCTATTACTTCAAAGACTGTATAGCTATATGCTCCATTACTATTTCCTGTAAGTATTACTTCAAGGCTTCAAAGCTATTCCTAAATCTTATATATTTCCACACTGGCTCTTCACTTGGATATTGAGTCCTTCTGTTGGTAATTTGATCACTCTGAATACTTTGCTGCTGTGATTGCTACTTTTCTCTGGAATTGCGATAAACATGCACATTTATTCTTGCCCTCTGAAAGAACTCTGCACAGAAAAAAAATAAATTGAGAAATGTAATATTATTTTTAGAGGAATTTTTTTACTGCCATATGCAAAGAATAATGTTTTGTAACTTTACCTTATTCTCTTTTTTCATCATACTGTTTAAAAGCATTGTGTCAAAATGAAAGGAAGCATTTAGGTTGTGTGATTCTGACTATATCAAACTCCCAGCTCATATCAGGATGGAACTTCTACAATAAAAACTAGCACCAGGCTTTAGTTTGCACCATGGAGCAGTCTCAGAGTGCATAAAACAGATGCTTTTTTTGGATGAAACAACTGGAGCGGCACTCAAACTGCTAATGAGTTCCAGCTCATAGGACCAGACCAGAGTCACCTCAAAGGAAAAAGCCCAAGGACTCATTGTAAGCACTGGGTCCCCAGCACCATTTTTGTGGCAGTCAGCTTGACAGCAAACACACAGCCAAGTAATAAAGACATAACTTCACACCAAAAAAAAAAAAAAAAAAAAAAAAAAAAAAAAGCAAAGAGCCATGCTTTATCAGGGACTACTTTATGTTTCAGAGCTGAGCTTGCTAAATAAAGCTTTGGAAAGGGTGCTCTTTAGCAAATGAAGGAGTATATAGTTGTCTTCCTATAAATTCAACCAACTAAAATTACATTTGACTTACCAAGAAAGTTCATTTCAACTTTTAAATCTATGCTGATGACATTTAGATCAGTTTCAAAAGGCCTATAGAAATTTATATAGAAACTTGAATTTAATTCTGACTGCTTCCCCAACAATCATGGCAATTCAATTCACTGAACAGATTTATGTTAAAATTAGATAATGAGGACTGAAAAATCATTTTAAGATCAGAAAAACTCCAAGCTACTTGCTTTTTAAAGAAAAGCTTGTCTGCTAAAAAAACCCAAGCATACCCTACACATGAAACAACGCATGAACAAAATATGAATTATCTATCTCACTGCTGCCAGTTTTCTAGTCAAGACAATAGGCAATCAATCTAAAACTCCAAGATCTTTTTTTTTTTTTTTTTTACTTTGGGAAAAGGTCCAAAACTCTCCCTGTTTAGAAATAAGAGTGAAATATAAATAAGAGTGAAATATATCCAGCTGTCTGGAGCCAATACCTTAGCCCATGACTCCATGTCAATGGTGGCTAGGTCCCAGTGTAGCTGACAAACTTCACCCAGGCTCCAAAAGAGGATGCCATGCCTTTAGAATCCATAGATTCCCAGAGAATCTATCCTGCACACAATCCAACACGTGAGCACAGTGCATTGACCCAGCTCTAGGTATAAAGTCACTCAGCATTTTCAGGAGGTCCTTTTCACACTCATTCCCAACAGAACTGCAATGGAACTGAATACAAGGAGTATCTTGTGAGGAACAGCCAGCACCAGGCAAAGATAATGATTACCCTTTCAGCACTGAGGATGAGAGAGGATGGGGGAATGGGAGCAAAGGGATTCATAGTGGAGTGATCTGGATACATACATGGTGCCATCTGTTCTATGCTCTTTGTTAATCATCATGTATCTTGAAAAGATTCAATCTGAGCTAGGGCTGCCTTTAGATCCACCATTAGCGATCTCACAAGCCCAAAGGAGGCTACCAAAGCAGCAAGTTTCTTTCACTTCACACTGTGCACAAATGCCCACACACAATTCTAAGGACATAAGTAAATTTAGCTTACAGTAAAGGTTTCTGGCTCTCAGTGTCAAACTACAGAATTATTTTTCCTAATTTTATCATGCTATCTTCTAATGGCTGGAGTACAACAAGAGAGTAAAGAACAATATCCTTATTATTTTGTCAATATTTAATTGCCTAAATATTGCCTGTAGCAAATTTACTATTTAAAAAGCACCATGGCAGATGGAGAAGAGCATATTTCACAATAATATGCCCACCATTTAAAATGTACATCACAACTGACCAGTCTTCTAAAGCAGATTCACTGAGATATACACACTCACCCACAGCCAATGCCATTGTACAACCAAACCTGGGAACCAATCATTTGCCTAATAAACAAACACCTTTCCCTCATTTCAAAAGAAATAACAATGTGTTTTACATGAAAACAATTGTAGCATATTTTTTTATTTATCAGCACAAGGTAAATTTGGATAAGCTGAAATATGACCCATAATTTTACTTTGTAAGATGCTCTATCTACCTTACATGAATTAACTAGTCTTACACTTTCAGCTAACAGCTCAATTTCACCTTCCATTCCTAAAGGGAGGGAGGGACAGATATACCATGGAAGAGACACATACCAGAATATTCTAGAGGGAATTTAATAGAATAAAACTTTTCAAACACTCCTGAAATATTTAGACATCTGTAATACAGAAATAACTTCTGATTCCAGGCCCAATTGTAACTTCCTTCTATCACTGCCATGATTTTACCATCTGACCCAGCAGTACAATTTAAGAAGAAATAGCTTAGCAGTTTCTTCAGTAAAGAGGAGAGGTGGACAAAAGGTCAAGCTGTTCAGTCCTACAAAGCTAATGGGTACATTGCTTTATTTGAAACATTAGTATCTCCCCAAAATCCCATGAACTATGAACAAAATAGATTAAATCAGGATACAGAATCCTGGCACACAGGCAAGTAATAGAAATCTTGAGAGAATTACAGCACGAAGAGAAATGTTGTAAAAGCTTTGCTGCTTCAAGAATAAAAGAGTTCCCGGCACAAGCTTTTTGCTAACTTCTATAATGCAAAATCATGAGTCACAGTTGGCCCAAATCTTAAACTGCTGCTTATAAAGACACTGCCATGATAATTCAGAGAAAAAGTTCATCTCTAACTGTTTCTAAGTACCACATTTTATGTGGTATTTACAGAATGGCAGGCAGCCAATGAAATCCTCAATAGAACTCTACTATCCTTACACAGCTTGCAAGTCATCTTATTTTCTATCTCTGAACAGCACAATGCATTATAAAATTAGTTTCTCCCTTGCTTCAGCTGGCAATTTACTATATCAATCTTCTTAAATGTTTAAAATTAACATTAAATTCCTTATTCAGATTACATTAAATAAAAGATAAGCACACACAGCATTGTTTCAAAATAATAGCGTTATTCACATATCTATTTTCAATGGCTACATTTGGAACAAAAGCAGCTTGAAGGCAGAATATATTCAAAAATTACACAGAGCCAGGTGAAACATTAGAGATTGTATCTTCCCTCTTTCAACACTATAAAAAAAAGGACAAAATGACATTATGACAAGAAACTTAGCAGGGAGGGGCTCAATAAAGAGTTTTGATTTATTAAACACAAGTGACACCATTGCCACATGACAGCCTTTGATTTATATTGCTTTTAATTCACAGCTAGCTATGAAGTTTATCCATTCCCTTTTGGCCCAGGTCATAAGTGACATAGATTTTAGATGATGTGGAATGAAAAACACTGTTACACTGCTGTGCAACCTCCCATGAGAAGGCAAAACAAAACTGCAACTGAAATTCAATGTCCCAATGATTAAGAGAGATTCTGTAGAACAGATAGCTAAAGGCAGAAAAAGTACATTGGAAGTCAGAAGCTCGTGAGATTGAGAGGCTTGCTGACCTACTGCAGGTCTCAAAAAGGACTCAAAGGTAAAGATCTCTCAGGAAGAGTAACTCATTTCTTCAGCTTCAGAGTATACTGAAAACGTTATTTACCCAAGACATACGCTTGTGAGGTGAAGAGGAAATACTGTCAGGTCACAGTATCAACAGAGGACGTGCTGGAACAAGGTGATCACTAGAAAAGCAAGGAAGCAGCACCAGATGGTTATGTTCTGACAGGATTTTTATACAGTGGAAAGTTAGAATGACTGCATCTCTGCATCTTAACAATTCAGACACCTGATTCTTGACAGCCAGAGGACAGAAAACATTGCCAGAAGCACTACAGGTGATTTGAAGAATCACAAACAGAACACCTTTATTTCCAGCTTAGGATTTCATAAAAATTATGTCACAATGAAATATACTCAGGAATGTAGCCTCCCTGCAGCTAACCAAACAGTACTTGGTTGATTAAAGCACCAGAAAGTGCTGTAATTTCTGTGATTGACTCATTGTATTAATAAGTAATAGTTGTGACTGAGCTTTAAGAAAGAAATTGTTGCTGCAAATATAAATTGTAGTTCTTATTGTAACAACACCCAAGGACAAACTACATTGTGCTGGTGTAAGAGAGAAATTCTTTTCATTTAATTTAATCTTGAGATATATCTATATAGATATATATGTATATGCAAGCATATACATATATACCTATTACTTCTTATTGTCTGTCTGAAGGAAACAGGATATTACACGGAAAGGCTGTACGTCTTTGCAAGTATACCTTCTACCTTTATATTACATTCTGCAATAAAAAAACACTGCCAAATAATATGTTATGCAAATAGGAGTTCTATTGTAAGTTATTTTATGAAATTCTGGACTTAAAAAAATATGCAGTGAATGAAATCCACATATGTTCAGCATCTCTTTCCACCACATAATTCCTATCCTAAAGAAAAACATGACCCTGAGAGCAGCATAGATTTCTGCATTCTGCATGCAATTCTTTACACTTTGCTAATAATCAATTAAGATGCACAATATACTGACATCAAACAACTTGGGAATCCACAGTTTGCCACTGAATCTTTCAATTCTCCATCTCTCTTCTTAAAGAGGATCAGATTCCAAAGAATATGTTTCAACAAGAAATGGTGCACCTTACGGCATGCCAAGGAGCACCGACATGCTGGAGACTTGTACTTGCAATAAATTTCATATGCAAAAACTTGAGCAGAAGTCTACAACAAAGAAGCTGACACACACCAGACTGCACTTAAATGAATAAACTTTGAATTAATTTTAGTACCAGTACTTTAGCTCAGCTTCACTATCACTACAACATATGGACAGTGCCTTAAAGGTGAAATGCATCAATCCTTCAGCACTTTTTGCAGGTCAAAAGACTTCCTTACAAATGGCCTAATACCAATCAAGTACCAGAAAGCTTATTTTACACTAAAACGCCCTTTTTTTCTGCTCTTTAGGTCAGAAGTTTGGCCTATTTTGAAGCTAATTTACTTTGAGTCTATTCTACTTTTACATTACTACATGACATATACAACTGTGGATGCTTAGAACTACATTTCTGGAAAAATAAACATAACCACTGACCAACAGGTAACACAGCAAAGGGAAAATTGATGTGTTTTATGCATAAATTCAAGGCCTCTTAAAGACTTTGTCCAGAACCTTGCTTCTGGCAAATACCTGGAAAACTACAATCTTATGATCTGTCAGTGAAGAATATGTTAACAGAACCATACTGTGCACCAGTGTCTTACACACAGGTAAATAGCCTCTTTCAGTAAAACTTAAAAAAATTTTAAAAAACGTAAAACTTATAAAGCTTAAAGTTTTATACATAACTCTTGACTAGGGTATTTTTGCCATTAATTAAAAAGCAACATGAATCAATAGTATAATATATTCCAGAAGAATCTATAAAAAGTAAATGCCATCCTAGTGCACAGTGTTTTTCAAGTGGAAACTTAATTTCAAAAGCTGCAGTTCAAAAAAAAAAACCAAGAACCTTTTATTCTGCTAGATACTGCTATACTCCATTTGCAAAAGGAGCTGTAAATATTACAGCAAAGCTACATAATTTTGATGAGCTTGTATAATTAAGTCTGTAAATCAACAATGCTTTGATTATTGAGTATTCTTCCTGCCTAACCATCACCATCAATTTTTCAGAAGTCATTCTGGAGTACTTGCTAAATACCTTTCACTATAAACAATGGCTTTATTTTCCCCTTTCCTGTTATTCAGTCTGATTCAGAGATCAGCACTGAAAGATTGTTGCTGGAAACCAGTATCAATTTCAAAGTAACAAGTAACAACTTCAGGAGCTGAGAGAGAGAATCATTAGGACAACTGCAGGAACCCCCAAAATGATGCAGAGCATAAGAGAATATTGCAGAACATTTTTAACACAAAGATGGCAACCTGCATGTATAAGCATGAATACAGGAAAGAGGGACAACTACACAAACCATTTTTGCATATGAGTTCTGACAGGATAACTGTGCCATCTATCTGCATTTCTGTACAGAGAAGAGAAGTTACAGGTCTTATCCTAACTGGTGAGCTACTATTTCATGTGCAGATTTATCACTTTTGCCATTTCTGTGTTGCTAACTCATCCATATTTCTAAATAAGACTACTTGTGAATTTCTAATTTTTGTGAGAATATATCACACAGAAGTACTTACAATCCAGAGAAGCCATACCTGCTGCCAAGGATTGGCTCCCCAGAGCTTCCCAAAGCAGAATAGTCCATGCCATAGAAATTCAGTCCTAAAAGTATTTTATTCCTCCATTTTGAATCAGGATCCAGTACTTCAACACAAGCTCGTACCCAGGGAAGGGGAGAATTTGGACCAGGTCTGTCAAGTTAGCAAAAAATCAAATAGATTGTCAGAAAAAGTACATGTTCACACTCAGCCTTCTCTTTTTGACCAGTGTAATTATAAAAAGAAAATTCTGGCACACAAAAATCAGTGAAGATGAACCTATAATTCTATCAATGCTAAATGCATATCTTCTGTAGCTTGAAGTGCTGATATATAAAACATGATTGCCCCACTCTTGACTTTTTGATTCAATTCTAAGGTGAAGGGAAACAGAATTCCCTCCTAGAGGTAAGAAAAGGTTTCCCCCTAGCACATTGCTGCTGGGTCTTGCACAATGCATATGCTACAATTCAAAATTCTGTATGACTTCAGTTTTTTTCTCAATGATTTTACAGCAATCTGGCAAAATATACTGGGACAAAATTGACCACTTACTTGCAGAAGGAACTATAAAATTAGTGACTGGTAAGCAAGAGTGTGTAACACTTATTTATGGGAAAAAACCTAAAAAGTACCTAACAAAAACCTAGAGGAAGAAAAAGAGCTTAGCCTTAATACACAGAGTAATTGAATTTTCATGTACGTAACATCAGGATATTGTGCTCATTCCATTCCTACCTCACTGGAGAGGAGAGCAGGCTCTCCCTCAAACATGTACATGACAAAAGGCATTCACTAGCATGGTAACAGGAAGAGTTATCCCAGTCTTACAAATATCAACATCTGCTACTCCCTTCTAATTATCTGCCTCAAAGCCTTCATGATACCTGTGCCATTAAAACTCAACATGCTAATAGGGCAGAGCAAAGTTGCCCAGAACTGTGCTCATATTTAAAGGCAAATGAAGTATCAATTGTTTAAAGCTAATTTGTTTGACAATCTTACTATTATTAGTAGACTATTACTGTACCTATCCTGCAGAACTGTGCTAAATAAATCAAAAAGAGTTACTTAGCTCGAAAAAGAGTAAGAGTATCCTTTAAAATAAAAATCCTTTTTTAAGCTGGAGTACAAAGTCTTTCATAATATTCAAATCCCTGATACACATTGCTGTTAAAAATGTACTGAGTTTTCAGCTTCTGGACAAATTGTCTATTTTAATTAGTAATCCAGAACTTTAGTATCATACAAGAACAAAGCACTACCCACTTTACTAGAAAAAAATGAATCTGTACTGTGGATTTACCAGACCTCAGTAGGAATCAGCTCCTTTAACGCTCTTTCTGGTGTCAGATGGAATCTTACCGATGTGGTGCTGAATAGTCGTACGTCATGAGACTGAAGCTGTCTACTGCTGAGGCCAACTGATCAAATTCTCTCTTTGTGAACATTCCGGCTGGTTGGTCCTTTCAAAACAAAGCAAAACAGAAACAGGAAGAGATAAATTACAACAATGACCAGGCTTATTCTCTCGTTTAGGTTTCATACCATTTGATCACAGAAGAAAAATCTTTCATTCTGAGGTCGCCAAAAAAATTAAAATATGCATTTCAGTGCCATTTTTGTAATAAACATCTAAGAAAAAAAAAATTCAATGCTATGTAGGTGGCCAGTGGGAAAAATCATACTTCCACAGCATACTTACCAAATAAACATTTCCAGCATGGCTACATGGGTACAATAGTGATTATAAGAGCTGGACTAATCAAATTGCCTTAGGTAGCAATCAATTGAACTCTAAAAGCTTTTACAAAGCATTTAATTGCTTGGGCTCTTGAATTGGTTTTGACACTTACAAAACTAAGGCATACTTAAATAAATGGGGGGGGGGTGCAGCTGTTAATAGAAAAATAAACCAAAGGTAATTTTTTTATTGACATTAAAAAGAACAATTTCAGTTCATACCATACTTAAGAAAGAAAACCTGTTTTCTTAAGACAAAACCAGGTCCATTTCTTTCTTTGGGCAGGGGAGAAGAAAGAAGAAATCCATTCTATCACCCTTTCTAGACAAAAGTCTAGTTATGCCTTCAGCACATCTTGGTATGAAATATGGGAAACCATTCTTCCCCCTTTATCTTGCTTACTCTTGATTTACAAAATATAGACCTGGATTAATATCTACCTTATCTTCCTGGGTAAGGGGGTGTGTATTTTGTCTGTTTTGGACTCAGAGAGGCTACTGACTTCTTCAATCATTCAAGATGGAAACAATTAATTCACACAAGTTGCCCGAAAACATTGAATCTGTTTCAAAGAGAATTTGTAATTTAAAATAGCAGCACAAACAGCACAGCAGGCAACATAAGGCAACCTTAATCACATTGCAAAGATGGGACTGGACTAAAATGGAGAAGCTACTGCCAGAAGAACCCTGTCCTCAACCAGAGGGCTCTGAAGCATGTTAACATGAGACAAGCAGGATATTGTCCAGGATAATCTGGGACATAGGGGGACATTGCAAAAAAGAGAGAAGGGAAAAAAATGTACTTTAACAGCTAAAAACTCTGCGGTATATCTCTGCCATTTAAGAGGCAAACTGATAGCATTGTACAAGATTCCTCTAGAGAGCAGAGGAGAGAGACTGGAGAATCCAGACTTTCCCAATAGTACCAGAAACTGCTACTTGAGCTGGAAATTAGAAGCCAAACCTTGTCTAGGCAAGGTATGCTTTTAAAACCACTCACGTTCCATCTTAAATGAAAAAACAAAAAAGATGCTCAGTGACAGATGCAAGTAATAAACAGAAAAATCACACATTTTGACCTTTATCCTTTTTGGATCAGCGTGCAAATTCTACATCCAACAATATGTGCTGCATGGATCACCAGAGCATAACAGTGTTCATTTATCAGTTCACAAGGACACTTTGTGTTCCACTGCATAAGGAAAGAGGTGAACAAAATGCAGGTTACAAACTAGGGCAGATTAAATCACATAACACACTTGTCAGATTTTCAGAACTAGTGATATACTGGTCACAGGAAGAGAAATCCCATTCTTTTCCTTCAAGGGTTGTAACAAATTTTTAAAAAATCTTCACTTCTGGAACTACTGGTGGACCTCAGGCTTTTTTACAGTCATCTGCTTGTGATGTACTGCAATTGCAAACTACAGTTGTTCTACAAGAATTAAATAATAAACATATCTTTGAAACAATGTTATGGCAACTTGGATGTCTGTGGGCAAAGCAATTTCCCAATGCAAATTCCAGCAAAACCCGTTTTCAGTAAATTGATTGTGATTACTCCTGAAGGGAAAAACATAAAAAGTAATTATAATGTGTGTTAGATATTAGGGCAAGTTGGATTGCTTTATAGATTTAGCCAGGTAGTACTTTAATGAAATTTGCATGTGTAACTTAAGAAGAAACCCGCAGGTTAAAGTGGATATTGCCATCATTTTCTCCAAAGCAATTTTGTAACTCAACTACTTCTGTTACAAAGGAATGCCATCTGAGTGGCAAGGGCACAAATTTCCAACTTAGAACAAACCCAGCAGCAATGAATATACTTTGTCCATTAACATATAGTGTTAAAACAGTAGCACTCTTCAAAAAAACAAGCACCATTCACCAGTTCAATGAATAGTCAACTCTGCTCTAGTCAAGCACTTTGGGAAACTCCACTGGAACAAAACCAGGACTATTTAACTCATGCTTTTAGAATTGTCCTGAGTCAAGAAAACTGGCACTCAAGAATAAAACCCAAATATTTTTTCAACAGCTATTATATTTCAAATTGGAGATTTTTCAATCATTCTGATATTTATGTAAACTTAACTCAAGGACAGGTATGTTCTACTGACTACTTTGTTGAGAAATCCAGCAGGGAAAGTGAGGAGACTTGGCACAGATTATGCAAAGTCCATGAAAGTAATACTTTCCAAGTCTAAGTCAAAAGCTTGTCATTCTTCTAAACTCTTAATACCATTTCTAAAATAGTCAGTGAAGTGCCAGAAGCTTCATCATCATTGATTAGCTCTGTACAATACACATAGAATCACAGAATGATCAAATATGCTGAGTTGGAAGGGACCCACAAGGATCATCAAGTCCAACTCCAGGCCCTGCACAGGACAGCCCTGACAATCTCCCCAAATACCTGAGCATTGTACAAACATGTCTTGAACTCTTCTCCTAAGGTTCCAACCTAAACCTCCATAAAAACAAAAAAAAGAGCTTGTACTTATAGTTATCCTTGTTTGCTAAAACACTCAAGCCTAAATACCACTGTCTTGGAGAGAATTTGGCAAAACTTACCCAGTTTGCTGAATATTTCTAGTCTGCTAAACTGGGGCAGATTCCACTTTCACTTGGGATTATTTTTTTAACATGGCTTGTTTAATTTAAAACTTTATGAAGAAGATTAAGAGACATTGCAGAAGGAGAGACAAGTGTAACAATTGAGTTTTCTCTGCAAATCCGCTCTTAAAACTTTCACTGGTCTAGAGCAAGCCAGGGCTCCTCTATGCCTGTTTGCAAAACCAGACCCAAACTCTTCTCCCAAGATCCTGAAACCCTCCCACACCTGGAAGAAGGATAATGATGTAAGAGGGGAGAAGAAAGAATGAAGACAGGATGGAGAAAGGGTGGCACAGCTGGTACTCCCAGCCCCTCAATCCCCAGCCCTGGAGCTCCAGGCCCCCGGATCATCCCATGCCAGCACCCGCTCCCTGGGGCAGCACTGTTCCATGGTGCAGGGGCACTGGGGAGGCCACACGAGTGATGGGCCTGGTGACATTGCCCTGACCCTACTGGAGCACAGGGCAATGGGATGAAACCAGATTCACCTATGGATATCCTCAGAGGGCTGAAATTCCCCGGCATTCCTGATAGTACCAACTCTAGCTATTCAGCATCCATGGAGGTTTTCAGTAATCTGGATTGAACAAAATACATGAATGTGAATTATAATCAACTGAAAAACTGAACTATATAAGTTGAATCTACAACCAAGCCTGCTACTCAGTGCATATCCCAATGAAACAGACCCTGGGAAGAAAGGAAAGACAAGAGGACAAGACTGATTTTTCTGGGATTGCTGAAAACCATTGCCTTACACTATTAACAAGAACCATTTTGTTTTTTAAATCTGAAGTACTTGAGGGTTTTTTACTATTAAATAGGCTTTAAACTTACTCCGGCCTCATAGTCACAGGTTTGGTTTGCATTATTATAGAGAAAGCACTGGAGTTTTTAGCTCCTTTCAAACCAGTTTCAATGTGGCAGTGCAATATTATCTCTCAACCTATGCAACCAGGCATTATATTGTATTTTTATGTCTTCTTTATCCAATATGCTTTCCATGTTTTGATGAAAGAGCTTCTCTGGCAATGATAAATGCTCTGATGAAAAGCAGATGCAAAGCTAGGAAGTGTTCAGACTTGACTCATCACTCAAACTACTTTTCTGATTGACAATTCAGGATCCAAAAATTCATCTTACACTCATGGTCTACTTTCAGTACAGGGTATGTTGTTTATTTTTTTTTTTTGCATGTATGTTTCAGGCAGGGGAAATATCTAAGCAAGACTACACCAATGCAAAGTACGAAGTGCATAAATAAATCTCCATAAGAAAAGACATGAAAAGTGTGACAGGTATCAGTTCTGTCACTTAAAGAGTGACTTGAAAATGCTCAGACACTGGTAATGAGGATGATATAAAATTCCACAGTAAAAGGAAAATCAAACTGTAGCCTCTATCTTATACAATTAATATTTTAAACTAACAATTTGTGGTGAATGTGTTTTCCTTGCTATTGAAAAGGAAAAGCACCTCTCAAAGAAATGAAGCTGTATTTTTTTTCTTTCTGGTTTGAAACAACTATTAATAAGGAATGATATTTATCCCATATATTTCAAATTTCTGTTTTCTAGAAAAATCTGTAGGATTCTATTTCTAAAATACCAGCCAAATGTAAACACTCGCTTAAATTTCCTGGACCAACAAAATTTTCTAATGGATGTAATATCTGTTCTTTATGGTATTTTAAAATATTTGTTAAAATTTATAAGAAATATGGACTTAGCCCTGTAAAAAGAAATATCTGGAATTAATTTAAAAAGTGTCTGCCACTCCAACTCAACATTTAAAGGATAAGGCACCATACATCAGGAATTCAGAGAGGTAACTTTCTACAAAATCTCTACAAAAATTTCTACAAGTAGAAACTATCAGTGCTGGGAAATGATTAACACTAAGGATAGGAAACAGTATGAGACTGCTGGGTGTGCAGAAAGGGGGTGGAGGAACAAAAGGACACTGCAAAGAGAAAATGAGAGTTTTCCTTTCCGGTTAATTTCTCTTCTACCCTTAAGTGGACATTTTTTATGCTGTTACGTATTTTCCTTTTAACAAACAGTAAAGAAGCTGCTTTACATAACATCCACAGAAATCCTTCCCATAATAAGCCTCGGGAATACAACATAATCTTTACAAGTTCTCCCTTCAAGTAAGGGAGCAATGGCAACCTGGCAGAACTCACAGAATGATGATTCCCCTGAGAGCATAAGTCTTATTTGCACACATTCCTGAGAATCTGTCAACATTTCCCAATGGCCCACTGCCACATGTATATACAAAATCCCTATTATTGGGACAACATTACAGATCTAGAAGAAACCACCTGTTTTCCTTGGTATTTCTATATACACAGCCTAGAATTCAACAGTCTCTTTTTAGTATCCTATCTTTTAATGTCTAAAATAACTGCAGGGGGGTTTGTTTCACAGCCTAGAATGTTTATTACCTGAATCTTCCAAATTACATACAGTTATATGTCTCAAAATTCCCAGTAACGCTTTACTGACAAGTATTTTTTTAAGGTTTTGAGTTTGTAGTCTTTCATATTGAAAGACTGGAAAAAATACTTCAACAATGAAAGCTGCTTTCATTTACTTTCAAATGAATCTACATTCTCAATTACTTCTTGTCTCACTACAATGACTCTCAAAATCAAATAAGGAGAAAAAAGGTCTTTTAACTGACTGCTATACCCTGCAAGCTCAAACTGCATTCTTGTAGGGTTACCTCACCTTCACCCTCCTTTATAAAAGAGAGGTTTCCTGTCTCCTCATCTTTGAATAGCCTTCATAATGGAAAACTGATTGATTTTCTGTTTCCACTATGATTCTATTTCAGAAGTCAGCCTCTCAGTAATGACTTAATTTTCTTGTCATGTATAATTTTCTGTAGAGCAACTGTTTGCAAAGCTTTCTTCATCTTGAGATATTATTGGTTTTCATAGCTCGTTGCAGGTAGGAGCACTACAAGATAATGCTACTGCATTTTATGAACACAGACCACTGAATTCAGTTCATGCAAAATCACTGAATAAAAATTCCCTGCTTCTTCCTGCATGAAGTCTGTTCTATAGAAAATAGAAGAAAGAGCTAAATGACTGCTCTGTTCATCACACAATTATAGGCATTGATAATGAAACAGTCAAATGTGTAACCAAGTTCAATCTGAAACCATTTCCTTTTCCAAAAAAATCCTCGACAGTTTTGTAACTACCCTTTCTCATTTCAGGTTTTTCAAAACTCTCAGGATGACAGCTCACTGCAGTAATTTTCCACTATCAGTACTTAGAAAACAATTCTATGTGAATCCCTGTTTCCATGGATGTTTTGCAACTACATTTCTGGTGTCCTATAGATGTTTCACTTACAATGCCCTCTTACACCTGGGTCTAGGGGGAAAAAAAGATTTTTTATCTTCATCTGTCCAGGTACATATTTTCATGAAGTAAAAGGAACCTGGCTATTAAAATTCTATGCCTATCTCAATTTGGCTTGAAACTGGTCAAATGCCAAAGAAGCTTTAGCAGAGAGATGAAAAATGTAAGAGAGAAAGCTTACAGACACCTTGTTACCTCAGAATCAGGCTAAAAACGGAATTAAGGTCTGTCTACAACAGCACTGTATGAAGCAGCCAAGTCAGCAACAGGATCTTGAAACAATACTGCTCTTCAAAGCCACGAACAATAATTAGAGATATAATCCCTGCTATCAAAGGAACATGACCATATTGAATGTTTAACCAACAAAAAAGAGATCCTCAGGTAGACAAAAGCAGATTTCTACATAGTAGGGGATGAATTCCATGCAGCTGAATGCAGACTGTAAAAAGCACAGCATCTTCTCCATCTCTGACCTCTCTCCCTCAGTAAGCACATCCTCCCAGACAACAGATCAAGGCTTTTGCAGAGATGCATGTTACTCAGGCATTTCAGAAAATGCACATGCTTACTGTAAACTCAAGTACCTTCACTAGCCTCTGAAATACAGATTTTTTTTTTCTCTAATTCCTTTCTAAGGACAAAATATTGCAACAGGTGAAGCATGATCCAAACACAGTATCTGATCTTGTGTCCTACAAACCCAGATCAATATGACAAATCATGGACTGTACATTTCAAACCCAAAAATGTCCACTGAACCACAATGTTAAGGTCAGTCCATTTCAGGAGAAACAAATAACACAAATGCCAAGTTAGTATAAATTTCTCCTCCCAACTTTTTAATGTATTTACTATCTCTGTACAAAAGTGTTATTCCTCTTAAAACAGAATTAAAAATCAAACTGAAAGGTTATTCCATAAAACCAGTGTGATTCTCTCTGGTCACATACACTCTTCCAGTCATGGTTATTCATCTGGCTCTACTCAGAGAACACTCTGCCAGTTTCCCACACTAAAGTGCTGGAACAGATAAGGGCAGAAACAAAAGCAGGAGGCTCCCTCCCCTCCCATTTAAAGACCATCTTAACATCTCCAAATCTCATTTTGCTTACATAGTATGAAAGGATATCTTATTGTTAATAAGTCAGAGAAACATCATCCCAAGAGACAAAAATTAGAAAAGAATGAGCAAATGAGAAAGGAGAATTTTAATGGAAACACAAGAGTTTAGCAGTTCATTTGATAATGATTCTAATGATAATTGCTTTAGCAAACCTGGACTAGACATTAGGGAGAACCTTCTAAAGGTGTAGGTAGTCTGGGAGTTCTGACTAGTTCTGACATCCATTCATATGTAGATTTTAAGAGTTTCCTAGATAAACTTCTAGTAAAATTAATGTAGTCATAGTTTATTTTGACTTTTTAAAAAATTATTTGCACCTTCCAATACTACTGCTTGCACTCTACTACTATTCTGAATATTATTATTCTGAATAGTAGCTTAAATTCAGAAGTAAAAACCTGCAGCCCTACCTGTGCACTGTCTTTTTCTAGTGCACTTATTTCAGCAATGCTGACACTCAGGTGCCTTCAGAGCAAAAGGGCTCTTTTCTGCCTTCAGAGCAAAAGGTCCCTTGTCCACAGAAAATATCATAATTCAAAATAAACAACATCTCTACTGAAGACCACAAATCACATTACTGAATGCATTCAAATTTTCTCAGTGGCAAAAATCTCTTTACCAAATTCTCAGATAAGGAAGATTAATGTAGGTATTTTAAAACCAACAAAACCTAGACAGCTCGACAAGCAAGAAAAGTGTAACTGAGAGTTACACTGAGTACAGATTCACAACACAGAAGCCCTGGGAGTGGTTCCTTCATACAATCCTAGTGCTTCATATCACTGGGGGACTGTGAATTTTAACAGACTGACAAGTGAAAACTTGCTATATTTTTATCGGGAAGTAGAATGGTATCTCTGTACCTAATGATTTTTTTGCAAAACATTAAGGGCTGGAACTCTTCTTTAATACACACATCCCATCCCAGACATTGTCTTTGCAGTCCTTGCTCTCCAAACAGGGAAAAGCACAGATCTGTTCTTGCCATGGAGTAGCCTACACAGTTTTCATGAAGCCAAACTAATTACCTGTGGCCCATCTGGTTTAAACCAGTAACAGAAGTCAAGAAGGGGAAACATGCCAAGCAATACATGCCCTGAAAAGAAAGCATGAAATCTCAGCAGACGGCTAGGGACAAATAAGCCTAAAAACTGCTGTCCTCAGAGCTGAGGCATGCTGGCAGACCAGTCACTTACAAATTCTTAAGTTAAAGTGTAACTTTAAAAATACAGTGAATCGAAAACTCTGAAGTCAACATAAGAAACACACATCTGACAAAACCAGATAATCTGACTACCAAATAAGAAAAAATTAATTTTGACACTTGTGGTATTTACCAGTTCCATTTTTGGGAAGTCAACTCAGCTCCTTTCATGCTGTTTCCACTACATTGCTTCAGTCTCTTCATAGGAGCCATTTAAGAAAGACTATGCACAAATGAACATCCACTGTGTCACCATTTGCTTCTCCTAATTTCCAAACTATTCTAGTGCCTTTCATGCCAGGGCTGAGTGCCCAGGCAAGCCATGCTCCAACAGCAGAGCATCATGCAAAACAAGCTTGTACTCTGGAACATACGAGCCTCATTTAAAAACTCTGACACACCAAATGTAGCCTTAATTCCTCCTTGCATGAAATGCTCACCATTTTTCTTCCCTTTGTTTTTTGGAAAGTTTTCCAACTTAATACTGAAACTTATGTAGTAATTGCTCTACACCAGCTGGCTCAGAATTGGTAGAGCTACAAATGACAGATATGCAGAGGAATACATTCCACCCTTTCTTCTGTTTGGCTGCTCTTAGCTGACCTGCAGATTATTCCAATGATTCTCCCCAGTGGGAATTCAAAACCAGATGCGTGCACTTGCTTCAGAAGATGTCAGTAGAGTCAGACCTTCGTTGCATTGATTCTATATTGTAAGTTATAATCCTTAAAAGAGCCTGTTCTAAGAATAGATCTGTTCCTCTTGAGTCCTTTCTGAATCTATGCAAAATACATGGAACATCTCATGGCTGCAGTCAGAGCCATGCTGTACTGAGCTGGCAGCCCAACAAACAGTAGCAAAATCAGGGAAGTCATCAGCAAGGGAAACAGATGTAGTTTAGAGCAATTAACATGCATCCAGATTTACTGTCACCAACAGAATTCACTTTAAAAAGAGAAGTGAATGACAGACCTATACTTTGAGCCTTTATACAGGGAAAAAACATGAGCCCAGTAGCACGACTGAGTAGGATTTAATAGTATTACCATAATTTGAAGACATTATTAAACTTGCTCCAGTAACTGTTACTCAGTAATCAGTAATAATTTCCTACTGAGTCTTCTGTTCCCCTCAGTATAAATTCATATCTCCAGCTGTATCTTGTGATCCAAATCAAACATATTCTACAGGTTCTCTAACATGCAATAAAAATGACTACACCAGTCAGTTAGCCTAGACAGCCCTCTAAACAGTTATTTCTGTGCCTTCTTGAGTGCTGAATTTTATGCAGAGGGCCCAATTACAAAATTTCTTGGTATGTAACTGTACTCCCTAAATTCCTGACAGTCCCTTTTTTTTTTTAGGATACTCACAGGAAGATGGACAACTATGGGAACAATAGAGGGCAAAGTGTTATTACCAACTAGACACAACAAATATGAAACTGTGCATATTTAATTTTCAAATTTCCCCTCCAGTCCCATTTTCTGTATACTGATTGTCCAATGCAGAGCATATATGATATATACTTAGTAACTCTACAATAAATTACACCATTTTTAGAATTGCTTGCTTTTCTGTGTGCTCATTTGTCAAACTGGAAAGAAAAGTCAGAAAGATTAAACATGTGGAAAAATTCATCAACAGTATTAGTGATTCCAATAAAATAAGATTATTATGACCAGGTTTCTCACAAATATTGTAACCTTTCATAATTATAGGTCTATGTATTGGTAAAGCAAAATCCTACTTAATAAACAATATTCTAGAAATTTGGTTGGCTTTCTAATATACTGTTATTTGACATAATCTGGTAATTGGAAACTGCATCTGGAACAAGCAGTATGTTTCCTGCTGGTTTAATCCAGCATTATTTACTTACCAAAATTTCAACATTCTACATTCTGTTCCACATAGTCCTTCCTGAGAATGATGTTAAAAGTAAGTGACAGTTCCTATTTCACTCCAAAACAGACACATGTTTGAAGCCTCTTATAATTTCATTGAATTTGTTTACCATACATTATCATAAAAATTACCCTGCTGTTTACTTGTATATTTTACATCAGAACTGGTACTTGCCAGAAATACTTCTAAGGGAGACAGTGTGTATATATACACTGGAATAGCAAACCAACAAACACATCATTCTGTATACACAAAGTTATGGCAAGGCAATTGAATCTGCAGCAACTTCTAAAGATGACAGATTACTGATATAAATCAAAAATGTAATTACAAGTGTCTGTTCCCAATCAGTTTCTAGAAGACCAAAGCACCTATTTTCTTTATGCAAAACACTGGTCAATTGTGGCATCCATTAGGCTGAGGAAGTGTGAGGTCGATGAGCAGTTATTCATTGTGTGCTCTTTCTACTTTTCAGTCAAATATGTAAGTATATTTATAGGAAAGGCAGAAAAGAGCATGACAGCACTAAGAGAAGGGACAACATGTCTACCCTCCTCCCAATCTTTCCAAGAGGCAGAGTAGCAAAACTAAGCTGGTATCAACTGCTACTGGATAGGAGTTATGAAGACTGCATAGATTCTGGTGATTTTCATTGCACAGCAGCTCTACAAAGAAAAGGCTAAAGTACTTAAGACAGTACTTCACATCCACAATGTTTTTGCAGCAAGAATAAAGAATAATCTGAGTAGCTAAAATGTTAATTTTGAAGAAGTGGCAGTTAATGCTGGAAAATACCGATAATACATACCTACAGAAGTTTTAAGTAACAGGAAGAGAAGCTGTAGATTTTTTTTTCCTTACATATGCAAATATGAAATCCGAAGCTGGGGATGCTTGCTGTATTTTGATGAGACAAGAACATACATTGTGTTCAAGTACTTGAAGATAGAGAGTGGATTGGGTTCCTGTAGCTTTAAAATGAAAGCAGCTGCACTACAGCTGTGCATCTCAAGAAGTCAATAAAGACAGAATTTTTTCTAGAAGCTGTGAGGTTAAGTGTACCTTTTATCAGGAAGAAACATGTTTGGTTTTAATTTAAATACTGCTTTGATATATGCTGTCAGAAAGCAGTTAGGAGATAACAAATTATTCTAGCTAAACTCTGTGCAATTTGCCAATAGCAGCATTTTTTGAGAATGTCACGAGGACAGCGACAGCTCCAGTGGTTTGTTTACAAAGTGCTTCACTCTTGCTAATAATCCCCAACACTGTGTCCCACAAGGCTGAATGAAACCATCTTGCTCACTGACCTCTGCTTTGTACTGGCAGGCATGTTATTAAAACACAGCTAAGAACAGCAGCTATTTTGCATACAATTACTTAAATCAAGGATCAAGGTTTGACATATCTGGTTATTATTATGCTAGACTTGACAAAATTACTGAAAGTATAAAGCTACTCTGTGTTACCTGAGACTTCTTAAACAATTGAAACAATCTTTCTAACACTGTTTTCCACTCATTTTAATTATGATTGATACGTACAAAGCTCCATAGTTTTAGAGATTTTTCAGCAGATTTTTAAATCTTTTTCTCAGAAATGCAGCAGTAGCTCCATCTGTAACTCTAAAACTCTTAATAGTGACAAAGTGGGGAAGGTAGGGAAATGACAGAGGAGATGCAACTGCTGCAACAGGCAGGAACTTGTCACCATTGCCCCCTATCCCTTAAGTCACGTATTCAATCAGGTGGAAAGATGACAGGGAATCTTTTGTGTCCTGTTTGCCTAAAAGGTTTCTACCAGGGAAGGTAGGATGTGATTCCTGTAATCCATTTCTCTCTTGGACTCCTGGATACTCCTCAACCAATTCATGTCCTTGTGGAGCTCCCTGAGGGCTTTCCAGTTCAGGAAACCCCCTGGGCAGCACTAGAGTGCCCCACCACATATCATGCTGGCAGGGCAGCCTCTCACCTCAGCACCTGAGTTTACTTGTTTACTTCATAGTTTACTTTCTCTTATTTATGGATTCTGTACAACATTAAGAGATAAAGAATCATCTGTTATTCAAGGAGCAGCTACTGTCTTGTAGCCTGAAGAGAGGTGTGTTAAAAAGATATCCATCACACAGGGCAAACTGCCTAGTGCATATCCTAACCATCAAAATCTCAATAAAGAGTATAGTGTTATATCATGAAGTGACACAACCAATGCCATTTTCACTTCTACTTTGCCCAAAGCATTATACTTCAGGGAATGATAAAAAATGCCATCACTAACAACCTAAATACAGGGTTATTTAACACTGTGTTTAACAAAATGAACAGCTTTTAATGAGTGTATACTGAGACTTAACTTATTTATATCACATGTCCAAGGTCTGTAATAAACTACAAATGCCAGGAAGGCAATGGTTATGCAGCCATGGATAGATTGAGAACCTTTGTGAAGAAAACAGCATACCTACAGCTTCCAGGAACTTTTTGTCTTTGTTCTTTCTTACATGACAGCAAGAAACAGAAAAATTACTGATGCTCCCTCCAATGATAGCGTATGTAAATAAACCTTATTTTCTTTACTCTTATTTTCTTGACAGTAATTGGGAAACACAGTGGAAAACATGGTTGCTGAACATGTACAAAACATGCAATAATCTAGTCAGATAAAATTCAATTTACTTGCACACAGAAAAGAGTTACTACACAAAGTCTCACTTTTTGCTTTGAGAATACATTCCTAACATTTTTAAAGAATTTATGTACAGAGAAACAAAATAACTGACCCAATGCCTATGACTTATGAGAAGAGGTGCAACCAAACTTCAAGGTCCATTTGCCATATTTATTTTTCCCCCCAACATAGTTATTATGCAAGTGCACATTTAGGTATAAAGGTAGTTCACTCCAGCAGAGATATCCTATTTGGAAAGATCTGTGAAATCAGTATAATAACATTCATACATCTTTTCCCAGTATAAAACACTGAATTGCATATACTTAAGGCAGGAATTTAATCAAGGATTAGTAGTACCAATGGAGTTACTCACCATCAGCAATGGACAGAATATGCCTGGCTACCCACTGACCTTATATAAATGATACCCATAGTTTATACATGCATCAATGTCCATGCACGTTAAAACCAGTAAAATTCTAACTTTTTGAGACATTCTGTTGAAAGACAGAGTGGAAGTCTTCAGCAAATCATCTGCTCTAGCAACCACTTAAACACCACTGGAATCCTTGCATGTCTCTTCAGACATCTGTAACTGCAAGACCCCAATCCACAAGGGAGAATTACATCCACACACTTCATAAAGAATAGCTTTGGCTCCTGCTGTTCCTCTCTCTTGTAAATCATTAACATTTGCAGGAAAATCATGCAATTCCTAGACATCAGGTGGATGAAAACACTATCTCAATCACTGTTTTCTACTATGGGAGCTCTACATGCATTCTCTGTGACAGTAAAGCTTGCTAGAGAGATTCCTGCCTCCTAATCAACAACCGAACACATTCCCAAGTCTTGATTACCCTTGATTATGCCAGCTCAACTGCCTCTGGTTAATGTTGTGAAAAGCTATAAAATGTGTAGATTTAAAAAGAGTGAAGTTTTCCTTTAGACCAGAAAATTTTACAAGCAAACCAAAATCCAAAGGCACCACAGGAACCTTCAGTTACTAAAGCAAGGTTTAGTAGAGGATTGGTCTCAGTTTTTGTTGCAAAAGTTGAATTTGAGAAGTTAAACAGATGATCCAACATGTTTTCTTCCTGCATCCCACACTTGATCTCATGTGCAGTGCTGCATTTTCCAGATGGGTTTTCCCTATGCAAACTGGTATTTTTAGCTCTTAAGTGTCTCCTTTCAGATAGCACTTGCTGAGAGACTGCTTTGATCTTAATGCCTATCAAAAGAGTCCAAATTACAAATTCCTAAATAAACTGCTTACATTTGACTATCCTCTCTTTAAATTTTAATCAGGGTAGAACACAAAAGGGACAATGTTTCAGCTCTTAACATCCCAGTTGGGTAGGATATTCCACATACTGCTCATGTCTCTGCTATCAGTCTATTGCCAGCTGCTGAACTCTGATATATTATTTCATTCTTGATGGTACTTATATTTCCATGCCTTTTGCTGTATTTTTGATTAACAGTCCACAGTGATTCCAAAAACTAAAGAATGTAAGATGCATCAAAACACACTTTCAACCATGTGGAAGTGTTAAAACCCAAAGTGAATTTCAAGACACGAGATATTTAATACGCAGTAGGAGGTGCTTTTCAGTTCAAGCCTTGTATCCTATAAATCAAATATTTTCAAGTACAGCTGCTATCCAACAAGTCAAGTAAGGGAGAAAGAAAATTTCAGAATTCTGATTATTGATATCATTAAATCAAATATATTTCTAAGCTTTAAAGTATACATGGCCATTGTGAGTATTTTAGGATGTTTCTGTAAGTTATGAATCTATTTGCAACAATCTATTTACTCAAAAACTTTGTTTTTTTCTAGTTAATGCAATAAGAACACACACATGAAAGACACAGACAGGCGGCTTATGTAAGATTATTGATTGAAAATAATGTGATTAATGAATTCTCCTGGGCCATAAAGGTCTATGGATAAATCCCAAAAACTTTAGGAATGCATATATATATATATATATATATATATATATATATATATATAATTGGTTTAGAGGAATGAGACCTTCTTTTCTATAAACTACAGCCTTTATTTCTCACAGTTCCTCTACAAACAGGCCATTTAGGAACAGGCATGTAAAATTTATTTCAGATTAAAAATTGCACTTTAGACAGGCATCTCTTCCAGATCTAATAGTGCATCCCTAAATCCCAGTTCAGAAAGGTTTCAGAACTGTGATCTCACTATTGTGTCAATATTCAGGACAGCAGGAGGTAGCAATGACCACACAAGATCCAAACTTCAGTGTGGTGTTCAACAGAGAAATAGTCCTGAAAGATAGTTATCTTAAAAATACAAATTCTGGTCCAGGCAAAATGTGTTTAAGAATACAGAGGTTTTACAGAGGCACCAACTCTTGTTTAGGGACTTAGAAAAAATAGACTGTAGAGCCCCACATGACTTACAGAGACAAAGCAGACTTAGGTCCCTCTGGCTGACCTTGGTAACGTCAATAGGTATCACAATGAACAGGAATGTTGAGGTTTATGCTATTCTCCACCTTCTCCCTACCACCAAAAGCACAAACGCACTTCAAACGTGAACACTGTTTATAGCAATTACTTAAATTCTACCAGAGCATGCATTAGCATTTTAAAAAGCATCTGTGTGATGCAGTGACTGACAAGGCATTTTAGAAAAATGTTTTGAAATGTTCTCTTTTGCTTTACCTGTAATAGACTAAAACTAATAGCAACAGAAAATTACTTTTTTAAGTAACTATCAATTGGGATGAGATGTAGGATGTAAGAGGGCAGCATGAAAGACTGGAATAAATGACAGTCAGGAGATAAGAAATAGTAATTTCACATTATTTTTGATTTAACCATATCAGAAGAAACTCAAAGTATTTGTTAGCACCACTGAAAAGTCATGTGAGGCAAAGGCATACCAGCATTACATTTTCCAGAGAAATCTGCAAGAAATTAGAGGATTAATGATCCAGAATCAAGGCCAAAGCATAGGTGCTTGAGGGATATGAAGTAATCTCCTCAAAATGCAGCTAGGTCTTCAGTCCTTTAAGTAAAGGACTCTGCACAGGTAATATTTTACAAAACTGTCTACTTTACCAATTTACATGGAATTTATTGTTTTCTTTTACCACAGTCTTCAACACATTGTTTCTCTCTCTCTCTCCCTATCAAAACTGCATGGCCAGCCCCACACAGGAAGCAAAGGGATTTTTACATTAAACTAGCTATGAAAGCATATAAATCAGTTATAGCATGCAACAGAGGAAAATATAAAGAAACAAGAAGTACCCTCAAGTACACACTTTACAGAAAATAAACTGCAATCAGATTTCAGACAGCTATTGAAGAATCAAATTCGGTAGATATTGTTCTGGGCTTACAGTCTTAAGGTGGTAGGAAGTACCTATATTCAGGAATTGGTTTGGATGGGGTTACATTACTAACCTACAGAAGAAGTGACACCACAGTTATAAGGCAGATGCTCACAGACCTCAGCACATGGACAACCTTTTAGTCACCTGCTACAGGATCCCTGAATCTTTTCAGCCAGATGCATTTAAGTCTGCACAGATAGCTGTAAGCAGAAATGCTTTATTTCCCCAACATGCTACAGGACCTCCTCATAAAACTCAACAAAAACTTGAGGTCATGGCAGACAGAAGTTCAGCCACAGAAGCAACATTTACCCGACTGCTCAGACATTAAATTTTGTCAGCCTTTTTGGCACTTTGAAAATGAATGTACACTGAAAAATGTGACAGCCTACAAGAAGTTTAGGAGGCTGTACAATGCTGTCCTGAAACTGTGCTGTTGAACTGTCATAATCTGTACTGGCTGTGAGCATATCCACACTGCTGTACAGCCCAAAGCGAGAAAACTAAGAAATTGTCATATTTTTCATTAGCTGTCTACTGACTCTCATTTGAAAAAGTACCTAAAAATGCTTCTCTGTTTGACTTACATTACTGAGTTTTTATATGCAGGCAATAGGGTTCATGAACATCTTAAAGGAAGAAAGGAAACTTGGGGGAAAAAAATATAATCTTGCATTGCCAACTATGCAATGGTTAGCCAGCTGTGCACTTGCAGCTGGGCAAGCCAACCACATCCTGGGATGCTCCAAGGGAAGTGTGGCCAGCAGGTCAAGGGAGGGAATTCTGCCCCTCTACTCTGTTCTCATGACACCCCAGCTGGAGTGTGGGAGAGAACAAGGTCCAGCACAGAACCTCTCCTTGTTGGTTCCTCCATCACATCAAAAATTAAAGAGGTATCTATGAATGCACATAGTTACCAAGACTATTCAGTGCAACATGCATGGAAAAAGGACTACCAATCAAACCCAAATAATTTCTTCTTCTTTTAAACTGCACAGCTTTAAACAAAGCTTTGAACTTACTGTTTATCAGACAATGAAGTATTTCTCACCTGGAAACTGCCATCTAAAGAGGAATACTCACCCTGCTGCAACTGCAGGAGGGATGACCAGTATGAATTTAAGTTGTGCTTCATGCAGGGCTTCAGAAAGGTGAGTGAGCAAGTGAATCAACTCCCTGAAATAGAAATATACTATTAGAGGGAAAGGCAGGAAAACTGCTGCTATACATTGACAAGAACAAGTAAGTAATAATTGAAAAGATGCACCTGGCAAGAGAGACAAACACAATTTGTTGCAAATTATCATAGCAGAAAAAAACTATTAGGAAGACTGATTAGGTTTACTGTCTTTAAGGACTACGAACACTGCACTGCTTGAGACAGTCTTAGTTTTATGGGAACTGGTGATCACCCTGGGGTTCTAAGTGTTTCTTACTTTCATTTTATTTTTCTAACTGCGCATTGTTAGCATGTAAAACAAGCCAGCATACTTTATCAGAACTTCCTGAGGTCATTTTTGGTGAAAATAATTACATCAATAGAAGAACCAAACACTGTTTTGAAGAAGCAAATTTTGAAGAAAATAAAGTTGCCACTGTGTTGCTGCACACAAGAATTTGTGAAGATACTTTCATAGCAGAAAGCGCACTCTTCAAGGGATATTTCTGAGGCCTGTGTTTAGAAACATTTCTTCTACTGTTTTTTTCCTATATAAGTAATCCTTTTGTTTCTCCATACTTCACTGTATACCTACAAAATACATGCTTGACAGTGTCATATCTCGAAATAGCATCTTCTGTCTGCATCATTTAAATAAAGACTTCCACAAAAGCTGATTTTCATATCCATATTCTTGGTATTTTGATAGTAAAATAAACTTTAAAATTCTTACACAAACTGGTTTTAGCACTCCTAACTGGAAGGTTGATGTTAATAGAAAACCCTTTAATCTGCAGAAACTAAGTTTAATGTCATCTTAAGAGGAATCCAAGATTACTCTAAATTTGCACTACAAACATGGCCCTTCTGAGTGCCTTTCTTAAGTCATTTGATTTTTCAGAACAAAGTTAACTTTCCTATTTTTCACCTGGCCACGAGGACCCACAAACACAGTCAGATGATATTAGTACAGAACTCTAGATCTGTTTAGGACTACACTTAACCAGAACCAAATAGAAAGCAACTTCACCATCCACTTCAGGAGCTGAAAGTGCTTAAGCAGGAAAGGCAGAATAGACAAAAGCCACCATCCAAGCTGTTTGCCCCACATAAACTGGATTAGACCTGAACTCTCAGAAACAACATCTTGGTACTGTCATGCCCTTCAAGGCAGTATAATCCTAGAGATATTCTCCTGAAGCTATTGCTCTTCCTATATAATTATCCATCACAGCGATTATGCTTGAAACACTATCCAAAGGTAACCAAGTATTTCTATTTTCCCTGAAATGATTTGATGCCTGCTGAAAACTTCCTAGGGCCTACAAAAGCCATTACTCTCAAAATCCTGACAAACAAACAAAGAACGTTTTATCACCTTTCCAATACCAACAATATTTTGTGCTTACAATTTGAGAGCTTGCTGTGCTGAACAGCCCTTAACAATGAACTATCACACTGCCACCTGTATTTCTTTTCTGGGGGAAGATATGGGATTGCAGGAAGCAGCTTTTGGTCTGTCTGCAGCATGTACTTCTACCATTCTTGCTCTGGGGAACTAACAGCTTTCCCCCCTGTTACTTTACCACATGCATTCCACATTAGGAGTGTCACTATTCAGACAAATCATTTACAGCAAAGAAGAATCCTTTTCCATAGGAGCACATTAAAAAATTACAACACTAAGCTAAACAGACATTTATTGACACAAACCTTACACATCTATCACAATTTCCACATGACATAATCTTATCAAAAACAATAATCGGTATTAAAACTAGTTAAGCAAACTTTCCCATTGATTTGTATCTTGTGGCTTAGTGACCCTTTTAACTAATTATGTCTGAACTACAGTATAACTCAACCTTTATTAGATGTCAGAGATGCTATATATAAGATAAATTTGACCAAAGAATCAATTCCTCTTGCCTTAAGATTATTCTACAGTGTTCATCAGCAGGGATCTCTTCTCTGCCTGGCTGCCTTTGTTAGCTGTAGGAGCTTTGAGAACTCTACTCCATGCAAAACATTTGCTGACTTTAACTCTTCAGAATATGAAGGATAAAAAGAAGGTGGGGATAGGACAAAAAAACCTAGCATAGGTACAGAACGAGATAACTTTTCCATTTAGAAACAAGGTTAACATCCTTACTCCCATTCTGCACAGGCAAAAAGTGATCCACAAAGGCAGTGACATACCCACAAAAACACTGACTGCACAAAGAAAGTCTTATTTTGAAACATATAAGTGTAGAACCAGAACCTACAACTGTAAACCCAGGACAGGGATTTGTGGTCTGAAAAAGCAGTGGGAATGCAGTTTGAATGCATTGCTGAACGCAGTGGGAATGCATTGTTGGTGCTCTCATGACTCTAAAACAGGCTACATCTAAATAGCCACTTCCTACCCTTCCCCCACAAATTTCAATCAGTATTGATCTGGCTGAAAAATAATTACCTTCAGCTTGAAGGAGGTCAAGAAGGAAAAGGACAGCCAGACAATTGCAGATTTTTTTCTTGAGAAACCCAAATTAGTATCTATTCACTAACCCAGTCAAGCCAGGGTTCTGGGTCCTGAAAACTTTCTGGCAAATCAGGCAGGATTAATGCCTAAAGACTGAATTTAGGCTCACTTCCATGTGCTGGCCAAGTCAGATGAAGTAAATCAAATGTGCACTTTTCCCTCTCCTCCAAAGAGCAATAGCAGAACATTCATTTATTGTGCTATAAATTAAAACTTTACTGTGTCCCAACAGTGTTTTCCAGTGTTTTAAATGCAATATTCTCCAATGTTACCATTGGCAATTTTGAAAGAAAAGCTACTGACATTTTAAACATTATAATGTGGTATAGGAAAGTAGGAATAGAATCAATCTTTCTAAAAAAGCTTCATTAAATATTTACCAGACACTTCACTATAGTCAAGTTTAACTTCAGAGTAGCTACTGAAATATTGGCAACTTTAACATTCTATCTTGAGCTAACTAAGGTCTACTTCATTCATGCTATTTCAGGCTTTCTCTTATCACTACTATTTGGTAGGTCAATTTTCCAAGTGTTTATGATTTCAAAGTATCTTGTCCCCTATAAAGTATACAGACCTCCAAATTTTCATCACCCATAGTTTGTGGCAAGCTTATTTTTCCAAAAATCACCTTTTCCAGCCTTGCTGGTGTACTGTTGAACACCTTGTAGAACAGTTAACTTCAGTGCACAAGAGTGGGATGTCAATGCATTTTAAAGGCCTGGCAGAAGATATGAAAGGTTTTCATACCCTTCCCTTCAGTTCCACCACCCTTCAAAGCTCTACAGCTTTCCAACTTCAGCCACCTTTCTGCACAAATTGGGAGTCACTACTCCCTAAAATTTATGCCTTGTCAAGAAAATTGGACAAAATAAAGCTGTCTACTTGAAAAAGAAATTGCCCTTTTCTGCCATTTCACTGCCTAGTTAATACCAAGAAAGTAGAGTGAATTATGGCAAATCTTTGATTAATAGATTAATTTTTCAGGGACTAACATGAAGGATACAACTACCAGAAGAGTTTTTCCTCCTATACTCCTACCAACATTAATAAGATGCCTGAAGGTCATCTTCTGCATAGAGTGACAAAAAAAATCACGTTTTTCAGATTGATTCTGTGTGATGGCAGTGCCATCTGTCAAGTAATGCTGGACTGATCAGAATATTGTGTGCATTTTTATGTAGCCTGTGAGAGTATTATGAGTACATTATGCCTTTTTCACAATATATCCAGGTCTCTGGAGAAAAATAAACCCACCCAGTAAACCCACAATTGAGATTAGTAAGTGAGACATGGTCTTGTCTAGCTGTTAACTAAATAAGGAGGAGAGCCTTTGCATGCTCACATCTCTCAATATTTCTGCCATGTACATTTCTAAACTTAAATGCCATGAGATGAATTACTTGAATATTTTATTGCAAAATCAGGCAAGAAACTTTTAGAAAAGTTACTTAAGAAGTAGGTTTAAACTATAAGAAACTGTAAAATAGAGTAGAATTGAGGTATCATCTGCATAGGATATCTCAGCTCATTTAGATTTCTGTTTGGAGACTACTTTCCTGTGTGTAAGGTGTAAAAGGTGGGCAGCTGAACCCTTTTTTACTGTGCAATGATTGCTAGCATGAAAGGAAGCAGCATCACTTAGATGCAGTCTTTCATCTCCCATTAAATTTGATGTCACTGGGATTTGTATATTAATAATTCTCTCCTCAGAAAACACAGGGAAGAAGTAGGTACCAGTGCTACAGAGGGTACTTCAAAGTATCTGTATTAGACATCTGCAAGAGCCTGAAGTGGTCACCATAAGCACCCAAAACAGGCCCACACAGAGGTATCAAAGCAATTCAGCTTCTTCAGATGGAACAGGTGTTATTTCTAAAATTAAGAACCTAAAGAGAAGACTCTAATGCCATTTCAAACATGTGAAAGTACACACACCATGCATTGCTGTGTAGGACTCAAGGCACCAAGGCTCCTACATGAACAGCCAGAGAAGAGGCTGCTCAGGATATCTAACATGAAAGCAGGCAGATACATTCAGGCACACAATTCTCTTATAAAAATTGATAATGCTGATAAATCAACATTTAATGAATATGCAAAATAAAGCAGCACAAAGAACTTATATAATTTAAGACTTTAGTCTGCTAAGCATTACAGAACAAATCTATAACCCAAAACCAGAATGACTGAAAAATTTTTTGTTCTAGAAAAACCCAAACCAGTTTGAGTTAGGTTTGCTTAAGAAGACATAAAACAGAAGGTATTTAGTGAGCCTGAAACCACAGAATTTTATGTTTTAGTGGACGTCAGCAACATAACTTCTTAGTAACATTTCACCTCATCTGCCATGCCAGCTAGAATAAACAGGAAACTGAAGACTCTTGGATAACTCCTTGGGCCTCAAAGGCAAATTTTCACTCAGTTCTAAAGTTGACTTGAGTACACCAAAAAAAGAAAGGTTTTCTAGAAACATGCAAAGGATGTTTGCATGTTTCTAGAGAAAGAGAGAAAAGTGTCTCAATTTACCTAATTTTAAAAGTGCTCAGTGATCACAGGCTCTTAAAGAGGCTGGTCATAGGATTTATGTGTTACTGAAGAGCTAGCACTGTTAGCCTGTCAAATGAAGCTTCTTACAGATTTAATCATCACAAAGCTTTTAGGCAATTCTTAAGCCCCAACATCAAGGGAGAGCATGTGTTATGAAAATGCCCATCCAATATTCAGGTTCAGCTATTGAAAAAAGGTATCTCATGGGGACACTTACTCACCTGAGGTCAACTGAGAAGAGACCTTCAGCTGCAATTAATCCAGCTTTCTGATATATGAAGTAGTTTTTAAATCATAGCCCAGTTTCTAGGTGAGTTAGGACACTAATTATCAGGTTTTCAGATTCCTTTGCAGATTCACCTGCTTCTGGGTGCACTCTGCTAGAAAGTATCGCTGCACATTGTCTTCAGAGAGTGGATGTTGATTTTGTAGCTGAAACACTTTATCAGGCACAAATATTCCATAAGCAAATCCCCCCACTGTCATTTTAAGCTGCATAAAGAAACCTTTATCCAGCTTATGAAGTGCTATATCAAGTGTTCCTGCACCACTAAGGCAGCATATTGGATGGGATCTCAGATCTTTTCCAGAACAGTTAAAAACATCACAGGAATAATTTCCATAGCTTTCCCCTTAACACAGATATATGAAGTATAGAGAATAATTGAGTGCCATTTATTAATTTAATGGCTAGGTATGCACTTAATTTAAGTTTTGAAAAATGAAAACCATAATCATTCTCTGTGAAATATTTTTCCTAGATTGACACCATAGACCTAACATTGCATAAAGCAAGCTAGCAGCTGCAGGGTATACCCATGCATTTTTATGCACCTGTGTTGAGTTTCAATAACTTGTTGCTAACTGCTTATGTGACATTATTCCTTGTATGTCAGGAAAGAAAAAGGGATTTTTTAAAATTTTATTTTAAACTAAAACATGTTCACATTAAATAGCATGAATAAACTGTGTTAGCTAGGCACTAGGCAGGTCTCCTTGTATTGTCAGACTGCTCCAAAAGTAGTTCGAAGGCAAAATAGCTGTTCCCATTGTATGTCAGGAAAAAAAAAGGGATTTTTTAAAATTTTATTTTAAACTAAAACATGTTCACATTAAATAGCATGAATAAACTGTGTTAGCTAGGCACTAGGCAGGTCTCCTTGTATTGTCAGACTGCTCCAAAAGTAGTTCGAAGGCAAAATAGCTGTTCCCAGGAGCATCATTATGATTTTTTGTCCCTTTAACTAGAAGCAGGTTAAGCTACTTCCAAGCATTTGACCTTGAAGGATCTGAACTAGGAAAGCCTACACTTCACCTAAAAGTTACAACAGATGCTTTATTTGGAGCATGCACAAATACTGTCCTACAAGCACTTCACCCTTCCAAAGGATTAGGAGGATTCACCTCTGTGCTGACATCTCCTGCGAACTAATCCCCACCTTTCCAAGGTCAAGAACTTGCTTTACTACCGGTGTTTGCACTTTCGAAAGAGACAAGCTGAGGGAAGATCAGGTGTGACTCACGTTACAATATTGCCACGCTGTGGGCTAAAGGAGGCATTGCGCTCCTCCAACTTTTCTGACAGGAACAAGCGAAGCAAAGACCACCCATGCTTACGCAGAAAAAACTGCTCTGTACTATAGGAAATGAACTGATTAAAGTAACAGCACTCAACGTGCAAAAAATACAGGTTTGCCAACGTAATAAATGCACTTAATTTTGCTCCTTAAGATCCGTTCTAAGAAGTTGTTCCCTCCAAAAAACATTATTAGGGAAATCTCCTGGGCACTGGGTAGCCAAGCCACTGAGTTTCAAAGCTAGTGATAGAAAAGCACAATCTCAAAATGAAGACAACGGTCCCACAACTTAGAAGCATCATAAGACAAAATTACCATGTAATGATGTGAGTCTCCTACATTCACAAAACAGCTGTAACTGCACACTGAGCCCAGCTTCAGCTTTCTGTCTCAATTGGCATAATTTAGAATGCTGCAAGCCCAACCCAAGGCACTGTTCAACTTAAACATCCTAACCATTTCTAGGGACACAGTAATAAAAGGTGGAAAAACCCACTGATGAGTTTCCAATGAAGCACTTAGATCAGGTCTTGAAATGGAAGAAAACCTGCAGTTCCTAGCTTCTGTTTCTCTTTATGCTTCTTTGGCAAATAATCTCACATTTAAGTTAGGATAATCCTTCAGTATTGTTCACAGTGGCCACACACAATTACACATTACCACCTCAGAGAAAAGGATCCAGTTACCATTATACAGCATGAGAATAACCCTGTCCTTTTCAGAAGTTATGGAAAATACTTCCCACTCCTTTCTATGAGTAACAGACAGATAATGAATAGACATGGTGCTTCACCTAAATAACACTCAGGTAACTGAAGGTGAGGAAACTAAACAGCACTATCTCCTGTAATACTAACAGTTTTTATGACAGCTGTTTTTCATAGTGTCCTTCTGGACAAAATGTTCAGCACACAGATAAACTGTGCCATGGAAAGGGCCCTGGGGGGTCCTGGTCTGTGGGAAGTTGGATCTGAGCCAGCAGGGCCCTGGCAGCCAGGAGGGCCAGGCCCTGTCCTGGGGGCATCAGGCACAGCATCCCCAGCCAGAAAGGGAGGGGATTGTCCCCTCTGCTCTGCACTGGGGCAGCCTCACCTCGAGTGCTGGGGGCAGTCTTGGGTGCCACAATATAAAAATGACATGAAGCTGTTAGAGAGGGTCCAAAGGAGGGCCTTGAGGATGGTGAAGGGCCTTGAGGGGAAGCTGTGTGAGGAGCAGCTGAAGTCACTTGGTCTGTCCAGCATGGAGGAGACTGAGGGGAGACCTCATTCCAGTTACAACTTCCTCCTGAGAGGAAGAGGAGGGGTAGACACTGATCTCTTTTCTCTGGTAACAGTTGTTGCATCAGAGGAGGTTTAGATTGATATTAGAAAAAGGTTTTCCACCCAGAGGGTGGCTTGGGCACTGCAACAGGCTCCCCAGGGAAGTGCTCACAGCACCAGCCTGACAGAGTTCAGGAAGCCTTTGGACAACACACTGGGGCACATGGTGTGACTCCTGAGGATGGTGCTGTGCAGGGACGGGAGCTGGACACAATGATCCTTGTGGATCCCTTCCAACTCAGCTTATTCTGTGATTCTGTGAAACAACACTGTTTTAAACCAACATTACTCCTAGGCAGAGAGTGGTATTTTTATCATGCCACAAATAAACTCACCCTAGAGCTAACAGAAAAGTATGCTTTGCTCATGTGTTTCATCTGCAATACAGCACTTTCATGCCAGTGCGTTTAAAATGATCTTCAGTGACTCTTACAAGGACAGTTACAGTCATTGTCTGTCTTATATCTGTGTTAACTAATAGGAAAACTATTGATTTTACTTAAATACAGTAAGCACAGGTCAATAAAAGACCACTACCACCTACTTCTGACTGGCAGTTACTAATTGCTTCACACATCTTTTTGGCTACTTTATTAAGACACTGCACTAGGTTCAGAGCTCAGGATACAGATAAGCTCTTAGGAACAACCTGGCAAATTACCTAATTATAAGCAAGAGCATACAGCAGAAGGATTACTCATTGCAGGGAAATTGATGGAGCCCTTTATAAAGCTAAAAAAGATTCTGCAGTTTCAATTTTTTGTTCCCAAGTATTAATTTTATAGGGAAAAGGTAGGACTGCTAATAGTACACTCAGTTTGAGAAGTAATTAATACATGCCATCAGTCAGCAGCATTTGCCCTAACCAGAATAACCTAAAGTAACCATTTTTTAAAAGGTGAAAGCCTTCCATAATGAAGTCTGCATTCTGTGCATCTTTCTTGAAGCTATTTTCCCCCAGACATTTTAGGCAACAGAGATCTGTAAGAAACACTGTGCTTTAGAGAAATGGATGCCTGAATTTCCTGAGAAACTACCACAAAATCTTCAGATTCCTGCAGTGAATCATTAATTTCACCACCATATTCTGCCTTTTCTTCATGAAGCAGAAGTTTGGCATTTGCCTTAGGTCTTGAAAGTATCACACAGTTCCAAGCCTCAGCCAGTAACCCAAACCAAACACTGTTATGATAAAGGCAGTGCCAACACGAGAGTGAGTGTGCAGCCCAGGTATCCTCTATGTCCTCACAGAAGTTACATCATGCAAAACTCAAGAATGAAAGACTAACATGGCCTGCTAAACCCACTGTGAAGATTATGATGTAATCTTTGATCTCATGTAGCGAGGTAAAACCCTCTACTTCATTGTAAGACAAGCAGAACAACCTTTAGTTGTTCTAGAATTAAGTGTATTTAGTTATAAAGACATACTCAAATCAACATGGATAAGAGCTTAAAAGGATGCTTTAAAGGAGCTGATTTTTAGGAATTGTTTCCTAGAGATTTATACTCACGTTTGCTTTTGATTTCCCAGTTGACTCCACACTTCAACTACAAAGCCATCAAAATTTTCATTCTAAATAAAGAGAATTGTAAACAACACATCATAACACAAAATAACACAAAATAACCATGCAGTTATTTTTCTTGTACTATTACAGATTGAACATGCTTTGTATTCTTACACCAGATTCATCTTTAACACAGCATTTCATGGAGAAGTCCAAGAGAAATTTAAATAATTTAACAAACACAAACATGCAAAAGTTGAAAATCTCTACTAGTTATCCATTATATCTACTTTTACAGAAAAAGCCAATATTGTATTAGGAAAATTCAGACACTGATGAAAGGTGGTTGTTAAGCAAATAATTTGACACACTTTTACTTATATATCAGGGAAAAACTCATTATCTCTTGAGTCTGAAGACGTAAATGCTAATTCAGCATAGACATGATTCCAAGTATCTCCTGTAATTAGTCTCTCTTTTGATAATTTATTCTTAGCATGATCAAGGATAATGTTGTACTTGAGTTGACATCCTTAAGAGGTCAAGTGTTACTGAGGACCTAAAATTGACATATGGTTAAAAAATTTAAGAAATTACTCAGTTTAACTGAGTACATCCAACTTCCTCTAGAGCACTGTAAGATTTCTTTACATCACGTAGTGAGTGCCAACTCTTATTCTGACAATAAATAAACAGGCTGCCATGAATCAATCACGAACGCTGAATGTCTTTTGGGTGTAGCTTATCTATTCTCACACATGGGATAGCTCTAAAGCCATTAGGAAAGGGGGTGGCCAGAAACCTTAGCAAAATTCCTCTTCTCCTCTCCCTAGTCTCTAACATTTTGAGGAAACTGGTTGATCAGACCTGAGCAAAACTGTTCAGTAATACATATCCAGTGAGTGATTCTTGGTATTAAAAGTGGTTGCTTAGCTTTACCACACTGAGCCTGAATGCATTCCTGTACAGAAAACAGCACTCATTGCACCCATGACTCTTTTTCTGCCTATCAGAAAATACCACTAAGCAGTATAGCCACAGCTCAATAATTATATTTCTAATAGAAATGTAAAAGAAATTTAAAGCAGGCAAAAATCACAAGTGCAGCTGCCAATGACAACAAGGTTATGTTGATCAGACTGATGTAGTCCCAGGTTAGACTCATAGTCACCTGCACTTAAGTGTTGCTACATTTCATATTTACAGGAACTGGACACATACTAAGACACAATATCAAGAATCCTGTCATTATTGCTTTCAGCAAATTCTATTTCATAGCATGCAAAATCACAAGAAATGAGAAAACATCTATTACAAAAGGAATCAAGTATTATCTCACACAATTTTATAAACATCATAAATAGGTTTTTTTACCTTGGCTAGCAGAACCATGTTCTTGGAAAGCTCCTCTATCTCATCTTCACTGCCAAAAACACTCTCAAAGTCTTGGTAAGTCCAGCCATCAAACAAAATTCGAGGCACTATCAGGCAAAGTAGTCAATCAGTAGAGAAAATAAGGAATTTATTATCTACACTGGAATGTTTCTGCAGAAACAGAATACAGCAGATACAAGCAGAGATGCCACTAAAAATCATATCCCATGACTGAGATCATTGCTTTTTCACTCTGACCAACTTCAGCAGCATAGATGAACTGACACTGTAGGACATTCTTCTTCATTTTAAGTTTAGTTAATGATCAGCACTGATGCAAGTTTTAAGAGAAGATATTTTCATTTGATTGAACGATCTTAACTGAATTACCACTCAGGGCCTCAAGTAGAGTCTTAACCAGCAACAACACAACACACCAATCTTTAAGTTGTGCATCTCTTCTACCACAATAATGAGGTAGAAAAGTTCACCTCAAACTCTAATTTACTTCATACACAGTCCTACATCACTTCACTCTTCTACTCAACTCAATGCCCTAAGACAAATTTTTACTTTTGGAAAGCACTTGAGCTTGTGTGAATTTTTTTTCTAAAAACACAAAACATTAAAAAATAGTCAGGAAAACTGATGTTGGAACAGTTGACAATCATGCCCACAGGAAAAGGCAATGGATTTTATGGAGCTATGTCTAAGCCCCTTCTAACTACCTTGGTTGTAAAAGAGTGTTTTAGAAGAGTATAAAGAGATTTCAAAGGCTTTATCCTCTGGCAGCTGAAGTATGTTAAAATATTTGACTGAGAATTCAATTTTTCTAATACATTTCAAATTTCATACTCCCTTCTGAATCAAGAAGCATTTCACAGTTCCACAGAATTCTTGCTACAGAGAAATGTAACAAGTCTAGCACAGCAGAATCTCTACAGCAATGTTTGCCATTTTCCCTAAAGACACACACTGCAGCACATCCCATGAGTTCCCAGCTTCAAGGGGAGAAGAGACAAAGTAGGATGTTTCTATCATGCAGGAAAGTCTGACTGACTGACTCGGATTTGGATTTTTTTTATTTTTTAACTACACAGAATCCCAAGCAATAATTTTGAAGACTCCTTTCCCCAGGGAGGCACACAGTGTTATATACTAGTATCGCAGATTTATTTAGAGACAGGAAGCTAAGGCAAAACATAAAGGCATCAAGAGGGCCAACACATCAGTTACTTAACTATCTACAGTTAACTGCTTTAATTTTTCTTCTCAGACATCTTCTTCATACAGCTGTGCTAAGGTAATCTTCCTTCCTCCTATACAGACCTGGAAGAAAGCCTTACTTTCCTCTCCTAGAAGCTAAAGAAGATAAAAAGCAAGCAAACAAACATAAACCAGAGGCTCACCTATTTTTATGTTTTTGGAGGTTTTTCTCACATCTTTCATCCAGCCTGTCAAACAGTATCAAGTAAGACAGCTGATAAAATATAAATGATGTTGACAATGATAACATATTTTCAAGCATTCTTCGAATGATGTAGCACAGCTTCATTATACACATCTTCCTGCCACAGACTAGGAGTTCATAATCCACCCAGACAGAACAACCTGTGATGCACAGAATCTGAAGCCATGAACCTGCACCACAGCATTCACAATTGTACAGCCTTACAATAGTCCCCACCCAGCCCCTCCCTGCTTAGTTCTACCTCACTAAGGAAAGCTACCCCAGTGCCTACTCAGAGTAACACTTCTGCAGCCATTAGGCATCACCTAGGAGGAATGTCTGATTTTCTTCAGATGGTACTTTAAAGTGTCCCATTCACTCCTCTTGGCAGCCATTGCATTAGGATGAATTTGTTAGTAGGCACTAACATGGTAAGAATTATAGCTATTTCAAATGAAATTTCACATTCAATCAACTTCAAAACCATGAACTAGTACATACTAGCTGAAATTTAATCTTGCTGCCACTTTCCTCGCAATGAAGGGAAAAAATTCTCTTCAAATTAAATTTCTCTTCCCTTTCTAAATAAATTCTCCTAAAGGTTTTGCAAAGGGAAAAAACCAAAACCCACAACAGGTAAATAAGTGCACAATACAACACCCAAGACTGTTTTTCACTGTACAAGATCTTTGTCCTTTCATTTTTTTAAGAGGGATTTTGTGGACAGCATGGTGGAAAAGCCAATCATTCTACTTACATTTTTTGACAAATAAAATATGTACACATATGGAAGCAGGTGAGGACAGAAATACATTCAATCTGAAGAAAACCCAAGAAACTGTAATGGATGAAAGTACTTCACTATGTGGCAGAGCCAGCAAAACCCACCTAGTATGCCAAATCTACCCAGTCTGCAACAATATTGCAATTCATATTCAAAGGAAAAAAAAACAACACCTTGATCAGCATCATGGAGCCCAGTGAACTGGAACCTTTCCTTCCCTCTCCTCTTCACTTGTAACCAAACTGGTGAGATTAGTGTAAATTTGTTTCCAAATATTTTAGCAATGTCATAGCCATGGTTGTTCCACTTGAAAAACAAAGGAGACAAAAAAAGTGAGAGACTCAGAAGTAAGATATACAGTTCACTTTACTTTTGACCAATATAAACTCTTTAACAGAAATGTAATCATCTGCTAGATCCCTACTTGTTCACTTGAGGAAACCTGCTGGGATATTGCTTTCATTTAAATAAAAAAGTACTCCTGAACTACAGCAACTGGCTTGTAGATTCCCACACAGTTTTAAATTTACAGACTCTGAATTTATGTTCAAGAGAACTTGAGAAAGGTGAAAATTTATAGGGCACCTATTTGTCTTTTGACCGGTGTAAGACAAAAACGAGTGAAGGGAGAGGAAAAACAATATACACCCTCCTAGAGGACCTAGACATCCTCTAAGAGACAGATGGGAGAACAAGGGTTTGAGACCCCCTGAACCCCACATCAAGTCTCAAATACTTCTCTGGCTATTTGACTGTATTTGACTAGCAGCCCCCATTACCATAAAAATACTTCTAAAACAGGGATGCAAACTTGCAGCACAGTCTGCTGCATATTCATTCAAAGCACAAATTTTATTTATTGTATCAACTTACAGGAGTAATATATCCCAGAACATCTCCTGAAAAATGTCGTTCCTTCATCTTCTTGGAGCAATAACTTTTATGTTCCAGTATAATATCCTTTGCTTTTGGATCCACAACTACCAATCCCCTGTCCTGAACATTTTTATCAGAATGCAGCTTCTGTGGAAAGAAGACAGTTATTAGAACCAGTTATATGAAACAGCCACTTTCAATGGCAACAGACTTTAAAAACAACAGCAAAACAAATCACTTCATTAAACTCTGAGCACTCCTTTTAAATGATGCAGAGCACTTTGATTTGAACTGAAACATACAAGTCCTCAGAAATTATTTGTCATCATCAGTAAACTTACTCTGTTTGTAAAAAGCATATAAACTTTGAGGGTAAAAAGCATATAAACAAAAACCAAAGCCCAAGACATTATAAGAGCAAAGAACATAATTTATGACAGCTAATGGTGCTGTTTTCTAACCAATGCTTTCTGTCATGTTACCCCCAAAATAATAAAAAGGGGTTAGGAGTTCTTAACCAAGAATTTGAAGGTAGCTTTTGAACTGGATATATTTTAGTCTGAGAATGCTGCACTGTGAAGGCTAAGATTTTAAACACTCTTCTTTAGGGAAGATGCTTCAACTGACCCAGCAGATAAAAACAGAACGAGAAGATCCAATGAGATGTTCATGGTGGGTATGCAGAAGCTATCTATTGATTAATTGTAAGGAATTTAGGGATATGGCCTGCCTTAACACCTTGTATTACCCCTCACTACCTGCAAATTTTGTAGATGTTGAGCAGTGATACAAAGTGACAGATGTACGTGCATAATGACAGGAAACAATAACATGCTCAGCAAGTGAAGAGAGTCTTCAGCATGCTGGCTGTGCTTGCTCTGATTATTGTGGGACTCTGAATCATTTCTGCCTGCAAAATAACAACTGATTAGAAAGCTCTTCAAAATCTTTCATCAGGATACAGCCTTCCCATTGGCAAGGCTCCATTCCACAGTAAATGCCCTAGAGCTCTTGGCCCAAACTACTGTTCCCCACCCTGGTTTCCAAAGGGATGGAAGTGTGTTCCCTGAGGGGACAAAAACTTCCTGTTTCTGCAACTTGCATAGAGGATAAAGCTCCAGAAGTCTACATTATATGTTTCAAGAAGTGAACCATTTGTGACACACAGAAAAGCTGAAGGAAAGGACAGTTTCAAGTTTTATCTGTGAGTATCAGCTTCAGTGGAAATGCATTAACACTGTTTAACAGAGGTAGAGGCCATTTACCAAAGTTCAATTCATTCACTTCGCATCTTAGATAAGACAAGAATTTCGGTTATTTCCCTTACCTTTTCCTCCAGTTTTTTTGTAGCACCTTTCTTTGCATCCGTTTTTGACAGGGTACCTTCAGCTAGCCAGCATACCATGGCAAGAGAAAGGGATGCACAGAGAAGCCTTATGCTGTTTTTCCCCATGTCAAGTTTCTCTTCTCCTGAACACATAAGGGTTCAAATCTCTGTGAACAGAGGAATATAACAGTTTCATTTGGTTTTCTTGTCTAAAAAAACTCAAGACATTTTCTTATCTTGTTCCATTTAGAATCAGACTTATTAAGGCAGTGCTTCTGCCCTGGCAACAAAAGCAGTGTATTGTGAGAGATTACTTCTAGTCTCAAACACCTTTTTTGTCCCTTGTTTTAGCAGCTGTATCACAGATGAAGTGGGTTGGACCCTTGCAGCTTCCTTTTTAAGGATAAGATAACATTTTTTTTCTGCTCCTACCTAGCCTGGTTGGTGTGTCATAAATTAATTAACAGATATAAAAAAATATAGCTATATGCTTACATGTGCCTTTACTGTAACAGCTGAGACCTTTGCTTTCAATTCCTTGCCAAGTCACTGATACAGAAATTGAAGAAAAAAAAAGGAGGGGGAGGGTGGGCATGTCCTTTTTGTCTAGAAGAATAAATTTGACAGTTTGCCCCAGCTCCAGATAAAGGAACTGAGAATTAGGAGACAATAGTTCTGTTGTGTGTTCATCTATCACACCTTTTATCTGTAGGAAGACTTTAAAAAAAAGTCAAATAAAGCCAGAGTTTGTTTTCCAATCTCTCCCAGTTAAAAGTTGCATTCTTTTCCAAGTCTGGCTCCCAGTAGTGAATAAGAAGAAAACAGGAAAAAAAATAATTTGGCATTTGGGGAACCAGGGCTCTAGATCTGTATCAAGCTGCTTCTCATAAATATGAGATCCTGATCGAGAAGAAAATAGGTTCTTTCCAATATTCTGAATTTTTGTTGAACTTAAAAAAAATATCTTGCTTTTTATATCACTCTACCACTCCTATTGAACGCCTACAAGCTCATTTCTACAAATCATCTTTATAATATTTGTTCTACTGGCACTGACAACAAATGCTGCTCAAAGTTTGAGTACTTAGTTCCAAACTTTCAAAACAGCAGGTGCAGGACCCCACAATAGGAAACTGAGCCTCTGAGTACTATGGCAGAAGGAACCTTAAGGCTTCAATGGAAATGTACTCAATGAAACAGACATGAAATCAACAACTCAACAAACTTGGTAGTATTTGGATGTGCCTGGCTTAACAGTGAGGTTTTAAAAACCAGAGGTATTTATTATAGGATTTAGGGATTCTGCAGGAAAAGAGAGCAATATTTGATTAGGCAACAAAGTAGAAGGATGATGGCAGAAGTGCTTGAAAAAAACAATGCCAGTATCACCAAAGAACATCAAAAACCTCCTGTACAAAATTATTTGAAGATTTTAGTCAAGTCTTTTATAAACAGCAAAAACAAAAATATCAGAAAGCCTTTACTATTTCTTGGATCCAGGGAGCGTGGTAAAAGCTGAATTGCTATACAGCTTGAAATTCCTATTATGAATAATTAAGGTCTTATGCTTCTAATTTGACTTCAAGGTCACTGGTAACCCTCTTATTCTCCACATTCTAAAAAATGAGACAAAGCAGGTTGCTTTTGATAGTATCTCCTATGTTCCATCTAGCTTGGCAAGATCTATAAACTATCACAGAGAGGAACAATTGAGAGCCTGAACAGTCAATACAAGTCTTAACTATTTGGACAGGATATCAATTCTCCCAGAAGCTCGTATATATCGATTTGGAGGTGTTTGATTTCAGTTTCAGAAACAATTAGCAACAGCATCACTTCCCTGAAAAGAAGATAATATCTAACAGCTGAAGAACAGAAGCTTAAAAAACCATCCCTGAACTCCAATTAGACATCAAAATGTGCTTATTTCCTTGACAGGATCATATCCATCTGTCAATTATTGTTAAGTCAACATCCACTCCTAGATTTAGCACTGAGCCTGTGGCAAATTGGTTTCTGCTACTGACAGTCCAGTATAAACTCTTGGTTGGACACTTATTTTAATAGTTTGTTCTTTAACAGCATCAATGAAAATAAAGTAGATGGGATTACTGTAACACAGAAGATGAATTGGTCAAACTTTAAATGCTCTTTAAGGAAAATATATGCATGCATTTTTCAAGCTTTACAAAACTAAATCCTCATCAAACTTTTCTTCTCTGAACTCTCTGCCATTTTTGAACACTATTCAAATTAGCTGAACTCGGAAGAACTGTCTGAGCTTGGCACTCTTTGTTTATCTCCTCTGTCGCTGCAAAATGCAAACAGAATTGAAAACTGCCTCTATGTGCTTGTCCAACTGATACTATGGACAACTTAACGCTTAAAACATCATCTGACAAACGGATCTGGAGCCTAGGTTTCTCTCCTAGCCAGGTCACAAACGTTGCTTAACCCCACCTCCACATGACGTAACATACTTTTGGAAAGCTGTTTTAAATTTACCTTAATTTTTAAAAGTAAAGCTAGCACAGATTTAGGCTGTCCGAAATAAGCAAGCAAAGAAACTAAATGGATGGTACACAACACGGAGTCAACGTTTATAGTTTATTTATAAATAAGAAACTAGATTCTAACTACATTTGCAGAAAGAACCTACATCACTTAGCAAAGGAAGGCCAACAGACATACTGCTGATGCGTTTTTAAATGAAAGCAACAAAACCTATACAGGGGAGTGAAGAGTGAGAATAAATCCGTTTCTAACCTGTGTAAACATTAAACCCTCCCCTCTTATAAAGTGCTCCACCTTGACGTTCAGAACTTCCTCCCACGCTCGCCCGACTCTCGAATACTAGGGAGCCCGCACGCCTGCCATGGCATCAACGCCGCTGCAGCCGCCCCGAGCTTGGCCCCGGCGGGGCGGCCCCGGCCTCCCCGGGCTGCCGCGCCACCCCCGCCGCGGCACGGCCGGGCCCCCGCCCCGCCGGAGCGCGGCCTCGCCCCCGCTCTTTTCCCGCTCTCCGTCCCTTCCCAGCCCTGCCGGGCCGCGACACCACGTACCGCCCGCCGCCGCCGCGGAAGTGCGGACGAGCGGCAGCGCCCCGCCCCGCCCCGCCGGCTCCGGGCAGCGCTGAGAGGGCGCCGGGCTGCGCCAACATGGCGGGGCCGGAGAGGCTGCGGCGGCGGGTCTCATTGACAGAGCCGCCACTGGGCTGGGCTGGCCCGGCCCGGCCGGACCCGGGACGCGGTGCTTTGGGGCTCATCAGTAGCTGAATAAAGGAAATGCTAGTAATGGTGTGATTCTAAATTCCCATAAAGAGCCTCTTGGTTTAGCCCAAGCTATAGCAAATTGATACAGCTCCAGGTCTAGCCTGAAGAGGAGGAAGTTCAGGGGTGACTTTATCGCTCACTACCCAAAAATAGGCTGTAGCCAGGTTGGGATCAGCCTCTTCTCACAGGCCACCAGCAACTCAAGAGGAAATGGCCTTAAGCTATGGCAGGGGAGGCAGCCTGGAGGAATTCCTCCACAGAAGGTGATAAGACATTCAGAGGGGCTGTCCAGGTAAGTGGTGGAGTCACCATCCCAGGAGGTGTCTAAGAAAAACTTAGAGCCGTGGTCTAGTTGACATAGTGAAGTTTGATCACAGGTTGGACTCAATAATCTCGAGATCTTTTTGAAACAAATTGTTTCTGTGATTCCGAGAAATAGTGTAGGTAAATCAAGAGCTTGGGCTAAAATGCACACACTGACCTGGAGGCAAAATGATGGTATAGGTAAGGCTGCGGAGAGTCTGCAGGCAGTACTGCTGACTCTGGGTGTGCAGAAAGGAGGGGTCAAATCTCAGATGGCTTTTAACAGACTCTAAAAGAAAAGATTGTGTTTAAAATTGAGTTTTTTATTTTCTTCTGCTTTGACCTTCTACAGTTTGTGTTTTTGCTTGCAGCATGGCTTGTGTTACCGCTATTTACTGCAGCAGAAATTTTGGTATAACCCTGTTATTTCACAGGCTGCTTGCAGGGACTACATACCCTATCAAAAGACTTGATAAAAAAATGGATGTGTTATATCATGATGTAGAGGCAAGGCCAGCATATCCTAGCAGTGCACTTCCCAACAGAAGCCTTCCTGTGGCCTGCTTTCTCTCTTGGTTACAGTTTGGTGCAACCTCCTAGAAGCTGAACTGCCCTCTTCTTTCATTCCCTCTTATGTAATGAAGATCTTCATGAGCATTCTTCAGCACTGAAAAGACAAATGGAAATATTTTTTCTCTGAACAAAAGCCTTGTCAGTGAAGAAGATGCATGGTCTTCTATGCCCAGATCCATCCCAAATTTCTGTAAATTTAGAGTTTCACGTAGCCTAACTTTGTCTTTTCTAGTGTTGAAAGCAACCCATCTGATACTCTGGCATGGCAGAAGGCATTGTGCTCTCTGTTACGGGATAATGAATGTTCAATATCAAGTACAGAAGCATGGTTGTGTGTGTGTGGTGGAGCCACGGATTCTGTTTAGTCCTGAGTTCATTTTGGTTCCAGTAATGGCTGGAATGATCATAAGGAGCAGAAGAAAACAATAACTGGTGAGACAAATGTGAGAGAAGTAACAAAGGGAAAGGAACAATTCCTTTTTTGTCATTCCCGCAACTGGATCCTCACCAGCTGAAAACACTCAGATGAATGGTGATAGTTTTATGAAGGTCAGTGCAATTATTAAAGCCTTTGTACCAAAGTGCAATGAAATTCTGAAAAAAAAATTTAATGTAACTCCCATATAAAATGGGAAGGAGGGCACAAACATTGTGGATTTGTTAGCAAACAAATGCGATGCCAAATGTTTTATGTAATAGGAAAATATTTATTGGTATCATCTCCCCTTTAATGCTGATCTTCCAGTAATTATAAATGTCTTAAATAATCATAACATCTTGGGATGGATAGAACCACTTATGGTTTTTTTTAGGCAGCCTGGTGTTTTATAGATGTTAGGCTCAAACCAAAATTTTACAGAATTACCAACTCAGTGTGTTTGCCAAGGGTTGTGTCTGGTGCAAGCTCTGTGCTGAGTAACAGCTGGGTTCACATTACAATGTTTCTTTCAGCCAGGATGCATCTAGAGACCATTACAGACTCTCTTTCCTCTAGACACCTATTATTCACATAAAATTTCTATCTTGTCCTTACCAAGACATCTGAAATGCACTACTAAGTTCTAAGTTACGAGGCAGTAAGGATAGACATGCCTACACATTTGTCCTGATTGCACAAGCCTTTGTTGAGGCAAAAAGACAGCAGGGTGAATATAGTGAAGCCTCAAAAGCCAGTCAAAGGAGGTTGACATAAAATAATCAGGGTATGTGTACTGCACACTGAGCCTCTTCAAATGAAACATTTAGCTGTATGCGGCAAAACTAGAGTCATCCAGATGCGTTAACCACTTGGATATTTTCCCAGTTCTCAAGAAGAATTTGCAGCTCATACTTAGCTTTGTACTGCCACAACTATTCTGCTGGCAGTATTTAAGCCACTGCTGAAAAGGCAGTTAAATACCTGCATGACTTGCAGTATTGACAGGAATACAGCCAGACAGGACTGACAGACTAAGCCTTTAGGTGTCACTGTGCTCTTAGGAGTAGAAAATAGCTCAACATTTTGGCTAGCTCAAAAACGATTTTTTTTTTTCTGATCACAAGAAAAAGCCTCATTTGGTGACATGGGAAGTTTTCATCTTCAAAGGTGCATGGAAATTATTATTAAGCACCAAAATCTATTTGTAAAGCTGTGAAAAAGGAAAGTGCTCTTCATGAAAGCCTACAAATAATCTGAGTTGAATAATAGACTAATTGTGCACGACTGCCTGTAGTTGCAGTTGGTCTACAAAATGGATCCAGGGACAAAGGGATAATTGCGTGACTACCACATGCTGTCATCCTGCCTTTCCATAGAGACTTGCACAACTAAAAAGTACTCATGTAACCATGTATCCTGAAAACACTCAGAATAGACCCTTGACGTATACAGCCACTGTCAGACAGATGGCATCAAGTATTATGTAGATCTTTATGAGAGAAAAATGTATCACAAAATTAAAGGTACTGGAGCTTGATGAATCTAAAGATGCAAGGTCTAGACAAGGAGAATTAACCACGGGAGCAAAGTATCCAGGGCAACAGTGAATTTGATTATATCAGAGCAAGACTCAGTGCCTTTCTGGAAGATAGACTGTAGCTAAAAGCTAGATATTGGGCTACATTCATTGGTGTAAAAAAACAAACAAACAAGCAAACAAACAAAAAAAACCCAAACAGATGAAATGCAATGGCTTGAAGTATGATGAAATAAAGGTGAAATGACTGATTGATCTCCAGTAGCCCTAAGTCCCATGATCCTACAAGTCATTATTCTCCAGTAAGCATACTAATCCCTTGCATCGTGATTGAAGCCCCCAGCACACTTGTGGCTAGGCAGTCTAGGCCAGTTTTGAGACCATTTGCACCTATTTTCAGGTGAAGATATTAAATGCTCTGCACAGTCCCACCTCTTTGGCATGTTTAAGACAGTTTAACCTTGAAATGTTTTCAGTCTCTGGAGTACGTGTGGTGTGGGACTGTGTCACTCCTCGTGTTTACAGCCATCAGGAGGAACATGTGGCCCTGGATGTGTAGGCCTGCACGCCCAGGGAGTCAGGCAGTGGGAATCTCTACATGAACACAGAACAACTGCGCCACTCGCACAGCCGATGGCAGGCTCACAAGGGCGATGTGCCTAAGGATGGAGCTGCACACAGCAGCCTCCGGCCTTGTCAGTGCTCACAGGGACTGTGCAGGGTACGTGCAGTAGATCCCGTGCACTGTTTTGGGGTCCCTTTTGAGGAGGAGGACCAAGGCACAGCCTCCTGCAGTCCACCCTGAGGAAAGCATGTTGTTACGGTCTATACCACTGAGAGTCTGTACCTTGCTCTTCACATTTGAAAATTAAGATTGCAGATCAATAGTCTGCTCAAAGCTTAAGTGATGAAGTGAAATTTCCCAGTATCTTTATCAGCCTCCCACTCCTTCTCCCTCAGCAGTTACGTTCTCTGAGGTGCCTGAGAAGCCCAGTATTTCACCTTCAAAAATCATCAAACTTCTCGGCCATTAGGGTCACGATGAGAGGAAGGGATTAGGCTGTTCCCGAGCAGGGAGCGTGCAGTGAATTCACCCACGGACACAGAGGCTGACGCTGCCCTGCCGCCCCTCGCCTCGGCCCGGGCCCGTTTGCCCTCACGGGCGGTGACTGGAAATTGCATCCCAGCAGCGGCACGGCCGATCCGTGGGGCCCAACCTCCAGCTATCCAGTCCTTTCGGGCCGCAGGGTCGCACGGGAGATGCCCGGGAGCGGGGGCACATCTCGGGGCACATCCCGGGGCACATCCCGGGGCATATCCCGGGGGCCGGGCGGGAACCGCGCCCGCCGCGGCTGCGGCACCGGGAGGCGCAGGGGGCCCGGCGCACCCGCGGCGCTCCCGCCTCCGCACGGCAGGTGGCGCCCGAGCAGCGCCCGCCCGGCGGCTGCGGGGGCGCGGGAGCCCCGGCGGCGCCTGCGCGCTGCGGAGGCGGCGGCGGCGGAGCGGCCTGAAGCAGCCCGCGGGGAGAGCGGGCGGCGGCTGCGGGGGTTCGGTGTGTCGCGTCCTAGGGCGGCAGTGATCGTGCGCCACGATGCCTGCGGTATCGAAGGGCGATGGCATGCGAGGCCTGGCGGTCTTCATTTCCGATATCCGCAACTGTGAGTGGCGCCGGGGCCGGGGCCTGGGCTGGGCCGCGGCGGCCGTCGCCATGGGCTGGTGCTCCGTGGGGCCGGGGCTTCACCCCTCGATCCCCTTCCCAGTGCTCCCCTCTTGCCCCTGACCCCCGCAGCGGGCAGCTCGGAGCGCTCCTGTCTCACGAAATGGCGACGCGCTCGGGGGGGCGGCGCGGCGGGGAGGGGGAGCAGCATAAAGCATTTGCCAGTGGGTTTGTGCGTTTTGGGTGGGTGGGTTGGGGTGTTTCCCTCCCCCTTCACCGCCCCTGTCACCCCCTTCGCCCGTCCTTGAGTGTCGCCGTGGCCTCCCCGACCGAGGGGGTGCCGGGGGTCGGTGCCGCCGTTGTTCGCGATGCGCCGGAGCGGTGCCGGGGCGCGGGTGGGTGCGCGGCGGGGCAGGGAGAGGCGTCCTGGGCTCCTTCCAGATCCCTGAGCGGCTCTCGGTTCATCACGTCACTGATGGAAAACAGGCCTCTGTAGGCGCCTGAGAGCAGGGCCCTCAGTGCGTATGTCTAGGCTTGGCTTAAATTGGCTTGAAGATTCTGCTTAGGTGGAAATCAGCGCTTGGGATCAGTGTAATTAAAAATGGGATGGAGGGGGGATGCCAGTAAGTCCCCGTCCCCCTCTCCGTCCCTCCCCCCCTCGAGAGATATGGGGGAGCGTGTCCGTGAGTGTGCAGTGGGAGAGGAGGAGTACAAATCTGCTGCTGCTCGGTGGAGGAGGGAAGGGGCATATGTTGGGGCACACCTCAGTGCTCAGTCTTCCTTTTTGTTCGAGAATTGCATACAATAGTTTAATATTAATCAGAGTTAGAGATCTAAGTGTATGATGTGGCAGGAATTGCCTGGGGAAGGGCTAAGGTCGCTGTGGTTGGTGTGATGAAACAGCTCTATTTTGTCCACCTGTGTGTCTCTGTAGATCACTTGAGGCTATTTTAAAAGCAGTGGAGGAATGGCATTAAGGTCTTCGCTCTAAAGATATGAACAGCTTTTGAGAATTTTTCAATGCAAATTATGTTATTCTGACTGGGCTTGCATTGGGATTACTTAGTCCCACTGGCTTGAAAAACTTCAAATTGATGATTTCTAATAAAAAAACTTGGCAAAGAAATTATATTGGTAAAATGAGACCATTTAATTGCAGCGTCTTTGTAATCAGGTGATTTGGACATTCAGTCGTGAACAAATTCAAGGTTAGTAATCTTCCTTAGAGCAGAAGCTGTTTGAATGAGGGGGTTTTTCTTTTTCAAAACAGAGTGCTGGTCCTTAGGTTGCTTTAGGCTTCACTCTGTGTGTAGAAGAAGAAGGCCTATAAAATGTGTAGTGTAGCAGTTCCAGGTTACACAAGTGCTCTTGTGCTTTGTCTAGCTGGCCTTGCTATTTAGTGAGCATTTTCAGTGTCCTGGTGTTCTGTGCAAGCTTCGTGTGTAACATAGTTCCACTTGGTGTCATAGCAGTTAAGACTTGTTAAGCTGTTCTATCTACCCAATACAATTCACAATGATTTTTTAATCATTGTTTTCATTGATTTAGCTAGAAACAGTACGACTTGATTCATTAGTGTTTCATATCTTGCAGTTGGTTAAATTTATCCATGCTTGTTTTTAGTGGAATTCACTAGAAGTAAATTCAAGAGAAGCATTTAGGCTCTTAGGTTTGTAACATGTGTTCAGGGATGTGAAATAACCAAATTTAATGTGATAGGATATAACAAATTAGGTACCTATTTCCCCACGAGGCTGTGTGGGAACAGAGCTGAAGCTACCTTCGTCCATATGGGACAACAAACCTCTCATGCTCTAGTTATCTTCAGGAGACACAAAGATGTAACCTACTGGCGATACAAATAGAATGTTAACTTTGACTCTTTAAACAAATACTGGTATATCTCAAATGTTTTGTCTCTGTCCAGACAGATGTTTGGGAGCTGTAATTACTTGTGTATCTTTCTTGTCTTCATAATGAAAAAAGTAGCAGCATCTTCCAAACAACTGCAGAAGAGCTGGTATTCCCACTAGTCGGTGATGTATGAAGCTTCCAAGTAGCTGTGAAAGGCATTTGAGCCTTCCCTTTAGTGGAGCTCTGAGTGCTGTCAGCTAACCCTGCGCTAGTGTACACAGAGTAAGATTCACAAAAGTGCTTCCTGGAGTATTCACGGAAATACTCTCTGGAGACTCTGGGCTCTGCAGGTACTGCTATTGGCTAAAGATCCCTCTTGGCTTCTTCGGTGAGGAGCTAGATGTTGTCAAGAACAAAAAGTAGCAGCTGTTGAGGTGAACAGCATCTTTTGACTAAGGAAAGAAAGCAAGTCTGCCTTTTCTGAGAAGGGAGGGAAGCTAAACCATGTGCAGCTCATGACCTCTATTCCTAGCCTTACAATTGGACTAAATATCTGATAGTTGCAGTAACACAGAAAGTTCTGCTGGCATTCTTAATTTCAATCCAAATTTTGGCTTTGCTGGACTCCTGTATCTGTTTTGAATACTGCCACAAAGGCCTGGCAGTTTTAGTTTGCCAATAGCCTTTCCAGATTATACATAATGGTGAAACATGGTGTGTATTGGGGGGATGTATGCACAGATAAGGATTCTACATTGTAGATGTTGCTGAAAAAGGAAAGTGCAGTTCTGTGCTGGCTGTGCTCGGATGTATGCACAACATGTGATTTCAAATAATTCAAGGAACCTAAACTTCTGGGGGATACTTCTGTAAATTTTGACTGTTTACCTTTGGAAATGCTCGATCTCCTTATATCAAGATTTATTTTTTTGATATTGTATCTACAATGTCTGCAGCGTTAAATAATGCAGGATTCTCTTACAGGTTGGATATATTACTGATTTGGGAGTGATGCCTGTCTTGCCTATCTTTGTACCAGTCTGCTACATAAGTCTTACTTGATAGCAGTTTTCAGTGTTTACAACTGTAGGTGATTGTGAACAAGCAGCTCGCACTACCAGCCTGTTTTTAATACTAAAAAGCTTGGTTGTCACTTCTGTGTTGTTTAGACATATTTTTGGCACATGGTTTATCTATTAAACTTCTTGATTTTTGTCTTAAATACTTCTATGTCAGATGTATTTTTTAGAGCAGACTATTTTAAAGTACACTGATTTCTCAAAAGTCTGTGATGTTTTTCATTAAAAACAGTTGGAATACTACTTGCAGCAGCAATTGTAAAATATTTCAAGGCTAAGAGAGGCTTCTTAGCACTTTGACTTTGCTCTAGTCTCTCTGAAGCTGTCATATTGAGTGTCTTCTTTCAAAATGAAATGTTCTTTATTCATACAAAGATCAAGTGAATTTTTGAAGTATGATAATACAAGAAAATGAATTATCCTTCAGTTCCTTATAGCTCTCCAGAATTTTGTTTCAGGGCAGCTTCTTATTGTAGGCTCTGCATTTTGCATATGGAGATCCTAGTGCAGATGGCAGATAAAAATATTTTTTAGGAAATAACCCTTTTAGATATCTGTCAATTTGCCAATAGATGCATGAACTTTTCTAGAGACTTGATCATTTGGATTGTTTTGTAACATATATGAATTACTACAGTAAGTAGGTTTTTAGCTTATCTTTCATAGACAGCAGAGAAGAGACAAGAAAACTACGGGTTGAAAGCCAAACTGCAGTACTTGATTAGGATAGCCCAGTTAATGAGTGCTTGGTTGGTGCAACTGAGAAAATAGTTAGGTGTGGCTATGCTGTACAAAAGATTGTGGTGGAGTGGAGCTGAAAGTTGTGAACCCTGTGGTTTGGTGAAGTGCGATCCTAACTTAGGAGTTCAGGTCAGGAAGAGTCCTTGTCACTGCATGGATTATGTGCCTCATGAACTAAAATCTAACAAGATCTTCATGTCGTACAAGCATATGGACTCCTGCAAGAAATATTTATTCTTAAATAGTATGTTAAGTCTTTTCTTGTGTATGTACTGCAGAGCTGCTGAAGCAATTTGCTTATGCAAGATGGTGCTTTATAAATTCTCCAGCTGTCTTAGCTGACACATAGAGCATCAGGAGTCTGTTTTCATTTTTTTGAGTACAGCTTTATGCTTATCTCACAATGAAATACTTTAAAGTCATTTGTCACTCAACCTATTCTGCTGCAGCAACAGTGCTCTCTGCTATTCACCCTGAAAACCAGGAAAGCTTGCTTTTCTCCTTTCATTTGCAGCCTGTAATGTAGAAATAGTTTCTATTACAGTAGTAAGTGTATTACTGGTAACCCCCTGCTCCACATTAAAATTGGGAAGTCAGTTCCTCTTAGGTTGATGAGATGTGTCTACGCAGGCAAAAGTTGCTTTTGTCAAAGGTTTGGAGGACAAGACAGTTCTTGATTTCCCTTGCTAGGTAACTGTCTTAACTTTTCAGTTTTGTCCCAGAAGTTGGACAGGCAGAAGAAGGATTCCTGGGTTTGTTCTCCAAATGTTTCTTTGTATGTTTTCTTCCAAGTTACTGTTTCTTTTTCCTCAGGCCAAATTTTTTCCTTAAATAAAATCCAACAAATATAATAAACAAAGGTCCATCTCTTCTCATAGGACTTAATGCATTAAATTTTCATTGTACTGGACAAGGGATAGTGTCCTGAAGCTGAACCTCCCAAAATGTGTCTTTGCTTCACTGCATTGGGACTGGTGCATCAGGTTACAGATCAGCAAGTGGGGATTGAAAAAAGATGATTCATTAAATTCATCATATGATGATCACCTGTTTGAATGGATGGTAGGTTATGAAGTGCATTGCAGGTGTAGGTAGGAGGGGCATGTACATGGATTAAATGACTGCATGGGTATGTATAGAGTTATTTTCTCTGTGGGAGCAGCCACCCAGTGAAACAAACTTCACATGGAGTGAGTTGAGCACATACAGCTGGATTTCGTTATCTGTAAGTAATTATTATACGTCAGTAATAAGCTGTCACTGTATAGGCTAAAGCTACTGCATTGCTCCTCTGAGGTGTGGGTTCTCGTTTGCATTGCATGTAGTGTTAAAGCAGAACTTGAAATACTTCTCTAGACAGTCAGAGACTTTTTTTACATGTATTCTTAGATTACTTACCTTTTGAAGAAATTGGAGGCAAAGCATCTTGGTTTGCTCTCCTGTCGCTTCTTCAGGGCTGTGGCAGTGCATCTAATATGGTCGGTTTCTGGCCTGAAAAAACAGCCCTAAGAATGTGCTATAATAAGCACTAAGTCTTGCATCACTTGCTACTATTTGCAGGAGAGTGCTTTAAGGAAAACACAATTAGCATGAGATTAGTCTGAGGAGGATCTCTAAAGCAAAACTGATGTTCTTCCCCTGGCTTCTCTGTCTTGGCTTGCTCCTGGTCATTTCAAAGAGCTCTGAGGGGCTGGGATTTTTTTTGTTAGTGTTTTTTTTTTAATGTTTGTTTAATTTGTGCATGTTTGGCTTAGAGGAGAGTAATGGAGGAGAGATAGTAAAGAGCTAGAATCTTTCATGTGACATCCAACCTCTCTATTAGAGACTCTGGACTGCTTAATTTGAAATCCTTTGTATAAAGACTGCCCATCAGGACTGATAAGAGGAAGCTAAGGACTATTGCAGAGATTATTACATATCTGCATTATTTAATGAGCTCAAAAGTATTTTAGGGTCCCTGAAGCAGTAGTTTAGAAGTGATAGCTAAACCAGGGTAGGCCTCAATCTGTTCTTCTTTTTGAACATGGACTAAGGAGGTAGAAGAGAGTCCAAAGTGACTTGTAGTAAATCAGTGCTGATACTGCCTTATCTTGTTAAAGGGAGTGTAGCTCTACACTGTGGAAAGACTGGTCAAGGAAATGACTGCTTGGATGCTGCTCAGTCAAGGAAGGAGGAAGAACTCCTTTAGTACAAGCCTGAGCCTGCACTTACTGTTTGCATATCTTCTTGGCCTAAAGCTTCTCTTTTGATAGGAGTCAATGTTGTTTTGCCACCTGAACTGACAGATAGATGTTCTGTATGTCACAAAGTCACTTGGATATGAACTTCCAGTACACTGGGAAAGCTCTGGTCTTAAGCTAGACCCTGTTACCTGGTTACTTCTCAAATTTTCTCATAACTTGGAGTGCTTAGTTGGGAAAAAAAAGCCATGGTAAGCATCTAAAATCATTAAACCTGTATTAAATAGTTGCAGTTTATTACATCTGGATTGAAAAGCTGCTTTTGTGCTCTAATTTCTCTTCTCTTATGAGGACAAGGAGTTAATGGATTAGGGGATTACAGTAAAGCCTGTGACTCCCTTCTGTTTCCTGAGAAGTGTTGTTACAGGGGCAAGTCTCTAGTGGCATAGTGGAGGAAGAAGTCAGTTCTGTGGATAGTAGTTACCTTACTGTGCAGAATATTAGAAATGTCCTCTACATCAAGTTCTAAAATATCAGTAGGTCACTGGTCTCTGTCTTTAGATATCTAATCACAGCAGGATGTCCCAAGACACAACACTCCTAAACTGCCTTTGTGCCATTCCAGATCTTCAACATGACAGGCATTTCTTCTGATCAAACAGATCTTGTGGAAGGACAGCATGCACTCCTGTTTCTGTTCATAACAGGATGTTAGCACATCAGTAAACAAAAAGCTTCTTGTTCTGCAGACTTGAACAGGTTGATTTGTGAACAAAAGTGAAGCTATATTAACTTTTTTTTTTTAAGAGTGTCCAGTATTTTATTGTAGTCTCTCTGGATTAGTTGTGCAGTGAGTTTGTAAACAATTGCACCAACAAGCTCCTTCAGACTCAGATGGAGGTGGAGCTTGCACCTCTATTGTAGTAGCCTAGATAGTTTAACCAAATGAAGGAATTTATATAGACAGACTAACAATGTGAGGGTGGGCAAGCAGACCACTCTAATGTATTGCTATGCAACCTGTCTGCCTTTCTTTTGCCCTCTTCCCTGCTGTGCTAAAGAGCCAGCTGAGAGATTAGGGAAAGCTGGAGGATGGATTTGGTGGTTTACTTCATGAAGATCATGATCTGCATAGCAAATGGCTAATCTATCCTCTAGAGCTGTAATATGAGTATCTGTCCTGCTGGCAGGTAAAAGTAATGGTTTAATTTACTGATATGAGCAAGTAAAAAAGCTCTTTCACAGAGGCAAAAATGGAGGCACGGATTACCTTTGCGTGCATATTTTCCTCTATCTCTACCATTTTTACAGTGGAGACACTATTATTTGTTTTCCCTGTCTTTCAACCAGTTTCTTTCTCTGTTCCCTGACAGCAGGGTTCAAGAATGCAGTGTAGTCTTTGCATCATGCTTGCAGGCTGTTTTAGCAGTAGAAAAGGCAAGTGGGTCATTTGATTGCTCTATGCCAACTCAAGTGTGTTTAGACAATGAACCGGTGAACTTGTTCTATACCTGGTCATGTCTTCTGCTGTCACTATCACTTGTGGTAAAGCTGGCATGATGTAGCCTTAGCCTGGACTTTGCCATCTTGCTTTTGGTTGTTAGGCTCCCAAACTGACCTGCAGCAATACAAGGTAGTAGCAGGAATGTGTGTGCCAGGATGAGAGCAGTTTTTAGGAACTGTCTGTAGCTGTCTCTTAAGAAGCATAGCCTTGACTCATACTGACTCTCAAACTATCAATGTTTTGTTCAAGGGAAGCTGGGTAGCAGTTTGGCAGTGCTGTCTCTCCCACCAAAGTGGCCAATCAGCTTAGATGCTCCTAATGTAGAGGCTAAGGAAAACATAACCAGAAACATTCTTATGTTTGGAAAACACTGACTCACAGCTCTCAGGGAAGATGTCTAACAACACCTTTGAAATTGAGAATTTATCATTTGTGTGAGAACTTAAGTGTTGTTCCTAAGTAAGTTTTCCTAGCCATTCAGGAATTCAGAGAAGTTCCTGCTCTTAACCTTGGTAGTATTTGTATTCTCTCTCCTAAACAGAGAAGTAGACTTGTCCTCTCTTCAAGGCCTGTTTGATAATTGAATGTGAACAGAGTTCATGTTATATTAGATCTATGATAGTGCCACAAAAGTCACTTACACTACAACTGTAACTGTGTAGAACTGTGGCAGGCTTTTTCTGTGTGCAAAAAGAGCTCCTATCCTCTGCTTTATAGTTCGTGCCAGCTGAACTATAGTTGTGCATCTGTAATCATAAATTGTCAGATGGCCATAGGACAGGTAAGGCTAAGAGTATATCAGTTCTCACCTGTATGTAAATTCAAAAGAAGTTATTGGCTGGGCTTAATTACACTGACTGCTGGCCTAAAGCAGATTGGAGCAAGATGAATACTGGGAACAACTAAAGTTTTGTGAAGTGATTCATTTATTTGTTGCTTCAGATGTTGACAGTATGCCTGTGTTTCAAGGCCTTGCCTGCAGAAATCTACTCTGCTCAGTATTTGTGTAGCTGCTTATAGAAAAAATGTTTCTCTCTTCCTTTGGGAAATGTATGTATAGGCTTGGTCAGAAGTATATCAAGTGGTTTGTATGAAAGTTAAGAACTAGTAGCAGTTTTAGTTAGCACAGGTGGGTTGTATGCCTCAAACTTGCCTTTAACAGTCTGCAGTTAGTATAGCAACAAGTTAATCCTGATGGAGCAGGTCACTGTCTGAGTGAGCCAAAGCAGCCCACTAATTCTAACCTTGAAGCACTTCCTTAACCTTGCAACCCTGCTGCCAGGTTACTGTTAAGACATGTCAGGTTTTTTTCAAATGAATGGACTCAACAAACCCCTTTCCTGTAACCTCTGTTTTCTCATTCTTTAGGTTGTAATGCAGAGCTCTGAACAGAGGAATGGAGGTGTATTTGTGCAGTACTGAAGTGCTGACTGTAGCCTGGATTACTGGGAAATACAAGAATAGTAGTTGGTTCTTTGATGAGCTGCGTGACTTACGATGTTCCCTACTCTATCTTTGTTAAACAAGATGGTAATTAAAGATAATACTGCTCTGCAGACTAAATTTACCTTCTCTAATGAAGGCAGTAGGCAGCATGATGGAGTCTGAAGCCTGACAAACTGCCAGATATGAAGTGATCACCCATAAGCACCTTGGACTGTGTTGTGGCTGGGTACCTGTGTGCTCAGTACCCATCTTGGAGATGACGAGCAGCACTCGTACAGTAGGGCTGTAAGGCTACAAACACTGCATGTCTTTGTTGCAAAAGAGCAACCAAAGCTTACTGACTTGCAGATATTTAATGATAGTCTGTTAAAATGGTAAAAGTCTGAATAAGTGAAAGTGAGAAGGATACGGCCTGAACTCATACGGAACATAATCTTCTTGTGCTCTGGCTTAACTACTGTCCTACCCTTCAGTCTGTATACATTACATGACCTTTATTAAAGCCTCTCCAAGCTGAATGTGTGGTTACAGAACATTTTGTTGGTATACAGCTCTGATAATTTCATGAGACTGGAGCTGGGTAAGAGCCTGAAAGTGTGGCAGAGCAATTTCCTTTGTTAGCTCTGAAATGTAAGCCTTTATTCCTGCAGCATAGCACTCCTTCAGCTGTCATCATCTTGTTTTTACTGTCCTAAGGACTACTTGAGTGTTTCTAGTGATGGTAAAAATAAAAGATGCATATAGAAATTATTCAGTGAGTGCTGGCAAGTCAGAGTAATGTGATGAAAACTTAAGTTAATCAAACACATTTTAACAGTGCCCTTCCACACTTAGTGGGACAGAAGATCTAGCTAGAAATTTGTTCTTATTTTATGATACTTATATTTTCTTTTGTCCTTTATAATGAAAGCTGCCTTCCACTGTGAGGTTTTGTTTTGCTTTGTCATCCTCTAATATGAGCAGTTAAACGTGTTTGAATAAGGTTACCATACAATATAAACTGCTGGAGTTGAGGAAATTTGGGGTTAGATACTTCAGCCTGGTTTTAACTTGTCATTTGTCCTCAGCATTGTGTGATTGCCCTCAGTGACATTTAACACTTGGTGTGCTAGTGCTGTTCTTTAAAACTACAATGTCAGGCTTGCTTAGACTTTAATTAGTAATAAGATGAAAACTTAATTGTTCAATGTGAACTCCAATATATGAGTTAAACTTTTTATCACCTGCTAATTGCTATGCTGCTTATGTTTGGTTATAGTCTGGGTGAGATCATATACTGCCTTAAAAATAGAACAGCCTGAAGAAATTATTTGAAAAAGACTTTTGTTCATATGCTAAGTGAGATTTAAAATTTGAGGTGATAAACCTTCAGATATGAGTCTGGGTGTTCCTGTCATCTCACTGCTACAGCTGTGTGCATGGGGGTGGGATTTCCATGTTTGTGTTGCTGAGCCTGCAGACTATTTCTACGAAAGGTGCTGACTTCACAGATTCCTGAAGTATTTTAGTCAGGCTTTGCTTAATGCTCTGTTGCTTGCTTAGGACACAAAGAACCCAATTCCTAGCAGTAACTGATAATCTGTGAGTGTAGCAGGTAAATAATGCTGCTTGAAAGGTTTGCCAGGAGGTTTTGGTGGTTTTAAAAAAGTAAAAGATGGCCTTGATTTCATCTTGGGGTAAGAAAAGCTAGCTGATATGTTTCCCTTTCCTCACCCTATTTTTAACATTTTAAAATTGTGATTATTACCACACTTGCTGAGGTTAGAGAAACAATTGCTAATAATTCAAAGTAAATATTGCAGTTCACTTCCCTTACAAACATAGGTTAAAGATACAGAGTAAAGACCTAGTTTCTAAATTTAAAAACTCAGGTTAGCAATGTCCCAGACTGAGCTCTATATTCTCTGCTCTGTTAATGTAAATTAAGTACAAAATCTCCAGACTCTGTGGTTATGTCTTAATGAGATGTGTTCTTCCTATGGTAAAAGGGAAAATAAACGAATAGCTTTAGGAGATTAAATTTTTCATCAGAAGCAGATGTATGGCTGAAAATAAGGGAAGTGTTCTAAAGTCTTTAAAAAGAAATACCTTACAAAATTGAAAATTGGAGTGTTGTTTATTTACATAAACATTTGCACCCTTTCGGAGTGTGTTAATGTGGTCCCTGTTCTCAGAGGGTGGGACCCCAGAGCAAACGACTTGCTTCAGTGTAGTAATGAACTCCTAATGCTGGCAAGTGCCCTAGAAGCAAACATTTGAGTATCTCTGCTGTGTGCTCAGGACAAATAATCCAATTAAGACAAATCTAAAATCTATAAAGGAAGACACTTGAGGTCTTAGATTGTACGACTTGCTGCTCATTTACACAATAAATAGTGTTACTACTTTAAAGCCAGCTTTCTTTAGATTGACAAGTTAAATTAGAACAAAACTCGTGTTGCACAATATATTAGTGAAAACTGGTTAGACTTTGTGATTCCAGCAGATGCATCTTTATAAACGGAGGGAACTATACTGTGTTCTCTAGCTTTGTCATTCTAGAAGTTAATTGGAATTTCTAGGTCAAATTAAAACTGTGGACATTATCTTCTGCTTTATCTGGAAATCAAGGTGCATACAGATAGCAACTACAGTTTGTTTCAGAACTGGAATTGTAAATGATTGAGCTCTGAAATTGTGGGTTGTTTTTTGTCCTGTGGAGTGCCTGCCAAGGCACCTGCACTTAAGTCTTTTGAGCAGCAGCCTTTACAAAACACTGCAGTAGAATGGAAAAATTGCATTTGAAGGGAATATGTGGGGTCTGTAGGTATTTTGTTAAAAGGACAAGGCAAACTGAAGTAGTTGCTTCTGTAGTGGGCTTAACATTTCTGTTTGTACAGTGTGCTGTGGCTGCTCTGTGTCTGTTCTCTTGTGGCTGTTGTTAGAGGCAGATGAATACAAACCTGTTTTCTGCATCTTATGCAAGAGTTGGTTTCAGAAGTGCTAACTTCAGTTTATTTTTTTTGAGTCTAAGTCAAGAAATTACAAAACCTAGATTCATTTGTACTTGGCAAGGGATTCCTTCATACTTTGCTCCTAAACTATCCTAAGGCACTTGTTTCCTTGAGTTATTTAGTTACCTTTTATAGGGCCTGCTGTAAATTCCCCAAAGCAATAGTAAAGGGAGGATTAACAATCCTCGGACGACAGGCTTTTGGACATGCAAATGTAGGGGGATATTTAAATACTGTGAGATGTTTCTGTTGAAGAAAGGGGTGAGATTGGAGGTGCTTTGGAATCCTGGTCACGATCTGCTCTTCAAGCCTCCTCACATCCCCTACTTGCACATTCATAGCTGTAGCTGTGATCCCAGTGGTGTGGGGAAGTGTGTGGTGTGAACACAAGGGCATGTGATCCCCACGACTCATAAGGTTGGACCAATTTGAATCAGGGATAGGACACTTCTGCTCATAACCTTGTAGCAAATATATATGTGATGAAGAGGGAAGGAAGCTGTCATTTTCTGCTGCTAGCTGATGTTTGAACACTTGAAACTGCTTGAAACTTTTGGGAAATGGACAAAAGTTTTAGACTTGTTGAAATTTTGAATAGGTACAGGTCTGAATTAACTACAGAACTAAATGGCCAGATCTGCATTGCTGAAGTGTACTTCACTTGCTTCCCTCAAATGGCAGGCAGCTGATCACAGTGCCCGAGCTGGCTGTTTTACCCTTCTGTGCTTCTACTCATGTAGGAGACAATGGACCCAGATGTCTGTACAATCTCAGTCACCAAAAGCTAAAATGCTAAAGAGTAATAAGCTGATAAGCTGTTTTGGTTTGGACAATGCAAATATTGCTTGAATAAGTTTGCATTATCACAATTTAAACTGCAGCTGTTTCTCTCTGTAACTTGAATTGGTACTAGAAATCCCAATATCTATTCTTGAAATCAAAAATTGATATGAAATACTAATGGTGCTGAGAAGCATAAGTCATCTAATAAAGTGTGAATTTTAAATATTTCTGGGTTTCAAATTACTTTCATGAGCTACCTTGAAAGTCTGAACTTGTATCCTAACTATGTGAGGTCTTGAGCCTTTGGACTCCTTGTGAGTTTACTGCGTTTTCTCTTCAGTCTGTTAAGAATGTTTTTAAAGCTGTTGAACTGGATGACTGTTCAACAGAGAAATAACAAATTGGCTTGTCCTTAAGGTGAGAAATAACCTGAGCTGCTTGTTTATAAGATTGTGCTTAGGAGACTCACTTCTTCAAAGCACTGTCAACTTAGTAATCACATAGGAAGTAAAATTCACTTTCCTCTGGGCAGTTTCAGGAATAGAAAAACTGGAGCATTTGTGAAAGTCAGTAGCAGTGGCATCTCAGGTTATATGCAAGTGACACTGTCTAAAGTCTGTAAAGCTTCTTGAAACTGGGAGGTCCTTAGAGCTTCTCAAATTCCTGTACAAAGTGATGCTTAAGTTACCCCTGTTTGCCTTTAGTTCCAATGATGGAAATGGAGAGTTATAACTCCTCCTGTTGTTTGTATGTTCACAAGTGAATGTTTCTGTTTGGGTGAAAAGATGCTTCGGGTGGCAGAGGAATCTCCAAAGCATTGTGTCCTGATACGTGTTCTTTTCATTTCAGGCAAAAGTAAAGAGGCAGAAATAAAGAGGATAAATAAAGAACTAGCAAATATTCGGTCAAAATTTAAAGGTAAGTGACTTGATCATACTATACTATATGTATTTCCATAAGACTTTCTTTTATGGGGTTTTGCTTTTACATGCTTGGACATCTTTTGTCAACTGCTGACTCAAGCAAAATGCTGAAGCAGTCTGTTAGAATTACTGTTGGAAATGTTCTCTTAACTCTAGAAACTTCTGACAGTCCTGTCATTTTTGGCCATAACAGAAGCAAACTCCCTCCTCTGTCAGAGAACTGGGCTACTGGTCACAAACTATTTCTAATACTTGCCCTCCTAACCATGTGACTACTCACCTTGTTTGTTTCCAGAAAGCTGTGAGGCTGTGAATAGTTTGAAGTAAGATGGGTGGACATGATTATTTCCAGTAAAACAGCATCTGTTTAAACTTTTCTTCCTTCCTCCTTCTTCAGCCCTGAGCCCTTTATGGAAGTAATGGGTTAGGCTGATTTCTAGCAGAATTAAATTAAAATATGTAGTTGCTGAAGCTACACATCTTGACCACAAGCAACAGCAGTACAAATTATTCATATGAAACAAAGGATATGCAGTAACTAATTTAAAGAGGCAGCAATTAACTTTTAAACAACAAAAGATAAAACTCATGCTGTTAGCTGTATTCAAGTTGTGTATGTGGTTTCAAAATTTAAAGATTCTGAGGGGTAGTTGGGATGTTTTTAAATAGAATTATAGCAGTTGTGGCTGTGGCAACTTTTGTTTAAATAGTTCTGGGGCAGTGTGTGTAGTTAGATTAGGTATTGCAATGTGGCGATCATATATATGTGCCTTCAGAATCTGCTGGATTTGTAGTAATTCATTTACCACAAATGGCTTAGAGTAGCATATCTGTTTGGAATACTTGGTGTATTAACAAACAACTTTTCCTGAACTTTGTATGATCTGTGGCTATATTTTAAGTAGTATGTCTCTTAAAGGTGTATGAAGACCTTTAGAAGCCTGAGTGTCATCAACAGCTTAGAAGGGAAGAGTTAACCACAATGCAAGACACTCAAGAAATTATTCAAAATTAAAAGCCATCACATGCCTCTTTGTTCACATTTTTTTCTTAGAAAAATAGGTAAAAGTACATGAGCAGTTAATTCTTCTCTGCTTACTCATGATCAGGGGAGAAATAATCATAGGAATCTCTGGCTATGTAGAACCATAAATCAGGCAGTGATCAGAGAATAGAGGTGCTTTCAGCAAAGTAGTGTCATAACTTTAGCCTGCATACCTTATGTAGCATCCTTTAAGCACTATTTAAATAGTTTTGAATAAAGGTCGGTATATGCTCATTCAGTAGCTTGAGTGGAAGATGGCTAAACCTTCTTGTAGCTGATCCTCATTATGGTTTATTACTAAATCTGTATGGATTTTGAGTGGAAAATTTTAATTACCTGAAGACAATAACTTCATGAAGCCTGAGCAAAAACATGTATGTCACAATTTGGAAAAAGTTGTGTTTAGACAACTTGTTGTGTAACTGCTTGAGGCTGTGAGAGTGTGAGGAGCTGATAGCTGTGTTATCTTTCTGCTGCAGGAGTCCCACATGGACTTCATGCTGTGTGGTTCTTCCTTGCAGAAGGGTTATATAAAAATTAAGAGACCTTCATATGCATTTTATTCTTGGTTTAAGTGGTGATTACTCAGTTTAGCCTAGTTTCTTTTGATGCAGCTCTGACCTGAAAATGTTTTTAAATAGTTTGGATTAAGACAAATGTGTAATTGTGAACTTAAGATGAAGTCCCTTGTTAAATAACTGTGGTGAATGCTCGTGCCCTGAGTTACTGGTCCTTCCTGGCCAAAGATGCAGCTTTTGGACTGGCTCCATGGTTGTAATCAGGGAAAGGTTCCAAGAAACAAGACCTTTTGACAGAGAAGTTCTGGTGTGACACTAGTGTAGGAGTCTGGTCTACCTCTGGGCCTTCAGGACACACTGTTGCATTACCTGGATGCTGATCCCATGTAACTTGCAAGGTGTATTCTTACACTGTTGCAGACAGAGCCTCAATATTTCTACCTTTGTTTGAGCATGCAAGTAGCTGTCAGGCCTGATACCTGCCTTATGTTTGGGTAACTTGGTGTTGAAAGTACCCTTGTATTTAACAAGTTGGGATAAGGTTTCACATCTCTGCACAAGCAATACTTTCCTTCAACTGATGGAATTTGTGCTATGGCTTTGGGTTCTGATCCAGCTTTTGTGCACCGAGCTCAGCAGAAATTTAGAATCTCTGTACTTAAGGTGGCTGTGTCTCTTGTCTAAGCATGAGGAAGCTCCATTGCTGAGGTCACTGTGTCCTTGACAGTTGCTTTAAATGCTTCTGCATTAACTGAGATAAGAAGAATGTACTAGAGAGAAGCTACACCAGTGTGATAAAGGAGAAGCTGTAGGAGTAGAGTGTGCCAAGATGCTATTCCTTCTGTTTTACACGTTCAGCCTGTAAGCTGATTTTGCTCCCATGCCTGAACCAAACTGGAAGTCTCAGCGTTAGAGCAGTAACTGCTTTGGGAGTGAAAAAATATCCAGTTTATTAAATTGTTGTGTCACTTTGCTCTCTCAAACCTGAATTTGTGTATTAATGAAGCTGCCCACAAATCTGTAAGCTGTTTCTGCGGTCACAGGAACTTCGTTCTCTTCCTGATTCAGACTTGTTCTTTTTTTCCTGCTCTGGCATTAGAATTTAGTTTTGTTCTGATTGCTTAGTAGGGTTTGTGTTACCAGAGTGGCTGCTAGATTTCAGACATGCTTGTGTATCTTTTCGGCTCATGCAAAAGTACCCCAATGTGACTTGTTTATTGTTGGTTTTTTTCCTTTTTTTTTTTCTTTTGCTGACTTAGTTTGTCATATTCGAGCAAATTATCTCTATTTTCCCAAAATACTTGGTAACCCTTTGGAGGAAGGTAAGATAAGGCTCTAAGTACCTGTTTAAACTGAAGCTGTGTAACTGTGAACTCAGTAAATTGCTTTCCTGGCAGGCTGTGAAAGCATAGGCTTTATATTTAAGATGGGCCTGCTTAGTCACACTGTCTTCTGATCACGTGTGAAAGCAATCACACAGTAAAATCATAAAGTGTCTTCAGTGACAAACTGAATTGTTGGAAGTAAAATCAGTAAAATGAATTGTTGGAAGTAAAATGACAAGTATCAGTTGTAGGGCTGATCTTTTTTCTGGTGCTAGTAGTATGGTAAATAAATACTAGTTTATGGATTGGTATGGATTGTTTGGCACAGTTATTCAGCATTTGATGTAGAGGGCTTGGACTGTCACCCCTACAGAAATACGGATCTTGTCTCAAAGTGTAGCTACATTCATAAAAATCAAATTCAGTTCTCTTAGCCTCTAAGCTAGTAGTTGCCTTCTGATACAGTATATCCCTGGATTGCTGCCAACTGCATGAACAGAGGTCAGTGTAGGAAGGAAGCAAAGAAACAGTGTTGTCCATTCTGTTTTGCAAAAGCCATTATTGTGGTTTTAAAAGCTAAGATTTTAAGGCCATGTGAAAGCTAGTGAGATTAGACTTGTCAGGCTTCCTTATCTACCCCCAGTGAACATCTCAAGGACTAAACTGTTTTCCTGACCCCTCTTGCTGGTAGCAGGCTCAGAACAGTGCAGCACACTGGCTTTTAAGTACACTGAGTTAGATTGGAAACCAGGTGCTGTTCTTTAACTTATGTTCCAATCTAGAGCTGGAAGCTGCTGCCTGACAACCAAAAGGTCTTAAAATACTTACCTTATTTCTTTTCAGAGGGCTGTGTGGTAGTTGTGTATGAGCAAGGAAAACTAAAACTTCTGTGTTCAAATGCTAGTGAGTTGATACACAGAAATTTGGAAATAGTAATTATTTCTTAGTAGTACTCATTGTTAATCAGCTGTTAATAATTTCTTTCTTAGCCAAATAACTAATACATTTTTCAGGAAAAGCAAGTAGCCTTTGAAATGCCCACTGTGCTGAAAACCTGCTGACATGTATTGTGAATCCTTCCTGTTTCTGCTGACTTGATTTGCAGCACTTGCAAATGTTCCCAAAAGCATTTGAAAATGAGCTGAGTTAAAAGAAATGATTGTGTATTGCAATAAAGATAACAGAACATGTGACATTTCCTTCTGCTCTCGTTCGGATGTTTGCTTGGGACTGGGGGAAGCTGTACTATTTTGGCACATACTTAAGCAATGAGACTTGTTAGTAATGTTTAAAATAGAACCTTTAGAACTCTCTGTAAATGTGACATGGAAGGGAGTGGAATAGTTAAAATTTCAATAAGAATCAGTAACAGACTTCTTCAAAAGACAGCTGGATTTAGGCAACTACTGTGAGATCTTTGACTGAAGTAGTCTTTTTTCAAATGGCTCAGATAATTAAATAATAAAAAATTTTAAAACCCCTGATATTCTGTTATTGCTGGGAACTAATAAGACTTTGAAGAAGAGCTGTAGAACTCTAACTTGGTCTAGTTTATAAACCTGAGAACTCTCACATTGCCTTCACTTCTGTATCCAAGGAACAGGAGCTTTTGAAAGCAGTCAGTGTAGCATTTTTTCTGTCTTTGGAAAAGGTGTTTCAGGTACTGATTTCTCAATATTTTTCTTTGATACCACATGGTGGAGAAGGAAGCTGCTTGTTAGTGGGATGGTGATATGTTTTGTGCTTGATTCCATGGCGTAGCTTCTATCAAAAAGTCTTCAAATACCCTGAGATCCAAGGACCTTGCTAATCTGAGCTCTTAAAATACTGGGATCTTGGAAGGATGTAATGTTTTAAATAGCTGGGTCCTAAACCTAAAAAAGGAATTGCTAAACTCTGACAAATAGTTTGTTGTGAAAGTTGATGTGGTTCAAAGTATACATATTTTCATCCCTTATGTTCTTCGTTAAGCAATTGGATTGCAGCATTCTGTACTCCCCTTTCCTTTCTGGTATCACAAAGTCACCACCAGTCATTTGAGAATATGAGAGATTAGATTTAATACTTGTAACCATTTTATATTGCTGATGGATTGTACACTAACAGACAGCTCCAGTTCAACCTCTTGGCCTGCTGAGAATTCGGTTTTGGGGATTGGTTGGGGTGTCTTCACTTGTGGTGACGTTGATGTGAAAGCTACTTTCTGATGTCTCTTGGTGTATCTGAATCTCAGAGAAGCAACTCATGCTATTAATGCTATCCAGTAACTATAGTAAGTCCTTAGTAATGTAGGGCTTGGCCACTAGAGTTAGACTGACTAAAATGGATTCAGCTTATTTAGTGCCCCCTTCTGTGAGTCACTATAGTATCTCTTAATGGCAAGGAGCATCACCTGTTCCTTTCATCTGTCCCCTAGAATAGCTGGCTTGTCAGGAGTTAGAGTGGTTTTTGTAAAGACCTACTGGTTTGTTCACTGATTTCTTTTCCTTATGGATCTCATGTAGGTGACCAATTAAAATCAAATCTTAAGAGTTTGTAGAAACTCTTCTTAAGCAGCTGAAAAAATACTAGAAAACTAAAGCTGTCACTGCCTTTCCTGTGTTTTGGTTTTGGGTTTTTTTTCCTTTGCTTCTCCTAAGGAAAGGTATCTTTGATCTGCATTTCCCTGCCATGGTGGGATAGGAAGAAGGTTCTGCTCTTGAGTGCCATTTCATTGGGAAAATAGTACAACAGGAAGTATTTATGCAGAATACTCCATTGTTGCTTACACCATAGTTTGGAGGTCACAGCAGATAAGCAGACACGGTTGAGTATCTTCTCTTTCCTCTGGCCATATTGCTTCCAAAGAAGGGGAAAAATATATTTCCCACTGAATGTTTCGCTCTGGTTGTTCTGACAGTAATTCCAATGTCTAGGAGAACAAAATTCTCTACATTTGTTTGCTGACTCAGCAGGAAAAGAGCCTTATGGCAGCAAATTGTAAAAGTGGCTTGAGAAAACATGTCTTTAGATAGCTGTCTGCAGAGCTGGTTGTTGTCAGAGGATGCTCACAGGATCCAGTACAGCAGAATTTCACTGCTATGGGTATCTTCAGTAGTGCTGCCTCCTGTTTGAAGTAAAATGTGACATATATTGGCTTCTGTAGTATGGCCCTGAAGACGACTCCTCTTTGCACAATGTAAAAATAGCTTTAAGGTGAAGTTCATGAGAAGGAAGAAGGAGCAACTTCTGTACTATTAAGATTCTTTTTTAACTTCAGATTTATGTAATAGACAGATAAATATTAAATAAAAAGGCAGCTTTGAGCTTTTATTGGCAAGGGCAATGAGTAAGGGATATCTTATTGAAGCTTTAGTGTATGCAGTGCTGTTCCTGGCTGAGCTTGCCCGTCACCAAGAAATATTTGATGTGACAGATCACTTATTCCAGGCCCTGAATGCTGAGGTGAAGGAGCTTATATAGTCTGTTAGGCAGCAGTATATATCAGAGTTTTGCTACCCAGCAGTCAGTCTTGCCTGATTTACTGGATACCCCTTTATTTCCTGATTTGAGGTAGGGAGGGAATGTAACACAGAAAGTGTTATGTTCATAGGTAGCTCTTCCCTTCAGGAAAAGCAATGGTCTCCTGATGAACTGGAAGCTGCACTCCATGTTGCTTCTGCAAGCTTCTAAAATCAGCAGGACTGCAACATATGGCCAAACCTATTTAGAGTGCATTTTTCTTCTGAAACTGGAACACTTGTGAAAACTTTCATTTTACAAAAGCTTTAAAATTCTCATGATACTCTCATTTAATGTATTTCTTCCAGTCTTTGGAATAGACTATTGTCACATGATCTTTGTAAAACAACTTGCTGGGGTTTTTTTTGTTGCTGCTGAATTCTCGACAGTGGTGGACTTGGAAAAGTACATTAACACTTTTACTGAGATAAAGGTTTGATAATTGGTTTAAGAGGAGAACGTGTATGGAAGACATAAATGTTCTTAACAGAAGCGGGAAAATCAAAATGGAGCGAGCATGGATGTGCTGCCTCTTAGTAAGAACATACTCTAAGGACACTGCAGGATAATTCAAGGACTAGATGACACCATTTTTCCTGACCATCCTTTAGGACATAGATAATGATAGATGAAATTATCACTAAGTAACCAAGGTAAAAGCTCAACATAGACTTAATTGTTTGTTTCCTTGCTTTTCAGGTGACAAGGCTCTGGATGGTTACAGTAAGAAAAAATATGTCTGCAAACTGCTCTTCATCTTTCTGCTGGGGCATGACATTGACTTTGGTCACATGGAAGCTGTAAACCTGCTCAGTTCCAATAGATATACAGAGAAACAAATTGTGAGTAACTTGAGCTCTAAAAAAGATAAACTGGTCTGTCTGATATCCTGCCTCAGCTGTGGAGTCTATAAAGAATTTTGCTTCATTCCCCCTGCCCAGGCTTAAAGCCTTATTTTGGCTCTAGGAATGATTCTGAAATCTAAATACCTTTGTACACAGGGAGTCTTTGAACTAGTTGCAAAAAATGTGCATTCTGCATAAAATTATTACTCTTATTAAGAAACTGCCTTGAGTCTTGCATTAAAAGGTAAGTAACCTTTTAATTTTCCAAATGTCTCTTTCCATCTCCATAGGTAAGGCTGTGTTTATCAGGTGCATGTAACTTATTAGTATTTGAATAATAAGCCAAAATCTTGATTGGTCCCCATCCATCTAAAATGATCTTCTGAGTATATGCCAGAATAGACTGAGAAAACACTTAAAAACCAGATAATTAGGGTAACAGTGAACTTACTCAGTTTTGTTTAATTCACTTAATCTTTCTAGCCTTCGCTCTGTCTAAATGCCCATTTCTGCCCGCATGGAATTGGAGAGAAGTGTATGTGTCCAAGAAATCATATTTCCTGTTAATGCCCCAATAAATGAAGTCAGCTCAAATAGATTTTCCATGTTGTGACTCACAGGGCTATCTGTTCATCTCCGTGCTGGTGAACTCCAACAGCGAGCTCATCCGCCTGATAAACAATGCCATCAAGAACGACCTGGCCAGCCGCAACCCCACCTTCATGGGCCTTGCTCTGCACTGCATTGCCAATGTGGGCAGCCGGGAGATGGCGGAAGCATTTGCTGGAGAAATTCCCAAAATTCTTGTGGCTGGGTAGGTGTGACATGCCTCTTTCAAATACAACATCTGTAAACTTTTCAGCAACTTGGTTCCATTGCACCACCTTAAGCTTGGGCTCTACAGCCCTGGGCTTGCAGTGATAATGACAGTTCAAATACCTGCAGGTGCTTTTGCTTGCCTGCATGTGGAGTTGCTTGTAGGAGTGTAAGACTGGAGTGAAAATTAAGGGTTTAGGTTTCTTGAATAGGCTTTTACAGCCTTGTTCTGATCTGATTTTTGTTTTGGATAAATCTGTGGTATTGAATACCCCTGAAATGCATATGTTTTACTTTCCTTACCTCTCTTGATGAAAAATAAATGAACCTAAATAGATGTTTATACTACGCATTTTGTTATAAACTGAAGTTCTTATGTAAATGTACTGATCTCATAAGGAACATGATAATAATGATTTGTGAGTTTTCTTACTTGCTCTACTAACCATGTAAAGAGCAATTTGTGTAAATGGCAAATAGTCACCACCAACTTTCTTACTTTGGTATAGCTGAAAGTTTCTAAACAGACCTGGCAAATGTCTGAAACTATAGTTAAGTCAGTGTAAAGTTGGACCAGTGATTGTAGGGCTAATTTATTTTGAGACTTAAAATGTCCAAGTGCAAACAGTGCATTTAAATTCTAGGGATATGAAATGTTTTAGAATATGCATGGATCTTTTTATAACAAGTCTTATACCACATGTCACTTTCTATATTAATGAAAGAACTGTATTCTAAATGTCAGGCCTCTGCCATTGCTAGGTGCTGTTCTCCATGTAGCATAGTGGAGACAATACTGCAGTGATGAGTCATGGGGTTTTAATAAGATAGCCTTAAAAAATTCTGAGAATATCACTTGGGGTCACTAATCGCAAACAGAGCACAGCACCTTCAGGTCAGTGTTTAAACTTTGAGCTGTGTTTATGTTTTCTGAGATCACTCTTCAGGGTCTCATTCTTTCTGCATTTCTAAGATAATAGATATGAAACATGTTTCTGTGCCTGTCCTGTCTAAGTGACCTGGGCAGAATGAGCATTGTCAGTTACATTTGCCAATTCAATGTAGCTCTCTTGGCTTAAATAGAAATCAGAGACAGGGGAGGAATAGGTTTGTGGTTTTTAACTGAGGTACAACTTTATCTCGTGGAAAACTGGTAAATTTATGAAGAATAGCTGAGATGAACTTCTGGGGATATAGAGGTTTCTGAACATTTTACCAAGATTGCACTTTATAAGCTGCCTCTTAAAACTCTTACTGGTAGTGCTCTGTACATTTTATAGCTGTTGTCTGTGCGTCACACAAAATGCTTAATAAACAACTTTGTGAAAAGGAGTTCACTGAACTGGAATAGCTCCTTGCTTGCCACTCTTAAAATAGTCAATTTCTGTGCCAGCAGCAGGGATGGCAAGGTGAATAGATTTGTGGGTTGTGTGCTTGTTGACAGCCACCTTACATTCTAGCTGTAGGTGCTGAAGCTGTTGAGTAGTTCATGATTTCTAGCTGACATGCAGGACCTATCAGTAGATCCAGCTTTGGTCATTCATAAGGTAGTATATCTGAACTGTCTGATTTCAGTCAGCCTGGAAGAAGCTTTTTCTTGTGATCAGATAAGATGAACTTTCAATTCTCATAAAAGATATGAAATGTCACTCCACTTTGTAAAGAATCATTACATATGTCTTGTAGCCTCTATAATAGTTGAAAACTTGACTAAGTAAACTTACTGGAAAAATTAAGAAGAAGAAATACTTCAGCATAAGAAAACTTCAGTGACTTCTGTTGAAAAGATGCAGCCTGGCCAGGGATGCTGAGTCAGTGTGAGATCTGGCATAAAGCTGTCCTGCAGGTATTGCTGTGCCCTAACCACTGTATTTTAAATCAGTATGTATGTCTTGCAGAGACACTATGGATAGTGTGAAGCAAAGTGCTGCTTTATGCTTGCTGCGTTTATACAGAACTTCTCCTGACCTTGTTCCCATGGGAGACTGGACGTCTCGAGTGGTGCATCTCCTCAATGACCAGCACTTGGTAAATCAGCCTCATTATGCTTCTTGGGCCTAGTGTGTAAAGAGAATGATGTGACTTCTGCTGTGAAATACACAATTTATTTCTTCTGGAGTCTTTCAAGCAAGTGGCTTACTGTTGTCTTCAGGCTTTGGGAAGAAAATGGAAGAGTTGCCCTTTTTTATTTGCTGTATTTATTAATTTTTAATAAAGCTTTGTTTACCTTTCCACTAGAGATACGAGAATACTGTATTAAAGTTCTTCTTTTCCTCTGGCTGTAAATAATTTAATCTTATGACTTATTACACTAAGTTACATTGCATAGGTGTAATATTAATTGCCCTAGGCCTTTTAAGAATAGATGTGCACTAAAGATTCAAGACTTGATTTGTCATTGCTTAGACTTCCTTGTCATGTGATGTCCATGTCATTCTTACTTTGATGCTTAAAAAACCCTCTTGCTTTAGAAAGGAGACCCTATTTTTTTCCCCCGTCCAGTTACTTTATGGAAATAAGGTTATTAATACCTGTGCTTTAGCAGTAATGAGTGCTGTAGTCTGCAGTAGTAATATCCAGTGCTTGTGTTATACAAAGCCCTCTCCTCATGTTGGGTTGTAAGAATTCTGTTCTGGATGATCTGCTGCATTGAATTTCTTCTGCTCATGCTTCTCTTGTATAGTAAGACACTTTGTGTCCAGGCTTAATTTTAATACAGCTCTCTTATTTTAGATGTACTATCCAATCATGTGACAAAGCTAGCACAAAAAATAGCATAAAATGCTCTGCAAGCATGGCAGTATCATGTTGTTGAAAATTCTGTTGGATTCTGCAGGTGTGTAATTAGTCTAGCTGCTAGCCAAATAAGAGTTTTTTTAATGTAGGGCTTTGTAATGCGGATAAACAATTTTTTTGTGTATTAAAAACCAGTTGAATTGAAGGGTGTTGGTGGGCGGCAGGGTCGTAAACTGATCCAAAATTGAACATGGGGGTTTTTTTGTGGGTTTTTTTTTTTCCCCTAGGGTGTGGTTACTGCGGCTACAAGTCTGATCACCACTTTGGCACAGAAGAACCCAGAAGAGTTTAAGACTTCAGTCTCCTTGGCAGTGTCTCGATTAAGCAGAGTGAGTCCAATGATGACCCTGATAATACTTCACTATTGATTAATTTACTCAGCTTTCTAGATCAGGTTAGCTTCCTGTTCAGCTTTCTAGGCTCAGATTAGTTTACTGTACCATGAAATGTGAAGATGATTCAGTGTCACTTCATGTGGGTGCTTCAGGTAACCTCTAAATGCTTGTTGCTTACCAGGACAGAAAGCTGTATTGGCTTGCCCAAACTTTCTTGGTTTAATCCCTGCTGTGCTCCAAGTAGTAATCCTCATTTTGTTGCTGTAATAGCAAAAAATAGTTGGATCAAAGACTGATTCTACAGACTTCACACAAACGCCTCGAAAATACAGACTGTAGCTTTAACTTTATCTAAGCTTCTTACAAGGCTAATTGCCTTCCTATTTCTTCTTTTGAGCTGCTGCTAACTTAATAATCGTGAGCATCTGATATTCTGTAAATGATGTAGGGAGTTAAGCAGGAGCGGGGAAGAGTGGGGAGAAATGTGTGTAAGTTAACATTTCTGTGCTGGAAAACTGATGTCACTGTTCTGTTTGATTTTGTTTTCCCCCTCCTTTTGGAAGGTGTGCAAGACTAGGGAGGCTACTACTTCACAAATGTGTTTTACACCCAGTTATATGCAGATTTATACCCAAATTACTTGTTAACTTTCTTTTCAAATACGAAGATTTTTTTCTAATACTTAAAAGCAAGGGAATGCTAAGGGAAGTGAAAGGCTGTTCTGTAATAGAGCAGTAAGAATTAGGTACAATTATTTTGAGCAAAGCTAGTGCCAAAGTTATGGTAACCCTGGAATAAAAGGGGTAAAATAAATCTACGAAGAGGGGCAACCTAATCTAATCCTTACCACATTTCATTATGTATATAAACCTCTTCTGTGAATGCTATCTCTTTTTTGCTTTGCTGTATGGATGTTACGGAAGGTGTTAGTTGATCCTTCTGCTTTAGGGCAGTCTGTCATAGCATCTTGTACTTGAATTGCAGGCTCACCTGTCAGCAGCCACCAGGCTGTTGGCTGAATCTGTGAATTGCTAGAACTGAGAAAGTCAAACTTTGGTTAAACATTTTGATGTTACAAGACGGTTGTCTTAATTCTTTAAAAATGCAAGTAGGCTTTCAGAAGAGACTTTCTAGACTACTGTATCTACAGAACTGGATTTCCATTACTAGCATTTACTGTGGTGTATCCATAGTATGACAGCTTGCACCTAATTAATCTACTGAACTAGACATTGCTAGTGACACAGTTTTTTAAGCTTCTGTCGGAGGTGACCTACAGTCTTCTTTGAGTCTTTTTGAAGCTTGTGAATCAATTAACTTCAGCAGCTGACATGCTGGCTGTTTGTTTTACAGATTGTAACTTCTGCATCAACAGACCTTCAGGATTACACATACTACTTTGTTCCTGCTCCCTGGCTATCTGTGAAACTTCTGAGACTGTTACAGTGCTATCCGCCTCCAGGTAACGCACACATCACAGCACTGGTCATCTCTCTTACACAGTACACTGGCTCCAAAGAGCTACTGTGCTGCAGTGTTACCATAGCTCGGAGTGCAAGCACGTTGTCTTAAGGCAAAGATACTGAAGTTTGTACTCCTGAGTGTTTCTGGTAGCTCTAAGCTAATTGGCCTTTTGAGTTATGTTGTGTTTAATTTTAACAAAATGTCTAACCAGTGTGCATCTTACAAATCACTGGCAGCTGCCATTTTGAACATTCATTAATACTATCAACTGTATTAAAGCCTCCAAGCAGTTGTAGTACAGATTGTTTGGCTTTTGTTCTCACCCAAATAGAACTGTGGCTTGGAATTCTTTTCCCAAGTGTGTGTTGGGGAGTTTAAATGTTTTTAATGTCTCAGAATAATTCAGTTAATTTGGATTTAGCCAGGGGAAAACCTAAGGTAGGGATTAGGGTTTAGAGCAAAGCGAAGTTGTCCAACGGCTCGTTGTTCTCCAGAAGACCCTGCGGTACGTGGCCGTCTGACAGAATGCCTCGAAACCATCCTCAACAAAGCACAGGAGCCACCAAAGTCAAAGAAGGTTCAACACTCGAATGCAAAGAATGCTGTCCTGTTTGAGGCAATAAGCTTAATTATACATCATGACAGGTGAGCTGGCACAACACTTCTGTTATCAGAGAGGCTTTTAAAGTGAAAATATGGGGCTATGTCTTGAACAGTTAATCAGATTTTAATGGGGGAGGGAGTGAAGGGGAAAACAACACAAAGTTGCTTGCTAGATTGGAACACAACCACAGCAATGTAACTGAACAGTCTTAATGAGCTGTGTAGCTTTGGGTTTTGCTGCTTCTTTATTTGATGTTTTGTATTGACCCCACTGCTCTAATCCAACAGAGATTATTTGCTCACAGTATCTGAATTTGCATTTCACTAGCAAAGCATTCTAGCAGACACTTTGAAGCATTTTAAGAAATCTCCACTACAGAAATAGTATTCTGAATTGAGTGTTCTCAAACCTGTTGCTTTTAACCCTTTCACTTTCTCTCCTGTTCTGTGCAGTGAGCCAAACCTGCTAGTCCGTGCCTGTAACCAGCTAGGTCAGTTCTTGCAGCACCGAGAAACTAATTTGCGTTACCTAGCACTGGAAAGCATGTGCACGCTTGCCAGCTCTGAATTCTCACATGAGGCTGTGAAAACACACATAGAAACAGTTATCAATGCATTGAAGGTAAATATTGAAGTGTGTGGTTTGGTTTTGAGTGTTGTCTTCTCCCTTCCCTCAGTGCCCTCTCCCCCACTGTCCCAAGCTCCCTGTCCCCAATTAAGTTAATAATACCTAATAATCAAATGAGTTATTCTTTGAAGTCTACCTCAGTTTACCTCAATCCAGAAAAATCTTGCTGTGCTGGCAATCACAATGATCAGCTTTTGTTGATTTTTGCACCTTGCCGGTAAATCTGATACCTGGAGCTGTGTCCCCTGTAACACTGGTATCTGCTCAAGTGTAGGCTGAAGATGAATAATTGTTTAAAGATGTGGAATTTCAAAATTGAGAATGCTGAGAAAACAGTTTTATTACTATCTTGCTGGTATTGCACACATTTCCTTTGCTGTAATAGCTTATGGGGAGTGGTAGAGCAGATCAGCTTGCACTAGAATTGTAAAGACCAGAAAGAAACCAGAAAGACACAATCCCAGGCCATGTTTATGTGACAAAGCAAAAGTCAAAAGAGTAAGACTGATTTGCATGTACATTTACTTGCATACTTGGATATTTAAATGCTTTATTTTCTTCCAAGTTTGTGCTGTAGCATATTTATACCTTTGTCTAAGTTCAAAATATGTATTTGTTCTAGCTGGACTTCAGTTGTTACAAGGCATGGCTGACACTAAACCTGAGGTAACAATTAAGAATTTCAGCCAGTTATGGATGCATTTATGGCCACTGGTACCAGTTACTCAGTGCATAGTTGACCACAAATTCACCCACCCTACTCTGCATAATACTGAAATGTTCTGTACAAACTCCTCCATTCTTTTAGCACCTGCACAGATTTGAATAAGTATGCTACAGAAACAAAACCTGATTATTTGAATTTTTGGATAGTATTTAAAAGCAGGGAGCTGTCTGAGTCTCCACTGAGCTTTTCTTAGGTGACTGAAAGTGAGAAATAAGAAACTCACAGCTAATATAAAGGGTATATCTGAGTTCATTCTGCATCTGAAAAATTTTGCAAATTCATTTGTTTTAAATTTCACTGTGTATTATACTAAGTTTCATCTCTTAAGTTGCATGTACTTCCCAAACAAAGATGAAATCATCTTGACCTTTGCCTCTGTGTCTTTTTGCAGACTGAGAGAGATGTGAGTGTACGACAAAGAGCTGTAGATCTCCTGTATGCAATGTGTGACCGAAGCAATGCCCAGCAGATTGTGGCTGAAATGCTCAATTACCTGGAGACTGCTGATTATTCCATTAGAGAAGAAATTGTAAGCTATTGGTGTTTTTCTTAAATATTTGTTTTGTAGCTGGATTTGGTACCTTAATTATCATTTATTGATTAGGATGCTGCATAGTCTGTGATAGAGATTACTTTTCACGGTGGCTTAAAAAAAAAAACCAAACTAGAGAAAACTACTAAAACAAACAAGCAAAAACCTCCTAACTTTGTAGTCTAACAGCAAAGAATTTAGGTTCAACTAATCCAGGGGGCAGGGAGGAACCTTGGAAACTTAAGAATTTTAAAAGCTGATCTTGGTCTCAGTACAGTGTATATAGAAAGCAAAATGAATTTTATATGTGATCCACCAACACATTCTCTACATCTGAAGGTTAGGTCCTACTCTAGCCAGTTGTCTAGTAGCTTCAAAAATTAGTGGTGAATGCTTATTTGTAGGTAGGACTTTGTATGCTCTGAGAATGTTCAGTCTAAGGGTTCCCAAAACCAATACCTTCTAATCAGCTAAGAGGCCTGATATTTATCCCCTTCTTACCAGTAGAATAAAAGTTGAAATACTCAACTTCCAACCTTTTTAGGATGGTAAAAAAAACTACTTGTACTTACAGTAGTTATTTAGCTTAGGTGCTGAAGTCTCTTGGTTGGAGAAGTGAATGTGGAATATACTGTTTGTTGATTTATCTCTTGTACTGTCTGGTTGCTGTTGGCAATGTCCCCTGACTTGGCAGATAGTGAGAATTTCATTCTGTTCCCTTATACTGATCTGTTCTTTTAAGAGTAGTAAATGCAACTGATAATAAATTTTTTGGAGTCTCCCCTGAAGCTGATTGTTGCTTCAGGATGCAGAAATCTGAGTATGACCTGAAAAAGTCAGCTGTGCTTTGGTGACTCTATTTGCCTCTGCTATCTTGAGTTTGCTTTTGCCTTTTTTTGAGAGGTTTCCAATTTCCTATTTGATCCTTTCTCAGTGGTAGTTTAGATGGTGTTTTTATAGCAAACAAAAAAATGTTCTGTAAATTGCTCTTGATCACTTAGGTACACAACTGGAAAGTCACAAAGATACGACATATTTGAATACATTATGGGGAAAGCAGTATATGCCTGGCAACTGCTGTATTCTGGCACAGCATTTCAATGTTCACCTTTCACCTTGGCTGTGGGAACAGGGGAACAAGCTCATGCGTCTGAAACTGAGGCTCCTGGGCCATTGTGGGGCATCACCAGGTGTATACAGCTCCTAGTAAGAGCTAGTCAGCTTTCTGTGTTCTGTTTTGTGTGCTCAGGTTCTGAAGGTTGCAATTCTAGCTGAGAAGTATGCAGTGGATTACACCTGGTACGTGGATACAATCCTGAATCTGATTCGCATTGCTGGTGACTATGTCAGTGAAGAAGTGTGGTACCGAGTTATTCAGATTGTCATCAACAGGGATGATGTGCAAGGATATGCAGCAAAGACTGTGTTCGAGGTGAGAGTCACTGTTTTCAATTCCCTTTCAAAATGAGCTAAGAATTAAGGAAGCAGCACGTGACATAACAGGGGAAACTTAAGGAGCTCTATCTGTTATCAAAAGTCCACAGTACTGCTAGATGGGCCTAAGAATGCTCTAAATCAAGTAATACTCACATTAGAGTCTTCGGTGAAATCATACCACCCATGATGTTTTTGTCATAAGTACTCTGTAGTGCCTAGATCCACAGTCTGCTCTTGCAGGAAAGTAGATGAGAAGCCTGGGAATGGAAGTGACAGAAAAGATGGGTTTTTTTGTACATTGCATATCAATGATTTCTAATGTGTTACAGGCCCTTCAAGCTCCAGCATGCCATGAGAATCTTGTAAAAGTAGGTGGTTACATCTTGGGAGAATTTGGAAATCTGATAGCAGGTGATCCAAGATCAAGGTAAAACACCTTCTAAAATACTGAATTGAAGTAGTAATGCTTTTTGTAAAGAATTTAATTCCTAGCATTCCTAAAGGCTAGTTAAAAAATCATTCAGCTCTTGTTAATAATGCAATTATAAGGATTATCATATCTACAAAAACTGAACAAATTTTTTTCCTTCTTTTAAGTCCCCTCATCCAGTTCAACTTGCTACATTCCAAGTTTCATCTGTGTAGTGTTCCTACTCGAGCTCTGCTTCTGTCTACCTACATCAAGTTTGTGAACCTGTTTCCAGAAATCAAAACTACAATTCAAGATGTGCTGCGCAGTGACAGTCAGCTAAAGAATGCTGATGTTGAGCTGCAGCAGAGAGCTGTTGAGTATTTGAGGCTCAGTACTATTGCTAGTACTGATATATTGGTAGGTATAGAGGTTTATTTTCTTAATTATGCAGTACTCTATCAGCAAGTTAAACTCAACTAAACCTTACCTGATTGCTCAGAAATCTCAGGATTACAATATGGATGCTGGTTCTTTTAGTCTTCTTAATTCTGTTGTAGTCATCTTTAATTTAGAGCTAAATTCCAAGTTGTTACTGCTGTAGTGGGACATACGACCATTAAGACATGTTAATCTGGAGCAGAGAAGCCAGGGAAAGCTGGCACAATAGAGGCTCCTAATTAAAAGGCTGGGGCTTTCTTTTGAGGACTTGATGGTGGGCAGGAAAAGTGTAATTTTTTGTCTCTTGAAGTTCAGTGATTTAACCTGGTGCTCTCAGGTCTGAGCAGGGCATGGCACATTTGGGTTTGACATCTAATAAATGCTTAGGTCTGGGTAGAAACTTGAGTATTCTGTGGTTTAAGTCTAGGTCTACTTGATTTAAGGACCCTTAAGTCTACTATGATCTAATTATTTAAATTTTCTTTTTTTAAATTTATTATCACTGTTTCAGAGAAGTGATACGCTCCTGTTTTCTTAACCAAGTGCTTTGGAAGGACTTCAGAAAGTTTTAAAGCATTTTTTCTTTCAAAAATCGATCAATCCCTCACTACAGTAAACTGCATAATAATTTTCTGTGTGGGTAACTACTTCTGCTTTTGCTTTATGCAATCTATAAGGGTGTGTCTCTTCAAAGACTCAGAAGCTTGTTTGGCTTTTTCTCTGAAGTTTAACTAATACTTTTTTTATTCTATGGTAAGGCTACAGTGTTGGAAGAAATGCCTCCCTTTCCAGAGAGGGAATCTTCCATTTTGGCTAAACTGAAGAAGAAGAAAGGCCCAGGCACAGTTACTGACCTGGAAGAGATCAAAAAGGAGAGGAGCTCTGATATGAATGGAAGTGCTGAACCTGCCTCTGTCAATGCCAGTGTTGTTGTGAGTTTAAAAGCTATTATTTCACTAATTTAGATGGTGTGCACGTGAGAAAAGACTGGTTTCATAAAGTGGCTTTTTGGGGATTTAAAATCTCCCATCTGAAACACTAAGGCTGTGGGTGTTTGCTGTAAAGCAGGGGACGTACAGCTGCTTTCCCCTCACTGCATGGTTGGATGCAGTTTTCCTTTGGAAATCCTATGTAAGTGGGGATGAAGTGTCTGCAGCCTAAAAAACTCCCTTTTATATTGTTATTTGAAAAATGTCGCTGTTACTTTTAGAGATGTGAATTTCCTTGTTGATGAAATTGCACTAAGGGTGGGTTTATAAAATTAACATATTTAAAAGGAGTTAACTTGAATTTCAGAGTATCAGCTGTTTTTTCTGCTTTGTCTAACATGTTGTTTTGCATCTTGTTTTGGGCTATTGTTTTTAATAGAAGTGGACAACACTTACCTTCACTGGGATGTTCTTAAATCAATATAAAGTTGTTACTTTTTATTTGACAGTACTATTTGAGTTCTGTTATGCTTGACAAGTCCACATGATTTTTCCTTCTGAGCTGAAACTTCTCATTTTATTGTCAGTTAAAGCTGGTAGGATCAATTTTTCCCATAATGTAATATTTCTTTCTGGTTTTAATGCTGAGAATAACTTGTAATTAGATTTAAGATGCCGTAGAAGATTACCTAGAGAAGGAAATACTGTAGCATGCTCCCTGCGCAGTTTGTTATAGCATAATAATTTACTTCTTAGTCACTGCAGTGTATAAGAGTAGCTACTCCAAGTGCAACACTTTTGACTGGACAGAAATCTCTTTCCAGCAGAAAAGTTGCAAAATTTTGTTTGAATGCCAAATTGAAGTGACTGGCAGTTAATACTGCATTGTGCTTTACGAGCTTCACTTAATGGGTTGCAGCCATGTAACAAACTGCACGGTTACCTTCACCAGCGGCTTTATCTCGTTTGGATTGCAAAAACGTTAAGAAATTTGAGGTCCAAACTTTTAGTTGATCCTAGTGATTGGCCGTTTAAAGTCTTTTGCCAGTCTTTCATTATACTGTATGGAGTAAATGATAACTTGGAGTTGGCTTACAAAAACAAGATTTCAGATTCATCCAAGTACATCTCATGACTCATCCTCAGATTATCTGGCATAGTGGAAGCTGCTAATGTCTAATACATGGCCATTTTGATTAACAGTCTGTGCTTTGTACTTGCATGCGACTTGGGCAGATATATGCAGCCTCTGTTGCATGATTCTGTGTCCTGGCTGCTTGATTTGTTCTATTTGAGGAAAAAACACTTTAAACATCTTGTCTCTTCCTCTAGTGTTTGCAGCTTGAACTGGCTACAGGCTCTGCTATTTTTGCTGGTTGGGTTTGCATTCTTTCTAAGATTTGCTAGGCTTCAGAAACCCAGGATTAAACTGATAGTCACTTTTAAAAATGCTGTAATGACCTGTGATTTAGCTTTGTGTAAAAGCCACTTGCTTTCTTGATGGATTCTTCATAAATGAAAAGCAACATGGGAATTTTATTCCCTACAGTACTTACATTCCCTTGAAACTAATGGGAAAAGAGAAGGGGGGAAAAACTCTCATCTTTGTCATTTTTCTTCTGCAGAACCAGATTTTAGACAGATGAATTTTGGTTTTGCTTTTATTTAACAGTTAGATGGACTGACTCTCTTCAAAGGAAAAAAAGAAAACCACACCTGTAAATGACCTTAAGCTGAAATTCAGCGTGGCAGCTGCTGCATTTGTGAACCTTATTACATCCATTCAAACGTGGATTTGGGGTGGGGAGAGGCACTGTGCCATAGCGTAGTTGTCTATGCAAACGAGACAGCTTTGTTGTAGTTTTGTTGCAGTGTAACACCGGAGTGTCTTGTCTTCCTTAGTCTACTCCTTCTCCATCGGCGGATCTGCTGGGTCTGGGTGCTGCCCCTGTCACCAATTCAGCTCCCCCACCTTCCTCTAGTGGTAGCCTGCTCGTGGATGTATTTTCAGATTCAGCTTCTGCAGTTGCACCTCTTGCTCCTGGTTCTGATGACAACTTTGCGAGGTAATTAAGTCACCCTGAAAGGAATTTGAAGGAGAATTTGTCTGTTGAAACAGGATTGAAGGAAAAGCACACATAACTTTTGGTTTTGTTCCAGCATATTAAGTGCATTCCTGGGTGGTAGTTTTGCAGCAAGAGAGGTGTTCTTGGACACTCTGCTGGATGTGCTGTCTTTATTGAATATCTCTTGTAATGGAAAAACTGAGTCTGTACTACTCAACCTGAGGATATTTGCCACACAGTAGTGTCTGGTTTTCATGCTGGTTTTGTTTCTTTGTTAAATTAAGCTGCTTGTGCATCTCCATACATCTTGAAGTGGGGGTTATCTGTCCTGATATGAATACATTTATTCTTATATTCTTTTCATAAAGTATTGTTGTCTCTCCACTTACGGCAAGCTGCTACTGAAACAGTGAGATGGATTGTATCCAGGATACTGCTTCCCATATTTTAATGCTACACTTCAATTGTTCTACTGTCTGACAAAGGGGTGTGAAAAGGGGGATAAAGAACAATTGGTTTTCTTTTTTTAAAGGGGATTTGATACTACAAATACATTAGTAAGTGTAGTGTAAGTACAATGTGTTATTAACCCCATTATTATTAAAAGTCCCTGTGGCTACTCTCATATGTTATTTAGCTAAATTTTTGGGAATGAACGGCATAAAATCACAGAATGTCTTTAAAATCAGTTGTCTTACTGGATAAGAATGTATTACTGTTGTCAAGGACCAAATTTCGAATGTTGGCACAACAAATTTTCAATGCATCCTAATATAAAAGACATAATTAGGGAAACTGATCTGCCTGGATCATTGGCACTTTCATCAAAATTTTATATCAGGCAATGCATTGTTGCAGGTTTGCAGTGATTAATACTTGATCCTGTGTTTCTGCTGGAAGGCCTGAAGTGATACTTGATCATACAACACAAAACCAGGGCTTTAGGAAGCTACACAAGCTTGTTCATGCCTCCTTTTTTTTTTTTTTTAAGCGGGTTCAAAGAGGAACCAATGCTAGTAGTTTCATAAGCAAATGTTACATAAAAAGAGTTTTCTCTCTCTGCAGAAGAAAGTGTAGCAATGCCCAACTCCTTGGTCTGTCTGTAGATTATTAAATGCTTCTCTAATGATACTGAGAAGTTGCTGTTTACAGTTTCCTGCTTTTTCTTAGTGCTGTTGTCACTTTTGTTTCTAATCTGTTGCTTGGGTAAGTCATTCTCTGTGTGCCTGTGTACTCTTGCCTATGCTTAATACTTGTGTGTTTTTAGGTACTGATTGTGCACCTGTAATTAGAAGGGTGTCTAAGGTTGATGAGGCCTCCGCTTTTAAACGCATCTTTGTAGTAGTCAATATGCAGCTTACCTTTTTGATTTTGAACTTAAACACTTTTGCTGTCACAGTTAAACACCTGAAAGGACTTGGTTCTGTAAGAGATTTACATTTACTGAACACCTTCAGCTCTCTTCGTGAAGGATTGCTGTTTTCTAGCAGTCGGGGTGGGATGGGGGAGAGAAGTGGGGGAAAACATTGCCTAATGCCTAAAACCTTTCTAGGGTACTGAGCTAGGGCAGCTAATCAATTTCTCGTGCATTAAGCTCAGCAGTGCCATTTTTGAGGAAGGAGGTAAAAGAAGTAACTAAGCTCTAAGCTGTCTTTACTAACTCCTGCTGTCTCTGTCGCTACTGCCTTTCTTCCTTTGTGCTGCCTGAACTAGCCCTGACCTGGCTTCATCTGAGGTAGTTTCTGAGGAACCAGCTGATACTGTGCATGATGCTGATGAGCTTTTTCACAAGTAAGCAATACTAAAACCTTGCAAGGCTGGGCAATTTCCAGAATATAGTTATAAAGAAAAACTATATTGTTCATTAACTTAATACCAGCAAGACTAGAGAAACATGTACTGTCAGACTTGTGACTAGAACACCTCTGTGGATGCTGTGGATTTTGTGACAGGCTCATGAATACACAGGTTAGAGTCTTCTTTACAAGTCAGTGCTACCACACACTGCTCTAAAATGAGGCAATGCCAGTTGTATGTAAAGTTTTTGCAACTACTTGGAAATAAATAAAAAACAGAGTACTAGTCAAAAGTACTAATATTTGGGAGTGTGTTTTAAGTACCTTGGATGCAAAAGGCAGATGTTTGCTGACCACCTCTTCTACTTTTAAGTGAAGGGTGATAGAAAGGACTGAGATCACTGGAGAATGGGCTTCCTCTCTCAAAATGGAAAATGTACATCTCTAGTTGGCTTAGGTGATACAGAAATGATAAATCAAGGAGGGTTTTTTTCTTTCAGGTTAAAACAGTCAAAACTTCAAACTTTTCAATTCTGCACGAACCTAATGAGTTTCAGAAGTTCTCAAGACTAAAAAGAAAAATCCTGTTGCCTGGTCCTTTATTAGACAGTGTGTGTGCATATAGCATATTGTGGTTTCCTTCATAGTTTCTCAGACAGCCTATCAAATAAAAATGTCAGTTCTTTTAGTGTCCTACAAGTGGTGGTTCTGGATGTAAAACTGTCTTTTCTAACTGCAGTTTTCTGCAAAGGCCTCTCTCACAGATTGATGCATTCTAGGTTAACCGCAATCTTCATCCTCTGTGTAAACCCTGAATTTTGTGGTTCTAAATATTGTTTAATATGGCTCAATTTAAAACATGTTTTCCCTCTCTTCCCCTAGGTTTGTGTGTAAAAATAATGGAGTCTTATTTGAAAATCAGTTGCTACAAATTGGCTTGAAATCTGAATTTCGACAGAACCTGGGTAAGATCTGTATTGCTGTGGTTGGCTGTCTGCATTATCAATCACAATGCCAGCATGATATTCCAGACAGGACTCACTTTTCAGCTCCTGAAGAGGGAAATAGCATTATAGGCCTTAGCTGGTTTACAGCTCCCACTGTTGCGCATCCCTGGCTTTTGTGTGGGCTCTTGCTTCCTTGAATTTTTTTTATTGTTTTGGTAGCTGATATGAAATAGAGGTGTTTAGCTCCAGCATTCCAGCTCATGCTGCCTGTTTGTATGGCTGGTGCAGCCAGGTTTATAAAGCACCATTCTTTTCAAAATTTATATCTTGTAGTATGGCTTATTGTTGTGATATGAAACACAATACATTTCAGATGAGATTGAATGCACAGGATACTGGAACCATCTAGGAAGGAGATGGAATTTGAACACAGGCTAGCAATAGAATTTCTTGCTTCTCCCTTTCTGTAAAACTCTTGGTGACATAGTAGCATCTTAACAAAATTCTCCAGCAACTGAAAGACTTCACTGATGATTTAACTGCCTGTGTGACAGCTACTGTAGGAGAAATCTAATGGTTTGGTTAAATTGCTGCATTTTGAACTGTGAATGTCTTGGTGAGATAAACCATGTAAAGTGTATTTTGTTCTTAAAAGTGGTTTTAAAGAAAGGTAGAAAGGGAATTGAAGCATGAGTAGTTCAATGCGATTACATGACCTAAAAATTCTGATGTCTCGTTCTTCTCTTTCCAGGACGTATGTTCATATTCTATGGTAATAAGACATCAACACAGTTCTTGAATTTTACTCCAACAGTCATCTGCTCAGATGACCTTCAGTCAAATATCCTTAAACGTAGTAGGAGTTGTCTGTTCTTATTAGATTTTTGTGGTTTATTGCTGCACAATATAATAAATCTGTTGGATCAAGACACGGTGTCCTTGAACATGAAGAAATGAGAAACTTGCTGATAGCTCTCTCAAGTTCTCATAGGAAGATCAAGTCTTGAGCAGGGATGAAAGATTCTTTCCTTAACACCCTGGTTATAAACTCAAATTTTACTTTTGATATAACAAGAAATCAAGCTAAATAAGAAGGTACTGGAACTGTAGCTTGCACCACTGACATGAAGTAGCAGAGGTAGAAATGTGTCCTTCGAGTACGGCATTAGCAGATAGGCTAAAATTTGACATGGAGATGCATTACCAAGATGATGGTACTTAATTCATGGCTGGCCCCTAATGCTTGGTGTTGCAAATTTAGGATTTCTGGGAGATTAAGTAATCAGGCTTGTTTGACTCAAGGCATCTCTGTCATGTTCAGAATAGTCCTGTGGCTTTTATTGTGAAGTCTCTCTGCCTTCACACCTTTTTAAGGGCATCTTTCTTTAAGAATATCCAATTAACTGAGAATTTTCAGAGCTATTGCTTGTATATGTGTCAATATGAAAAACCCCACAAACTCTTTTCCTGTACAAAAAACTGAGCTTTAAATGTTCAGTAGCACACAGAGAATGAGTGGAAACATGATGTTAATTGCTCATAGAGTTTCTTGGAAGATTTGCTCTTTTTATATTATCAGTTCATTGATCTGTTTCCTTAACAACTTTTCTACGCCTGAATCTTCAGACAAAACCTGTTGACCCCACAGTGGATGGAGGTGCACAGGTTCAGCAGGTTGTGAACATTGAATGTGTGTCAGACTTCATGGAAGCTCCAATCCTGAACATTCAGTTCAGGTAAAACAAAGGATTCAAATGTTAGTGAATTAATTGGATGAAAGATGTTAAATTTGGCATGGCCCTGTGACTGAAATGCAAAATATGGACACAGAAAGCTCTCTTAGGTAGACAACTTGAAAATTTGATCTAATTAAGCTTTAAGGTGCTAGGGAGAATCCACTTGGAACAATGTGGTTTAAAACCCCAGCCAAACCAAACAATCAAGAAGCAGCTACTGATAAAATGTCTCCATGACTTCTGTCTCTGCTATCTATGTAAAACAGCAGTCTTCCTGTTTGCTTAAGAAATCTTGACAGGAATATACGCAGTAACTTCTCCCTTCTGGAAACCAAGAACATTTCTGCAAATAACTTGGCCTGGAAGTGTATGCAACCAGAAATAGACTCTTGTTCTGTCCACTCAACATCAGCTCAGCTTTATAAAATCCTGAGTTCTGGGCTGCATGCTGTTTTTCTAGTCTAAACTGGTTTTTATTGGTATGTTTTCCCAAGGACGTATTTTTGCCCCTTAGGGTGCTATCTAGAAGGATAAACCTATGCTAAAGCTGAGAGAACCTTATAAGCAATTCTGCCAATTCATCTATTGCCATCTAAGGAGAGAAAATAAATTTATTTAACAGTGGATTGAAACTGTATATTAGAAATGTCATGTGCAGTTGATGGATTCTGATCATAAACAGTTCCCCAGTTGCTTGGTTGATTACTGCTGACACTGCTGAGGCTGCCACAAGCACTGTGGTTTTTCTCTTCCATCTGCAGGTACGGTGGAACATTTCAAAATCTTTCAGTAAAATTACCCATCACTCTGAATAAATTTTTCCAGCCAACAGAGATGTCTTCTCAAGACTTTTTTCAGCGTTGGAAGCAGCTGAGCAAGTAAGACTCTATACTTGGACCTCTTGTGGTGGGCAGGGGAGGAGAAAGATACATTGTGAATGTAGCTGGTGCAGTACCTTATCCCACACTCAATCCTGTAAGCCATGAGGTCTCTCAGTAGAATTAATTGCTATTGGAAATGCTGTTCATAATGTATTTGTCTTGCCTTGTCTTGCAGTCCCAAACAGGAAGTTCAGAATATCTTTAAAGCAAAGCACCCGATGGATGCAGAGATCACGAAAGCAAAGGTGGGTGGTGGCGATATTTTTAATTCATAGTGTACAGGGCAATGGCAGGTCATGTTTTAACCCCAGCTGGCACCTAAACACCACAGAGTCATTTGCTGACTCTCCCCCAGTGGAATGGTACAGAGAATAAGGGTAAAAGTGAGAAAATGTGTAGGTTGAGGTAAAGAGAGTTCAGTAGGTAAAAGAAAAGCCATGCACACAGGCAAAGCAAAGAATTAATTCAGTGCTTCCCATTGGCAGGGAGGTGTTTGGCCATCCCCAAGGCAGCAGGTCTCCATCGGGTTTAACAGTTACTTAAGAAGGCAAAACACCACTCTGAACATCCTCCTTTCCTTTCTCAGCCTTACATGCTGTGCCAGGACATGTTATAGTATGGGATATCCCATTGTTCAGCTGTCCTGGCTTGTCCCAGCTCCTTGTGCATCGCACCGTTCCTCACTCATGGGCTGAGGAGCAGAAATGACCTTGGCTCTGTGTAACCCCTGCTCAGTGATAACTAAAACTTCCCTGGGTTATCAACTCTTTTGAGCAGAAATCTAAAACACAGCCCCATACCAGCTGCTAGGAAGAAAATTAACTCTATCCCAGCCCAAATTAGCACATGGTATAAGCAAACTTTATGCATTTTTGTTTATATGGCAGTTGGATTATCCAGTGAAAGTAAGTCCATGCTATGTGATAGGTCATGGCAGTGCTGAATTGAATGGACAGCTTCTAGCTGTGGTTTGAATTGGATGCAGTCTTCAGTGGCAGCTGGAGACTTGAAGCTGTTTAAGAAAGCACCGATTCACTGCTTAAAACTGAATTGGAAGATAATTCAAGCCTTAATTTATACTTGAGGTACTGGTTAGAAAAGGAAGTGACTTTTTGGCTGCGTTAGGCAAAACAGAAGTGACTGTAACAGGAATGTGTAACAGGAACAGTGACTGTGTACAGGAATGGCTGTATCAAAACTGGGGAAGACTGATGTTAAATCTTGCTTCTCAGTTGCTTTCTAAAAGAGCCTTATTTACAGAATAGCTCATTTATCAGGGTCAGCCTTCAAAAATTTGTAGTAATGAAGTAGTCTCGAAGACTTAAAAATTAATTTCCTCCTTGTTTTGCTATTTGATGGTGACAGTTTGAGTATACTTGGTATTTGTGTCTTCCTCTCCCCACATCTAAATCTTGGTTTTTTTCACAGATAATTGGATTTGGATCAGCCCTGCTTGAGGAGGTAGATCCCAATCCTGCTAACTTTGTTGGCGCTGGTATCATACACACAAAAACCACTCAGATTGGATGCTTGCTGCGCCTTGAACCCAACCTCCAGGCACAGGTATCTGTGTAACTGTCTCCAGCTTAGATACAAGTTCTCATTTGAACTAAATACTTATGTGTATCTGAAACTCCTTTAAGATATTTAAAAATCACTATTGCAATAGCTGCTTATGACTGCAGACTCCAACAAGAAATTAAATTGTAGCAGCTGGTCCTGGCCCAGCTGGGTAAGATGCTTCTTCAGAGGAATTCTCTTTTCCTCTTGGAAGAGATGGTTACAATATTCCAGACTGTCTTGTGCACTTTGGACCACATTAAGTATGCTTCCTTTTGCTACTTTAAATGATTAAAAGAGTAATAGGCTAAAAGATGAAAGCATAAGCAAGTAATGCAATGTTAAGAGTATTTTTACTAAAGCTTTTTTGACAGAGGTGTTAACCAAAATAACCTGAGGATTAAAAATAGGGTTTGGGTGGTTGTGTCTTCTGTTCCCTGAAGAAGTGGTTGTACAGGGTCTTTAGACTTTTCCACAGCATTTGCTCCTCTTTAACAGATACTCTGGACAACACCTTTCTGTTAAAGCCCAAAAATACTTGAGTAACAGTAATTCTCAACAAGTGTTTGAAGAATAGGGTTGGTTCAGCCAGTGGTTTGAAAAAGCTGTGATGCTCAGTGGCTTGCTGCCTCTGAGTGTTATGAGATCTTTTTCTTAACAAAGTTTACAAAGCAAGTAAGAGGTAACTGTTAGTTTTCACTGTTGACTGTGCATTCCTTTAATGCCAAACTGTTTAAATAGTATTTTATGTTCTTTTTCAGATGTATAGGCTCACACTACGAACAAGTAAAGAAGCTGTATCTCAGAGATTATGTGAATTGCTGTCAGAACAGTTTTAATATTAACCATGTCAGTTTTGGTTTTTCCACTTATATCACTGTCATCATACTGCAAATAAATGTCTTGTACATCACTGTCTGAGTACTGCAATGTTAACCAATACCAGCTCCCTGCCTTAATAGGACTTGACCCTTGTTTGAAATTAAGACTATAAAATGTACAGTACAGGGAAGTGACTTTTCCATTAAAAATGGCTTTTATGTGTGTTACATAAAGGGTGGGAGGGCTGTCTTTTGCTCCTTTTTTTGCAGAGGTCAGGCTTTTAAACTTGTTGAAGGGAAATGGTTTTCGTTGTGGCAATCAAGGATTTCAGCTGAAAATAGCTCAAAAACCTTCTGCTTCAGTACCTTTAGGAGATACTTCCTCTGCTCTGAGCTGAAAGAAAACAGTGTACTGCTGCTCAGGAAGGTTAATTCCCATGCTAATGTAGAGTCAAAATTTTGTACAGTTGAACATTGCCACAAGTTGTCTACTGGATGGAAGGGCAGATTTGAAGATGTGTTTGAATCTGATTAAAGTGAACATTTATGTTGAGTCGCCAGTCTTTGTATTTGAAAAATGCCACAGGACCAGAGTCTTAAAGGTATTAATCTTGTAATATTTTACATCCTAATGTTTTCTGATCTTTGGATTGAACACTATTTCAAAAGCTATTCTTAATCCTCCTGCTTATCTCCATTAATGAGGTGAGCTTCTCTGGTAGGGGGTGAATGAGTATATACTTGTTTGTTGTTTCTCAGTGAAGTTAAATATTCTGTTCCATGTTTTTTCTGTTTGCCATCAGACTTGACAAGTAATAGTCCTAATGATGTGATACAATCAACTGCAGAAACTAGTGGTGTATAAAAGAAGTGGGAAGAAATGGGCCCTTGAAGGGCTGTAAGGCATGCACTCTTAGGTGAAAATGTGATTTTAATCAATATCTTTTCCCCAGCGTACATTAATGTTCAGACTCAAGAGCTGAATAACTGACACCTAAGCAGTTTCCTTTCTGTCAGTGGTAAAAATGTCCAACATGGTATAGAAAACTTCTGTTGAAACTGAAAGTAGAAAACCCAAAAGTGTTTAGCTTTTCTAGAGGTTTTTACAGCCGAAGTCTTTGTACCTTGTTTCACATCAAACTCTTTGCAGCCTCTCTGCAGAAGTCAGTGGACAGAAACTTTGACTCATGCTCCTCAAGCCTTGAGGTGCAAGAGAAGCTGCTAAACCAAAGCAGGTGAGGTGGCCCACTTAGAAACCCTGAGCTGGTGTCAGCAAGAGCTACAGATCATGGTGAACAAAATCAGCTCCTGCTGACAGGAGAAGGAACCTCAGGTCAAGATTTCCTCATGGTCACTGAAAGGAAGCCTGGGACTGCTGTGTCAGAACACATATAGGCAAATGTGCCCAGGAAATGAAGGTGTTGAGTCATGGTGGTGACACTGAAAATACATTTAAATGGGGCTGCTGTCATGCTGCCCATTCTCAGCAGGGAACAGGATTCTCCATGATTGAGTGTGCCTTGCTTTTTGTCTTCAGTGCTTTGAGCTTAAATGATGTAAATGGGAGATTATCACTTGGTTTGGCTGAAGGCTCCTGATGTACTTGAGTAAAAGAGAAAAATGAGGAACAAAGGTTTGGCTGTGATGTGTGGATTTTGGGGGATGTGTTTTGTTTTTCCAGAAATTGCTGGTAACTGGATATTACGGCTGAAAGCTAGGCTAAAGGCCTGGTCTTTCTGCAAAAGTTCTCTGGAACAATTGGCCCTTTAAGGCCTTTCAAATTCTTCTTACTTAAGACTCTTAAATCATAAATATTGTCATTGAAAATCTTGGTGAGTGGTTCCTGCGGTCAGGCTGGGCAGTTGGCAAATACTGATGGAATACCTTTTGTTTTGGCTTCACGATGTTCTGTGTCTCATTATTAGTCCTGTTATGTTAACCATGCTCTTGGCTGCTCTGTTAAAATCTGATGTGCTGAACTAAAGGGAGTCTTAGCAAAGACAGAGGAGGAGGTTCTCTTTTGTATTTTCCAAATCCTGTTGTATATCTGTCCCCCTGAAAATGTTCTGTGCCCTCATTAAAGGACACCTTGAGACACTGCACTACTTTATTTCACTTTGCTTTGGTTCAAGCTGTGCTAAAATGTGCATTAAAGTGTGGGAAGGAGGGGGGGTAAGGGAAAGTGTCTTTTCAGTGGTGACTGTGTTAAGCTTATGACTGTTCACTCTTTGTATTCAGTGTCAGCTCAATGAAGCCATGAGCAGAAAAGTGAACAAATTAAAGACAAATACTTGATTTTATTTTTTTTGTGAATGATGGTTAACTTACCAGTGATGTATCCTGTCAAGCAGACAAAGTAATTTCTGCAGTAAACAGTGTTATTGTTTTTAAGTGCAGTATTTTCAGGCATTGACATGTGAAAATAACTGAATAGCAAAACAGGTAGCATATGTTCATTCTTGACCTACACTCCAGTATGTAACATTTATGGTGATTGTCTTATTTGTATAAAACAAAGTTCTGTCAAATTAAGTGGAGAATTTTCATATAGAAGACTATATATTAGACTATATTCATCAGAAGAACATATTAAGATTAAATAAATGATTAGACCAGTGATGAAACTGTCCTTTTTTTGTCTGGGGGCATGAAGGCGTAAAAAATATTCTCGTGGAATGGTTGTTGTGGAACACAATTGCTGTGATTCTTCTCTGAGAAGCACTGGTGGGTTTGTTCACTGGAGTCTTACTGGTCTATGGATTTCTGCTCCCCCAGTAAGTGAGTTTGATTTTGCTCTTGTTTGGTTATAAATTATAAATGCTCTTCTTTTTAAAAACCCCAGGTGTAAAATCTTTCTTTCTAGAGTGTTTAACAGCAGTAAGTACATGAGCTAAGCAGCACACACCTGTATTGGATGGAGGGTTGATGGCACTGTAGAAGAAGAGTAATCTAAACTGCTAAATAACCTCATAAGCTTTAAATGTATGCTTCAGGTTCTTCTCTTACATTTGCTGAAAGGGAAAAAAGGGCACTCAGCTTTTCTGCAATCATACAGCTTTTTCTCAAATGACTTGCAACAATGTAAAGGTTGTCTGGCATTGCAGCAAGTAGAAATTGCTTGTGAGTGAACCACTTGTGTTCTGTGAGACGCGTGTAGGCTTTCATTTCTTGCCAAGAAATGCCTTCAGCTTCCTGCTTTATCCCAAAGCTGCTCCATGTGTGTATTAGTTACCTTTCTAGAAATGTCCCACCATACTAAGGGTGCTTGTGGAAACCTCACCATTCACCTTTGGGTTGTGTAGCACCTTGCTTTCCAACCCTGTCATCTGTGGATGATGAGACACATGCTGTGTCCACTTTCAAAGGCAGGGAACAGGTCACTTCCCTTCTCCCACTCAAGTAGTGTGCTCTTCTACAGAGTCAAGTTGACTGTAGTGAACCTAATAGACTATTTTTCAGTTTAAATAATTGGTCAAATAAGGAGAAAGAAGTTAGCAAATTCAATTCCTTCTACTTTATTTGATTATTAAATTTCTGATACTGCCCAGTGCATGGGCCATGTTTTAGCTCTGGTTGAATAAATCGTGCTGAGCAAGGCCAAACAGTTTCTTGTCTCACCTCCTGATCCCCACCCTCAGCCTGTTCTTGATTTCTGTGCCTGTTCTTTCTTTCCTCCTGTGCACCCCACCCTGCTCCTGATCAGGAATAATTTATCATCTTGTGACTCCATTGGTAGTCCAGGCAGCTGCTCAGGCAGCATGACAGCAAGGCTGTCTGTGTAATCAGTACAAGAGAACCCAGCAATGAGCTGTGGAAGGATTAACTTGTGATCAGGGTTTAATTACAAAAAATGGTATCTGCAGCCATCAGGTCTGGCTAGTGTGTGCAACTGTCAAAGTCACACACACAGCCACTAAATGCAATTATTTCTGTGGTGAGCCTTCTTCCAGGGTTATCTGGGTCTTGGCATGGCAGTTGGAATTGCTTCTTAAGAAGTTCAAGTGGCCGACAGCAGCCACATGTTGTGATGACCATCATCTTCTCAACATCCAGCCTGTGTGGAAGGGAGGGATAATCAGTTGGCATTTGATTACAGCATTTTAGGCTCACAGCCTTTCAAGTGAACTTCTTTCAATGAACTTCTTTCGTTCCTATGGTGAGATGTTTAGAGGAAAGAGCACAGCCCTCAGTTGAATGCTTCTGTCACCTGCAGGACTACAAATAATGTGGGAAATTATTCCATTTTAAGTTCTCATGAGGCAGAAACTCTGGTGTACTCAGCTGCTGCCTTCCATTTTAGAACAGGATGAACTTGATGATCCTTGTGAGTCCTTTCCAGTTCAGGCTAGTCTGTGATTCTATGATCTCATCATCTGTTAGGCCTCAGACCTCACTGGAAAACTAATAGAATTTGATTCCCCTGGTCTCTTTTTGGCCTTCTGAATATTTGTAAAGTACCTAGGGATTAAATTTGTTAAAGCTGTGCACTGGACTACTTAGAGTTTACAGAAGGTCTCTTTTGCAGATGCTGAATTGTGTGTGTTCCTTTTGCAGTTCACAGAGCAAGGAAAACCCCTTTCTCCCACTGCACAGTTAGTGCTGGAAGCTGAGGTGGTGGCTGTATGATGCCAGTTCTGGGTTTGAGGTCAGCTAACAAGGTAGAAGACTTGCACTTAATTGCTGAATTCACAGCACAGGTAGGTGAAGTGAGAGCTTGAATAGGCAGGTAAGGATTTGAGTCTGTCCTTATAGTACTGCAGTTCTCAGGCTGTTGATTCCTGACCATGTTCAGCCTCCTGCTGGCCTTGGTTCTGCTTTTCTCTTTGTCAGTGGAAAACTCTATCGATAACAGGCCAGAACTCAGGTATGGGGAAAGGAGAGTTAAGGGAAAAAATTTTTTCTGAAAACCCTCTTTTGAAACGGAGAAAAGTTTTCTTGGTTTCAGTTAAAACTGGGTTTTAACACAACTTTCTTAGCAATTGAGACAAACCTTAACTCTGAAAGTCTTCCTCCAGGTTTCACAGCCCTTTTGTCAACTCAGCATATAAGGTCAGACGCTCAGTTTTCAAATGCTGGGGGATGCTTGAATGTGCTTTGAAGGGGACAATTTTTAGCATAAGGATTAATTTAAACTAGTTCCTAAATTAGTTCTGCAAAAGCAGAACCCTTCATTGTTTTCCATTCTTGAACATTGTATTGGCTTGGATTGTTGGGAATGTAACTTCCCCCCCCCCACACTAACTGAACTCTAATACTGCTGCACTGTTTACTTGTATTGAAGCCTTGATTTCCTGTCACATTCTCCTAATGGGGAGCAGAACTGCACAGGCTCAGATAGTGCCCTTGTAATTATAAAATGTACCTGAATTACACTACTAGGAGCATGTTATGAGACAACTGAAGTGGCATTAGTTACCTTAGATGAAATTTCTTATTTTACTATCTTAGCTATTTGAAATAGGTATTTATAGTCTAAACCACTTTAAAAAACAGACAAACAAAACAAAACCCCCAACCATCAAAAACAACAAAATAGCTCTCCAAACCTGGAGTATTGATGTCTGGCTTTTTTTTTAAAGCAAAACAACAAAAACTTAAGGAAGTGAGATGACCTTCCTTGATTAGATGTAAATCCCTGTGTAATTAATGACCTTATTGTTGCTATTAACCAGTTTATACAGCAACATTGTACATTGCTGGGTGGATGCTAACCACATTTTCCTCCCTGAATTATAAAGGCACAGTTGTTCATGAATTTCCCTACTTAGAGATGACCAAATAAGGAAAACAACTTTAGTACTGTACAGCCTCAATTATCCTTACTTTGTTGAAGAGGTACATGATCCTTCACAACGGCTCAAAGTGACATTTGTGGAACAGCCTTTGTAAGTTATTTCTTCTTCATATTCAACTTCTCTACAATGCTCTGTCAAATGTAAAAAGAAAAAATTTCTGCTATAATTCATCTTGATCTTCTTGAGTGACCTTTGTTAGATGCCCAAAGCCTCCATATTTGGTTTCCTGGAAAACCATTCTTATTGCATGAGATAATTAACAAGTCATAAGTGAGTTACACAGCAAGAGAAGGTTTTAAACTGGGCACTAAAGTTGCAGGAGAGGCTTACCCTGGAGGACAACAAAAGAAAAGAATAATTTTTTAAGAAAACAGAAGTTGTTGGAATTACAAATAAGCAAAAATATCCAGTTAAGAATATAGTACATATTCAGTCCAGCATGGAAAAACTAATCCTATGCTGAGAACACAGAGATGCAAAGAGAGCAACCAGCTGGCTCATTCTGGTAGAATTATTTCTGGTTCACACACTATACTTATTTGAAAATTGCTTAATTTACTCATTTTAAGGATATATTTATAGGTAGCCAGAAGTTCACAACTTGCCTTGCTAGGGAGAATGTGTAATGCTATATGTTAGGTAACAATTCTATGTGTCAGTGTTGTATTTTCCCCTGCCTTGAAGCACCACACTAAACACTTTATGTAGCAGAAAGCTGACTGACAACACAAGTTTTCCAAGGAGTTAAAAGACAGTGTTTGAAGTTTATATTAAGGAGACAAAGATGTTGAAAACTGTAAAGGCAATTCATACACTGCTCACACCTGATCCTGCACAATAATCTTTTAAGCACACTCAGGTCCTCTGCTGAGAGAAAGGTTATAGATTATTGAACATTATTGCAGGGGAGGCTCAGTTAATGCTGTAGTATGACTTTGGGATTTTTTAAATTAGAAAATAAGATAACTACTAACTGGGCAGTAGACTAAGATGCTGTATCTATATGCCCAAGTGTGCAAAGCATGTGAGACCTAACAGGAAGGCTGCAGGGTAATGAGGGGATAGCCTGTTCAATAAGAAGTTTCTTACACTGCTTTTTAAGATGACAGAGTGAAGGTTCTGTGGCTCTCCTGAAGTGCATCCTGTTAGACTCTAACTCACACTTCTTAATGTTTAAAATATTGAATAGCAGGGAACCTTTATGAAATCTAAGACGTCAGACAATAGCTTTAGAAAAGTAACTGCAGAAAGGACAAAAAAGATGAGCCAATGGATACAAACATGATCATAGCCAAAGGATACATAAAGAAAATTCATATGCTCATCAAAAAAAAAAAAGGCATTCAAAGCAAATCCATGATAGAGGAAATGAGATGGAGATACATTACCATGTGGCACTGTTGATGGCACAACAGAGGACAGGGATGTTGAAAGACCAGAGGTGAGAGAAGGAGATGATGTTGTGTGGGCAGTGGTCAGTGTTGTTGTTCGCAGGGAACTCTGTTCAACTGACTCTGTAGAAGCCGTCGTGATAACATGGGGAGCAAAGGTAATAGTTGTAGACAAAACAGTTGGGATCAATGCTGGCCTAGACTGGGCAGAGATACTAGTAGGGACAGCAAATGAAGATGTTTTGCCATGTGGAGTCGATGTGTTTTGGAAGTAAGGATGTGTAGTGCTCTCAGCAGACCTAAATGTGGAAGTAGTCAGGGATGTAGGCACAGATGTTGTACTGACGGTTGAGGCCAAAGCAGAAGAGAAGGGAGACGTGGCAGTGGATGGCAGCCGGGTGCTGAGTGGGCTGCTGGGGGCAGGCAGGGAACTGGGATTTGGAGAGGTTTCCAGAGGCACTTCTGTGGAGACAGAGGTCTTGGAGGTGCTGCTGATGGAGGTGGTGGCCGTGGTCTGGTGCGTGGTCACAGGTGGTGCAATGTGCGGCACAGTTGACTGTACATGGGTGAAGGCTGCCAGGAGGAAGGCACAGGTCAAATTGGGAATGCCCACCTGGACACTTCTCTCCCCTTGCTCAGACATGAGGAGAGAATCAGAAAAGCCAAAGCAGGAACACATGCACATATCCAGAGAGAGACAGATTTCAGAAATGAAGAAATTAAAAACCAAATGAGGATCCACATACGGAGATGCAAAGGCACCGTAAATGAGGATCCACACTGGAGATGCAAAATTCACCACGTTGCACCACTTGCCAATATCCAGCCAGTCTCCAAGCAATGGCTACCTGGCAGTAACTGCCCTACTCTCCCACTGTACAGCTCAGCATGATATTCGGTGGCATGCAGTGTCTCCTTGGATGCTGGCTTTGGGCCAGCTATGCAGGCTGTGTCCCTGATGGACTCCTGACCACCCCATGCCCACTCCCTGGCTGGCAGAAAGACAAATAGAGGAAGCCCAGGGGTGGAGCTGCCACTCCTGATCAATCACCAAAGCTCTTATGTGCCATCAACACTGGCTGGGACTCACATCTAAAATGCAGTACCAGGAAACCTGCTGGGAACAATAATGAGCTCTGTCCCAAGCAGAGCCAGTGCACAAGCCCAGGAATACAATGGGAAACCAAACTGGTCAATTGCAAAGTAATAGAGGGGTAAGCAGCCACACAAATGCAGAACTGGGATGTGTTTTTTGAAAGAAACGGTGGAGGTAGGGACAATCAGTCGAGTGACAGAAAAAATGAGAGCTGGAAAGGCAAGGAGGAAAAGGATGGCTAGGAAGGAGCCTTACTGGGCTGTGAGGAGCTGAGCCATGTTGAGGACACAGTTGAGGAGGGAGAAGAAGCAGGCGATGGCAGCGTGCTGGTTTTGGCTGTGGTGGGAGCAGAGGACTCTGTGACAGGAGACTCCTTTGCAGCACTGGTTGTTGGGGAAGAAGCCCTGGGCCTCAGGGTTGTAGGTGTGGGCCTGGGGCTGGTGCTGGGAGCTGCTGTGGAGGAGGCTGTGGAAGTGGTGGCAGTGGATGGCAGCCGGGTGCTGAGCGGGCTGCTGGGGGCAGGTGGAGAGCTGGGATGTGGAGAGGCTGTTTCCAGAGGCACTTCTGTGGAGACAGAGGTCTTGGAGGTGCTGCTGATGGAGGTGGCAGCTGTGGTCTTGTGTGTGGTCACAGGTGGCCCGATGTGTGGCACAGTTGACTGTTCAAGAGTGAAGGCTGCCAGGAGGAAAACAGGTCAGGTGTGAATGACGACAAGAGTAGGAAATGGAGGTGCGCAGAGGACTCAGATTGTGGATAGGATTTAAAATGAAATGCCAGTGCTGTAGTGAGTATTTCTTGGAAAAAAACAAGCACTGGGCTTGGGAGTCCTCTCCAGAAGCCACTGTCTGGCTTCTGTCCTCAAAAGGGAGGAAATGGATATAGTAGCTTCCAACAGGTAAGATCCCAGTATTTATTCTTAGAAGAGCACCCTGTCTGGATATGCAGGTGTCCCTTCAAGGAATAGGCAGAGCTTAAGGAGAGTCCCCTCTGAGATTGGCAGGCCAGGCTACATGGCAGAATCCAGTGCCCCAGAGCCATAACAATGTAATGCCATACTACTGGTCCAATGCAGAAAGAAGGGGATGTAGGGCAAAAACTAAACTCTGCAGGAGGCACCAGGATGGATAGGAGAGAGCCTTACCAGGGTGTGTGGAGCTGAGCCATGTTGAGGACACAGTTGAGGAGGGAGAAGAAGCAGGCAATGGCAGCGTGCTGGTTTTGGCTGTGGTGGGAGCAGAGGACTCTGTGACAGGAGACTCCTTTGCAGCACTGGTTGTTGGGGAAGAAGCCCTGGGCCTCAGGGTTGTAGGTGTGGGCCTGGGGCTGGTGCTGGGAGCTGCTGTGGAGGAGGCTGTGGAAGTGGTGGCAGTGGATGGCAGCCGGGTGCTGAGCGGGCTGCTGGGGGCAGGTGGAGAGCTGGGATGTGGAGAGGCTGTTTCCAGAGGCACTTCTGTGGAGACAGAGGTCTTGGAGGTGCTGCTGATGGAGGTGGCAGCTGTGGTCTTGTGTGTGGTCACAGGTGGCCCGATGTGTGGCACAGTTGACTGTTCAAGAGTGAAGGCTGCCAGGAGGAAAACAGGTCAGGTGTGAATGACGACAAGAGTAGGAAATGGAGGTGCGCAGAGGACTCAGATTGTGGATAGGATTTAAAATGAAATGCCAGTGCTGTAGTGAGTATTTCTTGGAAAAAAACAAGCACTGGGCTTGGGAGTCCTCTCCAGAAGCCACTGTCTGGCTTCTGTCCTCAAAAGGGAGGAAATGGATATAGTAGCTTCCAACAGGTAAGATCCCAGTATTTATTCTTAGAAGAGCACCCTGTCTGGATATGCAGGTGTCCCTTCAAGGAATAGGCAGAGCTTAAGGAGAGTCCCCTCTGAGATTGGCAGGCCAGGCTACATGGCAGAATCCAGTGCCCCAGAGCCATAACAATGTAATGCCATACTACTGGTCCAATGCAGAAAGAAGGGGATGTAGGGCAAAAACTAAACTCTGCAGGAGGCACCAGGATGGATAGGAGGGAGCCTTACCAGGGTGTGTAGAGCTGAGCCATGTTGAGGACACAGTTGAGGAGGGAGAAGAAGCAGGCAATGGCAGCGTGCTGGTTTTGGCTGTGGTGGGAGCAGAGGACTCTGTGACAGGAGACTCCCTTGCAGCACTGGTTGTTGGGGAAGAAGCCCTGGGCCTCAGGGTTGTAGGTGTGGGCCTGGGGCTGGTGCTGGGAGCTGCTGTGGAGGAGGCTGTGGAAGTGGTGGCAGTGGATGGCAGCTGGGTGCTGAGCGGGCTGCTGGGGGCAGGTGGAGAGCTGGGATGTGGAGAGGCTGTTTCCAGAGGCACTCCTGTGCTGCTTGGTGGGTTGCTCCCTGTGGAGACAGAGGTCCTGGAGGTGCTGCTGATGGAGGTGGCAGCTGTGATTTTCTCTGTGGTCACAGGTGGCCTGATGTGTGGCACAGTTGACTGTTTGTGGGTGAAGGCTGCTGGAAGTAAAGCAGAGAGATTTTGAGGATGAGGGCAGCAAAAGTTGAAATGGTAGTGGCCAGAGGCCTCAGATTTAGGATATGAACAAAAACAGCAGGCCTGTGCTGCACTGAGTCTTCTCTGGGAAAAAGGGAGCACTGAGACTGTGGGCCCTGTCTGAAGCTGTCTGGTTTCTGTCTTAAAACGGGAGGAAATTGTGATCGGCAGAGGAATTGCCTCACACAATATGCGTGAACAGCAAATCCCAAAGTTTATTGATAGCTCACACATATTTATATTGGTGTTAATGAAGCTTATACATATTGCAAAAGCTGAGCTCATTATTGGTTAAAGCACACTTAGATCAACCACACCTACTTCTATGCTCTAATGATTATTTTGTTTCTATGTTTACATTCTTATATCTACTCTACCTAGGCTATCTTCATTTTCTGGCAAGCGATTTTCTCCCCCATCTTCCTGTTTCAGCGAAGGTCACCATGACCTTTGTCAGTGATTGGACACTGGTCGCTTAATCCCCAGCTTGTTTCCCCTATCCTTATCCAACAGTATCACATCGAAGTGGCCTTTCTCAGCTAGCCAATTATCCACAAAGCTCTCCACAGGAAATGGATGGAGTGCCTTCCAACAGGCAACATCCCTCTACCAATCCCTGGGATAGGACCCTGTGTGAATTTGCATCTGTCCCTTCAGGGAATAGGGAGAGCTTAAGGACCGTTGCCTCGGAGACTGGCAGTTCAGCCTCCATGGGAGAGACCAGTGTCCCAGAACCCTAACTAAGGCCATATACCACAGTCCCAAAGCTGAAAGAAGATGAAAGAGTGAGCAAAAATTAACACAACTCTGCAAGCAACCTGTGTGGCTGGTCAGAAAGAATCAAAAATTGGGTTCAGACAAGAGCCTACCAGGGTGTGCGGAGCTGAGCCATGTTGAGGACACAGTTGAGGAGGGAGAAGAAGCAGGCAATGGCAGCATGCTGGTTTTGGCTGTGGTGGGAGCAGAGGACTCTGTGACAGGAGACTCCTTTGCAGCACTGGTTGTTGGGGAAGAAGCCCTGGGCCTCAGGGTTGTAGGTGTGGGCCTGGGGCTGGTGCTGGGAGCTGCTGTGGAGGAGGCTGTGGAAGTGGTGGCAGTGGATGGCAGCCGGGTGCTGAGCGGGCTGCTGGGGGCAGGTGGAGAGCTGGGATGTGGAGAGGCTGTTTCCAGAGGCACTTCTGTGGAGACAGAGGTCTTGGAGGTGCTGCTGATGGAGGTGGCAGCTGTGGTCTTGTGTGTGGTCACAGGTGGCCCGATGTGTGGCACAGTTGACTGTTCAAGAGTGAAGGCTGCCAGGAGGAAAACAGGTCAGGTGTGAATGACGACAAGAGTAGGAGATGGAGGTGCGCAGAGGACTCAGATTGTGGATAGGATTTAAAATGAAATGCCAGTGCTGTAGTGAGTATTTCTTGGAAAAAAACAAGCACTGGGCTTGGGAGTCCTCTCCAGAAGCCACTGTCTGGCTTCTGTCCTCAAAAGGGAGGAAATGGATATAGTAGCTTCCAACAGGCAAGATCCCAGTACTTGTTCTTAGAAGAGCACCCTGTCTGGATATGCAAGTCTCCATTTAATAACAAGGAGAGTGTAAAGACAGTCAACTTTAAGAGAGGAAGGCTCTGTAGGAGAGAGAAGTGCCCCAGATCCATAACCAAGTAAGATGACAGTAGTGTTTGAAATCAGAAAAAGGGGGAATGGGGAGCAAAAAATAAAACCATTTTGCAAGCAACCTGTGTGGTTGCAAAGGATGAGTGGAACAGCAAGAGGGGGGAAGCACCAGGATGGATAGGAGGGAGCCTTACCAGGGTGTGCAGAGCTGACCCATGTTGAGGACACAGTTGAGGAGGGAGAAGAAGCAGGCAATGGCAGCGTGCTGGTTTTGGCTGTGGTGGGAGCAGAGGACTCTGTGACAGGAGACTCCTTTGCAGCACTGGTTGTTGGGGAAGAAGCCCCGGGCCTCAGGGTTGTAGGTGTGGGCCTGGGGCTGGTGCTGGGAGCTGCTGTGGAGGGGGCTGTGGAAGTGGTGGCAGTGGATGGCAGCTGGGTGCTGAGCGGGCTGCTGGGGGCAGGTGGAGAGCTGGGATGTGGAGAGGCTGTTTCCAGAGGCACTCCTGTGCTGCTTGGTGGGTTGCTCCCTGTGGAGACAGAGGTCCTGGAGGTGCTGCTGATGGAGGTGGCAGCTGTGATTTTCTCTGTGGTCACAGGTGGCCTGATGTGTGGCACAGTTGACTGTTTGTGGGTGAAGGCTGCTGGAAGTAAAGCAGAGAGATTTTGAGGATGAGGGCAGCAAAAGTTGAAGTGGTAGTGGCCAGAGGCCTCAGATTTAGGATATGAACAAAAACAGCAGGCCTGTGCTGCACTGAGTCTTCCCTGGGAAAAAGGGAGCACTGAGACTGTGGGCCCTGTCTGAAGCTGTCTGGTTTCTGTCTTAAAACGGGAGGAAATGGGTAGAGTGCCTTCCAACAGGCAACATCCCTCTACCAATCCCTGGGATAGGACCCTGTGTGAATTTGCATCTGTCCCTTCAGGGAATAGGGAGAGCTTAAGGACCATTGCCTCAGAGACTGGCAGTTCAGCCTCCATGGGAGAGACCAGTGTCCCAGAACCCTAACTAAGGCCATATACCACAGTCCCAAAGCTGAAAGAAGATGAAAGAGTGAGCGAAAATTAAAACAACTCTGCAAGCAACCTGTGTGGCTGGTCAGAAAGAATCAAAAATTGGGTTCAGACAAGAGCCTACCAGGGTGTGCGGAGCTGAGCCATGTTGAGGACACAGTTGAGGAGGGAGAAGAAGCAGGCGATGGCAGCGTGCTGGTTTTGGCTGTGGTGGGAGCAGAGGACTCTGTGACAGGAGACTCCTTTGCAGCACTGGTTGTTGGGGAAGAAGCCCCGGGCCTCAGGGTTGTAGGTGTGGGCCTGGGGCTGGTGCTGGGAGCTGCTGTGGAGGAGGCTGTGGAAGCGGTGGCAGTGGATGGCAGCCGGGTGCTGAGCGGGCTGCTGGGGGCAGGTGGAGAGCTGGGATGTGGAGAGGCTGTTTCCAGAGGCACTCCTGTGCTGCTTGGTGGGCTGGCTCCTGTGGAGACAGAGGTCCTGGAGGTGCTGCTGATGGAGGTGGTGGCTGTGGTCTTCTCTGTGGTCACAGGTGGCCCAATGTGTGGCACAGTTGACTGTTCATGCGTGAGGGCTGCCAGGAGGGAGCACATGTCAGTTGTGGATGAGGGCATAATGAATAGACAAATGTGGTCACTGTAGCTCTGGACTGGGAGCACAAACATCAACAACTTCAGCATGCTGCACTGAGCATTTATCAGATAGAGGGGCTTGGGACCAAGGGCTCTGCGTTATAGCTGCCCTCATTTTTTCTCCTAAAACGGGAGATAAATTACATGCTGCTTTCCAACAGGCATGATGCCTCTTCCTCTTTCTGGAAGCGGACCCTGTGTGGACGTGCAGGCCTCGCAAGGAATAGGAGCACATTAAAGGTTGCCCACTTCAGAACTGATATGGTGGCCAGTGTAGGAGTGACTGGAGTCCCAGGGCAGTACCAAATGACAACCACATCACACTGCTGATTCAAAAAGAATTTAGAATGGAGAGCAAATTTAAAGAAAATATGCAAGTGGTCTCCACTCATGGAAATGAAAAAGAGAAAAGGGAGAGCAGGCAGAAGTAGAAGGACAGGTAAGAGAGAGCCTTACCAGGGTGTGCAGAGCTGAGCCATGTTGAGGACACAGTTGAGGAGGGAGAAGAAGCAGGCAATGGCAGCGTGCTGGTTTTGGCTGTGGTGGGAGCAGAGGACTCTGTGACAGGAGACTCCCTTGCAGCACTGGTTGTTGGGGAAGAAGCCCTGGGCCTCAGGGTTGTAGGTGTGGGCCTGGGGCTGGTGCTGGGAGCTGCTGTGGAGGAGGCTGTGGAAGTGGTGGCAGTGGATGGCAGCCGGGTGCTGAGCGGGCTGCTGGGGGCAGGTGGAGAGCTGGGATGTGGAGAGGCTGTTTCCAGAGGCACTTCTGTGGAGACAGAGGTCTTGGAGGTGCTGCTGATGGAGGTGGCAGCTGTGGTCTTGTGTGTGGTCACAGGTGGCCCGATGTGTGGCACAGTTGACTGTTCATGGGTGAAGGCTGCCAGGAGGGAAGCACAGGTCATTGGTATGTTGCTGGCTTATGGGAAGTTGGGTGATGTTGACTCTTCTGTTTTGAAGGTTTTGTGCTCAGTTATGGGCCAGGATGGGAGACCTGGTTCCCACTAAATCTGGTTGGTTTTGGGTTTGGTTTTTTTTCAGTTAATAAAGGTGTCCATTATCCTAAATATGTTCTATCCTGTCCTGCTTCTCTTTCATAAGTACTTGCTGTTGAGTATTTTGAAGGTTGACCTCTAGCAAGTTATCTCATCTTCTTCTTCCTCAAACAGCTGAGTGGGGAAGAGGTATCACTTGTTTACAAGCCAGTTTAAAACTGGCTTGCTGCAGACTTCTCTGGGAGGGATCCGTGGGAGGGCCATGGCTAGTGAAGGGATATGGATGCATTAGCCAGGGATGACTCTTATCTCTTTCATGACCAGAGCACTCACCTGGTACTACTTTAGTAGTTGGTGTCTTAGCTCTGGTTGGCTCTCTTGCTACAAAGAAAGGGATGAGAGAAAAGAATGATTGAGTCTTGGGAAGGATTCTAGGCAAAGCATGTTGTGGCATCTCCCCATAGGAGGATCAGTACTAAGACAAATCTGGCACGTGGGTCTAAGTGAGAGAACTTTAGCCTGGAGTTGAGTGTACACTTTCTTGCCCACCCTCCACTGGTGACTCTTGCACTCAGGGTCAGCATTGGTCCACAAGGTCATATTTGTTGAATGGCACTTTTCATGGATGTGCCAGGGCCTAGGCATCCTTTGGCTGGAGATGATGCCTTGGGTTATGCCTCTCACTCAAAACTGTCCTGAGCTCTAAATTGGAGATGTGTTTCCAGTTTCCCTGCCTTTTGTTCACCCTGCCCCACTGTGCATTCTCAGAGCAGCACTGTAAGAAGAGAGAGGTGTTTTAGCTTGTATCTGATTGGTAGCTGTAGGGCTCATGGATGCCTGAACCCTCAATAGAGGCCTGTGCCACAGAGCCAAAGCCCTGAAGTTGCAGGAAGAAGGATACAGTCAGGGTCATGTGTGAGTCAGCCCCAGCACCTGCTGGTGTCCCGTGGCAATAGCAGGGGCAATTGAGAATGAGCACCAAAACTGAAGCCTTTGTGGGACATGCTGCTTAGAAGAGAAGGGTGGGAGCTGGAAGGAGCAGGCAGAGCAGCAAGAAGGGCAGGAGGGAGCCTTACCAGGATATGATGTTCCCAGCTGAGTTGAGGAGAGGGAAGAAGCAGATGAGGCTGAAGTGATGGGCAAAGAGCTGGAGCTTGGAAATGTCCTTGTCAGCGGAACTTCTGGGCTGGTGGCAGGGCTGGTCTCTCTCAGGACAGAGGTGCTGCTGGTGGATGTGGCAGGGGTGGTCTGTGTCTGTGTCATGAGGTGCTGCACAGGCTGTGTCAAGGTTGTTCTTAAGTGGGTAACAACTGCAGAGAGAAAAGCACAAGTTGATTTAGGGTGGGTCTGACAATTTGACATTCCCTGCCTTTTTCTGAAGTTCCTGAGGAAAGAAGAGCCATATTGGATGCACATGTTTCCCCTCCCAAGTATTCCAAACTGGGCAAGACCATCATCTGGAAAAGCTGAGGTAAGTGAAGCAGAGTTTTAGGCCAAGGGCATCTGTCTAGTCCCTTTTACTCACCTTCTGGGTAGTGCAGAGTGGTTGCTTCGGTTCCCTCACTCTCTGTGGTGAAAGAATGAATATTAGTAATGGTTGGGAGCTGGTAAGGTTCCTAGAGGAAACTGTAATTGCTTGCACAAGAAGACCAATATATATGCACCCCAACAGCATTTTGTGTGAAAAACCTGGATTTGGGAAAGAGTGTACAGATGCCCTCCCACTACAGTAGACTTCCCACCACACAGTGTCCCAGCCTGTCAGTTGCTAATGTAACAATTCATGTTGTCAAACAGCCTCAGAGGACACTGTCCTTGTTTGTATATTGAGTGACAGACATTCAAAAAGGTTAATATTTTGGGGGGAGTATTTCTTACTATGAAATATATGGGGGTGGGGGAATATATAATCTGTGGTCTGTGAGTTTTCAAGAACTTGCTTTGATGCACAGAGAGATTTTGTCTAAATTTGGAGGAACTGTTGAAGAGAAATTTTAGCTTTAACATCATATTTGGAGGTCAGATGCTTGCTCCATTGGCAAGATAAATTTCCATTTTAATCACATTTCTTGTCCATGTCCTTTCCTTTCTGTTAGCAATGTTAAGACCACTAGTAAGAATGCTTGGCTTTTTTTATAAGGAGTATATTGACATATGCCTTGTGAGTGATGGCTTCACCTGACAGATGTAAGAAAGTGCTATTTACCTGCTGTTGTTAGTTTAGGCTGGCTGAAAGTTGTGCTCTGAGTTGTGGTTTGAGTAGGTATTGAGGAGGTTGCCAATTCCGTTTTGGTGGTGGTCTTGAAGGGTGGTGAGGTGACCCCTGCTTGTTCTGTCTCAGTTGAAGTAGCAGTTGATGAGGCAGAAGGTGATGAGGGAACAGACTTTGGTGTAGTGGCCATGGTTCTTTTCACTGAGGTAGTTATGGAAGGGGTAGTGATGGTTGTAGTCATGTTTGGTGTGGTAAAAATTGATGTTGTATGTTCTTTTGTAGTAAAGGTAAAAATATAATGTGAGTAACCAATTCATAGAAAAATTAAAACCAGATAAATTATAAAGATATTAATATTTTAGAGATAATTCTTTATTTTTCAAATATTTTCAGTATGACGGTTGTATTCATGTTCTCATAAGCTTACCAAATATTTCTGAGCTTATATTTGTTTTCAATTGTCTCATGTCTATTTTCTGTTCTAATTTTCTGTATTTTTCTGTATTAGATTTGTTTAATATATAAGTAGTTATCTTTGTTGTCACTCTGGCTAAAGTCCATATGGGCTTTGTCCATTGGCTTTTATTATGTTCCAAATCAGCCACACTTGCAGCTTTATGCAATTTGTATTGAAAAGCTAAATAACATCATACTATAGACTGCCCTTCCCTCAGTGCAAAAATCATCTGTCACAATGTCAGCTTTCATGTGTTTTGACTCCTTTGGGACCTGTTTTTACCTCTGCTTTCCCTGACAGCCATGGTCCAAGATGGTTTATTGGCTGAAGTGCATGTTGGTATGAAGCTAAATGAGGCTCCACAAGCCACAGAATCAGAAAGTAATTTATGCTGGCAGAGTCATCCTCCAGAGAACAGGACTTTAGAAGGCTGGACAAAGATGCTACACTGATACCTGTGTGACTCTGCTTTGGGGCTTGCTTCCATAATTTAGAGTCAATAGATTGGGTGCTCCTTGAACTCCATAAATGAACCAGTGGAAAAGATGCTGAAGCTGAGCTAATAAATCCAACTGGAGCTGGGCTTGCTCACTGCTTATAGAATTTCTAATTGTCATTCTCAGATGACTACTCAGTTTTTGGTTGCATTTTTAACCTAATGCCTATATCCTATATCTTTTTATGCACTTTCAATCTACGCTTCTGAACATTTCTGGTTTACAAACTCCTTTCTGGAAGCCTGCTTTGCCTGCTTCATGATTTGGAGTCTAATGCTTGGATGTTGTCTGAATTTGAAATGCGTTCCTAGGAATGGTATCTCAACGATGTACAGAGGTTTAGAACAAGCTTATAATAATTTATTTTAGACAATAACACTAAAAACCTACCAGTAGTTGACTTTATTGTGACAAGAGGTTGTGGGGATGAAGTTCTTGGAACTGTAATTTTTGCAGTTATTGTTGGATTTGTAGTCTCAGGTGATACAGTTGTTGCAGAAGAAGTACTAGGTACTGTTGGAAGTGTGCTTCTGGTAGAGCTTCCTGTTACTTTAGGCTGCACTGTTGTTAATAAGAGAAAAAAAATCAAAATTAAAAGATGAGAAATAGTCCTCAATAATCTATTGATAACATATGTATATTAATGGAATTTTTCTAAAGTAAAACAAGTGTTTTTATAGCTATTAGCAGTAGCTACTATTAAAACCCATTACCTTATAAATTAAACCTTGAAGAGCTGTGATCCATTGCTTCCTTTGCTATTATGTGCAGTGAATACCATTAAACAGGTATTCTTGGAAATGCTTTATACCTTTTTCTTGACTTTAAAGTGAATCTCGCATAAACCCTTGTTCCTATCAGCAGAGATGGAACAATATTCCAATCTTATATCAAGTAGTATCCATAATTTTATTATTCACACAACCCACAGTATAAAGTTTTCCAATACTATCTGTCTTCAGGGAAATTAATGGAATTTCTAACAAATTTAAGATCAAGATCTGTAGATTTCTTTCCTGTATCAGGCTATAGGGGTTTGGTATAGTCAGTCACATGTTTCCATAAAGACTTTGTTCAATTGTTGAAGTGTTACATGGCCAGTCCCTGGTAAGATTTGGCATAAGTTTATGTGAGATCCTTTTCATCATAGAATGACTTGTGTTGGCTTAGACCATTAAAGATAATCTAATCCACTCCCTCTGCAATGAGCAGAAATGTCTTCAACTAGATCAAGTTGCTCAAATGCCCCTCCAGCCTTAATTGAATGCTTCCAGGTAAGGGGATTCAACGGTCTCTCTGGGCAACATCTTCCAGTGTTTTACCAGCCTCATCATAAACAATTTCTTCCTTATATCTAGTCTGAATTTTCTCTCTTCTGATTAAAACCATTACCCCTTGTCCCATCAGAACAGGCCCTACTTAAAAAGTCTGTCTCCATCTTTCTTATAAGCCCCATTCTAGTATTGAAAAGCCGCAAAGAAATCTCCATGGACCTTTCTCCTCCCCATGCTGAACAACCCCAGATCTCAGCCTTTTCTCACAGGAGAGGTGTTCCAGCCCTCTGGTCATTTTTATGGCCCTCCTCTGTCTTTCTTGAATTAAAGACTGGACAGAGCGAGCATTCCAGGTGGGCTGTCATCAGAGCAGAGGGGCACAGTGCCCTCTCTTGCCCCGCGGGCTATGCAGCCTTTGATGCTGCCCAGGATATTATGGTACGAGGACATTTTTTAACATTTCACCTTATGCATGTGAAACTGATAATGCAGCTATATCACACAAAAAAGAACATTACTGATTTCATAAACACTTATCAGGACATAATATCAGTGTGTAAGTTACACAATTGGTCAACTGCGTAAACTAACCTGGTGAAGGTGAAGATGGTTCGGGTGTGGTGGTAACATTTACTTGACCTGTTACATAAAGGCAAAACAGGTTATATTTGTGAATAAAAATATATTAAAATATCCCAGATGAAGTACATCTAATTGGATTGGATTCCAAGAACTGTGCTAATTACTGAGCTATTCCTGAAAGTATTTATTCTTACATATTTCAGTGGTCAAAATCACATCAAAGAACTTAATTATAAAGAAATCAATACATCTCATTATTATAATGAACACTAGCAAGTTTTTCCTATCTTTGTTATGACTTTTATGGCTAAGGGCACCTCAGTTTTCAGGGATAGTGGAACATAGTTTTGTATGTAAGGGAGATCACTAGCTGAGATCCTGGTTACCCAAGACAGAATTTTGTTTGAGAATTTTGTTCTTAAGGTTTTTTTTTACATCTGCATGAAAATCCAAACTGTCCAGCTAGAGTCTATCCACAACCTGATTTATTAAGATAGGTTTTCATGGAAATAAGACATATGGTAATAAACCTCAAGTTAATTAAAAAAAAATCTAGAAAGATATTTATTGAGTCCAGTAGCTAAATCTGCTCTTCTGCTACACATTTCCCTTTTTTTCCTGTGAAATGTGTTGAATACCTCTGAGACTCACAGCTCTGCTGGGCCTGTGACTCACACAGATTAGAACACCAATACTGTATTTTACAAGCAGTGTAGTAATGGGTTTATTTTGAAAGGAAGTTGTGTTTAGATGAACACTCATTTATGGAGAGATACTAGAAAAATATCTTTTCTGAGTCTGTGCAAAAGTTCTAGTATGGTTTTCAAGTTACTGTGGACAAAGAAATGCTGCTTACCACATGGCATGCACCTTTCTTCTTCATGGTCAAAGTATTCATCATGAGAGCAGTTGTAACAGCCTGAAGAAAGGGGAAGAGAAGTTTGTTTTACATTTCTCAGAGAAAGGCATTTAATTTAAACTATTTATAATTGAATATATTATATATCTGTTATTAAAAAAATAGTATCAAGTTCAGCATCACCTATTCAGGTAAGTATTTCCAATATTATCCTCCGAAGGAGGTTTTGTCTATGTAGGAATTTGTTTAGTTTCTCCAGCTATATCCATTTGTTTAATAAAAATACTAATTTCTCTCTCCACATTTTCTTTCCTAAGTACAGTGCATTCATTGACTTGGTGCAAGTCAGAATTTCTCTTCCAGACAGGCTGAGCTTGATGTAAAGCTAAATTTAGTACGTCTACTGAGTTGATTATGTATTTAAAACACTACTAGTAAGGGAAATATCAGCAAAACTTCTTCAAAAATAACATCAATTAGATTATCATTATTTAACTGTGGCATGACTGATAAAAAAAACAAACAACAGCACTGAAACAATTATGTTACTCTTTCCTGGTTAACAGTAGTAGAGATTATTACCTTCAATATTGACATACTTGTAGTTTTGATTTGGACAGTTACAAGGCCTGTAGTGCCAGGTGCATTTGTCATCATTGTATCCACGGGAAAAAGCATCATCAATTCCTTTTCTATTATGAGAATTGTAATACTCACAATAGACAGCTAAAGAAAGGACAAGCAAGAGAGAAGATTTTTGTTTTTCAAATTAATGGCATGATACTTCCAAAGTACTAGAAGGAAGACAAAATCAATTAACAGTTGGAATAAAAAAACCTTCACTGCAGTGATTAGCTTCTGATGTAAATATGTATTTTAACTCACAGAAGTCAGATTCTTTTTTGCAAGTTCAATGTGATGACATTTCCACAACTTTTCATACACAATATATTGAAATGTGGAAAGAAATCATCAAAGATGACAACTCTAACATTGATTTATAGCATGTTCATCCTCTTTTTTCCTTTGTATTTGCTGTTTTGGAACACCTTGATGTCATTTTCCTGTTTTACAGTGTTCCAGCCAACGCAGCTGTCTACATTCCCTTGACATCCACAGAGAAATTGATTTCACCATAGCTCAAATGAAACATATTTTTTTACAATTTCATGCTTTCTCTGCTGGCAAACTCACAGTGCACTATACACTGATAGCAGAAGAAACAATCTACTTTCTGTGAGCACATTATTTTCTCCCTCATTATTCCATGGTAAAAAGAACTAAAATATTTTGGTAGAGATTTCAAAACCCAGGTGACTGAGGTTAACTCTTTGCCCATGGACAAAATGCAAACTTGGAGGAAGTTATTACTAAGTTTCCCATGTTGCCAAATGAATATACTGACAATAAAAATCTCTTAAACCTGTTTAAGGAGAGCTTAAGGAAACTCACGGCAGAACTCAGGGGTCCTCCAGTCAATGCAGATGCCCTTTTCCAAGCATGCCATGGCATAGACTGCGATGGCGTCACACATGCACTGGCAGTCCCCTCCAATGTCACACCCACAGGAGTCTCGGACACAGGCCTCATAGTAGGGCATCCGATTCACCTGCATGGCAAAAGGAAGGGATTCATTTTCCAAGATTACTCTGTGCCTATTATACTCTAAGTATATGCATAGCCACTGCAGCATTAGCCACATTTCTCACTGGTTTTCACCACCTGAAAATGCATTATCAATATCAGGCACCACCAACAGACTGACTAATTCCTGATTCTTAAGTTTTCATTCATTTTTTTGCTCTTGTAGTTTTAGCTAATCAGTTAATGGCATACATAGCATCTGTGTTCACAAAAGGGCTGGTGAAGTGGAAATAAAAAAAAGAAAATTAACATAAATGTGAGCCATAAGCATTTTTATATGTATTTTGTTGAAACATTTTACCAAACAGAAAATCACCTGTTGGAGCGTGAGCATTTGGAAGAATACAGATTATGCCTATAAATAAAAAAAAAAGAACAAATAAATTCTTACCTTATTGTGACAGGCAGAAAAAACATGACTGTTGATGATGGAACATGTCTTTTCTGCCCATGCTTTACGATAAGGGTTCTTGCTACAGGGGTCCACTACAAAGTACACATCCCCACAGAGAGGATTCTCTTTCCAAGAGTTGACGAATTCCAGCTCGTTTGATGCCACGTACTTGCTTCGAGTTTCAAAGTCATCCCTCATGTTGCCATTATAGTTACCACACAAACCACAGATGGTTTCCTAGATTCAATGAAAGCACCAATATCAATTCAGCAAGTTACAGTTCTCACCTTTCCTTTTGGTCACTGACTGTTTCCTGTGCTTTAGGAGTGAATGTCATCTACAAATACTCTCTCATAACGTACTTGTGCATGGGTTTCTCCTCTAAACTGTAAACTGTCACCAAATTCAAACATGCAGTTACATAAATTACAAACACTTAGCTCAGAAATTTCCTGAATGCAGTATAGAAATTCCTTAAAAGTTAACCTCTTGTGAAGATCTCTGCTGTTTTGGAGATAATGATAAAAATGAATTGCTGGTAGCATTTCTGGAAAACCTTTGCCATCACAGAGATTCAAGGCAACCATGATCAAATGTTCAATTGGAATGGAGGGACACTTTAAGGAAATTATTTGCAATACCTGTGTTTCTCTGGAGATCTTGATGAAGAAGTTCATGTGCTTATTCCAAATAAGAGTCATGTTGTATTTTCCTGGGATAATGATGTCAAACATCAGGTGAAGGGCATTCTTTTTCACTTTGTATCTTATACCAGGATTTTCCCCAGAAATAGCAAAGGTTTCATCTCTCAGTATAATTGTCAGATTCTGGAAGAAAATTTATTTGGAAGTTACAACTTACCAAGTTTCAGTATTTTCCTAGCTGAAGTTCAGCTGCTGTGATACTGCAGCAGGAAAACAGTATTTTTTTGATTGAGCAATTCACTGCAGAGTAAACTTAAAAATTTCCTGGCTTCTACATAGACAAGATTCTTGGAGAATGAAACACAACATGAGAATTTTAAAAACCCAAACAAACAGCTATGGCATTTCCTACTAAAACCTTCTAAAGGCTCTAGGTTTAGCACATAGATCTTGTAAGTGAAATTTTCTCTTAAGATACAGCTAAAGCTTCCAAAAACTGAAGAAAACCTGTTCTTAAAATCTATTCAGTTGGATAATGGCAGAAAGAAGAGCTTACCCCAAGGTAAATGCTGATGGATCTGGAGCACGTAACTCCTGATTTCCCACAGATGACATTCTCAGTAACAATTTTGAAAGAGGAAATGGGTCTGTTAACACTGCAGCCATCCTAAAAAAAAACCCCAAAACAAACCACAAGAAGCACAAAGGCTCAGTAGACTGTGCCTGAAGTCTTCCAATTTAAAATGTTAAAGTATAAGAAAATACAGGATGCTTAAAATGTCATGAGTAATTCTGTTTTGGGAGGCAATGACCTCTGCTTTGCTGGTCGAACTGATGTAACTTCCCTAAAAGACATATTTATCTTGTACAGCATACAATGACTGTTAAAACATATTTTTTAAAAACCTAAAATTGGTTATAATTGCATGAAAATCATGTTTTTTTAGAAGCAAAATATTTTCATTCTAACCATTGAAATAAACATAATATATAGAAACTCAGTAAGTGGTTATAAAGATTCAAAGTGCTGTATTGTTTATTGATGCATCCTAGCACATTTTTGTTAGTCTCTTAAATTCAGCTATTTCTTGATGCTGAGATGCTGCTGCAATAACCAGAAGGAAGCAGGTTACCATAGCTAATATGTATTCACAGTTGCCATCAAACACAAAACGCTGTCCATCAAAGGTGGTGATGTGGCCTTCTCCATATAGATTACAGGTGGAGGAACACCTTGTTTTCTGAACACATTTCCATTTGCCTTTCGTGCAAGTGCTGGGAGTGAGAACAGAAACCACGCTCATATTTCAAAGAAATGTCATCGTCACCTGCTTATTTTTATACATATCCACTTTTATCAATAACATGTTCAATTAATTAACTTATGTATACTGAGGCCAAGTTACGGTTAATATAAGAACCAGAATTAAAATTTATGGACTGCCTAGAGAATGAATTAATAATAAAGAAGAAACCTTTTTGTACTTTTGTACTTATTGTATTTTTGTACTTTTTTCATTAAAGAAATAGTATATAAAACCCATTTATTTTTGCTCTTAATGAGATCAGAAATCACTGCTCTGTGTAGTTTGGGGAGTGGTTTTTTTTTAATAATAAATTAGCAACTGGAAAGGAAATAAAGTACTTTGAGAATGCTGCTAAAGAGATGGGAATCTTTTTGGCAATGGTTGCTTTTATCTACAGAAAAGAAAGATAGATTTTGCCCTCATCTTTACTGAAATGGGTTGTTAATAATACTTGACTTTATATAATTTACAGTCACAGGTCCTACTGATGCCTTTATTCCTGAACATACATAAGGCAGAAATTATCCCTGAAGCTGCTACAATGACTCTTATCCATACATACATTATCAAATGTTAAGCTTCTCTCTCTTGTTAATCCCTGTACTGTCATGGTATTTCTTCCTTTCAGCTATTGCCATTTCCTACTCTCCAGTCAGTTAAACACTTAGTTTTAAGTGACTGTACACTTCAGTGAAACAGAGAATCAGCACTGAAAAACCCTGTGATTCTTACCAGATCTCACATTCTGTCTGGATTTGTTCACCTCTTCCATAAGCAAGGCCACCATATTCACATGGACACTCCTCAGCTGGCACACACCTGCCATCGAGATTTTCATAGAGGCCATCAGCACAGACACAGCCTGATTCACACTTTGTGGGTATCTGGGAAAGGCCAACAGATTGCAAAACAAAAAGAAAAGAATGTAAGATGCATTTTATCCTGGATGCAAATGGTGTCAAGAGTTAACCTGTGCTAGGTTCTGTTTGGGCTTGATTTTAGTTTTGTGATGTTCCTTGTATTAATATGCTGTCAGTTGAACTAGTTTCACTGAAGCTGTAACTTATACTTGTGGTCTGAGATACTAAACCCATCTGAAGACTCTGAAAAACTTATTTTCCATCACTACCAGTCTTTCAAAAACAGTACAACAGAATATTCTTCATATCAAGGAAGCTTATTACAATTTTTCCAATTTGTCTGTTTCCTTAATATAAGAAAACCCTATCAGGACAGCCCAGATCTTCACCTAGCCCAGGTCTCCTGCATTCTGTGATCAAAAGCAGCAAAGAGTTGAGAAAAAATAGAACAGGAAGCATAAACCCCGTATTTCCTTTCACATGGAGTCACAGCTTATGGAGTACCTGAGCCAGAGATTATATATGGAGTTAAGCATCCTTAATGTATTTTTATTCTAATAAAATTTAATTCATTATTTCATGCAATTAATTTCTTTAATCACTTCTTAAATATGTGTACAATTTTTCTGTCCACAGCCTGATATTTAACTGCATCATGTAAAATAAAATAATTCCTTTAATTTCACTAGAAGCAATGTAGTCTAGTTCTAAGTAACAACTAGAACATTCTACCTCTCTCAAAAGGATAAATATCTCAGAGTTGTGAAACTCACACATTCAATTCCAGTAGCTAGCATTTGACAGGTAGGGGCACATGCAGCTCCATACTTGTTTTCTAAATTGTCAGAACATGATATGTATTTCTTAGGAGCTTTGCAGTTTTCTAGGAAAAAGGAAGAAAAATTAACATTGAGGAGAAATTAACATAGAAGAGAACAGTGAAGTAGTAATTTTACAAAATAAAGGACAGAAAATGTTTCCAAGTAAACAATATCAGGACTCATACCTGCAGGATTTTGAGGTTTGCCTGTGCAACTTAGCCTCCCATTAACACAGTAGCTAGGAAGAAAAAGAAAAATCAATGAAAGTCTCTTCTAAGAAAGAAATTTTGATTTTTTGCAAAATTGTTTTATTAAAAATGTTTCACTCATGTTACTACCTCCTTCCCATCCTTTGAAGTGGAATATGAGTCTTGAACTTGTCTCTTTGCTTTTTGTATTTTGAAGTAACATCATTTTGGAAAGTGAATGCCTGTTATCACTAGTAGGCAATTGTCACTAGGAGGATGGCCTATCAAGTTATTCCAGAAGTTTGTCTGGAATATAGCTAAGTGCTGTTGACAAAATCTCCTAGTAGGAATAATCAGATCTCAGCTATTATTTTTTATTTTTCTTTGTAACATTTCCAAGCTGAAGGTAAGTAAAATGTTTTCTACTCAGTCAGAATATCTACAGTTTAGAAAAGGGCAAAAAAGTTGTCTTGAAAAATAAATTTATGCTATTAAAAATACAGGAGACTGTACTGGTTTGGGCTGGAATGGAGTTAATTTTCTTTTTAGCAGCTCAGTGGTGCTATGTTTTGGATTTCTGACCAAAACGTTGCTGGTAACACAATGTTGTTTTAGCTGGTGCTGAACAGTGTCCCAGCATTCTTTCTCCTCAGGCCGCCCTGCCAGGGAGGAGGCTGAGAAGCAAAGTTTTTTCATTCTGAGCAGAAACTGGGAGGGGACACACCCAGGAGAGCTGACCCCACTGACCAAAGAAAGATTCCATACTATACCACCTCAAGCTCAGCAATAAAAGCTCAGGTAAAGAAGGAAGAAGGAGGGATGTTCTGAGTTACAGCATTTATCTTCCCAGCAAACCATTATGCATGGCAAATTCCTGTTTTCCTGGAAACATCTGAATGGCTGCCTGCTGACAGGAAGTTCTGAATCAATTCCTTACTTAGCTTTGATTGTTCATGCTGCTTTGCTTTTAAATAAGCCTTTTGCTTATTATTCATTAAGAAATTTAGTAAACTGTCTATATCTCTACCCATAAAGTTTCTTGCTGTTGTCCTGATTCTCCTCCACATCCTGCTGGAGTAAGTAGCTGTGTGGTGCTTGTCTACTTACTGCAGTTGACCCTTGACAGAGACATGAAGACCCCCTCATCTCCATTTTCACTTTGTTCTCCTTTAAACTTGACACACTTACCAGGTGATCCCACCAGTCATTGTTGACTGGTCAGGCAGGATGTACTTTCTGTCCTCTAAGTAGCAAGGACAATGAGATTTACGAACACACTCATTCTTGTGGTTCAGGTACGTTCCTTTAGGACACTGGCACCCTTCAATAGGAATATCAGTTGGATGGCATTCCAGGGCTCGGTTGGAGAGTGACAAGCATGTCCTGTCACACGCCTGAGTGTTGTAGCTGAATGTTTGATTGCCAGTGCAAGTAATGGCTATAAAACAAGACAAGAGCGTATGTTAAACTCATTTACTGATTGTCTTCCTTGTAAAAGATAATGTCCTTTTGCTTATGTGCTGCTTATTTTGTGCCAATAGTTTCATTGCTTAATGCTTCCAGCTGCTTCTCTTCCTGTGGATGTGGAGCTCTAGCAAAACATGTTGCAGACCAAGACTTAACAGCAAACTATGCAGTTATTCAGAAGTTTCATGCAGGTAAAATACCTTACAGCTTTTTTGTGAATCTTGGAATTTAATAACGCAAAGGGAAGCTTAGCAGAAATATCAATGTATTTTTGAGTAACAGTGAAACCCATGCCTGTGTCTGAGTTTCAAAATTATAAAATAAAATCTGTAGAGAGTTTTCCCTAGTTCTCTCCCATTTTACAGGATAGCTTTATTTTTCTGGCTATTCTGTACCTTAATTATCAAGTCCTGGAAGTATCCACATGCTCACCTTAAAGCATATGAATAATCTTTTTCATATAGTCTTGAAATAACAACCCTGTTGAGACAGACACTGGAAAGGTATCTAATAGTTGGATATTTGTTACCCAATTGCAGGTCTTCTTTCTGATCACTATTTTCTCATTACTCATCTGATGGCAGACCACTAAGAGCTGGTTCAGGTACTCACTGCAATTGTCCATACTGCTCCTCCAGTTCTCAAGGATTAAACCCATGGAGCTGCATGCTCGTGCATATGATCCCAGAGCAGAACAAATATAAGGAAAGGTCTCTTCATAATTACAGGCTTGGTAGACACATCTCTGAAACCCAACACACAGAGAGTACTTTGTTACTGGGGACCAGACATTGGAAGTGCTAAACCCTGAAGGTATTTGAAAGACATGTGGATGTGACATTTAGGGACATGGTGTAGTGGTGGACTTGGCATTGTTGTATTTATGGTTGGACTCAATGATCTCAAAAATCTTTCCCAACCAATATGATTCTATGCTGAACTACAGAACTAAGTCACACAAGATACATATTACTGCATAACTAAAACTCATGGAAAATATCTGAGTAATTGCATTGATGTAAATAAAATACACTTAGTACCCTAAAAAATGCCTTTGTTCATCTGCTGCTTCTCATTTTTAATATTCAAAATGTTCTGCGTAGATTGACAAGTATACTAAACTAGATTATGCACATGGTAAAAATCGACACTTTGCACAGTTAAAGTTGTTGTCATGGACAACTGCAGCATGAGCAAAAATATTTTCTGATTCACAGGGATGGGACTGGTGCCTGTGACCAAACAGACTTTCAGTGTGGTGGAGACATAATTTTCAAAACCACACCTGTTCCTAAGCTTCTCTGCATTGCTGATTCAATGCGTGGGACACCGTATATGAGTCCAATCTGATTTATATTTGGACTCCCTCTGTACAACATCCATCATAACAACTTCATACCTTGTAGAAAGGAATAGGGTTCACCACAGCATGGCATTTCTCAAACACTGTACCCTTCTTGGTCAGAACAGAGCAATGAGTCTCAGCAGATATTTCTAATGAAAGTAAACAATAAACATTAAAAAGGGAAGGTTAGGAGGAAAAATGGAAAAGGAAATTTTCAAAAATTTGGTGTTTTAGGCAAACTTTCGGCAATGATGCACTGAACAACAGGACAATTCCTAGCTTGTTAGCTTTCAGACTCTATTCTTGTACAAGTAGCTCAGTAGAGCTTTTTTTTTTCTTTTTCACAATTTATTTTTTTTAAGACCAGTAGCAACAGAGAGTTGGGAAGACAAAACCTGGATTTCAGTCTCAGTACTGCTGAGCAAACCTAAGACACTTGTGGACATTGCAGTTTCACTAGACAGATCAAACCACTCTCATTCAGCATCTCAATCCCAGATCTGAATTTGTGAGGTTCAGTCCTCTCAGTCTCTGTTTCTGTGCAGCTCTCTCATTTCCCTGGTATGGGCTTATGGAAGTGTCAGACAATGCCAGCTGGAGAGATCAGTTACCACAGCATCATGCACTTACTGTTCAGTTGGCTCAAAGCACAAGGGTCAGTCTCTCTCTCTAAGGCAGGATGGCAATTTCCTGCCCTCCAGGAATCTACAAACAGGGAGGCTGTCCCTTCAGTGATATCCATGCTAGTCATGAAGTCATCTGTAGTGTCTCCATTGTAGTTGCCACACAAACCTGACAACATCAGAAATGCAAGGGATGGCGGAAATTAAATAATGTGTGCACAGTGGCCTATGTTTCATTCTATAACAGTGAGACAATTGATTCAAAAGCTCTACATAGAGTGTCAATGACTACTCAGGTCAAGTAGCCAGAGAATGTTGATTATGTACACATTCAGTCACTGAGCCTCTGCCTCCTCAAGTTAAGAGTGTCAGCTTCTAATCAATGACAAAATCATAGAGAAGTTATTGTCTTTTTTTTCAGAAAAAAGTGGTTTTAAATAATGTAAAAAAGAAAGGCCATGAAAAGCTTTTGAAGTTGCATGTTTTCTTATGTATATTAAATGCATAATGACAAAGAATATGCATTTAGGCTTTTGTAAAAGCCAAAGCCTCTCTGTAATTCCCCATAATCAGAATGCAAAATACGCTGGTGTAGCTAATGTTGCTGTGCAATAAACATCCCCATCTGGTGATTACCAGCTCAGAAGCTTTTAGATTCTTAGGCTCATTATGTTTACAATGGTCGTGCACTACATTCAAAGAACTTTGTGCTCCAAGATGCAGAGACCACACAGACTTATTTGTTGCTCCTTCACTGTGTAGTATAGCACATATTGAAAAAGGCACACATAAAATACAGAACAGCATTGTGTTATGTATGAAAAATGCGACACCTTTAGTTTCTTTGATTCATTTTAAAGTTATTAGTGAAAAATCAATTCAGTTTCCAATGTATTTTTTTGCTTTGAATCTGGAGAAGAAAATTGATTTCCTAAGAGATGAATACTAAGTTATCAAAATTATACTCCCTATATTTCCTCTTTTGCAAGGGGACTTGTTTACTTACCTAGTGTTCTGCCTTTGAATTGTGATCCAACTTTCACATAGGCCTGGAACACAGGCGATGTTTGAACTACAAGTTCCAGCCCAAAGTTTGTATTCATCTGAACGTACATGGAGGACTGTCTGAAAACAGTGATGTCTCCTGAAGGAATAAGCACGTTTAAAAATAGAGATGTTGGTGATACTGCAAGGTAATGATTTTAACACATATATAAATGTTCTAGCACTCTGTCTACAACTCTTCTCCCACACACAACTCTCCACAGAGGAACAGATGTAGCAGGAGAGACTTTAACCTTCCTCTAAAACCCCTGGTATTAGCAATTGAAAGATGGTGAAAGATGCTGGGTTGTGTAAAAACAGACAATTTAATTTGGATATAACTTATACTCCCCCTTTTTTTTTACCTGATCTGTAAGGCAGCCGCTTGAGTTCATCATCATCAGTAAGGAGATCATTCTGAGAAATCACAATTTTGTCCTGTAAGAAGAGGACATGGAACCAGAAGTAACTATCTTTACATATGGTATTTGTATGTTAAATTAAGCAACTGTACTGTCGATGATCTATGTAAAAGAAAAAAATTAATTCAAGCATTTTCTCACACTATAACATGCTGCTCTTAGCTTTCACTCTGAAAATACCTTCCTGAGTTGATGTAGCAACTGAGATCTTTACTGTGTATACATGAGCAGAAACATATCTTTAGTATTTACCATCCATAATTTTTAAGTTCAAGCTACCAGCAATGACTTTGAGCACTTATTTTGCTAATCTAGTGATAAAATCCTGGATGGAACCTGTGAAGGGAATACCTACCTTTGCAGACTGGTAAATTATAGCACTAAGTGAGGTCTCAGAATGAGAATAACCAGTCTTTTCATACACAGCCATTAGGGTTCCATTGTGTGGCAGGCTGGAACTCTGGAGGGAAATGGAAAAGAGAAGTAAAAAGAGAAGCCATGTCAGTATAACAATGATTTGTAGAATAAATATGTATCTTATGAAGTCCTCAGTTTGTGTTCCAATAGGAAACCAAATACTGACTAAAATATATCCATCTGATATTCTGTTGAAATTACCTTCATAAGAACATAAGTGCAAACCCCGTGGAATCGATATGGCCTCGAATCAAACGTGGTAACAAAGGAGCCTCCTTCCAGTGAACACCTTCCAGGGCAGGGCAAGTCTTTGCAGTTCCATTGGCCCATCACACATTTACTGCAGAAAACAAGAAATTCTGTGCAAGATTATTCTTTTCTTCATGTTCTAAAAGCTCGGCTACTTCCTAGCAATGAAATATGTTGTTTTTATCACTTATCTCCTTTTGTTTTCTATGCTTTGATCTTCTCTGTCTACATATATATCAGTTGAAGTTGCTCATCTTAATTCAAAGTTGCTAAACTCTTTTACGGATTGTCAGTAAACTTTCCGAAACTGTGAAAGGTGCTGCCCTTTGAAAAAATTTTTTAGGCAAAATTTTCCAATGGTCTGGTAAAGGTACTTTTTATTCTCTCATGGAAGTAACTGTCACTACTCACCAGGTCCTACAAGCTGCTTTCATTGTCTCACCAGGAGCATATGTTTTCCCATTCAGTGTACATGGACACTGGCTGATGTGAACACATGTCCGATTCTTCGAGATATCATCAAGAACAGTTCCTGCCAAAGAAGATAAACAAAACATTTTTCTACATCCTCACTAGCACTACAGTAATTATGGCTTGAGTGATTTCTGAAATTAGCCTGAGAATGCTGTTCTTGCACAGCCAGTGTCCATACTCCGAGATATAACACGCAGGATATTTTCTCCTAATTAAAATGAAACTGAATATTCACAAGTGACAACAGCTTTTGACTACTTTGTCATATGAAAGCAAAGTCAATTGTCCTATTTTGAAATGCAAATGATAGGATTAATCACAATTTCTGTAATGAGTTAATCTTGAATTATTTTAAAGGGAATTTACAAAATTCCCATAATACTGCAGAAATACTCTGAAGCATGCTACCTCTTCCTGGTGTCTGATCAATGTATATTTAAGTAAAGAACTTTAAGCAGATGGCATATCTTTCTCTCATCACAAACCATGGTCTTGTGAGGAAAATGTATTCATAGCTCTGTTCTTGTGAAGAGTGACCATCCATCTTGAAGGACCACAATTACTCAAGACTCCAGTTACATTATGTTACCTGAGAAAGAGCAGCAGCACAATGCCCTGAAATGCACAGCTAGTTCATTATTAAGCAGTCCATTCCACTTGACTGGATATGTGCAAAAAACATTTGTGTGATCCATTAAGAATATGATGAAATGATACCTTCTGGACAAAAGCAGCCATAGGTACAGTGACTGGAACAGCTGTACTCGGGGTTGGAACAGGTTTTAATACACGGAGAACCACATTCCTCATAGATTTGGTTTGCAGAACATTTTCCCACAGCTGCAGCAAACAGTGGGAGTGTTAAGATTTTGAAAGTGTAAACATAGAATATTTCACCTGCTACCTAGCAAGGAAAAGACCTTCTGATTTCTGACACTAACATTCTTTTATCCTGCCTCAATATTAATTTCTTCATTTGAGTACTCTTTATTCATATATCATCATACATTCATTCTGGCTTTCTTTAATTTTTCTTGCCCAAAAAATTGGAAACATTTTTTCAGAAGCTTGGAGAATGACAAACAGGCCATACTGCAGCCTAATGAAGTACCAAAAATCAGATTTTCTGTAGTATTTCAAGGTTTTGCTTCCAAGCAGTCATTGTAAATAAGAACATCTGAAAAAGGACTACTGAAAATCATCTTTTAATAAAAGGAGCTATGACAATTATTAGTAAAAAGGTTCAAAGACTTTGGGGGCTATTGAAAAGTGCTCTCTCTTCAATGGCTAATTTTCCAAGTACAGTTATAAGAAAACTGTTCTTAGAACAAGCAGCCCCCTCCTGTAGGAAGTTTGAGAAGTTAAACAGTTTTCACTTGGTGGATGTTTATCTGCTTTATTGTCACTGATCTAGACATAGGAGCTATGTTTTTGAGCTTCCTTCTTTGAGGTTTCCCTGCTCTCCTTACAGCTTTATCAAAGAACACTGTTCTCTGTAGAAAATCATTTGTTTGATTAAAGACAGTAGAGATTTTTTAAAATATTCCAGTTATTATCCTTATCCCTCTATTTAAGACACAGAAAAGTTAAGCACAGTCTCTCATGAATAAACCATTTGAACTTACAGCAGAAGTTTTCAGTTCTCCAGTTGAACACCATTTGGTGGGACATGGCACATTGCCTGGAATACTCTGACAGTGTAGAGCAAGTGCAGTTGTTTTGTCCTGGCTCGCTGCAGTCCTGCATATCAAGCTGGCAACGAATGACAAACCTATCCTTGGGCACACTGCAGGTTGGTGACACCAAATTAAGTAGCTGAGAGCAGATCATAGCCTGAATAAAAAGAGAAAGAATATTGTTCCTGGTGGTGTTTCCTTCATATGAAAACCACAGTGGAATAACACTGCTAGTTATTCCTAGTAATATGCCAGATTTTCTTGTTACTTTGTTTGCTTTCCCCCCAGAGTTTTATAATGGATATTTGACTTAAAATGCATGAGAAATTCACAGATAGAAAGGAATATAAATTCATTGTACAATAGAAAGAACTTGATATATTGAAATAATTCCACTTCTCATTATCTTGAAAATTAATTCACTTTCTGTGCCATCAGCCCCCCTAAAAATGGCTGAGAACATTACACACAGGAAATGTGTTGTGTCTCATGGCAAACATGACACAACATGTTCCGTGAAAAACATCCCAGATGAGAAGATCACAAAATTCATTCCTCTTGGAGCACACACTTGGTGCATTTCTGTTGCCTGCATGTTTGTGTTTCCTATCATGTGCCTACTGCAGTGTAAGGTCTCAAAGGTTCTCAGGCACACTGATTTTCTTTTCACTTACAACTGTGATAGCTGTTGATGGTGGTTGTCCCTGTTATCAGTGCTGTTATCTGGCAGTATGTCATAGGCATTGTGAATATCTTCAAATCTGTTCAGCTTATAGTATCAGGTCTCCAGGTGTTAGATAAAAAGTTCTTAAAGCTTTACTGGTTTCCATGAATTTCCCGTGATAACCTGCCTGGAATCCCAAAAAGTTCTGAGCTAAATGCTGGTTGATTTTTATGAGTGATTTAAATCTAGCCTCAAAATCGCCTGCGGCCTTTTGTTCAAATGTGGTTTTAATGCAAAGAACTCCTTTCTCATATCATGCTATATAGATGTTGACTGTACCCATTTTCATGGAAGTAATTTTTATGAAACCACTGCCCCTCTGTTGTTGATTTCTATTTATCTTGCCCCCTGCTAAGAATTATGCTGCAGAGAAGCCAAGAAGATCTTTCTTACATATTTTTTGTGAGGAACAGCAGAAATTGGTATCTCCTCAGACAGGCAGATCTCTGATGGATCATCCATTTTTTGTAATGCAGCAAATTTATATGTATCCAGCAATTTACCTGGAAATTAAAGGGTAATAATTTGTCAGAAAAAAGACTGCATTGATTTGATGTAGCAAAACTCAGATTTTACTCTTTGACTGTTAAATGTCCTACTAGTTAATTTTCCCAATGATAAAAACTGCCTCTTGTGGAAGTCAGGAGAGTTGATCCTTACCACCTGTTTCTAAAAGAGAAGAGTCCTTATCACTTGTGTGAGGAACCCATTGTATTATGCTTATAGCAGATAACAGAGTGTAGCATAATCACAGGAGGAATGTTGGCGCCCCATGGGACTGCTTTACTCAATTCTGATATGCAGCAATGCTGTCACAGTATTCAATTTTCACCTTGACTCACTTTAACTCATTCTCCTCCTTTCTGAAATGTCCTTGTCTCTTACCTTCACGGACAAATTCATTCAATTCATAACCATCATAGTTCCCACACATTCCACATGTTTTCCCCATGTATTTTTTTTCAGCCAAAACCTAAAATAAAAAAGAACAAAATATTTTAAAGGATCACCCTAAGTAAAATTATCTATACAGCAATACCTTTCTCAAACAAATTCACTGCAAGCACTCAATTAAAAGTGATTCTTCTCATTAATTTCAGTGACTTTTTGGAGGAAGAATTTTGTATACAGTGAACTCTTTTCCCAATAGGCAAATAGTGATTTTTAAAAATTAGTATTTAATAAAAAGAATAAGATTTAAGACACAGGGAATTGAGGGGGATAACATTCTAAGGATCCAGGAAAAAAAAGAAAATAATGTTGAAGCCTTGCTAATATCTCTGTTGACAGAGCACAAATTTCAGGTTTCTTCTCTTAAGAAACTTAAGGTTACAGGAAGAAAATCTATTTTCAGAAGAAGGTGATTCAGTTCTCTGTTGTTCTGGAGACTAAAATGGTAGTATTACTACTGGCTACAAACAATGAATTATTATGAAAATCCTAGATCAGAGAAATAAAACTTTATTCTTTGTACAGTCAGATTAACCCAACGCTATCATTTTCTCTTGTGATATCTTATCTCATGTGATAATAATGCTGATAAATCTCCCAGACAATTTTCTACATCTCCTTGTTTTAGCAAACTTAATCAATTTAGAATTCAGTGTCTTTTGTGGTAATAATATCAAGGTCACACTGAGAAAATGTATTGGGGATTTTGAAAGGAAAACGTGAGAAGATTCGGAAAAAGGAAAGAGAAAAGAAACTGGTAGAAGCATTCGATATTTGAAACCAAAAGATGTCCCAGGGAAGCCCAATAAAAAAGTCGAAACTATGGCATACAGTATTAAGTTCTACACAACTTTAAACATCTCTTAAGAAAAAGATTGCAGCTGCTGGAACACCCTGAGGAAAGATTAAAATGTGTGCAAGTATCCACAAATCTCAGCACTGGTGGCTTTAGCTAACTACGAATGCTGCAAGGGAAAGTAATATGCAAAGTTGATTATTTCAAGAGGAATGGATAAAACAGGAAAATAATAAATATCAAAATAGTAAATACTTGCAAAAGCACCCACTAAGTTCAGAGAGTTCTTGCCATTCCAGTAAATCAGTGACAATTTTCTTCTCTGCTCTATGAGAACATTTTACTAACCATGAGGTAGTCATCATTGTTCCACATGACCACCAGCTCCATCTCCATCAGCTTGGCTACCAGGCGGATGTTGCGTCCATAAGGTGCTATTTGGATTCCATTGCTGGTGTAAGGCAACTGAACGACACTGAAATAAGGGGAGAAGAGAAAACCAACCTCATAGCAAGATTATGCAGGTATTAGTTATTTATTTTGGATATGATACATACCCAGTCTGAGTACTTGCAGCAACATAAAACAGAATTTTTTTCCTTTTTAACTGTGACATTTCAAAACATATGAAAGTCTGTTGATTGAAAATCCACATGAGCTGTTTCATAGTAGGATCACCAAAAAATGGGTTGCAGTGATTGTACTACTGACAATGTTTGCACAGGACTTGGCATCTTCACTTGGTTTGGTTTTATTAGAGCACAGTTATTTCTTTCAAGAACCATGAAGCTGATGTGGTGAAACTAACGCTGATTCTCCTGAGGAGAGTCTATGGCATTTTAATATAAGAATTATGACTGAAAATTGACAAGATCAGAGAAAGCTATAAAGGGAATGTTGTAGAGTATGAGTGCTTGATGGGAAGCAATGGGAGTAGAGTTCAGTTAGGTGTGTTAACTTTAGTAATTTGTTAATTCATTTTTGACACAAAGCAGTCATCAGTGAACCTGCTATATAACTCCCTGCAGCTGTTATGTAACTCCCTGCCTTCTCTAAACACTTCATGCCCCATTCATGACAGAATCTTACCCAACACTCCTGATAGAAATGCTGCCTTTCTCAACTATGACAACAGAAGGTCCAAGCTCAATAATGATCCTTGCAATTTTTTTGTCCAGCCCACGACGGAACTGAATGTTGAAGTCTGGGCTGGTCTCATCACATACAGTAGCAAAGATGTAGTTGCAAGTCCCACTGAAGTCATACTGGTATTTATCAAAGGTTGAAAAATGCCCTCCTCCCCAGGTAGAACAGGAATCCTTGCTCAAAACTACAAAAGAGAAAGAAACATGGATTTAGCATATTTGCTCATTCTAATTAGCATTTCAAATAAAATACTGGACAAGCTAATAAGTTTCTGCTCAGATTAATTCTGTAAACAACATTCTAGCCCTCTGTTTTTTTTATTCTTTTGTAATCTCAAAATTTTATCTCAAGTCAGGAAGTGAAACAATATTAGGAGTGAGAGCAATATTCTCATTTACTGTAAGCAGAGGAGAATTCCCTAACTTCCTAGATTAGGAAAAGCCCTTGCAACTCCTAAGGGTAATATAAAGATTTACCTTTTTATTTCAGTCTGCTAGATCTGTTTGCAAAGGAGACAGCTTGCTACTGGATAGAGCCTTAACATCTCAGGCACAGCATTTACCAAGCTATGGCATTACCCTATCATAATTAACCGCATAGTCAATCACCAGATATCCAAAGACAGTCTTCAAAGCCCAGCTTGTAATTCCTCACTCTCTCAACTGTCTATTTGTGCGATGAAGTTCCAGCCATTTTTATAAATATATGGATTGTTTTAATCAGTTTTAATTTTTAAGAAGTAGTCTGGAATGTTCATCTGAACAGAGAGATGTTCATATGTGGAAATGAGTCAAAAAGAGATACAACTCCAGCTGTTAGATAGATCTCCACCTACTTACAGCATTTGAACAGTCCCTCTGAACTGATAATTTTATTGAAGTACCTAAAATCATGTCCTCAGTTTTGCATTTCCAGACTTAAGATTGTTACTTTCATTTTTTAATTATTTCTGCTTATATTATCATATGAAGCTCAGGTATCTTAGCATATATCTTAGAGTTACAAAGTATCAGATAAGTTTATCAAAGTCTACATGCAGTTTATATTTATTGTTTTAAAGCCAAAACATCTCTTTTAACTGTAGAGAAGAGATCAAATAACTGCAGAATGCTACTGGTTTTATCCAGGTCACGCAGAAAATACTGTTTCCCAATGAGCAGTTACCTGCTGGCAAAAAGTACTCCTCTTCCACACTTCTGTTGTGTCCTGAAGGTCTGACTGGAAAATAGGAATTGTCTGATTGTTATCATTGATCCTTCATGCCCAAGTCCAGCTTGTTTAATATACTGTGCCTGAGTGATACTGACCACCAAACCCCAGAGTGTGACAAGGAATGATTACCCAGGGCTGCACAATGGTCAGAGTGCAAGAGGTGCCCCTTTCAATAAACACAGGAGCATGGTCACTGTATTTGTTTTTATTTAAATCTTATCAAAGAAAAATAACAAATGGGAATGTCAATAACTCAAGCAAGTTTAAATCCAGATTATGTGTTTGTCTTTTGAGTTCAGCTTTTACTAAATAAAATCTGGAGATTTTCTTTTAATTAGTCTATATCCATGCTCTACTGTTTCTCTTGCTGTAAGAACATAGAGCAGACAGAGATGAGTTCCTGAATATTTGAGAATTTTTTGTCAGATTAAAAGTCTTTCAGCTATTTTTACTTTACAGATGAACTCCATGTAGCTTCTCTATGCTTATACTGAATGAGAATTCTCCTAATTCAAGCCACTTTCAGTTTCTTCTGCCTAAATAAATGCATATTATAATACATTTTCATTTTATATAATTATTTTTCTTCTACACCTCCACATTTACCCCAAACGGGATAAAAAATTTCATTTGGCCACTGGAATGCAACAAGCTTTGGAGTACAGAGAATTGATTTCTAATGATATGCAGAAGCAAAGCATATTTTACTGTAAAACCTTAAAAATATTAATTACTAGGTAGATTGTCTGTAAATAGACTAGGATAGAAAAAAATTCAGAATATTAGGACTTGTGTCCTTACTTATTTTAGAAAGGATCTTGTGAAAATTTTGTGTTTTCAGAAGGGTCATAGCCTTCTGTATCCTGTAGCAGAGTAACATCATATCCCATAACATATATCATGTTTGCATGATGACATTCATTCCTTCTTGCCATGGACATGGAAAACTAAATGACTATTGAATTAAATTCAAATTTAGAAGTCAGTGCCTCACATTTCTTCAGAAAAGGACATGTGAAAAATGTTGGTTCTGCCTAAGGGTTGATGTAGCTCTGTATTTTATTTCCAGCAGTGACCATTAACAGCTTGCCCGAGGGAAGACTACCATCAGATCAGGCATTTATACTTCCACAGATATTCTCTCAGTCTCCAATTATTTTCAGTTCAGGGAATTATGTGAGGCTATTGAGATTTTTCTGATTACCACTCCCCTGTGCTCTGGCTTCCATATCCTTGTCCACCATCATTTTGAACAGAACCAAAATTTCTTTGTAGCAGAAAATTCCACAATAACTACAGTCAAAATTTGCCATTGAATTTTAATTATGAGTTAACAGTTTAAGGATACCTGCCTTTCCAACAATACTTCTGATAGTTAATATTTTAAATATTATGTTAATTTCTTTTGTTTTGGCATTGCAGATTTTTTTACACAAATAAGACAGTAGTACCTTACTATTTGTATTTTTCATACTCAGAAGGACTAGCACAAATTTACAATAAGTAGGTGGCTGGAGTTACTTTTGCATACAGATTTGGATTTGGATGGATGCACACAAGTCATTCTTTGGAGTTAAGGGAAAACTGCTGGTAAACTACCAGAAGTGTGGTAGCAGCTGGCACAGCTGAACACTGAAGCAGAAATCTGTCCTACTCTGACCCCACTCTGGCTGCTGGATATAAAGGTGAGGAATAAGTATTCCACACTCTGATTGTCCATTTGCATATAAATTTGTTTTAACCTGAAATCTTTAAAATAATTTTCACAGACCTAATCTATATGGAGAATGAGCTTATTTAGTTTCCTGGATTTTGCAATATCAAAAGAATCCATAACCTAAATTTTTAGATAGTATTAGGCAGCAATATATAGGAATGAAAATCAAACATATCACACAAATTACCCCAATAGCATATTTCTAAACGTGGAAGGCTATTAAACTGCTCACAGTTTCTATCCTTAGGCATCAAAACCCCAGCATGGTATGCTGAAGCACTTTCCATTTAGTTTAAAACTTACCCCAGTGAGGCAATGCATTTTACAATCTTTTTACATGCAAAGTCTTCTTTTAGAATTTCTAAAATTTAACGCTTCAAAACATATGCTCCTTGAGGCAAAGATTTATTTTTATTATGTGGTTTGTACACTGCCTTCTGCAATATGGGCTTGATACTGAATAGAGTTGTCACTCACACTTGAATGCAAACATTAAAACCAGGTCAGACACTTACTTCTTTGTAGAGATTCTTTCTGTTTTTGGAGAAGAATGGGGGACCAATAATTTCCTTCAAAAGCTGTGAAAGGAAAAAGACAACACAATGAAGTTATCCTCTGAGCAAAAGAAGTTGAATATTTGTATATTTATTTATTTTTAAGCATGCTGCAAGTTAAAGCAGGGTCAGCATATATGAATTGTGCTCTGTCACACAAATATGAATGACAATTATGATGGAAAATCACATAATTCCTATTACATAATTAGGCAATAGAAAATTCTTCTGTACCGAACAAATGTTTCCAAAATTTGCCAGAAATTCTACTCAATATGAAAGCTCCTACACTTCATACTAAAATCCTATGTTCCTGTTACAAAAAAGTGGGATAAATATTTCCTTATGTTTTTGAGTTCTTGTTTCACCATCTGGGTAGAAGCAGTGGAAGGAATAGCCAAAAGTGTGAAAATATGGGGAAAGTATTGTCCTGTGCGCTGTTCACAAGAACCGTGGGATCTGGAGCTGAAGACAGGAAATCCCCAGGAGTAGTTGCTGCCTTTGCTGTTCATGTTAAGGCAGAATGATGCAAGCTGTCACCGGCTCCCTTCCACACACCTCTTCACAAAGCCTGGTTTGGTTAGGAGAAGCCAAGGAATGTTGAGCAAATGCTGAGTGCAGTGTGGTTCCTTTCTCATGTCAAACACAGACCTGCTGCATGAGCACAACTGCTCCACGTTCTCACGCATACCCAAAGGCTCTTTCACCCAGCGTTTTCCTCCAGCACTGCTGAAGTGAGCTTTCAGAGTCAACAGCTGGGTGGTAAAAAACCTAAACAAGATGCAGGAATAAAGACCTGAGGTGCTTCAGAAATGTGCTACTCAGATTTAAATTTTCTCATGTCTGGTATTTCTAAGATAGCAGGAGCAAGTATCTTGTAGAACCCATGCAATTCTTTATTATCTGTTTAGAATCTTTTGCAATATAGAAAATGTTGTGCCAGAAGGTTTCTTTCATCAAATAAACCAGGCCAAATCCACATAAATATCTATATATACACTACAGCTCTGCAGGGTGCTGTTGCTTCCTTGGATACTGCAGTGAGTGGAAGCCTCCAGGGAGCTCACCAGCTGGAGCAGACTCTCAGCCAATTCCATGCTGTGCTGCTGAAGGTGAGGTAGTATTTGCCATGTGCTACCTCAAGGGCTGCAGGAAAACAGGTGAGGCTCTACCTTTTATGTAAGGCTAGGTTAAAGCACAAGAGGGAATTTTGGAACTGAGTGTTTCAGCACATCCTTTTGCTTTGGATTTCAGATTCAGACATCTCCAACATTCACAACAGTCTATACCTCAATTCTTCTATGAAGCAGTACTTGCTGAATGAAGATGTTATCTGGATAAATAAATCTAAGTTTTTAAGAGCTAAAATACTATACCGGTAGAATTGTATACAATAAATATTTAGGCATAAGGGAAGTAAATCAAGGATATAAATTCAGTGAATTAAGTGCTCCCATCCTAATTGTTCTCATAGCTTAAAATGGCATTTATCTCAGCCACTCCCAAATTGTCTGACACACTCATCACAAAATCATTCTAATCCTACTCATGCTGCCTTGCTGTCTAGAACTGGTCAGCACTGGCCAATAATTGTTTGAGATTTTGCCAGAGTTTTAGAAAATCTCCATGGTTGGCCTGTAACTCAGTAGGCATTTCCAAAATCCAGCATGCTCCTTCCAAGTTCCTAGTGAACCGTGCATCACAGTAAGCACACCACAAAAAGGAAAGGTCAGTTTGTGGCTTTCAAGCTAACGCTCTTCATGCCTGAGTTGCTGCTGCCTTTTTTGAATGCCTGGATTTTGATACCTGCATTTGTTCAATAATCTAGTATTATTGGCTTTACAGTTTTCCAATCATTACAGCTTAATCCTAAAGTTTAAACACTTATGAATGGGATTTATAAGTGTGAAACAGCTGCCTTCCAAGGATATTAGCTTTGCAGGAATTGCATATACACCTAAAACATTACTTCAAGTCAGATCTATCTAGAGAGCTTGATGTAAAGTAAAATGTCTAATGGACAAATATTTTAGATTAGAACAGACAAATCAGTTCACAAAGCTTGTTTGATAGCTTTTCAAACTCCAGCACCTAAGCATGGCAAACAAAATTTAACATGCACTTCAGGTTTTGTATTTAGATTAAATTTGAGCATAATAATCATCCTGGATTATATGGACATGTACAAGGGTTAGACTGAAAATAACTATGGATATGAAATCCACTTTAACTTTTTGCCCAAAGACTAGCTAATAAAACAAATGCAGAGCCATTTGCTGACTATCTGCCCATCAGTATCCTGTCAGATCAAACTATTATACTAATTACAGTACAGTAATTATTCTCAGCATGTACATTCTTTTTCTCACATTTAACTCTGAAGAGAATAGTTAAATCTTCCTGGCAACACTATCAACCAGAAACACACAAAATGGGAGATTGTACAGATGTAGCAAGTACTATGGCTATGTAGAAGTTGTATTTTGCAATAATTTAAGATTTTTTTTCATTTAAAAGGCTGTCCTAGTGTTAAATGAGATTTCTAAAGTACTGAAATCTTCATTTCTGACATTTTACTATTACTGCAAGTATTCTGTTTTCCTTTGAGAAATGACATTAAATACTTATTTTGAATTATCTCAACAGAAATACTTATTTTGAATTATCTCAGTAGAACTTTACCCAGAGTTTCACTTCTCTTGGATAAAGGAAGGTTTTACTTCCAATTCCCACTCTTCTCCAGCTGGCCAACTTCCTTGAGAATGATATCTGTTGAAGTGCAGTTTTTGTGTGGTCAGCCTGTCTAGTTCACAGCAGCAGTACAAACCAGGGAACATGACGTACTATGAAGAAATTAGTAATTTTGTTCCTATACTCTGGTTACTATGAAAAATCCCTATGGGAAAATACAATTTTATGTTGAACTGGCTTCAATCAAAGTGTTTCAAATCAGATAAAAAAATGAAAACAAAACACTGAAATGAAATCTCTGTACTTCCAACTTGCAGAAATAATTTAAAATGTCTGTTTTGTAAAGAGTTCTGTTTTTCTCTTCTAATTGGAGACAAACAGAAATGTTGAAATGTCAGATGTTCTGGAAAGGACAAGAGCATTAAAACAAATTATAGAAGCCTAAAATTAAACTTAACACTGAGGGTACTGGTAAAGCTGTAGCTCTAATATGAGTTATTAGTTGCACATGTTCATGATGATTTCTCTTCAATAGGAAATTTTTACCTCCCTTTGTCTCTTGCAAACATAGATATGTGAACAGCACAAATCAAGGTGACTTCCTAGTTACATACTTCATAAGAAAAAGTATGATGGTATACAAACCTCTCAAAAGGATCCATGCAGTTTTGATTATTGAAATAGCTAAAGAGGTGAAGCCTTGATTTAATCAATGAATCAGCACCTCGTATTAAAAAAGACTAGAACTAACAGTTTTAATCAGGTTTCAAGCTTCTGCAGATTTTTTTTAACTCAAGCATGTTTACTGATTTTCTTGTTATCACTTTCCATAAGATTCCACATCAAATAATCAAACATATGTCCTTATAATCAATATTTATATTTCTACCTAGAGACAGACTCAAGGTACAGAACTTGGATGCAGATCCATAAAGAAGAGAATTAAGTCCTGGCTTTGGTCAGACTCATTCTGAGGATAAAACACTTGGATCTAGAGTTCAAAACAATGAGTACCCTGCATCTTGTCCTATTTAAGAACGTACAAATCAACATCCAAAAATTGCCTGATTTCAAATCTTTCCTTGACAGAATGAAATTTGCTTGTTTTCAGAGTCTCTAATCTTGTGAGGCATTCCAAGGACCTGAAATGTTGACATATCCCAAAGGACAAAACTGCTCTGTAAGAATTTTCTAGATCCTGCTTCTAGGGTTTTTATCTTTAAATTCAACTTAGTCATTTGTAGAAAAAATTCTGATTTGGGATGGCCAAGTTTACATATAAAGCTTGTGTCTGTGTAAGTGTCTACAGCAATTTTCTTTTGATTGCAAGTATTTCTATTAATACATCTATTATCTAAACCAGGAAGTCATGTAGATGGAGATTTTGCTCTTGCAGGCAGCAAAACTTGGGGTTAGGACCCACATTCAGGTACTTGACTTGATATTGGTTACAATGGTGCTGATACAGTGAATGGAGTTCCACCTGATTTCTAACAATACAGCTGAGGTTAGAAATTGGCTCTGAGAGTCTACTAAAGGGTTCAGTTGCTTATATTTAATTATTTTCATGCTACAGTTTAAGTCAGTGATTTAAGAGCAATAAATGTCCCCATGCAATTTGAACTGCATGATTCATTAAATGTTGTAAACACAACACAGAAGAAATAAATTTAACTTTGTTTCACCTAAAGCAAGCGAAGTATGCTTTCCAGCAGCTTGAAATCTTTCCTTGAAATTCTAATTTTAATAACTAGTAAGTAAAGAGAATATATAGAAGAGATGAAAAAAGAAAAAAAAAAACAAGCAAACATCTTAAACCATGCCAAACCATGGCAAAAAAGACTTATTCTCCAAAAATCCACAGGTAATAGGATAAGGAAGAATAATGAGTAAGGTGGCCAAGTAGCTACAGAGCCAATGAACTTACCTATGAAATCTTCTTTCAGAAATTAAACATTCATCTGGTATACAGGTGGGTTAGATCAAAAAAGTAAGACAGAAAGACTGAAGGATTGTACTGAATAATATATGGAGGAATACATCAAGAGTCATGTAAAATTTTTAGGCTAGAATAATTTGCCTGTTTTCCAGCATAGGGTTCGTTCATAATTCGTCAAAAAAGAAATGCCAACACATAGCTCATACTTAATGCTTTCTGCAGTTCACATAACAAAGAAAAATGTTTTTGATCACCACTCTACACAGAAGATATACCATATATATCTGCAATGACATTGCTAGGACACCGGATCATGAACATCTGAAAGATGAAGGTGCTTGGCAACTCGGAAATACAACAGAAGTCCATTAAAAATATTTCCTTTAACTAGGAATGAGTTTTAGGGAAGAATCCAACAAATCAGTGACCAACTTTCTGAAATAGTGAAGAATGAATTATTTTATTTCAGCCATGAATTTATTAAATAACCTGTTGTGGTTGTAGATGAAGCAAAAGAGAAGAAAATACGTTAACTGAATTCCGCAGTTTGTGGGAAAGGAGAACAAAATCTGAACATCATGTGATGTCATACTACAATTTTCCTTCAAGCCATGTACCAAGAGGAGCCCAGGCACCCCAGACTTACCGGCAGAGTGCAGGAAACTGCAGAAGATGAGCAATACCAGTGTTGGGAGCATGATGCACGCCCTGCCTGGGCAGTGTTCTCAGTGCTCCCCTCTGTTCCAAGCAGGCAGTGCCAATGCTGCCACTTTCTAGGCTGCCCTCTTCAAGCTTGGATGCTTTATATATAGAATTGCAATGCCCTCCCTCATTCCCACAGCTTGCAGAAATTGTAACAGCAGAGTACCCGCCAAACAGGATCTCCTCTTTATCAAGTTCAACACACCTAAAAGCCACTTAGAAAACGAAGAAAAAAGAAAATGCAAACCTCCTCCAGTTCATTATCATTCTTACAAGGCTTTTATAATGGCTTCTATCTCTAACAGCTTAAACACTTTTACCTGCCTTCACTGAACAAATTTGGAATTATACCCAAAAGCAGTAAGACAAATAATACACAAATTATGATCACTAGCTGATAAGGAAAGGAAGAATGCTGGACCAGCACACAAAGTGGAAGAATGAAGTGCAGGAGTTTTGGAACTGCTGAGAAGACTGTGTGAATAAAAGATGGTAAGACATGAATGAACAGAGATACAGATCTCAGATTTTTGTATTAACTCTTCTTTCATTAACTTCCATTCACTCTCCTGGGTGATTGTGTTCATCTCTCCCTTGTGTGACTTTTTAAGCAAACTAATAAATTTTACCTGGGTAAAAAGGTCTGTCCACAGAACAGCTGATTTCCTGACTGCAAGGGAGCTAAGTAAGCCCTTGCCCACTACCTTGGCACTGCCAAGGACAGCGGGCAAACTCTGTTCTAAAATGGGGCAGACTATTGCACTGTGGTACTTTGGAACCTTTCACAAGATAATCCACCTTCCCACCAACATCACAGATCAATTTTACTTGTGTTACACTTGAATCTCTCCATATTAGAGGTGAAATGTTCAATGCACTGCATATGTTCAAAACATCACTGCCACCACTGATTTGACAGTAAAACAAGAACTTGCTTGATCCTGTCATTTTTCATTGGCAAAATATTTTCTTGTGGAAAACATAGTATCAATATAAGAAAACGTTCCCTATAAAATATGAATTGCATGGGTTATCTCTCCATATGAATTTCTTCAGCCTTTCCTGTTTTCACCTATGCAATACTGAGGTGAGCCTCTGAAGAAAGTGGCAATAAATGGGGCCTTTTCCTTGGCAATCTGCCTGCACAAGAGGTGCCTGCTCTGTCATGCCCACCAATATCACAACAACCAGATCACAAGCCATGGCCACAGCTGCCAACACTGTGTGTGCCCTGGTGCTTCCCTGTGCTTCCAGCACCCAGGGACAGTGCTTTAAGGGTCAGAGAAGGGAAGGTGAGGGAAGGTCAGGCCAGGGGAGTGAAGGGATAGGGAAATTCTCAGAGTTACCTCTTCTGAGTGGTGGGAAGAAGCCCAGGAAAGACAGTGACTTAACCTAATTTCAGCCATAGCTCAATGTGGTTGTAGTTAAAATGAGAACATTACATTTTAATTGACATGAAGGTCTGCCTTTTTGGTTTTCACAGTAGTGTTTTTCCCCCTCACTACTCCCCTATTCTCTCCCCAACAACAGAAAGTGGATGAAGTATATGACTGTTGATAATAGAACTGCGACCCTAAATTTAAAATTTCTGCAGAAAATTTTCTGCATTGGCCTTATAAAAGCCCTAAAGTAAATGATCAAAATCACTTGTCACTTCTAAAAATCATGATCAAAGTGAAAAATAGTAAGTCCTCAAAACAGCCTCTAAGCAGACTGATACCATGATAAATACGTAATTATGATTTCACAACTGTACCTATTACATTATTTCTGGCAAATTACCTCTAAGTTCTTATTAATGAAATCCAAAACAGAATTTCATTTTTAACACTTCTAAGAAGCATCTTCTTTATGAAGATAAGGGACTGCAGTGCTCCATAGCAACTCAAACTTTATAACTGATAGTGTCAGACAGAAATTTACCTTTCTCTGATGGAAGAGACAAAAAAAAATCATCACTGTTGTCCAAAAGGATTTTTTTTGTAATATATGTTCATAATCTTTCTGTCAAGCAGTAATAAATTAAAACACCTGACATCAATGAACATTTTACTACTTCCTCATTTAAAGACCTGGGCACTATAGGGCATCACTTTTACTGTCAAAGGTGGCAGACAGAGACATCATGGAATTAAGATCACTGGTAACAATTAATTTTCCTCTTTTATTACCACAGCTTCAAGCTTTTCTCTGTAGCCTTTATATTTACTGAAACCTTTTATATCTTTACTACATGAAGCTTACAAAATTCTCAAGAAATGCACATACTGACAAAAGTCATTTCAAATATTTACCCAAAATATTGTTGTTTTCAGTTCCCTGTATTTGTAGCAACATTCTTAGCTGAACACATTCTGTCTGAGAAGTCAGGATAAAGATACTACCTTCAGCTTTCCTGGAAGGAATTTCAGTCACTCAGTCTAAATACTTATGATTCAGCAAGTTATTATTTTATAGAGACATCCCATGATGATGTGAACACAGTTAATCAAAAGCATCCATCTACAACTGCATTTAAGTCAGGACTCCAGACCAAGGAAAGAGCATTTGCTTGAGGACTATGAGTAGTGACTGAGTTCACAGTACATAGATAATTATTTTACATGGAAGAGCTTTGTGAAGAACTGCATGCCCAGCTGTAGTGAGATAATGACACCTCTAATTAATGTGGATTTTTTCCATTTAATAATTATAATTGGTTTAGAACAACATCACTTATCAGAAACTGCTGTTGTACAGGAGAGCAGAGATTGTTGTGACCATATTTAGTATACAGTAATGGGTTCTCAGCATTGAAATACAGTTTAGTCTCCAACATCATGTACACTTCTGGAAGATTTTTGAAATGTCAAAGGAATTTATGTAAGCCAGATATTATGCAAATTGAGAAAGTCATAACACTTTAACTAAGTAATAGACTATCTTGTCTACAGTTTAATTAGTCTAGGAATTTTTAGGTATATCAATTACAGAATATTTTGATGCTTTTATGCAGATTGCTATGAAAATATTCCACTTCCTGTAATGTAGTGATTGTATATTATTTTAGCAGCCTTCATATTTCTTGGATAAATAGCTACATATCTTTATAGAGAGTCAGACCAAAATATAGCATTTGATTACCCCTAGTCCCTGTGGGTGTATAAGTACTTTCCAGCTTTGGAAGCTTTTGCCTGTAAGTTTCCATTGCTCTCGTGGAATGCAAAGATACAGGCTTAACAGATATAGCAATCTGACACAACAGCTGAGCTGATGGGTTTTGTCCTTGAGCTCTGAAATTTGATTTCCTGTCTAATTCAAAATTTGAATTTAAAATTGAATAATTTTAAGATAAATTGTTTTAATATAACGCTATTAAAATCATCTGTACTTTAACTTCCAAACTATTCTAGATGCCCAGCCTTCAAGTAATTGTTTTAAAATATTCATGATTGAATAATATATGTATAATGAATATAACATGTATTGTCTCATAAATGCTGTATCAGAATTGCATAAAATAAGGCTCTTGCAATCAGCTGGGTTATCTTTTATCCTTTATGACTGAGACATTCACTATGACTGCCAGGGCAACGTTGGTTTCTATCTACAATCCAATGAGCTGTAAAATTTCCATAGGACAGTTTGAAAATTCAGGGGTTTTTTTGGTATAGATTGTCTCAAGGTAACACTATTTATTTTCTGTTAGTGGAACTACCTTACACAAGGTAATTCCATTACCATTCCACTTTTTAAAAATAAACCAAAAGCACAATGTAACTGGCATTAATGTGCTAACAGAAGAAAACAAGCTCCCATTTTTTCTTCCTGTTTCTCATCCTTGTCTTTCAGGTAATGTAGCCAGGCAGCAGAGGATCACATTGAGTGCAGCTTCCCTGGGCTAAGCTTATGGCACCCACCAGGGGCTCCTGTCTAGTTGTGTGAGTAGCTGGCAGGCACCACACGGCCAGCTGGTTGTCTCTTTTGCCAAGATGCTTTCCAAAGAATCTGGCAGTAAAACAGATACATATTCTGAGAATGTTCCAATTGTGGTAAATAAGAAATTTTTGGCTGAGAAGTATTCACAAAAAAATCATGACCAGCTTATCCCTCATCCTCAGCCTATGTCCCAGCTTTAGATCTTCCTGGTATTTAATGCTGTGTGCCTTTCCAGCTGCTTTTCTTAACAGTGTGTATAGATGAAAGTGAACACAAACTAAGAAATAACTAACAGGACTCTTTCACTGTTCCAAAAGTAGCACTCTTATACTGTTCCAAAAGTACTTTTGAACTTAAATTACTGTAGAGTCCAGTTTTTCCTATATACCTGTTAGAAAAAAAAAATGTAGAAAATAGTTTAAAATCATGCCTCTAAAAGTGGTAAAGACTTCATTGATTAGTACTTAACTTTTAATTATAATTTGTTGAGGACAATGGCCTGAGACCTCCCTGTGCTGGCTTCACGCCTCTGGCACTCCCTGTGATGAATATCTCAGATACTATAGCTGTGGGGACCTGGGTTGGGGCAGTTCACTCTTTATGTCCTGCCAACACCAGAGGCTGACAAAGCTGCCACTCCCACAGTTCCCCGAATTGTATCTGCTGCCCTGAGGACAGGGACAAAATATTTCAAGTGTTTCTGGAGTAAAACCATTTTGGGGGAAAAAAATAAACCACATAAAACAAAGCAAGGCCTGTTACCATAATACTGTGCTCCCCTTCCTGCACAGGAACACTGGGAAGACAAACTCTGCTTGCTCTCAGTTCCTACACTCTTCTCCTGCTTCTGAATCCTGTTTTGCTGCTGCTGGGCTCAAACTGGTTTGCATTCTGATCTCTGGAGCAGTCGGGGCTGCCCACTTGGTTCTGTAAGAATCCTGAATTCTGGTCATTTTAGCTACAGTGCTGACAGGAGAGAACAGGATAATAGGATTGTGGAAAGAAACCACAGAAGGACTCTCACCTCTATTCATGTCTGTCTTCCTTTGACTTTTTAGCTAAAATTTCTCTCAAACACTATGATCATGAACAAAATTCTGTGCAGATTCTCTTAAGGCCGAACTTATCTCCTAGTGATTAAGGAATCTGCAGAGGAAGACTGATTCTCTCATTTTCATTTGCTTCTAATAGAGAGAAAAAAGATTAACGATGACTTCATATAAAGTCTAGAGACAGATCAGACTTTGTGCTGAACTAAATCCAGGCATGGAGTGCTCCTTTTTTTTTCCCCAAATAGAAAATGTTGAAACCAATTTGATTTTACTTTTATAATTCCTAACCTATATTTTTCTTCTGAGTCACATTAACATGGAGAACATTTATCTGATGGACAAAAATTGGTGAAAGCACAGGTCAGGGTTTTTTCCTCTTTTTTGGCCTTTTGGCTTTACCAACTAATCAGTATTTCTTTTCTAAGGGAAATTCAGGGAGTTTCCTGAATTATACATCAGCTCTTCTCCTGGGCAGCATGCACTTTGACTCCATACAAACCAGAAAAAGATTGGAAAGCATTACTTATGAAAGCAGCGGTGGCTCAAATATTTCTAGCTTAGTTAGAACTCCGTTCAGTAAGTTATTAAAAACATCCTAAATTTTCTTAATTGCTGTACTCATAATTGCCACACAACTGAGCTAAACTTATAGTTTGTAATTAATGTTCAAACCGGACTTGGAAAAATAAAATTATTTGCTTCTTTTTACATCACGGCTCTGTTAATTTAATAATCAGATAGATTTTGTTACCAGATATAGCATGAAAAGCAAATACATTGTGTGAACCAGGAATTCATTAAGTACAAGCTTTCACCTCTCCTGGTAAGGAAGTAAAATAGAACCTGTATTTACACAAATATTAAGGGCTGGGAACAGGACGTCAGTGGCAATCCATGTTTAACTTGTTCTTTAATGTGTGTGCATTTTAGAACAGATAAGTCTCCAAATGATGCTAATATAACATATCTGCTAAGATAATAAAGTCAAGCATAAGCTTGTGTTTACCCTTTACTCGATATATTCTGATGCTTTTTCTTTTAGCATTTTGGTTGACTTGGATTTAAAAAAAGAAAAAAACCCAAACAAACACAAACAGCCACTGCAGTCACTCTTCCAAAGTTCTGAATCTCCCAGATGTCTGAATTGTGGTAGAACAGATTTGAAAATCATGACTTATATCTTATTCTCAAATTTGAAAACCTCTTTCCATTTCTAAAGAAATGAAGTTATTGGAAGAATGAACCAAAGGTAAGAGTGGAAAAGTGCGGAGGGATTGATGGAGGCGGTTTCCATGCACAGTTCCAGAAACAAAGGACAGTGTGGCTATTTTCCCCATGGGCAGAGAGCACTCAGTAGGGAGAATCATAACAAGATAGAAATAGATAGAAATCATACAAGAACAAAATTTAACAACTTGCATCACTTTTGAGTGTCTTTACATTTGATTACTCAAACATTACAGAATTGCAGCTGCAACTTTTCTTTACATCTTCTTGGTCTCTAGGGCAGGCAGCTGTGTTTGTGTCATGTCTCTCTCTGTCAGCTGACTATTTAATATATTGAGACCTCACTGCATGGAGAGACTGGCAGCCAGCTAATGTTTATCTTAATGTAGAATAAAGATGTCAACACTTATTTTCTCACAAAAAATTGAAAATTTTTGCCCTCATTTTTCACCTAAATAAATGCTACAAATTCTGTCCTGAAAGCTCTTTGCTTCTGTGCATGAGTAAATGTAATCAAATCTCCATATTATTATCAGTCATACTGGTACTGAAATAACAGTTTTTGCTCATGATAAAATCCCCCACTATTTAAAACTTCTGTGTAATTAATTTAACATGCACTTTCAATGCTATGATGCTCCTAAGGAAGAGTAAACATAATAAACTATGAAGAATCAGTTGGAAAATGAAAACTAAACATGAAATTGCCTTTATGTGGCAGTTTCAGTTTGACAAATGCACTGCCCAGTTTTTAAACCCAGCACAATATAGTACTGGATTACTGCACTGTGCCATGCAGTGATATCTTTGTGATCTCAAGCTTGGATTTTCTTCCCTTGGGTCAGGTGGTAGTTGTCTCATATACAAATGTACAGGACAAATATAAAGGACTATTTCACAGAACTTCAGTAGGATCCAGACTTTAGTCCTTACACTTGGGAGTAGGGCTACTCCCTTGTGTTTTTCTTCAAAGTAATACTTAAGTTAGGAGTAGATACTCTCTAGGAGTTGTTCTCCAGCTTTTTTTTTGTTTGTTTTAGACTCTCTTTTCTTTCAGGTAAATGTTCCACTCCATTAATTACTGACTTGAAACCTCTAGTTTCTTCTCATTGTTCAGTTTAAGAACAAGCAGAGAGGCAAATCACAAAACATGCACATATGTTACCTAACTACAATCCAACATAAGCAGGATATTTGTCAGATGTGTTTTCTAAGGTGCAACGTACTAAGAAAATCAAAATATGCATTGTTAAATTCATCTAAGATATTGTCCACGTAAGTTAGATGACTTAAATGCTGTAACAGCTCCAGTGTTTCCACCTGTTATTATTTACTATGTGTATAAATGTATATATGTGTGGTATGCATATGCATATTATATGTATATACTGATAAATCCTGTTCTTTTGATTGGTTATTTAGTGAGTCCAGAGAGCTGGGCTGCTGTCAGGCTGACAACTGTAAACAGAACTGAAAACTTTGACTAATCAAAGTGCTTAGCGTGGGCCAAAGCATGGGAAAAAATGGCAGGGGCAGGTTTTGTTCCACTGATGTAATTCTGATATGACGCTGGTAATTCCACTTGAGTTAACCTTACAGCAGTTCCAAGGCCTGTGGCTGCTGAGCTCTATATTGAGTACTTCCCTTAATTTCTCAACCAAGTATCAACAGAATACTTGCTTGTTGAGAATACAAGAACTCAAAATTGCCTGTGGGGAATCTGGCAAGCTGAGCTACTCCTCTGTTTACATGTTTTCAATGAAATAAACTAATACACCCATGAAGGCTGGTTCATGAATGATAAAACTCTCATGTACTTTTAGGGTAATATTTTCCAAGCCTCAAAAGCAGTGGAATATTCACATCTGAGAAGTACCTGAATGTAAAGGCAATAAAGAAAATAAATAAATAAAGTGGAACTTTAGCTATTCTTTTATCATATTTATCTACGTTCCACACATTTCCAGAAAGAATTTAATTTAATTTAATTTCATTTCATTGATCTCACCTGAAAAGTTAGAGCTTACATTGTTTACCTATGCTCTCACCAATTACTACAATCCTTCAGGATGTGGTGGAGTGGTGCCTATATAAATGTGCCTATATAAATGTCATGTGTTCCTTGCCCTCACAGATAAGCTATGTTTCTGGTTACTCTGGGGTTTGGCAGCCTCTGGACTTCTCAGTGAGAAGCAGACATCACAATGTGAGATGTTTCATACCGTCAGAAAAGAATGGGAAAACCTTCTTAGTGCTGTCCCTTCTCCTCCTGGAAGAACTGCAAATACAGGTGCAAGGAAGTTTAATTCTTAGAGCATCCTCATTGACTTCTGGTGAGCTTGATATAAAAATGGGCTTCCCACACACCTTTATTTTGAGAATTGAGTTTCAAACATCATATTGAATTCCTACTAACTACTACTGCATCATACTTATGATCGTGCTTTCTTCCAGTAATGTGCTGCAAAAAAAGACAACATATCTGCCAGGTATCAGTTCAAACTCTCATTCTTCCTCAAGGTGAGAAAAATGTAGCAGTGGGGCTCTTGTTTAAAGAGCTGATGTTGAATAAAGACCATTAAATGTACTAGGGAAGCTGAGGTCACTGCTGGCACACAATGCGTGACAAGCAGTGAGCATTAGAGCAGTCCTCACTTGCTCTCAGGTAAGCTCATTGAGGTATAATGTCAGCTTATGGAAAAGGTTGCCAATTTGGTAGAAGGGCATTGCTGAGGATTACAGCCTTTTGCCAGAGCTTTCTGAACAGTGAATTCAGACAAGAGAGTGCTGAAAGGATGGTTCTGGATTTGAAACTGTATGGGAAGGCAGCACAGGTAACAAAGGATATGTAATATACTTGTAATGGACTGATGAGAAGGTGCTGTACAGCATTTTCCATTTGCTATCATTTCCCATATAATGAAAAAGTTGTGTTCAGTTTATTATCCTCTATTTCAGTCAAGAAATGAAAAGACTGTGCTGTTTGTTGGAAAGATATTTAGCAGTCTTATATCCAATGGAGACAAGAGAACTGTTTGTAGCCACTCACTGCTATCTGAGAATACCCATTTATTACAGCCTATACTGACAGAGGCAGGTTTTCTGCAGAGGGCTGCAAGCTACAAAGTGTTATACTCAGCAGAAGTACATTAATAACTGTGAAAACATTTCTGCTGGTTTTGTCAGTGCTAATTGTCTCTTCTCTATCTTGTTCTGTTGGCAATGATGACAAACACAAGTGAGAGAGAGAGAAAATGGTGTTTTACAGCAGTTTTTTATAATGGCTAAACCTGAATGACCTTTCTCCTCACAACTGAAAGCAGTGGGGTGGCTGCTGTTGGGAGATGGAGGCTTTCTACTGTTTTCTACAATGGCATGTGGCAACTCCATGATACACCAAGAAACTCAGCTAAGGCAACCTGCATCATGGGTGTCCTGGTTTTTGCTGGGGTAGAGCTAGTTGCTTCCTTAGTAGCTGATACAGTGCTGTGTTTTGGAGTTAGTATGAGAACAATGTTGAAAACAAAAGGGTGTTTTGGATGTTACTAAGGAGTGCTTACCCTTGGTCAAGGACTTTTCAATTTCTCACACTCTGCCAGTGAGGAGGTGCACAAGAAGCTGGAGGGAACATGGCTGGGATGGCTGACCTGAAGTGGCCAAGGGGATGTTCCACACCACAGAGCATCATATTCAGCATATAAACTGAAGTGAGTTATATGGATGGGTACAGTTGCTCTTTGAGGACAGGGTGGGCAATGGATAGTGAGTAATTGTATTCTGCATTGCTTGTTTGGTTGGGTTTTTCCCAAGTTTTATTATTATTTATTAATGTAATGTAACGTCAATATTAATTTTTATCATTAAGACATTTTCATTTGTTAAACTACTGTTATCTCAGCCCATGAGTTTGCAGGGCTTTTTCTTTTCCCTGACTCTCTCACCCCTCCCATGGCAGAGCAGAGGCAGGAGGAAGTGAGTGAGCAGCTTTGTAGTACTTGGTTAGAGCTGGGGATAAACCCTGACAGTGGATCCTTACTTGGAAAGAACTTTGTCTTGGATCAAACAAGATAACAATTGTGACCATTCTCCTGACAATCTGGGTTGAGGACACTAATAACTTACATGATCATTCTTCCACATAAACAGTAAGTCCAATAGGGGATCCACTGGACTGCTGAAGGCACACAATGTTATAAACCTGTCCCTGCATGAAAGTTTTTTCCAGAGTCACAGATAAAAGCAGCAAAATGCTTCAGACACTGTTTATACTACTACACTGAGTTGTATCACTAAGGTTATAATTCTCAATTTTTTTTTAACTAGATATTAACATAATATCGTGTGTTGTTCAAGATTTAGCACTTTAATAGTGCCTACTTGCTAAATTAAATCCTAAAGGATCAGCAGAAAGTAGTTAAATGACCATGGTTAAAATTCTCATCAGCAAGCACCAAACTCAACAGATCTCTCAACAATGACATAAGCATGATTCACCACACCAGGATATCCTTGAGCCTTTAAGGTTATGAAATATTTACAACAAATGTTCTTTAGTGGACTCAAATATAAGAATACACAAATGGAAGTTGACTCTAGGTTTTTGATTGCTTATTTTTACTGAAGATACAACATCTGTCTTTTTCATGTTGCCTTTTCAAGTATTTGGCCCATTTTGAAGCATCTGGATTTAGAGGAGTCATGCTATTGGTTCTGCAAAAGGAAATGTCCATTCATGGCTACTAGCAAGGAGGGAAGGATAAGAAACTCTCATCATTACCAAAGCATGTACAGCTAAGTATCAGCATTTTATGTCCCTATTATGAAAGAAAATAGATTTTAAAATAACCATAATGTCTGTCTTCTGCAGACCTGGGAGACATGGAAGATCATCAAGGTAACTCTTTCTGGATCTTACAGCAGTGATGATCCACATAAAGACCAGTAATACACCGTGAGACTCCTGGCTAAAGATTGCTACTGAGTGGAAATCTCACTGATTCAGGGAACTTTTGTCCGATCCCCTACACAAACGGTACTGTTCACACTGTATCTAATGTAGCAATACAAAATCAGAGCAACAGCATAAGAATTTGTGGAAATTACAAAGAGCTCTATTAACAAGGCAGTTATGAAGCATCTGTGACTTATGATTTTACATATGACACCATGCTTTGTTGATAATCTTACTTTAGGATCATCTAAGGAAAAAACTCCTGAGCAACTTCAAGAAGATTTGAGCTATATGACATTCACCTGAGAGCAGTCAGGTAAACTCAACTCCCAGTGCCAGAGTCAAAATCCAAACATTAAGCTAGTATACTTGGTTTTGATTCCTTAATTTTTAAAAGGCTTCTACTTCAGATTTTGGAAAAAAGCTGAATTTTTTCCCTACCTCTGTGACACTGAAGTTCTGTGAATACCCATCCATTAATAGGAAGAAAAATCTAAAAATAGTAAGCTTTTCTAATGTGACAAACCAGGACTTTTGGTGGTCCTATCTGCAGTATTTTCATGTGTGACATCCCTACCTAGATGGGCCTGAAGCATTAAAAACTGCTACTCAATAGCATTGTCTCTAACTCAAAAAAATATGCATATGCATACACAGAACAATTCCTCAGTGAAATAAAAAACACAAAAGCAAAATACAACCCCCACCTCAACTCCCCAAACCAAACCCAGCTGTAATTACAGCTGTAGCAGCTTGTTTGTGGTTGGTATGGAGTGAAATACACTGCTAAAGAGCATCTCTCTCTCTCCAATGACTAGTTAACTCTTCCTTTTGGAACCTTCCATGCTATTGAACATTATACCGAACATTGATCATTCATTACCCATGAAAATCTATTATGACTGTGCTATTCTGGTAAATTCTGACAGACTCAAGTCTTGAGAATGACTCTCAAAGTTCCAACAGCAATATGGGTTTATGTAGGCATGAAGGGGATGCCTGATTAAAAAACCATCTGGTGAGCTCAAACTATTTTAACCCATTAATTGAAAATGAAATGCCTTTAGGGCAGGCTCTCCTAAAAGAGAATAGCTGATCACTTCAGCTGTGTGAAATGCAGCAGACCCAGCTACCACGCAAAACAGAACTGTTAGCCAGAAGTTGTGTCCAGCAACTCAGAACTACTGCAAAAACACAGCAAATTATAAACCACAGAATCAGGTCTCAAGATGCAGTGACTCACATAATTTTTCAGCATTTCTCTGGAAAATTATCCAAACATCATACTCAGTCTATTCTAAACAATTCATAGGCTCCTCTTAGCAGAAAAAAGCCTCACCTTCCTGGTAGCATAGTCTTACTTGAAAACGACTTACGAATTTAGTGTCATTGCAAGCATCATTCCCCATCCTACAGCAATGGTTTGTGACTCAGGATTGTTGACGCAGCTTTCCTGTCCAAGCATCCAGGAGCCGCTCCAGCGGTACCACACTCGCACCGCCTGAGCTGGGACCGGGGCCCCCTCACGGCAGGAGCTCCTTGCACACACCACACTCTGTACACAGCCAAACAGGGCTTCCTTACCGGCTCATCCCTGCGTTTCCCACAGCAGAATCCCAGATCCTTGCAAGAATTTAATCGCGGCACAACAACACAATCTTTCGGAGCTGGTGCCCGCCGAAAGATTTCCCGAACTTTTACCCCGACGGTCCTTGCACCCAGACAGTCTGGGGTCTTCCAGCAGCGTCATCAGCACCTGCCTTGTCTCTGAGTGTCCCCACCTGGGCCACGCGTCCCCGGGCCCTTTGTTGTGCAAAGGCTCGGCACTTCACGGCCCCTTGCCCGGCGCTCTCCCCACACAGAGCTCAGCCCTCACTGCAGCTGCTCACCGAGCTGCCTGCCCCGAATGTGCCCCTCAGCAGAGGGGTATACACGGCAATTGGAGGCCTTTCACCTCCCGGCCTCGGGATTGAACCAAAACAAGCTGCGCCTCAGCCCTCAATACTGCGGGGGCGCAAGCGGAGCCCGACCATGTGAGGGACTTGAAGCGACCTTCTCAATAAAAGTGAGTTTTCCTGAAAATCAGACTAGAAAAATTACCGTTTTAAAAGATAAGAAGAAGAATGGTTTTGATTTAGAAACAAAAGGGAAAGAATGGGAGAAGACTGTAAACACAAACCCACAACATCCTCACAGCACAGGCTTTTAACTCGGGGCGCACCTTCTTCTCAGCAAGCCCCCATGGCCTGAGGCAGCCTGTGCACCGCTCCCTGTGAGCTCTCAGGACTCTGACCTCATTAATCCTACAGGATCCCTCACTTCCTATGGAGCTCAGCTAAAACTCTCTTCCCACCTACTCCCAAAACCTTCCCTTCCCTGCAGATGCCCAGCAGCTTGCCTGGACGTGCCCTAATGCAAGAGGCAGCTGGCCCTTTATATTAAGCAGACTTTCGATGCTGTAGAAATTGAAACTAAGGAAGATGGGAGTTGAATGTCTATGGGTAAGAATTAAGGGAAGGCCGACAAGGCTGACACCCTACTGGGAGTCTGTTATCGTCCACCCAACCAGGAAGAAGAGGTAGATATTCTATAAGCAGCTAGGTAATGTTTCAAGATCATCAGCCCTTGTTCTTGTGGGTGACTTCAACCTACCAGACATCTGCTGGGAACTTAATACAGCAGTAAAGAGGCAGTCCAGGAAATTCTTAGAATGCATGGAGGACAACTCAGCTGCTCCTTTTTGAGGCAATATACCATCAAATACACATTAAATTGCAGGCAGCTCGACAGACTGCATACTGAGACTTGTACTTTGAAAAAATTGAGTAGGGAGGTGGGCTGATGTGATTTGCCAGGTAGTGTATCACCCCAGATACCTCTTTTGGGGTCAGTGGTCTCTTGTCATCCACAATGCCTGTGCTCAGTCTGTCAGAGCCCCCTGAACCCATCACTCTCAGGGTGAAAGTGGTTCAAAGAATGTGTGCTGGGACTGGGTACACCCAGGGCGTGTCTGCAGCAAGGTGGGAATGGCAGGTATTGAGCAATGCCAGGGTTTTTTTTAATACCAAAATATAGATGTCTGTCAGTGATGCTGGCCTGTGTAGACCTAATTGAGTTTGTTTCAAACCTGGGTCTGTTTTCTGTCTCAGTACTAATAAAACACAAAGGGCATTTATGTACATATAGTGTATTAAACTGAACTCATTGATTTGGTCTATTTTGATTATTGAAATTTTGATCTTCATGTTTTTCAATTTTTTGGATGTAGTTTATTCAAAATTATATATGCTCTGCTTTAAAATCCAGTTACCAGTGAGGTATCAAAACCATAATCTTTTTGATGCAATTTAAATATAGCATGCTAAGAGGATCAATTCATGAGTTCTAGGCCATAAGCAGGAAATTAAATAAAGGGATTTTTAAAAAAAAATTAAAAAAAAGAAAGGAAAACATACTTGTTTGTTTTTAAATTTTTCTTGACTGTAAGTATTATTGTTTCAAATCTAAGAGAGTCAACGGGGACTTTGGTACCTCTGAAAAACAGGATTCTGAGTAGGTCAATAATCTCCAGAACAATAATTTTTATATCAAGAAATCCAGTAAAATTTAAAATGTTTACTCTTAACTGATTTTCCAGGACTTTAACTATGCAATCAACAGATAGAGTATGTTTACATATTGGTAGCAGTCAGTGAGTCACGATTTAGTATTTACATTCAGTGATGATGTTGATACCGGATTGTGATATCTCTGCAAGTTCCATATGGGCTTTTTTTGCACTTTTGGTCTACCAGACAAGTTTATCTCATCCTGTACCTACGTATCTAAAGGATATTTCTATAGATTTTGTTTGAAGGACAAAATTGTATTGTCTGAAGCAAAGCATATGTGGGGAAAATTGTTGCATGACATCTTTTGGCAGTATTTCTTTGTGGCAAATGCTGAAATTATTGGTGAGTTTTTCAGAGCAAAGTGTTGCCTATCTGAAATAAGAACTTGTGGGTTGACTTTGTCTGGATGTCAGGTGCTCTATCACTCCCCTCCTCAACTGGACAGGGTAGAGAAAATATAGCTAAAGGCTCATGGGTTGAGATAAGGATGGGGACAGATCAATCACCAGTTGCTCTCACAGGCAAAACAGACTTGAGTGGGATCTGTTACTGAAGATTTAACCACTAGTAAATCAGTGCTGGGTATTCCTGATTGAACTTCCTTGTTCTTCATGTCCCTTAAAATGTCTTCCAGGATTGGGTGCTCCATCACTTTCCCAGGCATTGAGGCTGACCAGCCTCTAGTTCCCTGTGACCTTCCCTTACAGGAAATACCAGGATCTCACCTTGTCTATCAATTGTTTCAAATAATTTGAACCAATCACTTGCAAAAAAATTTTGCTAACTGTCAGTTTGATACTGGAAAATCCTAAAAATCTCTTTCTGTGGCTTAGCAGACTATTTTGATTTGTTAAGTATTGCTTAAAATACCAGCATCTCCAAAATTAAAAAAAATGTCTGGAATTATTTGGAGTTCTCGGAATTGTTTGCATGCCTCCTGTCAATTATCTCTGTATTCTCCAGTAAGTATAACAAAAGCAGTTCCTTAAATAGAATCATTACTCTTAGTTAGTAACCATTAGTTATTCAAAGAGCCAAAGCTAATTGCTTTGTATTCTAGTGATCTTTCCTTCCTGCTGTCTGAGGACACGACTTCTGGCATGATCCCAGCAATCCTCCCCCAGATGTCTCCTCTCCTCATTGCTTTCCTGTGCCAGGGCCTCCCTTAGTTCTGGACCATGCTCTCCACTACTGCCTGCTGCGTAATCTCCAGGCAGAAAGGCCAATCACAGGGGGGTGATGAGGAGAAATGTTGGTGTCTCGAGCCCAAGGCAGAGAATCTTTCAAGGCACTCTGAAATGGTTAACTGCATTCTGTAGAAGGTTCAGATCTAAAGGTCTCCTACAATCCCTAGGTGGATTCCATGACTGAAATCATGGGATGCAGAGGCTGTTTCTCTTTTAAGGTGAGCTATTCCCGCAAGGCCTAAAATGCAATCACTAATTTGCAAGATCTGGTTTCTCTGCCTTTCCCTGAGTTGCAAGGGACTTCTGAGCAAGGTGACTTCTACTTTAGGGTAGGGAGCTGTCGTTCAGTCTCTACTATTCCCCATTTCCATTAATGCCTACTTCCAGTGGTACTGATTCTTAGTACTTCCTAAACAGGGTGTGGTAACACTGTTCTGCCAGGCAGGAAGAAAATTATTTGTGCCTATCCAAAGATGAGGATACTGTGAGAGATAGAGATAGCATTGGAACTGGATCTGCCTTTACTGATTGTTTGGCTGACCAGGGTTTATAGCAGGACCTGTGTCTCTCAGGGTATCCCTAAAAACCATTCACCAGCACAAACTGACACATCCTTTGTACCAGTCTGTGCTACAGAAAATTAAATATGGTTTTGTGGTTGTTTTATTCACCTTCAGAATCTGTCAGTCTGAGTGACTGGCTGCTTTATCAATGCCAATGACAAACTTGATCAAGAGGACATCTCTGAGTGCTCTGCTTCTGTCACCTACTCCATGTGGCTTTGCAGTCTCAGCTGTGTAGGCCTTTGTGCAGGCTGAGTAGGTACCACAGAACTGCAGCCATTTCTCCTGAGAACAACTTTGTGCTCCTGGAGGGTAATTGCTACATCTTCCTCTGTTGCAACAGCTTTGAGGAAGTGCTGGCCATGTTGAGCTTTGGCCCCTTTGAAGATAAGGAGTATGGCAGCCATTCTGAACAGCAACATTTAGAAGTGTTTATTGTGTTTCTTTAGGGCTGGTTTATAACAAAAGCTTGGCATCATTAGAGCAGTACACAATTTATTAAACTCTACAGTATTGAAGGCAAGGGTGGCAATAAACTGATTTGGTGTCACTGCCCCCTCTGAAAAGCATCTCCTCTGAGGAGAATGTAATACTGTGCACTTACTTCCCCTCTGTGAAAGGAATCTCCTAAAACTGCAGGTATAGGAAGTCTGGTATGATGAACAAGGAGATAATTTAGAAAGAAGATCCTTGCATTAGCAAGTACATAAAATATACTTTTATGGGCAAGATGTATTTTTACTCTTCTGGTCTATTTGCTACTAGATAAATAGGTAATTAAAATGGTACTAGTGACTTTTCAGAATCTCTTTAGGTTGTTTTTGGGGGTCTCCATTTCTGCTTGAGAGGCTTGGACAGGACTCTCCCTTCCCAAGTAGCCTGTGAGAGGGATGTCATTCCATGTCGTGATATTTCATATGAAAATGCTACCTTCAGAAATCCAAAGTGGAAACGTGTGTATGATCTCCCTAATACCTAATCACAGAAAGCTATTTGAGCAGAAGTAAAAAGATTTGCTAAATGGTATAATAGCATGTAATAGATAAGTGGTGTAACAGCAAAATTGACTCTTGTCTGTCCATGGGTAAAAGCCTCTGGGCTTCCCTCAGCGTGTGACCGGAAATCCGCTATATCATACAGAGAATCCGTGTGCCTTGGCAGTTCTGCAGTTTAAACTTGATTGCCCACCCAGAACTCCCTATTGTAATCCTCAGGGAGACTTGGCTGCTTCTGCATGCACTCCACTGTCCCTTAATTGATTAATATTACTTCATTTATAAAGTTCCACTGGCAAGAGGTGACATTTGTATAGTTGCATTTGGATGGTGTTTGATATATTGGTGAGTACAGAACGGCAGATTTGACAGCACAGTAACAGCACTGCCCATGTTTTATATGCAATTGTGCAAGGTGATTTGGACATTTCTGACTTTCAAAGCCAAAAAATTCTTCTTTGATCTGCACACAAATTAATTATTTAGAAAAACACCTTCACAGGTTTTCCCTTTTGGCTTTACATAGAACAGGAAAAAATTCGACCTGACATACATAGGCAAAATCTAGTGCTCTATAGGAATCCTTCCCCAGATTTACACAGGTGCCACATTTATCTATTTGTAAAAATACATATAAATATTGATATTTATATTTGTTGATGTAAGAACTGCACAAACGTGACTGGTACAGTCCTGATAAGTAGTAAGCAAGAGCTTTTGTGTGTGCTATTGGCAGAAGCAGGTGTGTCTAGTGATAGGTGCTTGGATTTTTCTGAATGCCTTCTTACACATGAGCAAGGAAGTTATTTGTAGAATTCTCAGCATAAAATAATTTATTTTCCCTCATTTAATGTAAAAGTGTCCATTGTTAATCATGTGGAAAAGGAAATAAATAGCTGTGAGGGAGAGCAAATAAATAATTTTTTCTTTTGCTTTAATTATTTTTAAGAAAAGCAAATACACTATTTCAGTGAAAGGCTCTATTTTTCTTCTTTTTTTGTAACATCTTTTTTATATTTAGTGTGATCTTTATCAAAAGCCTTCTTAATATCCTCATGTTTCTTTCTGTGGTGTTTTTAAAAGAAAACTTAAAAGCAATGAATCAAGACCTGGTTTACATCCAAATTCAAGTTTTGCAGTCACTGTCACTTTCCTATTGGACTTTTGGAGCCAGACACAACTGCCAAAGGAGGATGCAGCTGCTGAAGTCTGAGGCAGCCTGGAGTGCCTGGGCCTGGGGCACTTGGTCCTCTGGCCTGCCCAGAGCCGTCAAATCATTGGTGAGCTGTGACTCTAAGTGAAACAGCTGTGGGAGGAGGTCCAAGAGCTGTGAAGAATCTGAAAGGATGAGGAAGCCATCAAGTAGCAATTCCCTGACACCCCAGCCACAATACTGCCAGGGCAAGGGTGACCTGAGGAGTATCAGGCATGGCTGAAGGGCAGTGGGGAAGTGATGAAGTCTTTGGGCATGGAGATGGTGTTCAGCTTGGTTCTGTCACTGAAGGAAGGCTCTGAGGATGACTCAGATCCCTCAGATTGTTGCCTTTTCTGAGGAATCAGCATTCCTGGGTGCTGCTCTGGAATGCAGTGTGGGGAACAAGCACAAGTTAAAAGTCTTGGAGTAGTTACAGAGCTGTCACCTCACTGGGGTCATGAAGGTGTGGTGGGATAGGTCACATGGTTGGAGTGCACCAGAGGAGGGACCCACCAAGAAAAAATCCAACTGTTGATGCACATAATTTTCTCTTACAAACCCAATACCTTCTCAAATGAATGTAATCCAGTGTGGTTTCCCGCTACTACAGAAGGAGAACTAAGGTTACAGCAAAGATGAGACAATGGTGGTCATAAATGAGGAAGTAGCAAGTATAAGAAACAAAGGATCCAAATTTGCCAAAGGTATTGGTAAGACAATAACCTCACCTCAGAAACTTTTTTCTCTGTTCACATCTTGGATAGTTTTATTTTTGAAATGTTTAGCAAACATCTTTAAAAAGCTGTCATTAATGAGACAAGTAACTTTAAAAAGTAATGAAAAATCTTCCAACCATGCAGAAAAACCCAATAATCCAAAATTATATGCCACCACAAATGCAAGATGCTGAGGCTAGAATGCCAATAAACAATACGAAAATACTTCAGAGTATAAGTATAAATTGTGTATTTTGATATCTAGTAATGCTAAAAAGATACACAGGAGTGGGTTGCCTATTTCACTACCAACATCTGATTGAATTTAAAGTAAATATCTTTACATATTTTTACCATAAAAATAATATTATATTTATTGAGGACCTGCCTGTTCATATATTAATGATTTTTTACATGAATGCATGAAGCATGTCAGCTAGAAATACTGCTTGGGATTTTTGTTTAAATATGCTAGTAGTCTCATGGGTGAGCAATTTCTATTTGACATTTCAAGAGCTTAAGAACAACACTAGGTATGTGGAGCTGATATTGAAACAGGGTTTTAACCTCTTTCTCATGTGTTTATTTCTGTTGCTTTAACAGATAGTAAACATTCAGTAATCTTGGAATCCAACGTGATAAGATTCTTTAATTTTCCCTCACAAGCCAGGCCATCTAGCCCACAAAGTCTGATTTAATGTACAGAAAAAAAAAATAAAAATGAAAATAAAAGAATTGGATTTGTTTTCATAGTGATAAAGTTTTATGGACAAACTCTTGCTGTGTGTAGAGTTGGAGTGAGCATACTCTATGTGGCACAGTTTTGTGGAAAAAAGGAATGGGCTCTCCCCTGCCGAGCAGTACAACAGATCAACACATAACCTGCTCATTTATCAGAGCTGGGAATGCAGGGGAAGGCATTCACAGCAAGGAACTCCCAAACTCAGGTTAATGAGCAGTCTTACTGCACCTAGAAGACAGATCACAGATGGGTGTTAACACTTTTCTCAGTCTGTTGCATGTGCATGGAACAAATGGGGACGTTTAGTTTGACTCAAGCAAGATATGCTGCATTTTTAGCATGTTTTGAAAAGGCAGTTTACAGCATCTGGAAAATGTAGACTGTAGATTTCTGTCAGCTAAGAACTGTGCTATTGCCTATTGACTAGAAACCATTTCGATGCTAACTTCAGCTCAGCTGAACAAGATTTTAACTCCAAATAATAGAAGTAACAATATTCTGCTATGCCTGTTTGTTGCTTAATAGGGTTAGTAATCCACATCTTTTCTTACTTTCTATGTGATGGAAATTTAGGAATAATGAAAAAAGTGCAGGAACAAACAGAAAAGATAATTTTTCCAGTCATTTTAACTACCCCAATAGAGGAGAAGAATGACTATTCATAGTGTCAAGCCATACCAGGCAATCTGGTCTGGGGCATAGAATAACTCTGTTGTTTTTTTTACTGATGGGAACATTTGTCATTTGCAATTGCCAGACTGTACATATGTTGGCATTAGATAAATTCTCAGTATGCTTCTTGAATATTTTCTGCCTACCAAATGATTTGTGGCTGAAAACAAATCTGAGGAACTCCTGTCTTCTCTAATAAGATAATCAGACGGTGCTGTTCCCTCCCCAGTCCGTGGGAGTACAAACTCATGTCTCTTATGGTTCACCAGGGTGCACTGATCACCATTAAACTGCCTCCTAGCCTGTGCAGAAATGCTCCTTTCTACAGTCTTATTGATGTTGTGACACAGTGCAGCAAGATTCATGGAGGGGAAGTAAAGCAAATGAGAAGGATCACGGCCCTCTAGCTTCTGGGATAGGGCATTCATCTGGGAGGTTGAAATATATCTCTGTTAGGCCCTGCAAAAACTCCAGCTCAGTAATTTTATGTTATGCTGTCATTTAAACCCAGGAGTAATTCTGGAATTAGCTGTGTTACACTGTCACCAGCATTATTATAATTTCGCACATACTTGGGTGCAGTTTAAAAAGGATTAAATTGTCTGTCCTAGTGGACTTAAGCATAGCATCAAACTAGGGAGGGTTCATTAGCAGGGTTCAAGAGAGGTTCATGGCTATAATGCTGTGTTCACTACAGACCTTTGCAAAAACAGAAGTGCTAAATGCTTACAGATCTCAATGCTAAAATCCTGAAGTCAATCACTTGAAAGATATGTTTGCACACATTTTTTTTTCTACAATGACTGATCTAAATGGAGGCAGTGTTTACTTCTATGTTCATTTTTCCCCCAAATCCGAACCTCAGGAAACAGAAATGTCTGGTTACGTTTTAAGAAGGGGCTTCTGTAATCAAATCAGTGGAGTTCTGTGTCATGGCAGATTTTACTGGCTCACAAAAAGAAAGGGAAAACTGATTCCAGCTAGTTGTATGTAATATATTATCTTGTTCTGGTTATTTAAATAGTCCTGGTATCTGTGACTTCCATCTGTTACATACCAGGGAAAGCAGCACATGCTAAAGTGTGGTAAAAAATTGTGTCATTTTCTTTCCATCTTCATTCAAGATCAGCTGTGTGGCTGCCTTCTACACTGATTCTCTGAGTCAATTTTGTTGCTCACGTTGCTTCTAATTTTCCCATGGGTATTAATTATAACTTCATTGGCTGGAAGTAGAGTTCCTGCCCTTTTGGAATTGTCATTGTGTTGCTGTCATGATTCCAGAGAGCAAACACTGTGCTTGCTTCCCTCTGGGAGTAGCAGTTCTTTCCTGTTTTGGAGCAAAGTCAGTCTCACCTTTAACCACTATGGTAGCATCACAAGATTTTCACAACCAGGATTATTATCTTTTAAGGTTTGATGGCTCCTTTTTTTTTTTTTTCCTTTTTCATTTTTCCCTGAGATGTATTTGCCTCTCCAGGGAAACAGTTATTCTGTATTTCTGCCTGCTGTGTCAGGTAGAAGGAGAAATTTAAAGTCTTCTAGTCATCATTATCCTTCCATAATTCTAAAGCAAAAATGCTCTAGATTGACTTAAATACTGCAGTTTAAAGAAAACAAATTAGATTGTGAATTCTCAGTGAACACCAATGAGGTATCTCATGACACTGAATATGAAGGATAAACCATTATATGGGGAAGTGTGTGCAAAGTTTAATTTTGGACCAGTGACAGGCCATATTTGAACCCATTTTGTAATTAGTAATTCAAGGAACTCAGCATAAATCAGCTTTCCCTTTACCCATGAGTAACTTCCTGAGATAGGCTGGTTGCTGGGGATTGCAACAGGCTCCTGGCAGTTCTGTCTGTGGCTGTAGGGACTGTGAACAATGCCAGGAGAGAAAGTTGGTTAATAAGTTACAGTGCCCTCAGGTTGGTTTATTGTGAGTGACCTGGATCATGGTGCATGCTTTACAATGAAGTAGTTCTCAGTGTCTTGGTTGGAGTGCCCACTTTGAAGTGTGTTAGAATATATGCAGTCAAAAGCCAATGGGAAACCAGCAGCTCATGTAGAAGAGCACATTACTGCAGGAAAGTAAATAGCAAACTTTCAGAGGTCACAGACTGGTCTATTGCTTTTCTTTTTTTTTTCCCCCCAGTATTCTGGAATTTGGACAGCACAGTTGGCTGACAGAGGATCTAATTAGAGGTCACACAGGGCATGAGACTGGCAACTGTCACCCTCCTGTGGGAACAAGTTTGGGTCTGTATTCTTCGGGCTTGCCCGGGAATAAAGGGAGCAAACACAATAATGAAGAGAGACTGGTATTACTGTTTGCAGGCTTTGTGTCCTTTGCCCCTTTCTTTGGTCAATGAATTCCTACCAGGGAAAGGTCCTTCTTACTATTTTCCATTTCCTGTGCAATGTCTTTATTTTTTCAGCCCCACCATATGTTGCCAGTGAATTTTGACAGAATACTACTGCTTGATGTTTATTCAAATAGTTTCATCTTTTGAACACAGTGTAAAGGTCGTCTGCTGCTTGCAAATTCTCACAAGGCTGGGACAGCAAATGGTGTTAGTTTTGCTGCAGCAGAAAATGGAGAAGTGAGTCATCCATGATTGCAAAGTTTGTTGGCATAACTGCTAGAGAGAGAGAGAGAGAGAGAGCGTGCTCTGTACTAAACTGTCTCTAGAAATGGTTCCTAGCAAAGGAATTTCCCTTTTCTTCAGAAAAAAAGGAGGTATTTGGTCAGAGTCACTTATAATAAACTTTTCAAACTTCTCCTCTTCTGACTACCCAGCTTCATCCCTAGATGGCTGACATAGCCAATCCTCTGCTGTGTGACTTCTGCCTGTGGTGATGCTTTTGCTATTTGTCTTCTTCCAGTCAACCTTTTTATCCATCTTCATTTGCTCCATATGCTCACTTTCTTCATATCTATTGAGACAGAAATGTACAAAGTAGGTAGCTGCCAGCACTGAGTCCTGAAGTGCATTAGGTGACACTGCTGCTTGACCTGTGTTCTTGGAGACTGGGTGCCAAGATGAGAAGGACAACTTCCTTCTTCTAAATTTTGCAGTTTAGAAATAAGATTATAATTTTAGCAGCTGTGCATTTGCCAACATCAGCTGATCTTTGAAAATCATGTTCCTAGGCAATGCAATGTAAAAGAGATTAGCATAAAATAACAGATAAATTGTAGGATTTACTGTATAAATTACAATACTGTATAAATTACTGTGTTTTACCTGCCCTTTCCATCATTCAGCTACCACAGCTTCACCAATTCAATTTATCCTGCCATTTAGTATCTGTACTTTGCCAATGGCGTGGGGGGGGACAAGTGAGAGAGCACAGCGGAGGAGTCGTGACTGAAGAGCTGCGTGTGGAGCGGTCCCTGTCGCAGCGGGAGCGGGAAGCGGCTGCGGCAGCAGAGCCGGTGCCGCAGTGAGTCAGGAGCCGAGCGCAGCCCGTCCCGGTGAATCACCGTGGGTACGGGCTACGCCTGGAGATCCCTGCACCCAGCGCCGCCGCTGAGGGGCTTCGAGTTCCTATCCAGCAGAACTGGGAGTCCCAGCTCCCGTCCCCACCTGCACAGCGGGTCCTCTCCGTTTTCCGAGAGAAATCAGGGTTGGCTGCGGGAGAGCTCGGACTGGGAATCTGGGAGGGTCTCTGCAGCCGGGAGCCTGAGGAGCTGCAGATCTCCCCTCCTGGTATGCGGAGACAGATGGAGCTGATTGCTCAAGCACCTTTGGCCTGCGATGATCTTTAAACATCACAAATAACGTGTTTTCTCTCTGAGTAGTAAATTCGTGTCTCAGTGTAGTGAAAGGGGAAAAAAATAAGCCTGATAGGGTTCCATCTTCTGGGGCATTATGTTCTTCAGTCAGGCTAATTTCCTGCATATGACTTTACATTTTCATGTTATTGCCAGAACTGTTTTTTATTGCTTAAATAGCTTCTACACTTAATACCAGGTCTAACTGTGCTTCAGTGCTGGGTAAATAATAACTTTAGTACGCCAAAGTGAACGTAGTAGATGTAGTACTATTGGACAAATTCCAGATATATGGATAAAAGTATGTAAATGGGTTTTGTTGAACACTTCTGCAGGAATATGTGTGCATATACATTTACATACACATTTTTAAAGGGAAAAAAAGGTAATTAAGAAGCTAATCTCAAAAAAAAAGTATGACTTCCCTGGTATTAGCCTAATTTATTGCCCCCACCCAATGTTGAGACATAGTAAACAAAAAGCTTCATTGCAGCTGTGAGCATCCAGCTGTGGAAGCACAGTACTTCAGCTGCAATGCATGAATGTGACTTTTTCTATATTGTACAGTTGGAAAATTATTTCAGTGCTGGAAAACAATGCTCTCTGTTAGTTTGTTGTATCAGATCTAATTTGATCTGATACAAGCATTATTATAAAATGCTTTTCTGAAGAGTGTAACATAAAATCATCGTTGTCCCACATCCTTTTTGTTGGCTTACTAGTTTGCTTCTATTCTGTCTTTCAGATAATTCTTAAGGCTGATATCTTAGCACCTCTTCACCAAGCATTTGAAAAAATTCAGAACAGTGTTGGTAATCAGACATTTTAGGATGGCTTTGAGTATTTTCGCAGGCTCAGTTGTAGTAATTTCTCTCATCAGTCTGTGATAGAGAAAAATTAAACATAAGGTAGTAAAAGGGGTGTTAATCTCCACTGGATTCTGTTTGGAAATGGAGGGGACTAAGAAGCAGAAATGTATGTTTGGTATTTAGGCAATGCTGTCGAACAGCTCTTGGGTGTTGCAGCAACATTGTGAGGCTACACCCCTAGCAAAACATCAGTTATTCCCAGTGTTTGGCTTGGTAAAGTTGTGTTGTCATTATTGAGATATAGGATAAAGCATTGAAACTCTAAGGATCTAAGGAAAAATGTCAGCTGGTGGTCTATAGATGTGGGAGTTGCTGAAAATAAATAAAGCAGTTGAGAGACTAGATTTTAAAATCTGGATGCAAAATCTATGGAGATATGAGCAGAAAAGAAAATGGGCCTTAATTTTTTTTTCAATGGATGCTAACTCACAGATAATTTGTTTTTCCCTAACCACTGGTTACAAGTATAATAGTATATTTCTTACTCTCTCTCTGTTGTTAAGGGGAATCTGTTCCAGTGCCCAGCTACCCCCTGGGTGAAGAACCTTTTCCTAATGTCCAGCCAATCTGAATGTCCCTTGACACAGCTTTGTACCATTATGTATTATCAGGGGTTGTAGTTATGTCTACTTGCCATCTATTTGGACAAATGGAAGAATTGTTTACAAGTATTGTAATTCAGGGCCTGAGTCCATCTGCACAGGGGAATTTAAAAAAAAGTAATCAAAGTAGTTTCTGTATGCAAAAGCGTTATTAATAATTATTTAGTATCTATCAATTTATATGGGGTCTGAATTAGATGCAAATCTCTTTCTGTACCTTCTGTCTATGACCCTTTTTCTCAGGCATAAGCTTCCAGATCTGTAGTGTGCTATTACAGTGAGTTTCAGTATTTTCTGTCTCTTTCTCTCAGCCTCCTGGTGTGGTCAGAGCGTTGCTTTTATCCACTGCCGTCCAGTGGATCAGCAACATGGCACCTTAGGCAAAGCATTCTATTTTTATGTGAAAATAAAAGAGCAAAAATATCTGCGCAGTGGCCACAGCTTTTGTCGATGACACAGATCTTTTCCCTTGATCCCTTTCCCTAATAAGAAGTAATGTTGCCATCTGCTGGCAGAGGACGAGGACAGGCTGCTTCTGGTGCTTTCTTCATGAAGCTGATGGGTTCCCTTGATGAGTTACAAATCCTTTCTTTCCCCCCGTGCTTGATTCATTGATCTTGGCCATATCTTTAACACACCGAGGTAATTATTTCTGTGTGAGGTCCATGAGTTATTTATGAAGGTTTGAATCAGAAACCCATCTACATAGAAAGTTTTCCTTTCAAGTATCCATTGGCCTTGTCTTAAGAAAGGAGTTTATTAAACATTAATGATGTGATCCTCATTATAATTTAATTAATTGGTGAAACAATTTTTTTCGTATGAAACAGGGAATAAATGTATGCCTTTGCTGTAAATCAGGAGGTACCTTTCATTGCCACCTTCACAATAAAAAAATTTTTCAGGTCCTCTAATTTCAGTCAGAGACCTCCACAGTAGAGCCAACAGGAAGAGGCAGCTGGTACCTCAGACCCTGCTCATCTGTCTTTTAATTCCTAGCTCATGAATGAATGCCTTAAAATATTGTCTAGGAATGTTGGGACTATGTTGCTGCTTCACAAGGGTGGAGATACCAGAACAAGATACTGATTCAGTGCCAGTTGACACATTCTGCTTTGCTCTTGAAATGTGTACTCCTTAGATACCCCTGACCTGGGCCGTTGTCTGGAAAGATACAGAAAAAAAACCCACTCATGTCTCACTGACACTTTTAATGGTCAGATGCCGTATCTGGCAGGTTATTCCTAGGACTTCTCTTAGCTTAGCTTGGAAGAGCAATTCATATTCCTATTCTCAGTTTGAGGGAAACTTCTCAAGACTGGCTTCACTTTACTTCACAAGACTCAGTTTTAAAATCTTTTCTCTTGAGCCACTGCCCCTTTGTAAAATAACTTTAACTCATTTCTTGGGTAAGTTTTATAACCCCATTGTGCTTATTTCCCCAGATATTAAGTGTTAACTCAGTGCAACTCCTGGAAATGTAGGAAAAGTAAAAAAAAAACCAAAACTCAAAACCAAAAAAACCCCCCCAAATAGTCCCCAAACCTCCACCACCAACTGTGAATGCACCAGAGAACTGTTTCACCTGAGATATCTGAAATTCTGTTCACAGATGACTAGCAGATGATGAGAAACATTAAAAGGAAAATGTATAATACCTATATTCAAAAGAAAAGTATAAATTTGATCAAACAACCTTTTCTCCTTATCTGAAACATATTTTGTTTAATACAGCACCATTTGACTTTGTTGTTGTTTTTGTCTTCTGAACGCAAAATAATGATACTCTTCTTCCTCTTTTAATAAAACTGCTGATGCTGAGGAGACAGATGGAGAAAATGTCCTGGTTTGACCTTGCTTAATTTTGCAGACTTCATGTGTATTGCAGGAGGCTGATGGTTAAAAGCCCAGGCCTTTTGAAGGCTGTGGGAATGCTTTTTCATGAATAACCACAGAGGGGCTCTGGAGGGTGTGTGATACTACACCATTCACTCAGAAAAAGAGAACAGTTTTTCTGATGTTGATCATCTTCACGGTGTGTTTTGGTTGGAAATGGAATATTATAAATTGCTTCTCTGTGCAAACAACTGCTATGTCTGATGCCCAGACATTGGTTAAGTGTTGGATATCAAATGCTGTGGACTAGAGGAAGCTGTAGCTTTCCATTAACATGCAAATCTCATCATATGATAAAGTGGTGGATGTAAATAGCACTGGTGTCTAGAGAGAAATCATTCTGACTTCCCGGGGTTTTGGCAATTAAAGGCCAATTTGTAGTAAATTCTACTTAAGTTCAAGGAAGGATGAGAAAGGAAACATGGCAGGAATTTGCAAAGAACCCTCCCTAGTTTAGGCCTATGCTGATGGCAGTGTGGGCAGATCTTGAGAGATCTCAGATCGCAGCTGTTGCGTGAGGTTGTTTGAACTGAAAGCTTTCCTCCTTCCTTGTCTCCCGGGAGAAGCACCTGATTGGGGCTGCACATGGCAGAGCATATCTGACATGCTTCTAATGAACAGACTGGTCTTTAGGCAGGGGTGTACTGCAGAGAAAGTATTTGTCAAACCTCCTGCAGAAAAAAAGAAGATTAATGGAGAAAATGAAAGCTCATCCTCCCTGCCCCACATGGCTGAAACTGGATCAGAATTTCCATTGCTTCTTCATATGCTCAGTTTTGTGATAGCAGGAAGGGAAAGAGGAAGAGAAGATTCCTTGGATGTTGTTGAGGGACAAAGCTGTCTCCCAATATTTCATCCCTAGGCCCTGCAGGATGGTCTTTGAGGTTGGAGAACCATAGCAGGAACATGCATTGGAGTTGAAGCAGGAAGCTAAAGCATATATAGTTAATTTGCGGGGATGAAGGAGTGGGGTAAAGTGAACAGAAAAGTAAGGAACTGGGATTTGAGAGGGAGGGGACTGGGAGGTGACAGAGGGGGGGACTACCAGGAACTTGGATGCCCTGAATTCTAGGGCAGACTTTTCTGTAACCTAGGTTACTTCCTTTAATCTAATTTTATTTGCTCTTTTATTAAATTACAAATCCCTTATTTCTCTGTGTTTTGGAGAGTCTTTTGTTCTGCCATGTCATGTTTGAGTACTTGGGACTTGGGCAAATTAAAGATAGGCCAAAAGAGATACAAAAAACCCTATCCATGAATGTTCTGTGATTTAGGTTTTCAATAGATCAGCTGACAATACCCTGTACTTCTGTGAACTGACACTGAAAATAAAATCCTTGCATACCCAATACTCCTATTTTTTGCTGCAGCCCAAGAAGGTTTCAACATAAACCTGAGAGTGTCCTCACCACCAAAATTGTGGGAATGTGGTGGTATAAATCCTTCCCTTTCTGCTGAGGCTAAATAACTGTGAGAAAGTCAGCAAGTTAACCCCAGAGGGAGCTCTGATAGGAAAGTGAGATCCTAGTTCGTTTGCAAGTGAGAAACCCTGACCTTATATTGTTTATTGTATCTAATGCCTTCTGATTATTGTGCCTGTGAACCCATCAACATTGTGATTGATGAAAACTAATCTGAAATAACTTTCTGAGTTTCTATGCAAACTTAGTTTCTATGCAAATAACTTTGAAGACATTTCTTAATCATTAAATCTCTGTGTTTACCATTAGATTTTCAGATGATTAAAAACAACTGTGTTCCACCTGAGTGGGACTTCAACAGAGCCATAGTTGTGGAACAGTAAATTTTATTTTACTCTGGCCCTTTCTGATGGGTATTTAATTATATTGCATGCAAAGACTCAGGATTTGAATTCTCTATTATGCTATCTTAAGCCAAGTTCTACTGAAGAATGATTTGAAATGGACACAGTTTTGATTTTTTTGAAAGTGGGGAAACAAAATGGTCGAATTAGGGTATGGCTTGTCAAGAAAATCTGTTGTTGCCAAAAAAGTTACTACCCCAAATGGCAAATCCTCTTTTTGTATAAAATGTGAGAAGTTTCAAAATATACTATATTTTTGTAAGGGAGATTTCTACCACAGCTTCTTACATGACCTTAGATTTTCAGTTTTCTTCTCTTGCTGTATTCATCTTGACTCCTCTGTGGAATTTCTCAGCTGTCAGTCTTGGCCACAACAACTAAACTGCATTAGCTAGATCTAACCAAAATACAGCATTCACTCCATTTTGGGTAAGTTAGTTTGTTCTAAAAAGATAAGATTTTTTCTCCATTATTTGGAATGTACAAAGTAATTTTTTACACAGTGGTGATAGTTGCTGTAAGGTTAACAAATTCACATCTATAATGAAAATGTTACCCCTGCGTGCATGCCACTCACTTTAACATTGAGTTTAAAAGAAGAATATAATTGAAGGGGGGGTTCTTCATTGCTTAGCACAACAGGTTCATGTGTGGGTGGACTCTTCTATGCTGCTGCTACAGAAAGGGAGAACTGAATCTTGGAATGTTCTTTGAAGGAAAAGAAATATACTTAGGCATTAAAGTGAGATATATTTAAGTGGTCAATGCATTATACTATTGAACAGAAGCTAAACAATACTGTTTGGGCTTTTCTTTTCCTTTCATGTTTTAAAATTCTGTTTGTAGCCCTGCGTTCAATCCAGATGCTTGAACAGTCACTTCATTTCAGTGTGATAGTCATAACAAAATACCCTGTGCAACAGAGTACCTACAGTCACTGTCAAAATGCATTGACCTGCTCTGCTGCATACTAACATGACATATTAGCATGTGTGAGGACTGTCTTATTAAGTGCCAGGAAGAGGCTGCTTTTCTTAGGAATTCTTAGTAGAATCATATAGTCAAAGAGTTTAAGAAAAGCATTTCTTTAGAAAACCGGAACTTCCTCTCCTTGAACCAGGAACTTGCCATAAGTCAAGTCACAAACGTAAAGATGGGTGCAAATTCCACATATAGGCACTCTCATAATTGTTATTTTTTTATCAGCTGTGGCATGCAGCTGTTGTTAATTCTTCATCTCCTCCTGGAATGTGTATTGTTTGTTCCTTTTGGAAACTGGGCGGAGATTAAATAATGAGTGTCTTTACTGGCTGTTTATCTTGGGCCAGGCAGCTCTTTAATGACTGCTGCTCTTTCTCTGTTGTAAAAAGAGTTGTCATTTTCAGAATCTCAGGATTACAGCATCTGCAGCATCTGTAGAATTTAAAACTACTTCAGACCATCCAGGTTCTCCTCACTGTTGTTCCCAAAAGTTAGTCTGAGTTTTCTGTACCAAAGTGATCCAATTTAGAGATGCTTTACTTCACAGATCCAGTAAATGAAAAATAAGCATGTCCAATAAACTGAAAGTATGTTTCTATGTTGTGATGTATAAAATATAATTTCCTTGAGCTGTGTGCTGAAGCAGCTAATTACGATGCAGTTCTAAAAGGCAGAAGTCCTTTGTTTAGGATAGAGTTACCGTGTTTGGTGAGATAGTTTTACAAGCAGCAGGCTGTATTTGTGAGATTAAAAGAACACTCAGTGAACAGAGCTGGTAATTATTTTCTAGTTTTCACTGTTCTGGAAAAAAGTGTGTGCACTGAAACATGTGTGGCGTATGCATTTTTTATTTGAAAAATTACTTCAGTATTTAAGGAGTAGGAGAAATGTTGACGCTTGGGGGTATAAAGCATTTGATATAACCAAATAGTTGATACAATATAGTCAGTGCCTGTTTGTGCTTCAGCACTCTGTCTCATCTCAGCTTTGCTGATGCATTGATGAAAAAATATATGAATTATTGATGCATTTGATTATGATTTGAGTCAGATAAATGTCTGCCTATAGACACTAGAAAGAACACAGTACTTTCTATTTCATTTTTACACCATTAATTTAACCTCAGTACCATTATCTCAGTTGTTTCTTCAATTTCTGGCCGAGATATAAAAAAAGAAGATCCAAACACCATTAACAATTAAGAAAATTAATGGTCTAAAGTGTATGGTACTATGCAAATCATGATGCCTCTTTCAGTCTTCATGCTTTTGCTTCTTATGTATTTATATTTTACCCTTTTCCCCTTCTCAGTATTAGAGTTTTACCCTTTTTCCAGTCATTCTTACTTTGTCTGATCTCTAGGAAAGCTGCAGTTATTTGTGAATGTTTCTTTTCAAACTTAGTGTGTGATGAATTAACTATGACTTTAAGATGGCATGTAAGAGGAAAAGACTAAGCTGTAATGACATGTTCTTATTTATTACCTCTTAAACTCTGCCTCCCACTCAATTATTGCTTTAAAAATTGAGGTAAAAATTTTTCTCTGCTAGAAGACAGCTGGTATTAATGGTACCAAATAAGTCAGTCTATATGTCATATATGTTTGGGGTTTTTTCTGATAATATTATCCTGTTGCAGTTCATTCATTATCACATTTCCTCTTCCCTTTGATGGCGAGTATTAGATTGTCCCTGACAATCCATTGCACTGCAGGTATTAACAATATATGTAATTTGCTACTGTCAAAATATGTGTGTTTATTGCACCCTAAAGATGGCCATGCATTTAAGAAAGGCATAACTATTCATTGTATCACCATGAGTAACTTATGAATAAGGAAAAATTAGAGCTGTAGATTTTTACCAATGGAAATTCAACACTTTCCCAAAGCCTATAGATGTCATGAAATGGAATACAAATTTTCTGTGAAGTTCAAAAATAAGAGAAGGTGACTATGCAGTGGAAGCTCCTGGAAATGTCATCATTTGAGTAACTCACACCTAGATTTAAGAAAATAAAAAGTATACTTCAGAAAGGAATCGTGTTTGCAAAAAGCAGATATGGTAAAAAGAGCTGTGTGCTTCTGCATTCAAATAAATTACAGAATACCTTTCAATCACATTTGTCTGTATTCTTGGACAGGAATTACCAATATGTGCTTAATTGATCAAATATAGTTTTATAGTAAGTCTTCCTTTATGTGGCTTTTATTTGTCAGAGAGTCTTTTTTTCTAACAGTTTGAAGTAACTCTTATGTAAGAAGGATCTAACACCAGCTTCTATAAAATGATTGTGTACATAAGCAGTCTAGTTTGTAAAAAGGCCGCATTGAAATAAAGTAGGTAAATAGAGGTGAGAGGACAAGTCTTGTCTAAGAAATGAACCCTGTAAAAGAAGGCTACCAAGTACCCATGTCTTACATAGCATCTCTCTGCAATGGTGAAAGAGACAGGAATAAGCAGGCAAGCCTTCAGAGTGAGAGGATTAGCTAGTGTTCAAATTGTGGGGCTAACTGGGACTTTTATTTCACAAGTCAAATCCTGGGAGAAAGTTCTGAATATTGATGCATTTTTCCTTTCCTACAAATACATTGTTTTTCTTTAAATCTGAAAGAACAATGCAGATTGTATTTTTCTCTGCACTAAGCAGTGTCTACAACTGAGCAGAAGTCACTGTGCTCACAGAAATCACTGTAGTAGCTCTAAACTCAAAATCCCATCCTACTTTAGGGAAAATGTTGGTTGCATGTTAAGAGGAGGTCTCAGAGCACTTTTGATTATTCACACAACATAGGAAAAGTAGAAAGTGGAGGGAGTAGTCAGGAAAATAAGTGAAAGAAGACATGGCTGTGAGAACAGAGTATGTGTCTGCTTAGCAGTATCCATGCACAGCAGTTCTATTTTCAAAAGAACTGGTTCTTTATTTTCTCACAATTTTTTTTCAAAGACGCTGAAATGGATTCTTGAACGCACACATCTGGGAAGAAAAACCAGCCCCACCCCCAAAATGAAAAAAACCTTTCAAGGTCTTGAAAAAATGATTTGCCGACAAGACATTCTTTCCAGAAAGTATTCCCCTTGTCTGTGAGTTCTCAAGCCAGTCAGACAACTGTGGGACTGGACTGCCCTCACCAGATAGCAGCCTTGCAGTAGGTAAAGGGGCCTCAGAAGAAGACTGAAGTGGGACTTTTCATAAAGGCATGTAGTGATAGAGCAAGGTGGAATGGCCTTAAGCTGTAGGTTTAAATTAGATAAAAGGCAAGAATTTTTACTGTGAGGATAGTGAGGCACTGGAATAGGTTCCCCAGACACATTGTGGACTTCCCATCCCTGGAAGTGTTGAAGGCCAGGCTAGATGGGGCTCTAAATAATCTTGTTCATTGATAGGTATTCCTATCCGTGGCAGGGTTAGAAGTACATGGTCTTTGAAGTCCCTTGCAACCCACCCATTTCTATGAGTCCATGATTTCCCCAAGCACGTGTTTGTGTTCAGCACCATGGCCAGGGCAAAGGTTGGGGATATGAAACAAGGACAATGGGAATGTGTAAATACTTGTATTAACAAGGAACCTTTCCGTGGACACGTTGCTGGTTGTCTATTCAAATGTATATAGATGATCAGTAGCATGTGATTAGCGAGATTTACCAGGCATAAAACTGCTTGATTTCCTCCTTCTCTTGATAGTCATTAACTGTATGTTTGTTTCTTCTGTAAGTCAGAGCTGACAGTAAGTAAGGGAAATTGCACCATATTTATAAACTCTTAAGCAAAAGTGAAAGAAAATAATTACTGAAAGTAACTATGGCCATGTTCCCTTCAATAGTTCCTTGCTTAGCTTCCTCTTTAGTACCTCAAGTAAGGGGTTTAAATGTTTATTCTAGGAAGCCTATTCCTAGAAAAGTATGAGAAAAAACACAGGAAGCTGAAGAAACTCTGAATCTGAAGGTGTAGTTTAGCTTTAGGTAGTGAATAAATAATATTAAGGATGTGCATGATTACATTTCTCTTTCTGCCTCTGTGTCAAATATAAAAATTATCTTTATAACTCATGCCCTTCCCCACCCTAGCCAATCATTTAGTAAGCACTGGCATATCCCCTGCAAGAAACGATTTGTGATAAAACTATGAATCTTCTAGAAAAGGAGAGAGATTATTTTTTGCAAAACTTTTAAATTAGTTTATTTTATATTCTTCATTCCTTCTCTCCTGGTTGCCCTTTCACACCCACATTTTGCAAGCATTGAGCTTAGGTTGCCAAGTTTTACCAGGTTTAGCCAGGATTGTTGGTGTGCAAAGCAGAGGACAAGAGACATTGCTGTCAATGCCCATTGCATTTATTATTTTTCCTTGACTGGCAGTGGCAAACTACAGATTGTATATCCTTTTGTAGCCTCTGGCTGTTAAGACATGATCATTTGCCACAGAATAAGGCTTATTTCAGCTTTCTGAAATCTTAGATCTGATTACTGCTTATTGTCTGTTTTCCCCTATTTAAGCTATGTGTCTTCAGTCTGTTTTCTTGGTGAACTAATGGAAAAGGAATGTAATATGTGACATGGAGCTACCTATTTCCATCCTGATCTCAGGATGCAGGTCTCCCACTGTCAAGTCATCTGTGCTGTGGTCTTAGCAGAGTGCAGACCTATTTTTTTTGGATGCAAACAACAGAATTCCACTTTATACCTGATAGCAGCATCTTGGAAACAGTGATCTTAATAATAATTTTGGGCTGTTCTTTCCATCCCGGTTCTGCCACTTCTTCCAATGCTTACACACGTACATATTCTTTTTCATATACATTCACATTCCTACCACCTGGGTTTAGTTCTGAAAATCACTGATTTTTCACTGAATTTTTTGGGTGCAACCCACACTCAGTGGTACTTCATGTAGAAGATACACACTTAGCAATGGAGAAAGCGGTGTAGGAAAATACAGGCAAGCCACAGTCATCCATAGTGCCCATAGCTGTTCATATTCAATCAATGAGAGGCATTTGAAGACATCCAAGGTCCTTATAAATGGTTAACAGAACTAGAACTTTACAGGTGAGCTTTCTGACCTTTATAGTAAGAAAATATGCTTCTTAGAATGGAATGATCAGAATAAGAATTTTGGGGTGTTTTTTAAAATGTGGTCCCTCCGTAAATACAATATAGAATATTACAATGTTATTTTGTGCTTTGTTCTCTATACCTTTAATACCACTATGTGAAGATTTTGAATGTCACTGGTCACTTAGATGGTATTATTTGGTACTTGTCATGTTGGTTTCAAGATATTTTTCCTGACAGCTGGTAAATATCATTGTGCCCTTTATGTGTCTATAGGAAAGAAGACAGTCTATAAGAAAGAAGGATTGGAAAACAGTGTGGACACAGTGGAATTCTTCTTTTGAATTCACACTTTATATAGGTAGTCACTGAATTTTATCTACTGTTTTTAACCCTCTCAGCATTGTAGGCTAGTTCTGCAGTTGTCTTTCAGTTTTGTTTTGGCTCTCCTGGATAATCTTGGATCTTAACAATTGGTGTGGCTTCACAGTCGCTGCTCTTAAACCTTGACAGAGCCCATCAGTTACTTCTGTCTGTTGTGACAATTGACTTTCCTACAGCTTGTTTAAATGTCTAGAAAATTTGATGACCCATGGGAGCTTGCCCTCCAACTACTGTTGAAATATGGCAGTTTTGTACTTGAGCTTTTTTAGAAAATGTAAGGAATGACATCCAGTCTTGGAAGTGTGTTTACTGTTCAGTTTATCAATTCATTCTAAAATCTTCTTTTTCTTTATTTTGGACTAATATGCTATCTTGTCTCTATTACTGCTATGCCTGGCCGTGCTGGTTTTCATTCCTAGCCCTCCTAGGTCTGTTTTGGTTTGTACTATTCACCTATTTGAGCCTTTAATATGGTGCCTGTAAACAGCTGCAAGATCACTCCTTATTTTGATTGATTCGTTCATGGGAATTTCCCATTTTTAAAGTTAAATATTAATCTGCTATTAATGGCTGTATTACTCCCACAGGTGTAGTATTATGTACACCAAAGCATTATTAAAGCATCTCATATCTCCATTCCTACATATAGCAGACAAGTCTCCACAAAAACACATTGTAGACCCACTTCTCTGAGCTTGATACTCAGATTTCCAACACTGTAGTTCTGGTAGTCTCTGCCTTATTGAAAATTTTGTTCTTAGTTCTTGTTCTAATGTCCATGGGCAAGAAAAACAAACAAAAAAATCTCCCCAAACAACCCAAACCCTAGCAATTAAAGAAAAAATAACTTGTCATTGCTACAATAGAATTTGAGAATATATAGAGAATTTGAGAAACTATGCGCAAGAATAGTAACTTCTAAAAAAGTGTTGATAATGTAGCTAAAAATGTCTCCTTGACCCTGCTGTTTCAGTAGCTGAACAGTGTACACCCCACAAGGATAAGCCTTCCTTGTAACTGAAAGCTGTGCCAACTTTCTGAAGTTGGTGTGTGACATATGGATAGAGGGTTTGGGCCGGCAGGTGCTCTAGGCCTAATTGTCCTTGCTAATACTGTGTCTCTGTGGGCTGTTACAGAGGTATTGCAAACTCAGTCATGGAGCTGGGGAGGCACAGAGAGGTCAGGCTCTGTCTCACAGAAATTGGTTTGTGACTAGCAATGTTCATGATCTTGTGAATCTTTTTATTAGGTTTTTCACAGAATCAAGATAAAGATTCCCAGGAAACTGTGCTGGTTTTGGCTGGGATAGACTGAATTTTCTTCATAGTATCTGGTCTGGGGCTGTGTTTAGGATACGTGCTGAAAACAGTTAATAACAGAGGGATGTTTTAGTTACCCCTGAGCAGGGGTTACACAGAGTCCAGGTCTTTTCTGCTCCTCACCCCATCAGCATGGAGGCTGGGGTGCACAAGGAGTTGTGAGGGGCCACAGCCAGGACAACTGACCCCAGCTGACCAAAGGGATATTCCAGACTGTATGGCTTCGTGCTCTGCAGTGTAAAGTTGGGGGAAGAAGAAGAAATGGAAAGACACATTTAAAGTGCAGTCATTTTGTCTTCCAAGTGACCATTGCATGTAACGTAGCCTTGCTTTCCTGTTGGTTCATGGCATTTTACAGTACTGAATTTTTTTCTTTTTTTTTTAATAGCTTTTGGTTTTTTTACTGTTCTTTTGCAAATTTTACTCATGATATTTAGTGATTTTTGTATTGACACGGTTACGGACGGGAAGTAGTTTTTTGTGAGATGCATTTGATTACTATATGAGGTAATATTAAATGAGAATATGAATAGTGGTAATGAAAGATACAGAGTGTTTTGGTTGTTTTTTTTTTAATCCAAATGACAGTATTTATGCAATTTTTTTTCTGACATGGAAGTCTTGGATTGAATGCAAATATCTGACCTGGATTGTGTAGACAGTTAGAAACTGAAGTCTTCTATTCTTTTAATTTTAATTATGTATTCTTGTCACTATTTTGCTGTCTTACAGCTAATCAAATTAGAAAGCTTTTTCTTAAGTCTCATGTAGACTGTGCATGAAGTCTTACCTTACTCAGGCTCATGACTCAGTAGCATACACTAATCTTCTGTTCACATCAGACTCCTTTTATATTTTTTACATTTACTTTGTGACATGGGAGTTACCAGATAGTATAGGAGTTTCTCAGGAGTTACACAAAGAGGATACACCTCCTTAGTCAATTGGAGAATTTATTATGAAGGTAAAGCATCAATCACTTCCAAGTTCATCCAGGTGTGCTTTGTTTGCTGGCCTACTTTAATATTATTTATATAATCGGAGTCGAGATAACATACAGGATTATATAAATACTGTTTAGCTTCATAAAATCAAATTCTTTTAGTTCAAAATTACTGAATTATTGCCTGCACCTTTCATGAAAAATGTCATTTAGTCATCCTAATATAAGATGAGGGAAATTGCTCTTTTCAAGTACACTGTCCCCTCAGTTAAAAATGATTCTTTTTGTGCTTGCAGTTTATTTTGGCTCAGTTCCACATACTAGCTTACATGAGAGAAACCTAACAAGTCCAGGGTCATGACATGAAAATGGCATTTTCAACCAAAGAGAGAGTTTTTTCCAGGACAGCTACAAAGTAGCTCCTATTAAAACTCAGACAATCCATGTTTTGTAGTCTGTATTTCCATTCATATTCTGTGTGTTTGACATAGGTCTGTTTATAATAAATACTGTCCTTTGTATAAGTAGTAGCAAAATAAAATCTAGTACAACATCAGTAAATTCAGGAGTATTTTTTGCTTTGCTTTGGATGATTCAATATGAAACATTCCTATGATGACAAAACAAAACAAAACAAAACAAATCCCAGATTTAGGAAATGAAACAAGAGTTGATAAACAGGCTTTTCTTTGTCATACCATAAATTTCTTGCAAAGAAAGGGTATAGTCAACTCCCAAATCCACTTAACATGAACAGAAAACATTAATTTTTCAAGTGAAGCCTAGAAGTATGATTTCCATTTTATTTTATTATAATACTCTTCTTCAGGAGCTCATGTGCCTGTCTCAGTCTTTCAATGTCTGTAATATCCTAAGATATATTGAGCACTTTATCATAAATCTACATTTAAGGCTGACCATTGTTTAATAATTTTTTTTCTTTTAAACACCTTTTCTGAATGAGGAGTGATTTACAGAAGAATGTTCCCCTCTTGTCGGAGAGTGCTTGGATTCAATACTTTCAGAGTAAATGCCTAATTGCATTGTTATGTTCAGTCTGCATGTTCAGTCCGACCAAAATTACGTGAAAAGGACCTTTTATTAATCATATGGCTCTCTGAGATGGCGAAGAGATGTTTCTGTTATAATTTATGTACAGGTGGGTGGTACATGGTAAGATTTTGGTAGCAGGGGAGCTGCAGGGGGGCCTGTGTAGGAAGAGACTAGGACAGCCCTGTGCGAGACAGACACTGGCCAGCTGGCTCCAGTCATAGCACAGCATGCAGATGAGCCCATCAGCCACACTGGAGGCTTGGGAATATATTTATGTGTTTGGAATTACATTTAAGAAAGGTTGGAAATATATTTAAGAAAGGCTAAAATGCTATGTAGCAGTTAGAGAGATGAGGGAGAAATGTTGTGTTGAGGAGAGGGAGTGAGAGAGCTGCTGGCTCTCTCACTCCCTCTCGTCAACAGAACATGCGTGAGGGTTTGCAATCACCCAAGCTGAACCCATCACAGCTAGAAAAATGAAGATTCTTTGTGTCTAATTACAGATTTGCCAGACTACAGCAACACTTAATGCAACATTGGTGAAGCACTGTTCTGAACTGGAACTTTTCTCCAGTCTCTGTCTTGGGAAAGTACAGATATTATCACTTATCTCACGGACTTGCTTTTGATTTAATATTTTTATTAAGATATTTGCCTTCAGCAAACATCTCTTACCAAGTTTTATGAAATACTTTTCCTCTATAATGTTTCTAACCTACGTAAGCACTGCCAGAAAAATAACTGTTCTTCAGACTGGGCAGAGAAAGGAGATTGTACTCTGTTGTCCCTGTTCTTCATGCTAGTTCACATCAGCAATATTCTGTTGTGTTATGTTCAGCTAAGTCTTACTTTCCAGGTCAAGTTAAGAATTCAGCTTTATTTTTTATAATCTTTTTTGTTTCCATGAGCTGAGAAACCTCTTTAAAGGTAGCTAAAAAAATTGGGCTTATATCAATACCAAAGTTTCTATTCCCATGAGCTATATCAAATGTTTAAATGTGGTCACATTTCTTTTCTCATCAGTGACGTTAGATTCCCTCTAATTTCTGCATTGTAGAGTCATGCTCATTCCTACTTACCTGGTCTTTGGAAAAGTGAGAAAAAGAAAGTATTCTGTGCAAAACAGAAGTATTTCAAAATTAGGTAAGAGCCTTAGGGCCCAGAGACTCAGGTATTAAAACAGAATTGATCAGTTATAAAACAAACATCTTGTCCAACTGATCTGATCCAACTATGATTCTGTAATTTCACAGGAAATTACAGAATCATAGAATGGTTTGGGTAGGAAGGAACCTTAGAGATCATTTCCTTACAACCCTCTTATCATGGGCAGGGACAACTCCCACTAGACCAGGTTGCTCAAAGGTTGCCATTTAACCTGGCTTTGAACACATACAGAGATGGGGCATCTACAGATTATCTGGGCAGTCTGCCCCAGTTTCTCACTTAGTTTTTCACACCCATTAAAGTAATTAATTTCTTTCTAATATCCAGTCTAAATTAACCTCCTTTATCTTTAAGTCATTCCCTTTTGCCTATCACTACATGTTCTTGTAAAAAGTCACTCTCCAGCTTTCTTGTAGGTCCTTTTTCAGGAAGGTGCTTTAAAGTCCCTCCAGAGTTTTCTTACCTGGTGCAGGCCTCTCCTTGTTCAGAATGCTGGATGTGTTATTCATATTGGGACAGGAATTTTGTGGAGATGCATATATCAAAACTATGAGATATTTTGATGCTCTGGGTAGCAGTTCTTTTGAATATGAATTACCTACAATTTGAAGTTATAATCAGATTTTTTATTTCAAACATTTTTTATCCAGCCCTTACAAAATTTGAACATAGGTAGACCCAGTGGATGTATTGGACTGAATGGCATGGACTGTCAGTCTCACTACTGGCATTTTATAGAGCAGATAAATGACTTCTCAGAATTGACATTTGAAAAAGCAGCAACTGAAAAGGAAAAGGAGAAGGAGGAAGGAATGCTCAAAAGTATTTTTTAGTTTTGCTTTTCTTTTGTCCCCTTTCAAAAGACACCTTGAGAATATTCTGATTCAAATTTTGAAAGTGCATGGAAAATAAACATATAGTGCAAAATATCATAGAAATCTATAAAGGAAAATTTTTCTCAGGTTGTCTCATTCATCAGCTCACAAAGCATTCTTCTGTATTCACTGTTATATTCACAGTGTTGCTCTGATAATGTGCTGTATTGACAATATTGTCTTTTTAATGACTCAAATGTTAGTTATAAAGTAGTGTTGTTAGGAAATGTGCATGGCAGCTGGAAGACTTGGATACGATTCAGATGTATTCTCGTGTTTGACGCAGTTATTCCCCATCCTATAATACAGAGGCACTATTAACTACGTAACTGCTGACTTGCATAACAGAATAAAGTTAAACTTTACCATAACTCTGGTAAGTTTTGCAAATACAGCAAATTATACCAGCAGAATTCTAGTATTTGGTGGTAAGAAGAGGAAGGCTAAAGATTCTTAGCAATTCTTACTTCAAATGAGCTCAACTTCTCATAATGTCCTGTGGAACCATCACCACACCTTTACAATGACTCAGAATATTGTTTATCTCAGCCACTTGATATTAATTCTTAAATTTATGAAAATCTGTTACTTCAGTAGAGCTGTTGACTACAGGCCATAAACTAAGCAATTCCATTAAGAGTTGGGAAAAATGAGAAGAGTTTAATCTATCAGCCAAGTGACTAGGCTGACCATGCTGAAAAATACAAGAATATACTGTGTTGAGCAGTGATATTTGAATATCTTTCATAAATTCTTGATTGAAAGCTAAAAATAACTCATAGCAAAAGTTGACTTGGAGGCAATATTGATACACTGCTGCAAAAAGGAAAAAGAGAGTAAAGGGTTTGCTCTCCAATTTTTTGTCACAGTGAGTCTGATTTCCCATATAAAAATATTAAGTAAATGCAAATTACTTCAGTAAGTAATTTGCATTTATTTAATATAAGTAATTTAAGTAAATGCAATTTACTTCAGTTCCACCTTCAGTGTCAATAGGAATTTTGAGACAAGGAGGTGGTAGAAAGTATTAGTAGAGGAAATTTGCAATTAAAACAAATATGCTCAGTTAATTTCTTGTTCAAATTCTTGATATGTGAGCTCCATTGAGAGAGAGCACAGGTTTAGGTACTCAGGTTTTGTCTAGAATATTTTCTAGCATCTAAGTGAACTGTATTTTGAGAAAAAATATCCTCTCCAGAGGACAGAGGGGAAAAAAAAGCACATTTTGCCAATATTTTTCCCCCACCTTTTCCTACAGAGAAAATAAAATATTTGGAAAATCCCATTCCCCTGGAGTAAAATTACCAGAGTATGGTATGTGTATTACCAGAGTAAGATGTGAAGTGTAATTCCCTTGGTGCTCTTTCCATGCTATCTCTTCTTGTCTCAATCCATTTCCCTGTAGTAAATCCCACCAATGCTTGAGCAAAAGAGAACTCTAATATTATTTTAAATTGTCAAGCATTTTTTCCTTGTGTATTGATGTAGAAGCTCCTATGCAGAGGCTTTTTGCAGACTAAAATTTTCCAGAAGCTAAGTGTTGGTAGGAAAGCGTACTAATTTAAGTTATTTCCTACATCCCTTTCTAATCTTCAGTAATTGTGTGTCACATGTTTATCCCCACTTATACCTAACTGGAAGAGAAGGAAATTTTTGCAGCTTTAGTCTCAGAGGATGAGCTGCTGACTTCCAAAGAAGGAAGTACTATGAGTGGAAAATGGATGCTATTCTTAAAATTTCTATGCCAAACCACTTAAGGAAGGGCACGTAAGAACATTATACTACAGCCAGCATCAGAAGATACCTTATGATATTGTATTTGTTGGAATGAAAAGTAATGCACATACCCCAAAAGCTGCTCAAGATTACAGTGATGAAATTGATTCTATATCAGTTTTAAATCCATCTAAATGCTGGCTCCTTTTGTGTTGATAATTTTGGATTAATCTGTTGGCAGCATGCATGTCAAAATGAAATTCACTCCCATTACTTCTCTGTCATTGCTTTAACACTTTCATGTGCTGTTCAGCCTTCAGCCAGTCTCTGTTGCTGGTTAAGTTTTTGTCAAGGTGTGCTATAGGGGGCTTAAATGCCTCAGTCAAGGAAATACAGGGATTGTATATGCTACATCTCCGAATTCATAATTTGACTAGATTTTACCAGAACTATTTTAGAATGGCTGCCAAGGGAATTCCAGCAACCCAGTTCAGATGATCTCTGTGCTTGAAATAAAAGGAGTGATGTGCAGTTGTATGGTCATGTGTAAGGCTGTGTGTGCTCTGGTAAAATTCTGGCAGGTGGAAGAGTAGGAGAACAAAATTCTATGGCCACTTCTGCAGAACAACGTTACTGATACAACATTGCTGCTTGGTTTGGCAGCCTGTGATCAGCAAGTCAGGACTACAAAAGCAGATAAGGAAAAAACCTCAGTCACCAAATGTAATTGTACTTTTTGAGGTATTTCTACAGTGGTCATCCTGGGATTGCTGTGGCAAGACTGCAATTAGATTTCTTCTTGGTATTTTAACTGATAGAAACAGACCCCACATTCTTGAAAAATTGTTTATTCTTCCTAAAACAATAAACCCAGTCAGGTCTCAGCTGAATTTTATCTTAAAGTTATATAAATGATACATATAGGCCCTTTTATTCTGCAGTGTGATTCAGAATGAAGATAATCTTCCATGTACATTCTCTTTTTAACAGCAAGTATATTGCAAAATAAATTTACCCTGTAACTAAATGAACGTTAAAGGTTAGCTATGCTGATGGAACAATTGGAAATAGTCTCATAAAAGTTTAAGAGTAGGGAAACAATGCAATGACATAACCATGACTCAAAACACATCTTTTATCTCTGCTTCTGCATCTGCTGCTACAACAAACACACTTGCCATGCAACCAACTTAACCAACTTACCTTTTTTATGCTTTGGATTTTAGCAGTGATTTTTGTAGCATTGGTGTTGGGGCTCCTAGGTCAGGCGTATAATGAAAGCTTATGGGAAGTTGTATTGCTACTCATGGGCTTCAGGAACTTTTTTAAACCATCTGTTAATACTCAGCTGTGGAACCTAAACATTAAAATCCTTCTTCTTGTCACTAGTTCTGCTGTCACTTGCATAGTGACAGCATGCAGAATTATAAGTAATATCTTTGGTAATAAAAGCACCTGAACACCTGACCAATATTGGAAAGAGGAAGGTGACTTCTGATTAAGCTGAGTAGAAGCAGGAATGGCACAAAGCTCCACAGAAAGGTCATCTCAGGTAGAGATAACTTATGTAAGCTTAGGGAAAAGATGGTAATGATAAAGTGGAATTAACTTTGTTGCAAAATGGTTGGTTAGTTCAGGTTGTCAGACAATTTATGGTAAATAAATTAATGCATACATGCAGATGTTATCTGTGCATTACTAATAAAGTTCTTTTGGGTTAAAATATATAGTCAAAAAAACTTTAAGGTAGCTGAGCAAGAAATAAACCAGGCTATGATGTCTAACTCAAAGACTGATTATTCCTGAAAAACTTATAAAACAGATGGTAGACAGGATCATTACCCTTCTGTCAATAAGGAAACAGAAACAGTATAATTTAGGACAGCTTCTAATGCTAGCAAAAGTACAAATACCTAGGACTTTTGGAGATAAGGATCTGTATTCATTTCTCTTCAGATCATCACAACCATGTAAGCTCAAGTGTGAATTCTGTAAGAGTGGTCTCAGTGCTTAAAGACATGCTAATGTCCCTTATTATATGGATAGGATAAGGGACATTAGCATGTCTTTAAGCATGTTAGGGGTGTCACAGCAGTCCCTATATATGTCAGAAGAAGGGACAATGGGAAGTTGTTGGTCACTCTGAGAAGCAAAGACTGCAGAAGGAAAATTGTCCTGTGTAACTTCATAAGCTCAAGAAGGAATCATGCTCCATGTACAGGCAGGACAAAGCTGGAGCAGAGTAAATCAGTCTCTAAAATTTGGAGGTGCTTAGCTAAAAATAGCTCTTCTCCTACACAGAATATATTAAAATTATAAAAATCCCAGCATATTGAACTGAGGACTGGTGCAACTCTTATTGAGGGATGATTATCTTTCCCAGTCACAAGAAATTAATGAGACTGATTCCACTGACATCTAGAAGTTTTGTGGCAAAGAAACCTAAATGGAAAATATGCAAGAATCCAAATTAAACCTGTCAGCATACATATATAGTTTAACCTAAAAAGGGGGTCATGTTTGCTATGTACATGGAGTTGCTGTTGCAGTTTGCAAAGACTGTATAGGAATAAAGTCATGGAAAGCCTTTTTCTTCTGAGGTGACAGTTCTAGCAGGGATACTATCTAGAAAAACACAGGGAGGATAAGAAAACCTTAAAAAACCAGTCCTTCGGGGATCTCCTAAGTAATTATAGAAAACGCTTCCAAACTAAGAGTTTTGGTGGCATAAAAGACATAAAATGCCAAATGGGGAGATGTCTTTGAGGTGTCATAAGGAGTTAGGTTTGGTAAAGTAACTCCTGAGCAAAGATCTCTGTAGACTGTGTTTTTCCTTTGTTTTCTATGAATGGTTGGTTCTAACTGGTTATTACTGGGTTTATTTTTATTTTCCAAGAAGGAAAATAAAGCTATATTCTTCCAGTGGTAGATTCAGGAGGGAGAAAAGGGTTCCTACTTAATTTCAGTCAGGATTGTTGAGTGATATGCTATGTAAGGGTAAGAGAAGCACAAATTTGTATTCTCAAATAGAGAAAGGAGAAAATCTAAAACCTTTTGAGATGTATTGAGGGAAAACAGGAAGATGTTCAGATAGAGTCTAGACTATAGTTGAGGTAAAATTATTAAATAATAAAATAGCAGCTAGAGAATATTCATTTATGGTAAGAGAATGTTTCTAGTTGACTAGAGCAGTCAAAAGGGCTAAGTAAAAAGTTTCCTTGGTGTTTTGAAAAACATAAAAGTTCTACTTGTAATATGATCAATGAAAGTAAGAAATACTTTAAATGATCAAGAGGATTACAGATTCCTGCATTGAAAATTACAGATTTCTGCATTGAAAATCTGGTCACTGCATTGAACATTTTTTGATGAGGAAATGTAGAGACTGGAAGCAGATGTGTTACAAGATGTCTCGAAGGAAGTGTGCCTTTACCTCAAGGAGCCTGTGCTTCATTGAGTTGCAGAAAGACCTTCTAAAAGGAACTTTTCAGCACAAAATAATGTTCATGTAGAAATCCTCTATTTCTGAAGGAGCATTCTGAACTGGTTCCTGATTATGTTTTCTGCTTTCTTTCTTCTTCTCCCAAGGAACATCTTTCTCTGCACAAAGCAAAGCTGATCCTTTAGCTTTTGTAGGATCTGATGTAGAACAGCAGACTGTAATATTATTATTTATGTAGAAAGTTAGCCAGAATGAGCAAGAATGTTTAGGAGGATTAAGAACAGTAATGTTTTTCCATTTACCCTTCTTCTTTTTTCTTTTCTTCTAAAGTTTAATATTATGCGAGAATCTCTACAACTTTGATGGACATTCTGTTACACCATGATAAGGTTTGAAAGAGCACCTCTTTTACTGTAAAATCCTTGAACCTACTGTGTCACCCAGTCTCAATTATGTTTTGGGCAAAATATGCAGTATGGGCAGTATTTTGGTTTAGATATTCCCAAGGGCTGTAAAAATTAAAGAAATACAATAATTGCCTGCAAAATAATTTTACAACACATGATGTGCCATTTTATTTGTAAGGGTTACTGTTAATTACACCATTCTTCACAAGCATCACCTAATTTTTACAGAAATGATTCTATATGATGATGAAAAATGAAAATTCTTTGGTTTTGAGGCCTTTATTTTAGGGTCTCACCTGAAAATTTCTTCAAGGGATTTCTTTGTTCAGCCACCCCAAAATTCATTATTTGTTATGGGGTTACTGAAGGTTAAACTTGGTGTGAGCATTTGAAGGATTTAAAAGCACAGCATCCTGTAGATGAAATGGAGCAATAAAAAAATTACATGATTACTGAATCAATATTATAGTTTCCTGTATGCTGAATTCCTTCATTTATGGTGAAAAACGATTGTCTGTTTACTTCTTATCTTCTGCAAATATCACACCTGTTTTTTCACCCCTCCTCTTGCCCCCTCCCTTTGAATCTCCTCCCCTGTGACAGAATCAATTGCCCCAGTGGGTATTATAAAAAGCTGAGTTTCCAGTGGAGTTCGCATTCGCCCACCTTAGCCACCATGGGGCTAAGAGCAGCCAGCGTCTTCCTCCTCTGGCTGGCTCTTTCCTCTGCCAGTGAAATAAAAAAAGGTAAGCTCTAGAGATGAAATGGTAGCAGATTGCCTCCTGGCAAAGAGGAAGACTTAAAATATCGCTGCGCAGCTAGAAGGAGGCTGTGCATTTAAATAATGCTCTGGAGTTTTAGGATGCCTTCAATTGCTTAAGCTTTCAAATACTGAGGCTGCATTGCTTGGACAAAATTGGTAGATCCTACTTTCTTTGAAGAGATTAGTGCCTATCTCTACTGTATTGATTTCTAGTTTGATGTCCTTGGAAAATATTTTCAGTGTTGCTTTTCTTTCCATGCATTGAGTCTTTACTAGGTATGGCAAGAAAGGAACTATAAGGCAAGAAAGGAACTGTAGGACTTTGAGAGGTTCATTGTTAAAGTAATGAAGGAAGTGGATGATTGTGTCTTATGTTACTTTGGAACAACGTAAATTTTTCCTCAAAAATGAATGTCATAACATTGAAAAAAAGCTTACTTTGTCATTTAGGACATTTTTAACCCTTTTGCAAAAGCTCTAACTTACTATATTTGCTATCAAATTTGAAGTGATGGAATGGAGCACTCATACTGAAAACTGCTTTTTAGAGGAATAGGTGATTAATTATATCCAGTGATCAAGTTTGGGCTATTGGTCTGCTGTGTCTTGAATTCAGCAATGGGAGGAAAGCTGAACTTGCATTTGGTCTTTCAGTTGTGAGCTCTGAGAGGATCTCTGTGCAGCCTTCCTTCTGAGGAGGGAAGTGTTCCAGCTTGGCTGGATGTATCTGGTATGATTGATACCATCAAAATACAGTAACCTAGGGGTTTTCTTAGCAGTTTTGCTTTCTCATGTTAAATGCTGCAAGAAAATCTTGTGAAATGTTAAGATTCCCAAGAATGCTCAGCTTTTATGATTCAACCCTGATCTACAGTATCTGGAGATTGATCAGATATTGTTGTTAATTTGTATTTTTTGTTGGTATAGATGGCAGGGAAAGGAACAAATAATCTTCATATTTTGCTATTGCAAAAACTTTTTTTTCCCCTCCTACCATGGCATCTTCTGAAAAATTTCTGTCTTGCAGTAATAGAAATCACTACTGCTTTTAGGAAAATAAATATTTCACTGAAATCTCCTGTTGTGCATAAGCCCTTTCATAACCTTTAAACTATTAGCCTTCCAGAGTAGGTAGTACTTTCTTTCCTACCTGTTTTATTTCTAGTACATGTTGCAACAGGAAAGAAGATGTTCTTGGAAAAATTTAATTTTGCTAAAAATAATACTGTGATTCAGAATAAAATCATATGCTTGGCACAGAAGCCAAGTTAGAGGTCAGTATTTTCTCCCCACTTCATGCAGATAAGTTCCTTCATCTCAGTGAAAATTATAGAAGGTACCCTGGTCTCAGAATTATTTGTTAAGGTCTTATTCTGCTTTTGAGATTTCCATATTTTCTGCTGACCTAGCAGATCCTTGATCCCGCTTGAAATCCATGGAATCACTGTGAACATAATTGCAGGTGGTTCTTACTGTAAAACGGAACACTTACCATTTTTCACACTAGATCATTTCTTGCACTTCTTTTCATCCCTATTTCTTTTTCATCACTTAACAGGAAGGACAAGAAGCCACGGCCACTATGTCTGCAGCACTTGGGGAAACAACCATTTCAAGACTTTTGATGGAGACGTCTACCAATTCCCTGGCCTTTGCGAGTATAATTTTGTTTCCGACTGCCGAGAGGCTTACAAAGAATTCTCTGTCCACATCCAGCGTGCTCTCAACAGCAATGGCCATCCTGAGATCCAGTATATTCTGATGAAAATCAAGGATATAATGGTCTACCTCAAACCCAACCTGGTTGTGGTGGATGGGCGAATGTAAGTTCCTTTGCTATAATGGTATTCAGAGAAATACCTGAATATATATACCTGAATACCTGAATATGCCTGGGAAGATAAAAGCAGGATTGATTCTTTACACAACTGTCTGTGTGCCATTACAGAAACTGCTGCAAAGCATTTCCACAGACAAACAAACAATTAAACAAACAAAAAAGCCTTTTGAAATTCAGCATTAAAATTGCTTTGGGGAGGGGCTTTAGTACTAATTGTCATTTCTACACTGGCATAAGGAGTTATTTAAATACAAGTCAGGAATAGGTTTGACCAAATTGTTCTTCCAGTTGTGCAGAAAACAGTGCAGCTCATGAGCCAGAATTTTCACTGGCTTAAAATGACGTAGATTCATTTGTTTAATGGCATCATCTTGTGTTTACCTTAGCAGATGGTCTAGCAAATCCTTGAAAAGGAAATGCATTTCTCTGGGGTCTTCTCCTCTTATTTTCTGACAGAAGAGAGGTAGTTTTTTCTGATCTTCATACATAATTCTTAAAGATCTGATGGCCATTCCTCAAGGGAGTTTAACAGATAAAACACAGGTCAAAATTCACACCAATTTATCTGTGGCACTATGTACTTTTTCAGACTAAGCAGTGTTATTTTTCTCCTCTTATAGCATGATTACACAAGAAACTCATCTGACACCATTACTGATGCTAAGTAGTGTCTTAACCTAGTCTTTCCTATCATTAGCTTATCCTTGTAGTATGTGCCTTTATACTCTGAATCTAGTGAGGAAACTCATGAGTTAATTAGTATGTTTTAGCATAATTGAAAAAAAGAGAACTTTTTAATTGTCATTGGAGAACTCAGTTTTGCCCAGAATTCAGCTTTTGCTCTAAAGTTTGGAAGACACTGCAATGAAAATATGTTCAAGGATTGAAAGTAACATTTGGTTTTCCAAATATCATATTAGAATGCATAATAAAATGACAGAAAGTTACAAAAAAGTGCAATATTGCCTCAAATTGAAAAAGCTCTTTATTGTGCACTCAAGTCTTAAAAGAAAACTCATTGAAAAACAAGTTAGAAGTCCTTTTAAAACTGTTTCTCTTAAACGAAGCCATTTTTGTCTTAGATAGATTTTATTGTCATAAAACAGCAGATCCTTGCCAAACTGGTTTTTGCTGCTTTGAGAATTTTTTTTTTTTGGTAGAACCTAATTTTCCATATTGCTTCTGAAATGATAAATTATCTATTGTCATGCAAAATAGCATTTCACTGTGCTGAAGTGAAAACTGTAAAGTAGAAAAGTATATCGATTAGCCTTCAGGTACCTGATCCACTGATTGATTGAATGTCCTACTATTAGGAAAAACGATAAATATTCCATGCTGTGATAGCTAAAAGCTGAAAAGATGTCCAACATTTTATGTTTCCCCTCAAGAAACATAATCCCTCAAGACTTCATTGTTTGTTGATGAACAATGCAGTCAAAAGCAGAAATAATGATCTCTGAGTTTGCACCTAGATGTGTAAGTCATTTGGGCATGTTAAAAAATGCCTGACCTAAATAGCTGTAAAAAGCCCAGTGACAGAAAATCAGGAGATAAAGTTCTCCCAGTCAAGAGACTAGTTAAGAGATGTGCATACCCATGCATGAATCTTGATGGATAACAATTACAATGATAATCTATAGAAAATGAACCAGTTATTTTGACTGGACCCCAGTTTACATTACTTCTGTTTGAGCAGACTCTAGTTCTCTGGATTTTATAGGATAAGACTGCCTGCCACAATTCTTTTATTGTTGAATGAAATTCAGCACTTCAGTTTATTTGTAAGACAGACACAAATTGTTATCACACAAAAATATCTATGCTTAGCCCTCTGCAAAGTGTCTTTTGTCACCATTAACAAGCTCAGTCCTGTCCGCTTAAAACTAACTAACTACAGAAGAGCTACTGAATTCCTCTTAACATGCTCTTTTCTTTTGAAAATTTAGTTGGCAGTCCCTGTAACTGCCTGTGCATTCTGAACTCTCTCTTAAAGAGGCAGTTCCTTGCAATGGAACATTAATTCTCTCTGAAATGGTTATGAGATATTTTGGTAAAGAAACATTGTAAATTATGTTGTAGCTCATTTCATTGATGTAAATTATTAGTGAATATTTGAATAATAACACAATGATGATGGTTTTTCTTTGATTAATTTGAAGACATCTGACATTTTGGTATTTTTTAAGTTAAAGAGACCAAAGTGTTGGCTAGGCTTTTCCTCTGAAATTGCTTTGCCTTTTAAATGAGTTTTTCCAATGAGTTATTTTCCTGAGTGTCAGAAAGGGAAGACTTTATGCCTCATTAAAACAAGGCAGCCTGTGCAGTTTGAATGAGGTAGTCAGACTAGTTTCTCTATTCCTTGGGGTATTTGGCTTATTACAGACATTCATGTCAGCCCTTATGTTTCCTAACTAATGCAAAGTCTGTGATTTTCTTCCTAGTGTGAAGACACCTTACTACACCTCTGGTGTCCTCATTGAGAGCAATGAAATTTACACCAAGATTTATGCCAAATTAGGCATGGTTCTGATGTGGAACCAGCAGGATGCCCTGATGGTATGTATGATCAAAGTATTTTTAATTGGTATTTCCTGGGTTTCCTGGGTTTCCTGGGATATTTCTCTATCTCAGTAGGAAAAAAAAAAAAAGGAGGGGGAAAAAAGGAAGAAGAAGAAGATAATTCTTTTGTGGTTTTCCTTTTTCTTTTTGTTATTTAGGTGGAGCTGGACAACAAATTTAATAACCATACCTGTGGTCTCTGTGGGGATTACAATGGCATTCAAATCTACAATGAGTTCATCAAGGGAGGTGCGTCATCCCACCATGCTGACAGTTGTCCCCAGAGATAGGCTGACAAGTCCTGTGCATAGAAACATCACAGGAGAGCAAATTTCACTTGAGAGGTTTCTGTGATTGCCCCAGACTAAACATGAAGTTCTAAGTCTGCATTCCTGGAATTCCTGCATTCTAAGTTTATTCTGTTCTGGATTAATCTTTTTGTTCTTTACTAGCCTTCTTTTCCTGTTTCCTCTACATTTTTAAGCACAGTTAGACATCATTCAGAGCAGGTACCTGTGTCTAACTGGCATATTTGATACCATAGTGACTGCTTCCTTTGATCAGTAGAGTTCCAGAAATCAGGTGCTCCTTGTCAATTTTTGGGGCTCTGCAAGTTCTCTTTCTGTTTTTTTCTCATAGATGCAAGCTACAACTCAATTACATATGGGAATATGCAGAAGATCAGCAAACCCAATTCCAAATGTGAAGATCCAGATGAAACTCAGGCTCTTCCAAGCTGTAATGAGCATGTAAGTATTTCTTGTGGTGAAATTCCTTGACATGGACACATGGAGAGATCCTTGTGCAACAGGGAGTTAGTTGCAAGGAGCTGGGAGGACTGTCCCTTCCAGGATATATGGTTACTTTTCCTAGCTGTTCAAAAGACAACAGGTTTTTTTTGTAAGATAAGAAATGTCCAGAAGCTCAGATACCTGTAAATCTCTTAATCATTATTCCTCTTCCTCATCAGCGCGACGAGTGTCAGAGGTTGCTGACTTCCCCTGCATTTGCTGATTGTCGGCTGCGTCTTAATTTGGAAATGTACATCCAAGCCTGCATGCAGGACAAGTGTGCCTGCAAAGGGAAGGACGACTCCTTCTGCCTCTGCAGCACCATCTCAGAGTATTCCCGCCAGTGCTCGCACGCAGGCGGCCGCCCAGGAGAATGGAGGACACAGAGCTTCTGCCGTAAGCAGCTACACAAATTTTACAAAGATCCAAAGGTTTCGTGCATGTAGCACCATGAAATTTAAATTCATTACTTCTTTACAAAGCTGTTGGCATGTATTATAAATTTCATATCAGTAGTGCTAAAAATATTATGGTGTCCCTGTTTTCTTCTTCTGTTACTTTTACTAAGAAATATTTTTCAGCAAATTCTGTTCCCATTAAAAACCTGAGATTTGATGTTGCAGGAGATGAGAATAATTTTATCTATTTGAAACCAAAATAAGTAAATATAAAAACAAGGGAAAGCAGTTCAGATTTAGATAAACATGCTTTGCCATGTAGAATGTGGCTTGAGACATCACTGACTTGAAGGGAGTAGGGTGTGGTTTCTCAGGAATGATGGACTTAACACTCAAATAACTCCTGGTGTCTTTCTTATTCTTTCAGCCAAGACCTGTCCTGCTACCATGGTCTATAGAGAAAGCAGCTCACCCTGCATGGATACATGCTCACATCTGCAGATCAGCAGCCTTTGTGAGGAGCACTACATGGATGGGTGTTTCTGCCCTGAAGGCAAGTGTCACTCTAGCTGTTGCACCTGGGACAAAAGCAGGAGCCCTAGCTAAGGAAGTCATACGAAAATACTACATGTAGTCAAATTATATCTTAGAAAAGAGTTGTGCTACTCATTATTTTCCCCACTTGAGGAAAATAACTTTAAAATTTTCTAAGGCGGTAATAATTCATTGATTAATTAATTAATTTATAGTTCAAACATATTAACACAGTGACAGGTAATAGACCTGCTTGTTAATTCTCAACAGGTGGGTTTTTGATACTATATAGTAAATCCTGCTTTTTAGGTTGAATAGTTCTGAGACAATGGACACCATTTGCCCAGAGAGTAGCAGTGATGGACAGTGAGTGAAATTCTCAGGCTTGCTGTCAGCCTTAGGAAAGATTACAGTGATAGTCTTCACAGCCAGAAAGACTAAGAATCTAAACATGTGTCATTCTCAGATTTTTCTTATTTGCTTGCAATAACCTTTTAATCTGTGTATAGCTATACAAATGAAGAGACTTGAATTTTCAAAGCTGAATCAAAGTGTTTTCCATCTGTCTTATATTTACAAAAATTAGAGACAGTATTCTTCAAAGTTTAGATAATCTCAGCCTGTGTGGCAAATTAGAGTTTTTCCTCTGTGGAAATTGCTTATTTGAAAAAGAGCTGGAATAGTTATGTTGTATTTTATAATGTTGTATTTTATAGGAACTGTGTATGATGATATCAGTGAAAAAGGCTGCATCCCTGTTAGCCAGTGCTCCTGCAAACTTGGTAGAAAGACTTATGCACCTGGAGAAAGCATTTCCAAAGAATGTGAAGAATGGTAAGGATCCTGGTTGTTGTACACCTTTCTTTGAATGATTGTAAATGGGCCTGCATTTTTCAAATTTCCACATTGTCACAGGAGATGTTCTGAAAACTCTCTGAATTTAATGTTTATGTTGTGTGTCTATAGAACATAATTTCTGGTAAGTTTCTATGGCATATGTCAGATTCTATGGCATATGTCAGAGGGAAAATCTCAAGGGAATGGTCAAGGATACAGTTTTAAAACACCTGGAGATCGCTTGCTAGTTGCAAAATATACAGATACTTTCAGTGCTCTCAGCTCCTGTAATAACTACAAGTATTTTTTGTATTATTTGTCTGTCTGTAGCACCTGTAATTCAGGCAGATGGACCTGCAAAGATCTACCCTGCCCAGGCACATGCTCAGTAGAAGGAGGTTCCCATTTTACCACCTTTGATGGGAAGAAATACACCTTCCATGGAGACTGCTACTATGTGTTGGCCAAGGTACTGTGTACAGTGGGGATATTCTCTTGTAGAGTAAAACAGTGTCTGTGGGCTGATGTGTATCTGCTGGGAGTTATTGTTCTAGTCCACTTCCATTGGGTAAGGGAAGCTGAAATGCTGGAAGTTGTACTAGAAAATTCAGGGTTTAGCTGTAATTGCCGTATGGGGAAGCTGAGGACTTATTGCAATGGGTGATTAACTCAGTGAGATAGAAGACTGCCTATGCTGTCATTATCCAGTGAAGTCCTTTGTATGTAAGAAATAGAAAGGTCTCAGGATAAGAAGTTCTTGGCCACTTCTGTAATAGCTATTTCTGAGTGTCAAAGTCAGGTGGGGAAAAGAGGTAGGCAGCTGTTTCATTTATCCCTAAAATATCTGGTGTCCATTTGTCCGTTTTTCTAGAGAATGAAGAAAATCTTATTGATTTAGGAAAGTTATTGTAACTGATGAATTTTGTCTTTGTTGTGGAAATCATCTCATGAGAGTTTTAATATGACTAATGGACATTTCTTTCCCTGTGATTGTAGGGTACTGCAAATGAGAGTTATGCTCTCCTGGCAGAACTGGCTCCCTGTGGCTCCACAGACAAACAGACCTGCCTGAAGACTGTTGTGATGTTAGTGGACAACAAAAAGAATGTAAGTGCTGTTCTGTGGATTCTGCTAGATATGTTGAAAATTAACATATATCCCTTATGTGAGTGAATACTTTTTTCTTCTGGAGTCATTGTTGTGGATAGATAAGGAACCTCAGACAGGCTGACAAACAGCTCAGGTTTCTGCCTCGAGAATTCAAAATAAACCTAAACTTAAGAAAATATGAGATTCAAAACAACTGACATTTCCCCCTCTTCTTTGCTCTGAGTGATATGATTTTTCTCACAGAATTCCAGGTGTCTGGAAGGAAGGGTACCTATTCTTCTCCACCTCATATTTTTTTCTTCACTCAGATATAATTTTATAGTTCTAATTGAATCTTTTTCAGAAGAAATCCTATCTTTAAATGGTGATACAATCCAACCTTCTCAAATACTCACTTTAGTATTCTCTTTGTTTATGAGAATATATAGACTATACATAATTTACTTACATATACACATGATTTTCCTCACATATTTATGGACTTCCATGTCCTTGACAGTATTACTAGAACATAAGAGAACCAAATCAAAATCCAATAGTTTTATGTTTTTGTATGTAGAGTAGCATTTTTTGAGGAAGTTTAATAAACTGCTTTCTTACCATGTCAGAATCATATTAACCATCACACAGAAGCTGTAGCACATGCTTTAACAAGGAATAAGAACTTTCTACAGATCCTGAAGACCTAATATTTTCTTCTACTTGCTGAAACCAAAGGGCCCAATATAAATGAGTTTTGCATTTCATTATTGCCATGAATTCTTGTAGGCAGATGTAAGAGAAACACTGAATAGCAAGACAAAACCTTAGGCATAATCTGTAGGGCTGCTGCCATGTTCAATTTTCAGACAGATTTTTCCTTTCAAAAATTTGGAGTTCTAGACAGAGCCTAAACGTGTAAATGTCCTTGCTGTTAATCTTCTTTGTATTTGTAAAATCCTAATTTTCCTCAGTCCCTGGAACCTCATTGATTCCATTTGCTGTTACACAGGTGGTGGTTTTCAGATCAGATGGCAGCGTGCTCCTGAATGAGATGACAGTGAATGTGCCTCATGTGTCAAGTAAGGGACACACCCTTGTATGTCAAGTGTCACACACCTGGCTTCTCATGGAGGGGTGTATTTTTATAGAGGCAAAAGTGGAAGAGGGGTATTTAGCACTTTCTAAACCTGGTAACATGGTGTGGGCATGCCCATTTGATTCTGATCCCAGAGACCAGCCCTTTAAGTAGTCAATTTGTTAAGTCTGTAAGCACCAGCATCATATCTAATTGGCCAGTGATTTTTAAAGGAAAAAAGATATTAATTCAATCCTGATCTCAGAGATTTCATGCTGGGTGATACATGAGAATCTAATAAGTGTTTCTTTTGGCAGCCTGTGTGTATTGGTTCATTACAACAGTTCATGTTTTGTTTTTCAGCCAGCTTCTCAGTATTCAAGCCGTCTTCCAACTACTTTGTTGTACAAACTCCTTTTGGGCTTCAGATGCAGATCCAGCTGTTTGGAGTCATGCAGCTGTTTGTGACTGTGGATCAATCAGTTAAAGGAAAACTTCAAGGCAAGTGTCTATGCAAATGGGAAGCAAAGTCATGCTGTTTCACAGCTGAATAATCATGTATTCTTTATATGAGTGATAACTCATGCTACTTGTAATTTGAGGGGAGAAAACAGAAAGAAAATTGGCTCAAGCAAACTAGAAATGTGGTTTTATTTTTTGATATTGAAATGACCTATCATTGCCAGTACATAGGTGTTTCTTAGAATATTCCCTACTTTTGTATTTGGTCTAATTTTAAACTATCCACAAAAACAGGTTTTTGGTGTACTTTGTGGTTTCAGTATCATCAGAAAGCATAAAAAATTTGGGCTAGAGTAGTAATTTCTTGAAGCACAGATACCTTCATGGTTACTATTCTTGAAGATGTGGAAGATTTAAACCAGGGCATCTAAAACCACAGTATTTATACTATGCATGAAATTGATGTGGAATAATCATCTGTTTATAGTGGTCAGTTGTCCCTTTCCTTTGACCATTCAGTATGAGACTAAGTAATGCTTCTGTGAAATTTTTACCTTGTTCTCAAATAGGTCTTTGTGGAAACTTCAATGGAATGGAAGGTGATGACTTTAGAACAACCAGTGGGCTGATTGAGGCTACAGGATCTGCCTTTGCTAACACGTGGAAAGCTCAGTCCACCTGCACAGACCAGGCAGAAAAGCTGGAAGACCCCTGCAGTCTCAGCATTGAAAGTGGTAAGTACATTAATAAGTCAGAGGCTTGGCTTCTGCCTGGATGAGCAGTATCTGCTGTGCATTACTGCAACAGGCCTGTAAGAGTTGTAGTGGGGCATTGAAGATTTTTTACAGGACTTTAACATTAATAATTAATATCTGCAAGTATGTATACATACAAACACTTCATCAAACTGAAGTGAAAATTTAAAGGATGATTGTAAAAGAATCCTGAGGTGGTAGAATGGGACAAACAGTCATTAATTTGTACTATCTGCAAAGACAGCTTGTTTCTCCTAGCATTATGTAGCCTTATGTTTAACTTAAATTTATGGTCCCCAAATGGAAAGAGTTGTCACAATTCCATGTGTAAAAATTGCAAAACTACTGTGCAATTTTTGATTTTATGATTGCATGTCTCTGAAGGATTAGAAGTACATGCGTGGTGATTACATGTAGTTTCTCCACTCCCCAAAATGCACACAGTTCTCTCATTTGTATTTCTGAGCTGCATTTATGTGTCAGCATAACTAGGCATGACACAAGGAAGATAAGGAAATGTGATTAATTTCTCTTTTTTTTGCAGCAAATTATGCTGAGCATTGGTGCTCTTTGCTGAGAAACCCAAAGGGTCCTTTTGCAAGATGTCACGTAGCCATTGATCCTTCAGAATACTATAAGGTATTGTAATTTTGCACTCTTTTAGTACTGCATTATTTCAGATGGCTAACTGTAGGCATTTATCATTGTTTCAACATTTGAGACATCAGTGAGTAACTTGTCCATAAGAGATGCTGAAGTTTTTGCATTGACTGATTCAAGCAACATAGCATCCAAAGTATCTCATGTGATGAGATCCTTATGGGCTGCTGCTAAATAAAAATGAGCTTTTTTTATTTTGCTTTTTTACTTTTTGTGGTAACATGTTTATTGGCTTGGATATTTGGACTGAAAAGAAGACTCAAGAGTTGCAGATGTGCACAGTTTAAGTTTAGAAATATTAGTTTCTCTAAAGTGGGGGGGGGAAATTCCAACCATATATTGGTTGGAATGTAACACCAAATCATTTTCATGCCAGAGTCTCCATGAATTCTTTTCCTTCGTGCTCATCTCTGTTGAGCAGTAATGGAGGCTCACCTGAGGAAAAGGAATTGTAAAACCATTGCTTATACTTGGAAGTCAGTGTGAGCTCAAATGTTGTAAAGGTCTTTGTAGACCTGGTTAATATTTTGCCTTTATTCTAGTTTTTGTGGTTCTCTGCATTTCTAATTAGTAACTGAGAAGGAATGGTATCAATATCCTTTGAAAAATGTGTTCTTAGGAGGCTGACTACTATTTAAAGGTTCAAGAGATTTGGCTTATGTTAGAATAAACATCCAAGTATTTTCATTGTGTATTAAATGAAGCAGCACTTTAACTCTCTGGTCTTTGTCCATTCCTTTCACTGTTCTCTGGTCATGGGAATTAATACAAACAACATCAGGAAAAGCTGACAGGACATTTTGTAGCAATCAAGTTGCAATTGCCTATTGATTTCCTGTGGATTTATTGACCCTTTGGTTCTTTTTTTTCAGAAATGTAAATATGACACCTGCCTCTGTGAAGACAATGAAGAGTGTCTGTGTGCTGCCCTGTCCTCTTACTCAAGAGCCTGTGCTTTCAAAGGGATCATACTGGGAGGCTGGAGAAAGAGTGTTTGCAGTAAGTAATGGAACAGTAATCCCTGTGGAAATAATTAACCATAAGAAATAAGGAGGCTCTCTCTTAATTTGGTTGTTAGTGATCCATCTCACTCTTAAAGGATTTGGAGTATCTAATGTACCAAAAAGAGACAATGCTGATAATGTTTACTAATTCACATTATATTCTTCAGATGTAACTTGAAATTTTTATACGTAAAAGTAGAAAGCAATATTTTTAACTTTCATCTTCTTTTCCCAGTCTAGCTAATAGGATTCCATTTACTAATGGAATCCCAGCCATCAGGGCTTTTACTGTGCATTTGTTTATCAATGTCTTTGTTTCTGATCATGCTTGCTCTACATCAACAGTTCAGTATTTAGAGACTAGCAGTTTATGATATTGTGCTCACTATCTGATTATCAGTATGTGAAACAAATAGGGCTATGAAAGTAGAAACTATTAGTAGCAGTTAAAAATAAGTCTTCAACTGGTAAAGTTAGGTTAGTGCTACTTGTGACTTCTGATATTTTCTGATACTTTATTAAGATCTAAGGGAATGTTTTTATCACTACATTCGGCACAGCCAAAGAAACCAAAATGGAAATGTCAAGGCCAAATTGTCCATCCTGCAACCCTTACTTATCAGTTTGGTTTTTTTCCCTCCAGGCAGTGAAGCATCTTCTTGCCCAGGAAATCAAGTCTTCCTTTACAACCTTACAATGTGCCAGCAAACCTGTCGCTCCCTTGCTGATGGTGAAAAGTATTGCTTGCAAGACTTTGCTCCTGTGGATGGCTGTGGCTGCCCACCCAATACATACTTGGATAACCAGGATAACTGTGTGCCCATCTCCCAGTGCCCATGTTATTACAAGGGATCATACCTGGAACCTGGGGAGTATTTCACAAAAGATGGAGAACGCTGGTATGTTTTATTTTGGCTTCTGTTTGTGGGGAAAAAGCCCTATAAAAATCACTTGTTAGGTGTAAGGTGCATAGGATTTTTGGTACTTTAATGAGTATTTGTAATGCATTTCACATCATCTTCATGCTGAGCAAAGCATTATTCTGTTGCAATGCAATTTATATTAGATATATAGTTGGTGAGAACTATCTATCTAATATATCTATATGTATTAGATATATATATATCTAATATATATAGATATATTAGATATATAGTTCTCACCAATAGTTGAGAAGTGCTGCTTGCTTTGGAGGTATGAGTATTGGCCTTCACACATAAATGTTATTCTGAAGCTGCAGTGTTAATAAGGCTTTGTTAGGCAGAACAGTGAAAGGAAGCTAAAAGGCCAACTATGAGTTATGTTTGCTTTTCTAGCAGACATGTATTGCTTGTTTTCCACTGGAGGAAGGTCCCCTTGATATGTATTCACTTTAACATTAGCTTTTGAAAACAACATTTGTGATTCTTTTGTATTTTCCCATGGTCTCTGGCAACAGTTTGCTGCCTGAGTCATCAGTGCAAACTGTGAAATGCCTTCTTTCATCCAGCAGAAGAAGCATATAGGTCAACAAATTTGTAACATATAAATTCAATAGTCATGAAAATACACTGTGTATCCAAATGGAGGCTTTCATTTAAATTATAATTATTATGTCTTATTACTATTGAATTCCTGAGTTGTCATAGAACATAGTATTAAAGCTTAATAGAATAGCTATCATTTCTTAAAACATAACCTTTCTGTGCATTATGCCTAAAATCTTGCTACACTTTTTCTCCAACAAAAAAATTAATGAGTGTAATTCAATAGAATTGGCCTTGAAATTCCAGTAGAAATTATGCAGGATATCTTTAATAAATACTCTCAAATTTATATAAACAAGTCCTTAGACTTAAATTGAAGATATTGAGCTTGCTTTTTTTTAAAATTTCTACTTACTTCACTTTTCTAGTGTTTGCCGAAATGCAAAGATCCAGTGCACTTCAGTGAAATTAAGAATGAGAAGTAAGTGACATTCTATAAACTAAACTAGAATAAATACATAGCCAACCTCCCAACCCAAACCTAATTCCCTTTTTGAATTCTCCATTTACTTGTTTTGCATATTTTTTTCTCTTTATGTAAAACAGTAACACATTTTCACTTTGTTTTCTCTTCAGTAAGTCTATTTTTTTCATAAGGATAGACTGAGATTTCTGTCTGAGAAACTACCACCTTTCACTAACATTTCTTTTACCTTGATTGATCTAAACCAACATTGTACCTTTCAGGTGAAAAAGAATGTTCTTCTAGCAAGGTATACTTTGACTGTAATGCATTCTCGAAGTGGACTTCGCAAACACCTCTACAACTTAGCTGTCATACTCCTCAAACAGATCATGTATGTATTCAACTTTTCTTTGTATCTTGCTTTCTTTATTCTGTATTCTTTACATGACATGGTGCAGTTTATTTCTCTTCGGTTTAATCTACACTTCCCCCCCGCCCCATGATAATAATCTGTTGCCATTTTCACAATGGTTTCTCCTCTTCTCTTTACTGTATCTTCACTAGAGTCATGATTTCCAAGCAAAAAAGAATTTGAGTTCTTAGACAGTCCAAAAAGACAAGAAAAGCATTAGAAACCTAGAAAAAAAGAACCTTATAAAACTAATCAATATTAGACTGTGTGGTTCTAAATGCAGATTTTAAAGTGTGAAGAAGTGGAATTAAGATGCAGCACTTTGTCATAAGGTAACCATTTCTCCTTATATTCCTTAGTTCCAGACAGAGTGTGTCTCAGGCTGTGTGTGCCCTGAAGGTCTATTTGATGATGGCAGAGGGGGCTGTGTTGAGCAAAAAGATTGCCCATGCATTCACAACAATGAGTGGTATTCTTCTGGAGACAAGATAAAAGTGGACTGCAACACCTGGTGAGTTATAAGTGAATAGTGTCTTCTAGAATATATTCTATGCACTATATTCATAGTCATATCTAGGCTTATGTGCTACAGCAGCTGCAAAAGCTTCAAGTATCATCCTTAATTTTCAGGAATACTTATTGCTATCTCAGTAAATACAGATTCTGCTGGAAGTATGGGGGTGGTAGTTACCTCTGTTTTCAGTAGGCATCTCTCGTTGGGAAAACTCACTCATTTTTTAAAAATAAATGCTATCAAATCTAAAGATGGTAGCTCACCAGAGTGAAGATCATGTTACAGGCTTAAAAACAGGCTTATCAGTTGAAGTTGAGGCTTGGATGTTTTGAATATTATCACATTATATCAGGTAGTTGCTTGGTTTGTTCTGAAGTTTTTCAAACAGCACACTCTTGGTGAGATCTGAAAATTCAACTTCTCTGCTCTCTTCTAGCACCTGCCAGAAAGGGGTTTGGAAATGCACTGAGGACGTGTGCTATGGGACTTGTATGATATATGGAAGCGGCCATTATAACACTTTTGATGGGAAATTCTATGACTTTGATGGGAGCTGTGAATATGTGGCTACTCAGGTAATGCTCATCAGGAGGGCTGTAAAGGAATTTGATTGCCTTGAAAATCTATTTTCCTCTTTGGTTTTGTCATTCCTTATTGCCTGTCATCGTTGTTCTGAAGGGATTCACACATTCTGCCAGGATAAATTGTGTATTTTAAGTGCAGGCAATCTGTGTGAATGTGGCTTTTCTTTTTTTCAAATATGGATATCATAAATTACATGTAACATAACTATGTTACAGTGAGAGCTAATTATCATTTGTGAAATAAATCCAAATTCTAAGCTTAGAAACTTGAAACTTTTATTTAAAGATATATTCCTTACTTTTTTTTTTATTGTCCTACTCTTTTTCCCAGGCTGAGACTGTGTTAACTGTTTATATGTATGCATGGAAGTATGCATATATGGCTATGCATCTGTAAAAACATGTGTGTGTAGGACCTCACATTTGAAGGAGCAGTAACTATTTATACACTGTGAAGATTTAAATTATTGCAATTCTTATGAAATTGGACTACAATGAAATATTCTACATAATTTTCTAATGTTCTTTTTTTTTTCTTTTTCAACAGGACTTCTGCGGTGACAAAAATTCCAGCGGCTCATTCAGTATCATCACAGAGAATGTCCCTTGTGGAACTACAGGAGTCACCTGCTCAAAGGCTATCAAAATGTTTCTAGGGGTGAGTGATGACAGTCAGTACATATCAGTAATCAAGTATTACTAAAAATGTAATGCTCTAAAGTCACGCCCCTAAAAGCAGATGTAACAAGCATTAGAGGCCCTATCAAATTATTCTGTAAAGGTCTAGGTTCTCAGGTGATGAAAACTCTCTCAAACAGAAGTGCTTCACCACTCCCTGCCATCTTGGAAGTCATCCCAGAGTCTGAGCTACTGGTTTCAGAATGAGTTGCATTGTTACAAGTGTCTAATATTTTGTCTCATCATAGAAATTAGTGTTACAATACTTCTCTTTTATCTTTCAGAAAACTGAACTGAAATTGGAGAACAAAGAGTACAAAGAAATTCAGCGAGATGTTGGTGATGATGTGCAGTATTGGAACAGGACAGTCGGCCTGTACCTGGTTATTGAGGCTAGTAATGGTGTGATGCTGATCTGGGACAAGAAGACTACTGTTTTCATCAAGCTGAGCCCTGATTACAAGGTTAGTGCCTGTCTGTCTTCTTCTGAAGTAGTATTCTGAATAGATAAGGAAACATAAAAGAACATAAATGTTCTTTTACTCTGACTATGTCTAATTCCTATATCCTCTGTGCACTAACGGTCAGTTTGCATTGTTATGGTCACAGCTTGCAGAAGTGCTTCTGGGGTTTCTTACAGTATATCACAATGCAGTATATCACAATGCATTGCACAGAATGCATAGGATGTTATTCCAATAGAGATAAACATCTCAGGCAATACTCTTGAGTTTCTGAGTATTGATAGCCATCATCCAGAATAATTTAGGGGATGTGGACTGACTGCACATGTGCTTGGAAACCTATGTGTAATCTCAGCCCTGTGTTAAAACCAAACTCTCTATGCAATGTACGGCCATGCTTCTGGTTCCTGAAATTCAGCATCCTGAATTGAAGAATATTGAGGCATTGTACAAACAGTGACATACTATTACTTGAGGGGATTTGTGGACCTTAAATAACACCACCAAAAATTCACCATTGAGGGCAGATTGATACATTTTCTTTCAAGAAAAATGGGTCCCTGTCATTTCTTTTCCATGAATGAAGAAATGGTGATCATTATGTTAGAAACTTTTAATAAAAACAGCTTTGAGCAGAAATTTATTATCTCAGGCTTATATTAATAGGTGAGTTATGATAAATTGAGAATGGAGAATAAATAATTCTTCTCAGCTGTAAGAGGCTTGGGCATCCTTTAATGTTTCAAGTTGGATATGGAGACAGAGACATAGAAATACACTAGATATAAATTATTTCAAGGAGGGAAGACATGGCAGCTGAATAATTTGCTGAGGACAGACAAAAATTTATTTTCTGCACAAATGATTTGACAGTAAAGAAGAAAGTCATTATTTACACAGACAGTTATTTGTTGTTTTTCATGTCAATGTTTTGCTCTTACTTTGCTGGAGACTGTTTCTCATTTCCATGGTATACTTAAAAACTCAATTTTCTTTTCCAGGGCAAAGTGTGTGGTCTGTGTGGCAACTTTGATGACAAGGCAAACAATGATTTTACAACAAGGAGTGGACTGCAGGACAATAATCCTCTGAATTTTGGAAATTCCTGGAAACAATCTCCCATGTGCCCAGATGTCACACAAGAGATTAAGCCCTGTGATCTGAAACCACACCGGAAGTCTTGGGCAGAGAAAGAATGCAGCATCATCCAGAGTGAAGTCTTCGAAATTTGTCACTCCAAGGTTTGTAGAAGACAGTAGGTGATGGGACAGCATTTCTGATAATGCAAAATCAAAAAGACCATCAGAAATGAAGAGATGGTTAAATAGATTGATCTTCAGTTAAGTCTTGAGTACAGCTACAGGTGTCAGAACTTTCATGTGGCCTTAGTCAAAGCAGTCTGAGTCTCTGTGGCAATGGGACTGTGTCAGTGGTGGTGACAGCCCCAGCTGTACAAACCCATATTCATCACCACAGTTTCACTGCTACTACTCTGCAAGTTAGCTTCAAAAATGTATCCTGAACAGGCCTGTGTTGCACCATGTCTTGTTGAGAGACAGTCAGAATTACAAGTACTGAAGGACCTTACAATCATCAGATCCATCTCCTGATGGAAATTCGTACTAAACATGAAAGGTGGTTGTTGAGGAGGCTACTACTTCTTGTAGTATTCAATCCACAAAAGGATCTTTTTAGACACCACTGACATCACATAGTTTAGAGAGACAGCTGCTGGTACTATGCCTCCAAATTGTCACAGCAAACACTGTGACAGCCGACAGCTTCCAGAGTACAGTGCACAGAGAGCACTCCTCTTTATTTCTCATCTCTTTCCTTATGCATGGTAATATTAACAACAATTTGTTCTTAACTCACAGTGGAAAAGTCACAAACAATTATTAATTTAATTAATTTGTTACATATTTCCATGTGGTTTCTATGGAAAGAGGAACAGTCTATGTTTTTCCTCTTGCAGTCTCAAATAAAAAAAAAGCTTTTTAAAATGTGCATTGGATAAACTCCAAAAACTGATAGGCACAAAATTGCATGCTTCATATTTGCTATGAATGCAGCCTTTCTGACATTGTTCACCATTTGGTTGGCAAAGCTTGCTGGAAGATAAGATTTCACTGGGATCAATTCAGCTTGGTTTTGGGACCACTAAAATGGAAATCTATTAGAAAATGTGAGCACTGCCAAGGACTCTTTGTTTTTTCAGTCATAGCAACTTATGAAGGAGCTATATTATTTTAAGTCTATTATTCCCCAAAACATATTGAGCAGCTTCAAGCCTGTAAGCGTTTGTGATTTGGTAACTCTTAGACACAGTCTCATTCCTTCCTAGCTCAATTCTCATATAACAAGAGCTCTCAAACATATTAGTTTGAAAACTAATTTGGAGATGAACTGGAGCATCATTTCTTCCCCTGACAGGTGGACCCACTTCCTTACTATGAGGCTTGTGTTCATGATGCCTGCTCCTGTGACAGTGGTGGGGACTGCGAGTGCTTCTGCTCTGCAGTTGCAGCATATGCCCAAGAGTGCATCAAGGCTGAGGCCTGTGTTTTCTGGAGAACTCCTGATATCTGCCGTGAGTAACAGATAAACACAACTGTATCTTTCTAGCTGCTGTCAGAAAGCCTGTCAAATAAATCATTAGTATTGTCACTGCAAGGTCATGCTGGCTACTTGGTGAAACCTTTTCTCAGCATATCAGGGAACAAACAGGCTAGTAAATTTGTGTATTTCAACTGTCTTCTGTTCAGCTTAGCTCTTCTCTTCTCTTCTCTTCTCTTCTCTTCTCTTCTCTTCTCTTCTCTTCTCTTCTCTTCTCTTCTCTTCTCTTCTCTTCTCTTCTCTTCTCTTCCTCTTCTCTTCCAGTTGTTCAAATTACTCAGAATTTGATTTTAGAAAAAAGTATATAGCACTCCCATGCTGTAGCCCTGAACCTAATCAGTGTTATATCCATTAGTGGCGCTAGTACTCATACCAGTACATCACAAATTAATGTAAAATAGTATTTAAATTAATATTACCCAAAAAGTGCTCAAATCAAAATTTTGAGATTCTAAGTAGTGGAAATATATAATTTTTAAATTTAAAAAAATCATTCAGATTAAGAATTTGGACTAATTGGAGCTTTTAAGTGTAAGAATCCAGTGAAACAAAAATTGCAAGTTTAATTCAGCTCTGATATATAAGTTAATAAAAACTCCTTCCTCTGTCTCTAGTCATCTAAGCTGAATTTAAGTTGTATTCATAGTGGCTCATATGCTTCCTCTTGGACTTTCAGCCTGTGTGATGCAGCAAGATGGAACTATTTTGTATGAAATTGAAAAATATTTAGGAGTTTGCTAGTAGCTACGGAAGAAAAATACTGTCAGAACTATACCTTTAATTTTAAATGAAACTAATTTTTAAAAATAGTTTTTCTTTATGATTTGAAGCATTTTTACCCAATAGCCTGAATATTTAAAATTTCAGTCTTGGGCACCAGTGTTTTGATGTATCTTAAATTTAAGGAGAGTAGCAGAAAGTCCAGGTCTTTTACCTCAAGAGAAATTTGGCCAGCTTAATTTGTAGATTGATATAGCTTGTACCTTTAAAGGCCTGCTCAGAAGTGCATTCTGTTAACCTTGTTTTTAATCAGCTTCTCTCTTTTCTCATCAGCGATATTCTGTGACTACTACAATCCTCGCAATGAGTGTGACTGGCACTATGAGCCTTGTGGCAGTAATATCACAACCTGCAGGATGATCAATAATGTCAGCACCAACTTTACAGTACCATTACTGGAAGGTAATAAATTCCTTGCCACTTTATATTGTGTTTTGTATAACTTTGTTCAGATATCTTTTAATAATTATGGACTAGTCAGTCAACTTGATGAGATGTTCCTAAATCTACTATGTTGAGTTTGCCTCCAGTCTTACATAAATGTTTCCTATAATGTAATGTATTATTTATTAACATCAATGGGTGATAGTTACATTGCTGTCAGCCACAAAACTAGTTCTCTGCTTGGATAATATCCTGAAACATGCATTATTATTACATCATGGTTATTTTGAATCCCATGCAAAAGTATTTTAAAAGCAGGAAAATCTTTGATATGACAAAGAAGCAAGTCACTGATAGTTGGGTATTTTTAACCTTATCATTTTTTATGTATCAGATCTTGCCTTTACTAGATTAGTCTGCAACATTCACCTACCTTTACACTGGAAAATATCTTTCATAGCAGACACACTGATGCTGCTTTATATTGGATTCATACTGGAGATTCTATTTCCTTTGCAGATGAGATATTAGTAGGTGGCAGTCCTTGTGGTTGATAATGGAACAGGAATTTCACATTAAAAGGATTGCAATGATCCAAGAATGTGAAAGACTTAGCAAGTATCTCCTGGTTTACTACATGGTGAAGCTGGAGAAAGAAGCTGTATTTTTAGCCATAAAGTCTTTTTGGTCTGTACTGGAAGCAGTTATCTCCAGTTTAGGGATTTGCAAGAAATGCCTTGAATTTGACTTTGCTTTGAACTGCTAGTAAAAAAATTGAAAGAAAAAAATCAAACAAATGAAAACTCAAGAGAAACAGAACAAACCAAACCGAACAAAACCAAACAAAGCAAAACAGAAAAAAAAACCCCTCAAAAAACAAAAAACCCAAAAAACACACCAAAAAACCCTACCAAAAAATCAACTAAAATCCCCAACCAAAATATTTTTTAAAAACCCAAGAAGCCTCTGTATTTTAAAATAAATTATCTTATATTCTTAGATGGATAAGATTTGGGAAGTGTCAGAAGGCAGATTATTATATATCCAATTATATTTCTGAATTATTTTTGTTGCTTAATTTCAATAGAAATTTAGAGCACACCTATTTTTGTTAGGACATCTTAAGTACAGTCTGTCAGTATAAAGTGACTTTTAAGTACCAGCTAATTACATGGTGCTTCAGTTTAAAGTCTATTTAGAACTTCAGTACAGTAAAAAGAGAACTTCATGTCATTAATAATTGGACTTAATAAGTGGTTATTTGGAGGAAGGAAATATCATAATAATAGTAATAACAACGGAATAATATTTTAAAGTGTATTTACATGAAAAATTGAATGACAATTGACAGTCAATTAATTCCTTGCAGTAAAGTTTGGATCACTGCCTGTGGGTAAAGAAAAACACAGATAAATTATCTGCTTGAGGTAGAGATACCTGGTGTATTCTAGGCATATAAACAAGGCCTAATGTTCCAAGAAATGTAGTGGAAAACCTGTTTGTTAGTGAATCTGCTTCCATATTCCGCACAAAAGTATTATTGATATCGTGATCTATACAAAAATTGGGGTGTTTCTTTGTCTAAAAACTACTAGTTGCCCATAGAAATGAGTATGTATTAGGGGTTTCTCCAAGGTATTGAACTAAGAAAAAGAAACTTTACTAGTTTTCATAAAAAAACTTCTTACTTAATCCTCCTCACACCAGTATTATCAATGAGAACTGTTGAAGTCTTTTGGAAAGACTAATTGTCCACAGCTTGATTTGAATGGGAAGTTTTAGATTTCTTTCACTATGCTTGATTCAGTGAGAATAGTTTACCTTCAGAAGGTACAAAAGTAACTTTTTGTACTTTTTCTTCACCCTTATTCTGTTCTACCTGTCATCAAAAGGTTGCTACCCCAGATGCCCTAACAACAAGCCTATTTATAATGAAGAGACAAAGCAATGTGTGACTGAAGATCAATGTGGATGTTATCTCGAGGATGGAACCCATGTAACCCCTGGACAACAAGTACCCACAGAAGACAACTGTACAATATGGTATATAAAAATTACTTGCAGTAATTCAGGAAATAATTAGTGTATGCAGAGTCCTTAATTTACTTTACTGGGCCTCAAACAAATAGAGATGCAACTTCAGCTGAAGAGCTGATATATTCTTGCATTTCATAATTTTCCAAACCCATAGTAATCCATATTTTAGGTTGGTAGTGTTATTATAATAAATGTATTAGCAAATTCAGTAATTATACCTGTCAACTGTCATAAATTATATAATGAAACCTCAATGAACATCTAAAACAACCTTTCAATTCTCACTACTTTTTGGGAAGAGAGGCTACTCTGCCTTGCATTCTCACTTAAAACTGGGACTTCAAAATCACTGTAGTCTGAAATACTCTTGCCCTGAAAGAGATAGTTGAGTCCTAACTCTTCATGCTTAGTGTTAGCAATGACAGCACTTACACCTCTGGCTCCACTTGGTGACCAGAGAATAATCTGATCTAGCTGAAAGTTCACTTTGCAAAACAGTTCTACTGTTATTGCAGTATTGCAACTCGCAATTGAACTGAAAGTGGTGACTTAGTTTGAAAGAAAAATGGTAGGCAATACTACAAAATATACCCAGAAAAATATGCAGTAGTGTGAATGAAGATCAAGTGACAAATATCTGTGTTTCTGTGCTCTTGATTCTGCTAATAGGTGCAATAAAACATCAGCAACATTTTAATTTTTGAAAATTTTTCTTTTAGTATCTGTGTCCCGTCAGGATCCATAGAATGTAAACCAGTCCCAGGTAAATAACATTTGGTTTTTTCGGGAAACAAAAAGAAACGCAAATGCACAGAACTGCTCTGTCTGACTTTACAAAGGCTTAGTATTGATTTAGAATAATTCTTTCCAGTGCTAGTGAAAGTTGTGACTAAAGAAAATTTGGCAGCACTTTTTTTGAACTTTGCTGTTAATACTTCTGCTTAAACCCTTTTCTCATGCCCATTTGGTCTTTCTCCCCACATCCCACATCCAAACTAATGGATTTCACTACAAGTTAGCACTTTCTGAACATGTAGTTATTAATATAAAACTGTCAGACAGTAAATTTCAATTATTATTTCTCTTAGAACATTTTAAAACCTACTTTCTAAGTCTGTACCACCAGGCATTTTATTCAGGACTTGATTAAATATGTTCTAACATTGCTTTAAATGTAAAGATAAATTAGCACAATATAGTAGATCTAAGCTCCAGGAACAGGAGCTGAAAAACATGCATGACTCATGTAAATGCTATCTTGTCCATAAGTATTTTGCCTCTGCCTCTTACATGGTAGTAGAAAAATTGCACAGTAAAGCTCTTTCTTGCAGGATGTCCTTGTGTCATCAATGGAACGAGTTATGAAGAGGGTGCTACTGTGGGAGTTGTACAGGACGGTGACACATGTATAAGATACATTTGTGCAGAAAATGGCTCTGTAGTTCCTGGTGAAGTCTATCCCTGTCCAACATCTTCGCCTACAACCATTTCAACCTTCTCCCCTCACAGTACTCTTACCACCACCACCACAGGTAAATCATCAATACAGATGTGATCTAAAAATTGTTTCCTTTAAGGAAAATATTTTAAATCTAGAATGTACAATTATATGGAATTATAGTTGACATAGATAGAGCAATATTTATGGATTGTTTTATCACACCACACTAAGAAAGACTTTTAGCATTTTGAGTTGATTTATTTCTCATGAAAGAAATTTTAAGTATAAATGTATAGGGTGCCTTCCTATTTTTGAAAAAAAAAAATGTTAGCTTTTCAATATCCTAATGGGATAGTAGAAATAATGTTAGGAGTGTCAGCAAAAAAAATACTATTATATTTCTTTTGAAATGATAATCTCTTTTTGTTCTATTTCAGTTTCCACTACAAGCCGTCCAGTCACTACAAGTAAGTTATAAATACAAAACAATGTTGTTAAAAATGTCAAAGGAATATTTAAAGGAAGAGTAAATTAAAGGCAATCAGTACAGAAGAAAATATATTTTAAACAAAAAATGAATAATTTTTTTTTGTAATTTCAAAAGTGCTGTTAGTATATAGGTCCTTCCAGAGAAGAAGGACCTTTAAAGGCTTCAGCTTGGTGATTTTATCTTGATGCAAAACTTCCAGTTTAAAGACCTTGTAATACAGAACCAATTTTAGAACTCTTTTATTTGGAAAGATTACAAATTGCAATGCAGTCCTCTAGTCCTTAATGGAAGAAAATAAAAAATGGATCTTCTTAGGATGTTATCTGTAAAGTCTGAAACCTTTGTCTTTTCTTGCAGCTCCATGCATAGTCACAGACCTAATCTGTGATTGGACTGAGTGGTTTGATGTTAGTAAACCTGAAGAAGGTGGTGGTGACTACGAAACATATGATGAAATAAGAAAACATGGAAACAAAATATGTACAGCTCCTGAAAAAATTGAATGCAGGGCTAAGGATAAACCTGATGTGAGCTTGGAAGAACTTGGTCAGAAAGTAGAGTGCAATGTTACATATGGGCTAATCTGTAAAAATGATGAGCAAGATGTAACTATGTGGCCACTTTGCTATAATTATGAAATCAGAGTAAACTGTTGTGAGTGGCAAGAAATTCCTTGTGAGCATACAACTACACCTACTATACCTTCAACTTCAACCACCACCCAGACAACAATACCCAGCACCACTACAACCAGGACTTCAACAGAAACTACCACCAGGCCCATAGACATCCATTCCACAATATGTGAGTATACACCATCGGTCCTCACTCCATTAACTTCAACAACTCCAGGTATTTAACCAAAAAATACTCCATGACCTTTGCCTTTGGAGAAATATAGGGCTGTTGGCTACTAAAGGCAGGTCACAATCCTAGAAAATGTTGATCTGCAAGGAAGTCTTAGGAGAGTTTGGACTTTTAAGTTTCTGCTGGAGACAATATTCCAAGAAGGACTTGTTGTGTGAGAAAAGAGTAGGCCATGCTTCTAACTCCTGTTGCTTGCTAGAGGCATTATCTGGGTGGGGTTGCACAGGCTTCATTCTTCAGGCTGACATGGTCTTGCTGATTTTGTGAGAAACACTTTCCAGCAGTATGCCTTTCTGGGGCCAGAAAGGGAGGGCTGGTGCTAGGGACCTTTGCAGTGCTGAGGGTGAGCTGACCTCTCTGGCTCTGTGGCAACTGCCTCATGCACAGCTTCTGTTCAGTTCACATTGAGTCCCACTCATGCCTCTGTACCTTTGTCTGTTTTCTCTGTCCCTGTTCTTTTTAACAGCCCCATCTCCATCCACACCAAGCACAGCACAATCAACAACCATTACCTCGCCGCCGGAGACTCTCACCACCACCACCAGCACCCCGACAACAACAACCACTACTACTGGATCAACAATGCCCACCTCAACTACTTCAAGCACATCCTCACCAACACCAACATACACCACCACCACACCAACTCCAGGTACTTCTCTGGACTGTTCTCTGATGTGTTCTTTTGCTATGGGAGAAATGAAGTTGCCTTGGCCCCTCCTTTAGTGTGTCTCCATGGGACTGCAGATTGGAGGAATTTCTGTTCATCCCCTCAAGTGCCCTGTGCCCTGCGCTCAAAGCTGGCCTTTTGGCCAGCTGGTTAAGAAAAACAAGGATTTAGGGGTTCTAGGGTGAAGGTCTTGGCTTCTCTGACTCAAAATGCTGGTGCCCAGCTTAGACAGATGCTGAACTGATGGAAATTTTTGATTTTCCTGCTGTTGGACCTTGTCCTTCAACTGGCCAGAATGTAGTCACTGGACCCACACATGGAGGGCAATTGGAGTGGGACTTTAGCCTGCGACACTGTCATTCTAGGAACAGCTGGGCAGACTTTCTTCCCTTGCTCCTCTTCCTTTGGCATGTCAGTAAAAGTGGATGACAATGGTTCTAGATCTTAGAAGCAAGGATTACACTGGGACACTTTTGGAAACCTACCCACAAAATGCCACTTCCTGTGAACTGTAGCCTTTTGCTGATGACATCTGCTAGAACTCTGGGAAGCCCTTCATCAGGCTGACATTCCACCAGAGGGAAATTTCATGACAGTCAGGCAGGAACTTATTCCTCTTCACTCTACCATCTCTGACAATGAATTCACCACACAGCTCTTACTGCAAGGGTTTGCAAGGTGCTCAGGAAGTGAGGCAGAGGTAGAAAGTGACAGCAACATAAAAAGGCATTACTCCTCCTCATCGCTTACCTATTGGTAGGCTTCTGTGATTTGGTGAGAAGCAGCTTCCAGCAGCATCTCGAATCTCCTAGCTAGGAAAGGAGGGCCATCATGCTTTCTGTGCATGGATGTAAAGGATTCTTCACTTTGAGGCCAGAAAGGAAGGATTGCTGCTAGGGATCTTTGTTGTTCTAAGCGTGGCCTGACATGTCTAGGTCTGTGGCAACTGCCTCATGCACGGATTCTGTTCAGTTCATACTGAGTCCCACTGACGTCTTTGTGCCTTTGTCTGTTTTCTCTGTCCCTGCTGTTTCCAACAGGCACAACAAGCACAGCATCCCCTACATCGGAATGGACAACCACTTCCACGTCCCTGCAGACTCTCAGCAGCACCACGACCACCACCCCTACCAGCACCAGCACCAGCACCACCACCAGCAGAGCGCCGACGACAACAACAACAACAACAACAACAACAACAACAACAACTGGTACACCAACCATCCAAACTCCTGCACGTATGTTCCAAAACCAAATAATTCCCACCAAAAGCCCTGTGCCTCCAGCTACAGTACCAACAAATAATTCTCTGGCTCTGTTGTTGTTTCTGGCCTTGCTATGGGAGTAGGGAAGATCCATGAGCACCTCCATATGTGGCTCAGGAAGGGATCAGGGATGGGTGTAATTTCTGGGCAACCTGTGGCTAAACCTGGCCCTTGTTTTGGCCGTTTGAAAGGAGCAAGGATTTAGGGGACCTTGGGAGAAGGTCTTGTCTTCCCTGCCTCAACAATGCTCCAAGGAGGTATTTCATACTTGTGCCCAGATTAGACAGATACTGAAGTGATGGGAATGTTGCTTTTGCTGCTATTGGACCTTGTCCTTCAGCTGTCCAGAATGTAGTCTCTGGACCCAAGGTGTGCAGTTGGAGTGGGGCTAAAGTTTGTGGCATTTCAGGCTCTGTTTGGGCACAGCTGTGCAGACTTAGTTGCCTTTCTCTCCTGTTCTGTTTCTGTGGCCATTGCTGCTACTTTCCAGCTGTTTGGGCTGTAGGGTGCTTCCACGGCTTTAGCTGGCAGAGTTTGGGGATTGGTTTCAGAGCTGAGATTGCCACTTTTGACAGACACAGGCTCTGGGCAGCTGGATTCTACCAGCGTACCTGTTGGTGCTTGTCTCCAGCAATCTGTGTGCTATTGGGAGGCGCTGGGAAGCACTGGGAAGCAGCTGAGGCTTTGTCAGCAGCATGTGTCCTGTGCCTGCTCTCCCTGTCGTCAGTTGCTTTCCCAGTGGCTAGTTTCTCCATGAGATATTGAGGTGATGTACGTGGGCCAAGAAGCTGAGAGAGTGGCAGGAGTCTCTGCTTAGTCCCACACTCTGCCTCCTGTATGGGCCTTAGGTGTGTGGTTTTTTGCAGATGAGAGTCCATACAAAGCAGTGTGCCCCACAGCTGGGGCACACACGCATAACTCATGAGTGCCTGTGTCCTGATTTGGGCCAGGAGTGGTTTTTAGGGCCAAGAAGGGAGGCCTGGCCACACCACTGAGCTTTCTTATGGCCAGTGTTGGCTGAGTGCAGTAGCAGCCTGAGGGGCACCACTGAGTGCAGGGGATGCCCAGAGCACCACCTGGGTGTGAGCTGGTGCCCTGCATTGTTGTCTCTCCCCTGTCTGTTTCTGACTGTCTGCCTTGTTGTCTCCTCTCAGCGTGTGAGTGCATCTGGACAGACTGGATCGATGTGACTTACCCAGATGGTTCTGACAGGAATGGTGGTGACTACGAAACCTTTGAGAACATTTACAAGAAATACCCCTCCTGGGAGTGTGCAAAAGTTGAGAATATTTCATGCCGAGCAGAGAAATTCCCTAGCTATTCCATTGCAGATTTAGGGCAGAAAGTGGAATGTAATGTTAACGTAGGGCTCATCTGTAACAATAAAGATCAGCAGATAGGAGGTATAATACCAATGCCAGTCTGCCTCAACTACGAGATCAGTGTCTGCTGCACCCCCAACAAACCAGAGTGTCTTCCAATTCCAAGCACCGCGAGCACCACAACGTCCACAGCTTCCCCCACAACGAGCAGTGTGTCCCCTCCAATATCAACCACCGCTCCAACGTCAACACCAGTGGAGACTCACACCACCACCACCACCACCACCACCACAATGCCCCCCAGCAGCACCACCACTAGTGGCAGCACCTCACAGACAACAACAACAACTGCTCCTGTCTCAACAACACCGGTTTCAACTACTTCAAGCATATCCACGCCCACACCAACATACACCACCACCACCAACTCAACTCCAGGTACTTCTCTGACCTGTGCTCTCATGTGTTTCCTTGCTGTGGGGAACTGAAGGTCTGTGAGCACCTCCATTTGTGCCTCTCTCTGGGATCTGAGATTGAACTAATTGTTCTGTATCCCCTGAAATGGCCTTTGCCCAAAGGTGGCCCTTGGGCTGGTTGTTTCAGAAGAAGCAGGAATATAGGTCTCTATGTCCTCCTTTCCTGTGGAGAACTTGATCCTCTTTTTACTGTGCATACGTCCTTCCCTGACCATAGATTCCCATCTCAGCTCTTACTCCATGAGTTTAGTGAGGTGTTCAGGTAATGAGGTAGAGATGGAAAGTCCCCAGTAGATGAAAAGCATTACTCGTCCTCCTCTCTTCCCATAGGTAGATCTCTCTGATTTTGTGAGAACTGCCTTCTAGCACTATCTGCAGTCTCCTTGCTAGGAGAGGAGGGCTGTGACCTTGTGTGTGCATGGATGTCAAGGATTCTGCTTTTTATGGCCAGAACAGGAGGGCTGGCTCTGGGGACCTTTGTTGTTCTAAGGGTGGGCTGCCCTGTCTATTTCTGTGGCTGCTGCTTGATGTGCAGCTTCTGTTGAGTTCACAGTGAGTCCTACTGATGCCTTTGTACCTTTGTCTGTTTTCTCTGTCCCTGCTGTTTCTAACAGGCACACCTCCATCCACACCAAGCACACCACAATCAACAACCCCTACCTCGCCGCCGGAGACTCTCACCACCACCACCAGCCCTCCAAGCACAAGCACAACCTCAACCACAGCAACAACACCAACAACAACGGTTACTGGATCTTCAACAACCGTCTCAACTCCTGGAAGTATGTTCCCAGCAGTAGTAATTCCCACCAAATTCCTCTGCATCTAACTGCACAACCAACCAATAATTATCTGCTTCTTCTGTCATTTCTGACCTTACCTACTGTACTGGGAGTACTGGAGGTCTGAGAGTAGCTCCATTTGTGGCTCTGGATGGGATCAGGGATGGGTGTAATTTCTGGACATCCTAGGAAATGTCATGTTCCCAAGGCCAGCCTTTTGTTCTGGCTGGTTCAGAATGAACAATTATTTAGGGATCCTGGGGAATCGGTTTTTGCTTCCCTGACTCAGCAGTCTTCCCAGGAGGTATTCCATCCTGGTGCCTCATCTTGTACAGATTCTGAAGTAATGGAAAGCTTGTTTTTACCCCTGTTGGTCCTAATCCTTCAGCTGGCAAGAATGTAGTCACTGGACCCATGGAGTGCAAGTGGAGTGGGACTTGGTCTTGTGACACTTGCATTTCAGGCTCTGTTTGGGCACAGCTGTGTGTAGTTTCCCACCTTTCTACTCCTCCCTTACCCTCTACTGTTAATGGTGTTCAGCTACTCTAGGTGTAAGAAGGAAGGATTCTTCTGCCAGGCTTTTGGGAACAGTTTCAGTCTGCATACTACGCTTTGCTGTGAGCTGTGGTCTTTGGCTGACCAGATCCACTAGTACACTGGGGAGCCCTTAATCAGGCTGACACTGGAAAATCACATGACAAACGGGCAGCAAGATATTCCTGTGCATGCTTCCTTCCCCTTACCATATGTTCCCATCTCAGGTCTTGCTCCAGTGTTTAATGAGCTGTTCAGGTAATGAGGCAGAGCTAGAAAGCTCCAGCAAGTTTGAAAGCATTACGGCTCTTCATTTCTTACCTATTGGTAGGCCATTCTCATGTTGTAAGAAGCACCTTCCAGCACCATTCCCAGTCTCCTAGCTAGGAGAGGAGAGCCTGGATGGATGTCAAGGATTCTGCTTTCTATGGCCAGAACACGAGGGCTGGCTCTGGAGTCCTTTGTTCTAAGGGTGGGCTGCCCTGTCTATGTCTGTGGGCACTGTCTGTGGCTGATGTGCAGCTTCTGTTGAGTTGACATTGAGTCCCACTGATGCCTTTGTGCCTTTGTCTGTTTTCTCTGTCCCTGCTGTTTCTAACAGGCACACCTCCATCCACACCAAGCACACCACAACCAACAACCCCTACCTCGCCGCCGGAGACTCTCACCACCACCACCAGCCCTCCAAGCACAACCACAACCACAACCACAACAACAACACCAACAACAACGGTTACTGGATCTTCAACAACCGTCTCAACTCCTGGAAGTATGTTCCCAGCAGTAGTAATTCCCACCAAATTCCTCTGCATCTAACTGCACAACCAACCAATAATTATCTGCTTCTTCTGTCATTTCTGACCTTACCTACTGTACTGGGAGTACTGGAGGTCTGAGAGTAGCTCCATTTGTGGCTCTGGATGGGATCAGGGATGGGTGTAATTTCTGGACATCCTAGGAAATGTCATGTTCCCAAGGCCAGCCTTTTGTTCTGGCTGGTTCAGAATGAACAATTATTTAGGGATCTTGGGGAATCGGTTTTTGCTTCCCTGACTCAGCAGTGTTCCCAGGAGGTATTCCATCCTGGTGCCTCATCTTGTACAGATTCTGAAGTAATGGAAAGCTTGTTGTAGGCCATTCTTCATTTCTTACCTATTGGTAGGCCATTCTCATGTTGTAAGAAGCACCTTCCAGCACCATTCCCAGTCTCCTAGCTAGGAGAGGAGGGCCTGGATGGATGTCAAGGATTCTGCTTTCTATGGCCAGAACACGAGGGCTGGCTCTGGAGTCCTTTGTTGTTCTAAGGGTGGGCTGCCCTGTCTATGTCTGTGGGCACTGTCTGTGGCTGATGTGCAGCTTCTGTTGAGTTGACATTGAGTCCCACTGATGCCTTTGTGCCTTTGTCTGTTTTCTCTGTCCCTGCTGTTTCTAACAGGCACACCTCCATCCACACCAAGCACACCACAATCAACAACCCCTACCTCGCCGCCGGAGACTCTCACCACCACCACCAGCCCTCCAAGCACAAGCACAACCACAACCACAACAACAACACCAACAACAACGGTTACTGGATCTTCAACAACCGTCTCAACTCCTGGAAGTATGTTCCCAGCAGTAGTAATTCCCACCAAATTCCTCTGCATCTAACTGCACAACCAACCAATAATTATCTGCTTCTTCTGTCATTTCTGACCTTACCTACTGTACTGGGAGTACTGGAGGTCTGAGAGTAGCTCCATTTGTGGCTCTGGATGGGATCAGGGATGGGTGTAATTTCTGGACATCCTAGGAAATGTCATGTTCCCAAGGCCAGCCTTTTGTTCTGGCTGGTTCAGAATGAACAATTATTTAGGGATCCTGGGGAATCGGTTTTTGCTTCCCTGACTCAGCAGTCTTCCCAGGAGGTATTCCATCCCTATTGGTAGGCCATTCTTCATTTCTTACCTATTGGTAGGCCATTCTCATGTTGTAAGAAGCACCTTCCAGCACCATTCCCAGTCTCCTAGCTAGGAGAGGAGGGCCTGGATGGATGTCAAGGATTCTGCTTTCTATGGCCAGAACACGAGGGCTGGCTCTGGAGTCCTTTGTTGTTCTAAGGGTGGGCTGCCCTGTCTATGTCTGTGGGCACTGTCTGTGGCTGATGTGCAGCTTCTGTTGAGTTGACATTGAGTCCCACTGATGCCTTTGTGCCTTTGTCTGTTTTCTCTGTCCCTGCTGTTTCTAACAGGCACACCTCCATCCACACCAAGCACACCACAACCAACAACCCCTACCTCGCCGCCGGAGACTCTCACCACCACCACCAGCCCTCCAAGCACAAGCACAAGCACAACCACAACCACAACAACAACACCAACAACAACGGTTACTGGATCTTCAACAACCGTCTCAACTCCTGGAAGTATGTTCCCAGCAGTAGTAATTCCCACCAAATTCCTCTGCATCTAACTGCACAACCAACCAATAATTATCTGCTTCTTCTGTCATTTCTGACCTTACCTACTGTACTGGGAGTACTGGAGGTCTGAGAGTAGCTCCATTTGTGGCTCTGGATGGGATCAGGGATGGGTGTAATTTCTGGACATCCTAGGAAATGTCATGTTCCCAAGGCCAGCCTTTTGTTCTGGCTGGTTCAGAATGAACAATTATTTAGGGATCCTGGGGAATCGGTTTTTGCTTCCCTGACTCAGCAGTCTTCCCAGGAGGTATTCCATCCCTATTGGTAGGCCATTCTTCATTTCTTACCTATTGGTAGGCCATTCTTCATTTCTTACCTATTGGTAGGCCATTCTCATGTTGTAAGAAGCACCTTCCAGCACCATTCCCAGTCTCCTAGCTAGGAGAGGAGGGCCTGGATGGATGTCAAGGATTCTGCTTTCTATGGCCAGAACACGAGGGCTGGCTCTGGAGTCCTTTGTTGTTCTAAGGGTGGGCTGCCCTGTCTATGTCTGTGGGCACTGTCTGTGGCTGATGTGCAGCTTCTGTTGAGTTGACATTGAGTCCCACTGATGCCTTTGTGCCTTTGTCTGTTTTCTCTGTCCCTGCTGTTTCTAACAGGCACACCTCCATCCACACCAAGCACAGTGTCCACCACACCACAACCAACAACCCCTACCTCGCCGCCGGAGACTCTCACCACCACTGCCAGCACCACAATGGCCCCCAGCAGCACCACCAGCATCAGCACCCCGAGCACGACAACTGTTACTGTATCACCAACACCCACCTCAACTACTCCAAGCACATCCACGCCCACACCAACATATACCACCACCACACCAACTCCAGGTACTTTTACATTTTGTGCTCTCACATGTTCCCCCGTTGTTGGAGTAATGAATGTTCGTAAGCACCTCTTTCTGTCCCTGTACGGGATCAGAGAGGGGTATAATTCCCAGGTAGTCCAGGAAATGGGCTGTTCCAAGCATGGTCTTTTGGGCTCGCTGTTTCATAAGGAATAAGAATTCAGGGGTCATTGGAAGATTGTCTTGGCTTCCCTGACTCAACAGGGCTCCAAGATGTTGTTTCACACTGGTGAAACAGCTTAGCGAGATGTTAAACTGATGAGAAATGTTGCTTTTGCTGGTTTTGGGCCATCCTTCTGCTGGCCAGAATGGAATCACTGGATCTATGGAGCTCAATTGGAGTAGGGCTTCATCTAGTGGCAGTAGCCTATCAGGCTCTGTTTGGGCACCGCTGTGCCAAGTTTTTTCCCCTTTTGCTTTCTCCTTTGTTCTGTCAGTGCTAACAGTTGTCAGTTGTAATAGATGTTGGAAGGAAGGATTCCCCTGCCAGAGTTTTGAGAACAATTTCTCTCTGCGGACTGCCCCTTGTTGTGAACTGTGGCCTTTGATGAGATTCACTAGTGCCCAGGGAAGTCATTCATCAGGCCTTCATAGCACCACAGGGATATCACATGATGATCAGGCAGGAATATATTCACAGAATCAGTTGGGTTGGAAAAGATCTCTGAGATCATCATGTCCAGCCTTTGCCTGAACACCACAATGTCACCTAGATGATGGCACTAAGTGCCACATTCACTTTTGTCTTAAAAGCCAACAGACACTGTGGCTCTGCCTCCTCCTTGGTTAGTCCATTGCAGTGTCTAATCATTTGTTCTCTGGAGAAATTCATCCTGACATCCAACTTAAACCTCCCCCAGCAAAACTGCCTCATGCACAGCTTCTGTTGAGTTGACATTGAGCCCCACTGATGCCTTTGTGCCTTTGTCTGTTTTATCTGACCCTGCTGTTCTTAACAGGCACAGAGAGCACATCCACACTGAGCACACCAAAATCGACAACCCCTACCTCGCCGCCAGAGACTCTCACCACCACCACCAGCCCTCCGAGCACCACAACCACTGTTCCTGGATCAACCACAACCATCTCAACTCCTCTAAGTATGTTCCCAAAAGCAATAATTCTCACCAAAACCCCTCTGCCCCCAGGAACAGAATCAACAAAAAATTCTCTGGTTCTGTTGTCATGTCTGGCCTTGCTGTGGGAGTAGTGAAAGTCCATGAAGCACCTCCATATGTGGCTCTAGATGGGATCAGGGATGTGTGTAACTTCTGGGAGTCCTGGGAAAAGTCCTGTGGCCAAATCTGGCCCTTCGGCTGGCTATTTCATAAAGAACAAGGATTTAGGGGTTCTTGGGGAAGGTTTTATCTTTCCTGACTCAACAGGGCTTCAAGATGGTATTTCATGTTGGTGCCCAGCTTAGACAGATGCTGAACCAATGGGTAACATTGCTTTTGCAGCTGTTGGATCGTGTCCTTCAGCTGGCCAGAATGTAGTCACTGGACCTGTGGAGTGCAATTGGAGTGGGACTTGGTCTTGTGGAAGTGCATTTCAGGCTGTGTTTGGATTCAGCCATTTCTCCTCCCCCTATGCCCACTGTGTGTTAATTGTTGTCAGCTGTTAAACATGTAAGAAGGAATGGTTCTCCTGCCAACTTCATAGGGAATAGTTTCACTCTGCAGACTGCCTCTTGCCAAAGATTACTTTTGATCTTTTGCTATCACCTCACCTGGTGAGATCCACTAGTGCCCAGGGAAGCCCTGCATCAGGCTGACATTGAAATACAGGGGGAATCACATGCCAGTCAGGCACAAATATACTCCTGGGAATACTTCCTTCCCAGCTTCCCCTCTTATCTCCTAGTCCATGAATTAGTGAGGTGTTCCAGTAATGAGGCAGAGATAGAAAGCTCCAGCCAGATCCAAAGCATTGCTCCTCCTCGCCTATTGGTTGGTCTTTCTGATTTTGTGAGAAGCACCTTCCAGCACCATCTTTAATCTCTTCACTCGGAGAGGAGGGCCATGATGCTCTCTGTGCATGGATGTCAAGGATTCTGCTTTCTATGGCCTGAAAGGAAGGGCTGATTCTGGGGACCTTTGTTGTGCTAAGGGTGGGCTGACTCTCTAGCTCTGTGCCAGCTGCTTCATGTGCAGCTTCTGTTGAGTTTCTGTTGAGTCCCACTAATGTCTTTGTGTCTTTGTCTGTTTTCTCTGTCTCTGCTGTTTCTAACAGCCTCACCTACGAAGACACCAGGCCCACCACATACACCAAGTACTCCCACTCCAACAGCATCTGAAACTCCCATCATCACTTCCAGCACCACGATGCCCCCCAGCAGCACCACCAGCATCAGCACCCCCAAGACAACAACAACAACTGTTACAGGCTCATCAACAACCTTCTCAACTACTTCAAGCACATCTACATCGGAATGGACAACCACTTCCACGTCCCTGCAGACTCTCAGCAGCACCACGACCACCACCCCTACCAGCACCAGCACCAGCACCAGCACCACCACCAGCAGAGCGCCGACGACAACAACAACAACAACAACAACAACAACAACTGGTACACCAACCATCCAAACTCCTGCACGTATGTTCCAAAACCAAATAATTCCCACCAAAAGCCCTGTGCCTCCAACTACAGTACAAACAAATAATTCTCTGGCTCTGTTGTTGTTTCTGGCCTTGCTATGGGAGTAGGGAAGATCCATGAGCACCTCCATATGTGGCTCAGGAAGGGATCAGGGATGGGTGTAATTTCTGGGCAACCTGTGGCTAAACCTGGCCCTTGTTTTGGCCGTTTGAAAGGAGCAAGGATTTAGGGGACCTTGGGAGAAGGTCTTGTCTTCCCTGCCTCAACAATGCTCCAAGGAGGTATTTCATACTTGTGCCCAGATTAGACAGATACTGAAGTGATGGGAATGTTGCTTTTGCTGCTATTGGACCTTGTCCTTCAGCTGTCCAGAATGTAGTCTCTGGACCCAAGGTGTGCAGTTGGAGTGGGGCTAAAGTTTGTGGCAGTGGCATTTCAGGCTCTGTTTGGGCACAGCTGTGCAGACTTAGTTGCCTTTCTCTCCTGTTCTGTTTCTGTGGCCATTGCTGCTACTTTCCAGCTGTTTGGGCTGTAGGGTGCTTCCACGGCTTTAGCTGGCAGAGTTTGGGGATTGGTTTCAGAGCTGAGATTGCCACTTTTGACAGACACAGGCTCTGGGCAGCTGGATTCTACCAGCGTACCTGTTGGTGCTTGTCTCCAGCAATCTGTGTGCTATTGGGAGGGCTGGGAAGCACTGGGAAGCAGCTGAGGCTTTGTCAGCAGCATGTGTCCTGTGCCTGCTCTCCCTGTTGTCAGTTGCTTTCCCAGTGGTTAGTTTCTCCATGAGATATTGAGGTGATGTGCGTGGGCCAAGAAGCTGAGAGAGTGGCAGGAGTCTCTGCTTAGTCCCACACTCTGCCTCCTGTATGGGCCTTTAGGTGTGTGGTTTTTTGCAGATGAGAGTCCATACAAAGCAGTGTGCCCCACAGCTGGGGCACACACGCATAACTCATGAGTGCCTGTGTCCTGATTTGGGCCAGGAGTGGTTTTTAGGGCCAAGAAGGGAGGCCTGGCCACACCACTGAGCTTTCTTATGGCCAGTGTTGGCTGAGTGCAGTAGCAGCCTGAGGGGCACCACTGAGTGCAGGGGATGCCCAGAGCACCACCTGTGTGTGAGCTGGTGCCCTGCATTGTTGTCTCTCCCCTGTCTGTTTCTGACTGTCTGCCTTGTTGTCTCCTCTCAGCGTGTGAGTGCATCTGGACAGACTGGATCGATGTGACTTACCCAGATGGTTCCGACAGGAATGGTGGTGACTACGAAACCTTTGAGAACATTTACAAGAAATACCCCTCCTGGGAGTGTGCAAAAGTTGAGAATATTTCATGCCGAGCAGAGAAATTCCCTAGCTATTCCATTGCAGATTTAGGGCAGAAAGTGGAATGTAATGTTAACGTAGGGCTCATCTGTAACAATAAAGATCAGCAGATAGGCGGTATAATACCAATGCCAGTCTGCCTCAACTACGAGATCAGTGTCTGCTGCACCCCCAACAAACCAGAGTGTCTTCCAATTCCAAGCACCGCGAGCACCACAACGTCCACAGCTTCCCCCACAACGAGCAGTGTGTCCCCTCCAATATCAACCACCGCTCCAACGTCAACACCAGTGGAGACTCACACCACCACCACCACCACCACAATGCCCCCCAGCAGCACCACCACTAGTGGCAGCACCTCACAGACAACAACAACAACTGCTCCTGTCTCAACAACACCGGTTTCAACTACGTCAAGCACATCCACGCCCACACCAACATACACCACCACCACCAACTCAACTCCAGGTACTTCTCTGACCTGTGCTCTCATGTGTTTCCTTGCTGTGGGGAACTGAAGGTCTGTGAGCACCTCCATTTGTGCCTCTCTCTGGGATCTGAGATTGAACTAATTGTTCTGTACCCCCTGAAATGGCCTTTGCCCAAAGGTGGCCCTTGGGCTGGTTGTTTCAGAAGAAGCAGGAATATAGGTCTCTATGTCCTCCTTTCCTGTGGAGAACTTGATCCTCTTTTTACTGTGCATACGTCCTTCCCTGACCATAGATTCCCATCTCAGCTCTTACTCCATGAGTTTAGTGAGGTGTTCAGGTAATGAGGTAGAGATGGAAAGTCCCCAGTAGATGAAAAGCATTACTCTTCCTCCTCTCTTCCCTATAGGTAGATCTCTCTGATTTTGTGAGAACTGCCTTCTAGCACTATCCCCATCTCCTAGCTAGTCAAAGAGGGCTGTAGCCCATCCTGTGTGTGCATGGATGTCAAGGATTCTGCTTTTTATGGCCAGAACAGGAGGGCTGGCTCTGGGGACCTTTGTTGTTCTAAGGGTGGGCTGCCCTGTCTATTTCTGTGGCTGCTGCTTGATGTGCAGCTTCTGTTGAGTTCAGAGTGAGTCCTACTGATGCCTTTGTACCTTTGTCTGTTTTCTCTGTCCCTGCTGTTTCTAACAGGCACACCTCCATCCACACCAAGCACAGCATCCCCTACAGCTGAATTGTCCACCACGTCCCCAGAGACTCCCAGCACCACCACCACTAGCACCAGCACCAGCACCCCGACAACAACAAGCACTGTAACTGGATCACCAACACCCACCTCAACTACTTCAAGCACATCCTCACCAACACCAACATACACCACAACCTTATCAACTCCAGGTGCTTTTAAGTTTTGTAGTCTCATATGTTCTTTGCCTTTGGGACATCTGAAGGTCTGTGAACACCTACTTTTTTGCCTCTGTATGCTATTACGAATGAATTAACTTCTGGGCAACCCCTGAAACAGCCTTTGCCCATAGCTGGCCCTTCAGTCTGTTTCAGATGGAACGAGAACTTAGTAGCTTTTGCTGCTGTTGGACTTTGTCTTTCAGGTGGCCAGAGTGGCGTTCCTGGACACATGGAGTGTGATGGAGTGGGGCTTGATTTTGTAACACTTGCATTTCAAGCTCTCTTTAGGCACCGATGTGTGGGCTTTATTCCTTCTCTCCTGCTCCTTTCCCATGTCAATACTAATGCTTCTCAGCTACTATAGATGGAGGAAGGAAGCATTCCTCTGCCATGCTTTTGGAAACAGTTTCACTCTGTAGACTGTGACTTTCTGTGAACTGTGGTCTTTGCCTGACAAAATTCACTAGTACTCTGGGAACTGCTGTCATCAGAAAACCACATGCCAATCAGCCAAGAACATATTCCTGTGCATGGTTCCTTCCCTGACCACAGCTTCCCATCTCAGCTCTTTCCCGAGGATTTTGTGTGGTGTTCTAGATAATGAGGGAGAGATAGCCCCAGCACAATCAAAAGCTTGCTCCTTCTCATCTCTTACCTGTTGGTAGGTCTTTCTGATTTTGTGCAAAGCACATTCCAGAACCATCCCCAGTCTCTTTACTAGGAGAGGAGGGGTATGACCCTGTATGTGCACAAATTTCAAGAGAGGGGGCCAGAAAGGAAGGGCTCATGATAGGGATCTTTGCTTTACTAAGGGTGGGCCGACCTCCCTAGGCCTGTGGCAACGGCCTCATGTGCAGCTTCTGTTCAGCTCCTATTGAGTCCCACTCATGCATTTGTGTCTTTGTTTTCTCTGTCCCTGCTGTTTCTAACAGGCACACCTCCATCCACACTGAGTACACCAAAATCGACAACCCCTACCTCGCCGCCGGAGACTCCCAGCACCACCACCACCACCACCAGCCCTCCGAGGACCACAACCACTGTTCCTGGATCAACAACAACCATCTCAACTCCTCAAAGTATGTTCCCAACACTAGTTATTCCCATAAAAACCCCTCTATGTCTAACCATAGAACCAACAAATAATTCTCTGCTTCTGTTGTCATTTCTGGCCTGGCTGTGGCAGTAATGAGGGTCCATGAGTACATCCATTTGTGGCTCTGTGTGGGATCAAGGATGTGTGTAACTTTTGGACATTCCAGGCAATGAGATGTGCCCAAAGTTAATTTGGGCTTTTTCAAAAGTGATGAGGATGCAGGCTCCTAGGAAGTTCTTGTCTTTCTTGATGCAACAGTGCCCTGAGGAGGTATTCCTGCCCAGCTAAGACGCATGCTGAGCTGATGGAAAATGTTGCTTTTGCAGCTGCTGGACCATGTCCTTCAGCTGGGCAGAATATAGTCATGGAACCCATGATGTGCTGTTGGACAGTAATTTTTGTTCTTGGCACTGGCATTTAGGCACTGTTTTAGGCTCAGCTGTATAAAGTTTTTTTCTTCACTTCTCTTTTTTGACCATGTCTGTGCTAATCTTGGTTATAGATGTAGGAAGGAAGGATTCCTTTCCCATGCTTTTGGCTACATGCTACCTCTTGTGGTGAACTGTGGTCTTTGGCTGATCATATCCACTAGTACTCTGTGATGTCCTTTATCAGGGTGACGTTGGGAAAAACACATGACTAAAATTGTTCTGCTGCATGATCCATTTCTGGAGCACAGATTCCCCTGAGTTCTTACTCTATGAGTGAGTGAGCTATTTAGGTAATGAGGCAGAGATAGAAAGCCCCAGCCAGATCCAAGCATACTCCTCCTCATCTCTTAACTACTGGTAGGTTTCTCTAATTTTGTGAGAAGCACCTTCCAGCACAACCACAACCACTGTTCCTGGATCAACCACAACCATCTCAACTCCTCTAAGTATGTTCCCAAAAGCAATAATTCTCACCAAAACCCCTCTGCCCCCAGGAACAGAATCAACAAAAAATTCTCTGGTTCTGTTGTCATGTCTGGCCTTGCTGTGGGAGTAGTGAAAGTCCATGAAGCACCTCCATATGTGGCTCTAGATGGGATCAGGGATGGGTGTAACTTCTGGGAGTCCTGGGAAAAGTCCTGTGGCCAAATCTGGCCCTTGGGCTGGCTATTTCATAAAGAACAAGGATTTAGGGGTTCTTGGGGAAGGTTTTATCTTTCCTGACTCAACAGGGCTTCAAGATGGTATTTCATGTTGGTGCCCAGCTTAGACAGATGCTGAACCAATGGGTAACATTGCTTTTGCAGCTGTTGGATCGTGTCCTTCAGCTGGCCAGAATGTAGTCACTGGACCTGTGGAGTGCAATTGGAGTGGGACTTGGTCTTGTGGAAGTGCATTTCAGGCTGTGTTTGGGTTCATTTGTGTAGACTTTCCTCCATTTCTCCTCCCTCTATGCCCACTGTGTGTTAATTGTTGTCAGCTGTTAAACATGTAAGAAGGAATGGTTCTCCTGCCAGTCTTTTTGGGAACTTTGCAGACTGCCTCTTGTTGTGAACTGTAATTTTTGGGTGATGCTATCTCTGATGAGATCCACTAGTGCCCAGGGAAGCCCTGCATTAGACTGACATTGGAACACAGAAGAAATCACGTGCCAATCATTTGCATGCTCCCATCCCTGATTGCAGCTTCCCATTTCAGCTCTTGCACCAGGATTTAGCAAGGTGTTCAGATAATGAGGCAGAGACAGAAAGCCCCAGCTGGATACAAAGCATTACTCCTCATCTCTTACCTATTGGTTGGTCTGTCTGATTTTGTGAGAAGCACCTTCCAGCACCATCTTTAATCTCTTCACTAGAAAGGAGGGCTATGACCCTCTCTGTGCATGGATGTCAAGGATTCTACTATCTATGGCCAGAAAGGAAGGGCTGGCTCTGGGGACCATTGCTGTGCTAAGGGTGGGCTGACCTCTCTGGCTCTGTGGCAACTGCCTCATGCACAGCTTCTGTTCAGTTCACATTGAGTCCCACTGATGTCTTTGTGTCTTTGTCTGTTTTCTCTGTCCCTGCTTTTTCTAACAGCTCCATCTCCACCCACACCAAGCACACCACAATCAACAACCATTACCTCGCCGCCGGAGACTCTCACCACCACCACCAGCACCCCGACAACAACAACCACTACTACTGGATCAACAATGCCCACCTCAACTACTTCAAGCACATCCTCACCAACACCAACATACACCACCACCACACCAACTCCAGGTACTTCTCTGGACTGTGCTGTTGTTTGCTCCTGTCCTGTTGCTCTGAAGGTATATGAGTACCTCAAATTGTATGTCTCGGATGGATCCGGGATGGATATAACTTCAGGGCAAGACTAGAACAGCCTTTGCTTAAAACTTGCCTTTCATCTGACTATTTAAGAAGGAAAAAGGTTTTTTTGTTCTGGAGAAAATGTGTTGGCTTCCCTGACAGAAAGCCTGCTATGAAAAATTTCGTGCTTCTGCCTAGCTTACACGGATGCTGAACTGATGGGAAATCTTGCCTTTTTTGCTTCTGGACCTTGTTCTTCAGCTGGCCAGAATTTAGTCACTGCATGGCTTTGGGTTTTTTGGCACTGGCATTTTAGGTACTATTTGTACATAATTGTGTAGACATTCTTCCCTCTCTCCTATTTCTTTGCCCTGTTAGTGCAAAAACCTTTCAGTGGTTATAGATGTAGGAAAAAGGATTCCTCTGCCATCCTTTCAGAACAGTTTCATTCGGCATACTGTGACTTTCTTTGAACTGCATCTTTGGCTGATCAGATCCACTAGTACTCTGAGAAGCCACTTATCAGAGTGACATTGAGAAAACCACATGCCAATCAGGCAGGAACATACTGCTGTATAGACTTCCTTCCCTGATCACAGATTCCCATCTCAGCTCTTACTCCATGAGTTAATGAGATGTTCAGGTAATGAGGCAGAGATAGAAAGCCCTAGCTAGACCCACAGCATTACTTCTCCTCATCTCTTACCTATTGGTAGGTCTCTCTGATTTTGTGAGAATCACCTTCCAGCACTATGCCCAGTCTCTGCTAGGAGAGGAGAGTCATGATACTTTCTGTGTGTTGATTTCAAATATTCTGCTTTCTACTGCCAGAAAGCCAGGGCTGGTGCAAGGAACCGTTGCTGTGCTAAGCTGACCTCTCTAGCTCTCTGCCAGCTGCCTCATGTGCAGCTACTCTTGAGTTCACATGGAGTCCCACTAATGCCTTTGTGCCTTTGTTTTCTCTGTCCCTGCTTTTTCTAACAGTTCCACCTACATCCACACCGAGCACACCAAAATCAACGACGACTCTGCCACCGGAGACTTCTACCTCCACCACCAGCACCCCGACAACAACAACCACTGTTACTGGATCACCAACACCCACCTCAACTACTTCAAGCACATCCTCACCAACACCAACATACACCACCACTACATCAACTCCAGGTACTTCTCTGGCCTGTGCTGTTGCTTGCTCCCTTCCTGTGGTTGCCCTGAAGGTACATGAGCACCTCAAATTGTGTGTCTCATGTGGATCTTGGATGAGTATAACTGCAGAGCATCCCCGGAGAGCTGTTGCTTAAAACTTGTTTTTCATCTGACTATTGAAGAAGGAACAAGGTTTTGTGGTTCTGGGCAAAAGATCTGGTCTTCCCTCACTCAAAAAGGCTCAGAGGAGGTGTTTCATACTGATGCTCAGCTTACACAGGTCTTGAACTGATGGGAAATCTTGCATTTTTTGCTGCTGGACCTCATCCCTCAGCTGGCCAGAACATACTCACTGGACATATGTGCAATTGTGGCATGGCTTTGGTTTTTCAGTACTGGCATTTTAGGCACTGATTTGACATAACTCTGTAGGACTTCTTCCCACTCTCCTATTCCTTTGCCCTGTCAGTGCTAATGATTGACAGCTATTATAGATGTAGGAAGGATGGATATGCTTTTGGAAAGAGTTTAAATGTGCAGACTGTGACTTTCTGAGAACTGTGGTCTTTGGCTGATCAGATCCACTAGTATTCTGGGAAGCCACTTATCAGGGTGACATTGAGAAAGCCACATGCCAATCAGGCAGGAAGATACTGCTGGGCATGCTTCCTTCCCTGATCACAGTTTCCTGTCTCAGCTCTTACCTGAGGATTTAGTGTGGTGTTCTAGATAATGACATGGAGATAGAAAGCCCCAGCAAGATCAAAAGCATTGCTCCTCCTCATCTCTTACCTATTGGTTGGTCTCTCTGATTTGGTAAGAAGCACCTTCCAGCACCATGTCTTTGCTAAGAGGGAAGGGACCTTACCCTGTGTGTGCATGGATTTCAAATATTGTGCTTTTTGGGGCCAGAAAGGAAGGGCTGGTGCTAGGTAGTCTGACCTCTCTAGCTCTTTGGCTGCTGCCTCATGTGCAGCTTCTATTGAGTTGACATTGAGTCCCACTGATGCCTTTGTGCCTTTGTCTGTTTTCTCTGTCCCTGCTGTTCCTAACAGGCACACCTCCATCCACACTGAGCACGCCAAAATCGACAACCCCTACCTCGCCGCCGGAGACTCCCACCACCACCACCACCAGCCCTCCGAGGACCACAACCACTGTTCCAACACCCACCACAACTCCTGAAAATATTAACACCGTAACCCCATCGGGTCCACCCACTGAACCAATAAGTAATTCCCAGGGTTTCATGTTCATTAATGATTTTAGAAAACAGGGTTTATTGGCAGCTTAACATGTGTTTTAGTTTCTAAACTCTGCACTAATGTAGTTGATTATATTTCAAAAACATCCCAGCTAACCTTTCAGCAGTGATGTTATATCCCCATATATTATATATATATATTAATGTCCCCATTATATATGAACTGTCCCAGTTCATCTGCCTCTGTTAAAGGGCATGAAGTACATGAAGGAGTTTGCCTGTCCTCACCCAAATGTAAATTAGTTTTCATTGAAGAACTGTCCTTGTGGGCTGCCTGGGCAGAAACAGTGTATCTTAATTCCTCTAGCATTATTACTTCACTCTTATTGTGTACACAGTGCTTCTCTCTCTACCATGTGTCACTTATGTTATAAAAGCACAAATAGTTGTCTCTGAGGCTGGTCTGTGAGAGTCATGAACACTTTTTAACATCCTAATCAAAAACTATTTTAAAGGAGTTTCCATTAACAACCCTAATGAAAACTGGCCATGTGAAAAAGCAGAAAAGTGTATTTTGGGTTTGTAGCATCCCAAAAAAGCTTGTGTGTGAGTAGTTTTAAAGGCCTTGGCATTAGAAATGGAACACAGACTGCTCCACCAATGGCTCCATTTCTGTAGAGTCAAATTACTCTGACCATAATCAATAGTGATATGAATATGCCTCATGAAGCAACATAGGGAATAATGGTCTTTCCATAGAATATAGTATGACAGTAATACAGTATTAACCAGAGCTCACTGATCAGTGGAATCCCCTGGGATCTTGGACTCCTGGACTCTTCCATGCAATATAAAGTTTTAACACTGCGGAAGATGTTCCCTCTAACACTGATTGTTGATAAAGTGTTTATATCAATGTCTCTGACACAGGAGGCAGGATATTTTGTTAATAATCCCTCAGTGATGCAAAACCATTGCTAAAACAATTTCTGCTTAATTTCTATCTAAAGACCCTATGGTTAGGCTTGTTGAATTATGTATGCTTAGTAGAAAATGAGATTACATTAGGAAGAAAATGCAATTTTTCTACTTAAAATACTCTGTTTTCTTCCTGTCTTAAAGGGACACCAGAGACGCCGACAACAACAAGCACTCCAGTTACTCCTTCAGTTACCCCACTGCCAACAACAAGAACAACAGAAATAAGTACCATGTCTACTGCAAGCACCACTAGTCAACAGTCAACATCACCAGTGTCAACAAGCCCAGTGACAGCTACCACATCTGAAGTCACTGAAACAGGATCAACCACCAAGACCAGCACTTCAGGCCCCACACCCTCAAGATCCACCAGCACCACACCAGTAACAGAAACACCTGTCCATGAGACCACTACCACCACTTCCACCTCTGGCACCACCACAACCTCGAGACCAAGCAGCCCTACAGGAACACAGCCACCCATATCGACAACCCCATTCACTGTAACAGGATCAACCACCAAGACCACCACATCAGGCCCCACACCCTCAGTGTCCACTCCCCCCACCACCACAGTAGGAACAGAAAGAAGTACCCCAACCACAACCTCTGCAACTGTTACTACTCCAACAACATCACCTACATCAACCAGCCCTGTGTCAACCACCACCTCTGGTACTACTCCAACAAAAAGCTTTACCACCACTTCAGGAACCACCTCTAGTAGTTCTATCACAATCAATGCAACAACCACCATCTCCACAACCTTCAAAACTCTGCCCCCTGTCTCAACTACTACATCTGGGCCTACTGCAACATCAACTGCAGTCACCACTACAGGAAGTTCTACACACAGTGCAACTCCTCCAGTTAACGGCTCAACTACAGGTTTAACACCAACCACTCCCAAAAAAACTTGTACTATTTTCCCTAATGAAACTTATGAGGTGAGTAGATTTCATACTTTCATTGTGCTTTGGATGGAGACTAGACACATAACTTCAATATTAGTCATGTAAAGAGTAAGCATTAATCTGGATAGGAAAGGAAGTGTCAGTCTGTTCTATTTCTTTTATTTTCTTGGGCATCAGCAGGACTTCCAATGATATTTGGATTAATAGCTTACGTATTGCAATTAGCTCTTCAAGGATAGTTTTTAAAAAGCTTTCTGCAAGGAGCTAGATCGCAGTTCAGCGTTTGTCTTTGTTGTAGGATGGCTCTGATGAAGAGGAAACCACGAGCTAAGTTGTCCTAAGCTATCTTCTCTATTTCTGCTTTTGAATAAGTCCAGAGTGGGTAAAAGTTGTTTGTGTGTTTACATTGCAGCCCAACAAAAATCCATAGGGCTGAATTTGGAATGAGTCATATTTGTTTGCAGACTGGCTTCAGGGGAGGACTGTGAAACAGATCACTGCATTCACTGCTTGTCTGCTTGTGAAATTTGACTCAGAGTTTTTTTGTTTTGTTTTGTTTTTTTTTCACCCTCCACCTTTGACACAGACAAGTTTGTGTCTTGTACATATCTAAAGCCTCATCATAGTTTAGATGCCTACCAACTTGCTCACTAGATCTGCAGGAAATTGTACATGTCTGCAAAACTGGTAGAAGACAGAAGAAAACTCAATCATAATGCATGGACATAATCACCTTGGACATTTTTCCCTGAACAGTTGGTGTTCACTGTAGCTTTAGCTGTTAATCTGTTCTAGGCATTCATAGAAGTCAATTGATCATATATTGGCCATCATATTGATCAGTGTCTTTCACTGTTCTTTAGAGAGGGTGTTAGAGTGATGATACCTTAGGAGATTAGGTGAGACATCTCACTTTTAGATGTCTGAAACTAGAAAAGGTGATTCTCATTTTGGTTTACTGGCTTGATTTTTGTGTGTAATGCTTTCCATTTAGCAGCTCTCAGTTGTTCTAGCTTATATTGCAGACCTAGATAGTGCTGACTGATGCACTTCCATCCTATTTTCAAATTTCTGATGGGGAAAACTTGTCAATAAACATATGTTTTTTAAGAAACCTGCAGAAGATATTCAGGCATAACTATTGTCAGCCTCACTGCTTCCTAAAGGTTTGTCTCTGTCTCCCGCTCCCCCTCTCTTCAAACACAGCAAGGTGACTCGTGGATACTCTGTAACTGCACTAAGGTTATATGTATAGAAGACAACATTGTCCAGGTGATTCCAATAATCTGCAATCCACCCCCGAAACCCACGTGTGCCAATGGACTGTCTCCTGTGCCAGTCATGGATGAGGATGGATGCTGTTGGCATTGGGAGTGTGATTGTAAGTACATATTTTGTTGAATATTTAATCTCCTGAGGAAACAATACTATTGTCAAGACCAACAATATTTATCAGGGAACAAGTATCGTGCAAAGCTGTGACTCACTCTTCTAGTGTTGGTTAGAATGCTCTGTTGATTCTTTTTAGCTAATTGAGTGATTGTCTTAAGTTGCCATTATCTCTACATAACTGTTGTGTTAGTAGAGTAAATTGGTCTTCCAAAGAAGGATTTAAATGTCCAGATGCAGATATTTATAGGCTAGAAGCACACATATATTTGTTACTTGTTCAGTCTATTGGTAAAGATATATCTATGGTACAGTTAATCCTATTCTCAGTTGTCTGTCATTAATGTCAGATGAACTACGCATTGAAAGTGCCTGGTTTTTATTGATGACTTCTAGCTAATGAGCTCATGCATTGACATATACACTTCATTAAAATTAAAATGCCCAAAGTTCACTGAGATGTTTCCCACATCTACAGATTTTGCTTGTAGTCTGATATGATTTTGTACATTGCCATAAGAGCCTAACTTAACTATGTTTTTTTTAGGCTACTGCACTGGCTGGGGAGATCCACATTACATGACTTTTGATGGACTGTACTACAGCTATCAAGGGAATTGTACATATGTCCTTGTGGAAGAGATCAATAAGAAAGTTGACAACTTTGGTGTCTACATTGATAACTACCATTGTGATGCACGGGATGTGGTGTCCTGTCCTCGAACGCTCATTGTGAGACATGAGACTCAGGAAGTGAGGCTAACAACAGCAAAACCAAATACTCTACAAGTAGAGGTACTATTGATTTCTTGATTCAGATATTAATACTGCATCAACAGGATCATTATATTCATAAGGTTTGGGAAAAAATAATGTGTGTTTTAGATTCAGTAACAGTTTAGATTATAAAATTAGACTGCTTCAGAGGACTTCAAAGCATTTTTTTATTCTGAATCTGGGGAGAAAAAATTCTACAACTTCCTGTCTTTTTAATTTCAAATCTTTGCAGATCTCTCCTAAATACACAAGTGTGGACAAATTGCTAAGAGTTAAAGATATAAAATAAGTTAATTTATAATTAACAATAATTTAACAAAGAAGAACAACGTGGAATGGGAGGAAATAATGTAAGGTAGATATAACAAAAAAGTGCTGGCCTGAAGCATTTTTTAAAAGTACCATTAGTAGCTTTGACTTGTGTCACCTTTTTAGTTTTTCAGAGTAGGACACTTATATTTTTATTCCACTGATAAATGTGATGCCAAGGTTTTTGGGCTTCAAAATTACTGAGAAGTGTTTGGGGCTCTTAGCTTTTTAATGTTTGGTTTATTTTTGTACATTACTGTGTGAGAATATTACATGTTAGGTTGCAACATATTGTTGAAAATTTACAACATTTAAACCTCTTTTTTCTCCAAAGCAAAGAAATCTCTGCTGAGTGAAAGTAGTAGTATTAGTTTCACAGGTATATCATGGCTACTGTATTAAAATAAATAATACAGTTTAGTCTTATTTCTGTTATTTAAGTTTCCTATAAGCACATTCCCTTTATGCCCAGAAACCTAAAACTTTATACCATATGAATTTATACCATTTTATATTCCACTTTCATCAGCAGTTGTTGATGCTATAGTCACTCTAATAAGTCTGTTGAGTGTTAGGATTTATCTGGTTTAAACATTGAATAACCTCATTTGTCATAGGTTAATGGACTTTTTGTGGCTCAGAGAAGAAAAGTTTGACTTTCCAGTAACAAAGGAAACACAGGAACATTTGTTACAAATTAAAAGGATATTATTTACCTTTACATTCTCTCTGCAAAACAAAGGAACAGTCAATTGTTTTGAAAAGTCAAACCAAATTTATGCCTCTTTTCTGTTTTGCTTTATTTATTAGGTGACAGTAAACAACCAGCTCGTGGCTTTGCCTTACAAGAAGTTTGGTGTGAGCATCTATGAGTCAGGCATAAATCGTGTTGTGGAAATTCCTGAGCTGAAAATGAATGTGACCTACAATGGCTTGTCCTTTTCTATCAGAATGCCCTACAGCCTGTTTGGCAACAATACCCAGGGACAGTGTGGTAAGGCTCACTGTTCCAATTTTTGCACTCTCAAAAAACCAGTGACTGCCCTGATGCAAAGATGAATGGTATTTCCTAGCAAATCTGTGAGTGAATTCTTTCTCCCCGTACCACCCTTAGGTACCTGCAATAACAACACGGCAGATGACTGCATGCTGCCAAATGGAAACATTGCAGAAAACTGTGAAACCATGGCAGATCATTGGCAAGTTGTTGATCCTTCCAAACCACAGTGCTCTCCAGGCCTAGTTCCTACAGGTTCACCTAGCACAACACCAACACAGCCTTGCAAAGAATCGTCCATCTGCGAGCTTCTTTTGGGAAGGTAACAATCCTGTCAGTTTTACAAGCCTTTGGTCTTTGATTTAAATGGAAATTTTAGGATTAGTTTACCAGTGGAAAGTGTCTCTAGCTGTTTCTCCATTTCTTGTATCTTTATGATTTGCTTCTACTCCTTTCACTTTTTCTGGTTATTATTTTTTGCTGACACTTTCTTTCAACCCTCTGGCTGCCATAGTAACCTTTGTTGATGTTCCCATATTATTCTACACTCTCTGCCCTACCCTGTCCCATGTTCTTGCCTTTTCCCACATTTACTTAGCAGAAAACAGAGTCCAACTGAAAACAGAAATCTTAATTTTTAGCACACCATGTCAGAAATGAAAAAGAAAAAAAATCAAAATTGCTTTAAAGAGATAGCACATGGTTGCACCCAATAATATACAACTCCTGGACTCAAAATGTTGGTGTCAAAGTGTTTTATAGGTGAGGAAAGAATATTTTAAGGTATGTTGGAAGGTTACTATCTGGATAAGTGCTCTTAGCACAAATCTCTCATCAATAGTCCACATCCACATCTCCTTAATCTCTCGTGTCCACTGTTGCCACATCATAACATGTTAAGCACATTGAAAAAAGATATGAATCATTCAGTAACGAATAACAATAAATATTTCTGTTTCTAGTGTGTTCAAGCCATGCCATGCATTTGTCCAGCCTGAGAAGTACTATGCAGCCTGTGTTTTTGATAGCTGTGTACTTCCCAACCTAGACCTGGAATGCTCAAGTCTGCAGATCTATGCTGCCACCTGTGCTGATCAAGGCGCGTGCATTGACTGGAGGAAACACACCAATGGTGTATGCCGTAAGTATCTGGAAAAAAAAATTCATCTTGAATTATTAAGGAAGATTATGTGGAACTGTTTCAGCAGTAATGTCATACTGCTTTCAGAGTAATGAAGACACCAATAAATCACAGCACCTGCTCTCCTTAAGTAATTTTGCAGTAACATTTTTAACAAGGGAAATGATAAATTGGCCTGCAAAAATATACATGTATTGACTGTGCCAGAAACATCTGTATCAGTACACACTTTTTTTGTATGCAGGCAGCTCTATGCTTTGCAGGCATCAGCAGATCACTCTCTATTTGGTGACGTGTACATTAGTTTTATCTGTAGTAAGAGCACAAAGGGAAGGATGACACTCCCTTTTGAGAAGTTGTGCAAAAGAGACTAAAACTATGCAAAAAATTGTAGTCAAGATGTAGACTCCTGGCTTTATCACCTTAGTGTAAAGTACAGTATTATATCTCTATGGCTAAATTGCACAAAATTATTCCATTTAGAGACATAAGTCTATCTGGGACATTTCCTCTTTACTTCTCAAGATTGTCATAGATAAATAGGAAAATGAAAAACAGTGTTTAAGTTCTTGGCATAAGGTCATGGGGCTTTTATATGATATTGTTACTGAGCTGTTCCTCCTTTTTGTTCTTCCATTCCAGCTCATGAATGTCCTTCAGGTAAAGAATACAGAGCATGTGGTCCTATTAAAGAGATGACCTGCAAATCAAGGTAAAAAATTCCTTCACAGTTAGTTATAGCTTGTACAACTATTCAGTCATATCTAATGCACAGGTGAATGAGCAAAATCAACCTCCTCTCATGTCTTAAACTGACAGTCAAATTCATTAGCACTATTCTGTTTACCCTAAATCTGGGTGCCTGAACTGTTTCTGTTTCTGTTGTTTGGCTATATCAAACCGACACTGCAAACCCCAATCACAAATGTGCAGATCATTTGCCACTGTATTTTCAGTGAAAGGTTGTTTTGCATAATCCTCCTGTGTGTGCTTATGACATTAATGGCCTTTCTCTGAAATTTTGTCTTACAGAGGACAGAATGAGACATCAACTAAACAAGTGGAAGGCTGTTTCTGTCCTAATGGAACCATGCTGTATGACTCTGGTGTGGATGTCTGCGTGAAAACTTGTGGTGAGTTTTACTGCTTCACTTGGATGCATGATTGTTTCCTCTTTGTTTCCCTTCATGTATACAACAAAGATTTGACTGTATGCAGTGCTCATACAATGTATAGGAGAGATGCCTCCTGTTATATGACTGGTAATGGAAATTTATTTTGGTATTTTCCAGGCTGTGTTGGAGTGGATATGATACCAAGAGAGGTATGATGCTGTATGCTTTTGGATTTCAAGTAGAAGTTTGGTTGGGGAGAGGAGAGTGGTTTCCACTGGTACAATCTTGTTTTGTCATCTCTTTACTTTGTATTCCTGGTTTTAATTTTGTTCCTTTTAATTGGTTACTATGCAATCACTTATTTTATTGTTTTTCAATGGCAGTTTGGAGAAAAGTTTACAGTGGACTGTCAGGACTGCATTTGCCTGGAAGGAGAACATGGCATTGTATGTGAGCCTCATGTATGTGATCAAAAGAAGGTCACTTGTGATGGAGAAGGCTTCTATGAGGTCACTGAAGTCAATCCTAAAGACTCCTGCTGCCCTCTTTTCACTTGCAGTGAGTTTATACTCTTGTTTCTAGTCTTTCTATACCTCTTGGAAATGGAAAGGAAAAGAGACTGAACTACCTTAGTACCAGAGATCTACAGCAGGGAGTCACAAAATAGTATCTTTTCTCATGCTTTTAAAAATCAACTTGCCCAGTGCTAGGGAAAATACATTTTAATATTGCAATGATTCAGTATAACTGAATTTACAGTTATGGGACTCAACATAACTAAAGCTATAGTTATTGTGCTCAGGGCCACATTTTATTTAAGCAAAATGCAGAGAGATTATGGAATTCTCTGTGGATTTTAATTTTCCAGCAGTTGCCTAAAATCATGGAGAGAGTAGGAGCTGTTCCCTACTTTTTTGCATAGAATGGTGATACTTTATTAACACAGCATAATTGCACAGTAGAAAAAAATTCATAAACTAATACATTACCCCATATCCAGTGCCTGGATTTATGAGGAAAAACGTGTTCCCTATCTGCAATTTGGTTTTTTTTTTTGAAGAGGATCTGGACTGTTTCCTAGCAATAGAAAGTTCATCCTAAGTGCTTTGGTAGGTGCTTATTTCTAGTAGCTGTGAATTAATGTATTTTCTAGCTTATGATTTTTTTTTTTCCCTCAGAATGCAATACAAGCTTGTGCACAGCTAAAGCCCCCAAGTGCTCACTGGGATTTGAAGTTCATTCTTATATTCCCAGTGGTCAGTGCTGTCCTGTATACCAATGTGGTAAGTCCCTTGGAAATACATTACAAAGATTAGCCTTATCGTTTTATTTATTACATAATTTAGCATTACACTTAAGACTATGCAATAGCCTTTTGAAAGAGGTGTTAAACACAATCAGATTCTACAAATTCAATACTATTAAAATTGGTTATTAGTGCTATAGTTATGAAACTAGGAAATCAGATACAGCTCAGGTGACTCAAGTTCAATTTCCTGCTTATAAATACAGGTAAGAACAGCTACAGAATTACCTGGGATGATGGTCTCAGCTTAATCTAGCAAAGTCCCTAGAAGCATCTCCAGTAGAAGACAGATTTGCAGTTCTTGCTAACTGAAACAAGGAAGTACTTGTATCATTAAGTGGACATTCTTGGCTACGAACTGTATTGCATATTTTGGGACAAATCTTTTTTCCTTCTTGCACATGCAGTATTAGTTTTTATACTTTATACATGTCCTATCTGCTACCAGAACTGGGGAATAACCATATGAATTGTGATTCATTGTGGAAGAAATGAGTTGGATTAAATTGGGTTGAAGACATTTTTTATTCATTTTTTCTATCTAAACTTCTAACTCCTTGTTTATTAACAGTTCCCAAGGGAGTTTGCGTACATGAGAATGCTGAGTTCTTGGTAAGTTCTGTTTCAATAGTCTTCAAAAATGCTTAAAAGACTATTAGTATACTTGATCAGAAGTGCTATGAAAAGGTTTATCCAGTACAATAAATATTTTATAAATTTTTGCTGGGAGTTTATCAATTTCACAAAGCCTAAATATTTTTTGGAAAGTTTCCTGGAAACTTTTCAAAAGGAAAGAAATTGAAGAGCTGCATTTATGTCAGTACCATAGAGGAATTTGGGTTAAGTGTGTTGGCATTTAAAAAAGTCAGTCCACATTTACTGTCAGCACATTATTGCAGTTTTAATTTTCAAAAATTAAAATACATACAAATAAGTATTATTCTAACCAAATTTAGATTTCTAATTCTCTTGGGTTTAGTAACTGTACCTTTTCTTTTAATATCAGAGCTTGTCATTGATATACAGGACTTCAATAAAGACACATTAAATTATATTCAGTATTTTAAATGTTGTCTTCTTAAATGACTAGCCAAATAGCTATCCAGTTGTCTTTATCTGATTTGTTTCCTTTTCCATTGCTTCATTTGCAGATTTTAAAAAAATTAATAAATGCCTGTTTAAACATTTAATAACTCATTAATATGTGGGTTTTTCTTAAAATGTGTAGCCCAACTCCTCAGTCTTTGTTGACAAGTGCCAGAATTGTGTCTGCACAAATGATGTTAACGTCAGCACTCAACTGAATATCATCTCCTGTGAGCGTGTCCCCTGCAACACACACTGTCAACCAGTAAGTGGCAAACTTAAAGAAAAAAAAGACCCCAAAATATCCCTATATGTGAACTCCAGTTCGATCAATGAGTGGTATTAAGCAAAGGACAGGGAGTTGAAACCCAGAGATCAACTCCAGCATGGATATCAACTGTTCTTTGAGCAATCTACTGCCTGAGATTAACTGGGTAACTGTCAGCATTTAGTTCACACTGGCAGAATTAGCTGGGAAATTTCTGTAGACCACCTTGTGGAGTAATATTTAATTACTATGTGCATTTATTCTAGTGCTTTAATTTATTCCATTTATAACCTGCTTGTATCACTTGTCTCCTGTTGTCTCCTGTTGGTTTGGAACACAAAAAGGCACAAATCTTGAGTGCACTTCAAAGCATAATCAATTGATGGATTCATATGTTTTCACTTATTTCTCAAAAATTGTAGTGCTATTGTTTTTAATTACTTTTAATTTCTAGGGATATGAACTTAAACCAGTGAAAGGTGAATGCTGTGGAAAATGTGTGCAGACCAAGTGTATTATACAGACAGCAGACAGTTCTGAACTCATCTTAGGTGTAAGTATGCTCTATGTCTTTCTCCAGTTCTCCATCAAATCTGTAAAGTTTCCAGTTCTAAAACAGGAACATCTCTTTGCCAGAGACAAGGCTTTAGTATAAATTTGCACCTGAAAGATCAAAATCTCAAAACCTAGCTACAATTTTTTCACCTGAAAGTAGGTGTCATGAAATAAAATTATCTGTAAGGCCCTTCCTGGAATAAGAAATCCAATACCATTGGAAGGGGTTTTCTTCCAGTGTCTGGAAGCTTCAGCTTTTCTATGTTATTTGATTTCTGTATGCTGAAAAACACTATTAAAGCCTGCATATGTAACAATTATATTGCCCTAGTACGATGAAGGTTTAGAGTCTTTCTTAATTAATATAAAACAGTCTGGCTTTTTGAAGGCAAAATCCATTGGCATGGATGATTTTGTTAAAGTACTCCATGTACTTTAGAGACATTTTTCTCTCTCTCTCAAGGAAAATACCATATAAAACTGAAATTCTTTCAGTGTAGGGCATATTGCAATACATGTCATGATCTGTATCCCAAACGGCTGTTAACCTAAAAATAATTGACTAGGAAACAAGATGAAGGTTATTATCAGAGGGCAATAAAATTTCTGTCTGAGCTCCCTTCAGCTTTCCTTATTACATTTTGAATTTTACTTGCAGCCTGGAGACTTTAAAAATGATCCTCACAACAACTGCACCATTTATAGCTGTGTAAATGTCCATGACCAGCTTATTGCTTCCACATCTGAGATTACCTGCCCAGCATTCAATGAGGACAGCTGCAAACCTGTAAGTAAAAATGGAAAATTTACCCTCTACTCTATACATAGGTTACTTAATTTTATTTCAGCCATCTAACTAACAACAATAGTAAAATTTAGTTTTGATGGCCTTTAATCATAATTTCTCAGTCCTTAGGGCAGAAGTTCTAGGTGCATCCATGCACAGCCCTATAGAGTATATAAAATAAGATACCTGGGTGAGAATTCAAGGTTTATAATCGGTAGCTGTCTCTCAGTAGCCAAAATACTGGTTAGCACCAAGATACTGAATCTTAGCTGACTGCTGTGTTTGGGGTTCTGTCTCAACAAGAACCAGGTTTCCTTGAATGTTAAAACACAAGCTGTTCAGTCAGTTAGTAGATTGCCAGTAACACTGTGCATAGTCCCCATTCAAATACAGAGGACTCTGAGAAACCATTTGTTGGAATTGCTTCTGACCAAAAATTACATGATGTTAACTGTAGACTTCATAAAGAATTGTTTGTATTTTCACAGTCCTTTGTAATTTGATACATTTCAAGTCAGGAAGAGGCTGTTATCTTTGGTTATTTAGATCAACGTTATAGTACAATAACCAGTTTTCACTGTTATTTACAGCCACTGAAGAATTGCTCTCCTCAGTTTTTGGCCTTAATGACTTTTTAATATAGAAAAATAATATAATGTAATTTTTTTGTTTCTTTTTTATTTTAGGGAACTATTTCATTCTTACCTAATGGTTGTTGCAGAACATGTAAGTATGCCAGTGTATCTGAATCAACAATACAGAGAATGAATTGTCTTCTTAAATCAGCCCATTTTCCTGATAAATTTGTATTTAAATAGATACTTCTACGTTTATATTTGTCATTCCAAGACTTCACTGTCCGATCTCTCTGGAGATGTTTAAACTGAAGCAGAAAGAGCACTTAAGGCAATTCTTTGAGTGCACTAGTGAAGCCCAGGGAATGCTGAGGTGAGAGGGACTTCTGGACCTATTTCACTGAAAGTATTTTCTGCTCTTTCCCTGTAGGTGCCCCTCTGGACAGCAGCACACCGTGCTCTGTGCGCCACAGAAAAGACTTTATCGTCTACAATGGCTGCCGCTCCGTGGACAGAGTTGACATGACTGAATGTGAAGGAACATGTGGAACGTTCTCGCTGTAAGTAAACTCACCAGACAATGAGATTTAAGCCCTGGTGGCACTGAGCTTGTTTATATAAAAGGAACAATAAATAGTAGACTACACAATGGTAGAAGACCTGGAACTATCTGCTTCATTAATCATGGACATAAAATCATGGAATCTGTGACCAACAAGCTGATTTGTCGTACTACAAAGCAGAAAAGTGTATTAAATTGGCTTGGGATTCAGTCAGCTCTGATAAGGCCTATTCATCTATTATGAGCTGGCTTTGTGTCAGACCACCTAGGCTAGAAATCGTCACAAAAGAACATGGATTATTTCCTGTAATGAGAATGAGCCCAGAGAGCAGCCAGACTTGGCAACTGGAAGTGGAAAAGCTGCTTCTCAATAGTTAACAGCTTAAATGAAATACACATACATCTTTCAAAGGAAGATTCAAATATGCACAATTTTTATGCAGTGAAGAAATGAGAGGTTGCTTGAGTTGTGGTGTTAGTAGAGTAACTTGAGTACATTTTTCTCTGAAATGAGAGAATATATTAAAAATTGGTTATAAGGAAGTGGTTAGTAGGACATCTGGTAGTGAGCTACTAAAACACTGGAAAAACAGCTCAAGCTCTCCAAAGAAACTGTCACTTACTGCCTATCACTGAGCTTGCCACAGTGCACCTTGCATGGATGAAAACTAATCTTTAGTATCACATGGAACTCTGAGAAGCCAGGGAGTTTATTAGTATTTTGAAATTCCTGATCATCTTAGGGTCTTCTTGTGGTTTCTTCTACCAAATACAAGAAAAAGATGGATCTTGTCACAGTTTATAGCCTGATATTGACAGATTCTTCAGGTTAGGAATGGTGCTTAGGAAGCTGATGAACACAAGATTGCGAAAAATATTTTGCAGTGAGATGGGAACAGAAAGAGCTGCTGCTTCCCCTTCGTGTTAACACTGCCCTGATTAGGTTAGGCATTTTATAATCACTGCTCTGTCAGATGAGTTTAGCACTTCCATTAGCCACAACTGTGGCTCTTCTCAACAGTTCTGTACCTGATTCCACCCTCTCCTGTATGTTGGCTTCTGGCACTGAGTAACATTGCCATTTCGCATATTGACAGATACTCTGCTGAGGCCAATTCTATGGACCACAGCTGCTCCTGCTGCAGAGAAACAAGCACCACTGAGAAGCACGTGGTTCTGAAATGCCCTGGTGGGCACGCAGTGTCACACAAGTACATCTACGTGGAGAGCTGCAGCTGTCAAGACACAGAATGCCAGAAGCCAGTGTCCAATGAGCTGCAATGAAGTAAATGACAAGGTGACCACTCTGAACAGGATCAAGAGAGCCATCAGCTTAACATCAAAATGAAGGCAAAAAACCCCTCTGGCATTATTAACTGGCATTATTAATTATTGACCACTTTTGAACTTTATTTTTCCCAGTAACTGCATCCTGCTTTTTCTCTAATTAACTATGCCCTATTTATTCGTGCACCAAATAAGAACACAAATTTGTATTCTTACAAGTGCACAACCTCTTGTGTCCTTTCCAAATTCTCTGAATGATTAAAAGCACATCTCAAAAAGCATGGCTTTTGTACTTATTTTTATACAGTCTTGATGAGTTTGAGTTTGAAGAGAGAAGAAAAGTTCTTTTCCAAGTTATAGGAAGCCAAGCGGTTTCCTAAATTTTTGGGGTATCTAGTCCTGGCTTCTTAAAAGCTGATCACATTGTGCTGTTCAGAAGACCCAATCTATAAGGTGGGAGAGAAGATGATGCTGTCTGCCAAAATAAAGGCAAAGATGAATAATGATCACCAAATTATTCAGATGACTTGGAGAAACTTTAGTTCATCACCAGAACTTACTTTAGCAGGGCTCTGTATGTTAGAACTGTCTCAGTTCATTGCAATTACGTATTTTCACTAAAAAAGTAGTCCCTCAGCTATATGAAGATCACTCACAGTGCTTTCAGGATGTACAGTTACTACCATAGTAAGAGCTCTCCAAATTCTAACATTTGCAAAACAGATGCCCATCACTAAGCTAAGTAATCCTAGGCTTCCTCTGCAGAAAATGGAAAGCAACAGCCATTTTTGACATTTATTTGTCTCTCAACAAAGGACAAATCTAAAGGAGTGCCTGTTTATCTTATTGTAAGGGGAGCTGAAACAGGTAACTGGAAGATGTTCATTTCTCTTGAATCATCTTAGAGTACAATGAGGGTAAACCACATCTGTTGTAGTGGAAAAAAAAGAAAAGCTTTTGGTTTATTTTATATCCATTAATGAAATCTTTATTGGCAATAGCCAACCTCAATACTGGCATCTTTGCTCCCTGAAGGATTGGTGGCACCATTTTTTGCTACTATCAAATGTACTTCAGCTTAAAAGGCAGATAAGATTTCTGCCTTTTTATAAGACTGATAAGGAGGTGCAGAAAATGAAACTCCGTATTTTTTTTCAGCATTAAAAAGCTCTGATTGGAAAGCAGATTTCTCTGGAGTTGGAGAGGTAGCTGATCTAACAAGAAGGAAGTTTTGTCAGTTTACAGAGCAAGCTGCAGATTAAATGAAGCCCAGTTTCTGCTTTAGTACAGGTTTCTAAGGATTTCTTTCTCTACATTTGTTGTAAGATGTGACTGAGAGTTTTCTCCCAGGGCACATACAAAGTCACTCTCCTCTGTGAACTCTTTGTTATCCAAAAATTTCTATGCTGACACTAGAACCATATATTTCCTTGAGCTTTTTGCAGAAACTGCTTTTATCAAAATCCATTGACATTTAGCTGTCTTTGAGATTTTTATTTTTGCAGTTAAATTTGACTGAAGTCAGCAAAAAATTTCTGGACACAGATACAAGGTGTGATCAAATCTGCCTTGTTTCCTATGAAAAAGAGATAAAATATTACTAGTCAGTAATGAATTTTGCTCCACACTGTATTTACATTGAAATATAAAATCTTCCTTGTTTCATTTATTTTTCATTAGGTCTGTAGTTTGCACAGGCTCTTTCTGTCCCTTCTAGTGATGGGCAAACTGCTTCTTAACAAGGAATTCTAAAGACCCTGAATTAAAGTCAGTAAGGCTGCAGATTTTGGCTTCACCACTGCAGGGCAGTCTATGGCTGAGAATGTAAAGTCACTTCATACCAAAAAAGCAATTGCCTCGAAAGGGAGTTTTTATTTCATCATGTAGAGGGCTTTATTTCTGAGAATAATGAAATTTCTCTCTCCCCACAGACATTTATATGCTCTTAGTAAGCACTGGAAAGACAATTGTTCTGATAGGAATTTACATGCAAGGTGTTATTTGTAACAGTGCTCTGGGTTATGGCAGCCCTCTCAGTTTTGGTGCTGGGTCAGTGCTGCCCATAAGCAGGTTCACAAGCACACAATGTCAGAGAATTCTTACTTACAAGTTCTTGGCAGTTCCAGGTCACACTGCACATGCCAAACCTCCCCTCCCTTTTGCACTCTTAGTCACCTTAGAATTTAGTGGTTCAGTTTGCACCTGCATTTCCAGTGGAACTGGATGACACAGTTGAACAGATTAAGCTTTTTCCAGTGGAGAAATCCACTGATAGTACTTGGGAGAGAAAGGAAGAAAAGAAACTTTTAACTGTGTATCCCTACAAAAAGTAGTAGTGGTAGTGAGCAGCACTTTTGCTTCCTTCCACTATCCCTCTTGGAAGTAAATTGAGATCTGTATTATCTGATCCCAGGAAGCATTTTTTTTCTTAAGCAAGAGCTGTTTGGTCTGCAGGCCACAAGACGAGATTCTTCCGAAAAATCCTGAGGAAAATGAGGAAAAAACCCTGAGAAAAAAACCCAAAAAACCTGAGGAAGTGTTTCTCATCACCCTCTCTGAAAGGGTGATATCAGCACATTAGGGACTCAGGAGATTGTGGAACCTTCTGATCCCATTGTCTTCTAGGCAGGACCTACCACAAAGGACCCTGGCAGCTCCATAGAAAGCATTAGTGCTGGAAGGGAGTGGGCTTGACTCTCTCGGTCCTCAAAGAATGACTCCATTCTCTAGGAACTGCCTTGTCTTTTGGAGTCTAGCAAAAAGAAAGCAGTAGCAAGAACCCATGTCTTGTCTCTTTGCCTGAGTCCTGTGTTCATCTCCTCAAGGAGAGGAGTCCAAGGACTGGAGTCCAAGTAGGACTTCCGGTCACACAGCCTTTGAAGGTGCCAAAACCCAAGGTCTGAGCTCCTGCTGTCTAAGATCACATGGGTTTCATTCCCACTTGTAGTCTTCTCATCCAAGATAGTTGGAATTTCAAACAATTTACTTGTAGCTACCTAGAGATGCACTGGAAACTCAGTGTTGTTCATAGGATTCTTCAGCAACACAGTGAGAACTTCTATCTGCAGTTAAAAAGGAGTTCACAGAAGATTTGCTCATAAAGAGAGCACAGTTTTTTTATGAAGCATTACTGGGTATGTGTTTTGAGAACACCAGAGACAGAAATGAAAATACTTGTTAGCAATATGGAAAAATCACTGCTTCTGAGGTGAGGCAGATGAGATTCAGAAAGAGAGGGGAAAACGCATGCAAACCAAGAAGAATTCTTCCCAAAATAATACAAGGTAGGGGTTTCTGATCTAATAACTACCTTGTCTTCTGATCTAACTATGTTCTTTAATAGTATTATTTTGTTCTGTGGAAGGGGTAAGATAAAATTTTCAGCGTGTTTACCATTTAAGTGTACTTTGCTAAACCACACTTCACTGAAGTAAGCACATGCAACTCTGCACATAAGCCCCAGTGAAAGGACTTTAGCAAAGGCAAAGCCCTAAGTAAATAATCCTGCAGTTACTGTGCTTGTTATATACTGTTGCACTTGTCTGGAAAAGCAAACTGAGATACCGTGAAAAGACAAAATAGACTTACAAACTCTGAGATCACAGAAAAGAACATTCTTGTCGTTTTAGGTCTGAAAAAAATGAAATACATTTAAATAACTGCAACATTGATATACAATTTCTGAAATTTCACCTCCCAGTGGAAGCTTTGAGGGGTAGGGCAGTATTTTAAGGCAGAACAAGTTCTTAAAGTTGAGCAGCCGTGTCCAGGGCCAAATTTCCAAAATTAACTCACTCTTTTCAGGCTGCCACAGACACCCATCTTCTTAACTGGCAACCTCCCAGACTAAGGTCCAAACATGTCCAAGCAGGTTACCTAAACCATATTTCCATCACTAATATGGAAAATCCATATGCTTCTAAAATCTGTTCTGTACAAACTGTATTCCCCTTTAATGTTTCAATTTTTCAGCACTCTTACAGAAAATGCTTGAATTCTTTTCACAAACTAGTCTCTAGAACAGTAAAAATCACCACTGTGATGTTTTCATTACCTTAATACTTTGAAAAAACTCAAGCAGAGAGAAAGTATGGCAGAGCTGGCACTGAGAAGGCACACCTGTGCTCCATGCAACTTTCCTTTAAGCAGTAACAAAAGGCAACAGTGATCAAGGACTGTGGCTTTACACAGTGCCTGTGACCTGACACAGCAGTTACATTTTGACAGCCTGTCCATTTGGACTAGTGTAGCTGAGCATTTCTTGCCCTTTTTTTTTTTTGCAGAATCTATGGAATCCGTATGATCATTCTTCTCCTTAAAAGTACAGGAAGTCTGAGTAAAACGTAAGGGCAGGTAGTTCTTGGGTGGCTAATTCTACCCTCCACACAAAAACCCCTAGGCCAAGGTTGCCTAGTTTCCCACCTTAACTTGTTTTCTGCCCCATCTCTTAGCCTTTCTTTTGGCTTGCAGTCACTTTCAGTCATGGTGGACATGGTTACTGGGTATGTATTTCATGTAGTTTCAAGGTTATAGAAGCTTCAGTATTAAGCGTACAGTGGCCTCTTCTGAATTATCTTGGCACCCAGGAAATTAGACATTGCTTTTTTAAAAGAGGTAGAATCTGCTCTAGTCTAAACCCCATAAAGGTTTTAAATATTAAAGCAGAAAATTCATATGCTTCCCTTTATTCTGCTACCCCATATTTTTCCACCAGGAAGGTTGGTTAAAGTAAAACCTTTCAAGTAGAAAATCTCTGGGGCCCAACCTCCTGATGAGATGACTTTCTACGCAGGGAGTCTCTCTTACGTGAGGAAGTGCCAATAGGTCAGAGAGACCTGTGTGCATGAACACCAATCAGCCGTGTCATTACTCCTTGTATGTGGATTTTGAAAGATCTACATCTTAAAGAAAAACAGAAAAGAGCAGCTGGACTTATTCCTTGCAAACAGGAATAACTAATGTCCTTGATTTGTTCTCAAAAAGTCAAGGAGCCCTATGGCAAGATGAGAGGTTAAGAAGCTTTGTGTCCATTCTAAGGCAAAGTTAAGAAAACATTCAACCATCTCCTACTAAAATTGAAATACTGAAGGCACTTGTCATGTATTTTAATGGACAATTAATGGCATTCCCTCCTTTCCTACTGCCTGCCACTGCCTTATATTTAATGACATCTGTTTCAAACTGTGTGGTAGACAGAAATCTGGTAGATCAAATAAATCTTTAATGTAACTTTCCTAAATTCTGTGATATCATGCAAAGGATTAAAAAGGATAATTCATGTTGTTCTTGAATTCTACTGGCAATTACTGATTGTTATAACTACCAGTTATGTAAAATATTTTGCCAAAATCACTTTGGATGTTTTTTATCATGTGGATTATTGGCATAAACTGCCTGACAAATGAAATGTTTTCCTAGCTAATATTACTTTGTTAACGGAGCACACATATTTTCTCTAGGGTTATTTTCTAGGCAGTGCTTGTAAAACACCGTCTTATAATGGATATTCATTTCAAGAAGCAGTACCAGTTTTGTCTGAAATGAATTGGGTAGTTAGAAGATTTCCAAGCTCAACATCCCAGTCTTGAACTGACTCAGGATGGCCATAACTCTTTACAGCACATATGGGATCATCATACCCTTTTGACAGAAGGATATGATGCAAACACAACTGCCAGACTTTAGTACAGTGACTCGCTACGAAGGGCACTGATCCACCAGATGCCTCCTGCTTGAGTGTGTCTTTTACCAAGTTTGTAGCAAAAATATATTTTTGTGAGTCATCAGTGTATTACATTAGCTTCATGATGGCTTATCTTCAGTGAGTCAGTGGTGATAAAGAAACTGAGTTAATATTTACCTATTGTATTTACTAAAATCACATACCCTTTAATGGCAAATGATCCATGAAATGGGCTGTAAAGTGGCCAAGAGGAATTGTTCTTTTTGCTAATACAGCTGCAGAAGAGGGAAGGCCTCTTATCCTGCAGGGTCCAATAAAGGGAAGAGTTATTAGTCCCAGTTTGTCACTGCGGGGGGAATAGTTATAACTTGCGTGCCAATAGCAATGATTCAGTGGTAGGTGATCAACACAGCCTGTAAGCTCCCTGTCAGTCTGCATTTCCTTCTGAAAAGCTTCCATGTATTTCTCCTGAAAACCTCAGTGTTTCCACGCTTGAATATAAAAACTTAATTTGAATGCAAATATCCTTCCCCTGTCAGTAGCCCTGAAATCACTGCAGAAGATTGAAGCAACCAGTGATTTCTAAGGAGTGTAGCCCGCAGTATCTGTGGAGAAGCCAGAAGCAGCAGCTCTGGTTAGTCATTGACAGAAACTCTGCTCCCCAAGAAATGGCAAAGGAATGGCACAAATGACAGAGCAGACAAGCAGAGGTAAGAAAATGGCTAGGTACAGAGCAACAGGACTGGGTTTCCCATTTCTCTGAGTAGAGTTTTGCTCTTGCTTTTCTCTGGGCAGGATCCCAGATGACTGATGCTACTATCTCTGCTGACTAGAGCATAAGTGAATGTTGGTTCAATGAATCATTTGTTTTATTCTGTCTTTTCCTTGAAAAGTTTTAACATGCTGTTCATGTTCTTCCCAGGCCCCTAAGTGTTAAGTGGGGCTTACAGGGGGAAATCATGCCTAACTCATTCCTCCTGCCCATCCTCCCATTACCTTGAATCACCCCACACAATGTAGAACACAAAGGGCTGGAAGTTGCAGAGGTCAAAGTCACTATGTCTTTGTCATCAAAGAACTACTCCAACCTGAAGGGTATCTTTGGCAAGTAGTTATTACATGGTTCCTGCTGCTTTTGTGCAGCTCAGTGGGCATAAAGGGGCTTTTTCCAGAGTCAAGAATCATACTCCTAGAGTTCTTCCTTCTACTCTCATACCAAAATGAATTAAATAGGTACTTAGGTTTCTTGGGTGGGAATGGGAAAGGAAGGGGACAGTGACTGAAGAAATTGGACTTTATCTCAGTAGAGTTCTGCATTTGGATTTTGACACTATCATTGATTTTGGAAAATGAATGTTTTCCAGCTATCCACCTTTACTTCATCTAAGCTCTCTTAGTCTGTATCTGTGGTCTACTGACCCATATGCTTTTCCTTCTGGGCTTCACAGCCCTTCCCCACACTTGCCATTAGCCTTGTTCTGTGGCCTGAACAGGAACTCAGTACAAACATTACCAGGAGAATCTGTTGTATTTGAGTGTATTTCACTGATTCAATTTCAGATCGTCCTCATATTTCAAATGTCACATTCTCATGGTTAAGTTTATCTACTAGGTATTCTCCTAACTTTGTACCTATTTGGACAGAGATCAGGAGGGAAGATGTGCTGTGATTAAAAGGAAAAGCAGCAGCAGTCCATGACTTCCATCACCAGTGCCATAAAGCCTGCTGGTTCTGTATTCCAGCCAAAATGGCAGGGCTTCAAGAACTACCTTCCAGTAGTGCCCTGCCTCCAGTGTGACTGACAATGGAATTAATGGGACAGTGGCAAAGGGGTAACACGAACTCATGTTTCATGTCCTGCACAATGCTCACGCATGCTGGTGCAGACTTTTCTTTAGAGCAAGGGCAGCAGCAAATCTTCATCTGGCAGACGCTGTCACCTGTGATTCTGCAAAGCACTGTGTGCCTGTGTAGGCCAGCTTTGGGACACTCCACTTTGGCAATAGCACAAAGTCTGGCAAAGCTGTGAGCAAGACCCTGTTCCCAAGGCCCAGCTTGGTGCCTGCCAACCAGATAAAAGGCATTCATATTCATATTTCCCAATGGTGCATGGGCAGGCTTGACCTGAGGCCTTGCAAGAAAGGGCAAAACTATGTCCACCTTAAACTGTATTTGTGCCCATTAACTACTGCCAATCACTTTGCTGTTTTCCCAAAGGGAATGGAGCAGCTGAAAGCCTGGCAATGTCTGTTATCCAGGTTTGATTTTCTGGGAGTAGGTGAGAAGGTTCCTCTCTTTTCAGGAGCAGTTCCCCCATGGCACAGATGAGGAAAAGAAATGCAAGGTCAGTTTGTGTCAACAAAGCAAGTAAATTTCCAGAAGGGACTCTAAAATCACTGATATCAAAATATCCTTGTTGGGTGTCCTACAAGGGCCTGTAGAGCTCATGACTTAACTCACTGAACCTTTTATGGGTATGTGGTAGGGTTTAATGTACTTTGAGAGCACCAGGGGACTCTTTTGCAGCAGTGTAATCTAGATGGTGAAGGAATGAACTGTGGTCTACATTATGATGGGACTTGGACACTGCTCCCTTATGATGTTGGAGAATCCACCACTTCTGTGTCCATAAAGAATAAATTAAATCCTATTTGTGCATGGTTTTTTTTTACACCTTTGGTTTTGTTTCTGGTCTACTGAAGCAGTAAATCTGGCCTTTTTTTTGAGTAAAATATTTTGAGTACACTTCTTAAGGGACAGTGCCCTCCTGACAAAAGATTTTGCTCTAAATAAACCATACATTATGCTTGACCTGATAATACTTTTTGCTCTGTTTAGAAGTCGCCATTAAAGCTGGTAGAGGCAACAACACATTTGCTTGTGCTGGGGGATTCTGCTGATGTGCAAGACAGAGAAAAACTCTGAAAGAGGTCAGTGATTGCTGTAACTAATCAGATGTTATAAAAAAACCCCAAAAACCTATTGCTGCCAAAGAAATAGCAACTGTAGGAGGAGGGTGAGGGAACCTATTTTCAAAGGAGGAAACAGACAGCTCTCTGTCTCCATAAAGCAATGAAGAACTGGATACCTGTCCTGTCTGAGAGAGAGGAGGTTTCTGGGTGCTAATAATGAATGACTGAAAGAAAATTTAATGAAGCTCCACCTTTCAGGGACCCTGCCATCAGTGTTTTGTTCTCATGCCAAACTCCTGGACTATAAAAATCTGCCTATAAGCCAAGAAAAAACACTTCCCTGAAAGGATTTTCAAGTTACAACTTCATGGCAAGATGGAAATAAAAAACGGGAGATCATTTTGGATCTTCTGCCTAATTTGGAGTTTTTGCAAGGCCAAAGAACCAGTTCAGATAGGTAAGAAAAGAATCTAATTCTTGCATTACTTGCTCTCATATGGCTCTCCATAGGTGAGAAATAGAGTTGACAAATGAAAATTTGTCACATATTCATATAAGAGATGTAGACATGCCAGATACTGTTAAACATGGTACCTTTTTATCCTGATCATCAACCATTTGTCTTTTTTTTCTTTCATTACTAGGTAGTGTTTTATGTTTTATGCTCTGTCTATTCTTAAAGAGGAGACACCCTGGATGCAGCTTGCACCAAAAAACAAACCAAACCAAAACAAAAAAAAAAAAAATGGTGACACCCTTTTCAACACATTTCACACATATTCTTCCTAAAAGAAGTACTTACCATATCACCAGCTAGGCTTGATTGACCAGTATGAAATGCTGCATTAGCAGGAATCACATTTTTTGTGCTCTGGAGCACTGCTACCTCCTGGTTTGATTTTTAATCTCTTACACTTTCCCTAACTGCTTAATACACAGTTGATGTACCAGTTATTGCTGCCTTAGTAATTCCAGCAATTTCATTTCCAGGATAGCCAAACTTTCTCACTTGCTCTCACGACTGTGTAGAAAAGTGCTAAATTGCCCTACTCCAGTGCTGCAACCCCCTATGACAGTAGCAGTCCCTTTAAAAAGCTGTTTCTGCAAGGACTTACAGGGCACTTGAGTTTGGGCTGCACATTTATAACATAAGGATCTGAATTTTTCAGTTCTTCCCTGCTGATTCTTAGGCAGGAATATTTAATTAAATTTTAGAGTTCACTGAGTAAATGAGTAACTTTTTGATTTGATCTGTGGTGGATATCTGTGTTGATAGTCCTAAACATGCTACCTGAACAACACAAAGAAATTTCCCTGTTTCATTTGTCATTCTTTCAGAAGAAATCCTGAAAGTATTTTGTAGTGGACATATATAATTTAATTCAAGGTGATTAATGTTTTCTTTGTGAAAACTGCTCAATGGTGTGAAAACTGCTTTCTGAAGTAATGTCTTATCTACACTTAGACTATGTATCTATACCTTTACAGAGGTAAAGCTTAGAGGTCCAAAACATGAGTTTTGGTCGAGAAGGAAAACCAAGTATCTCTTAGCCACCAGCTGAAGCTGGTAGCACCCTCAACCACTGAGATCAATCAGCAGCTGCCACTTTGCTGTAAATTCATGCCACTTGTGATATCTCCTGGAAAGCACTCAACACAAAGTCTTGCCTGAGTTAAATGAGATTTAGACATCCAGAATGGGATTCTCATCACTTCACTTTAGGTATCTACAGTGCAAATATGACTACAGCATGAATATAGACACAGTCTTTTTAAACAATGGAGAGATGCATGTGGTTTACAGCATCTTCTTGCTAGGCACATATGTAAGATGAGAAAACTGAACCTCTTCTGCTTTTCACTGTTAACTTCAAAGGAGACTAGGCTAATCTGCTCACATTGCAGGTGTCTCTGTACTTCAAAAGTAATGGACTTCAAAAGTTCAGTGAGATGAAACTGCTTCCCAAAGGCTACTATCTTCCAGGAGTTATCATTTTTGCCTTTGAAAATCTGCCCCTTTAATGTTTTCAGCAAAAAAAGGGACAAGCACCTCATATGGGGTGAATTTCTAAGCTCCCCTACTATGATTTTTCTTTAGTCCAGGTCTCTACTGTCAGTAGGAGTGAATGTGTCACCTGGGGCAACTTCCACTTCCATACATTTGACCATGTAAAGTTTACTTTTCCTGGAACCTGCACATATGTCTTTGCTTCGCACTGCAATGACAGCTACCAGGACTTTAACATTCAGATCAGGCGCAGTGCCAAGAACAGCTTCCTGATCTACTTCACTGTCACCATTGATGGAGTGGTCCTGGAGGTGAAGGAGACGGGAATCACGGTGAACGGGAAGAAGTGAGTAAAGACTGAAGTGTTGTTTTGAGCTGCATTTTTATTGCTACATGTTAGGTGGTCTGACTGGAAAGCAGTGGCTGTGTATGAGACGTATAGCTTTTTGAACAGGGTATTGTGAAGAGTCCCCCCCCCATAGGGTTTGAGAAGGCAAGAGGCATTTAAACTAAACTACACGTCCCAGGGACCAACACCAACAAGTTAAGGAGAGAGAAATGTGTATATTAAAGAAACAGAAGGTGTTTTAAGGTTTCCTTAACATTGCTTTGATTTGAGAGGGAGGGATGAAGGAAAGTAAATAAACCCCAACACTTTATATCTGCAGAAGCTTGGTGGTTTTTCTTTTTTCTCAAAACATTATTTCTGTGGTACTAACCCTACTCTTTTGTGCTGCTATTCAGGAACAGATGGTTCTTTTAGGGATAGTTTTCCATTTCCAGATAGATTTGTCTAGAAAATTGCTCTGCTTTGCAGATCACAACTTGGTCAGGGATCTTCTTATAAGAAAAGGCAGAATTTTTAGAAGTTAAAATCCACATGTTAAATTCCAATTCAAAATAAATGACAAAGGAAACTGCAAAGAGAAGGGTAAAAAATATTCCCTAAGTAAAAATCATATGCAACAATAGCTGAAAGTTGGGCACAATATTAAGGACAGTCCCCGTGAGAAGTGCAGAGTCCTGCTCCTAGCAAAGATTTATGAAGGGCCTAGGCAACTGTTGACTCTGGGAAAACCCCTCACAATTTTGTTGAAGAGAAAAATGCAAGCATATGGGCTGTTTCTTGACAGCCTTCTAGAAACAACCAAATATAGAATAGCACCGCTCTGTTGTAATTATAGCACTGAAGCCCGTATGTGTCTCCTAAATCAAAGGGACATGAAATCTATCTTCTAGCCATTTTCTGAATTTCTAAGTCTTTAGACTGCTGCAAAATGAATGGTAATTTTCTTGGCAAGATGGAAAAGTAATGTAGGTCTGAGTTGCATGAGTACCAGAACAGAGTTGTTTGTGAATCCCAAATATCAAGGAGGTCCTGGAAGGATGATGATAACCTGCAGTGTCCTCATGTGGAGGGTCATTTTCCCAATATTGTCATCTTGCTCTTTATAAACTTTATAAGGTTAGAACCCTTTATAAGGGTTAGGTCCTTGGGTTTGGCTGCTTTCTATCAGTTGAGTGGCTGATCTACATCAGCCACATTGACACAAGACCAAAATGCATTGTGTTATGGATTAAGGTTGGTAAAAGGACACAGTGGACAATGTAATGCATTGTGTGGATGAAGTCTGACCTTGCAAAGAGTGCTCCCATGTCTTATTTAGTTCCTTTTAACTCTAGTTTTCCTTCCTATGTATCTGTGAGGATTTCATCAGTCTTTTTTTTCACTGCAATCTGTCTTTTCCCCTCAAATTTCCAGGATTGCCATGCCTTTCAGCTTGAAGAGCATTCTGATTGAGGACACCTGTACTTACTTCCAAGTCACTTCCAAGCTGGGCCTGACACTCAAGTGGAACTGGGCTGACACTCTCCTAGTATGAACAGTCAGTTAGTTGTTTTCCTCCTGGTGAACCTCATCAGTAATGAAAAGCAGGGCTGGATGCAGACACTGTGTTGACATATGAAATTATGGGCGGGAGGTATCACTCTATCCATAAACTCATAGAAAAATACCAAACTGGGCAATAGTTTCACAGGGCAGGGGCATGGGGGCACAACCCCATGGTATTCCAGCTAATTTTTTGTAACAGAAGGGTTAATCCTGGATATAGCACATCTGCAGTTAGCTCCTTGCTCCATGGGGCACTGGCAGCAAAACCCTCCAGCTCTGCCTTGCTACTCTGTCTCATGCCCATATTGTGTGGGAAACTGGTATGTTTGACCAGTTCAGACCTTGGCCTCTTTCATTCCAAAGCAATGCTATGTGGGAATTCTCCTCTAAAACATCTACCCTGGAATATCCTCTTCTGTACCAGTGCATTTACACTTTTGCATGTGAATACTTATCCTTCGCAATCTGTACTGAGATTAACGAAATGGAAGTTGTATGTCAAGTTAAGCCATTCAGAGAGATAGAGATAGGATAAAAGAGGAATAGAGAGAAAAGGTATCAGGAAGTAATCAAGTGATATTGAAATTCTGATTTATTGAAGTATTTGCTTTCCCCCTTCCCATGTACTAATTTATACCTAAAGTGTTAAAGGCAGTATTTGTACATTACTGTAGAGTGGACACAACAGTAGGAAAAGCACTGCCTTTTTTGGGTGGACCCGAGTGGCACCAGTACTGTTCCCCAAGCATGTAGGAATGATAAGGTGCAATAGTTTTATCCAGCAAGGCAATAGTGTCCTAACCTGGCTGTTTATTTCCACTAAGTATAGGGAAAATAAGTAATGCTTGGCAGACCCATGCCTAGAAGTGCTATAAAATTTTCCATCACCCTATGGACTAGAAAATCCATTATCTATGGCTAAAAGTTAACCATAAGCTGCTTCTTTTCAGCACCCAGCATTAGAGCACAGTTATCTGACCTGCCCAGAGAGGAGCTGTGGTACCCTGCAAGAGGTACCAAATCTCTCTATACACAGTGTCTATATTGGGAGACAATGGTCCAGGGATTAATCCAGTATTCAACATGCTTCAGTTACATCTTTAGTGGGTAGGAATGACAATTGCTGGAGGATTCTCTTCCCATTTGAATTCAGTCTCTCTGCAGATAAGTTTTATGAGAGATTTTGCCAGAAAAGGAGATTGCTACAAACTAGGAATGAGCATTTCTGCCACTGCACTTTTCTGCTGTGAATCACTTTGCAACAAGTGCTGCTGATATGGGGAAAAGCCTTTCAACTCTGTGTCTCCTCTTTTGTAGCTGGACCTGGAAGAAACATATAAAGAGAAAATATGTGGTCTATGTGGGAACTATGATGGCAATGAGAAGAATGATTTGATTTTGGAAGGTAGGTCATAAATACAGCATATTTCATCCAGAACAGACCTCCTTATACATGACATGAAACTTGATATCTGTTTCCTCTGAGCAGGCTTTCAGATTTTCTGACAGGCACATGAACATTTGCATATGCAGGAGATGTATTTTAAGAGGTTCTGAGATATTTGGGATTTCCTACTCTTTTCATATTTGTAAGAGTCTCCAACCTCTTTGACCAAAATTAATTACTTGGCTATCATGCAGCACCATTGCCAGGTTCCCCACTGACAATAACATACTTTCAGGAAATACAAGAGTGCATTTTCTGTTCTTCTATTTTAATCATTCTATTTGTGATTGTTTTTTACTCTATAATGAAATGAAAGCACCAGGGAAAACACAAAGTATCTTTGAAGAAACTGTGATGCCATCCACTGACACCTTTAGATATTGCAAATACCTGAGCCTCTGATCCTGCACCAGGTTGTATGGATGGAAAGAAACCTTCATTCTGGGATATCAGCTGCAGGACTGAATCCAAAGTTGTAACAACATCCCCAACATCCCTTTATTTAATTCCTGTATGACTGTTAAACATGTGAACAGAAAACTCTCTAAGATCAAACACACCTAAAACAAAGAGAAGTCTTTGGAAATGATCTGAAATAACAGAAAGTTCAAGTGTCTTACATGATTTCAAATGCTCAGGCTGACAGCAGACCTTGATACAAGTGTGCCAGATTCCTGACTCTAGCCCAACAGAAGGTATATCAGGCTGTCATCCTCCATAACATGTGGATGCTGGTTAAACTTAAGCATCTCATGAAGTGCATACTGCCTTTGAGCCCAAAGAGCAAGTGCATTTTTATAGCCCATTAATTGACCTAGGGAATTGTGGGAAGTTACTGAAATGCATCTGGGTGTTTTTGCAGGGTATAAAATGCATCCAAGACAGTTTGGGAACTTTCACAAAGTAGAGGATCCATCACAAAAGTGTGCTGATGTGAGCCCAGATGATCACACTGGAAGACATCCCAGGAGGAATAGATGCAGTACCTATGTAAGTGTGTGGGACCAAGAAGTACAAACCCTCTCAACCTACAGTGTTGAAGAGACTGCTGAAACAAGTCTTAATTACAGAGCATGCACTAAGCTGAATTTTTCAGAACTCTACAGATGAATTTGAGCAAAATTATGATCTTATAGCTGAAAGAATATCCTATTATGGTATTAAAGAAATAGCTATTGGGAAAATGCCCAGTTGAATGACAGCTTCCAGTCCAAGGCAAAGGACATTGTGGCAGAAAGTTAGACTGGATAATTGTGGGATCTCAGCACATTGTTCCCAATGTCCAGAGATGCCAGGAGAACCCTTGGGGGGTCTCGAAAATCCTGGAATGTTGCCAGAAGTGTCTGGTGGCTTGATTTTGATCCATCCACAGAAATAACAAGAGTTTGAGGACAAGAGAATCACTTTAGAGTAAAAGGTGTAAAATAGACACATTTAGAGGGTGAAGTATAGATTTTAAGGTTTTTGGGTACAGGGGGGTTATGGAGACAAGATGGAGGGATCAGGGCGTGTCTTGTCCTTCTTCTTCCTTCTTCTTGTCCTCCATCTCCTGTGGTGATGTTGGCATTTGGGGATTGGTTTATGGTGAAGGTGCACTTGCCAACATGGGTGAAAAGCATTGGGAAATAAAGGTAAATATTGTGTACGTAGATATTAGTATAAAAAGACATGACTGCCCCGTGGGTGGTCAGAGAGTGCCTGTGACTGCTTGCAGATCAGACCTCTGTTGGGCAGACAGAAAATTTTGTAGATAAGAAATAATAAACAACCTGAAGACCGAAAAGCTGAAGAGTCCAGACTCGTCCTTTAAAACGCGTGCCACCCAAGAACCACACTACCCGTGTCGGGGCAGAGACAGACAGCCGAACCCGACAGATAATCTCCTGAGATCACTTCCAACTTGAATTATTCTGTGACCCTGGAAATGTGTCATCAAAACTTGGGGTGTATATTCAAAAACCTAAAAGGTGGTAAAATATGAAGTATTGCTTTTCTTACCCCCCCCCTTTTTTTTTTTTAATAGAAAAAAGGATGCAAGAAACTTATGTCCCGTTTTGGAAACTGCCCCAGAGTGGTAGCCTTTGATGACTACATAGAGACCTGTGCTGAGGATATGTGCCACTGTGCAGTTAATTCTTCTCACTCTGACTTGGTTCCCAGCTGCATATGCAGCACTTTAAACCAGTACTCTCGGGATTGTGTCCTGAGGAAGGGAGACCCTGGGGAATGGAGAACCAAAGAACTCTGCTGTAAGTAGCTACTGCTCTGGAGATTTATTTCAGGTTAGACATTTATACAAGTTTTCTGATCCCAGCAGAGCAAAGCTAGGAGCTCTGGTAACTGCCTTGAATCAATCTGTGAAAATACTTTGACACAAACATTGTTACTGGAAAAATTTCTGCAAATTTAACTTGATTTTGCTGCTTAAATTAGAACTATACCTTCATGTTGCCCACCTCCTTCTTACAACTAAGTTTTCATGAGTTCTTTTTTTTTTTTTAATTTTACTCTGCACAGTTAACTCATAAAGAGCCTTATTTCAACATGGTGACAACTAGACAGAAGTAGTTACTGAGAAGGGCAACATGTTTATACTTATCTTACCTTGTGTTTTCATACTCAGTAGTCCAGTTACTGAGCAGGAAGTCTCTTTAAATCCAGGGGGAAGGCTACAGGTAGTTCACCCAAACTGCTGGTGTGGATTGGGATAGCAAATTAATGCCAGAAGTACTGATGCTTCAGGCAGAAATAAACTGTTATCACTACCTAAATGATTCTGATGTTCTTTGCTTGAATTGTGACTTCAGGCAACCTTGAGCTAGTAAAGTAATGTGAAATAGCTCACATTTCCCAGCAGCACAGTTTTGTCCAAAAGATAAAGTAAAAGTGGCCATAAAACATTCCTTTAAAATGTTAAACAAACACAACATATCTGCATAGAAGGTCTTGCAAACAAGATATGGAGCAAAGGAGGAAGAAGGGGTTGGGTAGTGACACAACAATTTGAGAGGTATTATAAATACATCATTAACATACTCCATTTTGGTTTGGTCTTGCAGATCAGGAATGCCCAAACAACATGGAGTACATGGAATGTGGAAATTCCTGTGCTGACACATGTGCAGATCCAGAAAGGAGCAAGATTTGTAAAGCCCCATGTACAGATGGCTGTTTCTGTCCTCCTGGTAAGGCAGGTCACTTCTGCCAATGATCACACACATCAGGGGACAAAAAGGGAGGTTGTTCCCTTCCTTTACCATTTCACACAACAAAGAAACTGCTTCTTTTAGCATAATTTACCAACTTTCTTCTTGGAAGAGCCAGATTTCTAAAGGTATGAGATCCTGACACTGGAGAAGGGAAGCAATAACTTCTAAGGACTAGACAGGGAAAAAATGGTGCAGATATGGAAAGAGAAGAGGTGCTCTCTAGACAGTAAGAAAGCAGGTGAAGGTGTCTCATGAGATGTCTCCCTGCTATGACACTAAATCTAGCCATAGCTTAAGTGACACAAAACATACATGCATTTCCAGGTATGTGCATGTGTAAATTTGCACATGAAATAGTCTAAGATGAGGCTCTGATTTCTGTTAGATTTACTGTTAGAAAGGGTTGGAAACTGGCTCACACCCTTGCAATCTGGCACTTGATAATCCTGCTCACAGTGAAAGATTTTGTAACAGAAAATGTTCTTTGAGTTTTTCATTGCTTTCATTTGAGTTCTAGTTAGAAATATTACCCATCCATTAACATCTGAAAGGGCCTGGTGTCGTGTTTTCCTTTAAAAGTATCCCATTCATTTTAAGAAATGCATAATACTCCAGAGTTTTCTCCATACTCTAATCTTCCCTGATGGCATTTCCCAGACTCACCAAAGGAATATTAACTAGCCATCGTGTCTGAACAGGAACTATCCTTGATGACCTCAGCAGCAAGAAGTGCATCCCCAGAGACAGCTGCCCCTGTACATTTCAAGGCAAAGTCTACTCATCTGGAGGAACTTACTCCACTCCCTGCCAGAACTGGTACTGTTGTGGTCTTGATTGCACTAACAAGGCAGAAGTATTTATTTCAAAACACTGATGAGTTGCATTCTGTACTTCCCTCCTTTTTTTTTTTGGTGGTTTTTTTTGTTTGTTTGTTTGTTTTTTGTTTTTAAATATTTTCCTGTCATTTGTCTAAAATAACAATTCAAAACCTTGCTCTGAATTTCAATAGTGTAGGAAAACTTAGAGGTATTCCTCAACCACAGGTAGTTATTACCCACCTTCACCTGAAACTGCTTGTGAAAACTGAGCTCAAGATTTCAGAATGTAGAAAATGAGACTCTTTACTGATTAATTCAGAGACTTTGGCCACTTGAGTGAGGTGAGAAGTCACACCATGTTAAAAAGTGGCATTTCCAACAACATCTGGATCTCCACAAGAATGTTTAAAGGCCAGATCTCAGAAGTCCTGATCTTTGAGAATTATTTGATTTTGAAAAAACCTGTCAGCTTGAACCCATCTCCATTCTCTACTGGTGAAAGGTGATAACATCTTAAGTATATTACTCTCAAAGCAGTTCTATTTCTTACTTTGTATGTGTTATCTGGGCTCCTGAGACACAACGTCATTTTCTAACCATCAGTTATAGTTTGCTATAGGGAGGAATGAAATGTGGTATGGTGCATGGCCAAACATTCTGCAAGCCCCTTTGGATTATCCTGCATTTTGAGAAAATGCTCCTCAAATCCCAGAAATTTTGAGTAATTGAACTTCATGGGCTTTGTGTGGCTTCCATCTTGCCACATCCTCATTTAGTCCCCTCAAGGACCAAGCCTATTTGGCTGGACTCTTTTCTTCTTGTGTGCACTGGTGTGAGAATTGCTCATTATCTGAGGCCCTCCACAATTAGCTGCTGAAACATCCCATCAGTGAATTGTGGAACAGTTGCATCAGCAGCACAAGATGTTGCAAAATCCTGCTTGAAGGAGTTCTTTCTTTCTTTAAAAAGTCAAATAAACAATTTTGGCCCAGAAAACCATCTCTTGCTTTCCCATCTCAGTGTGTCTCTGAGGGAGCCAGCCCAAAGCCCAGCGCAGTTGACTCTCTCACTGATAGGAATTCAACCCGCACACTTTAAGGGCCTAATATACAGGCTTCCACCCACAGGGTTTGAATAAGAAGCCAAGATAATGACCTTAAAACACAAAGAGGCCACATCTGTGCAGATTGAAATGGTGGGTCACTTTTGCTCCCTTGAAGCTGTGTTTATTCTAATGGCTGCTTTTTGGGTTTTGCACAGTACTTGCAAAGGAGGCCACTGGAGCTGTATCTCTCTGCCCTGCTCTGGAAGTTGCCACATAGATGGAGGATTCCATATAACAACATTCGATAATAAGAGGTTCAATTTTCATGGCAACTGTCATTATGTCTTAGCTAAGGTATGAGAAATTTCTCTTTTCATTCCTAAATCTCCTGAGTAGCACGAGGCTTTAAACTGTGCTGGAGCTTTACATGACTTAATTTAATTAAATGGAACCAATCCAGCAAAGCACTTCAACACATGCTCAGTCTTAAACCCCATAAATTTTTGAATTTGCAATGGATTGCAAGTCAGTTGCTGATGCTTAGCTTCAAAGCTTTGCAGCTTCAACATACTCGTACTTTTTTAAAATTAAATAATTTTCTTCATGGATGTATTAGTGTTGATTCAAGCATTTCTTTTGAAGCTTTCTTCATGTGTGACTGTCAGAAGGAAGTGGATGGGCCAAAATTTCATCAAAAAGATTGAATTATCTGTGAATGTCTGCAAATGAGATCCCCACAAGCTGATAGCAAGGAAAAAGAGTGCAAAGGAAAGTTAGTGAAATTATTGACTTTGGCAATAAATAGTCTGCAGTTATATATCAAATACCCCAGTTCTTTCATTACTCCTTCTTAGTCTTTCAGTGACACGTTTTCCTCTTCAAACTCCCAGCTTGTAACATGCTAACAATGTCTGCACATATGTCTTCTCATTTCTTCTCAGAACACTGATGACACAGTTGTGGTTATTGGGGAGATCATTCAGTGTGGGACTTCAAGGACAATGACTTGCTTAAAGAATGTATTGGTCACACTAGGAAGAACTGTGAGTAACTGTCTTTAATTAGCAATACATAGGAGATCACTTCTATTTTCCTTACATTGTCTGTATGGTGTCTGGACACTCATTTACACTGACCCCAGAGGTGATGAGGTTTTGAAGACACTACTTCTCAATGCTTACTGAAGCTTGTCAGGTTGCTCTTGTCTGTCTTATATCATATGCATTCACTACTGTGGGCTTTTTTCCTTTTCCCTGCAGACTATAAAAATATGTTCCTGTGGAAATATCTACATGAACAATTTCATTGTGAAGCTGCCTGTAAGAAAAGGTAAATCCCCTTCTTCACAGAATAGCCTACATCTTTTGAGAAGGATTCCTGCTCCTTTCTCTGAAAAGAACATGATCCTACTCACTGTTAGGTGGATACTAGGTCTGGGATTCCCTGGGAACCTCTGTGTTACTGCATGCACTGGCAAATGGAAGTTCCTGTTTGCTCAGCTTTGCAAAGATTTGCAAGTTCATACACCATGTTTTTCTTTTTCTCTTTCTTCTTTAGATGGCATCACCATCTTCAGACAATCTACATTTTTCATCAAAATCTTGAGCTCAGCTGGAGTGCAGATCAGAGTGCAAATGAAACCTGTAATGCAGCTCTCCATAACAGTCAATCATTCCTTTCAGAATCGCACATCTGGTAGGACACATAAGGCTAAACCCTTCAATGTGCTGGAGAAAATCTCTGTGATGTTTAGTGTGTGCTAATCTTTTAGACTCCATCTGTTTAAGCAGGCCTTCATCAGAGACTTGTGAAGTGCAGACTATGTTCTTGGTTTTGCCACTAATCTCCTGTTTACACCATTTAAGATTTTTGTGTTTCTGTTTCCAGTCTGTGTAATGGGATTACATCCTGTCTCTCTGACCCATTTTGTTTTTCTTTTGCCATTTCCTTTATTTATAAGCCTTTGGGGATGATACTCTCTGTCTGCCAGTGTTTACTGAAGCACATTTAAGCAGTTCCAATCCTTGTGCTATCACTAAGTGCTACTGTAATGGAGAAAAATAATAAATATAATCTAAACACAGGGTCCTATCAGATTTGTGGGAACATCAGGAAGTCTCTGAGGGAAAATGGATTTGTCTCAGGCGAGGTCCATTACAGAGCTAAGAGTGTTCATCTAGAAGCCATTCCTTTTTCATGCATCTAGTGATTTCTTCTTTTCTTTTGCCTTTTTTTTGCCTACCACGCAAGGTCTTTGTGGCAATTTCAATAACATCCAAACTGATGACTTCAGAACAGTCACTGGAGCTGTGGAAGATTCAGCTTCTGCTTTTGGTAACTCATGGAAAACTAGAGCCAGCTGTTTTGATGTTGAGGACAGCTTTGAAGATCCTTGTTCAAACAGCGTGGATAAAGGTACCAGGCTTTTCATCCCTGTCTTATCAGTGCGAAATAATTTTCACATGATGGATAATCAAAAAAGCTTTAGAAATCTCATAAACATCAAAACCCTCTACCTTTAAGGTTATTACTAGAGAAAAAAATATTGTGTTTTGAAGGTCTTTAAGAGGATAGCTTTGCTTTCAAAACAAAAAGACAGCACTACTGGTGAAAGAGCCAACACATACACTGATGACTTGAAAAGCACACACAGTATAAATGACAGCAATTTAGGCTTAAGGCAGAGCACCACTGGTTGCCAATATTTGGGCAAGTTTTTCATCCAGTCTAGGTTGTTACAGCTGTGCTGAAGTCCAGAGAAGGAAGTTATCAACAGTGCAGAGTTAAGCAAGCATTGCACTGTGCTAGGTGTCCTGTCTGATTTTTCACTCTGACTGGATTTGGATATATGTATTATTTGGACTGACCTCTCCTAAGTACTGCCACATATAATTGAAGCTGCAGCTCACAGCCACACAACTCACTGATTATTGCATGCTTGATATTATTACTTGACTATAAGGAATTATCTGGCTGTAAAGAATTAAGAAAGTTTGATGAAAAACAGTGAAAATGGGGAGGTTCTGTACATGTTCTGCAAATCCAGCTGCAGTAATAATGTTAATACTTAGAAGGTGAAACCTCTCTTTTAGGGAAATGGTTGATCATCCATCCAAATATGCTTATCCCTTTGATAAGTTAATGACCTGTATTTCCATCTAGCGTTATCTAAATACTTCAGGACATTCTAGTTCAATGTGATACCTGATAAGAATATTGAGTCAGACAGTAATGTGGTCAGTGAAGTGACTATGGACAATGATATTTTTTCCTACTTCAGAAAAATTTGCCCAGCACTGGTGTGCTCTTCTGTCCAATACAAGCAGTGTGTTTGCTGCCTGCCATTCTGTTGTAGACCCTTCTGTGTACATCAAGGTAAGGTACTGCTCCAAATGGGTGGTTTAATCTAGTCCAGAGACTGATCCCACATGCAGGTTTTCTGGCCTACGGGAGTGAAATTGGTTACAGTAGTGACTGGTCACAAAGAAGTACACTGGTGCTAATTAGAAAAATTATAAAATAAGAGTTTGTGCAAGATGGGCCTTTTTGGCTACAGCCCCATAAATACTCAATAGGCATGACTGGCTTCCGTTGCGTGATCCAGAAACAAAATGAAAAAAATCAGTTCAAGATTTCAAAGTTTCAAAGAGTTCACTCTTCGACTAGCAGAATCAGTGTTTCTGAGTGGAATTGAATTGAGAGTTTTACCAGCCCCATGGATTTCCTCTGACTTGGTTCAAAATTCACATCAAGGGAGAGAATACGAATTTACATTGTTTATATCTCTTTTAATATCTTTGAATCTTCTTAGTCTCCTTGTGTTTTGAATGCATGAAGCTGCCTATATGTTCTTTTGGTGTAAAGCTCTATAATGCTGCTGAGAAAGCTGTCTGAGCTATAGAGTTGCCACATTTATGTGGATGGTAAAGTTCCTGCAAAACCACAGAAAGTTCATGCAGGGTGCGTGTGTGTGTTTGTGTGTGTAAAACAACTTACTGAGAAAATACCTGAGCCTGAAATTTTGCCTACAATGTAATATGTCTTCAAGTACGTTTACAAATATGGCTTATGTTTTACCTGTCCCAGAAGAAAAAATATATACTTCAGAATTAATGTAAACTATAAATAAAATAGGATTTTGCAATTTTCGGTTAACAAGTAATAACCATTTTCTTGCAGATATGTCTGTTACTCCTACTGATATAATCAGATTTTAAACCATGATTCGTGAAAGCTTTTCCACAACATCAGTAATGGCAGGATAAGTCACTGTCTATCCAGTATGATCCTACTGCTCTTGAGTGACTAGCTGTATTTGTATTCTGTTGTACAGCCCACACTGTTAAATTTAAATTCCAGCTATACTTACGTAACTTACAAGTTCTTAAAATGTCATTACATATGACTGACTCTCTATAAACCATCTTCTGTCATGCACCTGTCATGTCATTGGGTGCATCTCAGTTGCTTACCAAATAGGTACACAAAGTGCCAGTCATCACTGTGCAATATTTTCAGATGATATATTTTGACAGGTCCTAGATTGTACATCCTCATAGGAGGCTAGTAAAGACATTTCTTAGTGTTTTAAGGAACTCTAGGTGCCTCTAACTTTTTTAATATTCATCTGTTAATGAGAGTTAGACATAATGTCATTGCAGTTTCTGTAACTGATTTGCTATTTCTCAGGTTTGTATAGTATTTCAGTAGTGTACATTTTCTCTTAAAGATATTAAGTTTCATTAGTAATAATACTTTTTAAAAAATATATTGGTTGACTGCTTTTTTAATTACTACATGTTTTGCTGTTTCTTCTATGAGCTAGACATAATAATACCCATTATTGTCCTTTTCTGTCCTTTAGAGATGCATCTATGACACCTGTAATGCTGAGAAGAGTGAAGTTGCACTGTGCAGTGTGCTCTCTACTTACTCCAGAGACTGTGCTTCAGCAGGCGTGTCCCTGCAGGGCTGGAGGCAGGGCGTCTGTGGTATGTGAACTGAAATTCCTTGGGCAGGGATATGGGGGAACAGCCCCATTTGTGGCAGTCAGTGTCTTTTGTCTTTAGTCATCAAGTTAGAGAGCCTTTGAAAAACAGAATAAGCATTTATTCTATAAAATCTATAAAAAAAGTTTGTGACTGCTTCATGCTCTTACAATGCATGTTCCTTTTGTAAAGTCTTAGGTGAATTCAGTACTCAGATAAGCAAAATAGTATAAGGCATATTACTCAAATCAAAACAGAAACAGGGTTAGTTTAATTTAGGTTTAGTTAGCAATTAAGTTACTTTTGAAGACATGGGCTTCCCCATGTATTTTAATTCCAATACCTTTTTTGCTTAATATTCAGTCCTCTTGTCCCAGACAATACAAATGACATTACTCATTAACCACATTTTTCCACATTACAGTAAAATAGTAATGCTTTTTTAAATAAATATATATTGGTGATATTTGAGAATGTGAAAATCTTTAAAGGCATTTTCAGCTCAGAATTACCTAAAAAATGAACAAAAGTTTCTTGGACATACACATGGTCACCAAATCCTGAGTTCAGAGTCCATGTATGTATGTATCTTCCTTTGGCACTGCCAGAATTTATTACAAGATGGCATCAAATCTGAAAATAAAACTCACTACCTTGGATTCTGAATTTTGCTTCAGTATTCCCAGGTTGTTATTGACGGTCAGACAGTTCAAGTGAGATTTGCCTCTGTCGACATGAAAATAGATGTATGGGTTTCTTGACTAATTGCACATCTGAATAGACAACATAACAATGATTATGTTTTTGGAGCTTGATGCAGCCATGATCTATTTAATTGCCTGACTTAGGAGCCAGCTGGGATACTTAACAGAGGCAAACAATGTGACTGGTGTGACGCATTGCCAGAGGCATTTAAGACTGTGATAAGAACAATTTCACAAACCTGTGCTGAAATAATTCAAAGGAACGAAGTGAAGTCCACAGTAAATTGTTCTAGAATCCTGCAGAGTTATGCACTAGACATAGACACTGTTTATCGAAAGCTTTGTTCCCAACATAGAATTACTGACATTTTTAATGGCAAATCAAGACTGGTTTGCAGCATGGGTTTGGCTAAAATCTGTGTTCTTAAGGCACAGTAGGTAATATTACCTCAAACAGTGCACTAACCTTGAGAAAAAATGCTCATGTTTTAATCAGAACAATCATTTTAGGCCTTGTTTAAGAAGAAATAATCTTTTGGGAACATGGCTGTGATAAGAGTATGGTTGTTTATGACTCACTGTTCATGCATGAAAGACTAAATGAGCCACCACCTTCACTCTGTGTTCTGTCCCATTGTGGGGGTTGGAAAAACTGTTCCAGCTCCTGAAGCTGCATCCACTCTGCCAAGCTGCAGGCAGCATCCAAGGCAGGTTGTATCCCAAGCAAATGTCTGCACTGCAGTCAGCAGAGTGTGTGAAACAAGCAACTCCTGCTAGTTAAACCCTGTGCATGCCTGCTACACTCTCTAGCAGAAGCATGAGCCATTACTGGAGTTGCTGGTTGCCCAGCAGATCACTGGGGTGAGCAGTCTTGGCACTGCTTTTCTAGTGCTCCCTGTGCAAGCTAGCTTGAAGGTATCTTTGGTATGCTCATGTTCTCTGCACTCATGCCTCCAGTTGTGATTTGTCATCTTAGATGCATGTCACTCCTGTGACCATGAGCACTACAATCAAATAACCTTTCTCTTACCAGTCTCACTCTATCTAAAGTGATCTTATTCCTCTATGAAAATTCTAAGGGAGAAAGTAAGCACGCTATTTTATTGTATTAATAGCTAACAATTGAGACAGATATAAATTCATATTCAACATCTTTATTAATATCTTTTTTATTTGACATATTTTGACTTAAAAATACTACTTGCTGTATCTTCAAAGAATAAAAAGTAGGAGAATATGCCTTGCCTGACTTACACATGGGATATTGTGTTTGCTCCAGCTAGGACCAGAAAACCAAATAGTTGATGGTGGTAGGGTGCTGGTCTTGAATGTGTACACAAGCCTAGCACACTAACTAATCTAAAAAAGTGTGCCATGGTCATGGACTGGAAAAACATACAGAGCTTTATTTAAGCCTGGAACCTATTGCTGATAAATTCTTAGCATTGTTGCAAAGCTGATTAGCACGGGTACCCATGATCAAGACTCCTGTACCTTCTAGTGCATCTGTGTGTATCTGAAAAACAGCTGCAGGGTTAGACCTGCAGAATTAGAAAGAGGCCCAAGATGACTAGATCTCCAGTTCTCACTGAATTTCAAAGATATCTGGATGCCAGACTTTCTTGCAGCCTTAGTGTGGGTGATGTTTCCTGACAAAATTTAATGTCATCCCTATGGGTCAGTACTGCAGATTCTATGGCAGACCTTTGATGGTGGTGTATACTGTCAGCCTGTGAAAATTAACCAGCTTTTTACTGTCTTACAGGGTTAGTTGAACTCTTTAGATTTTGGTATTTATCTGTTGGGTTCACCCAGAAATCTTAGAAACTCTTGTTTCTCATTTCCCCAGAGGATGACAGTAAGAGTTTTCCTCAAGACATCTGTGAGAACTGAAACACCCTTTTCTTGGTAGCATCAATCGATTGGCAGAGTTCCTTGTCACTACCATTTAATGTCAAAATTTCTCTCTTACAAAATAGGGTCATTTCTTAAGTTATCCCCAGCCAAAGAAATCATTAGTAAAAGTCAGAAAATAAAATGTTAACAAGTCAGAAGTTACTGGTTTCAGGTTTTGGCATAAGATAGAAATGTAAATTGTGGAAATCACAAAAATATACACCCTGCTGAGTATTTCAGTGTTCAGTGTTATATTGTTTAGGCTATGCAAGTAGATTCTCCCAGAATCCTGGGAGACAAGGTCTGGTGGTTTGATAAAAGCATGTTTATGGCTACCAGTGTGCAGAAAGGCATGCTGAAGTCATGAGAGATGATTGCACAAAGAAGGCCATACATCCCTTTTATTTCTCTTGCAAAGATCCCTCTGAGGAGTGTCCTGAGACTATGGTTTATAACTATAGTGTGAAGTACTGTAACCAGTCTTGCCGCTCGCTGGATGAGCCTGACCTGCTGTGCAAGGTCCGCATCGCGCCCATGGAGGGCTGTGCTTGCCCTGAAGGCACCTACCTTAACGATGAGGAGGAATGTGTGGCTCCAGATGACTGCCCCTGCTACTATAAAGGCAAGATTGTTCAGCCTGGCAACTCCTTCCAAGAGGATAAACTCATGTGGTGAGTTGCTCTGATGATGCAAAGGCTGCTCTGTGCCTGGGGACATCAGGGCTCATGGGGGAAGTCTCTGCTCCAATCCATGAATGGCATCATTTTACAGTTAGGAATAATGGCAAATTTTTCCTAGATTGTATCTTCCCCTGGCAGGAAGTGCAGCCACAGCAAATGTTAAAATCCCATATTCATGCTAGCAAACAAGAACCTGAAAATATGTTTAGTAGAACAATATTTGTAATCTATCTCTTGCAGAGTTCATTGTTGTGTAAAAAATATCCACAAACAGTGGGAGCAAGTTTTCTAGAAGACAGAAGGCTTGGAGGAGTTTCAGGCTTTGAAATGAAAAAGCAAAATGAAAACCACCACACCATCCTGCAGACTATTTAAAAAATAGAAATGGTCCATGAAAAAAAGACCCAATTATCAGTTTTTGAACTGGTTTTGGTTTTTTTTTTGGTTTTTTTTTTTTTTAAGAGAGAAAAACTGGGGGGGGGAAATAATAAAAATAGCGTAATTAATTTGTATCAGCATTGAAAAACAATTGTCATTATTCTCATTTTCAACTACCTTAGGGCATCAATGGAAACAACCACCAGGGGAAGGCTTCTTTATTATCTTTAGATGTTTACATGTTCTCTCTCTAGCTGTCTTCCAACTGAGGACTCTAGACTATTTTGTAATCACATATTCATTTAGTAATTTAAGAGATCTCTTATTTAAGAAAGTATTAGTCTTATCTCATGGAGTGGAATATGGATGCTTAGCAAAAAATTGATTTAGGGAAAACACACAATAAACCAGTGCCAGATGAAGGAAGAGTATTTTAAGAGCTGGGTCTTTTAATCTTCCTTCTGGGGATGGTAATGCATGTCTTTGAAACTGATAGCTGTAACAAATATTCATTTTGATAGGAATTTGTTATTCATGTGACAAGTGAAGCTTTGCAGCGCCTTTCTCCCTGGTGAGGGAGAAAAGTGCAAAGAGCTGATGTGTTTTGTTTTATGGAATCTCTTTAGCAAATGCATTCAAGGAAGATTAGACTGCATTGGAGAAACTGTCTTGGTGAAAGGTGAGATTTTGTTAAATAATGTCAGCATGGTGTCAGCCAGTATTTAGAATGTTTTTCTGTGTTATCTCTCACTTTCTGTAACATTTTAGTATTCTGCACGTTTTTCCATTCTCCCTGAAAGGTGTTAGTTATTGATAACATTTGTCTTTGTAAAATGTCACCAGACTTACTAGACTCTTTATACGATGAGGATATTTCCCAAAGCTTAGAAATTATCTGCCTTCTTCTCCCTTCACTGTTATTGGGCAGAAGCAAAACTATTAGAAACTTTAAATGATAGGCACCTACTGCCCTCTGAAATCCTCTGGCTGGTTTTGCAATTGCTGATGGCATCCTTATTGCTCTCTCTAAATTATTTCCTGAAATGTTTTTTCCTACTGCAGATTGCCCAGCTCCCATGTACTACTTCAACTGCAGCTCTGCAGGCCCTGGAGCGACTGGATCAGAGTGTCAGAAAAGCTGCAAGACGCAGGACATGCACTGTGTAAGGAGCTCACCTCCCAGCATGGGCACAGCACAGCAGGGCTGTGCATGTAGGATTGTCCTTATCAAGCACCAATGGGAACATGCCATGCTGGGCACACACCAACTGCTTCACTGATAACACAGCAGCTGTAGCTAACAACCTACCTGTGATGTTTGTAACATGATTTCCACTAGCTTGCAATTAAGGAGTTTTTTTAAAAAGCCAAAACTTTGGCATCCAGAGCTAGCACATCTCTGCTGGTTCCCTGTTCTTTCTGTGCACTAACAAGTGTCTTCTTCTATATCTTCTAATGTGCAGTATGTCACGGAATGTGTTTCTGGCTGCATGTGTCCTGATGGACTGGTATTGGATGGCAGTGGAGGATGTATTCCCAAAGATCAGTGCCCATGTGTTCATGGAGGACACTTCTATAAACCTGGGGAAACAATCAAAGTGGACTGCAACACATGGTACGTTATCCCAGGGAGTCTTGTTTCATAGCAAAGTTTGTCAGAACTGCCAGACCATAGTGCACCCATGGGACAGGGTGTGCTTTGAAGCCTTCCTCTTCATCATGAGAGCCATTGGGCTGCTAGTAAAAATAAAAGGGGAAGTATTTCTCTGCATCATGCAATACTGAGCCTGCACTTGGAGAGAACCAGCACCAATATCTTCTCTTAAACAATTTTCATCCTTTTCTGTTTCCCCACCAGCTTCAGAAACATCAACCTTACTCTGGCTGGTGTGTGGTTGCTCATTCAATAAGGGGGAATTGAGTTTGTGTGTGCTGGGCACAGCTGAACCTTAGAAAATGATTGAACTTAGTCAAAGAAGAATTGCAATGGTCCTCCCTTGAGACTTGCAGTGCTTCCAGATCCATAGTTCTCAAGATAAACTAATACTCTAGTTGCTCCAATTTCTGGTGCCATAGATTTCACTGTTGTTACTGATCATGGTGGGTAAAATGCTTTCAATCCTTATCCATTATTTAGCAAGGATGAGACTGTATAGTTCTGCCAAATGGATGGGCAGAAAATGAGAGCTAGAAACACTTTGGTCTGATCACCATTGGTACAGGCAGTCAAGTTTGACTTGTGAAGTTAAAACCTGATAAGCTCTTGTTGCTATCACAGAGTCATTAAGAAGTTTTATTGCAGTGAGGGCTTAGTTTTCTTATGAGAAGAGGACACACATGGGAAAGAAAATGCAGTCTCTGCATCATGACTATTAACAGCTAAATTTTCTGTCTACAGTCCTCCTGAACTAGAAGTGAGGTTTGTCAAGGTCTCAAGGTGTGGTGGGTTGATTTTGGCTGGACATTAGGTGGCCACCTAGCTGCTCAATCACTACCCTCCTCAGAGGACAGGGCTGGGGAGAAAATAAGTTGGTCATGGGTCAAAATAAAGCAAAAGCAAAGGCTGTGTGGAAAAGAAAATGCAACCAAAATATTTATCCCCTAGTTCCCACCAGCAGGTGATGTCCAGCCCACTTTCAAAGGAGTAGGGCTTCAGAAAAAAACCCCGTAACACACAACACTCTGTTCCTGCCCCAATCTCCCATTCTCTTAGCTTTTATTGCTGAACAGACATCACACGGTTTGGAATATCCATTTGGCCAGTTTGGGACAGCTGTCCTGTCTCTGTCCCCTCCCAAAACCTTATCCATGCCCCAGCCTACTGCTGAGGGGGAGAATGCACAGCACTGATGCTGTGGGAGTGCTGCTCAGCACTAGCCAATACACTGAGGTGTTACCAACACCTTTGTAGCTGACAATGCAAAGCACAGCTCTGTAAGGGCTGCTGAGGGAAAAAAATTCTCTCCATCTCAGCCAGACCCAAGGAAAGACAGAGATAATATTTGTTCACACCATTGTCACGGAACTGCAACATGATCCCTCACAGATTGAAATTCAGAAATGGTTGAAAAATTCAGTTCTTCACCTTGAATTTTTCTTCTAAACCCCCACCATCTGCTGCCAGGACTCAATTATTTAAAATATATTTGAAGGAAATAATAGAATAAATGTTTCTGGGTAGCAAATGTGAACTTTCTGATTGATATGGCATCTCATAGCATGATCTTAGAACAGTTGAGAGGGCACTGTAAACAACAAACCTTTTAATTATTCTGCCCCTGTTTGAGGTTAAGGAAAGCCCATGTTTCATGCAAACATTGTTATTCTTTGCATTTTGGTTCCCAGCACCTGCAACAAAAGGCAATGGAACTGCACGGACAATCCCTGCAAGGGAACCTGCACTGTGTATGGAAATGGGCATTACATGAGCTTTGATGGGGAGAAGTTTGATTTCCTGGGAGACTGTGACTATATCCTAGCTCAGGTATCAATTTATTTTCAATTTCCCATCCATATGCTTTTTACACCCCACAGTGTAGGCTTCAGTCTGGGTAATTAAAAGGCATTCCCATACAAAATAGCCAAACTAATGAGCAGAGCCTACTCCCCTCCTCTTGCACCTAGAGCTGATAGAGTGAGATTTTCCAAATAAAACAAAGCAAATTGACTCTCAGAAGTGACACAAGAGGGCACTGTGTGATCCCAAATGATTAACTCCTTGGTTGGACTGCCCTTTCCTGAAGGCATTCCAGCATTTTCAAGGGAAAGGAAAATGTGGTGTCGAAAAGTGTTTCCATGAGTCATCCAAGACTGACATTATTTTTGTTGTGATGGAAGCACACAGAGGGTAACATGTGAGCCTAATATATAATAATTGCATGTAATGAAACAGCACTCAGTGAGACATTTTGTCATCCCCAAATTACAGTTTGTTTTTCTAATTTTAAGAAAATACATTTTTACCTTTTTGGACTGTTGCTATGATAAGTTCATTTCTCTCCTTAGTTTTTCTTTTTAAAAATCCTGGTCAAATATGCATCTGCCACCAGGTCATTTTCCACCAAATACTTCCAAAATTCTACAGTTTTAGTGAATAAACAAGTCAGATCAGAGTGTCATTCATTTAGAGCTCCTAAAAATGCTTATGACTGGTCTAGTTGCCTGACAAGATCTAATAGAATGTTATCTGTTTTTCTGAGGATTTTTGCCCTAATAACATGGATGCTGGCACCTTCCGGATTGTGATTCAGAACAACGCCTGTGGGAAGTCACGCTCCATCTGCTCCCTAAAGATCACACTGATTTTTGAGGTTTGTCTAGAACTACTCATAACCAAGGAGCTGTAGTCTTGATTTTGTAGTAATTACTGTATCATTCTCTTTTATTCCATCTCAGTTGCTGCTAGAAGTACCTATGGAAGTCAAACAGCCAGCAAGCTAAGGCAGGGAAGTTGGGAAAGCCTTAGGTTTTTGATGTTAACAGGGATTGAACACTTCTGTGGATGAGGGGAAAGATGCAAGGAGTCAACAACACTACAAATGTGCATTTGTGTGTGTGTGTGTGTGTGTTTGCATTTGTGACAGTAGGTTCTGTGTATCTGTGGCTGTGGCTCACCTATCTACCAAGACAGAGTGTGAAGATGACAGAAAAATAAGACAAAGAATGAGAGGCAGAGTGCCAGTGCTTTGCACTAAGTTTTCTATTGCTTTTCCTTCCATGCAATGTATCTGTTCCTTTGTAGAACAGTGAAATAAGGCTTTTGGAAGGAAGAATTCAGGAGATAGCCACTGATCCAGGAGCTGAGAAAAATTACAAAGTGGACCTCAGAGGAGGTTATATTGTAATTGAAACAAATCAAGGGATGAACTTCATGTGGGACCAAAAGACTACTGTTGTTGTTCACGTGGCACCCTCTTTCCAGGTAAGTAGGGGGTGGACTGGGAGTTATGATTTCAAAGTCAGAGTTATGCATCCAGAACTGGAGCCCCAGTTTTTCCAGAGCCTGGAAAAAAAGGCTTGGAAAAAGTTTGGTTTAGTGGACAAGAAGAAACAGGAAGCAGGCCACATCTTGTGTTTTATTGCACTGTTCAGTCAGTATAAAACACTCCAGAATATTTGGGGCTAGAAGTATTGATAACACATTGGGAGTGTTTATGTCACTTGAAGTTCAACTTTTTCTGAGCCATTTTTTGCTTTCTGTTTAGAAACTTGCACCTATTTTGCCTTTACAGGCTCTATAAATTATTTCTGTTAAAGAGTGGGCTGCACTCAAAATAACAAAAAGCATTATCTGTGCCTACACACATTACACAGGGAAAAGTCTGTGGTCTTTGTGGGGACTTTGATGGCCGCTCAAGGAATGACTTCACAACCAGAGGGCAGTCCATGGAGATGAGCATCCAGGAGTTTGGAAACAGCTGGAAAATAACAAGCACCTGCTCAAATATAAACATGACAGACCTGTGTGCAGATCAGCCTTTCAAGTCTGCCCTGGGACAGAAGCACTGCAGCATCATTAAGAGTAACATCTTTGAAGCCTGTCACAGCAAGGTAATCCTGTTCTCTCATCCTCAATGATTTCACACTAGATATTTGTTGCTGTTTTGCAGCACATTTGCAGCATATTTTTAGTATTGAAGCTACGACACAGTAGTACTCGGCTACTTCTCTCAAAACCTCACTTCACAGCTGTGCCTATTAAAACAGTCGCACAGTATTGAGGAAGCAGCAGTGCCTGTTTTGAACAACTGAAGATAAAGAGGATAATAGTTGGCCACCATACAGAAGCAGAAAGTTAGGTATCTGTAAAATGTACAGATAAGTTAGTGTAGGACTGTTTGTGTTGTGATCCTTGGGAAGTTCATTCAAGTTATCTAAAGAGACTAATTATTTGATTTATTTGAGTCACAAATTAAATTAAACAGAAACAAAGCTACTCTTCTTAATTAGAATGTCTATACAAAGCTTCAGTGCACTTTAATAAAAAATTTTAAAAACAAACTTGGCTTAATTTCCTTTGTTAGTTTATGTTGGCAATGGTTAAAAAACAAGAGATATGAAGTTTAGAGGAAATGGGATTTTCTTTCATACTCAATCACTGTCTCTCAGTTGAAGAGTGTACACACTGTGTAGTTGTGCTAAGCCAAAGCAAGGTAGTTCAGTCCTGCAGAAATCACGATGGAAAGGCATTTTAAGTGTAAGTGGCAGCATTATACATATGAGAATAGGAAGATTTAGAGTCCAATTCTACCAGGCAGGTGAAAATAGAAAACTACCTGTTGTGAAATATCATGGCTCCTTCATGACAATCTTAGTCTGTCACAAACCATGTACATGACAGAAATTCAGAACCCTTTCCCTCATGAAAACACAGTGCAGCAGACACAGCTGTGGTGACAGCTCTGTTGGTGTTTTGACAGGTGAACCCAATTCCATATTATGAATCTTGTGTGTCTGACTTCTGTGGCTGTGACAGTGTGGGAGACTGTGAGTGCTTTTGTACCTCAGTTGCTGCTTACTCGAGGAGCTGCAGCAGAGCTGGTGTCTGCATCAACTGGAGAACCCCTGCCATTTGCCGTAAGTACTGCAGGGAAGTGCACACAGAAAGCAGTGCCCCTGGTGCTCCGGCACACGGGATACAGAAGAGCAGAACACCTACATTGCTATGCCTGTGTGACTGAACAAGCTCTTTTTATCATGTTTATTTAATTAAAATCTTTTCAACAAGATTTAAAAAATAGTCCCTGCCCAGTATCTGAGACCTAAATGTTTTTTATTCTTCTATTCCAGCTGTGTTCTGTGATTATTACAATCCACCTGACAAACATGAGTGGTTCTATAAGCCCTGTGGAGCCCCTTGTCTAAGGACCTGCAGAAACCCACAAGGGAAATGTGGGAACTTGCTGTACAGTTTAGAAGGTAATTCTTCCTTGACTTTAATGCAGTTTATGGGAGTCACAGCTACTAGTCTGGTTTTAAATGTCTGAAGCATCAAGGTGACTGAAAGGTTATCCCATCTGTCCCAGAAATTCATTGACCACGCCTTGCTAATTCCCTGTGTGATGGTGCCATTCATAGCATCATTTGCCTGCTTCTTTTAAATATATGAAGAGATAAAATATAATATATATTTTAAACCATTAAATATAAATTTGTATAGAATACTTATCTGTTGACAAATGTAGTAAATTAAAACTTTGGGGAGAGAGGTAAAAAGGAGACTTGGAAAAATAATTGGTAGTAAAAAGAACATTCATACTGGAATCACATTCATTTGGGGATCAAATCTATCTTTGGTAGAGGTATTTATGTGCTTTCCTGTGCCCATGTAACTCAGACTAAGAATACTTTGTTTAATTTTCCAGGCTGTTACCCAGAGTGTAGTCCTGACAAGCCGTATTTTGATGAGGAGAGCAGAGAGTGTGTCTCCCTCCTCAACTGCACTTCATGGTAGGTCAGTTGATGGTGAGAAAGGTAGAATAGGACTGAAAAGGACAAACTAGGAGATGTTCTGTTAATGTTTATAGGCAGTGGCAATTACCATTAAATCCAGGAGTCGTTTTTTTGTAAAAATAGGTACAGTTACAGACAGTGTTATTCCATATACAAATTAATTTCAATAAAACAATTCTTTTTTACTCTTTCTCTTCAGCAATCCTGAAGAGAAACTATGTGCTGAAGACTCCAAAGGTAACTTTTCACCCTCACCATGCATTGAGTAATGGCAGGAATGCAACAACCCAACATCACATATTACATGTTACCAAACATATTGGTAATAGGAGGCCAGACAGGTAGTTTAGTATGTGGGTGCAAACCTGCACAGATATACTTTGATAGGCAAAATGCAGCCTGTGACCTCAAGAACTGTGTAAAGGATAATCATGAGGAGGAAGGAGACAGGTGTAATATGTAGGATTATCTTACACAGGTTAATACCGCTTTTCCACTTTTCCAGCTCCTTGGTAGTCAGTGAAGACAGATAGATAGTAGCCTGTAGCAGGCACTTCATGGTACCTCTTTTAATAAGTACTTTTAGAACAGGGCAAATCTTGTAGAAGTGCTGACCATTCATTTAATAAAATAAACTAAGACAGATAGCTTATTAGATATGTGTTTGTGTGCCTAAAGGACACATTTGGTTAAGGTACAGCATCAGTTCATCCCCATATCTGGGAGAAAGCACATCCCAAAACACAGGGTGACCCAGTAGATAACACATTTACATTTTAGCTGATTTTGTTACAGTAATAGATACACTTCCTTTGGTTCTTACATGTACAGTCTCCAAAATCTGGAGAACTTCTCATATATTTAAATGGAATTGTGTACCATTGCATGCTCCTCATTTGTGGATGGAAATTGCCATGCAATGACTCCAGAGCCAGTGTTTCGTGACTCAGAAAGGCAATAATCCCAGTCACATTCCCTGCCCAGAGAGAGTTCTCCTGTGCTCCATGCTAAGTTAGGACAGTATCAGTTCTCATGTTTTTACCAACCAGTAATTCCTCCATGCAAGCTGACTCCAAGAAACACCAGCAAACAGAAAAATCCAGCATACTTTAAACAAATGAGATAGACTCACAGTGCAGCTTCTCAAATAGCAACTAAGAAAGTTTCTTAGCCAGGTAATTTATGCTTGATGTTGTGACCTTCAGAAGGGTAAATACAGAGTTTTGTTTGCTTTTCACTTGTATTTATATTGCAAGTGTCCTCTGTTGCCATGACATTTTCTCTTTTGGTGCCTCAGTTTGCCTGTGCTGCTACAATGGGAAGACCTACACCTTAAATGAAACTGTGTACAGCCACATGTCTGGGACCAAGTGTGGTGAAGCTGTCTGTGGACCTAATGGACAGATTATTAAAACCCTTACCAACTGCAGAACTCCACCTACACCAGCACAAGGTACTAGATTGATAAGGAACTTGATGGTGATTCTGTGGAAGTCCACAATGGTAATAAGATTTATCCATCCTGGAAAAAGAATCCTACAGCATGTCTAGGATAACAACAGAATTTAAGACTTTTGAAGTTTCAAAACTGAGGGATCAGAGCTTGTGGGTCTTGTGGTGAGGACCAAAAGTGCAATCTTATAGATTCTTGCTGACCTTACTGTCAGTGAGGTTAAGAGAGAATAGAAAGATTCAGTAATTTTTCATACAACCTTTACAATAAGCTTGAGCATATCACACTTGACACTCTGGTGTCATTAGTCTCAATATTTCATAATTCTAAATCTTTTTTTCTCCTTCTTATCACCCATAACACGTTCTGGTTTTTATTGTACTGTTTTCTGCATTGGAATAAGTGAGTCTTATACAGGTCACTTTTCTTATGAAAATAAAGCTTCCTGGCAGTTAACTCCTGTTCAAAAGATATCTTCCAGCATGAATGGAATGTGAAAAATCAGAAAATTTTTTATCTCTTTTTCCTAAAAGATATAAAGAAAAGTGGGGAATTTGCCACATGATTTTTACAAATAAAAATAAGTGGCTAAATATATATATATATATTATCCTGGCAGCAAATTATACAAGGGCAACAAAGAAAATGAAATGTTAGCTTCTCTTCCCATGTGAGTGGAAGAGCTAAATACTTGATGGTGAACGCGTGTCTTTGGTATTTACTGAAAATGTTAAAAAATTGAATAAGTACAGTGGAGTAGTACCTAGTAAAGGCAGGATTACTGAAAGCAGAATGCAGGTGGCATAGTAAAATGTCTACATGATCTGTTTCTATTTAAACCAACAGTTTCTTTGAAAGAAAGCACTAAAAATCCAAATGGAGTGCCACTGGAAATCACCTCTCCAAAGTCAGGTGAAGTACTGCAGGGCTAGAAACATTAAATTGAAATGAATAAATGACACAAGAAGAGGTGTTTATTGTATTCTGTATAGGAAAAAAAATAACTCGATGTGGCAGGGTGTGTGTGTAGTATTCGAGCACCCTACTGTGTAATAGAGGGAGTGTTTATAAATACAGAAGATGGTTTCCATGTGGACAGAATGTAGGGGGGATAAAAAAAGATTTTTTAAATTTTAGTTTTTTTGTAGTTGTAGAGAATGTAAGAGATGTTGTAGGGCTTGAAAGTAGAGTAGTGGAGGATTTAAATACTATTTCATTTGATTTCCTGCAGAACCACATATGAAATATGTAACATCTGCACCTCCCTCATCAGAGGTAGCCACTCCCTGCTTCTGCAATGACAATGGACAATTGATACAAATGGGTGAGAAACCATGCAATTTATTTTCTGCACCATTGACATGGAAAGATGTATTGATAGATAAAAGTGCTTCAGCGAGTGCTCATTCTGCCTGTCACAGTTAGATATTACCAGAAGTTGCTACATCTTTGAACTGTAGCTAACACCTTCAGAACTACAACTCTCCCATATCCAGTAACTCTGTTCTGGTTTGAATACCCCTGGTGTAAAGAAACTTATAGCAGTTGCTGATGTCAGCAGAGCCCTGAATCCCAAACTGCTGAACATGAGCTTGTAACTGACAATAATATTCCAAAAGCAGAGGAGGAAAGACTCTTCTTCATCTGTTAGTAGCTCCTGCTTCCCTTAGCTCCTGGTGTTTGTGTCTGTGAAGAGCAGATGCACTTGGTGATTTACTCAGTATTGGCTCTTCTTGTACTCATTTTCAATTCCTTCCAATGTACCTAAGAGCAGGATTTCAGATTAGGCATTGTGGCCCTCCCTCAGTCTTTGCCTTTGGATGAGCTGCTGTCCAGTTTAGGAGCTACAGACAGTCCCCTGAGCATGGCTATTGGGTACAGATAAATGCAGGGCTGAGAATGCAGCCTCAGGCTAATACTTGGGTTTTGTCCTTGCAGGAGGAAATGTTTCTCTGCCAGTGAATGTATCAGGTCGTTGTGCTTACTCCATCTGCAATAAATCATGTCAGATTGAATTAATTTGGGCAGAGTGTAAAACTGGTCATACTGAGACCCTCAAGGCCTGTGATCCACGTTCTGAAACCTGCCCACCAACACCTGCTCCTGGTGTAACAAACCAAGTTCCTGCTCCCACAAGGACTCCTGTGAGTGATTGTCTTGCACTCAATCCTCCCAGAAAGGTAAGAAACTCTAAAGAAGATGTGTTTCATCATTCATCATTCCACCATTCATGCATGGCCTGCAGCCAAGGTTTGGTGTTCTCCTCTGATGCTGGTATCCAGCACTACAGCTGGACTGTAGGTGTGGCTGAATAAGATGATTTAGAAGTATGCCAGAAACCCCTCACTGAAAGAGTAAGTCGAAGATTCTTCTGTTCACCTGAAACACCTAAATGATTGTATGTGAGCAGAGCTACCTAAACTGAACAAAGAGTAGGAAGCCACATCTGGCAGTGTCCTACCACCAGAAGTCATCAGGACCCTAACATATATACCAAAAACAGTAGATATCAAAGCTCTCGTTATTCCTATATGGTTCATATTGCCTGGTTTCCAGAGCCAAAGTAAACACTGAATTTTGCCATGCTAGACAATTAACTGAATGGAATGTGGTTGCTGTGTGTGATTTTAAAGATTTTGTGACATTACTTTGTTATTTGCCTTACCTCCTTTTTTTTTTTCAATTAATCAATAGTTTAATGAAACATGGAACCTTGGAAACTGCCATACTGCCACTTGCCTGGGAGAAGGAAACAATATCAAATTGTCTGTCATGACTTGCCCACCTCAGCAACTGAAACTCTGCGTCAATGGCTTCCCGATCACAAAACACTCCGATGAAACTGGTTGCTGTGAAGTCTCTGAGTGTCAGTGTAAGTGGCAGTAGAATTCCTGAAATTTATGTTATGTTCAGCTGGGCCTCAAAAAGGAAAAGTCAATCTGGTCAACTTCTGTATTCTGTTAATATCAATTCAGTAGGATACAATGGAACAGAAATCCCATCTGAAAGCTTGGCTGTTGAAAGCAGATGTCCTTGCTAGAGTAATTTTTTCTTTATCAAACTGGATATTTGTGTCTGACTGGAAGCAAGTAAAAAGGTTAAAACCAGCTTGTACTTACAGGTAGCTCAGAAGTCAAACTTGAAGCCTCTCATTCTGTCTTCTAGGTATTTGCAGTGGGTGGGGAAATGAGCATTATGTGACTTTTGATGGAGCATATTACCATTTTAAAGAAAACTGCACCTATGTCCTTGTGAAGCCAATTCACCCTGACTCTCACAACTTCAGGATTCACATAGACAACTACTACTGTGCTGCCACTGGTGGAGCAATCTGCTCAATGTCCCTCATCATTTTTTACTCCAACTCTGTTGTTATTCTGACACAAGCAAAGGAACATGGAAAAGAAACAAATTTGGTAAAGTATTGTGTTTAAATGAATTCTCAAAATTATTTTGTTGTAGTTATATTACTGTACTGCCAAATGTCCTGTGATGACAAGGGATTAAGCTTATAAAATATGGAATGGGTAAGAAATGCAATTGCTTTGCTTCTTCTCTCTCTTTTTTGCTTTGTATCAATAGAATCTGTATATTCTAAAAATCTGAGAAATTATCACATAGCTGAAAATTGTGGTTTTCATCCTGATAGGAGTATTCAAATATAAATTGCAACATATTAAAAAGGAATATTAGACAACTGCTTAAATGACTGACTTTGACAGACATCATTTGGTGCACCTAAGGTCTGAATTTGTGCCGCTCTGCTTTCCAGTTGCACTTATCATGTTCCTTACTCAGTGAAGGAGCATCCATAAAAACCTTTTGTTTCTTCCCTTTTTAGATTTTGTTTGATGACAAGAAAGTTGTTCCAGACATTTTTAAGAATGGTATCAGGATAACCAGTTCTGGCCTTTATGCCATAATTGAAATACCTGAATTAGAGGTTTACATCTCCTATAGTCGACTTGCATTTTACATAAAACTCCCTTTCAGCAAGTTTTATAACAATACCATGGGACTCTGTGGTGAGTGTCCTCATCAGCTGACAAAAGTTATTGCTCTGAATTTTCCTCCTTCTGTCTCATTCTCTTGTAAAATCTCTAAATGCTTGCAACTTCACTATTTCTCAAAAATGTTAATAAATTTATTTAATGGAAAGACACTGTCAAGAAATGTAGTTTTAAGTCATACCTTTCATTCTATTCATGGTCTGTTGGGGGATGGAGATAGCATTTTTCTAGGCCCTCCCTTTTCATCATATCTACTTCATATAGGAACGTAGGAAATGTGGAGAGTCCTGTGCCATCTCAGTTACTCTGGCCACCAGAAGAACTGTATCAACCAACACATCAATTCTGGTTTTCATGAGTAGTTGGCAAACTGTTTCTTTGAGTCTTCACTTCCTAGAAACAGTTTGCGTGAATTTATCCAGAATCCCACATGTTGCAGCCTTCACACAAGGAGGAGAACTTCCCCCCAGGCTTTCTCTAAAAGCAGCTTCATCAGCATCAACTGTCCTTGAACTGTCATTTTTATATTGCTACCAGGTACCTGCACCAACCAGAAGTCTGATGATGCTATGAAGAGGAATGGTGAGGTCGTCAAGTCCTTCAAAAAGATGGCACTAGATTGGAAAGTCCCATATCCTACCAACAGATACTGTAACCCTGGTGTCTCACAGCCATCGAAGATTGAGTATCATCAGCATTGTGTGCCTTCTAATCTGTGTAAAATCATCTGGTAAGACAACTCCCAAAAGTATCAGAAAAAGAAGTCCACAGGGTAATTTCATTCTTCACTAAATGGCTTGGGTGAACTGATTCTAGGATATGAAGAAAATACAGCCTTGTGAAACTGAGCAGTGAACTGATGTGTATGCTCTTGAGCTTGGCAGATATTTTTAAGCTGCATCAGCAAAATCAGTCTTCTCTTAATTGTGTCTGCTGCTTGGCACTCCCTCTGCCTGTCAGTTCTGGAGAGGGCAAGCGGGAACTAGCTATAATTCAGTATCTGAAAGCTCTGAATGATATGAAACACAGTCAGAATATAGTAAGCAAATATATGTGTCTGTTTTTAAAATAATTTTGTTGTTTAAAGCAGGATTTTCAAACATGCTGGCATAAAAACGTCAGTATATAGACTTACAGCTATGAGCTGTGCAGGAGCCTTTGCAGGTAGCAGTCCAACGTAATATTGTTTCCTTTCAAAGCATTGTTAAGAATGGCAGGTAAAGCTCATTCTTTATTAAGCTGCCGGGGTGTGTTGCCTATGAGAACAATTTGTAGCTGTACCTTGAGGTTTTGCCGGGAGCAGGGGGGATGGTTTGGCTCTGAGTTGAATTCTTCCTTGGAAGTAGCCCAAGGTTTTTTCTTTGCTTTGTGAAGGACCCTGACGGAGTGCCACGGCGTGGTGCCCCCCCAGCCCTACTACGAGGCGTGTGTGGCCAGCGGGTGCTCGGAGGAGCACCCCAGCACGGAGTGCCAGAGCATGCAGACCTACGCGGCGCTCTGCGGGCTCCACGGCGTCTGCGTGGACTGGAGGAGGCTGGCGAGCGGGCAGTGCGGTGAGCCTGGGAACGGGCAGCGAGTTACGGTGGAAAACACCCCCTGGGGTGAAGCAAGTCCGCTCTGCTCTGCCCTCCCCTGCTGCTCTGGACCTGAGAAAAAGCAGAACAAACCAAAGCGGTTGTTCCAGCCCAGACCTGGTGCAAAAACAAGGGGGAACCAGGCCCAAGGCGTCTCCTGCGTAGCTCAGCCGAGGAGTCGTGTGTGTTCCCGCAGCTTGGGCACTAGATGGCAACGCACCGCTTCTCCCTGCGCGCTTCGCCCTGCTCGGGCCACCCCGGGAATCGGGGCGAGCGCTGCTGCTCCTGGCGCTTGCACCCTGCCGGCCCCATCGGCCCCTCTGGCCGGGGCTGCAGGGCCCCCTTGCCGGGCCGTGCGGACCCGGGAGCTGGCTGCGCGCTTTGTCCCTTCGTGTCCCTGCATCGGAGGGTACCCCTGGGTCTGGGCTCTTTAACTTGTGTGTTGCAATGTTCCACAGAGGCCAGCTGTCCTCAGGATCAGGTGTACAAGCCATGCGGGGAAGCAAAAAGAAACACTTGCTTCAGCAGGTGCGTCATTTCCTATAAGGCGTTTTTCAAGTCCATAATGTGAAGATTGCCGGGGAAATTTGAAGTTCACATCCCCTTAGAATTTAGGTGTCTTGATTGCCCTGGGCAATTTTTGCCTCTCGTTCATTCTCATTTATATTCTGTTTGTGCAGAGGAGTCGTTATGAACACCCTTCCTTCCCAAAATAGCACATCAGTGTTTGTTGAAGGATGCTACTGTCCTGATGGAAAAATTCTGCTGAATGATCACGATGGCATTTGTGTGTCAGTTTGTGGTAAGAAATGGTATAAATGGTGCTATAGAAGTGGGGGTCAGAGCCTGACTAGAAGTGCATATTAAGGGGTTTGTTTTGGGTACAGAGGAAATAGGGGAGATCTTGTTACTGACCCTTTCTGGTGAAGCTGGAAGCATTCCAGATTAAGAGCTTCTGCCTGCTCTTATATGCAAAAGATGCAACTTTCAAAAGAACAAAGAATAGCATGTTTAAGATGTTTTTGTGTTTACAACCTGTGACTTTGCACTCTGAATTTCTCTTTCTCTTGGTGGCTGTTTCCCAGATTTCAATACCTTCCTTCTGTTCATGTTTTTCTCCTTCTGTTGTTTTCCCTGATGGAGTTACCTTTAAAGTAACATCTAATTAATTTTATAGGTTGTACTGCACAAGATGGGTCAGTGAAACAGGTAAGAGAAAGAAAAATACTGTCTTTATAGTTTATCTGTGTTCTGTGACCTTCTGCAAAAATGACTGCATAATTTGTTTCTTTTAATTTTAAGCTTAAAAACCAGTGAACTGCAATGACACTGGGGAGAAAATCAGATTTTATTAATTCCAGAACTTGTTTAATCACTTGAGGTACAGAAGCAGAAAGAGCAGTTTTTGGGAATCAGTTTCCTGGTAGAACTATCAGGCTTTCCTCCTGGAAACACATAAACCTGAAAAAGAAGGTGGCAAATAGTGGCATTTTTTCTTACTCTTTCCTTCTTCTCCCTCTGGGATTTGAATTGCAGTTTTCCTACACAATAAATTCGGTCAACCCAGTCCTACACTGGCTTGCAGAAGGCATTCATTGATATATTCCTTCCAGGTTTTTCTCTCTGAACTGCTACCCCTCTTGTTTTTATAGCCCAGAGAGGCTTGGGAACATGACTGCCAATACTGTACTTGTGATGAAACAACCTTGAACATCTCTTGCTTCCCCCGCCCTTGTGCTAAATCTCCACCTATCAACTGCACAAAAGAAGGCTTTGTACGCAAAATAAAGCCACGTCTGGAAGACCCCTGCTGCACAGAGACAGTCTGTGGTGAGTAGATCCTTCTCTTGCCATAATATGACAACATTTGCCTTCATCAGTAATCCTAAAGTGAGATGTGATGCCCCACAGCACACTGGAGTGGTCATTTTTCCATCTACGTGCCAGGAGGTCTTGCTAGCAGAAAAAAAAATCCTCTGGTCCACCTTGTTCTCTAAAATTAGTGCCATGACCTGACAGCTATTTACACTGGAAAGTCTCCTGTGGATCATTGGGACCAGCAGGTGCTCCACAGGATCCTTTAGCTCTTGTCCTTTTGAGATGAGAGGGTGATCCTTTCAGAGAGATTCACTCAGTAGAAGAGGCTTCCCTAAAGCTTCCTGTAGAGGTTCCTGACATATGTTTGCCCTCAGCTTTGCATTTGCACCCTCCCAGTCCCAAATGCCCACCACAGCACAGGAGTATCCTGCTCCTAAACCTGGCCATTCCCAGTATCTGTACCAAGATGCAGGACAGAGAATCCTGGCAATGGTAATAGGATGGTTTTTTTCCAAGCTCTCTCCACAAGTAACACTGCTGGATGGGAGGCTTTGGCTTACTTTGTCTCTGCTGTGTATTGCAGAATGTGATATAAAAACCTGCATTATCAACAAAACAGGATGTGACTTAGGTTTCCAGCCAGTGGTTGCTATATCTGAGGATGGTTGTTGCCCTATCTTCTCCTGTAGTAAGTACCTTGTTTCCTTAAGATGTTTTATTTATTCTTTGAAGTATTTGATTTTTATAAATGAGGTAACATAAAAGGCAGAAGCCTTTTCCCTTCCCTTCCCTCTCAGCCTTTACAATTGGGCTATTTTTTTTTTTTCTTTTTATGTCCCCCTTTTTTTTTTTTTTTTTTTTGGAGTTAGAATAACTGGTTCAGGTTCTCTGTAGTCAGTATTCAGGGAGTGTAAGCTATTGACCATGTACTGAATGATGGTTAAAGTGAACCCATCCAGAAGCTCTGCTGCCAAATTATATTTCCAGATTCACACACATAAGCCCGTTAGCTTTGTTACCAGTACAGTGGCTAACAATAAAGAAAAGGTCAAGTAATTTCAAGTATAGATAAAAAACCACAAGGCAAATAAATTTTACCTTATGGAAAATACTGGGGTATAGAATTATCCCCACTTGATGCATAACATCTTAGCAGATGCTACATGTGGGCATCTGAATACCAAATATCACCATGTACTAGTTGCTTTTTCCCCCCCTCTTGTGTGGGCTGTTAAGTTCATCTCTACTCTTTGACTTCTCTAAATCACTCACAATTCAGAGATGAGTACAGAAACTGCATCATTCCTAGCACAACAACCTTTTCATTTTTTTTCCTTGCAGTACCAAAAGGTGTATGTGTTTCTGAAGGAGTTGAATTTAAGGTAGGCCTTCTTCCAGACACTTCTTCCTAGGAGTTAATGTTGCTTGAGTCAGAATTATCTGAAGTTCTTGTTTTCAACATTCATACAAAAAGCAGGATTAGAATGGCTTGTAATTCTTCCCTGCCAGTAGTCTCCCTCCCAACACCAAGCAATCTGTGATTCTGGGACAGGTTATTCAATAGGTAATGCTAGAAACCAGTAACTTGCTTACTGAAAGAGATCTTCCCTGTGCTTTAGAGTCAATGGGTCAGAATTGTAATTGAACACAAATTTTAAAGCTCATTGAATGTTGTAAGATTACTGCTTGGTCAAACTGACCAAAAATGCTTGGAATTTATGAGAACTCATTTAACATCACTCATACACTTGGGATTGTCAGCCTTGTGTTCATTTTGTGATACCAATGGTGAAGTTTTAGAGATCTGGATGTGTATTCATTTCAGAAAATTCTTCCAAAAGTAAACCTCATAAGCATTAGTTTTTTCAATAGGCCAGGGGGATGTTTATTCCAGAACCCTCTGAATTCTTGTCATGGTTTTCTCTCTCCCCTGCATTTCCAGCCAGGGGCAATGGTGCCTAAGAGCTCTTGTGAGAACTGTGTGTGCATGGATGAGCAGGATCCCGTGACACAGACCAACCGCATCCAGTGCCTTCCAGTGCAATGCCAAACCACCTGTCAGCAGGTCAGCACCTCCTTGACCACAATGCCTGATGAGTTGAAACAGGGGCAGTGTAACTGCTTCGTCTGTGCAACACAGCAGGATAGACTCTTCTATTGATTGTTTTGTAAAGTCCTTATTAGGGTGCTGTTATTTTTGCTCCAGCAAATTTAAGAGGCCACCTTTGGAAAAGTGGTCTGAGGGGAAGTAATTACAAACCTGTTAAAGTCTGACTGCTGAAAAATGCTGTGTCATTCTGTTCATGTTCTCCATTGTCAGCTTATAAATTAAGATTGTGAGGAAACTGCACAGTATTTCCAGACACTTTCACTTGTGGATGGGGAATACTCAATTACTCCTTAGTACTTGTGAGAATTAGCTCTCAAGTTGTTCAATCTGTTACTGAATATAAGTAGGGTGGTGGCTTTTCCACTCATGCCCAGATAAGGACAGATGCACCACCAATGTTAAAAATGGGCAAAAGCTTTCATTACACTTTTTCCTGAAGCCAGCCACAGCCACAGCCACCAGAAAACCAATGCATACCTAAAACACAGCAGAGAAAATCTTCACATGTCTGACATCAATAGTTCTTGTAGATAATCATATCAGACCAAGCTGTGGTGGCAGACTGTGCAAGTTATCACGTGCTAAATTAATTTATTTCACCTCTTTTGTGTGTTAGTCTGAAGAGAAGAATAGTCAATGACAGGGTCTTCATGGCAACTGAAGTACCCAGAAGTCATTATTCAGTAAGGCAGAAAAATTACCAGCTTTGATTGTCAGGCTTAATGTAGTTCCAGCAGATTTCAAAACACAACAAAATTGAAACTAGAAGGCTGGCTCGTTTCCTCTGCCATCTTCAGTGTAGCTTTGATCCAAAGACGCTTCAGCAACAAGACACAGATTAACATGGATAAATGGAAACTTTATTCCCACAGGGTTTTCGCTATGTGGAAGAGAAGGGTCAGTGCTGCAGCCAGTGCCAGCAAGTGGCATGTGTGGCAAATTTTCCTTTTGGCAATGTGACCATTGAGGTAAGCACTCCCATGCTCTGCACACAAGGCTGAACTATCAAAAAGACCTCAGCATTTTTTCAATCAGTGCCATGCATTTCAAGGCTGGGAGAACCTCAAGGAGATGTAAAAATGTCTGTGTTTCCAAAGTGAATGTAGATGTTCATACAGCTGTTCCCTGCTGTGTGCATCTCATAGGCACTACCATGTTGACAATTATATTCTCTGTCAGGAATGGAAATCATGTTACCTCTGCTTCTCTTGACATGAAATAGCAAGAAAGAATTTAGAAGGGATGGTGACATGGTGTGATACTGCTCCTGCAGAGATACATTGTGCTAGCTTCACATCACACTGCTCCCATCTGAAGCAGTTTCATTATCTTGCCCTGAAGATACAGGGATACAGTGTGAGCAAGCTGATATAGCTGTGCTGCCACTGGTTCTGAATTTGCTGAGGCAGAAACCAAGTGACACAGCTGCTGTATTGTTGTGTGACTTGGTAACACACACAGCTAATACATCATGTCTTGTGAATGTAGCGTTGTGTAGGCAGAAGCTGAGCCTTTTAAGGATGGGCTTGATGATCCCACCCTCGATATGGCTTGGTCTTTTATACCCTTAATGATACTATGATTTCATGATTCTAGCTTTTTTTGGTTTTATTACAGCCTGCTACTCCTGTGTATGGTTAATGGTGCTGTTTCAACCGGTGGCTTGTCTTACATGCAATTGCTTCTCTGATAGCTCCTGTGTTCTATGTATTTTCTATTTCATCTTTTTATTCCTTGATAATTTATCTTACAAGCTAGATTTTTCTGTTCCAATATATAGTTTTTATCTCTGCATGAGGAGGCTTTGCCGTTATGCATTAGTCTCTTTTGCAAAGACATTTTTTTTCTCTTTCACTCCTTTTCATTTTCTTCCATATATTAAAAAAGAAAATTGTTGAAATCCTTTGAAAGAGCTATTTTTCTTTTGTGTATATTTCAGCCCACAAACATTAGCACACCTACCTTCTGGCATTTCTGTTAATACCTTTATGCTCATTCTGCCATTCTTTCATTCTTTCCCCCTGGGAGGCCACAGAAGTGATTTTGCATAGAATGGTAGTGGGCGAGCTTGGTACCTAATTTGTAGATGTGAGTTGCAGACATCTCAGCCCTTTCAGAGTGATATCAGCAACCCAGTCTCTGCCAGTTCATTGACTTTATTACTGTTTCAGTTTTCTAATTTTATAGCTATACTCCATTGGCTTGGGGTTTTTGTTTGTCTTTGTTTGTTTGGTTTTGGTTTTGTTTTTTAATTATTTTCTTCTGTTTTTATCAGGTTGGAAAGAGTTATAAAGATCCATATGACAACTGTACTCAGTACACATGCACTGAATCAGCAGGCCAGTTTTCCTTGACTAGTACAATAAAGGTCTGCCTACCATTTGAAGAAGCAAACTGTGTGCCAGTAAGTATTTTACAGCCAGAAAAAGACTTCTGTAATGAGCCCTGATCCTGGCCTGGGAGTTATATTTGCTGAGTACTTCTTGATCTTTCCTTGTTTGAAGGAAATGTGCTTTTCCAGCCCTGTGTCCCATGGAAATAAGCCAAAAATATTTGCAAACAAGATCACACCATTTACATTGTTGTGGGATAAGCATTAGAACTTGAAAAAGAAGGGTATCGGAGCAATAGCAAGGAAGGATTTTTCATCACTTGAGAAACATCAGTGTTATAAAATGCAATTGAACAAGTGGTAACTCACCATGGAACCTTGTGGGACTGATGAACAAAGTGTCTTCTGATATGTGGTGTTCCATTAAGTGAGGAAATGGAACAGGAATGAACAAGGGGTAATATTCATACCCAGGCTTTCAGCTATTGGTGGTTCCCAGTAACTTTCAGTAGCATTTTGGGACTTCACAGCAGATCAAAGCAGGGACTAGGACAGCCATGTACTTGAATTAGCTCTGGGGTAGGCTCTGCCCAGGCCAGGCTGTTCAATTCCAGGGACAGCTGTCAATCTCTGTCTCTGGCTGGGGTTTTTATGCTGGCTTCAATAGGACCTAAATAAGATCAGGCATGTATTGCAGGGCATCTTACCTGGCTTGTGAGAGGATATATAGTTCTAAGAAAATTCCCTCTCTTCCTTGCTGGGTGATTTGTTCTGGTTTGGGTTTTTTAAGCAGCTTTATATATAATTGGTACACAAGTAGGTCTGATGAGGAATGTGCATGGATTAGAGATGAGGGACTGTAACTGAGCTCTCATCATTGCTACTGTCTGCTTAGGACTACATGCATCTGAACTGACTGTTCTGGTTACTTTCAATACAGGGGACAGTTGAGGTGTCTTCAGATGGCTGTTGTAAGACATGTGAGTGCATTAAATCACTGCTTCTCTGCTCCAATACTGTTTGGTCCTTCCCTGCTTGTAGCCCTGTTTCTGCAAGGATTGAGAGCCTGCAGATTCCACAGACTGAAAGACAGTTTTACAGCAGCAGAACTGTTCTGTACCTCACAGCCAAGACTAAAAATCTGCCTTATTCTTCCATTGGGAACACTAAAATTTTTTATCTCCTTTTCTGTGTTTTTAAATAACTGAAATACTGTTAGCTTGAACTGTACTCCTGATAAGAAAACTTGCAGAAGATATTCTCTGTGTTCTTGCATCTGCAAATTGCATAGAAATAAAGTTTTGGGGTTTTTTCTGTAGCATCCACTCAGAAATCCCAGTTTGTTATAGAGCCACATATGTAATTTATAGCCATGTTAGAAAAACCTAAAGCCTTCATGCCTCCTTTAGGTCTTGATTCAACAGTATCTTTACATGCTAAAGCTAGTCCACAAATGGGAAAGTACATTGACTGGTGGGGAATCATTTTGCTGAATTAATGCCTCTTTGCACTCTCATTTGTGGTTTTGGTTGTGCATTTGAACTGTGAGAAATTTTACTAGGATGAATTGTCCTTGGTTTACTAGCAGATACCTTTCAAAACATTTGTTCCCCAGTCTGAAGAAGCTTAACAGAAGTATTCTTCTGCCCAGGTATTGACCTACCCCACAAATGCAAACGCAATGTGAAGGAGCAGTACATCGTCCATGGCAACTGCAAGTCAGCTGCTCCTGTCCCAGTGCCCTTTTGTGAAGGGATGTGCAGCACCTACTCCGTGTAAGTAGGAAGCCTTTCTCTGTCCTCCTCTGTGTCTTGTCTTCCTGGGTTCTTGTCACCAGTGGGCTGCTGCTGTTTGTCCCCTTCCTGCTGTTTGTTGGGAAACTGGGTGTGCAGAAGAGCAATCATTAGCAATGGCTTCAGTGTGATTGAGTGCCTTATCTTAGTCAGGAAAATAGGTCCCCTGGGAAAGACGTCAGCTACATTTATTAAACCTGCTCTTAAGCATGTCCTTGTATGGTTTTTGAACAGCTCTAGGAGGCTTTCCTGCCTTTTGTTCTCTGCATGAATTGCTCCTTTCTGTCTTGCTAGAATGGGCCTAATCCAAAATCCACCAACGTTACTGGGATTTTCCCCACTGGTGTCAAAGGATCTGACCCTGCATGGCCAATAGGATCCTGAGGAAAGGCTGTTATGAATAAGCAGAAGAATAGACAGGAAATTTTGCTCCTTAGTAATATGTGCATTTGGATCAGCAAATACGGATGAGTTTGGGAAGACCACAGGCAGCAGACTGATATGAAAAATCTCATTTCTATAGGTATTCTTTGGAGGCCAGTGAAATGGAACACAAATGCACTTGCTGCCATGAAAAAAGAAGTCACAAAGTGAAGGTGGAACTAATTTGCTCGAACCATAAAACAGTCCAGTTCACATATGTGTACATAGATGAATGTGGATGTGTGGAAACAAAATGCCCAAAGAGGATAACATGATTAAAACTAAAGGAAACATTTCATCCCCCATTTAATCCTTCCCTAGCAAGTGAGTAGTTTAGAAAACAGCTGTAAGTAACCTTCAAATGACCATAGTAGCGCTTTTTCTTTCTGGTATTATATGCAGTTATGGAAATTAGCTAAGATTTTACTCTAAATGTTTGTAGAATAAACTGCATTTCAAAGAGGACTTGTTCTCCTGTTTCAGTGATGCTGCTAACGGGGCAGAGTGGCTGATGTCTTTAATCTTACACTGATATTATAAACCAAGGTTATTACAAGATACTCTAGAGACAACTGATGCCTTTCAAAAGTCCTGCCTGAAGAAAGTGCACATTTTTAAACCATAACCACATGTATTTAATTTCCCTTAGAAGTGAAACAACAATCACTTCCACAGCTGCAGTTCACCCAGAGGCAGGACTTGGCTCAGGGCCACATTTCTGTTCTTCTCCCAGCGGTCCCAAATCTACTTTGGCTGTGACTCTGGGTCACTGGAGGAAGTCAAGGTGGTTTTTTTCCTTCCTCACAGTGAGCACTATATCAGGAGTGGAAAAACATGGATCTTACATATACACTACAAAATGAATATATTTGCACCCTTATTGGGAGTCCTTATCTCACTGGGGGTTTTTATTATTTGCCAGCATCAATCCCTGATCTGTGTGTTAGTTCAGTCTCTCTACTGGTTGCATGACTGTGATTTGTGTTACAAATAATTGGTTCTCAGCTAGCCTGCCCAGTGGTACTGGTGACAGTATTTCATGTGGATAGGGATCAAGATGATCCAACAATACCTTGAGAGTGCACAAGGAAGGCAGGTGGTTCTGTTATTTGAGCAATTTGTATTTTGTGACCTGAAGGAGAACTGAAGCCTGTGACTTTCTTAGTGTCCTGCAGCCTGCTGAGGAGGCTTTTTTGAGAATTGTTTTGCAGAGAATGCTTTTGAACTGACCAAGTAGATATGATATTCATTATACTTTAGCTTTCCATTTTTAAAGTGTTGCAGCTCTTGAGCCCCAAGGAATCTTTAATTTGCTTATTTTTCATAATAAATCCTGCCAGCAGATGTCACGGTTCTTTGATGTGTACTGTTTCATCATGGTGTTACCGATCTTAAAGTTGTGGGAATCCTTGATGTCGCTTGATTATAAGTTATAGGAACCTCCAAATAATTCAGCTAACTCTCTGTGCAATGCAGCTCCCTTGGAAGGCACAATTGCTTGATTGAGGCTTATGTACAAATTTCACATTAATCCAGAAAACTGTTTTTATTGATACAAATCAAGTGCACAAATGCTTTTGCAATGCAAAGAACAGCACACACACACACAAAAAAAAAAAAAAAAAAAAAAAAAAGCCATCCCTTTCTTTCCTCCTCGCCTTTCCCCCTCAGGGAAGAGGTCATTCCTCATTCTTGAGTGCTTTTGTCATCAGATAGTAAGTAGACTCTGTAAGTAGTCATATACACACTCATGCAAATCAACCAGCCAACCAACCCTGCAAATCAATAATTGTCAGCCAGATGACTTGGCAGGAACAAGATCAGAAACCTTTCACATCTCTGCATTATCTTCAGGTGGGAGAAGGGAATAAGCCACAATCTAATCATGCCAGCTGTCTTTAGATTTCTATTCTCTTGTCTGTTTCAGTGATGATGAGATTTTACACAGAAGCTGAGAATGGCATTGATTTAAAGGCATGCTTTCTTGCTTATTTTTGGCATGCATTTTGCTTTTCAGGCCAGTGAAATGCTCCAACCAAAGACATACTTCCATCTCCAGGATGTTTTTGATCATGTGAAATCTCACATGCACCTTCCTCATTCCCAGATACACCTGGCACTCCATTTACTCACTCAATCCAGCATCTACTGACCTATGTGATACTACTTAGAGGCCAGGTTTTAAGGAGAACTTTCTGATTCTCTGTTTGGAGGTGCAGAGTCTTACTTAGCTGGCAGCAAGGTAAAACCTTTTTAATGTGAATTTCAGCTTCTTTAGCTAACAGTCAGTAAATAAAGACAGTCAGTAAATATTACAGAATCATAGAATATGCTGAGTTGGAAGGGACCCACAAGGATCATTGAATCCAACTCCTGGCCCTGCACAGGACATCCCCTGGAATCACACCATGGGCCTGAGAGCATTGTCCAAGTGCTTCTTAAACTCTGCCAGGCTTGTGCTGTGACCACTTCCCTGGGCATCCTGATCCAGTGCTCAGCCACCCTCTGGGTGAAGAACCTTTTGATAATATCCAACCTAAACCTGCCCTGACACAATTTCATGCCGTTCCCTTGGGTTCTGTCACTGGTCAGAGAAGAATTCAGTGCCTACCCTTCCTCTTCCCCTCATGAGGAGTTTGTAACTGCAATGAGGTCTCCACTCAGTCTTCTCTTTTCTGGGCTGAACAGGCCAAGCGACCTCAGCCCCTTCTCATACAACTTCCCCTCAAGACCCTTTACCATCTTTGTTGCCCTTCTTTGGACCCTCTCTAATAGTTTAATATCTTGTATTGTGGTGACTGTAACTACACACAATACTCAAGTCAATGGGCCAAACATCTCTCTCTGCACAAAACCAAAAATCAGTCTGGAGGCTGTTTGATCAAGATGCTGACAAGCTGGCCCTTCTTGGTTAGAGCCTGTGCCTCTGCATGCAGCAGCAGCATTGCTGCTTATACAGAGCAAGCTGGACTGCAGCAGAAGTCTGTGTCCTTCTTTAGGCTGTTGCCACTAGCTCCCCACCAGAAAGGCAAAGTTAAACACAGGTGACTTTGCCTGAAAGAGCTTGATTTGACCATGATCCTGCTGCTGTTGCTGTGTGGCTGCTTCTCATGTGTGCCAGGGTCAAGCTTTCATCTGTAGCCCAAGGCCATCTCTTCCAGTTACTGACTGGTCTCTGCAAGTCAAACATTTCCCTGGTGCAACTCAAGAAAAATCAGTGGCATGACTCCAAGTACTGTTTCTTCCTTTTGCGTGAATTCTTTACACCAGCACAAACTTCAATAGGGTAACCCCAGGAGAACCTCAGAGCTCAGCTGAGCCAGCTGGGCCAGGGCTCAGCTGGTTTCAGCCTGTAGCCATTCTTTCCTTATCATGCGAGGATGGTACTCCCAACTCACTGAACAGTTCTGAGCCAGCACACCAGGAAGTACTGTCACATATTGCTAAAATAAATATTTGTCAGAGATACTGCCTCATGTCAGGTGAACAATTCCTAAGACACTTCATCATTTTACTGGTGTGCTCTGAATCTGGATTGCTGTTATAAGATGAAATCTGACTTGCCTATTGGTTTGAGGCTTGGAAAGGTCAGTTCACAATGCTACTTTCATGTATTTTAGCTAATTTTTTTTTTTTTTTGCTTTTGTTACCAGTTATTGGCATTTGCAAGGAGGAGTAGAAAATTCAGGTTGTACTCTGAATTTTTATTTGGGGAGAGGCGCTATTCTTTGACCTAGTTCTCTACTGAGTGATCCCCTGCTGTGGAATCTGACCTGTAGTGTTATCTATGATGTGGTTTATCGAGATCAATCTTTTCTGATATCTAGAATCTCAAGCTGAGAACAAAGACTGTGAACTGTAAATGCCCTCTGATACAGAAGGGATTGTTTAAAAGAATGCTGCACCTACTTTGTTTCAGTGTACCAGCTTAACAATTGGAAAGTTGCAAGGTAAACATGAAAAAATTTGTCTAAAAATCACTCAGGAAAGTTATCTGATTAGTAATGAACCAGAAAAGAAAAGAATCTGGCAAATTCGATGGATCATCGTTTAGGTAAGGGGGAGAATAAAGATTGAGTGGTCTGAGAGCTGTGCCTGATGCTTCTACAGATTCCTATGTTCAAAGACATGTTCTTGGCCTTGTTTATATTTCCCTCCTGATCTAAGATAAGGACAAAGGTAGGCTTTTGTTTCTTTTATATGATTGTAACATTTAAGTCCATAAAGCCTTCATGCAGTGATATACAACATGGTATTTGCTACTTACCTGGTATCCAAAACATCCTTTAGAGAAAAACTGTGACGATTTTCCAGAGACACAAAGACAAAAGTATCAGTTGTGAAAATCTTTCTTGTTTTTACACTTCAAAGGATCTGATTATTCAGTATCTTTAGGGCAACAATAGAGTCTCAGTTTACCTTGTACAGGGCCATTCTCACAGCCATTTAAACCTCTGACAATCGAAATGCCTCTCAGGAAAGCAGCCTCCTTGGAGGCCTGCCTGGGTGATTGGCCTTCTGTCAGGAGGAGGCCACAGTTCGATCATGAAGCCACAGACACGTCATAATTTCTTAAAACACTTTACTTTTCTCTAAAACACGTGAAGCCTCAATTTCCATCAGTAGTCTGTAAAGCAGTTTAATTGGTACTCCCTGGCTTTATTTTTATTTTAATTTAGATGCAATCTTCCTGAAACTGTGGATTGACACTTTGGGTCACAGATATCCCTGTTTCACTTGAGCTTGATTTCTCCAAAGGCCTGTTTTTAAACTATCTTGTTGGAAATAAAATTATTTAACTACAGATTCTCCAGAGCATCCAGTCCAGAAACCAAGAAAGACTGAATGGGTAGGCAATGGTTTATCCCATTTAGCTAAAAAAAGTCTGTATAAATCAGGACTTGAAGCACTATACTCTTTCTGTTTAGTTACTGAAAATTGCTATGCATCTTACCTCAGCCCAGCCCTTCTCTGGAAATGTTCCTAAGTCTCCTTCTTTTGACTTCCTAGTATGAGGTAAGTACAGCCCTACCTCATGTAGATCCTTTAAGCAACGTAAGGATTTGATCCCAAATGCCAATATTATATATTTGTGACAGGAAGCACCAGATATTCACCACAAATTCTGCCAACCCTATATCCTAATTCGAACATCTCCACCAGCAGCACTTTCAGTCAAAAATACTTTCACCCTAATTTTTACTAAGACTAATGCTGAGAATAGTTTCATAGCTTGTAATAGCTTCTTCATAAAGGTCTTAATCTCACTTGCTTTTAACATTTATAGTCATCTTCTGAATTTTCCTCTTCACTTTTTTTTTTTGAGTTTTAAATGTAGTCCTTAGAAACTGATCTCATTCTCAACACTGAGAATACATTATATTATTAATAAGACACTGAATAAATAATATTTTGACCTACATTAATGTCCCATAGTATGACTCCAGCAAATCAAAGGGAGCTTAAAATTGGGCTAAATTATCACTGTGGTACCATCCCTATGTGTTTTATTTATAAGTTATATTCAGCTTTAATGTATGAAGGTCTCTGAAGAAGTGCATAAACTCTTTTGTGTTCCAGCTCTGAAATGGTTTATTTCATGTCACCATCTCTCCCTAAACTGCTACTCAAAGAGAATCTTGAGGCAAGTCCATTGCCACTCATTTACAGCATCTTGACTTCAGTTCTTTATGTATCTCACATTATTCTGTATTGACTGATGTATTTCCTGTAATGCCATAAAAACCTGGCTTAAAACCAGAGTTTAATCTGACCTGGAGTTCACATTGTTCTATAAACAAAAGGCTACTAAAGTGCACTGTAGCCATACCAGCTGCTACTTTATGGCCTGAAATTAGCCTTTCCCCAAGGGCTATTTCTCTCAAGGACCAGGGCACAAAACTTTACATCCCCAAGTACCCCAATTTAGTTCTAGCATGCCTGCTTGAACTTACAGTTTCCTCTTGATGGTGTTTTCTGTTTTTTCAGACCTCGGGTTAGGCATGGAATAGATTGTCTGGGTATGAGATACATGCTGTAAATCCATCTTTCTTCACTGTTGCTCCAGGAAAATTTTTAGGAAGTGCTATATTTCATCACACTGTTCCTAAATAAGTAGTTTGGAAAATCCTTTTAATTTTTATAGCCTGCAATGCTGGTCTGTATGGGGAAGTTCTTGTTTGGTGTCTGTTTACTGAGAACCAGAATAGCCCCCCTAGCTCCTGTGGATGTTTGTTCTTCTCCATCACCAAATAAATTTGACTGGACATCCTCCAAGAGATGCCTGTGCCTTTCCAGGAGCAAGTAGTTGATTGGGTGACATTTTTGTGTCCAATGTTGTGCTCTTCACAGAAAATCATAATAATGACCCTTATAGCCATTATAGAAGGAAAATCAGTTGCAAAGATATTGCCATCCTACATTTACACTTTCTTAATGGAATAATTATTCAATGCAGAGGTTTCTGCCAGATGGAGAAGCTATGCCTATTAATTCACCTTTCCCTCAAGCTCAATGACTTGAAAAACATCTGAAAAATAAACCCCAATCAAGTTGAAAAAAGCAAACAAATGTTTCCCAGCAGTCTCATATTTTTGCTTTCAGTGCAATGCTCTCAAGTGTGCTTGACTTTCCTGACCTGTTTTTATTAATAGCTAATTAATTAAGCTGCTTGCTTTTGATGTTGATTTTTCACCGCAGAATATGACTCAGTGAAAGGAGCTTCTTTGCACCCTGGGCATATTGTGGGATGGCTTAGCACTTCTGATTGTCTGTTCTAGAAAAATGAGTTGTTATTTTATCTGATGAACAGTTCTACAGCATTGTGTAATATCATCCTTACTTGTAGATACTGTGGGATTCCATAATACAGTTCCATTTCAATGCTTTTTTATCACTTTGAATTCCCTAGTTTATAATAGCTTTGGGCCTGATTCTCTTCTACTTTCTTTTTATAAATATATGATTCAGTATTTTTTTTCTAAGCACAGCTTTTTATGGCAGCTTTAAAACTGAACTACATTTTTTCTTTTTTTTTCCTCGTAAGGTGGGCTGCCTTGCCTGAGAAAGTCTTCTAAGAAAATAATAACAAAGTTTTCCATTATCATCAGCAAAGATGAATTACTCTGTACATGGAGCTTGTAAAACACTGCAGGCTCGGATATTTGAACAAAATAGTCTCTTAATAATGCATGCAAGGGATTATTAGTAATTAAGAACTGTTTCTCCTTGTTCCTGCAGTCAAAACAAGGGAGCAAACATTGAAACATGTTATCTTTGTTGCTAATGAATTCTGTCTGGACTAGCCGGTCCTGCTTCATCTGCACAGCTTTCTTTCAAAGAAAACTAAATTAATGATATATCCAGTCTGCAGTACAGCTCAAGCCCTGAGATGGGTCAGTGCTGTCCTTTAGAGTGGAATATATGCTTACACCAGCAGAATCTAAAAGTGAGAAAAGTATTTCTCTGAAAATCCCAACCTGTCATTTGATACAAGAAGACATTGAAAGTGGTGTTATGATGTGACAGAAACGTGGTGTGACAGGATCCCTAGGCAGCCAGTTCACTGAATTGGAAAGCTTTTAAAGTAAAAAGGGCTCTCCCTTACCAAAAAAAAAAAAAAAAAAAAAAGAAAGAAAAATAAAAAAGGCAAAAAAATCCCCCCAGAAATCTTGTAACTGGATTTACTAGAGTACAGAATAATAATCTGCAGCAGGATGATCCTGAGAGGGAGTGTAGAAGTCTGAGGTGAATCTGTTTTAAAAGGTTTGATTAAATAGGTCTCCTGTGAGCTCTGTTCATGAAGAGTAGGAGCTTTCCCCCAGTCCAGCCCCTGCCAGCACCTCTGATTTGCCAGCTCTCTTCAGGGTCCCTGGGAAACCCTCTTCTGTCCTTACCTCTCAAATCTGGCTTTGGGTCTGCCTTCAGCTGCAGAGAGCCTCTGCTCCTTCTCTCCCAGTCTACACTCCTGCTGCAGGCTCAGCTCCTGTATTTTATACCTGCTCTGTGTGCACTTGCCCTCCCAAACCTTCCCCCAGAGAAATCTGTGCAATTACTCTCAGGAAAGGAGCCATCTCCCTGAAGAGGAGTTACTTCAGGCTGCAATTATCACTGGGTAATTCCTGGTATCTGTGCAATCTGTGTGGTTAATTAATGGTGAGTTATCCCTGCAGAGAAGGACTGAAGGATACAGTAGGATGTAAATTTGGAAATGAGCTGGCAATGTGCCCTTGCAGCCCAGACAGCCAGCTGCATCCTGGGCTGCATCAAAAGAGGTGTCACCAGCAGGCTGAGGCAGGTGATTCTCCCCACTACTCCATCCCACCGGGAGTGCTGCATCCTTCTGTGGAGTCCCCAGCACGAGAAAGACACAGACCTGTTAGTTCCAGAGGGCTCGAGTACCTCTCCTCTGAAGAGAGGCTGACAGGTGAGTTCGTTCAGCCTGGAGAAGGCTCCACAGAGACCTTACAGCAACCTTTCAATATATAAAGGAGGCTGATATGAAAGGTATAGAAAGACTTTTTACCAGGGACTATAGTGACATGACAAGGGACAACAGTTTTAAATTGAAAGAGGTTAGGTTTAAACTGTAGATAAAGAAGATTTTTTATTTTTAATAGCATTGGTGAGACACTGAAATAAGTTACCTGAGGAAGTTGTGGATGCCCCATCACTGGCAGTGTTCAAAGTCAGGTGAGACAGCACTTTGAGGAATCTAGTGTAGTGAGAGATGCCTTACAGGGGTATTGGACTAGATGAACTTTTAAGGCCCCTTCCAACCCAAACCACTCTATGAATGTATGATTCTATGTTCTTCTCCTCTCCAGAGACACACTCTTTGTCAGAACTTGCCACAGCAGTTACTTTCACCAAACTGAAAATCTGTTATAGTTTCTTTGGTTTTTTGTTTTTTTTTTTTTTTTTGGTTTTTTTTTTTTTTTTTGTTTGGTTGGGTTTTTTTGTTTATTTGTTTTTGTTTTTAATGAATGCAAAGAGCAGTGAAAAACATGGCAGTGTTCTGCACTCCTTTTTGGCAAAGAAAGCTACCCCAGTACCTTCTGCCACTACCAAAAAACCCTCCTGCTTTTCTCCGGGCTTGTGGCTCTAACCTGCCAGGCCACACTGACTTTGTAGTTTAACTTGCAGCTGGTCTCAACCTGTTTGTCTTACCCCTGGCTTTTGTGCCACAAAATATTAACAAAATAACTGCAAGTTATAGTAATTTCTGCTGTTATAAATTTTTGTGCATAATTACATCACTGGAACAGTGATGAAGAACTTTTGCAAGTCTGTCTTTCCCCTTCAGGGATGTTGTTACTACAGGGCTTACTACAAACACTGAGCATGGCATCTTTCTTACATAAATCTGGGTTTTCTTTGAGCATGGGTTTATGTCAGAAAATAACTTTGGTCTGAAATTTTTGCAGTATTTTTAAATATGACAAATTGGCAAGGTGTAAAAACTCATAAAGTGATTTTTTAAAAGGTCTTCAACTTAGATTGCTATGCTGCTATATTCAAAATACGTTTTGAGCTCTGGCTTTTGAAATTTTATAAAGTGCCAGTTCATTCGCTCTGGTAGGTCTTAATCTTTCCTTTACAATATCTAAAGATCAGAATTAAAACAATGAAGCTGTTAACAGAACAACTTAAAAATCAAAAGTCTATGTTGCATGTAGAATCACTGAAATACTTTCTCATATTTTGATAGAGTATTAGACTAAACTGCATCCACAAAAATTGCATTTAATAAAAAAAGTACCACAGTTTGACCACATGTCAATCCTAGGTTAATATTTTCTTGATTTACTGGAAATTATGTTTCGATTTAAGGGAAACATAGGAAAAAATTATTTTTAAGTCTCTTCTGAAGATAACATGATGGTCTTCCATTTCATTAAGTATCAAAATATTTAGCATTACAAGAATTTTGTTTATAATTGTTATGGGTATGCTTCCTGTTAAATTGTCTTTTATTTCTGCATATAGAATTTATGACTTACTAAATGTATTTTGGTGACCGTTTTCCCCTTTCTGCTTGTACCAGTCTATTGCCCACACATTGCTATGGTATTCTGTCAATACATTTACATCATCAGTTACTGAGCATAGTAACTTTACATCAGTTTCAGCATAACGTATACATATAGTGAGAAAGTATTAGTCATCAGGCACTGCTGATTGTGTTACCCTTTAAGGCTGTTTGAAACAATCCTGTGTTGTTGTTGCAGGTGTTACTGCTTTTACTTAGGCCAATATAAGGCAGAACAAAATTTACTGAAGTCAGCAGAACTCTAGTGAGACCATAAAGAAACGGTGGGAAGAGAGAGTTATTCTTTTGTTTATAGTAAAGTGTTAGATTTATAAGTACAACATCCGTTTGATTGTATACCAATCCTGTTATTTCATGTGTTTTGTATTACAGTGCTCCTAATTCCTACTTAGAACAATAGTCCTTCTATTATGTGCCTGTAGAAATGAATGTTTGTGGAGAACCAAATAGATCTGATGCTGACAGCTTTCTCAGATGAAAGGTAAAGACTCCATTTGCATATTTTTATGCACATATCATCTGTATCCAGAAAGTCAATACAAGAAGGGTGGAACAATCAACGGGTTTTACAGAGCTATTTGCTTTATATTACTTAATCTGAAATAAGACATATTTTTTAAGGCATCAAATGTGGAAGGCCCTCTAACAATTTTTTTTAGGAAATGGCAAAGGTGAAAAAACTATTTGGTTAAAGGTAGAGATCAATACATTTATGAGGGATTACCTGATATGATTCTTTCTAGATACCAGAAGGGAATCTGGTGAGCTCAGAACTCTCTTCCACTTGGAGAGTCATACTAAATTTCATGTGTATGCCAGATGCATGAGTTTTAGTGGCATGAGTCAAGAGGCCACCTTGATACTTTCAGTGCACACTGAAGTCCATACTGCCTGTTTGAACAACATGTTCCTGACCGTTGGTGTATTTCTGTCCAAAGAGCCAAATTAAACTCCGTCCTCTTGCTTTCAGTACATGATTTGACATAAATCATGATGGTAGTGGCATGTCCAGGACCTTTGCCAGACTGAGCACTTAACATAGTTCATGTCCTGAACTAGTGTTCCCTACTCAGCTCCCACAATGGATTTTTAGCACTAGCTTTATAATCTCTATTATAATTACAGTAATGTTGCTGAATGTCCCCTTATTGAATCTGTGACTCTTTCTTCACCATGAATGTGACAATCTCAAAGCCCGAAGCTAAACCAAGTAACCTGGATTTTTTTGCTGTGCCTGGCAGGGATTTGTGGAGGCTTGTAAGACTGTCTCTATTTCATGAATCACATGTTTGAAATTCACTCTCACAAATTCAGACTCTCTTTGGTGTTCATACTGCAGAACAGTTGACTGCACCTCCTTTATCCTAGCTCAGTCACATTTTCTTCTCAGGATTACCTATCCTGTGGGACCAAGTGTTACTCCAGTGGTATTCTGCCATGTTTCGTGAGGTCCTAAAGGAAAAAATTAGAGAAGCAAACTGCTGTGTGTCACTAGTGGTGATATTGCACTGAACAATGTTTGCTTTCCAAAACCCATTTTCAATAGAAGTAATAAATCATTTAATTGCTTTCCACAAGTCTGCTGCAGCACAGCCAACCTCCTGCTTAACTGGCCAGACAGACTTCAGCAAACACTCTGCACAGGAGAGGTGAAAAGGGGCCCTAACATAATGGCAGGAGAAAATTTGTTTCTGTGTTGGCAAAAGCAACTATTTCTCCCTAAATCACATGCCAGTACAATGCAATCACCCCAAATACAGCATATTGTGCTGCTCTTAGGTTGTAGCATGGGAGTCTGAGCCTTCATTGTTCTTTCCCATATGCCAGTAAGCAGTAGTGTTTACTGTACAATTTCCATGGGTTCAGCTTTTGTGCCTAGTTAATTACAAGGAAGCAGCTACAATTTAAAGTCCCTACACTTCTGACAACAGGACAAAACACTACTGGACAAAAACTTAGATGTTTTGTGACTGAGCAAGTGCTTTTGAACAGCTTTAAAGGACTGGAATCTTCGTTCTTCTTATACATGTCCAGCCCGAGTCTTTTTTGTCACATACCACTGAGTTCCACAACAAAGATGAACAAATGTATGGGTTTGGTAAATTTGCAATGTCAGTAAGTGACAGGAGCTACCTGGGGAGCAGCAGATTTACAAGGGGTCTAGAGAAGTCCTGCAGCCTGTTGCTCAGAACACATACAGTGGGACATCACAGGGGCCAGCACTGCAAAAAAGGTAGGGATGCCAAAGGCTTTCAGTGTGTTCACTGGAGATGATAACAAAGCAGTAATGAGACAAAATCAGCTCTACTAGACAAGGACTGTTTTCCTGCAAAAATGACCCAGAATTAAAGAAGCAACTTAGTTGCAAAGACAATGGACCCATCTCATCCTTAAATAGTAACTCTGTTCACAAACCAGAAATACTCCTGTGCAACACAATTTCTGAGAAATAGGCTAAAACTAGCTGCAGGTATGTTTTTTCCTCCTGATGCTACTAAAGATTCTGTAAAATCTTTAGGGAATTTAGCTTCTTTTGATAACTCACAAGAGTGAGTTTCTGCAAAAAAGTTAAGCAGTCACTGCAGGGTTTAGCTCTGAGCATATCAAATGTATTGCACATCTCCCAATGTCTTGAATGGTTCAGTTCAAGTATATGATAATTTTGCAACTATTTTATGCCTCAGTTCTTAGTTTATTTTTTTTTGACTGAGCTTATAAGCAATTATTGGCCTGTTAAAAAAGAAATGTTTCTGATGTAAATTAGCATGGGAGTAATTATTTTATTCTACTTTTGACTTAAATTAAATGTAAATCCTGGAAAATTAAGTTGTGAAACCACTCCTCCCATTCTGCTTTCTCCATTTATACTGGTTGATTAGTGAACTTACAGAAAGCTTATCTCCTTATGGAAGTGAATTTGTATTAAGGGTGTGTGTATGAATTTAAACTGTGCTGCTTCTCATTGATTGGCTTCCTAGGATATTGTTCTTATCTGAGAAGTGAGAGGTCTGTACACAAAACCAGTTCAGAATAAGACACTTTTTACAGCTTCAGAAAGCTTTATTTTCACATTTGCCTTCATCTGCAAAGTAATGGGTCAGATGGGGTGTAAATCCTGGAATGAGATGTTCAAAAGAGGCAGGAAGGGTTGGAAGACTAGGGCTGTGCTATTGGCCCTACAGAGCATCAATCACAAACCCACATCCTTTCTGATAACCCACAGGAGCTGATAATAGTTGAAACAGTGTTTGCTGCTGTTGGGTCTCCATAGGCCTGTAAGTAATTTGCAATCTTGGACGACATTTAAAATTCTGCCTCATTTGTGGCCAATACCATATTTATGGTGTTTTTCAGAGAGCTCAAAGTGCTAACGCCCTGGCATCCTGGATCTATTCCAGCATGCATACTTCCAGTTTGTTTACCCATGCTAGCCCTGTAGTTCCATCTCCTGTAGCTAAACCATTTGCTGCTTCTTGTTCTAAACTGGAAAATAAATGCCATGTTGTCAGCCTGTTTACTCACAGGGCAGGGCATTCCTACAGCTTGCACTGTTATTACACCTGTCTTGTAAAGAAAGCTTGTTATATCACACATGCACAAAACATTTTAGCTGTCACCATCTTTCCCTCATTCTTTTAACTATTCAAACATTTACCTAAGGAATGGTCATTTTCCATTCTTGGCCAACATGAGGATTGGGTTTGGTTTGGTTTGTTTTATTTTTACTGGAAAAACAGTTTCCAGACTTCGGGTTTTTTTAGGAATGCAGTTTGACTTCTTCCTCTGACATTTTTTTCAGCATGGGTGGTTGACATTCTTCCTCTTTTTCCCATTTTCTGTTTTTTACATATGATTAAAAGGGCCGGTAGGTACAACTAACAAATTAACTCTTAGATCAGAAAAAAAATCTACACCAATAAGAGTAGAAATTGATTAAATCTTGACACTGGGCCTGTGAGCAGTGCCAATATTGACTACTACTATCTACATTGGCTAAATACAATAATAATAATAATAATAATAATAATAATAATAATAATAATAATAATAATAATAATAATAATAGTAGACTCAAAGATCCTAAGAGAGAAAAATATTAATAAGTTCTCAGCATTCTCAGGGTAATACTGATCATGTGTTCTTATTCCCTTCACTTAGAAAAACTGAGGCAGTGAAGGGACACACTATTTACAATGACTTTAGGACATACATGGTGGAAAGCATTTCATTGCCCAGTGTCCAACAAATTCGTCCAAACCACCTGTTTGATGCTTCAGCAGAGGGGAGTCATTCACATTAACTTTGTGTTGATATGAGCCTTGCAAGGCTGTCAAGTTTATTGAATCAAGAATTAAAAGGACTTTCATTAGTTCATCTACATGAAGATGTAGGGATTTTTTGTTGGTTTTTTTTTTTAATTGAGATGTTTGGCCTAAGTTTCCAGGATGTATAGTCTGATAATATTTGGCAGCAGTATATGCTTTTAAGAGTGTTTTTCTCAGAGTTGACCTCACATATGTTTCTTGACATGCGGAAAACCAGCATGCACCTTCCTGCTTCACTCAAGACTGGACAATGAGGCCTTACTTCATATTTTCTGCACACCCAGATTGTCAGCAGTAATAGCTGAGTAGAACCACTGAAATACTAATTTTGTTCAGTGAGGAGTCTCTTTTTCACCACAGGTTTTTAAATTGTTATGTTGAAAATCAAGAGAAATCAACATTACCCAGACTGCCTGCAGCAGTGGAAACAAATGTAGAGTTCCCCTAGGAAGGTTGCCTAATGCTGCAGATTTCTCACATATTCATTTTGGTAGAAAGCATCTGGGGGAATAAGCAGAGCCATATTTAACAGTAAAAAGGCACTGAAAATGCAATAGATTGGTAGGAAAGTTAATCTCCTTATGTTTTAAAGCATGATTTACAGGCAGAGCTGTGATGTCAGATATATTTTCAGTTAAGATAGTATACACACAGTACAATCCTTTTATTTCATAAGAGCATTAGGATTCTTGGTGAAGAAAGGCTCTATTATAAATGCAACACATTATTATAATTATTAATATGTTAACAATTGTAAGAATTATTGCAAAGGAAGTAAGCTATTTGTTCAAACAATATCATTTTATCATCAGTTCCTATCTATGCACAATATAAATGGGATTGAATCCAGTCCATAATGTCAAAGTCCAACTGAATTTCATTTACAGTGCATTAAGCAGGAAAGAAAGATAATTTGGGAAGTGTGGGATGTTTGCACTTTGCTTACTTTGGCAAGACTCATTCCTGTATAATAATTTCCTGACTCTCCTGACTCTCATTTTTGCAGTCAGCATATGTGGGTCTTTCTCAGTGCCAGGAGATCAGTGTGCTTCTTACAAAACCAGGTTACATAATGCTCCTAACATGCGTGCCAAGGGGAAACCCCCTTTATTCCATGTCCTAAAGCCTTTTAAAGCAAGTGTTGGCATTTTTTCCATTTTCCTGCATGTGGTTAATTTTTTTAACTTGCTGCAAGTACAAAAAAAAAAAAAAAAAGGCAGTCCAGTGTTTGCAATGAGTGCACCTATCAGAGAACAAGGTGGTGCCCAGTCTGATGCATTTGGGCCCTACACTGAGCCCATTTACCTCAAAACTTCCAGGTAGATGGAGATATTATTGCTAGCTTTATCCTTTGTCCCTCAATTACATGTTCTTGCATGTCCTCTCTCCCAGAAGGAGTGAAAGATCTCCACCACTGCTTTTTCATCAACACTCCTGGCATCACCATCTGCTCTGCATGGTCTCCAGCCCAATGGGTGCTCTGGATTTACAGCTATCCCAGTCAGTTTTTGCTTAGACTTGTCAACACATTTCCTCTTTAAATAGCACAAAACTCTACATGGTGGGAAGAAGGGGAGGAGAGTGCGCCCTGAATGATTTTGCAAAAGCCTGATCTCCTTTCCCTGACCAGTTGTGAGCACTCTGAGAATGATTCCTGCATCCCAGCTACCTTGTTTGCACGAGACTGGAGTGTTTAGTGGAGAGGAAAGGAAGGAAGGGGCAGCTGCAAACTCTTGAATATTTTCCAAGGACCTTCTTGCAGGCCATGGAATAATTTCTGGCATCTCCAGGTGTAAGCAATGCAAGCCCTACCTGGAGTGCTGACCTTCTGGGAGTCATGTAGGCCATCTCTATCCCTCACTAAATTATATCTGGCTACCAGTTTCATGGTATGGAATGGAGATTCATACCATGCATGCATTCATACTTATTCAACATGCATGGAGATTCATCCCCCACCTTTTTTGTACTTGGTACTTTGTATGTTCCCCAGCCCAGGTGCCAGCAGATAGAAATTGCTGTGGAACAGCTGCAGCTAAGGCAGGGACCTGCTGGCTGTACACTGGCTCACATCTTGTGGGACTTGTGGCCACTGGGAAACTTGAGGAATTTCTCCTGTCTAAACAGGTGTTTTCCTTAGAGAGGTGTGGATCAGGCAATGTGAGGAGGCCAGAGTAGGAAGAATGGAGAGTCAGTGATGGGATGCCTTGGGCCTTGTGTGACCTGGACAGGTCTGGCCAATTCTTCTGGGATGTCATCAAACTCTGCCTTCCTGGGGAACTAAAGGCTGTACCTCTTCACTGCAGCAAGTACAGGATCTTCACTGCAGCTGATCTTTTAATCATTGACACACTGCCCTGCAAATAAATTTTATTTGATCTTGATTGAGGCTTCTGAATGGACAGAATTTACTTGCTGTTGCTCCTCTTGCTATCCTCAGACATTCAATATTATAAGACCTCTAACACATATCTGGGGATTTTTGTTCTGCTTTTAGAAAATTCCACTGCTCCAAACTCTAGCCATTTTCAGGAAAAGGAAAGTAAGTAAAAATTTGTTATAACTAAATTTTAGTCATTGTTTAGTCAGACCTTAGACCAGCTGCTGATAGTTTTTTATGCTGGTCCCTTTTGAAATGTGAGTTGTAGCTGCCACTCCTTTCCTGCTTAGTGCAAGCAGCAGGAGGTAAGAGGAGGAGGTAGAGAGAGATTTAAATAAAAAAAACTCTCATGTTGCACTTACAGAGGAATTTCTCTATTTCTTAAAGGGTAACAGCACACAATTCTGTAACTTCAAAACAGAGAGTATTAGGAAGTTGATTACATTTTTGTTGTTACCATATCAAAAATATTGAGTGTTTGATGGACCATGTCTGACCTAATAATTAAAAAACGCATTTGTCAATGTATTGCATTTATAGATCCTAAAGCCAAGTACATTTCAGAAAAAAATCCAACATTTTTCCTTTAAAAAGGTAACTACTGAGCTTCTAGCCCATCCCCTCTTGATTGAGGTTTGTTCGAGTCATGGAGGGTTGGTCTTAAACAAATATCCCAATGAATTTTTTACGTCAAAGTCATGTTCACTCCATTGTGTCTAATGCCAAAGGTATTGAGGAAATTCCATCAACAAAATCGTTTTCCAGTCTCCCTGTGTTCATTGCCAAGAACAGCATCAGCACAGCTGATAAACAGAGCTGCCATTTTCTGTAACATTCCTTTCAAAGGAAAACCAGAGCAAAACCAGTAGGGTCACTGAAATATAAATATAAAAAGCTTAAAACATCACTTTTGTTGTTCTCTGTTCAATGAGACTTTATGTGATGATGGTGGAATTTAGGCCTAATTTGAAACAGATGCTAAAATTTGCTTATTGAATTAAGACCCTGCCCTGGTTGGGACCTGCTCATCTTTGGTGTAATAAAAGCCATGCAAGAATGTTCAGAACTACACTGTAAGTGAGAGGCTCGTTAAGGTCCAGTGCCCTTCCTAACCAGATTCATGCATGGTTGTTACCCTTATATGATGTAAGACACATCCATCCCCACCTCCCTCCCTCCCTCCCTCCCTCCCCCCCCCTCAGATTACAGTTCTCTAATGGCTATTCCTATTTGGGTTATTTCCATATTTAAAAAAAAATAAGGATGCTGGAACGAGATAGATGCTGTTTTTTCATATTATCTGGGATTTATCTCTAGGAAAGTGAAGGAGGAGATTTAAAACTCATGAAGTTCAAAGGAGAATAATTAGAATAGCTTTCACTGCACACCATCTTCAGTTACTGAATAAACAGAGGCCCTCTGTGCACACAAACTGTTCCTTATGCCTAAGGCCAGAGCCTGTTTTCTTTAGAAACCAGAAGGACTTCAGGTGTTTTTCAAGCCAGATGCTGGAACTAAACCTAACCAAACTTTAAGATGTTCAAATTCTGCATTCTGATTTTCCATATGGGACGTTTCCCTATTTCACAACTTCTCTAAAAGAGGAGGATGTGGCTTTGCATTGCAGAACCTAAACTCCTTTTGAATTGCCTCTCCCTCTACTTATCTTCATTCTTCTACTCATTCTTTCCTATATCATGTGCTTGTGATGCAACTGCAGGAACAACACGTGGGCTCACAGCCCATGCTCACAGCAGAAATGTTATAGCCTCAGGATTACAGCATTTGTAGAGCTGGAAGAGTTAATGAAGAGTAAATGGCAACAGGCAACTTGAGAGGAGGGAGAGATGTTAAGAATCGAGGCATTGTTTTCTGGATTAATGGTTCGTACACAGAAGAGAAAGTCAAAACCTTTCCTGCTATAGGCAGCTGGGATTGGTAGAGCCTGGTCACACCTTTAGCAAAAAGAATTCTTAGCAATTTACTGCAAACAATTCCAAGTAAACTGAAACTTTCCAGGTTACTTAGTATTCCTCCTGATGTACCGTTCAGGGAAGACTACTGTAATTGGAGTTTTAGTGTTTAACACCTGATACTGGAGCTGTAGAAATGGGAAGAGAGAAGTATGCTGGATGGATGGATGGATGGATGGATGATGGATGGATGGATGGATGGATGGATGGATGGATGGATGGATGGATGGACAGACACCTATAAGCCTGAATCCGCCTGCTCTGCAAATTCTGGAGGACAGTAGTAGGCTGTGATTGACCAAAGTTAAAAGGGGTGAGTGTTAGGAAGAGTAACCAAAGCACCTAGAGTTACGCATAGAAAAAGCAATCTTAACACACACAGAGAAAGCAATCTTAACAGAGAATCACTAAGAGTGGTTATTGACTGTATTATTCTGCTAAATCCTTCTTCTGACAAAGAAGGATCTGGTCAGTACAATGTTAGCTGCTATGCAGAGCTGTATGTGAGAAGAACTCTACCTCTAGAAGAAGAGATGAGTCCAGACAGAATATCACTAGGAAAAGTGTTATGCAGATTTCCCAGTAGGAAACAATAAATGACAATGTCTTCACATACCTGTGGATCAGTAGATCTGTCTTTCCCTGGATGACTGCTTCTTCCCAAATGTACCTAAGATTATTTCTAAGTGCCTGCATTCTTCATGAAGGTACTTGGTAATTCATTTCCATAGAAACACTGGTTTAACTTCATTTATTGAGCCAATACAACCTGCTGCTTGGCCTACCTTGTGTTATCATAGGTTGACATAATACCACCATTAGTCACAAGTTTTGTGGAGCCAGATGTACAATAACAGGCAGATTCTTGATCCATTTGCTCCTAATTTTACATGAGGCAGGTGCCTAAGATGAGGAGCTGGGGCAGAGGTTTGTTTGGCATAGCATAGTACTGTATGATGGAGAGGCAGGGGGTCATCAAATTAGATTTTGGTTCCTAGGATCCTCTTTAAGTTTTAGTCTGTATAGATGAGGTCACACTCTGAATGTCCCCAAATATCACTTCAGGTTTATAATATCTATTTAAGTGCCTTAGTGCGAGTTAAAGTCCTTAGTTGCCCACCAAGTCAATACCCCACCAAGGCAGTTGAGCTAATTAGAGACACAAATCTCCTTGCATCATTCTCCACTGACTAGGGTCCTGAATTAAGTATTTCACTTAGGTAACCAGATCAAACTGAATGTATTTAGAGCCCTCAGATCTTATTGGCAGGTAATCTCCTGATATCCATTAAAACTAGAATTTGCTTTGGATACTCATTTAAAGATACTTATCAGGACTCCAGCCTTTGAGCATGAAGTGTTTCCCCGCCTCCCTACCTGTAACCCATCAAATATCTGTTGGTGGTCTGTTATGGAAAGAGATCTCATCAGAAATATGCCCCAGATTTGACCAGTCTTTATCCTGCAATTTATTGTCCAGATACTTTGCAAGTCCTTCAGTGTGCTCCTTGGAGGACCTGAATGCTTTTTAAACCCTCTTGTCCACAAAGCTCACAGCCTGCAATTTCATTCCATCATACACAAGAAATCCTGTGACTGGTCTGCTTGAAGATTACAGATTATCAGGGATGATTGGAACAACAGCATAAAACTGGTAGTAACTTCATGATCAAGGAAACTTCCCATAAACTTGGGGAAGTAGAGTTCAGTTTGTGCTACCATCAAATGTCAAGTTAAATATTCCTTTGATTTCTGAAGGCAGTAATTGTTTCCAACTCCTAGCCCTGCAAAGCGCTGCCCAGTCCTAGCATCACCCTTGTCACGTGTGCTCTTGTGATCAGTGGTGTTTCATGGAAGATGGCTCGAACCAGCAGATATAAGCTTCCAGGAGGGACCAGATTTTAGTATCTGGGGGTGGTTTTCAGCATCCTGAGTGAAGCAGCTCATTCAATACAAAACTTCAAATATCAAGGGCAGGGAAATCAAGGGGAAGATCATCACTGACTACAGCTGGACTAAGATCACATCTGTCATCAACACTGCCTCTGGTGATTTTGTGTATCAGCTGACTCCAGAATAATGTTGTAGACACATGTGATGCAGGGTTCAAGGAGAGAAGCCCTGTCCGGGGGCTATAGGAAATCAAAGGACCTTCTTCAACAGAACTGCAAGAATAACTCAGCAACAGAGAGACACACATTACTCAGTATGAGAAAGGCCAAATTCCTCTGTGTCTGCACTTAATATCCATAACTGGGGAACAGTGAAAGTGCTTGTAAACACATAGAAGTTTCCTGTAGCATGACTAAAATTAATTATAAAGAATATTTATTTTTACAAAATGTCAGGGGTTATCATCAGTTCATCCAGTCTCCTTGTTCCTCATCCCAAAGAACTTCGAATTGTGAATTTCCTTTCCAACTCTCTCTCCATCTCATCCATCATCTTAAGCTTATAATTCCTGGGTCACTTTCTGGGTGTTGCCAGGACATTAGGTATGTTCATATTGTATTTCATGCTACTCTATGAAGTGTCCCTTAATGAAGGCTACTCCTATTTTAAAATATGATCCACTCACTAAATTCAGCTATTGGATTTTTATCCTACTTTTTTTTATCCTCTAAGTATCCTCTTTAAGTATTATGAGATCCAGGAAAACGAAACCATTCTTTATGGATCAGATTTTTCTGTCAACTTTGGAAAATAATAGTATAGGGTACTACTAAGTTGTTGGACTTCTAAAAAAGTATGATAACCCACCATCTTTACATGATAGGATTTTGTAGATTTTTTCAGCCAGTGTTTCAGAAGAGCACTTCTTTCCTTGACTTTGTTTCTTAGCTTAAAAACATCCTGATTAAGAAGAACTTGAGGAAGTGCTTGTATAGTTTGATAAATTCCCCAAATTGTTATGCAAAATTAAATACACACTGGTAAATATAAATCACTTTACTTTTGGGGGCGGTGAAGTCATAGATAAATAAAAGGCAATCGTCAGATAATATTTCCACAGTAATGAACAATGGATGTATGTTGCATAGTTGTACTCAGACAAGAAAATTTCCCTTGTTGAGACACTGACACCTATGCAAGACAAATTTGCTCAAGTCTGTGCTAAACTGTCTGCTTTGACTGGATGAAGCAGATTCAGTGTGATCAGAGATGAGTAAGAATAGGGACAATGGTCAACTGTTATATCAAAATCCATCAGACACGTGTTCCAGAAAAACAGGAGTGAAGGAAACGTCATCTATTGTAGTTTGAGGATCCTGCATTTTCCCCGAGGGAACCCTTCCCCAAAGCCTAAGTAGTTAAAATGCACAACCGTTTGTTTGCTTCACAGTGGCTACTTACGTGAGAGGTCTCAGGGTTAAAGCACTATAAATCATATTTTTATTTTGTCAGGATGCTTAAAAATCTGATACGAAGAGGCTCCTGACAAAAATGTTACACCACTGGAAAGGCCAGGAGTCATTGATTTTATGTTTACAGGTTCTCTTCCCCAGATTCAAAACAATCCAGTTTACAGCCAAATAAGACTTGTCATGGAAGCAATTTCAAACTTTGAAAGCCATTTATATCAATGGCTTAACAGGGACAGTTGAGCTAGCTAAGGAAAACTGAGATGCTCATTCCTCATGATAATAATGCCCATTTAATTTCAAATTATTTCCCCAAGTATTTGTATAAAACATTAACCTAAAGGCTGAGGTGCCTCTTACTTCAAATCAGTCTCAATTTGTGCTGGAGCTGTCACAGCACCACTATGGAGCAGAACTAGCAAGTCCACAAACAGGGAAGGTAAACCAGCAAAGCCCTAATTACAGAGCACTGAAAACTGTACCCAAAGTGTCTCTCTTTGTCTAACAAGCACGATCCTACTTTCTATTGAAGTTCATAGAAGGTAGCAGTGCAAGAGAAAAGGTACCCTAAGATCTCCTGTAACAGCTGTTACCCTAATGCTATGTGAAGTGAATGGGTTATGAATGGGCTGAAGGAATGGGTGAAATAAATGTGTGAATGGGTTAATGAATGTGTTGAAATGAATGGGTTAAAAGCTTGAATCCTACAGATGTTAGGGAGTGCATAGAATTGAACAAAATCTGGAAAGGTTAAACTTCAGGATGATATTGTAATTTGCAGATTTAATTCAAAGACATGGAAGGGATGTTGATTTGGCTGAAGGGCAGTGTAGTTTGCCTAAGAGTTAAGGCCATTCTGCCTCTGTGTGTGTGTGTGCTCTTTGCACTGGGGGTAGACAGGACAAACAAAATCTAAGCAATAAATTGATTTTAAAGATCTGCTAAAAAATATTATTACCTTGTTCATGTACAAAAAGTAGCACATTTAGGAAATTACCAAATGCCTGTGCATTCCCACTGGGGCTCTCAGAAACATGGTAACTACACAAGAAGGTTTTCCTTAAGTTTCCAACATGAAAACACAGATGTTTTTTATTACAGCAAACAGCAAATAGAAAATTTATATGAAACTAATAAAAAAACTTTCAGAATCTACCTCAAACATAGCAAGATTACAAGAGAAAAAAGATAAAGCATTTACAGCAAGTTATGTGCCTCAATGGTGCCTTATCAGGTTATGTGGATACCAAAGATCACACAAGTGCCAGTTAAGAGAGCAATAAAGTATGTACAATATTAGGCTTTAGCAATATTGACACTTGCAGGGAAGCAGAAGGTAAGCTGTGTTAAATAAATCTTAATAAATCCCATTAAAGTAAGCACTGTTTGCTTGCCATAAAATCAAATCACTAACACAGCTGTCCATGCAGAACATTATCCACATGGTTTCAGATAAAGAATACTTGTATCTTCATCCCTCAGTTTTCCATGACAAATGGACAGAGTCCCTCTTCAGCAATTCGTCTTTTTTCAACACCTTCTGAACGATGAAACTTTATAAGCCACACAGCTGACAAGTTTCCTGCTGGGACTTCAACAGGAAAACTAAACCAGATATCCAACATGAAGGTAGATTTAAAATTAGTTCCTTGATGTGGTAAAAGGGCAAAGAGTAATTTGTTTTCTTAGTTTTCAATTTATGTGTCATACTCTAATAGTATTTTACCTTCAATTTATTTAAATGCCCTGAAATGCAAGCATACAAACATACATATATCTCACTCTTAGTACTAAATATAGTTCTTACATTTTATATAAATATTTCCCCATAACATAAAACTTAACCAAAAATTAATGTGTTAGAGCTACTCAAAGAGGCTCTAACTTGCATTAGTTATTATTTCATTATAATGATTGCATTAATTATAACAATTAAAAACGCTTCAGCGAGGTAAAAATACCAGCTTAGAGCCACAAAATATGTGGACATCATCTTCGAGCATATCATCCAAAAAGTACAAATGTTTTGATTTAAAATTTGTGTTGAGCCTTGATTTATTTGAATCTCCCTAGCATGCATCCAATTGAATGGATAGAGCTTGTGTGGGTTAACCTATAGGTCTATCCTACACACACTGAAGAGAACTAGACTTGGTAGCTATGGGGATCATATGGATTTCCATGGAAACCAGAGGATAAGTCAGAGAGGATCTATATAAAACACTGAATGTTTTCCTGCAGTGTCTAATCAGAGAGCTAACTCTCCAGCTGCTGGCTGCAACAACACAAGGAAGGGCTCAAGTCATAAAATAAATCAGATCTGGGTTTCAGTCACTTTGGAAGTGGAAGCTTCTTTAGTTTCATTTGGCTTATTGCACTGACAGGTCCATGAACAAAATAAACAGACAAAAACTACCCAGAGTCAAATGTCAGAAATAAACACTCATGGCTATGGTGTAGGTTAAGACAGAAGCAAACAAACAAACAACAACAAAAAAACACCTCAAACAAATCCTCAAGCGCTCTCAAGTGCTCTCAATGCCATTCATGTGAAGACAAAGACCCAGCGAAATTCCTGATTTTCAGTCATCCAGAAAGAAAAAAAGATTGGTTTACCTCATGTAGATGTTTTCTCACTGCACATGAAATCACAAATTCCTTGTCTTGCTGCTCCTCTCTGGACAAAAATTACTGAAGGGAAGTGACAATTTAGACAGTGATTTTGAGTATCTTCTAACATAAATGTACATAATCCCTTCTTGTACTAAAACATCATGTTCATAGTTTCTATGTATAGCAAGAGATTGAGACAGTTCCTTGTGGAAAATCTCTGTATGAAGAGAAAACCAAATTTGTGCATAAATGCACTTGTACACATACATAAGTGAATATTAATACAGATGGCTTAATGTTTTTTCACTGATGCTTGACTCGTCTGCTCTGCTCAATCTTCCTTTTTTTCCTATAAAATACATGTATTTTAGCATATGACTTATTTTTTCTTTAGTCTCTGTTACTCAAAAGGAGCAAGGACTATGAAGTAGTTAATTAAAATAAGTTAAAAGAGGATAGCTTATTTAGCCAAATATTCAGAGGGTGATACGACATTTCTTTGTATACAAAGAAAATATTTGAATTGGAATTGGGGTGAAACGAGTGTGATTCAGCAAAGTTGATGTACACAGAAAAGCCTACAGCCCATTCTTTTCTGTATCCTTTGCTCTGTTCCTCATTACAAGACATCTTTAAAGAAATAGGCTCTGTATAGGCTGATTTTTTTATGTCTTCTTGATTTATGACTTCCGGGTGAGTTTTCTCTAGGAAAGCAGCATTTCAGATTTGTGCCTTTAATGGGACATCCATTCAAGAGGCAAGGTAATTGTCTTCAGGAAATAAAATACTGTAGGGCACAGTGACTTTTGGAATTTATGTCATCTCCCTTATGCAGCAGTAGTGACAAGCAGACACCTGCTCCAACATTTCCATGAGGTCTTCTGCCTACATAGCACACTTTATTTTATTGACAGTTCCAGACTGACTTTAGAGCTTTATCCTGCTATCACTGCAATGAATGGAAAGTTGGGATTTTTATGTGATATTTCAAGATCAGCTATGTTTGCTTTAAGACTGGCACCAGACGACTCGGAGGCTTGTAATGAAATAGTGATGCCAAGCCTGTCTTTAAGCATATAGTCTCTGACATGAGGAAATTTTATGCAAGTGGAACCTATTCTAACCTATTCTATTGTTTTCTAGACAGATTTCAGATAGGTTCACTGTGCTCTGATTTGTCTTTTTTTAACGCATAGTAGCTTTACCTGTAGCGAACTGGCTAGCCTCTACAAATCATTTCCTACAGGTTCTTGGAAAGGTATCAAATCCAGAAAGAAGGCTAATTAACCTTTGTGGTCAAGCTGATAAAGCACAAAACTTATTTGCAGCAGTTACACTGACTAAATAGAGATGGTTAATCTTGATGAGGACATCAGCCATCAATACGTCCTCTACGCTTTTACTTCCCTCTAAATATCACTTTGACTGTGATATCTCCCCTGCTATGAAATTTTAGATAGATGGAAACTCCTGAGAGGTTTCTGAGGCATGCAGTTTGGATCTCTGCATATTTCTGCCAAAGGAATGAGAAATTATTTGATGTGCTGCTCTGGCCTCATTTTGCTGTTGGAATGATGATGTTACTGGCACACGTGTACTGGCAAATTCTCTCAGGAATCCTTTTGGATGAAAGGCATTATTCAAATGTAGATTTTAACTTTTAGCAATATCACTTGTAACTTTGGATTAGAAATTACATGAGCAGATGTTGAATAGGTTGGCTAATTCTGTTTGAAATGCAAGGCATAAGGTAACACTGTGCAGGCCTGATTTGAGTCTAGAACAATAGGAATTCAGGGAGGCCAGGAGTTAAGAGCAAGGGATACTGTAAAAAGCCAGGCAAGGTCTGAAAGTGTCCCTAGCTGCTCACTAATCTTTTCAGAAAGAAAACCAAGAAGGGACATCATGATAGAAACTGTTTGTTGTCTTCTTTCAAAGCCTGTCACATTCCCAAGGAGCCTTTCCACTACCTTCACCAGTTTTATTTACAGTTTTCAATTTTCCATATACCTCCACAGCTTTCTTGGCAACATGGCTTCCAGTGGACCACATTTCCATCAACTCCAGAGGCTGCTGCTCAACATTCACTGATTTTGTACCACTGACAACAGGATGCTGCTTCCTCTGCCACATTTTTGAAAAGACCTGATTTGTTCTAGAGCTGGGCCTTTTTACTGTGTTCTTTTAGGATGCATACACTGATTTATGAACACAGGACTCCAAACAATCTGTGTACCAGAACTGTTCAGTCCCACTTTAGAAGTATATTAGAACCTGACTTCAGTCCAGTCTTTTTACAATTGTCAATGAATGAAGATATCTTAGAAGTTGTCTCTGCTGATGTTCAGAGATGGTTTGTTTTGCTTTTTACCAGCCACCCTCCCACCTTTATATCCGGTCCTGTATCCTGTATTCTGTATCCTCAGTCTATCTTGTATTCTGCACTGAAATGCGTGTCCATGCATTTTTTTAAGTCAGCACAAAAGATTCCTGCCAAAGGCCAGGCGATGCCAAAGGGACCTCTCCTTGACATCTCATATCCATTGCTGTGAGGAACATCTTTACAAATACTTAGTTCTCCTTCAGACATCTCTCTACTCCATAGAGAATGTGAGAGATGGTATGCTGAGAGGTCAGGAGCCAGGAAGAAGGAATTGTGCAAATCCTGTCCACCAGCTTTCTGTGTTAGGTTGTGCACGTGTGCCGAGTCCAAGGACACAGACACTGGCTGGCAAGTCAGCAGCAGATGGGCCAGTCTGGGACCCAGAGGTGACCAGGTCTCCCACCACGGTCAGGCTGCACTGCTGTCTGTGTGGTCAAGTGAAAAACCTCAGGGTTGAGATGAAAGACAGATAGGAGCCCAAGGCCAACATTAAGGACAGCATACTTTGGCTACAGCTGCAGCTTTACTGACATAGCAGAACTATTCAAAACTGTAAGGGCACACGTACACAGATTCTTCACTGAATGCTTTCAGTGAGTCACCCCACTATTTGCAGTGATTTAGCTTTAGGGAAAGCAGCAAGGTGCTGTCTTCCTCCAGAAAAGTTTTCCCAGGTAATAACCTATACTCTTGTCACAGAAAGGAAAAAATGCCGTTTTTTCACTTCTCTTAGTCTTGCTAATTTTTGATGTTAGACAGCTGGGGTAAAAATGAACCAGAAAGAGAATGAAAACTACTGAAATAAAAGTATCTGCTATCTAACCTGCATAATTCTCTGCATTTCCAGCACAGACCTCCTCAGTAATAACACTGTCTCACATTCATTCAAGGCCTTTCATGTGATGTGATTTCACAAGCTGTTTTAGGAATCCAGTGTGGAGAGGTGATTTTCATTTATAGGCAAGGCAGAGCACAGAGAAACACTGCAGAAGAGAGTATAACTATTGCACTTTATTTAGTTGAAAATTTAAAGCAAGTTTTCTAGCCATGAAAATTCCTCCAAGCTGTAATCAGACCACCATAGGATTGGTGGATCTTCTCCCTTACTGAATTTACCTCTGATGGTCAATTTTTATCCATACAATTGTTCTTTCAGAAAAGGCCATCATCTAGTTTTGCGTATGAGGGACAGGAAACAACGGCCTGATGCTGGGGTGAAAGCTGAATAAGTCACCTATTGAACCTACTGAATTGTTTATACCAGACATTAAGGGTCTCTGAAAGGTGCCATTCACATGCAAAATGGCCAAGATTGTGCTACAAGTGTGTATCCAGCAAAAAGAAGCAAAGGAAGCAGAGATGTTGCACTCACTCAGATCACTGGCATTGGAAACTAAAGATGGAAAACATTAGAAATCTTTGCTAAATTCAAGTTTTTCTCTCAAGTCTCTGTACCAGCAGAATACCTTCAAAAACCTTGTGGGTTTAAAGTTATCATAGTGGCTCAGGTTTAAAACACAGTGAGGTGTAGTGTTTCCACTGATTTTATTGACATTTTTATTGAGATGACCACCACAACTAAGATTTTGCTGTATTTTCCATTGGAACAAATGAGAAAGTACATGATTTTGTACAAACATTGCTGTCTTTCCAGTGGATGTGAGCCAGTGGTCATTTCTGTCTTGCTTGTCTGATTTTTGATAGTTGAAAAGTCAAAACTCCTTGTATTTTTAGCTCCTGCTTTACTAGAAAAAAACAACCAGCTACGTGGCAAATTACTCTAAGAGCTGGCAGTAATGTTCCAAATTTTTTAAGTACCACTGACATAGTAAAAGTATACCTAGGAATGTAGAGATAATCTTGAAGATAACAGGTATTACCCCACTATATTAAGTAATTAAACCTTAGAGACCCCGGAAGAAAAAAGAGCACTATAGTCAAAACTACCTTCTAAAGACTTTTTCCTAATCTCTATTACTGGCATTCATTTTGACCAACACACACTGCCATATAATCTCTATGGATATTTACTGAGGCCTTGCTGCTGGTTCACTATTTTTACCCAGAGAACAAGATTCATGGAAACATTGACAAATCATAATCTAATCACAGATGAGATACTGTAAACGAGCTTTACGTGACTGCACTGGAGTGGCTCAACAGGTTTTGATACGTGTGTGGTACACCTCTGAGTGCTTTATGGGGACATCCCATTAGATTTACATCCACAAGGGCAATCATTTATTGGTTTGAGAACTTCTTAAAACAACCAGTTCCTACTTCACCTCAGCAAATTGCTCTTATAATGACTCTATCTATCTATCTATCTATCTATCTATCTATCTATCTATCTATCTATCTATCTATCTGCCTCAATTTGACCCTTTATTGCTTGGGGTTTTTTGTTTGTTTGTTTTTATTTCTCAGATAAAAGTAGCTGGATGTAGCCTTGTCTGCAACCATGCTGATCTGTTTTCACAATGAATTTTCAGGTGCCTGCTTGTGTTTGGACCAAGGCTGACACATTTATATATCCCAGTTCCTCACACCTTTAGCGCCTTGAATGGTTCTTCAAAACCAGTTACTGTGCATTGATTTCAGTGAGCAGTTTGTACCTGCCTCATTTGTTGGCCACACAGATAATTGTTGATCAGTGCCTTTAATATATTACCAAACCAGAAGGAGCCAAGAGCTGCTCTGTCTACATTTACACACAGATTGACCTGCTAGCTATGCATCAGAAAAATGGAAAGGGATTCAAACACAAGGGTTTTTTTAAAGTTAATGAATGCTGCAGTATCTGTGTTAGAGGAGCTTCTCTTTTCTGTCAGTCAATTTTGATCAATGTTTCTCAAATCCTAAATGAAAACTAGGAGTTTGAAACATGCTCAGTGAAGGCACTGCCCTGGAGAAATTGCTGCTTGAGGAAGCAGCAGTTTAAGCCCCTTTGGAGATAATCTCAAAAGTATGATAAAGACTTTATTCAATTAGTCAAAAATATGAAGAAATATGAGTATGTCCACAAACACTGAGGAAGCTTGATCTATCTATTGTGAAAATATATGGTTAATCATCAAAAAAGAAATAGAAATAATCAGAAGAAGCTAGGTATTTCCATATAAATTATCTCTGTTTCAGCTCATTCCAATTTCTTGGGTTATATAGAAATAGGACAAAAATCTGATGTATAGTATAATCTTTGTAAAATCTTTGAGAGGGTCTGGCAGTACTACACTGTACAGAACCTCTTTTCCATGAGGACTGAAACCACAACTTTTATGATAAAGTTCATCCAACTTTCCTTGCAGTACAGTGCTATGAATCATTTGTGTGAATAATGCCCTGAGAAAGCCTGTTTCTGACCAGGCATTGCGAAAGGAAGCATAGGCATCTGATACAAACACTGCAGATATCAAACATGGCATAAAATGAAGTCTACCTCTTTCCCTTTGTCTAATTAATTACATTCTAGAAATATTAGCCATATCCATAAACTGTGAGCATTGTTGCAGATCTTTTGGGAGGTGCTCCTTTACGTCATACCCTTTTCATTCAATATTGTTAACGTAAAAATACGCAACACAATGTAGTGAGCTTTGTTATGGTTACTAAAGATAAAGATCTACACATTCACTCCCTGCCTTTTTTAAGGCACCTTTGGCCTCATGGTTTTGTTCCTCCCTGCATGGGTACAGTGTCTCTTGGTAGGGAGTCGAGGGGGTAAACACTGTGCCAAAGGGAAAATAGTCTCTATGCATGACAACCTTTAAATGTCATGCACGACCAGAGAAGCAAGGGAGAAGCTGTATTTCCCATCTGCACTTCGAGCTCAATGGATCACCGGGTCTGAACATGGCTCATCTGGTTTCCAACTGCACAGAGTAATTTGTAAAGCTCCATATTAAATCACTCCAGTACAAAGAATTTTTGACAAATATCCGGAAGTCTATAATGCATAAATGGCTTCATTATACAGAATCTGAAATGCAGACTTCACTGATGGTGCAGGGATTCAGCATGAATCCACTGATGGTGGTGGGTTCAGGATTTTCTTGGATTATGTGAAATATGTTCACCCCATAGTAAGTAAATAGTAAAGATACAATGCAGATAAAAATCCAGTGCCCAGCTCAGGGGTTGTTCAGTGAAGAGTAAAGATACACAGATGGTGACTGCCCAAGTGAACTTTACTGCAATATCTACATAGGTGGAAATTCATTATTCATAAGTATGTAAAATAATTTTCCCTTTTTATAAATAATCTGTTTATCTGGCTTGTGGGCCTGTTCATGTGGAGAAATACCCACCACTTCAGTTAAGAAAACTAGTGGCCCATATTCTCCTGTGGCATGGTTTGTCTTTCCTGCGTTACTACAGTCCACAGTGGGATTGTGATTACAAGCAGGATAGAGGCACTACATTCTATTGTGGGTGGCCCCCCTTATAAACACTTTTATAAACACCATGAACACACCACGTGTATAACACATTGGAACCATGCTACATTTTCAGTTCAGGTAAAAGCATGTGACTGACAAGGTACAGACAAAGCAAACATGAAGTAAAACCAACCAATCAAACCCATGTAAAATACATATATGTAAAATTCAGTAAAATAAGCAATGTTATGAAGAAAAGACCACCATGTTCCACAAACTGTGAAACAAGAAGACCTGGCTTCTCTGCTAAGTAGCAATGGTTGAGTTTATAGGTCAATATTAGCCTTTCTTTTAATAGCTCCAGTTTTTCTTTGACTTCATGGAGTTTGCAAGAATCTAGGGCCTCTGAGATCACATACCTGCCAGATTCCACAGAAATCATCCAGTAGCTAAATGTATTGTCTGGGAACAGCCGATGAATAGGCAGCCAGATCATCACTGGATGACCTTAATTGCAACATAAAAACCTGAAGCAATTAAAAAAAAAAAAAAAAGTTTATTCAACACAGTAGACAGTTGGAAGCTGTGGGGTTTTATACTCAGTTAAATGCACATTTGTCCAGTATTCTGCTTTTCTGTTCCTCCTTCTGTTCCCAAGCGGAGTACATAAGTGAAATGGAGCACCACAACCTGTGGTAGGAAAAGGCCTTAGAGGTAGAGAAACTAAAATGCCCACAGCACAGCTGAATCTCCAGAAAGGCCCTGTGGCTTTCATCTATCTCCATTTTCTGGTGGGTTCTGCAGCAAGGCAGGGGTGGCAGCTGCTGAGCAGTGAGGTGTGGTGCTGATGCCCAGTTTTCCCAGCAAGCCTAAGGCTCTCATACAGAGCAGCAGGGAAGCAAGATATCAGTGAAAGGTTTTTGTTTTGCCTGTGAAAGATGCAAGTTTTCCTCCCACACCAACTCTTTGTACGCTTCTGGGCAGTGAATTTCATTGACCTATACAAAGAGTCCTTTTACCTGTAAAATCACCCAGTGAGCTTCCTCATCCCTGTAGGATCAATTGCCTTGTAGTACAAGGGAATGGTACAAAAACCCTCTCTGGAGAAAGAAGGAATGAAACTCCCCAGCAAAAGATGCCTGCAGTCATCTCTCTGCCATGTGCTTTGTACACCTGGTGGGTGCATCTGTTCCAAACTCTCCTTGTTTCCAGACAGTATCTTGACTCTCAGTGACAATGATTAGCTGCAATATCTTGTCTGTAATATGATATCTCCCTCCCAGTATCCACTTCAGCCTCCTGTGACACAGAAGCAAACAGAATCCACCAATGAAACACACTTTTTTCATCCCTTCTTCAACAAATACCTTCCATTCCTTTCAGAGATGTAGAAAGCAAAGCACCTTCCACGTGGAAATTGCAGGCTGACGTCACTTCACGTTCTGCCACCTGGGACTGTTTCAATTGAAAACCAATTAGAATAAATAAAAGCTACAAGTTTACCCTGCCAATGATTTGTAATATTATTTTAGAAGTCTGTTATCATTCCCTTGATTTGAGATTTTGACTTAGAAGAACTGTAGCAGGTATCAAGGATGAAGCTGTGCAGAGGTGCTGAACCTATTGCCTAAGGACATGAATTGCTGGGTTGTTAGATTACAATTAATAGAAAGGGAGGAATGAGTTTTTAGGGTCAATACATAACAGCCTTTCTACTAAGATAAAAAGAGATCTTGTGCAATTGCCAAGTGGGTTTTCTTCCTATGTCTGTGTGAACATTTTGTCTGTGTGATCATTACAAGTGGTCACTTTGCTAACATGAGGAATGCATCTCAGTGGGAATTGGTGGTCACTGCTGACACAGCAATAGAAGTTTTCTGTGGACTTCTATCCAGAGACAAACAAGAAAGGAAATGACCACATGGACAGCATGTCTGTTTCTTAGGTCATCCAAGTCCAAAAATTATATAAAAAAATGAGGACTGCAGGGAAAGGATCAGCACTGTTACTGAAGGTAACAGTAGTACGTCTGTATTTTTTTTCAAGTAGGTAGGCTGTGTAATATCTTTAAATAATATCGTTAACAGCTTTGCTTCTTTCTGTCTGGTTTTCAACAAATATAACTAAACTAGGAATACAGCTGTCACCAGAACACGAACATTTCAAATTGGTATATACTATATATACCTAGTTCCAGATATAAGACCTCCAAATACTGAAAATATATAATTCTGTCGGTCCAGTGGTTGCTGTGTAACTGTTAATGCTGATGAAGAACAAAAGGAAAGTTTTTGACCAAACTGATTAAAAAAAAAAAAAAGGAAATGCAGAGAAAACTGTAGTTCTCAAGCTAGCTCTTGATGTTTTTAAAATAGCAGCCTATTCCCATGCAATGCATGGAATGTTAATAACAGGTGAGTTAAAGAGCGATTTCTAATATCAGAATCATGTTTCAATACATTCACAATATTTATTACAGTATAATAGGAACTATTGAAAGCATTTTTAATACTCTAGAATCTCAGTAGTAGCATCATATCCCAACCCCTTTTCTTCCCATATTCAAAGTTTTTTCTTAAGAGAAGCAAAAATAGCAGGTATTGGAAAGGAAGACATTTGATTAGTTGTTTTGTTGGGGTTTGTGTTGGTTCTGTCTTTTATTGGTTAACATTATAATTACACCACTTATAGTAGTAATATCACTAGAAACATAATGTCAAATATTAACTTTGTGAGTGTCTTGAAAAATACTGCTGGACTTAAAAGGATATTTGATCCCAAAATATCTTTGCTGTGCAATTTCTAAAGATTTCAATCTTACCGCATGAATGTACTGCAAGATTAATTTCTTGTATTATTCCTTGAAAAGCAGCCATGTGACTGTTCTGATATTAAGGTAAACCACAATATACTTATTTTATTCTCACGTTCAAGGCTCACACCTTCTTTTGTCTGTTTGAGCAATTGTACGGCTTTTAGCAAGGCCTCTCAAACACTTACTGGTTTCTGTTTGCACAGCTCTATGGTCATTAGAGTTAGAAGTTTAATACAGTAAATAAATACCTCTCCATGACCTGCTGACTGCCTTCCACATTCATGTACTGATGTATTAGAGCCTGATACAGTTGTTATTTTGGATGTGCATGTCTTCAACATTGCATCAGAATTTATTCTTCTCAGAACTGTGCTAGGATCTTCAGTGAGGACACCAAAGTGGGTCTTATTGAGCTCATGTCATATGAAAAACTGATTTAGCCCTGATTTAGAAGGATGTATGAGTGCACATTAAATGGATAGATATGGAGAGCAACCATGTTGTGGAAGGCTCTTTTTACCTAACTTTGGGGATCTGAAGTTTGAGCACATAAGACTTCAGAAATGCCTCACTTTCTCTGTCCAACTCACACCAAGAGAGGGGTGTCATTTTCGAGAGCTGCCCATCTTCCTCTCTGAACTAAAGGAGATCTACATGAAACCATAAGGCCAGAGAGCTGTCTTCAGAAGGCTCAGCTGAAGTGAGTCTTCATAAATGTGACAGACCATATCCTTAGAGTTTTTTTCTTACGTAAAAAATAAAACAGATACTTCATAAATCAGCTGCAGCAGCATGAGCTATTTTAGATGCATTTGACACAGCTTTTGTGGCATGTCTGCCCTTTGCTTCTGCAGGAGTGACAGCAGGGTAGACATGCCTTTAGGGAAACGGATGTCAGTTTATCCGGTGATTCATGCTCTCGAGGCGTTGAGAGCCCTGATGTCTCGACAATGAATGTGCTGATTGTAGGCTGGGTACCACTGGGTGTGCACTCTTGAGTCCTTCTTCAATGTACTACTTGTTTTCTCATTTATAATGCTCTTTCTAAGTAATAAGAACAACTGCATGACAAGAACAGAACAACAACAAAGCCATGAACAAACTAGGCACTACATAATGAAAATCATAATCTTCAAGGCTCCTTCTGAAATTCTCAGATCTTGCATTAAAAAAAAAAAGCCTCTGGTTTCTGCTCATCAGTAATATTTTCTTATATAAGTGATACAGTTAAAAAGGCAGCATAAAATCTCAAAGTCATTGTTTCCCTTCCTTGGGCACTATGTAGAAAGAATTAGAAACTATGCCTGTTTATCTGGCCTTTATCTCAAACATGTGTGAACTACCAAAAGTAAAAAGAAGTTATTTGTAGAGAGTAAATATCTTTCCTTATCTACTTTTTCTCCAGGCCACTGAATCTTAACTGGCAAACAGAAATGGTTTTGTGGCTCAGTGACTTATCAGTCTTCATCAGAAACATTTATTTACAAGCTGTTTCTCAAAGTTGACTGTATTATACAGTAAATTCAAGTGTTTTATAAGCTAAGAGTCAGCACTTTAGCAAACTGATAAAACATCACTTACATGAACAGTAGCACATCTATGCTTTTGAGCCAACATATTTACTTACAGATGAGGTATTAGTCTCAGTCTTGAGGATTAGTACATTACAGTACAGAATTATTTCTGAGATTGACAGAGCTAGCTCAGTCTAGCCCCTGGGTAAAATACCAGGGATCCCCTTAGTTCATTAGAGGTACAAACTGAGGTTTATACAGAGCATGCTGCACCACCAAACCTCCTCACTCCTCATTCTGACCTTGCCCAGAATTACCAACCCCTGCTGCCAGCTCATCACCCCTGAGTCTCTACTGCTCATTTCTTCAAATCCATGTATTTTCCTCTCTTTGAAAAGCCACTGAAACTCCTTTACATGGGTAAGCTGTGTGCCAGCTGTATCCACATTATGGTGAGATACTCCTTTTTGCTGTTTGTTCTGAGGTTTCCTTGGAAGGCACTGCCTGTCCTATTGGTGCAAATGACAACTTACAGGATTTGCAGGCCTGGCTGCTGGAATTAGTATGACACACCTCTCTGTAATTGTGTTCTTAATGTTCTCCTACCATAACTGCTTCACAGCAATTCCCAAAAAGTCCCAAAAGGGTTTTCTGGATGGCCAGCACTTGAGAAAACTGCATTTGGAGTCTACCAACATCAATTCCTCTTATTCCAAGAGGAAAGATTATTTTGTACCCTAGAGAAATGAACTGTGCATAGAGGGAAGAAGATCCTGGGAGCTCAGAGTGTAGGAAGGAGAGACAGGCCATTCCAGTCTGTAGAAGGCTTTGAAGAAGGACATGTCTCTCTGTGAGCTCTGAAGTTGACTTTAGATTCAGTTTAGGGTTCCTTTTTTCCTTGAGACATTAGCAGTTTTCTTTAATTCTGAAGAATGCCTAATTTAGAAAGCTAAAGGATAGAAATTATTCTCTTTTATATATATTGCCTTAAAAATATATGGATAAAAGCCATATAGACTGAAATTAATGTAGTATGCAAACTGACACATGGGATCTTTGTGCATAGAGTTTATTGCACACACAAGTCTATCAAGACACTGAGATTAAAAAGATAAGGAGAAAATGAAAATCCATCTTGAAAAATTAATCTTAAAAAAAATTCCAGTCCATTGAAATCTTCATTTTTTTTTAACTTGAGTAGAAAAGCTTATTTATATTTCTCCCTTCCCCCCTATATTCACGTTGAATTCCACTTTCCTACTGTTTCTTCGGCAATGCTTATATTCCCAAGTTCCAACATAAACAGCTGATCTCTTTCTGATCGAGACATTTCCAGTTTATCTGCACGGCCTTGTGAGCACATTAGATGGCAGAGGTAGATGGCAGACTTCCCTACTTGTCTCAGTGTTACAGACTTTCTCTTTAGTCAAGACAACTTCTAAGACAGATATATTTACTACATCCTGTATGTCTTTTCTCTTATAGCCATGGTTAAAACTTACTTAATAGTCACACAAACACAAAATTAAAACCAGGAAAGAGATTGTAGTTTCCTCTTACATAGTTTCTCCATCAGCAGCAAACCCTCACAAAACCTCTCAGTGGGGAGTTAAACTTTGACGGGGAGTGTATCTCCATCAAACATTTGGAGTTAAGGAGTCAATGGACCATTTCCTCCATTAGCTAAAAATCATGGTAAGCCTAATGAAAATGAGGGTGGCTTATAACAATTGCAGACATATCCTGTTCAAGTACCTCCTTCAAGACATGCCCATTTTGCCTACCTTTTAGGCAGGAATAAGGTAGTGAGGCCATATAGGCTTGGAAGGACCTCAAGGATTCCTATGTACCAAATAAATATTTCACTATGGCAAAAAAAATTAAGTCAGAGGACAACTGGGTAAACACTACAGAATTGCATTCACATAGGCATGCTGGATAGTAACTCCTGTTTTGCATATCTATCTTTCTTTTTACTTCTCTCAAGTAATTTTTCCAGCTTGCAATTGTTGAACTTATTTTCTGCTTAGTAACTTGCATGTGTTGCTCACTCAAACAAAATTCCAGATAAATAAAAGGTTGAAAAGAATAATATAAATAAGGTTATTACTATTTAATAAGTGAGTCACAGCTACCTGAAGTACAGAAGCAGGGAGGCATCAGCTATGTACAAGTCAGTAAGGCAAATACAATCTTGGGCTTCACTACATTAAGAAGATAAATGGCATTAGTCACCTCTTACCAGAAACTCATTTACTTAAAGTAAAACTCATTTCACTATTAGCTTTCCTAATTTCTTGATAATAAAACAGTCTTTTTTCTGGAAAATCAGACTCTTTTGCTTACCTTTCTCAATCCTTTTTTTTAGAAAATAAACCTTTCTCACAAAGGCCATAGCTTTTGAAAAATCCAAAATAGGGAAAATGGAAGGAAACATGATCAATTTTAAGAAGCCAAGTGTGTAGAGGGGTCTGTGACTCATTCTTTAAAACTGTAAACTTCAGAATTTTGAAGCTGCTCCGGGAAGAGAAATATACAATCCGTGTACTACGGGTTTTGGTTTTTTCTTTCTATTCAAATCAGTTTTGAAACAGCTTTCTTAATTTTTTGAGCTGCCTCTGAATTTGCCCATTTGCCCTCAGTTAGCTGCTCCCCAGCATGCTTTGCTGCTTGCCTATTCTCCTAAAGCAGGAAGACCAAAGACCCTTGGCCATTCCTGCCATTTGCCCTTTCTCATCTCTGAACACCACGGGCTGTCAGACTGTATGCTTCACTACTGTGCTTGTGACAAGGGAGCTCTGCTTCTACAAGAAAGTCAGGACACCAGATCTGGAATTATCTCCTGGCACACTAAGAAGTTTACTGGAGACTGAGAAGAGAACTGAAGGAGATAGAGCTGAACATCACCCATGTTGAAGTTGTAGAGTTGAAATAGTCCCAGAGGTAAATGAAAGCAAATAAATTATTATTATTTCCCCCTTTGTCGTGAATGAAACACAACTAGAGGCTTCCTTCTTGGCTTCTGAAGGTGAAGATGTCCTTTACAAATGCATAGCTTTGCAGAACCAGGAAGAGACTCTTGAATCCCCATCTCAGTGTACAATAAAACTTATGCTGCTGGTAGAGCAACCCAAAACCACCTCCCTGCCACCTTCAGGAGCACTGGGCAAAGACCAGTAACTCATGTGGTATAATACAATGTGTCACATTACTTGACAAATCCACCAGAAGAACTGAGTCTTGCCTAGCACTTTGATAAATCATTCATTAACAGATTTTCTTTCACCTTTGCATGTGGATTAAGGAGAGAGAGAAAGGGGAAAATGTAGATGTCATATCAGGAACAACACAAATGAAAAGAGTATCGCATGAAAATCTAAAATTTCCCATCCCAATATCTCCAGGGAAATATGTGCATTTGAGAAGGTGTGTCTGTTTTGTTGCCTTTTCCGCTTGATATGGAGACAGAAATGCTTGCATCCTGCCCACTCTCCATCAAAAATTTGACTGAGGAAATAGATCCTCTTTGCCTACAGGCATTCAAGCCTAAACTCCAGACAGGGAGTAATATCATTTCCTGTACACTATGAGGAAGACAGAGAAGTCCCTTTTTCCTTAACTTTCAGGCAGGAGCATGTTAAAGGGGGCTGTTTCTTGTACAGGGCTAAAGACTGACTGGAGATCACCTATGGGATTGGGCTGTGAGCATGTAACAAAGGCAAAATACTGTGTGGATGGCTGTGGACAGCTCCAGCAAGGAGGGCTGATGCACTGTGTTGTGCAGGTTTTTGCTTGGCTGAATATCATGGTAGTTATGCTCATGGATTTACCTGAGAAAAGCTGCCTGGAAGATCAGCAGGGGCTGCAAGAACCTCTATGCTGTTCCCCCTTTACCACGAGTGTCAAGACTTTACCAAATAAAGACCAAACATCTGTCCAAAGGTCCCAGCCTCATCACCCAAAGAGAAAACTGAAGAAGAACTTATTGAACACTGAAGAAACAATTTTGAAATTAAGAATTAACTACAGTTAGCCAAAAAAAAAGAGAAAAACACAAAGTTCAGACTGAAAGGAGGAATAGTAATTCAACAAAGTACCAGGAACAAAGAAAGGAGGAAGGTGAGCAAAGCTCTCCAAGTCAGACAAGGAAAAACATTATCCTGGTGTGCAGCTGCCAAAACAGAAAAAGAGCCACTTCAGACAACCAGGATGCTCTCAGGCTCAGAGGTAACAAAGAATGGGGAAGAAAGGGCAGTAGAGCTGAAAATGCCTTAATGACTCACAGAGACTGGAAAGTACACGATTACATAAGAGGAGGGGAGAAAATGGCCTCAAGTTGCGCCAGGGGATGTTTAGATTAAATATTAGGAAAAGTTTCTTCACGGTAAGGGTTGAAGAAACCCCTCCTAGGAACAGGCTGCCCAGGGAAGTGGTGGAGTCACCATCTCTGGAAGTGTTCAAAAAACTTATGAATATGTCACTTGAGAACATAGTTTAGTGGTGAATGTGGTGGTGGTGGTGGTGGTGGATTGACAGTTGGACTTGATGATGTTAGAGATTTTTTCCAAACTTAATAGGACTATGTTTCTCTAAAAAAAAGTACCTGTAATTTTACAGCTAAAAGAGGAGTCATTCATCCCTCTCAGATCAGTAATGTGCTATGAGGGATGACCACAGTGGAGTCATTCAGTTCCATGGCAAAAAAATTTTTGAACAATAGTTCCACAACCATTGGACCTAATAAAAACTCATTTCCCAGAGGGTTCTGTCTTCTTGTGCCACTGAAACTTTAACTGAATTACACTAAACAGAATTTTAATTGAACTATGTGAATGTTATTCTTTCAAGCTAAGAGATTATGAATGTGCCAGTTTTCAGTCATTATACTGAACTTAGTGGACAGCACAGAACCCACCCGTCAGGTCAGATGTTTCAGAATGTGTGGGAAAATGAAGCCTTGTTTCCAAAATATAAACATTTTGATGTTCAGTTCTCATGCTAATTCCCTGTGCATTAAGGGGTAAATTAATATTGAAGCTTTTCCTGAAGTGGAAAGGACTTTAACAGAGATATCCTAATAAAGTTGCTTTCTTTTACCTGGCTAACTAATTTCTCTAGCTTTACAGAAACCAACATAAACTTGAGACATCTATTCATCTGCCAGATTTGATTGAATTTGGCCAGAGATCCAGAAAGTATTCTGGGGGACAGACAGATGTTTGCTCTAAGGAACACATTATTATTGTATAACACATATAGTATAAATAAGTGTTATGGTAATAATTTAAAGAATGGATCTTTCCTACTAACTCCCTATGGTAAAGGTTTGAGTGTTTTGACTGACCAGGAATTTTTCTTTCCTGGACACGTTCACAAGGCTTTGGCAAGTGCCCTTAGCAAAGAGCATATGTGTGTGTGTACTCATTGCTGCTTCTGGAAACACTGTTTCTGCAGACAGGGCTTGGCTTGTGTTCAGCAAGGCCAGAAAGCATAATCAATTTTTGAATGTTCACAGGGTCAAACATTTGCACAGCTGGCATATTATTTCACAGGCAGAAGAAAAAAAAAAAAAGAAAAAAGAAAAAAAAAGTGAAAGCATTTGTAGGAGAAAAAAAAATGGAGGATAAAAACAGAGTGTGTATGATTTTGTAGTGATCTCCACAGCTTCTGGACTCCAACTATCTAGTTTTGATTAGCACTTCCCTACTGCTTAATTCCAGAGCCAATGAAATGATTTCTGTTCTCTATGATTTGCTGCTTTCCCTATAAATGTATACTGATCCGCATTGCTTGCTAACAAGGTCCTATGCCAACTCTTCTCTATATTTACTTCTTGCAAATAGAAAGTCTTTATGTCTGAAATAATTCTAGCTCAGTTTACACTGGAATGTCTCTGGGGTCAGATTATCATGCACAGCTGCTAACACGTGAAAGGTATGCCCTGGATGGCTCATCTAACTTAATGTGCTTACCACCCCCTCTGGACATTTTGCCCAGGATAAATCAGATAGTACATCTTCTACCAGTCATGGCTCAAGACTGCATTTCAATGCACTATTAAGCAGCTTGTGATTCATGCAGAACCATTATATACCTGAAGGATTTCCACCACTACAAGACTACAATTTTATCAGTGTAACCATGTTAAATTGGGGAAGTCTTCCTCTTTACAATACTTGCCAGTACATTCCTCCATGCCTTTCCTTGTACATATATATAAATAAAATTACATGTGTCTATTAGATATGATATGGTACAATGTGAGATTAGTATATTCTCCAAGGTGCCTGGTCCTAACTGTATGAGATTGTCTCCTTGCCATATGTCCTTGCATCCTGGTACAATTCTGGGCAGGGCACATCATTATGGTATTTGTCCCTCAGGTCCTATGCATAGACCGGTGCATAAATAGCTAATGATTTATTTTCTCACTGTCTTTCATGTTCCAGAAAGTTCCTAAACTTCTAATTGTCAGGCATAGCTGAGATATCCCAGACAAATAAAATATTATAGAATCATAGAATGGGTTTGATTGGAAGGGAACCTTAAAGATCATCTAGTCACAGACATGGGCAGAGATATCACTCTCTAGACCAGGTTGCTCAAAGTCCCATCCAACCTGGTCTTATTGAACACTTCCAGGGATGGGAAACCCAACCTCTCTGGGCAAAATATTCCTGTACTTCACCACCCTCTGAGTAAAGAATTTCCCCCTAATAGCTAACCTAAACCTGCCTTCTTTTAGTTTAAAACCATTGTCCCTTTCCCTGACACTATCTGCTTGTAAAAGAAGTCCCTCTCCAGCTTTCTTGTACGCCCCATTTAAGTACTGGAAGGTGCTCTAAGCTCTTCCCAAAGCTTTCTCTTCTCCAGGCTGAACAACCCCATCTCTCTCAGCCTGTTGTCCTAGGAGAGGTGTTCCAGTCCTGTGATCAACTTAGTGGTTCTGCACTGGACTCATTCCAAAAGGTCCGTGTCTTTCTTGAGCTGAGGTCCTCAAACCTGCACACAGCACTCCATGTGGGGTGTCATGAGGGCAGAATAGACGGGGAGAATCACTTAGACCTAAAGGAATTGCTACCAGAGGAAACTGGATCTCATCTCTTGAAGTAAACCTGCCATTCTAATGGCAAAAGTCAGCTCAGTAACACCCGAGGAACAGGTTTTAAACTGATGGTCTTGAATCTGTAAGAAAACCCCAAACCGCCAAAACAAACAAATGAGAAAAGAATAGCACAGTGCTTTCTGGTTTGTCTGCACGCTAGACAGGGTGGAGGCAGACTTATCCTGAGCCCCAGTGCTCCACCAAGGGCTCCCAGCACTGCCTGGAGCTCCTGCTGACCAGAAAACACTGCTGGTTACCAGGGAGCAGGACCTCACTGCTATCTACACCAGTGCTATCAGCCGGTTTTGTTGTTCAAACTGAAACAGAAGAAAGGGACACATCTCCTTCCTACCCAGCACTTTGTTAACAGCCCTGTTAGTGAAAGATTAGAACCCAAAGGGGAGCAATAAAAGGAGAACCAAACTATGAAGTAAACTACATGGCATTCTCACATAGGTGTTTCCACCCTTGGAAAAGGGAACATAGAGCCCCAGCAGTATGTCTCACAATATGTATCAAATTTTCCATTACTTTGTGATAGCGATGTGTGACAACAGTTACACAGAGGGAAGGAAGGGTTTTACCATGTTGTGGTAATATTGAATGTATGTCTTTTGTGATCTACAATTACAGCATTATGTAGACAAGGAAAGCTTTGCTTGCAGCTCTGGATTTGGGGATTTTTCTCAAATTTGATACAACTGATGTTGCTGGTCAGAGAACTTACAAACTGGCACGTACATCTCTGATCTTGAAACTGAAGTTACTACATTACTTTTTTTTATTTACTTTTTTTTTTTTACTTCTAAAAATGGCAAATATATGAAAGCCCTAAGGAAAATGAGCTCTCTGATACAAAGTCTTAAGAGAAAGGATCCCTACAAGCAGATGGGCCCCACCTTGTAACAAATTGAACAAATAAAGAGTAATTTATCTTTAGGAGCAGTAAGCATCATACAAAAGTTTGCCAAAGGCTGGATAATTCCATAAAGCTGTTCAACAAGAAGCCATAATTGATTAGAAATGAAAGGTCTCACACCACCACCCTGAGTACTCAGCTCTTAATCAGGTTATCAGGCAGCAGGGTTTTTCTTAATTGATAAAGTCTATTATCGAAAGAGGGTTTTATCTCATTGGTGAGGTCATAAAAAGTGAGTCACACAGAGTCAATAGGGTATCTAGCACAAAGGCAATGGGTATGCCTTATAGAGGCTACAGCTACTGCAGTTACTGTAGGCGCTGTTTACTTACAGGCAACTACTAAGTGTTGTGTCTCCCTTCAACCTTCAGAAAAAGCTGTTGTAACCTCATTTTAAGCTGTGTCTACTATTCAGAATAATTCTGCTTATCATGTTTTGATATTGTTGCCTTGGCAATGCCGTGGGACATTTTGAACCCAGGGCCTAATTTCTCATTTTCAATCGCCCCTGCTGAGATTTTAATTAAACTAAGTGGAATGCATTCTCTGAGCGCTGGGCTCGGTGTGGTTAAACTGTCAATGTACTCATATTAACAAAAGAAAAATGAGCACTTTTAATTAAGTGTTTTGCAGTTTTAACGTTTTACCAAATTTTTACCTTAAGAATAGCTGCCAGTCAGAACTATCCAGTTCTGACTGGCAGCTATCTATCTTCTTATCTTGGAGATCTCTGTGATAATTCCAGGATTCATACATGAATTCTTGTGTGACTTTTGGCAAGCCTTTGGCTTTGATTTTCTTCCACTCTTAGGTACGTAACTCTACTAACCACACAAGTAGGTGTTGTACTCTTGCCTGAAAACCAGTGCCTTCTCAGCTTTCTTTCTTTCTTTCTTCTTCTTTTCCTATAAATCTCAGCTTTCTTTTTTTCTTCTTCTTTTCCTATAAGTGAAGAGAAAATGACTCCATAAACAAACCCAAGGAATTTGGCTACCTCTTAGGAGACTCCTAGCAAAGTCCATTCCTAAAAAATCGTTCCATACTAGTGTCATCATCCTGTTCCTAATGCTTTAAGCCCCAGAAAACAATGCACTGTGTTAAAAGAGCTGATCATGAGATCAGCATGGAAAAGATTTTGTTTCTGAAATTAATTTTTAAACCAAACCAAAAACTTTTAAGCTGATCAAAGCATCTTGTGCACATATTAGAAATATTTTGTTCCATTGTCAAGTCACTAATAATGCTTTTAAACATAGAATTAATCAAACATAGAAGGCAGAAAGAAAGGGCTTTTTTTTTTTTTTACTAGAAAATCTAAAGATGGAAGGGATCAGGAAGTCCAACTTATCAACTTAAGTTGGACTTAATGCAATGGTGATGTTAGTTAGACACATCCTTCAGGCTTCAGAACCCTTCAGAATTTCATCATGGAGGGCAGAAGTGCCCAGGTTGTTGTTAAGGTGTGCTGGGTTTCACTGTGCAGCAGCCCTGGCACACAGAGTACACGGACTCAGCTTCATCTCGTTACAAGCCATCAGTGGTTGGTTTACCAGGCAACACTGAGACTGTGGCTTCTCCCACCTTTCTTCTCTCTTAGGTACTTAACACAATACTCTGGTCAGCTGCATCAAGTGCAATGTTTTATCCTATGCCAGAAATGGTATTAATCCTTACATCAGATGGAGAAATAACTTCATTCTGAGAGCAACAAAAGAGCAACTGTAGCTGGAAAATGCTTCCAAACAGTATTGCAAAAAGAACAGGAAGCATCATCTCACACAGGAAATTAATGTCTTAAAGATTAAACAAATTATGTCCATTAAAATTTTGCAAGGAAAAAAATCCTTCCAGTGTATCCTACAAAATGGTGTGAAGCTTTAGCTTCAAATAAGGTGAAAAATTGCTAAAGACCATTCCACATCCTGCTAAAGCCAACAGGCTGCAAAGAAAGCATTCACATTTAACATAGGTGCCACAGATCCGTAATAGCATTCTCAGAGAATCTAAATGGTCCTAGGGGAATGAGAAACTCTAGGCAAAGATCTTCCTGCCACTGGGTTTGAACAGGTAACTCTTGACAAATTTCCAGCCTCCTAGACAGAAGAAAATCCCAACTATCACCTTACTGCTGTTAGACCCAGACTGCCTGCAAGAGATCAGGTAGCAGAGCACTGCTCAAATGAGCCTTGACATTATTGATTAAAAATATTGTGTGCAATTAAAAAAAAGGCTTATTCAGCTAAGAGGCTGAAAGTTTAATTTGAATGTTGCTTCCTAGATTTAAAAGCTCCACTGTCCTTATAGAGACACTTCAGCAAAACTGGAAGTTGATTCTGTGTTTCATGGTGTATCCATATGCACAAGAGTTCACTGTACCAGAGTAACTGTGTACACCATACTAAGACCAGTGTAGTAATAAATTTTAAAGAAGATTAGTTTACTTAGTTGGCGTATATGAGATAATACAGAGCATGTTTTCCAAATGAGAACTGGATAATCTCTGATTACATGGGTTTATCCTGGTAATGAAGGGCAGATAGTGAATATCTTAGACAATTAATATGTAAATGTAAAGTCTTATTTCTAGGAACACTGAGGCAACTTTGAGCCTTAGCTCCACTGACTGCAACTCACCATCACCTAACAGCTATAGAGTACTCTTCAACCTGTGCTGTAGTTCAGTGGCTTCCTATTAGACAGCTGCCATCAAACCACAATATTGCCTTCCAGAAAGGCAGCTCTTTATAGTCACATTGAATGGCCTAATTTCCAGATTTCCATGGAGGTGAATGCAGCTAAGTTACTCAAGCTGTATTCAGAAGATCACACTGGAGAGGTACTCAACCCAGAGATTTTTATGAGACCATCTTTCTTTACCCAGGAGGAAAGTAATGGGTGTGGTTTTGGATAATTTTAGGTAAATTTGGAGCTCATTTCCTGACCAGAAGCCTGTGTTAATGACGCTTGCAGTGGTAAGGCCATTGCTGAAGGCCTCAGCAGTGTTATGGCTGGCTCAGTTGCACACTTGTAGCCATGACCATGTTCTAGGCTTGCTGCCTTCTCCCAGCTGGCCTGTTCTGCAGCAGCAGTGAATAGTCACAAAAGTCAGCTTCAGAGCTCAGAGCAGACACCTGGGCTGGGGGACCATATTCCCTCTGAAGTTACAGGGACTCAAGCAAGGGAATCAGGCTCCTCCTGGGGAATATTTACAGCATCAAACTTGACATCCTGCTGTTCTCCCCTAGAGATACAGCTACATGTATATTGTATAAAGGACACAAGCACATGGTGTCCTTTGCAAGTATCTGGCATTGTCTATAGAGGCAGAGGTAGAAGGACACAAATTCTCTATTCATAATGCTCAGGTAGCCTGGGATATTTAAAGGGGCACTTTTTCATTTGCACTGTGTCTAGGCAACTAAATCGTACATCTGGGGGTCTAAAGAATGATGTCCAAAATAAGGCTGTGCCTGGGAGTCCCCAGTGCTTCCAGAGGCAAGAAGATAATAAAGTGCTAAGGAACATCAGTTCAGTGAGACCATGAGTTCATGACAAGTAGTCATTCATGTCTTATGAGTGAGACATCTGCTCTGTTCATGAAACAGTGAATTCCCATGGGCTTTGAAATCCCCTTGGACATGGGCAGGCATATCACTGGTTCACACTTGCTGAGCTTTAATTCTCATCACAAGTACAAGCCCATTCCTTGTACAGTCTGGAAAACTCTTTCTGTAGCCCCTGACAGAACTGCAATAGTATCCATGGTCTTTTATATTTTTCCCATGAAAATATAAATAAGTTGCATCTACATCAATAAAGCTTGTAATATGAAATTATAAGTATTTGTGAAAAACCAGGTAACAAGCAATACCTTTTCCCTTCTCTTATACCAATAAAATAATAAAAGTCAGTGTTCCAGTCTTTGATAAGTGGCAAATGGAAAAATCAATGAACAACCCCATATGTAATTGTTTTAGAATAATCAGTGGAAAAGGGCTTAAAAACTTTTTATAATGAAATTAAGGTAACTGAAATATTTTTATATTGGGTAAAAAACTGGATTACCTCTCTTTTCAAATGAGAACAGCCCCCTTTTATTTTTTTAATCTGCAGGGCTACTTCCTAAGAGATGAATGGTTTGAGTTTTCCTTCACAAACCTCTGCAATATTGGCTGCTGTGGAGATCAGATCCTAGCTATGGGATATCTCCAGCCTGCCCACCAGTTGTGGCAGCCCTTATTTGGGTTGTGGGGTCATGCGGTTTATGTGATTCAACTCCACCACTATCATGCCTGCCTTTATCAAGGCTGTGCAGCTCACCCCCTGTTTGTACATAAAGCATTAGGTGGTGTGGCTGTCACTTACTTGCTGCACAGCTGCTCCTTGTGGCTTCAAGGGAATGGAGCCAAATAGGAACAACCTTGAATGTGGACTGTGCCAACAGGATGCAAGTGGCCCACCTCCATGGACATCTTCTTTTTTGCTTTTGTTTCCAGAGAATTGATGTACAGTCCATGTTACCATGTTGGTTTGCCACTGGCCACGGGCACAGATGAGCTGACCAACTGACCCCATGGGTTCTGAGTGCTGACACCAGCCACGCAGAATTGAATCTTGTGATCTCCCAAAATGTGTCCACCTCCCTGTGAACCTGGAGTGATGGGAGTCTTCTGTTGGTGGGCATTCCCAGGTGGATCAGCAATAGAGTCCCTGAAAGTATAATGAGAGAGAAGCCTTTGCTACTTAGGACTAAATAGGAATGAGCTCTTATTACTGACTTAGTCAATACTTGACTAAGCTTGAGTCAATACTTCAGAGAGATGACTTTATACAGCTGGTTAAAAAAATATATGAAATAGAAAACTCAAGAAAATTTTTGTCTTCTGGCACCACAGTTCTGTAATACATTTTATATGCTGTCAGAAATACAGACTTTTAAAACCTGATCTGGAAGCTTGATTTGGGGCACTAGAAAAATATCTGGAAAATGCTAACAATGCTGTTCAGTGTGTGGTGGGTTCATCACCTTCTCTCTCATGGGATCATGTGAAGGGTACCAGGTAGCTTGTGCCCACTCCCATGATTTCCCCAAGCAAGTATAATGTGTTTGAGTGCAGACTATCACTGCTGATACTCCCCTACTTGCTATCAGGAAGGGGCTGAATGGGCACACAAAAAATGGCCTGAGCTGCATTCCTCATTCCCTACAGCACCTGCTTAGTCAGTCTATGCTACAAGAGACTTGGGGTGGGTAGTAAAATCATGTAAGTAGCAATGGGAAGTAAAGGGAGGGTTTGAAGAGGGAGAAAATGCAGGCTGTTTGTTTATTTTTTCATGTAGCCAGGGACATCAAACAAATATAATAACTGACCCAGAGATTTGTTGATCTGGGACATCTCCCAGAGTTGGATTTCAGCACCAGTACAGGAAAAAGTCAGATTGTCTGAACCAATAAGTTTGAATGCCTTCCCATTTCTCTGGTTATTAACTGGCATCTGAGAACTGCTAAATCAGTAAATTGCTAGCATTTCTGGATCTGAACTCAACAAGCTTGACTTGCTCATCCAGTTACTGTTGCACATGCTTTGACATCAACTTTAGCAAGGAGGAGGATTTGAACCAGGAACTCCTATAAACAATTTTTCTTTGAAATCAGATTAGCAAGTCAGAAATGCCAAGTGATAAGAGAGGACTTTCCTTCACAAGAATTCCTTTAGCAACCCTGAGTCAATGGCATTGGGAGGACGTTAGCCTTCACATCCACCCTACACAGGGTAGAAAAATTGATTCATTGTCATCATGAAAGTTATCATTTAACTTCGCTTCAGCAAGCTATGGAATATAATTAGAGATGTATTAAAACCACACATACCTTCCCTATTTTAAAAAGAAAGGAAAAGGAAAAGGTATTATGCACCTGGAGGAAAAGTTTGCCCAAAATCTGGATTTTAAAAAAAGGGTAAATAAAAAAAAAAAAAGGGAGAAAATCAACCTGCAGTGTCTTTGCTTGCTAGTTTTCACATTAAGATCTTTTGTAGGCCAAAAGTGAGCCTTCCAAGTGAGTAGATGGAAAGCTACTTCTTGGGGTGAAGAGATAGAGGTGGAGAGATATTTCTTTTTTGGAAGCTGACTGATCACTTGAAAGATCATTTTGGCAAATTTATCCTGGCATAATATTCCTGACTAGTTCTTCCAGTAGCAACCCTTGTATAGATTGGAGTAAATCAAGAAGGCCCTTGCTTTTAGGTGTGCACAGCTGCACGTTGGCATCCAACCTACAAAATACGCTCTTTGGAGAGTCAGATACACTGAAGCCTGTGGTTCCTCATCAAGCAGGCACGCAAGATGTACTGAGGGAGGAGTACTTGGTGAACTTGTAGGAGAGCAGTTTCTCTTCTAAAAATAACGAACAGTTTCCCTTTCTTTTCTTCTGTTAAACCATAATGATATGGTCTGTCTCAGACTCAACAGCTTTTTTGGGAATAGAGCTCTAGAATGAAAAGTCAGATTGAAAGCAGGGTGATATTATAAACAATTTAGGAACCTGCAAGTATCCAAACTACTACCAGCAGAAAAGTAATCATTAAACCTAAGAGATTTTATACTTAGGTCTGTTCTTAAGGCCATTACCCAAAAGATTTACATTACTAATATCTTCAGACCATTGCTATTAATAGTAATATTATTAAAATATTACTGCATCACATCATATCTACATCTACAAAACTGGATGGGTTATTCTCCAAAAAGCAGTTTTCAGGTAGGTATTCAAATGCTGGTTCACTGATCTAACAAAACCTCTTACACCTAGCATGTAGCTCCTAGCTAAAATAGAATCCAAGGAGGTGAAAAACTCAGTGTGAAATGCACTCACTGGGTGTCTTAAATCCAGCAGTGAGTTTCGTGGTCCTTCTCTATTGAGAGTGGAGAGAAGCACCCTGAGAGCATCATTCAGCCCACCTAGAATCTGACTGGAACAGGTAGCATAGCTCCACCTGAGGTAACACCTTTCTGTAGCAAACACCATTAAAAAGCAGCATTCAGAAGTAGCTTCTGACAGCTGACCCAAAAAGATCAGTATCATTCCTTTGTCTTGATCAATTTTAATGCAAAAGAAGAAAACACGTTATACTGCAGGGGAAATGGAGCCAAGCTCTGTACATCCAGGGTTTTCATGCACAGGCTCTAGTCAGGGCTGTGATCTGTCATCACTGTGGTGGGTCATTACCCACAGGTATGAAGTTGCTTCTGTCAATATTTGCTCAAGTCTGCAAATAAATGGATTACCTGAATGTATATGTCTCTGCAAAGATTTACATGTTAGATTTGTCATTATCAGATCGCAGAGGGTGTAACACAAATTTGACCACAATCATGTCAAAGAGCTAAGCTTCTTTCTCACCCTGGCATTTTACCACAGGTTTCAGAGTAATATCATCAGCAGGACAGAGACAAGATCAAAATACATAAAATAAATGCAGAGCAAGCAAAAATTCTGCTTCTCTTACTTTTTTTAGGTTTATTACGGAAGCACAATTAAATTAGTATGACACCACAATTAAAAGATTTCTCATCTGAAACAGTTTTAAAGATGAAAATGGCTTTGTAAGCTAATGTGAATGCACTTTCAAAAAACACAACTCCAAAGGAAATGAAAATCAAAAACCCCAGGAGAAATAAGTTCTTTTTTTCCATTCTCATTTTCATAAATGTCTAAAAGGTCAGGGAGGAGAATGTACTGAAAATTGATTTGACACTCCTTACATATCTTTGCTACATATCTGGTGGAAAAGTGTTTTTTCACTCACTGTATGAATTTTCTTGCAGCAGTGGTTCCTACTTTAAAGTGGATAAAAGGGAAAGTGCCACAGAGGTGAACAAAAGAGTGCAGATTTTTCTATCATACCTGAAAAATTACCTATAGCACCTACCTTATTAAGCTGTCATGGAAGCCAAGACTGTGTTGAATCATTACATCAGGATGTTCCAGTCACTGGGAGAGTTCAGGTTCCTTTGAGGTTCATGGTTCAGGGTTCAGCTCAGACAGAGAATTGTGAGGTTTCCTGACGGAAAGGAAGTAAGTATTTTTATTCATAGGCTAGTGCAGGAATAGTATGTTCCACTGATAGGGAGGGAGACTCTTGTTGGACTTGGCTGAGAATATTAATTCTTTTGAACCTATAAATTAGACTTTAAGAGATGCTCTCAAACGAAAAGCTTCCTTGAGCAACATGTGTTCATATTCAAAAGTAAAGCCAAGGAATTTGGCTCTTACAAGGCACATGAAATGAGCAGCAGGTTGAGAATTTGAGTTCCAAGTGGGTGATAAACTCCATTTTTATTGTTACACAGTACTACAGTCAGAGCTACCAGCAGTGGGGATTCATAGCACTGGCATGTATTTGCACTAAATTATAATAGCATTGAATATTTAAAAACGCGACCCGACCTCAAACAGCTATGCATTTAAAAATTAATCAGGTCAAAGGATTGGAGGAATGAGGGATTTTGAAAGTCTGTAAAGGAAAAAGAATCATAACTCTAACTATCATCTTTACTCCTGAACATTATTTTATATATTTGCTTTTAGTATTTCTTCACTTCCTGTTTGCATGAAAATAATGTCTTTCACAAACCATCTCCATTAGGCTTGTTCCCAAAGGATTTCAAATCAAACTATATTACTGCTCTTTTTACCCTTTTTTCTTCCTCTGTGTGCATTTTCCTTAAAAAAATATTAATTTATATTTTATTTTAAACCCAGCAATTTTCTGCTTGATATTTTCTCAGCTAATGCCAGACAATTTTTTTCTCCTCCTTCTTATAAGTTCCTTATTTTAAGAGCTTCTTGTTTGATTTCTTCTGATATACATTCATCTATCTCAAGCCCTTTATTGTAATATTTATGGGTTTCATTTATGTGTATTCTACTTTTTTAATATTGTTTCTATGTTCTCTTTAAAGGGAAGTACTACTCTTTAGTTTTCCACACACTGGTAATATTTTTATTGGCCAGTTAGAGAATATAAGCTCACACATTAATGTGTCAGAGGGAAGAGTAATGAGTTTGCTTTTGTTTTATTAGATGTTAAAAAATGGCTTACCAGTTTCTGAGAATTAGTTGACACTTTTTTCCTCTATACCTCATCCCATTATAATTATCTATGAGGTGTCCATGCTGCTCTGGTTTCATATCTCTTCTGGTTTTGGCTGCAATTCTAACATGCAAATGGCCAAACAACAATGGCCAATTTATCCCCCAAAATCAGTTGAAAAAACGTCCATGAGGCAGCAAAACTTTTATCTTTTTAGAGATATTTTAGCACATTTACAAAACCAATTACTCAGTGAAGGGCCTAAATGCTTCAAGATTTTTTTTTCTGCTTTCTTCCTTCTCATAACTAGTGATGCAGCTTTCCCTCTTCACTGGGTGCACACATAAAATCTAAGGTTTGCGCAGATGGGGACAAACCTTATGTTTGGGTGAACTCCACAACCTCCAGGACAGCAGGAACCTGTCACTGGATGCTGTATCAGGTAATGGGGCTGACATGTTTCTTCTGCTCCTCTGCACAGCAGACACAGAAATACAACATAGTTCTGCATCCTTGGGGAGCTAAAACTGCTTTATCCAATAGCTTTGGGCATTGGACCTGAATTTTAGGAGGAGCTGCTGGCCATGAGACTCTAACTCTGGGAAGTGCAACTATAAAATCAGAGGTACTTTGGATGAAATTAAACTGGAGAGTGTTATATCTGTTAATGTCTAGCACCTTATTGTTCCTGGCAGCATTACTTGGGGATTGCTGCAGATTCCAAAGGAGTAAACCATCTCAACTTCTTCCCAGAGAGCTATGTTCAATCTATCACCCATCTGAATAGACACAGGACTAATAGCAAAATAAAGTCCCAAGCTGACATGGAAAAGAGATCCTTATTTTATCCTGGAACTGATACAATATTTCAGAAAGCCACTGAGAAGAGCAAGGATTCCAAACACTTAAAGGTGACCTCGGACTGTATCTCTGTATACAGGGGGAGATGAGCTATTTCTTTGAGTCACTCTCATAATTAGTCTTTACCATCAAAAGATATTATCAGAGCCGGCTGGTCACTGGTGAACATCTCCTTTCCCACCCCAATATAAAACCAGCTAGTTTCCAGCCTTTCTCACTGCTACCATGTTCTTCTCTTTATTCTTGCTCCTTCCAAACGAGTCGCTTCTTCCTTCTTGGTGATCTCTGTGGCACTGCTCTAAGGACCATACTGGAAAAAAATGTAAAAGGGTCATTGTCAAGACTATTCTCTGCTCTGAACACTGCTTCTGTTGCCATGACTGCTGAAGTAGCAATATATAGTGTCTGTCACTGTAAGCAGTGACTGAAAGCCTCTGCCATCAGCACCACCACACAGTGGATGCATCCTGAAGGAGGTTCTCATGGACCTCCTCATGCCCTAAAGAACTTTTCCTACAAATGGTACATCTTGGGTAGCTCGGGTCTGTCATAACAAAGATAAAAGAAGGAGAAACATTAGCTGTGTGCAACTGACTGAACACAAATAACTAGAGGGTACAGAGGTTTAAAATGCAGCTTATTTCCCTCCTTGACCTAGTCCCAGCCTTAACTGTAACATCTTGAAGGTTAATGTTAGAGGGGGCAGACATTTTTCCTGCAGGGTATTTCCATCTTGCACACAGCTTCATGAAGTTCTTCTTTTATGATCGCCTTGTGCAATGCTGTGAGCCCAGCAGAACGGGCTGTGGCAGGGTGTTTTGGCATTTCAGTCTTGCACTTGGTCCTTCCAGTCCATGGAATGCCTCCAAGAGAACAGGTGAGTAGTGGCTGAGCAGATCAGCTGATTTCACACACGTATCCACTTTCCTTGACCTGGATGAATATCTGCAGTAATTCTTTGCTAATATTTACTCAAAGAGTTGCACTCTGTGTATGTTGTACTATATCCTGCTTCCACACTTTCTGCTTTTTTCCTATACATTATTACCTGGGCCTGTTTTGCTGTCTGTCGATTTGTTCTTTTGTTGCAGTCCACTCTGGAAATATTTTGCCCCATAATTACACACCTAGAAGAGCAGTGGTTTGGTCTGAGATGAAGATATTTGCACTTATATGTAAGGACAGCAGTTCAGCTTCTCTTTATATGTTCATGACTTCATACCACCTTCCACAGTCACCTACCTTCTCAAGACTGGCTTCAGGTCATCCAACACCTTCATTTTTCTTAGGTCATTGTTCCTATACTGGCCCATCTTCCCTAAATTCCCAACATTTCATTTTTACTAACATAAGGTCTGAGCCATGTATTGTAAAATAACAGATTTTGCCTGCTACAAACAGGCAAAGCCCAGTTTGTAATCAGAGGAAAGAGAAAAGAATGTGATCCAGATCCAAACTTTTTCAGGCTTTTGGAAGATATAAGTTATGGTTTTGGTGTTAATGTTTAGATGTACATCTGAGTGGCCTCAGTGGAGGGCAGAGAATCCCAGTTTAATATCTCTTTTCCGGGGAACACCAGTGGCTGTGTGCTCCTCTCTTACAGGTCATCATGAAGCCAACTCATTAAATCAAGAGAGCCATGTGGAAGTAAGAACAAGAGGGCTGACTCACAGAACCCAAGTATTTACCTCTACTAATTTTTGGTAACACAATAGAAATTTTCCAGTTAGGTGTATCCAAACAATGGCTTCCTATGAGACATTTGATGCAAACATTTATTTTAATTTATGTCAAATTTTCAAGGGTTTAGGGAGAATTTGTACCAGACCAGTGATAGAGGACTGTCAAGGGTGTTCAAATAATAGATGCTTTTTCTCATTAGCTTAAATTAAATTATCATGGATAGATAACAAAGAATAAATACCCAGCTAGAATTCTTGCTTTAACTTAAGTATTTAGAGAGTTTAAATGTGAGACTGAAGTGTAGCACAAGCTCTGTCCTGAAACCTCATTTAAAGGACGAATGTGATCCCATTTGAGGACATAATTTACAAGAAATACGGGTCTTTAATAGCTAGATGTTCACATGCACTGATTTTGGAATAAAGGATTCCTATCCCACCTAAAGCATTATATCTGGTTTAAAAATTGTCTATACACTGATATAATGAGCATTCCTCTCTACAGAACAGGCTGAATGCAAACCTAATGCTATGTGTTCATTTATCAAAGTCAGTGGGTTTACGCTCATCTATTAAAATTTGAGCTGGCTAGTAATTACTCCACCAGGTCTATGACACAAGTTTAACTGAACTTTACCTCAGATCCTAATTTGACTTACTTTTTTTTCCCTTTTAAAGAGACTTTTCCAGTCTTCCCAAAGGACTCATGCACATTATAAATATCTTTATCTTATTTTTAAGTCTTACATTATTACATAATATTAAAACAAATTAAATACTGGCAACAGAATTTCCTCTAAGTCACTCTCTGTAAAAATTCAGTAATGGCTTCAGAGGCAGCAGCAGCTTTGCAAAGGTTACTGTCTTCTGCCTGGATGGCTGAAGAACTACTGCAGTGGTCAGATACCTCTGGAAGTCTGGTTATCAAAAGATATATTAAGTGAGATCATCAAATATCTCAGGAAACAGTTTCACAGGGGAGCCAGAGGGTCTGACCTGGCAGAAAAAGCCAGTATTAGCTGGTCCAGGACACTGCCTTCTTTACTTCATCTAGATAATCAAACAGCAGATGAAATCAGAAATATTAAAGAGTTCTGAAAAAAAACCTATTTTCATCCCACCATTCATATAAAAAGGGTAATTTTTCTAAGCAATACTTTTCTGTGCTTTCATATGAAAACAGAATTTGTCTAAGGTTTACATATTCACTTTGTATTGAGACCCAGATGGGATTTTTTTCTCCTTCAGCAATAGATCTGCAGATGCACCTCGAGGCAGTTTTTCTTTGGGTGTTTAGAGCTGTCTTTCCAATCCTTTGCACCACTTGTTGCTACACAAAGCAAGAGACACAGATGAAGCACTAAGGACTCCAGCATCCCTGTCCTTAATTGAGTGGAGATGTGTAGCACTTTCAGGAAATTCACCTTTTGACTTGGAAATCTCTGCTGTGCTACTCCTCTTCTTTCATTTTGATCTTGAACTGGCTAATTCTGTTTTCCTCTTAAACAGCTTTATATCTGACTATCCTACATAATCCCAAAATAGCATCACAGTGTGAAAACCATCACTTTCAATCATTTCCCCAATGTAACAATCATGCTGAAAATGCAACACAATTTTTTTCCTACAGTAGGGTAGGTGTTACTTTCTAAACTTAGCAATGCAACTTCCCAGCTGGCCTCTTGAACAAATATGGAAAACCAAACAAGTAGGTTGGATTCAATGATCTCAGAGGTCTTTTCCAATCTAATTGATTCTGTGATTCTGTGAAATAAAAGTAGACAGACATTCTGCAACTCCCAAAAATGGCAGATACAAACAAGTGATCTAGAAGCTGTTTGTTGAAACAAATAATTGTCAGAATAAGTATCTCTAACCACAACCATAAGTCATTAAGTTCATGAAAATGCAGAATTCAACTTTAACTTGTATTTGCATATATTAATTTATATCATAATAATTAATTATAATTAATAATGAGAAGGGTCAAAATCTTCCTCCCTTATTTTCTGACTCTACTAATTCAAAAAATGGGCCTTTCCCCCTCTGTGCACCAAAGAACTCTTTCATCCAAACTGCCTCAGAATCCTCACTCCATTCTCACATTAGCTTTGCTCCTTGAATCCCTACTTTGCTACTTGCCAGCATAGAAAAGGAGCTAAAGGGACACTCTGCCTTTCCTCAGCTGCAGAGTCTTGTTGCCCCCGCTGTACTCTGCTAGGAGAAATAGTCAGGAGTCATCAGCCAAATCTCTGCCTAACAAGTGGGAAATGGGACTTGGAACCAAGCCCTGATTTGGACAGCATCTTAGTATTTTCAGAATATAAAGTATTAAATTTCTGAGATGTGAAAATGTGTGGTTTTGTCAACAGGATGTCGCACTTGCAGGTATCCATGGTCTCAAACAGCCAAGCAAACAATCACAAGTCACAGGATAATTGCACAGAAGTTTGTGCAATAATTAATTACAGGGACTACAGGGTCAATATATTTCATTAATTCAATTGAAGGTTCTACTATATAAAGACAGAATATACTTCAGAATCTGGGTTTTGACCTGACTGGAGTGTTTTTGTTCAAAATAGAGTTAAATTTCCTGGCTGAAATGTGTTATCTATGAAAATATAATTATGGAAAGAATCGCATTGGCAACACGAATTTCTGAGGGCTCTGCTTATTTCCTGCTGTTGCTGCACCATAGATCTCAATAAGAACATGCCCTTTCAGGTGTGTTGCTCCCTGTTTAGTGAGTCAAGAGCGAAGCTCTTAGATTCAGGGTTTTTTCCAAGGACCTGTGACAGATACAGTAATATTTGTCTCTTCCATTATGGAAAAGGTGCTGTCTGTCACCTGCAGAAGCCCTGTGTAAATTGGCATGCTCCTCATACGTGCAGGCTGGTGCTCAGCCCAGTATACTTAAACTCCTTAGTACACAGCAACACCCACCAAGAATAAATTACTCTTCTATCCACATTAGATGAACCAGGAGACCTCTCCAGGTGAAAGTGCAATTTTGGTTTTTTGCAGTCATTGCAGAAACAAATACATTCTTTGTGTATTTGGATTTAACCTTGTAGGTCTTCATAGGAAACATTTTGGCTGAACAAGAATTCCAAATTTGGGACCTGTGTGATTATAGGTAAAAAGCTTTGAATTAATCTCAGACAAAATAAAGTGAGAGTTCTCTACTTTGTTCTTACTTAATATGAAAAATTTTCTTTCAGACACCTCTCTGCAGAGCTTAGTATTAAGCATGCACTTCTGGGTGGAAACCAACTACAAAATTGTATTCTTTGCTGTAGTTCTTGTTCTCTTAGATAATGGTTGAACAAACTAGTCTTTGTTTTCGATGATGCTTGACTTGAAGTTGTTCGTTTAGTGTTTTGGCACTAAACAGAACAACCTTTTGGCAATCTCTGTGACTGTGTACTTGCTCAATATTTTGTTTAAAAATACTGTCATGATAAAATCTGCTCTTCACTCTAATAGAAAATACTGACATATTAAAACAGCACAGATTTTGTACTGATACCTAAGAGAATGGGAAATTGCTAAGATAGGAATTCTATACATTAATAGTTTATTAAATTAATATAGCAAGTTATTATTATATATTATATTGATATCACAAATCATTCTAGTTCTTTGTATGAACATATAAATATGTATCTATTGTGGACATAAAGCCATTCGATGTTTCATTCATGATTTTGGTAACACTGCTTCTTGACAATATCAACCTTGGATGGGCAACAAGTATTCAGAAATTGCAGAGGGAAATAGATGCCAGAAGCCAGCCAGGAAAGTGCATACAGTTTGCTATAATATCCAGTTAGCAGGCCTGTAAAATAGCATCCTTTTACTTCCTCTTTCACATGAGGTAGGCTTACAAGTCTTATGCTTACAGAGCATTGCTGCACATCCTTATGCATGTCATGTCAGCTGCCAGGAATTTTTACTGCAGTTTCATCCCAATCAGAGAGATTTTCAAATCAGACTTCAGTTTGTAACTACCAGTGGTTCTTAAGATGACTACATTTCCTTCTAGCAATAGGAAAAGACCCATGGCTATCCTCAAATAATGCAGTCAAGGATATGCTAGACAGAGTTTAGGTGTTGAGGATGAAAAAACCAATTGCCAATAACTGGGACAGCTGCAAAACTCTCTAAATACGTAGAGAGGGTAAGTCTTTAAATACACTGTAGAGGATAAAGGATAACCCTTCTCTTTAGGCTCAGTGACCTTGCAGATGATGGTTGTGGCACATGAAGGAAGCAGTCTGTCCATAACACTTCCTGCTCAGCCCAGCCCCTCTCAATGCCATTTCCAGCTCTTTTAGCTCACCTTAACCAGAGTTGCAATGTCTTCAAGAAACAGTGAGCTGTAAGCAAATCTGGTTTGGGATTGTGGCCAGAATTTAAGGTGCAGCATTACCATTGTACAGCCTACTACTTACAATTACCATTCCTTCCATTTTTCCTCCTTAATCTCCCAACATTCCCATGAGAGGGGGACAAGAAGATTCTCTGCATACCCACCAGGACACAGTATGGTGGCACTTCCATTGTGAGCAGTTTTATTTTTTGTAATTACTGGAATGAAGAGAAGTAGTAATGCAGGGGAGATCTGTCTGGAGCAGTTTCTCCAATATGCTGTGTTGCACCATTTCTTCCCTGCTTTGAACAAGCACATGTCAAGAAGGCTGCCAACAAAAGCATTGTTTCTGACTTTCAGTGTTTCAACAAATACTGTTTTGACACTATGAAATGTGGCTTTGAGTTTTAAATACCTTGTTTTCAGGGAATGGCATGGGCAGGAATGATTGAACTTGTGCACAGACTGTGGGCACTTAAAATCCTCACCAGTGCCATGGCCCTGGCCTCCACCCTTTCTTTGCACTTAACCTGACATTGTTATTAAATACTGAGCTTTGTTATACACTGCCCTAGACAGTGGCTAGGCTTGTTGTGTATTTAAGATTTTGATAGGATTTGTCCTGGCTAATCTTACATGTTGTAGCTGCACAGTGTAAAACTCACTGCTCTATATACAGGGAGAATGTCCTTAGACCCATTTATTTACTTATTCATGTATAGTTCTGGCTCTGATCTGCTTTTTCAGGCATTTCTATCCTATCCCTTTATTTACCAATGTGGGAACCAGCACAAACCATTGTCCCTTCAATTTCTCTGATTTTTAAACTTCTAAGCTAGGACCCTAATACATACCCATTTTTACGTAAAACACACACATACCAAAAAAAAAAGGGGGGTGGGGAAAGAAACTAAACCCCAAGCCTGCTTATCTCAGTTTAGAAGTTAAAACAATGCAAATTCTAAACCCAAGGAATTGTGCCCTAGCTTCTGTAAAAGTACATTGTCAAAGTACATTGCTTATCAAGGTGGATCATCTCCCAGGACCACTGAATTTAGTGGATTGTACAACACAGAGATAATCATTACTTCATAAGAGTTGAGAGAAATGCCTTTGCTTTGAGAACAGCATAGTAGGTTTTGTGATTATCTGCAAAGGAGTCCTTCAGTGGAAAAAGTTTAATTGAATATCAAGATTTTATAGGTCAGATACACTGGAACCTCTTTTTACTACTTAAGAATCTAGAATATTATAATGTTACATGAGAGAAAATGTACAAAATTTTATTATGAACTCTTAGTGATACTTATCAATTAAGCTTGGAACTGCTAGAAGGGAAAGTGATTTCGCATTATTAATGACAACATTGCATGTTGTATTCCCTCAGCCACCCTAATCAGTGTAAATGTAATGAATTCATGTGACCCACAACAAGCTGGTTCAAATGAGGGTCTAGCTTGATGGAGCTTCAAGCTATACTGTGCGCAAAGCGCTCAGTACTAAGTGTTCTACAAATTATAAAAGAAAAAAATAATTTAAACCTTTCAATCTGCAGCAGTTACAGCAAAGTTGAAGTACACCACAGAGCCTAGAGAACAGGCTGAAGTGACTCTTGTATAGCGCCAATGTGGCTACATGCAACCCAAACAATTCCTAACACCGTGAAAGGCTTCTCTCACTTTTTTCACATGCAGTCAATATCTTCTCTTGATCTGATCCACCTTCACTTGTGTGGGATAAAACTGGACTGATTTCCTGGGAACTGAAACTCCATATGAAAAACAAGCCTGTCAAACAGATTTTAACCAAATTTTGACATAAATCTTTCAGCAAACTGAGTTAGTGTTCAGCTGGGAAATGCTTCAGCTGCTGATGTATGCAGTGTAGGCTTTCCCCCCTTGATTCTTCCCTGAGAAAAGGAAGACTGTCATTTAGCAATGCTGAGTATATAACAAGGAAAACAGCTTTTCAACAGATGCAGGCAATTCTCTGTCATCGGGAATCTCTGAGCCAAGAAGGGATGTTTGCCTAAATGATTTGCCCTAAATGTAAATTGGACAGTTACATGGAAAAAGTACAGGGTAAAATATGTATGAGAGCACGGTCTGGGACATAGAGGAGTCTGATTCAACAAAAGTGATTACCTGATAATTTCAAGTCTTTGAGTCAAGAAATGTAGTGTTTGCAATACCATTGACAAAGCATGCGACTTGCAGGTTTCCTTCCGTGCAGCCCAGCTGAGTTATGCTGAACCGCTTTGAAATTCACCAGCATAAGAGACTTGGATTTCCTGGAGCCTTGAATTCAATCCAAAACCTGCAAGAAAAGAAAGCACTCCCCACCTGTTTGCAAGAATGATTCAGAGAGAACAAATGAGCATACAAAGGAGTTCCAAAACTGCAGGATCCACACCATAAAAGCAAACTTACTTTTCCTGTTTCTCTTCTTGTTGGACAGAAACACAAAATGGAGATGAACAGCCTTCTGGATCATGTTTGTTTCAGAAGGCTTAAGAGCCCACTACATGCTATGAAACATATGTCAAACTTTAGATTGTAGAGAGTAATTTATTTGTTTATTCTTGTGAAGACAGGAAAAAAGTCTCCTCATTTCATGGCAATATTTTCTCTATCAAAAATGTTATTGCATTGATAAGGCTAATAATAGAAAACAGCCCTTTGTGTCAATATTAATCTGAGATAAATTTCAATAAGAAACCCTGCTTCACCTTCAATATCCAAAGGAGTCAGCTTTTTACAGAAATAATTTTAGCATCCATTTCCATGATCATATAATTAGTTCAGTAATGGACAATCTTTCTTCAAATCTCTTCAGCATCCACTGCATAGAGATTGTAAGCTTCTCAGTTCAGATCTGCATTTGATATGTTCATTACTGCCTATTTTAATTGATCCAGTGCAGTTTTCTATCTATAGAAGCCAAAATTCTTCCCAGAAACTTTAACAACATTCCTAAACTATTAAGAGCATATAAAACGAGACAACTGTGCTTTATTGTGTTGTATAAAAGAAATCATAGCTCTTCTACTCCAAATTTGTATAAAGGCATCAGCCCATAAGCATGTATTAGAACTAACCACACTCAGAATGTCACATCTAGCGTGACTATAGACAGTCACTTCTTACTTTCCTAATCAGCAGATAACAAAAATCAGTTTCAGATCTGAAATCTACATGTGATTCTCTCTGTTCAATTTATTATTAATGGTTCAGACTCTACTTTCATTTCATAAGAAATGTTGTTAGCACTCAAAAGAGGTGAAGAGTTAGAAGATGTACACTCAAAATTAGACATCATCTGCAACAATCACTACCAGCTTACAACATCGATCTCCTACTGAAGACTGACAGTGAAACTGCCATGGATAGTATTTGCTTGATGATCGCAACAGAAAAGAGCAGAATAATCTTCTTTTCATCCCTAACTCTGCAAGTCATTTCAGGTCATGGTAAGAAAGTTCAGTCCATACAATTCTTATTTTCAAAACATGAACACGCAACACCAGTTTTCAGCCATTTGCAGCAACTGACCAAAGCAGATAAGGATTTTCATAGTTTTCAGATCAATAAAGCCGAAAACTGACTATAAAAAGGTCAACAAGACAATTCATCCACTGACGTGTTGAATGTTCAATACAGTACAAGTCTAGCTGCTCAAGTTTGACAGCATTCTTGTTTTATATCATACTTCAGCACTGCAAAATGATAAGGAGTCTGACAGCTCAGCTTAGCAAACCCTGCAAGACCAATTAGTCATCTCCATGATGCATATTTAGAGAATATATCTAAAACCCATGGTCTGTGATAACTTACAACACAGAGCCCATGAGAATTTCTCATGAGTAGTTCTCCTGTCCCTGCTCAGACTCACCGAGGAAGGGTTACTTACGTGAGCAAGGACCGCAGGCTATCAGAAGTCACAACGTGCCATCTTTGTGCGTGTGCAGGATTGCACAACCCCGAGGCTCTGATTGGATCCTGCTGCTCTCCACTGGACTGTGTGCACATCAGGCTCCTGCTGCAGGCAGCTGAACCCGGATTCGAGGTTCAATGAGAGCAACGCTCCCAGCGTGATGGTTGTCCACAGTCCTCTCTCACTGCCTGGAGAATTTGGCCACGGCAGAGTGAAAGTGGCACACAGATGTCACCATGTCGAAATGGATTCAAATTCTCCCTTATTTTGAATAGTTTTAATGTTGCACAAATTTATTTAAACTGGAATTTTCACACTTGATGATTTTTTTCTTCTAGATTCTGTGCTGGACACTTCAACAGATCAGCTGCAGAATTGTAGGACCTTCACAGTTCTACTTGAACATGGCATACTAAACATGCAACTAACAAAATAAAGTTCAGTATTTTGAAAATTAATCCTAGGGGTGTTAGACCGCTTGCCCCTGAAATTACTATACCTTATTTAGCAATATGTAAAACAAAGATAATATATCCCAAGTACTTAAAAACATATTTTCAAAAGCAATACACTATTGATGAACTTCTCAGGGACTCCAGTCATGGGCACCACAGAAAAGTAAGTGAGGAAATTGCTGACTGTATTCAGTGAGGATTGAATAACACACAGTAACAAAGTGTTAGGACACATAGGTAAAAATAATTGAACACGAAAAACATTAATTATCTATGCTCTGTCTATAAAAAGCAAGAACCCTCTAAGAAACATAAAATTTCATCAATGTAATTTAAAACTATTTAATGAAACTGCACTGATGGTCTTAACATCAATACCTCCTAGTGTTTTGACATTGCAAAATTAATAATACTTTATAAAAATAAAGTAAGCTCTCCTTAAAATTTACTAAAATAAAAATAAAACCATAGATAAAAAACTATGAATACAATAAAGTCTCATATTAATAACTACATAAGTGAGCATCAGTAGTCACTGATTATGTATCAGTAGTCACAAGATTATGATTCTTATCCCTGCTACTGCAATAAGGTCTTATAGAAAGGATAGCAGTCTTTAATCTTAGCCAAATTTTCAAATGAAATTAATTTATGGCAAATTTGTACCTCCCTGCATTGTGTTCAACATTTTCCATTAGTTTAAGTCTTCATGCTGTACCATTATCCAAGTTCGTGAACTGCAATGCTGAATACAGAAAAGGAATTTTAAAAGTAACTTTCAAAAGTTACTTCACAATAGAGATTGAACACACATACACAGATATCCCCATGCAATATGCTCTCCCTTCAAGAAGATGACATACCAGAATCTTAAATTATTAATGAGAATGGCAATATTTGAACTGAAATACTAAAGAGGTCTCTGCTAACTTTTATACCACTTCTATAAATTTAGTTAATTTCTCTAAGTGTTGAATAATACATGCACCAAAGGATTTTATTTCTTTTTCCATGTTTGTCCTTGCTTTTATGCATTTAATTATATCCTCCATACTTTTTTTTTTGAATAAGAATGTCTGCTACTGATTTAAGATAAGGCAATATACTCAAGGGTCTTATAATAGAACTTCTGACAAAACCTGCTAGTGGTAATAGTATATACACATGTCTATCTCCATTTATACGCAGTCTGTAGTTTATATTATTACAAACAAACAAACAATTTTTCATTCAGCATAATTTTGTCCACCAGAGTATATTAACCTAGATTTTTTTGAGCTTGTGCATCATCAACAGGTTCCTTTGAGAGTTTATAGGTACTGCTCAGCATAGCCCTTCATTTCACCCACTTTTTGACTAGTTGTACATTTATTTCTCTGAGCCTGCAAACACCAATTGCTTCAAAGACTGATTTTTGATTTGGGTCACGAAGACACTGCATAACAGATCCCAGCTTTCAGCTGGCTTTAAACAGTGCTGCAGTGGCCCTATGGCATTGCATAGGTCTAGGTAGAGCTCTGATCCCAAACACAATGCTGCAGTGTCAATGCCTCAGAGAAAAGCAAATTCTCTTAGGTGCAACTTCATACTGATGCAGTGACACTATTTCCTACTATGAATTTACCTTGGCGGCGGCTAGCAGAGGGATCTCTGCAACACGCACCACTGCACAACGTAAATATGCCCTCCAGTATGTGTGTGTACATCAGATTTTTAGTCTATAATACCAATTGCAAATATTGGCATGCACGGTTGTGGTGTCTGTGTTTACAAACTGTAAAGAGGCTTAAGTGTTTATCCCCTTTACACACAGAGATATCCCGGACGTGTTCAGACAACATGGAAACCCTACTCTGGCCCCCATGTTCGTACTTCTCATGGTACAGGGTGCACACTGTTTTTCCTTTACTAACTTTGCATCAGACCTTTACTAGCTTTCTATAAGGAGAATGTCTTAATACATTACTCTAAGTTGTTCTCTGATGGATTTGCTTCCGAGAGGATAATGGTTAAATAATATGAGAGATATTATACTCAGTATCTTTTACTTCCTAATCTTATCGGTATTAACCGGCCTCTTATGTTGCAGCTAGTCAGTCTCTAGTGCCTGATTTAAAATGTTATACTTTGCTTGGGTTCTTCTAAATGACACTTCAAACTTTGAAATGAACAGATCAGTAACAGATCTTTATATCAAGTTACCTATTACTTGTTTCGAAGTAAAACATAGAGATTGCAATGGAGGTTAAAGCATTATGTATTGCACCTCTACAATGCACACGCTAAAAGACAGAAGGAGAACTGCTCATGTTAATGAAATGGCTAAAAATCTCAGTTACAATGTGATTTGATTTTCAATTAATGAGTTCTATCTAAGCACTTGGAAGTAAAGGAAGGAATGGATCAATGGCTCTGTGTTTGACTATAAAAGAGCATTAAAGGAGTTGTATCCCTTTTTTAGTCTTTAAATATAGCTTTACTTTAGATAGACTATGTTGTGTCATACTGTGAAATACTGCAGGTGATTGACATGTACTTCATCTTCACATAAGTAAGAGAACACCTATAATGTTAATGAACAACTTTTAAGCTGAAATTGATCAGTTACCTCACTTTTCCATAGAAGCTTTACGAGAAAAATAATGCATTTGAATTTGCACAGGTCAAAATTCAGGGACAATGAGAATGGTACTTCAGCTGAATTCCATGCCAAGTGTCCCAGCATCACTCTGGAGCTTAAACACGGCATCAGAAGTGACCAAATGACCAGCCAGAGAAAAGTCAAGCAGGCAGTGCCTTTTTAACTTGCATTTTAGCCCTCACACAGAGGAAGTGCTGTAATTCCTGACAATTACATGTTTTCCTCCTTCCCTTGAAATGAATACTCCCTACTCCAGTACGGTACCAGGTGGACTAGACAACGTTTTGCATGTCCCTCTGAGTTCATCATTCTGTCTTTTTTAACTATAAATGGAGACACTGATTTCAGCCATTATTGCACCCAAAAGTTAACCAAGTTTGCTATCACATTTTATTTGCATTCTACAGTGGGTATCTTTGAAGATAAGATATGATGGTCTCATTTTATTTTATGAAGAAGGAGATTCAGAAATCATGAGTAAGATGTGTAAATAGCATCACCACCATGTAGCATTTGATCATGTAAGGTTAAAAAGAATGGATCTGGAAATGCTAACAACTCTTTTGCTGAAATATTTCACTCAATTTAATATCTCGGATGCAGAGAGTAGGAATATGATCCTGTGAAAAAGGAAGAGAAACTAAAGAAAGAAATTACAGGGTTTTCAGATCAAATGCAATGGCAAAATCTTCTATCTTTTCTGTTTAAAAAAAATAAAAAGTAGGTACATCAATAAATTCTTCTAACATATTAATATTTCCATTTATGCAGTCAATTATATGGATTTGATCATAAGGAGGTACAGAAATCAGACATGTTACTCCCAACTAATTTTTAAAATATACTCTCCCATGTCACCTGTGTATGTCTATTGAGTGAATGAAGGTGAAATACAACTTGAAGAGGAATTATGTCTTTGAATAATTAATAATGCTACTAAATCAATTTATCATAAATATTTGAGATTAATTTTGCAAGTCTCATACATTTTAATACATTTTATAATAATTTCTGAGAAGGAATAGCACAAGACAAGAAATTTAATATGGCAGAGGTCATATGTCATAATCAATGAATTAACCACCTAGTAGTGTCAGGATAATTGATTCATAACATATATGAGATTTGAAAATTTCAGTCAAAAATACAGATATAGGAAATCACTTCTGATGGTGCCTTAAAGCTCAATTAAAGGGGTTAAACTGAACTGTAAACCAGTTTCAGACTAATTGTGATGACCAGACTGGGAAGTCTCAGAGATCACAGTGCTTCCCTGAACATGCAGGAAATGTATATGAAACCACAGCATAGCAACTGTTGATATTATTTGATTTTTAGTGGTAAGTAATACAATGATTCATAAAGTATATATTTCTTCTCACTAACATAATCTCTTTATAAGCTTATGTGTGTTACCCACATGAGTTTACCATACTATTTTATCATTACTTTAATTACATACGACTTAAATCCATTAATTTTTTTTTTCTGAATCTTCATCCTGGAACTTTGATACTAACCATTAGAGACTTACACATCCATGAAGTTGCCAAAGGTATAACTCATGACTGAAACTGAACGATTCTTTTCCTCAAAACTTCCAATTCAATTTTGTTATGTCACCTTTATTTAAATAGTTGTACTTTTAAAATGTTCAGGACAAGCAGCATATTTCTTGCTTTTTTTCGCTGCTTAGGTAAAAATTGTGCCTTTTATTTCCCTCTTAGTGTTAAAGTTACTCATTCAAATCTAACAGAAATTAGATTTTTATTAGATATTAGGAAGAAAATCCTTTCTGTGAGGAGTGGGAACAGGTTGCCCAGAGAAGTTGTGGATGCTCCATTCCCTGAAAGTGTCCAAGACCAGGTTTGAGGGGGCTCTGAGCGAGCTGGTCTAGTGGAAGGTGTCCCTGTCCATGGCAGGGGGTTGGAACCGGGTGATCTTGAAGGTCCCTTCCAACACAAACCATTCTACAATTCTATGATTCCATGATAATTTTTCAAAAAACATAATATAAAATAATATTTGAGAGAATTTCAAATGGATATTTAGTCTATTCTCTTGCCCCAGAGCACTATCAACGGCACTTAGACCATTCTCATGTAGGTGTTTTACTAACCTAGTGATGGAAATTGGACAGTATTCCTAGGAAACCTAAGTGAGTACTTCACTACCTTTTCAATGCACATCTAACATCCCTCCATAACAGCTAAACTTCATTCCATTTTGAGCATTGTTATGACTCCAAAGAATATGGAGACTATACCAGTACCTTCTTCCTTGCAGGAACTGTTTGAACCCATGTGGGATTATGGGATCTGCTCTCTTAGTGAAAGACTGTGTTCCTCTACACCCCAGGGTAAAACACTATAAAAGGTTAATTTCCCAAAGTGCTATAGCTGTAAATAACTATTTTAACATACTCAAAAAGCATTCTTCACTCCCTCATTGCTCCTAAGATAAGGAATATTCCAGAAAATATTCTTGCATATCTGTCCTTTAATATCTCTAGGGCTAGAAATCACATGGATTTTTTTTTAATCATAGGTAGAATTCAACTAATTTTTAATGGTGAAATCATGTTAGAAGGAAAACAGCTGAAATAACCCTAAAGTCGCCCATATGAGAAGAGGAGACCCTCAAGGAAAAGGCCATATTACTGACTTGCTAACACAGAAGGGTTGTTCATTGTGTACACCTGTGTTGTGCTTGGCCAGTGGGATAACTGCTGACCTTAAATAGCATTTGATTTTTTCATTCTCACAAGCAAAGTAGCTACACAGGCAGATGTAAACTCATTTAAAAAAATTTGTATCAGGTGGGACTTCTTTGGAGTTTTTTGAGAAGCTAATTATCATCACTTGCCCTAAAAAAAAAAAAAAAAAAAAAAAAAAAAAGAAAAAAAAGAAGCAGCAATTCACTCAAACTAACTTCCTGCTCAAAAGTCTCTTAAATTTTGTTTATCCCACAAGAAACAAAAATTTGGGAAGACTAAGCCTAAGCAAAAATTCTTCTTGCTCACTTCATGACATTTCATCAAAAATGTGGAAAGAAGACTCCTCCTAGAGTGTAAATAGCTGAGGGAAAGTCAGAGCATCCTCTATTTACCTCTGCACCTGCAAAAGAAAACGAAAATGTCTGAAGCCCCACCTTTTAAGAGCCTTGTGAAACAATCTGGGAACTGAGCCAACTTCTACTCTCTCACTATATAAGAGTTGGGAACAGACAGGTATTTCCTCAGAGGCAGGTTGTTCAGTGGTTTCTACTGGACCTCCAGAAGATGGGTAAAGGTGGTGGGACACGAATACCACTATGGATATCAATACTAGCCCTGGTCTTCATACAGATCAAAGGTAGGAAGATTCACTTGCTTGGCATTTTTACTGTTTTAAAGAATTTATAACTTGCTTTGGAGTTTGAAGCATTTTTTACTAGGCTTTGTGAAGTTAATGAACCTGTTACCTCTTTGAAAGGTTTTATTTTCTGCTTAAAATACTTTCTTTCCTAAGAAGAGAAAATTAACTCTTTTGAAACTGTCATCCTGTTTTTCTCCAGCTGAAATCTGGAACAGCTCCACTGCATTGAGTGGAACTTTCTCTGAACTTGTATGTCTACAAAAATGCCTCAAGACTTGCATTTAGCTTTTAATATCCACTTTAAGGTGGTATAGCATTTCTAAATGTACAAACCAAAAGGTGCAAAGGTATCTCTAGAAAGGAACAAATCAGTGGAGGAGTATGTCTGCATGAATTATTAAAGACTATTTGTCAGGTGATGATAAAGTATTGAAGAAAGGGAGGATTTTGCTTTAAAATCATCAGGCAATAGGTTTTAAAAATTAATTTACTCTTGCTTATGAAGTTGCATAAAAGCTTAGCACACAGGGTTGGTTTGTAATGGGCTGAAAACAACTGGAACTGCTATAAATATTCTATTCACTTAATAGTCACAGATGGCTGGAGACCCCTTTAATTATTTTTTTTTCTTTTTTCATCTGATAATTTCCCTTTAAGTTTAATGTAACAACAATGTTAATTTTAAATGCATTTTAATCTGTCATGCAGATCCTACTGCACGATTTCATATTTTTCCAGCTCCTAGGTAGTCCCACAGTAACTTACGTTAAGAAGTGGTAGTGTCAAAGAATAGCCTATGACAGGACTAGCTGTAGCATTAGTAAAACATGCACTGGCAGCAGGGATCTGCAGTGTGTGTGGCATGAGACAGAGCAGAGTCACGCAGTTCATGGAGAGAGAAGCAGAAAACTCTCTGAGGCAGGGCACTGAAGGAGCCCAGAAGCACTGAATGGTTCCTACCTTAAAAAGGGACACACGTCCTCTAACCCCAGCTCTTTCCCCAGGAGGGGACTTGCAGAGTTCCCACAGCTCTGCTTTCAGCCTTAGCCCCTTCAGTGGTCTATCCACAGACTGCCCTTGTGAGGTGCAGCAGGGGGTGAACCTCCCCTCGCACTTTTCTCTGGCCAGAATAGTCTTCACCTCAGCCTGCCCTCTGATGAACTCTCACTAAACAGTGAGAGCATTGAAAGCCCATCTGGATAATGCATGCATTCTAATTCTGATGCTGCACTGGAATGGAATGAAAAATGGTTTCTTTGCTTTGGGGCAAAATCAACAGGCACAAATGTATCTATTGGAAAGACCTATTTCCATGGTGTGGCTTTTGCATTTATTTTCCTTCTGTGGCTTATTACAATGAATGCTTGAAACTAGAAAATACAGAGTAACTTCGGCTTTGACAAAGATCAGTCCTCTAACCCTAAAGTGAATTCTTCATGTACAAAAGGGACTTATTTGAAAGCCATCTAGCTAGAAAAAAAGGTTTTACTAATGCTTAAAGTACAGAGTGATCATAAAACCTAAGAAATTTAGGTATTTTATCTGAAAAGCTTCTAAGGGAATCCAGGGGTATACTGTGACAGAACAAGGACCTGCTCAAATCACCACAGGCATGTTTTTGATGGCTTCCCTGCAGTAATTTATTACCCAAAAAATTAAAAAAGGAAAAGGCTGAAGGAGTGGTGTTTGGCCATCATTGCATGTAGCATGGGTCCTGATGCATTTCTGGCCTCTTGTACATAAATGTGTCTTTGATTTTTGATATACGGAATGATGCACATTTAAACAGATATAATTGAGACATTATGAGGGGATTCAAGAAAATTAGACATTCACATTTCCTTTACTACTCTTCTTGATCCAGTTCAAGCCCAGGGTGGTGAACAACCAACAAAATCAGAGTATGTTTCTCCATCTCTCCTGCAGCGACAAAAATGTAGGTATTTTTATGCTGATCTCTTTGTAAGGTTTTTTATGCATAAAGGTGGTAAACAGTAAGATTACGAGAATATTTTGATTCCTAGCTACACACATACCACACACAATAAAAGAGAAGCCCTCTGTAAAATATATCCAGTTTTCAGACAAGCTCTGACTGCTCTAAACTTGGGAATTTCCTCTGAGATCTGGCCCAGTGGATCTGCTCTACTGATATTATACAGTTATCTAATCTTTGACTTCACAAAAGGTACATAACTTATATCTAAAAGTGTACTTTCAGAAGAGGTGTGTGTTTACATACATATCACAAAGGTACTTGATAGTAGGTAATTAAAGGCACATTTTTTTACACTATGTCAAGATGACTGCATCACTCACAAGAGAATAAGAAAGCTGTAACTACCTTAAACATTAGAATAATTAAGTGCTACAAGATCCTGCATGAAACATAACTGGACAGTGCAAACTAAGGGTGGAAGGATCCAAAGCTGACGGTTGTATTAGTAATGACAGGCTGAAATAATTGATCATTAAGTCTGCCCTGCAAAATGTGTGCCACAGGTTATTTAAAAATAGCTGTTGTAATCAGTATTACAATACAGTTCTCTGAGGATCATATTGCTCCTTTTGAGTTCAGAGTATCAGGCCCAGCATCAGATGGGAGTCTTGAACAAATGGTGGAAGAAAGTAGTACAGTCTGTGCAATTTAGCTGTTAGTGAAATTTATAGAAAGACAGAACACAAAGCATTGTGTAAAAACCACCAATAAAACCTTGTGGAAACTTTCCACTAGAGCGTAACTAGTAGTAGGAAATATTCACTAAAAAGACTAGGCAATCTCTACCCATATTCTAGGAATTCAGAAAAGATTAAACCTGGCCATTTTTTCTCCTTTCTATTTTCTACCAGCTTTCAAATCCCAAGGAGTGACAATCATTCCACCTTTTCCAAATGCACTGAAAGTAAAGGGTAAGTTAAGCAATGTCATGGCTCAGATATCTGTGCCCTTGTTAATGACAAAGAGCATGGAGTGACTGAAAAAAAAATCGATAAATTGTGTAAGAACCTTTAGCATCATAAACCAAAAACTTAACAGAGAATTAATTAATCAGGTAACAGAGATAATCTAAATGTGAATCCAGTGCTTTTGACTCACTGCTCTATGATGCAGCTGTAAGAAAAAAATTTAATATATACATTTAAACATGTATACCTATTGTACATGTTTTTCCCTGGTATTATATGTTTCCAGTAAAGAGAGGAAAATACTAGTGTGCTGAAAACTGTTGAGACACCTTATCCAAGGAAGAGGGTACAATTCAAGCAGGCTGAGAGTAAATGTGGAAAGGGATGGGGAAGATAAGGGATTATAGAGAGTATCCTTGCAAGGAAAGGAAGACTGAAAAGAAAGAAGAGCTTTCTAAAATGGGCTGGGAGAGGAGTAGGGAGGTGGAACCCCTTCAAGGTTGTTCTTGTAATTTTGGTACAAGAACAACCAAGGACATGGGATATATGGGACAGGAATATGTTTCAGATGATGTTGACAAAAGTCTTCCAGCCATTTAGAAGTTGTGGGTACGAGTGGGCTTCCCAAGTAGGAGTATCAGCTAGTTTTAAACTAGCTTTTATATGGTTTTCTGGTGAAACTTGAAGACTCCATACATTTAGGAAAGGATATATGGCATAGGGCAGTAATCAGAACTAGAGCACTGGATCTAGTGACCCCAGAGGTCTCTTTTGATCCTAGTCCCTATATCCCTATGCAAAACTGATTAAGCACAAAAAGCAACTGAAATAAATAAATAATGACAAACAAATAGCTTGACAAAACAGAAAAAAATATGAGCTTTTTGGAAAGAGACTGGTGAAAGAAGCAGGAGGGATAAAACATCTACACGGAGGGTATTACAAAAAAACTACAGAAAATTCTTATTGCTTATTTTGAATCCACAGCTGGCAACCCCTATCACAATGGCCGTGTTTGCAGCACATGGGGTAACTTCCACTTCAAGACCTTTGATGGGGACATCTTTTACTTCCCTGGGGTCTGCAATTACATCTTTGCATCCAACTGCAAGTCTTCCTATGAGGACTTCAACATCCAGATTAGGCGTGCAATGGTGGAAAATGCTACTGTGATCACTCACGTCATCATGAAGCTGGAAGGAGTAGTGATCGAACTGACCCCCAGCTCTGTCCTGCTCGACAACAAACTGTATGTTCCTACTTTGTTCCCAGTGGGCTCTTTGAGCAAGTGTCCCTTTCCCTCATTTCATCATTGCTCCCAAGCAGTGGGGGGGCTCGGGTCCTTCCTGAGGTAGTAACAAAAACAAAGGAGGGCTTGACAGCAAGTTAAGTGTCACTTGTGCAGATTATCCCCACGGCTGTTTTGTTCAGATGAGCTGTATCCAATATGCTGTCCCACTGCTACAATAGTGTATGGATGCAATTAAATCTATGAGCTGCATTCTTTACACCCTTGGAGTTAGTAGTTTCCATTAACTTTACCACAGCAGAATCTCTACAAGGAATTTTTGACAGCTTTTGTTCTTGTACTGAACAGTGTGCAGTAAAGCAGTGACTGCTCTTCAGCTTGTACCTGAATTAATTTAAAATTATCTGTTCTGCAAACTTGCTATCTATGTAGTAATTATAGCACTGACTTTGGCATAGGGTGTGAAACCTACCCAAAATGCCAGGTAAATATTGGGCAGCTATCCCACAGTGAGTTGTCTGCTATGGCAGCTATGTACAGTGAACTGGTCTAAAGGTTATCTTGGGTACAGCTTCCTGAATGGCACTCATGCCACAGAAAGCCTGGAGTCTATCCCTTTATTAGCAAATGCTTCAAGGAGTAAATAGCAATATCCTGAAGCACACTGGCTGCAAAACAGAGCCCCCCAGCACTTTTTTGAAAAATACAACCACAGACCTATGCTAACATTTTACCCAGCAAAACACCCTTAATGGAAAAGCCAAAAGGAACAACAGGGAAAGTAAGGCTGATCCATTTGCACAATGAGAGGCAATGCATAGGAAATGGACAAAATATTAAAAACCTGTGTTGTCTGTAGTAGTTACTGCTCTAATTTCTTCACAGATACGTGTTGAAAATTCTCAAAGAGAATGAGACAGGATATCATTATGAACATTCAATGGATATTCTGTCCCTACCCCTGCTGACTTATGATGATCTTTCCCCAGGGTCCAGATGCCCTACAGCCATATGGGAGTCTTTATAGAGAGAAGTAACAACTATTTGAAAGTTTCTGCCAAGTTGGGACTGACCTTCCTTTGGAATGGACAAGATGCCCTCCTGGTAAGAAAACATTCAAAACACAGCAAAAAGTCTGTATTTTGAAAATAGTCTGCTTACACCTTTGCAGTATTACAGCCAGGCAGGCATTAGTTACTTCTGGATTTGTGTCCATTTTTAGTGTCTTGTTCTGTCTTCTCTCAAATTCCCACTTTTTCCCCACCAAGCTCAGCTCAGAAGCAATAAGCAGTACTGGTATAGGCTGTGATCCTAACCATCAAGAATCAAGACTGCCATTTCTATAAACTTCCTTCCTCTTTTTTTTTTTTTTTAAGGTGGAACTAGATAAAAAATATGCCAATCAAACTTGTGGACTTTGTGGGGACTTCAATGGAATTCCAGTCAGCAATGAATTTATTTCAGGGAGTAAGTAATAATAAGCATTATTAAGTACTGGTGCTTTCTTTTTCTTCTTCATGTATTCCTGTGATGTCAGTTGTGCAAAGTCGGGACTTTGAGATGTAATTAGACTACTTCCATCACTGTTAGATATTTTAAGACCTGCCACATAAAAATTTCTACTTGTTTTCAGTAGTTAGGATCCAGTTTTTTATATATACTGTTCATATTTCCCCCTTCATATTTTAGTGATATATATATATATAAAATATTTATTTATATTATATATTTTTTGGTAATATGACTGTTCATGTCATAGCAGGTAGTGTTACAAAAGAAAATAACTCCATGCAAAACTTAGTAAGCATTATTCTAATATTTGAACTGTTTTTTACAGAGACAAAACTGACCCCCATACAGTATGGTAATAGGCAGAAGATGGATGGACCCACAGAGCAATGTGATGATCCTATTCCTCCTACTTCTCTGATGAACTGCTCAAGAGAATTTGTAAGAACATCTCTCAAAATTTGTTTTCTCACTATGAATACATTCTCTGTCTTTGGAAAAAAACTTTTTAGAAGAGAGAAAAAAATAGAGCATGAATATGACTCAGCTGTAGGTCTCAAAAGAAAAATATTCTTAATTTCATATTGAATTCTTTGCTAAGGTGAATGCCAAAAATTTGCATTCCCCTTCCACAAGAAGACTGCATATTTTCCTGAAAGAGAAAATTACTGAGGATATCTTTATATTAAAAAATTATATAATGCTTGGGAAGTGACCTGAGTTGAGGGTAACTAAGGATATGGAAGCTACTAGAGTTATTCAATGAAGTTCCATGTGGTTTTGCCCTATTGTTATATTTTTCCTTAAATATCAGCTTATGGATACTGTTGGAAGGGTTTCTGGACCAGATCAATCTTTGATTTTTTTTTTTTTCTGCTCCATGCCTTAAATAATTATTTTCATATGTTCTTAACGCTTTGTTTACCTTCTCTCTTTTCCTTCCTAGGCCTCTATCTGTGAGACAGTATTGACCAGCAAAGCATTTACAAGTTGTAACATGCTTGTGAATGTCCAGGACTACATTGAAACTTGCATACAAGACCTGTGCCACTGTGACAGCTCTATGGCTGACTTCTGCATGTGCAACACCTTTGCTGAGTACTCCCGGCAGTGTGCTCATGCAGGTGGACAGCCCCAGAACTGGAGAACCTCAGACCTGTGCCGTGAGTATCTCGGGAAGGGACCTCCACCTGTGCTTACACATCTAGCAAACTTCACATATGTGAGGTTTTTTTTCCTGAAGAAGACAGTTTAAAATTGCATGCACTTATAAGGAAATCAGTTTTTACCTGGTCACACACAAGACTTTAGGAATATGGAAGATTAGGGGGTTTTCAATATGAATCAGAAAATCTAAAATGTTTCAGCCTCTGCTTGGATCAGGATACCCTGTCATAGCTTGACAGAAAACAACCTAAATTGCAAAAAAAAAAAAAAAAAAAAGTTTTCTCCAGCTTTTAAATGAAAAGTCAGCTTTATAATACTCTTTTTACTTTTAGCCAAATCATGTCCATTCAACATGCAATACCATGAGTGTGGCTCTCCCTGCTCCGATACGTGCAGCAACCCGGAACGATCTGCACTTTGTGAAGATCACTGTACAGATGGCTGTGTCTGTCCTCCAGGCAAGCTCATTTCCTGCTCTTTTCTCATACCAACCACCCTAGAGTACTCACCTGTACACATTTCATAACTTTCTTACTCTGGATCATTCCCATCACATCATCAGCGTGATTATCATGGAAGTAATTGCTACATTTCTCCCCTGGATGCACTATTTCTATTCAAATTACTAAATATGGCCTTTTAAACAACAAATATTCCTTATATATATACTTTTTATGTATATATATAAAATCACTGAACTTAGAATAAGATAATTTGCTCCTAACAACAGCAGAGTCTTCTATTCTCAGCATTCAAACTCAGTTTACAGAAAGTATAAAATGTTTAAGCAGATTTTGCATGCAATCATAACTCCTGCTGCTAGCAAAGCTACATCTGGTTCCACAAATGACCAAATCCTTCTTGTTAAGTGTTATATGTTTAAACAACAAGGAGTTGACAAAGCACTAGGCAGTGTGTTAGATCTGGTCCTTCAGAGAATTATACACAAGAACTGCATATCAGTACAAGACAGATGTATTCTTTGTGCATACTTCTGTGTGTAACTTTTTGTTGCTGTTGTGACTGTATATCACAGGAGCTTCACCCCTTGCAGCTGTTCTGCCCATCCCCATGATGTCTCACAGAATTCACCATCACTTGTTTGTGTAGTAGCATTGACTTCTCTAAGGCAATCCTCTGTCTCTGGGCATAGAAATACTTACTGTACAGATATGTCCCTGGGCAGTCTTATAAATGATTCATCTATTTCAGCTCATTACCTAATAGTTTTAATCCTAATTCCATTCTAATGAAATCCATAACAGAAAGGGATTTTCCTAGAGGTCCCTTTTGATCACGCTAAGATTTTTAAATAGATTTCAATGGAATATAGCCCTTCAATCTCCACATAGCTTGCATTCTATTATTTTAAAGCACAGCAGAAACAGTACATAGTCTCAGGCATCTGCTAGATATGTGTTCAAAGGCAAGTTCTGCAGTGCACAGAATAAATAACAGACCCTTTCTTTCCCTAGGAATGGTATTTGATGATGTTAATGGTGCCGGCTGCATTCCCCGCAGAGAATGCCACTGTACCTATGAAGGTGAAACTTATGCTCCTGGTGCCTCCTTCTCATCTAAATGCAGATCATGGTAATATTTTCTCACTTTCTGTTTTTTTTGGGGTTTTTTTTTGGTTTTGAGTTGGGGTTTTTTTGTGCATGAGCTGAATATTTACTGATTTCCCCCTAAAAAACAAATGAGCAACTACTTACCAATTGAAGTTCCATAATTACACTGCTTTAGAGGTTGCTTTCATGTCTGTTTTCCCTTCACACTTGGAACAAAAATTTGAGTTTTTGAACACCTGTTCAATTTCAAGAAATACCAGTGAAGGGAGATAATCAAAGTCAAGTACCAGAGGTGTTTAAAAATGTGAATTAGTGCTATACCTTTGCAGCCCTACAGTGTAATGCAAATGTGCTCATATAAATATTATGGAGATCATGACATTTGGGGGCATGTTCCATTTAGTGTGGGAGTTCACATTTGAGGGTCATGTTTGACAAATATATATTTTTTTATTATCCCTATAATTACTGAAGTATTACTGCATAAGTGTTTGCAACTGCACCTGCCTATTTATTTATTTTCCAATAAATACTTAAAATATTTGACATGGATTACAAGTTCACCAGGACTGAATTCTGTCCAAAGATTGGAAATGAACAACAATATATATAGAAAGTTATCACCTTAACATAAATGTGCCTGCCCCATATTTGTCTGAGATTTCTAAGCAATACTGCTTTCTTTGACAGTGTGATCAGTGTTTCAAGAGGAAAACTAGATATCATCTGCTCTTATTGCCTTTTTATTTTGTTTGCACTTGCATTACTCTGATTTTACTGAATGCTTCCTTCATTTCAGTACCTGTATTGGAGGTGAATGGTCTTGTGTCACTCAGTCGTGCTCTGGGACTTGCAGTATTGAAGGAGGTTCCCACATTTCAACATTTGATGAGAAATACTATTCCTTCTTTGGAGACTGTAGTTATGTCCTAACCAAGGTAAAAATGCGTCACAATCCTTGCTAAAGGAAAACGTTTTTATTGCATATAATGTTTTTTGATGAAAACTTCTGGCAAACACATCAGTTTTCTGAGTCATTGAGGGTTAACATGATTATAGGGTTAACACCCTTAAATGGATTTCAGGGGCTTTTCTGTTAGGGTTATGCTAAATAATATTGTAGTATTTTTGTGGGTTTTGATAATTTTTTAGGATTTGCACTGAGTTTTTATTAGATTTCATAACCCTAGGTGTATTCATTGTTTATTTTTACTGAATGACTAAACTATTTTCATAAGGACTTCATATTAAATAAAATCTGTTATCGACATGATCGATCTGAATGTTACCAAGCAAAAGAATCATAAAATCTTAGAAATGAGCTGGAATGAGATGATTTAGAAATCTTATCCAAAAGTTTCAATGATTTTAATCATTGAAACTTTTGGATAAGATTCACAAGCACTGCCTTGATGCACAATGGCAGCATAGGTCAGACTTACACATTAAACTCCTCCTTTTGGTGCCAACATGTAAAATTAGATTCCCAGGGTCTCTGGAGGCAGAGGAAAACCCCTGATTTGTACAAAAAGCCCCAAAATGTAATACTGAATTTCTAGATTGCTATAATTATGCATCTCAGCTGTCCTCAATTTAGTCTTCAATATGCCAAAAAAAGTGATAAGACACATTCAGAATCACAGCCTTCTCTGAGTCTTTCCCTCTTGTGTTTTGGCCATTAGGCACACTTTGAAGATGAACACAGTCCTATGAAAATCAGAACTGAGTAGAAATCTGAACCTTTATGCATTAACTTCCTGAATAATAATTTTAGTTTCATTTTCTATGAGAGGATATTTAAAGAATGTACAAATCACCAGGGTCTTGAATAATCTATTCAGTGCAGAAGACATTGGAAACAATCTTTTGTCCCTCTGGTAAACCTCATAAGCAGTGGGCAAGAAAAGCACTCCTCCTTCTGCTCTAGCATACTAAACAGGTATTGCCTATACATTAGGAACTCGTCTTGCTAATGCATGAGGAAATTTTAATGTTCAGATTAGCTTTACTAAGAATTTCATTTGCATGTGATTTTTTTTTATATAACTATTTCAATATAGAAAATCCTTTTAACAATATCTTTGGTTTTCTTCTCAAGCTCTGTGACAGCAATGAATTCACAGTGTTGGGGGACATCCACAAGTGTGGCCTGACTGACACTGAGACGTGCCTCAAGGGTGTAGCCATCAGCCTAAACGGAGGACAAACGGTGAGCAGCAGATGTACACACCTGACATCCTACAGGGATGTTCTCTAAGATTAACAGACAAGGCAAATGACACCTAACAGCACAGACAAGAAATTTGCACTGCCTTTTTGTTTTATCAAATTTGAACATTATTCTTAATTTTTCTTGTAGTAAAGTAAGCACATTAGAAGAGAAGATCTCATTAGCTTTCTGTTATTTAGATAAATTCTGGTTTTTGCTCTCTTGGACAGTTAGTGGAACACAGCAATAAAGATTACAGAAATAGTACAGGAATCAGAATGTCATCATAGTCCTGCTCCATTTTTTTCCCTTTATCTTGAGTAGTATTGGATAGGAAACATTTGGAAAGTATTTAACTTATCTGCTTGATAATAATTGTCTTTTCTTGTGGACAGAACATTATGATCCAGCCTTCTGGGAGTGTATTTGTGAATATGATCTACACACAGTTACCATTCTCAGCAGGTAAGTTCCTTTGAAAAACTTCTATTTCTCATTTTTCTTTTAAAATGTTATTACATGAGTTAAACTAAAAATAAATTCTACCTATGGTTACACTGCAGCAAACCCAGAGCACTGCCATAGAGCACTATCGCCCATTTTTATGTAATAGGATTTGCCTATTCAACACTAATAACTTCAGTAAGATCATGGTTTATATTTAGCAACATCTAATTAGTTCAAGCAAATTGTGTTATTGCACACTTTCAGATCCAAACATTGTCATAAGAGAGGAAAGAAAAATTCTGATATGCAACGGGACTCCAATTTCTCAAGTCATTAGTTCTGTGTTCCCCCTGTCCTTGTTCTGAAAGCACATTCATCACTGAAGTTTCTCACATGCTGGTTCTTCTCAAACACTACTGCACCTGAACACAAATCAAACCATGAATGGACAGAATAGGTCCAGACTCCATTGGACTCTTCAAATAAGTAGTGCTATAGCGAAGGCAACTTTTTAAATAACAACAGAAGTGTGTGTTCTTCCCTCATTTTAAAACACCTGACAGAAAGTGGAGGTTTTGTATACATTTGTTGCTTAGGTGTTTAGGTTAGACTGTTTTGGTGCTGGATTTGAAATCCTGTAAGGATTATTTTCCCCCCAGTTCTTCAGAAGCTAGGATCATATCAAACACAGCTGTAGAATTCCTCTATTATATTGTTCCTGTAATGAACAATTATTTTCAACTGCTCATCTCCAATGAAATTATAGCTATTTTTTTTCCTTATATCCCTAGCAAATGTCACCATCTTCAGGCCTTCATCTTTCTTCATAATTCTGCAAACAACTTTTGGTCTTCAGCTACAGGTTCAACTTGTGCCTTTAATGCAAGTTTTTATAGACTTGGACCCATCACATAAAGGGCAGACCTGTGGTGAGTGACCTTGTCCTAACAAGTGCCTTCACCAGCACCTGTCATCCTGTAGGAGACTTGCACAGACCATCTGCTTCCTTCCAGGTCTCTGTGGAAACTTCAATGATGTACAGACAGATGATTTCAAAACCACCAGTGGTGTGATAGAGGGCACTTCAGCTGCCTTTGGCAATACTTGGAAAACTCGGGCTGATTGTCCTGATGCCAAAAATACCTTTGAGGACCCCTGCACTGTCAGCATACAAAATGGTAAGCTCAGCAATCTCTTCTATTCTCCTTTCAAATGCAAAGATGGAATAAGCTGATCAACTACCAAGCATTTAGCCAAGATAACAGAACTATTTGCACATGCACACAATTTTCCTCAGTTGATCCAAAGGAATCTATCTGAAGATCCAAAATATTTCACTAGTTATTAATTAATGGAAGACTTCTAGTATCAAGATAGCAAGTCAACTTACCTAAGGGAAACTAGAACCATACAGCATATTAGGGATTCATTCCTGGAAATGACTAATTGTCACAGCTGTGCCTGGCCCCTCTGAAGGTTGTAGTACTTCCACTGTTAAACTAAGAACCAGACTTACAGTTCAGAGACTGAAAGCATTCAAGCTGCACTTCAGCCAACAAAATACATAATTCTTGAGTATTCACCAGCTACTTTTCTGTTTTCTGAGATGAACTAGCATAGTTTTAATTTACAGTGTGAACCTTCCTTTTTAAAATTCAGCTAGGGGTATCTTTAGTCTATTCCATGACAATTATCATGAATTAGAAAACATTCAGTTTATGAAGAGTTCATACTTCTACCTAGAGGAAGTGAAAGACTGTGTGCCTCAGCTAATGCAGAGCTTAATTATATTGTAATGTTAAGCTTCTGTAATTTCTCTGGAGGAGGTATAGTTATGTTGAGACAAGAGTTTTGCAAATGCACTGCCACAGAAATCCTTACCATGTTTTCAATTCACAGACCAGTATGCTCAGCACTGGTGTGGACTGCTCTCTGACACCACGGGACCTTTTGCTGAATGTCACTCAACAGTGAATCCAGAAATTTACCATAAGGTATTTGGCTCTAACTCAATCCATCCAATATAGGAGAAAAGGACTCAGATTTCTGATACTAACACCTGAGAGAGTAGCTTGCCTGTTGTGAGGGGATGAATTCATAGTTCTTTAAAAGCCAAGCGTTCATTCTTATCTATACAATATGAAATTTCTTCCTTTGTGAAACTATCTTTCTATTCCCTGGAGGTTAAGCATACAGGTGTATTCCTCCTGCACCTATTTTTAGGCATAAATTTAAAGACTAAGTTAGGAGTTTGGATTTCCTATCAAAGGATAAAAATTGTCCCTTCTGAGAGATATAATGCAAGCTTTAGCCAGAGTCTTAACTGGCACTTTAATTTCTCTGAACTGCTCTCAGAAGGCTTTTGCATATATGCAAGGACAAGGCAAGCAATGTGCATAAAAAGCAACAATGAGAATTAGACAAGATGTGAATGAAAATGTTCTAGGAATTCAAGGTGATGAAACCCTGTACCAGAGTCCCTGGGTACTTTAAAAAACCTTCCTGTTATTGGAAATTTGTAAGATTATGCTCAATAAACATAATCTGGAATTAATAATATTGTATTATCCCTGCTCAGCATAGAAACCCATCAAATAACTTGTATTCTTTGTTCCTCTGCTGCAGAGAGCCCAGGCTCCTAGGCAAAAGCTCCAAAAGCTGGGTGGCATCAAATAATCTCTATTTATTCTAAATATATATGGCACAATGGCAACAAATTTGAAGTAGTTGGAAAACTGCCAACATGTGAAAAAATAAAAAGAAAAAATAGCTCAAAATAGTGGACCTCTAATTACTCTTTTTTTCACATAAATAATCTCTTTTGAAAGAGCTCAATGAAAATCAGGCTTATACATGTGGATTACTCTCTCTTTAACCTCTAATGAACATAACACACTTAAAAAACTGCAGCATTCCATGGTTTTGACATGACATTCTGGTGATCATATCATCCTCTGTTCCTAGACCTGTATGTTTGACACGTGTAACTGTGAGAAGAGTGAGGACTGCATGTGTGCTGCCCTTTCCAGCTATGTCAGAGCCTGTGCTGCTAAAGGAGTTATTCTCACTGGATGGAGGAGCAAAGCCTGCAGTAAGTTTTACATCCCTTTGCCTTTTGAAAATGGTCACCCAGAAGGCCCCACACAGGAGCTCTCAGGGATTCCACAATAAACTGTGTTAAACTGTGTTAAGTGTAGCATTGACTTTCAAGAAGCTGAGTAGGAAAGGAATGCTATAAAAGACAGCAAACAAGGAGAAATGTTAAAAACAGGCTTTGTTAGATTACTTGCTCAGAACCATCAGAAAAAACCTGAAGAGCAATACCTTTGCAATAGGAATAAAATAAGTAGGGTGTTTCTCAACTTATTTTGACAAAAAGTATAAAAACATACAGGAAGAAACATACTGTGTCATAATATAATCAAACTTTGTTCTTTTTTTTAACATGGGTAAATGTATGACACATTTATAAGGGAAAATTTTGCTCTAGTACTACAAAAAATTACACTACTGGGGACATCAGTAAAGTATGTGTACATAAAATGCCACGTTTATCATACATACTTTATCTCAAATACTTTATACCTATGTTGATTCTTGAATGAACAACAAATGTGACTCACCTTCTTGCTCTCAAGCAAAATACACCACCTTGTGTCCGAAGTCCTTGAAGTACACCTACAGTGTCAATTCCTGTCAGCCCACCTGCCGTGCTCTGAGTGAGCCTGATGTCACATGCAGCATCAAGTTTGTCCCAGTTGATGGCTGTACCTGCATAAATGGAACCTACATGGATGACAGTGGCAAATGTGTGCCTGCTTCTAGCTGTCCTTGTTACTACAAAGGAACGCCTCTGTCTTCTGGAGAAGTTGTTCATGATAATGGTGTTGTCTGGTAAGAGATTTGTAAAAAAAAAAAAAGTGAAGAATTGGATATAGGCAGTCGTGAAACTATATAAATGTAATGAAATCCAATCAAAATGATTTCTATAACAAAAATTTTCAATTAAAAAATCACAGCTTCCTAAATTCTTAGGGCTACCCATGTTTGGAAGATTGTAAATAAATAACTATAGGAATTCAACAAACAGTCCTGTGGTGGGTCAGCCTTTCCTAACAGCCAAACTCCCATCTTGTCCCTTTCTCTCTGCCTCCCTTCCTCCCTTGCCTCCACACATTTTTCTTACCCATGACTGGAAAAGGCTTGTTCCATGGTGAAAGATGCCTGATAATCCTGTTACAGATTATTCCCATTATATGGAAATCTGAACTATTCTGAAGGACAGCTTTAAACCAGGCATATAGACAGAAAAAACATTTAATTATATGGAATCTACTTGTATTTTGTTCTACTCTAATATAGAATATTAATATTTTTAAATGTGCAAACTATTTATAAAGGACACATCTAATTTGTTTTATCGCACAGTAATTTTCCATTATTTCAAGTTCATTGGGAAATAGGCTGAAACTTAACAAGAAAAAATTTTAAAATATCCATTCCTTGCTTTTTATAGCACTTGTGCCTATGGAAAGCTGAGCTGCATTGGAGAGAAGCCTGAACCAGGTAACATATCACTTAAGATTTTCTTTAACTCTCCCTTTCTACCATCACTCTTTTAATTTCTTTATTCTCCTCAGAGTGATGCAAATTGTACAAATCTGAAATCAACCAAGAATATTAACTGAGGTCTTCTGTAATGTAGAGGACATTCTCAAAATATAAAGAAACACTGTCTTACCTTTCAGGTGGCTGAAACAAGTTAGAACCCCCTGGGTTACCAGGGTAAAAGGATACTTAGTCACCTCACTCAGTGTGAGAGGAAAACTATTCACATTTTAATTAAAATGTAAAAGCAAAAAACCCCAAAGCAACCAAAAAAAAAAAAAAAGCCCAAACAAGTAAACAAGGATATTTGTTATCCTGCTTTGTTCTGTTTTTCTGAAAGGAAGAGTTTCATGAAGCTAAATAAAAATTCATTTTATTGAGTAGTCCAAGCATAATCACAAAAACCACGTGAATATGAGATCAAAACAATATTTGGTTTCTCTCTCACTACATGCATCACATTAAGGTACACATAATTCACAAAGGAGTATTTCCATTTTTTCTTGGAAACACAAAGATACAAATGCATGATTGGTCTCACATTTCTCATGGCTTTTCCTCTCTTTCAGTCTGTGTGCCTCCTATGGTTTATGTTGACTGTGGCAATGTCACTGCAAATGTGGTAGGAGCAGGATGCCAGAAGAGTTGTCAGACTCTAGATATGGAATGTGTAAGTACAGACTCTTTATACCTAGTTGAAAATATATTAATCAAGATATCTCTTACAATTACCAGCTACAGCTGGACTCTTCCACCAGGGGAATGTTTCAAGACATGTTTTCTTTATGGTCCTTACAGTACAAAACTCACTGTGTCTCTGGCTGCGTATGTCCTCATGATCAAGTGTTGGATGGCAAAGGTGGCTGCATTGCTCCAGAAGACTGTCCATGTATTCACAACGGGAATTCCTACAGTCCAGGAGAATCAATCAGAGTTGGCTGTAACAACTGGTAAGAGCATATTGAAAAATAATATTTTGGAAATAAAAAAATAGAACAGCTTAAGATCTAAGCAAATAACATAATTTCACTCTAGCAGTATCAAGATTTCTAGGAAGGAATCCTGCAGAAAACAATGCACTTAGTGCCTAAAAAGTAAGCTCTGTCTATTTTTCTCAATGGCACAGCCCAGAAATTGCAAGTTGTCAGAAAAACACCATGGTTTTGATGTTGTCATGTTCATTCAAGTCAAAAAATCTTCTTTCTTCCAAGGAAATCCTTCCATTTCAATAGATCCAACAGGATCTGGAAATGTGAAAGAATTGGTGTCTTCTGATGCAGTTGATTCATTACATTAAGTAACCCAGTCTTTGCATAAATTCCAATAGTTCTTGAGCTATGTTGCATTTTTGAGAATAAGCAAACCTCATTTTTTCATTAGAATCTTAACACACATTAAAATACAGAAATGTACCTATATTTATATTGTGTATTTGTCTAGTTTTTACATTTGGAGTGCTTTTTGTCTTGTTTAGTACATGTAGAAACAGAAAATGGCAATGCTCTGAGGAACCCTGCCTGGAAACATGTTCTGTTTATGGAGATGGGCATTATACCACCTTTGATGGCAAACGCTTTGATTTTGAAGGAGACTGTGAATATGTTCTGGTCCAGGTAACAGAGTCTTGCCTAGATTTTTGCTCTAAATACCTTTGCTCTAAATACCTTCAATATAGTAAAGAGTGAATATCATTCTCCTGTTTCAGAACTACTGCGGTCAACAAGCTATGAACCAGGGAACCTTCAGAGTCATCACTGAGAACATTCCATGTGGTACTACAGGAACTACCTGCTCTAAGTCTATTAAAGTTTTCCTGGGTGTAAGTATTTTCTTTTAGTTGTGCCAGAAGGATGGAACAAGCTGTCCTAGATAGACTGCATAGGAGAAGTGGCCTCCAACATAATGAAAATGTCACTAGACTCTTTTTTGCTTTCTGCTCTAGAAAGCAGAGGTGGGAAATCTACAAAGAAATTTCTTAACCTGAGGTTGTTGAATAGGATCCTCTTGATGATATTATTTCAAGAAGTTACTGTCAATATATACAGCTACAAAATAGTGACTTTTTAAATTGGCCTCTAACTTTTTCTTCTCCTGTCTTAGAACTATGAGCTGGTACTCAGTGATGGACACTCTGATGTCATCCAGAGGACACCTGGAGGAAAAATGCCATTCCAAGTCCGTTCCATGGGCATCTACCTGGTGGTTGATACTACTGTTGGTCTGATACTCATGTGGGACAAGAAAACCAGTATATTCATCAAACTTAGTCCCAGCTTTCAGGTATACTTTAAAAGTGAAAACATGAATAAAATTACTTCTGTAACATAGTCATATTATCTCTCAAAGAAAGAGGGTGGAAATTCAGGCTGTAAACCAGAAGAGCAGAAATCACATATTATTATCCTTGTTGTGTTGACTTAAATTGTGTACTATGCATTATCCTTAAATTACATTATTCAGCAATGGCATAACAGCAGCTTTATCAGCAGCTTTCTTCATGGAAAACCCTCACTGAAGAGACATATTTAGGATCAGCTAAAACTAAATAGCTCAGTACTTAGAACAAAACCATCAGTCTACTTCTTCTTTCTAACAACTAGCTAGAGACATCTCTTCCTGAAAAGTGTTTTATGAAAATGTCCAACACTGTTACTAAATAGGCATTAATAATCTTATATAAGATGGTTACATAAGAGTTGTCTTGAGGTCTGTTACTCACAGATACTAAGAAATTGTACCTTACTGATCTTTGTCATTTTGTTTGTTTATCCTGATGCAGGGCCATGTCTGCGGACTTTGTGGAAACTATGATGGCAATGGAAATAATGACTTCACTACTCGCAGTCAGTCTGTGGTAGGAAATGTGCTGGAGTTTGCCAATAGCTGGAAAGTATCTTCTAGCTGCCCAAATGCCAATCGTACGCAGGATCCATGCACTGCAAACCCATACAGGAAAGCCTGGGCACAGAAGCAATGCAGCATCATCACCAGTGAAGTGTTTGCGAAGTGTCACTCACAGGTATGACGAAAAATTTAGTCTTGAATTCTTGACAAAATGATTACATCCATTTTTATGTGGAATAGATTAAAAAATACTCTAAAGTACATTCTGTCATGCTTGACAAAGTGAAGCTTGACCAAGTTCCTGCATAGAAATACTTTCACTTTTATTTTCTCAGCTTTTGTCTTGAGCAAGTACACTAAAGAACTTTATTGTTTTCGTTGGTTAGCTTGTTTATTTTAATTGAAGGAGCAAGAGTAGATAAATCTCAAGATATGTTTATTTGCTAACAGCATAATTTCCTACTAATACAAATATCAGCCACCTAATATGTATAACTCTCTACTAGCTTATAGCAATTACCAGTATTTTGCAAATGTCCTCAAGACCAAACAGTTTTTAATATTGCAGCTTACTAGCAATAGCTTTATTCTACATTTTCCTCTTGATTTCTCAAAGCATTCTCATTATTTCTTCGTTTCTTAGCTTTCTCTCATACAGACCTATGAGTTTCAGATATCTTATTCAGCTATTTTAGGACAGTGCAAAGAGGACAAGGGTATGAAAACTTGAATGTTTTCTCTATCAGGTTGAACCAAATGAATATTACCAAGCATGTGTGGATGATGCTTGTGCCTGTGACACTGGAGGAGACTGTGAATGTTTCTGCACAGCAGTAGCTGCCTACGCTCAAGCATGTAATGAGCTAGACATCTGCATATCATGGAGAACCCCATCCATTTGTCGTGAGTTTCAACCCACTACTTTTTTAAGGGGCTCAGAGAGAAAGAAAACAGAAGGGGGGAAAAAACGGAAACAAAGTAGAACAAGAAAGGAAGGATAAAATTGTATTTCTAAGAGACACAGCTGTATGCTTAAAAAAAAAAAAAAACACTCGAAAAAAACCCCAGCAAAGCAGATTGTCTTCTACTGATTTACCCAACTATCTTGGTAAAATGAAACCACAGCTAATAATTTTACAAGCAGTGTGATTAGTGTCTAATTAACTTAACAATCATGATATACTACTGGTGAAATATGGTATTTTATTACACTGCCATATGTCTACATGAGGTTCCTTGTAAATAAAAACTAGTGTATGCTAGCTAAGATCTGTGATTCAGTCAACTGATTTTTCATGTTTAATGTGTAACTCTGTTCTATGATGAATATATTTATTGGTGTTAAAACATTTTAGAAATTTAACAATTGTATTGTATTAGCAATAAAACGAGATATTGTTCACAACTTATGAGGTTATGCTGATCCCGTTGGATTTTTACCTAGCAAAATGGAAACAGTATAGAGCTAAAACATCAGAGATTTTTTTTTTTCTGGCATTTCTTCTTCTAGCTCTCTTCTGTGATTACTATAATCCACAAGGGGAATGTGAGTGGCACTACAAGCCATGTGGAGCACCTTGTATGAAGACCTGCAATAATCCAAGTGGGAAATGCCTTCATGAGATGAGGGGTTTGGAAGGTAGACATAATTATGTATATCTCATTCTACTTGAAAGGTTAAAAAAAGTATGGTGAACAAAATTTGTATTACTCAGTGTATGACATGTTTGCACTACATATTATAACAAGAGATTTTCTAATTAGTATTGTATTCTCTAATGGATTATGTACTTGTTTGGAATGAAGATGAGGACAAAATACTCCAAAGCATAATGTGCTATCAAAGGAATAGCAGTAAAAGGATCTGACATTCCACTTACCATGTAGCACATTTTGGGAAAATCAGATATGAGTGTAGACTTATTTTGGGAAAATCAGATATGAGTGTAGACTTATTTATACTTATGAAAGGCCTACTGTAAATTTGACTGTCTTTTTATTGCAGGTTGCTATCCACAATGTCCAAAGAATAAGCCCTATTTTGATGAGGAAACCATGACCTGTGTTTCTTATTGTGGTTGTTATGAAGATGGAAAAAATTACAAACCAGGAGTGGAGATGCCTTCAAAGCAGAATTGTGAATCATGGTAGGATTAGAAAAGAATTTTAAAAATAGAGTTTAAAATTGTGGAACATAATTCATCATGTTAAATTTGTTAATTACCAACAGCAACTAGGCCAGTCAGAGGCTGATGAACAATGTCTAATTTTCTTCCCTTCCCAGGAAATTAAATGATAATATTAGTGAAACATTTTATCATCAAGATATTAATTTACTATTTATTTTGTATATCTATTAAAGTCCTTTAAAGTTATTATCATTATTAAATGAAGTGAAAACAAGCTAAAATAATTTTAGTTAGGGAATAGTCTGAGAATTTTTAAAAATATATACCTAAACTCATTATGTGAAATTCATTAGAAGTGAGCAGCCAACTAATCTACATTGTTTTGAGCTTGTTTCTGTTATGGCACTGATACTTGCATAGTTGCAACAGTCAGCACGCATTCTCACGCATTACCGGTGACAAGTGCTGCTAATTCTTCTGTAAGGCTTAAGTACAGAGTTAGCAAATCCAATTGTGAAGCAGCTGTCTTAAGATAGCTTTAAAGTAGCTACACTTAAATATTGTAAGCAATCTGAATAGCAAAAATCCTAAGCCAAAGCCCATTGGAGCTAAACCAACATCCTTGGCAGATTTTGCACTTCACAGATGCCTTGGACTATATAATCTAGGCCATTAACAGCACTAAACCTAATCCATTAAACACATGTCTTAATTTCAGTTTATTCAGTGTATAGATGTCCTTAGTCCCTGTAAATAAATACATCAAGATTCAGTTCTTCACAGGTAAATTGCCCTTAAAACCAGAATTCTTCTTGCATATTTTGGAAGCCTAATGGTAATTCACTGTGTGGGTTATCTCAACATCCATGGTAGTAATCATTTGTATATATCCTTTTAAATGCAAATGATACATTCACTGTGGTTTTCTCCTCCAAAAACCAGACCTGTTGGGGAGATAAGATTTCAAATCATCCATCTCACATCTTTTGTCCTGTTCCGAAAAGCACTGGTAGGGATGCTGCATGTTCTATATGCTGGCTCAAAGAAGAGCTACCTTTCTTGCCCGAGAACTTGTAGCCTGAATATAAATACCTAGCCTGAATTTGTATAGCAAAACTGACTAACTCACACAAGATAGGATCATGGTACATGTAAACACATAATGAATAGCAAAGGATTGATATAAGAAAAATTATAACAAATAAATTATGTCATGAACCAGTATGTCCACACTCATAATCTGCTTTTTTCTTTTTCAGTGAATGTACAATTCATGGCAAAATATGCAGATATGATGAACATGGTATGTTGATGAAGTCATTTTGATATGAATAAGACACATTTTGGGTACTCTCTGTTTCAGGTAGCAAGGAATAACATCCTGTTTTAATCTACAGAATGTGTCTGCATTTATGAGGGGCAGAAGTACAACTACAAAGATGTGGTCTACAACACTACAGACGGCACAGGATGGTGTATTGTTGCAACCTGTGGTCCCAATGGAACACTTCAAAGGTTTATGTATGATTGTCTAACATCAACATCACCCACAACAGCAACAACATTTCACTTCACATCTACACCACCTACCACTACTTCCACAGGTACGTCCTTTGTAGCCACTAAGATTGTATTCTCTTGTTTAGTGAGAAAAATATATTTTACAGTACTAAGTGGATTGCTCAGATATTGGCATTGAGATAATGAAATTTTGGTTTATAGAATTCCTGTACAGCATTCTTCAGGTTGGGAATCTCAAATTACTCTGGGCATATGTTGTTTTAAGAAATCAGTATTCAATAAAATATATATAAGTTTTGAAATTACAGAAAATACCAGCATTGCTGGAATTCAGTAGCTATTTTCCATCTATTTCATAATGGAGTTGACCTGCAAAACCTCTCCAACCAATAAATGGTTTCTTCAGATCAGAGCTAAAATACAAAGTGTAGAAATGTTTGTTTCTCTATTTCAAAGACTGCTCTGCACTGAGTGAGGAGCCAAGATTTGGAAGAAAAAAGTAGCAATGGATTTTGATGCATACTATAAAAGTTACTCTTTCCACTGATTTCAATACATTTCAGAGACACTAGTACATACTGAAACAAGATAGAACCAAAGCAAATACACTGAACCAAATGCAAAGCAATTGAGACTTGGGTTTTTTCCAGAGTGTATAAATTATACCTGAGCCTTATTTCAGCACCTTGTAACACATAATTAGTATTCTCTTGGGAAGTGACAGTTTGAAACATGTCAGTACCTTAAATTGCTGGGTGATGGATTTTCTGTTCTACAATATACTAAAATAAACTGAGGCGCTACAGGAGCATAATGCAAGACAAATGACATTAGGAAAACTGTCAGCCCATTTAAAACAAGAAAAAAGTTACAAAATTTTACATTTAACAACAAAAAAAAAATAGTATCTACAGGAATTAATTCTTAATTTCATGGTCTCTTCCTTTTCATTGTCTCCTTCACAGTGTCACCAACTACATCAGTATGTGTTCATGAAGTCTGTAAGTGGTCCGAATGGTATGACGGGAGTCTACAAACCCCTGGCTATGATGGGGGAGATTTTGAAACTTTCAATGATTTACGAGCAAAAGGTTATGAAGTTTGTGAAGCCCCAAAGGCTGTTGAATGCAGAGCAGAAAAGTTCCCTGATATACCACTCAAAGACCTTGGCCAAAAGGTAGAATGCAGTACAACACGAGGGCTTATATGTTACAACAAGGATCAAATTTCAACAATGTGCAACAACTACGAAATCAGAATCCTCTGCTGTGTTTTTGTACCATGCTCTTCCACAGCACCTTTCAGCACATCAACCCCAGTCACAAGGCCAACTCTGACAGAAACATCTACTGAAACAATGTATTCAATTACTACTGAAAGTACAACACTCATACCTTCACCTACTGAAGAAACAACTAGAACCACAACACCTGTCACCACATCTCCTTCAACAATTCCTCTTTGTTTCAAAGAACAATGCTACTGGTCAAGATGGTATGATGTAAGTTATCCAGGGTCAGGTTATGATGATGGAGATTTTGATACGATTGAGAACATTGAAAATAATGGATACCAAGTCTGCAACAATAGAAAGGATGTGGAATGTAGAGCAGTAAGGTTCCCAAATACACCATATCCTCTACTAGAGCAACACATAACATGTAACACAGAAGAAGGGTTGAAATGTTACAATAAAGATCAACTGCCACCAATCTGCTATAATTATGAATTAAGATTTAAGTGCTGTGTGAATATACCAGTGCCATGTGAAACTACGCCGGAAATCCTGACTCCAACAACACAACCAACTACAATGCCAACAAGTACAATGTCCATACCAGAACCAACAACTCTAAGTTTGCAAACAAAACACAAGACAACCACCAAATACACAATTGAACCAAAAACAGATTACATACACACAAGAATAACATCAAAACCAACGACGACAACTCAGAAACAAACTACAACAACACCAGTGCAAAGCAGCACAACTAAAACAACATATTCACCTACAATCCCCTGTGAACCTGAAGTGTGCACCTGGAGCGAATGGTTCGACGTCGACTTCCCCTCCTCGGGGCCCAACCAGGGAGACTTCGAAACCTACCAGCACATCCGTGCCGCCGGCAAGCAGGTCTGCCGGCAGCCAAAGCAGATCGAGTGCCGGGCGGAGGACTACCCCGACGTTGCTATCCAGCAGGTGGGGCAGGTCGTGCAGTGCGACGTCCACTTTGGACTGGTGTGCAAGAACGAGGACCAGACGGGCAAATTCAAGATGTGCCTCAACTACAAGATCCGCGTGCTCTGCTGCACCCCCAACTACAACTGCTCAATCCCAATCCCTGTGATAACAACCAGCCCCACCACCAGCACCACGACCACGTCGATCCCGTCCTCCACCACCACAGTCACCACCTCCACCTCCACGCCATACATCTCCACTACGACGAGTCCCACCTCCACCGAAATCATCACTTCCACCAGCACCACCATCCCCACACCGACGACCTCTACCACAACATCCTCCACCACCCCCTGTGAACCCGAAGTGTGCACCTGGAGCGAATGGTTCGACGTCGACTTCCCCTCCTCGGGGCCCAACCAGGGAGACTTCGAGACCTACCAGCACATCCGTGCCGCCGGCAAGCAGGTCTGCCGGCAGCCAAAGCAGATCGAGTGCCGGGCGGAGGACTACCCCGACGTTGCTATCCAGCAGGTGGGGCAGGTCGTGCAGTGCGACGTCCACTTTGGACTGGTGTGCAAGAACGAGGACCAGACGGGCAAATTCAAGATGTGCCTCAACTACAAGATCCGCGTGCTCTGCTGCACCCCCAACTACAACTGCTCAATCCCAATCCCCGTGATAACAACCAGCCCCACCACCAGCACCACGACCACGTCGATCCCGTCCTCCACCACCACAGTCACCACCTCCACCTCCACGCCATACATCTCCACTACGACGAGTCCCACCTCCACCGAAATCATCACTTCCACCAGCACCACCATCCCCACGCCGACGACCTCTACCACAACTTCCTCCACCACCCCCTGTGAACCCGAAGTGTGCACCTGGAGCGAATGGTTCGACGTCGACTTCCCCTCCTCGGGGCCCAACCAGGGAGACTTCGAGACCTACCAGCACATCCGTGCCGCCGGCAAGCAGGTCTGCCGGCAGCCAAAGCAGATCGAGTGCCAGGCGGAGGACTACCCCGACGTTGCTATCCAGCAGGTGGGGCAGGTCGTGCAGTGCGACGTCCACTTTGGACTGGTGTGCAAGAACGAGGACCAGACGGGCAAATTCAAGATGTGCCTCAACTACAAGATCCGCGTGCTCTGCTGCACCCCCAACTACAACTGCTCAATCCCAATCCCCGTGATAACAACCAGCCCCACCACCAGCACCACGACCACGTCGATCCCATCCTCCACCACCACAGTCACCACCTCCACCTCCACGCCATACATCTCCACTACGACGAGTCCCACCTCCACCGAAATCATCACTTCCACCAGCACCACCATCCCCACGCCGACGACCTCTACCACAACTTCCTCCACCACCCCCTGTGAACCCGAAGTGTGCACCTGGAGCGAATGGTTCGACGTCGACTTCCCCTCCTCGGGGCCCAACCAGGGAGACTTCGAGACCTACCAGCACATCCGTGCCGCCGGCAAGCAGGTCTGCCGGCAGCCAAAGCAGATCGAGTGCCGGGCGGAGGACTACCCCGACGTTGCTATCCAGCAGGTGGGGCAGGTCGTGCAGTGCGACGTCCACTTTGGACTGGTGTGCAAGAACGAGGACCAGACGGGCAAATTCAAGATGTGCCTCAACTACAAGATCCGCGTGCTCTGCTGCACCCCCAACTACAACTGCTCAATCCCAATCCCCGTGATAACAACCAGCCCCACCACCAGCACCACGACCACGTCGATCCCGTCCTCCACCACCACAATCACCACCTCCACCTCCACGCCATACATCTCCACTACGACGAGTCCCACCTCCACCGAAATCATCACTTCCACCAGCACCACCATCCCCACGCCGACGACCTCTACCACAACTTCCTCCACCACCCCCTGTGAACCCGAAGTGTGCACCTGGAGCGAATGGTTCGACGTCGACTTCCCCTCCTCGGGGCCCAACCAGGGAGACTTCGAGACCTACCAGCACATCCGTGCCGCCGGCAAGCAGGTCTGCCGGCAGCCAAAGCAGATCGAGTGCCGGGCGGAGGACTACCCCGACGTTGCTATCCAGCAGGTGGGGCAGGTCGTGCAGTGCGACGTCCACTTTGGACTGGTGTGCAAGAACGAGGACCAGACGGGCAAATTCAAGATGTGCCTCAACTACAAGATCCGCGTGCTCTGCTGCACCCCCAACTACAACTGCTCAATCCCAATCCCCGTGATAACAACCAGCCCCACCACCAGCACCACGACCACGTCGATCCCGTCCTCCACCACCACAGTCACCACCTCCACCTCCACGCCATACATCTCCACTACGACGAGTCCCACCTCCACCGAAATCATCACTTCCACCAGCACCACCATCCCCACGCCGACGACCTCTACCACAACTTCCTCCACCACCCCCTGTGAACCTGAAGTGTGCACCTGGAGCGAATGGTTCGACGTTGACTTCCCCTCCTCGGGGCCCAACCAGGGAGACTTCGAGACCTACCAGCACATCCGTGCCGCCGGCAAGCAGGTCTGCCGGCAGCCAAAGCAGATCGAGTGCCGGGCGGAGGACTACCCCGACGTTGCTATCCAGCAGGTGGGGCAGGTCGTGCAGTGCGACGTCCACTTTGGACTGGTGTGCAAGAACGAGGACCAGACGGGCAAATTCAAGATGTGCCTCAACTACAAGATCCGCGTGCTCTGCTGCACCCCCAACTACAACTGCTCAATCCCAATCCCCGTGATAACAACCAGCCCCACCACCAGCACCACGACCACGTCGATCCCGTCCTCCACCACCACAGTCACCACCTCCACCTCCACGCCATACATCTCCACTACGACGAGTCCCACCTCCACCGAAATCATCACTTCCACCAGCACCACCATCCCCACGCCGACGACCTCTACCACAACTTCCTCCACCACCCCCTGTGAACCCGAAGTGTGCACCTGGAGCGAATGGTTCGACGTCGACTTCCCCTCCTCGGGGCCCAACCAGGGAGACTTCGAGACCTACCAGCACATCCGTGCCGCCGGCAAGCAGGTCTGCCGGCAGCCAAAGCAGATCGAGTGCCGGGCGGAGGACTACCCCGACGTTGCTATCCAGCAGGTGGGGCAGGTCGTGCAGTGCGACGTCCACTTTGGACTGGTGTGCAAGAACGAGGACCAGACGGGCAAATTCAAGATGTGCCTCAACTACAAGATCCGCGTGCTCTGCTGCACCCCCAACTACAACTGCTCAATCCCGAATCCCCGTGATAACAACCAGCCCCACCACCAGCACCACGACCACGTCGATCCCGTCCTCCACCACCACAGTCACCACCTCCACCTCCACGCCATACATCTCCACTACGACGAGTCCCACCTCCACCGAAATCATCACTTCCACCAGCACCACCATCCCCACGCCGACGACCTCTACCACAACTTCCTCCACCACCCCCTGTGAACCCGAAGTGTGCACCTGGAGCGAATGGTTCGACGTCGACTTCCCCTCCTCGGGGCCCAACCAGGGAGACTTCGAGACCTACCAGCACATCCGTGCCGCCGGCAAGCAGGTCTGCCGGCAGCCAAAGCAGATCGAGTGCCGGGCGGAGGACTACCCCGACGTTGCTATCCAGCAGGTGGGGCAGGTCGTGCAGTGCGACGTCCACTTTGGACTGGTGTGCAAGAACGAGGACCAGACGGGCAAATTCAAGATGTGCCTCAACTACAAGATCCGCGTGCTCTGCTGCACCCCCAACTACAACTGCTCAATCCCAATCCCCGTGATAACAACCAGCCCCACCACCAGCACCACGACCACGTCGATCCCGTCCTCCACCACCACAGTCACCACCTCCACCTCCACGCCATACATCTCCACTACGACGAGTCCCACCTCCACCGAAATCATCACTTCCACCAGCACCACCATCCCCACGCCGACGACCTCTACCACAACTTCCTCCACCACCCCCTGTGAACCCGAAGTGTGCACCTGGAGCGAATGGTTCGACGTCGACTTCCCCTCCTCGGGGCCCAACCAGGGAGACTTCGAGACCTACCAGCACATCCGTGCCGCCGGCAAGCAGGTCTGCCGGCAGCCAAAGCAGATCGAGTGCCGGGCGGAGGACTACCCCGACGTTGCTATCCAGCAGGTGGGGCAGGTCGTGCAGTGCGACGTCCACTTTGGACTGGTGTGCAAGAACGAGGACCAGACGGGCAAATTCAAGATGTGCCTCAACTACAAGATCCGCGTGCTCTGCTGCACCCCCAACTACAACTGCTCAATCCCAATCCCCGTGATAACAACCAGCCCCACCACCAGCACCACGACCACGTCGATCCCGTCCTCCACCACCACAGTCACCACCTCCACCTCCACGCCATACATCTCCACTACGACGAGTCCCACCTCCACCGAAATCATCACTTCCACCAGCACCACCATCCCCACGCCGACGACCTCTACCACAACTTCCTCCACCACCCCCTGTGAACCCGAAGTGTGCACCTGGAGCGAATGGTTCGACGTCGACTTCCCCTCCTCGGGGCCCAACCAGGGAGACTTCGAGACCTACCAGCACATCCGTGCCGCCGGCAAGCAGGTCTGCCGGCAGCCAAAGCAGATCGAGTGCCGGGCGGAGGACTACCCCGACGTTGCTATCCAGCAGGTGGGGCAGGTCGTGCAGTGCGACGTCCACTTTGGACTGGTGTGCAAGAACGAGGACCAGACGGGCAAATTCAAGATGTGCCTCAACTACAAGATCCGCGTGCTCTGCTGCACCCCCAACTACAACTGCTCAATCCCAATCCCCGTGATAACAACCAGCCCCACCACCAGCACCACGACCACGTCGATCCCGTCCTCCACCACCACAGTCACCACCTCCACCTCCACGCCATACATCTCCACTACGACGAGTCCCACCTCCACCGAAATCATCACTTCCACCAGCACCACCATCCCCACGCCGACGACCTCTACCACAACTTCCTCCACCACCCCCTGTGAACCCGAAGTGTGCACCTGGAGCGAATGGTTCGACGTCGACTTCCCCTCCTCGGGGCCCAACCAGGGAGACTTCGAGACCTACCAGCACATCCGTGCCGCCGGCAAGCAGGTCTGCCGGCAGCCAAAGCAGATCGAGTGCCGGGCGGAGGACTACCCCGACGTTGCTATCCAGCAGGTGGGGCAGGTCGTGCAGTGCGACGTCCACTTTGGACTGGTGTGCAAGAACGAGGACCAGACGGGCAAATTCAAGATGTGCCTCAACTACAAGATCCGCGTGCTCTGCTGCACCCCCAACTACAACTGCTCAATCCCAATCCCCGTGATAACAACCAGCCCCACCACCAGCACCACGACCACGTCGATCCCGTCCTCCACCACCACAGTCACCACCTCCACCTCCACGCCATACATCTCCACTACGACGAGTCCCACCTCCACCGAAATCATCACTTCCACCAGCACCACCATCCCCACGCCGACGACCTCTACCACAACTTCCTCCACCACCCCCTGTGAACCCGAAGTGTGCACCTGGAGCGAATGGTTCGACGTCGACTTCCCCTCCTCGGGGCCCAACCAGGGAGACTTCGAGACCTACCAGCACATCCGTGCCGCCGGCAAGCAGGTCTGCCGGCAGCCAAAGCAGATCGAGTGCCGGGCGGAGGACTACCCCGACGTTGCTATCCAGCAGGTGGGGCAGGTCGTGCAGTGCGACGTCCACTTTGGACTGGTGTGCAAGAACGAGGACCAGACGGGCAAATTCAAGATGTGCCTCAACTACAAGATCCGCGTGCTCTGCTGCACCCCCAACTACAACTGCTCAATCCCAATCCCCGTGATAACAACCAGCCCCACCACCAGCACCACGACCACGTCGATCCCGTCCTCCACCACCACAGTCACCACCTCCACCTCCACGCCATACATCTCCACTACGACGAGTCCCACCTCCACCGAAATCATCACTTCCACCAGCACCACCATCCCCACGCCGACGACCTCTACCACAACTTCCTCCACCACCCCCTGTGAACCCGAAGTGTGCACCTGGAGCGAATGGTTCGACGTCGACTTCCCCTCCTCGGGGCCCAACCAGGGAGACTTCGAGACCTACCAGCACATCCGTGCCGCCGGCAAGCAGGTCTGCCGGCAGCCAAAGCAGATCGAGTGCCGGGCGGAGGACTACCCCGACGTTGCTATCCAGCAGGTGGGGCAGGTCGTGCAGTGCGACGTCCACTTTGGACTGGTGTGCAAGAACGAGGACCAGACGGGCAAATTCAAGATGTGCCTCAACTACAAGATCCGCGTGCTCTGCTGCACCCCCAACTACAACTGCTCAATCCCAATCCCCGTGATAACAACCAGCCCCACCACCAGCACCACGACCACGTCGATCCCGTCCTCCACCACCACAGTCACCACCTCCACCTCCACGCCATACATCTCCACTACGACGAGTCCCACCTCCACCGAAATCATCACTTCCACCAGCACCACCATCCCCACGCCGACGACCTCTACCACAACTTCCTCCACCACCCCCTGTGAACCCGAAGTGTGCACCTGGAGCGAATGGTTCGACGTCGACTTCCCCTCCTCGGGGCCCAACCAGGGAGACTTCGAGACCTACCAGCACATCCGTGCCGCCGGCAAGCAGGTCTGCCGGCAGCCAAAGCAGATCGAGTGCCGGGCGGAGGACTACCCCGACGTTGCTATCCAGCAGGTGGGGCAGGTCGTGCAGTGCGACGTCCACTTTGGACTGGTGTGCAAGAACGAGGACCAGACGGGCAAATTCAAGATGTGCCTCAACTACAAGATCCGCGTGCTCTGCTGCACCCCCAACTACAACTGCTCAATCCCAATCCCCGTGATAACAACCAGCCCCACCACCAGCACCACGACCACGTCGATCCCGTCCTCCACCACCACAGTCACCACCTCCACCTCCACGCCATACATCTCCACTACGACGAGTCCCACCTCCACCGAAATCATCACTTCCACCAGCACCACCATCCCCACGCCGACGACCTCTACCACAACTTCCTCCACCACCCCCTGTGAACCCGAAGTGTGCACCTGGAGCGAATGGTTCGACGTCGACTTCCCCTCCTCGGGGCCCAACCAGGGAGACTTCGAGACCTACCAGCACATCCGTGCCGCCGGCAAGCAGGTCTGCCGGCAGCCAAAGCAGATCGAGTGCCGGGCGGAGGACTACCCCGACGTTGCTATCCAGCAGGTGGGGCAGGTCGTGCAGTGCGACGTCCACTTTGGACTGGTGTGCAAGAACGAGGACCAGACGGGCAAATTCAAGATGTGCCTCAACTACAAGATCCGCGTGCTCTGCTGCACCCCCAACTACAACTGCTCAATCCCAATCCCCGTGATAACAACCAGCCCCACCACCAGCACCACGACCACGTCGATCCCGTCCTCCACCACCACAGTCACCACCTCCACCTCCACGCCATACATCTCCACTACGACGAGTCCCACCTCCACCGAAATCATCACTTCCACCAGCACCACCATCCCCACGCCGACGACCTCTACCACAACTTCCTCCACCACCCCCTGTGAACCCGAAGTGTGCACCTGGAGCGAATGGTTCGACGTCGACTTCCCCTCCTCGGGGCCCAACCAGGGAGACTTCGAGACCTACCAGCACATCCGTGCCGCCGGCAAGCAGGTCTGCCGGCAGCCAAAGCAGATCGAGTGCCGGGCGGAGGACTACCCCGACGTTGCTATCCAGCAGGTGGGGCAGGTCGTGCAGTGCGACGTCCACTTTGGACTGGTGTGCAAGAACGAGGACCAGACGGGCAAATTCAAGATGTGCCTCAACTACAAGATCCGCGTGCTCTGCTGCACCCCCAACTACAACTGCTCAATCCCAATCCCCGTGATAACAACCAGCCCCACCACCAGCACCACGACCACGTCGATCCCGTCCTCCACCACCACAGTCACCACCTCCACCTCCACGCCATACATCTCCACTACGACGAGTCCCACCTCCACCGAAATCATCACTTCCACCAGCACCACCATCCCCACGCCGACGACCTCTACCACAACTTCCTCCACCACCCCCTGTGAACCCGAAGTGTGCACCTGGAGCGAATGGTTCGACGTCGACTTCCCCTCCTCGGGGCCCAACCAGGGAGACTTCGAGACCTACCAGCACATCCGTGCCGCCGGCAAGCAGGTCTGCCGGCAGCCAAAGCAGATCGAGTGCCGGGCGGAGGACTACCCCGACGTTGCTATCCAGCAGGTGGGGCAGGTCGTGCAGTGCGACGTCCACTTTGGACTGGTGTGCAAGAACGAGGACCAGACGGGCAAATTCAAGATGTGCCTCAACTACAAGATCCGCGTGCTCTGCTGCACCCCCAACTACAACTGCTCAATCCCAATCCCCGTGATAACAACCAGCCCCACCACCAGCACCACGACCACGTCGATCCCGTCCTCCACCACCACAGTCACCACCTCCACCTCCACGCCATACATCTCCACTACGACGAGTCCCACCTCCACCGAAATCATCACTTCCACCAGCACCACCATCCCCACGCCGACGACCTCTACCACAACTTCCTCCACCACCCCCTGTGAACCCGAAGTGTGCACCTGGAGCGAATGGTTCGACGTCGACTTCCCCTCCTCGGGGCCCAACCAGGGAGACTTCGAGACCTACCAGCACATCCGTGCCGCCGGCAAGCAGGTCTGCCGGCAGCCAAAGCAGATCGAGTGCCGGGCGGAGGACTACCCCGACGTTGCTATCCAGCAGGTGGGGCAGGTCGTGCAGTGCGACGTCCACTTTGGACTGGTGTGCAAGAACGAGGACCAGACGGGCAAATTCAAGATGTGCCTCAACTACAAGATCCGCGTGCTCTGCTGCACCCCCAACTACAACTGCTCAATCCCAATCCCCGTGATAACAACCAGCCCCACCACCAGCACCACGACCACGTCGATCCCGTCCTCCACCACCACAGTCACCACCTCCACCTCCACGCCATACATCTCCACTACGACGAGTCCCACCTCCACCGAAATCATCACTTCCACCAGCACCACCATCCCCACGCCGACGACCTCTACCACAACTTCCTCCACCACCCCCTGTGAACCCGAAGTGTGCACCTGGAGCGAATGGTTCGACGTCGACTTCCCCTCCTCGGGGCCCAACCAGGGAGACTTCGAGACCTACCAGCACATCCGTGCCGCCGGCAAGCAGGTCTGCCGGCAGCCAAAGCAGATCGAGTGCCGGGCGGAGGACTACCCCGACGTTGCTATCCAGCAGGTGGGGCAGGTCGTGCAGTGCGACGTCCACTTTGGACTGGTGTGCAAGAACGAGGACCAGACGGGCAAATTCAAGATGTGCCTCAACTACAAGATCCGCGTGCTCTGCTGCACCCCCAACTACAACTGCTCAATCCCAATCCCCGTGATAACAACCAGCCCCACCAGCACCACGACCACGTCGATCCCGTCCTCCACCACCACAGTCACCACCTCCACCTCCACGCCATACATCTCCACTACGACGAGTCCCACCTCCACCGAAATCATCACTTCCACCAGCACCACCATCCCCACGCCGACGACCTCTACCACAACTTCCTCCACCACCCCCTGTGAACCCGAAGTGTGCACCTGGAGCGAATGGTTCGACGTCGACTTCCCCTCCTCGGGGCCCAACCAGGGAGACTTCGAGACCTACCAGCACATCCGTGCCGCCGGCAAGCAGGTCTGCCGGCAGCCAAAGCAGATCGAGTGCCGGGCGGAGGACTACCCCGACGTTGCTATCCAGCAGGTGGGGCAGGTCGTGCAGTGCGACGTCCACTTTGGACTGGTGTGCAAGAACGAGGACCAGACGGGCAAATTCAAGATGTGCCTCAACTACAAGATCCGCGTGCTCTGCTGCACCCCCAACTACAACTGCTCAATCCCAATCCCCGTGATAACAACCAGCCCCACCACCAGCACCACGACCACGTCGATCCCGTCCTCCACCACCACAGTCACCACCTCCACCTCCACGCCATACATCTCCACTACGACGAGTCCCACCTCCACCGAAATCATCACTTCCACCAGCACCACCATCCCCACGCCGACGACCTCTACCACAACTTCCTCCACCACCCCCTGTGAACCTGAAGTGTGCACCTGGAGCGAATGGTTCGACGTCGACTTCCCCTCCTCGGGGCCCAACCAGGGAGACTTCGAGACCTACCAGCACATCCGTGCCGCCGGCAAGCAGGTCTGCCGGCAGCCAAAGCAGATCGAGTGCCGGGCAGAGGACTACCCCGACGTTGCTATCCAGCAGGTGGGGCAGGTCGTGCAGTGCGACGTCCACTTTGGACTGGTGTGCAAGAACGAGGACCAGACGGGCAAATTCAAGATGTGCCTCAACTACAAGATCCGCGTGCTCTGCTGCACCCCCAACTACAACTGCTCAATCCCAATCCCCGTGATAACAACCAGCCCCACCACCAGCACCACGACCACGTCGATCCCATCCTCCACCACCACAGTCACCACCTCCACCTCCACGCCATACATCTCCACTACGACGAGTCCCACCTCCACCGAAATCATCACTTCCACCAGCACCACCATCCCCACGCCGACGACCTCTACCACAACTTCCTCCACCACCCCCTGTGAACCCGAAGTGTGCACCTGGAGCGAATGGTTCGACGTCGACTTCCCCTCCTCGGGGCCCAACCAGGGAGACTTCGAGACCTACCAGCACATCCGTGCCGCCGGCAAGCAGGTCTGCCGGCAGCCAAAGCAGATCGAGTGCCGGGCGGAGGACTACCCCGACGTTGCTATCCAGCAGGTGGGGCAGGTCGTGCAGTGCGACGTCCACTTTGGACTGGTGTGCAAGAACGAGGACCAGACGGGCAAATTCAAGATGTGCCTCAACTACAAGATCCGCGTGCTCTGCTGCACCCCCAACTACAACTGCTCAATCCCAATCCCCGTGATAACAACCAGCCCCACCACCAGCACCACGACCACGTCGATCCCGTCCTCCACCACCACAGTCACCACCTCCACCTCCACGCCATACATCTCCACTACGACGAGTCCCACCTCCACCGAAATCATCACTTCCACCAGCACCACCATCCCCACGCCGACGACCTCTACCACAACTTCCTCCACCACCCCCTGTGAACCCGAAGTGTGCACCTGGAGCGAATGGTTCGACGTCGACTTCCCCTCCTCGGGGCCCAACCAGGGAGACTTCGAGACCTACCAGCACATCCGTGCCGCCGGCAAGCAGGTCTGCCGGCAGCCAAAGCAGATCGAGTGCCGGGCGGAGGACTACCCCGACGTTGCTATCCAGCAGGTGGGGCAGGTCGTGCAGTGCGACGTCCACTTTGGACTGGTGTGCAAGAACGAGGACCAGACGGGCAAATTCAAGATGTGCCTCAACTACAAGATCCGTGTGCTCTGCTGCACCCCCAACTTCAACTGCCCATTCTCCACCCTCTCTACCACCACTAGCACATCCACCATTAGTACCCTTAGTGAACCATTCTTTACAACAACTTCTCCCATTTCGAGCACGCCATGTTTCTGCAAGATTGGTGATGCTATTTTTTCACCTGGTTAGTTTGCTTTTTTTTTGGCTCCTTTTTATTTATTTGCAATTTGTTTTCGTTATGGATTTTTTTTCGTGTTTCTTTTCTTTCATTATCCTTTTTTCTTTATTCCTTTCTGTTTTTTGTTTGTTTTTTTCTTATTCTTCTAATATTTCTTTTGTCTTTTTTACAGGTGACTTGATTTACAACAGAATTGATAGTGATGGATGTCGATTTTATGCCATTTGTAGCCCAACATGTAATATTGAACGACACACTGTACATTGTCCTGTCACTACTTTGCCAGCCACCAGTTCCTCTGAGTGGTCCACAATAACAACAGCAGTTCCTCTGCCTCCCACTTCTACACGTCCTGCTTTTCATGGTTGTGTTTCCAGTCTTTACCCTCCGTTACAAGTATGTTATTTTTGTCTTTGTTTTTGACTGTTGAAATAATATCATTTATTGCCTGGTATCTGATTGGTAGACTTTGTAGTCTTTAAAACTTACATGTGCTGATTGTCTTAATTATTTTGCTAATGATGGGCAATGTATAGGACATAATATTTGAATTTTTCCACTTTCTGACTTTCAGATTTTTATACTGCTAAAGCAAGTGACAATATTATTTTCTTGTTACTTAATTTTTAGTAAAACTCTTTGGTGCATTGCTTATGTAAAGTATCTTCTCACTGACAGAATAGAAGGAGTATGTATCTTATTTTTTCACTAAAGGGAAATATTTGAGATTCAGTAAAGGCTTGTATCTGTTTCCCTTCTCCTGCCCTTTTATATATACTCCTTTAAACTTTTTTTATTATGTTCTCTGTTGACCATGAAGTACGCTATACACAGAATATAGGAAAGCAGTTCCTGTAACCTGTGTCCCCAAGCTCCAGAAGAGTTCCTCATGCAGAAGTAACAGGTGGTGTTAAGGTTTCCACCTCCTTTTAACATTAAAAAGTTAATCCTGTATTATATTGACAACTTTTTTCTCTCAGTGAAAATTTTCATTTTAGTTTTCTTTTTAGTTTCAGTAAAGTAAGTCTAGTTTATTCCCCATAACATGGTCAGAATTTTGAATACCTGTAGTTCCCATTAAAAGTAATTAATACCAAAATTGAGGAGAAGTAACACACATTGATTTCCTTTCCAACACTACCATTACTGGAAACATAGCATAAATCTAAAAAGAGCAGTAAAGGTTATACCTGTTTACAGAGTTTTTTGAAAAAAGCTTTTTCTTCATTTTGCAGCCTGGAGAAAGATTCAAATTATCCAACTGTACAGAAGTCATCTGTAATGGAGACAACAATATAGATGTAGTACCAACGTACTGCCCACCAGTAAAGGAAATTACCTGTGCAAACAAATATCCACCAATGCTGGTACCTGATGAAAATGGATGCTGTTACCGATATGAGTGTCAATGTAAGCATCATTAGATACGAGAATAACATTTAAAAAATAGAAAAAAAGGCCAAGCTTTACACAGGTTATATGGGCATTTTCATTTCTTAGGGTTGCTCTATAAATTGCAGTATTTTCAGGTTTTAAATTTTCTTCTACCTAAATTCTCATCCTTATCTTCCAAATATTTTCTCTGTACAGGTGTGTGTAGTGGATGGGGTGATCCTCATTACATTACTTTTGATGGAACCTATTATACCTTCCTTGAAAACTGCACTTACGTCCTGGTGAAACAGATTGTCCCTAGATATGACAACTTCCGTGTTTACATTGACAATTATTACTGCGATGCAAAAGATGGACTCTCCTGCCCTAAATCTATTATTATTTTCTACAAATCTGCAGAAGTGGTGCTGACTCGTCAGCTCATGAATGGTGTGATGACCAATGTGGTAAATACTTTTTTTCTATTTTTGCAAAAAAGAAATAGTGTCTATGAGCCTTACTGATGCTATTTTGAGATACAGTCTGTTAGAATATCACATCATGGAGGTGATCAGGGCAGAGGGTGTCACTAGGGTGAAAAAAAAGGGTTGCACTGGATGCTAAGAACAAAATTCGTATTTCATGAAAACTGGTACATTGTGCCATACACTTATGTAAAAAAGCACACTTTGAAGAAACACAAATGCAAATTGCAAGCAGGAATCTTCTCCCAGAGGGAAGATGGATATGTATCCCTTATATGCTGGATGACTGCTTTCTCTCCATATGGAACTTTGGCACCAAACAGCCTTGACACAATTCCCCCTTCAATTTCTTACAGTGAAGAGAGGTATAGCTGAAGAAAAGGGGTAACTTAGACTGTCACCTGACCTTCATGATCCAAAGTAGTGTTGGCAAACCAATGAAAATGAAAAGATAGTCCCACTCTTACACTGGAGAATCTGTTCATTGATTAGAGAATCTTTAGAAAGGGAGAAAATTTTGTCTGAATAGGCACTCTTGCCTTAGAATGCCATGCCAAATTCTCAGTCAGAAATACATGTTGGTTCCCTGTGAAAGAAGGCAGTAACTGACAATTTTAACTCGTGCTTTAGCCTGATTCAGTGAGAAGAGAGCTGCAGAATAACTTCTGACAAAAAACTATTAGGCAAATAATTTGCCTTTATTAACTCATAAGATACTGGCTGCAAATTGAAAATTTTAACAAATAAATATGATCACTACTAAATAAAACTGGCACTAAGGGCATCTGACTTAATTTTGAATTCAGACAGCTCTTCCTATGTCAATTACTATGTAATATGGAGATGGTGTGACTATCTGGCAAAGTTATCACATAATAATGGCAGGGATGTTTCTGTAGCTAAAGAAAACTACCACACATTTTCCTATGAAATGTTTCCAAGGCACATAATCATGAGGGATACAATGAAAATACTTGGACTTATATGCATAGAATACTGTGTATTAGCATACAATCATCACAAACACAGTATGTAGAGGCCACTTGGATTATTATCACATTTTAGCAATATAGCAATACAAGCCAAGATAGCAATGCAAATATATGCTGTCATTAGGATGCCAATGGGCACTGGATGTGATGAACAACAACATGGACTTATCCATAATTATGAAGATTAGAAAATATATTATTTAAAACAATCAGGCAGAAGCAGTGCTTATTCTGATGTGGTGTTTTGGTTTGGTGTTTTTTTTTTAACCCTGCATTCAGATGTACTTCAACAAAAAGATTGTTGGACCAGGCTTCAAAAAAGATGGCATTTCTTTCTCCACTCTTGGCATCAATATGATTGTTGAAATAGAAGAAATTGGTGCAGTCATCACCTTTAGTGGTCTGATTTTCTCTGTCAAGCTCCCATACAGCAAATTTGGCAACAACACCGAAGGACAATGTGGTAAGAAGGCTGCACAGATTGGAGGGAGTCCTCTTTCCCTACCCCTACCTTTGTTATGCTCACCCACTCTGGCTTTGCAGTCTTACAATTGACAGAGATTTTTAAACAGCAGTAAATGGAATTGAGTACAGTTTTGCTCTTCAACTTCTGTAGGATGTCAAAAGCTCAATATATCTTTGAGGCTGGGGTTTTACATCTGTTTGTTTTTCCATAACCTAAAGTTCAACCTAGAGAAAGTGTTCTCTAGGAAGCAAAGCAAAATATGCATTTCATGAGCACATCACACCTAAACATATCAGCCCAGGAATGTATTGTGCATCTCTGATGTGGCTTAGGAGACTTACTCACCTTGTCTCTTCCAGGAACGTGTACAAACAATAAAGAAGATGAATGCCGCTTACCAAGTGGTAAGATCATTTCCTCCTGTCCCCAGATGGCTCATCACTGGATTGTTGACAACGACAAGTCATGCCATGGAGTGCCAATACCACCAGCTATAACTACACCTCCACCAAAGCCGCAATGTCAAACACCTCCACTCTGCAAACTTATCTTGAGCGAGTAAGAAAACAAATTCATTTTTTCTAGACACAACTGTCTCAGTATCTTACAAGAAGAATAACAGCTATAGCTTTAGCATGTGATAACTGAAAATGTCAGCTTAGTGACAGAATATATATAGTAAAAGGCCTTTGCAAAAGAAACTGGTCTGCCTTAATGATTTGCATGCCAAAGATAACTGAGCAAGGAGAGGTAAAGTCAGAAAATCAGGGATGCAGCGAGCACTAAAATCAATACTCCCTGGCTGCAATACTTCCAGAGTTTGTTCATTAAGTATTAAGCAAAGACTGAACTCTAAATTTGAAGTGGGTCTTCAGTACAAATCGTAGAGAAGCCATTTACCAAACAGGTGAAGAGAGCAGATGCAAACAGATGAGAAGTGTCCTTCTTTCTTTGTACGTTTTAGCTAAAATATGGAGTTCCAAAAGTGCAAAGGCTTGTTGCCTGAAGTATGTCCTATACCTGTGTAGGCTGACAAGGTTACTTATAAAAGCCCTCTTATATATGCTTTCTGTAGTATCTAGTAAGTTTGGAGCTATTTTATGCGTGAATTTTCTACTGCTACTTTTTTCATTCCTTTTTTTCAATGTAGTGCAGTTGCCTTTTACACTATATTTCTGATGTCAAGCCACTAAAAAGTTGCCTACACATACAGAAATACTATGACTATTAACATCTTTAGGAAAAAAAGGCACTACAGATTTCTTAATCTTTCCTGAATCTATCTCCCAGCTTACTGGCCATTCCTAGGGTCTTATTTCTCATAATACCTTCCTTTCTGAAGCAGAGTCACATGGTATGAACTGGAAAGTGTTGTCTGACAGGAACAGACTTTGTATAATGGCTCATTAATATAGAAGGGGGTTGCTTTCTTTACTATCTGCAGGGTTTTTGCAGAATGTCATACTGTGATACCACCAGAACCATTTTTCAAAGGCTGTGTTTTTGATGGATGTCGCATAGACGATGAATCCATGCAGTGTTCCAGTTTGGAGATATATGCTACAGAGTGTGCTGCTAGAGGTGTCTGCATTGACTGGAGAGGAATGACCAACAACACATGTTGTAAGTGTTGCAGGACCAAAATGTGTGTGATAAATGGTAGAAATTAGTGCTTTATTCACTAAACAAGTCTTATATCTGACACTTGGTTACTGTCTACAAAAACCCAGTGGGGTCCTTTCTCACAGAAGCTGCAGATTAAGAAGGCAAAGCTGGAGTAATTTTTTTCTGAAAAAAATGCATCTACTGTCAATTTTTAATCTTTTTTTTTTGTCTTTTTTCCATGCAGCATTCAGCTGTCCATCAAGCATGGTATACAAGCCATGTGGGCCCATTAATCCAGTTACTTGTGACCAAAGGTATGGAAAAACAAAACACCCCACCCTGAGGCACCTGCTTATATTTTTCTACTATCTACTTTCCTCAGAAATTTGAGTTATTTCACAATGAAATGTGTTGTGAATTTCACTAACTTATTCAAGATTTATAAATACTGGTCAGCTCTAGGAACAGGTGCTTCCTGTTGCCCTTCAGAAAGTGTACATTTTTTGTCTCTCTTGTATCTGACATGATACGCTGCTCTGCCCTCTGCCTCACCACAAAAGTGTTGTACTCAAGCACATATATTCTTCCCATTCCAGCTATGAGCATCCTGGCTATGGAGTAACTGAAGGCTGTTTCTGTCCTGAAGGAATGACACTCCTGCGTGCAGAGAGCAACATCTGTGTCTCTGAATGCTGTAAGTCATCTGTAGCTAATTTGGGGAATAAATAGAGATGGGGATTGTTAGTCAGGAGGCCTGAGTTCTATAGTCATCTTCTACATGGTCAGATCATTGTACATCAGCTTCCCTAAGTGCCACCAGTTACAAATTGAATAATAGTCAATATTACCCTTTTTTCCCATCATCCTTCCTTACGTAAGACTCACCAAGATGGTAGAACCCTACAGTTCAGCAAAATTAGTCTGCATGTTCATTTTCTTGTTAGCTTTATCTTCACAGTATTTTTATTTGAAACTGCACGTATGTATTCCTTTGTCAGTTTTCAATGGTGTAAATACCCATTCATTTGTTTGTCTCTTTTTTTCTTTTTCTCTCTAGCCTGCAGAGAACCAAATGGAATGTCCAGATGGGTGAGTATCACAATAAGTATGGCTTAATGAGCACAGACAAGTGAAACAAGATGATATTTAGTATTCCACTAAACCAAGGCTTTGTCACAAATGTTTGTTCACTTTCAGTCTTAAAAATAATGAGTACTAGAGCACCCCTAAGAAATTTAACAATAAGTGATAAAATATTCTTTCATTAAACTCACAGGAAAAAAAATGTAAAAAAAAAAGAGAGAGAGCGAAATGGGAGTAGTGGAAGATAGGCATATATGCTTATTTTATTTCCACAAATTTGGCTTGCTAAAATTACTAGAAACGAAGGGAGAGATGGATAACAAAGTTTACCTGTTGCTTATCATGTTCATATCTTGCGTTCTTAGTTCCTCAGCTGCACAGAAATCAGCAACCTAATGTGAAAATGAGTATGTCATATCTCTTATTAAAAAATGGATGTGAGGCTCAATCATTTCTCCTTTAGAACTCCTGTAACTCTCATACTAACACTATTAACAAATAAAAAGTAATAGCTTTGTGAACTCAGAACCTTTAGCAGCCTCCAGTGTCTTCCCGGAATAAGCAGTTTGTGGGTCTCCTATGAAGTCTAGAATATAAAAAACCTGATATAATCAGTTATCACTATATGCATGAATATGTTAACTAGAAGCAAATAAAATTATTTTGGTTTAATTTTGTATTTAATTTTTTTCTTTCCTTTGTCTGTGTTTTTCTTTTTTATTTAGCCAGGAGAAAAATGGACAAAAGATTGTCAGGAATGTGTCTGTGACAAAAATACTCTTAAGGTGAAGTGTACAAAGCATGAATGTTCTCTGACACAGCAAGTATTTTGTGAAGAACCAGGTTACATGCCTGTTGAGATACCAATACCAGAAGATCCATGCTGTACTAGGACTGAGTGCTGTGAGTACTGTCTTAACCTATTCCACATGATAAAGAATTATATTAATTTTAGGAAACTACAGCAATAATTTTGCATTTTTTAATACTTTGCATTGATGTCATAATGCTTTTTAGAGCCTTCTTGCAGAGCATACAGTAAATGCCTAACGATAACAAATTTAAAGATTAAAAGATTTTATATAGTTAGACATAGAAAAGTAACTGAAAATCTCCTATAAGTTTACATTGAAAGCCTTTAATACTGCCACTACCTGAAATAATATTCAAAAAACATTTTTTATTTCATTTCAAAGACCAGTATTAGGAAAATTAACTTTAAATAATCAGGACTATTTTTTAAAAATTGCTCAGGAAAGTTCCAGAACCAGTTATCAGACCAGAGAGTCATCAGATTTCCCCACTGGTACAAATTTCTCTTTGAAATTATCTCTTTCCAGCAATTATTACTCTGTTTTTCTCAGTGTTTTGTTTCACAAAGATTATGGGAAAGCCTAATCACATTGAAAACACCTTGGCACATAGAATGAATTAGTCATTAAACTATCTTGTGTAAACACCATATCTACCCCATGGGAAGACTTCAGAAGTTCATGTAAAACAAAATTGCTTTAATTGAAAAATTCTGAGCTCATTATTTTCCATATTCTCTTACATGAAACAGACTGCAACACAAGTCTCTGCACTGACATCACACCCCAGTGCTTAGAGGGACAGGAAATAATCACAATAATGCCACCTGGAAACTGCTGTCCTATCTTTGAATGCAGTAAGTATTGTGCACCCTCCTCATGTGGTATTTACCTCTGTATTTTTCTAGGTTACAAAAAACTTATAAGAGAGAGATGCAAGATATCTGTGGTATCATATTGGGCCTTGTAGTGAATGAGTGTTAAGGCCACTGCCACAGCTTACAAAAAGGGCCTACAAAGCTATGAAACAGAAGTTTTTTCATATGTTTCTGTCTCCTAAAACACCTCTTTCTTCCTTCTTTACAGGACAGGGCTGTGTAGTCAACGAAACCTATTATGCAGTAAGTACACAGAGTTACTCACTATAAAAATATACCCTCACATAGTTCACAGTGCAGTGTTTTTGAGACACCTATCATGGTCCATATTTTGTAGGAAGGCCTGAGATAAAACATTATTCATTATTTCGCTGAGATTAACACCCTCTGGACAAGCAAAATCTTATTCTGCTCTCCTTTCTACATTAGCAGAATTTGATTCCAAAATCGATATTACCAAACCAGAAACTCTGCTTAAATAAAACAACCAAAATTGTATTTATGGATAGTTTAGCCTATACATAGTTCATCTTTGTATTTTCTGTAACTTGTATACACGGAGCAACTTGTTTTAACTGACTAATAAAGGGTTTTTCCAACTTCTCCTAGCCTGGAGCTGCCGTTCCATCAGGCCCCTGTGAAGAATGTACCTGCTCTGCATCCTCTCCCTCAAGGCCTCAGGACCTCATGGTCACATGCCAGCCTGTTATCTGTGACACATACTGCCCACTGGTGAGTGCTGATCTGCTGCCAGAAATTCCTACCCCTCTCAGCTCTAATAACCACCCGTTCAGGTCAGTGACATTAATGACTTAATGCCATTGTCTCTCCATTTCTTTCAAAACAGGGCTATAAATACACTGTGGAGCCCGGACAGTGCTGTGGCATGTGCAAGGCAGCGGCTTGTGTAGTGACTGTGGGAGACAACATTACACACGTGCTCCACGTAATTACCTCTGGTTTACCTCACTTTTGGGGAACTCTGCTAGTCTTTCCATTCTTTCCTCTCCTTGTTGTTGTCACATTTATTTCCTCCATCTTTTCTCATATTAGACAAATGCTTACTCAGGCAGGGGCTGGACAATCTCCACACAGCCTAAACAATACCTTACACCACAAAATGCCAGTTCTAAGACTTCTGGAAGCAACTGCGCTATGATACTGAACAATGGCTTTCAGAAATCAACATAGGAAAATACATAGGTGGAGGCAAAGGGCCATTGTTTGCCTCTAGTTCTGAAACTGTAGCATCCATTTTGCTCAAAGGACAATTTTATCTGTGGAGGCATTTTAACACATCCATATATTCTAATGACAAAACCATTGAAATGCAAATCATTCTTTCCAAATGAGGCCATGTACTTACCCTATTCACACAAAAAGCACCTCTATATCCATATAAAAATAGAACCTCTTCACTTGGTCAATGAAAAACACTTAATAGCAGTATGATAATGTGGCAAATAATTAACAGCTGAAATTCAAGGAAGTTGTTTGGAATAATCAAACTACTATAGACAGCAACAGTAAGACATCGGAGGGCTTTTGTTTCATTTTTATATAAGATGATCCTAATTTGTTTTAATTTTGACTACTTTCAGGAAGGAGAACATTGGAATCCACCTGGTGATAACTGTACTGTTTACACATGTGAAAAACATGCTGACCAGTTCATTCAAGTCATCAAAGAGGCAAGCTGTCCTGCCTTTAACCATGATGAGTGTGATCCAGTAAGTACTGTCCTTCCAGTTCTCATTTCTGGAAAGGCTGCAGTGCCTAACACCAGTGATAGAAGGATCAAAGTGTCCAATGAAAATAACTAGCAGACACATCATGCAGGAAGTAACTCTCCTTTTATCCTCTCTGAACCTAGTCCCAGTCAAATTTTATCTCAGAAAAGCAACTAAAAATTAAAATGAGTGATATAAAAATCCTCACTGAGGATCAGACATGAGAGAAAAATATACAGCATGATATTTTGGATTGTGTGTCAAGTGACCTAGAAGCAAAAATCAGCCTCTGGCAAGTCACTTATTTCATTCATTGTGTTACCCTGTCTGTTTTAATCCTTCACCTTTACTGACTTTGGTCACAATATTTTGACTTACATGTTCTAGGAGCTTTATTGCTTGCTGAAATTATACTACTAAACTGAGGGTTTTCCTCCATTTCAACTTTCAAATCATGTCTTTAATATTGATAAAAGTTATGTGCCCTTAATATTTAGCCTTGCTTGAAATTAGATTCCATGGCAATACAAAAATATACACAGTCTCTGGTGCCAGAGAAAATCAGAAAGCAGGGAAAGTCTGCTTTAGCATGCAGATATGAAACCTGAGTTATCTTTTTATGTTTTCCCACTTAAGGATGATATCAGGCTATCTGATGATGGCTGCTGTTTAGTGTGCCGAAGAGTACCGAAACGTAAGTAATAATAATTTTGTTAAAAGTATTGATTATATGTGCCTGGTTAGCTATATTAGCTCATTTTGCACAATGGGTGCATAGACAGATGAGGTGAACTGACCAGGTTTGGGTTCACTGCTTCACTGGGGTGAGAAAGGAAACAGGTGGAAAAGAAACAGGACATTTGCATTATGCATTTTAAGTCCCAGTAAAACAGATAAAACAGTAAAACTTTCCTATTCCCTACTGTTAAATGCTGGCTTTTTTGTGGGAGGGTGAGGACAATGACTACTCTCCAACTTCCATAGATAGACTCTCTTCAAGGAGGAAAGTGAAGCCAGTTCTGAGAGATGGCTGTGCATCAAGCAGTTACCACAGTACTGCTCTTAATTTCTGCATTCTGAATCAAGTTGTCTAAGAAAAAGGGAGAGTTTCATCCACTGATAACACAAACACCAAGTCTTCATTTGGCCCTCAGCAATTAAAAGAAAAATGCATTGTGACTTAGTTTTCTATTTCTGTTCCATCCTCCTTAGTTTTCAGTTACAAACTGTCATATCATACACAGCTATCTATTTATATGCACAGGCATTTTAACCTGTTTTCCTTTGCTTTGTGATGACCTCAGTTTGTATGAAGTACAATACGACTACTGTCATCAACTACAATGGCTGTGTGTCTCCTGCACCTGTTGAGATAACATACTGTGAAGGCAGCTGTGATGCTTACTCACGGTAAGTGGCATACAAGATAATGGTGGCCTCTTGTCTTCTACTCTTTACACCAGTTACATCAAGCAAATCACAAGTGTTTTTCTGATGTGTCCAACATCCACCCAGCCATCAACTGTTTCCATTGTGCTAATGAACATGATATTGTGCTAGCTTGATTATCTCGAGATTCAGTGCTCAACAGCCTGTTCAGCATCATAGTGAATAGATCAAAATTTTGATTTTGCCCATTTAAAACTGAGGTTATTTGTTTCTCATTGTTATCTCACTGGACTGGCTCACTATGTGATCTGGAATAATTCTTTACTTTTTCTGTGCCTTAATGAAGACTTAGAGTCATAAATTTTTACAATGAGGAGCAATTTACCCGTATTTCACCACAATACTGTAAGAATGCTAATATTGACCAACAGTCCCACATGCAAGCACGCAATTTCTAGTTATGTTTTGTAATGTTTGGGAGGGGCAGCATTATATCTCACATAAATTCTGAATATTTCTTATTGGTTTTTCTATCAGATATTCTCAAACGACAAACACCATGGTGCACAAATGCTCGTGTTGTCAGGAAATCAAGACCAGCAAGAGAAAGGTGACTCTGATGTGCAGTGATGGAACGTCCCTTGATCACTCCTACACCTACGTGGAGAAATGCAGCTGTGTGGATGCTGAGTGCGTTACCCAAGGCAACACCCAACAGGAGACACAGCAGATAAAGACCTCTCAGGAGCAAGCAAATGTCAAAAATTAGAACTAGAGAGAAGTCGTCAAACAAGGGCTGAGCATAAGACTAAATAAAGAAACTTCAAAAAATACAAAAGTGTCAAGAGCAGCTAAAATTTTGGATGAAGAGATGATATTTTCTGCATAAACCCTCAGTCTGTCTGTCTACAGAATTTCAGCTTTCGTTATCAATATATCTTCCATTGGTTTTTACGTCTGTTCTTTTACACCTTGAGAGGTCTAAGTTCATCTTGACATTTTCTGTTCATTTGTCTTCTGAGGAGTGCTGGACTTCTAATAACATTTTCATTCCAGTTCACCGAGAAAAATCAAAAGACAAATCCAGAAAACAAACCAAACCCAAGGAAAACTGTACCCCTCTGCTTCTATAAGTTTCTTTTTTTTGTTGAGGAAAACTTAGAGGGCAGAAAGCCATATCTTTTCAAAACTATAAACTTCAATATTTTGAATAATTTATAATGGACATATTTCCCTACATGTTTTTGTGAGGAAAAGGAAAAATCCTATTGTGAGAAGCTGCTGCACACTACTTTTTGTTTACATAACACCATCAGCATAGTAGCTGTATGAAAATATGGATTTTTTTATTTTGTTTTGTTATGTGGTTAACTGTTTACAGAAGAAATATATATATATTTGCCAACAGAGGCATATGAAGGATTTTTTTTAAACAAAAGTATAATAATATTATTAATAATAATAATAATTGTAAATTCTTTCCTATGAAGCTTTAAAAAGTTGGACCACTACTATTTATTACTTTTTTTTTTTTTGAAAACTGATTTATTGGGTAATTTCTTTCAGAATTAATGTTATCCCATTTCTTACTCTCAGTCATGTTGTCTGGGTATGGCATATTTTCTTTTGTTTTTGAATATTACTTTATTTTTGTTCCTTAAGACACTAAAAAGCAATTATGATTAATAAATTTTGAGCATTTTACAGCACATCTGCTTTGACTTTTCAGTGAATCCCTTGTGTGAGAGTTGCTGGGTCCTTAAAACATAGTTCCAGGTCAAAAGTCAATGTGGTACCTAACACCCTATAGAGCTTTGATACTGCTTTAAATGAAAAACACTCAAAACCAAACACTTGGAAGTGTTCCTAGCACATCACCTTAGCCGCTATCATTTAGTGAACTCTCAGAAAGCAAGCACCTCTCTGAGTCTGCACATGTTTTGTAGCCCTGAAAGTTCTTTACCTGACTGGCATAAGCTAGCCAAAGTATTTCAAACCAGTCTGTCTCATGTATTAGGGCCCACTGCAACATAAATTAATCTAAAATTGCACTGTTGTAAATCTATGCAGCTGCTACTGAGAGGAAAGCTCATGTCTCTACAAACAATTTGCTGGGTGCAGGTTGGGTGTTAATGTCATTGAAATGGGTCCCAATGTCTCTGCCGACTTTGGGTTTGTAGCAGAGTTCAGGCAGTTCTACTCCTGAAACAGACAAGGGTCGGAACTTTAGGGTAAAATGCCAGGTTGAAGGTGGGATTTGTGGGAGGTGGTTCTGGAAGGCTGAACCTTCCTGGTGCCTCAGCCAATGGGGAAAGGGAGAGGGCAGCAGGCAGCCGGGAGTTCAAGATAAAAGGAGGGTGCCCCCTCTGAACCCTCGAGAGAGAAAATGCTACAGGTGTGTGTCCTGATAGACTCTCTCCCTTTATTCAAATAAAATTACAGGACTCCTCAGTCTCCTTTTTGGACATAAACTTCTTGGATTTGTGGAATTTTTCTTATACTACTCGGCTTTAGTAACAGGGTACTTTGAACCTGCCACCACAGCTCTGATTGTACATTGTGTAATGCCAAGCGACATCCTATGAATAACTGTCCTAGGATTTGTAAGGGGAACAGTAAAAAGCTGAAGTTTTTTAATAAACTTTTCTCCTACCCTACAGTTTGGATGGCTCAACAGAGTAACAGGGTGCCCTGAGGCAGCTTAGGCTGCTCTCGCACCTGTTTTTCTTTTACAGGACGATATATCCTATACTTCCCCCTTCAGAAGCGAGCACTGAGTTTTCCGTGAGAAACACTAACACCACCATACTTCCTGCTGGCAGAAATCCCGAGCTCCGTCCCAGCTTCCTGTTGACCCATTGTTCGTTTTTTCCATGCCTTGGGCTCTTTTGCTGCCCAGCGAGGCCCCCAGGTGGCACACTGCTCTGTTCCTCCCTTCCCAGCTAACCCACCAGGCTTCCCAACGCAGCGCTACTACTGAATTCCCGACCAGTTTGGTGTGTAACAGTTTCTGGCCTTACCAGGCAGGCTACGAAATGATTATTCTCCTGTTCATTCTGCAGAAGGGAAATAATGTCTATAATAGAAAATTAATTATTATGTGCTTTGTTGGTCCACAACAGCTCCTTACCCACCATTAACTTACTGAAATGGCAGATTTTTTGCATGTTGCTTCAAGATCATTAGTTGTTTTCCTGTACAAAGCCTGTTTTTCAGCATCCCAGAAGATATCCTGTTTCCTGGAGAGCCCTGTGTGTCGTAAGTCTGTACCACCAGCCATTTCATACACTGAAAGAGAAAAAAAAAAAGTACAATGAGGAAGAAGAGAAGGGGAGACATGTGGCACATGGAAATACTGACAGGTGATAATGGCAGGGGCAGCAGAGTTTGGTGGCATAAGAAGGAAAAACAGAAGCAAGGGCACTGACAGTCTTCAGTCCTGGCATGGGGAGACAGGAAGCAAGAGGAACATAAGGTAAATCATGGAGGCACACCGAGGCTGTGTCTGAGTACTGGAGACCCTGCCTTGGGGAAGGAAGGATTTCTATCACAGATCAGTCCCAGTGCTGGGAAAGAGCACATGGGAACCCTAAATTCAAAAGGAGGACAGGGAACAACATGCTTTGGGCATTAAAGACGAAATGAAAGATCTTGAAACAGGACACGGAGTAAATGTAAACCAGAGCGCTGCAATGGATGTAGTAGAGCAGACTTACATTTTTCCTAAATTTTCCTTTACACAGGACCTATCTTTGCTCTGAATTGTTGCTGACACAGATTGGGTAATAGCTCCAAAGCAAACCTTCCTATAAGCTAGAATAAATTATACCACTTAGCTTTGTCAAAAACAAATTACCATTTTTTAACCATAGATAAATAATGGAGTCAATAAATGATTGGGTGAGAGAAAGTGATTGGCTTGGCAGGTCTTTCCTGACAGGTCAGAACACCTGCAGGTTACACTGAGCTGTGCTGGTGTAGATGGTTGATGTTTGTTACAGCCGACGGCAACACCAGAGGGCTCTGGGCACTGAAGAATTTCTTTCCAGGCACTTCAAAGTGAGCCACACAACTTTTAGCCTCTTACTTTCAGATCCTCAGGATGAGCTTTACTCCTGAATCTACAGGAGTCTACAAGCATCATTCCACATAACATAACAAGATTTGTTTATACTTCACTTAATTATTTTTTATTCTTATCTGATCATCATTGGAACACAAGTTGCAACAGAGAAATCATTCACTTAAAAGTTTTTCCAGCTGAAAAAAAAACCAGTATTCAAAGTTTTAGTGTCTAAATTCAATATTGAATTAATGGGCATTCATACCTTCACTCTCAACTCAGGTCTCTTGTTATGTGGCTCAAGTTTTTCATGACCAACTTATTTTTATTCCTTCTTCACACAACATATTAAATCTCTGCAGTATAAATAACAAATTACTAATAATCGATTTTCAATTATTCTTTGTCATTATCAGCAACATATAAACTATAACCTGAAATTATATGTCTATTCAGATTCCAGCTTTGAATCCACTTCCAGTAATTCATTTGCCTATTAAAGCAAGGCAGTGTTTAAACCACATCATTTTCTGAAAACATCTATTGAAAGACTTAAGGTTGTTCGGGCACAGCTCAGGAGCTAGGCTGATAACAGAGAACTCAAGAATGGAAGCCACACTTCATAATAGGAAAAACCCAACTCAAAGAAAGAAGTTTTTCACCTCTTCGGTAGGTTTTGTTCTATTGGAAAAAAAAAACACCAAAAAACAAAAACCAAAACCAACCAACCAAACAAACAAACAAAAAAAAACCAACCAAACAAAAAATCCCCACTCTCTGGCAACAAGCCAGATTAAGACAGAGCTTTATAACAGAAAAGGAGACTAGTTCTATTCAAACATTATTAATGTAATTCTAAAACAATTATAAATGCACAGGAAGTACTTTTTTGCAGAGGATGCAGTGGTCATGACTGTCCGATTTTCCTTTGCTTCTTACAGCTTCAAAAATTATCTTCCTTCTTGATCCTCTGATTTCTTTTGGCATTCATTATAACTCCCATTTATAACTACAATTTGATTATGAGTAACCAGCAAGTGTTTCCACTGTTAAAACAATTGGGTTTGGGTTTTCTTAAATAGACAGAAACTTATTCTGCCTGCCTCTAACTACCCTCCTCCTGTTATGACCATGCATAGAAAAATAAAATCCCACTTTTGCCTCCTTCTGTTTTAAGAAACCAAAGGCTATCCAGGCAGTCAAAAATGGAACTCTTAAATAGAGTAATTGTGGATATGTCACACACTTAGTCTCACAAAATGAAAATGTGTAGTCTTAGCCAGTCCTGAAACTAAACCATTGTTTCTGTATTCCAGTCTAGCTACAAGGATTCGCTGGGATTCACTGACTTAAAAATTAAATTAAAATAAAATAAAATAAAATAAAAATTAAGAGAAAAAGAAAAAAAAAAGCCAGAAATACTTGAGAGGAGCATGATTCTGAGGGAAATTTGAAACTGGCTTTTGTTTCAGAGAATATCAGATGTGAACTATGTAGCTGTTCCCTCACTCATTGAGAAGTCAGTCAAAAACTCTCATTCCAGTTTAACTGACCTCTGGAGAGGTGTAAGGCCAAAAGTGAGCTTTCTGTCATTACTCAATGTCACAGCTACTGAAGCACACGGCTGCCAACGGCAACACAGCCATAACATGAAAATCTGCGGAAAAGACATGATAAACACCTTCATGAAATGACCTCCTGCACAACAGAACTGTATTTCTTATTGACATTACTAGCTGGTTGTTCTGTATTCTGGAGAATAAGATTATTCTACCTATTCAGGTAGAATAATAGAATAAGATTATTCTACCTGATCACTTGCCATGCTATTAATGCTTTTCTGCTTTATGACATCATTCTAATGGTAATTAAGGTCCATTATTCAAGTATCAGTTATTTTACATAAAATTAGTATTGCAATAGCACTAAATTTGATAAACTAAAGAAAATGCAAAACATTTCCTCACACACTTCATGGCAAGTAGTTTTACAGGATCCATAATAAAGAAGTTATGACCTATGGTTAGGGTTTTGAAAACCACAAAGCCCAGAGCTCCAGGCACACTGCAGCTGCAAAAGCCATCCCAAGGGGGATGCAAAACATCCATGACATGGCTTCCTCAACAGCTATCTCCTTGGAGCCAGCTGCTAAACAAGGCAGTCTTTCCAGCCTAGGGTTAGGGTTGGGGTTGCACCGAGGTTTAGGGTTCAGAAAACCAAAAAGCCCAGAACTCCAGGCACACTGCAGTCACAAATGGCATCACAAGGCTAATGCAAAACTTCCAGGACATGGCTTCCTCCACAGCTTCTTCCTTGGAGCCAGTCATAGCTGATAAAGATTTCTTTACTATATAGGGTTTATGTTAGGGTTGCGACTACGGATAGGGTTTTGAAAACCAGGAAGCCCCAAGTTCCAGACACACTGCAGCTGCAAAAGGCATCCCAAGGGGAGCGCAAAACTGCCACAAAATGTCTGCCACTACGGCTTTGTCCTTTGGACCATCCCTAACCCTAGGCTGATTTACCTGCCTAGGGTTAGCGTTCAGGTTATGCCTAGGGTTAGGTTTTTATAAACCGTGAAGCCCTGAGCTTCAGACACACTGCAGTTGCGAAAGGCATCCCAAGGGGAGCGCAAAACTGCCACAACTTGGCTGCCTCCACAGATTTTTCCTTGGAGCCTGCTGTAGCCCAAGGCACCTGTTCTTACCTAGGGTTAGGGTTGCGCCTAGGCTTAGGCTTTTGAAAACCAGAAATCGCAGAGCTCAAGGAACCCTGCAGCTGCAAAAGGCATCCCAAGGGTAATGCAAAACTGCCACAACATGGCCTCCTCCACTGCTTTTTCCTTGGAGCCAGCCTTATCCCAAGGCTTTCTTTACTATGTTGGCTTAGGGTTTGGGTTGTGCCTAGGGTTAGGCTTTGAAAACCACGAAGCCCTGAGCTCTAAACACACTGCAGACACAAAAGGCATCCCAAGGGGAGTGCAAATCTGCCACGACATGGCTGCCTCCATATCTTTTTCCTTGGAGCCAGCCATAGCCCAAGGCTGCCTTTCCTGCCTAGTTTTAGGATTAGGGTTGCCAAGCTAATTTTCAGGTTTAGCAAGGAAGCCATGGGATCAATGTTGTCCATCCTTCAGCAATACTGTACACGATTTTACGGAACCATATTTCAAGAAACAATATTTCAATCGTAGCTGGGATTCCATCATAAGTAAATCTCCACTTAATTTACTTTTAGATATCCAATATTATTGGGGTTTTTACAAAATATAATAAAGTTTGTTAGTCACTTTGTGCTGGTTTTGGCTGGGATAAAATTGATTTTATTTTCATAGTAACCACTACTGGTATATTCTCCTATGACACAGCTGCACTATAAAATAGATTCAAGTCATCAGTTGCTTATTTGGCACAAGGAAGGCTTCAGCTGATCAAAAAATTTTGTGATCTACTCTCCTCTGCCACTTCCTATCTCTGCAGGCTCAGAGTAAACTGCAGGGAAAGAGCAAAGAACAGTTCGAGTCGACTCAACTCCTGCAAACTTCACAAAGCTCATGAGTTCTTCTGCCTCAGTACCAAAGAAGCACTTTCCAGAACCAAAGAAGCACTCCTGAAGCAGAATTTCACATGAAACAGCCACAAGACTATCAAGGGCAGCCTTTACTCCAAGACACATGGAAAAATTTGTCAGCATTACCCTGAGGTAACTACAGTGGACTACATGTCCAACTACATGTCCAACTACAGTGGACATGATTCTTGCAGGATCTCAATTTACCTCAAAGGAGAATACAAATATGCACAGTGACTAATCTCTGAGACTTTCAGGAAATCATGAAAATGGCTTAGAGACTGCTTTTTACAGTTCATCCACCCAACTGAAAAGATCCCTGAGCATCCCAGATGCCTCAGTAAGGACACCTCACTTACCTGGCTGAGGAAGCACACCTGAGGAACATACAATGACTAAAATTTACCAGAGACACAGAGAATTTTCCCTAGCTTGGTTAACTAATTCTGGTATGATCATGCTGGTGTTATTACATGATTTCTCCAGCACATGTGACAAGATCACCAGGGCTTCATATGCTGGAAATTACACACGAAGCATGAGAATTACAATCTTTCTTGCATTTATGATAGTGAAGATAAAGAGGGAGCCAGTCAGATTTATTTATTTCTCTTAGTTGTCAGTTCATTTTAGGCTAATTGAGAATAATCTGACCTGTTGATGTAGCCAAGCTAAGGATTCAGAAATAATATGCCCATAATAGTCACCCAGTAGCAAATTGCCTCAATCCTGGCAACTATGGTTTTTAAAAGTTTATATCAAAGATATAATTAATGTAATACATTACAATCATCTCTCATATGCAATTCAGTCACAAATACCATTAAATAATAAAGAATCTAACTACATTGTGCCCCACACAGGTCTTTTAAAGCTCCTTTTACAAGGACTCAGAGTAATCAGTACAGGATTAAACAAATTTATCTGAATGTGCTCAACCATCCATGCTCATCCATGCTGTAAGAGCTTTTTGGGAGGGAAGAAAGAGAACAACCACTCTCCTGAGAGCTTTTCCATGGCTATGACAAACTGTTGAAGATGCTGCAAAACGTTGGCAGTACAGGAGATGTGAGAGGCCAGGAAGAAGGAGGTTGTGTCCTTCCCAGGGCCTAACCCAAAACTGCCCGAGCTCCAGGAGTGTCCTCCCAAGAAATGTTGAGAAATACATAAGGAGGAGGACTCCTTTCACCAGGGAACCTTCAGGTACAGCCTGTTAACCCCTCAGGGCTCTGCTGGGTGTGGGCACCAGTAGCAGGAGAAGCCTTGCTCCTGGCAAAGCCCCTAAGGATGGTGTCCACCCCAATGTGAGGTGTTATCTGACTGCCAGAGAAAGGGAGTGTGATTTCTGTCAGTGCACCCCCGTGCAGAAGGGGACTGTCACCACCCTGTGCCGCACATGCAGGGTACCTATTGCTCCAGGGATGGCAATTCACCAGCATCCCCACTTTCCAGGGAAGGACAGCAAGGTATGCACCTGCAGCACGCTGCTCCTGCCTCTTTGGGAAACCCATTCTGAGAGGGCTTGGCAGCTCTGCTGAATTTCTGCTACTGGGACAGCAACCAAGATTGTGCCTGAAAGGGCTGGGACTTTGATTTTACCTTTCTTTCTAATAGATCCTTCCTTCTTTTTTCCAGAGAGAAATTTGGATTAGAAAAAGCCCATCCCCTACTGCAAACAGGCACTGCAAGTGAAATCACAAGTTTTCCACCTCAAAATAACTTAGTGGAGCGCAGGTTAATCCGCTTCAGTGAGGTAACCTGTTGACTCGTGCCCAAGATTACATGTAAAAGGTTGAAAAGTGCTGCTAGCAAACTGGTCCCCAACACCCCTGAGGCCCTAGGAGGGGTGCCCTGGCCCTGCTGCAGCCCTAGGGTCAGCCCCTGCAGACAGGGCATGGCAATGCCCTTGTTCCATCCTATATCCCCTGTGGCAAAGCACACTCCATGCAGTATTTATACAGCTGGTATACACATAGTATTTGTACACAGTGAACAAAGCAAACTGTTCCACCATTCTCCATAAAGTCAAGTTTCTAACGTCACTGGGATTTGATACGGGTTTATCTTCTTACAAGGTTAAAAGAGAAGAAAAGAAAAATGTATCCAGCTGGGTTTTGAAAGTGTGTCCTTTTCCCAGCCCTTTCATTTTTATCAGCAAGTTTTGCTGGTGTACCCTGGTTGGCTGGCTGCATTGGTACGGCATTTCTCAGCCCCTTGTGTCCTAGCAGATGCTCTCCTGTCTCTGCTGGGAGCACATCCCTGCTCTGCTCCCAGGATCTTCAGGCAAACCTGAGGATTCTGTTAGTTTAGATGACGGGCTGATCAGGACAATACAGGGAAGGCTCAGAGCTGTACGTATTCCTCCCCACAGTGCCAAACTGTTCTGGCACTGCTGAGGATGTGATGTGTCATACCAATGAACTCAGTATCCTGACTGCAAAAGTAATGACTGTCAAGAGCAAACATGTTGCTTACAAGGAAACGACAAAACATACAAGGACAGCCTGTTTTCCACCTTACTGAAAGAACAATTCTATCCCTGCTTGCATTCCTTGAGGCTATGTCTGTCTTGTTATTTATTCTTTGTTTCATTCTTAATATCCATTGTATTATGTATCTTAATATGTATTTGTACTTGTGATTATATTGCCTTGCTTCTGTTAAATGATACAGGCTACTAACTGTAATCCTGATTATTGACATACAACTTATCAAAGTTGTGAAATACATATTTTAGACATTTGTATTTTAATCAGAGTGTATGTTTATATTTTAAATTAAATTCATAGGCTTTCATTTTTCTGAAGATTTGTCATTATTAGTCTCCAGGAAATACAAAGAGCTGCTCTCAGAATTACATTGGAAATTTCACAGCTGTGCATTTGATTCATTGAGCAGTTGCATAGAAGATTATTGGTCTATCTTGTCAGCCTTAAGCTTCTATAAAACACAATAGCAAACAGAGTGTTTTACTTGAGGCAAGAAGTTATTTTGTTCTTTTCTCCCCAAAGGTTCTGTGTTATCTAGGATGTGACTCAGATACTTTAGCTGTGTTAGGCAATCTGCATTGATATGTATATAAGCTCTCACACTGAGAGTACTTTCTGCAGTTTGTGGCCGAAGGTCCCCAAAGGGAAAGGATATACAGGGAAAGTGCAGATTTGCTGTCTACTGTTGTTTTTATTTCAAACATGTTTTTTCCTCTTATTATCAGTGGAGCTACTTGTACCCCTATTGCTCTGAAGTCTGTCCAGCCTCCCTCTTCAAATCAAAGTCAGATGTAATACAAAGTTTATAGGCAGTGGCAATGGCCCAGCTGGCATAATTAGAAAAATTAGGTGAGCTTCTTGGCACAGCAGGCCTCCAGTCAGCTTAGAGAGTTATTTCTTAGGTATGTCTACCTCAGGAAGTGGTGCAATCCAGGCAAATCCTACTCTCCCAACCCCTTCAGCTGAAGCCAGAAGACTGGATTTGCACAGCCAGGACAAAATTTGGATCGCAGTCAGTTCCAAAAAAACCACATCAGCCTCATTGACACTTGAAGAAAAATCCTGCATTGTTTTAGAAATCTGAAGTCTGGCTTTCTCCCAGGACTTCTGTTCCACTATAAACACTCTAGACAATCAGTTTTACTACTGTGACATATATATGTTGCTATTTTTTTGCTTCCCATAGTGTTACGTGTACATTTAATTACACTGCCTATAAGTGTAATTAAATCAGTGTAAGTTGCCTCATGTGCCAACAGCCATGTTAAACTCTAAACAAGCAGTCAGCATTTCAGCTGTAAGCAGCAAGGGGCCTGGGTCTCCAGGGATTGCTCCCAGCAGAAAAGATTGGTCCTTCTGTTGTTAACATGGGTGTGTTTGGGGCTGTGATGGTTGCTTGTTTTACTGAATCAGGTTTCATGGCAGGAATTTTCAGGGTCCTCCACTTCTATCCAAGCATGTAATGTCATTAGCTCCTGGTAGTGGACAAAGTTCTTCTAACTGGAAAAACTGCTTTGCCCTTGAGTTCTGCAAAGGTTGAGAGTAATTGTCATTTTATCTCAGATAATAAATCTCCTATTCATTTTGACAAAGGCTTGGGTGTTTAACAGCGTCACACAAACTGAATCTATACAGAGCAAACAGTCAGACAGAGACTGCCATTGTGGATGAGTTGTATTACCTTCAGCCTGGTGGCTAAAAATGTCCTTGAAGCATAGTCTTGACTCTGCCCCAACACAATGCACATGCTGACAGATCAGAGCCTTGTAAAATAATTGTCGGTAGATAAAGTAAATCCTCATCAAAAACGTACTCTCTGATGAAAAGATCAATAGAAGTAATCAAGACAATCTGTTTGGGACTCATGTGAAGGCTGTGGAAACAGAACAAGAGTTGGGAGTTTTAGCTGAAGTATTTCTGCAAAAATCATGCAGCAGCATAAGTAACATTTCCTTAGAGGAAGGAATGAGTAAAAGGGAAATGGCAATCCTAGTCTGTTTACTCTCTCTCCCTCTTTGTTTTTCTTTTTTTCTCCCTCCCTTATCTGGTGTATTGGGGGTTTTTTTGTAATTTTCTGATTGCATTTCATTAAGAACATTTCCATTTCATGGCTGTGGGGTACTGGTTCTTAGGTGTCAACTCAGCAACATTCTTGAGAATTTATAAAACTCTAAACTCATGAAAAACTGTGTTGGAACAACTGGGATTACTGATGTCTGTAAAGTCAGATTCTATTTAAAACCCAATTCCATTCCACATACTTGTTCAGAAAGAACATAGGCTTTTCAGAGCAAACTTACTGCATGCTTTGGCATTAGCTTTACCCAAACAGCTAAGACCTCCACTCACATGGACCAGGATTTTCCTGTGCTAGGCACCGTAATATCCTATGCTCTGAATCAATTCTTTGAAATATGCACCTGCATGCTTTGCCAAAAGAGATTAGAGTTTAATTTTGTTTACATCTGTCTGCATTGTCCTATTTTTTATTTATTCAGATATTTATTAAGCCGTGGTGGTGCTTGTAGAAGAGCATAGAATTACTCTCTGCTGTGCTGTACAAACAAGAAACGTGAGAATTCTTAGAGATAAAAGTAACATAAAGACACGGAAGAGAGGAGAGAGGGAACAGTAATAAGCATCTAATGTTACCTGTGCTGTTTATGAAGTTTAAAGGAAACAGACAACTGCTTGAAACCAGGATTTTGCTAGTATTTCTGTAGTGTGTTCACTGCTCTGCTAGTTTTCAGGCAGTAGTCACAGTTTTCATGGAGTGAACAGTAGTCATCAGAGGGAGGGATCAAAGTTGACTAGTGACAGAAATTTTTTTTAACCTCCAGCAAGCAATGTCACCTAAAGGAGACTCTGAGACACAAGGATGTCCGTGCACCACCTCCAAGACAAATAAAATTCAGAAGCATGACGTCCTTTTCATGGCTTGCCCAGAACAGCACAGAAAGGAATTCTTTATATCAAGTTATTTAACTCTTTTAGTCACATAGGCCAGCCAGTATCTTATTGTGTTTGGTTTATTTTGTCTCCAGGATCTGGAGGTCCAAATAGTGATATATCCCATTCATTTTTTCATTTGCTATTTCAGCTTCCTCACTCATCCGCATGTGCCCACTTCCCTCTGACACCTTTCTGCATTCTGCCTCCTCACTCGTTCATTCCAGCTGTTCTCCCTGTATGATCCCCAAGGCCCATATTCTTCTTCTCCCCTCTCTCCCAGGCAGTGCTGCACTTTCCACCTCCCCTTTGCTTCTCTAAGAAGAAGCTAACACACTCATAATCCAGTTACAGCAACAGCAAAGGCCAAAACAAAAAGGTGCAGTGAAAACTCATGTGCTAGCAACAGCTGAGCTGCAACAGAAAGTTATGAAGAGCATGAAATTGGTCAGTCTTAAGTAACTTCTAAAGCAAGTTAAAGGCCTTCCAAGTTCCATTTTGCTTCTTCTGTACTGACTACAACCATGATCCATATGCCCTTCATAACAACAAAGAAAAGCAACAGCATGAATCCGTAGAGACAGTGGTCTCAAAGGAATCACATCAAGCTCCCCTGAGCACAGGTTTGTGCAGCATTCAAGGGTATTAATCAGAATTATCACTTTGTGCCTGCTCAGCTCTTTCCTTGATATTCTGTTGGCCATGGCCATAGATGGGGTATTGGTTTGGATGGACATTTTCTCTCATGTGCTTGTGGTCATGCTTATACAAAATAATCAGGGTGGAAGGAGTCCTCATCTGGTTAAAACCAACATCAACTTACTGTTCTTGTCTTACACTAGTGTTGAGGTAAAAAAAATCTTCAAACTTATTAGCAAAGCAAACATGTTTATCAGAAGGATTTGATTCTGTTTCCCAGTGTCTAATTTACTTTCCTGCTGAATTACAGAAAGGTTAAGAGTTTGATTTGGCATCCATTAAATGCTTTACTGCACAATAGAAATACCAGGATCTCTCTGAGCTAAATGTAACACCCTAGGATGGCATCAGCAGTTGTATGAACAACTTGATTTCTGATCAGTTCTAATGGAAAAGTGTTTGGTTTTTCAAGTGCAGTTGACAAGGCATGATTTTCACGCAAGCAAGTCCCCACCATATTCCATGAGGAGGCAATATGTTGATTTGTTAAATGATATATCAAGCAATTTATACTCTTTCTACATTCTCACTGAAGTGTTTCCACCTCCTCCTTCATAAAAGACTTGGCAGAAGTGGATCAAAAGTCTATAAAGTGTCGACTTAAGAAATTAAGTTTTTAGAAAAGAAATTTCAAGAAATTAAAATTTTGACAAAGTCATAGCAGTTGGAAAGAGGGTCTTTGCATGGAATATGTTGTGTAATCTCATCTGGCAGTGCTATGAAGTAAAGATATAAGAAACATTCAGGAGCAAATAAAAAAAGGAGTCAGTTATGCTCAAGCCAAGGTATAACTGCTTGTTCCAGATATTAGCTCATAGAAGTAGATATAGTCATTCAGCTGCTGTGATTATACATTGCATTATGCATTGCCTTGGGATAGGAAGCACTTTGCCCCCTTAGTGAGGCAGCATGGGAAAGGATACAATCATTATCAAAGTATGCATTATTAAAGTATTAATAAAATTTTTATGAGCTCCCATAGAAGTCTCATCATTGATTTCAGTGGGAGGTGAATAATGTTCTATGAAAATTAAATTCTTATCCAGCTCTGAAAAGTAGAGGATAGAAGGGAGCTAGGAGGTTAATTACTAAAATACAACTGCAAATTCTTATGTTTGAGCAAATTAGCATCATTTGAGAAAAATATAAATTTGCCTAGAACTTTGTCATGACTTTCATTGTCTGGATTTCTGGACCACACGAAAAAATACCCAAAGACAGTTCTTCTCCCAAGGTATTCTTCATTAAATCAATTCAGATAATCTTCCTGCCTCTAAGCCCATAGGAATAACTTTCCCAAATTAAGTTTCAAGGGCCTTTGAATAAAAATAGTCGAGGAAAATTATTTTTAAAATAAATTTTGATGTAGAACTGACTAATTCACATGCATAAATATAGTTATGTTCCTTTCACTTTATGAGCAAATATTAGCTATAATGTGACTAATTAGTTGGTACGCCCAAAAGAACAACCATGAGAGTTTCTTGACATTCTATTCAATTCTCCTTGGTTTCAAAATATAACATGCCAAAGGTTTTGCTCCATTCAGAACTTTCATATGGATTTGATCCACAAATACCCTAGTAAATAATTCTAGAGCCAGATGTCTTTTTGGGTACAGCTAATGTCTCTTATGTACAGAATGAGCTCATTCAGTTCTTTCATGACTGGTCAAACTGGAAATTCTTTCCCAAAGTCTTACTTGTCTTTGATCTTGATATGTACAGGATTTTGTTAGGAAATAAGTAGCACTAGATGGAAAAACCCATTGGATTGTCCAGGTGTGTATACAGCAAGGTTTGTGGTTGAGACCACCTTACCACTCACAATTAAGGCAGGTTTATTTTAATCCAGCCCTATGTTCTATTACATAAAAGAGTCCCAAGAGGTGAAACACTTCTCTTCCATGAGTGAAACAAGAGAGCATTAGTTACTTTGCTCAGATTAGGACAACATCAAAAGTACTTTAATTTGCCCCTAGTGTCAAGGTATAATGAAGTCACTGCAGGCAGAAGAGCCCATTCCTGCCCTCAGCACACCAGAATATGGGGGAAAGGGTTTGCATTTAAAGTTATCAGTTTTCAATAATTAGGTTAACTCTAGGAGCAACCAGTATTGGTTTTCTGTCAGAATAGTATAGAAATGTAGAATTTGTTAGTTTCTTCTTGAGACATTTATAATAAAAATATTTAGCCAGGGATGGAGATGGAAATCAGACACAAGAGAAATTTTGCATTCTACATCATGAAGCTGATAGCAAATCCAAGGGTTCCTGACTCTCAGCAGACTCCCATATCCACTCCTGTGAGAGACAAAGTCCTGCCAGATTCCTGCAAGAGATCACACCATTACTTTGATTCTGAATTAGAGAAAATTTATTTTGATACTTTTTCTGTTAACATTTCTTGCATTATACATCAAGATTCTTACTGTTAATTGTGTCCTATTGTCCTATCCACATCCAGACTCAGACTTAAACAGAAATGCCCAGTTTTTGTTTCCTAAGTATTTCAAATGAGTTGCAAGTGGTCTGAAACAGTTCAACTGCTTTACCTACCCCATCAAGAGATGAGTTGTGGAGGATGACAAGTTGCTGAAATCACTCAATCTTAGCACAAGGCACAGGGTATATGAATTAAAATATTATGCTCTACATAGACAATGAGCTACACTATCTCATTGCAGCTATGGGTAGTATGCAGTATAGGTATGGGATATCACAAGAAAAATGAAGTGAAAAGATTTGTATCCTCCTTTTTCCATTATGATAGACATTTCAAGCACTTCTATATGCAATGCAGTTTAATAAGCTACCTTGGTATTACTCATGATTTAGATGCTCAAAAGAATATCATTAACAGGTTTAAATATTTATTTCAGCTACAAAAAACTGACTGCCTGAGATCCAGCTCTGAAAAATGGAGGATAGAAGAGAGCTAGGAGGATTTGACATTCTGCTTTGACTGGCCCCTAAATACCATATGCAGAATGGCAATTAATTTAAACCAAGTGCGAGTTGTTTTGAATGTTCTTTCTGTTTGTAAAGAACAGAACTTAAAATTGCTACTCACCTCAGCAGTAAAATAATAACAGCAATCAGTACAGATGTATTGCTCTGGAAACCTCTTGTTGCAACTAAAATTAGTCAAGCAGTGCAGTTAAAGAAACACCAAGATTCTTACTTTGAATTGTGTCCTGTCCATGTTTAAACACAGACATGGGCAGAAATAACCAGATTTTGTTTACTAAGTACTTTAAATGAGTTGTAAGTGGTTTGAAAATCAGTTCAACTGCTTAATTTACCCCAGCAGTGGCAGACAGCACTTTGCTGTCCTGTAATTCTTGCTTGGTCTTAAAATAAAGGGTGATGCCATGATCTGTGGAAGCAGAAGCTTGCTTACCCCTATTCCTGCTTTGCCTCTCTCATTCTGTTTGCTGGCTGCAGAACACCCTCAGAGAGCAGGTGCTGTACTCAGCACCAGGCTCTCTTCCCAATGTCTGGTAGTTACCAGTGTTTGACAGATAAAATGAGGAGAGCATTTTAACAGTCACAGCCACAAAGGTTACAGTCCCTCTCCTTCATGGAAGTGGCAGCTCTTGTGATGTCCTATTTACATGGCAAGGCCTTGGGATTTGGAAAATCCTACTTTTAGGAAGCATTTTAGGGAAGATGACTATACGTAAGAAAAGGAATTAAACTGGAACACTGATTCCCCATTCCTGAGCAGGCAGAAGCACATTTAACAATCTCATGGTGATTTTTAACAACTAAAGAGGATCTCTGAAAATTAATTAGGAATTAGTTAGGAAAATAAAGATGGAAACAGAATTAGTAGTAAAAGGCTGGTGCTGCAGCATTTAGATGTGTTACAAGATGAGTACTTGTATGAAGACCTAGAAGCTCCCTCAAGAAATTTCAAGCCACAGATATGTCATCTGTAAAACTTTACATTTCAGTTCATGTACCCAAAAATTTGGAGGAATAATAAATCATAAACCACATGTGATTTTTTTGCAAAACTATAGAAAAAGAATTAAACTCACAATGGATAATCTTGCACAAAAGGGCGATGAAATTTTGGAGTCCTGACATTCACTGACAAGGAGAGACAGAATGGTAAGCTTGGCTCCTCAGACAGAAGTTCATCTGAGCCTCTAAACTCAGTTTTCAGAAAAGAATTAAACTTAGAGCCTGAACCTCCCAGATAAGAAGCTTGACATTCCAGATGTCAAACCAATGACATCCTAGGCTGTACCAAAAGCAGTGTGGTCAGTAGCTCGAGGGAGGGGATTCATCTGGAGCACTGCATCCAGCTCTGGAGCATAAGAAGAACACAGACCTGTTGAAATGAGTCAAAAGAAGGGCTAAAAAGATGATCATAGAGCTGGAGCACCTCTCCTGTCAGGAAAGACTGAGAGGGTTTTTCAGCCTGAAAAAGAGAAGGCTCTGGAGAGACCTTAGAGAAATCTTTCAGTCCCCAAAATGGGCCTACAAGAAAGCTGGAGGGGGCTTTTACTAGGGCAGAAAGAGATAGGAGAACGGAAAATGGCTTCAAACTGAAAGAGGGCAGGTTTAGGTTAGACATTGGGAAGAAATTCTTTATCATGAAGGTGGTGAAACACTGGGTCTGGTTGCTGAGAGAATCTGTGGATGTGCCATCCCTGCAATCCCTGTAATCTGTGGATTGTCCATCCCTGGACAATCATCCAGACCAGGTTGGATGATGCTTTGAGCAACATAGCCTAGTGGAAGGTGTCCCACAGCAGGAGGGTTGGAACTAGACAAGCTTTAATATAACCACACACTTAAGGTGTCACTCTGTAATTAAGGAACATGGGCTAATACTCCTGAAAAATGAGGCAAGTTACTTCTTTATTTCTACCTCCACTGCTCTTAGCTCTCACTCATTTTTTTTCCCATTTAGACAATCTAATCTCCATAGAAAGTTTTCTTCCACATTCCACAGTATCTTGCATAACCAGTTGTAAAATTACTGTAACATAGTAAAAAGTAATAACCGTATATAACACAGAGCTCATCTGCCATGCATTGTTAAGAGTTTAACTCTCTCCACATGATTTTCAGCCTTGTTTTCTCTGAAGAAATCTCTGTGAGATTTCTCAAGTGGTGCGACATGTCATAATAAAAAAACCCAGACTGTATAATTTATTCTAAGAACCAGGGAAAGGAGCCCATGGCCAGAGAGCATCCAGCATTTTCTTCCACAGTAGCAGTGTACATATTTATTGTGGGGAAGTTAACAGGCCATTGAAAGAAAGGGTGGAGAGTGAATCCCTGGGAAGGGCTGGAAAGTAAAACCCTGGGGAGTAACCTGTAGACTGATGGAAGGGAAGAAAGACTGAAGCTATCAGAGACAGGTGAGAAAACTTCAGCAGGACAAGCTGAGGACAGCAACTAAACCTCTACAGAGCTTGGGGAAAGGGTGTGCCGGATCCTCTGCTTAAGTTAATACCAACTTCGTTGACGTTAATTGCAGGCTGTCATTACGTTACATTACCTTCCACGCCACAATGGGCTCTTCTCTGACCAATCCAATTCTTTCATTTTGCCAGTTGACATGGCAAGCAATGGCTTCACAGATCTGAGGCACAGTGCCTGGGCACAAACCCAAACCGGGCACAAAACCCGGGTCCCAGCTGTCTCTGGTTTATCACACTTGTGAGGAGGTACAAGTTCTTGTCTCTACAGGAGCTGTAATTTGAACACAGAAGGCTAATGATTTTGGTTTTCACTAAGAGCCTTACTACTACCCTTACCTAAATTCTGAATGCTTACCTTTGCCATCCTCATATGATCTACCTTCAGGTTGTAATTATGGTATTTATAGTATATATGATATTGAAATTTTATCTGGCATTTGCAATTTTAGATTGAGTATAATCAATGTCCCAAGTTTTGCCCCTACTTCTGTGTAAGAAACCAAGAAAAAAAGGTAAAATGGGAGATATTATATCCATCCTCAGAATTGTTTGATTGACTGTTACAAGAGGTACTTTTAGTGATCAATCCATTGGTACAGATTTTTGAAACAAGATCAAAACGAGAGAAGAGTATTTGTCAGCCATATCATTGGCTGTTGCAGTTAATTTCCAATGACTTCCAATAACTTTTCTGATAACTGGTGTTTGTCATCTCTACAGATCTATCCTGAATTTTTTGCCATGGGAATTAATACTGAGGTGTCAAAACAAGTTCTGGTTTTTACACATGTTAAAACTGAGAAAAACAGACAAAAATGCACTAAATAAATAAATAATGCCTTTGACATTTCCCTGAAAATTTCCTCTTGGAAATGAAAATGCTTTGTTTTAATGCCTGCCAATACCAGAAACTGTGGTCCCTTGGCATATTCCTGATACAAATTAACAGTAAAAACAGTTGCTAAGCTTCTGGTTTTAAAGCACTTCAAAACTTGTTTATGGAGTTTCTTTCCCCCATATAACTGTAGTGAGAACTTGCTCCTATGTAATCTCTTTTCACTGTATTATCTGGGAAACCTTGAACAACTGTTTTTTAATCTATGCGAACCACTTGAAGCAATTCTTGTGACCAATGAACCTGTTTGCTTAAACCCTTGTAACTTTTGTGATACTTTCATCTACAGACGTGATTCCCCTAGCAATCAGTGAAAAACAAAAAAGACCTGATAGCTTTCAAAATTTCATTAGCCACCCAACAGAGTGACCTGAATTTGGGTTGGACTCAATGATGTTGAAGGTCTCTTCCAACCTAGTCACTCTGAATTCTGTGAATTTCTTCTGCACCTGTCAATGTTATTAACAATTTCATCCAGTCCTTGGGGTGGAGAGGAAGAGAGAGGCTGTAAGGTTGAATAAGCTGAATACTGGAACATGTCTGACCATCCCTAGAGATCAAAAATCTCCATCTGAGCAGTAGCAATCAAAGCAACTCCAGAATATGGAAAGCTTTGAGAAAAATGCCTGGAGACAACTGGGACAGCCTTCTGTACAACCACTGTGTACTGCTAAATGCTTAGTGTAATAACATCTTGAAGTCTGACATGCATTGCTTTGGTCACAAAGAGTTATTGGAGTGAAAATTAAAAACTATCTTAGAAAAAAGAGGAAGTGTTTGATATTAGCACTCTGCCTAGCAACAATCCCCATAAAAGAGACAGGGCAAAAGAGAAAGCAGCCTTGACCCCAGTGACATCCCAGGGGTGGACATCTCCATCACCTTTACCACATGAGTATGAAGAGCATTGACTGCACCCTACATTATCAGCATTTCCTTGCTCTTATACACCCAGTGGAAATCAAGAAACTCTCTCTGAATGTTTCAAAGCAGCACAAGAAGATCCTGACATTCTGTTCTGCCCTTCATGCAGAGGTGGGTGTGACTGAGAAGGGAGGCAAGCTCTGCTCCTCCTCACCATCACAAACAGCCCATAGCTAAAGGCATATGCACGTTGGTTGCTGAAAGCCAAGTTTGTTGGGTGGCTTGTCTAATTGTGTAAGTGAGACGAGTATATTTGTTTAATACAGCTAACCGGTCACGTAAACAAGAAACCATTTGCCTTCTCTATGTACAGATGAATTTATATTCATTAGGAGTACTGGCACAGAATAAAACAATGTTCTATGGGCAGGAAATGCAGTATTTTCTTTTCTCCTGGTTTGCTGAAGCATAAAGATACAGATTTAGAGTGTGTCAACAGCTTACCACTGCTTAGGAAGATGTAACTTTATTAAACATCCTGGACATTTTGACAGAGAACATGTTTCATACTATAGCAGGCCAAAAAGTTGACTTAAGTACCCCAACATTGCCATAGCAAGCTTCTACTGATTTCAATTTTCTACTGAAATCAAATCCAGAAAACACTCCATAAAGAAACTATTTTTAATTTATTTTATAGCACTAAATATGTGAGGCTCTAATCTCTTTAGAGCTAAACGGAAGTGGAAATACGGGCTCAACTGGAAAAATTGAAAGAAAATTACATCGTTCAATTCAGTAACACCTGAATGGAATATTGTATTATATGCTCCTATTCTTTTACGGAAATATTTTAAAATGTATAATTGCAGGGTAGGATTTTGGTTAGAACCCAAGGGAGTTAGGCTATGGCTGTAATCCCATTTAACAATTAGAACACCTTCCCAATTTTGTGTCCTTCCCCTGCTTCAGCAGAAATGATAAACACAAGCAGACACTGCTGTACTGAATCTTACAGGCATGTAGAACGTAAAACTGTCCCATTTAACCCAAAGAAATTCCTTTCTGCCTCTCCACACAATCTACTTTTTGTGGGTTTTTTCTCCTTACTCCTGAGGCTCCCCCATCCCAAATTATATCTCCCAGATCCCTCTGGCTAAATCCCCCACTGAGCAGCAGCCTTCATTCCATTCTTTATCATGGAGATTTTTTTAATCCATCAGTTACCTGCACTCTGGAAAACTGTGAGGAGGCTAAAGCTGAGGGTGAATTGAGGTAAAATGATGTATATACCAAGTGCTGGACTGGAAATTGTTTTTGCCAAACCTAGCAGTTTCAAAGAATTGTTTCAGTAACTTTGAATAGTTTTGTCCATCTTTTACTATTAAAGTAAGATCTATTGACCTAGGAAATAGACAGAAATCTGCCCAGAGCAACTCATCCTACCTCCAATGTCAAGCTAAAAATGATAAAGTGACAAGAAGTAGAAATACTGTCTGCACTTATTGTAGTAAGCATTTGTTCCTGCTTTTGAAATGATTGCCCAGTAAAACTGCAAAAAAGTCACTGCTCAGGAAAAAAAGGTCTGTTAAACTTTTGCTGGCAAGCCTTATACCCTTGATTCATTGCCTGTTTCACTAATTTGTAGTTCTCATAACTCTGTGGATGAGAATGGAATTAAACAAGAATGATTCTGAAACAATGTAATCATGATCACAGATCATAATCAATCTTTTTAGTCCTAGAAAGCTGCTACAGGACTGGCTGTCTGGCTGGCTCCTGATGTTTTCTATGAGAAGGCAAAACCAGAGAACTGAAAAGTAGATTTGAAGGTTTAAGGCAATCTCTAACAAATGCAGGATAGGTGTGGGTGAATCTTCTTCAGCTGGGTGCCTAATACCTGTCAGTGCCACACAGAGGGGTTTCCATGGCATACACTCAGAGTGGCCACGTGAAACTGCAGCACCCTTCAAGGTTATTATTCTGTTCTTTTTACAAGAAGATTAGCTGCCCCAATAAGCATGGAGGGACTTCTTGATGCTGGGTCCCCAAATATTAATATTCCACAAACTTCAGAAATCAGTGGGGTTTTTTGCCAAGGAGTTGCCTGGCATCAATTGTAGTACTGAAAAACTTGGAACAGTTACTTGCCATCCATCTGCATAACTGTAAAGCAACACCAAATTAAATTTGTTTCAGGACCTGTTATTTGTGGAGGAAGAGTTGCATTTTATTTGCAATAATTTCTTTACTAGATAGAATCTTAAAATGTACATACGTAAATGTGTTTACTCCTCCCAAAATGCAAATAATGGCCAGTTTTTAAGGAAGGAAGAGCATCCTCTGTTTACCTGTTCAATAGCTAAAATCCCCCAAACCTCACCTTTCTACACTCTCTGAATCAATCTGGGACTGAAGCCAAAGTCACCTACTATATAAGAGCGACAAAGCACAGATGAACTGCAGTCCTGATCAAGTTTAGACCCAACATCCTTGTGCCAAACTCCACTCAAGATGGGGTTTGGCAGGGGGATATTGCTACCAGAATGGGCTTTCCTGTTAGCAGTTTGCTGTATCCATCAAATTGGTAAGAAATCTTCTTTCTTTATTGGGAAAAGAAAAAAATACTCTATTTAGACTAGTAATACATTTTAAAAAAATATACTAATTGATTTGTATAAGAGGTGGCCGATTTCTTTATATATTTTCATTTGAAATGTCTGTCTATTAACTGGACCAATTTAATATTGACTAAACTTCTATATACTACTATAACTACATATGGAAAGTAGCCTTGAAGATCAAATCCAAAAAAACTCTTATTCATGTCTTAAAATGTCAGCTTTTCAGTGTCCCATATGCCTTAAAAAAGCATTTTATTCCTGTTGCATTTTGTATTAGAATTCATTATGATTGTTATGGTTCTTGTGAAATCTAAGCCACCACATTTTCTACTTGCTAGAATAGACCACTGGTCAATCTTTTTCAATATTTTGTCATCTATCAGGGGCTAACACCAGATTTCTCAACATTTCTTGCTACTTCTTTTGCAAAAGAAACCAGGAGGGAATATTCATATGGCAAGGAATTTCAGTAACTAATTGCGCAGTTACTAATTTATAATACCCTATGCAAAATATTTATATAAATTACAGATACTGGGTAGGAGCAGGACAGGGAGATTTATGTGAGACCACAATCCATTATTTTGGATGGGGTTTTTTAACCTGTCAATATTATATGAATCAGGGCTGGTCTTGTCAGTTTTTATTAATATGAGTAACCCTGTTAAGTTGATGGAACCAATCAAATTGGAGCTACTTGCAGGAGTACAAGCTTGATAAGTCAGTCCTGTTCATGTACAGTAATTTCTGACCTGTCAGCTGACATTTTAAAATCTGCAGATTATCTAGGTAAATTTATCATGCATATCATTTTCAAGACATTGAAAAGTGCAAATATAACTTAAGGCTGCTTTATAGTTTGTGAAATAAACCCTAAATCACTGGCCAGTTGGTCTATATTGTGCTTGAAAACACAGAAGTCTCACAGAGTAAAAACTTCTGTTTGGAGTTATGCAATGTTGGTCAGAAGCGTTTGCGGCCATTCATGGAACAAGAAAGTTATTTCTCCTGTCCAGTGCTGATCTGATAAACTGCTTGACAAATGAGTGGTGATTAGACAGTGCCCAGCAAACACCTCTTTATTTGAAACACACCCAGTGGGAAATATTTTCCGATATCCAGACTAAAGAATAATGGTCCCATCCCATGCCATCTCTGCCAAGATTGTGTGACTGCCTTTATATTTCATGTCAAATATTAACTTTTATAAACTGGTGACAACAATAGTTACCAGCTGGATATAGACTTTGCAGGATGCATCCAAATATTCTTAATAATTAGGTTAGTTTCCTAATTATCAAATAGTAAATTTCTTACAACCGAGTGACACTTATTTTTATAACAGTAAACAACGTGGCATTGTGTAATTGTAATTGCTAAACAAACCACTGAGGGTAGAATTTCCTTGGGAATGATGTATTTGCTAAGTAAACAAAAGCTCCTGCTGTTTCCTTGAGAAAAATTAACAGAACAAAATACATATATAGATCTATTTTGCTCTGTTACAAAGGTTCCCACACTAGAATAAACAAACCTTCTGTGATTCTATGCCTGCTGAGATTCCTATGGATGTGTAATGTGAAAGCAAACTTCAGCCTATTATGTAGACTTAAAGACGTATTTCTCTTACCTGATCTTTATCAATTTTTTACCAATTTTATTTTCATCAAATATAACCAGTATAAATTATAATGATGTGAATACATTCACCTAATTTTATTATCTATGATATTCAAAGATGAGCAGGAAATGGAAAATGCTTAAACTCTGTCCCACGTTACTTCTTTGCACATCACTAGCAGTCAAGCACAAAGTTAAATGAGAAAAGAATTAAAAGCTTAAAGTTGAAAGAAACTGCATACACTGAAGCAACTTCTAGCTATGGTGGGGTTGCCCAGAACCCTCTGCTCCAAAGCCAGTAATCTCTTGGGGTTCTTTGTGAACTCTTCTCACCTATTGTATAAGGAAAAAGGGGGCCTAACTTAGGGCAAACTCCATAGGCAGTTCTGCTTTGACTGAGAAATTCTCTAGACACCTAAAGTGCTCATTCTCATAATCCAGGTAAGGACTGAGATATTAGTCATTTCATCACTTAAATCCTGTGAGGATTTAGACTTGGCAGGTTAAAGGTACCTATTAGTCAATCTGTTACAAGCACAGTTATCACATCCTGACTGCATTCAGTCCTTCACAAAATAAAGTTGTAGCCCTTCAACTTTTACAGGAAATGCCTGATATATTTACTTATAAAATCCAAGACCTCAGAACGTCAAACCAGGAGGTCAGGGTCAGTCTTTTTCTAGGAATCAAAGCATTCCAAAGAATACTTGTCATCTCTCAAAAGTCTTTGATTCTGGTGTTGAAGCAAGAACCCTTGGTCAAATAGCTTTATAGCATGATGCTTAAGGTTTTCTGCAGAGAAGATGTGATTTTGAACAATCTTTGAGTAGATGGGTAGAACAGGAAACCTGGTTCATCAGGTTACTTCTGGGTTACTGCTCAGGCTATGGCCCTTGTACTGTCCCTCAGAGGTACCTCCTTGAGCCCAGCTGTAAGCAAATCTAGATCCGTGATGGAGGCTTCCCATCTGCTCCCTGAGAAAAGGCCCTATGCTTAGACACTAGAGAAACTGTCATAAATATCTGCAGCCATTATTGGATGAAGCTTGAAGCCCCTTGATTCTTTTAACCACTTCCATGCCTTTTCTTATAACCTAGCTTCTACACAACAATTTTAATAAATTATTTGCCTGCATTTTGTGAATTCCTCCTGAATTGTTTCACATTACAATTGGGAAATAAGGGGTGTTATCCAGTCATTAGAATATCTTGCAGTGAATTTTGAGAGAAACACAGAAAGCAGATAAATGTTATTTGGATTACAATATGTTGTAAAGCATATTACAAAATATATATGTTATTTGGATTAGAAACTTTGAGTATTTGCAATAGAACGTTTCTATTCTATAATTGCAATTTAGCTTTCTTGAGGAGCCTGTTTCATTTTCTCTGATGAGATAAAGGAGACTCTCCCCTTTGTTTTATGGAGTTGTATCTGGGTCCTTTGATCCTAGCTAAATGCTTTGCTTTAAAGGTTCAGGATGTTATTCTTAATATGCTTTTCACATTTTTTTTCACAGAAAGTCAGATTGGAATCCAAATAGGAAGTCAGTTCTCTGGGGGTCTTCTACAGAACCAGAATGGTACATTTATTTATACTGTATATTTGTATTTATTTGCTACAGCCATACTGAATAATAAAAATGCCGTAAAAAAGAAAACCTCCTTAGCGTATTTCCAGTGGTTCCAGATGAAAAGAAATGTGAATTAATATCTCTCTCTCTCTAAGAAGAGCAGTTACTAAGTACACACACATTACACAGTATTTGTATAATCATAGTTAACTAAGAAAATAGATGTGTTTGCAGAGGCAGTGTGCATATCTGCATGAACATGTACATATAAAATCAAAGTGATGTTTGATGCCTTTTAAAAAAAGGAAGTGAGACCACTTTGGCCTGCTGTGAAATCAGTGGCCGATGTTGGGAAACCAAGAAGGCAGCCCATCCTCGCTGACTTTTACCATGTAATGATTTGTGTCTGTCCTGCATAACCAATGTGTGGCCATTTTGAAGAGTTTTCAGCCCCTTAACAGAAAATATAAAACAGAGAAAAGGGGATAATTAAGGTTTTTATTGCCTCCTTAGAAAGAGGAGGTGTAATGAAAAGGAAACTATGCTTTTGTAGCAGTGAGAAGCTAATTTAGTACAGCTTAGCCCTTTGTATTGTTCCATGTCTCTGAAGAATTCCAATATTCTAATGAAGCATAGTTTCATAAAAGGGTCAAAGTTACCATGTAAAAAATGCAGATCATCACAGCTGAAGGCAATTCCTTATGACTTAAGTATCCTGAGTTCAAATTTTACTATCTACTTTTAACCTGTGTAAAATAAAACAGTCTTAACATTGTTTCCTTGGGTCTGGCATATTAACTTTCTAGTCCTTCCTGGGTCTATCCTACATGCCAATTTAGGTGTTGTTATGCTAGTTTTTGATTTCTTTCTTATTTCTTTTCTAGCTTCTTTCGGAATTTCATCTAGCTTCAACATCTTCCCACCACTGCTGACAAATGTAGCAATAACATGTAAGTAAAGGAAACTAAGTGTATTCAGTAAGTGTTCAGTTTTAGGGGGTATAGACAGAAGACTTTAATATAAATGGGGAAAGGCACTGACAAAGGAAGCCATGGGTAATTCAGAGGAGAAACACGGTGATTAGAAATAAACTGTTTTCTTAGCTGAAGGCGACTAATTAGGCTCTAGCTGAGCGTAACTGTAACCATTTGTAGGGTATATGAGTAATAGATATCAATGATGAATAAATACACAGCTCTATAGTGGTTAGATAGAAAACAACAAATGGAGCCAGGCAGGCAAAAAACATTCCGTGAGAAAATGAAGCTTTGGACAAGTTGATTTTCCTCATGTGGTGGCTGGGGATTTTAAGTCATTTTTAACAGCCAGTCTTAATTCACAGCTGCTAATCCTGCTCACAATGGCCGTGTGTGCAGCACATGGGGCAACTTCCACTTCAAGACCTTCGACGGGGACATATTCACCTTCCCTGGGCTCTGTAATTACGTTTTTGCCTCCCACTGCAACGCTCCCTATGAGGATTTCAACATCCAGATTAGGCGTGAAGTGGTGGCAAACACTCCGACAATCAACCGCATCACCATGAAACTCGAAGGTGTCGTTGCCGAACTAACAAAAGATGCTGTCATGGTCGATGGCAACAGGTAAGTTCACTCGCAACACTCCTTAGGTATCCACAGGCTTTTTTTTCCCAATCTTGCCAAGTACTTCGGTGTGCCTGGAGGGGCGGGGGGGGGGGAAGCATTATGTGTTCTTTAATAGATCTGACAATTTTACCAAAATAAATAACGAATAAAATGCTATTAATTCCTGTCACAGAAAATAAATCCTTCCCTTAAGGATTGCCTCAAAAATAAAATTTGCATGAAATGTTCTGAGAAGCTGGATCCGCATTTAGATCCATATTTGATAATATTCGACCACCTTATTTTGTAATTGCTTTTCTTTCCCCAAAATACACTATTTTAGAATTCCTACAGATGGCAGATACGACAAGATTTTCCCTTCTTATCAAACATTTGGATCAGAAGCTAACTAGCATTCTTTCTGCCTTTTCCCAGAGTTCAACTGCCATATAGTCAATCTGGTATTACGATAGAGAAGAGCAGCATTTATGTGAAAGTTGGCAGCAAAATCGGTGTTGTGTTATTGTGGAATGAAAAGGACAGCATTCTGGTAAGAACTGCTCCTGGACCTGTTTGTCCCTTCAGAGAACAGAGCTAACCTTTGATTAGGCCTGGCTCTACCTGTTTAGGGGGTTGCTACTGCCTTCTTATCTCTCACTGTTGAGCAATTCTTTCTTAGTAAAGATAGGCTTGTATCCAGGTAGTTCTAGGGAAAATTACATGGATTTATACCTGTGGATGGTAGGCATCTGCTTAAAACAGGATAAAAAAATCACTTTCATTGTATCATTAGCTATTGGTATTATTATAGGGCCTAATTACCCCTTCAAAGATATATTTTTAGCTGAATTTCCTATGCCTTAATTTTTTTCTGTGGATTTGCTTTTCTTCCTGAAGAATCAATAGAAAGTGGCTAAGAATAGTATAGATAGTACAGTGAAATTTGAAGTCTGTGTCAATCTAAGTTGAGTCTTTATTCTATCCTTCGTGTTTTAAATAAAATTCCACAGATCTGACTAGAAATACTAAGAGACAGCAGGTACAACTGTTTTCTCTGGTTTTGCATATACTTTAGAATATTTATACTAACTTCTATCAACTTACTATTCATCATTTTAGCTGGAATTGAATGAGAAATATGCCAATCAGACTTGTGGACTTTGTGGTGACTTCAATGGCTTTCCCATATACAATGAGTTCATTTCAAACAGTAAGTGTTTTAAATTAAAAAAAAAGGTTTACGTGATCTCCAACAAGCTGACATCATCAGCATTCCTCTTTCCCATCCTGCCAAATGGTTTACCCATAAGATATGATTCAATCTCTATTTAAAAGTATATAGTAGAAAGATCAGATTATGTAAATTAATGCTCTGAGTGTAAATATAGTACTGGGGCTAACAACTGATGGCATATCTCTTGCTTGGCACAGTTGTAAACCATGCTGGTAAAAGCAATCAGGTAACTCCATAAAAATGAGCAGATTTGCATTTATAAGATAATTAAATATAGAAATATATTCAGTAAAACAAAAGGCAATTATATTTTCTAGACAGTACATTTCTAGTTTCATTTTTGTTTCACAATCAGTATATCCACATTTCCCTGTTGATTTGCATAATCTTTGGAAGATCTTATCTTTTTAACTATTCCCAGCCTGAACATTTTCTTAAACCTTGTCTTACAACAATCTCCATTGTCCAAATTCCAGTCTAGATCTTTTTTTTCCTCTGCCCTGAGTAGGGTCAATATAATCTGAAAAGGGTTTGTTATTTTTCTGGGAAAAACCTTACTGTGCATCTAGATGTAATAGGCTGAGAATTGTTTTCCAATGTTTCCTTTTTCCAGGGTCCTGTACAAAGTAAATTGAGGTAGTGATGTAGTGCTTCCTTTGGAAGGGGTGATGATCACATTTGAAGGCTTAAGGGAGCTAACTGTCTTGGCCAGCATTGACCCCAATCCTTGAGAGAAAAAAAAATATAACAGGCAGTTGCTTGAACAAAAACCTCTGATCTGCATTATTAAACTTCTTTTCTACAGATATTAAGATGACAGCCTTGCAATTTGGGAATCTGCAGAAAATGGATGGGCCAACAGAACACTGTGAAGACTCCACTTCTATCCCAACATATAACTGCTCTGATAATCTTGTAAGGATCTTTTGACTACCCTTTTATTTTTCTTTCAAATTTATCTGTTCCCTTCTACAACTTTATACGGGTCAATAGGAGAAGTCCTCAGGCAACAACAACTTAAAGAGAGCTATAAGACTATGTTACAAAATAATTACAAAAAATAACAGTACCAACCCCCCCTCAACTTCTTTCTGTTTACTGAGACTTGTCTATTTTTTCCTCCAAAGGATGACATATGTGAGAAAACATTGACCAGCTCTGCATTTGCAGACTGTAATGACCTAGTTGATGTTAAAGACTACATTAAGACTTGCCAAGATGACTTGTGCCGCTCTGAGGAATCTAAAAACAGCTCATGCATCTGTGACACCTTTGCTGAGTACTCCCGGCAGTGTGCTCATGCTGGTGGGCAGCCCCTGGACTGGAGAACTTCTAAACTGTGCCGTGAGTATCACTGGAGACAGCCTTACTTCATGCTCAGTAACTCACCAACAACAAGCTCTCAAATAACGCTGAGGGTGCAGGAGGAATTAAAGCCTGGTCAAGATTGAATCCTTTAGAAAATTCTGATGTATAAGTTCCAGCATGAAGACTCAGCAAAGAGCTAAGGATCTTAATGCAAACTGAATTAAACACTACCAAAACACTAACATGGATAGTCTAATGAGAGTCAAAGTGTAATTTAATGAACCAGTACAGTGAAGGAAGCAAATAAAGGAGAAACAAGAAAGAAGAATGAGGCATACATGCTTGCTTGCTTGTATTCCTGATTCTTTTCCTTATGATGGCTCTAGCATTCATTGTTCTTAATTAACTGATTGGATCTTCACAGGTGTATGTCTGACTAATCACCTGTTTATCTCCTCTTGCTTGATAGTGATGAATTTGTATTGATTAAACATATACTTGATTATGGGGTAGCTGTTGATACTGTCACCAGCTCCAAAACAAAAGCCCATGAGGTGCTGTTTGTCCTTCTGATGGTATCTCAAAATGCAAATATACTAAAGCTTTAGGAATTTAAGTCTTACATTTCACTAGCAGTACAGGTGTTCACTGGGAAGGGAGCCTTCAATAAAAACAGACCTTGCTGGCTTTCTGAGGTTATTACCTTGCTGTCCACAGAAATCCAGTCATTGAGCCAGTTCAGCACCAGAGTCATGGAATGCACATCTCAACTGTAAAATAGGGATTGAGGTAGTTAAACTTGCAAATTTTGAGAGCTATAGTCAATTGCAGTTTGGTGTGTTGTTTTTTTTTTTTTTAATCTAGCTTTAAAACTTAAATGGATCTAAAGGTATAGACAACTAGAAATACTTTTGACTGAAAAAAAAATAAAACTCTCTTCCTTTAAATTTCAGCCAAGAATTGTCCTTACAACATGCAGTACCAGGAGTGCAACTCCCCCTGTACTGATACCTGCACGAATCCTGAACGATCTCTATTTTGTGAAGAACACTGTATTGATGGCTGTTTCTGCCCCCCAGGCAAGTCCTTAAGTACTCACATCTCTGATCTCAAAGAACAAGAGCTTACCTGTAGGTCCCATGGGATTTAAGCCTCGTATAGTTGTATTTTTCACAGCTGCCAGTGACAAGCATTTGTCGTGTGTCAGCTGAGAAAATATGTCTGAATTATTGCCAATACATGTGCAATATGCAGAAAGCAGGATAAAAGAACAGCAAAGAGATCAAGACCAATCTTTCAACCAGCCACTTATGCTGGTTGAAAGTCTCTCTTTCAGACCAAGTGGAATTTAGGAATACAAAGGTTGAATCCTTCCCTCAGCAAACTGACAGTCCTGCTGTCCTTAGTATTGGTGTGTCCACTCACAACTGCAGGTCTCTTGCTAAGAAAATATTTAGGATTTGTAACAAATAAAATGGTGTGTAGGAAATGCCTCTTTAATTGATCAAGGCTTTGTCTTTTTTTCTTTTTTTTAATCTAGGAACTGTATTTGATGACATCAACAATTCTGGCTGCATTCCCCAGCAGGAGTGCTCCTGTATTTACAATGGCAAAACCTATGCTACAGGAGCTTCTTTTTCAGAACCATGCCAGACCTGGTAACCTTTGTTTCTTTTCTAACTCACTGTTTCCTCTCATATATTTAATGGGTTTAATAGTTTATTATGTGCAATCACATCATTGGCAATTGATATGTGTATTTAACTGGCTGCTACATTTCCACAGCACCCCTAAAGAATATTATTTGTTTTATTTAGCAACAGCCACAACTAGCTTTGCACTCTATCTCATGGTGATCAAAGCAAGGATTTACAATGTTTAAACTTCTCACCAGTCAATTAAAATGCTTCCTCTTTGTTTATTTTGTTCAAACATTTGGAATTCTCTGAGGGGAATGAAGCTGCAGTCATTAATGTATTTGCAAATATTTATTTTCTCTGGAGAAAGCAAGGGATGACACAATACAAGCTCAATGTCTCAATTATTAACCCTGTACCTGTGCTCTACCACATCACCTTGGAAAATAGACATAGTCTGCTTCAGGAGCAGATGTGGAGTTACCTTTTCTTATTTGTTAGTTTATGATACATTTGTATTACAAAAAAAACCCCAAAACCACCCAGGAGATATTTTAACTTGATATTGTGCTTTATGTTACCTGAAAAAATCCACACAATTATTTATCCAAAACCTGTTTTGGAGAGTTCACCTGTCCAAAGAAGAAAATAATTAGATAAGCAAGGAGAATGGTTACCAGAGAAATTGATTTTAATACGTTGCATCGCAAGTTCACTGTGTTTTTGAAACTCTTAAACCTGTGTCTCAAACCATAGCTTGAAGAGAAAAGCAATAGCAAAGCAGCTGCACCTAACAGCACTGTATGTTCCTCTTGTTCTGGATTCCACTGTTACTGATTTCACCTAACTTTATTCTTCCAGTACCTGTAATGGAGGCCAGTGGAGCTGCCAAGACAAGTCCTGCCCAGGAACGTGCTCTGTAGTGGGAGGTTCCCACATTTCAACCTATGATAAGAAGCACTATGATCACCACGGAGACTGCACCTACGTCCTCTCTAAGGTGGGACTCAGAAGGCGCTTCTAGGTCATAAAGCCTCATAGATTTATAGAAAGAAAACATGGTCTCTATCTACACTTATGAAGCTTAGCACTTCTGACATACAGACATTAAATTCCCTGTCACTTAGCCAGATGTTTGCTACGATGCCATTTCACTGATAATAATTAGATAATTATTAGGATGTCATGCAACTGTGTGTGGTGCTCACTGGAAAATTTCCAGTTCTGTGAGAGAGTAATTGCAGAGCACTGGCTTTTTAAGAATTTGCCTAGTGTGCAACCTTCAGTACAACTAATCCAGCTCTCTTACTGGGTTGCATAATTTTTGCCATGTTACTCTATTATATGGTATTTGGCCAAATGGTACAACTCTAAAAATTACAGTAACTGTTCTTAAAAATAAAGATTATAAACCAGCCTTTTTTTCATTTTCATGGAGTTTAAATACAGAAAAACACTTCAAGTTAATTGATGCATTTCACTTAGCTTTTAAATTTTTTTAAACATTTAAAAATAACTCAAAAGAAATAGAAAACTTGGAAATTATTATAATTAAAATTTTTAATTACAGACATGGGTAGGTGAAATGTTTTGATGTTTTAGGGGCTTTTTCTGTTTGTTGTTTGCTTTCCTTTTTCCCCATCTGCACTATTCAGTAAATGGAAATCAAATGTATGTTACTGTTCACCTAAAACATATTTTATCACAAATTTTTGTCTAGCATTGATAACAGCTACAGAAAAATGGGAGTTACAATAGAATTGAATAAAACATTAGAAGTTGTCATGAATAAAACTACCAAATATGAATATGGATCTCCATCTTGACATCTGTATGGATACAATCAATAAAATCCAGATTCTACATTTCTTGTTCCTAATAATTCAAACAGGGAAAAATTGAATCTTCAGCCAAAGCAGCTCTGGGATTTGTTACAGTCTATATCTTGTCCAGAAAAAGAAATACTTTTTCAGAATTGAGAGAAAATTTTATAGGGAAAACTTTTTTGCAAATTTTATAGGGAAAACTTCCTGTAATTAGTCTTCAGTGAAATAAGTTGACTTTTTTTCTTTCAGGACTGTCAAGATGAAAAATTTACCATCCTGGCAGAACTACGCAAGTGTGGCCTGACTGACACTGAGACCTGCCTAAAGTCAGTGACCCTCAACATGAATAAAGGACAAACTGTAAGAATGAAAATAAGCACAATAAAAATATGGGGAGAAAAGAAACTAGGGCTTAATCAGTCAGGCAGCTGCATTTCTTTGTCAGATTTTCAGCATATGTATGATGAGTAGATGATATTTTTAATCAAACGAAAAGAAGTGGACTTTGTTATGAAAATCAGACCAGCCCTAAATTTGGCTTTGTGGAATTTCATTAAGAAACATATTGTACTCACAAAGCAGAAAAAAGCTATTGTCTCTGCCAATTAGATGGGAAAAGACCATAAGCTTCAAGGTTAGTAATTATGATTACAAAAGTTAGTGATGTAATTAATCACGAAGATGCGTTCAAAGAAAATAAGATGATGTAATCCCCTAAAAAGCCAAGAAAGTATCTTTAAAAGTAATTATTTTCTGGCAGGGAAAATTAGTAAAGTGTACAAAGTAGAAATAAGGGGGAGGTGAAATCACAAAGATCTACCTTTTTATTGAATACTGGTTTAATTAATATCACTGGGGTCCTCCTCATTATTACTCTTTGGACTATAGTTATTTTTCACACATGGTTGGCATGCTGGAAGGCCAGCCTGGGCTACATCCAAGGCAGTGTGGCCAGCAGGGTGAGGAAGGGGATTCTTCCCCTTTGCCTTGCTCTGGGAAGGCTCCCCTGGAGTGCTGCATCCAGCTCTGGGATCCCCGAGCATAAGGAGAACATGGACCTGTGGGAACAGGTCCAGAGGAGGCCACAGATGAACACATGGGAGCGCCTTTCCTATCAGGAAAGATTTGAGAGAGTTGGGGTTCAGCCTGGAGAAGGGAAAGCTCTGGAGAGACTTTTAGTCCCTAAAATGAGAGCCTTTCTGTCCCCAAAATGGGCCTAGAAGAAAGCTGGAGGGGGACTTTTACTAGGGCAGAAGTTCCTATGACAAGGAGGAATGGCTTCAAACTGAAAGAGGGCAGGTTTAGATTAGATATTGGGAAGAAATTCTTTACCATGAGGGTGGTGAAACACTGGGACTGGTTGCTGAGAGAATCTGTGGATGTGCCATCCCTGTAAGTGTTCCGGCCAGGTTGGATGGGGCTTTGAGCAACCTGGCCTAGTGGAAGGTGTCCCACGGCAGGAGGGTTGGAGCTGGATGACCTTTAATAGTCACTCCCAGGCTAAACCATTCTATAATTCACAGAGTTGCCTTTTGTTCCCCTTCCTTATCAGATCGTGGAGGTCAAACCTGATGGTGGTGTGTTTGTGAACTCCATCTACACTCAGCTGCCCATGTCAGCAGGTAGTTTTTTCCTCTAACAATAAATTACACGATTGCTTTTGAAGTAAAGTGGGATGTTTGGCATCATGCTGGACAAACACAGGCAAGGGTTCAAACAGTAGCAAACAGAATTCACAGTCTTCTGATTTGATTACTCTCAGATTTACTTCCTTCTCACTGCACAAAAGTGAAGGCAGAAGACATCTCTTTACCTCTTTTACCTCTTTTTTTGTTCCTACCCCTCTGCTCACACTTGCTTAGAAATAAATTTTATTTTTGTTTCAATAACTAAGGATTCCACATGGTATCTCTGACCTCCAGATCTTTATTTCACTTCTGAATTTGCAAAAAAATGCAATAAAATTAAGAAAGAGCAGCATTGTGTTTTCAGCATTTGGCCTTGCTCAGAAAGTGACAGTTTTGTTTCTGATGTGTAGCTAATGTCACCATGTTCAGACCTTCCTCATTCTTCATGATCATGGACACAAGCTTTGGCGTCCAGGTTGAAGTGCAGTTCACACCCGTGATGCAAGTGTTTGTGCGTCTGGATGCTTCTTTCAAAAACCAGACTTGTGGTGAGTGAATGAAATAAAGGACTCCTTGATCAATGTCTTTTTTCGTAGTCAGAGCAGTATAAACTTTTCACTGCTTTTCAACAGGTCTCTGTGGAAATTTCAATAACATCCAAACTGACGACTTCAAGGTCATAAGTGGAATAATTGAAGGAACAGCATCAGCATTTGCTAATACATGGAAAACTCAGGCTTCATGCCCTAATATCCAGCAGAGTTTTGAGAATCCTTGTGCACTCAGCATTGATAATGGTGAGTGCTTCTTAAAACTTCTTCTGGTTTGTTTTTTTTTCTTTTTGCTCATCTCTAAGGAAAACACATCTGTTGGAAAGCAAAGATTAAAAAATAAAGACCTAAATATTTGATAAAAACCTACATCTGAAATCAGAAACAAATATTCAAAATGAATGCACTGAAGATAAGTAAGGATGTAAAAAAAGAGTGACAGAAGCATAAGTGAAGCAAACTGCAAGGACACTGAAAATAGAGTAGATGTTCAAGCTGACAGCTTGGTGTCAGAGAAGTGGATTACTGGAGCATCTTTGGAAACCTTTAATTCATCTCCTTCAGCAAGTCCTCTTCTTTGGTTTTAGGAACCATGAGCCACAAGCTGAGTGAAAAGAGAAAAAAAAAGATAGGAGAAGAAGAGATTTAATGGAATGTCAGAACTGTCTGCACAGGCCAGGGCAAGCATGGGTTTATGACTAATGAAGTACAAAGAGTAATGTGCATTTTTATTGTTTCTTCATTTCACAGAAAAATACGCTCAGCATTGGTGTGGACTGCTCACTGACAGCACAGGACCTTTTGCTGCTTGTCACTATGCAGTGAATCCCGCTGTTTACCACACGGTACTTCGCCCTACTGCTTTTCCCTTTGGAAACAATAGAAATAGGGGCTGTTCCAGACGTGTCTTAGGCAATGCCTGTATCCCCATTGCTGTGCTGCAGTTTCTCCTTCTTTCAACATGTGTTTGTCTTTGTGTTGTAACATTACTTTATTCCGGTTGTCAGTCTTGGCTTCAAGATCCTGACTTGTTTGCTGATGAAAAGGCGGCTATTTACTCCCAGATGGTTTTACACATAAGCCAGATAGTATATTTAAAGGCATGTCAAATGCTTGTTTGAATATCAGTCAATTTTTACCTTATCAGCCTGGCATCTCATTAATAACTGCTTGGAACAGAAAGCCCATTACCTAATTACCATCACTCTGCTAACAAAGTGTTGCAAACCACTCTTCTCACTAGGAGTTACTCAGGTGTTGACACTGGTGAAATGGGATGTCTGGACTGCATGTTGTGAATAGAGCTTTGGATGCTATTGTGCAGCATATCCACCAAAAAGTTTCCGAGGACCAAGAAGCTGCAAAATGTATAACAGAATTTAAGACCACTATTTCCTAATTATAACTGCAGTAATTGACTCAATTTTCATTACCTGCATTTTCCCCCGCCAGGAACCTTAGACAAAGACTGGAAAGTGGTAAAGCTGTGTTACTGTTGTCTATGAGTGAGCATATCTGAAGAAAGATTAAGAAATAAGACTTGAAAGATAAAGTTCACTGGTTTTTTAAAGACTGACAATATTTCCAGTGCTGAGACCTTATTTTTCTCTCCATTCTTAGAACTGCATGTTTGACACATGTAACTGTGAAAATAGCGAGGACTGTCTGTGTGCAGCTCTGTCTGCCTATGTGAGAGCTTGTGCTGCAAAAGGAATCCAGCTGCAGGGATGGAGGACTGATGTCTGCAGTAAGTACTCTCCTCATTTCCTAAGAACACACATCAATAAAAATTGCTGATCAGAGATTATTTTCTACTCATTTCTAGACAAATCAGTAAGTGATAAGGAAGGGATTTTGTTAAGTGCACTCCTGGAAGTAATTCTCTGCTGTCCCCTTAGAATCAATCCATTGCTGGCAAGAGTGAATATGAATAGAAGGGAGATGTGGTTTGATTATGAAAGGGACTGTTTTTATGGAAGTGCCTCCACCTGTTTCTGTGCAACTTAGAGTTTCACTACACTTTACAAGTATCACAAGTTGTTGCAGAGATAATGTGTTGTATTAGAATAACAGTACTAGTAATACTGACCAGAACACTTGCAGATTCATGTCTTTGAAGATGCATGCTGGGTTCTTGTCTCATTCCTCAAGAGGTTTAGGCATCTTGGCATTGAATGGCAGCAGCAAGTGGAGGTTTCCTTCTGAACTTCCATTTGAAAAAATCTTTTCTTCTTTGCACGCATTATTTACTCCACACATACAATAGCTTTTCAGATCAAACTCTGAAATTATTCAGAAATGCATTTACATGAAATATGCAACATAAGCAGAGGTATATTGTTTACATGTTTTTTCTACTGCCTATGATTTTTCTTTTTTCACATGAGAATATACCATCTGCAACTAACAATCTATTTTATTTTCCTCTCTCAAGCAAAATACACCACCTCATGTCCCAAATCCCTGAGCTACAGCTATACCATCTCTTCCTGTCAACCCACCTGCCGCTCTCTGAGTGAGCCTGATGTCACATGCAACATTAAGTTTGTCCCAGTTGATGGCTGCACCTGTGTAAATGGAACCTACATGGATGACAGTGGCAAATGTGTGCCGGCTAATGAGTGCCCCTGCTACTACAAAGGATCTCCTATACCATTTGGAGAAGTGGTCCATGAAAATGGGCGTGTATGGTAAGTAATCTTTTTTAAAACATTCAAATAACATGTATGTTCTCATTAAAGTCTGGAACGTGTAAGATGGTTTCACCCTGAATTTCAAAAGAATGCTCTCTCTTCAATTTCTTCAAGTTTTTTTAACTTTATTTTCCAATTTACAAATGGTATATATTCCCCTGAGTTGCAGGATGAGGACAGAGGGCAGAATGGAGCCCTACAATGAAAAGTGAAATGGTTAATGACCTGTTATACCATTTAAATACACACAGTTCTATGGGCCCAGATGGGGTCCACCCAAGGGCGCTGAGGGAGCTGGTGGAAGTGTTCACAGAGGCACTTTCAATCATTTGTCAGCAATCTGGTTAACCTTGGAGGTCCTGGTTGACTGGAGGTCAGCAAATGTGATGCCCATTTACAGGGTGGGCCAGAAGAAGGATCTGGTGAACTACAGCCCTGTCAGCCTGACCTTGGTGCCAGGGAAGGACACAGAGCAGATTGTCTTGGGTGGCACATACAGGGCAAACAGGGGATCGGGCCCAGCCAGCATGGGTTTGGGAAAGGCAGCTGCTACTTAACCTACCTAATCTTCTTATATGACAAGGTGACCTGCTTAGTGGATGAGGAAAGGCTGTGAATATTGTCTGCCTGGACTTTTGTAAAGCTTTTGACATTAGGGAAGAGATTGTCCCCCTGTATTTGGTCCTGGTGACCTGTACCTCGAATCCTGTGTTCAGTTCTGAGTCTCTTACAACAAGAAAGGCATTTTGATGCTGGACTATGTTTAGAGAAGGACAGCAGAGCTGGTCTGGAGCACAGGTATTATGAAGAACAGCTGAAGGACCTGAGGTTGTTTAACCTGGAGAAAAGGAGGCTCAGCGAAGACACTCACCATCTATAAAACTGCCTAAAAGGAGGTTGTGGTGAGGTGTGGGTCAGCCTCTTCTCCCAAGTACCAAGTGACAGGATGGAAGGAAGTGGCCTCAAGTTGCACTGGGGCTTGTTTCGATTGGATGTTAAGAAAAATTTTGTACTGAAATGGTTGTCAAGCACTGGAACATGTTGCCCAGGGAAGTGGTTGAGTCACTATCCCTGCAATTATTTAAAAGCCATGGAGATATGGCACTTAGGGACATGGTTTAGTGGTGGACTTGGCAGTGCTGGGTTAATGGTTGGACTTGAGGATCTCAAGGGTCTTTTCCATCCTAAAGGTTTCTATGATTCTGTAATATTTCTAGATTGACAGGGCAATTGTACTTTGGTGCATTTTTTATTTAATTCCATAATCTTTCAAGTATAAAATTACAACAACAGCAACAAGAGGAGAGCTTATGATAATGTAAGTAACGAGCAATGACATATATGCATTACAACCTATGAATTTTCCTGCTAAGCAACAATGGATATCATATGAAAGCAGCATGTGTAGTGGTATTGAGAGAAATTCTTTCCCAAGACTGCAAAACAGGTTTTTAGAATTCCTTTGAAAATTCTGAAACTTGACAAGGGATAAGTAGCTCTCAATCTCAATATTTGGTTTGAGAGGAGATAATAAAATAGATTGTTTTCCCCTCTCTCACAGCACTTGTGTCCAGGGAAGATTGAATTGCATTGGAGCACCAAATCCAACTTCAGGTAAAAATAATCTTCCACTTATTTTTTTCTCTTTACCAGGTCTTGCACAGAATAGTTCATAGAATTGATTCTTCTTAATAGATTTTTAATAGAAGAATTTCTCACTTAGTCATAGTGCTACAGTTGTCATAAAAGCAGGAGTGAACTAGATTACTCATAAAACCTCTTTTTACAGAAAGACTTTTTGTTCTGATATATTTTGTGGGGTTTTTTTGGGGGAGGAATCCAGTACTCTGTAGTGAATCTCATCAGCAGGTTGAATAGGGACAACAATCTCAGCTAACTGAAATAGGGAATTTCCAAAGAACTTATAGATGGTTTAAATGGCTACAGCTGTGAAATAAACCCTGCGCCACTTCTTCCCTCCCTCTAGTCTGTGAATCTCCCATGGTCTACTTTGACTGTAAAAACAACACAGCAGGAGCAACTGGAGCAGAATGTCAAAAAAGTTGCCAGACTCTGGATATGCAATGTGTAAGTATGTCATGGCCCAATTAAATGGTGCTTCCAGGTTTGTCTATGCTCTTTCTGCTGAAGTAATTATCTATTGGATCTACTCCAGACCTACAACACAGATACATTATTCTTGTAGCAGAAGCCCTGAAATGATGTTATGAAGCATTAACAATGGAACCCTTGGATCAAAATATAATAAGTAATATCCAAATTAATTCTTAAGATTCTTAAGAAAGATTCTTAAGAACCTTTCTTCTACAGGTAACAGTAACTAGTAGTGAAAAATCTAGAGTTCTACTGCTTATTTGCCTTCTGTAGGAAAGGCTAAAAATTGGCTAGGAGAAATGATTGTTTCTCATACCATGCTGCATCTAATCATGTTACTCCACTTAAGTTCTTGGTAGCCACATGCCATTTCATGAGTAAGTACCACATGAGATAAATAAATTTCAATATAACTCAGCCAAACTGAAAAAAATATTACTTGTCTTTCTTTTAAAAGTCCATTCAGTCACAAATCATCCATTACAAAGTGCAAGAGCCAATGTGTTTTAAATTTCACAGGTTCCAACAGATCAGGATTGGTATACATAAAAAAATTTTTCTTTGACAGATTTATATTTTATTAAATCTATGGCTAATAACCTTTTTGTTCCATTACCCTTTAATTACTTTATAGTTCTCTCCTATTTAAGTTGGGCAGCAATAAGACCATATAAGGCACCTTTAATGATAACTTAATCTTCCTTTTTCTAATGTGATCATTTCACTCTAAAATTATGTTTTTATTTTCTCTTTTCCAGTATAGCTCACAATGTACATCTGGCTGCATATGCCCAGATGGGCTTGTGTTAGATGGGAATGGTGGTTGTATTCCTGAAGAGGAATGTCCATGTATTCACAATGAAGCCATGTATCAGCCTGGGGAAAAGATCAACTTCGACTGTAACACCTGGTAAGTATATCTGCAGAAGTAGCATTCCTGGTTCCATCATTTGCTTTTCTAAACACCTTTTATAGTAAAAGAACAGGGAAAGATTTGGATTCCAAATCTAATCAGTTGATGGATTTTAGATCTTTTAGTTTTGGGTTACGCAGTATGAGAAGTTTGCCTTCTGATATCTGTCAGATGGCCAAAGCACAGAATGGGAGGAAACCTTTAGGACTACAGGGTTCATTAAGTATCTAGTTTTGCAGTTAAGGTATTCAGGTAGCAGAACAGAATTTTCTTTAATTCTTTACATGAAAAATGTAGAGGACTATTTTATTTCCAGAAAAAATATAGCATTTGGCAGGGATGGATTGCCAAACAAATATTGATTGTTCAGATATGTCTACACAAAAGAGTAAGTTGTTTTATTATTAAAATATTTAATTCTTTTTTTTTTTCCTAGTGTATGCAAGAATAGGAAGTGGGAATGTACCAAAGATCAATGTCTGGGCACTTGTGCTGTTTATGGAGATGGTCATTATAACACCTTTGATGACAAAAGATTCAGCTTCAATGGAAACTGTGAATACACACTAGTCCAGGTACGGATAGCTAGCAGTAACAAATGAGGGGTAATCTTGATCCTATCTGTAAAAATAATATATTTTTAAATGTTTTTCTCTACCCAGGACCACTGTGGAAAAAGTGGCACAGTCAACGGGACCTTCAGGGTTGCCACTGAAAATGTTCCCTGTGGCAACACTGGGACAACTTGCTCAAAGTCTATCAAAGTTTTCTTAGAGGTAAGAAGGTTTTGCACATAGAGCAGTTTTCCTTTGTACCTGCTAAGGCTTAGGAGAAGCCTAGATTTCTATTGCTTCAAAGAAATTGGAAAATATTTTAAAAAGCAATTCAACTATTAAATTAGGTTTACATCAGATTCAAGTGAAATATTTGATAGATCTTCCTACCTTTCTATGTTTTTGACTTCCCACACTATTTTACATCATCCTTGGGAAAAGTAAAGATCTAAAGGCAGAAATTTAGCCTATTGAGTCAGAAGATTATTGTATGCAATGTAGTTTCTCCATGACAGTCAAAAGACACTTTTTTAACCTACGCCATTTAATATCTTCCAGGAACCTGAGATTTGGATTGCTTTGATTCATTGCATTTTGATTATTTGTTTTCATGATATAAACTATTTATTCATAGTACTCTTAAAAGCAGAAAAAAACATGTTTGAGAGCACAGCTGCAGCTACTGACTCATTTCTCCTTACCTTTTCCTCCTGTTTCAGAGCTATGAGCTGATCCTTGGTGAAGAGCGTGTCAGTGTCGTAAAGAGAGGACAGAATGATGAGGTGCCATACACAGTCCGCTATATGGGGATGTACCTGGTAATTGAGACCAAAAGTGGGCTGATCCTCATGTGGGACAAGAAAACCAGCATCTTCATCAAGCTCAGCCCTCGTTTCAAGGTGCGGAACTAGCAGTTCAATGGCAATTTACTGTCCAGCTTTCACTGGGTGTGAATCTTGTTGAGACCCTGCCAAGATCCCAAATAGTGATGGTCTCCAGCATTCCTGCCGTTCATCCCACATTGCTTTCCATTCCTCTGGTACCTCAGGATGCCATGCCATCATCCTGCTGCCATTCTGAGCTTGGAAGGTAGCTTCCAGTGCCTATTTGGCCTGATAGAACTTGAGTTGGCAAAACACTATTTTGCACTTGACTTTGTTGAAATTACAAACTGAACATTGTTACATGTTATCAGACTTATTAAAATTACATACCTACCTGTGTATAAATCAACTGAATAGGCTTGATCTTGAAAATAATCCATTGTTTCCAGTTCTCATTGACACACAAATTATCACATTTCAAGAACAAAGAAGTGTATAATGAGTGAAAGCCTCTTTTATGCCACCAAATATTTGTCAAGCATACAACTACACAGATGATAAGGAAAATTAATTCCAATTTTCATACTCCTCTTAGCTTATGATATATAAGCACTAAAAACTGTAGTAAATACAGAATTTTCTATCTTACTGCATACCACTATGATATTTAAATTAGGTATTTAAATGAAGCATAATTTAGAACCAACTTCTTTCAGTACTATAGGTTCTTTCCCTGCATCACTCACCAGCACTTTTAAAAATAGTAGTAATATGGAAAGTATGCACCTTAGTTTCATAGAAAAAGCATGTATTGTAGCCTCTCACAGTTGTACAAATCCATACATTCGGAATGAGTGATATTTCTGGATGCACAAGGAAAATGTAGTTTCTTTATATACCAGTGAGCAGACTTAATGGTAAAGACTCAATTAATAGATTAGGTGGCTGAACTGTTAGTACTTAATAGTTAGAAGGTTGTTTTTATATGTATAGCTATTCTACAAAACAAGGCTTAAATAAAAAGCTTAATCAGCTATGAGTCCTCACTTCCTTGTTAAAAATATACCTCAAAGACAGAAGGTTATGACGACAAAATTTGTTTTATTGTTCATATTTAAAAGAAAAAAGTTAAGAACAGTATCCTTCTAGCTGTAGTGGTCATATTCTGTTCCTCTATTCCAGAGTATGAAGATGTTTAGGACTGATAGAATGGAATGCCACTATTCTAAGACATGGATTTCAAGTATTCTTTCAGTCTCAGATTTTGTTTCAAGTTTTCTCACATCCATTATTCTTTTATTAACGTCTTTTGCAGGGCCAGGTCTGTGGTCTCTGTGGAAATTATGATGGCAACAGCGTCAATGACTTTACTACGAGGAGTCAATCTGTAGTAGAGAATGTCCTAGAGTTTGGAAACAGCTGGAAAGTATCCTCTACGTGCCCTGATGCTGCCAGTGTCAAGGACCCATGTTCTACCAACCCTTATCGGAAGTCCTGGTCAGAGAAGCAGTGTAGCATCATCAACAGCAATGTCTTTGCTGCCTGTCACTCTCAGGTATTACCAGGGCAGATGTTTACTGCGGGAAAACTAAGCCTGTGGGTTGTTGAAGGTACTATTCTCGTAGGTTTTAACATGCATGCCTTGTTTATTAATATGTTTCACGTCAAATTGTGCCAGGAAAACTCCAGTCTGAATCGCCCTCAATGGGAGAAATTTATAGTTCCTACTTCTAATAAATAAAAAGACAATTAAAAAGAAAAATAACAACAAAATAATAATAATTTCATAATTACTATGAATTTCCTTGCAGCCTGACTTGAATAAAAATTCTCATATACCAGGTAGAGAAGGCAAGCTCAATGAAATAATAACACAGAAATGAAGTATCAGCATAGCCTTTACCTGACACTAAGTACATAACAAATGTTGTCAGGTAACTGTGCAGTTGCCTAATATTTTTTTTGAAAATTAATCTAATCTTACACCAGGATACAAGTCTAGGTTTCTAAAAATCTGGCAATACATGACTTGGATGTATCATTTGGCATCACCTCAGGTGTCTTACAGTGTTTAACAAAAGAAAAAGAAATTACCAATGTAGGCCTTTCCTCTGGGATATACAATTGTAAGAAAACTACTCTAGCAAAGGTAAGAAATCACTTAGAAGGCATGATGCATAATATTATATTTCTGTTTAATAACAGGTTGAACCAGCAAAATATTACCAAGCATGTGTGACAGATGCTTGTGCCTGTGACACTGGAGGAGACTGTGATTGCTTTTGTACAGCAGTAGCTGCCTATGCTCAAGCATGCAGTGAAGTTGGTGTATGCGTAGCCTGGAGAAGCCCAACAATTTGTCGTAAGTTTTATGTCATAAACCTTTCTCAAAGTGCAGCTAAGTGTACAGTATCTTACATATGTGCATTAATATCTATCTCACTGTGTCAATTTTTCATGCTTAAGCTATTTGATCTTTTTTTTCTTTCCCTGAATATGTTCAACTTTCTGTTTCTCCTCAGCACTGTTCTGTGATTACTACAATCAGCAAGGAGAATGTGAATGGCACTATAAGCCTTGCGGTGCTTCCTGTATGAAAACCTGTAAGAACCCAAGTGGAAAATGTCTCAATGACCTGCCAGGTTTAGAAGGTAAAAATAGCTGCAAGTACCTCCTAGTGGGTACATATTGCTATATTTTAAACTGTCTTTGATGAAGTATATTTCCTCCATCAACTGCATTTGCACAATTGAATTTTCTCTAGTATCATTATATCCACATGAATGGAAGCAGATTATGGAAACTGGAGTAAGAAGATCTCTAGGACTAAGTTCTTATGGATGGGTTCTGCTGGTGCTAGTAACTCTGCATTTCTTCCTAGAGCTATTCCAAAACATAAAGTAGAAACATGATGACAATTAAAAACAAGACCTGCAAATGCAGTTGGTGCAAATAAAACCTTTGCTGACTGTATCTCATTGTTACCTTTTCCACCTTCAGGCTGCTACCCTAACTGCCCACCAGACAAGCCATATTTTCATGAGGATCAAATGAAGTGTGTTAGTCTCTGTGACTGTTATGATGATGAAGATGGAAAGATATATCAGCGAGATGAATGTAGTATATGGTAAGACTTAACATACCAACCTCATACAAGGAAAAGTGATCAAAACTCAAGGGGGAAGTTGTATGTTCCTGTTACATGCAAGATCAGTTCGTGCTACCTGTGATGAAATAATGTCTTACGATCTAATGCCAGTTTTCCTACTACATTAATAAGAAGGTTTTACATGATTTTATATTTTAATGAATTTATTTGTATGGATTATATTGTAAATCCTCAGCATTAAGATGCAGCAAGAACAAGAAGTCCTTTATGACTAGGCTATCTTTATTTCACATTCCTGTGGCAGGAAAAATGTTGTGCCATGAGTAAAGATATTTATTAGTGGCCTGCTTCCGAGGATTTTGCAACGTACTTGCATCATTTGAGCATATAGACTCACCCTTTTAGCCTTCTATTTTAGTACAAAAATACTGCAAATGCAAGAAAAGTGATACGAAGGAAAAAAGGAAAGTCTTCCTTAAGACTTCTACCCATAATTTTGCATAATATTTAACTTCACTTCTATTTATATGTTTGGGTTTAATATAAAGTAAGATTTTGGAAAATAATGGCCAAAAAGGAGCCAAAATGAACAAAAAGCTCTAGGAATAAACACAAAGTGCCTTACCTTTTGATGCCAGTATCTGTCAGAAAGATGACTAATAAAATTACATCACAATCACAAAATATATGGGGTTTTATGCTTTCTGTTTCAGTGAGTGCACATCAGAAGGTTTACAGTGCAAGTTCGATGATAAAGGTAAGACAGCTAAGAAAAATTATTTAGAAAAGAAGTATTGGATACTATCTTTTCATAGATGTCTGAACTGACAATAAACTTCTGAATTACAGCCTGCAACTGCATTTATGAAGGGAATAGCTATAAATATGGTGAACTCATCTACAACACCACAGATGGAACTGGATGGTGTTTCAGCGCAACATGCGATGTCAATGGAACAATAAGCAGAAACATCTTTAAATGTGGCATTTTTACAACAACCCCATTTACATTTACCACAAGTCAGGCCACAACCACTGCTTCAGGTACGCCTAAATAATAATCTTTAAAATAATTCAGAAATCTCTGTAAGTGACTAAAAATTACCTGAAAGGCAGGACCTTTTCATCAGTTAACGGTATATAATTTTACTTGAAACTATTGACTTCTACTGGAGCCGCTAATTCACCTGGCAGCTTTAGTTGAAAAAGAATAGTTAAGGATGTAGAAATGAGTACTCCATTTCTTACAAACTCAGTTTCCTCTGTTTTACCATGGTGATCCTTGGGGAAAAATTAATAGAGCTTATTAATCACTGCAACCTTGAGAATCTTCTAATTTCCTTGCAAAAACCCCCAGCAGTTCTGGACCAACTTCTGAAAACATGAAAGACAGTTGCTGCCATTTCCTAAATTAGTGGGCACATAAGAAATTTATTTTAAGGGAGTCTTTAAACTATTTATAACCATTCTTTGGAACCTTTCCTAATTCTGTTTAGTACCCAAATCAACAATTTCCTTCTACTCCTGGAGTACACTGCTATATTATTCCTGCTGTTAATTAATTACAATGACCAAATTCTGAGTAATTGTGAGAAACATATCCACAAAATTTTACTACAGCAAGAACTAAATATTCGAATTTAAGTCTTCTATTAACTAACATTCATATTGAGAAAGTAATATCTGTTCCACTTGGTTATCTTCATAATGCCAGGAATATGAAGTCTTATTAAAATACATAGAAAATACCTATTAGATTATATATTTCATATATAGTATATGTGTATTCTCTATTATAATGTACTACATATAAAATACACATATGTTAAGTATATATTTTATATTTATAAATATTTTACATGTGGTAATATTGAACTAAGTAGAAAAGTCATTAACTGGTCAAAATATTTTAAAGTCTGTGTGGTTATCCAGTTAAGTGTAAATAAATACAGAGATAATACCAAGGAGAATAAAACCTCTTCTACTTATACCAAAGCAATTGAGATGTATTATCTAAGCAGTGACATACTGTGCAAAGGACATCAGATTACCTATATTTAGCTACAAATCTTTAATAGGTGTCAAAGAAACTACCTCTACAATAATAAGGCAAAAAGTCAAAACCTACTTTAGAAATTAAATTTGAGACTGCCAAAGCAAGTTCATTAAAATTAAAATATTACATAATATTAAAAATATTTACAACAAAAAAAAAAGCATGGAAGATTAATAATTTCTTCCTGGAACTCTAATAAGAACAGACAAGACTTATGTTTCCTCCTTTAAATTACAGAAATTACAACTGCAACACCAGTGACAACTGTATGTGTGAAAAATGTCTGTGTGTGGTCAGAATGGTATGATTCCACTCAGCCTGAAAACAAAGAGGACAGTGGAGATTATGAAACATATCAAAATCTCAAGGATAAAGGATACAGTGTGTGTACAAACCCAAGCGATGTTCAATGCAGAGCCAAAGAATACCCAGATACTGAAATTACCAACCTTAACCAAACAATAGAGTGTAGTCAAAGCAGAGGATTAATATGCAATAACCAGGACCAAGAATCCAAGCAGTGCTATAATTATGAAATCAGAATATCCTGCTGCAGATACATACCATGTTCAGAAGCACAAACTACAACACCCACAACCACAAGAGTATTCACAACTACTGCTGTAGAATCAACACCATTTACAGTACAGACAACAATAATACCAACCACACAAAAACAAGAAAGTGAAGTAACTACAACACCAATGAGAGAACGAGAAAGAACGACTCAGAGCGAAACATCAGTAACATCAACGACAACCCAAGTGTCAACAACAGGATACCAAATCACAACTATGACAGCAGGAACCTCCACTGTGGTAACCCAAGCTCCATCATCACCCAATACTATCTCCACTCTCCCAGGATCAACACTACAAACAACACCTGGCACCACGATAATCTCCAGTACTACTGCCCTGCCAACACAAGGCACGACTATCACTACACCTGGACCAACAGTACCAACCCAAGGTACCACCAGTGCCAGCACCACCACAACCACCAGGGAAAGGAGCACTCTATCTACAGAAGGAACTCTTCCAACAGTATTATCCACTGTTCCTATTCAAACAACATCAACAATTGCTGCCTCCACCCCTGAAATAAAAATAAGAACCACAACAGGCACCACGGCTGGCCCCAGCACCACGGGCTCAGCCAGAGAGGAAACAACCATCATTGCTACCACCACCAGCACCTCTCCCCCTCAGACTGAAGGTACAACCATCATCATCCCAACAACAACAAGAGTGCCCACGCCAGCCACAAGCACTGCCAGCACCTCCAGGACTACCGAGAGAAGTACCACAAGAGCCTCTGCCACCTCTGCTCCAGGAGAAACCTCCACTGTAGAAACCCAGGCTCCAACATCTCCCACAACACCCTCTGAAGTTAAACTAAGAACCACCACAGGCACCACAGCTGGCCCCAGCACAACCACCACCACCACCCCACCCACAACAACAGGGCCCACGCCAGCCACCACCACAATCCGCATCTCCAATAGCACAGACAACTGCATTGTGGAGCGCTGTGCTTGGACCCAGTGGTTTAATGTGGACTCCCCTACTCCAGGCAGCGAAAATGGAGATTCAGAGACATTTGAAAACATCAGAGCTGCTGGGTATGAGTTGTGTGACAAGCCACGAGACATCAAGTGCCGAGCTAAAGACTATCCTGACACAATTGTGAAAATAATGGAACAGAAATTTGACTGCAGCCTTGACAGGGGACTTGTGTGCAGAAATAAGGACCAGACTCTCAAGTACCCCACGTGCTTTGACTATGAGGTCTCAGTGCTGTGCTGTGAACGAAAACACTGCCAGACAACAGTACCAACCCCAGCAACCACTGTAGGCATCTCCACAACATACTTCCCAGCAGAAACCACCACACTAGCAACACGACCTGCAGCAACACCAAGTGCTGTCCCCACACTTTCACAGCAAGTAATAACAACCACCGTAGGAACAACAAGTACCCTCTCACCACAAGGAACCACCATCGTCACCCCAATATACACAGAGCCAATGAAACTAAAAACCACAACAGGAAGCACAGCTGGCCCCAGCACCTCAGGCTCAGCCAGAGAGGAAACAACCATCATTGCTACCACCACCAGCACCTCTCCCCCTCAGACTGAAGGTACAACCATCATCAGCCAACAACAACAAGAGTGCCCACACCAGCCACAAGCACTGCCAGCACCTCCAGGATTACCGAGAGAAGTACCACAAGAGCCTCTGCCACCTCTGCTCCCGGTGAAACCTCCACTGTGGCAACCCAGGCTCCAACATCTCCCACAACATCCTCTGAAGTTAAAATAAGAACCACAACAACATCTGAAGTTAAAATAAAAACCACAACAGTAGCCACTGCTGGCCCCAGCACCACGGGCTCAGCCGGAGAGCAAACAACCATCATTGCTACCACCACCAGCACCTCTCCCCCTCAGACCGAAGGTACAACCATCATCATCCCAACAACAACAAGAGTGCCCACGCCAGCCACAAGCACTGCCAGCACCTCCACAACCACCTGGGAAAGCAGCACTCTATCTACAGAAAAAACTCTTCCAACAGTATTATCCACTGTTGCTATTCAAACAACATCAACAATTGCTGCCTCCACCCCTGAAATAAAATTAAAAACCACCACTGGCACCACGGCTGCCCCCAGCACCACGGCTTCAGCTACCACCACCAGCACATCTCCCCCTCAGACTGAAGGTACAACCATCATCATCCCAACAACAACAAGAGTGCCCACGCCAGCCACAAGCACTGCCAGCACCTCCAGGACTACCGAGAGAAGTACCACAAGAGCCTCTGCCACCTCTGCTCCAGGAGAAACCTCCACTGTGGAAACACAGGCTCCAACATCTTCGACAACACCCTCTGAAGTTAAACTAAGAACCACCACAGTAACCACAGCTGGACCCAGCACCACGGGCTCAGCCGGAGAGGAAACAACCATCATCTCTACCACCACCAGCACCTCTCCCCCTCAGACTGAAGGTACAACCATCATCATCCCAACAAGAGTGCCCACGCCAGCCACAAGCACTGCCAGCACCTCCAGGACTACCGAGAGAAGTACCACAAGCACCTCTGCCACCTCTGCTCCAGGAGAAACCACCACAGTGGAAACCCAGGCTACAACACCTCTCACAACACCCTCTGAAGTTAAAATAAGAACCACAACAGGAAGCACAGCTGGCCCCAGCACCACAGCCTCAGCTAGAGAGGAAACAACCATCATTGCTACCACCATCAGCACCTCTCCCCGTCAGACTGAAGGCACAACCGCCATAATCCCACCCACAACAACAGTACCTACCCCTGCCACCAGCACTGCCAGCACCTCCAGGATCACTGCAGGAAGCACCACAAGAGCCTCTGCCACCTCTGCTCCAGGAGAAAATTCCACTGTGGCAACCCAGGCTACAACACTTCTCACAACACCCTCTGAAGTTAAAATAAGAACCACAACAGGAAGCACAGCTGGCCCCAGCACCACAGGCTCAGCCAGAGAGGAAACAACCATCACCTCTACCACCATCAGCACCTCTCCCCCTCAGACTGAAGGCACAACCGCCATCATCCCACCCACAACAACAGTACCTACCCCTGCCACAAGCACTACCAGCACCTCCAGGAGCACTGCAGGAAGTACCACAAGAGCCTCTGCTACCTCTGCTCCCAGAGAAACTTCTGCTCTGGTGACCCAGACTACAACACCTCTCACAACATCATCCAGAGTTAAAATAAGAACCACAACAGGAAGCACAGCTGGCCCCAGCACCACAGGCTCAGCCAGAGAGGAAACAACCATCATTGCTACCACCACCAGCACCTCTCCCCCTCAGACTGAAGGTACAACCATCATCATCCCAACAACAACAAGAGTGCCCACGCCAGCCACAAGCACTGCCAGCACCTCCAGGACTACCGAGAGAAGTACCACAAGAGCCTCTGCCACCTCTGCTCCAGGAGAAACCTCCACTGTGGAAACACAGGCTCCAACATCTTCGACAACACCCTCTGAAGTTAAACTAAGAACCACCACAGTAACCACAGCTGGACCCAGCACCACGGGCTCAGCCAGAGAGGAAACAACCATCATCTCTACCACCACCAGCACCTCTCCCCCTCAGACTGAAGGTACAACCATCATCATCCCAACAAGAGTGCCCACGCCAGCCACAAGCACTGCCAGCACCTCCAGGACTACCGAGAGAAGTACCACAAGCACCTCTGCCACCTCTGCTCCAGGAGAAACCACCACAGTGGAAACCCAGGCTACAACACCTCTCACAACACCCTCTGAAGTTAAAATAAGAACCACAACAGGAAGCACAGCTGGCCCCAGCACCACAGCCTCAGCTAGAGAGGAAACAACCATCATTGCTACCACCATCAGCACCTCTCCCCGTCAGACTGAAGGCACAACCGCCATAATCCCACCCACAACAACAGTACCTACCCCTGCCACCAGCACTGCCAGCACCTCCAGGATCACTGCAGGAAGTACCACAAGAACCTCTGCCACCTCTGCTCCCGGAGAAACTTCCACTGTGGTGACCCAGACTACAACACCTCTCACAACATCATCCAGAGTTAAAATAAGAACCACAACAGGAAGCACAGCTGGCCCCAGCACCACAGGCCTCAGCCAGAGAGGAAACAACCATCATTGCTACCACCACCAGCACCTCTCCCCCTCAGACTGAAGGTACAACCATCATCAGCCCAACAACAACAAGAGTGCCCACACCAGCCACAAGCACTGCCAGCACCTCCAGGACTACTGAGAGAAGTACCACAAGAGCCTCTGCTACCTCTGCTCCAGGAGAAACCTCCACTCTGGCGACCCTGGCTACAACACCTCTCACAACACCCTCTGAAGTTAAAATAAGAACCACAACAGGAAGCACAGCTGGCCCCAGCACCACTGGCTCAGCCGGAGAGGAAACAACCATCATCTCTACCACCACCAGCACCTCTCCCCCTCAGACTGAAGGCACAACCGCCATCATCCCACCCACAACAACAGTACCTACCCCTGCCACAAGCACTACCACCACCTCCAGGAGCACTGCAGGAAGCACCACAAGAGCCTCTGCTACCTCTGCTCCCAGAGAAACTTCTGCTCTGGTGACCCAGACTACAACACCTCTCACAACATCATCCAGAGTTAAAATAAGAACCACAACAGGAAGCACAGCTGGCCCCAGCACCACAGGCTCAGCCAGAGAGGAAACAACCATCATTGCTACCACCACCAGCACCTCTCCCCCTCAGACTGAAGGTACCACCATCATCATCCCAACAACAACAAGAGTGCCCACACCAGCCACAAGCACTGCCAGCACCTCCAGGACTACTGAGAGAAGTACCACAAGAGCCTCTGCCACCTCTGCTCCCGGTGAAACCTCCACTGTGGCAACCCAGGCTCCAACATCTCCCACAACATCCTCTGAAGTTAAACTAAGAACCACAACACCATCTGAAGTTAAAATAAGGACCACCACAGTAACCACAGCTGGACCCAGCACCACAGGCTCAGCCGGAGAGGAAACAACCATCATCTCTACCACCACCAGCACCTCTCCCCCTCAGACTGAAGGCACAACCGCCATAATCCCACCCACAACAACAGTACCTACCCCTGCCACCAGCACTGCCAGCACCTCCAGGATCACTGCAGGAAGTACCACAAGAACCTCTGCTACCTCTGCTCCCAGAGAAACTTCCACTGTGGCGACCCAGACTACAACACCTCTCACAACATCATCCAGAGTTAAACTAAGGACCACCACAGTAACCACAGCTGGCCCCAGCACCACGGGCTCAGCCAGAGAGGAAACAACCATCATTGCTACCACCACCAGCACCTCTCCCCCTCAGACTGAAGGTACAACCATCATCAGCCCAACAACAACAAGAGTGCCCACGCCAGCCACAAGCACTGCCAGCACCTCCAGGACTACCGAGAGAAGTACCACAAGAGCCTCTGCCACCTCTGCTCCAGGAGAAACCTCCACTGTAGAAACCCAGGCTCCAACATCTCCCACAACACCCTCTGAAGTTAAACTAAGAACCACCACAGGCACCACAGCTGGCCCCAGCACAACCACCACCACCACCCCACCCACAACAACAGGGCCCACGCCAGCCACCACCACAATCCGCATCTCCAATAGCACAGACAACTGCATTGTGGAGCGCTGTGCTTGGACCCAGTGGTTTAATGTGGACTCCCCTACTCCAGGCAGCGAAAATGGAGATTCAGAGACATTTGAAAACATCAGAGCTGCTGGGTATGAGTTGTGTGACAAGCCACGAGACATCAAGTGCCGAGCTAAAGACTATCCTGACACAATTGTGAAAATAATGGAACAGAAATTTGACTGCAGCCTTGACAGGGGACTTGTGTGCAGAAATAAGGACCAGACTCTCAAGTACCCCACGTGCTTTGACTATGAGGTCTCAGTGCTGTGCTGTGAACGAAAACACTGCCAGACAACAGTACCAACCCCAGCAACCACTGTAGGCATCTCCACAACATACTTCCCAGCAGAAACCACCACACTAGCAACACGACCTGCAGCAACACCAAGTGCTGTCCCCACACTTTCACAGCAAGTAATAACAACCACCGTAGGAACAACAAGTACCCTCTCACCACAAGGAACCACCATCGTCACCCCAATATACACAGAGCCAATGAAACTAAAAACCACAACAGGAAGCACAGCTGGCCCCAGCACCTCAGGCTCAGCCAGAGAGGAAACAACCATCATTGCTACCACCACCAGCACCTCTCCCCCTCAGACTGAAGGTACAACCATCATCATCCCAACAACAACAAGAGTGCCCACACCAGCCACAAGCACTGCCAGCACCTCCAGGATTACCGAGAGAAGTACCACAAGAGCCTCTGCCACCTCTGCTCCCGGTGAAACCTCCACTGTGGCAACCCAGGCTCCAACATCTCCCACAACATCCTCCGGAGTTAAAATAAGAACCACAACAGGCACCACAGCTGGCCCCAGCACCACAGCCTTAGGTAGAGAGGAAACCACCATCGTCACTACCACCACCAGCCCTGCCTCCACTTCACCTGAAATAAGATTAATTACCACTTCTGGCCCCTCATCTGTGCTCACTACAACTCTTCCTCAGTCTGGAATTACCACAGGTAAATTCTTATCACATTCTTTTCTCCCAGTGCAGAAAATATTGTTATAACAGCTTTCTTCAGCACTACTGTCAGTCCTGGTATGTCATTGTCTACTTTTTAAAATTTTACAATCATCATTTTCTTTAGACCAACATTCATATCTTTGTGTTTTGTGGCTTCTTTCCCTACACCAGTTTGTTATTATATGAATCCATGACCATTTATATTCCTTAAAACACATAAACCAATTTTTAATCAATCTCCCCCTTTGTTACTAGTATTTATATTTGTCAGCTTGGTTAACTTCATAGTATTAATTCTTACTTAAATGAGGAAAGGTGAAACTTTTCAAAACGTTAGAGGTAAATCTTGTCAGATTTGCCAAAGGCCAGATGTTATTCAATGTGCAATGAAAAAGTTTCCATAATCTCCACTTATGAATAGCTCAAATATTTGAATGCAGGAAACATGTGCACTTGATTTGCCAGAATGTTGAATAGACCTCTTGAAGGTGTTAAAATTATTAGATCAAAATCCTGTACCTGCAAACTAAATTATTACTTGTACTCCACTGTAGCTTCAACTGGTACATCACAATCAAGCCATGTTACAACAAGCACTCCTTCAACCTTCAGTTCTTCCACCAGCACATCCATTACATCCAGCAAAATACCTCCATGCTTTTGTCATGTGTTTGAAACTTTATTTTCTCCTGGTAAGTATCTTATTTTATGATTATAAAAGATTTAATAAGCAATATAAACCCCTAAGACTCTATTCAATTAAAGATAACCACTCAAAGTCATCTAAACGTAGAACGTTTTATACATGAATACACTTCATATTTTCACAATATTTTCTTGGTTTTTCTCCCTATCTATCTTCATTCTTGTAATTTCTTTTCCAATTTTCATCTGCAGGGGAAGTGGTATACAACAGAACAGATAGAGCTGGCTGTAATTTTTATGCACTTTGCAGCAAGGAATGTGAGATTGAGCCCTTCTACGGGCCATGTCATCTGACAACTCCTGCTCCTTCAGTCGCCTCCTCAACTACATCACAAGCTGCCTCACCAACCACAGCAACAACCACCACAATTTCAGTAGAAAGAAACTGCACTGATGTCAATCCTGCACGAAAGGTGGTTCCCCTCCCTACTTTATATTACACCACTGTTGCAAAACCAGACCAATTTCTGTCCTTTAACAGCCAATTCAAATCAACCTTTATGTATCTCAATAATAAAGTTGGTCATGTAACAAATGACCTGACAGCACACAATTATTTAACCTGGAATTACCAGACTTTTAAGTAATCTCTTGGTAGAAAAGCTCACTAAGACCATGGCAGAGATTTTTGGTTTTAATAAAAGTAATTTAAATTGCATAGACATAAGTAGACAAGCCATGAAATGTAAAATACCATTCTTTTTATGCAGAAGAAAATTCTGTGGTTATTCTTAGCATACCTGTTCTTAAATAATGTACTAAAACAACTACAACCTGAATTTCCTACTAATTTTGAGAATATATCTTAAGTTAAAACTGAACAACTAGGATAAAGGAGCATTTAAGAATAAATAATTTAAATATTTTCAGCCTGGAGAGGAGTGGATAGATGAATGCCAGAAATGTGTCTGTGATTCCCTCACTGCTACTGCACAATGCCAGCCACTCCCATGCCAAACAGCTCAGCAAACAACTTGTGACCTAGGATTTGTTTCCATGGCTGTAATACCACAAAAAGACCCATGTTGTCCTGAATTTGAATGCAGTAAGTATTAAAAATACATGCATAAATATCACTCCAGGCAATTACATTTGCATTTCTGTTAATATCTAAGAAAGTTCTTAATGTATCACAATAACAGCAAAATATTTCTTAAATTTTTCTGTCTCAGTGAACACACAACAATTTTTGGCTAAATATGCATTGAAGCTTTGTTTAAAAAAATGTAATTTTCATTTAATTTTAATAAGAGAATGGGTGGGAGAGCAGAATAGTATTTTGAACATTCACTGGTCTATGTAGCTCAACTGTCTTTGTACCTGTAATTATAAATATTATCCATGCATTTTTTTCATCTTATTAATGGAACATTGGAGCACATTAACATTAGTCTAAATGCAACTAAACTAAGATGCATAAACAGAAGAATAAGTCACTAAATAGCTTAACAGTTAACTAGAAGACCAAGTAACAGGAAGCAATAGTACAAAGTGAATTGTAATCAGCAACTGAATTGACAGTGTATGAAAAATAATAATTATACTTACACTCTTGCCAGATGCTCATGAAAATAAACTAATATAACTAGGATTTTTTTATTTTTAAACATACACTTTTATATACACATATTTTATGTACATATACTTATGCAAAAGACTTAAAAGAAAAAAGTACCCATAAATTAAGCCTGAAAAAGTAAAGTCAAAACAAAGGAACAGGCAAGTTTAAGCCGTTCTGTGAAAGACATAGATGGGTTCTGCCATGTTGTCAGATTTACATTATATGGGAATACCTTTAGTAGGAATACCTTAGCAGGAATACCTTTTTCCACAGTGTCAATCTTCCATACAAGCCATGTTCTGAAAGGTCATAAAGAATCAATAACTGAAGCATCTTTGTTTATCATGGAGGCTGAGGGTTCCCGGAGGAAACAACTAATTTAATTTGAATTGAACCAGATATTGAAAGGGCAAAAAAGGGATTTTTCAGGCATAGCTCAAGTTTGAAGCCATTCCTCTCCACCTCTTCCAGCTGATTTTAATGATGAAACTTTACTTAAACATTCAGCTACCCTATATATGAAGTCTAAGCACATAGGGGGATTGAATTCAAGTTTTCCGTACTCTCTGTGCTACTAACAAAACCTGGTAACATCTTGACTTCTCAGGAAGACTCACAATTTGAGTTATTCTGGAATTAATTTTTTGTTTTGTTTTTTAGAACCAATACCTGATGTCTGCGTGATTAATGGAACATTGTACACGGTAAGAATGATATGGCAGTATATTGCTGGAAGTGAAAAGTACATCCTTTCTACCAAAATAAGTCTTTGAGAAAGTTCTTTTCCCAGTACATGTTTTTGGGAGTTTTTCTCTCTAGCCTTTAACTGGAAGTTGTTTGGGTATTTAGAGTCAAAATCAAATTTGTCACAGAAGTCTTCCTCATCGAGTAGTATTAAAAGAAGAGTGTACCATTTTTAGTGATGTACTTTCTTTTTAAGCTTCTTCTCACTGTAATGAATGACTTTGCCAGACAATCTGATGAATAGCCCAAACTCAATTGCTCTTTGAAATAAGCCCAGAAAACCTTAAAAAACCAAAGCTAACATTTTTGATTTGATACCTAAACCCTTTTGCTAAAATTGGTACTTAGGTCATTAACTCATAATTTAAATATTAGCACTGGAGTCTTTGGGGATACACTTCAGAAAGACTAAAATCCATATGTAAATTTAGATCTCAACTTAGATATCTGCATATGTAAAGGCCTATTTTAGTCCCTGCTTTTAAATTATAATTGTTTTACAACCACTGAAGATAACTGATAGAGGAAAAATATTCTTAAATGGAGAATTGAAAAGCTGGTAAAATAATTTGACATACAGACCAATCTTAATTTAATGTAATAATTTACTGCTCCCTTTTACATTGCTTCATTTAGTTTCCTCTTAATATGAGCTTTCCTGCAAGGCATGAAGCCAAAAAATCTCTATGTTCAAAAAATTTGAGAACTGTCATACTTGCATACCTCAATGGTTCTCAGCAATGCTTTCAACTCTGCCGTTATATTACACAGAAACTGTTGGCATTTGAATGTTTTTTGGGATTTTTTTCTGTCTTGCAGATTGGAAAGTCAGTAGTAATCGATTCATGTAAGAAGTGTACCTGCAGTTCTGAGAAGGATCCAGAGACTAATGCAAACATTATGCATTGTGAAACAGTTCAGTGTGAGACATCTTGCCCACTGGTGAGTTCTCTAGTTTCTCTAGGTTCTCTAGGCTGCCCAGTCAGCTAGACTAGAATTCTCCATCACCAGTTCAACATACTTTCTCCTTCATCTCTTTCTGAGTAGGGTTACCAATACATGATTGAGGAAGGAGAGTGCTGTGGGAAGTGTATTGAAGTAGCTTGCAAAGTCAAACTCAGTAACAACACTGTTCATGTCCTCAATGTAAGTATTCTTTTCATTTTCAGATCTGTTAGCCCATACAAGTTAGAACAGCTAAGAGTCAACTCATGTCCCTTACTGGTAAAAATAAAATACTGAAATTACTTTGAAAAACAATGTATCAGCTTTCTGAGTTCAACAATATTTGGTATCAAATTCTTGATTTTTGTGGCTAATGGAGCAATGGTTTCTAATTTATGGTCTAAGTGTTCAGAGCCAGGATTTAAACTTTCAAACTAGCTACAGTTTGTAGAATTTCATTTTTGCCAGTTGAAAGAAGTTCAGAAGCATCTGAGAATCTTTGAGGACTGAGAACTTAATTAGCTCAGACATACTTGATCACAATGAAAAAAAAAACCAACTTTTGCTTTTATTATATAATCTTAGGTTAATGAGATCCTGCCACTCGATCAGTGCAGCCACTACAAATGTGAAAAAATTGAAGATCAGTTTGTTGCAGTCCAAACGAAAAGAGTATGCCCTGAGCATGACCCCGGAGAGTGTGATCCTGTAAGTTTTTATCAGTCTTTCATTGACTCAATTCAGTTTAAGTGAACAAGGAGGCACAAGGAAGAATACAACAAATCACTTCCACTGAAGTTGCAGGAATGTCTTAAGAATGAAACTAGGCTTGCTCTATGATTAATAATAAGAAAAGCATAGTATTTTCTTATGAGGCTACAAGTATTGAAGACTCCTGTGGTGAGGACAGTAAGTCATCCATTGTTTCATTCAGGGTTCATCCCGGAGAAGCCTTCTGCCCAGTATCAGTAGTGCTAACTAATATACTTATTCATGATTGTCAACCATGTACTAATACAAATCCTCCTTCTTTTACAAAGGACGAAACAGAGATTACATCTGATGGCTGCTGCAAAATATGTAAACGTAAGTAATGCTGTGTTTATGTGTTCTGCCTGAAGAGCACTCTGTTCAACCTGTAACTGTCTTTGAGTGGATGGAAAGATTCTTCACTCACCCTGTTTTGACATAGTCTATTTAAGAAGATCCTGTGTTTCACTGTTTATTCAAAAGAAAAACGCAGTTTTTTTCCTGATACTGAATACCACAAGTCAAACCAGCAATACTTAAGCCTCTGCATTATCTTCCAAAGGCACTTTACAGCTGAAATCAAAGAATAATCTGACAACTCCATATATATTACACAGAACCCATCCCATCACATACTGCAGATTCTCTGTAATCAGACATCAAGCACTTTGAAACTGGTTTACAATTCCTTTAGTTCAGAACTAGAAAACTGAAGTATATTTTCTCTCCTCCCCCCTTTTTATGAAGCTAAAAGCTGCAAGCCTTACACCAAGGAAACTGTGATCCGCCATGCTGACTGTGAGTCTTCTGGACCTGTTCAGGTCTCATATTGTGAAGGAAGTTGTCCTGGCTCCTCAATGTAAGTTCTAAAAATTCATTTAACATCTCTGTGGCTTCCTTTATCTGGTCTGTCAAGTTAATTTATCACTCAAGGGTACTGAAGGAGCTGCAGAAAGTGCTCACAAAGCTACTTTCAATAATTTGTCAACAATCTAGTTAACTATGGAGATCCCAGATGGCTGCAGGCCAGCAAATGAGATGCTCATCTACAGTAAAGTTTGGAGAGAGGATCCAGGGAAGTACAGGCCTGTCAGCCTGACCTTGGTGCCAGGGAGCAGATTATCTTGAGTGTGATCATGGAGTACATACAGGGTAATAAGGGGATCAGCCAGGATGGGTTTGGGAAAGGCAGCTGCTGCTTGACCAACCTGATCTCCTAGAACAGGGTGACCCACTTAGGGGACAAGGAAAAGGCTGTGGATATTGTATAAAGTTTTTTACAGCACTTCCCACAGCACTCTCCTGGAGAAGCTGGGAGCTCATAGCTTGGACAGGTGAACTGTTCACTGCATAAAAAATTGTTCATGGCCTGGATGGCCAGGTCCAGAGGGTGATGTTGAGTGCAGTTACCTCCAGCTGGGGGATGGTCACCAGTGGTGGTTCCTGGGGCTCAGTGTTGCAGCCAATCCTGTTGTATATCTTTATCAATAATTGTGTGAGGTTCAATAAGGCTTAGTGCTGTGTCCTGCCCTTGGGCCACAACCACCCCAGACAGCTGGGGCAGAGGGGCTGGGAAGCTGCCCAGTGGAAAAGGACCTGGGGACGTTGGTGACAGCAGCTGGACATGAGCCAGTGTGTGCCCAGGTGGCCAAGACGACCAAGAACATCCTGGCCTGGATCAGCAACAGTATGGCCAGCAGGACCAGGACAATGTACTCGGCCATAGTGAGGCCACACCTCGAGTCCTGTGTCCAGTTCTGGGCCTCTCACTGAAAGAAAGACATTGAGGTACTGAAGCATGTCCAGAGAAGGGCAAAAGAGCTGGGGAAGGGTCTGGAGCCCAAGTCTTGAGGAGCAGCTGAGGGAGTTGGAGGTGTTTAACCTGGAGAACAGGAGGCTCAGGGGAAATGTTCACACTCTCTACAACTGCCTGAAAGGAGGATGTAGTGAGGTGGGGGTTGATCTCTTCTCCCAGGTAACAAGTGAAAGGATGAGAGGAAATGGCTTCAAGTTGCACCAGGAAGGGTTTAGATTGGATATTAGGAAATATTTCTTCACTGAAATGGTTGTCAAGCACTGGAACAAGTTGCTGAGGGAAGCAGTTCAGTCATCATCCCTTCAAGTATTTAAAAGATAGGTATGGCACTTAGAGACACAGTTTGGTGGTGGACGGGTAGTGCTGGGATAATGCTTAGACTCGATGATCTGAAAGGTCTGTTCCAACCTACATGATTCTGTGACTGCAGAACAGCAACAAAGTTAATGTATTTATATGATTCCACTGAATTGAATTGGATTCAATGTAAGCAAGAACAGTTTCACTATATTGAAGACAACGAAAATCACTTTCATAAGTGTGTGTGACAAGGAGGAAAAGAGGATTAAAAAAAAAAAACCCAAAACCAAGCCAAACACTCACAAAAATCACTGAGGGTTTTTTATTTAAAAACACTGTGTGTTTTTAACCAGACGCATTTTTTCCCCTGGCGGAACACAGGTACTCTCTTGAAGCAAACCAGATGGAACACAAGTGTGGTTGCTGCCAGGAACTCAGCACTCAAACAAGAGATGTGACCCTGACTTGCCAAAATGGAACCAGCATAAATTATACCTATCTCTATGTGGAAAACTGCCAGTGTGTGAATGGTTGCTCTTCAGAAACCACTGCAGCACCTGACTCCCAATTCCAACAATCTAGAAAATATGGCTCCCAATTGCAGCAGGCTGTATCACTTGGTTCCCAATGGCAACTCAGCTAAGGATATGATCACTGGCAAAAGAAAGCAGAGACCCTAGAGAAGCTGGAATCATGTCTTCCTGAAAATAAATTGTGCTCCTTCTTTAACATTCCTTTTTCATGACTTACTTGTAAAAATAATTAAAAAAAAGGTCAATTAAATTGCAGTGTTTGGTTGTTTTTTTTTTTAATGTTACATATTGAAGAATAAAAACAGATGACTGCAAAATCTGTAATACCTCATGTAACTTACAGAAATATGCAAGCACATGCTTTATCACAAAACCTATATTTGAGGTAAAAAAGAATTAAGGAGCCTCTAATAAAGCAAGAAAACATTGCAGCTACATTGCACTTCTTGATCCTAGTGAAAGCATTACTGCATATTCTTTTTATAGACATAATAGTCCTAACACATCTCAAAAACAGGGACAAAGCTGTTTTATTTGATCACTAAAACTTTCAGTACTTTTCAGTTATTGTGACTGTTCAATACCCATCTTCTTTACCTAAATGACAGTGAGTCCAAGGAATGGCATCAGGAAGTTTTCTGACTCAGAGGGGTATATTCTCGACCAGTCTTTGGGAATACAGCCCTCTTCCTGAACTAGGTAAAATTCCTTCACCAATGTCCAAATAGCTCTTCCCACTGGCATAAAAGATGAAAAAATTTGCTCCTCTTATCTGCTCACTTCCACCTCCTCTAGTTTGTTCTTCATGCTGCGTGTACTGTATCTATTTCAAATGTGCTCCAGCATACTCACACATCACAAAGCAGTGTGGAGGATCTTGCTACCATTCCATCGGTCTAACACTGCTGGGTGGCCACCAGGCTTATGTCCAGCAAGCCTGGGTTTAGCCCTTTTCCTCTTCAATCCACTTTAATGCTCTTTCAACTCTGCACCCTCCTGCAAAAATCTTCTCTCTGTCTGAGACAGGTGTACCCAGCTGTGCCACCAAGTATCGATCTGCTGGTTCTTCTTGTTTCTTCCCTCACCATTCCCTACAACTGGAAGGGTAAAGAAGAACACTACTCATGCTCCTGATCCCATAGTAACCAGGTGTCCCAAGGCCCCAAAACCTCTTCTGATCGTCCTTGGCCTTCATATTGCAAACTTCATAATTGCCTACATGAGAAAGCAATAATGGGCAATAATCCAAGGGCTGTACCAGAGCTGAAAGTTTCCTCATCTCCTCTGTAACCCAGCCCCCAGGGAAGCAGATGACTTCCCTATGAAGTGGGGCTTGCCAGGAAATTGGACCTTCTGTTCCCCTCACTGGAGGGTTTCCTGTGCCAACACCTCATCTTTCTTTCTTTCTGGAAGCAGTTTCAGCACAGTGCATAGGGGAACTTCACCTTAGTGAGTCTTCCTACAGAGATGAACCATCATCCTCATCATTTGATTTCCCCTTGCAGAGCCTTGTATGTATTAAACATGGGCACCTGGGAAAGTGGGGTAGTCACAGAGGAATATCCTGGCCATACCAGGCAGGAATTTGTAACCATTACCCCCTTTTATAACTACTTAAAGAATAATTTTTAAAAAAGCTTTAAGCATTTTAAATCAACTTAATACTCCACATTAAACTGATGACTATTACAGAGGTAACAAATTTAAACCAGAAAAACATTGTCCTGTGAGTGTTAAGTGCCTGGTAATCCATAGAGAAACATGGACCACAGAGACATGGAAAGTGTAATTCACTGGAGTTATTTTATAATTGGAGATAATTTTAAATAAATTTAATTATCCTTCATTCTCTTTCAATGGTAAATACATTAAACTTAAAAAATCCTCCATTTTTTGTACACTGAAATGTTTTAAAACATGTTCTAAGTGAACTCTTTGAATACTTCAAACAGTAGTACTTTTATAATTCTCTCATCCATGGAAACACATATGTAGCTCAGATAATTTTCAATCTACTTGCTTTCCACAAATTCACTTTTCTCATCTATATGCAAATTTTCCTTCAAAAGTTATGGTATAACCCAAGTATATCTTACAAAATTAATTATGCTTTTTGGCAAGATAGTAAAGAAAATACTTCTAAAATATACTGCTGCATTAAAATAGATCAGCTTGGGTTTCTGACTAAGCTTCCTGAGGATCTAGAAGAGAAAGCTCAAGTCTTCAGTAGGCTACAACTCAAAACTGCAGAGAAGATTGCTAATATGGATTTCCAATTTTCCTTCTTATTCTAAGAAAATACATATTTGCATTTCTCCTAGAGGCCTTGCTCACACTGATGTTCTGAAATGTTTTAATAATTCAAAATATACTGATTTCTCTTTATACCCCCACACATCATCACTGATTAACACTGAAATGAAAAAACTAATAAAAATACAAAATGCTAAATAGATGCTTCAGCTGCCACAGGAACGCCAACATACGTTTAAAGTAAACTAATTTTCACTCTTCCTAGCTCTCACAGCGAAATGGAGAAATGTGAAAGCCAACTGTAACCTCTGAAGATAAATTGGGATAGAAAGTGATACTCAAGGGTTAGAAAAAAGCACAATTTAACATAGTTTTATTTCATAGTAGGTACTCAATACTTTAAGGAAAAAAAGAAAAATCAGCTGTGAAAGATTCCTCTAAACTATCATTTGTTAAAAAACCCAAAACTCTTGATTAGGAGAAAAAGCACACTATGAATGGACAGTAAATCCCAAAATGTTAGCTTGATAATACAGTAATACTTCAAACTAGCAGTTGCTTAATAATCACAATTATCACTGTGCATGGTGATGCTGTTAAGTGAGAGAGGGCCCCAGATACCTTTGTCACCACAGTACTAGAAAGAGATACTATGCAAACCAAATCTTTCAAATTCATTTATCATATATTAGCAGATAAAGCCAGCTCTTTTTGTAGCTGGAATAGCACACATGGTCCATTTCATAACTCTTCATTTGGACACCACTCCCATCCAGAGTCCTCAATCCTTCACACTGCAGCATTCCCTCCATACCCACATGCCGTTCTTCCCTCCTCCCCTGCTTTCCAATGCTGTCCTTCAAACATTGCAGCATCACTACTGCCTTCTTCTGTCCTCCAGACCTGCAACATCAGCACATTTCCTAGAGAAAGCAGCCCCTAGAAGAGTCACAAAGAGGCACCTACCTGTAGAAGAATTCTAAAAGTACTTTTGAGCATTTACTGTTCCCACCAGATGGTCTCATTAAGAAGCAATGTAGTTTGCCAACCAATGTTCAACACTGAATAGAAGACAGTAACCAATACTTGAATTTTAGATCAGTCAAAGACTCACACTCTGGTGCTCTCCAACAGAGACATAATACATTTTCATTCAGATGGTACATTTATTAAATTAGAATGAAAAAGTTAATGTACTTTAGAGTGCAAGAAACATATTTGGACACTGGACCTCAATACAGAGAAACAATGTCTTCAGAATAATTACAGCAACACAACATCCTCTGTAGGGTATTACATATCAACCAAACAGGCAATAATGTTTATAAGGGGAGAATAAACCCATTCAGTACCATCAGCAGATGCAAAGAGCAGTAGAGAAGTTGCAAGGATCTAGCTAGACAAAAAATGTTCCTACCTTTAGCAAGCTGAGGCTCTTGGCAGGACTCAAACTATACTGAGAGCACTAACTTTTAGCAGATGCCTGTCTTACACAGCTGGCTTTAGCTCCAAGCTGCTGGAAGCTGCTGAGCAGAGGAGCAGCATCAAACACAGTATTACCCCATTAGCATTTTCTCAAAAGCTACAATCATGACTGACAATTTGTTTGTTTTAAATAGAAAACCAGACTTTCAGTTCCAATACCTTAATTTCACAGACCCTAAGATGAGTAAACACCTCCTGTCTTTATTCATCTCTCTCCAATTCAAACCTAACAACAAACAGTTTAACTGGAAGGATATGTAAGCTGAAAAGCGGAGTAGGCTGATCACTTTGTTCTTTTTAACAAGAGAAAGTAGTACATATTGATGTAAGAGTTTAATCTCTAATGCTTAATTAAATAAAGACAGAAAGATGCACAGAACAATATTTAACTATAGTGTAAGATAATGAAATCCATCTACTGGCCATACTGCTCCTACACATCCTATTTTCAACTCATATTTGTACCCTGTTTTGCATACCATTTGCCTAGGAAAAAAAATACACACTAAAAATGTATCTAAGAACAGGAGTCTCCCTCAGAAGGCCAGAGTCAGTTTACGAAAAAACCTGGCTAGCTTAACTTTTGCACTTACCCCTCCTGGCAGTTAGGACTGAAAGGTGGTTTTGTTCTGCGCTTGAAATGGAGCTGTAATTAGGATGCAGTACAATTTACCAGCCATTAAGTTGAACCATGACCACTTGCTTTTATGAAAAGCTGTATTATGAATCCCACCGTTTTAATATAAAAATTTAAATATGTACATTTTCCCTGAATTGTTCTGTCCCTAGCAATTCATGCTATCTATGTAAAAGTTAAGAGCGCAGGACTCTTCCTGGAGGTATCTAAGCATTAAATCCCTACCAACATTCATCCTTTTGGGTCATGATGTCACAAAACACTCTGCTTTTATAAAGACCAAATGCCTCTACACCTAATCAATCACAAAAATTACAATGATTGCAGGGAAGGGGCAAGACTAGTTTCTTGAAGAATACCCATTTAACTTCAGAAAACAAAAGTGTGGCAATTCTACAAGTACAGCACACAAAACTATAGCCTTGAATTTCATTATTCAAAATCCAGTTGGAGGATGTTCAAAGACACTTATGCTTTCAATGGGAAATTTAAGATGTTAAGGGATTCATAACAAAACTTAAAACTGTACATTATGAAAAGACAGCTTTAAAAGGTCAGAAATTGGGATGATTTTTGGTGCTGTATTTTAAAAGTTTCAGTATTACTTTTAATGATTAAAAAAAATAAATATTCATGCTCTACTGCCAGTGCTACCTAAAGGCTACTTGAATGTAGGTTGCGGGAGGATAAAATCAGCTTTCCATCAGATAATAAAGAAAATATTTTAAGCATAGGACATAAAATAAAGTGTGGGGAAGAAGAGAATATGGGTCATCATTTCATGTTCAAACCTGGCTTTAATGTTCTCATGAATCACTCAAGAGCCTAGATTTCAAGTGTACATTCATTTCAACTCTTGAAAATATACAGGTCTATGGCTATTGTAGAAAATATTTGAAATCAAACATTATAGAGACAAAACAGCAACATTGCACATCAATGGAAAAATAAATTGGTGCAGACTATTTAAAGTGCATTACTTTACAAAAACAGACACCACAGAAATTCATCCGACAGGTGTAACTGGAGCATAACTGTATGATTCTGCAGCTCCAAAATCAACTCTTACTTGAAAAAATTACACTAACAATAAATACAAACACCTCCTCTGAGGATCAGACTGTAACTCAGATATGTTAAATTGTCTCTCACATAGAATTTTATTTCCATCTGCATCAAATAATAATAAACTGACTACAGCAGCTGTAGTCTAACAAGTCACTGAGCAATTCATAATGCCATTCTAAGACCCTGAAGCTACTTTTCATGTTTATTTCTTATTACAGGAAAAATACAATCATTTTCCCACTAATGTAAAGCAATAACTTTGCTGAAACATAGGTATAAAGAAAGAAGCTTTATAACCAGATCATAGATATCTGCTTTTTTAATGTAAGACAACATCTTAAATAATTCTTTACGGCTTCAATAATTTTCCATGTATAAGTATCTTTACTTCTGCACTTAACTTTTGAAATAGCCATGGGAATGCAGAAGTAATAGTTAGAGTGCAATTAACTGTAGGAGTACATTAGGGCTTAGTCCTGTTCTCTGCTACAGCAATACATACTGCATGAGTTAAAAGTTACCTCCTAAGATTTTACAGATACATAACAATACTATGTGGGAGGACAAAGCCCCAGATGCACACCAGATAATATATTGCTTTGGTGCCCAATGACTAGATTGAATAGAAGATGCCCATTAAAAATACCAACAGTACAACCTAAGAAATTTAGCTTATTAAATTAAAAATCTTCCATCTAAAAGGTGTGAATATATCACAGTAATAACTAAACACCACAGGATAAGAAAGGGTCTCTCCTTTAATTTCTGGCAAAAATAGGCTGCTTGCAGAAACCTAAAATACTTTTAACAAATCACTTGTATTTAAACAGCAAACCTTCCATGGAAAGTTTTTTCCCCCAATCTAACAAACACTAGTAAATCTTGTACTGCATAGAGTTACTTTGTAAGAGCAAGTTTATGAAAAGGGGGAGAGAAAGAAACAAAGCAGCATTATTCCCAATCCCATCAGAATATAGCCACACAGGGCACAGCTGATAGTAAAGATGCTTCACTGCTCTATGGTAGGACATAAGCTAAACAGAGTATGTACAGACTGAGAAAGAAGAGAAGAAGATCCAACTGTCCAAGGAGAAAAGGGGTACTATCTGTCACACACGATGCACTAACAGAAAGCTGTTGGGAAATTCTTCCTCTAGCTAAATCCCTGGCTTGGCAAGTAAAAATAAGTGGCATCGAGGACAGGGACTTTACAGGAAGTGGACATCTACGATTCTTCAGCCATCTGAAGTAAGGAGTTGATAGCTGCATCCTTGTTCCCCCTCTGAGCTTCTAGCACTGAGCGGATTACTTCCCTGTCCATGTTGGGAAACATGTCCTGGATAGATTTCAGGTCCTCTTCATTACACAGGTGCTGAGGGTTGACTGCAGGAGGCGGTATTGCCACCGGGACCATGCCTGGATTACAGACTGCAGGCATCCCTACAGTTAAAAACAGAAGAAAGAAAGCCACAAAACATACATGAGTAGGGAAAAAAAAATTAACAAACCCACAACAAAAAACCCCAGTGATTTTGAAGACAAAAGCAGCTCATGACTTGTCCCAACCCACCAACTTCAGCATTTATTTATTTTAACATGCACTCCAGAGGAGGAAGAAGACTGCAGAGATTATACCTACACTGTTGCAACTGGAAAATATTCTTCTGGAACAGGTTTTCACCCCAAGGTTATATTCCAGAAGTTATAAGCTACAGTATGACAACAGGTACTGTTCAAAATTAGGTACAATGTGCATTAAACAAGTTCACATGTAATTCACTAGCCAAACACTAAGCTCATCACAGAAAGGTGTGGTTGGTTTTCCCCACCTCATATTTTAGTTCCCAGTGTATTTATGTTGTGATGAAAAAATGGTTTTACATTAGCAATATACACAGCTGATATTCAGAAAGACAATGAATGCAATTTCCACCATATTCAAAGGAAAGCAAAGTACTTTGGTCCCGTAGAAGACTAGACCACATAAATAAGCAATTTTTAGCAGATGTTTTTCCTGGCTAAAGTTCCATCCAGCCTTCAAAGTCACTACATGGCAAAAGAGCAACACCTCTAGGGGCATACACTGCTTTGTTCATCTCTCTTCCAAAATTCATCTGACCTGTCATTTTTTGCTAACTTCTTGTACATCCATGTAAAACAAAGCACTGCCAGTTTACAGAGTTTTAGAAAAAGAGTATTCCTATTACTAGACAAAATCCCTTTTTCATCACATAAGAACTTCTATCACTAAGCACAAAACCATTGGTGAAAACACTACCTTTTGTTTTGTATAAAACTGAAAACAGATAATAGTACATATCTATATTTTTTTGTTATCACTCCTGAAAATTGTGTATTTCACTTCTTCTCTATGTAGTTTCATATCCTCGATTATCTTAGTCCCGCTCCTTTATGTGTTAGCTTCTGCAGTTCTCCTGTAGAATTTCTAAGGTAGGGCAAGGAGAAGTACCTGCAGCTAGACAGAACCAAGTTCTAGTATAGGTTCTCTATTTGCTTTCAAGCATTTTATGCACTGTTTCAAAGACTATTCACCTGATATTTTTATAAAATAGGCTACAATAATTCAAAGACCTTCCTGTACAGTAATGATGAAATTGAGAAATTGTCACCAAATAAGTATTAGTTAAGATTATCCCTTGCACATACTTTAACCCCAGATTTAATAAATAATTTTATTTCCCTTTTATTACAATGAGATCCTTCTGCAACCTGTGGCAGTCAGAGAGGTTTAGAAAACTGCCAAGGGCTCTTGATTCGACAAATTGTCTTAGTCCCCTCACTTTTTTAAGAAATCTGATGCACCTCACCAAAGGAGGTGCATCAGATTCAACTCCTTTCATTAGATGAATAATCACCTATATTTATTTGTTCATCAGCTTTTTAAAATAGATATTAAAACACAAGATTACCTTTATTGTATCAGAATATCATATGATGGAAAGAATGCTTAGGAAATAGCATTTTACAAATGCAGCTGAGAAGGTGATATACACTGACCACACTGTTCTTTCTTATGTACTCAAATACCTATGAATTTTAACATACAGGCTTTTCCTACACAACCATGTCACGTCCTCCTAAAGTTTACATAGTTACATGTTTGCTTTAATGCAGTTCATTCTAGTCTTCCTGGGTTTTAATCATTCTATACAACAGAGAATATGGCTACTTCAAAAATGTTTTTAATTGAAACTTCACTTTGCTATCCTCCAGTCCTCAGAAAGCAAAACTTCCTGAGACTGTTATGGTCTCACATTCCTACTAGGTTTTCATGAACTACCTTACATACTTTTATCTTTATTATTATTTAATTACATACATGATTCTAAGTTTTCTGCTTCTTTAAAAGAAATTATTTCTGCTTCTTTTACACATTTGATCTTCAAAAGCCTCACACAACCTCATAACCAGTTTAGATTTAACATATAATTTAACACTTTCACATATGCATATATGGGAGATCTACCAATTTTCTGTCAGAAACATACTTTACTGCTTTACATCACACTTCTTAATATTCTCTGAGTGTTGGTTTGGGGTTTTTCTAATTTGGCACACAATTTCTTTGAACAATCAATTCTTTTACACAGTTTTTAGTTCATCTGTTTGCCTTCTACATATGACATTAATTACTTCTCTGTAAGTTAAACAAAGGATGAACTATTTGCATCATCACCACTATACATCTTCAAAATAAGATCTCTTTGAGAACCAGCTTTCATATATTACCCAGGAGTACATCAGAAGCTGCTTCTCTTCTACTGAATTCCAACTAACTGCTCAAAAATTGTGACAACAAAGCATATGTATAACCAAGATAATTTTCAAGAGTGCCTCTTTGCACCCTCATCTCTCAACATAATGACTGAAGTACCTATGTGATTGAAAATATTGAATTATATTATACTACTTTTACTCAGACCTAACATTTAAAAAGAGCAAAGAGCAGTTTCAATACTTACCTCATCTCTTCAAGATTTTCCCCAGTCTAACTATTTAGTCAGAAATGTCTATGCTCACTTTAATGTGTAAAAATGTTTTAGCATCCCAGTGACTTGTTTCTTCTGTCAGCATAAAAATGCTATATTATGACTCATATTCAAGGTTGGATGAGCTAAATATCAACTCTGGCTGACCAGGTACTCTAAATGAATAGTTTCACTGCAAGCACTGCACCCAGGATTTCACCTGATATACTCTTTTCTATTTCTTTCCTCAACCTGCACTCCTGTTCTATCTGAAGGGATTCATTACTGATTTGTAATCACCACCCTATTTATCTGTTCTCCAATTTTGATTTTAAAATTCCCCTTTTAATCATCTTAAGTTTTATTAGAAAAAAAAAATAGGAACGTAGAAGCTTTAAGTCTAACACACAGGCTTTATTTACTCAAAAAGGTTCATACTGAGTCAGTCTCATAGATTTGTTACCTGCACACTGGAACCATATTTCTGCCCAGCCATCTGCATCACACCTCTACCATAGGTATCTGTTCCCTTTTCTGCACCACCCTAAACCTGGCTCCACAGCTTTTCATGGCCTTTGGACCATAGTCCCAGGAATTCTGTCTGGCACTATGAGTTTGAACACACAGCCCATCAGACACCCTGGAGGCAAACCACTGTGCAGTCCTCACCAGCACTGCAAATACATTTCACCCAATTACCCAGCAGCATTTTGCAGTGCCTCTTCTAGAGCTTCAACAAACCTCAACTCATTCCTCACACTGCCTACAAACGTTGTAGACATTTAAAAGGGGCGTAAGATGTGTGGCCTCAAAAATATAAAGTCGCAAAGCACCTGAAAGAATTGAGCAATAGAAGTTATGTTTTACTTCTAACATAAAGTTCCCAAGATTTTTTATTAAGTCATCAACACCCTAATATTATCCAACAATCAGCCTGAACAGTGTATGAACTATCAATACAGTTTAAAGCATTAACCCAAATCAAACATGAGGCTCTCTTCTCAAGTACACAGCATCCTACAGCTTACCAATACCGTTTCAGTATCTTATCAGTGCCAAAATAAAATCAAGACTAGAACAGAGTTTTCCTTACTGCTTTCATCAAAAATAGGTAATTATCAAGTCAGACATCTGGACAGGCAGTACTCAAAAAGCATTTCCAATATAAATAATAAATTTAAGACACAAGAAATTTCTTGTCTATTGATTCTCACCAAGGATTTTTAAAACCTATTTTCTCAGCTCTTATAATTTTAGCTTACGCTGTCTACAACTAGACTGCATATAAATGGAGTTAGTATCAGAGATTTTTAATAAGTACCTCCATGATAAATGCTTGCTTTTCATGAAACTCAACATTCAAGCTATACAACACCAATTTAAGAGTACTTTGGGTTTTTCTGCACTCAGGCTAAAAGCATCCATAATTTCTGATTTACAAAATAGAAAGACTTAAGCATAAAATTAAAGAACTATGCACTGAAATTTAGCAAATAGACACATATAAGCAGTCATTAGAGAAAGTTGTAATAAGCTTCCAAATTATCAATGTTCAGTAAAAAGCTGCTTTAAGCTAAAAAACTTCATATCACTGACAGGTGAAAACTGGAACTAAATAATGTAAGAATCCACTATCAGTGGAATTGTGAACTCCTGTGTTACTCTCAGATATTAGGTACATGTTATAAATCAGAAGAATGGAGCATTGTTTTCCAATTCAGTGAAATGGCAATGGCAAACATGCTTGCATAAGCAGTGACATTCCAATACATGAAACAATAGCAAGTCAGTTGCTCAATGAAAGCAAGCAATGAAAGCATCAAAGCAGAATTAACAGGGTAAACTTTTTCCAACTGCATACAAGGCATTACACACTTGTAATTTTATTTTCTTTTCCAGTTAAGTGCCCTATGTTTAATTTCTTAACTCATTATCATTCTGTCCCATCCATAGACTCTTTTAGACTAAACTCAGGAACCTTCTCAGCATGAATTCTTTCATTTAAATGAAGAAATTGGTAACTCTTTTCTAAAAAACAAAATAGGTCTTAATGATATTTTCTCCAGGAAAAATCTCACTACTATGCATACCATCTCATTTTTTTAAGTGTTGCTTCTTTGGAAACTACTAGAAAAATTAAGTGTATGAAACAACAGAAAAATGCTAAAATTTCACTGCTCTGAATAAACCAAATGTGTTGTGACAACCACAACACTTATATACAGCATCTTTCTGAAATTCAGGGCATCAAGAAATGATATATCTTACAAGAAGCCATTCTAAAATTTTCTGGATGTATTTGATTAAAGACCAATGCTTTCATCAGATATAGCGGTGTCACAGCAACTTTGCACAATTCAAAATCAAAAGTGTCACAGTAAAGGAAGTCTGAAATGAAGGAAAATTGATTTCCTGTAATATGATTTAAAATAGATATTAAAACACAAGTCATATACTTTACATGGATTTAAAACAGAAGTGCATGAAAAATATGCACTGAAATTAATTAATGAAATTAAGACTAAGGCAATTAGCAGGTTGTCTTCTCAGTGTTATTGCAAAACTCAGTTTTTTGTTTTCAAGTTTACCAAAAGTCGTGACATTATCTGCTTCTTCACTAATGTTGCAGTAGCCACACAACTGCAAGAATTGTTTCTCTACTAGAAAACCAATACTATCAGCTAGTATAGCTCACTGACACACAGCAGCTTCAGAAGAATATCATAACATCACATTATATCCATCAACATTGTCATCAGCAGTCAGTTTAGCCATTATAGCTCAAAGCTGAGCAAATGTCTTTCCAACAGGTTAGAGAGGCTTTAATAATTTGCAGAAGATGCATTGAATTGTTCTACTGTGACAACCAAGTGGCAATACCTTGTTGTACAGTCTGCTGTAACAAATAAAGCTGTTTAGATGAGTTCATGCAAAGACTCTTGAGTCAATGAGGATGGGAGTGAGAAAAGAGCTTGGAAACTTACCCAGAGCAAAGTACTCAAGCCCTAAAGACAGGTGAAAATGAAGGGACAAGGGGAAAGGAATAAGACATGGGAAAGAAATATTAATCTATTTTTAAAAGGATATTAATTATTTACCTTCCAAAGGTGAAAGTTGGATAAAATGAGGCAGTTGGGTAAAACCTAAGCTACCTAACACTAAAAAACTAAATGCTGCTAGGATACAGTCTCTCAGCTAATTTGCTTCAGGGTCCTAAACAAATTTCCTAAATGTACTGTTTATGCAGAAGTAACAATCAGGGGAAATGCTACTGAAATAAGTAAGCCACCAGGTGTTTGCAGCAAGGATTTTACAGACCACAAAGGACAACATACATCCATGGTTCTCTGAACAAATACCAGTAACATCACAAGCTAACCCATGATCCTCCATAAGGACACCTAAAGGAACAATGTACATACACACACAACCCTTGCCTCAATAAAAAGTGATATTCCTGACTCTGACAGGACTCAAAAACACACAGGTTTTTAACATATTTTTACAATGGGAGTTTATAAAATAAGTAAAAGCAAGTTTTCTATTTATCCCACGAATATTTAGCTTGCTTATTGAACTAACATTTTTTAGCTCACTGTCTCTGGTACTCTTCACTACAAGATACTGCAAGCACCAGTATATCAAAATAATCTACAGTTTAAATTAAGTAATCTTTAGAAAAAGAAACAGGAAGAGGTGGTAGATAAACTCAACTTCTATAACAACATGGTTCAGAAGTTCAAATTTTTGCATACCCAATGCATAAATACATCACCTGTGGCAGCTATAGCTTCTAAGCAACAGCTTGTGCTGTTGTCAGAAGTTTTCAATTTAAAAATTTTTGCAATTAATTACCATGGTGCAAGAATATACTATGGCCACTTCTTGTTCTTAACACAGCTCCATCTACCACCAGATGTGAGGAAGTGAGCATTACTTGTGGTCATCTGCTTACCACAGTGACTACCTGCTTGTTTCTACTGTTTACCTCAGCTTGTATGACAGAGTGTGAGAGTAATTAACTGCTTCAGCATTAATTAGAAGGCTAGTTAATTAGAAAGTTAGTTTTGAACAGAAGTTTTCTGTTACAGAAAACCAGCTTGGCCTTCATGACACACCTAAATTTGACTTAATCATCTCTCTTTGGAGCACAGTTATTTTGGACAGTTAACAAGTAACTGTTAAAACTGTCTGGATAAGCATTTTAGTCCACCCACTCCATTTCCATCATAGATAAGGCTTTGATTCTGACAGTCTTCTACAGTAGAATCCCCTTCATTTCAAATATAATAAACTATTCAATGATGCTCTTCCACTCTTCAGAAGGAAAAGCAGAACTAGTTTACTGACTACGTTAATTTAGCTGCTCAGGTAAAAAATCTGAACTACAAATATGCAAAGCAGGAGCATACTGATGTCCATTACCCTTCCTGAAGCAGTCTCAAAAGGAAAAGAACAAACAGTTTATAGTGTTACAAAGGAAACGTGCAAACAGAGTGGGCCCAGAAGACACAAACAGTTCAGTTGTGCAAGGAAGGCCAGCATCTTCCATGCACCTTTCTGAAAGAGTTTATGGAATTCAAAAGGAGCATCTAGTTCAATATACAGAAAGTATTTCAAAAAACTCCAAGATGTCTTCTAAGATGCACTAATGTTTCCTTATATTAATGTGAAATTACTTTTATTAAGCCATTAAATGTATGAAACAGCAAAAATATTCTGCAGCCAAGTCACTTTCCAACTCCAAACCTAAACACCCATCCAATTATTATGAGTGGGTCATTGATTAGTGATTAAGTCAAAGCTTTAGAACTCACAGCACTTTGGGAAATTTTGATGATGTCCACAGAAATTCTAGAACAGCAAACACAAAGCACAGTAATATTTAAAGAGAGCAAAAAATATCAAATGTAGGTCAGAGGTGGCTTGTAAAAAGTCTGGCATTTATGAAGTCAAGGAAGTACACTCAAGCTTTCCCAGAACAAAAGAAGAGTTCAAATCCAGGGGTGGAACTTGGCAATGCTTTAAAAATACAAGTCACAGATGCAGGAAAAATTTTGAACACAGAATAGTATTATAGCAGAACTAGAACAAAAATGCTGGATCTTGGTAGAAGGGCAATGCTCCACATAGAGACCCCAAATTCTTAGCAGCTAAAAGGTAAGACTTACTATCATTCGCAAATTATTAGTTATTTCTTCACTTGTCTAAATAGAAAATATTCTCAAAACTTACAGAAGACCTTCAAACTTCCTATCCAAGTACTGGATGTTCAAATCATGATGTTCTGTAAATTATTTCACAGAACATCATGATGTGAACATCCAGTACTTGAATAGGAAGTTTGAAGGTCTTCTGTAAGTTTTATCTGTTCAGTTCTATGTCTAATTTCAATTATACAGGAAACTATTCTCTGCTTCATATCTTCTGTATATACTCTGGCACAGAAATTTTGTAATATGAATATTCTCATTTTGATCTATTCAAGAAATTTGTTAGCACTTTCTATCAGATCTTTAAACAAGATGACTGTGTTTGAAGTTCACTACAGAAGGTCTGGTTTACCACAACAGAATCAGGCTTTGGAAAGTGCACTCCAGTTCAAAGCACTTCACTGGCAAGACTTAAAATCTGACGATTAAGCTACAGAGATAAAAAAAAAGACCTAAAAGGAACCAAACTGCAAGTTTTCATCAGGGAATAAAGCATGCAGCCCAACTTTTCCCTATTTTGCTCTAACTTAACTCTGTAAAAATTAAACAGGAGGTATGATTCCTGACTTACATACCCAGTCTTCTGTTGATGAGGTTTGTTTTTACAGTGAATGGAATTTTAAATTCAATCATCTCCTAGTCATTTTAAATTCAATCATCTCCTAGTCTTACAGAAGAAAAATACAATATATGTATCTGTTGTGTCATTCCTTAGCACTTTAATTATGTCCCACAGACACTATCATAAGTTAAAGTTAAATATATGTGAATTTATCTTTTACTTTCCCTGAAAGTACACATACTACTGAATAGATAGTCATACAATAAACTGGGAGTTTTAAGAGCTGTAAGTGAGCAGGACAAATTCAAACTTATTTACACACTTTAAGCTTTTCATCTTTGACAGAAAAATTACAAAACATAAGTTAACACATCTTTCTCTACAAGTCCAAAACTGTCTTTGAATCAACCAAAAGGACTGACAATACCTGCTGTAGTTATGTAAATACATAAAAAGGAGCTATCTCAGAGCTCCTTAACATTTTTCATTCACTGAGCTGTGAATACTCCACATGCTGTATAGTGAGTTCCCTTCCAACAAAGCATCTTCAAAGACCACAGAAAAATTAATCCCGTTGTGGGCTACAGAAGCTCCAGCTCTGACAGCAAAATTCACTTGAGGCACTTTCTGAAGTGCAAACATCTTCAGACATGGCTTGCCACCATTTAAGTAAGCACAACTTGAAGTGCAGTCTGCTAGACAGCTATTCAGAGACCAGATTGAAGTATAAAATAAATACTCAAAAAGACAAGCCTTCACAACTTGACAGACATTTTAATCCATTTAATCAAACTCATGCAGCTCTATTAGACAGGGTACAAGACTGAAAGCAGACCGGTACTTAATTTGTTCCCTCTTCTCATAAATATACATAATGGGAAAAGTGGTTAAGGGAAAATCATTTATAGCTTCCTTTACATTCTGAAAAAACAGGAGTAATTTGGTATTTATTTCTGCAACGCCCTTCATCTGGAAGGTTCATAGTCTTCAAGTAGAGAAAACATACCTGCTATAGGCACATATCCAACTCCTTGCTGATATACAGTGGGCATCAGGACCACTGGCTGGGGCTGCATCATCATGGCAGCTGGCAAAGACTTGACAGAAAAGGCACAGATTAGAACAACTCCAGAAAGAGCCAAAAAAAGCCAGCAACCAGAAGTGTTTGCAAATAAGTCATCACATTGCAAATCCATGTTGAACAGTACAATATGACTATGCTGAGTGCTAATCTATATTAAGCAAATCTCTGGCAAACTAAGTGAACTACCATTTTTCAAATGGCAATTAATTTGCCCGTGAATCAATAAACACACATCATGTCAAACTTGCCTTTTGCAAGAGTGATGAAATGTTGTTATCAAAATGCATTATTTTAAAATACAGGTTTAATCAGCTTTCATGCCTTAGTCTTGTGAAATGAATATACAACATATTCATCATAAATATTAGACAAAATCTGATTTTTATTCTTATTTTTTATTTTTAAAAGCAGTACACTGCTCCTTGAAGCAAATTTTAGTTTAAATCAATTATTTTGAGGTAAACCAGTGCATTAAACAAAATATCAAATTAACTCCATTCCCTTTTACTACCACAATAACTTCAGTTATATTTCAGTTCAGTTTGATCCTTGACAATATTGAATATTATGAAAAGTCCATTCACAGGGAGACAGTTTTTAGGGTTGATTATAAACTCTTTTCTCCCCAGAGTAATGGAACAACTGTTCAGATCTGGGGCAGAAGGTGAATTTCAAACAGCCAGGAATATCTGTTCCCAGCTGTGCACTGAACAGCAGCTTGGCACTTCTGACGACATACAAGTGCAGTAGGAAGCATTCAGGGCTGCACGTGCTACACATTTTATCCAACAGGTACTTGAAACAAAGGTGACAGGTGAGAACATTCCAGAAGCTGCTAAAGAAACCAGAGGAGGTCTGCAGTTCATGACCAGTAGCACCAAATGAACAAGAAAGGAAGTGAAAACAATGTCATCTCAAAGAGCATTCAAACTACCCAAGAAACATCTAAGACAGAGAAGAGTTTCCATTTTTCTGCTTTTAAACTGACATGAATTTTTAAAGATTTTGGGGGGAAAGTTATTGTTAGATTCCACAAAGTTTAAAAAAAAATGTTATTATTAAGTTAGAAATGACAACGTACCATTTAGCTGAGGATTTCTTTTTTATACATATAGTAGCACAGTTCTAAGGAAACTTTCCTGTCTGACCATCTGTGAGCCACTATGGCACCCACTTCAGTCTGTAACTGCTGAGACCAAGGCCTCTTTGCAGTGGGTGCCTCCAGTGACCTCAGGGGTGCCCCTCTTGGCTCCCTGCACACCCCACACTCACAGTCAGACAGGTTTCCTTACCAGCTCAGCCCTGGGTTTCCCACAGCAGAGTCCCAGATGTCTGGATCCTTAAAGCAATTCCATCATGGTGCAGTGACACAGAAACAGCTCAAGCTGGTGCCTCCAGGGTGGGACCCCCAACAAAGGAAGCCCTGGGTTTTACACCCTCACAGTCTGTGCACTCAGACAGTCTGGGCTCTTCCTGCTGACTCACCAGCTCCTGCTGTGTCCCAGTGTCCAGTCCCCTGGCCGGTGCCACAGGTCCCTGTGCCCTTTGTGGTGCAAAGGGTCAGCACCGTGTCATGGTCCCTTTCCTGAGGCTCCCACCATGTCCCTCAGCCAGGGCACAACCTGCAGCTCTCACTGCAGCTGCACACCCAGCTACCTGCTCTCAGTGTACTCCTCAACAACAGCAATAAGCTGAATTTTGGTAATTGCAAAACAAGATAAATAGCCATTTGCCACCTTACCATGAAGTATTTTTTGTCTTTAGAAGTATTTTTGACTGCTATTCCCAGAGTTAGGTATAATTATTTTAAATGCCAACACACACAAACACCCAGTATGGTACAACAGATCTACTTCAGTCTAAGATATCTCCCTCCCACTACTTAAGAAGCTTCTCTCCCTTCCTACCCCAAACTCGGCTTACCGTGTATGACATAACCAGATTAATCATTCCTTCCTTGTCATCACCTTGCCTTCCACTCAAGCTATACCATTCATCCTCCACATTTCCTTGTTTCAGAGACTCAGGAATTGTAATGTGTGTCCAAGCAATTCGGTCATCCATTGAAAAGGCTCTCTGAAATATAATTTGAAAAATATTACCAAATTAATTGTCCTGAAAGAAACCCCAAACTTAAAATTATCCTTGACTAACACTTCAGTTTTATGCTATTAACTTTGTTCATTTTATTCCCTTTAAAACTACTGAAGTGTCAATAAATATTTTGGCCATCTCCTTTCCAACAAGGATGAAGGACACTTTAAGTGGGATTATAGATTGATTGCAGGTATTTAATAGCAAGAAAGTGAAAACCTGAAGCAGAACTCTAGAAATACAGCATCCTAATATCATCATAGGCTGTGTGACTCTCCTAACATCACATCAGAGGCCATTACATGAACATAAACATCTTCTGTTTACTATGATAGCCTGTGAACTCCAGCAGATAGAAGTACTGATCTGCCCCCTGTTGCAGCAATGAAACAGACACTTGAACCAATCAGCTAAGCCCTCAAAGCAGCATCCAAAATCCTCACTTGTGTAATGATCACACGGCTGCTGCACTGTCATGCTTTACTACATACAATGAGAGAGGCAGCAAAAAAACAGGCAAACCATGACTTAAGCCTTAGCTGTAGCCTCTTAGTTTCTCCTAATAAATCCTAGTGACTACACACAGTCTGTAGTTGACAGTATTATTCTCAGCAATTCCAAGCTTGGGAAAACTACTAAGCTCTTCCTAGGACAGAATAGCACCAAAGAATTTTCAAGTAAAACAGCATTGTACAATAGGCTATTTTTAATAGGGACAGTGAAGGACACAAAGCTGCAGGGCATTTTGACAGCCAAAAGGAGCTTAAATAGCACTCAGACATCTTTTGCTTCTCCTCCTTTGCAGGCAAGCCTGCTACTGCCACTTTATCAGCTACCAAAGAAAAGTAACAGTTCTGACGTTCTTGGGGAAGAGCAAAGACTTGTGAATTGCTGCTTCTGGAATTCTGAAAAGTTTTTATTATCTTCCAGAGAACATGGCTAAGGAACTGTCTGTGCTAACTCATTCCTTTTTTGCAAGGTTTCAACCAAACCTCAGTCCAAACCGGAGATGGGGAGGGGTAGAAAAAATATATAGCGGTTCTGACCTCATCAAATATCTCTAGATAAAAGGAGTCCACGCCCGGGGGAACAGTGCACTGAATAACTTTGTTCCAGCGGGGGTTCTTGGCTCCATTATGTGCTGTTGGAGTTTCATACACAGCGTATCCCAGCCGTATTCGGCAATATGGATCCATGCGCGTCATCCCGTAATTCTTTGCCAGTTTGGCCTGAAAAGAAAAGAAACCCGGGAAGTGTATAATACTGACATTAACTTGAGAAGTTAATTACTATTAGCTCACCAAACACTGAACAAAGGACTAGATTAATTTCTGCGACAGAGAGAAAAGAGTTTAAAAAAAAAAGAAAAACAGCATTCAGATTTAAACATAAACCAGTAACACCATTAAGTGTCTGGGAGACCTTGAAAAGGGAACATCTTTTTAGCCTGTTTATTGCAGAAAATACACATCTTCACTGTAGCTAAAATAAATTACTTCATACCAAACCACAAAATACATGATTACAGGGACATTGTAACAAGTTCAATTTTTCCCTGGCTATCTCATCTCCAACATACAATCACAAGTGTAATGCTGTAGGTAGCCTGTCCTCTTTTACTTCAGTTCTTTTAAAGGATCAATTACAGAAATCCAGTACCTTCAAGAATATCACACAATCCAAAAGCACAACCTGCAAAAGCAGTTCAATTGAGGCAAACTAGTCATAGTAGATCATACATTTCAAAGTGATTACACACTTATCTCAGCATGTAAATTTAATAGTAGTTAGTCCAGTGGACAATTTAAGGCCTAACATCACTATAAAAACAGATGCTGTATAGAATCAGAACAGATCCAACATTCTTTTGTTGTAACATCAGAAGACTAGAACAAAACAAGTTGATGACAGTCCTGAACACAACACTGAGTACTGCTGCACAGCTGTGCTCAAGCAGAAGTTAGGCTTTTTGCACGTGCTGTTTCTCTGACCTATACTATGCAGCCCAGGTTCTTTTTATAGTAAGACAAGTGACAAAACATGGTGCCCCAGGGCATCTCTCACCTAGAAGATGTTTACAGAACTCACAACAGTTGAGGCTGTGCACTGTGTAACATTTATCACAAAGGCTGCACTTCAGGCTTGGAAAGCTCTTTTCTCCTTCAGGGAACATGCTGGTTCATCAATTCATACATTAGAGCTGGCAAGAAAGGTCTCAAACTGTTTATTGTAAATGTGGACTTAAAAATAAAAGAAGAAAGCTGGGATCCAAACAAATCACCATCCATACTCTCGATTTGTGGGATTAGACAGCTTATCAAATCTTCATCAAAAAAAGGTGATAATCAGCTGTGCTTAGACAAACTCACCACCACCCCTAAATATCTGCAAGGAAAAAAACGCAGCAAATTACCCCCCCAGAAACTTCTTCCGATCTTCCATCACTTTATTACTAACAGAATTAAGGCATGTTGTTTGATATATTTTATCAACACATTTAAATACAGTACACTTCAACCAGATTTTCATTTTCTACAGATTAACTATATCTGTATCTATATAACAGCAAGTCTCGTATCCAGAATGTGACATGTCTCAATTTGCAGCCAAGATTCCATAGCATTCCTGCATAAATTCCTAGACAAATAGAGAAGAGTATTTCTTGTCTGTTGTACGGCCATCCAGAAGGATCTTGACAGGCTAAGAGAAGTGTGCAGACAGGAATCTCAAAGTTCAACAAAGGAAAAACAATATATGTGACAATAAGACTTTGGACCAACTAGCTGGAGAACAGTTTTGAGGAGAAGAATGTGGAACAATACATAAGGGAACTGCAATTCCCTATAATATCCTCAAAATTACTAATGTCTTCCAATATTAAGTGCAGGAACTACAGAAAGCCTCTGAATAGAAGTTTTCAAAGAAACCTGTTCACTGCAAAAATCCTCATGAGTTCATTTGATTATGTGCTATAATAGCAAGGTTTACAGGAAATTGCTGCATCAGGCAGCAATGAAACATGAAACTGGACAAAATGCTGATGCACAGAAAAATGAAGCTACAAAACCTTTAAGAATTACTACCCATTTACATGTAACTTAGTAACTCAAATTCCTACACAAAATCTTTTTGCGTCCACCAATTTTAAAAATTGCATTAATTATTTAAAATTACTTACTTACACAAAGATGACATAATTTTTACCTGTACTACAGTAATACTGAGTCTTCCTACTGTACCCATTGCTCCTCCATACTGCAGCTGCTGAGCTGCCTGGGCATCCAGCTGGATTTGCTGTTGCTGCTGGGTTGGGGTAATGCGAAGAAAATCTTGAGGAAGCTCACCAACAAATACCTTAAAAAAAGAAAAAAAAAAGAAGACTTTAAACGTTTATAATAGGAAAGAGATGAAGAGATGAATATAAGTCAAAGTGTAACAAATTAAGGAGAATTTAGTCTTGTTTTGACAGTATGAACAAAGAACTAATTAAATGACAAAACTGCCAACTCATATAGCAAATGTTCTCGTTTTCAGAAACAGTAATTTCCAACATAAGCCTCTGAAAAAATGTAGGACAGAGAGCCAAAGCTGCTCTGCAACTAAACATTTAAGTAGTCCATACAAAAGTCAGAACCACTAAGTTTTACAACATATTCATATATGATATCTGATGGCATCCAGTTCTTTCAATTATTCATCACCCACATTGTGTCCAATTGTTCCTGTTCCAAGACACAGCACAGTGCTTTCATCTGAAAGGTCACTTCCACAGTCACCTTCAAGACAGACTGTAAAACAGGATTTCCTATGGACCAAATCCTGCAACACAATAAAGATGTCCTAACACTTTTCCAGTGTTAAAACACAGCGAGCCTGCAACTAACCTTGGTGACAAAATTCCACCACATTCAAAACAGCAATGTGGGAATTAAAAATCTAGTCTATCATGAAAATGAGCCAGGGACAAAAAGTAGTAGTAAGGAACTTTTGTTACATGAGTCAACATGAATCAGCACTCCCCGTGGATTTTCTCTTAGCTTTACAGTATAAAGGGAAAGTTTCTACCCATCACTTGTCAATTCACCAACTCAGGTTGTTTCTAGGTTTTAAATGCGCAGTGAACATTATAAATTCAAATACATGTAGAGATATTTTAATTTTAAAATAACAAATATCTATAATAAAATTTTAAAAGGGAGAAAGTGTCATAGAAAATTTATAATTAAGCTGTATTCATTTCTGCTGCCTACAGAGTGGATGACATATTTAATACAGAACTGTCTACCTGATGAAGACAAAAGACAACACAATTTCTCATGTTGCAATCCCGAACAAGATTACTCAATCATGTATCTGGCAGATGCATGCCTACAGAACAGAATTTAAGTAGCGAACAGGCCTTGAGGACATAGCTTTTCAAGATCACACAGCATTTGCATGTCAACATTGCATCTTGGAGACAGAAATTGGAGCTCTTGCCAAATCACACGTATGACTATTTTGTATGATTATCTGAGAGCCTCAGGATCCTGGCAACAGTAGGTGACACATGCCAGAAAGGAAGTTTATCTGAAAAGTTCAGGAGGAAGCACTGAATGCCTGCTGCTGGGCTATTGGGAAGTAGAATAAAAAGGGAACCAGTTTTGCTTACAAGCATCTTAAATTTTATAATTAAAAACCTAAGCAGCTGAAGTTTTAAGAAATAGAAAGAAAAAATAGGCTAGAAGTTAATAATAAAATAAAGTTTATTTAAGTTTGGCTGGCAATGAGACATGGTGTTATGACAGCCTTCTCATTGGAATACATATCACTTTAAAATAAAACATAATCTATTTAGGCAAGATCTGAAATGGCCCCAGGATTAGCAAGGAAATGGGATTTACAATACAGCAGGTCCCCCTCCAGTCCTGGTCCTTAGGAAGTTTCCAATCTGGTACTATCAGCACCTCTAGGAATAGACATCATAAACATTTCCCACAGTCAGAAGCGATGGCTGCATCCCTGAAATCCCATTTCCATATTATGCAAGCTCCCTCTGTCAAACTCCCAGAAAAACAGGATAGCCTCTTTTGTCTCCATCTTCACCTGGATATTGGAAAGCTGAAGTCATTCACAACAGAAGTCTAATAATAGCTTTCACTTTTGAAATTTTATTTCATAAAAGTTAACCAATATCTGTTCTAGAATAAAATAAACAAACAAGCCCAAAGGGGAAAAAGTCCATGAAGGAGACTGAAGTTTCTTACAACAGCTAACCTGATTCTAGGTTATTCAGTTACCTCACACAAAGGCACACTCATCCTAGAACTGCAGAGTTGACATACATAGAAACTAAAACCATCTAGTGTTAACTAAGTTAGCAAAAGATCCGAGTGGTAAACCCCTCCAAAAGGGAAGAGTGGGGAAGAGGATATGCACACACTCATATATTCAGTTCTGACTAAGATTTGGTTCACAGATGCTTACTGAAGGAAATACATTACTCAGTATGTTCTTATACTAATTATCAGCTGATACCACATTGATGGAGACAAATCAGTATCATGCAATCTTTTTATCTGTAAAGAAAACAGGCCAATTTACATCTTCCTCAAAGTGTTTAAAAGCAGGCACATAATTGCCACCTCCCAACCTGAATTAAAAATACAAAGTTACGTAACTAGAATTCAACCACAGTTTTTATTTTAAAAGCAAGGAAAACATATATGACAAGTTTGTGTCACTGATCCTACTCCGAAACCACTTTGAAACAAAAGCACTTCCCTCTAATGGCACTTCAGAAAGAATGTGAAATTCAAGCGTGTTCTGTCACTAGCTGCAGAACAAAAAATTAATTCCATTTAGCAACAGGACAGGGATGGGACTACAATTCAGAACACAAATTAAAAATAAGTCTGCCTTATAATCACTTTCTAATAAACCTTACTGACAGCATTGCATCTTAAAAATATGGATTATCTAGAAATAGAATAACATTGCCCCTCCCATCTGCTACAATCTCTTAAGAGGTAGTTTTGTGAATCTTCACAGTAGAATGCCGCAGGTATAAAAACTGCATCTCAACTTCTTCAAACTGAACGTGGTGTGATATTCTACAGTTATTCGATGTAACTGAGGATGGGGCTGTCTCAGTCTCACCTTCCTACTTCTTATGCAACATGAAATGGTGCCAGAGAGTTGTAAATTGGGTCAGTGTAAAAGCCTGACCAGAAGAAACAAGGGTTGGAGGTAAAGGCAATGGGAGCTAAGTTGTCAGAACCTTCAACTAACTGATTGTGCAAGTACAGGCACCTGTGTAAGGGAGAGAAAGGGACACAGAGCCACACACAGTCACAAATGCCCCATGTTACAGAAACATTTCCCCAGACACAATACGCTAAGGGAACGATAATTAAGGTTGCCACACTAGCAATTACCAAGGAAGTCTAACATGAAACTTCTTCAAAACATCAAAGCGCTTTAAACACCTAACTATTCAAAAATTTCTGACCATTCTCCTTTAAATGGCTTTACTGTTTTTAAGAAAGAAAAAGCAAATGACAGAATTTTGAGCTATTATTCTATGCTTTGCACACTGAAGAAAAAATTGGTACGAGATAGGAAGCATCCAGACGTCCTGAAAGAGCTGATATTTGTTCAAGGCTGCTGTTTAACATCTTTGAAAGGCCATGGAGATTAGAGAAACTCCTCTGGATCAGGAGAAAGACAAATCTCATACCCAGCATTCCAAAGGGCAAGAAGGATGACCTGAGGAAGCACAAGCAGGTCAGCTTCACCTCAGTCACTCAGAAATTCATGGAGCAAGTGCTTCTGGAAGACATTCCTTGACACATGAAGGGGAAAAAGCGAAACAATAAAAAGCTGACGAGCCATCTGCCTTCTCCAAAACAAGAATATAGGACTAAGGAAAGAGCAGGATCATTACAACCTGAATGGGTGGACTACTGGATGGATGAAAAGCTGACTGAAGCACTGAGCTCAGAAGCTGAAATTCAGTGGTTAATGACACGGGAGGTTGGTTAAAAGTGAAGCAGTTCAGAGGTCTGTACAGAAAGTAACTTATGCGTCTAATATTTTTCCTCAGCAACAAAACGTGAATACAAAAGGCATCAGTTTGAGGATGACACTATATTTTGGGAGAAATGACTTGGATACTTGAGGACAGAGAGATGGAAGAATTCACTAGCAGGAATTGCACGTAATGCAACAAGGGCAAAGACCTGTACTTTGACCAGAAAAATCTGTGCCACCGGTATAGACTGGAGAACAACTGTCAGGACTGCCTGCACATCTACAGAGGTGGAGACCAAGCAAAACATGGATGAGCAGAGGACACTTGCAGCAATGAATCCTAAAAGAAAACTGCAGTGGATCAGCAAGAACCCAGCCAGCAAGCCGAGGAAAGGAAACAATTGCTGGACCACACCTGGAACACTGTGACCGTCTGGGGCCCAGCAGAACATGAAAAAACAATGAACTTCAGGGGGACCAGCAAAGATCCACCAAGAAGGCCCATGAAAAGGGCTGGAGCACTTGTGAGGCCAGGTTGAGAATTTGTTTAAAATAGAAGAAAGTTAGAATGCACCTTGTAGCAGCTTTCTGATATCTGCAAAGAGGTCATTGAGAAAACAGACCTAGGCTGTCTTCTGAGATGCAACACAAAGAGAAAGGAGATCTCAATTGTTAAACTGAAATGAGGCAGATTTCACATGGAAAAAAGGAGGGGGTAAAAATTACCTGCAAAGTATGGCAGGAACTATGGTATACAAGCATGAGTTAAAAATAAAAGACAGAATGAGTGTCCATATGACATCTGTGTCTATGCCTGGAGAAGTGAAGGTGCCACCAGAGAGACCACAGAGCACCTTCCAGTCCCTGAAGGAGCCTACAAGAAAGCTGGAAGGAGACTTTTTGACAAGGGCCTGCGAAAGTTTTGAAGAGTCTCAAGAAAAAAACTCATCAGAGTCGCTAGTTGTCAGAATAGTGACTATTAGGGAAATTAGGAGCAGAAGTCTATGCAGTCCCAGGTTGGTACTTAATCTAATTTGGAAGGACCTGATGTATTTGCCAGAATGATGGATAATCATGGAGAATAACCATGAAGAGTAATTTTGGATAGACTGGCTAGATAAGGAATCACAAATATAAAGTTTTGGTGGCTCAGTCTTAATCTAAAGCCTGGTCAAATTGTTTATTAATACTCCTACTTGTAAAAGGTATCACTTAGCAGTCCTTACATATTCAGCTAGAGTTTAGATTTAAAAAACTGTTTTGTTTGTACAAGATTACAAAAGTGAAAATATGCTAATTCCATAACATCCTGAAAAGGGTCAGAGATATCTATATTCTAGCAGAGTATTTGAAGTAACAGACAGGATGAATTCTGTTTCATCTAAAAAACTAAACAGCAATAAGAAATTTTAATTACACACCAAGCAAGCAGCATCACAAACTAGAGAGTGCAGGAATAAGACTGGCAACAGCCCACTTTAGTTTCTTACCCACATGAAACAACCTTGAATATTTTCTTGCTTGTTCAAACAGAAAGACTGAACTGCTCTCTCCAGCAGTAAAGAAAAAAGTGGTTCCCAATCCTTTAGCACCATTTAGTGGCTATTCATTTGTAATGCAGTTGCGCATATAGAAACCAGTAGAATTTTATCTTCTTCTCTGAAAAGAATTAAGGAAGGCTGGAGTGTACCATATCAACACCCCCAGCTGTGAATGCCTGCTTAATATTGCATAATTTATTAATTCATTTGACAACATTCAAATCTCTAAAGTGGGTAAGGAAGAAAAACGTGTACAACGTCAGCAACACATTAAAAAAAACCCCCAAAACTTGAAGCACAGAAAGCCAAAGCTGCATGAGATAAATTATCATATGCCTTTTGTCAGGCTACAGTCAAGTTTAGGAAACAAAAGACTCCCAAGAAATTATACAGGAGTACCTGGGAAATTCTAGAACAAGGCATCTAGAAGAGTAACATTCAAGAAAGACCCGGCAGTTATGATAAATAAAACAAATAAGGCACGCTAAAGAATGAAATTGACGACCATGTCATATTACTGTCATAAGAGAAGTGACAGCAGTGCAGTTTTTCAAGATTAGCAGTAATTCACCTCACTGTTCTTTCTACAAGGCTGCATTAATTTTCTTTTTAAAAGTAACTGTTCCTACATAATAAAATACAGCAGTGTAAAGTTACTGCTTTTTTAAAACTTCTCATTTCACCATAAGCAGTATCATGCTGTCAATGACTACCAGATCCTTTCAGCCAGGAGGAACAGACAGAACAGCACATCGAAAACTGATGTTGTAACACCTCGTATGTAGAACTTCCCGGTGTGAGGTATGATTATCCCTGGGCAAAACCAGACAGTAACATATTCCCAATAAACTGTCAGCAGCACCTCCCAGAAGGCTGGTATATTTGTTTTACGACGGCTCAGCTCCCGTCCAACACGCCCGCCTACATCCTACACGGGATGCGCCGTTCCAGCTTTCAGGCGGCAGCTCCAGGGAGCTGCGCTCCGCTTCCAAGGGAAAGCCCTTTAGCTCCGGTTCAGTGTAAGCATTCCCCTCCTTGGAAAGGCCTTTGGACAAAGAACGGGCAGGAGAGCCGAATCAAGGACTCCGCGCAGTTAGGAGGGACCTCCCCTCCCCTTTCCCAAAGCCTCTTCGCAGGCGGGGAACCGGGAGACAAGGCAGACCTGCCTCCCCCGCATGCCAGCAGCCCGGAGAAGATGAGAGGGCTTTTCCTCTCCCCCCTCCGGCGAGGACGGAGCTGGGGCAGGGTGAGAGACACGGAGCCTCCCTCGCATAGCGGCGCTGGCAGAGGCTGGGCGGGCCCATCGGGATCTCCAAGCCGGGCCTCGCCCGCCCGGCGCGGCGAGCGGTAACAGGAGATAGCCCTGAGCGGGCCCCGCGGCGGCGCCGCGCCCGCAGCACTCACCGGGCCCCGCTGGGTGGTGACGGTGGTCGCCATGGCGCCTCGCCGGGGCCGCGGCCGAGACCCTTCTTCCTCCTCCTCCTCCTCCCGCCCCGCCAGGCCGCCGATGCCGCTCGCAGCCCCGACCCCGGTCCCGCCGCCCGTCACTCAGCGCGAGCCCCGCGTCACCTGACGCGCCCGGCTCCGCCTCCGAGGCAGGGCAGCGGCGCCCTCTTGCGCACGCGCCTCCGCACGCACCGGGAGGGGCGGGGAACCGTCCTGCGCGTGCGCTGTCCCGCGCTGCGGCCGCCGCAGCGGAGCGCGGCGCTGCGGGGGCGCCGCGGCCGGAAGGGGGCGCCGCGGCGCTGCGGCGGAGGCGGGGCGGGTGCGGCGCCTCAGGCCGCCATCTTGTGCCAGGGGCGCCGCTCCCGCACGCCCGGGGCGCCCCGTGGGCAGTGCGCGGTGTGCGGGGCCGCGGGGCGCTCCCCGGCCCCCTCTGCCAGCCGTGGGGGCCGTGTGGGACAGGGAACGACTCACTGCCTGGCCTGGCCCCAGCGGCTTCCCAGAGCTTGCTGATCGAGCGCAGCCCTTTCCGGGAGAACAAAAGCAGCTTTAATATTCATCCAAGTGCTGCTTCGGGAGATAAAATCTGATTATTTCAAAGCCAATTTAAATAACATAACTGTTTCCCGTTGTTAGGGCTGTTTCCTGTTGTCAGGATCTGCTGTACAATTTTAGCCCTTAATTAAAATTCTAGCGCGGATTTTGGCATCTGGAAATAGAACAGTGCAATTAGGAACGCTCCAAATATAGCACCAGCTTTTTTTTTTTTTTCTTCCACTCTCCACTAACATTTTCTTGCAGTGGGAACAGCCTCATCTCATCTTTTTTATTTCATAGAATCAGAATGTTGTGGGGCTGAAATGAGCTTTAAAGATCATCCGGTTCCACCCCTCCTGGCATAGCAGGGACACCTCCCTCTAGACCAGGTTGCTCAGAGCTCCATCCAACCTGACCTTGAACAGTGCCAGGGATGGGACACCCACAGCTCTGGGCAACCTGCTCCAGTGCCTCACCATGCCTATGGTAAAGAATTTCTTACTGATATCTAGGGTAAATTTCCACTCTTCTAATTTGTACCCATTACTCCTTGTCCTGTCACTATAGCTCCTTACAAGGAGTCCCTCTCCAGCTTCCCTGTAGGCCCTCTTCAGATACCAGAATGTTGCTGTTAGGTCTCCTCAGAACATTTTCTTCCCAGGCTGAACAGCCTCCACTTTCTCAACCTGTCTTTGTAGGGCAGGTGCTTCAGTCCCCTTATAATTTCGTGACCCTTTTGACTTGCTCCAACAGTTCCATGTCTTTCTTATGCTGGGGGCACCAGAGGTGTGTGCAGTACTCCAGGTGGGGTCTCGCAAGAGTGGACTAAAGGGTGAGAATCAATTCCTCACCCTCCTGGTTACACTCCTTTTGATGTGGCCCAGGACATGGTTGGCTTTGCACACACTGCTGGCTCATGGTCAGTTTGTCTTCAGCCATCACTCCAAGTCCTCCTCTGCAGGTACAAAGTCTTGACATTTTGCAACATTACAGTCTTGACATCATGAGGGCAGCTTGGAAGGAAAAGAGTGTTAACAAGCTTCATTGGTATTCTTACACCTATAACCACACAAGCTACGAAATTAGTTTTGGGTGAGTCATGAGCAGTTACAGTTTTACTCACCATGGATTTCATTCCAAGACCTCATCTAGTCGCAATCATTTCAAAGAGATCAGACAGAAGACATTATTGCCTCTATGAAATTTGTATCAACAGAAAATAATAGCAATATTAACTCAGAAATTCTTGAGATTTGTTTTACCCATACAGAGATGCGCAGTGACCTAAAGCGAGCATTGTCCCTTCCTGACGGTGCTGCCACTTTCTAACTTCATTTTTTATTTTCCTGTTTTATTGTTGTTCTCAGAAAACCCGCATAGAATCTAATAACTTACCTTTATGCACAATTTTAAGCATTTTTTTGAAGGACTTGTTGTTAAACAAGCTTCCCCCGGTCCTTGACTGGGTGCTTGCCGGTGGCCGGGACGCGGCGCGGCAGTGGCGGCACCGCCACCTGGCGCTCGTCTCCGGAACGACAGGCGGCCTCCGCAGCGACGGGGGCCAGCGGGGCGCCTTCCCCGGCCACCGCCGCCAGCGGGCGGGCAAACACCGGCGGCAGCGCGGCTGGTGTCTGCGTAGTCATTACAGCCGGAATGTAAGCCGTGGGAAAGGTGAGAGAACAAAAGTCATAAAACCCTCTCATTTGCGACATATGGGCATCGTTAAGAAAAGGTTGAAAGGTAATCAAAGAAGCTGTGATGACAATAAATTGCGTTTATCTTGTAATAAACATTTAGACATCAGTTTCTCCTGTATCATTCTTTCATTCTCATTTCGAGTCTCTTCTCTGTTGTTCCCACTTCTTTGTCTACCCTTCAGATTTGTGATAGGCCCATTTGCCTCTTTTTATGAATTTTTAATAGCTTAGTATCTCTGAAGACATTAGGTAAAAATTGATTAAAACCAGACAGCTGGTTGTAGATATGTGGAGGCAAACAAATATGCATCACATAGTGGGATTGCTTGAAAGTTATCGAATAGATATTTCTCCCTAGGCTGGCTCCAGAATGTGAAAGTGTAGATAGCACCTAAGCTTTTCTTCATAAAATCAGAAACCACTGTCTCAAGGTGGCAGAGGAGAAGAGTGATGCATATGATGCTGCCCTCACTGAGGAACAGTTGCAGCAGAATTCCTGCCACATTAATTCTGAAATTAGTTCAGAAATCCAGAAGGGACACTTCAAAGGCTGAGGAGAGTCTGATGCTACAGGGAAAGTGATGGAATACAAAGCTCAGGTGGATAATGTCCATCTTTCGTTACGTGTTTATTCTGCACTCAGCATTGGGGTGACACCTGAAACCTGTCAGATGTCACTTCAAACATGTAAATGGCAGCAATTAGTGTGATGAGAGAACTACAATTGTACCTCTGTGAAAATAGTGCACTCTTCAGAAGGTCAGACCTCCCAGTGTTTTGGGTAAGGTACCTATCGGATCCCTTCAGTTAGGAGGTAAACTTCAAACTCCTTGTGACTTCCTCTGGGAAAGCTCACAAGTGTGTTGAGTGATTACATTTTATGCCATTTCGAGTACCTATCTTGATACTGGGGGAATTTCTGCAGTCATTTCACCCCATGGGTTTATTGTGGATTACAAAAACTGAAGTCGCAAGAAGGTTTTAAAATATACTCTTAGCCGTGCAAAAGCTGATGCATAAAAGCAGAGTAATAAATCAGAGCTGGGATTTGTCTGTTTCAGAGATATCACCTGGCCCTACAGGGGATCGCACAGTGAACTGGTATGGCAGGTTTTGGGTTAAGTTATGTAGGTATTATGAACATACAGGAATACTGTGGGATGGTCTGGGTTACTACTGGCTTGGATCTCGGGCGTCAGCCCTTTTTCGCCATGTCCCTATAGGACTTCATATGCCACACAAAGGGACACTTCTGTTGCATAGGAAAAAGCATCTTTTGTGAAATGCAGAGCCCAATTCCACCATCATTTCATACACAGACTTGCCAAGCTGACTTGAAGTTAATTGTGGGCAGGGGTGACAGTGGAAAAGGTCAAAGGGATCCACTGCTTTGCGGATCCAAACCATACCAAACTGCAAGTGCAGAAAAAGGAAAGGGATGTCTCAGTTTACAGCTATAGAAAGTCCCTTGGAGTCCTGGTGTTCTGAGCACAGCTTTTTGGGATGTATGCAGACTTACACGGGGGCTGGACACAGCACCAAACACAGGACTAGAAATTGCAACGCTAATCTTTTGTTCATGGTGCCAGATCAAGCTTGGTAATGTACAACTGAGCTGAAACAGGAACATGGAAATCCCAGATGGTGTTCGGACTGGCTGTAACAAACAATAACTTCCACTTCAATGGTATACAAGGTATTCACAGTGCATTGCAAACTTTAATTAATCCTTACAGTCCAGTTGGGATGCAGAAGAATTACATCCCCCATCATGGAGAAAAGATAGCTCCAGCATGAAATGCAGCAACACTGGAGCAGCACACAACAACATTAGCCAGGAATTTCAGTCAGGATAGTGCAGGATATATGCTGCACTGAGACTAGAAGAGAATAAATTGAAGAGAGAAACAAATACAAACTGAAGATCAAAATCAGCACTGCCTCCCTCCCGACACCGCACCATGAAGCAGAGCTGTTAAACAGCAGGCAGCTTACCACCCTCACAAGCACTGCAGAATTTCATACTCCAGCCTTAGAGCTGCTGATTGAGCCAGACGAGTATTGGCAAAAGCGTTGTAGGAGCAATTGTGGGGGATTCTAGCAGCAAAGCCGAGAGCACTGCTGGGCAGCTAATAAGTGGCTATTCTTCAGTCACGCTGCACTCAAAATAGCTTTCCAGCAGAGGAAAAGCAAATTCTATTGGCTTCAACACCTGGTTGAGCAACTTAATAAGGACAAAATTGAAAGTTAGAGCTGAATCATTATTTATTTTATAACTACATCTTCATCATACAGTTCATTCCAAAATGGGAGTTATTTCATTTCAAATCAGGTTTGTGCAAGGTTTTTCCGTAGGTGAGGAGAAGGTTCTTTGAAAACAATTTCAGACACCAGCTGCTTCAGAGGAAGAAAGAAATATACAATTATATGAAGACTTTCTCCTTTTTTCTCCAGTTCTGCCATACCTTTCCCAAATTGTATTTTTTAAATGTACTTTTAATGTACCAGGGAAATTGTAGCAGTGCAAAACTGTATTTAGTGTTATTTTGGTAACAGGTCCATTTCCAGACAGCACTTCAAAAGATATGAGCAAACAGTTAGAAGAGCAAAATATTGCTGTCCTGTGCACAGCAGACACAGAAAACCACTTGTTCCCCTTATTGAAATTACCTTTTATATATTTGAAAGCTGCTATTGTTTTACCTCTTAGATTTCTTCTCTCTGAAGTTCAGCTATTCAGAGGAATGTCAGATTAAACCTATCCTAATTCCTTCAGCCTTTTCTAACAGATATACCTTTCTGAAGCCTGATAATTACTGTTGTATTCCTCTGTTTTTTTTTCCCAGTAGGATCATACCTTCCATGAAGTGTCCAAAATTGGCTGTGTCTCATCCCAGCTGAGATGACCAGCTCTCTACAGACTGCTTCAAGGAGAGCTGAAGAATTGCTAAATGTTTTGTAGATTAGAACATGGACTATAAATTGCAATAAGGGTTTGCCTTTTTTGCAGGACAATAACATGATAAACATCCAAATCTCTTTCTGGCATGCAATTATTTAACTTGTTCCTCCTCATCTTATGTTTCTTCAGTTCATTATTCTTGTCTAGGTGTGATGGCCTGTTTGTTTTTATTGAGTTGCATCCTCTCAACTGCTCTTGTTGTTATACAGTGTATACCTGTTGTGTTTGATTGGCAAAAATACTACCCACAGTAACTGTGAATAAATCAATGTGTTTGTTGGTTTGTTGGCTGCTCTCTTATCTAGAGATAAGTCTAGCAAATAAATTTTTTGCATCTTTTTTATTTAATCTATTTATCCTTTTAAAATCTAGATTATTTTTCAAACAGGAGGATTCTCTGCTGCCTCATTTTAAAAAATACAGACGTTAGAAGTCATTATTTGAAAAAAAAGACTAAAGCAATGTAGATTTTGTCATTCTAGTCTCACTATAGGAGGATTTGCAGCATTCCCAGTTATGATATCCTTATTTGTACCTAGTACAAATAAGGATATCATAACTGTCATAGGCATCCTGTTCATGTGTGGTACACATTTCCATGTATTTATTTCACTTATTTTGTTCTCCTCTGAGAAAATAAAATGAATGCACAGAAAAAGGAAGGGATTGGTTTTGTCTGCTCACCAAATTTCTCCTCACCAAAATATTAATTAAGACATAGAAGGGAAGAAACAATGAAAAATAAGAGGAAATGACAGGAGAAGTGACAACTTCCTTCAAATGGTAAGGATGTTGTTTTAGAATAATTCTAACAAGACAAAATTTTTCAGATACCTTCCAAATCATGGCAAATTTTGTTCATATATTTCCCATTTGATCTAATATTTTGTGTAGGCACAAATTTCTTTATTCTTAAGTAGTGAATTTCTGGGCAGGATTTCTTTCATTCCCACTCCATCCTCAGGCAAGCAGACATTGTTTTTCTGCTTAGATGAGCTTATAGAAACTAAGAAATATTATTATAGAAATCTTTACTCAGATTTCCAGCAGAGTATACCTTTTATCCTTTGTAATTTAACTGCTTTGTTGATTCTCTGTGAATACATCATATACATGCAGATCAATATGCTTTCTCCTCTTTCCAAATGATATTTTTTACACAAGAGGCACCAATTTTCTGTGTGTAAAAGGACTTCTGCATGTTAAATGGCATACTTTCTCCTAGTGGGTATTTCAGTTTTATAGATACTAGCTTTTATAATTAACAGTGAATATTATGAGGACTCTTTGGTGCCTAACTGCCTGCAAGAAAATCATTATTTTCTGTTAGATGTTTAATCACAAACCTTGCAAGGAAATCTGCTGTTTTCCAAACAATGCAGAACTAACTTTGTTACCATACTGACATGATAGAAACATTACCCAGCCCTAAAGTCCCATTTTCTTATTCCCTCTGGAAAAAATTATCTTCAAATTATTATATAGTCTAATTTACTATTTCCATCTTTCCTTCAGAGTATTTCTTGCTGAATGTGACAGGTTTTGGGGGACAGGGTAAGTTGCGCAGAAGTACTCTTGGTGCCTGCAGTGAGGTTTTTTTATATGTACTGGTTCTGGTTACTCTGTGATCAGATCCTCAGCCTCCTCTGAAGCCAGCACAGATATACAAAGAGGGTCTGGAGCTCTGTCCAGGGAGGAACAGCAGTTTTGCTTCTCTGCAGAGCTGCCTTAGTTCAGGCTCAGGGGAGTCAACAGGAGCTGCAGGAGTGCAGCACCTCAGAAAATGCAGCACATTCAGCAGCTTTTTACCTTGTTTCTTTCCAAAAACTTCAAAGTTGTTATGAGTGCTGAGGTAAAGTAATTAGATACTGAGTCAGCTTGAGCATTCTCAAACATCAGGACTGGACAAGTTGACATCTGTAGCTAAATATTCCAAGCATTTCCCAACTCCTTCTTCTGTTCACTGATTATTAGGTGTCACCATAAAAAGTGTCACCTTAGTGTTCAGTCATGTAAGTACATGACTGAAGATGAAATTAATTTCTCCCTGCAAGGGAGACTTCTAATGAGGTATTTGTCTTTTTGTTTAAAGCTAATTGCTTTAAACTCAAGTGAAATAGGCATCTTCTTAGACTTGCTGAAGATCTAAGTTCAGTTTCTATAGGCTCTATGATCTCAATAAATGGTTTGATCTCTCTACACTACCTCTCCCCTCCCAAACAAGGCAACACTAATGCACCTGTTGAGTGTTACAGCTCTGCATGCTCAAGGGCAGAGTCATCTGTGGCCATGGACAGTGTTTAGGACAAAAGGTCCTTTTGGTCACGGTCTTCAGCACTTACTGCAACATGTAATGCATGTTGCATACTGTATATACAATGAATTGCTGCTCTGAGTGTGGCTTTAACCAAAGTTCTAATAAACTGTAAAGAAGGCAAAAGTTTGTAAGACACAGATATAACAGATCAGTGTAACACATATGCTCAAGTACCTGTTTCAAGTCACTTTTTGCTTGGCTTCCCTTCTGCTGCTTATAGCATCGTGTAGCACTTCCTGGCACATATTGGTTCCTTCAACACGAAGGTGGTGTCACCTGACTGTAATTATAGACATTTCCCCTGCAGGAATCCAGCCCCACAGCTATATTCAGAACACAAAAAATGTGTGAATTAAAAATACAACTTTGCTTTTTTATGTGATAACCAAGCACATAATTTCCTTTCCTTTAGTTTATTTCCTAAAATAAAGATAGAGAAGACAGAAAGACAGAAATATCATAGGATTATCTGAGCCTTTATACATCATTCATAAAGACTGCCAGTTGTAGAAAGAACTGCATATGTAGAAACTGCTGCATATGTGATTTTTCTTCATTCTTGTTCTTTATCCATAGTTTACCAGACAAAAACCTTATTTTACTATGACCTGTAAGTACTGCTATTGAAATAATTTATCAAAATCAGAGAAAGATTTGTTTTCTCTCCCTGCAGAATTCACCAAACATTTACACATTATGTGAAGTAACAACTCTACGCTGTATAATACATTTGCAAGCCTTAATACTTCTCTTGGCTCCTACAGAAGCCTCTGAAGTTTTATGTAAGCAAGCCATCTTCAGGTTTCATGTGTATTATGGATACAGGACAGCAGATGAAGCTAGTTGGGAAGGTCTGTTGAAAAATGAGGGTGACAAAGCTATCTACCCCACTGCAGAGTAATCTTCTGTGACTCTTCTCACAGCGTATTTCTGGAACCCCTGCTTTGTACCATTTCTCCTTTTTAACTTTGACCTTGCTGAACCTTTGTTTTTCTTGTAGCTTTCCCTGTGGCACCGGGCAACAAGAATTAGGTACCATGAGTCTGGTGTTGCACAGGTGCAATTGTCAATAAGTACCAGGTAGTACAGTTCAGACTGCCTTGGCACTAATGCCTGTGTACAGGCGGTTCACATCTCAGTATTCCTATTACCTGATAACAATAGTACTTAAAGTCTCTATTTAGATTGGGTTCTAATTACACCAAGCATTTTCTCTGATTAAACCATTTTTATGTGTACATAAACTGTTCTGACTGATGTTGTTGATCCAGAGTAAGAGATTCCTACCTTTAGCCTTTGCCACAACTTCTTTTTGCCCCCTCCACTTTGTTCTTTCAACATTTACCTTATCATTCCCTCCTTCAGTTCTGTAATATTTTACTAGTTTAATGCAAACAAACAAACAAATGCTCCCAAGTATGAAAATAAAAACACCATTTAATATTACTGCCTCATTATTCGGTTGGGGGACCAAGATATGGGGAGATAAGTGACTTGCCAGAGGAAAGGGAAGAAGGATGCAGAAAGAAAATTTAGCTCCTCTGAGTCGCAGTTCAGCATCTTAAATTCTTTGTTCTGACTTCATCTTACCTCTGAGTGTTGCCCAATCTTTTTATGCTCAAACTTCCCTCATCTAAACTGTATCTCTTCTGATTTCAAAGGGTGGCTTGTCACACAGGACAGGCACAGAAGAGATTAAGGGGTTGTTCTACGCTTTTCATCTCCAGAATTTTTCTCCACTGCCACTGCTACAAGCTAAAGTGAAAATGATGCACTGGAATCACAACTTTCCCTTCACCATCATCTCGGATGTTTTTTCCCTCTATCGTATTTGTTCTGTGCACTGTTTGTTTGCCAGCTTCTGCCTGGAAAGCATGGTCTACCTGCTATGTGCACAAATGTCAGGAATAACTCAAAGGTTCAGCATGATTATCAGTTGGCCAGCTGCTACATTGGTCGTTAGGATTTAACTTTTCATTCGCAGAAATGACATGTATTTATTTATTTGTATTTTAAAAGTTCTACTGGCTATTGTCTCTAGGTGCACAAACAAAAAAAGCTTTTAGCCAAATGGAATTATCCACTGCCTGAATTAATGTTAACTAATGAAAGCCTTTCTTGACCAGCCTAAACGAACATACCCTCCCACATCTTTAAGATCCTCCATGCTCTTTCTCAAAGTCTGGAGAAAATATATCCTCTGCAATCTCAGCAGTGTGAGCTGTAAGTGAAAAAAACATAGAAGCTGACAATCTAGTAGGGAAGTGGATTCCAGGATTCTGGATGAAGCACTGAACGTTGCCCACTTTCAGTCAAATTAGCACAAACTGCATTTTTTTTCCTCCTTTGCCTGAAGCAGTGAGTTCTCTTTTGGCTTTTTACTACATGCAGCTATCTACTATAAAATATATTCACACTTAACAATCTAATTGAAAAAAACCCCAAACCTATGCTCAGAACCTAAAGCTAACTTGATTTCTAAAACCAGCCTACATGAACTCATGTATTAATGCACAGAAGGGATGGTGTAGTTTCACTGTAGTTTCACAGCTGAGCAACACTCAGCTGCTTGTTCTTTTCTGCCCTAGTAAGAGTAGAATCAGAAGGGTAGAAGTGGGAAAATTTGTGCTTGAGATAAAGGGCATTTAATTTTTTTTAAGGTAATGGGGAAGAAGCACAGACAACAGAGGGGGCAAAAAACCCATGGCAAACAAAACGGAGTAAAACAAGTGATGCAGAAGAACACACTTGCTCACTGCCAACTGATGCCCAGCCCTGAGAAATGGCAGCTCATGCCAGCCTCCATCCCTCACTCCCAGTTTTATTGCTGAGCATGGCCTCATGAGGTGTGAGATATCCCTTGCATCAGTTAGGGTCAGCTATCCAGCTGTGCCCCTTCCCAGTTTCTTGTACACCCCCAGCCTTTTTGCTGGTGAGGAAGTTTGAGAAGCAGAAAAGGCCTTGACACAGTGTAAGCACTGCTCAGTGATAATGAAAATATCCCTGTTTTAACTGAATGCCTAAAATGTAACATCACACAAGCTATTTAGAAAATTTAACTCTATCATAGTCAGAACCTGTGCAAGGGAAAATTACTAAAGGTGGACAGCTCTGCGGAGGCTTTATTCCTAAAACAGTAATAGTTGATTTTTAAAGCTGAAGTATGGATAAGGATTTGCACCAGTATATCAAATATATTGCCACTAAACATAGTGGAATATTGTTACTAATAAAATAGTATCAGGAAAGTCCAAAGCAAACTGTTACTATCAGCAAAACCTTTGAGGTATTCCAAATGTAATGGAAGACACTTTGTGTTTTAACCAAAGAGAGAGTCTCCAGCATGCTTATGCAATAAGGGGGCAAATGCCCAGGATCTGTTCTCATCACTACTGCCAAAGCTGCAGCTTTCTCAGCTAATTCTTATAGTTGTCCTTTTGCTTGCAGAATCCAATTTCTCTGAACTTCCCTGAGCTTGTAAAGTTCTTCTAATATGTTCCTTAACTGCTGGGCTCTGAGTTTTTTCTGGCTCATACACTTTCTCTTTCAATCCCAGTGTGATTTGCAAGCATTCCAAATGTCTCAAATTTTCAAACCTATTTCTTGCTTCTAATATATTGATCTTTTGCTACATTTTATTATCTTAGCATAGAAAAATATGGCAGGAGATTTCCATGATCTCTACCTTCAGCTGTTCATTGATTTAATCCAAATTTTTACACTGTAGTTCTAATTGTTTAATTTGTTTTCTTTGTTTCTCAATGTGTCCCTGGCATCATCCACTTCTCTGTGTAGGTCTTCTACTGATGTCCTCAAACAGTTTGCACTAGCTTGCAGTCACCCAAACTCATCCTTCAAATCTTCACTTTCAGTGAGTTCCAATTTCCAATATCCAGCTCTGCTACTGTTTCTCTGAGGTGCCATCTTTTATTTTGCAAGTTTTCATTTTTGAAAGACAATTTATTAACCAGAGGGGTTTTTATGGGGAAGAAAGCATGGTCAAGATTGCAGAATGCTGCTGTGCTCTGATAACCTCCACCCTGTCCAAGTGTGACATAGTATGGATGTCACTATTCCATGGTTCTAAACTGCCTGCTCCTGCTGGGTGGCTATTGCTTGCAAGATGTTGTGGAAAAAATTATCAAACGGTGTTGTAAGAAAATTAAGAGCTATGGGGTAAAATTACTTCATTAGAAATCAGTTGAGAGTTAAACAGTGCACAGAAGTATAGCATTTTTCAAAACAGGGAAGTGTTTAATGGGGTGCTAAAAGGAGCCAGGTAGGACTGATGCTTTTGGTATGTTTACTGAATGAATATTCGGAGAGCTGTTACCAACAGTGAAGTGATGACCATTTTTAGATGACATAGCATTCTGCATGTTAGAGCAATTCCAGCTGAATTGTACATGAGATTCTTAGATAACAGTAGCCATTTAGGAGACAAACGTGAAAATCATGGTGCATAGATCGATAAAACAGCAATCCCCATAACATTAGCAGCAGCAAGGAGAATTCATACTGCACTAAAAAAAATGGTAGAATGAACAAAGACCTAGTAGGGTGTCATCGCAGCAGGGCTCCTCTAGTGCTCTCTGCTTGGTTCTCCCATCCATCTCCTGCTGCTATCCATGGCAATTCTTGTCCTTGGTTTTTCTCCAGCCCGAGCCTGTGGTTGTGTACCCTAGGTTGGCAGCCATTTTTTCCATGGCTCTGCTGTGGGTATTTTCAAGGTAAGAAGCAGCCTAGAATCCTATCATGGTGCCTTTCATCACTCTGTGATAAATACTTACCTCTTTTGAAAGTGATATATTTTTGTGCACTGATTAACTCTACGCTAATGTCTAATGAAGTAATGTAACCTTAATGTATAATATCTGTATACAGCACTGTCATTGCTATTCTCACACTAGTCCCATCGTCACATGCTACAATACCAAGACTAGTAGAGTGGGCTGCGTAGGGCTGTCTACCCTGTTCTTCAGTGGAGATCTGTGGCACCTTTAGAGCATCCATGTTGGAACAATTAATGAGGTTTTCAAGTCCAGCTCATCAATCTTCAAAGTTTCTTCAGTGTGTCTGTCAGCAATTCTTTTGCTTTGCTAATCGGTGTCCTTTCTGGGGCAGAGTCCACAGCTTCCATTAGACCATCACACTCCCACACCAAATCCTTACTGTGGTGTGTCGTGACTCTCCCAGCACTCAAATTCCCGCTTCAGTTTGGTGTAACTTGTAACAGACTGAGCTCATCCCACACTAAATGTCTCACTCCCCTTTCTCAATGTCTGGAGTATATACCTTGTCCATAGAAGCAAAGGCGGATGTTCATTAAATGGAGCCTGGTTAGTAGAGGAGGATTTTATTCAGTTGCAATATATACCTTTTTGTCTGAATGAATGTAGGTGAGCTGTATTAATACAAGACTTTTTTTTTTTTCTTCTTTTTTCTTCTGCTTTTTAGCAGTGTGTCTCCCCATCGTTTGAAACCAATTAGCAGGTGGATGGCACTGCAGAACCAGCAACTTTCCAGAGGATCTTCTCTGTCTCTGCTGATTCTCCTTCACTACTGTTACATAATCCTCTCCTTCTGGATGAGTTATTCTTCCATTTTCTGCTGTTCTAGCATGAAATTACAAAGCCCCATACTGCAAATTAGATTTCAGTAGGGATATTAAGTGTATCAAGAATGGCAATTCCAAATGGCCTCAAAAATACCCTTTTTAAATGTCTCTTGAATAGAAGCATCCACTAATATTGTAGGAAAAACAGAGAGAAAAGGCAACAGGAGCAAGAAAGGTTGTGATATATTTTGTATTGTAAAGCTGGGCTTGTTAGCATCATTTTCAGAGTGCAAAGTCCTTATTGTTTCAATAAGACTGGGACGTGCTGCAGCTCTGCACATGGAGTGACTCACTTCTAGTGAAATATCTCTGAACAATATCTCTGAAATATCTCTTTAAACCACAATTCTCTAAGAAGCAAAAAGGATGGGGGAAGAAGGAAGGAGGTTCGTAAATGTGCCATGAATTTCTAGAGAAGGGAAACCTTGTTAGGAGACATCAGATTATGGTCCAGCTTTTAACCCATCCAGGGTTCATTCATCATAGCTGCCCTTCACTGCAGCAGCGCTCCACCAGCTGCACAAAACCCAGGAGACTAAGGAGAGTGATAATCACTGGAAAACTCTGCTGTTGATTTTCCATCCTCAGTGGCTTCTTGAGGACTCCATGTGGCAGTTTCAGAAGTGCAGCCTCCCTCCCTGTGAGGCTGTATATTGATGCAGGAGAGAAAGATAAACTCCTGTAGACAATAGTGGGGAAATATTACAATGTGAGGAGGAAAAGTTCAACCTTCAAAACTGAAAGAAGGTGCTCATTGGACCACTGTGGTTTGTCATAAAACTGGAGAAGAGACATTTACATTCAACATCATTTAATCTATTTGTATTACTAGAAATAAGTCCAAAATTCTAATTTTGTATTTGAAAGGAAGTTGGAAAGCCAGAGAGTTATACCATGGCTAAACTGGACCTGCTGTATTTAAGGAAGTATTCAAGAGGTTTGGAGAGGGGATAAGTAAAAGGCAGCAAAGAAAAATGCCATATTGAATAACATGGAAATATTCTATTCTATTCTATAGCAGAAATCAGAAAGTTATCATGTATTTTAAACTCAGTCCTTATTCAATAGAATGATTGTTTATATCAAAAGGAAGTTGTCAAACGAAGGAAATGAAAATTTGGCTTCAACTTAATTTCATGCTCCCCTTGCTTTGGACTGATAAGCACCAAATTAACTTTGTGCTAATCAAGAGGTTACAAAACATTGTAAAGATGGATGATTTCTGCTGATTACGATAAAAAAAATATTTTGTCTGCACATTTAGACAATACAGCAATGTATTTCTCCTAAAATAATTAGTTTTACAATATTTAAAACTTTTCATGCACAAAAGTGGAGAGCCTTGAGAAGCCTTTTTTTCTCTTCTCTCTTCAGACCCCTGTCTTCCCTATCCCCCTTTTCAGTGCTTCTCCACTTCCATTCACAAAACACCAGGAGAGAGAATCAAAGAGAAAATCATGTTGTTCTGCTTTCCCTTTTATCATATTCCATACTTGACCCAAGAAATCAGGAAGCAGTTAAAAGCTTCTGTTTCAACTGCCCACTCTGTTCAAATTCTTCCTCTCATTTTGTTTGTCTGAAACTTTGCTTTTTTAACAGCTTGCCATTGTGATTGAATATGTGTGTGTACTTACAGACATTTCTGTGCCCTTGTTCTTTCAGTCAAGTGATATTACAAAATGTCTTTTCATTTCTAATAGGGTTCAATCATTTCTATAATAAACATGTCCTTCAACAAAATTCTCAACCTTAATGCTTCTCAAATGTCTCTAACGATTTCTAATTTACTGACATTTTCCCCAAGCCCCTCATCAATTTAACTATTCAAATTGCTAACACTGTTAACAATTCCTCAGTCTCCAGCAGACCCACTGCAGACCTTGAAATCCCTCTGCTGCCTCTGCAGACAAGAACACATCTGGATGTGCATCCATACCATGCCGGATCAGAGTATTTATTAGCCTGGCAGCAGAGTCTCATCACCATGCAGTATAATTATTAACAGCTTCATTCTCACCATTGCTATCCAGAAGGGCCTCTCATGGGGTATTTCCTGCCCTTGCTTCTGTGTTACAGTGGGGTAATTTCACTTCAGTGAATGTGGAGCGGCAGAAGCACAAGGGTCTGTCTGTACTGCTAAGGGTTAGTGAGGAAGATTTTGAGAAACATTTGGAGCTGCATGCCAAATTGCCTTCCAATTTTATTTGAAAAAGTCCAGATGTCTGTACTTTGGGTAAGATTTGAAGGGGAAGCAGATGCAGGCTGACCTGTCTTTAGACATGAGCCCAAATTTTCAGAATGGCCCAACATACGCTGCACTGAGACATTTGAGCTGAAGATACTGAGATAAGCTATTCATGACCTTGCTGCACACCAGCTGAACTGCTCTTAGCCCGTGCTATATGAAAGAATTTGGAAATGGCTCATCTGTAGGAGGCAGTTCAGGCCTTGGAATGTTTTGAGATCCAACTTTCTAGACACAGCTCCCATGCAGTGGCAGCCTGTTAAGAGGCTCACCACAAAATTTCCTGGACAGAAGTGCTCCTATATGTGGTGGTACACATGCAGCTAGCTAAGTCACATGTGACAGTTCCCTAAAAGGGACCTTCCTGCTTGCACATGCAGAACAAAGAGATGAACTGCCTCTGTTGATGCTGCCACAGTTAATGAAAATAACCAAATTTGGACAGGAGATGAATGGTCTGCAGCAGATAGCCAGGAGAGCAGCTGTAAAGCAACAGTGCTTCAAGGGGGAATCCCTGCAGAAGCACAGCCCACTAATTAGAGCATGGTAATTAGAGCATAAATCTTTACCTGGTAAAGATTTTCAGAGCCAATGTCTTTAACCACAAATTTCTTGGTAACCAAGCTACTTAAACCTCTGCATCTTGGTTTTCTTGTTTGTGAATTTACAGTTGAGATAACCATCCCTGGGCAATGCAATTAGCTTGTGTTTACAAAATGCTTTGTGGTACTGTGAGGAATGTTACTGGCTGCATGCAGGGAGTGATTTTTCCATGGGATAGCATGTGTGTGTTTTTCAGCCTGTCTTGACAACAGTGTGTTCCATGACACTGGGGTATTAAAAATTTCTGGGCAGCTTGAATGATGGTCTCAATGCCTTTGGAATTGTGGATAACTGTGAAAAGTTGTCCACTGAAAACAGAAGTCTGCCCCTCTGAATTGTATTTGCTTCTTGAAAAACAATTTTGCTTCCATGAAAAACAAGGTTAGAAATGAATCTAGGAATATAATGGCAGAATGAAGTGTCAGTTCTCCACACAAGTAGCATCTTGAGAAAAATAAAAAATATCATTTTGTAGCTCTGATGACTTCCTATGAGGTTCATAGAATCATAGAATATGCTGAGTTGGAAGGGATCCATCAGGATCATCGAGTTCAACTCCTGGCCCTGCTCAGAACACCCCAACAGTCACACCACATGCCTGAGAGCATTGTCCAAACTGTTCTTGAACTCTGTCAGGTGGGTGCTGTGACCACTTCCCTGGAGAGCCTGTTCTAGCGCCCAAACACACTCTGGGTGAAAAACAGTATAAGGAAGCAGTCAATGTGAGAGATGAACATGCATTAGAAAATATAAGATCAGGGTTTAAAGCTCTTGATGTTGCCATTGCATTAGCATAAAATCTTTATTTGTAACCCTCACTCTGCCAATAGAAAGGAGAAAAGAAAAAGTCACATCCCCTGCAGCTCCATGTTGACCAGCATCAGATTGTTTCTCAAAGACATGAAGGAAAAAAACATAGAATTATTTGGGTTGGAAAAGACACTTGAAATTATCAAGTTCACGCATAATCCTAACATTGTCAAGTTCACCACTATACTGTGTCCCTACACTCCACATATACACATCTTTTACATACCTCCAGGGATGGTGACTCCACCACTTTGCTGGGCAGCCTGTTCCAATGCCTGATCACCCTTCCAGTGAAGAAATTTTTCCTGATGTTCAATCTGAACCTTCCCTAGCACAACCTAAGGACAGTTTCTCTTGTCCTATCACTTGTTACTAGTTGCTTCCTATCACTTGGGACCAACCTCACTAGAGTCCCCTTTCAGGCAGTTGTAGAGAGCAATAAGGTCCTCCCTGAGCCTCCTTTTCTCCAGGTTAAACAGCCTCAGCTCCCTCAGCCTCTCCTCACAGGACTTGTGCTCCAGACCCTGTCTCCTTGTGCTCTGTTGTCCTTCTCCAGACATGCTCCAACACCTGAATGACTTTCTTGAAGTGAGGAGCCCAGCATTGGACACAGGTTCTGAGCTGCCACCTCAGCAGTGCCCAGTACAGAGGGACAATCTCTGACCTTCCCTGGCATCAGGGTTTGGCTGACAGGCCTGTAGCCCTGTGGATCCTTCTTCTGGCCCCTTTTGTAGATGGGCATCACATTTGCTAAACTTCAGTCAACTGGGACCTCCCCAGTTAGCCAGGACAACTGACAAATGATTGAAAGTGGATTAGGGCCCTCCTACCAGCTCCCTCAGTACAACAGATTTGTGCGTGTCTAAGTGGTGTAGCAAGTCACTGACCATTTCCACTTGGATTATTGGGTCTTCATTCTGTTCCCTGTCTTCCAGCTCAGGGTGCTAGATACTCCAAGAACAACTGGTCTTATTATTAAAAACTGAGGCAAATGTGGCATTAAGTACTTAGGCCTTTTCCTTATCCTTTGTCAGTGTGTTTCCCCCTACATTCAATAAAGGATGGTGTGGAGGGATAGAATGTAAGAAAATAAAGATATTGCAGAAGGTAGTCTCACACCTGAGGAGTTGCAGCTGTACTGATCACCAAAGATTAGGAACACGTCTGCTCTTAATAGGCCACGGCTGTGTCCAATAAGACGAGTGCTACAAAAGAGTGGGGTAGCTGGGTGAGGAGAGAGTTGGGGTTTGTTGGCTGTGCTGTGAAGAAGTAGGAGTTAGTGCTGTGAGGAGCTGCATGTGAGACATCATTGAGAAGGTATGGAACTTTTGCAGTAAGATGGTGACAGGATGGAGGTTCTTCTTAGCTACCCTTTTGTTGTTAATGTATTTATAGAAAGATTTTTGTTGTTATTTACTGTACTTACTAAATTAAGTTCTAGTTGGGCTCTAGACCTTCTGATTTTTTCCCTGTATAGCCTTACAATATCCTTGTAGTCCTCCTGAGTTGCCCACCCCTTCTTAAGAAGATGATACACCTCTTCTTTCCTGTGTTCCAGCCCAGCTCATCTTTGGGCACATGGGAACAGCCTGCTCCTGCATCTTTAGAATCTTCTTCTTCAAGAATGTTCACTCTTCCTCACTCCTTTGCCATTCAGTCTCCCAAGGTACTCTTAAGTAGTGTCCTTAACAGGCCAAAGTCTGCCCTCCAGAAGTCTGAAGTTGCAGTTTTGCTGATCCCATTCCTTACTTCCCTGGCAATCACCAATTCCCTCATTTTGTGATCACTGTGCCCAAGACAGGCTCAATCATGCCACCCACCAGCTCCTCTCTGTCCATGAACAGTATAGGGCACTATAGTATGTAAGCTACTCCATGAAAGGGGCAGAGCAGCTTACTTCTCTAAGAAACAAAGGGGTGATTGTCTGGCGCTCAGAAATTAGGCCATGATGCATAAAGGCATTTAGGTAATCAAGTTGAGTGTGTTGCCCAAATGAATTTTAATGTATGTATGTTGATAGATTATAGATAGATGGATGATAGATTGATCCAAATGCATAACTGGGGTAGGTGGGACTTAAGAATTAGGAAAGAGAAGATCTTATGGTGGCATGGAGCCTATTCTGAAACCAGGGGACAAACTAACCTGTCAAATGGTAGTAAAAGGAAATGGGGACATTAGGTTACTGACTCCCAGCCACTCAAGGTGTATTGGAAGGATTGGACCTCTGCCTTCCTTTTTCTGGCAGCTATTCCTTGCAAATGCAGGGGAAGTACTCATTAATCTTCCTCTGTTTGATTTCTGTATTTCTGAAGAATTTTAAATAGACAAGTGGGGCCAGTTCACTTTCCCTTGCAAGGTATTTTCTCAATTGCTTTTTACCTTTGAGACCTTGTGCACTCAAGCTCATTGCAACGTCTGCTTTAGAGCTCAAATCCTGACTCAGGAGCCCACATCTTAAAGCACAGTCCTCAATATTATGACTGGAAGCAGGAATTACCTATGACTTTTTAATTCTGCCTCTGGTCTATGTATGAAGCAGTTTCTTGTTCTCTTCATATCCCTTAAAATAACCTTGTCTTTTCTGGCTGTAAAAGAAGGATTACTAAGAACACCTTTAAAAAGTAGACTCTGCCTTGACATTCATAGTTAGAAGTGTCTTTGTAATGATTAAGCATTCTGAGCTATAAACATGCTATCTGCATGTGCCATAAAAATAACTGAAAAATACAGTATAAAATTCTGTACAATTTCTCTCCCTAAGAAACCACTTTGATGGTGTGAAACATTCTTGTGTAAACTGCAATGGAAAGAAAGAGAGCACCATTTTCTGTTGCATATGACAGAAGTGACAATGGCAACTTCAAGTTTAACAAGACCAGTCTATACGAGAAACTGAAGTAATTTTAGATTAACATAACTAATTAGCAGCCTGAGATAGTTAATACAGAATGCTAACTAAAACTGGGAAGTTCTGCATAGCAATTAAGCTACTATGTAATTATTAAGGCACCATACTCAGCATCAGCAACTTAATTATCATTAGTATTGCTCCAGTCTCAAGCTTGAATGCCTGATGATTAATAAAACACAATTATTTACATTGTAATTGTGGTATTTTAATTAAACTGAAAATGCACTTCATTTGCTTTTTGTCAGAGTGTTAATTTTTTAAATTAAGGTCAAATCTTTTTGTCAAGTTTTTTTTTAATCCCTAATTGCAAGTTAGATAGACTGATTTCTTGCCATCTTAAGAAAAACATTGTGACTGTTGATAACAAATGAGTCTGAGTAATAAAACAGCCTCAATGCTCTGGAGTTTGGTAATCCCAGTGCTAATAAAAAATACCTTGATATGTGTTTTCCATGGTTCTCAAGTAACTTCAGTGTATATAAGTCCCACTTAATTTTCTCTTAGAATTAGTCTTTCTAAGGGTCAGTTTGTTACATTATGACAATATTTTGACAATATTTGGTCCTGTTAAGACCAAAGAATTTACAGCTGTACAAGACCAAGGGTGAGAGAGGAAGTGTTGGCTGACAAAAGTTAAATGATCTGCTCATTGTCATCTAATATGTTACTGTCAGAGCCAGGAATAGAGTCAAGGCCTCCCGACTCTTATTTCTGTGTTCTGATGCTAGATCACATTGCTCCTCCTGTTAGCAGGTTTAGAAATGTCAATTTTGAGGAGAGGAAGAGGCTTAGTCTGTATTTTCACAACAGTGCTTCTGGCTTTAATAATAAAGATTTTTTTAATGCATTTTTGTAACTCTTCTGATTTCAAGGGGTTTCTTTCTGATTTACATTAGTGTTAGATGGGTCAGGCCCAGAATTAATAGCTTTCCTCAGAATGTCTAAACACAGTAAGATTTGCTTTTACAGAGGAAGAGTGATTTCCCTGCCATTACCCAGAGAAATTTACTTTTTATTGCTGCATGTTCTGCCCCAGTTTTTGCCCTCTGAGAGACTCAGCATTAGCCATTAGAAACTTTATAGGTAAGCTTCAGTTTCTTTTTATACAGCCAGAATTTAACTTAACTCAAAATGTCAATGTGTTTGCCTTGGGGGAGAATAGGAAGGAGAATTACCCAGTCTATTTCAGAGATTAGTCTTACTTGTGCTTGCTTTATTGCTATATCTTCCAAGTTACAGGACTGCAAGCCCAGAGGTGAAATGGCTGAATACTGGATCAAAAGCCAGGGTTTTGGGAGCAGAGTGAGAGAGGATTTGTCAGGCAGACTGACTGAAAGCCGTGATAGACAGAAAATGAAGACTGGAAAAGGTCCAGAGGGGAAAAAATACCTGTCTGTTTAGAAAAGAAGCAGGTTATGGAAAGGAGGATGCTTTTAGCTGGGCTGCAATTTTCTTGCTTCTGTTTTAAGTAGACTTTGGAAGCTGAAGACTGTATGGGAAGCAAACCTGGAAGGTGAGAAGGAAAAGTTATAATTACAGTGCCATTTAAATGTGATCTAATCTCTGGCCTGGGTAAATCCTGGGCAAACCTGCTCAGCACAGCAATGACATGAGTGACTGCCAAGAAAGGGGAAACCAATGGTCTGTCTATGGTGATAATGCAGCTATCTCTGGAGCTGTGCATTAAGCACTTGATGAAACTTAGTGGTAAAGATACCCTCAGTCTGTAGGGAAGAAAAGTCCATGTCTGCTATGCAGATTTATAAATATGTGCCCATAATTTCTAGTGTTTAGAAATGTCTGATAAAAAGTCCCACCACAAAAAATCTTTTCCCCTTATGGGATAAGAATAGGGTAACTAAGACGTAAAAAAGAACCACACAAAAGCTGATGCAGAAGCAGATCAACTGCTAACATGAAGAAGCCTTTTGTGAGAAAACTCATGCAGGCCTTCCCATCCACTTCAAATTTCCCTTTTACATTGGAAAATCCTCATTTTTAAAGATGTAATTAGAAATAATTGTAGGGCTTTGTGCTCCTGTCATTTGATTCTTCTGCTGCTGTAGCTTCTGTGAAGCTGCTGTGGTCTTGTATAAGCAAAAGTAGGTACAAAGCCCCTACTCTAGGGATCACTTGCTTATTGTTTTTGCTGCAGATCTCTTAATATCTGGAGATTATTTTTCAGTTACTTAAGCAATTCTGTCTGAATTTCAAGACATTGTAATAATGAACAGGGTGAGGACAGGGGATTTCTAGGCCTTAAGGAGGAGTATTTTCATTTTGTCCTGAAGCAGGCATATAAAGCTAGGGATGGCAGCTTGATTGCTGAAGCTATTGGAGGCTTTGGGAATGACAGTACTTGCCAATTTAGTGAGGAGATAACTGAGCTGATTTACTACAGCTAAAGACTGGGCTCTATTCTCTAGTGCTGTACAGCCATCACAGAAGTGTCCTCTATGATGGCCTCATTAGCTTGGAAAGATCTCAGCTGAATTCTGCTGCTTAGATAAAACAGAAGGATGCTAAAGCTTTGCTTAGTCAGATTTATTATCAACATTCTCATCTGTATCTGGTAAGGAGAGTGACTTCTCTTCCAGAGGTAATCCTTGCCAGAGTAATCCCTACTCCTATCACTTCAAGATTACTTGGCTGCATTGCACTTTATCTCAATGCCCCTGGGAAACTCAAACTGAGGAACAATTCTATGACCAATTTTTGAAGCAGCATCATGACAAAATTATTATTACACCAATATTTCTGAGTCTGTAGCAGCTGCTACTAGGTTTCTAAATGGAGTTTAAAATGCTAGGATCAACCTGTAAATCCCTAATGGGATATAGTTACCACAGGGACTGCCTCTTTGATTCCTTTGAAACTGTCTTGGCTGAGATTTCTGGAAACAATTCAGTGGGAATTCTCTGACTACAAATCAAAAGGGTCACAGTCAGAATGCTTTTCACAGGCATGGGTTAAGGGCAGGAGATACTTGGGATGAAATATGTATTTGGTAAAAGTGAAAGGAATAGGTTTGTGCAATTTTACTATGAATTTCATGTATTTGCAGTTCAGAGAGTAGGAGTGAAAAGCAGGATATGAGTCCCCTCTGCACAGGGACTTTTATGAACTTATATCCATTTAATTACTCCTGTGTACTTAGTACTTTTGGGGCTAGAGACTGAGTAATGATCTGATGCAAAGCACTGTCACCTAAAAAATTCCTATTTAGATTCAGTGGCTCTAGAGACTTATTAAAAGGAACAGTCATAGCAAAAGCACTTGCAAGAAACCCAGGCTAGTTAAGATTCAACTTCTGTATAGAATAATAATATTTTCATAAAGCAAAGTCACAAAACTATGATCTCCATGCAACAAATTAGAAAAATCTTGAATGCTTTGCATGATTTTTCAATATGTTCTATTAATTTCATTTAAGCAGCCCTTTGTTATGACTATTTGCACTTCCAAATGTTGTCTTTCATATGATGTTTGGCATGTAATATACTTCTGATTTTTAAAAATTAAAGGAAAAAGAAAATTACTTAAAGCCAGAAGTAAATTGTTCCCTTACATGGTTGAACATATTCACCTGCCACTTCAGGCAGTTTTGTCAGAAGATGGAGCACTGCAAAGATCTCAAGATCTGTATTTCATTAAACAGGTAAACACAAAGACAGTCATATTAAAAATGCATGGAAAAGTAAGACACATCCCACTTGAATACAAAAAAACATCTGATTTTGATGTAAACCCTGACCATTCAGAGAAGTATACACAGTTTTTTATGACCAGTTGCTTTTGCCACAGTTCCTTTCTTCATAAATTCTTTTTTTTTTTTTGGTGAATTCACAGGGAAGGTAGAAAACAAGCAGTGCCCACCCCTCCACTGTTAGAGTATTTGCCTATGGGTTTTTTTAAATAGGGTTAAGTTTATCATAGTTAGATCTTTTCTAGATAGACCTAGATAGATTTTCTTTTAGATAGTATATGAAGTGATTTGGGTCTTAAGGAGTCTGTCAGTTTTTAAAATTTTAATAAGTAATCCCTCTGGGCCTTTTACAGCTAACCACCAATTTTCCCATTCTCTTTGTATATGCCAGTTTGAATTTCATGTCTGTTTCTTAGTTCCACATGATATTTCCCCCCTCATTGCAAAGGCTGACAGGTGAGTAGCAAAGGGAGCTGTGGAAGTTCAGAGCAGGACAGGATGGGCTCATGCTTAAGGTAGTCATTGATACCCTGGGAAGTTATATTCGTTCCTTGCCACTGTGGCAGTCTTGAGAAAACATGCTGCAGGAGAAGAAGCCACATATTTTACATGCACTCATTAATTGCTTCCTACGCCTGAAGTATCCGATCAGACGAGCTAAGAATTTGCAGCTAAAATTATCATCAGTGAGAACTATTTCATTTATAATGCCCAACACAAAGTGAAGAAACAATTTGCACTCAATCACTCTGTCTCAATTTCCATCTGGAAAATGTGAACAAAAATAATTAAATTAACAAGACTGTTGTGGGGAAAGTAAGTGTGAAGTACTGGCATACTACAGTGATGACTGCCATGGGAAAACCCACAGGGAAATTAAAAATCATCTCTTTCTAAGGATTTGATCCATATTTAGCAAATTAAGCAAGATCTGCTAAGTAAAGAGCAATGATACTGAAATTATTTTTATTGCTGGCTAATATTCATCCCTCTTTCACTGGAAGTGGTGTGGTCACCTGAAAAAAAATCCTGCCATGAGATTGTATTGCATTAGAACAGCTTTAACTCAGAAACTTCTCAACTTGTCTGGCCTTTTAACCTTAGTGATGAAGGTAGTGTTATTCATATGATAAACAGCAAGCGCATGGCTGAATACAATTCCAAAAAATTGATTTTTAAATAAACAAATTAAGGACACAGCTTCTATGTAGTATGTACAGGCTCCATGGATCATCTCCAAACTTACAGCATATAAGCTGTGAGTGAATTTTCTGATAACTTACAAGTAAATCCATTAAGTAGATTAAGTTAAATTAATTAAAACCAGTGTCCTACCAGAGATCTGTCATCTGTGACACATTTGATTTTGACACGAATGACCTTCCTGACAACACAGATACAGCCAACTTTTCAGATAGCAAAAAAACTACCATAAATCCCCTGTTTGAAGACATTTAAGAGGTTAGCAATTGTTATAATTATTTAGGTTAGCAACAAGCTTGAGTCAAGTTAGCATGTGTCAGCATTTGTGGAGATCAAGCAGAGAAAAATTAAATAGGGGTCTGAATGTCTTAGTCTGATCAGGGAAAAGCAACTCTAAAACTGTTAGCTGGCATGAAGACTCAGGAGAGTAATGAACTGGCAGTTTAAATGATGATTAAGCTGAATAGTGTCTGCCAGGAGGACACAAAAGCTCTGTCACTAGGGAAGAAAACCAAAACCACAGCCTAAGAGACTGACAGCTCCTCATCCCAATATCCTCATATTCTTTTTTCTATATCCCCAGAAGATTTGGGAGGAATGCAGGCTTCCTCAGAGAACAGTGAAGTGGGAAAAACCTAACTTACATACTGTGTCTGAATTGAGTGTCCCAAGAGTGACATCTAAATAGTGTTCGTGTCTGGAAATTGCTCTAGGTAAGCACTCTGACTACTTAATCCTAAACTTACATTTACATGTGTGACTGAACTTGTGCTTGTGATTCCCTGGATCCTGAGGACTTTCTCATCCTGAAAAATTTTGTCTAATTTTGCCCTTCTCAGCAGTTGCTCTTTAAGGTGCCTTTAGACAAAAACACAGTGAAGATTACACTCTTTCTAGAAAGACCAAGGGGCTCTAGTTGGATTTATATATGCCCTTCTTTGTCTTCTCTCTGTCCATGATGCATCAGATGCTGGTGCATCCAGCTGTAAGTCTTTGGAAAGCTCGTGCCCTTGTGCCTAAGCTGCTGTGTGGAGCAGAGAGATGGACAGTGCCTCAGTGGCCCCTGCAGGGACACAACAGCTCATTGCCAAATCTCAGATGCTGTAGAAAAAGTGCTTTTTTTCACACGCGGGGGGTCCCAAACAGCAGGAAGTATTTGGGGTTTTGGAGAGGTTTTTATGCATAATGTGAGCTCATGGATAACCATCTATTGACATATATATATATATATATATTGGCATATATAGTTATGGTACATTTAATAATATAACATATTACTGACAGCTTGTTGTGGTTTAGCCCAGCCAGCAACCAAGCCTCAAGCAGCCTTTCACTCACTCTCCCAGGGCCTGGGGACAGAACTGGAAGGGTAAAAGCTGCGAAATTTGTGGGTTGAGATAAAGGCAGTGTGATAGTGAAAGAAAAAGCAGCACACACAAGCAAAGTAAAGCAAGGAATTAATTCACTGCTACCCATGTTCAGCAGGTGTTCAGCCATCTCCAGGAGAGCAGGGCCCCATCATGTGTAGCCATTACTTGGGAAGGCAAACACCTCAACTCCAAAAGTCCTCCCCCTCTTCCTTTTCCACCCCTTCGTTTGCTGAGCATGATATCATATGGTGTGGAATATTCCTTTTATCAGCTGGGGTGAGCTATTCTGGCTACATCTCCTCCCAAACTTCCCATGCACCTCCAGCTCCCTTGCCAGTGTGGTAGCATGAGAAGCAGAAAAGGCCTTGGCTCTGTGCAACCCTGCTCAGCAACAAGAAAAACTTCTCCATATTATCCATATGGTTTTCAGCACAAAGTCAAAACACAGCTCCATACACCAGCCACTCTGACGAAAATTAACTTTACCCCAGCCAAAAGCAGCACACAGCTGCAGGGAAGTGGGGCTATTCCTTCAGTCATCACTAATTTGTTGGCAACAAGTCTGTCCATAAAGGATGGTGGAATCTGAGAGCTTTGCTACAGGAGCTACATTGAAGAGAATTACAATATCCCTGTGTGTCCATCAGTTTGACTCTCCATAAGGAAGTCACTTTGGTACCAGTTTACAGACTGGAGCTGAAAGTATCATTTTTTTCATGCAGGAAAAACAGAGGCCTGGGGGAAATCAGTGGGAAGACAGAGCTAGAGCTCAGAACAAGTTACAAATGAAGTGAGACAGATGTTTTTACAGAGAAGTTCTAATCCACAATGTAAGTTAAAATTCCTGTAAATGGGAACAGTGGATGCATTGGTTCATAGAGGTGTACAGATTATTTCCCTGATTTGTATATGAACACTAAATCAATGGGATTCCTGTGTATGCAAAACTTAATCAAGTGGATTATTTCCATTGGGTGTTAGAGTCTGCCTGCAAGACAAATTGCACCAATGTTTACTGAAACCAAAACCAAGGCTACTGTGAAATGTACTTTGAAATCTAATACAACACATACTTGAAGAATGAGTTTACATTAAAAAAAGGCAGAATGACAAAACCAGTTTTCAGTAAGCACTGTATTGATAAAGATAACCTCTCCCATTATTTGTCTGGCATCTGTGCACTTTTGCTTGCATTGCTATTCTACCTCTGTTCCTAAATCATGGCGAAACGAAAGACTTCTATGCTTATTCATATTTCTAAAAAGTGTTGTTGAGCAACTGAGGATGAAGGAAAGTTGACTACTATCAGGCAACTGATTTGTTAGCTACCCCAATTTACCTCTCTTTGTGTCCTTTCAAGTAGTCCATCCTCCCTGAACTTAAACTCCCATAAAGCAACACCACCACCTACAGCTCAAACATCAAACTCTTCACCATATGCTAATTGCACCTCTCTGTCCTGAGCTAAAAGCTTTTATCAGATCTAAGAGTAGCAGATTACTTCTTCTGTAATGCAGTATCACTTTAATTTTTATTATCCAAAGTAGAGTTTGGTTTGGGAAAAAAAAAGTAGCAAAAGAAACAAACACCTCAATGCAAGTCCACAATGCATCTTGTTTAAAAGAAAGGTTCTTCTCTACATCTTCATCCTGCATTTTGACTTTTGCATTCCAGGAATCACCATGAAATACCTTTCTGCCTTGTAAGCGGAACATTTTCTTTCCAGAGCAATCCAAGTTCCTCAGAAAATGGTGCTTCTGTACTTTCTGTGAAAAAATATATCTTTGTCAGCAATGGGAACTCATGAGGTGTACACTACAGAGACTTCTTTTTCTGCTACTAAAAATGGATACCTCAGTATAAAAATATTTTTCCTCCAGTCATTTTTTAGTAATCCTTTCTTACTTTGGTTTTTGTCTGATGCTGCCAAACATGTCTTGGACAGGCTGAAAGGGATACTTCCCCTCAGTTTCACAAAGGTGGGTGCAAGGCTGCATTGTACAGTTGAGAGAACCATGGTCTCTGTGGTGACAGTGACAGAGAAAGCTAAAGTCTTGGTACTTGCAGATAGTAGAAGTTGAAGTGAAGTAAGAGAGCCCACAGATTATATTCTGTCCCATGGTCTTTATCTATTCCTCCCCAAAGTAGTAAAGCCAATTTGTAAGTGGCTTTTGACTCCTTGTCTGCCCTAGAAAGCTGTGTTAGTGGTTTTTGTACTAGCATAGTCTGGGTCTTGGAGAGAACCACAAAAGCTTCAACACAGAAAAGGACAGTGATTACCTGAATTTATTTTGTGTAACCCTGCCTGTGCCTGTTTATGCACCATGTTTTCTATTGCCACCAGCTGTACAATTATGCAGAAGAATGCATACAAATTGTTCTTAAGATGCAATCCTAAGCCACTCACGTAGCTGTTTATAGCTTTCAGCACCAAGATATTGGTTTATAGCTTTGGCATTAGTCCAGTCAAGAAAGCTCTGTTCAAGTCTTTTGTACTATGCTTTCACATGATTTACCAATTCATGTTCAAAGGAGGCTTAAATGTGTTGTTTAAATATTTCAGGGAACCATGGGTAGCAGTCATCAAAATTAAAAAAATTAAGAAATGAGTGTGTGTCAATTTACTGGCAGCTTTGTTTAAATGGAAAGCCAAAAGTTCATTGCAGAGGAGAATTTCTTTGAGGAAAAAGGTGAAGAAATCTTAATAAGATTTCACTTCAAATTTCGCGGTCCATGGTACTGATAGTAATTTACACTAGCTGAAGTTCTGAGCTTCTCTTTTTTTATTTCCAGACCCTTACAGTATTCATGATGTGGTATATATTATATTAATACTTACAGGAGTTAGACCTGATAGTAGAAAATGACTGCTGCCTATGCTGAAAAGTGATTGACAGTGATTTTTTGTTAGCTACTTCCATAGGGATCTGCTGTGCAAACACCTAAGCAGCCAACAGAGCAGACCAAGAAGCATTTTGAAAATGCTATTCACAGGTGCTTCATTCTCTGAGGGGCCACAGATGTAAGTAAAGTGCATCATCTGTGGCCTGGTTTAGCATTAGAGCTATTATTTATTACCTGTAACTCCATTGTTCCCAACCCACCCCTGCTGGGTAGGGGAACCCACGAGTGTAATGGATCTGTTCCTATTACAGGATTCAATTCTGTCAGGAAAATGCATTTTTGGGATGGATCTCGGCAGTATTAGCTGTGACACCTGTCTGCCACCCGACTTTAGAATCCCCTGCCCGGGGGGTTCTCCCTAGAGGGACTTTAACCTTTGCCGCGGCGCCCACGAGAGGGCACTGATGCACATTTGCACTCGGTGCCTTGGGCACGGGAGGCTGGAAAAGGTGAGCACCACGAGAAGGGAATCTCCTGTCCGGGAAGGAGGTGACAGACCCTGCCAATGGAAGTGTGTTGTGCCCTCCACACAGCTGTCACTGTGCAGACAGTCATTCACTCCTGCGAAGAGGTCAGATCAAGGATTATTGGCCAGCTAGGAGAGCCACCTATGAAATCCCATGTTGGAAATCAGTCATGTGTGTATTTGTTTTGCCTTGGATGATAGAGAACACAAAGGTAACATGCTACATTATCTGCCACAGTTGTATGAGTTCTGGGAATAGCTTATGAGCATTGTAGTGTCACTAATGCTGGCAGAACTACCAGCATGACTTCTGCCTAACAGGGCAAGACAGTTTTGACTTGTAATTATCCAGATCATTACAGGTGAGGTTGAAATTTTTTAGAGTGATCTTGGTACTCAAACATCTGACTCAGGCTGATACAGAGCTGACTTACTGTGAAAGAACTAGCCAGACGTCTCCCACTTATAAACAAGTATATTTTGCAGAAGGACCTCTCAAACAGTAGGATTCAGTACAATTTGTCCATAAACCTAAATCTTCTCCTGTCTTTATATATCTTATTCTCATCTATCTTACTCTGCATGTCCCTGTTGCTGTTATTCCACCTTGAGCTCTATCCAGGGCACCCATGAGTAACAAGCATCTTCAACTTGTGTCACCAATAGCACAATTTTTGCTATAGCAGCAAGTATCTTGACCCTTTTGGTTTTCAACACTTTGTGATTCTATTTTTCAAGCAAAACTCTTTCTGTTTGTCTCCTTTGACATAGCTTGATTTCATGTCATCAATAATCAGATTGATCTCATGACATATATTAAGTAGCTCAACTTTAGAATAAAGTATTTAGGTTGAGGGTTTGGATTTTTTTACTTTTGAGTGTCCAAAGATTCCATGTTTTTTGGCAAGAAATAGAAACAAAAAAAAGCTGTATAGCAGCTGATGAATTGGGATTCCAAAATCTATTTCTGTTAACTGTTTTTAACCCTGTTTAATTGTAGACCTCTCAAATGATGCCAGGTAAATTATTTTATCTCTCTGTACCATGCCTGTCTTGGTTACCTGGGGAAAGTCATCACTGGGAGAGCAATTGTCACATTCTTATGTATGACAAGCACTTTGTAAGAGATAGGTTTTACCCAGGTTTGGGCTGCTACCTGAAATTGTAACATTAAATCTAATAATCTGTAAATGCTGACCTGAACAACATATGTGCAGCATATTCCCCTTCTAAAAAATGTGTTTTCTCTTGTAAAATTGTCTACCAGAATGGAAACAGCGTTAAGGCTAGGTTTTGATTTCACTACCACTCATGTTTGTTTACTTGGTACATTTTTAAAAATTCTACTTATACTTGCTCAGGGTCTGTTCTTTTGACTTTTGAGAGAAACACGTCACTGTTCCCATCTAAATTCATTACATGTACTTTGCCTACTTCTACTATTCCAGGTCAGGCCTATTTCACAAGTATTTTTTCCATATGAGTTGTGTGTTCTTCTTTTTAGGTATATTTTGTTGTTCTTAATAGCAAGTGAGATCAATTGAAAACACAATGAAGTATCTCTCCTATGGCCTCTCTTATCCTGTGCCTTGCAAGTTCTGGGATTGCTAATGTCAGTTTCTGTGATTTATCTCTTGGGGTGAAGTTGTTCTGACCTGCAGTAACAAAGTACATCATTGTTGGCTTGCATGTTATAAAAATGATGCACAATACTCACATCTAAAAGTCAGAATAAACCTTTAACACAGCTCTTTGTCAGTTCTACAAACGGTTGTAGTTAATCGATGCCATAAAACTTTCCTTCAGGCACTGGTATTCAGCATTCACACTGGGAAATGCAGTTTGAGTCTGACATTTTAAATACTGGTGGTATTTTCTAATGAAATAACTCAAGATTTGAAAATTCATATCAGTAAAAAAGCAAAGTAAAAAACTACTGCTGAGCATTTAAAAATATCTTTTGGAGCATTGGGAGAAAAGACATTGTACAGACACTATTGTTTTGCTACTCTTTTCCTGCAGACTTGAGTTTAACACTTTTAACTTGGCCAGAAGTCTACTGGCTCATCAGTGCATCCAGGTCATCATCATCAACATTAATGAGATCCATGTGCATAAGCCCACAAGGGCATACATTGAAGTCAAAATGTTTTTTTCCTTTATCGACATGTGTCAAGCAAGTCCTGTCATGAGAGAAGCCCTCTCTCTACCTTGCTATAACAAACATTGTAGATCCAGCAAACAAGATTTTGGGATTTCTCCACAATATAATTTTTCATTTTGAATTTTACTGATTTGCTATTCCAAGGAAAAAAAGAGAACTTGCCCAGATGATGACAAACTGTGGAAATTCCATGGGCTTTTATCTGATATTTTAATAATGAATCACTAGATAGACATTTTCTTACATTTGTGTGTATAAAGAGTAAAGATGGCATTTGGAATTTTTCTTTTGTAAGGCCCTCAGTAAAACACTGTGATCTCTACTGAGGACATTTTCTTAGGATTTCCTCAAACTCTGGACACTCAAAAAAAGGATGACATAGAGGAAAGATGTAAAAATATCATGGTGGAAGAGGCAGAGGAAAAAAGAAAAGCACACACTTATAGAATGTGCTGTACTGTATTCAGGCAACTCCATGTCTAGAGGCCACAATCTCTCCTGAAGTGTTTGTGACCTACTAACCACAGCGAAAAACAAGAGCAGGTGATCTGATTCACTGCTTTTCTCAGGGAATAACTTTTGCCTTGCTAGGGGAAAATTGAAGGAGTTTCTCATGCTAATGTGTGCTGCTCCCAAGGGGTTCACAGACCATTCCTCAGAGCAGTTGTGTCCTAGCTTTTCAGCATAACTGGTGAAAAGGTCAGTGCAAACATTCATTCACACATCCAAAAAAAGACAATCCTTCAGTCCTGTTGTTGGAGTATTTGTTTTTCTCATTTCTAGGCAGGTGGAAAAAACACTAATGTGCAAAGAATATTTCTGATAGAATTTTTTCAAGAATCTTAGACATTGCAAGAATCACAAAGTGTATCATAAAGAGCAGATGAGGTGGAAATATTTTCTAAAGAGAACTGAAACAAAGAAAAGGAAGATCAAGGTGATAATGGGATCTTAGTCAAGTCAACCTTGGACTGCCTGCTTTTAGCTAATCTTAATAAGACCTATGTTAAGAGGGTGAGCATTTGCCCTTTTTTGTGACTCTGCTGATGAAATGGCAAATACCTGTGACACATAAACTCTGGTATCAGCTGGTTTGGCAGCTCTCAGAGTGATTTCCCCAGTCCATGCAGTAAATCAAAAGCAAAACCCAAATAGCAGGACAGCACCCTATTTTCCAAAGTTTGTTTATTCAACCAGTTTGTAACACTTTCTCCCTGTTCCAGCTGAATAACTTCATCATTACAATGCTGGAATTTGTTTAACCTTTTCCAGTGCCAGCAGGAGGGGATTTAGAAAGCACTTTGCTGCTCACCTTTTGGCCATCCTTGTAACTTTCATCTGCATATTGTTTTATTTTGCCAGAGGCTTTCCCAACAGACAAGCATTTTATCTGAAAAGCTGCATCACCCATGGAGTTAGGAACTGTGACCTTCTGGTGCTTGAGCGGTTCCATGGAAACTTCAGAATAGCCTTTACTTTTTCTTTAAAAAGAAGAGTCATTAAAATAGAGGTTTCAGAGAGTCTGAAATACACTCCTACAATTCTCTGCTCTTTGGAGAGGCAGGGAATGTGCTTCAGCCTCTAGTATTCTGGACTGCCCTATTAAATAACTCATGGACTATGGAGCTGTTTTATTCAGTTTTTGATGAATAGGAATTGCCCTTTTACCTTAGCAGCATTAGCACAGCTCAATTGTCTAAATATTGTTCTAGTATCTAGTAACATTTTCTAATATCTAATAACTGTTTCATATAGTACCCAGTCCTCCCAGTGTTTTGGCCCATGTGAAAGGCTCTGCAGAAAATCAGGGACGCATTACTATTTCAGTGTATGGCCTTCATTACTTTTTTTTTGGGGGGGGGGAGGGGTTGTTTGATTTAGTGTTGGGTTTTGGGTGTTTTTTGTTTTCGGGGTTTTTTTTGTTGTTGGTTGGTTTCTTGGGGTCTTTTTTTTGGAGGAAATTTTTTTGAATGAACAAATAATTGGTGCAGTTAAGAAATACATTTTAAGGGAAATTATATTGCTTTTCCTTTGTGATATAAAAGAAGTATTTTGCCCAGTATAAGCAACCATTTTCAGCAGTTCTGAGAGCTCAGCATGTAAATCCTCAGAACAGCCTCTGCCTTCTTGCCTGTGCTGCAAGTGGCAGAGGAAAAATCCTGTAGCTCCTTTTCCTTTGATGAACAATATCCTTTGACCCCTTAAATTGTTCTTCACTTCTTCACTTTCTTTCATCAGATAAAACCCTTTCTAGTGCTTTATCCTTGGTTCTGCTGTCAGGAATGTTGGCTGTTGCTAACCTACACCTGCCTTGCAGCCTTCATTCCAACTCCTGTCCTAAGTTAGCAACAACCTCATGTGATCTATCTTCCTTAAAAGCTTATCTTTTGCACTTGCCACTGTTATATGTAGCAATTTGATGAATGGATCAGTTCTGTTCACTGGTGCATAGTGGCCTCAGGTTCTTGGCTCCTTTGTTCTATTTGCCTACTGCTTATCTTGGCACTCTTTTTGATTGTTTTCAAGTAATGCCTTTTGTTTTCTGTGAGACTGATATGAATGCAAAGAACAAAGTCCTACTTTTTCACCTCATCAATCTCTTTTCTCATCTTTTACCAAGTAAGCTGGGATAGTGTATTTTTATGGAGCCAGGCATCTTTTACCATTTTGCCATTGCCATCATTGCTGGCCTGTCTTTAACTTTTCCTTTCAGCATTTTGTGAGAACTTAGGGCAGGGTGTCCTCTTAAATTCCAGTGGGGGCTAAATCACTACAAATCTGTGAACTTTGTTATTTCCCACTGTGTGTCAAATGCCAGGTACGCCTTATCTTCTAAGGGACACAGCACAACTCCAGATGGCCATTCCAGTCTGAGGGTCATGTCTATAATTCTCCCTGCAGAAGAGTGGCAGGCTATTGCAACCAAGAAACCAAGTGCCTCATGTAGTTAGGAGCCAAGTTATCCAACAGCATAACATAGAAAATGTCATGTGACAAAACCCCATGAAGGAGATCAGAGAGACAACAAGAGGAGTGAGGTGCCTGAATAAGACCCTGCTGCCCTATCCTCAGGCCAGGGGCCATCAGCACAGCTGGGTGAGCACAGGGGCACAAGGGCTGGCAGGAACACAAGAAAAAGCACTCTCCAGTCAGCTTTCAGACTTAGGGGCTCACTGCTGAGGAGTGGGACACATTATGGGATGTAAGGGAAAAGCAGTCCCAGATTGAACAGGACTAATTATGGGACGTTTATGGGTAGAGCCAAATGTGGGGAAAGGAGGTAGGTTAGGTGACTTGGGGAGGGACAGGAGTGAGAAAATAGAGAAGTAAGCAAATAATAAGGTGAGTTACCACACTTGGCTAGTCAAAATACCTGTCTGGTTATGCTCTGTGCCTGATCAGTGCAGACTGACCTGTGTTCTCATTAAACTATTTTCTAATTCTTTGCTGGGTGAGGGGTGCCTGTGCATGGGGGTGTGAGCCCAGGAGCTGGAGGCAGGCCAGAGGCTGGAGGGGCCTGTGTGTCTGTGGTGCACCGACTGATCAAGTGTGGGTGTGTGAGTGGGTGTGATCCCTTGCACAGATCAAGCCAAACCAGATGGTGAGTAGGGAAGTGGTCAGGGAGCACGTGGGGTGAGGGGGTCTCTAGTGGCCAGCCCCAGTGTGAGAGTACCCCTGAATCTCTACCAACAAGAGCACAAAGGGAGGCAGTGGGGAGTGGGGGTGGTCAGACTCACTGGCTTGTGTGAGCAGGTGCCAGCAACTGTGAGATTTGGGACCTGGCTGCCAGCTATAGGACCAATTGTCTGTGGTCTAGACAATTAGTATTTTTCCTTGTTCATCCTGATCAATACTTTTTAACCTACTTGAAAGCACAGCAGAGAAATATGGGTATTTTCTAGGATGTTGACTGAATATTTCACTAAACCACCTGTGGTAAAATGTACAGAATTGGCTTTGTTCAGTGTTTTTGACATCATACAACTTCAGTGCATGCTGTTAAAGTGCCCATAAAACATCCATGACAGCTGCTAATATGTACTTTACAGTCACTTCTGTATGATATAATCATAAAGATCATCAGTCACTGATCAGAGTGCACATGCATTTTGTGGCAAAAACTGAATGGATGGAATTGTTCTAACACCGGAAGAAACACAGGCAGAAATCATGTTTCTGTTTTCTCATACCTGTTTTCTACATCTTAAACACCAACTGCTCTGAACTCTCAGCTCTACTGTTTCTGGGCTTCCTGAGCAGCTGGAATTGCTCCATACAGCTCCAGGATTTCAAGAATTGTGCCTCACACATAATTTTCTTTCTTTCCTTTTTGGGGTTCTTGAGCATTGATCAATGGATGTTACTTGTCTGAAGGATTCACTCTCTTCTGAGAAGCATGCACATAATCTGAAAGATATCTGGCCATCTGTCATGGTGTCAAGATTTTAAGGGAAGACAAAACAAGCTCAGGGGAAAAAAAAAAATCTGTTGAGGCACACACAGAAACAACATCTGGCTCAGAAAGTCCCTGAGCTGAAAACAATGGGATCCTGAGAGAGTACTGCAGGCAAGAATCACATACATTTGCCTTGGACTTTTTCTTCCTTCTGTTTGTACTTACAGGCACCACTGGAGATACAGTATTAGGGGAGGTGGAGACTTGCTCTGACAACTGAAGACAGACATTCTTTTGGTCTCTTGTACCTCAAAGACAGGTCAGTTACCACAGACCCATCCTCATGCTAAAGTGTCTGATTGCTTTGAAGTTTGATTTCTGTCAAGACCCAGTCACAACTCCACTTAGTGAACTAAGTGAATGTGCCTGCATATTCATATTATTAGGAAACACAAAGCTCTGTGTAAGAAAAAAAAAAAAAAAACTTCATACAGAGGTTTTCATATTGCTATATTAAGCTGGAAATAGCTTTTTGTTTCTTAATAGTTTAAAAATTCTGTGAGGTACAGGTAATGACAGCAGCAGGCTTGAGAAAATGACAGTAATATTTCCAAAGGAATAAAGAGAGTCCATGGTCCAGAGGAAATGATACTGTGGAAGCAGTTATCTATTTTGTTATTAAACGTTTTACAAGCCTTTACATTAATTCAGCTTGAAACAATGATGATATGTAGATAATAAGCTAACAGTTCATTTTTTCTGGTAAGTATTAAAAATGATGTACTAGAGTATGTAGAACACCAAGAATCTGAATAATACCAGCTAAATTATTATTAACAATAGTACTAATGGCAACAACAGCAAAATCTCCAGAGTCTGCCTAACTACTGTCATGGTAGAGCTTTGCTGAGCAATACAGACCAGTTTTTAGGAGCTGCCACAGTGGGAGTCTGTGTGGAAGCACTGCCCTCCAGCAACTGATGTTAACTAATTAAGTTCCTCGACACTTGCTACAGTAAGAAAAGTCTGAACTCTGAGTGTGTTCTAAGAATTTGGAACACCAGCCACTTACTGAAATCCAATCCTTTCATCTCTTGCAATCTTCCTTGGCTTATTACGAAGACAGTAGTTACCTAATGCAAAGGAGAAAAATTTTCAATTTTAGACTGTTAAAATCTGTTTCAAAATGTTGCAAATTGATATAATTATCCTAAATAAATACATTATCAGTTTGTCAACAGTATTGATGACTAAATGTCCCTCAAACACCTGGGTGAGTTTCTTATGAGATATCTATACAATGAGGTTAATTCTCAAAATACCTAAATCCCTCTACACTTATCAAAGTTGTGCCATGTGTCCATATGTGTGTGGATGGAATACACAATTCAGGATGTGATAATGGATACTGACATTGAAAATGCGGAATATTTTTGTCCTCTTTATTATGTCCTTATCATAACCATTAGCTACTAAGTTATTCTAATTGGAGACAAAGTCCTAGCTTAAATTTTTCTTACTACAAGGAGACTATTGATTTATTATTCCATGCTAATTGCACAACTTTATTGGTGACTTTTCTTGGAAGCATTACACTTCCTTTTTTTTGAGTACCAACTTCAATTATATATTCAACTGAATGAGTGAAAAACATTAAAACAAAACTTCCTTATGGACTTGGATTTCCTGTAGCTTTTTTCACCATCTCATGATGCATCCTGACTCTTAGGATTTTTATGGGAATAAGAGGAAAGGCAATGACAAGCATCTAAGAAAACAAATGATAATAAAGACTTTCATTAGACACAAGCTAGTGTCAATGGGAGTGGATAAAAAATGCAAAAAAAATAAAAGCGCCAATCCTCTGCTCTGTTTTTTTTTCCAGAAGTATGATAAAACAGCAAAATTCTAAATAATTTCTTTTTTGTTCACTCCATACTCCAGCAAAATTTCTGCTGGGAACAGTGTTGAGTCCTTCCGAAGAGAAATTTAGTCCTTAAATGAGAATAACAAAAGAAAAATAATGGAGAAAAGAGTACAAGAACCTAAGATTATGCCAATATGCCAACTATACGCTTAAGTTTACACTTCTTGTTCATTTAGGCACAAGTTTATACAGAATAAGGTCAGGGGAAATCATCCCATATGCATCCCCAAAGATATCCGATATATCCAATGACAGCAGAGTCCTGTTTATTCAAAATACTTTTGGAACATCAAAACATTTGGATAAACAGGGCTTCAAATAATTGAGAGAGCTATTGTATAAGTAATTCACACCAGGGGGACATAACCTAGATTCAAAGGACAGAGTTTCAGATCAAAGGGGTACAGATAAATGGGATTTGGCTCCATATGAACAAATACATAAAATTAAAAAAAAAAAAAGAAAAAACCCCAAAACATTTGACTATACAGTAATCAAGAAATATCCAAGCATTTTTTCAAAAAGAGTTTAGGACAAAAGGTTGAAATTGTTGCAATAGGCTATACAGAAGGACATTGCAACAGAATCAAAATAACATCATAACATAACTAAACAAGACCAAAAGGAGTTTTTTTTGGGAGGGGGGGAGGAGGGAGAAGGTGGGGGGATTTTGCACACTTGTTTCGTGTTTGTTTGTGTTGTTTTATCCTCCAGTCAGGATCACATGAACTTCACTAAGTTTCTGACCTTATTCCAGCCACGAAACTGACACATATTTTGTGGCAGAAGGTGAATATTTGCAACATCCATGTCTCTTGAACCACTTTCCTGAATGCCCAATAGAAACAAATATGAAATATGCAAGTTTGGACTTGGATTGTCAACATTGTCTGATTTCTCATCTTTCTATTAATAACATGACCCATATATGGTTCATCTACATACAGACATTGTCATCTCATATTAAATACCTTTTAAGATACAAATCTTGGAATTAAAAAAGATTTTGATCTATGCTGATACTCACCCCCTGCATTATTAATATGGTGGGTACCTAATTTATACAAATAAACAATATTTTCCTTTTTCTGCAAGCTATGTACACATTGCCACAGTTCAGCATTGTCACTTACTGTCTGTTGGGACTTTTTGGTAGTGTGGGAGGGTAGATATTTAGAGAGGAGTAAAACATCAGAAACCATGACACATTTCAATTAGCCCCAGCATTTGATTTCTGTAGGCAAGAGCCCATCAGGGAGAGTGCTTCTCCCACCATGGTGCCTCACCTGGAACAGTCCCATCATGGCTCGTAAGCCATAGGGAAAGGAGATCTTCTGAGGGATGTGGGAGAACAAGGGGAGGTCTGGGGAGCTTGGAGAAATGGTAATTTGGAGTTGAGTAGAGTAGAGTAGTAAGGGCCAAGTAAACACCTGGAGGGTTGGAGGGGATAGAGGTTGCCACTGGAAAGACACAGAAGCAGTGCTTGGCAGGGAAGGAGTCTTGGTGGGTGGTCACACAGGGTGCCTGTGGAGGGGGAAGCGGAGGAATGGGGATGGTGTTTGGGATTTTGCTTACAGGTTGCTGCACTGACACAGTCTCGAAGTGAGTAAAGGTGAACAGTCAAGGGCAAAGCAGGGTTGGTTTTTTTTCCAAAGCAAGTGTTAGGGTTTTGTTTCCTGAAGAAATCTTAGAATTGTTTAAGCCCAATTTCCTCCCTCCTCCTCCCATCTTACTAACTCCTCTGCAACCTGGTGGATAGTCATGTTGTCTATGGTACAGGTAGTTTTATTCCAATTTACAAGAGCATCTGTTGTTTCTGGATATAGATATTTTAAAAAGGGTAAATTTCCCTCTTCACCAAAACCCAAACAAACAAACCTGAAGTAGTCTTCTTTCAATGAGCAACTCTTCTTCTTTCAATGAGATAATGATAATGCTTGTAAAAGTTTTGCCCTCTCTTTACAGGCTTGTCAAGGCTACTTTCCCTGACTCAAGAATTCTTGCTCTGTGTCTCAGCTGGAATTTGAATAGCAATATCTTGACCAGTTTTCTGTCTGAAGCAGGGAAGAGAAGGTAAAAATGGAACCTGTGTGTGGGAACAGCTTCAGCTTGATATCCCTGGAGACTGGCTGAAACTGTTGTATAGTCCTGAATCCAGAAAGAACATAGGCTTCTGCTGAACTTGAAGTATCTGCAAAATGCCTTCTTTTGTACAGCTCCCTAATGTCTGAAGGTTAAACACAGCCATACTTGGACAAAAACAGTGAAAGTTTTCTTACACTGCTAGTACAGCGCCTGTGGATCAGGCAATCTGCTCCTATTACCATCTAATCCCTGGATTTTCAGTTGCAATTTTAATTAAGAGAGTGGCCATTCAGGTTTTGATCTGTTCATCTAAGGACATGAAGTTTTTTGTTCCCATCTAATTCAAAAGCAGGTCTGTCACTGAGTTCAGTGCTTACAGAATTGTGCCTGGTTTTTTTCTCTTCTCCCCACAACCCCCCTCTTTCTCCAAGGTTTTCTTTAAAGGGTAAAACCCCCAGGAGACAGAGGTCCGCCAGAATCAAATAGAATCAAAATATTTCCCAGGTTCATTTTCAGAAGTAGCTTTTTCCCCCTTTCCTATTTCCTACCACAATCTTGCCTTTTCTTTAATAATCTGCAGCTGCATAGTGGAGTAGAATTCAGAGGTTAAAAGAAAAAAAAAAAGAAGTGTATGTTTGGCTCTTAAATTAATATACACATTAAATTATATTTAATTGTGCCTTATCAATAGGCTGATGAACTTAGGTGTTTGCTGCTGCTGCCATTGGTCATGATGCTCTGTAGCAGGCAGAGGCAGCAACTGCTGCTGATGGAAAAGAAAAGGTAGTGAAGGAGGAGGGGAGAAGAAGGTGGGAGGCGAGGGGATTGGCTGCTCTCAGTGCCATTCACAGCTGCGGCCCCGGCTCTTCCGCTGCTCCGGCTCTGGCTCTCCCTTGAACAGCTCCTAGAGAGAACAAGGCGTGCGGAGCTCGGATCACCAGCATCATGCTCCTCGGGCTTGGATCGTAGATCCCCCTCCTTGAACACTGAAACAACTCCTTCGTCTTTCAGCGTCCCGAGCAGACCCAGCGAGAAAACAAGCACGTGAGAGAGAGAGAGGAAAGAAAGAGGAGGAAGACGAAAATCTGCAACCAAGGGGACTAAAGCAAAGAAAAAAGAGTGCTTTGCTTGCACAGCTGCAAAGTGGGAATTTAAAGAGCTGCAGAGAGAGAAATTCCAGCTCATCAGCACATACACATTGCAGAATTACAGATCCAGGTAGAAATGACATCAACAGGGAAAGAAGGCAGCGGAGCTCAACATGCACAATATGTTGGACCCTATCGTTTGGAGAAAACCCTAGGAAAAGGACAGACAGGTTGGTTCTTTTGCAGCAGCACTGGTGCTAGAGGGAAGGTGCTGTAGCAGCCGGCGAGGTGTTGGGGATGGGGTGTTCGAGGGTTCAGCTTTTCCCGTTTGCTGTTTCAGTGAAGATAATATTCATAGGGGATTTTGGCCTTTATTTGTTTTTAGTTTTCATTGTAATTCCTTCTTTTCTTCATTTTTTTTTCTTTTATCCCTTTTTTATAAAAGAAAGAAAAAGAAAAAAAAAGCCCAGGATGCTTTATGTTCGTTACTCCTGCTAATGGGTGTTGTTCTGATGACAGCCAGAGTGCATGCAGAGGAAAAAATAGATGATCTGCTGCTAGTGGATTTTCACATCCGTTTCTTCACTGCCCTACTTAGAAGCATTTTTCTTTTTAATCAAATTATATTGAAATTAAAGGTTCACAGCCTGTAGTACCGAGGAGGTGGTGGTGGTGGTAGTGGGGGAGTCACCAGCAGTATTTCATGACATCATGATTGAAAAGGGTGTAGTCCTTAAGGTGCAGTTGGGGGGGGGTGGTGGAAATATGTACAGTATGTCTCTGGCACTGACTGCTGTGGGTATTTAGCAAATATGGATGGATGGGCTGGTGGTTTTTGTGGGTAGGGTCTGAAATAAAAGAAAAATAGAGGATCGGTAGCAGAATTCATTCTGGTTATGCTGTGTTTTTGTAGGAGGGGTTGGGAAGGGGGGAAGGGAGGTTATTTAATTATTTTTCTTAAGGCTTGTTTATGAAACTTGCCCCCAGCAGATTTTCCTGAATGGAACAATGGTAAGAAATATTAAAAAGAGGAAAGCGAGTGGAGGGAATTAGCAGAGAGCAGGTGCTTCTGCCCTACATGACATAATTAGATCCCCTAAATGCGTTCAAGATCTGGACTTACTGTTGCTTGCTTGGATAGCATATTCACTTCAAGGGCAGGGGAGTATTAATTGGAAGAAAAACCCTTAAAAAGAAGCCCAAACGTCTTCCTTCTTAAAATATTTTATTTTTAGTAACAGGTGCAATAAGCAATGGCATCTGGCAAATTCATTGGGTTGGGATCCCCCCAAAAGTGGATTGAGACTTGAGGTTATAATTTAGAGAAGGGGTAAGATCAGCCATAGGGGGGCTTCTTTGGGCATGTGGGTGTTAAGTGTTGTTCATTATGGTGGGACAATAAAACATGATGCATTGTGGTGTATTTTTTTTTTATAACCCAGCCGAGCTTTGCCCATCTGTTGTCTAAAGGATTTAATAGGCGTTTCCATCCCCAGCTGCTGCCTCTGCTCTGCCTGCTTCCTCACTGCCCTGCGTGGCAGCAGCTCTGCAGTCCGCAATTTTCTTAGGGACACAGTCAAAATCCAGATCTTTCTCTGTAAGAAGCAATGCTCTTCTGAGATGATTGATTATAACCTCCCCCCCATCCTTCCCCTCCTCTTCACAACCCCATAGCAACCGTTCAGAGACATGGATGAAGATGACATTGTCTTCTAGTGGAAGTGACTTTTATTTATATTTCTTTTTTTTTTTTTTCAAATCTCTTCAGTATATCAGCTGCTCTGTGTAGTTCTCTGTCACTGTTTTGGTTACCACCTTTATCCTTTGCATAGCTCAGTGGGTCTCCTGCAGCTGTGTTCTTAGTAAAATCTGTTCCGATGATGGTAATGAAAATATCCTACAAGAAAAATTACGGTATAATGTTAATAAAACTGCCCTATTTCTGCTGATAATCCTTTCCTGAATACTCCAGGTGATCAAAGAGCCAGCTATAGATGACAAATTCATTTTTGTCTTCATCACCATTTCCTTTTTTCTCTCTCTCTCACCTTCTCAGCACCCCTCCCTCCCCTTTAAATGCAATTGTGCCTGAGATTCCTGAAAATACAGCTGCATTAACCTTTTGCTCCGTGTTCTTATAGCCTGACGTTGTGGTCCTAAAGGGTTATCTGCAGCTTTGGTTATGTTTTTTTCCTCTCTGCTAATCTTCCTATCTTCCTCCTAAGTGATTAGCGACGTGGGGGTGGAGAGAGAAGAACAGGATGTATTTAGAGGCTTGCTGCTGTTGGCCTCTGCAGTTATTCAACCAGCTGGACAAGGGTGAAAGTTTCCTTTTGCAGTTTTACCATATAACTGATCTTTATAGATAAGTCTCTGCTGTTTGCACACATGAATGCACATGAAATGCACAATACATGGTGTCATAGAAGCTGGAGGTGGGGGAAGGAGGAAGAGAGATCTTGAAAGTAGCTGATGTCAGTCTGTGTCTCTCCTTTTATACCCGCCCTTGATTAATGGAATAACGCACTGAGGTGAAATCTAACTCAGTATTAAACATAGATGGCTAAATATGGAAAGATCCCTTCTGGTCTTCTCGCATTTTCTGTGCTAATCACATTTGGGAGCATGCAGAATGGCATAACCAGTGTGTGCCATGTAGCTCATCCTCATCCTGCTTGTTTTGGTGGGTAAGCTGGCAACCTGCAGCATTTCAGGGAGAGGACGAGCAGTGCAGTAAGAGGGCCTGATTCACCATAGTACGTTGGGTATCTTGGCATTTGGGTTGCAGTGGCTTACAGATGAAGGAAGTTGTGATTGTAATAATTCATTTAGAGCTTGACTTTGAAGCTTGGAAGATTAGGAGGTAATGTTTTGGAATTTTTTTTTCCAAGGGGATGAGGAAGAGTGAGAAGAAAAATCTGACAAAATGAAATGATTAATAGAAAGAAGTGTAAGTTTTGTTGCAAAGTCCTGTCCATTTTGCAGTGATCTTCATATCCATCACTTTTATTTGGAATAAAAAATTATTGACTCCATAAAGTTATTTTAGATAGGCAGGTCAAGCTTTGCTCCCAGATACATGGGCATTATACAAACGTATTAATCACTCTTACCTGCTTGCTGACTGTTCCAATAACTGGCATCAGAAGAAGGGGTTTTGAGGAGGAGTGAGGGTTCATTCATAGTTCAGAGCAGACTTAGGATTCCATGGAGGGAGAACTTAATGGTAGGTAAAACTTCCTTTGGCTTTCTCTCTGTGAAGTTCATGCTGATTGCCACATTAAAAGCTGAAAAAATGTATTTACCAGCAGCCAGCAACCTACTGGTCCCTGCAGAGAGGTCTGGTTGTGATATCTGGGGTGAAGTGGGACCTGGTGATATCTGGCTGTGGGTGGGCAAAACTGACAGGGAAAAGCCTTCTGTTCAGATTGGTGGGTAGCAACTGAAAGTGTTGATTGATCAGATATGCAAAACTTGTCCTGAGCAGCCTTCTGGGCTGGTGCATCACGCTTGCCGAGGGTGGCTGATGCCACAAAGAGAGGATTAGGGCCTCTCAGGCACAGAACTGGGGAGGGGGACAGTGCTGAAAAATGGTTGGGCTTAGGTCTTTGCCCCTAGTGGGAATGAGAGAGGGACAAAAATTCTTTTTAATAATGCAACATATGAATTTAACATCCCATTTGAGTACTGTAGCAACATGGTTTGCTTTTGTAATAGGTTGAATTTAGAGCACCTCTTCCTGACGTCATCTGCCGGAATAGCTCATGGAATCTCTATGTAAATGATCTTGCAAGACTATGAGAGGCATCAGAATCTTGATTGTTGTACTAAAAAAATAATTTTGCAGAATTGCCAGAGTAAAAAAATCACTGCTATGTATATATATGGATGTGTGGGGAAAGGTTGTTTTATCTCAGTTCCATTGGTACATTCTTTTACATCGTTAATTATAGGAGGCTTTCATTGTAATTAACAGTAGTGAGCAAAGGATGTGTGTCCTGTTACAGTAACACACATGGAAACAGTGTGCCTTGAGAAGCCCCAGGCACACCTGATCATGAACCAGTGTTATAGCTTTAGGTACAGGTTTTCTTCATTTGCCACTAATTTTACATGAAAACAGCTTCCTGGGTATTCCTTGGTCTATTTTTTTTTTTTTTAATTCCACAGTTACCTCTGTTCTTGTATTTCTTTTGGCCTCATTAACACCTGTTTCACCTTTGAAACTCTTAACACTAATTCAAACTGACTGTAGTGAATATTTATTAATGGGTGCAAAGATGAGGAATTGAAGTATTTCTTGTGAAGGTCTTTAGCATTTTGGAAGGTTTTCTTGTGTTTTCATTTGACAGTCACTGTATAGGCTTTGGTATCATTGTTTGCTGTAGCACCAATTTAGTGCCTAGTGGAAATTTTTAAAATGCTGATTTGTCTACAAGCAATAAGGCATCAGTTCTAAGTGGGAGTTACTCTATTCACATTGAGATAAACTTCATGGGAAGTTTAATGTTGCTTATTCATTTTCTTATGTTCCTTTTATCTGTTTTAAGCCTGGTACAGAGAGTTGTGTTTGAAACTCACAGCACTTTGACCTTCACAAAAAGTGTAGGGGTTCCCTTTCCTGCATTGCATCCCATATAGCTTACAGCTATTTTGGTGTATAACATGCTCATTATATATGAGCCATGAGCGAGGTGTTCAGCACTGTGCTGTTGGGTTATGTAAGAACAGAAATAATTAAATTTGGGTCTTAGAGAATTTAATAGCTTTTTATTCAGTGAGAGCTTAAACAGGTCATTTCCTTACAGCCTTACACATCTGTTTCCATGACACTGGCAGAAATTGAAATTTGTTAATTTTTTTATTTGTCTCTGTCAAATTTGGTTGAAAACTTCAGCTCTGTTCAAGGAATGTTGGGTAGTCAATGTGGTCTCAGAAGCCTGGTTTTCTTAGGTAAGTAGGCTAAACAAAGTACGTCCTCTTCATTCATACTGCCACAATTTTTTTTCTAACGCAGCGTATTGGATCTAGAGATAATCTAAGGAGTACAGCTTTCTTCCATTTAGCTGTCTAGATGGATATATCATTGTAAGAGGTGTAAATCATTGCAGTTTTCCTTGTGGCCTTTTTAAACAAACAAGCAAACAACAAACCAGTATATATCCTAATAATATTTTTATACATATACTTTGCTTTCCTCATGAAAGTTTCTTTCAAAGCAGTATGAACCCATACTCTTCCTCATTATAGTCTGTGAAGACTTAAATGTTGAATTTGTAAGCACAGAAATAAATACTGCAAGCAGTACTGGAGGTAGTAGAGGTCTTAATAATTAAATTTTCCCAAGGAAGGTTATGTCATAGTGACTCACATGTAATGGATTATCAGGTAATGGTTACGAATTTTCAGAGATTTGGTCTTTCTTAACTTTATATACCTTTCACTTTTCAAAAGTACTGCTTTGCCTGCTTTACTGACTGAAATAAACTAGTATTACCCTGCTACTTGTCTGAACTAGAAAGTTCAGCTATCCTGTTTATGAGTTCCACTCTTTTTAGTTGTTTTGTTTTGTTTATTGTTTGAATTAGCAAATTCCTGTTTGCTAAATTCAGTGAAAATGAATTTTGACTTCTGTCCTTCTGAAAACTTTGTAGGGGCATGCCGTTAGTCTTTTACTTCATTATCAGCAGCACAATTATTATGAACTTGTGGAAATGGCAGCAGGCTCTGGATTATTGTTTTTCTTTGTAAAGCACAGTAATCTTTCTCACCCAAGAGTTGTTAAAATTCTGATACTGTCAAATGAGTACAACTCTATGACTACATACTTACGTTCCAGATGCCACCAGGAACTGTGGAAGCACTGGTTTCACAAATAGGGTTCTTGCACCGTTCAAGCACTTTTCTACTTTTTGTTATTGTTCTAATATCATTTTGTTCTGCCACAGCAAGGAGGACTGCATTAGGGTGAGGAGAGCGGTTGAAGAAAGGAAAAAATATTCTTGTTAAAATTTATCTCCTGAGAGGAATTCTTTTGATCTCTAGAAAATCTGTGATTCTGAGAAGAACCAAGAGTAGTGTCTTAGGTACGTTCTTTCAATTCCTTTTGTAAACTGAGTGGAGCAGCCAGTGAATGCTTTGGACTCTCCAGCATTGCAATGTTTTTCAGTATACCATAAGTTTACTCCATACGTACATTTTGGGAAGTCTTTAATATTGTGTGCTTTAGAGAGTTAAACCATAATTGCAAGGGCAATAATAAATGCGATACACACCTAAAAATTAGCAGGTGCTTAATATAGAACAAATGCATGTGGTGGAAAAATTCCAGCTTGCTGAAAAAATGGAAAGGAGATGAGAAGTTTGGAAGTAATACCTTCTGAAGTAAAAGACATTGCATGAGGTCTGTACTATGCACATACGAGAGCAGTCTCAATAAGACAAGGTGGAAGCCTGGATGTAGATTTCCATGGAGGTGCAGTAAAGCTAGAGACATAGATGAATGCTCAAGTAGTGGTCCTCTTCTAATGCTAAGATACTGTAATTTGCCCTTGTGAAGTCAGTCATATTTGAAGTTGAGCTGAATTCAGTAGAAGGATCATCAAGTCTGGGATAAATGGATGAGGGTGGATTTTTTTTTTTTTTTGTTTGTTGTGGATGATCCTATTAAGAAATATCCCAAAGAAATTTTCTGTTTTTTTTTTAAACAAGCCCAAGATGTTTAGCAATCCTAGTCAATAATGCTGTTCACTCTGCTTATGGAATATGAGGAGATTGTTCCATTTCCAGTTCATGCATAAACATTATGTTTTTCTACAAAACAGCCATAATGATCTGTAGAATAACATGAATAATTTGTTGTAAATAGTGTTCTTAATGAACTTGAACCATCTTCATCTGCAGTGTCTGTAAATGCAGAGTGATTTCCTTTAAATCCTTATTTGTTTCAGATTTTCTGGCAAACAGCTATTTTTATCTCCTTTCCCCAACTGTCTTTACCTCACTTATGGATTCTTTGCACTTGTGCAGTATTCAAAGATTTGAATTGTACTCTTGAATGTAGTCTGTTGTGTAGATTGCATAAGAGAATTTCATTCTGCTTAGATCATTGTGCAAGCACTTCCAGTGCAGATGTTTGCAAGTTCAAACCAAAAATTCAGTTTTTCTGGACAGTTTGGACACTATTCCTATGAGCATCCATGCTTGGTAGATGTGAGTTTTCCAGAAAGTCTTTTAAAAAGACACAGAAGTGTGACCAGATTAAACTTGATATAAAATGACTACTTTTAGAGCATATTAATATTGTTCATCCAGTTTCATTTTACTTATTCTACATTTAATTTTGAATGGGAATATAAATTTTTATGATTTAATTATATTTACAGACTAGAAACATTACTAATAAAAATATGTTAAAAACCACACTAAAAAAATTACCCAGAAGACTTTTTTCCATTGCTTCATAGCTTTTGAAAGTTGGGTTTGAGTGGAGTTTAGGTAGAACAGCAGAATTTGTTTTGGTTCCTTTCATAGAAGTGCATTACTGGCTACTGATGTAGCTGCAAGCATTTTGTTCTTGGATATGTCATTTGTGGCAGAGATGCCTATGAGGGTGCAGTTGTCCTGTATAAACAGGATTGCACTCTTTCTTTTGCAATGACCTTGGGATAAACTTTTTAAAGGCTATTAAATGCAAGTGTGTCATGAGACTAAGGACAGAAAGCAGTATGGACCAAGGTGGTAAATGGTGGTGTGTGTTTAGGCAAACCCAGGTACATCCTTTTGCAAGTGGTACTCTTGCCTTCCCAGAGGGCAGAGTAACCTTCAGGCTGGTGCAGGTGGCTGATGGATGCTCAGTGCTGGAGGTGGTAGTGTAGGACACTTTCCTTGAATTGTTAGTGTTCTTGGTTTTATTTTGAGGAAATGATTTTATTATTTCCTGAAGGCCACAGAGACATATCAGGCCAGCTGATATAAAGTAGCCCTAAAGCTGCCCTAAATAACTCTTTCATGGAGTTCTAATAGCCAAGCTGCTGTTCTGCACCCCATGGCTGTGCTAAGCAGTTTCTGGCTTTTAGACTTTTGTTGTACCTACTTTGGGGAATACTTTTTAAATTTTGGTTTTTTTCACATAAACGTTTTTAATTTGGGATGGAGTAAAGTTAGACTGGAAGGGACTGTTCTTTGTGTAGCCCACCAGAGAAACAGGGCTGCTTTTCAGTTTTTTATCTAATAATACATCCATCGATAATCAGTGATTTTTATAATTAAGGAGTTTGGAGAAAGTAGATAACTTGCCAGCTGCTGACAAAAGGAGATTATTGCTGGTGAAAACTTTGCACTGTGATCTGTGAATTAGCTGACAGCAAATGGGTTAATGCAGGGTGCAGGGGGATATTGAGGAGAGAAATCATGGTCAGGTGGCTTAGGGTGGGATGCAAGTACTATCTATTTTTCTTTCTCATTTCAATGTTCTAACACTATGAGGGAATTATAGGCATGATAATATTTCCAGTGAAGTACTTACCTTTAATTTTTCTAAAAAGGAAAAGTGTTTTCAGGCATCCATTTAGTAAGTGCTCTTCTGGCTCTCTGCTTCTACTTACAAAACAACATGCTGTCTTTGTATCCTGAGGCTTTAGCAATTTTGATTTGCTTTCTTTTGCACTATATGCTTAATGGGGGAGAAAACAAATCAGTGTGGTAATGTATGTATTTTTTAAGAATGTCTACATTACCTATGTATTAACACACTCTGTTTTTGCAGTGTCATTGCTCTGTGTGTTCAGCTTTAAATGCCATAAACTGACTCCCCTTGTATTTTACCTATCTAAAGCACTATTGACTGCAACAGCAGGAATGGAGGAGCTGGTTTCTGGAAGAAGCAAACTGGACTCGACAAAAAATATGTTAATTTTTTTACTGTTTGTCTAAAGCCTACTCTTAGAACTATTAAGTGTCAGTCTATCAAGGTGGAACAGCAGCTGCAAATGAGAATGTGCCAGGTCTTCATACTGATCCAGCAGGGAATGATGATGAAATTGCTTAGCTCTTTATCTTCTTTCATTCTTTTTCTTAATTATTTTTAATTTAGAAATTTTTTTCTTAATTTGCTTTCAATAATATCTTAAATATTATTTAATTATTTTATGCATGGCTAGCAGTGCAGACACTAGATTTTTACACAGATACTCCAATTGGAAAAGTGATTGTTTTGTTGCTTTGGTCCAGGATGAGGCGCACCAAAGCCCAGGTTCATAGTGTTGGCTCATCTGCCTTACAGGAATATAATTTATGAAGAAGAGGGACCTTCAAGAACATATTTGCAGCTAAACATGAGCTGGAGATGTACAATTTCATTTTCAAAAATTATATTAAAAAATAAATGCCCCGGTCTGATGAAGTGTAAGACTCATCTAGTGTAAGACTTTGATAAGACTAATGTTTTGTTGCATTTGCATTAAAGCACAAGTTTAAGTGGGAAAATAAGACTTCATATCCCAAAACTTTGTGGTGCTAAATGTGTGGGATGCTGAAAATTTTCTGATGTCTTTTGCTGATTGTTTGCCAGCAGAGGATTGGGTTACTTATCATGCCAGCCATTTGCCCTGGCTGAGTTTCATTTAGTGATTGTGTGAATGCCTTTCAATGAGTGTGACCTGTCCCCAAGATTAAGGAATGGATTCGACTGTTTTAAGATTTTTACCATACTGGAATCCCTTAATCTCTCCCAGTATTCTATTACAAAGCTCTCACCATATTTTCAGATTCTGAATGATGGGTAGCTTGGCTGTCATGATGAGAAAACCTGCTGGCAGCAGGTACAGGTTTGGGCTATGGTTTTCTTTTTGAAGTCCTCATCATCTATTTTTTTTGGTCTGCACTTCTGTGGGGTTTTTGGTTGGTCGGTTTTTCTTTTGGCTGCTTTTGTGGTTTTGTTTGTTTATCTTTGTTTTAATGTTTGATGTTACCTTGCCTCTTCAAAATGGAAACTGATCCAAAGATTGTCATCCTAATCTAGAGGCTACTAGACAGATATTTGGTTCTTTCTACTGCTGTAATCTCTTAGAGAAAATTAATTAAGATGCTAGGAAGGTATCTTCTCCTAGAAAATTTCTGGGAATGTTACAGTTCCAAGGCTGAGACCCTTAATTGTTCAGGCTCTATTTAAGTAGGTTCATGTTTACTGCTTGAAGAGCTGGTAGAAATACTCAAGGACATAGCCCATATCTAAATAAGCATATGTTAGTGTCAGATTTTTTTTTCTTAACTGTATGGGCATGGTAGACTAAAAAACAAGGTATTTTTATGGTTGTCTCCTACTTAGACAAGATGCTTTGTCTTTGGGAAATGAATACTGATGCACTGTATGTCTTGGAGAATTAGTTTCTCTTAGGTGTATTTTTTTTCTTCCACATTTCATGTGTCTTGCCCAGCTTGTGAACTGAGGGGAAGGATAATTTGTGTTACATTATCTGCATGTAATCCCATTCATGCTAAGGCACTAATCCTAGTCAGGCCTTTGTGTGTGAATAGGAAGTTTCATTTAAATATAGGAAGAAGCTCCTTCACTGTGAGAGTGGATTGCACCTGGCACTGGTTGCCAAGTGATGTTGGGAAGTCTCCTTCCTTGCATCTGTTCAAATCCAGACTAGACAGAGCCTTGAGCAGCCACTCTGGTTGGCTGTGCTTTGACCAAAGGTGATCTCCAGAGATCGCTTCCAGCCTCAACTCTTCTGATGTTCTCTGTTATCCTGTGCAGCTAAACCATAACTTGCTCAGTGAACTGTAAAACGAAGGAATTCAGTTCCAGTTTTGTACCCTATAGTTCCCTGCTGCTCCTGCTCTTTCTCTGTCCATTGTCTCTTGGACTAGGTGAGGACAATGTTTGTGACTCATTTGGACTGTATCTGCTGCTTGTCCATCTTTTTTCTTTCTCTTGAAATACATTAAGAATAAATCACAAGTGAGCTTTCCGTAGTGGGAGTGATAGTTTTAGTCTTAGTTTTTTTCCACAGGCATTCAGCACTCTCCACTGAATTTGTAGAATCTTAGAGACTTCCCTTGCTCTTTCAGACTTGATAATGGGTTCTGATGTTATGGGGGAATTGCAGACAGACAGCCTGACCCTTTAAATTTTATTTCCTTTAAAATATCAGGTTAACAGAAAGCTGTCCTAAACAGCACAGGTTCTCTAATCTTCACTTGCTTTTGAGGGCCATGAGATGCTGCTGTGGCAGATCGAGATTGCTGCAATACAACTGCTCTTCAGATATTGCCCTCACCTTGGCTAAGATTCTTATACCAAAGTTAGAAGGACATGGTGGTGCTAACAGCACATTACGATTCTCTAATGCTGGGGGAATCCCCATACAGCTTGGCAGGCTGGATTGCTGCCTGCTTGCTGCTGCTGGAGCGGTGCAAAGCAAGGGCAATGGAGACTTGAACTGGGGCATTTCTGTTTGCAGAAAGCTGAGCTCAGTGCTCGGGGAGTGTGGGAAGAAGGGAGCTCTCTCTGCATTTCCTCCATGTATCCATTTTGGTACAGTGGCAGTATTTGAAGTAGTCCTTTCCTGCAGAAAGCTGAGAGGAAGACTGAGAGCCGTTTGTGTGTTTGCAATGCCTGTCTGTAGAGAATCGTCACCAAAGACAAAGCCAAGTATTATGTTAGCACTTGGCAATGGCGCAGGCCCTATCGCCTCATTAAACGCAAGCATTTGGTTTTTTGTAAAGGCACGGCTATGAGTGGCACAGCTTTTAAGATTCCTTACACTTTGCGAGCTCCAGCCTTCAAGTTTGTCATTAGCCTCTGAAGCTAATTAAATCTACCCTTTTTCCCCCAAACTTCCCACTCCTGTAAATCAGTAAAGCTTGATTAAAATCAGTAATCATCGTCAATAAAGAACGATCTGTCCTAGAGTTTCTGGGTTTTGTCCCATGCTGCTTTTCTTTGGGTCTGTGGTTTATTTAATTGCTCATATTTATGAAATTGCATCTCTTTTACTTCTGGTTGTTTCCTGATTGCAATGAAGACATTACTTAGGCAAATTCCCCTCTCAGTTACATCTGTGCAGTCTCAGTGACTTCAAGGCCTTCCTCACGTTTATCTGAGAGGGGAGTTTGACTCATGAGCAAGCTTCTCATTGATGGCAGCAGAGGCAGACCTCTGGCAGTGTTCTAGTTAAGAGCAGCCTAGGAATACATCTCTGCAGTGAATATTCAAGCAAATTAGAGCACTAAGTGGAATGATACTGTAAGCAAATTCAATTCAAACTGAAAATACAGGCCCAGCATTTTACAAATGACTGTATTTCATCATTAAAACAGAAGTCTGTCTGCTCAGGTAACACACAAATTAAGGCAAGCACATGTTTTAATACTTCTAGTAGTAATTCTTCTCTAGTATTCCATACATATATACCTGTACTGAAATTACCCAACCAGTCTGCATTAAGTTTCAGGATGGAGAAGATGTCCTTATATTTGTCGTTACTTCATCTTTGCTAGGAAAAGGAGCAACCAGACTACTAGCATGACTGGGACAGTTGCCATCTTTATTACCAGGTGCCTTGTCCTGCTCAGACAAAATGCTGCAAAAATAGGCAATGTTTCTGGATTTGTATCCTCAATGCTGTCATCAACAGTTCTCTTATAACCACAGAATTAGATGAGTTATGGCTGCAAAGCCTCCCTAGCTCCACCAATTCTTATTTATCCTCAGTGCTTTGGTGCCTGTGGCTCTGTGGAACCAGGTGGGCTGAGGACTGCTTCGCAAGAATTCATAGCAACCTTGATTAGAATATCAAAATTAATGTCATATTTACTGTTCAAGTGTCTGCTCTACTGCAAATTTCTGAAGAGTTCATCAGAGGGGAGAAACTCGTGTGCTCTAGGTCTTTTTCTTCTCATTGAAATGGTGGGGATTGAACACATGGCAAGGCCAAGGATCTGAATCAAAGGCTATGTGTAACTTGCAGTCACAGGTGGAATTCTAGCCCTGGTGGGTAGTGCTGTTCTCTTCTGTCACAAAGAGCAATGAACAGAGGGCAGTGAAGGTTGGAGAAGTGAACCGGAGCACCAAAGAACATTGCCCTGCTTAGAAGTCCTGTCTTCCCCATTGTTTACCTTATTACTTACTTGTAGCAGTTGTGCCTTTGTTTTGGTCTATGATAAACTCTGCATCAGCTGCAGATCAATTTGATATGTCAGATGTGGATAAGCTGAGCATTTTTATACATAATGCATTGTACACTTTGTGTATGGGAGACTTCATTTCAGGGTTGGTTTGGGTTTTGTGTGTGTACACAGAATGCCAACCTTCTGCTTGATCCTCTAGAGTTCTAAATCTCTGGTGCAAAATTATTCTGTACTCTCAAGGCTCCTTGGATTAAAGGTACTGAACATCTCAAAGGATTGGGTCACTATTTGTACTCTTGTGATCTCTAAAAATGCTACGGAATGTTAGCTGGGACATTTCTTGGCTTCAAGAGTAGTAGAGATGTGTACAATACAGGGTCTGTTCGTGTCATTGTGCAGTTGTAAGGCAGATTATTCAGAAACAATAAATATGTAGTCTTCACTGGCCTTAACAGGCTTAGTCACTGACTTGGGGTGGAGCCTTTGAGTAGTAAAAAAATATATAATTTTTTCTGATGCCCTGGTGTAAAACTAAGATAATCCTTGACTTCCCTTTTGGGACTGAGAGGGTTACCAGCTAGCATAGATAATTTTATCACAAATAAAAAGCATCATGAAAGGGTTGGGATAACCCTACTATTAAGGTCTAGTGATTTTTTAAATTTTTTTTTTAGCCTCCTTAGGATGGACTGGACCATACAGCCTGGTCTGCCAGGTGATGATATCTGTTTATGCTTTATTTATCTTCCATAGCTCGTCCTTTTGATTATTGAAATACTGATAGATAAATGCTGAAATTTCTGTGACTGCTTTAAAAAGTTGTTCTAACTATCTAAAAAAAATGGAGAAATTGCTTTGATATTCCCATTTTGACAATATGTGGCTATGCTGACTTTTGTTGCTTCTTTCCTTAGGGGCATTTGTCCCTGATCTCTCAAACAAAATGTCACCGAGTAAAACTATGTATGATGCTGTGTGTTCTAGTTTCAAAAGATTTATAACTTGGTCACTTTTATTTATGCCTCCGTGGAGCTGGTGGAATTCTACTGCAGTGTTAAAATGCAGCAGTTTCATTTTCCTGCAGGCAGCAGCCCTCTGGTGGTGTGCGCTTTTTTTTTCTTCTTTTTTTTTTTTTTTTTTTTTAGCCTTTTAAGTCATATTTTGGAGATTCAGATGGACTGATAGGGAAGCCTTCAAAAGTGCCTCAAACTAAACTGCCACATTGTCCCATATCTCCTCTCTTTTCCTTTCTAGTCCTCACCTCATCACCACCCCCACCTAAATTTGCAAGTGGGATGTGAAAGACAAAGAAAGGTTACAAAATTAACCCCGTGGATAATACCAGCAGTCTTATTTGGCAAGCTGGTATTTACAAAATACTATCTCTGTAAGTTTCAGCTCCCAGAACTACTGCCTGGAAAGGGTATAGGTCGGTGTGAAGTGGGTGGCTCAGCTCCCGGGTTATTCTGAAGACTAGACTGTCAGGAATGCAGGCATTTCTGAGGAGGCTGCTGATGAACTTGAAAACTGAAATATCAAAGAATTTTTTTAAGGGATGACCTTAGGAGTCTGTTACATGGGCGTTAAAGATAGTCACATTGTTAGTTACTGTCTGGGAAAAATATTTTGGCTAATGGGAAAGGAGAATCTTCTCATCAGTGCCCTAGGAGTAAAATTTATCCTTTTGCTAGTAGGAGATTTAGCTATAACTTGAGTCCCACTTAAGACCTATTTTGAAGTACTTAGTTATGTTCTGAGAGGTAAAAATGGGAGTTCAGAAAACAAATAAAATATTGCTCCTTACTGTTTTTGAGATAATAAGCCAGAGTTTTGTGCAAATGGATTTTGAAAAAATTAAAGCTGTGCCAGAGATGCATTTGGCTTGTTTCCTTTCCAGGACTACAGTAAATGTCAAAATCATGCTTTATCTGTGGCTGTGCTACTGCGAACATGCTCTGTAGGAATATGTGCAGTTTCATTAACAATTGAATGCTGAAGGGTTTAGGGCAAATAATTCCAGTTAAGATTAGTGGTTTTAAAATGTATTGATTTTTGACTATGATGTTTGAAACCTACTGTGTATCTGTAAAGTGAAACCAAAGTTACTGCTTAGGTTTCTCTGTTGTTTTTTTGGGAGGGGGGTGGGGGGGGTTGATTCATTTTAAAGAAGAAAGAGATCAGTAAATAAAAAGCATTAATATAAAGAATAACTTCTGTTCTTTTTAGTGATGGACAGTGGTTGTGGCTTATGAGCCCTTGGCAGTATTTCGTTGAACTTGATACTGTGGACAGCAGATAATACAAATTTGAGGCCTTACTTGATAATACTTTAGGTCACTTGTGGTATAATTGCTGAAAATTATCAAAAGACATTTGTGCCAGCTAAGATATGTGATGCAAAAGTGTTGTTTCACCCATGATGCTCTTGGGTGTGTAAGTCTTGACTCTTTTTGCTGGGTTTGCCTCAGTCAAGAAGCAAAGGTCCAGCCTGGTGCACATTTTGGGGATAGATCTGGCCCTTGCAAAGAACTCTCAGTGCACATAGATTATATATTAGAGGGGCAGTGACCATTTATGACCTTTAATGCCTGCAGTTAGCATAGGAGAAAGGCATCACTCATTCATGCCTAGCCCACAATCTCCAAAACACAGTTTTATTTTTGCTTATTTAGATTCCTGTAAGTGATTTAAAACACAGCACTGTAACACATGCTACAGTAGGTTATTGTTCGTTTTTTGGAGGCAGAATAAAAATTGGTGCCTAATCAGGCATATTTAAAAAAAAGAAAAGAAAAAAAAAGGACCTTGAGCCCTTCATTTTTTTTTTCTTCAGTAGGCTTGTCAATTTGGCAGTGAGAGGGCTAAAGTGAACAGCTTTCTGCCATTCAGTGGAGAGGGATACAAGTTTTTAAACTAAATCCACCAAAGAATAACAATGCAAAAGCTTCAGTAAGGAAATGAACTTTTTAAAATACCTGAGTTTTCCCTATTTTGCCACAAGTTTGTGGTAGTTCAACCGTTTAAAATTTAAAAAAAAATCAAAAATTGAATTACTAGGCTGTGGATGAGGCAGAAGTGCGTCATATTTCAATTCAAAAAGCAAAGTTGTCCTTCTCCACTGATCCCTGAAGAGGCTACCTAGAAAAAGCTAAAACTTAAGGCATCACCACCCCCATTGATTATTCTAAATACTTTTTTTTTCTAATGAAATTCTCAAAATGTGTTTGCTTCCAGTCTAAAAATTAATTCAAGTGGTTTATGGCCATTGCTGCAGGTAGGGTGATGACCTTGATAAGACTTTTGTGTTGGTCCTAACACAGGTGTACATGCATCCTAGGAGAAATTAAATCACCAAGACTTATTCCCTAACCTTAACAGAAAACCAGGTGTGATTATAGTGTTGGTAGGCTCCATATGTGCAGTTTATTTGGTTGCCTATTGTCTCTTAACTTGTAAAAATACTGAGATATGAAAGGAAATGGTTTAAAACTCATTTGCCTTCTTACTGGTTCCGGTTTTGTGACTGGGTGCACCTGGTACTGTGACCTTTGCAATGCAATTCTTGACATTCAGTGTTTTTTTGCTGAGATCTTGCATAGATTTGCTGTTTCTCCACACTTTGGAAGTTGTGTAAGGCAAGGCAATTCATATGCAAAATAGTATTTAAATATCAACTTAAACCAAGGTTGTCCTGTAGTTTTGGGGTTCTGGTTATAACAGGTTTTACATGAGAGTCTAAAATTCTCCTTGGTCATCAGATTTGTACCATTTGTATTTTGTTCAGAGATTGTGTTTTACATGAAAACTCTCATAATGATGGGTCAAATTTATGTTCTTGCTACACTTTTTTTCATTTGTTTCTTGTTGCAACTCTGGTGCTTCATTGCCATTTCTTTGGATCTACAGCAATTTGACACAGCAGAGCAGTACAATATCCTACCATGGACCTTGTTGTCCTCCATGTGTCCTTACAGGAGTCACCATATTGAAGTCAGCAAATGGGTGCTACTGGAAAGCTGTTTCAAGTGAGGATATTTTGTAGTTGCTCTCCTGAAACGAATTCAGCAAAGACTAGGCCATAAGCAGTAAAAGGTATAGATAGAAATATTAGTCATATATTATTTCATTATAAGCTATACCAGGAAAAAACCACCCCATGATACTTTTTCTTGTTAGCTGTGAAGCTTATTTAAAATGATATATACTGCTGAAGAGAAGCATTTAGTAATTGAAATGTAAGTGGGTGAAGTGGGTGAGAAAGAAACAATACATATGCAGCAGCTTTTTTTTTTTTTTCCCTCCAGTTTTGTGTTTCCATCTCTGTCATACTATTGGAACTATTGACAATACTGGAAGTAACTTTTTTGGCTTTCTCATTTCTCTGTGTATTAAACCTTTATTCTTTGGCATTCAGCCAGTCAGTGGTACAGGATCATCTTAGTGCTCACCCTTTGATTTTTCACTCTTCCCCTGTGGCAACTTTCCCTGCTGGATGCATGTGGATTTAGCTTGATTCCCAGCCTTGCCAGCAGCATTGTAAAATCGAACTGTAGCATTTGAAAATACTGCTCTATTGAAAAACAAGCTGGAGCAATCCAGACTTGGATTTCAAAGGGAATGGAAAGATCTTGATCCATGCTGCCTTGCAAGCTCAGCACCACAGAGTGTGATTGACTGTAAGCTCACTCATATTATGGAACACTGAAGGGTATTAAGTGTAATAACAGGCTGGAAAAGTGGGATATGTGAGATCATGAAGAAGCCCAGAGTCTGTCTCTCTCCACAGGCAAATTGGTGCTTTGCTTATACTGTTGTTAAAATGGCTTGATAGCTCTGAAGCTGTTGAGTCTTACTTTAGATTTCCACTACTTCACAGGAAACACACTTTAACCATGGTTTACTCCCGGAGCAGCCTGAGTTTGTATCCCGTAATCTTAGTTGGAGTTGATTTATTTTGTAAGTGTAACTGAAAGATCAGGTTTTGTGACTATGGGCTGGATCCTCAACTGGTGCTATTTGGTTAAGAGCCCTGGATTCTGTGCTGCTGGACTGACTCTAGGATGGATTCAACCTTCTATGTAAGGACAGAGACTAAAATTTTTAAATTTGGGAAAGGGTCTAGGTGTTGGATTTTCTTGTGTCAGACGTTGTTACTTGAGAAAAGTATCAAACCACATGCATTATGAAAGGTTTTGGTGTCTGAGGTTTTAGGTATTGCACCCTTTCTGCAAGGAGATGCATATTTGTTTCAGTCTTTGAAAGGGTCTTTCTGTAACCTTGACTGGTTTTTTTTTTTAACTTTGTGTCAGTGATCTCTGAATTTATAGCAACTGTATTTCTATGTTGATACAATACCCACAGCTTGGCTATTGCCTCTGTTCTGAGCTATCCACAAATGCCTACAATTCTCTTAGACAATTGACTTTTGGGCCTAGAACTCTTACACTTAGCCTCTGGTCCAGAAATTACTTCTTTTTGTCTCAAGAGATCTCAATAAAAATCTGTATGATGAGCTTTATTTTGTCTGACTGTTGGCAGCAGGAGGTGGTAAGGAAGGGGAAGTCAGTAGTTCAATACCTTTATGGAATTAAATCCTTGAGAAAATAAGGACAATTCTTTATTTGATATTTACTTGGTACCTTCCCAGTACTCAGCTTGCTCCACATCAGATTTCGTAATATTTGTACTTCATTTTCATTAGAAGGCCTATCAGAGTTATCAAAATTATTAATTTTGCATTAATACCCATTGATAAGGAGTTATGTGATGAAACACACACAGTTAGACAGAAGTACTTTTAGCTCTACAGGTAAATTTTTAAGTCTGAGGCTTAACAATCTTTGAATCTCAGGAGAGTGAACATAGGAAAAGTGGTTTTTTGTTCCAGAGCTGTACATAACCACATACTTATTACTTCTCTGAGTGAGGTGCAAAACTGTAAAAGGGCCTGTCTTTTAGATCTGTCTTGGACATTGTCCAAAATCTCATGCCATTTCACACCCTCATCCTAGTTCTACTTGTGTATGTCTGTGCTGCAGTTTCTAACCAGGCAAGAAGGCTCCACTCTGCTGTGGTGGGTCAGGATGATACCTGGATTTACTAATTTAAAAGGGTCTTGGGTATCAGTGTTCTGCACTGCTGTCAGTTTTAGTCTGGTTCTTGATGAACACAACAGGGATGCTATGATAAAACAAATTTTTTTGTATCAGACCCGTGTTCTCTCCTGTTTCAGGATGGTATACTGGAGTTTTTCAGTGGTCAGTTTTAGAAATTCTGCAGCAGCTGACTTCTGAATCACCAGCAGGAGGATCTTTTTTTCTTCTTTTTTTTTTCTTTTTTTTCCCCCCGGTATCTTGGTTAGTAATCACCTTCTATCTGAATGTGTCAAAGATTTCTGGTTGATTTTCATTCTAACATAGGGATAGGAGTCTGTTCCCAGTAACTGTCTGTACTTCAGATGGATATGATTTTATGTTGCCCCAAATGAATGAAAAGAAGCATCAAAACCCTTTACTCCTTTTCCTTCTTTCTTTGTTTAAAACTTTATTCCCTTTTATTTAGTAGAGCTAACACACGCCCTGGTATTAAGGGCGTATTATTAATGTATCATCTCTATCTTTCATCATCCTGTGTTTGTCTAACATTGTCTAGTGTGTTCCTTTTTAGTCTGATCATCAAAAATGGCAATCTAGATCTTCTCATTCTATCCTGGTATGATCCTCATGCACTCAGTGGTTTTGCTGCTGTTCTCTTAATGTTACCTATTTCTACTGTGCATATTTGAGGTCAGTATTCCAGCTGGGGATGTATCATTGATTTATACTTTGGCATTATCTCATTCTCAAGTACAATTTTAGATTTGATTGTTCAACATTTTGTTGTCAGTTTTGATTACCTCTGCACGTTGAGTTGATATTTTTATTATGCTGTCTGAAGTAATGGCAGCTCTTTTCTTGAGTGACTCCAGCTAACTTGGGAGTCAGAAATGTATATTACTACTTCACATTATTCTTTCACACATTATGCATTTATTGACACTGAATTTCATCTACAGTTAGCTACTCTTTCCACCAGGTTTTGATATTTCATTATTTTAAGCACTTAAGTGAGACTTAAGTGTTGGTCTAGTGCTATCCTACTGTGCAAGGGTAAATTTCACCCTTTATGAACTGATGCATCCTGTCACATTAATCAGGGATGTACTGTGGATTTCCTAGGGCAATATAAAGGATCAAATTTCCCAATTAACCCCTTCAGAACCGAATTAAATGTTGATGCCAGGCCTAGAATGTGTACCACAAACTTGATGTATCATGATCTGTAGTACTGCTGATGTATTTTAGTGTGTCCATAGGGAAAACATCAGCAGTAGCAATCTGCTGGGTACTTGAAATCTCCCAAGGTTGAAAGGTCACAACTGGTGCATCCAGGTGTTGGGAGATTTGTAGCATTTTCTTCTGTTGTTTCCTCTATTTATAAAATAGGTTTTTTTCAAAGCAGGTCCATAAAGTTTCCCCCAAGCTAAAACATTAAGTTTGATGGGATTCATTTATGCCCATCTATCTTTTTCCTTTTATTGAAAGGAAGATCCATTTCTTCTTTGCTGTTTCATGGAAGAGTTTCTAAGTAGGTGAGAAAATGGCTGGACATGAGCAGGTTTGATTTCTTTTGTTATCTCTAATTTTGAGAGTCATTTCTTGACACTTCTGTTTTGTCACTTGTAATGTTGATAATGGGCCTTACACAAACTACTTGGAAAGTTGAAGACTCAGTGTACTACTGAAGCTAAGGATCTTTTTTTTAAAGTACAGTGTTTCATAATGTATAACAGGGTCTGCTGATGTCTGATTTGGTTTTCTGTTGTTTACTGAAAATACCAAGAAACTGACAGACCAAATAAAGCATTTCTCCTCCATATCCCTTGAAGGAGGAAGCACTCTGAAGATGATTCTTCTTCCTGCTTCCCCGAAGAACCCAAACAAAGTAAAACTGCATTATAACGGGTATAAAAATCTGAATAGATGGAAGAATTTTTTTTTTCATCCCTTCAAGCTTATTATTATCATTATTGTTTTAGTGCTTCTGGTTTGGGAAGAGAACTTGTGTTCAGTGAGCACTGATTGCTGTGAAATTGGCAAACTGTCCAGCTGTTCAGTGGATGCTTGTCTGATCATGGAAATCCTGCTTATGAAGTAGAGCAGGGGGAAAAAGAGTGAAACATGCTGGTATCTTAGTGGATTTATTTTTACACAGTAGCATCTGCTAAACATGCAGTGACTCTTTTACTTAGCAATTTAGACTAAACCCCATAATTATTTAATGAGCAACGTCCCTCTTTCTCTCCCATTTGTTTTGATCCCTAACCCCCAGAAGTGCTAGCTTCAGGGTGTGTGTAAGGCATGGCTTAGGCTGTGTACCTGCTGCCCACCCTGGGTATTGTGTATGATGTTTGATTTATTTATTAGCCTTTATTTTTTTAATCTGTGAAATTTTTGTAGGCAAGGAAGGAAGAAACCGGACATTTAAATGACAACCCATAGCTCCTCTTAAGTAGTGACAGATGCCTTCTGACGTGACATTTTAGGGACTTTGAGACTCCTGATAATAATATTTGTGGTTCAGGAATGACCTTGCATATCAGAAGGTCTTTGTCTATCCTGCATGTCATAATGAGTTAAACATTGTGGTGAAACAGCACAAAACCAAAGTGCTGTGTCTGAGCCTCCTGCAACCTCCTTATCCCCTTGTTACCTTCAGGAGGAAAATGAAAATGGATGCATCTTTCTAGAGAATAAGGAAAAAATGTTGCTGAAAAGAAATAGCTGTTTGTGTATGCTGCTTACAACAGTCCACAGGCTATACTGACAGAACTGCAAGAAAGCTAATAGGAAGCCTGTTCAAAAACATGCAAAAAAACTTCTGGATACAGTAAATCCCTTGTGTCTTAAGCTATCCTAATCAAAATAAATTTCTCTTACTTATAATTAGCTTTTGATATTAACTTTTATTTATGGTACTAGATTGAAGGCCAAGTGGAAGTTGGATTTTGGTTTCTAGAAGCAACTTCTCCAACTTATTTAAAACAGGTCATGCTAATTTGTGTCAATATTGCAATCAGTTGCTCAGGGAGAATGGTTGTGTCCTCAGAACTGAGAATCGATTTAGATTCAGCAGTAGAGAAGAGCAGCATCTGGATTATGTGCTACTGCTCAGGAATGCTGTTTTTTAACTTGAGATTTTAAGGTTGTAAAAATAAGATCTAACTGGCCTGGTGTATGAAATGATGCATTTACTTATAATGAGATTCCAATACAACTTACTGGAGTTATTTCCCAATGTTGCAGTGTGAAGCTTTGTCCTGCTTCAGCTTTGAAATGAGTTCCCACCAATGTGAGCTCCTTAGCAGAGGTGTGAGGCCACTCTTGTAGTCACCACACTGGCTGAAATTTCCATGGAAACATGAGGCCAGTGGAAGGGTTGCATACAGCAAGTGAGCTCAGGAAAAGAAATAGGAAGGGAACACACAAAATTGATTTTATTAATATATTTTTATTTTCATCTTGTCTGAAGTGTACCCATTATTAATGAAATCTTTCCTGCATATCATGTTGGACCTACAGGTCCTGCCCCTGGGACTTACTGATGCTGTAAATCAGGAAGACCCTCAGAGTTTTGCCACTTCCTTTTCTTCCTTAGTAAGGATAAGTGAGGCATCTAAAGCATCCTTCTCTGGTGTGAAGGAATCTGTTTTCAGTTCATTTTGATCAACAGGAAAATTCCCTGTGGTAGTGAGAAGCCTCTGGTTCCAGAGGTGATGCCTCACTAGTGGAGGTGGCTCCTGAGCAGCCCTTGCTGTTTGCCTTGGCCTGGTATTCCATGGTGTAGAATAAAAAAGTGTGCTTGAAGCTGAGCTCTACCATGCCAGTCATTCACTAATACAAGTAATTGTGAGAACAATTCCTTCTCTGGGCTACGTTATCCCAGAAAAGGTGCTGTAGCTGACTCTTCCCCATGGTTTGTTTTCCTCTCTGAGTAGGGCTAGTCCACAACAGAGAAGCTGACCTTCAAAACAGACACTTCTGTAGTTTCAATGATGATGATGATCTATTTTTCCAAGAAATCTGTGCTAACCCCTTGTTTAATATGAAAAGTTGGCTGAATTATTCATTTCATTCAAGAATTGTTTTCTTTTGAAAACAATTTATTTATGATGATGCAAAATGGGAAATATTTTTTTTCTAGAACCTTCCCTTCTATTCTCTTCTGTAGTGAGTCATGTGTTGGGAAATTGTTCTCTGCTACCCTCCTGAAGTCAGAAGGAAAGTGAGGATTTAGTTTCACAAAAAGGTCTAACTGGTAAGAAAACCACGAGCCATAGATTTATCTGATGTAAATGCAGTGTATCTCTGTTGAAGTTAGGGTTGACTTCTGTCAGTACAGGATTCACTTAGTGCTGGTGTGGATCCTCCTTTCACAGAGGAGACTTAATACAGAAAGAATTTGCTGAGAAAGATGGTTCTGCTCTCCAGTTTTGTTACTCTAAAGTCTTGTAGCTGCTAAGTAACTTTGGTGTCTTCAGTTGCATCTAAATATCTTTTTCTTGGTGTTTTATAATACAATAGAAACTTTACTCTTTCTAGGAAATTCTCTTTTTATTGCATAAATACTACTTAGATTCCTTTAGTCTTCCTTCTTACTTTGTGGAATTGTGAGTCTGATGGAGCCATCAGAATGCCCCTTCCAATCTGACACTTAAGTCCCTGTGAGGGATCATTGGTATGCCTTCTTTCTTTAGAAATACTGCAGGACAAAACACAGGCTTGCTTCTCATGATGGCTGCATTTTCTGAACTGCATTGGGGCAACTGCTAAACTTGTAATTACATCTAGTTCTTGAATTGAAGACCCTCATCACTTCCCTCAGTGGTAGCTTTTATTTTTTATTATGGCTTGACTATTGTGGTTGAGTTTCTTTTTTGCTTCAGATTAAGTGATGAAGGAAGTCTGTGAAGATTCCTGAAAATCAAGTCATGCTCCCATCCAGTTTTGGATAGTCATGAGAGAGATGCTGCTTTTCACCACGCATCATGGATCAGGGGCAATAGCACAATTGAAAACAAAGAAGATAGGTGGAGGAAAATTATGAGGGACCAGTAAGTCCTGCTTCCTGTGGTAGGTGTGAACTTACATTTTTGCCAGTCTGGAGAACTTTATCTTTGCACCTCTGTAGACAGGAGCAAGTCATGTTGAAATGATAAGAGTGAAGTGTATTACAGCCCTGGGGCCCATACTGTTCACTGAATACATACAAGCCTTTCTGAAGCAGGAGTTATTTGGTATTCTGGAAATATCAGAAGTGAAACAATTGGACATCTGTTTTTAACATGGCTACAGTACAGCTCTGTAAGGTGATTATAATAAAATTCCTATCAACTTTAGGCAAGCTATAGAAAGATCACAGCAAGTCACACTGTAACATGGGTACTTGTTTTTGTTGTAAAGAATGGTCTCTGCCACAGGCTGATAGTTTAAGTCATTACTTCTTCATTCATCATTCTTGAACATTTCTTATTTTCTCAACTATTCAAGCAGCAGAGATCTAGAATCGTTTCATTAAGCTGAGATAAACATCTGATGATTATTGTTACTGTTTTCATATTATATAAATACCTTGGGAGCCATCCTCTTAGGGAGCTTCATGCTGACTGAACAGTTGCTACCCAGAGAAACCCACATTCTGAATATTAAACTTCATGGATATTAAGTACTGCCAGAAGCAAAAGCAAAAAAAAAAAAAAAGTAATTTAGAAAGAAATGTATTTTTTATTCTTGAGAAACATGCATTTATTAAAAAACTAACACTCTTGCAAATTGATGTCCTCTTCTGCTAAGTATTTCCATAACGCAGCTGGGAAGTTTAAACTAACTTTCTTCACTGTCTCAACTCACATATTTTGAAACAGGGGTGTCAGTACTCTGAGAAATGTATTAAAGTTCCATGTGTATGCTAAATCCTTTTTTGTGCCTTTGTCAGTGTACAGATATCATCATAAGGCTTTTAGTGCAAGACATTATTCAGTAGTAATTGTTTTTGAATGGCAGCAGCTATTCAGCAGAACACAAAAGTTTTTCACCATTTGTCACAGGTGCATCCTTCTCTTTATTGGTCCCTGTTGAATGCATGGAGGGCATTAATACAATTGTATACTCCACTTTGTTTAAAACTGATCTAAAGGTGCACTGCACAATTGTATGTGTATATGGGTGACACCGTACAAAAAATTTGTAATTCTTAATGTGGTGATAGGTTGCACTGCATGTTCCCACTCCCAGTTTTCTGGTGATTTTCTTAATCTTGAGGAATTTACCCATCTATGTAATTTTTTGCTGCAAGAAACCTGTTTCACAGAGGCAAGTAGTTGTTTTTTGTCAAAAAGAAGGAACTGTCCAGCACTTTCCAAGCTGAATGTATTAAAACACTGGTAAACTTGAAGTGACTTTGGATGTTGTCTTTCCATGCTTCAAAAGCCTTTCATCTCTGCATTTTATTTTTTTTTTTGGTACATAGGATACGTGTGGTTATGCATCTGAATACCTCTCTGACTTGAGAGAACTGTGGCTAATCACAAAGTACTGTTTGTAGCCTGATTGTAGCCCTTGCTGTTCAAAAGTGGTGCAAGCTTTAACTAATAAATTTCTTTACAAAACCTCCACAAACTTCTGAATTTGTGAAATAAAAATTGAATGAAATTGGTTTTAACAGCACTGGTAAACTGTGATGCATTTAAGTATTCAGACCAAATGATAAAGAACTGTGTCTAAATTATGACACAGCTGAGAATATCAGTAGAGATGAAAACAAAGGAGAAGCATGGCATAATACTCAGATTATTGATTTGCTTGGTATTAAAAACATCTTAAAAATTTCAAAATTAATGAGACATAAAATCTCCCTCCTTTGCAGCTGATTCTCATCGGTTAGTTATACAAGAGCTATCACAGGAGAATGGATCATACCATTAGCTGTTAGCTCAGAATGACTCTGCAAAATACTCCTTAAAGCTCCACTGACTTCTTTCTGACAGTCTCCTAAAGGTCTCAGAGCTGCCTGCAGCTGCAGTGTATTGGGCTGTCCTCAAACCTGGGTCTGAGTTTTATGGCAGAAACGTCTCACCCTGCAATATGCTTTAAAGCAGCAGTGTCTGAATAATGTGTCTTGGGCAGATAGGCCTCCACAGGGGTCAGCCATGCTTTGTGTTGACTTGTGTAGCAGTGAGGGAGATAAGTTTATCACAAACAAAGTCATGGTTACTGCCAACAGCCTTTATGATTTGATCTCTGCCTTTAATGTCATTTTGTTTGCCAAAAATGGATACAGATGTCCCCACTGTGCAACATTACTTTCTGGCAAATCTACTTTGTGACTTTGGATATGCAGGCAGTAATGTAGTGTATTGCTCTTGGAAAACTTGTTATTACTTGTAAATATCTCTCAACAGTATCTAACTTTTAGTGTCCCAGACTGCTCCAGTGTCTTCCAGTATGCAGTATTAATCTGCGATAATAACTGTGATACCTACTTTTTCATTTCTGTCATTTTTTAATGTCTGTAGTTGCTGTAGAGAATAAGGGATGAAAGAAGAGGGATAAAAAAGACTGGGAGTCATATTGCAGTGAAGTTAGGTATTGTAATTACTGTGTGCAACATGCAAATTATGTTCACTTGCAGTAAGCTACAGCTGGGTGAGAAAAAGGTCTTTTGAGTGCTCAACAGCATGTGATGAGTTGTCATCTTGAATGCTTTAAAACACTTCTGGAAATGAATCCTCTCCCCCTTCCCACTTACCTTGTCTGAGCCAGGTGTCATGCAGCCAGCTGGAAAAGCAGCTTCCATTACTGCTTTGCCAAATGCACCACATTCTCTAAAGCACCATGAGCCCAATTTTTTTGTGTCTCATATTTTTAGGACTGACATGTAGCTTGGTTTACACATTTGGATTCTTGATGTGTTTTGAGAACAGCCTTCCAGTCATTCTGAATTACATTTGTTGCTTTGATAATAAGTTTTCATTATAAAAGTTCCATTGGAAAGAAATGTGTTTTCTACCCTCTGCAGTAAAATAATAGCACCATAGAATGGTTTGAGTTGGAAGGGACCTTAATGGTCATCTAGTTCCAACCCCCTGCCATGGGCAGGGATACCTTCCACTATACCAGGTTGCTCAAGGCCCTCTCCAGCCTGGCCTTGAACACTGACAGGGGTGAGAATCCACAACTTCTCAGGGAAAACTGTTCCAGTACCTCATCACCTCACAGTACAGAATTACATATTTAATCTAAACCTGCCCTGTTTCAGCTTAAAGCCATTCTCCCTTGTCCTATACCACATGTCCTTGTCAAAAATCCCTTCCCAACTTTCTTATAGGCCCCTTTCAGGTGCTGTGAGGCTCCAGCTGATCCACCCATGTTCTCCAAGTTCTGGGGCCACCGATGGATGCAGTACTGCAGGTGGGGTCTCACCAGACTGGAGTAGAATCACTTCCCTCACCCTGTTGGCCACACCTCATGATGCAGCCCAGAGCACCTTTGGCTTTCAGGGCAGCAGGGACACAATGATGGGTCATATTGAGTTTCTTGTCTGTCAGCAATCCCAGGACTTTGTCTCCAGTGCTGCTCTCAATCCATTCCCTGCCCATCCTATATTGTGCCTGGGATTGCCCCAGCCCTTGGCCAGGACATTGTAGTTGGCCTTGCTGAGTTTCAGGAGGTTCTTGTGGGCCTGTCTCCAGCCTATCAAGGCCTCTCTGGATGGCACTGCCACCCTTCAGCACGTTTGACTGCAGCACTCAGCTTGGTGCCCTCACCAGACGTGCTGAGGGTGCCCTCGATCCCACTGCCTGTCACTGATGAAGGTGCTAAAGAGCACTGGGGTCACTACAGACCCCCAGGGAACACCAGTCAGCTCTGGTCTCCTGGTGAGCACTGAGCCAACTCTTTATCCACTGAATGAGTTGAGGATGTTATGTGGGACAGTGTGAATTACTTTGCACAAGTCCAGGTAGGTAATGTCAATCACTCTTCCCATATCCTCCACAATGTAACCCTGTCATAAAAAGCCACCAAATTTGTCAGGCGTGATTTCTCTTTAGTTAAACCACACTGACTGTCTCCAATCACTTCCTTATTTTCTATGTGCCTTAGCATGGTGTCTTGGAAGAACTACTCCTTGATCTTTTTGGGCCCAGAGGCAAGACTGACCAGCATGTCATTTCCCAAGTCTACCATTTTCTCCTATTAAAAATGGCATTTGTAACAAGAAATATTTATTTATACCAAAGCAGTCTGTGAGGCACATTGGCTGCTTATTTAAGGAAAAATAAGACTCTTCAATGAACTTAATGAAGAGTTGGGAAACCTAAATATAATGACTAGTATGAGTAAAGTCAGTGAGGAAAGCCAGCGAGGAAAGCCAGCTGCATTACTGCTCCCACCCACAAATGAGTCCAGTAGCCAGAATGACTGAGGGGTTTTTATTCTGTGCTGCCCTTTGGTACCACTGATAAAGTGAGGAATCACCAAAGGCAGAGGGCAGTGCTACCCAGGTGTATAATTTTGGGTTGCAACAGTTTTTGATAGTTATCACAGAATGTTTCCTTAGTAAGTGACAAGAGGCAGGGGGAGGGAGAGAGAAAAAGGTGACTGGAACGGTGGTGACATTTGAAACAGGAAGAGTCTTGTCAGAGCCTTGACTTTGTACAGATAAGAAATATATTTTCTGATTTTATGGAAGGTTGGGAGAAACTGCTGCACTGGGCAGATAAGAAGTGGGGTTACATGCTGGTTTATCTGTAAGGAGATGTAGTGTTCCTCTCAGACTTGTGGCGTATTTAATTTAGATCAGAAAATCCTGGGGGATTTACAGCTAATCATAAACCAGCATAGATTAAGAAAAACCTTCTGAAAAATATTAGCAAGATATAATGTGTTGTATATAAATGGATGCAGGCAAATATACATAAACATATATTTTATGTGAATCAAAGGTCATTCTGCTATACTAGTGAAGGGCATTGTAGGTGTTTATTGTAGGAAGTCAAATGTAGGTATGCTAGAGAATTTGCTGAATATGGAGCAGGGCATGCCCTGTGGCTGTAGAGCTGGCCCCTGCATGGGCAGCATGTTTGGTGGCAGGACTTCTTTTAGTGCCAGGCTGCTCTGTGCTAGGAGCTTGCCAGAACTCTGGGTTGCTCTAAATTACACCAGACCTCAGGCAGCCCTGGGCAGTATTTGGAGTTCAGAAGATAAATATTTTTGCTCTACATGTTGTTTGTTGTACTTTGTGAAGGAAATTATAATGGTTGATAGGGTTTTTAAATTTTCATGTTTTAACTCACAGTGGTTGTGACAGTTGTTCAGTGAATTCACCTGTGTTCTAAAACAGGTACCAGATGGGCAGTAGCAGTAATTGCTATATCTGCTGTCCTTCTAATATATTGAAGCAATCTGAAAAAAAAAACAACCAAAAAAGATAACAACCCCAAAACCATTTTTAAACTTGTTTCCCTACCTGGAGTCTCCATGGCCTTTCCATTCCTGCAAATTTTAGGGCTTTTGTGGCAATGTACAGTATACCTGCTGTGTCATAGGAGCTGTGCCTGCAATCTTTAGGCATCCTTAAACTGACTTTCACCTGACTAGATCAACAACCTATAGAATGAAGCCATGTCCTGGGAGGCCTGGGCTGAATAAACTTGCCCAGAACTGTAAATACCTGGATCAAAATCCCTCAGCCAGTGCTGAGGTTTGTGCTGCTCTTGCTGCTCTTGTGATTGTGCTCAGGTAGGCAGATACCTGCCACAATATGGATGCAAAATGCAAGTCTTATGGTGTAACTTGCTAAAAGTAGAACTTTAACCGCATTTTGAACCCTGAAAGCTGACAAAGAGCTACTTGTGATGAAAGCTTTGGTTGGGTAGTCATAGATATGAGAGACAAAGAGCCCAAATGGTACTGCCTCTTTGGAGGGAGACCTGTTGTGCCACCCAGCTGCTGTTCTGGCAGAGCTTCATGCTGGTTTTCTCTCTGTGTGCTACATGGGGAAAATTGTTTGGTTTATGTGAATATCATTTCAAATTATGTTATGTTTTATTTCGCTATTTGCGTATGTTTTGTGATGTAATACTTTTTCACATACTCACAGATAAAGATTTCACTATATAGCTGTTTCCAAACTAATGAACCTGGATGTGTGGAACTGTTGGAGCACAAGATGCACTCCTGATTGAATAAAACATCACAAGGTGAATAATTTTAGTAGTATCGTGGGAGAATAGCAACTTTGTTTACATAAAACCTGAATTTTGAAAAGTATCTGATTCAGAAACAGACTTTAGGAAGCTTTCATAGCATTGTTCCTAGTGAGTTATAGCAAAACAAAGCAGTTTTTCAAGCTTACTACTAAGGCACTAAACCACCACAGCACTGATGTGAGTTTTAAATGCTTTCTTCTAAGCTATGCCTTCTTCCCAGTCCAAGTATAAAGATGCATTTTGTGCTTCCTTGTTGCAGCACTCAGTTGCTGGGTTCTGAACCCTCTGAAGAATTATCATGGAGAGATTGAGATGCCTGTTGAGAGTTTCCCTTACTCCATTTTGGCAGGAGAGGGTGTGCATGCGGGTCATTTTGCTGAGACTTTGGTGCAGCTGTATTCCTTACTGCTGCTGACTGGTTCAGAGTCTGCTGCTTCCGCTATGTTTCAGGCACACAGGGTGATGAACCAACTTTGGTTCTTTGTGCTTATAAAAAAAGCAGCATTTTAATTTTATCCTTGGCATACTTCATAGACTTGTAATGCTGTTCTAGCCTAGAAATAATATTAACCATTTGCCTTTTTAAGAAATTTATAAGCTGTCACCACATTTCTTATTTTTTCTGGGGCTTTTTTTAATCTCTTCCCCACCTGTTCTACCAATTAGTACAAACTCCGGTTATCTTTTAAAATACTCTGTCTTTGTAAGATAAATTCTCCTGGATTAAGGGTTTAGATATTTGCCTTTGGCTTTTGTGGGAGCTTATTTTTATATTTTGTTTTTAAAGAGGTAAAAGGTTGAGGGGTAAGCAGGACAGAATGTTCTTGTGATGGTGATGAAAGCAGAAAATGTATCTTGGAAGTTAAGTCACTATGTAAATATATTAATTTGCTGAGTTGCAGAATAGCTTGGGATGGCTGGCAGGATCCCCATCACATGAGCAAAGGTAGAGGGATTTTGCCTTCCCATTGCATTTCACAAACACCCTTTCACTTTCTAATTAAGTGGGTTGCTTTTTGGTTTAAGGATGAGAGAAAAGGGCATCCTGATTCCCTGCAATCTGCACTGTTGCTTGTTCCTTGGGACCCCACTAGTCAAAACAACGGGATTCATATGTTGACGGCAGCTGAGAGACCAGAGTATGACCAGATGGCAAGGGGGAGCTGAGCTGTCTGTTTCTGCAAGCGATAGGCACATTATGGTTATTCTCTTCTGGGGACAAGGGGGTGGAAGGGAGGGGGAGGGGGAGAGAGAAAGAGGGAGATATTAGATAAACAGACTGTAGCCTGAATACATATGACATGTGGGAGGAAAGCTTTGTTAAGCAAGAACTGAAAGCCTCTCGCAGAGCATTAAGCAGCACCGCCTGTGCACTGGACTGAGCCAAACCAGAGGAAACAGGAGCACAAACCTGGAACTGCTGTAAGGCCAGTGAGGTTCACCAGGCTCCTGCACAGGTGCTTGAAACAGTGAAGGACTGGAGGGTTTTGCTGTTCCCTTAGCTCAGCTTACCTTTTTTAGAGGAAAGAAGGGTCATTTAGCAGCCTGTTTGCCGAAGGTGTATTTTCCTTTCATTCTGCTAAACTTTTTCATCAGCTTCATTGTATCAGGGATGGCTTTACTGGGTTCTGGTTGTCTGCTGTGTGCACTGCAGGTTCACTTTAGCCAGTGATTTACAGGAGTAGTTAGGGAACACGTCCTTGATTACATCACCCTGAACCTTATCTGGAGGCTGCTGAATTCTGTAAAAAATTTCCCACTTAACTATGTTAGGGTGTGGATTTGTCTTAGCAATGAAACTGAAGTATGTTTCTATTGGTTATTGATAACAGAGCTATCAAATCTTTCCCTACTGCCCTCTCTGGCTCAGCAGTGTAAGTTGCAATGTTTGTCCCATTTTCTTCTTCTATTTTTCTTACTGTTGTTCTTGTGGCATGTCAGTAAATGAGCAACTAGAACAATTGATACTTGCATTGCATAAAAAGGAAGAGGGAATTTTCGTTATTTTGCTCATAAGAGTTTTTTAGACAATGCCTGACTGTCTAAAAAACTGATAAGAGCCTTAGCAATTGTTTGAGGGGAGTTTGATGCTCTTTCCCATATGCCAGTAACTTCAGTTTCTTTTTTCCCCTCTCTGTTTTGTTTTGGCTTTTGCCTATGTGATTTGCTGACCTTCATTGAGTAGTTCTTTTTGAAGCAAGGTGATACAAAAGCAGCCTCATCCTGTTGTTTTCATGGTGAGCCACTCTGAAGCAGTCTGGTGTACGTAGGGGGGAACGTAACAGATTTGCTGGACTGCAGCACCTAACACCACAGCTCAATAACCTATTGGAGTGTTTGAACACAGTCACCAGCTTGGCTTCCCTGCTGCTCCCTAGATAGCTGCTTGTGACATTGATCTGTGGGGGGTGGAGGCAGAAAGCTGATTTACAGATGTAGCCCATTGCCTGGAGGAGTGGGTTAGCTGAGACTGCATTCTGCCTGGTGTTGGTCACAACAACACAAAGACTTTAGGGGGGTCCTTGCTACACAGAAAGTGCACCTAGAAAATTTAAAATGTTGGTACTCGTACATGTGTAATGAAAGCCTTAAAACAATTGAAAAAGCTAAGCAACCCAAAGCCCACCACAAAAACAAACAGAAATCACACCCCTCTAAAAAACAACAACAAATGGAAAAAAACTCTCACCAAAAACTCCACCAAGCAAACAAAATAAAAACTAAAGAACAATCAAAACAAAGAAAACTACCAAAAACGTTTAAACTCTTTCTGGAAAGATGCTGAGTGTGGTAATTCCATTTTTCTGTTCACTGCTTGGAAAACCTTTTGCAGTTCCATATGGGACACCATATTTTAGAACTGTTATTTTAATTAGTGAACCAAAAAAAGCATGTTGCTAATTACTGTTGCTTCTCTGGCTTTGCAGAAGCTGCTTCTACTGTTTGATAGTAGTAGAACACCTATAACTTCAATGTATTGAGAACTGACTTTTTTATTTTTATGGTGATTACAATGGCTGAATCAGAAATGCAAGTAGGTTTTGTGGTCACCCTCTCAGATCAGATAATTTGTAACCTTGTCTTTCTACAGAACTTCTGTCCCATTGTCAGGGCTCATGAAAACTTGGGGAGAACTCCATTTTGATTAGATGCAAATTTTCAATTTGTGACCTTAAAACTTACCTTCAAATAAAGGGGAAAAAATTAAATTGTTTCAAGTTTTCTTCTAAAATTACTGCAGTGGCATTGAGAGTTTAAAAAAAATGTAAGTATGAAAACCATGTAAAAAACTACTGTTTCATTTCCAATTTAAATGCTGTAGTTATTACATAACAGAAAATTATGTGTGAGGTTCAGTGGTAGCTGTATAATAAATGCCATTAGGATGGAGATATACCATGTTTACATAATATAAAGGGACAGAGATAGATACCAGGGAGAAGGTGGAGATTTCCATGTGTATGTAATAATAGTAGCTAGCTCTTCCACTTTGTGTAGCATCTGGAGCTCTCAAATCCATATTTAGCCATGAAAACTGAAACAGAAGCCTATTTATCAAAATATTCTAATTGTCAATTGAACCTGTCACTTCTGGGATCTGGCATTGCCAGGTCAATTTGCAAATCTGATGGGTTTGCTTTTTTTAAAACAAAGGATCTATGTCTAAGTGGTATTAAAATATATAGTTTTGGAACTGGAAGAAAAGAAACTGGTTTTAAGCCAGGAAAGGTTAGCCACAAATATCTAAACCAATATGGTGAACATAAATTGTGTCATTATTTGGTAATTTTCTGTTCTTCTGGAATTAAGTGGCATGTTTTGTTGCTGGCTTTGATAAGAGCAGAACTGTATCCATTCTAATTTTTCCCTTTTGGATGATCTATTACTAGTTTGGTATGGATAGTTTTTCATTGTGACCTGCTGTGATTGGGCTGGTGGGGAGGAACCATTAATACAAAGCTGAATTTTACTACTTATATTTGTTGTCTGTTTAGCCATTCCAGTGTTCACAATCGAGTTGGTACTTCAGCCTCCAAGTCAAGGAAAACAACCGGAATAAAGATTCAAAAAGTTAAACTCAGGGTTTTATTCTTCTCTCTGCTCTTAAGTTACTTTAATGTCCTAAAAGCTTCAGGCACAGAAGCTCGTATCATATCCCATTCACATTCAATTTTATTGTTGTTGGAGTACTTGTACATAGAATTAAATAAAATAATAGACCTTGAAAATTGTGCCTGATGTGTCTCAGTATCAATTTTCCATATGTATGAGAAAGTTGTACTCATCTATTTTACCCATATGTTGGATTGCTAAAGTGGGAATTGGAAAATGCTCTGCAATCATCAGATCAGAGGTGCCCAGTACTTATAAAAATGACAGAATACTCTTTGAATCTTGTCTTTGTTTTTCCTCTGCTTCTCTTGCTCTTTGAGTTCGCTGCCAAATACATTTGAATGTCACTGTATCCATGCTGTTATAATCTGAGACTTTTCATCCTGTGAATAAACTGGCAGCTATTAGTGGCAATGGAGATGTTTTTATTTTCAGTTCTTCAGCACAGCACAAGGAGTTCTGAGCACTGACAACTGCATTCTTGGGTTCATCCATGTACTGAGTAACCCTGTTTTACAGTGATCAATTTTCTGTAGAGAAATGTCAACCATAATTGGAACTTAAAACAGTTCTTAGTAATGACCACTTTGATTAAAAAGCAAAGGAGTGAGATGTAGTAAGTGTCTGGCAGGGGTTTTTTTGAGCAAAAAGCAGGTTATTAGAACTTTATTGTTCTGCATGTAAACTAAGCACAGTAGCTTACTGGATTGAGTTTACTGCTACAGATTCATAGTTTCATGTACCACCTTAATGGTAGATGGATCACATATATCTTACATGAAGACAAGTCCATGTGAGATAATTTCTTCCTATATTGTTCCTGGCTTCAGATAAGGATTTCCTGCTTTGTGCATGAGTACTTAGTCATTACATTTTCAGTTTGTTAATCAAAATTATTAATACACCAGGTATGTTTCTACAGCAGGGATCTTAAAGCACTTTAGGAATGTTAGTTACATAATACCACTCAGATAAATGCCTATGATTATTCATATTTTGCAAGTCAGAAAACTGAATTGGACATACTGAGTTACTGAAAGACATACAGAAATTGTTGATGGAATTAAGGCCATTATTTGGAGATATTATGTAAAACCTGTTGAAAGTGTTTGGATTGTGTCACTGATAACTGGTTCTTTTGCAGTGTTGTAGCCACAAAACTGAGCGTCCTTCAGTGATCAGGCCACCTTGAACAAAAATTCGGCTTTCCCATAAGGTTTCTGTTTTACCCAATCTTTCAACTACCTACAGGTTTTTTGAAACAGTTGTGTTTCATGGTTACAGCTTTTTATGTTTCAAAAGTCTCTTCATGTTGGAGAATATCCTCATGGGAAGGGAAAGAGGACAGGTAATCATCTGAACATTTCTTGCATTTGTTCCAGCTGTGCAGACAAACCAAGCCCATTCTCAGAGAGCTTCTCAGAAAGCAGCTGCATTGCTTAAAGCTGGTGCCCTTTGTGCAATCTCATCGATTGAGATCTCACACTTGTACAGGAAGTGGTAGGAAATGGAGGCATCTTGTTGCTTTTTTTTTTCTTCCCCTAATGCACTTATTTCTCTCTACCATTTTATTTGAACTTTATTTGCAATTAAAGCTATCTTGAACATTGCACTTAAGAAAATTATAGTTCTGTCTGAACTGCAGTCGCTCAGCTTTGTAGAAGCAGAGATAGACTGGGACAGGAAAAAAGTTTTCAGTCCCCATTCATGAAGGACTGAATTCTCCATTTTCTGAACTGATAGGGATTTAGGTTTTGTTCTCCTTCCTTGTTCCCTGCATCTCCCAAGAACTGGCCAATAAGCTAAAAGTAACCATACAGAACAAAATAAGTCCTTTAGCTTTTTAGCTGAATGCAATATCAATGGCAACCAAAGAAATAATTTCTTTCTAGTGTACAGGTGGTATCTGTGGCCTATCTGACAAAAAGTTTCTTGCTTTTTCAAAATTCTTTCTCTTGCCTGCTGCAAAATGAGGTGGGAAAGACAGCATTTCTTTTGATTCTCTCAGGAGATCTGCAGTCAGATTGCCACAAGCTGGGTTTGCCTGGGCTTGTCCATCATTCTGTGTGTCTTAGCTTCCACTCTGTAAAATGAAAGTAAATGAAGCTTCCTTTCTCTTGCTTTTCTGTTTTCTGGTGACTAGAGGAAAGAAAACTTGATCTTGACTGAAGGTTTTATAGTGTAAGAGAAATAATAATGAACTGGATGGAGGAAAATGAATCCTTTCTGGCTTTTAGTTTGCACCTTGCTCTAATCATGATGCAAGTCACACCTTTGACTGAGCAGTGCCCTGCTGCCTTTGTCTTCTGGAAGAAAGCAGGTGGTTTGTTTTTTTTTTTAATTATGGGTCCTTCAGAAGATTTCTCTATGTGCAAAAGCTTCTTTCCTCTATTACTGAAGATGTAAGGTTGCTGAGAGCCAGAGAAGTAGAGGGCAGAATTCTGCAATTAATTTTATGTCAGTTAGTGCAGATGTTAGTTCAGAGCTCCCAGAGCAGCACAACCTTAGGAGTTTTTATTTTAGCTGCTACCAGAGTGTATGGAGAACAGTAAAAAAAACATCTATTTTTAGGTCTATAGGTATCTGGAGAAACAGAAGGCAATAGGATGATACTTGAATATTTGGAACACTTGAGTTGGCCCTTAGTAGCTGCCTATCCATTGGATATCAAATGGGGCCAGGCTGTGTTTTACAAAGCCACTGGTTTCTTAGATATTTAAAAAATCAGGGCTGTTAGCCAGCTTCATGTTTTTACAGAGCAGGAAGATTTCTTTGAATTGTCATTAACAAATGGAACAAGTTGGTATTGGAAAGAAGCAGTCCAGGAATACTTTCAGTGTTAGTGCACTTCAGCTCTGCTTAATTACACAGCCCACTTAGTACTGCTCTGTTGATAGCACAGTGTTCAATTTATGTTGTTTACTCTATGCACTGGCATTTGAGAGGCTCTATCTGTCAATGTAACATTTTGGCATGTCAGTGCTGAAGATTTGCACCTCACTGTAAGGGCATGGATGTTACTTGCTGTTGAATGCAATAGCTGCATATTATTGCTGTCACCTTACCATGAGCTGTGTTAGGTTGTGGGATCAAATTAATCTCTTGGGCTGCTGAAACAAGGTGATTGTGCCTCTAATAAAAATTTACTTGTTGTCTCCTAGTGGCACGTAAGCAAAAACTTGTAACAATATTGACACCTGGGAAACATGTATTGCTACCTAGTATAAGTCTCACTTCAGCTGCTTTTTCCTAGTAAAATTTTGTGGGGTGCTAAATTTCCCTTCCTGTCATCTTGTTCTTGTCATTTGCAATCTGTCACCTAGCGTAGTTGTAGCACTGGGTCCAGGATCAGTACTTGGTCTAGAATGTCTGTGACATCTGTGAAATACTTTCCTGTGATTCAGTATAAGAAATACAGATTTCTGCTTGCCTCTAAGTTATAAACATGTTGGCTACTTGCACAAAGGATGGGAAGGTAGTAGTGTCAAAAGTACTGAATTTCTAAAAGCTTGTTGAAAACAGACTCTTGGTCAGAGGAAAGAAACCAGGTTAATGCTCCATTTTCCACATGTAAGGAAAATACTGCAGTGGAAGCTCAGCTTTTTCTGGGTACCAGAGAATCAATACAAGAGAGATGCTTCACTTGACTGAACTACAGAAAAGTCTGATGTGAGCTTTCCAAAGAATCTGGTGTGAACTGAATACTTGTAGGAGAACAGGTTTCTTTGGTTGTGCTGCCCATGTAACTGCACAAACAGCAGGAAGACACTGCTGGTTTGATGTGATCCAGCATAATATCTCATCCATCTCAGCAAGCATTTAGGAAGGGTTTTCTAAGGTGGTAACTGAAAAGTTTATCTGATAGCATCATGTTGAATCTATGAAGAATGAGGTTCTTAAAACAGATGTTGGGATTATTTGATAATACCCACTATTTGTAGCGCAGTAAGAAACATTATATACAAGCTCCATTCTGCTTATTGAAGTTTGGGAGTTTTGCCTGTTGGACAGTATCCAAATGTAATTCATGATTTTTGATCAAGGAAGGTCAGCAGTTGTTCTTGGCTGTGACACTTATTGTGTTCAAACATGTAGTTAACCTTTGGACACTCCCAAGGAGCTACAGGGATAGCTTGGCTTTTTGGAGATAAGTATGTGGTGAGTTTGCAAAAATTGTCTCCCCATGTATTTCTGACTTATCCTTTGAGGATCAGTGGTTCCAATTTCTGTTCTTGGCTGGCTGCAGAAAAAAAAATTTAAAAAAAACCCACTGTAATTCCCTACATTAATTAAGAAATAGGAATTACCCATTAAGATCTTCCAGTTACCAATTTTTACTACTGTAACTGGGGGCTCATAGGAGTGTCACACTGATGATGGGTTTTGGTGGGCAGGCTTGCCAGGGTCTGCAAGAACTGCAACAAGGAGCTTGGCTTCCTATTGAGCTTTTATATGGGAAGTAGCAATCAAACTTTGAAGGGCCAAAGAAAACAGATCTTTGCAGTTCCAAGTCAGCTGTGGAAGGCATAGTATGCAAATATACTTTGGCAGGAAATATATGGAATATGAAATCTATTTCCTGGCATCTTCACTGCAAATGCTCCCTGTGGTGATTTGGCTTGTTCATCTTAAAAAAACCCACAAAAAAACAACAAAACAACAAACCAAAGCTGAAGAAAAAAAAAAAAAAAGGAAGAAAAAAAGCTGAACAAAATGAAAAAGCCCTACCAAACCAGTTACCACTTCCCTTAGTACAGAATACTGACAACATAATGCAGTATGGCCAAGGGATGTTTGTGATCATAAGGGTGGAAGTTTGCACTGGAGTCAGGCAAAGCAGTCAGCTTCTGTGACATTAGTGATGGTGGGGTGGGGAATTGCCTTCAAGCTGAAAGCTTGCTTTTCACCCAAGAAATGTCCTCATTTGTTAGAAGCTTCTTGTCTTTCAGTCTCAGGAGTTTCTGCTGTGTTTGAGGAGAGTAAATTTTATTTAAATTCTTGCTGACAAAAAGCAATGTTGTCTCTCCCCCACCACATAGGCTGCAGAGATGTGTTCCAGTGCTTCATTGTGGTTACAAGATCTTTACCCTGCCCCAGTAATTAACAGGACTGAGAGGTCAGATCTCTGTTGCTCTGTCACAGGGTAAGATTTACAGAGCAGCCTGTATCTATTCTCTGGCAAATTACAATTGCCAAAAGGTAGGATAAAATACTAAAGACCTTTTTTCAGCTGTGTATGTGGCTGTGTACAGATTCATAGGGGAGATAATACAGATCTGATGTTACAATTCTTAGGAAGTTTTGCAAAAGCTCTCTCTACTTTGATAAAACTACTGTCACAATGTTCACGGTACCACTTAGCACTCTGTCCTCTTTAGTGAAATACTCATACACCATTTCATATGTTGCATCCTTGAAGTCTCCAAGAGATTTATGTTGCTAGCATGTACAGAAGAGATGGGATGTGTTCAAATGCAGAAATGGTGGGTGACAGAACAAAGTCAGATACAGGAGGATTGAGAACAGTGCAGTGTATATTTGTTTCTAGCTCTTTGTTCTGATTGGTAGGCTGACTGTTGTCAGACGGTCTCAATTTAGTATGGCAATTATAATGTCCCCAAAGAAGTCACCTAGGTGCTACATGCTTTCTGCAACCATAAAGTTATTTTACTCTGTACTCCCTTCAGCTGCATCTTAAAACTACTGCAGAAAAAATTCAGCACTATGTGTATGAGTAGCCCACCAAACCTCTGTCCCTTTGCTCCTCATTTACAGAATAAACCTGTGAAATTTCTTCAATTTACCCATGACTGCTCTGTGAAATTTGGCATCACTTTCATCAGTTTGTTGATAGCCCACAGTTAAAAGATCAGCTCCTGGAACTTTAAACTTTACCTGGCATGGAGATTTTGTTTGGAGTGATTTGTTTGGATCTGTGTATATGCAGAGGATGCAAAAGCTTTTTCATCCTGAAGCTTTCTCTGAAGTAGAAAGCCAACCAACCTTTTGATGTAATTCTTGTATATAAATGGTCTGAACACACACATGTTGATTTTTCCTGAGGGTGTACATGTTTAAAAAGTCATGATCTTACTGCAAATGTTCACATTTCTTCCTACCCACCACTTAACCATGACTAGAATGTAGAACAATATTAAGTGGAACCATGCAAGTGCAACCACAGGACTGATTAGTACTTTTCATTCTGTTATCTCAAGATACTCAGGCATAAATGAGGTATAACTTAGGACCACTTTGTAACTCTTAATAGGGTCTTAGAGGGTCTGAACCAGCCTCTGATCCTGTAAAGAGCTGCAAACCATTTCTATATTGGTGAATCAGTTGTTTTTGGGTATTGACCAGCTACAGTGAAATAAAATGCCTTAATCATCTGTATGGTGTGGACATCAGGGGCTTGACATTAACTAGTTCAATCTGGTTATCTATTCCTGTTGCACCAGTTTACCTGCAAATATAAGTCTAGCTCAAACTGACCCACATTACACAGAGGAATAAAGCCTCCAGTGCCTGAATCTGTGTCCTGTTCTGATCTGTGCATTCCTTCAGCAGAATGTGAATGTTTGGAGTCCTGGTTGTGTCTTCATGTTCATATGCTAAGAAAGATTTCTCTCAGTCACACAGACTTCAGTGACTAAATTGAAAACTGATGCATTTATCCCGTACAGCTGGATTCATGTGAGTTTCTGGTAATTGCATTTCACACAAATAAAGATGACTTTTCTGTGACCAAGTACTGCTCTGGAGAATTTGGCTGTGGTTTTCTCTTTTGTCCAGGTTTTTATTTTTCTTCAGTGAAGCCTTGCCATCATAACTGAATGTGCAGGAGTTAGATATTCTCTGTAACATACCTTCATTACTAGAATAATTCCCAGAAGGCTGGGATTGGAAAGTGTAATATAATCTGCAGCGTCATGTTTAGGAGATTGCAGGAGGATTATTTTAATGTTCTATTTATTTAGAGATTTTTTTTTTCATTTAATGAAAATGGAGGAAAACTTTTGATTTTTCTAGAGAAGGATTTAGAAGTTGCAGCCCTAGGTGTAAAAGCTTGCCTACAGCAGTTACAGGTGGCTGTGGAAAGCCATTGAGACTCTGATACCTGTAATGTATGCCATAGGGATTTTGATGTCTTACCAGGAGAAATGAGATTTGCCGGTATTTAATAAATTATTCCCAGTAAGTACTGAGTTCTTTAAAAGCAATCCCAGAAACAATACTTGAGAATAACCACAGAAGGTGTATTTCCCTCTCTTTAAAATATCCCTATTTTTAAATTCTAAATATTCAAAACAAATACAGACTATTAAAATCATTGTTTTGAAAGGTATCCCTAGAGCTGTTTATCCAAATAGCAGGGAAGTATTTATGGTATTTAGGCAAGAATAATCTGCTGTATTATTTCAGATAACTCTTGCTGTATGTAATTTTGGGAATATTTTAATCCTCCTAAAAATTCTTTATCCTGTTGTGGTATATGTCAGCACCATAACTGTAATCTATTAAAGGTACATTATCTAATCTGTCTGTTAGATATCTCAGTATCTACATGAAACATCCATTTATTTCAGATATGGCTTCTTTCCTCTCTCCTTCAGAAAGGAATAGTACTGCAGTGTTGCTGGAAAGGAGGTCAGCTATTGGAACTGTTTTTCTCTAATGCTGTTTTTCTCTAAAATGAGTTAAGGTAGCATATCAGATTGGAATATTTCCCAATTTTCAAAGGTGTTATGTGATGGGTTGATTCTGTCTGGATGCCAGGTGCCCACCAAAGCTGCTCTCTCTGCCTTTCCTCAGCTGGTCAGTGGAGAGAAAATATAATGAAAGGCTTATGGGTCGAGATAAGGATAGGGAGAGATCACTCACCCATTACTGTCAGGGACAAAATAGACTTGACTTGGGGAAAATTATTTTATTTCAATCAAATCAGAATAGGAAGTAAATATCACATAATTAAGGATGATATGAGGTTCTATACCTTACTTGCCTCAAGACATTTTGAACTGAGGATCTTACTGGATAATGTGAGGAGCCACAAACTGCAGTTGGTGCAATTTTTTGGGATTTTCCAATGGGGTTTTTTGCTGCATTCCTGGTTTTTGTCAGTAACATCTTGGAGTAGTGTGGGGGGGGTTTGTGCCTCAACACCCCTCCTGCCCCCCAATACCTCATCCCTCAATAAACACTGACAATTTTTTTTTTTAATTTGGCCATGTATAGTAGCAGTATGGATTTTCTTTTCCTATTTTAATTTTTTTTTCCCTAAGTAAGGAAGATAGTAAGTTAGGGAACATGCCTTGAATAAAAATACATTGTATCAAATCTTTCAATGCCTGGTGATGGGAAAACAAAGAAATTATTTATGTATGAAATTTCAGAATATGTAAAGACACAAAGGCTTGGAAATCTGATGTTGTTTTGTTGTCTTGCTACATTAGTGAATCAATTTTAAATTTTCACACCTTTCACAGATGGCTTAACACCCTGCATTATTCAGTCTTTGAAAGGTCTGGTAAATACTTTCTATTACAGAGGGCTTTCAGAAAAGTTTTTTATATTATTAATGCTGTGTTTATAGTGTTTTGGTTTGCTTTTTACTGTATTTAAGAGGAAAACAAAGATTGAGAAATATTTGAAATACTTGCAAAATACTTGCAAAAATGGCAGAATTAAAGCGAACAGAACTTAACGAGTTGGTACAGATATTGGAATGTGATTAATTACAGGCCAACTAGTGCAGAAGCAAAAATTTTGATCCTGGATTTGCTCTTTTTGGTAGCCTTGGAGGCTACGTCAATAGGAGTAATCTTGGTTCAGGAATGAGATCATCGTTTGTAGTGCTGTTCTGCAGCACTGCATGAGGGCTGTTTGACAAGGGAGCAGTTTCCTGATGCATGCAAATCTGTAGGACACAATTTCGTTGTGTCATGACCAAAGCTGACCTGTTCATGGTTCTGGCAGAGCATCAGAAATACTCAGTCTGCTTGTAGCTATTTTTTTTCCCTGTACCATTGATCAAGTCTTTCTTCTCTTTGCTTTCCTATTATTGGTAATAATAATTGATAATCAATAATGGCAGCAATTGGAGAGAGACTATTTACAAGTACATATAGTCCCAGAACACAGGGGAATGGCTTTGAACTCAAAGGGGCAGGTTTAGATTAGATATTAGAAGAAATTCCTTGCTGTCAGGGTGCTGAGGCACTGGCACAGGTTGTCTGGAGAAGCTGTGAATGTCCCATCCCTGGCAGTGTTCAAGGCCAGGTTGGATTGGGCTCTGAGCAACCTGTGCCAGTGCAAGGTGTCCCTGCCCATGGCAGGGGGGTAGAACTGGATGATCTTTGAGGTTCCTTCCACCCCAGGCTATTCTGTGATTCTACTGGGATAATGCTGTGAATGGAGTTGTTTCACTTTACCTTGTAGTGGAGAGAAAGGATGGAGGTGCAGGGATAAGTCTTTGTGTGCAGGTAATCTCTGTTCCGCTCCTACTGATCCAATCAATGGATGGCTTGGATCCATCCAGGGTATGGATGGTTGTATATCTGTTGGATTTGTGGATTTTTTCTGAGAAGGCCAACATGGTAATTTGTGCTGGAATTATTACAAAAAAATAGAAGAGCTTGTGATAGCCATGTTCAGGCTGTGTGACATTCTTATTGGCTCTGTTGGGAAGCCTTCTGTTTATAAGTTTATATATAAGTTTATATATTAACAGGACATTCAGACTGTTCTTAGTGCTCAGAAGCTGTGCAGACTTGTTCAGTGAATTGCATTCAAGTCAGGGCAAACAATTTATTTCTCCCTCAAATCTGTCATCCGTAGATAAGAGGTAAAAAGATCCATTGGGTCCATTGGGTTACTGTGTGAGGTCTCTATTTTCTGCAGTCCTGCTTGCTTTTGAAATGCTGGAGTGATATGTTATTAAAACAATACTCACTGTTGGTTGTATTAAGTGTTGGCAGGGGAGATGCCCAATCTGCATCTTTTTGCCTGTGATGTTTTTGTTTATTAAGTGCTTTTTTCTGTCACAACAGGAAGATCTGAGGCTGCTTGTACATTCTTCTGGCACAAACTGAGTTGCATTTTGGCTTTCAGGTTCCGCTGTTGGCAGTTGTGCTCCATGTTGGAACTGTTGCTTCACCTCCCACCACCCAACTCAGTGCAGGGTCAGAATGATGTTTCCTCTCAGCTTGGAAATGCAGAATCATTTAGGGAAGCCTGAAGGGCATCTCTCTGGTCTTGCTAATTGATCATTCTTCTTTCCACCAGTCCTATATTTTGCTCACCTTGCTCTGAGAAGAATTACAAGTAGCTTTGTACAGCATTTTGGGGGGGTTTAAAAAGCAGAATTATCTTCAGTTTGTAAATTGATGGAGCCACGTGTATGCAAGACAGTGACCTTCCTCTAGGTTTAATATTTACAGGCCATTATCTCCAAGTACTCCTACTATGTAAAATAAAGCTCCAGGCTGCTTTATATGTATACACAAATATTTTTGGATTGGTGACAAAACCACTTAAAACCCAGAATCTTCTGTAAGGTGAAGATTTTGAAAGGAGGCACTTTGTAGAGGGTTGAAATGCTTTTGAACATTGTGTCCATGGGCAATAGGTAAGTTGGGACCCAGATTCCAGGGATAAAGATTACAGTTAAGAAAAGTAAGTATCTGCACCTGGTTTTGAATGTTTTGGTTACCATTGCTTGGAATTCTAATTGCATCTCTATTTAAAATTGAATTTATTAACTTTTTTTAGACAATGGCAAATTATAATCCCTTGGGGTTCACCTAACCTATTTCTAGCTGTTGGTTTCTTGCCATCAGTAGGGATGTAGCTTTCCCAGAAGGAAGCCTTGCATTGATGAAAGAAAATGAAAATGGTCTTATCAATTGCTTTCTCTTTTGTTTAACTACTTCTGTTTAGGATTTCTGAAAGTAAGATACTATGATATAGGGACGCTCAAAATCATGGAACATGCAACTTTAAGGTAGTTTCTGTGCTTTTAAAAGACTTCTTTTTTGAAAGACAGCATTTCCTTATTCCAAAAGATTTATGCAGCAGTGTATGTTATTATTGTGGCATTTTTCAAGGGTTTTCATTTACTCTATGTGTACTTTCTTAGTCTTGGCTTATTGAGGTTTTTTTTGTCTGTGCTTCCTTCTTTCCCTGTGTTTGTGTTAGTATTTATAATGGAGATATATGTAATTTGAAGCTGGAATCATCTTCTGAGAGTTTTTGTTGGTTTTGAGTGTTATTCACGGCTGTGACTCTGTATGTGAATTCAGTCTAGCTACCTAAGGGACCCCAATGCCACCACACCTCACACTAACGATGGAGAAAGTAATGGAAGACTGATTTTATTTTGTTGGGGGTTTTGTTTGGTTTTGTTTTGTTTGGGTTTTTTTGGGTTTTTGTTTTTTTTTTGTTTCTTTTTTTTTTTTTTAATGAAGGAGCTACTAGTTCTGGATCATGATGTACATGCTTCCCAACATGCTATAAATTTTGCTGTCCTTTTGAATTCTTTTCCTAACAGATTATTTTAAAGTGGCAGGGGGTTTGGAAGGTTCAGAAGTTACTAATGGATGTGCGTCTATTCTTGACAATGCCTATATTTTTAATTAGGCTTTTTTTAATTATTGGAGTGCACTATGTTAATTCATTGCAATTGAAAACTTGAGCGTGGAGAAGGGGGAGATATTCTTGACATAAGTAATTTCTTAAACTTGCCTGTACTTGACAACAAGTGTAAAAAGAACCATGGACAGTGACTGCTGATTCAAGAGGCCTGTAAAGGAAGGCTGTTGATATCGGTAGCAAAACTCCTCAGTGAACACAGGTTCTAAGAAGAAGATAATCCCATGTTTTGGACACTGCATGACATAACAGGGTCACATGCTCTTTGGAGTGTGTGTCAGAGCACCTGTGAAGGTCATAAAACAGGTTTTAAAAGTTGAGGTGCCGGCAGTCAGTGTTTAAGAAATACTGTTTTTTGTAAATTCTGCCATTGCTTTGAAATTTTCCTATGGAGTTCTGTGACCTGATGTTACTGAGAAAAGTGAAGTGAAAAGTGGGAACATCTGTGTACTGTGCTGCCTGCTGGTGAAGTTGTTCTGGTCAAGTGAAACAGATAAGACCTTTAGGGTTTAGTTCTTCACTTGTAGATTCCCTTCATCCCCATAAATTCTTTCAGTACTGAAGAGCTCTTTGAAATTTACAGACTGAAGTACTGGGAATTAGAGTGGAAATGCCTATCTGGTGGAAGAGAGACCCAGTCTAGAATCCTAATTTGCTAGGAAAACATCCCTTGAGTAATAATTCATGCACAAAGGCAGGTTCAGTCTTTAAATTTTAGTGATTCTTGTCTTAGCTAAGCCTGTGAGATTAGGTTAAATTCCAGAAGCCTTTTCCAGATATTATTAAATTCAGTGGAGGGAATGGAGAACCAAAATGGTTTGGATTAAACCTCTCCCATGATAAGAAAAGCTGAATAATATGTATTGTTCCAGAGAGGAGGTTTCTTTTTTTATTCCTCAGCAAGAGAACTTGAATTTGGAGTTGTGGATAGCTGACAGTAAAGAGAACTCTAACAGGATTATGGATTTTTTTAGTGGTAAAGTATCTTTGCCTCTATTTAAATATATCCTTTAAAATTTCCCACTTCTATTCCCACTCAGTCCTGCACCTTTACAATATTATTTAGTAATGGCATCAAGGATGTCATTCTTACCCTTAGCAAAACTTGAAAAGAGAGCCCAGGTCTCAGTGAAGGCAAGTCTTTGAAAGGTATGGGTGTGGGGAATGTGAGTAAGGTTTATCACACAGGCTTGCTAAAGCAGATGAATAACCTTGTTCCTCTGTGAGTCCCCCCTTCTTCCCCCTTCTCCAGATAACAATGCTTAAACTTTACATAAATAGCTGGAATACTGTGCAGGACCTGATAAGCGGATTTCTTCATCCGTGCTGAGTCTCCCTTGTATCATATATCCCTTCCATTATCTTGTGGAAATGCTTATTGCAATTTCTTCCATTTAGCCCCCTGTATACGTTATCTATAATGCATAATGGAGTGTGTGTATGAATGAAGGACAATACCCCATAAAGCAAGAAAATTACTTGTAAGTTGCAAGCAGTGGAGCCTTAATGGTATGATCTCATTATGTTAGAAAACAAATTTCTTAGCATCACCCTTTATACTACAGAGATTGATTCAGTTTTCTTTCTTTTTTAATCTTCCAGATATTTAATCAAGCTGTGCTATAAAAGAAATAATGATGTTGGACTAAGTTATTGGGTATATACCATGAATTCTTTTTGTAAATTCCTATATAAAGGAACATTTAAAATTTCCAGTGTGTTTCTGATGTGAGAAGCATCAAATTAGGGACTTTGAAGTAGTATAATAGTGGTAAGAATACATTTTCCCTCTTCAAGAGTTGTGTTCTAAACTTTGAAATATGCAGCGTAAGTGTATTTGAATTTCTGAGCGCTCCAGTTTACTGTATGTAGATATTTTAAGTTCTGAGGTTATTCAACAGCATTATTTTAAGAGGGATTAACCTAAGGTCTTAGCAAATACTAGTGATCAGTTGCATTTGTGTAGTCTGCAATGCGCTTATTTTCAATCAAATTGTAATCAGCAAATAGGTGTTAGACAAGCTGCCTTGGGTTATGCAGACAGCCCTCTGTCATTGGGGGGTTCTTATGTTTTGTACAGAGTAGAGACATTTCTTCTCATCATTTAAACATTTTATTTGCCCACACTTGCTTTGAAGAATTTTAAATATTGGAACTTCGTTCTTTTCCTCTGGAGACTGTTTTGCAGTTTCTGTTTCTTTCGTAGATGTTATAGTTGTCTGTACTGCCACATTTTTTCCTTTCCTTTTCCTTTTCCTTCTTCTTCTTCTTCTTTTTCTTCTTCTTCTTTTCTTTTTCTTCTATTCTTTTTTTTTTCTTCTTTTCTTTTTCTTTTCTTTCCAGTTGGATTTACCACAGTAAATAATTCCTTTCAGCAATTGGTGCATGTGTTTTCTTGTATTTCTAATTTATTTGTTCTTCAGTCTTCATTTATTCTTCTTTCTTCATTCACTATTAGGCAAGCTGTGAATATCCAGTCTTTTTGGTTTTGTTTAATTTTAAATATCCACAGAACAGTGCTTCCAGGCAGATAATATTTTCCATAGCTAGAAACTTTCCAGTTGTACCAATATCTCTTTTAGGAATGAAGTGAGTGGAATCAAATGGAAGACTCAAGGCAGAGTCAAACGCAGGCCCAGCTGTGTCGCCAGTCTCCTTGTGGGACTCGCAGCCCCAGGATGTGACTCTGGGGGTAGCAGCAGGACCATGGCTGTGCTCCCCCCAGGATGTGACTCTGGGGGTAGCAGCAGGACCATGGCTGTGCTCCCCCCAGGGTGTGACTCTGGGGGTAGCAGCAGGACCATGGCTTGGCTGTGCTCCCCCAGGATGTGGCTGTAGCAACAGGACCATGGCTGTGCTCCCCCCAGGATGCGACTCTGGGGGTAGCAGCAGGACCATGGCTGTGCTCCCCCATCAGAGCCGGGCTCTGGCCTGAGGGAGCAGCTCAGGGACACCAGGGAGTGACCAGGCAGGGACAGCAGCTGGGCCAGCAGCTGCAGAGGCGGCACAGCCCAGGCTGGGGCCCAGCTGAGAGCAGCCTGTGCTGCTGCCCTGCCCTGCCCTCGCCGCTGATGTGCTCAAAGCTTGGCTCAGTTTCTCCTCCTTGATCCTCCTCACGTCACCTTCATCCAGGTTCCTCCTTGCCCTCAGCTGTGTGGTGAGGTGTCCTCTTTGAAGTAAAAACACCACACACCTCCCTGGCCCATGTTCCTCAAAGCGTCCCAATGATTGCCATGCTCATTGTATGCATCTTCAGCCTTTTCCCTGTCCTGTCTTCTGTTGACTTGGGAGTGATCCCAGCTATGTTTCAGTACTTGCAGGATGCCTAGCACTATGAGCAGATACTGTATCCATTTGTTAGCTAGCCTTTAGGAACTCCAAGCATAAAACCAGTTGTTACTACTCCTGTTAGTAACATTGGTGAGCACTGTCTTTGTCTGGCTTCTATAGATTCAGCAGTTTGGCACTTAAGTGTCTCCCTTAGGTGAGTATTGGAGTTTCCAATATCTCCTCAATACCTATCTGATTTTCCTTTCTCTGTTCCTTCTTCTAAATTTTTGTTATTTGGCAGTTTTTGATGAATTGTTTCACCTTGACAGCCCTTTTCGTGGGTGTCAGTGGACAAAAGGCTTCAATGGATTTTTTTACTCAAAACCCTTAGTTTTGTTTTTGTAGTTATGACCAAATATCTGTCAAATCTGTCCTTAAACAAACAAAGCAAAATACATTGTTGTATTATGTCAAATGTTATTAAATAGTTGTCAGGTTCTGCTTCATATGCAACCACATTTCTGTCCTGGGTGACAATCAAAATGCTAATTGCATATGCAGCATTGAATTTTTAAAGAGCTTTTAGATACTTGGTGAAGTGCTAGCTATTTTTTATTTCTATTGGAATGTAAGTGCCTTCTGCTGTGCCAAGTAGCATTGAAAGGGTATTATATTTTGAGTCATTGCAAGGTTCTGTTCTATAGTCTTTCTTTCTAAGGTTTCTTTACTTCTTAAAATAGCTGTAGTAAATTTAATGTTTCCAAGGAGTATTATTAACTTATTGAACCTGGAACATAAGCTTCTGGAGACATGGGAATTATAAAATCTTTTTGTAAATCATTAATGGCACTGCAGGTAAAATGCCCTTGTGTAAAGGAAAGCTAAGTTTTGTGGTGTGTATTTTCAGTCATCTCCCCCACACCTCCTACTTTGATGTATGCAACTTCTCCTAAAATTAGTTTGAATTACGTGGTCCTCTTTGATTGTGGGAGGACCCTGTTATGTCCAGAGCCCCATTCAGGTTACTGGATTTCTGTTTTCTTATGAGACCACAGCAAGAAATGCACTGCAGGGCTTGCCTTCAGTGAAATTGTTATGCCTACATTGCTCTAAATGCCATGTTTGCTGGCTGAAATATTCAGAAATAATTCTGGAGATCTGCAGCAAGGGTTGATTGGGATTGCATATTTTTACCTCTCTGAATACTTTCTTTGCATACAAAAAGATCGTTTTCCATGCCGTGGTTGCTTCTTTTGAAACACCTGAGACTGTAATTAGGTGTGAAAAAAGGAAGTTGCTACCTTTGTGTATCCTCCTGTGCCTGATTGTGGGATGCTTGGTTTCTATGGTGCCTAAGCATGAGTTCTTCAAGATTTTGTGTGTAAGGAATATTGAACATGGATAAAATTTGTAGGAGTTCATTCTCACAGGTGCTTTGGGAACTCTAAAGTAAAATACAAAAATTAGAGGGATCTGTAATATTGTGCAGCACTGATTCTCCTGTTTTTGTACATCAGTGCAACTGCAATACTGTGTATGTTGACATTGCCTGACATCTTAGTGCCTGCAGAAATGTTTGAGTGACTGCATGAGTTAGAATGAATGTATTTGTAAGCATTGAAACAGAGAGATTCTGGGAAGTGGATGTGGCATAATTTGGAAGGAGGTTAGGAGTTTTGAGGTTAAGCCAGCCAGCATCTATGGAATAGAATTAGTGCTGCATGCTTGGATTGAGAAATACAACTCATTTTCCTCAATTCACCTTCTTGGCCACTGTTTTCCTGCTGTTTGTGTCCCTTTGCATTTGTGGTATCATGATGCAGACCACTAGAAGGACAAGCCAACAGCACTGCATGTATTTTTCTGGACATATTCCTTTATGCATCATCCCTCCTTCTTTTTGGTGCAAAAATAGAAGGAGCAGGGTGGCGGCAAGGGAGCTGAAACTGTTCCTGGAAGTGAAATCTTTCCTGTTAACTAGAGTTTGCCATAAGATTTGTTCAAATGCTTAGGTTGCTAACAGTAATAAAAAGATTATAATGTGGCTGCCCATTTTGCTGAATAATTGCTTGGTTGAGAGAAAGGGGGAAGAAATGGATGTTTCTGTTCTTCCCTGTACCTGTGTCACTTCTGGCCAGGAACATTTTCTTAATTTCTTTCCCTGCCTGCATGGGCTGTCAAACTCTCAGCTCCATTCTGTTATCCTTCATTATCCCACTTCCATTGCAGTTATCTTACCCTATTTGGGTGTGCACTTCATGAACACAGGAAGGAGAAAGCCACAGCCAGTGGCTGGTGTCAGTGTAAGCTGTTGTGGGAGGAAGAAAGCCTCCTTTTGCTCCACAGTAATTAATTGCCTCCCCACCCGAACTTAGAAAACATCCTCGGGGTTTTAGGGAGGCACTTGACAAGCCAATGTGGCAGCTGTGTTGTGTGGAGGGAATTGAGGGTTTTCCTGTGAGAATAAACCCACTTCAAGGGACTTAATCTACCGAGAGCCAAGTGAAGTGTGAAGCTTCCTAGAAGGTAATAATTACTTTTGTGTAAAACAAAGTATGAAAATAAACATCATTACAAAATCTTAGAGCAGATAAATTATAAAATGTAACCTCTCTGGCTGCTTACAGACTGTGAGAAGTTTTTGAAGTGGAAAGCAGAGGCTGGTGGTGACGTATGTTCTACTGGAAACATGAAGGTTAGTTAGGAAGTAGCCACGGTTGTCCTCAGCCGTGAAAGTGTAACAATGTACTCTCATATTTGGCTAGAAGGAGGCTTTTATGCTTTGCTGTGTTTGAGTTGGAGCACTGTAGTCTTTCTTACCATTAAATGGGTCATTCGTTGAAAATGGATTCAAAGATGTGTTTTAAGACAGCGCCAGATTTTTGGCTGCAGAGCTTGTCCAAGTGTGGGGGTTCTCTCTTGCTGTTTTGGTGCTGTGTTGTGGTGGGATCAAAAACCACCAGTCACAACGTGACTCCAGCTGAGCCATTGAATGGGCAGAACCAGGGAAGGCTCCTTTGGTTTTTATTCCAAAGCAGAATCCTTTTGTCAGACTGACCTGCCATGGTTACCTTTCAAATCAAATGAAGGATAGGAATCCCTCAGAGGTTATCGGGAATTTTTGCATCACCTCCAACAAGAAGCAGAAGCTTTTTTTGGGTTGGGAACTTGGGAGAAAATGGATTCCTTCTGGTCACAGTTCTTTTATGCATCTGCTCTATTATTCAGGCATCAACTTTACACTGATCTACATCCCAGCTGTTTTTTAGAAGATCATTTTCATTGCATTTGGATCTGGTGCTGGAAATGTGTAAGAAGGAAATAGGAAGTCTTTATCCATGTGCCTCTTTCCCCATTTCTCTCTCTTTTGTGTAGATAAGAGCATAAGTTTATGTGTACATATTTGTACATTTCAATGCACACATATACATACACAAAATCCAGGTATGTAATTAAACACATTCACCTAAGATAAGAAGCTGAAAGATTTTTGTTTGTTTATTAACGGGGAACAAATTTGAAGCTCCTGAAAAGGAAGAACTACTCTACTTAAATGAAACTGAACTGTGGAAAATAGCAATATGCAAATGCAACACCTTGTTTTTCCTTATTTTTTAAAGTTGTCTTCTGTTCCTAAGTGGTTTTAATTAAATATTGTTTTGAGGCATGTGACTTACAAACAGTATTCAAAATTTGAGCAAAAACCAGGAGTAATTTGCTGTATTTACAGACTTTCAATTTATTTTGTAAATAACATTAAAGTAATAAAAAATGTGCTGTTTTGTTCACAGAAAGTTATTAATGAGCGGCACATTCAAGAATACTAAATTTGTATAGAGAGATCTTTCAAAGCCACTGTGTAATTAAAGTTTCTCTTCATGAGTTTGGAGTACCTGATTTCTTAAATGCAAATAGGAATGACACTTTTGTGCCATTGGTAAGCAGGGAAGTACTGCTGTGTCTTACAATTAGGTGCTGGAGGAAAAAGGCAAATGATCCATTTTCCTATCCTTTTAGAGTGTTATAGTAAATATGGTTCTGTTGAGAAAAGTAGAGAATGAATAATGGCATATTCAGGAGCAAGCATCAGCAGAGCAGACACTCAGGAGGTGTTTTGAGGGCAAACTAAATCATCATAATGTGCTACTCTTATTGGGGAGATGAGAATTATGAGAATGAGACTAATAGCACCTGCTGGTTTGCTTCTTGGAGAACAGAGTTCCTGAATGAGTTGTGACTATGTGTGGCTCAGATCCTGGGAGATCTTCACAGAGATAACACTCTTTGTGAGTTTCTCTAAACTTCTTTTGTTAGTACATTGTATGTCATTTCCCCTCTTTAAGTGACAGAAACCAGGTCATCTTCACACAGGTGTACTAGTGAATCCTCTGGAATCTTGCCCTGAATCCAAAGAATCATTGGTTTTTGTTCTTTATCTTTAAATATCCTTATCAAAGTTTCAAGTCGTGTTTCTGTGACGTAAAACTAATTCACAAGCTTGTGCTTTGTGAGGAGGTGTGCCCAAATGTCAGGATCTTGCTGAGAAATTGGAACTATTCCATTGTTGTTTTCACAGTAGAAGGGAACTATTGTGTCAAATGTGTGCTATGATACCTGTAATGCAAGTTTATACCCTACTCTCTGTTTTTACACGTATATGTTATATCTACTGTCTGCACTAGGCTTAAAGCCTGACAATGAATTACAGGAGAAATTTAATGCACTGTATTAGAAACTCATATGACTGCTCTAGTCTCAAAAAAGGTTGCTCCCTTGACATGGTGAGCTTCAGAAATTGATTCAGGTGCACTGAGAATTGATTTGAGGAGTCTCTCTGGCCTTACAGGACTACAGTGTAAAGAAAGCTCAATAAAAGGATGTTGTAAAAGCAGTCTGGAGTACAAGGCAGTATCCAAGATCAAGGAAACTGGAATAGGTGAACATTCAAGGAGCACTCTCACTTTGAATCTGTGTTTTAACTGATTAGGAAAACAACAGGAGAGTAAAGGACCGTTTAACAGTACAACTTAAATTATTTATTTATTTGTTCTTTCCTCTTCAAATTTTCTTCTCTTTTAAGCTAGGTCTTTTAGAAGAATACATAAGCCACAATACTGAGGCAATTCTCAGGCCTACTCTTTCTTCCTTATTTCTTGCTTAAAAGTCTTGTCTCAGTTATACTGGTAGTGTTTTTCACTAAATTATTTTTTGATTACTAGGAAAGGACACCATGTGAAAGAGAAGGGTGTAGTTTGCTACACATAAAAGAAATTGCTAAATGTGCCAAATGAACTGGAGAAGACAGGAAAATGAATTTTTAAACCACAAACAAAAAGATAAATATTTTCTACTCTCTCCTAGTCAATAATCTTATAATTACAGGAATAGCGGTACTGCTACTTAAAAATTGATGCTGTTGTTTTTTAATATCTTGGCTTGCATGCTGGAGGTCAGTAGAAGCTTATTCTGAAGTAGATTGTAGATAAGATCTTGAGACAGATCCTGTTAAAGTCTAGAATACTAGACTTTAACATGGGGAAACACTGGAAAAAAATATATCTTCAAATGACAGAGAAGCCCTTTTGATTAAAATAGTTAGTAAATTAGGTAGATGGAAATTCCTGTTGTACTGGACAATGAACAAATTAAATGCATATGGCTCTTTGCAGGAAGAAGTTATCTAAGGTTTTAGAATAATGGATAGAAACATTGGCCTGTCAGGTTCACTATATTGCTGATGAGTTCTTATAGCTATCTCCTTGTCCTCTGGATATATCATTCAGTTTTGTCCCCCTCCTTAGACCCCTTTTTTTTTTTTAGGTCTCTCCTGGGATTGTTTTATGAAGTGATTTTCTCTACTGAGCATGCAAGCACACTTGTTAGGATTTGATATATGTAAGCCACATATTTTATGATGGTGGATGTGTTCTTATAGGATTCTTATTGATTTTCCTGTGTTCTAGTCGATGATGAAGTGAAGCGATAATAAAGCATGGATGTGCTGGGTTTGTTTTCTTTACCTCTACTGTGACTTAGACAGGACGTTGTAATTTTTTAGATATGCCAAGTGCAGCAGAGAATTAATCTTTCAAATGAAACAATGTAGGATTACAGCAGTAACTGCTGATACCTGCTGCATTTATCCTTTGTAACCAGCTCTGTTTTTGCTGAGAACCCTCATCACTTCAGTTTTTTCTTTTTCACCATACAAAAGTTGTTTTGGATCTATGTTCGCTTATTTCTGTTTCCCGCAAAGCCAGTGCTAGAATCTATATTGGTCAAAGGGAAGGTCAGACACAACCACATAAAGTAAATGCAGTTTGAGCCTGAAATTATGTCAGAACACGTTAGTTTTTGCATGTGTGACAAAATGTTTAACTACTTACTGATATTTCTGAAGGAGTCTTCTCATTCTGGTATTAAGATAATAGCACCTTGACAATAATTTGCTTGGCATTGGAAACTTTTATACCCAGGGTCATTGATCCTTCATTTCCTGCTCTTCTGATGACTGGGTGTTTCCAAATAAATTCCTTGTTTTACTGGAACACATCACTTCAAACTATCCTTACAAATAGAAAATAAAATTGGAAATTTACATGTTCTGTCAGTTAAAAGTAAATCTTAGAGGGACTGGTGAAGTTTCACAGGGTTAATGTGGATATAAACAGGCTGGAGGTGTAACAACTACTGTCACCAAAGACCACAAAGAGAAGTGGAGAGGAGGGCAAATCATGTGATTAATTAGTATTTATTTGCAGACTCTTAGAGGATGCCTTACCTAGTATTAATTGAAACATTTCTGCTGATTGCCTAAAAATATTTTTGGTCTATTAAAAAAAACCAAAAAAACCACCTGCTTAAATCTGGAAAAAGAAAAATTTAATTTGACCAATAGAAGCTCATATATTGTTAAGAAAAAACCAGAACACATGAGGACAATGCAAGAAGACTGGTTGTATGTTATTGTTCTCTTGGGGTTTGGGTCAGTGTCCTGAAATACTGGCAATGCAGCTGTGCTTCAGATGAGTCAGAACTAGGCCCATCAAGCAACTTTATAGAATGTTCTCCTCCAGTTGGTCAAAGCTTGACTTTTCACTTTCTGCCTTTCTTTAACATATCTCCTTTTTCTTTTTTTCCCTTTTTCTTTTCTTTTACTTCTCTGATTCATCTCTGAAAGTTAAAAAAAATAAAAAATTAACAAGACTTTATTTCTTAGTGAATAGAGATTGCATCTCTCCTCCCAGGGCTTGCTCAGGGTCAGTAACAACTTCTGCAAGAATGATTTATTGACTTTTCTGCTCTGACCAGAATTAAAACTGTCACCAAAGGGCCTGTAGTCCCCAGACACCAGCTTGGCCTTCTCAGTCAATCTGCCAGAAAGAGAGCTTTAGTTACATAGCAATTAAAAGACTTATTTCATGGTGAGTAACTAAAGGGAGGTGGAGGTCAGAGAGAGAAAGGTTAATGTGCTGAGGCAGAAATAGTGCAAAGCACTAATTCTGTACTTATATATAGAAGTCTCTCCCATCATCTCTCACTGTTGTTCATTTTCCTCTTTTACTTTGAAAATTTCTGTTTATTTCTTGAACCATCTTGGAGAACTTTGGAAGCTTTATGAGAAGCTTTAAGATTACTGGGCTTTAAGTGCTACTTCATGATGTCTTACTAGATTCATGAGGGATTAAGGTTTATGTGATCATGGACAATTTTACCAAGCTTGTTTGTCTTCATCTTTTTTTCCATTCCAGCTGTGGATCTGTTGGCCAGTTTAGTCCAAGTTAGACAGAAAGGTAACAGCCTACACAGTGCATGAGTGAACTATGAACACTCACAGAGTGTTCATAAACACTCTGCTGAGAAAAGAGCATCACAGGTATAACCTTTACTAGGCACCAGAGCTACAAGTGAAAAACCTCTTTTGTGACAATTGTAGCCTAAAGAAGATTTTAAATTCAAGTTTGCACCTCACTGGAAACCAACTGTCACACAAAGCCATAGGAAAAACTGACTTCATCATTTCCTTTTCTTAGGGTCCTGCTTGTTTTGCCATCAGCCTAGTGTTTAACATCCCTGGAATAGAGCTGTCCCTGTGGAAATTAGTGCAATGTCCTTGTAATATCAAGAGCATTTCATTAATACAACTCTTGTCATTGGAACAAAGCTCATGCATAATCAAAGTATGAGGATTCTCTTTGTTTTGCCTTTATGGCAGTTTTGGAGAACTGCTGTCTTCTCAGGTACTGTGATATGCCAGGGAGGAAACAATGCTTTTTGGATGGTTGGTTTAAACAGTTGCTTCTCTTACTGCTGTTGGGTTGTGCCTCTGTCACTTGGTGCCTGGTCCCATGACAGACCTAGAGCCCTTGGGTCTTACAGAGCTGCCATTCTAGCTGCACTTGGGGAATTACACCAGGCCTGTGGAGCTGGCGCTGGGAATTTTACCTTGTCAGTAGGATTTTATCAGGGAATTGTTCAGCAGGGCTGAGTATATCCCTTTCTTACTGATAGGGCAGCCAGTTTTTAATGGGTTTTGTAGGAGACTTGCAGGTGTACTTTTTAACCGGAGCTTCCTTTGCCAGCTGGCTTCCCATGGTGAGGAATTGGTGTCAGAACTCAATACTGGCACTGTGGGGATTGAAATGTGATTCAAACCCTATTTTGCTAGATTCAGTAAGTGCATAATGGATATTATAAAGAAAATAAACTTCATTGAATATGTTGATCACAAAGGAATTAAATATCATCTCAGACTTGCTGAGGGATTCTGTGACATAGCTGTGAGCTGAAATTCATATTTCTGTATCGCAATACAATGTTTTAATAACCAGATCCTGCAACTATTTCACCAGGGAAAAGTTCATCACTAGAGCATCTATATTGCAGACTGGCTTTAGTATTATGGATTAGAAAGTAGACTTTTTTTTTTCCTAAATCCTCTTTATCAAATAAAATATAGCTGGAACTTAATTCCCAGAAGTATTTTTGAGATTTATAGCAAATAGTGAACTCAGTATGTGTTCCTCCTACCTTAGTCTACCAATGAATCTTAGTGTGTTCACTGCTGAAGCAAATAGGTCTCATGTCAGTGTTGAAGACTATTTTACCTGTCTGAAAGAATTTCATGTGAGGCGAGCAAAGATCCTTAGAGCCAGTTGAAGAGAACCTATTTAATTCAATGTGTGTACTAATAAATATGTGAAATATCTCCCATAAGTTTTTTTTTGGTTGGTTGATTTTTTAAGTGCACAACTTGAGACAACTGCAGAGTTCTTAGGGGAATGTCCATTTATTTTCCATTTGATCAGGTCACAGAAAGCAAAGTATAAAAAAAGTTAATGGCAAAGTAGAAAGTTAGTGGCAGTGTACATGAGAAGCCCTAGATAAAAATGTTTTAAAATTTTAACTTTCAGTGTTGTCATTGAACCCAATTTGAAAAAAAATCAGCAATTCTTCATTTTCAGGTTTGGACTAAAATCTTGGTAGCTAACCTTGCTGAAGATGAGGTAGAAGTGTGTTGTCAGAACAGCCTATGGGATGATGCAGGCAGTGGTTTTTATTCCAATTCACAAACAGCTGGATTTGCTGGGATGATGTAGAAGACAGTAATTGGCCCCAAATTAAGCAGCTTGTGGTTTTTGTTAAAGCTTGTTTATTCATTTTCACAAAAGGTGGGCATGGGCCCTCAAACATGGATCTTCTTGTGGTCTTAATTTACAGACAGACAAGAAAATAAAGGACTTGGGGGAAGAATTAGGAGGGAATTAAAAAGATTGATCCTGATCAAACCAGACCTAAAACCAAAACCAGAAGAGCTCTGCTTTGAACCTGTGAAAAGTACTGTTTCCCTTGTTAGCACTTTTCTAGTTTCTACAAACATAAATCTACCCAGCTTGTGATTTCTTTGTAGCTGCTGTCATTGCAGCTTCATCCTCAGGTAAGATGCAAGGTAAAATCTCTCAAAGGGACCATACAATTTGCTAGTAAAGCTGGTCATACCATAAAGTTACCTTTAAAATAAAGACCTTTCAAATTAGTCCTTGAAGTGGGTTATGATCTTCTTAAGTGATCTCTTAATGAAATATGTTTCCTATTATAGTTTTAGGGTTTCATCCATACTCATCAGATTTTAATTCATTGGAAATACAGTTTTGACTTCTTTGGACAGTGGATGTGACCTTTAGTGAATTTTATGCTTTTATGAAACTCATGGCTCTCTGAATTAATGATGACATAAGAAAGCCAGGTCTTTAATTTGTTATAAATTTTACTCTGAAATGATGTCTGTCAGTGATAATCCTACAATGTAAAGGAGTGTTGGCAGCAAACGATAAGAAATGTCAAGGAAAGGGCAGAAATGAGGAAGGGATTTTTACATACTGGTATCATGCTATGTTCTCTTTTTGATAAGCTGTCATGACAGTGGCTGTCAAAGCTGTCAGGGTACTGAAGGGCCCTTCTTGAGACACATCTCTCCTTTATCGACAGGCAAGGAAAAATGTCTGCATGCACCTATACACATCTGTGTGGAGGGATAGGGTCTCATTCCTTTTATTCTGGAGCAGAAGAAAAGATTAAATGCTAAGTGATATTCTGATTCTCATTTGTAATTAATGTATTTCCATAAAGTCTTTGGTGCTGAGTGCATAGTAATTTCTCCTGCATCTGTGGTGTAATATTAGGGAGCTCATGTAATTATAGATAACTTAATGGGTATCTGTTTTGTATATATTACGCAAATAGATATCTGATTTAACCTATATACCTGTGATGTATAAGAATGATTCATTTAGGTTGGAAAACCTCTTAAGATCATCAAGTCCAAGCATTAGCTCAGTACTGCCAACTCTGCTATTAAGCCATGTCCCTAAGTGACACATCTAGACATCTTTTAAATACCTCCAGGGATGGTGGTCAGCCTGCTCCAAGGCTTGACATTTTTCCTAATATCCAACCTTGACTCCCCTGGCACAATTTGAGGCCATTTTCCCTGTCCTATTGCTTGTATTATTCCAAGGAATTTTAGTTAACGGTAAGGCTTCTGAGAAAGGGATGAAAAGAACCTTGCAAAGATATTGCTTTCAATGTCTTTCCAGAACTGCTGCTGTAGAGTGTTCCAAATCCAGATGCTCTGAGTTTTCTAATGACATCTAGAAGTGTTAGATGTTTTAGCACAGAAACATGCTCAAAGGACCCTGTCTTCATATTAGGTCCCAGCTCTATGAGACACTCATTAATTATTTGAGATATTGAAATACAAGCAAATGCTCACAATGGGATTGGTTTTGGGAAGAGGCTTTTAGGCGAAATGAGATAAATATGAAATAGAATTGTTATCAAAATCTTGAATTCGTTGATATGGTGGATTTGCCATTTGGCTAGTATATCCATGCCCTGCCTTTTAGTGGGTCTGTGTCCTTTGCTCTTTGGTTTTGAGAATAATACTGAAATGTTCCCTGCTGACATAACTCCTTAGGTCCTTTATTTTTCAGTGATGTCAGTGAAATGATGTTACTAATCTGGAACTTAAACTTGCAGTCACTACATGAGTTTAACTTCCAGAGCAAACAGTGAAGTTAGGAACACCTAAGCAGCACATGAGTAGAGATTGTGGAATGTGAGATGAAAGTGTCCAGCCTGTGGGGAGAAATACCCCTTTAATTTTAAAAGCAACCAAAAGGAAATAAGCAAATGGAACACAAAGCTATTATTTTTTCCCATTCTGGTGACTTCAGTGGTGTTCAATTTTTGGGGTTTTTCAATGTTTCATCAGATACCATCATAGCACCTGATATGATGGATTATCCACTCTTCCTGCAGGTTGAGAAACATATACAGATGTAAATGAGCAGGTTGGCAGCATTAGCATTCAGGTTCACCAGTACAAACCCCTCTGAAGCATTCTGCTTTGATGGCTGATTAATCATTTAATTTCCAGCACCTTGTATGATTAGGTTCAATTTTTTTTTCAGTTACTACTGTGGCCTTTCCATTGCATGCTGGAACCCTAGCCAGAAAACTGCTGTGAAGGAAACATAGGAGTGAAAGTGTAACATCAATACTGCTGGTCTGGATTGCAAATGTAGCATCTTAAGCTCCTTAATTACCAAATAGTTCTTAGAAAAGCTGGAAATGTTGACTCTAATGTTTTGGAAATATATCCCCTAAATCAACACTCTATTAATTTTGCTGTTTGATGGATACTGTAATGGCATTCCAGAGTGTATTTTTAATGGGAGTTTTTCTGTCTGCTTCCCTGCCCTCACTCTTATTTTTTTCCCCAGTGCTGTAACATAACAGTTTTGATGAAGAGCCTATGGGACTGGATGGCAAGACTTACAGACTAGAATGTGTGAGAGAGTATGATGTAGCTAAAACTTGTGTGGTCAAACATACTTCCAGTGTTTATGATGGTGGTTTGCCATATTTTCTGGCATATACAACTGCTATTTTAGCATCAAAGAATGACTTCAACTCTTCTAATCCAGAGGAAATACAAATGCTGGGAATCATGATAAGGCCATTAGTGTGACTTAAGAGTTAAATCACACTGGTTTATCCACCATTTATTTCATTATTAGAAATAGGATTTCATTCTGTGATGATTTCCCTGAACATTTCTTTATCTTTTGAACTGTCAGTTGGTCAGCTGCCCTCCAGGGTAGAATCACTCAGTGCTGAGTGCAATCTTCAGCTGCAGTAACCTTGAGGGCACAGGGAATGAAGAGAGTTCCTCCTCATATGCTTTTCTGTAAGGTAAGGGTGTACTGGCAAAGCAAGGGCTCCTGCTGCTTATTCTGTAGCCTAGCCAGCCATCTTCTGCCTGCTGAAACACAAACAGATGCTGTACATCCAGGGTTCTCATTCTCCTGCTGCTGCTTAACTATACAGCATGCTGTCCAAAAGTTTGGAGAAGCCTTCAGGGTCCCTTCACTGAGCCCTCCTTCCTGCCTTTACATGACCTGCATATGCAGAGGTGAAGATCCCTACATTAAACATGCAAAGGGTTTGGAGCCTTGCTAGCCATTAGGAGTGGGAGGTGTGTTTAAGGACACGGTTGTTGCTTTGCTCCTTAGTTCAGTGTGTTGTTACATCCCAAATTTGCAGTCCAGAGACTTGGCTAGAGTGCATTTTACTTTCCATTTTATGCAGCAGTTCATATCTGATGAAACTGAGCAAGTATTTCTTGGCACTGCAGAGACTGGTGCAGCTTTGTCTGTGGATTCTGGCCTTGCTTCTGCCATTGATGAAATTCTGTAAAAAGGAACAGGTGCCTCGAGTCCTGAAAGGAGTTTTTAGAAACAAAGCCCTAAACCAATGCTGACATAAGTACATAATTTTAGAGGAGTTACTAAAGTGGGTTTAGCAAGAAACTGCTGTTAAAGCTGAAGGCATCAGATTAAAAAGGTGTTTGGTGAGGAAAGGACATGTACTGGAGAGGATGAGTCAAAAGGGATCCCCTGTGATTTGGAGTGCAACTTGTGAGTCCTAGAGATGATATGTTCATTGAAATGTAACTTAATGAACATTGAGTCCTGTTTCTCTTGAGACTGCAATCAAAGATCTTTGATTTGGTTCTAGAATTTTGGCTTGTGTTTGAGGGGATGCTGGACATCCTACTGATTACAAATTTACTACCATGACACAGCTTTTGAGAAGCAGTATCAAAAGTGGAAGGTTCAGAAGACCAAGGGAAGAGCTTTTAACCATGAACTTTTGTGTCCCTTGCTGCCAGAAGCCTTCAGTTGGTGTTACTCCTGTGGTGCGTGGCAACTGTGCTGAGACCTAAAGGTTTAATCCTTAGACCTGTGAAGTCAGTGGCCCAGCTCTCAGGGGGATCAGTGATGTAGGAGGAGCCTGAAATAGCAATTCCATGCCCTGCTGGAGGTGTCATCATGGCAGCCTCTGCTACAGGGCAAAACTGGCTATCCTCAACTTAGGTCACAGTTGCTGAATACAAAAAAGCAGAACTGACTTTCTGTCTTGCATTAGATTTGTCTTTTTTGAAATTGCTATTTCACTCTTGTATTTTGGAAAAGTAACGGTTCAGTTCCTTTTAAAAATGGAAAACATCTGTCTGAATCCATCATTTAGATTTCATTTAACAAGCAATTCCTTCTTCCTCCACCTTTTTTCCTTGATTGTTGTCACACAGGATGCCAGGCTAAGGATGAAGAAGAAATGGTAAGCTATTGCATAGTCAGCCTGGGGCAGGTTAATGAATTAAAATGAGTATGGATAAAAAGAAGTTACAGCAACACTTTCAACATTATTAAAATAACAGGTTTTATTAGGCTGAAAATGTCTACACTGGTATTTGTATAAGTAACTGTGCTCAAGAGAGATCAGTGGCTGCTTCTGTGTTCCCATATTCTGTTCATTAACTCATTATAGCATAACGAGGCATTTGTTACAATGCTGGGTGCAGTATTTTCATAAAGCCTATGAGTGAAAATTGGCAAGCCCAAACACTCAGAGAAAGTCTCCTTAAGACTCAGCAAATGCAGCCATAGCAGGATGAGAAAGGAGAGTTTCCAGCCTCTTTTGCAGTTTATGACATAATTTGTTAGAGCAACAAGATTTTCTTGCTCTCAGTCTAACAGATAGGCCAGATAAATGAGAGAGATAATAGCTCATTGTTTCCTGCTCTTTGAATGGCATTTCTCTATTGTCTTAAAGCCTCAGTGGAGTGAACTTCACATTGTGGGCTTTGTTGAAACAAAAGCACTTGTGCCCCATGTCACCGAGAGAGCTACAGTGGAAATGCTAATTTGGTAGAACTGAAAAGTGTTTGAGGTGGAGCCAATAGGCTAAATATGAGATTCTCACCATCAGCTATTTACAGTCTTTGGTTTTCTGTCCTGGGTGAACAGCCTGTTTCACAGGAACATCAATTTTTGTGCCTTGTCATTTCACCAATTGCATCATGCAGTCAGATTTCAAATGCCTTAAGAGTAACCATAGTAACTGCAGGCCATTTAAATAAGCTGAAAGAAAAGGAATTCCCTCCCTCATAAAACCCTTCAGTCAAAGGTATAGCAAGATTCAGATTCTCCTCTGCTGCACACTGGCATCGCTCCACTGGATCTTGTGGTTCTGTGGATTTGCACAGGTTGATCTGGTTCTAAAAGTATCTGCAGAGCAAATCACCATGAGTGGGTGTAGCTTCTGGAGGAAGACAGAGCAGTGAGTGCTGGCACAAGGATAGATTTGTGTCTTTGTGTGTGTGCCTGCCTGTCTGCTCAGGCAAGCGCGGATGCGTCCGCTCATTCCTTCCCCGCCCCTGAAAAATGTCACATTTGTGGCTGACACAGAACCACTCCTGCTCTTGTGCTCTTCTTACTCATGGAGTGATGTCAGAGCCTCCGGTTTTAGCTTGACAGTGTTTCTGTAATCACTGTAGGATGGGCTATAAATCTAATCTTTAATGTTCTGAATCAGAATTCTAATGCAGTTGGGTGGGCCCAATTCCAAGTGCAACATTCTACACTTGGCAATAGCACGGTGTCATCCATGCAAGAACACCAGGAGTACCCCAGGTTCGAATGTCTTTTTGTTGTGACAATGGGAAAAATCCAGATTTCCCTTTTACTCCTAACCTGAATTTATGTTTACCTGTAGCTCTTACCTTTTGCCTGTTTCCTTTGTTTCCTAAACTGAAAATCAGGGTGCTGTATTGTTAGGGAAAACCTGAATGTGTTATTGAGAAGATTTATCCATCCGCTCACTGGGTCATGGAATAATTCTCCCAGATTCATGCTTACATTGATTCTAGTGATAGATGGTGCTGGTGATTCTAAATGTCACTGCTTCTTACATCTTAGGAGCTCTTCATTTTTCCTCCAAGTTTATAATGCAAGAGGATAAATGCATTTAATTTAGACTAATCTTTAACTGTTTTCTGAAAAAAAAATTACTAAGTTAGGTAAGTAATTCAAGTAAGCAATTGTTCCTAACTCCTAAGCTGAATGTGCTAATGAAGCAGTTATGAACTGACTGGAGATTTTGGTGTCTGAGCTGCTTATTAAGAAAACTGTTCTATCTGCAAAAACACTTTAATTGTCTTGCTGGGGATATCAGTGAGAATTAGAAACTAGGCTAAATTTTGAGTCTATTTATAGATTTAATAGCAAAGAATATCTTCCAACATCTTTCATTCAGAGCTAGTATTTAAAATCTTGGTGATTTTAAGTTATTAGACTTCCAAAAACCAATTTGCTATTAAGGAGTGATTAAGAAACTGATTTCAGTACTGGCTATTAGAAGCTTATCATTTGGCCTTAAAGCAGTAGCATTCTCTGTTCTTTGAAGACATTCAGGCAATTTTTGAGGGCCTCATGCTTAATGCTTTTTACAATAGCCATAGTGAAATACAGGCCTTCTCATCCTTGTTGGACTAACCTAGGAAACAAGTTGGATGTTGACTGAATTGTTTTTTAGTCTCTTTCATTTGAATTTGGTCACTACCAAAACAACATTTTTGGTTTTCATCATTCTTTTCTCAAAATTCTCCTAGAGGATGATTCTTGAAACCCCTTCCATAATCACACTTACTTTCAGATATTTTTCCTGCCTAGATTCCTCTAGTTGGGCAGACTTTTCCAGCTAAGTTTCCTAGGGGGCTGTCATTGACTGTGGTACAACTGCAAAGATCAATAGTCTCTGTGGCAGCATGCTGAACAGGCAAGATTCACAGTCATCCCAGGAAGAAAGGTATAAAGCTCCCTGACCTTGTGGAGACAGAGAGGGAAGTGAAGGTGACATTTATACCTCTTGGTGAGGAAGTGAGGATAAAAAGGAAATCTAAGATATCATTGAGACATCACCAGTTATAGAAACTCTGAATTTGTGTCTCGTTTTTCATGTGTTAAATAATGTTGTCGTCTTTCTAGCTGAGCAGAAGTAGTGTTTTCCCTCCCCTTTCCACTTCAAATGTTTGCTCAGTTTGTCATCAGGTTCTTTTTTTAGGTTCACTGTTGTTCCGTACATTAGAATTTTTCACCAACTTTTGGTCCGTAGCCCACTTAGAAAAAAATTATTTCTTCAGTTTCAAACTTTCAATTGTTAAATATTACCAGCAGCACCTATTGAAACCAATCCTTTTCCATTTTATTCTCTGTTTTATAACAAGATAAAGATTAAATAATTCATCCTTTAATAGGGTACTTAAGCTTAATTATTCAGTGCTGCCACCTCTGCTCCCCCCCACTCCCAAATTAACATCAATATTATCTAAAATATTTCAGATTCAATGGCTGGATTTAATCTAGAGAAAAAAGACAAAAAGAAAAGTACCAGATGAGAGCTTGGGTAAACTTCCTGGAGTCTGCAGATCCTGATCCACAGCCATTGCTCCCAATAGATAGCATTTTAGTGGCTTCAGTGATCTTTGGAGTGGGCAGAGATAAGGTAGCAAAGTGCAATGCAGTTTGGTGGTGGTGGGAGTCTGGAGTTAGTCCTAGCCCAGACTCTTGTATAAGGAGTGCAGAGTTTAGAGGTTAAGAAGAGATTTAACTGTTTGGAGAAGTAGAGAGAAAGTAACATTTCCTCTGCTGTATTTCATAGATATCTGATAGGATCATGACATGACATGAGACCTGAGGTGATCTGAAGTATTTCATTCAACATTTAGAGAATCTGAATCCATCTCCAGTATCTTACTTCTGAAGTGTGGCTTATATTTCTGACTGATGTCTGCAAGTAGGTACTGCCCACTGGGCAACTGGAGGCTGGCCAGCTGTTAAGCCAGAACACTACATGTAGAGCTTCTTGAAGAAGAAAATATTTGTACAACGGGCAGCAATATACATACACCATGAACGTTTTGACAGAGAAATAAACCCACACGTTTACACTTCCAGTCTGATTTTTTTAAGGTGGTGATTTACAGCCCTATTACCACTTGGCAATCCAAGGTCTGGAGAATAATATCAAGCCATCTGCTTGTGCCCCTGTAGGGCAGCTTGTAGCCATGATGCTGCGTTGCAAATACATCATCGCAACTCACATGCTGAAAATCTTGTTGCGTGTCTTGGGTCCTTTTTTTTTTGTTTGCCTGCAGGATGGTGGCAGATGTGCCGGAAACACATGTGGGTTTTGTGTGATTGACTGTGCTGTAAATAGTTGAAATTATGATCTGTGATACTTTTTGCTTTTTTCTTGTTACAAAGCCAAGAAAATGGTGAAGAGGTCTTCGAGGGAAGGCTGGCATGAGGGAGAAACAAGATGAAATAATTTTTAGAGAATAGAAATGCTACTTCTCACAAATAGTTTTTGAGCTAATTGCCTTGCTAATTCTTCTCTTGATATCATATTCCTCTCGTAATGGCATTGTACTTGGAGACCACACAAACTAATTGAGGACTTACCTTACTTTGGTTTGATTTCTTTACTGTGGATACTATACATACTACTCCATAGCAAATCTAAGTTCAGATATGTCATACTACTGAAAGTCTCTCCACTTTGGTTTTTTCCCCTCCTCTCTTTTCTGGCAAATCTGTGATGACTGATGCTGTTCTTCAGAGAAGAAGACAGATTGCCTTGAATGTTGGTAACATGCAGGGTTGCTAATCAAGTTTCTGTTCCTACCACATTTCCACAAACTGGTGAGATCTGTTATCTCTGGGACTAGGTTTTGCCATGCTTGCTCTGTGCCAAGGAGCATGCTATTGTGAAAAATCTGAGAAACAGCCTTTTCAAAGCCTGTGTGGTGATTGAGGTAGGTGCAGTTACAAGTGGTATTGCTGCAGTTCCCAACTGGAGAGCACTGCTGGCATTGCTGATAACTTCTGTTTTAAGCTATGTGTCATTAGTCCTCTTGGCTCCAGGCTGTAGAGAGCAGGTTCAATGGGAATAACACTCAGGAGGTGACTGGGGTCAGCAGTGCTATAGATAATAAAAGTGAGAAGTGGGCAGATGATATAAATGCCTGTTTTCTGGTCATTAATGTGATATACCATGTAATCTAGCTGCTTTTAATTATTCATTATGTTGGAAGGGTTTACAGTAACAGACAAAAAGACAGCATCTTGGAGCATAGATTTAGAAGCCATTCTGAACTGCAGACTGTGCAGGAATTAGCTCTTCATTTTGCCTCCTTGTGTTTCTCCATGTAATGAAGATTTGGTTCGTAGTGTCCCAAAAGTGTCTTGTGTTACTGTCATTCCTCATTCATAACCAACTCTATAAATGAATACGTGGCGAGGAGAATATTCCTTGAAGGTCTGTGGACAATAGCAGGAAATTTCTTTAGGGTGATTCTTGTTATGCTTTATTTATGCCTAAAATCACTTAAAAAATATTCTGTTGAAAGTGGAGAGAGAGTTGCAGTAGCACTAACTGCATCTATTCAAGGTTGATGTGTGGATCCCTTTTTGAAAAGTCATTTAAATTTTAAGGGTAGTTTCCAATACCTATATATATGGTACTATTTAAACAGTTATGATTTACTATTTATACTTCTAAAACTGGAATGTGCTTTTCCTGTTTGTCATCATAGGTACAATCTTATATACAAAGTCAAACTTTATTCCCATATTTCTGTTGTTTTTTACTTGACAGGAAGGTTTGAATTCAGAAGACTTCTGTTTCAGATGTGGATGGTGTGCTTATGTCAGAGATGTAATATATTTGGAAGGGTTATGCCAGCAGATTTTCAATTATATTTGGGTCATGAAGAAACTCTGGATGTTGATGAAGCTTACCCTGCTTTTGTGCAAAATTTTCAGGCTAGATCTGCCAGGCTAAACTGTTCAGTTTTGGATACTGATCTCAGTGGGTCTTGTTCTCAGTCAGAAAACTACTCTGATCTTGTTGTCTTTTTTTGTAAATGTGTCAGTAAAGATATGGACATAGTCTGTTGAATAAATAAGGAAGGAATGGCTTCTGTGGAGTCCATGTGTTTTCAGGTATGCAGGTGTGCAGATACTGGATAGGAAAATAGGGATAATGATGAAATGAGACCCAGCAGAGACTTGGAACAGACCGTTGTGAGGCCATGCAACAAGAACAGTCCAGCTTCTGTAAAGAGATTGAATGCAGAAACCATGCAGGATTTCAGCTGCCTGTGTGGAATCAATGCCAAAGGGATGGCTGTTCCTGCAGAGAGGCAGTGTCTTCCTGCAGGCCTGCTCCACAGCCCTATGGGGTGTGTTGTTCCAGTGGTGAGCTTGAACAGAGGCAAGCAGTTGGATGCAGCTCAGGATCATTCCCCACATCTGTGTGACTGCCTTGGCACACACAGCCACATGCTGACCATAATCCTGTATTAGTGGTATTGCCAGCCATTCCCCACAACAGCAGACACTGATGTCACGACTGGGAGATTATGTCCTCTTAGCAGATCTGGCAGCAGAGGGAAGGCCAGATTAATGGAGCAGGTAGATGAGGAGAGGAGAAATTATTTATTAAAGCCTAAGCCTTTATCTAAGTCACATTGGCTCATTTACAGAAGAGTTCCAAAAATCTCAGACAAGATGCTCATAAAAAAATGGTTTTTCATTTATTTTTGCAAGTTTGGTCATGGGATTTATCTATATATGTCTACAGATTTTGCTTTCCCCTCCTCCCCAAACAGACTTGTTCTTCTGGACTTTTCTTCCATGGATTCAAGAGATTCCTTGTTTTGTTTATTCCAGGTAGATACAAATGCTCTATTTGAGGGCCAGGTTGTGAGGAATATGTAGGAATCACAGCAGTCCACATTTGGGTGGGCTGGAGTAGCAAGCTGCAAGATTTCTTTCATAAAAACCGTGTATTTCAAGTTGACATCAGAGCAGCTGCATTGAGGTGCACTGCTATTTTTTGGAGAAATGCTGCCCATTGATATAGAATAGTATTGTAGCTATAAAGGTTATTATTTTTTATATAGCTTTATATTTATTTTTATATGTGTACGCATGTATCTCCCTTCAAAATCCTGTCTTATTTCCAGTCCAGTAGTTTAATCTGATCAATACTTCCTCAAATGTTGCAGGTCAGGAAAGATGCATTGTCACAGATGCACATGTCACTCTCCAGAAGTTAAATCTGAGCTCATGGCCTCTCTGCCATATCTGCAAAACCCCTCTGGATAGCTCTGCTTCTTCACCAGTGTAATTGAGAGAAGGATTTGACTACATGTAGGATTTTTTAGGTACCTGAGGGAGTAAGGTATCTGTTCTTTTTGAAGGGCAATGGCCATAGGGTGCTTAATTTTCTTAAACTGATTTCAAAAATCCTGATCCAGTGTGAATACTAACATTTGAGCAGGAAATAAGGGTGAATTTGTAATCCTCATAAAGAGATTTGACTCAAAACTTACCAAAAGAGAGAAAAAAAAGAGATAACATGAGCCAATTACCAATTAGTAAATTTTGTGGCCTTTGTTGAAGCTGTAAAGGTTTATACTATCAGTATAAACCTGTAAAGTTTTATATTATCAGTCATTTGGTATAGTAAGTTTAGTTTTAAAATTAAAGGATATCCCCCTGGAGGCTTTTCAGAAATAAAGATAAGATCAAGGAGAGGGGAAGTATAAAGGGAGAAGGAGGCAAAAAAGAAAGGATATATTGGTATTTTTCAGACATTAGAATTAACTCCCATGGTCTGGGCTGGAAAAAAAAATAAAAAGGAAAACACAACAAAGCTTTGAAATTTTTTTCTGTATAGCGATGTCCTAAAAACTGATGTCCAGTCTGGGTGTCTTTTTAATTTTAGAAAAAGCACTGGTCTGGTCTTGTAGGTGTAAAGCAGAAGTACAATTATTTTACTGCACACCCATATCCCACCTCTGATGTTTCTGGCTCTGATGTTTCTGCTCATCACTCAGTGTGATGTTGTGCTGCTGATCTTCTGTTAAAAGGATTGGTGTTGCTTGGGTTTGCCTCATGGTCTGGTTTCTGTTACTGATTTTTATTTTTGGTTGCTATGGATAGGCAGAGTGCAAGTTTGAGATTTTCATCTGGAATGTAAATCATTCAGCTGGACTTTTTGAATGTCTTTGTGTTTTGAGGTGGGTCAAAGCCTGCTCCTTAATCTCAGGTAGTTATCCATCACCCCTGGGCCAGCTCTGCTTCCAGATCAGTTGCTGGAGTAGCCAGCCAGCCATGGCTGTGCAGAGTGATCATTTGGATAGATATGCTACTTAATTATACAAGTATTAACTTACATGGCTAAATCAGCAACTTGTTAATCAGTTTGACCATGTGATTTTAGTACCTAGATTTCTTCTTTTTTTCTCTGGCATTTGTTTTAGTTTCTTCTTGACTGATTTCAAATTACGGATGTTTCCATGAGTGTTTATTATAATTTGTTCTTGCTTTTAATGTTTCTTTTTGCATGTGCTTTACAAATACACATCAGTTTTGCTGGAATGAGGCTTTGTAGACAAAGCAAAGACAAATTCATGTTCACCAACAGCTTTTAGTAGAATCATGTTCACAAAATTTATTCCCCTGCACATGGGAAGGAAAAAAAGGCTCCTTGTGTCTGATTCACTCATGCCTGACCAAGCAAAACAGATCCCATCCTAGATTTAGAATGTCAAATCCCAGAAACAAAAGTAACGAGAAAAACACTGAATAGGCAATGAGCTTGTAAAAATGCAGAGAAGAAGTGTGAACTTGGTGCAAGGTCTTAGCTGCTGCGTGTTGTTCCGTGGGGTCTGCTTGCGAGCGGCGAGTGTCGCGTGCCTGGTGGATTAGGGGGCTTAAGAGGCTCCAGTCTCTCTGGAGGTCTCTTATCTCGTGCAGGCAGCTCTCAGTCTGCTTTGTGTACCTGCAGGAAACTCATCTGCTCTAATGGTGTGACCACAGCGAAAAGGGTGCCAGTGGAGCAGGAGGCTACACAGCTGAAAGGGGAAATGGAAAACAAACCAGAAAAAGGGAATTGAGACCGAGCACAGTAGGAGTGATAGGTGCATCCTGTTTGCAGTTTGTCTGTGTAGCCCTTGAAGCCGTGGGGAGCTACATTGCTCTGCATATCCCCTTGTTTCACTGCATCTGCAGAGCTGTAGGGGCAGCAGTGGGAAACTCTGCATCACTCCTGACCTGTGAGGAAGTCATGCCTTTGAACTGTTAGCATTTTTGACCTATTTTTTGGATATTTATTTCCTTGAAACCATTAAATGACTCTGAAATAAAACCATTTTGACTTCTCCAAGCTGTGAGCGCTGAACAGGTTAAAAAGGGAAACAAGCTAAAAGCTCTGTTTCCTTTGCCTGAAAATCCAGTGATGCAGGATGAAATTAAAGGCTATAAATAGCTCCTGTCCCTTCAGCTTCATCATGCAAGCTTCGGCTGTGCACAAGGATTAGAAGAAGACAGAATGGATTTCTGTGTGGCGTCAACAAGAGTCAAGGATTATGCCCACTGTGCACATTGTATTGTTCATTTCTCGTGGGCCCTTGCAGGGAAATTAAATCCCTTCTGATGCTCAAGGTGCAGGAAGCAGAGTCGGCTTTGAGCAGGACGCGTGCATTGCAAAGCAGTTTTGCACAGTAGCACTTAGCTTCCTGTGGTCTGCTGCGTCAAGCCCTGCCTTTCTTTCCTACTGTCAGACAGCCCAGCACAGACCACAGCAGCAGGGGCTGGGGCTTCCCAGGCTTTGAGCTGAAGCTGCTATCAGTGAGGTTTATTGCCACTGAACACATTTTGAAAATAGGTTGGTTGTATGTTTGTTGTCATGTTGGCCCTTTCTCACTCCGTTGCCTTCTCTTGTGCAAATCCTGTGTTGCTGAGCACTGCTCTGTAGTGCCAGAAGGCTTTCACAGAGTTAACTGCAAATAGACCCTTGTGATAGGTATAAGCTCTTGAAGAAAGGATGGCAGATCTTTCCTTAGAGGAGCACTCAAGGTTGCCATGACCTTAGCAGTGTGAAGAGTTTTTTTATCTCTTCTCCTCTCTGCTTGTCTTTCCCACCAATACATTGTGGGTGTCATTAGAAAACATTGCTTCAAGGAGGAGTATTACAGTAAATTTCTCTTTGTTATTTACAAAAAATAGAAGCATAAAACAACAGTATTTGTCCAAAAGGTAAAGAAGTAAGTAAACAAACAAATCCTTTTGGGAGCAGTTTATAAAACTGCTTTTTCGTATTCCTGTCCCACAAGTTGCAGAAGCCTGCTTGCAACTCCTGTGTGTTTAGATGAGGTTTGATAGAGCAAAGTAACTTTCAGAGTTTGAGCCTCAGCTTCAACATATTTAGAGCAGTATAATGTCAAGTTTTTAATATCTCTGCTTTATATATGGCAATTTCAGTGGGGAGGAGGGCAAGAGAGGAGTAACTTCAGACTGATGTTTTTATTGCTTTATAGCTGATGTGTGAACATTTAAATAAGAAAATAGTAGTAGTATTTGTTATTAGCTGATAAAAGGATTTTATGTATGTGCTGGGTTTTTCACATCCTAAAGATATCTTGGGACTGCAAGGATTGCGGCTTTGTTGTGGCAATGCTGTAATTCTTTCACTAAAATCTCCGTGAGTCAGCATTATGGCAGTGTGAGAACTTGCTCCAATACTGAAACCTCCCCCAAAAACCTCCCTAAGGAGAAAAGTGGTTGAGGATGTAGAACTTGCAGTAGTCATCGACAGTAGGCAGAACTTATTTTTAAATTGAATAAAGCAGGTTTGTTGTTAATTCTTATGGGTACATCTAGTATTAGAGTGTGCTTTTTAATTTCCTGCTTCTAACAAGAAGTAAGGTCCTTTTTCCTGACATTGTAGTTCTGTTGACTCCATCTACTGATTGATGGGAACTGTATTTCATCCTCCTCCTGAGAAGAACATCCATCCTCTGGGAATTCAGTAGGTATAAGGAAAATGCTGTCCTTTCTATACTCTGAAGCCTAAGCAGATGTGTACTAACCATTGGACTGTGAGCCTACCACTTTTGCAGAAATGTGATATTTATATTTTCCAGTGGAAAAAGTTAGCTCACTGTGATGTTGGGACTTTCTTCAGGGAGACAGTGGATGTTTGATTAGGACAGGACTCACTGACAGGTACATCTCAAGGTTGTGCAGTCAAATCCCAAAGGCTGCTTCTTTTTTCTTTAGGCACATCCTTTGTAAATGTCCAGTTGTAACTGTGTATCAATAATGGCTTTTATAACATTAAGAACAAGAACAAATAGGGAAACAAAGAATGCAGAGTTAAGCTTGCCTGTCCTAGAAAAGCTGGAAAAGCCACTCATATCTGCCTTGAGTTAGGAATTATAAAACTTGGAAGTTTTTTGCTACTTTGTTCATTTGTTCACTTGTAATGTCACTAGAATCCACTAAAACAAAAAAACCCTTGATTTGGGCTCCCTAGTTGCTGTGAAGGTGGAAAGGCTGCTGGATGCAGCTATTCCTTACAGTCAAGCTGTGTTCTCTCTCCCCCCTGGAAAATGGAAGCTTACCAGGGTCCTGCTGACCTGTTCGCCCTCAGAAACCTTCTCATCATGGTGCAGAGTAACCAAAATAGCATTTTGGCTTAATGGCTCCAGCACTTTGAGAAAGGTGCACTCCCCCACTGAGGCAGAGACTCCAGTGGAGCAGGTTCGAGTCTCATTTGGCTCTGTCCAGGATGGCCACTATTAGAGAGCTCTTTGCCAGCAATGTAAAAGCCTTCACTGGTGCAAACTTGCCTGCACTTTGTACTTCAGATGTTCTAGTGATTGGACACCTTTGTGAATATTTTTGTTGTGATCTATATATTGATTTCTCTTCCCCATGGGTGAACATTTTATCTCTGTGCTCCATGGCAAAGGGAAGTTTATTTCTTGTCTCCAAAAGTTACTGCAAATGTCCTAAGGGTGACATGTAATGTACTGGCTGCAACAGAAAAACAAGAGCTGTGTTTTCAGGTGTCGACAGGAGGAAAGGTAGGAGGATCATTTTATGAGGCAGAATGATTTATTCCATTATTTCTGAATTCTACCTGTTTCATCTTTTCAAATAATGTAATACTGTAAACTGTGAGTCCTAATGGAATAAAGCAGTAAGTGCTGTAGCCAGAGGCACATAAGAATATCAATTAAACATACACTTGAAAACATCCATTGGGAAAGTAAGATTTAGTAGCTGTCATTGCACCATGTTAACCTCCTTTACCCCTCCTTGCCCTCACCTCTTTTCCAGGCTTCTCTTCCAAGTTCCAGGTCCTCACTCCATGAACTATATTAGAATGGCAGTTCTCCAAAAGTGCCCCTCAAGGATGTGCTGTTTGAGGCCTAATTCTGCATCAGTCTAGAAATCAGCTCTCCCATACTTCAGCTGGTGCAGATTACTACCTCCATGTTGACTTCAGTGAATGGAAACAGACTGCAATCCTTTAAATGGTTTTACTACCCAAAGATAAGGGGGTGGCTGCAGCGTGGCCGCTCCTCGTGGGGTGGGTGCCCAGTGGGGAGGGCACTGTGGGCCTCAGAGCTCATTGTGTGCCAGCCCATTCTGTGTGTCCCTGATGTCAGGATGTGTTCCTGAACAGACAGATGGTATCACCCACCAGGGGATTATCAGGTCCTCCCCTGTGAAAGCAAAAATCTACACTCAGCACTTTCTGAGGAGAGGGAGAAAGCACTACAGCCAAACTCCTGAAGGGACTAGCCAGCTGCTGCCTTGCCATTTTTGACCCTAACCTTGACGTAACTCTTGGTGAAACAAATGGTGAAAAATGGCATCACTTCTCCCCACTGAAGCCTTAGAATATGTAGAATGTGGGCAAAGGAGTCAGAACCATTACTATTCCTAGACATCCGTCCAGTCAGACGAGCAGATGGAGAAGCACAAACTGTTCTCGGGGAGAGTAAGAAATATGGACCAATGCCTATAGTGCAATTTCTATGCCAAATACCAGTGTGAAATCAGCAAGAGTAGGGGTCCCAATAGGCAAAACCACTAAATTATGCTCAGTATAACATCTAATAGGGGAAAAGACCTAAAATACATTGACTTACAATATAATTATATAAAGTTTGTCATCTGAAAATTCTCCCTTGCTTCTTGAAAAACAAGAAAGTCTTAATCTGATGGCTGTAAAATATTGACCTCTGCTCAGTTTGTAGAGTCCGTAATCAGGACACTCTTGTGACCAGGACGACTTGACAAATCCTACAGTGCACCAGACTGTACATCTTGCATGTTTGTGAATTGAAAATGAGAGTAAGAGAACAGTCCTGTTGCTTGTATGTGATGTTATTAGCTGTGTAAAGAGATGGGAGATTTAATGTGAGGAGATGACAGAGTAAAGACAAGTTGAGGCAGCAGACATGCACAAGCAACCTCAGTGCTTGCAGTTACTGGAGTTAGAAGTCTTTGCTACTCTGCTTATGTTTTGAGATGCTTGTCAAGAGAACAGACAAGGGGCAAGAACCAAGTGTGTGATAACAAGCTGTGCTGTTAGCAAGCTGTGCTGTACAAGATGTAATGGAAGAAAAAGGAGTGAGGAAAGAAGATAAAGGATGTAGAATATAAGTGGAGGTTTAATGTGAGGCCATGGATTGACTATTGCAGACATCAGGTATTTGTGAAACAGCAGCTATTGCATGGCTTGAATGAGATGTAATGAAAAAGACTAATCAATCTAGGTGGCTGAAGATACAGCTGGAGGAGAAAAAGGAAAGCAAGTATTGATGATAACTCAAACTGCTGCTTCCTTACAGTGCTGATCACTGTCTTTGCAAGGTTCTCTGGTTCTCTGGTGAGTCTGCAGTGCCTGAGGAGATTGGAAGTTCTTGCTCCAGATGAGCCATGCAAATACAAAAATTCATAATCAGGAGCTACATTGTGCTGGGTGTATTGTGCTGCTGAGCATTGCCTCAATGGAGTCAATTAGCAGGGCAAGGAGAACATGCAGTGTGAGAAGGAAGTGGGAAGAGTTCACTGAGGGTTGTGAAATAACTTTTACCACAGCATTATCTTTTAGACACTGCATAATCCAAAACACTGTCCACTTCCTCATACCAGACTGGAGTATCTGAATCTGTATCCAGCAGGTAGTCCCATGGGAAGCAAACAGAAAGGCGAGACAGTGTTAGAGAGGAGCATGTCAGATCATGTAATGTGGCTCTTAGTGAGACCATTGACAGAAATGTGAAACTGTTTCATGGAAAGGAGGGGGGAAAGCCCATGACATTCTCCTGAATGTGTCAAACTAATTTAAAAATCCCACAGACCCAAACTTGGGCAGATGATGTCAAAGGTGCCTATTAGAGCTGACATACAGAAAATTCTTCATAACTAAAGCTTGACTGTAAGGTTGAAAAAGAAATCAGTGGACTTGTTTACCAGCAAACAAGTAAGCAAAAGCAGTCAGAATATTTACATGTCAACCTGACATAAACTGATCATAACATGACATAATTTGATTATGTCTTACTTATAACCTGTAAGTGCCTGAACTGAGCATTGCCAAATTATATCACAGACTATATTTTGGAGTAGGGAAAGGCTAGGATAATTCCTTCAGGCAATGGCATATGCTTGCTAGCACTGAGCACTGTAGCCTAGAAAGCTGACCTCTAAATGAGTAGCTTTCTTCTTTCAGCTCAGTCATTCTTCCAAGAATCATTTAAAAATACTTGGCAAGAGTTAAAGCTTGATAATTTCTCTTGCATACTATCAAATCAAAGCCTTTTCCAGGCTGTTTTAAAAAACATATTAGTATGTTTACTCAATATTTATGATTGTTTTACAGGCTTTGAAGTGGGGACCAGGGGAAATGTTAATAGGTACTGAGGAAGGTTACCAAGTGATTATGTTGTAGAGGATGTCCTCTGCTGTGACTCCTTAAATCAGTCATTCATAATGTATACATGTACTTCTGAGAGCAGCAGTGCCCCACCGTGAGACTGTGTTTTCCCTCTCTGTGACAGAAGGAAGATGTTAGGCAGGAATTCAAAGTCTCATAGCTCCCATTGGAGCTGTGCTCTATTTTTTAGGCTTATGTTTGAAGGAGCTACACCTTTTCATCTTGGAACAGAAGCTGGCCAGCACTCACAGGAGAGCAAGACCAAAGTTTTTTGCAAATCCAGAGAACCCCTGTGCACATCTCCTTTATTCATGCAACAGATCTAGATTCTCTCACCGATTTGCCATTAGGGTTAAGTTCTTCTAGACATACAATGTCCAAAGGGAATAATTTATACCTCCCTCTTCCTTCCTTTGTACATCCATGTGAGGTAAAGCCACCCTGAAGCTAGATTTCATGGGAATCCTTCTTTCATGACTTCTTCTTTTAAAAAAGATACCTACAACACAGGATTCCAGAGAGGTCTTTGAACTTACTTTTCATTCCTTAGTGGTCATACTTTTGCTCCTAGGATCTATGGCTGGAGAGGAGATGCAGTATGTACTTAATTCTCAGGCTGCACTGAATGGTAGAAAGCAGGTGACAACTGTGCCAGTGGATGAGATGTGCACTCCCTGGTGTCCAGCAGATTCATTTTGTGATTTTTTTTTCCTGATTTTTCCTCTTATTCACAAAATCTGAGACCTTCAAAGACATTTAAGTATCTGTCAACCATGAGAAGCAGTGAGATTCAGCTGACTAAAATATCTAATTCCTCATCTGTGAAAGAGTGATTAAATACTATTTCAGTTTATTATGAGCATAATTGCACTAAAGACAGTGAGGCACTCTAATTACCCTACAATTGCAGGGAGGAGTTCATATTTATTAGAAGAACAGTGTAAGATCAGTAACCTAGTCTCTTATACTGATTCATCCAAATATTGCCTCAGTTCATAAGGGACTGGAACAAAGGACTGTCACAGGAGAGCTAATGGATCATTGACCTGCTATATGGTGACTTTTTACATTATTAAAAACATTATGTCTCCTGTATTTTGTGGGCTTTGCTATTTGGATGCAGCATGCAGGTGACCTTTTGGGAATAGAGCTTTTATGTATGTGTATTAAGGACATTTTTAGAAACAGCCTAATGTATTCTTATGTTTTCTTCTGCTTCTTCAGACAATGCCTGTCTACTTTATGTACAGTGTCCATTGTGTTCCCTCTGTTTCCTTTTGTTGTTCTGTGTTTTTCAAATAGCACATTTACCACTGAGTTTTTGCGATGTGGAAATGTGCAAAACTCCCACTTGGAGGTTTTAAAGAGCCCATCAGGTCATTTAATGAAAGAAGAGATTTTTAGACCCAGTTTTCTGGGCAGAATTCCAGACTGGGAAATAACATTTTTCTCTCTGTTTTAAGCAGTTTTGTGCTATTGCCTCACTTTAGTAAAAAGCTATCGCATTTCACCATAAAAGATGTTACATTTCAATACTCACCTTTTGAAAAGTGCTTTGGGATTTGCTCAGATAGTTCCTGTATATGTTTTGTCTCTGTAGTTGTTTGCTTCACCACTTCTCTTCAAATTAGAAAACTTGTCTTATTTCCAAGAAGAAGTGCCAGGTATGACTTCAGGCTTACACATCCTACTGGATTTGAGATCTTTGTTCACTGATTAAGAATAAATTTATGTAGGTTTTAAGTATTGCTGTGGCTGTGCTCTGGGATTATAGATATTTCTGTTGAGGAGTTGCAGTGGGCAGCCAGACAGAATCTAATATGAATTTGCTTGTTGTGTTTCCATGTTTAGAATTATTGCTTTGTCTGTCAATTGTAAGCACTTTGGTGCAAGTATTCAGTATTCAAAATCTAATCAGGTTGTGGGATTTTACTTTGATTGTTAAATCACCTTATTCATTCTAGAGTGGGTTTTGTTGTGCCTAACTAAGCATTTTAGTGGAAGTCTGTTTTAAGCCACTTGTGTGGCTGCCATGAATAAAGAGAAACATGGGAAGAACACACACTACCAGAAGAACTTATAGGACCACGAACAGTGAATGGAAACTTTAAAAAAAATTGTTTTCTTTCACCCTCACGTTTGTCTTGTGTGCTTTGGTTGTAGGAGGCTGGAGTGTTACTTCAAGAAATACTGGGTAAGATATTTTTAAACAGCAATGAGATTTTTAATGGGATTATGTTCCTTTAAAAAGATTTCTTTCCCTTCACTCACCTCCTTTAGATTTCTGCAAATAAAATCATTACTATACTCTTTCTGGTGACTGAACACAAAAGGATAAGGAACGTGGAAGGGCACAAATCAATTTCTTTCATTTGTGTGAACGTAAAGGCCATAGCTCCATTTAGGTGTACAGCTGAAGACATGTTTTCTTTGCAAATAAACTGTGCACCTTGATGTCATTTTATTTTCCCACTTTGCCAGTAATTGTTTTGATTAAAGGGTGGATGCAGTCATGGAGAGCTGGAGAAAGCAACCTCCAGGTAGGGATGTCCAGACAATGGATGTGTGTTGTTTCCCTACCATGGTGGATGACCAGAGGATAACATACTGCTGTAGCAGGTCTGGTTTCTGTGCTGCACATCCACAGATGTCTGAAATGCCTAAATCTTAATAGTTCAAGGCTTTCCTTTCAGCTTCCTGTCTGACTAATCCATTCTGATCTTCTAGCTGGGGCAGAGACAGCGGTGCTCCTGTATTAAACTTATTTAGGAAGGAGCATTTAGCTGTTGCTGTCCCCTCTAGACTCATTAATTCAGGTGAATAGCAAGCAGAGGGAGAAGGTGGCTTTGCCTGTGTTGCCATGCTGCAGTCTTTCTGTGCTGTGGAGCTGAATGAGGGAACAAGGGAAAGAGGCAGCTGTGTTAGCCTGTTGTCACTGCCATCACTAATAGAACACGATGATTTCCATCTTTTCCCATCTGCCCATGGGGGGAGAGACGCCGATAAGGCCTTGGGATTGGTTACAATCTCCTGAAATCGCCCAGCAGATGGATATTGAGCAGATAAGCGTTAATCTGTCCTGGGAGAGGATTAATCGGGTGAGAGATGGCAATCTACGTGTGCTGTGTGCGCAAGGGCGGGGGTGAGAGTGGTGGGCAGCTGGTGCTGCTGTCATCTCTTCTGGTCCTGCTTTTGTCCTGTGGCTGTGCCATGATGGCAAATAAGGTCTGTTTCCTACACAAGCCTTATTACTCTAATTTTCACCGAACTTTGACTTCAAAAGCTGGGGAGAATGTCTTAAGATTTTTAAGCAAGCTAAGTCTTTCTTTGATTGTTCATTTTTCCTCTGTTCTTTTAGCCAGTCTACTGTTTCTTTGTAGCTTGTGGGCATGGTCTTTCCCCAAGACCATTCAATGGTTATGTGACATTTGATTTAAATTATTTTTCTGACATCTACAGGATTTTATCTGAGAATCTCTAAATATTCTAGAGGCATTAGTTAATTAAACCCCACAACATCTCGGAGAGGTTAGGTAAGAACTAAAGACCTGAGTTTTCTTAATTTGCTTGTTTGTTTTCCCCCAGAGCATTTGAATATCTGTAGCACCTGTTACCTGAATTTAGTTACAGTGTTAAGCACTTCTGAAATTCAGACCTTATATCCATTCTTGATGAATATGCTGTGACACAAGGCAGTCAGATCAAAACTGGAGAGCAAAGTGTATCAGTGACAAAGATGGGAATAAATGTATGAATCCAGCCTTTTCCTCTTCCATCTCTTTCTCTGACCACAAAAAACAGTGCTTTTCTGATGCAGCACATTGATTGGTAGTCTCTGGCATCTCTCTGACTACAGCTGTTTCTTTTTTCTCCCTCCCAGTTGTGGTTCCCATGGTCCCTTTTTCTTTTCTCTGTGTCTCCTAATTTGCTTTTCAGTGTAGAAGAATATGCAGTGATGCCAGTGTCCTCTCACAGCTATCTTCTGATGTGCCTGTTCTTTTCATTGGCTTTGTTGCCAGCATCTGTGAAAGATCTGGCAGCCTTGTATAAAGCTGGAAGGTTATAAAACTACCAGGGTTATGCAGAGTGCAGAAGGGCAAATTCTGTCCTGCTCTTCTGCCCTGGGGTTAGCTCTTAGTGTCTACACTTACTTTACCAGTGAATGGTTGAACACTTACGTAGGTTATGTGTGAGAGGTGTAATTGCCTGCCATGGGCAGATTTTCTGAGGGGCCCTAACTCAGTGTCTTACTTTTATGTGCTCAGAACACTTATTTCCATGTGTAAATAAGCTTGTTCAGAAAGGCATGTAGAAAGAGCCTTTTGCAGATTTAAAACTCAACCAATCTGTCTATTTCTATAGGAGCAGTATGGCAAATGAACTTCGGTAAATTGGGTGGGTAATTAGGGGCTCCATCCATCTGTCACACCTGCACAGTGAAGATTCCTGCTGGAACTGGGGTCTCTATAAACAGTGAGACTGGAGCAGACCAAAGAGTGGGCAGTGTCTTGGACACCTGGGTTGGGTCTTGGGTTTTCCTCCTTCCTCCCTTGATGCTGAATATTCAAAGTAGCTTTTTCAAAGCACAGTACAGAGATTTTACTCTCACAAGCTTGAGAAGAGTGGCTGTTGTTTCTGTCTCTGTGACTAGGTGAGTGCTGAGGTGTCATTTAGTATTAATCACCTATATTTAGAGGCATTTGTGTGAAAGTTTTCATTTTGCCACATTTTTATAATAAACCTGTTGCTGTGGCTAGGATAGGCATGTTTGTTATTTTTGCTCCATCTTACTGGGGAAATTGCCAAAGAACAGAGTCAGTCAGACAATCATGAACTAGGAATAACATGCAGTTTTTTATTTCTTTTTACAGTTACAATAGCAGTGGTACGAATTGATGGGAGTTTCCTTCTTGTAAATGAAAACTGGAGATCTTTTAAATTATGTAACCTGTAGTCTTGACAACAGTTTGCAGGCCTGTTTAGTGGGACAAGATAGTTAGAATGGTACTTTCTGGCCTCAAATCGCTTACTTGAATAGCACAAAATCAGGGGTCTACAGGAAATGCTGTTTTGAATCACCTGCTGGTCTTTTTTTCCACATATTGGGGTGAGGAATGCATTCTTCTATCCTTATTCTTCCTGTAATTTGTAATCCTTGACTGAGTTTCTAAAAGGTGTTTTCTCCACCTTACATTGTGCTTTGAATGTCCTGATGTTGTTTTACAAATTTCCTGTGATCAAACTGTTTGCCAGAGCTTAACACATGGGGTAGAAAAAGGAAAACCTTTTCAGACATCAAGTTATTAAAGACAAGGGGACACACTGGGAAAATAAATTGCCACCATCATGAACTGAAGTAGAAATATTTGTTAGCTTGCTGTCAGACACGGATTTTCTTCTATCCTGAGAAAAATAACAGACTCTTTTCATTTTTCTTCCATACCTTTTTTTTTTCTGTACTTCCATTACTGTTTTGTTCTGCACCCTTTCAGACAACTTCAGAAAGAGCTTTTTCCATCTCTTTATTATAATTTCCTTGATTTGAGTGCTTAAATATTTGGGGGCTTTTTTTTGTAAAAGCCTAAGTTTCTGATAGGTAAGAGGACAGAACAGTATTGGATTCTAGTAAAAAAATATTTGATATGTAATGTTCATCAAAGACACCTCATAAAGAGCTGAAACTATGAGTGCACTGGTCAAAGAAGAGAATTCTGTTTATTCTTGTGTCTTAGGATTAAATGCAAAATGGTGCTCTGCTGATACTCCTTTTAAATATTTCTCCACCTTTTTTTTAGGCCCAAATTGAGGGCTTTTTACTTTCATCAAGGCAAGACTTGGCATAGTCTGGTTCACATACCAGAGGAAAAAAAAATCAAACTTCAATGTATTTTCTTTTTTAATTTGTTCAACGAGCTTTACAAACAGACAAAATTTTTGTTTTAAGTGAGAATGCATGAGTATATTCAGTGGTCTCAAATAAAATTTAAAACTTCCTTCATATAGTTCTAATGACAGTCACAACAGAGTCAAAGCAAGAAAAAATAGGATCAAACCAGAAAATATGCATTTGCTTCCCCCACCCCTTCCTTTTTTCTAGCAAAATTCAACTGTGAATGCTGCAGTTCATCCAGTTCATCACTTCATTCCACTGCAGTGCAGCTGACTGGTGGTAACACGGGTACCAGCCATATCACCTCTCATGGTGTTTGCAATTCCCTTCCCACAATGGAATTTACTCTTAAATACCAGGCAGGTAAAAATGAAGTAGATGGAGGGAAGTGTTGTATATTATTGTGTTGTGTAGATTAAATTTGGGCTCTTGGATTTGATAATCTGCAGTGTACCAGACAAGCGGTAGAAGGCTTCTTACACAGATGTTTCCATTACTTTATAAAAGCAGACAAAGTTTTGAAATAAGTTAGTACTTCCCACTGTATTTTGAGAGGGTATGTAGTGTACATGAGTAGTTAGGCACCATGGGTATGGCATTAAAACTTTCAGTGTTCAAATAGATGTTCCAATTCATCTCATTTGAGAAAATTGAAGCCTTTTTGGCTGTGCTGGGATCAGTCAAGAAACTGGAATATAGATTGTATCCCTACTTGCATGAAATGTTTAAATTACTTAACTTAGAGAGATGATCACACTGGGAAATACTTAATATGATGTGCCAAATCCTTAGCAAATATAAATTGACATAGCTCCATTGAATTCTCCAGCCAAGGATTAGAGCTGATTGAAAAACAGGAAATGGCAAAGAAAAAATCAATCAGCTGAAAATACCTACTTTAGTTTAATTCCATTCGTTTCTAAAGTTTTGTTTTGTTTTACTTTTGCTATTTTTTCTTATGCACTGTGGCATACCTGTCAGGTTTTTTTTCCTTCTTGAGGTTTGCGTTTATATTTTTGCTGATATAAAAGAGAATATGAAGGAACAGAGAATATCTGTGGTGAAAAAGATGAGAAGAACTCAACTTGGAATTTTCCTTTCTGTGAAAGTGTCAGATTCTTTTTGTTCCAGATTTTTTTTTTCCAGTATGAATTCATTTTTTCTTGCAGACTTGCAAGTAAATCTGTAGACTGAGAATGTTGCTGAAGTATCTTAGACAAGTGCCTTTATCACTTTTATGCTCATTTTTCTGGCCCTTTGGGTGGTGAGGCACTGGTTGGTTCACTCTTCAGTCCTGTTCTGCATTATCAGATGGTTTTAATGAAAGTGCAACAGGAAACTACTATTGAGGAGTACACTGAGAGCAGGTAGCTGGGTGTGCAGCTGCAGTGAGAGCTGCAGGTTGTGCCCTGGCTGAGGGACATGGTGGGAGCCTCAGGAAAGGGACCATGACACGGTGCTGACCCTTTGCACCACAAAGGGCACAGGGACCTGTGGCACCGGCCAGGGGACTGGACACTGGGACACAGCAGGAGCTGGTGAGTCAGCAGGAAGAGCCCAGACTGTCTGGGTGCACAGACTGTGAGGGTGTAAAACCCAGGGCTTCCTTTGTTGGGGGTCCCACCCTGGAGGCACCAGCTTGAGCTGTTTCTGTGTCACTGCACCATGATGGAATTGCTTTAAGGATCCAGACATCTGGGACTCTGCTGTGGGAAACCCAGGGCTGAGCCAGTGAGAAAATCTTATTTTTCTTATTTTCTGTGTGAGTGTGGGGTGTGCAGGGAGCCAAGAGGGGCACCCCTGGGGTCACTGGAGCCACCCACTCTGAAGGGACCTCAGTCCCAACTGTTACAGTCTGGAGTGGTGGGAGTGTGACTGCCAGAGTGAATGGACAGATAAGAAAGCTTCCATAACATTTGAAACATGGCCACTCTTAGGCCTAGGAGTCCTCTTTTTCCCTGAGAAGGATGCAAAACTCTAACTTAATGAGGTTTTACTTGCAGCAAGATAGTTCCAGCCTGCTTTTCTTCTTCTCCCTTAATTTCTTAATGTAATTGTTTCTGGTTTTCTGCCTTCTCACTGTTAGAAATGTCATGTTGTTCAGTTATCAGCATGCTCATTTGGAGAAGTTTATTAAAGGTGACATAGACTTTCTGACATCCCAGTGGCAGAAAAGTAAAACGAATTTCATGGCTCGTTTGGTAAAATGCTCCTTTTTGAATTGCTAGATTTAATGTGACTATTATCTGTTGAAGAAATTTTTTGTCCAAGAAACAGTGTTTTCTGTGGAAGTAGTAGTTAATGACAGAGTGGGAAAGATGATTCAACTGAATAATGTTGCATGAAGTGAATTAAAGCAAATGAAAGGTTTAGTGTGTTAATGGAAGCACATTGCACTTTGATTTGTATTTTGCATAGTTGAACAGCATTCAGATGTGTGGCCCATCTTTCATTTAGTTTAGTCATACCTTAAACAGTTGGAAGTGACAAACTTTTCCTACATAAGCCACTTCTGCTTTGTCCCTGTTCTATATTTCCCACGTGCAGCTGCAGTGAGACATGCAGGTACACACTGAAATGCATTACTTAGGTGTGCTCTCTGTCAGTGCTTTCTGGGATGTTCATCTCAGACAAGCAGGAAATCAGCCGGCTTTTCTTTCAAACCAGAAATTCTCAGTTCAAAAGTTAGTCCTTTATTGCTTTACACAAATGAAAATTGAGGTTAAGAGACTAAAATTTGCTTGAGAGCATCTACTAAAATATATTGAGCCCAGGAGGATGGGAGGGCGAGGCCTAAATACATAATAGATTTTAAAAAATTAAGAATTTGAGAGATGTTTTCAAAACAATTTCTTTTGAAGACCTACCTGTTTTCTAGTATTTGCTATAAACCTTTTAATGAATGAAGTTCGGACTTGAAGGTGCAGGAGAGAGTTTTGGTGTTGCTTGGTAAAATTTCACAAGCATGATGTTTCTCAAGCAGAAGTTTCTCATCTTTATTGGAAGCTCTTTACCAAGTAATGTAAAACAGAGGTTAATAAATTCCATTAGCTCTATCCATTAGTTTTAGGAGAAAGTAAATACCACAAGAGACATTTTAAAGATCCTTTGAATTTCCCATGCTGATGTTAGCCCACCATGTTTGAGAGAAGCACAGGAGCTGCCATGGCTGACTCTGTAGCTGCTGCTGGGGGCTGCCCTATACAAAAGGACTCACACTTGGTTAAGCAGCAATTTGTAGCACATTTGCATTTTCCCCCCTCCTGAAATAAATGACAACAATATAGCAAAACACTTTGATATTTTTCTGGCACTGTTTTATTGTTCAGTGTGAAGCTTTCTTTTGATCTTTTATTAGACTTGATGCAGTCCCAAATGTATTGGCCCTTGTTAGGACTGGGAGAACAGTCCATGATGGTTTGAGAGGTGCCTTTCAGTTCATACTGCACTTGCTCAGGGTTTGTAAAAGTAGAAATAATAATCAAGGGGGGAAAGAGCTATTTGAAATAACATTATATGAGTATTTTAGAAATGTGTTTCTTTTAAACATGTGCTGAGAGATAAATTAAAGTGAATACTTTCCTTCAATATTTTGTGTTTTGAAGACAGTTGCTATTTTTTTGTATCCAGACTTGGAAAGTGATAAATAATCGTGGTTTTCTGTAAGTAATACCCACAATTCCCCCAGTTTTAGAATTTTCTTTTAGGCTGAGATTGAAGAGAGACGTAGTGATAGAACAGACAAGTACAGATGGAAACAAAGTTGCAAATTTCTGATCTCCATTGGTTTGCGTGAGGAGTGGTGAGAGCACAGTTTTATGTACAGAGAGTGAATCATCCCTTAGCACCCATTCTACTGTACAAAAAGTCTTTTGCATTTCTAATTGACTGGTTTGGATTAAAAGTTACAATTGCTTTTAGAAATTATTATTTCTAATGTGCATAGTTCCAAGGAATATATGCTGCACATCTATACTGCTTTGTCAGCTCTTCCTTTCCTCAAGTTACACAACTTTTTCTGCAACTGTTCACTGTTTTTTTAAGAGACAGGGCCAGCAAAACTAATTTTCTTGGAAGTGAAGTCAGCTGCAGTGGAACCAAGCTGAGGGGGAGCACTCATCTGTGTCACAGTTACCTTGTATTATAGATGTAAAAAATGCTAAGTATCAGGGGGTTTTGTGGGGTTCAGGTAGTTGTGCTTTGTTTATTCCTCTCTGTGAGACAAGGTACTTTAAATATTGTTTTGCTTTTGGGTGGTAAAGCTTGGAGATGACCTGGGGAAAGTACAGGTGCAAAAGATTAGTGTCTTCCTGAAGTCACCTAGAAATGTAATGGCAGAATCACAAGAGGATTACAGATCCCTTGAGAACCAGTCTGTGGTTTGCTCAGAGTACACTCCAAGAGTGACTAGAGGAGGAAATTCGCTCTCATTTAGTCTTAGTTTGTAGTCTGACACATAGCATGCCACATATAGCAGTGGCTGCCAGTATTTAATGTTTGATCCATTTTTGTATATATGTGACCTTTCAAATATTTCATGATGGAAATAGATTTGGACTTGATCTGCATTTCATCTTCACCAAAACAAGTCTGAAGAATTTCAGCCTGCATCTTGCCTTTCCCACAAGACTCTGTCTGGGATTTGGAGAGATGTTTGCAGAAGAAACTGTGAGAAATGCAAAGTATGTTGGTGGAAGTTGTGACAGACATTGCATACCCAGGGCAGTGTTTCTGGAAAAGTAATTCAGCAATGTCTATGCTCTTAAACATAACCAAAATGACAATAGTCAGTGGTGTCAATGGCATCTGATTGAGCCTGAATCAGTAGATCTTACCCTGGCCACCCTGTGAGATGGGAAGCAGTTACCTGCATTACACGAAGAAAAAGCTCAAAGGTGTAATAAATTAAGCAAATTGTTCAAAGTCACACAGTGAATTATTAACTAAAGAGGGCTTGAACTCAGGTGTCCTGAATCCTAAACCCCATATCTCATTTACTAAGCCATCCTTCATAGCAGTTCATTGGCTCCTGTCATAGAGGGGTTTGCCCTGAGGGGGCAGCCAGCCTTTTTGTAACAAAGCTATTCAAGTAAAAAGATTATTTTTTCTTGGGTGAATCTGCTCTTTCTGTAATTAACTTTTCCTTTTGGACATAGGAAAGATTTTTGAGTTAGATTGATGCCTATATGCAGGAGGAGTATGAGGGGAATGCATGAACACAGAAACATCAGCCCATAGGAAATGCATAAATGCTCCCTACCTTGCTGAGTGTAATTTAAAATAACATTGCCCTCACTATAATTCGTCTCATTGTGCCAGCAAGAGGTCAGATTAATAATTTAGACAATCCTACCCCTCAGCTTTCTTCCTCTTCAACAAAAGGGTTAGGATTTTTCAGAACACCATTGTGAAGACTTTAATTGGTATTTCAAAGGGTGTAACTGTAGGTGCACAGTTTGTGGTGATTGGGAGTGGGGCTGCAGCCCAGCCTCATCCCTAATGGGTACAGCTGTGGGCAGCAGGTGAGCAGCATTGACAGCAATGAGACCTGGAGTGCCCAGGGGCACTGTCCAACCACCAAAGGGAACAGAGGACACATAGGTGCAATGCATGGACATGAGGGGTATAAAAGGTTGGGCTAAGGAGCAAGAGGAGCAGATGCTTGCAGCCTTCTGAAGTGGTGTGGTGGTGCTCTGTACGGGCAGATGCCCAAAGCCTTCCGATGTGGTAAGGTGTTACTGTTTGGGCAAATGCAAAAAGCTTTCTGGCATTGTACGATGATACTCTGTGTATTGTGGCTGTCTCGACTGTGACATATAACCTTATTCACTCACAGAGCATTTTTCATTCTTTTTTTCTTTTCCTCATAAGTTGATACAGTTCAGGTTTGCTTGTTTTCCAGGAATTTTTTCCCCAAAAATATTTGTAAGTAGTTTAATGTACAAAGGAATTAGAAGAAACCTGTACTGTCATCTCCTCTATGGTTCATTCAGGTCCAAAGCCAGTTGAAGTAGCTTAGAGCATTCCTTTAGGTTTATGTAGAGCTGAATTTCTCAACACTTAAAGAAGTAGTGGTTGAAGAAACATAACCTAGTCTTTGATTCAGTCTTTTCTAGCACCTCTGTTTCACTCCTTGTCACCTCTCTGTGGTTTTATTGCAATATCTGAATGGAACCTTTCTTATTTGTCCTATTCCAAGCATCTCTTGAGCAGAGAAAAAGTAAAGAACATTCTGTACAATATTGTGATAAAGATATTTTGAAATCACTTTGTGTAATGGATGAAATATAGATGAACAAAGATCAAGACTGACTTGAAAACAGAACACCAAATTCAGTTATGTGAGTTAATATATTTTCATCGATTTCAGACATATAATGAGTGGCCTTACATTATTAACAATCTCTCACTTTAATATAGAATTACTTTTGTAAGGTAGACCATCCTTACAGCACCCAGGAATTTATTATCCTATTAAAAGTCAAAATGCTACTGGATGTCTGTTTTCTGATGTTTGCAATGTAAAGCAACAGGTTACATACTCTGACCACCACAGTCCTGCTCTACAACTCTAACCCTAGTCCTGAGTTTATTGAAAAAAGTTTTGATGTCTAAAGACTGGGGCTTAAAAGTGTAAATTAATTTATGCTAGCCCTTTCTTTATTGGGGTAACTTAACAACAACGTATATGGGTTTTGGGGAAATTTTCATCCCTTTCCATCTTGATATCATAACCTATTCCTAGTTTTAACAATCAATATAATCTAAGTACCAAGTAGTGCTCCAGTATTCAAAATGTGATGTACCTTCTAAATTAAAAGAACAATTCCAGATTTTGTACCCTTCTGTACTGAACCTTAATAATAGGCATGACTATAAGCTAGGTAACAGCTGACTATCCAAAATTAATGATCAAATGTAAAAAATACCTTTAGACACCTCTCTTCATCTTTCTTCTGAGAGTCTGAGTTCTCAGAGTTCAATAACAATTTGCACTTTACAGTACCAGTTTCAAACCTTAATTGTAAATTTTTGAGCATAAACCCAAATTGCTATAGCTGACCCAAATTTATTATTAAAATCTGCTGATATCAACTCCCCATGTATGATTTTACATCATGTAAAGGGAAAGGATCACTTCAGCTTTGTGGTTCTTACTTTCCAAAATGCTAGTGCTAGCCCTAGTATTTGGTATAACATCAGTAGTTGTTGATACTTGAAAATCAGTAACAAAGCATTCAGAGTCAAAATACCCACCTCTGTTTTCTCTCTGCTGTCTCTTGGATAGTTGAGCAACAATGCCACGTGAGCATCCCCTGTGATCTGGAATCCCAACCCAGAGCAGCTCCTGCAATCTCCCTATGCTGGTATTTGGTTTTCTGTCACAACCCTGGAGCAATGTTTCAGTTTTCTCTACCATCCTAAGCACTAAGAGTTTTCAGTTCTGCCAGTTTTCAGCTGACAAAACTGATGGATTTGTACCATACCTTTCTGCATTAGGAAACAGTTTGCTGTGGTGTACGTGAGGCTGAATTTTTTTATACTCTTTTTATAGAATATTTATGCGAATTACTGGATCAGGAAGCAGTGGTCAGTGTAATATAATAAGTACTATTCTTGGGTTTGTTCTAAAAGAAATAATAAGAAATAATTTAATATTTAAATTATAGAAACGTGATTAGTGCTTGTAGATTGCTTGCACAGGTAGGGTTAGTAATGAACCCCTGGGAAGCAGCCTTAGATTCCTTTTCAGTAGTTGGATGTGGAAGGTGAGGAAATATGGAGCAGTATGTTAGCTCTGTTTTTCCTCTGCTTACCAGCTCAGTTCTTGCCTTGCTCTCTCTGCCTTATTCATTGATGTCTCATTGTCTGACAATTTCTTTCTCTCCCACACACCAATTTAGCATTTTTCTCCTTAGCTTTCACTGGATACCACCGTCTCTTTCACTCACTTCTTTCTGTCCTTACTTTTAACCTTTTCTCTGCTTAACCACCCCACCATCTCCATCCCTGTCCTTCCAAGGAGCTGTACAGGAAGGCAGGAAGGGAATGAATTCTTCCAATAGCTGCTGCTGCCAGAGATTTGAACTTGTGAAGAAGTGAATGCCTCCTGATAGGGCTTAGGGAGCAGGGGTGTAAGGACAGGGGAGTGAGTGGAAGAGAACTCTCTGCCTAGTGTGGAAAGGCTGGAGAAGTCAAAGTTTATTACAGAGAGGTGAAACCAAGCTTACAGTCTGTCCTGTGCACTATGGTAGTGTTGGTGATGTATAAGAAAAGGGACCCTGCTTTCACTATTAGCCACAGTTCACTTGTGTGAAGCCTTTTGAACAGTACAGGAGTCCTCCCTTTGTTGGCAGCGGTCCTTGAATGACATCTGTGGCAGGATGGCTTTGGATTCTGGTGGTGTCAAAATGTTTAGAATTTTGTGGCCATTTCTAAGAGAGCAGACAGCCTCAGATTTTTAAATATTAAATGAGGTTGGTTGAGGGTAGCAGTGGCTTAGAATGTCCATCATGGAAGTAAACTCTGCTTTGGGAGTGAGGCCACTGATTCAGAAGGCAGCACTTCACGCAGATTCATTGTGACAATCTGATACAGGAGGCACAGAACTTCAAATGACAGGTTGAGCTGAGGCTCTGTCTATTCATGAGCATCAAAAGGTAGTGTAACTTTACTGTTGAGTTGCTAGCTTCACTGTCCAAAGAGAGCCTGTTAGGCCTTGTCAGACTCTCTCCTGCAGAGTGTCCTGCTGTAGGAGCCTTTGTTGCCAGTTTTTAAATGACTGTGTTGTGTTGTGGCACAGTAAAAGAGCTGCCATGCTTCATCCCAGTGATGGGAATGCTTGTTGTCTGGGGAATTGTATGTGTAGTGGTTGATAAACTAGTATGTTAATCCTGTTAATGCTTGTGTGAATCCACCAATTCTGAGAGTGTTGCACTGTGACACAGTAACAGGATTGTATGGGTGATGCAGGTCCATAGATTGCCGTGAACTCTGCCATATCTTCAAAAGGTTGTTGCTATGATTAACAGTTCCTTAACCATTTCCCTAGAAATTGTAGAATAATTGTGATTCTCCTTAGGTTGCAGATACTGTGTCACATGTTTTCTGCAAAAATAGCTAGAGTTGAAAGCTCGAGCACAGAGTCTTAAATGGAGTCAAGAACAGGATCAGTTTTGGTAGCAGCTCAAGAGGGGAGCTTACAGCATCCTCAATAATAGCAACAATAATAATTCTTCACACTTACATTTTTATCTGTCATTTTCGAAGAGTTTTATAAAGATAATACATTCTCCATTTTACAAAAGCAAGACTAGAAAGCTTAATTCCTGAAGGTAAGAGTGACTCAGCTAGAGATATCTTGGTGGAAAAAGTATTATTCAAAAAAATTGCCTTCTGTCACTTTGTGTTTTCTCTCACTCTATAAAACATGCTTTTAGTCTTCTCCACTCTAATTATGCAGTCTCTCCCCACCCAGGTGTGTGTCACAGGTGGTCCAAGCTGGTGTACTTTTTCTGAAGTTGGTGGTTTTGCATCTACCACTTATCTCTTGTCCATGTTTTTCAGTAAACTTTCCTCAAAGTAATTTCCATTTCATTTTTGTGTTTATTTTGGCACCATTTTTGTGCTTCCTCTCTGCTAGTGCTGTTTGAACAGCTTGGAAGGATGGATTTTGTTTAGGTTGAAGAACCCCCTCAATATTTGTTTTAGAGGAAGAGAACCCATGGGCATGCTGCCTTTGAATTGGTCCTTGCAACCATCTCACAGGAACATGTGCCCTGTATCCTTGTTCTTCCCTCTGCAAGCTCCTACAAAAGGATCCCATTTGTTTCCCTCTCTCACATCTCTGTGCAGTGTTCCTGGTGCAAATGCAGAGGGTTGATCAATTAGTACTGCCAGGCCTTGCAAAGACTTCTTGGGATTTCACATGGCTTTAAATGCTAATAAAAGATTTGTTGTTTCATTTGAGTCTTGCAAATAAACATTTCCATTGTGGATGCACTCAGAGGAGGAAGCTGCTAATTATGCCTTGTGCCCCTCTCTCCCTGCTGGTACCTGTTCCTCCCTCATGGTTAGAGGCTGTTGACACAGCACCAGTTGCTTATCCTGCTTGGGAGTGGATTCATACATCTCTGTTTAGCTGGTGGAGAGAAGCATAGAAAAAGGAAAGAGTATTTTCTCTCAGTAATGGAAATAGAACATTGTCACAGAAGTGTTCTCTTTTTATACCAGGCCTCGCTAGCTATTGCCATTTTAAACAATTGCTTTAGCATAGTCCAAAATTCAGACTATTATAATAGCATTCTTAGCTATTTTTACTGCTTAATCTTTTCATCAAGCTATGGCAACCAGTAGTGAAGAATTAAATAGCAACCTGTGCCTTCTGTGTCTCCCTGTAATCTTTGATCTGGAAAGAGGTTACACAACAAAACCTTAATTCTTTAATTTCCAGTTCTCAGATAGATATTGTCCTATTGTCTCTCTGCCACCTTATCTTCACATGTCTTGTAGTAAGTTGTTAGGCTGGCCAGATTTTCATACTGGCATGTTGCCAATCACACGAATAGCCTTTGTATCTTTAAAACCAAGAGAGTTCAGAGAAAAAAAGGTAAATATTCAATACTTTTTGATATATGGACAAGCTATAAAGCACTGTGGCAGTAGAAACATGTACTGAGCTCATTAAAGCTCTTCCAGTGAGACAAGGGGTCTTCTAATATCCTGCTGACATTAGAAATGTGCTTCAGCACTTCACACAGAGTTCCTAAATATAGTCAGAACAATGACTTTAATAGTAGTGCTTTTATGTAGCAGCTGTAAGAGATAGATCTCAAAGCATTCAATATGTAAAGTAAATAGTGTTAATTCCATTCTTCAGACAGGGAAACTGATTTAGGCTGGGAAGGTGAAGTGAATTGCAAACATGATGCAGCAGGCCATGGACACAAGCATGAAAAAGGCTTAGGTCTGAAGTTTAGTGTCCTTTGCCTAGTGACATTACCATCTTGCTGTTATAAAGTACATTTTACTGTAGCTTGGATACTTATATTTTTGACCCTGATCACAGCAAGCCAGGTCAATTGTCCAGCCCCTTCTGCTACTTTCAGTTTGGAATTGGGCTGGGAGTGTCTCACAGCATTGCTCATGAAGCTGTTGTGCACCAAGGCTCTGTCCCAGATTGCAGGACACAGGCACATGACTCTGCAGAGATCAACAGCCAGTGTACCTCGGCCTAAAAATTCTCTGCATTTGGCCCATCCTCTTTAGTAGCAGAGTAGTGCTGCTGCTTGCTGTGTCAGCCCAAAGTATCTGTGCAGCAAGTGAGGAGTGGCAGTCCTGCAGTGCTTTAGCAAGGCTGGACCATGTGCTGTTAAACTGAGTGCATCAAACAGTGGGAGGAGCACAGTCCTTACAGGGCAGAGTGCAGACACATTATAAAGTGATCTGTTTATATCAGAGCACTACACTTGGAACAAAACAGTTATTCTGCAGGCTACCAGTCATGGCTGCTCTGCTCTTAAAGGCATGTGACAGAGATGGTTTCTGCTCTAATAATTTCCTCTAATCACTTAATAAATATTCTGTCCCATACATCTTTCTTTTGTTATGTTTTAAAGGATCATGGTTGAGTTTTGTTGTCTGAGGCTTAATTCCAAATGAAAAATATTCACTGTAGGTTCTTGCAAGGTCAGGCATACAATCTACAGGTAAAACTGTGCAAGTCCCTCAGTTTGTTCTTTCAAATGAGTACTGCCTCTTGGACCTGCAGGATACCTCCTGGTTATGCCATCTGCTACAGAGCCTTTCTGCTCTGTGGCAATAATGAGTACTCACACTGAGGCATATAGTGCTTCTATGGGAAAGAAATACCTATATTTCTATGATATCCATATCTGTGTTTACATCTATATCCCCAAGGGGGAATTGGAGTAGATGACCTTTAAAAGTCTCTTCCAAGCTAAATCATCTATGATTTGACCACACCTTCCGGTCTGTAAGGGCAGATGAAACTGAATTGTTTTCCATGGCAAATTTGAAACCAAGGTTTCTGTAACAAAAGATGGAAAACATTTAGTTTTCAGATATTTCAGGAGTTCTGCTTTTGTTATCACCAAGTTGTATTGATGTAGGCAATGTGTGGTGTGTTTGCAGTGCTGGTACACTCAGCATCCCTGCTGGGGCTTGTGGGGTAACTTGGTGTGTGATGACCCTGTTCTGTTTTCTCATCTAAGCAATTAGAGCCTTATACAAATGTGCCTGTTGTAGCCAGATAGATCTTGATGGCCCTGCAGAAGAGAATCAGATGAAACAGGTTGCTCATGGCAAAGGAGTCCAGAAGGCTTCAATTCTTTCAGAAGATAGTGAGACTGTCTAGTGAAGGACAGCAGAGCAGAGTTAGTTTACTGGGTCCTTTCATGTAGTAACGTGTTTATAATGATGTTGTTTGCAATGAAAGAAGCCTGATAGTGTTGGAATAAATTTCTCTGCTTGACCAGTCCTCAAAGATTGATGATTAGTTACTTTAGTCCACCTATTAATTACAAGAAACAAGCAAACTCCAAGCTCAGTCTGATGCCAGTGCTTTAAATTAGATTGCATACAGTTTTGGTGGCATCATTGGACCTCTCTCCAGGCTTTTTTGTGTAAGGTGCTGCCTGCTCAAATAAAGTGGCAATTTCAGAAAAAGAAACCAGTACTCAGGTGCTTACCCAGGGAGAAGTGTGAAGCCCTGAAAGAGCCAAAGCAAGAGACTTCACTGTGAAAGAACATTTCAGACTCTGTCACACTGTGTGTAGAGGCTGCAGAGATACCTGGTGGGAGAATCTGGTCTGGTGAAAGGCAGGGGTGGTTGGAACTAAATGATCTGTGAGGCCCCTTCCAAGCCAAACCATTCTGTGATTCTATGACTCTGTTCTATGCTGTGTGTTATGCTATGGTAGGGTAGAAAGGAGTTTATACAATTCCCTCCAGGAAGGGGGAATAGGTCAGCACTAGAAAGCTCTTCTGGTGAATTAATGAGAGGATGGGACAGGGTGGTAGAGAGGCAAATGGCTTGGAATGAGAAATGCAAATCAGATTGGAAAACAAAATTAAAAAAGAAGGAATAAAAACAAGGCAAAGGCCATTGGGGATTGTGTGCTGCATTTTCTGTATGTGTTGGAGTATTAGACATCTTCAGGCTGCACTAATGATGTTGATAACAAGCCCTGATCTTTTGATGTTTCTGAAAACATCAAAGTGAAGGTCCTAGAAGGCTTCAGTTCATCAAAATCCCAGACAAAAAGAACTTTTTTTTTTTGCTTTGGTTTAATAGGTATTGATATTTTATTACTCTTAATTTTATGTTTCCAGGGGCTTTGGGAAAAGAAAGGAGGAGATAGAAGAAAAATAAGCAAGAGTTTTGAAGTAGACATGAATGGAGCTGAAATGCAATTCAGAATAACACTTCAGAGAACAGTTAAAATCCTTCAAACTACTTTTTGTCTGTTCTGATTTGTGTAGAGAAGGCAGAAACCATTTTCCATGGCTCTGTGTTTTAGTGAGGAGAGCTTTGTCAATTAGGAACATCAGTAGATCCCTGCGGCCTCTAAAAAAGGAATTATTTTTGCAGTTATTTTGTGACATCTGCCACCCTTTTCCATTACTAAGAACAAGGAAGACCTTCGAGAAGTTTTAAGCTCTGGCTCCTATAGTCCTCCTGGAAGGACTACTTCTAAAGTAAATTCAGGTGTCCAGAACTGATATTGTAACCTGCTCCTGTGTCAGGGCTGCAAAGGAGTCATATAGATTACTAAAAATATATAAAGGGTAGTTGGGATATTTATCAAGGTTTCACTTAATTTTGGAAGCCATTGCTTCTAATGGTGTGAAACGCAGGCAAGACATCCCTGATACTTGTATTTCAAATACTTTTAGAACACTGGGAAATTATATTAAAGTCAGATTTAGAAGGCTTCTGCTGTAAGTGAAATTGCTGACATGTATAAAAAGGAAGAGCTTTTCAGAGAACTTCAAGCAGAACAGATTCACTCTTGGGTGCATGAGGGACAGTAATAGATAAGTATTTTTAACTGCTCTGTCAGAATGTTAAGCCCAAGTTTTGTACCTCTTGACATTGATGGTTCTTGTGTGACATCTCTCAGTTTTGAGTCAGGTATACATCTGTTTGATCACCAGCACTCACTTGGGCTGTAGTTTTCTGGCAATAGGCATGAGAAAATAATTAAATTCTTCATGTGACTAGAGTTTGCTGTGTAGCAAAATGGTACTGAATAACCTGTTCAGGTGTCATTGCTTCTACGCTCTGTAAAAATGGCTCTTGGTATTTTGAATTTGGGAGTTATGGTGCAAATCAGGCATTGTTTCAGGGAAACTAGAATTTATCTAGGCAAAGTCCTGTTCATGGAAGGCTGCAGTAACTCAGGGTGAAATGCCAACAGTCTGTCCAATAATGTGCTTGTTTAGAGGACTTCCTATCAGGTTCAGTCTTGTCATAATTGCCTGCATTGCCATGAGAACTCACAAGTTCTGTTAAGGATAATATGGTGGAGGAAAAAATGATAATCACTGCTGATCAGGGGGACTGACAGTGCAGTAAAATGCTCATTTCCTTGCATTTGGAAGCTGAGGGGGACTTTTTACTTTTAGCGGTACAATAACATATGGTATTTTCCTGTATAATTTCACAGATTTAAATGGACATGTGATGGACTGCCCTACTCCAACCACCCTTTCTGAAAAGGGATTTCTTCTGGTGCTTTGGACACCTTACATTGTAGTCTGTAGACACAGGGTGCAAGTCACCAGAGGGAGATCAAGAACAATGTCTGTTGCACTCTCAAGACCACGAGGGCAGTGGGTTTAGGGTCCCATTCTTGAATGGTGCTGTGTACATCTATATAACCCTGTGCGGAGAGGGTGAGACCCAGCTTCATCTCACTCTTTCACCAGAATGGGAGGGAGCTGTGGTTCTCATCCATACTCTGACACTCTGTGTCTGTGAAGGTTACAGCAGTACAAGCAGAACAGTGTTTGACCAAGTTAACAGATTTTAGTTGTGAATCTTTAGGGTAGGAACTAGCACGGGATGGAAGTCTAGGATTGCTGTACGGGATAGGATGATATAAAGCAGACATTTTACCATTGAGTCTCCTTTCTGCCCTTCTTATTATAAACTTTCTACCCCTTTATATGTGTAGTTGGTGGCAGTAAGCTCTCCTGCATGGAGATGTAAATAATCACACTGCGAAGTTCTGCTCATATATCTCTTTTAAGTATGAAAATTAAAAGCTAGTCTCCTCTATTCCTCTATCAAAATGAATAACTCTTTTTTCTTCACCAGTTGAGGGCTGGTGCATTGCTCCAGGTTTATTCTTGACTTTGCTGTGTTGCCACATCTATTCTGATGCTGTTACACTATAATGTGTATTACAAGCCAATTTATTCAGTCCTGTCCTCTAGCCTCTTTCCTTCTGCCATCTTTACAAAAGGCAGGCAGGCTTAACCAAGCTCCCTCTAATCCATCTAGTTTGAGTGTTGGGAGCAGTGAAGTCACCCTGACCTCACTGCTGTGCTGTAGCTGTGTTCTCCTATCTGACAGCAATGTGGACTGGGCTGTCTGAGTCTGGTCATCATCCCCCAGTTGCTTTGAGCAGCCTGCTGCTTCCCACAGCATGAGGAACCAACTTCTTGTCTCCATCAGATAATGCTTAAAACTCAAGACTGTGAAAAACCTCCTGTTGTGGCTCTGCAGCCTGAAGCTGGTAATTTCATGCTGGGTCTCTAATTTTCTTTACTTTAAAAGAGGTTGTGGACTTTGTCTTCCTGTGAATGTGTCTGTACATAGCTAGGTGAGAACAGTGATAATGAAAAATTCTCATGATGGGAATGGAAGCATTGTTGGCTGATCACTGTCCAGTAATTTGCATTTGCTTTTCTTCTTGAAGTGCAAGAATATGTTCACAGGCTCTAAATCCCTGTGCTGTACAGGTGAGCTGGCTGCTTCATTGCTGGAATCCCTCTCCATATGTGTTGATATTTTTTTGCCATTTTGTTTAAATGCCATCCCATCAGCAGTGTTAAAGGAGACTGAACAAGCACTCAGCACTGAAGATCCATGGTCATGGTTGGATGGATAGAAGATTGTGAGCATGACATTCAGAGATGAGTTTCAGAAAGAAGAAAAAGAGGGTTTAAAAACAAATAAGTATAAGAGATGCTATCCAGCAGTTCTAGACACATACCAGACAAGACACTTAAAATCACTGAGCTGTTAACAGCAGGTTTGCCTCACTTCATCAAATGCATCAAGCACAGTGCTTCTGAGAGAAAAAAGATCAAAATTCGTACTGATCACCCTCTTGGAGTTTCTTTCTCTTTCTGAGTGTTTTGCTGCTTTGCTTTCAGGGACTGGAGGGGAGAAGGAGTAGTGTCTCTGTTGAAGGAGGTTTTAATTTAGTGATTGACAAACTCTCCCAAGTGAGAATCATTTAGCCAAGTTAACAGATTAAGGATTTACAAAGTCAGGAGGCAGTGGTTTGCATTCCAGAAATCTTAGCATAAGGGAAGTTCTTCCAGTGGGTATGACCAAATGACTCAAAAGCTGTTCCATGCCTTTAGAAATACTGTGGGTTTTTTCCTGTGGAAATTTTACATCTGATAAGGTAACGTAGTGTGTTTTAAAATAAAGAAGCAATAAAGGTGCCATCAGAACAGGAGAGGCAATCAGAAATAGACCACTCTGGATATCCTCTTGTAATAATCTCTCTTGAGAGATTATCCCTCTTAGGTCTATCTGAGGTATCTGTGAAACCTGCCTGTTCTTGCAAAATTCAGCATTACAGTTCTTGTGATTTTTGCACACTTACTGGGTGAGGTACTAATAGAACTGTTTTCTTGGTAAATTCATGTACTAGGAGAGAAACCAATGTTTGTCTGCTGGTTCTAGCTCTTGTTCATGTTCTATCCCATAAAAACAAGAAGGGATTTAATGTAGTTGAAAGATCACAGGCTTGAGTAAAAGGCATTTGGTTTCTCACATTGCCTTTATGTGCAACTATTTGAAACAGTTCCTCGTGTATAACTTTTGTTGATTGAGTTTTGCAGATTTTTGTATGAAAGAAAGTAGGCAAATACAATGTCCCTGAAGTAGATAACTCTCTCATAATCTGCCTACCAGCAACTTTAGCTTTAAAGTTTTGCCTTTCTTAAGGCTTCTTAAGATGGTGAAGAAATCCTGACATAGAAAACTTCTTTAAAATGGCCAGTGTTTGTCATTGAAGAACACAATTAGGCAGATCCAGATAGCTAAACTCTGAGGAATAGCTTCTTTCAGCCCCAAACTTAACTCTGAGTATCTGCCTGCACTGGCAAAATTATAGGTCTGGTTTTTTTCCTCACCTCTTCATAGTCACAGAAGTCTTTTCCTCATTGGTCTCTCTAAACACCTCTGTCACCTCAAATTTCTTCCATTTGTGCTAAAATATTCTTGATTGCTTGTAACTCTAATCATGTCACAGTCTCTTGATTCCTCCAGTTATTGTTTTATCTTACCAAATTCAAGCTTCTGGTTATCACCTTCAAAGCCTATTAGCTTGTCTTTTTTTGTGTTTTCACTCCCTCTCCCCCTTCTCTCCAGCCATCACCGTATTTATCTCTGTCTTCCCTGCCTGTGGCACTATGTCCTTTATGCACCTGACATCATCTCCCCTCCTCTAAGACATCCTTAGGAGTGACTCCTGTTCAGTGTCTGGAAGCAATCAGCTTGCTAATGATGGCCAGGTTTAGCAGCAGACTAGGGATTGCTAATGGTGTTTATTTATTCATGCTCCTTGTGGAAGATAAAGCATCCAATTGATTGTGATTAGCTGATTCAGATAACCTCATCCTTATTTTCATCTTTCCTCCCAGTCTCTATCCAAGTCTTTTATTTTAATTTGTTTTGTGATTCAGTTCTGAAGTTTTAAAGTCAGTGGTTTGTCCTTTTCAGCTGCAGCTTGAATTGGGAGGGCCTCTTCCCTATTAGGAAGCTTGAACTTAATCATATAAATGACAGCTACTGCTACTACTGCACAGTTTTACCCTGGAATTTTCAAGAATCCTTAGGAATGTAGATATGAATGTGATCTTTGGAATCCTGAACAAACTGTAGCTGTAGTTGTTACATGTACTGGGATTTTTACTTTGGAGTTTTTCCAGTTTGTCAAGGGGTGCTTGGTGGAGAATAAAGTCAGTCCTTGCAGTAGAGGTGAGGCTGTAATACAGCACTAGCAGTGCATGCTCTGCTCCAAGAAGTTACATGGCTCAGCACTTCCCATAGGTAATGGAAGCCAAAGGCTTGATTCCCTTGACGTGTGTGCTGTGGTCATTGCTCATCAGCTACTTTGGGTTCTGTAGGGTACAATTTTACTGTTCCATTTGAATCAGAATGAAATCGGTCACATTCTAAATGTCTTAAACTTCAGTGCATATGAAAGAGGTCCTGAAAATGCAAATTGAGGTCAAGGGTATTTATTTGGTCACTGCTCAGAACTTCCAACCCATACCGTTTTACTGCTTTCCATCATAGACCATGCACAGGTCAGCTGCTAGAGGTCTCTTGAGAGGAACCTCAAGAGATACATTGCATTCTTTATCCACACCACCTCTAGCATGTTCTGAAAGACCTCCCAGGTGTGGAGGTTCTGTGACCTTTGCAGTAGTTACCTGATCTCACCATTTGAAAGGTTTCCTGGACTGTGATTTTCCTGTTGCAATTTAGAATCATAAAAGAAGCTTAAAAGTTGGGGTTTTTTAATACTCCAATGAATTCACTCATATGAATTAACCTTTTTGAAGTTTGGTCTGTAATGGTGCTGAGCCCTTGGCAATGTAGACTATACAGGCAAAAGTGTTGCTTAAAGGGTGTGGGTACAGGTGGTTCTGGAATGCTGTCTGCTAGGATGCAGTGATCAATGACTCTGCTGGGCTGGACACAGCAGAGTCCTCAGCAGCCACACATCTGCTTCTGGAATGGAATTTAAGCTTTCCTGGAAGAGTGAGAATATTCCCATGTTGTGAAATATTTTTTATAATACAGCTAAAGTTGCTGCTTGCTGCTGTGGACCGTCTAAAGGTGTATATGCCATGAAACAATGTGAGCTCATTTTCCGTGCTGACTGTGAGGAAATCCCACTGGAATTCGGCAATCGACTCCCAGCTGTGACTCATAGGTGCTGTATGAGCAATGCTGATGTCAGAAATAAGCACCAGTTCAGCCGAAATAGTTTCTGGAGAATGAAATACGTAGGCACTTCATTCTTCCCTCTGTCTATGTCTGTTTTAAATATAACTCCACTGGTCCTGGGGCTCAGGGTGCTATTGCTCTGTAGTCTCATTATGAAAAGCATGTGGAGAAGTAAAAGGTGTTTTGGATTACTCACCTGCTGAAGTTTTGGTTTGTTTATGGATATGTGTGCATGAGCTGCAGGTAACTGGCAGAAGAAAAAAAGCTTTTTCCCAGTATGCGTTTGGTTATGAAGCGTCTCTTTATCCTTCAGGTGTCTTTAGTGTTTGGGTTAGTACAAGTGGCAGAGCAGAAGATAGCTACAGATTTTAGCAACTCAAGTGAGGGGAGAAAATACAGTAGGAAGCATTCAAAGATTTAGCCTTAAGGCATGAAAAACAACTTCTTGAAACATTTATATATATATTTTCTGAAATATAAAAGCACGAATTGTGACTGTATTTTATCTTAGTCAAGACATCAAAAGTGCCATCTGCTGAATTTTCTGCAGAAGGTTAATGGACCAGTTCTTTGCTTGAGTGTAGTTTTAAGAGTGAGAGAGAACAAGCTCTTTGTTTTGCATGATGGAAGATTTAAGGTGTAGGTACACAAATTTTTTGAGCACTTCTCTTAATACTTTGTTTATAAAGCCCTTTATGTGCAGGATAGGACAAAAAGGAAAAAAATTGTTCAACACTTGCATGCTTACTGGTTTTTAAAATTAAAATGCTAATAGGATTTAATTTTGTGCTTGCTTCAGCTGACCCTCTCTGGTTTTGCTATGCTTGAATTATACATTCAAAACAAAAACATCCCTCTTCTTTTCTAACCACTTTCAAGAAATTTGCTGCTTTTCTATGTTCTTATCTATACCAGAAATTGCAATATCTAAATGCAGTTCTTCCATCCTTCTGCCATTTAAGAAATTAATGTTTTACAACTTCACACCTTTTTTTTCTGAATGAAGATGATATGAAGATGATATTTTGATATGTATCAAAATACTTCTTTGTCATGGCAGAGTTTAAAACATTGTATCTTCTCAGCAAGCTTGCTTTTTTGGTTTTTTGGGTTTTTTTTAATAATTTGTGCTTTTATTGCATGATGATCATGCCCAACTGATGTGTTGTGGAAATATCTTAAAAGCTGAATTCTCAAGAGAAAATCCTGAGGTGGGGTCCCAAAGACCCTGTTACAGGCAAGTTGTTTTTTATTGTACATGAGTGCAAGTGTGCATGTACTTGTGCAGTACATGAATAAAGGTATTCTCTCCTAAAGTGGTCACAGATGGACTCTAGCAAATAATGCAGTAGAGAGAAGAGTGGTGTTAAGCCTAGGTGAAAATATGACTCTGGAGAAGATACGCTTAAGAAACTTCTTCATGTGAAACCAGGCTTTCAGATTGGTAAGAAACAACAAAATGTTTCATCAACAGTAAAAATAATGAGAAAGTACCCTTGTCACTAAGAAAGGCCAAAAAAAAGAGATACACATGCCCGGGAACAAATTTCCTATGCCGTTTAAATATGTTTGTTTGTATTTGGATGAGACATCTTGTTCTGCGACACTGACCTTTCTGCAATGTCATTTGTGGTGGTCCCAGGAGGGCACTGAGCTCACGTGCTGGAGTTAGTCTTGCAGGATCAGGCCTGTGGTAGTGGGAGAAAGATGGAGTGCAGGGAGGGGAGCTGGTAGAGCAGGGCAGGTGCTGACAATTAATTCCCAAATTGGAAGGGGAGACTCATAAGGTCATTGTGTCCCCCACTGAGTTGTTCATATGCTTATAGAAAATCTTGCCCATCTCCCCCTGCTGATGCGAGGTGAAGGGAGGTGTGGAGCTGACAGGATGAGTGATGAAGGCTTCCCCCTACCCATTGCCTCACTGTGATGGAGTGACATATTTAACCTCCCCTGATGCTGCTGCTGCAGGTGAAATGAATTATGCGACCCCCTGAATCTCTGATCGGTGCTGGGCCGTCTCAAGGGCTGGATGCAGCTGCTGTAATTCTGGAGTTCTTCCCCTGCTTTAATGCCACGTACAAATCATGCACATTTCTCTGCTTGAAGACCCCAGGCTGCTTTGAATATGGAACTGGGCTCCCTAGGGGATGTGCAGGGGGAGGGGAGAGCAATGATAGGAGACAGAAAACCTGCACAGAATCTCTAATCAGACTCTGTCCTGTGTCTTCCCTGGCTGCAGATGGCTCCTTGCTGTGTTGTGAGCCTTGCAAAGCCAAACACCTTCATTGTCAGACTTGCAGAAAGTGCTTTAAGTGTCTGCTGCAAAGGGTAGGTGGAGAATGGATAGCTCCATTTTTTGAGATTGCTGGGGAAGCCTAATTAAGCTGGTGATTTTCTTGTTTGGGAAGTAGTCACAGGTAGCCTTGAAGGAAATGAAATACATTAGTCTGAACCACTTTCCAACCCTCTGGAGCCATGGATTTTTCTTGTCAAATGGGCCATTGCCAGTTTTACTCTGGAGGGTCAGAACTGCAAATCTCTCTTAGCTTCATTCCCCTTTCTACAGAGGAATTGTTTGCTCATATCTCTTCCTTTCACAAAGAACTGTGAGCTTTCCTTTAACCTGCATGTCTGGCTGGATAGGAAGATTATTCTTTTTAAAAAGCCACTAAACCCAAAACCTTAACGCAAAATGAACTTCATCACACTGAAGAAATAAGTACTGTAGCACTGCAGGACATTTTATGCTTTAAAGCACTGAGAACAAATACCTCAAAATCCAAGTTCTGTGATATTGGATCGTTGAAGGACCTGTGGGTGGGGATGCAGTGAAGGTGCTAATAGCATTCTCAGCATTTAATTATTAATACAGCCTATAAATTGCAATGGTCCATTTATATTCGTGCTCCTTTGGCTTCTGTTCCTGTTGAGATGAAGCACTTGAGCCAGTAGGGAGCTTTCCTGTGCAGTGCCAGGGGCTGTGGGCTCCATCTCCTCTGCTACACATACTCTGTGGGGTGGAACTTAGGGGAAATTACAGAATAAAAACAAACAAAAAACAGGAGTAAGATGGAGAGCAGGGAAGTGCTCACAAATACTCTTGTGCACAAGCAACAATTTGTCAGTATGTGTAGGACCTTTGTCAGTTATGAGAAAATTGCGTTGGATATTCTGTTGATTATTGAATCATTTTCACAGTCTTCTGATAGTACATAGTGTAAAATCTGTATTCTGAAAAAATTCAAGTATTGTTTCTTGTAGAAAACATTCAGTGTTTTATTTTATGATTAGAGATAATTCAGAAAAAAGAACCAGAAAAATACCGTAATGGATTTTCAAGGAATTGTATAGGTCTAGGCCTTTCTTAATTTCTTTCAGGCTGTTTGTAAACATTTTAATAAGGTTGTCAGTTGTCACACTGCCTGAAAACTTCTGCAAGCCCTGACATAGGCAGATTTTTCCTATATTCAGTAATGGGTAATGGCTTCATTGGAGAAACAGTCAGCAATAAACAATTAATAACTACAGAAATCCTAATAAAAGGAAGTAATGGATGAATAAGTTTCCCAAAGTTTTATTAATGAGCACAAGTTCTTTTCTGTGAAATGTAAGATAGCCCTTTGCTCAACAACATCAGAAAATGCCATCAGAGATCAGGCAACACTTCTGAAATACATTATTTTGCATGATTCAGGAGACTTCTTTGTTATTGTTTATCTTCCTGCATACTGTTGCATCCAATTCAATGTACACTGGATTTACACGAAATAGTTTTTTAAAAAATTAGCTTATTTTAGTTGCTTGGTTTCAGTTTGTGATGTTTATTTTAGCATTGTATTGGGTTATATGTGTACACTGCTCATGGGTGCTTCCCTCAGCTGCTTGGAAAGAGAGTTTTAAGGGTTTAAATGTTTACTTGCTTGTCATGGAAAATAGAAGGGGAGAATACATCCTTTTGTGAGGAAAACTAGATTGTTGCTTTTGTTCCGTTACATTTCTGGTGTTTCATCTTGTTTCATAACATTTGTTATGGGCTGCATGTTGCTGCTCATGCTGGTGGATGGTTGGAGAGAAGACACAAAGGTGTCAGTTCTGGTTTCTCTTCCCAGAGAAACTAGAGGCTCATGTTTGTGTTAAATGGGAATAAAGCACTTTGAAGGATTGCTGCCAAATACCTTTTTTTTCGTGGTTTAGTTTTCATGCCTTTCATCACAAGAGGTATTGTGCAAGTGTAGAGAACTCAATGGGTAAGAAAGAATAAATAGGTGCCAGTTTCAATTTTGCAAGTCTTTATCTCCCTCCTATGAACTGTGTATAGGAAGGGCATTTTTCTCTTGTCATGTTTAGGGAATTTGCCAGCTTAGTCTAGTCAGTATTTCCTTATGTTTCTTGATGAACACTGAAGTTACTGCATTACTAAGATATCCTTACTTGTGCAGTCTGTCTCCTGTGTGTGGCTGAGTGATACAAGTAGGTCTGAATGTATCTCCTCTTCTTCTCCATGTTTGGTCCTAGCATTCAATAGTCTTAGGTTTTGAGACTGCTGTTAAGAGCACCCCTTGTTCCAAAGCTAGCAGGAGGGTGACCAAGCAAAAGTGAGGCTGACAGCAGCAATTTTTGAAGGCATCGATACACAAACTTCTCAAAGAGGTGCTCTCGGTATCAAGTGCTGGAGCCTGAATTTTAGTTTCCAAGTGTATCAGCACTTGCAAACTGCTGCTCTGTCATGTACCTGCTGTGTGCCTTGCTTTGGCTGCAAAGCAGACTGGCAAACCTGGACCAAGGCTTTGTTTGGAAGCTGGGGCTGTTTAGCAGAAGGGACCGAGAGAAGATGAATGACTTTAACAGGCAGTGTTTGGGATCAGTGGCTGCTCGTCAGTCCCCAGCTGTGTCTGTGCACAGTGCTGGTGCCTGCCAGGTGGCCCTGCTGAGATCAGGTTCCTCCTGCTCTGTGGGCTGGGTGGAGGCAGCTGCTGCCCTGTCAGAGCTGGGCACCACTTCCCTTTTCCCTGGAGCTGAGGCCTTCCCTGCTGCTCCTGCTGGTATGTTCTGTGATGCTAGCACAGTGCACTCCTTAGCTCCACAGCCCTTAACGCCGTAACTCCTTAAATGCACCAGCAGCAGAGCTGGGAGATGTCAGAGCTGAGTCATCTCTCTTTGCTGTGCCTTCCCTCCATGGCTTTTTAAAAATCTCATCACCCATCAGGAGCTCTGCATTTTCTTTGTTTCCCAATGTGCTGCATATCCTGAATAGCACATGTTGGAAGACCACTGCAAAATTTTAACCCCCAAGTAAGTATATAAACAGTAGTGAGTCAAGATATAGTATAGCAGCATCCTTTCATTATCTCCAAAAAGTGAGTTGAGTTTTGGGTCCCTCACTTTAAAAAGAACATTGAAGTGCTGGAGCCTGTCCAGTGAAGGGCAGCAAGGCTTGTGAAGTGTTTAGAGAACATGTTTTATGAGGAAGTACTGAGGAAGCTGGGTTTGTTTAGTCTGGAGAAGAGGAGGCTCAGGGGGAGCCCATCACTCTACAGCTACCTGGAAAGGGGGTGTAATGGGATGGGGACTGGTCTCTTCTGCTGTGCCTGCAGTGAGAGGATTAGAGGAAATGGCCTTAAGCTGAGAAAAGGGAGGTTCAGATTAGCTATTAGAAAAAGAATTGTTAGTTAGAATGGTCAGGTATTGGGATAGGTAGCCCAGGAAGGTGGTGGTCACCATCCCTGGAGGTGTTGAAGAGGTGTCTTGATCTTGCACTAGGTGATGGTTCAGTGGTTTAGAAGTTCCAGTGGTAGTGCTGAGTTGATGGTTTGACTTAATGATCTTAAAGTTCTCTTCCAACCTCAATGATTCTGTGATTTTTATGCGTGCTTGGTTTTATTTATTCCTATTTAGATTTCCTTCAGATCTCTCTCCTTGCTTTTAATGTTGCACTTGAAGTTGCAATGTGATCATGCCCTGTACAGCTTTCTAATTTTCATTACCAGTTTTTAATTGTCTTGCTGGGTTTTTTTCTCTCACACTGTTAGAAAAAAGAGAATCTTTGAGTAGGGTGTATTATGCTTTTATTTCACTGTGCAGAGTGGAGGGATGTGTTGAGATTATGTATTGTAAATGATGGACCAGAAGCAACTTCCAGCATTCTGGGGCACAGGTCAAATAAATTATCCAGATCCTTTTGAATATGTATGGATGGCCTCAAGCTTCCCATGAAAACCTTCTCCTGTGTAGTGTCTAAGGCTTTTTCTGTTTCATTAAGTGACGATTCCTTGTCTGTGCTGCTGCACTGAAGCACTATGTCTTTTCCTGACAACCAGATGGATTTGTCACTTTGAGCAGACACCAGTGACTTTCAGGATTTATTGTTTTACTGAGTGTGTGGAAATTCTCTCATTGGTGTCTCTGGACATTGTAGGATCAGATCTTTACTGACACATTCTTCATTTAGCCCTCTCCATTACATGGTTTTCAACAAACTATATATAAAGAGCAACTTTGTGCATATTCTTTAACATTTTTCAGTTTTAAGCTGTGCAAAAATCGATGAACATTTTTGAGAGATGAGGGCTGCATTCCCAGTATGGCAATGTGGGACTGGAGAATGGCTAAATGATTATGACTTTGGCTCTATTGTAGCGCCTGTTCCTATGTTAGGTTTGTTTTGGGTCAAACAGCTGTGGGCTGACTTAGCATCTCAGTACCTTATGTTGTCAAAGAGCATGGTAATAGGATATACCAAACTAATAAGGTAAAGTGGGACTGGAAACATCAGAGAGTGTAAGTTCTGGTTAAGAGTTGCTTATATCGTTGTTTCCCCTTAGACTGTCTCTATATGCAAGAGGAGGGCAGCAGGATTTCATGATCTATGAAAACTTTCTGCTGAGGTCAAGATTGTCATCATCTGTATCAGCTGGGCATAGCCCAGCTGATGCAATGAACTATGGCCACCAGGACTTGTACTCACACCTCTGTTGCCCCTGGAGTCTAGTATCATGATTAAATCTGCCAAACACTGCCTTTGTAGTATTAGTCAAGATGTCAGCTCCTGCAGCCACAACTAGACTATGTGTCTAGATTTTGTGCCTATTCATATATCTTAGCAAGTTTTCCTTTATTAAGCTATAAGGGAAGACAAGATGGCTTTCTGTCCATGTGGTGTTGCAGTTGGAGACAGGGGTTGTGTTGCACTGGTGTTACAAGCCTCAGGGCTTCTAACAAAGAAAATAAAATTAAAAAAAAAAAGGCCCTAAACTCTAACTTTAGAACAACAGTTCATTTGAAAGATAATAAGTATAAAAGAGCTGCATCAGGAACTTCACTGACTATAAAGAGCAGGAGTCTTTTCTACCTTAATTTTATACTTTTCCATTCCACACACTTGAATGAGCACAGTTTGATTTCATTTTCTTTTAATGGAAAACAAAGAAGTAATGGTCTGTACCTTTCCAGCAACTGACTTCCTTGAGTTCAATGCAGTAGACAATTGCAGGTTTAGAAAGTGATGGTCATAAGTCAGTGAAAATGAAGAAAAGAAAGCCTTTGAATGAGTAAATAATTTCTGTGACTACAAGAACAACTTGCTGATTGCAAACAACAGTTGTTATTACTTCATAAGCTGAGCTGAGGTCCTTGCTGCAGGGAAGGTCCCTCAATACCAACATGCCTTGCAGTGGGGTGCAAAGGTAAGAGCTGGTAATGTTCAGACTGAAGATTTTGTGATACCTTTGTATCTTCATGTAAGAAAGCAAGTTCATTCATACCAGTGATTGCCGCTTGATTAATTACATTTCCTTAGATTTGGCAAGCAGCAGGATAAAATATTACTTTCTACCATTAATTTTCTGTTTGAATTTTTCTTCTGTTTGAAGGGTATAGTGGTAATACTCTGCTGAAAAACATAACATTTGCTAGTCAAGAGAGTTTTTTCACTTACTAAAATCACTTGACTAACTTTTGTCTTACACGACTGAAAACAAAATTTACCAATCCAGCCAACCAAACCCCATAATCCTGTTCTTGATGAGCTATATGGGTCCAGGAGATAAAATTGACTGCATGAAGTGGATGTGGGTATTTCAAACAGGTTGTTTGGATGCCTTATTATTCAAGGGTCAGCTGTTGATACATTTAGTATCATCCTGGGCTCTCTTTCTCCACATAATAGGTTTAATTAATCTGTGTGAAGTATTTGTACTGAAATAGAGGGAAAAAGGAACATTCCGTTTTCCTCAGATGGTGTAGTTCATTCCATCAAAGGGATGAGTCCTGTTCTCCTTTTTCTTTTACAAGTACTTTCAGCAGAGCATCTTGCAGAGTAATGTGTTTTTCAGGTTGCCTGAATGGATAAATGAGGGATGAAGGGAAGCTGCTCAGGATCAAAGCCCAAGATAATGTATCCTACTTCTTTCTGCCCCATGTTGCTTAAGCATTTCAGCTTTTAACCTTATTTCTTCCACCACAGAAGGGCCTCCTTTCCTATTGTCTCCTGTCTGTCTGCAGAGGAATGATTAACAGTAGTTTTAATAATCCTCAGAACATCATATCTTAGTACAAGCTCAGGTGGATTTTTCACAGTCCCTCTTGCTCTCATCTCCTGTTAATGAGCACTTGAGCTTGAATCTTTTACCTCAGTCAGTTATTGTGAAGTTGTGATGTCCAAAGTTAAGGTTTCAGTTTTGACCTTTTACTTCCTAGTTTTGGAAGCTGGACTTTACAATAACTATCTAAGAGGACTTACAGACTGGGAACTTTCTCTCTCTGTAGCTTTCAGTTCTCTTCTTTCAGTGGAAAACACAAGAAAAAATTATTTTCCATAATCAAGCATAATGCATGTAAATCCAGCAGTGCTTGCTGTCTTGTTCCTTGTTGCCCAAGGAAGACAGATGTATGTTTTAAGCAAGTTAGAGAAAACAGTCATAAAGTAGTACTGAACCCTAGCTTTGTCTTTTTCTTTTCCTAAGGGGCCAGTGACTTGGATTTTAATTATTTTGGCATCAAACAATTGCATTTGCAAATGAGTTTATAACCAGCAGCCTTTATATGAAGTTTCTCTTCACACTGGTTTGAGGCCTGGGGGTGACTGGTGATTAATCCCTGAGCCAGCACTGTGCTCTCACATGGTGCTGACCACTGTCTTCTCTCTGTGCTTGGAGCTGAGGGGATCAGCAATCTCTTACCTCTTTTGGTTGGGTTTTCTTTGTCTCTATCTCTCTTAAAATCTTTATTCTGATATTAATTATGGATGCTCTAGAATTTTTCTGGCAGGCATCTTTTTTTCCCTGACTGTAATTAATGTATGTCTTGTCCTTCACACTAAAGAATGCAGACCCATCCTGTTTTTAAGCTCTAAGCAGCTGAACAGATAGATGGATAATATACAAAGATGTCTGTCTTGATGGCTTTCAGCAGAAATCTGGAAGATTCCTGTCTGGGATGAATGTCAGCATCTGGAGAGAATGAAACTTGGGTTCTGGTTGTCCCAAAAATTCCTCTGGAATTTTTGCAGTAGAGCCCTTGCAGAGCAAGGACAGAATTATGTTTTCAACTTTATTCTTTTTGCAGGACTCTGTAGTCATTAGAGTGTCATAGCTTAAAACAAGACATTGGAAGGACTTTTCTTCAAACAGCAATGCCAGCTAATCTTTTTCCAAAAACTTCTCAAGCTTGAGCTTGACAGTTGTTTGCCTATTGGTTTTTTTGACCAAAACAGTTTTATTGGAAAACTAATCTAAAATCTAAGAAACTCTTTCCTTACATGATTTTGAACATCATCTTTACTATTCACTCTTATTTCTTTATTGCTCATTTATAATATAACCTATTAAATCTATTAAAATTTGAAAATATGCTAAATCATTTCAAGGGAAACTTATACCTTAAGTATCCTAAAAATAGAGAGATCATGATGTTCTTAATTAAATATTCTGAAATATCTTCTCGGCAATTTTTTTTCTCCTGCTTTGCTTGAGCTGAAGTGTCTTGGTTTCTTCTTTTCAATAGTGATGCAATCTAAAAGTTGTATGTTTGTTTCAGGTCCTTTTCCTCTCATGTGAAGGTTAGAGGGGCACTAAAACGTCACTTGTAGTGAAGGGACTCTCTCCAGATTTTTAAAGCATCCTGTTTTAGTCAGGGAAACCCACTGGGAAAAGCCTTTGGAACACAATTAGAGGAGTACACAGAAGAAGGTTATTCAGATCCAGGAAAAAGCAGGAAAGACACCATGACTCTTCTCACCAAGAGCTCAGAAGAAAACCAACATTGACCACTGGGTACAGCTGTGTCAGTGGGCACCCACATGGAAACAGCATCCAGTAAATGCCATTGGTAACCTCCCCTTGCCCCAGCTCTCTGAGCCCTCTGGACAGCAAATATGCTTGAAATAGTCTTATGTGACTGTGAAATAATTAAAAACCTTCTGGTAAGCCCTTCTTCAGTGTAGTACAAAGCAGTTTCAAGTTCCTTTGAGTCAGAAGAAAAGAAGCATTTGCGGTTCAATAGGACTGTGCTGGGCTCTGCTGCTGTGAGCCTGCACTTTGCCTGCATGCCACAGTCCCTGGGCTCCTCTGCAATTCCCTTCTCCTCCCAACATCTCAGAGCAGGTTGACCCACCACAGTCCATTTGACTTTTCTCTGCTCCCTGTGGTCTGCAAGCACAGTATTGTTTCAATTGGAGGTTTTTTGGTAAATAATCAAGAGTGTTTATACAGCAAAAGGCCTGCAGTGATGGGAGTTCTGAGGGTTCAGCTGCAGTGTAAGTCAGGATTGCTGGCTGCAGCAGGGCAGATTGGAGGAGTGAGAGTGTTTGCTAAAGCAGAATTGCAGGAGGGTTCTGACACTGCACACTCTCTTCTTTCACTTACAGAACTGTACAAATATTGCCAAGAAGTATATTTTGGGTCCTTTTTCAAGTGGGGAAAATCTTTTTAAAGCTGTCTGGAAGTGACATTTTTGACAACAGAAACCTGTATTAGCAGCAAGCACTACTTCCTTATTATGTTGTTTCTTATTTCCATTAAATTCTCTTTGCTACTTTCCAGCATCAACTGTTACTCTTAATTTCATAGAAGCAAACAAACCCAATATAAATCCCAAAAAAACTTAGGAAGAAAAGAATTCCAAATGAATACAAGTGCAATAAGATACAGACCCAAAGCACTAGGAATTGAAATATTTTCATATGAGGAAGGAAGACTTAAAAAAAGCAAACTTGGAATTGTGTCACACAGCTCTATGGTGAGCAAAGGCAGCTTTACTTTGAGAAAGGAACAATTCTTATTAGTGCATGTAGCATGTCTAATAGTGCTAATGACAGTGTCTATATCCTGCTGGGTTTTACCATATTAATATTGGCAAGCCAACAGTTCTGGATCCAAAACAGTGAGTGTTGTTAATGTGCTATATCCAGCCTGTAAGTAAATAGTAAATCTCCATGGTTCCTGCTCTCACAAACATGCCATATGAGCACTTGATCTCATTCTCTTTAAATATAATCTGGAGGTCACTTTAGATACTTGCCGTATTGACATTTCCCTTTTGAAATTTATGTGGGGATAAAGTTCTCTCATGTGAGGAAATAATGCTTTTGGTGGTTTTTTGAATCATTGAATAGCAAAGAGATGACTGGTTATGTATGTCAGTTCTACCTGACTCAATCTGCTTTCTCTCCCCAGTCAGCAGCCACATTATCATTTCATTACAGTCATGCTGTACCAATGTGTTTAAGGTTAAGATGGCATTTTCTTTGGCAAATTTGTATTCTCTTTTGTTTAAAACTTTCTCAGAATGATACCTTTCATGCTAAAATCTCCATATTTTCTTTCTGCCAAGAAGTCTGAATGGGTAACAAAATGTTTTTTCTTTAAAACAGCAATGGTGTTTTTCTTTCCTGTGGAAGGGTTTGAACACACAGAAAATGTCAGAGTGGTAATTCTAACAGAACAGAACAGTGATTATAATTCTGAAAGATGGGCATCTTTCCTTTCTGTAAATATGTGTAAAAATTGTTCAGAATCAGATTTTACCTGGTGCTGCACAGCCTTAAACACATAGAGCAATGAGTAAGGAGTTGCACTGCGCTGCCCCTGGTCCAGCATTTTGTGTTGAGGTTTTGCATGTGTGTGGAAGTTGCTTCAGCTGCTGAGCCCCAAGAGAATAGGAGTAAAGTGCATAGGAAGCCCTGTGTGCTTGCCACCTTCACCTTTGGGATGGAGCAGTTTCTCAGACTGGGGGATATATGTGAAAGATCTGCTCTAGTTCTCTATCAGTTACTTTGTGTAACATTTGAGATCTTCAGTGAAAAGGACAATTAAGTACAGGCTGTAGGTCTGTGTCTGTATCAAAGTGTTTTGCTGAATGAGGTCTTAGTACCCACTAAAGCCTGGCAAAATTTTTCCTTTTACAGTAAGTTTGTCACTGAGTGAATCAAAAGAGGCAAGGAGCTGATGTAGAAGGGTAGACTAGTTTGACCTAACAGAATTTCAGATCAAAGAACTTTGTGCAGCCTGATTACGTACTACAGATCTGCTTTGTCTTACTTCTTAAAAGGGCTGTGGCTGCTCTTTAGAGGTTGGGCTGTACCACTCATTTGTTGTCTGATGGATGTCAGTGCTTGAGAGGTGTGGGCTGCTCCAAGTGAAAGGTAAGAGCAAAGGAGTGTGACAGAATGAGATTGTGGTTTGAGCATCTCTGGCTTCTGTTAGTTCCAAAAAAAAGCACTGTTTGGTCCAGACAGTACTTGGGTAAGAAAACTGTAAGGTTTAAAAAGGAGTCTGTTTGTATATGTAGCTTTTGTTCCTGATCTCCTGTTTGCAGATCTCAGAGAGATCTCTTGCCAGCAAAAAAAAGCCCATTTTCTTAGTTCAATAGGTCCCTTTGCTGCTTTTCGATTCATGAGTCATGGTTCAATTTCTTGCTGGAATAGATTCTTTACAAAGGAGAATAATCCTTCATTTGATTTTCTTGGTTACCTTTCAGGATTTTTCTCTGTCCAAATCACACTTTACCATTTTTATCTTTTCTGGATTGAACAAATCTAATTATTACAGGTTTTCACTACAGTTACGCCTGATTTGGCATTGTAATTCAGAATGTATCAGTTCTGTGGTATCTTCAACCAGTCCAGCACAAACACTTTGATGTCCTAGAATTTTATTACTCTTCTCAACAAAAAGGTGAGATAGTGTTTCCTATTTCTATTTATTTTTTCAGATGCTGGAAAACTGTTTTCAGTGAAAGTAAAATTCCTAATTTTAGTTTATAAATGCTAATATGCCATAGGGATAGCTGTTTTATTCTGCAATGACAATGATTTTAAAAAATCAGCAGTCTCACAGATGTCACAAGTACAGCTTTATTCTCCCTCAATTTTAGACATCAGCTCTCAGGCTTGGAAGGTACAGAAAATTAAGGCAAAATAAAAAAGCATAGAGAAGTCTTGTTTTAATTAAAATCTTGATGTTTGCAGTATTAGTTTGACGTTGGGACCATGACAGGACAGCTAGAGAGTCTGGTAATGTGAAAGAAAGGCAAGTGGTTAAGTTGACAACTGTTTGCTTAGGATTTTGTGAGAGCTTGTTTCCTCTATAGATTTTAGGGAAATAAAGTTACAGAATACATTTTATGAAGAATTGTTCTGCAAGAATTTTTGGAGCATTGTCAAGCTCATGTCAGAAAAGGTGTTTATACCTGTTCAGACATTTACAATGCACAGATTCTGAAGGCACCCAGTCAGGACCATTTAATGTAAACTGAGAGGGAAGGTGAGAAAATAAACATGGCTCTCCTGTGTAAATGGGAGACTGAAGCACTGCGAAATCACCTACTTGGCTGTATTGTTATAGAAAGTAAACAGAGATCTTCAAAGCCCTATTCCATCAGACTTTCTATTGTGCAATTAAATGCAAGATTGGATTTGCCTTTCATAGTAAATATTTAAATAAATCTGCAGAGTAGCCTTGGATGTATTTTTTCATGCATGTAGAAATGGGTGCTGATTATTCACAATTGGAAAGATTTGAAAGATTTTAGTCTGTCTCTGTAAAACTGGGAACACAAAATAATGCTAAAATGTAGTGTGATATAAACATGACTGTATCTACATGCTTTCTTTGTCTAAATTGAGGGGAAAATGATAAATAATCAACTAGCAGCAAGTAAATGGTAAAGCATAGTTTAATCTTGATAGTTTTTCCATTTTGGTAATGTAATGTGATGGCTGTAGCAGAAAGCAATTTTAAAAATACAGGCTTCATATCATGACAGTTTTATGGCTAAATTGTTTTGTGGCTTGGAAATGTGCAATAAAAATATTGCATTACATACAAAACTCTAATGTCACAAGTGAGCCTCAGCCCATCAGGTGTCATAGCAGCAAAAGAGTTTGGTATCTTGCCCTCATCTGTAATACACATTCAGAGCAGGTACTAACCTCCAACAAGACTTGTAGCATTGGAGCAGCTTAGCTACCAATCAAAGAAGTCATTTTGAATATATATATATATATATATATATAATCATTCTGTCTATGCCAGTGTTTAAAAGAAATTGGTTTATTTTTGGCCAAATGACAGTAGTAAGGGAAAAAAAAAGAGGAAAGAAAATGGATAGCTAAAGCTTCTAGTTCAAAGGAGGATGTTAAACCAGTAACAAATGTTAAAATTAAAAAATGTTGGCATTAGTCTTTGTTGTTGGTTTTGGTTTTTTTCTTAATCAGGGAAACTGAAATGCCTATGGCTGAAAGTTCACCATGTGCAGGTTCTGAAAGTAAGGTACAATTAGTATTTTAATGCAGGATTGGAATTGCCAGTACAGTCTACCAAATCTTTTACTTTATGACTGAGACATCTCCAAATTCTCATCCCTACTCAAATTTGCCATTGTACCAGCATGAAAAAAAAACCCCAACCCATATGTGTTTTAAATACTGATTTTAAAATGAGTTTTCTGAAGTCCATTTCTATTGCAGATGCTGTTGCTTCATCTCTTTCCTCATGCAAAACTGAGTTCTGCCTATTGGTGATAAATACTGGTTTAGGAGTGTCGTGCCAGCTGATAACTGGTGCTAGAGTGTGGCTGCACAACTCACAGCGGTTTAAATCGGAGTGGGGGTTTGGATACTGAGCTGTTGTGGATGCTGAGTGTTGAGTGACCTGTTGTACAATTAACTGTGAGAATTGGGAGGGACCAGAGCACAGACCAGGCTATGACTTGGAAGTATGCCTTGAGATTTCAGGGGCCACTTCACTGTGGCCTCATTGTCCCCTAGAGCTTTGTGCAATGCTTGTGATGGTTTGAGGTTTAAAAAGGCAGCAGAGCAGCACTTTCTTGCCTTTCCCCAAGCCAAGAAGGTGATTCAGAGGACCAGAAGGGATGTGTTCAAAGAGCAGAGTGAGAGAGAGGGTGGTTCATTCCTGCAGTGCCAGCTGTGTATGGTGTAACCTGACTACAAATGCTTCTGAGAATGTGATGTATGGCCCACCCAGCAGGCATTTCCAGAAGCTGGCTGCAGGCCTGCCTTTCTCCCTTCAGCAGCAGCTAGGAAAACACCTAACTGCACCTCTGGACAAATCTTAATGCTATTCCTGTGCCATCATTACAGCATGAAGTTACTTAAGGTTCATTACTGTGCTGAGTGAAGCTGTGGCTGCTTCCCTAGACCCAGCTCATGCCATAGGATATATATTGCAACATTAAAACATCAAACAGCTTGGTGTTCTGTGAGCTATTTGCTGAAGTAAAAGGCTTAGGAAAAAAAAGTTTCAATACTGTGTAGTAATTTTTGTGCTCCATACTTTAGTTCCCAGAGGGTGGGAAGTGGTGTCTGAGGCAGTGCAGCAGTGAGCAGAGATCTCCCCAAGTCTGTGTTGTCAGTTTTCTCTGCTTACCCTGAAGACAAATAAAGAGAAACTGTAGGAATGTGGATTGACTAGATTAAGGGATTTGTTGTGCAGGTAATGCTTTGTGATGCACCAATCATGCAAAACTTGGTAGACCAGGTTTTGTTTCCTCTTGAACTGTAGGAAGTGGCCGTGTGGAATGACAGACTTAAATAAACTGCTTGGAAACACTTCTTGAATTACCACTTACCTGTCCCTGTTGCTTCAAAGCAATTCAGTAACTAGAAGGCATGGCTGTAACAACACAAACTAATCTGGTATGTTACAGAGATAAGAGGAAAAACTTCAGCATAAATTAGTTTCTTCTGCTGATGTCCTATGAAAGTGTTTCAGCATCATCTCTCCCCCTTTTCTGGTAGTGTTAATTCTTGAATCAAGACCATTTTTGCCAGTTTTATCAGCTAAATTGGCTTCATTCTTGTACATATTGATGCCTTTTTGGTGAAAAGTACTGTTAGAGAATCTCCAAGAAAATCTCATTTACTTCTAGACTGACCCATTTAAGATAGAAAAAGAAAGTGGGATAAAAAGAAAGAAGGCAGTCTCATAGGAAAGGAGGACTATGAAGGTAAGAGCTGGGACTCCAGGGGTCCAGATTCTGTTCTTGCCTTGAGCATTGACTCCCCATGGGTGAGTTGCTTTGGCCAAGTCAGCGTATTTCTCTGTGTCTTCATTTCTCAGCTTCTGTAATGGTGAAAGTCACAAATCCCTTCTGACGGGAAAAATACAAGGATTTATTGATTGTGAGTACTGTAAGGAACTGAAATAGCATGCTCCTGAGTGTAATAAAAACATAGATAGAAATAAATTAGATGTGCTCCTAACTACATATGAATCTTTGTTGCTATCTTTACAGTATGGGCTTGGGCAAATCATCTAATCTTTGTGAGCCTGAGTCTTCTCACCTGTGAAATGAAGGTGAAAATTCATGTGGCTATTCTGGAATTATTTGAAATCTGTTGAAGAATTTAAATAGTTTTGCATGCTAAGTAAAATATTATTTTGCTCTGATAGACTACTGCAATGTATTCTTCATTTTAGATGTGTTTTTACGTGATTAATGAAATTCTTGGAGTTGAAAAAATGTTTTTAGCTCTCTCCTTCAATGAATTGGAAAACAAAAATGGCATCTACAGCAAATAACTGCTAAATCATTTGATAATAATAGTAACCTGAGTAATCATTTATGATATAGACATATATTGCATGCATATGCACAGTAAGTTTTTCATGCTATAAGCTGCTTATACAGAAGAGCCCCAGTTCAGGACAGCTCAACAGGAAGTTTGTCTCTATTTGGTGCAGAAGTTAGAAACAAGCTTAAGATGAATTTGTAAGTAAACATTTGCAATTTCAGTAAATTTGGCTCAGATCCTGACATCCATTCATGGCCTGGGCAGTTTCCCAGGTTGACTCCTTAAACACAGGAAGAGCAAAATAAAAACGCATTTTCTTACTAGGGTTCCATAGGTGTGTTGGTTTGCTGATGCTTGGGCTGTGACTGTTTGGCTTTTCATTTGACTGAGGTGGTGTAGAATGTGTTCCCACAAGAGTTTTAGCTGCAGGTTGTGAATTGCTCTGAAGGGACAGGAATGGAAGCTGTTCTAGGTCATTTTCTTTTCTCAGGTGATTCCCTGTGTTATATGCTCCACTGCCATCATCTGTCCTGTTTCAAAAGGAAGTGAGAAAGATGCCACCTTTTCTGCAGGGAGGTTGTTTTTTTAGTCTGATAGATTTTGCTGTTAGGAAATGGTTTCTGCTACTTAACCTACATTTTCTTTTGGCAATTCTATTACATTAAGCTGAGTTATTACTCCAGGCCATACCAAATAATTATATTTCTTTGCCCCCACTTTGAGCTGTTATATTTGAATTTGATTTACAGATTATTTTGAATACAAATAACTGTAAAATGATAAAGTTATTAAACAACTAGGCATCCAGTAGGAGAAAATAATGAAAGCAGAAACATTTCTAAAGCCTTCTGTGTTATTAGGTGCAATGGCACAGAGAGAATATAATGGGAAACCAAGCTGGAGCCTTCTAATACACCTCAACAGTTTAAAATAAAGATCTTTGAAGCAGAAGGGGGTTAATGTAACTGGAAATTGTTGGCCTTCCTCATTCTCCCTTCTTTCCTTGAGTAATGCCTATCATACATCTCCATTCCTTGTGATTTTTTTCTACTTCTCACACCTGTTCAAAAGCTAAGCTGTTGAGCTAGGAAGAATTTACTACCAAGTATAAAATATTTTCTTGTCTGCCCTAATATTTTATGCATTTGTGGTTTGTCCTCTCATCTCTGTAATATAAATAATAAGACTGCTGCTGCCAGTGATGTTTTGTGGACAGCTCTTTTCTCTATAAACAGGATATTGGACAGTTTATCTGTACTAACAGATATGATTCAAGGCAGGGTTTCACTGTACCTACTGCTGTTGGCTCCCTCATGTCCCACTAGGACAACTGTAGGTGGAAACCTCAGGTGGTATGAAAACCTTTCCTTGTCATTTTTGGTAAAGACTATTTTAAACCTCTTTGCACTTTACTTGGGGTGTTTATAATAAGGTCAGGATGGGAAAACCCCACTAATTCAAATTTCATTACCATTAGTAGGTAAAGAAAACATGGCTAAATAAAGGTAAATAAAAGATAGGTAAATAGAAGGTGAATAAAAGATCAATATAATAATGAGAAATAATATTTCCTTTGGAAACTTTCTTGTCTGTCTCTGGCTTTCTTGTATTTCTGTCTGACAGCTGAGGGTGTTGACATTTTTGCTGTAAGCAGCATGTTGCCATTTCAAGTGGAAAGCCACAGCATCGGGTTTTTCCCCCATTTTGGATGAAATGGAGTTAAATATCCATCACTAATAGACATAGGGAGGGAGCCTGCTTTATTTCTGGCTGTCATAGGTTATCTGCCCTCTATGGCTGAGCAAAATGGTGACAGTGGATTTCAGCCTCACGTCTAAGGGGCAGAGATTTCAAAGCATCCATTTGAATCTCATGCTGGCCTTTCAAAAGTAGCATGTGCTTTCACTGCTGGAAGCATGGTGTGTGAAGTGTGTGAGGCTTCTGTGAGAAGTACAGCTGTTATTCCCATGTCCAAACACTCTGCCCAGGGCCTGGAGAAGTGCAGAGAGCTCAGGGTATGAACCTTTTCCCACTCCACCCAAAGAAAGAGACCTTTACTAGAAACTGGAGAGTCTGAGACGTGGTCTCTACTTTGTGTACAGGATTTTTAATTACTGTAACCCTTGTTTCTGTTTTGGTTTTTGTTCACAATGATGTTCTGCCCTGTGAGGAAGTGTCACCCAAATGACCTATTTCATTCTCCCTCTAACAGCTATATGATTTCAGCATTGGCTGGAATAGCACTGAAACGTGAGGTCCTCTGGAAAATGTTCATTAATCAGGATTTTATTTAAACTGTATGTGGCTAATTATAGCATGGCAACTGATGTACTTATTGCAGGATTCCTATTACTGTTTCTAGCTGACTGCTAGAATAGTTTTTTATAGCATTTATCTTTTATTCACCTTCTCAGCATTCATGAGGGGAAGGTGGGGCTGTGCTATGTTAGGTGCTGTGTGTGTGTTTAATGTCCCCAGTCCTGCCTCCGCTGAAGTTCTGCAGCACTTTACCTGCACTTTTCTTCGGCCAGGAAGGATTCTCCCAGAGAAAGGTGGATGAAAGCTGTGCTGGACTGGTGATGACTCCAGGGGTCCTTGGTGAATGAGCAGATAGCTTTGGGATTCACACTTCAGTGCCTATCTGGATTTGCTTGTAAATGTTTTGCTTCTCTAAACAGTGTTTATTTTGCTAAAGTGTTTGTATTTTGGTGTGGATTCTGTTTGGTTTAAAGCATGATTGAAATGAGCTTAGCTTGACTCTGGGTATGAAAGTTGTCACAATGTGTCAGTCTCTGTGACACTGGCAGAGGGGAGCAGCACAGAGATACTTGCTCAATGACTGGCACATCATATTTGCATGGCTAACCTGTCAAAACTAGTTTCTGCTACCCTCAGCCCTGAAGCACCAACCTGGCTCCTGGGAACTGGGCTTCTGTCTGTCTGCCTCGTGTTTCATTGCCAAATAGCCTAAGGACAAGCAAAAAATAATTTGGGATTGCAAATCATAATTGCTGATCAGAATATAGGAACCCAAGATTTCAAATATCCATTTGAGACACTGTTGTGTCCTACAGGAATTCCGAGAACTGGAGAGAAGAGCTCTCATTTTCTGAAGTGTCCTTACAACTAATGGGGGAAAATTTAAGTTAGGATACTGACTTAAGTATGGGAAAGTCTGCCCTTAGGTCCAGTGCAATCCAGATGGGGTTGATTCAGCAATGATTTTTAGAAAATTGATTTCATGAAAGTAGAGCTCACCTTTTTGTATGGTAGGAGGCACAGTAGAAAAAAGAGCTGTTCTGACCTCATAAGAGTTTTGTCTTCACAGTAGGGGGTTCTCTTAGTGTGGTATAGAAAACATTTTGTAGCAGAAATAATGTAGGCTAACTAAGCTGCTGCTACTTTGCTCTCTTCCCCTTCCCCCCTGGGGCCTTTCTGAGATTTATCTGCACCTCCTCTTCCTCTGAGAATCCCTCTCAGTTTTAAAAAGTGAGCCCTGATGATCTGTATGAAATTCCTTTCATTTAAACCAAAGCCATCCCAGAGTGCACATACAAATGCCACTCCTTTGTCTATTCAGTGCAAGAAATGCAAGATAGTTCATTAAATCAAATCAGAAATTGCATCTTGCACTCATGCACTCGCCCCGATCATCCCAGCTAACGTTACACTGTTGCATTCTACAGACTCCAGAAGGATTGAGGGGTCCAAGCCAATTGCTCACTTGAATTGTTTTGTGGCCATGGACTTGCTCATGTTCCTGCATAAACTTGTCTAAATGTTTTGCTGGATCAGGATCTGAATGCTTTCTGCCTTTGCTGGGTCCAGGATCACAGATTTTCAAGTGCCTGTCACTCATGAACTTTAAAATTTGCATTAGAGATGCTTAGCAAAGGGACTCTCCAGCCCTCTTTATCCCCATGTCCAGCTGTGTATTCTGGCATAATTTATTTGGCACACCTTTAGTGAATTATAGGACTTTGTATATAGCTTACATATAAGTCTGAAATAAATTATTTACAGTGAAAGTAATTTTTTCAAAATTAGTCAAAATTTAATATAATAATAAAATTATATTTAATATGATCATTAAATTATTTTTAGAATAATCAAAGTCCTGCAGCAGGAAAACTGCGCCATGCTCAGACTGGGTTGGAAGAGTTGTGTGTAGAAGCAGGCAGAAGAAATCTCACTGCACTCTTCAGAGAGTTCCTCCTCTGGTTTGTGAATATCTTTTTGAAGAGGAAAAAAGAACAACACTGCTACCATAAATGTAAATTCTCACAGTGATAACAGAGGTCATTAAGCCTGCAGTGTATTCATTACTGTAAAGAAAAGCAAAAGGTGTGTTTATTTTATTTTTTAATTAAATTTAGGAAAGCATACATAAATTTTATTTTTAAGAGTTCCTCTGAATGTTCTGGACAGATCTGTGTTCATGACCTCATATATTTATAGAACCTTTTTGGGGTTAATCCAGGAAGCCTGAATCTGTCCTGTGATGTACAAGTAAAGACAAATAGAGCAATTATATACATTGTTGTTTATTTTATATGTAGTCAATTTATTCATGTGTAAGAAAGCAAGGAACAGTGATGAGAAATGCAGTTTGAAACGATGTGTTTAATTTTGCACCTTGCAGATTCTCATTGTTTTAGGTGCCTAGAGGTCTTAGGCCCTGTCTGTACAGATATGGACATTATGGTCTGTGAGCCACCCAGGAGCTTACAGGGAAACAGTCACTGACTTGATGTGAATTTCTGGTTCTTGTCAGAGCAGGGGGAATTGGGAAAACAGTAGTTACACTCCTGATCAAGGCTGATTCATTGGCTTGTTCCCAGAGTATTTTAACTAATGCTGTCCTTTCCCCAAAGTGGTCTTAGTGGCACAAAGGTGCTGAGGCTGCAGGGGCCACTGTCCTCACTGCATTGCCCTCTGTCCCCAGAGACACCCATCCCTTGGAGCAGTGTTCCTGACTAGGACTGGGAATGCTGCAGGAGAGATGGCTTCCATCAGGTAGCTTAGGTCCATTTTGTCCATCCTTAAGCCCCTGGTACTCTATACCATCCTTGTGGACAGAAAATGCTGGCCGTGTTGGATTTGACACGTGTGCTGCCCCTAAGGGGATTGAGGGGGCAAATTGGGGGATTTATTAGCCTTGCTAGCTGAAGCTAAGTTCAAAAGCAGATGGGAATGCATCCTGTGATAGCTCAGGCTTATTGCAACAACGGATGAGCGGCACCTAATGTTGGCAGTGTAGGGTTCCCTGTGCTCCTTCAGCATATGGCAGAGAAGGGGAGTGTGTTTGGATAACAAAGTTGGATTGAATAAAATTCAGTATTCAGAGGTTTCAGGAATTTTCTATGGGAAATATTAGAAAGTGCTGCATGTACTAAGGAAACACATCTGTTTATCTTCAGTTAAATGATTTCTTGGCCTTTAAATTACTATGGGCAAATTTAGGAGCTTTGATTCCACTTGTTCCTCTTTCTTTTTTGTTATCGTGAATGAAATGTGTGTAGAACTGCAGAATATTGACTTAACGTGCTCCTGTGTTTGCTCAGAATTATTTACTGAGTGATATGCTTGCTGTGGGACAGGGAATAGTGAGATGATCAGCTTTTCCAAACCTGGCACAGGTAATTAATTGTGCTAGACAGCAGCATGAGCAAGAGTGCTGTGTCTGCCCAATTAATTACTTTGTGTCTCTGGCTGTAATGATGACAGAAAATAACAAACCAATAAATTCTAATAGTAATCTACATGGCAGAGCTGTGCACAATATAGTGGTTAGATTGAAGCTCCCTGGGAGACTGGCACAGAGGGAATTTAATGGACATATCAGAGATACAAAAATACCTTTGCAATTGCCCAGGTATGCCAAGTGATTTTGACTGCAAGTTGCAAGAGGAAAACCAGATCTGTATTCTTTTTTTGGTTGACAGCATATTACAGCTTGGTGGTTTTAAAGTTCTTGGGAGAGGCACATGTGACTAAAACAAAAAAAAAAAAAAATTGGTAGTACTTTTAAATGCCTATCATGACATTGTTTCCTACTTCACAAAGTTGTAGATTTCTGTGAGAGGTCCAAAGGCCCAGACTTTTTCTTTAGACCTAAATTTGAAACCTGAGCTCAGCTGACTGGGGAAACTAAGGTATTCTTTTATAGGGGATTAACTGATGGGGGTCTAACTCTTAAGATAAACACAGCTAACCAATATCTGTGGTTTGTGTATTCAGGACAATTTTTATTAATTGTGGATTTATTAATCCCCTCAGAAATAATCCATAATAATCTGATGCTGATGTCTTCAGTACTGTTTACTTTCCATCATCCATTAAGAGATGTCACCAGGAATCCACTGGGGCTCTCAGTGAGGAGAAAAATTAATTCACTGTAAGACTGGCAGCTTGGCTTTTTAAGAATAACTAAATAAACAACAAATTGGAGGGAACCACAATCTCCTCTGAAATGCTGTGATAATCTATGTTGTGGTAGGGAGGCTAAATTTCTCGAGTTATTTATATAGGTGAATGACTCTGACCCAGTGACTACATGGTGATACCTTTAGTTTCTGGGTCAAGTAGTCATATATATGCAGGGTGAGCAGGCAGGATCTGTCTGCATATTTTTTTCTTGTGTGTGTATATATTTGTTTACAATCTGTCTCTCTAATGAATTTATATCCTTGGAAGAACTGCCTCCAAATTGGATGAGACAGGATTATGTGACCTAGATGTTTTCCAGTACTGTACTGTGAGGTGGTCAAGAATTGGAGGGCTTGTTTTTGAGTCAAATTACAGTCAGCTGGCCCTGTAACCTAGAAGAAAAGTACATCTTTCTAGGGAGAATGTTAATCCTATCGCATGTAGTAGGGTAAAAAAAAGAAAAAGCCTTCTATCTGAATTGGTTTTATCTTATCAGACACGGTACTAGCAACCTAGATTTTTTTTCCCTTTACATCTATTTTATTTACATCTATTATTCTTAAGGCTTGTCAAGCAGAGGAGAGAGCCAAAATAATGGACAAGTAGTAAAATTAGAGACTTTAAATCATGCTTGTGAAATATCAGTGGTACTGATAAGCATGTTCTGGGCAAAAATAAATGTAAAAATAGATTTCAGAAAGGACAAATTTTTCAATTTGTTGTTTTAAATAATGTTCTAAACTGTTTGGCAGAAAGATGTGAATTTGAAAGTATCTTATTGTTACCAAATCTGCAGACTGGATTGTGAAAAATAATCTTGACTGAAATGTGTTGTCCATCATTAGCTAGAGAGCTCTTTCTTTGTTCTGATTTTAGAAAAGCAAAGCTATTCATTTACAGGACTGCTTATCTCCAAGTGCCATAGATTGAAATTTGGTTAAATGTATTGCTGAGTTAAGCTCACATTTATTCATTGGTGGATAGGAGTCCCCCAGCCATTTTTCTTAGCATCAGGGTAGAACAGGGAATAGATTGAGAATGCTGATCTGCCATTATCCATCACCCCTTCTTCATACAAGGGTTTCCAGGCGCCAAGTCCAGAAAGAGAATTTTTAATCTAATGTTTGATTCGAGGATATGATGTGGTGATTTGACCCCCTAGTTCCTCAATTTTGCATCTCCACCTGCAAAACTCAAGTCCTTGTAGGCACTTTCTGATACTGCAGCTCCCATTCATCTTTCTTTGTCAGCATATTTGGAAGGAGGCTGGGAGGCAATAGAAAAAGAACATCTTTTTAGACAAAAATAACTTTTATTCATAAGAGATTTTAAGAAATCTCTTTGAACAGCTACTGCTGAGTTCTTTTTTTTTTTTTTTGTTCTTTTTTTTTTTTTTACCTCCAGCCCTTGGAACTGCTTTTTATAGTTTGGAAAGTAAAATCCTGAAAAGTGGCTCAGTTGGCCAGTCATCTGTCTGGAAAACTGAACTGTTTCTTTCTGGCTCTCACCCTGCTTATTAGTTGGGCTTCAGGGCGGATTTGCGCTGTTACATGGCAGGCAGTAGATACCCTGACAGAGACAGATCCTTATTTTTCTACCTTGACTTGTAGAATCCTGAGTTTGAGGCAATGTACTCCGATTTCCTCTTTTCATCAGGGTGTGTAACACCACTTCAGTTCATTGGTATGACTTAGAATTTTAAATTATATCTCTTTTCTTTTGAGCGGACTTTTAATCAGCTCTGAGAGCATCCAGAGTGTAACTTGGGCAAAGGCAGTTGTGTCAGAGCATAGAAGCCTGGAACTGTTAGAGACTTGCATTTGTAGAGGCTGGAAGGAAGATGTTTAGGGATGGGAGACAGGAAAATCCAGTCTCATCAAAGGAAGCCCAGATGTGCAGCCCCCAGTTAAGAACAAGGGAAAAGGAAGTTTGTGACTTCTGGACCATTTTCATGCTTTTTACTGTGGAAACTGTTTTCATAACTGTTTTCTGCTCCCTGTTCACTGGCTTTATTATTGAGGCACTTTTATACAGAAAACATTGAGCTTGGTAGACTGGCCAAAAGATGTTGAGTGCTACTGAAGCCTTTTAGCTGGGTTTGCCTGAAGGGAAGATTTCCTGCCAGTGTGATTTCCATGGACTGGACATAGATTTAGTGATGCTTCTATGTGCAGATCAAATGGAGCACTCCTAAGTTACTTTAATATCTGGCAGTCTTTCCTGGTGCTTGACAAGTAGGAGGATGTTGCCAGAAATGTAGGTATTTTTTTCTTTCAGGGTTTTGTTGCTGTTATTGACAGGTTTTGTTTTATTTTTTAGTGTAAGCATTTTGTTAAAAACGGCTGAAATTAGAGAATTAGTGGACAATTAGATGGTATCTAGAATAGTGAAAGGCTAGAAGCATAACATTTTGATGGTTTTGATGGTAACCTCCGCCAGCAGATTTTCTTAGAAATTGAAAGTTCAACTCAAGATTATTGGTTTGATTTGGGTTTATTTTAAAGATGCTCTCTTATAATGCTTCCTTACAAATGCTGTTCATTGAGTAGGTCTCAATGTTTGTTTTTTTCAGCAAATACACATGGATCTGGACTGAATTTGAGACAGAGAACCTCCTTTACCTTCTGTAGCAATTCAGAATGTCTGGTGCTTTGCTCAGTGGCGTTATCTTACCTTATGGGCCTTAGGTTCATCTAGCTTGCACTCTAAGTGTTGTTTGTGCCCAACCCTGATAAAATTCTCAGGAGTCCTGTCCAATTTTGACAGATTTGAGACAGAGCGACTGGGCTGAAACACTTCACAGCAGGAACCTGATTCCTTCCATGAAGCCAGATGCTGTTGAAGTCAGTGAAGAAGGCTCCTAATTCATAAAGGACTTTGACTATGACAGCTCATAGCTAAAGAACTGGTTTAATGAAGGGAAACCCTGCATAAAACTGGTACAAAACTATGAGCTTAGTCATATGCCATGGGGCCCATTAAGAAACCACTTTATGAACAGCTGCAGCTACTTTCATTAGGACCATGTCATTAAAACTTCATGGTACCTCAGACTTGAGACAGGGGGCTGGACAGTTCAGAGTTTTACACTGTCTCAGCCCACCAGAAACCAGCCTGTCTACTTTAAAGAGACCTAGGGTTGGAGGGACAGATGACTTGAAGGCTCAAAAGCCAGAGAATCTTCCCCAAACCTTTCCCTGAAAGGAGGATCACTGATAATGATGCAAGGAGATCACAAGCACACCATTCTTAATGTTATAATTTTGATATGAAAATCATTGTGAGGAAATAGGAAAACGCATGGCAGTGTAGAGAGTCTTTGAATAGATTCAGTGCTGCTCTTCTGCAAATTTGGAGTTACTCCTGCTTTACACTGGTGTAATGGATAGCATATCATGGTCCTTACTGCCTCATGTTTGGTTGCAGCTCTGGTGAAAATCTTGCTGTGGTAAGCAGCCTTTAGAGCTGTGTTTGCAAGTTGGTTGAGATGGGATGTGTGTAGCTGTAGGATCTCCTTCAATAGCTCAAAAGTCATGAATTTTTTTATTTTTTTTTTAGATTTGGTGAAAATTGGGTTTCCTGTGGTGTGTGACTGTCATAAAGACTAACATGAACTTGTGTGTAGTAGAGTAATTTTTGTTTGCATAATGTGATGGGTTTTTGATTTGCATAATCTTTTGTCTGTGTGTATGCACTCCATATCCTTCAGAGAAGGCTTAGAGCTTGACTGTCTCCAGTAAAGGGATCCTAGTCATTAATTGGTGATGCTTTTCTGCTCTGTAGACTGAAATGTATTTCCTTAGGATTTTTTAAAATTCAAAATAAGCTTAAAATTAGTCTGTAGACTGAGCAATAGGGAAGCAGAGGTCTAAAAGGGTATTTCCCATTCTGTAAGTGAATGAAATATATGCACTCTTTAGGCCCTTGGCTTTCTCAGCTGGTTGAAATCTTTGGCATAGTTTCCTTCCACTCAGAAGATGAGTTATCAACTTGTCAGGCAGTGCAATGGTAGATTGTGTTCTCAATTGCTTGCAAAGGGTGATTGTAGTCCTTCCTTGTTAGCACTGATATAACCCATAAGTAGTTCCACTAATTTCAATTAGTCTTCTCCTTGTTCACATGCTTTTAACTGAGATCAGATTATCTATTTTTTCACTTGTATCTATTTTGTTTATTGACTTTAACTCACTTGTTTTACTGCTGCTGGTATCTCCAACATAAATGCATAGGTTGCAAAGGCTGATATATCCTTCAATACATAGCTATAAATTCTGCTGTGCTGTTTGGAAAGGAAATTGCTGATTTCCTGGTATGATGAGAAGGACTTCTGATACAGACAATAGGAATAAATGGTAAAGGACAAATGACAAGAACATTTGCTGTCATAATAACTTGCACAGTGTGGTTATGGTTTATGTAACTGGGCATCTCAGAGTTGGGTCTGAAGGACAGAGGACTGTTTCTGTCTCATGGTGACATGTGCTCAGAGATGCTGGCTACCACAGACTAACTGCTGTTTTGTGAAATGCACAATTATTTTTAACAGGCAACTTTGAAAAGAAACCACTGAGGTAAATAATCCATCAATTGAAGCAATTAAAAATGGCATATGTAGGATTAGACTGGGCTGAAGCTGTGTGCAGTCTGCCTGTTACCTGAGTTTGAAAGGAGAGTAACTTGCTGAAGTGAAGGTAAAAAAGGGACACATATGCTTATTCCACTTGCTGACCCAATCTAGTATTAAAGGGCATAGTACATTCTGAGGGATGTGTTATATAAAGATTGAATTATGAACTTGGGGTGGACGTGGTACAAGTGTGGAGCTGTCACTGGGAATTGATGGGCTCTCCTCATCTACGGTGGTACGAGACTTGGAAATAGCAAGGTCAGCAAATTATCTCTCCTGCACAATTCTAAGGAGAAGGAAAAGGAGCCTTTATAGAAACACCTTAGAAGTACTTCTGACATTTCACCAACCCCAGTACATTAATCCTTAGTATTTCTGTGTGGCAGATTTATATTACCAGTGGAAAAAACAAAGATGTACGAAGATTGAGGCCCAAATTCAAAAAGACTTTGGGGTAATTAGGGCTATGTTGACTGATGCACTTGAATGAGTGTTCCCATGGGACATTTTCTGTGATTTTAAATTGTATGTAGAGCTACAACACATGACCCTGTCCAGAGATTAAAGCTGCTGAGTTATTTTTTCTCTGCTTTATTAACTGTCTTACATACTGAACTACCCATCCTTCATGTAAACAGGCACTTGATATCAGTAATATTCACTGACATTTTCACTGGTGCTGAGGATCACCCAGCTAATCAGGCTGTGAGACAGCAAGGATGCATGGAGAAATTTTAGTTTTCTGCCTGTACCCATCACCATTTTGCATGTTCTGAAGGTACATGCTGCCTCCTTACAGTCCCTAAGTGATAATTTACAGAGAACTCAGTGGTGGAAAAATCTCTTTAAATTTGAAGAACTAACAATTTAAAAATGATTCCCTGAAACTTAGTAGTTTCACAAACAAATTAGCCTCTTATAAACACCTCCAGGAGAAACACCCAAACTCCTTAATTACAAAAGATGCCTCTATGCATTCAAGATCTGTTCTTTGTTTTCCTGTCAGGCCTCATTTCCACAAGGGACCTCTTTTCTAAGGCCAGCAGGCCTGCTGTGATACAGGAGATAAATATATATGACAATGGATGTGAAGTGGCAGAGCCCTGTCTTGACATTGACACAGATAATTGCATTATTGGGGAGTTAGTGTTCAGGTTGACTGTTTCTTGGGAGAGATGTCATCCGGCAATTTTGTGGTGGGAATAATAAGTATCCCCTAGCAACATTTACATTTGCCATTTTAACCCTTTCAATTAATGTTTCTAATTCCTTTTGGCACTATTTTCAGAAGCTCCAGGGTAGATGTTTAAGGAAAGAGATTCTACCTATGTTGCAGTGTATGTCATCTGGTCACCTTGGCAGAGATCATTGGTGGGTGGGGTCCTTTAAGTCATTGCTGTTTGTGGCAAGAAAACCAGTTCTAGTCACATATGTTTGTGAAGGGTGCCAAAATTTAACCTTCTCTCTAGACTCTCCTCAGAGTACTTAGTCACTTAAACCAGTGGTTTAAATGGAAATCTGGTATTCCTATATGAGAGAAAAAAAAGATTTTTTTCTTTTAGCTATGAAACTTGCATTCTTTGCATCTAATATGCACAAAAGCGCAGATATAAATGTTTGATGTTGTGAGTAGTGGCATTAGTTAAGGCACAGTGTTGTACACCAATAATTACAGACGTTAATTGTAAAGGAAAACTGGATTGTGACTTTGGGTGCCCTCATTAGGAGGGGACAGTGTGTAAGTAGTCCTGAGAGGCTTTGTTAATTGGAGAAAACTTGTTTCATAGCATATTCCTTGCCTTTTTCATCAGGAGGTAGTAATTTACTACTACTTATACAAATACCAAATGAAACACTGCTGCTGTAGGTCAGCGCTGCTGTTGGGTGAGAGGAGAAGTGAATGTGAATCAGCTTTGTTGGTTCTCTCCAGCCTTTCCCTACCTTTTGCTTTATTCTGCTTCACTTCTGCTTTCCTGGATTTGGTTTGGGAAGTCCATGTGGAAGTGTGGGTGTGCATCCCAGGGTGCTTCATCAGAGACTCCCTTGCAGGACCTAATGCTGACAGGGGGCTGCTCCTCAGGGATGAAGTATACATCTGGCCGCTTTCCATGTTTCCTTGAGAATACAGCCATAGATGCACACACAGGCACCTGTGATTCTGGACAGATACATTGGGTGCAGTTACCTTGCAACCAGGAGGCCTTTGCACTTCAGGAAACTTAGATAATTCTTCTGTTTCTGAAAGGAAAGTAACCATGGGCTCTCTGGAACTCTCTGCGTGCAGCTAATTATTTTGAGAGTGAAACGGCACCTTTGAAGCATGTCCATGAAATACATAATTAAAGTATCTTGTGTTCTATCATGCCATTGGACAGCTAATTGAAAATCATCTTGTGTCTCCATAATGAGTCAAATAATAAATGTATTTGTGTGCCCATGGAATGACCTATCCCATAGTCTTTTCCCCCCTTTAATTGCTATGATGCCAACTGGCAGAAGAAGGCCACATGCTGGGCTGTCCTCGATCAGCAAATCCAGCAGACACAGACCTACTGTTTGGGATCCCATGAGCTCAAGTGAATGAGGCTCTGAAAGATGGGACTGCTGCTTCCAACAATTAATGTATAGATGTGTAAGTCAGGCAGAATGTTGGGTTTCCTGCTGTCCAGGAAGTCAGTGGTTAGCACAGCACCTGCCTGTTCTTAAGAAATGGGCAGAGCATATGTATTTAAGGTGAGGAATGAGATGAATGGTTGTGGGTGGTGTCTGCCCATTGGATGATGCCATTCAAGACCCTCTGTGATGCCCAGTTGGCTCTGATACAGCAGAGGGTCCCTGCAGAGCAGCTGCTATTTCAGGAAGAGGCAGTCTGGGACTTACCAAAGTCCAGGTAGCATCTCGAACTCTTGCAAGCAGTGAATTGTCCTCAGCTCGTCTCCTGGCAATCTGGTGGCTCAACAAGTATTAATGGCAAGGAGTACATTCCTCTTAGTCACATCCCTTGTGTGTTTTTTAATCTTTCAGTATCTATCCTGCTCTCTGTGGTAGGGGAAGTGCTGTGCTGTGTTTTATCACCATGCCATGAGCATATTTCTTAGAAGGTAAGAACACAGGAAGAATTCCTTTGCCCTCCTCTCCACCATATGTTGTACATTTGTGAAAGACAGACATACACTGATTGTTAAAATAATTGGTTTGCTTATCTTTCTTCCTGTGGTTTATAGATACAGGGAAAGACAAGATTTAATGTATTATGCCATACAATTATTTGTGGGATCTAAGGTTGCTAGAGAAGAAAATCAATTTGATAAACATAAATGAGGAGAATTCCAGGCTGGTCCTACCGTGTGAAATGCACTGATGGCAGTAGCCATAGAAGGGAGGACTCTGGGATGTCACTTCTTAGAAGATTCAGGGCTGGATCAGTGCTCAGCTACTGTGGTTCTTATGGTCTTATTTTTACAATGATGACTTGCATAATCTCCTCCTCGTCACAGCAAGAGCAGCCTCTCAGCTTACAGGGCCATTCATTTGGCAGTAGAACTGCCTGGGAAGAACTAGTTATTTCAGGTTAGCATTTACACATATGTATGTTCATGAATATGCCCTTTCTGTGAAATAAATAATTTTTCTCAGCCTACAGTCATGTAACCAATCACAGCTTTCATCTGTAGCTCTTGTACTTTCTGACATCTCAAAAAATGTCATGGTGCATTAGTGCTAGGGAGACAAAGACAAGTAAGGAAGTCTGCTGATGCTGCTTTTTACATTTAAAATCATGCAACATATCCAGGGGTTTAGGATGCATTTTCTCGGGAGGTTCTTATGACCCGAGTTCCCTGCTGTTTATATTTTGCAGTCAGAGTCTTCTAATTACATTGCCACAGATTTGGGAAAGGTTATAGTTGCTTCAACTAGCTTCAAACCTTGCACTGCAAAATTATATTCTGCTGCTGCTAGTGCTTGACAAAGGTCTGGCTTCCAAACAAAGGCAAGAGGAAAGAATAAAGCAGCAGACCCTGCAAGAGATAGAATATTGTCTGTGTGATTAAAGCTCTTTTAGAGTATGGTCTGTAATAGGAAAGAAAAGGCATGGTCTCCACTGATCTGCATTTTAAACAGTGCTGAGGATTAGCAGAGGGGCAGCAGATGCACCTATTGAGCTGCAGAGGAAGGGATTCAGAGCTGTGTCATGCAGATGGAGATCATTGTCCTGTACCTCCCCGCATGTGCCCGTCGGTGCTTCCCAGCCCTGCAGCGCTCCTTGTCCCGGCGCTGAGCCTGCCCCACGCCAGGGGACACAAACTGAGCCCTGGCAGCCCTGCTGCTGCTGCTGCTGGGGACATCATGGCACCGAGGTTTGTAACACCCCAACACAGCCCGCTTAACCCTTTCCACTTGAACAGCTTGGTCTGTCAGTGCTGCCTATCGTTCTGCTACAGATCTGTCCTTTTCCTACAGCAGAGCAGGTAAAATGCTTGCACAGAGGAAAGATTTCTCTTCGTGGTTTTTTCTGTTCTTTCCTTTCTTCCAGGAATCAGCATCCTTTCTCCTATCTAAAATAGTGTTGTGATTTTGTTATTGCTGTTTTCATTAAATGGATCATAAATTTGAAAGCTCTCTCACCAAATTTATATATTCACATATAACATAGAAAGCACCCCATATTTGCTTTCAGATTTTTTGCTCTAAGTCAGGAACAGACCTCGTGGCACAAATGGAATTATTATCCTTTTATACTCTTGTAGCAGGAGGTAGGTATGAGATTTGTCTGGAATTTTATTAAAATGACAGTCTACTGGCCAATTTTTGTTCTAGCATGTAGTTTTGAAATTTGAAAATGCATTCATGGTGGGTTTGTAGCATTTTTGCAGTCTTCTCCCACCAACTTAAAATGTGATTGTGGCATGTGCTTAGTTTCCAACCCTGCCACAGGGTTTCTGTGTGACCTTCAGAAAGCATCCCAGTTCCTTAATGCCTAAAGCCTTTATCTTCAAACAGAGAAATGGCAGGTAATTAGGTGCACTCTGTGACTGCCTTACCTGTTTGGATCATAACCATCTACCCCAAGGCAGGGCCAAGCACCTATTCCATGTGTATGCATTATGTTTATTACAGTAGAGTCCTAGTCTTGCGCTGAGTCTTCCAACATAAACAGCAATAACAATTCCATGGGGCTCTTGTTCACCTATTTCTGTGTTATGTTATGTATTTTCTCTTTAAAAATAATTTTTTATGTAGTCCTGAAATATGTTCATGAGGCCTGAGAAAAAATACTGGAGAAAACTGTTCTCTGCTACATCCTATCCTTACTTGTGTCATAAAGCTGGGCTTTTCCAAAGGCAGCCAGGATATTACCCGACGCTTTGTGTCTTATATGTGGGCAGGAGAGAGAGGGAAAATTCCTCTGTATATGAAAACATGACTATCTTTTTGCTTCTTGGTTCGCATGGATTCTACCTGGTTTGCTTCAGTAGCCCCAGCACTTCGTACAGTTCTCTGTCTTAAAGCTGGAGCCCAGCTCAAGTACTGATATAATTCCTTATGTTCCCCCATCTTGAAGAGTTCCCACGTTGACCAGAAGATTAGGAAAAGTGAATCTTAAACCACAGAGCAAGGCTCTAGACACCAGTTAAGTGCAGAAGTGGTGAGGAGGCAGGGCTCTTGATCTAAGCTCTGACATGGAGCTTAGATCACAGCTGTGAGGAGAAATATTATCTGACAAACAGATTTGATGAATTTTATGTAATTTATATTTAAATCAAGGCAATTTAAATAGTAGATTTTTATCATGGTTTGAATGACCAAGGGCAAAGTCTTGATTTTGTTTATTGATTCCATCCTTATTTTGTCATTTCTACATTTTAGATATTTTCCAAAGGAAGGTTCATTTTCAAGTTGGTGGCCATCCAGTTATGATGATTTGCAAAATAAATTTAGCCTTTCTCTTCTGTAGTTAGAAAGACATTCTTTTCTGCTGCCCATTCATTGAACTCGTAACGTAGTTAATGTGCGTTTACTTACATCCTTTCTTGACTTTTTTTGCTACATTGTAGATTGATGACTGGCATTTTCTAGTTACTGTAGATGGGCATATATTCTTTATAGGCCATTTGCATCAACCTGTATTTGGCCTGAAAGTTGAAATGAAATTAAATTTGTTTTAAAATGAAAAATCGTTATTTATTATTCAGATGTGCTGATTCCATTTAAAAATAAACATAAAGTTTAAAAGATTTTAAAAGAGTTTGTTTTGACCAGGTAGGACAGCATGTGAGGTGCTCCTAGGCAGACACTATGCAGAGCTCTTTCTGCTTCCCAGGACACATCACTGCTCACCTGACTATTTCTGGGCTCTGGCAAACAGACTCTGTTGTGCTGGGATCCTCACTTGGAATGAGAATGAGGTGAACCAGACCTTAAAGCCAGGTCTCTGGAGGAGAAAGTCTCAGCTTTGGTTATATGGATTGTTGCTCTTCTTCCACAGTGGCTCTTCCCTGCTGTATGGGAAGAATTAGAGAGCAGTTTGTATGGATGGGCTTCTTTAGAGGGTATGTAAGCTGAAGGAGCCAGTAGGAAGGCTGGGGTGAGAAGAAGTCTTGTTTCACATACCCAGACAATAAAAGCAAGAATTTACCACGCAGTGGCCCATCCACAGCATTGTCTGTAGTCAGAGGAGAAGCATGTGAAGTTTCCCTTCAGTTATAACTTACCCAATGCTTATAGGACTCCTGAGAATGAACCGTGGTGTGGGTGAAGAAAAACAACCAGCTCATTCACATCTTTCCTTATGTTTATCTCACTCTCCTTTTGTTGTACAGGTTCTGGTTTCGTTTTCTTTGGGTTGTCTTGTGCTAACTAGAAAATGTTAAGGGACAGTTTCTCTTTTAGGATAAAATATGTAGAAAACATGAAGAATTACTTGAAGTAATTTAGATAATATTCTTAAAATTGCTGCAAAGAAGCATTGTTTTTCCATTAAATATTCTTAAAATGCTCTGAAAGCGTTCTTTGCTCAGTAATACCCACAGGCTCTCAATGGAAGAAAGCCACTGAATGAACCAAATTCAACACACTGTATTTTTGAGACCAAAACCAGTAGGAATGTCTGATGGACCAGGTGGTTGTGCTGCCATCCAGAGGTACTTAGGCTTGAGAACAGAGCAGGCAGGACTGTCACAGGAATGCTGAGTGCAGTACTTGGGAAGGAATAACCAAGGGATCAGTACACACAGGGGACCATCTGGCTGGAAGGCAGATCTGCACAGAAGGACCTCAAGGTCCTGGTGGCCACCAAGCTGACCATGAGCATGCCAGGCACTGGTGTACCAAGGGTAGGAAGCTATCCTGGGCTTGCAGGATCAGCTGAATTGAGGGAAGTGACCCTTTTTCTCTGCCCAAGCTCACAGCTAGAGAACTGCATCCAGTTCTGGGCCTCCACAAGTACAAGCAACATGGACTTACTGAATCCAGGATAGGGCCACAAACATGGAAAAACTGAGGCTTCTTCTGGAAGATTAGAGCTGGACGATTTGGTTTGTTGAAAAAGCATCTCATCATTGTGTATAAATACCTCTTGTGAGGGAATAAAGAGGGGTCTGACTCTTCGCAGTGGTGGCCACTGATAGGATGGGAGACAACGGGCACAAATTAGAACAGAATTTATCTAAACACAATAAACACTTTATTTACTGTGAGGGTGGTTAAACAATGGAACAGGAATCCATGGAGGTTATGGAGTCTTCATCTGTGGAGATACCTTAAATCCAAATTGGTCTTGGGCAACATGCTCTAGCTGTCCCTGCTTGAAAAGGGGCTTTGACTTGATCATCTCTAGAGGTACCTCACAGCATAATTCTGTGATACTGTAACTAACAGCAAATTCCAGATTTTTTTTTTTTTCCTCCTCAGCAGCAAATTATGGACTGCTGGCAGAAATCAGAGCAGCATGCTTAGAGAAGGCCTCATTTGTTTCTTTAAGTCTGTTGCTAATACCTGGACATGTGCTGCCCTGGTTTTCTTTATGTTGTTTCCAGTGCACTGCCACCAAGTGCAGTCTGGACATCCCTGCTCTCGTATTCCCTCACCTGGTTGCCTCTGTGGTTTCAGAGGGCACCTTCTCTGCCCATTTCAGCACTATGTACTGTTCACAGCAACATTCCCATGCAGCTGAAGAGGAGGATTTTCAGAAGAGTACACTGCAAAGAGAGACAGATTTTTTAAATAACCTTTATTTAGGATTCTTCATGTAGTTATTAGTGGGATTTACACTTGATGCTCTGGGATGAGGGATTCTCTATTGTATTTAACAACTTGTAATCACACAAAAGCCACAGATTTTCCTTAATTCCCTTTAATGTGACCTGAGGGGAGCACCTCTGCTCTTTCTCAGAAGTGAAGTTAGCTTCTCTCTCTAAGAAGTAAGCTTTTCTTTCTGTGTTTCTCTATCTCCTGGTGCTTGCAGGGGCTTGTATCTTGTGAAATAGAAGGGAAGAGTTAAAGTCTTGTATATGCAAGTAAAAATGGTCCCTCAGGAAACTCAGACAAGGTCGTTCTGCAGCTGAAACCTGTGGGGCTGTGTCTGCTGCACCCTCTGCTGTTGGTAGAGCTCACAGTACCCACGTGCCTTCCTGCACTCCTGTTTCTAATGTGTGTAGCCAGTCTGCTTGTGCAGGAAGCCTCACTGACCTGGCTGGAACTCAGGAAGCAGATTCTGTGCATATGGCAGGGCTGTTCCACCATTTTGTGACATTTCACAGGTCACTGCAGCTCACAGTGTTTCCCAAACTGGTTTTGTTTGTCCATCTGACCAAACCAGGCTCACTAGTTTGTGGACTGAGGTACCAGAATTAGGCTGTCCATGTCTGAAGACTGAGGCTTTTCTATATTCAGCCCTTGGAAAGTTCTTGATTCTCTTCTAAAAGTCTTTTTCCATTCTGGCTGAGAGGGTTTTTTTAAATTATCAACTCTAGTAAAATTTGGACTGCAACCTTGAACTCTTGGTTTTAAGCACAGAGGGTCACACTCAGTGTTGCTGTGATACCTGTCCTGCCAGGTCTATAAGCTATTTCAGCTGCTGATTTTTGTGTTCAGGGAGAAACCCTTCATATCCAACTCTGGGCAACTTGGCCATGGCCTGAGTGTGCAGGTGGCCTGACCCTGCAGTACAGTAAAGAATATCATAGCAGTTTCTAGTTGCTTAGGAGCTCACAATAAATACAAAACCAAAGAACTAAAGTGCATGTAATGTTCATAAGGACAAAAGAGTATTTTCTGTGCCCTGTACAGGCAGTATCCCTTAAGGCCAGAGGCTTTTCAGGAAGTGATACATGATTTGTCTAATGCCATTATTGCTGGGCAGTATTGTATTATTTTAGCACGTTTATCCCCTGTGTATGCTGGGACACTGAGCAGGCACAGCACTCTCAATTATTTCTGAGCTGCCTTCTCTTCTGAGCGTGAGTGACTCCGAGTCAACACTGAGCTCCTCTGTGGCCACTGTTTGTAGCCTGTGCTGTGTTGTGTCACCTCCTTGGAGAGGCTGGCAGGGCTGCTGTGCCTGTTCTCGGTCACAGGGAGCTGGGAACAATTCCAAGGAAGCCAATGGGGTCACAGTAACGTACACGTGGGGAAAACTGGGTCCTCACGTGGGAGTGTTGTTTTTGAGGGATGATATTTTAACTTTTGCTCAGGTTTGTAGCCTGTAGGGACAAGCTGCTTATTGTTTGTTTGCTTATTTCTACGTACTTGTCCAGGCTTAAAAATTGTCCTCCTTCTTACAGTGAATCTTCTGATTGAACCTCCTGAAGTCTTCTAATGCTTTGTGATACATGTGTGGGGCCAAGAAATAAAATCATTAATAGAATAGAAAGCAATCAGAGAAAAAAGCACAGGGCATGAGACTCTAGATTGACTTCTAGAAAGTTCATCTACTCTTTTCTTTATTATTACAAACACTACTTCAAGGCTCTGGCCTTGAAATAGTGTTTGTAGGAAGGCTAATTTAAGCATTTTATTCTGATTCTAAGAAAATACCAGTCTGATTAAAAGCAGAACCCTTTCCTGTGCAGGGAGGTGGTGCAGTAAAAGTTTATGAAGATTAAAGAATAACTGTGCTTGCAGATTTGTTCTACCTGAGTGATAGTTAACACATACAGGGAGTTGTACAGTTTGGTAACCCTTGAGAACAGCTGGTTCTGGAATAAAGTCTTCTACAGCCAAGTCTGTAGCACTTCAGTGTCATTGTCTGCAGCAACACCTATTAGAACAAGCCAGGTTTTTACAGCTCTAAGCTGCTGCTGAAGAAACTGATCTGCAATTTCCTGAAACAGATGAGCCTTTGCATTGACTTCAGAAGGCTTTAGATCAGACCCATGGAATCATTCCAGAAGAGAAAAATTCACTGTGAGATCTTCCAGAAGCCCAGGCTGGAGATGTTGCATAGAAATCCTGGAAGAGAAGTATGACACAAAGAGGTGTTTTGACAGCAGAGGTCTCATCCTTTTATAATCACTGGCTCCTGCCTGAGTTTGAAATTGATGTCATATTTCAGGACATACTTAGCCTCAGACCCTGTGGTATGAATTCCATGTGATGAAACTGGGTATCAGAAGGTGGGCTGTAATGTTCCAGTTTATCTAACCACATTCCTTTTGTAAGGAAATTAAATTCATTTTATTTTCTTTCTTTTTATTGTGGAAGCACAGCTGACCGTGCTCTGTAGGTATTGCATTGTTTCTCATACCTAAAATTAATGAGGTGCTTGGGCCTTTTTATGTTTTGAATATGATGCTCTGCTTTCCTCTTTTTGTAGGGAGCACAGTGAACCAGCTGTACTGTACTTTGTACTACATGAGTAGACAGCTCCTGTTCTTGGTGCAGGAGTCAATAAATCCTTTCAGCTCCATGCTGTGACCTTAGCCATTATTCTCAAATTAAAGGCAATACTTTTTAAAGTTTGTTCTGATTGGGTTTTTTAAATATGCCTGTTTCTATTCATTAAAATTATAATAGTCTCATTTTTTTTACATTTTATTCTGTTTCTCTTTTGCTGTGACTTTCCTGTCTGTAAATCAGAATTCAGTTTGCAGATGGTCTTTCTTCCCATTGTCCTAAACCAGAGGCTTGGAGTTTCTCATACTCAGTATAATTAAGAAAATGTGCTATTTCCTACACTTCTTACAGTGACCATGTGCTCACAGATCTGGACTGGCCACGGCCCCTGTTGTCTCTTACACAGGAGAAAGGAGATAATATGGTACACAGAAGGAAATTGTGCAGCTGGCAGGTGAACTGCAGGACAAATGGGTAAAACTATGGAGGGCATTACTGCAGGAGGCATAAGGAACTGGATTCAGTGGGGATAGAGGTGTGGGAAGGAATTGAAGGTGTCAGGACACTGGAGGAGAGTAGAAGTGAAGTAGGATGTCCATAGATGCGGTGAGTTGGGACTGGAGGAGGATCCAGAGTTTTACGGTGGACAGTGAAATGAAATTCAGGGTGTGGAACTGCAAGTGGTCAGCCTCTGTTAGTTCCACAGAACACAGAGCAATTTGTCCTTGGAACAATACAAGTTTCTGTAGAACAACAGATGCAGTGGATGTCCAATGCATCTCTCCTCTGCCTGTGTATGGGCCATAGCCCACTGCTATCAACAAGCCCTTCTGGAATTCCTGGGAGCTGCCTGAGCTTGTGGCTTGCTGTTTGGCCCCTTGTCCAAGGCATGGGTGCAAGTGTGGTTAATCCAATCACTTCTTGAGCCCTTACTGAAGGGCAGCATATCAGCACTCAGTGAAAATCCTGTTAGGAATCTGTCAGGGGGTGATTAAGAGATGTCAGGGGGCAGAGTAAGCTGTATCAGCACTGAGCTGGGTAGATGAAGTGTTCTGTGGTGAGCCTAATCTTGTGAAGAGCATGACCTCTGTCTGCTCTATAAAGGTTTTCCATGGTAACCCCCCTTTTTAATTAGGTTTTTAATATACATATAACCTAGCTGAAACAGTCTTGGCTGATGGGAGGTCAAAAGGCTGTGAGGACTTCTTGACGGAGCATGGAAAGGTGTGGTGAAGAGGGAAGGTGTAAGAAATTAGCATAGAAAATGGGATTAACATCAGCTAAAAGTACATGTGAAGAGCAGTTTATCTGCTGTTTCCCCTCCTCCTTCTTCACCCTCTCTTTCTCTGCTGCTCACTGTTCCCTCCTTATTAGTGCATCAGTGCTTCTCAATAGATCACTGGACCAAGTGGGGATGTTGTGGCTCATTACCCAGATGTTACCTAATTACAGCAACGTGTTTTCCAGAAGATACCATAGGCAGGATAGACAGACTTCTGCTGGCTTCCTGCTATACCTGAAAATGGCTGTCTTTGGTCATCTCCTGACAAAGGATTAATGAAGTCTGAAGGCGAACATGGCTCTCATCATTCCTCAAGAGGAGCTTTACAAGGAGATGTACAGCTCCTGGAAAGAGGGAAAAAAAGGCTTCTGACTAGGGAAGTTGCAAGTGAAAGCAGTTTTCCCAATACCCATCCAGACATGTAAAAAGAGTTGGGCTTTCTCTCCAGGTGCATCAGTAGAAAGATCTGTTGTATTTTAATTTGTCTCTAGAATCTGAAACCAGTGAAACCACTCTTCTCCTTCCCTATGTGCAGGGATGGGGGTGCTGCCCTGACACTTTTCAGATGGCCACATTGGAGGCTGAAGTCTGCACTTGTAGTAAAGCTTAGTCTCCCAAGTGTTCTTATACAGGAACAAAGACTTGAACTCAGCCCATAGACATCACAAGCAGCTGATAGATCCCAGAGGACTTCAAGAGTTTGTTAGAGTTTGTCTGATGAAATAGTGGTATTTTGCAAAAGCAGCATCAATGTGCCAATGAAGGTTTGTGTCCTGGTTCCCTGAGGGGGCCTCTTTAGATATGTGGGCGTGTCTGGTGAGAAGGGAAAGAGAGCACATCAAAAGGGCTCAACACTCACATTCTTTGCCATATTCAGGGGCCATAAAGGTTTTCTGAGAAGTATTGATTTATGAAATATTGCAAGAAAGAGACCAAGACAGAAATCGATAGAGGTGATGTTGGTTCTGTGTGTTTTGATCCTGCTGAGCTTGGAGGATGATCCCACCATAATCTCTGAGGCATCCAGTGTAAAAACTGCTCCTGCTGAGCTGCCCTGTGTGTGTATATATATATATCTGTACATGTTTGTGCCTCTTGTTCCTTAATATCAGGCATGTGGATCCAGTCACATCTGAGCTGATGCATTGTTCTCACCAATCTCTGAGCTTAGGAGTGTGTCCCTCTGACTGGCCAAGCCAGCAGACGTTTGACAGTGCTCGTAGCTCAGGACAGTAAATCTGGGCTGTGGCAATTTAGTGTGCAGCTCTCCTGAGCTCTGAGCTGAGGCATGTGCATCTCAGCACTGATGAACCTCTCCTTCCATGCTCCTGCTGAGCATTTGAACTCTGGCTTTAGTCCTACCATAATTACAGTTTGTGCAGTTGAAAAACAATTAATGCATGAGCTCTCAGAACAGCCTTTTTGCACTAGACGATCTCTGTAGAAGCGTCCACAGTCAAAATATTTCATTACCAACCTGGGTAGCTCCATCCTCATCCTTTTAGATTTCTAGATTTCTCCTATACCTCCTTTTCCCATTTTGCAATTATAAATTGTTACCATGTAATTTGTGTGTCATTTGATGTAAGTCTCTGTTTATTTTAAATGCAATAATTAGAGATAACCATTGCTATAGAAAATAAACATCTCTTCAATGAGACTGAGTAATTAAGGGCAATTATTGGTTTCTGTAAGTAGGATGCTCAGTAACGATGTTCTTCCCAGTTCATCTAAGAGAGTAGTATAAGATGTGCATCATTGGAGACCAGAAATCTGTGCTCTAAAAGAAATAGGATGTAAAATGGAAGCTAATAATAAGAAATAATCTAGAGGTTTCTTTCCAGATTGTATTTAGAATGCAGTTTTCCTGGTAGTTATATGTAAAACTTGGATAGGATTTATATCCCTTTCCAACATTCTTTGTAAGGATTAATCAGTTAATCCGTCTACACCCCTTGCAAGGTAAGTAAGTGAGTGTTATTATCCTTATTTTACGGCTATGGAAATCATGTTGCTGTGGGCCAAATTTTAATCCATTTTCCACTGTTGCAGATCTAAAGCAACTTCACTGCAGTCAGCAGAGCTAGACACTGTAACTGAACTGATTTAACCCTAATTGAAACTACAGTGTTTGTGAAGATAACTGTGGAGAATAAAGAGGAGGAATATTACATTTTAGGATTGTCCTCCACCCTGCATGCATTAATGCATTTGTTTGCTCTAAGGGCTGATTTTCTGCACTGGCATCCTTGAGGTTTGCAGGTCTTGCAAATGTTAGCGCACATAGTTTTCAGGAATGAACATCCATAAATTCTTTTAAGATTTACAACATCAACCTCCAATTTCTGGGGATAAAAAATTAAATTATTTATATATAAAGAGCATATGTACAAAGTTCATGTGCAGCAACACTATATACACATCAAGCTTTTTCAAAAACAGCGTACTGGAGTTTGTCAGCCTAGAACTTTTGTTCCTTTTCTAATCCAGATAGTTTGTTGCCAGTACTTGAGCCCTGAAGTAAACCACAAATGTTTGTGTTTTGCAGTGCCTAGATTAACATTTGCAGAGTGTTCATTGACTTGAATTAATTGGCAATTAGCTAACTCAAGTTAAAAGAGGAGTGATATTTCTCTCTAGACATCCCTTTAATTGCTCATCTAGCCAAAATAGACACTTCTGGCCAGACCAGGGCTTTCTGCTCGGATTTTTTAAGGTTTTTGACAATGCGCTCTGAAGTGAAGAGTAAGCAACATGTGTGTGCAGATGATCTTCTGAAATCAGTGTTGAGTTTTCCTACTACAGCAATTTACTTTAGGCTGGTTTTATTTTAAAAGAAAGCAAGAGACTTCCATTTACCATTGGGAAAAATCATATGTGTTAAATATAGCAAATCTACCTTTATTTCTTTGAGTAGTTATTTGCCTCTTGGTTAAAAATCAGGATAACAAGTGATGTGTGTTTAGCATTTCTGAAAGACTGGAAACATCACTGACAATGAATATACCATAAGTGCTGTATTTAAACAACAGTGGTGTTTCATCATTTATTGCTCTCTCTTTCTGGCTCAAAATGATAATTTGTTTCAGATTGGTGTCTTTGGCAGACTTCAGGTTTGGATAGTACTGAAAACATTCTTTCTTGTTCCTAGGGAAAGAAACTCTTTCTCTAACGAAGAGTTGTAATAACAGGATATTAGAAAGATGCTACTATTTACACAACTGTAATGTGCATATCAAATAGCACTAGCTCCAAGCTCTTAATGCTTTATTCAGTTTCTGTTAGAGAAAATTGCTACACAAAATGCAAGGCAAAAGTAAATGAGTCTCTTCTGAAATCCTGTCCTTGGCTGAAAAGTCCTGAAGGTGATTGCCAGTTACAATATTGGCCACTTGCTGTGGTCATGGACTCACAGTGAATATGTTGTCTGAGCTGGAGGGAAGTTTTCATTTCTCCATCCCCACAGAACATTCTTCTTGGGTAAAAGAATCATCTTCTCTCTGTACTGCTTCAGGATGGGCTGTCCACCTTCCCGGCTGATCTAAATCTGTCCCTTGCTCATCACATAAGCTCCTGTCCTTTTCAAAAACTATCTGTATATCTGTAAGCATCCACAGAGTGGGAGCTTGCCAGCAAAAAAATGCTCAGGCATGATTATTAGCAGGTCACTAATAATCATGGCTGTGTCAGACCTGCACACTTCCCTTTGCTCTTCTTCCTTCAGTGGCATCTTTGTGTCATCTGGGGTTTTTATGCTTGTTGGTTTCCAAATTGTGGGGTTTGGTTATGATGAAAAGACAGTGTTAACTTACACATCCCCTTGCTTTCCAGTGTATTCATGTTTTTGTCTTTACTCCCCAACTTGCAATTATAGGGCTGGTTCTGATGCAGTTCAGTGGGTAAGATAAAAAGCAGCCCAATGTTTGCAGTTCATTGGATGCAACAACTGATTTTAAAGCCCTGGGATGTCAGTGTCCAGAGTCCCCAGGAATGACCCATAGATGGAGATCTGAGGTGTGTGTGACAGCTGTCTAGGTGGTGGAGGAAACTTCAAGCAATTGATTCCCATAGCATCTTAGATTTTCTGTCAGGACAGACCAGAGTTAACTTTAGCAGTCAGAAAGGTTACTTGCCTGCATTTGAGGGGTTAATTACTCATGAAGCAGACAAGTTCAAGATCTATTTGTTGCCAGGCAGACCTGCTGTAAGCCAAGCCAGTGGAAAATATCCTTGCAGCAGCAGCAGCCGTGTTTGTTTCCTTTGCAGAAGACACGCGTACCTGTGCTGGGCTGACTGTGTAGATAAGCTTTTAAAGAAGTACTGAACTTATTGACACATCTGTATTGGAGGAGGATTTATATAGTGCTCATTAACAGCTTTGAAGTGCTCATTAACAGCTGCATATACAGAAGAGGAAAAAATGGAAGATGCACCACCTCTTCCACAACTCTGTAAGCACACTTTGGGCAGTTGTTTCCAAGCAGGATTTCTGCCACTTCCATTGTTTCAGTTGCAGCCTAGCAATTTATTCACATAGTTGCTTTTCTCTAAGGTCTGTTATTATGTAGATAAATAATACATCTTGAATGGTTTGTGTTCTCTGTGTCAGTGAAAGGGTTCCTTAAGAATCAGAAGCCCACAGGACCTCAATTCCACATTTCAGACATTTCATCTCAATTGTGTAGTTCCACAATTGACTGAAATTACGGGACAGAAACAGAAGTCCTGAGGATGAACCCTTCCTGCCTCAGCTCAATTAGGCTTTCTTCATAGTAGCAGGAGAGGAGTGTTATCCTATAGATGGACTTACCAAGAGGGATTTTTTTTTTCCTTTTTTCTTTTTCTGCTTAGGCTGACATGCAAATGTCAAAAGGAGGTGGCCAGGAGAGAAGGGAGAAAGCGAGGCATAGCGACATGTTTTATTTCTTTATCCTAAAATTACATTCAGTGAATTTAGTGCAGTGACAAGTGCTGTCTTGGGCTGTTCAGAAGCTTGTCTAAAATTTCTATCTCCACAAAACAGACAGCAATGACAGTGCATTTCTTTTTTTTTGGTTTTAAAATGCAAATCAGGAGAAGAGGAAAGACGCATTAAATCTCACATATGTTTTCTCATTCTATCCTTTGATACCATAGCATAAATCAAGAATGACTTCTTGAGGTCAATGAAATTAATTCAATATAAAATCAATGTCATTCAGTACCAGTTTTATTTTTGCAAAGTGTTTGCTGTCTTCTCACAGCTGGTTAACTTTTTATTGGAGTAAACAGAATAGTTTAATCTTAATTTTTGAGCCTCTGTGGTAGGTTAATAGCTACAAGGACAGAGGACACTGTGAAGATATCTTGTGCAGCATGACTGTGTCCCAGAAGTTCATGGTTAAACCCTTCTAGGGTGCTTCAGGGAGGACAAAAGTGAAGTGTGAGATATAAGAAGTCTAGTATATTATTAGTGAAGAACCAGGTAGAGAGCAGTTGTTTCTCACCCTTATTGACCTCTGAAAATAACTGGTCCATGCCATGGTACAGTAAAACACAGTGCCACAGATCTTGGGAGTCTAGATATAAAGGACTGATTTAGAAGTTCTACTGAGATTTGAAAGTGTAACTAAGAGCAATGTAGAAAGTGCTGTCATTTTGCTGCAAGAGTGATGTAAGGTTGTGGTTAGTCCCAGAAGCAGGAAGGAAGCAATCAGCGCAGATAGAAACAGTGCATGCTCTTAACAGGGTGGTGCTAAGTAGCCTCTGTCTAAACACACAACAAAGCCAAAGGGAAGAAGCATAAGTAAGGCTGCAGGTGCTCTGAACAGTGAACACAGAGCCAGAAGTACTTTAGTTAATATTACAACTTGAATAGAAAAAATTTAGATAGAAGAGTGGGTGTGGTTGGACATCACAGCATCTTGCCCTAGATCTGGCTCTCGGTTACTTCAGGCAGAGGACACACTATTGCTGTACACAGCTTCAAATGGATTTGTCAGTGCACTGCATTCTTAATTTTTGTGACTTGTTTATGTCGTAGCTGAAAGCGAGGATGTCAGCATTTAACCAGATGAGACTGAGAAATTATGTGACTAGAAATATCCAGAACACTTGAGCATGCCATAAAAGAGATGTGACTGGAAGCAAGTTGGGAGTTTATTTCTCCACATAATAACCAGTGATAAATAATTCCAAATTTACGATTAACTGCTTAGAAAAAGGATGGACAGGTACCTGCAGAAGATTGCTGAAGTCCCTGATGAAACTCTAGCTCACTTAATTGGGTCCAGTTTGTAGTAAGGCAAGAATCTATTTGCCCCTCAGTAATGCATGTGAAGTCCTGTGTTCAATGTTTCATTGCTTTATTTGGAATTTATTGTGTTCAAATTCCAGATAAAGCAATGTGTTTGGCTTCATGCTTTGCATTAGGGGATGGGGTTGGCTTCTTAACTGCAACCTAGCCTAGGAGCTGGGAACTAAGTTAGTCTTTTTTTCTACTGTTTGATGTCATTATTCATAAATGCCCTGCAAAACACAGCAGGTCTCAGCGACACCAGGGAGGTGCCATTTCTTTTTTAGTTCAGTTATAACTGAATTAACCTAAATGGCAATTTGGCATGTAGTGTGGAGTGGGATTGTATCCAGCCCATCAGGTGGTGTGCTGTATGTGCATGTTAGACAAGAGTAAAACCTGAAGCAAACAAGATCTCACTTGAAGAACCTATGAAGTACAACTTTTCCAGCTACAAATATTCTTAATGGCAGTAGAGTTGAGAGTTCAAGGGACCATCTTAAACTCACTTGTGGAGGTATCTTAATGTACCTGCATGTATGTCACCAGACTTAGATGAAAATTTTGCAGAAGATAATGGCTCATATATGTTACTTACCTCTTTCTTTTAAGTCTTGGTGCTACGTATTTTGATGATAGTTCAAATATCCTAATCCTATCAGGGATATCACATCCTTTTGCCAATATAATCAGTTAACAGTACTCTATCTTTTTTGAGGACAAGAATATAGTAAGTAATAACAAACAAGAACTTAGAATTGTAGCAGCTGATGTTCCTCCACACCACAGTGGCATTCATCACAGTATTAACTTTATCCAGCAGGATAAATTAAAACAGTAAGGGAAGCCAAAATTAAGTGTCTTTTTATTGTGATCATGGAAACTTTGGAAGGAGCTAGAGAAATGTAGAAGCAAACATTTGACCATCTAGTTGTTTTTTTTTTTTTTTTATTGATGTCAGGTGTAGGAAATGCCCTTAGTCCAGTGCAGTTCAATTGCCAGAACTTCTTCCTGGTAGAACGCACTTCGAGTGGTGCGAGCTGGGCTACAGTGCTTCAACAAAACCACAGTTTTAGTGGCAGAAACTGCAGGAGCATCAGTGATGTTGATGACTTCACTGCCAAATGGTCACAACGTGGGCTGAAGTGTTTCCTTTACTCACAAGACCTTTTCTGGCTAGAGGAGGTACTAATGGGAATTTTTTTGTATATAAGCTGCCAATATCTGGATGGTGTTCTAAAAGGAAAACCCTTGACAACTAAGCTCAACCTCTAACCAATTCTTCCTTTCTATTTTGCTTTGTTTCTCCTGCAGGGCTTGTGAAGTTGGGGGTTCACTGTGTCACGTGTCAGAAGGTCGCGATAAAAATTGTCAACAGAGAGAAGCTCAGTGAGTCGGTGCTAATGAAGGTAATTTTCTAATGGAAGATTTAAAAAAAAGATTAAGTTCCTGGCTCTGTGTCTCCTGTTCCATGCAAAATTAATATCTTTAATTATGTATAACAAACATCCCTGTCAGTACTAGGATTATGTGGAGCATAATAACAATAATTTAGTTATGGGGGAGGTGAGGCCAGCTGAAATGAAATGGGAGAATGCCTGTGCTTTGTGCACGAAATAAACAGTCAGCTGCAGAGATGGTGCTTCTCTGCTGGGCCAGTGCATGTTGGGCACCTGACTTTCAGCACTACCACAGTGTCATCGTGGTACAGTGCAGGCTGAGGTATACAAATGTCACTATGAAGAGAGTTGGTGGATCTGTTGCTTGAGTAGTCCTTCTGCTTGCTCTGCTGCATGAGTTCTCTATGATGACTGATGTGCCAAAGTCCACAACTGCTTAAAGCTGTTGGAATTCAGTTTACAATCCACAGAGCTGTGCCATTGGAAACCTTCAGAATGTTTGTCCCAATGGTCCCAATGACTGTTAGTGTTCAGAAGAGCTTAGTTTGTTTTCTACCTAGCCTTGTGATTCTCCTCACATGAATGTCATTGATTGATCTTGGAGACCTAAAAATAAAATAAATTTATGCATAGCAGTTTATTCATGTGATTTGGTGACTATGGAGGCTAAATTCAGCTTGATGGGAAGGAACACAACTGCACTGCAATCAACAGAATTCCGTCACACTGTCACCTGCAAATTACGCTAACATGTTTGCGTGCAGTGTTGAGCACTTTATTGAGGTGACTTCCCTATATAAGCACACAGAGCTTCTCTATATAAGCTCATCTTTACACTCCTGTTTCCCACATGGACTTCTGTGTCAGCTGTTTACCAGCACAAGTAAATATAGCAGCCTTACTCAGAGCAGAAAGAAAATGGAGTGTAATTTGCAGTCAGTGAATGTTACACAAAAAATGTAAGTTCATATTTTTTTCAGACAAGGATTCTGAAAGTTTATACTCAATTGTAACATGTTTGGACTTTACCTTTTTGGAATTTCATCGATGAATTCCCTCTCCTGCAGTACTGTGGATTCAAGCAGACTTCTAATGTAGACCAAAAGTTAGAATGTGAAATAGATAAGAGAGCTGTGTATAAATGGTAAAATCTGAATGGGATGCTAAGCACTGACTATATTCCAGAGAAAAATAATAGGAATCTTTTTAAAAAACTTGAGCATTTATTTGGTGAGAGAAACTGTCTGGTATTTATATAAAACACTTTATTTACCTCGCTGATTTTCAGAGTAGGAGGCAAATCACTTAGCATAGCAAAGCGATCTCTCTGCTTTAGCTGTGTTGCATTACCTCGGTTGTAGTATGAAATCTGAGTAGTGAAACGGTGTGTTAGGCCCTTGTTTACACAGCCACATGCTGGAGCGTGCCATGTTTTCTGTAAGATTGTACAGCATCTTTCTCAGGAGGAAATTACACATTGCATCGTGGTTCTCATTTTCAGACCCTTTGTGAGATTTTCTCTTTCAAGGATTCTGTTCTCTGTGCTCAGGAGGTTGGAATAACAGATGGGATTGAAGTGGTTCGCCCAGTTCTTACATAAATTCAGTAACCAGATGTCTTTTCAGGAATGCCCTGTGCCTGGTGGTCACAGACAGGCCCTGAGACTTCTATGTGAATTTAGAATACTGATAGCCAGTTTAATCCAGTCTGGCTGGAGGGGAAAAGTGCTGCAGCTTTTGGCAATCCCAGTGTGACCATTGCATAGCATCCAGCTTGCTGTGTGGAGCCAGCAGCCACAGGGAGACAGCCAAAAGTGTGGCCAAGTCATTGTGGTGTGGTGACATTCCTACTTTGCAAGGCTTCCCACCAGCTTATCAGTTCCAGTGACTTTCTTTGCCAGTGGGCCGTGCAGAGCAGCCCCTGGAGCCAAATGATTCAAGACCACAGCTACTCTTCCAAGCTAGACCCAGATTGATGGATTTTGCTTTAATGTCTCCTTGGACAGAAAAGCTGGATCTGACAAACATGCACACCTGCCACATGAAGCTGTAACAGTGCAGTGCTATGGCCATTTATCCTAGAGCATAAGGAGAAAGTCTGCTCACGGTGCTTTCAACATCTAAAGTGACAGGCAGAAGCATATACAGCAGGCTGCTTTCTTTGTCATCATTATTCTGTTTTGACTTGCTTCTTGTAGCCTTCATTTCTCCAGTGTTTTTGCAGTGTTTTATTCTGTATATTCAGGGAACTGTCCCTTCTCTCTGCAGCTGCTCTTCATTGAGCTGTGCAGAATTGAGAGGCATTTGGTAAAGTGCTTTCTAATCATAACGTTGTAGTATCGATATTTCTGGAGAGAAGAATTTGGAATTGTAGCAGCTGGTCTCAATTAGCAGAACTGCTGCTATGGAGATGATACATGGGCAGGCACAATGCAGCACAGGCTGCTGTAAATGTATCATCCAAGTGCTTACTGCCCTGTCAAGGGATGGGGCTGCTCAGTGCGCACACAGCCTTTTGCTTTGTCATGTCCTGACTGCTAAATGCGGGCCGGGGAGCAGTGTTCCTTTTCCAGCTCCAGCTTGGGCCTGTCTGGGATCCTGGCTTTGGGGCAAAGCTACATATGTAATTTCACAGTTGAGGGACAAGGGTTGGTTCTGTTCTCGCTCCTGCCTTCCCTCAACTGGTTAAAAGCTTCACTGGGTTTCTTCCGTGGAAACTCTGCTGATGTGGAGACCTGTGTCCCACAGTACTTCTGGCTTGCTCTAGCACAAATTGGCAGGAAGATTTCAGAAAGCAGTGAAAGTGTGCTACAGAGAGTGTCTTGAGATTGAAATATGGTTCATTAATTTCCTTGAATTACATCTGGACCACTGACAGGGAAATTAGGCCCAGAATTCCAGAGTTGTCTGTAAAGCAGTAACATTTCCTGAGCAGCCAGGTTCACTACTGATGGTTGCGTTTTCAGTATCAATACAAGCATTTGGAGTTCATGACTTGAGAATATAAAGGTTAAAGCAAATCTTTCCTCTGATATGGCAAAAGCTCATTTGAAACACTGAGGTTTCTTGTGGGATATACTCAGAAGAGTCCTTTCTCCTCTTTACTGTCTCACCAGTTCTCTTCCATTCCAGCCTTCCAAAGAATAAACAACAATAAAAAACCTACTCATTGGTGATCCATCAGACAAATCATTGTTTGGACAGACAGTGGTAGTAGAAGCAATAGGAGCATAAAGGGTGAAGAATGAGAAGGGGACAGCTGGCCTTGGTCTAATTACTGGAACATGCAGGCATCCTCAGAAAGCCACAGATGTCCCAGGCCTGATGACTGGAGCCCAGAGCTCCATATGTGTGCTTTGTGTCAGTGTGCCTTTTGTTTCTTCTGAGTCCTCCAGTGCTGGCCTTGAAGCAAGGCAGGTATTTCCAGGGTAGGGGATGGGGAAAAAAAGCAGTCCCACTGCTGTGGAGCTCAGTTGTATCAGGTGCTGAGTTTTGAGGAGGCTAATGAGCTCTATTTCCAAAAAATTCTGCACACAATTCTCTGTGTTCTTAACCACAAAAGGTCTTGCAGCAATCACTATTGGAGATCCCTGATTGCCTGGAATGATTGAGTGGAAGGACAGGTAGGAGAATCGAGCGTCACTTCCTCTTGGAACTGACAGGATAACTTATGGAAGTATACTTGTAAATAACTGCTGCTTTGCATGGTCTGTTCATCATCTCCTACTTCTTCCTGAGCTTCTACTTCAATGTTTATTTCTCTGCTACCTCATCCTACTTTAGAGTCTTTCCTCCCCTCTCATTTTCTTTTCTCTTTTTTAAGCTATTCATTCTTCATTCCCTTCCATTCTGTGACTTCTGCCTTTTTTCTGCTTTCCCTCTTTTGCTGCAGAAAGTCATGTAATAGTTGTCATTGTTTGTTGCAAAAACTGCTGAAATGCAGCATGTCTGTCTGGTTAAGATGCCTGTTCTTCAAGGAAAAAAGTTTAGAAATTGGGCATAATTCAGAAAGTATCTGAGAGGGTAAGAAAACAATCAGAGGTCATGTTTATAAGATTCAGGGGACTTAGTTTGTCAAAGAGAAAGCTAAGACATAGCTTAATTGTAGTCTGTAAATACTGATAAAGAGCATAGGCATGTGATAACAAAGGATATTACAGTCTTGGGTAGAAAAAGCTGATTGGAAACTAATAGTTGTAAGCTGTAGGTAGATTACATGTTGAAAAACTAGGCCTGTTTGACCACTGGATGAAGTTACTAATTGGAACAAGCCACCCAAAGCTGTAGTGAATTTTTCTCCTGAAAGACAATTAAACTTCAAATTGCACTGCAGTGTTTTTTTTCTAAAAACCAAGATCCTAGTTTAACTTCAGATGCTGGACTTGAAGCAGGAAGTGTAGTTGGTTTCCTGATCCGTGCTATGTGTTAGCTCTGATCAGATCAATGAGGCCTCTCTGGCCTGAAAATCCATAGAGCTGGGAATTTCAATTATGAAAATCTGAAAATCTTGAAATCTCTGGGAAGTTCCATATCTCTGTCTGGGGCATAAAGAGATGCACTTGTGCAAGTTGTCTGTAGAAGCAGAAATTTAGGCTCCCCCAAGTGAATTTAAGAAGGCAATACTTGAGAACACCAGCTTCTACTTGAAATACCTTATTTTCAGACTTTTAAAAGAACAGACTGTGATATTGGGTGACCTAGCTGTCATCAACTGCTAACTGCAGGCTGGTCTACAGAAATCATTACTAGAACATCAGAACAGCATCAGGGAGAAGTTAAATCTGAAGCAGAAGTGGACTGAAGTTGGTTCAAGTTCAGCTTTGATCACAACAAGGGCAGTTTGCCTGACACTAACAAAGCCAAACTCACCAGCACCAAACCTCAATTCCACCAAATCAATATTTTTTCTGATGTGTTCAATAGTGGCCTAATTGTTTCCCAGCTGCAGTATTTAGGAGTTTTGCTATTGATTGCAGTGGAAATAGTGTTAAGCTGTTGCTGAATCCCACTGAGTACTTCTAGCACTGTGTACAAATGAACAAAGAGACAAGGCCATGGGATATATCCTCAGTGAAATACATTTAAAGTACTCTAGGATATTAGCATACAAGATTTTGGAGGTGGTTATATTAAAATAGCAAATGGGAGGGAAGTTATTTCCATTTATTAAAAAGAAGTACCAAGGAAAAGGTTTTAAAGAATTCATCAAACTTTCCAGGACTTCTTGATGCAGGAGCACTGTGCTAACTTGCTGACACTCATCTATTATTCTTCTAATTGGCTGGCATATTGCTGTGAGAAGAAAATAACCCAGAAGACCTTGTACTTGTGGCAAAAAAAAGATGAAAGGATAAAGGAAATTAAATCACCCCAAAGCATGTACATGCTCATATTTTCACTTGCTGTTGAACATGTAGGTTTCAATGTATAAATGAGTATATTCATACTTATACACTCTCATCCTCATTGTGTTTTATCTTTAACCTGGAGCATTACCACATGCTTGCCAGCTTTTAGCCCTGGAAGAGAGCAGATTAGAAGTGTGTGACATGCATAGGCACTGAGCAAACTGCAGGAATGATTGGCAGCCATCAAAGACCAGGAGCGCACAAACGCAGGCTTAGCCCCTGTGCCTGTGACCCTTGTTCATATTCTAGTAGCAACCCAGTTAGCACAGCATCCTGTCTGCAAGTCTCTCTTCTAAGTTCAATGAGATAAAAATGCACCTTGCAATATGAAAAATACAGGCAAAATGAAAGGGACTTTTTTCCCCCCGGCTCCTTCCTGCTAGAGGGAGTTTGGGATTAGGGATCTGTTACTGAATGTATAATGCAGAGTGTTTTGTTTTAAACTGGAGCTGCTGGGGAGTATTGAAAGCCTGTTCACTTGTCATCTGTTTGAGCATTTAAAGAAGTTGGGTAATTTTGTTTTCCTTCAGAGAATGACTCTCCACCTCCACTTTCCACCACACATACAAGGAACACAGTTAGAGGCATTCTTAAAGTAGGAAATCAAATGGGAATCACGAGCACATGATGTACCTGTCAGAGGAGCAAACCTGTCAAGTGTGCATAGTACCTTTTGCTTTCTAAAGTTAGTATGATCAATTGAGGCATTTGAGCAAGCTATTAAAATAATTGGCCTTTTACAGCAGTCTGGCTCAAACCTCTATTGTACCCAAAATGTTCTACCCACAGCCTTGTGTGTGCAAACACATAGGCATAGACACTCTACCACTCTCATGTACTGGCTTGGTCATGCAGCAGTAAATGTCCCTCACGAGCCCAGGCCAGAGCTAGCTGAACTCAAGGAGTGCTGTTTACTTTTCATTTCAGTTGATTATAACCATAATGCCTCAATGGGAAGTATCTGCTCCTGGAGATGAGACATCTGAATGTGCACAGCATTCTAGTCCTCATCTACCTGTGAAGCTTCTCTCAATAATTAGCCAGTAAAATCGCTTTCTGTTCAGCTTTGACTGTTTCCACTGTAATTGCAGTGTCCTTGCACTTGGAGTGAAACTTAAAATAGTTTAACTTCGTGTTGATTTCCCTACTAAAGCTTCTGCGAATTCCCCTCTTCCATGGCCAAAGCTTAGTTTTATCAAAAGATGTTGGTTGGCTGAAGTGTTTTCTCTGAAATAACTTCATCTCGATGAACTCCTGATATATCAAAGTCTAGGTTTCTTTTGAACTGTCTCTGTATTTGTAGCAGGCTGTTGAAGAGTCCTCTTTGCATTTTACCCCAGCAGAGACCCTGAAAGTCCTGCCTGTTCAGGACTCCCACTGCCTCTGAGCCCGATGTTATCGTGCCAAGATACTGGAAGCCTTGAGACAGGCTCCAAGAGTCCACAGCTTTGGGGCAGACCCACCATCCCCAGCTAGAAAGTTGTGTCCCTACACCACATGTGGGAATGGTAGAAGGCACTGGGATCCTCAGCTGTTGTCAGGCTTGAGGCTCATTTCTGGGGGAAGAACAAGCAGTAGGAGTTACCCTGAAAGGCAAGGGGAACCGCAGGTGAAAAGACTTCTCACTCCATTGTACATTGGTTTGCATTTCACATTCCAGAATCTTGTCTGGAAGGCTCTTAATTCTTTTTTTCTTTCATCTTGAAAAGACAACCAGTGGCATCAGAACAGCTCTAGCAGTAATGGGACATAAATCCTTGAGTAGATTGACTGAGACCACAGTTGGTTCAGGTATTTAACCCTGCATCATCATGTAGAATAAACACCATAAATATCAGTAGACTGATCCATGCCAATTAAGGGATGTAGTCCATTCCTGTATGTAGCAGGCAAACCATTTGAGTAAAGACTTTGTTCAAAGATTATCTTAAATTTTTGCTGAAACAACTGGATGGTGCCCTGTAAGCCAGCACTACCTTTCTGTAAGAAGTTTTTTCTCAGCACTGTTTAGTGTATGAATTTCCCAGCTCAAAAAAAAAAAGTGTCCCTTAATGCATATTTAACTGGTACAGCTCAAAGCCAAGAACTGGCATTGCAGTGTCATTTAGGGGATACAGGCTCTTCCTGTTTGTTTTGCATGCTTCTGTCCAACATGAACATTTTGCTGATCATTTGTTAGGTGTAAACCAGGCCTTACTCAGTCAATTCCCTGCAGTTTGTGCTATTAAGTAGTTGGCAGAAATTTAGGAAAAATCTGGGAAGGCCCAATCCCAGTGCAATTAACTGTTAGTTCCAGAGCCGTCAGATGGAGCTCGGTGCACTCTGCTGCGGGTTTGCTCTGCTGCTGTTATTGCATGTTGATCTCTGTAGTGGTGAGTTTTTAGGTATTTGAGTATTTTCTCTTTTACCAGGTTCTATTTTTGAACTTGCTGCCTTGCCTTCTGGCATCCTGATATGCTGTATCCACAGCTGGCATGGATTTAACACACTGGTCTGTTCATGAAGAGCCCTCCTGTAGCAATAAACCATTGTTTGCCCTCCCCTGCTGTGGATGCACACACCACACAGAAGAGACCCCCGAGTTTTAGTTCAAAATGGTGTTTCACATCCAACTCCAGGAGAATTTTCCAGGTGTGCCAACACTGAGAGAGCCCAAGCCCAGCTACCACACAGTGACAAAAATTGCAGTCATAGCATGGTTGATTTTTCTCCAAGGTGGGAGCAGAAATCGCTGCTTTGTCAGAACACCTGGTATTCTTGAATCCTGTGGTGTAATGGAACATGTTGTGCTCAGCTGCATGGGGAGGCAGCAGCAAAGGCTTTGTGTTATGTGAGGGATAATGGAGATGTTGCCTTAATTCTCTACAAACCATAGGGAAGGTGAGATTGAGTTTAATCTTGAACTTGTGCATCTCTTGCAGTCTCTCAGCATGCAGCAATTGCTCGAGAACATCTCTTTTATAACATCATGCATTGTCCCTAGTGGAAACAGCAACTTTTAAAAGTGGCAATAAATTCTGGGGTGCAGGCTGGCGTTTTCAAGAACACTTGGTGAAAACTCAATCAGGCAATCAAAGTCATTACCCTTTTGGGAAATTTGGAACTGGTGCTCCAGATTATGCTAAAATGAAGACATTCAAAGTCTGGTTTTAGAACATTTTGGTAAGGCAGGGGTGAATAGCTGTCAACACTCAAGAAGAAGGATCTGGCCTATAAAACAGGATCACTTGTTCCTGTTCCTGGCATATAAACCACAGACACAAACGTTCTTCTACTGCAGCTCTCCCAAGTACCTCCTCTTCTGTACCTTGGATAGGGAACTTGTGAGGGAATGTCACTGGTGCAAGGTGTAACACAGAGTGCAGGTCTGTAGTTTCTTTTCTACTTTTGGGTTTCCTGTTGGTCCAGGAGAAAAACATTCTTTATTATCTGTAAGTTTCAAATGCAGGCATAGCTACAGGAAATAAATAATAGCATTATGTATAAAACGTGTTTCAGCTCAAGTCCTTTCATAAGGAATTGGGCTGTGAAATTTAGCTTATTCCTCCAATTCCTAATAGCTTTTTGCACCCTTCTGTACAGCTCTATATATCAACTGTAATCAAGACTAGAAGATCTGAAATGAACTTGAGTCACCAGAATATGCAAAAACCATTATAACAAATGTATCAGGAGATGGGGATTGTGTTACTAGTTTTCTTCATTGTACCTGAAACAGATTTTCAACAGTCATTGTACAAAAATATAGTTGTCTCATAAGAATTCCTGATAGATTACATTTTAGAGTGTTCTGGAAGTCTGGTTACACTGTCAGAAATGTCACCATGGATCCTTGTAATAGACTGGAATTTACTATTGCTCTGTGGTCAGAAATCTGGTGTGCATTTCTACATCTGTGTATGTAGATGGTCCAACAGAAAGAACTTGCTGTCAATAGAGGGAAATTTCCTCCATCTGTAAAATACTTTAGCATAAAGTTCTTTTTTAGAGATCTTTCTTCTTATATTTCCTTCCTAATACCCTGAAATAAATCCCCTCAGTCTAATGTTCTTATCTCTTTTCTTTGATGAATTTCCTCTCTTCACTCCTGCTCCCTCAGCTGCCCCTGAATTTCCTTCCTAAATCCCTTCTGTCCTTTGCTAACCTCCTGTTGTCCCTCACCATCCACTGCAGCGCTTCCAAAGGAAAGACACACACAAGAAAGAGAGTACATATTATCCTCTAGGTATTATGGGTTCATTTTATCCTCATTTCCACCTCTTAAATCAATCCCTGATTTATCAAATCCAGAAAATAAAAACATTTACTTAAGAACAAATGGCTAAGGTCGTTGGACAGAGGGCAGTGTGGCACACAGCTGTTCTCACAGTCATTTGGGGCTGTGTTTTCACCTCCTTTTCCTCTAGGAGTGTAAGCTGTGAGTTCAGCAGTCTCAGAGGAACTTGGACTAGGAAGTAGTCTTGTGGAGATACCTCAGAGTACCAGACTCCTTCTGGGCAGCAGTGCAGTCAAACTGGAGATTTGGTTGCTCTGTAGTACCTGAATATCCCCAGTATAGCAGGCAAGGTACCTGGGCCCTGCTCAGTAGACTAAATTTATCTATTTATCAGAATAAAGAGATGTATTTCAGAGGGACTGACATGGAAATCCAGCAACTGGTAGAAAGAGATCTAAATGCTGCCTATAACAGGAAAGAACCCCCTCAGAGATCTGTTAACACCAAATTCTTCATTTTTGAGGAGAAATGGTGTCCTTGCCTTCCTGCATTGCTGTGCAAGACTGATAGCGGTGGGAACACTTTTAGGAAAAAGCAGCAGCTAGCAGTGCTTGAGGACATGGTACCTGCTTGGTGTTGGGCAAAGCCACTTGCTGCTGGTGCACTGAAAGGGTGTGTATTTCATTTTGCCCTCCTGCTAACTGACCTGAGTTTTTGGCAGACACCAATGATTTAGTGTTTCTCTGCGTTTATTTGGCTGCAGATGCAGCTCAATACAGATTGAGCCAGGGTTCAGAGTCTCAAATGTCAAGTCTGGGGCTGATGACATACTGCCTCAGGAAGAGAGGAGATATTAAGGATGGAGAAATCTAAGACAGATTGTTAGAGTTTGCAGGAGTGAAATATTGGACAAATGTGCAGAATCATAGAAACAAGGGTTGAAAGGACCTCTGAGGGTTTGTGTAGTCCATCCTCCCACTCAAACAAGAACTGCTGTTGCCATGGGTCAGCTTTAGCTTTGTCTGTCTTGGTTTTGAAAATATTAGGGGATGAGATTCATCACCTTCCCTGGACAGCCTGTTTCAGTGCTGCCTTGCACTCCTAGTGGTTTAATTCATCCCTAATATCTAACCTGAACCCCAGTGCAGATGTGAGGAGAGAGATTGACCAGCTATTGTGGCTGTTGGTTCCAGCAATAAATAAACTTGTGTCAGTTATCAAATAAAGACTTCAAGCAATTTTTTAAAAAATCTATAGGAGCTGAAAGAAGAAACACTTCAAAGCTGTGGAGACAGTATGGTATGTTGCAGCCTCATGGCAGAAACAACTGATCAGTGAAGTTAGGAGTCATGCCACAAAAATTTAGTATGAAAAGGGTCAGCAAAATCAAAATTGATGCATAAAACTGAGAATCAACAGGCCAGCATACAAAGAATGGGAGTCTCAACAGCTGAAAATAAACATAGCAAGAAGTGGGTTTAGGACTGGTTCAAAAGCTGCTTTACTGAGGGGACACTGAGGCTTTAGCAGCCTAAAGGAACTCATGGTAATGATCACGTTTCATTTTTGGTTTGAATACCAACAAGAGAGCAACCACATTAGCAGGTAATGGAGGAATACTCTCTTAGAGCCTGCCTGGAGACTTGAGATCTGCGGGAGGTAACACTGGAAGTAAGATCACAAGTGCACTGGACTGGAATAAAGGACATGACAACTGAATTTCTGTGATTTAAGTGTTAGATACAAATCAAATTGTAGATATAGACAAGTTCTGTGGGTATAGTTTGAGGAACATCTAGCAGACAATAGATGAAATAATTAACATATTGACATATCTTCACTGCGCTTCTAGAGAGGTCTTAGCTATTTCTGACTCTTTCATTTCTCGCTCTCTCAAATTGCTGGTTCTCACAGAGACTTGACCTCCATCGTCTATCATCCCTCCAGCTGTCCCTTTCATTACAGTTTCTATTTATCTTCCACTTGTTTTCCAGGTGCAGATCATTAGAAATGCTTGGTTTCTCTCCCCTTATTTTTTCACATTTTTGAACAGCAATACCATTCGTACAATTCGTATTTTCTTCCTTATTGCTATAACTGTCTACTACTCATGGAAGTACAATTTTCTTCTCCTGCTTTGATTCTGAGTTCTCTATGTACCACTCCTTAGATTACCCCACAGCCATCCTTCTTTAAAGCTATAACCCCCTCTGATAGTTCTGTATCCTCAGACCTTTAGCTATGAGATACTACTACTTGTATATATGCCTTAGAAACTTCCATTTATCTTTTCTTCAAAAGCTTTTTAAATTTAAAGAAAGCTAGGGGTTGTGTGCATCCTTAACCTGAAATAAGATGCTACAATCCTGCTATCATTGTCTAATAATCTAATACCCGCTCTCTGGCCTTCAGTAGGGCAGAATTTAACATAGCCTGATTTAAATAAAGTGTTGTAAATAGCGAGTCAGAATCATCAGGTCCTTTATTTGCATATGCAGATATGGTTTTTCAAAGTTACAATATCTCAGCCAGGGTATATCAGCACTTCAGGCATTATTTTTATGGTCAGAAGTACAAATGCCTAGACCTGCAGCACACAATGTAATGGGAGATTTGGGACAGCCAAGCAGAATTAAAGAATTCAGGGCATAGCAAAAAGGTTGTCTTGATAGATTTAATACATATACTGATGTTTAGATAACCTAAGCTTAGAGCCTATAGTTAATCCGTATAGAAATTAAGAATGTGTTTCAGGATTTTATAGGCCAGGCATGTTCCTGAGAATATGTTTCAATGAATTCATTTTCATTATGAGGTTCAGGAAACTAATCATGTTGTAGTTGAAAGATGAGGATTGCTCCTGGATGCATCAGAATGTATTGGTGGGAATTTTTAAATGGATTTAGTAGACAATAGATGACAGGTAATTATCACCTGGTGAACAAGTAGCATATGACGTAATTCTGCTACTCATAGTGGAAATAACTTTCATTAATTTTCAATCGAGACTTCTGTGGCTCAGAATGCATATAAAACATGCTAGTCTAATTTCAGAGTTATCATAAGAGGATTCTACTCCTGTTGGATTCAGCAGAACTGCAGCTAATTTCTGCAGGAGTTCTTTTTATGCTGTGTCATCCGTGCGATGAAGCTTAGAGTCTCCCTGATCCTCTTGCTGTGATAAATAATTTTTACTCACCCACGGGCATTTTCACTCCACCCATTTTATGCATTTTCCAAGCCATAACCTCCTTCTTCTCAAACAGATGATTTGATTTTAGTTCATTTTATTTTTAAGTGATTTCCTGGGAATGGGACGGATTTCCATGCATGCAGAATGAGTGTTAAACTGAATCCTCATTATAGTAACATCAAGTGGCTGGTTTAAACTGCTGACCACCCATCTGAGTCATTATGCTAAATGTTCTTTGCTCCTGGGCACCTCCCTCTCTGTGCATGCCACAGTGATGTGAGAAGGAACACAGAGGTTCCTGTGGGATCCTGACGTCTCACCCAAAGCACCAAAGGGCATGGACTGCATGGCTTTTTAAGTTAATCTCTTCCCATAGACTTGAATTCACCCCATGGGCCTGCTGGTGCAGTGCAGTCACAAAAATACACAGATGAGAAAACTGGAGTAGATCTGGAATAAGTTGTAATCAGTTGCTTGTAAATGTGTAGGTATAGTTTAGAAATTGCACCTTTGAAAAAGCAGTGTGCACGTAGCATGGACCATAAATGGCTTCCTAAAATATACTGCAGCATAGAACACACACAGTGCATACCTGATGGTACCTATATGGGCTTCAATTCCCATGGAGGATGTGTGACTGCTTCATGAAAAGCCAGCTTTGGAGGCAGCAAAGATCACAATATTGTGTCAGAGGGCCTGTTGTCCTTCAGCCATTCACAGCTTCAAAACCTAAGGTGGCACGTTTCTCCCCGTTTGTGTAGTAATTTGCCTTTCATTCCTCTTTGCTGTTGCACACACCCTGATAAGTCTGGCACTTGCTTTGGGATGTGTGCTGGCCATCTGCTAGGAGGTATGTGTAAATATGTGCATACAATGCTTTCAGCAGGGCTGCCTTCTTTCAGGTCTTGTTAAGTACAGAATCTGACAGGATACTGCACAGGTACAGACCCCTCCGCTCCTCGACGTGTGAGGCTGCAGTCTTGGTGGATTCCCAGCACTTTCAGGGAATTAGCTCCACAGAATAGATTAGCTGGAAAATATATTTAGCCTAAAAGCCAAGTAGGAAACCCAAGGGAAAACAGACTTTGTGGCAGCTGTTTTCCTCCCCTGGACTGCTCTGTTTTCACTTTGTACTGTAACTCTCTCTTGCCCTCAGTTAACCAGTTCTTGATACCTGCCCAACTTTGCAAAATCAACCACTTAATTTCTTCTTTCTGGAACAGTTCAGCCTCTGAGCCTTTGGTTCTGTTTGTCTTTCTCTTCACCTGCTTTTGCATTTCCCTAGCTCTGTAATCAAACTTGTTTAAAATAGCTGCAAGTTTAGTGCATTTCTGTTCTGTATTATTCCCTATAATGATGAATTAGCATGAGTGCAAAAATGGGGCCAGTTTTCTGTTTTCATGTAAGGAATCCTAGGCTGCAACATTATAAATGGTTACTTCAGAAAACCTGGAGCTGCTGGTGGGGAGAGACCAGGCAGGTTTCAGCTTTGAAGTAGGCTGGGACTACTTTTTGCCTTGCTTTGTTACAGTATTCATATACCCATAAGAAATAGGGAAAGTTCTGCTCCTTGTGCTCTAGTTCTTGTTTGATAACATATCCACAGCTTATTTCCATTATTTTCCTTTTCATTCACCTTCCACTACAAGTTGAACAAATGATACACTTAACTGACAGACTGTTTCATCTTTTTCTCCTAGCCTTACTCTTTTTTTTTGTGCAAATAACAGATCAGACTTTCCAAGTAGTTCCTCATGTCACAGCAGTGTCAGGAATACAGTGAGTGACTAACTGGACTACCAAAAGCCTATTTTCCTGTTTGGGCTTCGTGTGGCAATCCCATCTCAGCTAAGACTTCCAGTGTTGTGGAAAACTATTCTCTTGCAAGGTTTCATAACCATTCATTTTCCTGCAGTGAATTCTCTTTAATTTGTGGTTTTCCCTCCTCATTTACTAACCTGTGACCAATCCCTTCATCCATTCTCTTGTATCCCAGGGCTCTCTTTCAAATGTTAAGCACCTTGGGAAGTCTCTGCTGAGGATGTTTTCTGTCAAAGCCAGTGGACAGCTGAGTAACTGCAGGTTGCATAACTGGCAGTCTGGCCCGATGTGTCTTTTCATAGGAAAACAAGACAAAGCAGATGCTAGAAACAGGTCATTGTTTTATGATCTGCAGAGCTCCCTGCTGTCTACAGCCATGCTTTATGTTACTGTAGGACAGTGCTCTCTGTTTCAGAGGAGTCCTGTGCTTGAGCTGGAGAAGGAGAGGTGTTCTGGGAGCTCTGAACTTTGGGAGATCCCAAAGCAGTTACTTCCCAGGTACCTTCTGCCTTTTTACTGGTTCTGTTCTCATATGGGACTTCAGGAGTTTCATCCAGAATTGTGTGGGTACTTGGACAGTATCCACAGTGTTGAGAACTCTTCTCCACATGTTCTTCTATTATTCTGGTAAAGCTCTTGCAGTATGGAGCCAGCAAGAGTAGCTTGGTGGAAGCAAACTATAACCAGTGCTGCCTTCTCCTCCTTTTCTGTACTGATGTGGGCTTATAACCATGCTTTCCTCTCACCCAGTTGTTTTGGGGTCTTGAAAGCTGGACTGAACATAGTTTGCCAAATAAGAAGAGTAGGCTTGGTGCTGATGTGTAGCAATTTATCAAAGCAAAGCAGTGACCAGCTTTCCCATTTCAACTCTGCTGTTGCGTATGAATTTTAGAGACAGGGCTCAATAAAGCTCTTATTTATGTACAGTGTTTATAGTTTGCTATTTGATTTAGGGATCTCCCAGTCATCTCATCTGCAATACAAGGCTCTGCTTTGCAGAGTTTATCACTACAGTCAGAAGGCAGCTTCTCTCCAAAAAGAGCTTGCCTGTGACCTTGAGTGTTCTTGCGGTTGTTAGATGCTTGTGCAGGTTTCCTGAGGAGCTGGAAAAGCCAATTTTGCAGTATGATTCTGCTTCTAAATGTGTCTGTAAAAACCAACGGTATTTTAGGTTTTCCTGTTTGTTTGCTGTTGGGTTTTTTTTCTCCGTGCTTTGTAGCTCGAATTTGTCCAAGCTTGCAAGTGAGAAAAAGGATTTTCCATTTGCTTGTTTCAGAAACTCACGTACTTGGTAGAGGTACCTGGAGGTAAAGCTTTCACACCTGAAGGTTAGCTGTTTAGGAACCAAAGCAGGTATTACTCCTATCATGGCTGTGCTTACTCTGCAAGGATGATAGGAGTGTTTAAACCTTCTTTGTGTCATTTGGCTACGCAGAATTGTCTACGAATGCTCAACAGGGAGCAAGAGGAGGTTCTTTTAAAGCTGTGCCAGCCGCACTGTGAAAGTGCTTACGCAATACCAGCTCAGCACTGCTGTTGGGAATAGAGCCCTGCTCGTTCCTCTCACCCTGCGCCAGGCAAGCTGAACCAGTGAAAATTGTGTTTTCATGCTGTCACTGCATCGACGGTGGGGACTTCTGTGGCTGTAGCTTTTTTTAGTTCCGTGTTGTCATGCCACTGTCTGAATATAGTCATGTTGGCAGTCCCCTGAAGTGCAGCCACTTTTCTGGCTCTAAGGATGCTTTTAAGCTAACCTATTATGGAAAGGCATTACCTACCCCCTCAGAGCAGGAGACAGATCTTTCCTGATTTTCCTCAGACTACCAGAATCATTTAATTTGAGAAAAGGATAATCAAAATAAGACACTGCATGACAATCAGAAAATGTGGTCCTGCAATGCAGCATTATGAAAGAAAGGAAAAAAAAAAAAGGCAAGAGAGAAAGAGGAAACAGAGCAGTTTATCTCCCTGCACCATACTGGGGAATTCAGAGCAAGAGAATTGTGTATTTGGGTCAGCTGAGTCCTAAAGGAGAATTCTCATGCAGTATTTTCAACCCATTTTCATTTAGGCTTGCTGAAGATGCCAAACCTTAAAGGGGCAAATAGTAAATCCTATAGTTGTGAACTGCCTGTTCTGTTACTGCTGCTATAAGGCAACAAAGCAGCTGGGGTATGTCTGCATGATGCAATACAGAGTCATGCAGAGACACCTGAGTTAGCTCTACATGTGCCCATGTGGGGACAGAAACATGAGAGTCATATCAGGGCAGCACTCAGCTTGGGCTCATTAGACAGCTTGTCTGGAGCTAGCTGAGACATCTCTGCCCAGCATGGAAATTTCTTAGTTCTTGTCTGAATGACCTTAGGCTTTATGTAGGCCTGCCACAGCTCACTCAAATTCTGAGGAAGTCTTGCCACTGATCTTGGTGGATTTTGGAACAGACCTGGACATAATTTCAGAAAGGTGTTCCTCAGCAGGGTTATGCTTGTGTCTGGCATGCTGGGTACCTCTTCTGCATGGGGTTCTGCTGGGTCAGGAGAAGAATTTGCAGGGGACAGTGGGAATGGTCAATACAGAAAAGAATCACACTGTAAAACATAACCCTAGTGAGAAAGTGTTTAGCATGAAGTAATCTTCTGGGAGATTCTGTGTGAAATAAGAGCAAAGTCAAATATTAATTCCTCCAAACATCTTCATCCAACTCCTGTTACTTCAGTTTCACTGCAGTAACTTCTGCTTTAATGCTTTTGCTTATCTTTGCCCCAGGCATTTTACACTTGTCCAGGATGCCCTCCACTCTATCACTGCCAGGGTCACTTCAGCTTGGAAAAATCTTTTGCAGATCCAAGTTTTTACTCTCAACTAAGAGATCCAGAGAGAACAAAGGCTTGCCCACATCTGTGCTTGGTAATGACAACTTTTTATAGCAAGCCTGACCCGGACCCCCTTGCCCCCCAGAACCTTCTTCAAGAATATGAGCATTTAAAAGAAACACACAAATATTTTTACAGGAGTAATCAAAACTTTATTTTACTGTGTGAGGACAGTGAAGAACAAATTGACAGCTGAATTTAGACTGAATTTTCTAAAACTTGTATATTGTACATCAATTAAGCAGTCTAGCCTGTGTGTGTGTTGAAGGAAAGGTGACTTGGTTCCTTCCTTCTTTTAAGATTCAGGGATAGGAAAGGATGTTTGAGAAGATCTCTCTGATGTCCAGATCACTAGGTTTTAATCCAGGCAGATTTTTTAAGAGATGTAAAAGGTCTTACAGTGTTTTAATGTGCCAGCTCCAGATTGGCCCAGAAAAATTTCATTTGTTTACAGAAAATCCACTGTAATGGTACAACAAGAATACTTGTGCTTTTCTGCTCGGAAATTACTGGAGTCAGTTTGAGCTTTTGATGTAGGCTGTAGTTCTGCCTCTTCTGAGGGTCTCTCATGATTGCTATTGCAGATATGTTTAATCACCTGGGTTTAAAACAGGCTCTGTCATGTCCTTTGCCTGGTGATCTATTCCCCATCTTTGTTTTCACAGTGTCTGAGGGCAACACTGTGCTTTGTCTGCTTTTCCAAGTATCCTAACATGAAGTGAACATGAAGCAGCTGTGAACTGGGGCTGGACACTGTGGCAGTGGAGTTGGAGTAATGCATGTGTGTGAACTGCTTGCGATTAATATCAAGTGTGTCTTTTTTTAGCAAGAAGCTGTCATCTTCAAAGTTCCCCCCCCCCCACCACTTCATCTTCCTCATTAATTTTAATTTTTTTTCAGTCTTCCTGTTAAAAATGAATACTTAATGAGTGCTTCTGCTATTTAAAATGCCTCAAATTCCCTCCGTAATGATGCCTCTCCATCAAACTGAAAACACATTCTTTGTAAACAAAAAACAAGACCTTGTGGCATGCAATTTGCATACCTTCTGTGGCATCTTTTAATTTATAGTATTGAAATTTATTTTTAATTTCTTTCTATCTGTTTCATTCTGGCTGTGTTGCATGAACACATAACGTTGATGGTTAGTTGTCGTTTATTTTTTACTTGGCCTCTGTTAAAAAGCTGTTCCTATAAAAGCAGCATTTGTATTCTCTCTATTTCAGAAGTTTGAATAAAGTTTGACTTCTTATCAGCCAATTATTCTTCTCTAGCACCTGTGTTTTGCTATCATGTTAAGCTATGGAAAGATATTTCAATAACTGCTTTTGGTATTTTTAAAATCTGTTCCTGTGCTTGGGCAGAAGTTTTAGTCCCATTGACATGGACAAGAATAAATTAATTAGCCAGTAAGTTCAGGCCAGATTGATATCAGAACAAGTTTTGTAGTACTCAGCTTTTTATATGAGTACATACAAAAGAAAATTAGTCTCTTTGTAGTAAATTTATTGTGTCTTTGGATTAGCCATGATAGCCAGGAGCTGTGGCATGGAAGCAGAAGGCAAAGTTTGGGAAGAAAATCCAGCAGTGTATGGATACCTTTCAATGCAAGTGGACTTTATAGTGAGTACAGAGGTGCACTGTCAATTCCCTGTGTATGTTATGTGGCAGAGGCCCATATGGTGGTGGCCAGCTCTGTGCAATAGTGTTGAGAGCAAAAAGAAATCACAGTGTTGCTTCCTTAAATGGGTCATTTGTCCTCAAATCTTCAAGGTCAGCTAATCTTGGGAGACACCAACATATTGCATAGCAAAGTACTTTTAAATAGGTGGCATTAAAAATTACCTGTCAATTAAATGAGTGTGCTCCAAACTTCTGAGTTGCTTTCCTCACAGCCTTTGCCTCACAGCTTTCAGACTGACACAAATTTTACCTGTCTCAATTTCAAGGAGCCTTAGGAACTAAAACCCATTTATCTGAAAATCGCTGCTTTGAGCTCTTCAGCTAGATGCTTTGCAGGGGAAAGAGCAAATTTTCAAATAGTTTTGTTTTCTATTGTAGCCATGTCTTTTACTCCATTTTATTATTGTTAACTCTCTTTTCTTGACTTTATAACCAGTTGCTTCTTGACACCAAGGATGTAAACAAAGACCATTAGGGGAGATAGGAACTGTCCATGTTATAAAAGAAGACATTGTTTGTACATCAACAAAACTGTGACAGAAATTGAGAGGCTTCCTAATGGAAGCCAAACAATTATTCATGCAGCAGAGGAGGATGTAATTTCCAATCTGAAGCACTTTAGGGGCCTCCATCTACCTTTTGCTGTGTGCTGGCTAGCATCTCATTTCCAGGAGTTATTCTGCCTCTATCAGCACAACTGTAATCTGCACCCAGTGCTGTGCTGGCCTATAAATCACTGCAGCCAGTTATGTGCTCCAAGTTATTGTGCACAGTCTGAATGCACTACCAAGGTCCCTTCCTGCCAGCACTCAGCTTCCAGGAAAGGCAGTTCTGTTTTCCCTTGCTAAGACTTTAATTTCTGGTTTCCATCTTAATTTCAGACATCTGCAGTCCGGTATAGAGAGCTCTGTACAACCCAATTTCCTCCTTGCTTGGCAATCAGTGAGATATAAACAATCTACTGCTTTTGTTATAATAAACCCTCTGCAGTGTTTACTGTGGATAGATCCATGTCTTTAAGTTGTGCTGGCGATAGGGAACTGTAAAATTGGAAATGCCTTTTTAGTATCTTTTGTCTTTCTTGCTGACCTAAATGCAAAGTTCTCTGGAGCATATTCCTCAGCAAATTTGGTTATTATATGAATTTCAAAGGAATTTAGGAGGGGTTTCTGCTTCCAGGTTCACAATCAGGATGCTAGTTTGTGAACTTACTGAAGCTTCCATGAATCTGTTTGTCAGCATTACAGTGATGCATTTGGGACTCAGCAATTTTTCAGAAACATGTTATTAGCAAAACCATTCATATTAGCTGCTGGTTTATATTCACTGTTTCGTGTCCCTTGTTATCTTGGTTGTATGGGTTACCCCCTCCTTAGCTGACTAGGTTTTTTAAGCAGGAGAGAGAGAAGAGGTAAATAAGGAACAGTGTTTGTCCCTCTTTTCACATAAATAGTGGATATGCACAGAAAATAATGCAATCCCTCCGACAATGAGAAAATATCTTGCCTGGTGGTCCTTAGAAAGACCAGATAGAAAGGGACACAGAGAACAAAGTGATCAGTAGGTTCTGCACAGGCACTGTCTTGCTTCTTTTTAATTGTTTCTCTTATTTTAAATTGTTAGCAGCCAACACTGAGTGAAATAATAACCAAACGTGCAGAAATAGCCTTGTAGTGTGAAGGACGAGGGTGGCAATCAGAAGGAAGGGCTGGAAACTCTCCCTCACAGCTCATGGACTATGCAGCTCAGAAGGAATGAAGATGTCTTGCTTTTTGGTGCCATTTGCCTTTGGCATGCTGCTTGTCAGCTCTTCTCTTTTTCTCATGGGTCCATAATGTAGTAAATAAGTTTTTGGGTTTTAGGGATATTCTGCCCAAGACAGAGAGGCTGAGTGTGGGAGAACAGAAACGTTCTCCAGATTTTTTACCAATGTTTTTAGATTACTAAACAGGAATCAAAACCTGCTCTTCATTGTGCCCAAAAGTGGGACTGGGGGCTCTGGTCTCCTGCAGTGGTTTAGGATGTTAACATCCTCTTACTGCTCATTACTGTTCCCATCTCAGAGCCGCAGAATAGAAGGTCCATCAGGCACATTAGCTTTTAAATTAGCAATTTAAATTGATATGGACAGTGAATAGGAGAGGCTGAGGTTCAGGCACAGGGTTCAGTTGTATTGATTCTGCTTAAGGACTAAAAGAAGGAATAAAGAGGGTATGTGGATGCAAGCACAGCTGACAGACATGGGGAGGTGAGAGAGAGTTGTTAGTAGCCTAACCTTGTTATTGGTTAGCCCCAATAGTGGCTGGTTTGGGGAAGTTTCAGGGAGGGGGGGTTCTTTGTCGTTTCTGAAGATCAAAAAAGAAACCTGTCCAGAGTCTTGGCTCTGAGGTCTGTATTTTAATCACTGTTGTTCACAATGGCAAGCAAGAAGAGTATTTCTCTTGTGTCTTGTTTGAAATTTTGTGAGGTTGACTATAGGACTTGTGTAGATATGGAAGCTATCTGGAATAGCTGTTCAAAGAGAAGCTTCTTATAGCACCTCAGAACTGGACATCTCATTCTCGAACAAGATTTTTTTTAACTTTTTTTTAATATTTTTTGGTCATAGAATGTAATACCCTTTCAATTTTCTGCTGAACAGGGAAAGTTTTTAGTACACTTCCTGTGCAGAACAATTTGAGAATGCTTATTTTTTTCTAAAATTTGCTTTTTTGTGTAAAGAGGGAGCTAGACACATAGATGTGAGGAGAATGTGCTTTATCCTGTAAATTCTAGAGGAGAAAGAAAACTGCTTTACAAAACTAAACCCAGCCCCAATAAGAAATCATAGGCAAATTCAAAGGTACAGAAGTGTAAACTCTACCAATTGCAAGTGAGTGGCCTTATATGGTAAGTTTAAGAGCCTGATCTTGTCACGTTCCCAGTTCATAATAAATGCAACCCTGTGATTGCAGCTACATCATGTGCCTGAGAGCACAGAAGGCACACTGGGAGGTGCTGATCAGGTGAGGCTAAGTGTTAGGACTGCAGTTGCAATTACAATCCCTAGTAAATCTACTCCTGGTTTTGGGCCACAAGGGTATTTATCCTAAGGAGAAAATAGGCTGTTTTCTCTAATGTGTTGTGGGGCTGGGGAATAATGTGGGAGGGAGCTCTTCTTGGAGCAGAGTAGGTTTGGCTTTAGTTTGTGTGCCACCCTTCCTCCTATTAATTTGACAAATTTTGTTCTGTGTATTTTAAATAAATGGAGGACTGTATTTAGCTGAACTTCTCCCAAAAAGCACAAGTTTCTGAGTACAATCTGTGAAGTTTTCTCTTCCAATATCTCTGTTGCTAATAAAACCCATAACTGCAGCATGATGCAGTTTCCACCTCCCTCTCTTTTCTGTGGGAGCTGCTTTTCATGTGAACTGAGGTAACCCATTTGTAGAGTCCCCATCAGAGTCTAAACCTGTTTCCTCATTGAGGCTTTCTGGTTTTGGGGGGCTGTGGAAGGCACACCTTTAGCAAGCTCCATGCATTCTGCCTGTCCAAGGCTCTGACACACGCTTAAGTGCCGTTCTTACCAAAGCTGATCAGTTCCAGGCTCTGTCTCTCAGCAAGAGCAGCTGTTTGTTTCCTAAAGGAGAATTCCCACACCTGCATCAGCTCCATCTCCACCACACTGCCTCTTGCTCTTTTCCTTCCCTTCCAGCAGCTCTTCTAGCAGGAAGCCAAAGCCAGAGATTCCTGTGGCCTGTAGGCTCTGTGCGCCACAGGACAGCTCGGAGGGATCCTCGTGGTCCGGCGGCTGAGGGAAATGTCCGCAGGCCTGGCAGCACCAGGGATGGCTGAGCAGCTGACTGCTGGCCTTGGGCAAGACACTTGACCTCAGCATGCCTCAGTTAACCCAGCTGGAAAATTGGGTAAAAAGCAGAAACCTTAATGCTGTCTCTGAGCAGAGTTCTCCTGGGGAAAGATATAAATGGCAGGAAGGTGGGTGTTTACTGCTTTAGGCTTATGAATTACGTGAGGTATTTGGATGACTGGAAGTGCCAACTGGTGTAAATAGCTAGTGCCCAGGTGCACGTAGAGAATGGTGACAGGAAATGATGGCCCTGCTCCCTCAGGAGAAGCACACTCCCGATTTTTACTCAGGTCAGGAACAGGCCATGTTTGGTGGGAGGCAGTGACCAGCTGTGACTGCAGTTTACTGAATAGCTGCTGAGCTCAAAATGCTTTTCCTGGTGTATTCTTTAAAGATCTGGTATTCTCTATCTGAGGCATCCCAGATTTGGCTGAAATATTGGGAGACTAGGATATGAATGAGAAATATAATGGGCAGAATTCAGTAGAAAATTCTCTGTGATTTACCTGTAACTGTGAAGTAAAAACAGGAAGAAAGGAAAGAAGGGGAAGGGATTAGATACTACAACTGTAGGTGTGGAAAAGCAAATATCAGGAAGAAAAGCAAATTAAGAGGAAGTTCCAGACCCAGTGGTTGCTATTTCCTTTGAAATATTCTGGAAGATTTGGTTAGTTTGTGATTTAGCAAAAGATAAGGACTTGTAGTCTGGACATTCACAAATTGGCTTCAAAGAGCTTCTCCTATGGCCTTGAATCAGGCTGTGGGTCAGGAACCTCTCTCTAAGTTCAGTCTGTAACTCCAGGCTGTCATTTGCCAGCCTACCATGGTCCTTCCCACTCCTCTCATTGAGGTCCTGAATCTTCCAAGAACTCACACCATGCAAATTTTTCTACTAAACTAAGATTAGGGCTCTTTGCATCTTGAAAATAGCTTGGCAGATGTATCTTAACCTGTCAGGAAGAATAATAGGTAAGAACAGACCTGTCATGTTTGAACAGTTCCTCTCTCCACCCACGTTTTCCTCCACTTTCTTTGAGCCTCATGACCGACTCGAATGTGCCATTTGTTTGTACAGCAGGGAGGTGTGATACCTGGTCCCGAGAGAGAAAGTTACACAGCATGGAATTCAGGCATAAACAAAATTATTTAAATGGCAGTAAAAATTCATCCCCCACCTCCCAGGTTCCCCAATGCAGCCTGAGTGGCATTTTTCCCAGTTACAGTCCAGAGGGATTCATATTGAGAGCAAATGTGAATGTGCTCTAAAGTAACATAAATCATTGGCCAAGGTCAGCAGGACAGAGCCTGCAGTAGTGAAATATGTTCAGTATGTGTCTTCCTTGTCATCTTTTTTTGCCTGCCCAATTTGGTTCACCTGCATGTGTTCACCAGCTTGTGCCACCCCCACTGTCCTTCCCTCCTCGTGACATTGCTGAATTTGGAGGCAGGCACTTTGTCTTGGTGGCTGGCTGCCAGTTCATCTAACCCAGGGCTGATGCGTTTGACTTCAGGCTGTGCTGTCACTTGCCCCTGAGCTGTGCACCTGTCTGAGGTGTTCTGCCCATCCTGTTTGGACTCACACTTACTCCTTTGCCAAGGCTTCTTGCAGACTGTCTGCTATGGATAAAGCAAGAGCTGGCCAATGGTAGGAAGAGCTTGCATAGAAGGAAAAGAAGGAAGAAGAGCAGGGAATGGTTATAAATTACTAACAGTCACCACTGTGTACCATCTGCAGAAATCCCCATGATAATAAAGACACTGGGGATATTGCTTGTAAGCAGTGCTGTTAACACCTTCTGCAAAGGAAAAGCTTTGTGAACACCCACTGATCCCAGAGAAGGCACCCACTGGAAGCCAAGTTTTCAGCAGGCATTAATAATCCCATAGAACAATATGTGCCAGTTAGAAATAGCTGAGCTATTTATCTCCAGAGCTCTCCTTGGGCAGCTGCAGAGGGGCAGGCTTTCTGTATTTCTGACTGACATTTTACTAATCTGGTATCTTTTCTGACTCAAACTTATTAACAGTATTACACAGGGTAGAAATAGTCTTGGAAATCATTATTTGTTATTTTGCATAGACTTGGCTGAAGTGTGAATGGGGTATGGTACAAACAGATAAAAATAGGAAATCCTTACTCTAAAACTTAATCATCTCAATAGTCAGTGACAGGATAGATCAAGGGAAGTGATGTACCTGGCATCACATGAAAGCTAGATGACAGAGGTGCAGAAAGGCACCAGGTCTTGCCCCTGGTGTAATACCTTTCCCTTGTACCACCCTGAGTGAGTGCTGGTTTTCACTAAAGAGTTTCACAGTCTTTGCAAGAAATTGTGAATGAATCTCCACCAGAAACCCTTGAAGAATTTGTGAATGAAACTATATGACAGTCCTGCAAATTAAGCATTATCATTTCCGGTTTGTAGGGGGCCATTATGTGCCTAACCCAAAGGTGAAGAGCAAGCAAAACCCTAAGGCTTGCACATCAGATCTTTTTAAGGTATTGCTTAAAGTATTATTAGGTGATGCCAGACGTCATTCCCCTTTTTCATGTGAAAGAAATCAGTCAGCAATAGGCTGCCATTATTCACATTTAATGCATTCTTCCTTGCATGGATAATTACCTTATCACAAGATAGTGCATGGCCTAGTGACTAGGAGACATAGGTGTGGTGTGGCCAGTGTATGTCAAATAAAATTTTATCCGTCCATTGAAACCTTCCCTAAGATTGAAACTGATTTTGCTTTTCCTCACCTTCCCTCTTGTTTCTGCCCCAGAAACCCCAAACTCTTGTGGTTTGAAGCTGCACACAAGGGCCCAAAAGGTTTTGGGGCATTTTGACTGATGAAATGTCATAGAGCCCTGAATCTGAGCTCGTCAGGTCAGCTTGGCCTTGGTGTCTGCTGTTAGTGAGGGACATGCAGGGATGACTCCTGCTTGGGGAAAAAAGGAATACATCCTCTCTCAAAGAGAATTCCTCATAAATAAATAAATGGTGGCCAAGCTTTCCCAAATAATGCAGCAAGCAGGTGGAAGAGAGCAGGGTTGGTGTTACCATTTGCATCAGTGAATGTTTATCCAAATGGACTGACTTTCCAGGGAAAATGCATGCTATATAAAACACCTGACATCTGCTGAGTTCCAGGTGCCTGCCAAATTCTGCTCTGTCCCAGGTGTGCTTATTCCCTATGAAGTTTGTTGCTGCCAGCACAGTGACAGCATGTCAGAAGGGAAGATGATCAGTCCCCCCGATAGCTGTTTTGGCTGAGTCAAATTGTGTTGCCATGCTCTCAATCCCCTGCTTATCACAGGATGCAGCTGTGTGCTACTGGAACCAACTCTAATTGTGCTTGTGGCTGTCTCCTGGAGGATTTTAATAAGCTCTGCAGAGTATGTAGGAATTAGACAGTGTCTCTTTAAGCAATTTGTAAACCCCTGGGAGCACTGTTGGTTTTTCTTGCAGAAGCCAGCAGAACCAACCTGCATAGTGGTTCACGTAGGTAGTAGGGCTTTGCTTGTTTAGCAGGGACTTGAATTTTGAATGGAACAGTGGCCATGTGACTTCTTCATATTCCTGACATTGTATGAAGAACAAATACACCATCCCCTGGTGAGGAGTCTAGCCTGAAGAGATCTGTCTGTACAGCAGAGACGTGCAGTTCCTCGAATGCGCTGCTGCTGTTCAGCCGGTGGTCGCCTTGATGCTGGCACCGAGGGCACCTCCTGCTGCAGCTCTCTGGGGGCTCAGCAGAGAACTGACCTTTGTCAAATGGATCACCCCATTAAGAACTCTTCTCATTTATCTCAATTAAAGGAAAAGAGCAAGTTTTTGTATCATAAAGGACAGGTTTATTCCTAAAAGCAAACACAAAGCAGCAAGTAGCAAAAATAACGAATTCTTTATTGCCGAGCATCCAAAGTAATAAATATTTACCAGTTTAATTCAATGGTATAAATATGAACTCATCTGTGACTTTTCTCCACCAGGCCACTTCCTCCATCATGACATGACATTTACCTGTTACCTATCCATCTGTTTAGTCCTTTTGTAATCTGCCAGTGATTACAGATTCTTCTTTTTTGTTTTTTTCCAATGGTTACTTCTCTAGAAAAGCATTACTGAAGAGAGCTAGCACATTATCATTTAGGAATTTCTTATTAATGAGTAGGAAAATATTTCTTTGTCTTTACAGAGAAAAAAAGAAAAACATATACAGTCTTTTATTGTGTAGTTTCACTGAACAAAACAGAAAACACTGCTGCCTTTAGTGAGTGGAATTCTTGAACAGAGCTAATTCCTAGGGGGAAAAATAGATTGAAAATGGTACTGCAAGGTTGCCTTCATTTCTTTTCCAAATACTCTGAAATCTGAGTCTTTGTCCTGGCTACCATTGACCATGGGCCTATCAAGAGAACATTGGTTTTAAAAAGTGAGAGATCTGCAGAATGACTGGGAAGTAATTATGTGATTGTTTTAGAGGGGGGTAAAATGAACAAGAAGGACATGGTGGAACTTCAGAATAGTGGGAAGCCTAAAGTATGTGTAGGTTCAAGAGTTAGAGAGCCTTTGGATAGACATTCCAGGTCAAGTGATCCTCACTGATTGCCAGAAGGTGAGAGGGGCAGGTGCACAACTAAGGAAGACTCACTCCTTAGTTGCTCTGTTAGTGTGTTTCCATAAGTAATAGCTGCCAGTATCTGTTGGGAAACCTCTGGACTAGCCAGAGCCCTGTTCTAAGCTCCCTTCCTAACTGCCTTCCCAGTCTAGTACGGCTGCAAGTGTCTGGTTTGTACTTACAGGTATCAGAACAAAGGCATGATGTTAAGTGGGGTCTTAACAGAATATGAACAATGAAATGATAAATGTAAAACAAAAAAATCTTTTTTTTACCGGCACAAAGAACTGCATTGTAAGACCAAACTCATCTGAGTGAATAAATCCTTCTTTTAGTATAACATTTGCAAATATGGGGCCAACTTCACACATCCAGGCTACACATGGCTTTTTTTGGCCATGACTTGAGTCCTGTTGTGCCAGTGTAGAGGTCTCAGAGGGATGGCCTGGGATATCCCAGTGAGCCAAGTAGCTCCAGCTGTGAGGGTGGAGAAGGAGCCGTGCATCGAGGAAGATGAATTTCTCTGTTTTTTCCTGGCTTGGTAGAAAAATACAGACCCTCACCTGGAGCAGACCAAGTATTGGGTGCACATGCTCTTCACCATTAGGAAAATGCCCTTTGGAGCATTTAAAGAACTCCTTTGTTTCATAAAATGTGTTTGGCATTTCGTTGAATGGAAAATTAATTAATTGCAGATTAGCTTCCATTTGTAGCTTTTTTTTTTTAAGCTGTCAGTGTATGGGAGCTGGACTTCGTGTCTAAGCCCCATTCTCTGTGAGAGCTCATTGGAAAAACTGAAGATGTGATTTCCCAGATGTGCAGTCATTATGAGAGTTTGGGAATTGTATCATCTTCCTCCATTGCAGCTCTGCCTGGGCATTTTGGTTTTGCCTTGGTTTCCCAACCCAGGATACCTACAGGGAACCACAGATTTAGCTGATGTCATCCTTCCCATCACCTCTACTGATCTCCCTTTTCCCATTGCACTGTCTGATGAACTCATTATTGCTTGGAATGCTGTATCTCTGGTGATGAGGCTGAACTCCCTGTTTGCCTGGACACGGACTCACACAGCTAATGTTGCTTCAGGCTGGGGCTGCACTGAGACCTGTACCTGCAGAAGGCAGAATGCAAACACATGAGGGTGGTAGATTACCAAAGCCTTTCTCCTGCTTTCCATATTTTCCATGTTTTTTCCTGTCATTTGCATTGGGCAAACCCCAGAACAAACAACTTGGCAATCAATTATAGAGAGAACTATTTTGATTCTCACCCAATGATGATGTGCAGTGTTTGAAGAGCAGAGAAGGTGGCTCTGTGAAGGGAAAAGGAAGGTCTCAGTTCCCATCTCACAGTGCTCAGCTGATGGATTCCCCAGCTGCACATGCGCTCCCTGGCTGGCTCTCTCTGATAAATTGTTACACTATTAGCCCTGTTCAGAAGAGCAGGAGCATTTAGGATTGGGCAAAGATGCCTTTAGGATGAGTGTTTATTTGCACACAAAACAGGAAGCATACGCAGACTGAAAAGTGAGGGAATGGGAATTGGGTCAGACAGAAGCTTCCAAAAATCTCAGCTTATTTGGAGAGTAGAAGAAGCAGCCAGAATAACAAACCATAGGACAGTGAAATTGATTCCCTGTTCCCTCTTCATCATACCCTCCTCCGGGTAAACCTGTTTTGGTTGATAGTGAATATTTCATGCAGTGCTGAGCGTTTTCCGAACTGTGGTGTCCTAGTTTTTCCACCTCCAGCCCCAAAGGAATGTTTTTACATCATGGAGCTTTATTTTTGGGAAAGGGAGGAGGGAGCGGAGGCTGCAGGCTTGCGAAGAGACGGCAACAAAGGGTGTTTCAGAGAACAGCTTGGCTCTGATGTCTTGGCTAAGAATCTCACCTCTGCTCCTTCACTCCCTCCAGAAAACTCCATGAAAAAGGTCACGTCCCAAGGGACTGGAATACAGTTCCAATGAGAATAAACAAACCTTAAAAATGGCACCTTGGGTCTTCTCTCAGCAGACTGATGTGGTAGTTCTGTGTTAGCTGTCAACAACGAGCTGTTGTCACTGTCTGCACCACAGGTCCATGGAGCTACCAAGAGAAGAGCTGTGTCTGTTCTGCCTCATGCAGCAGCAGCCAGAGGACTGTCTCTCTGCTATGCACTGACAGCCTCTTCAGGAAAGGGCAGGCACTGAATCTCATCCCTCTTTACTACCCCTTCACCTCCCCTTCGCATAGAAAGACCAGCTAAGAGTTTGCAGGTGTGGCAGTGCAAGTCCAAGAGCCTCTCAGGCTCTGATCCAGTGCTCTCTGAAAACATCACAGAAGAATAAACTGCTCTATTGATGTGCCAAACAGTTCAAAGTCTTTCATTAGACACCATCCCAGAAAATTCCAAAGGAGGCTGGTATTCCAGATCCTGCTGTGCATTTGCGTTTCACAAGTGCATCTTCCTTTTAGGATAGACAGAACAGCTCTGAAGACTGGAAAAGTCCCAGAGCCTCAATATGCTTGCTCATATTAGCCTCCTAAAAGCACACTCTACCTGACCAGCTGAATTAGCATCTACTGTAACTAAGATAGCAGCACAGCAATTCAGAATCTGACTCACCCCTATGACAGACTGCAAAGCCCAGCACTTGCACCATTCCCTGGATAGCCTGGTTTCTCCTGCCTAGTCACACTTGCCCTCTATGCTCACTGCCCATTATTAAGGGGGACACAGTGGCAGAGCTTGTTCCTCAGACCACTGAGCTGCAGCTCTGGATCCTCTGGTGCCCTGACATTAGTCCCCAATGTGGAGCGTTGCTGTGTGCCTTGTTAGTCTGCAGAGCAAGCTGTGTTCACACACCTTGAAGGACATGGGGCAGGAGCAAAGCATGGAACTGCTTAGTTAATGCTTTGGATTTGCAAGGCTTTAGTGGGTGGGAAAAAGGCCTAAGGAAGGTGACAGTACACCTTTCTTTCTTTCTGTCTTTCTTTCTTTCTGTCTTTCTTTCTTTCTGTCTTTCTTTCTTTCTGTCTTTCTTTCTTTCTGTCTTTCTGTCTTTCTTTATTGCTCTTGTCCCCTTATGGGAAAGGAAGGGTGAAGGGAGGAGAGAGAAAAAATGGTTCTTTTGTGGTGCGGTGGAGGCAAGAGGAGAGCTGTGGAATATCCCCAAAGCGTGCTCTACCACTACTGCATTACAAAACAGTAGTTCAGCAGGGGACACAGAAGCACTTAGGGAAACTGCAGCTGAAACTAAGTGAACCTTTCAGTATACTTATCACAGCATTTTCAGTCTCTGCTTCAAGGAGAAACCATAATAAATAAATAAAAAAAAAATCTTGCAAAAAGATCTAGTATCCATCTAGAGAATTGGATGAAATAAAAAGTGACAAACAAACAAAATCACCAGCTCCTGTTTTAGAAACTGTTAAAAATAAACCATCATTCACTGCTGCAGTGCTGCCAGTGTACTTCCTGTCTTTACATCCCCTGCCCGTGTTGTATGGTTTAACTGCTTTCTCTGTTGTCATGACAAAGATTCCCTGCTTTTCAGCTTGCTCTGTTATTTCTAGTGCACCTGTAATGCTGTCTGCCCTCCCTCCCTGCTTTCGAGGCGCTGTATTTTCCTGTGCTGGGAGGGCGTGCAGTGCCTCTGCTTCCTCCTGACTTACGTGAGCACATGTGAATTACTTGCTGACTCCAGATGCCGTGCATGGAGCCAGGGCAGTAGGGAAGAGCCCCAGCACCAACCACAATCAGGTGCTCAGCCGTGGCAGCATGCTTTGAACTTGTATTTTGCTCCATGTGACATATTGCAGACTTTACCCCCCACTGCTTTGTTGTCTGCAGGCTCCAAGTTGAGTTAGTGGTGACATTTGAAATGTCATTTCTTCGTTTGTCAGAGGGTGTGTCTTAGCACGTGTCCTGGCATACCAGACACCACAGCTGTGTTTAAAGACAGAACAAGGGACCACCTCTGACCTGAAGTATTTATTTCTAAACAGGCAGTGCATGTAAAAAGGCAGGAAAATGTAGGTAAAATCCAATATCTGAGTGTCTGCCTTCTCTGGATACTGAACTATGACACAGATAGATTAAGTATCCCATGCAGGGCAGAAGAAGCTATTAAGAAAATCAGAAAGTGAAGCTAGAGTCTGAATCACAAATCAGCACCTCAACCCCACAGCCTCCCTTGTATATCCTGTCAGAGCAAGCCAATATTGATGATGGCATTTGCCAGAGTCTTAGCAGACCCAGTGAAACCAGACTAGTTAGGAGACCCTTAGACAGCTTTATGGCTTCCTTTGTTATCACTTCAGATAATCATTCCAACTCTAACCCCACCCCATGAAACCTCCAGGGCTTAGGTGGTTATGATTTTGTTTGGAGGTATGCCAAAGGTGGGTTTGGATGCACATGTCATTCAAATTCAAGTTTGGAACTATGTATATTTATGCAATAGAAAGTATTGCACTTTTTCTTTCATTTTAGTGTTCTCTCTGATTTAGATGTGTATTTATGCCAAAGAGTATTGACGTGTCCTGTATTTGGAGTTCTTTTCTTGAGGAAGGTGTAGAAAATATTTGCTGTAATGAGACTGACTACTCCTACCTTTAGTGGAACCCTGTAGCATCCTTTTATCGCTTCCAAAATTTAGGCATATGCATAGACTTTTCAGAGGAGCTCAGCTTCCATTCTTGGACCAGATTTTCATTAGACCAGTCCACTACAATGTCTGAAAAACTTGGAAACCTAACTTTTATATTGTCCCTCACTGGAAAGGGGATTCTTCTTAATATCTTAACTGTGGGTAGCTCAACAGCTGAAAATCTGTCCCCAGGGAGAGATTGCACAGAACTTCAGTTCTCAGTGCAGAGAACCCAACATTACTGGACCTTTTGAAACGGTGGGCATTACTTGCTGCTGCCTCCTGCAGGAGAGCAGCCACAGGGGAAGCATCCTTCCTCAGAGGCATTCCTGATAGGGGAAGTTGCCAGCATCTGGTGAAGCTTCCGCTGACAGAATGTGAATTCCCAGCAGGAAGCAAATAGTAACTGTAAGAAGTATTACAGAAAGCTTTTTAGTGTTTCTCAATGATGATTAAAAAAAAAATATATATATAACGTTTTCATTTTTTGGGGGGAAAGCAAAGCTTCTTTAAGAGACTGAAAGCTCCTTAATTCTAATGTAAGGAAGTCCCTGTGCTCCAGTTTGAAGAATATTTTTCTTGGGAATGAAAAGGGTGCTCCCAGGTATCAGGGGCCTGATGCAGGTTACCTTAGCACCAGGGGGTGGCTTTACAGTGAGTGGCAGCAGTCCCTGGTGAGGAAGATGTGCCAGTGAGGTGTTCAGTGCTGATGCTTCCTAACACAGCCTGCTGCTCACATGTGTCCTGCGGGTCCTGGGGCTGCTGTCCATGTGATAGTGACAGAGCTCTGAAGAGACGGCTTGTTCCAGGGTCTCAGAGATAATTTGCTTGGAAAGGACAAAGGAACAAAATGCAAAAAGGATGGTGATCATTCCTGAGTAGACTACCTGGCACCTGGCCACTCCCAGAGTTGTTGAGGGCTAGGAGGGGGCAGGGAGTGGGGAGGGATGTCACTGAAGGGAACGAAAGGTGGAAGTCACTATCAAAGAAATATTAAATCCTCTCTCACTGGGTTTAAGTGGAACTGTTGTATTTTTTGCCACGTCCTGGGTGAAGGTAGAAGTGCCCCAAGGGCATCAAAGCTGCCCTGGGGGTCTGTGGAAAGCAGTTCTTTTTCTTAATTTCTCTCTGGATTCCTGCTATTTGTCCTGCAGGACAAAACAACTACATTGTGAGGGGTCATCTGTGACAGTGAAGGGGTTGTTGTTTGTTGTTTGTGCTCAGCCAGTGCTGCAGAGGGAACAGAAGCTCTGACATGGCTGCATCTGCTTTGCACCAGCACATCAGATCTTGTGCAGCTCCCTCGTTTTTCTGTTGGTAAGTTGGAAAATGGGATTGTGCCTTACATTTTGGAAATGCTTTTGGCAGTTCTGTTCTGGCTGGTGGCTGATCTCTGGTTTGGAAAAGCTGTTACTGTAAGAGGACTTCCTTCCGAATTGCACAGTGAGTTTTGCCAAGCAGTTACATTTGTCAGGCGCTTGAAGGGCACAGCCAGCTTCCTGAAGTCTCTCTGCTGCATTAAAGGCAGTAAAGTCACCTATCTCTAAGGGAAAGATAGAGGAGCCTCACAAATGCTCTGACTTTTGTTTTGATTGCCATGATTTTACACTCCAGGGACTGAAGGTGAATAGCAGTTGTGCTTCATCCAACAGCTGGTACTTGCATGTGTCCCTGGCATACCTGGGTAGGAAACTGGCACAGAGTCTTTGGCCCAACTCTGCAGGAATTACAGTGGCCTTTTGTGTGGGAGGTTTCTTGCAGGCATACATTTCCATGCTGTGACTCTGCTGGAACGTCAGTATACCCGAGAGCCAGCCACAGCCACTGTGCTTCTCTTTGAAAGCAGCTGGGGAAGGGAGAACAGCCCTGTGTGGCAAGGAGGAGACAACATCCTCACTCTTTAGGTGTCTGCAGCTGTGGCAGAAGCAGTCAGTCCCAATGATTAATGAGCTGGATGTGAGGAGCAGAGCTCAGGGTGCCTTGCAGAGCTGGCTGTGGGGATCCCCCAGGGAGAGGTGGGCTGCTCCAGTATGGCAGAGAGAGGTCTGGGGCTGGCTCACAGAGCTGACTGCACAGAAGGCAGCTGCTCCTCGTGGCACTGATGTTTTAATCACTGGTGGCTTCAACAAGGGCTTATCTCGCGCCCCCATATTGTTTAGGTGAACAAAGGACTCAAGAAACATAGCTTGACCCCTTGGCACTAGGTGGGTTTGGGGCTGGGGAAAGCAACTCTATTTAAAGAGGTGTCATAAGGGGAAGGGAAAAAGGAAAGAAGGAAATTCTCCAGCCTCAGTTAAAAATAAAATACAATTCCTATTTTGACCCCTTGCCAGATTAGTTTTTCTGGTTCAGGATCACTCCTGTAAAATGCAGGTGGCATTTCAACCAAAATGAAGGTGTTTCTAGAAGGGCACCTTGTTTTTTTTTGTAGCAGAGCAGCAGTACATGCCCTCCTAAGCTGCACAAGAAACTGTTTGGCAGTGCTTGAGGCGTAAAGTGATTGTTCAACTCTGTAGTTTGTGCATCTGCTGGATCCCTGGTGTGCTGGGGAAAGGGAAGTTCACACAGGATTTGGAGACTGCCAGAAGGCCAAGAAAAGCAGCATGTGGTGGGAGCAACAGAACCAAAATGCTGACAATAAAAGCCATTCTGCCAAATAGGACTTCTGGTAAAATGCACACTCACCCATGAAGGCAATCCCCTCAGGTCATCTGAAAATCCTTTTGGTTGAATAAACAGTACAAGGGAGAAAAAATTAGGCTGGGTGGGCTGCTTCTGGCCTACATTTGAAATTCAAACTCATTCATTCATGTAAACCCTCTGCAGATTCTTGCAGTCCTGTGTCACTTCTGAAGTCCTGGGTTCTCTTGTAACATCAAGAGAAGGAGGGAAAGTTTCCCAGAAGGAAACTTGCTGCAAACTGGGTGTTCAGGTGGATCCTCAGGTCTAAAGGAGACCACCATTGGAGTGATCCCATTAAAGAGCTGACTGGATGTGCTGCCTTCCATTTGGAGTCCTGGAGAATATCCACACCTGTCTTGGAAAAGCACGAGGAAGGGCCATTACAGTTAAGATCAAAGAGAGGACACAGCTATGTACTGCACATTTTCTTTCTCTCTCCAATGAACATTGCCTTATTTAAAAATATTCAGAACAGTTTTGAGGGAGGGCTGTTTGATTTTTTCATCTTTTGCTTATTTCAGATATAAAGAACTGCTTCATATTTCCTTAATAAGAGTGTATCAGAGCTTTCTGTATATTTTCTGTAAGTGAAGCTTTGCTCATTTGTTTGAAGGTAGAACTGATAAACTCGGGCCTTCAGCAGGTAGGCAGCAGCCTCCTCTCCTGTGGGCTTTATGTGACTGATCCTTTGCAGATCATGAGCAAGATAAGGGATCAGAGAGACACAAGAGAGCTCCAGGGATCTTGGCAAGCCTGGAGAGTGCTAAATTATACCCTGTGGAGACATCTCAGGTTTCTCAAACAGGTCACTGTTCCTGTAGAAGGAAGAGGAACGACAGTAAATGAAGACATGTCCAAAGGAATCTCATCAAAAAAGTAGCTTTGCAAAATGCATGTTTAATGGGTCAGAAGTAAAGACTATCCCAGCTTCCAGGTTGGCCACGAAAAACATTCACATTGGCCACCATTTCCAATTAAATGTGTTACTCTCCAATAGGTTTGCTAGGTCTTGCAAGGTGATTTTTTTTCTCACTTTCTTTCATCACTTCTCTGTCTTTTATTGCTTTTATTGCTATAGAGTCATGGTGTAGACTAAGCATACACTTCAAACTTCATACACATTTTCTTGAAATGGAAGTAAAACATTTTCTACAAGTTCCAAGTCCCCAGCCATCCTGAAGGGAACATGGAAAATGTGTGGAAAATTGCCAGGAAAATCACTCTTGCCTTAGGAAAGAAGTGGTTAACAATGTGGAAACAATTTGGAAACATTAGCAAGAATAAGAATGCAAAACCAGAGAAGGAATAGTCCAAAAAAAGGGTTCTCAGTCTCTAGGATTTCACAGAATGGTTGCTTTTATGTGGCTTCTGTGGTAGCATAAGGAATGCAATCTAAAATAAAGACAGGCTCCCAGTTTGAGTGTCCTACTCTACATACAGGAATTTTGTCCTGTATGATACAGAATACAGAACATTGTCCTACTCTAAATACAGGAATATGTGGGCAGCAGAATAATACCAAAGGACACGACAAAACTGTGGATAACCCTCAAGTTGTCCACTTGGCATGGAGTAAGACTGTTATCAAGGAAGGGAAAAACTGTTTAACAGTTGTGTAGATCTCTGCAGGGAAGAGGGATGGCCTCCTAAAATCACTGCAATTCCTTACCAACTGCTGATGCTCTGAGCTCTCTATGGTGCAAGGAGGGCATCTGTGCTACTTTCCTCACAAACACGTTTGCATAAGCCAGGATTCAACACGTGAACCTCACCGCGCAGGCACTGTTACCTCATATCTGAGGTTACTGCTGGGTTTCCTCAGCATGGCATCCGCCTCAGCAAGATTTGGGTTGCTTTTTTGTCTGTCCTGTGTTTGTGTGGGAGGCAGTATAAACTTGAGGAAAAGGCTTTCTCTACTGGAAAGAAGGGAGCTAATTATGTCCCCTATAAAGAGAGGTAATTGGTTTTCCTTTCTGTCGAGAGAGGATGACAGGAACAGCATCCTTTGCCTTTTCATTCCAAAATTCTGTTGTGACCTTAAGGGTGAGTACTGGAAAACTCCCCCGTTCACAGGTTGTTTTTCATATAGTCCAGACATCTGGGAACAAGGTTCAGCTGACTGATGAATGTGATCTCTTGAAGAAAACACGGAAAAGTTGGGGTGGGAGTGGGTTACATCTAGCCCAGTTCTCCATTTCAAATATTGCTGGTTTCAAATTTAGCCTGCCATCTTCTCAGCAAAATGTTTGTGAACACTTTTTGATCTGCACATATATATATATATATATATATATATATGTAAGTTTGGCAAGTGCAAGAGAGTTTGAATTAGATTGTGAAAGGATGCCTGTATGTGTGCCAAAGCATCCCAAGGTGTACAGGCCTAAGGTGGTATGATTTAAGTGAACCCCAGTTTTCAAATTCTCATCTTTTTTTCAGAATGCATTCTCTGCCACTTTCTGGAATAAGTGGAATAAGCATGTCCATCCAAATCCAATGTCCTCAGAGAATTAAGCTAATTTGCTAAACGTTTGAACTTTCCTGTTGCTTTAGCTATGTAATTTTTGAGTCATTAGCACTTTCTTTAGTGATGTGTTGTCACCTGACTTACCAAAGTGTTGCATCCTATCTTTGCTCTTCATCAAAAGCCAAATAGCTGTGAATTCTGTGTTAGATGTGATACATAGGACAGATACAAAGGAATGGGAAGAGACTCAGATAATGGCACCTAAGTTGACTATTTTGAAGATACACAACCACAACTTCTTCAGAAATAATAAAAACACCACTTTCTCAAATTTAAAATGCCTTAATTTCATTGCTCTCCCTGATCTCTGTGCAACAATGCTGTGTTGGTGGGTGCATCTGCACTGCAGTACAACACTTGTCATGACAATATAGCTTGTTTTGGAGTGACAAAGGTAATTCAAGACTGTACTGCAGAAGTGATTTGTCACTATGTGGAAAAGAGGACCTGTTTTAGGGTAGGGAATATGTTTTGGCTATGGCTTAGTGTGGTGAAGCTGAAGAATTCACCATTAGAACTCAGAATGGCTCTGAAATACTGCAGGATCTGAGAAGTAATGTCTGAGGCACAGATTCATAAATAGAAAGGCAGGCCTCATATTACAAGACCCATCTCTAGAGACGTAGAACTTAAAGATGGAATTTGCCAATCATTACTGGCTGGCTCTGGTCTCAATTAGTAGTAAGAGTCCCACAGACTTTGAGATAATGAGATAGGCCAATGCCAAGTACTTCTGAAAGTCTGACCTGACTGAATAATGTATTGGAAAACATAATGAAGATGTGACAAATTATTATATTCAGCTCCAGAGCATGTGCTGGATATGGCCAGAGGTGTCTTAAGTCCTCATTTCCAAAGTAGATTCAGACAATGAGGAGAAGGAATGACTGAACTTATCCTCATGACTTGTTTTGAGATGCTCAAGAAACTCTCTTTACAATGTTGTTTGTAAACCTCGCTTGCCAATAGGCTTCTTGATCCTGATATTGATGTTGATAGTCTGCAAGATGTCATCAGCACCTCCAGCAATAAGGGACTGGTGTGTGATGAGAAGGATATGAGAAGAGCAGAGATAAAATAACCGAGAAACAAAATGTTCCTTCGTTGCTGTCTTTGATCTCTTAACTCCCAGCTGTGAGAGATCCTGGTTGCTGATGGCAGCAATGGACTAATTTTCTGCAGCTTCTGTTGCTTGTACAAAACAGAGGAAGATGTTGTCTTCACTGAGGGGAGTACAAGTCTTGCTGTAATGTCTTCTGTTGCAGGCTGAATCTGAGGAGAGGCAGGGAGTGAGCACAGGCAGCCTCAAGACTCAGGCTAAATAGGCAATTTTATTTCCTCTTCTCCTCTCTTTTTCTGCCTCTTGCTTTGTTCTTCAATTCCTGACTTATTAGTCATTCTTTTGAAGATTAAAGCCCAGTGGAAAACTCGCAGACAGTGCTGCTGTCTTTGCTGTATCCCTGATGTGATGGAAGAAGTGACAGGCACCATGGACAGAGCTGTTGTGTCAGGGTTAGGATCATCAGTGAAAGCTTGTGCCTTTTCTCCAAACTGAGGTGCTGTAGGTGAGGGAGGGGAAAGTTTTATGACAGCCACTTAACTGTCCACCAGTAGTTTACTCCTGACCTGGAGGTGAGGCTGAGGCCACTAATTTTGTTATGTGAGTCACCAAAGCTGAGAAAACAGGCTTTGAGCTCATCTGCTGCTGGCTACATCCAAACAGGTAGTGCAGAAATAAAGATATTAAGAGGCTACTGCTGATTTCTCATGCTGTTCAGCCCAGTTTTACAAGATATGAAAAAACATGCTTGTGGTTAACACAAACATAGAGGTGGGTCTCCATGAAAAAGTTAAAATCCCACATCAGATCAGTGGGCAGGGATGGCTGGAACTGAAGCACTGGTTCATGTCATTACAGAGATACACCAGATATGGCCATGTCACTAAAGAAACACACTGGGGGCAGAATTATGGACAAAGCAGACTGATTTCTTATCACAGATAAGAATAAGTAGTTCTTGGGATCAGTCAGTTCTTGGGTGTCCCTAAGATGGAATGGACATGGAAATACCAACGTAGAGCTGGTGCACATGAGGTGGGAGCTGCTGTTTTTGCTTCAGGGTGACAGAAACCATTGGCAACCTGCTGGGGCAGAAGAACTGGGCTAGAGGGTTGCTTGGCCTCCTGAGTATCCAGCCACTGGCTCCACATTTTGGCAGGAAGTCAGCTGTTGATGCCTCTGCCTGCAGCTGCCAGGCCTCCCCTCAAAGCTCCCTCTTAATTGCAAAGCAAAGTGCAAACATGAACTCTGTGATTATGTGTGGCCCTTGGCCTCTTCACAGTTCCTGGATGAGGTCCATGCTGCTGTTTGTCTGGGATCGTGTCCTTCTGGAGGTGCAATTGTGCTTCAACACCATATTTTGGAAACAAAGGGGTGAGCTGTGGGTTGGTTCAGACTCTGCTTCTGTCACTGCCAGCTGTGAGGGACTACTGGGCTGCAGGATCCCTTCTAGACATCAGCTACTAGTACTCTCACTAAGTTTACTAATTCAGCTGAAACGAGATCCTAATAGACAAATACATACAAATATCTGTCTAAAGAGTTAAGGGGCAACCAAAAGTGAATGACAGGAGAATATAGCAGAATTTAAAAAATCGTATTATCTGTTTTCCACTCTTTGAAATCAATGATGTTGTTAAGCTTGTTGTGGAGAAGGGCAAGGCAGGGATGGAGTCTGGCATTCTGCCTCCAATCTCTGCAGAGCTCCAGCTGTTCTGCCCTCTCCTGGAGCATTTATTATCTGCCTTATTTCTTCTCAGGGAACCAGAGAGGGCCATTAAGGAAAGATGAAGGGAAGGAAATAGCAGCCATCCCATTGATTGCTTCTAGAAAAGTATTACAGAAAATGTAAAGGACATTTGTGTAAGACAATGCCAAAGAGCTAAACAAGACCAGCGTGACAAATGGAGAAAAAGAGGAAGAGGGAGAAAGAGGCTAGTTGAGACACATAGGAAATGGTAGAGAAATCATCCTTTGAAGCTTTTCCAAAACTGTGCTTTTAAATTTCTCTTCGTATTGATGGTGGACTCCCTCAAGGATCCAGTCCATGGCACAGTCAGCATCACTTCACTGTCTCAGTCCCATTCCTCGGTGCTCTTGGGAACCCCTCTGCCTTATCATATTCTCAACCAAAGCTCTCAGAAGCTCTGCACTATATTTTTGGCAGAACATTGTGCTGTGCTGTGCTATACTGACTCCTTTGTGCTTGCCCATATTTCCTTAATGGGATTCAGCATCTTCTACATTCTCCACACACTCTTTGTCTCCAGCATGCCAGTGTTGTGTTTGGTATTGCCCATATTAAATCTGTGATGTCTCAAATAATACAAGAAGTTCTGCACCTGTATTATTTGAAGCTGAACTCTCCGTAGCCTGTAATTTTACAGCTTATTTCTCTGTGGGTAGTGACTCTTTTTCTGTAGCTTAACATAGCAGCCCACAAGGCATTCAATGTTCAGGGCTGCACCTTCTCTCTTCAGAAGAAGTAACTTCTTCTGGGGGAAAATTACTTATGAATTGCACTCCTTTCCTGCAGAGGGCCATATGCACCCCTGAAAGTAGCCCAGTATACATTTGTATACAGGCTGCCCTGGGAAGTGGTCTCAGCACCAAGCCTGACAGAGTTCAAGAAGCATTTGGACAATACTCTCAGGGACACGGTGTGACACTTGGGGTGTCCTGTGCAGGGCCTGGAGTTGGACTTAATGACCCTTGGGGGTGCATTCCAACTCAGGTTCTTCTGTGATTCTTTGATTCTGTGCCTTGCTAGGGGGGACCAGACTTAACAGCTGTACATTTGGGGTGAGCACTGCAGATGTGGCATGGCAAGGAGGGCTGCACACATGACAGGGACTGAGTGTGCTGCTTTGGAGCAGTGGTTGCCAGTGTTCACACAGACTTGGCTGTGGCTGCTGCATGGGGGTGGCAGGTTTCTCATAAGTGCCAGGCTGGGTGCACATGAGTTCTAGAAAGCACAGTGTACATTAACATTAAAAACCAGGATAAGGAGGGAAAAAGAAAGGCAAGTCAAAGATCCATTTATTTCTCTTGTAGAGTGGCTGCAGGTTTGTGTCCCGTGTCCTGCACTACTCGGCGATGGCAGCCAGGATGTGGCACTCACTGAAGGTGACAGGAGGCACAGGGAGGCTCTTTGCCTTCCAGTGAAAGGGACCTATTCTGCTGACTGCTGGCAGAGACTTGTGTGTCAGTCACTCGTTAGCTGTGTACCACCGGGCAGCGGATAATCTCAAGTGCTGAATGAATAAATCCACTCCTTGTCAGCTCCCATCAGTGTCTCTTGCATGAAGCCCTGATGCTCCTTAAAGCAGCATACGCTGCAGATAAGTCAAAGTGCCATGTTTACTTGGGAGCTGATGGCAGAGCCCTGAGGAGCACGGCAGGTGTTAACTACAGAGTTAAACTGTGACGTTCCTTGGTAGGATTTTCCATGGCTGGATAACCTGTAGGATCTGTCCCTTCAAGACCTTGGAATCTATGTGTCAGGCCAGGCCATGAATCCTGTTGTAGAGGTGCATTGGCAACAGCAGAAAAGATTTCCAAGAAAATTAACACAGTATCCGTCCAGTGAACTTCATACTCTCAGATTTTATGCTAAATTTTGAAATTCAGTGGAGCTTTAAGAGTTGCAGTTTTGAAGGGACTATGGAAAAAGACAAGCAGAAACTGACATTTTGGTATAATACTCGTTTGTGGAAACTAAATTTCCCTCCTAAAGCTTCATGATATAGAAGTCTGCACATGCAAATTTTAAAATCAAATATGCATCTCACTTGCTTCTCATGCATACCTATTTTCATTTTCATTTATGGGGAAATAGCTTTGAACAGCACACATGCAAACAAAAATTTTGGTGGAATGAGCCCATGATAGAGCCCTCAGTAAAATGAGGAATTGCTCAGCTTTCCAGTAATTTTGTCTGTTGTATTTTGTAAAGCATTGTCTAGCTGTCTGATTCTTTGGAGATCTAAGTCTAGTCTTCCCCCTCTTCATCTACTTTTTGTAAAATCTTCTTGTAATTGCTAGTACTTAACAGAAAACCTGAATTCTTGTTAAAACATTTAATTAGTCAAAACTGTGTAATAGAAGATTTCTTCCAGATACCACTTAATGATCATTAGAAGGTCTGATTCAAATCCCACTTTAGTCAATTGATGTCTTTTGTTGACTTCAATGCATTTTGAATCTGGCTCAGTATATTCAGAAATGTGAGGTTAATGGCTACAGTAGAAGCAAGAAATACTCCCCACAGATGCACAACTTTCATGGTCCTCCATTTGCATTCATAATGGACTACTGAATAAGTTTTGGATAAAGGTAATGAAAGGCCATTTTAAGCAAAAATCAGCCAAATTCAGAGCTGCAAAGGAAGATACTTTAATCATTTAAACCCTGATATTTTTTCCACTTCAACTCTATTTATGCTTCCTTAGAAATTGTGGATGCAACTGATATAATGCATTAGATCTTTTGGTATTGCTTAGATCTGGTAATGGCTTAATCTCTTTGGAGGAATGATGTCCCATCACAGCAGTGATGACCCTACAGGGCATAATGGGCCTGCAGTTACTTGTTGTATAAAGCCTTTTATGCTTTAAATGCTGTTCTCTTCCGATTTCAGGAGTAGCCTATTTCTGTCATTATGGGCAAGAGTGAACAGGTGACCTAGACAGTCTTCACCAAAGCCAGGCATTTTCACCATTTTTAACTTTCACTCCCACATAACATGAAAGCATAAGTACCAAATTAATAAAAACCCAGGTAATTTGCTGTGATATTTCTGCTATGGCAGGAACACAGACTTTTCAGAGAACCTAATATTAGTTTCTTCCTATGAAGTGGCCTTTGGTTTTGCCACTTCAACTCAGTGAAATACCAGAGTGATTTACTCTGCTTTCTGTGCCCTCATCATGGAAATGCAAATTACTGCACAGCAGGCCAGACATTAGAGAAAGTAGGTGCTCTGGTACAAGGTTTCCAACCTAAGTTCTAGCCTGAGGAGTTGGATAAGCAGCCAAATCTCTGCATCCTTTGAAGTTCATTCTGAGTGTGGAGAATTCTGAATTCAGAAAAGGTCATGTCCTGGATGAGTTTCTCGTAACTGAGGGACAGCCATGAGTTCTGAAAAGTCTTTCATTAGTTACCTTAAAGTAGGGTCGACATTAGAGAGAGCTTGATTTTCACAAGAAAACCTACCACACCTTCTCTCCCTGAACCATTTTGCTCTGTGAGTAGGAAAACCAGCATAACATGTTTGCATCCTGCAGGGCTTTGCTGCCCTTCACCATTTCTGCAGCTCTGGAATTCCTTCTCAAGCCAGGGTTTTGAACCATATGGGAGCTACTGATGCTAATGGAGGAGGAGATGGCTTTCTGGTGTGCTGCTGGTGAGCTTCAAAGCTTCCAAGGAGAAATGACATCTGCTGTCCTCCAGCTTTTTGCATGTAGGGGTACTTTGAGAAACTGCAACAACAATGGTTGTTGCATAGTGCTTGCACAGGTTTGGTAGATAGAACACAGCCTGGTAATATGAAGCCGTGAGCCTCATTTTTCAAGGACCAAATGGGTCATGAGTGACCCAATAGTTACTGAGCTAATGAATGCAAGAGAAAAGGAAACTTTCCTCCTTCACTGAAACTATCAGGCTCCCTTGACCTGCCCTCCTTGCCTTCTTAGTGAATTAACACCCTGTGTGCCTGACTCAAAAGGCAAGACAGCAGAGCGCTTCTTGCCAGTGCAAGTTTGCTGACAAGATGGGCTTAAACCAGAGAAATTTGATTTCCTCTGGAGGAGAATGACAGTGAAGTAGAGATGGAGGAGAGCGATGCAAAGTATTTCATGATTCTCTACGGTCACATTGGCTTTGTGTTGCACTTTGTCATTAGCTGAATCACTGGAGCATCCTGTCAAATCAACCTCCTGCACAGATTTTTAGAACCTCTAATTGGCACCTGCATGGCACCTGCACAGCTACACGTTACCAGTGCATCTCCTTTTGCCCTGCACAGTCTTTCACAGCTCTTTCTCCCAGTTTCAAGGCACAGTCAGTAGCCCGCCATGGAATGAGGCAACCCTGGCTTTAGCTGGGATCCTGTGATGTGACCCAGCGTTCACATAACAGAAAAGCTTTGCCTTATTCCTTTCTCTTTTAACCATTAGGCAAATGTTTCTCCATGTTTCCTGTTTATCACAGGCTCTGAGCCTCCCTAGACAGGCTATTCTGAGCTTGCCCTGCTTTCTGATAATTGCATGTGCATTAAAGCAAACACCCCTGCAGGGTTTCTCCTCTCCCCTGTCCTTGCCAGCTCGGAGCTGGACAGCATTCCATGGCTTGCAAACACAGGGCTGTGCAAAAAAAGCCATGCCAGGGGCTGGCAAAGCTCTGGGGAAGAGGGCAAAGCTGCATGCTATTTCAGGCCTCTCTTATTTTGCCAATGAGTTCAGATACCTCTCCTTTCCTAGTGACACGATGGCTCCTAGGTCCTCCTGAGCCGTGCATCAGTGATATTGCTATTGAGATCTACAGTCTGTGTCCAGCCTGTATCAATTACTGCCTTCTTTGTAGGCATATAAAAAATTAACAGGATCCAGGGGAGTCACCCATCAGTACTGACTGCAGCAGTAATTCTGAGAAGGTGGTCTGTTGTATATTTCTCTGAACTCTTGTTTTGCTTTAAAAGAAGAAAGAGGCAGGACACTGCTATAAGATTTTTTGAGGATGAGCTTTATCAGACTGCTGTTTAGAGAACTGAGAATCTCTACATCCTAAAGTAGTACAACCATTAGTGTCTTGTGCCTCTACATGGGGCAAAGTCCTGGACTATGAGAAGACAGTGATGACATTTTTCCTTCATAAAACGTCTCACTTGAGATAAGTGGATCAGTTTTGTCCTTGGTTTACAGATAGAAGAGGTAGCAGACTGTGGAAAGCTGACTGGTGCAGACAACACACCTCTGAACTGAACACACTGCAGTCAAAAGCTGCCAGACACATCAAGACAGATGCTCTCGATATACCTGGCTTGAAACTGAGACCTCCAAAACTGTATTTCCTCTTAGGATTTAGTTCCCAGGAATTAATATGCATAGAGCCTTTTACACTCACAGACCTATGATGAAAAAAAAGCAAGTTGGGTTAATTCTTTTCATTTGGTTCCTAGAGTAAATCTGTAGGTCATAAGTAGATACTGCCTTTCTATTCTGATTGTCTGTTACCAAACATAGGCCACACAGCGCTGTAGCCTCCTCCAAGTGGTAGCCATAAGTCACTGCCTCTTCTCATGCTTTAAGACAGTAACCAAGCAGGACCCTGACTGGATGCTGCCATCCATCACTCACTTGATCTGAGCTTACATTGCCACTGAACCAACCAAGAGGTTTCTCTGAAGTGAAACACCAATGCAGTTACACAGCTCATCTGTAGGGAATTTTATTTTTCATAGGAATACTGGGGTTGGATTATCCTTGTTATAGCTAGTGCACTGGTCACATTCCCCATGAAATACCTGTATTTCCCCATCCAAAAGGAACTTCTTTGGAGTTGCAGTTTCTGAGCAGCTGCAGTACATGCTGCTGATGGTGAATCTCAGTACTATTGGGAGAGTGTCGTGAGAGTGGGTGCTTCTTCTGTTTTGTTTTTCCTCATTTTTGAAGCAAATCCAACTTTTATCAATTATAGGTTTGAACAAGCCCTCTGCAAGTATCAGTGTGTATCTTGTAAGAGAGAAGAGTAACAGGTCCTTTTGAAGAGGAGGCAAAACTGGAATAAGCTAGCTACCCCCTGGGTCTGGGGTGAAATAGCTGAACAGTTGAAATCTACCCAGCTTTTGCTTCCTGTTTGTATAAGTAGCTTTCATCAGAGTGCTGGTCATGAGTAAGTTAACACCCACAGACCTGTCACCATCAAGCACTGTGTATCACTGAATTCCTAGCAGTGCTGAACTCTGTACATACATGTTTAACTGCATTCCCCACTTCTCTGAAGGAGCTATTTTCAGAGATTCCCAAGTGTGGAAGTGGAATCTCTCAGATGACTTTTGACTCTGCAGAGAGGAATAAGTGTCTTTGAAAGACTGAGATTGGCACATGTACAAATATACTTTCTTCCATCCTGGTATGTGAGGAAGGCTAAGGATGATGCAGTGCAAAAGTTGCCTTTGCTGTTTTTATGTGATGCTGTAGAGGAAGAGAGATCTGGGGTGATAACCAACATGCTGGGGAATCCTCCTCTGCATGGTTCTGCAAACTACCACTTTCTAATTTCCTGCAGAGGATCTTACTGGCATTCAGGTGAAGTTGTCTGTGTTCAGGCTTAGCAGAGGATGTTCTCTCAGGAAGTTAAAGGACATCAAGAACTAAAGGTGTACTGGGGCAAGTTCCTAATTACTCATCTGATCTCTGCCGGGGAGACATTAAGGGATGGTTTTGTAGTTTGTTCATGGTTTGTCTGTCAGTATAGCAGCTCTGGGACAGTCAGTTATTTAAAGGACTGGAAAAAATCCTACCCGGTTGTCCTTGTTTGCTTCTTTAGGTCTTTTTCCTGCCTTTGTGGATTCCTTGAAATTTGGCATGCCTGACTGTGCAATGCTTTCACTGCATCTTGTTGCAGAGTTTATTTCACACACCCAGAGTCTCCACAGTGCTACATTAACTCCCTTCAACTTAGCCTAGGTCAAATCAGAGCAGTTACAGTGTGGTTTCGAGCAGCAGAGCAATTTTGCTAACAGCTGAGGAATTGCACTGACTCCATCTCTAATGAATACCCTTAGTGGTCATGATAGGAATTTTGGGTGAGAACAGGGCTTGCACTAATTACAGGGACTTAGTCACAACTTGTTAACTCAGCACTGAAAACTGCTCTTGGAAGTAGCCACACTTGGGCAGCCTGGGAATTGAGGGAAAGCGCAGTCTTGTGCTTAAGGCTCTGAACACTGCGTCTCCAGTAATCTGGTTTAATTTCTTGTTCTGCCTTGGACTTCTTATGTCACTTCTTATATTTCTTTCCCTTTCTGCACCTCAGTTCTGGAGCTATAAAATCACACTGCTGTATATCTTTTCCCCCACATGCATGGCAAGTTCTTCAGGATGGGGATTTTCTAGAAATAATTGAGAATGCAGTTTGTAGAGCCAGCCTCACCTGTGGCTGTGGGAGGTCAGAGGGCCCTACGTGACATCTTAGAGTTTCTGTACTTTGAGAATATGTCACTGGCTTTGGATTATGAGGCAGGAGCAGCCTTGAATGCTCATGTAACTCCCACAGCTAATTTTCTTTGGTCAATTTGGGATTTTTCTTTCAACCTTGAAATTTTGCTGGTTTTTGGTTCTGCAGGGCAGGGAGTACTGAGGCTGAATAAATTGAATTTTTCTTAAATTATGTAAGTGCTAAATAAGATATATTGTTACAATTTTCCGTATCCTCTGCATATGAGGAGGAGTGGAAAATGGATAAATGGGAAGAAAATGTGTGACAATACCTAATGTATTCTAAGACCAAGCTTCTAATCTTCTCTGTTTCTTTTTGTTTCTTCCAGGTGGAGCGGGAAATAGCCATCCTGAAGTTGATAGAACATCCCCATGTTTTAAAGCTGCATGATGTTTACGAAAATAAAAAATATTTGTAGGTATTACTGGCTTTTGCCAGAGGAAGGGTGGGGGGGGGAGGGAGGGAGGGAGGGAGATCAGGGTTTTGGAACTTGGTACATTTCTGAAAGAATGGAACTGGGTGTGTTTTCACCCTCTGCTGGTGTCTGTGCAATATTTGGTATTTGGATGAGGAATGAACACTCATTATTTCCCTGGCTTTTCTCATGTTAATTTCTGTACTTTCACAGAATCATAAAGGAAATTTTATCATTGTCCCACCATTAACCTACTGCTGCCATATTACCACTAAATCATGCCCCCCAAGTACTACATCCACATGTTTTTTGAACACTTCCAGGAATGAAGATTCCATTACTTCCCTTGTACCTGTAAGATCTGGAACCATTTTGAATCAAAGCTGTAACAGACTCAGAGTGGATAATTTGGATAACCTCCTTTGTCTAACAGTTTTCATTGAAACCCTCAACTCTTACTAAAGGTGTTTTAAATTTGTCCCATCAGCAACAGATTTTGGTTTTCAGGGCCACTGTAATCTCCTGATGGTTCTGCAGTGACAGTTATGTAGCAAAGCGCTTTTTTTGTAAGATTTTTTTTTTTCTTCAGATCATTACCAGTGCCAGACAGGGATGTTGTCCACAGACAATCACTTTAGCTTGATTTAGGGCACTAAATACGTTGTATCTGTTTTCAGACAAACAGGCCACATTAATCATGGCGCAACGGGACAAAAATCAATGTTCTCCAAATAGAAAAGGGTGACCCAGTAGGGAACTCTGCTATTTCCAGCTTTTTAACAGGTTATTACAGGTAGAAGGGAGCGGTTAAAAAAGACTAAACAGTTTTTAAAAGCCACCATCCACTGGTGACCTCTTTTTAGTGTCTCAACACAAGAAGGGAATGACTGTTTATCCAAAGAAAGTGTTGAATGGAGGTAACAGTCCCTCATGGACTATTCATCCAGTCTTGATACTGGAGCAATGAATTCCTCTTCCGAGAAGCGAGGCCTCTCTGCCTGCGGGTTAGCTTAGTAGAGCAGGCAGTAATTTCCTTTGGCTTCCCCCTCCTCCTCTGGGGCAGAGCCTGCCATCCGTGGTGGAATGTGGTTGCCAGAAAGAGCTCGTGCAGGCACTGGGTGGAGGCTGGCTCAGATGTTTTCAGAGCTGCATGCTGAATGCTCTGCTCTCAGTGGCACAAATGGTCATGGCTCCATGAAGCCCTGTTTGCCACAGATGAGACAGAGGCCCAGATCTGCTCTGTGTGCAGACAGGCAGCAAAGGGAAATCAGGCTTTACAGGGAGTACATTCTCCTTTAATCTCCTGAAAGAGAGGCAGAGGATATTTTCTCTGTATTAAGTGAAAGGGGGGAGGAGACCCCTTTTTTGCTTAAAAGAGAGGAAATGTTCTTCTTTGTAATGTTGGTTTCTGTGTTGTGTAACCCTAGGTACACACACACAAGTATGCACTCCTGCACGAAAAGAGCAAACAGCTGATGGTGGCAGTGGTGATAATGTAAGAACACATGCAGAAGAAAGGCCACAAGGGGATGGGCTGTAGAGGTGCTGAAGCTTTCTTCTTGCTCTGAATACCTGTAAAGCCAAAACCTGAGCTTTCCTTCTTTACCCTATAAGAATTGGGGGCTGTTTTGCTCCTTGTGAAAAATATTTTGTGCTCAAAGCAGTGGGAATGGTGTTACACTATTATTAAAAAAAAAAATACTGCATTTATAGACAGGACAACATCTTCATGATGAAAATCACCTTGAAAAGGAAAGCATCCCATATCTTTAAGCTATGTCTGGATATCCTGGCTTCTAAAAAATGTTGGGCTCCAAAGCGTGCTTTGCCAATGACCATTTAGCCTTGAACAATCACTGAGTCTGCTTTGAGCTGTAGCTCCTCTGCCTGTAAGATTAAGCTGTCTGCATCCCCCTGCAAAGGCACCAAATCCCTCTGCTGAAAGACACTGACTCTGAAAGAACAAATGACTGTTAATTAAGTTTCATTTTTTATTAGTCTCTATTTTAAAGAAAGGGCACAATGCAGAGCTTCTGCCAAGCCTCTGTGTTCAAAATTAGAAACAGCTGTGGCCTTTGATAAATCTGAGAGGTGGAAGAGAGTGCCTGCGGAGGGGTGAGGTGTTACAAGTGCGTGGGGGCTGAGAATGTGTCTGCATGGACCTTCCCAAATAATAAGACACAGTGACCTCTGGTTCTCACCAGCATCAGGAAAGGGATTGCTCTGGGGTTGTGGCAACACCTTTCCATCATGCATGCCATCCTAGCACTAGCAGTTGTGGCATGGTTTCAGAGAAGCTCATGAATTATGGGTGATATTTCAGAAGCCAGAGAATAATCACAATGCAACACTGGGGAGCATTTCCTCAATAACTGTTAATTTCACAAATCATGTTTGACTTTTAGTTTATGATTTAATTTGTGACAAGGGGCTTTGGTTGAGTAGATTCCTAATGCAACCATGAATCAAATCCTTTTTCCACAGTTTATTTAAGACTGAGATTTATTTTTTAAAAATAATAACAAAAATCTGTTAGCATACATGTGTTAGCCAAGCAGTCTTTTTCTGTTTATTTTGGTAGGGTTCTTTTTGCCAAGATAGTTAGAGAGGTGGGGATAGCTATGAAATCTATTATTCCATCTCTTTATCCATCATTTTGAGTTGTCTTATTTAGTAAGACTGTGGACTACACATCTAGGTGTGGGGGGGAAAACAGAGGGCACTGTGGCTCTCTGTAAGTGACATACAGCCTCAGATATATATTGTGTTGGCTAAATGAGCAATATTACTGACAGTTGAATTATTTCATATTTGTTGCATGATCACACTGATGGCCTTCAAGCAAGATTGGGAGTCCACAGTAATAGATAATTTAGAAATAGCTACAGACAATCAATGCCTCCATCTCTCCCATCATATAATGTCAATAGACAAAACAGCCAGGATGGAGGTTCATCCTCCATTTTTTAAAGATCAAAATGAATCAAAGTAGCCTGGTATGGGGAATGATCAAAGGGCTACCAAAACTTGTGTGTGCACCAATCAGTTTGACTAAGGAAGTGCAGACAGTCTGGAATTTTAGGGAAATACAAATCATAGAATCATCACAGAATGGAATGGGTTGGAAGGGACCTTGAACATCATCCAGTTCCACCCCTCCCCTGTCAGGGGCAGGGAATCCTTTGATTAGACCAAGTTGCTCAGAGCCTCACCCAAGCTGATGTTGAACATTTCCAGGATGGGGCATGTACTACGAGAAGGAGCAAGGCAGTAACAGATAATAACAAAATTTTGGTTTTGTAATACACACTGGAAGGACACACTCCTTGGGTGATTTCTGCATTGCAGATGAGCTGTGTGAACCTGGGGGATGATCCTCTTTTCTCTGTGTCCTGTATAGCAAAGGTCTTTCCTGAGCTGACCCTACACAGAGTTTTATTTATTGTGTTTTATGCAGTACATTCAGCTTTTCTTTGGATCATGGAAAAGCAGTTGTCCCCTATTGGAGGAGCTGTTAGCATGGCAAGCTAAGGGCCATCAGACAGTCCACAGGAGATGGAGCTTCCCTCTCCAGAGGGGATTGAGCTGACTGATACAGTTCTGTTGCAGAACTCCCAACAGGGGTGGCATTATCTGTTTTGATCTCATTTGATTAACTATTTATTTTCAGCTGTCAGGGGCTTGGTGGGAAGTGGAAATAAAATAGAAAAGAAAATGCATCCTACAACCACTCCATGCACTTTTCTTTCAGATGGTAATACTGGTATTTCTTGATTCGCTTTCCATTGATGTCTGTGTATATATATCTGTAAATTTCAATGTCAAGATGCATACAGATATTTGTGTACATATGTGTGAATTTATGTTGAATGATTTTCAAATCTTCACTTTTAAGATTTCAAACTTTGTGGCAGCATTTATTTTACATCTCTGTCATCCAGTTTGATCAGCATTTTAAGCAAGAATCTGTTTTGAGAGGAGTGGACACCAGACTATTGTTCTCTGAAGTGTGCCATGCATTCCTCAGCACCTTTTTCAAATATAAGTGCCTTTCTCATCTTTCATCAGTACAATGCTATCACTGGGCAAGTGCCCAAATCTCATTTCAATGTACACAACACACCACCACCTGATTTCAGAGATGAAGGTGCATCACAACGAGCCAGATAAGAAAATTAAAATGTCCTCCTAGCTGTGCACAACTCACATTTCTGGCTCATACAAAATCAGGTGTCAGCAGCAGTCAAGGACTTACAGCTCTGGTGGTGTCTGGAGAGGCCTTTGTGCTGCATGTCCTGTCCTGCAGGGTTTTCCTATAATTCTGTTTATTTTTGTTGAAAACTTATTGTGAGATGCCAGAAGAGGCAAAAAGATTTTAAAAAAGTTCTGTGTATTCTTGTTAGTGGTAGGCCAAGACTTTGCCATTCAATCCATCTGCAGGGAAACCTCTCTAAAGTAGAGGGAGAGTTCAGAAAGTCAGAGTAGCTCTAAAGGCTCAGCACTGAAAATTAATTTTGTGGTAGATGTGCACCTTGGGAGTGAAGCTGTGGGATGTCAAGTGCTGTGATACACGGAAAGAAAATAAAACAGGATTGGAAGGCAGAATAGCATTTTACCTGAGCCTTGATTAGACTAAGGAAAATATTTGTAACCAGCTACTTTGACCCCCTTTTCTTCTGCTGTTGACTTGTTTTAGGACTGTCTGGAATGACTAGCATGTGTAGCCAGAACAAATCCAGTCAGTGGTAGGAGTGGAGGGTGTGACCACTCACTCGCAAGAAGGACACCAGCCTGGCACAAAGCAGGGCCTGCAGAGCTGCTGGTGGGAATTAATGCTGCACCCTGTGCAACAAAGTCTTAATAAGCACTGCCCAAAAGCCTGACTGTATTCTCTGTTCACTGCCTGACATGTGTGCTTGGATACCATCCAGGCCATGATGCTGGGCATGAGGAAAAGCAAGCCCATAGTGGAGCAATTCTCTGACATGAGTAATTCTGTGAGATGTTGCTTCAGAGCCACGGTACATTCTTATGCCTGACTTCCCTTTTAGACTTTGGTAGGCAGTGTTGTGTGTGTCTGGGCCCTGGTTGTTACAGCAAAGGCCACTTAGCTCTGAAGAAGAAAGCCCTGAAGTATAGAGTCACTAACAGAATTGCAGCAGTGACCTGATGGGTGTTGTCTCAGCTCTGCCCATCCTGTGCTGAGGATCCCTCTGGCTAAATCCATTCCATATCATGTGCCCATATAGGATGGATGCTGCAGTGCCTTGGCATCCATGACTATACACTGTGAGGGTACTGCTCAAAACACCTTTCATCCCAAATTAATCAAAGGTACAGAGCACAACAGCATAATCTCTTACTACCCCAAAAGCCACAACCTGTTCATGCCCAAATGTAACCAGCAATCAAATACAATATCCATTCAAACATGCAAACTCGGGTTAAAATTGTCTTTTAGAAAACAGAAATCTAACACATGCACATTTTCTTGCAGGCAAGAGGGGAAGAAAAAATACAGAGCTCCTGGCCCAGTGCCAAATAAGGGTTTAAAAATTCATGCCCGCCATAAGAATTTATATAACTTCTGAATAATTTATAGGCTGTGCCAATAACAAGAGGCTTCATATCTGATAGAGATTATTTAATCAATAGTAAATAGTGCAGAGAAAAAGCTGTCAAAGAAATACAGAGCGTGTCAGCCTGGGCAACTTTTAACCTCTTTCCTGCCACATATATATTCAACCATATATATGTATGGAAGGACATTTTGCAACTAGGGTGGTAGCCTGGAAGGAGAATCACCAGTTCTTTTTTCTTCTAGAGGCTTTTCTTTGTTGGTCTCTTGTTCCGTAAGACAGGTCCCTTTGAAATGTAGTGAGCTTTCTAGCTCTCAAATTAATTAGTCACAAGGAGTAGCCAGTTTCTTGTGAATCATCTGCCAGGACTACTGTGAGATGGCCCATGGTTCATCAAGGTTGTGGCAGTGCCAACCCTACCATTTGTGGTGCAGCCATTTCAGTCTGTGTTTAATTCTGGGGCAAAACTTAAGAGAGTTTTAGAGCTGTTGGCACAGTAAACATCAGGACAGACGAGAACTAAAGACTTATCTGTCTTTATGATGGAGATTCCCACTTGATATTTTGTCTTTGAGTGTATCTCTTTCTATATGACTGCAGCTGGGTTTTGCATCTTGCTGAAGTGTATGGCTGAAGCCATGCATCTTAAAAACTAACAAGGGCCACATGGATATCTAGTCAAATTCTAGCATAGTAAAAGCTCTAGGACATTGCTCAGTGATGTGTGATGTTACCCAGTGGTACATTCAGGCTTACATAGAAGAGCAACTTGAAAACCTCCTTGTTTAGGTTAAGCAAAGTTGTGCTTCTTATGTGTAAATGTCATATCACTTAATAAAAAATAAATTATTAACTGCTTCCCTAACAGACAGCTAATTGCAAGCACTGATGGACAAACCTTCTATTGCCTGACTAAAACAAGATGTGTGAATTGACTTCTATCCTAGAGCATTAGAGAGTGTTTCTTGGTAATCCTAATTTTTTTGCATTTATAATACTTACCTGAAATACTTTGTGTTTAAGCATGAGCTTTCATCTAGAGATCTCTCCATTTAACACTTTTATAATAATAAATACATAATTGGTGTAGCAGTTAGTATATTGTAAATTGTCCTGAGAAAACAAGAGCTGCATACCCACTAATGGGCTGCTGCAGGCAATCCCATCTGGCAAGAATTTTAGCATTTCACACCAATTTTGCTACTGGCTAAAAGACAGTTTTTCATTCTTTACAGATCATAACTGATGTGTTTGCATTTGGGTTTTTTGTTGTTATTTTGCCAGAAGTATCTGGTAGTGCTTGGTCCTGGTGTTTTCTGTGCCAGTTAGTCTTTCTTTAACAGCATTTTTCCAGGCATTGCTCAGAGCCAGCCTGTTTCTTTAGTTACAACCCTGATTTGGAGGTAGCATGTAGCTGCCTTGCTAGTGAGGGCTCTCTGAGTTATTCCTCAAAGCTCCCTAGGGCATGGGCAAAGGCACCTCTTAAGAAGTTGTGGCATAGTCCACCAGATGGAAAGGAGAAATAACCACGAAAAGTGTCTTTTTTTTTATGTTTTAAGTGATAGGACTGTAGTGCAACAGCAACCTATCTAATCATGAAGAATCCTTGCTGTACTGGCACTGGATAAGAATGGGACAGTACCAGTTTACAATCGCACACACAAAGCAACTGTTGGGAATGGGAAGTCCAAGTTGCTGTCAAGCATCACAGCAAAAACCAGCCTTCAGAAAGGACTGATGAGAACTGATGATGTACTATTTTGGCTCCTGAAAGAATAAATAAAATGAACCAAAAAGAAAGAAAGAAAAAAGCCTAGGATTATTCTAAGCTTGCATCTCTGATGGTTTGTAATGGGTCATTTGAGGTTAGGAACTCAGAATCTTTTATTGAGAATGTGGAGATGATGGGATGCAGATGGAAAGATGGTAAAAGGGATGAGATGCTGCTGGATGTAATCTCTCTGCTCATCTCCAATCAACACAATTATTCTTGTATTTAGTATTCAGCTTCTTTGCTTTTAAAGAGGAAAGTCTTTTCTCCTTCAAGCATTGAAACTCAACTAGAAATTTTTAGTTTTATGTCTTGGCTTGTAGCAGGGACATGAGAAAATAATGCAAGATGCAAACCTTGGTGTGTACAAAAGTGAGCTGCAGCCTGTGAGAATATTTGGAATCTCCTAGAGAATATATCCAGTGAGGAAAAAGTAATTGAGACTTTATTTTTAACATACACTTGCCTTCATATTGAGTTGAAGAACCCTGCTGTTTTCTGGCTTTTTCAGTGTCCTCACAGGCAAAGGGGAAATTGGGGGATAGCATGGAGTAGAAGACACAAGGGACCACAGGTGCTAATCCCAGCTCTGATACTGGGTGACTGTACCCTGGACAAGTCACTTGGCTTCACAGTTCCCTATCAGTAAAGAAAAGGAGGTTAATGCTTGTCAAAACTTGTTTCTCTCATGTGAAATGCAAGGATTGGAAGAGTTAGGGTGTGTCCAGAGCATCCAACATGTGAAAGCTAGGTGCTCTTGCAGAGTCTGTTGTCCTAACATAGCTCCTGTCTGTATCATCACAGCACCTAGTGTGCACACTGCCTGCCTGACACTGGGTCTCTCCTTTCCCTGAACCTTCTTGCAATGGTTGTTGCAGGAGGTGCCACATGTTTTCACAGGTTTTCTTAAGTTTTTACCATGGGAAGAAAAACTGATGCTGTTAATCTTACATAGACAGAATAAAAAACCCCCAAAACTTCATTCACCAATCAGTTGCTTTTCATCTCTAAATGTAATAGGAGAGAAGTTCTGGTTACTGTTCTGGGATTTTCAGAACTTGCTTGCTTGCTTAGAATAAATTGGAAAAGTAGTACTATAATGAAGTGAAAACCTGTCATACCTGGGAAAGATAAAAGGAAAGGGAGACTCATGAAAATGCTTCTTAGTGTTTTTCTTCCCTACAGGCTACATGTTATTTACCTTCTCCCAGATCCTCCAAGAGCTGCCATTAGCATACTTCCAATCCTGTAGCACTTTGGCAAAGTAAAGAAATTTAGATGCTGATGTGAACACAGAAGATTTGGATTTTTTTCTGTGCCATGGATTCAGGAAAGAAGTAGTGTCTGTATGCCTTATTTTCCAACCCAGGGAATAATGTTCTTCCTTTCCTTTGCTTTTTCTGTTTGGCTTTTCAGAGTGTTTATTCTCTTCTTCTGTAAAGTCATAGGCACACTCTCACACACAGATGGGTAGACACAGATATGCAGCACTTAGTGGGGTTTGTGTAGCTATCCAGTGGTGCTTAGAACCAGTGCAACACTTGGAAATGTTTAAACCCCTCTTGTTGGCCTGTTTGGAAAGAACAAGTGTACTACTACTGTGCCATGTCATGTGCCAGCAGAATGTTGGCTTGCACAGACATAGGGGCAGGTGCTGAATTATGCCCTTGTTTAACAGAAAATCTCCTAGCTGGGGGCTGTCCTAAAAAAACACACAAGGTACTGGAGGGAATAGGGCTGGCAGATAACAACCTGAGCTCACAAATCCTAGCTGCAGCTTAGCCACATAGTGCTTGTGGAATGATCCCTGCAGCATTTCTTTCTTGCACTCAAGCACTGAGGAATGTGTTTGTCGTCCTTCTCACTCATGTCACGGTGGGGCCTTTGTCAGATCAGAATACATCGTCTCTCGTGCTTCTCCGTGTCCCTTGACTTGTCATAGGCACAAATCTTTTTCAAATGCTCTCCCCTGTTCATTTCCATTATTATATCTAGTGCTTCTAGGTGGCAAGCAAAAAATGAATAACCTTGTAAATGTTCCCTGTCTTTCAATTTGTTTTATTTTTCATACAACGTGTCAGTGCATTTTTGTTGAGTGTTTTTAATAAGATGAAGTTGATGAAAATAAATTGCTTCACAGTTCCTGCTGTGGGTGACAGAAATGCTGGGTCTGTATTTTTCAAAAACTGTTTGTTTGAAGCCAGTGTGGAGGGTGTTCTGTATCTGTAACTGCAATCATCTTCGTAAGATATCTCCCAGAAAAAGAAAACAGCCAGCAATTTGAATTTGGGGGGCAAGATGCACTGCTGTATCCAGCTTCTTCTGGGCACAGTGAGACATCAAGCTGTCAAGAAGAATTTTAGGACTGATTCTGTGCCAGAATTGGGTCTGCCATATTGGATAGTTAGCCAGATCTGTCTCTAATATGAGAGGGAGAATGAATTCTGCAGCAAACCTTCTTACCAGACTGTCTGTTAGCCAAGGCTTAGGAACCAAAGGTTGGGACTTGACAGTGTGGACACCCCAGTGCCCGTGGCTGCTGCATATCAGCTTTCTTCTGCGTTGAAATGACTTGCTCAAAAAATGTCATGTCTATAAACAGTGCTCTCCAAATTACCAGGGTGTACCCAGCAGACAGTTGGGCAACTACCCATCTGTTTGGAAAGAAGATAACCCACACATTCCAAATGGGATTTTCAAGTTAAGATTTTTCTCTTTTTTAACTGATTTTGATTTTAAAAAGTCAGTATTACTATTTTTCTTGTAGCTGTTTTGACTTGATCAAAAAATGCAAAAGTACAATTTTAATTCCCCCAAGTTTATAATTTTATGGTTTTGTCCATTTTTTTGTGTCCTTTTAGTACTTACTTAGCTGGCAAGACAACACCAATGTCTGTCCTTCTGTAAGGTGGGGAAATGCTTTCTCCTTCTGGTAGCTGGGAGCTGACACATGGAAGTTACACAGGAAATGATGATGGACCAGGAGCTCAGATCCCACTTTTGCAACTTCAAGGCTAATGCTATTATCATTGAGCAAGCTTTACTTTCCTCACAACTGCTTTTAGTCCTTCTATTGTCCTAGTTTTTTGGAAACATTGAAACAGGGCTAATTAAGACCCCCAATTTATATTATTCTTCCCCACTTTTCATTTTAAATTCAGAAATTTCCTTGGAGATTATGCTGCTTGAGGTACAGAAAATTTTGACAGTATCCTGGATTAATTATTCTTCATTGTGCATTCAAATTTGAGGAGTTGGATTAATTCTGGTAGTAAAAGTATTCTGCTGTAAAGCAGAGGGTTGAGGGATCATGCTGCACATACAGTTCAGTATGGTCTGCTGCACTGCTGGGAGGCAGGGACTGAGAAGTACACTCAGATTTGTTTGTTTTTAAAGGATTCCGTTGATGGTGTTCCTGCCGCTTCCTGGGAGAACTGTCACTCCCACTATTAGGCAACATTTCCAGAGATTTATACAGTTCTCCTTTGCTTGGCTGCCTTTCATTAGCCCTATTTAAAACAGCAAGGTGGTCCATTCATGGCAAGTTCTTTCCTTCCAGAAGGTTTCACTCTTCACTCTATGACTGCCAGGAGTGCTGTATGAGGTGAGGAGTTTCCTCTCCTGCTCCTAGGCCCCCTTTGTGCCACATATATTCACTCAGTGCCACGTTTTTCACCTGTGAGTTGCAAGGCCAGGCAGCTGCTCCAGCCAATCACTGCTGTTCAGCAGCAAAAGCTAAGCTTTTATACAGACTGCACACACATGTAGTTATTTTTGGTTTGTTTGTTTTTTTAATATTGTACATTGTTCACCTTTTCTTAATTCATTCTGGTTTGTTGACATCTTTCTGGTTCTGACTGCAGCTTTCCCACAGCTATTTTATAAAAGAATTGTCAGCTTGGTTAAAGGATCTGAGGCTTCTTGGTACAGAGTTTTACTCCACTGTAGCTTTGAGACCTGCTGTGGAAGCTTATACTTGATTATTCTCTGCTTCCCATCCTAGTCTTTGGAGTAATTTTTAGCTTCCTGATTAGGTCTTGCTATGCCATTGGACACTGAATCCAACAATGGTAGGTCTGAAGTTTGCAGAACCACTGTTAAACATATTAGTAACTCCTGATTTTAAAATTCCAGTTTTCTTCCACTGTTATTTCTGGAAGTGTTCCCCTTGGCTACATATAAACAGAAGTGTTTGTCTAACTGTGTGAGTGTGAGGGGGTTGGTGTGATCATGTACTTAAAAAATCCTGGCTTTGTGTTTTTCTAGGTATTTGGTGCTAGAACATGTGTCAGGTGGGGAGCTCTTCGACTATCTCGTAAAAAAGGGAAGATTGACACCAAAAGAAGCCAGGAAGTTCTTCCGACAAATCATCTCTGCTTTAGACTTCTGCCATAGTCACTCAATATGGTGAGTACAGCCATTTCCAATGGGAGTTCCCTGCTACAATAAAGGGATCTTACCTAGATACTTTTAGTTTTAAGTAACTGATGTTGTATAGCTCTAAAAGCATTGGGTAAAGTGCTGATGTATTTTTGAATTCTTGTCCATGTGTGAGACAGTGTACCAGTCACAGACAGACTTCTCATGGAAAAGACTGTCTGTCATTTTTCACTAGAGAAGAATTAATTTGCAGGGAAGGCTTTAAACAGGAAAACCAAAACCACCGAGGAAAAAGAATTTCATTTCCATAATTTTTGTGGCACTTAGTAATAACTAAGAACTCCATACACTGTATCTAAATGAATCCCTGAAGAAATCTGGGACAACTGCAAATACAGCAAAGTCGTTTTATGGTTCCCTTCAGTTTTTGGAAACCTGCTGGCTTTTGGCAACCTTTACTGAGTCCCCTCTGGGCATTTGAGTCACTGTTGCCTTTAATTTCCTTTCCAGTAGGGAAGAATTTTCTTACTGACTCCATCATATTATTTAACCATGGAGTGTGGTTTAACCTGTGCTTTCAAGTTCTGTTTTATATTTGACCAGCTTCTCTTTCATCTTCACCAAGTTGAGATAATTTAAATTATACTGAAATCAAGTTGTTGCAATCAGTCTGAGCACAAGAGTTTCTGTACAGCTACTGACCCATAACCGCCTGATCATTGCTCACAAATGCAGCCCCTTGCATTTGGATTGGTTGGGGGAGAAAATTTACATTTTATGTCTGCATGGCTGCTTCTCCAAAGCCACAGCCAGCCAGATCCCCCACTCCAGGAGGCCAAGGGCCACTCAGAGGTACTGCAGTAGCTGGATTTGCATAATCACTGTGTGCTTACTTCTCAGTAGCCATGCAGGGATTTTCTGTACCCCCAGTTCTGTGCTGAAAACTCACAAACCAGATGGCCACAGTGAAAATGGATGTTTAAATATTTAACTTGGCCTTCTAGCCCCCTCCCCCTACATCTCTGAGTCATTTCAGCAGGAAACAGTGATCTGTAGGAGAACATATTTCTAAAAAATGGAAAGGAAAAGAAGAGCCTTTCTTGAGGATATATTAAGAAGAGTATACTGTATAAGAAGAGTATAGCAGCATACTCTTAGCAGAAGAGGCAGGTCAGAGGTGGTGGATCTGGGTGAGAAGGTCCTGAGGACAATGCCTACCTGACACAGGAAGGGTTACAATAGTCAGAGAAATTCCCAGAGAAGCCAAGAGCAGGTTGCATGCCCTAACTAGAGGATCTAAGTTTTCTCTGTCGGCAGTGACCTCTGACCAGTTTTCTTCTGTGAATTCCACAGTTTTTCCTCCCTGCTATTCAACTACACTGAGTGATCACGATCTCCTTAGAACCAGCATGCTCCTTGGCAGGTTGTAGCCCTGTTATTTTTTACATACACTGGGCAGTGTAACCACTGGTGGATTGCATACATACATGTTTCTGTTTCCTACTTGGCTTAATACTTAAGGAATGCAATCCAAAAACACTCAAAAATGTTTAAGTGCGGCTGAAGAGAAATTATTTACGCTTCCAAATGAATATTCCGGAGGAATCAGAATCTCCATTGGGAGAGAAGTTCCTACTAAAACATGCACATACATGCTAGTCCTTTGGACTTGTTGTGGATCCCTCTGGATCTGGGAGACTTTAATAACTGAGGATCATGGTGATGCCGACAGACAGACAGACTAGCACCCTAGGTTTAATACTGTGTGATATTTTCTAGGCAGATGCATGTCTGTCTTGAGGAATCCATTTTCCTCTGTTAAATATACTGGATTGTGGGTAGTAGTCTCGTTGGACAGTAAATCCCATTCCTTGCTAACTCCCACCTGAAAGCATCTAGTGCTGGCTAAGTTAGCAGTAAATCATAAGCTCTGCCTCCAGGTCACTCTGTGTGGTCTGTGTTCTATTCTGTGCTGTATTCTGGACAGTTATCAGAAAATCAGAGCATGCATAAATATATATGTGAGTGTAAAACTTAATGTGCTTTCCTAAGCAATGAGGCCTGACCTTGTCCTGTTGTGGGGCAGTGAAATGACAAATCATCTCATCAGCCAGGTCATCCAGTTATGACCACATTGAAAAATGAAAGCTTCTGCTTTGGTTAATGACTAAATGTGGATGCCTCCAGCCTACTGGCAGAATAGATTGATAGCCTGGTGTCCCCAGACCCATATAATACTCCCATCTTCTTCCTGTACATCCCAAAACACTGGGAAATACCTGTAGCTTACTTTAACAGCAGCATGTAACCACATTCAGCATTCACTGCTCAAAATGCATTGATACACCAGCATTCCTGAACCAAAGATTCAGAAAGGATTCCCCACTCCCCCTCCCATCAGTAAAAAGCTTCTGCTGCTACTGTGTAGAGAGATCACCTTTGTCTTAAGAGGTATTTTCAAACAAGCAGCTGAGAAAAGGAAGCAGAATATGTGTGGAGCTCGTGTCTATTTTTTATTTTAAAAATGTGCTTCCTGTTCTTACTTTATTTACTGGAAGCAGTGGGGCAATATTTGGCGAGTTTCACTCTGTGGTGCAGTCACTTACAGGGTTTTGTGATGCAGGTTGGCCATGGGGGAACGCTTATGGGTAAGGCACTGTGGGGTTCTCTGAGGACTTTTGTGTGGACACGGCACGGTGCCACGCCAGGGACCCAGGGCCACGAGTGGCACCACGCAGGGACATCCCATGGGATCTGTGCTACCTCGCTGCCTTCCCCGAGCTGGCAAGCGCCTGGCTCAGTGATGCGGCATTGCTGCTTCTCCTCCCAGCCCTTCCCTGCGCTCCCCGGGCTCCGCACCGCGCTGCAGTGCCTGGAGCGGCCGCGCCGAGCAGGGAATGAATGGCACAGAGCCTGAGCTTCCCCGGACATCCATGTGAGGCCATCCCAGCTTGGGAGGTTCTCTTTGGACATAACCGATGGGTTTGCCTAAGCTGCCATTAACATCGTACTGAGTGTCTGCTCTCTTACATTCTGGGCCTTTCGGGTACCTCCGCTAGGTGCCCCGAAACCAGCAGCCCCTTTTGAATGCGGGGCATTCAGCCCCTCTCTGCTGCTCGAGTGCCCGGCTGCGTTCCCCGCGGGAACCCGTGTGTGAGCGCCCCCGGGGCGGGGTGCCAGGCCCCCTCTCGCTCGGTTTCCCGGGAAGAGCCCGTTCCCGGTGTCTGTGGGGAATGCTGCAGCGCCGGGCGGGGCGGGCTGCCGGCCGCCTCATTGGCTGGCCGTGACATCACCGGCGCGAGCCGCCATTGGCGCCGCGCGGCCCCTGCCCCGCCGCGCGCCCGCGGCCTGGCCCGGCTCCGCTCCGCCGTCTGCGGCTCGCGAGCTGACAAATAAAAATATGATTACAGAAAATGCCCCGTGGCAAACCTTATTATGGCTTCAGAGATAACAGATAATGCCAATTACTGCGCGGGGCAGTGGTGACATTGAGAGGAAATCCCCTGCGGTAATGAGCAGGGAGGTGATTATTTCATTTTATTTTTATTTTGGTTGCGTTTCATTCTGTGTTTTTATTTTTTATTTTTTTTCCCCCTGAGCGCGTACAAGAGGGGTTAAGGCAGGTTCTTTATGAATATTGATACATGACAATTACGAGGGCCCTTTCTGCTCGCCTTGCCCCGGGGCTGTGCTCGTTTGAGGGAGCCGGGGAAGGCTGTGCAGGATGGAGAGCGTCCGTGGTGTGTGCTGCGTGGGCACGGGCATGTGGCACTCGCAGGGCTGGGGACAGCAATTACAGCCTGCCTGGGCTTTGCCTCGTGTCCTTCCCTCCGTGCCGGGAGGGAAAGGCTCCCCACAAAACAGCGCTGCAAGATTTCACAGCGCTGCTGCCAAAATCTCTGGTCTATTCCTGCAGGCAGGAGCTGCAGAGCACTGTCAGTAAGGGAAGCGGGCTTTTAGGGAGAAATCTGGGGTGTCTGTGAGAAACGGAGAGAGCTGAAGAATGCCAGCTGCCATGTTCTGCCCTGTTCTGCCATGTAGTGCCACCCTCCTCAGAACTGCCCCTCTGCCCTGCTTCATCCCTAAGGAGCGTGCTGGGGTGTTCTGCAGGGAGGGTCTGTCAAATGCTGAAGACTGCAGCAGATGGGCACTTTGAAATCAGGACACAAGGCCTCCAGATGTGAAACTGGTCTAGAAATGGTGGAATTTAATAAGACTCTCTTCTGGTTTATTGTTTTGATTTTTTTTTGTTTTTCTGGTACTTGAGTGTTCAAGTTTTCTTTCAGACCATCAGAAGTAAGAAAGGTGCATTTTTACTCTGTTGAAAGCTCACCATTCATTACCTCAATCCAGGAGTTTTAGTTCTGTGCTCAAGACTCGCTGTAAAACAGTGAGGAATTTTCAGATATCCATTGTACAGAGAAACAGAGAAAAGCCATCAAATGCAGCAGCTGCAATGCCAAAGGCAAAGTTACCAGCTCAGCTAAAGTCAGGGAACATGTACTTTTGTAAGTTTTCTTCTTTATGTAACCCCTTGGATACTCAAAAATGGCATAGTCTTACTGTAAGCATAACCAGGTAACATTTTCTGGGAAGTGCAGCAGTGGTGATCAGACCTGACAGGCTCTTCTGGCTTTGAAATACATGAATATATGCTTTGAGGAGAGGTTGGCAGGGAGAAACAATATATTTTAGTGGATCAATGGAAATAATTGTTTAAAAGCAAGTAACGTGTTATGCATACAAACCTTTCCCCAGGCCTCCTGGTATGTTTATAGATGTTGTCCTTTTTCCTAGCTATAATTATATTTACTTGTTCTGCAGAATTCTGTGAAAACTTACTAAATTTGAGCATAGCAACCATGGCTATAAACCAAGAATCTTCTGTAGGTAGATGCAACTTACATGTTTGGATATTATTTGCAGAAGCAAGAGAAAATAAGATCAAAGGCTTTTTTTGCTCATGAAATTTAAAATAATGCTTCTCATGCTATTAATTGTTACTGATAAGTTATTTGCATCAAATCAGGCACTTTAAGAGGCATACTGCAGAACAATTATTCTGTGGCCTGGCCCTTCTGGGAGTTTGAGGTCAGTAAGAAAAGCATTTGCAAAGTAGCCAACAATTTGATTAGTACAAATGACCTGCAACTACTCCAATTAAGAGGTTTCTTGGGTTAGAAATCTGTGACCTACAATGAGTTGTCATAGAAACTGATACGAATGTTTCAGCTCAAACATCACTTTAAAATAATGGCTTCGTTTGTCATCCCATGCCAGGTGACAGCTCCTTTGAATCCAAGATCTAGAGTCTGTCCCTACACCAGAATTCTTCTGGCAGCCCTGGGTGACAGGCAGAGCGTGTTTCTCCTGCAGTTGCTGCAGTACAGGCACAGGGATATTCTCAGAGCAGGAGGATGGACTGGAAAAGCACCGGAGCGAACTAAAGGAACTGTCTGAACAGCATCTCTGGCTGTGACTAGCAAGCCAGTGTGGAAGTGGGAAGCTGGAACATGTTAATGCCTATCTGTGCCTTTCATTTTCCATGCACTATCTCCAAGAATGGTGCCCATTTCCATGGAACAGTTTTTTCAGAGCTCTCTCTGCATCCATCTTATGCTGCAAGGAAATTGTAAAGCCTTTGTTGTAATTTGTGAAAGAGGGATGTTGCAGAGTCTGACAGCATGTGCTTCCCCTGCCACAGCTTGCTCCGTGGCTCCCTTTCACTCACATGCTCTCCCTTCAATAGCCCTCTGGATGCTGGCTCCAGAGGCTGACTTCTTGTGCTGCTGTCTTGGCTGAGGAGCTCTGGGAGTCCATGGCCACTATGGGTCAGGGTTACACTGCAGGGTTTCTGCAGTCCTGCATTTCTCATTCCTTCTCAGCTTATGCAAGGCTCAGTTGGAGGGTTTGCCATGTTTGTCAGAAAAGAAGCTGCTTTCTTCTCTTCTGGTTTTCCAGCCATGTGATAAAGCCCCTACAGCTTTAGAGCCTTTAGAACAAGGAAAGGGTAATGAGTCCTCTGTTCACCTGCAGAGAGAGGAGTTGATGCAGTCGTGTAAGACATGGAGAGCCAGAGAGATCAGCTGGAATGGAACCAGATTAAATGCATTTACTCTGCACTGTTCCATTAATGCCAAGTAATTACCACATACAGTGGGATTTTTGTTTTGTTTTGTTTTGTTTCATTTTGGCACAAGAGAATTCTTTTTCAAATGCAAGTGCATTCGACAGTCCGGTCTTCTGGGCTCTTAGGTAAATTATAACAAGCCTTCCCTATTCCCATATGTTTCTCTCCCTTCCCCCTGGCACTTGAAAAGCTGGCAATACAAAGATGGGAAATGCAAATGCAGAGAGGAAGTCTCTTTCCCAGTGACAGCATTGCTGGTTCTGCTGCTCTGGTGCAAACTCCTGGCCTGACTCCTATCCCCAGGATGCTGCCTCGGCCAATTCAAAGTGGCCCAAAGATGGGTATCAGAGAAATGCTCCAGCTAGAGAAAAATTTTCACTGGGACATATAATTCTCCTATGGGTGAATGTGCAAGTACTGCTGATCCCACTGGCACCCTGATCTCTGAAAGCAGTGCTGCCAAAATACAAAATTTGTGCTCAGGCTGCCATGAAATTTCTAGGCTAACCATCCACACTGAGCACTAGAGACTGTCTTGAAAAAGGGATGGAGAAGGGTCAGAGACGCAAAACTGTGATATCAAAACTATTCTTTTATTCTGGGAGCCAGGCAGCCATAAATGTAACAATTCTCCTCTCTGCTCAGTGAAGTGATAATTTCTATTGTGAAGAGCTGATAAGTTTTCTTGGTTTTATTTTGATGAGTATCTGGAGGAAAAGAAAAGAAAACTATTAAGGTCTCTTGGTACTCCAGTTTTACTTTCACGCATACTATCCCAGTCCCACAGATGCCCAGATCCCAACTTAAGGTTTTCAGAGTGCTCACTGGGAGCTAGGTCAGCACCTCTGCCTAAAGACCTCCATCAGACTGATCATTCATGGAAAAACATTGTGCAGCACAGTGAGGTGAAGCTTACTCCATGTTTGGAATGTGGATGGTGGTACCCCCCTTTTTCCTCTCTTTCTTACAGTGACTCTCAAAAAAATCCCTAATATACATGCCAACTTATAGGAACCTCATTTCCCTACTTGATTCTCCCTAAAAACCCAGGCCTGAAGCTATGTTGTGGATCCCAGCTGATGGGAAGACAGGATGACACAGGGAGAAGAAGACTTCACAATTGAATATTGTCCCAATTTTTAAAGGTGTTGTCCCTTCCCTTTCACTGCCTCTTAGTGGTCAGGAAGTGGGGCTTGTTCAAGATTCACACACATTGTGCTCCAGCTGGGGCCTGTGGCAGATCTGCCAAGGCTGGAAGCTCTCAGCCATGGAAAGGGAACATTTTTGCATTTCCTTTAGCTGCACCACATTCCTGAAATAAGATATTTTGTTGTGAGTGTACATCTTGGCTTGTGGACATCCTGTGCTTAGGTCATGCTCCATCTTGGTTGTTCCTGCTCACTGAATGAGCCACACAATTTGAGGATAAGCAAAGGATTCAATTTTTAGGCACAAAAGTCACATGTCAGCAGTATGTCTGCTATAGACTGTATGTATGAATCGTACCATATCATGCAATGCACAAGCAGTGGAACAGGCACAGGCAGCAGCACCCTCAACTTCTATACCATGTATGTGTTCAGCAGTCAGCCAGGAGCAGTTGCCAAGACTGAAAGACAACTATAGCTGCTGAAAAACTCTGCTCAGCAGGACACACACTCAGCTTGAGCTGTGGGGAGGTTTCTTGTTTCATAGCATCAAACAAGCAGTGCTCACTTTACAGGGGCTGTTACCTGCCCCTGAGCACTGGTTCTCAGACAGGGGAACTGCAGCACACCTCCCCAGCTGGATAAAGTCTTACCATTAATGAAAGCAGTTGTAAGATGAGAACTGTCCCGAATGTCTGCAGGAGGAAGGATGAAATCACACACTACTGTCTCATTAGCATCCAGCTTTCCTCACTTGCCTTAGAACCATGGTCTCTTCACTCCATTTCACTGCTGGAGCTGGAGTATGTTAAACTTTGGCAGGTGTTGATGATCTTGCCTTTGTCTGGTGCTGTCCTTGATGATGACATTCAGGGGTTCTTTTCTTGGCCATTAACTGGTCATTCGCTGCCTTTGGAACCTTTCCTTGTCACTCATCTTCTGCATTTTTTGTCAACTAGTTATGACTATCTTGACGGTTATTATAGAGCTAATAAGTCTTCTGTTTCTGTTATCTCAAACCTTGAATTTCTATGAGAAAGATTGGATAAAGCATCTTTCATGTTTTCAGATGAAAATGTGCACAAATCTGAATCACAATTATTATCCACAAGCTTGTTTCCTCAGTGTTAACAAGACCATTGTAACACGCAGGGTTCATCATATTTATGCAAGATTGGAGACTAAACTTTAAAAAGCAGGAGAGAGCAAATCATGAGTCTCAGTGGGGTGAATGACCAGTAACTGCTTTGAATGTGTGCTGTTTTGTTGGGAGTCTCCTTTGGAAATAATTGTTACAGTCCCCAGGTATCCTATTACCATGTGCTCTGGTTTTACATAGAATTTACCTGCATTATTTACAAGTTGTCTCAAACCGATCATTCCTCTTCAGATCAGAGGATCTAATTTCCAATACATTGACATGCTGCTCATGCTGCTCTAAGAGGGAAGAGAGGGAAGAGACTGTCCACCTTTACATTTTTGTAAGGGTAGAATTACACTTGCATGCATGAGGAGTGTTAGAGCAATGTTTTAAAAAGTGAAGAGGAAATGGCACAAAGATAAGTCTGCCTTGCTTGATTGGTGTCACTTGACTATTCTGACACCTGGTTCTTTTGCTGAGTTCAGTTTCTGGTCAGAGGAACTGCCTTTAGTTGTAAGTTTTTGCAAGTGAGTGTTGTTTGCCTGACAGGCAGTGTTGTTGGATGTCCATTTCCCAGAAGTTTGTGTTCTGCCTATCCACGGAAGCTGACAGTCCTGCCTGTTTGGGTGCTGCTATTTAGACCTTTTATTATCAGAGTAATTTTGCCTACTCATAAGCAAAACCAAGAAAAGAGCTTTTTCTTTGATCTGCCTGAAATGCTTCTCTCATCTCTGTGACTTTCCAAGAACTGCAAATAAAAAAGGGGGGAAAAGGCACATGCATCACAAATTTTCTGCAAGATTTTTGTCTTTGGATATTAAATCAAGAGAATGTTATAGTTGTACAGAATCTCCTGAGTACTTAGATGCAGACATGGGTGCACAGTGGTTTTGGCTGTGAGCAGTGGAAATTAATAAATTTGTCAATATATGATTTGGAGCAGGAGTTGCCATCATGAAGGTTGTGGTTGCCTGGCTCTTGCCATGGTGACAGGTAATAAGAGAATCAAGCTTTGATGGAAAGGAAGGAATCCTCTCTCCTCCTCACTGCTGACGCCCTCATTTAAAAGCACTGCTGAGTTGAAGGGATTTTTCCATCAGAGCTAATTACCCAAAATTATTTCAAAGTCTTATGCCAACTCCTAATAAGAGATTTTTGCAGTAGCATTTACATCAAGAAGGTTTTTTCTCTTTATATCATTTCTTTGTTTCCTCTTGTTGACAGAATATATTGATGGTGTTGCCTCCTACCTTAAGGAGCTGACATATGATAGAGTATACCAGCCCTAAATCCAGGCTGAAATTCTCCTCCTTCTATTTCCCTCAGTTTCTCCCTCATGTTGTGTTGGTTTCACTGGAAGTTGGAGATGTTCCTTTCCTGTCAGGACACTGCAGGCCTTCCATTCATCAGGAGAGGGCATCTGGGGTGGTCTAGAATACTGCAAGGATTGGATCTTGGATATGTGTGTCCTGCTGCCTGGGACAGGAAAACAAATTAAATTAATTAAAGTAAAACAGGTTGGATGTATTGTGGATAAAAAACAAGTCATGGAGTGGGAAAGCTGTTATGGATAATTTGATTTACATTTTGACCCTTTCTTTACAGCCACAGGGACTTAAAACCAGAAAACCTACTGCTGGATGAAAAGAACAACATCCGGATAGCAGACTTCGGGATGGCATCGCTGCAGGTTGGGGACAGCTTGTTAGAAACCAGTTGTGGGTGAGTGTCTCAAAGTATATTACAAAACTAAGGGACAGATTCCAGACATAGAACTTGTCTATAGAAAGGGTTTCTGTAAAGACCTGCAGTCCTACACACTGCACTGGTGTTTCCCAGCAAGACGGTAAATTTACATGGTGCATGTAGTGTAGAAGAAAGCTGAAAAAAGGGGGATTTAGTGCTTTACAGTCAAAAGCAGGTCACTGCAGGTATCACATACAGATATAAAAATCAAGGCTTTCAGGTTTGGCTTCATCTGCATATGCTGGTGTGTTTGCATTTACTGGCCATATAATTTTTGGGAACTGAAAGCAGTGGTTGACTGCTTTAAGAAGAGGCTTTGAAAAAATATTAAGGGGTAGAAAAATGTTATTAAATGGAATTTGCATGTCCTCTGTAGGCTGTCTGCTTGCACACAGCTGTTCATATTCATGCTCAACACTGCTTCTGTCAGCTCCCATGCAGGAGTGACAGGGAGGAAGCAGGGTCCTTTGAAATGACAGGCAGGGCATGAATGCAGGTACAAAGAAGCCTGCCTGGAGGAATATTGCAGGGGCAGTCTAAAGACATTTCCATGCAAATTCAGTTGTCTTTAGGCACCACTGGACCATGCTCCTGATTCCCAGTGCCAAGGTGACTGTGCAGAGGCTGTGGCACTGAGCTGTAGCAAGGGCAGCAGCTGCATTGAGCTGCTGCAGCCTGGCACCACTACACCAGCTTTTAGCTGTGTTAATTTGTTTTAACAGCAAGCACAGAAACCAGACAGTACCAGCAGATTTCCACTTCCTCCCATGCAGACTGACTTCTCTTGGCCATTGGTAGTGTGATTCTGATGACTTCAGCCCAGGCCCATCCTCAGCTGGTTACAGTTCATGTTTTTTTGGTGTCTTCTCTGGACCAAGGCAGTTCAAGGTAGTCTTGGAGCCATCGTGGTTCCCTCTAAAGCCCAGCCACTGCCTCTCAGTCCTAGCTTTTGCTTTCCAAGTCATGAATAATGGATAGCAAAAGCACTTGAAGTTCATGATATGATAGAATGCTGGTTGGTGAGTAAACTGAGACCCACCGGTTCTCTCCTGTGCATGTCAAGTCAAGATCTGAGTTCTTAGCAGAAACAGATGGAAAGCAAGGAGCTGTGATGCCAAGGTCAACTACAAGGCCCTGCACTTAGGTAGGGAGACACTCAGTATCATCAGTGCAGGCTGAGGGATTAAAGGAGCAGTGCTACTGAGAGGGGCTTGGGGGTGCTGGTGGATGAAAGGCTGGATGTGACCCAGCAATGTGCACTTGCAGCCCAGAAAGCCAGACCTGTCCTGGGCTGCATCCAAAGCATGGCCAGCAGGGAGAGGGAGGGGACACTTCTGCTCTGCTGAGACCTGCACTGCATCCAGCTTTGGGGATCCATAGCACAGGAAGGATATTAACCTGTCAGAGTGGGCCCAGAGGAGGCCGTGAAGGTGATTGGAGGGCTGTAACATCTTCCCCGTCAGGACAGACTGATAGAGTTGGGGTTATTCAGTCTGGAGAGAAAAGGCTCCAGAAGACCTCATTGCAAATTTTCAGTACTGAAAGGGGGACTATAAAAAAGATGAGGACAGACTTTATGGCAGGACCTGTAGTGGTGGGACAAGGGATAATTGTTTTAAGGTAAAAAAAGGGTCAATGTGGATTAGATACAAGGAAGAAGTTTTTTACATTGAGGGTGGTGAAACACTGAACAGATTTCCCAGAGAGATGATAGATTCCCCATCCCTGGAAACATTCAAGGTCTGGTTGGATCGAGCTCTGAGAAACTTGATCTAGTTGAATATATCCCTGCTCATTGCAGGGGCATTGGATTAGTTAAGTTTTAAAGATCGCTTCCAATCCAAACCATTCTGTGATGCTGCTTCCATCTGTTGCTTGCAGCTTCTTTCAGACTTCCCCTCTAGATCAGGAAATGCAGTCCTCCCTGCAGTTGCCACAAAGCCTCTATACCCTCTACAGAAAATTGTTCCCCTTTCTTCCATGAGAAAAGAAAAAAAAAACCAGGAAGTATAAAAACCAACCCAGCCTCAATTGCCTTGTAGGATTTTTCATACTTCTCGGGAGCCTCTCCGTAGGGTTCCTGTTCTTGTTAGCACCAAGCTCTGTTATCCATATCTGGAGTCTCAAAGGGAGGCTTCCTTCCCATAAGCTGTGCTGGAATTCAAACCTGCATGCTTCAAGCAGATCCAGCCCCCACATTGTGGCCTTAAAATGCACTAATAAGGAAATCAATGGAACGGAAGAGATGTGCCTGTAATAAACAGAACACAGCGGCAACGCTATGATCTCCTGCCTTGCAGATGCATTTTTAGTGTGTTGCCAATCACTAGACCTCCATGTGAGCTATTACACCACTTCATTAATTCTCCTGGCATGCAGCCCAGCATGGCTGATACTGGTATCATGTCATCTCTTTGGTTTGGGGGGTGAAGGAAGGAAGGAATATATAACAATATGCCGCACTGTTCACAGAGAAAAGTAATCCAGTTATGACTCCCTTTCCCTTGGAGCACATGCAGTAACCAGCCTCAGAGCTTTTCAAGGCAACAGTTTTACCTACCCATGCAGTTGGTACTTTCAGCCAGCATGAAAAGGAACAAAACAGAGTGAATCATGGCTGAGATACTGAGCTTTAATGAGATGCTCCTTCATGCGCCCATAAGTTAATTTCGAGAATGGCTTTTCCGTACTGTGAACACTGATAATGAGATGAAACTGTAACATTTCCATTGACAGTCATGCAGGGAGTCTCCAGGTATTTCTGTCAGAGTGGGAGGCTCAGATGGGGTTGAGCTGTGTGATACAGCTAACTTTGTCAGTTCAGCGAAGCAGGGAGCCTGCAGTCAAAAATTCTTTGCTATCACAAGTGAACTGCTAAGTTTAGTACAAAGTTTGGGTAGTCTTCAGGTCACTGCAGAGTCTTGACTGGCATCATGAAGAGTAGCCTCATGTAGCCTGAGGTGTGATGTAATTGCATATCTCAGAGTCACTGTTTTCTGGGAGGTACTCCTTAGGCCTGCATGGTTTTCTGTAGCACTGATAGCACTGACAGACTACCTGGAGGACACAATAACAGTTCTATCCAGATGTGTTTGTGTAGGAGGAGGCAAGGATGGAGTTGCTGTTTCGCTGACATAATTTGTCATTGACAGACTGTGCATTTGGCCTTGATTGTAATGAGTCCCCATTATAGAAATGTGAATTGTGTGAATCCCACATATGCACAGTGCAGAGGAATGTGCTGTAGTTCTTTTTAGTGTTTTTAGACCTTAAGGGGAAGAGGAGCTGTGTGTAAGCTCTGCAGGACTAATTCTGCTTATGGCAGAAATTGCTCTGCAAGGCAGTCTTACAGAGAGTCTTACAGGTCCTTGAGATGCCAGAATAACACAGTGAGTCTCTGCATTCCTTCAGAAGCAGGGAGGGTCTGTCAGCTAACAGCAGACAAGGAAGGAAAAGAAAGATGTGATAGGTTGCTGCTTCTATTATTTTAGATCCCTTCAGCTCTTCTTCCTCTTTACCCATCCAGGCAGTGGCATGCAGAGACACTCCCCATCTCTTTCTCAGTGATTCTTCCTGGCATGCTGCCTCGCAGTGTTTCACAATGGGAGAGGTTGTCCAATCCATCCTGGGCTGTCACTAGGCAAGAAGAGTGAGTGCCTTTTGGTTAAACCTCAGGTCTGAGACCCAGGTTATCTGAGCTTGATTTCTGTTTCTGCTGAAGGCATTTATGGTGGTCTAGGACAAGATGCATTGCCTTTCTCTGCTTCAGTTCTCCATCTTAGCAAGTCATTGGTGTATCAGCAGACCTGTGGTGAGCAGATAATTCAGTGGGCAGATACACCTCCCTGTCCAAGCACCCTTTCTGATTTTAATTACATGACATGATGCTGCACATACTCTTTCCCCCTTATAATAAATGTGTACATATATCTAAAACTTACTCAGTCATTGTTAGGGTTGCAAATTTAAGCTCTTCGATTTGGAAATGCCAGAATTAGTGCTTTTTACCCCATCTCATCAAGAGCTTCCATTTCCAGCACTCCGTTCCTATCTCCTTCCTGATTTGTACCACAGTCTAGCTGACTTGTCCCATTCATTTCTGCTCCATATTTGGCCCAAATCCCAGATTGTTTTCTCTTTTTTACTAGGTCCCAGCTCTAGTTTCTGTTACCTGGTTGTGTTGTGAGTCAGTCGCTGCCAGTCCTAGATCTACTTCATTAGTTTTGCACTCAGTTTGTATTTAAGTTTGGCACCATGTGGTAACCCCACCCACAGCAGCTCAGTTGCAGTTAAAAAAAATTACTCTATGAAGTGTTGCCACTGCAGGTAGGATTTTGATTCTAATGGTCTCGAGAGTTTCTGCTAGTAAATGCAAATTGCAGTTTTCTAGTGAAATGCAATATTTCTATGATATAATTTCTAGAGAATGCAAATAAATACTCCGGTTTTCCCTTTGCAGGGGAGGATACTAGAAGTTTTTCTCTTTTTTTTTTAATATGGAAAAGCATTTACTTAAAATTAGACTTAGACAGTGGAAGTGCTTCAGCCCAATCACAGCATGCATGCATACAAATACATGAAACCAGTCTGAGACACACAAAAAGCAAGGAAAATTGTTAAATTGAAAGTAAGTTACAAGGAACTTAAAATGAGGATTATAAAGGAGGATTATAAAATACCAGACAACCTTATTAATGACCATTGGTACCAGCATCGCCTGTAATACATCACAAGGTATGTTAAAAGAACTTGGATTTTGCAAAATCAATCCCTGAGAATTTAAGATGTGCTTTTCTTCAGCTTGACAGTGTAGCATTTACTCAGCCTGTGCACATTAGGATATGCCCATTAAGTACAAGCTTGTTCAGATTTTTTTTCAACAAATCTTTGCCTCATTTGATGATTGGATGGTGTGTTTTTGTGAGTAAACAGCTATTTAATGTTTGGGTTTTCCTCATCATTTATTTTATGGATCCATTTATAACTTCTGCTCACTGCATTCAAGCCTTGCTATGAATGCTAGGTAGGATTTCATCACTGTGTCTTAGGTTTCCAAGTATTAATTATACTGTTTTCATATTATGTTTGCCACATTGATCTGGTTATCTCCATTTTTATGAGGACACAGGATTCTGCAAAATGAAACTCAAAATTGTCAACCACTTTTGAGTGTACAGTTTGATGCTCTTGGGGCCCAATACCTCAGGATACTTGATGCTTGATAACAGTCCTTTACTGGGAGAGCACAGTGCCCACCAACTGCACCTGCTGCTCCATGTGCTTATAAATGCTGGAAATTAAACTTGGATGTGTAGCACTGTGATTCTGAAAACTGGGAAACATGCAATTCATAATTACCTGTGAACATCTCTGTTTAAAGCACCTGTTCATTTTCTTTCACAGGATTCTCTGGCAGGGACAGAGAGTTTGATTCTCCCATGTGTTAATCAGCTGCATTCTTGCAAGTTTGTCCTTATTGACACTAAAGTTCCCTCACATTGCTACTTCCCAACTTCAGTCACAAGTAGAAAAGAGGCATTGGCTACACATCCAACTGACTTACCTGCAGAGCACAGTGTAACATTTTCAACCTTTTTTTTGCCAGTTCTTAACTTTGAGTACCTAATTTGGTAATCCTTATGCCCTTTTAATACAAGGGTCTGGTTAATTTTTAAACTTAAAACCTCTTAAAGGTTCCATGATTTAAAAATATGAACTGATAATTAGTGAATTGATTTGCAGATTCCCCAAAAATGTAATTGCACCCGAGGAATAAACAGCTGTAAGATGGCTGAGGGCTAGATGCTGAGTTTTCTCATCCAAAGGTAAATGACTGAGTTGAAGCTTTAATGGCAATCTAGCATTCAGCCTTGACTGCACCTCCTACCTTAATTACAGCCTTACCTGCAGCTCCTGCCTTCAGTGCAGCCCTGAGTACCCACTGCTGCTGGAGCCTTTCGTTAGTGTCCCCCTGCCTCTCTTTTCTCTGTGATCCGCAGCTGTCGCTTTCTCTACTCTGAATGCCCGTGTCCTTCTCCTGAATTCCCTTTATCTATTTTGCTACTCCTCTGATCTTCCCCTTCATCTCAGCCCTTTGCTACCCAGCATGGGGGGAAAGCAGAGGCAGCCTTTTGCTCTAGTGGGTAACTCCTGCCTCTGAAAGCCAGCTTGGAGACAGTGATTAAGAGAGGGGAAAGAAGGACTCTAGAATCCAGCAACAGCAAAAACAACCAGATGTGTGAGGATTTCTCTGCAGCTGTACAACATCCTATATCAAGGTAACTTCATGCCTTGAAGAATAAATATAATAATAAAATAAAATAATAATAAAAACAGAGGAAAGGAGATTTCTTGTTCCTCCCTCTCTGCAGAAACTCTGCATCTGTGAGGCCTAAAGGATGGCCCTCAAAGCAGCTTTTCTTCTTCCCCACATAGTACCATCTTAAGGCATGGGACCAAAGGACTGAGGCATGGACACTCATCTTTACTGGGGCTTGGGGACCCATCAGGCAGTGTAACACATGATTTGTCTCAATGTGGAGTAGGATCACACAGCTTTTCCTGTCCTTCTTGATCAACCAACCACTTCTCTGACAAAGCAGTTACTGTGTGTTCGCAGATAAACCATATGTGCCCAATGGATTTGTGTGTGTGCAGTGCAGATCTCTCTAACCCATGTAAAAAAAAAAAACTAACTCACAGGTACATCACATCTGCACTGAATATATGGCCCTGGTTGTCTCAGATATACTGCAGCTGCACAAGATCTTGATGTGCACAGATCAAGAACTACTTTTCTAGTTTCTCAGATGAAATTCAAAAAAGATACATCAAGGATATATACATTTCTTTCTGCATGCCTGACTTAACTGTCCCGAGCTGTCCTGGATTTCACCATTCCTCTCTTGTCTTATTTCCTCTGGTTTAAATCCCATGTAAATGCACTAAGGTCGCCTAAGAGCCTTAAGATTATTGTGTCCTAGAGTCACAGCTCTGTGAATGACCATTCAGAGAGCCCTTCCTGCCCTAGGGAGACTAGCCTTGGAAAATCCCCATCACCCTGGAAATAAACACTGCCAACATCAGTGCTTTTTTGCAGCGGTACCCACAGGCAGCAACTCTTTCTTGATCTTGCTGAGCGATATATTTATTTGTTATCAAGGGCAGACTGGGGCTTTTGCTGCACAGAGATGTAGCAGAATGATGAGGAGGTGGCCTAGGGGAAGAGACAGGGAATTTTGCTCTTGACACATCTATATTGAATAATTAGTGATAAGAGCCAAAGAAATATTCATGACTCTGTAGAAAGATAAATAGATTTTTGATTAAATTTGAGTTTTGTCTTAACAGCAGTTGAAGTTGCTGTGTGATTGGTAGCATGGAAATGAGGTTTTTATGGATTCTGGCTGACTGGAGGATCCCTTTTAAAGCTGTTAGCCAAGATAATACTGCAGATATCTAGCTAGTATGTGCTGGCAAGAATTCAGAATGGCAATGCCAGAAACCTGTGCTCTCTGGGCAGTTGCAATGCAGCTGTTGAATGATTTAATCAATCCAACTTGTTCAAAGGATTTATTATAACATTTTCTCCACCCAGACTCTTAGACTTTTGCAGAATTTCAGTGGTGCCTTTTAAGATCTATGGCACATTCCACTGCAGTTCAGCAGTCTTCAGGAAGGAAAACACTTCAAGGGCATTTGCTAGTGGGACACGTAAATACCTATGTACCTATCTTGAGTTCTTCACAACACTTTCATTCTTCTTTTCAAGGATATTAGCACAGGAAGCTTTCAAGGTGGTTGTACTGCTCAGCACCCACAATTAAGAGTTCTGAAATCCTTGTTGGAGTCATAATATACAAATAAAAAATCAAGAACACTCTGCAGATTGAGATACTAACTCTTCCAGTGCACTCCAATGCCATTGCCATCCAAAAAGGATTGTATTGAAGGATATTGCTGAACTGTACAGGATGTCTTGCAGGATTTGAGAAGTCTGGCTGAAGTTTCTAGGTCAGTCACAGGCACCTCCTGTAGTAGCCATTTAATGTACTCTGTGTAGATTTAGAGAGGCAGCTATACCTTGCAGAACCTAAAATACATGTGAGAGTAAGAAATTCAAACATGCTAAGTGATGGGAGCTTGACAGTTACCTAGAATGTGTCTGCACTCCTTTTACCTCCCATATATTTTTCAAGCCTAATGTGATGTACAGAACATGTTAGAACTGGCCTTTTTGTTCTGAGGTGACTAAACTGGGCAAATATCCTTGATCTGTGCAAGTCCTGTACTCTTTTTGCTACCATGCAGATTTTTTCCAAATTCCAGTTGCATTACTATGTTCCCTACAGTTCCCACACTGCCCTCCTTCAGTGCTCTGTGTAAGCAGTCCAGCACTAGTGAGAGTTGTACTTGTCAGGCCTGGGCTGCAGTCCCAGTTGTGGTGCTGTTCCTTACTTGTGCTCTGTGTGTGCCTTAGGGATGGCCTGTTCCCTCTACTCTGCTGTTAGATTTGAGAAAAAGACAACATCACTAGTCAAGCATTCTCCCAAGAATAATTTGTCTTCTAAAAGCTTACAAAATCATATGTTAGTCCAGTGTTGTGACTTTTTGTGGTTTAGACCTTGGAGGTTTGGAAAGAATAGGTGTAGTGCAGGTCTTGGTTTGCCATAAAGAGGCAAATTCACAGGAAACAATACATTTTGGAAGTTTGGGAACTTGTACATAACATTAAGCTATTCAGTTTCTCACTCTGGCCTCACTTTCTTATAGTGTGAAAGCTGCAGTGGCATTGCTCTTTCTTTAGTCAGAAGAGTAGACTCATGGTGAGGTTCTGGTCACCTTTTTCAAATAGGCCAGCTGCAGCTTTTAAAAATGTTAAGTAACCTTGTCCGTGTTTCCATGGCTGTCAGTACAGAGCTACACAGAGAGCCTGGGTAGTCTGTCCTACCCACTAGATACAAGACTGTTCTTTCTGGCCTTCCAATGAGCAGCTCCATCCAGCTCTCTGAGGGAGGTTCTGGCTTTCATTAGCTGTTTTGACTCTTGAACCAAGGTTTTTAAAATGTAGTCTAAACTAAGGCACTACTGAGCAGCCAGACTGGTTAGAATACCTGTGAATAGCCCACCTCTTAAATGGGCCCAGGATTGGCGTTGTATTAAATATTGGATAAAGTGGCTGAATTCCACTTTTTCTGGAATTTCTGAGGGATCAACTGCATTTCTCTCTCCTCATGGAAGCTTTGCTGTCAAGGTAGCTGCACTCCCAAGTGTACCCTGAGTTTATTGTCATGCTCTGCCAAAAGCTGTGATACCAAATCAGGGCATTCCATGCCCATGGGATGATATTTTGCCACAAAATAATGTAGTGTGTATGGAAATTCAATTAATGGACTGTCTCACTGGGCATTAATATAGCATCCTAGCACAAAGCTAACCTCGCTGTGCTTCTGGTTTGCTCATTACTTTGTGAGACAGGTATTGCCCAGCCATGATTGCATTTGTCACAAGAAACACATGCACAAATGAAGACAGGCTCAGGGACTGCTGGGAGGTGTCAGTATAAACAATAGCATGATTTGTACACGGGTTTCAGACAGTTTGCATCCCTTTTACTTGTCAAGTTACTTTAATGAAGGCTATAAAATAAATAGCCATGGCTATAATCTTTAGGAATTAAAATTATTACCTGGCAAGTTGAAGTAATTAACTCTTCTCAGCCAGGAATCAAACAAGAGATATATGGATAGAAGGATGTGAAAAGAATATATTAACTCACCAGGTAATAGTGCTACTGTCCATCCTTTTTTGTTTTTTTAAAGAAAAAGAAAAGGCATGTTGCAATCATGTATTGGCAGCTTTTGTGACCATTGGTGTAAATGACAGTCATCTTAGCAGAAGAGACACAGACGTGGTTTAGGGATGCATCTGTCTTTTTTCCTGCACAAGGCTTTGCAGTGTGGACCCTCCTTTTAGTTAGATACAAGGCCAAGTTAAATGGTGGGATTAGAGAGCTGGAATTTTATACTCACAGAATGTGCCTCATCTCCCCTTCGTTCCTTGTTTTTAAGAAATTCATAGCAGGGCCATAGAGTTGTAAGTTATGCTAGTTCTTGACCATTTTCTGAGCTTGTTAGAAATGTGTGGTTGTTGAGGTAAGGAAAAATGTGCTGGTTTGCACACTTGTATTCTGTATAAGCAAATCTATCATCATTCTGCTAAACAAAATGGAAACGCACATAACCATAAATACCAGGCTGTTGCATGCTCATTTGACTGTGTTTTGTCTTTCAGATCACCACATTATGCTTGTCCTGAAGTCATCCGGGTAAGTTGGTTAATATTAGTGTACATAAATACCTTTTTTGAAGTGTCCCTCATTACAAGTACACAGATAGATCCTCTGTACACAGAATTTGCCCAAGACAGAGGGAAAGAAAAGGACACAAGAAACCTAAATAGAGTTTTGTTTGTTTGGGTCAGCCCTGAATCAAGCCACATTGGGAAATAATTGTATGTTATTCTCACAGTACCTTTGCACCATGTGATCAGACAGAAGTACAGGAGCCTGACTTAATTTGATCTTTTGACCCAAGGGACATAGTCCCCTCAGCTTTTCTGTCTCTTATGTAGCTGTCATCTCAGTAGAAAAGCTGGGGTTGACTGTCAGTGATGTTGATTTCCACTAAACAATATTTTTTTCCCCCTGCTTTCCCTTTGTCCTCTGAAAATAAGTATCCAAGATTTCAGTGCCCAGGATTGCACTCTTCCAAAGCATGTCTCTACTGTAAAGTCAAACAGGAAGCACACAGGAGAGGCCGTCTAGACAACACTATGAGTTTTCAAATAACATGGCTGGTGACAAGCTCCCTGAAGAACCAAGGCAGAGAAACACACCTTCTAGATGTCCTTAATGCACCTGTTACTCTGTTTAAATGCCAGGTCTGATAATTTGTGAGTTGTCAACCATTCCTGCCCTGCTCCCACTTCTGAGCCTTTTCTCACAGACCCCAGATAAGACTGCAAGCTGATGTTCACAAAAATTCATTTAGCCAGTTGTGTGGTGGCTTCCTCCTAGTTGGGAAGGCCAACTTGGGAAGCAGGTAGCTGAACTAAATGTAGAGTTTCCCATTCTCCCCTCTCTCATTCCTCAAGGATAATTAATTCATTTACTAGTGATCGGTCTTTTGAACCTCTCTGTCTTTGCTGCACAGGGAGAAAAATATGATGGAAGGAAAGCAGACGTCTGGAGCTGTGGAGTCATTTTGTTTGCGTTGCTAGTGGTGAGTCATCTTCCTTGCACTAGCCTTTAAAAAGAAAAGAAGAATCTGAAAGTGCTGCTGTATTTAATGGCAATTCTATTGACATCATGTATGGATGGTTTTTTTTTAGTCCTCTATTTTTGTATCTCTCAGTGGCATCCTTTCCTCTTATTTCTACATCAGCCCCAAAGGAAAAGCATGAGGAATATTTCACTGCTTCTTTGAAACACTGTTGCCCTGCACAGAAGAGCATTGACAGCCATCAAAAGCTTGTCTCTGTGAATGCTCTTTGTTGTTTTGTGATGTTGCACCAAGTTTTTTGATGGGTAAGGATATGTAGGGTTACAACTCCAGGATACGAAGTGTGTCAAACAAGTCGTCCTTCACAGGATCAAGATATGGCTGGGTTTGGGATGTGTTCACTTTTTTCTGCTGTATGTATATATGTGCTTCAGCAGGTATATGCATACATTAACTGCAGTATTTTTTCAAGGAAGGACTTGAGAACCTCATCTTTGTTTCATGAAAGCAGTGAGCTACATTTTAATTTGGTACACATGGGAATATAAAACTGAGCCAGTAGTACAAAGTTTAAATTAGTTTCCATCTGGCTCAGTAATACTTTAAGTGTTCAAAATGTGCCATCGTCTAACTTATCCTTCTTTTGATCAGAGTTTCAATTCTCTGTGGAATTTATTCTGAAATGAAGTTCTATTATAACATTCCTAAACATCCAACAAATGGGTGTCCAGCTGAAGGCAGATAGGCTTGGCATTTGTTACCAATTTCCACAGTATAATGTAGGAAAATATAGTTTATGTTAATACAAGCATATATCACATGCAGGTAAAGTACTCTATATGAATAAAGGTTTTATGTGCATGTTAAGTGCTTTATATCTGTAATAGTTCATCTGATCATCTATAATTATAAAAGTAACAAGCCTGAAGTAAAATTATGATATTTTTGTACATTTATCAGTAAACCTAATTGCTTCACTTAAACGTTTTATTTTGGAAAAAGCACTTGTAGAGTGTAAAATGAGATAAATTCTGGATATTATTTTTGTTTAAATACTTTTAAATTTTAGAGGTTTTTTGTACCAAAGGATATGCTGATTCTTTTTTAATGGTTCAAATCAGAATACCTTAAAGTAATCTCAGTATGATGCTTTAATTTCCCTTAACCAATCTTACTCCTTTTTTCCTTTTAGTCATTACAATTCACTGACATTTTTGAAATTTTAATTTTTTTATCTTGATGTTGCATTGGAAGAATTTTAACTGTCACACTAGATAGCACCTGGTCATCTCTTACTGAGCAGTTACTTTCATAGCTGATAAAATAGAAGTGTATAACGAGCTCTTAATATAACTTCTTGAATTCATAAGAACAGAAGAGAGAATGTGTCAAGATGGTAGGATTTGTCAAGCAGGCTTTTCATTTTCAGGGGGATTCTCTGTCAAGCTTGGGTGTCTGTTGCTGCATCTTCATCTGTTCCTACATATACACATGAGCCTGAAGAATTATTGAAATAAGTCTATTATTGATGGAAAGTGTAGAGCTCGCCAGTTAATTATGTCAGGACAAACCCTGCAAAAACTATCAAGATATGATAGTAGATGGTAGTAATAAGAGATGTAGTTGTTACCTTCAGGAAATGCCACACAGTGTCCTTTCTGACTTTATCAGGGCTTAAATTGCATTAGCCAAAGTACTGAACTATCAGAATTGATTTTCCTTTAAGTCTGGAATGGATAGGATAAACGCAGGTAACTCCGGGGGTTGGTTACAGAAGGCAGGGAGAGGCTCTGCCTTCAAGGCCACTGAAATGAACAAACACCAGTAAGCAGTGCCCAGTCGTGGCTGCCATCAGGTGGCTTCCTGAGGCTGCTGTAAATGGAGCTGTTGTTCTCCCTAAACCATAGACACAGGATTGCTTATACAGATGCACTACTCACTGTAGTAAGAGCAGTGCCAGAGCTGACGACTTAAAACTTCATTATCACAGCAGCTGACAGCTTGCAGCTTCCCACAAACCATCCTGGAAATCAAGGAAGCTCGGCACCTACTAGAATTAGGCAGTGAAAGAAGGAAGTGAGAATATCTAGGAAGGTGTAGACTTGCTATAAAAGGGTATCAGCTGCAGTCAGTAGAGTTACCCTAAAGATTTCGACTTCTCTTTTTCCTTTTTGTCCTTGCAGCAAGGATAGGTCTTTTACTGCTTTTTGTGGCAAGCTGATGATCTATTCAAAATGTAGTTTCAGCTAAAAAAACTTCAAGCCATTCATGTAAGTGAGCTACAGTAGGGAAGCAATAGGAACTGATGACCTGACCACAGCATGGGAACTGGATGGAGTATATTAAACAGGTGGAATGTCTGCTGCTTCCAAAGGCTAATGTTGGTTGGGGTTTCTTTCAGCTGTGTCATTTTAATGCTCTGTCAGAAAGAGCATGTTCTTTACTGAAAGTCTCTCAAAAGCTGTTCACCTCCTTTTCAATGTCTGCAATAAATGTGTCTCAGGAAGATTAAAAATAAGGAGACGATAAACATTGCCACTGTGAAAGTATGCCCAGGAGGAATACCAGCAGATCAAAAGCTTGAACTGAATTTAAGTGAATCCGCGCATCTTTGGTGAATTTGCCTGGAAAGGCAATTTCATATTTTATATTTTACTTTATACTGGTAGTCATTTTCTAATTAAAGGTCTAATAAAAAAAACAATGTCCTCAGTTTCGTCTCCTATGTTAGAGGAAATACAGCAGCACTAAGAAATTTTGTCTTTTCAATGGATAAAAGTTTTTTTGCTCATAATAATATATTATGAGCTGACTTCCTCTTTTCCATTCTCTCACCTGCTTATCCTGGCTTTTCTCCTTTGGCCGTCTCCAGTTCTCTCCCATTGACTGCTCTGTCCCATCCCTGCAGGGTGCCCTGCCTTTCGATGACGACAACTTGCGGCAACTGCTGGAGAAGGTGAAGCGTGGAGTGTTCCACATGCCCCATTTTATTCCCCCCGACTGTCAGAACCTTTTGCGGGGGATGATTGAAGTGGATGCCTCGAAACGTCTCACGGTAAGGAGGCGTCGTGAGCAAGGCTTCATTTCTCGCTTTGTTGCAGGAATGGTGAGCAGCTAAGGTAACTTGGTGATTTGGTGGCATTCCAATGTGTTTCCTCCTGAGCAAAGGAGTGGAGTTGATGGGGTCTTTGGGAAGAAGTTAGGTACCGTCTCTTTTGAGTCTTGAGGACAGATTGCTTTTGTGTTTTTTCTGTAGCCTCGTGATTCCCTTTCATATGTAACACTGAGCATTTAGGAGAAATCCCTCATAGCTTATCACAGAACTACTGGCTCATTCACACATTTTCGAGTCCACCTGAGTTGTCTGATTCTTCTGTCTGATACAGCAGTTTGCTGGGGGCATGATGTAAGTGTTTGAAGGTCACAGGTGTTAGGACTGGTATTTGAAGCTTTGCCATTAAACAGAGGGTGATTTTCTTACATTTCTGACAGAAGTGTTGGCTTCTCACTTCAGGCCACATAAGCTGCATTGTATTCTATCCTGCATTTGCTCTGCATTATCCTTTAGCAGCCTTCAGAGCAAGTGTCTGCCAGTCTGCTCTTTCATCCTGTGCCCTCTGGTCCTGAGCACTTAGTCCCACAGTGTTGAGCTCCTGGCATTCAGCTCTGAGTCTGCATCTAGGATACATCCCATCACTACAACAGAGACCCTGCAACAGTGAGGACTGTGGAGTGATTGTATCCTTTGCTGACGCTGTGTTAATGTTTTAGGGAATTAAAAAACATTGGCAACTAAAATAATAATTTTGGAAAGTAAGGTTGCCTGCTTGTCAGTGGAGGCGTGTGCCTTTATGGGTAGATTGCCCCTGTAAATCCTATTGTCAGGCCTTGGTGATGATTTTATACAGATTTACTAAGCTCACAGATTCTGAGTGGGAGTATGTATAAAGAAATGTAAATTTAAAACTCCTCCTGGTTCTTCAGTCTGCTAAAATATTTATAAATAAACTCTCAGATCACTGGTTGGCCCCTCTGCTGAGATTGGTAACAACAGCATCAGTCTGTGCCAGCTGTGACGATGCTTTTGGGATGCAGACACCTCTCTGCTAAGAAGTTAACTGAAACTCCCTTCACAACTCCCTGCAACCTGACATCTGGGTTTTTCTTTCATTCATTACCAGTCCAGGTCATGCTCTATTTGGTGGCATAGGGGAAAAGTTAATGTTATTTCTAGTATTTTGCAAACCCAGTAGCCATCACATTTTGCAGTGCATAAATAGCACTGATTGAAAAAAAATATACTAGGCGCCTTAAAAGACCTTTTTAAAACAGATTTTCAAAGAAAGGAATAACATTTTCACAAGTATATTCACAGAAAGAACACTGCAGAGGTTAGAGCAATATCCTGAGAGATGAGACAGCTGTTCTTCATGGCCGAGAAAGTCACAGAGTCCCTCTCAAGCTTAGCTTCCTTTCCATGATGTAAACATACCAGCTTCTCTCTTGTTTTGTTGGGGTTTTGTTCTCAAAAAAGTGCCAATGGTTTAAGTATGTTAGGGAGCAGGTCATCAAGTGCTAGATCCTTCTGCAGATCGTTCTGAATTTTTCCACAGGGCAGAAAATAATAAATAATAACCCTAAATAATTTGAGTTGTGCAATACAGCTGGGAATGTACATGCATAGGAGAGAAAGCAGTTGAGGTAATTCAAGGTCTCAGAGTGACACTCATCCACCTCCCTTTCTTGATCAAAATTAACCTCTTACTTCCTTAGGGAGGGAAAAAAGCCCAGATCAGGTAGTTATTGCCACATACTAACCATTGAATTATGAATAAGAATTTGAAATAATACATATTAAAGAGCTGAGAGCTGGGAGGAAGAAAGGTTGGCTCTTTGTTATTTGCTGCAGTCTTTTTTTCATTATTTGAGGGTCTGTGGGTTTGCTGTCCCTGCTGCTGTCACACTCCTGTGCTGTTAGTGAGCTGCTTGCTTTGACTGCCAGGCAGAAGGGAGCTCTTTGTTTACTGCACAGGAGCTGGGAATATAGAGTTCATTCTGAGGAGAGAGCTGAATTCTATTTTAGCTGTGTCCTATGAAAAAGGGTATAAACATGGGTTTATTTGGAAGCCTCTATTCCTAGAAAATATCTCACTTGAATCAATTTGATATTTATACAAAGATGTGAGCAAAATTGCAGCTTGGGTACAATAAGCACAGATGTAGCTGTTACCGTTACTGATCATTTGCTCAATACCTCACTAGTGAATTCAGCAGAAAAATACAGTGAAATGTAAGGTGACTAGAATTTTTTTTCTTTCATTTTTCATTTCCCCTCTCTGCTTTGTTCCTCTTTTGTTGATTTGTATCTCTTCCTTTTCATCCAACTGCATTTTCCTCCCTGCAGTAATTGCCATTTCACAGCACACCCACACCTTCCCCAGTCCATCTGTTAAAATGATCAACAAAAACAGAACCAGCATTCACATTTAACTGTCATCATTTGCTTCAGTGTTGGAGCTTGAGAAGATTAATGGAGGGGAGGGTACTCACAATTATTGTTGCTGGCCCTTTCCAGCCTTAAGAAGCAGGCATTACCTTTCTTTGTATATGGTTCATTTGTGGGAACAGGACTTTATTATTTCTTAGTGGAATATTGTTCACACTCACCATGTGTTAAGTAGCTTCAAATATGGTTAATGGGACATCCTTGACCAGTCTCATTTACTCTGCCTGTTTTACTGAACATGCTGTAAAATAAAAGAATTTGTGTTTTTCTTTGATTAAACCTAAATTTTTCATTAAAAGTTGATCCTAGCTCCTGGTGATATGTCTGACCACCCATATTTATGAAAGGTGAAGTCAAACAAAGAATGAGTACTAAGATGATCAGCATTTGAAAGAGCTTGTCTGAATAGTATGGTGTAAAAAGAGCTTCAGTTAATGTCTAAGAAAGGTTGTACTGGTCATCTGCATATTCATTAGAGGTAATTACTAGGGAGAGAAGGATTATTTAAGCTATAGGAAGATACTGGAACAAAACCAAAGATATGTCAAATGGCTTTAAAGGAAAGTGGGCTAGAAGCAAGAAGAATTTTAGGTATATCCATGGGGTTCTGGGACAACCTTCTAGTAGGAATAGTGTCAGGAGGGAAAAGTGAAGTAGTAATAAAGTTTGAGAAGGCTTAAGGGAGGTGTGCTCTGGGTGCCTAAAGTACTGCAGGATGAGGTTTCTTGTAGTTATGTGCTCTTCAAATGATTCAGCCTTGCTACAGCAGAGAATTACAGCTCCTGTAGTAGAAACCAGTTGTACTCTCAGCCAGTATTTTCTTCTCTAGGAAGACAAAGGGCAGAGGCACTTTTCTTTTAAAGATGGATTAGCACTATTGAAAATTTGTTTCTAGAGCAAGGTGGATCAGAGCAGATACTGCAGAACAAGCTATTCCAATAAAGCTGTTACTGTTCTAGCATTGACATCTTATACTAGAGTAGAATGACTTGTTTTCTATGCTGGGTATACACACAGGTGGAAATACCTATCCCTGAATATTACTTAAAAATTCCTTTAATTGCACCTAGTTCCAGAATCTTCTCTCTGCTTTCTGATTTTGTTTTTTCTTGGATCTGATGCTAATCATGCTATGCAGAATCTAAAGAATATTAAGAAATTAAGTAGGGAAAACTCACCTGATTCATTTCTGTAGAAGGTCTTATGGTAAGGTGCCTATTCCATAATTTAAATTTTCTCATTTTACAACCTGTAGAATGGAGGCAATTGACCAGTTGATGTATTTAGGCTGCCAAGGGCCTGTTCATGCCCTGTGGACGTAGGACAGTGATACTTGCCCATGTCAAAGTGCCTGGAGGCTGCTTTAGTACAGCTGCTACTGCTGAAATGGGTAATGGTTTTACCAGTGCTGTTTGCACTGCCAGCCTGAACCCTGTGGCCAAGAAAAGCCACAGGGTTTTTGTGTCTTGACATTACACAGTAGGTTTAAAGCCCAGACTAGGGAATCTTCTGGATGAAGAAGATTCATTTGAGGTGTGGATGCACAGATGGGTTTGAGGCTGGTCTCCTTCCGGACAGGGAAGTTTGAAATTTGACATGAGTTCAAATTCAGAAGCCCTCATCTATATCCACAGACTTTAATAAAGTTTTTCTCAGGGTAGAACTTCTTAGCTTGGCAACTGCTCTGCTGAGATCAGTGCCGAGGATGTAGACAGCGCTGTCTTGTTTTCCATCTGCCTGTCTGTCTCCATCTGTTGTTCCCTGCCTTAGAATTCAGACGTAAGCTCTTTGTGGGAGGAGACCTCTTTTACTGATGAGCTTGTGCAGCTCTGTATCACAGTGGGTCTCTCATCTGTGAGAGAGGCTCCTCAATGCTTCTTCAGTGTACAGGTTTAGTATTTGGAAGTATTTTTACGTAAAACCATGATAAAGGAATTCTCCCTCTCCTTCCATAACAGCATCTTAGCCTGCAGAAATCTCTCTGACTGTGCATGTGCAGTGGATCTGAGCATGTTTTGTTATTTCAGAGATGATGTCATGAGACAGTTGCCTGCAGTGACTAGAAGACATTAGGAAGCAGCATTTTTACAACTTCCATAAAATGGTATTAAACTGGGCAAACTCATGTGCAAACAGTAAGAAAAACCCTCTGGGAAGGGTTGTTAAATGCCTTTGTCACTTAAATGCATTTAAACATTGTGTTTAAATGAAGGCAGGAGTGAGATTAGCTCCCACTGTGTATCTCCCTCCCCTGCACTGCACAGTAGAAAGCGTACAGACTTCTCCTTGTCAAAGCCAATCGCCCTCCCATAACCCTCCTGTCACTTTAATGCAGACAAAAAGCAACAAAGCATTAATTAATTACCTTTAAAACAGTAGTGAAGATGTTGGCAGCAGCAAGCACACTTCTAATAACATTTCAATGCAGTTACATTTGAATCAGCATAGGAAATGGGTTTGTAGAATACTTTTCATATCTGGGATATCCCAGCATATTTCACAGCAATGGTTTTGATGTGGATTGAACGGCAGATGTGTGGGTAAACAGCAGCCATGAGAGCTGTCATACACCTTCAGATGTGTATCAAGGTGCAATGGGGCATCTCTTTCAGAAAAATGCTGTGTGTTCATTAGTTTGAAGGAGGTTGATCAGCAGGGGCGGGCAGGAGTCATTTGACATCTTCTCTGAAGGAGCCCAGAGGCTCTGTGACTAAGACGTGGACTGGTGACCCTCTTTTCTTTCCCCTCTCTAGCTCAGAAACTGAAGTGCTGTTGTCTGCTTTGCCATGGTATTTCTGCATATCACAGGCACACAGAAGCACAGTGTCCCATGGAGACAAAAAATGCAGCAGGAGAAGCAAGCATGAAAGAGACTTGGACATTGCATTGCTGTATCATCTGCATCTTGTCTGAAATCATTAATCTCTCTAACCCTCCATGTGGTGTATGGGAAATAATGAGTTGATGTGGTTTTACCAGCACAGGAGGCGCAGTTCACCCCTTAGCAGATCCTCACAGAACTATACATCTGTTAAGGAACAATTCTAAAATCCTGCCCCATGGAAGCTGTACAAAATAGGCTCTCCTTATGTTCTGTGATTGAACCTCAGCTTGCACAGAACCAGAAGGAAGAGGCTGTGTCTCCAGGCTGTTGGGGGAACTCCCAAATCATATCTTCATCTCCACAGGAGGTGACAGTGTGTCAGGAATACTCCACTTTGCTCTTAAGAGAGCAGGGGTTAGAGGACTGCCTAATTCGGGGAAATTGTGATGAAGGGGAGTTACTGTGGCGGGCTGATGCCATGGCTGGAAGCTGTGCCAGTCTGCCTGGGCTGCTGGATGTGTGTGCTGGGGCCACTGGTGCTGCTTAGAAGACAGATATGTGAGTGCCAGCTGCACCTCTGGTTGCAGTGTTGATGCAGTCTGGGGTTTAGAGGAGGCTGTTTGTTTCCCACACTGTTCCCTCCAGCCTCCTGTCATGCTTTCCTAAGCTGCATTCCATTGTTTCTTTGTTTTCAGAAAAAGCCCCGACTCACTTAAAAAAATTATCTCATATATAGCCAAACTCATGTCTTACTGTTTTCCCAGACACGGAGCTGTTCCATAGCACAAAGGTCTCTGATTCCTTGCTCTCTGAGGCAAACACTTTGTATCTTTGAGATTTTGTTGTTTGTCTGTTCCTATCCTTTTCTTTTCTTTTTGTTTCTTTTTCTCTCTGATTCTAATTATTGTGGAAGTGGAGTGTAATAAGAGCAGGACAGCTGTCACCATTCTTCCTGACCATTGTAATGGGTCTGTGATTTCCTCTCATATGAGTTTTCTTCCAGCTCTCTCCTGTCTTTCCCCTGAAAATTGCACAAATGTGAGCCCGTATGCAGTGATATGCATTTTGTTCTGCACCTACAAAGGTGCTGCATAATGATGAATATAAAAAAAATTCCCACATAACAAATAATCCCTGGACATCTAAGAAAAGTTATTTTCTGCTGTGATGATTAAAACAAAACATATTTGGATGGTTCTGCTGAAAGTATGTCATATGAACCTTCTGTTCTGTGTGCTGTTAAGGGTTTCTCTTCGGAAAATCATATTGCCTTCTTCTCCTGTGCTTGTGGGAAAAGATGTCATTGTAATGTTGGTGGAATCTGCCTTCCATAGGTGGTCATGGCTACTTTCGGCTTTAACCAGTCCTTCATTGCATAGTGAAATTCTCATGTGTAGAACAGGAAAGAGGGAAGTAAAACAAATTCATGGTCTCATGTTCAGGTGCAGAATTAGTAAATTGCACAGAACCTTTTTCTGCTTGGTCCTTATAGTTCAGTGATAAATGTGAAGCCAATCTAGAATGTGTCCTGTATCCAGGAAGGTCACGCCACAGATGCACAAATTATTTTGTTAATTATCTGTTTGAACCTATTTTCTTCTTTCTTCCTCTCTCCTTTTCCCCAAAACAAAACTAGAAATGCAATTTAAGTATAAAGGATCAGCTATTATGCACATACAAAAAGGAGCAGTTAGATTACAGAGGGAAGGACTTGGGAAGGGAAAAGCTTGAATTTCCAAAACAGTTACCTGTGAAGCTTTGCACTTAGCATTTGCCTGGGACTTGCTCCTGACTGATGAATTATGTCTGGAATTACAGTGCCATTTCCAGTGGGATGAGTATTTATTCCAGTAGGATGAGTAGTTCTTTATGCGGCATAAAGTTTCTGTTGTATGCATATGTCCATCTCTGAAATTTTGGATTTATTTGAATAAGCCTTGAATAAGGATGACTTGTAGAGTTACCTTTTCTATTTTACAGCACTAACTCCTTGTTTTCTTTTCCTTTACAGCTAGAACATATTCAGAAACACATATGGTATATGTAAGTAACTTTTAAAAAATTTTTTGCATACGTTCATTGTTGATTCTGGTATTCTAGTGTTCTGTGAAGAAACCACTAGAAGAGTAAGACTGGAGTTTGAAAGCAGGTTTCACATATGTGAGAAAAAGAGGCAAAGAACAGAAAAACGTCTTATTTTTTATTTTTCTACCCTTTGCCACTCATATAATTGCATTTATATGTACCAACCCAGGAACATTTTTTGTACGATCGCTAACAACTGTTTAAAGTAAGACATTCAGTCCAGCAACTTGCTGTGTTAAAGAGATACCTGCAGGTGATCAGCAAAAAAATACCCACCTAGCAACCATATTTAGTTTGCTATCCAAGTGCTACAGACAATCCCTTGTAATACCTCCTTGACAAGAAAGCTTTCATTTGTTCCTTCTTGGCATCTTGGCTTTTCTCTGAAGTAGAAACAAAAATGATGATATTGGTAAGTAAGCACCTGTGACCAAAAGCTTCTCTGTCTCATAATCCCCACTCCTTTTTCATAGCAAGCTATGAGACTGTTTCTGACCTTGCAACCTGTTGATGTGAGAGTACTTCTGTGACTTGATTAAAAACAGCAGTCCTGACAGTGAAACAGGCGTTCTGTGAGAAAAGTACATACTTGTCTGGTGGTTTGGGTGTAAGGAAGATTGATGGCTTTTAAAAGTGACCTTGCTCTTTGTGTAGCCTTAGTAGTATTTCAAGAAGGCTAAGTAAATAAACTTTTTCTACTATGATATCCTAATCAAATTAAGGAGAATATTTCACATAATAAACAAGGAAATTTTGCTTGGATACATTTCCCAGGTGGGTGATAAGGAAAGTCCTACCTTCATAATCCTGTCATTACTCTTGAGAAGTACTCGAGGATGATGTGAACTGATATATAAGCCTGTCACCATGAAAAAAAAACCCCACTTTTTCTTTATTTGTTTTGTTTTCTCTCTAATTCTATTTTATGGGCCATGTTCACCTCTGGATTTATATGACTTCAGTAGGACCTGAGGGGGTTTTGTTGAATAGTTAAGAAAAAAATTGGAACTACGAAAAAACTTAGTTCACCTGAAATAGTGGCAGCACTCTGCCCATGGCTTTTCCATGTTCTCTTCAGTTACCAGACATGGCAGCTTTTTAAACTAAAGAAGTACTGGAGGTTTCCTACACATACTTTTTTTTTTTTTTAATTCTCATGGGTAAATATAGAACAAATGGAGTGGGGAAATCTCTAATTGTAATCTCTAAAATCCCTCCTATAAGGTCTTGCTAGCAATTGCAGAAGTAAATGCTGTTTGCATCAGATTGGACAGATTCTTCATGTTTCTTCATGGACTGTTTCTTCATGGAGTGAAATCAGCTGACACTCTCCAGGCTTTTATCAGAACTGGAATAGGAAATTAAAGGAAAAGTCATTGATCATGTATATTGTTATTTTTATCCTCCTCAAGATTTTTGCCTGGAACTTTTCACTTGTTGAAGGACTGTTGTCCCAGGCTCACATATTCAATTGTGCAGGTGTGCATTACTTTAGTCTATATTTAGAATTTGAAGATTTTTTTCATTTGGAGACATAAACATTTGAACACTTTCATGTACTTCTCAATGAAGGTCAGACTCTTTGATAATTGACACAGTAAACTGCATCTGAGACTGTTTTCAGAAGTAGAAACTGAGTTTTGCAAAAACAAGTCTCCTCTGGACTCCCAGGGTAGTCAGTGCAGAAAGGCTCTTCCAGATCTCTCTTCAGATTGCCTAAAAAGAAGTTTCTGCTCAAAATAGCTTTTTTAATGAGTCTCTTTCTCATTTTCTCTGTACTGGCCATGGGTTGACCTCAGAAGGTTAACATCCTGTAGCTAATTTTAGTCAGTGAATAACCTTGCCGCCTCCAAAACTCAACTGCTTTCATCTGGTAATGTTTCACAACCTCTTTGCATTTATTTTGCCTGGAAATACTTATGCTGACAGAGAAGGGGCTGTAGTGTTTTATCCTATGGCTGTTTTGCTCACCTCTTAAATTTTTTTCTTTATTTTATCTACTATTCTATGTAAAATCTTCATCCTTTGTTATCTATAGGTTACCGACCTGAAAGTTGTACTTGGAACATTGAAGTGGTTTCACTTGGTTCTTCAAATAAATATTGAGGCTACTATAAAACTGAAGAAAATATTTAATTGCATATTTAGGCAGGCAGAGAAAGAGGTCTTGAAAGTTGAAATCATGATTCACAAGCCTAAAAAAGGAAGAAAGAAACCGAAGTGAATCCTTTCGTCAGCAACCTCCAGTCCTTGCTCTCCCACCCAAATTAATTCAGTGAGGTTTTTCAAGCCTTTTTAATTGAAATAATTTATTTTTACCTCAAATGCAGGTTATCATAAACCAGAAAATAAACAGCAGTTATTTTCACATTTTTTTAATAAAGAGGACAAATAAAATTACCTATTATGGTAAATACCCACTCCTGTAACGTTGAGTATATTGCCTTAATTGTGAAGGTACCAACTTGCTAAATCAAGAAAAAGAACAAATGTACTGGTTCTGCTTTGCTTTACACTGATGCAAATGGGCATCTCGGTGAGATTCATGAGAGAATTTCATGGAGAGACTGAAAAAGTCCACCCTGATCAGGAATCACAGCTATTGTATCCACCAATCCTCACAAAAGAGGGTGGGTTTTAAAGCAGCAATTACATTCATGTGGGCCTTTAAAAAAATATATGTGATTTGCAGTAGTCACTGTGTGACATTGTTTGATGTCTGTGTGGGCTGCAATGCAACAAATTTGTCACTCTGCTAGACTGAGAATGGAACAGGCATTGCAGTCATGCCAATCACAGCCCAGACCCCGTGATTTTCGTTTCCTGAAGCTCTGAATTGCACTGCCAAATGACAAGACACCTCTTTGCAGATTTTACTTGTACCTGATGAGGCGGTGTGAAAATTCCTGACTCTGTCTGAGGCTTGACCAGGTGCAGGGCATAAGGAAATGCCACCCTGGAGTGCAGGGAGGATGGCAAGCTGTGATCTCTAGAAACGGCTCCTGTGCTGATTGATACTGAAGAAAATTGTAGCTTCTATTCAGACAAGGGCAGCTAGTGGGAAATCCAGGTTTCCTGGAAATTTTCAAAGACAATAATTCTTTTTAATCTCTTTTAATTACCTTAAGGACATCTGCTTGTAACACGAATGATTTATTAAGTCAATACTTTTCAGAAGTGAACTGTAGATCATTAAAAAGCAAAAACACTCAGCTGCTGTTCAAAGGTCTATCCTGAAAGAATTTATCTTAATGACAAGCTCATCACTGGATTTAATAGTGCAAGGTTATGAACTAATCATTGCTTATTACCTTCTGAGAGCTAGATCTTAATTCTAAGAGGTAGCAGTAGTGACCTCTTAGAAGGAATAAGATGTCTCTTTAGTTGAACAAGGATTTTTGAGTTTAGCCCTTACATTCAGGACGATGGTGGCATTGCAGAGTCTCACTTCTGGAAGACTCAAAGGAGCCATCAGAAGCTGTGTTTTAGTGGTTTAACACACAAGAACAAATCCCAAGTAGCAGCAGATTTTATGACCTCTGTGTTTACTTACAGTCCCCTAAATTGAATAAAACTGAAAGGGTATGTGTTAGTGCTCCTTGTAAAAGAGGTGGGATCCTGACCCATGTTGTCATGACCCATGTAATGAACACCAGAGTCTGACTCCATGACATCTAGGTAGGGCTGAGCACATTTTCACTGCTTCAGAAGAAGATAAAATGAACATTTCTGAGGAGTCTTTTTGCAAGTGATGTCCCACAAACAGAGCAGATGCCTCACAACTGCATTTCAACTTGCTTAAAAATGAATTGCAAGTAGCACTCAGCAATCTCCTGTGATTGTCCCAGCATGTGACTGTCCTATTCTGGATACATTGACTTAGTATTGCTTTCTTACCTCGGAGGAGATAATCTGCATTGGCTCTTTTTAAGGTGTCTGGCCTCTCTTTTTGGTACACTGGCTGAGACCTTGGGCTCATGTATATGAACTTACCAGAGCTGATTTCTAACTTACACAAGAAAAACTAAGGACATTTGGATTGGAACGCCTTTTTCTGTGTAGATACTTGGATAGCTTACATTGAGTCAGGAACATTTTAAGCTGTGTGAGCAAATTCACAAGTTGTGGCCACCTTATTTTTTCCAGCATCAAAAAGAAGGATCTCTTCTAGTCCAAACACAGCCCCTGTAAACAGCAAATGGTGACAGTTGAAATATTCATGATTGCTGTTGTCCATGCTGGGACCTTGGACACAACAGTCACACATTTGCACCACAAGAAGGAAAGGGAAACACAGCAGGGAAACTTCAACATTGCATGAAGCAGCTATTGAGGAATAGCAGAGGTCCAGAGTAGACAATTTCTCCAGCCAAAACACAGACACCACCACCAAACCCACCTCTTTGAGTGGATAGAGTTTACATTAATTGCTCACTGCCTTCCAAAATAAAATCAAAGGATATTCAGGATGTCTGCAATACATATCATTAGTCAGTTGGATATACCCTGACACCTTGACCTGTTTCTTGCAGTCATGGCCTTTAATTGCAATGAATAATCAATATTTCCTGAGCCTAGTGAATGGGATGAGATAATTGTGCAGAAAGCCTGTGTTAACTACTTTTGAAAGAGTAATATGTTCTGCTGCTAATGGTGTGTTCTGAGGTCTGCCACTGACCTCGCGCATCGCACTTGAGCCAAAATTTTCAAATTTGCATGTCTTAAGAGAAGCAGAGATTGTCATGTTTGGGTGTGTAATTAAGCAGCATGGTTTTCCCCCAAAGCCCTTTAAAGTGTCAAGTGGGAGCCTGAGCATGAGGTCTCTTAATCACATTGGAAGTGTTAACGAAAGAAACTGCTGCAGTGCCGGTCATAATCAGAATTGGTGAAAAAGAGTGATGGTTTGTTCAGAGCTCCTTCTTTGAAAGGGAATCATTCAGCTTGTACTTTTCAGCCTGATAGTCTGAGGTCTGGCCAGCTGATGAGACAAAATCTCTGAAAACATGTAGTGTTTTATAAATGTTTGGCATTAGGATGCTGAACAGCTGCTTCTATTACAAGGGCACTGGTAAGTGAAGTTCCTATTGCCTCGCTGGCTGAACACAGACATTTCTCATTAAAGACCCAAATCCACAACCTGCTGGTCAGTCCTAGCCTTCGTGACAGTTTCTTATGAGAATAATATCTGTCTGGTTGGAAGCTCTGGTCTCTCAGTGGGAATTTAGCAAGCTGTTTCCATCTGTTGCTGCAGGCTGTGTTTCAGAGTATGGGTTCATTTGTGACTCATGTTTCTTTTCTCTCCTTTCCCTCCCCCTTTCTCTCTCTCATCTTCTTTCCTCTGCAGAGGGGGTAAGAATGAGCCAGAACCAGAGCAACCAATCCCTCGAAAGGTGCAGATTCGTTCTCTGCCTTCCTTGGAGGATATTGATCCAGACGTGTTAGATAGCATGCACTCGTTAGGCTGCTTCCGTGACCGAAATAAACTCTTACAGGACTTGTTGTCGGAAGAGTAAGCACTTGCTCAGTCTTCATATCAGTTGGGTGTCCAGGGCCTGGGCTGCTTATGAACCTGGGGAGAGGTAGAGAGCACTTTAACTGATGTCTCTCTCTCTGAGTGACTGGTAAGAACTTCTCACCCTCTGGCTGTTCATTTGCTGGTGAGGTGATGGGAGCAAGCACTGAGCCTTTCTTGCTCCGTGGGTCAGAAGCTCACAGCCTGACCAGCAATGGAGCCAATGTGCTATTTCTTCCCTAGCTGCCAGGCCAGGTCACTTCATGAAAACATGGGCTGCACAGTCCACATGGGGAGGTTTCATTGCTGATGTTTGTGTTGGATATGCTTTTGTTGCCAAATTTTTATTTATTTCAAACCTATTCCTAAGAGCTGGTGTATCTCCTGAGGTGTTAAGAGGGACAGGTGGTAGAAAGAACACTTAGAGGCTCAGGAGACCTGTATGGCTGCCACTCTTGGTTTGGACTTCCTGGGGACACATTACCTTGACTGTCTGTGCCTCTGTTCTGTGTGTGGAACATGGGAATCTTAATTCCTTTCCTCACTAGCTGCTTGTTGGAGACAGCAAGGGTCTGAAAAGCTTTGTGGGTTGTGTATCTAGCAGTCATGTACATGTCATGACCACTTCCAGCTCATTTAGAATCACTGTGACTGTTTATTTGATGAGAAAGTTTTATGTACATGTTGACCTTTTTTTCTTTTCAAATGTAAAGGGTTTTTTTCCTTCCTTTTTTTCAGAGAAAACCAAGAAAAAATGATTTATTTTCTTCTGCTTGACCGGAAGGAGAGGTATCCTAGTCATGAAGATGAGGATCTTCCCCCTAGAAATGAAATAGGTACTACAGATATGACCTCAGTCACCATAAACCTGTCTGAACTAGTTCCTCTTCACTTTTTTCTTTTTTAAATTCTGATTTTATTTTAATTTAAACCCAAACCCTAGCATCGCTGTTACCTTCCCACTGAAATGGTGTACACAGCACTGGTGAGAATCCTCAGCCTGGGGCAGGCAGGTCTGTTCTGTGGTTAAACTAGAAGGCTTCATCTTTCAAGACATGCCTGTCTCACAGTGCAGAAACATCCAAGTAGGTCTTGAACGGGATCTTAAAAAATGAGCTGTGAACCCACAGGCTGACTCTATGCAGGCAGATGAGGTTTAGCAATATAATCTAGTGGCAGAATTTTCTAATTACAAGTCTCAGTGTGGTGTTGCAGAAAGGCTGCTCACGGACTTCAGTTAGTAAGAAACTGTGTAGCTGCATCCCTCTGCAGTTATATATGTGCACATTCTCTTCTCTGTAAGTGAATACATGCACTGCTGAAAGTATGCATCATATAACTTAGCTGTTTTATAGTACATAAATCAAACTCCCATATTTTTAGACTTAGAAAGATTTTAAAAGCTTAATTCACAATAAGATTACATACCTTACAAAGCTCTTGTGATACCACTTTATTCCTATTTATTAATTGGTTTTTTAGGGTGCTGCTGATCACCACTAATCCAGACAACAGGAAAACTGCTCCCCAAGGAGCTAACTATATAAGGGACTCTTGATGTGCAGACAAGTTTAATAAAGGATGAGTCACTTCTAGCAATTATCTGAAGCAGAATTTTGCATAGAAGTGTGGAGATTTTCAGGTATTGTACTCGAGCACTTTGAAGACTAGAAGCAAAGTGCCCTTTATTTTCACTGGAAAGCCTGGAATCTCACGAGCTTTCAGGGCAGTGCTATATTGCACAGCATTTGTTAATGCTTCATTGAATTATTAACCTATCTGAGTTCCAGGCTCCAGGCCCTATAATTTTGCAGGGAAATCTCTTCTACAGGAGAAGAGATGAAAGTTCTTAGTTAACACAGCAATTTTAAACTCCTACCTGGATGGAGCTACAGAGAGCATGTTAGCAGGGATCCTGATGAAGATGGGTAGCTGTGCCAGCCACAGGTCCTCTGGTCAAAAGCCCCTTGTTCAGTGCAGTTTGTCATCTAGCACTCTGCTAATCAGCTTTTGACTCAAACAGATTATCCTGCCATGTAAGGACAGCATCATCTTGTTTTAGAAATGCTTTTGTCATAAGAAAAGAAACAAGGTGACTCTAGAATCTTCAAACCCAGCATGTAAGTGAATATGTAGCTATGCCCTAAATGCATTGCATACCTCTTCTACATGCCAAAGTATTTTCATGGTTTGAACTGAAATATTATGGTCCACTCTTGTATTTTTTTGTGCAGGGAGTGAAAATGTTTCCTAACAGGGAAACACGGACTGTATCTATGTGCCTCACCCACACATTTGAGCATTATTCTTTGAGTGTTTGTATTTCCTCTTCCACAGGGGGTTTCCATGTCCTCTGTTCCCAGCGGTATATCTGAGAACATGGGGCAAGGTTTAATTAGGAGCAGTCATGTGTCTGATGAATATCTCATCATTAGCCATTAGCAATGGCCTTGCACAAACAAAGAAAAGCAGAGAACAAGTAACAGTTTAATAATAGCAGCTTGAAGAAACCATGTTCATGAGAGTTGTGTATTGTCTGAGCTCTTGCCGAAAAAAAAAAGCATCTGAGAGTATTTTGCTTTTACATCTTTGTTGGCATATTAAGTCTCAGAAAGAATGGATAAAGGTAAAAATATGGCCAGCTACAGGTTGCCCTTTCTTCTGGTGTCCCTTTGTCTGTTTCAGCTGTATAAGTTGAAACAGCTGTAGAAGTTTCTTCCAAGAGCCAAGGAAGGGCCACTTCCAACATTTTTCACATGCAGCTCCATTTTCTTTACTTTAAAACATGGGAATGAGAAACTTCTCAGTAAAAAGAATGAATGTCTAATGTCTCCATGAGAAAAAGGATTTTGTAGGGTGAAGTTTCTTAATAAACCAGAGAACAAAAGTTTGAGCCAGAATACATACAGAAGATAGAGATGCCTCATCCAAACCCAGAAGGTGAACCTTTATTTCCCACCTTCTGTGAGAAGGCAGATTTATAATTGGAGCATTACCTATATGATTCTATCTTCGTATGTAAAAATCCTTAGGAATGGCTTTGCTTTTCTGATATGAAATAAAAGGAAAATGCATCCGCAGTACTGTCACTGTCACTGGGCTATGGCCTGATTTTTTTTCTCACCATGTCCAGAGAGTTAAAGAAGAGAAAGGCAAATACTGGAGATTTTCCTATTGTAGTTCCTGGGCTTATGCAAAATCTTCTACAGCTTTTGTATGACACCACTTAAGTAATTTTGGCAGGATGGGTGTGTATATGAGTAATTCTTTAGTATCTTTAGACTTGACAGTGGTGGTGCCCTGTCATTTCTTAATCAGACCTTTCTAAAAAGTATGTACAATACTTGCTACTCTTGGCCATGTGTACTGTAGGATTGTAGCCAATTTTAAATAGGCATCAAATATCTTTATTAGAAGCTCAACCACATTAATGCAAGCTTTGGATGTATTTTCCATCCAACTTTTGTGAATTTTTGTTCCTGAATATATAGATGCACCACCTGTTCTTTTTTGCTTATTGTCTGTCTTTGATAACTTAAAATATAGATTAGAAATCAATTTCTTCCAGCATCTTAAGCAGCAAGGGCTGATACAAAAGAATCATTTAGCTTGTTAGCAATATCCTTTTCCTCCTCAATTTTTTGTTGATTCCCTCATGGCCCCTCCGGCTAATGTCCCTCTCTCAGGGATTCTCTTTCTGATGGCTGTACAAAAGACTGTCATTCAAGTTTTTAGCTAATTCCTCTTCAAATTTCTTCTTTGCTGTGTTTTAAAGTCCAGCTTTCAAGAAAATGGCATGTCACTTTTGTAAATGTCACTTGGCTGAGTTTCCATTCCTGTTTTGAACATTCGTGGATCAAATTGACTTTTAAAATATCTGTTCATAAAATATTTTTCTTGGCTTTTTCTCTTTATTGTTTAACTTCTCTTGTTTGAGCTTATTCATCACCATTCTTTTGGCACTTGATGCTTTCTTCATCTTCCTTCTTCCTTTCTTTTAAACTGCTCTATTTTACTTTCCTTTTTTATGTCTGATATCCTGCTACAAAACTTGTATCCATTTGGTGTTATATATACACTCTGAACATTCTTGTTATGTGTGTTACTATGGTATAGATACACTCCTGAACCACCAGTTGTTCTGTATCATGAATTCTTTCTCATATTTTGAACTTGCTTGAAGAAGCAGGAGTTTGAAATATCCAAACCTTGTCCCAGCTTACTTTTGACCACTTACACATATGCAGCTGAAGTCACACAGTATGAATGCTTTATTTGGTTTATCTCCCTTTGTTTTTCTGTCAGCTTTATGCACTCTTTTTTTTCTTATCTAGAGGTCATTGCCTACACCCTTTTCTACTATCTTTTTATTGCTGGATAGAGTTTGAAATGGAGTGAGATACAACGGCACTTTTTTATCTAATTAATTTTTAAGTGGAATATTACTACTGCTAACACAAAGAATACTTGGGTTATACTCTAATGGGGTCAGTTGTTATCACTAATCCATTTGCATTGAACCATCTTAGCTTATGCTCATTGTTTCAAGGATAAGCTCTGCCTCAAAGAGATCTTGTTCTAAAAAACATGATGTTAGAAAGAGAGAAGGAATGAGTACATGGTGGGTGTGAGGAGGGCAGGATAATAAAGAGCAGGCAGTAGAGGCAGAATTGTCAAGTGTGGTATTTCTGGTTCTGCACAGGAATCCTGGCAGAAGAGGAAGCCTTAAGGCCTGGGCACTGTGAGCTCCTTTGTGACAGCAGGGGTGAAGGATGCCTTCTTTTACAAGTGGTCGCTCCCCACTAAAATTAAAAACGTGTCTATAAATAGAGGCAGGGAACTGAAATAGCCCAACCAAAGGAAAGAAAATCCTTCTGTATTTTTTTCTGCCTTTCTCCTTTATACTGTTTTGATGCCATGTGCGGTGTTAGCTATAAAATGTCTCAGCAGGTCTGTATTTGGTTCCCTGCTTCACCATGAAGAGGTGGATGATTTGGCAAGTCACCTTCTGCAATGCATTTTGGTATCTAAAGACTCTTTTCAGAACAGTTTAAGTACTCCTCAGAACCTCAGTAAATGTTTGTCAACATCTTTAGGAATGAATTGCCTTTAAATATCTCTTATATATCTTCATATGTCTTTTATATATCTTTAAATATCTCTTATACCTCAGTTTTCACTCTGCAAAGCTAAAGTAGCACTTTGATACCTCATAAAATTGTTACACAATAAAATGTGTATAGCATTTCATTTACTATAGTAGTAAAAGCTGTATGGTGTGGCTCTCATGGAAAGATTTGTCTCAGGTAGAAAAGCATGTTTAATTTGTAATGCTTCTGAAGGAGGAAAAATATAAATCAGCAGGAAGAACCTGAAATCTAATCTTAAAGATGCAAACAAAAGGGTATTCTTTCCGAGCAGAATGCAATTCTGAATGTACTCCTGTCCCTGTGTCACATTTAATCTGGCTGGCAGGGATGTGGAAGGCAAGCTCTAGCAACCTGGGTACATACACAGGATCCCTAGATGGCTCATGCTCTACCTAACAGCTTGTGCTATAGCCCATGCTGTCACCTTGTATCATCCTGTTATTACTGTTACCAGCTTTGTAAGCTAATTTCTGCAAGCTGTGGTATAGTTGTACCTCTATTTTGCAGTGCTCACAATACCTTCAGGGCAGTGGCAGGGCTCCTTCTCTCTGCAGGTGGATTGCAAGTTATATCTTAATGCTTGCAAATTTGGGACAAGGGAGAAACTAAAAATGTTCACCTCCATCATGAAGAGATCTGTCTTTGTGGGGGAGGTGTGAGAGTGAAACTGTGGAGAGAGGATTTAACCCACCTGTGTGAGGTAAGTCCCAGCAGAATTGAGCTGACAGCGTTTTGTTTCCGGGCAGATCCCCCCAGGAAGCGCGTGGACTCCCCAATGCTGAACAGGCACGGGAAGCGGCGGCCGGAGAGGAAATCCATGGAGGTTCTCAGTGTGACAGACGGTGGATCCCCAGTTCCTGCTCGCAGAGCCATTGAAATGGCACAGCATGGACAGAGGTGGGTCTGTGCTTCACCCAGGAGCCCTGCCTGCCTGGGGCTGCTCCCCCGCTTTGTGTTACACATACAAAGGAGCTGTGGGGCTTTCCTGTTTGCTCCAGCACTCATTACACCTTCCAGTCACATCTGCAACGTGATCTGGCAGCCAGCAATGCTTGTGCAGAAGTCCTGCCAGGGACTTAAGGGTTCTGTTTGCTTGCAGCTATTCCTCAGGAAGCCACCATGTCCTCTGGGCAAGACCCATTTCACCTCTTTTTAATTGTTGAGGGTATGGGCATGCAGTCTAAGCTTGCAATACAGGCTGACTGGGCAATGGGAACACATGAGGGCTTTGGGAGGTCTCAGACACATGTGTCCTGTCAAACAGGATAAATTACCTTCTGCTTGCTCTTCTCTGTCTCCAGAGCCTACAACAGGAATCTAGGTGACTATCTGGGATTAGGTTCCTAGCTTTTGGGCACCTGAAGTTAAATGAACACCATGCTCCATGTCATCAAAACAACTTGAATCTGAAAAGCCCTGTCCAGGCATCTTGTAGATGCCTCCAAAATGTGCTGTCAGAGCCACAGTGCATCTGAAATGGCACGTAAATCACCACATGCTTGTAAAGTGATGGAATATGTATAATTGTCCTCTTTTCTATCAAAGAAAGTGTCAGTCTTGTGGAGAAACAGCAGAGGAAAATGGTGTCTCCTCAAGGCAAGTTCTGGGAGAGTAAGTGAACTGTGGAAATTCACTTATGTGAACCATGGAAGTTGCTTCCTCAGTCCCTCTGACTAGCCTAAGGGAAGCACATGCATTTGGTTTCACACTTGCATTAATCAGTCAGTATAAAGAACACTTCCCGTATATGAATGATGATGATGATGTTGTAACTTCTGTTTCAGTTTTTACATAATTTTTTATTTGTTCAGATCTTAAGATCTGTTAAAAAAAAAAAAAAAAAAAAGCCTGCTGTGACCAGAAGCTCCCTTTGATGACTGAGAACTGGGAGAAGAATATGAAATAATTTCACAGATATACCAGAGGCCCCTAGAATTGCTGGAAACTTTTCCTGGCAATTGTTACAGTTCTATCTGCAGTGAAGAAAGAATGGTGATTTCCAGAATCTGCTAGGACTTATTTCAGACTGGATATGTGACCTTGAGACTGCCATAAAGACTACTTGACATATTGTAGGTTGGAAACCTGTCTCAAATATGTGATTTGGTGTGAGGTGTGGGTGAAGGAATTGTTCAGGACAGGGTGTGCTCAGTGTTCCTAACAGGCCTCAAAGGAGTAAGGATGAGCACAGCACTGACTCCTCGTTCCACCTGCAGTGTTTACTCTGCTGCTGGGAGATGCGTAGGACATGGGGCCTCCAGAGCCAGGCAGAGGCAAATCACTTCTCCCCACCCCAAAGCTCCTTCACAGGGAGTGTCCAACTGAATGGAACAATCATGAGGTGTTAAATTGACCACAGCATTTTCTGAGAGCTGAAACCTTTTCTTTCATGTCTGAACTTTGAATTTGGGTTCAGAAGCCTGAAGAGGCAAAGCTGTGTCTTGCTATCCAAAGTATTTCTTTTGCTTTTAAATGTCTCAGTTCTGCACATGAGGAAACAGTTGAAGTCAAAAGGTCTGGGATAAGTTCAGAGCAGAGATATATCCAGGCTACATATAGGTAAAGAAAGGCTTTGGCTTAAGGAGGAAGCAAAACCTGCAGGCACAAAAGAGATATGGGGCAATGCATACCACAGGTCAGGAATGGACATAAAAGTGTGATTAAGGGTGGAGAAGGGGTGTAATAACACCATGATTGATGATGATGGGCATGGTAGTGCTTGTTTTCGAAGGGGTTAACGGGAAGTTGTTATTTTACTCCATGTGTGAGCTTCCATAATTCATCCCATGCACATGCAGAGATGACAATGGCACATTTTGTGCTGCTGGCAGCACAGTCGTTTATAACACGAACTGGCTTCACTAACAAACCCCACTGCATGGGGAGTGTCTGGGGAGAATGCATTGCTGGTGGGGCACCATCTGTCAGAGCAGTCAGTAACAAAGTGACAAGTGCCTTCCACCAAGAATGGGGATTTTTAATGGCTAGGTGCATATTATATTCCATGAAATGACGCACTGACAGTTGGTTTTACAGCAGTAGGGTTTAGATCCCCAAGGGGAATGCTTTTTTAAGAATTACCTTTTTTTTGATCTCAAGAGACAATTATTCAGTGCTTTTATCCTACAATACTAGGAAGATTGACCATGAAATCAGGTCTCCTGTTTAAACACAGATGACTTGTGTAAACACCTGGAGAAACAGTGCCATTGCTTCTTCCTTGAGCTGGCAAAGATATACTTCTGACCAGTGGGCAAAACACACCCAAGTGTCTTGTGATTTAGTCCTACTTTCCTCTTTCCCAGTAGTAAACAGATATTTGCTTGCATAAAGAGGATTTCTGTTACAACCTCGGGTTTACATGTCTGTATCATGATCTGTGCTTTTGGTAACCATGTGGGGGCCCTACAAGTGTTTGGTCTTGGCTTGTTTAGGGCATATCTTTCCACTGAAATTTAAAACTTGGCAGCCTCCAGCCTCCAGACTGAGAAAGTATTAAGTGAAAAACATAATCCTTCAGTGACTTGGTTTTGAATAATGGACGAGGAAAACTCACACAAAAGCTGCTTGTGGAGCTTACAGGCTCCTTGAAATGCTTGTGCCAACCTCTCCAGGTGTTCTCCAATGGATCCTTGTGAATGGCAAAGTTGGTATGCACAAATTCTAGCCCCTCTAAAAGTGGTGACTAAGTTTTGTTAATTTTTGGGTTTCCCTGCTAGTTGTCAACTAAACTGGGTTCATAATTATATCTTAATTACTTCTGCTGTTCTGGTATCCCCCCCACCTCTCAGACTATCTGATATTTCATTGAAATGCCAAAAGAAAAGAAGTAGGTTCTGAGCTTAGTTTAACATCAGCTAATTTGTCCCTTGTGCTAAAATCACACAGACTAGGAAGAATTCCATGGGAGCAAGAATCCAGCAGGGATATGGCAGAAATTTTCAGCAGCTTTGCTGTGAGAGTCCAAAAACCATTCTAAAATGGGCTTCATTAACTATTCATTTTCTTCTAGTTTTTGAAGTGGAGAGCTTGCATGAGAGATCAGCTAACATTAGGAAGCAGTGTTCTGTGAAACAGTGAAGTGAAATATATTACAGAGCTGCCCTTTTAGCAAAGCACAGGGAATTTCACTTCTAAGCTGCAGGGATTCAGACCCAAGATGAGAAAGAAGGGCATTTATACACTGAGTATAGGGAAGAGAGTTGAGAGTTAAGTGGTAATGGACCCTACAAATTAAAATACAAAATGGATTACTGTTCGTCTAAGAGGCTCTATGGTCTGATTTTAACCTTTTCTGAGAGCATGCTTAGTGTTGAGGTCTTCTGGAAAAGTCATGAGTAATGAATGCTTTGCAATTAATGCTTCAGGTGTGTTCTGTTTTCCCTGGACACTGTGACAAAGTAGATGGTACCTGGGTTTTAAATTGAATAAAGGAGAGCAGGGTTTACAAGTATGCATGGGGGAAGTCATCTTAGACCTTGGAAGTCAGGGGAAGATAATGAACTTGAGCACTGTGTAGGCTTGAGCCATGACTGTAAAGTAAAAGAAAGGTTTTTCAGAGCATTGCTTAAAAAGGGGAGGATGGGTTGGGGGACTGGGTGTCCAGCATTGCTACAGGTGACTCTCTTTCATAAAAATGTCCACACTAGTAACTGTGTTTTCTCGCTTTGTTCCTGCCATAGTAAAACAATGTTCAGTAAAAGCCTGGATATCTCTGAAGCCAATCCCAAATTCAACAAAGAAGAAAGGTATAAACACTGACAATATGTTCCTCTCCTCTACCTCACTGCTGAGACCTTAAAGATGCAGTACTTACCTTCTCTGTGTGGGGACAGAGCTGTTCTCTCTTTCCTCTTTAGAGAGAAGCAAAGATGGTGGGATATTTACAGCTCCATGCTATGTATGTTTTTGTACAGTACCATTCATTTGAGGCTATCCCCAATGCAGCCTTGGACTGTACCAATGATTTCCCCACTCAAATTTCATCCTAGTGCTATTTTCTGGTTCAGTTCTGCCATGAGTAGAAGTTCTGCCCAGGGTAGAAGATGTATTTGCTTAAGACTTCTTTGGGAAGGATTGGAATATAAAACAGTAGGAAAGCCCAGAATGTTCCACTCTGAGCATTAGAGACAGCAGCACAGCTGAGTGAGTGACAACAGTGGTAGGAAAATTTGGAAATTCAGTCTGATAGACAAAATATTGAGGACCTCTGGTAAGAGACAAACTCTTTAAGACTACCCAGAGGACACAGGAGGAAAACATGATTGAAAACAGGGTTTTTGGAGGATGATTCTAATCCAGCAGTTCAAGTGACAGATGCTGAAGAACAGCAGAAAGGGTAACTCCCAACTGTCAACAGAGGTACAATGGAAAACAGGTAGGCCACCACATTTACAGACTTTAAGTGGACTTGTGTGGGTCCATGAACACAAAAAAAAGTTCATACTTTTGTATAGGTTTTTAGTGTACATGTTGTTTCTAAACTTTTGGTCTCAGAGGAAGAGAATTTTTCTCTGTGTTGAAAACTGGCATCCCAAAGGATAACTCTTCATCAAAATGTAATCCTTACACATTTTGGACAAACACTAAGTTTACCCAAAGGTTACAAGTGTGGCATATGATTCAAAAAGGGAGGAGCAATGGCTTCCTTAAAGGAACCAATGGACTTCGCAAACCATTCTTATTTCCATTTCCCCTTTTCATAGAAATATTTCTATACAGAGATAAAGGTGGCCTTTATGCCTCAGGAGAATTGCAGGATGTGTGAGGGACTGTTTTGGCCTTTTGCAGTCTGAGACAGTCTTCTGTGGTCAATGTTTCAAGTCCTGAACCTGCCACAGTGAGGAACATCGTGCATTTGCAGGAGAGATTGTGCCTCATGTAGTGTGTAAAGCACCCTCTCTAAGGTGCCAAAATACCAACAAGCATTGGATTGGACCTGATATGTTAGCAACCTTGTAGTTCCACAGCCATAAAGAAGTAGTGGTTATACAGCCTTTAGTGGCTGGGCTTTCCTGGGCCGTTAGCCTAGACATGGAAATTCCTGTTCCTTTCTCTGATACTCCCTATGTGTAAGTTCTGCTCTTTAACATGTGGCATTTCTTGCATTAAAAGTTAGTCTAAGGTTACTCCAAAAGTGAGATTTTTCATAGTAATTAGGAATCAGGTCCAGTAAAAGAGATGCAGAAATTTTATCTGTGACAGGAGAGGAGTCTTTCAGCGGATGTTCTGAGCACCATTCCTTGTCCCTCTGTCCTTCTCTGGCAGCTGCTACAGCTGTGCTAAGAGCAGAAGAAATGACACTTCTGTATCTTCTGTGGGAATTTCTTAAATCCACATAGGCATTTTGTGTTTCTTCTCAAAAGTGGTATTTTTCAGAAAACAGGAGGAGAAGGTTAGAGCACTGCATGAGGATCACCCAGAGTCCTGCTCATTCAAGGACCAGGCTGAATTTTTGAGGTCTACATTCACTGTAATCTTACCTCCCTCTCACTTCTAAGAGTTGAAGTGAAGGACCTCAGTGGTGGGAATGGGAGAGAACCTGGATTCTAGATCTGTGCACAACCACATGAAAGGAAGGGGTAGCCAGCAAAGAGGACCCCAGCAAAATGGGGTCACATAAATCAGGGTGGCCATTAAATTTTTGTTCAGTGTTTAATTGTCCAATTTTATGATACCTTTTTTAAAGGAATACTGCATCTTTAAGGGTCCCTTCCCTCTAGATGCACATGGTTGTCTTAGTAGCTGAGGCCACTGTCCCTTTCTTTTTCTTTTTCTTTCTGACTTTCTTTCACCCCCTCTTTCAGTGCTTCTCTTCTTCTGTATCTGGGTTGCTGCAGCTCCGTAGTTCACTTGCTTCAGTATTATAGGGAATGCACATGTCTGCGCTTCTGGGTCTATTGTGTCCTGGGATTGTTCATTTTTTTTTAAACCTCATTCCCCCTTTCCTTTACCCTATTGTCAATTTGCTTTCCATTCTCTTTGTTAACCTCTTCAGTGCCTTCCCTGTTGGGAAAATGACTTGAAAGTAACATTATTGAACCTTCTTGCACCCATTCTATTTACATTTGACTATTCTGCATGTGTGAATATGGGTGTATTTTCTGTATAAATATACACACAGGTTCCAGTATATGCAATGGGTGTCAATTTGCTCTTCTCAGTTACATCACCGTAGATAGATTGGTACAGGTATAATTGAGGACAGCATTTGTTCCTAAATATATACATATATTTGTATATATATGAATTAGATTTTACCCAAATTTGCACTCCACAGGCTGAAATATTAATGGAGTGTCACTCAAACACATGAAAAAGAACTTACTGTAATGCTTCTTTCCACTTCTCTATCAATGCATAGCACAACAGATTTTTTGTCCTATTCTGACTGCATTTTCATTTTAACTGTTCTCAAAACTGCTTTCGTGGCTCAGCCCAGCACTTGCAATGTTGATGTAACTGGAGGCATGGCTAGTTGCACTGAGCAGTAAACTGTGAAATCTACTGGGCATATATTAAATTTGGCATTTCTGTCTTGTGGCGAATGGATTTTCCTCACCCAGCCAGAGGGTAGCTCTGGCAGCTTGGGAGCCTCTTATTGAAAATGGAGAGAATGAGAGAGAGAAAGTGACAGAGAGGAAAAAAAGCATTGAATCCAACTTGAAAATAATTTGGCTTAATAACACCAAACCGTTTTTTTACTTCTAATCTAATCTTTGTTAATGTGAAAAGGTGGTGACATTTTCCTGAGTTTGCTTACCTGCACCCCTGAAAACTTAATAACCTGACAATTCTATTTCCATTTTGAATGCTTTGGTCAGTAGATAAAAATTAAGAATACTGATGTTTTCAATTGTCACTAGCCTTCAAAGTCAACGTGCCAAAGATTCAGTCTGCTTTTAGAACTGCTTTTTCAGACTCTTTTCAGCACAGCATTGATTTATTCTCCATTCACATTTGAAAGATTTCCTTTGCAACCTACAAGACCCAGAGACTGAATTTATTTTAAATGAAAAATGAGATCCTGGAGCACAAGATGGCATCCACAGAGATAAGTGCTGGGTTGCTGAGCTGGTATGTTCTAGCTGATCTGAATTCCTGACTATAAGACCATCATGACTAATAAGGCAGTATCAAAGCAGATTCACAGCTTGAGCTACAATCTTGTACCCTGGGCTCCCAAGCTGGCTCAGAAATGCATGCTTTAATAACCAATACATTTCACAGTTCATTCGTGGCAAAGAAAAAGTACTTCTTACCAGGCCAGCTTGGGGGACAGAGGGACACTGCACTGAACAAACTGGGGACAAAAAGAACAATTTCCTGGATAACAGTGTGATATAACTGTGCCTTATGTAAGAGGCAGAAAAGAAATGCAGCATGAAGTATGAACCCCATTGCTCTGCTGACTGCTTTAATTGGGATTTGGCTGGGAATTTTTTTTTTTGCAGCCTTAGTATGTGCCTCTCCATATTCCCCAGTGCCAAAGTTGGATGTGTCTGCAATATGTGAGTGGGACAAAAGTTGTTTTCTGGTCAATGAAACTGTCCCCCTAGTGTTCCTGGTCTCTGGAAAGACTTAGGCACCGGTGGCAATGATTATGAACGTTCAGTTCTCCGAACAGTATTTCACTCTGCTTTTCCTACTCTTCTCTCCACCTGCCTCCACACCCCTCTCTCTTTCTTTCTCTCTCCCTCTCTCTTTATTTTCCCTTTCCGAGGATGGCGAGTGCTGATCCATTGGGGTAAGCTCTAGTTTTGGATTATTCCTCTTGCGGGACCTGTTGTAACTTTGTAGAGGAACTTTTCATTTGCAATTTCCAAACACAACACAGGTTGATACAATTCAGAGACTGAGGCTTTACAGCAGGGAGAGAGAGAGAGAGATGTGGGAAGAAGCATTTTTGGTGCTTTTGTGTGTGTTTGTGTGCTTTTATGTTGGAGTCACACTCCATATAATTTATTTTTGGGTTCTTTTTTTGTTCTCTTATTTGTCCCTCTATTTCAATGTCTGTGGGCACAGAAAACTATCCTCAGACCCTGTGCAGATACCAGACACCTTCTGAGAAAGAAACCCATTCCCTGTTTAGCACTTTTGTATCTGTTTGGTATTTTCCAGTTAATTTGAATCCTAATTTATCCAGTTTTCTTCTTTTTCCTTTTTTTTTTTTTTTAATGAAACTGAATCCCATCCGTGTTATTAAAAAAATGCTGGGTATTCCCTCTCTTTTTAGAATATGTTTTCTTAAGAGGTGAACAGATGGCCCTAGAGACAGATATATCTTCAAAGCTCTGTATTTTCAATAAAGGCAGTATAGGTACAGCTAAGAATGCAATCATGCTTCAAATTAACGTTCCATTTATAAATACTTAAGAGAAGGAGAATATAATATTAATAAATGATTTAATAAAACCATTTAATAGATCATTACAGACTACAGTAAAAACTTCTTGAGAGGGTACACATTGAGAAAGCTAATTAGCACCAGTAACATTTACTTCTCATGTTTGCAGCATGCTTCAATATCTGTTAATCCTTTCTAAACTATTTATAGATGGAACTTTAGTATAATTGGCCAGTTGAGGAGGGTGGTGCTGTTCAACCATCACCATCTGTATGGGCTGAAAATAAGAAGAGGTGTGTTACCAGCACCTGCACTTCTCCCTCTGCATTCTCTGTAAGGCTTCATCTTACAAGTGGTTGTTACCATGAGCAGACCTTCTGACTCAAGCATGAATATTCCCAGTAAGAGCTGTCACAGTGTTATTTGCATGGCTGGGACTGTAAGACAGTGGAACATCCAAGGTATTCTATACATATTCCCTGAATCAGGGGGTGAGGAAGCACAGTTTGTACCTTTCAGACACCCAAAAGTAAGAGTGATGAAATTCAACACAGCCTGACTGCTCACCTCTTGCATGTTGATTCAGGTCATTGTCAGGGGTCTCCTACCCTGAAGTTTCAGTTTAGATCTTTTTGGTTTTGAGTGGACAAGGAAAGAGGAGTATCAAATTCCACCCAATTCATGCTTGAAGCAAATAAGAGGTTGGCTGGGTATTTTCTGGAATGACTTCCAAAACCACACATGGAATCAAACCAATTCAAAATTTCGAAGGCATTTCACCCAGGGACACAAGTCTGATGCATCTCTGCACGCTGCATGCATGCTGCAGGCTCCCCTTCTTGCAAGCATGGCTCCAGCTTGACTAGCTGTATTCAGCATCCTGGTAAAACTGTGCTATGAAAGCAAGTTCTGCTGGGACTGCAACAAGGTACCAAACTCATAAGAAAAAGTTCTAGGAGATGATTATTCAAAGAAGAAACAAATGCCAAATCTGACCTAGATGTTAAATTCATGCTTTGAAGCCTTTATGTTCTACTGGTGTGTCCCAGCAGGGGCACTGCTTAAAGCATTTGGGAACAGATCTGAGAGAAGGGTGATGGAGACATGCTCTGTACATGTGCTACATGTGCCATGCAGTTACCAGGCCAGCTGCACTCTCCAGTCTCCTGTTTCTCTCTGTCTGCACCTCAGCAGTGTCAGCCCTGCACCTCTCAGGAAATTCTCCATTCTCTGAAGCCAGCTGGAAACTGGATTCAAGCCCCTTGGTTTCAGAACACTGGTCTGACATGAACTGGGCCTTGCATGGCTTCCACTTGACAGCAGCTGGCTAAAATGAGTACAAAATTACTTTAAAATGAAGGACCTTTCAACTTTGATTCTTTGAATTATCAGATAGATTGAATAAGGTATAAAATCATCACAGCTACAAACTCCAGCCCACACACGCACATTTCGTTTCAGTCCTTTGCCTCTCTCTTTCATAGCTCAGCTGTCTCCAGGTTATTGTCAGTCTGTGGAATGGGAGGAATAGCCTGCAACGATCTCAGTGTCCACCTCATGTTTAGAGTGCCCTCTGCATCTTCCCCCTCCTAAACCTTGGGTCTGCCTCCCTTATGTTTTGGGGTTTTTGAATTCCTCCCTCCAGGCTTGTCTAAACAACTGTGTCACTAAAGAGTCTCTTCTTGGTTCTCTAAATCTGGCAGTTGTGTTGGAGGGAATGCTCTTTATCTGAGCAACTGCACTGTCTTACAATAGCTTGTATTTTCAACAACCTTTTGATGACTTCCATTGAGTTAATGCAAAAGCACACAGGAATGCAAAATGCAGAGCAAAATGAGTCACACGCAGTGTTCACAGTTTCCTGGATTGTTGCATTTAGTATTAAGTTATTGGAATAATCACAGATTTAATACTTCCAGTAACATTTAATCCTTGTAAAGACTCTTAGGAGGTTACTCACTAATAAATACTTCTCACTAAATAAATGTATTTCATAGCCATGGAGATGATGTCGTACCTCTTTCCACACAAAAGACATAAGAGTCTGCCATATTAATGCTGCCTGTAGGGCCTCAAACTTTCATTTTCTGGTGAGAGAGCTAAAAATTTAAATTCCCTGTTCTTTCATTACAGCATTTCAGCATAATGCAACGTTTTCATTCCTTTCTTTTGGCCCTGTCCCAGTTCTGTCCACCTGACTCTGAGATACAGGAGCAGTGCATGTGATTGGTTTTTTTTTTACAAACTGAATTACAGCATTGCTTAGCTGAAATGATCTTGATGAGAGGGACAAATCTGTCATTTTCGCTTATTAGCACTTTTTGTACTGGAGTACAGAACCACGTAGTAGGGCACAGTACTGAGTTTTTATAGCTAGCTTGAGAATCATATATCCCATTTGTAACGGTAAATTATGGGAGATTAGTTAAATTAAGGAAGATGCAAGGAAAATCTCCTCAGTCTTGGTGTCATATCCTATACTACCACTTTCTGGTAAAGGAGGAGGACTTCTGAAAACATACAGCTCTCTTTTTACCCTGACACTTAAATTGAACACAGGCTTTTTTAAATTCTTTCCACTGCTCCTATATACAATTTCCAGTGTGGACAAACTGAAGCTTGCTATAGGGCCTACTTTACTTCTTACATATTTTGCATGTAAATCAGCAGCAGAAATAAATCTTGTTCAATAGCAATCATGTGGATACTGAATGCATTTCCAGGAGGATTTCATACTAACTCTCTCTTATGTCCCCTACCTCAGGCTCCTAGGCTGGATGAAAGCACAGTACACAACAACTATTTTTCAAATATTGCTTCCAATAAAGAACTGGGATTTGGGAGGTGGGGACTGCCATATTCTGCCCTACATGTGTGTGATCATTTTTGTAAAAAAAATAAGAGGCAGTGGGGTTGGGAAGTGAGAATTCAGGGCTGTTGGAAACACCTAATTGCAAAAAGGAAATAGCAGAGTGGAACTTTTAAGCAAATATCCTGGAATTCAGGTGAGTGTCAGAGAGGATGTTCCCACCACAATTAAGAGATGGTGGAAATACGTCCTTTAAGTTGATGTATAACTGCATCTCTGGGCACCTGAATGCCTTCCACATTTGTCCAAAATAATCTATGGATTCCTCTTGTAATTCATAGTTTGGAAGAAGCTTTTCCTGATGATTCATGCAAGGAACATTTTGACTAAATGGACTTCCCATCTGCACGACACATCTGTGGTGCAGTCAGCTACTTCACTTATAGGAAAGGCACATACAGTAGTCTTTCAAAAGTGGAGCAGACAGTTCTCCCCTTAAAATTACTTTGCATAAACCTTTATGAGTGCCCCAGATCTTGATGGTACAAATTTAGGCTTAATCTAGTGCGAAAGAATGCCAGGAGTGAGCCTAGTTTTTTACTGCTGCACTATGATGGGCAGACTACATCAGGGTACAAGAAAAAAACCTATGTGGGAATTTTCTGCATAGAATGAGTGCCCCAGATCTTCATAGTGCCAGCTGAGATTTAATCTGGCCAAAAAAACATTCTGTGAGTGAGCTTCTGGTTTTCACCTACTTAGTGTGATGGACAGACTGCAATGGGATACAAACAAAACCATCAGGGCAGAGGATACAAGTAGAGAAAACAGAACCTGCGATTCTGTTCAGTTGTAGCTTATTTTTTCCTTGGAAATACTTCCTCTTTTGCAGTTCACTTATTTTTAAAGAATTCTGTCACTCAAACGTATTTAATAAGAAATGTCTGGGAGACCATTTTAGAGACCGTTTTTCTGTTTTGTTCTACAACAGCTGAAGAGAGTAAACTGATACAGTTTATGGTCTAAATTTGTTTTATATTCTTATGCATAAGCTGACATCGAGTATCTGACCTATATAAATTTTTAATGTATATGTGTGTAAACACAGACAGACACATATTAAAACACATACACCCATACACTTAGTTTTCTACAGGAATTTCACCTTTTCATGTTTGTTACCTGAAGGCAAGTAGTTGCTTTCATGGCTCTTGTTATAGGTAGGTTATTATAGGTAGGAAACATTGATAGTTTTGCTATATTGACATATTGCTGCATGGTGGTTGTTGAATAAATAGGTTCTCAGCCAAATTCTCTCCTGTAAGATGTTTCAGCCTTCACGACAACTTTCTCTTTTAAAAGGATAGAAAGCAGCTGCCTCTGGGGCTCACTCATGTACAGTCACACATAAGGTGTGGGTTTTTTTCTGCAGGGCAGCCCTCCTCCTAGGAACTTCATCTGCTGAAGTGTTTGTGCAGTCTGGCCTGTCTGCTCTTCCACCAGGTTTAGCATAGCACATTTGCACATTTTATTGTCAGCAGCTGACATTTTCCATAGGTGGCCTTGCTGGAGAGCATAAGACCATTAACAGTATAGGTGACCTTGGCAGCAGAGAGGACAGTTCACTCTCCCTTGACTGGCCTCTTTCTGAGGGCACCCCTGAGCTGTAATTTTGATATTAGTAAAGTCATCAACAAAAGCAGAACTCATTATCCACAGAGAAGACCTGGCTTGCTTAATGCAGCAGCAAGAATTCTCACTGGAGAGCAAAGATGTGAAATCCATCAGTGAGAAGCTGGAAAGGGCTAAGACAATGCAATCTTTGATTTCAGTGAGAAGTCATCACATAAGAAATTATTGTGTGCTTGAGTCAAGGGGACTTGGGGTTTTATTATCTGGAAGAACTCCCTAACTTTGTGCCTTGTACACATGGTGCTTTTCCATGTTGCTTATGACAGAGAAAGTCTCATTTTGTAACTGCCAGCACTGTGCAAAACAGAATTTTTAGCACAAGTTTGAATGTCTTCACCATCCTTTTGAATTGAGCTGTTCCATTTGTACAGAGCAGACCTAGTAGCTTCCATGTGCTTGATGACCAAAAAGAAGGTAGCAACTGCCTTAATTCAAAGGGATTATAGTATTCTCCCTGAGCAATAGCATTTGTTTGCTTTGGGGCAGGGGGGACAACTGAAAAACATGACAATAGTGAAAGGAAAGAAAAGGAAAGAGTTATGTCCTTTTCCAGTGACAGCCTCCCTCCTCTTCCTCACTTCATGCCTGTGCCTGTGGTGGCTGATGTTCAGGGTTGTTACTTGTCCAGGTTTTCTGAGGGATGTTTTCCTTGTTGTGTCCATCCAGGTCTCGGTCAATCAGCGGAGCATCATCTGGGCTCTCCACCAGTCCTCTCAGCAGTCCAAGGGTAAGTGCTGCTGCTTCAAGATCTGTTGGTCCAATCCACTCACACATGCTTGATGCTTTTTGACATCTGTTGTGCCAGAGCTGTGGCTCTTTGCTGGGATGTTTTGCTTTTCCTTGGCAGCTTGTAAATTTTCATGGGTGGTGAGGGAGATGTTACTTCCAAATGCAGGTGGAGGATTTCTCTTACATGTTCCCTGCACTGTTAGCAGGGATCTCGCTGTGTCCCTGCCTTATTTCAGTCTCTTAAGCACACAGAATAACATTGCTATGACTAAACACTCCATATCCAGCTGAGGTCTGCATATAGCCTGTTTTCAGACTGAGTGATCAGGAGCCATTTCACAGCTGCCTTCAATTAGGTCTCAGTAAAGCACCAAAGCATGCTGGTTATCTTCTGTTTGCCTCAGAATCGCTCATACTAGGAAGTCAAAGAAAATAATTTACACAAATTTGAGGGCTGGAAATTTAAAAGGAAAGTAAGAAGCTGACTGACTAGGATGAGTAAAGATTCAAATCCCTATAGACAAGGTACTTTCACATGCCCTTTTTAAGCATGCAGTCAACTAAATACTGATAGCCAGAACAACACATGCTTGATAGTACATTTATTGTGAAGTTGTAACAGTTTCTAAATGCAATGACAGAGGCCTGCCTCTTCTTGTTAACTTATTTAGGCATAAAAGTTGAGTATTCCTAGTGCTTGAAAAGGTCAGCTAAGTCACTGTAAGACTGCAGTGCCTAACAAGAGTCTAGACCTCATCAAAAAGTCTGTTGGGCTGTGACAGCACATGTTACCTAACTGTCTGGCCCAGAGTCTCTGGAGGATTTCTACCTACTTCCCATGACTTCATGAGAAGATGCTATCTCCCACCAGAAATTGATATAGTCCATGTCTTAAGCTATGGATACATACATGGATCTAGTCTCAGTTCTATGAAGATAACATCAGTGTTCCAAGTATTTGAAATCCCAGTTCCACCCTAAGATTCTGTGTAATTCTTGTGAATAAAGACACACTGTCAGCTCTAAGTTTATAGTCTAGTAAAGCTTCCAGCACTTTGCTTGATTGAATTACTTCCTGAAACCTGTTTTGGGCTCCTGCCAATTGTTATCCTGTTTGAAACCAGCATAAGTGTTCTTGAGGTCTCCTCTATGTCTTTAAAGTCCTAGGGACCAGTGAAAATCCATTTCCTTCTTTCTGCACCAGGACTCCTGGTTGCCAGTGAAATGGAGCAGAGGTCTGAGAACTTTTATGCCACTGCAAAATGTACTAGAAAAGATTATGGAAACAGTTTTTTGCACAAAATAAGCATCCAGTGAAGCAAACCTAAATCTTGATTTCATTAATTGATCTCTTGGGATCAATTTCTGACATCTCAGTAGGACAACATCAAAGAATAAGTTTGACAAGATCCCATAGTCTGTATCTTACCATTATTACTTAACAGGCAGTTGATTACATATTCTTCAAAGGGATTTAGCAATCAGGTGGCATTTTCAGCAGATCATAATGATATTAATGCTGGTCACACTTGAGGCTTAAAAGGAAACGTTGGAATAAAAATCGTATTTTCTAAACGTCCTTACCTATGCTTCTAATAGCACCTTAGATTATTGAAAGAGAACATACTTTAAAAAACAAATACACCTTTCACTTTTTGTGCTGCTTAGGTTTAGTTCTATAAGGAATTGAATTCAGCAGCAAATAAGTTACCAAATTTCACAAGATCTTGCTAATGATGTTCTACATTGCACCAGCTGAAATCGAGACCAAATCTTGTTCTTCATTTCATTATTAAATATGTGGTAATTAAGGGTGCCTCTTCAGATTCTTAACGGCTTAAGAGGGACTTGAATCATACTTTATTTCTTTCAAATCTGCTGCTCAAGCCATCATACATGTAAGACAGAAAAATTGCAAGGAAACATTTGCAATTAACAGTCTTTGAGTTTTATCCATTAGTGTCATTTGCAAATAGTTAATAGTCAGATGCCAATAGTGACTTCCACAAATTAAACACTTTCCTCATCTTTTCCCCTTCCTTGCTCATTGACAATGAGAATTCAGCAACATGGCAGACTTAAGTTTAACTTTACAATCCTAATAGTAATACAAATATTCTGATGTACTGATTTTCCTTTAATTTTGGTGGCCTAACCCTAAGTTCTTTGAAGTAATTTCAAAACTTTGATGCAAACAGCTTAGAGACTTTAGTCTTAAATACATTTCTACGGTTTTTAAATATGGCAACATTGTGCTAATCCATCACACCCAAGAAGGAAGTCCCTAGTGAGTATGTTCACCTGAGACTGAGATTTGAGGGAAGGTTACATGTACATGTTATGTCTAGTTAGTTCTTTATTGAGGCTTTTAGGTGTCAAGTATGGATAATAATAATGCTGATGGTGTAATTTTTCATAGGTAATATTTCGTAGAAATCAAAGGGTAGACCAAAGCTAAATATCTTGAGTAGTGATTTCTATTTTTACAATTATTCCAGTACTTGTAATCTAAGGTGGTAATAGCAATGATTTGTAAGGACTTTTTTTTGTTGTTGTTTTAAATGTGATTTTTAGCTTGCTAATAACCCTTAAAAGGCTTCTACCCTTCCAAGTCTGTCTATTGCTGTTTGCTGTCAAAGTATGAATGGTTTCCCAAAATACCTCTTAACATGTGTAAATGTTCCTGTTTGGGAAAAAATCATAATCCTATTTTGATACCTCAGCAATGGATTATGAACTTTGCTTGTCTTTTTTCTTTTTAAACTGTGTCTTACAAAACAATGGCTCCCCCCACCCTCTTCTTAGACTTGGGACTTAATGGCAAATATTGCTGAGACTTTATGACAGAAATTCCAATTATCAAGCTATCCTTCAATGCAATGACGGATGTTGGAGGAGAAGCATAAAGTCTGATGGAAAGTATCATCTCTTCCCAGATAAATAAATTTACCAGACCTCACTGAAGTTTTTGCTGTAACAGTTTAAAAATCAAACACCTATCTGAGTTCATATATTTCTCATGGTGTTGTGTGCTCTGAAGCTTCCAAGTGAAGGCTGAGCAATTTAACATTCCAGATCAGGGGAGGAGAGTGGGTGCCCAGGTGGCATCACTCTCCCTTTTCCCCCCTCTTTCTGCAATGGGTGGCTGCAACTGGTGCATTACCCAGCCAGGGGTAAAGAGGAAGGAAAGAGGTTCTGACTGGTGTGTGCAGTAACTGTGTGTATCCCCTGCCACTCTGTATGTATCACACACCTGTTCTGAGTCTCATCTCTCTACTGGGTTTGCATATGGCCATATGGAGCTGAAAGAGGTGGTCCCTTTCTTGGCACATCTCAATTTGTCTGTGGCTTGAGTGGTTCTTCTTCCCTTTCCTCACCTCCCTACAGCATCGTGCTTCTCTCACTGCAGGGCAATCAGAACAATCCCAGAGAGATGGCATTTCTCTCTTCTTTTTTTCTTAGTTACTTTCCTTTTTTATTTTTTTCCTTTTTTTCTTTATTTTCCTTGTTCCTTTGTTGTACTTTTCTTTCTGTTGTTTTCCTTTGCTGACACGTGGTTGGTTAATATGATGAAGCCTGTTATGACACTGTTGTTCTTGCTGCTGCCGCTGCTGCTGTTGTTGAATATGCTGTGTTCCCAGCTAACTGCATGTCTTTTTTTTGTTTTTTGTTTGTTTGTTTGTTTTCGTTTCTTTGCAAAATCCCTCCCCCCCACTACCCCTTCACCTCCATCTCCTGTGTCTCCTTGTGACATGGTGCATCTTTGTGACTCGGATGGATTTTATTCTGACTTTCCTTTCTCTGCTCGCCCGCTCTTTGCGTATTTCACTGTTTTTGATGTGCATGGACACTCTGCGTCTGTCTCGTAGCCTATCAGAAAGTTCTTCATCCCCCCTCAGACCTCCGACCTCCCTTTCTCTCCCCGACCCCAAGTCTCCTTGGACCCTGATGCTTGTAGGAACGCCTCCAGGCCTGGACATGTACTCCAACCAAAGCCAGCACTTCAGCCCAACCCAAAGACGCAGACTTTGCCATCCAAGAGCAAATTGGCTGAAAAACCACTCCAGTCTACTAAATCCAACCCACTCCCTGCCAGCAATGCCAGCGCCCCCTCTTCCCAGAACAACCCTGTGCAGAATGCTCAGGGCCGCTCGCCTGCTGCCGGCTTTAACCCACAGCTGGCTGTTCCTAAAGTGCAGACCAACCCTATGTCTCCTGTTAGATTGCTCCCTTCTAGTACTGACCCAAGCACCAAATCTATCCCCATCATACAGGTCACCCCTCACCCCTCTCCAAGGGGAAGTCCCCTCCCTACCCCCAAGGGGACACCTGTTCATACGCCAAAGGAGAGCCCAGCAGGCACACCCAACCCAACACCACCATCCAGCCCCAGCATTGGAGGAATGCCTTGGAGGACACGGCTCAACTCCATCAAGAATAGTTTCCTGGGGTCTCCTCGCTTCCATCGTCGGAAATTACAAGGTGAGTACTCACCTAGGGTGGTTCTGATTTGGGCAGACATTCAGCAGGAATTTCATACCTCTTTGTGGCTTTGCAAATTCTCTGTACCAAGGTCTGAATATTTATGTGGAAAATAAGAGTGATAGCATCAGCCAAGCTTAACCCATATGTGAGCAGGCTCTGTCGTGCCACTGCCCCTGCTCCAACAGCATCTCCTGAGCCCTCTTCACACTCCAGCCATGCAGCTCTTACTATCCCTGTTGTGACTCTTAGACTGCAATAAAAATCTGTCTTCAGTTTCTTCACTTGCTTTGCAAGTGAACCTAGGGCTCAGCCATTTCCCCTGTGGCTGTGCTCCACTGCCTCTCCACAGCCACAGGCTGAGCCTTATGCTGAAAAAAAAAGGCAGCCAGAGGCAATAGGCTGAAGCTGTCCTTCTGAAGCACAGCTTTTTTGATCTTGCTTAATGCTTTTTTTTGCCTCCTTTGGTAATTGGTGCAAAAATCTCCTTAATACAATCAGTGGTTTCATATCTGCTGGCCTACTTCAGTTTTCTAAGTCTCTTGAGTGTTGAGATGTGCAAAATTTTCTTCCTCTGCCTCCAGGTGGCTTTTTTGCATGCCAGCAAAGGGCAGACAAAGTGACATGCCTTATCCTTGGATGTCAGCAGCAGCTATCCCAACACCCTGTGGTTTTCCAGGGTACCGGCATGTGATCCCATGGGAATGGAGGATTACAGACGTGGATTTTTGAGCTGTGATGGTCATTGCCATTGCCACTGAGGTGGTCAGAGAGCTGCAGAGAATTGCAGCAGTGACTGAGCTGCGCCCAGCTGGGCTGTGAGGCAATGGCACCAGAGTTGTTGGCACAGTGTGTTTGGGTCTGGACCAGAAACCACTGCAGCCAGTGCAAGATTACCTAATGACCTAAGGGCAGAGTGAGCCTTGAAATGCAGCACTTGTTTAGATACTGAGATCTAGAGACATATGACCAGCATTTAAATGTCAGAATTAGCCTGCAGAGGCAATGGGCAAATGCAAGCAAGTGCAGAATTGTTTCACTGGTGTACAAGCTGAAAATGGAAGGTGTACTGAATCATATTTCTTTTCTCCTCCCTCTCTTTGGCTGTCCGTGCATGAGCAGTACCTACACCAGAAGAGATGTCTAATTTAACCCCAGAATCATCCCCAGAGTAAGTATTTTGCCCTTTTTTCCACCAAATACCAGTGTCATTTCCTGGCCTGAATGTCATAAGCTGACATATTTCTGTTCTGGATCAGTATCTGTTTGTAACCTGTTGTCCTGTGGGTGGGACAGAGATGTGAAATGATTCTTTTGATGAGGACCCTACATAAAATCTGTACCTCAGTAATGGCAGGGGGGTCAACAGATGATGAAACAGTCTCCCAGTAACCACCTCATGTTCTCACAGCTTGCTGAGTTTGCTGGGTTTGTACCATGTTTCTTCTCTCTTCATTCGTTTGGTTGTCGAGTAGATCACTCTTTGGAACTGGAGAGGCTAAGCAGTGGCTTATACTGGCACTAACTGTGCACCAAAATGTCTTCCTTTTAGTACAGGAGAGTTTGCATCCTCAGGATAGCATGCAGGAGGCTCTGCTAAGATGATTCAGAGGGATCTTTGGCTGCCAGAGTAAATGCAGTGTTAATTCTAGGCAGCAGTACTGGGACATGGAGAAGCTGTTTCATATTCACCAGGCTCATTCCTAAAAGTCAGTGTACATTTCAACCATTTCACTGCACAAATGTGCATCACTGCATGGCAGGTTTGGAAGTCCCTGCCAGAGTGCTGCTCCAAACACTTCCTAATATGCAACAGATGCCAAATTATTCCTTTTTATTTTCACAGCTTGTGTTTGTGCACCCAATGCCCATAGACTTAGCCTGCCAACCAAGGCAATTTGGCCTCTTGTTAAGAGACCTGTATGAAATATTCATGAGTTTTGGATGGGAATTCTGAGCTGAAAGTTTTGTAAATGGTGACAATGGTATTGTCTTCACAACTTGCTCCAGACCTGGCTTTTGTCTGGTGTGAGATGGACATTCTACGTGTATAGCTGAAGAATGAGGGATAAAGAGAGATAAACACTTCAGGAGAGGGAGAAGTAGAGATTAGTAAAGGTATTCAGGAAGAAAAATGGACTATACTGTGTTTTCAACACTTTCAAGCATTTACTAATAGAGAGGCATGAGAGAATTCCATAAAATTGTCACATCATTATCACAGAAATATACAATACTCTCATCTTACACGTTTTTAAAGCCATTAAAACAGAAAACCTTTAGAATTAAATTTCTTCTCTTCCTTGCATCTATGCTGGTGGAAGTTTTGCTGTTAATTTATTGCCTTCCCTGCTTCCCACTCACTTTTTAAAAGCTGGTGGAGAGAAGTAGTGCCTATCATTTGAGGCAGTTTGGATGCAAGTCAAAGCCTAAGGCCCTCTTTTCTTTTTCTGTATAATTGCCAAATTAATGAGTTCAATTGGGCTGCACCCTGCAGTAAACATAATAAAAGTCATAAAAAATAATGAACTAGATTATATTTTAATGATAGATGTCTGTTGCTCAGTGCCCACTTCTACATATCTTGCTTTTTCCCATATTTTCTTCTTTTCTGTAAGAAAAAAGATATCCTTATCAAGAGCTGTATTGACCTCATGGGTTGAGTGATAAATACATGTCCTAGCTCTGTCTGGTGCAGCAGTGCCTGCCATTCATTTAACAAACTTGATGATGAGGTAATACACTTTGACATGTCTGGGTAATGCTGTTCTTTCTCATGTGAAAAATCCCTAGAAAATGTGTTAGGGATGACATTTAAAGAGATTTAGCTCCAGCTGCTTTAAACCTGCAAAGCTCCATTTGCTTGAGTAGAAATGCTGCTATTTATGCTAGGCAGGTAAACCTCTGGAGGTTACTGATCCATGTGCTCAGAGACAGAGAGGGAACGCAGAAGGCTACGTGGTCAGACACTCCAAAAGAAAGGAAAGGAACAACATGATAGGAGTGTGAAATTTGGTGTGAAGTAATAAAGCACCAGCATCTATTTTCATGCTACTTTCTTTGCTTTTTCATCAAATGGACACCTGATTGGATTCCTTAGTGTAATCTACATACCCAGCCTCCCCCAGGTATCTCCTATCCCACTCCCCCTTTAAGAAGTTTGCCTTGGTAAGAGAAGATTCTTAATTTTAAGTACATTTTGTTCTGCTTACAGCCTGATCTTGAGAGATGCTAGAGTGTGTCATTCAGGGTGCTGAGGATTCATATGCATTTTAACCCAAGTTAGCAGCACTTAATGCCCTCTAAGAGGAGAAAAGGCTTTATTGTGTAATTTTACTCCAAAACTGTCCCCTCTTCTTAGTGGATCTATTTCCTAGCTGTATGAGTACAGCTAGTTCTGCCAGTTTTGGGGAGAAAAGCCAGTGCATATGTGCTGTGTCTTGATTCCGCTCATTACAGAAACAGGAGAGGCCACTGGCATCTATTCTGTCTTATGTGACACTAGCAAAATTATTTTAGTGAATTCAAATGATTTACAAGCTGGAGCATAGCCCAGGCTAGCAGTGAATCTTCCAGATTTGCTATTACTGGTGATAACCTCACCAAGGAAAAGAGCCCAGGTGGACTTTGGAGGCTCCAGACCATGTTGAGCAGGGAAAAAAACTCCCAGTGTTCTGGGCCCTTGTTACCTGTGCTTATTAAGAGACCTATAAATGAAGGGCCAGCAAAACCATTAATGAAAATACAAAAATGAAAAGCCATATTTTAAGATGGCAGACCTGCAATTAAATAAGCACACTTTTCCAGGCCCATGCTTCCCCTTGGCCCCTGGAATCCATCCAGCAGCCCTGGTTCAGATGATGATACATCCAAGCCTAGGACAAGCAGCCGTTTTAGATGGATAACCAGGTGCTAATTTACTAATGAGCACAGACCCCTTACATGCAGGGAGCTATTGCCCCAGCTCTCCAGGGGCTTGCAGAGTTGTTGTGGTGTGTGAGAGACACATGAGCTAATTAGTATGTAATTTTCTTCCTCACTCTAACCCTGGCTCCTTAACGACCATTTAAATGAGAGGCCCTTTCTCTTTACTGCTCCCTGTGCTAATCTCTGGCTCACTGGCTTATTTACAGCTGCCTATGAATATTTTAGGGAGTGACAGGTTTCCAGCCCACTTTAATTGAGTGGGGGGCACTGTTTTAACCAAATTGCAAGTGAATCTTTCTCTACTCTTATTTTTGGTTGCCTGCAGTAAATGAAGCAAATCACTATTTGCCCAGCTGAGTACTCTTCCAGTTGTGGTCTTTCTGCTGTGTGCATTAAATGGGCAGTGGGCCCACAGCTGCACGATTCATGGAGCATTCTGAGATGGGGAATGAATGCAAGTTGCTGGACACTGCTGAGGTCAAGCTTCGTTCTTTATCCTGAAGGCCTAGGCTTCAAATTATTTTCTTAGTTTGCTCCTCTCTCTCTTAGCCTCTGTCCTTCCTCTGCCTCTGCCTCACTTTGCCTCAGAAAGTGAGGCTACTTGCAGCCTGCTCCAGCTGTTTATTGCTGGAAAAACTGCTGGAAAACTGGTGTGTAGCAATCCGTTTTGCAGATGGCTCTCCTTGTCTGGAGGGATTGTCTTCTTCCACTGAGTGATGGATGTCCATCCTGTTGCTTGCCATACTGCAAACTGGATTTGGTGTTATAAAGTTTGCGGTAGAGGGGGTAAAAAAGGCAATCTCTTGGTGGCAGGTCTTTTAATTTCTGACATTTTCATGCTGAATTCTTTCCTAGAACATGGCTGATTTAAGTGTGGTTTTCCCTGGGTTTAGTTTGGTCCAGTAAGTCTTTGGCTGTGTCTCAGAGCTGACAGTCTCTTTTCTCCTCTCAAAACCACACCTGTCAGAGATGCTACTTTGAGGTCTAGATAGTGTCTCTCATTAACATTCATGTCCCTGCATTCTTCCTTTAGCCTGTTTAACTTAAAAGCCAATGTCAATGAAGTGCATTGGAATGGTTAAACAATAAGCAAAGTCAAACGTTTGCTGATACGATCACTGTGAAAAAACAGAGCAATTTCATTTTGTGATGAAACCACCACCTGATGCTGGAACAAACTGAGGATCTGGACTGCTGTCAGTGGAAAGCCTGAACTGTGCCTTGCATGGTGTTGTTATCTCCTTTCTTAATACTGAAAATTCATTCCTTTGTAGGCTAACCAGAGTTTACACACGACATAGACACCCTGAATGGGGCTGATGAACAGAACAGTCTTTGTCCTGGCCTTGTGTAATTGTGCATTTCACTCACTGGTAGATTGGAGCTCCAGTGAAATCTACAGCTTGCTTCAAGAAGCAAGGGCTTGTGACTGTTCAGGATACCTTCAGAAAAGTATCTTTCCAAAGGAGTTGCAGTTGGGTGGGAAGGAACCAAAGGAGTTGAAATTGGGTGGGAAGGAACTTAAATCTTTATGCTGCCAGGATCTGCATGTTGTCACAAGAAATTGAGACATCCCTGGAGACAAACCAGAAATGTGTCCCCTGATTTATATGTATGCTATGTGTGCAGTATTCACTGGTATGTTGGCTCAGTCAGAAGAGTTACCATTGCTCCTGGTTTTTCACTGTTGGTGACACATGCTGCCAGACCCAGGCTGTGTGGTCTGTCATTTCATCAGTTTTCACTAAGTGAAATGTCATTCTGGATGTTCTGTGATACTATTTCCCACTTATTAGTAGTAATATCATCACATCTGGAGTGTCATCAAAACTTTTTCATGTGTTTTTTAATATTTTTTCTAGCTAGGGGTATGTATGAAATAAGAAATGGTGTTCCATATTCTAAACATCTTTCTTTTCATTACTTCAGGCTTGCCAAAAAATCTTGGTTCGGTAACTTCATCAACTTGGAGAAAGAAGAACAGATTTTTGTGGTCATTAAGGACAAACCATTAAGCTCCATTAAGGCTGATATAGTCCACGCTTTCCTCTCGGTGAGTAACCCCAGCTGCCTCTTGGAGACATCCCTCACTGGTCATTCCAGGACTCCATGTGCCAAATGTTACTGGACAGGGGCTCTGCTCCTTCAAAAGCATCCTCTGTGGATTTAATTTACATGGCCTGCACTGGACTGTGTGTGAATTACTAACTGTAGATAATGCTCTCTAAGGTGAAATAAGATTTCAGCCTTCTTGGCAAGGCCTCCAGGTTGCCAGAGTTTGGAATTCCACAGCAGTGGAGCACACTGCTGGCACAGTATCAAGACAGTGATTTGCTGCTTTGTCAAATCAGCCTTACAGTCGCTGGCTGCGCAGCAGATTGGGTTTCCCTTTGATGGGGATGCCCTCCACCACTTCAGCCAGACAAAAGGCCTGTCCTGCATCTGCACTTGTTACTTTAAATCCCCACTTCAGTGCTGTAAGGCAGAAAGAAGGGTCATTTCTTCTGGTGTCCAGAGTTTCAGTTGTTGCAGATGTGAAGAAAGCAGGGAGAAATTGTCCTTTTTTTCCTATAGAAAGTCCTTTTTCTCATTATCTAGAGGTACCATGATAAAAAAGTCAGGACAGCAAAGGTATTTCAAGAGGTTTTTCAATTCAAGGTAGTCAACAACATAATTAGACTTTTTCCAATAGAATTAAGAGAAGGAAACTTAAATTCTTATATAGTTTGTTATATTGATTTTTTTTTCCACAAAATACTGAACTCCATTTTAATCTTTGTGATTCTGCAAGGAACTTCTTCAAAAAAATAGCTGTAACCCTTGTTACTGTACAAGCACACAAGGAGTAAGTGCATTACAGTGGAGGGCATCAGACACTGGTGTACATCCCAGGCTGGTTGTAAGCAGCCATGTTACTGTATCAATTTCATGCATTTAGCTGTGCTTTTGGGTTTGTATTGTTGTGCAGTGTGTTCTACTGTCTATACTGGTGATCCTGTGTGTACCCCACGTGTGGCTTAGGTGTGATGTAGGGACTTGTGTGCAAAACCAGTGAATTGTCTCTTACAGCAACATCCAAACTTAAATGCATTGTCATAGCCAGCTAATTAACCCCTTAAAGTCAGCTTCTCAAAGAACTCATCTTCGTTTTTTTCCTCCTAGAGATTAGAGACAGATTTCCAAGTAATTTGTTTGTTTTTCTTTTAATCTGGTCCTTTATGAAGCAATAAATAGAATATGAGTATGCTGTTAAATTTTGGAGGAAAGTGTGAAAGGTAACTGCTTGAAAATTAGGAAGTTATGAAATTCCACAGTGGTTCTAAATACACAGATGTTGCATGATGTCACAAAGCTTCTCAGAGTTCTTTTACATATTGATAGAAGTTTGGGTGAGTTATTTGCAGCCATGTGGATGTTCCAAGCACTTCAGGTGCCCTGATGTCTATCTGACATCACAGAATCACCAAGGAACTGAAGTTGGAAAGGCCTTCAGGAGGTCTTCTGCTCAAAACAGGATCAGCTGTGAAATCAGACCAGGCTACTTAGGTGTTTTTTATATTCAGTTTTATATCCCACTGACTTTCCTGTCCACTCCCTTAATATCACCTTTTGCTCAGCAAAAGGCATTTCTCAAGAATGGTGGATGAGTAGGACAAGAAAGACTGACTGTATGAAATTGAGCAACATGTGTAAATTCATAAGTATGTTGGGTATTCCAGCAATATTCAACCCTTAAATTTAGGTCAGTCCTGTAAGCAGCTGTGCATTCTTCTGTGGTGTCCAGTAACCTGTTCTCTTACTGATTTCACAAGAACACTGTACATTAAAAATTCAAGACCAGGAGCAAATCTAGCAAATGTTACTCATTCTGGAAGCGTGTGTTGTTATAAACAGAATTTTGCAGTTTTTTTTCCATTTAGCACTGGTTCTACTCTCTGCTTCTACCAACCTCTTTCAGATCCCAAGTCTCAGTCACAGTGTCATCTCACAGACAAGTTTCCGTGCAGAATATAAGTCCACAGGAGGTCCTGCTGTCTTCCAGAAGCCAGTGAAGTTCCAGGTGGACATAACATACACAGAAGGGGGAGAGGCGCAAAAGGAGAACGGGATCTACTCTGTCACTTTCACACTCTTATCAGGTAACCATGGCAAAGCTCTAAAATGGGTGCCAGCTGGCTTGGTCCTTGCTGATAACAGAGGCCTGCAAATTGCTCTGCCAGAGGAAAAAAACTGGCTTAACCTCAGGAAAATTCAGTCAAGGGCAAGGAGGACATCAGGAACAAAAATGGTGTTGGTAGAGATGGAGATGCAGGGAGGGAAGGAGATTCCCAAAGAGGTGAAGTTGGTACTGCCATGATTAGTGCTAAAATGGCTGTTCTGCACACCAGTTTTGGTGTAACTCATGGTACTGGCTCCCTGTTTCGTTCAGAAGTCTCAGAGTCTCAGCTGGGCACTGTGAGGCCATAGTTTCTTCCTTCTGACTGAGACATGCACTCACCCTTTTCTTCTGGGTGGCCGCATGTCCCCCACAGGGGTTGCAACAAGGAAACAGACCCCTTCACCTTTTCTGTCTTTACAAAAGGAGCCCCAAAGCCATTCCTCTTCCTGTTGAGCCCAGCACACCATAGCCCCTTTGGCTGAAGGACAGACACACAGTCAGGACACCTCTGGGGACAAGACTGAAGGGAAGATGCTTGTGATCCTTCCCCTGCAGCCTTGTGTGTGGGCTTGGCTCCCATTGCTCTCACAGCCGCTTGTGCCTCTTCTCTCCTGGCAGGTCCAAGCCGTCGCTTTAAGAGGGTAGTAGAAACCATTCAGGCACAGTTGTTAAGCACACATGACCAGCCTTCAGTGCAGCAGTTATCAGGTAAGTGGCTTCTACTGTCCAGCACCTTCAGCAGGGACAGGAAGGTGAAATGCCTCTCGTAGCAGGAGGCTGAGGGAGGCCATCCCTCTGATTACAGCAAAAAACGAACTCCATTCAGACAGAGCAGTAACTCCCTGCTCCCACCCCACTCCTCCGTTTCTCATTCCCTCTCCAGTGCTCCCAGCGCATTCCCCAGTTGAACAGCTTCTGCCCTCTGCCCGCCCAAAGAGCCATTTGCCCACTTCTCCATCAAAAGCTGCATCATCAACAGATCTTCCAGATTTTATCCAGTTCCAGAATCTCCCAGAGTAGGGACATGCTCTAGAGGATACTTGATTTTCAAACCCTTCAGGTGTACTTTAGAAACCTCCAACTTCAGTGGGTCCCTGAGCAAACTTGAGAGCTACTTTTAACTTAGCCATTAACATGTGGTCAGGAGGTGGCTAATAGTTTCCAGGAGTGTGATCCAATTCTCAATACTGTGGTAGCACAAATTGTATACTAAGGTTCTGCAGAAGCTCTATTTTATCTATTTGAAAAGTAAATTTCAATTCCTTGTGGTGGTAGAGAAAGCCTTACATGTGTGACCCTGTGCAATGACATCAATCTGGATGTGCAGGCAGCCTGAATTGATAATACTGAAACTGGCCTCATCCCATCATTATGTAGCAGGTGTTCACTCTGAACACTGAAGTGGTTGTACAGACACACACAAAATCTCTGTGGTAACTCTTCTATCCTCTAAAAGGACAGAACAAAGAAGAAGGTGAAAATTGAAAACTTAAGGCAGATAAGCTATTGGGAATGCATCAAGGAAGGAAAAGTAGAGAAAAGCTGAAAGAATGTGCACGTACTGGAGATAAATAGGAGCAAGGTGGAGAGCAGAGGCTGCAGCAGAAGACAGGCAGAAGGAGTGGAAGATGAGAAGGAAGTAAATAAATACTATGCTTTAGAGCCAAATTCTGTTCTTGACCCTTGTGTGAACAAGCCAAGACAAAAGTGGGGGAGTTAAGTTGGCATTGCATCCTCCAATTAAGTCCCAGATGTCCTCGGCTCATTGCACATATGGGTTACATCCTTCTGGTCTAACTGTGGCTTTAGCATCCAAAGATAAATTAACTGCATAGAAGTGGGTATGCCTAGTACCTGACAGAGAAATATGCTCAGTTCAGTGTCCTCTTTGCTTTTGGCCTCCAGCACTGCCTGATCCTTCTGCATGCTGGAATACAATGGTGCCCAGCATATGGGTTATTCTGTTTAGTAGCAGGGAAAACAAGGACATTATAACTATGGTTGATTCAGGTTTTTGCTGTCTGGACTTTCGAAATTAAATCAAAATCAAGGAAGCAGCTAGAATTTTCTGCTAGCCTTTCCTCCTGGGAATTGCTAGGGCTGAGTGGGAGTGAGGGGATTGAGATAGAAAAGCATCCTTTAAATGTATTTCATATTACTCCTGATGCATGGACAACATTTAAGTATTCCTTGTTTCTTCAGGAATGAGGTGTACCCTTACTTTCTTGTGAGGAAAAAATTATTTATAAAGTAAATAACTTGATGATCTCTCTTAGCTTCATCACCCTAATAAGTGCTAGCTACTGAGGCTCTATAGAAAAACTGGAACGCTCTTGCACACTTGCATGTGAAGCAGGATATCTCCCTTAGAAAGCCATATTATAGCCGGAATAAAAACCATTCATCTGACCAAGACTCAGGGAAATGTTATGGGCATACTCTGCTGTGAGAAATGTATTTGACTTACAGTTTTGCTCTGGTTCTGGAATGAAAAAATCCTATTATTTATACTGCCTGAAGCTAATGAGAGCATATTGTTCTAGCAGGGAAAACCCTGCCTGACCTCTAATACCAGACTGCAACAGATAACTTCACATGGAGCAAAACCAAAATTAATGGTCTCTTGAAATTTAAAAATGATAATTCCCTTAGCTGGGGACTTACCCAGGCAAGACAGCTCATGAGACAGGGTATCAAACTGTTATGTATCACACCACCTAACCTGATCAGGAATATGCAAGTCTCTCGAAAATGAGAGAAGTCAACTTGAAAATTTTAGGTTTGAGCAGCATTCAAGAAAGAGAGAAAAGGAAGGGAAGGGAAATAAAGGGATTGTTACCAAAAAAGAGACAACTTTTGTATCAAAGTAGGGTGGCCCAGTAGTTCACATACCCAGCCAAGTAAGTAAGAGAGTAAGGGGAAGTAAAAGGATAAAGGACAGAAAAGTTCACATTCAGCACCTTGCTTAGCTGGGTGTCTGGTTGGAAATGTGTGCAAAATCTTCCTAGAAATTGTCATTGAATTAATCAGCATTTCTCACTAGAAACAAAGCAGTCTTCTCTGTTTCTCTTCTCCTCCCATAGTGCCAGCTCTGAACACCACATAGGGATTGTGGAGGTTGGGCCCTGTTCAGGATCATGGTTTGAGGACCCTCTGTAGGCAGTCTACTGCTGCAACAGATTGAGCTCACCCACACTTAGACTCTCTTCCTCCATGGCTCTGAGCATGGCACTGTCCCCTGACCAGCAGCACTGGCTCAGCACTGGAGCTTTTCCTAGCTCCTTGTGCACAGGCACATCCTATGTGTCTTGTCTCTCCTGCCTTACAGAGTTCTGATGCTCTTACAGGTGGGATGATGAAAACAATCTGTGAAAGGTGCATGCATGTAAAGGGAGACCCGCAGAAGGGGAAGATTTAATGATTTCAGTGTAAAGCAGAACAGCAAGGCCTAAGGAACATGTGGAAGTGAGAGCCATTCTCTCTGCTGCCCCTCTGATCTGCTGTGCAGCATCCCAGCCCCCTGAGCCGGCCTGCCTGGGTTTCAGAATGCATTTTCCTCTTTTTCATTCCTCCAGCTGACAACAGTGTTTGTAGATGTCATGTTGCCCATGCATCTCTGTGTGTGTGTGAGCCTGTTATGTACCTGATTTAGGCAGATGTGTTTCTGTGTCACACTTGAGCACCTTATAATATCCCTTCCTTCATATATCCCCCTCATTCACTTCCATTTTTCCTTTCTAAGACTGGCTGTGCGTTTTTCTTCTGGCATGCTCTGAAGCAGGAAAATAGATTCCCTCCCTTACCTGAAAGAAAGTGTAAAAAAATTAAATCCATTCCATAAGTTAATGTAATGTTTCTAAAATCCACTGTCTCGATGGACAAATTTAGTGCAACATACCAGCTTTGTATCCTAATGTTTCAGGAGCTCTGTGCCTTAACTGCTGAGACAATACCAGGTCTGTGACTCATAACTTGCACAGAACAAGTAAATAGGGATTGATTGTTCATTTTTTCTTCCTGATGAAAGAAACTAGAGCCAGCATAAGGTAGTGGAAGCCAAGTACCAAGAAGGCCATTGGAAAAACGTTTCTTTCTGTAATCTAGAACTGGTGGAACTCCTCACTGAAACAGGTTCTGAATGTAAGGGGCTTACAGATGCTCATCATCCCCTGAGTACTTCTTACTCACAGGGAGGTTGGATAACTCCCTGCAGAGAAATCTTTATGGAACTGCTAAACAGAGAAACTACAGCAGGTTCAGGAAATCTCCAACCTGGCAGTGGTGAGTGAGGCAGTGGTAGGAGAAGTGTTCTATAAGCTTGGCCTGCTCTTGCACTCCTGGGTGTCTGGAGCTGCTGAGGGAGACGGAGCACCAGAGCACAAAATATTCTGAGCTGAAAGGGACTCACAAGGATCATCAAGTGTGACTCTCAGATGGTTTTGCCCTTTGATCTGACCCAGAATAGTTGTCCATGTGTGCTTGTTATTGGTATCACAAAAGCCATTACGCTCAGTGAGACCATGAAAGGGCCCCTTTGGGATGGAGTCTCACTGTCTGTGAGAGCAGCCAGCCTTGTTTCTTGTCCATGAATGGCTCCATCCAGGGCCCTTATACTCAGAATCTCTGCTTAGGTAATCCCTGGGCAGACTGCCCTTTGCTGGGATAAAAAGATCTCTCTCCATGGAGGACGATGTCTGAGATTTGTTCCTTTGTTTCAGCCCAGCACTCTTTCCATTAAATCATGATCTGTTTTTCTCTGATGCCTTTGCATGAAAGAGTAATAGTAGCAGCTGGTGAATAGGGGCATGCAAAAGCCATCTGTGATCATTCATAGGGTAGCAATTTTTATTTCCCTAATATTTTCTTGCTTCTCTGAGCTTTGATTTTAAGTGTGGGATGCTACATATTCGAATTTTTTCCCATTTTCCCATGTACTGGGCAATCAGCAATACTGCAATAACCTTTAAAACTTCTTTATAAAAGGTTTTCTGTTTCCTTATTATATTTATTGGCTTCATATCAGATTTTAACTATTGACATCTCCAAGTTCAGAACATCTCACTGCTACTGCTGGAAGTGCCTTTCATCAGCATAAACAAGTGTTTAGAGACCATATCTAGCTTCAAAACAGGGCAGTGCAAATTCTTCCTAGAGCACTGATCTGTGAGTTTCAGGTATGTTATGGCTCACAAGAGCTGCAGGCTGGCAAATTGCCACCAAAAAAAACAAAAGTAAGAAACCTACAGTTTCCAAATGTGTGAAGGATTTTATCAAAATGGAAAATGGAGTAAGGAGCAAATGAAGTGCTTTGCAGGGTAAACTTCCAGCTGCGGACTCAAAAAAAAAGGACTTTGTGAATGCCAGTTTGGAATTGGATTGCATGTTAGCTTTTTCTGGGGTTCATTCAGGTCCCAAGTTTCCTGCAGTCTTCTGTGACCCTTTATGTATTACATTCTTGTAGTGTCTAAGGTAATTACTTCATCTTGCTATCACAGTTCCACCTACAAAAAGTGCCCTGTAATGCCTGGTTGGATTGGCAGAACACTGTGTTTTTGCTAAACAGCTTTAGTATTATTACTGAGCAGCCTTCATTAAAATTAACTGGTAGTCCAGAAATAAAGCATGTAGAAAAAAGTCCAAGCTCTCCAGAGTTTGATAGGAAAACAGAATTTCAAATAAGCACAGAAACACTGGGGAATTTCAATCTGCATGATAACTGCCTTGGACCAGAGGAGCTGGTGGCTCCCTTGACATCATCTCCCTTACTGGAGGTGTTTCCTGGGGACTGTGAGCATCTGGCAGGAGCTGCTCGGTGCTTTCTGGGATCCAGCCCTGGATTTGGAGATTTCAGAGGAGCAGCTGTTTGGGTGGGATTTCCTGGGCTGGGATGGGTCTCAGAGATATCTGAAGCATCACAAACCAGGCAGTTTCCTTGTGACATCTATGTAGGATAGAAATTAAAGAACAAAGAAAATTGGGAAAGAAAAATCAGCAGAGCAGTAGTAGTTTTTAATGGATTCAGAGCTTGTTTGGCCATTTGAAGGGAGGTCTTATTTCAACCAAAGCATTTGCCATCTGTTAGTGAGCTGAACTGGGTGTCATTTATGAAAGAGTCTTGGTCAAATCCAAAGTGTGAGTGACTTCCAGCAATTCCTATAAAATAAGGAATTGCCTTATCCTCAGAAGGATTGAGAGCTGACACTGCCACAATGTTTTAATTTGTAAAATGAACAGGACACATTAAAAATGCATTTACATGACCCATCAGTGCTTCTCAGACAGTTAAAAGCCTTTAGACCCTGGCTTTATTTACTTCTCATAACACCTGCCTCCCACAGTTGCTGGATTATGGATTACTATCCTTGAGGAGAAGCTGATTGGCAAGAATCTTAAGACTTCCAATTAGAATTAAAATTCTGCTTTAAAATGATGGAATACTTTATCACATAGAGTATTTACTAAAGCAGATCTTACAATAGGATGGAAATGAAAGAAGTATTGAAGTAAATATTCTAAAAGAGAAGCTGAAGACACATTGACACTGTCTTCCCAGTGATGCAGTATGAGCTCTGGCTCTGCCTTAGGAATTGGGGTAAAACAATCTGATCAGGTGTTGGAAAGACACTACAAATAAAAATTAATTCCTGTGCAGTTCCAGGGACTAGCCCTGACAATATGGAGAATTCAAAGCATAATTGTGCATAAAAGTTTTGAGAAAGACAAATTAGAGGTTTTATTAGTGTTAGTTTGATTTTTTTTCCCATGGTCTCATATTTCAGAAATTTTTTCTTATCTGTCAAAACTAATTCTATAACAAAAAAATTACAAAATTATACAAAATTACTTTTTTTGGGAACCAAATGGGCTCCAGAGCCCAAGATATTCAGCTGTCAAAAAGCCTCTGTTACAATCCCTTTTTTATGTGTAGGTCTGTCAGCTTGTATTCTAATCACACAACTAATGTGTGTAGACCTGTGACACAGCTGGCTTTAAGTACCAAAGAGAGCTGTGCTGACTGCAAATGACTTAGGAAAAAAGGCAGAGTTAACTTGAGACATGATTACTCTTTAATTTGTTAAAATGAAGAATGAAACCAAAATACCAATTTCAGGAGGATCTTAGGCAATGTTTACCTGCTCTGACATTATCCAAATGTCAAACTACTTTTTTGTTTCCAGATTTCTGGTTACTGTGTGGCCAGTCAGTCTGGATACACTTGAGGGGAAAATTCCAGGTGTTGGAGCAGGGAGTCAGAAACAGTCTTCTGGTCATATCTGAGATTTTCTTTGCTCTTTATGTGTTCTTTCAAAGCTAAGTTCTGCTAATAGTTTTGTGAATGCTCTGGGGTCTACCACTGTAGATCTGCATCACTCTGCATTACAGCAAAGGGTAGGTGACTCTGAGGGGGCTGGACAGGAACCCCTAAAGGCACAAGACAACAAAGTTCTCCAAGTTAGTAAAGAAAAAAAATGATACAGACCATGAGTGTGACTCCTAGTCATTGACTCAATCAGCAGCTGTAGGCACTTCTCAAACCTGCTAGGCATCTTCAGGGAGAAATGTATTGAAATTGTATTGTGTATGAAATTCTTTGCCTGCCAGACCAGGGAAAGAATTTCAAAGGCAGGTAAACTCCTGGCCTGACACCTCTGTTGTTCTAGATCTTGAATGTTCTCTTCTCCTTCACCTCCATCCTTCTTCCCCTTTCTTTCAATCTTGTGCCTTTCTGAGAGAACTTCCATGGGTATCATCTCCCACTGACCTCTGCCAGCCCACCTTTAGCCTTGGGCATGGAGAGCATGTGACCCCTGCTTAGATGCTTTGACCAGTGTCACTGGACTAAGCAGCTGCCCTCTCTACTCCCTGCTTTCCCAGATGATCTGTGCAGCACAAGCCTGGCTGCATCAGAAGAGATGCCTATCCATGCTCTTCTAGCATGAGTTCAGCTCACCCTAGCATATTCCTCCTCTAATGAAATTACTTTTCTCAATATTTAAGGGGAGGAATGCTGAGAAATTATCTTCCCCTCTGTCCTGCAGACATTATAGCAGATAGGGAGTAGTTAGAGCTTCCTGGAAATTAGGGATTTTCAGCACATGTGTGCATTTTTCCAAGAAACCTATTTCTTGAAAACCCAAGTGTTCCTCACTCAAGAGCCCAGGCAAGGGGAGATTTGAGACTGATCTGAGTGCTTTAACTGGTAGCCACCTGCTCAGCAGTGAGTGGTCCACATTGCCCAGGAACACACTGATTTAGATCCCAAATGCAAGGGAATCCTGGCTGACAGCAGCAGATCTGGCTTTGCCAGCAGGTTCCACATGGAAGAGTCCAGCTGGGCTGGGCCTTTCTGTTTTAAAGCTGACATGTGGAGCTCCTTCTGCTTGTTGCAGCTGAGTAAGGAGCACCCAGAGTCTGTGGCAATGGGAGCTGTACACAAAGTGGACAGTAATGTCTTAGGGCCAGATTCTGCCACCCTTTCCAGATGTGCTGCTATTGCCTGTGAATACTGACCTTGAAAGCAAGAGCAGTAAGAGATTACATTTGAATGGGAGAGTTAGATTGAAACTTTGACATTATCCTTTGGGGTTTAAAAGATGATTTTGAGCTGTACAAGTAGCCTCACTCCATGTCAAATAGCACAGGGCTAGATTTCTTCCCTCTCTCCAGGTTTTTGATGTAGATACATGAGCTGGCTGAGCGTTTCCTGGCTGTTGCAGGCTAATTTGCAAAGCTAGCCAGGTGAAACACTGTATTCAAGGCTTATAGTTTGCTAATGTGATGGCAGAGTATTTCCCACATCTCATAAATACCTCCAGCTACGATGAAGGGGTGAGTGGAGGCAGCAGTACTGAAGCAGCTCCACTCTCAGTCACAGGGCCAGGTTTGCCCTGGCATAGAGTTGGTGGCAGAATTTGGCCTGGGTTGTGTAAACACCAAGATGTGTGTATGTTTCCTGCTTCAGGTAATAATGTGCTAAGTTACTACTTTATGCACAGAGGTATGGAAACCTTTTTTTATGTTTTTCCCTCCCTCCCTCCTCTTTCCGCTCTATGATCCAGACACCACTAACTGTATGGAGTTGATGACTGGCAGACTTTCCAAATGTGGTAAGAACTTCCTTCCCTTGTGCCTTTTCACCTTCCCCAGCCCCTGCTGAGCAACATAACAATGCGCCGTGCTGTCCTGTTGCACCTCCTGCCCTTCCCTGTCCCTGCTCCCCCACGCTCTCTTCGAGACTCCCCACCCTGTAACAACCCTCTATGTCTTTCACTCACCTGGAGGGCACAAGCACATATCCCTTGTTCTGTTCCTCCCCATCCATGCACAGATGCACAGGCTCCACCACAGCTTTCCCCTTCATGGCACAAATGTGTGGTCTTACACTTGAGATAGCCTCTCTCACTGTAACCCAGGCCAGTGATTTTCTTTCCTAATTTTTGTTTCCTCTTTTCTTTACTTGCTGCTGTTGATTCATGACTCTTCAGTCCCTTTTCTGCAGTGAAGCTGAATGCTGCCCTGCTAGCTGCTGTCTCCCTTGGTTTCCTGCTGTTTGTTGAGACAGGAATGCTGTGTTATTTAACTCCATTTTGCATCCACCCCCTTCTTCCCCAGATGTCCTTGGGGTGTGACACTTCTAAATACTTCTAAATTCTCCCTAAGACACACAGCAAATTGTGTCAGACACTTGGCTAAAGTAAACTGTCATAGCTCCGCTCTGGACTTGGGGAAGGATGTTGTGTCTCTAACTGAAGGAGTAGTGAACCTATTGAAGATTTGGAATTTTGCTAGGAATAAGGAAAAAAAGTTTTCTGCAAAACTTTCAGCTCAGCTTGCTTGGGCTTACATGAATTTTGGTTAACTTGTCCTTAGCCTTCCCTCCCCTCCCTGCGCACATGGACTGGTCATCTTTCCTTCAGTACTTGTGCATCTACTCACTGGTCCAAATACAACAGTGGAAATGCCCAAACACTAAGAGAGATGTTTTTGTCTTACTGTTCATGTCTTGTACAGAAAGATTCTCTATGAGAGAACTCTGTTCTCTTTAGATTTCCATCCTGGTATCTAGGTTGAGTTCAGATATCTCTGTGAAAGGGATGACAAGATGGTAGGAAAGTGTTCACTGAGCTGGTGCTGCTCTCCAGCTGGACCTGCACCTGCCACACTATCTCTTCATTAACTGAAGAAGGTTGTTCTGGAGTTGTTCTGAAGTCTGTAACCATAAAGAGAAGTTTTGTCATGGTGGAGATAATATTAGGTTTATGCATGTGTGACTGAGGCAGAATTTGGCCTGTGTTTCCAGCAATCTCTTTCCCTTAAGTTGCAGCTTTGCTGGTGGGAGTTTTTCATTTGCTCTGATAGGAGTTCATTTGATTTCTTAAGTGACCTTTCTGATCTTATGTACACTCATTTCAGAGCTTTAGCTTCTTGAAGTCATCAGACAGCAAATTCCTCTTCTTCCTCAAGACTTCAATTCTTGCCTGGAATCTGGCATTCACCTCATACAAAAATACTGAAATGCTGATTCTGCTGATTGCTTGCAAGTTAATTGAGCTATGGAGATAACCAGGCAGCACCCTGCATTCTCTAGATAGAGAGATCACTGCTCATGAACTCACAGTTCATGCAGGCCCTCCAGCTGTCACTGTGTCAGCAGCAATCCAACAAGGGACACAGAGGACAAGACAAAGGCCAGCAGGGAAACTGTTTTGTGACAGCTACAGCCTAGACAGAGAGAGAGGAGATGGGATGGCCTACAGGAGTTTAATAGAGCTGCTTCCTTTAAATCACATTCCTGTTGGTGAGCTCACAAACAGTGTAAGCAGTGATGACTGCACCGTGCTAAATTCCACCCTCCTGTGTGAGTGAGGAGCTGTAGCTTTCTTCTGCTGAAGCTCACCCATGGTTTAGATAGGGGAGTGAAAGGGAACCATGTGAGCATTTAGCCTATTTGCCTATTTTTGGCAAACCATTCTCTGTGGTTCTGAAGATGAGAACCCTCCATGATGCTGACACAATGTTCACCTAGTAATAACAAATAGTGTAGAAAAGCTGTATTCTCTGAGGGTTTTGACCCCCTTGTTCCCTATTTTGACACTGAACACAGGAGGTCATTCTTGCCAAAAGAGTTAACACTGTAGTAGGGAGAACTAATCAAGTTCTTTAGCCTGGCTCAGCCATGTGAAAGCTCTGGTGGGAATGAGGAACCTGTTTTCATCTACTATAAACCACTGAATGCTGTAATCAACAGCAAGGCAAATTTGTTTAGTCCTTTAAATGTTATCTCATCTTCTGCTAGCAGTGGTCATCAGTCTGAGGAGTGATTTTGCATAAAGTCACCGGCATTGAGAAACAAGTTAATGTTGAACAGTGAGGTTTGTCATAGGAGCTGCCAATATCCAAATGACACAACTGCTGCTCTACCAACCCTACCTGTGCAAACCAGAAAACTGCTGCCAACCTGTAGTATTTCACAATAGAAGAAAAGAATGTGGCTCATAATAAATTGAAATGCATGCTGGGGTGAAATATTTTATTTTATGTTTCCACCCATCTCAGCAGGGGAATGGGCATTGCTGTTGCCAGAAGGACTAAATTGGTTTCCTTGAAGCCTGTTCATAAGATTAAATTTACCTTGTAAAAATTAAAATATTTACATATAAAATGCAGCTGTAACCTGAAAAACATCTACAGGAGTGATACTTTAGCTGATCTATTCCTGTGTGTATTCTCAGCCAAATCAGTTTAGTGACAAATAAGCTTTACCACTTTATGTGCTGTCGTTAAGCCTTATAAAATCAGCACAGCTGTAAAAGGACAAGCTGGATTCTGTTTCTTTTGAAGCAGGATTGAGAGAACTGTTTATTACCATCTAATCTGGTATTTATGTCTATCTCACTGAAGAATAGGTTGTATAATTAAGGTTCTAATAGGTTCTGCAGAGCCTTTACATTAAAAATGAAAATCAAGATAATACATAAACTGAAAAGCCCTCCAGCTTCAACCACAAAGCTGGAAATTAGAAAGCAAGTATCATTCATTGTATACTGAACACATTGGATCTGGAGCCATTGATGCACACCACACAGAAGCCCATGGTGCCATTTCAGTAGTCCTTGGTCAGGAAAGGGTCTCTCTTCACAAATTTTAGTGACGTCAAGTCTTTCATGTAGTGAGCTGAGAATTTCTTTGGATGATTGACTTCATGGTAGGGCTGGTATATAGCCTTTGATAGCTCCCCTTCCCAACCATTCCCAGTTTTTTGGAGTCCTTGGTAAGTATGTTTTGCCAAGGTGCTGGCTGCTGACAGGAAGCTCTTAAAAGCCTGCCTTATCCTCCACTTTTGCTTCTAAGATTAACCCAGGAAGACTGTAAACTTCCCAGTCGTCACACTGCCACTATCTGAGGACGAATTTTACTTGTAAGTAAGGCAATCTTTGCTTCTTATTCTCCATCCCTGATGATTCTCAGTGAAGTCTTCAGTTATATCAGTGGCACTTCCATGGAAAGAGGGTGATGATAAGAGGAGGAGATGGTTAGTTTGGATAACTGGTGCAGCTGCAGTCAGATGATGCTGTCATGTTAGGCACTGCACAACCATACACTCCTGCAAAATCTTGGACCATAACCCTGTGCAGGCTGGAAAGAAAGCCTTGTATTTACTTTTAAACATTTATTTTGTATTGCTGCTTACAACTGAAAACCTGGATTCTTGGCATCAGAGTTAAACAAGAAGCTTTTTGGTTCCTTGTGGGTACCAGTGGCTATCACCAAAATTATCTGATCAAACCAGAAGCACAGCACATCCGCTTGCCTTTCATATCTCACCAATGCATCTCTCTCAGATCTTTTGCTTCCAGTGTTTAGGACTTGACATTTTTCCTATTCAGAGCTGCCTGATCTTGCTGGCCATGGCTAGGTGTCCTCTGCACACAGAGAACCACACTGTAGTAAAGGCTTCTTTGTAGCTCCCAGCAATCACAGTTTGATTCATATCAGTAGCATTCCAATCTGCTTGAGAAGTTAGGAAACATTTTGTACTTTCAAACTGGTTGCATCACCTTTGGGTTGCAATTGCAGCCTGTATCTTTGTGAGTGCTCATTTAGAGTCTGTTTTTGTGTTAGTAACAGCAGCAAATACCTGGACTTGGTTTTCTTGGAAGTGATCCTGACCCATATTGGCATTAATTAGAGTAATCCCACTTCTAAAAGTAGCTGTTTGATGGAAGAGGAGGTTGATGATTTGCAGCCAAAAAGTTGCAACTGTTGGCAGAAATATTGATGTCAAAACCTGCAGAAAAAAGCACACACTGCCCTCCCAGCTGAAAGGCTGTGTTAGCACTGCCACACCGTGAGGTGGTCCGAACAAGGGGGTTTTATTAACATTCCTGGAAAATCTGCTGGCTCCTGGTTTTTCTGAGCATGGCTGACTCTCCAGTTCAAATTGTGACCCAGCTGAGAGACCAAAGGAAGAAGACCCACCTGACAGATCACATATTCATTCAAAATGGGGGGTTCACAACAAGTAAGATAAGTCAGTGGTTCTAAAGAGTTCAAGCCAGGTTTGCCAGTTATCCCTGCCCGTTCTGCCAGTATCCTTTGCTGTCCAAAGGAATGGCTGACTCCCTGCATACTGTAGTTGTATGTCTTCAGTCTAGAGTTGTTTGGGGAGACATTTATTTTCCAGTTTATGCCTCATGTTTTTGCACTGGTAGCCACAAAAAAAAAGGCAACTTGGCACTAAAAGTTTATCCAGATGTATTGAACTGTTTGATTCATGTCAGATCCTATTTTGACAGCTATGGTTAGATTTTTATTATGCAGTACAAGATCTTTTTCTCTGTAATAATATCTAATACAGAAAACACAGATATCTCAATTAAGATCACAGTGCTTTATTTATGATAGCCAGCATTCCAGGAAGCTACATGGAAATGCTTGCTGGACTAAGCTAGGTTTGAGATGCCTTACCAGAAGATTAAATCATCTTTTGAAGTGATTTATTCAGTGGAAATGAGGAAGCAACATTTCACCAGCATGCATAGGTCATCTATCTCCTTAGGAACAGGTTGAAGAATATGAAACCTGTAACATAACACGTGAACATCCATCTGGCAGGAAAGATCAAAATTGTATTATTAAGTGTCAATACATTTCTGACATTCTATAGGCAGAAAAGATAGGAATAAAGCTGCAGAAATCTCTAAGAGAATGGGTAGCAACAATACTGTCGTTTGCTGTGGTTTTATGGGTGTGGATCATCAGTTTCCCCTCTCAGCACACACTTTTGCAGGCAGATCTGTGTAAAAGGACTGGCAGATACGAAAAATTTGTGGGCTTAGACCTTTACCAGACAATTTGCCAGAAGAGCATGACTCCATAACAGAATCTGGCATCTCTTCATCCCACCACTATCCTTGCCTGCTCTTTCAGTGCCACCAGCTGTCCAAATGAATGTATGATTCCCTCCCCTCCATCATCATGTCTCCTTTTTTGAATGTTACGTGGTGGTGCTGGATTGGCCAGAGCTTTTCATCAGTTACAGACAGTTTGGTTTCTGATTCCTTACTCATGCCTTAGCTCTGCAGGAGGCAGCAGCAAGGAAATGGGCCTCATCCCTTCGGGGCTTTGCTACCTGTATTCACCATTCCCTAATTCAGTATGCCAGAGCTACCTGTCTCAGTAACACTGTGAGGAGAGGCTGAACTGGATTTCAGCTTCTCTGTGTGTTTATGAGAGTGAGAGAAAAAATGTGCAAGATAGAGAATGGCCATCTGGATGCTAGACACAATTATTGGGCCACCCTCCTGCAGAGGAGAATGGGATGTTTTAGGGGAGTTAGAACAAGAATGGGTTATAGAACATTTAAATGTCAGGTTGGTTGTTCAGGTCTGCCCAGAGGAGTAGAAGTTGGAAGTTCCCACCTGCTGGTGGCATGGATACCTGTGCCAGTGCTGTGAGATAACTTGAGTAGTTCCTCAGTTCTGCAGTAGTTCTGCAGTTTGTTCCTGCAGACACCATTTTCAGCTGGCATTTTTTCTGGCAGAGTCTAAGAACTCTGGAATGTAAGTCACCTTTTCCAGCTGCAGTTCGGGTTTCCTGCCAAGAAACTGGAGTTCCTGCCAAGTTCCCTGGACTTTCTGTCAGTAGTTAGTGAGCTGAGGGAGGTATCTGCCTGATTTAGATTTGTACAGGCTGGCACCTTTTCAGTCTGGGGGGAGTCTCCTACATGGTCTGCAACTAAATGAAGAGGAATGGGCCACTTTATTATTCTGTCATCCCTTTCACTGGACATACTCTTGGAGTGAGTTTTATATTTTAAGTAATTTGTTTCTGAAGGCAGAAGATACTCTGACAGGATAAACCAAGCAAACAGACCAAAAAAATGCCTTAACGAAGTGGGCTAGAATTCTATAAAAGTAGCAAAATGGATTTGAAAGGAAATGGATTATCACCCATTAAGGAGTGTTTTAATGCTTTACGTGAAAGAAGTTGGATTTTTGGTACACGGTTCACTGAAACCACAACTGCTATCAAAACAGAGCACCTAGGGATGAAAAAGACAAGGGCCAAAGAGTAAGGAATGAGTATAGGAGGAAAACCTCAGGAGCAGAGGCAGGCAAAAGACAGTCAGGAATGATGTGAAAGCAACGGGGAAAGAAGTAAGTCAAGTCAGGTTGAGGAAAGGTGTCTCTTCCCACTGGTGACCTATGTTTTCCCGTTCACTTCCTCCCAAAGCCCAAGATATACATGCAGAAACCCAAACATCTCAGGCTATACAGAAAGAAAAGATAGAGGATAATCCCACAGATGGCATATTTGTTTTGTGCAACTTTTGTGTTCAGCACCACAAGGATTAGTGCATTAACAACAGTACACAGACTTCAGAGAGATGGTTTCACAGGAGAAGGAAGTGCCTCAGGGTTTGCTTCTGTGAAGTCAATGGGAATGTTGCTATTTGCTGCAGTGAAAAGAGGGACAAGTCCTTATCTGACTGTCTTAAAATGTTACAAAACAGCAGACTTAATCAGTACTGAAGCCTCCAGGCTTGTCCTGAAGCTGCTTGTTCACCACCTCCTGTTATGTTCTGTGGAGGGCTGTGAGGTCCTTTCAAGGTGAGAGCAGGGTTTTTGCAAAGTGCATCCTTTCCTGGTGTCACTGGAGGTGCATGGAGTAATTTCCCTTATTTTCTTTCTCCTCTGTTACCTGGGTGCTCCATTTTCACTTGGCTTCTCAAAGTGGTGATACCACTGGGCCTAGGTCAGTTTCAGCCAAGCTTCCTTCCAGATGAAATAGTGAGGACTGTAAGGCTTGGTGCAAACTGCCTGCCCAGCTTCCTTCTATGTTTTTGTGTCTATCTCTAGCCCCGTTTCTTCCTTTTAGTGCTTGTATTCAAATCCACTCACAGTTTTGACTTCTTTCCTATTTGGCTGTGACAGTGCTGCACACAGGTGCCCCAAACGAGTTCCTTCTCCATAAATATATTTCTCTCAGCACCCCTTCAAAACATGACCCTTTTCATAAGCTTCAGTGCTTGTTTTCAAACCCATTCCCTTTCCCGGTCTTGCAGCTCCTTGGTCTAACTCAGAACTGCACATATCCATCTCCTCCTAACAGACATAAACCTAATGCTCTGAGCCTCCCCTCCTGCCTCTGATCCTTCTCTCGGTTTCTCACCCTTTCTACCCTTTACACTTTCTTTGCTCTGTGCTGATGAACATTTGCTCTCAAGGGGAAAGAAGACCTTAGTCTGTGCATGAAACACCAGGGATGTTCTGAAGAATCACTGAGCCAAACCTTCATCCCTGTCCAGAGGAAATGGGATGTCATCTCACTTTCTGAAATGAGAAAGGCAGCCTTTCTGAGGCCCCCTGATGGACTTACAGGTGTAAGAGCCTATGACACATCTTGCACTGAACTCTAGGCATGGAAGATTGCTGAAAAACCTATTCTAATCCATCATCGCCTGCATTTTCAAGTCTTGTTTTACTGGATTTAAAACCTCAAAGGGAACTGAGAACTAACAGGAACAACACCCTGCACCATTTTCATGCTTCCAGCACAGCTGACCCATTCTTGGGTATCTCCAGAGTAAAAGTGTGAGGACTATCCAAAGAGCAGTGTGAACACCAGCCCAGCATCAGTTTTTCCTTGACTGCCAGGACAGGAGGGCATTATTACCTACTATTTAATTTCAAGTACAAAAGGCAAAGGAAGGAAAGGGTTAGTGAAATGACATATTTTAGTTTTCAGTAGCTCTCTAAACATCCCTAAGGATTTTCTTACCTCCCATTAAAATTTTAACTAAAAAATGATGATTGTAAGGAATCCAGCAGTGATACAGGCAAAGAAAAGTAGACTGTTAAATACTTTTGCTGCAATAAATCTCCAGGCACTTGGAAGCTGGTAGGGCACGGCGAGGAGAAAGGGTGGATGAAACATGGGCTGCATATTTTAGTAGGATGACTAAAAAGTCCTGTATCAGGACTCAGCAAATACAAGATGTATAATTTCTAAAGTGTTTTATTGCTCCATTCTTGCAAGTTGTACTTTTGTCACTGTTCCTGTCTATATGAAAACAAAAAACTTTCCCAGTTCCTGCAGAGCCCTGCTTACTCTGCCCTCATCTTTCCCTCTAAGCTTGTTAAATAAACTGCTCAGCTGAATAACTAGAGATATCCCCTACTCTTTTCTCCCAACCCAGCAGTCTTTTCCTCTCCAGCATTTTTTTCAGTGCTCTTTTTCATTCTCTCTGCTGACTCCATTTGCTTATGAAGATGAGGGGTCCAAAGCCACCTGAGAACCAGATCTGCCCACATTCCTGCATTCAAGGCTGAGTGTTTGCTTTCTTTTTTCTCTTTTCATTGAAAAATGGTATCCACTTAAAAGAACTATAAATGAATCTGAGTAGATAAAAATGAGTCTGTACAATGTGTGTGCCCACAAACCTAAAACAGTTTTAGGGAGGCTTAGGGAAATCTCTGATGTAGAAGTCACAGATGTGGAACAGATATCCCCTTTCCCAAGCATTTGCATGCATGTGGAAGGGAGCAGGTAGAGCTCAGGGAGGCCTGAGCCTGAAGTGACTGAGTTTAGTGAAAGCCTTTCTCTTCTCAGTTGGAAATTGAGATATGTGCTTTGCCTGGTTGGTTCCTTGTGCCCATTGCTAAGGCTTCAGTCAGTTGGGTGAATGATGCCCTTCCAGAAACTCACAGCTTGTTGCTTTTAGCTTTAGTGTAACTGAGTGACGGAACCAGGGCAAGCAGAACATTAACCACAAAGCAGCAGGCACAAGAAGTCAAGGAACGAATTACATTAAGATTTTTTCACTGTATTTACCAGCCATTTGATTTTTCTGAAAGCCCATTAACAAGCAGGGGAAAGCAGCCACTACCTGGTTAGCATAGGGCAGGCAAAAAAGAGCAACGCATTCAGTTTTGCAAAGCACAAATACTATGCATTTCCTCTTTCTCTGTGTAAGACAATGATGTCTGTCTTGCATTTTCCATTAGAGAATAAGAAAGTACTCAACAAGCTCTCCAGTCAACTTGCTGTGTGCAGAAAGTGCTTGTCTGCTGTAGTTACTGGGTTGCTTATGTTTGGAATTAAAGTGAAGTACATTATGACCAAACCACCAGTATCCACCAGTCTCTGCTATGAGGAAGCCCTTTGCTCCTGACAGAATGTTCCCATCTTGGGGATGAAAGGTTCCACTCTTCGCAGCATTCTACCACATTGGAAGGCAGATACAAGGGGCCCATTTCCTTCCAGGAGCTGGAGATAGAAATTATTTGAATTTGATAGAACGGTGGGGCCAACAGTCCCAATATTGAGAAAACCATCATGGGGTGTTAATGATCATGAACAGGCATCACCTCCATTGTCTACATCGGATAAAAAACACCTTCAATATCCATGTTCAAAGAGTGACCCCTAGCATGTTTGATAAAGATTAATCTCCCAATCCAAGAAAATGAAAGGGGACTAGAAATTCCAAAAAAAAGGCTACCTTTCCAGAAGTAGCTGGTCCCTTTCCCTCAGTAGCCCCCCAGAGCCTTTCCTCAAGTATGACCTTCTGCACATCCTCTAACACAGAAGCAGATTAAGAGCATATAACTGTGCTTCCTGGAGGCCCACGTGGCACAAAAGGCTGTATCACGTGCCCAGTGCCCAGTCCTTGTTAACACTGCAGCCTGATCTAGGGGCTGGCTGAAGGAGATCTTCCAGTAGCACACAGCTCTGCCTCCCTCTCTGGCTCCTAACTGCACTGGAATGCTTGCCAGTGCCATGGAGGCTGTGCTGTGGAAAGAGCATAAATTCAGGACAGTGAGGTAGTAGGTCTTGACCCTGGCAGAAACAGGCAGATGTGTAACAGCCTGCTTCCACATTCAGCATCTTCATTTCCAGGGACCTGTTTAGGGAGGATCTGAAGGTGCTCAGAAGCCTGCGAGTGCAAACCACAGCACACGCAGATGGCAACACTCAGCCATAGCTCATTTTCCAAATGATGCTTCCCTGGGACCACTCAGGTGCTTTAGGCTTAGTCATGATAGGGCGGCAAGGAGAAACTCAGAACGAAATAAAATGCGAGCAAGGAAAGCCTGATGCCTGGTATAGACAGAGAGCTTAGCAAGGCTGCAAAGTAAAGCATCAATGGGCAGCCACATGGAAATACCCCGTGTTTTTAACAGCAGGAGTAGGATGGGATTTGCCTGTGTCCAGCATTACAGTCACTGACATTTCCATGTGGAGCGGCCAAGTGAATCCTAATAATGGACTGACCTATTTCAGTCATGTGGTACTGTGTCCTCCTGCCAGGTGAGACAGCAATGCTTCCCCACCCAGGAAAAAACTAGGAGCTTCCCCCTAGGTACTTTATGCTCCCAGGTTCTTTATTTCTGTAGGCGTCCCATCCTAAACACTCTTCCTCTTCCTGCTCATTGTCTTCATCCCCCACACACCCCCACGCACGTGGCTCTGGATCTCCTCATCATGTTCTTCTCGTTAAAAACCCCATTGTTCATTTGTTTGTTTGTTCTCTCTCTTTCTCTTCTCTTTTTCTCTCTCTTTCCCTCTCGTTTTTTTTTTTTTTTCCTTCTTTCTTTCTTTCTTTTTTTGTCTCCTCTGTTTTGTGTACCCAGGCAGCCCATTGAGTAACTTCTTTGACGTAATTAAACAACTTTTTTCAGACGAGAAGAACGGGCAGGTGAGCCATCCCCCCGGCACGCCAACCAAGCATAGCGCAAACAGCAAGCGGAGCGATTCCGGTTCTAATGACTATGGGTCTAGAGGAGACAATAAGTACCCTGCTGGCAAAGACAAGGCAAAGATGGTCTCATCAGTCGGCCTACAAGACCAACCTTAAATAAACACATAAAAAATTAAATAACTTAGAGAAAAAAAAAAAGGAAACAGAACAAAACAAAAAGAAAAAAAGCAAGAAAGAATGAAAGAATATTCCTTAGCAAGCTAGCCTCTAAACTAGAAGGATGTATATACCTTGCCACAACAGTACAAAACTGTCTATAGACAAATTTTGTATGAAGGAATGACTGTATATATATACATATATATATTTATATATGATATATAATATATATCTCAGAAACAAACACAAAAACAAACGAATGAAAGAATGAAAAGAAAAGAAAGAAAAGAAAAGGTAGCACAGATGACAAACCCAGTTCACCAGATCTTGGGTTGTGGTTTTTTTCGATTGTTTTTTTTTCCTCCCTTTTTTTGAATGTTTTGCTTTTTTTCTCCTTCCTGATTTTTTGGTTTTTTTCTTTTTTGATTTTTTTTTTTTTTTTGGTTTCTTTTGTTTTCTTTTGTTTTGTTTCTTGTTCTGTTCATGCTCTCTCTGTGTTTCTGACGACACCACTTGTTTCCGCTCTGCTACCAGGAATTATCCCGAAAAGTTAACATGTCAGCCACGGCTTCACCTTCTGTGCTCTGCGGACACTTGTTGACGGAAGGCAACCGATGTAGACTGTCCAAGGACCAGTCCTGTTTGAGGTTCCCAGCCTCCCCTCTCCCTTCAGGAAGTGGGCTTCTTCCCCACTTCTCCCCAGTCACCTCCCCAGTGCACGCCTGGTTTTTTTTCTCCCCTCTCTTTTTCTTTTTTGGTGCTCCACAAGAGAGATCTGCTCAGTTATGGGATTGCAGAGTCTGGGCTCAAAGGAGGTTGCAGATTGTTGGAGTGAATTATTTACCCTTGGCAACTTCTGTCCGCGCAGGTGATCGCAGCCCGGAGAGGGAGGGTGTGGGGAAGGAGACGGGTGTAGCGGGAGCGCAGTGTTCCGTGAATCCAGAGCGCGTTCTCATCAGAAACCAGCCAGGAGCAACTCAAAACTAAGCGTTGAACCAAGACAATATTGGGGAGCTTCATCACGGGATTTTCTTATCTTTTTTTTTTTTTTCTCCCCACCACCTTTTCCTTTTATTTTGCCCCCTTTTTTTATATATACATGTATATATGTGTGTATATTTATGTATAAATATACATACATACATATATATATACACACACACAACTAATTGGTTTTTTTATACTGTATCATTTTGCTTTTTAACCTGCTGGAAGGGGAAAGGAGTAAACATAGGAGGGAGAGGGGGTTCAATGAATAAACACATACAAACAAAACATTAAAACTTAGGGAAAAGGCAACTTCTGGTAGCAAAGAAGAGGGACAAGACTCTGCCAAGGACTGTCTCTCCCATCACCAGGCACAGTTGCCGCTGCTGCTACTGCTGCTCCTCCTTCGACACCTTCCTCCCCACCTGTCAACTCCCTGCCACTGTGCCACCGCGCTGGGACCTTCTTCAACCAGCTGGATCCTCCACCACACCCTGCATTTAGAGGCAATTGTTGTGTTGCTAGTGCTGCATTGATATCAGTATTATTATTTCTTTAAGTTATCAGTTTCATTTGTTGGCTTGGGTGGTTTTTTTCTTAAAAAAAAAAAGGAAAAAAGAAAAAAAAAAGAAAAAAAAAAGAAGATGAAGAGGAGGAAGAAAAGAGACTTATATTGGGTTTTATTTCCTCTGTGTGTATGTGTGTGTGTGTGCAAAATCACTGGCACTTGGTTCATCAGAGCAAGACAAGGTGGAGTCAGGGCAATGGGAGACTTAATCACGAAGCTACTGTAAACTTTAAAATTTACTGCAAGATATTTTTATAAAGTTTTTGGTTTGTTTTTTTGTTTTTTTTTTTTTTTCTTTTGAAAGGGAGGAGGGTGGGATTGGGTGGATGGGGACCTTTTTTTTTTTGTGTTTCAGTTATTAGGTCTTGGTTATTTATATATACATATATATATATTTAAAAAAATAAGCTGTTAGATATATCTTCTGTTTAATAACTGTGTAGAGGCAACATTGATTCTTATTTATTTTGCAGAGGAGGGGGAAAAAAGACACAGAAACCTTGTAAGTGTTCATTTTGTGACTTTGAGAAAGAAGAATTGCCACCTTTTTTCCTCCTCCTCAAGAGTTATGTGACCAAGTGTAACTTATTCTGGCCCAAGCTCAAAGGTTAAACAAATAAAAAAATGTGGTTTTACACGTGGAAGACAAAACACAGTGAGAAGTATTTCTTGACTGAGATTTTAAGAATGTAGGCTTAGCATTAGTGTTCAGCTCTTTTATGACCTTCGATTGCTGCTCGTTGGGTTCCTATGGGTGTATGTTGTATCGCAAGATTTTTTTTTAATGATAATGTTGGATGAGTTCTTTTTTGTTGTTGTTGTCGTTGTTGGTTTTTTTAATCATTTTTCCCCTTCTTGGACCAGTTTTACTTGTACATAGGTTTGAAGATTAAAAGGAATTTTTAAAGACACAACTGGGGCAAAGACCTTTGACTTCTGCCCTGTTTCCCCATTCCCCCAAATGGGAGGGATTTATTTTAATTTTTTTGCTTTATTTATTTATTTATTTATTTTCCCTACTCTTAAACTTTTCTCTCTTGTATTGCTGTGTGCATGTCAGACACCAGGGGGTGATGGCTGGGGAGGGGGGGAGGCAAGGGTGCAGGAGAGGGGGGCAGTTTTAATTGCATGACATTGCTGTAAATTAGTCTCTTTTGCTTTCGTTGTCTTTCCTGCCTCTGCCCTCTCTCTACTTCTCCTCCGAGCTCCCCTCCCATCACCCCCGTCCTTCTTTTCCCTCTTTTCTCTTCCCTTGTGTATAGATTTTGATGCTTCTGTTACATTGTACCTCTACAAAAGGCTGGGATTTCAATACAAGATAATAATAATAATTTAAAAATACCTATATCAGCAAAACCCATGTGGTACAAGCAGGAAGGGGATTACTCACACAAGATATAAGAATAAATGAAAGCAATACCTCTTGTTATCCTTCCTATTTTGTACTTCGAAGACACACACTCGCGCACACACACATATACAGACACAAACTGACATTATTTAATGGTTTGAAATGGACAAAAAAATCTGATGTATCCCTTGTTAAATAACTGTGAGCAACTTTAGTTCAAAAACCAATAAATTCATTCAGTAAAGATACCACCTGTTGAGTGTCCTGTTTATGTCCGTGAAAACCAACTCCTGGCTGGTGCCAGAGCCAGTGAGTACCGTGGCTAGGTCTCCTGCACTGCAGGAGCTGAAGATGGCAGCTGAAGGAAGGCAGCGTCCTCCTGGCCATGGGACTAACGCCAGGGCCCGAGGAGCAAGGACAGCCCAACCCTCTAGGCCTGGCTTTCTGCAGTAATGTGTTCCAAAAGCTTAATCCAAATTTCAGAGCAATCGCAGGTCTGGTCTGGATGGAAACCACGGTACCAAAAACTGTGGCTGCTGGTGATTGTTCTCCTCTCTAACCTGAGCTGCTTCCAGATTTGGCTGTAGGAAGGATTGCTGCACCTCCCTGCCTGAAACACTCAGTCACACACATTTGAAAAATCTGCTCAGGTACGTCCCTGGCACGTGTGGGTCCAGGGTTTGTCGCTGGTTGGTTGGGCAGCCCGTGTGGCTGCTGGCTTGTCACACCTTGCTCTCTGTGCCTTTTCCCTGGGTTTGGCACTGCACCCAGCAGTGTGCTTCTGGGCTCTGCCCTGCCTGGTGCTTCCCACAGGGCTGGGGCAGCATGGCAGGCCCGGCCTCACAGCAGGGCCTGGGCACACCCTGGCCTGGTGCTCACCACAGCCCAGCCAGCTCTGAACATGTCCCCCTCATGTCCCCTCTCCTGTGCCCTCTCCAGAGCTGCCCCGGCCAGGCCAGCCAGGGTTTTCCCACCACGAGCCTGTGAGGGGCAAGCACCGCCCGCCATGGAGGGAAGGCGAGGGGAGATCTTCTGGAAGGTTCCGTGATGCCGCCTCGGCCTCAGGGAGGCTCTGGTGAGGTGAGGGTGGCTGGGGAGCCTCTGCCCTGCCAGGCAGCACCCAAGCAGCAGCCATACAAAATACAGTCTCATCTAGGAAAAAGCCTGAGTGTTTATAGGGCCTTTGGGGGATTCACTGGTCTGCTAAAACTGGAGGGGAGTGGAGGAGTTGACAAAGATGAAAAGATGAGGAGAATCACAAGTGCTGCAGGATTTGGTCTCTGTAGCACTGGAAACCCAGAACTGGGAAGTAGCTGTACATCATTTGCATCTCTGTAAGTACAAGGATGTGCTGGGCTGCAGCGTGAGGGGAAATGGGATTTAAGTGCACTGTGGCAGTAGGTGTATGCTGCTGCTTTTTCTGTTTCGCTCTCTCTTTTCAGCAGTGTTCATGAAATTCTATGATCTGTTCATGTCTCCAGTGCTATGCACAATTAGCATCCCCAGTACTGCAAATTATGGTCTTCAAAAGCTATTAGAAGAAAAGAACAATTTTGCAAAGTGGAGGACCTCATGCTCTGGCCTGCCCACATTTACTCTGCCTTTCTGGTTGGCCATGTTCTAACACAGTCATTTGCTACATGGTGTTGTATTTGTAGTGCATAGGAGGGGGCTGTGCTTCTGACCAAACTGAGTTTCTAATTTAAACTGTTGTCCACACAACACCCTTCTTATTTTATACCTTAAATCTGAAACCAAGTAGTAAATGTAGCTGGGGATTTTGGTCTGCCTCTGTGACTGAGGTAGCTGGATTCTCTCTGCTGCCAGGTGGGGGCTACTGCCCTCATCCAAGCCCCATCCCAGGTGATGGCTGATGAGATGCTGGGAGCTGTGCCACCTGCACTTCATTAGCTGAGGTTCTGAGCTCTGTAGCTCTTTGGTTCTCTTGGAGAGCTTACCTCTTTGGACTCAGTAGCTAAAAAATTTCCTGCGTTTTAAGTTCATCTGTCTGATTTCCTCTGGGTGAAGCAACGCGGCGTAGGACCTTCCAGGAGTAAACTGAAGACAAGGCAAGTGTGTAATACTCCAGTTGGCATTCTCTGTTTGTCTGTTTTGCAAGTTGATGTTAGTTTAGACGCGTGTATACCTGGAAAATATGTTTGTGCTTAAGGTGAACAGTTTTTAATTGAGCCGGTATCTGACAAGTGCTACATAAAGCAATAATGGTGTATTACACATCAAATGAGCAGCTGAGTCCATAGTCAGGAGGGTAAATCTCATAGCCACATGTCAGTCTGGGGGCTGAGAAAGAGGTTGGTTGTGTTGGAGAGCACTAATGCAAAGTGTCCCGGCTTTGCAAACAATGCGTGACGATTTCCTCAGTAGTCAGGCTGGCTTTAATGGAAGTGATGGGATGCAAATGCCTGAGCTCTAATGGCTCTCACTGAGCTTAGGCAAAAACATCGTTTGTAAAGACAATGAAACTGTGTGAGGCTTCCAGGGAGTGCTAATTCTGTGTCCTCTGTTACAAGGTATGCCTTCTTTCCTGGTGATTCAGACAGCGCGTTTAGCCCATCAGGCTCGGACATTTTCTGAAATAGCACAGCAGAATGCCCACAGGGATTGTGTTCTGTAGGGAAGTCTGCAGGACTGCCCCTACCTTTGCTTCATTTCAGCTGTATACAACCCATGGTATGTGAGCTTCTCTTAGAAGGGCAGAGTGTTTTGGTGAGGAAGAGATTTCGCTCTGAATTTCTTACTATAGAAGACAACAGGGAGGGAAGAGAGACACTTGTCTAAAAACTAGAAAGTATCTTAGTTCTTTGTTGTACCCTTTAATCTTCTTATTTTATTTAAAACCACTTCAACAGCTGCAGCTCCTGCTTAATTTGGAGAACAAAACCGTAGTAGTTCAACTGTCTGGGGATACTTGAGGCCACAAGTGGAAGGGAAACCCACATTTGAGGGCAAGTCCTTTCTTCTTCTAAATGCACAATTTATTGTGGGGGTTATTTTTAGTGCTGTAATCTCACTGAGTGCCGCTGAGAGAAACTGTGCCAGGCAGGCTTTGAAGGGCTTGAGAAATGGGATTTCCTGTTCCACCGGCTCAGCGCTGACTCTTGCCATTGTCAGGAGCTATTATCGCCTTCTGGCAGCCAAAGGAGATAACACAGCCTCAAGGTCAGGGAAGACACGAGCTTTCATCAACGGCATTAGCAGAAGGGAGAGTTTGCTCGCAGCCAGGGTGGGTGCTTCTGGTGTAGCCAGCGACCTTTGCCCGGGCATCTCTGCCCGTGGATCCCAAAGCTACGGCACAAGCCAGGCTGGAAGGGCCGTGCTGAGAACAGGCTGCTCATTGCTGTGCCGCTCTGGGCTCTCGGTGCCCCCAAGGTGGGCACTGCACCGCATCTCTGGGCAGCGTGTTCCAGAAACAGCTGCCTGGCAGAGGAGAGAAGTTGATTTCTCTGCTCCACAGCTTTTCATTGAGCTGCTCTTTGTTGAACACTTCTGCAAAGTGTTCTCTCTTCTGTGGGACATTCCTGGGTCTGGAAGGCAGTACTGGCCCAGCCCTGGGAATGGGACACACTTCTCTCCATGTTGTCCAGAAGAGAAGGAAAACAGGTTGGTCTAGGGAAGTAGCAAGTCTTGGTATGGGAAGCACTTCTAGGTTCTAGAAGAACTGTCAGAAAAAGCAGCTGTGTTTAATGTAAGGCCTCATAGGCTCTTGAAAAGTATTCACATTGAGGCAGTGACTTCAAATTGCAGCGTCTGTTTGGATTGTTCCTCTATGGAAAGTTCTCAAAGTTTCCTTGTTCTCAAAGGAAAATCAAATTTCAGAGTGGATGAAACTAAGCTGAAATAAGGCAGTCCTGACTCACAGTGGAGTTAGAATTAGATTCCAGGGGTATGTTGTTTGTAACAATTGCCTTGGCCAAGTCTTATTATTTAGGAGATGCGCAGTTGGGGTAGTGATTTCTCTCCTGTCTGAAGCAAATTACTTCAATGTTCCTGGTCTGGTTTATTGAACTGTGCTGCTCAAAATTAGGGGCAAGGATGTATCAGGGAATGTATTGGAGCTACACTCATTAGGGATGCCTTGGTGATATGTGAAAAGCCACAGTTGTACAAAAAGTACAACAAAAAGTCCTATTTGTAGGACTAAGTAACAGCTGTAACCCTGGCTGAGACCTCCCTTCACTTTATGGGAATGCTCATGAGCTCCAGCTCCCGTTGGCTTCTGATCTAAACTCTTGTGCATAAGTGCAGTGCAGGAAGTTTTTACCTCTGCCCAAGAGCCTTCAGTTTTAGCATCAAGTTCCACAATAAGAACAGAAATGGATATGGAGTAGGTAGAGCTTTATGTTTACAGAAGAGCTTAAAAAAAGGCCTTGGGACTAAACTCTGGTCCTGGCTATGTGCAGTTTTAATTGAGTTTGATGCACTAGCTCTAGCTTTTATCCTGTTGCTAGCCTGTGGGGCTTGTTTTTTGTTAGTGACCCAAACAAGGCCCAGCTGCAGCCATTTACTTTAAAAAATATCGTTCTAAAAGCTGTTCTGCCAGATATGTTTGGAAGTGTGCGGCCTGTGGGCTCATACAGAGGTGTGAACACAGATACAACCCTGATGTTCAGTTTCAGTGGAGTTGCACTGCAAATTTGCCTTAGCAAAAGGGTTGAAAGAGGAGAGTCTGAGAATGTTAGGCAGAATGAGGAGAACTGCTGCCAAAGGATCTCATTTGGGAAAGGGGAACAAAGAGCTTTTGTCACCTTAACGTGTAATGGGAAGGGCTCACCACTTGCTGAGCCACTTCTGTAGCTGAGCTTGGTCTCTGGTTCATTGTCCCCAGGCTGTGTTAGTGTGCAGTTCCTGCTTGCATTTTCCTGCTCCATCTCTGAGGGGAGAGGGACAGAGTCAGCCAGACCACAGAGCAGCACTGGCCAGTCCAACCCAAAAGCTTTACCACAGCCCCTGAGGTGAGTGGCAATGGGTAGAACCAAGTGCTGTGGTGTCACTTGGAAGTACAAACTATGTGTTTTGCAGGGATTTTGCACGACCATAAACTTCCCAGTCTGCCTGTTCTGCTACTGCTCAGCTTTCTACAGGAGAGAGGTAGAGAAATATTTTGTAGTATGCAAAAATCCTGTAGAGAGACAGAATATGGTGTCACCCACTACATGCTGTGTGAGGTGATGAGGCAGTTGTGCTACAGAGCTTTGGTGCTGGGCCTTGTACAATGCCCTGCTGATTATCTGGTGTGGAGAACAATGTCTAGAACACAGGCCCTTCCTCAGAGAGGACAGGGCAGCAAAGACACTGGCTTTTTCTCTTTGCTTCCCAAGACTTTTACAAGCTGTTTCATGTGCCAGCTGTCAGTGGTGCTGTGCAGAGGCAGGAGAGGAGGAGAGAGAGGGGTGGATATGCCTCTCTCCAGCCTGTGTAGCTTCCATGTAGCTCTGCAGAGACATGACAGCATTCACTTGGTGTGACAGGGTCCCAGCTAAACCTCCCAGTCTGCAGGAGGGGAAGGACCAGACACAGCCCTGTCCTGCTCAAAGGGAAAGGTCAAGCAGAGCCCACTGCCACAGCAGCCTGGACAGATCAATACTGTGGCACATCACTGAGCTGTGTTTCAACAGCACACAAAAACCAAGAGTCTGTTCTGGTACCTGCAGCGAGGGACAAGCTTTCCCCGTGTAGGTGTGACAGACAAGGAGAAAGAAAAGGGTACCTGTTGTCCATGCCATACATGGACATTCATCCCATACATCTCATGGGAACTGAGATGAAGAGCAATTCAGTGATTCTCTCAAGGAACTCAGCGGCTTGGGCTGAAATTCGAATCCAGATCTTAACCTGGCAACAGCACATTCCAGTGACCAGGTCTGCAAACCTCCTCAGGGGCCTGTCCCCAAAGACAGGATCTTTCATTTCTCAGCACATCACTCGAGCTCTTTTAAGATGCAAAGGCTACATTTCTATCTTTGTTAATGAAAGGAAAGTTGTTTGGGCATTGCTTGTCTTTCTTGTGGGATAATACCAAGATGCAGTGTGATATCTGCCAGCTGACAGACTGCAGAGGAACTCTGGGTCATGCAGGCTGTCCCAGCTTTGCAAGCAGCAAAACAAGTGCCCACCTTTTGGAAACCAGAGCGACTTAATTTGTGATTGGTGGGTGATTCTGAGCTCTCTGTCCCTTTGCCTGTGGGGACTTTTATGCATGTCTGTTCTTATGAGGGTTCTTTGACATCAAGAAACATGGGAGCACAGGCTGCAATTCTTCCTACTTGGGAACTTAGGGGTTGATTTACAGGCTCTTTCTCCCCTTCCAATAGCTGCTTGTTCCTGCAAAACTTGTAAAGGTTTCTCATTGAATCAAAACTCCTACCTGTCTTCCAGGCAGCAGCTCAAAAATCTGTGGTACCAAGAAAAAAGGACAGGCAGATGGAGTCTTGCTTAAGCCTAATTTATTTTTTTGACCTCAGCTTTAAAAAGAACCCATGTTTTCAGTTCTTGGGCCAGAAGACTTTCACTGTAGAATAAAAGTAGTGCTGTTATGAAGCACCTGAGCTCTTTATCTGAGAAGCACCTGGATCAGAAATGAATGTTAATCCAGTAATAACAGATAATTAAACAGTTCTAATGGGGGCTTTAATCTCTTTTCTCCAGATGTAGTTTTGCTTTTGGCCTTCATCAGGAGATTATGATGGAACACAGAGGGCTTCTAATCCAATCAAAATTCCTTGATGGATTGGAGTATTTGTTGTGCTTTCACATTTCAGCAGTGGTTACACCACAAGATTAACTTCATTCACAGGGTTGATATCTTCTTACTAAATTCAGTGTACTGGTTTGATGCAGGCAGAAGAAAGGTGGGAGGGCAGGATACAAATGTGTCCTGGATGCCTGTGCTGCACAGAATTGCTTGGGACCAGGCTTTGGGATTCAGGTGACACCTTGCAGTCTTCTGGTGCCTCAGTGCTGACTTTGTGTGAGCTTGAAGTGATCTGCCTTAAGCCTTGAACTCCGGTGGTGGCTTTGTAGTTGAAAATCTCCTTTGGAAGGAGCTTTACCTTTCCAGCTGGGAACTGTGTGTCCGCTTTCATTTGCCCTACAGATTGTGTAGAGATTCTTCCCAAGTGTCTTGGCTTCAGATTGAAATTTCTGCTTGGCAGCAGGATGCTGACAAATGCTGGCTTGCAGTGCCTGACTACCTTCCTGCTATCCACTTCCTAATGTCATCCCCTGGGAGTGAAATGAGGAAGCCCATGCACAAACCTTTTGGGTCAATAGGTGCCAATTCAAGGGAAAAAAAAAAAAACCCAAAACTTTTTTGCTCTTCTGCAGATCATATCACTGGTGTAATAATGAATCACCACTGATATTATTGAGGTCTTGATGCACACCTTGTTTTAATATTTGCTCAGAACTGCCCATCCTCACATGCTGGGTCTGTGATGCTCTAATCACATCACATCACAGCACCTACTCTATAGATTTCACTTAAACCAGCTTAAATCAGGTTTAAACTGGTAAGATTATTCAAATGTGTGTATTATTATTTGTGCTTGCTCAAAAATGTTCTTGAAGTAGCTGGAGTTTTCACAGTTCTGCTGTAGTGGGTACAGCTGATCTTCAGCCACAATTTGTCTTCTGCTTCTTGTATTTACTCCTGCTAAGACAGGTTTTATAGACACAAGGATTCAAATTACCCTTCCTAAATTATTGAGTGTCAGTAAACCTGGTTGAAAAGGACAGAATTCTTTCTGTTACATATTTTACATAGATTTCAGGTAAATATATTGGGTTATCCAATGCCACTTTCCTGTTCTAGATTATCTTTTTAAATAGAGCCAAACACGGGGTTGTCCTTATGAATAAAAGTAAATTGTTTAGTGGGATTAATTCTGTGTTAAGAGCTATTTCATTGTCTACCAGATTTGACATGAGAGAGGTAGCTCTTCTACTTAAGTTTTGTTGCTAAGGAACAGTAATAATATTCCTTGAAATGATTTTGAGAATTAATCCTATAGAAATCAGGTTTTTGTGTTACTTTGTCAAGTGCAATTAGGAAATTTAGGAAATTTCATGTACTTGGAATTAGGGCTGTCAAGTAAAGGCCTTTCCTAAAGGAATTCAGCACACACACACACAAAGGATCAGGACTCTGTAACCACTGTGTGTCCTGCCAGGCTTGGATGAGTCCGTGGTGCTGGAGAGCTGTGTTGCCTTTCTTCTCTTTCCCAGACTGGGGATTCACCTCCAACTCCTGCACTGGCAACCTGGGAGTACTCCATTGGTTCAGAGGGGGAGTTAAATTAGTGGCTGGTGCCCAGGACCTGTTTGTTTTCCCTATTTAGGTTTCCCTTCCAAGTCCTTGAGGGCAGTACTTGCTTCAGGGCAGGTGTCTTCTAAGCCTTACTGATGTCAGGTTGAAGCAGTGGTTTCCCAGAAGCTGAAATCCTCTGTGAGGTGCCATTTGCCCTTTCTGTATCTGAGCTGATCTTGCAGAGGGCTGCTCTCCACTGAGCACAAAGCCTGTCTAGCCCAGGCTCTTTCTACTCTTTCTTTTGAATTATCCCACAGACCATTAAAAGGAGAAGGTGGTTTATGTGAAGGACCCTGCACCACCTTGTGAGAGAATGTGAACGGTCTGCGCTGGTGGTGTGTGGGAAAGTGCCAGAGGATTTTAATGCCTCCTTTTTAGAAAAAATGAAAATAATTAGCAGATGACAACATAAAAACAAGTTTAGCTAGTGCTGCCTTTTTTTTTTTTTTTTTTTTTTTTGGCTAGACAAAGCTCTCTGAGTGTTCTCTCATCTGAGTGCTTGGCCACAACAATTTGTTTTCTCCGAATCACATGCTAACCTAGTTTTGAAAAGTCTTATTGTTCATGTCAGCTGTCACAACCATAACAGTTCTGTCCATGAAAAGAACAGAGACCCCATTAGGACACTGAGGGTTTTCTGCCAGCTGTTTGGTGTTTTTCTCATGTTATATCATCAGTTTGTTTGGAAAGATTTCGCTGTACTGCACGCAGCTTATCGTGTTAAGATACCAGATCCATCTTGAGATCCTTCAGGTACTGGGTTCATATTCAGGCACTGGTACTGGCACAGCAGCATAGATAACTCAGCCACACTGAACACTGTGCTGTGACTACTGACAGCCACTGGGCAACAGAACTACATTTAAACTGCCTGCTGTTGCCATTTGTGCTGCAGCACAAACATTGCTTTCATTTGTTTAGTAGGTTTGAATAGAACAAAACAACAACCTAGTCCTCTGTCTGAAGTTTAGATAATGGAAGAGTATTTCTGGATTTGAGTTCTTTTTGTTAACAGCTGAAATGGTGAGCTAAGGATTGGCTGGGACAAGTTCCATGATGGTTTGTGAGCAAAGGCTTGTTGGGTGAAGCGTGGCTTTGATGAGATCAGCATGCTTAGCAGGCTTCATAAAGCAGCCTTGTTCTTTTATGGGGTGGCTTGTTTCTGTGGCAGTCCTGCAGTCTCCTGCTGATGTGCAGGAGCTCATTTTTACCTGGCAGCATCCATCTTTAGCCCCTGATCACTTCCAGGAGCATCCTGGCATGCACATTTGGCCAGAACGGGTGGTACCTCAGAGCCATCTCTCTCCTTCCTCAGATCATCTCAGCAACAAAGTGTTTTTTACTGATTAAGTTTCTTAAAGCTTTTGGTTAAGAGGTTGTTACTCACATGTAAAACGAGTGTGCTCTGTGGGATCTGACACTTGTTCCATTCCCAGGCAAGGAAGAAGGGCATAGCTCTGATTTTGCTGGCTTGAAGTAGAAGATGCCTGACTCAAATTCCAGTGGACCTTTCTTAGTGCTGGGGTGGAGCTGCCCCTCTGATCTCTACACAGCTTCATTCCCTTGAGGTTAAAGCTGAACGTTGCTGTTTGTGCAAAAGCTGTGGTGGCACTGTTCCTGTGTCCCTTCCCTGAATGGCCAGAGGTAGCACTTGTGACAGACATAAGCTGCTGACTTTGGTCCTTGCCTGCCTTGCTTACCTGCTGGTGTTCACTCCAGATGGCATGGATAAAGAAATTATTTTCCTCGTTTTTATTTATAGGCACTGAGGCTTGGATTGCCTACACATGCTGCCACCTCAAAAACTCAGGGATAATGAGAAAATAGGGGAAAGTTTCAGCTTGATACCCTGAAAAATTCACCCTATAAATTTATATATGCTATAAACTTATGCAACCTTAGCTCTTCTGCACATCACTTGTGTTTGCAGAGCACCAAATGTCAAGAACAGGATGCCCAAAATGCACACAGGACAGTTGCTGAGTTTAAGTGAAAGACTTCAGCCGTGTGACAGCTTTTGCTTTGTTGTGGTTTTAGGATTTTGAACTGGCAGATGTAAAACCGAGTTTGACAAGGTAAGGCCTGCCAACGTACGGCAGGATGAGGGTGTGTGTGCCTAGATGGTTCAAGAAGGTGTTTTTCTAGTAGTGTTTGGTTGTTTTTTATTTATTTAGCAACCGTGGTTGGTCAAACCATGGTATGGTCTGTCATGATCTTTAAGGATAGGGTGGCATAGGATGTAGGGTAATTAGGTTGTCTTTGTTGTTCTGACAGCACTTTAAACAATTTACAAAGCATATTTAAAGTAACAGTATTATAATTTCATACTTCATATGATAATTTCATATGACAATTTAATATTTCATTCATCATTTCAGTGTTAGAGAAGTCCTAAGCCTGTTAGTCCCAGGTGAATTCAGGCCCAGTGCTCACAGTGTGGGCAATGGTGACATGTTCCAAGCATGGGAGGAAGTCAGTGACAAGTTCTGAAGGCTTAGTGGCATTTCTGTATCTGAAGTTCCTCCAGTGTAATTCAGTAAGCACTGAAATACACTGGGATGCCTTCAGGCTGAGCTTTACAGTAACATTTAGCCCTGACAAGAACATTGGTGTTGGCGCCATTTCAGTGTTTTCCTTATTCCCACTGCTAAACCCAACAAGATAGGCCACACTACAACAGGATTCAGTATTTGTGTTCTTGTTAACTGCTTGTAAAATATAAAGTGATTACCCCGGCAGAGGAAGCGCCCGTGCTTTCAGGAATAGCAAATGCCTGCAGAGCGAAGCTGGGACAGCTGCCATCAACAGCAGCAGGCTCCTCCAGAGGTACCGTGGGACTGCACTGCTCTCCTGGCAGCTGCATTGCTCTGTGGGACTGCACTGCTCTCCTGGCAGCTGCATTGTTTGCTGCTTGGAGCCAACACGTGTGTTCCCAGACTTGTTACAAGGTTCTGCCAGTTCTCCAATGGGAAGTTAAGGCACAGTCCTCCCTTTTGTTCAACATGGACATCACCGTGTGGTGACTGGAAACTCAAGAGCTGGAGCCAGGTCAGTCTTTCCAGGGTTGAACTGCCTCTTGTTCAAGTTAAACCTTTCTCAAATGCTTCTGCTGTAAATGGTTATTGAGCAAACACAATTGCATTTTTACAAGCAGATCGTGAATTACCAGAAGTCACTTGGGTTTGACTGGTTGTTTCTTGCTCTCAGTTTCGTGAACTTTACTTTATTCTCAGGGCAAGCAGCAGAGGGGCCTTACCAATGGCACTGTTCCTTCTGCTGACCCCTGCTTTTCCCTCCAGACTTTAGTGCAGGGAATTGTCATGGAAAGGCTCACATCAGCATGGGGACTGAATGGGAATATTTGTCTGGAATGGAGGCTGCAGCAGGAGGACATGGAGGGGAAGGAGTGCTCCTGACCACTATACTAACAGCAACTCACCTGAGCAGGTCAGTGAGAGGTACCCACAATCCAGAAACAAACAATACAGGAAAAGTTTGGCATCACAAGTTTTGAGGTTGCTTTCAATCCCTGCACCCAGCCCTCACTCCTGCTCTTCCCTTCTCCTGTGCTCATGCCTTTTTCTGCTCTTTATGTCACTTTCATGCTTTAGTCTTTTTCTCACTTGAACACTTGTCATTATCTGTTGTTGCTATTGCACTCTTCTTCACAAGCTTTCTTCTTGCTTGCACTTTCGCTCTTTCTTGCTCATGCTTTGTTCTTTGGTTTATGTTTTTGTTTTTTTTTTTTTTTTAATTTCAGCCCTTGGTTGTGCTTTCCCTTTGCTTTTTTCTTTGCACTTGTTCTACCTTCTCTTCTCTGCTACCTTTTTACTACAGCTACAGACTTCATTCTGGAAAACCTTCTCAAATTTATGCCAGGTCAGTTATTAATCATTCACAGGCCTCAGGTAATGACCAAAACCAGTAGCTTTGACAGCTTTTACAGAAGAACAAATACAAGCAAAAAATACAAGTTTGCAATGAATTCTTGCAGTCACTGTTTCCCCAGCTGGAAACAATGACTGCAAGAATCCATTGGAAACTTGAAGGAAAGAAAGGAATATCACTGTCCAGATACAGTACTGATATAATACTGTATCCAGAGATGCTGTGGTTCAGTATTTGCTTCAAGTTATCCAGGAACTCACTGCATTTTTAGATTGGATGTGTGCACAAAGAGGAAACCTGCCCCTCTCCAAGAGGTGCATATCTTCGTATTTCCTGAGGAGGCTGTTCCTAGGGCTACTGGAAAAAGCAAGGAATTATAATAGTAAGATCACAGGGTGGAAAACAACCCATTATTTATAAAGCTGGTTACCAGCAGGGCCAGCAGCATTCAGTGGTGGAAGGGAGGCTCTAGGGGTGGGGGTCTGGTGACTTGTGACGCTGCACACATGAAAACAAAGCTTGTGGCTGATAGATTTGTTTTTATTATTATAGAACAGATGAACTAAAATAAGCCAACAATATAATTTTATGCCAACAGCCATCTTTCTAGCACAGGCGGTGACTGACTCAGTATACCCTTCTCCCCCCCTCCCCGGGCCTCTGTTCAAGGGAAAGCAAATGGTGGTGACTCTTGCACATGGTTTTGGACTGCAGTGATCCTACTCCTGTTACCTGTGCAGGTGTGCCTGGGAAAAGAAGAGGCAGGGGAGCAGAGAAAAGAGTATATATGTTGTAGGAGCAATAAGCAGAAAGGTTTGTGGATCCTCTTGCACGTTCACACTTTGTGACCGAGTAGATGGGACAACTGGAGAATCTTGCCCACTTTCAACATGTAGCAAGCTCCTAGTTGCTACTCTAGTCAAGCCAGGAGTTTCTTCCCATTCCAAGCTAACAAAGGGCAAGATGCACGCAGTGGGGGGGAGCTTTTGGCAGGGTAAGGGGCAGTCTATGTAAAACCAAACCAAAAAACCACCCCCACCCCTCCCAAAAAAACCCCAAACAAACCTGCATTTTAAGCCACTTCAAAGTAAAAGTTACTTCTTATAATATAATAGATACTTTTTAAATGGCAGGACCACCATCCTAGAAAGACCAAAGGGCTTGCACTCGAGACCAAAGAAAGAAAAATAGAAAACCAACCAACCAAACAATAGGGGGAAAAAAAACCAAAACAAAACAAAAAAACCAAGAGTGGCCCCACTCTCAAGCTTGGCTCTTCTCTAAAAACAGCACTCGTCATCCATCTGAATAGGTAAAAGGAGGAGTGGACAGAAAATAAAATAAAATTGGTGCAACTTCTCGCCGGCTGGCGCATGAACCCAAAGCTCCGTACAGCCCCGTACGACTGCGCGTCCTGCGTGGCAGCATCTCTGCGGTCAGCTTTCATCACTGTATATGCCGGTATGTATATCTGAACGTATACATACACATACACACAATAGATTATACTGTTCACAATGTTAGTTTGGGTCCAGGAGGAGGGCTCATCTCTCTTTCACGTGGTTCTGTGCTCCCGCGCTGTTGCTGCTCCCGTTGCCGCTGCCGTTACTGCTGCTCCCGCTGCTGCTGCAGAGGACCTCCGTGAGGTCATCCATGATGGTGGTCTCTTTAGGGTCCACGAGGTTGAACTCCCTGATGAATAGGATAAAGTGTGTGTAGAGTGTGTTTAAATGTCCGTGCAGCTCCAGTGCCAAAGTCTCCTTAAAGTGTGAGGAGTAGATATGGGCCAGCACATGGAACAGGTACTTGCAGATCTTCTTCACTAGGGACTCAAATGAGTTAGGGAATTCTTTGCCTGAAAGGAAGATGGAGAAACACCATGATAGCACCAGCTGCTCACTGTCAGCACCCCAGCAGCATCTGCGTAAGAGCAACCAGCCCAACTTACATAGCAAACGACCCGAGGGCCCTGTGTCATATCACCCTCTTTTGACAGGAATTTGGGGGACAAGGCTAACGCAGTATTATGCATTTTCATTTGAAGTTATACTTTAAACCATAAGGGTTCAAAAATCAGGCAGCAAGTGTAGTTCTTCTCTAAAGCCACTACTTTTTAGTTACAGGCTGTAAAAATGAGAGGTTCTTCTGTGTCCTTATCTAGTTTGTCCAAGAGTGGATTTTCCCCTGGAACACCAGTTCAGAGATCCTAAAATGGAAGCCAAGGTACATGGACCGTGGTGGTGTGCGGCAGTTAGTACATAACTTTATATAACATGTTCCCTTGAACATGCTGATATTCTATCAAAGGGGAAAGAAACTACCTCCTTTGTAAGCAAAGGCTGCTGGCCTAATGTTTTCTATATTGTAATGTCCTAGTTTCCCAATTACCTCTTCAAGTGGCTCATGAAGCCAGCTGCTTTTAGTTCTGATTAAGCCCACCTACAATAGCTTCGAGTTTCTATTTTCTTCCCCTTAACCAAAGGCATTGCATGTAGCAATCTTGTTAGGATACAAATTTGAGATAAAATTACTTTGCTATTGCTTTTCAGCTTTAAAAATCACATTCTTATTTAATCTTTGTATGGAAAAGGAGACTGCAAACACTATGAGAGACAATGCAGAGCCTTGGGCAAAGAAAGCAAGCCACATTGCTGCAATCCAATTTATTACCCACATTTCTTAATGCATTGAGGCTCTAATGGAAATAGTAAAGGCACACAAAGGTTGAAGTTTGCTATCAACAAACTGTATTGAACACACAAATGCTGACTGTTTTCAGAATTTTATCCTCTATAATCCAGGCTAGATCATCTCAAAATGCCTGAAGAAAAAGAGGTGCTGATGATGAGATATAGGCCGAGGGGTCAGGTTTGTGAGACTTTCACCCTAGTTCACACATGAAGAGGGTAAGTCTTCTTTTACTGCAACCATCAACCAAAGTTATAATCTTCCTTAAAAAAAAACCCAACCAACCAAAACTACAAAAGAAACCAAACTAAAACCCATCAGACCAAAGTGAGAAAGCTGTCTGTTATTCAGAGACAAATGCCAACTGTCAGCTGACTGATGGCACCCCAAAGAGCCCCAGGCAGCAGCCATACCGTATTTTGTTGGAAAGACATCCTCATCTGTCACTAGTTTCTGCACTGAACTCATGACGAAGTCAACGTACTGAGGAGCAGTGCACTTGATCTTCTTTCCCCGCTCATCATACCAGTAGTACTGTCTGTGGAGAGAAGGGACAGGGTCACCACACCACACTCTGCTCCTCAGCTACTCCTCCAAGGGGCTCTGTCCAAGTAACACAAAACAATAGCTGCTACAGAACAGACTCACTTCTTTGTGCATCAAAGAACTTGAACTTGTGCTGGCCGATTTTGTCTCTCCCTATCAGTCTAGGCCAGAGTGCAGGTGGCAGCACCAAGCACAGAAAGCCTCGCTGACAAGACTGCAAGGGGAGGAGTTCTGCTGAGGGGCTGATAATTCCCTATCCATGACAGGTTTACATACGGTCTGTAGAAGTGTACAGGAAAGCATTACTGAACTATATTTAAGGGGCAACAACATTGCATAGTGACAAACTGATGAACTTCTGATGCTTAACGTCAGAGAGCATAAATTAGTTCTGTACTGCAATACTGTGAAACAGTCAGACGGTGGCTCCAGAGCACCACCTTTCCCAGCCAGGGGCTCTCTAGCACTGGCAGTGATTTCAGGTGTTCCAAAATGCAATCCCGGGGGAAGTTTTGGGGCCCCTTCTGCACATCCATCCCAGCAGTGAACTCTGCTCCTTAGGTTCCAGTTACAGACTCCCACAAACACCTGAATTTACATGTGATTCTGCCACCAGTGAATATTCCTGTTGCATCTTACCAGGAGATACTAGCTCTCCAAAAGCAACCATAATTCAATCAGTTAGCCATAATAATTTTGATTAACTGCAGCCATCCTTCAGCTAACACACAATCTGAAGGCTACAAAACAACTAAATGTTTGTTCCTTTTTAAGAAAAAGTCATGGTTAATTAAAGCATCTCTAACTGCTACTGAGAGCAGCTACCCACTTGATTAGGCAGACATAGAGAAATGTTTTACAGATAAAGAATTCAGAAAAACACTTTTCAAGTTTTTATTCCTATGTCACATTAGAAGAGCCCTGAGTTCCAGTTTATGAACTTTCTTCAGAAAGTCTAAGCTCAAGACACAGTCCTATATCATGATAGGGCTGGTAAGAAATCCATTGTACTGGTCTTCCCCAATGACACTCTTACTGTTCATGCCCCAAGCCACAAGAAAACAAGAGGAAGCTGCAGAAATAAGTAGAGGAGTTCAAGTTAGGAAAGGTAACTACAAAGTAGTTCTGAAAACATTAAGGTTTTAGAATTTTTCTTTCAGCTCCTTTTCACTATGTAGTATTTGGTCACTCTGTCCTTTACTAGAGAGAAAAGGATTGACTGCAAAATTGAGTAAAAAGGTGAGTGGGTGAAAACAGTAGGAGTCAAAAGTTCTTTTCAGAGCTATGTCAGGCATCAAACCCAGCACTTGGGCCCTTAGGCACAGACTGTGCTCTTCACCACTGCTCACTTCCTTTGTACAATCCACCTCTAAGGAATTACACAATGCGGTGCACCAACACAACCTTGTTTGCCTACTCCTGTAGAGAGAGACAGACTCAGGCAATTCTGCCTTATTCTGGGTCTTAAGACAGTGCTTGTCACCAGGAGCAGAGGCAGGTTGCACTGTTCTACCCCAGTAGTTCTCTCATGCTGCAGGAATCCTCAACTGCAAGACAGAAAGCACAGTTTAGAGCTGCCCTTGGGTGCAAAACTGAGTGTTGATAATTGGATTTTAGTCAAAAGAAACAATTTGGCAACTGTACAAGTTCACTTATATTCTCACGTAAGTGAATAAATCTGCTCTAGCATCCCACTGCCCAGCCTTCCTGCCTTTCCTTGAAAATTAGGAAATTATTATGCCAAACTGGAATTAAACAGAAGAATCATTAACAGTAAGGGGATAACTACAAGGACTGTCTGTTGATTAGAGTCATGTGTTTTCCTCATGTTCCAGGTGCCTGTTGAACAGATTTCCCAGCTCTCGTGGGAAGAGAGGAGGGAGCCCCTGACGTGCCATGAACATCTCGCACCTGGTCCATGGCTTCCACCCACGCTGCAGTTATCTCCATGAACAGGACAGCAGCGCTCTGGGGCCATGCAAGGGCTCACTTGGGCACAGAAGCCTAATTGCATTCCACCACTGGCACTGTGACAGCACAGTCCCATATTAGGGAATGGATAGGAAGCAGAAAGGACAGGAGGATGAGACTTAAGGGCACTTTTCAAAAACTGCAGATTTAAATCTCCCTAGTATGGAGACTATGAGGAATCTGCAGCTCCATTCTAAATCCCAGGGAGAAACGACTATGGGTTTACCCGAGAAAAAAGCCTGTGATGCAAATAATGAAGCATAACACATGTGAAATCACAAATGAAATCACAATACTGCATCTTAATATATCTATGTGCTTTATCCTTTTTCCTCTAAAACATTCTGGGCTGGTGTTGATGACACAGAACCCAAGGCAGAACAGGAGTTACACCAATATACAAGAAAGGCTTTTGGAAGGAGGGAAAAGCATATACAGTGGGAATTATTTTCCCTGGAAAAGGAGGAGAGACCGTCCTGGTAGAAATACCAAAAAACAGGCAACACGAAGAAAGCAGGATAGAAAGCCAGAGGCAGGAGTATAGTGCTTGTGAGCAGCTGGAACAGCTCTGATGGCTTCACAGGGGCTAAGCAGTGTTTGGATGGCAGAGAAGAGAAAGGAGGCATCATGTAAAATCATATAGCTAGGGAAATGTAAAACTTACAAATTTTAATTAAGCACTCTAGAAGGAAATCCTCTCCCTATGCAGAGACACTAAGGGCAAGATAAGCATGAGAAAGGAGACTAAGATTAGAAAAAAAGAGTGATAAGCATTACAATTAAGGGATTTCACTGGACAAAAACATTTTGCAAGGTGGGCTTCCTGAAAGTTTGCATTCATTCTTCATTTCTGCCTCAGGAGTTTTGTAGACTTATCCTTTTAAGTACAGCACTTACACAAGCTCTTATTTATTACACTCACTGCAGCACTTTGAGGAGTTTTACCTAAATGTCAGCTAGAAAACCAATTTATAGCTCAGGGTGCTTTAAAGCTGGTTTGTGTAATAATAAGCTATAAAGCATACTAAATTTTAATAGTAAATACCATGTTAAAATATAGTACCTGCTTTACAACATGTGATAAACACATTAATGAGCAATATTAAGTAATTCTCAAAGTTGTATTCATTCACCCTCATTAAAGTTTGAGGATAACTGGCCATCATGGTATTTCTCTTGGCATTATCCCACCTTGCCAGCAAATGCTTCCATCTGTTCTACACTGAGACTAAGTTTTGGTCAGATGTCTCCTAGTGACCGTAAGCAGAAATTCTCCTCCTTGCTGTGTGCAGATGGCTGTGCTATCTCATGTATCTGACAGAGGGCTGAAAGCTGCATCTGTCTGCAGTTTGTCACTTGGCTGCAGCTTCTCTCAGATGTTAAAACCTTACCTCAAATATTTAACTTCAACCAGTGCTTATTGTGCCAGCAAATACTTTAAATTTAGGATTGGGTACTTGCAGTGCAATCTGAATGTCAAGTAACTTGACAAGCAACCAGTTCTTAGTAGTTACTTGAACACCTCAACCATAAATAAAAAAAGCCTTTCTTAGGCATGACCAGAATGATGTGATCCAAAATGTATAGTAAAGTACTCAGCAGGGAAAATACAGAAGTGGAACAGAATGAAGACTTTCATATGGAACTACCCAAGAAATCGGCAAGGGAAACAATGGCAAACTGCACCTAAATTCCAAGCTACTGTAATTCTATGGCAATCTTACATAGCCAGATGCTATTTTATTCCAAAGGAAAGCAACAAACAGATCACAGCCACAGAGGGCTAAGCCTGGAGTGTCCATCAGGTTAATCAGCAACTGACACCAGTGTTCAGGTGTCTCTCTTTAAACACTGGAGACAGGTCCAAGGCACAATAAGCCACAGCAACCGGTGCTCCTCCAACACAACAAGCACATCCTCAGCTAACCAGAGCTAGAAAAGGCAGAACAAAAAGATCAGGATTTGGAGAACAGAGTTATGAAAGGGGCCCACAGAGCCGAACTGTGCTGAGGTGTGTAGGCAGCTGATCTCACCTTGGTGGCTTTTTCACAGACCCACACATTTGCTAGAAGCAAGCAGCCTCCCGTTTGCAGATGTGAATCAGCCATCTGCCCCCAAGTACAGGAAGGTACTGAGGTTGTTATGATTTAGCTACACACAAGCCATTTCAAGTGCTTCACCCAAGTGCAGACATGCTTCCTGTTATTTCCAAATAGCACAATTTTTCAGTTTTCCAAAACAAAGGATAGGAACATTCTGCTATCAGTCCCTACCACTAAAAATACAGGCTACAGCTGCAGTTGCCTACAGGCACTTCCTCTCTTTATTCTGCAGCACAAGGTGCTTACAGAAAACTCTTGTTAAAGGCTCACTAGAGCAGAATGGAGCAACACTAATGGAGGTTCCCAATCACCACCTCCTTTTAGCCACTATTTCCCACCAGCCAAGGGGATAAACAGCTGAACTCTATGCTTGGGACTGCCAGTGCTACATCAGGAATTTAAACATGAGCACGCTTGGGAACAAGAATCAACAAAACACTCATCTTACTGCTCACCATTTCTTATTTAGAGACAGGCTGTCTCCTTTTGATAAAATCTGGGTCCAACAGAAATTTATTACCTTCTCTTCCAGCTTGCTTTCAAAGTCTCTAGTATGGCCTTTAACTCTCTGACACAGTTATCATTCCTTCTACATGCAAAAATACCCTCCATACACTTTGCATGCTTTTAAGTGCTCTCAAAGAAAGCCCCTGATATTAATTTCAAGTCTACAAGATAGACCAGTGCATTAAGCAAGGCTTTCCTTCTAAGAATTATGTAATGATTGTCAGAGATACAAAATAGAGGTTCTGTTGCATACATTCCCTGGGATGTTGTTTGATGTACTGTGACATTACTGTCCAGTCATCTCTTTTAAAATCCATCTCAAGTAAATTAATCCCAGGAAATGCAAGAGGGGGGAAGAAAAGGACTATCAACACATGTTGGAGGGAAAAAAACCCAAAACACAACAGGCATATTCATACTTGACTAGATCTCATATTCCACCATGTTGGACTGTGCTCATCAGGAGCAGAAGTTTATTGTAACTTTTCTGCTATTCACACTGTCCAGTAACACTACAAAGCTTTCTTCCAGAACTAACTGCTAGTCCATGTTAAAGTCTTCTAAGTTCTAGAGGCGGAAAAATGCCAAACCGAAAGTTTTCCTTACTGTTGCAAAGCTGGCACTTGTGTCCTCTGTGCCCAGGGGCTCAGGCAGAGAGCCTGTGGCTCACGTCAGGCTAGAGGTTATCCACCAGCAGCCTGGAGCTGTGTCAGCATTCCAGCTCTCAGAAGCACCCTCTGAGGTTTTCACAACTCACCTCTCCTGCCCTGCCTTCCCTGGAACCCAGCACTGTGACCAGTACAGACAGTCCTGCCCTGCCCTTGCTCAGGAGCACACTCTGTGCAGGTACAGCTGCACTGCAGGCTCAGGGCTGAGCTCTGCATGGCAGGGGCACAGCAAAGGACATGGGGACCTGTGACCCAGCCAGGTGACACTCAGAGACACAGCAGGAGCTGACAACCCCAAGACTCACTCAGGCTTTTTCAACTGTGAGACTATAAAGGCCCAGAATTCCCTTTGTTTGGGGCCCCTCCCTGGAGGCACTGGATTGAGCTGTTATGAGGTTATTTAGTTACTGTACCAAGTTAATTTTAAGGATCTGGATATCCGAGACTCTGCTATGGAAAACCTGGGTCAAGCCAGTGAGAAAAGCTGGTCTGAGTGTGGAGTGAGTGTGTAGCTGTGAAGGGGCTTTGATCCCAGCTCATGACTGACTGCCACAGTGGCTCCTGCATGGTCAGACAAAGAAGTTTCCTGAACACCCTCCTTTCCCTCTCCCCCAAGCACACACGTGGTCATTTGCCTCTCTGATCTGACCTTATAAAGCCAGCTTAGAGCACTCAGAGATTCTCCTCCTCCTAGTCCTCCACAAAAACAGATTTCCATCACACCTCCCTGCTGGAGGGAGAGAAGAGGATGCACAGCTGACACATTCTCAACAAGTAGAGACCTGCTGTAAAACACTTGCCCGGTGCCATCCAATACCAATATCCTCCCCCAGGAGACTCTGAAGACATGGAAACCTTGCATGTGTAACAAACGAAAATACTGACTTACGTATTGCACACTGCCATGGTCTGACATGACTCTCCTGTACAGAATTCTGAGATTGTACTATACTGTAAGTTGATGTGATGGAAGAAAGTTGTTGCTGAAAAATAAACAAAGTAAAGAAATTCAGAAGTAAAATACATTCAAACACTGGTTATCCTCCAGACAATTATTTAAATACAGCAAGTGAAACAACCTCAGTCTTGAGCTTGCATACAAATTTAAACATGATTTAGCTAAATGAGCCTAATGATGAACTGCAAAACAAAGAGGTACACAGAATGAAAGCTCTTGTTTTGATTTAAGATGAAAGCACCATGATGCATTAGCTCTTATTACTCACAAAGCAGCAAGACTGGAAAGTGTCTCCGTCATCAGCCTCACCTTTACAGTAGAATACTCTGCTATAAGCTGAAGGCAAACAATTTGCTACATTCTTTTGAAGTCAGACTTAAAATCTACAGTGGCTAGAAAACAGCACTATTAGTTTCCAAAACATGTCTCCTTGTAAAAACAAGCAGCATGAAACCTAGTACACTTCTACTTTTTAAAAATCTCCTGAGATAATTTAACTTCTTAATACTTCTCATGGGGAATCTCACTTTTTCTTAATGAGTGTCTATAAACTTTCCTAGTGTGCAGTTTAAAGCAGTTTCTTGCTTCTACCACACACTGTTGAAAACATAAACAAAAGTGGGCCACAGATGCAGGTGAGGACAGGCAGTAGCAGCCCACCAAAGTACAGCAGGTCAGGGCTGAAGTGCACAGGGACAGCATTCAGTCACAGTAGCTGGTCACAACTCTGAATTTCAGCCTGTCTACTGTTGAATATAATTCAACCAAGATTTGGAAGGAGTGGGGAGGAAAAAATCTGACCAAAAGACTTCACAACTTTAGGCTTTAGGCCTAAGTTGCTTTACATACAAGTCTTTAGAAACTCCATTTTTACAATGCTTCTGGAAGATCAGTAGCTGAAGTTAGAAACATGCAGAACCAGCCAGTTTAGCAAGCAGTCAACGGGGATCTTGATGGTTCTGCAAAGAGCATCCAAAACTGCAGTGCCCTCAGTGCCACAGGGAGGAGGCTGGAAGGAGGAAATGCATCAAGGCTTTCATGCTGCTGAGCACAGCTGGGCTGTGCATGAGACAGCTTAATTACCACTCAAGGTATAATGACATGCATTACACAGTAAGCATAAATAGTCACTGAGTGTTTCTCTAAGCACTGAAAACAGCAAAAAGAGTGAATGAATGGCCTCTTGAGGATGGACAGCAAGCTCAGAGCTGTATGAACATAATACTCACTGTTGCTGGCAAGCCACTCATTGAGGTCTATTTCCCGTGGTAACATCACTAGTTCCTTAAATTCGAAGTCGGTAATTCTGGATTTTGTGTATTCTGGCTCTAGGTAAAGTTTCTTCTCTTCTGGTGCTGGCTTCTTACCATTTGGCTTTCCCTTGGACTTCCTGCAAAAGATTAAAAAAGAGAGAAGTGGGGTTAGTTCTACTGTTGAACAGCTATAGAAACCTGAAAGCAGCTGGTTCATCCAAACTCCTGCATTTGCCTTTACACTGCTCCTCCTGCATTCCCTTCACCAGCAGCTTCATTTTGCTGCTCCATCTCCCCTGCCCTTTGGCCAGATGAGATTGCAAACTCCTGGGAGAGCACTGGTCTCTCCTCAGGCCTGTGAACAGTGGTGACAAGCTCTGTGCCTGCAGGAGCCCATGTGAGCACCAACAACCTGCTGCGTTGGTGCTCACATGGGCAGTTCCTGCTCACCTGCAGAACAGGAGTCTGAGAAACAACAAATCTGGCCCCTGCAAGAAGACAGCTGGAAAAGCTGGTGCTGCTCCTTCAGAGCCTACAGCATTACCTGCTCTCCAGCCCTATCAGAAGCCTTCTTAAGTGAACATCTGTGACTCCAGCTAAAAGCAGTGATAAGCACAAAACTACCTGTTTTGTCAATTCTAGGGTTACCTGGGACAGAAAGAGCTGAGTTCATGTTTTTCTGAAAACCCTTGGAAACCGAATGCATTTATGAAATAACCTCCCATTTGGACTTATAAAAGCACAGAAACCACATGCCATACAAGACATTTATCTCCATGGCATATTGTGACTTCTCATCTCTCATCTGTAAAGTGTTTGCTGTAATCACTAGTGCTCCTCTCACTTGTTTTTTAAATAGACTCTCAACCCAACCCTGGAATAGGGATTTGGTAGGAAGGACAGTGGGTCAAGCACTGTGGTCTATTAGGCTATGTGATCAAACATCCATGCGTTCCTACAGTTAAAAAAATCCACCTAAGCAGAGATGGAAGAGCTATTTAATGGTGAGGCACAATCATAGGACAATACTTGCTTCCATTATAATGTAAAAATAAGGAAGAAACGCCAGTTCTTTTTTAATGTCAGGCTGTCTTCATTGAAGTGATTTTTAAGGATCTGTAAAATCAAGACAAGCCCACCTTTGCAGATGACTGCATTAAGTTTGCTGTCAAAACTCATTGAGATCTCATCCAAAGGAAACAGACCTCACATTTTGGCTCTTAACACACTTAAATAATCTTCCAGCTGTGTTCCTGTCTGAGATACATGCAGGCTTAATTTTTGCTGTGAGGATGTGATACACATCTTTCCTGGAATGGTGTTTGAAGTCTCAGTGCTGTTCTTAAAGGAAATATGATCACTCAGTTTTCTCTCTTCATGGCCTCTTTACTGATCTGTTTATTAAACCCATCTTCAAAAAGATTCATCATCCACATAATCCCTTCTGAAGCAGGCAGAGACTGAGCCGTGCCTTCCACAGGAAAGCAGCACTTTAACTTTGGTCACCAGCACTGCCAGTGCTCACTGGCTTAAACTTGTGTTGAGTCTTGTCACACGTCTCTCTAAACTGTAAATTAAGACTAGAGGGATGTCAGAAAGGCCACCATGAGGAAAGCTTGGTGACAGCAGCACAATATACCCTTACAGCCTCATGATGCATTTACAGAGATGTGCAGAAAGCACTGCAGGTGTCTGGCAGGGAACAGATGGTCACACTTTCATTCCAATGTTAATGAGAAAGGTGGGCTTCATAGTTTAAGAGGGGATGCCTGTGACATCTTTTTAAATAATACAACATGGAACATCTTTCTAAAGAATACAAAGACAGAATGAAACCAAACTAAAGGATTAATTCTCATAGCTGCTCTACAAGGGATGTTTTAGGACATGAGAATCAGTTGTTCCTCAGTGCAAGGCTCTTAATACAGAGGGGTTACTCGGTTAGATAACAGTTCCTGCTTGTCAGACTATTTCTGTCTTCAAACCCTTGCATTTGCTACATTTAGTGGTTTCTGGGTTTCATTTGGCTGGGGAGGGAGGGGGCCAGGATTCTGGCCTTCAAGGATAAATTGATTTTTTTTAGTTAAATTATAGTTCTAGTAACAGTCATGCAGAAAATACCTTCAGCTTCTGAGACTGGTTTGACAAACCGCATTAACCACACTCGGGGAAAAAAGTTATCAGTGAGAAGTAGTTTGGATAGAGTTTCTGTCTTTGCTGTAGTTCATAATTAAACCAAGGGCCCCAGGTTAGGGCTGTGCCACATCAGCTAAGAGCAGTCTTCTGTGAGGAGGAGGAGGGAAGAGAGAGACAAAGAGGTCAAAGACAGTCTGTCAGAGTCAGGCTGTGGAGGGAAACCACAGAAGGAAGAAAGACACACGAGACTGAGGCAAGCCTTCCATCACATGGGAATGGGTGGGGTGTGCCTCATCCTCACTGCAGCATCTCTTCCCCATTTCAAGAGAATAAACAAAAATTCAACACTAAATATATTTCACAAGTTTGCTGCTGCAAACAACATTACACTGTCCTTTGGCAGAATCCAAAGCCTCTCATTTTCACACAAATGTCAATTCTCTATTGGATCAGTACACGCAGCCACTTGGAGTCTTTATTTAAATAGATTGTGTAAGTCTTTCCACAACTGCCTTGTTCTGGAACTGAAGCACTTCAAACAAAAGCTTTCTGAAGAATCCCATGCTCTGCCCCTATCCAAAGCTTTGGCTAGTTTTATAAAAAACCTCTTGGGTATCACCACAGAACCTGCAAAATACCCAGAATCACCGCTATTATAGGATTTATTCACACCACTGAAACCTGACTGTCAAATTGCCCTGTGCAGCACAAACATCTTGTTAACCTTTTGCAGCTTCTGAGACCACAGCAAGACCACAGCAATTGTTTACACCAGCGCATTTCCATGACCTGCATGCAGTGCAGTTGGGACACTACATGGCCCCAGCACTGTAAGTACAAACTGACAAAAAAAAAAATAAATCTAGCCTTAAAAATGTCATTTTGAACTGGGGCATGTATCCCTCTCCAATTAGGCAGAACTTAGGTTCTAGTGACTTACTCAAATTAATTGAGTCATGCTCAATCTAGGCTGTAAAACTGTAGCTTTAGTTTGGGAACTATCAATACCAGCCCATAATGTAAAGTATTTTCTTTTTAAACTTACAAGGTTGGAGCATAGAGCAGTATGAAAAAAACCCTGTTTTAGAAATACAATTACATATGATTAAGAATCAACCAAGAATACTTCCATATTCCACATAAACCAAAGCTGGTTCCCAACCACCAGGATTACCAAATAGTGCAAAGTTCAGGAATAAGCTTCCTTCCCTCAGCTCAGGCCTACATCCAAGCTCACTGCTGTTTCAAAAACCTCTTAAGAAAACACCAGCTGGACTCAACTCCAAAGGCACAGTGTGAACATCCATTACCTCCTTTTTGCGCGCTCTTCTCATTCAAGATGCCTTAATTTTTCATTTTATGTTTAAAGTACACAAATAAAAAAAATGTCAAGAACAGTAGTTTTACTGTTCTCTTTAGGAAACATCAAAATTCATCACCTGCAAATGACTGTTTATTGGAAAACATAACTAAGTGTCATCTAAGACCACAAAAAGAGCAGAATTTTCCAAACACAGCTATAGGCACTTCAAGTCCTGATTAAAGTTTACATGAGTCTTTCTTCAAAAATTAGAGAATTCTGCTAAATTTGTCTTAACATGTCCATGCCACATCAACTGTATCACCCAAGCAGCTGCAGAAGTAGCTGTTAAGCAGCAGTTTGGTGGATTACAGCTGTCCACAAGTCCTGTCTAAGAGTACTTAAATGCTACCTAAGGATAGAAATATCTTTAGGGAACCCAAAGAGACAGCACTCCACAGTTTTTACTGACAGGCAAACCAGAGTACAAACTAATTCCACAGACAATTCCCGGGCTAGGTCTGCCTCTGGTTTTAGGCACTCAATTCAATGTGATGCCACAGGCCAAGTCACACCCAAAAATAAATTTCAGAGAGGGAAAAGTGATGGGAAATGGCAGAAGAGAGATGGCTTGCCTGAAATCTTAGAAGAAGGTTCAGCAAACTGGCACCAGGCCAAGACTGTACAACACTAATGCTTCTAGCAGGGCTGCCACACTCAGCCTTGTGTCCAGCCAGAACACACATGAGCTGCAAGTTTGCCTGGATTTCACTGGAGAAAGAGAGGTAGAAGACACTCCACCAAGTGACAGCCCCACTGATGATTTTTTCCCCAGTCTAACTGCTTTGTTAAGATCAAAGAAAATTGCCCATTTCCCAACTTGCTTTCTTATCCCCTGTCAGTTATTAATGATCCTCCTCTTATCTTTCTCTGTCATTTCCTTCTTGATCAGATGCTCAGTAATTTCTTGGTTTAAAAAAACCCTGTACTTCACAGCATCTTCAAAACACCATCGAGGTTTAGTTTTAATACCATTCTGAGGAGTGTTATTCCCATTTCAGAGCAGACTCTGTCTGTAAGGTTCAAAGCTGATTCATGGTACAAATACTAAAGATGTGCTTCAGTGTAAACCAACATGGTTTGTTTGGAAAGAAGCACACATGAAGCAATCTGATTTAGCTGAAGAAGGACCAGGACTCAATGCCTCCACATCCCAGTGTGGATGTGCTTCATAACCTGATGTAGCTCACTTCAGAATTGTACCAGGCATCCAGGTTGATCATACAGAGGGAAGACTAATGATTTATTAAATGCCAAACTTCCCTAAACTGACCATGTTATTTTAGATGATCTCTACCAGTTCAGGATTCCTTTTTTCCAGAGCAAACCAGCACAGCTAAAATAATTTCTTGCTGTCCCCAGCAAGCTGTGCAGCTTCTCACGTTGCATCTGAAACTGAAATCTCTCCAAGGACAACTGATGATACCTTGATCCCCCTTCCCCATCCTCCACACCAAACTAACTGTTCTTGGGATGAATGGCTGTTTACTTTTCCTTATGGAAGGAAATGTTAGCAGTGGGTTTTCTCATTTTAATCTGGCATATTAAAATAGAAGTAAGAGTAACTTTAGAAAGTTAAAGAAGTTATTTTAAAAGTCTATAGTGGTGATGACCAGAGCTGCAGGTAAAACTCCCATCACTCCCTCTGGAACATGCACCAGTTTCAGATTCCAACCAAATCTCAAACACTCCAATTTCCATTGGAAAATTTACAGAACAGGTCTGACAGGCCTCACATGGCAAATCTGTCTCTGTTTACAAACTTCAAAACTCACAAGCCATCTCAAGTCTGTGAGGATGAAAATCACCATGGATCAAGAACCTTATAGGACAAGACACATATTTTGTGATTAATGTGGTGGGATTTTGTGGGCTTTTTTTAGCGACTGACCCTATGCCTTACACAAGGTTAACTGCTATAATCCTAGCAATTCCCACAAATTCAGAAGAGGGCAAGTCTCCACTGCTGCCAATCCAGCTGTGACATATTCCATTAGTGTTGGTGAGAGTACAGCCCTGCAGTCCACAGCAATGCACGCAAAAAATGACACAAAAAGAAAAAAAACTGTTTTAAGGAACATCAAAACCAAAGATGCCCACAGAAATATTATAAAATTATATTAAAAACAACACTCAAAGGTTTGGGGTTATTTTCTAGTCACTTGGCTTGCATTTTACAATTTGTATAGTTCACAATCTGGAAAAGTTTAGGGTTTAAATGGTGCACTCCCAACTAGAACATTTTACATAGATTACTGTCTGTAACAGCAACACCATATTCCAAGTACACTCTACACACTGAACTAGCTGATATCTCAAACTATCTGGGCCTTTGAGTTTTTATCATGCAATTTTAAAATGTCTTTTTGAAGTGGTGTGTTTCAAAACACACATACTATATGAAGCGTTATAAAGTGAAGAAATCCTACCAAAACCCACTTTTTTGGCACTCTAAGGATAGGGGTTAGCTTCTTAAAAGACAAAACTGGAGAGGCAGTAAGACAACATTGTAGCAGTGCCCTTCAGGCCAAACTTTATGAACACTGTTTTTATTCTTCCAGTGAATAAGGGCTTAGAATTCAGAATTAAAGGTGTACTGGATGTTTGCATTTTAGCTTCTCTCCTCTTCCCTTCTTTGGCTAGGGAGTCAAAGGGGATGTGAGAGGAACAGAAGAGGGAGTAAAACACATTAAGGCAAAAAAATTCCAATATTCAAGGTCTCTTGCTCTAATGCACTCCCTTTGCAGAAAGGAAAAACACAGTGATTTCAGCCATGCACAGAAGGCTACAGCTTTGTAAGGTAAACCAGGTCAGCTGCTCACAGATATACTTTTTACCTTTATAGGCTTTTTACGTGGCCCTTTACTGTAAAGAAATTATCAGTTAATTTCTGGTTACAAACATTCTGCGTAAGCACGGGAGTCCTGAACCCATTCATAGCAGGAAGGAAACAGTTTTATGAGCTGCAATTTACGAGTCCAAGTGACAAGAACAATGAAGAAGCAGGTTACGCCAGTTCTTACGGGTCAGGAACAAACTCTTGAAGGCTGTCCAGTTTCCTACCCAGCAGCCCATTGCCTTTTCTCCTCAGTTAAGGGCAAGAATTGGAAACTTAGAAGGGCTACAGAACTTAGAAGGGCTACAGAACTTAAATCCCTTCTTGGTAATTCAGTGTCTTTGTTTACTTGTACAGCATGCACAAAAAGGGGAATAACAGCTTCCTCAAACATCAGTCAAGCTGCCCTTTCTTTGAGAACACTGCTAGAGATGATGTTTGTATTTCCCCTCTTTCTTTGAAACAGCACAAGATTAGCACCTCTGGAGGTTTTTCTGCAATCCCATGTCCTGTTTTAACCCAGATCACTGCTTAGTCTTCAGCTGGAAATGCCACGTGACAGCACACCCAGAACACAAATCCTGGATGTACATACCCACATTCAGGACTGGGAAAGAAAAGAACATCAGCATGGGAAAGGAAGCTGTGCAAGGTATTGGAAAGCAAGTCCAAATCCCAGTGCAGCATTCAGTGCAATTGTTCTCAGATTGCTGTGCACAGTGCTTTTCTCCAGTGCTGCAGAAGGGAAGGAGACCAAGCTTTTTACTGCAGTCTCCATTCCAATCTCCTCCTGCCACAGGTCTCTGACAGACCTCTCTGATCTCAGCTTCATTCTTCCCCTCTCCTGCCCTGGGTCAGCTCCAGGGCTTGGTTGCTGCACAGGTCTAAGGGGGCTGCACAGCATAAAGCATCTTTGGCAGCATTTCTGGCCCTGCTTCTTCATTTTTGTTCTGTTTTTAAAAGTTACTAATAGTTTATTTAAGAGGAGGAGGAAAGAAGAATGTACCCTACATGCCAGGGAAACTTTTTCTTTGGGATTCTCATAGTGGCTCTTTGCCTTAAAAGGGAATCTTTGCTTGGCCTCCGGATGCTCTGCTGTAAACAGTCGGTGCCAAGGCATGGCAGGCATGTTAAGGATGACAAGTGCCATAACATTATTTCATAATGCTGCTTCTCAACAGAAAGCCCAAAACATTCTGTAGGGCCAGACTGAGCTCCAGCTGGTGCTGCTGGAAAAGCAAGAACAGGGGGCACCTGCACCATGCCACGTCTGGCACATCAGGCCCTTCTGTAGGACTCCCCACCCACCACCTACTGGTGAAGGGGCTGGAGCACAGGTCTTACAGGGAACAGCTGACTGAGCTGGGGTTGTGTGGCCAAGAGAAAAGGAGCCTCAGGCTACCTCACCACTCTCTACAACTACCTGGAAGGAGGCTGCAGCAAGAAAAGGTCTCTTTTCCCAGGTGACAATGGACAGGACAAAAGGAAATGGCCTCAGGGCTGTGTATTAGGAAAAAATTTCTTCAACAAAGAGTTATCAGGCACTGGAACATGCTGCCCAGGGAACTGGTGGAGTCACCATCCCTGGAAGTATTTAGGATGTGTGGATACAGTTTAATGGCAGACTCAATGACCTCAAGGGTCTTTTCCATCCCAAACAGCTATGATTCTTCTTACCTCCCTGGTGCATCATCTCCCAGCACAAGCTGGGTGTTTGCCCACAGAGGTGTCTCAGAGGCACAGCAACTCCCAGGGGCTGCTGGTGCCCAGGGTCCCCCACCTTGTCTCCAATGCAGCTCTGGGAAGAAGGCTGCAGAGGCAGGGCCAGGCATGCCGCAGCTCAGCTAATGCTACAAAAATGTGCACAGTGCATTCTTGTGGTGGAACACTGGAGCTCCCTTTCTTCCCTGGGCCTACCTGCCAGAACTCCTCCCCCAGACTGAACAGAGGTTTCCAGCTTCCTGACTGCAGAGTCCTTGCCCTCTCCAGGTTCCCCTCCAGATAACACAACTGGGACACCAGGGAAGCCATGTCCAATGGGAAACAAACAGATTACTTTTTTCTAGGAGCCAGTGATATCATTTAAATGAAACAATTCACTAGAAGGAACAAAATTATCCAAGCAATATGCAGTTGTTCTTCATTTTGAAATGCTCTCTTTTACCTTGGTGGCAAAAAGCCCTCACATATCCCAATCAGGAGGTGCCAGCACGAAGGCTCAGCAAGTTTCTTTTCTTCAGCAATTTACTACAATCCAGATTTCTGGTAATTTGTGGAATAGGAAATAAAAAGGACTAATTTTTCCTACTTTCAACATCTCTACATGGAGCCAAATAAGGTCTGTGGTAACAGAGATTCAGTAGGTCATAGACTAAGTGTTGTAACAATTAATTTACTCAATGCTTAGAACAAACCACACAGCAGAGAACTGAGTCAGAGGTGCCCAAGTCCTGAGCCTGGGAATGACATGGAGTGGTGGCTATTGTTTTTGCTGTTTTTTAAGTCTCCAGTTGGTAATCTGTCTGAAAGGAAGCCAAAACTGAGCAGAAAGAGAGCAAACCCCAAATCCCCGGTGTGGGGACAGGAGAGGCCAATCCATGCTGACTCTTTAGGACATCTCTGCCCAGCCATTCATCAGCTGAAAATGCAGGCTGGAGCTGTGGTCTGGGCTTTGTCTTGTTAACACACAGCTCATTTCAGTCCCCAGGCAAACACTCCAAACCCATCAGGCCCATACACAATACCAAGATAAGGATGCTCCTGTATCCTTGCCTCCCTTAGAGGAAAAATGCCATTAGAATTCAAGCAATACAAATGCTTCCTCAGCAGCCTCCACTGGTAAATATCCTCCCATACTGCAGCCACACAGCAGGGCCAGGATTCATTTCAGCACAGGTATCTGCACATGTGAAATGTTTACATCTCAGCTAGTTCTCCAAGGACCTTTGGAAACCAGCAAAGATAAATAGTTCCTTCTCTAAAACAAAAAATACTGCAGTCCAAGGCAGAGATCTACAACATACCTCATGTTTCTCTAATTAAAACACACAGGGAAAGGAGAACATTTACTCTCAACTGAAAGCAGACAATGGCAGAGCCTGGTTGTTACACGTGCTGCAGTGTAAAGATCACCCACAGAGGCCTTGAGAACAAGTGATCTGCACCAAGATTTGAAAGCAAGTTTTGGAGTGGCTTTAAACATCTTTTTAACTCTGAGGAAGACAAATATAGATCTGTCAGGTTTGTTATTATATTAAGAGCAGTATTTTTTCAATTTGACAATTTGAAACTCTGGAGACCAGAAATACTACCTGCAGAGAACAAGGAAAAACAAGTTTTGGAAAAAAAAGTTTTATCTCTCTTTTTAAGTTTTTAAACTCTCCAAATTGAAAGGAAAACTTAATGCACTGTAATAAAACAAAAAAAAAATTCTCAATTAACAAATCTATTCCCTGTGTTTTTTCTGATATGTTTATTAATTTAATCAGTGATTTATTATCCTCTAATCTCCTATTGGAACACAGAGTTATTCTGACTTATACGTCACTATTAAATTCAGGTTTTGGCAGCAACTGCTCCTCCTGGCTACTCTGATAGAGCCGTGTTATCTCTAGATGAGCACATCCAGTACCCTGTGGTGCACCTTTGTGGGGAGGGAGTTCACCACCAGAGCACATAAATCACTGAAGGCACTGTTATGTCCCAACCCTGATGAGGTTTGTAGAGCTGGAACACTGCAAAGCCACCTTTTTATTTCTAAACCAAGCAAATTTGATTTGGAAACCTCATGGCCTTGTAAATGCAGGATTTCACAACATAGCTTGCACAGAGTTGCTTTTCAGGATGGAGCTGTGCTTTAATTGCTGGGAATCATTTCACCATGGCAACCTGGCTTCAGCAATCAGACTTCTTGCTATACAGCCCAAGATATACAAATGCAGACAGCTCGTTCTGCTCAGAGAGTACCAGGGTGCAGACAAGTTTGCCTTTGTAAAAAATGGTTTCATTTCCTCACTGCCATCTTGCCTTGCAAGCTCTCTTTGTATGACAACAACCAAAAATTACCTGACAATACAGACTAGTTTCATGCACCACTGTAGCCTAAAGAAAACCTGCAACTGCAAAACCATGTTAGATATGGAGGTCAAGCTTACCCACATACTGTGTTTTGGGAGATGGGTGCATATAGTGTCTCATACTTGCAATGTGAAATTACAACGATTTAGGCACAAAAGGTGTCTTGCATCAGAAGGACAAGTTAGTTATTTCTGTAGGGAAGAGACTGAAAATAAGTTCAGCACCTGCCTTCCTGCTACAGTTCCACCTTGGAAAACAACACCTATATCACACAGTAGGCAGGACTTCAACAGCTGAAACCTTCACATAAACTCGGTCTGCTTTCCAGCTAAAAAATGTGGTTTAATGAGACAGAAATGTGCTAGGGCACACCACAGCTGAGAGTGCACATGGAATCACATGCATCAACACAGCTACTTCAAACACCTCAGCTTTCTTTGCAGGAACTTCAGTACACAGTATAAACTAGGATACACAGCATGGGGGGAAAAAAATAAAAAACCTAACTTGTTTTCAGTATTCATAAGCAATTTTGCATGCCTGCACCTGTCACCTCAGTGTTAAAGCATGTGTACTAGCACACACATGTGCATCTTGCTGCATTGAGACACGCAGCTGGGGGGAATTCAATCACCTAGCACTCATTAGTTATTGAGCAGGTTGGGCAAAGAAATACGAGTGTACAAAAGCAGCCCCACCTAAAATTTTCATCCTCTGTATCAAGCTCCACAACTCATCTCTTACACTTTAAATTAACCACAGCATTTTAATTAGGAAGGAAATTTATTCACTAGAAAATATTATGGGTCAAGGTCACTTCTCAATGGCAGACATAAAAAAAAAAATTCCCCCTTTTGTTAATATTTTGGCTTTAATTTAATCCCAAATCAGTTCAGGTAAATCCAATCTCTCCTGGCATGTCTTAGACCAGAGCCTGTGAGGAGAAGCAGGGCCTTTCAGCTTTAGTGTGAACTATCTTGCTAAACTTAAAAATTGAAGTCCATAGAAGGCATAAATTGTGTGTCTCCTCACAGGCTCAGGAAGTCAGTGGGACAAGGAATCAAAGCATTATCTTAACTAGGTAACTTCCATTAACAAATGATACGTACAAACTTTCACTAGTGTAACCATGCAGTTAATTTTTAAAGATTTTTGACAGAATGATGCAATGCTCTGCTCAGTTCTGTCAACAATAGCACACAGCTGTTTCAGAATTTCTTAGAAAACATCACATTGTAGCTTTTCTGTACAACAGAGGAAGGCAAATATCTATTTAAAACACAAACTGTGGATTCACAGGTTAAAGTAAAGAACATTTGAATGACTGATTGAAAAAAATACTAGGATGGGTAATGGTTTAATTACTGGTACAGTTAGATCACTGTTAATTAGCTAGTGGGACAGCAGTGATTCCCAATCTTAATTTATTACTTTTCCAAATACAGCACAAGAGACTGAAAAGCAAGTGGAGACACCTTTACAGATATAATGATCCACCAGAAACCAGGAAAAAACCCACAGATATACCCAAATTCGTAGTGTTACCTCCAAGAACCTGTTAAAATACAAATTCAGTCTTTTAATTAAACCAAGAAATTGGCTAAGGAAAACTAGTTGCTTTCAAAAACAAATACTAAAATTAGATGCACAGTTGTATACTAAAGTTGTTTTGTTGCCTTGGCTGCATGAGCAAATGACAAAAAGGATCTTTAACCATTCATGTGGGACTTGCAACTGATCAGTTCATAGCAGTGAGACCAACACTGAGACATTCCTCAAAACCCAACGTGGAGCCACACTTCTGCCCCAGCCTTTTGCAACTCAGAGCCACTCCTCAAAGCAAGGGATGGTTATGTGTGGATTTAGAAATGTACTGATTTGAATGATATACCTAGACATGAAAAAACCTTTCTATGCTGCAAAGCAACAGAAATAGCTATTTCAGTTGAGATAATAGAGCTTCCCCTCTGTCCCACACACAATGTGGTCTCAAGACCTAAGCTTTATCTTCTCCCTGCATGATTCTAAAGAAATTTATCAGTCACATCAAAACTGGGGACTCTGTAAAAGAAGGAATCAGCAAAGCCTCTTTATCAGAATTTTCCTTTCCCTGTTGTGCTAAATGCATCCTGCTGACAGTCAGCACCTTCCCTGTAAGGCTGTGTTGTTCTGAGCCTAGGATGTGTGGACACATTGTCCTGAAGAGCAGATCTGCCTGGCTGGGTGTGAGTGGAGCCAGCAAGGTGCACCTCACATCATCCCACCTCTGTGAGGAGTTACATAAACCAACAATGAAGAGACCCAAACCTTCCTTCTTCAGTTACTCCATGTACTTTGGGGTGTGTGCCAGGACTACTTTTTCCTGATAGTAAGCTAAGAATTTTAATATTGTGCCACTACCTGCCCTTCTGAGGACAGCTGCACTCACTGCTGATTTTTCTTTTTATAAAAATAAAAGGAATCACACAGACATCCACAGTGTTCCTTTCACCTGGGGAGCATCTGCTACCACGTGTTCCTGCTGTCAGAGCAGAAGCACTTCTAAACTTATTTCTGTACCAGACAGAAAAGAACTTGAAAAATTAACAGAGCAGAATTTTCTGACCAACTCAATCAACCTGGCTTCTGTGCTAATGGATTCAATCAATGTGCTAATGCATTCACTCAAAGCAGCAGGTTTGTTCTTCAGAAAGCTGGAAGAAAGGGTTAATTCATATATCCAATCCTCCTTCCAAAGACTAGGTGCTGGCAGCTCTTAAAAGAAATGCAACATCTTTTCTTCTTTGACAGCAATTTGCTGAAGTTTTAGTTAAGATTCTGTTGAACCCCACAGCACCAGGGATTAAGAAAATAATTCAAAAATTCCCCTCAACAAAATAACACTTTAACAAACTCAATTTTGGTGCAGTCACAGTACAATAGAGGAACAGATAGATTTTGCCTCAGCCATCTTAGAGACAGGACAACCGATGGGAGCTCACATTCCTAACACCACACCTCTTAAAAAAAAAAAAATCAAGAATGGCAAGAGAAAAGCTCTTCTACAGAGGACTTTTTTTCTCCTAAAAACCTACCTGGTAAAGGTCTTGGAGTGCACAGACATTTGAGATCCCAGAGAACAGCAGACAGAAATTGTGTGAAATAGATCAACTTTCCCATAAAGAGCAGCACCAGAAACATGGGCTATTGCAACATAGGAAAAAAAGAGACAAACTAGGAACTGCAGTCAACTCCCAGAAGGATGAATGTTGCACACTCATACTTTGCTCATATAGAAATTAAATAATCTTCCAGACTGAAACAAGCAGCTAAAATCTGGAATGAATTCTATATGCATACCAAGAAAACAAGATAAAAGAAGGGTGAATAATTTCACAAGTTTGAGGATATAGTCAAATCTATTCTTTGTAAAGTGTCCAGGAGGCATCTTCAGTAAAAAAAGAAGCTAGCATACTTTTACCTCTAAACAAGAGGAAAATGCTATTAAACCTTGGCCAGGAGCCCTTTCTGTACGAGCTCTGGAGACACCTTAGAGGGTTGTTTCAACAGAGAGAATTTTAGCAGTGCTCTCCCTCTGGCTATCACTTCACAGGATGTGGAACACATAACCTAAATACAACTCCATGCTGTAAATACCTCTGAAGAAAGACACCAAGTTCTTCATTAAGGCAACACACTGTACATGGTTCAGTAATGTTCACAAGGCTTCACAAAGGATTATCCCAAAGAACCAGAGGAGGGCCTGGCATGCTGGACCCACCTGTGAGACACAGCATCTTTGCAGAGCACAGCTCCAAGTCCTGAGCTCCAGCAAGAGCCCCAGTCATGGCACAGCTTTGCCAGAGGTATCCAACAGCTTGCCAGAGGGCTGAACATCAAGCAGAGCACTACAGGTTTTGTGCCTACAGCCAGAAGAGACTTTGCTACCTGTGTATGCTGGGAACACCCAGCACACACAGGGAGAGCTGCCCCTCCAGGAGGCACATCCCAGCCAGATGAGCCTATCAGGCTGGCAATGCCACCCAGGCCTGCCTCCTGTCACCAGCTCTGTCCCAAGAACAGGACACTCGCCTCAAAGAGCAATCTCCACAAGCGCATCCATGCTCTCATTCACACAGAAGAACCACCAGAGTCTCTCCTGCCTGGTCAGCCCTTGCCAAAGCACAAGATGTTACTGCCCCACAGTGTCACCAGTCCTTTCTGAGCAGCTGAGAGTCCCAAAATGCCATCATTGTATGGGGAATCAGCTCCTGTTACAGAAATATTCAGCAGGACACAGCATGACAACTAGTGATGTCAGTTGCCCTGAACCAAACATTTTGAACTATTTCAGTACAATGGAAAATTGTGGGAGGGAGAAAGAAAAAGAACAGGATAAAAATAGCCAACGTGGCTCTGAAGAGCATTTTGCCTATAAGCCCCTTTTCCCTTTATACTGTCCTCCCTCCCTTCTCTTCTGTCTGTCCCAGGCTTTTGCATTAATCAGATTAGCTAGTGTTAAACAAGGCTCTTCTAATTACTTTCTAATACTGTGAACCAGACTAAATTATTGAAAAATGTTTCTGCCTAAATTAGAATAAAACAGGATTGATTTTCTAAATATTTGCTTTAGTCCTGCTGATACACACAAGCATCACAGACAACAGCTGTCTTCAGCCATGGGAGTCCAGGCAGCAGAGGAGAAGCTTCTCTGCTCCTACCCATCTATGTCCCGGTTCATGAACACAACAAGACAACCTTGCATGATCACCTAAAGCCAAAATACAATGTCAAAATCAAGCTGGTTTCTACTTCATCTTGCTATGAATTGAGAAATAGAGAAGGAATTTAATTTTTCAAAAGCTTTTGAGTGCTGGCTATAAAAATACATGGCAGCATCCAGAATGCCAACTCAAAGTTGTTAATTTATCCAAATGAAACAATCATTATCACCCTATCACTAAAGACAAGTAACTACACTCTTGAAAAGCACTTACCCAAAAAAGAGTGGGGTTGGTTGTTTTATTTTTAGTTGGTATCCAAATCAATGTCTGTACAATGCTGTAAAAAGGGAGGCTCTTATGCGAAAGGGGATGTTTAACTTATCTATTTCCACACTCTTCCAGGACAGTGTGTACATATAAACCATACTGTAATTTATCAAAAGATGTTACACAGTGACATTACAACTCCGTAGCCTGCATCATTCCTCTTTCCTACCACTGTATCCCTGATTAAAAGTCAACTACTCCAGAGGGACTCAGTTCCTCTGGAGACTTAAAAGGAAACACACAGACTAGGAAGCTGCATGGGGAACAGCCTCTGAAAACTGCCAGCACAGGACCCAAAGTGTCACAGCACTGCAAACACACTGAGCATCTGCACCAGGACTCAGGCACTGGCACAGGCAGTGAACATTTTGTCCTGAACTCAGCAGCGTGTGGCTCTGAAAAATGCTTAAGGCTGGCTCTGTTACCCACTGGGACCAAAAATGGGAGAGATCCCAGGAACCTGAGCCTTCTTTCCTCTTGTGCTGCTTGAGGCCAGTAAAACGCAGACCTCTGTGAGGAAGCTGACAGAAATCCATGGTGCCACAAGAAACTCGCACAATTAATGAAATAATGCTAAAAAATAGAAAAATATTGCAAGTTTTGACATTATACTCTTTGCCCTCTCTCCTTCCACGTCTTTTAAGAACCACTAACTCAAAGAAATCAAAATAACAAAAACCAGAAAAACTGGACCCATTTTAGGTTTTTCTTCCTCTCTAATTATGGGCTAAATAACAGCACAATTCATTACAGAAAAGGGGGAAAAATGACATGAACATATTTCAAAAACATATGAAGTGAAATTAAATTAAGCAGCCCTAATTAAACACCATGTTAAGGGACCTCCCAGCTATGCTGTGACTAATTTAAAGGGGAGGTGACACTTTTTTACTGGTGTCTCAATTTTTTTTAATCATTACAAGTGCGCGGCCTTGGTCCCATCCCCGAAGTGTTAAACACAGTCTACTAACCAATATGATGAAAGATACAAGCATCTCCACAGTTCTTCAGAGCTGAATCACTAATAATTTAAAAGAGCAATAAACCTAACCATGGCTTTCATAAAACATTAATTAGAAAGACTGAGAACACATCTGTTGCTTTTGTTACATTTTTTCGCCCTTTCTGGTTCAGCTGTCTTTCCCCCACACTCTTTTAAACTCTTCTCGGGTTCTCAGGACTGCTCTTCTCATGAAGTCTCTGTGCTTCCTCACACCTCCCTCCTCGTTTCCTCGGTGTATTGATTCCTCCTCTGGCAGCTGTTACTGGCACACACAGCACCCAGCAGACAGGAGGAGCTGGACCTACTAATGAGAGCAACTTGTGCGTTAAAAGCTTCGAGTGTTAGTTGGAACTACTCACACTCAATGTAAATAACACAACAAATCTGCTATGCAGGAAATCAAACTGATCGACTACTGCACAAGAATACCTGAGCTTTATCATTCACAAGCACGAGAGGGACGGAAGCGGAGGCAGTTTAGAGACAACGCAGGCATTCTATTCCTTATCCTTTGTGAATTTCTGCAATTCCTTGGCAGGCTGTGGAAGGCTGGGAGGAAACTGTGATCATGACAGTTCCCAGTTAGAGGCCTGAGAAAAGGGCCTAAAATGCAGTGGGGGCTGCTCATAACACCAGGCTGTGCACAAGCAAGATATCCTTCGATCTCATCACCAAGCCACTGGCGATGGCCTGATCAACAGAAGAAAAATTACTCCATACAGAGTTTAGCATTGTATAGACTGCAAAAAAACTCCATCAGCAGTTCCAGGTGGCCAAGCTTAGTAGTGGTATTTGATAGGTTTCCTCTAAAAGAGATGGCAAGATATTACAGTAATTTGGGACACATCTCATTTAACTTCTTATGACTACAACAACTTACATAAAACCAGGTGAGGTGGTCACTGTCACTGCAGGCACTGCACCTCTGCATTCAGGCACAGGACATTTAGGGTCCCTGTTCTTTTCTACCAACAATAAGGTGGACAAAGCTCAGCTGTGGGTGCCTCTGTTCAGAGAAATCCCATCCCAGCTGTCACCAACAAGACACATTTTTGGCCTAAAGGAGGTCCCACGTGGCTGCTCCTTCCCCCATCACTGACGGGGCTCACACTTTCTGAAGCACTAATATCCCATTTTTGCAATAAAGAACCTTTGATTGGATGCAGTATTTACCTGGCTCCTCACCAGTGCCTGTGCTTTCACACTGCCTGAGCTCTTTACAGAATAGGATGAGTTTATGTTTTACAGAACAAAGCAAGATGACGTAAAACACGTAAGGTGAGATAAGGCATCTGAAGCAGATTCTAGAGAATAAATAAGAGAACCAGTATAGCATCTAAATAAAGTTTTTGTGATTTCACATTTCTCTCTAACCACGAGCAAAAGGAGATAACCCAGAACAAAAAGACACATTAAAAGAACATTTAACTACAAAACAGTAATCACTCCCATCTAGCTCAACAGCTCAACAAAATAAAGTTATGCTATTAATTGATGAGTCCAAAGCATATCATAATGTGTGACAACAATATTTTCCTGCTTTCACAACAGTTTTATAGTACACATCGAAAATCAATCTCAGAAGAAAAGCAAAAGTATGCACAATTTCTGCACCTACTCCAGTGGGAGGAGAAAGGCTGATGTTAATGTTCCATTTTTTAAAAAGCGTGCACTGAACAAATTAAAAATATATGTTTCACTTCTAAGTCACAGAAACTTACCTATAGTTTAAAATAAACAGCCATAGATGCTCAACAAAAGGTTTGCCAATTCTTCCCTACAGAGGCACCCATCTATTTACACCTGGGAGTGTTGCCAATAGAACAGCTACCAAAACTTCAAAAGGTTCACATCATGAATAGCAAGCCGCTGGCCAAAGGATTTTATGATGTGACCAGCTGTGTAACACCATATTGAATTAAAGACACGCTGCCCCCCAAAAATGCAAAGAAAGGGCGTTAAACTTATTAAAAAGCTGAAAGATAAACCTCGATTTTTTAAATTAATGTTTTCTACAGGAAAGTATTTTTAACAGGGGAAAAAAACCTCAACTGCACTATGGGACTTTTTAAAGAGCAAATCTAAGCAGCTGTTCCCACCAAGGCTGCTTCAAGCTCAGCGAGCTCCTCTAGCTGAAGCCCCAGCCAGAGCTCAGCCGCTTTGTGATCAGAACATTCTGCTTTAATAAATGGCTCTCTTAAACTCGCTTGGGGAGAGACATGAGTCAACAGAGGAAGAGAGGGATAATGTTTCTGTTGACAAACATTTAACAATTGGCAACAGACAGTAGGAAACGGGGACGAACCCGAAAGCTTGCCAAATAAAGTTATGCTGGAGGAACAAGGCTCCTTCTTGGAGCAGCACTGCAACTCTCCACAGATTCCAGAAAAAGATCTGAAAACAACCAAAATAAAAAAGCTGCAATTGTTGAAGAACGAGGCTCCTAATCCTAATATTTGTGGTGACGTTTTTCCATACCAGCCAGAACGGGTCAGAACTCCTCCGAATCAAATTACTGCATATCCTTTGCCAAAGAGTCTGGTTTTGGTCTCAGTAGTCATCCACGTCTCAGTGTTCACACAAGCCCTTCTGAGCTGCATGAGCAATTTTTCCCCCTCATCTTACAACATTTCTGTAGAAGACTTGCCAAAGCATATGTAGCATCTTGGTCAGACTCCTTATTCAGGCAAGCCAGGACCTTCGCTGTCTGATTACGTCCTGGAAACTCAGTTCTCATGAAAGCGCAAACAAAACCCGACTGCAGTATTAAGGGTGAACAAATGCTCCCCTCCAAGCGCTTACTGCTGTTCCAACTTCCAGCCTCCCCGATCGCCACTCAAGATCCAGAGGGAGCCAAAAGCAGCCTCCCTCCTTCCTCCGGAGAGGAGCGGGGCTCAGGAGCGCCCGTGGCCCCGGCCGGAGTTTTCACTCCGGCTCCAGCTCCCTCCCGTGGGCAGCCGCCCTGCCCTGCTCGGCGCCACGGCCGCCGCCGGACCCGTCCTTACCGCAGCACTTTGCCCACCGCCTGCAGGACCATCTTGCAGCTTAATCCGGGCTTGGGACTCTGGGCGAGCACGGGCCGTTCACCGGGGAGGCTGCAGTGATCCCCCACCATGGTACGGCGGTGCGGAGCGGCGATCGCGGCTCGCTCGGCCCGGGCTCCCCGCCGCCGTCCCGGCCGCCCGCCCCCGCCGGGCCGGCCCCGCCAATGGCGCTGGGGGCGGGCGGTGCCGCGGCTCCTCCGCCCGCCCCGCCCGGCCCCGAACCGGCCCGAGCAGGGCCCGGCGCCGCCCCCGCGCCCCGCGGCGCTGCGGCCGCACGGGCAGCGCGGCCCGGCCGCGTTACACAACCGCGGGCAGCGCCGGCACGGAGAGCGCGGCTGCCCAGCACCAGCACCGACAGTGCAATCCTCCGCCTCTTTTTTTGGCAGCCGGAGAATAAGCAAGGCAAAGCAGGACACGGTGCCTGACGGAGCAGGACACGGGGCAAACGTTCCGCTTTGCTGTCTGCGCTACGGGCCCCGTCCGCAGTGGGGCCAGGCTGGACTCCCGCTGGGAAACGAGAATAAAGATGCCTTTTGTGAGCAAGGTTCTGCACTGCTCTCAGCACTCTGTGTGACACGCAAGGGCATGGGCTACCAGAGCTACAGACATAGTGCATGGCAGCCCAGCAGAGGAAGGGTGAAGAAAAAGGCTATAAACAGCAAGAGATGACTTGCCATTGTGACCAGAGTTAAGAGCAAAGCACTTGGGTAATGGTCCTCAGAGGATGAGTGATTAAGCAGTGTCCCCAAACACAAGGTCCATTGTGACCCACCTTCACTTTTGCCTGGATAAACCACTTGGCCATGCGTTTTCCTAACAGACCTTAGAAAGGCACTGTTAGCCATTACATTAGCCATGCCATGTAAACACCAGTCCACACCCCTTTTGGACAGGCAGCTGTGCCCACTGGTTGCTGATGTAGCATTTAGAGCCAGATCACAACAAAAAATGTGACAGGTGTGGCATAACGTGACCTAGAACAGAAAGTCTTGAGGACATGACTTATTCTGACACACTGAAGCCTGGCCCAGGACATCTCTGAGAAAACAGCGGGTTTGCCATTTTATGTGCATTTGCAAGACTGGCTGCAATCGGAAGGGGCAGTTGCCCATTCAGGGTATAGCCAACTGTTCCAGTCTGCCTACTGAACAGGCACATCTTCCCCTGTAAACAGAAGGCAAACAGGCTTGTTGAATTCAGCTTAGCACAAACAGTGACATTGCTGCTGCCACCAACCTGGCATCACCTGGTCAAAGCAGGCCGGAATGTGGCTGCTGTTTGCACAAACCCCAGAAACCGCAGCCCCGTGATGCAACCTGAAGGAACAATGTGCTGCTGCTCAGTCCCAAAGCATCTACCCAGGCAGGGGTGTTGGTCAGCTATGCACTTTTAGTTCCATGTCCAAGTTAGGCCTCCTCACCCTTGTGAAGCAGGAGGTATTTTGATTCCCACTGTACAAGCAATCCACTTAAGATGGAGTTTTAATGACTTCACTGATAGCACACAGGAAGCCTGCAGCTGAACACAGCTCAGTTTTCCACACTGAATCCTGGTGCTTGATACAGGAGATCATCCAACCTGTGAAAAATCTGATGCTCTGTCAACCTTTTCCCCAAGTAAGAGCAACTTGTGACAGTAACATTACAAAGCAAGACTCCTGGCAAATGGAGGATGGGCACCTGCCCTTGCTTTGTCCACCAGTGAAATCTGGAGAGAGAATTTAGTTTTTTAAAGAACCACCTTAAAAACAACAAGCCTGTGATATAAAGCAGCTTAAGTTTTAATAAAAGTCTGTCTATCCAAAGTAAATTAAAGAAAAAATCCAGGGGTAAAACCAAAATAAATACAGCTCTGTGGTATTAGAGTTGTATTAGGAAAGTTAGCCTCTCCGTGACTCCGACTGCAAAACAGTGGCTCTTCAGAGATGGAGGTTCAGTGATCTCACGCAGGTTAGGAACTGATCCTCTTCTGGTAAAACCAAAATATTGACTGAAACGCAACTTTCAAACCTGATCACTTTTTACATAGGTGCAAATAAACGGCTTATTTCTCTCTTATGCTAGCTTCCACATCAGCTCAGCATTTTTCTTTCCCTTTCCTCAACCACATGTCTCTGTGGCACCTATCAGTTTTCCTCTATTCAAGCAGTATTCTCTGTTTTGATCAACTACGTGCTGCAGTTTACCTGTAATACAGATTTTATGCAAGTTGTGGGAAAACCCAGCATCTCTAAGTCAATTTTAAATGCTTCAAAATAATAAAAAAACACATTATTGTAGGAAGCACAACTTAGGCATGCACACTTTACTTATATGGCACCAACATAAATAATTTGAACCACATGTGCAGTACAGATTCTTACAACTTTTCACAAGATTTAGAACACACAAATGGGTTTATTTGAGAGCTGCTTCATCCAGAAAGGAGAGTACTCCATCTACAAGGAGTGTTTATTTGAACACAGCGGCTGGTCTGATCTCCACCTGTGCATATTCGGAAGGATGCATATCTACACTTCCTTAAGGGTGTGTCTGCAGCCATCTGAAATCCTGCCTATTTACATTCATCAGAAGCCTCTTTCACTTGCTTCCTCAACATCCTCTGCATGTAACAACTGTTGCACCTTAGCCCAAGTGTGCTTCAGCAGCGATGAACTGCTTCAAGGTCCTTACCCATCAGACAAGGCAGCATTGTGTATTGAAATCATCACTAAACGTTAAGAGGAATACCTGTGAATGGACCTACAAACAGCTTCACGCCTTTACTGGATCTACAGACACATCAGCAAAACAGTGACATCACCAGAGGCACAGAGGAAGGGCACAGCAGGGCATTGGGAAGAGGGGAGCCCCATTTCTCCTTACTTACACATGAGTACATGTGCTAGCAACGCACTGATGGAAAGCTTTCTACACTGATCCCAACTACCAAGCCAAGGAATGATATTTATAAATTTTATGAATAATGCTTTGTATTTATAATGTTGTTATAAGCAGCAGTTAACCATTATATACTTATTTGCCCCTTTTACCATTCCATAAAATGTACATGTAAAGCAGCCACCACAGGGATGTATTCTGGTACTTGGAGGTTGGCAAAGAAAGGGAGTTGTATTCAACCCAGACAAACAAACAACGTCAAAGGAGGAAAAGAAAGAAAGGTACAATTCAGCATTTATGTGCATAGAAATGAAGCCTTGTAGCATCAGACTGCAAAGTCCTGTTTTAAATTAAGCTTAATTTTATTGTGTGTCCCTGTCTGACATATAACATTTCAATTTTGCAAGCTCATTAGCCCTTTTGTTTGACTTTAGTGTGCCCTGATACCACCTAGCCAAGTACCCTTTCCAGTTACCTCACAGGATACTCCCAGGTGTCTGGAATCACTGAAAATCAGCAATGAGAACATTTTATCCTTTAGCTTGCCTCTAAGCTGTGTTTATACGAGATTACATTTGGTCTCCATTTTGTCATCCTCACACAGCAGCAGATGGCACGAGCAGCTCTGCTCAGTATCAGCACTACGGGCATGGATTTGGGACAGAAGACAGCCTGAAGACAAGTTGTCTCAGTCTCAGAAAGCAGTTTGGAGTGGTCAGAGTGAAGGGAAAATAGATTTTAAAGGTATGTGTTCAGCTCCACTCTTGAGATAATAGCACGAGCAATAGGTTTTCCTGGCCACACACAGTGCAGAAAGTTTGTGCATAAAGACTGAGCTCAAAAGCAGCACATTTATAAGTGACAAGGTGCCTACATTTGCTGCTTTACTGAAAACTCTCAAAATAATGACAAGTCAGTGTCTATCCTGCAATCATCTTTGGCTTCATCAGTACTAGGGGGTGTTTTTTCTAAAGCAGGCAGAGAGAAAAAAAAAGGGTACACAGTATTCTGACCTCATCCATTACATGAGAAACAATCATTTGCAGCAAGAAAAGCAAATCAGCTCAAAATATCAGTAAAGCTCCATTGGGAACTCAAAATTATACTAAGGCTTTTTGGAAGGGATGCATAAAATGAGAAGAAGCAAGGGTTCATCAAATACCACTTTACATAGTTAAAGAAAGAGCAAAGAAAAGGAAAGAGTGCTGCTGTATCTACTGAACAGAGAAATCGTGATCTCAAAGGTTTTGTATTTCTGACAAGTGTGTAGGTGCATCTATTGTTCTAAAATCCCAAATGTCAAGTTAAGCCAGGTTCAGCAAGTGTGTATGGATGAGAGATGAAGAACGTGAATGTGTTGAAGGAAGCAGCAATAAAAGCAGCTCCACAAGAGATAATCAACTCTACCAGCACTGAACTAATACCTGAGCACTATAAACAAAGGATGGGATGATCACACTCAGACTCTACATGAAGAGGTAATCTGAAATAGAGCAAAGAGTTCATTTTTACCACCTGCATTTCAGCCAGTCCTCCTGAGTCAGCCCACCTAAAATGACAGAAGGCCTCTGAAAACACACACTGAAAGGACACTTGTTTCCTGTGCAGCTGTTCAGGCAAGTTTGTGGCAAGTAGATTCTGACTCAAAGAATTGCCATGGAGTTGGAGTGAAACATCAGATTCAGACATCAGTTAGCAGAAACCCTGAAAACTTACCACTATATATAAAAATAATTTCTTTTTTTGAAAGTTATTCTGAATCCTAGGCAAGTTCTAATGTTACTTCATTCTGCTTAAAGCTTCCCCTGCTTTCAATTGCAAAGGTTCTTTGCTTTATGAACTAAGTTGTTTTAGTACCATCCTAGAGCAGCCTGTTTCAGTGAGGATGAAGCAGCCCCTATACAGTACCTTTCCTACAGAGTTCATTCCAGTGGAGTAAAACACCACCATGGCACAGCCTCAGGAGGCAGAGGATTTCCCTCATCCCAATCTGCAAAACAATAATCTCAGCACTGCTACAGGAACAATAAACTGGAAAGTATTTGCAAATGAAGAGTTCAAATCTATCACTCTCATAAACTGTCTTCCACAGAGACAAAGTGTGCTTAGCAAAAGCCTAGTAATAGCTTCAGGTGACACTGGGGCTGGAGTGACACACAACATCGGTGTCAGCGAGGGAGAAATCCCTTTTGTTCTTTCGGTGGGGAAAAGGGTGAGAAGAAAACACAAATGACTGAAGGTGTGACAGTGAAGCTAATGCATTTATCCTTCTGAGTGCCCAAAAATGTCTTTCAACATATGCATCTCACCAAGCAAGTCAAAAGAAGAAACCTTGTTAAGCAGAGTACCTGCTGATGGGCTGCACAGGTTCTTACACCATACAGTAAGGATTGAGATGCTGAATTTCCACCATTGCAGCTGCTGTTAGTTCCTTCCCAGAGATAATACAAGTGACAATTTCATCTCAAATATTACCATTCCTTTTTTTTCTTGCCCTAATTTTAAAGTTTAGCTAGGCTTCACTCCAGGGAAGCATTAATGCAATATGCATTTCATACAGAAAACCTAAAATGAAAGACTTCTGTTCTTTCTTTTCCTCCCCCAAAAACACTGAACCTCAAGCTTCATATAAAGAGGTAAAACTTCTAAAACTTGGCTAAAAAATTCTCCCCAGAGATTGTTTAACATATTCAGAACTACTTGCTACATATATACAGAACTCTCCCTGTAAGTTTTACAAGACAACTACTGTTTCTACAGACTTGGGTAAATATGGCATGGAAAATTAAATCCTAATTGCAAATTGGCACAAAACTCTGGGCTAAGGAGTCAAAGGTGTAATCAGCACAGGAAAGGAGGGTATCTGTGGCAGCAGTGTTATTGGTCAGGACTATCTATGCTTGGGTGGGAAAGGCACAGAAGGAAAGAAGGGAGATGCTGGGAGTGAACTTGCAGAGTTTTCCCAGACAGATGGAGAGACACAAAGGAAATAAAAGTTTCCCTCCTTTTTGGTGCTAAGAATGGCTTTGTTTCAGTACAGTAAATGATTTTATCTGGTAATGCCACATTTAGATGACAGCACAAGGAAAAAAACAATTCATGCAATAAGCATGAAATTTATTCTATGAGATTTTTCCCCAGGCATGCATTACAAAATATAACACACAGAGCTTACATTATGTAATGAGATACTATTTGTTGTAATTCCTGGCATTTAGAGAATAACTCCTTAGCTACAACTTCTGAAGAGCAGGACCACAAAATCCAGACGTCACAAAATTAACTTGCTTCACACCCAGACCAGTGCAGATTTGCATTCCACACTCAACACCGAGATGCTTCATCCAAGCTAATTTGATTTCTTAATACTGCTCAGGCCCAGAGCACGGATTTAGCCATGTAAACAATGTCACAAAGTTCCTAAGCTGCAAGATGAAATAGTTCAGATTTCTGATCCTGGTGAAGAAGCTTGCAGCCAGCGCTCAGCAAAGGCTGAGTACCAGCAGTGTTTGTGCTGGGCAGCTCAGCCCGGAGGAGGGGCCGGTTCCCAGTAAAACCTGTCCGGTCAGCCTGCCAGCCAAGGTGTGTGCTGGACATGGACACTGGGATCACTGGGATCCACACACACACAGGCACACACACCCCAGCTTTGGCACAGCTCAAGTTTCACTGCTGCTGTTTCAAAACAGTCGGGGAAGTAAAAGCGTGAAGATCTTGCCTTTGAGGAATCCTCAAAACTTCAAACACTGCTAAGTATTTCAAGCCATTTGAAAACATTAACAATTCTTATTCAGCATGTGAAATGAGACATGTGCAAATTTACTGGGGAAAAAAACCCTGACGTTTTATAGGACAATTCCTGACACTTGGTTATAGTAAAAACCTTGTACACAAGAACCTGTAACACCCTCCCAGCAGAGTCTTGGCTGTGTCCGCAAGAGAGCATGTGGGACATAAATACTTATGTAGCTACAGCCACACTAAACTGCATAATGTGAGTAGCTTGCTTGGTGTTTTCCTAAAACTTCCTACACTAATACAGCCTAAAGTTTTAATACTCTGATTTTCTGAAGAAGAAAATGGCTTCGAAGCTATTCACTTACCCATTTGATTTGAATACTTTGATGATACAGAACTCCCAGCACTTTACAAAACTCAACACGATCATATATGGTCTTGAGACCAACCCTCTCCTACAAATTCTGGACAGATTTGAACAAAGAGTGGCAGAATAATACAATATAAGGTTAAGGCTGCCATACATGTTTTTTCAGGCTCTGCACTAATATATTCTGGAAGTGCACTGGCCTAGTTTAAAGAAGAGCTGGTAGAATAAAAAAAGCTTGTGTACACAGGACTGTTGGGTTGTATCATGTTCATTGTTTCTAACTAACATTTCTCCAAAAGCAAGCTAAGCCACTGAGGGAAATCATGGCAGTAGTGAAACCCCCCCCCTCCCCAAAAAAAAAAAAAAAAAAACAAACAAAAAACCACCAAAAAGGGGAAAATTTGTCAAAAACATCACTTCTCTTTATACAAAGATAATACAAAACAGAAGTACTTGAATTATCTCAAACCATCACAGGTTTCCATTTTAGGCTCAGAATATTTGAGAGCTGTTTCTTAAAGTGAACCTCCTGGAAGCTTACAGAGTTCATGAAAGGGTCTACTTATAACAGAATTGCCTTCCAAACTTCAGTAAAATTATCACTCTACATGACACAAGTATTTATTACTTTGACAGCCTTGCACTGCTGAAACAACATAAAATAAAGGAAATTAACCCAACTCTCATCTGATCAAGGAAGAAGTCAGAATATACAATGGAATAGCCCTGAGTTTAAGCCAGTCATGGAGAGACAGGGGTTTAAATTAACACCATTAAGCACATATCTGTCATTGAGCAATACTGGTGTATAAGAGGCTTTTCTGATGCTGTCTTCCTTTAAATCTCCATTTTGCCTAGAATTTGTTCTATGGCTACATTTTCACCTTTCCCCCCATAGTCCATTACAACACCTGAATGAATGTTTATTTACTAGGAAACAAAAGCACTGGCTGACAGAAAAGCTTTGCTGTTCTGGTTAGACAAGATTGCCATTTGTCATGTTTTAGTAATGCAGTAAGAAAATTAGCCTTGCCTGCCCTCAGACAAAAGAAAAGTCACACTTAAGGTACTGGACAGAAACTGAGGACAGGATACCACTGTGTCTACCAAGACTATTCTGTATGAACTTTGCCAAATAAATCTCTTCCCCAGTTCTACAGCCAAAACTAAAGAAATTACTATAATCTACATTTTGCATTTCTTGCTTTGCATACTTTTCCTAAACTACTTGCTTTCAGGACTTTGTCAATACCAATATGTACTGAGACTACAGGGATCAATGGGTAATTATGTCAAACTACTGTAATTCCTATTTAACTGAGAAATACCATTACTGTGAACACAGCAAAGACATCTTTTGAAAATGTCTGATGAAAATTGCTTCATGACTAGGAAGAGGCACGGAAGCTGCAGTGTTACTGCAAGGATGTACAGGCAGGTAAGGGAGATACATAAATATATAAATATATATAAATTATACCTAAATTCAGTGATAACACAGTACTTAAAAGTATTTTCACATTTTTCTAGGCTTCTCACTGGGGAGGAGAAAGCGAACACTAGGAGATGTATTCACCCTGCATCTTGAGCTACGTCTACACTTTGAAGGAACACTACGTGCATCAAGGAGATGTGCTCCAACACACAGTAAGTGAACCTTTCCCTTTCAATGTTCTGCTCTAAAAATTGTTTGAAACTGGGGAAAATACACACTGTTCTACTATGCAAATAGCAACTTCCCTGTATAATTATAGTGCATTTTGCTGAGAATTGCATCATGACTAGAATACTACCAAGAGGGCAAACATGTAACCACTATTCCTGGTTTGTTAGAAAATTTTTCCCACATTACATAAACACGTACACACCCGGACTTGGGCAGCACCATCAATCTTTTCATTGTCTTTACTTTAGTAAAGGAACAGCTATTTTTCATTACAGTAGCTTTATTTTTATTAATGTTATGAAACAGATATTAAATTTTCTCCTTCAGCTTTCTTCACTGTTACTTTTCCCTTGTCTTTACCACAGTTGCCTAAACTTTTTGTACTGGCATGCTAATTTAAAAAATAAACCTTAAAACTTCAGTAAAAGTATTCACTTCTAAATGTGTATTGAACAGAAGAAGAGTGTCAAGGATTCTCCTGATGTTTTGTTAAAATGAATGTGTGCACAGCTGACAAAAAGCATAAATAGGATGTATTAATAGGATTGCACACATTAACCAGAAGCAGCAAAACTAAAACATAGCAGATAATTGAAAATATCATCAAAACTTTACAAGCTCTTCCAATGTTGACCAGAAGTATGAACCATGCAAATTTCCTCTGAACAGATGCAGCCTTATATGATTTTAATTCTAGACCTATCTCTGACAAAAAGTCAGCCAGTTCCACACCTGAGCAAGTCACATTAAAAGAAAAGACACAACAGCTAAGAATTAAGCAGCTCAAAAGCTAACATTAGTATACGAAGTCCACATTCAAGCATCTGTCTGATTATATGTTGGAATTCAGTTTTTCATTTCTTGGCCTGAAGGGTGCTAAAATACAGAATATATTCTGCTCCCAAATATTCCCCTACAGGCTTAGTGTTAAAGCAAAAAGGGCATGGTATTCTAACTAACTCTACAGGGTAAAATAAATTCCTTATTTTCTCCCCAATACATGTTCCATTTTTATACAAAGAACAAATGGTCAACTAAATGAATTTTTTAAAAATAATTCTTTTATCATAAAACAATATACTTGTTGCTTTTAATGACACAATATTCAAAGCATAGCTACTGCTGTTTCTGAAAGTAGTGAAATATTTTATTCCACAAATTAGGCTTTGCTTTGTTTGCATATGCAAGGTGTTCATGCATATTTGGAACCTAACCAGAGCTATAGTGTTTGTATGGTGATTCTTGTATGAGGGATGTTGTTTCTTGTCTTTTCCTATGAATAAATTCATAAAGAAAATGAAAAAAGACCCACCTAGCTGAAGTCAGTATTCATTCCCATCACAGTGTGGGTGCATATCAAAACACAGCACAGACAGAAGTAATACCAGTGAGAAGTCACATCCTGCTGCCAGTCCAGGCAGGGACAGACACCCAGTGCCCTGTAACCCCAGGCCTCTCCACAGCCCATAAAATCCTTTCTGTGTGCCTGATGGAAGAGGGAAGGTCTAGGGGTTAAAGGAAGATGTTCACTTTCCAGCCCAAAGAAAATGGAGGAGTAACTATGCTTCACTGTCCAAGGATTCAGAGAGTCCTTTGGAAAACAAACCTCCCCAGACAAAACTTTATCTTTTTAACAGCCAGTTGGAGAGGGAATGATGTAGCATGGATTCACCTGGTAGCAACCAGCAGGTAGTAATGTACAACTCCTCTGAGCTTTCACCTCACGTGGCTATTGCTTTTTCTTCACCAGTAGTGGTTTGTTAGGGGACAGCAGTTTTCAAGACAAGACAAAATGTGCAAGGCTTAACTTAAAATTTCTATAGAGACAAGATCTGTCAGGTATAGTCAGCATTGCATGCCCCTTCTTGTGGTTGAGTTGATCTGTTTTAACCTTGTAGATAAAATCAAAAGTTGTGTCCCCACTATGGTTTTTACAGCTTACATATTCTGATTATTTCACAATGAAAAAAGACTTTTTTGATTGAAGAAGGTATTTTGCCTACATCAATACAGCAAGGTAGCAAAGAGCTGCTACTGCAGACACAGCACTTCTGAGGAAACCTGTGCTCTGCACACACGTTTTAGAGTCACCTCTCACCCATGCCTCTGAGCCGTCCAAGTAAAACAAGCTATACTGGTAAAATAAACACATTTTGCCAATAAGTACACTTGACTTCGTTCCAGTGCAGGTGTACTCTCAAAAACCTTCTTCATACCCCAACCAACAACGCCAGGAGACATTTGGAGCGGTGACAAGACTTGCACGGGTAACGCCCAACTTTTCCACCCAGTGATTCACACGTTTCCTCCAGTGGCATGCCAGGCTCCTACACCACAGAACCTACCCAGAGCTTCCCTGAAAAGCCTGATTTACTGGGATTGCACAAATCAAAGGTCCTGCACGTGCAGGGGATGCTGCAGCCACCTACCTGCTGCTCAGGAGCCCACAGAAGAACGCAGCCAAGGCAGGGTGGCTGCCCCATGTCCAGAGGTTCTTTCCAGGAGCCCTTGGGCAATCAGGTCCAGGCCACAGACTGAGCTCCCACACCTGGGGATGCTCAGCTACACTTTATGCCAGCACACCACAGCAACCAGAGCGGTTCTGGGGTCAGAACCAGCCTTCAGTTCTTGTCTGCCTTCCATCTAGTTACCCCAGGAGTGAACCCAAAGCTCTATTAGCTAAAGCACACCTCCCAAAAAGGCATCTGGCTTCAACTTTTGTATCTGACAAGGAAGAAAAATCAGTGATTTTTGCAGTAGTTTGTTTCAATGGCTGATCACATCCATTGTTAAGCCACACATCCTTTGAATATTTGAAACCTCCTTATTTTAACAAACATATTTCCAATTATAATTGCCATCCTTTCTCTGTTACAGCTTTCTTCTCCCTTTCTTTAAACTTCATTAGTTAGATATTATATTCACCTCTTGATCTTCTGAGTAATTTTTTTAGAAATCTCCTTATGCCTCATTATTAGAAAGCTTTTTCCCTAGTCTTTGAATACTGCAGGTCTTTTCAACCTTTCTAATTTAGAAGGTATTGAAGTGCGTACTCAAAACAGTGAAAGCATAACTGCTCAAAAGATCTGGAGCTCTCCTAAAATCTTAATAGGGCTGAACAAGCACACAAAATTTCATCTGGATCTCCATTCCCCAAAAAATTAAATAACCTGTTGCAAGCTGTAAATGTTTTAAGTTTCTAACATTTAGAAGTTCAGAGAATATTCACATCCCAAATCAACAGAAAGAATGCTACTTCTCATTATTTCATCAAGGAAAGAAAAAGCTATTAAATCATCAATTTATTTACATTATCCAGAGAGAAGAGCTATAAATATAACTCTTATTTTATAAATATTTAATCAGCTTAGTAACAACAATTAGAATCATTTCATCATCACCATGGGTTATGCTACCTTTGATTAAAAACCTCACAGAGAAAATACTGTTTCTCTTGTAATCCCTTTTTTTCCCCTTTCTCACCCACAACCAAAGGGATGGAAGCCACAGCATGGTCATTCAAAATTAGGTTGTAAGAAACAAATGGAGAGCACATGGCAAAAATGTTATATCCTCCTTCCATATAGAATTATCACTGTGCTGATTCCACTGTCATCTTTGAATACCCTTGAGCAAAGAGCAGTTATTGATTTGAGCCAAATTATCTGACCCACGGGAGAACATGATATAGCCTAAAACTTGAATGAGTTGTGTCTTATCATCTGCTAGTGTGACCATTAGCAGGGGAAGCCACTCAGCTCCACTCTACACTTCACTGCCCAGTGTCTCCACTGCCTTCCTTATACTCGGAAAGGGAAAATGCCTTCTCCCATCCCTTACAAGGAACACATTTGGAGTGCAGCAGTGAGAGAGCCCAAAGTAAGTCATGTCCCCTGATTCCTTCAATACTGTTCATTGTCTCACTTTAAAAAATGCTACTTTAACGTGCAGAACTCAGGAAAGATAACCAACCATACTTGAACTTGCTGAAAAACATGACCCACCCTCACTCTCCCCATAAACACACTCCAAATACTCAATATCACTGAGGTACTTGATGGATGAGAAACCCAAGGCTTATGCAAGTCAGAACTTGCAGACATTTCCAAACTTCAACATGTTACACCTCTACTAAAAGTGAAAGCTGCAGTTCACCCTCTCCAGGGCTTCATTTACTGCCTCATTTCTAATTCCAGACAATCAGTTTCCAGCAAAACTTGAAAGCCCGTGCTCTCTCACCATGCAACAAAGGAAGCCAGATTTTCCTCCTGTACTGTAGACATGTGCTTTTGTACAACAACTTCTATTAGCAGATTGTTGCTTAAGAGAAACAGACTGGCAGTGAGAAACAGCTCAGCAGCTTGGCATTTGTTCTACTTGTGTAACCCTTCACAAACAGCCTTGTATTTCCATGAAGGCAACAAACATCTGCTCTGTACACATACAAATATTAAATAATCCAGAAGCTGCAATGCTGTTCAAAAACTGGCTGAATGGATACAGAGAAACAAAACCTGACTCATATTCTCATGCTTTAAGACCTAGGAGTGAAATTGAGTGAAATCCTTGCAAAGAATTGGCAAAGCTGTAGTGCCCAGCGTGGGCAAGTACATCAGTTCCCATAAATGAGTGATAAGACCATACACAGAGCAAAAGCACCCACAGCTACTTGTCCCATTGTCCAAGGTGCCAGGACATGGTGTTAAGTACTGCTGTTGGAGGAAGTCAGAAGTGCTCCAGAACACAGGAAAACACTTGGAGAAACAGAAGGCTGGGACTTGAGAATGGAGAGGTGCAATCCAAGTGGAGCTGTTCAGTGCACACTCATGTATCAGAGCACTGGGAGAAAACACAGTGGCTGTGGCTCACCATGGTTGAAGATTACCAAAAAACAATCATCTCCTTACAGTCTTGCAGTTTTCTGACCACCCTCTGAAGGAACACTAAGCAGTAAAAATAAAGAAAATCAAGCCTGAGCATTAAGTCTGAAACTTGAAATGTGTAGAACTCTGAAGAATGCATTTGGGACAACTAGGAAATTACATTCCTATGTATGAGATGAAGCACGGTCTGAAACACTTCATAAGTATTTTTTTACTCCTCAGTGAGCTGTCTATTTTGAAATTGTATTGCCATATCCCAGTATGCACTTACAGGGGAGCAGACAAATTACAATTAGTTTTCAAGAACATGACAATAAAAATATTTAACCTGTATTGCAACATAGTTTGTAACACAAACTGCCTCATCATTACACTTACTCATGCTATAGAACAGATTTAGTATTTATATTTATCAGATTTACTGTGATGTTTACTACTGATAAACTATTCTGTGCATACAGAAGTGGAAATTCATGCTTTTTATTTCCTATTGAGAGTGCCATGGTAGCAAAGTTGAAAACTTACTATTCTATCCAGATTTTCAATACATGTATAATATAAAAAGCTCAATTTCTTTATTCAGTCCACGAAATTTCTCCAAAACACTAAAAGACATTCTCCCTAAGACATTCTCCCTCCCATCAAAAGTACTTTAGAACTAGAGTCAGTGTAAATGCTGATGGCCTGAGCAAACTTACACATGACATAACTCCTTTCCAGAGCAAAACAGAAGAATGGAAACTGATGATTCCAAAACCACATTCTGAAAAACCAAAACCCTTACTTTTCTTGAACCATTTTTAGGAGAGCTTATTCATAGGACTTCTCTCATACACACTGCCACACTACTATTTGCCCCATAGCTGACCATTGTGACTCCATCTGTTGATCACATACACTGCATCATTGACTGCACAAATCACCACCAGAGAGCAAAATTATGGGGTTTTTTTACTTAAAATGAGAGCATCAAGAAGAGATGTGAACCCTAACTTGGTTGAAATTGCCTCCATGAAAGTAATATTTATTTTTGTAAACACCATAGCAGTGGATTTGACTTTAAAATGTAGCAGCCTCAAATTGTACTATTTTAAATTGGAATGCTGAAATAGGAATAATGTTCAAAATTTAAGGTGGGAAAAGGTTGAAGCTACTCTTGTTCACAGAATATGGGATACAATTGGCATAGATGTTAAAATCTAAACTAATTGACTTGGTTTTGGAGAAATGTGATTGCCACACCTAGATATCCTTCCAAGTCAGAAGAATCATTCTGTTGCTCTCCTGTACATTTTTACTGTCCTTACAAATATATAAGGATTGCAGTCTGAGAGGGCTACAGTTACTTTTCTATGTGGCTTAAGTACATGTTCCTGCTTTGCCACTGCTCTTTGTAAAACTTACTCTCAAGTTTAATAGCCTGTGACAAAAACTAACCCATAAAACTGAAAGCAAGGGATTTGGGACAAGAGCCTGGAAGACGAGGAGGAAAATAATGACAATCTTTCTATGTTTCAAAGCCTGGGTCGAAGTGGCCTAATAAAAACCACACATCCAGCTCTTTCTGTCACCTCTTGGCTGGTTTCTGTCTGATCCAACTGTGCAAGCAGATGCTGAAGGGATGGGCAGTGGAAGAAGGGGCTGCTTCCCCAGGGCCCAGCCCAGGGGCTCTGGGGAGGCTGCAGCTGCCCAAGGCTCGTGCTCAGCAGCTGCCGTGGGCACCCAGTCACTGCCTGCTGGCTTTTGTGTTTCAGAACAGGGAGAAAACACATTTTTCTCCTCCCTTGTCTGGGAAACAGGAAACACATTCTTATAAAGACTCTCCCACATACAGACTGGGCAGGAAAAAGGTGGAGTTTGGCAACATTAAGATTTGTTCTTCAAATGCAGACCAGTAATTATTGTAAGGTAAGCGACAGGATGGCTGGGCTTACTAATGTTTACTCACCCTGGTGCAGCTGTTTTCAAATGTATTTATATGTAATGCAGACTTACCCATAAATGTAAAAATCAGTTATTTTTACCCGAGTTTTCAGGTGGTGAGACCCTTGCACAGACTTTATTTACCTTTACATAAATGTGACAAATGTAAATAAATGTCTTTCTCAATAACTGTACAAGTTAATTCGTTCTTATGAGCCTTATAAAGTGGCTAGACATTTTTATCCATGTTTTATAAAGTATGCTGTTTCAAGTGGAGAATACAGCTCTCCAGAGCACAGGAAAGTTCTACACCTCCACTTCAGAAACCATAAATCAGTAGTAATATTGTCTTTAGCTCAGGGGAAAAAAAAATCATTAGGACAGAAATATGTGTGGGTTTTCTAGGAAGGTCACACACTTGCTAATAAATCTGTGTTTGAAAGGACAGATCTTGTTGATCAAATGTGCATCGGGAACACATTAAAAATAAGTAACAGAAAAAGAATTAGTATGAATAGAAAGTTCTCCACTGAAAAAAACCACCAAGATGTTGGTTTGACACTATTTGTTATGAGCTACCCCAAAAAAAAAGGCCTAAAATAGCTTGATTGCATCACATACTAAGTTTGAGATGTTACTCACCTTTGCAGGAAGCACCTAACATCCAGACTGCTGAGTATTACAGTGCTAATCTGGATGGGAATCCACCTCTCTTTTTTCAAAAGTTATAATTCAGCCATTGAGAAATTAATATTTTTTTAGTGAAAACATTAAATGAACCTGCAAAAAAATCTGATTACTTTCAGTTCCTACACACATACCTAAACTTGAGCTTGTCAAGGTCAGACTCAACAGCCTTTTAGAGCTTACAAAAAAATAGGTTTTTTGGTTTTTTTTAGTAACCCTAAGTGCAGTGTCTTGAGCATATTACAAAACACAGCACTTAACCCCATAAAATTATTTAAATATGTAGTCAGTGTAATACCTCTTTGGTGTTCTGTGAGCCCTCACTCATTACAAAAATCCTCTCACAAGCTCCATGAAATCCAATTATAATGAAAAAATGATTAAATGCCCCAGAGAAAATGCCTTGTTACTGTATCTTGAATACATCCATAATTAAAACTGACTGAGAAGGCAAACACTTGTCTTGAAAAATAATGTGTTCAACACCTTTGAGTAATGTAGCTGCATGACTGCTGTGAAATAAAGCACCCAAACCTATAAACCCAAGAGGCACAGAGGCAGCAGCAGTGGTGCTGCTGCTCCCTCCCATTCAGCAGGAGCCTCTTGCCAATGCTTGAGGTTCTTAATCCTGAGCACCCCGTGGCATCACTGCTGTTCTCTCCCGCATAGATTAAGTGAAAGAACTCCCATTTTCGTTTAGCTAAGCTGGCAGCACTAAGCACAGTGATGAATGATGGTGTATGCTGCATTGTTGGCAGGACACAGCCCTGAGAATTGGAGACTTAAAAAAAAAAATCATTAACAGGTTTTGGTTTTGCTTTTTCTTCCTTAGTTTAAAAAGGGGGCTATATTCAAGAGTCCCCTCAAGACAGCTACAAGGAAAGAAACTTCAATTTATATCATCATTATTATAGGTATGATTTGACAGTGGGCATAGGAAGAAAGCATGCTCCCAGTTCACTTTTAATGGAAAGTCTGAATTCACTGAAAAATGCTTTTTAAATGGCTACACTTAATACAATTATTCAGTATCCTTTCACAGCAACAACCCCTTAAAAGGCTCTAGTCCTCAGAGCATCTTAGGGGGAAGAAGCAGGAATAAACTGTCCAGTGCATATCAAGCTTCTGTATCTGCAATTCACAGTAACTGGTATAAAAGCTGACAGTTAATTTATTGCCCCTAGTTATTACTAATGAGCTATAAATTTGGCTGTTAATAGTTCTGGTGTAAAACAAATAAATTATATGGCCAGTTTTAGTGGGCACTTCTTATCCTGCACACATACAATTTTCATTACAAGCCCTAACCACAGTATGTACTCCAGAAAGCAGTTTACTTGTAGGGACAGAGGGACGTGGCAGAGAAGATGCCAAAAATTTTTTAAAAATTAGGCATCTGAAGTGTTTAGTTGTTCCCTGTTCTGGCCCCAGATTGTTAATGGAACATCTTTGTAATACTCAAATCCTAAAATGAGCACTTCCTACCACCTGAGATTCTGTATAAGAGCAAGACTTGACAGTTCTCTTGAATTTGTATGACAACACTGTTTTATATCAAGAGGTGAGACATTCCCATTAAGTAAATACATACACTATGGGGGGATTAAAAAAAAAAAAAGAAAAAATAGAGGGAGGGAAGGATACACACAAGGCCTGCAAGAGCACATTCTGGAGTTCTGAATTAAATCTTTGCTTCTGAGAGAGACTTATAAAATATCCATTAAGTTGCTGTTAGCTGCATGTAGATAAGCTGTGAGAATGAACATGTATTCCTATAGGTTGTTCTTTGATTTAAATATTTCCAAAAGTTGGGAGACAAACTGATCAGGCTAGTTTTAAGAATATGTATCAAAATGAGCATACTTCTGTGCCACAGCCTGAGTCTTAATCACTTTTTCATATTAAAAAAAAACCAAAACAAAAACTTTTCTAATATGATACTAAAGTATCAACTGGCAGAGAATACTGCCAGTTGAAACTTTAGTATCATATTAGAAATACTGCAGTTTCAGAACTACATTATAAAATTATTTTACACTATATGCCCCTGTGATCTATATAAATGGCTGACAAAGAGGTTACTCCCCCCAAAAAAACTGATATTTAATGTAAACACTTATTTTCTCTAAGTCATCTGCAGCATTCACCATGAAGAAGGCCCAGTTCCAAATCCATATTTGGGAATAACACTATTAATATAACACCAATGACTCACAGTGCAAGTTCTAATGAAATCTTTTATTTAGAAGCATTACATTTATAATACTTTCCCCATATAAGGCTTGCAGTTTAAGCCTTTACACATACATTGTAAGCAAATAGAAAAATGCTTAAACTACTTTTGAATGCTCACACACGCAAAAAAAATTCCAAAGAAAACACATGTGAGATCATAAATCTTGTGTTGTAGGAGAAATCCTACATGCACAGCTAGGCTGAATATAAAGGGCAATGAAATCCCAGAATGGTTTGGGTTGGAAGGGACCTTAAAGGTCATCCAGTTCCAGCCCCACTGCAACGGGCAGGGAACCTCCCACTAGACCAGGTTCAAGGCCCCATCCAACTGGCCTTGAACACTGCCAAGGAGGGGCTATCCACACCCTCCCCATAAGCTGTTCCAGGGCCCCACCACCTCACAGCAGAGAATTTCCCCTCTTTCAGTTTGAACCCCTTACTAGAGGTCCTGATAAAGCAGCATCCCTCTCCTGCTTCCCTGTAGGCTCCCTTCACATACCAGAAAGCTGCTGTGAGTTCTCCACACAACCTGCTCTTCTCCAGGCTGAACAACCCCCAGCTTTCTACAAACTACTTCCTACAATTTTCTCAACCTGAATAGTTTAAATAGTTTAAAGGGGAAAAAAAACCCTCCCAACCCTCTATGAAACAAACACCATTCCTGAAGGTGAAGATTTACTCAAAGATCCAGAATTACAATTCTAGAAGAGGTTTGGTATTTTGCACTGTATTTCAAACTTAGCAAACATAGAGTAAGGTGGACAGTAGCAGGAGTGCCCAGGATGCATAAATAATGCCCAAATGTCATGGAATTGCTGCAAATGGTAAGCAATAGTCACCACAGGGTGACAGGGAGAAGACTACAGTCAATCCTGCTGTTTGCTTTCAAGGCCCTTGCATTCATCATCACCCTTTCCCCAGCTTTTGATGGCTCCATAACCTCTCCATACTGTTCCTGCAGTACAGCCAACAGGAAAACAAAAGGGCAGAGCACAGGAGCCAGAGCCTGTAGGAATGAACCTTCCCAGCACAGCAGGGCAGCAGTGGTCAGGAACAGCCAGAAACCCTTCCTGTGTGTGGGACATGGTGCGAGGCTGGAATCCTGTCCCCATCCTTTGGCTGTGTCACTGTGCAGTTATGGAATGGCAGACATGGGATGCAGGGGAGTGAGTGGGAGACTTGAGCAGTGTTCTATAAAGGAAACTTCTGCTGTTTATAGCATGAGAGTATTTGCCACATTTTGCTTGTCCTCAGGGGCTGCTCTCCCTCTATACACACCCAGCAGTCAGAGCTGCCTTAGATGTCTACATCCAAACACCATCCCTGCATACACTGCAGCAACCCTCCTTCTCCAAAAGCAGTAAAATAAGGGCATTCTATGATGTGTAAGAAGCCATCTCACTTTGTAACTGAGGCACATGAATGAAGATCACTGTCAGCTTCAGAAAGTGTAGGAGTAAAGCTGTAACTAAGTTACAAATGAGGAGAGAGCTACAGCTGACCAGGAAAGTACTAAGATACCAGGCAGAGCTCAGCCGGGGGGGCTGGCATTTTGTACCTTGGCTTGCATTTTCTGACACCATAAAGCATTCTAAAGACTACTCTCCAAAAATGGATTCCCAATCAAAAAAACCCAAAAACCTTGGAGTGGATAATCTACATTTTTGGCCCTAATCTGATACATTTGTGCTGTGCTTTCCAAGGATAACAGTCTGTACTGCTACCCTTAGATTTCTCCTTTTTTCATGACAGAAAATGTGGTAATTTGGGAGGACTGTAAAGAAGTTCAAACAGCTGCTTCTCCTCAGATAAGATATTTGGGTGTTCATACTACCTCAGTCTGCCAGACAAGCTATTTCAACGAGCTTTCATGAGCTGTTTGTCACATCCTTCAAAGATATTTTTCCTGCAGTTGCAATGAGACTTAATAAAAAGCCCTTCTGAAGCAGACTTACTATGTTCTTTCCCATTTCTACTTTTTTGGGCAAAACAAACATAGGATACTACTTTCTCTCCTTGCCTTGCTTTACGTCAGTACAAGACGGAAGCACACAAGAAAAACAAATTTCAGTACTTGGCTCAAAATCAAAAGTCATTAGTTTAAAGCAGTGGCTTGGAAAAGAGGAAACATCTTGGGGCCAACAATATTTTTTATCAGTCAGTGAGCATCCATTAATCATTAAGATATTCCAAAGTATTTTGTCCGCATCCAACTTGAATTTGTTTCAAAGTAATGGTTAGTTCTGACTGTGATAATATACAATCACCTTCATGTACACACAGATCTGGGATGAATGCAGAAAAAAAAATCCCTTCCATGCAGAGTGGAACTCAAAGAACATTTTCACAAGGGCCCAGGGCAGTGCTGAGCAGAGGGGAGGTGCCCAACTATTTGAACTCTCAGGTGAAACACTGATGCAACAACATCACAAGGTAAACACAAACCTTTTGAGAAAGTCAAGCAAATGCTCCTCAGCAGCACGGGCACTGAGGTGCTAAACTACAAATACTACATTTTCACAGCTTTCACCCTCACCAGATCTCTGAATGCATGATCTAGCTACGTTCTTTTGGCACTTAATGTCCCAGGAAAACATGCCACACAGCAGTTATTCAGCAGTGGAGAGTCAGGTAGGGCAATGATGAGAAGATAAAAATTATTTCATTAACATCTAAACGTTTTAAATTGTGCTACACATTTGTTTCAGCAAATAATCTCTTGCACATGCAGTTCAGTTCCATCACCATAGGTTTGTGATGGCCACTGTGCAGGAGTTGCAGAGATTATTGATCAGATTTAATAGCCATCAGTTGAGAAGCTTCTGAACCTGAACTTTCAGACCAAATGTGGTTCACTTGGCCTTGCCAAAATTACCATGACAAGCAGAAGAGAATCATCACGTGGCTTTCTGGCCAGGGTCATCGGAAAGCCCAGTGTGGGTGCAGTTTTCACCTTGTAGGCTGTAGGTCAGTATTCCCCATGCTATTGGAAGAGAAGTCAGCAAGCTGCCAGCTGTCACTTGTACAGCTGGACAATCTACTTAGCACTGCAGCAAAGCCTTCCTGCAGAGGGCATGGCCTTTGGGCAGGGACGCCAGGAGGACACAGCTCTGGCTGCACCACTGTGAAGGTTCTAGGAATGCACAGGCCTGTACACAGGAAGTTTGACTTGTGACCAAAGTTCAAGCTGTGTTGAGGTCATATCTTGTGAAATGCATGCTTGGATTTATACCCTTCCTTAAGCTCAAGTCATTAGGAGAAAAAGGGGGAAATAAATGTGTAGTAAACAATATTTGTTATTTGACACCCTAACAGCCTGCAAAGACTTATACAGAGTATCACTAATTCCAAATGATAAAGGGTCAAGAGAAGACAAAAGAAGAAATAGCAATTGCAAAGACAAAAAAAAAATTGATGCTGCAATGATTACAGTGCCAGTGCATTTTTCAGTGTCACTGTGTCACAACACAGCACCAAGCAAATAAATGAACATCTCCCAAGCTAAGATGACCTTCAAAAGAGATTGTTTATACAAAGAAACTTTGCAATGCAAAGAAATACAATCAGCACAGGGCAGGATAGCACACAACAGCAAAGCTGACATAACAACATGGTCAAAGAGATGCTGGCAGGTAAGATTTCCACCTCAGTCTCAGCAAGATAAAGTGGGTCTTCTAACTCAGTGTCCTCTGACGAATCTCAGCACCAGATCCCTCTGTCTCCACAAGCCTAACAATTACCCATTTCAACAAGCAAGAGCAAACATGCCCATGTCCAGTGAGACCTGCTCACAGAATACCTATAAATCACGGTTTCTAAGTGAAACTCTGGATTTTAGTTGTGTTTCCTGTTTATGTTTGTACAGTGTCAAATGAGGTGCAATGGAACAGCAGAAAAGTGAGGCAGGGGAGGCTTTTTGCTGTATTAGGTTGGAAAATATCCTCAAGTATCTTAGCTCCCCTTGCAATCTCCCCCTTTATGAGTTTACAACTGCAATCAGAGCCTGAGCAAATCATATCCAATGGAAAAAAACTTATTATCATGATGAGTTTTGCTACACATCCTTGTTTACACCCCCCTTTTTTCTTGTTTAGCTTTGGAGACAGTCTTGGGGCTTTTTGGGTTTTTTTGTTTGTTAGTTTGGGGTTTTTTGTTTGGTTTGTTGTTTTGTTTTAGGATTTTTTTGTGTGTGTTCTTTTTAATTCTTTTTTTGGTTTCTTTTTTATAATAAAGTTTCATGCATGGCAGTGTGAAAAGCACTCCCACAGTAACTATCTGCCCCTCCAACACTCCACCCCAATGAGCTCCCCTCTCCTCAAGTGACCTGCACAACAGGGTACCTCCCCACCTGACAAGTGGAACACGCTGTCCCAAACAAAAACCCTTCAAGATCAAAACAAGCTTTTCTGCTGACATGGCATAAGTTTAGGCTAAACAGGAAAACATACTTGAAGCTCTTTTTCCATTACCTTGCATTATTAAACCATCTAGGCAAGAGATAAACATAAAAGGAATTTCTTTAATTAGATAAATCAACTCCTCAGCATCTGTTGTTTAATAAAGTAAAGCAGATCAGCATGTTAGAATCAGATAATAGTGAAGTCTCCCACAAACTCACAGCTGAAGCTTCTTCTTCATGCAAGCATTTGGGTGCCTCTGGTTTTACTCACTGTAATAAAACACTTCCAGTTAAATGCTCACTGTAAAATGTAATGCCAGCTATACACTGGGCCACAACAAGTGAAATTCCTTAAAAAGATTATGCATCATCTTGCAAGTTACAACAAGGCAGGACAGATGCACAGGGTGATCTTGCACAATACATTTCCCAGAAGTTCTATACCATGCATTCATTTTTAATAAAACTCAAATCAATGAAAGATTGTACTTATTGTAACTAAAGTCTAAAAGAATTCATTTAACATAAGCAATATCCACTACCTTTTGCTTTTCAGCATCATTTCTTAATTGACTCTCTAAGATAATCTCTCAAAGGTCACAAACATCTGCAAAAAAGACAAGTTAATGCATAGCCTCTCTCTACTACAAACCCAATCCCACTGAGGGACGAGTTTATCAGCTTAAAACCAAGCACTGTAAGACAGTAACTTTCAATTATGTTTGATCTTGTATGCAGTTGGATAATGGCAATTTTATTACAGTCATAAAAAAATGTTAAGGGTGTGTCACGAAGATGTTAACACCCATCTACTTTGACATTACGAAAAACATAATTCAACTCAAATTTTGGATTTTTTAAAAATCAAATGTAAACATATTTTGGCAAAGCAAAAGATCTTTCTAAGCTGCATTGGGTAAACCAGTGCAGGCAAAAACCAGTGCTGTCCAGCTGAACAACACGGCTAAAGTATTCCAAATCCATCTGGGCTGGGATCTGCCTCTCCTGTGCAGAGATTATTGCCACTGGGCTGCAGCATGGACAGGGAGTGTAAGGCACTGTGGGGTTAGTCGGCACACCTGTACTCTGAGGCACATCCAAAACACATCTGGGCTTTTCAGGAGCTGCACCATGCAGCACTTACTCATTACAGAGGGCTAAAGGCAGCTAAATAAAGTGACACTCCAAGATTAACAACTTTCTTCATTTGTCAAGTCACCTGCCAGCTGCAAGGAAACAGTCACCACTGCACAGTGGAAGTACAAGTCCTCTTCAGACCAGCTAAGCTGTGCTCAGAAATAAAACTTACATCCTATGAAGACACACAAGAATCTGCTTTAGTAAAAATCAAACACAATTATTTTAAAAACTCCATTCACCTGAAAATTTTCTCTTCTCAATTTTTATAAAATTCCTTGAACAAGGAATATTTAGTTTATTATCATCTTTGCTGTTATGGTATATTCTCTGTTACTGAGAAGATGTAACAGCAATCAGAGAGAAATAAAATCAGTATTTTTAAAACCACAAAGCTAGTAAAGTAACTCAGAGCAGTAGTTTCAAGTAGCAAAAACTTCAACTAATTTTTCAGACTGGTGAAATTTAAAGTAATTTGTATTCCATGTCACAGAGCATCACATTTAATAAGTCTAGCTCTTTTTTGTACTAAAAGCTGGAAAATACTTTGAATAATTACCACAGGCACTTCTTCAGGAATCACAGAGTTCCTAATGTTTCATGGCTTTACTGAGCAGATCCACCTCATTTTAACATATGGACAACTCCAACCTGCCCCCACCAAATGCATGCATTATAAAAGCAAACCTAACAAGATGCAGAAGAAAGCAAAGCTGAATAAACTGCACATTTCCTACTCTGTGATCCTCTGTTCTTTTTGAGACAAAAGACATGGCCATTATTTCATGTAGCCCGTCACTGGAGAGGAAAATAAAGGCTTCTGTTTTCACGTGGCTTTAATGATGAAGTTTCAAAAGAGGATGCAGGCTGCTTCTTACCCATTCAGCGTGTATGACCCATTCCTCCTGAGTCTCATACTTGCAGATAAGAATCTTAGGAAAAAGTCCAGAATGAGGTGGTTTGTCCTCTGCAACACCAGAATACAGGCACCTGTTTGGTGGTTGCGCTTTTTGTTCACCAGGGGATCTCTTTCCTGTTTCCCTGAGTCATCAGTGGGGAACAATGTGAAACCACCACCAGAGCCACTGAGCAGGAAGCCCAGAGGAAACTGCCTGCAGCCAAACAGGAGTCTGGAGGTGTAAAATCTCCCCAGCACACCTCTCACAAAACCTTGGATCCTGCTAAGAAAAAGCAGCAAAATCTCAGAGGAGTTTTTAATAAAGTACCTAAAGCTCTCCCTGCACGGGCAAGAATAAATTTTGTAGAAACCTGTAGTTTATCAGTGAGCTGCTCTTCTTCTGAATAGCCTGAAAGCAGTTTCAGATCTGTTCCCTCCTGCTCACCAGCCCTGCTGCAACTATTACTCAAGCACTACCCTCAGAGCACAAGGCAACTAAACAAGAAGCCCGAGATAACAAATACTCAGCATTTTTGTTTTGGGTTTTTTTTTTTCCCTCCTCCCAGATCAAGCTAGAAATTACACCTGTGCAAAGGGACATATGATTAGTGGTTGAAATGCTTATTTTCCTTGTAGCAGGTTTAAAAACAGGCAGATCTAAAGTCACGCTCGAATGCTGCAGGGAAAAATATCCTCTAGCAGCCCAGTGTGGGGCAAGCCGCCCTGCATAAATCACAGCACTGCAGTGCCTCTGATGAGGCTGCTTTCCTCCCCTTTCTGCTCACCCTGATAGCTGGGAACCAAGCAGCTGCACAGCCTGAGTCTACCACACAATGCAAAAATCACTCCAGGTAGCTGGTGATCATTTACTGCCTGTGAGCAGATCAACAGCAACTTGAGGAATAAATCACACGAAAAATATTTTTATCAATGGATGTTGAAATGACCATCACTTATGGCCCAGGTGAAACTGCTTTAGGATAATGGGAAAACTGCACACTAGACAAATATAAAGATTAAATATTCACTACCTAAAAAGCAAAAGCAATCAGTTGCATAGAACTCTGGCCCAAGTAAAACATTATTCTTATTTGAATGGCTCAAATGTCTAAAGACAGTGAGCTTGTAAAGCTGCATTTTTATTTTAAGTAGTTTGTTATAGAAAACCAGCCTAAAAAAAAAGAGAATTGCTTTATTTCTTTGTAGGTGCCTCAGATTATACAGTTAGCTGTAATCAAGAATACTTATAAAGGGACTATAGATCACAAATGTTGAGAGAAAGAGAGTTACAATGAATTATAGGCTGAAGAAATCAATGTGGTCCTGCTGATAAAAGGCAATGAGACTGAGCTGCACAAACATGCTGCAACAGGACAGAAATTCTCAGCATCTGGCCTAATCTGGAGCACTGTGCTCAACCCTAGTTGAAGGCAGATGTAGAATTAGCTGGAGTCCAGAGAGCATCAAGAAGATTATCTGTCTTATAGATGTGAAAACTGAGGGAGAAAAACAAGACAACACCTTCCAAGAACGTAAAGAGAAAGAAAACAAAATGTTCTTCCTGCTCTGTCCATCACAAAGGCATTTGAATTAAGCAAGACACAGAGCAGGTTAGGATTATTTTGCTTGGTATGTGTATTTGGGTTTTAAGCACAGGAACAGATTACAGAGTCTGCATTATTGCAGGCCTTTGAGATGAGCTTGCTCCAGAGCTGGGGACTGACTGGGTGACTTCTGCAGGTGACTCTCATCCCTACCTTCCTATGATTTGCTCCCAGCTCTAGCTGGTAGAAAAAAATGTTAATTGTGCTGTGTAACCACGACACAAACTAGCTCAAGTCAAACCAGATTAGAGCATGCTTTAGAATTTCCTCCTCAATATAAGACAGAGTGGCCAGCACTCCAAACAGGTCCAGCACATTACAAGCACAGTGGTGGCAGCACTCTGGTTTTATCATATACATTCTGGGAAAGAATGATACCTCGTGTTCTCCTCAGCTTTACAAAGATCCTACCTATGGACTGGCTGGCACCAGGGGATAATTATTCCAGTTGCTATGGTCAGGCCCCACTGTCCCTCAAGGTTTTCCTATCACCACAGAACAGCTCGAAGTCAGGTCCCTGCAGGCAGCCACCTACCCACCAGTGCTGAGTAAAGCACAGACACATTCTTGGAAGCTTATCAAAGTAAACTATGATGATTTATTTTGCTAATAATTTAGAAAATTAAAAAATAAAAGTAAAGTTAATAAATCAAAAATGCTACATAAAGATCATTTCTAAATGCTCTGCAAACCCATCTCAGATGAAAACTTGTACTCAATTTTCTTCTTGGAATATGAGATTTTAGAGAGGTCACTTTAAATCCAGGCTCAGAGTAAAATCCAGGCTCTGGTATGTTTGCAGCTTTACTGGAAATAGTAAAGATAAAAAAGATACATCTGACAGTATAATTGAATCATATATGACACTGGGCTTTCTTTGGGTATCTACTAATTTGCATTGCAGGTGCACCAGCAATATGGAACATGGGAGCTGTCGTGAGGTAGTGTCTGATAACTATTACTTAACAGCAATTGACTATTCTAAATTGGAGAATAATGATAATAAAAACTGACCATTCCACAGCTTTTAAGTGCCTTTCTGGAGAAAAAATTTAAGTGATTTATCTATGAATTTTCTGAGCATTTTGCTTTCACTGGCTACCTAATTTTTTAAAAATCAATTTCAGAATTCTGCTTCTGAAAGCAGATGCTGTTTTTTTCATAACTGTGCTTCTGCAGAAGGACATGAATTCCTTTTTTTCTTTTTCACTCCCCCATGCTCTTTCAGGATTACAGCAGCACAAGGGTATGTGTTCTTTAACATCTCCATCTGAAAACTATTATAGGAAACCAGCAACTAAATATAAACTGTCCAATCAGTGCCAGAGTCAGCCACATCGATGCTGGGATCCCAAAATGCTATCATGGACAAAAGAACTTACCACAGGAACACAGCAAAGCCTACTTGCCAACACAACCACTTCAGAAACAATGAATTCCTGCTTCAGAGAGGTCTTCTGGAGAAATGTGTTTTGTTCACAGAGATTAAAAACCCCCTTATTTTCAGTCAACATAAAGATGATAAACTCGCTGAATAGGCAACTCCATGGTGAGGCAATGTGCTACAGACATTATCTCCTACAGTATTTTCAATCAGCTGCACCTAAAGAAATCCTCTCCTCACTCCTTACACGTAGGCATTCCAGAGACCATACATGAGCTGAATCATGCTCACTGTGGTGAAGGCACATGGGAGAAGGGAAAACATCTTTATGTCTCCTTAAGATCCCTTCTGACAAATAAAGTGTTTGTACAGCCTACTTCTCTTTCATTCCCTTTCCCAAGCAGAATCCATAAACTTTAGCGTGGATTTTATTATTCACAGGCTAAACATTCATCCAATTATTGCTCTGCTTCCAAGGGGAATTTCAACAGCACCATTTGGCCTAGTTATTCTGGACATTAGCTCAAAGAGCACTTTCTTAGATAACATAAATTAGCATGGATGATTTACCATTTTCAACCATGTCCCAGCTACTTTGAGCTTTGAAAACATCATTAAAAGATCTATTTCAATTCCTATTAAATAAATTCCCATTTAATAAGGATATGTACATGTTAAGTAAAAGGCTGAGTACAGAAGAGAAAAGCCAGTCCTCCACTTGGACAGACTTACAGTACACTCAGAGCTTAATTATTCATCCAGGGGGGGAGCTTTGCATATGAATGAAACAGCTTTCTACATTTAAAAAGAAATATTCACTAGCAATCTCAGTTCTCTGCATCTGGTCAGGAAAGAGAGGAGACAGAGTGCCCATATGTACCCTATTAGCCAGAGCCAAGGTTTGCACAAGTGTTAGAAAGTTACTTCTACAGTATATTTATTATTACTTTATAGGTGTATTGTTTGTCCTCTTTTGAAAAATCCATTTGAATTCATCTATTTGACTAGTGAAGAAACAATTTACTCTCCTTCCCCTGGAAAATATCCACTAACTTACTGCTTAGCCTTGTTTTCTACTGTCTTGCATCATAACTTGTATTTAAGGACTGTCCAAGTTAATTCCCAAGATAATCAATGAAGTACTGAACTGTTACAAGGAACAAATTTAAGGCTGCTTTTCTGGGCTGATACAGTGGATGAGCCAGGTTCACTTTACTTCTACCTAAATACTTACATAATTCAGACTTAATTTACACTGATATTAGAGGAACAGAGATTTTACATATCACTATCAATTGTTGCTTGACAGAGAATGGAAAAGTAAAAGGGAAGAAGGAGAACAGGAAATCTGACTCTAAGACATAGCTAGATGTAAATGTTATCCCCAAATTCTCCTGATTCATTTGGCATGTGAAGATAGTGCTGCCTCACCTTCAGAGCTGAAGAGATTTTTTTGCCAAACTTGTAAAGAAATCCCATTACACTGGCAATTTTGGCTTAGTTTTGAAAAGAAAGAAAAAAGCCCTGTGTGGGGACACTACAATGGTCAATATACACATGAAAGCTGTAATAAATTTTCTATAACCAAAGAGAAAGCCATAACAGGGGAGAAGTCTTTAATCTGCTTTTCAGGACAACATTTTGTTTTAGCTTGCTTTTTATAATGAATACAATAGGCAGTCCTGATTTAAAGTAAAAATGACAGCAGCACTGAAAGGGTTATTGCAAGCTGTTTATAATAAGCAAAGGAGGACAGTGCTGGAGAAAGTTACAGAGCTGTTTCCAGCAATCCGCCTGGAAACGGAAAAGGGTGGGTGAGTGGTTTCTACCGGACCAGGGCAAAAGCCAGGGCTTATAAATTTAGAAAAAAATACACACCCACACAAAATGTCTCAAGTAAGAGGATAGGGGACGAGGGGAAAAAAAGAAAGGCAAACACACACACCACTTTACAAGGCCTTTATATAAATTTTGCCTAATCATTCTTAGTGGACATCTGCCCATGGCTTAATACAGGAAAGACCAAGCTTTCAGTGCGTGCCAAACTGTCTGAAATACAAACCTCTGGCACACTGCCTGCTTTGATTCCCCACTTGGGGCAGTTTCTGGGAGATGGGCTTGGAGCAAAGGAACACAGACATCGCTCTTTGGAAGGGCCAGCCAAAGGAGTTAATGTAATGTGAAGTTTGTTACTGGACTTCACAGTACTCGAGTGCATTCTCCTCAATTTACTTTAAATGATTTTTAGGTTTTAAAAACAGAAGCAGTTGGGCAGAATTCAGTAATTAGTTTAGAGAGAGGTCCTTACACAGGGTTAACAAAACTGCTGCGGCAAAAGAAATGCTCTGGTGGGAGGTGAAGGCTGCCCTGATTCACGCAGATGGGCACGGGGACAGCAGGTATTTATAGAACCCTGGCACAGGGCTGTAGAGCATGAAGACCCCCATTCAGATCAGCCCCCAAAACTCTGAGCATCTCAAAGGAAGGCTCATAAAGTTACATAAAAAATAGTAAGAGAAGACTGATGTTCTTGGCAAGAGCAGCAAGCAGGTAATTTAGAGCAGGCACTGCCCCTTCAGCCCAAGAACAGGAAAGAACTGTATGAGTTACCAACATGCTCCACCCAACCAGTCCCAGGCGGTATAAAAGTCTCTGCTGCAAAATTTAGCTAGTGATACAATCCAGGAGAAGTGTGGAAGTAGCACAGAGGGAGAACAGGAGAGACATTTCTGAGAAAGAGACTTCAGCTAAAATTAAACATGATCAGGCACATAGAAATCCCTGAAGCCTACAAAACAAGCAGAAAGAAAAACAGTCAAGTTTTCTATGGCACAACTGGCTTCTTTCCTTTTATCCTTTCCTTTTTTTTTTTTTTATTTAGCCAAGTGGTCTTACACCAAGGTGCTAAAAGCTACAAGCAATATTTCAACTAAAAAAAGTTTAAAGCTAGATTGGTTTTGTTAATAATGAAACAGTACCTAGATTCAATATAAAAACCTCATATCCAACAAGCAAAACTTTTCTCTATAGAGAACATTCAAGAAAGTAAAGTAAGGAAAATTCTTTAAATACTAAAAAAAGGCTGTAATTTTGGTCAAATACAGAACAAATAATTAAATACAAGAGATATCAGGAAATAAAATGGGTAACACATGTGAGTTCTATAAAACAGATCACATGCCATATATAGGTGAGTATAACAGGTATACAATATGTGCTCAGTCACTGTAATATTTTTAAATTGAAACAAATTACAAGTACCAGGTCCTCACTCTGAATCTCCTTTTAAACTTGATCATGAGCTTGGTCCTGCACATCCTCCCCAGCACCCTGAGAGAGTCATTCATCTCTTCCATTACCACCCTTGCTACTGCACAGACTCACTGAAGGGACTCTGGAATGCCCCTCTCACTTGAGGGTAAAGGAAATTTACTTCAATCCCAAATTCAGACTGCTGATAAAGATGCTTACTGCCAAGTATTATAAATTAAATTATTTATTCAAGGAATTCAACATTTACAGCTGTAAATGAGGACAAATCTGGCAGCCAGCAAGTGTTCTTTTGCAGTTCCTAATTCAGAAGGGTCTGTGCAAAAGTAAGCACAAATGCTTCCTTGGTAAGGCACACACTGATGAGCTCTCTGCACTTCAGTATGCAGTACAAATCTCAACAAAAGAACACTTCTGCACCTATGGAATATGGCTGGCTTTGACCTAAGGAATTATGTGTAGGAAATGGGGGTGGCACACACACATTTAGCAAAAAGTGTAAAACCAACACATATATTACAGGAAACCAACTATAATCAGAAGCTTTAAGCTAATCTATCAGTTGCTGACTGGTATGAAAAGAAGACAAAAGTGGAAACTTGAATATATCAGGAATGAATTCTGATCATAAAAAATATCATCCTGCATTGGTAGAGTCACTTATCAGATATCCTTTATGCTTTACCTTCAGAGAGAAGCAACTTGACTGCCTCAAAAGAAATAAATACAATATTATTTTTGCAGATTATTCTGTACTTCAAATTAATGGACATAATGAAACAGCTTCTCTGAAGTGCTAAGTGAAAAATACTTTGTGTGTCAGGCAAAGGCAGCAACATAAATCATTTGAACACTGGCTTTTTTAGGTGATCCTAACAAAGCCCTTACCAAATTTGACTTTGGCTGCTGTTATTCACATTTGTGCTAGATCCTAAATGTTCAACAAAAAGTCTTTGTAGACAAATCCCAGGCATAAGCCCAGTCATCCATCCTTCAAAGAAAGGCAAGAATACTTCACCCCAGTCAGAGTCTGGACCTCATATTTGACAGCATCAGAACATTAACTAACATTTACATAGCACTTTTGGAAATTTTAACAGCACTCTGGAAAAAAGCCCTCAATCCCTGCAATCAGGGATTGTTAGAGTCATTACAGTGGAAAAACCCATGAGAAATGGCTATAAAGTGAAGGAGATAAAAGGAAACTTACTGGAAACAGAATCAGAAAGTGAGTGCTGTTTCTGTCCTCGCCATTACTGAGGATAAGACAACACAGGGCACCATCCACACACTGCCTTTTCTTTGGGTTTGCTCAGGCACAGCAGTGAATGTGAAGTAAAACTCTACTGGACTGTCAAGATCAGAGAGCTGCTGGCTATAAAATACTCCCTGATACTTAAACAATTTAAGGCCAGGAATGAAAAATTTGCTACATCTGCCAGTTGGCATCTTCCACTTTGGTATCTCTGTTCCCAAAGCGTAAAGCAGCAATAACGACACTTTGAGAAACACTTGGGAAGTCAAAATACAGGCTAGGATTTAGTGGGATGAAGTGACTAATGCAAAGCCAAACATCAAATAAAAGAGTCTATGTAATTCAGAAATCTTCAGCTCTCTATTCAAACCTCAGTGCCTAGGCCTCCTGCCTTTCAAAATGTCTGTTACATGAGAGAAGCTGCATTTGAGCTCCCTGTACTGAAGTAACTGCCCTTCATTCTCTCATCTCTGGGCACCTTCTCAAAACATTTTTCGTGAACATGGAACTTGGCTCTCAAGGCAATATGGTAGACAAACCTCAAAGATTCCTACTTTATATGCTACCATTCTCAAGTAGAAAAAAAATACAATAAAAAATTGTACACCCACCACTAAATTTCATCCAAACTTTGCACAGCTGCTGCCTGGCCATGCTTCTGCTTTTACAGACTTCCAGTGACATGTAGTCCCTTGAGTTTACAATGGAATGAAACCTACAATGCAAGGCAATCCCCAACTCCTCACATACAGTATCCCTTCCCAGTATGCAGTGTTATATCATAAAAGCATTTAGCCTAGAATGCTGGTTTAAATGCCTTCAGAGACATGGCAATATACTTCTTCAGTAGCAACAGATGAGCAGGGAGAATAAAGCAAACAGTCCTATCTTGGGAATGAAACATCTTCACATCTTCCTCCTGGCAAGAGATGGAATAATTTAACATTAAAAGCAGGATTTCTAGGCTGCCAGTGGAATTCTCGCCCTTTTACTGTGCCATTTTACCTACATGAAGGACAACTTAAGGGGAGCAAGTAATCTTGAAGACCCAGGTTAGATGAGAACCAGTTTTGGCTGAAAACCAAGGAATGACTCAGCTTATATTTTAAAAACTAAATGCCAAATCAATGAAGTAAAAAAATCTTCATATGGTAGGTTAGAGCTTCCTGAAAGCATTTCAGTTTTTAACATCCTTTCATATGGAAGTTTCCTGGAAGATTTTAACCATCATCAGTTTAGGCCCACATGCAAATATAATGATCAAATTCCTTTTTTCCCTTCAAGCATGACTAAAGATACACATCTCATAGCCCACTCTTTCCCCACAAAAAATCCCATCCACCTACATATCTTAATTAAGACCTGCACTCATTACGCTTCCCTTCTTTACAGATTCCATTTTTACTTCTTCCAAGATTTAAAAGGAATTCTTAGAGTAGAATCATCTGCTTTAACATTTCTAGTTGTATCTACCCATCTATTTCCATCAGAACACAGCTTCATTAACTGCAGTGAGTGAAACAGAGACATGACAGTCACAGAGGCTGGGACCTTATTTTCAGGACGAGGGTTGGGTACCTGCTTGAGCCAATCCTTCTATACTCATAAAATAGAATTATTATTACAGAATTTCAACTTACACAGTGGGGGTTTTAGATAAATCTTGAGTGTTTAAAGCTTGCTGTTTATGGTCACAATCACAAAGTTGCTAGTTTGCATTCATGATCCAGGAGAATTAATGTCGAAGTTAACCATTAAACCCACTCGAATTTTTTATTCCCATCAGATGGGCAAAAGGGAACCTGTACAGCAGATTGAGAAAGGTGATCCTCCCTACATGCTATTCTGTAATATCTCCTATTTATCTAATGTCTTACTGTTGCTGTTATTTACTTCCTTATTTTTCTTGGATATTTAGTGCAAATTCATGTAATTTTGCTTAAAGTCACTAAGCTACAGTAATCAAAGCAGTCTTGCCTGCAGTGCAGTGAACAGGACAAGCAACAACTACGCTAATTAGCATGCAATTTTCAAAGGTCAATTACCACATCATTAGCCAGGCCATTTACATCTCTGCAATGTGGAGCATTCTCCAGCTTTAGACAGCGGAATGGGACAAAAACGGATTAAATTGCTTAGGGTCAAATAGTACAGTGAGTTGATGAGTAAGAGTTTAAACTCCAGTAGCTTGAGTAGCTCATAATGGGTCATTTTCACACTATGCCCTCCTCCTGCTGACACCATCTTCTGTCAGATGCTTAAAGAGACTGAGCAAGCCTATCTACCAGGAAATGTTAACATCCGCTTACACTGAGTAAATCTCGTTTCTTTACTTTAACAAAACAAAAAAACAAAGGACCAATTAGCAAAAAAAGCCTGGCTCCATGTCCACAGTCACATAATTTAAGAAAAGTAAAAACAAAGAATAATCAACACCTACAACCATCATGTTTAGAAGCAAAATTTAAAAAGCCAACAACACCCCAAAAAACAAAACCAAAACAAACTAACAAAAAAACCAAACATCCCGAAAAAATTCTACAAAAAGACACAATACAGATTGTCCTAAACTTGCTTCTAAAACAATAAGCAAGACTTTGGAAAGTATATAGTCAGAGCAACGTTTTAAGGGATATGACTAGAGTAATAAATAAGGATTTTTTTGGTCCCCTGGGGTTTAGATATGTACTGCACAGTCCATACCCAAAAGGATGTACATTAAGGTTATTTTGGGAATACAATGTCCACCAAGCCAAGTTTGAAAACCCAGCAGTCCAAGGGTGCAGGCCTGCTGCACACCCAGATTGTACAGGCACAGTTTCAGTGCAGGACACACAGGCATCTTCACAATGGCATTTGCTCCGCTAGCCCAGACAAGCAGCCAGGCCAAGACTGCTGGGTTCAGCTCCAGGTGAGGAGAGAAGGAAACCTCTAATAACTGGAATTCTTTCTGCCTCCAGCAGAGCTGGCATTTCTTCCCCTACCTATCCAGCTTTCTCCTTACCTATAATTTGCAGCCATACTCACTCCATGATTGCATTTAATCTTTTTATTAAACTCTCACATCAAACACCAGCACAAGATCCTTCAGTTTTTCACGTGCCCATGTAACAATTGAAAGGGCCTATAAAGAAATGCTACAAAGCAAACTTAACATTGTATGGCTTCTCCAGCTTTGACCTGCCTTTCACTCCAACCCTCATCTCTTTTCTCCAGATACTCCAAATATTAAGTAAAATTGCCATTGTGCTTTAACTCCACACAACATCATCACAAGTCAACTTGCACACAACCCCCCTTTCTTGTTTAAAAATGTGGGATAGATCATAATTCACAAAAACACTCCTATTTTTTTCCTTCTGACAGCTAATTCAATGAAAAGTTATAGTCCATTGATATACATCGCCAGACTCTCCCCATGCTAGAACAATAATGGATTATCTGCTTGTTTTAGAAACAAAAAACCCTCACTACATTGATAAAAAATAAGTAAAGCTCAGCTTGGAGCAGGAAAAGTTAGAAAGGGATATTATAATACTTCTGCTGTTAACCTTTAAAAATGCACCCATTTGAAGTTTAAGTGGAGAAAAGCTTTATTCTTCATAAGTGGTAAAAAACCCACGGCTCTTCAGTTTTCTATGAAGCATTACCAGTTTTGGTCCTATAACAGACATAACAGTTTTTATAAAGCTTTGTTGCAGGTTGTCAGCATTTTATTTCATTTGGGTTTTTTTTATTAACAGCATTTAGTTTTCCTCATACACTGCAGTTTTGTAATAATATATACATCAAATAATTAGGATTATCATGAGAGATGTCTGTCTTATCTCTACCTCTGAAGATAAAAGTGCCCAATCAATTATTATGGAGGTACCTGCAAAACACACTAAATCCAGAATCCTTGTCTCACCCTTTTATTCTTTCTGCCCCTTCCAGTTCCCCCATCTCCGAAAGAGCAGTTGATATTTTGGACTCATGACCTGGCTTAGGAAACAGCACTGCAACACTTGATTATTTTCTAACACAGGTCACTATTTTAATGAACTTACTGACCAAAATAATTTCAAGTCCACATACTATAGGGTTTTTCCACTTACACACATTAGAATCAGGCTTGCTGTCAAGGCCATCTTTTCATTCCTTTCCACTCCCAGTTCACATATTTTGGTGCAATCACAGAAACCCCAGTTAGATCCCTTCTGTGGGACCAGCAACTCGGCAATTGCAGAGACTCCATGACAACAGAGACAATTCCTACTACAGGTTAGGCAGAAAGTAATAACTTGCTATAGAGAAAGCATGTGGATTATGTGCTTGCATGAATATTTTTATATAAAATTCCACCTTTTACCTGCAGGATTTTTTTTTATTCCATCATTGTGTTCCCCAAAAACTCCTATGACAAATTTGACAAATCCCACAAAAGCAGAACAGCAAGGGCTTGAAGAGGAAAAGTGACTGTAGTAAGTTTTAACTAAGCATATTAGAAACAATTAGGCATCGATCTTTATGCTGTGTTTTGTCCTTCTCTATGGACAGTGTCAGTTTAAAAGGCCTTTTCTTTATTTTTCCCGGTGAAACAAAAGTTTAAAAAGACTGCCATGAACTTGATCAACTTCTTGAGAAGACAGGATTTTTTTTTGTTGATTTTTTTTTGCCTGACTCAAAATTACACTAAATCACTCATGTGCTGTTTCCTCATACTCAAAGAAAGACCTGCCCTATCCTGTCCGTTGTACTGCACTATGCTACAATTACACATATACCATAACCCAAGAAAGGTTATAACATTTCTAAAATTGCTGCACAAGTGTCCAGCAGCAACCTAAAAAATAACAGGATTTACAACAAGACGAGATATGCATAACAGAAGACACTTTCTTTCAGCAAGGAATCAGTAATGACTCATGTAAACACGGCCAATCTACTGAAATTCCTGTTCTGGCAAGCTGCTGCTCTAAGGAAGGAGTAATGACATTTGGGAAAAAGTTTGCAAATGAAAAGAACATGGCACACAGCTCTCAGCAAAGAATCCAGTTTACCCCTATTCAATACTAAGACATTTGAGAATTCAGGATTTTTTTTCTCCTCCAAACAATCATATGAAAATGAGCTGGCACAGAGATCATGCTATCCACTATTCTTTTTTTTTTCTAATCAAGAACAAGATGGATTTAAATCTATAAATTGTTATTTCATTTTGCAACGCTATGCTGCTCTACTCTGTGCTATGGAGTTGGAAATGCATCCTGCAGCTGGAGAACAACATAACCCTAAGCACAGAAAGCTTGCACTCCCCCTAATTACAGATTCCAGTGGCGGCTGTGTGTGGAGCCTCTGGAATAATTACAGTCCTGGTACACTCTAAGGGATGATATATCATGTGATTTAGAGGGAAACAAAAATAGGATAAACCTTCTAGCAGTAAAGATATTGCTGTGGAAGGATCTACTTTTTCCATTACAATAAATTTATAATATTCATCTGGTTTTCAAATGTGGAGGTATGAATCAACATTTAAATTAGAATTTCTAGAATAAAATAAGGTTTGTCTAACAGGTTTTTATTTGCTGAACAAGTACTGTGAGGAACCTGAAAATTACTGTTACTGCATTGACATGATCCACATTCCAAACCTGCATCTTCTACTCTTAGGTCTCGTGCTGTAATTGCCCCATTAATTTTCAATCAAATCCTAAACTACCTGCAGTGATCTCACAGAAGGCTGCCAGCACATGTAGCTGATTAAACAGTTGCTCTGGAAACTTCCTCTCTTACTCAGAAAAGACTTTCAGCTACAGCTCAGCTCTAGCTGGCCAGTGAGTGCTGACAATTGATGCCCACTCCACTGCCAAAGTCAGTAATAGAAATGTACCACCAACCTCACATGGGATATACAGTAAATATTTGAGCATACGCTCATTTTTCAGCTTCATTTTTCAGAAGTATTAGGTGAAGGAAAATTGCTCAGTTAAGCACAGAGTGTAACTTTCTCTAGCATCAGTGCCTGGGCCTCCTAAGTGCATCCTCTAGAGGATAATGGCCCTGAAATCTCATGAAGAGGTGTTTATTGTGTGCATTGAAAAGCTCAGTAATAGGAAGGAGCTGCTTCCACGACCACATTCTTTGAAACATCTTGAGAAATGAAAACTTACGTCATTTCCACTTAATACTCAGAGGCCAGCACACAAAGCAAAAAACATTCAGTTACCTGGCTGCTTACCCTTAAAAACTGCAAAGCAGGTGATGCAAAGAATTCTCACTCTAAGGTTTCTCTGGAGGTTTAAACGGCTCTTATAGGAAGAAAAGATGTGTGATAGGATTAGCTGACATTTCCATTCTGAGAAGAATATAAAGGCCGTGCCACCCTCATAACTCAGGAGTAATATTATTCTCCAGTATTATAATACTTATTAAAGCACACTAAAGGAATAAAATATTGTAGCCCACTGACTTTCCTACATGAGAAAAATAATTCAGGGGAACATCGTTCACTCATAACATCATCTGACGTGACTGCAACAGACCCCACCAAAAACCACGCTGAAGCAACACAGAGCTTCATGAGATCAAGATCAGATTTCAGAGTGGCTGGCACCACTTGATCTTTCTATAAACCTGTCTGATTTCAGAGTCCCTAATGTGCCAAGGGCTACAAATTTAAGTGAAGTGACCCTTTGTACAAGGAAAAGAGATCCAAATCACTCAGATGAGCCCCTGCAACAAACAAGTAAGATGCCCTCAAGTATATAAAGCAGTAAATGGAGGGATGTTCAGGACTTGAAGGAAAGGCTGTGCACCTTCTAATGCAGCACAGCAGCTCTCCTTATCTGCCCCTCACCCCTACCAGCACCATGACCCCCAGAGCAGCTCCCCTCCTCCAACCCTCCTAGTCTCAGACACTTCCTGTCTCCAGTGGCATTTATTTTCAGCTGTCAAGATTCCTTTCTATACGTTCCAGGAACCCTCTAGCCATCCTCTGTCCAGATGGCAGACTACAGATGAAGGGAACAGGGTCTTGGAGAGTCTTTTCTTGGCCTGCTCCTCGGCAGCCTGCTGGAACTCGGAGGCAGGCTGAGTCTTGCACAGACAAGGCTCTGTTGCGCTGCAAAAGCCCTTCAATCCCTCTCCACAGTTTTGCTCAATGCCCTCTTTGTCTTCAAACAAATTTGTCTTAAACCTTTTAACGGCCTCTGCTTTCCAGGGGCATACTTTACACAATCTACTCCCCACAAAGCTGCAGAAAGCCAATAAAAGGGCAAAGGAAAGGGGTCTGAACAGACAACCAGAGCCTCAGTTTTTACTACAAAGCAGATGCTACTTTGACAAGCAGATGCAGAAGCAAAAGGTAGATGAGAGGTCTGAGTCTTGTTGATCCCTGTCATGTGCAGGAGATTTTCTGAAACGTGACAGAAACACAAGTTTATTACTCACTTTCATTAAAGATCATCACCCTACAATGAACTATTTTCAAACTCTGACTCTCCCAGATCACTAGTCCTTATCTCTGAGACAAAAGAACCACATTATATAAAGACCAGCAGAGTGTCTCTCTCACCAACATTATACATTCATGTACAAGCTTCAGAGAATGACTGACATCCCTTGAGAAACTAAAAATTATACCAAAATAAATTTTAACTTTATCTTTCCAACTGAAGCTTCACTAAACAACAGTTTCATAATTTTTAGAAGATTTATTCATGACTGCTTTGACTCTATTCATATCAAAGGCTATGACATTACTTGATTTATTATATATTTATAGAATGAAACACTATTTCCAAGAGCCAAAAGGGTTTAAATCTGAAATAAAGCTGGATACTTCATAGTAGAATACATTTAGGCATAAACTATTCTAAACTCAAATGCAGTAAGCAAAGCCAGTTCCTCATTTAAAGACTGGAGCTGTCAGAAAGGCTCTAATGTAGCTCTTGGCTAGAAAGATTACTTTAGGAAATGAACTGCAAGAGAAAGAACCAATTGTAGAACTTCAGCTACCCAAGAGGGCTAGCAAAGGAGAAGTTACAGACAAACAACCATGGCATAAAAATTTCCCCATTTCAGACAGGACCTTAAAAATCCAGCACCTGAAAGGAAAAGAACAGAACAGTGAAGTGGTGGCAAAACATGTCTTTGTCTTTTGAAGGTCTATACAAAAATGTATCTTCCTTGTGGGGGAAAAGCAGCACAGCCTAGAGGCACTGCAGTGCCCCTATACCACTGGCAATAGCATTTTTCAGTCTAAGTCTTGGTTCTTTACCACTGATTTTGGAAGCTAGTTGACTATGTCCTTCTACTGCTTTCATCATTTGCATGTCATAATACTGCCTATGAGATGTTTCTTTACTCTCATTTTGACCAGAAGAAAAAGAATCATACAAAAACGATCTTGAAGAGCATTTACCACTCCTTTATAGGACACTTTGAAAACAAAATCCTATAAATAAGCTGTATGAGTTACCCTGGCTAGATTTTTATCACATATACTATGTTTTTATTGTTCTTAGCATTTGCACATTATTAGAAAACAATCTTTTTCAGAGACATGCATAAAAAGTTTTAAGTAATCTCAAAATAGTTCAAATCCTTTTCAGATAACTCCTTTCATTTAAGGGGTGTGATCTATTTGCTTGTTAGGATAATATACTAATTGCATGATAATATCCACAGCTCCTCCCACAAACATTTAGGATTGTCTCATTGAGATTTATCTGCTGTTATGAAATATCCACTGTGTGATTTACAGTCATGTACTGTGTAATAGGTGTAGCTGATGAACTGGTTTTAAGTTCCTGTTTTCTCTCTTCCCTTCTTAAGTTCCTCAACAGATTAAAAAGGTGCAGGGTTCATCAGAATTATTTGATTCAATATATACATCCACAATCAATGGTTGGCTACCACCCAATTACATCAAGCTAAAATCTGACCTAGAAATTATGATATTTAAAACTAAAACCAGTTACCAACCACCCACAAGCCTTACTCAATATGAGTGACATAAAACACAGGAGGAATGGACCATAAAATCATAGAAAACCAAGTCCAACAGCTGTAGAGTCAATGGAACATAAAAGGACACAGCAAACCACTCCCTTCCTGATCCAATGATCATGGAGCCATCCAAGTGGCTCCCATCCCCTTGCTACTGGGAAGATGGATTCTCTTTATTTAAGTTCATAAACCAGACACTGGGATGAAAGCTGGACTCGGCGAGGGTGGTTCACAGAGTGGAACAAAATCCAGCAAGTGCAGTGTCACTTTTGGCCTCTGATGTGAAGCCATGTCATCTGGTGACACTGTTGGTGTGAGCTTTCATACCAACCTTTCCCTAGTTGACTCTCTAGCCAGCATGTGTCTAGAAAACTTTATAAGAGAGTGTGAAATGGAAAAAAAAACCCTTCTAAAACTCATACAACAGGTAATACTTTAAAGAAAACCTAGGAAAAAAACATACAGAATTTATATACCCAGAGAAGGCCAAGGGAGCTAAGTGACTGAGGAAAGTAGAGAGGCCAGTGACTGCCTGGACACCTGGACAGACAGTCATCCATCAGGATACACCCACAGAGCAAATGAACAAATACAAATGAACACACTGTGATTAATGGAGATGATAACTGCTTTAGCTGTTAATTCTACATGTTGTGGCTTTTAAAGTAGGATGAGAAGTTCACATGCCTGGTTCAGCAGCTACAGCTAAGCTAACAGCCCTAGGGGCAAGTAAATGGACAAATAATTTTTTGCACTATTTTTGGCAAGATATTAGGAAATAAGAAGTTGCTGCCTTGGAAGTTAAGCATTACTTCCACATCCCTGTTTTCAATTCTGTTTTTCAAGTTAAGATCACTCTAGCATTTCACTTGCAATGACCATTCTCCTTGCATCTCAGCATCATGGAACTCAGCAGAAAAAACTCCAATAGACTGCAAGAAGAGCAGGAACAAAAGGCTAAAGTTCATATTGCTGATCTCTAAGTTTTATGAGCATCTAGGTCTACCTGTGTCATGAAAATAATGCAAGATAATCATACAGAAGATGTGACACAAACCCTATGGACTAGTAAACTTGAAAAAAGGAGATGCTGAAGCCACAGGCAATTTTATTATAGCATCTCTCTTCCCAGTAATGATATTTTCCACTATCACCCTTCTCTCTTTGTAAGCTGCAGAGGGATTTCTCACACTGATTATAAGCTAAATAAATGGCTACACAGCATTTCTTTCCCATTCTATACTGAAAATAGGACTTACACTGAAAATGGACAATAAAGGAATCCAGCTAAATAGCCACCAACTGCCTATGCCATTCTCCAAGGGTTAGGCTACACTTAGGCCCTTTTCCACATGCATTCTCTGCCTTAGATTGCTATTTCAATAGCTTCATACCAAAGTTTTTTGAAATAAAGCAACTATGATCTTTTGGCTAATAAGTGCTAAGAAAATCTTTGCTCTGAGACAACTGTATCCTGTTACCAACACAGGAATGCCTCTGAACTGTCAGCTTGGGGTGCTTTGGTCAATAGAGCATTAGCCTGTGTAAATATAGAAAAAAATTAAGTATTTACCACTAGTAAATATATATACCCTCAATATCCTTGGCTTTATTAACTCAATTTGCCCTGGCACTCCCTGTCAAAATCACCATTTCTTTGAATGGGAAATGAGTAATCCTTTACCCAACACCATAGACAGCCATTGGTGTTTAGAACTGACTGCTATGGGATCACTCATTGTTAGAAAACTATGGATTATGCAAAAGCTTGCATCTGCAGTATTTTAAGTGATTGATTCTGCTATGACTTCAGAAAAGAAAGGTATTCTATTGCTGATAAAGAGAATGGGTGGAGTACTCAAAATCCTTGGAAACCAGACAAACTACGCTGGCAGAAGCAGCAGGAGAGAACGGCAAGAATTCTTGCCCATACAACATGTCAAGTAACATCTGGGGGGAAAAAATCTCTATGATTCCAAGCTCACTCCACCACCCTACTCATATTACCTAATTTTTTTGCAAGCCAAATGTCTGAGGCTCAGAAATCTAACCTAAGATTATATTGCAGACAAGGGATCTTCCAACTGCCAAAACAGTCTCCACATCTTCCCTACCAGCAGCTATATCTACTCAGCAGGCATCAAACCAATACTTGAATAAAATAAATGAAAAGGATACCTGGGGCGGGGGGGGGAATGGAACCCAGAGAAAAATTTTAGACAGTTTTCAGTATGCCAAGAGTGTGATAGCATCTGAGGAAAACTGAAGCTTTAAAAATTTGCCTCTGCCACAGATCCAGCAAGATGCAGAAGCATTCTAGACTGGCTCTGCCACCAGTCTACATGAAGTCTAGAATTCAGGTGCACTCAGAGCCTCCAGAGAGGCTCTTAACTTATTTGGCATAAAGCACACTTGCCCTTTAGTGCATTTGCCATATGCTATTTTCTGTGCCTAAAACTGGAGAGGATCATCAGATGGGGCTGTAGTAACATTAGAGAGAGAGAAAGCGGATTCCTGCTATGCTGTCTCTGTATGAAGTTCTTACCAGTCCTACTTCCTAACCTGAAACACAGATTAAAAAACCATAGCCAATTTCTCATTTTCTCAATTTCTTTCAATTTCTTTGCAGACACAACGTGCAAAGCATGAAATAAACAACATGATTTAAATTTTTAAAAATGTTTCACAACTTCAGCTGCAACTCAAGCACAAAGTGACAAGATAGATTCTGCAGAAAGTACTAGATAAGTCTCTTGGTCTAAACATAGGAGTTTACTAAGAAAGGTAAGAGGGAAACAGCACTTGTAATGAGAGTTCAGTAAACTTCTCCTATCCTCAAGTTTTGTTTCATGCAAAGAGATGAAGCAAAAATAGATTACTAACATCTGTTATCATCAGGAAAGGCTAGCTTGAAGTAGAAAAGCCCGACAATGAAAGACACTTGGGATTTTGATTTTCTCTCTCTGCTGCTACCCCCTCCATCCAGTCCTCCTTTCCCTTCTTCAGCTAAGTCCTTCCCAGCTTCTATGTGCACAGTATCAGCTCATGTCCACACATGTCTGTGCTAGTTAATGTACAAAATTGCCTTACCAGCAGCAGCGCAGCGAGCAGATGATGAATTCCATTCCAACAAAATCAGCAGCAGGGGATTTCCGACAAGATGGCAATAAGTAAAACACAGTTCAGATACTCAGAGAAACATGGGAAACCCAAGATAACTGATTACTGAAACACAGCCTGAAATACCAGGAGCACTTTTCCAGAATTCAGCAAGATGCAACTTTGGCAGGCAGAGTGAAAACCAAAAAAAGGTGCTCTTCTAGAGAACAGGCATACATAGCTCACTCTTGAAAAGACAGCTGTACAAAAGAAAGAAATAGGCTTTCTGCCTTTCTTTAATCTATCAGAATAACTGTTATCTATAGTTTCCTCCTCTTCTTTTAGGGTAGGACTGTTTAAAATTAAAAAAAAAAACCCCTCCTCCTAACAAATGAAGAGTTAGCAACTATTTTAATAATGCTTTTCTCTATCTAGTTCTCCCTACCTTTCCAGTCAGTTTGGATGCAAAGAAACAGTAATACAAAAACAATAAATAAGTAATGAGAACTATTTTTTCCAATCCTTCCTTTTCTCTTTCACAACATTAATTCCAGTGACTCAGATATATTACAGTCCAGAATATCTGTTGAGTTTATTGCTTTTTCTAAAACTTAACCCTCTTTTGTGAAAACTGTTGAAGCAGTTGGTTTATACCTATTTTGTAAGATTTCATAAACTCCATTCATCGTTCTGCTTAGGCAAGAGGGAAAATTTCCCAGCCACAGAGCCTTAAAGCTCCACCTTGTGGAAGATGCCTAGAATAATTCCAGCAGGCTTCAGGGAAAAAAGGACTTCAAACCAAGCTTACAATTAATGTGATGTGCTTGACATTGGCATTTTTCATCAATCCCACAGTAAGACAACCTCTTAAATGGGTTCTGCACCAGCAGAAGCACAAGCAGTGGGGGACTACCAGTAAAACAAAAATGAATGGCTGTAACTTGAGTCCTGTTCTGGGGCCCTCACTGCAAGAAAGACACTGAGGTGCTGGAGCATGTCCAAAGAAGAAAACAGAGCTGGGGAAGGGTCTGGAGCACAAGTCTGATGAAGAGCAGTGCAGGGAGCTGGGGTGGTTTATCCTGCAGAAAAGGAGGCTCAGGGGTGCCTTTACTGCTCTCTACAAGGACCTGAACAGAGGTTGTAACCAGGTGGAGAGTTGGTCTCTTTTCCCAGGAAACAAGTGACAGGGCAAGTGCAAACAGCCTTAAGCTGTGCCAGGAGAGGTTCAGGTTGCACATCAGGAAGAAATTCTTCACTGAAAGGGTGGTCGAGCATTGAAATGGGTTGCCCAGGCAAGTGGTGGAAGTGGTGGAATCACCACATCCCTAGGACTGTTCAAGAAATGACTGGACATGGCACTTAGTGCTATTGTTTAGTTGGTTTGGTGGTGTTTGGTCTAAGGATGGACTCAGTATCTTGGACTCTTTTCCAACTGGAATGATTCTGTGAAAAGCTGGTTTTATTTTGTGGCAATGCAATAGTCATCCTGCACTGAACCAGCTGATAACACCAGCAGCAGTCCAGAACGCATCTTGCTATCACCTTGTTTGTTGGTTCCTGTGCATTGGACTTACTCTCTCTGCAAGTAGGAAAACAAGGAATTATAGATAGGTTCACCTGGCTAAGGAGCTGACAACCAAAGAACACACCAACCCTGCCAGTAGGAATGGATAAGTGACTAACAGAACTTACCTTGCAATACTGCATTTACTGTAACTTTACACAGGTGTTCCAAAATCTATTCACAGTCCCCTTCCAGCCACCTATTACAAATTCACACAGTTGAAAGCTTGGGCTGAGACCAGCCTGGTGCATGCACATCCTGCTGCTTGTGATGGTGCAGTCTGGGGACAGTAAAGCACACAGGGCTGGTACTGCCCTCCGCTCAAAGTGCCTGCATGGCAAAACTGTAGCAACTTTTAGTCCATTTTTCCTGCATCATATATGTACCTTGTTTTTACTTCTTCCTGCAAGCCTTTACAATATCCAGGGTTCAGTTTTATTGTGAGTTTTTTTCTTGCTGCTTCTTCCCCAGGAGGGCTACAAAGATGTCCAAGAGGTTTCTAAGTTTACATACTGTGATACCAGCACACACAGGCTCAGAGATCAGAGCTGCTGCACTAAAGCATTGCAGACACAGCTCATGTCTTTAGCAATGTAAGCACAAACAGATAAAAAACATTAAAAAGAACAAAAAGTAAGGCATTCAAAAACAGCCTTATAAAAATTTTAAATTTTTCCTTTGTCGTCTGCAGTACAGCAGTCATACAATAAAGTCATGAGATGTTCTTTCATATAATAAACCCAAGATACTTAAAGAACCTATACCCATATCCATTTAATACTTAGAATTCATAAACTTACCATAACCAGTAACTAGCTACTAACAGTAATCACGTTCCTTTCTCTGATACAAACTTTGCGATGTTTCTATTCTTGCTCAGTTGCTCCACATTGAGATTTGAACATTCAGAACAATCTGAAAATCGGAATACCTTAAGGACTGAAATACTGTACCAAAACCGAAAGTGAAGTGCTCTTACCAACAAAATAACATCTGGCTGAACTATTCCTTTGCTTGGAACACAAGGGAGCACCAAGTTTGAGCTCGACTGCAGGGTGTCTCAACACACAGAGAAAATTTAAGCATGCCACTCCAAACAGAGGGAAGCAGCGCATCCCTGAAGCTCAGCAGAGCACGGAGCTGCTCCCGGAGCTGCAGAGGGAGCCCGCTGCCCGCAGGTCCCCGCTCCGGAAAGGCGGGACCGCGCTGTCACTCACCGCAGTCCGCAGCTTGCGCTCCTTTCAGTTCTCACCACTGATCGGATCGGAAAAAATACCCAGCGATTACTCAGCAGGCAGGGAGGAGAGGGTCTGACGTGCTGAATCGGTACCCTTTGAATCGGTATGCTGGAAGACGTGCTTGTTTTAAATTACACTCCATATTTTATTCTTCCTGTTCTCTGAGCTATACAAACTCCAGCTCCAAATGACCTTTCACTTCACACAGCGCTTCTGTGGAGGACATCCTTGGTTGTTCAGTTAACATCCTGGTTGGCCCCTTTTACTTAAAAAAAAAAATCCACCCCCCCAAAAAAAAAACCCAAAAAAAAACCCCTCAGCCTTTTACTGCAAGAAAAATGTTTGCAGCCTCCATAAAGTCCTTATAATTTTCACTGTTGATGGCTGTTAGCAAAAAAGAGCCCAGATACAGCAGAACAAAACCTTAAGTTTATTAACAGATTTTAAAACCAACAGAATAGATTAAATATACCCCAGCATATAACCAGAAATAATGTACTTCACCTTTGCCCACTGTAGTCTTTTGGATGAAACTATCAAGTTTTTACTTAAAAAAAAAATAAACAAACCCTCACTTATACAGTTTTTCTTCCAAAATACAGAAGTGTTTTTAAATTTTGTATAGTTCATGGAACAGGACCAAAATCACTGACAATAAAAGCACTATGGATGGATGGGAGGCCAAAAGCCCACTTGTGTATTAACAGTGAAAAAGACTTTTTAAAAATTATATTCCACAACAGATGTACCAATAGTACCTGTCATCACTGGCATGTGAAAGCCCCTTGCTTAAATTTAGCTCTGATTATTTGTCTTCATGAAATTAGAGCTAAAAATGTCTAAAAATGACACTTGATACATAGAAGTTTCAAAGCCACTGTCCTCACTCTGAACCCCATATGAGCCTCTCAAAAAGGAAACTCATGTTGAACCACAATTTTTTACCAGGTAATCTCCTTTTGCCCCCCTGCCTTGCTTCAGCTACACTTGTGTGCACAGTTTGGGTGCACAGTTTGGATTACTTTACTCAGAGCACTAATCACTGCACTCAAGAGGAGACAGACCCAGTTTAACTTATGTAACCTCATTACCAGCTGACTGAAGGAACACAGTGAAACTGAGAAAAGAAGTGCCTTTTGTAAATTGGTGTCAGGTTTGGGTTTTTTGAAGAAAGATGTATATATCACCTTCAAAAAGAGATGCAACCAAATTGTTCCTGTAACAACAGAAGCAATAACACATCTAGCCTAGTCCAAGCCAGTCTTGTTGAGATAAAACTGTATCGTGTTTCTAGCAATTTCTTCCTTAGAAATCAAGAGCATTACAGCTAGATTATCTCTTGGAAAGCCCCAAGTGCTGCCACATGCTTTGTCACTACAGCACTCTATCTTCCTGCTTGGCAGCCTCACCATACACTATCACTCGCTCACTCAGCTGCCATAGGCCCAGTTGTGTGGTGGGGAGTTACTGTGCCTGCTGAACCACTTAGTCTGCAAGCATACAAAGAGCATCCATAGCATCAAAGGGCCTGCAAGAACTGACTTTTTTTCTTTTATCCACAACTTCAATTAGATTTATCAGCCTACAGAATAAAAATTCATTAAATTCTAAAGTTCCCTTCAGTAAACCACAGGAGAGACCTGCCTGCCCATAGAAACAGACCTTCTCCATCATTAATAATTAAAACAGCAAAACTTCATAAAGTTAAGCCTGGACTCAGGCTGCCCAGCTATACTGAGAACTACATGCAAAAGGTATAATTACAGGAAGACTGTTCCAGGCAGAGTACAAGAACTGGGTAGAAAGCTCAGAACCATGAGAAATTCATGCCTATTTCATCTAACAATAATAAAATGAGACAAGTTTATTCATCTCCACCTTTCATAGAAATTACAACCCACAGAGACTGAGGACATGGAACAAAATGCATCAATTTGCCATAATAATGCACTCTGACAGCAATACACATACCGTGACCTTTAATCCATGTAGGCCTCTTCTGCACATTTAAAAGGGAAGTTAGAAGCATGGACTGCAATGACAGATTACATGAGCATCATTGACAAGTTTATGTGTTGCATTATTTTCATCTATTTAATAACCAAAGACATCAAATAATTCTGTCGCCACGATCCTGACTGAGATTTCATGCAAAGTGCACTTATGCTTATGGTATCCACAGCTCTCAGCTATAATAAAGGAGGAAATTCCAGCAAAGGAGGTGATTAAGTAGTTAAAAATATGAACAGTTATTTGTAATACTGTGACAAAATTTGACCACCACCAGAGCAAACTTCCTAAATAAAAGTATCTGGAAAAAATACTCATTTCATTAGAAACTAATATCCATGCAATACACATAAATTGAAATAAAAGTAATGGAAAGTATTTCTGAATTTATTGATATATGAATGTACAGAAAGAAAACATTTTTCTCCTTAATTAGCATGCTCCCTCTAGCTGACCTTTGAGATGTTTTTTGGGAAGCCTGAGAAGACCAACATATTCTGGAATGTTGTCCTTGCCCAATGCTACAGGAGATTTATAACACAGGCAGTTGAACAGGCAGGCTAGTCCATGGTTTGTCCTTTCACATCTACATAGGTAAAATAACTGAAGGCAGCTGAAGAATATCTGACAGCACACTCAGTTTCCTCTTAAAGAACAGGAAATCCATGTTTTGGTTCTCTTGAGTCAAACTGCTCAGAAAGACGTCAGCACACACACAAAAAGGTAAACATGTGGCCTGCAATGATATGAAAAATTTAATATTCAGCCTTCTTATGCACTTGGAAAATTTAGGTATTCTTCTGAATGTACATTTGTATTTATTTATTTCCTGCATTATCTACAGCACTGCATTTAGGGAAGCAGCTGGACTCTGGAAATTGAGTTTCTCTCTGCTTCTTTTCATCCTAATGTTGCATAATGGACCAGCTTTTATAGTGTGACTGCCACCCTTGTCTTCAGTGTCCTCTTTACAGAGTTCTCTGGTTTTTCTACAGTAACTTACACCACAAGATCAGTATCACATCATAAAATCTTTTGTGTCTAGCTAACTGGCAACATCAGTATTATATCCTTAACAGAAATGACCTAATCCATCTTATTCTGCATTGAAAGTCGAAGACTGCTCAATTATCCTCAAATATGTGACTTTAAACATACCACAGTTATCAAAGGCAAACACACACCCTTTGGGTTGCTGGGAAACAGGACTTTTCTAGTTTGCCTGGTTTAATACAGGATATACACACCTGCAGTACAGCACAATGACAGGAAAATCAAGCTGATTTTCCCAAAGTATTATTTTCTCTGATAAAAAAATTCCCAGATGCACCAAGCTATTTTCACCTATGGTTCCTTCCACCCCCTGTGACTACAGTATATTTGATTCTGTAAGTTATTTAACTTGAGTGGTCATTATGACCATTCAAAAAAAAAAAAAAACCAAATCAAACCCAAAAAACACTATCAGCCACCAAGGTAGAGCTAATTAAATCTGGCATGTGTTACTCTTTCTGAAAAGCTCTCACTGACCAGCTGACCAGCACAGTAATGCTTCTCATCCACAGACACAACAAAAGCACCTTCCAAAATGTGCACTTTCCAAAGCACTTCTCCTGCTACATAGAGGGTACAAAACAATACCCCACAAAGGCAGAAGAGGAACAGGCCTCACTTCTCCTTACACCTTAAATAAATGTCTCACATATTGGCCTCAAAATCACCCTTCAACCCTACAGTAAAGTTCATCAAGGTCCCAGGCCTTAAAAAAAGAAACCATTCAAGCAAACTTACAAGCTGAAAAAGAAATTAACATTGTACATGGAATAAATAGAAAAACCACTCACTAGAGCCACTGTAATGATATTACAAAACAATATATTGAACAGATAAGCATGATTAACATTTTAATAGTCATCACCAAAATGACAATAAATAAAATACATTCAGTAACATTTCATCAATTTGCTTTATAAATCCATAGTGCAGAAGTCAAATCTAGAAATTAGGTAAAAGTAGTTTGGATGTTGCAGAAAGGAATTTAGGAAACTATCTTCCCTCCAGCACACGACATATATACTGAGCTTTTTCGAAATAAAATGAATCACTTCCACATTTAGAATGTGTCCCTTTCTTGCTTAGAGACCTGTTAGAGGGATATCACAACATTAAAGGTCTGCCATGACACGTTTTTCCTCCCAGCTTGCACAGACCCTTTACTTAGATGATAAGTAGTTAGTTTACTGTGGAAATTTTTCCCAAAGGGGTGAATTGCATTTTAAGAACATACTCTAGCACCAACACATTTCGTGGGAAAGCAGTTGACTTGAAGTAAAATCCAGAGACAACCAGCATACTCAGCGATTACTGCTGCTGTTCTGACTCCCAGGTTAATAAGAATTTAACCACTGTGCATGCAGCACAAAGAGGAGGTGTATTAGTTCATATCTCAGGAGACTTAGCCCAGCATAACGTAACTTTCATCTGTTGTGCAACACAGCTGCAGTTCAGACAGCCCCTTCACACAGCCACAAAAACTAATGCAGGAAGTCCTCCACTTCCTCTCATTATCATTACACTTCCAGAATTATACTTGCAATAGAAGCAGCAGCATCCTTCCTATGAGCATGTATCTTCTCAATTTGCTTGAGGCTGCACAATGTTCCTTTGGAAATGTGTTACTTAGAGACCCAAAGCACAACACCCTCCATCTCCTCCAAGTGTGCCTGGGACGCACAATATTCACCTCCCAAGGTCGTTATGAGGAACACCATTTATAACTTGCTAAGCTTAAGAAGCTGCCCAGTTCTGCATAGCTGTCAGTTTAGGGCAGCTGCTTAAACCCAGGGCAGCAGCAAGGGCAGAGCTTCCCCTTCTTAAAGGTCTTGGTTCTCTCACAGAAATCTCACAGCCTAATGAGAAACACCTCGTACATCAGGTGACATTCTGACTTGACAGCAGAAACATGGCTTGAAATTAAAAAACTGAAGGGCAATTCATCTATTGGTCAGGAAGAGATGAATGTGTATTTCAGATCTTTAATATTAGTGGTGGCCTTCCTCTTAAAGAAACTCCTTAGTTGGAAATCACTTCTTTAGATAAGGAATCTTTCAAATTATTTCCTTCTCAGGGACTGCAAAAACTGTTTGTAAAGATGCTGTAGTCCACAGCAGAGGGAAATCACCCTTGAAAACGCTCAGTCATGAATAATACATTTAAAACATGTATTACCTAACAGGCAAATGCATTACAGATTTAAAAGCCAATAAGTGAAATTGCTAGGGATTTTTTTAAAATGAAAATCAGGGCACTGTGTTTTCTGGTAATGACTAAACACAAGTGACAAACTTTTTTTCAATATGGAGTTTGCTGTTATAGACCTCTTCACAGACAAGCATATCCCAGACCTCCATATAAAAATTATTAGTGAAAAATGTGTTCTTAGTTATCATGTTACCACAGTAAAGAAACAATAAGAAACTCAAAGCCTGAGCAACGACGTAGATGGAAATCTAAGCTGAAGCCACAGGACCCAAGAGTGTCACATTTCCTTCCCTCTGACTCAGGCCTGGATATTCTAAGCAAAATAAACCCATCCAGGATGGTCAGGCATGCCTCACTGACAAACCTGCTGCATCACTGCTGTTTTCAGAGCTTCCTTCAAAATGTGGTGTAAGGAGGAGATCTATCTACCCTAAAAAGTAAAGTACTCAAAACACTGTTTAGAGCTCTCTATTGTAAATGCTGCCAGAACTCATTCAACTTATTGTAATGCCAGATGTATCTTAAATTCCTGGTAGTGTTTCACAGATAACTTAGAAACAAAATACAACAGTAGCTCTATTGCCAACACTTGCTTATTTTTTAAAAATGTATAAACAAGCCAATCTGAATTGAAATCATTGTGTTTCAAAACATCGTCCTCACTACCAATTTCACTTATTTCATGGGCTACCCGAAGTGTTGTTTCTTATAATCCAATCAGTCAAAATATAAGCATTTTTGACAGTGTGGCTTAGTAAAAATATTACTGTTTTTCCTATTTCAGGGAAAATATTCCATTTACAAAGTATAATTTTTCAGAAACCCACATAAAAATATCTGAATGGTACAGAAATTTCAAGGTTGTTTCTTGAAATGGTTTGCTGCTAATTTTTCCTTTTAGCTGGAACCAAGAGTGCTTGAATTCTTCACCAACATACACAATATTAATTCTGTAGGTTAGGCTATTAACCAAGCAAAAATTTCCCTGTTACCCTGAAGAGTATGAAATGTACAGAGAATATCCATTTTTAAACATTTTCAATGTGATTGGCAAGACTCTTTCTAGCAGCTGAAAACTTTAAGTAATTTTTCTGACTCCTGCCCTTGCTTCAGCAGTGCTGCTGCAGCAGTGGATGTAGGTTATCAGCCATCCCTGAGGTGCTCTGATAGCAATCACTGCAGAACCTACACCCACAAAGTTTCTCCAAAATCAACAAGTGAGAGCAAAGCTCACAGAGATAACTATATCCACACTGCCCAATGGAAAACAAACTGCAACCTATGTACCCCAGTCTTACACTAGGGAGAGAAGACACTCTGAAATTCAACCACAACCTGGAGTTACTGGTGGCAAGCCATTCCCTATATTCAAGGTGTGCTGGATTTTCTGGTACCAGGGTCTGTGTGCATAAAAAAGTCATCCAGAGGAAAGAACCAAAAATAAAATTTCATTTGTGCCTTAGTCTATCTCCATATTTATCATATTTACCAATGCTTTAATCCTATCAACAGCTTAACAAGATGCAAACTATGTATCTCAAGGATATTACTATATGTGAGTCTTTAAAATATCAGCAGTTCTCAAAACCTGCCTGAAAGTTACCATTTTAGAAATGGAAAGTGAAAGACAAAAGGGAGCTGAAGAGATGTGTCTGAAGTCACCTGGCATACTAATGGCCAAATTCTAAATAAAAATCCAGATCTACTGGAGTCCTAAACAAACTCTCTGTAGAGACAGCAAGAAAACCTGCAATCCAATTAGTCACATCAAGAGCAGCTCCACTTGTTAAGCAAATCATTTTATTCCATGTTCACCAGCATTTCCTAGTAAATTCTCCTAGCAAATACTTATAACAACATGGACACAACAGAATTCTCTCCCATGCCCCCTCTGGAAATATAGAAAGACTTAACTGTGAAGAGCAAGTTTAGAGGTATTTTATCATCCTCACCAGAAAAGGTTCTTCAAGGACTCAGAGAGGGTGGAGAGCAGATAACTTTTCACAGTCTTGTCTCTGTGATAGGCTTATAGCACATGTTCATCACAACCAAATCCAGACTTTGGAAGGCTTTGGTGGAAGTGGTGCACAGATGTTCCTCTAAGCCACTCAGACAAGAAATACTGATTCATCACCAACAAGAAACTCTAAGCTAAATAGAACCTAAAATTCATGAGTTAATCACAGCACCACCATTATAAATCCTGCTGAAGGACACTGGCTAATGAAGAAACAACAACTCTCAACACAATACAGAGTGTATTTCAGGTTTCTCTCTTGAGCTTGATCAAGCAAGCCAAGGGATGCTGAGAACAGTGGAAAAAGCTTTGTGGCTTGTTAAAACAGGGATTGTTGTCCTTTTTAACTGGCTAATGTAATTCTTTCCCTCCAATTTTAGTTAGCAAGAAGGTGATATTTAAATAAGCAGCTCCAGGCAGTACATTTCTCTTGGAATTATCATCCAGCATTGATTTGTTTTTGGTAATTCCCTTTGGACATTCTAGAACAGACAGACATCATGAAATATACACTGATGAAAAAAATGAAGAGTTTTTCAGACAGCCATGTACACACTTATCTGGTACTGCAAGTAATTTGTCCTCTTGTTTGCATCTGAAAGCAATGTTAAGCTGAGGGAAAAACATTTCAGAGTAAATGGGAGGCTGAGCATAATCATAGCCATTAGTATGAAACCTGCACCATTAAACCATATTTATAGGGAAGTGAAAAAACTGTCCAACAGTTTTGTGAAGGTTTGTAAAACATTATCGGTAGGAATTCAAGAGCTGCAGCAAACATTGGAAAACCAACACACCAAATCTTACAATGTCCTGTGATTTAGGAGCTTTTTCATTTTCAGTGTGAAAATAATGCAGAGGTAACTACCATGCACTCACCTGCACAGAAAAATGCTCTGGTGCAGCACAAAGTTTTTGAAAAAGTTCATGTTGTGAATCTGAAACTTGGCTTAAACTCCGGTAGGGCAAAAAAAGACACTCATCCAACAGCTGCTGGCTGTTTTCATCACAAGGAAATACCTCCAGTTTGCAGTTGTGTTCTTTCACAGCTGCACAATCCCCTTGAACCCATACAGCAGGTCACAGCACAAACCTGCAAGGCCACCAACATTAGTTTCACCTCTCCCTCTGCACTCCAGCATCAGGAGCATGCAGATGGTAGGGTTCTTCCCTGCTTCACAAAGCTTTGGATGGCTCTTGAGATAGCACTGGCTTTAAACACCCATTGGGCTCAAGTGAGACAATCTGGTTTGTGCTTTGTTATTCTAATATAGGGATTTGCATAGCATTCCTGAAATATTTTACTGGAAATTGACTACTTGGACTTAGTTTTCTAAACAGCACTGTCCTCCCAGTCATTAAACAGCTGATGGAAATCATACTCCAGCTTTTATATGTCCATCACTTGTGAAGAACAATTTCTTATCAACCATCAGGAAGCACTGAATTACCAGCCTGCATTCCACAGTGTAAAGACTGCATTGTAGAATTAGGTGAAGTAGTTTTCCATGTTTTCCCTAAAATTATTTCATCCCACAAACATGAACTATTCCATCTCCAGATTTGAAAACAACATGTGACACTAATCACAGATTTTCCCTACTAGAAAGCTACAAAGCATCATTATCACATCCTTCAATTAAGGACAGGGTGTTCTACTTCCCTAACAGCGTCAGATTTTGCCCGATAAATAACTACAAAGCATCATTACTGCATCCTTTAGTTAAGGTTACAGGGGTTTGCTTCCTTAATGGTAAGCTCCAGGAAAGGAGCACCATTCCTCTCTCCTGCTACCTGGAGATTTGATAAATGCTAAGGAGCTGTTATTGTAATCAGTGCTACAGACAGCAAACTGCAAGACAAGCTCAGATGAGTGCCTGGTCTTGCAAGAACCAGCCCGTTTCTTCTGCATTCAGTCTTAATACATAAAATACTCAGATCCCAGTTCAGAATTTGTGAGTGCAAGTTTCTGCAAGAGTGCTACAAGGCTTTTTCACTTTAATTTTATCAGGAAGCAATACTGACCACCAGAGCTCTACATATATATATATAAACCAGCAGTCCCAAATGCTCCTGAGCAATAGCATTGGTATTCACAATACCAGAAGCATTATGCCACCATCCTTGAAAGCACAAAGCCAATATTTTGCTGACAACCAGAAGATGAGACTACAGAAAAATTACTCTCTTCAGGTGAGCCTGTGCTCTTTCAGATGGGATACTGAGCTTTTCTGAGTGGCAAGATACCCAAAAAAAGAAAGATATTATCCTTAAAATGAAGATCCCACTAATGTTTGTCTTATGGAAGAATTCAACTTCTCCTTAGCAGAACGGTTGTTTAGCTTTTGGAAGGACATAAAAACAGTTCTAATTGATGATGCACTGCTTTTGAAAGTTAGCTTCAGTTCCAATTAAATCACAAGTGGCATGGCTGAGAGCACAGTATTTTCTGCTCTGCTGGGGTGGCCGGGGTCCAGGCCATCTGCGTGGAATGCAAGGCAGGACATTCCACCCTTCCGCCTGCATGGCCAGCGGTGCCAGCCGCTCCTGCAACCCGCCAAGGGGACAGGGAGGGATCTTCTTTTGTTTTCCTTATTTGTTTATTTGCTTTACTCTGGCAGCAGGCAAAGGGCTCTTCTCTTGCCAAGTTCATTACTATTGTAAAGTGTTCCCAATTACACTGACTAAAGCACTGCAGTGAGGAGGGGAAAAAAACAACTTTAAAGTTTACAATTAAACTACAGAACTTTTTAAGGCTTGATTTCAGGAAACAGGTGGAAGCTGGATTAAGCATATCTCTCCCAAGTACTCAAATCCACACACACACATTATCATTCATTCACAATATTTCTTTCAAAATTTTCAATAAAGTTTTTGGTTAAATTAAAGAAGCAAGTCCTATAAGCCTCTTCATTTACTCATCTTCTACAACCCCCTTCCAAACAACTTCAAAAAATTCAATGTTTTATGCTTAGATCTGGGACTACTAAGCCATAGGTGATATAATAACTACTGTTTTCCAAAATGACAATCACTTTGTTATTATCAATGTGAAAAGGCATGCTATAGCTTACTGGTCCCCATTAACTTTCTCCCTCATCCCACAAAATTCTTGTCCTCCAGTCACTGAGTACAGACACAAATTGTTGGTGGAGCATCTCAGAGTCTCCTAAAGATGACAGACTAATCAAGCAGCAGTATTCTACTATAGTGGCATAACAGATTCAGGAAAATCACATCATCGTTTTTCTCAGTGGCACCACAGCCTAAATCATCATTTTTAGTATTACTCTACTCTGATGGAGTGAAAAGTGCTACTTAAAAGCTTAGAAGACAAGATTATGACCTCCAGTTTATCATTCTGGACATCAGGTTGACTGCCACAGCCATACAGAGTATATGCACAGAATAAGTTCTCTCTCATGTACAACTCAGTTGTTCTATGTCTACCCTGCAGTTCAAACCTAACATGTTTGCCTTTGAAGAGATTTTATTAACTGACTTGTCTCTTATGTCTGATTTTCAGTCACAAAATTTATCTGTCCTCCTCCCACTTCTCAGATCAGCCAGTACTGTATCAGCCAGGTCTAAGCTGCAAAAGACAGGGGACCTTCCTCTCCAAGAAAGAGGAATCCATTCCCATGTAGTAACTAGTTCTCCAAGCACAGCAAGACACAGTACAGAACTGCACTCTGACATGCAGGAGCAAGGCTGTCCCTTCCAAGACAAAGATAATTAAACAAAATACAGCACTTGTTTGAAAGGCAGTCACAAGTCCCTTCTGCATAGCTGAAGAGCAAAGCATTTGTTTCATATCCTAAAAACAGGTAGAAGATCTGAGCACAGCAATAACTTATATACTACAAGAGTGCTGAACATCCCACAAAATCCCTGTTTCTCCAAATATATAAAGTTCCAGCAGCCAAGAATTAAATCCAGAAGTCTTCCATTGTTCTTTCACTGTGAAAAGAATTCAGTTACACTTCAATACAGAAGGAAGCAGTAAGATCAGGAAATCCTTACTGTCAATGCTTAATCAATACCTGCTTAGGAAAAGGGATGAGAGAAGCAGGAGAATAGGAATAACATTAAAAGCAAAGACACATCCACCACTTCCTGAAGTTAAACAAAAGGCACCAGAACTAACCAGGCTGCTGCATGCCCTGTGCCCAGCTCATACCTGCCATGCATCTCCTGCCCACAAAACACGCCAGACATGAACATTTCAAAGATTGAACATTAGCCTTTCGTGAGATGTCCCCACATTTCTTAGCAGGAAAGCAACAAGAAAATGGACTGCTGTCTAAATCTGTTTACCTAAAATAAGCCATCCTTACTTCAACACTCCCTCCCTTCCCCGAGGGATTTAAGAAGCATGCACTGCCATGATCTGACAAGATCCAATAAACCGGACAGCCTCCCTCTCGCTTGCACAAGGACACAGCTGCTCTGATGTCTCATCTAGGCCTTGTGTGTCCAAATGTCGCCTGCACCAGCTCAACCAGATCTTTATTTCAGTAGCAAGTGTTACACATTCCTCTGATGAAGGCTGCAGTTAGACCCACCGGCAGATAACCAAATCCCAAAGGCTGCTTCTCACACAAAAAGATCAGTAGGGCTGGTACACTGTCCCTTCCCAGCTCCTCTCTCTCTTACAGTAGCTCTGCTAAAACTTGATGCCCTTCCCAAGCAAAACTGCCACCAGCTAATCTCTAAAAGCCACTCTCCCCCTCCCCCCAAATGGATCCATCCACAGAACACAACCAGCTGCTCCTGATAAACATACACGGCTGCATTTCACAATACACTGGAGACCTCTAAAGCACTGTGCCTGAGCACAGCATGCTTGGTCCTGTAACAAGTGTATTAAGACACTGCCTCTTGCATGCTGGAAGCACAAACATTATTGGGAAAATGTGCACAAAATCAGAAATTTAAGCATGAACTGAGTCACAAGAAATGTACTCTGAATGGCAGCTAGGTAAATTCAGGGTGAACAGAATTAGTCATCTTCAGTGAGTCACACAAAGCAGTACAATTTGCAAAGAAAGCAAATTAAGAACATTCTGTTATAATTGATTTTAGTAAAGAACTTGATGTCATTTCATAGTAAGCGCATATATTTCGTAAGTTCCATGCTAGATTTTTACATACCAAAACAGCTGGCTGAGCATGTGGCAATAGACATTATGTGATGCACATCCTACTTCCTAACCTCCCTCTGGTGCCCTGGCCAGCATGAGTTTGCCATCTGTGGCACTAAGAGAGGGAGCACATTTATCATTATTCTTCTATAATCACCTATTCAATCAACAGGATTTCAGACCTAACAGCTGCCCCCAGCAATGGGCAATGTGTTACATCTAAGTCAGTCCTTTACCAAAAGATTACATGTGACTATCCACCAAGGGAATCCATCTCTGTCCCCAGGACACACAGCATCCCAGAGTACCAAGTGTTATGTCAGCAGGAAAAAAAAAAAAAAAAAAAAAAAGGCAAAAGACAGGCATAATTTGGAGTTGAGTTTTTTGCTGTTACCATAGAGGGTGACAGAACACAAAAGAAATTATACAGAATTACTCCAATTTGCATTCACTTTGCCGTGGCAAAGCAACTTGTGTATGAAAGAGAGCCAGTCTAATCTTAGCAGAAAATACACTGATGTACAAACTATTCTTCAAATAATGATAATCAAGTTAGAAAGGCTAAGTCTCAGTCAGAAACTACATCTATGGAAAGTGTGCTAGAGCAGCTGTTGAAGCATATGAACCACATTAGCATTTCCCACCACCCCATAAAATGACACACGTACATACAAACCATCACCACAAACTCTCATGAAATCTGCAGCAATAAACAGCATAACCAGCAAGCTGACATGCAGCTTGTTTTTGCAACTGCCCTGGCCCCTCTGTCTTCTGCTTACCAGCTCTGCCATCCTGACTGATTACACTTTGGTAACAGACTTGAAGTTACTTTTCTCCCACCAAACAGAAGCATGTTCTGTCAGTGACATTTCTGGCTCCACAGCAGTAGCAAATGTGAAGATCAACTGCACAGACATTGGAACAATTACTTCTCAGAGGATATATTACTTAACTGAAAATGGATTATTTTAACCTGTTTTATAGAAAAAAGGTTTCATCGTATCCAGCACTTAACAAGTTTCCATAGCACCTAATGACACAGTTCCACTAATACATCAAGCCAGCAAACTGTCACTACCACCATTACAATTGATCACACTCCCCCTTCTATCACTCAAGTCTTCCCTCTGTGCGTCTCCCATGCAGAGGTACTTGTGCAGCTGTACAGTGAATTGGATCAGGAATTGATCCCAACTGAAATAAAATGCTGTTTTCTTTCCATTAGTTTTAAGCTGCATCACTGGTAGCAGGATCCAATTCCCAAGCACTCAAGCACTTGAGCTGGCAAAGAGAGGAATAAACAGCTCCAACAGCGAGAGGAGGGCACTTCTCTCAGCAGTCTCAAAGTGCTCAGGGAACTATGGCATAAATTGCAGTGTCTTTCTGTGATAGCAAGAATTTTGTTATAGGAAACTGTGGTGCTTTTTATAAAGACCTGCTCCTCCTTGTAAAACTATACCTAAAATTCAGTTCCACAGAAAATCTTCAAGGTTGCCTTTACAGATTCTTCACTTGTTACTTCAGTTTCAGTTGCTTTCTCTCTTCTGGAGTGAAAGTAAAGCATATGTATTAGAAAACTATGTAATATGTAATGAGCAGAAGTTACCAAATGAGATACTTGTGCCGAATATGAAAAATTTAGGAAGTTCAACAGCTTTTTTCACCTCCTTTCTCACCTTTTCCAGAAGAGAAGGTTTTAAAAACAGGGGAAGGATCACAGTAGAAATGATTGGGCACAACTCCTGGCGTCACCAGAGCTCCTGGGCTGAGGCTCTTCCAGCCCATGGCTGTGACTATGGCAGGGATGGTGGTAACAACATTTACACTATTATTGCCCATTATTGCAACTGACAGAACAAATATACGCCTGGTGAGGAAAATTCTCCTTCCCCTCCAAATGATCCACCCCATTTCCCAATTCTCAATATTATAAAAGCAATTTAATGTTTGTACATTTTCAACTCCATGTTGTGAATTCCACATTTACCTCCTCCAGACTCAGTCACCAAGAGTAGCTCCCCATTTGTTATCTGGTGCTTTTTCTGCCCAGCTGCATGGATACTAAGAGAGGGAAAAGCCATGTACACGAGACAGACTTTTATTGATGTTGATTTTATGCTATAATTTTACACTTTTCATACTTCAGTGTGCTAATGTTTTGTTCAAAATAAATCTCAATGATACAAAATGATGAGCTAAACCTAGCATTTAATTTTCCAAATAGTACTTGCACATTTTGCATTTTGATACATATGCTAATACCTACTAATTAGAATCACAACAAAGACTTTAAAGATAGGAATTAGGGAGAGGAACTTTCCAAACCAAAATTGATTCGTTATATGACAAAACAAACATTAGAACCACTTCTGTATAATGATGCAAAATATTCTCACAATAGAAGAATTGGAAGAGAATTCTAGTAGGGAAAAAAATTAAAACGTACGTGCTATAAAATTGCCTTTTCATTATGTTCAGACTCAAACACTGCTAAAATAAAAAGGAATCACCTATATTTTGTCATAGCTCAAAAAACAAGAGATAGCACAGTTTCTGTGTGATACAGTAAAAGTCTAGATATGGTGTTAGAAATGGGTGACAAACACCATGCAAGGACTTACTGATAAAACCAATACTGCAGTATTATGGGTAAATTCTCTGTAGCAAAAATTAGTCTTATTGTTTTAGAGCACTTAAAGGACCAAGGAAGCTTTTACACTCCTGTGCTTTTTGCAAAGACGAAGGCACATTTTACTTTTTATCAGAACTGCAACTACATTAGCTTAAGAGGCTGTTTCACAGAAGCCTACAAAAAATGAAGCTATATGATTTCATTGAATGGGAAGATCCTAATCAGTACTTTGTATTAGCAACTTAATACTAAAGACCACTGAGACAGGCCTAGAGGTTAAAATTCATCATCTTTCTAGGAAAACTCCTTTGATACATTCTAAAAGCTCGTGCCTTTGTAATAAAAATAAAATTCCGTCAATCATTCTGCTTTTAAATTAAACTCCTAAGCAAAATTATGCTCACTGGAAGTATATTCATATATGTTGAAATCCTGAGAAGTAATTCAGCATAGCAGGGAAACGGTGTCACACTATTAGAATTGCAAATTAAGTCACCTGTTGGCAAGTGAGCAGCAGCAGGCCACTGCGAAGTGCTCGGCAAGGGAAGAAGGCTTGTTTTCACAGTAGTTAACGCTTACTTTACGGCTAATCCATCTCAACTTCGCAGGCTTGCTTACCTCAGCAATCTGCACCTTTGAAATAAGTGATGGAGAAGTTTATATTCCTGTTCCAGACTGCTGCTTACAGTGTTTGTGCGAGCTCATCTGCGGGTACACTGCTCCACCATGACAGCGTGAGTATTCTAACTCCTACCACACTGACTACCTTTTTCTTACTATGAACCCTGAGAACAACAAACAAAATCCCCAACAAACAACCCTCCCCCCCAACAAACTCAAAACCTGAACTGGAATTTAGACTACTTAGATATCTGTAGGACACAAAATGCTACTCAAAAAACGACAAGTTCACCCACCAGTTAAAACCACCTTGCTCATCTCTTACACCATGTGTTGTGCACTTCTCTCCTTAGCAGTCCCCACCTTGGTCACACACAGAAGATACCCTTGGAGCCATATTCTCATTCACACTGAAGGAAATAACACTGAAAACAGGATGCGCACAAAAGATACTTTTTGTTTTGGTTGTTTTTTATTTTTTTTTGTATGCACATTCCCTACTTACATCTTCAAGGAATATTTGGGCAAGGGGGAGAACAAATTCAAGCTGAGAGCTTTACATAACCAGCAAACAAATAAACAGCAACAAGAGGATGGAACAACAAGATTATGCTCTGAATACTCTTGTCTAACTGGAAGGCAAAGCCAAGAAGCCCTGCAGAAAACACAAGCTAGAAGCAAACTGTCTTATTTCCTATTGCTTCTGTGTTTAAAAACATCCCCAGTATGCATAAATCAAGATGTCACTGGCAGTGAAAACAGAAGCCCAGCTTAACTCCATAGCTACAAGGCTCCATTAATCCCTCTCTAACATTCTCACTAGGGTCCCCTGCTTTCTTTTGTTCTCATAATCTCAAGCTATGACAAAAAAAAAAAAACAAACTATGGCAATGACACATACGGAAGAAATTTGTATTCACTTGTCAGATACTGGGTAAAAATATCTCCCTCATAGTCAGAGTAGTGAAAATTAAAGCAAGCAGGGGCTACTGGGGCATACGGACAATCATTCCAATTTTTTTAACACAAATTTATTTAAAAAAACACTCAAAACACTGAGAACAGCCACAACTGTAGTCTAACATGGATCAGCATAAATTAGCACCATCATTACTTGGGGGCTTTTTTAAGATAAGCAGTCTTCAGAAACATTCCTAGTTCATGCTTATGTCAGCTCTGTTTATTATTGCAAGGTAAGAGAAATGCTGTCCTCAGTAAACTTACTGGAAGGAGAAACTGGAGCAATAGAAAGCAACAGTTCTCCCCTGTAGAAAGGGAACCTCCTGCTTTGGCACAGCCATGCTAAAAATCCAGACAGCTTTTCTTTGGACAAGGTGTAACCCACTGAAATCTGTCAGGAAGGCTACAGATGTTGCTGTCACAGTGCATCTGAGGAAGCACGCACTGTATGTTCAACTTTTTTTTTGCTTTCCTTCCACTCCCAGATATGAACTATTTTCATAATTATCCAAAGAATTTATCAGCAACTTCTTCACTGGCTTGTGTTGGTAAAAGCTACATCTTCTAAGGAAAAGAGGACAGAGACAGCACTTTAAAAATCTGCACACCTTTTCATATTATAGGCTTGTAAGAGCTGCTACAGCCTCGTCTGCTCCACTGGCATAGGACAAGGTCATTCTTTAGATGATTCAGGACATAATCTTCTCCAAGATATTTTGGAGAATGTAATACCTGAATGAGTCAAGTTCTACTGTATTTTAAAGAAAATTGAATCTCACCAGGAAGTGCAGAGGTACAAGACTCAAATGTTGGACACTGCAATACATACTTTAGTTACCTTTTGGACAGAGTTACCTAAACCAATGCAAATCCTTGAGAAATCTACATGCACAATAACCTGGGTTATTTTCACACAATATTTTCATAACAATTTGATTTAAAACCTACTAAAGAAGGAAGCCAGGGAAGAACGGTAGGTTTTCATAAGCCTAAAGTGCAAAAAGTTCCAAGGAATGTAAAAAGGCCATTTCCAGTCACTACACAAACCTGATTTATTCTCAGCATGGTACCAAAAAATCACTGGTAGTATTTAACTGATCAGCTGCTTGAACTGGCTTGGTTATATAGTAGTCCTTGCAATACCCAGCAGAATTCTGTCTTCTTCCACATACTTAGTGTTTCTATGTCTCCTGATCAAGATTTTCTCCTCTATTTATACCATGTAAATAAAGGTAGGCTTATTAAGCTAGTGCCATAGAAATAATCATAGAACTGAAAAATACAAAGTGTATTTAGAACACATACTGAGATCTCTCTTGTGCACACACACCAACAAAATCCCATCAACAGGGAAAGCACTCATCTAATGAGAAAAAAACCCCAATCATTATTCTTTTTATCACAGATCCTCACCCTAAGCATTCTGTCTGAAGAAATTTCAGTTTGGCATTTACATAATTTTTAATGGCAATTACATTTAGGGAAAGCACCTTCAACCTATGATCTTTTTATTTCCTATTTCCAGATGCTAAAGTAATTCCTACTCCAGGATTATAATTAGCAAACAGGCCTAAACTTTAATATTGTAGTGCGTTATTTTGTTTTAATCACAGAAAAAAATACCAGACTGAACACAATTCTTCAGATTGTGACAGAAGTTTATATAAATTTATACAGCTTAAGCTCAGAATAACCAAGAGGAATAAGCAAGTTTCAAGTATTTAAACTGTTCAGGAAGCACTGCAGATTCAAGACCACCAAGGCCAATGTACCATCTGGCTTCTCTGAAAACACAAGTAGATACTTGCCTTTGAAAAAGACCTAGCATAAGAAAAACAAGCAAGTACAGATTACAGAAACAACAGGAGATCAATAATACAACTCGCATACCAACCAAGTGGTCTCATTGCCAAATTTGCATTCTATGCTTGATGATGTTAAAACAGATTCTACCTTAATTCTTACCTCCTTCTGGGGAAGAAAGAGAAAAAGTGGCACATTTTCACCTCTAGAAAAGTAGAAATAAAAGCAAGAGCGCCACCATGATTCAGTATTAATATCCTGGAATACTTTAAAGTCCATAGAATTTCAAATCATCTCCCCTAATAACCATTTCCATCTTCCTCTCTCATTATCATTGCATTATCAAGATCATTAAAAGTTACTGGAAAGATTAACATTTGTGGAATGATAGTCACAGTCCCAAAGGTGACATTTCAACGATGAACAGCAAATACCAGGAGAAGAGTGACTTATGTCATCCTTCAGAACCATATACCATAATTCAGGGCCCCTAAACAAATGCAAGAATGAAATATGCTAACAAGACAGCTGACTTCATGAATAATAAATCTGGAAAATTCGACCGTAGTCAAAAAGGTGTTAACTTAAAACAATGAAAAAGAGGCATCAATTTCTTAATCTTTCTGTCAGACATCTTGGAGGTGAAAATGTGCTTAAAATTACTTAAAAATCATTAGGAAAGGCATTCCATGAGTACTTTAAGTTTTCCAAAGACAAACACCTGCTTTTTTTCCAAATTTAAACACCAGTACATTTAGTACTTTTGTAAGAAGAAACAGATATTGGAAATGAGTGTTACCAGAGGTATTTTAGAAGGGAGTTACATTCTTGTCCCTCTGTAGTAATCAGATTTTTGTGAAGCATTTCAACTTCCTGTACATGAAAAGGGGAGGTATTTGCAAACAAAAGATTAGGCTTTACTGTGCTGTTAAGTAAATATGTTCTGAATATCTACCTCTGCATCTCAGAACTACCATAATGCAAAACAACAGTCTGCCAAGACCAGAACTCCATTCTGATAATAGCCAACACTATTTATGGAGTCAGAAGACTCAAGAGTCAGAAGACTCCATAAATCTCTGGAAATGTAGCTAATTGCCCAGCACCACATCCCATGAGAAATTTCTCCCCAACTGACTGCTCAGCTTAGATGCATGGACTGAAAACCAGCATTATCCCTGCTAGCACTCTTGCTAATGTCGTTCATCTTTACAGAATTGCATTATTTACCTTAGTGAATCATAGAATTTAAATCCTCAGCTCAACTATGAGCTGTATACAAAAATTCCTCCTATTTATTATTATTCCAACCTTCTCATGTCATGCAATACACCAAAATTGTTCTTTATTGTCAAAGTATGCTGGTAAGCCAATTGTCTTAAAACCCACTTTTGCCTTATTCTCCCCCCCTCATTTTTGAGCTTCCTGTTGCTTTTCCCTATGCTTTTATCCATATGATAAAGCAGAAAAAGTATTTACTGAAACCCAGCTAACCTGAAGCTCTTCTTAGTTTGATTTTGTAACAAGAGCATATTGGAGAAGTCATTCTTTCTTTGAAGGTCTGAGCACCTGCTGTGAAACTCACGTTGTCATTTTACTACTAAATCTCAAAAGTGGCACAAAAAAAGCAAATCCAAAATGAGATTAAAAAGTAATAGTTTCATGTTAGTAGCTGGCTGTCACTCTAGAATAATATTTGGTTTAGGAACCACGAGTTAATGAGTAGCCCGTGGCTATACGATAACCATTGTCTCCCTTGGAGATTAGACTCCTTTTTAGACAGGTTTATCATACAGGATTTTTACTTCATGTCCTGTGCACTCCACCCACACCACTATTCTCCAGGGACCTTAGGGAAACAAGTCATGGGGAGAGTTCCTGTAAGCAGGAACTTTATTACTTTCACTGGGAACGTGGATCCAATTTGCATTAGTTATTCCCACAGCTGTGGAGTCCTGCCTTATTTTTTTTCAAGTGTAACAAGTCCATATACTTTGGCCTATACCAGCAAAAGGATAATGGAAGAGTTGATTTTACTTAGGCTCTTTGAGAAACTTCAGATTTGCAACACCCTTTGATAACAATGCATTATTTTTCATCCATAAACATACCAAAGCTAGGAAGTGTTATCCCTGTTATTTTTCTGAATATTGACCAATCTACTCCATTGTTTGGTCAGCAGTACCACATAGTTTTAATCAACTTTCTCTCTGTAGAACTACTAGAACTTTGCGCCATTTTAAAAAAGCTTAAGATAAATGTTAGTGAATTGGATAATTAAGATGAATAGGGAGGAAACAAAAAGTACATCTTCCTATTTCACTTGGCTAGGGACAAAAAGCTCTGGGTGGATTTGGTTTGCACTTGCAGGCTGGCTCCCCATCACAACATTTGACCTTCTCCATTGTTCCATAGCTTGACTATGTCCAGACTGACTTCTACAGCCGTTGATGGACACAGTAAGAACAGAAAACATGGAACAGTTACTGAACTGTAGTTTCAAAGGTAACAGCAGAGGACAAAATTTAGCACAAAGTTGCACATTTCAGCCTAACCACCTTTCATTTTCCATCACACTATCAAACTGGGCCCTCCAGAAAGCAGGAAAACCTTCCCACTCAGGTTCTGGGCAGCCCACAAGGGGGGCACTGACCTGGTAGCTGGTGCCCTCAGGTTCAAACCTCCATCATCACCAGTGCTTCCCTGCCTTAGCCCTTCAGACTGGTCAGCACCATCTTCTGACCTATCTTGTGATGCATCGAAGTGCATACATTAATTTTTGGCATAACTAGGACTAGACCCTTTGTCTGCAAGGTCACAGACCCAAACAAACTTCACACACACCTCAGATCCAGAAGGAGAAGAACATGTTATATACAAGCCATAAGACAAGAACTATTGGTCAAGGATTGAAGGGCAGGCCATAATTTTTGCAGGTACAGGCAAGTGAGAAGTCTCCAGAGACAGGAACACAGTGTCCTGTGATACCTGGTAGCCCTCTGCAGGCCTCTGCTTGCTAAATGGGAACACGTGACAAACCAGGCCACAGACATTTATCTGGATGCACGAGAAATCACTCTTTTAGGTCAAGCATGGACTGGAATTCCCCGGATCCAAGTTCTTCAGGCATTTGTTTTGACAGCTACGGTTCAATTACCAACAATGACTGTACATAAGATACTATTGTGTGCAGTATTCTAAAAAAATATCAAGCTCTTAGTAATAATGGAAAATAATTATCATTCCCTTATTAAACCCAGACAGGAAATGATGATGTCTGCTAACGAAGTTTTATTACATGTATAAACACCATCCTTATTCCTGTATTTGCTTCCTCTTTGCTCAAAATCTGCTTACTCAGACAGCAAGGCTGTTTTTAGCACTGGGGGCTATCAGCCTGGGGATATCTCTCATGCAGCTCTCAAAGAGTGCTTTGGCACTTAAGAAGTCAAAGGAATGAATTTGAATTGCATCTTTTAAAACTCATCAAGACCTTCATGGGAGTTGTCTTCAGAAATTAAGCAACCTCCATGTCAGCTTAAATCGTTATGCCTACTGAAATATTTAACACCCTTTTTTTTACATTTTCAGCTTGGCTCAGAAATGCTGTGGATAGATGACACACCTAAACGAGTATAACCAATGTGTTTAAATTTGTCTGTCTTTATTATAAAGTTACTTCCTTCTCATGAAACTCTTGCCAACTTTTTTGTTTTATAATAACGTCCCCCCTCATGTTTCAGAATAAAATGTTTAAACATGGTAATTCATAAATCTACTAGGTAAGACTATTTCTTCTTTAATTGTAGAATGGATTACAACTAAAAAAAACAAACAAACCAAACAAATAAAGGCCCAGCAAGTGATTTTGTCCTGCAAGACAGTGGATTATATTGCATGTGCTTCATGAACTGCAGAAAATAGTTCTTCATTAACAAGATGCCTCCTTGCCAGTATTCCCAAAGAAGCAAACAGTGAGAGCTGGTAAGTCTTCACTCTACCTAAAACCAAGAGGAACTTCATTTAAACAGAAACATTGATTCTATTAACAATGAGAAAATACAAGTCTGTGAACATGTAAATAATACCCTGCCCACTTAAAAAGTTATACCACATATAGCAACCACTGCCTACATTTTAGTGGATGACTGTGCACATCCTGTCTGAAACAAGCCTGGAAAAACAAACAATTAAAAAAACAACCAAAAAAGCCAAAAACTACCAGCTTATTACAGTACTGTGTGAAAACAGAAAGGTCCCCTTTAAAAGGCAAACCAGGGACATTACCTACAAACTTGGACTTAAATACCTAAATTCTTGTACATTACAAGCATGAACCCACAATCTCCCCTTTCTTAGATGAGTTTTCATAGCACTTTACTCCACTTGCTCAAGCCTCAACAAGATCTTGTGACTCAGGCCAGTACCTTCATATTCATCAGGGTGGGGCAAGGGAGAAAACCTCAGTACAGACACTTTGGGGTTATAAGAATGCAAATCACCCAATTCAGCATTTTGAATAGCACCCATAACTCAAAGCTAAAACCTGTGCTACGCCAGACCACACGGTAAAAGCCTATCATATGCCTAATAAGAAAAAAAAAACCCTGAAATTTCAGGTTAGTCTTCAAAAATTGCTCATCACCAATGGCACCACTATAATCAAGTGAAGAAGAGACAAAGTAAGAACAACTCCTGTTAGATGCCCATCCAGGAACACTGTGCAAAAGAAACAATACTTTTTAATGCCCAGCAAGTCAAGCAGCAGAGGGGTGTAGCAAGATTAAGGCTAGAATTGAACAAAAAATCAGCTACAGTCATTAGGTTGAAGTACTCCTTTCACTATTTCTTTTGTTCACCTCTTAGCTGTCAGATTACTCCCAAACCTCAAAACTCAGCTAATTTTAAAAAAATGGCATTATTTGGCTACAACAAAAAGGAGACACAGACAAGACCATAAGAACATCAGAACTGCAGGTTAACTCAGGCATCCTAATCAGAAATTACAATGGAACCAAGAAAGGTTGGATCACAGAACAAAGTAAGACAACACTGGAAAAAATTAGGGCCATCTGAGGATTTGTACACCTTAGACCAGAACCTGCAAATGCTTCCATTTCTAACCTCTTTCTCTTCCTAGAAGACATGCAGATAACCTTAAATAGCAAGACCAGTGCCAAAATATGGCATTTTGAATGTAGGCTGGTCAGCTCCTTAAAAAGGAACCAGTCCCTGGCTAAACCAGCAGGTGAGATTTCTGCATGGAAATTAACATGGTTTTGTTCAAAACAGTCTATTAACATAAACAAGGGATACAAGCATGCCCAAAAGCTTTTTATTTCTTCCCAAGTACATTTGTTGGTCTGATAAAAGTTATTAGCCCTCACTACAAACTTGGTTCCTTTTATATCTGATGGAAAACAGCCACACACTAACACTATAGTAAATATTACAATCATGAAGGTTTTATAGACTGGAGTTCCAGCAACACCTGGAGATCATCAGACAGAAGACTGACTGGGAAAAAAAAAAGAAAAAAGCTATTTATCATTTACCTGACACAAACCTGAAACCACAGAGTTAATCCTGTAACCTGAGCCCATCCACAAAGTAGACACCTCCTCATAAAAAAACATCTCCATCCAGTTTTGCATAACTTGTTAAGAAGGAACAAAGCCTCTCCTCAGCAACTCCATGCTGGTTTATGAAGAACCATGTAAAAGAAAAGTTCTCTAAATGAGGAAATTCTAGACTGAAATTTATGAACTGAAACAGTGAGAAAAAAAGAGTCAAGATCACCTCTATGCAACCTGTTTCACAAAACTTCTGTTCATTATGTGTAAATACCACAAGAATTCTCAGATAGAACACCCAAGAACTTACACATTTCAGTGTAGAAGAGGGACAACAGTGATCCAGATACTGAACACTGATAATAAAAATATTCAAGGACCACCTTTATAACCTAAGCAGTGCAGAAAGGAAGGGGAAAAGAAATTAAAAAGCATGCAGATATATTCTGAAGAGCTCAAGTTACCAGACCTGGATAATTTAAAGATACAGTTTTCTGCAGGCTTACATTCTAGCTTAATGGTTTTACTCTTTCAGCGTTCAGAGTAAGAAGGAATTTGATCTATGACAGTCATCCCTGTCTTGATTCCAGTTTAATTTGTGCCACTCTTCAGAAAATTGTATCCAAATTCTGGTTTGGGGTTTATTTATTGTGTGCATGTATGTGTGCGTTCAATGCTCTTGTTCCACAATCAGGGAGAGAGGTTTGCTGATTGTGTGAAAAACTTGCACCTTGACCAGTTTCTCTTGGCTGACAGAATAAAAGGAAACTAACTTTTGAGAAAACTGCCATATTTGCCCCTCCAAATGCTATCACACTGCTCTTTAGGTATTTAGTTACATTCATCATCCTAGCTGCAAAATTAAATTATTTAAAATTACTGCACACAGTGTCAGGAGCAGGGAGGCTCCTAGACTACAACTCTTTGAGGTGTCAGAACACGGCCATGAAGCAACAATTCTTCCTCAAGTAGTCTCAGCTGATGTAACACTTCGCAGTACTACTCTAAACAGCACAATTACAAAAATAAATTTAAATAATCAGATTTACTCATTTCATATACAGTTAAGAACACAGCTAATTTTTTTTTTTGTAATTGCAGAGTAAGATGAGTGAATAAATTGCTAAGAAGGACTTAAAAAAAAAGAACCTAGCAAGCAAGTTTCACAACCATATCACCAGCTGTAAATGGGTAAAAAACAATGGACAAGATCACTTCAGTAGTATTCCACTAGCAGAAACACACATGAAAGTTGTTTGGTAGGTCATCAGTGATGGCAGAATACACAGATCTGACAGTACTGAGTTCAAACTTGTATAAACAGCTATCTAAAAATTGCAGTCTCTTATTAATTTTACTCTTTCAAGTATGCTTTCCCTGGGCCCACATCCAGCAGCTGTAACAGGTGGAAACTGCCAGTGAAATAGGCAAAGTCAGGCAGGCCATCGTGCGTGAACCAAGCTTCCTGAACATGCTCTTGAATCAGACTGCTGGGTTCAGCCAGGCACCCAGAAGCCCACCCAGCTTCACATCCACACCACGACACAGGCAGCACTCCCCTCAGGTAGATGAAACATGACTTACAGCCAGTTGTGAAGTCTGAATTATTCATCCATATCCAGTTCACAATGAGTATATTTATAGTTTACCCATAAAGTGAATGTAACACTGTGACAGTGCTCTGATGCCATTGCCTGTGCCAGGGTACCAGCCTAGTCATGGCATCTCCTATTTTCAGACATTCTGCAGTTCTTCCCAACATTCAAGCAGAAGGATACATCACCAGAAGATAGATCACTCATTATTTTCAGAGTAATTACCACTAATAACCACATTACTACATGATTCCATTCAGCTGATTTAAGTCCTTGCTACCACCAAAGTAAGCGTTACCTAAGCTTTCTGTGCTCACAAACACCATCATGCTGTCAACATTATTCATGTAGCCACACAAACAGGCTGCAGGAACTCATTTAGCTGAAAACTAACCTGAGGAGAGGAAACAAGGCAGAAAAAAAGGAAATATTTGTTTTCATTCAGATGAGCATCTTAAGCTACCAGTCTTCCTGAATCCTGATGCTACTGCAAAGGAAAAGAGGGTAACATGCAGAGACATGCAAGGAATGAGTATTGCTACACTTTAAGAATATTCAACTCTTTTTCTAAATAAAGTAATAGTTCCTTTTACTTTAGATACCTTGAAAATTATCTATTCTTGCTCCTCAGCATACTGGAAAAAGAACACTCTAAAAATATAAAACAAGTATTCACGTGCACTGTATTCACTAAAGTAACTTACTGATAAATTCTGTGGTTTGCCGAAGTAACAAAGGTTTTAAAATGCAGGATTTATTTGGCATTTTCTCCAAGAAAGCAATAATTAACTATACCAGGACTCTTCAGGGAGCAAGGCTCTGCAGTTATTTGCAACCTGTTCTGCACTACAAAAGAAGAACCTTGGCAGTGACCATCTCAGTAATATAACTGAGCACTTTCAGAACCAGGGAGACATAAGGGAACAACACACCTGGAAAATTTAAATTGCTCTCTTACAGTCATGACTCCTTTTCTACAAATCTAATAGCCCTTGAAACTCACATTTCAAAGTAACAGCACATTTCCACTACCATACTAATGAATATTACAAGTTAATATTTAATGGAGATCTAATTTTACCTGCAGACAGCTTTATGTAGTTGTTTCACAGTTAAGCTCTGGTTTAGCAGAGGCACTGCTCATGTCTGCTAAGGTTTTGAAGTAATATTGAAGTCCCATCAGTAAGCAGTGAATGGAGAGCCAGTGGCTCACAGACAGACCCAGATTTATCTGGGGAGAGCAACCTGGGACCCCACGGGTAATGTTACACCTATCAATAGAAGCAAATAAGGAGCATGTGAATATATCCTGCCCAATGGGACCATACATGTCTGGTTTACCTGTTCTGAGTTATTTTCAGCTCCCTTAAAGCAGAGAAAATGGCATGTGAAGCCAAGAATCTGCAGGGAATGGAATGCAAGGGAAACACCTGTTGTGAGGTCAGTTAAAAAACAGAACAAAGACACACACCATGCAAGCTGTGAAAGGTGAGAGGTTGCAGCAGTTTCTAGAGGGAAGACTGCCTTATAAAGGCAGAAGAGTTTCTTCACTGGAAATGACTAAAGGGAAGAAAGAGGAAAGCATTCCCTACAGCTACAGCAGCTGAAGAATGTTCAGTGTTACTCCTTTCTTCCTTTTAATAGAAATATTTTCTATAATTAGGAAGTTTTGAACAGTGCCCAGAATAAAAATCATTACCTACTTTTTCTATAAAGGTCTGCTAGAGAAAGGCAGGTTCAACTGTACGATGCACCAGCCAAACTGACAGCTAAGCTTGCTGGATGATTTCTCACTGCTCCCACCACAAGATGCACTCCTTACAATTAATGGACTTGGTGATCCTTATATGGCTCCCTTCCAACTTGAGATATCCTACAACAGTGCACCCCATTCAAAAGCAACAAAGATTTAGTCTAACAGGTGACAAACAGCATATTGGGTTTTACTGATTCAGAACTAGAACACTGGTGTGCTTTTTTCACATGTAGTCCTCAGCTGTTCTGGCTCAAGGTTAGGACTTCTCTGCATGACAATATTATTCCTATTTCACCATAGCTCATCTTGAACTGGACAGTGTCTTAAGGCCTTGTGAGGGCATTTCTTAAAGACCCCTCCACAAATGCAGAATGGAAGACAGCAAAACAGTAGTATGTGTTACTTTCTGTCTAGCCTTTAAAATTACCACAGGGGTAATGTGGCAAAATCCTGTATCTGAAACAAGTGAAAAAACTGACAGCTTAAATTCAAGTCCATGACAGTTATAGCTGAATAAAATAAATGCATGACATACAAGTCTCCTCTACGAAACAAATCTAGAAGTGCTGCTGACCTTGAGAAGTTCTCTCACACTGTTTTTTTAAAATCACCAGAATATCATTTACTCAAAAAGACTGAATTTGCATAATTACTGTGCTATTTCACTACAACATACTTTCCAATGACCCATCCTGATGAGATGAAGACTATGCAGGGCAGCACATTTATGTGGTGTTTATAATGGATTAACTGACATTACAAAGTAAAACCTGCAAGTGTGAGGGCTATTAGTTTCTATTAGACATTATTCAGTTTACAGCTGTAGCCACTTGCTCTGTCTTGCAGACCACAGACCACCTGAGTAGACAGAAATAGTCTGTGCTGTCTTCAGGCACAAATGTCCTGACCAGAAGTTTGCTTCTTGTGCCATTTGTATTTTCCTTACTTTTCCAGGCCATTGTTTCTCTCTAACTGTCCTCAAAGCTGAAGATGTGCAATATGAGAAAAGGATAGTCTTCAACCATTTTTAGGCCCTTCTGTTCAAGTCACTAGGTCAACATATGAAAGAAAAAATAACTGAGCAGGGGATAGTATGACTGTATGGATAACAAGACTTAAAATTTAAATAGATAAGAAATCCCTCTTGCAGACAGCCTCTCTCTCTTTATTACACTTATACTATAATCAGTGCTGGGAGAAGGAGCTGTGAATCTTTATCAAATCAGCATAAGCATCTCTCTCAGCTTCAGTCAGTATAGTCTATTAACCTACTAAACTACAAAGTTTATAGTGCAGATGAAGCTCAAATTATGATTGTGTCAAACATTGGCAATTGTTTGTAAAATACTTGTTTCTCTCTTCCCTTATTACATAACAGTTCACCAAAACCACTACAGTACCCAATACTCCTCTTCTATGAAAAAATGCATTGCAGCATCAGACAGCACTGCTGAAGAGGAAACCACATCAGGTTTATTAGCACCACTAATTTGTTTTACTCCTAGCCAATTATGAAACTTACTTTTTACCTTGTTTTAAAATATCATAAGTGAAGGAACAATGCCTGCCTTTGTTGCTAATTTGAACTTCAAGAGCAGATCAATGCTATTTGTAACACAAAAGTTTGGAATCTCTTCCAGAGTGGGTAATATGGATCTCTGGTAAATGTTGTTGAGCAAAGCAATTAAGCAACACTGATCTCTAGTTAAAATGGGGCTTAAAATACATCCTCTGTAAAACAAATAAGCTCAAAATAGTCTTTTTTTTTAATGGAGAGAATGCACAGAAGAAACCATAGAGTCTCACCAACATCAGTATTAATGCTGCATTCAGTGGAAGGGTCAAATATACTAATCAACCACAGAAAAGACCCTGCCTTTACTTAGGTGCTAAACTAAGCATCCTACCATGCCAGCAGCTCATTCTTTTCAGCTTTCTTCCTTAGGACTTGACTGGATTTTGAAGCACTTGACTGAACAGCAGGCAGCACCCAGAGAAGTTTTGCAGTGTGACCACCTAAGTCTGTACAGTTTGTTAATCCCTAATAAATTCACTATTGTTTGTAAGCCTCAGCTTCCGTTTTTTTGTATCTTAAGTACTCTGAGGCGATCAGAGACACGGGGGCTGCTGCTCTTGGTGGTATGATTAGCACTTACCCTTCCCCCCTTTCCAAAAGAAGGGGAGGACCAGGAAGGAATAAAGCAGATCTCACTCTAAACGTTTATCAGATAACGCGACACCAGCTCGAAGGGTCGAGATCTAGAACAGGAACAACTGTCACTGCTGCCTAATTTAACACATTTGCACTCCAAGGATCATTTCTCAGCAATACAAAGTCAAAACACAGAGGGTGTTTCACACACCAAAAAGTTAAGTAAGCACAGCCAACAAGGGGACATACAAAGCCTTCCACAGGGGTAGGGAAAGTGCATGGAAAGCTGAAACTGCAAACCACCACCTTCCCAAAGCAGTAAGGAATAAGAAAGATCACAGTGGTTTTAGTAGTGAGGACACTTAGAAAAAGAAATACCACCAAGAAGCAGAGCAATACATTTTGCTTGTCAGAGGCATGAACACCAACTAATGTGTTACTGGGACAGACCTGTTTTCCTATTATTCTGCAGGTTTTTCTTCAGCCCTGTCCTCACATCAGAGACTCAAACAGCTGAAGCTGCCACTGAAAGAAAGGCTGAGCAAGTGGCATTACCCAAACTTCTGCCTGGGCAGACAAATGTCCTCAGCTTCTTTGTCAAGCAGCAGGACGGATGTTTCCATTTACAAACACAGTTGCTAACAGCAGGCATAACTTGGCCGGGAATAAGAATGGGTCCCCCAGGACTTCTAGCCTTTCCCATTTCAAAATATCAATGCTCCCCCTTCCTGCCATAATCACACACAACCATCCCCTCCAAATGTGCACAAATAGAACTAACAGCGTTTAAAGGGAGAAAACTTTTAAGAGCATCAGTGGGACAATACTGGGTTTGGTTAGGAGTGAAACATATCAGGAAATAGCTGAGAACAAGTAACACACAAATGACTCAGGATCCATTCCCATTACAATGGGGAAAACAGGCAAGTCTTTTCCACACATGGCGGATCCACCCACCCTGGGTAAAAAAGTACAGAACAAATGCCAATTTTTTGTAGCGACTTCAAGAAGCCCAAAATATTTTTCGTAAGAAAACCATCATCCTGATATACTGAGAGTGTGGCTACAATAAACCTTGATTCTTTTCCGATTTACAGTGTAATTTGCACAGAATAAGTACAGCTGCTGTAGTGAGGCATGTAGTACTTTGAGTCATACAAGTAACTTGCATAAGTCCTGGGTTTGACCTTTTTTTGTAATTACAGTAACAATCTTTGACACTCCAGCTTTTACTTTTACAAAGTCAATGTAACAGACCACCTGTGCTTTGCGGTTGTTACAAAACACATCAAAACAAGCTCGTCATTTCTATTTTCATTGACACCGTGTAACAGCAGAGCGCAGCCCTGTGACTTACAAGACACAAGGCCTGCAGTACATGGCACCTAGACCCCTCCACATGCCAAAAATACTGCCTTTCCCTGCCCAGCCTGCTGGAGGAAAAGCCAGCCATCCGTGTCTACCCCACAGAGATTCAGCATTCCCTCCCATCTAAACGAGGGAGGGGTCAGACTCACAGTGAAACTTTGTATGGACAGCTGGTTCCAGAGTTGGATGAGACCCATGTGAAGGCGAGTAACAAGTGCACTCTCAGCACCAAACAGATCAGCTGCAGACAAAAGGAGCACGCACGCCAATGACCCTTCTAAACACACCACATCCACCAGCTGCGACAAAAGTTTACCTTCTGTTCTAGGCACATCAATGTAAGGAAAGGAGGCAACCTAGATGGCAAAGACCACATTCAGGAACGGCTGTGAAGAACAAACTAAGGACAGCAGGTTATCACTGCAGCGCCAGTTTTGCTGGAGCATAAACCAAGTGCTCATACGATCTTGAAGCATAATTATTCACAGTTCACCTGAGTGCAGGTCGCCAGCGCAATTCATGCAAGAAGCAACCGAGAATATCTCGTTTGGGATACTGGTAGCATATCAGGTCACTCCCATCAACTGCATCTCCCTCTCCCGCACTGAGGTTTCCAGACCTAAAACCCGCAGCAAACAGCTCTCTACCTTCTGTCTCTGTGTAATTAGCACTATTAATCCCAGGCTATCCAAACCCCCTGGCGTGGCTCTGATTTGGCGCTAATCTCTGCCGAAGTCTCTTCTTCCTCCCTACAGAAAGCCATTTAAACCTTGGCACGCCTTTCGGTTTAGAGCGATGTTCTGTCGCAGGGGGATTAGCCGCACACTGTACGAGTGGGAAGCACAGAGAGCTGCCACACCTGGCCTGCCTATACCGCAAAAAGGGAAGGAAAAGTTACTTTTTCAGAGAGCCGCCGCTCGGGACAAGACGAGGGCTCCCGTGCAGCCCGTGGTGCCCGCAGGCGGCTGCACCCAGGGGCTGAGCCCGGGGCTGAGCCGCAGCCGCGCTCCCGCTCCCGTTCCCGCGGGCAGGAACTGATTAGTCATTAGCGCCGCACGCGGGGCTGGGCTGCCCGGCGGCGGGGCCGCCTCAGCCGGCCGGGAGAGCTCCGCGGGGAGGGACGCGCAGGGGGCCCCACTCACCCCATCAGCCAGTCCATGGCTGGGTCCCGCCGCGCCGGGAAGCTCCCGCGGCCGCCGACTCGCCGCTCACCGCCCGCTCATGGGGGCCGGGGCCGCTGCGCGCTCGGGGCTCCTCCCTCGGCCGCTGTGTCCGTCGGTCCGTGCCCCGGTCGGTCGGTCGGTCCCTCCCCGGCCGCGGGCGGGGCGGCCGCCGGGTGCCCCCCCCGGGCTGACACTCGCGCACTGGCGCGGCCGGAAGTAAACACACCGCACCGGCCAACCCGGAAGCGGCCCCGCGCCGCCAGCCGCCCTGCAGCGCGGGGCACGCTGGGAGGTGTAGTCCGGGCGCGCACCCCGGGGCTCCCCGGGCCCAGGACCCCTGCGTCAGTCGGGCCCCTGTGCGGGAGCCTCGCTGCCTGCACCGCAGGGCTCGGTTCTCGCTGGGGCACGCCGTGTCGGAGCCTCTGAGGCAGCGCTGGCAAGGCAAATTAATGTGTTAATTGGAGACGGGCATGAGAACCTGGAATTCCCACGGGGTCGCCAGGGACTGACCCAAGACTATCCTGCAGAAATGACCAAACAGCTGCTGGAGGGATGATGCCTATCCCCAGACAGCCCAACACTGCACCCTTTGAGATTTACACAACCGTAACTTTTGAATGTCAATCCTTTCCATGCGGTTCGCTGATGCACAGCATTCCCGGAGGCTCCGTGAAAGCGATGTCCTCTTGAGTTCCCTGATCGGCACCTGCTCGGGTGGGCACGATCACAGGGGCAGAGCTGCTGGACACGATCCCAGCTTTGGACCCGTGTATTTGTTAAAACCTGCCTTAGGGGAGAGTGATGGCCATGTTATTGGGCTCCCCGCACCCAGCAGTTTTCCAAGGGAAGGACCTTCCTTCAGAGGCTGTTTGAGCCATCCCCCTCCTTCCCTGCCTGCTTCTTCCCCGTGCTGTGCCAGGGGCTCCGAGGGCCCTGCCAGCCCCAAGGTGTCCCCAGGGCCCTTCACCCCACAGGCACCCACCTGTAACCCCACTTTTCGGGGTGCATGAGTCAGCCCCAGCCACCGCACGGGCTCCGAAGAGAACTCCAACAAAGCAGCGTTTTCCCGGGGCTAATTCTGCATGGCAAGGGGATGTCAGGGGGTGACTTAACAACAGTGTTTCTCCATCATAGTTGTTTTGTACCTCTCTGTCTTAAGAGAGTAGGGTTATTTTGTATTAAAAAACATATTGTGGTAGAGTTATTTGTATTAAAAAGCATATTGTGGTGTAGTTTTGGAAACGGACCTTCCCTTTGAAATCTGCTTTGCACAAAGTATAACTTTTTTATTTTGCCATTCTCCTATAACAAAACTTCAGCCTGAGAATTATCTGGGTATATGGCAGTGCAACATAAGAACTTGAAAATGTATGTTGCCTGTGTTCCAATGAAGTGTTTCTCTTTAATACATTTTATCTTCTAATTGGTTTTAGTTTTACTTATCCTTGCATTTAGGAAATGAAGCAGAGGATAGGAAAAAGGTCTTGCAGCAAAATCCCCCATACTTTCCTGAGTGGCTGGGGCAAGGATTTTTGCACTGTTTAAAATACCAGATCAAACCATCTGCAGAAAATAATTATCCTTTATGCAGACACTCGATCCAGTCATTATCTGCAAACATTTGAGAACAGATGTCCCTCATTTGAATTATGTTTTCTTGTTGCCCTTTGTTATGGGTATTTTTAGCAGGGCATTTGAGGATGAGCTCCATCCAAATTTACTGTGGGATGCATTGTACCAGGAGTAGGGTGTTTAGTCATATGACACATGTTTTAAGATGACTTCTGATACAATGAGTTTGTCATGTCAGATTAGCTGTTTTCTTCCTGATTGTATCAAGGAAAATATACAGCAACTGGCACTGGAGCTACTGGTGCAAAAAAAAAAAAAAAATCAGACAAGGAACATCTATTTCATTTATCTTTTGTATCCTACCTTCCAAGGGCACAAGTCCTTTATCTACATCTCACCCAAGGTGATTATTTTAGAATGTTTTTTTTTTCTCCTTGGCATTACACTTCCATTGACATTACTGTTTTGTTTGGGGGTTTTTTGTCTTTTTTTTTCCTTCTTCCTTCAGCCACTGGAAACCACAGAAATCCCTCCAGCAGACTGAGCAATTCCCATTCATCCCAGTTCAGTCAGGCCCCTCCATGAGCAGCTCTGGAGGGCAGAGGATGTGCCAACCCCAGAGCAGTGCCCGGTGGCTGTCCTGCACCTCCCCTTCAAGCCCTCCATAAAATGCATCACAGCAATTATTTGTTTGGCAGCAGTGAGCCTGGGAGGCTGCAGGGCTCCTTTGTGCTAAGCCCTGTGCACATGGACAAAGAAAGGGCGCTCCCTGCTCAGGGCTTGTTGAGAGCAGGCCCTGTAGGACATGAGGATGAGGTGCTTAACAAGCGCTGCTGCCCGCATACAGATGTGGTGGGGCGCGCGGAGGATCTGGAGGTTTATAGTGCTTGACGTTGCAGGGGTTTGCATCGACTCTTCCCTGGATTACTGTTCCACAGCTTACTCGTGTCTAACAGGATTTAAAATGTGAGATTATTGACAGGCAGTCTGGGCAGAACGTGTGCCCCGTGGGCTTGTGGGACCTGCACTGTAGGGCTTTTGGCCTGTGGCACATAGCAAGAAATACTGCATTCACCTGCTGCTCTCCTCCTTGTTCTGCCACTCGTATCCCCTGGCCTGGCTGATGTAACAGGAACCAAAAAAGTGCATTCCCTGCTCCTCCTGACCTCCAGGCATAGTGTGGCTTTGTTTCCAGATGTTCCTCAGCAGCACCAGTTCTGCTTTTCAGAAACTGATGGGAGGCTGGAGGGGACCCCATGCAGCCCAGAGCACAGGAGTTGGGGCCAACAGACATCTCACCTGAGGATTTGGCAGTTGTGTAAAGCTCTGCAGGGCTCAGTATAAAAGCCAAAGTACAAGATAGCATGGACCTGAGGGCTGTCCCTGTCTGTCAGAAGGCTCTGTTATGTCCTATAACCCTGAAGAAAGACACGGCAGTCCCAAAAGTGACTCAGTGCTGGCTGAGAGCTGCCTTGAAATAGCAAGTGTGAACATTTACTTCCTTTATTTTGTCCCACAGTTCTCATGACTAGACCTCTGTGAAACAGGAGGTTTTATAGCCATTCCAGACAACAGCTGTCTTATCTACCTGATTTTCATGTTCCCTTTTAGTCGACTTGCTCTGCCTGTCTGATAATAAAGTGGTACCGTGGAGGGTGAGTGGCTATGAGGAAGTAATCAAGGCACCAGTTTCTTTGCAACTGTCCCTTTACTGCCTCTGATTTAATTGTCACTACCTCCTGCAGTGGGAAAAGTGCAGCGTGCAGGTGGGCAAACACCACCGTGCAGAGCCAGCGCTAAGGAGTGGGAGTGAACTTTGCTCCTTTATTGGCTTATTGCACCAGAAACACCTGTCCCTCCTCCACCACCCCGTGCTGGTGTGGGGCTGAGCAGCCTCAGACCTGACACCTCGACATCAGCCTCACATGTTCCCTCTTCTCTCCCTGCTCTATAGGAATGGAGCAATGGTTAGGGCTCTATGAGTTTTCCTTCTTTGATCTGAAGCAGTGTCATTCCCATGGAGCTCATCTTACCCTGGACAGCTGAGAGGCCTCAACAGGCAGAGATGTGAACCCATTTGCTGAGCTGAGGCATTTCCAGTGGGTGGCAGAGAAGCAGAGCAGGTGATGGCTGCCCTGACACAGAGGGGGTGTGACATTTTTCAGCGAGCTGCAAATCTGCAGCTCCCATCTGGGTCTTCAGCAACAGAGGAGATCCACCCTGTGCAGTGTATCTCCAGGAGATGTGGCAGGCTGATGGGCTTGGGTTCAAAATGGTTCTATTTGTGAAGCCCTGAATGTGGCACTGGCTCTTTAAGTCAAAAACATCCACACACTCCTTCCCTGAGACAAAACCTCTTTGTCCCTGAGCGTGAAACATATTACGGTTCAAATTCCTGCAGAGCCATTAGAAAAAGAAAAGTGCATGAGTCTGACAGCGTGGGCCTGCCTGCAACTCTGAATATGGTTATTAATCATGCTAGATATTAATAAAAGCATCTCTTCTTGGTTGGAACGTTTGATTTTTTTTTTTTTTTATAAATAAACACTGTGAGTGGTTATAAATATTGATTGCTGCCAGTAATAGTAGGACCTTTCACATATAGTCTTGCAACAAGACAATCAATCTGGCTGAGGATCAGATTGGAAACAATAAATGGCATTTTGGGTCCTAAACTGTCTGCAAAATATGGCTTTTATTCTGATGTTTGAGAGAGGGGTAAAAACTTCAGGGAAGAGGGCTGCAAAATTTGCCCTTGGGGGTCTGCATTTCTAGGGATGTTGACTAGGGTTCAGTTGCTCTCTCCAAGTCACAGAAGAACAGAATTCTTAGGTATTTCCTCTTTCAGACAACTTAGTGGTTGTCAAAACATGAGACTGGTGGTGACTGGCACTTAATTTTCCCCCCACTAATTAGGTATTACTGTGCAGTGTCTGCCTTTTACCTCAGCTTCCATATCTGGAAAATGAAAAAAATCCCACTTCTTCTGCATCAAGTCTTGTGAGAGATGATGTGTAAATGCTCAGAAACCTCCAGTGCTTAGGAGTGCTAAAAATTAGGTGGATTTCTCTGTTCCTTCAAGTGTGGAATACAAAAATTACGCTAAAATGAATTTAACTCATTTTAAAGAAGAGGGAGTTTTAGTTTCAGCTGGGAAGCTTGGGAAATGCCACTCGTGGGGTCAGCATGCCTGGGTTGGTCTGCATGTGTCAGAGAGCCCTGTAAGGGGATGAGCGTGGGTTTCCTTTTGTCCCAGTGCTGGCAATTCTGCGTCATTGTGGACAAGCTGTAACCAAAGGGATGCTCCCAGCACGCCTGACCAGTACCAGCCCATTTGAACGGCCCCTTGGAAAGGGGAAGCAGAAGACACACCCCAGCTCTGTGGTGCTGTTCCTCCTTACTGATAAGCTCTTCCCTGAACATGTCTTAATCTACTGGAGAAAAGGGCACAGGATGAGAAGCGGGACATATATTTTCAAGTTTGGAGAGGGGTGTTCACTGTGGGGTTGGGATGTAGGCTACCCATAAGCAAAAGGTGTTGCATGTAACTGGAAGCCAGGGCTTGTCCATCCCCACTGGTTTTGCAGGAAGATGGAGAATGCTGGAAATTGTTTGGATTATTTTCCTAATGCTACATCCCTCTCACAGATGGCAAAACTCCCTCTAGGCCTCCTCCTTGAAAAAAACCCAGCAGGCTGCAAAAAGCCTGCAAGGCTGTTGTTTTTTTTTAGAGTCCTGGCTGCTTTTAACCACTCCTTGACATTATTTACAAAGGCAAGGAACAGCTGTCTGGCACGTCTTGTCCTCTGGTACAACTGCATGGAAAGCAGTTCACCAAATAACCTTTGAAGCACCTCAGACCCTGCATCCCAGTCACATCTCCTGCAGACCGAGGAGACGGGCAGCTCACCTGCGCACACACAGGGCTCATCCCGTGCAGGGCAGAGATGCAGCCAAATGCCCAAATGGGAGCAGCTGCATTTGCAAGCCACGGGAGGAATGGTCAGACTGTGCCAGGATCACACCCAAGGGTTTGCTCTGTGGGTCCTGTGCCTGGCTCGGAGCGAGCAGCGAGCGCTCAGAAGGAGGTGGGTGAGACGAGCAGTGCCTGGGCGCAGCCCGCTGCCCTCTGCCCGCCCTGCCGGGGCTCGCATCCCGCGGGCAGCGTCCAGCCCGCCGGGGCTGGTGCCTGCAGTGCAAATGAGGCCTCCAAATGATGGCTGCATTAAAGTGTTCCCAGCCCCCACCGATTACAAAGGGTGCCTGGCAGAACAGGAGTCTGTTTGTCTGCTGCGCTCTGCACAAACAGTCGCCTCTGTAAATACATCTCACATGAGCAATTAGCCCCGACAATAAAGAGGTCCCATCTCTGCTGAGCTGTTCGGGGAAGCTGCTCTTCACCGGCACCGAAGAGGGCTCAAACAGCAATCCCCCACCTGCTGCCTTCCCTGGGAGACCACGGCTCTGGGTCTGCGGAGCATCCCCTCTGTTCTGCTCCAGCCCACTTGGCCGGGTCTCGGTGCCTTGGCCCATCACGACACCGGTGATGGGACTGCTCTCAAAACAGCCCCTGGGTGATAACTGAGCACCCAGCGGCCTGGGGCTGCACAGGGAGGGGGCACACATTGCTCTCCAGCTCCTCTGACACCCTGGGGGCAGGGAGAAGTTATTTTAAGGGTGCAGAAATATTATGCTGTGAAATTGAAGCTGGCTCCCACTGTGCTTGGAAACCACCCAGCCCAGCTCAGCAGCCATTCTTATCACTGACTAAATGCACTTGTAATGATTTCTCCTTTCCCTCCTTCCTCACGTTACTAGCATTTTTCTCCTCTTTCATCTTGCTCAATTAAATATGAAAACCAACCCAGGAAAAGCACTAATCAGTTGTTATTCCTGCATATTTGCAATGCCAGGTAGAGGCCTCAGCTGGACAGCAGGGCTCTCCGTGCCAGGCTCTGGTCATTGCAAAATCCACAAGGAATTATAAGTACCAAAGCTCTGGAAGTCCCGGCCCCACATGAGGAGGGGAGATGTCAGATGTGATGAGCATATTGTGGGCAATGTGCCTTGATGCCTCTTCTTTTTACAGCACACTCTGTGCTAAAAAAAATAAAAAAAAATTAAAAAGGTAGAGGGAAGAGGCAAGGAGAAGTAGAAATGAGACAGTCACCCCCGGGCACCGGGCAGCCTCCTGCCTGCTGTCTAACTTTCCAAGGAGGGCAAGTCCTGTGTTCCGTATATCGCTGTTGTGGAGGGGAAAGGAGCTTTTGCTAATGCTGCTCCCTCTTTAATTTCTAGCCTTGCTGCCTGAGAGCAGTTCATCCTCTCTAAATCTTTCCAAAAGATGCAAACACGCATCTTTTTCTTGGAGCAGAAATTGAAGTGCTCCTATACTGCTCTGCTTGTTCCTGCACTGGTATCCCTGGAGTCCAGCTCCAAGAAGATAGCCAGTCTTGCAAAACTTGTGCAAAACAAACAAACAACCAGACAAAACAGTGACATATCCTTGTTAATTTATTTGAAAACACTAGAATATTTCTGTACCTGTAACTGAGGAATAAAGTGCTATTCCCTGCCTTTGAGGTGGAGCAAGAAGCCAGCGTGATCCCTGGTGGCAGCCTGCTGTCCTCGGGGCTCCACATCCTAAGGAGACTCAATGGCACCATCTGATGGTTGAGAGGAAATACTCATATTCATGAATACTCCATTCAAAGTTATTCCCAGTCAGTAACAAGGTTTCTAGCTAGGTGCAGGTGGGTTAGTGGTCTTTCAAGGAGGCTTTGGGAGCGATCCAGGAGCGTTGAGAGGTGGGAGAGTTTGGCCTGCATGGTGGGAACGCTACCCTCTTCCTCACTTGGCTCCTTCAGAGCTGACACAGGGGAAGCAGCAACACCTCTGGAGTAGATTTGTGAAAAATAGGTGACAGTGAGCTTGTAGGGCACAATCACAAAAATGTAGGATGCTGCTGAGGCTCCCCCAAATCAGCACAGAGCAGAGTGCACTGTGCTAGACTGGTGTGCTAGTAGAAACAAAGAAAAAACCTTGCCACAGCAGCCCGGACAGGGCTGCTGGAGAGGGTTTGGGGTGCATAGATGGCCATGTAAGGCTCTGTTGATGCAGGTGGTTCAGACCAATGGGGATTTGTTGGGTAAGTGCCCTCCATTGATTTTTCTATGTATAGGAAGTGTTGATTTCTCCAGCAAAGGCTGTAAAGGAAGGTCAGGTTTATTCCATGTCTGCTTTGCAGCGTTAGCAGTGGAAGGTGACCTGTCCTCTTTGATGACTGCAAGGGCAGTAAGTCCAAGGAGTCAGCTAAATTTTGCCCCCTGCTCACAGTAATCTGCTATTACATGAAATCCAGGAGGACAGGGTGACAGGTAAGGACAGGGTGACAGGTAAGGAAGCTTTGCCCAGGCCAACTTCCTCAGATTTGTTGGGGTACAATGCTGCCATGAATGAGTCATCACTTAGAACAGATACCACCATTTGCTTCCTCAGCATGATTTGTGTATGTGGAACCAGCTGAAACAACTCCCTGGAGTTTGTCTTTGTGGGAATATGGAAGTACATCCATTGGTCTTTTAATGGGATCAGGCCTGTGTGTCTCGTGCAAACTGGGGCCACATGAGCAGCTTTTAAAGGAAGACATGAAAACTCCTGTGTTGGGCATGCTGGGGATCTGGCTGAGTGTGGAGGTTTCCTCACAGCATCCACAGGCTGTTGTCCACAAACTTACCCAGAAATTAATGACTTCTCTCTGCTAGTCCTAATCCATCTGCAGGCCACTACCAAATCCCTGCCAGGTCTGCAGTGGGGGCTGTAGCAAGATGTGAGTTTTCCTCCCTCTGCAAAGGGTCACTCCTTCCCACACACTGCCTGCCTGGGCCTGCCTGGTCCAGCACGGGGCAGTTGTTGTCTGCCTGTTGCCTAATCTGGCTGTTGTCAAAGGGAAGTCTGCTTCCTGGGTGGAGCTGATGGATGCACAGGAAGCACGGGAAGGCTTGATCTCAATCTGCTTCTGGCAGCCAGCACCAGTGCTAATGCTTTAGATGGCTCATTAGTAATTTCTAGAGTGCACCAAGGCACCTGAAAGTCTTCCTGGGGATGTGGGGAGAGTTAGGCAACACATTTTGTAAGGGGCTGGACAGCAAGTTGTTTGCATCATACCTAGGAAATCAGCCCAGAGCAGAGAGGTGGTTTCTGGCTGTAGCTCCACCAGGTTTTTTTGATGCCCCAGCTGCCCAGCATGGTTCCTCACCCTACCACCTGATTGCTTGGGCAAGGTGAGCCTGAAGGGATGGGAGAAGCAGCCCGAGGGGTGTAGGATTGTCCTTCAGGAGCAGCAGGATGCCACTGAGCTGATCCTTACCATAAGTAATTTCCCCAGCAGACTCACAGACCTGTCTGCTTGTGCCATCACTGTGAGCCTGCACAGAGATGCAGTCACCTGTTAACCAGCTGGTGCAAGTCATGCTGGCAGCCCTGAAATAGGGAGAGGGTGGAGGGGGCACCTCCATGGACATAGCCCCTTCAGGAAGTCCATGCCATGGATGAACAGAGACCATGCAGGTTGCATTTCCATGAAAGGCACCAAGCTTTCCCTCCCCTGATCTGCAGCTCTAACCTAGGGGAAAATGTCCTCCCCTTCCTCCACTGAGGAAGATGGAGATGATTAATAAAGCCACACACAGCCAGCCAAAGCAAACAGGCAGTTCTGGCCAGGCTAAATCCCTGGCCCTCTCACTGCAGCTCCTGTTACTTTTCCCTTCACTCTCAGCTTCAGAAAGGTCCCTCAGCAAAGCATTCCTGGAGGTTGCAGAGAAGAAACAAGGAGAGGACAGGCAAAGAGGTTTCCTGAAACCAAAGACCTGAGGGGGACATGTAAGAGGCATGGATCAATAGCTGCACTTCTGAGAGCCTCCAGGCTCCCTGAATCAGCAATAATAGCGGGCTGAGCTCATTGCTAATGGCTTTGGTGGGTGAGAGAGCCAAGGGCAGCCTGTCTGCTCTGGAGAAAGCCTTGATGCTGTCTCTGTGCCTCTGTCAGCAGCACTGCCTGGTGCAGGAGGAAGCAGGAGGATCCTTTTTCATTACTTCTCTGTACATGGATCCTTTTTTTTTGGTGAGGGGGGATATCAAGCCTTGGTCTTTGACTGGGTGCTATCAAAAGAAGAGTAGAACTGGCAAAACCACAGAGGTTATCTGGACTAGATTATTCCCTGCCGTGATCTGAGTTATCTTGCTGCTTCTATTCCCTTTAATCCACCCTGATATAAGAATACCCCAAGGAAGGATGATTGCCCTGCACAGGGAAATGATTTCCCTTCCTAAGAGATCTCCATACTGCCAGTGCTGCTCTGCCAGGCACCAGATTGAAGGAGTTCAAGGTGCACACTTGTGGAACTGGGGTGAAACCAATTACCATCAGGAGTCCAGGGCCTGGTGCAGAAGGCACCTAGGCTTCATCATTTCTGTTTACTGCCTGCTCCTGCTTTGCCTGGCAGCATTTACCTCCCCTGTGCCAGCCTTGGACCCAGTGCTGCAGCATGGAGAACCAGGGTAATGTGGGTGATAGGATTTTCAGAGGAATACTGAATTTTTCTTTCTTTTCTTTCCTTAGGTTTCCACAGCTAAACAAATTCCTCAGGGATGAAAGCACTTTGGGAGCCCTGAGTGACCCAGAGGACTAATTATGGGGCCAAGGGGGAAGAGGAGAGGGCAGAAAGTTCAGCCATCAGAATGCCATCCTGCTGTGCTGTCTCAGTGACATTACAGCCTCAGCTACAGCCCTCACAGGCACCACTTAGCCAGCCAGTGCCTTCATCCTGATGGAAATTGCACTTCTTCTGGCTCCCACTTCTCCATATCCTCTGTGCCCTGCCCTCAGCATGGTGCCCAGGGCTGAACCCAAAGCTGTCTGCAGCAGGGGTAGGCACCACAAAGCCCTGAGTGCCTGGGTGTTTCCTCAGGGGCTGCACAACAGAAATATCCTGGTCATCTGTGCCAGTCTGCCCCAGAGGTTTGTAGCAAGTGAGAGGCAAGCATGCCAGGTGCCTGTGGGGAGCATCTTCTGCACATCCTGGCTGTTGCTCCCTAATGGATGCTCTAGTCAGCCATTAACAGGGAAAGCAGAGCAGGGAGAGGCAGCCCTGGCAGCGCTCTGACTTCGTGATGTACTTTTGCAAGTACAAGCAAGGTCTGAGGAATGTCTCTGCTGGGGGAAGGTTAATGCTGCCTGGCTGGAGACAAGGCAGTCTGGCCCTTGCTCGGGCACCACCAAGTCTGCTGGACAGGGGCCGGGTGGGGGTTCCCAAATGCAGACGCTTCGTCACAGCTCTGTGCTCAGGGATGTCAGGGCAAAGCCAAAGCCAAGCCCTGAGACAGGCTGAAGGCAGCAGCGTTCCTGCCCATCCCAGAGTGATGTGCTGAGCCAGAGAGGATTGCTGCTGGGCATTTCTTACCTCCTGAGGTTGGAGGGGACTGCACATGTGTGTCATAGCTGGCACGTGCAATCTGCAAGGCAGTGGTCACTTGTCACTGACCTCTCTAATGAAGGAGACAGGCTGGGATGTCAAGAAAAAAAGAGATTTTGGGATGCAGAGGAGGGTCTCCTAGAAGTGACTAGCATCTTTTACAGCCATCTGTCCACAGCTCAACAGTTGGTGTCTTGAGTTTATCAGTGCTGCAACCAAATCTGGTCCTCAGTTGGTTCAGAGATGTAAAAGACTTGAACCACATGGTTCAAGGGAATGGAGCAGGACACATGTGGCTCTTAGGAGCACATGGAGCCCTTCCCTTCTCCAGTACCTTATGTGGCCTGGAGATGAGATGGGAGCTGGATAGTGCAAACATTAGGGTTGTCATATTCTTCCCAGCCATGCTGATGAAGGGCAGGTTGCTTGCAGGGGCACTGAACCTCCCCAGCCTTGCTCTTAATGCTCCTAGTTTGCACCTGTAGGGTGCAAGAGATTTCAAAGCTGAAGTGCAGAGTGGCACCAGCCCTTCCTCAAGTCACAGCCAGGCTGGGGGCTCCTGGCCCATCGTGGGCTGTGGCCTTGCAGGCATCTTCGCTCTCCAGACTTCTGTCCTGCATCGCTCCAACAGGATGTGTGAGCAGCTGTTTGCCTTCGTCCCTCTTTCCTCTCCTCCTCCTCCTCTTTGTACCAACACCTGCAGCAGTGCTTCAGCACCCTTGCAGAAAGGGCACCCAGTGTCACCCCTGAGTTCTCCTGAAGGACATGAAACGAGGGTAAACTTCTTTCGCTGGCGTTGTTGCACAGACGGAGCTGCGGTGGTGTGAAGGCTCCCAGCAGAGGCCAGCAGAGGCTGCTCGCTCGCCTCGCTGCAGGGCCGGTCCCTGCGATGGCACAGCGCAGGAGGGACTGCCCCTCCCCTCCTGAGCACGGCTCAGGTGCCAGGGAAAGGTGTCCCACAAAGCTTGCTTTGAGCTGGCCCCCGTTGCCTCCTCTGATACGGCCTGGCTTTGCTGTGGCCTCAGCTCCCGGGGTTGGAAGCAGCCCTCGGCAGGGATGGATGCTGTGGGCTGCCATGGGGTCTGTAAGAAAGGACCAAACTGGGCAGGTCGGTCCTGCTCTCCTACAACACCGCGCCCCCAGATGGCCCCAGGGGTTGTTATCGAGGGGAGGTCACTGGGATGGAGGGTGCACACAAATATGTGTTTGCCAGGACATGCAGGAACCCATTTCCAGCCCATGGTGGATGTTCAGGCTCCTGCTTCCTTCTTCCTGCATCCCTGGCGGCTGCCAGCCTTGACTGAGCTGGAGACATGATGTCCTCTGAAGAACAAGCCCCCAGCTCTCCTGTGCTGGGCTTTGGGCAGAGGCACTGGGAGCCCACTCATCCTGGATGGATGGAAAGGCTCCCTTGGGGTTAGCAGCGCAGGACATAACCTCAGCATGTGTTATGTAGAGACCCAGGGCACAGTGGTGACAAGTGCCACAGCCACAGCCCAGATCCAGACCAGCTGCCCACTTCCATGCAAGGTGGATCCATTTACACCCAACACACATCTCTCCAAGACACAAAGCACACCTGGCTTGGGATACTCAGGTGTGCCTCTCATGGAGGTTGTGCCTGCTCTCAGGATGCCCTCTAGGTGCTGTTGAGGCTTCATGAAGCATCTTGGAGCAGAGTGCTGAGATCCCTGATGACAGCAGGGTTGAAGAGTGATGCCATGAAAGAGCAGGATTGGAAAAACTGGAAGAAAAACCTGAAGAATGGCAAAAAAGGGAAACTATGGGGCTGAAGGATCAGAAAGAGAACAAAATGCCATTCCTACAAACCTCCAATTCCTCTGCTAATGCCACGTTTTTCTGATCCCAAGCAACCATGCCTGTGTCCTCCCTGGCAGTGCTGGTGAGGCAGCGCCTTGCAGACACAGATGTGCACTGCTCAGGATGCAGCTCTGCTCCCAGCACGGCTGGCTGTGACTCACAGGATGCCTCAGGGGAGCAAACCAGATGAGGAAGATGCTGCCTTTTTGTTGTTTGGAAATGAAGCCACTTTTTTTAAAATTGAGGCCTTTTTTAATTTGCTGAGGTGCTTTGCCCACTGGGCAGTGACACACTCTGTGGAGAGGAAGGAGGATTGCAATTAGTGTGGGCTGTGGGCAAGATGGGAGCAGCTGGATCATGCCGTGGGCATCTGAGAGGCCAGCTGGATTTGGGCACGGTCACATCCACACTGGTATTCAACACAGATGGTTCCTGCAGGAGAGAATTTTTGTTTTCATTGTTACTCTGGTGCCACAAAATGCAATTTTGGGAGGCATTATCATTTGCCCTGTTCCTGCCGGCACAGCTCCTTCCTGGCAAGGCAGTGAGAAGGAGCAATGCTGAGCTGCCAGTGTGATCTATAGGGGTTGCAGCATTTTGGGTCAGGGCACACGTATTTAGAGGTAAATCTACAGCAGGAAAACTGCCTCTCCTTGTGCATGGTGGCTTTATTAAATAGAAATAAATAAAGTATCTTTAAAGGAGAGGCGAAGTAGAGACACAAACCCCATCCTTGGGGCAATACAGACAGATGAGTAATGGGGCCCTTTGAGTAAGTGCCTGCCTGGCCAGCTCTGAGTCACTGAGCAAACAGCACCAGCCTGGAGCCAGAGGCAGGGCTATTCTTAGCACTCGCTTGTCAGGAGATGCTGCTGAGGGAGAGGAGGCAGGTTAAGGGGTGTCAGAGGGGGAAAATATTTGATTTCCAACTAGAAAGCCCTCAAAAGCCAGCTTGAGGCTTAGTTGCAGTAACCCAGACTGAAGATGACAAGAGTGAGGATGAGGAGGGTGACCACTGCCATGCTGGGGAGCGCAGGACAAATTTCTCAGGGAGTTGAAGGGAGGTAAAAGGACACCTGGAGGGACAAGTGCATCGCCCAGAGGGAGCTGGAGATTCCTCTGCCTGGGGAACATCTGGTAGCACAGACTAAGCATCACCCTCACCTGCCCCTAACAGCATCTCCCTTTCCCACCTGCCTGGCAAGGTCCCATTTTGAACCACCTCTTCTCAGGCATCCTGACGTCCCTGCTGCCAATGGGATTGCATCAGCAGGGAAGGGAGGTGGCAGAGGGGTGCTGCAAAGACCTGGACTCAGTTGCACTTGGGCTCCTTCTAAATAAAGAATCTCCAGTCATACTGGCTCGAGCTGCTGGCTCAGCCCAGAAGCCTGGAAAACTAAATGACATCATCTGGGTACTGCCGACAGACAATATTTCCACTCAGACACCCAGTGCCTGGGTTTCAGCTGAGGAGTGTGGCCAGGGAGCATTGGTGGCTTTATGGAACCCCCTAAAACTGCCCTTCCTCACTGCAAAAGACCCAGGGAAGCAGCTGACCCTCATTTTGGTCTCCACTTTCACCTGGGGCATCCTAGTGCAGATCCTCTGTGCCCCTGGAGGGACCCCAGCAGCATCTCAGCCCTCTAAGCCAGCATTGTCCCAATGCCACATGGCTGAGACAAGCCCAACAGCCATCCCATCATCTCCTTTCCCACTCTGGGGTGCTCTGGCCACAGCTGGGGAGGCCACTCACCCAGTGGCTGGGGGCTGGTGGAATCTACCACACCTGGCAGCAGGTCTGGGGCTGTTATTCCAGGAGGGGAGGTCACATGTGGGAATTTTGTGACTTGCTGCAGTCGTGCTCCAAATCAATATGCTCATCAGCCTTGTCAGCACCTACTGCCATGGAGGGCAGGGTATCTCTCTAACCACCTTGAGAAGTGACATTGTGGACAGGAAGGTAAGCAGCAATACAGAACATCTGCATCCCATGGGTATCCTGCAGGTGAGGACCTGAAGGGGACCAGAATTACCCTGTCAGTTGTGAAATTATATTCTGGTGTGTAGGAGAAAGACTGGGAGCAAGGATTCCCCCCCAGCCCCGCCTTCACTCCACAGAGGCTCCAACTCTGCCTTCCTGGGTGGCCTTTGGCAAATAACCATCCTGGCTCCAGGTTTCCTATTTGTACAAGTTGGGATAAGTGGGATTCTTCTCTGATTTCCAGAGCTCTCTGGACCCCCATCTGCAGGGGTACATGGAAAAGGAAAAATTAAGTCCAATAACAATAATTACTTTTCTCCTTCCCATGGGTGTTGTAAGGATTAGCTCATGTTTAGCAAAACCCTCTGTAAGTGCTAAACATTATTAATGTTCTTGGATTGCTCCAGGAGCAAATGTGGCTTTCCAGGGAGTGACGGGGTTTTTCCCTTGGCTGGCACGCAGCTGCAGTGAATTCCTCACAGCCCAAGGAAAGCAGCATCCCATTCCTGTAAGGCTCGGGGTGTAGAAGAGTGTCTACAGCACAGAGCAGTACTCACCTTGTTTTCCATCAGCCTTTGAGAGGTGAAGCCCATCCCTTTTTGCATCAATGCACAACCAGCAGTACCCTGGAGGAACACGCATCCCACGGAGCCTCTCTGAGTGTGGGGCCCTAATAAGGGCTCATCTCACCAGTGTGGGAAAGAGCATCTCCCAGGCTGCTCCCAGACACACCACGAGGTGGGATAGCCCCTGGAGGGGACGTGGTTGCAGCACTGCCTGAAGACCACCCAGCAGCTGAGGCCAGAGACCAGGTCAGAGCCACAGCACAGCTTACAAGTTTGAGTGTCCTGGCTCAAGTAGGGGTGCAAGGGTGGGGGTCAATTCATGCCCCTGGCTAAGTGTCCTAACACACAGCAGCTCTGTGCACCAGCAGTATTTATGTTCCTGCTAAGTGTGGAAAAGCAATGCACACCACCTAATGCTGGAAAGCCTGGGGGATATGACAGAGAGATTCTCTTTTCCAGGCTCTGGTGCTGGAAAAAGACACCAAGTCCTCATAGGAGAGGAAACTGGCTTGTGACTGGTTCAGCCCTGCCTGACTGCTCCAGCAAATGTCCCTCCTGGGGACCCCCAGCGCTCTGGGCAGGGATACAGGGTGCTGAAGCTCCTCCAGCTGCCAGACCCTGTCACCCTGGCTCTCCTGCTCTGCAGAACTGGGGCTGACTTTTTGTGACCCCTTTTCCCCATGCTGACTCAGCCATGCCCCCATGGTGGGTGGCCACAGCCCCGGGTGGGACGGCGTGAAGGTAAAGGCAGTATAGACTGGCAAGCTTTCAAAGAGGCCACAAGCTAAATAAATAGCCAGCAGCCTATTTCAGTGGCTGCTATATTTAGCTCAAGGAACATTTATTTATAGGCTTGGCAGCCTTTCTGAGTCAATAAAAGCCAGAGAGCTGGAAAAAGGACGTTCCTGGGTTTCTCGTTGCAGTAATGGTTTCTGCCGTGCAAACCATGAGGAACAAGAGGAGAGGGGAGGAAGCTGCGCTGGCTGCACACCCATGGGTGCCTCTGCCAGGGGACAGAGCCTCCACACACTTACAGCCCCAGCCCCAGCTAAGAGCAGCTTCGCCTGGGTTTCCTCCCACCTGGGTGCTGCTGCCAGTCTCCTGGCACAGAGGGAATGTCTCTGTGAAACATGAGAGGATTTAATTGTGCCTGTGGAGATAGTGACACAAGATGTCAACTCTGGGGACTCTACTGCAGCACTACTCTTCCCCTGGTTAGTGAGTTTGGAAAAACTAAGCGAGAGGCAGGTAAATTGGGAGGGAGATGGGAGCAGTGTTCATGTTTCTCTATTAAATAATTGTCCCTTCCCATGTCACACATGGTTAAGAGGGGAGGACAAACAGCCTCTGTGGAGCTGCTAGTGGTGTCAGATGCACAGGAGGCCAAAGCCTTCACACTGAGCTTCTACCCCAACAGCAGGTGATGGCAGTAGTTTTGTGAAGCTTTACAAAACACCCAGCAGTTGCAGCTGGATAAGGGGAATGCATTTATAAAAGACACAGGGGTTTAGCCCAGCCTGTGGAAAGCAGCTGTGAGGATGGATGTCCCTTCTGCATACACGTCAGTAAGTGCTGAGGCTTTCTGGAGCCAGAGCTGCAGGGAGCCTGCTCACGCCTTCTCCTCCCTCCAAAGCAAACCTGCTGCAGGGGAGAGCAGGGAAATGCCTCCACCAGCTTCCACTTGGGCACAGTCCAGTCAAAATGGGGCTGTTGCTTGGCTCCTGCCAGCTGCCCCCTGAGCACAGCATGGCTCAGTTGGCCATGGGGGAGCAGAGAATGTTCATAGGGTTTTGCTGTAGTGCACAGCAAGCGTGTGGCTACATGTTGCTATTATGTCAGGAGCAAGGTGGGAGCAGAGCAAAGCTGGGAAGCAAAATAATAATAATGATAGTAATAATAATAGTAAAACCAACAATAGTATATTTCAATGCAGACAGTGCATATCTTTTTGCTCTTCAGCCTGGTGATCTGTACCATTACCTACACGTGTGTCCCCATCTGGAGCAGGACTGGGACAGTCCTTTCCATTAGAAAGGGGATGCTTAGACACCTGGCTACAGCTTCAGAGAGTGGCAGTTTGCAGTATGAGTGCCCATGAATGCCCCCATTAATTTTTATGCCACTACTCTCTCAGCCACGAGCCTTACTTCTGCTTTGAATTAGTCCAGCTGAAGCTCTCAGCTGCTGGCCCTATATATAGACACTGGTCTGGCTGTGCATCCTGGTCTGTCTGTGTCCAGGTCTGCCTCTATATCCAGCTGTTCACCAGCTCTAGGCCCCATCACGGCAACCAAAGGTCCACTGCCCTCCCCAGACTCCCAAAGAGCCCCACCCTGAGAAGGTCTGACCCTCAAAAACCAAGGCTGACACCAGCTGTTAAAACACCTATTCGGGTATTTATTACAACACGTTGTTCCAAAATACAAAAGAAAGGAAAAGAAAGTAGAGGGTAGAAAAGCACTGCTGTTTACAGCCTCTGGTAATAAATAAATAAAGACGAGGCAGGGGCAGGGTGTCTCCCCAGGTCCGACACCGGCGCTGGCCAAATGGACAACGAGGAAGGGAGTGTGGTGGGGCTGGAGGCCAGACCCTCTCTTCCACGCTTGGGAGTCCCCAGGTACACCAGGGTGGGTACAGACCCCCTCTCTGTGTTGTGCTTGCTGAGGAAGGGTCTGATCCTACAGGGATGAGGAAGGGAGAAGAGGGCCAGTCCCGGCATGGTCAGAGCCTGCCTGCTCCCTCCCTGTCCACGGCTGCTCCAAAGGCAGGTGAGGTAGGAAGGGTGATGCTGGACCGGGACCCAACAGAGATCTACCAGGGTCCCCCAAGAGAGGGGTGAGACCTGAGCTCTCTCCTCTCCAGTGTGGTCTCAGAGCAACGTTGGAAATGTGTTCAGCACAGCATGATGAGAAGGACCCCGACCCATGACAAAGTGAAGTCATGACAGAGACAAGAAACTGTGCCTGGGCCACTTGGAGAAGGGCAGTGTTAAACCTCACAAATTAAAATGACTCTTCATGGGGCTGGCGCAGTACATGGGGTGCTTTGTACCACAGTGCAGATGGGGTCCTCTTCCCTTCCCCTAATGTCTCCTCCTACACCTTACAGTCATCTGGAAAGCTCCAGGTTGTACAAGGAGCACAGGCAATGGGTGCAAAAAACAGCACCAGTGTCTGTCTGCTCATGACACCACGATTTATCAGGGTTTGATAAAGACCACACCAAGGCCCATGCTGGAGGTATTCCCAGCCTGTCTAAATCCCTCCAGGTACCAGAGGCCTCTCACATGTCTCCCTGTGGCTCTGCCACTGGGCTTGCTCTAGCACTGTCTGTGTCTTCCCCAGGCTGTGCTGCTCCTGGGCAGGGGAACCACCAGCATGAGGAGGACACTCAAGCCCAGGGCACGTGGCTAAAGCAGCAGCCAATGTCCCGGGCTCAGCTGAGCAAAGCAGCTGCAATGCCAGAGCAAGAAGCCCCTGTGGGTGAAGATGAAGCCTGCAGCTGCAGCCAGCTGAAGGTGAGAGGACCATGACCTGGAGGGAGCTGATTCCATGAACTGGATGCCTGGCCAATGCTCCTTGAAGCTTTAAGCTTTTGCCATTTAATCCTCTATTGTTGGTGCCAGTGGGTTCCTGCCTCTTGTAAAGATGAGCAGGAAGCTGTATGAGGGAGAGGAGCTGCAGGAAGGGAAGGGAAGAGTTAAGAGAATGGATCTGCCCCGGGTTTGGGTGCCTTTATATCCTTAGGAAGCACCTCCCTCCAGCTCCTCTGACAAGGGTTTGCCTCCTGAGGCTTGGGGCAGCCGGGAGTCAGCCACAGCCGGGCTGCGGGGAGCAGAGAGAAGGTGAGATGGGGCCTTGCTTTTATTCACAACAGAGAAACAAAGAGCAACATACAAAGAGTAAGAAGCAAAAAAGTACAGAATCATAACCATAATAATCATAATAATCATAAATACTCAAATCTATCATTCATAGATTGCAATGACAACACTGATAGCTTATAATCATTAGTATTAAGAATGGGAGGGGAAAGGGGACAGCAGGAGGGGTTTCTGAGGGGCATTGTCTCCTAAGGGGCAGATGTAACGGGGATGGACATCCAAAGAAACAAGCAGACAAAGAGAAGGGCTGGGAAAGCAGCAGGGGCTGGGGATGCTGCTGCTGAGGCCAGGGACGAGCCTGCTCTGACCCACGCCTCTGGCTCAGTGTTGCCAACCTGATCACTGCCCTCCTGCCAGCTTTGCTCAGCTGGGACAGAGGTGGCCGGGAGGCTCAGCTGTGAGGACAGGCAGAGGCTGGAGGGAAAGGAGTAAAATGTCCTTCCTAGTCTGAAGCAGAGCTGTGATTTGCTCAGTCCTTTATGTGGTGGTAAGTGCAGGCATTGCCATTGGATACTCAGCAGCTTTGTTGGTTCCTCCCTTGCCTTTCCTCTCCTCTGCTCACACTTCCACCTCTGTAGGTCCCTACAAATGAATGCACCCTCATCAGATCAGCATGGAAAGGTGATTTTTGGTTCCAGTGAGGCTTTGGGATGGGTCAGCTGGCTGTGAGAGCCCACAAAAAAGACCTGGCTGACAGATGATGTGGAGGATTACCACCAGCACATCCGTCCTCATGACAATTCACAGCTCTCTGACTCATGGACAAAGTGGTTCGCTAGACAGAGTTCAATTAAAAAAAAAGTTAAGTTAATTTCATGCCACTTGGTGACCCTGATGGCTTTGGATCAGGATGGGCAGGAGACACATGGGCAGGGCTGCTCCATCAAGGCTTACGTTCTGGATATAGACTTAAAATACTGTATATATGAGGGTTTCTGATGCACATGCCCAATGTAAAGGAGAGGGATGAATGCAAAGGCTGCAGAGGTGGGTTATGAATATCTATGATCTACAAATCTTAAAATATACTTATCTTTGTTCTGGTTTCAGAGAAGAGAGGAGTCCACAGTGTGTAAAACCTCAAACAAGTCTCGTAAGCATCCACGTGATGGCAGAGTGTAGATGACAAAAAGCAAACCACTGCCTCTTTGCAGACATTTGGGATCTCATTTGCAAAATGTGTCCTCTCCTTCCTGACTTCAGGTCAGCAGCTCCATCTGCTTTTTTGTGCTTGCAACACACTGTGTCACTTAACAGGAGGAATTAGATGGGAGCTTGCTAGTGCTTTGTCTCATCTCCCCACCTAGTTTTGGCCACCTGTTGTCCTTTCTATTACATCCCTTGGGAAGCCATTTAACCCTCTCTCCATTGCTCAAAGCTACACCAGCTCCTGCCAGCAACTTGCCTGACCTGAGCTCAGTAAGTCCATGCTGGCACCAACCCTGGAGGACCATGGGATGGGCAGGGACTGAGTGCTACGGGGCAGAGATCAGCAGACAATCACCACTGGCATGCCTGGGAAGAGACGCCACCACTGAGGCCAGAGAAGGGGAAGGAGGACCAGACCCCTTGGACAGGAGGCAGGTGACACTAACACTATGCCCAGTGAGGAGGCACCAGAGGAAGGATGAAGCCTTTTTCTTCTCCCTCCTTGGACTTGACATTGATGCCTACTTAGGACAGCTGCAAGTGGAGCTCCTGAAATAGCTGCCTGGCTCATGGGGTGGACCTAAATGCCTTCTGGAGTCTAGAAAGGGAGCTTAGAAAATAGTGTCATCACTGCTTCATGATGAGAAGAGAGCAATGTTCAGGCTGGCAACACTGAGCAGGTTTGAGGTGGTTGCTGGAGGCAATGATGGGTGGTGGTAGGCTTTTCAGGACTGACTCTGAGATCTCTCACTCTCATCAAAAGTGAAGTGGGGAGAGGAGCAGGTGGTCCCTGGCTCTCCATCCACCCCCATCCCTCCCTGCCACACCGTGGGGAACCACCCAGGAGCATGTGGGGGTCCCCAGCATCTCACCAAAGAGCTCCATGGAAAACCAGAAAAACTAAAGCCGGAAGAGAGCAAGAGTCTCCAGGGAGACTTGCCTCAACTGCAAACACAGAGGTGGCTGAGGAAGCAACGAGCTGAAGCGAGCAGCCCCTCCTCGTGTGATTGCAGCTCCTCACGCCTCTGCTTTATGTTCAGTTTTAAACCTGAGATCATTTGCTTTTGTCACGGGTAGTTTGATTTAAAGATAGAAACGAATGACGAGAGGAGGAACAAGGGAAAGGGAGAGAAACCATGTGGACCCAGAAAAGAAAAAGAAAACAACACTCCAAGGATGACACAGGACACAGACATGCACGAACACAGACCCCTGAGGTATCAGCTTTGCAAACTAGTGCGAGACAAAGGAGAAAGCGAAGAGAGCTGCAGGGAGAGATGTGCTTTGCAGTGGAGGCAGCTCAGTGCCTCCAGCTTCAGAAAGCAGCTTCTCAGCAATCCTGACATTGGGGTTTGGGGGCAAGAGCTTGGCTTCCCACCAGATGGGAGGAAGCAGACAACCATCTCCAAAAATAAGTCACTTGTGCCCCTCCATGTGCTTGCAGAGGTTCATGTCTGGACAGCTTATCATCCGCTGGATGGAGGGGAGCTGGCCTGGAGGGCAACAGGACCGGGAGAGTCCCGGCACCTGCAAACACGCTGCCTCTGAGTTTCTCAGGTGTGAAACAAAGGATGTGGGAAGTCAGAAGAACTACCGCCCCCAAAGGGAGAGTGGTGCCCATACTTCCCAAGCAAGGTAGCTGAGGTGAGGGGGAGCTGAAGGGCTGGGGTAGGCAGGCAAGACACCTCCCAACAAGAAATCCCAACTACCACCAGCCTCCCATCCCTCCCTCTGCTGTGGCAGCTTCCGACACCTTCCCCATGCAGCTGGAGGTGACATCCTGCAGCCTTCCATCCGCTTCAGGTGACTCCCACCTCTCCCCCTCCAGCAAGGATGGGCAGCCAAAAGGAGGGGAGGGGAGGAGAGGGGGTATGACTGGGATTGGGTGACAGCCAGGATGGGGACAATGCCTAGGACGGGATGATGGCTGGGACGGTGGTAATGGCTGGGATGGAGATGAGGAGAAACAAACAGAGACCAAGGTGGGAAGAAGAGGCAGCAGCTTCCAGAAGAGTTTTCTGGCTCAGTTTGTGTCATAAGAAGGTTTTATGGTTTGCTCGTTTACTTGTTCATTTCTAGAAAAAGTACCCAGAAGAGTCTCCTGTCCCCTTGTTGGTATGCCCAGAGAGAAGGGGGGAAATCTATGTTGTGGACATTAACTATAGAAGGAGCCACAGGCCTCAGATATTGCTTAGAAACTCGTATTTCAGATTTAAATACCATACACAGTAAAAATAGAGCTGAAAGTACCGCCCCACATTGTCTGCAAATCATTGCCAGAATGAACAGCTTCAATAAATTAAAAACAAAACAAAAAAATTGAAATATTATTTACGTCTCAATAAAAATTGCAGTAAAACCATTTACCTTTTCTTTTGTGTGTGTGTTTTCGGGTTTTTTTCTTTATATTATATATAATATATATTTATATATGTATAGGGCTGCTCCAGTGCAGCATTTTTAGGATACTTAGCCAGAGAAACACAGCAGAGCATGCTTAGTGCACCAGGGTGCAGGAAAGGGGCAGCTGTGGTCCCCCCTCCAGGTGCTATGCCCCATCACCACAGCCAAAATTGCAATCCCTGCCACTTCCCCAACTCTTCCCACATGAGTTTTAGGCCCAAATTGTGAGTGTGGGGTCTCTGACGGCTGGGGTGCCCTGGGGATGAGCGGGGAAGGACCAGGGTGAGTGCAGGAGGGACACTAAGCATCCGCCACTATGTTTCCCGACTCTGGAAAGACTCGTCCACCTTCGCTTCGGTTTCAGCGCTTGCGCTCCCGAAAATGCAGGCGCAAGTATAAATACACCCCCCGACCCCACCGCCCCCCTTCCCGCTCCCCCCGGCTTAAATATCCCCCCTCCCCAGCCCCGTCCCAGGTCTCCAGGCACCCCGGATGAGTGTCAGGACACCTCGATGATCTCCATGCTGCCCGAAAAGCTGGACTGTTTGCTGATTTTGCCCAGCTCTTCCCGAGCCCTGCCCTCGGACATGGTCTCCTCGAATTCCATCTGGCAGCTCCTTCGCTTGAATTGCTTCTCGGCGCCGGCCTCCTCATGCCAGCTGTGCCGCCCGTCCCGTGGCTCGGCCCGCGCCTTGTCCCTCAGTCTGATCTCGCACCCGGCCGCCGCTGCGCCGCAGCCGAATGGCGGCGGGTACGGGCCGGCGCTGGCAAACAGGCCCCCGCCTGTGCTGCCGCCAGCGCTGCCGGAGTCCTTGCCGAAGTACCAGCCAGCCTCGCCCGAGGCAGCGCTGGGGGACTCCAGGTGCACCCCGCTCCAGGCATTGGCGGCGCCGCCGGGCGCGGAGGCCGGCTGGCTGAGCCGTGGGGGCAGCCCGTCCTCGGCGCCGGGGCTCTTGCGCGTGGCGCAGGTCCCGCCAACGTTGAGGCTGAGCCCGTGGGCCGGCGAGCCCGCTGCGTGCCGGTGCTTCCGCCGCTGCCTCACCTTGGCCTCCAGCAGCAGCTCGGGCCCCGTGGGCCGGTCAGGGCTGTCCGCCCCTGGGGAGAAGGGGCTCAGGCTGCCCGAGCCCGAGGGGCTGTCCAGCTTGCAGAGTTTGGGGGCTTCCCCAGGTCCAGGGGGCCCGGGGGGGTCCTGCCGCAGGCCGGGGGAGTAGGCAGACTTGATGTCCAGGGAGAAGGAGCGCTTCAGGCGGTTGGTGTCCTGGATGCGCTCGGAGGAGAGGTGCAGGCCATTGAGCCCCTGCTGGAGGGTGGTGGGTGACAGGACCTTCGGGGTCCCGCCCTGCCGCTCGGGGTCACTGGTGGGGGACGCCGAGCCGGTGCTCCTCGGCACATCCTCGGCCTTCTCTGAGGTAGGTGTTGGGGGATGCCGGCTGCTCTCGGCCACCTCTGCTGGGTCCTGCTGCGCGTCCCCCTCGCTCCAGTCGCCCTTGGACTTCAGGGCCTTGAGGAGCTTCAGACTCCTCTCGTACTCCAGGAGCTGGCCCAGGAAGTTGAAGTTGGGCGAGATAGATGGGCGACGGTCCTTAACAAACCTGCCAAGAGGCACAGACAGCCCCGTTGGTGCTTGGTCCTTCAGCGGGCCACCCCTCCTCTCTCAGCCTCTTTAGGGAGAAGAGGCATCATCAACAACCTTCTGACCAGACCCTCCAAAGAAAAGGATCTTGGGCAACCGCGGGGCCTTGAGATGCCTGAGGATTAGAGCTGGGACTGCCTCCCCACTCCCTTTTACCACTCCCAACCATTCCTTGTTGCATGCATTTTATGATGGGAGGTTTGGTTTGGTTTTACTGGGACCCAACAAAGGCAAGACTGAGCTTCAAGGAGCCCTGACCCTCTCCTTCTGGGCTTAGCCTGCTTTCCTTCCCTGGAGTGAAGCATACTGGCATAACATCCCCAGTACCCTCAGGGGAAAACTCACCTGTAAGCATCATCTGATGACATACCCATGGTCTTCATGATGTAGGCGATGGCAATGGTGGCTGACCGGGAGATCCCAGCCAAGCAGTGCACAATCACCTGGCAGCTGGACACCTTAGCTTTGTCTGGAGCATGGCAGAGGAAACAGGGAGAACAATGATGGTGAGCAAAATGGTTCTAGCCTCCCTCCCCAGTCCCCAGCCCCTTTGTGTGAAAGGACAACAGTTACTGCGAGCAAGACCAGGGAGGACAGAAGAGTTCAGGTTGTGAAGGCTGAGAATTGGAGGGTCTGCAACCATAGGAAAAGCTCACCAATGAATTCAATGGACTTGTCCAGCCAGGGAAGCAGCTTCTCACAGTAGTTGTCATTGACAGGAATGCGCATGAAGTGACTATCACAGATGAAGTCTGGCTTGGGACACGAGTTGCTGGCATTTAGGACATAGCTTATCCCGTTCTGTGTCATCAGGTCCTGGTGGGAAAGAAGCCATCAAATGATCAGCTGAGTTCAGCCCTCACCATGTACTGAAGGTCTGTCTTGCCATGCATACTCCCTGCCTTTTCCCATCCCAGCATTTTCTCCTGTGGGTCTCCTAGTGCTGCCTTGGCCTAGCTGATGATAATACAACAGAGACCAGCTGAAAAGGTTGTATCTGTCAATTTAGATGACACAGGTTTCAACCTCATCAGATCTTTATATTGGTCCAAGTAAAGTGGGCAAAGCCAAAGACACCTGGAAAGGGGTTCCAGAGGGAAAAACCCAACAACCTCAGTATGAGAGGAATAGGCAATACAAGAAAAAAAAATTAGCAAAAACTCTGTCTGAACACTGTGAAAGTATCAGCTGAGGGAGAAAGGAGACATCTCACCAAGAGAGTGGAGTGAGTCACTGGTAGCACCCTACATTAACCAATGTGGCCAGAAGATGCTCTATCCATAGGCAGCTGTGAGGCCTTGCTTGGGCAATGCTTCTCTTCTCCAGCACGTGGCCACAGTGTGGGGATGGCAGAAAACACAGCTCCAAAACACAAACAAAACCTTCCAAGGAGGTGGTGAGGGAAGGAAACCATCCATTTCCCTGCCTGGCATTGGCTCTTCAAGATTTTGGCCTCAAGATTTCAGCCCTGGGTCTCCAGTGTCCCATTCCTGCCCTTCCAGCAGGCTTGATGGAACCAGTCCAGCTCCCAGGCTCACATTCTTGTCATTTTGTTCTTTCCTTTCCTTCTACTCCCTGTACATTATTTCTCTCTCCCTCCTTTCTGTCTCCAACTCCAGTCTGGTGTCATGGTCCCTCTCCCTCCTTGCCTGCCATGGATGAGGATGCCTGGCTGGCTCCTTCATGGCTGCAGTAGGCAGATGCTTGGCAGCACTTTAACTACAATTCCTCTTTCTTTCTTCTCATCATTACTTTTCCTTTAAACAAAATTCCTTCCCTGGTGTGACATCACAGCACAGCCTTTCTGGCACCTTTTAAAGGGCACTGTGCGGTCTTCCCACTGGGAAGGAGAGGAATCCTTAATACCTTCACCCCTCTGCATGACAGGGGTCCCCAGTGGGACAGGGCAGATGTAAACCCTCCACAGGGCTGTACCTTGTTCAGGACATCCTTCTGGGAGCCCAGGTAGAGATGTGGCAGGATGCGCGTGGGGCCAACGTTGGCCACAGGCAAGCACGGCTGGGAGATGCTCATTGGCAGGATGGCAGCTGGCTTCCCCTCACAGAGCCCTGGGAAGCAGGAGGAAAAGGTGGCAAAGCCTCCTGTGGAGAAAATAGGGACATTGAGCTTGGAGCAGCACAGCTGAGGTCATCAGTAGCTGGCATGCCGAGGCCCGGGCTGGGGACAAAGTGGTAATAACCCTGCAGCCTGGAGAACAGAGCCTCCAGGAGCAAGAAGCCACCAGCCACCACCAACCAGTGCACATACATTGTGATGGCCATGTCACACACACAGAAAGGAATGGAGAACCAGCTCTGACTTCTCCCTGTCACAGCTGGATATTAATGCACATATGAGGCATCCCACACACTCTCCAATGAAGTTGGCTCTTCTCAACTTCATTCAGACACATAACAGGAAGAGACAGTCCTTTTCTTGGCTCCCTACTATTCTGAGGACAGGATCACCTTTTGATACCAAAATCCATCAGGGCAGGATGACGACAAGCCAACCCACTGAGACACAAAGCTCCTGGGGTCTGGGAGGTCAGCCCAAACCTTTCTGCACTGGCTACACTTACACATCGTGATTTCTGAGAGACACCCCCTCTGTCCAGCCCTGCCAAGCCCATGATTTTTGATACACCATGGTGCCATAATGGTACTTGCAGGCCACTGCTGCTTCTCATGCTCTGACCTTGCTGAATGTGGCAGCAAGCAGTGTCCAGGCTGCTGGGCAGTCACACTCAACTTGAGCATCTTGAAACCCAGTGTTGAAAGAAAACCCCCAGCTGAGGTTGCAGTAGCTGGCATGTGACAGCCAGAGGTATTGTCACAGTGTCTGGCATGGTCAAAAGCCTGAGAGCCAGTCCTGAAAGCTTGAGCAGGGCTGCAAGCCTTGCCCTGCTTGCACAGCAGGCAGCAAGGAGAGCTGGAAAACTCCCAGTGCTGTTGCATGTCTTGCACAGTTGCATAAGACCACTGATCCTGATTTGCTCTCACTTGCTGATCCTGTACTCCAGGACAGAGCCAGGTCTGGCTGGCAATGGCCTAATTCCACTCCCCTCCAGCTGAGGACATCTGGGTGGCAGCTTCATGCAATGGAGAGGAGCTTGAGTCATATCTGCCTCAAGTCTCCCTTGAGGTTTTCCCAGTTATGTGAATGAGCAGATGCAGCTTGACATCACCCAAAGGGCAGAGAGGACTTGGGGGCTTGAGTGCCTTTGACTGTCAAAGGGACCAGTATGCTCTCACGAGATCCTTCTGAAAGCCCAAGTCTCTGGACTGAGCATCCTGAGAATCCCTGGCCCATCTCCACAGCTTAACAAGACCTTTTAACAAGCCAATCCCTCTACCCTTTGGAAGCAGGGCAGCCTTGACATATTCTCAATTTACCTTCTCCAGCATTTTGGCAACATTTCTGCTGATCCTCCTGGAGCACCCTTCTGGCTGCTGGTGTGGCACCCACACTCTAAAGAGGCATGACTGGTGCTGCAGACAACTCATCTGACATGTTTGTGAGATGAAGGTGATGGAGAAGCCAAAGCAGTGCACAAAATCATGCTCACACCACTTGGGAACATCCAAAGTCCTCCATCACACTCCATCTCAGCACCTCCTGGTGTCAGCTCCCACTGGCCTAAGGAAAAGGTGTCCTTCAACAAACCTCTTTCCTCCCCTCTGTTTTCTTGTCTGGCAGCTAACACACCTCCCAGCTTTAAAACCCAGTAAAGACAGGAGGGGTAGAGTTAAAGCACCTTATCTTTTCCAGCACTTCTTTTTCTCTTGCTCCCTCTGAAATGACATCACCCCTCAACTAGGACATTAAATCAGAGCAAAAGCAGGAGGCCCAGCACAGGTGCAGCATAGCTCTGGTTACTGCTCATCCCTGCACTGTGGCCCCATTGCCAAGGGCTGTCCATCGCTAGCCAGAGCTCTGCATGGACACATGTGACCTGCCTGCTTTGCCCCTTGCTGATGCCTGGGGGATGCTGGGGCAGAAACCCTTGGGAAGTGTTTCCTTCAGCTGCCCCTAGAGAAGCCTGCAGCGCTTGAGCTTGAGTGGGGCACAGATCTGACCCCGGGCTTGTGTGAAACAGCATGGGAATTTTTCTTGAAGGAACACAACATGTTTTTGGGGAACAGGGCGCACACAAATGCAGCCCCAGGGATCAGTGCCTGCTCTGTTCCATAGGTGCCCAGCCTCTTGCACTCACTCACATCCATCAGGAGCTGCCCAGGGCAGTGGATGGGTTTGTATGGCTCTTTAAGGTGATCTCATAGTTCAAGCAGGTCAGGGCATGCTGCTCTCTGCCCATTGCCTGTGCCCACCACACTCAGCTGGCAGCAGATCCTCTGCCTGGGGAAATCCAGGCAGGAGCTAAGGGGGCTGTAAAGCAGGCAGGGATGTCTGGAGAGTGGCAGCAGCACCCTCAGCTGCAGTGCCTACCTGGGCAGGCTGCCACAACTGGAGGATGCTGGCACCTGAAATGATGTGCTCACTTGCTCTAAGCAAAGTGCTCACTTGTCCTAAGCAAAGCCTCAGCCCAGTGTCTGGGAGTCCAGGCATGCTCCCAGTCCCCCTGTCCTCATCTCCCCCATACTTGCAGCTGCTGAGGGCAGTCTGGGCTTGGGGGAAACCCTAGAGATGGGGCCAGGTACTTGACACCATCCCAACATGGAAACGACGCTCACCCCACCCTGCAGCCCTGCAGCGGCTGCTCCCGCGTGCCTTTCATTTTTAGAAAGTGAAGCAGCTCTTCAAACAATCCCAAAGGCAGTGAATGTCCCTGGCTGGGCTCCAACTGATACTTGGGCTTTCCTCCCCTCTATGCCCCAGGCTGTGGATCCCAGGTTTTGCTGGGAGAAAGCAGCAGAGCACAATGAGGTGAGGAGCCAGGGTAGCACCAGTTCTAGCCTTTCTTCTTTTATTCACAATGCTCAGGCCAGGAGCACCATTTCCCTTGGCACGTGTGGAATCAAGCCTAGGAAGGATTTGTACCTGTCATGGAGTGGGTGTTTGGGGATCTCTGGTTTCTTTTGGATGCTCCCCTACCCTGGTGAGGGCTTGTTGGGGAGGAGCTGGTCCTTGTGTGGCACAGCCCAGTGAGCTGCTCCTGGCTCCAGCATGGAGGGCTCTCAAAACCATTCTCTGGAAAAAACACTGCCTGCCGGCCTACTGCAATTACCTGAGGCAGAAATGATGCCCAGGAAGAGAAGTGGGAAGAAGGGAATCAGAACAAAAGCGAGGATGCTTTCACTGCTGCTTCTGAAAATGGAGGAAAGAGGAGCCAAGAACCAGCATCAGACAGGTTCTAGGAGGCCTAGGAAGTGAAAATCACCCTCCTGCAAGTGAAAATCACACTGAGGCACAGGGTGTTGCAGCAACTTAGTGCCAGAAGTATGCAACAATGGGGACCCTGTATCTCCCTCACACAAGGTTTCACTCCCAGGGTGCTGACCACCCTTCCACCTCCTGCTGTGTCCTGCAGAGACCCCTCTGGGCCAGCCCCAGCTCTGCTCTGCATGGCTCTTCTGTCAAACAGAGGAGAGGGGAAAACACCACAACTTCTCCCCTATCCCCATCTCTGCCAGGCCAGGCCCTCCCCTCTGCACATTTTCCAGCTGAACATCTATGATAACCACCAGTGAAACTGGATTTATTGTGAGAACAGATGCTGCAGAGGGAAGGCAAAGAGCCTGGCGATCTCCCCGAGCCTGTCCATCAGGCTGGGGGAAGATGCCAGCAGCATCTTTGAGCAGGCTCCTGTGGTACCTGCACTGCTGGGAGCTGTGTGACTCCTCCCCTCCAGCAGCAAAGTGCACAGGAAGGAGGCTCTCTGCCCTCTGCCAGGCCCTGCACCAGTGCCTCCTACAGCTGCAACCAAAGGGAACAAAAACAGACATGGAAGGAGATTACAAGATGTAAAGACAGAGATGCTGCACCCTGACACAGCTGGGGAACCCTCCACTGCCCTGGCTGTCATCTTCAGGTGGTTTCTGAGGACATCCTAGTCATAGCTGGGTCACTGACAACATCACAGGCAAAATCTGTCACCTGTGAGTTACACTGTGCCCTTCTCTGCCAAGGCTGGGCAGCAGTGGTGGTGAAGAGAAGGTGACATAGAGGGTGACAAAGTCCTGGCTAGGGACAGGGATGTGGTGTGGCATTATTTTCTTCTGGTGGTAAGCCTTAGCTTTAGGGATTTACAATCCATTAAGCTGCATGAGATGTTAAGAGACACTGCTGAGGATAAAAGGAAGGTGTAGGACACATGAAGCATGGACATCTCAGCTCTCTGTTGTTCCCTGTGTCCCTCCCTGCACTGAGGCCATCTTTTTAGGCTGGAGGTGTAGAGTGGAGCTGGGGCTTGAGAAAACTCTCACACCTTGCTCTGATGGCTGCACTCTGCACATTCATCTCCAGCCCTATGGACTCAACACCTCCTTCAGAGGCCTCTGAAAAAACCCAACAGCTCTGGCCTTAGTGCTGTGCCCCCCTGACAGCAAAAAGCTGCAAAAGGGCTGCCCAAGGCACCTGCCTCACCCCAAAACTGCTCTTTAGGAGAGCCACATGCCTCTCGAACACCCCAGCCCCATGAGTCTCATAGAAGTTCTCCTAGAGACACACCAAGCAGCATGTCCTATTCAACAGCCTCTCCTATGCACTGCAGGCTCAAAGGTCCCCACCAAGAAACAGGGAAGAGGTGACATGTCATAACTGCTGTGCCATCAGTTTGTGGCAGCAAGGAGGAGGGGATCCAAAGCTGGAAATCCTCCCTGGGCCAGCAGCTGCCACACCCCACTCCTCACCTCCAGCTGTCACACAGGAAGCTAGAAGGAGACCTGCAGGGGTATTAAAGATGTGTTTTACAGCCCCCCATCATGGCTGCAATAATGAGAGTTGGAGAGCAGCAGCCGGAGCTGTTCAGAGAGCGGCTCCCCAAGCAGCTGCCAGAGGTTTTGCGGCAGCCCGCAGCCTCACCGAGGAGTTTCGCGCCTGTGCCTGTGCCGGGGACCCTCTGCCCTGCTAAAGCTCCTGGCAGCTGAGGGGGCTGAGAGAGGCCAGGCTCTGCCCAGCTCTCATTAAAATGCCTGTGGTGGCTGGGAGCTGCTGCCAGGGCGGCACGTGGCAAGGAGCAGCGGGGCATGCAAGCGAGCACGCGCCTCGGCTTGCTGCTGGAGCAGCCGCCACGCCGGCATGGCTCCCTCGCTGCTGCGTTGTCTTGGCGGCCAGGGGGGTGCCTGGATACCCCCTCTCCATCAGCCCGGCCCCTCGGGGGACATGCTGCTCCCAGCACTCTGACCCATCCATACCCAAGTGTTAAAGCACCTTGCTGAACTGAGGTACAGCAGGAGATGACGAGAGCTGGGGGGACCTGCAAACCCCCAGCCCTCACCTGCATTATGCTCAGCCTGCTTATGACAATGAGCCTTAGTGCTCGGCCAAGCATCTCTGCCGCAGGTTGAATTGAAGGACAGAAAATGGAGGAGCCTGGCAGGCTGCACATCAACCCCCAGAGCCGCTGGGAAAATCCCTCTTTGCAAACGCCATCTCCCTGGCTCTCGTGCTGGGTGGGAGCCTGTTGGAGCCGGCAGCTAAGCCGGGCGGGATGATGAAACACTGCTTACTGCCACCCTTACTCACTGTGCTGCAGGGAGCTCCGAGGCTTTGTCAGCATTTCCTGCCGCCTGGGACGTGTCTGAATTTCCCCCCTGCCTCCATCCTCACTGTTTCCCCGGGTACTGTAGTCCCCTTTGATTCAGCCCATCTCTCCCAGCAATGCTTGATGTGGACACAGCCCGTTTGCTTGCGCATCCTTCCCACAAGCCTGGTGAAATCCTGGTGCTCCGCAGCCTGCCCAGCTTGCCCTCTCCTGGCCGATGCTCTTTCGTGTCCCCCCATCTCAGTACATTGGAGAGAGATGTCCAGTTTTCAACCAGTCTCTTTTTCCACTCCCCCAGTCCTCTGCACAGGTTTTACCATACCCTCATTTGGCACAAAATTTCATCACCCCACTGTTGGCTCGTTTTTGGGTTTTTTTTGTTTGTTTGTTTTTTTTTTTTTTTTTTTCTCCCAGGCAGTGGGGATGAGAAAGCCGATGAATCAGCCCTATTATGGATTCATGTGCATTCCCTGTTTCCCCAACGGTCACCCCGAACAGCCTCTGTCCATCTGCTGCTACAGTGCCCTGCTGCCTCCCAACATGTGCCAGCCCCCCATGCCTTGCAGGCTGGACCCAGAACCTGCTCCCATTCTCCCAAAGAAACAGAAAACATCTTTAAAAAAGGAAAAGCAGCAGAAAGGAAGCCCTCCGCCTACACAACCACGGACATACTCCTCGAGCTGTTGAGCTTGATTTTCCTCTGGTGACTGTGCCTGCTTTGGACCAGCCTTACTCGTTCTAAGTAAAGAAAAATGTGTCATTTCCAGGAGTGACTTATTACTAATGACACCATCACTGGGTTATGTGCTTCATGCCACAAAAACCTGTCAGGCACTTTTAGCAGCCTCCCATTTTAAGTGGTGATGGAGGGGAAGTTGCTTGATTCAACCCTTCGGTAATCTAGGTCATCCCAGGCTCGGCATATTTTTAAGCTTCTCCAGTTAATATCCCCTTCCTCCGCGTGCCCTTCGCCCTGTCACTGGGGGGTGTAAGCACTGCAAAACCCCTTTCTGAAAGAAACCACCCAAGATGGGCAGGCAGGGCAGCGCTGGTGAAGCGAAATGGCTCCGGCGGGCAGTGCCTGTGCGCGGGCAGCAGCTCAGCGCTCTGAGCCGATGGTCCCTTGTTCTCCGCGCCGTCCTCGCCCGTCCTTGCCCCGCGCCCTCTCCTCTGCCCGGTGCCCCCCCACCCGCAACCCGGCGCCCGAGGGCGCAGAGATGCTGGCGGCAGATCCTCCTGGCTCCCGCAGCTTTCCTCCTTCCCTTCTCCGCTCCGTCCGCGCCCTCGCCCTCGCCAAGCTCGTCGGGACGGCGAAGGGTTCCGGGGAGCCCGGAGCGGTCCCCGCGGCCAGGCAGTCTCACCGGCCCCCGCTCGGGTGGGAGGGCTGCCTAGCGCCGGGGCCGCTGCAGATGCTTCTGCCCGCTGCAGGCAGCCGCTCACCTGCCTGAAGGGGCTGCCCTCTCCGTGCAGCTCCCGAGCCAGCGCGGCCGCCTCCGCCGGCGCTGCGCACATCGCCCCTAGCTGGGGACCGGCCATCGCTCCGCTCCGCTCCCCTCCGCACGCTCCCCGCTCGCTTCCATCTCCCCGCTCGCCAGCTGCCTGCGCTCTTTGTATGGCCAGCACCGCGCTCCGCTCCCCGCCGGCCGCTCGGCAAAGGCGATCTCCGGCCCCCGGGCAAAGCAGGGCTCCGGCGGCGCAGCCCCCTCTTCCCGCTCCGTCCCCATCGGAAGGAAAGGCGCCGGGCCGGCTGACAAACCTCTCTTGTCCCTGCTCTCCTTCATCCTCCGCACCCTTATTTTCAGCTTCATCTGCCCCTCGCGCATGTCTGTCCAGAAGTGGTCCTCGGAGGGAGCAATCATTACATCCACGGGCATCCAGGCAGCTGGGCTGCAGCTCGCGGGGGCACCTCTCACCGTCGCCAAACAACAGCTGGCGAGCAAACAAAATACTAAAAAAACCAAAAAAGCGCCCCTGCAGCAGAGCAATGCCAGCCTCCCCCCGGCTCCAGCCTTCAGGCTGAAAAAATAAAAACCATTAAAAAAAAGCCGAGCCGGGTAGGGGGGCTCGGCGTAGCCCCCTTTCCCCGGCCGCCCCCCTCTTCTCCGCCCGCTCCAGCCCGAGTGAGCTCAGCCCGGGAGCAGCCGCCCCATCCGCCGCCGCGCTCGCTGCGCGCCCGTACCGCGCTCATAGCTAACGGGTCAGGCATGCGGCCGCATTCCTTACTCAGCACACAGACACGCAGCACAACGCCGGGCTGACATATGCTTCGCTCCCCGCTTAAAGGCGCAACCGCGATTTTCTCGCCTGCCCGAAGCCCCCCGCAGCGAGCGGCCGCGGCGGGAGATGGATCGCTGCACCGCGCCGGCTCTGGTCCCGCTCAGCTCATATGGGGACGGGAACGTGGTGGGAGGAAGCTCATGCCCACACCTCATTTTAGCACCTGCCGGGGCGGTGTGCGATCAAACTCCCACAACGAAGGGGGGATGCAGCACCGCACTCCATCCCGGCTCCCTGCTGCTCCTCGTACCGGGAAGGCACCACACGGCTGCACCCCCTCCCCACAGCGGCTCCTGACAGGACCAACGTGCATCCCCTGGGCGAGGTTTAACTCTGAACCCCAGCACTAGGAAGGGCAATGCCATGATCTCAGTTTCCCAAGAGGGAAACTGAGTCACAAAAGATTAAATAACTTCTCCGGGGCTCTTTGGTGCAGGGCAGAGCTGGGGACGAGACAGCAGGTCCCTAATGACGAGCTCATCTTGTCCCTTAATGTCTCCACTGAGAGCATCACCCAGGAGGATGCTCATCCTGGAGCGGTCCCAAACAGCTGATGATGAATGGGTCCCAACAGCTGGCAGGAAAAGGGGCTGCTGGCACTGGGCTGCTCACTCCTGTGCGCAGGCCATGTCAGATGGAGTTATCTGCCCGGTCCCAGCAAAGCAGGACCATGCTCTGGAGGAGATGTACCCTTTGCCAAAGCCTCCTCACGTGCAAAACTCTAGCAAGAAGGGACATGTGGGAATAGCCTTTCCTGGCCTCATTGGGGGTCTAGCCATCTCTAGGGGCTTCTGAAGCAGGTGGGGAGTGATGTATTTTCTTCTTTGCATTTGTTCTGTGGGAGAAAATTACTTGTCCCCTGCTTCCCACCCGCAGAACTCCTTAATACATCTCCACACAGCTCCTTACGAGTTTATTGCTCTGAGCCCAGGCCTCCAGAAAATCACTCAGGATTATAGTAAGCGGGGGAGAGAAGGGGGGGGCATGTATTGTGCCTTTGAAAATCTGAAGCTTTATGGGCTGAAAAACCCCAGGCTGAGCCATATGTGAGTGACTTCAGTGTTTTTCCTTTGAATGACATCACATGAGATGAGGTCATTGGCATTAACTAAGTGCTGTCTCCTCCCCCCCACCCCGAGCGGAGCCAGCCTCCTAACGAGCCTTGTTGTTGTAACAAATATGGTTTGATTATTATCAGATGTGGGTCAGAGGTTGGATAAAATTCAAAGCGTGCTCCAACTAGGCTGGAAGAGAGAAGCAGCCTTCTCCCACAAGCTGTGCTCGGGAAGTGACGACCACGGCAAGTCCCCAGGGGGATCTGTGGTCCCCCACATTTGCCACCACTGTCACTACAAGGGAGGGCGCATGATGCTGGTGGCCAGTGCCAACGCCTGCCAGGGATGGAGATCCCTCTGTGTCCCACTGCCACTGCCCCAGCAGAGCTCTGCTCGTGTTGGTGGGTGATCCAGCAGTGACGTGCTCCAGTGGCTGTGGCTGGGGGTCTACTGGAGGGACCTAGTCACTCTCCTGGGGTCACTGGGTCAGTGGCGGTGAGCAAGGGGGATGCTGCAGGAAGCACGTAGTGAATTAAGGGGTGCAATACTCAACCTGCCCCTGACCTAGAGATGCACAAACAAAATTTGCCTTTTCTCACTGCCCCTCTGGTTGTCCATCTCCCTCAGGTCTCTAAGAGCCCCGGGCACAAGTTATTTTGGTAATGCCAGGGTCCTTCATGATGTGTTTGGACTGATAGTTCAGTTCAGAGCTCCTGGGAGCACCAGGTGGGAGGCTGGGCATGACACCACCAAGTAGACCTCAATGCAGGAGGCTTACCAGTGTCCCACACCCCTCTGATCCTCAGCAAAAGACAAGTAAGCACATATAGCCAGCAGCCCCTTTCCTCCACCAGTGTGAAGCCCAGCCACATGGAGATGCCACTTGCAGCCACCATTCCCCAGGCAGCATCCTCCTCTCTGCTTTCTCCCCATTTTCTGCATATTTTACCAAAACCAGTATGGAGGTTTTCACCTGGGGCAGGGGGCAGCTGGCAAACATAAGGATAAAAGGCAACATCCATAGTGCAGAAATACATTCCATCTATCAGCTGCTGCTCCTTGTCCCTTTTTCCCAGGTGTTCCTCCTGGCCAGGATGTCACCCATCCTGCCTCCAGCCCCTATTTATAAGACAAAAGGTGCATCACCCAGGGAGAGATGCCCAGCTTAGTCAGCCTCACTTCACTCTCATTGCCACAGCACTCACTGGAAAAACATCTGCTGCAATGGGTTGCAGAGACTCATGTAATCCTCCTGCAAGAGCAGGGAGCAGGATGAGTCCCTGTCCAGCACCTACATAGCCTGTCAGGACAGTGCCTATAGCCTGGCACAAGCCCAGCTGGGCAGGGCCAGTGGTTCCTCTCTCCACCCAGCACTGGGACCTGGTAATAATTGCCAGTGACGACCTTTTGCAAGCATGCAGCACAGGCCCAGGGAGAAGGGGGAGGCGGATAAGGGGAGGCAGATTTCTCAAAAGGAAGGAAACTGTAACTGGGCAGTGGCCCCTGCCCATCAGGATCTCTCACTGGGGAAGTTGCCTTCCTCCCCCTGACCTCCCAAAAATGAGAAATGAAATTACACAGCAGTTTTCTAAGGCATAGCAATCAGAGGGCTGCTCTTCCCTACACCCCTTCTCCTCTGTCCCACTCTGCCTTTGACCCTTTTGCTTGCCTTTTCTGGGTCCAATGGTTAAAAAACACGGCCAGAGGGGGAGGGGAAGCTCCTCAGGGTAATTTTAGAATCGGGAAAACAAGTTGTCTGACGACAGCGTTGCTAAACAGGGAGGTTTAGAGCATAGGTCTGGAATACAATCAGCCCAGCACATACGTGACCTGGCTTAACCCCTCCCAGGGAGGCAGTCACTGCTCCCGCCGGGCCCGAAGCCTCCCAGACATCTCCTGCTCGTGGCCCACGGTGAGAAGGGGGCACCTTACTCTGCCTCTGTGCCTTGGACTGAGGAGACTGGGAGCACTCCCCACGGCACTCACCAGGCTGCTGGGTGTCTGAAGCTGGATGCCAGCACCCACTGAAGAGGGGCTAGAGGGCAAGAACACACAGTCCTGCCGTGGCTGAAGTCGTCACAGATGGCTTTGCTGTAGGAAAGGAAGCAACTCCTCCAGGGATGTTTTGCATGAGAGGAAGGGAGGTTCAGAGAGTTACCTAAACTTCCAGGATTGTAAAAATCACAAAGCCCTGGTATTCCCATTAGATTTTTTAAAAAATGCCTTTCCCTCTAGGCTGGTATCAGCGTACTACCACCAGTCCTCTGAACAGTGATAAGAAAAACATCACCACAGGTAATCTCCATGCACCTCACCACCTACAGCCTGAAGAAAAGCTGGATGTAAGCCCCTGCACAGCCCTTCTTGCCCTTCTTCCATTCCTGACCATCATGTGGGCAATTTTACATGAAGAACAATCAGAATCCCCATTCACATTATTTACAAAGCTGGTTCTTCAAAACTCCCAAGTATGGGAAAAGCAAGAAATTGAGAATCCTGTGGGAGCTCTTTTTCCTGTCCCATCCCACTTCCATATCCTCCTTATTCATACCCACACTCCTGCCAGCTGAGCATCTGCTTCTTTGGGTTCATCACAGTATGCTATGGGATGGAGATGGCCACAGGTGGACAGAGGTGCTTGCAGGAGGTTCAGAGACAGTAATCAGACTTAAAGGAAAATCTTGTAGGTACATCTGATGGATTCATGCCAGTAAGTCCCCAAGTGCTCTTAGACATTACAGCCTGAGGGTACCTGAAATAGCCTAATACTTGACCTTCAAGGGCACCTTCAGGCCCATGTACTGAGCAGAGTATTCTGCACATGCTGTGTCTCCAGCAGACACACTGACAGCCCAAACTCAACAGGTGAAATTGTGATGCTGTGCAGAGCGGGTGATGAGGAACTGACCATCAAATCACCAGGTCCTGCCTCCCCACTCCCATCAGACAGCTTGTGACTGATAAACCCTGAGATTTGCTAACCTGGTTAGAGCATTGTGCTAGTGACACCCATGGGTTTGAGGGTTTGATTCCTGTATGGGTCATTGACTTAGAGTTGGACTTGATACTTGTGGGTCCCTTCCAACTCAGAATATTTTGTGATTCTGTGACCAATGTGTGGGTATTTGGAGTATTTTCTTCCTTAGGTTTTGGTTTATTCTTTTTCCTTACATTGAGTTTATAAAGATACCTCAATCCTGGTTCTGGATCCTGCTAAGCTTTTATCTTCAGCATATTTTGGACACACATGCTGCCACTCCAGCCTCTGAGACTCGGATTGAAGGCAAGCCCCCTCTGCTCTGCCCTGCCTCTGCCCTGCTTTCACATCTGCCTAGCTTGGCTTTTTTCATTCATCTTCTCTTTTCCTCTAGAATAGCTCCAGCCCAGTATGTTTCAAGAGGAGCAGGCAGTGAGGGAATGTGTAGCTGGCATGTGGCTTCTCACCAACATGACACGAAAAAGCATTACAGAATTTTCAGCCAAGGATGAGCAAAGCCATGTTCAGTCACCCTGATGTTTAACCTCTTTTTAGTGATGTCCCTACACAGAAAAAAAAAAAAAGAAAAAAACAAAAAAGAAAAAAGATAAGTGTTTTTTCTTTCCTTCTTTAATTTTTTTCCTTTTTTTTTAAATTAAAATAATCTATCTCTGAGCCCTTGTGTCTAAAATAATTCCAGCCAGTGCTTCAGTGCTAAACCCACTCATGCCTGGACAGCCCAAGCCAGCTCCTGCAATGGAAATCCCCTTTCCTTTCTCACTACTTCTTTTTGCCTGCGGCAAAGTCACCTGTCTTTGGTAGATTCCCCAAAATCCCCAAAATCTCAGCCCCCACCCAGATGACTGCAGCCATGCAATTACAACTCTGTGCAGCCGTGCTGGAGGGCCACGGCACGGCCGGGCTGGAGAGCCCTGGGTCACGGCCAGCCTGCTCGCTGAGGAGGATGGCGAGTGAAGGCCTGGGAGGGATTTGTCGCTGATGATATTGTTACATTCTTTCCGAATCCTGGGAGTAAACAGACGGTCCAATTTTAGAAAGAACAGGACTGGAAAATTTAAACATTCCTTGAAGAATTGGTACAAAAGCGGGGGGAGGGGGGGCGCTGAAGATGATCTCACAGGCGCTCCCGAGCCAGATGAAAAGCTCATGACTGGAGCTCAGAACGCAGTTGAGGGGCCTGTTTCAGGTCGGAGGCGATATCACAGCAGAGAAGCTCCCCCAGCACATGGACTGAGCAAAAAGAGCCTCTGTCTGGCAAGGGGGGTCCCAAGCCCCGCAGCCCAGGCTGTGGGGCCGCCACTGCTGGCCACTCTGCCATCCTGGTTTTATCTCCAGCTGGCACATGGCTTCCAGCATGGGAGAGAGGAGCCCAGTGCTCAGCTAAGGACCAGGAGCAGGGACAGGATGGGTGACTGAGCATCACCTGGACCAGCATCCCAAGCCTTCAGCTGCTGCTTTTAGCCACTGAATAGAAGAAAATCTCCACACTGCCCACTGCAGCTGGACAAATGGAGAGGAGCTGGTGAAGCTCAGCACCCACACCACAGCACCACACAGGACTTTGGACATGCTCCCATACCAGAGCTGGCACATGGGAGCTGTCAGGGAGCAATGGAGCCAGACTGCTGCTGCTGCTGCTTCATAAGCAGATAATGCCTCTTAATAAAAACCAAGTGGGTGATTACAAAGGGGAAGAATAAGGGAGGAAAAAGATAGCAAAATAAAAAAAAAAAAAAAGGAAAAAAAAGGAAAAAAAAAAGCAGAAAAAAAAAAAGCAAAAAAGCAAGGGTTTGTGCTGAAGTAAACAAAGGTTAAAGAACAGTCAGGCTCCTGCAGGAATAGCAGAGCTGGGCTGGGAGGGAGGGGGCATTACGTAATGCAGGAAAAATGTTGGCTCCATTCAGTTTTCCACCACTTCATGTGATGTCAGGAAAACCATATAAATCAACAGTCTTTCTGCTCCCATGGATGGAGGGCAGCAAGCAGCACTATTTATACTTACACAATTAAAAAAAAAAAAAAAAAGAAAAAAGAAGAGAAGCTGATGATTTCCAAGACTGGGAATAATTGACTCAGATTCTTCACTGCCAGCCACTGGAATCACTGCTTCTGGGCTGTTAACCCTTGAGGAGTCCCTGGCACCAGTCCTGCCACCCCCAGCTCGCCTGTCCTCACCCATCAGCCTCCATCAGCTGCTTCAAGGGTCAGAAGGTTGCTGGCCTGGAGGTGAGCAGGAACAGCCAAGCCTGGTGTTTGCACGAGATGGGGACACGGAGGCGCAGACCCCTGCATCTGCTGGGCTGGGAGAGCTGGGCAGCACAGAGGGGCTCTGCAGGGCTGCCACACTGAACTGGGGACCCTCAGGACAGCTTCCCTGAGGTAATGGCACCCACTGAGGGACAGGCTGAAATTTTCCCAATTTTGGGATAGCCAACTCACTGGGATCACAAAGCACCTCCAAGGAGAACTCAGGCACTTCTTCTGAGACACCAAATGGGTTGAGGCAGGACAAGGTGCTTGAGGCTGGAGTGGACAGACCGAGGGGCTAAACCCCACAAGGGCAAGGGTTCAGAATCAGGCCCACTCACACATCCTGCCCCAGAGTCCCCAAGCACTCCAGAGCTGTCTCTACACCAGCCCACTGCTGCCCACAGCGCAGGCAGGAGGAAGCTGTGCCTGTCAGCAAGCATGCCCAGCCTCTGCTGGATGCTCTGCACAGCCATTCCAGTCATGATTTCCATGTGAAACACTGCCGCCATGACCCAGTGTTCCACATTTCAGCTCCAGCTTTTCCCCCTGCTGGTGGCCCGTGTTCCACATGAGGCTGAGGCCCTGCTGCGCTTTTAATTTGGGAGGCTTGAGCTTTGCTTGGTGCCTAGCAGACCCACACTCCTGCTTGGGGCTCCTGCAGCCCAGGAGGATAGAGATGGCTGTCCTGATGATGGAGGAGGCGTGTGCCCAAGGTGGGGACAGCAGGTTTGCTGGCAGGGGTTTGCTGGTGGTGTGCTGATGGCTGAGGGGGGTGGCACGCTGCTGGAGCGTGCTGTGCATGCAGCTGGAGGGCACTGGCAATACAAGGCTCCCTCCACTTGCCAGAAGGCAGGAAAAGGCTCTGGGGTTTTCAGGGACATCTCACTCAGCCCTGTCCAGTCCCAGGAGGACATGGTGGGGCAGGGCAGGGGTTTGCAGCCAGCACCCAGCTCTGCTCCTCACCCAGCCCTGGGAAAGGGGGTGCCAGGGTGACACCACCAAGGCTATTTCCTGACCCATCCCCATGACTAAGCAGGTTCCTTCCCAGATGCAACTGAATCTACCACTTCCTTCTCCTGCACCACATGCCAAGCTGTGCCCTAGTTTATGCCACAGCGACCTTGGAACCGCAGGCACAGCTACTGAGGCAGGCCAGGGACTGCCATAGCCAGCTCAGGAAGGCATCCTCCAGCACTGGCCTCAGCAGAGCTCCTGCAATCCAGGCCACAATAATTAGTTTGACCATGATTTTGTGTAGTCCCTGCTTGGCTTTGTTGGTAGAACCTGGGGCCAGGGGGTTTAATCCTGCTGTTTCTCTGCTCTGTTCTCCCCCCCCATCACAATGCAGCTGCTCTAATTCAACAGCACTTACCCCTGCCTTGCATGGGCAGGGCTCCCTGAATGCCACTTGCCCGTGCTACCTTCCCCCCACAATTACCCTTCCCCAGCATCTGTCACTCTGTGGGTATGGCAGGGCACAGAGATACCCTCTGCCTCAGCCCCAAAGCAGTATCCAATGCCCACAGGATGAGGACAGGCTTGAGGGACAGAGGTGATTCCCATCTCTGTGCTTCTGGCACTGTTTAGGAGCATGGCTGAGCTCAGTGGGACTGAGGGGCTGCACAGGGCACTAGTGCCTGCCCACCCATCCATGGGCAGAAAGCTCAAAGGCAGGCAGCCATCAAGGGCAGATGCCTGGCTGTCCCAGCCAAGGGGAATCAAAGGCATCTTCAGCTCTCCCTCAGAGAGTTTCCTGCCTCTCTCTTCTCCTCTCTGCTGGGCTGGAGCTTTTCGTTCATCAGTCACCTGCCTCACTGCAGAAGGGCTGTAATTAGGGCAGCACGTGCCTCCTCCTGCCTGCACATTTGTGTCCAGAGAGCATCATCTCCAGCAGACCCTGACTCACTCAGTGATGACCCTCTGCCCCTGCCATCCTTCTCCTTTCCAGTACATCCATGGATTTCTTCTCCTGCCGTCCCTTTAACAGCAGCAAGAGGGAGCAGAGTGCCTGAACCGGGTCTGTTCCTTGGCACACTGACCAGGGATGAAGCAACACAGGGATGGGAGAACAAAGGGCAGCTTTTGGATGGCTGGATCCATGCCACCACAGCTCCTCTGTACCCTCCTCTTTCATTCACCCTGGCTGGTGGTGAGATGGACAGTGCAAGGAACGAAGGCATGGGGAAGACCCAGTGATGCCAGTGTGGGCTGAGCCTCCTCAGCCTGCGTGCAGGGCTGCCTTCCTCCCCCACAGGCACTGGTGGCCAGGGCAGCAGGTGCACATGGACACAGCTCCATCACTCCAGGCTAAGGGCATGAGTGCCCCTAGAGATGCAGTGGTAACCCAGGGCTCCTACCTGTGAGGATGGAGACGCTGTGGAAACAGCTGTCCAGCTTGCCCAGGAGGATGGAGAGGAAGCTGTCAGCAGCCAAGCCGGTGACGTCCCGCGTGCTCTGGTCGTAGACCACCACATCCTGGTGGTCCTCCGCCTCCACCTGCAGGGGAGTGGCAAAAAACGGGCATCAGAGAAATGGGCTGAGCACTGAGGATTCCACAGCACCGTGGGAAGCAAAGCTGAATTTAGTGGTCACACAAGCAGGAAATTCCAGCTCCACACAATTTCCACAAGCTGGTTTTGACCACCAAATGGAGTGTCCAGCCAAGCTGGGACTGCTCCATGGCTGCAGGTGAACATGTCAGTAGAGGTGCCCATTGCCACATTCTCACCAACAACAAGTGCTTTTGAGCATCCTACCCAAAAGAGGGTCACTCCTCCCCATCACCCACCCTCATCTTGCTGTTACTTAACTGCTTCCCAGAAATCACCACAACTTCTTCCACCACTTCCTCCCCAGCCAACTTTTGCCCTCAGATACTCCTCCTCAGCTTGGTGTCACAGGAACGGGAACACAGGGATTTGGGAGTGGTTCTGCAGGCAGGGGTGCTCCCAGCACAGCCCTAGTACTGTGGCTGGAGTCAGTGGGGGCTGGATCAACAACTCTTCAGGGCTCAGCCTGGGGACACCTTGCCACTACATGTCACCCCAAACCTGCAGATCACCCCTAAGGGCTGAAGGAAAGGGAAAATCTCTTATATTACTTAGTGGATGTTCCAGGTGATGCGCTTTCTTCCTTTTGTAATGTGTGCTGGGACCTGCACACTGCAGGGATAAACTGGGAAGAGCAGAAGGAGCTCCTGGGCTGCTCCCACGTGATTTTACATACCACAAACTGCAGGGATAAACTGGGGCAGGTGGGATAACCTGCAGGCAGGAGTCCCCCCACGCCTGGTGATGACTGGATTGCAATGAGAGCACTCAAGGCACAAACAGATACTCCCACACCTACTTGAAGGTCCATGCACCAAAAGGAGATAAAAATCCTCCCAGAGGCATAGCTCAGCTCATCTGCTGAAGAGCTGGGTGTATGGCACACACCTGCCCTGAGAGCACCTGCCCTTCCAGCCAGCGGGGTAAGGCACATCCATCACATCATGGGAGGAGGAGGAGGCAGCAGCAAGCAGGGAAGGAGGGAATGTGTGCAAGCTGCTCTCTTCTCAGCAGCTAGTGCTGGAGCTGCCCATTGGCCACCCTGTGCCAAGCCCTCTCCAAAATGTCTTTAGGAGACCACTTGAACAAGGTAGCACTCATGGACACCTGCCTCGTTTTGCTGTCTCACTGCCAAGCCCTATCTCACCACTAGAGCAGATTCGCTCAGGGTTGCGGTTATTATTACTGCTGCTTTCACACCCTGCTGCAGGTGCTTCCCTGCTCAGCAACGTGAGCACCATCCAAATAAAGCTGCAGGGAGCAGTGATTTGGCTGAGCTCATCAGATCTCTGCGCCGCAGCGGAAGCCCCGCACCGACAGGAATCCCCGTCGGGGCACCACGCACAGCTGTGCTCCAGGAGGGGGCTCACAGGACACACCTGTCCCCAGCCTGGCACCACGGACTGCAAAGCAAAACCAGCCCCATGGATCAGCAGCTTGACAGGAGGCATGAAAGGAGAGCATAAGAGGGAAGAGAAAAGGACATGGGAATTCTAAAATAAGACACTGAAAAATGACTGGAGCCACCTGAGATAAGCCAGATGAGGATCTACTCCAGCATCTTTTCCTCAGCCAATCCTGACACAGGACTTTTGTGGGAGGTCATCCAAACACAGCTGGAGGGAAACACGCTGGCTGTCAAGCTGGTTCAGAACGGGGAACCTACCAGTCTTCAGCAGCTGCCTAGCCCTTCAAGGCTCCCTAGCACATCCCAAAGACCCAGTTCTCAACCTGAAGTCCCATACCAGCAAAAACATCTTTCACCAAAAGCACAGTGAGGCGGGAACCACTCTGCAGTGAGGCAGGGGCTCATCCCAGCTGCACAGTCCAGGCTGAGGAGGCTGCAGGAGAGATACCAGCTCTGGCTGAGCAGCATTATCCCACAATAGGATTTAGTGTTTGCTCCACACGGGAAGGCTTTGTTTGGGCCATTACTGCAGGGTTGCTGCGCGACGGCAGAGATGTGCAACACAGTTTACATCTTATTAAAGTTATAAGGTTTCACTCAATGTAAATGCCAAACGAGTGTTGGCCTCACATGGCCTGGCTGCAGAAAATAAATACCTGGCTTGCTGGGGTGAGGATACCGGCAGGAAGGTCCTGAGGAGCCCTCATGGAGCATACAAGGATGCACTGGCATCCCAGCTCCTCACCACGAAGGGAAATAAGACACAGACGTTTAATCGAGCACATGGGTCTCCCATTAATCTCATGCCCTCCTGAAATGCCCCATCTCTGGCTTTAAAGATAGGGAGGCTAAAAGCTAACTGGGCAGAGGAGGGTAAAGATGAAGAGATGCTCCATACTAGATTCCTGCTTCTGCCAGGTGCTGGCATAGGACAGAGACATAGCTGAAAACAGAGGTATTCTTCTGAGAAGCAACACTTTCATGGGGGTTGCTGTCACCCCAAAACTGCTGAAGTAACCCCAGGCATCACCCTCCAGACAGGGTCCCCACATCCATGTAGCAAGGGACAGGAGGGCCAAGATGAAGCAAGTCTTTTGGCTCCAGATAGATGTTGAGTGGGGCTTGCAAACCCATGCATGCCTTTGAAAAGCTGCTGGCCCACTCCGGTGCTGGAGGTGCCCCAGAGCAGCTCCCCAAGAACAAACCTCGTCCCTGCTAAAATCCTGGCTGGAGGGATATGACCAACCAGGAGCCAGGACCAACAGCTCCAACCAAACCCCAGCTGAGAGCATCAATTCATTGCCTTTGTGCCAAGCCCTGTGCCTCCCATCACTGTCCCCACATTGGCTGGAGGTAACTCCCACGTGGACATCAGTCCCCAGCACTGCGTGGTTAACACAGCTTGGGTCCCAGCTCTGTCTCTCCCCAGCTGCCAAGCAGGGATAATGATGCTCTACAGGTGATCCAGGCTAAGATAAGAGTGAGCTATTATTATTATCCCAATTACTACTGACATCTCAGTCACGTATTGTTTCAAAACACAGTGAATCACCTCACTGAAACAACAGGGCTTCCATCAACATAAAGAGCAGCCAGGCACAAGGCTCAAAAATAAGCCCCAGCTTACCCTCAAGCAAAACAGCTGCTTGCAGAGCCAAGCCCCTAATGCAAATAAATAAATATTCCCATCACCTGAAGAGACCCTTGTCTTGCCTCAAAGCATGGCTGTAGTTGCTCTGGAGATTGCTCCATTTCAGGAAGTAAGAAATGGTTGAGAGGTGGACTTTCCGGGGGATCTTGAAGAAGTAAAATTTTCAACATTTCCCTAAAGAAATGCTAGTGAAAAACCCAAGCAGGAATTTCCCATAACCTCTGCTCTCCAAACTGCACGGAGGAGCTGAATTATTCCAGTTCTTATTGGAATTTTTTACTGTGAGAGTTTATTATTGTCAGCACTGGGAGAAGGGTTGAAAACCAACCATAACAAGTTATGTTGGTACCATTTCTGTGTGGAGGGAAATGACTGCAAGAGGAATTGCTGCTGCAGCTTTTCCCAGATTGGGCACCATGGGAAGATGGTCCACATGAGGGCTTGGGGAGCAGTGGCTATGGCAGCTGCCACAATCATAGGATCATAGGCATAATTCATTGAAAAAATAAAGGGATTTTAAATGTCTCTGCTTGTTCTTTTCTCCCAAATGGTCCTTTCCTCTCTTTGCTCCAAAAAAAGCCAGGAGCTGCTGCTATCCCACAGCATCACTCCAAACTGCAGCCCACAGAAGCATTGCTAATGGTACCCTTCCTTAACTGCAACACGGAAAAGGAGAGAGTAAGCACTGGGAAAAGCAAATTAGACAAATTCTCCCACCCACCCCCCCGCCAGCACGCAGGCAGAAGGAGCGGCGTTGGCGGCCAGGTGGGGTTTGCTCAAATGCTCTGGCTGTATCAGCCCGTGTCCTTCCCCAGGAGGCAAACAGCTCGCTTAGAGTCGCTGGGATGGGATGAGCAGGTTCATCTCTCTTTGCTGGAGATGAGGAGGAGTGGGACGAGGCGAGGGCTCGGGGCTGCCCTGTGGCTGCCCGGGCAGCCCCGCGTCGCTGCCATCCGCCTTTGTCTCGGCAGCCCCGGCCGGCCGGGAGCAGGAAACAGGAGGAGGGCGGGAGGCCCGTCAGGAGGAATAATGGGGCCGGACAATCGCGCTACTGATGTCACCCTTCCTGCCATCTGCTCCCCAGGCCAGCCGTGCCCCCGCCCCCAGCACCGCGGAGCCAGGGGCAGAGCAGGGCTGGGGGATGTTGACCAGCGGAGGCAGAGGAGGCAGGGAATGACACCGGGTGTCAGAGGCGTAAATCAGCTTTCAGCATCCCCTTCTGAGGATCTGTGCACCTCGAGGTAGCAGCTCACATTGATTTCTCGGGGTCCCAAAATACTGTCTGACTGAAATGGGAGGTAGGGAGAAGGAAAGAGGGTGAGAAGAGAGCTCATCAGCCCAAAATGCAACCACACAAGTGCATGCACAGAAAGGCCTGGACACCCCAAGCCACCGCCACCCCCCCTGCTTTATGCCAGATGAGAATAGGGCAATGATCTCCTCCCAGTATCCCACTCCAGCTTCCCAGGACGAGTGGCTTAACCTCTCAAGGGTGTCCTGAAGCTTAATTAATTCCTGAGCCGCGTGTGTTGGGAGAGCCAGCAAGCCGTGGGCACGGCAGGGGCTGTGCAGAGCAGCAGCAGCAGTGGGGACATGCAGCCTCCTGCCCATGGATGTGGCAGGAGGGATTTCAGCCGCATCCAAAAGAAAAGCAAAAAGGAATTAAAGGCGATGGCAACGCCTCTCTCCTCTTCTCCTAGCATCCCTGGTTACAATCACACCCCCAGCCAGTACGTGGACCATTATGCAATGATCCAGGAGCTGGGAGAAAACGATCCTTCTACGCTCCTTCTATGGGGACAGAGCAGGGAATGCCAGGAAGGCCCAGCCGGCTCCTTTGGGAGCCCACTGCTCCGCTGCAGCTGGCGAGCTGCAGGTTTGCAGGCGGATGGCATCAGCTGATGTTAACTCTTCCACGCTTCCCCCTTCCCTATCATCCTCCTCTTCTTCCTCCCCCTTGCGCATCGCTTGTTCTGCCGCTGCTGCCGCTCCACGTGACAGCGGCCACTGCAGAGGTGACCCTCGCCGGGAGGAGGGCGGCCGCTCCGCTCTCCTCGGAGCTTGCGAAAAACTGATTATTCTGCTTTATTCTCCAGGGGATTTAAGAGCAGCTAAAGCCGTTCAGGAATCAGTCTCTGCAATCCCCTCCGAATCGCCCAGCCCAGAGCATCCCCGAAGCAGATTGGCGCGAGGCCGGCCCCCCCGCACCGCCGGTCCCCTTGATCCCGCGGGCTGATGTCACCGCCAGCCAATGTGGACAGCGGTGGCTCCTCGGGCCGGCGGGGCGGGGGGGGACACACGACGCAGATGGCTCCAGCTGGGCCCAGCATTTGATTAATCGCCTGAATTACCCTCGCTTTGCCATAAAATTACAAGGCGGGAGTGGGGGAACGGTGGGAGAGAACTGGCAGGGCTGTGATGGCAAACCACCCTTCGGATGGTGAACCGTCCGCGGGCTCGTCCCGTGGCCTCTGCGGGATCCGCGGGCACTGCCCTGGGGCAGCATCTCGGCACCCACGGGCACTGCCTTGGGGCAGCATCTCGGCACCCACGAACACTGACCTCGGGCACCATCTCGGCACCCACGGGCACTGTCCCCGGGCAGCATCTCGGCACCCACCAGCGCAGCCCTGGGCCAGCATCTCGGCACCCACAGGCACTGCCCCCGGGCACCATCTCGGCACCCACGGGCACTGTCCCCGGGCAGCATCTCGGCACCCACGGGCACTGCCCCCGGGCACCATCTCGGCACCCACCGGCGCAGCCCTCGGGCAGCAACTCAGGAGGGCACGACCCAGCCCACGGCCCTGCAGGGACACCCGGCACTGCTCCGGCCAGCGCTCCAGCCCAGCTCCGTGGCTCGGAGCCACCTCTATTATTTAACCAGGAGCGATAGAGAGAAGCCTGGGAGAGATAATATGCCATGACACCGGATAAGAGCTTCTGGCGTCACAGGGGAGGAGGATTACATGTCCCTGAATGGAGTTAGAGATGACAGAGGGGAGGGGAAGAGTTTTTAGCAGGGGATTAAGTTTACAGCTCCAGGAAGGCTTTGGGGGGTTGTTTGCTGTCATAAGACAAGTCCTAAAGCTGATATACCTGTTAGACTTGCTCGGGGACGGCTCCTGAAGCAGGGAGCCACGTCAGTGGGGTGAGGGCAATGAACAGGTCCCCGAGGATAGCCCTGAGGCCAAATGAGCTCACACTTTAGCTCTCCAAAGGGTGTCAAAGAGATGCTGGCAGATACCGGGGTCGAGGGATGGAAAGGAAGGATCCCTTAGGCCAGTGTGCATCCCACAAGAGAAGAGGGTGTGAGCACCCACCAGGAAAGGTGAGGGTCAGACCCCTTACCTTCATCTTGGAGGCAGGCTGGATGAGCTCCGTGATGGAGACCTTGTCCTGCTGCAGCCTTCTCTTGACAAGCTTGGAGCAGCAGATGTTGACGGAGCTGAGGACGTGCCAAGAGTTGTACTCCACGAAGGAGCGGCTGTCGATGACCAGGGTGCCCTCGGCTCCGTTCCTCAGGAGGCTGGCCAGCTTCTTGGGGTCCATCACCTTGCGTGGGAGCCTGTCCCCAGCCATAACGGGCCAGTCCCCTCTATGGCAAGTGGGGAGCAAGGGGTGGAAGGGCAGGGCACCCGTGTCCCCAAGGGGAATGAGCGAGGGGCGAGGGGTGGGCAGGGCAGCACCCGTCCTATTCTCCTCACGCTACTAATGCCCAGAGTGCCAACTCATTGTGCTGAACCTGGAAAGAGAAGAAAAGAGACAACAACCCATCAGCTAGGCAGGATGATCTCTGGGTGTCTTCAGAAGAACCTAAGGGTGCAACAAGCCACTCTTTTGAGATGTGTTCTCCCAGCCTGCTGGCACGTGCAAGAGGTTTTCTCTTTGTATTTAATAGCCCTCAGCAGAAGTTTCTTCCATAAATTTGTCTAATTGCTTTTTGAAGTCATGACAGCTTTTAATTTAACAGCACAGTGGCCAGTGGCAAGAAGTAGAATGGCTTGCCAGGTACACTGAAGTCGTCCTTCCCCTGGTTTGCTCCAAATCTGCTAACTGATGGCTCCTCTGGGTGAGCCTTACTGCTTCACCAGAAAACCACACGTGCCTGTTCCCTAATCTTCTCCACAGTTCTTACCACATTTAGACCTAATTTAAGGAGCTTTTCAGATCAAAGCATCTACAGAGCCACCAGTGACACAGACAGACACCTTTTGCCACGCTGGCCAGCCCCGATGTGCCATGTTTGAGAGCCAGGCACATCAGGGACCTGCACAGGGCAAGATGTCACCTCCTTTCCCTGTTTCCAGTCCAACAGCTCCTCACACTCAATTTGCTTTTTCTGACCTCTGCCAAGCCCAGAGCTAATGGTTTCACAGAAGCAGCTTAGCTCAGCTCTAAGGTTCTGCTGCTGCATGGTAAAAGCTAGTTCGGGGCCCATCACACATACCACCAAATCAGGTTTGCTCACTCATGTTCATCACTTCACACTGGATTTTACCTGCCTGTTTATCAGAGCCTGCTCACGGGTATTTTTGCCAGCTTGCCTCCTGGTAAGTCAAGAGAAGACAAGAAATCAAGTTGGCCTTTATTCTGTCTTCAAGAAACAGGCCAGGCATCAAGGCAGAGGTCTGGGAAGTTGTACTTGGACTGAGATGGCCCCAGAGAGCTCTCTGCTTTTCAGCACCTAACTTGCACAGAATTAGAAAGGGGCTTCACATACAGGAGTGCCCGGAATACAAATACCCTGTGTTTCCATCTTAGGAGCTGAGGGGGTTCAAGCCTGGTGCTCTCTGAGGTGAAGAACAAGATTCCTCCATGTCCAGCCCACAAGGTCTGCAAGGATAGCAGGCAGGCTAGGGAGCATTCAGCTGAGGGTGTCCTCTTAAGTTTTAATGGAACACGTCACTGCAAGGATATTTTAATGGCATTAGGTTTTAAAGCCACTGCAGTCATTCAGAAAATAAGCCTGGGCTACTACCCGGCTGCTCCTGTTCTTGCCAGACAGTGTTTTAGAGAGAACCCACAAGCTGCTTCACAGAAGCTTTAATGCATCTGAATTAGGAGGCCTATGAATAACATGCCTGAAAAGGCCAGCGTAAAGATTTTCATTGACCTCTGCAGGATCAGGATTTGGTCCACAGACCAGAGAAGGCTTACGAGTCACTCTGATCCGGGCAAGCCAGCAGGTCCCATGAGCTCTTACACCTGCAGGCACCTACTGCAATGGTAGCTCAAGATACGAAAAAGATGCTTGAGTCAGACACGCTACTGGTGACATGTCAGGGACCTCAGTTAACAGCCACCAAACCTGGAGACACTGCCAGCTTGTAGGAAAAGAATGGAAAGCCACAAAATGTGAGGATGGGGGTTCCAGCATTTCCTCTGGCTCGTGACTCCAGCACTAACAGCCCAAACTTTCCTGGGCTACCAGATCTGCCTCCCAAAGCAGGAGTAGATGTCTCAGGCTTCAGTCCCAGGATCCAAGCTCCCAATAGGAGGCCACATTAGGATGTGCAGTACTTTTCTGCCCTTGTATCACACCCCTGCTGCCTCTGCCAACGTGTTAATACAAATTACGGGAGGGAAAAAAAATCCCCTGGAAGCTGAGATAGTGACAGCCCCTCCTGGCACAAAGCGCTTTGGCAGCCCCGTGGCACTCTGGCACACTGTGCCTGGCCCCACGGAGCGCCCCGCAGCTCCGGGCCACAATTCCAATTAGAGCAGCCCCCTCGGCGGGCACCGGGCGGTCCCCCCGCTGCAGGAACCCCACTCCCCCCAGCTCTCCTCAGGGGGGCTTAAAAATTGAAACAGTTCTAATTAGGGGGTCTGAGGGGGAGCGAGGCTGGCTCCTGCTGGGATATGACACACCTCATTACGTCGCTACCGCCTTGCCAGAAGCCCCCCTGCTGTCCCTTGGCTATAGAGCCAGGGCACTCAGAAAGGATGCAAATTAGCCAGCTTTTCCCCTTAGTCTTCCTTTCACACCCCACTCCCCAAATCACTTTCTGCCTCCCTTACCCATCAGGACACCAGGCTGTGAATGTTTTTTGGCTCTTCCAATTACATTGAAGAAAGAAAAAGGGAGTAGAAAGAGTTGACAGACAAAAAAACCCTGGAATAATACAGTGGCAGAGGGATGAGTGAAGCAGGAGGAAGGAGTGATCCAACATTGCAGAGCTCCTCCGCATATAACATGGTATCCAATCTCCAGTGAGATTGTGAGCAAGGGCTAAACTTTTGGGGTGTCAAACACAGAGGGGTCTAGGAAAGATAGCAGATCCTGATGAACATGAAACTCTTAAGAGAAACCAAGGCACAAGAGGCCTTCACAAAGTTTGGCAGATGACCGGAAGCTTGGGTGGAAGACATCAGAGAAGACAAAGGAGGTTTCCCAAGTCAGCTAATAACCCCCCTCGTGCAGAAGAACCAGATAAACCTCTGCAGGCACATGTGACACATCAAACAGGTCCTACTCCCAGCTCCACCCAAAAGATGTGGGGGAAGGCAGGGCAAGGTTGGTCCATTCTGCCCCTCTTCCCCTTACAGGGGATGGAGTTGGCCAGCTCAGTGTGGTCATGGGGAGCTGTAACCTTGGCATCAGAACCAAGACACGAGGACTTCTCTGTGTAGGTCAGCCAGGTCAAAGGCAGACAAGCTACTTCTCTGACAGCACCTTCACAGCACCTTGCAGGCTGTGTATGAGATGGTCTCTGAGAAGAACCAGCTGTAATGTCCTCATACCTGGGAAGACCAGAGAAGGAGGGAGGATGACTTTCTGCTTCTGCTGAGATGGGTCAGAAGGAAAACTGAGGGAAGAGGCTTAGCCATGGAGCAGTGCTAAACTAAGAGATCTTCTCACCCCAGTGAGAGGAGACCAGGGGAAAAGGTTAACCTGGAACCTAAATTAGGGTTTCAGAAACATAGCTGTGTTCCTCTCTTATCAGTTTATTAAAGCCATCTTAATCTTCTTGAGTGTTCCTGAAGAACATTATCATAATCCTTTAATCCCACCTCTCCCTGGAGTGCCTGTAATGAGGAGATGGGCACATGGCTTAGCTGAATGGGGACAGCCAGCAGGAGAGGCCACACTTCAGCTGAGGGACAGAAAGATGGACAGAGATTAGCAGAGGGCTGGGCCAACTCAATGGGACTCTGTCCCTGGTGTCACCTGCACAAATGCGTGTGTAGGTGAGGGGAGCTGGCCACACGAGTCACAAGCATGGCAGAGGTGCACACAGCGCACAAGTGTTCAGCCTGGCTGTGACCTTCTGGGCAGGCCAGGCAAGAGAGCAAGAAAACACAGGATACACCTCAGCCTGAGTCTGTCCATGTGGCATGAGAGACCACAGGAACTCATCCCTGTGCTGGCCCAACACAGATCACCCAGATGGAGGCCACTTCCCTCAACTGCTCATCTTGCACAAGGCCCCAGCTGAGAGATGTGGTATGGGAAGGGTGCAGATCTGGTTTCTCTTTTACTGGAGACTTCAGCTGGAAGGACAGGCAGCAGGTCTCTACAGCAACCCCAAACCTCACTAACCAGCAGGTCCACTCCTTGCACCAAGCTGGTGTTGTGTCCTGGAGAGCTCCACCCTCCACAGGCAGCCCCACCAAGGAGATGCTCCCCCCACTGCCACAGGAGGCCAGCCTTGCTGCAGGAACACATTCCCACCATGCCTGTGAGACTGCAGCTACAGCAAGCCCCATGTGATGCTCATCCCAGGAGCACACTCTTCTGGTGGTGTCTCCATTTTGAGTTTACCAAGGGATAAGAGGACCACAGGCAAACATTTGTTTATTTGTCCCCAGTAATCTGAAAGCAGCCACTCCTGAAGAACTGCCACCTCCACCAAGGACTCACTGGCACTGACCCAAGTGATTTGGCTTTTCCCCTCACAGCCTTGGGGGTTGGGGGAAATATCTGTGCCTTGTGAGCCTGGCCAGGGCTCCTCCATCCATCCAGGTCAGCCCTGCACCAGCCTCAGGCTCACTGCTGGGATGCTGGCAGGACCCCACTGGATCCCAGCTCTCTAGACACATCCTAAGATGCAAACCACAGCAGTTTTTCCAAGCCCCACACCCTTTTTCCATCCTCATCCCTTCATTTCTTTCAAGTGCTTCAGCATTTAGCAAGCTCCCCTCGGCTGGCTCATGCTGTTTGAGGGATTCCTAAATCACAGGACCATTACTAATTATTATTATTATTTTGCAGCAGCAATCAGGGACGCGAGGCTCATTAACAAGTTAGCACCTCTGGTTTCCCTGGAAACCCGCAGCTGCCAGGCAACGGCAGCTCTCCGGCCCGAGGCGATGCCACTGCAGCGCCTTCAGCTCATTGCCAGAAAGATGCTGCACGGGTTGATGAACCCGGCCTCGCCAATGGGATGAGGTTAGAAAACTCCAGGATGTGTCCCCTGCTCCACCCTATCTGCTGGGAACCTCAGCCCTTCTTCCCGATCCTGTTCTGCCACTCGCAGCATCACGAACTGCGCAGTGGCTCCTCCCTCCCGGCGAGCCATGCAGGCTTTCTCCAAGGGCGAGGAATTTGGAGCATAATCATTCCCCAGAGTAACAGTGGGACAAAGCTGTCAGGTGCCTGCAGCAGCCGTTTTAGAGGTGATGTAACTGATGACGATTTCTCAGCAGTTACTCGAGGTCCCTTTAAGAGGCAGCACAAAAGATTTCTCTGCTTGACGATGGAAAAATGGAGTGGTGGTTGTTTTTTTTTTTTCTTTGCTCTTTAAAAGGAGGCTGGGAAACACCACTAACCACATCCACTAACTTAGACACAAAATTTGCTTGTCCACCTTTCCCTAGTGAATCTCAAGGATTGGGACGAATGACATCTCCCAAGCCCCAGCAGTATGGGGATGTACGGCAGATGGGCAGTGACTTTCCTGGTGCCAGTGAAGCCAAGTTGAGATCCACTGCTCTTTCCTAACCCCTGCCACCCACATGGCAGACAGAGGACTCCCCCACAGCCTCATCCACACCGATCTTACAACCCCATCTTGGATCCCTGAACACCCCAGGCACATTCCTCCTGGGACAAGAGCTCCTGCGCATGCCTCTCCATGCAGAGAGCACTTCAGGAAGGAGGGAAAGGGCAGCATTCTCTTTTTCCCACAGCATAGCAGCCGGAGGCAGCCACTGCACTTTTGCCAGCGTTTCAAGCTCGCTGATCTCATGATTTCTTTAATTTTTTCTCCTCCTTTCTACACTGCAGTCTCCTTTCAATTCCTGTAGGCTGGAAGCAGCATGCCAGGGAGCCCTGCAAGGAGCTGCATGCAACCAAACAGCACCCACTCGCCTCCCTGCATCTCCCACTGCCCTCCCCTCCTGCACCCTGCGGCCCAGAAGGTGTTTTCCACCAGAGGACGTGGCTGAAGGGCCAGGATGTCCTTCAGCAAAGTGCCAGATGGTGCAGTCACACTGGACGAGGGACGTGGCGTGCAGCCACGTGGCAGTGCTGGTGTGGTGGTGCTCAGCCTTGGGTACGTGGCTGGTGGCATGGGACAACTCAGGGACAAAAGGGGACAGGCTGTACCCAGCTGCCAGGGGAGTCATTCCCATGCACCCTCAGCCCACAAGGCAGATTGGCTCTCCTGGCTGCAGTTAAGACAAGCAAAGGGGTCCTTCATCCTCTCTCACCACCTGATGCTGTGCCAGCAGCTTTGGATGGGTTATGACTGCAAATGTAATTGCCTCTCAGCTTGTTTCCACCGAAAAATTGAAGTTAAGGATTTATAGACTGGCCACTCCCAGAAAAATTTCTGACTGCAGTCATGATAGTCAATCTGGAGATCCGGTCAGGAAAAGCCAACGGGGACAGCAGGGAGAGGGATTTGGCTGGAGTCTAGATGACAAGGGCAGTATCTCCTCCTCTTAGACTTGTGCTTTTAACATGATTTATATGGTTTTCCCCTTTAGTATAAAAACAAGCTTTCATTTGAAAGCCTACAAAAGGCAAGACCAAAGGTTATCCATGACCAGCCAGCCATTTCATCACCACCTTTGCCCATGCTGAGGATATTGCTCCCAAGCACACTGCTTTCTAATACCAAAGCTATCCCATTTCCATTCTCACCCTGCCAAGCTGAGAGCTGCCACGTTCTCAGACCTAAAAGCACCTCCTGCTTTGAGCAGCTTGGCACACATCACAGAGGACATGTCATGATGGAGAAGAGAAACCTAGTCCTGCTGATCTTCAAGGGCCCTTGCTGCCCACTGCCTGGTATCCCATCATGTGCTGCATGACCCCTGAGCCCAGCAGGTTTATCCTGGGGATAAGGTCCTTCTTTGCCTTTTTACAACAAGAGCAGACAGAGGCAGCCCAGAAAGGTATGGAGCGAAATAGTTCTGCAGGGCTGGTCTGCCTCTCTCATCCCAAGGCAATAAACACCATAAATACCTGCTGGGTGCATTTGCAGTCCCCTGGAGAAAGGGTCTCCAGGACCTGGGTCCTATTTTCCCACAACACCCACACACCAAGTGAAAGAAAGCACAGGATTAAGCTGTGGCTCTTCAAAGCTGCAGATAAATATAGCATTTCACTTCTTAAGCACAATCCCCAGTGACAGGAACTTGTCCATCTCAGCAGAGTGCTGGGGACAGTCACAGGTGAGGCCAAAGCGAGCACCCAGCACACACAGGGGCAGTCACTATCCTGTGCAGTGACTAATGACAGTGGCTAATGCCAGTGCAGTCTCACTGGGCCCCCATATTCAAGTGAGAAATAGAAGCCCTGCCTCCCTGAAGAATAATGATGTTCCTTTCTGTCGGGTTGTCTGCAGTTTCTGGTGAGTACCAGTGCAAACTGAGGTGCACATCCCAGCACAGATCCGCAGCCAGAAAAAGCCAATGCCCAGTTTTGCCTCCCTATTCCCACAAAACTGTGAACCTCCCTAGAAGATCCAGAATTCAATGCAAATGCAAGGGGCTATGTTGTTGCCATGGGATGGAGACATTCCCCAGGCCAGCAAACACATTTCACAAGAGTTTTCTGACCTTCATGGCTTCATGGCTTGCTGAATTTTCTATATGCATACAATAGCCAAATTGCTGATGGCTTTGGGACGAATTAGCACGTGCCAGCTCAGGTTCTACTTTCTACCACAGCCCTAACAAGGAGGCACCAGCTCCTGAGTTTTGGAGGATTACCTTTCTCTAATAAAAAACACACAAGACAGGCAAAGCCCAAGATAATGCTCCTGCCCTGCTCTTCTCCTTTTCCCTTGGGGGCCATGATTCATTACCAGCTGGTTTTGTTCTTAATCTGAGGTGACACAGGGGTGAAACAAAGTGATTTGCAGGTCTTCCTTCATCCTCTCCACCGCGTTGAGCCATGGCTTGCTGGTCAGATGCCACAGCTCTTCATGTATGAAATAAATCCTGCAGCCTGGTCTCCTGACTGAGAGCTGGGTATTGCAGCACTTTGTAACACAGGTCTTCTCTCTGAATCCATATTATCACTGCTGCTGTGGGTGGCAAACTACATGGATTCAATTTCTGGAGGAAACAGACAGCAGTATTCCCCTCACCAACTCCAGGCAGGTGTTAAGCATGACATATATGTGCACTTTAACCCCAGTTTCAAAAAAGCCCCAGAGATATAGCATGACATCCACCCAGAGATTAAACATCCTCCAACTCATCTCCACGCCAGCAGGTCTCACTCAGCCCTGCTTCTGAGCCTGCAAGTGACAGCTGGGGTGATCACACCAAGGCCTGCTCCTTTTGGGCTGGCTGACCACCAGCTAAGACCAGTTCAGACACCCTCACCTACCCACCTGTCCTGCTGGACTCCAACAGAGCTCACCCTTGTCTTTGCATCAGGTACTGCTGAATGAACCTTGCTCAGGTGCCAGACAAAGAGGCAGCCAAGCTCAAAGCAGAAGGGATTGTGAGGGTGACACAGAATTAACAGGCATCAGCATTCAGCAAGCAAGCGGAGAATGCGTCAATCTATTTTTAATGGTACAATGAGAGTGCTTTACAAAAGGATGTGTCTGGGGAGATTCTGCCCAGTCAGAGATTTGCATTCGGGTTTTTTTGCAGCAATCAACTTCCCTCAATGTGTGGGATGCATTTTGTCTCTTCACCACCCCACAGAGCAATTCAGAGGGCCCTGGCTCAGTTTTGGCTGGAGGCTCATCCCTCTGGGTCACCTTCCTGCCCTGCTGCATCCTTCTGACTTTCCACCAGAAGACGTGAACCTGACGTGAGCAGCAGGTAAGGTGTACAGGACAGGTCCAGGCTTCTTTGGCTTCTGGGTGTCAGCCCTGCTGAGCCAGTACAGCTGCTGGGGACATCTCTGCGAGGTGCCCGACAGCAGCAAAGTGGTTAACATGGCTTCTCATGGGCAGGCTCCAGTCAGCAGTGCTGGCACCCTCTCTGCACCAGCCCTCCACTCAGCAGCCTCAAGCGCCAAGCGAGGCTCCGGCTGCGCCCGTCCGCTCCCCACGCAGGGCTGCCGGCCAAGGCAGTGAGGATGGCATGAATAACTCCACTCAAGCCACGGCTCGAGGAGGACCAGGCTGCCATTGCAAGCTTGGAAATGAGGGTTGTTAGAGGCAACGCAAAAACAATCAGATGTTGTAGACACTTCTTGGTTGCTTCTTTTCAGCAGAGACGGAGGGACCCTCTTTGTCTGGAGGGTCTGGATTTCAATGGGAGACGCGTGATTCACGCAGGCACAGGTTTAACGTGTGGAAAGGGCTTGACTTACTCAATGCAAAAAACCTGCAGTGCCCTAATAGACTGAAATTTCTCCCCGAGCTTCTGCTGCATCAGCTGAATTACCATGTGTTAGCTGTAGACAGCAGAGCTCCTCAGAGAACTAAATCCCCTATTAAAAAGCTGAAAAGAGGCGAGCTGAAAAGCCGGGATGCAGGCACACTGCGCACCTCCGTGCCGGATGAGTAATGTGGGTTGACAGAGACGGACCGGAAAGACGCACTGCATCATTAGCAGGGCTGGAGGACGTGGTGGGGGACAGCATGCTAGGGTCATGCTGTCACTGGAGCCTCCATGCATGATCAAAGCAGTGGTCCACCTCATTCATGTCCCCTCACCAGCACTGCCTAATAACAGGTATCCTACAAAAGCCTGGGAGAAGCAGGGCGGTGGGTATTTATGGACTAGTCATGCAATAATTTAGGCTTAAAGGGACCTCAGCGGTTCAGCTGGTCCAACCCCTCTCTCCCTTAAAGGAGAACGAGCATCAACACCAGAACGGGTTGTCTTGCCCTTCTGGTTGCCAAATGACTTGTTCCCAGTCATCAGTGGTCTCAGAAATAATGTGACCCATAACTCAGCATGAAGAAACCCTACACAGAGAGCCTCTTTTGCAAACTGCTAGAGGACCTTGAAGGACTCTGGAGAAATTCCTGAAGAACACAAGATCTCTGACCCAAGAAAAGGCTTTATTTAAAGAAAATACAGTAAAAGCAGACAAGACATATATGCACATATTAGGGAATCACGAGCGTTTTCCACACACAAAAACAACACGGAAAAAGGCATAAGAGGAGTGTGAAGAAGAGGAAATCAAAGAAGGATTTCTGGCCCCAGATAGGTTCCTGGGAGTCTCTTAAGTTTAGGCTTAGTGCACACAGCCCCTGCATTTCTGTCCTGTTATTGCTCCCTGTTTACAACAGGAGACTCAACGTACTGGATCAGCTTCCAGTGAGCACCTCCAGGTTCTCCTCTGAACCCAGCCTGTGCTACCACTTCACCTTTTTTCTGAAATGCTGATCCTTCCATGACACCATGCAAACAATACCCATTGCTTTGGGAAACTGGAGATCCAAAGCACCAGAACCAACCCCACAGAAGCCCTGGGCAAAGCAAGGAAAGAAGCCTCCTGCACATCAGCCCAGATTAACTTGTCCAGCTGGGTCTAGAAAGCCTCAGAGGAAGAGCCAAATAGCAGAGAAGTGGAGCTGGCCATCCTACAGGAATCATGGCAGTCTGCAGCACAGTCTGAGCAGGGCTCTGTGCTGTGCACAGTACCCCAGTGTAGCCCACCTTACTCTTCATCTCCTTTCTTGAAGGGAGATTGTTGAGAACCAAAGGAGTGTCTTGGACAGCGTGGACCCAAAGGTTTGGGGCAAAAAGTCTAGAAACATCTCTTGGAAGAGAAAGAGATGTTTTCCTCTCCATGACCTCAGGCTAAAGAGGAGACAGGGTGACCAAGGCACTGACCATGACCAGAGCTTGGTATGTTCCACCATGGTCTCAGCTGCTGGCTCACTTCTGGCAAAACAACTGTGCCATGCGGATGGGACACATGTCACGGTCTCCCCCTCCATCAGATCAGCAGGCAAAGCCATCACTGGGGTGCACTACACCACTCACTGCCCCCGCAGGAACCTGCACCACCACTGATCATACCACAAGCTCTGCCTGGCTTTGACAGCAGCCCTGACACCAGCGGTGCATGGCATCCTGGCACAGTCAGTTTTTACCCTCCCTCACTCTCCCCTGGCTGCCTTATAATCCTGCACACAGAAGTACACCCAGGTCTCCTGAGCAAGCTTGAGAAAATCTTGAGCACAGAGCTTGTTTAGCTTCTTATCTGATGAATGCTCCCAGGCCACTCATCTCCCTTCCAATTACGTCAGGTGCTCCTTCCCACTGGCATCAGTCGGGACAGGTGTATCTTCAGAGTAGAAATGTAAGGCTTGAAAAACAGGTTTTAAAACCCAGAGGGCATGGGGATGCAGAGGAGTGTCAAAGCTTTCCCCACAGTATGACTGCATTGCCGCTCTGGCTGCAGGAGTTTCTCTGCATAGCAGCAAGGAAAAGAGTGCAGGGAGACCCAGAGACCGTGAGCACCTGGGAATTTCTGCAACCACCTCCCCCTTAACACTGCCATTAAACACATGGCAGAGGGTAAAACAGGCTACAGACTCTCCCTGTCTGTCCTACTGGGAGAGAGGAGTCAGCAGCCACAAGCTCCTTCTCTTCATCACCTCCTTCTCTACCAGATCCAGTTTGCTGGCACAGTTTCAGTATGATGGCAGTGTCCTATGAGCCTGCACCATAAATCAGGGCTGCCAAATGCTGGAGCACCTCCTTTTCCTCCTCCCATTCTTGATAGTGTGAACATGCTCTGCACCTGACTGTGGCCAGGGCTTTGGGAGCTGAGCTGTGCACCACAGAAATTAACCTCTGATCCCCAAGAAAAGCCTTGTTTAAATGCAAGGAAGCAAATCCAAAGAGGAAAAACCGTCATCCCCCATGCAGATTACAGCAGCTGGTGCAGAGGTAAGGGGTAGGGATGGAATGGGGACTCACTCATACTCATGTCAAGAGAAGTCACTTCACAAATACAGAGGCACAATGGGTTTCCAGCCTTTTGGGGGGTTTCCAGCCTGTGGAGATTTCCTAGGGGAGGACAGGGTTGCACAGGAGAGAAGAGAGTTTTCTCCCACCTCTTAAGATCCAATTTGGCAGCATGGGACAGACACTACTGCTTAGTCCTACCCAGCCCTCAGGGGTGTTTTTGTAGTAAAAGTGACGTTGCATTTAATATTAGGTGAATATAAGCTCTCCAAAGGTTCAGTGGCTTTCTCAGTGAGGTACCTGGCAGCCAGCAAAAAGACACTGCAGACAAACATGGTGCAGTATTTGCAAGAATAATCTCCATGCAGAGTCCCCAGTGAACGCTCCTAAGGACTCTGGCCACTTTGCTCAGCTCTCCCAAGCTTAGCTGAGGATAGACTTTAAAGAACAATGCTAGATCCAGGTTCTCCTTACCTTGTGTCTAAGCAAGGACAACTGAAAGCCACAGGAGGACAGTCTGTTGGGTTAGAAGACTTTTGGTGTGAGCTGCTGACATCTCTGCTTGGAAACCTTCCAGCCTCAGGTTTGAGCCTCTCAATTGTGTTGCCAATAGACCAAGGGCAGGAATTTCTGCGTGCTGCCATTGCAAAGAGGCATGTGGGCATCCCTGGGCTGCTCACACTCTCGCCTGTCTACTCTTGTCCCAGCCATTTAGACAATCCTGCACATCCAGGCTCTGCCACTGTGGCTGTGCCATGCAAAATTTGGGACGAGACACCTGCAAAGTCCTTGAGGGTGTTTTAAAATCCCAAATACGCTATAGCCAGGAGGATTTTCTTGGTGCTACAGCTTATTTCGTTTCGGGAGCTGTTACAAGCAAAATCAAAGCGAGTGCAGGAACCGCCATGCAGACCCAAACCCCAACAAACCTCTTATGCAGAGAGAGTCCTCCCGGCACAGCCGCCCTCCGACAGCGCGAGCAGAGGCACACAGAGGCAAGGCCAGACCCAAAAGCACCGATTCCTCCCGAAAACAAAGCTCTCCACAGCCGCCTTTGGGCGCAGGCAGCCGTGCACCCAGCCTTTGCCTCAGCGCAGGGGGATGAGACAATGCAAGCCAATGTCAAACACTGCTCCACGGGCAAGCTGCTCTCAAGGTTATCATGGCCCCTGCACTGCCAGGTGCAATCCTCAGCGCTACCTGCTCGGATATCCTCACCCTTTCCTGCAGGAGAGGGGTCTGCCTTAGTCCCCAAATCACAGGGAGATGGAACCTCTGGCAACCATTCCCAACGCATTCGTCATCGCCAGCTGCTTGGGACAGGGATGGTCTCTCCTACATATGCTTATGCAGCACCCAGCTCCCACCAGGGAGCTGTGGATAACTACCGCAATACGAGGGATAAACGCATCCATGCCTAGAAAAATCCAAATATCCCTATCAGAACAGCACTGCACCGCGTTCTTCCTTCCAACGAAACCGCAAATTACTGACCTGTGCACAGAGCTCCCCCAATGCAAGCTGAAGCACTGACATCAGCTTTTGCTGTTGCTCAGGAATTTAATTCTGGGGGAGGAGAAAAGGGAGGGGGGAGCAGGAAGGAGAAGGAACTTATTTATCAATAAGGGAAATAAACAGGAATCTTTAAAAAACAACGCTCAGCACAGAAAGCAACATTTACCACTATATAATGATTGAGGGTGTGTGGGGGGTGATCAATCGGTCCAGGCACATTAGGGGAGATGGAGAGGGTTTTTTTAAACGAGCAGCTTAACTCATTAATCGCGAGCAGCGCCTTTGGAGCCGCAGCAACGAAGTCTTGCATGAAAACCCCCGCTGCTGAACACATGCCGGCTTCGTTTAAACGCCAAGGACACAGGGCGACACTCCAACCTCTTTCATCATCAGAAAAACCACAGCGCTGTTAACACCGCTTCCCCAAACACCAGCCCTGAGCCCCGCCAGAAAACCCCTGCACCCGCGACCCCCGGCCCGGCAGGACAGCGGCGATTCCCCGGAGCTTCCCAAGCCCCCTCCTCACCTGCACCACGGCCGCCCGGCAAGCGCGCACCGCCAAGGCAGGGTGGGATTTCCACCGCCCCCCCGCCCGAAAACAAGCGCAGCATCCCCGACATGCGCGGCCGCGGAGCGCCAGCCCACCCCCCCCCCCCCCCCCCAGCCCCCGCTTCTTTCCCCAATCCCCGCCGTGGGGCTGCTCCCTCCCCAGCCCCGGCACTTCACACGCATCATTCTGCCTCGCACCGGAGCCGTTCCAGCGCTCACGGCCGCGGAGCGCTGTTCCTAGTGCGCACACACACGCACATATACCGGCACATGCTGTCGCGCTGTCCGCCGCCTCAGGGCGCGATGCCGGCTCCGCTCCCCACACTGTGCGGGCGCCCCGCACCGCCCCCCGCGCCCCCCTCCCCGCCTCCCCCGGGGCGCTCGGCCCCGTCCCGCACGGACACGGCGCGGACGCGGCGGGACGCGCACTGACCCGGCGCGGCGGGCTCGGCGGCCGCCCCGCTCCGCTCCGCGGGCTGTCCGCTGGCGCGGCCGCTGCCGGCGCCGCAGGGCCCGCATGCCCTGAGGGGCGGGCGGGGGGGGCCCGCTCCGCGCTGCTCCGCGCTGCTCCGCGCCGCTCCGCGCGCCGCCGGGAATGCGCCGGCGATGAGGTCATGCCTCGGGAGCGAGCGGGGGGGGGACGACGGGGGAAAGGGAAAAAAAAAAAAAAAAAAAAAAAAAGAAGAAGGGAAAAAAAAAAGAGACAGCGTTGACGTCACCCGCAGCCAATCAGCGCGGGCGGCGCAGGGCAGGGTGACGTCAGCCCCGCGGGCGCGGAGCGGCGCGCAGGGAGCGGGCGCTGCGCGCCGGGGCCGGCGCCGCTGCGGGCTCGGGGGGCCGTGGCAGAGCGGCCCGGGCGGCCGGGCACTAACCGGGGTGACCCGCCAGCCTGGGGCATCCCCGAGCCGCGCCGCTCCGGGCAGAGAACGCGCTGCCCTGTGGTTTTGGGTCAGGGATGGTCCCGGGCTGCCTGGCGCTGCGAGGCTGAGCCGAGAGCTGTCCCGCAGCTGGGGCCACCCCTGCCGCCTGTCAGCCCTGCCTTCTGGGCTGGAGCAGCGGGGACCTGCCGGGCGCCCCACGGGACTCATTCTCTCTGGGGTGCCCAAGCTGCAGAAGGCCAGGCGTAGGGACAGTGCGGTCTTGGAGGGTGGCATGGTGAGGTATGACCAAAAAGCTGGCTCAAAAAACAGGAGGAGTCTGACCCACGGGTTGGCTTCTGGATAGATGGAATGGGCTCCATCCCCATCCTGGAGTTTAGGGCTCCCCATCCTGCTGCGGGTTCGCCAAAGAACTGGCCTGGTTACACGGCAGGGGCTTTTCTCTGCCCTTGGCCCTGGCCTGGCAGCTCCAGCTTAGAGAGGGATTAGGGTTTAGAAGCTTAGGTTTTGCTGGTGCTTAGGAAATGAAGGGAACCTTCCTCCCTGCCGATACGGATGCCGGATGTTTTAAAATTAACTCTCATGTCTCCAGACACGCGGCCAGCAGCTTGCTCAGGAACGTCGAGCTCCCACAGTAACTGGCGGCAAAATCTTTCCCAGAAATGTCATTTCTCATAAAGCACCAGAGGTATAAAACCCGGGGATGCTAAAAAGTCTCACTCTCCCCATTGCATAAGCAATGCTGAGTTCATGCCCTTCTCCTAAGCGCAGAAAATCAGCTCACCCAGAGCTGTCAGCAGGGAAACTTTTACAAAATGAGGGATATTCTACCTAAACTCATGGGTTTCAGCCCAGTTATCATAATCAGTGGCAAGATGCTGGGGTAGCACAGGCACTCACTTCTTTAGTGGCATGGGAACACTTGGTCCTGGTGGGAGCTGGAGCAGCAGCATGACCGGCATGGCTGGACGAAGCCTTTCCTGCTAGTTTTCCTGACCAGATCCCTCCTTGTGGCCATGCAAAGCACCCAGATGGGGAAAACCAGAGAAAACCTGGGGAAACCTTCTCTTACCTCAGCTTCAGACTGTTTCCTCCCCTACTCAACACCCCTTTTCTGGAGCAAAGCAGGAAAAAAGGGGGAAAGGAATGAGTCTGAAAATCCCAAAGCTTTCTCATAAAAGCTGTTATCTAGGCAGAGAGCCATGAGCTCACAAAACCTGCTGAAGGAAGAGGATTTAAACAGTTTTTTTCCAAACTCCAGTTAAAATCAATGTTTCCAATACTGGACCTGGCACATCACAGATGAGCATCCCAGATGAGCTGTCAGGAAGATTGTTCCCTGTCTGTCCAGTGGCATGGCACAGGGGAGGAGAGTGGGAAGCAGATGTAAGAAGTATGTCGAGTTTGGAGCAGGCAAGGGATGGGGAGGTGATGAGGATGAGGCAGAGGATGGAGTGTCCTGAGGGACACCCTTGAACTGTACATTCCAGCAAGGGACCAAGCTGAGCTCCCTCCTGAGCCTTCATCCCTGGCAACCTCTCCTCAGCTAATCCATGGATGCCCCTGCTGCATCCCTGGCTGATGCGGACACAGGAGATTTGCCCCACACAAAATCCCCACCGGCAGCAAACAGGAGGAGCAGCTCCAGCGGGGCTGGGACCAGTGGGACACGGGTTCTCACGGCCACGGGAGTGGCTCCAGCCCACGAGCCTGCATCTCTCCCACGCCCACTGCTTCTGCGAGAGGCGCTGCCGCCAAGCGCCTGGTGGGGAGAAACCAAAACAAATGATTCACTGCTGCTAAACTGCTCCCGGGATCACAGGGACCAGGAGCAGGCGTTAAGTGAGGCTTGCAAAACCTACCTGCCTCCCAAAGCTGGGAGCTAACCCTATCTGGATCCCAGTCCTGCTCAACCTGATATTCTGGCGTTTGGGTGCGGACCCACGGCTGCATGGAAGTGGGCAGCCAGCCCGAGCGAGGGCAGCGCTGCGAGCACACCTGGTCAGCTCTGGATGGCTCGGGTCATCCCTATTACCCCTGTTTTCCCCAGGGGAAATTAAGCTGGGAGAGCCAGGGCAATGCTGTAATGGTCAGGCAGGCAGAACAAAGCAGGCTCGTCTCTAAGCTCCATCTACCAGATGTGAATCTATTGTCTCAGCCCCAGGGCCATCACACCCCCCTCTCTGTCACAGCCATCACGAGCTGAGCAAAAATTACACAGCAAGGTGCTTATGGATAAAGGAAAGCACTCTGTTTCAGGTAAAGCACTTAAAAAATAATTCACCCCACTCGGGTTTTTCCTCTCTCCCAGATTTCAGGCACATCCAAAGATGGATTGCATCCCAGCTACGTGTTTCAAATGCAAGTTATGCTTGTACACGTAATAGTTCTTGCTAAAACGTTTTCCAGGCCCCCTAATTGCCATGGCAGGCCAAGTGCAGAAGAGTGCAGCAGAGCCTTCTGCATGCATCCTGCAGGGATTAAAATTGGAACCTGATCATGAAGGAAACTAAAACTAGGAAAAAGGAATTGCTGCCAAACCAACTTTCATATCCATCAAAAAAGAGAGACTTTTGTCAATTTGCAATTTCTTTAAATGGCCAAATAATATTTTTTTTAACCTATCCTAGTTATTTAGATGCAGTTGCTTGCACCACTGGCTGGGCCAGCATCCCATCACGCATGCCCTTGCTCAGCAGGGCTGGCTGTGGCACAAGACACTGTTTTCCCATTGCAGGGGGTATTGGCACCTCAAAACTGTGCTGATAGCTGAGGCCAGAGTCAGCCCTGGGGCTGGCATGGCCCTGCTTCTTCCAGCCTTGGTGGGTTCCACCACGTGCTTGCCTGTCACCCTTGCTGTGACATCCTGGAGTGGGGCACAATGTGGTGCTGGAGGAAGGGGCTTGTCAGGCTCTGTATCCCTTGTTCTGTTCTGTAAAGAAATGTATTGACTGTGGTGAACTCCACATCGACTTTAAGAAGGGCATCACTCCCTTCTCTGGTGCCTGTCCATGTTCTCCCCAGCTCTCCCACCTCATGTCTGGGATGGACACACAGATCCCTGTGCACGCCACCTTCTTCCTGCAAAGCCCAAAATGGTGTCACTCAGTGAAGAGAGCTGACATGCTTGAGCAGGCAAAAGACACTTACAGCATCACCAGGCAGGTGTGTTTCTCACACAGGGGCTGCCCTGGATCTGTCTCCATCTTCCCAATAGGAGTATCTGCCTGTGTGCAGCGTGGCTCAGCCCTCGCAGCGTGCAGGGCAGTGTGTGCACGGCGCAGGAGCAGCTCCTGTGCAATTAATCGCAGAAGGAGCAGGCTGGAGGGCTGCGTGCTGTGCCATTCAGCTCAGCACATGCTGCGGAAGCATTCATTCTGTAGCTCTGACTGTGCCACAAGGCGCTCCTGCCAAAGGGGAAAAGGAAAAGTAAATCATCATACAGTGAATAAAGTCCCTCTGATTCCCTCCGGCCCAGACACACTGGAGGAAAGCTGGGCAGGAGCATGGAGATGTGCCAAACATGGGGCATGGCTGCTGCGTGCTGCCACGATGGGTCAAAGTCAGGGGATGGGAGGGGTGGAGGAGCAGGACCTTTGCACTGGTATGAGGCTATCACAACAGAGGAGCTGCTTTACAGTGACACTCTCAGGTGCAGGAAGCGTTCCTGCTCCTTTGCCCCCAGTGCTGAAATGGAGTGCCGTGTTGGCCCACATTAAGACTTGCCATGGGTAGTGAGGGTAGGCGAGGGGCTTAGATGTGCTTAGAAGCTGTCAGGGGTCATATTCACTTCTTTGAAGGCAGAGAGGAAAGGACAAGAGAGAGGATAGGGACAAGGGAACAGGAGAGAAACCAAATGGTTTCATTTTAATGTGTCCAAATGTTAAAAAATAATTGCTGCCCAGTGCTCTGGGACAAGGCATAGTCTTTTTTTCTTTGTGAGCTGGAGACAGGAAAAACATTTCTCTGGGCCAGAAGGCAGCATGGAGCTAGGCTCCATGCAAGGGTCTGTCAAGTCCAGACCCTTTCTCTGTACCTCGTGCTAGTTTTTGTTAGGCTGCTCACCAGTTGCTAGGGTTTTTTTGTTTTGCTTCAATCATTTTCACTGATGAGAGCATCTGCTGCCATCTGTGCCTCTCCCTCCTCCCCCCGGCAGGGCTGCGCACCGCCGTGGTCTGCCTGCAGAGCCAGGCGCTCTTCAGTGTCCAACCTGCACACGGATGAGGGCACGGAGAGGAGGGAAGAGGCAGCTCCATCAGTGTCCAGCTTTCCCGCTGTGTTTGCCAACCGTAGCTGGGCACTGCTGCAGTTGTACCCATCACAGGACACCCACAGTGCCAAGGTCCCAGAACTTGGTGGCTCTCAGCAAGGCTGCAGTTCTACCTTTGAGAAGCCATCAACCTATGAGACAGTGTTGGAGGGGAAAAGAGGGATGAAAGGGCTTTGCTAAGGTCACCCAGGACATCAGCACATGGCTGGGAAGGGAGGTGAGAGTTGCTACTTGCTGGCAGCGTGACTCTCCTCCTGGCCCATGGAGAGCCTGGGAAGCAGGGCTGTGATGTCGGCTTTGCTGGAGGATTACACACCCCAGAGCAGAATAGAGGTTGCCATTTGCACCCCTCTCTGACACTTAATTTGGGTATCCAGGCTGCTCCAGGCCTGGCTCACCATGCTCTGCCTGGCAGCTCATCTCAGGCAGAGGAACCGGCAGGTGTCGACACTGGGCGGGAGGTCCTTACCTGAACGAGCTCCATCTCATGTTTATTACTGCCAGCCCAAAGATAAAGGAGAATTGTGGGTCGTGTTTACCAGCCAAACCCAATCCAGGTGACCCCAGCTAGGACTCGTGCTGCTGTCTGCACACTGGCTTGGTGGCACTTGTGCCAAGGAGGGATCCCCGAGCAGCGTGGCAGCGGGGGCAGAGGCTCGGCCGGGCACTGAGACTTGCGTAAGCACGGCAGGGTTTGCTCACGCACTGCCTGGCTCCCAGCCACCTTTCCCTGCCAGCGTGGAGGGTGAATGTGCACCGGTGCCCGGGCCTGACGCACACCTCCCGGCTGGCACGGAGGGACACATCCCTGCGGAGGGACGGGGACCCGCTCTGGCTGCTTTTAGGAGCCACCCGGAGTTCACAGCTGCTTCCTGCACAGTCCAGCGCTAGCCCGGTGCTGGGGCTGTCGGGTCGGGGGCTCCCGGAGAAGCGTGGATGGACCTGTGCTCCTTGCTAGGGCACGGCGCCCCAGCTCCCGACGGGCGATGGGCGGTGCGCTGCCGGCGGCGTGCAGCCGCGGTGAGAGAGAGCCCTCTGCCTGCCTGCCGCAGCCCGGCAGCTCCAGCCCGGCCCGGACACCCCGCTCCCTGCCCCCGGCACCTCCTCCTGGCTGCTGGCGCTGCCCTCAGGGTCCCCCCGCAGCCATTCATGGCGGGGATGAGCGAGCCCCGGCCCCAAGCATCTCCTCTCCGGACGAGGGTGACCCTCACCAGCCTCGGTGGCCTTTCCCCAGGCTCACCCCTTTGAACGCCTTTCAGCTGCCAGGGACACAAAATCAGCACAGGTGTTTTAGGCACAATTGCACGATGTCGCCTAACAGGGAACAATCGCTCCCCCCTGAGCTAAACAAAAACCAAAAAGCAATCCTCATCAAGCTGTCAGGCTCCCGAAGGAATACAATTAAATCTTTAAATGGCAACGTGGCCGTCAGTTCTTCCCCATCTCAAAAGATGCTTCTCAAGCTGCGTTCGGCTGTTCCTCTCTTCCACCCCCTCCTCACAGTTTTCCTTCCCGCCGCGGAGTGCAACAGAGGCTGCGGCTTCGCAGCCAAAAAAAAGTGCGATTTGGAGAGCGCGGCGCGACGTTGTGAGTGGCAGAAGTGAAAAGGCAGAGAAGCAACTCCTGAAAGCCTGCCTTCTGCCGCGGCGGGTGTCAGCCTTGGCAAAACCCGAACTTCCAGAATTTTCTAGCAAAATTAAAAAAAAAAAAAAAAAGCAATTAGAGGACCTGTCGGATTTGGCTGCTGCTTTTCTTTCCCTTGTTCCCTCAAAATCAAAAAAGTTCTTTCTTTTGCTTAACAGCACAGTTGGTGCAATCTGGGATGTACTTGTCTGACAGTATATGGGGATGTAGTTTTGCTGTCTCAATTTGGGGTTCCCTGACACTGACAAGATGAGAAATGAATGCTGAATACCTTGATGTTGCTTCACTTGGAAGAGCCATGCATGAATAATTTTTTTTTTTCTCCCCAAAAAGGCTGGAAATCTATTGGTCCGCCTTATTTCCCCTATTTTTTAGGTGCTTTCCTTCTGCCGTGGGTTTGGAGGGACTCCATTAAAGGGGAGACACTAAGAGAGAGGAAGGGAGAGCAGAGGAGTTTTGCTGCCCCACGGCTCAGAGCTGCAGGTGGAGCCAAGGCGAGGGCTGTGGTGGAGCTGAGCATGATGCTGAGCATCCTTCTTGCTACCCTGTTCTTGTCCATGGTGTGTCTGGGTAGACCTCCAACCTGCTGCAGCAATTTCAGCTCCTACAACAAGGGTAACAAACAGTAAATATGATGGCTGCTAATAGTAACCCTCTCTCTCCATCCTCGATGGGTTATAGATGCAAAAAATGCTGCTGAGTCAGTTCAATATTCCCCCTGGTTCATTAAACCAGCATCCATTTTCCTGCAGATAAGACAGTCCGTCAGGGGAAGGGATGATGATAACTCATTTGTCACACTTGTTAAATGTAGAAAAGGCTGGCTTTGGGTCACTTCCAGTTTTGTGTCAGCTCTGCCTTTATCTGAACAGCCCCATGCCTGCACGCCAAGCAGGGCGGCTCTCTCCTGTGTAGCACAGGAGATGGGGACAGTGGCATTGTCCCTGCGAGATTTCCTAGAGCTGGAGGTGGTCTCTGGGTGCAAAAGCACTTGCAATGTGCCTGACATGAGTCCCAGCTCATGGAAAGGAATGCACTCATTATTGCAAGAGATGCCACTGGTCCCCCAGGGATGTAAACCTGCAGCTTGGAACCCCTGGCCCTACACACAGGGTGACCCTGTCTGCGTTATCCCCCGAGCCCTCCCAGCTGCACTTGTGTTTGAGCTGCAAAGCTTGAGGTGTGATGGGGAAGGATACCAGGCCAAGGCCTCAGACACAGCCAACGTGAGCTTGGTGCGGGTATAGGGGGGGAAAAGGGGATACAACTTCATCTCTGTGCCTCTCCTCTCCTCGGAGCACCCTGGGATGACTGGTCTGGGCCTTGCCTAAGGTTGCACTGTCCCAGTGGATATAATTTGCCAGTTCAGGGTGGCTGCAATGTGAGTCATTTTGGCTGTACCCTCTTTGGGGGCATTGCCATCGTGACATGTCACCTCCTTTCTCAGCCTGGGATGAGGACTGGCTACAGCCCCTACATATGTTAGGATGGAAACACCTACAGCCATGACCCCTCAGGTCTTGCTACAGGGAAGGCAGCAAGAAGTAACCAAGAGAGGCTGGGAAGAGTATTGACCCCTGAGTGAGTGATCATACAGCTGTTCACGGCTGAGATACTTTCAGGGCATCATAGGCTGCACTGCCAACCAAAACTTTGCTGCAGAACAGACCCCTGATCTGGTCTGGTGTGGAAATGCTCTCCAGTGAGTGGGAGGCAGGGAGGACTGCAGGTCTTTCTGCCCATAGCTCCCCTGATAAATGAAGCCTGGACAGGATGAAAGTGTGGAGACCTGGGCAGGAAGGAGGTGGCACCTCATGATGCTTTCAGGGAAGCATCTTCATGATCTGTCCCCACATCTCACTATGGCACAGCCCAGAGACAGCCTGCTGATTAAACCATGCACTCAGCAGATGATGAAGTGTCCCGTGACAGCCTGTCTGCATTCCCCATCTCTTGCTTCACCTCTGCTTTCAGGGTGGGTACAAAGGTGGATCCTGATGCCTTCTCCCAGCTCCATGGCTGGTCTGCACTGATTGCTGCCCCTTGGCATGAGGTCATCTTACAGCTGGAAAAAGATGAGGCAGCTGTGGCATATGAGATGAGATGAAGGGTCAGAGGGGCTGATAGGCTGTATTTTAGTCTTGATCTTGTCGTTCATTTATGGGTGTTTTTAAGTCAGGGTGTGCTGATTTGCAGCATGACAGGCAGCTGCAGGCAGCTATTGGGCAGGGCTCTGAGCTCCTGCCTGTTTCAGTGGCAAACACATGTCCTCTCCGAAATCTGCCTCTTCATAATGACCCTGGGAAGTGCTGCAGTAGCAGCAGGGTCAGACTGTGGTGATTTATTTCCTCTTCAGCGTTGGTCCTAGCAGGGGAGGGGGCCCTCTCCACTTGGCTGCCTTTGCCTGCTTGCCATAGATCTTCCAGCACGGAGTCACCCAGGCCTCTGCTCTTCAATCTGGGTCTGTGCTCTCCTTCACGGCTGCGCGCGGCCCTGACCTGCAGCAGCATCCCTCACTCCTGCTTTAAATCTCTCCCAGCAGCTGCTGGAGACATTAGCATTTTCTCTTGCCAGCCCATAGAGACCAGGAGACCAGCCCTGCTAAGGAAGGAATTAACCCAGCAGCATCACATATCAGAGGTATCTTTTTATTGACTGTTTACAGAAATACAGTAGCACTCCGATTAGGTGGCTTAGGCGAGTTCTCCAGAAGGTGCCTTCCCTCTCAGCACTGCTGGGAGATCCCAAGGAGAAACCTGCCCTTTCACACTTTGGCGTTTCTCTGGAGGCTTTGGGGCTCCCCAGCATAAACTTCCTAACACCTTCAGCTCTCCAGGGGTTGGGATTTGTTTGAACCAGTGGATGGAATTCAAGAGAAAAAAAAAGGAAAAGAAACCCCCTCAAGCTGGGGGTGGTGGGGCGGTCTGAACACACCTGATATGTTGTAAGCCAGCCCTGCCATGATCCCCATCCATCACTGCATGTGTCTCCAGCTCCACAGAGCTCAGCTGTCTGCCACTAAGTGTGCGTAGCTCTGGGCTTTGCACGCTCTTTTCACACAGCTTGTTGGCCATAAAACAAATATTCCTTGGTCTATTTTTCTTCCTGTACACGTATAAGAGTGAGGGCCTTTCCTTCAGCTGTTCACATACCATTTCAGGGCAAGAAAGGTATGCTCAGCTGGGCTGATAAACTAATTTAACATTTATTTATGTATTTAATTGACTTTTTTTTTTTTTTTTGGCAATCAAGGTGTAGTGGTTGGCTTGTTTTGTGTGTCCTTGCTACAAGAAACTGCAGACACTTCTGGCATAGAGGCATTTTGGCGGCAGCAGCTGCTGTTGGCCTCACTCAGTAGTCAGTGAGAGGGTATCGCAGGAAGATGAAGATAAGGATGATACAGAAGGTGGCAAGGGCTGAGCTGGTGATGTTAAAAAGCCGGGCTGTCTTGGCATCTTCAACTGCTCCATTTAAGTCATTGAGGAGTTTCTTATCCCGGACCTGAGACAAAAAGATAATTAAGTAAAGTAATTGCAACACGTATGAAAGACATGTTCAAGCAACAGCCACAAAACCCAGTGCACCTGTACGTGGTTACCTGTACAGGTGCACTGTGAGGGCTGGGCTGGGCCTCTGTGTTTGAGCACTTGGGGTGCCATAAAACACCCTGAAGGTGAGGTTTGCACCCTGTCTCTGCTATGGGTTGAGCTTGTGAAGCCAAGCACTGTAATACTTGTGGGCTGGAAATTCTTGGAAGTAGAGAAGATCTGAAAGAGTGGCCCGCTGCTGTTACCAACCAGGCAAACCAGGGCCCCACGGTCCCTGGAGTGGGGCCGTGTCATTTGGAGCCTGAAGGTGCACAAAGGAACTGAGATGCCATTGTACACCCCAGGCACACAGGCACTAATGCACACTTCCTTCCCACCATGTCACAGCGCCCTGGCCCTGCAGTGCCAGGCTGGGCCCATCCAGCCCACAAGGGAGGAGGCTGCAGGTCTGGTGTGCATCCCTGTGCCTCCCTCTGCACCGAGTGGCCAAGCGGGTGAAAGCTGGCACAGCATCCTACTGCAGCTCCAGGGCTGTGCACGAGCCTCCAGCATATTAAGTAGTCCTGGGTTAATGAGTTCCTTTCCTTTTGCAGGTCTTATGCGGATTGTGTAGCATCTCTGCCACAGGCAGCTTTCCATTCTGACAGCACAGTCTGCTCCCTTCATTATCCCGCAGCTTTTATGGGATTTTATGGACTTTCCTTGGGACAGCTCTGCAGTGGGCGATGATTGTGCATGTCCGTGTCACTGGCCTGTCCCCACCTTTCCCAGGCTGCCAGGCAGTGCATGGCACTGCCAGCAACAAAGCCACTAGCGGGCATTGCCGATGCACTAGCGACAGCATTAGCAGGCAGCAGATGGCACTGCAAGGCAGCAGATGACACTGCCAGGCAGCAATGGCATTACCAGGCAGCATGTGGCACTGCCAGGCAGTGGATGGCACTGCCAGGCAGCTGATGGCACTGTGCACCAGCAGCAGCTCTGCAGTTGGATCCCAGCAGAGGAGGGATCAGACTCCACTGCTTCCTAGCAGAGATATGTCCCTGTCCCCAGGCTGCCCCTTCAGCCAGCACTCAGCAGACTCAGGCAGCTGGAGCCACAGGGATGAACAAAAGGACCTGGACAAAAGGACCAGGACACTTGACCCCCCATCCATCTCCCGTATGCAAGCAGGGTGCCCAGGGTGTGGCAGGGCCTGCCCCTCTGTCCTCTCTTGGGTGGGGGTTGTGGGGACTGGGGCTGTGAGCCCTTGGCCTGCCCTGCTGCCAGCAGTGAGAGCCCCGCTGGGCACTGCTGGGTGGACACCAGATATGGGTGGAAAGCTGCAAAAACCAGCCCCAGAATCAGACCAAGGAATATTAAAAGGCTTTTATCGATTAGGAGCTTTCTGAAAAGACACTGCAACAGATTCAGACCACATCTTACAGACTTTTCTCTCTTCCTCCTGCAGGGTTTACCTGCAGGGCTATCCTGAAAGCCTTCTGCTAGACATGGGGAAGGGCTGCTGCCCTCCTTGTCTCACTGACCTGCTGCTTCACAGGTCCTCCAAAACTGCATTTCAGACCCTCAAGCAACATTCCTCCTCTCCATCACACTACTGAGGACCTCTCTGCACAAGCAACCCCTGATCTTCTGAACTGTGGGTAGAGAAGCTGCTGTTAGCATGAGACCCACAGGATCTGGTGCTGGCAGGCACATAGACAAGAATGAGCCTATTTTTCATACTTGTATTAAATCAAACTGTGCCATGTCCTCAGCCTGTGATGTGCCCTGCTCATTGGAGCCCAGAGTGGAGCTGGGGCCATTGCCCTGCTGTGGAGTGCTCAGCTAGCATCCTTCTGGGATTGGGAAGAGGGACAGTCACAAACTCCATGTGTCTTTTGGGCACACTTGGCTGGAGCTCTCAGCAGAGGAGATGATCTCTGGGAAAGCATCAAGCTGGCAGCTTGGGAGCCCACATGCCTTTCTGTGTCAGCTGAATGTCCGGGATGACTCACATTTGAAATTATTCAGTACGTTTAACATCCTCCCAAAAACCCCTGGGCTCAGCAGCAGCAGACATTTGGCACCTCCTCACGCACTGGTGAGAAGCCCCAGAGGTGCTGGATTCAGGCCAGAAATCCCGCTTGCCTGCTCCCAGCAGACTCTTTGAAGCTCTCACACACTTTCCTCTTCCCAGCGGTGGGGCTGCCTCAGGCAAAACCGACATGGAGCAAATGCCTTTTGCCCCTTCCCGCACTGTATCCCGGTGTTCTGTGCCGCAGGCACGCTGGCCTTTGCTGTCAGTGTTTGCTGTCAGACGGAGCTTTCTCCAGCAGACCGGCACGGCCGGCACACCGAGCTCTGCAACCCTCCCGCAGCCAAGCCGCTTCACCTTTGTGAGGAGGCCAGTTCCTCTTGGCCCCAGGAGCTGTCTCCTACTCCTCACCTCCTGTTCCTCCTCTCCCTGGGGCGCCCTACAACCCTAATTTCCAGGCTCAGCCTTCTCCAGTGCTCCCAGCAGCCTCTCCCACCTGGCACCAGCTCACACTCGTGACTGGTGCTTTAGCCCTTTCCCAGGACACACTTCAGCAGCACCTCTCCTTGACTTTCCCATGGCTCTCCCTTTGGCCCTGCTCCTGTCATGCTGCTGCTGCTGTGGTGAGGGGTGCCTAGGGCTGCCCTCTCCCCAGTGACACCATTTCCCCACAGTTCCTTTTTTTTATCCCTTCTATCTCTTCCCTTTCCTGTTGTTTGAGTCCAAACGATGGCTGCCTTGCTCCTGCCAAAGGGCACCCAGCTGCCTCCTCTCCCTGCACCTCCAGCTGGTTCCACCCACACACTCCTGCTAACCCCTGTGCTTCAGTGGTCACCCTCATGGAAATCATCCCTGATTGCCCATATCATTTTCACTGAAATAGAACCTCTAAGCACCAGAGAAGTGCAAGGGCCCCCATGGCATAAAAGTGCAATTAAAAGGAGTTTCTCCTTACGCACCACTCACAGCTCCAGCCTCCCACATCTCTGCAGGGCAGCCTTGCCTCCTCCTGCATGGCTTTGCACCCCCAGATGCTTCCAGATGTCCCACTTTAATGTCCTACTGTGGCAACTCAGCCAGGCTTTGGAGGAGCTCTCCTGGAGAGCAGATAAATGTTTCAGCTCCTTCCCTGCTTTGTCCTTAAGGAGATGCTGGTGTCTGTCTTAGGAAAAGCTTCAGCTTTTCCTATTTTCATGCTCCTGTGGCCACCATCATCATAATGTGCTGGCAGCTGGTGCTCGAGCTTCTGGGAGCCCTGGAAGCTGATTCTTTCCATAGCCAGAGAGATGAAGCATAGTGAGGGACAGGTCCTCAAGGTCACAAGGCTGAACCCCCACCCAGACCAAGGTGTGGTGTTTTCTTAGCCACAGGCTCTTCTCATCATCCCTTTGACCATTCTCTCTTGCCTAAAACTAGATGGTGACTTTTGGCCCTGCTTTGCATTGAGATGACCGGAGTGTGATGATAATTACGTCTGCTGACTGGGGTTTCCCTGGGCACCTCCAAGCACTGTGTGATGGCATCCTTGGAAATCCCCCTTTGGACAAGGCAGAGCTCACCTCTGATCCAGGCTGGCAACTTACACAATTTCTTTCTTCTTCCATGCCTATCCTTACATGAAACACAGCCAGCTTTTGATGCAAATCCTGGGACCAAGAGGAACTGGCCTCTCCTTTCCCACCAACAAAAGGTGGTATGGCCTTTCCATCCATCCATCCATCCATCCATCCATCCATCCATCCATCCATCCATCCATCCATCCATCCATCCATCCATCTCTATTTGCCTGTCTCCTCCCTGCTGCTCACCTTACCTTCCAATATCTCCATCTCACTGTGTCCTCCCACACCTCCAGCGTGTCAGTGCCCAAGGGGTCTTTCTCTCCTCCCTCTCCTCACCATCCTCTGCCCTTCGTTTCCTTGGGGTTTTACATTCTGCAACGTCTCCAAGGGCTCCCCTTGGCTCTGACCACCCCAGTCCCTCCCCCAGCAGTCGCCTCCCCTCTCTCAGCCCCTCTCATTTTTGGGAGCAGCAAACTTGCTGCTCTAGTGAGAAGTGCTGCCTCAGCTTGCAGAAGGAGACAAATGGTTTGTTGATAACGAGTCTAATGAGGCTGTTTTTAAGGCAGCCTGGAAGTCCACAGCTGGTTGTCAGTAAACCCATTTCTATGCAGAGCTCCATGTCCCTGCACAGAAGGAGCTCTGGAGGCGATCCTTGGATTTATTTGCTCTGTGAATTGCTCAAGAGCTCTCCAGCCCACGTGCCTCCACCACACCGGCACTGGCATCATGGGACTGTCACCCCTGCATTTCACCCACATCCATAAACCATTGCTCCTTCCACAAAGCAGGATGAGAGCCTGCCTGAGAGGCTGGGTGAGGCAGCCTCTCAGGGTTAATAAATAGCTGTGGATTTGTGCTGGTCTGCTTCCACTCGAAACAAGGAAGACCAACAAGTGGCAAGAGAGGAGGGCAAACAGTCGTGCCCACAGCTGTGTGCTAAGGGCTGGGCAGAGAGTGGGCAAGAGAGCTTGGCACATTTCCATGACCTCAAGGGGCAAGAAAACTCTGCAAGCAATGCTGTGGGCTGCTGGTGAGGCTTAAAAAGCCAGCAAGGCTCCTTGGCATCTTCATCTCTATAGAGCCACAACGAGGCATCCATACTGCAGCTCATCTCAGATCCCAGCTCCTCTGATCTACTGCCTCATGGCACAATGGGTACAGAGGACTTGGCTCACCCCAGCAGTCTCCAGAGATGAAGCTCTGAACAACTGAAGTGAGATCTCCTGCCACCAGGCACTGATGCATCATTCATTACCACTTGGAGCTGGGAAAGGGGAAGGGAGGGAGCTGCTGAATATCAGACCACAACATTTGCTTCTGATCAAAATCAACTGAGTCCAGAGCATTGCTGTTGCAGTGATACTTTTATCTGTGCTGGGCTGGGGTTAGGGTTACTTTAGGGCTTTTCTAACTTCTCTGGTCCTGCTGTTGATCTCTCCTCCCCCAGCATCCAGCACACATGATTAGATGCAAGTGCCTTGCTTGCACTCTGGGAGGCTGACCTTGAGAAGCCTGGCATGCTGGAAATGACCCCTGGAGGGATCCATGAGTTGTGTGACCCCGCTGTAGCCCTGCAAGCTGTGTTCGCTGAGGATCTGGCCTGCTATGGGGGTAAATAAAGAGGAGGCATGCTGCCACACTCCTGTTCAGGGTTCTTGGCTGTGACATCTGTCACACACAGAACGAGGCTTGTATGTCACAGTTTCTGCCCTCACCTGAAAACATGTGTTTCTTTCTTCACAAATTCTTTGGTGCTGGGGTGGGGGTTTTGGACATTTTTTAGTAAATGGTTATCACCCCTGAAATAGCATCTCCCTGCAGAAAGAAATCTAGAAGGCCGTAGCTAGCATGCAAAAGGCCAGGCAGACATGCCCGTTTTCCCAGATGTGGCTGAAACCAATAAAATAGGGCATGAGAAAGGAGGCAGCTTCACAGTAATATTCAAGTGTACCAAGGATATATCTGTCTTCCAGTGTGGGCATTATGCTGCTGAAACCAGAGGAAATGCTAGGGTGTGCTAAGATATGTACTGAAACATCTCATGGACTTGGGTCACGAAGGAGATACTGCTTTATTAACAGCATGAATCTGTCAGAAGCAAGTGACCTTTATGACAGGGAATTGAAAATACTATTTCTGATAATGAAAATGATAATTCCTGAAGTTGCTAGATGTTTCAGTTATTTAAAGGAAGTCTAAAAAGCTAGGTGTAACCCCAAAGTGTAACCCCAGGAACCACTTAATGTTATCAGTGCACTGATGGCTCTTGAGGAAACCTGTGTTCCACTGGCTGAGGGCTCTGTGTCAGGGGTCCCCGAAGAGGCTCAAGGGAGAGGAAGGTGCAGCTTCATTCTTCTTCCTACTACCCCTTAGTCAGTCCCTAGAAAGGCAAGACTTAAGTGCCTACTGCTCATATGTCCTTACATTTAATTGCAGAGGAACAAGATAGTTCCCTGTTTGAAGGGATATCTGTTCCCAGGGCATTTCTTGCTCCTGTTTTCTCTGAACTTCTGGGAAAAACATTATTGACAGTAAAAGAGAAGAAAAAATGTTTCTGGAGAAATAACCATAACACCCAGCCTGGCTAGGGTGCTGTGAAGATCCCTGCAGTAGCTGTGGGTAAGGAACACAGCTGCCCTTCTGAACATCCCAGTCTTCCCCAGGACAGACCTGCTACTGCCCCAGCATCTGCATTGCCTCTCACCACCCACCCCAACAGCAGCTCATGAGAGCACTCGGCATCCCTTCAGCCACTTGCTTGCTCTGTCCTCTGCCTCTGAGGGACATTTTGTTTCTATTTTCCCCCTGCCACAGAGTCACAGCCACTGGGGAGCTCCAAAACCAGAGCAGAGTTATTTCTACCCGCTCAGCATTGCCTCTGTTTGGGTACCGCAGTTACATCCCGTCAGCTACCACCTTCCCAGCCCAAAAGCCAAGGCTGGTTTTTGACAGCCATCTTCTATTCTCCTTTCTCTGATTTGGAGCAAATTTGCCCATTTGCCTTCCCTCACCACTGCCTCTTTTTTTCATGCTTTGTGTCCTCTAGGTCTTTGCAGACAGATGACGAGCCCACACCTCTGTCCCGGTGCAAGGCCCCGGGTTACTCCTGGGCTTTTCCCTTCCTTCCATCCCATGTCAAGGATAGTGAAGGGTCCAGCCTCTAAAAACACTGTGAGTGGCAGACACCACTCTACCTTGTCACCAAGGGATGGGTCAGCCCTGCTCTCAGGCTGTCCTGCCCTCACTGCTGCAGCAGCAAGGAACCACATGTACCCAGACACCCACGGAAGCCTCTTCCACGGGCAAGATGTCAATTGTTAAAGGCAAATATAGACAAGGAAAGGCTTAAAGAAACAAGGAGGAAGCCAGTGTTTTCTTCCCTTGTTGGATCAAGGTGTGGGGGCTGTTAAGGGACCTGCTCCCCCCACTCATACGAGCCTGCTGCTGGCTGGATTTGCCCTTTGCTTGTGGTGATGCTTCGCCCCAGGATGATTTAAGTTATTAAGTGCCTCACGCAGGCAGCAGCAGAGCCTCCTGCACAGGCAATGGATGAGAGCTCACCTGCCATCTTGGGAACGAGAAACTGAGGCAGGCACCACCAGGCCAGTGCTCGGTGAGCCCAAGACAGGGGCTGCAGACTTCTCCCTGGGCCTTTCTGATGGAGACCCTGAAGAGCTGGGAGCAGCCTCCTTGCAGTGCTGGGTGCTCACAGTGCAGCTCACAGGAGCTGTATGGGGTTAATTGATCTGCTTCTGTGACGAAGCCTGTCTGCACCCTGGCCTTCCTCTAAATGCTGCCTGCCAAAACAAATCAGCCAGCTCCTCTCCGGGCCACCCAGCCGCCCCGGGCTCTCTGCACATCCATTCAGTTAGTTTTGCATCTGGCAGGCAGGGAAGGGGAGGGCAGCCCAGGCCCCTCTCTCCTGGCAGCTGCCAAGGTGCTGCCTGTTTGCCAGGCACCATTCCTGCCGGGCTGCTCTCCCCTGCAGCTATCAGGAATAATAACCTGGTCCCATTCCCATCATGGGCTGTGCTCCACGCCATCACCCTCTCCAACAACACAGCTTTCTATCCCTCCAGCCCGACACTGTGGGAAGCCCCCTGCACTCTCTTCCACCTTCTCACCATTCCCATGATGCTGGCAGGTCTCCAGGCCTTGTTTTGGGATTTATAGGGCTTGGGGTGGGGGAAGCTGGCCACGAGCTCTGGTGTTTTAATTACGGAGAGGGCAAGAAAGAAACAGGCAGGATTGCCCTGCACTTTGTAAGCTTCTTACCCCCTGCAACTTGCCAGCTGACGGCTGATCCTGGCTGGCTGCTTCTTACTGTTCCTGCTTGACCACCCAATGCTGCTGGGTCCTATCCTGACGATCTCTAACAGCCAGGATCCCAAATAAAGGACTTAGTGCTGGCGTGCCTGCAGGTGCAGCATGAGCCAAAGCAGCCCTGTGTTGCCTGCCTGTCACCCTGCACCGCGGTACAGAGGAGCCTCTGAGGGTACTTGGAGCAAGTGAAAGCACCTCTTCCCCACCTGAAGTAACATCTTTGGCTCCTCAGCTCTTCCCATCCCCATCCCCATTGTCTGCAGCCTCTCATTTGGGTGGCAAAGTGGGGTTTCACATCAGGCACAACCCCCGAACGCTTCCCCCCTGCCCGGTCACCCTGCACCCCGAGCCCCGCGCTCAGTACTCACTTTCAATGAATAGGCCAAGGCGATGAAGCCAAGGCAGCAGAAGTTGAGGTATACAAAGTTGAAGATGGACCAGAGATAGTAGTCGTTCACCTCGGTGGTGTCGGGGTAGATTTCAATGACAGTGGTGGGGTTGGTCATCGTCTTCTTCTCCACCGAGTGCTTGCACGGGACCGCTGGCCGCAGGCTGTCCCCTTTGCAGCTCTTGCTCTCCATGAGATAAACGGCAGAAGAAGGAGACAGGACGGGCGAAGCTTGCCGGAGAGCTGGGGGCTTGGCGATGCAGGCGAAGCAGCCCTGCGGGGGGCCCTGCGGGGGTCTCGGGGTCCAGGCCACCCCCTCAAAGGGGCATGGCGGGCCCAGGGGGGGGTCCTGTGTCCTCTCCGTGGTGGCTGCCGCGGCGTCACCGCGCTCTGCCCTGGCAAAGCCAAAAGCCCCCCCGTCAAAAATGGGGGTGAGGGGATGGAAAGGCCGGGGGCAGAGGGAAAAGAGAAAGGGGGAAAGGAGCAGAGAAGGGGAGACGTGGGGGGAAGGCAGGAGAGACAGAGAGGGACCGGGAGAGCGAGGAGAGAGCAGGGAGAGGAGTGAGGGAGTGGGCAGAGGAGAGAGGGAGGAGAGTAGGGCAGGCAGGAGAGGGAGGAGGGAGCACCGCTACACCCGGGGACCACGACGCCGCCGCCTCGGCGCGGAGCTGCCGCCGGCCGCGGCCCCGGGCGGGGGCAGAGGCGCGGGCAGGGCGGGCAGCATCCCTCCCTCCCTCCCTCCCTCCCCCCTGTGCCACGGCCTCCCCCCGCCGCTGCCCGCTGGCCTGCGTGACCCGCCTTCCAGTCACCACCGGGGAAATCATCCTTTTTTAAAAAAGGACACAAATAAAAGCAGAAAGAAACACTTGGGAGGCGCCGGGGGGCTGCGAGGGAGTCGCCAGCCGGCCGCGCTGCAGCCCCCCGCATCCCTCCCCGCCCGCCTGTCTGTCGGTCTGTCGGGGCCTTCTCCTTTCTGTCCCATGCCGGGATGGGAGCCGGTGGCTCGGCTGCGGGCGGAGCGGGTCTCCCGGTGCGGCAGAGCAGCCCGCCCCTCCGCCCTGCCTCCCTCCCTCCCTCCTTCCTTAGGGGGGTGGGCATTTTGGGGGGGATTTTTTTCCCTGAGTCCTAGTCTTTACGGTGATTCCATTTCCCGGTTCCTTCCACCTGCCAGCAGGTTTCCCATACCCCCCTCCCTCCACCTTTTTTTTTTTTTTAAGGGTATCGTGGCTGAGGAGGTGGAGGAAGAGGAGGAGGGGAAGAGGGGATGAAGACAGAGGATGGGGAAGGGGATATTAGAAGAAGTTCCCCTCCACCCTAGCTTTGCAAATAGGAGAGACTAGTCCACCTCTGGCTGCCCGTCCGTCCGTCCATCGGTCTCCTCCGAAGGCATCAGGAGGAGCGAGGGATACTCACAAGGAGGGATGCGGGGAGTCGCTGCATATCCGGCTCAGCACTGCCTCCGGCTCGGCTTCCTCGGCGCTGGAGTTGAGGGAGGAGGGGAGGGCGGGGAGGGGGGCACCCATGGACCAGGGATGGGCAGGGAGGGAGTTAGGGGATGGGAAGGTCAACCTGCAGCCCCTGTCTCCCCCCGAACATGCTTCACGCAGGAGAGCTCCTCTGTGTCTCAGCCCTTCTCCTCGTGTCCCCCCCACTGGGACGTCACCTCCTGCTTGGAGCATCCTGGTAGCGCCCCGCTGGAGAAGGGCACCTCCTGGGCCCCGGCCGAGCGGCTTCCCCGAGCAGCAGGGGGGATGCTCGGCCCTGCTCTCCCCAGCGTCACCCACAGAGACATTTGCAGCGGGGACTCGCTGCAGCCTTGTTTGCGGGTTCACCGCTATGGACCTGGGTGAAAAAACTAAAATAAGTGTGGCAGGAGTGCGTGGGGACGAGCGGAATTAGCAAGGGGAGGTGGTGGTGATGCAATGCTGTGGGGAAAAACGGGCTCTGGTGTTGAGGGGATGAACGGAAAGGGGATAAATCCTGTGTGTGAGGTAATAGATCCTGCTGGCATGGAGCAAATCCCAGCGCAGGCGGGGTGGGGGCACTCCGGCAGCAGGATGCACGGCATGGGGCTGCTTTAGGGGAGGGGGTGGGGGTGTCACCAAGGCTGGTCAAGCCCGGGAGGATTAGGCTGTGCCCAGGCTTAGCACAGGAGCAGGGATGTGCTTGCTACCTCCCATTGCTAACACTCTGGAAGCTGCTCAGAATCCTAGCTCTAGGGTGCTGCGGTAGAGTCCCCCCAGGGACATGATGATGGAGAGCAGCTGGTGGCGTGCAGGGACAGCTTGCAGGTCATTCAGGAGGATGCACAGGGAGGGTGAGGACACAAGGACACGCCGTGTCACCCCACAGTGACATAGCGTGGCGCAGGTGGCCTTGTTGCAGCAGGCAGTTCAGTTGTGGCGCTGGGGAAGGGGAGCAGAGAAATCAATCCCCAGAATACTGGAAACGGGGTGGGTAGAACAAAAGTTGATGTGAGCAGAAACTGCAAGGGAAGGGAAATCCTCTGGAAAAGCCTTAAGCCTACCCACAAAGTGCTGAGCTAAGAAATAAGGATGGTAATTCACTCAGCTCTTCACAGGCAGGTTTGGCTCCAGTGTAGGGGCACCCACCCTGTGTTCATCCCTGTGGGTTGGTCTGATGTGGGGCAACTTCTTGCACATCCAAAGGTCTCTGAGACTGGAGGAGGTCCAGTTTCCATGAGACCAACTTAATCCTTCTGAAGCCTGCACTGGTTAAAAAAGGACAAATTGCCCTCTGGTTCAGGATTTATTGCTGCTGGAGTGGTGTTGGGTCCTGCCAAAGTAAAGAAGGTTTTATTACTGCTACAGCTGCCTGTGATGAGATCCAGATCTCTCTCCAAGAAGCTGCAAAGAAACAGAGGCAGTGCTAGGGTGAGAGTGATGCTCCTGTGGGATTAAGAGGTTTGCAGGAGAGGCAGAGCCATGGCCAGCTGTCGTCAGCTTTTCTAGAGGGCTTGGACAAACTCAGCTGTGCAGAGCATCCTCCCTGCAGGCTCAGGAGGAACAATGAAACCCCATGGATGCAGACTGGAGCTATGGATGAGCCTGCTGTTCGTTTGTCTGGGGAAAGTTGTGCGGGTAAGGATGCTCCTCTTCTTAATGTCAGTCAGGGATGGAGGGTGAGCAGAGAAAAAGGTCAGAGAAGGTTTGGAGCAGGCAAGAGGAGGCAGCAGGGTGGTGTAGGGGAATGTGAGATCAACAGAGACAGTCACATTCCCTGGTATGAATAGGACTGAAAGGTCAGGGAGGTTGAATAGCTGCTTTTCCTCTTCTTCAGGTACCAGGTCATCCCTACAGTTTGCAGAGCACTTTTTGGTCTTTGTGTGACTGATTCATCATCTTCCTCAATGTTAAGTGTGAGTGGTGAGAGGTTTATTACATGGACCACAGTGGCATATATGCAGCATCACTGGTTCAACAACCATTCATGTGACCTCAAGGAACTGACATAAAAAGTGGAAGGAATAAAACCCCTCAATATTCTATGTTATTTTAACCCTCCTCCAATTTTCTGGGCATCTTCAAAGGTCATGCATGCATGCCCTCAACCATATGGTCTAGGACTACTTTCCTTTCAAATAAAAGGTGGGGTGAGTATGAATAATCGCCTGCATTACTGTGGCATCAAGGCTGGCTTCCCCTTGTGCTAAGCACGGGACAAACAGAACAGAAGGATGCTTGCTGCCCCAAAGCAATTCTCACATAATCACGTTAGAGACATGTGGGCTGTAGCGTCATCAAATGCTGTAAGACCTGTGAGAAAATCTTCTGTCTCAAATCCTACTCAAGCTCTTCAGAAGCCATTAGCAGAACCTAACCTTGCTTCTTTTTTTTTTTTTATTTCTGAAGGAAAAAGTCCACAGCCTCCTGAATGCTCCTTTCCTATTACCCCTATAAAATTGCTCAGTGGTTGCTAAGTTCCATAAACAGGCAGCCTGAGACTCTGAGGGGTAAATCCAATTTTCCCACTCTCCCTTGATCTGTCTCCTGTTCTCTGAGCTTTCATTCTGCACTCCGCTTCTCTTCCCTCCCAAAGAAACCTAAAAATAAACAAATCCAAGAAAGAGCGGAAAAAGGAAAAGCCATCAGCCCCCAAAACGATGTGCTTAGTCATTCATGGTGAGTAAAAATAGTTTCCCAAATGAACAAATTGCTGAGCCAACCAGATGAGCAAGTCATCTCCATAAATGAGGGGTCTCATCTTCCCTCTCCTTGGGCAGGAAAAGGAAGCCATTGTGTTAATGGGCTTTTGGTAAAGCCCTAATCAGAATTGGAGAAGGATCTGGCCCATGAAGACAGCCCTGGGGGTCAGTGCCAAGCCCCTACTACTTAAGGGGACATGTAATGAAAAAATTGATAGTTTTTTGCACCAATGGAGACATTTAATGAAGAGTGAAATACCAAATTGTCATGTGCATGGAGTTCTGCAGAAATGGTGCAGTAAACAGGGAGGCTGAAGTAAACCTGAGGACTTTCTGGGCAAGATAGTGTGGGGCTGCATTCAGGCTGCTCCTGGGGCAGGGTGTGTGCTTTGCTCCCTGCTGGAAAAGCATAGGTGGGCAATTCCAGCTCTTGGCTTCTTCTGCTCTTGGCCAAGATCAAGGCTGTGATTGCTCCCACTGGGATGTAATGTTCTGTACACAAGGCATGATTGAAGACTTAGGCAGAATCCCCCCAGCAGAAATAGGGCCCTCATATTCCTGTCAATAAATATTTGGCAGCAGATGACTTGTTCTCCCCTTGGGCTATTGAGGAACAGTGGGCTGCATGATTTGTTTTCAGGATCCAGCCAGCCCTTTTGGGTTAAATCCATCTCTTTAACATAGGGGAACAGCTGATTGGGGAATTTAGGCATCCTGGGGGAACAGAGGCTCAGGAAATGCCAGTAGGGAAATCAGCTAAGCTGTGTGCTTAGATCTGTGCTCAGAAGATGGGATGGGACTTGGCTGCATCCATCTTGCTTATGTAGATGATGCTTTTTTCAAAGTAGGGATTAGCTCTTATCTTCCACCTGGCACATGGGGCCTTCATTCCGCTTCAGTCTCCAGCTCCCATACAGCAGAGCTGGGACTAAAAATTACACAGCTAGGCAAGAGGGATGGATTTTTCCTACATTGTTGAAAAAACCCGACACCATGTTCATCGCTGGGCTACAGGACTTCCCCAGACTTCACACCTTAGTTGATTTTAGGCCAAACTTAGAAACTGAAGTTCTGCTTTGGCTGCTACAGGACCACTCCAAATCCTAAGCAGGAACTTGTTCTAATCCTAAGCAGGAGCTTGTTCTAACAGGTCTAGATGATCAGGGGACAGCTTGATTCCCTGTAAACGGACTACCCTTGGCAATACTCAGCTGGGGAGGTGTGGCCCCAGGAGAAGGCTGTAGGCCAGCATGGACACTGGGAGTGCCTGCTGCCCCAGTGGGGCTGGGTCAGGCAGGCGGCATTGTCATGTCACCTTGCAGAGGTTATGTTTTAATCCATTGAAAAAGACAAATCCAACAGGGTCTAGCATGTTTCCTTATCAGGGAGAAGGGGAGAAGCCCTTCTGAAACACACAGGAGTCCACACAAGAGGGTGACCAGATGTCCAGGGACAATAGGTCAGGGAGACACAGTCTCTGCACACCCACAAAGTCTGGCATCTAAAACTGCAAAAGAATGACCACTCTCAGAGTTAACGGGGAAAATACTGTATTTTCTGTTCAATTTTTTGTGAAGAGACAATTAATTCTGACAGCAAAATAATTTTAAAAAACCAGTCACACGATTAGAGATGGGTTTAAAAATGCAAATAACAGAACAGGGAGAGGAGACCTATTCAGGGAAGGCTGCAGTGAACTGGCCCTCCAGCCTATCCTACAGTGTGTCACTCAGAGCATCACTCTGGGCCATGCTTTCCCAGGCAGCTGCCTCCTGCCTGCTGACAGATCCCGGCCCCCCTGGAGTCACTGTACTGGGACCACGCCCAGCACAGCCACGGCCCAAGGGCTCCGTCTGGAGCTGTGCTGCACATCCCACTTCAATCTGATGCTGAAGATGTTCAAAAGCCACTGCCAGGTCCATGTCAAGCCTCCACATCAGGTCTGTTCAGCAGGTACCCGAGAGGCCAACTCTGTCTTCCCATGCTGAAGAAATCCCGGGGCTGGGAAAGGATGTAGCAGAACTTGGAGGAGCTCAGAGCACTTAACTGGTGTGAAACTGAAGATCTCTGGAGAGGTGCTGAATATTTGCTAATTTTGGAGCAGCTACTGAAGATTTTTTTTTTTTTTGGTAACATGCTACTGTTCTCTGACCAGTCTAAAACAGATGTCCTTTGGTGTCCAGATGCAGAGCTTCAGGTGAAGATTATGAGGAGGCAGAAGCAAGCTTTGGGGAGCAGCATTTGTCACATCTGGGGTTGTAGGGGACAAAGCATGTGTCCCATGTGTGCCTATGCCTGTCCCCACTGTCCATGCCAGACCCCCCCAAGGTGAAGCACGGTTGTAATGCCAAACTTAATCCACTGGGCAAAACTGTCTATTCTCTCACTGCCCAAAGACCTTTCTCAAAAAATTTCTTGGCCCCACTGCTACTGCTGGCAGGATTATCAGTGAATTTTGGGTAGTCAGGATTTTGCCATCTGTTTAGCCTGGTTTGAGGTCATGGCCGCTACTGATCTTATCTTTCTGCCACTCCAAGCTTTGTTCCTTATCTGCTGCCACTCCCTTAACTTCAGGACCTGATCCAGCACACTGGGAAAATGAAGAGAGTCTTTTACTCCCAGCTCAGGGGCTGGGATTTCTTGGCAGGCTCTCTTCTGCTTTCCAGTACTGCTTAAAACTAATTTTATCATGCTCCCAGCTCCACCAGTGTTTGCCTACCAGTGCCAGCCCAGCAAGTGGCTCCGCATGCGCAGATCCCGGTTCTCTGGGAGGATCTGTGTGCACAGCTAAATCAGCTAAATCCGAAGCAGGATTGTGCCTCACTCTCTCTGCAACACAGCTGGACATGAACAGACCTCACCAGCGTTAGTGAAGTGGAAAGCAGATACAGAGGGTGTTTAAGGCAGTTGGATTTTGGGACAGGGCAGCAGGGAAAGTGAATGTAAGTCCAGCAGCTACCATGACATCCTCCTGCCAAGGAGGTTTGCTGGTTCTGCCAGCTGTCTCTTGAGTTTTGGGGAGTTCCAAATGCTGTGAATCATGTTTCCAAAAGCTCTTATGTGGCTGACAAACACAGATTTTACCAGTATGATTTCAGCCTGTAGATCACTTAGTTGCTTCAGGAAACATTATTCTCAGCTCACTGGCTGTGGTTGAAGCTGGGAAGATCTGCTGTTTGGGGAACCTGGGAGAAGGTCACTAAACTCAAGAGAACTTGTGCCACATGACTTTGCTCAGCAAAAGGCTGGACCTTCATGGCCCTGAATTCAAGTAACCTCTATTATAACCTATCTTGACCCCCTTAATATTCATACTGACTGAAAAGTCCCACTGCCTAGAGCCCCCCTACAAACCCATGTCCCATTATGTCAGGGATGTGGACACCATGCCTCCCAGCTCTCTCACTAATGCCATCACTGAACAAAACACACCACCACAGCCCTTAGGATCTGAAACTCATCCTCTGGGTGCATTACTATGCTTCCCCATTGCTGCAGCCCAGGACATGTTCCCCTAGGACCACACCAGCACAAACTCCTTGAGAAATGACCTACTGGTTACTGCCTCAACCTGCCAAGGAGGGGTCATAAAGACAGATTGTCCCAGGCCATCCACTCCCCCACTTCATGAGTGAAAAAGCAGTAAGAACTGATGTGCAGGACAGCCTGCCCTCGTCCCCTCTCCCCCAGGGCAGAAGACCAAACCCAAGAGCTGTAGCACAGCCCCTCTGCACGAACAGACGTGCCAGGGGCTGGCTCCAGCCAGCTGCCCCCCCTCCCCCCAGCAAGGACACCAGTGCTGGGAGATGTGAGAGGGCCTTGTTCAGCTCTGAGAATCATTCTCAAAAAGAACTACTGGAAGACCTAGCAGTAAAGCAAGGGACTACTCCAGCTGGAGTTGTCAGCTAGAGACCTCCCAGCACCACTTACTCAGAGTGGAAAAAGTAGCTAGCAGGGCACTAATGACTATTTTCCATGTAGTTTTAAATCTAGTTCCATTTCTTTTTCCTTTTTTTTTTTTTTCTCCTTTCCACTCACTGGATTTCTAATACTGGTAACCTTTCTCTACAGCTCCCATGTGTGTTTAAGTGTGTGTGTGGCAGAGGCAGTGGGGGGCAGCTGTTTAGGCACTTGTGGCAAAGCCAACACAGTTGTTATCACGGTCAAAGGCGGAGTAGTAGGGTCCAATAAAGACATCTCCCAGGATCCAGAGTGGGCCCCCGGGGGGTGGGATGTCCAGGCCTGAAAAGCCACTCATGCAGATAGTTTCTCCTTGTGCACTCATCTAGAAAGAAGAGTGAGAGATTCAATTTAAGCAGGCCATTCCCTTTCCTCAACCTTGCAGGCTTGGCAAGAACATCTGCAAGGCTGCCTTTGCTTCAGCCTCTCCCAGACTGAGATCCACAGATTGCAAAAGTGACCCCCAACCCACTGCTTCTGTGACTGCAAACCCAGCTCCCCCTCCCTTAAGCACTAAAGCATCAAGCAAAGCTGCACATGGCCATAAACCTCCCAGCCCACACAGCTCTGAATTAGAGCCACTGGTGAAGATCTGCACAAGATGGTCCTTGTGAGTTGATTCAGATGGCTTAAATGACAGGCTGGTGGCCTCTGCTATAATAAAGCTGGCCTCATGGCACCAGAATGCAGCAGAAAAGAGCTAAATGTTTGTTGAAAGTGATGCAACAGCTTACCTCCCCTTCCTTAACCATCCTGCTACCTTTCAGATTTCTTCCTGAGCACCAGCTCCAGCACTGCTTTGGCTGCTTTCGTGTTTTTTTGCAGTGGAAGCAAAAGCCAGGCCTTGGGGAAGAAGCATAAGGCCGGAAAAATCTGCCTGGACGTACCTTGAGGACATACTTTTCTCCTGTGAGGTTGAAGGACTTCCCTCCTATTTTCATTGTGATGACAGGCAGGGTTGGCACTTTTTCACAGGGAATTATGTACTGAAATTGCAACAGTAAAGGCTTTAGATTGGACCTCCCACACTCTCCCACAGTCTTCTTTGAGCACAGTCACATCTTTGCTGTGGTTTTCCCTAAAACCAGCTCAGCTTAAGAGTGCAGAAGCTCGAGCTGGGATAAATAGTCTGCTCCCTGCCTAGGGCTCCAAGTTGAGGGGCAAGAGGGCTTTATGGATAGGCATGGAGCCAAAGGATGTTGGATTCAGCTTTTGGCTCTGCTGAGTCCTAGGGTGCCACAGCTGATGTGGCATGGCTGGGGGTTTTTACCAGAGGAGAGGCAGCTGTGGCTCAGTACACAGACAAAACCAGTTTCACTAACAATGGCAAGCCTTGGGGACGATGGCAGGTCTAAGCCAACTGTTGCTGCAGCTTCGGGTCTCTGACACTGCAGAAAAGCCCAACAAATGCTCATGGCTCTGATTTGGGAGAGCTTTCAGAACAGGCAATTTTTTTCTACAGGGTCTTTATAATCCATATTCTTCCACAATTTTAGGGAGGGAAAAGAGTCTTGTGAGATTAGCTTTGATGGTTGAAAACTTTCATACAAAGAGTTGCCATTTTCATGAAATATACTTTAATTAAAGTGTCTCTGGACTAATATTAATGTGAATCCTTTGTCTCAGCTGCACCTCAGATCCCTTCTCTTCCACCTTCCAGAGATGGGTGGCAGAAGAGACTCAAAGCTTCCCAAAGTTCATGGGACCTGGGCTTTCTAACCGTGAGCATGAGTAGGGCAGTGCATGCTGCCCAGGGTGAAGAGATGAAGGGGCCCCTGCTGTGCCAGTGGCTTTTCCAGGAGCACAGCCTGGGAACAAAGATGAGAGGGAGCAGGAGACTAGGTCTCAACAAGCATTTGGGTACAAAGTAGGGTGCAAGCATAGGTGCTGTGATGGCCATAGACCTCCACATTTTCAGCCCAGACTCACCTCGCCTTTTATGAGTGGTTTTGCACCAATGGCCTGCTGTATCTTCTTCACTTCGTTAGTGGGGCCAGTGATGAGTGAAGTTCCTGTGTCCACGATGGCCTCACAGCCCCCCTCACACAGGCTTGGCCCGTTGGCAACATCCACCCTGGGGAGAGATAACCAGACATTAGACAACCCTTAAAGGCCTTCCAGAGAAGGCTGCGGGAAGCAGTATGCAGGCAGGCAAGGGAGGGCTGTAAGAGACACCCATCCAGGAAGGACAGATGTTCAGAAACACTGATGCAGCACCAACTCAGTGCACAGACCCCCTGGCTCTCTGTTGTCTGCTCGTGACTGAGCAGGTGCCTTGAAGTGTAACTGCATTTCTGCAGAGAGCCTGGATGCTGCCTCATACCCTGCCTGCTACCTGCACTCCAGAGCTAGTGCCACAGCTAATGGACATGGGAGAGAGCTAAGGACAAAGAATTATGGACTTTTACAGTACTGTGCTACTGCAGGAAAAAAAGGGTTAAAAGGGTGCTGTGACAGCCATGGGCAAGGGAAGGGTTCCTGTGCAGAGAAAAGGCAAGCCAGGAGCTGCTTGGCCTCCTCGCCCGCATTGCATTTCACAGCAGTGCAGAAAGACAAAGCCTTCTCGCCAAGGGTCTGCCATACTCTGCCAACGCTGCAGCTCTGGGGAAAAATGAGAACTGAAACGCCGTGCTGGGGAGGGATGCAATTCCCAGGAAAAGGACACACTCTGATCACAGGGCACTTTTAAGTTCCCATCACGTGGGAGAGCTCAGAATAGACCGTGGGGCTGGCGGCCGTCAGCTCAGCCTGCTCTCCTCCCCTGTGCCTCCAACAATGCGCGCTGATTGCTGCGCCGTGCCCTTCAGTCAAGGGCTGGCTTCCTGAGGCCTCATCCTGCTCCTCCGGAGCTGTGTGCAGGACAGCCATGCAGCTCAGGCCTTGCTGAGAGCTGAGCACAACTGGGGCTTCATCTATGGGGCTCGCCCTGCCTGCAAGGAGGACACACTGGCATTCTTCTCTGCTTTGCAGGGATGCAGCAGGCATCCTTTCAAAGGTCACGGGTCAAGGCACAAACAAGAGGAAAGGATTTTGCAGAACATCTCCTTATGGCTTCTGCCTTTTGTCTCCTTCCAGCGACAAACAATCCAGTCCTAGGGTGGGATTTAATCTGCTTTTTTTGGTGTGGATGTTTTGCAGGGATGATTCCTTTTCGAGGAGGGTCTCACTGAAGCCTCAGGCCTGTGCTGTCAGCACATGTGACCCCTGCATGTAGTTAGGTGGATGGGGAACTTACGAGTCCATGTGGATCTGCCAGTAGGCCTTGCGTGTCACATTAAACCAGCTGAACTCGCCCTTGTAATACTTGGGGTCGGTCCCTCCCAGGACCATCTCACCGCCAGGGACACCAGAGGGATCTCTGAAAAACAACAACCAAACCTGTGAACATCAAGGGCCTGGGTGAGAACAACCTGCTTCAATGCCTCCCAAAACACCTGCTGGGGTGCTTGGAGGTGAAGCACAGCATTAACAGTACTGGAGACAGATAAATTATGTCATGCTATATTCTATCAATATAAGGGCAGGTACTGTGAAATAGGCTGGGATGGGGAAATAGGAATATTTTGGCCCAGTCAAAGCATCCTGCAGCTTTTCACCTGGTACTTTCTCAGAGAAACCTGAAGAAACTCATGGAAGGGAAGGGGGATGGCAAAGGGGAACTAAGCACTGACACAGGGACTTCCTGAATCAGCTTGTAAAAAGTGCCTGTGCAGGGCTGGACACAGCTGATGCAGGGTTAGGTTATCTGCACTCAACTCTGCCAACCAGCAGCCTTGAATGAATCCTCAAGGTTACCATCAGATAAGAGCTCACTGCTGAGCAGATGGGAAGAAATATGGTGATGGGGGAGGGCTGGTGCTTGAATGGCCAGCAGCAGCCCTCTCTGCCCCAGGCGTGCTACTTTTTGGGCTGAAGTAGTTCAGAGTTGCTGCCGTGGTGCCAGGAAAGTGATGGCGTGTCCTGCAGGGAGCAGCAGTGGGTGGGAAGGTGCTGGCAGCTGCAGAGGAGGATCTCCCAGGGTGGTGAGAGAGCACTGCCCCCCTCATTAGTGATGACTGATGGGGGGCACCCTTGCTGGGGAGGTGACATGGTGGTGACCACATGGCTTACAGATTTTGGCAGCAGACTAGGGCTGTTTACCTCTCAAAAGGGACTGCACTAATATCAATCTCATGAACACAGCCCCGCTTATTTTTATTTCTCTTTCCTCTGGAAACATCCTCTGTCTATTCATCAGTTAAGAAATCTGGTCACAGATCCACCCAGCTTTTTATCAGTAAAAGAACTGCATTTCTACTTCCCTTCTTCTTACTTCAGAGCAGCAAACGTAAGAGATTTTGTCCTGACTGCTCCTGCAAGCAGAACTTGCTGTGCCTTCCCCAACTGGGAAGTGCTGTCCAGAGTGTAAAACAGCAGATGTGCTACTGGAAAACAGAGAAAAGCCCACTGGGCTTGCCCTCGCAACCAGGGGTGTGCCATCAAACCCAACACTACCTGTTCAGGTAGAAAGAGAACATATTTTTCTCAACCAGCTTCTGTTTCATGACGTTATCGAAGAAAGGCTCGGCGCCCTCCACAGAGATCTTTGGGAATGCCAGGCCCAGGATACCATCAAACTTGGCAGCGACAAATGTTATGCCTGGCTGCTTCGTGGCCTCCCCAAAGGTCTGATCCAGGATTTTCAAGTCACCAAACTGTGGGGAGATGGAGAGGGAAGGGAAAAGCAGATTGTAAAGAAAACCGACTCAAGGGATGTGGGTGGTAACAGACCCTCACTGAACAGAGGCTGTAGCACATCCCTCAATGTGCTGCCACACTCCTGCCTGCTTCCACCACTGCATTTGTAGGCAGCTGCAGAAACCAGATACCCTGGTGCCACTCTTGTCAGGGGAAGAGACTGGCAACTCTGGCTCAGTGGAACCTCCCAAATCCCTGCAAAGCCCAGCATATTTTTAAGAAGAATCCCTTTAGCCTTTTGCAGTGTCCCAGCACTGGCCTTGCTGTTCTGCAGCCCCTCCTCTTAGTACAGAGGACCCATATCCATTTGTCCCTCCTCCTCTATCACTTACTTCATAATTTCCTCCCAGTCTGAAAAGCTCTTGTGCTGTTCCTTTTATCTTCTTCCCCACTCTGGACATCTTCTAAGTCATCTGTGTATCCTACCTCCTTGGGTGCTGCACCCATCCTCGGCTGGGAGCACAAATCCCTCCCACCTCTGCCCACTATCCCTGTGATCTCCCCTCCATAAGAAACATCCCGAGGATATTGCTGAATCTCTTGGAAGAGCAACCAGCCTGCAGAGACCTCCCGTGAAAGCGGAGAAGACCCAGACAAGAAAGTGAGGTTGAGCATGAAGCACGAAAATAGCAAGCAGAGTACTGAGAATTCAAAGGTCATCTCCCTTGCCAGCCTTCAGAAGGACTGGCATTCCCCACTGGAAAGCTGAAACGCCTTCCAAGGGCAGATCCCCAGAAAGAAGATGACCAGAGAAAGGAGGATAGTTCTGATGATGGGGAGCAGGATGCATCTGCTGGCTTCTGGCTCTAGCAGTTCAGGAGGCTTGTGAGCTTCTGGCTGACCAGAGGCAATTTTAGCATCCACACTAGGACAATTTCAGCCTCTCAGCCTGCAGCTAGCAGCCCTGTAGTGAGCCAGGCTGGACTGACAAGCTGGCCTCTCCTACCTGATGGCAGATAACGATCCCTGTAAATTACTAATATCCCCCCAGGCTAGACAGCACAAGGCTGGGACAGCAGTGCTGCCTTTAATGGTATTGGAGGACTGCACTAGGAAAGGGCAATCGAGCCTTGCGAAAGCTAAAAGCCACAGGGCAGGATGTGGGGGAAAGCGCGCACAGCAACGCATCCGCTCGCCAGCGCCTGCCCCACTTGTACACCCCGGGTTTACAAAAGCCACCCCTTGGCACCACTGATCCTCAGCGGCTTGGAGAGTTCAGTGAAGCTTCTACTTAGAGTAAAATGCAATGGACTGATAACACTGAGTGTCAGGTTTGTTTGAATATTGCTCTGCTTGCACATCCCAAGGGGGAGGCAGATTTCTGCCCAGTCATGGATTCTCAACAGACCCTGCCTGCATTTGGTCCACAGCAGGGCTGAAACCCAAGACCATCTTTAGCAGAGTGCTCCTGCCAGGTCACAGATCCTTTGTCTCTGTCTCTTGGCTGGCTCTTGCCCCGAAACTGAGCAACCAAAAATCATGACCAGTGAATGGCTGTGTGGTGGCCACCCTCCAGCTCTTTGCAGACGGGTGTCAGCACTCCACAGCTCACCTGGCCTCCTTGTTGGTGGCCTCAGCCAGCAGTTAAGCACTGGATGGCAAAGGCAGACCAAGAGGTGAGGGCCTCTAAGGCACAGCTTGGCACCAGGGCTTGGGATGTAGAGGCACAAGGGAGAGGCAAGGAAAGTAATCTGTGCAGTCTATCTGCACTGCAGTCATGGGAGAGACACTGTGCCCCACGGCCAGCTCAGTTTCCTCTGCTGTCCTTGAAGGACATCCCAAGGTTGGGCTGTGATAAAGAAATGAGATGTCTGAGCAGCAGAGGTCTGGCTGAACCTGCTGCTCTTTGGAGAGCAAGCAGCCCTGCAGAGTGCAGAGCTACAGGGCATTGCTCCTCCACAGAATGAGAGAGGATGTTTGACATGAGCTCATCACCCTCTCAAAAAACCATTAGGGCTGGGGGACTCTGGACTACCACCCAACAAGCATCTTTTGGTCAGATGTCAGCGCTACCAGAGGTTGCTGTGGCTGCTTCCACCCACCAGAATGGCTGGAGCCAAGAGGGTCACCCTGAAGGTTATTTCAATGTGTTTCTTTCAAGATTATACCTGACTGGGAGCTTGCCTACAACATGTTGTGCATCAGAGGATGCATCCATGTGTCCAAGCTGAAGGTCCCTGACCCTCTGTCACCCCTGCTCATGCCTATTACAATTGGGACATTGCTTAGCTCCATGCAAGAGGTTTCTCTTCTTGCAGACAGAAAACAAATGGTACAAGCTGTGCTGTCTGACAAGAGCTATCCCCACTTCCCAAACAAACTGAGGCACAAAATCTATCCTCTGAGCTGCTGGGAAATGGAGAACTAGTCAGCAAACAGGGACTAGGGTGACAATTACAAACAAAAAAAAGAGAAAAAACGGCAATCTTCTTTCTGACTCATTTCAGCCCTTGCATTAATCCCACACTTTCTAAGGACAATGAAGTTTGCTGTTTGCCTTACTGCATCTCTGGATGCAGCACAGAGGCAACAGCTGATGCTTCCAGGCTAGCCTGAAATCTTCATGCTGTAAGAATGGGCTAAAGAGTGCATCCTGCAAGTCACACACTTTAAGCTTCTCCTGGATACTTTTTGATTCTGATGAAATTGGTAAGCCAATACTTTTCAGCTGAACCTAAACAGAAACCTCCAAATCCCCAGATTTATGTGCTTATTCAAAACTTTTGCTTTGTTTCTCCCCCCCGCAAAGCAAACATATGCTCTGATCCCTGCCAGGAGAGCAAGTAATCTGAGAGCACATGCACCCCTGATGTTTGGCAGCTGGCAAACTCTCCTGAGCATCTGTACCTGGGAGGAAGTCATGAAAGGCACTTGTCCTTCACAGGACAGAAAGCTCAGGCTTTGTTTGCTGAAAAGCAAACTGTGAAGCAACCACCACACAACTAACTCAAGCTGCACACTGAATACCCCCAGGGTGTCCCCCAGCCTTTATAAGCATAAGCTCCAGTTCGTGACGTGAGACCAGGATGGGGCAGTAAAGAGACCTTTTCTGGTCTGTACATGGGCAGCTGCCCATGTGGGCATCCGCTAATGTGTGGATATTGGCCAAGGACAAGCTGGGCACCACCAGCAGTCTGTGCAGTGGTGTTGGCATATCTTGGACTGGTAAGCTTTTGGGGTCACCAGGAAAAGGGTTGGAAGGATGGCCAGAAACCATGTTTGCAGTGGCACCATGTGAGCAGTCCCCACTCCAAGCCTGCTGACCTGCAGATTACTATCTTCACCCTTCTTAGCCTGCCATGGTTACTGCTACCTTAACAGACATCATTACCATATCATTTCAAAGCACTTGGAAACACAGCGCTGAAGGATGTTCTATAAGAGTAGGACACTCAAGAAGGAGATCCACTGAAATCTAACAGCTCCGAGCTCTCTACTGAAAGCAGTCTGGGGCAGTTGTGACTCACCGTGACCACGTCTTGGCTGAGGAACCCGGAAAGGCTCCCTGTCCCATAGCGGATGGCAAACTTGGTGCCGTTCTTCGCATAGGTGCTGGATTTAGAAGAGTCATACTTGTGGTGCACCACTGCAGTTGGGAAAGGGGACACACAGCATTAGTGCTCCTTTACACCTACAGTTCCCCAAAACCGAACCCCACATCATCCAGGTTATCCTGACAAATGGACACTCAATGATAAGAAGATGGGCCTGAACCCAGGGTTTGCCAAGCCCAGATTGCTTAACAAAGCATTTCCAGTGTCTAGGGAATTAGGTGGGCAGATCCAATTCAGGCTGTTAAATCCGATTTGGCCACTGGGTATTAAAAGCCTAGAGGTTATGTGGTTGGTGTGGTGTGTTAGTCAGCAGAGCAAAATGTATCCCTCCACATGCCATGGAGAACCAGGGTGGCTTTAAATATAGTCTGCTCAGGGCAGGAACGTTTTCACCTCATGGACTTATCTGTTTCTTTTACTAGGAGTAGCTGGAAATTTTTCAAAAATTGTTTTTAGTACAGGAAGAACTCAAAATATCCCTTTATTTGCAGAGGAGAAGGGCTTTCCCCTAACCTAAGCTGCTTTTCCCCTTGGCTGGGTTGGGAGCTGTAGGATATCCCTGGTTTTATGGGCAGGCAGATTCCTCCTCCCCAGACTGCTCCCGAGTCACGAGCTGGCCAGTGCAGTCCCATGGCTGGCTGCTGAGTGGTGCAGACAGCAGCTGAGGATGAACCAGCCGAGCCCTGCACAAAGTGACAGAGCTACACAAGGAGTTTCCCAGCTAGGCTGTCTGGGTCCCAGTTTGGATTCCCGTCTGGCAGGAGGTTTTAAGCTCCTTGTATATTCATAAAATGAGCCCTTTGGTCCCAGCATGTCCCGAGGCACTGCCTTGAGAAACCATCTCCCTGCTACAAATCAGGAACCCCCTTGGCATACCAGGTCTGAACCTCACCACCCTGTCAGTGTCCTAAATCTTGTTTCATATATGCAAAGAGAAGGTGTCTTTACAAGAAGTCCAAATTTCCACTCTACTCCCAATGAGCACTGTGGAATGCCTTTCATGGTTGCAGTTGTTGACTCCACAGGTTTCTCCACTTTGCTAAAGCAGCACAACCAGCGACTTTTGAATGGCATTTTGCCATAGCCGTGTTTGACATCTTCAGCTGTGGAAGTTTATTGCATAGGAATGCCACAGAATAAAAAAAAAAACTTGCAGTCCCTAAGTCATTCTCATTTCATTGTGCCTACCTGGCTCTCGTTAATTATAACTCCATAAACATGCACACACATGCTCTGTGCAGCAATAAACCAGAAACTAGGACAGTTTGTATCAGATCTGGCAAGAGGCTGACTTTAAAAAGTCAGCCTTGTGCAATGGGATAACAGCAGCACTGGTCTATAATTTGGGGAGAAACATCACAGCCGATGATGCTGCTCCCCTGCTGTAGGGCTGAAGCTGGTGGAGAAGATTTGGCCCTGTATAGGAGTTACTTGGAAAAGAAAAAACCCAGGAAAGGACTAATGAAGGATGGATGCAGGAAGATGGATTTCTAGCTCTCGCCCTAAAAAGCCCATCAGCCTCTGGCAAGTCCTTTCACACTGCTGCCTCAGTTTCTCCTCTTGCAATGCAAGGCTCTGCATTTTGCAGGGAAGGAGAAGCTGTTTAGCAGCTTCTGGCACCTGTGACACTTACTGCAGGCGATGTCCAGTATGGAACAGTGCACGGATGGCACCCAGAGGTTGGAGGAGCCAGTGTCAAAGATCACGGTGAAATTCTGGGGGGGTGTTCCGATACCGATCACACCGAAATACTGGGCCTGCAAAGCAGAAGAAGGGAGCCTTGAGCAGAGGCAGGTGGCTAAAAGCAGGGATTAGAGATCAAAAAATCTCTTAGGGTTGAATAGAGGATCAGCTTATCTAGACATTGCCCTCCTCTTGGTTTTGGCACTGATGGGTTCCCAGCCTTTTTCCTCTGGAAGGGAGGTTCCCCTTCAGCGTTCATTACAGTGGGTGTGAAAAGGATAAACTGAGGACAAGTGGGATGGGTGCATGCGGGGGAGGACATTTGGGGCACGGAGACAGAGAAGAAGAGAAGGGGGAAGGTGTGCAGGCTAACATGCAGTTCACTACAAGGATGAGAAAAAATTATGGAAGGAAGCCAAGCAAAACACCTGCGTTATTGAAAAGCTGAAATTGGCTGGGAAGCTGCTTTGCTTATGGGTTTGCAGAGAAACTGTGGGCTGCAGCAAGCAGCAGCACTGCCCACTGCAGGTGGAGGTACAGCTGCTGGAGGTTTTGGTGCCTCCTGGTGAGCTCTGGGAATGGGGGGGGATAAACAAATGCTCAGTCTCGAGAGGTGGAAGACTGGAGGAGTGGTGGGAGCAAAGAGCATGAGCAGCACCACCAGAGATGGATTTAGGCCTCCAGGGTGAAAGACTGGGAGAAGTCCCTGTAGCACAGGTAACTGATGGATACACCTTTTCTCTAAGACTACATTTCTGCTGGGACTGGAAGAAACCGGAATGGCTGAGTTGTTGGCAAAGTATCCTTCTCTCCACAGAAGAGAGAGAATGATAGGCAGGTGCTACATGGACTCATTTTTCCCCAGTCCTCCCAAACAGGCAGGGAGCTGTGTCCTGCCTGGGGAGCAGCTGGTTCAGGGTTCTGGAGAGAAAGCTGGAGAAGCAAGGGAAGTCAGCCAGTAGCCTTTCCAAACCCCAAGTGTACTTAATTAAGAGGGGGGAAAGGGGGGAAGGGAAGAAAACAGGATTATCAAAGCTGTTGACCTCCTGTGCGCTCAGTTTGCAAGGCTTCGCTCACTAAGTAATTAACAATCCATTGCAACATTGCAATTAGCCATAATGGGGAGGCAGCACTTGCTTCCAGTGGTTCTGTAATTATTGCTGGGGCTAGAAAATTAACCCCCAGTACAGGGGCTCCGTTTGTCACATACATAAACCCATGGAGGGTCCCAGGGCAGGAAGCACACAGGCTAGTGGGGTTTGTCCCGAGAATTCATTTGGCAGCAAAAGTATTCTCAGCCAGACTGGGAGGGACTCAGCTGTCCTTTATCTGCCACCACAGGTTGGATTGGTGCCTCTGTGACAAGGGAAAACAGTGCTGCCCTGAGTGGCGGTCTGAGCAGTGGCTGCAAGAGACAGCACCGTGACACAACCGCTCGCCCTGCCTTTCAACACTGCCAACTGAAACACCGGTGGCCCTTCCCAGGACAGGAGGGCCCTGGCTGGGTGACAAGAGCCGCTGGGGAAGGGCAGCAGGGAAACATACGCTGAATTAATGCCTAAATACCTGGGCCCAGGTTTATTCTGCCAGCCAATGCTCATATCCTACACTGCCCGGTAAGGAACCCTGAAATAGTAAACCCCACACGTGTCTGGCAGCAGGGCAAGGGCAAACTTCATGCCCTTTATCTGGCTTCTCTTTCTGCCACCACCCAGCTGGCTTTGTTCCCTAAGTTGCTGACAAGAAAGTAGAGATAAAGGGTGGTTTTTCCCAGGGCAGTGTGAAAGATGAAGGATACTGAGAGGAAGGGTCCTGCATCCCCAGGACCATAGTAAGCTAGCATTCTCAAGGAGTGGAGCATGATTTTTATGCCCCTGTCTTGCCAAAAGTAGAGTCTAAATGGCCAGAAGATGCTAGGAAGGATTGTAAGTGAGCAGGCCCCTATTTATGATTGTTAATTAGTGACAAAGGGGAAAGGAAATAGGTCACAAACTGAAAAGCTCCTGCTTGGGTGGCAGTGGGTTGTTTGTTGTTGTTATAATTACTAGTATTAGTATTTTTAGTTTAGTAATAATGGGAAACACCTTTTGGTACCCGCTCACTAAGCCACGGGGGTGCATCAATCTGTCCTACAGGATCAACATCTCTCCCTCCTTTGCTTTCCTGGGTGGTGGGAGGCTGGCATGTCTCACCCCCCCTGAGATGGGTACCCCTACAAGTGACATTGTGCTGGGGTCCGCTGCAGTGCAGGGGATGGTCTGCAGGGGGGTTGTTACTCACATCCATGTAGTTCTTCAAAATCTCCGGAGTGGGTTTACCCTCCTCGGCAAAGCCCAGCTTGTACTTGATGGACTCGGTGATGGCATTCATATCTGGGATCTCACTGCCCGCCTCTCTCAGGATCCGCCGCATGGAAGGGAACTTGGTCAGGGGGATCCTGTGTGGGGACAGCAAACACACACCTGTTAAAGGGGGTGTGTAGGGCAGGGATACCTAGGGAAGGGGGACAGCAGGGCTCCACTCAAAACAGGGGACGCGCCAGTACGAGGTAGGTGAGGTTTGGGCTCCTGCCAGCACCCTATGCCAGATCCCCCTCGCCGCGCTGCGGTCGGTGTTTTTCCCAAAGCCAGGGGACAGGGGGAAAGGCCGGCGGGCTGCCAGAGGGTCACCAGGTGTAGGGGAAGCTGGGGAGAGGCCCCTCCATGCTCAGGATGGGGGGGATGTTCCGAACCTTCCCCTCCTCGCTTTGATGGAGGGGAGCCACCCGCTATGGAGGGCTGCGAGAGGAGCTCGGAGGGCACCGCTGCAGCAGCACCGGGGGTGCTTCTCCCGTGTCCCTCGCAATCCGGAGGGCTCAGCAGCCCCTGAGGAACCCCCTCCTCTCACCTGATGAGGGCGGCGCAGGACCCGGCCAGGGCGAGCAGCAGGAGGAGGCCGCGGAGGCCCATGGCGGCGATGGCGCTGCTGGCGGCGGTGGCGAGGGGTGAGAGGCTGGAGGTCCCGACGCTGAGAGGCCGCGACGCCGCTCTCGCTTTCTGTCCCTGTTTTTGTAGGCAGAGCGGCCCCTCTCCACGGATTTCTGGAGTCAGCTGACGGTCTAAAATTGCAACCAGCGGCGTCACGTGAGGGCGGGCCGGGGCGGGGAGCGGGGATCGGGCGCGGGGCTGGGGGCGCCGCCTCACGGCTCCCCCCGGGCTGACCCCCGGCGCCTCGGGCCGTGACTCAGTCCCCGGGAAAGGGGAATAAACACCATGAAATCAGTCACGAGATGCCTGCCCGGCCGCGCGTGCCCCGTTCTGGACTGCCTTTAGCTTCCTTCTACTGGGCTGGGTTTTTTTCTTTTTTTTTTTTTTTTTTTTCTTTCCAGGTTATCTGGCAGTTTTTTTCCCCCAGGGGAGTGGAAAGAGGGGACGCACAGCCCCAGGCAGCAGACCCCCAGCTCCTCGCGGGGCTCGGCTGCTCAGGGGCCTGGGCCACCCTGCCACCCGCTGTCACCGCTGTGCAGGGTTCAGTGTTTCACTGTGCACCCCTGCCCAGGGGGCCGTGGCAGCTCCCCAGCCCTGTGTTTCTCCCTGGCCCCAGGACACCTCCAGTTTGAGGGACTCATCCCTCCAATCCCTCCGAGCTGGGTGTTTCTGGAGAAGATGGGCATATCCTAGGCCACAGCTTTTTTGGGGGATGTCAAGCCATATCTGCCCCCCCAAAATGCACTGTGGTAGTACTGTGCCACCTGCAGCCACCGAGAACGATGCTGGTGCAGGGCAGAGCCCGGGGGGACGCAGGTCACCAGCAGTCCCTGAGGTCTGCCCTTTCCCCAAAACGCAGACTGAGTACTGGGATGGGTTCTTCACCACCACCAGAGTGTCGTAACAGGGTTCAGAGGTGCCACGCCACCAACTCAGGAGGCCACAGCTAATCTCTGCCCAGTTTGCCGCGACAGAGCTCAAACAGAGCCACGAGACCTGCTAGAAAAACAATAAAAATGAAATCGGATTTACAGACATTTTCCCTTCCAAGTCCTGAGGACTGGAATGGTTTGTTTTCTTGCTCTGCTTGTGCGTAGTTGTGGGGACGGGAAAGCAGCAGCCTGTGGGACAAGCTGGGCACTGCTGGAGTGGGGGACCCCTAGCTTTGTGATGAGGTTCCTGTCTGTCTCCCGTCACATTCGTGTTCATGAAACTTCTGTAAAATTGCTGGGTCATGTCACTAGCACCTCACTTGCACCAACTCCTTCCCACACTCCGTCCCTAAGCCTCTTCCATCCTCCCATGGCCTCACACAGGACCCTGCTGCCCTGGGTGCATGCTACCCCCCCAGTTGTGATCCATCCCAAGTATTTTTAGAGGGCATTTCTGCCCTGGGCTGTATCTTGTCCCACGAGCTCTCCAAATTGCCCCATCTTGGTCAAGCTGATGGGGCTTCAGGAAAACCTGCCACCTGCCTGTGGGGCACAGCTGCCATTGGGATGAGGATTTCTGGAGTGATCGCTGGACACATTGGTTGAACCTGGTGGGTCCCGTTATTTTGGCCAGCACCTGCTTCCCTCCTGGCCCTGCAGGTGTGTGGTCAAGCTGAATGCCACTGACCATGAGTCAGCAAAACCCATTGCCCTCCCGGCCCTGAGGCACTGCATGACTCAGCAAAATCCCGTGTGGCTCATTCAGGCAAGGGGCCAAGGCATAGCGGGTCCGCAGCACCGGCAGCCTGACCCCAGAGGCATCACTGCTGCTGCTGCTGCTGCTGCTGCTGCTGCTGCTGCTGCTGCTGCGGGCTCCAGCTCACAGGTCCCCTCCTCTCATCCCCCTGGATGCTCGTGGGCAGGAGTGGGTCAGACATAAACCAGCCCCACCGTGGCCCCATCCAAGCAAACCCACCATCCCGAAGGGCTCTAAACCCCTTTACAAATGTGCTTTGCAGACAAAAAGGACAGCCCTGATGCCAGGCCCAGGCCTCCCCTACGTCCCTTATAGGCTTTCCTGGAGCCTGTGGCAGAGCAAGTGAAGTACCAGTCCTCCTCCCTTCTCTTTGAAGTGGCTGGGAAACTGTAGCTGGCCAGAAAACCTGCACCTTGGCCTCCAGGCTGGGGCACCTATGGTAGCTCCTCCTCAAGTGTTTCCAGTCTGGCCAGTCTCTGCTAGAATCCCATGGCTATGGAGTGGGCTCCAGAGTGCAGGGATGGGCCAGTGAGTACAGCATACTAGTCACGTACCATCACACAGCAAAGTGCTTCGGCAAAGAACTCTGGACCCAGGCTGTGTCTGTTTCTTTGATTCCAGGAGATTAGAGGCAAGCTTTCCTGTTATGAATGAGCCTTAGCTTGAGCTTCCTGGTAGCAGGGCTTGTTCCTCATCTGGGACTGCTCTCATAACAGTACGAGAGGCTTGCTGCTTTTTGAACTGTTCTAAGTGACTTACATGTCCCATGTTTCCAATGGTTTAATGGGAAAAAAGGAGAATGGGGCTGTGTCAGGGAATATTACAGTAGTGATCCTTTCCTGGGTGCTTGCAGGATGGGAAGGACTGGGGGTCTTATCCCCCGAGTTTTTAACCTGTCTTTGTCCCTTGGCACCAGTAGTTTTGGAGCTGACACTGCAGTGCCTGCATGCTGGGAGGCCAGTGGCTCCAGCAAGGAGACAGGATTTCTGCTTTCAGGCTCCCTCAGCACCTCTGTGGAATGTTTGCCCTGATGTTAAAGCCTTAAGAAGTACAGTGAGTATGTTTAACCAGGAGCTGGGACCACGTCTGGGTATTTAAAGGCTGGGACTGTGAAAGTTGCACCATATTATCTTAAAAAGATAGAGTAGCACGAGCCTGGGCTTAGGGTTTTTTGCACACTTTTCCTTGTTTGTGGAGCAAACAGGGAATGCCACGGCTGAGGTATCTAGAGAACGTGTGAGACACAATGGAGGAGTCTATCTCTCCTCACTCCTATTTTTGTCACAGTGGATGAACCCCTTTCCTTGCTGCTCCGTCTCCCTAGCACCCTGCATCCCCTGTGGCTCCAGGGGTGAACCAGCGCATCTTCCCCTGCAGCCCCAGCTGTGGGTGTGGGGTGACACGCCCCTGGGGCCCGGCCATGCTTTTGCAACCTCCCTGCCTGCTTGAGAGGATTCCCAAGGTGGGGTCAAATGACTAAGCTCCAATAGCTCCAGTTGGGAAGGGCACCCCAGCTCTGGGAGGTTGGGGTCTCCTCTGCAAGTGACACCTGGTTGTCCCATCTGCCCTTTGCTCCACAGGCAGGGACCTGATGCAGCTTAGTTTATAAACATAGAATCCTTAAGGTTGGAAAAGACCCTTAAGATCTTCGAGTCCAACCAGCAACCCAGCACTGCCAAGTCCCCCACTAAACCATGTCCCTAAATAACACATTTGCATGGCTTTTAAATGCCTTCAGCGATAGTGATTCCACCATTTCTCTGACCAGTCTGTTCCAATGCCTGATTTCAGGGAATAAATTTTTCCAATATCCAGTCTAAAGCTCCTCTGGCACAACTTGAGGCCATTTTCTCTCATCCTGTCATCTGTTACCTGGGAAAACAAGCTCCCACCTCACTGCAATCCCCTTTCAAGCAGTTGTAGAGAGTGATGAAGTCTCTCCTGAGCCTCCTTTTCTCCACACAAAACACCCCCAGCTCCCTCAGCCTCTCCTCATAGGACTTCTGCACCAGACACTTCACCAGATCCACTGCCCTTCTCTGGACATGCTTCAGCACCTCAATGACTTTCTTGTAGTGAGGGGCCCAGAACTGGGCACAGGACTCGAGGTGCAGCCTCACTGGCACCAGTACAGAGGGACAATCATTGCCCTAACCCTGCTGGCCACTCTATTTTTGATACAGGCCAGGATGCCACTGGTTTCCTTGGCCACGGGAGCACACTGGCTCATGTTCAGTTTCAAATGCCTTATTTTTGGGGGGCTCTAGCAGGTCTCCCATTTGCAGTTTGGCAGACCTCTGCCAGGGTTGCTGCAGTGGTCTCTTTGTCCTTACACATGGCTGTGTGTTTGCCTTCACCCTTTCCTCAGTGTTTTTTCCCTAAATTTATTTATCACAGCAGCACCAATGTTGTGAACTACAATGACCTACAGGACAAGGAAAGCTTCAGCTCAGAGATGAAGATTATTTTTTTGCTCAGCTGTGGGTGGGATTTTTAGAGGGCGTCTTCAAATTCAAGAAAATGCATTTCTGATTTTGAAGCTCGTTGCTAAAAGGAAAGAAAACCAGTCTCCTGTCTGAGCTGAGCAGAGCCTACGGGTGCACAAGCCTGGGCAAGTCTGGTTTCAAGCAGCCTGTCTCTGCTGGTGCTGGTGTGAAGGTGCTGGATGCAGCTCATTAGTGGAGCCTGATTCACCATCCCTGAGATCCCAAGAGAAGCAGTAGTAACTTTTTCCCGGCATGGTGCCAGGACTTCACCCACTCCTTACACCATTTCCTAAACTGATGTACAATTCACAAGGTGAGGGTGCGTTTTGCAGTGGCGCTGGCACATCCCAAACTACACCCTTTTTCAGGGTAACACCCACAAAAGCAAGACTAAATGGTGGTTTAGTAGCAGCTCTGGGTGGTGGGAAACCTGGGAGCAGAGGAGGGGTTGCACTGAGCACAACAAGGTGACTCATGCAGCCCTGGCCATTGTGTCCCAGTGCTGCGGGCACTGGGGAAGATGTTCTTGGCATCACGGGTGGTGGCAATCCCCAGTCCATTCATGCTGGCTGTCTGGGGCTCGCTTGGAGGCACAGCTGGCCAGCAGCCTGCTGAAACATGTTCTGGCTGCCATCATGGGCTGCAGTGACCTAGGGGAAATGCTAAGTGGAGTTGTGGAAGGCCAAGGCTGGTATTTTTTCCTTTGGTGTCCCTCACGCTGCAAACCGTGATCCTGCTGGCAGGTGAGGGTGGCTCACTGGTGGCCGTGTGACACAACTGGATGTCATAACAGGCAGGAGCCCTGAGCATGGCTCCCTCCTCATCAGGGCCATTTGCAGCAGCCTTCAAGCATGGAGTGTTTTCATCACATCTTGCTCTTCCATCTTTTTTAGCTATTTAAAAACAAAACCCAGAAAGGATTTCATAAGTGAAATATATTTACTGTCTTTAAGATTCTGAGCTGCTCTGGTGTCTTCACTAGAGTTTACTTACACATTACCCTGTCTCAGTGGGCTGCTGCCAAGCTTGACATCGCCTGTCCCTGTGTCCCACGCATTTCGTGGCCCTGCCCAAATCCTTGCCACCTCCACACCACCTGCCCGCTCCTGACCCCGCTCGGCGTTGGATGTTCTTCGTCATCCCCTGGCCCATCCTCCCCTATGGCTAGTGACACACCTGGCACCCACCTTGGGGAGGAGGAGACCTGCCTCTCCCTGGCTGCAGGCCCTGTCTGCTCCTCAGGGCAGGGATCTCATGTTGTTTGCCTCACCTGAGTTATTTTGCAGCAGGCTGAAATTGCGAGGGACGGGCAACAACAATCGTGGTAGACCCTGGCAGCAAGGCAGCGTGACCCGTGGCTGACAGGATGGGGTGATAAGTGACAATGATGGTATTGATTCATCCCCACCCACGCCAGGATGTGATGGAGAACACAGGGACCCAACTCACCTTATCACCATCTTGAGCAATTCCTGCTTCTGTCCCCCATGTAAGCCTGACTTGGGACAGGGGGTATTGGCATGCTGGTGGGCTTTCCATCATGATGCAGAGAAGTGCCTCCAGCCATGTCCAAGCACACATTTCATTTCATTTGCCAGCACTAGATGTCATTTAATTATTTCCTTTAGTTTCCAGCAGAAGCTGCCCTAAGATGACCATCATTTTTACAATCATGTCTCTTCCACATAACAAAACACTGAAGCAATTGACACTCCTGATCCTGAGAGGAGTGTGAGGTCAGAAAGATGAGGGTCAACACCCCATTGCAACCCAAGAATCAGCTTAAAAGTTGCAATGTGTTTTCTTGGAGTGGGAGCAACCAGCTCTCAATGGTTATTTGGTAAATCAATCTGGACCTCCTGGGGCAGTTTCTGCTGTGTCAATATTTCCACAAAGGCTCTGAATTCTAATTTATTGTCACCTTTCTGCTAAGCTCCATCTTTACTTGCCACCACAGCCACTATTTTAAGTGTGACTGCCTGGGGTTAAGATCTTGAAACCAGTTTTAAGCACGTTGGCAAACACAGTCTGTGGCTTTGCACACCCTCTCTCTGACCTTCTACATGCACGACAGCCTGTTAATAATTTTTTGCAGCGTGGGACGTGACATCTTGGCCTCTCTGGCTGAGAAGTCCTGAGTGTTTCTCAAGGTACACTGCCACCAGGGTGACTTAGGGTTAAGGTTATGGTCAAAAATCTAAAGATGCCTTGCTCAGTGCTCATGATCAAAGGTGCTTTTAGGTTAGGGAGGTGTGGGAGCATCCTTGGCAGACACTGCAGCCTCCAGCATCCTCTCCCTCTGCAGCCAGGAGTCAATGAAGCTGAACAGCTCGGACACTGCCACTGCAGATCTCTGTTAGCAGATAAATACACGTCAATCTTCCCTCCCTGCAGTACCATCATTTCATAAAACCCTTTCTCTTGCTTAGCACTGTGTTGTTTTGTTTTTAGCATTGCAACCCTAAATTGACTGCTGCAGTGAGGGAGGGATTAAGGGCATGGTCCTGGGCAAAGGTCTCCCATAACTCCTCAAGGCCAACCAGCTGCAGCCTCTGATCCCTGGGGTCACGCGCTCCACCCTGAAACAAGGGCCACTTGTTTGGCATCGCTGGCAGAACTGGGCCCTGCAGAGGAGGCAGCTGCCCTGCCTGTGGCTGAGAGGAGTAGGGGCCCACTTCCTTTTCTGGACCACGAGGGTGTCTCAGAGGGGAGCCCAGACACCAGGCAGCTTTGGCTGGGGTTGTGCAGGGTTGTTGGAAAGCAATGGTCAGAATCAAGTGCAGGTCCTCAGAGCCCCCTGTGCACTTCTCTTCCTGGAGTGGAACCCAGCAGGGTTTAGAGGGAGCCTATCTGTGGTGGTGACATGGCACTGTGGTCTGCTCCTGCCTTGACGAGGCCAGTGAAACCTGAGATGGGTATCAGAGAAGCATGCCATGACCAGCCCCAGCAGCTAAACCCTCTTCAGGTTGCAGCAGCGGCACAAGACCTTGGAGCATCAGCAATGCCTTGAAGGAGGGAGCTTAAGATGCCTCAGAAAGCCAAAACCTGAGGAGCATCCTAAGCATAAATGAACTTATTACAGCAGCCTCTAAGACAGAAACAGCAAGTTTGTCCTTGCAGCAGGGCATGAAGCTGCAGCAGTCCTTGACAGAGGGTGTTTTCGATGGCACATCATTGGAGCAGGGCAATAAGGGCAGTTTTGATGCTACAAGGTTGAACTATGGCCTGAAATAGCTGTACTTGGCCCTATATGATGCAACCCCACAAGTCCTGAGTTTCCTTCCTTTTTTCCTATTTTGGGCATGTTTTGCCCTGTCATCCCCCACTGTGCTGACAGTGCTGGAAGAAGTCATGTGGCGCTTTCCCGCTGCCCTAGCATCCCACACACTGCAGCGGCTCACGTGGGCCTTCCCCACCACCCTTGACTCAGCTAAATTCCTCTTGCCCAAGGTGGTGACCAAGCTCCTGCTGGCCCTGTCCAGGCATCAGCAAATGCGATGGGTCAGGGTGGTGGAAGATGCCCACAGTCACTCCAGCACTGGGTCCGTGTCCCCAGCAGCAGCTGCCATGGAAGCAGCTGGCTGTGTGTGGCAGGCAGGGTGGGAGGTGGGGGCTTGGATCCCGGCACTGAGCCCAGTGGTATCTGACCTGCACAAAAGTGGGACAAATATCTGCACCTGCTTACTGAGCATGTTTGAAGCATCCTGTAATTAATGTTTGTTCAGCTGACGGCTGCTTAGCATTATTAGCGAATGATGAGTGGCTGATGTTGTTGATGTTGCTACCTCGAAACATCTAATTTCAGCATCTGCACTGAGCAAAAGGGCCATGGGCCAGACGGCTGGTGCCAAGATCCTGCCAGGCTTTGCTTCTTTGGAGGTGGCTTCCTATCAAATCTGTGCACATGGGCATCCCTGCCCTGCCTTAGCAACCCTGAGTTTGGACCCAAACAGTGGCCACAAAGGCAGGGACAGGACCTCTGCCAGTGGCATGTCAGGGCCAGCAGCTGCCCTTGCTAAGGCAAGAAGTGCAGAATCCCATGCTCAAGGTAGCAGGACTGAGCTTGGAGACAGATACAAGATGACATTCAGGCACCTAATCCAAAGCCCACTGAAGGTTTCTTGTGTGTTTAAGCCATTTTGATGAACATGCCAAACACCTGATAAGTAAATAAATGTATGTAAAGGAGCACTGAGTTATCCCACCCTTCCTCCCACACTGCTAGACACAGGCATGAGGAACAAGCACTCACACTGGGATGCTTGTTTATTTATTTATTGGAGGGGGGGGAAATAAGCTTTGGTGAGAGTAACACTTGTGAAGCCTTTAAAAGAATTATTTTCTGATTACACTGAGGTTAAAACAACCAAGCCAGCATTGTCTTTATCTCCTTGCCCATAATCCCGCTGACGCCTGAGCAGCCAGATTGTGTTTTTTAACAAGGCGTTTCTGGATAGCTGGCAGGGATTTGAGGTGCCATGTCCCCAGGCAGCACAGTGGCCTCTAGTGGCAACTCACATCCAGCCCTGGGGAAAGAAACCTGCAGGTGAACCTCGCAGATTCCTTGTTCCCCAGGAAAATTAAGAACTGAGTCCAAACTGCCAGAGGAGAGGCATCCCTGTTTGGGGTGTGGTGTGATGTCAAGCAGGGTAACCGAGCACACCAGGTACCCCATGTGCAAGGAGCAGTTGCTCCTGAGACCCCCACCCATGCCCTCCACCCACAGCTCTGGAGATCCATTTAAGGTTGGCCACAGTTCCCAGTCCTGCCCCAGCCCCCGTAGTGCCGGTCTGCAGCCCGGGCCCCTCCATGGCTTGTGCTGCAGGCAGCCTATCTCCAGTGCCCTCTCCTGGTGGGACCTCAGTGCTGGGCTGTAGCCTTGTCCCTGTCTTGCAGCTCCAGGAGCTGAGTGTCCCACGTCTCTGTCTCCTAAAAGCACTCTGGGCAGTATGCATGTCTATGGAAAGCTGTCTTGTGCTAGAATCTCTTTTAGGAGGAGGAATATCTTGGGCTTTCTTTCTTCAACCTATTCACCCATTTCTAAAAGGTTTGTAGGTCCTTTACAGTTTTGAAGTCTTTCTCCCTCTTCTGAGTTTGGCTGGAGCTGCCTGAAGCACTCACTAGCACATCACTCTCCTCAGGAAACCAAGATGAGTGTGTCCAGTGAGGGACAGTCTTGAGAGCTCTCTTTAGGCAGGTGGGAATAAATAATAGAATAATAGAATAATAGAATGGTTTGAGTTGGAAGAGACCTTAAAGATCAGCCAGTTTCAGCCACCCTGGTGTGAACAGGGACACCTTTCACTAGACCAGATTACTCAGAGCTCCATCCAACCTGACTTTTGATACTCCCAAAGATGGAGCATCCACAACTTCCCTGGGCAACCTATTTCAGTGCCTCATCACCCTCACAGAAAAGAATTTGTGCCTAATATCTGATCTAACCTGCCTTTGTTCAGTTTGAAGCCATTCCCCCTTGTCCTGTCACTACATGCTTTTGTAAATAATCCCTCCCCATCTTTCCTGTACATTCGCTTCGGGTCCTGGAAGGCCGCAGTTAGGTTACCCTGAAGCCTTCTCTTTTCCAGGCTGAACAATCCCAATTCTCTCAGCCTTTCCTCACAGGAGAGGTGCTCAATCCCTTTAATCATCTTGGTCTGCCTCTTCTGGACTCAGCTCAACAGGTGATGTCCTTCCTGTGTTGCTCAATCTTGGGGACAGTCTGAGCACAGCCAAAACTAGCATTTTTTTTCTTGCTCCTTTCATCTTGTGTGTATGGCATTAGCTTCACTAATTTGAGAAAAGTCCCCAGGTCCTACATGGCAGGTAGGTGTAGTCCTCAGTGTCAGAGCAAAGGTGTCCTCCCATCCTGGAGCAGTTGTGTCTTTTGGCTTTATCCTAAGACGTAAAAAACCTCTTATGAGGAGCAGAAATATTCATCAAGCTTTGCATGGGAGTCCATGCTCTCGTTCCCTTTCCCTGAGATTTGCTTGCTGCACATTAGATCTTTCCTTCTCCACCAGAAGTTTTGCCTCCAACTGACCCAGTCCCGTGTTGCTGGGAGGGAGGACTGCTGGCCTGCAGCCCATCAGCAGCAGGAGGGGACCCAGGCAGAGGGTACCCCCACATTCTGGGCCCCTTGGATGTTATGAAGCCCATCATCAAAGAAAATGTGAGGCTGGATCTGGGCGAGGATGGGGCCTTTGGGAGCCCCATCCATGAAGAAAGCCTCGTCGATGGGCAGACCCCATTCCCGGAGCGTTTTGATGGCTCGCACGCCCATGTCCCGGCCGCTGCGCGCTGTCACCAGGTAGGTGCGGATGGGGGACTCTCCCTGGCCAAACTTCTTACGCATCTTCCCGAGGTGCATGGCAAAAGCCTTCAGGGGACCCTGGAAGGACAGCAAGACAGTTGGGAGTGTGTGGGAAATAAGGAAACACCTGCTCTGCCTGTACAAGCCACTTGTTCCTCCCTCAGGCTTTCTCAGGGCTCTGCAGAGCACACAATGCCTGTGGGCTCCAGGACCGGGCAATGATGGGACTGGGGATGTGCACTGTGGTCCCTGGGAGGAAGGCGAGCCTTGTGGTGCTCATCCCAATCCCAAAGTGACCAGCAAGGTACATCCCAGCAAGCAGTGCCTCTGGGTCTGAGTCCTGCAGGGACTTGGACAGCAAGAGGTCACAGCCTACAATAGGTGGTGTTTGGATTAGCCACAATCCTAGATATTTAGGGCTTATTTACAGGAGATAACAGATCCATTTCCAGTGAGACTCCAGATCAGGCCCACACCAGGGACTGAGTAGTGGATGCATAGGGGCTCTGTAAGGATTTCTGCTTTTGTGACTGTTCATGCCAAAGCCCTAGAAGGGGAGACGGCAGAGCCTGTGGGTGCCCATGGAAGTGAGGTGGCACGCTCACCTCTCCTATGGGGACGGCCTCCATGGCCCGCTCGTACTGCAGTGCCCCCTCCAGGCCCTGCTCCTGGAAGATCCGGTCTGTCTCGTCCGAGAAGAGCACGGCGTCCCCGTCAAACGCCACGCGGAGTGGAGTTCTGGGAGCCTGCACCTCTTGCTGGAAGACGAGCGCCGCTGAGACCCCTGTGAGGCAGAGCAAGCTGGGGTCAGGAGGGACAGCCCTCCCTGGGGCACCCCATGCACAGCCAGCTGCTCCCCACGCATCTGCTGCAGCCCTGACCCACATCACCATGCCAGGGCCTCCAAGTCAGGGAGCTTTCTGGGGGAGTCAGCCCAGCATTTCCATGGCTCTGTTATCCCCTGAGAAAGTGCTGCTGATCAGAAACCGAGGTCTGGGCAGATACTGAAGTGTGGTAAGAGATGGTGGGTGGTTGTCAAGGCATGAGCAGCCCTCCTCCTGGTGCTTGCTCACCCTGCCAAGCCTCAATCTTTAATGCCCAGACTTAGCACACTGTGATGTGAATAATATGGGCTGGCATCTCCATTGATTGTGGTAATTGGCCTAATTATAGTCTCTTCCTACAAGCTGCTCCCTGCCCAGCCTCATATGTGGACCCAGGCTCCCAGATGGGAGACACTTGTCAGGGCAATGATTCTCTCAAGGAGGTTCCAGGAATGTGCTGTGTGGTGAAGGAAAGTCCAGGCTGCAGATGGCTTGCTCCTGACCTTGAAGGACGGTGGCCAGCTGATATGCTCATATCCAAGTGAATTAATAAGAAGGTGATTAACCCCATTAGAGGAGTTGGGGAGACTGCACTTCCTCTGCTTGAGGGCAGACATGTGCTTACTGAGCACACAGAAACTCTGCATGTACCAAGACAGTAAATTTCTGTGGCATCCTCACAAAGCCCTGGGAATCGCTGATAAACCCTCACTGATGAATAGAATTGCATTTTTGGTTAGAAAGGCTTAAATGTCAGGCAGGGAATGACCAGCCCATGGCAGAGCTGTGCTCAAAATGATGCATAATGCACTTAGTGACTTGTGAGGGCATCTGAGCAAGCCTGGTGTGTTTGCAGGCTACTGGTAAGGACAGAAAAGGAAACTGAACTGTTCAGGACTGTACTGGTAATCAATGTGCCATTCACCCCTTGTCCCTGTGAAATCACAGGCTCTGGTGTTGTCTCTTGCTACTGAGCCGCTTGGAAAAAGTGTGGTGGGTTTGGGGCCATGGGATGGAGGGGAGAACGTACCTCTCCGGAGGGCGTTGCAGACATCTGTCCTGTCAGCTGAGAGGAACAGCTTGACGCCGTGGGACTTCAGGTACTGCGTGGAGTCCTCATCACTGACGAAGCAGAACTTGGAGATCTCCAGGCCTTCAGGACAAGGGATGTGAGTGAAATCTTATGGAGCAATATCTTCCTCACAGCCCCTCCCTGGTCCCTCCCTTCCTGGGTATCGGTGTGCTTTTCTGCAAGAGCTCAGGGCAATGAATTTCCCAGTGATGTATGGGGAACCTGCCTGTGTTCTTGCTGCATCTTCTTGACCTGTTGTTGCTCCTATAAAACTGCAGAGTGCATGTAAATATTCGCTCCATCCCTCTCTTAAATGAGCATTCCTCCTGACAGCACTCTGGGATTTAGGGTGGCTTTTTTAAACTTTTTTTTATTTTCAGTACCTGCCTGAACATGCCCAGGCCGTTCAAAATGCTGCAACTTCCTGGTGTAAAAGATATGGCTGAGGGGAGCTGGGGTCCAAGAGAACCCCTTCCCCTTGTATCCCCTGGCTCTCTTTGCCACTGATGATCCACTGTGGTGCCTGATCTGCTGTGCAGCCTCTCAGACACAGCCAGGGATGGGTCCCCCTTACGGTAGTGCTTGGCGCTGTTGATGATGCGCATGCCGCTCTCTGGGCTGTTGTTGGAGAGCACCAGGATGTCTAAGAGGTCCCTCTCTGCTGGGTTGCTCTCCAGGATCTTCTTGTTAACATACTGCACTGCCTGGGAGGAGATGGGACTCTTTTAAAGAGGCATGACTGCAGTACCTGTGCAGGGGTTCTTGTGCAGTTACGGTTAGTGGTTTGTGCTGCATCTGTCAGCTACGGCAAGGCTGGCATGTTATGGAGAGCCAGACAGAGCAACCATCCTGGAAAAGCCAGGAGGAGATGGACTGGTCAGGAGAACAGGTCTCAGTGCCCTGCAATGAGGCCAAGAGATCAGCACAGGTTGATGATGTGACAAACCCTGTGATGGGAGTTGAGATTTAAAGCTGGGGAAGCTGAGCTTTCACCCCATCCTGTGAGTGTCTGCATGTGCCCCATGCCAGGTGTGGGGCTCACCTGGATGAAGGCAAAGGCTGTGCCTGGTGGCAAGGGCTTGTCCTGGTTGGCCTGCTGGTGCCTTGTGTACTCCTCCTTGCCCTTCTCCAGGTAGAGCTTGTGCTCCTCCTCCAGGTTGAAGATGGCTCTGGTGGTCACAGCAACGACCAGTGCTGTGTTGGGGTCTTTCTGCAGGACAGGGAGGAAAGAGAAGTCAGGGGACAGCAGAGAAGGAGCTCAGGGAGATGGAGTGAGCAGGGGGCACCAACCAGAGTGGTGGGGTTGGGTGCTGGAGGTATCACCTCCGTGTCACGGTTCCTGATGCCAGAGGTACCACACCCTGTCTTCATCTTCAGGCCACTGAAGATGGGGCTGGCAGTTGTGAAACCCTAACCTGTCTGATAAGTGCCACATGCTCCAAGGACAGCTCACACAGAGGGGATTGCTCCATAATTTTGTTCTTTGTGGGGCCAGCACAGCCACAGTCATCTGTTTGTGCTGGGTTTCTTTGCACATAATGGTGGTACTACCCTTTGTTTGTGTCTGTTCTGGACAGCTGAATAAAATCTCTGTGTATGTAGAGAAGCTGCTGCTTTCTCCCTGGCTGCTCCAAAATTTAAGTGTGAGCAAATGTACCTGTCCAGTCCAAGCAACTGGAAATCACATGAACTTCACTGGGAACAAGAGCCCAGCAGCCACTGGGACAGCCACTTCTGCTGAAACCCAGGCACAAGCAATTCAGGCCACCACAGTTCTGGGTTGTGGTGTGTTCCCTTCTGTGGTGGCATTTCAAGGCTTGGTTTGGAAATACAGGATGTGTGTTTTGTAATGGACAGCCCTTTTACCTGTTTTACATTGGTGTTTATGACTGTGCTTTCCAGCTCTGCCATCTTCAACTCTCAGCCTTTAAGAGAAAATACAAAATTAAACCTACAGATTATAATGTAATCAATCTATAGTCATTCTTGAGAGGGGAAAGAGGGGAAAGGAGACAGGAAACATCCTACACACCAAGCATAGCAGCCCAAATGAACCTGTTTCTCCTGACAGCAGCGTTGCTCTGAGAAAAACTGTTCTAATAGCTCCAATTAAATGTGATGGAAAAATGGCTTTTCAAACACAGATCACTATTTTATTTTTACTTCTGTTTTTCTCAAAGAGTATTTTTCTCTGTGTGGAACTGCTGAAAGCTGTTGTGTAGCTCTTTTCCAAACAAAATAAGGCTGTCTTTAAAAGCCCAAGTAGGTTTCTAGTTCACATCCTTGTTGCCTTTTTTGCCACTTTTGCTTGAATGGTGAATTTGCATTTACAAATGAAAGAGTTCACTGCATCAGCAGCTCATTTGCAGCTGTAAAAAGCCGGAGTAAGTAGAAGAGTGTGGTGAGGGCTTGGATAAAGGCTGAGACCCCTGCGATGGGGCTGGTCTGCCCCTCCACAGCCCTGTGAGCCAGTAAGGCCCTAGCCGATTACTGTACTGGGGGGCTGGGCAAGCAAAGAGCAAAGCCAACATGCAGTGTAAAGGACAAGTCAGGGTTTCTACAGAGACCTGTCTTGTGCCCCAGTTTTATTTAATTAATGTTTATTGTTCAGGGACTGAAAAATGTTGCCTGGGCCAGTAGGCACCACTGGCTGATGCCAGCCGTGAGAGCCACAGCCTTGCTATGGGGGGCTCAGAGCTTCCATGTGCACTCCCCAACTGCCCCAGGAGTAGAAAGTCCTGCAGCAGGGCTACTACCCCAGCCAGAGCTGCCTGGAAAGCCAGGAGATGCTGAGCATCCCTCTGCTTCCTCCACCCCCTGCCCCATGCTGGGAAGGGGTCTCCTCCCAGAGAGGGTGGCAAACACCAGCCCAGCGCAGGCAGGAGCTTTCCTCCGACATAATCTCAGCCAAGTATTCTCTGAAAGTCAAAACTAAATGCAAAGGGGTAACGGAGCTGAGCAGCCCTTCCTGGTGGGAGAATCCACCTCTAATTTCTGCTTCGCTCTTCCAAGCACTGCAAACCAAGCCCGACTTCTCCTTTCCATCTGCCTGCCCCGACAGCCCGCAGCGCTGTTCGCACCCAGACACCCGGATCCGCACGGGCACACGTCTCGCTGCCAGACCGCAGGAAAGCCTTCCAGGCGGGCGCTGCTGGTCCCCGCAGCTCTTCCTACGGCTGCCTAGCAGGGAGCAGATGTTACCCCCTGCACACAGACAGGGTTCTGCCGGAGAGAAAAGCGCGCACTCACTCACCCTGAGCGCTGCCTCTGCTCCCGGCCCGGCCCGGCCCGTCCCGCAGCAGCATCCCGGCCGTGTCCCGCTGTTTATATTTCCCCCTGCCGCGCTGCAGGAAGCGGGCAGGAGCCGGGATGGGCGCAGCTCCGCTCCCCGGCGCGCTGGGATTTGTAGGCAGCCAGCTGGTTGGCGTCCTGCCCGGGCCAGACTGCATTTCCCGGCTGGCATTGCAGAGGATCACGGTCACCTGCGCCTGGCTTCGGACGCGGCCGCGGTCACCCTGGGGAGGGCACTCGGCGCTGTTCCCGCCTCCGCAGCTCTCTCGGCGCTTGTGCTCAGTGGCTGATCGCGGTCCACAAGCCGTGATGTCTTATTTCTGCAACTGGAGTGTTTATAGCGTGCCTCCAGTCCTCTCATTTTCCAGCCCCAGAATGGTTGTATTTTTGACGGAAAAAAATAGGGGTACCTGGTCCATAGTGACTGGGGGCAGATGCAGGGATGCGGGGAGCAGAGGCAGGTGCAGAGCGTGGCTGGGTGCAGCACGTTTGCAATTTTACTGTAATGATTTTTGGTCTCTTTTCCCTAATTTTCTGAAAGCCATGTCTCACATGCTGTCCTGAGCAAGGTTGATTTTGGGGCTAGGATTTTACTTTTCTGGGTAGGCTGTGTGGCACCCAGCCCTGTGGGGCTCATGGTACCAGGATAGTTCAACACCCTTTTTCTGTCCAAGACTGTGAGTGTCAGGGATGTGGGGGGCAGAGGGTGAGGGCAGAGCGGCTCAGGGACCCAGGACCATCCTGCAGCTTTTCCTTTGCTCCACTGTAGGAACAAGGTACACAGCCTGCCCAGCCTTGGAGACCAAATGGAGACCAAACTCATATGCACTAAGGCTGAACAGTTGTCCACCTGCATGACATCAGGCTATCACCAGGATCACCAAATCTCCTCCCAAAATGTGGGAAAGCACCAGGGTCCTGTGCAGCTTGGTCTCACTGAGGTCATAGAATCATAGAAAGATTTTGGTTGGAAGAGTCCTAAGGATCATCTAGTTTCAACCCCTTCCACCCGGGCAGGGATGCCATGCACCAGATCAGCTTGCTCAGAGTCCAATCCGACCTGGCCTTCAACTCTTCCAGGGATGAGGCCACAACTTCTTTGGGCAACGTGTTCCAGTGCCTCATTACCCTCTGAGTAAAGAATTTCTCCCCAAGATCTGAATCTCTTCTTTTTTAGCTGTCTCTAGCAAACCACCTGTTGAAAAGGCTACTTACATGCTCAGCTTTTAGTGTGCATATGCAGACCCCCTTTCCCTGGAGGATTTAAATATCCCTATTCCCCCATTCCCATATTGCATTTCTCTTGTGCATCCCTTGGGACTTCCAGTTTAGAGCAAAAATTTCCCCCAGAAGTTTTCTGCAGCATCATTCCTGCATCTCCTGCTCCTGGAGATGGTGCTTTCCTGAGCAGCAGGAGTGCAAGGCCCTTGTGAGTGTGGCTATTTTTTGGGTGGCTGAAGGGCAGCCCTAGCCCCTCTCCTGTGGCTAGGCACCTGTTGTGGCAATGCCTTGCTGGCCATGTGAAAATCTGGAAGGACTGGTGAGTCAGGGTGGTGGGGCAGAGCTGGGACAGGTCCCATCACTACCTCAGCCACTAGACACTGGCAGTTTTGCAGTATGGCTCCCTGCTTCTGACACCACCCCAAATTTACATGGCAATAAGGCAGGTTTTGGGCAGACTTTGCTGAATTGGCAGCAAGGGAAGAAGTTTACAAGCATAAATTTAATGCAATGGAAGCCTGTGAAATTGCTCCTGGCTGTGTGCCTGGTGCTTCTGTGTTGGCGCTGGAGGATGAAACCACCCAAGCAGTATCCCCTTGTCCTGTCTGTCCTTCCTGCCGTGTTGCAGCAGAGCATTCCTGTTCATCCACACACACGTTTTGCAGGCCCTCACACAGTGTATGCCCTGTGGGCCAAGGAGCTGGGCTTCCCAAGGGCAGAGCTGGGCTTCCCAAGGGCAGAGCTCACCAGCGGTGGATGCAGTCATGAACCCATCCCCTTGAAAGTGTCCATTCTCTTGTGCTAAGTGCCTGCAGCCACACATTTCAGCCCAGCATCACTGCAGGGATAACTTGGAGAAGCAATTTCCCAGTGCCTGGAGCTGGGCAGCAATGCCCTCCAGCTTCTGGCAGGCAGGAGGGCAGGTTTTGCTTCCTGGTCCAGCAGGGAGTTCCCCGCTGGCTTTTTGCCTGCATGAACACTGCTTGGGTCAGCAGCGAGGTGGGGCCGGCGGAGCTGCTGGGGCCACCTGGCTCCTGAGCTGGCAAAGCAGACTTTCCTGTTTGGGCTGTGCAGTGCAGCCACCATCCCTTCTGCACCCTCCGCTGCGTGCCCACTGGGCTCCCATCTCACAGCATGCCCCTGCCACACGTGCTGGCTTGACTGGAGCCTGGGCAGCAGGGAGGGCAGGCTGACGCTGGGAAGGACACTTGTCGGTAAGTCTGGATTTGGGAACCCAGTCAGCGCAGGGTGGGAGCGAGAGTCAGGGTTCCCCCAGCCCCTTTTCCAGGAACATGGATGCTCAATGCTCCCAGCAGACTGCCCACTGAGACTGTGCCTCCTGTGCCGGACCGCAGCAGGACTGTCCCCATCGTTCCCAAAGTGGTGGCTCAGTTCATTCTTCGGGGTTAGGATAAAGGTTTTTTTTAACCAGGGTCAATGTTAGACTAATGTAACACAGCCTGTGGCAGGCAGAATGTATTGGCACTCCTAATTGTGTGCTGGGTGGATGCCTGCTTGCCTGTGCTGTCCTATCCACCCCTCACTCCAAAGTTGCCACCTGGCACCTCTAAAATACCTGAGTGATGCTGCGGGTGTCCAATGACATAGAAGTCCCAGGTGGCCCTGGACAAGTCATTTAACCTGCACCTCATTGTCTCAGCAATGACAGCACAGGGGTGACAGCAATTCCCATGTCTGTCCAGCCCCCTGCCCACAAGCAGCAAAGCACACTGCTGGAAAAAGAAAGGGTGCTTGCTGGCTTCACAGGCTCAGTGAAGGGAACTGCAGACGTGGTTTCGTGCTCCCAGGGAAGATCCCCATGCAAGGAGTACCTTGGGATGGGCAGAGCGAGGTGGAGTTGGCTGCTTGAGCGGGGACCCAGGCCGGGCAGGAGGCTGGGCAGCCCCAGGCACAGAGCTCCCACCCGTGCCGTGGTGGCCGCAGACCCTCTGCTCCCCGGGCAGCACCGCTCGGGGCACACCTGTCCCGCTGACGCGAAAGGAATTTGGCTATGAGGAAGTGTTCACGCTAGAATGAAAGCTTTGCCATGGGGAAAGCAATGCTGTAAAACCATCCTGCTTTAAATTTGAAGCCTTCCCTGAGGCTGTGTCAGCGTTGCCATGTGCACAGGCCGAGCTCACAGAAAGTTTCTGAGCCGAGCCGGTGTGGCCCCAGCCTGGTGGCGGCACTGCCACCGGCAACGAGGGCACCAGCCCTGTTGCAAGCCCAGGAGCCAACCTTACCTTAGGGAAAATAGCCAAAAAGGAGTGTTAGCTGATGATGGGGCTCTCCTGGAGCTGAGCAAACCCTTCAGCTCGCTCTGCCTGGTTGGGGAGGAGCCAGCACAAAATAGCTCTTGGTTTTTGTCCCCTACAGCCAAGTGATACCTCTTCTCAAAACTCCCTGGACACCCCAATCTCTCCGTTTTCAGCAGGCAGACTTGCAAGGATATGAAGGGGAAGGCTGCATGGGAGGGGCCAGCTGGCACAGAGCCCTCTCTGCCAGCAGCTCCCTCCCGCTCCATTTCACATCTCATTGTCAATGTGGCCAAGCTCTAATCGCTTACCCTGAGCTCTATATTTTAATTGTGTTTGTTCTCATTAGAGCCCTGGGCTACGGGCAGCACACGTGCTACTGGAGAGGAAATCCCCACCCTGTTAATTTTGCCTGTGTTCCCAGGTCACCCCAGATTAGCCATGGCAGTGGCAGCCAGGAAGGGCAGGACTACAGCCTCCCTACACACCAGCATCACCACCACAGCTTGGCCAGGCTCCCTGGACAGCTGGCTTAGCTGGATTCCATGTGAGTACAGCGTCTCTTGCCCTCCTCTCCCAGGCAGCATTACCTGCTGGGGCTGCTGGACTCTGAGGCTGTGTATTCACTTCACTCTCCCTTCAAATTCCATTTTCTAGTGGGCTCCATCAGGGAGGTATTACTGCAGAGTAGTACCACACTGCCTCAGGAGCAGAGGGTATCTTTGCTACCCATTTGGGGAATGGTTTTCAGCCTCAGTCTGCCTGCATGGGGCCTGTCCAGGATTCTAGGGGCAATTTTGAAAGTCCAACTCCTTAATGCTGAAGGACCAGGAAGAGGTTTAAATGTACTCTGTATGTTTTGCTTGGTTTTAACTCTTCTATCCAATTCCACTCCCTGAACATCACACCAGTACCCAAATGGGCTCTCATCACCGTGGCTGTGGCAGGGGCCATTCTCCTCCTTCTCTTCCTCATCTGCATCATCAAGTGCTGCTGTACCAAGAAGAAGCCCAGGAAGAAGGAGAGAATCGGCTTGTGTGCCGTCAGCAACCCCACCACGATCAACCTTGTGCGTCCTGCCTTCCCCTCAATCCCCCCTCCCTCCCCCCTGAGGGGTTTGCTGCTGCACTGCCCAGCCCCAGGGATGATGGGAGCACAGCATGGCAGGGACATGGCTGAGTGTTGCTCTCTGCCACAGGTCCAGCCCGAGATGGAGGACCTGGAGGGGGCTGGAGTAGAGCAGAAGCGGCGAGGAAAGCTGCAGTACTCCCTGGAGTACAACTTCCGCATGCAGGAGGTGGGGATGCTCGTGGCCATGGCACAGCAGGGAAAAAGCCATGCTCTTGCATGGCCACTCTTTGCTCCCACCTGCCTGCAGCCCACTAGCTCTCATGCCTGCATGCTGTCAAGGCGTTCCTCACTGTTGCACTCACTTCCCACTGTGCCCCCACTGAGCTGCCTGACCCCATCCTTCTCCACCCGGTGACCTTGTCCTCACTCCTCTCCAGCTGAAGGTTGGTGTGAAGCAGGCAGTTGAGCTGAAGGCCATGGACAGTGGAGGCACATCTGACCCGTATGTGATTGTCTACCTAACCTCCGATAGGAAGAAGAGATATGAGACCAAGGTTTATCGAAAAACCCTGAACCCCATCTTCAACGAGAGCTTCACTTTCCAGGTACAAATCAAAGCAAATGATGTTTTTCTGTTCCCATCAAGAGTGCTGCATAGACACTGCTCCCTGGGAAAAACCTCTCCATTCTAGGAGATGCTTGCACAGTCAGGACTGGGAAATGTAAGAGAGGAATACCCTCATGGGGCAGGGCTGCCCCTGAGGAGTGAGTCCAGGCTTTTGGGTCCTCCCCTGCAGGTACCCCAGGCTGAGGTGTCTGAATCCACACTGGTGATGCAGATCTATGACTTCAATCGCTTTTCCAAGCATGACATCATCGGTGAGGTCCGGCTGCCCCTGCGCAGTGTCGACCTGCAGCATGTCATTGAGCAGTGGAGTGACCTGGTGGTGGCCAGTAAAGTGGAGGTTGGTCCTGGTGCATGGGAAACTGCTGGGAGGGATGTGCAGTTGCTTGGCTTGCCACCACCCCAAAAAGCAAGCCCATTAGGGCAAGCATGAGAGTGGGGGAGACTCAGGAAACCTGGGGCCAGCCTGGTTGCTCCAGCCTCAGGTGAGCTTGCTCCTCTGCCTGGTACTAATTACTGCCATCTCCCTATCAGGAAGAGCATCTGGGTGAGATCTGCTTCTCTCTGCGCTACGTCCCCAGCACTGGCAAGCTGACCGTGCTCATCCTGGAAGCCAGGCAGCTGAAGCGGATGGACTCCGATGGACTGTCAGGTCAGTGGGGGCTGCTTGTGCTCAGACCTTCCTACTCCTGCCCAGGCCTCAGTGGTGGCACCTAGAGCTGCAAAGCCTTGAAAACTCCTGGTGTTAAGACCTGCTTCCTGCTGCGACCATCATATTCAGCCCTTGGCTGACTCCCAGCACAGATACTCCAGCTTTGGGCAGTACTGGAGGTGTCTCCCAGGAGGAGATGTCATGGCTGAATTGTACAGGGAGCTTGGCAGGAGGAAGCGAGCTCTGAGGTGGCTGTTTCACCATGAGGAGTGACAAGTGGGATGCCGTGGTCTCCTTGGGAATGGCTGAGGAAAGCTGTTTTGTGGCTGAGCTCTTCAGTCAAAAACTGCCACTTGTGCCAGGTGTGCCCTCTCTCTCTTCAGATCCTTTTGTCAAGGTGCATCTCATACTGAACAGGAAGAAATGGAAGAAAAAAAGGACAAGTGTGAAGAAAAACACCTTAAGCCCTTACTTCAACGAGGTGTTTGTTTTTGAGGTGCCTTTCAGTCAGATCCAGGTAGGTTTCCCTGAAGTGCCCAGGGCTGAGAAGGTGTCCACTGCAGCAAACCTCTTCCCACTGACCCTCTTTCTTGTGTCCCCCCCAGAATGTGGACGTGGTCATCTCCGTCTGGGATCATGACAAAGTGACCAAGAATGAGCCCATTGGCAAACTCCTCCTGGGCTGCCGAGCCACGGGCAACCAGCTGCGGCACTGGTCCGACATGCTGTCCAACCCACGGCGGCCCCTGGCCCAGTGGCACATCCTGCAGCCCCCAGAGGTGGTGGACAAAGCCCTGGGACTGAAGTCCCATCTCAAGCTGCCCCTGCACTCCAGATAGTGGGGGTCTCCTCCTCCACCCAGGGAGCAGGATGGCGGGCTTGTGGAGGAGTGAGGGGGTTCTGCTCAGCAAGCCCTGGACATGTTGGTCCCAGCTCATCATCAGCAAAGAAGGGCCTGGGACTCCTGGCCAAAAGATGATCTGGCTGCTGGTGCAGCTCCTGCTCTGTGTTACACCTGGGACAGGGCAGCTCAGCATCCCAGGGCAAGGCTGGACATGGAGCAGAGGGTGCTAGAGGGGATGTCATGGGTGCCCGAGCCAGCTCATCCCAACTGCTCATGGGCTGGGGGGGGAATACACAGAGCTTCAGGCTCATGCAAAACAGAGTCCATTGATATTTATAAAGCAGAGGGTTAACATGCTGGTGGCATGGGTGGGAAGTTTCTTTAGCGGTGAATAACTTGGCAAGAAGTGTGTTCATGTTTCCTGTGAAGGCTTTTAAACAAGACCAAGATATTGAAGAATGTAAGAGTCTTGAGAGAAGGAACACAGGTGGATGAGGAAGGTGTTGGAGATGTTGGACTAGCTTTTTAGTGCCTCTGCAATGTGTGCTCTGTGTCCTGGCTAGAGATTAAATGAGAAGCAATGTGGCTTCACATTTAGCCCATTCTCAGCCCATGATGATTTGTGCACACTAAGATGTGACTCGGGCTCTGGGACTCACCAGTGGCCAACCCTGTGCACCACATGGATGCAGATGCACAGTGTCAGCTCCTTTCACCTCACATGGTCTTACAGGAGTGGCACAGCAAGGTTTGCCCCTCTGGCACCTGGAGGTCCTGCCAGAGTGGAGGGGCTGAGGCTCTTGCTTTCACACTGTGATCACACCACCCTGGGAAAGGCTGGCTTGCAGCCCTCATGTCACTTCTGGGCAGGTTTCATGTTTAATCTGGGAGGGTTTTTGTGGCCACATGTCCTGCCCCACCCTGCTTTGTGGGGCCTTGGTGTTGGGGCTACCTAAGCAAAGATCTCTCCTAGAAGGATGAAGGCATTGGAGTGGTGCTGCTACATGCCCTTGAGCGTGCTGCAGTTTGGGGTGACTCCAGAGCAGCTTCTCTGAGTCATCTGCAGGAGGAAGCTCCCTGCACTGGGAATTGCTCCTGTTCTAAAATCCTTCTGCTACAAAGCAGCCACAGAACACAAGATCTGGGCTCATGCTGTGGAATTTTGGCCCCAAAGAAAAAAGTCCTTTTCACCACAGGGAGCTGCAGGCTCAGTGCTAATAGCTATTGCCTGGACTCTGGAGGGGAGAGAGCCTGGCACATTAATGAAAAGCTATTAATATTAAAAAGCACTTAATCTGTGATTACCCAGAGCTCCACAGAGCAACTATCCAAGAGTTAAACAAACATGAAGCTGAGGAAGATTATGAAAAGTCTCGATAGAGATTAATGACCTGAGCTTAACCATAAAAAGCTGCTGCTGTGTCTGCCTCTTGATGAATATTCTCCAGGCTTTGCTGTGGCTGTGAGGAGGGGAGAAATGACAGGGTGGTTTTGAGATGACTGTAACAAGTGAAGTGTGGCTTCTGCTGGGGAAACAGCATCTGCTGGCAGCCGCTAATGAGATGGAGGAGGAAATCAGTCACCTGAGAAAGACTTGTAAAGGGATGTTTTAAAGCCTCAGCTTTCAGTCTCAACATTAGAATCAGCCTAGAAGAGGCTGTGCCGAAGGGAACATCTCTGAATTGGGTTTGAGGATCCAAATCTATTGCCAGGTTGGTTTTTGGTGATGCGGTTGTGGTGTTTTAGGGCCATGCAGCATCCAGAAATGGCTTTTGGAACAGGCAGTTCTTATTTTTGTGTGTGTGTATGTGTGCTTTTTCCAGTCCCCCTATTTTGAAGTCATAGCCTTGAGGTTCACTGCATAATTTATGGAGCTGGGCTTAAATGTATGTGCATATTAGATGTATGGGCATGTATGTATGTGCAAAACAGATGCAGTTGAAGGAGGTGCAGAGACAGCCCCTCCTTGAGAACCATTACTTCCTCCCTACACCAGTGCCTGCCCCTTGTCTCTCCAGCTCTGGCCTTGCTCAGTGCCTGGATCGTCAGCACAGTGCTGGGTGAGCAGAGCTGGAGGAGAAAGCCCAGGGCGCTTTTAGGGGAAAGGCCAGGGAATGTGGGAGTGAGCACCCAGCTGGGCTGGCTCTGGGCAACCTGGAGTGAGCCTTTGTGCAGTAAATCTCAGCAAACTGAGTTGTTTGTTCAGGAGGGAGAGGCGAGCAGGTGGGGATGTTCTCCACCCAGCTCAGTTTTTAACGCACCGCCAAGGCTGCTTTTTCCCTCTGTCATCATTTCTCCTTCTCAGTAAGCCTTGAGTGCTTACAGCACGGCTTTGAGCACTCTCCTCCTCTGGCAGGATCCTCTTAGTATCTGCTGGCAGCTGTTTGAAGCAGGGCTGGTGGATCTGGCCTTCATTTCATGCCTTATTTCACCCCAAATGAACACAGCCTGCTCGGGAGCCTGTTTGCAGGAAGGCAGACAGCCCTGTCTCGTGTGCAAGCCATCTCCTTTTCACCTCCCTGTGGCCTTGGCGGGGGTGTTGTCCCTCATCGATCAAAGCCAGATGTCTGAGCATCTTCTGCCTCACCAATGCTCCTCCTGCACTCGGAGGGTGGAAGATGAGACAAGAAGAGAAGTAAAGGAGGGGGAAAACCAGCTCCTCCTCAGCTTTTGTCTGTGCTGTATTCCCGTGTCTGCACCTAGAGGGCAGGGCAGTACGTGCTCTGAGCTGGGTCTCTGTGTCATCTGGTCCGTGGCCCCCGCTAGAGCCTCACCAGCCAAGATTTCTTCTTCTGGAGATGGAGCCCGTGTTCAAGAGGGAGAGAAGGCAGCGATGCTGTGCAAGCCCCTTCCCTTGGCTGCACATCCCCTTGGTAGCCATGTGGCAATGCTGGGTGGCTTTTTCCAGGAGGCAGGAGCCAGCCCTTGACTGATCCTGCACCACAGGGGCAAAGAGGACTTAGCTGGTGGTTAAGAGGGGCAAAAGCAGGTATACAATCCATCCAAGGTGCTCAGGTGGTGGTTGGGGAGTTTGTCTCTCTGCATTTAATTAGCAGCTTTGCAGGTTAGTGGCAAGGCAAAAAGCAGGGCTTGGGCCAAGGAGAGGTCTGTTAAAAGATACAAGAAGCACTGAAAATTGAGTTGTTTGTTATTAAGATTTATAATCTCAATTATTTACATGCAGATCCAAGACTTCTGACCTCCAGCAGCCCCTCCCAAAGTTAATTATTCCCTCATTCAGTGATTTTTTTTTGTTATTTGTCCCTGCACTCAAGGAAATCAAATGGGAGGGATGCACAAGGAGAAGGCTGAGCCTCATATGTGCTTGTCACCAGTCGTCTGCAGTGAGACAAAAATGATTATGGGCTGTCATCGTTCGGCCTGGGTATGGGCTGGCTGTCCTCCAGCCACAGATTTTCTGGCTAGTCTTAGAGTTTTTGAGAAATGGAGAGCATCTAAGCTCCTCTCACTAGGAGCAAGCATGCCTGCTTTATAAATATTCCTTAGCTAGCATCTTTATGCCTTGCAATTTTATGGGCAAAATGTGTACTTTTGTCATGCATGGGCTTATTTTTTAAAAGCTCCAGTTCCTTACCCCTAGTTCCCTTTCTCTATCCTCTTTCTCCTAGTCTTTTCTCCCCCTTTTTCGTCCTCCCTTTTCCCAGGCCCTTTCCCCTGCTCTGACTGCTACTGGGGCTCTTGTATCTGGGAGTGTTCCTACCCCAGGTTGGGCTTGTTTTGCTTCTGGATACAGAAATACTGTTTGGACCACTTTACATCTCAATGCACCTTGCCCTGCATGGGCAGGAAGGGAGAGGTAGAAGCCCCAGACAGTCCAGTCTGAGAAACAGGAACAATAATGGGTGCACAGAGGTGCTTCCCAAAGTTCCAATTCGAGCTTTGTGGGCAGACCTGGAAAAAACAGACTTCTCATTTCTCCAGATTTCAGGTCTAGGTAGGATGGAACCAAAGGAGAGGCAGCATGAAGATTTCATAGCTTTCATGCTCTGGGCAAAAAGTGCTCCCTGAAGAAGTTCGGTGTTCCAAACGGGTGAATGGGTACCCATCAGTGATGGCTTGTTGCATGTCAACAAGATGGGAATTTCTCAACCAGCTTTGTTGACTTCACAGAGAGGTGATGAAACCCCTGCAGGCACTTATTGCCACTCAATTGCAGAAACAAGCACACTTCCCTTCAGTTAGGAAGAGGAGTTTAACTAAGCTGAAAAGAGGCCTTGACCTGCAAACAACCCAACCCATATCGTATTTTACGTTCTGTGAGCAGCATCTGGGAAGATGGTGGGTTTGTAAACTAGTGTTTCATCACCCTGCTCGTGAACATGGGCATTGCAGATGTCCTTGTCTGAGCCTGAAAAGCTCTTTGTGGGAAACTGGCGCTTTGAGTTGTGAATCAGTCATTGCTGACTTACTAAAAGAAGCACTGCCCCCTTGGAAGAGCCAGTGAAGAGCCCAGTGCCCATGAAAGAGGTGCCTGTCTCATGTGGAAACCAGCCCAGTTGGCATCTGGTTTTGCCCTGGATAGAGAGCATTTTCCTCTTGACTTTTACATACAAGTCAGAGCAGGTTAAGCATAGAAGCCTGAATCAGCAAACTGGACTAAAGACAGTCCAGTTAAAACACTTGGCTTTGGTGTTCACTCTGGATGTGACAAAGGATGTGTACATTCCTGCAAAAGCCTTTGCTGAGGTTTCTCTGCTTTGGATGCACTCATCCCACACCATCCCCAACTTTTGCACATGTGCTAAACTCAGGTCTGCCTTTGTAAAAGAACATTCATGTCCCAGATTCTCTGTGAATTAATTGGCTTTGGGGATGTTCTTGGGAGATGCTCATTGGTGCTGAGTGTTGAGTTTCCCTGGTGCAGCTCTCTCCTACTCTGAGCTCACCCCCTCCACTGCCAAACCTGCATGAGAAGCACCTCCAGAAGAGCTTCCAGAGCCCCATCTCCTTGCAGCTGTCTTCTCCAAGGCTTTCTCAATGTGTGCAGGTAGGTGAGGCTGCCAAGGGTCTTTGCAGCTGACAGCTGTTATTTTTGTAAAATGAGGTGTCTGGGGTCACACAGCATTTACAAAAAGCCAGTGTGCTTGGAATGGATAAATTCTGGAGAATCATTCCTTGCATGGCTACTGGCTTGTAGAGCAATTGCTGACCCTGGGGAGAGAAGAGCTTTGTGTTTGATCAGTTTTTCTTGAGCTCTGTTTTTTTTTTAAACTAACACCATGTTCTTGCTGCTGCTTTGTCTTGGCACAGAGAGCCTGGAAGACCTTTTGAGAGCAAAGACATGTTTCATACTCCTTTGAGCACACAGAGGTCTCAGCTTGTTCTCCAGACACGTTCTGGGCCATACCCTGGTCTTAACCAGGCTTTGAGGATGTGCATACACATGAAGGATTGTGATCAGGTGTTGGGTCACTTGGGTAATACTATCCAGGGGCAAGCTGGGTGGAAATTCCAGTGGGATCACCTCCTGTACACATTAAATGCTGAAGGCCTGGGCACGGACCAGTGCCTGTCAGAGGTGTTCACTTTCCAGGGGACTGCCAACTCAGCCTGGGGTCATGGAGGAAGGGCCACACTGTGGAAGAGTCCAAGGCAGAGTGAGAAAAGCTCCTCAGAGGAGTGAGGTTTGTGCCAAGGGCTGTGCTGGGAACCGGGTGATCCTAACCCTGGCAATGCCCACAGACTCTCCATCACTGGAGACTGAAGCCCCTGTGTGCTACCATGGTCAGAAGGGATTTCATCCTGAGGAGTTTCCTGGTTTTTGCCCTCTCCCTCAAGCCTCTCTTCACCCTTTTGTGTTTTCATTTTGAAATGCCACCCTTCCTCCAGGCTCCAGCTTGCAGTGAGCTGCAAACTCTTCTGGAAGCCCACACCAAAGAGTGTCTCTTTGGAGTGGAAGGGATCATTAAAATGCCTTGTTTCTCTTCAAGGCCAGTGTTTATATTGAAAGCAGCCATGTGTGAGTACTTCTGTGTGTCCATAGGGAGTTGTTCTGTTCCACAGGCACTTGTCCAAAGTTGGTGAGTACAAAAGTGAAAAGAGTGGGGATGTGGTGTTTATAGTCCTGTAGCGTGGCAAGATACCCTGGTCACTCTTGTTAGCACCCTCAGGAGGCAGCGACTGTTTAAGCAAGATTGGTCTGCATGTCTCCTTGCTCGTGCAGCTGCGGAGATGAGTTTTTGTGGTCTCACCAGTCCTTTTTTTAATACTGTTTGGCAGATGGAAGAGGCTGAGAGCAGAGGGGCAGTCCACAACATGGGGTCCCTAATGCAGGCCCACAGATCCAGTCCCACCCCTGCTCCTCCCCTGCCTTCTCCAGGCCGAGCTCTCCTTTCAAGGCCAAGCTTTCCTTTCATTCGTCCCTGTTTTTGCTGCTGTTGTGAGCCCAATTTCAGCCCCTGCACCACATGCCAGCTCCAAGAAATCCCTCAGGAGGAAGAAGGTAAAGCCGCATCCCAAGGAACCCACTTTTCAGAAACTTGTGTGTTGCCCCTTCACAGGACCCATCATCACTCAGGTAACTGACTGCAGCCACCTGGGGCACATCAACAATGGGCAGGGCTGTGCCTGAACAGCGCTGACAGCTTCAGCAGTGACAGCTTCCCTGACATGAGTTGCCTGCCCAGCGATGGCAGCCTGAGTGTCATCCCCTACCTCTGCCACAGAGAGGGTTCTGCTCACACCTCAGGGCTGACATCTGGGCTCTGCTGCATGGGCACTGTCATGGAATGGGGCAGCCCTGGTTGTGGGACATCAAAGTCTCACTGGAAAAAGGGAATTGTGTCTTCATCCACTGCTGGGATGACTTCTCCCAGGGTCCTATGTGCATCATTGTGTAGCTGATGGTCAAACACAGCATGAAGCAGCTGTCAGCTTATGAATTTGTGATGTATCTGCTGAACATGAAGAGTGTCATCAGGACCTGCTGGTGGGTTTGGAGCCTAAGGGCATCAACATCATGTGCCTGAAGCACTCCCTGTCAAGGAAGACAGCATGGAGCTAAACAGACAGGGTGGCTGTGTTGGTTGGCAGCTGCCCTGTACAGGAACAGCCAAAAACCTTAATCCCATTGCATGGGCAAATGAGGTGACTGCAGCTGTGGGATGTAGGACAGCACTGGCACAAAGATGTGAAAGTGATGGTAGAGTTCCTGGGTGTTGGTGTCAGCAGAAGCAGAGAAATGGGGCCACATTTTAGGGACACACTGCAGGGGAGTGGGTATGTCCTGGGCAGGATGGGAGCCATGTGCTTTGCTTTGGTGCAATGGGATTTTGGGAAAGCAAAGGGCAGCCAAATACAGGTTTCCCCAGTGATCTTGCCTGAACTTTTACTGTGATCACCATTGCTGCTGAGTAGCATGCTTGTGTTTTGCTAACAGTGTAATTCTTGGAAATAAGGCATAGCATCATCTGGTGTCATAGTGCCTTTCCACTTGATCCTTGTGGGATGCTGAAGAGGAGGCAAGGTGTAAAGTGTAGGAGAATGTCATGAGGAACAGCTTGCATGGATTCATCAGCCTCATCCTTCCAACACGTGGTGATTCCATGGAAGAACTTGGCCCAAAAAAGCTGCACCTGAGTCTCTAAAACATTGTGCAGAAGCTCCTGTGTGTGACAGGTCTTCTCTCTGACCTCACAGGATGGTGGAAGTGCTCTGGGAATGGTGGCCCACACCCATGGCGCGTTCCTCTAGCTCAGGTGGGGGGAAATGAGGGAAAGGAACAAGGTCAGATGCTCCATAGGAAAGTACCCAAGTATGAACAGTGCATCCATTCCTGGCCTCTGCCTAATTACCTCACTAATACCTAATATTCAGAGGCAAACACCTCTTTGAAGGATGTGCCTGGAGCTCCCTTATGCCTTCATTGAGCTTTTTGCAAGAAACTTGTTCTTTCATCACTCAAACACTTAAATAATTCCTTTGGAAACTTCTGTCTTTCCTAACGTTAACCATGGCTTCAAACTTTGTTTTTCTGTTCTTCCTTCTCCTCACTGGGTTTCTTCCTCATGCCATTTAAGTCTGCTGCTTCTTTCTTTTTCTGGGAGAGCTGCCTTACAGCTTAACCCCTGTGCAAGGCAGCTCCATGGAAAGCCTTCTGCAGACTTGCAGACTCGACCTTCTGCTCATGCTATTACCACACACACCTCACCATCCACCCCTCCTGTATCCTACAAACACTCCTGTTGGCCAGTATTTTGGTAATGGGATTCTTTCTTTGAACTCCATTCTTCCACTATATCAGGCCAACACTTTCCTGTCACAAGGTGATAACCACACCCTTGAAATTCTGAGCAGTTCTCTTTTGCTGTGCTGCATGCCTGGACTCCAGGAGGCCCAGGATGCCTTCTCTCACAGAGCTGAAGGAAACTCCCTGCCTGTGGGGAATTTTGAATGGAGAACTCCCCCAGTTTGATTCCTCCACCAAGAGCTGAGCAGCTCTCTGGAGGACTGATGGGCCAACAGAGGCCAGAATGTGTAGCAGCAGCATTTCAAAGGGACATTTCCCAAGAGGGATATGTGGATCCAAGCAGACCCAGCCTTGCCCACGATGGGGGTTTTTCCAGGCAAACCCCTGAGAAACACCAGCCCCATACCAAGGACTTGCTCACCCTTCAGCAGCGCCTGCAGCACCACTTGTGTGGTGCTGAGCATGGTGAAACAGGAAGCCTGCAGCAAGGGATTTGCCACTATCTCTATAATGTCTGGGAGGTGCCTGCAAAATATTGTCAGGGCCATGTCTGAATCAGCCTAAAAAGCCCCGGCTGGAAGAGGAGGGAGCGCCTGGCCTGGGGGAGGAGAGCAGGAGCTGTTTGGGTCCCTGTCTCCATGGGATCCCCTACACACACGCTCTACATATGCTGTGACAAGGGCTGAGGAATATTTCCAGCCACGTTTCCACCTGCTTCTCCTTCAGATCCATGGAGATATGGGTCTGGGTCATCCCACAGAGGGGATTACCCTTCTTGCTGTCAGCATGGGGCTGCTCCCCCATGCGTTGCTGCCTCTGCCCAGCCCCTGGCTGGATTTGAGGCTTGAGGCTGCCTGCAGCAGATCCACAGCTCGTTTTTTTTAAAAAAACCCCTGAATTGTGTTGAAATATTTCACACAGGGAAGAGCTACAGGTATTTACTGTGTGAGGGAAATAATTGAGGTTTAAAAAGCGTGCTAGTGCTGGATGGCTTATTAAGGGATTGCTCTTGCCTATGCTGTTGGCAGTGGATATTTGGGGTGCAAGCTCTTTCCTGTCTTCCTTCCTGAAGGGCAGAGTTGCTCCCAAGCCCTTGACGGCAAATTGAGTCATGCCCTTGTCCATGGATAAGCCACTCTGTGTATCCAAGGGGAAATTTTAATTAGAGGCCTTGCGGATGGATGGCTGTGTGCAGGGAGCCTGGGCACCCCACAGATTTGAAGCCATATCTATTTTGACTGGTTGGTGGCAGGAGAAGGGAGAGGAAGGCTCCCTACTTGGCACTTCTGAGGAAAAACACCTCCCCGGCTCCTCCAGATCCCACGGGTAGAAGATGTTTTCCTCCTCCTCCCCACCCCTCCTTCCCTGGGGGCTGCCCTCTCCTGTTCTCCTGCTGGCCTGGCCTGCCCCAGCCAAGGGAGGTGCACAGCGGACTCTTGCACATCATTGGTCTGAGAAGGTCTCCATGCCCTTAAAGAGAAGGTGGATTTTCTGCTGAGCCACCCGAGAAGCCCTTTTATACCTCCTTACTCAGCCAGCTGCCTGTGGCTCGTCTGTCCATCCCGTCCAGCCAGCACCACTCTGATTTCCTCCAGACTTGGGTGAGTCTTTTTGTGTATCTCCTTACGACCCAGCTTGCTCTTAGGGAGTGATGGGGGAGCAGATTTACTTACCAGAGTATTAAGGAGATAAATACTAGGTGGGGGTGGCCTGTGGGAGAAACAGGAGTGCGAATAACACTTTCTCCATCCTTTGCTTATTGGAGAGGGTCTGTGCGTTGGAAAGGTTTGCTCTCTCTCTTCCAGCTTTTCTCTTTCCGATTTCATGCTTTCCCCTGCCTTGGCCGGTTTTCTCAGCTTGATTGGCGAGGGCAAGTGGTGCCTAGCGCTGACCTCTGGGGGGCCATAGGATTCAGGGTCCTTGCCTGCTGTGACTCGGCTATGCTCGCTACTCACACCCCTTCCTCCAGCTCCCTACCCGGCCCTTGCAGTGCCTTCCTGCCCAAAAACACCCTCGGACAGGCACCCACATCCAAATTTATGATGTTCCCCCTGCAGAGCAGGTGATTCAAAGCCCACATCGTGGGCAGCGAGCTGCAGCCTGGCGCTGTCCCCTGGCTCCCCGGCGCCGCTGCGGCCGGAGCAGGAGCGTGTGCGGGGCAGGGATGGGTGTCAGCGAGCACAGCCCGCGTTCCTGTGTGTGCGGGGCAGGGATGGGTGTCAGCGAGCACAGCCCGCGTTCCTGTGTGTGCGGGGCAGGCAGGGATGGGTGTCAGCGAGCACAGCCCGCGTTCCTGTGTGTGCGGGGCAGGCAGGGATGGGTGTCAGCGAGCACAGCCCGCGTTCCTGTGTGTGCGGGGCAGGCAGGGATGGGTGTCAGCGAGCACAGCCCGCGTTCCTGTGTGTGCGGGGCAGGCAGGGATGGGTGTCAGCGAGCACAGCCCGCGTTCCTGTGTGTGCGGGGCAGGCAGGGATGGGTGTCAGCGAGCACAGCCCGCGTTCCTGTGTGTGCGGGGCAGGCAGGGATGGGTGTCAGCGAGCACAGCCCGCGTTCCTGGGCCGTCCCAGCTGCAGCCCCGCCACCTGCGGTGGCCGCTCCGCATCGCCGCCGCCTCCCGAGTCACGGGGCTGGCACCGCGAACAGCGGCCGTCCCAGGAGACAGCTGCAGCTCCTTCTGCAGCTCCCTGGCCATTTTTAGAAGCACTTTCCCCCCCCTCCTCTCTGAAGTAATGTGATGGGCCCGCACATTTTCCAGGATAAAGTTTCCTTGGCCCTGCAAGCTGTGCCTCCTGCCTCGGGCATGAGCCCCCATTAACACTTCCCCTCCTGACTGAGCCTCCCAGGCTGCGTTTGGGGGCCTTGTCTGCTCTGCAAAGGAAAGCCTTGCAGGAGATGCAAGTAGATATTGCTCTGATAGAAGACTAACATTCTATTTATATGGAAATCATTTATAGCAAAGCAAAGGGGCTCTTCCATTTCTTCCCTAATACACTGTGTTGTATGTGTAAAACTTCCACTTAAAGGAAATGCAAGGGATTGCCTAGGGAATTTTTTGTGCTTGTATCAACTCAACACAACTTCCAGCTGTGCTGAGGTTGCTGCAACAGGCTCTCCTGTCCCAGAGGATGAATGCACACACTGGCAGCAGCATCCTCTGAAGTCCTTCCTTGTCACCTGGGGTCATTTCCAACCCTTTGCAGGCTTTGTGATATTTCTTGTTTATGAAGTGAATTAAGGTTGAATGGCAAAGTAAAGCAGCAAACTGAAAATAGTCTTTGCCTTTTCTTCCCTCATTGAATAAAATGGTTTCGTGAGGGTCAGATAAGAAACATACCTGCAGGAATCACTGTCACAAATCACTCTTTTTCTGGCTCAACCCCATTTAGTCTTTTCCAGAAGTCCCTTCATGCTGTGGTTTGTGTTGCTATGAGGAGATGTTTGCCTCTCATCTACAAACTGCAGCCTAGTTCCCTATGTGATGAAAAATTGGTGAAGTTGGGAAATAAGAACAAAACTGTTCCTCTTTTTATTTTCTAGAGGAGTCTTGCTTTGTTTTTAAACCCACAAAAAAAAACCAAGTGGGTTTAAAACTCACAAAAAAAGTGACCACAAGCATGAATAATTGTAAACTTTTTCTCTTGGTTTTCATTTCAGGCTCACAACAACCTAAACCAAGATGTCTGAGTAAGTTCCCATTTTTCTGTCTCTAATATACTGTTGGCATTTCAAAACTTTTGTTCAATCACCAACTTTTATGCTTGTTAAGATTCTTCTGCTTGTTTCCAGTTAGGATGCTAACTGTCTTTTTTTCCTCTTTCCCCTTTCTCTTCCTTCCTTTCCTTGTCCATCTGCTTTTCCTGAACAGTGAAGAGGTAAGTGTGTTTTGCTGGGGTTTTTCCTTTAGCAATGCTTATGGCAGCAGTCCTGGCTTCACTGTTCCTCCCCAGGAAAATCAGCTGCTGAGCGTGTGTGTGGGAAGAATGGCTCATGGTTATTTTCTTGCTGACTCCTCCTGATAAACACCTGAAGGAGAAGAAAAATCCCTTTTGAATGACTTTTTTTTGTCCCCTGGCTTGGAGTTGGATGCTTTTTTCCCTCCATTCCTGCTTCCCCAGCCGGCCACGAGATGGTGCTGGAAAGGCAGTGGTCCAGAGCCGCCTCTCCTGCATCATCCATCCACCATCCCGACCTTGGCCTGGCATCGTCTCCTCCTTCCCCACATCCCCCTTCATTTTCTACCCACTGAGCACTGACAAATCCCTTCTCAAAGGCAGTTCAAGGAGACCTGGAGCCTGGGGAGTTTGAGCAGGGTGGAAGTTTCATTCTTAGCAAGTTTTCCCTGGCTTCTGGCAAAGCCAGGTGGGGTTGGGGGTGTCTGGAGAAATGCAGGGGAAGGTGTGGGAGGATTGTTTGTGGCTTTGTCACTCCACATTTCCTCTTAGCAAATTGCTCCATCCTTCGTTTCTGCTTGGCATCTCCCCATATGTCTGCAACACCACACCACAATCTCCAGCTTGTTCTCACTGAGAGAAAAGAGGATGTCAGGGACACAGAAATGCCACAAAATGGTGCTGATATCCACCATTTTCTTTTACTCCCTATCAAACCCAGACCTCCCAGAAGAGGCTGGGAGGACACTCTTTGCTAAGGTACCAGTTTTCAGATGGAGAATAAACCCTGGACTGACAGTCCTCAAGGGATCTGATTATCTGATGGTTAATAGTGTGCTGCATCTCTGAGCTGGGTGCCTTTTTTTCTGCAGAACCCTCCAGCCCTGTCAGGAGGGCCTTGGCACCATTTACATATGTGAGACATGTCAGGTTTTGTTACATTTCACTCTGCACATCCTTATCCACTTCCTCCTCCCTGCAGCACAGAACCACACCCAAGTGCTGCTTTCTACTCCCCGCCCCTCAGCATATCAGACGTGTTTCCCCTGGGCCAGCCCAACTCAGCCATGTCTGTCTTCTGGGTGAAATGCTCAGGAAACAGCTGAAATGCAGAAGTTGTGGGTTTTTTTATAAATTGGAGTCCTGTGGCTGCTGGTCCAGCATGGCAAGGACAGAAGGGCAGCCTGTGGTCAGGTCTGCCCTCCAGCTGTGATGAACCTCTGCTTCAGCATCTCTTGGTCTTTCCAGCTCCAAGAAATTACTGAGCCTTCATGTTTTCACCTGCCTGGCTGTCCTTGTCACCAGAGTGTCAGAAGGACACATGCCCTGGACTGCTCAGAAAGACATCCCACAGCTCCTGAGTGCCCAGGGACATGGGGTCATTAGCTTGAGCATAAAGTAAAACACATCTGAGTGAAGAGGAAATTAGAGAAAAGGCTAAAAGTCCCAAGAAGCCAAGTTGGACACCATATTTTATACATATATTTCCAAGTTCATCACCCTTGTTATCTCTTTCTCTGGGACTTTGTGGGTTTTAGCTACCTGAGGTTGGCAAAGCTGGATTCAGCAGGGAGCCTCTTCCTTGAGTGCTGCTGGTTTGGGGACAAACTGTGTGTCAAGATGGAGCCATCTCCCTGGCAGGGCTGCAGGTCCTTGGTGGACTGTGGCATTGCATGGGGGAGGGCAATGGAAAGGGGAATGGGCACCTGATAACATTCTTTTGTCTTTTGTTCCACTTGCAGAAAAAGAGAGGGCAGCCACTGCCCGCCGGCAGCACCTGAAGGTACGTGGGTGGCACTGCCTTGGCTCTGGGATGTGTGTCCCAGCCTTCCCACCTCCCATCCCAAGCCAGCAGCTCTCAGCACTCTCCCTGCTAGAAGAGGCCATGATGTACAGTGTAGGGGCCTCCCACCCCACTCCTTACTGGGTCTCTACCTTATCCCTTGCTTGAAAATGGTGGGATTTAGGGGAACTCCCCTCTCCATCAGGACTCCCACTCCCCTGATGACCCCCTACTCTCCTTCTTTGCTTCCACCCTGCACTGACGCTTCTCCTGCTGCCTTCCAGAGTGCCATGCTCCAGCTTGCTGTCACTGAAATAGAAAAGGAAGCAGCTGCTAAAGAAGTGGAGAAGCAAAACTACCTGGCAGAACATTGCCCTCCTCTCTCGCTCCAGGATCCATGCAGGAACTTCAGGTACAGGCTTCTTTAACCCTTTCAGTGCTGGAGCAGAAAATATTTGACTCCATCAGTCAGCCTGGTGGATCTAGACTGGCCTTCCCATCTTGATCCTCTCCTCCCCCTGTGTTACCCTAGAGCCAGATGAACATGCAGCTGGCTTGAGATGCAGGTGGTGTCTCTCTGCAAACAAAAGGGGTCTGGCTGGCAGGAAAGATGTGTTTTAAATTATTTGTTGAGGCAGCATTTCTGTGCAGCCAGTAGCATGGAGATTAGGAGCTGGCTGACAAGCCCCTCTTCAGCTCAATCCCATCTAGCCTTCTGGACTGAGGGCTTTCAGAGCCAGAGTGGTCAGGAGAGAGGAATCATGTGTGGAGGGTCCTAGCAGTCAACATCCCTCTTTGCTTTCTTCCCAGGAGCTGTGCAAAAAGCTTCATGCCAAGATAGAGTCAGTGGATGAGGAGAGGTATGACACAGAGGTGAAGCTACAGAAGACTACAAAGGAGGTGAGTTTCCTCTGGAGCCATCCTTCTGGGGAGTCTGCAGCCTGTTCCTCATGCCTCCCTGCACTGCTCGGGTCCATCTCATTAAACCCATACCCCCCTCTCTCTCTCTACCCCCCCCCCCCCCATATTTCATCCCCCCCAGCTGGAAGACTTGAGCCAGAAACTCTTTGACCTGCGTGGCAAGTTCAAGCGGCCGCCGCTGCGCAGGGTGCGCATGTCGGCTGACGCCATGCTGCGCGCCCTGCTGGGCTCCAAGCACAAGGTCTGCATGGACCTCCGAGCCAACCTGAAACAAGTGAAGAAGGAGGACACTGAGAAGGTATCCTTCCCTTTCCCTTTTTTCCCTAATAGGAGTTGCCCCCACCCTTCAGGGCTCACACCTCGCTGTAAGACAGACAGGGTTGAGAACGACTCTTTCTCCATAAGGTTCTTCTTCCTGCTCAGTGTTTCCCTCTCTTGGCACCCATGATGTTGAAACAGGAGGGTGCAGTTTAAAAAGATGTGTAGCATGGGTGGAACTGGGCTCCTCTAGCTGACATGGGGGTTTCCATGGGTGGGCTGGTGTGGGGCTGGGTGGGTTCTTACCACGGCACCATTCACACCTATGCAACCATCCCTCCCCCAGGAGAAGGATCTGCGTGATGTCGGTGACTGGAGGAAGAACATTGAGGAGAAGTCTGGCATGGAGGGTAGAAAGAAGATGTTTGAGGCTGGCGAGTCCTAAGCACCTGTGTCTCCACAGCTGTCCTCCTCTCCCTGCTGTCCCCACTGCCCTGCTTGGCTCAGGGGCACTGACTGGGTGCCATTTCTCTCTAGTTATGCGAAGAGCTGCATCATGGCAGCAGTGATGTAAATAAAGCTTTGGTGGGAGAGGTGGGTGTTGCCTGCCTGGGTGGCCAGACCCTGATTCATGCCACGGTGCCAGCAGGGACTGCCTCACTGTGGCAGTCCTGGTGGGGATGGGGAGGCTTTGGCAGGGGCTGTGCTGAGGACGTGGGGGACCTCTCTGCTGTCGGTCCCTGTCCAAAGCTGCAGGTGCTCATGCCCTTCCCCAGTGGTGAAGAGACAAAGAGACACCCCAGGAGGTGTTGCAGAACTTCAGCCCATGATGATCAGCAGGAAGCTGTGGGGAGGAGCTGAGAAGGGGGGAGAGAGGTGGCATGTGCAGGGCAGAAGCAGACCCTTTGGCCCCGGTGGGATTTGAGAGGTGCAAAGTCAGGAGAACCTTGGCAGCACCTGCAGCAGCACCCTGGGACTGGTACAGGGTAGGGTGCTGTGGTTTAGAGATGATGGCTGTCACCAGAGTGGCATGGGGAGCTGGGGGGGACAGTGGGTCACTCCTTTCCCTGCCATGGTGGGGATGTCCATTCTGCCCACTTTTCTTTTGGGTTAGCTCAGGATTTCCAAAATTTTTAGCTGCCGACAAGTAAAATCTTAAATCAGTCTCAGTGGTTTTTAAAAGAGAACAAAACAAAGCTCCAAATTCACCTTCCTTCTGCCCTCTCCCATCCCCCCAAACCCTCAGCCCATGAAGTTTCCGGCACAGCTCACTTCTGCTGAGCACAGGAAAAGCGAAACAGTGGCAGCACCCTGGTGCTGGAGCTGTCTGTGGGGCTGCTGTGCCAACCAGGGGAGAAGATGTCAGACTCGGAGGGGTGCCAGGAGGGTGCAGAAGGAGTGACCCAAGTGGGAGATGAATCCCCTGAGGAGAACGAGAGGTGAGGCTTGGGGACACCACGGCTGCCTTCCAGTCCCAGGATGCTGGGAAGCTGGGGAGCTGGGGGGGCACAGAGGGAAAGGAGGATGTGCAGCCAGAACAATGATGACCTACGAGGCTGGAATAGGTCAGATGTTCCATCAGGCTTTTGGCAAGCTTCTCCAGCTAGGATGAGACTTAGATTTCCTAAAGGTCTCATCCCCTTTGAACTTCAAAGCCCTTGGGAAGGGGTTGATGGAGTGGGAACCCCAGCTCCAGAAGCAGGAAAGCTCAAGAGAGAGGTCTGATGACCTGGAGCTGCTCTGCTGCTGAAATCAGCCCCATATCTAAGACCTCTCTAATGTGATCAGCTGCCTTCTCTCCTTGCTGGGCACATCTGATTTCTTGCTGCATCCCCTATGTATCCAGCCGAATTAACCTGGCAATGTTTCAGGCTGGCTGCTGTAAAATTATATATCTCCCTGTGCCTCTGCTCTGCTTTATTGCTTTATCAGCAGAGACTGTAAAATATGGGGTCTCTTCATTTGAATACAGACAGCTTTCCATGAGGGCTGACCACATCTGCAGATAGATAAGCTTGGCCAAAGTGCATCACCCAGAAGTGCTCAGATTTGGACTGGATTCGGGCTGAGCATCCTGGGAGCTTAGGAGGTTGCCTGATTTTTCACCTCCAGCTTCAAAGCTCACATTAGCATTTCTCCCCAAGGCTTCTGAGAGCTGGCACAGCTAATGTTGAAGGGAAAAAAAACCCCTTGAGTGACAATGAGAGGAGAAAGGTGTGTCATCTCCTGTCATCAGTGGCTGCAGTAAGTGCTTCGGCTGACACCTGACAGCAATTAGCCTGGGCTGAAGATTTGACTGGAAGCTTCAAAAGGTGCTGGAAAGCTCTGTACATGACTGGCTGCTGAAACAAAGGGGAAGCCTTGGCTGCTGGGGGAGCACAGGGGTTTCCTCAGCACCAGGATCGATGTGATTCCCAGCACTGCTCCTGGCTGTGCCTGTGCTGCAGGCTCAGCTCACCTTGCAGCAGCAAGGAGCAGGTGCTGTGTGTGGCCCAAGGCAAGCAAACCTTCCTGCTCCCCTCTTGCTGCAGTGAGTGCAGCTACTTTGGTGCATGCAGGGCCATCACTGGGGTCTGCTGGTGGGGCTGGGTCAGCTTGTTCCCTTTTCTGTTTCCTGCTGGAGTTTCAGCTAAATAAAAGGCTGTTTGGAGGAGTCTGTTCTGTGGCATGCAGACCCTTACAGCCTTGTTTAAAAAGAGCGTGAACGCTGACAGCAGGGTGGCACATCCTTTCCTCTCGAGCTCTATTTTAGAATCTTAATGAAATATGAAAATTGAGGGCAAAAATAGTGAGCAGAAACGAGTTCCTCTTTGTTTCAAAAATATGAAGAATTACTTTCCCTTACAATTTGTATAATAGTTTCATCTGCACCTCTAAACTTCTCTTGCTTTTCCTTGTACTGTTTAAACGCTTGCTAGACTCTGGTGATTTCCACTCCCAAAATGGAGGAAGGAAGTGTTTATTTGCTGTTTGGTCTACCTTTTCTCACCCTGTGGCTAGCTTATCTCCCTGATCTCCTCTCCTTGATGAAAAAGCTCTTTTCAAGCTGACCCATGGATGGATGGAGGCAGGACAAAGCTCTAAGGACAGCCTAAAGCATGATGGATGTCAGAGCAACCAATCTTGTGATGGAGCTGCCAGGAAAGTAAATCCCAAGGCTCCTGGGTATAATGCACAGTGGGAGATGTCAGGAGAAAAATATTGGTGCTGTGTTTCTGTAGACAATGTTCATTGTCTATTTAACTATGCCCAGTGTATATAGGAGCATGCATTAGAAAATGGCCCAGAAATATTAATTTGAACACAGCCTACCTACTCTGTTTCTGATACAAATTGGGACATACTGGTAAAGTCCTGCTGATGCTGGTGTAACTCTGCTTAAACCAGACCACGGTTATGCTCTCTTCCATGAACTGGAATTGCTATATGGGAAACTGCTGTGGTGTGAGCCTTCCCCAACAAGTGAGAAGCTGGGGGGAGCTCTGGAGAAGTGGCTGCTTGGGTTGTCCTGCCTTGATGGGGAGAGGTTGGGAGCCCAGCATGCACAGGGTCTGCTACTTAGAGCTCTCTGTAGAGCTCTGGAGGCTTCAGGTGACTCCTGCCTTCAGTTCCTACACCCATGGCTGGGCACGTCCCCTGGGCTGTGCTCTGCAGGATATCTGCACCTGGGAGGCAGATTGGATTTGGCTTTTCCCAAATTGCCCTGTCTCTGTCCTCCTGGGGTTTCCCTCCCTGTGAGCTGCAGGGCAGGCAGCCCATGTATGGTCACTGCCTGGGGAGAGGCTCTGCTGTGCCAGCAAGCCCCAGGCTTTTCTTTGCCACGTCCATCCCCAGCTGTCTTGAATTCTCCAGATCCTTGGAGGAGTCTCAGTCTTTGCTGAAATGACTGCTGTTGCTAAGTATACCCATGGTTGGAAGGAAGTTGTTTGGGAAAACTGATACTTGGAGAGTTTTTGGACTCCTCGGTGCACCAGATTCCTTGGGGGTGGAATGGAGGGATGGCTGATCCCTGCTGAGGAGGACCTGGTCACAGTTTGACCCAGCTGGGCTCATTAAAGTGGAAAAATAGTAGGGAAATTAACAGGGGAGGACCAGATGGATTATTTAATGAAGCTGGGTTATACTTCTGGTTTCCAAATTGGATATAGGTGGTCTGGTAGTGGCATTAGGGATAAAGAACTGTCTCTAATTATAGGAGGTATCAGGTGCCTTCACTGTCCTTTTCTCCTTGAGGAAAAAAAATAAATTAAGCCTGGCTTGCCTCGCCTTGCCTCCAGGCTTATTTTGCTATGTAAAGCTATGGGTTTGGAGGAGTGTGTGTTAAAGCAGGGGATTGCCCAGCAGCCTTCATTTGAATTGCACTTTTCTTTTTAAACTACAGAACACTCTCTGCTGGCTGAAAGGCTGGCTTTTTAAAAACTCTTGGTGTGAAGTCTGGCTCTGAAGCTGGTGGGAATCCCTTGCCCCTGGATTTTGTAAGGTGAACTTACTTCAGAGGGTTTAGGGCTTTTCCCCAAATCTGAAAACCCTGTGATAACTGGAAGGGCTGGCTGTGCAGCAGGGAAGTGCTTAACCTTGGTATGTCCTGGGGATCCTGGGCCCCTCTGCTCTGACCTTCACCGACCTTGCTAATCCAGCCCTGACTGATGCTCTGCCTGCATCCCCCTTTGCATCTGTCACCCTGTGACCCACATGCCCAGCTGTGGGGTCTGCCTGGGGGCTGAGCTGACTCCTTGCTGCCCTGGTGCTCTCTTCAGAGCTGGGCTTGATCCCAGCTAGGCACTCATCCAGCCTGGCTGCTGCCTCTGTCAGGACACTGACTCACATCTGGACAGACCACCTGGCCAGGAGGTGCTCCAAGACCTCCTCAGTGTCATGTTTTTGTTGGGAACAGCTTTTTCTTTGAGGGGGGTGAGAATCCTGACCCAAACAAGGTTGTTGCTCAGGCTCCAGGAGGCATTGGCATGACCACCAGGCTCCTGAGAGTGTAATCTGGCTGTGAGTGACTGCAAACCTGCAGTGGTGCTCAGGGGCTCAGAGGGAACACCACAAGGATTTGGGGCTCTCACTGCATCCTCCCCCTGCTGCTCTCCTGGGCACTTTGCACACCTGCCTGGGAAGGACGATGCCTGCTCACCTGGAACAGCTGAGGGAGGGCTCTGCTCCCCCAGCCTGCACAGCAGCCTGGACCTCCTGTAGCTGCAGTTCCTCTTCTCTTTATGAGTCCAATTAACTCCTGATCAGGCTGTCTTTGGGATTACTGAGGGGGTGCTTTGGCATCCTTTGAGGCCAAATGCACGGGGAATGGATCTTCATGGTGTGGTTCTGTTCCAAAGCCTTTCGTGAGGAGAAGCCTTGGGGATGTACATCAATGAAACGAAGACACAGGGGTGTGTGATAGGGGCTCAGGCCTCTTTACCCAGGTCGTGTTCTGGATCATGGCCATCTAGTATGGGGCAAAAAACATGTCCTAGGAGGTGCTGCACACTCTGGGAAAGCAGCTGTCCTGCATGACATGAGTTTGGTATTATCAGTGCTAGAGGAGCACCCATGGTGCCCAGCCAAGGTCAGGGTGTCACCATGGTGGGTGTTCTGTGGCTACTGCCTCAGGGATAGAGGACAGGTTATCTCTGCTGCAAGGCCAGACAGCTGAGGTTGAGATGCTCAGGAAGGGGAAGGGTTGCCCTGATGCAGAACTTGCCCACTGTGGGTTTGGTACCCAAAAGAGGTGGTATCCTACCGGACCTGTGTGACATCTTGGCAGCTCTCTTAGGTAACCCAAGGCATCCCACACTTGACAGCTGTGTTCAGGCACCTGAATCACTCCCTGATTTCCCAGAATCAGCTAGGAAGCACAGGCCACTAGTGAGACTTGAGTCCAGCTCTCCTGGCCAGGTGTCTCGCAGTCCTCAGCCTGTCCCCATGTTCCACAGAGGCTCAGTCATGAGTGAGTTAACCAGCCCCACTTGGAGCCCATGGATGTTTTCCTTGCCAGTGCATCCATCCTAACACACACCAGATGTGTGAGGCAGCCTTTGAAGTGTCTTAATCCCAGGTTTTGGCACTCAGAGTTGTCTTTCTCACGGGCAGGTCTCCAGTGCCTTTCTGGGGGCTCCACTCCTGCAGCCCCCATCCCCTGCAGGAGAGCTGGCAGCAAGGCAGGACAAAACATCTTCTGTTATTGGCTACTTTAAGCAAGTCCCTCCTGGGATGGGCTGCTGGGGCTGGCAGCAGAGCTCCATATTCAGTCCCACGTCGGAGTGTCAAACCCAGGAGCTACTTGGGTTCAGCCTGTCTCACATGAGCTGTGGTGGTGCCCAGCAGCCTGGTGCATCTGGTAACTGTCCAAGAAATACATGGATAAAGAGGAAGATGCAGGAGCAAACCCAGCTGGATTTATTAATGAATGGGAATTGCAGTCAGTGGACTTCTGTTGGCTTAATTGGTGACTTCCATCCAGTCTGAAAACATGGGGCAATCTGCAAGCAATTGATCTGAGAAGTGCAAGACTCAGATTAGCTGGAGCTCAGTTCATTTGGATTTCTCCTGCTATTGAGCAGACATGTAGGCCCAAATGCTTTTGCCAGTGTATGTCAGCACCATCCCTGTGCCTGCCATAGAGAAAGCTCTGCCAGTTTGCATCAGCTGGAGCTCTTTGGTTCTTTTGCTTAAGTGCTCATTTTGAAAAGAGATTTTTTTTTTTATTTTTTTTTTTTTTTTTTTTTTTTGTTAGGGATTCATTCTGCATTACCAAGGAAGCCTCTCTCCCAGCTCTAGGTATCTGTTGCTTGCTGCAGCTGACTAGACAGTTTGTGCAGTGCCTTTTATCTAGTCCTTGCCAGATAGCTTGGAAAATATGATCTCTTCTTCTGTGCTTGTGCATGCTTGTGCTTTTCTGCTGCAGAAGCAGTTTCCTTTCCAGTGCAAGCTTGCTTTGGAGCCATTAGCATTGACAAATTCTGAATTATTGACAGACCTCAAACAATCACGGCTGCCAGCTATTTAGGAGGGGCAGAGTTCTCTCCCAGTAAAATTGATGACAATAATAATTTCCTTTTGAAATAAGTGCCTCCTTGCAGTTGTCACATAGCTTCCCATACCAGGAGCTGGCAGCATTGTGCCCAAGCTGAGCTGTCTTGAAGGGCAGACTACTGTGATACACAGGCTGTGCACCCCTGCTCTGGTGGCACCTCTTCCTGGGGGTGGCATTTGTCTCCTGCTGCTTCTGCACTCCAGTTGCCATCTTCCTGCATACAGCATTAGCTGCCCTTTGTGCAGAAAGGCTCCTCTCAGCTTTTCTTTGGGCCTCACTTTGGAGCATTAATGACTATTCCCCCTTGATGGAGCCATGTGTCCTCAAGCTCTCTGAATACATGATGATGCTTTTGGGAGCCCTTTCCAAACAGCTCCTGTCTTTTGCCCAGCTTAGCGAGGGAAGCATGGATGGATATGGGCAAGCTGATCTTAGATGCCTTTCCCTGGGACAAGGAGCAACTTGAAGTGAGGGATGCATGAACTGTCTGATGGTGCTTGGGAGTTCCTTCTTACCCATTTAGTGTCCCCTAACCCCAGCTGGAGTGACAGCCCAGCAGCGTAAAGCGGAGATTAATGGTTGCTAAAACTGCTGGTGTTGCACAGCACAGTGCTGCACCAGAGCCTGGAGCCAGCTGCAGATGAGCTAATAAGTTTATATTGGGCAGAAGCTGTATTTTACTCCTTGAAAGCTGTGTGGTCAGCTGAGCAGCATGGCTGGACACAGAGCTGCACTCTTGCAGTGGAACTCACCTACAGGCCCATCCACAAACCCTGCTGCACGGCTTTGGGCGCTGCTCAAACGTGTCACACAGGTGCCACCTGCTGAAGGAAGGTGGTGCCTCTGTTACTGGTAGTGCACCTCTTATAGCCAGCCTCGGAGGTGTCTGAAGGTGTCTCAGCTGCCCAGTGTGCATCTAATCCACCTAATGAAAGCAAAGACCACTCCATTTATTTTAAAGAGAGATTCAAAATTCAAATTCATTCAGCAGCTTTCCAAACCTTGGTGAGCAGAGACTCGTGACAAAGCAATGTGATGCTATAAAAAGGCCTTTTGAAGATTTTTCCTACAGTGTCTGCTGGGGGAAGACAACCTCTTGGCAGCAGCTGCCTGTATCTTATCCATCCTGGCTGGAGTCCTTTGTCCTGCTTCTTGGCCTTGTGGTAGACAAGCATCGCTAAGAGATGGAGCCTGCCTCCTCGGGGCCAGTAGTTCTCCTCTTGTCCTGTAATGACCCTCCTGTGTGGGATGGGAGTGTCTTATCTGCAGCCATTGTTTTGTCTTCCTGTCTCTTTCCCAATGGCTTTGTTGATTTAACATATTATATAGATAGCAGTGCACAGTATCAGTAATGGCGCTGGCTCGACATGCTGGACCAGCTGCACTCCTCCAGGGCTTGGCTCAGTCTCTTGGCCTTGGCCCTGCTCTGGGAAACCTGGATGGTGGCTCACTGCAGTGCCTCAGGTGGTCTCGTGCTGTTTGCCCAGCCCTTGGTGCAACAGGAGCCCAGATGTCCTGTAACTGTGCTGGGCTGCCCTGGTAATGCTTCTCTCCTTCCCCTGTTTTTTAAATCCATCCTTTGTCCTTGTGTGTATCGCCCCTGGGGCAAAAGCATCTTCTCTTACAAGGCTTGTGAACTTGCATCTTCCCCTCTCACTGATAAATGAAGCAAACTCCATGATGGAACCTAGTGATCTTAGCTTTATGGATGGAACCTAGTGATCTTAGGTTTATGGATGCACCCCTTAGGTTCCCCAGGGAGTGCCCATTTTCCATTCTGTGTGAGGGTCAGAGGTGGCAGTGGGGTAGAGGAAGAAGAATGCTCCTTCTAGATCCAGTTTCTGATTCCCTCTCATTTCTGCCTCTTTGGATATCAGAGGAAGAAAGTCATCACTGATCCCATGCCAAATATTTCAGACTTAGTATGACACAGTGTTTGTTGGCTGTTTAGACCCACAATTATACATGTTTCTCATGGTGCTCCTCTGAGCACATCGGCCTGGCAACAACTCTGAGCCAACAGAGCTGGCTCTTGCCTACAGCACCCCCTCTCTGAACCCCCATGGGGTCGTGCATTGCCTTGGGAACATCCTCTCCTGACTCATGCCAGGACAGAGGAAGTTTTGCAGGGGAGCACCACTGGGACTGGACTCCTTGCCCTGCACCCTGAGCTAATTGCAGAGGTGGGGCACCCTGCCCTCCTGGCAGCACTCTGTGGTGCTTGTAAAGAGCTGCTCTAGGGGGAAGGAGACAATGTGCTGCTTTTGGCTGCTGGTCCTGCTGTCTCCTCAGGATTATCTCTTGTTTGCCTGTCTTGGTCTCTGTATTTGGCTGCCTGAAAGTGAGTGCTGGCAGAGTGAGGTGGACTGAGTTGAGTGGGAGTTGGGTGAAAGTGAGGTGGGCAAACCCTACCCTGCAGGCCGACATGTAAACCACACCATCTGTGCAGCTGAGGTACCAGTGGGGTGCCCTTTCCCCTGAACTGGGGCTCCTGGGGAGGAGCTGGGCAAATGCTGATGCCTGCCAGGCTGGTTTCCAAGTGGTGGATGCATGTGCCTGGTGAGGAGAGGCTGCTGGGATGTCAGGACAGGGGGAGAGGTGTGGATGGCAGAGGGAAAGATGCATCGTTTAAAAGGAAAACCAGAGACCACCCCCCATCTATTCCGTTGTCCTAGGGGCTGCTGGTGGAGGCACAGGGTCTGAGATAGGGCTCTTAGTCCTTGCTGAAGATGTGAGGCTGTCCCTGTGAGAACATCTTCTGGGGTGGGATCCCACCACTGCCATGCAGGCATGCACCTCTGGGAACCATGCTGGCAGATGGAGTCCTTGTGAAGGACTGGCCCTTGCAGTGACTGTGCTTTGGTGCTGGCAGTGGCTGACATCCCAGCAGTATTGGAGAGAAATGCTTGAGCTGTATTTAGCAGGAATAGGGTATTTTTGTTTCTTTTTCTTTCTTTCCCTTGACCATGTGTGAGCCTTCAACTGATTTTGCAACTAGTGCTACATAGCAGAAGGATTGTGTAATTAACGGGAACTGGTGCAGCCCTATCTCTCTGGGACTCCAGCCCTCCTTCCCACAGGGATGGAGGCAGACCCACTCTCTCTCACAGCATTTCACCTTCTCTGCCTTCCCTGCTGCTGGGAAGAGCTTTGGGGAACTCCAGTGCCACACAATGTGCTCCTGGCTGCTCCAGTTCCTCTACTGGGCTGGTGTTTTGCTGCAGAGATTTATGGTGGTTCTCCCAGCTTAAACTGTGCCAAAAAATAACAGATGAATTAATTCTTTTTTTTTTTCTTTTTTTCTTCCTGTGTCCACTGTACTCCTACCCACTTCCTGGTGGGAGCAGGGGGGTTGTTTCTGTGAAAGGATCCAAGCAGCTGTGGGACTGATGCTGACCTTACTGCTGCTGGACGCATGGTGTGACTCACAGCGATGCACGTGGCAGTGAGGGGCAGGAGAGGAGAGGGGGCCCAAGGTGCCTCTGCACTCCAAGGCAGTGGTGTGGGATCTCTCCTGCACTGCTCTTTCTCTGTGGGCATGTCCTTTGTGCTTTTGAGTAGTGGGTTTAAATGCTCCCTACCCCACAGAGATGGGGATAGTGACTCTGTCCATTCCCCTTCTTGCAAGCTGTGGGTCCTGCCCTGCTCTCCCTGTGGTCCTGCAGGACCCCGCTGATGCTGGAGGAAGGATGAAAACTTTCTTGTCATATTTAATATCCTTCTCAAAGATGAAAGCCAGGAGAAGGGCAGGAAACCTTCTCCAGAGGTCAAGTGGCCCAGCCACCTTGAAATATTTTTCCAGGCAGAGTTCAGTACCAGGAATTTCTCTCCCTGGGAGCAACACAGAGCTCAGCCTGCTGCCTGTTGCAGTTAAGGACCCCCTTCCTCACTGCCTCACTTCTGGTGTTTCCAAATTATCTTAGCACCTTAGAGCAGTAAGAGCTTATGTCGTGACCTCTCCCCAGTCCTGCATTTCATCATCCAAGCATGGTTTCTGTCAGCCCTGTTCATTGAAAGCCCCATCTCTGAGAGGCAGCCAGTCCTGGAACTGGGGTGGAAGTCTGCCAAGTGCTTTCAAGACAAGGAGCTCATGCTGGCATCCTCTGGGAGTCAAACCCAGTGTGGAGCCAAGGCTCTCTTGCTGGGGGAATTAACAGCTTTTCCTCTGCCCATTTCCACAGAGACTTTCACCTCCCATAGGTAGCAGTGTGCTGTTACCTCCATGAGGCTCCTGCCTTCTCCTGGTGACAGTGGCTGCGTTCCTCCTCACCCCTCCTCGGCTCCCTGAGGATTGTCTGGCATCTCTGCCTGAATGAAGAATGCTTGCAGTGATTTCATTCAACCCCCAGTTGCTGCTGGCCCATGGCTGCTGAGCTACACCTCTGCCTGCCAGGGCTCCCTTAAGTTCCTCCTTGCCTGGCTCGGACCATGGGAGTCAGTGGCAGGTTTGGGCTGATTCTCTCCAAAATGAAAACCCTGTAGGTGTACACTTCATTTCAACTCTGGCCAATTGTGGTGAAGTCAATAGGAATGCTCACATGCTTAAACCTAATTACTCCTGCAAGCACTTGCAGGGCTGGGACAAGCTTTTTTTTAGCATGAGATCTTTGGTGGTGGATCTCTTACATCGTCTCACTGAATTTATAAAGAAAAATATGCAGTGTGATACCATCTGAGCAGCCTACAGAGTGAGGCCAGCATCGATGTCTGAGCTTTGTGGATTTTGTTGTTCATAATCACTTAGGTGATGCTTACTAAATACCTGCAGGGGAAAAAAACCAAGCTGTTTTGAAATTAAGAGACAGTGGAAGGGAGGGTAGGTACTTCCTTTTTTTTATTGAGATTTCTCGGTGTATTTCATGGGCAACTTCCCCATTTCAGCTTACCAAGCATCAAGAAACATTTCTGCAGGAGAAATCGAAAGGAAACGTGTAAATGAGATGAGAGGGACGGAAAGCAGAAGGAAGGTGGGGGTCTCAGCAGAGTGGTTCCATCATAACTGCTCCCATTTTGCAGACAGCCAGAGGAACATTCCCACTTTCCTTGGGGAACATGGGCAGGCCATGCCATGAGCACCATAATGTGCAAGTATAAGGCAGGGCTGGAACTTGCTAGGTACAAGTCCAGGCATCTGTTGGTTTGGCATACTAGAGGTTCTCTTTTCACCCAAAAAAGCACACGTGGACCAGGAGATGCAGTTCAGGGAGAAAGACTTTCTGTTTTTTCCTCCCAAGACTACTCCCATGAGGAGGCAGCATGAAGAACAACCATCTGAATGTGTGGCAGATGGGCAATTTGTTTTAGCAGGTGACAATCTTAGTCCTTCATCAAACAATCTTGCACTTCTTTTATCTCCTGAAATACCAGTGTTTCATGGAGGCAAGTCAGATTTAGCCAATTTTTTTGCCTCTTTCCCAATGTGATGGCTGGGAAAGCTGAGGCACGGGCGACCTGCTGACTCGGTGAGGGGCAATGTTTGAGAGCAGAAGCAGGGCGTAGGCTGCTTGCCTGCCTGAGGCTGCAGCTCTGTGGCTTCCCCCAGAATCTTGCTGCTATCTCCATCCCAGGAGAACATTCTCCTCTGGTGTGGCATTTCCCAGTGCTAAGCCCCTTTCGTGTTAATCTGACTCTTGGCTCACCTTCGGACGTGCAGGGACTGTTTGGAGGTGAGACCTTCACGCAAGACTTCTGCTGGGAACGGAGCAGGAGTGATTTACAGCCCGTCGAGTGCAAGTTGCAAACCTGGATGTCTGCTCCCTAGGTGCTTTGTGTAATCAGAAAAACAGTGGTGAAGGTGCGAAAAAACAGAAGGGGAAAAAAAAAAAAAAGAAAAAAGGGCGGGGGAGAGGAGGGGGCTGGAGAAGATGAAGGAGGGAGAGCAGAGTTAAAGGCAGGAGAGAATCCCCCTGGCAGGGGAGCGGGGAGCGCCGGGCTTTGTGCTGCGGCCCCAGAGGTTCTCCCGTGACACTTCCACGAGGCAGAGGGGGAGGAGGAGGAGGAGGTAGAGGTGGAGGAGACAAGCCGGGGGTGTGGAGCAGGGGGGGCGAGCAGAAACAAAAGGAAACCAGCTGCAGAACTTCCTGAAGGCGGCGAGGGGGCCGCGGAGCGCGCAGTGCCGGGCGGCTCCTGCGGCGCGGCGCTGGGGAGGGGGCGGCAGCGGGACCCTGCCCGCCGCCACCATGGCCAGCGCGATCCTCAGGCGCAACTCCAGCAAGCAGGGCCTGCAGAACCTCATCAGGTGAGCGCCCACCTGCCCGGGGACCCGCTCCGGCTCCGGCGGGATGTGCCCGAGCCCAGGGGCGCGGTGGGGGACGCCGCGGGGAAAGGGAGCGTGTTCCAGACCGACCATCTTCGGGTCCCTTTAAACCGGCGGGATTTCCTCCTTAGCCTGATTTTACAGCAGATCCCATGCATTGGAAGGGAGGATAATAGATAACCCTCCCTCTCCTCCCCTAGAGCTGTATGAGAAAAGCAGATTTGAACTTACTGATGGCTTTTCCAGGAGCTCCCAACTGAAATAACTGAGCACAACTGTACTGTGACACTCACCTGAGCCGCTGGCTTCCCCTCTCCCTGCGAGGCATGTCTCAGTACGTGGCTTTTTGTGTCTCCCGAGTGCTGAACGCTTCTGCCTAGAAAAAGGGTTTTCCTTTTTTCCCCGCAGGAACTGTACGGCGTGCACGCTGTGATGCTCGTTTTTAATTCAGAGATCAGTACAGGGCTGGATCCTCCCAGGGCTGCGAGCTGACACCGCTCTTTTTTCGATTTAATTGATCACAATAGTGCTTTGAACCTTTCTCTCAGAGTATAATTGCCAGGGCAGGGAGGTGGATGGCTCAGTTGGGCTTTTCCCGTTTGTCAGCCGGCGCTGAGCCCGGGAGGACGGCTACATTGTCTGCTGGCTTTGAGATTCCCTGCCATGTGGTCACTGTGCTCTTCCCCGGGGGCTGGAATCGCTGCCTCCCTCCATGAGTCTCCGGGACCCATCTCTGGCCGATGGTGGTGTGCCACGCTGATGGCCCTGACTGGGCTGAAGAGAGGCACTTCTCCCCTTTTCATGTTTAGTTGAGTAGATGGATGGGTGAGAGGTGGGATCAGGCAGTGCTGGACTCACATTCTGCATCTCGGGTGCCTCTTGGCTCCCTTGTGCTCACTGTGAGTGCTGGTCTCCAGCTGAGAGGTGGAGGATGTCACGGTGGGGTTTATTTCACCAGGCATTTTCCAGTCAGGTTGGGATCTCCTCGGTTGGTAATGCAGCCTCTAAACCTCATCTCTCAATAAGTTTCTTGCCTTGGAAGGTAAATGGGCACCTACTGCCCATCCAGTCCTTGCCGCTTCCTGCCCTTCTGGACCCAGGGAAGTTGGCAGGAAAGCTCCCACTGGTTGCACAGGCCCCTGGGGTGGAAAACGGGCAGGAGAAGCTGACTCCTCTCGGTTCATCTTTTGTTTGGCCTGTTGGACCCATTCCCTGGTCTCAGCCCAGGGGGATGGGATCTGAGTTACACATCCCTGTTTCAGAGCAGGGCTTTGTCAGCAGCTTGTGAGGGGCAGGGAAACCTCTGGGGTGTGCAGAAGGCAGGGATGAGCTCAGATTTGGGGCCAGCTGGTACTGAGGAGGGCCAGGGAAATGAACTGGGGTGGGAGTTGCCTGCTTACAGCTGGGTAGCAATTTATTTTGCAGGGTGACAGATGGGGGGGAGCAAGGGGAAGCACATGTGCTTCATGCAGAGAAAAGGGGTGTCCAAAGGACTGTCCTCAGCACAGCCGAAACCAGGGGTGTTTTCCTGTCCTGAGTGACATTTCCAAGTTCCTCTGCTTTGGATAAGGGACTTTTGGTGTCCCAGAGACTCACAAGGACTTTTTTACAAGGTGACATGTTTCCTGAGTAGGGCTATTACACTTAATTGATTGAGGTTTAGCTTTGTGGCTGTGTTTTCCAGTCCTGCTTACAGATGAGGAGTGGAGCGGGGTGTGAGGGATTTCCATGGTTTGCACACAAAAAGCCTCACTTATGTTCACAGGATTCAGCAGTGGAACAGGCAGGGTCTGCTCCATGCACACCATAGCCAATTTTGCAGCTGTATTTTTCTCCTGGAGTTCCTGAGATCAGCTGTGGGGCTGGCTCTGCAAGTCCTGCCAGCTTGGCTGCAGGAAGGAAGGAGCTCCTTCAGTGAATGGCTCGAGGCTCCTGTCTTGAAGATATGTTGCTGTCAAGATTGCTGTGCTCTGCTTTTTTCTGTCCCAAGGTGACTGCAACAGAGTGGCTACACTGTGCAGGTCCTGGGCCCTTCTGGTGTGTCCGAGTGCTTTGGAGACCTGGAGCACACAGTGAAAACAGCAGCTCAGAGCCATAACCACGAGCCCTGGGGAGATCACTGTGGTGGCAGGATATACCTGGCTGCTCCTGCTACAGGGCAGCAGCAGGGATAACCAGGGAATTACCTTCTCTGAGCACTGCTCAGCTACAGGAGCTGCTTGCCAGCTGCCCAACAGCTGGGTTAAGGGTTCCTGAGCTGAAACCAGTGTAAGTCTTGTGCATTTGGGGTTGAAGAGCTGAGTCCCAATGTTTTAAGCATCCTGCCTTGTGCTTGATACAAAACCCCAGCATTTCAGACAGAGGGGCCCATGGGTGAAGCATCACCCAAATATCAGTCCCAGGAGTCAGATTTGCATTAAATGGCTTTTCCACTGACTGCTGACAGGCTTAGTGCACATGGTGCTCTGGTATGGTTTGGTGTGCTTGGGATCACTAGGACATGTTGGAGACGCCTGGGGGCTGAAGCACGGAGCCAGTACTCAAGGAAACATCTTCCACCTCTGCCCAGCCAGGAGGTGGGCTGGAAAAATTAGCCCTCCTTCTTCCTCACTGGTTTTGAGAAGATGCAGGCAGGGTTGTTCCATTGACATCTGAAAAGTTGGAGGCTGAAAAGAGCCCAGGGTGAGGCCTTGCAACTGCAGAGCACGAGTGGCTGAGTAATTACCTGGGAAAGGTATGAGAAGAATGGGCAATTGCAGGGCTATCTACCTTCCCTGCTTTGGCCCATGTGCCCAGGCACTCCCCTTGTCCAGCATAGTTTCTCTATCAGGATATCACTGGGGAAATATTTCTCCCTTTGTAGCACGCTTCCAGTGATGATCCCTCACACGCCCACAAGGCTTTGTATTTTTTTAAAGTCCTCTCCAAACATGAGCCACTTTATCTTGTTATCATGATCTCTTTCTCCTTATCCTTCTAATGAATTCCTATAAATAAGATAGGGATCCAGCACCTGTCATGTCGATTCATTCGCTTCATTATCTTCTCCTGCTGGAATTTTACTCTCCCTCTATTTATCGAGCCTGAAGAGTTTCACAAAAGAATATGGCTGTTTAATTAACGTACAAATCAGCCTCTCTGTGAAGCAGCTGTGCTGCTCCTTGGAACTGGATTATTGGGCCTCGTGGTTGACACTGCTCCCACTGGGTGCTGTGGTGGCTTGCTGCAGTGGTGTCCCCATGGCTGGGCTCTGGGTGCCTGCCTGGGATGTGCTGCCCTGGGGTGCAGTGTGTGGGCATATGGATGTGAGTTGAGAGCCCTGCTGCTCTTGGCTCTTTTATCTGGCTTGTCAGATAAAAGAGCCAAGAGCAGCAGTGCTGCTACCCAGCTGGCTTATCACTGCTGAATCTGGGGTACCATTAGGAAGCGAGCTGTGATTTGTTCTTGGGGAAAAAGGACAGTGTTCTTACATGCTACAAGACCCCTTTCCTTCCCAGCACAATGGGGACCTGGTCCAGAACAGGGGCTCCAGAGCATGGCTGCTCCAGAGCAACAAATAAACCAGTGTCTCTAAATGTATGTCTTTGCAATGCCACGGAGCTTGATGTACAAATACTCCTGTGGGAAAAGGGGGCTGAATCTTGAGGATGAAAAAGCTCAGGGGAAGAAAACAAGTCAGAAAATTTGATCACAGCATAGAGCTAATTATTTACTCTGTAGGATGAGATTTTTGCTTATCTTCTGTGGAGTCATTAACATGGGAAGCCAGAATGTGAGATCTGAAATGAATCTTGCACAGTGCTGTGTTTTGGCCTGCTGTATGTGATGAGATGACTGCCACCTTCAGCACTCATGTCCTGGCACCCATGAGGTGCTGCGGGGCCCCTTCTTTCTCCCTACAAGAAGTTCTTGCATTTCCAAGCAATACTCTTGGTGATTCTCAGAGTTCCTCAGCACTATGGTAGCTTTAAAATTCCCTGAACGTGAATTTTGGTGCATGTCATGAGTGTAATATTTAGTTTGATCAGGATATGGGGGCTCTGCCCAGCTCTGCAGGACACTTTCCTTTCTGCCTGCATTCGATGTTTCCCAAAGATTGCCAGGATGTGTCTCAGCAGGGAAGATGCTACTCCAGTATTTTTGTCTTGACTTCCTGAGTGCTGAGCTGGGAACAAGGAGCTGGAAGCACTTGGGAGGGCTGGATGGCTCTTTGAAGGGGAAGAACATTTTTTTGTGGGGTGGGGGAGTGTGTGGTTGATGCCAGGACATAGTCTGGGCACAGTTTGTTGCCTGGGAGATAGCTACCACCTCCAGGGGCTACTGCAGCACCACTTTGCTTCAACTCCCTGGCACCTAGAGAGCTGTAGGGAGCAAGGAATTCTTGCTGTGGAGAAGTGGGGCAGCTCTTTAGGGGAAGATGGGGAAACTGAACTGTGTAGGAACGAGCCAGTAGCTGAGCAATTGTGTGGGAAGAGGAGGGAGGGATACCTGCATGGGGACACCAGGGGACACAGGGCCTTCATCGGTGTGATTCATGCTTTGCAATGCTGCCTCAGTGTGTCATGAGGAGCCTGTGTGCTTCCCTTCTTGAATTTTGATGTTTTTATTAGTGGCATTCATTTCTTTATCCCTCTGTGCCCCGTTGGCATGGCCAGGACAGAACAGACGGTCACCTTGGTGGACCCCACAAATGGAGGGCAGATGGAAAGGGAGGCATGAGCAGAGGCTGCTGGCAGGGAGGAGCATCCAGGAGACCCCTTTGGGCTGGACTGATGGCATTTCCACATCCCAGGGTGCCTTCTGTGGTGCCAGCTGCTTGCAGGGTGATGCCACCATATTCTGCAGCCCAGGAGGAGCCTGGGGATTTGCAGCCCAGCTGAGCTGTGGGGCAGGGCGAGGGGTAAGGGCTAAGCCAGAGCGTGGTGGGTAGGTCCCTCCCTGGGTGCCTTGTGGGTGCCCACCCTCAGCTTTCACCCCAAGGATAACAGCTCATCCTTTCTCTCCAGTTGAAGTGGCTCATCCGTCCCCTCTGAGTACTCTGTGGACCCATTCCCAGATTTTTTTCCAGCCCTGGGGTTTGTTTTGTCAGAACTCCACCTACCACTGACCTTTCCCAGAAACCAGTGCATGGGTTTTGTTTGCCTTTAGCCTGGCCTGACCCAGATTTTTACCTGCTCTCAAGCAATTGGATGTTCAGGGCCTGAACTTTGAGCCCATGGAAATTTTGGGAAGCTCTAGTGAACCTTTGAGCCCATCAGGGCTGCAGCCACAGGTCACTGGCATCCTCTGATGGTGTGGAGAAGGACCACCATGTGTATCTGAGTGTGGCTCAGCTAGAAAGGGCACTGGTTGGAGAAGCTGAGGCCTGAGACACCAGCTGGGATGGTGTCTAAGAACTAATTTTCAGCTTCCAGATTTTTTTGATTTCTCCTTCTTGCTCCAATTCTAACGCTTTTGATGGAGCATCAAATAGCATCAGCACCATCCCTCAGCTCTATGGTGGGCAAAGGGCAACTGAGGTTGCCAAGAGCCTCAGCAAGAAGCTGGGGTGCCATGCCCTCAAACACAGGATTTTGGGATCAGTATGTTGGGGCAGAGTCTTTTTCCTCATGAAGATGCTCTGCCCTGGCGCAGCAGGGAGCGAGGGCTTGCTGCTGCTCTGGTTCCTGCTGCAGCACAGCTCCTCAGTGATGGCCATAAAGGAGGAGATCTCAGCTGTCCCAGGGCATGGAGCATCAGCGTTCTCACGGCCTGTGCTCAGACAGCAAACTCCCTCCTGCTGCTGGGGACAGACACGGCCTCGCCCTGGGGCTGCCAAGGGAGGGCCGAGCCAGCTGTGCTATAAAAACACCATGCTGATACAAATCCTGCTCTTAATCCTGGCTTGAAGCAGCAGGGATAAGGCAATTGCTCACCTTTCTAGGCTCAGACTTGTTTTCCAGCAGGAGTGTGTCAAGAAGGATGCTGGCTGACTGTAGCCGAGGCAGGGAGGCTGTGGAGTCTTGCTTCCCTCTTAAGGAGGAGAAAAATAAAATACAAAAGCTGGGTAAGGCAGTCTGCATCTCTTTGGCAAGTCTATTTTCTCCTCTGACATGCTTCTCCCTTGCAAAAACAGAGGCCAGACTTCCTGCCTTGTAGAAAAAACCCTCAAATTCCTTGAACCTTTGGGCTGAGATGGAGAGGCCATGAGAAAGGGCCGTGGTTCGAGGTCGTACCCAGCACTGATTTCTCACACCTACTGAATGCAGTGGAGTGCTGGGAGTGCTCAGGCTCCAGCCCTTTCCTCCCCCTGCCAAATTCCTGGCTGGTGATGCTGATACATGATTGCACCAGCCTATCTGTGTGCTAAGGACCACGGTCCTGAGGGTGCAATTCATCATCTTGGAGGTGATTCGTTTGGGTTCTGTCTGCCGTGATTAAAATCAATAATAATAATAAAAAGAAACAGTTGTTCCCCCTGGTTGCCTGGTGCCTCTGTGAGGGGTTGTGCATCACCTATGGTGTCTAGAAGCATGGAGCATTCCATGCACCTTGTTGGAGCCACAGTCCTGGGAGCAGCAGGAGGGGACAGATGAAGCTCATGATGAAGGACCAGCCCTGCTTTCATCCCTCCTCCAGGGTTTGCTCCTGCCATTTGCCACCAGCTTTCTCAAGTGTGTCTTGTTTTGCTTGTGGAAGCAGTAAATTACGATCCTGGGGCTTTCCCTGCCTGTCATGACACAGTGACAGGTCAATCTTTGCAGGGCATTTAATGAAGGCTAAACTAGGCAGAGTTTTATATGTGGCACATGCATGCGTGGCTGTACATCTGCACATCCTTCTCAGGGCAAAAAAGGGATGTGCTTGTGCAGAGGAAATCCAAGATCTGTTTAAAAAAAGAAGAGTTGCTTTTATTTTTAAAAGGGAGATAGGTCTCTGTGATGCTAAATGTGGTTTTCCTTCTATTTCTGCTTGATGAAAGTTTGGGATGTATCATGTTCTGTTCCAGATGCCTTGGTGTGTCCTTATCACCCCATACGTGCTGCCTCTCCACAGCCCCAGAGTTCTAGCAGGAGGTGGAGATGGGCTCTGTGGCCCCTCCTGGGTGTGAAGCAGCTCTATCCTGCTGTTCACATCCTGGAGGTGACCTGTGATTTATAGGAGAAATGGGGAGACATGGCCAAGACTGCGCAGCTACGTGTGGGGTGGGGAAGCTTGGTATGAGAACAAGGCTGAGGGTGAAGCACATAGATGCATTTTTTCCTCTCCCCCTGCCCCCCTTCTTGTTCAAACTCTGTAGCCTGGGCTCTGAACGGAGCAATGCAGCTGAGGAATTACATGAATGTATGGAGGGAGAGGCTTGTGGAGTATCTCTGGCTGCCTTTGACTGACACGCTGCTGTTTCAGAGCTAGAATAACTCTCCCGAGGCGAGGCTGAAATAAACTTCAGGATGTGACATAATAATCCTTGATTTTATTTCTTTTCTCAGTCTCCCTGTATTGTGCTGCTATCCTCCCCCTGTTCATTATTCAGTGGGATGATGACCCAGCTGTAATCTTTGCTGTCCAGCCACGTTACTCCTAAGGCATGGAAACCCACGACTTCTGTGGTGGCCCTGACACCAGTGGTCCTGAATGACATGAGTGGAGGCTTTATCTGTGTATTTCAGCATACTTGACTCAGTCACACAGAGCCATTATATGCTCTAATAAGTGATTAATTTGTTGGCAGAAGGTCAAGTGGGTGAGGGAGTTGTAGCCTTTGGAGGGTGTCCTCTTCCCTTTCGTGTGACAGGGTGAGCTGCACATCTCCTGCCAGCAGTCAGGGCCCTTTATAAAATGTGTGATAAATGCAATATGAAATAAAGCCTGGCAGATCTGCTCAGCAGCAGATGAACTTGTTGATGGTCCTAGGCCATATTCTGCACTGATGTGTTATCTGGCACTGTGACAGGGCAACGCAGGCTGCAGTGGATTGCATGGAAGGGGAAGGTCCCTTGCATTGGTTCTGGCACATCCCTTTCCCAAAGCTCAACAGAGGGGAGATGGGATGGCTGCCCTTCCCAGTTCTCCTCTAATTCATGCAGCCCCGTGGCTCCCAGGGGATATTTCCAGCTGTGCTGGACTCTGGGTTTTTCACAGGTGATGGGGTGATGTATCTTCTGGGGTTGTACCTGGCTCCTCCTACATCCTGTTCCCAAAACCTCTTCCTTCTTGTGCCCTGGCTTTGTGGGGGCAACCTCCCCAACAGAGGTGGCAACCAAAGCTAACACACTCCTGGCCTGGTACCCCGGTGAGCTCAGGAAACAGGAATGTCCAGTGTTGTTGCAGTGTGATGGTAGAGGGTTCCTGAGTTTTTCTGGCATAAGTCAGCAAAAGCCCAAAGCCTCTGGGAGGCATTTGATTTTCCTTTCTGGAATTAGCTTTAGTGCTGAAGGTTGGGTTTGGGCCAGCCAAGCTTCCTTTGAGCCGTCAACCATGCGAAAGACTCCTCGAGTCTGCAGAGTTTCCCTTAAACACTGCTCATCTGCTGCCAGAAATTCCCCTTGCCTGAATATTAAAATCTCCTCAAGTGCTGGTGAGGAATTGCCCAAAGGAAACGTGACCTTCCCAGCCATGCTGGCTTGTCTGGAGTGGGTGTTTGTGGCCATGTGGAGCAGGGCATGCAGAGTGTGGGTGCCTGTGCTGCTGTGCTGCAGGAAGAGGTGTTCTGTGGTGCAAACAGAAATAAAGCCCCTCCCTTGGCTGGGTGTCTGGAGGGAGGTGAGGTCAGGAGCTGGATCTGAAACAGGCAGCAGGGTCAGAGCAGAAATCTAAGCATCCCAAATGCTTGGCAGGCAGGGTCTCTGTGGGCACAGCTAACCAAGGTGCTTTCAGCTCATCCTCACACCTGCAGAATGTCCTCAGAAGAGAGAAGACCATTCCACAAAGTGTGTTTGGCTCAACCAAGACATCCAAAAGCTGTTGGCAGAGATGTAGGGGCCATGTAAGAAAAATGACCCAGCCCTGTGATGAGCTCTTGCTGGAGGAAATCTTGCCACAGCTCTGGGCTGCTGGGGCCTCTGAGGTCTCTCTACCTTTTCTCCTCCCTTCTCCAGTCACACTAAAGTCTGTATAAGGGGGTGAATTTCCTTTCACATTGCATGAAAATCCCTCTGTGGAGGGATTTTATAAAGGCAGATGGCTGGATTCAGGAGTGTAGCATGCTGTAGCTCATCTTGCAGCTCCTCAAGCTTCAAGTCTTGCTTTCCATTTCCCCATCCTGTGATGGGTGAAATGCAGTTGAGAACTCTTGGTCCCACTGGCAGCTATGAATCTGCTTCTTCCCCAAACCTCTCCAGCCTGAGACCAACCTGGGGCAGTGCTGGCTGGAGGTGAAGATCCGTGGGATCAGCCTGATCCTGAAGCACTGGGTAATTATTTCTAGGATTGGGAAAGACAGTTGTGAAATACCACTGTGGGCTGAGCACGCTGAGTTACTGAATGTGGTTGTGAACAATTAGAGCAAATGGGAGACCATGGCCCCGTTTTAGTAAATGGAACCATTTGGAAATTAAATCTTTCCACCTTTTTGCTTCAAAAGGCAATTTAACAGCTGACCCCCTGCTCACACTTGTGCTTGTCCAAATTGAAATGGCACATTTTGTCTGGGGTCCAACAAACCCCTGTAGCTGACCCAAACACAAGGACTTTGGCAAGGCTTAGTTTCTCATTCGCTTGTGGTTTTTTTGCTTCATTTTGTTTTGTTTGTTTTTCACTAAAGACAAATATTTGTGCTGCTCGGTCAGTCCAAAAGTAATCATCCTTTTTCCTCTGCTTGTCAGTGTGATTACTGAACCCCAACACATCACTTATTAAACCTCCCTCCCCTACCAGCCTATTTGAGCATGACAGAGAGCTCAGAATCTGAAAATAAATTCAGTTTAGGTGTTTGCTGGAGTGTGCTGGTATCTTTGAATCTGTGGGGGCTTTATCTTCAGCCCTTTTTGCTGAGCAGAGGGGTGGTGTTCCCAGCATCACAGCCTCCCCAGGATGCTCAGTGTCTGAGGCACATCCCAGCACAGCAGCGGGCAGCCTGGAAGCTGAGATTGCTCTGTGGCAAAGCTGGATTGCTCTGTGGCAAGGGGAGCTGGGAAAGTTATTTCTCTGCTTTTGCAGAAAAATCCTTCTCCCCAGAACGGTCGCCCCCGGCTCTGTCCTCAGCCTGCTCAGAGGAAAGGATGCAGGGACAGAATAGCGAGCCGGTGAGGTCATGGGGAGAGAGTTAGTCACATCCAACTGGGAAAGGGAGAGGGCTGCCAACCAGTGTTGCTCTCACACTGTGGAAAGCTCATGTGGTTCAGAAGGGATCCCCCCCTCCAGAGCACCCCGGCCAAGCTGGGGGTGTTGGTGGAGCACCGCCTCTGAAGCAGCTTCCCAAGGAACTGGAGGAAGGAGTGAAAGATTTTAATCAAAATCTAACTTTTTCTGGCATGAACGTGGACTTTGCTTCTCGTAATTGGGGCGGTACGGGACAGAGGGGGTTAAGAGCCTTTCCAAATTGGAGACTATCTGGAGCTGTCGCACAAGGGAGGGAGATCATGGCAGAGTTTAATGAATGACTTCATTTATATATTAAAAAAAAAACCAACAACAACATGGTGGCTTCCTGCCAGGTCCACAGACAAGGGTTTCTATGGGAACCTGAGGAAAAATAATAAATAGGAGTGTGGGATGAGTAGGGAAGGGAGGAGGGGAGCTCAGGCTCGGGTCTGGGTCTGCTTTGTTCCTCATGGAGACCAAGGTGGCAAGGGGTGATGACAGGGTATAAAGGGAAAGAGCTGAATTTGGTGCTTGCAGAAAGACCCCACCCAAAATAAGGCAGGCAGTAACTACACTGCAGTGGAGCATTCTCTTGGGCTAGTCCTGGGGTCTGCTTTGTTCCCTGCTCCTCTGTGGGCACAGCAGGCATGGGCAACCTTTCTTCACTGGGCTCACAACCTGGCTTTGGTGCCTCGGGGCAGGAGGAGTTTGGGAGGGCAGTCTTTGGAGTCATCCCCAGCTTCCTGACAGGGTGGTGGTGGGACCACTGTGCAAAGGGATGCTGCTGGGGCTAAGCTCAACAGTCCTGCTCACACTGCAGAGTAAAATAGGCTCTGAGTGAGTCTTCCCTGGAAAGGCTAACAAGGTTCACAGTGTAATTAGAAAGGCTACGTTTTTCATCAGTTAATCCCAGTGGGCTTTTTCCACCCCCTCCATTGCTGGGATAGGGAGGTATCTGCCCTGAACTTTAAAAGAAAACAGCTTTTTGGTGAGACCCATGGTGAAGTGAGGCCCTCTCATGTGCTTCAGAGTCCAGACTGAGGGCAAAGCTGGGCAGGCTGCAGAGTGGCACTCCTGGGGCCTGCTGAAACCTGTCCCTCATTCACTCAAACTGGGCTGAAACACGTCTCAACTAAGGCATTTCTGTTTGGATTTTTCCCTCATTTTCCCTTCCACAGGTTCTTTGTTCCAGTCTGAATAATGTTGCACTGTATCTCCCATTGAGCAGGTTCATCCTCAGAGGACTGTGGTCCTCAGGATGTGCCTGAGGTAGGGAAGTGCAGGTTGGTCTGGGTCCTGCTGCTGGTGGGAGATCAACTTCCCAGCTCCCATGTGTGTGCCTCCCTGAAGTAATTTCTGTAAACAGGCTTGAAAATGCCAGGGGAAACAACTTTTGTGTCTGCTTTGGACCTGGCTGAGCCAGACATGAGTGGGGTGAGGAGGCATCTGTCCCAGCATCAGCCCTGTGTACCACAGTCAGACCTGCCCAGCTCCAGCTGCCATCACAGGTCCTTTGGGTGAGTGGTGGCTGCCCCATGGCCTGTCCCTTTCTGCCTGAATCTCAGCTGGTGCTGCCAGTGGAGCAGGAGCCGATCCCACGTGGGGAGCGCCTGGACTGGCGTTATCACCAGGGAAGGAATGTGGCATCCGCCTTATCACTTCCTTGGGGATGCAGGAGGCTGTTCTGTTGACAGAGGCATTATTGTGCAGCAGTTGAGATGTCTGGGAGAAGCCAGGGCAGGTTTTTCTTTCCACAGGGTTGGCAGGAAGCCAGGCAGGGCAGAGCAGGACAGGACATAGGTGCTGCCATCCGCCGCTGTTTCCTGTGGCTCCTGGTCGGGCAGGAGCAGCTCAGCTGCCTAAGGAAGCTCATCCCCAGGGTACAGATCTTGCCTTCTGTGGGCCAAAGTTTGGGATGAAGGTGTTGGATATCTTGCAGCACTGCAAGACCCTTTACAAACCCTTCAGACACCTTGCAGCATTGCAGGATTACTTAGAAACCCTTCCAAAGTAGGGGTGCAAAGCTATTTTTGCAGGGAATGGTGCTTTCCAGTGGGCTTCAGCCCTCAGGCAGGTGGGAGGAGGATATGTACCACATCTTCCTTCTAGAGATCCTGTGTCTCTCCCAGTTCCTGTGTCCCACCTTGTCCTTGCCCATCACTCAGTCCCACGGCGGAGCTGTGCTGATGGAGGTGAGGATGCCACTTGGAGGATCACGGCTCGTGGTGGGAGGGCTCCTCTGCAGAAGGCTCCTGCTTGCTGGGGGGACCCCAGGCACCTCAGAGGATTGTTACCAGGTTTCACAGGACTGCCTGATGGCATTAAAGATGGGTTTTCCCTCTGGCTTGGCAGGTTGACAGCACAGTGGAGCGTGGAAGATGAGGAGGAGGCAGCGAGAGAGCGGCGGCGGCGGGAGCGGGAGAAGCAGCTGCGGTCCCAGGCAGAGGAGGGCCTGAACGGCACCGGCCCCTGCTCGGAGAGTGCTGCTCTGGCACAGCAAAACCAGTAAGAAATACCCGTGGATAAATCCTTCAGCAACACACCTTTTCCCTGCAGCAAACCCCTCCTGCAGCACCAAGTGTGTGTCCCTGGTGTTTGGGGAAGATGGGGAAGTGCTCTCACAGGTTTGGGCTGGATTTAGTGCACACTAGCAAATAGTGTGCTTTCTTCTTAGGGCAGAAAACCCCACGAGTCCTGCTTTGATTGTTTTCTTGGCTGGAGGCTGGAGGTTTTACTGCCCTGAGAGTTTACACTGGAACAGCTTGGGGCAGGCTGGGCTCTGGTAGGGAGTCCCCACTGCCAGTGATTTCAGTGCTTGGTTAAATTTCAACTTGGGAGTCATCCTACACCGAAAGTAATGGAGTTTCCTGATACGTGCAAAGACAGATGTGCCTGAGGAGGTGATGCACAATCCCAGGCAGATCACAGTGCAAGCAATCACCTATCCTGGCTAAGCTTCCCATTCCTCCCTCAGAGGATGCTGCCCTGGCACTGGGAAGCATGAAGCAGCACCTGAGCTGGTGCCGTTCACAGCTCCAAGGATTAAAATTACCTTTGTGCTTTAATGGGGAAAGTCCTAGATGGAAATAGCTCAGGAGGCATTTATGGAGATGCTAAGCTCTCTGCTGTCAAAGAGGAAACACCTGGAGAAGGGATAGGATGACATCCCCACCATCCCACGGCACATCCTGCTGCAGCCTCCCCACGTCCATGGTTCAGCAGTCCAGATGCTGTGCAGCACTGGGGCTAGCACAAAAACTAGTCTGCACTCTGAATTGCCAAATTCTTGTCTCAAGCCCTCAGTCTTACCACTATTTATGTGTTCAACTTATTTCTAAATCTATTGAACACAATGGAAAAGTGGTGGCAGGATTTGGAGTTATAGTCACAGAGAAGCAACATCTCTATTTTACTGGGAAAAAAAGCAAAAGTTATTTATGAAAACCTTTTTTTTCCATTAAAAGATCTTTTTCTTCCCAAGATACTTCCAAAATTATTCAGGACTTTTTTTTTTTTTTAATATAAAAGCATTTCAAGACACCTTCATAATCTTTTGTGGAAATACACACGGTGATATTCTGCAGACAAAGCTGCTGCAGTCTGCTCTAAAAGCAAACAGAAGGTCTGGAAAGTAATAATAGTCATTAGCTTTTCCAAACCCCCCCTTCACGTGGGGGCTAGGAAATAATTTGAAAAGGTCTTTAAAACAGCAGATGAGATCTCTGGTCTCTGTTTGCTGGTTGGTGCTGTGAGCAGCCTCAGGCCCACAGCAGTGTGCAGTAATCCAGCCTGCAGGCTCCAGTCCTGTTGGCATGGGCACAGCACCATTGCCATTGCCCAAATTCAATTGAGTGCTTAAGAGGACAGTGACAAGAACTCTTCAAATGAAGGGTTTTGCTCCCTGCTCCATGATGCCAAAGCTTGCTGGGCCAGGCTCAACCACAAGGATGTTTCTTCTCCTCTGGCCATTCCCTGGTTTTGTTTACAGCTGCTGACAGCCACCTGGGCTTGCTCATGCAGCCAGGGTCAGCCCTGGCTATTAATCTTCTGAAAAGCTTCATTCTCTCTTGTGTAAATCCTGCCCCCTCCTTCCTGTAGCTCTTCCCACGCTGGGACTTGTCCTATCCATGTCACTCCCCTTAATTCAAACCCACCTTTGCATTTCCTTGCTCCAGAGGGACAGAGTGAACCTCCTGCTCTCCCTTACCCCACTAAAGAAAACCAGAAATAGGAGAACAGAGGGTTTGCAGGAAAAAGACAAGAGTGTTTTTGGGAGCCAGAGGGATGGACATCAGCTGAAGTGGTGATGGGGCTGTGCTGGCTTTGTGCTTCTCCTGGGGCTGGGTTTGCAGAGGGACACAGGGAAGCAGCCAGTTTTCTGACAGCATTCAGCCAGTCTCCCTTGCTCCCTGGGAGCTTTTCTGTCAGCCTGAGCACACATTTGTGGCCAGGGCCACACATGCTCGAATGATTTTGCTGTGGCTATCTTCAACAGTGCAGCTCACCCAGAGAAGAATGAATGGAATAACTGATAGGAGAAGGACTGTGTCAGGCTGTGGCTCTTCCAGGCCAGCTTTAGGCCTTTTTGCATGCCTCTCATGCTCCTTTTCCTTCTTGCTGTGTTTCAGCTATGACTTTAAGCCATCTGGGACTTCGGAGCTGGAGGAAGACGAGGGGTTCAGTGACTGGTCCCAGAAGCTGGAGCAGCGCAAGCAGAGGTGGGTAGGACACAGATGCTCCAAGGGGAGGGGTTCCCCTGTCCCCAGCTAAAGGACTGTCCCTGAGGAGGGGTGACCAGCCCCAGGTCAGGTCCAGCACGTGTAAGAATGAGGCCAGAGTGTGGAGCATCAGCAGGACAGAGCAGGCCCCACAGCAGTGGGACAGATGCTCTCTGCCTGCCTTTGGGCTGGCAGGGGGGAATGGCCCAGGGATGGCCCCAGGCTTTGGGGATGTTTGGATTGAGCTTTGTGCTCCAAGCAGTGGCAGCCTGCCAGGACTCCTGGGTTTGGAGGAGTGACAACAGCAGATTTAAGCCACCTGAGCTGCTGCAGGGGCTGAAATGGTCTCTAACATAATCCAGGCCAGCCTAAAAAGCTGTTCTAAGTTATTGCTGCTTCCTGGCTCATGTCAGCATAGTGGGTGTTATGGCCCCAGCCCACCTTGTGCCTGACTCCTCTTTGAGCAGGGAAAAACAGGCAGCAAAGAGCCCTGGGAGCCTTCCCATCACTCCTCCCTTACAGAGCTAGACCAAACTCCTGCCTTAACCACTTCCCTTGGATACTGCCTACCTGCACATGAACTCTGTGACTCAGCTCTCTTGGCAGCTTGATTTTGTAGGGAATTTTTGACATAGCCTCTTCTTTGCCCTGAAGAATTCTTTGCACAGAGAGGTGGTGGATGCCCCTTCCCTGGAAACATTCAAGTCAGGTTGGATTGGGCTCTGAGAAACCTGATCTGATTGAAAAGGTTCCTGCTTATTTCAGAGGGATTGAACTAGATGACCTTTAAAGGTCCTTTCCAACCCAAACTATTCTGTGACTGAAAAAATGCTTAAGATTAATATTTACTGCTGAATAAATAAAAATGAGCTCAGAGTTTGGTTACTTTTCTCCAAATGTTGTGGCTAAACCCCGTTGCAAACTGTACCTTTGCAGCCCTGACCCCACAAGCACTTCTCAAGGACCTCCAAGGCCCAGCACAACTTAATTATAACATCTGTGGGAGCAATTAGAAATCATCTGCTTTTTGGTTTGCTGCCTCTTTTTCCAACCCCCCCTTGCAAAGAGCTTTTCTGGAAAGAAAGGCTACTGCTTTTCCCTCCTTGGCCTTCAAGAGGGAATTAGTTGGAATTAACATTATCCTCCCCAGCTGTTTCTTGTGGTTTTATGTGTTTATCCTGTAGCTGAGCAGGGGAGGTGGTGTTCATGGCAGGTGAAGCCCATCAGTGAGAGGTGGTACTTTAAAAGCAGGAGCTGTAGGTGAAGGCTGGTTGGGAGAGGCAGCTAAAGGAGCTCAGGCTCTGTGGCTGTTTTGCAAAGGCTGGGCTTGTCCTGCCAGCAGGAGCTGTGCCCTGTAAGGTCCTTGCAGCAGCTTTCTGCTTCATCCAAGGGACAGCCTGGAGTGTGGTGGGAGCACAGGTAGGTTGTGTCTCTGCCTGTGCTGGGACAAGCAGTGCTGTGTTCAGGCTTTCCCAACTCCTTTCTCTCCTGCTTAACTGGAGATGAAACAAATCCTGGGTTTTAAGTGGTGGCTGGAGATAGCTGCTGTCTGTTGGATAGCACTAAACCAGGTCCTGCATCCCCTGAGGGCCTTGGTGCTAAGGCCTGTTTTCTGTTTGGTCCTGGCTCTCCTTTGAGGTGGGAGATCCATGCTGTCAGCGGTGTGCAAGGGGGTGAAGCTGTGCCAGCCTAGCTGCCTCCCATGCAGCATTGCTGTGCTATGAAAGGCATCCTATAGGCTGCACTGTGTTTGCTGGCCTTAATTTTTGATATGAGCTTGCACTTGAGCTGAAGACATTGCTGCCATCCTGGTGGGGAGCTGCAAGCTTCCTGGGCCTTCAGAGCCTGTTTGCTCTTGGTGAGAGGATGATGAGAAACAAGTCAAGTGAGCCAGCATATGCATCATCTTTTTCCCCATGTAGTCAGTGTGGAGGACTGGATGGTGGCTGACCTGTGAGCTGCCTTCCCAGCAGCAGAGAGCTGGGTGGAAAGGTCTTGTTGGAACTTGTTTTTGTGTTTTGGTGCTGCCTGTTGAGGGAGGGGCAGTGAGTCAGCCTTGCCCTTTGGCAGCTGCCTGCTAGCCAGCTCTCTAGCCCTGCTCTCTCAAGCCAGGTGATTTTCTAAGAACTGGGTGGGAGGAGAAAGCTCTTTTGGCTGGGGAAAGGAAGATGACAATAACTGCTTGGTGTGTGGCTGTGAGCCAGTGAGAGTTCTGGGGCTCTGTACTCCCAGTGTCTCTGTGCCCAAAGGCATGGGCTGCTCTGCTCTTGCAAAGCTGATTGCATAAACATGCTCCTGGCTCCCCTCTTGCAGCCTTGGAGACCTGTGGCAATTCTCTTGTACCAAACCCATTGTGGCTTTTAAGCCCCTAAGCCAGGGGGTGACCTCATCTGCTTTGGAGCTCCTTTGTTTTGCTGGGATATGAGATGAGTGTTGTGAGCAGGGGTGCCATTTTTTCCAGTGGGCAAAACTGAGGCTTGGGACCCAGTGTCAGCACAGCATTGCTGGTCAAGCACTGTGCCCTGCCCATGGAATGATTCCAGGGGAGTGGCTCTGCAGCCTTGCCCTGGAGTTCAGCTCCGGCTTGAGAAGCATGCTCTTGCCTTGTTGGTTGGGCTCTCCTGCAGCAAGAGACTCTGCTAATGTGAAAGATGAGTTCAGGGCTGTGTTTGGTGCCCTCTTATATTTGTGGGGTTCCCCAGACGAGGAGAGGAATGATGCATCTGACTCCATGTTCTCAGGAGGCCAATTTATTATTTTATGATACTGTATTATATTAAAGAGTGCTATACAAAAACTATACTAAAGAATAGAGAAAGAATACTTACAGAAAGCTAAAAAGATAATGATGAAAACTTGTGAATCTTTCCAGAGCCCTGACACAGCTTGGCTGTGATTGGCCCTTGAGTCAAAACAAATCACATGAAACCAATGAAACAGCCACCTGTTGGTAAAAAGCGTCCAAACACATTCCAAAGCAGCAAAACACAGGAAAAACAAATCAGATAATTATTGTTTTCCTTCTTCTCTGAGGCGTCTCATCTTCCCAGGAGAGAAATCCTGGGCAAGGGGATTTTTTCAGAAAATATGATGGTGACAGTGCGTGCCCCACGTGGAATTAATGCTGGGAGCCATGAGGGCAGCATCAGATTTGTGTTTGACTGCAGGATGTGCTGGTGCACCTGGAATTTTAGCTGTAGCCAGGCAGGGAATTGGGCCAGCATCACGTGATGGTAGCAGTGGCCTCTCTGGCAGGGGTTTGAGCAGAGGGCTCTTCTCTGCTTTCCTCTGGGTTTTGGCCATCATGATGCTGGTAACGTGCAGATCCCTGCAGCTCTGACACAGCTCTTAGCTGGGCTGAGTCTTGGACACTTAAAGTTGGGGGAGTGAGGTGTGACTGCTGTTACATCTGGGTGCCTGGAACTGGCTGTGAGCCCTGGTGTGGAATACCCAGCATGCTGTAGGCTTGGGGAAGTGATAAAATTGAATTTCCAGAGGTGTGAGGTACCTCATGGTGTCTGTAGACTCATAACTGTGCTTTTATTCCTTGATCTCTCCCCATCTGTAGGTCTCCAAGGCAGTCCTACCAAGAAGAGGAGAGTGGTGTGAGGGAAGCTGAAGTCAAACTGGAGCAGCTCCAGCTGGATCAGGAAAGCCCAGAGGAGAATATGGTTATCAGAGAGGAAGAGAGGGTGTGCCAGGAGGAAGAAGAGGTTCAAGAGCAGGTGGAAGAGGAACAAGCTGAGCAAGAGGTGGGATTGGGAGGACATGACCTTCTTTCTGGAGAGCTGATGCTGGGGGCTGCTCTCCCATGTTCTGGCTCACCATTGCTGCTGGAAGCTGAGCCCATGCAGACATTAGATGTGTTTTCATGGCCTAACCTGGGGCTGGTGCCACTTTTTCCTGTGTGCTGTGCCTTCTTGTGGTCACTGCAGGCAGCCTCTGCCCTTTTGCAAGGGGGGTGTCCTTGCTCTCAGAGTTCGTGGTGGCTTTGCCATGTCCCTGTCATACTGAGGAGGAAAGTGTTATTTCTCCTGTGGGCAGTGAGTAGCTTTACAGGAGAACTCAAATCTAAATTATACTGCTTGTTTTTCTCTCCCCAGCCTTTATCACACCTTTGGAGTACTTTGTCTTGATAGATCTCTTAGCCTTGCATTGCTCCCAGCTGAGGTGTTTTTGTTCTGATAATTCCTGGTTAAGGGGAGAGGGAGAGAGAGACAAAGCTGGAATTCAAGAGGTGTGCAAGTCAGGGGGCTGAGCTTCAAATATAATTTGTCATAAATGGACTTTGATGTTCTGGGGCTAGTAAGATTTTTGCATTTGAGCTGTGTGTTAGCCTTTCCATCCCTTTAGAATAAAGGCAGCTTCTCTCTGTCCTTTTGGCCTCTAAATGAGGAATTAATGTTTTCCTCTCTCAGGTGTGGTAAGAGGTCTTTATAACTGATGCAAGGACCCCTTTTCATACCATTTAAGAATCTTGAACCTTCAAAATTCCTGATTTCTGCCCTCCCTTCCAAATGACATATGAGCGTCTTCCTGAATGTTTCCAAATTAGATAATGTTAACTCAAAGTTTCTGTGCTTTTGTGTTTATTTAGTGTCAAGCAGGAAGCCTGGGAGACGGGAAAATCACTGTTGTTGCATAAAAAGCAGTTTGACCAACTCACTTCCTGGCTTCTTCTTTTTTTGCACTCAGGAAAAGAAGAGAAGGCGAAATGATGGAGAGAAAGAAGAAGCACCAGAGAAACGCCAGAAGACCCCAAGTGTTGCCAGCCTGGAGGAGGAGGAGCTGTGCTCTGACCACACTGTAGTGTGCTCCACAAAGGTTTGTGTTCCTGGGGCCCCTCTGGATGGGTGACAACTGTCACAACAAGGACCCAACCAATGATGAGGAAGGATTATCCAGGGTTTACAGCACTGTGGGGTGTGAATCCCGTTATCCATCCTGCTACCAGCTGAGACAAACCACCTGAGCAATTTGCCTCATCTTTCATGGCTGTCAACCTCCTCTCCTCCTACTTTGCCTGCTTGAGCTGTTGGAGGCTGTAGCAGTCACTCTAAAAGTCTAAAGCTCATTGAGAGCTCCAGGGAATATTGTGATACTGAGATAGCTGTGCTTTCAACTTGTGTAGTATTTAACAAAATTCACAAGAACTTAATCGTAATGAAATTTCCCTTCCAAAGGGAAAAAGCCCCAATAACTGAAACAGTGGCATTTCTCTCTTAATTAGAACAAAATGTATGACTTAAGTTGTTTAAACAGATGGGGATTTCTGATCTCTGAAGCATTGTGTCCTTCCCAATCACATCTGTTTGCATGGGTGCTCTTGTGAAACTCCCATTATTAACACCACCCGAATTGCCTCTTATGACTTGTGTTGCATTTACTACAAATCCTCAGTTCTGTGTGTGCTTTGAATACAATAGATACAGATAAGTGTTTCTGTACTGAATGGTTTTTTCTGCCTTTGTAAGCCCTAACCTTTTTGATTGTAGCAGTGGGGGAGATGGTGAGGAGTCTGTGCAGCCTGTTAATCTGCTATTAGAACTAGCTTTGCTTTTTGTTTTTTTTTTTTTTTTTAGTTTAGTTTTGTTCTATTTGTGGCTTACTCAATATTTCCTGAGTGGGAAAGACTGTATGAGTACTTTCTTTTGCATCAGTAAATAGATGGCAAGAGGAAGGTTTCATCATCTACAGCCATCAGATTCTTGCTCTTAGTGGAGAATCCATTTTATAGTCAAATTAAAAGAGGGGAGACAGAGTAGGTGTGGATGCAGCCTGGGTGCTAATGCCAGGTTTGGACAGTGGTGGGGCTAGCCAAAGCATATTCCTGAAGTGGGACTGGTGGGAAAATGTGGAAAATGCTTTCAGCAACTTTTATGTGGTGAACCTTCTGTCTTTACAGCCCCAAAACACACATAGCTTCTTGACCTCAGCTTAACTGCTGGGATTAGCCCAGGGAAAGGTTTAGAAATGCAGTCTCTGTTTTGTAGTGGTGATGTCAGAGCTCACTGAGCTGGATGTTAAACTGCTCAGGAAAAATCTGTGCTTGGAATCTTTCCAAAGGAAGGCTGATCTTTACACCCCAGCAAGCAGGGCTCTGTGAACACTGAGTACTAAGCCCACTGGCCACCAAGAAGGTGTTTTGCACAGGAAGCTCAGCAGAAGCCCTGCTTGTCGTGGAAAGGCAAAAGCACCTGCAGTCAGTGTTGTGTGCCCCTGCCAGATGTGGCTGCTGGAGGCTGGGTGCACACCTGGGGCAGGCTGGTGGTGGGTGTAGGCTGCTGGGGTGTTTGGAGTTCAGAGGGCTGAAATAGGGGCACTGGAGGCAAGGGGGAAGTCTTGTACCAGTCCTGTTTTGTCACAGGCTGCTAGTGAGCCCTGAGCTTTGAGGCTGGCTGAATAAGCAGCTGTGGTTTCTTCTGACCTTCAGAAAGTGCTTGGGACCAGGGAAATGCACAATTCTCACTGCAAGGAAAGGCCAGGGGTGGGGGCAGGTGGTCTCCAAATAGCACAGTGAAAGTTTGTTCCTCCCTAGACTGTCATACTGAGGTACATTGCCACTTAGAGCTCTTTCTAGGCCCCTCTGTGTTTAACCTGGTGCTTGTTCATAACCTTTCAGAAGTGCCTCTGCATGGTTTGCACCTGTGCCCCATCTCCCTGGCAGGGTGGGCAAGGCTTTTTCCTTTTGACATGTGCTTGTGTTTGGGAAGCTGAGGCCAAGATGTACCAGATTCCCCTTTCAGGCTGGTGCTGTGCCCTGTCAGGTACCAGCCTGCCCATCAGTGAGCAAGGTGAAGTCTCTGAAGTTGTGGCTCAGAGGGAAGCAGCAGCTCCTGCAGCAGCGAGCAAAGGAGTGAGCTGGCAGCAGACAGACAGACTGCCCTGCAGACAGAGCTGCCTTCTGTCGTGCTGCTGTGGGGGACCCTGCAGGGTGGCTCTCCCCAGGTCATCTCTATTAGCCAGGGCTGCACTGTTTGGTTGTTCTCTAATGGCCTTGTGCTCCTGGGCACAGCTGGTAAATGTGTCCTCTGTGTGACACAGTGTTGTCTTCTGTTTAGCTGAAATTTAGCACTGGCACCCTGAAAGCATCTTAAAGGATCATTTAGTGTTGTTTTTTATCTGCTAACTTGGTAGGTGATTCCTGTGGCACAGGCAGCAGTTTTACAGGGGAGAAGGCTCCTTTTTACTTGGTTGCTGCTCCTTGACTCTGTGGGAGCTGGTGTTAAGAAAGCCCCCCTTTTGGCTTCAAGGTGATTTTTCTCTCTGTCTGCTTGTTTTCTGGGGCACGAAAGGTTTAGCAACATTTCAGCTTTCCTTTCCTGCAGTGGTTGTGAAGTGTTTGCTTGCCTTCCTGTCTTGGCCAAAGAGTTATTGCACAGGAGCCTCTGGTGCAAAACTCTTTTTCCTGATGGCTTGACATGAAGAGCTGCCTCACAGGTGTCTCCATGTGCTGATCTGCCCTGTCTATGTGCTTCTCTGGTGTGGACAAGTTGACCTAACCCATGCCTGTGCTGCTCCCATGCTTGGCTTCTCTTCTGTAGATGTGGTCTCTAGTTTTTCCCCTTGTCTTTCTGTACTTGCCATTTCCCTTTTTGTGTCTGGCTAGGAAACCAAAGGTCTGAGAGAGACCTTCTCCTTCACCAGAGGGAGTAGAAAAAATGGTCTTGTTTGGTGTTCCAGCTGTCATTCATTTTACACATGGTTGGTTTGCCCCTGCAATTGCTTGGTATTTTCTTCCCCTGCTTGGAAAGAAGGAAGAAAGGGAATGCTCACTGTCTCTCTGAGCTGTAGGGGAACATGGGGGGTTGAGTGAGTCATTTCTAACCAAAATATGGGTGAGAGATGAGGGCCAAGAAATGGTCAGCAAAGGTGACCTGCATCCATCTGAGGACCCTGGACAAAAGTCATATCTTTGTCTTCTTTGTCCCCTTTAGCTCACGGACAGAACTGAGTCGCTGAACCGCTCGATACAGAAAAGGTAATTCTGGGCTGGCCTCAGGGCAGGGCAGGTCACTTGCTGCAAAGGGAGATGGTCAGCAGGTCCTGCTGTGGGGAAGGGCAGCAGTGACAGGCTGCCTGTGCCTCACCAAGTCCTCCCTTCTGCCTGAGGCACTGGGGGAACACCTTAATCCTCCTCTCTGTTCTGCAGCAACAGCATAAAGAAGAGTCAGCCTCCTCTCCCTGTGTCCAAGATTGATGACAGGCTGGAGCAGTACACACAGGCTATTGAGGTGGGTTGCTGTGTTGTCTCTGCCCCCACCCTCCCAGAGCCCTCTTTGCTGGTGCTGCTCCCCCACCATGCCTCTCAGCCTTGCCATCTGTGAGATGACAACTGAATTGTGGGAGTTCCCTTAGGTGGGAGCACTCCTTGCTCCTGTCTGTGTGTCCCTCCACAGCATCAAGTAGGTTTCTTTGGCAAGCTGTCCCATGCTCTTTTTCTTGTGTTCTCTGCTTAAAGAGTGGGAGTATCTGACAGGAACTAGTAGGACTCTACAAGTCTCCTTTTACACCCCCTTATCTGCAAGGATAAAAATAATCAAGAGGCACACTCTGATGGCAAAACTCTCTCCATTTATTTTCCAGACCTCCTCAAAGGCTCCAAAACCTGTGCGGCAGCCCTCTCTGGACCTTCCCACCACGAGCATGATGGTAGCCAGCACAAAAAGCCTCTGGGAGACTGGGGAGGTCACAGCCCAATCTGCTGTGAAGCCCTCAGGTTGTAAGGTACAGCCCTTGGAGGACTTGCCTTGCTTGTGCCAGGGGCAGGGACTGGTCCCTGGGCACAAGGTGCACTGTCCTTGTTTATCCTGTTGGTGCATCTTGTTTGTGGGGCTTCCAGACTCCAAAGGCATCAATGTTGGAGGTCTTCCATTGTGCTCTAAGGCTTTGCACCTTGGAGGTTCCATTTTTCTGACAGGGTCCCCAATTGTTCCTTGGTGGTCCATGCAGGGAAACCTCTGTGTTGCTGATTGACGCTCTGATTTGAAATGGGAATAAAATCAGCTGCTGGGGAGAATGCATGTGTCTCCTACAGGGGCTGGGGCTGAGCTCCAGTTGTCAAGCATGACCTTGCATCTAGTACCAAGGTGATAAATCTTGTAAACTTGGAAAATGCAGAGAGCATTACGTATTGCTCTCAGTGATTTCACTTTCTGGCTGTTGTGGGTGAGGCTGGTTCTGTAATATGGTGGTGGCAAGTCTGTTTATGAGAGCAGAATTCCTTTTGGTAGAGAAGCCTTGATGTTTACATGTCCTAAATAGTTAACAAACTTAAGAAAATAAACACCTTGGAGCTAATTCAGACTCTTGTGGAAGAGTGATAGGAAAACATAGGGTACACTGGGAACAGCAAGACATTTTCACAGTCATGGGTTTTAGCAGCAGCTGTTTTAGGTCAGATGTGATATTATAAATAAAAAAAAGGAGGTCGGATGTGTGGGTTGGAAATGGATGTGATTAAAGACATGTTCAGCAGCATTAACAGTGAAGGGTAATGAAAGCATAATTTTTCTCAGGATATTGTGGCTGGAGACATCGTGAGTAAAAGAAGCCTTTGGGAACAGAAGGGGAATCCCAAACCTGAGAGCAGTATCAAGGTGAGTTGGTGTCTGTGAGTGTGAGAGCACTTGCTCTGCTGAAGAAGAGCAGAGCTGGTGGCTGGGCTGGCATTACTGAGAAGCTGATGTTCTGTAGGGACGAGGGCTACCTGTATCTGTCAATGCAATTGCATGCTTAAGAGCTCTTCCTAGCAGTGAATTGCTATTGGTTCAGCTCTAGTGAAAATGGGGGCAAAAATACTTTTATATCCAGTAATTCTGAAAAGTCTCTTGAATAGCATGTTGTTCTCAGCCCATGAGCTGGGAGTCACAGACTTCTAGGCTCAAATGGAACTGAAAATTTGAGCAATTTTGCTCTTGTTATGCTTTTTGGCACTGAGAGTAAACAAAACGTGCAAAACTAAGTGGAACTGAACCTAATGCAGTATCGCTTGCAGATGGATCTGGGGTTTTGTGGGAATGTTTGTGGAAATGTCTTCTAAAATGCAGCAAGTAGCTACTGCTCAGACTGTCTAGGCTGGGAGAGAAAGATCAAAGTATCTTGTCAGTTCCTGTGCTGAAATTGCCAGTACCTGGTAAATCCCACAGTCTCTTGTCAATGGATAAAACAACCCTGGCTTGGGGGTCTGGGCTCTTAGATGAGCCCTCCCTCACAATGCCTGCATTGCATTTGCTTTCCTATTGCATATCCTGTTCTTGTGTTGCCTCATGCTTACAGAAGGTGGTGATGGATCTGTGCAGAGAGTTTGTGTGAAGGGGGCAGGAAGGCAGTGCAGAATGGGCTGTCTCCGAGCCCTCTGGGATTAAAGGCAACTGTATCCTGTGCTCCTCTGGCTTCAGTTACTTGATTTTTTGACTGCCTATTTAACAGAGAAAAATGCTGACTTTGGCTCTCCCTTTCTCTCCTGTTCAGTCCATTCCTTCTGGCAAAAAGTACAAATTTGTTGCCACAGGCCACGGCCAGTACAAGAAGGTGTTGATAGACGATGCTGCAGAGCAATAGTATGTCTGGAGAACTCATTAACCAGGTAGGTGGGATATGGCTCTGCTCTGTGTAACAGCCTCCTGGGCTGTTCTAGCAGCATGCTGGGCTTGTTTCTGCCAGCAGCACTTCGGGTGAGTTGGAAGGTGCTCTGTGGGAACAGCTGGAGCCTGGCTTCTGGGCCTGTCTGGGCTGGAACAGAGTGGGTACACAGCAGGGGTTTGTTTTGGTCTCTGCCTTTCTGATGCTGCTGGATATCTGTTAGTTTAATCTGCAGGGCAAGTCCCTTAGCTACTGCTGTGTGGGTGAAGATGTGTTTGCCTTTGCTAGTTCAAAGGAATGGTCTCTATCTGCTGTCTTTCCTTATGCTCTCTTAAGTTGCAAGGAGTAGAGAGAGATAGCTGGAGATCATTCTGGCTGAGCATGGGGGCTGGTGCACTTCTGAAATTCAATTGTTTCTGGGGTTTAATTCCCAGATTTACTGAATTAATCAGGGAGAAAGCTTTTAATGACTTCAGTAACCTCTTGGAACCAGTCTATAATAAGGCTGTAGCAGGAAGGATGTGAACATCTGCTGTACTGGGTAGAACAACAGAGCAGAAAGGACTGCTCTCTGGTGTGCAGCAAGGGTAGGGCAGAGCTGAGTTGCTGTCTCCCTGCTCTCTTGAAATGGCCTTTGGATCTCATGTTCCTATTGTGTTTAGGCTCATAGATATCCTGGTGTTATCTTGAGTGGGTGATAGTGGAGGGCTGTGGCAATAAGGAGGAATGGTGTAGAGGGAGGCGATAACTGGTTGGATCCAACTGGGCAGCATCTGGCACGATGAGTGGAGAGGAAGTTGAGGGTGAAAACAAGCTCATTCTCTTTTTTTCCTACTATAAAAAAGAAGCTTTATTTCATTGCCAAGGTTAAAATAGCTCTGCCTGCTACAAAACACCTTTTGTTTCTGAATTCTTCTGGGGTTTGTGTTCCTTCTTTCCCCTCCCTCCCACCCTTAAGGAGCTGGCTTCTGAGTGTTGCATATTGTTTTGTTTGTTTAGGCTTGTTTTTTTTTTCCTTTTGTAGTGCCCATTTAGAGGATATGCCCTTTTGAATGCTACTTTGAGATGGGCAGCAGTACAAGCCCAAGACTGCCTGAAGCTCTGTTTTTAGTCCACAGAACTTCCATCCTCAACTTGCTTCTCTGCCTGTGACTTTGAGAAACCTATTATAGGTCTCCTCCTTCTCCTGAAGTCTGTTTCAGTGCAGCAGGTGGAACCTCCTGAGCTTCAGTTCTCTGCAGCAAACAGGTTTTGCTAGGTTGTCAGCAGGTTTTGTTTGCCCTACCTGGGTTTCTCTGAGCAGCTCAAATGAAAGTGCCTTTGGCTCTGGTCTTTGTCCGGCAGCCTTTCTTGAAAGGCAAGCACTGTCACAGGATGTCCCCCAGGATCCACCCAGCACTCCAAACAGCCATGGCACTACACTGTTGCTCTCTGGGTTTGTTCATATGGAAGTATTGGGTTTTTTTCTACTGTGAATAGCAAAATGGCTGTGATAGCTGAAGGAGCTTGGCTTGTTTTGTACTTTGGTTCTTAGCTGTCTGTTTTGTATGCTCTGAGCTCCCTGGGGAGCTGCTCCCCAGCTCCTCTGCACCCCCTTGAACTATGTTCATCCTTTTTCCCTCCTACTGGATCACTGTCATGACCTTCTTGCTCCCAAACCCTTCTGGCTCACCCCTGTCACTTGCTTCACACCACCTTAGCAGCTTTCTACTTGCTTAAAGACAGGTGTGGCTTTTCTCCTTCCCTCTCTTCCTGGGCTGCAGGACCTCACTGCAGGCTATGGAACAAGGATTTTTTTTTTTGTAGGTGTCAGTTTGGGCATTTAGCAACTGCCTGATGCCATTTGGCATTGAGAAATAGGCAAATTCTGTGCCCAGTAGCATTCCTCTTCTCTTCCTCAGCACAGCAGCTCAGGCTGGATCACACCACAATGACTTCCAGTGAGCAGCCATTGATAGAAGTGTGTTGCCTCCAGGGATGTGTCCTCCTGTCTGTGCTGCTCTCGTGTCAGGGTCTGTCTCTGCAGGACTTGCCATACTTGCTGTGTGCCTCTGCCCTTTATGGGGTAAAAGGGCTGAACTATGCACCCAAACCTGCCTTCCTCTCTTTGCTTCTGCTTGTGGGAATTCTCTCCCCAGTGGCATTTCCCCATCCTTCATCCATGTGCAGTGGGGCTGGGGTGTGAATGCAGCCTGACTGGAAGCCCAGCTGATGCAAAACCTAAGCCTTGGGTGAGTTGCTGGATTGTTCTGGGTGGTTGTCCTTGGTGCAGGACAAAGCTGTTTTAAAGCACAAGTGCTTCTTAAACCACCTTCAGTTAGTCTCCCAAATGTAATTGATGTTGGCTGCTCTGCTTCATGCCAGTACTGTGGCTCTTGTGCATCCAGACCTTTGTGCAGAGGCATCCATCTGGCTGTGCTGCAGTGAGGTGCCATTTATCACTCTCTGGTAAGGCTGCCTTTATCTGCTTTATGTGTTTTATGCTGCACTCTTTAAATTTTTATGGTTGTGCTGCTGCATGGGTGTTTTCTGTAGCCTTGTCTTGCAGCAATATTAAATTATCCTGCAGAGGCTTGCCTAGGATTCACTTGTGATTACTGCACATTTCCAACCTCTTGTTACCTTTTTCTTTGAAAACTGGGGGTTTGAAGAAATCCCCACCTTAGATAATTGGGTTATTCTTCCTACTTGCTTTTTGCCCTTTGAGTAGGGAATGGGTTACAGAATAGACATAAGACTGGTAAAGTGAAAACTGAAGGTTTGCTAAATGAACTGCTCTCACAGCATCACTGCAAAATAGGAAGACTTCAAAAAAGGCAAAAGGGACTCTTTGTTTCTAAGTCTGTTTGCTGCTTGGCCTGAGCAACTGTTGGTCAGTTCCATACCCTCTGCACATGTAAAAGGAAACTCTGTACACAGCTCTTTATATTCTACTTGGACTAAACATAGCAATCCTATATTAGCTGTGTAGGAACACCCCAGCACATGACCAAGTCCCTTGTGAAACAGAAATAACCAATCTCCCAGCTTTCACGCTCACAAGCTGCTGGCAGTGGAGCTGCAAAGGGCAATGCTGGAAAGCCCAGTTGTCCTTGTGGGTGGGCAGAGTTGGGGATTTTCCTTTAAATGCCCTTTTTTCAGGACATCAGGGACAAGCAGGTGTGCAACTGTCATGATGTTCACCCTGAAGATGAGACTACATGTGCTTAGCAGAACCCCTCAGAAACCAGCACCTTGTTATGTACAGAGTTGGATACCCACATGCTAAAGCAGGGTCTTGATGGTTAATGTTTCCACTGTAACAAACAACTATTGTGGAGAAAACATGGTAAAATACATAACAGAACTTGATTATTGAAACAAAATTATTCTTCTGTGCATCGTTATTTAGTGGACTAGCCTAGGAGGCTGTCAGATGATGCCCGTTTTGATAGGCAGATGAGCTGCTTGGTGAGAGCAGGATAACTTTGTCTCTTGTCTGTGCCTTGGATGAAAGGATGAGTTTCCATTTTGTTCTCAGCAAATGGGCATGGGGTATGCTTTCAGTGGAGGAGTTAGAGGCTATATGTATCCTCTTTGAGTTTGGTTTCTAAGACACTCCCTAGAGACATGGAGCAACCCAGATTCCTTCATTTCAGATGCAACTGCTGTTGTTCCTAGGATCAATCTCTTAGATAAATGCAACAAAAAAAATCAGATTCCATTATCCTACTCTAAACTGGTCTTTTTTTCTAGAGGCAGCTTGTCCTCTTCACTGTGTGCCTTTACTCTGTTACTGCCTCCAGTGATTGTTGTTGACTCTTCTTAAAACAAACATGTTTGTTTTCCTGTTACCTGTGGATGTGGTAGTTACATTTGAGCTTTCAAATGGATGGAGAGTAACCCTTAAACCTGCAGCATGGTGCTGCTCGCTTGGAGGGTTTTTATTTAATTTCTTTTTTCCTTACACTTGGCTCCACTGGGCTTGGTCAGAGGCTGGTGCACTCCCAGAGGTGTGGAGCAGCCTGGTGTCAGTGCACAGACCATCCCGATGCCGTTCTGTTGAAGCTCTTGGTGTGCTCCTCGGCCCCTTTGGGCCGGAAGCGGCCCACCTCAAACATGGTGCTGATCTTTGTCATGGGCTTGGCTGCCAGCTCCTTCAGCTTCCGGGCGTCAAAGCGCGGCTTGTGCAGGAGGATGGGTAGGCGGCGGGGAAGAAAGATGCTTTCTTCCTTCTGAGGCTTCTTCTCTTCTGCTTGCTGCTTCCTCTCCTTGCCGACTGCCACCTGGTATAAAATGGCATCCCACATTCTCATGGCTTTCGATTTAACCACCATGCAGTCTTGCTTGATGACTGCTTGAGCAGCATCCACTTTATTCCCTTCCTCCTGTCCCAGCTTCTCTGGCTTGGACTCTGGGAAGTTGGTTGCTTCTGGCTGCACTAACAAGTGCTTCTTGAGGCGATGCCAGCCACTGGTACTGGTTCCAGGAGGTCTTGGTGCTTCTCCTGATGATGGTGCTGGCTCAGCCCTGGGGGCACAGCTGGTGTTGGGTAAACTGGGAGTCATTGGGGGTTCAGTGACGTGTTCTGCCTTGGTGTCTGTGGGGGTGGACCCGGTACCATCAGTTTGTGCTGGTGTTGCTGTTGCTGGGCGTGCATGCCTCCAAGGAGTGCTGGATGTTGATGGTTCTGGGATGTCTCTGTCTTGCTCTGGTAATTCAGGAGCTGCCTTGCATTCAGTGTCACTTCCATGGGTTGTAGGCTTATTGGTGTGGGCATCAGAGGTGCTGGGCTTCTCAGTAGGAACAGGCTTGGGAGCCTGATCAGGAGGCTCTGTCTCTGCAGCAGGAATGAGGGGAGGTTTTGGCAAGGGGGGAGCTGCCTTGTTGTCTTTAAGTGAGGTGGGTGTCTGCTCAGGAGGTGGTTCAGAGCTGCTTGTTTGAGGTGCTGGGGAAGTAGGCCGTTTGTCTTCCTGGCTGACAGTACCTTGGGTCAGGGTTGGTGTGGGAGTCTTAGCCCTGGGTGGCTTGACACTGTGGAAATAAGTGTTCACCTTGGTGACATAGGTAACCTCTGGTGCCCTTTCTTTGCTGGGTGTACTGGGAGGAGGCTTGGGGAAAACAGATACTGAAGGGTCAGATGGAGGGGGAAGGTGGGAGCCCATGCCTTCAGGCTGCTGTGGAGTCTCAGGAGCTTCTGGCCTCTGTAGCAGGGGCATGGCTGAGGAGGCCGTGAGCTTGACATGCTCAGCGATGCGCCGCTGCTCCGTGACCTTCAGCGTGAAGGGCTTCCCCTTCCGGAACGGGGAGGGGGCGCGGTGGCCCACGGGCCTGATGGAGAGCTGCGTGGGCAGGGGGGCTGCTGGGGCCTCAGGGGTCTCTGCTGCTGGGGCAGCACTCTCTGCACACTCCTGGTCGGGGCTGGCTTCGTTCACGGGCGACAGGCTGGAGCGGAAGGACTTGCCCTGCTCTGAGGTGAGGATGGCGTTCTTCCTGGCTGCCTTCTTCAGCAGCCGCTGCAGCCGCAGGTTGTCCTTCCCGGGCTTGGGTAGGGTGGGAGGGGGGGAAAGGGGGTGGTGTTTGGAAACAGGCTGGGTGGCGGATGATACTGTTATCAGCATTGTCATTTCCTGCAAGAAAAGACCAAGTTTAGAGTTGGTGTGGGCTTAGCCTTGGGCTGGATTCTGAAATATTTATGTACGAGTCCTCCTCTTCCTCTCTTTAAAAGCTATGAGTATGTAGTCAGTATTGTGGGAGAAGAGCATCAGTGTTTGTTTTGTTGCTCTCCTGAGGTAACCTCAGCCAGTCTTGAGGGTGGGTGTGGCAGGGCAAGAGATGTCCTGGGGGGAAGCTGTATTGCCAAACCTAGAGCCCTTCTGCTCCTGGCATTAGCACAGTGAGAGCTCCTGGGGACCCCAGATGTTCGTGTCTTGGCAAGTCCTAATGGGATTTGGAAGGAAATGTCAAGGGAAACAAAGTGGGTTTGAAATTTTGAAGCTTTGAAACATCTCCAGAGGCAAAAAGCAGGAATGTTTCATGGCTTTCCAAATTTTGGTTATTAATACTCTGATACAATGTTACATACAACAGAACAGCCATAAACTACATGTGTCATTTGAATCAAAGTCAGTGCTGGCCTTGATTCATTTCAGCTGGCATGAAGACACCCCTGTGAAATACAGGGCTTCTCAGGACCTGTGTATATCAGTGAGGAAGTGCTTTGTCACAGCACTGATTCTGGTTGGTCTTCTCTCACTGCATGAAGCACAGGGACAACATTTTCCTCCAAGATAAAACCAAGTTTTCTCTTTCCCTTGGGAGGCTTTGCCCCATTTTGCTTTTATCACTCATTCTTGAATGAAGCAGAAATGGCTTGTACTCTCTGTCAGGTCTGATCTCCAATGGCAATTGCAGCCCTTTGGCCAATGCTGGGCTGCTCCTGCAGGGATGCATGGTTGCTTTTCCTGCTCTTTATTGCTAACTCATCACTGCCTCCTTTTTGGTGTGTGCTGGTCAGTGGAGCTCAGTGACCACTAGTCAGGTGGGCACAGTGGAGTTAAGGGTTTGTGTTGGGGATACAAAGATAAAACTCATCTCAGTTCCCTCTTTTGTTCCTGAGCAAACTGGGGAGCACCAAACAGCCTCTGACCTGCAATGACTCTTTGGCAGCCCCAGGAAGGAAATCTGACTCAATCCTGGCTCTTGCTCAGCACAAAGTTGCTGAGTTTTGCTATGAAATGAGGCATAAATCACTGAGCTCCTTAATCCCTGGTGCTGGATGTAACTGAGCATCCTGAAACAAGGAAGAGGAGGGCAGGGTGATGTCAGGCTTGCCCGGGGGGCTGTTTATTTTGTGTGCAGTGTTCTGCTCCCGGTGGCTCCCAGCCTGCTCTGGTTAATGTGGGTGTGTAATGTGATACCTACTGTGCGGGAAAGCTATCCTGAATAGAACTCTGGGAAGTGCAGAACAGCTATTTGTGCTTGAGTGCCCAGGGCTGGCTTTGGGCTTGCAGTGCTGCTGTCAGCCCTGGCCTGGGAAGGTGATCCATACCCAGCAAGGAGGTGGTGTGTCTGCTAAAACTGGTTGGGCATGGGGGGAGAAGGATGATTTTTTTTTGTTAGTTTTTTTTTAAATTATTAATAAAGGCGGCAGCAAATAAAAGCACTGAAGAGGTGGCATGTTGAGCTCAAAAGCTTCAAGGTCAAGCCCTCAGTGTGGTGGATGAGCTGCCCTCCAGAGCAGAGGCTGTGGTGGGCAGGGTGCAGGCAGTCTAGCCTGTGCATTCAGTACCAGAGAGACAGGGATCTGTTGCAGCAGTTCCTGAGGAGGAGCACGGAAATGATCAGAGGGATGGAACACTTCTATGAGGACAGGCTTGAGAGAGTTAGGGTTGTTCATCCTGGAGACGAGAAGGCTCTGGGGAGATTTTATTGTGGCCTTTACATATGTAAAGGTGGCTCATAAGAGAGATGGGGCGCAGGCATTTTAGTAGGGCATGTTGCAATAGGACAAAGGGTAAAGCTTTTAAACTAAGAGGGTAGATTCACACTAGATGTAAGGAAGAAGTTTGTGTTTGGATTTTTTTTTTATGAGGAGGGTGGTGAAACACTGGAGCAGGTTTCTCAGAGAGGTGGTGCATGCCCTATTCCTGGAAACATTCCAGGTCTGGCTGGATGGGGGTCTGGGCAGCCTGATTTAGTTGCAGATGTCCCTGTTTATTGCATGGGTGTTGGATTAGATGACCTTTAAAGGTCTCTTTCAACTAAAGGTCCCATTCAAGCTATTCTATCATTCTATGACTTGCTTTAGCTGTAGGCATGAGAGACCTGCTGTTTTCTGTGAGGGGGCTTGGAGGGGATTTGTGTCAGCTGGGGCTGACAACTGTTGGACATTCCCAGTGTCTTACCAGCTTCATTCCTTAGGCACAAGGCTGTCATTAGGATTTGCTTTGTTCCAGGGGCTACTCTTAGAGACAAGTCTGCACTGTTCCAAAAAAAGGCTGAGAGCCCATTCCTTTGTCATATACCTGCTTTCCTCCCCAGCCTCATGGGTATTTTAGATTCTTTCTGGGTCAGAAAGCCAAAATGTCTCAGTTGGAAGGACATGTAGGTACTTTTGTGTGACACTGCTTTGGCTCTGTTTGTGTAGGAATTGGTAATTGCTTGTGGGTTTTTGTGCCTTTTTAAAATCTGCTGAAGGGTGAGCAGTACCTGCACTTCATGGTAGGATTTATTGTGGAATGACTTCATCTGCTCCTGTTTAATGTGGTCCCATGGACAGCCTGTACTACAAGATGAGCTATGGTCCAGCAGCACTGGTAAACCAGATTTATAAGGTTGACCAGTTTCAGGCTTGTGTAGGGAATACTAAAGAGGCAGGGCAGTGAACTTCCCAGCTACTGATCAGCTCTGAGTGTTTTCCTTGTCCTATGGACTACTGCACTCCAGAAAAATACAGCTCCCCACATGAGTTAGAGAGGGATCTTGCCTGGGATTTGCTGTAAACTGCCAGATGCAACTGTGGAGGGCAGGGGGGCTCTCAGAGTTTAGTGTGCACACACCAGGAAAATCCCTCTGCTCCCAAAGTCAGAGGCTGCTTCATGCTGTATAACCTCAAGATTTGTTGTCTCCTACAAATAGTCTGTACTTTCAAAATTGCTCTTGCTGCTATCTCAGCATCCCATCTGACTTGAAACCTGCTGTGCTGTGGGTCTTGGAGTCCTTATGGGTGGTGACTTCCATGGCATGTGACTGTACTGGAATCTGTGTGCTTGACTAATAGAGCAGTGAGATGCTGAGAGACAGCAAAAGGAAATCAGCTGTTAATTTATTTGTCTTCCCTGTCATGCCTGGCTTTGTTTTGAGTCTCCTTCAGGGCTTTGTGTGCTCAGGAGAAATTCTCCACAAGGAAGATTTGTCTTCCCCCTTGCCACCTAATGAAGCAAAAATAAAGGGGCAGACAAATTTGCTTTATTGCCAGTGCAAAGGCTGGAGCTGAAAGCCTGGGGACAATAGGAGGAGCACTGCCTGAGAAACTTGTGTGGGTTTGTGATAAGCTAGAAGGAAGTGAATCTAGAAGTCCAGAGGCTTTCAAAGGGTTAAATTTGTCTGCTGCTGGTTGAGCTCCCATGGGTGGATGGATGCTCATCCACTCTTGCGCCCCAACTGTTCTCCTGACTTGGCTCCATTTGCCATCAGCCCCAAATCAGGAATAGTGGGGAGAGTGTCAGCATGCAGGAGTCATTTATCAAGTGATGGAAAAGTCATTTGTGTGCTGGAGCCCCTTGGCTGCACCAGCTGTCGTGCGTGGAGCAGATGGAGAGCTGCAGGAACCCAGCACTACTGCAGATGGTCCCAGGCAGAGCTGCGGCTCTCGGGGCTGTGGGGACACTCTCTGCTTTAGTGGCTTGCTTGGGCTTGGGAGGAAGCCTGCAGATCTCCTTTTTGGGGTGGGAGGCAGCGTGGCAGGAGTGCAGCCATGACTCTGTGGGGCATGCAGCCCTCAGCATCTCCTCTGGCATGGGCATTTCCAGCACGGTTCACTTGTGCCAAAGCCTTACGGGTGGGCTGATTCACGGGGCTTTGTGAAAATGGGTGGGAGAAACCCAGCTGTAATTGCTAGAGCAGATACAGTTTCTGTGTAGCCCAGGGTGTTGCTCATGAGAGGCCAAATGCTCTCCATAACATTGTGTTTTCTTGTCTTGCAGCTGAGCTTGATCCTGACTCAATGCAACCCTCCGTGCCACTATTTCCTCTGCTCCACAGAAGATAATTGAAGGATGATTCTCTTCTCCTGACTGCTGTCAGTCTGCTTTGGTACAGCCTGACTCCCCTTGGGGTTTGAGCAGTACCCCAGACTGCCTCCAGATGGATGAAAGGAACTAGATCAGCTGACAAAACTCATCCCTGTTTTAACTTTCTATGTGACTCTTTGGCTTTTTTTTCCCTCTTTTTCCTTTTTTTATAATCTGTTTCTGCTATGGAGATGAGAGGCTCTGTTCCCTCACCTTAAGTGTTGGAAGAGAGGGATCTGCTGCCCTGCTGACCAGGCAAGGCTTTTGTTATGTGATTAGGAATTTGGTGGATGGTTGGTGGCAGAGAAGGAGCTCAACAGATATCTGGTGAAGAATTGATGTTTGAAATGAGGGCAGTGGGCAGGTCCTGAGTGTAAAAAGACTGCAGGGAGAGTGTGATGAGAGTGCAAGGACCACTTGTCACTGTTGGTGCCAGCTGTGGGTAAAGTCTTGCCCTGTTTTTGATGCATCCTCCATCCCCCTATGTCATCTGCTTGGAGGGACTTCTGTCGCTGCTCTGTGTACATCAAATTGCATTCAATTTAGTCTTGGTTTCTTTTAGTTCCCAGATCATTCTTTAATCACAGTTGTGTACCCATGCCAAAATGTTCCTGCTGCTTTTCTGTCTCAGCAGGGCAATAGCAGCTTTGTTTCAAATAGCTGCTGCCTTCCTCTCCTGCCTAAGATGGATTGGAGATCTCCTTTCCCAGGTGAGGAGTGCTGGCCCCGGTGTTATCTCCCTTCTCTGGGACAGGGATTTGCTTATTCTCTGACCTGTGGGCTGCAGTGCCAGTGACTGAAACACTTCTAAAAGTCAGATGTGGTGGCACCTTGATACCTTGTGAGCTGTGTTCCTGAAGCTGAGCAGGATATCTGGAAAATGGCTGCTGCTGGAAGCTGTCTTGGTGAAATGGCATCCTAGTGAACTGTCTGGGGAGACCAAGGCTTGCTGTGAACTTGAGGAAGCTCAGTCCCTCAAGAGTGGCATTTTGCCCTTGGGCCTGGGGGTTGTTTCTGAACTCTCCTATGTCTTCAAACTTCATGGTGTTAACATGTCCCCCATCCCCTCTTTAGTCTCATTCCTACCTTCTTCCCATGGCAACATAATTTTGAAACTTGTTTCTATCCTCCTGAAGGAGGGAGGGCACCTTGTTTTTCTTCCTGCATCATTGTGCTTTCTGCTTAAAACATTTGCCCCCTGGATTTTCTTTTTGTTTTTTGTAAGCATTTAATAAAATTTGAAGAAGATGTTGTAATGATGGCAGCTCTGAGAATTTTGTTCATGTAGAAGTCTGCAGCAAAGCTGTTTTCCTTGAAACTCTCTGCTTGAATGTGAGGTGGAGGAGAAAAAGCATCAATCTGAGTGACAAGGAGAAAAGGAGCTTGACATATGCAGGAAAGGGGTTTTCTGTGTGCCTGCCCCATTTACATCCATGTTATTCTGCTGTACTTTTACTTGGGAGTAATTGTAATTCCCCTCTAAAAGGGGAAGGAGTAATGCTTGGGTGAGCAATGGAGCAGCCTGCAGAGACTCCCTGGGGAGTGTGAGCAGCCGGAGAAGCATAGAGCTGAACTCCCCAGGTAACAGACCTGAGCAACATCACAGGCTTCAACCAAAATCACTGGTGATATCAGCTATAAAAAAATTAAATTCCTCTGTATCCTGCTCATCCAGCTTTGATAAGGTCAGTATAGCTGTTCTGTACTGGAACCCAGCACACTAATGGGCTGATGGCTCTATTTGGAACCATCTCCCTTTTTATGGAAAAACCTTTTTATGGGGGTGACCTTCCAAGTAATAACACTTTTATGGTGTAGAGACAATGAAGAGTTTCTGCTATCCTAACACTTTAGAAAAGTGTAGGTGAAGAAGGAGAATTCCAAATATAACTTCTTGCTCTTATCTGTCTGCTGATTGGTACCCTTGTTCTCCCCATCCTCTGCTTCAGTTCCAGGAGGTAGGAATTCAAGGAGTCCTCAAAGCACTGAGCAGGATGGCCCCATTTTCCTCCCTTCAGCCCTCCCTCTGCTGTGCTGGGATTTTCAAGTGGGGCTGGAGCAGTAGCAGTGAGGTGCATAGAGATGTGCTCTGGCTAGAGTGAAAATAACACTGCTTTGCGTGTGTGCAAACTGGTTGCACTGATTTCTCAACACATTCTGTAGCTGGCTGGTGGAAATGATGGCTGAAAACTTCTCCAGTTACTATTCCTGTGCCCTGCCAGTTTGGAGAGGGCAGAGCAGGCCCCAAAGGCTGTTTGTGTGAGATTCCTTCTCTAAGGAGGGTTAATTTGCAGAGTGTATTTTCTCCACTTAAAGCCCACAGGGACCTAGATGTGGTTTCAATAAACAACTGCTGTAATTCAGGTTGTGGTGACAGCAGAGAAGTGAGCAGGTTATGGGAGACCAGAGCTCTCTAGTGGTGGTCAGGAACCAGGGAGGGAACTGGCTCAGAGTAAATCTGTGCAGCGCTTTATGAGGTGCTTAAATCTGCCAGGGGAATGTTTCCACAGCTAAATTAACTTGATGATGTGCTGTTTCTCCTCCCAAATTAACATGGTGTGTACAGAGTGGTGGGACTGGCAGTGGGCTTACCAGAATGGTGAGAGCTTCCCCTACCTCCCCAAAATGAAGAAAAAGGATGCTGCAGCCCAGAAATGCTGGATGTGCATTTTGGGCAGTGCTAGGAGGGGATGAGGGCATGGAGGCTCATCTGTTCCCTCAGCAGGAACCTGTAGGGAGCTGTGGCTGATGTTGTGAGTGAAGGAGAGCAGGCTGGTGTCACTCTGCAGCAGTCACTGCTCTGGGGTTAGTCAGTAGCTGACTGCTTCCTATCTTTTCCTCTGTTCATTTTTCACAGCAATGTGGTTTCTGCAGCACTGACATCTCAGAGGCTTTTGCTGTGAGACCTTAGCTCTGTCTTGTCCTGAGACTGCTGCATTTTGAGCATAACAAGACAAACTGTCACACTGAGTGAGTCTTGCAGGATTAGTCGTACCCTCAAAGCCTGGTGGAGAAGAGTGATGCTTTCCTGGTCCCTGTATCCCTGTGCTCCCTGCATCCCCTGTCCTGCCATGCTTCCCCAAATTACCATCCCCTTGACAGGTTGGCAGTGCCCAAAAAGAGGGACTGGGAACCCCTGTGTGGGCTCTCGGTGCTCTGAACTGGTGGCATACCTTGAGGTGTTGCTTCACTACAATTTCTTCTTTACCCATCTTGTCTAGATTATGCGGAAGAGGAACATCATTTTGGCAGCATTGGCTCTGAAATAAATCTATGGAGGCTCCAGTGCTACTGAAATGTGCTGCTTGTCTTTCTGTGGCAGGCTTCAGGGCTGCTTTTTTTCCCCAACAGGGTCTAACAGATGAATTCTACGTGAATGTATGCAAGATGGGATTGAAAAAGGTGGTCCATGACTACTGTAATGCTATAAAACAGCATTATTTAAACTTGGGGGAAACTTAAATGATGGAAAACTCAAGTCTGTTTTGAGTGTTATGTCTTTATGTAGCACTTGTTCTGCCTCAAGATGGGGGCTGGACTTCATCTGATTCTCTTTCCAGGTATAAAATAATTACTCATTTTTAGTGGCTCATTTTTGCATTGATCCTAATGTATATCTATGCATACTAATTAATGGATCTCTGCTCAGTCCCTTGTTTGCAGCTCTGCACTGGGTGGTAATGGACACAAGAGTCTAGAGTTTCCAAATGACTTTGTTCCTTGAAATGTGTCTGCAGCTTCTGCTCTTTGAAGGAAAGGTCAGCCTCGGGGACACCTGAGCCTGAATATCAGAGCTTTGCCTCCTGCCACCACCACCTTTGGGAAGGAAAATAAACAAGCTCAAAGAGCAGGGTGGCTATAAATACTGAGGTGGCAGCTGATATGCTGCTGAACAAGGCTCTGAGGTTGGTCTGTTGGTAACTCCTTGCCAGCTCAAGACACTTTCCCTGATGCTGCATTTTATATATATATATATATATATAAAGTGTCTGTATATAAGCAGGTTAGGAGAAAAAATGTATTTCACATTGACAGAAATGTAGCTGGAGCTAGGATTTACTTTAGAAATGGAACCATTCCAAGGATCCTTGAGAGAGGTGATTTCCCTGGGATTTTGCATTCGTTGCAGTGGAGTGATTTGATTTAGATCACAAATATTCAGAAAGGTGCTTCATCTCTTCCTGATAACTCTCAGAAACAGTGGCTTAGCAATGCTAAAGTCAGGCATCAAATAAATACAAAAAAGTGTCGTGGACTTGGGACTTGTGAGAATGATGGGAAGAATAGGGGAAAGGTTGAGTAAAAGTGAGGGGGATATCCCATTGGGATTTATACAAGTGAGCCCTTTAAGGCATGAAAGCAGCAAAATGCAAGTGTGATTATCCAATGAGATGCTTGGTTGGGTAGGTGGGTCTTCCCCAAGGTTGTGGAGCAGCTGTGAGCTCCTTGACTGGTCTCCTGCCTTGCTCACCTCCCCTGGGGTCACAAAACAGCAGCTCCTGGCATTGGTCCTGACTGCCATCCTGCTGCTCAGTCTCCATCCTCACTGTCAGCCTGTCTCATCCATTTAGGTGTAAGTAGTGTGAGGATGGGACACAGCCCCTATCTTGAATGGCCAAACATGATTTGTTGTCTTTGGAGAGATGTTTAGCCTGGATCTAGGGTGTCCAAGCAGGATCTCCTCAATCCTACCGGGATTGTACCTTAGTTGTCTAAAGCAGATGCAGCAAGCACATGTCCCGGGGCAAACAAATGAGTGGTGGAGGAACAGTCTACCACAAAAATCAGAAATCAATATTAACTGAAAAAAAATCCAAAACCAAAAAGAAATGCATTACTTACTGATGTGTAATTTGTTTCCATCTGATATCATTTGCGTGTTGGGAGCATCATGCTACTCAGTCCAGTTTACAAAATTAACAGGTGATTGTTCCTTTGAGATCATGCCAGGTGCTGGTTGTTTGTGACTTCTAGAGCCCTGTAGGTAAGTTCAAAACATCAGATAGAACAGTGTTTATGGTAGCCACTAAGTAAAAGAGGTTTCTCAAAAATAAATAAAGGGACTTTTTAAAAGCATGAAAAGTTCCACCACCTAAAATTAGCGTGAAGAGGGGCTATCAAGTGACACCATTGCGTGCTCCCAACTTTGGCTCTGCAAAGTTCAGCATCTGAAGAACTGGAGAGGTGAAGGGCAGAGGATGGTGATGTTGCCAGGATAGCTATTCTAGCAGAGTAGCTCCAGGCGATGAAACCAGTTGGAGGCATTTCAAGTTGGCCGATAAGATTTACTGTTTTGCAAAAGTCAGGGTTGCAAAATGCAAATTTGGAGCTGTGCTTTGATTGTTACCTTCCCAAGAGAGGAAGAAAGCAAACTCTGGCTCTGTCCTTACTTCTTCCTAGTGAGGGACATGCTATATGCAGAGGATGCAAGTGTAGGAAATGCTGCACTGGGAGCAGGGAGGGTTTGGAGTTGATTATTTTGGTGAATTTTGGTTTAGGAGTTTATGTGCAGTTTGACTCCAAGATCTCAGCTAAGACTGCTGAAGTGAGCTGGAGAGGATGGTATCAGTGCCTGCCTTTGTCCTGGATGGCCTGTGAGCTGCCCCAACACCACGCAGGTGCTCACTGCCTCTTGGCCTTGAGGCATTTAATCCTGTTTTCCAGCTGACTTCTCAGGTTCTGCTTTTTCTCAGCCTTTCAGGAGCCTTTAAGTGTGAATGCCATGGCAGCTGGGGGTTTAAACATGTTCCCAGGAAGATGGGGGCACGTGAGAGCAGTTTCCTGCAAGTCTACAAACAGCTTTATGCCTAGGTTAAGCTTGAGCTGTTTCATATGGCATTTGAGAGGCTGGTGAGCTACACCACAAAGCCAGCTCTGAAGGCAAATTCCTTCTGCTTCTCCTTGTTAAGCTTTGTTGCCCACTGACTCCTCTCTAATCTGAGTTACTCCATCATGGATCAAGGCAGCAAAGCTCTTCCTTCATCCTTCAGATGAGGCTGGTCCTTGTGGGAAGGAGGGCATGTGCTGCTGCTTTGGAGTGGGTAGCAGAGGTGAGCTCTCCATTTGCCTTGTTCCCCCCTCTGCCTCCCTGCTGACTGGTGAGGTCCTGCCTGTCTCTGCAGGACACACTGCTCCTTATTGCAGTGCAGACCTCTAGAAGGATTTGGGGTAGGTGCTTGGTCCTTCGTACAAATACCCCTAATGCAATTAATCCCTCTTTGACTGACAACCTCAATGTCTTAAAAATGCCCTTGTGTTTTAGGAGCGCTAGTGACTTTGTGTGTCCCCAACACTGAAGATGTTGCTGGGGGGAAAAATAAACCTAGGCAATGACAACCCAACTGGAAATGTAAGAAACTCCATATTCTGAATAAGAATATTTTAACAGACTTCAGAAATGCCCAAGGACACATTGTACCCTGCTCTGCCACTGTCATCATTGAAGCCACACCAGCCTAATGCATGTGTTTGCAGCACTCACTGTATGAATGATGCAAAGGGCTGGCTTGTGTTTGCACATGCTGAAGTAGGGATCAGATCCCTTCCTATTTCAGATCCCTTCCTATTTCTTAACAAAGATGTAGAGTTCCTGTTCTTACAGGCTTGGAGGGGATAAGACAGGCAGATATTTCTACCAACCACGTTTCACAGAAGGGATGACACACTAGAGACCTCCATGGAAATGTTGGTTGACTCCTTCCCACCAGATGCAAGGAGGAGAACAGCAGTGCCAGGAAGCTAAATGGAGGTGTATATAGGTCATGTGGTCATCAATAAGAGAATGCTAGTTTGTTGCCTTTTATTCTCCTTTTCACGCCTCTGAACTTCTGCGATTCTGTGAAGCCACAACCAGGAGAAGGTGTTGGCACATTGATGTTCCCCAGCCACCTTCCAAGATTCAGGTAGGTGAACCCAGAGCTTGGCAACTGTTTGTTCTCCTTGTTATCTGAATGACTGCTGCAAGAGGTGCATCCCTGTTCATGGCAAACCCTGCACCAGGGCACTTCTGGGGAAAGGAGAGGCACCCAAGGGCAGAGATCCTGAGGCCAAGTGCCACGAGGATGCTATTAGAGGAACCAGGAGAAAAGATGGTCTTTGCTCAGCCCCTTTGAGCTGTTTCATATTCCCCAGGATCCCATTATCACCAGTAAAATGATAGTGGTCTGCTGATAGCTCAGTGGAGCTGGTTATAAAGTTTAAGGCTATTCTGATCTCTTCTTGACTGGCAGCATAAAACAGGTCATTGGACTTTGCCCAGGAACAGAAAATAATTATATATATATGTATTTATATTCTGTCCTTCCTCCGAATGTACTTACTTAGCCACCTATCTGATCTGCCTTTTTATTGACAGCTACTTCAATTAACTTGGAAAGAGTGTTCAATGAACTTAGAGCATCTACTCTAACCTCGAACTGCTGAATAAACCCCCCTGCAGAATCCCTTTCTCTGGGGTGGGAAGAAGAGAAGAAAGGGCATAGGGGAACTGTATAAAATTTACTTTGCCTTCTTAAATGGCTTTTGTGATTCCCATTTCCCTTCTGCCCTGAATCATGGTAAAAGGTTTATAACTGAATGTCACAGAACAGGAAAATGCATCCCCACACTTTCCCAGTCAGCTTAATACATTTTTCTGGATACCTTCAATTATTTCAAGGCTGTTATTTGTAGAAGCAGACAAACATACCAAACCCAAAATATCTATATCATGCAAAAGAGTAAAAGATATTGTTTTGAAAGCATTCAAACATGACTTTGGAGAGAAGGGAGTATAAGGAATCATTCAGACTGCGAACTCAAGTAAAACACATTTTCCTCATAATTAATTCACTTTGGAGAACTTAACCATTTTAGAATGACAGAAGGTGTCAGTGAAAGTTCCTCTGTAGCTCTACCATGAAGGTGTAAGTGCAGTCATGGGCAAGTCTGGGTGAGGAAGGACTTCAGGATCTCCTCTTGCCTAACTACAGGGCCAAAGCAAAGTCTGCTTTGGAAGTAGATCTGTTTGTTCTGTGTTGGAGGGTAATGGGTAGATAGGAATTGCTTTATCTCAGAAATTGGATCTCTCCTGGGGAGTTTTATGGGAAGGATGTAGCTGATTTTATTTACAAACTCTGTAGTCTTTAATGGACACGTAGAATTTCAGACTTGCAGGGCTGTAGAGATTTTCAGATGAACTTTTCCAGTGCTATTTCAGCTTGCTGGTTGAGTATTAGCCAGCCATGGAGGCAATGATCCATGAAAATGCTGCCTGCTGACTGGTGTGCAATGAGCATAGGGAAAGGATATTTAAAAAAAACCTAAACAAAACACACACACACCAGCCTTTGACCAAGGTGCACATCTTTATGCAGTTTATAAAATTATCTGGGCTAATGTGTGTGCATACTGTATGTAAAATCATCTCCCCTGAGTGCACTGGCTGCTGCAATAGGTCAATCAAAAGCCAGAAAAGATGAGAAGAGTTGATTACAGCTTCCCTGCAAGTGGCCCAGCAGCACAATAAATTCCTGTGGCCCATCTCAAGTAGCCATTCTGGGTATTCCTACTTACCAAGAAAAAATGTGACATTGGGCCAGGCTACCTATGGAAACTTGTCTAGATCTCTGCCCCAGCCTCCAGTTCCTGTTCAAGGAGGGACACTGGTTTGCTGTATGCTGTCACAGTAAAAGCATGCCAGGCTCTGGCTTGAGGTCAGCTGGCAGAGGGACTCTTTGTGGTTTGAGACCCTGGTTCATGCCTATGACCTCACGTGTGCTCTTTAGCCTTGGTGCTGCTGGGAGAGAGGGGCTTCTCCCATGACAGGTGCTTGCTGCACCCTCCCCTAATGAAGTTGGGTAGCTATTGGCAGCTGGGCAGGCACAGCTGGGATCATCTCCCCCTCATCTGGTCTCTGTGATCAGCAGGGAGTGTGAGGCACTTGGTGGTGCTTGCTCTCTCTCTAGGCTGTGCTGTGGAGCTCAGAGGAGAGCCCCAGACACCTTGCTGCTGGTGCAGGGAGAACAGATGATGTCAAGACAGCAAAAATTATATATCCTAGAGCAGGTGCATCTGAAGTAACTAGAGACAAATCTGATGAGGAAAATGTGGCAGGTTGTGAACGAAACTGCTGCGTGATGGAATCAAGGGGTGAAATTGGGGCGTGACAGAGAATATGTGAAAAGCAGGGTATGTGGCTAAGCTATGGAAAAAATGTTGGAGAGGCCTGTAATTACATGCTAAACTGAACAGAGATACCCACAAAAGGAAGAAAGGACAAACACAAATTGGGCTGTGGGGAACGAGCCTTGGTTGTGAACCAGGTGTCAGCAGAGCAAACTTCAGAGTTGTGCATCAGACAAGCCCTCTTTACCAAGGGAAGGAGAAGGTACCCTCTGTCCCATGGGAGGAGGGAGCCAGATCATGCTGGGACTGTAAATGAGATGCATGACATGGACATGAGTTCTGACAGAGGCAGCCCATGGGATGCACAGCTGTCTTTTGGGACAGTACTGAGCAGAAAGGCCATGCTCCCAGGGTATGGTGATGGAGAGGACAGAGCATGGACATGACATGTGATCTAAAGATGGATGTTGTCTGGAGCTGTTGCTTGACAGGAACTGAGTGGATCCTGCAGGCAGCAATGTTTGCTTCTCATCTATTTGCAAATGGAGCTGCAGCAGAGAGGTCTGATTGCCTGCCCTTCCCATTGCTTGTACCAGCTACAGGTTTGTCAGGATGCTTAGAGTGAAACCTGAGTGATGTGAGCACTCCCCTGCTCCCCTGCCCACAGCAGCAGTGCTCTGGTGCAGGCTGTGCAGCCCTGCAGGATGTTCACTCTGCTCCTGCCAAATGCCTGGCAGCACACGGGCCCAGGGGAGTGCTCAGTGCACATCTGCTGGGAAGCACCCTGCTGTCAGCCCAGGCTCTGCATGCACTTGGGCACACACACACACACATGCTTTCTTTTGAGCTGATTGACCAGTCCTTGGTGTGGCAGGCCTGAGTTGCAGCACCCATTGGCAGCAGGGACAGTCCATGGTGGGCACAGGGAGCTGGTGAAGGCCATTGCCAAACTGGGCCCACCACAAGCATGAAAAGAGAAACAGCTGGGAGCCTCTCCTCCCATGCATCCCCACTCTGCTGCTAGTCTGGGCAAATATGGTATTTCTTGGAGGCATGCCCAGCTGGTGGGGAGCTTGGGGGAAAGGAGCCAGTGGAAGGCAGCAAGACTGCTCGGTGGTTCCGAAAGCGCAGCATGAAAGCCGCTTTGCTGCGTTAGTGCTTTGGGCAGAGCTGCAGGGGGTGTGGAGGTGATGATACCAGCTCTGGCCATGTGTTCCCATGCAGCTGCTGCTCTCCTCAGCAGCACAGCGTGCCCACCCAGCAAACTCCCACATGGAGCTGGGGCGCTGAGGATGGATGCACTGTCCCCCCACCACCTGAGAAATAACAAAGGCATTGGCTGGAGGTGGCTTGCAGGAGGGAGGCGAGGGGATAAGCTGCAGGACAGCTGGAAAAGGCAAGCTGGGCAGGAGATTTTAGCTCGTGCACGTTACCTGGTGACTGGGAAGCTGCAGCACTGTGCTCCCACTCCACGGCTTTGAAAGCTTGTCTCTACATCCTCAGATGGGGACCCTTTCTTGCAAGGAGCAGGGAAAGAGTGGGCAGGAATCAATCTGTGACCTGAGCCAAAAATATCGCCTGCCCCACAGCTTCTGAAGCTCTTCTCTGCTCCTAGAGGCGGGAGGAAGGGGGTGCTGGAGCTGCCAGGCGCACAGCAGGGCACAGGCTCTGTTGCTGGGGAGCCCTGCCAAGGGACAGGGGCAGGAGGGAGGGGATGGGAAGCTGAAGCCTGGGATGTTTAGTGAAATGGAAACCCTGAACCAGAGGGTTGTGTGAGGCACTGCAATCCTCTGCTGGAATAGTCAGGCAACTGGGGAGAGTGCTCTGGCAGCAAAGCCGCTCCAGGCACCCCAGCTCCAGCCACCTGGGGTTGCCCTCCCTAAGAAGTCCTTACTTAAATAGTGCTTTCATGCCATGCTAAGAAAGGCTTACAAGCTCTTTTGCTGCATTCCTGCTCTCTTGCTTTTTGTTGCAGGTCCTCTCCAGCCCTGGTGTGTGGCAGAGCCCCAGCAGTCTCAGTGAGAGGTGGGTGTGAGCCACACAGCACTCTCACACAGATGCACTTAAGGCAACATGTGTGCCAAGTGCCTCTGCCTTCTTGTGTGCCTGTGACTGCTGGTTTCCAAGAGCCTTGGAAGTGGAAGATCCATAGGCCTGCCCAAAGCTCTCACCCTGCAGCACAGCCAAACCCCTCTGCATGTGGAAGGGCAGCTGGGAAGAGCCCCTGCCCTGGGGGGAGAATGGAGGTTGCTGCTGTGTGTTGAGGCTGTGAGATCCAGGCTGCCACAGCCAGGTTTTTAGCAGTGATCATGCACCATGGAGCTATGGGACCCCCCCAATTTGTTTCTGAGGTGCCTTTGCCTCAGATACCCCTCTTTGAACCCTGCCTGCCTGGCTGTAAATATAGAAACATAAGCCCTGGAGATTTTTTTCTCCAAACATGTCCCTCCCATCTTAGCATCATCTGTGCAATTCCTCCAGCTGCTCCTATACATGGTATGACCTTTTTTTCCCCCCTTCCCTTGCTTCCCCCTCCATCTCACCCCTTCCCCGCCCATCCCTGCTCCCTTCCCTGCCCAGCACAGGGAGCCTGGGGCCAATCAGCTCTCCCAGACGATCAAATGTCACTATAAGTTGCGAGCTGCATCACCTTGGGACGCTCGCAGATCCCAGCCTGCCCGTCCCCTCCGACAGGAGCTTGGTGCTTCTCTCCACTCCTCCCAGGTAAGTGGGGTCCCTGGCAAGGGGGGCAGCACCGCAGCGGGGATGAGCCTTGGTTTGAATGGAGGAGCACCAGGGGAGGGTTGCGTTCCACAGGATCTGGGATCTGACTCAGGACCCTAAGGAAAAGGCACACGTAGCTTTAGTTGGGCATCTCACAAGTCTCATGTCACCCGTAGAGGTTTGGGTGCTTTGAAGTCTCAAGGATTAGTAGTGGGAGAACGGATTTTTCCAAACCAAGATTTGGGACTGGAAATTGTTATCTCTTGGGGCAATCAGGGCAAGTTCCCTCAAGCAGCAGGAAGAAAGTGCTGACCTTCCCTGCTCTGTCACCTGGAGAAATGGATGGCTGAGGCAGGAGGTATGAAGGGCAGACCACTAGGGAGCTTCTGGTGGATGAAGAGGGCTGTAGGTCTAGAGGGAGATCTGGGGAAAAAATGTGGCCATGGAAAACTGTCCCCTCCCACAGGAATTGAGAAAATTGAGTTTTGCATGGTCAGGCTAGCAAAGTGAAAGAGTTTGAAGTCATGAACATGGGGAGTGTCCCATCACACTCTGAATTTAACCCCTCTGCACCCACAAGGAATTTCTCTTGCAATTTTCTCATTTCCTGTGAGAGTGGAAAGTTTTCCACGGCCACATTTATATTTCTTGGATCAGCTTCTTGCTGTCAGGTGGTGGGTATCCTATGGGGGCCGGAGGGACACCAGCACAGGTGACTCCAGGGCCAGAAATTAGGGTGGGAGCTGTGCCACTGATTGGGGGGAGCTCCAGTGAGGCTGTCGGTGACTGCCAGGGCAGGCAGCCACCCCTCAGGGGGACAAGGCTCAGGGAGGTGGTGGGGTCCCCAGGAGATGTTCAAGAGGCACCAGGCTGAGTGCTTTAGGGGTTACAGTGGGAGTGCCTGGTGGATGGTTGGGCTGGAAGATCTTGTTGGTCTGTTCCTACCTTGGTGATTCTAAGACCAAGGAAAGGCAGGGGATGTGAGCTGAGCACAGTCATTGCCTTTTTGTTCTCCGTCTTGGTTTTGTTATCCCTAGAAACCCCCTTGCAGGGATCAGACAGCTCATACTACCCTGCAGATCAGGATAAAGGGTACATTTTGGGACAGGGAGTTGGGATTTTGCTATGACCCTGCAGCAGTGCTGGAGTCCTGCTACTCAGTTTCAGCATTAGAGAGAAGTATATGCATATGTTTATATACTTATTAGATATCATATCAAAAGAGATAGGTATTATATATAATATCTGTAGGTATATTAAGAAATCTCTGCAGTGGGAATCTCTTCAGTGGCTCCTGCTGGGAAGAGTGGCTGTGTGGTGCTTGGTGGATCATAGCCCAGTCCTTGCCCCAGAGCTGTCCCTGCCAGGTCCCATTGCCCATGCATGGCCACTTCTGTGCTGCCCCCTTTCCATGTGGCTCTTGCTACCTTGCCTACCTTGTATGGCCTGGCTTGGGAGGGGATGATTGATGGGTGGGTTATTTCCAGGGATGGCCTGGAGGTGCAAGGCAGCCGATTCCCCCTCCCGGGTGCATTCTCAGCTGCTAAGAGGCTTCTTGGGATGTGCTGGCTCTGCTCTTTCAGCTGAGGCCAGGAGCATTTGGGGCCAAAAGGGACGTGGTATTCCTGCCTACCTTGGGCTAAGGATTGGTGTATTTGTCCTTCCAGTGACCTGCTTGGCTTGGGCAAAATGCAGAATAACCTTTGCTTTCACCTTTAAGGGGTTGGAGCAGGCAGGAAGTTTTCTGTCTGGTGAAACTTTCCCATGTGTTTTGATTTCCCTCCAAAGGGTGGGCAGCATTAACTAATTGATTTTATTACATCCTTAAACCTCAGTCAAGACCAGAATCCATTTTTCTGCCACTATACAAACAAAGCCCAATTATTGCCTGAAGGTGCTAACAGCCTTAATCCTGGGCTGCTGTTTGCTGTGTGTAAAGTAATTTCCACCAAAGGCTAATCCCGAGCCAGCTGGAGACTTTCCATTGCCTTCGGGCAAACTTAATCCTAACTGCAAAAACTGCCGCTCTTAACAGATTGCTTTCTTTATTGCCTCTTGGATGTAAATATAGTCCAATTTTCCTGGCTGCTTTGATGACTATGTGGATAGTGCTGGGCACCAAAGAGCCTTTCTAGTCTTTGGTGGCTGTAGCTATGCCAGTCTGCATTTTGCTCCTGGCTTTAAGGGACCAGATGGCTTTTGAATGCCATGGAGTGGACAGACACCTTGCTCTTCTTGAAGCTAAACCTTTTTATCTTTCCAGCCAGGGCAGTGGCAGTCAGGTACTGCCTTAAATGCTGGCTTCTCTTGACAGAGGGACCAAACCTGGTTGAATGTTTGGCCCTTGCAAGGCTGAAATCAGTGATCTTCCCCTGGATTTTTTTGTCTCCTCTGGCCTCGCCTATGGGGTTCCTGTATCTGGCTCATCATTGTACAGAGTCTGCCAATGAACTTGTTATTAATTCATTTTATCTGGGGCCAAGAAATCCCCTCAGGGTTGGGGTCTTATGGTGTTAGGGATGCTGGCATTCTCCCTCTGCTTTTATAGCACGCGGACAGATGCCATGCAAAATCCCATTCGCATTTGCAGCGCTTGGATTAACAAATATGGAAGGGGGCAGGGAACAGCCAGTGTGACAACTCTCAGCAAGATGTCCTTAGAGCTAAATTGGAGATGAGATGAGCTCATTCCAATAACTGCTAATGGAAAGCCTGATTGCAAAGGCTCCCATGGACTTGAATTGCCTTGGAAAGAACAGCGTGCACTGTGCTACGTGCCTGCCCTGCACTGAGGAGACACTCTCTGTCTGCACACAGAGGGTTCTCCAGCTGATTTCTTCACCATTTAGTGGTATTACTCTTCTTACTAGAATGAGAGAGGACTTCAGCCCATAGACTTTTAAAAGTCCTCTTTTTTTTTTTTTTTTTTAATCCTCCACCTTTGGAAGACGGAAAGCTGCGTTTATAAAGGCTTAATCCATGTGAGGATTGGCCGTTTCCCTGAGTCTTTACAGAACATGTCTTTTGGAGGAAGCCAACAGCTGGGCATTAGGCAGGTTCCCTCTGCAGGCTTTTGCCTGGAGAAGCTCTGCTGTCCTGTTGCTTAAACCAACATGCTGTCAAGCATTATTACTAATAGCTTGAATAATTCTTGAAGGCTGAAATGAGACTGCTAACATGCTAGCCACTGAGGAGATAGCAAGTGCAAGTCTTCATCCTGAAGATTTTATGAAATCTAGACTGAAAAGACCAGGGGAGAGAGACCAGCAGTGTTGTAGCATTCAAGTAATTAACAGCAGTGTAAATTGGGCAGAAAAGACTTTTATAAGCTGAAATTCCTCCCAAACACAAAAATCCCCCTGTTCCCTCTACCTGGTAGAACTAGAGTCCCCAGAGTCATCCTTGAGGTGGCTGTTGCAACCAAGGAGTGGGCAACCACAGCTATGAAGTTAAAAGCAGCCTGGGACCAAGAGACCACTGAACCCAAATCTCATGTGACCTGCCAGTAGATTACCCCTCCCATCCAGCACCTCAGGTCATAACACAGACCCTGGCTAGCACTACTTCCAGGGCTGAATTTCTGAAAGAGAACAAGTGAGGAGCCAGAAGAAAAAAATCTTGGCTGTTTATCTCTCCTTGCAACATGGGGGTTTTAAATCCTGTTGATGTTAATGTATGGTGCCCAAGGTCATTGCTGGGGAATGGAGAGAATCCCTTATAGGGCAGGGTTGGAGCCTGTGGGATTACTGCCTTCCTCTGAAATAGAAAGCTGCTGAGCTGCAGTTGTTCCTTTTGAACCTAAGTCAGCCCACCTGCTCCTTCAAGACATCTCTCATATATCAGCTGAATAATGAAGTCATGAAAGTTGGGGTTTGGGCCAGCAAGGAGAAGCCTGGCTTTCTAATTTAAGATCTGCTGTGGATTTGAAGAAAGTTTTGGGGGCCTTTCCTCATCATCTCCCCTGGCCTCAGGGCAGCTGATGCTGTTAGGAAAGCCAGTGTTGCATTACATAGAAATGGTTATAGCAATGTAAACTGCCTAACTAGGCATGTCGCTGGTTTTCATCTTAAACTAATCATCAAATTATTGTTCACTCACTCATCAGTTGTATAAACCAAACACACTTTTGGGTGCTGACAAATAAGTACTTATCTCTAGGTTTATTGGTACTTTCAGTTATTTTTATAACTGACTGAGGCTTTGGAGCTGGCACCTTCCCACCTGTGGTAGCACAAAAGAAGGAAAAACTCCTCTGATCTTGCTAGAGCAATGGAAATGTCAGATGGGTGCAGGAGAACACCCTGGCCTTGCCTGTTTCCCTGAGCTCTGGGGATTTTGTAATTCAGAACTGGGACAAGGCAGCCTCTGGGTCTGCCTGTGGGAAGCAGCTGAATTGATAGGATATATCTTTCCAGCTGATCTTTTTCTCTCCCCCTCCCTTTGTCCTCTGACATGGGTGGCAAAAGTTTGTGCTTCTCCCAAAATGTCAGTGTTGGTGGGGAGCTGGTTGGTGTGTGGGAAAGCAGGTGCTTGGCTTTTTTTGTGCTCAAATATCAATCCATCTGCTTCTGCCTCGGTGTTTTTTTATGAGGTGCACTCACTAATAACAACGTTTTTCTTCTTTTTCTTGTTTGTTTGTTTTCCTTCTCTTCTCTTTTGTCTAGAAACTAATTGCCAACATGTCTGATACCGAGGAAGTGTAAGTAGAGAGAAAGTTGTCTGTGTGTTTGTCTGCTCAGCTTGGCCCCACACAGCAGAGCCAGGGCTTCCCTGCACGGTGCTGCTCTGTGCTCAGCCTGAAGCCCCCCGAGGCTGTGGGGAAGGAACATCTTGACTTAGAGCATCCAAGACCCCTCCCTGTCCAACACAGGACATCCCCCAAACACCTCCACCCAGCTCAGCCTGCCCTCTGGGGCTGTGGCACTGCACCTGGAGGAGGGGGACTAAAACCCACACTGCAGGGGTTTCTGCCTTGGTTTAACAATCAGAGAATGACCCAACCCAATGGGATCATTTGACATTTTGGCATCAGTAGTACAGAGGGGAGATTTAGGGCAGTCATGGGATCAGAGGAATCATGGACAGACCTGCAGACAACAGAATTTAAGCACCATTGAATTGGGTTGCTTCAGTGTATGGTTTAAAGCTTGACATCAGTACAGAGCAGGAGAAATACTTACCTCGTTTCAATGTCCTTTTTTCCTCTCTCACAGGGAGCAAGGAGAGGGTAAGTCTTAAATCTGCCTATAATTGCTTCTGTGCAAGCCTGCAACATTTGCTTGGTATGGTTAGACAAATCTGAAGTTTCTTTTTTGTTCTTCTGTCTGTCTGGCTGTCACCAGCTTCTGGGGCTTTTACAGTACCTGTAGCACCCTGGCCGTGTCCGTGCTGCGGGCAGCCCGTGGGGTTTCAGCTCCAAATTGATGCCCTGGTGGGAGGGGACGCTGCTAGTTTTTGTAAGGGCACTGCCATCTGCTGGCAATTTATTTTGAAGCTTCTGTATGTGGAATATATTCTCGTTTTAGAACATAAATCCCCACAATGTTTATAAGCAACATACCTAGACACTTTTCTTATATTCAGAGGTCCTCTCTGCTACCTTTTCCCTTCTAATGCATGTCTAACCTTGAGTTTCCATTGCCCAAGGAAAAATCCAATACTTTATTATCTTCCCCTTTTTAGAGCTACTCTTTTTTATTTTCAAAGTCATTTAATCTGTTATTTGACTTGCTGGTTTGCAAGTGGCCTCTCAGAAACCATCTTGCCTGGCATCCCTGTGAGCACAGAGGGCTCTGCCATGGGTAATGTCCTACTGATGTTGTCAAGGCTGATGGTTGATTTGTCTGCTTTTTTCCCCCCCCTCTCCCATTTCAATGCAGAGGAGTACGAAGAAGAAGGTAACAAAAAAAACTGGAACGTAATTTATCTTTCTTTGATTCTTGGTCCTGCTTTTCTCTTGTCTAAATTTCACCCTTCTCTTTGGTGCTTGCTGCTAAAGGCGATCTGAAACACTTGATCTGTAAACCAGTTGGAAAACAAAAAAACAATCAAGATTTTTGGGGCTGCCATGTGCACAGCCTTCATGTTACAGTGAAACAGAGTATTTGTATGAGGGGATGGTGAGCAAGCTGGGGCTCATCTGTCCATAAACTTGGAGCTTTTCAGAGCAGGGACTGGTGCAGAGCCCCCATAACATATCATTGGTGAAATCCTGCCATTCTCATTTTGGCAGTGTCCACAGATTGCATTTAAATTTTGAAATTGAAAAGGAGAGCAGGTTGTCCAGCTCCTGAGGGGCAGCCGACAGGGCACTGCTGAGGATGGAAAAGGCAAGGCAGAGAACCAACTGGCAAAGATGAAGTTTCTTACCATGCCTTTAGCTGGCAAAATGTGATTTGACAAGCTGTGAGAGACAGAGTGCTGATCTGGAAAGATGGAGCATGAAAAACCCTTCTCACCCAAGTTGTTTCACCTTTTGTAGGCAGCAGGGAGAAGATAATTTGGAGATGTATCACTGTCTTTGCTGGGCACTTTTGACACACTGGCTTCAGTTCAGGCAAGTGTAGATGCCAGTTGTCATCCTTCATTTTCCCAAGATGTCTGGAACAGAGCTAAGGGCCAAACTCTTGGAATCTCTCCCAGGATCTGCCCTTAGTGCCTAAGGCATCTTCTAAGGGGTCAAAAGGAAAACCCTTACTGGAGGTGGAATATTTGCACATGGAGGGTATGAGACCAGCTCAGAGACAGAGAATTGTCCCTGTGTAGAAATGTACATTTTGGGGATTTACACGCAGCAGAGCTTTTTCTTTCTTTTTTTTTTTTTCTTTCTTTTTTTTTTTTTTTTTTCTTTCTTTTTTTTTTTCTTTTTGTCTTGGATTCCTCCAAGTTGCTGCAACAGGCAAATTCCCATCAGTGGTGATCGGAGCAGAGGTGCAGCCAAGGCCGTGGTGAGACTAGTTTCTGCTATTGCTATAAGGTACATTAGCCTTAAGTAACTATTTCCCCTGGCATTGCTTCTGAAGTGACCAAGGGCTCAAGAAAAAGAAAATAGAGACACTAAATAGGTTGTAGAGCTGCCTTTAGTCATCATCTGTCTCTCTGGTCCTGCATGAAGTGGCAGAGCCAGGAAAGTTGAAGGCATTTTTCATGCTCCATCCTTTACGTCTTGTCAAATGCCAAAAGAGCAAGCGAAGGGTGTTGCTCCTACAGACAAGCCTTCCTTAAAGGAAAAGCATTTTTTCCTGTCTTCTTTCTTCCCTAACCATCTACTTTTTGTTTTCAAGAATTTAATGACTGATATGACATTAATAGGCAGGTGAATTTCTTTTTAATATGCATGACTGGCTCTTCTGAGGTGTATCTTCTCTTTGCTCCATACTTTTGCTTGACCTTTGTGTCTCTTTCTGATGTCATCCATTACTTTTCCATATAACTTTTCTCCATCACTTTCTAACCACCTTTTTTCTCCAGGCCTTAGCTCACCCCAGCACCAGTTTCTAACAGTTTTCTGTTTTCATTTTCCTGCTTGCTGTTGCTTCTTGTTCCATGACACTTGCCACCTGAAGCTCAGGAAGAAGGTATGTGACATGGCTTCTGCTTTCTTTCTCTCTCAGTGCGGAGGGAGAATGTGTGTAAAGAAATCCAGATCAAATATTTCACCTCCAGTGTCAGGACTCTGTCTTGAGCCACAGACATCAATCCAATAGTGGACATTGATGTTGTTTATTGAGCTGGTAGGAAATTTGGCCTGTTTTATTTAAAAAATTATTTTTATTTATTAAAAACAATCAAACTAAAGCATTTATATATATAAATGAATTAAAATGCATTGATATATACATATAAGAATGTATATAATATACACACATAAATGTATGTGTGTGTATATGCATATATGTGTATGGAAACAAGCATATATATATTTGTTTTATTACACCTTTTATACTGAACTGTTTGGCTTATTTTTGGCACAATGGTGTCAAAATGAGTATTTTAAAGGGAGGGAGACACCCTGCAAAGTTTATATTCATCTGGTAAAATTCAGGAATTAATTTGTTTGAAATTTCAAAAAATTGATAAATCTTGGTGAAAAATGCTAACCATATGAGGAAAAAAAGTAAAGCAAAAGAAATGCAACCGTTTTATTTTTGGTTAAAAATTCACCAGAAGTTGCATTTAGGGTATTTTAGCCAGCTCTAATAAAGAATAACATATTGGGTGCCTTTTTATGTGGTTTTCACTTGTGGTCATATTCCATATTTCAGTAACATTTATAACCCCATAATGTGCCCATAAAAATGTTATTTTTAATTCTCTCTCACCCTGTAATTCCATCATTGTGTACTCTTACCCATAATGGCCTGGGAGCTTGGCAAACCTCAGGAATGTTCCAATAGCGTATTTCCTGTTTTAATTTTTCTCCTCCCATTTCTTTTGCTGTGTGATGTTTCCCACCCACAGAAGAGGCTCAGGAGGAAGGTAGGTGAAGCAGCATCTCAGCCCTGCTGGTTCCTGCACCAGCAGGATGATGTGCACCTCGGTTTTGCAAGGTGATAGAAGAAAGCAAGAGACAAGAGAAAGATGCTGGGACAAACTATCTGAAGGCTGAGGGATTTTCTTGTCCCTTGCACAAATTTCACTGAGGGTACCCCACATCCCTGAGTATCTGTGCAGACACCTCTGCTCCAGTTCTGGGGAGGAAGCAGCACAGAAAATACGAATACCATCCCTTTATCCAAGACACAACATGCTCTGATTTTTTAGCCCTGGGTATTTGTGTGCCATGGAGTATCTGGGGTCTGGCTAGGAAGGTTTGTATCAGGTGTCAACTGGTTTCTCCTACATAGCTTGGCAGATCATGATCAGATGGATTTTGAAGTAAAAATCCATCTGTGGTAAAATATGTGCTTAGCCTTATGTTATATAGTACATATGCTATACTGTCACATTATGTATAAAATATATCATATATATTATACATTTATAAGCTATAATATATAATATGATATATAATATACATATTATACATAAAATAATTATAACCATGTAGATGCTGGTAAATAACCCCAGCTGGCTCCCCAAATTGGCAAGTTGGGACAGACAGGGTGGAAGAGGGGCTGGAACAGAAACTCACCCTTTGCACTCAAGAGGCTTGGGATGTGGTGCTCCAGGTGCAAGGAGCCAAAGGGTGTGTTGGTTCCATATTTGCAAAGCTTTGTGCTATGGGCATATTTAAACAGGGGTAAACCTGTCTGTAGAGCCACAACAGACCCACTCTGAGCAGTTTGCAGAGTTTTTACAGCATCCAGGTCCAGATGGTTTTACATTTCTTGTATCTGTGTGTGCTCTGGTCACCTGTCTCCATTTCATCTCCTCCTCTGTTTCCTTATTTCATACATCCTGTGCTTTTTTTTTTTGCCCCCAAACCCTCTGTTGCATTCATACACTCTTTAGTCTAACTGTTCTTGTTTTCCATCTCATTGCTTTTGCTTCCTGCCACGTCCCACCTGACGAAGCTCCTCCAGCAGGTACGTGCCACCACCTTCCAAACTGCTCCCTGCTGTCTCCGTGGTGGTGGTGGTGGGGCCTCAAGGGTGGTGCAAGAGGAGCAGTACCAGTTACTTTGCCTTTTTGCCTCTGCTGTCTTTGCTTTCCACGTGTCCTCTGTGACGGGCTCTGCCGCTGGAACACACAGGAATAATCTCAGTGCGAGGTCCGGCAGAGTCAGCTCAGTGCTAACCCGGCCTCTGCCACCCCTGCCCCATGCAAGGCTCACTAAAAAGCCCATGTGAGCAAGGACAGGAGCTGTCCACTAAAACTGGAACCAGAGAGAAATTCCAGCATGTGGAGATTTCCCCCAGTCTGATATATTTTTGCTTCTTCCCTTCACATGAAGGGAAGCTGTCTCCCAGCCGCAGGTGCCTCAAATCCCTTTCCCCTCCTGGCCATTAGCACGCTCTTTACTGGGATAAAACTTTTCCCCCTGAGCAGAATTTTCAGCCAATGAAAGGTTTTCAGCCTATTTCAGCTCATGTAATAATATATTTCTCCCAATGTTCCTTTTCATCCTGTCCCGTGGCTGTTCACACCTAAAGAAGCTCAGGAGGAAGGTATGTGACATGACTCCTGAATTCTTGCCTTTAAGAGTAAGCTTTGGCTTAGCCAGCAAACCATAAGATGGCAAAAGGAAGCAGGAGTTACAAATAGGCATATTAATATAGATAAAACTTGCCACCATTTTGTTTTTTGTCCTGTCTGTTGTCACATTCTGTCTTGCCATTGAATGCGCTGTCAATGTACGTGGTAAATGTCGCATGAAATAAAAGCCTGAAAAGTGCTGGGAAATGTAAACCTCTTAAAAGGATGAATGTTGAAAAGTCTCTACTCTGAGATTGGTTGGGTCTCCTGGGCAGGCTTATTTTGGATGGTGTGGGGTAGATTTGGCCTGCAGACTGTATGCAGAAATGCTCATGATTGGCTGATATTCTTACAATAGCCTTTCCACACATCTTTTTTTTTCAGCTTAAACCCTGTGATATAAATGGTGATAAATTTGATGCTTTAGCTTTGCAAATGATTAAAGATGGTATTCTTGTTCATATAATGGACTTTCTAGGCCACTGTTTCATGGCAGTACTTGCAGCTACCCAAAACCTGCTGGCCTCAGGTTGTAAATCCACTTGGGCAAGCATCAGGGTTATGAAACAGTGTGCTGCTCCTGGCTTTGGGCAGGACTGCAGAAATGGTTGTATAAGACAAATGTAATCTGATATGGCTGCTTAAATCAGCTTTATGTTTTTAATATCTCAGATCATTTGCACCTTCACTTCCAGTACTGCTTTTAGTATCCATACTCATTTTATTTCCTTGCAACGTATTCTTAGTCTTTCTCTCCCCCTCCATTTTGCCCAAGTGAAAAGTCGTTCTGATGCTCCTAACACTCTCATCTCCTTTGCATTTTGCACTGTGACTCTTCCCAAATGCTAAAGCTCATGAGGAAGGTATATGCCATGACTTGTGAATTCCTCTGTTTCTGTCTGGAGCAGTAACTCGCGCAGGAATTCTGGAGGTGGTTGAAGATGAGCCGATGCAAAAAATATCCTCTGCACGGTTGCTTTGCTCTCATAGGATACACGGTGGGATGAGTAATGAGTACTAACTGCTGTTTGAAAACAATGCCTGAGGCACAGGCTGGGCACTGCTTATGTGTTCCCCAGCAGCACCTGATGTTTCTAACCAGGCTACTCAAATGGACACCAGTTGATACAGGGATAGTGCTCCTCAAACCATTTCCTCTGTGCCACACACCAGGGTTAGAGGTGGGGCAGCTGTGTCCTGAGGCAATGCTGTGTCCCTCAGTTGGGTGCACCTCTTCCCCAGTTCCCTTGCCACTGAACAGAGACAGAGCTCCCTTTTGCAGCAGGGTATGGAGGTGTGGGGACACTTGCACTCAAAGTCACGAGCATTTCAATAAGTGACACGGTGTCATACCTAGTTTTTACTGTTGGGGTAAGGATTGGATTGGGTGCCATCATTTTGGTTGGAGCATATTTGAGAAAAGATGTAGTGTGTGCTTTTTCCAGAACTATTGGGGTGTTTCTGGGTTAATGTGCATTATGCAAAAACGGGGGTGGCAGGGTTGTATTTTTACTTGATTTTGTAACCGGAATTAAGGTCCATATCTGGTAAGACAATCTCTGTGATTGGCAAAATAGAAGGTCATGCTTCTTAAAGCATCAGCCTGGCAGCCCAAACCCATTTACCTTTCAATTGCCCTTCTGCCTGCCCCTCTCTGCTTGCCCAGCCAGGCTTCCATGGGATATTTCATCCTGCAAGTTGGAGAGCAGTAACATGCTCGTACTCACCCTCCCACACTGGTGTGCAGCCCTATGCACCAGTGGTGAAATCCTGGGCACTAAGAAAATCAATACCAGCTCCTCAGAGCCCATTGATTTCCACAGTGGCTGGGATTTCTATGCACATGAATAAGAGCAGGTTGTCTATACCCTTTTTGCACATTCAAACTTATGGGTAATGGACTTAATTAAAATACAAGTCATGTTTTTGTCTGCCAAAGGCTACAGTGGCATTTGATTTATAACAATATGAATATATATGTTAGGCATCTGCATTTTTATATTCAAATAACCCTTCCTCTCCACAATTCTAATTGACATTCACATGTGGCCTCTATTTCTCACTTAATCTTATTAATGGTTTTTATCCCTTTAACCCTGCCTCCACCACCTTGGCAAAGGAAAGTGTAAGGGTTTTTAATTATCCTCTGTTTCTTGCTCTAATTCTCTTATCTCTCTTTGCATCTCCTTCCCTGCTACTTCCCTTTTAAAGAAGTCCATGAACCAGGTATGTGACTTCTGAATTCCTCTGCGTCAATCTGAAGGGTTATTGTGTGCTGGAAATTCAATTCCACTTGGCAGTTTCACAATTGGGTCATGTGCTGAATTGGGACAAAATGGAAACTTTTCAACCAACCAAAAAAAAAAAAAAAGAAGATCACTTTGTTGACAGCTTTTGAAAATTATGGTTTTTATTTAGTTAAAACATTTTGTTCCAAATTTTTTCCCCCTCTCTTCTTTATGGAAGATTTCCAGATTTTGAAATGAAAATTCTATTTTAGATGCTTCTGAAGCATTGCCTTTATGGATAATGTGGGGTATATATAGTGTAATGCAAGAACAAATCTGGAATAAGAAGTTGCCACAAGGCAAAAAGTGGAAAAGTTTTGTTCCAGAGATGTTAATATCTCTGCAGCCTTTATGGCTGTGAAATGTTTCTATTTTTTTTTAAACTAAAATCTCAGCTATGTGTGTTCTGAAATACTGAAGTTTAATTGGAACTCTGATTTATGTTGGAACATTTTAACAGTAACTCTAGTATTATACTCAGGAATTCAAAGGTGGAAGTAAACATAAAAATCAAATATTAACGATAAACTGTAACTTGCAGCTTCCTCACACCTTTGACCAGTCATAATTTCCTCATCACTCTGTGATGCATAATAATGAGGATAAAGCTAACTGCTGCATGAGAAATGTAGTAACATTTTTGTAGACAAACATCTCAATGTATGAGCTGTAATAACAGGTGCTTACCGGACTTGGAGCATCCTCACAGTGCGTATGGGAATGTTATAATGGTCATTACCTGGGAAAACAGAATCTGAACTTGCAGTGTCCTCTAAACAGTCTGTGGAAATTATTCTGTGCCATTTGGAGTAGCTTTATTAAAGTAGTCACATCTCAGCAGCCTCCCAGCCCAGCTATTTCCCTCTGCTGTCCACAGAGGGAGACCAGCCTCTTAGTTCAGAGCAGATTGGTCGTCTTGCCAAGGCTGGGTTGAGGTGAAAGCTGATTGATTTTTACATTACTTAATACTTCAACATTCATCTCTTCGCTGCTTCTCATCTCTCTCCTGTTCTCATCGCTTCTTGTTTCACATCCTTCTTTCTCTTTTTAATCATATTCATTTTTGTCTCTTAATCTGCATCTAAGGTTTTTCTGACTTTGATTTGCACGAGCTAAAGGTCATTGCCTTAATCAGAGCTGCTCTGCCTGCCTCTGTACCTCTCTTCCATGATATTTATTGAACTGCTACTCACTACTTGAGAGCTGGTTCTCTAGCATTGACAAATGTGTATGAGCTTGAAATTTGTGCAAAACACAAGGTATTAACATAATATGATAAAAAATAAAGCCATAACCACAGCCTCTCTATACTTTCTTTTCCCTCTGTAACATAAAGCACAATAAAACCAAAAGACAAGTAAATATAACAAGCTTAACAAAAAACTTTTATGCCAGAAGGAGACTGTCCTAGCTTTTCATGTAATTGCATGATTATTAGTTTCTCTGTTATTAATGCTGTCTTTGCCTACCACATCTTCTATGTCACAGCTTTTACCTGCGCAAGTCATAGTTGTTGCTGTTGTGGAATTCTTGCTGTAATTCTTTCATTTTTCCTTCTTGACTCCTTCCACCTAACCAAGCTCGTGTTTGTGACAACTAAATTCCTATGTATTAATCTGAAGCATTTCTGTACATAGGAATTTGAAGATGTTGAAGAATACCAGAATAATGAAGAATCAATCTGTTCTTGAAATTCCCTAAAACTTATTTTCCCTATAGGAAAGTATAAATATTGTTTGTAACTGAAGGATCACCATCTAAGAAGTTTAGAACAAGCTTTTTTAGTGTTGCTGAAAACTTTCAGGGCTGTGATTCCCTCATAGCCCCTGAGCTATGGGGGTACCTGAGCTGCAGAAACCCAAGCTGCTTACACTTGCAGAGAGTGGATTGCAGCAGGATTCTGGCACACAAACTCAAGCAGTTCTAGTCCTTTGCAGCAAAGACAAGCTCTGTGCAGACACAAACATTGCCAGTTCTGCAGAGCTAAGCCTGGAGTCTGCTAGCAGAGATTCTTAGATGGTGGAACTTCAGATGCAGGCATAGGGATACATCCAAAGCAGAACCTCCTTCAGTAACTCACATCCTCATGCCAGCTTTGATAGCTAAAAAGGCAGCTGAAACCTAGGTAACACTAAATGCCTGTAAATCTCTCTTCTTGGGTATGTTTTCTTTCAAATTTAAGGATCACCAGTGTTACTACACTTGCCCATGGTTTATAAATTCACATGGTTTCAACTGTTGCAAATCATCAACATTCAAATTCCCTTTATCTTTTATTTCTATGGCATCTCCTTCTTATCTACTTCATACCCCACTGTAATTACACTACTTTTCCTCTCTTATTAACAGTCTATCCCTATAACTTGGTCTGCAAATTATACTTCTCCAATGCAGTCTTACCAAAGTTTGAGGTGGTCCCTTCCTGCATAACTTATTTCTAATTATTTTATCTTCCTTTCCTGTGTTTTTCCCCTGACACATCCTACTAAATGAAGCCCCCCCTCCAGGTATGTGATTTAACTTCTAAACTCCCTGGTGTCTGTCTGCTGGGATGGTGTGTGTGAGAACTGAATACAAGGTGACAGGGGATAACAACTGATCAGTTAAGGACGGATTATAACTTGCATGCCTTTGGGGTAGTTCTATTTTAGTTTAATATTTTTTCTCAGTAAAGTGTAATCAGCAGTAAGGAGGAGGAAACCTACTCATTGCATGAAAATTTCACTAGAAACTGGGGGAACACACATATGCTATTGTGAAAGGGTAGCTCAGCAAAAAGTCTCCTTGTGGAATGCATTACATTCTGCCCTGTGATATGAGAATGAATATTTCTTCCTATAGGGGAGGGCTTATTTAAAATCTCAGGGCAGAATTTGACCCATTGACTGTACATGGGGAATATAAACACTGTGAGAGTTTGTGGTTTTTTAATGCCTGTTTTGCAAAATATTTTGTGTGGGTGTGTGTGTGGGTGTGTGTGGCTGAAAAGCAAAACCTGCTCTGCAAATTCACATTGCTGATCTATTCCTGCTTTGCCAAAACCCAGAAGAATGATATGTAGACCTGCACAGACTTCTAATGAACATTTTCTTCCTATGAAGTAATCCATTTGTAATTTTACATTGCAAATGGATTTGAAGAGCAGCAGTACATTTATATAAACATCAATGTTGTCTTCAAGGAAGAAAATGGCCTAAGCCATAGATCTAGAAGGGAACTGAGCTTCTTTGGAAGTTAGCTGAACGTTGATGATGAGTTATAGCAGGTATTTCAGCAGGTTTCTGAACCACACTGTATTTATTTCAAATGGCTGAAATACTGCTGTAGTAAAGGATGGGTCCAATAGTGCTTTGAGAGTGCTGGCTATGTTCATGTGCATATTTCCAATCAAGGTAAACCTTGGTACACCGTGCTGTCAGGTTGTACTTTACGCCATATGATGATAAGTGTTTTTTAAGCACTGCACTATTATCATAAATCTGCCTCTTTTACCTTTCCTATTCTGGGACTTCTCTTTATGTGTTATTTCAAATGCAAATATTTTACCTGTTTACCTCTTAACTTCATTCTTGGCTCCCCTTTTTCTCTCTGCCCCTTCTCCCCATTGGCTCAGAAGCTCTTTTGGTGTGTGAAATAACAGATTTCTTGTTCTCATTCTCTTGTTGTCTATCGCAACTTGTTCCATGACACTTCACACCTGAAGTTCATGAGCCAGGTATGTGACACGACTTCTGGTTTACTCCGCCTAGGTGCAACACCAAAGTGTGTATGTGTGTGAGAGAGGGAGAGGACAGGAGTCCTGGGCTGGTAGAAGAGAAGAAAACAAGAGAAACAAACATTAACCACAGTTATCATTTGCAGCTGTCTCCTCCTTTAACCTCTGTGCTTACTGCTGCTTTAACATTACAGCATTTTCAAGTCCTGACATTCTCTCCAGTTTTATGCCTGCACTAGTTCACTAATTCCTTTATTTTTTTTTCCCCTGGTCTCTTTTTCAGGATTCCAAGAGCTTTAAATAACTGTTCTGTTTTCTTTTTTTCTATTTCCTGTCATTCCATCACTGCTTGCACCACAACAACAGCAGAGGAAGCTCATGAGGAAGGTATGTGTTGTGCCTACAGACCCTCATCCTTTTTCTCTTTCAGTGCTGGGGAAACAGTGTCAAAAACACTGGCATTGTTCAAGAGAAAAGAGAGTATGGGAGGGAAATGTTCTCTCTAGATGGATTTCAATGAACATGGAGAAAGGGACGCTTGTTAGCCAAGTCAAATCACCAAAAAGGTGTTTTTCCTTCTTTTTCTATCTCTGGAGAGTCCAAGGTTCCCAGGATAACAGGGAGGGAGTGGGGACAGTGCTCTTAAACAGTGCTGGTTGTGGATTGACTGCTGTGCTTCTTCTCTTTTTCTTTTGTCCTCCAACCTACAGCCAATGAAGAAGGCGAATACAATGATGGTAGCTCAGTGTTGTCTTAGGACAACAAAGTCATCTTTCTAACATCTCACTCTCTTTTATGTGTCTGGTTTTGTTCCTCACTTTATTTTAAATTCAGGAACTGGGCCAAAACATCTCTGCTGCAAAGAATCGCTCACTGTGCATATCCAATCACCCTTGGGGAGTCATTAGTGTGTTGAGAAGGCTCTACATCCTCATTACGATAGTAGATGGTGAAAATCAAGCTCCAGAAGCTTGCTCTGGACTTGTCTTTTAGCCAGAATCTATTGTGTCCTAGCTTTATAAGCAAAATGTCTCTATCTCCAAAAAATCAGGAAAGAATCTCTTAAATTATAGTGGCATATTTGAAAATGGAGCTGAGCCCTGCACAGACATGCATCCCTCACACAGCCTTTGGTGGTCATGGCCTCCAGGCCTGAATCTACAGAAATGTAAACTTCTGCTCAGCCATGCACTTACAATTGTGTTAAACATCTATGAGCATTAAACATCTATTCAGATGGGGGAGCTAAATATAGCCTGGCTGTAATACTTGGGTGCTGGAGCACACAGGTAGGGACAAGACTCATGCGAAAGGACCAAACCTAAATGTGTGCAGGGTCAGTGTTGCTCTTGTGGAAGATAACTTAGCCTCTCCCTGGCCAGTTTAAGCATATAGAAAGTTCTCATGGAGTTTTAGAGGTTGTTGAAGTAGCTGGGTTCTTCTTGACTGCCCCAGCCCCTAGAACACCCAGGCAGCTGCTTCAAAAGACAAAGCCCAAGGTCACTTGAAAACACCCTGCACTTCTGTGTTTCCTTGTTTTGTTTGATTTTGCTTTTGTAGATTTTTTTTTGTTGCTGTTGTTCTTTTGTTTTAATTTTCTTGCTCACTTTTCAGGCTTCTTTTTTAATTTAGGGAAGTACCCTGAGGACCTTCCTGAGCCCCTCTCTTTCTTTTTCTCATTCTTTTATTTTATTTTTAATGGCATATTGATTTCCTTTTTTTCCCAAGGACACAGTGTGAGTTAGATATGTTGCTTCTGAGAAGGGGGATTAAGAGAGGGTGTTTAGGGATTTCTGAGCGAAATAAAGGCAGTTCAGATGGATTCCCAGAGAAGGAGAGCACCATGTGAATATCTAAAGACTGGGCAGGAGCAAGCAGGGTGGTGCTGTTTTGGGGGGACATCCTCTCCCTGCACGAAGCCTTTCGGAAACCAGAAACTCAAAGGCTCTCTAATCACCAGGGCAGTGAATTTGGATTTGCAGTGTCTCTTGCCTTCTTTTGGCAGGGTTCTATGTGGGGATTTTGTCTCAGCCCCATGGCTCACAGTCAGAATGACCAGAATGTCAGTCAAAATCCACCACAGGAACAGGAATTTGCTGTGGCAATTCCTGCTTGTCAACAATTTTTGGCCCAGTTCCTTGACTCGGTGTCTTGAAAGAAGGGGCATTTCAAAATAAATCCCATCCCTGGACTGCTTTTGGTTCATACAGTATGGACAAAGGCTGGGTCATGCATTGCAGAGGATAGATTTTTTTACTGTTTAATTTTTAATAAAATACTTCTTTTTCTGGTTTTCTGGAGGTACCTTTAAGAATTCTAACTACAATTTCTTATTTCAAGAACTAACCTTATTTTTTCATTTTTACAATTGTTTGTTGGAGTGCTGATTTGGTGGGAGCTGAAACCAAATTCACACAGTTATTGACAGACAGGTGTCGATCCTGGCAACCACGATCAACAAACAAAACCAGTTATTTCCTGTCTACTCTTTTTCCCCCCTCCTCTCTTTGAAGTGTTACTAACTGGCAGCTTTAAGCCAAACAGGAATGTCTATGAAAATCATCTGGGTATGTCATGAAGGAAGGGAATCCTGTGTAAATAACATACCCAATAAACTGGTTAATTATAATTACATTTCCTCTCTCCAGGTAAAAGGCAATTTAGCTAACATGTTAAAAAGCTTACTGGCTATTTGAAAAGCAAAACAAAGAAAAAAATAAGTGGAGGAATACACAAGCACGCTGTTGGCTAATGGTATTTTTCTTCAGGAGTGATTTGAGACTTCCTTTATAGTGGAGCAGTCTAAAGCACATTTGTAATTACATGCTGTTTATTTTCTTAGCATTGCTTTGGCATCTGGAGGCCTGAACTGAGATATGTTTTGGCAGGCAGTGTTCTTGCAGTAAATGAGAAAAGTCTACCCCCTAAAATGGCATTAATTAAATTTGTATGGGAAAGAGTGGAAAAAAGGAAATGTTGGTTTCTGATTTCTTTTACACATCTCTCACATCTTTTTTCTTGATTATCTCAATAACCCATTTCCAACCACTCTCTCAATTTCTTCTTATCCAACACCCTTACAACTAAATGCCTCAATAAATTTTTTGCAGAGTAAGTTTTTTGCTATTTTCCCCTCTTATAATATTTCATTTTCTTTTTCTTATTTTTTTTTTCTATTTGCTATTCCAAATTTCCACCATCAGTCCCCAAACTGCTGGGTAAAAATAAGCATTTTAAAAAATTTAATATCTTTCTGAATTATGATATTGATAACAGGGCTCATGCACCTGCTACTGAAGTGGTTATTTTTACTTTTACTTTACAATTTTTTTTTACCAGATTCAGTAGGCTGTGGGCTTTTTATCTCAGTTCCTCCCACTGAGCCAACACAGGGAGAGTCTTGTACTGCAGAATCCGTCAGCATCCCTGAAAGTTCAAATGTAGTGTGTGGTTATGAAAGTCAGCCTGGGTCTTGGAGAGAATGGGCCAGAATAAACACATAGGTTTAATTTATTTCTGTTTGTGAGAGTAACAGCACTGAACTTGCTGGCATTGCACTGGAGTTAACAATGAAAGTTTCAAAAGAATAGCAGGGAGGGGAGTTGACCACAAGCACAAATGTTAAGGGATTAACTCATAAGACCAGCACATGTCTGAGAGCCAGGGAAAGGTCACTTGTTGCAGGGCAACAATTCTCACTGCCAGAGGGCCCAGGCTGGCAGTCTCTGTGATGGTTTGGCCTGCCTATCAGGGCATTATGCCTCTCCTGGAGATGGAAAGAGCATTCCCATTAATGCCCATGGGAATTTTGCATGTACCTCAGCAGGAGAGGATGCTTGCTAAGAGAGGATGGCCTTTCCAAGCTGGGTTTGAGGAGTGCCACACAGTGCAGAGGAATAAGCATCATGCCCATGGCACCAAGGTATCTCAGGGACATGTGTCCTAAGATGTCTTGGAAGCCAGTGGACCTTAAGAAAATGTGTGTCATAAAGGTTTTCCCCTCCTGGCCTCCACGTGAGGCATTTGAACAAAACTGGTGAAGCCTGGTTATCACTGAGATATGATATTGTGAATTCGAGTTAACTTTAACAAAAAAAGTGCTGATTGAAAAAGGCATAATTTTCTTCTACCCTCCAGCCCAGCTGGCCTCCTTAGAGCTTTGGTCAGGATGGTTTGAGAAAAATAATTTTGCATTTACATAAAACCACTGCTTTCCAGATGCTATGTTTGGGACTTTTATACAGTCTCTTGATTCTTTTCTGCCAAATTCTGTTTCGAGGGTAAAAACAGATTCACTCCTAGCAAAAGGGGTGTGTGAGTGTGTGTATTTGTTTTGGAAGTGCTTGAGATTTAACCAGTTTCTCTGTATGTTTCCCCTAAGATTAAATTTCCCTTCCCTCCTTTTACTTTAGCAGCTGGCGTGATCTCTGTTGTTGTTTTAACTTTCTTCCTCTTTTTTCCCCTTCCTGTTTTGCTACATCCTTCCAAATACAGAGGAGAAGCCCAGAATAAAGTAAGTATGGTTTCAAAACCCTGGGATCATTTTCCTGATCTAGCAGAAGCCCTTAGATTCTCTCTTAGGCAAATGGCCACCAGAAGCCTTTATCCACCTCTGGCTCACAGAACATCCATCTGTTTGTTCCTGCATGCCTTTCCAGGATGTCTGCTTCCTTCAGAGGATGCCTTAGCAGCAGTTACTGGCCTGGGCCTTATGACCTGCTCCTGGTAGAGTCAGAGGATTCATGGACTGTCTGAGATGCAGAGGGCTCACAATACACCAAAATATAGGCAGCTCCACAGTAAATCCTCTGTGAGAGGCCATGGCTGGCAAACTGTGCTCTCCATCCAGGATCTCTGATAATGGGAAGGGTGGCAAATGTTGGGCTAGGCTGAGTTGACCTTCACTAAGGTTTCCCATGGACCTTCTGGCTCTGGGCCCTAGCACCTTCCCCTCCCACTCTGCCAGCTGCCCAGGATGGAGTGTACAGCCCGGCACAGGCAGACTCACAGACCAACCTCTTCCCATGCGATAGGGAATGACCACAGGCTTTGGGAATAAAGAGAGATTTTAGGGATAACTCCCTGCTCTGTATGACCTTCCAGGAAGGACTGTGGTCTTTAGGACTTTTCTGGAGCACTTTTCCGGAGCACTTTTCCACTGATGTGCTCTTTCACCCCTCTCTATCTCCACCAACGTTCCTCCTTGTCAGCATGGTTCCTGGGGGCAGGGCAGTATAGACTATTTAAAAAGCTGCATATTCTTTAAGATGAAAATCCTTTATTTTTCTTTTCTTTTTGTTTTGTTTTTGACTCTCGGCAGACTAACTGCTCCTAAAATACCAGAGGGTGAGAAAGTAGATTTTGATGTAAGTATTCCTGAGACTGGCTGTGTTTGTCCTTTGTACCTGGTAATAGACATGAGTGCAAACCCACATAACTCCTGTATTGGATATTACTGAGGGGTAAAGGCAAAGACAAAAGTATGGTTGATTTGCCATTTGATTTCAGCAAAAGGCTACTCTCTGCTCCCTGAAATTGTCTGAAAGCATTCACTGATAATGTGACTAAGCTAAAGTCTTAAGTATTTCTTTTTTTGGTTATCTCCTTGCATCTTTGAAGCCATTATAGGAGGAGAAAGTAAGTGTTTTAGGGATCTCAGATCCTCCGTCTCACTGTTGCAAATGGCTTGAAAGTTGCAGGCCCTCATCTGTTGCTGAGAAACACTAGCTAAAATTACAATAATAAGTAGAGATCCAAACACTTTCCTAGAAAGTTGCTAGAAAAATGAAGAAATTCTGGTGTTGAAAACTTCCACAGAAATATTTGCTTTGCCCAAAATGCAGGAATATTTTCTAGGTATGATTTGTATTGCAAAGCCAAGAGGAGGCACCTGAGTATATGCAAAGATAGGTGTGTAAGCAAAGCCAAGGATAAAATATGGTGGAGGAAAATGGGAGATTTGGATTCTTACACTTCTGGACTCCTGACTGTTGCATGAATGAGTGTCTGATTGCACCTACAGCCATATAAATTAATCCATAGATTTCCATGGAAATCTAGAGACAATTTCTGCTTTTGTGTCTCTGTATATTGCAGGGTGCTGGGAATGTCCAGGACATTATACTAGAGCAATATGGACTTAATGAGTTTTCCTGCCTTTTTAGGACATCCAAAAGAAAAGGCAGAACAAAGACCTGATTGAACTGCAAGCCTTGATTGACAGCCACTTTGAAGCCAGAAGAAAGGAAGAGGAAGAGCTGGTTGCCCTCAAGGAGAGAATTGTGAGTCCTTGTACTGCATTTCCCTGTACTAGACTGAGAGATCATCTGTAGATGAGAAGCTGAAACTGCTTTGACAGAAAGCTGTGCTGTCATGTACAGTGACTGCTCAAGTCATCATCAAATGGCCTCTCCCCTCATCTGTCCCCTCTCTTAGCCCCTTGTTTTATATGAGAATTGTACAAGAGACCCTTCTGCATGCTCTAGAAAGAGAGAAGGTGGCTCACTCAATGAAGGAAAGCTCTTGGTAGTGGGGTGTAGCAGTGGAGGTGGGTAAAGCCAAGGGGGTGATGCACTGCCTCTGCCACTGCTCCCTGCAGGAGAAGCGCAGAGCTGAGAGAGCAGAGCAGCAGAGAATCCGGGCTGAGAAGGAGAAGGAGCGTCAGGCAAGGCTCGCGGTAAGTGTCTCTGCTTCCCTGTCCTTGTCCCTGCATCCAAGTGGGGAGATCTCCAGAGACAAAAAACTACAGCTTCTGCCTGCCTCAGTCCAGAGGTGAAATGACCACTCTCTAAAGCAAGGGCAGAAAACAGGAGTTGCTAATTCTCATCAATGAACTCCTCTGATCACATTCCCCGCACTGACACTGGCTGCTGGGGAAGCTGGGAGTCTGCCCTGGATTAACTTGTTTTGTGTGTTGACTCCACAGGAGGAAAAGGCACGCAGAGAGGAGGAAGATGCCAAGAGAAAAGCTGAGGATGACCTGAAGAAGAAGAAGGCTCTGTCCTCCATGGGTGCAACCTACAGCAGTTATCTGGCTAAGGTAAAAATCATGGATTGATTAAAGAAATATGAAAACATTAAACCATTAAGTTGACTGGGAATAGGCTTCATTAGAAGTTGAGAAAACGGTCCAATGTTGAAATTGTTTCATTCAGGCTTAATTTCTGAATGCTGACATTAATTGATGTTCTGAAAATAGGCTGACCAAAAGAGAGGGAAGAAGCAAACAGCTAGAGAGACGAAGAAGAAGGTCCTGGCTGAGAGGCGCAAGCCCCTGAACATTGACCACCTTAATGAAGACAAGCTGAGGTAACATGTTTATCCTAATTTATGGAATGATATTGATATTTGGTTTTACTATCCTGGAGTCTTCTCTGGTGATAAAATGAGGTAGAGGAGGGGACCTTCCTTGAAATTCATCATGGGACACACTTAAGTTGTGCCCTTGCTTAACCTGGAGAATAGAGGAGAAATGGGAACGTAGGGAAGTGTTGAAATGGTTTGGTAGCCCTCTAGCTCTGTTAGCCTCTCCTGCTAATTAGGATTAGTTGCTTACAGGACTAGCTCTGGGATTAGCTGAACAAGCCTGCAGACTGGTATCTGTAGCAGTCCCGGGGTGAGTTAGTGCTGCTAAGGTATGAACAGGATCTCCATGAAGGCTGGAGGTTTGGAAGCTAAGTGCTCTGGTGCAGGGCTGTCATCAGATGATAGTCTGGACTGCACATGTTGGAGCTTACACGTGATTGAAGGATGAAGGTGGCTCACCTCAGCCCTGACACAGATGAGATTGCATAATGGCAACTGCTCTGCTTATCTGGGTGACCTTCAGAGTCCTCCTTCCTTCTTGTCTGATTCCACTGCAGTCTTATCTTTCATTAAGAGTTAGGGGGAAAATTAGAGGAATTATGTTAATGTGTGACGCATACAAGACTGCAAGTCTAAAAGATTTGAAGGTGAGAAAAATGTGACCTTGAAAAAGATGAGTAGCTTTAAGATAACAGAGAGGGTTTACAGGAAGATGTGTGAATGGGATTAAATAAAATTCATTATTAATGATGTGAAAACAATGGAAAATATTTGATGTCATGTGTTTCTTCTGTCTTCCCACGTAAACATACAGGGACAAAGCTAAGGAGCTGTGGGACTGGCTATATCAGCTGGAGACTGAAAAGTATGACTTTACAGAGCAGATCAAGAGGAAAAAATATGAGGTGAGTTGAGAGGCTATTTTGCTAATGGCGCTGAGTCCAAAATGTAAAAATCTCTCTGATTCATCTGGCAAAAGTCATGTTGTGATATCATTTGGGTCTCCAATGACCCTTTGCAATATTTATGCAGCATAATGCTTGGAACTGCATTCCCCTAAGATACATACTTGAACAGAATTTCACATTTTAGGCTAAAATTGAATAGGTCACTTTTAAGGTTTTCAGTGCCCCATGGAAAGACAATCCCAATGGAAAATGGACACCTTGCCCTCTCCTGAAACATTGTTCATTCTTGTTTATCTATAGGTAACTGTGGCCTGAAAATTCAGTAACTCAGTTCACACACCTCCATTGCAAAGTAATATTTTTAGATCCATCTTTGATTTCAAACTTGAACGTTTTAAGTTTTATTCCATTCCAGACAGATTACCTGTGGCCTGAGCTCTCTGGAGTCACTGAAAACTGTCTCCAGACAGAAGCATCTGACTGAAGTGCCATATGGTAACAGAAAGTGGACATGTTTCCTTCACACGGTCACTGGATAGGGCGGCACTCACCCGCATTAGGTTTCAGTGGCTGAGAAATCCTACTGGATGTCTCTCTGTCTCGCTCTCCTTTTAACTCCCAATCACACAGACACATGCTGACAGGCAGTGAGCAACACCAATGTAACTATCTCAATCTCTCTTAGATTTTAACAATGCGTTGCAGGCTGCAGGAGCTTTCCAAGTTGTAAGTACAATGAACTTGCCTGTGTCACAGCAGCAGCAAAGGCTAGCAAATGCATGAGCCTGCCGCATGGTCAGAGCCAGGCGCCAGACGGGAGCTCTGGCACTTGGCTCCAAGTGCAGAGAAAAGAGAAAAATGGGTCTTGTGTCCATTCACTTCCTTTTTCTCTCCCTTTCCATTCTTTGAAAAGATGTAAAGTGGTAATTTAGGAAAAGAGTCAAGAGTCCAACAGGGATCTGGTTAAAGAACTGAGCATACACTCTATTGAGAACACCTTAAAATAATTCCCCATCCAAAATCAGGTATTGCATGCATGGGAGTATCACCCTGAGGCACCTAGGGTGCAAGCAGAAACAGGGATACATATGTAATAGCTTGGACTACAGAGTATAGAGAATTCTATGGTGTTTGGAAAGCTTCTCCACCTTGTGGCACATGGTTATCTAGATCCAGAACACTGCAGAGGGCTAGCTTAATGATTACCAGCCAAGTGGGTGTGGAAAAACAGGAAATAAGGCAGTGCCAGGGGAGGGGTACATGCCATGGTAATGAGACCTCTGCATAAACAAAGAGGTGGGTACTGCTGATGAAAGGCAAGGAGACAAAGTACACAGAATGAGTAAAGGAAAAAAGGAAAATGCACAGCTAGATGTGGAAGAATAAAGGGAGGATGACAGTAGGAAAAAAATGAGGAGAAAGGTAAGTGAAAATACGAAAGAGAATGAAGGAGACACAAGCAAGGATGCAAGGGAGAGAAAAAGGAAGGAAGTGGGACACAGAAGTAGAGCCATTCTTTAGCTCCAGTGTCTGTTGCTCTTTGGTGCTTCATTGGAGAGTGAGTGTCATAGTCACGATCATAAGGTTATGACTGAAGGTAAGTATTAAGTGCTTGGGTCAAACTGAAGACAACTGGTTCTCCTCAACACTTGGGGAAGATACTTGGTTGGAAAATAGCAATTTAAACTGCTGTGACAAATACTAAAACTTCCACAAGTAAGTACAAAAGCAAGTGATCTGTCGATCTTTCCTTGCTTGTGTTGTCCTGTTTCCGGTAATATTTCAGTCTGTTTTTTCTGTTTGCCATGGAAAGACGTGAGCCAGGAACAGGAATACCAGTTCTTGAGACAACCGGAATGTATGACTTTTGTTTTTCTTTTTTTTTTTTTTTGCACGCTGGGAATGTCAAGTGCGACTTTAAATATTCAAAATTTGGGTCAGAGTTCTTAGACTGGCAGAGCCAGTGCAGAATTTTGAATTGCACCAAAAGCAAAGCATACCTCATGGCAAGGGCATTTCTTCAGTCCAGGAAAACTGAGTTGAACACGGCCTCAGTTACAAATGAGAAGATGAAGGGGCAAAAGTCTCTGTCATTTCCTAGTGTTTTGTAGGCTTTTCCAGTACATGAGTCCCAGGATTGCAGTAATGAGTCCAGGCCTACAGACCAAACTGAGTTACTAAGTCAGGCTATAATGTGTTTATCCTGTGCAAGGTAGGTGTTTCCTCTCCTGTGCATCAGGTCATCTTCTCTTATTAAATGAGTGGCTGGGAAAGTGCTGAGTGCTGCAAGCTCCTCACCTCCTGCTCTGCCAGCCAGCAAAAGGAATTCCAGCAGAATGTGATACCCATCTTCCATTCCTGATGTCCCCATCCAAAGACCACTGGAGATCTTTGGGTTTACACAAACACCTGATGTATAGGACTAAGGGAAGAGTGAGAAGGTGACATTGAAACATGAAGGTGATGGTGCCATCTGAGAGCTTTCCAGTTGGCCAGGGTGACATTCATTCCAGTTCACCTGGCTGCAGTTTGACATGTGAGTTCATAGGAGATTATTTCAATATGTAGAAACACTTCTAGTAAGGGTTATAAAATTCTAGCTCTTCTGTCCCTTGACATGTGAAGGTGGTTGCAGATTTATTGCTAAGAAGTAACATTTCTGTCCTTCAACCATGGGTGAGCTTTTATTTCCAAGAAAGTACTAATTCCTCCTACAGGCGCCTGTTTTGAGCACTTCAGCAGGTAAAATGCTCCTCTCTTGAGGGAACAAGGTTTCTTTGTCTCTAAAAACCCTGGTCATGTATGTTGTTTGCAGATTGTCACCCTCAGAAACCGGATCGATCAGGCCCAGAAGCAGTAAGTATTTATATCCCCTTCCTAGCTCCTGGCTGGGGATATCTTCTCAGTGTTCAAATGTGTCACTTCAGCCTCAACACTGACATTTTCTTGTTGCAATGAAATGGGGCTAGAGATGGAAGGGCCACTCCCATCCTGCCTCACATTAAGAAAATGAAGGGGCAGCTGAAGTGAATGTAACACCTAACAAGAACAAATCATGTTTCTTCGCACCATACCTTCAAAAATTTCCTCTGCTCATTGTTGGGTTTTTCAAACACCTGACTGAGGTGCTTTGAATACTTGAGGGAATACAGCCCTTGTTTATGAAGGATAAACAAGTGGTTGCTAAGATTACGAAGAATGGTGTGTAACAAGACTAACGTAATGGGATTACTGTTGTGAGTTCTTTTCACTCATCATCTCTCTCCCACTTTCCTTCACCACAAGACTATTTCATTACTTTGAGTCTAATATCTTTATTCTAGGCATTTTTAATGGATTTATGAGATACCAGGGGTAGACACAGCTTGAGAGTTAGAACATGCAGAAAACTAACACTCATAGAGAAGTAACTGCAGGGCAGAAAGGGAGGAGAGCTCTCCAGTGGTGGGTTTGCTATTCTCTGTGCATCTGTATCTTTCTCTAAGTCATGCCAGGAATGAAGCAGTGGTCTTTGGTAATATCTTTGGGATGACAGGAGTGACCAGTTACTGCCTTCCCACTTCCCCAAGACACCCTGGCTTATCAAATGAATGTAACACTGTGGGTTTGATTGTAATCCCAAACATAAGGCTTGACCTTCCCATGGTATTTTCTGTACCAGGCTGTAGGCTGATAAACTTCAGCAGAATGTGCAGCTGCAGAAGGATGCCAGGATTTATCTGGGTGTTTCTGCTCTTGTAGGGTGCTACCACACCACCCACAACAGGCCACTGCCTGCTTGTTGCCCCCAAAGACCTGGTACTCTCCCAGGACATCATTTGAAAAGGTTGCACTGGGATGCCCAGAGCTAATGAGATTTCTGTGTGCTTAAATTTCTATCCATGCTAGACACTATCATTCCAAAGCAATGCCTGCCAGTGGGTTATACAAGGATCAAATAAGTATCTTGCTTCACACTTTATTAAATCTCCTTAAGCACACGCTAAAGGTTAGGCGTAACATCAAACATCACAGGTGCTTGTGGACATTAAAGGACTCTGTCTTTGTTTGAGGAGCTATGCAGTTCCTACACTGGGTTTTGAACCTTCAGAAGGGCTGGCAAAAGGGACATGAAGCTTAATTTAAGATAAGCAGAAAGTGCATACACTCTTTTATGTAAACCATAAATTTTTTCAAATATACTAAGCCTATCTTGGTCAAAGGTAAAGTATCCATTCTGTGTGTGTCTCTGTCACTGTGCTACATCCTTCTGTAAATATGGCTGGTGCTCTTGAACCAATCCATGGGGCAGCACAAGAAAAGTCTCCCCAGGTGTGATGTCCCCATGTTTTTCTTCTCCCTGGAGGAACCAGTGGTTCTGAAGAAAGACCTCTGTTGGCAGCAAGGCCCCACCACCTTGTGCTTGGTCCCCAACCCCACACTGCATGCGCTCTGGTTCAAGAAGCAGCCTCATCGTTGTGTGTGTGAGTTGGAAGGGTTTGGGGGTGTGCTGAGCCCCACAAACCAAGGTGCTGCTCATGGGAACTAGTGCAGAATCTAACTCCACTAACTTCCTGCCTAGCCCCATTCTGAGTTCAGGCTTCTCAGGCAGAAGGTAAGTGGCTTGCATGTAGGATTGCCCTTCTGTGTGCAAGAACCCTTGGAGAGAGTTTGCCTCAGGTGCTTTGAGTGGGTGGTGTAGCTGGACTGTTCCCACACACCATGAACAAGACAGGGATACTGACATGACAGCAGGCCTAAAACGTTGTTTGTACTCTTTTGGAGGGTCTGTCTCTCACAATATAAATAGCCACTGACTTTGCTAGAGCAAAGCACTTAGTTGTATTTAAATTAGTTTCAGCTTTTTGCCTCCACTACTGAATGGAGCATCTGGGGAATTCCATCAGAGCTCTTTCATACGAAGCAAATTTTTCTAGATAGAGCTCTACACCCTAAAATCCAGAGCATAGCAGATTTGTATTCAGAAAATATCAAGTCTGTGCCTGCATAGACCTGCTGCTTAGTTTGGAGACCACCTAGATTTCTACCCTGATAATCCAGGAGTCTGGAAGGGTCCATCTCTTTCAGGCATACACATCCTACCTTTCAGACTAAGAACCTCAGGAGGAATATTTTTCCACAATATCAACAATATTTTTCTCAGGATGTGGTCAATGCCAGGTGTGCCCAGCATGTGAGAAGTGAAAGCAGCTAAAACCCAATCTAAGAGTCAGAAATGCAGAGTGGCCATAGAGCCCCACTGCTTCCATCATGCTGACATGTTTTTCTTTCCTTTTGCATTGTAGCAGCAAGAAGGCAGGAGCCAAGGGCAAGGTTGGTGGGCGCTGGAAGTAAAGAACCAGGCAGGATGGCCTTTAATGGTGTGCTGAACCCCTGCTGGTCTCCTCTTTCCTCCTTCTCTGATCACTTGTGTTCTCATGCCTTAATGATAACAAAAATCACATCAGCCTGGATTGGCTATTGCTGCTGCTTTTCTTCCTGGAGGGGTCTGGTGGCTTCCTCAGGCAAGGGGAAGCAGGTTCCCTGTGGAACTGGGATGACTCCTTGCTGGCATCTTCAATTCCTGCTGAGCATGTCCCTTATCCTCCTGATACCAGCGCTATGCTGTCCTGTAGATCGCTATGTACAAAACTCTGGATTTTGTAAATAAAGCACAACCAGTACCTACTCCAATAACAGACCTCTGGAATGGTGTTTTGTATTTTATTTAACATCTTCCCATTTTCCAAGGATTTGGGAGTTGGTCCAAATACTTACTTAATATCATTTGATCTGTCTCTGCAAGGGGGAATAGGCTCAGTGTCATGAGCAAAGACTCAGGACTGGGGGCCTGTTTTAAGCCATTGTACAGGCAGGTACCAAGAGCTGACTGTTCTCAGGGAGTTCATAATCTGGCTGCCAAATGTAGTTGAAATTGACTTCAAAGTTTGAGTGATGAAGTGAATCAAAGAATAGGGAATAAAGGAACAAATCTAGAGAATATGGTAGGTTTTAGCACATAGCTTTTATTAAATGCAATGACAAGTGCAATAGAGAATGATTCATTCAAATATTATATTAAAATATTTATTGAGGCTGTTAGCCTGCATACAATATTAAAGTCCAATACTGAAGGGTGAATTACTTGGTTAATTCCATGTAGATGTCAAAACACAAGTAGCTGTTACTAAATTTGAGGTGCAAGCTGTTCTGTAGGGCCTCTTGTCTTTGCCAGCCCTTGAACTGCCCTGGTGGAAGGAAAGCCCATCAGAGTCTCTCCTGTGTTTCCAAATTCCTGTTTCTGGTGGCTGTGTGCCTACTCTGGCATTCTGTTGGCATGTGCTGAGTTGTCATGGAGTCATGAGTGGTTTAGGAAAGATCATATAGTTCCAACTCCCCTGCCTTGGGTAGGAACACCTCTCATTAGACCAGGTTCCTCATAACCCCATCCAACCTGGACTTGAACACTACCAGGGATGGAGCATTCACAGCTTCTCTGGGCAGCTTGTTCCAGTGCCTCACCACCCTCCTGGTAAAGAATTTCATCCCAACATCTAATCTAAACCTGCCCTCTCTCAGTTTAAAACAGTTGCCGCTTGTCCTGTCATGGGATAAAGTCTCTGTCTTATAAAACCCCCCTACATACTGAAAGGTCACAATCAGCTCTCCATGGAGCCTTTCCCTTTCCTGCCTGCACAACCCCAGCTGTCTGCCTGTCCTCACAAGGGAGGTGTCCCAGACCTTCCAGCATCCCTGTGACCTCCTCTGGACCTGATCCAGCAGCCCTGTGTGTGTTGTGCTGGCGTCTCACCAGCGTGGAGGACAGGAGGAGAGCCAGAACAGGACCCCAGCAAAGGCAAACAGCACTGCCGTGTCCCAGAGAGACAAGATTTTCACGTAATCACAGAACTGTGGGGTTGGAAGGGACCTCTGGAGATTGCCTTAGCAGGGGGGCTGGACTGAACAGTGTCACCTAGAGCAGGTGGCACAGCAATGTGTCCGGGTGGGCTTCAGTATCTCCAGGCAGTGAGATCCTACATTCTCCCCTGGCCAGCTGCTCCAGGGCTCTGCCACTCTCAGTGTGAAGATGTTCTTCCTCGCGTTGAGGTGGCACTTCTCGTGTTTCAGTTTACGGCCACTGCTCCTTGTGCTGTCGCTGGGCAGCGCTGGAAAGTCTGGCACCGTCCTCCAGGCACCCGCCTTTGAGATATTTGCACGCGATAATGACATCCCCTCCGAGTCTTCTTTTCTCCAGACTAAACAGCCCCAGCTCCCGCAGTCTCTCCTCTTGAGAGAGATGCCTCAGACCCCTCATCTTCCGCGCTGGGCTGTGCCGGGCTGGGCCCAGCACGCCGCGGCCCCTCCACAGGGCCCCGCGCCCCCTGCCCGGCTGAGGCCCTGCCGCGCTCCTCCGCGCCACCAGGGGGCGCCGCCGCCCCGCCGGAGCCGCTCTGGCGCCGCTGTTTGCGCGGGGCTCGGCCATGGCGGCGGGCGCCAGGAGGGCCGTGTGAGCCGAGCGGGGCGGACGGGACGGGACGGGACGGGACGGGCGGCGATGGGGCGGGGGGGGCTCAGTCGGGGCAGCGGGGTGGTGGGGGGGGGGCCGGCCGGTCAGTGAGCGGCGGCGTGTTCCCGCAGGTACCCGCTGTTCCAGAGGGGCGGCCCGCAGCTGCGGATCTTCCGTCCCAACTTCTTCATGGTGGCCGTGCGGCCCGGCGTGCCCCAGCCCGAGGACACGGTGCAGTTCCGCGTCTCCATGGAGTGAGTGCGGGCACGGCAGCTGCCTGAAGGCTGAGCGCTGGGGGGCCGAGTGCCGCGGCAGGGAAGGAAAGGGCTCCTGCAGCGGGCAGACCTTGCGGAGGGCGGCGAGGGCACTGAGTTAATGAGGAGCTTTGCGTGGCTCCTCTCCCCCAGTGTAAGTGAGGCTCAGCCTTCCCAGGGACGGGCTTGGGAAGAAGGAAGTGCCTAGAATTTGATCCAGGGTAAGCTAGGTAGTATCCAGTTATTTGTCAGGACTCTTTCAGCCTGACCAGTTTGCTGGCACACATTAGAGCCCATTAGACTGTGGCAGGTTCTGGTAAGATCAGCAGCTCCTACTCAGAATAAAGAAAGATGTCTCAGGTTGGGCAGTGAGAAAGCCTGCTGGACACAGAGTATACCTGGCAGTTTGAATGTTGAGGCTACAGAGGATAAATATTTGACAGTTGTTACAGTTTATGGATCATAAATCGCTGTAGCAGTGTGTGGTCTAGGTTGAGTTTACACTTTCATGTCATAAATCTGTCTTGGTTAAAGCAAGAAGACATATTTATTCCTCAGTATCAACCAGTCTCTAGTTTATTTTGTTTCAATATTTACACTTTTTTTTCTTTCTTTCCCCAAAATGTTTTTACATTGCCTAGAATGACAAAATTGGATATCAGGAATTACCTTGAAAGAATATACAATGTGCCAGTAGCTGCTGTGAGGACCAGGATACAGTATGGTAAGTGCAGTTGAGTAATGCAGAGGGATGACTACAGCATCCCTGTGCAGCTAGAGCAGACTTTTTCCTTTCAAAAGGTCTGTTAGATTTCAGCAGACTGGTTGCAGTGGTTCCAGGTGCTTAGCTGGTGATGTCTTGTAGCATAGTTGTTTCTTCATCCTTTCAAATAAACATGCATCACTTCATATTTGAATGCTGTGATTAAATGATGATGTAAGTTTCACTCTAAAAAGAAAAATCTGACTTTAAAAAGGCTGATCATGCTGACAGTTACCTAGCTTGTGCTTTTGTAGTTGGTACTGTTTCTCTTTGAAGACCAGTGGGTGTCTCCCTTCAGAAGGAACTGCTTCATGTGTTTTAATGCAAGTAGTAATTAAACTTAAATTCATCTGTAGCCTTCATTTAAAAAATGAGCTGAGATTAGCTTGCATGCACACACAGGAGGTGTTATGGTCTAACAAAAGGCGAAGTTTGTAGAGCAAAGAAAAATGCTCTGTTGAACCATTAGATAATGTCAGAAAAACATCTTGACAAACTAAAGGTTTTTATCACCTGTTGTTACCAAATTTCTGCTACAGACTAGAATGTTTCCACTTGTGGTATTTCTCTCCTGTCCAACATGTAGAAACAGCAACAACAACAAAAAACCACCCAAATGTCCACCAAAAACTCAACAAAAAAAACAACCCAAGAGAAAAAGAAAAAACGTTCCTAGTTTAACCCATGCTAAATTCTGACTTGGAGGCAGAAGGACTCATCTCTAACTGAAATAAGATAAATTTAGGTGATGGCACCTTTACAAATGAATGCTTCCTTCCCCAGAGCTTCTCTGGCTGCAGTTTGGATGCAGTCAAAAATATTTTTCTTTTTCTTAATTTACATTTTTGATTACCAGCAGTGTAATTATTGGATGGAGAGTGACTTGTTGGTTAGGACATCTTTGATAGCTGGGTTTTTCATTTTTCATGTAGTGACTCTATGAAAGGAATTGTCTGTTTATGATGGTAAGATAAAGGATGATTTTAAAAGGAATAGGAAAAAAGACTTGTAGTGGTGAAAAATGGAGGATAAAAGAAAAAGCTTCAAAATAAGGTTGTAAAACTCTTAACTTACAAAGGAAGGAAAAACCCTGGAAGTATCATCTGTAATATGCTTGTGTGAAAACCAGAATTAAATGAAGTCATAAATACCAAACACATGTAGTTCCAAACAGCACTGAAAAATAGTCATGTCTTGTCCTTATAACCATTTTGTCCCCCTCTGCTAATTTTAGGTGATGGTATATGGTCAGGGATTAAAGTGGGTTAGAACTCCTAATAATCTGAGAGCTTAAATGTCTGCCTAACATGAAGGGGTGAGTTGTACTTCTCACTTCAGTTGTGACCAGCGTGGTTGGAGGAGGTTGAGGTGCTTTAGTTTGTTTGGATGTGGAATATAATATCCTGGAGCATAAACAGTAGATCCAGCTCATCAGCTGAATAGTAAAAATTGTCAAGTTTAAGGCTACTTAGGGGTAATTTTCTCCTTGTCTTCCTGAAGCTGTGGATGTTGGGAGAGCAGTTTATCACCCCTGGCCCCTACTTGGGAGACTTTTCTCCTTGCTTCTTTGCAGACTTTGTGTGTGAAGGCACAGTGGCAGCAGGCTGGTGTTGCCTTGTTTCCCTGCCTGTAAATGAGTTTCAGTACACCACCAGTTTCAGTACACTTTAATAATTGTGGGACTGTGCTGGTAGTGAAGGAAGAGTATTCTCTTAACAAGAAGTCAGAGATAGCCAAGTCCCTCCTTCAGCTTGGCCTTGCTTTGGAATGTTCAGAAGTCCTGGGAAGTAAAAGGTGGGATTCTCTTCGTTCCTGCAGGTGCAAACAACAAGAGGAATCACAGGAATCAGAGAGTGAAGAAGCCAGATTACAAGGTCGCCTATGTACAGCTGGTGAGTTGAGTTAACATGGACACTTGTGAGGAAAGAGGAGGGCACTGTTAATCAGCCAGCTGAAAGTAATGGCCAGTGAGTTGTCCTGGTTGGCTGAATATTTCTGCCAATCCTCTAACAGTGAAAGTTTCTTTTAACACATTCCAGAATGTAAAGAGATTTAAATTACTTGCTCTAAAGATCAAATTCAAACAAAATAAGTCCCGTGTTGGTTTGAGGTCTGTCTGTAGGTTGTGGACTGATGTCATAGGGTTCTGCTTTGCCAGAGAGTTTCATGCTGACCCTGTACTCTGTGTGCTGGAAGGTTCACAACTTGTGTGGTTGATTGCTGAAATGTCCAGTAAGTGAAAGAATATATTGTGAGGGTAGGGAACTTCTTATTAAAGGTCTTTGAATTTCAGAGAAGACTAAGGCTTATTCCTTGGAGAGCCCTTAGTCATGTCTAAACAAGCTTGCTTTGTGGCTGAAACGGACTCTGAAACATACATTGGTTGCCCAGTGGAAAAGGAGCTTCATGTTCTTGTAAATTTCTTTCATAACAGGACCAATTTATAGTTTAAACTTCTGTCAGGCTTACCTGTCTTTATGCAAAAAAAGCAGTGCAACCAGTGACAGAAAACCTCTTCACATACCAAAATGACATTAAAGGGATGGTATTTATGGTTGTAAAACCATAAGCTCAAAATTGCAGTTGGCAACATAACGTCACTGTTAACTCTGTCTTGGGACAAGGATTCAGTGTTGGAGGAGCACTCTCTGACCGTAAAGACTGGCCAAGATTTCATATGGACTTGAGGTCAAACTCAAGAGGCACAAACAATGGGAAATCTGATTTTTAATATTTCAACATTTAAATATGCTTAGAAGTTTTTTTCTAAGCCCCTTCTGGGAAGGGGAATAGAAAGAAAAGTGAGGATGAGTGTTCTTCTAGACAGCCCTTACCTAATTTAAGAGAATAGTGTAAAGTGCAATGTTACTAAAAAGTAACAGTTATATTTAGATGAGGAGTAACTTTGATTTACTCTGCTGAAGTTAAAGGCAACCTCATCTCTGAGGATTTTACATCACTATTTCTAAAACACACATTCCTTTTTTCAAGGAATTGTTTGCTTTGGTGAGCAGATTCTCCCTCCTGGATTGTCTGTGCTAGGTTTTTGTTTGCTGGAGAGCAGGACTGCATGATTAGCAAGTGAATGCTTGAATTGATGATGTTGTATCTCACAAGTTGCTTTCTCTGAGTGTTGTTCCTTTTAGTAGGTACTTGCAGGCACTTTCCATTGCCACAGCCTCCTGCTAGTGACTTCCTTGCTTTTAGAAACTTGTTTCCCAAGACTGAGGCAGACATGGGTCTCTAGTGAACTGTAGTTCAAATTCTGTTTCACTGTAATGCAGTCTTGTGTCCTGTGTCTGCTGAGGTGAGAAGGAGATAGTGTGCAACCCATAGATACTCAGGGGGAAGGAGTGGGAAGCAGAATGCTGCTGCTCTGTTGGACTAAGAGGTTTAAGGCAGTGCCTTTGTGTGTTTATTTCACATTCAGCCTCTCAACCTAGAATAATTGCCATAACCTTAAGGGTTGGTCAGCCCAGGTGTGGAGATTTACCTAAATGAGCTTGGTATTGGAGGCAGGTGCACAGGAGTAGTTTGGTTGTTCTCCAGCCTTCCATTTTGTCTTCTGGGCAATGCACAGAGCCCTGCTGCACTGTGGCTGAGCTCTCATAGTACATGGGACAGCAAGAGTCCCTTATTGCCTTACACTGTAGTTACCATAATAAATTCTTAAGGAATGCCATGTTTTCCATCTCTTCCATGAACAGGGTCAGGGGACACTTTTTGGTGGTGTTTTTCATGTCAAGGGAGGGAATTGTGACCGTTCACTAAACTCTTGCCTTTGAAGCTTGATGTCTGTGTTTTTTCCTCACCTCATTCCTGGTCTCTTTGGTCTGTTTTATTTCCTATTGTTGTTGTGAACTGTTAATTTTATTAACATTTACATTTCTTTATTCCTCCCCCTTTCTCTTTTTACTTTTGTTTGTTGCTTTTCATCACTAGCTCTGATGTCTCAGACAATGAGCTCCCAGCTCTGTGTTCACACCAGCTTGAAACAGTGGATGAAGCCAGAAACCCAGTGTCATTTCTGAATCTAAAGGGTTTGCCTTCGTTCTCATTCATGGTGTGATCAGGCCATTACAGGCCCCATGCAGTCCATTGTTACTATGTGCCTAATTTAGGAAAGTCTTTGGTAACCACTGTAAAATCCTTATTTTCATGAGAATTAATTTGCATCTGCCATGAGTCAGAGTAGCTGGGCTTTCCCACCATTTTTACCAGCTGTGTTTTCTCTCATTAATCCAGTTTCAAGTTAAAACTGCTTATGACTGGAAAAATACGAATGTGTTTTTGGAAGCTCTTGGGTTGATCTTTCTGTTGCCCACTAGGTGGAAGTATTGCTCTTTCCAGTGTGACTTTGCAGCTGTGGTGCAGTTTACCTGAATGAAATTGAGTTCATTCTCATGAGCAGTTATGTTTCTCTGCTCCATAAACCATCACCTTATGTGTCCCAGTGCAACACACACATCCTTTGACTTACTGCGAGTGTCTCAAAGGTGGAAGGTGTATGAAGTCACAGTCAACATGCCCTTAGGTGTCAGACTAGTGCCCCAGCTGTTCCACATGTAAGCATTGTTGTCCTTTCTTTTCCAAATACTATTTCTTGGAGATTCAGAGCTGTTTACTTTATTCTCAGGCGGTAACTGGACAAATAAGTGATCTGTCCAAGCATAATATTTTCACACTAAAAAAATACCTCAAATCATAGAAGGCTGTGGATCAACAATATCTTGCCATTCCAGAGCCTGCTTGCCTTTTTTCCCCCTTTTGGAATGTGGTGAGAAAGGTTTAAGTTAGAGACTTATGGCCCTGTGTATCAAATGCTACTTTTCTACACTGTTCTATTCTTTAAACTAAACCCAAGTTTTATGTCTTTGCAAACTAGATAAAAATATGTGTAATACAGCAGCTTTTCTACTTACTCCAATACAGCTATAATTATTATAATGAAAATTAAAAAAAAAAAAAAGAAGAAGAGAAAGCCAGTGGGAAACTTTGCAGTTGCCTTAACATCAGGGAAATTAAAAAAAAACAACAACATCCCCTCCTTCTCCTCCTTCAGTGTTCTCACTGGTTTAGCTTAACAGGTGTTAGTACCCGTGGGAGCACAACTGTAGACAAGCCTCTGGAATCCAGACCTATTTTTAATTAAACCTGTTTTGAGAAATGGAGTGGAGATGGCTGTAAAAAGGAGTCTGACCTTGTCAGCGTTAGGACTAACACCTATTTAGCTGCTTGAATGATGGCACCGGTGGGAACATTTTTGCAAATACTTTCTCCTCAACCCCCGTTTAGAGCATCCTGTACACTCACAGTAGTTAACCTATTTGCACATCAGATGTGACAGCAGTTTTCTTTTGAATTCAGAGGAAACTTGGATGATCGTATGCAGTGTTGTTCCTGAGTGGATTTTGGAAGTTGCTTTCTGTGCTGTTTTGCCATACGTTTTTGCATCAGATGTTACCACTGCAGTAGTAGGAGAATTGTTCAAATGCCCTGGATTATTAAACTTAACTGCATTTGCTGCTACTGCTGGACTGCATCCCGTGCTTTTGGGAGTCCAACATTTTTGTAGTTAATGATACAATAAACATCACTTTTCTGTTAATTCTGAAGGACAGTAGTAAGTGCTTCAATTATCCAAATAACCAGAAGATCTCACAGTTGTTTACATGATCAGTGTTTGCTGCATCATTGCTGCACAGTAATATCTGTGCTGATCTTCCATTTCTAAACTTTTCAGGGGACTCAAAGGTCAGAGAAGTATAAGTGAATTTGTGCTGGCTAATCCTTCCAGCAGTTTTCTGACGTGAGGCTCGGCAGTGGAAAGGCCAGCACTTGACTTCAGAGGCTTAATTATGGTCACTTAACCTCTCATTAAAATGAATGGAGGCAATCTGTACCATTCCTGTGATAACTCCTTAGACAGACTCCAAGAACAAGGTGTGTTTTCACCCTTTCTTAGGACAAAGGTTTGAAATCTAAAGGGAAAATACATGTTTGATGCTTAGGTCACTTTTTATCATGAAGGATGTTACTAGCATTTAACAAATGAATCTTCATTATATACGAGGCCTTGTATATAATTCACTTTTACTTTTGGGTAATGCTGAATTGAGGATTAGAGGAATAGCAGCTTAATGGGTCCCATTTCTGTTATCTGAACACTCTCACTTGTGAGACCACACATCTCACTTGTGCATAACCTCAGAATTTGTAGGAAAAAAGAAAATCCCTGGGAAAACCCCAAACTGAGAACAACAATGTATAAAATCATCATGTTGCCTTTACTTTTTTAGGTGTTCATTGCCACCTCTGACCTGCTTTGTTTGGGGCTTTTTGTTCCTTTTTTTAATAGTATTGTAAGGCTTTTTTTAATAGTATCCTAAGGCACTTGAGAGTAAGGTGAACACATGGTGGTAGAGATTACCCTGACAAATTCCAGAGTATCAGGGGATCACTTCACATTGGTGAAAAAGATCTTTTGCTGTCAGTGCACCACTCAGTTCCATGCAAAATTACTTCTTTTCCAGTGTCTGTCTTTTTCACAGGATTTTCTTTTAGCACAGCTGTGTTGAGTAGAAAGGTGGTGTTATCTTCTCCCCTTTTCTCTGTGCTTCTAGCTAAGGTGATTATGCTGGCAGAAGTTCTAAAGCAAAAGCAAGTTCTAGCCTTTTTAAAGGTTACTTCAGCTTATGATAATTTCAGTAATTCAGCAATTAAAGGGATAAATAGCTTACAAAAGTTAAAACTATGGACAAATGCAAGATTTTCAAGTAAGGCAGAATCTTCCTTTCCGGTTGGAAATGCCAGCACTCCATGTTCTAGCAATTTGTAAACCAGATAAACCCTGATGAACTTACTAACAATTGCTTGCTTTATTCCAGTGAGGATTTCATTGAGGATGCATTTATCATATGGTTGTCAGATGGTTGCTGTATAGAAGGAAAAGCTTTTGCAAAGAAGAAGTTTAAGGAAAAGCAACACTGTGTAAAGGAGTGACAATCCCTCTGTCCCTTTGGTAGGCTTTTTTTTAAGGAGGTGGCATATGAGCTTGAACCTCAGTAGCCTCTGGCATTATGTGGAAGATGCATTGAGTGTAAATATGCCTGGACAGACTCACAGTCCTTTATGTAAGTTGATGCCTTTTGGTATTTTTGAAATTTTGAAATACCCAAGATACAGGGTTCTTCTGAAAACTAGCTACTGAGCATGCACAACAGCTATTTTTCATACAGCTTTCATCACTCCAGAGCCTTACAGTGCAGTATTACTACAGAGTATTGTTACTTAAGATTTATCAACCTTCAGTTCTCAGGGTGTAATGTCTTGGCTGTTTCAAATCGTGTTTGGCTGCCAGCCAAAATCAGAATTTCTTCGCAAAACAAGAGCTGGAAAGAGCCAACTAGTCTGTGCTGATTTTGATTTATTAAAAGACTCCAGATACAGATTGACATTTTCAGCTCAATATTTGACTTCCACCGGCCTTGAAATGGGAACTGTGAGCACTTTGATAAACAGCTTAAAGGTTTGTCTGGTTTTGCTACAGCCTCTGTGTGTGTCTTTTTTTTTCTGGTTTTGCTACAGCCTCTGTGTGTATCTTGTTTTCTTTCCTCTTTTTAAAATAATAACAGTTTTGCAATGCTTAGTGAATTACTGTGGATGTTGTTAGTATGCTTTAGGGACAGCTTTCCTGCATTCTCCAATAAGGGAAATGCATTGGTCCTGGAAGCATACCAGAAGGAAAGAGCTGCAAAACAAGAACAGTCCCTTACTACACTGTTACCAATATAAATAGTTCTCAGATTTTCAGTGGAGGTGGTGTGCCTACCATGTCAGCCCGAGTTGTTTTCTGACTTGTTTAACTAAAATGGCTTCCTCTCCAGGGCAGACAGGTGTGTAGTATGGGCTCTGTCTGTTCTGTAGGTCCTGCAGGGCTGAGTGACCTGCCCACAGCACAGTTAAAACACAGACATTTTTTGTAATATTAGCAAATTCCTTTCCAAATGTTTCAGTGTGCTAAAATCCTGGGCAGTGCTTGGCCTCAAGGGTGCTTGTTGCTGATCCTAGTACAGGAAGAGGTTCAGTAGGCTGCAGCTTTGGGCTTGCTCAAGGACCCTGGTAAGGCCAGTTTCTGTGCCATGAAATGGGACTGTGTTTTAGCTGTCAAAGAACAGCTATTATGAGGATACCTGTTGGTAATTTAAAGGTACAAAAGAGCTGAAACCCCAGAGTGTACACCAGTGGAAAGGAAAACCTTGATATGTTCCAGTTGAGCTTATCCAGGCTAAAATCAAGGAAAAAGCAATGTACACAGCAGCTCCCTTGTTGTTTTTGTAGTATGGTCAGGCTCTTAGGAAACCCCCAAGAAGTATGCACTACAAAAACAACCGGAGCATTGCTGGGTAGAGTTGGTATTTTGTAGATTCCAGTCTGGATAATCTCATCTGGGATAACACATGGTTTTTTCTCTCCAAAGCATATGAGGTTTAGATTTTTTCACACCTGTTATTTGCCAGGTCGAGTGTATATGATTAAATAAAACATAGCAGACATTCAGCTGGGTCAGGGACATGGTGATGGTTCTGTTGAATTTATTTATGTCATATTTCTGATCCCAGAATGAAGAGTAGGTATGCTGGGGAATGCTCCTTTCATGTCCTTTATGGAACCATTTCATAACTGAGCCTCTTGTTTGGATGTATTTACTGCATAAATTTAAAGACTGGCTGATCTGAAAAAAAGTCAAACCCACCTGTTTTCATCTGAAGCAGTTAAATGCTTTTCTTGAGATTTCTGTATGCAGAATGCTGCCAAAGAAGTTAATGTATTGTAATGTTTGTAAGTGTTTTGGAGAGTAATTTCAGGGTTATGGGTGGCCAGTTAAAAGTGTTATTATGCAAAGTCCCATACAGAATGGAAGGGCTGATATTGTTGAGTTTAATGAACTTGTGCTTAGAGCAAACGCCACTAAAAATAAGTAGGTAATGTTAATGGGATAGTACATTTCCACAGAAAAATGGTTTCCTGCTGTTAGATAAAAACCAGAGACCAAGCAAATGTTTATTTTTCAAGTGGGAGACATAGATCTGATGATGATGTTTCACTAAAATGACTTGTCTCTTAGGCAGAATGACTGATGCAGATGTAATCACTTTAATCTCATTAGTGATATATTAGACAGATTGTTCCCACTGTAATTGTTTTACACCATAGTCTTTTTATGCCTGTTGATAAGAGACCTCTGATATCTGTTATTCTGTATTCCCACATTACACCCTCCAATAACAGCTGCTAGTACTGCTCTCTCTTATCCTTAGCTGAGATCTAAACAACTACAACCACTACTCATATCCTGAGTGTTAACATAATGAATGCCTGCTCCACTGTGTATTTCCCTGCTGGTGGTACTTGAACAAAATCACTGTTTTGCTCATCTTGCTTTTACTGTATGACTCACACAACATCTCTGAGTTGATTCAAAGTCTTTGAAGAGATGTCCATCTCCTGATCATTCATCTGTTAAAAAAACCCAAGATGTCAGTATCTTAAGTAGCACACAGGAGGAGAGGCTGAAAGTTAGCTTTTGAGGAGAAGGGATGTACATATATCTTGGGGATGTGGGTGGAAAGAGATTTTGGGAGGTCACAAGGTACAATTCTGCACTAGCTGAAAATTCAGGGTGGTGTTACACCCTAAGATCATAGCTACTGCAGAAAGGCTGGAATGTCTCTCTGACCATTTGTTTTCTCTTTAGGGCCAAGGACAAACCTTTCAGTTTCCCAACCTATTTCCAGAGAAAGAACAAGACACAGAAACTCGCTCTTTCGATGACTACAGGGATAAATATATGGAGAAAGAGAAGCAGAAGGAGGAGGGTGACCCCAGACGAGGTGGAGTCCCTGATTGGTTTGGACTTTGATGTAACAAGCCAGCTGCCTTCCTTTAGGCTCAGAGGGATTTTGATTAGCACAACTTGCACTCTTCTCTTCTTGTAATGACTGAATGTTTATTCTTGAGCAGCCCTTGCTAGTATGTCTTTTTTTCTGGCTGTTTGTACATGACTACAACAAAATTCCCTTGAAGAAATAAAAAGGTAAAATAAATCTGACTGCACCAGGTCTTTTGTGTGAGCTTGTGGACTGTTTCTAGAATGCGGAATTCCTTATTGTCATTTCTGACTATGAGAGTGTCATTGTGCTTACCTTTTTCGTGCTGCTGCAGGTTGTTTTGAGTAGAAATAGGCCTATTTAATTTACTAGGATATGGGCAGTTTGTATTGACTAGAATGTCTAAAAGTCAAGATAGGTTAGTCAGAAGTGGACATGGAAGTGTAGAAAACTGGACTACAGGCTCAGGATGTAGGGTTCCCTTATTGTCACTTACTGGGTCCTACTATCTTATTGCCTTCCTTGCAGTGACCCCTCCTGTCCTAGAGAGATGCATGTGATCTTAATGTACTCCTGTAACACTTGTGTGGCACTTTGGGGACAGGGTTTATAGGACAGGTTTGTGACTGTGCACATATGTGTTTGATCCCCTTAAGCATCGAGAAGCAGACAAAGGTGGTGCACGTCTCTGCTTGCTGTTGTGCAGTGCAGGTAGCTGTCCTCTGTGACCAGCCTGCCTTAGGAATGTTTACTGGCATAGTTGTGCTGGTTTCCTTCCCCACTCCACAGCTACCTTGCAGTACTGGCAAGTGTCCTGTGTGGACACAGTTGTATTGGCATGGAAATGCTTCTGCCAGTGTAGCCTGTGTTGTGATGAGGACTAATAAAAAGACTCTTTTTACTTTTTCTGGTGTAACTCCCTCTGCTTCCAAGTTACTGATGCCAGCATAGTGGTAGAACTGCCACGTTCAGTGTTTTCATTTTTTGGCTCTGTGGCTGTTTCTCCTCGCTCTGATGAGGATATTTCCTCTTTTTCTTTGTCAAGTAATGTGCTCTGCTGTTGTGTCAAAAATAGTGGGGGAAAAGGAGGGCTAGGAAGGAATTCACAGATGGAGAAGGGTATCTCTGCAGGCTGTTTGCTGCAACACAGCACGTGCAGGGTTAAATGTTCCCCTGGCTTTTGAATTCTGCCACTTGGAGCAATTGGCAGGGTAGTGAGTGAGCCCATGCCTTCAACGCTTCTACCCGGGTGCTCTCCTTTATTGTTCTGTGTCTCAACTTCTTGTTTGGACAGCTAGCAAGATGTTTACAAGGAAACAGCTGTTCTCCAGAGAGTCAATCCAAGTAGGATTTTATGCACCCCCTTCTGTTCATTAGTCACCTCTTTATCCCTGCTACTTTCCTTGTGCATGACAGTCCACCTCCTTCTGTGGTTTGCTGCTTACACCCCCCTCTTTGTCCACTTTCCAAGGGGGATCGTGTATGATCTAAGTTAGCTGGTACTTAAACAGAGAGATGCTCTTAGAGAGGAGGGAGATAAGGGAGGATTTGCTACTCCCAGCCTGCCAGCAGAGTTACAATAGCAGATATGGAAAAATACTGACTTCACTGAAAACAGTTCATGTGTTTGGCATATCTGCAAAGGCAACATTACCAGAGTTTTGTAGTGACATGTGAAACTACAGGTTAAATCAGGAGCTGGCCTGCAGATTTAAAGTAGGGTGACTGAATTTGTCTGGGTGCAAGGGTCTCCGCTGTACACAGTCTCCTCCTCCCCCCACCTTTGTTTAATACATTTTTTAAAGGAGCTGTTTCTCAGACTCACAGATCAGTATGGTGATGACCTACATTGCAACTTAGGCTATGTTCCTTCAAATAGTATTAAGGAATTTGCTATTTGTTCTTCACTGTCCTTTGTGGTTATTTCCAATGTGAGTAACTTGATCTTTTTCACCATAGTGAAGATAGAAAGGGCTCATCTACTGCTGCCATACATCTTCCTAAGTGGTTGGTCAGCTTTGAGCAAGCAGACAGTCAGGTGTATTAGTTCTGGATAAATGAGGCTGCATTTGAAACAGCAAAGATAGATTTAACCATCATCCTCTGCCTTCCCTATTAATGGTCAGGAGGTGTTGGAGTTGCCAGCTTCTGTACTGGTGTTGAGGACCCAAGGTGAGTGAAATTTATTTGCAGTCCCAAATGTGCTCTAGGCTCTGTGAGTATCAAAAGCCCCTGTGCAGGTCTACCATGCTTTGCTACTCTGTGATTTCAACATGGGCAATTAATTTCTAGCTCATGTTCAAGGCAGGTTTCTGTTTAGAGTAGCACGAAAGGGAAGAGATGCAAATACACCCATATCTGTATGAAGTTGCTGTAACCAAATTCTGCCAGATACTCAAGCTGCATAAGAGAGCAATCATGTAATCCTATAGAAGGGTTTGACTTGGAAGGGGCCTAAAAGATCACCGAGTTCCAAGCCACTGTTACTGGGCAGGGACTCATTCCTCAGTGTTACCAGCTACCTCTAAAACATTCCTGTGAAGTTAAGGTAAGATTAAAAAAAAAGAAAAGAGCCAACATTATTTTGCTGTAATGCTCCCCATTGCTATGGAAGTGGGATTAAAAAGCTCTTGAGTCTTTCCCAGTTGAGCAGTGTTTCTGAGGAAGTGATATGATAGATATGATCTGGTGCTTCAGTGCTTCACAAATCCCATCCCCCAAGCTGTACAGGTGGGCTAAAAGATAACAGAGAGGATACTTTAATACAAAAGCACAGATTGTATCAGGTGTACCAGAGAGAAGTACAGCAAACCAGTGCTGAAACTAGGACAGGGTCTCTGAGTTTTTCTGAGTTTTGTTCAATGTGTTGTGCTCCTTCCAGCACATCCTGATGTTTGTTTTGGGCGATGTAAAGGGTGAGCAGCTCCTGAAGTCACATCTACTCCTGCTGTCAGAGGTGTTGAGCTGCCCTTGGCTATGTCAGTGGCCATACCTGTGGGCCAAGGATGTGCATACACACATGAACAACTTCTCTGAGGGCCAGAGTAATGCCTTGGTTGAAGAGACTGATGTTCACTGTGGTGCAGGAGAAGCCAGGTCCTGCCCTTGGCGTGCACAGCTCTGCAGCTGCTGCTTTCTCTGACGTGCAAGGGAGATGCTGAACGCAGTTTCTTTCCTCTCTGAACGTGTGCAACCCCCCAAAGAGAGTAAAGTGCTGGAACAGCCGGCGGATGTGCAGTTGGCTGTGCTGGCTGGTCTGGTGGAGAATGGCATCTGGCTATGCTGAGTGGGTGCTATCCCAGCAGTACCATCCAGCTATCCCAGCAGTACCAGGACACTTCAGAGGGAACATGCAATTGCTTCTGGTTTTTCTGAAACAAATTGCAGAGACAGTGCTATCTTAAGTGACTCCCTTAACATTACACCTTAGAAATTAGTTTTGTACTGTAGGTGGTGCTCGGGTAGGCACTAGGGATAGGTTCCTGCAGATAACAAGGTTACTGAGTCTTGTAACCATTTGTTATCACCTGAGCCTTGCTATGTGACCTCAAAAGGTTCAGCACAGCTGTAAGTGGTTAGACAGAAAGCTGTGGCAGCTTTATCTTGTGTGTTACCCAGACTATAGAATCATAAAATGGTTTGGATTGGAAGGGACCTTTAAAAACCATCTAGTCCATCAATCTTGCAATGAGCAGGGATGTCTTCAACTAGATCAGGTTCTTCAGAGTGCAGTCCAACATGTACTTGAATGTTTCTAAGAATGGGACATCCACCACAGATTTTCCTCTGGGAAACCTGTTCCAGTGTTACACCATCCACATGGTAAATATTTTCTTCCTTATATCTAATCTGTACTGACCCTCTTTTAGTTTCAAACCATTATCCCTGGTCCTATAGCAACAGACCTTGCTAAATAATCTATTCCCCTCTTTCTTATGGGCCCCCTTTCAGTACTGAAAGACTGCAGTGAGGTCTTCACAGAGTCCACTCCAGGCTGAACAACCCCAACTCGCTCAGCCTTTCCTCACAGGAGAGGTGTTCCATCCCTCTAATCTCTTCATGCCCCAATTTAGGAGCAGGGCCTTGCACTTGGCCTTGCTGAATCTCACAAGATTCCCACTTCTTGATCTTGTCCAGATCCCTCTGAATGGTATCCCATCCCTAAGGCATGTCAATGCATCACTCAGCTCCCAAATTAGTTGGGAGCCCAACTGGGACCCCCAAATTATGCATTGGGTGACAAAAAAATGTATTCAATGATTTGATCTACTCTAGCAATGCTGAGTGAATGAAGCAGTAGGAAAATTTGGCTTGCTTTATCCAGGGTGGATTTGCTGTGGAAAATATCTTCATGGCTGGGGAATTCCTGCTCCTTCCAGGTTATCCCAATGACATCAAAGCTGGGGTTTTCATTTCAGAACTATTTTACCTATTGGAACTTTCAGGCTGTACGACAGGCTATTGCTTCTTCAGCTCTGTTGTGTTTGTGGAATGGTTTGCAGAGAGCGGTGAGGGTTGGAGAGAGGACATCTGCTCAGTGTGTGCAACAGGGCAGGGGACACAAAGCAAACACTATTTTTCCTGGGAGGATGGAAAGCTTGTAAAACCATTATCTTGACAATGCTGCTTTCTGCTGAAGTAGAATTCAAGGACTGCTCAGAGTCCAATTTAAAGCAGTTGCTGAGAATGGCTTTCCAGGGTGGCTTATATGCCAAGGCTCATAGGTACCTTGGCTTAAAAGGAACATTGTGATAATCTTCGACCTCCTGAATGACACACACCATAAAATTTCATGCTGTCCTTTCTGTGCATAGGCCAGAAGCTTGTGGTTGAATGTTACCTGGAATAGATTTCAAGGTTTGAACTTGACCAGCATTGCAGGACCAAGTAATTTTCCTTGAATAAGCTGGGCCCAAACAGCATGAAAGTCACCAACATGTTGTCATTTGTCCTGTGAATTACGCAGAGTGGTGGTAATAGGGAAAATTGAGTGTTGCTGCTCAGGAATCATGTGTTTGTAGAGAAGGGAAGTAATTTCTGTAAATATTATTTTCTTTAAATGCAAAAGGTTTTAGACTAGATAAGATGACATAGTGGTTGAGCCATTTCTTCTGAAGTGATTTATGACTGTTTAGACAGCATTTAGCTCTTTGTGTATAGTATGGCTTATCAAAGTGTGTGCTGCTGTTGCAGACACACCCAGCTTTCAGAATTTGGGAAATATATCACAGTCACTTATTCTGTGGCTTGAAAACATAGTAATTAGGGCCTGGTCCAAAACTCATTGTTTCTAATTACAAAACAGGACTAATTATCAGTCTCTTAACCTTTCCTGACTTCCGCTATTAGAAAATGCTGCAAATAAAAAGTGATTAAGATTTTGGAGAATTTATGCTGTGGAGGATTAAGCAGTGCATTTTATTCTGTGGTGACTGGGATATTGGAGAGGTCACACACAGTGTTTTAGACAGGTAGGTCTTGCTTGGGGTCTGGCCCTTAGTGCTATCTGTGTTTCATCTTCCCGTTCTTGTTTTAGGAGTCAGACCAATGTCAGTGATTCAAGGCTTGGAAAACTTCCATTCAAAAAAAAAAGGCTTGGGAAACTCCCTGTGTTGATTTGTGATTTAGAAGTACTTTGACTCTTGCCTGCCTGTATGCACCTGGAAAAGAAAAATTTCTCAGAGGCAGAGCATAGTTTAGTGTAGCTAAAAAAGTGAAATGAGCAGCCTAGAAAGGGAATGGCTGTGATGTGGGCAGGTGTTATCCTCCTAAATGGAGGGAGAAGCCAGGGAGTTGTTCTGGATCATGTCTGTGTGGTGCATTTCTCGTGAGCCTGCACTGAAAACACAGAGCTGTTGAAGGTTTGTTAGGTCATGAAAAGAGCCTGCTGCAGATTGAGCCGTGCCAGTGCTTGCACACATGGTAAACCCAGTGTGTGGTGTCTCACAACAGCTGTCAAAGACTGGTCGTCATACCCAGAGTCTCTAAACATCCTGTTTATCCTTGCAAGGAGGAACACTTGATTGAAAGATAAATACCAAAAAAAAAAAAAAAAAAAAAAAAAAAAAATCAACAACAAAACAAAACCCAACCCCAAGACCGGTGCTAGGAACAACATTTGCCCTTGGGCTAACAAACCTGAAAACAAAAGAAAATAAACATAGGATGGAGGCAAACACATTTCCACACAAGCCCAAATTCTAAAAGGGATTGAGGAGCTGAGCTTGTTTTGGCATGCTTGAAAAAGAAGAAGCCGTCTGGGTGCCAGGATTCTCAGGGCTCTGTATGTGTGCGTGTGCATCAGGGTAAGAGCACAGGAAGAAATGGGGTGTCTGTGGTGATGTGAGCGGGAAATAGCAGACATTGGAGCTGCCAGAATGCTTTATGCAGGGTCACCCTTGGGGCATAGCTTGCACATTTTATTTTTTTTTTTAATTAAACATGCCAAGGAAAAATCTTCGAGTTGGCAGCAAGATTTTTTTCTTCTTCTCCCTCTGTTTGTTGTTCATTTGTCACTGCACTGGAGGTCTGTTTACTTTGCTCAAGAGAATGAGGGACCCAAGAGACACTGCTCTGCATGCAAAGTTTTTATGGAAGGGGCTAGAAGAAGAGAAGGGCAGGAACTTTCAAGCCTTTTGAAACAGAGGTGGGCTGTTTCTTTTGCTTCTTTGCCCAATGTATGTTGGGCCTGATGCTGCTACTGCTTGTGCAAATGTAGCTGGGTCCTGTTGTTAAGGGCTGATCAGGCAAATCTCTACAGGGTCAGTGTGAGGACGCCTAAGATGCTCTAAGACTTGATGTTGAATCTCTGAGTTGCTCTAACACTGTGGTGCTCCCACTCTGCCCATAGGATCTCTCCTGGTTGGTTGCTTTCAAACTGGAGACGATGCTCCTCTCTCCCAGCACCTCCCTGTTGACTCTTCTGGATGAAGTTTGGGATGAATTCATGAACGTGCCATTAAAATAATGTCATGGATGAAGCAAGGCAGCCCTTCATTCCAGGGATTTAGTGTTTTGAAGGGGACTTTTCCAGAGCTGTGTGGCAGCCTGCTGCTGCTGCTCTTTGTTGCTTTTTATGACTCAGTGAATTTCTGAATGCTTCAGTTTCTCCAGATGGGCTTAATAGTGATTGTGACCTGACTGGAGATCCAACAGAGGAGGGATAGTGGAGATCTGTGTTGCTTTTGCTTGCTAACATCTCAGTGGATGAGGCTGCTTTGTCTGGCTGGATCTTCTTCATATCTTACAGTGCTGAAACAACTAGAAAAGAAACTAAGGAAGCTGCACAAGCAGGATGAATGCCTTTAAATTAACAGATGGGCACATCCCATATTTTTTGCATGTACATTCTTCTAGGTTCTGGGCACTGAGAGCAGTGGCTTGTGGCCAGCAGAGTTCTGCAGTGTGAGGCAGGGCAAGGGAATGGCTAATGAAAGCAATGGATAATTCCACTGGAGCAGGCTTTAGAGCCAAGTGGTCTTCTGCCATTTGGAATTTTTCTTATCCTTTTTGACTGGTGAAAGAGGACAGGAGCTGACGGGTCTGCCTATAGCCTCAGTCTTGTGTTCAGAGCAGCTGTTTTCTGACCCAAGTCAGTTCTATTTGCCCTAATGTGTCCCAGAGCAGAGGTTTCAATCAACAGAAGGAGATGACTCCTTTTATCTCCATGTTCCCTGCTTTAATTGATGGGAAAGCTGCTCAGCAATCCCAGGACATCTTTCTCTGTTGCAAACATTCCCTTTAATACTGGGACACACCATGTTGTTTTGGCCACTTTGTCTCCAAGAGAAAGGGGAATGAAGAAGCTGTCATTGTAGAAAGACCCCTTGTGAAAAGACACTGAAAAGCCTGTAAAATACTAATTCTAGAAGAGGGAGAAATGAGAAGAAATTATAATTAGAGATGGACCATGCAGAAGTCCCTTTATGATATATGGGAATGGGGACTGTCAGAAACAAAAAAGAAGACAAGATAGAAACTGACATAAAATGTTTTCACTCAACAGTGGGTTAGATTAGTGTTGTGCAATTCTTTGCCACAAAATATCAGGGCCAAGAACTTTGCTGGATGTGGGCACACTGACTGTTTCTGTGGATAACCAAGATATCAGAGAGCTAATGGTAATATTAAAAGAACAAGAGTTTTGGGAAGTTGTCGGTGCCACATGCGTCAAGGCACGAGCTGACTCCAGCAGATGGAGATGGGGGTAGGAAGAGACTTACTTATTTCGGAAGTGAAATAGTCTGTGAGCTGCCTCTTGCAGGGTTTCTTTTTCTGACCTTTGGATCAGCCTCTGTTGTGTTGCAGAATCCCAGCCGAGATGGAGCTTGGGAAAGACATCAGGCTTGGCAGCTGTCTCAGCTACAGTACATCCAGTTATGTGGTAGACCCTGTGGGGAGGTAGAGCACCCTTCTGCATTCTTCAGCTGCCAGTTGTGAACGTCATGATTTCCCCCTGCCCCCAAAAGAAACTTGTTTCTGTGGCCTGGGAATCGAGAGAGTGAACTCCCAAATTGGGTTCAGCTGAGCTTGGGTCAATTCCATAACATCTTTCTGCCTTCATTTTGTGTCATAGAAATTATCTAGTGGTGATCACTCTCCTCTGGACCCCTCTTGTCTTTCTGGCTAAGATCTAGGTGTCCTTAGTGAAAAGGGCCCCTCCTTTCCTTCTTTGGTAGAGTATGACACACTACACAAAATATTGATGTACTGAGGTCAAAAGCTGGTTTCATAATTTGCTTTTTTTAAAAAGTCACTCTTTTAGCTATCTGGAAGAAGTACCAGAGGAACTTTGAACACCTTAGCTGTAGGGCTGTGCTGTTCAGCATTAACTTCTCAGTAAAAGAGCTGGTTTGTTTTTATTGTATTTTCTTTTCACTGCTTTTAATAGCTATAAACAACCTCTCTGTGGAGCATATCTTGAAACTTTTGACCAGCTGGGTGAGAGGCCTTCATATCAATTTCAAGCCTGTGGAGAAGAGAGCATAACAGGTCCCTGACTGCTCCAGCCACTTCCTGCCTGCCAAGGAATGCTGGAAACAGAGGTCATTATTGCACAAGTAATTAAAGGTTCATCAGCCCTACCTCTCTGATTGCTTAAGGCCATTGTAGTAAGGGACAAATACTCCTGCTTGCCCACTGTTATTTGTTTTCTGCTTGCTGTTTTTCTTGGCTTGAGAAGAGGAATTATGAAGACTCTTGAGTAGGATCTGGGAGTGCTGTGGTCTAATGCATTTGGCTGTGGCCCTGGGTATGTTGTGGATCACTCTAGTACTGAGAAATAGAGTGCCTTCAGGGCCCCCTCTCTTCCTGCTTCTCCCCAAGATCCAGACACCAGAGAAATGGCTCTCAAAAAGCAGGCTCATGCTGCCCAGGCCCTGGCACAGGGTGGGCAAAGAAACCCAGGCTGGGGGAGGTCTGTAGAGCTCTGAATAGCTGAAGTGCATCCTATTCGCATATTAGCAGACATAGGGATTTTACTCCATCTGAGCTGGACTCCAAAAATGTGAGACTGACTTATAATGGGAGGGTTTCCTATGAATTTTCTTAAAGGGATTAATTTCTCTTTCCGTGGTTTGAACTCTGAAGTTCACATTTTTTGTATGTTTTCTCTCCATTACAGTATGCAAGAAATTACTTTGTCTTTTAAATAGACACTGAGACTCATTTATGAGCAGGGGCCTCTTGAAAATAAAAAGAAAAAGAAGTAAGTACCAAATATTTTGTATCTTTGACAGAATCACAGGAGCAGAATCACAGGAGCAGAATCACAGGGCAGACTGAGCAATGCACCCTTTAACCATCTGTCCCTCAAGATCTGGAGAGTGTTATCTGTGAGGAGCACAGCCCACAGACATGGGAAGTCATGTTGTTGTCCTCCAGTTTTTCTTCTGTTGTTGAATGATTGTCAGCACTACCAAAAGAAATGAGCCCCCATTGTGCTGAATCTCCTTGTGCTTCAAGAGCAGTGGAAGAAACACCTGAGAATAAAAAGAGAGCTGGTTTTTGGCCCCTTTGGTCCAGTAACATTGTGAATGAGCCTCACAGTATGGCTGGTACAGGGTGGGGATTTATTTTCCTCCTGGAAGTGTACAAGGGGATTGAGCTTGGCTTTTGGCACCCCAAAAGCCTCCTTGTTGGTGAAGACATTTTGCCCTTGAGAGCCCAGCTTCAGGGGCTTGGCTGTAGCTCAGAAACAGCTTGAAGGGCACGTGTTGGGTGGGCAGATGGGGTGGGTGATGGAGATGATCTGCTGAAGAAGGAGAAGTGTGAATGAGAAGGGGAGTGACAAAAGGGCAGCCATGTGGTTGACCCTGTGAAAGTGGAGGAGGGGAAGAACTCATCTCAAAAGGAGCAAGGAACCAGCAGCAGAATTGCCTGGAATATGAGGCTGAGGCAGAAAAGGCTTGGTGCAATGATCAGACCTGAGGTTACTCTACGTGTGTCTGCAGGGGAGTTGAATAACTCCTTGCTCAGTCTGCAGGGGCTGTCTAATCAACAGTCCTGTGCCAGTCTCAGCCCAGGATGCTCCGAGGTAACACTAATCCTGCTGCAGAGCAGAGGGGTGTCTCCAGAGGTCCCAGGGGCACTGCATCTCCACACGTGAACGCAGCCCCCAGTGTGGCAGCCTTATGAGAGACACTGTGTAATGGCCTGTTTTGAATTTGTATTTCATTTGCCTCCCATATGGGATCAGTTTTTCCCTTTTCTTTATTTTTTTTAATAGCGTTTTTCCTAGTCATAATAATCAGTGTTTCCCTGCCTTCTCCCCTTCATTTTTCACAGCTGGCTTTGATTGGTTTCAGTCCTGCAGATGCTCCTTCGGACCCAGAAGAAGGGGCAAAGGTTCTTTTCCTTTTCAGTGCACGGCAGACAGTCCTGCAGCCGGAGGGCTGGGGGAGGCTGGTGCTCCTGGACTGGCCCACTCTTTGCTGTAGCCCCAGCCAGTCTCTTGTGCATCTGGCGAGCTTTGCCAAATTGCAGGATAATTTCTCTGCCAAAGGCCTGGGGAAGATCACAAGCAGTTGAGGGCATGCATGCCCCTTCTCTTGTGCCGTTCAAAAACAACTGTTCCTGCAAGCAAGAGGGGCAGGATCCCCAAACGCCTCGTGCTCCCAGGCTGTGAGTACAAAGGGCCAGAGTGCATCTGCAGAGAGTGTGCCAGCACTGACTCACACCTCTGGGTCTGGGAGCCATCAGGCTTACAGCAACTGCAGCCCCACGTGTGTGACCGTGGTTCTATGGGGTGTGATCGACCTGCACAGCCCTGTGTCGTGCTCCACCAACAGGAGCACCGTGCACAGCACCCCCAGTGCATGAATTGGCAGGGGGAAAAAAAATAGTTATTGGATGGGCAGGCAGGCTTCCCTGACTTTTTTAGAGCGTGAGTCAAACACAAATCGCATGGTAGAAAGGAGAAACTTCCCTTGGAGGCAACTTAATCCTCAGCTGCCTGATGTGGGGTTTCTAGCAACTTCCTTCAAAGCAGCTTGTGCTGGTCACTGTCGGAGATGGACAGTTGAGTTAACAGTCATTCAGCTGATCTGTTATGGCTATTCCTGCATTCCAGGCACCATCCAAGAGAATGAGACACAGCATTGCACAAGACCAAAAGAAAGTAAATGTTTACAGGCACAATGCACATTTCAGCTTGTTACATGTTCCTGAGCAGTGAAAGAAATGAAACAATAATTAAAACAGGTCCCAAGTCTCAGTGTGTATCTTGGCTCACAACACTGTCCTCTTGGAGTGCTGCCTCTGCCTCTCTCTGATCCCAGCCTGAGCAGTACCACTGGGCCATAGCATCCAGGTCAAGGTCTTTCCAGTTACTCCAAGTACATCCCCTTTCTGAGAACTGCAAGAGCCTTTTGGTGAGGTGATTTTATGGTTTGTGACGGAGTTGGGTGCTTGATGCTTTCCCAGCACCCAGTCATGCTGGGATCTCCCGGGAGATGTTTGCCTTGAGTGTCCAAAGTGTCAGGGTAAGGGAAGTTACAGATAGATTTATTCCCATGGGAGAAGGGCAGAGAAAGTAGATGAGCACAAGAGAGGTGGACATTTAAGTAATTTGTTCCCTGAATGATCCCTTTTTTACAGTCTAGCTTGTCTTTGTGTGCACTCAGGGAAGAAATGAGGGTGCAACGAAGCTAATGTAGTGAAGGGCTGTGTTGGCAGATCTGACAGCAGTGCCAGCTGGACAGCAGCTACCTCTGCTCTCCTGCTCTGAGCACAGGGCTGATCACAGCACAGCTGGAAGGATAGGATGTCTCCTGGCTGTGAGTCAGGTGGGTGCAGGAGAGAAGACATCTCTGCTCTGCCGCTGTTTTCCCAAGGAGAAAAGTAGAGGGCCAGGTGGGGGGAGTTTTTTTGCATGAAAGGGTGAAGCAATGGAGTCTTTCTCTTGAGAACAAGAAAATGGGGAGAGCATGAAGGGATGACTGAAAGACCCTCTCCCCCAGAGTTGCTCTGTGCTTGATGGTGCCTCCTGCCAAGCTGAGAAGCTCTTGCAGCATCGTCTTGGCCTTGACACCAAGACAACTTTTGTCACCCTGCAAGTCAGTTCCTGGCAAGGAAAAAGGCCTTTTTAGTAATGATCAGCCCACCATGCACATGGCACAGAGAGACAGACCTCCCTCCATGCGTGCATTGCCCTGGGCTCAGGCATAGACTTGATATCCACATATGAGCAATATCTGTAGCTGCTGACTCACTCACATCACTTTTCTTGGTTCTCTCATTTCAGCAGTGAGCTGGCCAGATATTATTCATTTTATTTGAGATGTCTGCTGAAGGTATAAATGTCTAGGCTTCTTATAAGGAACAGATGAAGTCCGAAAGGCACAAGGTAAATGTGCAACAGACTGTCTAAGAGCGCGCCTAAGCACAGACTAGGGGCCATACTTCAGGCAGAACAAATGTCCACAGCCATTGCTGAGTCTGCAAATAGGTTGGATTTGTTGTTTTGTTTGCCACATAAAGGGTACTTTTAAGAGGTGGCAGCTACCTGGTCCCTTGTTTTATGTGACTGAATTAAAGACCTTGTCGTTGGGGGAAATGCTGACTTTTCTGTAAGGTAGGTTACAACCTGCTTCTATGCAGTGTTCTGTTACACCTTTTCTCTATCCTTGGGAAAACCAGGTTTTATTTTAGACTTGCCAGACCATTCTGAAGGCAAATGACAGTACTTGAATGAAGTCAGAGAAGGGAAGAAAATAGCTCTTCCGTCACTAAGTTATGAAAAATTATTTGGATTTAGGCATCTGATATTTGTGTTCATTCTACTCAGGAACAACTTATCACCAGCTCCTCAAAGTTTTTGCATCGTTAAATCTCCTCATTAACTTGTATAGTGACTACTGTTGAGGAGAATACAAAAATCTGTGCACCATTATAAACCCCTCACTCACTCTTACAGAACATGTAGGGAATTTAGCCTGGGAGTTAAGGTCCCAGAGCTAGTCCTGTCACCAGTGATGGGAAGTTTCCGTGGATATAGTACACAGCAAAACAGATGGGAATGATGACATTTCTCTAACTGAGAACTATCCAAAACCTTCCAGTAAAGATTATCTGCTTTGGTCTTACTGGGGTAGTAAAGGCCTGTGTTTGTAAAGCGGAAGAGCCAGCTTTTCAGAAGTCTGGTTTTTTTACAGAATGCTTGACACACAAGCCATAATTCTGGGATTCTGGTTCCCTTGTTAAGTCCTCCTGCTTTCAGATTCTTGGAGCTAATTTTCATTGACAATAGGAACATTCCTTGAAAAATGCTGATGTAATGAAGTACGTGCTACTTGAGATTAAAAGATTTATTCAGTGACTCCTTTGTGAAACTTTTGCAAAGTGTCTTAACATTTTTATGTTTCTCTAACTGCCAACAAAATCTCATTGCACCACACAGTTTGCAACATTAGTCAGATTTTGACACAGGCTCACGCAAGAGGCAGTTTTCACAGTCAGGAATCATAAAATGTTAAAGAAATTGCCATTATTTGAAAACTAGACACAGTTTAGTGAAGCAGATGGACTTGCTAACAGTGACTTAGGAGGTCTGTAGCACAGCTGTGTTGACACGGATTATAGACAATCAAAATTGTATATAAAGTGCATGCCTTAGTTTTAGTTTTAAGCATATTGCTAACATTTAATGAACTGTGTAACCTTATATGGTTTATGTATTTTTGTACTGTAGCTGCAATTTATGCTAAGGCCTTGACTAAACCTTCCCAGAAATCTGTATTGCTATTTGTAATGCAGGCACACAGACTGAGAGTGCCAATAAGCCTTTGATTGAATCTTGATTAATGTAAATACGTTAAGCCTGTAGGTGCCATTCCAACCCAGGGAGCTTCTTGCAGCTTTTAACCATGTCCACATCAGAGTTAGAGCCCCTTTGCTTCAGATAATTTCCAAAGACCATCTGAAGAATGTTTGGACTTGCTTGTGAAGGATCAGGGATAGAGACATTTTCTGAAGCCCCTGGCTGACTTGTTTGCAACACCATCCCAATAAAAATTAAGCCCTCAGACACAAACTTAGGAAAGGAAAGAAGAAAACAGAATTCTGATATATTTCACAACTGTACTCTGATCCCAGGAGAAAGATTGGGTAAGAAACACTGATCTTTCTTACATATCTGTCTGCAAAGTTTTCAGTAGTCCTCTTTTACTAGTGAGCTCTCCTGGATTAGGTGAGAAAGGTGCCTAATTGCTTCAATGGGGTTAATTGGTTCTCATCTAAGCAACAGAAAGGGGATGTAGGAGCACAGCATTTAACCAAGAGGAAAACGGGATGTGTGGAGGGAGAAGGAAGGCACCATGAAGTGTGGGAAGTTGCACTGGGATCTAGATGGCCGAGATGGATCAAAGCACTGAGTTATCCTTCTTGCTCTGGTGCTTGATAACCTCTGGTGCCTTTATTACCTGTTTTGATAGCAAAATTTGCAGATCTTTGTTTGCCAAGGAAAAGTGCTGAACACACATACGTGTATGGAATGGGACAAGGCAGCTCCAGCATGGGGGCCAGCTTCTTCCAAGGTAAATCTTTGTGGGAATAACCTTCCTGATCTACACTGCTGTCAATACTTGCTTGGTAGGGATTGTGCCGCTGAGCAAACTCTGACTGCAAAGGCGTGTGATGAGAAAGAGGAATGGCTGAAAGGAAACATCCCTCCTGGTATGGTAATGCTCTTCAGTGTCTTCTCCTTGTGTATGGCTTCTTCAAGTAAAGATAGTGGACATAAACATGCAGGTGAGACCTATATGCAAAAAAAGTTATTTGTATCTCCTCCCACACCTTGCTCTCTAGACTCCATGGCTGTGGGAGTGCCCCTAGGAGTCTGCCCTCATCATGAAGGGAAGGATTTTGATCTGTGATTCCCTGATTTTACCTTAGGACAATTACACCTCTTTATGTAGTGTCTTGTAAGGCACTAATAGCAAAGAGTGTGTGGTTTTTCTCCCTTTTTTTTTTTTTTTTTTTATCCAGTCTTCCCTTCCTTCAATCTTTGTTTTGTTTCAGCTGTCCTATTACATGTTGTTGGAACCCAGGAACCAGGGAGAGCCTACTTTGTTGCTTGACTTCTCAAGAATTGCAAAATAGGCTGTGCAACAGGAACCTGTCTGTTTTTAATGGGACCTGTCCAAGGGATGGTTTCTTACCATATCTGGCCTGTCTGGATCACAGTTACACCTGCTGGTATATTTTCTGTACCATCATTTTTTTTGCTGTTTTCTATGGTTTACTGTACATTTCTCTGCTTTCTTTTTCTTTTTTCTTCCTATACTCCAGCTATTCTTGCAACGCATGCAAAAAAGTGAGCAAAAATTATTGCAGGACTTGATGTGGCTACATGGCTATTTTGCTGCAAATATTTTCAAAATAAAAATATTTAATATTAAAAAAAAAATCCTGTCCGCCTTTAAAACTCTAGTGTTTTGATTTGTGTTTCCCATAAAATCATGTGTCTTCAGCCAGTGTTAACAGATTAATTATTGTCTTAAGTAGCAGAAGAAAAAAATGATGGAACCATATCTCCCTCTAACACCTGAGTTCTGGAGGTCAAGAGAGATGTCATACCTGCAGCTGTGTCCCTGTGGTCCCAGATTTTAATTTTTAATGGAAATATTATGTCCCAGTCTCAGCAAACAAGCCAGATAGTGAATTGTGATAAATTTTCTATATCTTTCCCTTGACAGCATTTGCTGGGGTTCTGACTCTGCACTTTGGAGGACCACCTCGATTGTTTTTGGTTTTGCTCTGCAGGTCTGTCCTTTTTATTTTGAGGAGAGTGGGAAAAAAAAAATAGAGACACATACCAACAGCCTTAGAGCTTGGCAAAGCTGATGCTGCTGCAGCTGGAAAAGTATCTGATCATACTTGGTTAATAGTCTAGCAGAGTTTGCTCAATATGCCCCAGCTCCTCCCAAAGATTCAGTCCATGGCATGGTGTGGGTTAGGGAACAATACTTTGAGGCCCTAATGTGTAGTAGCATTGCAGCTTGTACTAGGGATCCTTAAAAACCAGTCATCCCTGGATCAGGTGGGTTTTAATAGTAACACACAAATAGCAGAGAGTGGATGAGCTGAGTCGTCCTGCACGTGATCTCTTCTCTGCCTTTCCTGCCCTGTTCAGCGTAACTGGAGAATTTGATCTGATCTCCTCTGTGGCCTATAAAATCATAATAAGAGCTTTAGTGACGCCTCTCTAATTAAAGTTGAATTGAATTTTGTGCTTCAAGCATGACTTAAACATTCATTACTCATGAAAAATTATACCATATCCTCTCCAACTTATGCCAAGCATTCTTTGAGTACCAAATGAGAATTTTGTAAGATTTTTTTTTTTTCTTGCTTTTGCAGTAGGAATTAAAAAGGGATGTGATATGCAATCCGTGCATACAGGGACAAATGTTAAAACCAGTTTGCCTTAAGCCATTAAGAAAATGTATCTCCAAACCTTCTCTCACTGTGTTATCTGTCCACCTCCTGGATTGAACTCCAGGCTTATTGACTCTGATGGGAGGACTCCCAGATACTCCACTAACTTTGATTGCATTGTCCTTCTGCCATTCAGCTTTCCTTTGCTGCTGTGGAAAGAACTGCTCTAATTTCCTAGTTCAAGTCCAAATTTGAGACTGAAATTGCTGTGTGAGCTTTATACTCATTATAAGTACCCAAAAGGAGCCTGGAAACCCACGCTGTTTGATTCAGAGATGGACAGTGATATGGTTGGCAGCAGGCACAAGTTCCAAAAATAGCAATTTCTGTTAGATATTAGGAAAAACATGCCTGCCACTTCAAGGATTGTGGAACACAAGAGTAGGAGCCCACAGACAATGTGGGATTGATATCCTTGGGGATATTCTGAACCTGAATGGGCAAGGTCTGGCACAAACTCTTCTCAGCTGGCCCTGCTTCAAACAGGATATAGGACTGGACAATTTCAAGAGGTCATTTGTGACTTGGCATGGTCTCTGATACTAAGATGTATCACTTTTTGGGGTGTAGAGGATGAATCTGCTGAGACCACAAATAGTCCTTAATTGCAAAGTTGTACAAGATTCAGACATGGTTGACAAGCATGAGCACTGGAAGGATGTGAGGGAAAGAAAATAGATAAGCAGTTTTTGACTTGTGTTTGAAAAGCCTACAGTTTAGGGGTGAAAGGTTGATTAAAAAAAGTAAATATATTGTCTGTGAATTTCCTTTTGCAGAAGATGTGTCTACTGGAAGAACCTTTAGCAGTGAAAAAGGACTGAAACATCGAGTAGGACTCTTCAGGCTGAGATACAGTGAAGATGCAGCCCAAATGACCTTGGTAAAGTGCTGTGGGGGAGACTGTTCTTATGTCCTTTCTTTTTCCCATGCACATGCCTGTCCCTGATGAGTTTGTGATCTGACTATGGGGACAGGGAATAGAGATGAAAGAGTAAAAGGTGTGCTTTTGGCTGAAAATATAAAACCCATGAAAACTGCTCACCTGTGTTTCTCTGTTCAGGGAAGTGTGGAAGGAGCTTCCCTGGCAGTGCCAAGTGGACTTAGATGCAGAAGAGGACCAAGATATTAAGATATACATGAATTAAGCATGGCTGAGAAAATTCAGGGTTAATCTGCAAACCTAAAGGATTCATTTATTCCCATTATTTCTCTTAATTTATTTCATGCTTACTCTGTGCCTTTCTTGCATTTGTTCTCTCCTTTAAAAAGAAAAACTTGTAAAGTTTTCTAGTGACCTGAAAGACTCTTAATTTTTTTTCTTTAAAGAAAATAGTCTGCAGAATAATCTTCTCTTCTAGGCAAACAAATGTCATCTTCAGAATAAAACATGCATACACGAGGAAATTCCATTGAAGAGGGGAAAAAAGCTTGCTTGGCTTGGGCCCCTTTCAGCATGATCTGACATACAGTATGTTATCCTCAGATGATCTGTTATTATCTTCCTCCCCCTGAGCCACGTGTCAGTGACCATATGTGTGTGAGCAGCTGAAACTGTCCTTTGAACTCTCCACTGGCAGACTGACAGCACGGGCAATTGGACAGCAGGCTGGGGTTGGGTGCAGTACCTGTCCCAGTGGCTGACCAGCTCTGTCACCCCAGGTAAGTGACTCCAAGTCCCTGTTCCCTTTCCCAGCCTTTTTCTGTTAGATGTGATCCCTGTGAGCACCTCTGCCCACTGCAGTGTGGTGCCAGCGTGGCTCCAGCCCTTGGAGAGCTGTGGCTGTGTCAGTGTGACACCAGAGCTGAGCCAAGTGGCTCAGGATGCTGGCTGGGCTTGGCTCTGGGCCATGTGGATGTGGCTCTTCTTGCTCTTCAGAGTAATCTGGTCTCTCGACACAGGCCTCTGCCACTGCAGATGGATGTCCCAGCTTGTCTGGAGTCAGCTCAGGGAATCTCAGTGAGGAATTGCTGCTCCTGTGAGCTGAGCATGTGAATCCCTGGTGGCCAGAAGGTGGTAGGTGATTCTCCTGAGCTGTTTATTTCTTGGCTTTGTCTTCCAGACACATACATATGCTAGGCTTAATGCATCCGGACTCATCTCTTCCACATTGGCATAGCAGTGAGCAACATCAGGAATGTCAATTACCTTCACCCTTGTCATAACCATAAGTCATACCTGAAATTTCTCTCTATGCCCATTTTGTAAACTTTGTTTAAATAGAGAGCAGCTGCACAAAAACATTGTCCTGTATAGATGGTTAGCAACAAAGGCAGTGGAATGACAGCAATTGGTTCTAGCCAGACATTTGTCTAGTCATCTTTTGGTAAAAGGGGTGTGTTAAGTCATGATCAGAAAAGTCATAGCTGCTGTCACCTAAAATCTACTAAAAATTATTAATAGCCAAGTGGGAGTGTTTAGTGTTTTTTGTTGAGCCCACATCTATATCCCTCAGAAGCCATTGTTTTTACTAAAACCAAATTATAATAACTTTGCTATGCTGTGTGTGCATATAAAATACTCAGCCTGGGAATGGTTTGTGTCTATTCTTTGAAGAAGGCTCTCAGCTCTGCAATGTACAGCAGTTTCCTCACCTTCAACTGGGAAATGACTTGTGTGGAGTTACATTTATGAAGGCACTTCTTCATGGACTTCCATCAGCTGCCAACAAGATACAGCCAAACTTCTCATGCTGGTGAGGTGTTTCCTTGATGGCTGCAGGCCATGTTGGTCTTTCCCAGACACTTTTGTTAGTTTCTTTCTTCAGAGCAGACCTTAGAAACAGGCCCAGTAAGATCTCTGCAAATTATTCAGCAATTAAAATGTACTGGATTTTATGCTAGTAAATTAGCTGGAAGGACAATTCGGCATTTTTAACAAGTGGCAAAAATGCCTTGGATACTGGATCACTTTTATTGGTGTGGCTTGCACACAGCATTTTCCAAAAAACAAATAAAATAATTTACTGTCACTGTTGCATGGTTGTTTTGGTTCAGGAATAATTGCTGTCCGCTGCTTTCAGGGAAAGATCTGAGAGTTGTGCAAAAATTTGTACTGCTCTGTGCTGCTGCCTTTAAAGCAATATAACCTGTTTTCATGATGCAGTAACACCAGTATTTCACTGAGAGTACAAGCGTGGTCTGTGTGTGCTTGGGATGCCATCTTCATACTGGAAACACATCTACAGCAGGGTATGCAGCATGCAGAGACCTTTCCACTCCAGACCAGGCACTGGTTAGAATTGACCTATACAAAAAACTTTCATCTGTTAAGTGGAAGTTATTATTAAAGAACTCAGTTAGACCTGTGAGTAACACTCTGTGGATGAATCAGGAAATGGTTCAGGTCAAATGGACCCTGCAGACCCTGCTCAAATCAGTCTTTGCCCTGATGTAACTGCACCCACGTGAACTTCTGCATTAAGTGCTATTTGAATTAATGGTTAGATCATAATACATGTGACCATGTTTGAACCTACCTGGAAAAACAAGGGGGACAAAAAACCACATGAAATTTCAAAGGTTTTTGGCCTGTTCAGCTTTGTACCTATATTATGCTTTCATTGTGCTAGGACTCCAGTGCAGTTGGCTTTGCTTTGGAGCGAGGAAAGCAGTTAAAAATTTGTCTGCAATGTGTGTGTTGGGACTCTGAGGTTTAGCATTCCCCATGGACAAGGGCTGCCAGACAGAGCTAAGAGCAGAGTTGCCCAGTTCAGTGAGGACAGAGACCATCTGGGCAGGGGAGGTGACTGTTTGTGGAATGCCAGAGATGCAAGGGAAAAGCCCTCTGTGGCACAACTCCATCTGCTTTTACTTATTTCTTCCTTTCATATTCCACAGAGCTTTGGTTGGTGTTTGCTGTTCTTGTTGTCTGGACCTTCCTCTAGGCTTTTTAGGCACTGGTGATGCCCCTCCCTTGGTGTTTGGGGATGCTCCTCTCCCTCTAGCTGGGAGCATGGCATGTTTCACCCACTTTGACTGGGGATGGGAACCTGCAGCTCTACCAGGGACTGGCATTCCATCCTTTCCCCAGGAGAGCAGCCATGCTGCCTCTGCAATTTGGTGTGCCTGGGGAGGGGACATCACTCCCAAAACTAAAAGCTCTGTGGCTTGCTCTTGCTGTGCCTTCTGCAGGGTTCTGGTCCAGCGTAATGCTCTTCCACTTGTATTTCAGGGATCTCCCCCCTCTTCAGTTTCATGAGTCACTTGTGGAAGCTGTGCCTTCCTCACGTTTCAGTACCACTGCTTTGGGGTCCTGTACAGGTTCCACTGAAACCTGTGGAGTGCTCTACATGGATGGAAGTGTTTTCCTTTGACAGCAGTAGGGTGAGTCAGGCATTCGAGCAGCAGAGCCAGTCAAGGGAGAGCTGGTGGGTGCTTCTGCAAAATAGGAATGTCTGCATGCTTTGGTGAAGTGAGGAGAGACCGACAAGAGGGTTGAAACATTTTTGTAATGAATACTAAAGGTCTTCCCCAGACACCAGCTCCCTCATCTGGGATGAGGAGACCCTCTAGGAATGAGGAAGTTCTCACAGATTGCCAGAAGCAGAGCTGAAATGCGAACAGCAGCCTGTTTTTAATCAAGGTCTCACACGCACTCTGGCTCAGCTGCTCTTGCAGGATGCAGAAACTGCCTTCCACTGTGATGCCTTTTGGGTGGGCTGTTGGAGGCAAAGGCTATTCAGTAGCTCCTGCTCTTTGTGGGCCAAAAGTTCTTGCTCACACTGTGGTCTTCACTGGACCACCCTCCATCCCATGCCATGTTTTCCTGAAGTGGGTATTGATTACCTGCTCCGTGTTTCTGAAGTGGAGGGTGTCCACTGCCTGGGCTTAGAAAGGCAGGTGAGACTTCCAGGAATCTGAAAACTCTTGCTGTATATGATCTCTTTATGGGTTTCTCTTTTGTGATGGACAACCCCACTTTGTTCAAAGCTCTCCACACAGGTGAGGTTGTCCTAAATCTTTGATTGTGTTGCTTTCCTCCAGATTATTTCCTGTCAATGTACATCTTTTTGGAGTTCACTGTCCTGAGACTAGATGAACACTCTGGCTGGGGCCTTGCCAGGTGGACCAGAACAGAAGGGCACATGTTTTACAGGCTGCAGTCAGGCTGTTTGTACTACCCAGGACAACATTTGTCTTTTGTCTATAGTCATGAGACATGGCTGACCCCTATGGAGCTTGCAGTCCATCTCAAAGCTCTCCATAATTTTCTGAGGAATTGTGGACAGGTTTTCCCTATCCTTATCTGTACTGAATGGGGTCCAATTTTTTTCAGACATTTTCCCCGCTGTCAAGATCAGAATTCAAGCCTGTCTTCAGGCAGCTCTTCCCAGCTACATAGCAGCTGTGTATTTTACAAGCGTGCAATCTATCTAATGGCTCAAGTTGTTAGAGAAAACTTTGAAGAAATCTGGACTCACAACAAACACAGTACAGCTCTGCTGGGTTAATCCCTCCATTTTGACAGTGACCCATCGATAGTTAGCGTCCAAGTATCATATTTCTAGTCACTTTTGCATCTGCTCTCTGAAAGTTTATTTGAGACCATTTATTTCATCTCTTAGGAGGATGTTATGCATCTGAAGCTTTATAAGTCAAGACATGTAATGGTCTCTCTGCTATCCATGCGGTCTGTCATAGAGGGAAATTAGCTTAGCTGGATCCAAATTAGTTCTGATTAAATCCATATTAGCCAAAGACTTGGCTTTGTTATCTTCTGTGCTTATGAATACTTTGTGGTATTTATTCATTATTTATTTATATTTCAGACTTTTTCTCCTGGGAACTGTAGCTAACCTGACTTCTCTTCCCTTTGCAATCCACAAACTTATTTAATTTTAGGCATAAAGTTTGCTTTGCTCTCTCTGTCATGCACCTCAGACATCCTTGATAAGAAACAAATAGGTGATTGCTAATTGTTTCAGCCAGTCCTATAAATCCTGTGAGTTAAAGTTCATCCACTCTTGCTTCTTCCCCATTTTAGGGAAAGGTACTACCTCTCTGCCATGGGTTTTAGCTGTGCTTCTTGTACCTGTCTGAAGATAACTGCTGCTAGTAGACCATGCATGTTTCAGTGGATGCAGAGTGGGGGAAAGTTGTATGAAGGGGGGTGCAGTGCAGCTCCATGTCACAGTGTGGATGTCAGGCAGCTCCAAGAGACTGAAAAACCTCTCTTGGAGCAAAGTGTATGTAAACAGGGAGTAGCAGCCTCTTCTTCCAGGCTGGAATGCAGTAAGTAAACGGGGCAATGCAGGCTGGAGGGAAAACCTGTAGCAGCCTTTTAGTTGGAGGTGCTTACACATGGTAATGGCAAGGGAGGCTGCCTAGGGCTCTTGCTCCAGTCTGGAGAGGGAAGTTGAGGCCTGAGAGTCCAGACTTGGGGGTGAACAGACAGAGCTGACTTCAATGTCTCTTACAGCAAAGCAGCCCTGGCTTTTCTGTGTGAGAGACTGTCCCTAGTTTTGGTCCGCCTGGGCACTTCTCTGATTGCTGCAGTGATCAGAGGTTCTGTCTAGCCTGGAAGTCTTGATTGGAGGCCCTGGTCAGAAGGAGTGGGAGAGCACTGGGACAGCAAAGAAGCACCTCCTTTGACTTGTCTTGCTTGTTTGAATTGATCAGCAGTTCCCCACCTCATTTGTTATCCAAGTCATGATGGCTGGAGCCAGATCTTTTATTCATCAGGGGATGAATAAAAGGGCCAAAAACTGGATCTAAAAGGAATGAAGAGACATCTACAGAGCTCCTTCTCAAAAGGTTGTCTGGGGGTTTGCACCACACCCACTCTTTTAAGAGCTGGAATAATATATACCCTGTCAGGCTGTAAATCAAAGGCCAGCACAAAGAAAATCCTACCACACACATTTCTTTTTGTAGATGTAAGAACTTTTGGCCTCTTTCTTGCCTTCTTCCTTGCTCTTCCATGCAGCTGGCGATTTTGGGCTCTCCTCTTTGCCTCCACTGCCACATCCCAAAGCTGTCACTACCTTTGCTGTGGCCGGGCAGAGAACAGCTCCAGGGGTAAGGTGTAGGATGGCCTTTGTGGCTGAAGGCTTACAATTCTTTCTTGGGAGTTTCAGACCCATCCCCAGGCTCAATTCTAGTGTTTGGCCTGTTTCCAAAGCTCGTGGGGAAGGTCCAGAAATGTGGTTGTTGCAAAGCTAAGGGCCAGATAAGCAAAATAAAGAGATAACCATTTAGGAAAAAAAAAATAGAAAACAACTCAGTTCCCTGATTAATTTTGCTCTGGGAATCCCTGTAGTCTTAGGTTTCTAGGCCTGGCCTTGTTTCCACTTCATCCTCCCTCTCTGAAGAGGCTTTTTGTCTTTAATTGCAACTATAAATAAATCATCATAGCCAGAAGTAGTATTTTTCCAAGTCTTCAACTCCAGTGGCCAAACCCTTCAGTTTCCAGGAATTCGTTTCACCTTACCCAGAACTTGCGACAAAGAAGTGAAAACCACATTCTGCCTGTATAATGTTAGCTCCAGTCTAGAGGAGTTTTCCTCTGGGTATTTCTGTCCTGGATTCAGAGCTGACCTGTAAAATAGGATGAAGACCAGCTCATTAGCACCTGCCTGGACCAGTTGCACCCAAAGCTTCCAGGCAGCGCTGTGGGTGTGTTCAGGCCTCTCTGCACCTCTTCCCTGTGGGCATATCCTCAGGAAGCTGACAAACATTGGCCATACGGAAAAAACCACAACAAATCAACTGGGCTGCCGAAGAACCCTGCCCTTGTGCTACCTGTGTGTGAGCACACGGACTTACAGGTAAATTTAGTTTCTTACCCACTGTTAACTAAGGTGATAATGGGGGGAATCAGTGAAAAAAAAAAGAGAGAGAGCAGTCACAGCCCAGATGCAAAAATATCCAGATGGTCTTGAACATCTTTTGGATAGCACACACTGGTCTATGCTGCTCTGGTTATCTGTACCAACACAGGTGAGTCAAAATGTGAGTGAGCTCTTCATTTGGCAGTGCAGAGTGCTCTGGACTATGGCAGAAGTCAGCTAGCCTCAAAGAGCTTGTCCCAGAGGGGACAAACGATCCTTCCTTGGGACTGAAACAAGTCAAAAAGGAGCTCAGAGCTGAGTTTTCAGTGCATGAAGGTCAGTTAAATGATCCAGGAGCTGCCCTCACAATGCTGCTGAAGCTCTGCTCTTAGGTTGGCCTTCCCCAGCCCAGAGGAGAGTGGAGAGTGGTGGATACTGTGGACCAGACACAACCCAGCTGGGAGTGAGAGAGGAGACTGAAATCTTTTTGTGTGGTAGGTGTGTGTTTAGATACCTTCAGGGCAAACTGGACTGATACCAGTCATAATACATTTTCTTTCCTGCTGGTGGAATACTTCATCATTGATGCACAGAGTTTGCCTGCTTGTGTAAATAAGTATTTAAGTAAAGAGAGAGCGAGACTAGAAGTGAAAACTGCCTTGTAAGGATAGCATATTAGTCTTTGTTTCAGCCTAATTCCCTCATTGTCACAGGAACATATGTGATGGTGGTAGTCATCCTTGTGGATTGTCTGCTTGTTCTTCAGAGATCATTAAACACAATTACAGGAAAAGAGATCTTTGTTTCTGAGCAACACTCAGCTTTTATATAAGTGTTCCACATTTTCTTCAGAATGCTTTACCAATTGTAACTAATTTTAACCGTTTGGTTGGCATGAATATAAGACAGCCCTTTTCTGCCAAGTGATTCTCATTTGTTTTCATGGGAATTGAGTGTCTGGGTCCTTAAGTCACCTTTAAATATGCCAGCCTCAGGTCATGTTTGCTTCATGTAGCTTTCTTGCTGTTTAGTGTCTCAGGGTGAAAATCCTCCCCTTTTGGATACAGATGGTAAATTCCTAGGGGCCTCTGTGAGGGCTGGATTTCTCATGTCTAAATGGAGAGAGGCTCTGTATTAATGAAACCCATCTACTTTCCCCAGCTCTGCTGATGGTCTCCTAGTTGATTGTGGACAAGTAGCTGCTCCTCCATGGACCTCAGCTAGCCCATGTGTGAGGAGGTGTGGGACTTCCTTCCCCGGCCAAGGGGCTTTCAGAGCCAAGAGGAAGATGTGTTTTGGAAGGACTGGGCTTGGCAGCACAATAAAAAGGAAGAAAATAGGGAGTTTCAGAGCCAGAAGCAGAGGGAAGCATGGTCTGGGCAGGGACTGGGTGAGCAGCGTCAGCAGCAGCTGGGGTCTAACTCAAGATTTGTCCTGCAGCTTACATATGTCCAGGCATGGACTTGTTGCCTGTATTCCTTGTAAAGTACCTCTCCGAGCCACAGGGTTCTAGTGACTGTAGTGTTGTCCAACAAAGGCCCCTGTTTAGATGTGGGCTTTCTAATCTAGTTGATGCTATGAAAAAATAATAATAAAAAGGTATTAAAACTCTGGTAAGGCAAAGAGAGGCAGGGCAGAACTGGCTGGAAAGTGGAAAATATTTCCCATGATGAATTATTAACAAAGAGAAATGTGTTCCTGTGCTTTGAAATTTCTGCAGCAATTTTTTTTACCATCAGAAATGCTAAAGCCTAAAAGAAATTAAGTTAAACAGAAATAAATAAGATCTTAAGCAGCTCCTGCCACCAGGAAATGAGCTCCTCCATCTCTCTTTTCTATGAAAATATGTATTTAGAAAATAAACTGTTTTTCTGTTTGAAATTAAACTATCAAATATAAAAGGTTGACCAACTCTAGGAAAGTCTGGTCTTGTGCTTAAGGCACTGATTTTGGACCGAGAGACCTGGGTTTAATTTCCACTTCTGCTACAAACTTTTCCTGTGTGACCTTGGGCTAATCCTTTAATCTCACTTTGCCTCTGTTCCTCATCTGTCAGATGAGGCTATGACTTCCCCACCTCACAGGGGTGTTATGAGAGTAAACACATCCTCCGTGCCCTGCGCCTCACCTTCCAGCCCGCTCCTCTCCTGGGGCAGGGGGAAGGGAGGGGTATGGTCCCTGCTTTGGGAGCCACTGAGGTTGCTCCCTCCATGGCCATCGGATGGACTGGTGAAGGCAAGGCTGGGTAGGACCCCCAGCAGGTCCTAAGTGTCCTTGGAGAGCGAGAGACGAGGGAAGAAAAACACTAAGCATGCGTGAACTGTGGAAAGGAGAAATTTGTTGTTTTCGGTCTTGTTTTGGTTTGTTTTTTCCTACTACTTCCCTGTGCTTTTTTCCACCCCTCAAGCCAGCACTCACAAAGTGTCCATAGCACTCTAACAGCATAATACCCGGCCCCGTGTAGGGCTGGCTGCTTCCTGAATTAGTCTACATTTGCAGCAATTACCTTCTTTCCTTTCTAGCCAAATGTTTCTCTGAGCCTGAGGCCCAGCTAATTTTTTTTGTCAGCTCTGGTTGCGCTGGGCGGCCCTCCCTTCCATACGGGAAATATAGAGATGCCATTCAGGCACCTCTAATCCTGCTTTCACTGCTGCACTCATTAAAACATTCCTTTATTTATTTTAATTTTATTCTCTCCTCCCCACCACCTTTTCTAAACAACCACTTGTATTATGCTTTTAATTGCCTTTAGATTTCCCTGGTGTAACTTCTCTGGCGTCCGCATAGCCGTAGGCAGAGCAGGCAGTGCTGGGAGCCTTGCACATGGTCTGTGGGCTCGCTATTGACTCAGTGGCGTGCTGTGAGTGAGTCAAAGATCCATGGGGATCGCTGGGGGTGGACAAAAGGGCGGTAGGATCGAAAGCAGGGCTGGAGGGGGGACGAGGGGGAAAAGCCAGTGAGACAAACATGCACCGCACTCCCTGCGTGTTGGTGGAGCATCTTCCCTTGGCACAAGGGACTGCTGTGGACTGGGAAGCTGGGCTGCCCTGCCAGGCTTGGGGGGCAGCAGTGTCTGCATCATGGCTCTGTGAGCACAAGCTGTAATGTGGCCTTATACAGGCGTGACTTCATCTGTTTCCATAAGATTGCTTTCTCCCTCTCTCTTTCTTTGGCTGGTAATTGAGAAACGCATGAGCTCACCTCCTAGGAGCGGGAAATGAGAACCGCAAGAGGAAACGAGCTGGAAAGTATACATGGGCCGGAAAAAAAATATAGATTAGGTGGGGGGGAAGTCAGAGATGTTATGGAGAAGAAAAGGGATTCCTCCTGTGTGGGGTCATTGCCATACAGGGCTCACAGCATCTTCCTCTGCACTGCAGGCAAGGGCAGGGCTGGGGCAGTCCTGTTGACATCTGTGCAACTGTGCTTGTCTTGAGAGTATTTTCTGGGCACAAAGGGCCCAGAGGCAGGGTGAAAAGATGGCCCAACATGATGGTGGTATCTTGTGTGTAGTTTCTTGACACAAACACAACCTTTTGCTCATTAGGGCAGCTTATGGGACCTGCTACCAAGGAGGAGTGTAGCCCAGGTGTAAATGGGAGCAGAGGATGAACTCACACAGGTGCGGGGCTTTAAAGTGCTTGATGGAGAAGGGGTAGGAGGAAGGAATGGTGTTTTAAGTGGAGTTAATCACCTGAGTGAGTTCTTTGGGCTGGCAGATCTCAGGATGTGGGCTGCAGGGTGCTGGGAGTACTGTTCATTCAGGCCATGCTCTCTGCTGTTGGATCTTGCTTGCATGCAGGTAAGCAGTGTCCATTGTCAGCATCCCATCTCTTTGTTTCTTGTCTCTGTTCTTACCTAAATCAACCTTCAGGATTAGGACACAATGCCTCTGGAGGTAGGCTCTTCTCAGTTTGGCTTCCACTTGATTCCTTGTGGGCTTTTTGCTTTTGAAATGGAGACAGGTGAAAGAGGAGGTGGTTTAAAGTGGTCAGATAGACAAGGAGAGCCTTGCTGCCTTGTTCATTCAGTACCTTAAATTTCTTCCCTGGTGCCCAATTTTCTCCTTCATCCTGTGTCCTCTGCTTGCTTTTACTCCCTGTACTAAGGATGTCTCACACCTTTCTCCTCTGCTGCCGTTGAGGTGAAGTTTGGGAAGAGACCAGCTGTCCTCTCAGGGTTAGCTCTTGAACCTGAAGAACTTGTTCTTTAGTTGATAAGCCCTAATATCATGTCACCTGTCAGGGGGTCCTGTCCCCAGAGGGATGTAAAATGACCACTGCTAATTATCTCTAGAAAGCAGAGCTGTTGGGAGTCCTACACACAGCCAGGTGCAGCTGAGGGAGGGAGGAAGCTAATGAACCAACTGCAGGAGCTGTGGGGAGTTTGCAGCACATCCTGTTGATGCAGAAGGCTGTTGTGATTCACCCAAGGTGGTCTGAGTGGCTTGGAGCTTTGTAAATTAGTTCTCTTTTCTTGATCTAAATGGTCTTGATTTCAAAGTCTAAATGAAGACAGGTCAGAGTTTAGGACCAGCTGTAGTGGGCATGTATATCCATTTCTTTTGACCTGTTCCATCTCTTTATGGTGATTCAGGAATTTTTTTTTTTTTGTGTACACCAAAGGAACTTCTAGCTGACGGGAAGCCTGTGCAATGTATTAGGGCTTAGAAGATCTGTGCTGGCACAAGTGGGGACCCCATATACGTTATACACTATTTGTGTTTCCACTGGATTTTTTCCCCCTTCTCTTCCTTCTCTTCATGTTTCTTTTTTTTTTTTTTCACAGTTTTTCCTAAGTGAAATACTAATGCAGTAATGTTCAAACCCACAATGTTTGAATGGCCTCTAAATCAGGCAAAACAAGCTTGCCCAACCCTAGTTGAACAGACAGGACTCATTTCTAATCCATGCACACTATGTTCATTTTGGCCTAATAAATACATTTCTGTCCTAGACCACGAGCGCTGGGGGACCTTGGAAAGTTTGACGTTAGCAGGAGAGGGGCAGGTGACCAGGGGAGAAGAGGAGAGACTGGATTGGCACCCACGATTCCTCTAGATGTCTAATAGGAAAGGACATATATCCCAATCTGGTGTTGTGTGCAAAGAAACCCATGTTGGGGATTCAGTAAGAATCAAGTTCCTTGGATGTCACTCTTGTTTTTCAAAGGCTTATTTTTGACTGGGAAAACCCAGGTTTTCCCAGGTACTGAAACTACAGCAGCTTGGGGTCTCTGAGAACTAATTGAGGATGGAGTGGGTTATGACCCAGTTTTAGGTCTTGGAGCACAGGTCTCACTTGGGTCTGATTGCTTGTATCTTTAATGCAGAGTATCTAAGCACCAGCAAAATTGTTGCCTTCGGTGCATGTCACCCTTGCTGTAAGGAGTGAATGTTTTTTGTTAAGTGGAGGTTTTTGGGAGTCTGAAAAGGATGAAAGTATATGGACTGCCTTTACTTCCCTAAATACAGACACTGTTGTAATAAGGCTTGTAACTGGCTCATATCCATGGCTGATCTTAGAAGAGGCTCATGGCCCTGACAAAGCTGTGTATCCCCATCCTTGGGTGTGCACACTTAAACTGACCCATGGATGTCACCAGTACTTCTGGTGTTTGCTGCTCTGCTTCGTGCAGGTTGCTTGGAAGGTCTGTGGCCCAGACCTTGCAGTCATCTTTCCTGCTGTTAACCTGGGAGTGGGCCATGAAAAAGACAAATTATTCTGGCAGTGGGAGATCCCTTCTGACTGACATCTATCCCATGGAGAGAGCAGGCTGTGCATCTGGTGTGGCACAGGAGTGCTGTGAGCTCACGTTCACACCTGACTGTGGAGCATTATTAATCTCATTGCGGAGCCACGGAGGGGTTGGGGTACACACTGGTTTGCTGCTATGGGGGGAATGCTGCTTTGCCTATCCTAAAGGGTTCAGCCCTGATCACAAGTGTTTTCTAGGCTTCTGATGCTTTAATTCTAGCTATCCTGCTCTCCAAGAAAGAAACTAAAGGTCTCTGTCTCCCTTGACTGGGAAGCTGACATGGGTCAGTTGTTGCTGTTCAGCTCTCTATCCAGTGGTGACTTGTTTGTGGGACTTGTTCTGGAGACAGTATGTTGGTGTGTCCTTAATGTCAGTCAGGAAAAATAGTTTCACTCTGGAGGTGTTTTCTCCAATGGCCTGGAGGAAGCAAACACAGCTTTAGAGCAGGGTGCAGGTCTGTGGTGTAGTCACTACTTGGTGTGACCAGGTCTAGACTGATGATGAACTTAATTGGCTCTGTCTGGGCTCATCGTGAAACACCCAAACTTTTCGGTGAAGCACAGCAAATGATAGAATGGCCTAAAATAAATATTTATTTCTGCCTTCCATGCCTGTTTGCCCTGCCTTTCTACCTTTGGGCTTTAGAATATGATTCAGAACCTGTTTGCCTGGCATTTTACATCTTTGCTTTTCTAACCAATGTCTCAGTGCTCTTGGTTTTGCCCTGCTTTCCTCTTCTTCCCAGCCTGGCATGTCCATGTTTTTTTGTTTTTTTTTTTTTTTGTCAGGCCTTTTGACTGGAAAAAGCAGGCTGTGCCTTCTCCCTTACACACCTGCCCTCATCTGTGTTGGCCACTCTGGTATTTTAATTTCTTTTTCATTGGCCCATTGCACACGTGTTGATTGGCTTCGCAGCTGAGGTCAAGGAATTTCCATGTCGTACTTGGAGAGAGGGTTTCCCCTTCACAGTCACTGCCTCAACCAGGTACTGGTTCATGTAGAAATAGCTTGGCAGCTCTTGGAAACAGGTCTGTGTGAAATAATATTGTCTCTTTGAGGTCAGGAAAAAAATGCCCTTTTATACAGTCATGCATACACTCTTAAAAAGAATTCCACAAAGCTTGGTCTGTTCTCCACCTCACACTCTCCTCCTGCCTTACCTTTTTCCTAAAACACTGGAGAATCCAATCTTGGAGTCTGACGGCACTGAGCATACAGCATGTACTGTGCCTTTTGAAATGTTGGCTGCACATAAAAGCCTTGCTTAACACTGGACTCTGTTGCTTTATTATGTTGTGTGCACGGTATGCTGGTGGTGGGGTTCCCCATGGGGTGGGGAAGGAGGGTGGGTGGGATTGGGAGTAGGAGGTGTGGAGAAAAGCAGCTGGAGCAATGGGTGATGTGTGCTGGGGTTGCTGTGCTGGGGCTCCTGCTTCCCATGCTGGAAAGGGAAGCCAGGAACAGGCAGCTGATGTCAAAGGTTGTGCAAGTAACCATGGCACTATTTGTGTGTTTTGCATCATTGTTGATTTTATTTCTGGTTGTGATTCTCCGTGCTTCCTGGGAGAAGGTTAGGTGGAGGGGAACACTTGGGAAAGGTGGAAAAATGTCCCACTGCCCCAGGACTATAGGGCAAATTCTTACCCATCTGCTGTTTCCAATGCTAGAGTGGCAAGAGCAGTGCCTTTGGGGATGGATGGTCTCATTCCAGGACTACAACTGCTGCTTGATGTGTATGTGCTGGTACATCCACTGCCATAAATCTGTGTGATTGCTTGCCCGATGTCACATTTCCAGTTTAGGCCCATACCTGGTAGGCACCCACACCACCAGTCATGCACAGTGGGGCAAAAACCCCAGTGCCAGGCCTGCATAAGCAGAGGAAAGCCCTGCAGTGGGCATCCTGTGGGCACACTGATGGACAGAGAAGCAGGCAACCTTGTGCCCTGTAACACAGGAGTAGTCTGGATGGGCCCAAGTTCTATGTGATGCTGTGCTTTAATGCTTCCCATGTGTTCATGTTACCACCCCAACTGCTCTTGTCACTGCAGCTGGGGAGAACTCGAGTGTAACCCCTGAACATGAAGGAAAAATTGCTCTGTTTCAGTGGCCATGAGGGTCCATTTCTGCTGTCCTTGTCCATCTGCTTGCTCTTGAATAGGAAATCAGAGCCATGTGCAGATCAGGATGACTCTCATAACAAACATACTGTCTGAAGAGGTTTGTTAGCCCTGGTATAAAATACCTGCTCAGATTGTGCTCAGTGATGTGCATTTGCTGAATTGCAGGCACCTGATGAGGCTTTGTGCTGTCACAAGTCCCTGTGTGGTGGAAAAACCCCCAGCTCTATACATACTAGATACATTTAGACTCAGGCTCCAGGATGGTTGAGCTGGAGGCACAGTGGATAACATAGGAAAAAATATTCTTTCCTCCTACTGCTCAAAATGTTCACCACTGCAGCTGGTCTCTCTGTGCCAGCCTAAATCAAACCATAGACTGAACACACTCAATGCTGCCTGAAATTCCCCATCTGCAGGATATTCAGATGTTTATTTTTGAAGTTTGAATGGTGAACTGGGTTGCAAGGGGAATGCAGTACTTGGGGGTGGACCAGGATGTTGGTGTTTGAAGCATAGGCTTGAATGGGACAGCTCTCATGGCTTGGCTGCTCTGTCTGCAGCCCAGCTGGCTGCAGCTGTAAACATTCACCTGTGATCAGCATCTTCCATTTTTCCTTTCATCAGAGGACTGGAGCATATGCTCTGACACAGCCTACGGGTATCTTACAAAAATTTCCCCTCTATCACTTGGACATGGAAAGATGAAATCCCACAAAACACCTCCCTTTACCTTTTCCCTGATTATTACATGAACTTTATCTCCCATTCACCTTTTTCTCCTTAACCTTCTCCTTGCATTCCTGCTAGTATCAAGTTCCTCCCTGGCTTTCTTCACTGCCATTGGTTTCACTGTCTCTTCCTAGCCCAGGAGTTCAGTGCCTGCCCAGGCCTTCCAGCCAGGATGCACGTGTGTATCCTTTACATTTCATTCACTGTTTTGTGATGGCAGTGTGGTGAGAGCTGAACTCTTACATCTTGTGGCATCAAGCTCCACGTGTTAACTGGGCAATCTGCAAAATATTGATGGGCTTTCTTTTTCCTGTTGCAATGATATTTTTGGAGTGTTTTTAGGTGGCCACCATTTATTCCGATTCGACCTGTCTCACTCATCATTTTATACACTTCTGGTGCAAGCTATTGAATGATTTGGACCTTGATCTTTCCTCCTAACAACCTTGGAAACCTTTCTGTGTCTCTAACGATTTTTTGGCATCCTTCTCTGGCCTCTGTTCCTGTTATCCCTGCTCTGAAATGGGTGAGCAGGCTTCAGCTCATTCTCAAAGTGTGAATGTGTCATTGATTTATGTGGTGGCATTTATAACGTTTTTGGTATTGTTCTTTATCCTATTCAACCTAACATTTTTTGCCTCTTTTTTTCCTGATGGCCTCTGTGCACAGAGCAGATGTTTTCATTGAGCTGTCCGCAGTGACGCCTAGATCTTTTTCCTGAGTGGTTACAGTTAATTTAAAACCCATCAGTGTATTACCTCAGCAATCCCTTGATGTCACTGGTTAGAAGATCCCAGCTGGCTGCTGCTCTTAATTCTATTGCCTGTCTGTTTCCTATTATTTTTTATTATGCTTACATTTACTTGCATGCTGCGCCAGCTTTTCAAGTGAGGTGGGCACACTCATTTACAAGTGGCTAACACAGGCTCTCAAATTCTTCTATTCATGTTCATAAAAGTAATGTTCATGCTTAGGTGTTTTCACAGCACAGAAGTGCTTCCCCCATAGCAGGTACTACTGAGTAATGCCAGTACAAGAAAACAAACGTGGCATATGTTTGCACATGTCCATTTTTGAGAGCTCCCCTCACTGCTGCATGAAAGAGCAGTTTGTCTGCTGTGCCTATCTGGACCGTGCCAATGAGTAACCTGTGCTGGGCAGCCCTGAATATTTGGCACCATGCTCTTTCATGTAAAATTGTGTGGCTTCAATGAACTCACAGGGAAGGGGAGGAATTCTGGATGCATGGCAGGTTGAAAGCTGTCAGCAGAGGCTTAGGCAACATAACGGTGCCCTTTGAGATCTCTGTGTATGTGTGGTTTCATTGTTTGGCTGTTGGACAGTTTTGAAGACCTGTAAAATACTGTGTGATACTTTCCAACATGTGAGATAACCTAAATAACACAAGGAGTCCTATGGTGCTGAAAGCAGCCCAGCGAGGGGGTGCTGCGGTCTGCTGTGGCGCTGGTGGAGTCACACAGCCTGGAACAGGGCATGCAGGGACATTGCACCAGGTTTGCGTTAGAAAACCCCATCCTGCAAGCCAGAGAAATTTCACCGGGCTCCCAGAGGAGCAGTAGTGAACCGGTGTTAATGAGAGATACTGGGAGACTGCAGGAAGGAGCCAAATGCTGTAACTCTGCTCGCTGATGGAAACATCGTGAAGCACCCTCTTGCTTTTAATGGCTTTGCAAATGACCTTTGGCAACTGCCATCTCCTGTTTCAGAAGCCACGCAGCTCCTCTGCCACTGAGGACAGAGTCTTAGGAAGATGGGATGGTTTAAACAGGAAAACAGAGACAGCTGCAGTATGACCAGTTTCCTACTGTGAGGAAGCTGAAACCAGTCTAATTTTGCTGAACTGTGACTCGGTTCAGTCCAAAGATTCCAACACCATGCAGTAAATGTTACAAGCTCCTCTGAGGAAGGGGAGAAAACCCTCTGATTCAAAGGCAAGGGGAGGAAGTTCCCAGCAAGGGACAGAGATGAAATTGCCAGTAATGATGGATGGGGAAAGCCCAGTAGGGTATTGCTGAGCAGGACCTGAGAGCAAAAGAGATGAATGGCCCTCAGTGACCAGGCCCCACTGAAGTCTGTGATGTGAAGAACAAAAGCCAGCCACACTTGCCCTTGCTGTGGGGAGGGGATGGTGATGCACTGTTGCTTCACTCCACAGAGCTCCTAAAGGGGTGATAGTTGATGTTCTTGAAGGATGAAGCTGCAGTAGATTCTTCAGCTCCTGAGACCAAAATTCACCTGGTCCCCCCTGCAAAGGGTAGGTGGCTTGTCTGGCTGCATTAGTGAAGCTTGTGCCAGAAATGACTGTGAGCAGTGTGCTGTGCCATTAACCTCAGTGGAGAAGCACTCCTGTTATTAATGTAGAGCAAGAGCAACGTGTCTGTCAGGCCAGAGATGAGCTGACCAAGGGCACATGCATAATCCTAATGAAATGCCACACTGGAGCTGTGAGTACCACCAAAATTTCTGAGTGTGGTGGGGCTAAGCAGTCCTCTAAGAGAAACAGATGTAAAAGTTTTCTGCAGGCCCTTCAGTCCTTGATGTACTCCAGCATATAAGTGGTGAGCATGGCAAGTGTGGCTCGTTTGTAAAAGCAACCCAAAGGAGTGGAATATCCTTTCCCAATGCATTTATTTCCAGTAAACTTGATGAGTGGTGAACGCAGTGAGGACATACAGAAGCTTACTGCCTAAGCCAGATCTTAGATGGCAAAAAGCTGGAAATGGAAGTAAGGGAATACCTCCTGCTACAAAGAATATAGGGTTACAAGGAGCATGTAAAAAAGACCCACGCAACTCTGAAGTGCTACTGATGTGGCAAGAATGTCACTGAAAAGCTGTGTATGGAGGAGTTGAAGTACTCTGGTTCTTCAGCAATGAAGGAAGAAGAATGGCTGTGCCTAGCAGGTAACTGAGGAAGGAAGCCACACTCTGGCAGCAAACAGGTGGACCAAAGAGCACAGAAATTATCAGAAGAAATCCTCTTGCTCTACTTTACAACCACATTTCCCACTTTTTTACTACCTGAAGAAAACTAGGCTGAGTCTGTACTGGCCTGAGCCAACCAGGCTGTCCATCAACAGGGACGGGGGAGGAACAGATATGCAGTAAGGCCAAGTGTGTATGGCAAGATAAAAGGTAGTGCAGAAACTTGGAGGCAGTGCTGGCTTGTAACTGCACTGCAGGGAATAAATTGGCTTCCTTGCTGACAAAAGGCCTCCAGCAGACCAAGCAAAGCTATGCAAGAGGTATTGGACCAGCCCTGGCAATGATGAGGCTAAACTATGAGGACACAGAACCAGCTGAAACTCTCATGCAGGCCTAGACTGTGCATTGGGAAGCACTCTGCTCACTTCCAGTCTGAAACTGGAATAAATCAATGGTCCTTTATCAGCTTCTTTTTCCTGTAGACATAACTGGTTTTGCTGTGGCAGTGGTTTTGCAGACTTTACTGTACTGCAGCACACTTTCCAGTTCCTTGTATTAGAACATGGGCTCATTTCTCTGTGAATCAGCTCTTCACTAACTGCTTTGTAAACTGCAGCAGAGCAGACTATGCCTAGCACAGAGCCAGACTCTTCAAGCAGTTTTCTGGTTGATGACCAAATTCAGAGGCGATTCCTTTCTGCAGCCACCAATCTCTGTGACACCACAGTATTATCATTTTCTTGCTGGGAAACTGCTCATCAATCCATTCTGGGATGGCAGCAGCCATTTTCAGCCTGCATTGGAAAGGTAGTATAAAAAAAGTCTTGCTGTGCTGTTCGTGGAAGCAATTTGTCCTTTTAGGGTTTCTTTATGAGCCCAAATCCACAGGAACCTCTCTTCTTTCCACACCTACTTGATAGGATCCCTGAACCCCAAAACTGTGTGTGTGTGCTTAGCAAATGAGGGTGTAGAGATGCAATACCACTGGGAACAATGTGAACCAGGAATGTACTAAAGCCAGAGGCATTGTAACCTAGAGCTGCACTGAACAATGTGGAAGAAACGCTGTCAAATCTGTGTCTGTGTGAGCTATTATATCCCCAGCTAGCCCCCCTCCAAAAGTTTGCTCAGCATGCTGACTTTCCAGGAGCTTTCTCAGTGCTTGGAACAAGTTAGCTATCTCCTGCCAGAATTGAGAGAGGAACACGACTGGCTGACGAATACCATATGTTCCAGGCTGGCCAAAGGAAACCTAATTGTGTTTTGTTTAGCTTGTGTACTTAACTGGGTTTCTGTAACAGGGCTCAGTTGGTTGGGTTTGGCTTTTTTTTTTTTTCCTTTACAGATAAATGGGGCTGATTCCTTCTACACTGTCCTGTGACAGCGCTGTATTTTGCCCTGGAAATGTAGGGCGCAGCCTTCTGCCACTTCCCTAATACAAGGGATATGGGCAGAGCTGAGCAAATGCAAAGGAGGTTGCCAGCAGGAGTGATCAGAAATTGCAGGACTAAAATCTCATTCTAGGCAAGGAACATGCAGTTCTGAAGAGAAAACAAAAATGCTTAGTCTGACCAGAAGGTTCCCCATCCTTTTCTGCTGGTTGTTAGGCCATCAGAATGGGAAAAGTGTGTTGTGACCTGGGAGTGGGAGCACAGAACTCTGAATGTCTAATATCTAAATGCAGATTTGCTATGTTAAAAGTGGCTTAAAACTGGAGCTGCATCAGGCTGCTGAAACTAAATGCTGATCGCCCTTCTAAGACCACCAGGGCAGGGTACTGTCCCTAAAAGGCACAGATTGCAGCTTGCAGAAGTTGAGGTTGGACTGATGCTGAGCAAGGTTCAGTTCCTAGAGACACCTAACCCTGGATGGAGCTAGAAGAGAACTTATTCCCACTTCTTCCCTCTGTTCCATTACACTACATCACTTGGAGTTGATCAGTCCTCCCTGGTGTATTTTGTTCCCTCTAACTGCCCTAAATGCTTAGGAGGAGGCCTCATCTTAGATGAGATGATTGTCCAGCATCTACCACAACCTCAGCTGGAGGAGGAGAGGAGATCACTGGGCATTGTTGTGTTGCATATAACAGCTCTGGCTCTCCCAGGACAGAGCTAGCTGGAAATCTTGCACCCAGTCTTCTCCTTCAAGTTGTTGGAGCATGTAGACATGTTCTCCCCAGTTTCCTGGACAACCTCAGCCGTGGTGTTAGCAGGGATGTGAAGCAAGCTTTGTATCAGCTAGGAAAGAGCTGTGAGTAGTAAGTGTATGCTGCTCTGACAGGTGAGCAGAAAAGGGTGGGAGCCTTGATTCCTAGCTGAGCAGAAGAGGTGTGAAATGAAGCTAAAAAGTAGCTGCCAGTTTAAATGGATGTCTTCCCTCCCCATCTCTTATTTATCTCATCCCTTCCTGTTTACACCGTCATTTCCCGCAGTTCCTGTTCTGCTCATTTAGAGGTCAGGTCAGCCCAAGGTCTGCCCCATTTCTGAGCGCCAAATCAGTGAAAGTGTTAGTATCTGATGTCACCAACGAGATACAGAGATATTGGCTGCTTCTCCCCATAGGCTGCTGTGCCACAGCTAAGTGAGGGAATGTTCCAGATTTAATGGAAGATAGAAGTTGGCACAGTTCTTGACTCCTTCTTCCAAACATGTCCCCTGCTTTGCTGTGTCCTTTCACTTCTGACACACTTGTTTATCCACAGGCTGCTTGTGTCCTGATATTCTGCCATGTGCTGTGCTGCCCACACAGGCATGCTCAGCTGCGTGCTCAGCGACCCACCTATCTAGATATTCATAAGTGCTGAATCACTCTTCTTGTACACTCATAGCCACGCTCACAGATGGACTCAGATTCTTGTGAGCCAGACTGAAACTCTCCTTCAATCTGCCACCCCTGTGTCTTCCAGACAGGGGATGCTCTTCCCTCTTGGATTAAACACAGATCTTTGTAGTGTGTTTGTTTAATTATCTGTTTATGCTCAGGTCCTTAGGGAAAAGATGGTTGTGCCTTCAGCCATGTGGAGGGAAAGGATTAATGTTGACACCTCATTTCTCTAGCCTGCCCATGCTCTGAGATCTGCTCTTCAAGGGTTGGCAATATGTTTGAGTCCAGCTCCTCCTTTTGTCAGGGTAAAAGACCACCTCATCACCTTTTCATGGCTGAATTTCCAATCTCCTTGCTTGGCCTTACCCTCCTGGCTACCATCCTAAGGTGTGTGATGACCACCATGATAAACTTTGAGGTCAAGCCCTTGCTGGAGGCTATCTGTCCCACACAAAACCCAGGGCCATGCGTGGTCCTGCTGATGCTGCAGCATGAGCTTGTTGGATAAGACACTCCCCGATCAGAAACATCTTCATAGCCAAACATCCTGTTGCCTGAATGTCCCTTGTTCAGTGTGGAGTGTGTTAGCTCCCTCCCTGCCCCCCACTCTGATTCCACGTTGGACCATTTAAGCATTAATGAAGGCCAGATGCATGTTCTGCAAATGTAGGATCTCTGCATTTTGGAGTAGAAGCTGGCTTGATGCCTCCGTGTCCTTCAAATCCTCAGTACAGCTAATAACAACCAGAGGCAGCCTCCTCAGTCTGAGGTAGATCCCACCTCAGCAGTGACGTCCCTGCGACCGCAAAGGATTTCTCAGGGACCTGGAGGGGGACCAGCTTTCGGCTCTGGAGCCCCAGGATCTGGTTTCATCTCTCACCAGCATTGGCCAGATGAATTTCGAGTGACTGAGCTGTCCAACAAGAAGGTGGTGAGCTAGGCCAGCGCTGGATTTCTGAGGGGGAAGGAAGGAATTCAATATATTTTGGTGGATGTAAAAAGAAGGGGTGGATCACACTAGTGGGAGCTGTCCATGTGTTGAGATAACAGAGCAGATGTGCTGCACAACTACTGCAGCCCTGTGCTACCAGGCCTCTTGTGAACTGCTAACCCTCCAGGCAGGGATGAGTCAAGATGGAATGTTGCTTTCCAGACTCGGATCTGACCTGCTGAGATGCCATTGCCACAGCAGCTGTGCTTCCTTGCTGCACGAGCAGAACTTTTCCTCTTGCAGAGTGTCTCAGCCATCTCTGCTGGCCCATGGATCCCAGAGATTGTGGCAGAGCTGTTCTCTGGAGGTCTTAATGCAAACACATGGTGTGTGCTGGGGGGTGTCTGGCTTGGTGCGGATATCTCTGTGCATGTGTGTGACGATATTAGAAAGAGGGTGACTTCTACTGGTTGCAAAACTGATTTTGTTGCTCCCTGGAGTGAGAGAGCCTGTAAACTAAGTTTTTTTTAGCCCTAAAATTCGTTCTGATTTGTTTGTGGAACAAGTTTTTGCACATGATTGTTTTATCCAGAGGGGCTGCCCCTTGGCAGGATGCTGGGGATTGGTGGGCATAGATAACTAGTGTGATGCTGCATGACTTTACTCATCACAGCTCTGCTGTGAGCATTCAGTAATGATGGGGCCATGACTTCCTTACACGTTAATGAGCCCAGTTTGAGCTTGCAGTGATTTATGGAAGGCCCTGTGGCTGCTTGCAGCAGTTCATGAAGTGTATTTCCATCTCAGTCTCTGGCATTCTGGGACTTGCACAGCTCGCTAGTAGTGGTAGGGATTTCTGCAGGAAAAAACCTCATCCCCAAACAAGCCCAAACTTCTCAGATCTTCAGTACAGAACCTTCTCTCTTTTCCCCTTCTCTCCCCATCCCCTTCAAACATACCTGTGGGTAGGGGTGGTGTTATTGGAGCAGCCTGTTTGACTGCTATAATATTTTCCACTCGATCCATTGACTTCTATTTCATGTTTTCTTTGGATCAACACCTTTTGAGAGCAGTTGAAGCTGCTTGAATTTGCATAGCTGGCGACAGTGTGTCACACTGCTATCTCTTCTTGGTTTCACCTCTAGAAGGCAGTGATGATGTGTCTACATACAGCCACCCAACTGAAGTGTATGTCTCTATGTCCCCCCTCAGTGGAGGTCCTTTATCTGTATACTGCCAAATGTGCCCCAGAGGAACACAGCATGATTTTAGAGTGTGTTTACAGCAAATGTATGAAGGAGGCAGGGATCACCATTTTTCTAAACCCTTTTCTAAGAGGGAACTTTGGCTACTCTGATGACAGGAGGGGAAAAAAAGGAAGTTTGTTGTTCTAAATAGTTTCGTGGGTTTTTTTTTTTTTTCCTTATCTATGATACTTGGGCAAAAAAAATAGAAAAGAAAAAATAAATCTTTTGGGCAGTGCTGGGAACCATGAAGCTTCCTGCTAAAACCACTGTCTTGTTCTGACCCCTCAAAGCTGGGGAGGCTCAGAAGAGTTTGGGGTTTCTCCCATTCTGTTTCCTAGGAGCTTGCCCTCCAGTCCCCTGACCTTATATCCATCTTCTGTTGGCTCAGGAGAGAACAGCCTAGGGGCACAGAAGAGCTGATTGAACAGTAGTAAACTAACAGAAAGGAAAAACACGGAACTCTTGATGCAGCTTCTCATTAAGAACTTTACTTAGGTTTTTTCTTCTGTTGAATTGTTTGTTTTCATGAAGCATCAGGGACTGAAGAATTTCAAAAGCAGTTAGCAGATAGATAAATTGTATTACACCCTCTGATGTATGGGAAGAAATTGATTTGTTTGTCTAGAAATAGAGTCCCTACAGGAACAGAAAAACAGTCATTGAATTTGAGGTGAGAAAAAGAAAATAGAACCAGATCCAGTGAGGTGGGAATTATCATTTCATGCTTCTAAACATTGGCATCCCTTGTTGAATATCATCATGAAGCTTATGGTGTTTGTGGATTTTATTTGAGACTTGTGGTCTTTATTTGAGCTCTTGGAATCAAGAGGCTGAATGAGATTCTCAGCTTTCTATTTATTTTTATTTTTTCAGACTAGCATTTCCAGCTCTCTTGATCCTGGAAGAAAACAACTTCACTTGAAAATATGAAGCCTCAAGGGTCCAAATAAGAAAACAGATGAAAAATACTCCAAATACTTTTGGGTTGGTGAAGTCTTATTATTTTGAAGCCTATATCGTTCTGTTCTAGGGCCACACACGACATTTTTGAAGCTAAAAGCTGGCAACACTCGTGTTTTTTATCCAAAGCATTTTAGAAAGTGGGTGAATGTTGGTGGCTATTGTGAATGAGAATGTGTGGGGGTGACCTTCCAGGCGCTGTCTCGCAGCCCCGTGGGCTCCTTGTGCATGGCAGTGGGAAGTCCCTGCCTTGCAGAGTTCATGAACCAGTCATGGTAGGAAGGGTGTCTAGAGGGGTGTTTTTCCCCTCTTCTGTTTACAGTTATCTGTCTGTAAGGAGGCAGTCAGTGAGCTGCCCGTGAAGGCGAGGAGAGAAGGAGGAATGTAAATCCAATTTGCCACACTTGGTTATATATGTGACCCTTGACAGTGCTGCTGTGGCTGAGGGAAGAGAGGGAAGGGCACATAGCCTCATCCTGTCCTGGGACAGGGCACATGGATGGGCGTTGTGTGGGACAGAGCAAGGGTGAGAAGAGTTCCTGCAAAGGGAGGAAAACAGGGGCTGCACAGCGTCAGTCTCAGACTCTCCTCCTCACCACTGTGGTTGCTGTTGTTGTTCTTTCTGCTTTTAAAACAATATGCAGGGAACCATCCAATATCCTAGGGCTTTTGTTTATCTAGATTTTTATGAGGAAAAAAAACTGAAAAGAGGAGAAAAAGAAACGAGAGGGGAAACACATGCATTCCTTCCAACCAGAAAGTCATGAGTTTTGATTCAGTCTAATTACACAAGTGATATTTTTATAACCTCTGTGAAGTCTCCTTGCTTTCTTGGTGTGTCTCCATTGTTTATGTGAGAGTGGCCAGGTAGCCAAGGCAAAGTAATGTTGCGAGAAAAATTCCCTTGGTCTTGGAATATGCTGCACTCTCTTTTTGGCTTCATAAACAAGCCTGTTTTCCTGGTTTCAGACCTCTCTTAGCTTCTTTTGTTACCTCTTCCTCTAAACTAGGGTTACTCATGTTCTGCCCAGCTGTGGGCCATGTTGGCAGCTTCATAGCATCCCTTAAATATGCACAAAGTAGTACATAATGGAGCCAGACCTCCAGTAAAGGAAATCACTCCTGTTTGTGTCCTCTTCTGTTTGCAGCAATGAAACAAAGCCCATGCGGGCCCCTCTGCAGGCTGGTAAGGGCAGCCCCTGCCTGGGTGTGGCTTTCTCTACTGCAGGGACCTGGGAGTCCTGCTTGGACAACAAGCTGTCCATGAGGCATCAGTGTGTCCCTGTGGCCAAGAAGGGCAATGGTATCCTGGGGGGCATTAGGAAAAGCATTGCCAGCAGGTCAGGAAGGGGATCCTGTCCCTCTGCTCAGCCCTGGTGAAGGCTCCCCTAGGATACTGTGCTGAACTCTGGGCTCCCCAGTACAAGAGTGACATGGAGCTCCTGGAGTGGGTCCAGTGGAGGAGTGCAAAGATGTTAAGGGTCTGGAGCATCTCTCCTATGAGGAATGGATGAGGGAGCTGGGCCAGATCACTCTTGAGAAGAGATGACTGAGTGGGGACTTCATGAATGTCTGTAAATATCTGAAGGGAGGGTGTTAAGAGAATGGAACCAGGCTCTTCTCAGTGGTGCCAAGCAATGGGCAGAAACTGATGCATTGGAAGTTCCACCTGAATATGAGGAAGTACTTCTTTACTGTGCAGGTGACTGAGCACTGGAACAGATTGCCCAGAGAGGTTGAGGAGTCTTCCTCCCTGGAGATACCCAAGACCCATCTGAACACAATCCTGTGCCATGTGCTCTGGGCTGACCCTGGTTGAGCAGGGAGGTTGGACCTGTCATGCAGGTGACTTTGGGATGTGGATGTTCATGTGACTGGAGCTGTGTTTAATCACCACAGGGAAGTGTTACTCTGTGGATATACTGTGGGTTTCAGAGGGCCTGGTACAGGGGGTGGTAGGAGCTGGAAGGAAGATGTTCGTCATTGCAGATAGCCAGCTTTTATCCCACAGACTGGCTGCTGCTAGTGTGATGGTAGAGGAGTTGCAAGCTTTTGAAAACAGTTTCAAAAACTGGCCTTGATTTTGGTTGTTTAGTTATTATAAAACCAGTAATAAATTACATATGCTAGTTGCCTCATGATTGTTACTTTTAAGATACTTTGCCTCTCCTTAAAGAAGACCTTGCTCAGAGACCCATCCCTGAAACCCATCCCTCAGTCACAGAGATCCATCCATTCCTCAAGTATTGGAGCACTGTGGTCACTTAGGTGATGTACTTCTTGGACCATCCTGATGGTGTAACCATCGTGCTGCTGGGAGATTTGGAGAGTTCAAAGGTGAAATGTGCAGTCCCTATGCATTTGTCTGCATGGTTGCTTTGACAGCTCTGCTGTGCACCAACAGCACAGCAAGCCTCTCTATCCCTTGTAGACCTTGTGGGAAATGAAGCTGAGGTCCCAGCTGGTGAGTGATTAGCTCTGGTCTCTCTTGCAAGGAGACTGTCAGTTCCAGTCTAGCACTCATGAACTCTCCCCACATCCATTGATGTTTTTGTGATGGGCTGTCATCCATACATTTCATGTTTGGAACAAGCGGTACTAACTCTGCTCTTGGGTGGTGTTTTAGGTGACATGGAAATAAGTGCATGTTCTCCAAGTGTAATTTTGTCAGCAGTCTGCCTGAGGAATGACCTGAAGTTTTTAGCAGAGACATAGGGACTTCAGGAAAGAGACTCAGTGGTTGAATAGTTGAGCCCCACTCAAATGGTGGGCTCAGGATAGAGACAAATAGGAGAGGAGAAAAGAGATTGGTAAAATGCCAAAGATGACGCTTGAGTTCTTGGTCTTAGATGTGAGATTGAGGGTGTGTGTGAAGGAAGGCAAAAGCTCACTGTGGAATATGGCAGAAGGAGACTGCTCACCTGGGAGTGAGTGCTCACTGTGAGGAGTGCACAAATAGGAAGATTTGAAACAGGCCATGGTGGGAAGAAATGGAAAGATGGTGTGAGTCAGAGGAAGGGACAGCCAAATTCAGCACCACTTTTAAGTAGAGGAAACTCCGCTGACATCTTATAGCTTCAGGCAAGGACCAGCAAAAACATCTGGGCTGGATCTTGAGCAGTGTAAATCTGCTTGGGGGCCACTGCCTTCAGTGGTGCACGCTGATCTATGCACATGAAAGCTTTGGGCTTCTGCTTGCCTTCCTGCCTTCAGACCTGCCTGCTTTTTGGGTCCTGCAGAGCTCTCTGGCTGAATTTGTGGGTGTCAACGCAGGAGGTTTCCTGATAAATGAGAAAAACGCTGTCCTTCCATCCCGCTTCATCTGCCTGGGATTTCCGACAGAAAGGCACTGACTAATTCCATCTGGCAGGCTGACCATGCTTCAAAGACTGCAAATCCCGAGACTTTTAACTTACAAACAAAACCATGCATTAAAAAAGAAAAAAGAAAAAAAAAAAAAGACAGCTCTCCCCAGGGATAGTCTCTGCAAAATCCAAAACAAGGTCTCAGCGCCTGCCCTGTTGCTCTGGCTGACGCCAGTGTTTTTTCTGTCCCTTTTAAAACCAAGCCGGAGTGTTCCTGACTCCTCTGTTTGACACCTCTGGCTCCCTTATTCCCTTCGGTGAGTGGGGTGGGGGGGAGGAGGCTGGAAGGGAAAGGCCAGAGCACAGGAGGAAAGAAATGCCTGGTATTGATCCACCAAGGCTGGCCAGACTGCAAGAAATTCCGGTTTGTGAAAAATGTTGCGGTTTAGAGCATTTGTTTTTGTTCCACAGTGGGATGAAACCAAGACTTTCTGGAAGGAGGGAGGAGCGGGGGGAGAAGAAAAATGACTTTTTTTTTTTTTTTTTTTTGGTGGTTGTTGTTGAGGAGGAACAGCCTCCCTGTGGTACAGATGCCCACACTGTGTGGCTGGGGAGTCCTCTCCCGACAGCCTCTTGTTTGCAGCCTGTGCTCCTCTAGAAGGGTAGTGCAGGGATTGGGATTAAGCCCCTGCAGGAATGGGTAGAGACCTCCTTCTGCCTCCAGTGCATTGTGTGCTCTGGAGAGAACAGAATCAGGGGGGTGACCTCGAGGACAGTGACCTCCCCTCTGACAGTCATGGTGGAGCTTGGCTACAAAACTGTGTGAGATCCCCTGCTTTGTGACAGTTCTACCCTTGCTGAGTTTTTATCCACTCAACTGGGCAAGTTTCCCAACAGGTGTGGGGAGCAAGCTGCACAGTTTCTGGAGGATGAAGAGGGTCCCTGACTTCAGCAATGTGAAGTAGGGAGGCTCTGACCCAGAGTTCATACGAAGGGGAGTTTGGAGTGATTACCAAAAAACCCAACACCTTTAAGATGTTGCTCTTCCCTTTTAAAATGAGTGTGTTGGCTTTTCCCACAGCCCCTTTGTCATGCATAATCACAATTCCTTTCAAGGAAGTGTAGAAGAACATAATAACCAGAACAGATCTGGGAGGGGAAGGCTTGAAGGTGTCAAAAAGTAGGGCATAGACACAGCATGTGGCTCTTTTGCTTCCAGACAATTCTAAGAGCATGGTGAAGGGTTATCTGGGCTTAGCTTTAGGTGAGGGACCAGTGCCTTTGAGTAAAGCAAGTGACGATCTAGCCTTTCTGCATCTCTCCCAAATCCAGGGAGAAAATTGGCCAGCAGAGCTGGGAAGAGGATGGACAGTGCTGCCCTTGAGGGTACCATGAAAGCTATGATCTGGGGACAACCTCTTGGTGGCTCTGTGGGGTGCTGGTCAGGTCCCACCATGTGTGCCTGCACGTGCCTCCCAGGCACAGCCTGTGAAAGCTTGCTGCACAGTCTGAAGAACAGCTGTGGCACTCTGGTGATTCCCACCCTATGCCCACACACCCACACCTTGTCACCGGTTGTTGAGACAGGAAGGGAAGTTATCCCATGCTTGCAGCTGGCAGCCCTTGGGAAATACCCTGTCTGTCTTCTGGGAGGTAAAAGTCCTTTTCTGAATGTTAGTCAGCAAACTATGCAGGGGAAAAGAAGGAGAGAGAAGAGAGAAAGAAGTGTCTGCTGTGAGTCAGAAAGAGGGTTTCTCCCGAGGCTGCGGGATTACAGGGAGGGTGGGGTGAGGCTGAAAAGCGTGGCTGCTATAAGCAGACCTACATTCCACCAAGCCACAAGCATGAGGTATTGGAGCTCACAGGCCCAGAAACACAGTGGGATCTTCATTAGCTCTTTCCAAGACAGGAGGGCTTGCAATAAAACCTGAAGTGTCTGGTAATTTGATTGTCGAAGGCCACATCTTCCAAGACAAATGCTTTGGACCAGCTACAGAGTGTATAGCCAAGGTTGCTAGGGGAAGGCTGCTAAAAGAGCAGGTCTATTCCTCCAAAAGGGATTTCTTGGCAAGGGTTATATCCAAAGCTTTTTCACTAGTGCAAGATTGTCACGTTGGCAGGTGTTCCCCTCTCCCTGGCATCTCCTGCTTTCTCCCAGCACAGCTCTCTGGACTTTTACCCACACACCTGTTGTCTTGCTCTGTTATTGTGAAGCAGAGGTGTTTCAAACCTGCCATGAGCCAGCTTCTATGGATTTCCCGGCTCTCTACCTTCCCCTGTAATGTTGTTGGGTGTCCCTTCTTATAGAGGAGCCCTTCCTACTGAAGGGGACCAATAGTGGGTCTAAGAAGGACTAAAGAAGGCTGGCAGCTGAGTCTTGGCTGCCAGAGCAGCTTGTAGGCAGCTGCTGTTGAAGGTCAGGGCTGTCCTGCCTTGGCAAGGCATGTGTAAAGCTGTCTGATATTGTCTGGTGACATCCAGAATCAGCATGTTGTGCACTTTCCATTTCCCACTGGTAACAAGGAATGGGTACCCAGTGAAGACTCACCACTGTGGCTGGGTGTTTTTCTGGGTTTATACCTGGTGCTGTCTCAATGCACAGAAAGGCAGCAAAGAGGGCTCTTTCTTGCTCTTTGTCTCTTTTGAATTGATTCTAGGTTTAGGTTTCCCATAGCTTCTCCTGGCTAATGCTCATGTTGCCAGTGGGCTACAGTGCTGCAGAGGAAGGCCAAGTATCTGGCAAAGCCATTGCCAACAAAAAACAGAGGTTAAGGCTAGAACTCCTCTCCTGGTGAAGCTGAAGGCAGGGGTGGGCCTGCAGTGTTGCATTTTCTTACTTACTGTACTGATCTAGCTCAGAAGGGAGTAAGGAGGAATGTTGTTTCCTTGGTCCTAAAAGATAGTAATCTTTTAGTTTTATATAAGAAACAAAATTCACTCTTTCCCCTATGCTGAAATATGCAGATGTGCTGTGCACCTCTGCAGGCTGTGTTGGAAGGAATCGCTGTGCTCTGTTTTAAGTATTTGACAACCCCCTCATTAATTGTTGGAAAGACTGCCTGATAATTTGGTGGAGTCTGGAGCCTGCAGAATGTTACTGTGAGTGATATGTATCTGTATATCCTATAGCTCTGGAAGAACTGTTGAATGCTGTGAAGCTCTTGGCTTTGGAAAATCGCTTTTCAGGCACATTTTTTCCTGTAACTGAATTCCAAGTTTTTTAGCAACTCTGCCTCTCCTTTCTCTTCCTCATCCCCCTCTCAAAAGGGACATTTAAAGGAAGATACAACCATCTTCACACCATCTTCTCTCTGAAGGGAAACGGAGGTGACATTGAAGAAGAATTGTAAATCAAAGCAAGGGAGAGTTGTCTCCTTGTGTCCTACCTGAGGTGCAAATGGGGCTGATATATCTTGGAAAGTTGTTCCACACTTATCATAAGACCCTATACTCATTTACTCATGATTTTGCCAATCTCAAACTGTTCTCACTGTCGCTTACAGTGCCACACATGTGACTCAGGATAGATTTTTCTTGGGATGGTGTAATCTGAAATAGTTCGCTCATTTCCAGGAACAAGATGAGGAGAAAATTCCATTATTTTTCCTTTTGTGTTTGAAGAAAGACAAAATGCAAGATTTTTTTTTTTTTTGTTACTTCACCGAGGCAGCAGATTTCTTCTTTCTGAATGAGTCTGAGATGTCGTTGAGGAATCACTACGAGGTAGAACTCACCTCTTTTTTAGTGCTGGCTGTTTATTAGGCATTCATTCCACCTAATTTGTCTGAACTAAGCTTTCTCCATCCTCTGTGGAGAAAGATGAGGGTGTTCAATCAGCCAATGTGAAAATAGTACCTAATAGTAGTGAAATGAATTGCATCCTGGGGTTCATGACAGAGGTAGTTTAGAAAAATTGATTAAAACAGACTCCTCATTTTTAGACAGATGAGTTCAACCCTCTGAGACTGAGGAAGAGCCTGCTGTTTTTCCTATGAAAAGCTGATTGTTTTCAGCTGTGTTATATGTTTTGGAGAAGAGAAAACCAAAAATATATCTTAGTCTGCTCGTGGTGGTGAGAGTCTGGTAAATGCTTTGATGAGTCCACTTGAATAGTACATTGCTGTGGCACTTATCCCAAAAGCAAGAGAGTGCATTTCATCCCTGACCCTTCCTAATGACTCTCATGGCATCATGATTCTAGGGAGGTGGTGAAAAAGCTATCTGTCTTTCCTGCAGTCTTGGTGGCTTCATTTCTGGTGGTGCCCAGGAGGCAGGGAGGAGGTGTGTAATCAAACTTCAAATGCAGAGGGACTGCTGGGAGCTGAATGTGGGGGAGAAGGCAGCAAAGGGAGCAGCTGGACACAGCAAGTGTGGCAAGGGAAGACAAGGGGGGAAGTGAGGACCAGCAGGAGGCCTGGGACTTGAAATGCTACTGAAAGTGAGAAGGAAGAGGAGACTGATACCAGGAAAGGAACTGTACAGATGGAAAATGAGATGGGAATTGCACATGTGGGAAGGGAAGGCAACTGAGGCCGTTGATGGGGCAAAGAAGTTCAGGATGGTAAGCAGAAGTTCAAAATTCAAGAGAGACCAAGTCCTAGAGGATGAGAAATTAAGTTGTGGAGGCAACTGCACAGAATAAGGAGGACAAAGGCTGTGGCAGATAGGCAGAAAAATTCGACCTTGAATGGGCACCAGGGAGGAATGATTGGGGGTGTCCTGTAGAAAACACTGGCTGTGTCACAACCATGTTCAGGGGAACCAGTTACTGCTATGTGAATAGCCTGGATTTTGGCACTTATGGGGCTTCTAGCTCTTGGGATATAATGTTCTTTGTGGATATAGAACAGTATAGACTGAATATATATCTTTTAATCTGGATTTTTCTCTCTACTCTATTTCTTGTGCTAACCTTTCCTTGTTGTTTTTCTCTACTGCTTTTTCTAGCCTTTCAGAGCAAACTTTGAGCCCAAGAAGGTTTATGTTGAACTCTCAAACATATGCTGTTCAAATGGTGTGAAATATTGACTGAAGCATGCTCATCTTTCACTAACTGGAGTAAAGGTATGTATGAAAATGATTTCCAGGAAAAATACCCTTGAAAGTCTCAGGAAGAGCCTGTCACCTCTTCACTAGGACACAGTCATTCCTTTCCAGCTGATAGCCCTGTGTTGGGTGTCAGCATTGTGCCTGTATCTTCATCTCAATGATTATCAAGCAAATGGTTAAAATCAAGGGGTTTTTAAGAGCAGAAGACCTGTCCCTGATCACCCAGCTCAATGAGACCAAGTGCAGCCTGTAACAAGGTCCAAGGTACAGCTTGATTTTAAACATCTGCTGAAGTGCTTTTGTACTTTGAGCTGCTGGGAAAAAGTTACTGGTATTCCTGGGTGGCAATCTGTAATTCACACCCTTGCAAGGGGTCAGCAGGAATGGGCAGCGTGCTTCTCCTGGCCTGGGAGCCTGTGGCTCGGTCTTGGTGTCTGCCTGGCCGCGCGTTTTGAGCCCCGGCCGATATTGCGTGTGCTTCCTGGACAATCCCGCCTTCTTACGCACTTGCTGTTCCCTGACCCGCTGGCAGAGCCGCTTGCCCCCATTATTCATCCTGACACACTCTGCAACGCACAGAGCCAGCCTGCGGCATCCAGCCTGCAAATCTCCCCAAGGCTGCAGAAGGGGGAAAAAAAAAATAAAAATAACCTGCAAGCATAAGGACATGCACGCAAACACGCTTTTCATGTGTTTTCACACACTATCTGCGCATGCAGACATTTATGCCTGCTCATCTGCACACACATATGCATTTTTTGGATACTTGTATCTCACCGGATGAAAATCCGAGAGTGGAAAATGTGTTGATAAACATAAGGGAGCTCTTCAGGGCCTTTGATTTGTAGCTGCATCTTGTAGCTGCTTTCCAGTGTTAGGGTGAGATAGGGAGAGGAAAGAGGGAAGGGAAAGCAAGAGGGCGAGGGTAAAAGGAACAGAGTAGAGGGAAAAGAGCAGGGGTGGAGAGCAAAAAGGTGGGGGTGAGAAAGGAAAAGTACAGATAGCAGTGCTGCCAGAGTTTGTATACCTTAAAATCTGAAAGGTCCAAAAGTTCTTGACCTATATTCCCTGTTGCAGAAGTGTAGTACAATAACACACCATGGTTTGTTTAAAACATGGAAACTTGACTTCATTCTTATGTTTCGGAGAAAGATTTCGCAATGGTGCTAAGGAGAGAAACCAAAAAAGATTTAGCTGTTCCCCTTTACAGTCTCCCTCCCTCTGCCTTTTGGTGTGCTTGAAATCAAACCCACTTGCTTCTGAAATATTGTAGCATTGCTGTTTTGATGGAGCTAGGCTTGAATTAAAAGTTAAAAAGAAAATCAACCTCAAATCCACTGGGAGGGGATGCTGGTATTTATTATAAAGTGGGTTTATAGACTGAATGGTTTGACATCTCATATACAGTCTGGTGGAAGCACATGCTGCGGAGCGGTCTGCAAGGGGACAGCTATCACATGGTGCTCTGACTCATTCAGATGGATTTTGGTTTCTCTTTGCTGCTTTTTTTTTTTTTACATTTCTTTCATTTAATTTGGAAGGGACAGAGTCAAGTGCTCAATTGCAGGGTCTGGTGCACTAATGGAGTAAACAGTATTGTGGACATGTTGGCAAAATCTCAATTTGACTTGGCTTTGCTGGTCTCCAAAGAGTTATATTATTGGTTATTCATGAGCATGCAGATGACCTTTGGGCAGTGGGGAAAATGTTTATGAATCTAAAAGGCTTTGCAAACTCTAGCACAAAAGCTTTTTTTGTCCAAAACAATGTGAACTGTGACTTCTTCATCATTCAGCCTTGTTTGTTCTCTTCTATTAAAAGTCTTTAGTCATCCATTTGTGCTGTAGAATCAAACCATGTAGTGCAGGTGAGCAGTCACGTGCCCTGGATAGCAAAAAGTAAAAAATCCAAGTGAAAAGGGCATGTGAGTAGCTCCAAGAGAGCAGCTGGGTTTGTTCAATGGGCTGGTGAAGGCTGGGTTATGCAAAGAAGTCAAAGGGAGTTAGGTGATGCTGACCCATTATAGTTGTGGACTTCCTAACCTGCAGGGATATAGTTTTGTTGAATTTGTAGATTTAGTTGGGCAGAATTAGGATCTGTTTGTTCACAATCTGGAAGTGTAAGAAAAAGCCCAGCCAGTGGCTGAATTTCCCATAAGTTCTGCTGATAATAACTTCTGCAGTTCTGCTCTCTGAATCAAACATTGGGTTGCCCATTTTTTTTTTTTTGCATGTCATGTCAGGAAGTTGAAAATAGATGGGGAGCATCCACCTCATTCACTTCCTTTTGAAAGTCATAGAGGTTATTGTTTTCCACCCTTAATTTTGTCAGTGTTTTTTACTTTTCTGTTGCGAATGCCACAGCATTATTTGAGTGCTGTTCCAGGGTCAGGATTTGCAGCTAGAAAAGGGCTCTCAAAAAGCAATTAGTGCATCCTACTTGCAAAAAGTCTGATTCGTTTTTACATGCTTTCTGAATATGCTGTCTTTGCCCTTTGTATTGAAGACCAAAGTATGCCACACTGAGGATTTTTAGTGTTTAGTGTTTTGCTCCCCTCAAAGAAAGCCAAGAAATGCTAGCTATTGAACTTCCTTGCACCTGGCTTCAGTTCTCAGAATAAATCAGAGCAGCCTAAAGCTTATTATAAATTACTCCTGGTTACTGGTGACTCCTGGAGAGTCAGACACAGATCAAAGAGAAATAGAAAAACAGTTCAGCCACAGCTTCTTTTCTTTTCTGTGGCTGAACCAGTTTAGGTATCACAGTGACTCTATGCCTTGTTGGTTTCTATTTTTTGGGAGGATCCTTGACCTATGGAGTAAGACAGCCTTACGTATCTGCTTTGTGCTGTCTTATCTCTAATTTTTTGAAACACTTGTCTCTAAATTTCTGAAAATGGACTGCAAAGTTTAGGCAGGGCCTAATCCTGTTTAAGGCACATGGGTGTCCTGTTTGTGGCCAGGGTTAGCAATGTTATCCAGGGCAGAGTGGATTTTATGCTCATTGTACCAGTATAAGGCTGGAGAATTTGTGGAGCTCTCTGGTAGGACAGGAGTAGCAGTGAGAGCAGAGTCCATCTTGATTTCTCCTGTTATCTGTGGTGCCATTGCAATGTTGAGAGGAAATAAGGCACACCCAAAAATACTAAGAGGATGTATGCAGTGTGCATAATCTTATCATGCATGATGTGTCTCGGAATAGCAGAAGGAGAGATACCCTTTGGGTGAACATGTCAACTTCATTGTTCTGATGTATGTCCATAAGTATTCCTCTTCAAAACCTTGTCCCAAATGCCTTCCCCTCCTAGATAGCTGTGGCCGTATGATTAGGGCAACCTGTGACCTGCTGTCAGAAAGATGTAAAAAAATTTATTGGGAAGGAAACTAGCAACAAGGGTTGTCAATTCTGGGGCAATCTTCCTGTGTTTGATGTTTTTTCTTCTCCAAAGACTAAGTTCCTGGGGTCAAAGGATTTATATGAGATCTGTACGTTTGAGTTCAGAAAAAAAAGCAACCAAACCGCGCCTTTATACACGCAGAGTTTGATGGCATAAATCTTAAAACCTCAAAAAAACAGATGGCAAAGAAAGGAAGGTCTGTCTTTTGGGGTTTTAAATAATAAAGGGCTTGTGATTATTTAAAGCTGGTCTCTGTGTTTTGAACGTGTCTTGCGACATTTGGATGGGTGGAACTTGCAATGCTGACCAGGCACCTATAAAATACCTAGATTGCTCCCTAGAACATGCCTTGCTATAGGCAAGTATAATAAAACCCAGGGTGTAACCCTCACCTGTGTTTCAAAGCTAGATTAAAAAACCTCTCATATGTTCAGTCATGCTTTCCATGTGGCAGTCTCGCTGTAAAGCCATTCGAGCATTGGGATGGTTTGTTTTCCCTCTCTTTTAGCAAACCATCCACTGACTTCAAGCTCTGAGAACCAGAGCAAGGAAAATCAAACAGGGAGATGAAAGAGTGGGAAGAGACACTGTTTTTGCCTGCTTGCAGCAGAGGGTGTGACAGCCCTTTGCAGTGGTCCTTGGGGCTTGTCCCATGGGGGGAGAGCTGGCTTGCTGGATGGAGGGCTTTGATCTGTTCCTGAGCACTGAAATGTGCTTCCTGATGAGGAGGGGGAGAGAAGCTGGAAAGGATTGGAGGGAAAGGAAAGATGTGACAATTTCTCAGGGTTGCTTTGGCTCCCCCACAGCCTCTGCAGTTGGGCTGCCCAGACCTTTCCTCCCTTAGCCTTCAGCTGGCCATGGCTGGGCTGTGCCTGCCATGGGTCTGAGGTCCAGGGCAGAAGTATAGATCAGAGCAAATTGTCTGATTATTTTATGCTGGTTTTGGTGTCGCCTAGCACTGCCATCATGTTGCACACAAGCCTCTGCCCCTCCTAGCTATTGTCCCCACCTCCAGGTGATGGGCAGCTACCTCTCTGCTGGTGGCCTTTGAGGGACAAGGAGCTGCTGGCCCCGAGTGAAAGGATGCAGGTTCTGTGAGTCTGTCTGTGTGCTGTGCAGCTGGCACGTGCGCCTAGAGCATCTCTTCTGCATTGCTGTAGGGGCTCTATCCCCTCTGGTGACTGGAAAGAGCAGACTGCCCTGGCTGGCAGCAGTGCTTGGGAGCGTGCACGGCTCACAGTCTTCTCTCTCCTTCTGCCTGCCTGGGGTGGGAGCACTCACTGTCCTGCCAAGTTTTCCTGCTGCTTGCCACTGTCTGTGAAGGTGTTCCTCACCAGGGAGGTCTTGTGCCACTTGGTTGTCTTGCTTCATGTTTGTGTCCCATATCACTACAAATAATTCAGAGGCTGTTCTCCGCCTCGTTGATTTGCTGTCATGCATTACAGTGTCATCAGGTCTGGATTCAGCACAATTCGTTCTTCTTTTCTCCCTGGCAGATGCTGCTGAATGGTTTTCAAATGTTAAACCCAGGGCTGTAAACTCTTGTAGCATGGTGGAAATGGCTGTTGTCAAGGCTTTTACTCTATCTGACTCTGTCAAAGATTTTCTGCTGGTAGTTACTCAGGAGAGCCCTGGAGGAAACCATCCCTCACTTTCCTTTCAGCCCCTTTGTAATTCTTGGTATAATAAATGTGTTAAATAGCTGGTGTCTGAGAAGCATGACATTTTAAGTGCTTCACTTAACTAAGCCTGCTTCGTATGATGGCAAGGTCTTGCTGCATCATTTGTGGTGTTGTTCTAATACTAGGCTGACACTGCCAGATGTCACATAAATGCCACTGAGGTGGCATCTGCTTGATGCTGACTTGCATGGTCATTCAGGGGAGGATAATTCAAATGCTAGCATCTGAAATTAAAAGACTGGCCTTCATAGAGAGCTTTCACTGACCAGGAGGTATCACGACCTCAGATTTACAAAGACAGCTATGCTGCCCTCCCTCATCACCTTGCACACAGCAGTAAAACCCAGGAGGGGAGAGGTTTCTCCTACAGCAGCCTGAAATGCCCACAGAGCAGCTGAGGGAGCGATCTGTCTTGTTTACAGGCGAGCGAGGGATTTGGGTGTGCGTGTGTCTGGCTGGCTGCTGGTGAGTGCATCTCTTGGACTGCCTGGTGGGGCCATCTTTGAGCAGCATGCTTTTCAGGCACAATTCTGCTTTTTATTAGAGCAAACTGGCAGGGAAGGAAACAGGGATGGTATGTTATGTGTTACTGGGCTAAGGCAAGGGAGCTGGTGGCGATTCTTTCTTTAATAGAAACCAGCTTCCGAGCAGACAGAACAGACCTTGATAAAACTTCCTTTCCTGCAGAGGACTCTGTACAGCCCTCCTCTTGGATCCAGCCCAAGGTTTTGTCACAGTTGAGTTCTGGAGGCTGTTTTCTCCTCCATCCACCAGGTAGCTAGCCTCATTCTCCACCACAGGGAGTAACACCAAGGAAAATTTTATCTAGCCCTACTTTTGCTATTTGAACTTCAGAGCTCAGAGTTTGTTGTTTTAGTATTTCTCAGGGCAGTTTTCTGCTTGTGAAGTTTTGCAGAATTGCAAGTCGGGTATCTTCAGGCAAATGCTTTGCAAACTTCCTGCATGGATTCCCATCATCTCCCTCAGTGATCATCCTCGTGGCCAGAAGTGATCACAAAGTCTCATCATTTAGTCTGACACACTGCAGCACTGATCACAGAGGTTTGTGCTGGGATCAGGCAGTCCCCCCTCTGTTTCTACATTTGTCCTGGGCATTTGACAGCTGGGCCTGACAGAAGGCTCTCACTGTTTGGGATCCTGAGGGAAGGATGCTGTGCTGTTGTAAGGTAAAAAGGAGAAGAAGGTGTGGCTGGATAGTAACTGCTGCAGAGATCTTGAGATAAATCTGGGGATGGCAGGCACCCCCCTGCTAAAAGCCAGCATGGTTGAGGTCTTTTTGTAAGTCCCCCTTCTGTTAGGGCTGCATCTCCCTGCACCTGCATGTCCACTTCTTAAACTGCTGCCAAATCCTCTCCCTTTTCCTTTCTTTTCACTTCCCAAGTTTTTTTTTTCTTTTTCCTCTCCCCTCTAGGAGCTGTGTAGAGCTTATCAACTGGTGTCTCTTCCCTGAGCTCAGGCAGGCAGTAGCCAGGGCAGGCAGGTGAGCCACTGAAAGAGGGATGGAGTTGTTTAGTCTGGGATATTATTAGTGGAGGCAAGCAGAGAGGGTGCTCAGGGGCTGAGGAAGGGGAAATGTCTCTGTTAAGATGGAGCAGCTTAAAGGAATGGGTAAAACTGATTTTTAAAGTTTATTTTTTCTCTCTAAGGAGGAAAGTAGAAACAAGGGCTGACCTGTTTGTCACCTGTCCATCACTGTCTAGGGTTGTTGGAGGGATTAGGACCTGGAAGTCCCAACTCTTTTTTTAGATAGATAGAAGGAAAACAAGGATTTTTTGTTTTTCTGGAGGGAGCTGAAGACAAAAGGGTCTCTAGGAAAGCTGTTAATGGAGAGGGAAAAATGAGGAGAAAATTGTCTCCAGTAGGGACAGGGAGAGGTGAACTCCTATCCAGCTACCATGGAGGTATCTGTCCTGTTTTACTTTGTTCATTCCAGTGGGAAATCAGGGTTAACAGCACAAAGGGGGACAGACCATTTGATGGAGTGGAGACACTCATCCAAACCTGACAGCTGCCTAAAAGGCACTGTTCAGTAAAGGCAGCTGGGTGGAGAATGCAAAATCAAGAAGGAAAGGGCTGGAGCTTGGGAGGGGAGAAGTGGAAAATGCTTGGGCTAATCCCAGCTTCACCATTGGCTGCATGTGGGATATTGGGTAAGTCACCTGTGTGCCTTTCTAGTCTGTTCTCCCTGACCTGTCCCGAGAGCAAATCAGTCTCTCAGATATTTTGGGGTGACTGAATATAGCTTTAATGTAAGTTTTTAGAGATTCTTGACCAGAAATCTGAGAGGGTGGGGGCACAGAGCTAGTGTGGATTTCAAAGCAAAGTAGCAAAGTTAGTGCCTTGAGATTCAAGGTCACTAAAGGGCTAATTAGTTATAATTAACTAATTTGTGCTCATTGGGGTACAATTTCACCTACTTCTGCATCTGAGCTCTGTCTACACAAACAGACTAAATGTAAGTTCTGGCCTCTTTCTTAAACTCAGGTTTGCTTTGTGCTAAAGCTGCAGCTGTGAGAGGGGAGCATGAGGACATGGGGTACCATAAATTTGACTCTGGAGACAGGGAGCATCCTGGGGGTGGAGTAATTCCATGTGTGCTTTTTTCCTTATGGTCTTTCCTCCATTCCTGTTGTTGACCACCATGGAAGCTGGATATGCAGCTAGAGGGACCTCTGTGCTGAGCCAGTGTGGCTGTCCCTGTGCTGTTACATACTAGTGCAATTGTAAAAGCTTCAAGCACCTCGGACCCTCCATGCCCCAAATCTCTAAAGTGAGTCTGCATCCATTGACCCACAAAAGGGTTCTGGCGGCCTTAGATGGAAGTGTAGGTTTTCCCATCAAAACCTGAAATCAGTTGTGTGTTGTCTGCTTCTCCAGAGCCCTGCCAGCCCTACTGATGGGCTCAGGCACAAGTCATGCCCCCTGAGCTGGGTTGCTGAGCAGAGCTGGCCACCCATGTCCAGTTCAAAGAGACTTTGGAGGCCCATCTTCCTTCCCCCGAGCTTGCAGAGTCCATGCTGGCCTTCCAAAGGGTGCTGTGTGTGTGGGGCTCTCCAGCTGCACAGGGACCGAGCGTGGAAGAGGATCATTTTGGGAATGTAGTCCCATGACTGCAAAGGGTTTGCTGCCCCCCTATGGATTTGACTGGCGCGGCCTGGGCCAGGGCACCAGGGTGGAGGAGATGGTGGCTGGTGGAGCCAACTGCTCTGTCCTACCATGTCCTTCCCCTCTGGGCTCTCCCTGTGCTCTGCTGCTGCTGACAGGCTGGGGCCTGATTGCATAAAGGTAGCACAACAACAAGGTTTCCCCAAAGCAGCTCCATCTGTGCAGGGCACTTGTTCTCAGGACTCCCTTGGTCATGCTGTGCTTTGCTGGAGTTTGTGCCAAACCCAATACCCGCAGTTTAAAAATAACATTTGGGTGTGACAGCTCCATTATTTACCCAGGATCCAACATTGTCTGGTAGGCAAAGCCAAACGGCTGGAAGTCTGGGGCAAGACATTCTCTTCCCATCTACCACTGTGTTATGTATTACCTCCTGCTGCCTCAGTTTCCCTGCTGATGAATCACGGATAATGGAAAACAGCTTGTGATAGCTTCTGCAAGGCTTAGGTACTTTAAAGATCTCAGTTAGGACTCTCCTCCAGAACCCATGAGCAATAGAATGCCAAGGCAGACCTAACAGTTGCTCCTCTTTGTTGGTGACCAAACTTTGAAAGAAGCTATTGACACAGAAATATGTAGTAAAGGACATCCAGGAAGGCCTGTGAGAGTGGCATTGATATGTTGCTGGCTTGCCCTTCACCCCTGGAAAAAAATCATTGCACGCTCTATTCCCTTTAATTTTCAACACTGCTGCCTCTGTCTGTGCTTTCACTTCAATGACAGCTCAATGACAGGCACCTTTCTTCCTGACTCTGTACATTAATTATGTCTTAACTGTGCAAACAACTATGGCATTAATGGAGAGTCACTTTGTATAGTTAGTTTCTTTATTGTTTGTTGTTTACTTATTTTAAGGAAGTCAGACCTTAGAGATTTTCTTTAGTGTCAGAGACTCCTCATTCAAACAATCCTTCCCATCATGGAAAAAGGGTTAGGAGACATGAAGGTTGTGACAGCTTCACCTGGAACAGTACAAGCTGTAGGAGATATGAAAAAGGTGACACCAAAATGCTTTGACCTTTGACTGAAACTAGAAGTAACACAATGTGATTTGCACTGACCTGGCTTAAAAATAGCTGCCTCAAAAGCCTTCTTTTCTCCTCTACAATCCCCTTAAGGAAATGGTTCAGTATCATGGGCACGGACTGTTTGACAGCTCCTCAAGTCATGCCGCTGATACAAGAGGAGAGGGTTCTGTATTTCTTTGCTTCTTTATGATGTACAAAGAAATGTCCTGTAAATTGGGTTTTTCAGTTTCCTGGGAAGAGACTCTATTTGCTCTCTGCTGGAGACACAGGGAGCACAGCAGGGTCACCCATGATGTGCCTGGTGCAGATGTCAGGAATTTGAGCTTTTTGGAGGCCTTCTTGGAGCTCTCTGGTGGGTACCAGGAATCCTCCCACTCTAACCTGAAAGCATAAAACTGCTGAAGTTTAATGAATAGCAAGTTTTCTCTCAGCTGTCCTTTAGACCCTGGAATGCTATGAATTTTTCTGAAGCAGGCTAGAATCTTTGGTGATGTGAACCCAATGTGGTTTTACTGATTCTTGCAGCTAAGCTAGTTTTCTGCCAGTTGGGAACCATCCTGAAGAGCTTCAAGTAGCCTGCCTACAATTCACTCCAATTCCCCCCATCTTGTGATGACAGGTTTCCACTCATATTTCCACTCAGCAGATGGCCAACAACTTTGGGGCTAGACAAAACTGGAGTTTCTAGGATAGCTCAGATCAGACCTTGACTTGGAGCCAAGTCCTACAGATGTTTGGGGCTTAGGCTTGGGCCATACATAAACAGATCTACCTACTCAATCTGGAAGAAGCAGCAGTGTTTGAAGGGGTTTGCCACCTGATGGACAAGCAGGAGGAGAAAATACTACTCTGTGCCCATTAACTCTACAGTTACAGAGCTGGGTAGGCCCCTGACATAGGACAAGAGATTCTTGAGGGAGTATATATATATTTTTTCCCTTTAATGTTTTTCTGGGTTCCCCCACTCCCCTTTGTTTTTCTTGAAACCAAGTCAGGGAAGGGAAAAAAAAAAGGAAAAAGAGATTCCAGAGTGAGCAGGAAACAGTGAGTAAAATTAGCCAAGAATCTCCCAAACAAATGTGTGGCTTACACTTAGGAGAACTTGGTTTTGTTTACTGTTTGTTTTGAATTTCCACTCTTTGCCCTCAGATCAAGCCCCAGGAGAAGGGAGAGCCTGGAAGGAGGCCTCAGATGTCTGCACAACTCTTATATGCTGTGAAAGGACCCCTGATGAAAGGTTAAGGCAGTGGGATGGATGATACCCAATGAAAGGCATGTGCAGCACTTCTGATTGCTTTTTCCTGTGAAATCCTTGTTTCCAGAGAATATAATCCTCCTTGTGATGGCCAGGAAAGGTGATTGTGAGGGGAAGGCTAATGCCTGTTAACCTCTTCAGTGCTGTGTTCCCCAGTGTTGTCATCTTCGCTGTGGTGGAACCTAAAGGCTGAGACCAGGTGGTCTGTGTCCATTTGTATGACAGGATTCATTCTCATCTATCACAGGCATGGTAGAAACATAAAAACACAGAGAAAAGTGCAGGATCTCTCTCACTTGTTAAACAGAATCCAGACTGGATGATTTCTTAGCAATGAATTGATAAACTTTTAACACACTAATTTTCCCATTGCAGCTGGCTGCATATGTAAAAATAAGCATAGGCTAAATAAATACTTATTAAGTGCTTTGCAAGGCTCAGTGAGGAATTCTGATGTATTAAGGCATAAGTCAACTCTGAGAAGACTTAGAAATAAGCAGCCTAAGAGGGAGAAATTTCTTATTGACTCCCACAACAGAGGGAGGATTTTTACGTCCCTTTTTGTTTACAGACTGCTTAGTTTCTGGTTTTTGATGACTGCTGAAACAAGGTTCCTCATGTTGATCTCTCCCTGGTTTGAAGCCATGTGGTTGTTCCAGTATTCTCTGTCCTGTAAACATCTCTAAGAACATGGCACAACACTTTATCTGTCTCTTGTTAAGTAGAGAATGTGATTGTTTTCATGCATGGAATTGTCAAACCAATCTGGTGTCTCTAGACTTCACCAAGGATCAGGCAGTTTCACCAATATGCCATATTCTTCTTTACAGCTGACACAGAGAATGCTAAAAAACTTTTAAAAAAATTTAAAAATACTGTACACAAGCAGAAGTGCCAAAATTCAGGCAGAGTGCATGTCAGGGAATTATTTACAGTGGCTGAAGTTAAAATATCAGCTGGGATCCCAGCCCAAGCTTGGTCACAAACGGAACGTGTCAAAAGGAAATGAGCAGAGGCCCTGCTGAGCAGAGCCAGCTCTTCTGTGGCTGCTCCTTCCCTCCTGGAGATCCAGCAGAGAAAGAAAAGCCCTGGGAAGAGAATGAGAACAGCTGAAGGGAACAAGTGCCATAGCAGTGCAATGTCCTCTGGAGTGCACTGCTCAGCAAGTGCACTGCAGGCAGTGATGCCCCAAGGAGCCGAGGGCCCTTGCAGCAGAGGCAGGGAGGAGATTTGTAGCAGGCCTAATGTCTATCTCACAGTTCCTAATGTCTATCTCACAGTTATTGTGGGTGGCAAGAGGGTCAGAGTGCATTAGGACCTCGGGCGAGTATTGCAGCTGGTGTGAGCTGGTGCTTCTCCCCTGGTGGTGACAGTTCCATGGTGGGACAGCCTGCAGGATGACCTGGTTTGTTGGCAGCGCCCTGTAGAACAGCTCAGAGCAGGGGGGACCACCTGAGGACAGACGGTGCAGGGTCAGAACTGAGAAGGGTGTGTCACCTTGGTGGCAGTGCCTTTGGCACAGTGGATGGTGCATGTAGAAGTAGCTTTAAAAAGGCACTGCAAAGGTGCACACCAGTGATGTAGCTCAGCAAACCCAAGCAGGAGTGCAGTAACTATTGCTTGTGTGAGAGCATGAAGCAAAGGCTGTATGGGGGGGGGAAAGAGCTCACCTTGTAGGATGCCTACTTGTTAAATTGGCAGAGAAACACTCACTGACTTGTTGGTCTTCTTGGGCTTCCCTTTTCTTTTCTCAGCTGCTCTTCTCCTCAGCTCTTTGGTGTGTGTCCTGAGACAGGCAACAGCAACACTGTGTTTGCTGCTGCTGTTGCCTGAACTTCTGGTGTCATCCTCCCCACAGATACATCCCCCTTTTCTTGAGAGAAAGGCAGAGATTGATACTGACCATGGACCAGCACGTGCTCCTCATGGTGGAAAGAAGAATAGGACCTCTTTTGTGATCACAGCACATCTGTGATTAGACCTTTCCCTCTCTGGAGTTAGGCAGGACTTGTGCAAAGTGCCCTTCATGCACAGCTGCTCAAGCTTGCTTCCTCCTGGGTCTGGGAACATTTCTCTGGGGCTAGTAATGAACAAAGGTGGGATTGTCACCATTTCCTGGCCTGCTCTGGTCACCCAACACACATACATCCTTAACTGGCCTGGATAAGAAGCAGGAGGTGGTAGATTCATCCCGTGGACTCAATGGTGACTGCTAATGCCTTTCAACCTACTCCTACCCTGCAATAAAGCTGAATAGAGATTCCAAAATCTCTGCATTTTACCATAGTGCCTCTGATCCATCCAGGGACTTTTCCTCTGTTATCTTCACCTGGAATTGGAGAATACTCTCTGTGTGTAGGAGTCGTCAGAGCTGCCTCCCCATCCCACGTGCATGATGCCTTCCCAAGGAATGCTAGAAGGAAGGCCATGGAGTGCAGTGCTGTGTGATCTGGTGTGGAGCCCTGTGAACTAAATGAAGAATTTCTTCTCCCCAGGGAGCACTCTCATGCTCTGAACAGCAGCAGCACTGTGAGGATAACCCCAACCCCGGCGTGGGCAAGGGGCTGACTCATCTCTCCAGAAGATTAACACTGTTTATTAATCACAGCTCCTTTGAAGTGAAAAAATGGAGAAAACCTCTCGTGGCCAACGTTGTGATTAACCACCTAATTGTTCTACTGGTATGTTTGCTTAAGGGGCTTTCTTTGCTCTGTGTACACTAAGAAATAGTTTCTCATCCTACCGTTGTTTCACCCAGATGATAGTCATTAGCAGTGTACCAGACATACCCATTGTATAGGCTTTGTCCTGGCCTTTTTTTTCCTCCCTAAGTCCCTGGGTCCATCTTCAGTGTTGGCAGAAGAATGACAGCTCTTCCAAGTAAAGTCTTCTGTTTGTTCCCAAAACATGCAGGGAGTAAATTCATGGAACAACCAATTCCTTGTCCCTTCCAACTGACCCTCCAGTCATCTCTTTCATCATGGGAGATGGTGCCACAAGTGATGGAGAATGTCTCAACGTCCTTTCCTGGGAGAAGACCCATCAGGCTGAGCTGGAAGCTTGCTGAATTGCAGAATCACAGCCTCTCCCACCAGCTCTGAGCAAGCACATTGCAGATAAGGCTGGTGTTAGAGCACAGGATTTTGGAGAGAGCTGGCTCACCTAGCCCTAGCTCTGGGGATGTCTTCTCTTCAGTGCACGTGGGTTTGCAAAAGGGCTTAAACCTTGTTGGTGCTCTTTTTCTCCTATTCTCTGCTTGTCTTTGCTTGAAATATGAGACCAGGCTTAAGTCTTGGGACCTGGCAGAGGACATATGGGTGAGCTTTAGTTTGATCTGCAGTACAAAAAAGGAAAAAGATCACTTTTTCCTTGCCTGCTTTGATATTTATGTATCAGTGAATATGGGAAATCTGAAGAAGTGAATCTTGGCTAGCAAATTGTAAAAGAAAATGGATCAGTGGAGGACAACTAGCTCTGGAAAGGACAACTTAGTTTTGTCTAATCATGCATTCCAGACCAGGTTCAGCTAAATGTTCCATTTCAGGTACAGATTCCATGAAAAAACACTTCAGTAACATTTCAAGCCATTTCTTACAATATCCACAAAAAAAAAAAAAAAAAAAAAAAGGGAAGCTATGAAATGAGAAGTAGCTTAAAACCAGGGAAGACTTATTCAGTCTCACTGACATTGCTGTTTCCTTCCATGCACCAGTGCACGTGGTGAGCTTTGCAAAAGCATACATTTCCTTAGGCCTGCTCCTGTGGAAGTCTATGCAAGTGTCAGTGTGTTTGGCACCAGACCCCAGAGCACCCCAGATGTTTCTCTACATTGTGCACAATGCAGTGTGGTTGAATTCAAGAGAGGTGTTTTCATGCCCTGGGCACCTGTGTTGCAAGTGTGGCGAGAGGCTCCTGCACTGTGTGGTGCTGCGAGGCTGTGGGCTGCAGCTAGAGGGGGTGAGCAGGCAGAAGATAGTTCCAGCTAAAATTTCACACTCACAAGCTTTTCATCTTGCCCCTCTCTCTCCTCCTGTCCCTGATCTCGGGTGGCACCTGTGTGCCTGCCTCCATTGGACTTGTACACATGCAGGTTTATGTCTGTGTCTGTGTGTTTCTGGGCATGCCTGGTGTATCTCAAAATGATCATGACTTACTCTGGTTTGTGGCCAGGCATAATGTGAGGTCTCAGCTGGTGGCTGAGGCTAAAGTGTGTGAGGTGTTGTGCACATGTCATGAGTAAATGGCCCTTTCCTCAGAGATCCTGCAGTCCAAGTGTACGGTTAGGAACAACAGATGGATACCACAAACACACAGGCGCTGTGGGTGGGGGAGGAACACAAAATAACATCAAGATATTAAGATGAATGATTAATGACTCAAGTGGGTAAGAAGGGGCCAAAACACACTCACTGAATATTTGCTGGTGATGCTTCACAGGAGCCTTGGCAGAGGTGGACAGTGGATATACAGTATTTTGGACTTGCTCATCATTCACGCTGCTAAATTTCACAGTCCGTGCTTGTGGCAGTTCAGCTGTAACATTATGTTGTAGCTGTGCTGTAAGGATGGTGTATTCTGTATGGAATGCAAACCCAGCACACTGAAACACTGGTCCTTAAAGGAATTTTGATCTCGTAGGATTTGGCCCAACACCCACTGAAGTCAGTGAGCTCTCGACCCTTATGGGATTTGGGACAATCCTAGAATATTCAAGTGGGCTCTAAACTGGGCAAAATAACTGAGATATGTATTTAAAATAATAAGAATAAATGCTTTGTATGAAATGCATTTAATATATTTCTGCTTGCATGTATGCATTTTTACTGTATGAAATCAGATTGGGTTTATATCTGCTGCATCTCTCTTAACATGTGGTGTATGTTACACTGATCAGTTACGTGATTAAAATACACTATAAATACACAGTGTGCTTTGCACAAACAAGGTTTGGAAGTGATTTTTAACCCCAGTCTCTTTGGTTTTGTTGACCTTTGTTTCCTGAGTTGGCCCGGTTTGTCTCATGAAGTTCCTTCCATTATTTTTGTGGTTGTTGAGTGGCCAGTTTTTCCTGGAGATTCTCCCCACTCGGACAGGTTGGATGTTGGTAGAAGAGGATCACACATGTCAGCTCCCCTGGGTGTGGATGAATGTAAAATGTCAATGTTGCTGGGCTGGCAGGCTCCACCACCATGGTGTTCCCTCAGAAGTAAAGAAAGCAGGGAGGAAGGATGCAGAAGGTGCCAAGGAAAGATTTCCTGCTACACCACACACAATTTGGTTGTGTGTCTGCTCTGTGTAAAAGCTTGTATAGATGGGTGGCCAGGTGGGATTTCAGATCGTTTGACTCCGCTCTGGAGAGGGTTGTGTATGTACAACTTTGGGCTGCTCTCCTGAGTGAGCTCAAATTATTACAAAGTCATTTCCAGTAAGTCTTTACCTCTAAGGCCAAGGTTGCTCTGACAACCACTCTGGGTGGATCATCTGTGGGAACTGAACCTGGAGCCTATGGATCTGAAAGGACAAGACTGCATTGTTAGAGCTGGAAGCTGAAGTCTTTTCCTATGGCAGTAGCAGCTGCTTATTTGTGAACCCCTCTGACATTCAGAAGGATGAAAGCTCCACCTGGGCAGCACGAGTTATGCTGCAACAGAGTTCACAGGGACTGGATCCAGCCTGATGTCCACAGATGCTGCAGTTGTGTCCGAGGTGAAAGCTTTGTGTGTAAAATGGGTGCATGTCCTCACAAGGAGCTACTGTGACTTGCACACTTTGTTCAGTGTTCTAGGTGTTTGTTGAATCTATTATCATGGCTTATATTTTCACATATCTGGGGGTCAGTAGAGATGGATTTGTGTGCATGCGATATACCAAAGGGAAATATTTACAGCTGTTGTCACACACGTGCAAAAAAATCTTGTGCTCCTTTTCAAGCGGAGCTTTTCAGACAGCCAGACTCGGCATGAGGATTCAGAGAATGATGCTGGCTCTGATGCCAAACTTGTGGTTTCCTTTAACTCATTTTGCAGGGCCTCTTTTTGCTGGCTAGAAAGCCTTCACTTGAAATGCAATTACCCAGATGCAGAGAAGAGGCAAAGCCCAGCCATCTCAGAAAAGGGGAAATTTCCTGACATTACCCTTTCACCATCAACAGTGGCATATTTTCTAAAGCTTTCCAGATACAGGGGGAAAGCCTTGGGCTGGACACCTGTGTAAATGCATAGCTGCAGATATCCAGTGACTTCAACAGAGCTTTGCTTTGAGTCCTCTGCCATAAGGAAGAGTAGGTTGATATAGGATCAGGTGTAATCTCAGTGCAGTGCAAATTAGTAGTTTCACAAGAGTCAATTGAGAAAAGTCAGTGGAGAAGCTGACTTTTTGTGTGCACCTAATTGATAGTAAGAGTGTGGTGAACTTCCTCCTAAAACCTGCCTGCTTTTGTTAGCTCTTACATTCATTCTGATCTGCTATCCTTTAAAAAAAAGTCTATTTTTTGTGATGCACTGAGAGGCTGGTCTCTTTTGAGATCTTTTATTAATTTCTGGTTCTTTCTTTCACTTGTGCCATTCATTCAGTACTTCGCTTGTGTTGTCTCTTCTTCATTTTTCCCCCTGCTTCTCAAGTACCTCTTTCATTCTTTTACAGCATTTAGAAATGCAAGATTCTGGAATTAATTGAAGTGAAATATTTCTATAGAATGGACCAACACATAAATCTTTGTACTGCAGAATTTTTCTAATCCTATCATTTTCCCCCTCTGATTTCTTCCTGGGTCTTTATTCAGCAATAAACTCAGTAGTTATTTCTTCACTGGGGCTGTCTAAGTGCCTATCCACTCTCAACCAAATCTTGAGAAGAGGCTGTTGACAGTGGAGGGCCATGCCAGGAACCTGGAGCCAGGGTATCACTTTCTCCTTTTCTATCTGGAGATGCTGAAACAGTAAGTACTGACTGTGATGATAGTATGGAATTCTGAATATGAGTCAAGAACACCATAGAGCTGGAAACAGTCATTTTCCTTCATCTCTGTAAACAAGAAAATCAGTCTAATTCTGAACTTCTGGATGATGGAGTGGGTCTGAGCTGGTGATCACGGTGGATGATGGTGTTCTGTGGCCTGCAGACAGCAGCTGGTACTGGAAGGAGAGCTGGTGTCACTTGTCCTCATTCATTCACAGGGGCAGCTCTGAAGGCCACCATGTGGAAACATGGTGTGCACAAGCTTGTGCCTGTTTGCTCAGGGAAGAGGTGTCCCTGGTCACAGAGGGTGCTGCCACCTCTCTGAACCCTTCACTCCCTGCCCCAAGCCCAAAGGACCTGTGGAGCACCTCATGAAACGGAGATACTTCCTTGTGAGAAAGGACTGAAAGGTCCCAAATATCATCCCAGCAGACTTCAGCTTTGCTTGCCTTTTCTGTGGCAGCTGGAGGTAGGAAGGTCTCCAGCCCATGGGAGCCAATGAGCGGGTCAGGAAGTGGTGTAATGTTTGGGAAGGGGGCTGTGTGGTGTTTGCTCTTGGGAACAAGGAGACCATCCTAGTTTAGGGGGTTAGACAGGATTGTCACAGTGTGTCTGCCAAGACTTTGGAGAGGGAGCCTTACTAGTGAGGGACTGCTTTTGCTCCTGAAATGAGCTTATTTAAGTGGTGGAGCTGACCCACGCCAGCATCTTTCACCACTGACTCACCAGGGGTCATTGAGGGCTTGTGGCTGTGGGAGTAGTAGTTGAGGAACAGGATGATGTGGCTGTACCTCTGTTTTCAAGAGAGGAAGGTAATGGTTACTGGGACAATTGAAAGGCTGGTGAAGCACAGGGGTGTAACTGGAGGAAGGTCCTGTGGATGGATATTATCCTACTGAGGGTCTCTGGCAGAGGCCATGTAGACCTGGAACAGCTGGAGTGCATGGGAGAGATGATTTGTAGGCTGGAGCTGCAGCTGGGACACAATTGTCCTCAGCTGATATTTTAGAGAGGCAATGAGGCTGCCAGTGTGATGGATTTCTCCAAAGAAGTAGGAGACTACAAAGGGTAGGTGTGCACCTTGGGTGAAGGACTCGTGTGATTATGGGGGAAAGAGATTGCTGGTGGAGGAGACCTAAAAATAAAAGCTGGTTTTGCTGAAGAAGTGAAAGAAATGGAAACAAAAGAGATGTCAGTAGAAAGGAGCAACCAGCCCCCATGAGAAGAGAGGTGTAACCCACAATGAGTGCTGAAGAATGGTGCTAAAGAAGGAACACAAACACAGAGAAACTGGGGTACTGGAGACAGAGCAGAATATCTATAGTTTCAGGAAAGAAAATCAGGTAAATAAGCAAATGGGTATGTGTCAGCAAGTAGAGGAGAGAAAGAAAGGACTGATGCTTATTTGCATGGGTGAAATGTAGTAAAACAGTGCCTGATCTGTTTGGCATATGGAGTTGGATCAGCTAGAGACAGCTGAAATATACCTATGTAAAATGTGTGAGTCTGTAAAGAAATTTAGGAGCTTGAATTAATCATACCAGTTGCAAAAGTGAGCATCTTGGAGTAAAAGAGAGGAAGGTGAAACATAAACACTGTTGAATGTGATTGCTTACTCAGGAAAGGCAGAGATGGAATATAATCATGTCCATGTATGCAGAAATATTTCTACATTTTGGTGAAGTATCTGGTAAGGAGATAGCACAAGTTAAAACAGGACACGTGTTGGTAAAATAGTTTTGGCTATGAGTTTCCAGCACTGAGGTTGTAGTGGCTTTGATTTCTCAGGTATAGATTGAAAAATTACAATAAACTGTTAGCAGTAATGGCTGATGAATTATTTATTCAGATTGTTCTTCAGCCTTCAGTCAGCTTTGGTACTGCTTCTCTTTGGTGCAGAAACTAGAAAGTTGTAGAATGGACCATTAGTTGATTAATTTTTAAATCAAATGTAAGAGTAAATAAAACTATCCTTGCAGCTGAGTTCATTGATTTCAAAAGGATGAACTTCTCAGAGAGGTTCAGCTGGGTTAAGGGGATCAGCCACTCAGATGTGGAGGAGTTCTCTAAGTACAGGGTGCTGCAGCTATGGGAATCTGTGCATCAGGAAAGGGCAGGGGGCCAGCCAAGCAAGGGTTTCTGTGCTTAAATTAACAGAAAAGGAAAAAGCATGTGCTGGTTACCTATGAAGAATATTTGCCCAAGACAAAAGGATATGCATGAGTTTCCTAAACAGTCAAGAAATCAGATTCTGGAATTGTTTGTTGACACCAAAACCAGTTTTTCATTTGTTCTTTGAAGAAAATAAAAATCAGGGAGGATTATATGGTAGTTGGTTCATACAATAGACTTCATACAAAAGACAGAATTTAATGACCCAAGACCAATCTGTCTGTCTGTGGTCTTAAGATGAAGAGATGTTTGCAAATATGCAAGTTGTATGGTTCAGGATGGAGACAATGTTTAGGCTATTGTGTACAAGGGGGAGATGAAAGCAGACATGCATAAATAAAATCTGTTGGGGGGTCCTGGCTGAGCATTGCCTGCTGCAATCATTCCCCAGCCGCAGGCAGCAAGGCAATGCTCAAGACTCAGAAGTCTCCCTGGCTAGCAGCCATTTTATTAATAGATGGGGACCTCAGCTCTACTCTATCTGCACAGAAATTTTTTTCTTGATCCCCTTTTGGTCTGTGTTTGCTGTGTGACTCAGTACCCCACATCTGAAATGGCTGCAGGTGCCCCAGACACGATGTGGCTGTTTGAAGTCAGGCAGTCTATACAAAGATGAAGGCACTTCTTTTACAGAGAGCAGTTTGTTCCCACTCTCCTCACCACAGTGGGGCTTTCCCTTTGGGAGGAGGTTTAGGAGAGTAGTCTAGGCAGGCCTCCTGTGAGGAACAGGTGATGAGTTGTCTCCCATGAATGTCTGCAAAGTGGCATCTTCTGGATTTTTTTGAGGAAGGCCTTTAATGTGACAATGATGCACAAAATGTGAGATGGCAGAATGCTAGAGGAAGCTGTTAGCCAGTCACTGTTCGGTCTTGTGGTCCCTGTTGTCATTGTTTATTCACACATCAACTTATTTTGGGTGAAGAAAGATCTAACTCATGTGAGTGCAGCATGTGCCAACAGAGGAGCAGAAGTTTGCAGCGTATTTGTGCTGTGTTTGCATTTTAACTTCTTGCACTAATCTTTCTTAAGAGGTTTCTATTCTTCTCTGCTCTGTTTTCTGGTTCCTCAAGGAACTGCTTTAATAAAATACATGACCCAGCGTCAGTCCTACACAGAGCGACTCTGGCTGCTCTCCATGAAAATCTTCATTTCTCATGAACTGTCAGCAGGGGAGTGTGACAGATACATCTGCCACAGGGAACTGCTCTGCTCCTGGCAGCTGCTGCTGGTGGCTGCCATGGCTTGGGTCAAGTGCTTGTTCCTCTGACTTGTGCACCCACATCCATTGTGTAGGTGTTTTCTGCATACTGAAGTGAGAGTCAAACTGCACTTTGACATCTGGTAAAGAATCACGAGAATGGGGAGTCATTTCTTGGGAGAATCTATAGTTTTGGAGTTTTCCTGGGCTCAACTCATAGTATTGGACCTCTTGCAATTGTTTTGTAGCATTATTACATAGCTGCAATGACTCATCAGGGGAGATCTTGCTTGGTGTTTCCTGGTCCAGCTTCTTTTCTACCAGAAACCATTTAGAAGGTGAACAGGGAGCATGTGCCAAGTATCCAGCTGTATCCAAGTCGATCACTGATGGGGAGAATGGCCGGTATGAAACGTGCCTGCTGTACCTAAAGCTCTTGTGGATTTCTGGTCTAACTTGGAGTGAGGAGGCTGTTCAGGCGTGTGCTTTGGGCTCTAAATTGGAAGGAACTGGCTTTAAGTACCAACGAAGTTTCCCAGTAACAAATAGGTGCAGCTGAGAACTTGCCACTCTCTGAGCGTGTTCAGCTAACAGCTGTGACTGTGTGTGCCCTAGAAGTAGGTCATGAATACATCTGCTGAGTTGAGGTCTCTCAGGAACACAGATTTTTGTGCTGCTCGCCTTGGAAGAGGTGAGGTAATGTACCCTATTTGTGTCAGCCAGTCTAGTTTGTAACGTGTACCACGGTGCTGGAGTCCGGGTGTCCTGACTGGAATTCAAAGGCTGCTGTTCCCCGACAGGTCAGCAGCACAGAAGCACAGTTTTGATCCCTGTCTTGAGCAAAGAGAAGGCTGTAGCCAGAAGTCTATGATTTAAAGCATTCTCCTGGGGCTCTACAGGCTGCTTTTGCTGCAGCTCTCTTCCGTGCTCTTCTCCTTTAGCTTTGAATAACATTGCTTGCAATTTTGCTGGCCTTCACCTTAGTGCTTCACAGACTGTCACATTAATCCTCGGCCTTAAAAAAAAAAAAAATTAAGTCCCTCAGTGTTCCTCTTCCCCTTTGATTGAATTCTAGCTAAAAGTTACACTGAAAGTTTAACTGGAAGAAAACATATGTGTGCATATGCAAAAAGATGGCAAAAAAATAGCATTATTGATAGATTTGCTAACTGTCCTCCTCATGTTAAGGTTGCATTAGCAATACTTTTTATCTTTAAATCAATGAGGAGTTTGAATGCATAGTCTCAGAACAAACCTGTATTCTCCTGCCAAAACACTGAAGTGTGGAATGTGTTCCTGCCAGTTACATGATATTTCTTTCTGTGTCTTTGAGCTTTATACTATCACTCATTGTCACGATATGGTATCCTATTCAATTCCAAATAATTTGGCAGGCCTGTAATCGCTGGCTTTTCCTCACTCTTGGATTATAGTGATGTTGCTTAGAGAATGTGCTATGTCTAGTGAAAGTCAAGTACTCCCTCCTTTTAGTTTGTCTCCAGATGTGATAAGAGATGTTTTTCTTTTATGCTCCTGCTTGAAAAAGTCATTCCGTGGTGGTGGTGATGTGGGGGACACCACTGAAAGGGTTAAGTGGTTTTGAGCACTCGCTGAGATCCCAATTCTAGGTTGTTCTAAGTGACGAATTCTGGGTCACTAACAATGGGAATTGTTCTGAATAATCTGATAATGTTCTCCTCGGTTATATTGCTTTGTTTCAGGATGTTGTCACTTCATATCTGTCTGGAAGTGAGGTAGTGGAAGGAGTTCTGGAATAATTCAAAACTTTTCCTTTGCTCTTTATCCGAAATCTTTGGCCTGTGCTGTTGTGTGCTGGGATGCCCAACCCTCCTGAAATGCAATGGGAATTCATTCTCTCTCTCTCCTCAAAGAACTCGGGCATCTAAGTCTGAGAGGTAGCTTTTTATTGAATTTTCTTTTCATTTGCATGCATCTGGCCTGTCAGAGCAGTCTGTGAATGATAATGTTCTTTGCCAGAGAAACATCATCTCTGGGAAGGAACATAAAATATGTGGTGAGTGCCACAAACATCTACTAGATCAGACATTTCATATGGCATTCCTTTAGGGAATACATCCCATAATTTGACTCAAAAGAATGTCTTTGTCACTTGGAGCCATTTGATATCTCCTCTGATCCAATGATTGTTTTAAACTTTAAAAGCTGTCGTATTCCACCTGTATGGGAAGGGTGGGAGTTTAACCCTTTTGTCTTTGTGCAGCACTTATGGACAGTCAAAATGCTTCCCCTGTAACCTCTCTCTGAAACCGCTGGCTCAACCAGATGCACCTTGAGTCTTTTATTTATTTTTAGTTCATGTGACCCTGAGGCCTGGTAGCTTCACAATGGGCAAAGGTTTTGGAGTTCAAAAGGCAGACCTGTGTCTAGGAAAAAAACTTGTCAGCTGGAGGCCAGATTTTTCCCCTGCCCTAGAGATGAGTTTTGAACAGTAGTCACTGTCAATTTACACAATAGGTTTGGATCTGGGACAAGTTATTAGCCATTGCACTCAAATTGCTGAGAGCTTTTTGCAGCCCTTCATGGAGTGTTTTCAGGATATATAACTGTTTTTTGATGTTCTTATCTGGGTGTGCAACTGAGAGAGTCAAGTTTTGCCAGGGAGGGGGAAATACAGGAGAAGAAATCTGATTTACAGGTGGTTTTGGCTCTTCTAGACATGAATTTTGAGTGCATTGGAGTTATTGCATCTGAATGCTTTATTGCTTGTCAGCTGAGCAAAGGTAACTGAGCCCCCAGGGTGAGGCTATATGCACTAACTCAGCTCTCACCAAAGCCCCTTTCCTCAGAGTTCCCTTTAGGTTTGTGTTAGAAGCTCTAAATCTTTATGGGTCTATCTGCCCTCCCCCACGCTGCTTTATGGCACTTAGAACCAAATTCTGCCCTTGATGCTACGTGAGAGCTTACTGCACAGTTAAGTTTCTCTCAGCTTTACTCGCTGGAAGCTTGGCAGATTATGACCTGCCAAGAGACAATATGAACAGTCCTCAAAGCTTGGACTGTGCTTTTTTCTTCTCTCAAGAAAGCATAGAGTATGGAAAGACAAGGGGGAGTCATAGATCTCATAAAATATATCTCCCGTTTGGCTTGGATTATAATAACAACATGTCTGAGTCACCACATGGTACACTGATATGAAGCAACTGCCTGCAGAAAAACCAAAGCCATGCATTTTTTCTGAAAAATGAGGGGGAAAGAAGAAGAAAAAAACCATTTATTTTCATTCTTTTGGCTAGCCTAATTTTCTTCTATTTCTCATTAACCTTTAGAAAATAAAGCTAGCTTTCCTGAGGGAAAATAGCACTTCTTTGCCTCACCCCACTAGAGCTGCCCTTCAGCAGCCAAATTTAGCTAAAGGCATGCAGTGGTTTCTAGGCCCACTGAGTTGAATCTTACTTCTGGTCTGCAGGGGTCCTGCCTGTGTGCCCCACAAAAGCTATTGCTGAGATTATGGAAAATTGTCCATCTCTTGAGCCGGATGCAAAGTCCCCTGGAGGACAATGTAACCACTAGGAGTGCTAAATGGATTTCTTGTTCACGATTGCTGTTCAGATCCCAAGACCAAAAAGAGATACCATCTCCCTTCCAAGTTCCAAGCATGGAGTTCTGTTCTAGCCTCAACTTTTGAAGCTGGCTATCTGGGCTCTCTGCCTTCTGAGGAGAAGGTGATGAGCACCCCCAGAGGTCGGTTTGTCCCAATTTACAGAAAGCATCTAAGGCAATTTCCTTCTGTTGGACTTCATTTCTCCAGAGCCTGTAATAGGAGATTACCATAAATACATATGTTTGTCACCTAGAGATAGATGTGATGAATGCCATACAAATTTGGTGGCTTCTGTAAGTGGTTTCTCTTGTGGTTTAGTGATCACAGGTCTCCTTATCTTGTATCTTCAGAACAGAGGAACATGGAGTTTTAAACTCCAGTTTCTTATCTCCAGATAACCACAGATGTGTAACAGATGGCTGGATTTTCATCTTGGGTGATGCAAAGAAATCAAAGAGTGGAATCACTTGGGTTAGAAAAGACCCAATGGTTGGACTCAATGACCCAGGGTTGGACCCAAGGTCATTGAGTCCAACCATTAACCTAATACTGCCAAGTCCACAACTAAACCTAAGTGCCACACCTTCCTGGCTTTTAAATAACTCTAGGGATAGTGACTCCACCTCTTCCCTGGTCAGCCTGTGCTTGATGACCCTTTTGATGAAGAAATTTTTCCCACAATTCAACTAAAGCCTCTCCTGGTGCAACCCAAGTTTGTTTCCTCTCATCCTATCATTTGTTGCATGGGGGAAGAAGTTGATATCTATGTGTAAGCTTAAAGGAGGCCATCAGAAATATGCAATGTAACTGAGTTTGTGTACAGAAGTGTGGATGAGTCTGTATTTTGTGCTTGAGATTGTGTAGAGAATTTCTCTTCTCCCCAGAACAAAGCAGCGACAGCCTGGAAAATTTGGAACGTGGCATGAAGATGTGCGAAAATCACACTTTAGATATATGATTTGGTTCTGGTACTAAGCCATCATAATGGCTTGGTTAAAATGTGGAGATCTGCTTCTCAAGTACCTGGAGAATGCAGTCTAGAGTTAAACTGTGTCCTCTGTTTGCTTCAAATCTGGCCTTGCCTGGTGGCATTCAGTGCCATGCACTGGTAGTGCTTCATCTATTTACGTGTCTCTGAAGTGTGTAGTTGCATGTGATATTTTAGGACTGGCCTATGTGGCTCAGCACGAAGATTTGAAGAAGTGCTTGGGCTCGATTGTGGTCAAGGAGCACCACATCCATGTTAGTGGAAGACTCTCCCTGGGATGAGCAGAACTTTCCAGAGGTACCCAGTTGATGTCTCTCCCCATCTTTTCTTGAAGAACAGGATGTAGAGCTCATCAGAAATATTTCAGCAAACAGAGGTTTTGTCAGAAATTGCAGACCTGTCTTTCCATTGAGGATTATTTCAGGAATATTTCAACCTGAATGATTTCCAGTGAGGCAAATGGAAAAGGGTTGACATAGGCTATCCCAAGGGGTGCTTACTGACCAAGCTTTCCAGGGGCTTTCATGCTTGCTGGGTAATTGGTTTTCCAGGCTGTGGGATCTCACAAATAGGTTCATCCTACCTGTCTTCCTCCTCCATGCAAAATGATGGGATGCATCAACCTCTAGCTGTATCTGTCTCCTTATATTAACTGCAATAGAAATTTGCCTGGTTTACAATAGGCACCTAATTTCTGGGCCTTAAAGTAAATCATAGATCCCTCATCATGTGCCCAAATCCTGCATAGGTTTGGAGATGGAGAAAAGGGGGATGAACCTCAGTTTTCTGTGAGTCAGAAACTTGTCCATCGCTGTGGTTGTGTTGGTGCCTAACTTGCTTAAGAGCTGAATGTAAGAATAATTTGTAATATGTTGTTACAACAAATTTATTGGTCATCAAGCTTGAAGATCTATGACAGATGGTATCTTCCCTGTAAGCCACTAGATGGTGATCTTTATATTTGTTAGCCACGTGCCTAGGTAGGCGAAGACACTACTTTTTATAGAAAATCTCTTTTTTTATTATTTTTTTTTTCACCACAAAGAGACCTCAGTGCATTTCCTACAAGGAAAGTGAACGTGGACCCATTTGGCTGAAACCAAAACAATTTGCTCTTACTGTAAGAATGGAAAGTGAAATTGCTTTTGGTCAATGTTTGAATGGAGAGGAGACTGCAGACGAAGGATGGGAGCAGATCACCAAATCAGGCTCTGCCCATTGGGAGTATCAGAGTCATCTGAAGTGTGCTGGTGCTGGTCTGCTGAGTTCAGCCATCTGGGCTGCCCCTTTGCAGTGGTTGTAGGTTCACACACAACACCTGGAGATTTAATGCATTCAGAATCTCTTATTTTGGCTTGCCTGCATAGTTACCCTTGGGAAGCAGACAAGTAGGACTGAGTTTGTTTTAATCAAAAGGTAACCATGGCAATGTTTGTATTGGAAACACCTCAACAGGGGTGCCTCATGCTGATGTTTGTACTCAGACCTGAGGTGCTGTATGTATCTTGGGCAGGTTCTGATGTGGCCTTCTTGGTCACAGACTAATATAGGTTGGAAAGGACCTCCAGAGGTCATCAGTTCAAGCCCTTGCAGAACAGGGCAAAATTAGAGCAGGTTGCTCAGGGCCTTCTTGTCCAGTCCAGTTTTGAGTTTCTCTTAAGGATGGAGATCCCACAACATCTCTGAAAAACCTGTTCCAGTGCTTGACTGGCCGTAAATGTGAATCTTTTTTCCTAAAATCTAGCTAGATTTTCTGCCATTGCAACTTGCATTGTTCAAGCAGAAAACTACCTTTGAATAACCAGTGCATAAATTTTAGAGTGTCTGATGTAAATGAAATGACATCTCATTTCAGTACTGTAGTCACTTAAGTTTAAAAGTAAAGTTGAATGATTGGCTCTTCTTAATGGGAGGCTAAGGATCTAATTTATCATCACCCTGTACCTTGAGGCATCATTTGTAGCAGTTGAAAATATTTGTGGTGGCAGACTATAAATGTGTCAGGGAGACAGGGCAAGAAGCCCTGGGAGAAGCTGCTGCATCAGTTGAATCCATACCAAATTTCACAAAGCCTTGGGGTGGGGGGAGTTGAGAGATCCTTTGTAGAGTGCAGTGCTGTTTGCTGTATTTTTCCATGATGTCTGCTTTTTCTGGTTCTGGTCCAGGCTGTATGTAGAAATTGCAAAGTGTAGCACAAATGGGCCCCTGTTATGATGCATTTTCTTTCCCCTAACTGGCGGCAGGCAGCAAAGGGACTGAGAAGGATGGTGCCAGCTGGTCTTGTAGCACAGGAGGACAGTGAGGTTAGCAGGAGTGCTTGTCTGGGGAGGCCTTTATTTCAAGGGAGCAACACAGTGAGTAGTAGGCACTTGTAGTTCCTGTCTCTAGCCCAACCTGTCCTGTCAAGCACTCCAAGGGTGCTGAAGCTCAGCCAGAAGTGTGGCTGCATCACTGCACTCCCATATGAGGTGAGAGCCATGGTTTGCCAGGGCTTGCAGCAGTGGCCTCAAGATTTGTGTTGTTTCTTGGAGGAGAGGGCAATTGCTGGAACACTTTAGAGAACACATCAACCTACATGATGCCTGACTTCTCCGGGTCTGAAAGGTAGTGGAAAACTTGATGGGCAGCCCAAAGAACAGGCTGGTCTGATCCTTGTAAGGTACATTGTCTCTCTAGAAGCTTTCCAACTGCATTTCTGCTGAGGTACATGTGTAGACATCTGTAAAGGAAGGCTTGTTAGCTCTTCCCAGGCAGATGGATATTCCAAAAAGCTTGCCTCTCCCTTCCCCCACACTTAGATGACTAACCTTATTCCAGTGAAATCACGGTCAGTGTGACCAGAGAAGATGTAACGGAGCCAGAACTATTCTGGTGTAGGTAAGCCTCAGCCAGCACCCAGAGCCCATCTGTGTGAGAGGGGCTTGTATGAGCCTGGACCAGACTGTATCCAGTTTGTGCCCTGAGATGTGACACACAAAACATTTGGCCCTCCAAAGCACCACCCAGCCATGACTGTTTTCTCCCATATTGTCAAACCAAAATGCTGGAGAAAGGCACTGGTTTAATGCTGAACTGCCTTAAGCCAAGTAGGAGCATGATTCCTAAAGCCAGCTGACAGATAAGCCTAGCCCAAGTCTGTTGTGCTGGGAGAGCATCAGTCACTAGATTTTAGTCAGGCCTTGCCTGCCACTTTCTTGTCCCTTTTGGTTTTGAGGATGCAGGACATGGCAAGGCTAGAAGTGCTGCTTCTAGACCCTGTGGTTTTCCTTCCCTCACTTTTCAGAGAGGTGAACAGCTACACTTTGCCAGCTGATCAGAAATGCTTGTAGATGTATTTACCCTGGGATGATGATTTTGCCCCCAAAACCTCCCCTTTCAAGCTGTTCTGCTCTGTGATGGACGCTGAGGGATGGCTCCTGAAACCCTGGGCTTGCAGCCTCATCCCTTCCTTTCCTTGCTGCAGGTTTGCTTCGCGCACTTTGACGCACGCGTGCGCACACGCACAGACACGCTGTGTGTCTCCGTACACACCCCTCTGGGCTCTTTTTTCCTTTTTGGCTTCCTCTCACTGCATTGTTTTAAGTTGGTGCCTGGGCTGACCGCCAGTTTAAATTTCATCTGCCTCTCTTCTCCTCCTCCTCCTCCTCCTCTGTGCCCCCCTCCTCCTCTCCCCCTCCATCCCCAGAAGTGATACTGTTTACTTTCTCCGCTGCTTTCTCAATGTCTTTGTACGCACTGCAAGGGATATAATCACCAGCTGTGGAGAGCTTTCTGAAACTCGAACTTATTCCTCAGTGCCCCAGGCGAGCGACCTCGCCATTAAAAATAAATAAATAAATACAACAATGCTGTATTTAAAGACAAGAAAATGCATGTTTTACATATCGGGCTGGATCTTGAACAATCATGCTTCTTTTCTCCCTCCCTCATTTGGAATCAGTGGGCTTATATATAGACGGACAACTACATAGCTAGGGGAAAAAAGGCAACCAACAAAAAAACCCCCAACTTCCCCTCCCCCCAAAATAAAAAATGAGAAAACCCAGCCCCTATGAGCGGCATTTTCCTTTTTTTTTAATATACCCCCCCCCCCCCCCCCCCCCCATTTTGTTGTGCTGCTGCTGTTTCACTTTAATTTTCTCCTTGGACAAGAGGAGGAAGAGTCCAGCATAGAAGTGTCAGACTTCGAGGGGCACTTTGTCTGCCGGACAAAGCCTCTACAGCACTAAGGCGAAGAAAGATTAGAGGATAAAAGTGTTTGCCAGGATCCCCTCTTCCTTTTCTCCTTCCTCTGTGTGTGTGCGTCTCTCCCTTTCGGGGAGGAGGTGAAAGGGAGGTCAAACCGTGCCTACTGACCTCTGCCCCTTGCCCCCTGTGAACCAGAGGGAAGCCTTTGAAGTCGTAAAGTGCCCACAAAAACAGCAAACCAAACATGCCGCTGGCTTTTCCCTCCCCTTCTCCCGGCCGCCAGCTGCTTAATGGAAGGTGACAGCGCGGAGGCAGCGAGACGGGGGCTCGGCGCGCCGCGCCTCTGCCCGGCCCCGGCGGGCACTTAATTGGCACCGTGAAAAGCCCACACACCCCGCACAGGGGAGAGCAGGCACCGCCGAAAGGTGAAAACAAGCCCCTGCTGTCTCTGCTGCCGGCGCTCTGTGCAGCTGTGATGTGGCTGAGGGAGAGCTCCTGCCTGCGGAGTGTTGGGAGCGGTGCGCTGGGAGGCCGCTGGTGGCTGGGAGGAGGTGGGAGAGGTTCCGTGAGGTGGCTGAGGGAGAGCTCCTGCCTGCGGAGTGTTGGGAGCGGTGCGCTGGGAGGCCGCTGGTGGCTGGGAGGAGATGGGAGTGATTCCCTTGTGGGGTGGGTGCTGGTGCTGCTCCTTCTGCTGTCACAGCCGTAATAGGAGAGTCAAGGTTCCATGAGGAACAGTTAGAAGAAACTGAAAAAGCACTTGCTTCTCTTTCCCCCTTGAAATTTGGGCCATTTCTGGAAGCAGTCCCAAAGCCAACAGCAAGTCAAAGTTTGTTGTGTGCTGTCTCATGTGGCAATAAGTAGGGCCCCCAAGCACAGAGCATATTAGCCTTGAATGAGAGGTGGGGTCTTTACTCAAATACTTGGAGTATGGCATCTGTGTTGTTTCTGCTGTTATCTTTGAGGTCTTCATCTTAACTCTGGGAGGTGTGACCTGAAACATTTTGGATGCTTTGGAAGGATAGGGAGTTTGTTCTCTTTTGTATGTGAACACCTTCTCTGTTTCCTCCTGGACAGAGGATTGTCCCTGTTGGGAGCTGGGTGGCCAAGCCTCAAGCCAGTGAGGCCTGTGAGCCTCCACCTGAAGGAGCTGAGCCTGGCAGAATTCTGCTGTGAGTCCTGCTCTTCCTTCCAGCAAGCCAGTCCTTGGGTGAGATGCCAGACTATTGCTTTGGCAGATTGCTGCTTGCTTTTAAAATTCAGCTCTTTCCTCTTGGTGTGTTGCTGGGGTTTGCTGTTGCCCCCCGCTCACATGACATGGGGGTCCTGCCCCATGAGAACCTTCTCCAACAGCAGGCGAGTTGTTAAACTATGTTGCTTTGTGCATAGGGTAACACTCTCATGTACCAAAAATGATCCCTAAATCCCCAAAAGTCTGGCTCTAAACCTCAGAAAACAAGGTGGGCTATTAGCTGAGCAAAAAAAAAAAACCAACCCAAAACAAAACAACCAAAAAAACCCAAACCAAACAAACGAAGCAAAAAACCCACCAAAAAGGAAAACACCCAAACCACCCATCAGCCACCTTTCCCATCTACTGCAGGTATGCTTATGCTGGCTGCAAAACAATTGCAATCATGAGCCATGCACAAGTTCAGTAGTTTCAGCTGCCTTTTTCCTGTGCTTAGTGTAGTTTTTACCCTTGGATGCTGGGCAGGAAATCCCAGCCCAAATGAAGTCAAACTGAGATTTGTCATTGACTTTGTGGAACCTGGGACTTTGCTCCTTATCTGTAGCAGCAGCATTCAGGGATTCATATAGAATAAAACCCCTCTGGCTCTCGTTCTTCCTATGCTTCTGAGTGCCCAGATAAGCCCTGTGGGTTCCAGCTGGCATTTCTGATCTCATTCGTCTGGGGCCTGATAAGATGTTACAATGTCCAATGGACAAAATCCTGTTCTGCAGTTTTACCTTCTCTTTTCCTGTATATATGTATTTTTTTCACACTGGAAGAGAATGTGGCTTTCGTGGCAGATAACCTGTAAAGAATACAATGGCTAACTATAGCAAAATAATTAATGTGCTGTGTGGTAGTAGTAACTGATGCTCAATGCACCCAGAACTGAAACTGCTCTTTTTTAAAATATAGATTCAACCATGTCCACCACAACTGTTTGTGGTCAAGGGTTTAGTCAACACCTTTTAGTCCTTCTGAGCTCAGTAAAATCTTCTGTTTCTTGTCTGTAGTTATTGTATGATCTCTCCATCGCACCTCTAAAGAAGATCTGATTTTATCATCTGGACTAGCTGAGCTTTTACTCCCTCTCCTTTTGAAAACAGGACTATTTTATGTGCATGTTTAGTGATGTAGAATCTAGAAGTAGATTCTCCCTCTTCCATCTTTAACGTGTGCTAGACTTCATCCAAGTTCTAAAATAATGTAAAAAAAAAAATAAAGAAAAGTAGTGTTCATTACAGCTTTGCCATTCCAGTCTATGAGGCAGCATCAGGTTCCCCATCTCAGATTCTGTTATTTCCCTCTGGGCTCATACCATGCTTACCACATAGAGAAGATTTCAGGAATTTGCTGTCATTGTGTAATAGTCACCATTTAGTGCAGGGAACCTATGTCCAGCTGCCTAAACACTGAGTGTGGACTAAGAAGAGGGGAAGGCACCTCTGGGGGTGGTTTGGACCACATAAGTAGAACAGGAGCTAGGTTCCTACCCTCTGGGCTCTGAATCATGTTCAAAAAATGACTGCCCTCTCTCTGGAGTTTGCAGGGAGTCTCAGTTTCTAATTTGGCTATCTCAGTGCGGTCCACATGGTGAAATAGTGTCAGGACCCCCCTGCGTGTTTACTTGAACATCCATTAGAATAAGGCTGTGCTCCCAGTGGCCTCAGGCTCCTCTTTGAGGGCAGCTTCTCTAGGAATGGCTGCTTGTTAATGTATTTTTCACCTCAAGGTCCAACTTTGAAGTAGGACCTGCTTTCACAGATCTGTTTATTTGTATTTGTGTCTGTTTATTTAAGGGGTAGCTCTTTTCTGTCTCCTCTTCAGACTTGGTTCTCCTTGCATATGGTGAAGAACATTTTTTGCTTGAGTGAGTCACTGCTTTAATTTCTGTAACTGCCTGCTCATTGCAGCATTGTCAGGAGCCAGGGTCTCCGTGGGTCTCTGCTCCAGGTTTACCCTTGTGCAAAGTTTGACTTTTTTTGAAAGAATGTCTCCTGCTTTAGTGCCAGGTGTGCTTGAATTCCCTCTCTGCTTGCCAACACCTTTGTTTAGGGAGGGCAGACAGTGCTGGCCCTCGGAAGGTTCTGCCCATGAGGCAGCCAAGTCCATCTTCTGCAGTGACTTGGTTTGTGTCTGACTTAGTGTTGCAAATTCACATTCCTAAAGAGTCTGAGTGTTCCCACTTTTATGACCCCAGATTTGTGGCCTAGGATGCCAGGAGACTAAAGGGCCACATTTTGTTCCAAGATCAGGATATCAAAGCTCCTCCATACTTGTCTCTGTTTTTGCTGGGTGCTCTTAGGTAAGAAATTCACCCCTGCCTGTCTTTGTGTGGCTGCAGTGCAAAACAATGACATTTCCTTTGCAAAATCCTCTATGGATTACAGCAATGCAAGGATTTCCCCTTTAAAGAGTTTTCTTAATATGATTTCATAGCTTTGCCTGCTATGTCCTCCATATTAGAAGGTGAACATTCCTGTGAGTGAGCTAACTCCCCATGAAGAGAATGGACACCTTCTTATTTTCCAAATGTCTTTGTTTGGCAGCCTGTGATCCCCTCAATTGTCCTCCAGTATGGGCACCCAGCAGGCTTCACTCCCATGTCAGTTCAAGTCTGCTTGGTTTCTTGTAGCACTTCCTTCCATTTGCTGCCCTTTTCCCCCCCAGGCATTTAGGTGGCTTCTCTTCTTCCCTTTTCCTTAAACACTGATTTCATCTTGGTAGCCTGCAAAATAAATAGAAGTGCTGCAAATAACTTGCCTTTAGGGGATTTTTTTTTTTCTGGGAGGGGGGCTGTTAGAACAAGCACTAATCTAAGGACATTAATCTCATATAAAATCCCTAAACCATCCTGCTGATGATCACATTAGAATCTCCTGATTCCAAAAGACTTTGTATAGTCTTTGTCTTTGCTACTTTTGAAGAGTTCGAGAGATGAAAAGACAAGTACCAAAACCTTCTCTTTTGACCTTAGTTTCTTCAGATACCTCTTCTAGTGTTCTGGAGATGCTGCAAAATGGTCAAAGATTATCCAAAAACATGAAGGCCACATGGCTGGGGAGACTGGATGCTGATCTATGGTGCAAAGGCATTTTGGGATGGCATTATTTTAGCAGGTGTTCCTCAGCTGCCTTTCACTTACCATTTTGGTACCTGTGGTGTCATGAGAATGTAGTGGGTGGGATAATGTTGTCAATGCATAGTGTGACTGCAAAATCTCCAAACACCAGAGATTTTATCTCAGTGGACCAATGAGACCCCTGGTAAACAGAGGTCTGGTAATCTGTTTGCCCTGCCTGATACATGTTCAGTCTACGTGGCACGAGTCTTGGTGTTGCCATGCTACTGTGTGATTTGTTTTCCTTCAAGTTTGCAGCTGGAAACCAACCCAGAAAAGCCCATTTATCTCTTCTTTGTATTTTCTCCTGTAGATGACATTGAATTCACAATTGCCAGCCTTTGAAAAATAGATTTATTAAACACCATATTTTGCTATCTCTTTTCTCAATTTGTATCATGATCATAAGGTAGACAACAGGGGTTGTAACCCCAGCAGAGAGCTTATATTTCAGTATCTAATGCTGGAATTCCTGTGCACCAGACAAACAGTGCAAGCTCTGGGACCAGCTGTAATGAGCACAATTCTGGGAAGCATTGACTGCACCATTTTTAGTGTCCCTGCATTTAAAGGGCAGGTTGATTTCTGCTGCTCGGCATTTAAAGGGCAGGTTGATTTCTGCAGCTTGGCATCTATCAACACGTAATCTGGTCAGCCTGTTCTTTGCTGAAATGTACATTTTTATTTCAGATCTTCTCTAAAGGGAGCTTCAGAGTATGCAGAGACAACAATGGGTTCACTGCCACACAGGTTCCCAGTATGTGCCACTCCTGTACCGAAGATAAAACTTTAATTCCCCTTCTAGGAGTGACCTAAGCAAGCCAGAGCCCTGTGGTTGTACAAACATTCATACACACAGTCTGAAACAAGCCATCAAGGATTATTCCTGGAGTGATTAGGGACAAGTCCTAACAAGCCTCCATAATAATGCAGACTATTTAAAGCTTCTGAGGGCCAGGATCATATGGCAAAGGGCAGGGTAAATGAAAACTGGGTAATTTCTGATGCCATGAACGTGCTAAAATGGGAGGTGGGGAATGTTTCTGTGAGTCTGTGGGGGGAGTTGACTGGAAGGAGGGGAACATTATAATAATAGTTAGCATTTATGTAACTCTTCACGTATTTAAACCACTGCACAAACACTGACTAGGGAGGAACTGGAATGCACTTCATGATACCCAAGGCAGAGCTATTTTATTTTTTTTCTTTTTTAGTGTTGATCTAGGGTAACAAGTAGCTCTAGTGAGGGGAGCAGCAGCGTGGCTTGCCTGGCACGTGAGTGGGTGTCACTTATTGCAGCAGGGCCAGAGGGATGCAGAAAGAAATGGGTGTGGCTGTGGTGAGTACAGTATTCTTCCCTGGGGAAAAATGGGGAGATCTGGCACTGCCATGCCTTCTGGTGTGCCCTTGCAAAGTTGTGAAAGCCTTAAAGTGCTATGTAATTCTCCTTGACTGACCACATTTTGCCCGTGGCTCACTATTAGCTTGGAAAAACTGGACAAATAGGTGCAGTGATCAACAGCTGTGTTTTCTCTCCCCATGGTGTCAAGGCCAGGTTGGAGGATTTGAAGTTAGATGGAAAAAGGCATTTCCCCATGGCTATGATGGCACAGTGAGGTGAGAACAAGTGCAAGTGCTGCCCTACCAACAGCAGGCTTGTGGAGGAGCAGCAGGGTGCTTGGCCACCCTCTCTTAGGACATGTGTGCCCTCCATCAGGTTGTCTCCATCAGGCTGTCTGCCCTGCACTGCTGGCAGAGAATCTGTGATGGTACAACCAGGGCAGCAGCAAATCCTGGCAGCTACCACAGGCTTTGCTTGTGCCTCATTTCCCAGCATTAACCCATTTTGCTACCTGTAACCTCTTACATGTTCCACAGAAGGTTTCTTTTGTCTAGTGGTTGAGAGGCTCTTGTGCGTTCTCTTGTGCATCCTCAGTTCCAGGATGTCTGGATGCAGGTGCATCTGCTTTTGAGATGACTGGGAGTAGGGTGGATGACTGCGAGTTGGGTGGATGACTGAAATGGCAGGGAAGATGGGAGGAATCAAGCAACTTTTTTCTGGCTTCCTTGCTGAACTGAAAACTTTGAGGACTTATTTTTTATTTTTTTCCATGCAGAAGTATTCAAGGCTCTAGACTTAACACAAACAAAAAGAAAAGTGTATAGCAAGATAAAATCTCATTTCAAATGGAAAAAATCAGCTTTTCTTAAACAAAACAGAATGGCTTGATTTCTACTCACTTATGTTTATTTTCTTCCAGAATGAACCAAGTCACCAGAATTACTAAGGTAGTTGTGTTGATCCACTGTTTAAAACCTTTGGTCAGTGAAAATATTTCTCTGAAATATTTCTCTTTGTGTTCCCTCTGAGCATCTCTATGTTCATCATGCTTTCTTTGTGCAGGATGCAACACTGGGCTCATCCTGCCCACTCCTTCCAAGATCCTTCCTTTTAATTTTGATTTTTCTGAAAGATTTTACAAAGGACTGCTAAAGGAGTTGGGAGAAATCTTCTCAGTTCCAGTTTCTCCTGTGGAGAGGAGAAACCATCTATTTAATTTTCTGTTTACAGTTCCCATTTCTTGTGTTGTCTCCAGGGTGGAGATGGATTGAGAGGGCTGCTCTGGTGTCTAGTCCTGGGTGGAGGTTCCTGTATCCCATGTGCCTGGATTTATGGTAGATCTTGCTTATTCTTCCCAAGCGACATCTGAGTACTACTTTACATAATGTTTCCTCTTCTCATTCAGGCTGTTGTGCAGCACTTAGCTGTTCCTGCTGACTCTCAGTTATGAAATATCTTCTCTCTAAATAGAAAGGCCTGTCTTGGTTCTTGAGAGCTTCCTGGGATGTTCCTACTTGTGGACTTTAAGTGCTGTGCAGAGGCCTTGCTCCCTGCAGTCCTGTTTTTGGCTGTTGCCAGAGAAGAGCTGTTGTCTCGAGTATTTTCTTGTGCCAGTGCCCTCGGCTGTTGCACACATGAGCTGAATGTTTGAGGGCCACCTTTTCTTGCCTTCTCCTGTGTGCTCCACTGTTTGATACCCAACCTAGTGACTTGGAATCCTCACAAGAAGTGCCTTTGTCTTATTGATGGACTTGGCCCAGGTTGCAAATGTCAACCCAAGGTGTCAAAGTGAGTCACTGCACACACGCGCATCTAGAGAGGATTTTCCGTGCAACATGATGAAGTCATTGACAGCCGTGTTGTGCAACTGTCCATTATGAATCATGAGGTTCAGTGGCTCAGCCTGTGGGACCAACTCGTGTAATTATCTCTAATGACATGAATATAGAACAAATTAATTAATAAATGGCATGTTCTTTCCACTCACTTGGCCCCAGTTGGGCAGCCTAATGTTTCGTGTGTGTTGCTGGCAGGCTCTGTTAGGTCTCTGCTTCTTTTGTGGGGGAGGTGAAGGAGTCTGTTCCTTGCCCAAGGGAGATGAAGATGTCAATGAATCTGGCTACTGGCAGGTAACTATGGAGCAGCAAGTCTTCCTAGTGTGAGCTCTCTCTCTTCCCTCTTGCTCCTTTGCTTTTGTTGTTTTCTTTTTACATCAGTTTCCTAATCCATATTCCTCTCCTGCTTTTTGTCCCCTTTCTTGCACCCTGCCCTCGCTCTTCCACTTTCCCTCCTCGGTTTCCTTTCCCTTTTATTCTGAAGAAAAAAAAGTTGTGCTAGAAGATAGTTTTTGTGTTCGTCAGCCAAAATTCTGTGCTCTCTTCCTGTAAATATTTCAATTTCATCATGAGACAGCATTAGTTTGTTAGCATTTTTTTGACTGAATGGGCAACATATTCTTCTAATGTTTGTTTCTTCTGGGAAGTTTTTCTTGGTGTTTTTTAATGTCTTAGTATTTTATTAGCATTTCCTCTTGCCAATGTTTTGCTGTGGAGTGCCCGCCTGGGCTTACTATGAATGTTTTGGTATGAAGCAAAGAGAATTCATATTTCTGGACTATTTATTCTCTTGGTATGTGTTTTGGGCAAGACCCTGTCTCCGTGAATATGCCAGAGGCAAAAATTCTCGTGGATTCCTTTGAGGAGCAGGACTGAGCCTTGCTTTTGCACCCGTGGAGGATTGCTGTGCCCCACATGAGTCCTGGAGGGAGACGGCTGGCTTGGACAAGAGCGGGTGGGACCGGGGTTTGTGCGTGCCATGTCCATGGGACAGGGCTCTGCTGAGACACACAACAGACCTGACCTGCTCACAGCACCAAAAGGCTCAACATCACAAGCTTAAATCCCCACTTTTTGTGTACTAAATCCTCAAAACTTCTCAGAGCTCACGGTCAGCAATGCCAGCCTTGGCAGCATGAGTCAAGTCTTGAGAAACAGTGATGCTGAATGAAAACAATCACGAGACTAAAATATGTACCTGCTTCTTCACAGCTGCTGTCTGCTTTGGGAGCCTATAACTGCATGCAGATGTTATCTCTGAGTTTCCCTTAGCGTGCACGAAGGCTAGAAAATGGTTTTTATTAACAAAAATTGTACATTTCCCCCAATTTCAAGACCTGGAGTGTGAGAAATGGATTGGCTCTTGAAACAGTTGGGGTAAAGCAGGGAGGGCTGCTGTATCCTGAGGTGAGCTGGCATCCTGAGTGGGACACCAGTAGTGCAGGGAAGTGATGGAGAGGTGCATGACCTTGTCTTCGCCCGGTTAACTTGGTCCTTTGGGATGGAAACCAGGGGGCTGAATATGTGTTTCAGCTGCTGATAAATAGAGAAATTATGACTTTAGAGAGAAGGAGACTGAAGACTGTGGAGACCTGAGGCTGAGCATAACCTCTGCTGAAGCTGCATTGCTCTGAGCAGGGTGACTACAACAGAGGCAGGGCTGGTAACAGGAGGTTGTGGCCATGTGCTATAGAGGCTGATTGCTGCCCTGAGATTCAGCATTAAAATGTTTCACAGAAAAACAGATAGCATGTGGTATTCAGTGAGCTGAGGGCTTGGACCACACCTGGGCTGGGACTGAGAGCTGACCATATCTGCAGGTAGCAAGAATTTCTTACATGGATTGTGTTTTTGTGTGTGTGTGTTTGTGTTAAGCTCATCTAATACTGTTTCCTGCTTTTGAGCCCAGCTCAAAAAAAAAAAAAAAAAGCTTCAGTTTTCTCATCTGACAGTAAAATGCAGGCAAGGCAAAAAATGAAAACCATCTCAGAAAAGCAGTTGAAAACAGCTCTGGTAGCTTCCATTTTTAAAAGACACAAATGAAAATATTTGGTTAAAATATTCTTTATTTTTCCTCCACACCTTCTCATCAGCTTTTATTCTGTTCTGCCATGGAAAGTGAGGCAACAGAGGAAGAATGAAGAAAAACAAAGCTGGAGAAGTTTCTTGCATTTGTGGGATTTTTACTTAAAAATTAGAAAAATTTGAGGAAGGATAAGAGAAAATGCTCATAAATTTATTTTCTTTTGAAGAAAAACCACTGTTCATTTTTAAAAAATGTTTTGAACAATTCAGTTGTTATTTCAGTAATTCCATGCATGGAGAAAGAAGATTGGTTTCAGAATTCAAATTCTGCAATTCAGAATTCGAGCGTAGGATCCTTGGTTCTTTTAAAATACAAATGTAGGTAAACATATATGAGCTAGAGTAGTTCCTGCAGAATAATGAGGCTATTTATTTGGAATAGCCCTTATTCCCCAGCTACTTATGATGTGTTTAGTTTTCAGTGCCTAACTGGAATGATGATTAAAAGCTCTGTCTGGACAGCAGCCGCTTGCCTTCAAGGCTAGTCTAACTTCCATCTCCACCATAAATAGCTATACACAGTTTGCCATGTTTCTTCGAAGAAGTTTTTTGGACAGTGTTAACCTGATTTTCCAGGAATTTCCTCTCCCTTGTACTTGGAAAGTGTTATTAAGTGGTGCCTTTCTCTTTCCATGCCTATAATGCATCCCAAGGGTCCTGATGAAAGGGAGTCCAATGATTCAACGCTGAACATAAGCACAGTAACATCAAAGAAAAGAGAGGAGCGAGGAAAGAGTTTATAACCAGAAGGCTGCTGAACAATGTAGACCCCTTCATGTGCATCCAGGTGTGGTGCCTCTTCCTAGGTCCCTTTGGCTTGGAGCTAAAGGACAAATCCATGGTCTACATGGCCCTGGCTTTCGGTGTAGTGCCAGTGTGTTGGGTTTCCATTCGGGAGAGCCGAGGTGGAAATGGAAGCCAAACTACTCTTGGGTGTCTCTCTATATGAGAAACCAGGTTAGAGAAGCATCTGCTTTTGAACCCCTCAAATAATCATCCTCTCCTCAACAATTCTTAATTAACAATCCTTTTCTTTCTGTCCCTGTGGGGTGCACTGCACCATTTCTCAACAATGCATGCATTTTCTTTCCATTGAAATGCTATGGTTGATGTTACAGTTTTCAAATTAAAAACTGAATGTGTTTGAATATTTTTTCCCACACAAACATTTCTTTGACTTGCAAAATTCTTTTCTGTTAAAAGTGTCAGAGTGGATTTTTAACCCATTCTAAGAAACTTTCTGCTGTCAAAAATTACTAATATCCTAAACTCCCTTAAGAATTGTTTGTCCCTATTTTTCTTGCCGAAAAATTATGATTTCTGGAATTGTTTATTTTCTTTTTTCTCCCTTTAGTGTCCCTGTATAGCACTAAGCTATACAGGGATGAGAAAAGGGTGATTTTTCTGAATATGGAAAGTAAAAGAAATGGCACAGTAGTTCAGCTGCGATTAAAGAAGTGATTTAAGCCAAGCCTGATCTATAGGGAGAACATTTCTGGAACCAAAATGCTCCTACAGATTTTTCTTGAGCTTAATATCTTTGGAAGTTCAGTATACACTTCTACAAGGACTTCCAAATGGATCTTGTTCGCTAATAAATTCCAAATAATTCTTGCTGGCTTTTGGGCTTTTTCTCCATTAGATTTTATTGTAGGACTTTTTACATAATGGGAGAACACAAACAGGAGATTTGGAGCCACAATTTCAGAGCTCTTTGTTCTGAGGTTGGGAAATCAGTTTCCAGATGTGGACCATGTTAGAGTTTGTTGGTTTTTTTTTTTTTTTTTCCTTTTCTTTTGTGTGTGTATGTCTTTCTTCCTCTTTTGGCCAGGAGTGAGAGAAGGAAATTAGGATGATGAATGAAATAATGAAAATAATAAAATAACAATGGTCAAAATCCCCTTTGTTCATGAGTCGTGACTCAGCTGAGGGCAGCAGCAGGAGTGCTGCTCTGAGCCTTCTCTGATGTCAACAGCAGACATCACTATAGGACACATTTAGGTACTTGGAGTGGAAGAGGTGGAGTCTGGGGGGGATGCATGGAGAAATATGCTAAGGACTTAGAAGGATTCTTAGGTTCCTGTTCTCTCCCACGCTCTAATTTCTTTGTGCCACTCCACAAAGACAACAGATCTCCCCAGCTGAGGGTTTTCCCAGCATGGGGTAGTCCACAGATGGCAAAGTTGGCTTCTAAATTAACCTCCCACAGCACAGGATGTGGAGGGAGTGGGCTGTCACCAGCTGATGGGGAAGAGAGCCACTCTGAAAAGGACTCCCAAAAGTCAGGACAAACCCTTCTTGTGTCAGCAGCACTCTAGTATTGGCTCTGGAGTCAGTGCTCCAGGTGTTGGTGTGAGTCAGGCTGTCTCCTTTCTCCCTCCTCCTTTTGTCCTCTCCAAGGGAAAATTAAACACCACACAGAAGTGGCATTGTGTGCTTACCCACCACAATCCCCATGACTGGCCACCGAAAAGGCACCCTCAGTCTGGCTACTGAAGAAGAGCCCGGGGCTGGAGATGTGTGCAGGACAGAGCCCTGTGCCAGGGCTGCATGGTGAGGACACTGGAGTGAGACACATGAGTGGTGTACGTGCTGCTGCCTCTGACCAGGCAATCAAGGGCTCCTCGGTGCCACTGCTTCTATTGTTCTCTTTCATTCCAGCAGGGGGAAGGACACCAAAATGATTTCTTGTTAGACATCCATTAGCAGGGCTTTAGCCAAGGATCTCTAGGAGCAAATTCTGAGACAGTAAGCTGAGACTGAGGCTTTAAGTGCAATGGGGAGGAGTTGCATTGTGTCTCTAATCCATCCATGCGCAGATGCTTCCATGGGGAGCTATTGAGTCCCCTGGAACTGCTGGGTGTTGCCTGAGCTGATGACCTGGACTGATGCTGAAGGAAAAGGAGGAAAAGGGGAACTTAGCTGCACTACCTCTAAAGGATTTTTCCCCCTTCTGAAATCGCTGCTTTCAAGTTGTGGACGCATCTGGAAGTAACAGCAAACATGTGTAGCCTGTGGTTTTTTGAGGGTAGGAGATGAGATTCATATGCAAGGGTTGGAAGGGTTTGCCATCCCTGGCTTGACAGTATGACCTTGGAGGCAACTGGAGACAAGCTGGAGGTAGAGGAAGAACTCCCCAGATCAAAGAGAGGTGTCCATCCATCTCTGCCATTCCCTCGGGAGGAGCTGGGAGGTTATTCTTGATTGTAATGGACATGCACAAAAGTTGTAGCACATGACTCACTCTGGTGGTTATAATGAGATTTGCAACCCCTACTTGGGTGATGAGACACAAGGCTCAAGTCAGGTGGGTGATGGATGCCCAAAATAATCCTGACTGTGTCTTTACAGCTGTGGTTGCAGCTAGGATATTTATCATAGCCTGGGAATAATAAACTCTTTTACCTAGAATGGCCATTTAAGAATATGGCCACAAAGAAAGTACAGCTCTGAGCCCCTTCACTGGCTGTAAAGATTGTCGAGCTAGGGAGCTTGAGAGGTATCAGGTAGCTTTGATTTATCATTTGATTTTTTGCTTTAGTCCTTTGTGGGTTTGGGTTTCCAGGGTTTAAACCAGATTTTGGCCATGACCAGACTACTGATTTTACTGCCTTTACATTAGTTTGACTTGACTATCCATCTTTACATTGTGTGAAAAACTTTCAGCCTCAATAGTGGGCTGAACTCTGCACTGAAGACCCTGGTCTGGTTCTGCTTTTGGGGGATTTTAAACTCTGTTTTTGAGAAAATTGTATTAGTATGCTGACTCCTTTTTTTTTTTTTTTGTACTTATATTCTGTTTAGACAGGATTCTTTCAGGAGGTGTCTTTATGATTGTAATTTTTGTGATAGAGGAGGGAATGTGAGCAAGACATCCTTGTTCTTGCAACAAAATATTCATTCAATAACAAAGTTTTTCTGGTGTCTCCTCCTGATGCTTGAATTAAAGGGGGTATTAGGATGGGGTAACAAGTAAAAGGGAAGATAGTGTTTGACCTTTCTGTCCCAACCTTTCTCTGATAGGGGTACATGCTGTCTCATGATAAGATGGACAAGTATCATGAAATGGAGAAAAATTTTCCTTTAAATGTTTCTGTCAGAATAGCAAGATTATGCTTCTGGGTTTGGTATCTCAGTGTCTTGGGAACAAGGAGGAACCTGATTTTTGCTGTGTCAACGTCTGTGTTTATTTGAGTGCTCTTTCCTTGACGTTGTTTCCTTTTGATTTTCCAATGCTATGAGAGAAGTCAAAATAGCAAGGGAAGCAGAAGTGACAATTCACGAGATTTCCACTGGTTTCCAGCTGAGTCTCTGTGCCTGGTATTTCTTACTTCACAGACACTTCCGAAGAGCTGTTGCCAGCAAATGGGAAACTCTGCTTACATGGAGTTTGGTAATATTTAGGCAGGCTGAATCTGCATTTTCATTTGTGAGGATGAGCTGATTCCCAGAACTACTGTGACTTTCAAAGGTTTTTGAAAATTGGATCTCAAAACCCAGGAAGAGATGCCAGGTTTCCCTTGGTAGTGCAGCGGTCAGAGGAAGCACAGGTGATGCTTACTGACCTGGGCAGGTAGGAGTAATGTTGAGCTGGGAGAAACCAGATGGTATCTGACCAAAGATATCCATGTGGCATGGACCTCCTTGGGTCTGTAGCCAAAAAGGAATCATCTGCATTTCATTTGTATCCCATTGGGACACATTTCCTGAGGATCTGAACAGAGAATGATTTCTCAGAGGAGCTACTATTCTCTAAGTTGTGTAAAACAAGACACACAGTCCGTGTCGATGAGCAGCCCGGCTTGCCCTTTAAGCATTTTCATGAATCCTTTGTATCTTTGAGTTGAATAGCTCCAATTGCATGGCAGGACAGAATGCCAGAATGAATGAAGAGGAAAAAGGAGGAACAATAACCTAAACCAAGCACTTCTATTGAAAACAGGACGCAGGGAAGAGCAAGAAACTGCTGGCTTCATAGGCCAGCTCTCTCCCTCCTGCAAATCTCCTTCATTGATGAGACAATGTCAGAATAGAACAGAAGCATCTTTCAGATTGCAGACAGCATGTTGGCAGAGGAGTGGACAGAAGTATCAGAGATTACATGACTGGCCTTAGCCTACAAATGTTACCTCCAGGCTCGTATTCACAAACAGACTGCTGGTAGTTTGTTCAAGCAAGGAAAGTGAGTACATTTGTCACTCCACCAGCAGTGCAGCTGTGCAGGGTTTGCACGGGGTAATTGTCCTAGCACACAAATCCCAGATGCTGTCAAAGCCCTGTGTTAACTGACTGAAAAACTGTGGTAGCACTGCTTAAGAAAACAGAAGGGGAAGGGGGGAAAAAAAGAAAAAAACCAAGAAAAACTAACTAATTGTCTTTAAAAAAGATAATTACTTTTGATGTCTGCATGGCCAGCTGTGACATCCGTCTGCTTTTCTCCTTCACAGCATGCTTAATGCTGCTGAAGGTATGGGTGAGAAATCCATGTGGTGGTTTCAAATTCAGCATGTGCCTTGAAATGAGAACTCAGATGGGCAATATCAATGTGGTTGTAGAAGCATCGTTTCTTTAGCCTCAGTAATGGGAAGACAAAAACCTCATGTGTTTCAGTAACCAATTGCTAGTTAACAACTACTCACAGTCTTATTTAATCCTCGAGTGCTACTAGAGGAGCAGCGACATGATTGTTAAAAAACCACAGTCTTTCATTAAAAATATTTTCTGAGGTTTATTAATTGAGAAACAAATGTATCTTATGGGTCATAAATAATTAATCTGGGCATAAAACATACAAAATAAAATGTATAGGCCAAATACCACCTCTGGTTATATTGTGTAACCCAATGGAGAAGATACGTGTAAATGAGAACAAGACACAGCCCTGTAATTATAATTATATAGAATCATAGAGAGCTCTGACCACAGAAAAGTCATTGAAATTGTCAAAATCCTGACTTCATGCCAGAAACCTTGGGGCTGAATTTGACAACCACTGTGATGTGTTGTTTAGGGAGAGGACTCAAAAGAAGAAATGTACCTCTGTCCCAAAAACCCCTGCCTTGAGCTGGGCTAGCTGCCCAGAAGTGGTGTGCTGTATCACAGCATCTCAGTCTATCCCACTGCATTTGTGCTTCCATGGTTTTTATTGATGCTTTGCCCTTTTTCTTTCTCCCTCCAATGACTCAGTCTTGAACCTACTAAGATGGTGGTGCTACCGCCTTTGAAGTTGAAGCAAGTCCTCCTTTCTGTCAGTTCAGGCATTTTGAGCACAAGCCACCCGTGGGTTTCATGCCAGTCTGGTGCTTCCTCTGCCTGTAAGGGCACTTGAAGTTTGGATCCCTGAAACCGCAACCTTTGCTCATTTGTCTCAGCATAATGGTAGGAAAAAATTTGTGGTGCTACTCCCTTAAAGGCTGATGCTGGCAATGAAAGGAAATTCCTGGATTTGAATGCTTGACTGTTTACTTATTTATTTACTTTTGTGTTCAGCAGTGGGAAAATATTTTAATCTTTCTCCTTGTCTTGTCAAAAACACTTTATTCATCACAGCAGGCACCAGAGTACAAAACTGGACTGCAATAATTTCTCCTCATCCTGGATCTCTCTTGGTCCTCAGTGAAATGCTGCAAGGCTGGCAGAAGACCCATGAGGCTTTTCTGAGGAAGAAATGGCCACCCTCATTCTGCAAGGCTGCCCCAACCAGCTCATTCCTGCCTTGGGATGTCGGCTCCCTGCCCCGGGATGCCGGTGTGCCGCACATGGTGGATGGAGCTGCCAGCGCTTGCCTTGCCTCTCTGAATGGAGAGGGCATGCCCTGCCACTTCTCCGGCTCATCCTGCCTTCTGCTTTATCCTGTCTGTGAACTCCTGACCTTGATTGCTCCCTCTCCTGCCCGTGCTCCCCTCCCTCTTCCAAGCTCCAAGACAGTCTCGTGTTTCTTGGAATCCGGCAGCATGAGGGCTTCTTGTTGATTGGTATAAACAATCTTAAAGGTCACATTTTCCCCCCCCTGCAGAGGGAGTTGGGGTGTGTGTGTGTGTGTCTAAAATAAAAGGCTTCTCTCAAATTAACAACCACAAGGATGTAAACATGGAAGCCAAAGGGAGCTGTTCACTACCAGTGTGGACTGCGCCAAAGAAGCCCCTGAGGGCTTCCTTAGGAAAGAAAATGTGGGCACAAGATGTGGCATGCTCTTGCGGCTGGCTGGGAGGGGGAGGTCAGGGTGCCAGGGGATGGCGGCAGTCATGCCCTGCGTGAGTGGTTACATTGGATTTGAGCAGCTTTGTTTGTGCCAGGGCTGGCGCTGGTCATCCCGCTAAGCTGGGGGGGAATGCAGCAGTCAGGGTGGCTTTGAGCTGCAGGGGCAGGAGGCCTGGAGCTGTGAGACAGGGGATAGCATTTCACTCCGACAGGCGCTGGGTGCCATCCAGCTCCCAGAGCCGGTCGGCTGCCTTTGTGGGCTTCAGTGAGAACTGGGTCAGAGCCCTGTCTGGGGAGAAGCTTGTGGAAAACAAGCAAAAAGCAAATGTAGGTGCTCAGAGCTCGTGTCTGCTTCGTGGCTGAATCACAGCCAGGTCTCCACTCCAGGGGTTTATGCACTTGGTTTTGTGCGTTGCAGGACAGCAGGGAGTCACAGCTTTGACCAGCTTGGTTGTGCCAGGAAAACCCTTTGTAGGTGCAGGCTACACTGGGATGAGAATCCTTTAGCTGCTTTAGGTTGTCTAATCCAGAGAGAGAATTTAAATACAAAAGGGCAGCACCTATTCACATCTTCATAAATTGTCAAGTGTCTGAAAAACTGTGTAGGCTTAATGCTTTCTAGCCCAGTCCAGTTTTTGAGGGTCATTAAAGCTGCTTTGCTCTGTGCTACCTCTGAGATTTTTCTCCTGTGGTACATTGCAGGAGACATGGCCCATGTCTTCAGGAAACACAGCAAAACTTCACATCACAGCAAACTTCTCTGAATTACAAGTTAACATAAGCTCATTGAAGAGATATCTGTAGACATTGCTGTATGTGCAGTGATGTCATTCTTAAGAAGTTGCTGAGTAAAAATTGTTGGAAGTGAACACTGGAGAAAAGTACCAATTATGTCTGCTGAACTTTATTCCTCCTTTTATGACCACTTCTAGAAACAAGATACCCAGTTAGATGAACTTTCAGTCTGGCTCAGTAAGACCACTATTTATTTTCTATATCTACTTCAGCTTTTTGATCAAGGGCCTGATCCCCTTTCTGAAAGAGATAACCAGGCACAAGTCACAGCAACGTGCATTAGTGGGCATGTTCATAACCCTGTCACTTTGGGTGGTGGATGCAGGCAAGCAGAGAAGATCTAATTCCAGCATCCAAGACCCATCCAATTCCAGCTTCCAAGAGAAAGTATTTTACATGTTTTTGCTTCCAGTTTTCTAAGGAAATAAGTCTAATGTGAATGTGTATTGTGCATGACCTTGTGATCCTGCTTGCTCTTCTATCTCCTTCCTAAGGACTCTTTAGCTGGTTCCATCCTAATTTGTGAAGGGAGTAGAGATTTCAAAGATAATCCAATTTCTGCAGATATAATGAAATTTAGAGCTGGTGAGGAGACATTTCTCTCTAATGGGCGCTAATCTCAGAACTTACTCAGACATGAAAAATCAGAGAGAAGATGTTAGGAAAAAACTCATGGGAAAAGCCTCCTGGACTCAGCAAACATACCAAGGATACTATGTTTCATTAGATCTGCTTTTTTTTCTTATTGATGTTATTTCCCTGAACCTCTACTTATCCCAGGTCAAGTCTCAAATCGAAGCGGAGTCTCAGAAAAAGCAGGGAAAACTGGAACACTTTTTTTTTTTTTTTTTTTTGACCGGTACTGCAATAGATTTTAAAATGCCCAGAGATCAGGTTCCCCTTGTTCTTGGGTGCTTTGCATCTCATACGCAGTAAGAGATAATCCCTGGTTTGAAAGGTTTAAAACATCAAATGCAGGCTGAAGAGTGAAACCGGATCACTGGCTCACACTCCTGGTGTGCATCCAGGCTTGAATTTGCTTGCTCTTCCTGATCAAGAGTCCTTGGGGCCATGTGGTTCTAGCTGCCCTTCTAAGAACTCCTCAAAATCTTGTCCAGGTTGTAATTGAGCTTATGATGATCCTGGTGGTTCTCTCATCAAGTTAATGTTTGAAAAATTATGTGCTGAGTATTTGCCTGCATGTCTAAACCAAAAATGATTACCCAAGTACCTCCTTCTGCTTCACATAACTTTTATTAGATGATAAATAGCCCACTTTTATCTTTTGTGGGTGGGAAAGGAAGGGAGGCAGCAGGTTTGAGAAGATATATTTGCGTTTTAAACTGTATGGGTATTTTAGCTCATGTCTACTATGTTGGTCTGTTGCTAAAGGACAAGAAACTTCACTCCTGTTCCCAAATGTTACATGGCTTGGAGATGAGATCACACTGTATGAGAGTCATTTGCTGATACACCACCTTTGTTTAAATTCCTAGCATGTTATGTTTCCTAACAAAAAAAAAAAGTGTCTGAAAGAGCGAAAGAGCTACTGGTGGCCCAGAGTGATTGTAAATGTTGAGTTTGTCTCAATGCAAGTTTGAAAACTGGGCCAAAATTCCTTGAATTTGAAGTTTTGCTACAATTTCAGGCCTGACAAGGACTTTGTGGGTTCCTAAACGATAAAATTTTCTAGTACCTGAAATACTAACCCCAGTCACATAAGCACATGTCAAAATTTGAATTAGTTTTAGCCAAGACTGCTGAAGTGCTTTTTATGCTTTCTGAGTCAAGCCCTTGCAAGATGCTCCGAAGTGAGATCCATAAAACGGCAATTTTGAAGGAAAAAAAGAGAGGAAAAAGACCAAAACCTGCTTTTGTGAAGCACCAGTATATTTTAAGAGACATGCAGTGAGGAATACTAGTCTGAGATCCTTTTCCTAAAGGATATGCTGGCTCTGCAGAGGAACGAAGGAAAAACTTCATGCCTGGATGATATGAACCATTGTGGGTTTTTTTACCATTATTTGAATCTTCAGTTTCAAGCAATCAGGATAGCTGATACTTTCTGTGACACATCTCATCAAACACTTTATTTTCTTTGTGTCAAAGATTTCCACAGGAAATCTCCAGCCAAAATGTAATATTAGGCATGATTCTTCCCTCATTTCCACAACACTAACATGGTTTGAGTGGCAGGGCTAAACCTATTTTTTGTTAAAATCTCGGACTGTCAAGAACTGGCCCTTCTGCCAGAGTGGAGCGGGAAGCAGTTTGGAGAAGTCTGCATGCATATTTTCATAAGAGATGTTACGCTCAGGGGGAAGTTTGGATCCACAGGATATGGAGGCAAGGCAGTCCACTTCCCCCATGGCAAAGCTTCTCTTTTTTCGAAAAGCGTTCCTCCCCTGTGTCCTGGCAGGACTTGGGTCGTGCTCAAAATTCCATCCTGTCCCTCTGCTTCCTGCCCTTTCACCCATCACCAGAGTGATAAAATACCAGTCCAAAGGCACTGTGGAATGGATTGCTCTGTTATATTTTCAGAAATTAAAAGTAACGTTGCAAAAGCTGGTTCTGTGGGAAGTTCAAAGGGACCATAGTGGTGCGAGCTGCCCAGCGTGTCAGGACTTTTGGTGTCTGAAATCTTTTATGATTTGATAAAAATACCAGCCTCAATGCTTAGATTTTGATTTTGCATACAGCGCTGTTTAGCAACATGAGAAATGGTCAGAATGATCATGTTTGCACTGACAAAAATGTCCCTCAAGGAATGGATCCTTCAGATTTGAGGTTTTGGATTGATAGGCTCAAGCTGAGAAGTTGGACTGCTGGCTTGATGGAAGCAGAGGACACTGTCCCTAGGAACAGATCACCACTCAGATACCAAAGAAGCTTCTCACTTTGAATAGCTGTCTCTTGAAGTTCACTGTATTGGTCTGGACAACCTGCTCTACGTGAGTCTGCTTGAGCAGGGCAGATTGATGCCCTCAAAAGGTCCCTCTCCACCTCAACCATGCTTGATTTAGCCCCTTAGCATGGAGTGTATTTCTTAATCTGCAGTGAGTTAATCTGCCTACTGGAAGCAGTGTATCTCCAAGAGTACCACAAAACTACCTTTTATTAACCTTTTTATGTTCTGCCTACCTAATTTGTATGTCATTTCCATGATTTCTCATGCTACACTTCAGTTCTAGACCAGGCAGCTAAGCAGAGTTAGGAGGTGATGTCCTGCAAACATATCTGGCAGCCACCCCTTCCAGGTCATGCCTTTGGAGCAGCTCCTGCCTGCTTCTCAGTGCCATCCTGTCTGCGGCCCTGGTCAGGCTCAGCATGCCAAAGGAGACAAAGCCTCCTCCTGCATAGCTGGGGCATAGCTCAGCCACATTCTTCAATGGCTGTTTTTCCCCAGTGACCTTACTCTACAGCTCTGGTGGTCAGTTGACTATTATGCTGCGAGCTTGCCCGCATTCCTCCACCCACTCAGGCAAGCTCAGCTCGCTGGGAAGGGGCGGTGAGGCAGGGAGGAATCCGACCGTCTGGAGACTTTGATTCAAAGGAAACAGAAATTTCAGGCCTCTGGGGCTGTTTTGCCCATCACTTCTCCAGCAACAGGGAGGTTGGAGTAGCTGTGTGAAGAGGGTCTGACCACTGTGGTTGCCACACACCCTGCAGTGACAGGCATTCCCGTGGCAAGCCAGCAGGCTCCGCTTGTTGCCACACTACTTGGCCCTTTCCTCACGCTGAGAGGAAACACCAGGGAAAACAGCCTGGAGAAACCTTCTCAGAGCAGTTGCCACTTGTCATGTTTGTGGGAGCCTTGCAGTAACAGGTTTGGGTGCTCAGCTCCTCTGCTTCGAAGGCTGTGAGGATCGCTAAGCTGAGGATCTTTAAACACAGTAAACCATGCAGCTTGTCCGTTTTGAGAAGCTTTTAATTTTGACCACTTAATGTGCAACTTCTAAAATAACAGTTTCAATTTCTTATGTATGTGTGTGAGAGAGAAAAAGAGACTAGACATGAGCTAGATAGGGAGTTGCAACGCAGATGGTTTTTTGACTCTGGAGCCAACTCAGACAGATTACAGTGGGAGAAAGGTTTGTACAGTAAGAGGAGAAGGTTAGAATCCTGCTAGTTTATTACTGCCGTGGTTAGATTAGAAATGTTAAGGATTTGTGAAGAAGTGACTTGTCAGGAAAATTTATGATTCTCATCGCTCACTCAGCCACTCTGCACATCCTGTATATTTTCTGACATACTTCCAACAGCATAAATATTAATAGAGTAATACTGACATTTAGGCCTGATCCAAGTCTCATTAAATTCAGTGGAAATGCTCCCATTGTCTTCAGTGGAAGATGGATCATGGTCTTGAAAAGGAACAAAGGAGGTGAAAATACCAAGTGGGGCTTCGTGGGGCTAAATAATGTTGTTATTAAATCAGAACTCCTCAGCTTCCTGACTGAGCATTTCACTCTGTGACCTTTAACGTTAAATTATTGCCAAAACAGGAAGAAGAAATTAAGGCTTGATAAGGGTTGAGATGGTCACAGATTTTACCAGCCTCACTGATGGAATGTGACAATTTCTTCAATGGGAATGAGTTGGGCATGAATTGTTCATCAGTCGTTTTGATTTATTCAACCTTTCAGCCCCAGAGTTTGCAGCGGTAGGGATTACTAGAAACTCAGCAAAAGAAATTCTTTCTCCCCCTTAGTTTATAACCTCTGCAGGTGCATGAAGAGTTACAGAGAGAGGATTAGGTATTACAAAATGGCTCCATTTACTTCATTGACAAGATAACCCAGAATTGGCTGTGTGGATTCCATGTGAGAATCTATTGCAAAAGCATTTTTGGCATTGAAATCTCTCTCTCCTTTTCTAAATCAAAATCTTCCCCCCAACCTTTCTGCAGAGCAATTAGTTACAGCTGTGTTTTGCAAAGCCACCTAGGGAATTTGGATGTCCAGTTCCCATAAAGTTTTATGTGAATTAGGTTTCCAAGCAGCTTTGAAAGTTCAGCTGAGTTAGGACTGGAACCTCTTGGTTTTGATACATTTCTGTACATGGAACCCCTACATCTCTGGATGACAAAAGAAAGAATATTTTGAGTTTTTGTCATCACCTTGCAGAGCACAGGCCTCAGTGAAAGAGCTGCACTGGAGCTTGCAGGACCTGCAAAAGCTATACTTTGTGTCAAAAGAAGCAGAAGTAATTTTTCCAGAGTTTTTCATGATTGTTAAGACCGGATTTTCAAGAGAGTCCATCTTTGAAACAAAATACATGCCAGGTTTCCAAAGGATCCTTTTATGAAACCACAAATGTTGCATCTCAGTGCACTGAGTTCTCCTGAAAATCTGGTCAAGGATGAAGGGATGCAGAAGACTATGTACTCAGGAGTACCTGGCAAGTTTCAGGCCAGAACAAGCTGTAGGGTACATTTTCCTGGAGAGCTTATCAGTGAATGTGTGAACTTTGCCAACTGTGGCCACCCCCAGAATTTCCAGTTCTTCCTCTTGTCAATTAGGAGGTTCCTGTCTGATCTGTGAAGTACAAGCACAGGCAGACAGCCTGTCACATCTACTGCTTGAAGAAAAAATATACAGGAAGTAACAAATAGAAATCCAAGTGAAACAGCTCAAGAACTGCAAGGGCGAAAGTTTGGCTTGCACTGTGCACCACATGACATTCTCCTTGCTACCAACACCTACAGAGGTGATACCTTCTTTATCACCAAATTATGGCTTAAGAGGACAGAGAGGTGGGGAGAAGGGAAAGAAGAGAGAAGCCAACTAGCTGGTGCAGAAGCCTCATGGAAAGAGATTGGTTATTTAAGCTGCAGACTTCTCAGAAAAGGAACACTTCAGAAATATTTCCTGTAGCTACACCAGGGGTCTACAGATCTTAGCCAACAATCTGGAGCCACACTGGTAAACAAACATGTACTAAAAAAAAAACCCAACCCAACATATTTTGAGAAATAGGTCCAAGGCAACTTGGATGACTAGCTTTCCAGAGCTAGTACTCAGTGGCCACAGAGCAATAAACCAAAAAGATTCCCCTCTTAGTTAAAAACAGAAGCAGCTGTTTATGATCAGTCCTGTTTGGAGCCTCCAACACTGTAAAACTAAACCTGCAGTGACCTGAGTGAATGTAAAGATTTTATGGGGCCACAAAGTATATGCATGTTTGCAGTGGTGTAATAGAGAGGAGAAGCCAAACTGGAGGATTTGAGCCAGTCTCCCCACATCTTCTGTTTAAAAGTTAAAGTGCACATTAGCTCTCAAAGAACAGGAACAAAATGCTGCATTTTTTGAACTCTTGTCCCACTGTTTGCAATACTTGTCTTCCAGGCTTTTTACTTTGCTGTATCTCTACCCCCTGAGCCCTGGAGAAGTCATGGAGTTCCTTGGCTGCCATGAAATCATCAGAGACTGAAGGAAATGGTGTTGGGTACGCAGGGGTGGCTTTCTATTCAGGCATGACCTGAGTAAAAGGATTTTATGGTGCTGGTCTGTCAGATGGAGTACACTAGGGAAAGCAGAAGACTTGGACTCCCATTGTTGTCATTCTTGATGACACCAAGCTATCATCTACTGATACTTTAGAGGTAAGGGATGCTCTCCAGAGGCACCTTGAGAGATTAGAGACATGGCCTCATGATTAGAGACATGAACCTCATGAAGTTCAGCAAGGCCAAGTGTGGGATTCTGCATCTGGACCAACCAATCCCAGACAATGCCTGGACAGGGCAATGAGTGGATTGTGAGCAGCCCTGCAGAGAAGGACTTGGAGGTGCTGGTGGATGACAAACTGGCCATGAGCTGGCCATGTGCACTTCCAGCCAAGAAAGCATCCTGGGCTACATTAAAAGAATTGTGGCCAGCAGGTCAGGGGAGGTTATTGCCCTCTCTACTCTGCTCTCTAAGTCACCACCCAAGTATTGTGTTCAGCTCTCGGGTCCCCAGTGTGAGGAAGACATGGATGGACCTGCTGGAGTGAGTCCAGAGGAGGCAATGAAGATGACCAGAGTGCTGTAGCCCCTCTCCTCTGATGACAGGTTGAGGGAGTTGGGGTTATTTAGCCTGGAGAAGGAAAGCTAAGCCTCTGGGGAAATTTGATAGCAACCTTCCAATACCAAAAGGAGATCTACAGGAAAGATGGGGAACTCTCTGTGAGGAACATTATGAGGAGTAAAGGTTTTAAACTGAAAGAGGGTAGATTTAAATCAGATATTAGGAAGAACTTCTTTACAATGAGGGTGGTGAGGCACAGGAACAGGTTGCCCAGAGAAGCTGTGGATGCCCCGTGCCCCATCCCTGGAAGTGTTGAAGGCCAAGCTGGACAGGACTTACAGCAACCTGGCTTAGTGGAAGGGGTCCTTGTTTGTGGCAGAGGGTTTGGAAATAGATGATATTTAAGCTCCCTAATCCAAACAGCTCCATGATTTTTATGGCCTTCACATAAATAATTATGGTTGGATGCTGTTGTCCAAATCCTATTTTGATCACTTGTGTTATCAAACATTGTCTTACCCTTTAGCTCTGAAGAACGTCTTTTTTGTTCCCTGCAATTTTATTTTTTTCTAAATTCAAATTTTTTTTCCAAAACATTTTCAGAAAGTTGTTTTTTCTGTTTTGTTTTGGTTTGGTTTTTTTCTCTGGAGTGCTGCTTAATGTGATCTGGATGTTGTCAGGTGGGTTCAAGTGCTTGTGAGCCTTGACCTACCACAGGAAAAAAGATGAGTGTGTCTTGGGTAAACACACATGTCTAGCTGAGGGACGTGGTGCTTGGTGGCTTTTTATTCAGTTTTCCACAACTAGGAAAAGCCCTTTAGTCCTTAGAAAGCTAGGATGGAGAAAAATAAGTGGAGTGGTGTAAGGAAAAGGTGCTCACTTCATGAAGGTGAAACTCAGTACAGCCCAGCAGAGGTGAGCTGTGGCTTCATTTGCCATGCAGCCCTTTTCCTCTGCACAAAATAAGAATTCCCTCTCCCCATCCCCCTTTGCATTGTTTCCTCTCTTCTCTTTTTTTTCTCTTCCTGTCAAATATTTAAGCAGATATTTCCTTTTTGGTGGTGTGCCAGGGAGCATTCCAGCTCTGCCCCCTTTGAAAATAAAAAGGCTGACCCCCATTTCCATAACCAAGGAAGGGACAGGTAGCCTTTGTTTGTGTTCCAGAGCATGACTGTTTTTCTTAGATTTGCACCAAAAGAAGAGAAATGATGCTGTTATTCAGAGGAGGAATTGGTCAGTGACCCCAGCAAATGCAGTAGCCACAGCAGCAAAATGGGTGGTATGGCCTGAACGCTTTTTGGTGATGAACCTTTGGCTTTGGCCAATTCCTTTTCTTGCCCTCTTCCTCTCATCTCTTTTCTCCCTCTCTCTCCAAGATTTCCCTATTTTCTTGTGTTTAAGACACGTCAAACCCTGGAATAGCCCTCACAGGCATTAGTCACCAGTGATTAAAATAGCCACTAAGCAGGCAAGAGCCTGCAATGATTTGTGCTAAATTGGGTGTATCACTGTTTGTAGCAAGGGTTGCTAATTTGCAAACCTCCCTTGTTATTATCGTTGTTTTTATTAATAGCGCCAAGGGGCTCCAGCTGACATTAAAATTCCATTTCATCCTCTGCTGTACAACAGTGGGGAATAGAAGAGTTTGTCACCTCCATGGGCACTGTAAAAATCAGGAGACATTAAGGTCTGTCTGGTCCATACAGCTGAAGAACAGATGTCCAGTTGGAAGAGAGGGAGAGGGAAGTGGCAGACCTGGGAATTGGGCTTAATTCCCCCTGGCTCTGAGCAGGTTCTCAGCTAGGTGACTGCTCAGTGGCTCTCTGCTGGCAGCAGGGCACTTGGTGGCCTGGTGATGCAGATAGAGCAGCTGCCAGGAATGGGTGCTGTGCTGGGAGTGAAGGGGGTACTTCTGGAAAGCCACAGAGTATGCAAAGATGGAAAGAATTCAAAAACATCAAGCAAAAAGGCCACTTTGTTACTTTGTTGGGGATTTCTGACAATAAACTCGCTTGAAAGGCCGGAAATTTCACCTTGGTCTAGAGAAATGTATCCAAAACTGCCATTGCAGTTGTGTACTTACCTTTTTTTACTTACAGAATGATGACAGTAGTGCAACCTCACAGGGACCGTGTGTGGTTTAAGGCTCCAGTTTGATACGTGTGCGTGACCTTGGACTGCTCCTGGTGAGCTGAGTGCAAAGGATGACTGCTGTGATATAGTCACTGAACTTACTGATGTATTCATTAAATACATCAGGCTCCCCTCTAGTCAAAAGTATCATTAGTGGTTCAGGTTTTCACTTCCAGCACCTAGAGGAAGCTGTAAGGATTTACCCCAGTGTGGAGCCCTTTAACTTCAACAGCAAAAAAACCCCAGCTCTGTGGTTTTTATTGCTCGAAGTCTTGGGTTCTCTCCCTGCCAATGGCTCATGGATAATACATGTCTTTGATGCAGAACAGAAATTGGAAATCTTGTAAGAACAACTTGGGTCAGGCTGTGAGTATATCAGAGGGGGTTTTCCCTCTGCGTGTCTGCTTCCAGCTGAGAGGAAGTAACAAAGAATGTGTTTAAAATCAATGGAATTAGACAAACTTCTTTGACGCATATAATAAAGGTCTGGATTTTTGGAGATTTTAAGTGAAGTTTTGGCTATGATTTTGTTTTGTCTGCAGCAATCACATATCTCTAACTGTATGATAAACTACAAGATCTAAGCAGGATTGCTAGAGGTCTGTGTTGCTCTGCAGCAAGCAACACTCCAGCTGCCCACACTGACAGTAACAGTGGTGGCTTTGCAGACAAGGCACATTTTAAGTATTGGTTGTCAACTTGTGTGTTAATGTGTGGTGAGTTGAGTTAAGCAGAGAAATCAACCTGCAGTCAGTTTTAATACAGCAGTACATAATTTGAGGCAGCTGTCACCAGATCAAAACCGTGAGCATTTTTGCTCCCAGTGAAGGGGATCCCTGGTTTGGGAAAGCTGCTAATGAAGCATTGAATGCAGTGATGTGATTAGTCTCCTTGCCATTGACAAGGCTTGAGCACTGAACTTCAAGTAGAGTGTGTTTTTGGAGTGAGGGGAGAGTGTGTGGGAAATGTTGTACCAAGCCATGAGTGTGGAAAGCCAAGGAAGTTGAGTGATGAGGTTTAGGAAGGCTTCAAAGTGGCTGCGGATGGATGTGCAGCGGAAGGATGAAGTGAGGGTGAGCTGTGAAAATTACTCTCAAACATCTCTTGTCTGCAGCCAATTTATTTTGGTTTTCCTGAGAAAATGTCATGGAGATAGAGAAAGGACATTTGGCTGCTGGATTCTACAGCAAGGAAGTGTGGTGGTTTGGGTTGGGTAACTCCAGGAAGCCAGAGGTGAAAGTGGGACTGCTGGGGCTGGTTTGTCCAGCTGCACGACCTGGGGGGACAGTGCTTTCCAAGGCACTACCCTGATGCACTGACACTCTTGCCAGGTTGTGCTATTGTACCTGGGACTGTCCCTTTAGGGTTTTCTCCTGCTTGCTGGTTTTACCTCTCACTTGATTACTGAGAGGGAAGGATGCAAAGAATCTGTGAAGCAGCAAAACTACCTTTCTTTTTCAGTTCCAAAGAGACAACCTCAAAATATTCTGAGAATCTACCTTGGGGGAAGGAACTCTCCAAACCTCCTATTAAGATACCACCACAGCACCTTATTTTAGCGAGGTAAGAACTCTCATTAGGTCCTTCCCAGGCCATGTCTGAGCTACAGGCTCTCTTTTGTGGGTACACTAGATGGAGGGCAGAGGGGAAAAAGAAAAACCCAGTCCAACTCATTTTCCAAATGCTGTTCAGTCTGCACTGATTATATAATGTGATTGATAAAGTTGAGGAGTGAGCTGAGGTCAGAGCCGCAGGATGCCAGCTTCTTCCATGAAGGAGCTTTTTGTGTGTACGTGTATGTGCATGGCGGACGAAGGTTGTGTTTGTTTCTTGAAAAACCCTCAGACACTCTCAAAAGAATTCCAAATTTAAAGCAGTGTAAAATGCTCCATCAAACATGTTTTACAGTCCTGACATTGCTGCCTGTGAAATCTACTCCAGTGACTGTTTCTGAGACTTTTTGAATAATCTCCTGATTGTGCATTACTTGCTGTTGGGCAGAGTCATTGTGGAAAACAGGGCGGTTGTTTTATAGTCCTGTCTGGATGGGGAAACCTTGGAGGAAGACTGTTTCACCAAAGGTCACTCAAGACATGTAAAATATATTCTGCCTCCAAAAATAGACAAGATAGATACATGTGGCTGGGCTAGGGGATGAAGCAGGAGTAAATGAGGCCTCTGGGGCTGAGGACTTGCTTTCAAATTGAGCAGAGATCACAGTGTAGTGGTCACATAGAGATGTTTTTCTGAAGCTTTTCTTGTTTCTCCATAGTGCCCAGGAGTGGGACCAGTCATGGTGGAAGATCTCCCACAAGGGAGACTTCTGTAGATCAGATGGGAAATCACTGGATGCCCTCAGGACTGGTGAGTTCCTGGAGTTGGTAACAATGCTGTTAACTTACAAAGAGCTGCTCCATCCTGGGCCCTTGCCAATTGTCTGCTTTCATGCAGTAAAGGGACACTCTGGTGGCTTATTAAGGGCAGCTCCATTGTATTTCAAACCTTTTATTTTCACCTGCTTTTCATCTTGTATGAAATATCCAAGTCTAGAACTTTCAAATCTGCCCAAAAGACTAGGGAGCAGAACTGCCACTGGTTGATTTGGTCTAGGTGTGGTACTGGTGTAGCAGAGTATAAATGCACTGTGATAGGACATGATCTCATCATCACGATGCCCAACAGCAAAATAAACATTTTGTCTCTGTCTCACTAATAATTTGTGCATTTGTTGCAGTAATATCTTGACTCTGGCTTAGCCTTTATGTAGCAGCATAAAACCCTTATTCTGTGACATTTCTTCCTTTCTACAAATAAACAGAATGGAAGAGAGAAGAATAGTGGTAAAGCACTATAATGTTAGGAGCAATAAGACAAAATTAGGCAAAATTGCAGTTCAGTCTGAAGGAAGAAGAGTGTAACACTTCACCTGTGGCTGGGACTTGACAGTACTGTGCTCATACAGAGACAGTTCCTGCCTTGAATCATTTACAATCCAGAGGGATGACAAATGATATATGACAAGCAATCCTTCCTTTTCAGAGGAAGAATTTAGGCACAGAGAGTTAATTGTTCTCCTTTGTAAGTCAGCAGGATCTTAGCTGCAGCCAGGAATAGAGTTTCACTGTAAGTTGTTTGGCCCAAGTGTGTGTGGCAGGTTTGTCTCAGTGCCTCACCCATCCTTCTGCAGTCTGGTCTTCACCTCTGAGATGTGAGTGATCATTGTAAAGTTACCTAAAGTTACCTAGAACAAGGTAACCCAGGCTTGAGCCTGGGTTGTGCCTGATCTCATGCATTTCTATTTCTATCTATGTCTCTGCTCCCTTTGTGTGCTCAAGCACTATGGCACTGCAGGCAAAACTGGTGGATGTGCTACAGCTGGCAGCAGATTGTCACTCCAGGGCAGAGACACCCTAAGCCACCCTCAGCTCTGAGGAACAGGTCATGCTCTGGGAAAGCCTGGGAAATACGGGTGCAGAAGTGCAGGATGGCTCTCACACTTGGGGCCAATTTGACCCTTCTGTGGTGTGACTGTGGTCAGGTCCTTATGCCAGGCAGCAGGCTCTGAGCAGCACAGCAGCTGTTATCTGAATAGTTTGGGACATTTTCGCAGAGAAGGGTCTGGTGGGAGTATGGAACTCGGATCTTGTCTTTCAGCATAATGCTTGCTCCCGGGCTGGCTGGCTTGAGGCTGGAGCCAGACTGCAATTGCCCAAGTTATTTCTGCAATGAGGAATATATGCAGAGTCAAGCAGAAAGCATCTCGGAAGAAATGAATTACCAGCCAAATATAGATTATTTCATTTTGAGGGATGTCATCCAATCTACTCAGCTTCTCAGTCATTCAGCAACTTTTAATGTCTATTAATGCCTATATTTATTATAATCACGCATACTGAAAGCTCAGCCTGAATTACATCTTTATTGCTTGTTCCTGGCATATAATGTTAGACAGGGCAATGCCTTTTCTTTTTTCTTTGAAGCACTGAGTGCACAAACTCCTCATGTATAAGTATTTCCCAACGGATTTAACTCCTTTTTGTGTAGCAATAGGGTAGGAGAAGGTAGAGACACTGGGGTAATTTTCAAAGGAAGCTACATTCTTTTAAATGCATTTTCTGGCACCGATTCAGTGAACTGTACATGTATTTATTTATGATAGCTTTGATGGGATTTAAGCATGGGCTTGAACTTAAAGGTAAGCTTTGCATTTTGCAGAATATTTGTTCCAATGCCCTGTTTGATGGTGCAAGAGTCAAATGGCACAGTTGTGCATGCTGCTTGGGCCAAAGTGGCACGTAAGAAAAAAACAGCTAAACTCAAGTAATTACAAGCCCTGTATAAGTTCAGCAAAATTCACAGGCTCCATAATAAACTTCTTAGAAACCTTGTTGAAAATTGGTAGTCACCAAGTGATAAAATACGGAAACCTTTTCTCTGATAAAGTTAAAATGTGGTGATTTTTCTTCTGAAATACTCTTGCAGAAGCACTGATGAGATAAATGTATTTATGTCGTGAATAAAACGCCTGATGAAAACTAATCCGAGAGACAGAGTAACTGATTGAAGAGGGCCAGGATTGTCAGTGCTTCCCATCTGCTTTGCATCACTGAGCCGGGCAAAACATCAGAGCATATTGGTGAATCTGGCAGACGTCATGTTATTTTTATGTCATCCTTATTCTTCCAGGGCCTGATCCAAGCCTCACTGAAATCCATAGAAATGAGTGGACTTTTCCTTTACATCAGCGAGCTTTGAATTGGCTCCTTCCTCGCTCACTGGTAATGTCAGGAGCCTGTGATGGCTCTTGGAGGCATTTTGACAGAGCAGTTGGGCACAGCCGTGCTTTCCTTTTTAATCCTGCCCTCTGACGATCTTGTTATTGATGTATGGTGATGGCTGGAGTCCCAAGATAAAATGAAATGGGGAGCACAACAAACTGGAAAATGCATACTGATTTAGAAGTGAATGAAACCATTCCCAGAAGTGCTGAAATTCAATGGGATTTAGAATCCCAAGGACCCTATTATTTTGGAAAATGGACCACATGCTTTCAAGACATTTGGGCAGCTCTGAAAACTTCATCCATCACTTCTATGGAGAGTAGTGTAGACCTTATGTAATATCACAGGCAACAGCCAGAACTGTTGAGAGTAAAACCCACAAAATGGCTTGATCTTCTATTGTTTCTGAAGGTGTGAATTCCTCTTTTCCTGATATTAAGTAACTTCTGGGTGTTGTCCTTTTCTGTTAAAAGAGGAGTCTGCTGTATATTGCAAAAAGATGTTTATAAATTCCTTCACATGCCTGTCAATCCAGACATCCCTCCTTATTCTTGTTATGTTTATTTATACAGGCACATAAAAAACTAAGAATTTTACACTTATTAATCAAGGTGATTCAGCCATGCCTCCCACTGTCTTCCTCTGATTCCAATCTTATTCCAAAATACAGCCCTAAATGTCACTGGGGTTACTCATAAAACACAGTGCTGCTCTGCATGAGTAAGATTATTTGAATCTGGCCTGGAGTAAAGTTACTAATTCTCAGTGAGAAGCAGAGCTAGACAAAGATTGCAAAATATTGTCCACTAATCTGTTCTTGAATTTTTAAACATATTTTTTGGTCTCTGTTCACTCGTGGATCTCTGAGCTAATGAACTTGCTGACAGGAATGTTCACCATAACAACCCATTTACAGCAAATATTGCAAGATCTTTGCACTCTTCCCTTCATTCAAAATAATACCAGTCTCCCTCCCCAAGAAATGACCTTCCTGTTTCAGAGTTTTGTCATTAATTGTGAATATTCACATTGGTAAGATGTTTTGTTTGTTTTACTAAATCCTCTTCCAGCAAGAAAACAGAATTAAACCAATTGAAGTAGAATTTAACAAAGAAAGACCTCTGAGCTCCAATGCCAAGAGAAAGGATGGTCCCGAAGCTGGAGCAGCAGGGAGATGTGGAGGTCAGTTCCCAATCCACCAAGGGCTTCTCTGCTCTCTACCTTGCAGCACACTGAAATGTGAGCAGCTTCCAGGACCTCAGATACGCTGGGGTGTGCACGAGGGATGCATAATACTGACAAATCATCTGCTTGTGACCCATCTATAAAAAAAAGGTGTAGAAATGATTTAGTTACAAGTTCTTTACCTAAAGATGTCCTTTCATCTGCTGGTGGATATGTTCTTCGAGGAGATTATTCATGGAGCAAGGTTCTAAAATAAAAATTGAGGAGGATGGAGCAAAGCTGGGCTTTGGTGAATACATCTAAACCCTAGACACATTGCAAATAAACTGAGCTTGTTCCCAGGCAACTCCCAAGTAGAAAATAGGCACAACTGTTCTGAACGATTTTCTCTACAATTTGTTTACCTAGCTGTAGGGTCTTCTTCAGAGGCAGGCAAAATCAAGGCAGAGACAGTTATTGACCTCAGCTTGCTTTGAATCTGGCTTGTAATGAGAGCTATACCCACACCAAGTTTCAAATTCCAAGCAGCTTGATGTGGCCTTTTACAGAGAAAAAAATGGTTAGAATTTTTATTACAATAAGAAAATGCAATTTTTCATTCTCTCCTCGTTTCAGAAGGTCTGAAGGGATTTTACTCAACTTCCTCTTCTACCTTCAGGCAGAGACCAAATCTGAGAAATTGCAGCCCAATTTTGGAAAGTTCTCAGGATGTGAAAATCAGGGGCTCATGATGGGAAGTTGCTGTTCAATACACATTGTTGTCATGAGTGCTTCTCGGAATCAGCTGCAGACCAGGTGCCCCCTTCACCCTCACTTTCCCTTGTTTTATGTCCTTCCACCATCTGATCAGAATGATTTAAAAACAAAAATATGTCTGATCAGAACAGTAGGAGGTTTTGCCCTGCTGGGGCCAGGATGGCTAGAAGGTAGTCAAGATCCAGCCTTGCAGAGACTGGGAATTATCTAGCATCTTCTAGAGTGTGACATCCAGCAGAAAAACGTAAATCTTTTCACTGCCTGAAACTCAGCAAGGTCAAATGCAGTCCTGCCGTTACTCTGGCACTGAATTTAGCAGCCCCAGACAAAACTGCAGGGGCAGCTCAGGGAGGAGGAGAGAAATGACAGCTAAATTCAGAGGTTCTTCCTTTAGGCAAAGTCCTGAAGCTATTGTCCAGGCTTTTGATGATGCAAGGTGTAATAGAGTTACTATTGATCTGATTTTGCAATGCTCAGTGTTTAGAAGAGTGTGGTGTGCCCTTATCAAGAGCAAATGTGAGCCTCATAAATATCTGAATGCAGCTGGTATTATTTTCAGTCCCAATTTAGGTACCCTTGTTAGACATTTTGGCAAAATTCATGAGCAGTATGGAAAAGAGTCCATAGGACTGGAAAATTTTGCTGTGAATTCTCTGTTGTTACATCCACCAATTTGGAAAAAGTCAGCGCAAAGGCACAATCCTTAAAATAAATAAAAGAAAATGTCTCATAGCTGCCGGCAGGCACTGGAGCTCCCCAGCAGAGGCTGCCTGGGAGCAGCACAAACTGTGCACAACTCCTCAGCCCCAGTAAACAGCAGCTTGGTGTTCTCCCTCCCTGGGAGAGATGTGCTCTTTGCCATCGGTGTGGGTTGCTGATGCTTCGATCTCTTCCCTGGCTATAGACACCTACTCCTAATTTGCAATCCTGCGCTACTCCAGGAAGAGCTGGAGGAGACAGAAGGTGTGAATGGACAGCCAAGACCGAGCAGAGCCAAGGGACTGGCTTGGCTCTGGAAGGCAAAATGCAAGCTGAGCCATTGGAGCCGGCTGTACACAGATGAGAAGGAAAATGCACAAAGTGATAAATAACTTTGCTTAGGCTGCCAGGAAGGGCTGCCAGAACATTCTCGCTTGGCTATGCTCTGACTTGGCTCGCCTGCCGCCGCCAGCCCCCCTCCTGCACAGACGAAATGCCGGGCCAGAGCCACGCATGCATCTCAGGGCCGGCTCACCCCGTCCTCCCACTGCCCAGCCGGCCCCTCGGGCAGCTCCTCTGCCCGTGCCTCTCCCGTTTGGAGCCCACCCTCTGCCTGCATGGACACCCCAGAGGTGCACCTGGGCAGGGAGGCATGAAGAGAGAAAATCGTGAGGTGTTCCATTAGGTATTCCATTAGGTGTTCCATCAGCTTGGGATTTTTTTGGAGGAGCCACCTCTCCCAATGCCTCCCCGACAATCTGGATGGCATCTGCCTCTAGCATCATCCTATAGTGCTGCCTCCAAGGGCAGCAAAACCCCTCCTTCTCCAGGGGTCAGCTCCACACCCTTTCCTCCCAAACACGAGTAGTGCACATGGGTGATATGGATGGTTTCATCAGAGGTGATCACACACCTGCATTCCCACCCATGAGTGCCTGTCAGTTTGCAGAGCAGCCTCAGATGAAGGGCAGGAGTCACAGCAGGGGATGTGCAGCACAGGGATGAGTGCCATGCATGGCAGCGTGCAAATCAAAGCAACGCTTTCTGCGGTGCTGTGCGGTGCTACCAACTTCATGCCTCGTTGGAGTGGAAGGAGAGATGGATATTTTAGAGGATTTATCAGGCAAAAAGAAGTGTAGGCATGTCTCAGTTTCAACTAGCAGCTCCAGCTTGAGGAAAGCTATTGTTGCAGGATTTCCAACGTCTTGTTCCCTTTCTGATCTGTGGTGCACATTGAACATATGTCTCTGTTTAGTTGCCCATTATTTAACCTAGATTTTTTTCCCCCCTTGAGAGATTACAGTGAATTCAGGGCACATGAATGGTGTAATTTATCATTTTCCAATATAGACTGTCATGCACTTATATATAGTGAAAATAATTTGTTGTCAAGTTATCCAGTTACCACCTCATTTTATATGCTTCATAATAAGCTATTTGTAATGATCCATGCTCGTCAGAAGTCTAAATAACCAAAATATTGCCATCTCACTACAGATAACTACTAAATATTTCCAGCAGCACTGAATCATCCTGATCCCTGGGAGAGCTATGTCCACATTTTTACAGAAACGGTTTGCTACCAGAAAATCCCTTTTCAAGAGTGTCCAGTTTTCTTTTGAAACCCTATAGACTGTGGAAAAATTCATTTTGAGGGGAAAATGCTATTTTATTGGAAATTTTTTTTTACGCTTGTTCCAAGTTACGTTTTTTTTTCCTGTTTTCCTCTTACTGTCATGTATTCCCTTCTCAAAGGGTATGTCTTTCTGTGTGACCCTCCTCACAGCACTAGCACAGTGAATGTTATGGGCATGTCCTTGTGGTATATGCAAGCTATTTTTCTAAAATATTAGAATGCCTAGAGTACTCGGATTAGCACCCTCCGTACCACAAAATCCCCAAGATCCTTGTAGTCACTGAAAAGAGAGAGTCACTGTTACAAAGTGGTTCATCCCCCTCTGGGATCCAGGTGACCCTTGGCTGTACCTGTCCCACCTCCTGACAGCTGAGGTGTGTTAACCTCCTGCTTAGGAGAGGCTTTCAATTAGGCAGATCAGTTAGGTGCATAAAAACGGTTTAGGCTGAACCTGGCTCAAGCCCTTCTTTGTTCCTCTGTTGTTTGGTGTCAAGCCATTTCCCTCCCGTGCAAGCAGGAGACCCCAGTACCATTTGTTGTGCTTTGGCATTGGTTGTTGTGTCCTACTCTTGCCAGCCTGATGGGGTAGCTGCCCTCAGGGATTTAAAACGTAAGTTATTTCTACTGTTATTTCATGGCATGACTTCGCACGACGTGACATCCCTGCTTGGCTTGAACGGGGCCCAGTGGCTTGGACTGCCTGACAGACGATAGTCAGAGACTAATGACTGCCTGCATACTGCTAGGAGGAACCCCCTGGGGCAGCAGGGAGACCGCTGCCAGCTCTGCTCTGAATTAACATCTTCACTAAGGAGCAGGCAGGGAGATTAGGCAGCCGAGGACAGAAGGACAAGTAACACCAACCCCCCTGGTGTTGCAGCTGCCCACAAGCCAGCCTTTCGAAAATACTGCGAGTAGGTTGTTCAGGTCGATCAAACAGATAAATAATCAAGGACCCACACTGTTCCCCAGGGGGTTTTAATGTTTCAGATGGATGTAAACATGGCAAGTTGTTATCAGAGAAATTGCAGTAGCTGAAACTGGACTGAAACTGTTTGTACACAGAAATGATCTCTAGAGCATACGGTTAGGATGTTTATAAAGTGATGAGCTGCTAGCTGCAGTTTCTGTGGCTTCCTAAACAAAATTATGGGCTTAGGTAGAAAAATCCCTGCCCTGCATATTCTCAAGCTGCTAAAACAAGGCTGCAGAATAAAAGAGTAGTGGTGAAAAAATGGGGGGGGGGTTGAGAGCTTCTTTGAAGCAGCTCTCTGGAGGAGGAGAACCTCAGAAAAAAACCCAGGGGACAAAAGAGCAAAAAATTAACACAAGATAAAGTGAATCTTTCTGGTTTTCTAGCTCTTCTTTTGCAACTGTATTTCAAATCTTGTAATAAAAAAAAAAAAAAAAAAAAAAAAAGAAAAAGCTTTGTTCCATTAGAATAACATTGTTTTTCTTCTTTAACCTTGAGTGGGCTTTTGAAGGAATTCAGATAACTCTGGAAAGCAATAGGAACACTGGGGTTTTTAAATATTTCTGAAACCAGAAGCACTTTAAATGGTTTGTCTTTGCAGAATACATCATTATTCAATTTTCTGAAAAATGGGTCTTTTGAACCCTTTTGAATTTGCTGTTGTTTGTTATTGGTTTTTTTTGGTTGGCTGGTTGGGTTTTTTGCTTTCCAGATATTACAGTCAGATTACATAACTTGACACTGGAGGGGGACACATGGCCCTCCAAAGGTTTGCTTTGGGAAACCTGGTGTGCATTTTTAAAGAGTAACGAATGACAATACAAATGAACATAGGAGATAATCCAGGGATCTCCTGTTGTTTGATCAGCTGTGCAGCACTGGCACAGAACACCAGCTCAGGGGTGTTGTGGCTCTTTCTTGGGCATCAGTGCCATTGGACAGGAAAACTTTTATTGGAAACATCTTCAAGAAGTGCCGTGGATTTGCTGTCTTGCTGATACTACACAGGAGATCATGCTCCAGTAAATCAATGGTGAGGCTTTGCAATATGGTGTCCTGGAAACTTGGGCTCTTTTTGCCATTTTGCTTCTGTTTTTTTCTCTGTCCATGGTCCAGTTACTCCATCAGCTATGGGCGTGGTTACCTCTGTCCTTTCTTTGGATTATCTGACCAGGAAGTGTTCCTAAACTGTTTGTTCAGGGCTGGCAATGTTTTTTAACTTCTTCAAGTTATGCACATCAAATTAGGACACTTAGGAAGCTGATGGACTTTTACAGATGGTAGTTGGGCTGTTGCTCCTAATTTTGTCAGGTATTATTCTCACTGACTGCTCACATGTCATGCCTTCCCCCAGTCCAGCCCTCCTTGCAGGGTTCATGAGAGGTGTGGGGTTGGGAATGCTGTTGCCCCCACCTTTTTCCCAAAATCCTCCTAAGGAAGATATGTACTATAGGAGAGATGTCACACAGCTGGTCTGCACCTATGAAGCACAGTCAGTCTCTGTATTTATTTTAAAACTGTAGCATTGTTTTTGCTTGACTTGTCTTCACTTTCAGGCAGAAGTGCAGTTAACATGACCTCTGTTAAACTGAATGTGGGTGTTATTCATATATCAAATTGCACTCAATTAATGAAATCACTATGAAATAATGTCTTGAGTGATAACGGCATGAACTGGGGTAGCCCCAAAGTGATGTGAAATAACCATAGCAATAGTTAAGAATTCTGTGCTGTTGCCGTGGCTACTAGCCTATTTGACTTACCATTGCAGTGGAAGAATATTAGCCAGGAGACAACTCATTTCTGAGACTCCCACATGACAATAATACTTTCTGCCAAACCTCCCTCCCCCCCACCCCGCTGGATTGAAACAAGGCAGACATCAAACTGTTACTATTGTTGATTCTTGCAATGTGCCCCAAAGGGGAAACTAGATTTTCAAATGTCATTAGAAGGGGTATTTGAAGTGATATTTGAAAATTTTCACAGAGGTTGCTCTTTTCTTAAAAAGAAAAAAAAAAGTTTTTAAATAAATTGATTAGTTGTATATAAGAGAAAAAATTGTTAACTTTCTACAGAAATTATTTCTATTTTTAAAAATATAAACTATCCCAAACTAAACTATTTTAATCAAAAGCCTTAGCATATGTTCTACAAAACAGCACTGTGGTGCCCTTTTGAAATTCAGTCTGAACATTCCCCTTATCTCTCATGCATCTGAACAGGCAATCTGAGGAGCTCTCCCAAAGTGCACTGAGATTCGGTGGTTCTTTATTCACATTGTCAAATGGTTCCTGTTAAATTACAACCTAGAAACATGTCCAGTCTGCTCCAGTAGTTCAGAAATCCTTGTGGTTCTGGTGGCTTTTTCCATTCTTGGTTCAAGGTGCCTAGGAGGAAAGCTGTTAGCAGGAAGGCACCCCACATAATCTGAAAATAATGTCCTTTGCATAGGTAATAGGGAACCCACTCAAACCGCTACCTCCTCTTGAAAATCTAGACCAGGATGTTTTCTTGCCTGTCTGAAAGGACTTTTCTTTGAAGGACAAGTCACCAGTGCTTTCGACAGCAGTTATGAGGAGTTCCTTGGATGATATTTGTAGAGATGATGTTGAATATATGTAGTTGAATATATGCCATTGAATATATGTAGTTAAATGTATGTAGTTAATTTTTTTTTGGCATAAGACCATGTGCATCACTGTAGCTATAAAGCCTCACAAAACTGCAGGGCTGAAGTTCCAACAGCAGCATTTTAGGGATTTGAAAGGAAGAATGAGAATCGCATTGCATCCTAGTATCCCTAAATTTTTACCACAGATAGGTCTTGTGCTTTAGATGTTTTGCTTGGCCCAACTTGTGAGATATAGGTACATAGCCATGGAGTCCTGCATCCCAGCAGTCAGAGGGCTGGAGTTTGTACAGAAATGCCTCCAGCTCATGGGCATTTGCAAGGCAGCTGTTGGAAAAGACAGCGATCTTCAGCTCTCCCCTTTCTGGCTGCTCCTACTGTGGAGACCTGTAGCTGAGGTGTTCCTTGGTCTGAGTGAGGCTGAAGCAGGTGCCTGGTGTGGAGGCAGCAGCAGAAGAGCTGCAAAAACCTCCTCGATTAGCCACTCAACATATCTAGTGCAACTTCCCAGGATGCCCTGATCGAGAGCCCAAGGACAGTGAGTACATTTGGATGACTCACTGAGGTGGGACAGGGTGGAGAGGCTGATCCCTGTCTGCTCCTAAACACTACAAAAAGGAAGATCCAAAACAAGCAAATCATCACCAACCTCCAAGGAGTCAAGGAGACTTGCTGGTGGATAGCTGGTGTCTCTCCTGCTTCGTGTCCTCGCAAGGGATCCTGGACCGGGCACTTGGAACACACATCTTGATGCCTGCTGATGGCCTGGCTGCTTGGACGCGGTGAGTATACAAGTGTGGGGAAATAATTTTTACTTTAAAATGCAATCATTTCCCCCTCCTTCAAGATCCTGCAGTGAACTTTGCTGCACTGTTGCAACACTATTTCCTACATTTGTTCAAAGAGGAAAAGATAGTTCAGGACCCTGCTTTAACCCTAACATGAGTCAGTCCAGTGTGCAACCTCGGTCACATCGACTGGTGAATCCAGACCAGCACTCAGGGAGCTGGAAAGAGGGGAGTAGTTCAGGAGGGAGCTGAGAAGAGAGGATCTGATAGGAGGATAAAGCTGCTCCCAGCCCTTGGAGTGCCTGCAAGGAGGTGCGAAGGTGAGAGATGCTTACAATCCAGTGGTCAGCTCTCTGTCCCAGTGATGGCTTGAGAAAACTGGTCTCTGCTACAGCAAAGAGCATGTCTGGAGCCTGCTGAGGAGGAAAGGCAGCTTGCATGTAGATTTTTGTTGTTGTTGTCGTACAGCTGAATGAAAGCATAAATCAGCTCTCCCCTCACCCTGCCTCCCCTCCTCTTTCCACGTCCCTTAATACATAAAAATAAGGATCCTTTATGTGAATAAAACTAGAAGGCGCCTCCCCTAAGTATGTTTTAAAAAAGCCAAAAATAGTCCCGAAGTCTCAACCAAAAGCGAACATAGCCAGAATTTCTGTGGAAAATGTCTGTAGCTGAAGTGTAGTGGGGGGGGGGGGGGGGAAGGAATTCACATTCAAACAGGGGCTGGCTGTGCAGCTGGGCATTTCTGCTTGCCCCAGCCCGGCTGCCGGCCGTACCCCGGCCCTGCGGCGGGGCTGGCCCAGCGCGGAGCCGGGACGGGGCTCTGGCCGGGCGGGCGGACCCCGGGGGGCAGCGCAGCCTCCGCTGTGGGCTTCCCTGTCCTTCGTCTGACAGTTCTTGGCAGCTCTGGCGCAACGTGTTGTTAACAGCAGTCCTAATTAATGGGGAACATGTGTGTGTTGCAGAAATCTCTCTTTTTTTATTCTTTTTTCCTTACCCCCTTCTTCTGTTTGGTGGAAATACCGTAAAACTGTTTATATCCACTATAAAAGGGGCGGGGGAGGGGTTTACTATCTTCCTATCCCAAAGGTTTCCTTTACCTCAGATCAACCCATTTTGGGAACAGGCACTTCTCTAATCCCTGGGTGCCTTTTCCTAAATGCTTTCACACATCTGCGCCACTCTGTCCTGCATTCCTGCCATACCATCATCTTGTCCTAATGAAAAATAGCCGACTTCAACCCTGCCAAGTCCCTCTTTTTTTTTAGACAAAATCCTGTTTATCAAAAAGAATTTCAGAAGTTTGTTGATTTTTTCCATTCATTAACTTAAATTTTTGAAAAAAAAAAAAGAAGAAACTTTTGCTTTCCCAACTGTTTTCCCTTCTTGAGTAATAAGAAAACAAATGTTTATATACCATCTGCCACCAGCGTGTTCCACAGATGATGTGGTAGACTCATGTCTTCAGTTCACCCCTAGCTCAAAAATAAGGGTCCCGTGTCATAGGTGACTTGCTCTGCAGCTCAAAGAGTGTTTTGGTTGTCTTAGGAATAAACACAGGAAGAGCAAAGCAAAGTGAAGCATAGATCTGTCCTCAGCTGGTGCTGAACACTGAGAGGGCAAGTGAGCCCAGGGCAGCGCAGGATTTCTCTAATGCCCTGTGAGTGTGGTGGGGCTCAGGGGACAGAGGCACAGTGTGACAGGGCTGTGCTGAGGCAGTGTACTCTGAGCCAGCTGGACCTTGGCAGCCCTTTGTTGTGGCCTGTTATGCAAAGCACACAGACCCAGAGAGTTTCCTGCAGCCAGGCCTGGAGCAAGGACCACTTCCAGACCTCCCCAGGGTACACAGTGATGCGACAGGATAGCCCTATACAGCTGTGCATGGCCTTTCCTTGATGCTCAAACTATAGTGACAGCTGTAGGAATCCTTTCACAGAGGGGTGAGTAAAACCTAAGACGTGGGAAGAGAGCCCTAATGAACCTGATCTTCCTAAGGGAGGCAGATATTCCTGCTCCCGTTTTATAAATGTTGAAGAAGGAGAGATGGACTAAAAAAAGCCCAGCTGGTGGAAGCTGGGGGAGAAATCCATACTCCACACCCATCTTTTGAAGTTTCCTACTGCCAGGATGAGGAGAAGCAGCTGATAACCTTCTGGATTTCCCCAAGATCTAGAGAGGCTTTCACATCATCCTTGGGTGGGTTCTCCTGCAGCTGGATAGATGAGGTGGGCTGCAGGATCAACAAACAGCACAAACAACTGTGGAGTTGTCCTTTGGAGTTCAGGTTGTGTGCATGCTCTGGTAACTTGGAAAAAACCTGTCATATCCTGACGAGTCTGGAAGGAAATATTATCCTAGACTGTAACCAGGTTCCTGCATGTGTTTGCTGAAGGTCCTGGGAGACTGGATATCAACAAAGAACAGCTGTCCAGTCTCTTCTGGAGAAGGACATTTCTGAGCAGAAATGTGGGGAATACCTGTTTTGGAAAGAGCGGCTTCATCCAGCTACCCCTTGAACTTTGATTGCCGTGGTAAGCTTTTGGAGACGTATAGAGTACATAGGAGGGGAGTAGAATGATGAATAGCAATCAGTATGCAATTTTGGCTTAGGGCAAAGCTAAATCTTACATTTTCCAGGAGAAAGTTATTTCTGGTGGTTTTGGTGTTTTGCGTTAAAGAACAAGTTCTGAAATTACATAGATAACACTTTTTCCTACATTTGCACCAAATGGGGGAAAAAAGAGAAGGCCATTCGTAAAGCCTTGCCCTTTGTTTCTTGTGGAAGACAGCAGAAAATCTGAGACCAAAGCATCAAATGTTTCACTTCTCATCAAACCCATGGAAATGTCATTTTTTCCAGGTTTACCAGAGCCACAAATATGTTCACATAAGCTGATACTACCAGTTCAGCTAATGGGCAGCTCCACAGCCAGCATTAGTTGGCACTGCCCTGGGGTATACTTGTTACCTTAGCAGCTTGCCAACCAGGGTATCATTTTCCAGATGATTTGCATGGAACTAGGGCAATTTGTATCCACTGAGGACCTGGCCAACTTGGGTGATACCCACCCAGGAGGACTTGCTTTTGCAGAGCTTTGCCCTCATCTTCTAAACCAACCTGCCTGAAGTGACTCACCTTTCTGTCAGGTCCTCAGCTGACCTGACGTTTCCTCCATGAAATTATATATTTATATACGTGACATTTCCTCCATGGCAATGCATTGTGTGGCTTGGTGACATATCTGGCAAAGCCCCGCTGGGAGGGTCTAGTCTTGGTGAAACTCCAGCAAAGGAACATGGCAGAGGTACTTTGGTTATGCAGGATGAACAGAAAAAAAAAAAAAGGAAGAAAAGCAAGCAAGTGGATGAAACTAGTGGAATCCTAAGATGAAAGAAGAGATGGGGTCATTGCAGAATGACTATAACAGGCCTCGTCTGAGGTTACTGATCTGTGACAACCTTGAAATCTTATAGATACTCTGTTTTTTCCCCACAGTCTGCCAAGACCTTGCTGACACATTCAGCATAAAAAAAGAACCAGCATATGCTGGTTTCTGGATAACCCTCCTCTAATGTATTTGGTACTTCAGCATGCAGAAAGAGAAGGCTCCATCTTTTTGTCTTTTATGAGAAGCCATTTAGTCCTTCCTATCCCCTTTTGGTCCACAGACTGAACCTATCCAGTTCCCATCCTTTGTGTCTTTCGGCCAAGGGGAGCTTTTCTAAGTGTGCTGTTTGTGATGCCTTAGAGCTCATCCCAATGCACATATATATGTAGTCTGTAGCAGCTTTCAAAGAAATACCCTTACCAGCATGACCCTGTAAAGTTGGGAATTAAAAGATAAGAAGTACCACTGGTGGGCTGAGAAAGCCACAGCATGCTGGTCCTCAGAAATGTCCACAGCCAAGCCTAGGTTCATCTTAGAGAGGCTAAATATCCAAAATTGGCGGATCTGGGGAGGTGTATTCAAAGAGGAGAACAAACCCACCCATTCTGGGTTTCCCCACCATTGAGAGTGTCAAAGCATGCGTGTGCAGAGTTGACTTCTCATCACCATCCCACCCAAGCCTGCCTGTCCCCCCTGGTGCTTCCCAGCTCCATCAAGGTGCCTCCTCTGCGTCTGAGGAGAAGCTCGGTGGGGTGAGGGAGGTGCTGTTCACAGTGGCCATGCACACCAGGCATTGTGCTGTAGCATTTTCTCATCAAGTCTGGCTTGTTTCAACTATGCTTGTAGCCCTAAATACCTTTTTTTAGTTTTTTGCTGGACACTGACTTGGAACTCCACATTATTTTTCTACTTCAATTCTCTTGACAAATGACTGTTCAATCTAGGCTTCCCCATATCCCCTCTCTGTTTCTCTTTCTCTTGGATCTTAGCCACTATTGGGGTTTTAACCAGGGTCTTTGACAGACATCTTCAAAGCAACCTGTTTCCATATTCAGCTTGAGATCAGTTGTAAGTTATTCTGTGGCCAGCCTTTTTTAAATGCAATCTCTGCTTTAGAGCATAGTGCTTATGTGTTTCTTCTTTGTGGGTAGAGAAAAAGACATTCTTCTGATTTCTGGCCTGTGGTATCAGAGCTGGATTTCTCCCTGCCAAGCACCTCAGGACTAGCAGCTGTCAGACATAACTTATGTCAGACATAAATCTTATATCAGCCAGTCTGACTTGTCCCACAGTCATCCTGTAGTTTTCTAGGTGCAGCACAGAGTACTATAAAACTTTCCATATTTTTAGTATTTCAGCCTTGGTAAAACATACAACTACTTTGTGTAAAACATACAACTACTTTGTGTAAAACATACAACTACTTTGTGCAGCCACCAGCTATAGCTTTTTTTTCTCCTTATTCTGGTGTTCGGCAACCACCTAACACTTTTGTGGTCTTTGGATAAACCTGTCTCAGCCATATCTCCTCCAAAATAAAGCAACAGACCTTGCAAAGGCAGCTCCCTCTTTGAAAAGAGAGGTGCAGGGGCCCTTTGAGAGCCTGGTACATCCCATCTGGACCTGTTTAGGGTGGTGAGAAGGGGTGGCACTTGGCATTAATAAAAGGTGAAAGAGGCACTCAGCAGGGCTTTTGGATGCCTGTGTGATTTCCTATGAAGGAGGGTGTTAGATAGAGATGGGGTAGAGGAAGAAATCAAAGGTGGGAGAAGGATGAGGAGTGGTGCTGTGTCAGAGGTGTTTCTCTAAAAGCTTCCAGAAATCAAGGCTGAAGACTACAGTCAGTAGAAATATTAGGGTATTGTCTTCCTAAATTCATATAGGCAGGTGAGGAAAGGTAGGAGGAGATCTCCAAAAGATGCCTGTCTGTTTTCCTCTATCATAAGAGAAAATATACAGGGAGGCTGGATGTTATAAAGAATTAAAAATAAGGAGGGGCTCTTCCATTATGTCTTTTATGAAAGTCCACAAGGTGAAGGCCCTGCAGGCTGAGCCACTGAAGGCAATCTCTGGGCAAAGTACTTCAGGAAATTGTTGTAGGGAAGAGGTGAAGTGACTGATGGCACAAGAGATGGCAGACTAATTTGGGAGATAACAGAGATGTGAGAAAAGTCAGATGTGTATCTGAATGCACACCAATAGGAAGTTAAGTAACACAGGATGCTGATGATGATGCAGTAACACCACACTGCTGGATGAGGGCTGTCAGTGCTCCTCTGCAGCCCAGGGGCAAATCAAACTCTGATTTCCTGTGCTTAGAGGGAAACTTTGAACATATGGGCAGGAGGGGTGAGAATTGCAGCAATTCTAGCCGTTTTGAAAACCAGGTGACCAAGGAGAATTTGAGAGAAGGCAAATTTCTGAACCTCTAAAAACCTATGTGATTGCTGATTTTCTTCATAAGTCTGATTCAAACCTGCTGGAATGGTGTTAGCTCTTGTTATTTGTAGTCTGCAGCTTGCCTTACAGAAAAAAAAGGGAAGAAAAACAAACCCTAAGGAGAAGAGGAACAGACCCAAATCCACAACACATCAAGTGGCCGTGTAATACCACATTGCAAATGGATTCACCCTGGGCTTGCAGATGACTTAATAGTGTATAACGGCCCACAATGCTCCAGTGACTCATTGCATTTGCTATATCTGTTCAAGCTCACCATTCTGAGTTAGAGAGATCTGCCTTCAAAAAAATCTCTAATAAATTCTGTGCTTTGAAATATCCGTGGTGCTTTCGAGAGTATGATGGCATATCTCATCCTCTGAGAACACCTCAACCCACTCTGTGGGGCTCTGGTAGGACATGCAGGCAGTTCAGCCTCCTTCAAGCCAGATTAAAACATACATTGAGCCAGAAGGGACTTGAGTGGGTTCCCCGCAATCTTCCTGAGGTGAGCAAAATAGATGATATTTGGTTGAGGTGTATTTCTCATCTCCTCCTGCTGGCCAAGCGATAGGAGATGCTGCATTTGTTGATTCTGGACACTGGGCAAGGAGCTGTAGAGCAGTCCCATGCCAAAGATGCCCCCATGCCTTGCATGAGTGAACCATCACCAACATCCAGCCTGTTCTCCTGCGGAGCTTCCTGCTGCATTGCTTGTGCTTGATTGCCTTGGACTTTGGCTTTAGTAGGGTTCTATTGGTTACAGCTTAGGGCAAACTAAGGTCCTAAATTCCCTACCTTCCTCTCTGCCTCATAAATCCATTTGCCTGTATTTATTGGATGTGTAGCAGCAACTTAGTGGTGTCAACAAAGTAATTTCAGTGGTAGCATTAGTGGCATAAGTCATTCAGTCCTACTGTGCATGTTGCTACAGATACATGCACAAGAGTTAGGATAGCCTGATCTACAAGAGCTTGGCTGTGGAAACAAACTTCCTAAAATCACTTTTATACTTTATGTTTCATTTTTACAATTCAGCCCAGACTTCCTTCTGCCAGCTTGCTTTTTTTCCCAGTGAATTCTTTAGCTGCTCAGCTGAATTAATTATCACAGCTTACCACAGGTTCTTAGTTTTTACTAATTACCACAATTGGCAATTTCCCTCCGGTGTCAGTATGGGTTTTGCCTGTGGAAGGACTAAATGAGACCCTCAGGATTACAGCGCTCCATAGATTTTAGGAGAGGGGGCTTTTTATGTTGCTTCAGTGAGGGTGTGTGAGAGGGTTTGATAGAAAACTTTCTAGCTCAGCTCTCTTTGGTTACTTTTTCCATGAAAGGCAACAGATGGTCATTGTGACGTGAAGGTTATTCCAATATCCACAGAGGAGGAAAAAGGACCAGCGTGATCCAAACTTACAGGTTAGTTTATTTTAAGTTATTTTTTGACGTCAATAGGCAGTGATATATATATAGCAAAATATTTTTCCTCCTTACTGCAGGGCCTTTAAAAGGATATCTTTGTTGTCTCAGTTGCCATAGCAGTGACAAATGTGGATATATATCCATATGCACATATATACATGCGAGGAGGGATTCCCCAACCCTGGGCTGATTGTGTTGGCTTCTGTGCTTGTATTTCCTCTTCCTTCCGCTGCTTGAGGTGCTCCAAGGCACTAAGACAGCTTGTGAAATGTCCCCAAGTTGGGAAATGAGTATTTTCAGTCAACCATCTTGAAGCGTGGGCCTTATCATGTTTTGCAGGGCTCTGTTATTTAGTGCTTATCTCTAAAAACAGGTAGCAAAGGCTGGGCAGAGCAGAGCTCCTCCGGTGCCAGGTGACTGGTGTGTGAAGGAGATGACAGAGATTTGCGGTGTGATGGGGCTCCATAAATAAATTAGGAGGCTATTAGTAGTAAATGCGTTGTTTACTATTTAGATGGTTCACATGTGCCCAGATTGTGCTGAAAGGCCTTTGATGTATTTAGCTCATCCTCACCTTGGAATAGATTTTTATCTCTGTGCTCATGTTTCAAAACTGTTTCTCCCTTTCAGCAACCTACTAACATACTCCAGAGATATTCCCTCAGCGGTCTTTGTCACTGTTCTTTGCATTTTCCCTTCCCTGAGCTCTGCATCCTGTAAACAGCAGGACTGTGATCCAGACCTGGAATGATCCCTGTGTGCAGCCCTTAGGAAGTGAAATGCTTGCAGAAAATTTCTTGGTCTCCTTCTGACCAAGTTGTCACTTAACGTGAGGCCCCCCTGTGCTGGTGAAGGGAGAGGATTAATACACAACACCATACCAGAGAGCAGAAATAGGGGAATCTGAAAACCCAACCAGTCTACTTTTTTTGGTTTTAAACTCTGGCTTCCTAATGTTTCTATATCCCCAGTGATTTTCATACTGGGCCTTTTTCACTTTACCTATCCAAGCCTATGTTTCTAAATGCCCACAGCCTGCCAAAAATCAGCTTTTCCCTTTTTGCCTGTTTTTGTTGTTACCAACAAGTAAGATGCTGGAATGAGAACTTGGCTGGCCATTGTGTTGATGACAAATGAAAGAGAAGCAAACACAGCTTGCTTGTCTGCAGCTTCAGTGGTTCAGCAGGGCTGGCAGTAGTAAAGACATGTTATTTGTTGATAAAACACACAGCACCAAACTCTGAGGAGGAGCTGAGACAGTATCTCAGTGCAATCATCTGCCTGTCCTGCCTGCACCTTTGGAAATCCCAGCTTCTTGTGCTGGCTCAGCCTGGAGAAGTCAGAGTGCGGTTCAGTTCCTGCTGGGTCAGGTCAGGAGGGATCTCCATGAGGAGCTGTGAGCTCCTGACAGATAGCACAGGGCAAATCACAACGTCATTGCAGCTGTGATGTGCACATTCGGTCTTTGTCAATGTAGCTTGTGTGTCCACATCCACCTTTACACAGATATAAACACACACACACATGTGTGTGTGTGTGTCCATGTACACACGTGGAAATGCCATGCAAGGAGTGAAGGCACCAAGTGCCCCGGTGTGCAGGGCAGCTAATTGGTGCTCTCTGAGTTTTAATCCCACCTTCACCAGTTCTCTACACGGTGATCTCACTAGCACTGTTTAATCTCCTCCCCTTTGTGTCACTTCCCTGTTGAGGCTGAGAAGTCTTCATGCAGGGACTGTCCTTCCTCATGTGTATCCCCTGTGCCCAGCATGGGAGGCCTTACTCAGAGATAATTTAGCAGCTACTGAGCAAGCTGCTGCCTGAAGGTGTTTGAGGATCAGCCTTCAATGAGAATTTGGAGCTGAAGCAGGACCTGTACTCTAGTGGTGTGGTGGCTCCTGGAGTTAAGGATCCTTAGAGCAAAAGAGGGGAACTCGACAAAAGGCTCATGCTTTGTTTGTGAAAGTCCTGCCTCTGGCACAAGAGAGGTTTAGCCCCTGTAAAGAAAAAGGGTGCTAGTGTCACACCCAGACATTCTTTTGGTGCTTTGGGCTGTGCTGGTCATAAAGGACCTTGTGACTGCATGCAAAATGGTGCTTGCATGCCAGGCTGCAAAGTCCAGGCATTGCCAGAGAGCTCAGCAGCCCTCTGAGGTCAGGGATAAACCCTTGCCTTACTCAAGCAGTCATGACAAATGCATGCTGGGGTAGAGGTGCACCTCAGGGCAAACCCCTCGTATTTCTTGTGCAATACCTTTGCATTGTCACTGCTAAACAGTGACTCCCTGGGTTGTAGTCCCTTTGGGGCTGGGTGTTGGGGTGCTTCTGGTGGGTGACAGGGGCAGATTGTCCTTCACAGTGCGTGCATGTCCCAGGAAGGGGTGGTAGAAGCTGGCATGGTGTCTAACAGAGGTCTGTGGGAAGGGGTACTGGAATGCAGCATGTATCAAATTCTCGTAATTACGGTGGTAGCTAGAACAGTAGGAGACAGACTTGGACCATAAAGCTGGCAGCATGAATAGCCAAGAGGCGCAGAATGGCAAGGAATGTGGAACCATGGAGGGGAAACGTGACTTTCCAAGGTTACACGGTGGGGTGGTGGGATAGCCATGAAGAGTGGCCTGACTCCTAGGCTCCTATCTTAGCAACATGACCACATTCTCCTCAGTAATAGGAGCCATGCTGAGCCTTTGCCAAGAACCATCTTTGTTCTGCTTTGAATGGTCACCATTTTTGAGGGTTTTTGTGGGGGAAAGGGAGTTGGACAGTAAGTAAACCCATTCTTTTCTACTTCTAGAGGTATTAAAATCAGTAGTGTTGGAAACCAGCAGTATTATTGGCTTTCTTCATTGCCCCAAACCCTCTGGGAGGCAGAAAACCTTCACCTCTGCTGGTGTTTCTTCTAAGGCTGCTGTCTTTGCTTTGAAGCATCCCAGCTGCTAGGTGCTTCTACAAGACATCTTTTTGCTTTTTGGTTTGCTTATTAGACTCAGTGGTAGAGAACGGGACCATAACAAACCTGGCTCATCACCAGTTTAAAAAGTTGCTTTATAAGTCAAGGTTCTCCAATATGCAGCAGTCAGTAGTCTCCATCCATCATCCATCCATCCACCCACCCACCCACCCAATTTTACTGACTTGATAATACACAGCAATGACCTCTACCTTGAAAATAAAGCATCAGACCCTCAATTACTTTTACATGAAGATAAATAGATTGGTATGGAGCTTATGGATGTTAGGGACACTGGTCCAGACTCTGAACAACAGAGCCCATTTCATTTCAAGAGCTGAATCTCCACAAAATATTCACAATAAAGCCCCAAACTAGGTGCAATAAACCTAACACCAGCCAAGTTTGCAAACCCAAGCTGATTGCAGGGAAGCCCAGGGCCAGGTTTCCAGTCAGCTTTGAAGCCACAGTTTTAAAGAGGTTCCTGATCAGGATTTTGATCTTCTCACAGGCTGTGCTTCCAGCAATTTCCACCAGCCAGGATTTGAGCTCGCTGCTGCCAAATCCCAAACTCGCTCAGGATGGAGCAGTGGCAGTGTCCAGAGGCGAGTTTTAGCCATTCCTAGCACACAGTTTGGTGTAGGACTGGTGCCTCAGGGAAGGTGCTCTCAGTCCAGCCAGCAGCGTGGGCAGGGCTGAGTGGCAGGCAGCTTCCCCTATAGATTGTAATGGTTTCATTTTCACTGGGTTTCAGCACTTGGCATTTTGGGCTGGATTTCACGCCAAGTTTTAAAATCCAAGAGGCCCACAGGCCTTGTGGACATGCAAAACCACCAATGTAATGAAAATTGGTTTAAAATTGATTTAGTTAAAAAGCAAAAGGAAAAAGAAAAAAATAATTCAAGCCACCATGTGGAAACATTTAGAAGAGTCAGTTATAAAATTTAACCAAATGGAAGTGAATGCCTTTGAATGTGTCCATACAAAGCACTGGCACTGGTGAAAGGAAATCTATTTACCATGACTTTTAATTAAACCAGTTGAGCTCTTTTTTAATAAGAAGTATTGAGTAAAATTTAGCAAAAATACCAGTACCCCTTCTTAGACTTCCAGAAATGCATCAGTCTCACAGTCACCTTTGTAAACTTTTTCAGATGCGTAACATCATTTTTTAGGGGGGGGTGGACATTGGTATTTCAGTCTAGGTCCTTGAATATATTTACTAAAATGCCCAAGCACCCCTGATTTCTAAGAGGATCTAATGCCGCTGAGGATCTTGGCTTGCAGACCTCATGCTGGGTAATCTGAGGAGAGGTTTCTGCCCTTCTTGGTCAGCTGAAATACTGTGACTGGACTGCAGGATCCTAAATTACTTAAGTGCAGGAGCAGTTTATTCTATCTTTAAGGCTTTGAGGCTATGAAGGACCGTAATCAAAACACAAAGGGCAGGGAGCTGCACTGTAATCCCAAGGCTTCCAGCCTCTCATGGGCTTGTGGAAATCATCTCCAGGCTTGGCACTTAGTGGTCCTTGCTTTATGTCAAACCTGTTTGGTGAAGGCATAAGGTTGGGTGAATATCTTTATTTTGGGTTGTTTCTGTGCAGACTGGATAATTTCCCATTGAATAAAGAGCACTCAGCAGTCTCTGTACTAGGTTTCAACACGGCAAAGAGCCAGCTTCAAGTTTCCAGGTAGGTTGTCCTGACAGCGGCATGGAAGAGATTTGTGGCTGATGTTGCTAAGCTCTCACAGCAGCACTAGTGGTCTTTGTCCCTCCGTTGTTTTGTTCTGTGTATTATGGTTTCTTGTTGGGTTTTCCCCCTTGCTGGGGTTGTCCTGCAAGCCCTACCTGCAGTGCCACAAGCACAGGATACTTTTGTTCCCTGTCTTTCCCTTCAGCATCTGCCCATGCGCACAGCTCTGCACATAAACACAGCGGTCTCAGAAGGGATGTGATCAAAAGGTTTTAGAAGGGCTCTGCATGTTATGAAATGTTTTGAGGCTCAGAGCCCAAAGAGGGAACTCCATCATGAATTCCCTGTGTATAACTAATTTGGGAAAAGGGATTAAAATGGGACAGAGCCTCTTGCTTTTTCTCCCCCCTCCTCGATGGCCCCTTTCAGAAAATTAGGGGGCCCCTCTCCAAGGAGAAACTGTTGAAAATTGCACACTGCTTTCCCTTCCCCTTCCTCCTGAACATAGCCAGAACAGCAATATACATTTCTGAGGTTTGGCAGCAGCATCTGAAAGCATGTTTTTTTGCCAGAGAGGACTGGCTGATGGGGGCCAAAGTGCATGTGGGTTGGGGGGACACTTGGGGAAGCGAAAGGAAGGCACCTGTACCCTCTCTTCCTGCCACTGCTACTGCAGATCTAGTTCCTACCATTTCCCAACTGGTACCTGATGATCATGTTTATTCTCTGGATTGTATCATTGGCTGCTGGAATGAGACCCATCAGGCGAGATTTGTGCCTGAACTTCAGTTTCGTAACAAAAGCAGAGACAGTTGTTCTTGCGACAGACCTCTCTTGGACTGAACAAAAACATGTACGACCCATGTGCGGTCCATACAACTGAGAAATATGTTAGCTAAGCTAGTCCAGAGCTAGTGATGGTCCTGTTTTATGTTAAGCTTTCCTCTGCTGTAACATCACTGCCTTCCTCTGCCAGCCCCATCTCCATGCTGCCTGATGCAGCACCAGCCCCAGCAGCTTGCTGAAAGCCGCCTTGGTTTGCTCTTGTTCTGGTTGCTGAGGTGTCTAGACTGGTATCTGGTGCTGCAGCACACATTCATGTTTTTAGCACCATGCTGAAGTCTAATGATGTCATCTCTTATGGCTTAGAGGAAGGAATTTCCATTTCATTTCAGAATTTTTATGGAAGGATTTGAAAAGTTTGGAAGGGGGGTGTGTGGAAATTTTGATGCCCAATGAATCTGAAACTTGAAGTGTTTTCATGGCTCACAAGCTCAAAAGCCCTTCTTGCACTTCCTCCTCTGCACCTTTCTTTTCTTTAAGAGAGAAAGGGAGAGGAAAAACAGAGGAGGATAATAAAAGAGTTTCTCTCCCCTTCTGAACAGCACTTTTGAAATATCGTAAATGAAACTTTCTCTGAGCATTTTGTTGGTATTTTAAAAAGGGTTATTTAGTCAGAAAGAAACCTTTATTTGGCAAGTCCAGGCTATTTCCAATTATTAGTATTAATTTATGTGCACAAACCTGTCTTTCATTGTGCATGTTTGATGTGGAGGTTCTAGGCCATGCCCAAAGCCCATGCAGCAGCAATGCAAGCTTACAAATGTTTCCTTATTGTCTGTCATCATAATTAAGAGAATAAATATGTACATTTAACTTGCTACCTTCCTCAGCTTGGGATGGGAGGATGCATTCATGCTCCAGTGATCTATTGTCCTGGGGTTAAACTCTGCTGAACTTCCTCTGCCTGTCCCCAGCAGGCAGGGTGGATGGAGCTGTTCCTGCTGCCCCCAAAGTTCAAGCCCCCATCAGAGGAGCTGCAGCCATCAGCGTGGGAGAGGAGAGAGGGGCTGCTGTTATTCGTGTTTGTACATGGCTGGGTTCCACTCTGGCAGACGGGAGAGACTGAAGTCTGAAAGCCATGGGCTGATAAGTGGTTTTTGAGCGATAAGATATGAAAGACTCTGTAATTCTGGAAGAGAGTGTTGAGTAGTTTATATGTGTAAGTCCAGATGCTCAATAGAAGGAGCTGTTCCAACCCTTCAGCTGAGAACGTCTCCTTGCACGTGTATGGTCGGATGTGCTCATGGCAATGGCCAAGCAATGGTCCCCAGGAGCAGCAAATGGAGCACTGAGCTCCCTGTGGAACACAGGGAAACCACAGGGTTAATGTCCTCAGGTAGTGTCCCATTTCCATTTCGCTTTGACAGATGTATTCCACTGGGGAGATCAGGCTGCTTTCAGATCACAGGAGCTGCACGCTCTTGGTCTCAGGGGCTGCCTTCCGGGTCCCATGGGACACTAATTTACTACTGGCCCATTAAATGTTACCTACATGTGGCTGGTGTGGATGCCTGAGTCTTCCAGAACACAGAGAGGCTCAGTCAGACTCCATAATTTCTCTCCTGAGTAATGAGCAAGGTGTAAAGTAGCTCTCCACTCACATCTCATGGAACTAAGGTGACAGTGGCCACTGCAAGGCAGGAAGAGGGTTTGTCCCTGCCTCTAGTGTCAGGCTTTGGAGCACAGTTCTGGGATTTGGGTATACAACCTGCTTACCAGCAAAGCTGTGTGAGTATTGCTCTTCCAGAAAGTGCTTTTCTTGCAGAGGGAAGGCTTGTGTCCAGAACAGCTGGACCACTTAACTGCTCTTGAATGTGAATCATAGCTGAAGGAGGGCTGCATTTAACTAGAAGCATATCTTATCAGCAGCCCATGTCTCAAATATGTAGTCACAGGGTAAAGGCTGTTTGAGTCAGAGAGAGATTCAGGGCCAGGTTCCCAGGATCTGTCAATTGGGGATAGCTTCCCTAAAATGGATATAGCTGTATTGATTTAAATAGAGAGGGAATTTAGCCCTGAATACTCTGCCAGTACATGAACTGTCATTGGCCACGATTTTTCCAAGGAGGCACATCGTTTTTTATCGTGAGCAAGATCATTGCAGACAGGGAAACAGATAAACAGTTGGATTTTCCTTTGGGCTGTGATTTTTGGAATAGATGCATTGGTTCATCTAATATGGGCTTGCTTAGTTGGTGTTTGTATAGAAACAGAAAACATCCATACTTAATGAAGCCTCTACAGAACCAAACTCCCATAATTTATCTGTTTGTCTCTGAGAGGAAAATTTACGTGGGGCCCTTGGACATTTTAATTGGTAGGCATCACCAGGTTGTTCATGTGTGCTCAAGGGCAGGTTATCATTCACCTGGAGGATCTAAGTGAGGTGGTGGGGATCCCTATCTCTTCTCTGGAGTTGGATATCCCCCAAGGAGGCCTTTCCAAGCTTTGCCTGCTGCTTGCATGCACAGCCTGCTGACTCTGCTGTCCCCAGTGTTGGGATGCTGACCCTTACAGGGCATGTGGTGGGCAGTGGGGGGTGATGGCCTCTTGAGCATGCACTGTGTGTTGAGCACTCACATGCCATGGAGTGGCTACTCTTTGCCCTTGGGGATGCCCTGCTGAGAGCCAAGCAAAACATGGTAGGCTCATGTGGGAAAGATGTCTCTGCAGGAGCTAAGGCAGGGATGGTTAAAATGGGGTGGGAAAAGACCCTTGGGACCCTTGGCCTGAGAGTGACCTGGTTGCTGGAGCATGAGCAGCTGGTGGTGCTGTGTCATTGTGTCCCTGCACAGCAGTACTCTACCTACCTCCTAAAATCCTCCTCGCCTGCCACAGGCCTTCAGGCACCACCAGCTGCTCCTGTAAGCTGCAGCCACAGAGGAGCATGACCACAGCACTCTTCTGTTCCACATTACAGCCCGGGGTCCACCTCTGCTGCCATTAGCGTGCATTCCTCACTCTGATTCACAGTGGCATCTCTCTCTGCTTCTTATTCATTACCCAAGCATCTTGGCGAGCAGCGGCCTGTTAGTGGCTTTGGTCACTTGGCACAGGCATTGGAATCTCATGGTAAACCCAGAGACACTTTATGGAGGTGTAACATCTTGGTTTTGGTTCTCATTGCATTTTTGTAGCACAGAGGCCAAAAACACATCAAAGAAGTGAATCTGGCAGTGAGCACCAACCCTAAATTCATTACACTCCAATTAGGCTGCTAAGAAGAGATAAAAGAAGCAGCAAAACTCAATGTCCTCCTCAATTTCTGTTTGCTGAGGTTACTTCTCTCTTTTGTGGTCTGGGTCCCTGGGTATCTCAGTCCACCAGGACCAGTGGTGGTGTGTGCTTAGGGGCAGCTGAGGCATCCTTCTCATTAAAGCCATGATTGGATCAAAGTGTTTTAGACAGTCCCCAAGGAAGAGTGAAAGATTTTTCTTTTTGTGCCTCTCTTTGGGACGCACAGCTTTTTCACTATTTCACCTCCTCGTCCTGGCCCCTTCCTTCTCCCTGCAGTTTGTGCTGGATGTGGATTCCTTGCTGCAAAGCATGAAGGCCAAAGCTTTGGGCAGCTGAGGCAATGGGCATTGTCTCTTGCAGCATCCTTTGCTTGGATGGAGTGTCTACAGCTGTCCCTTGGTCAGGGTCATTCCTCTGAGGACAGGAACAAAGCAACAATTACTAAGAAATGGATATCAAGAAAGAAAATCAGTAGCTTGGTTGCAGCTTGGGGATTTGGGTGATGAAATATTGCATTCCAGTATCCCCTCTCAATGGTTTATTAAATTGGCAGATCTCTTTAAATTGTGTACCACTGCTTTTTCCCATGGCACCAAGTACAGGATCAACAAAGGCTTGAGTGGCAACAGCATCTATGGCAAAACTGCCCTTGCTGTTAGCTCCTGGCAGAAGTAATTACAAGTAATCTTTTTTATATTTACCAATATTTTATTTATTATCTAGATGCCTAAATAATGGTAAAGTCTTCTAGAGAGAATCAAAAGAGTTTTACAAAAAAACAAAATTGCATCTTTTAACAAACATTGATTTTTGCTGTTGAAGGTTGTGGCAGTTTTCCCCCACATCTTGAAATGTGAAAACTCCCCATAGTCAGGCAGAAAAATGAGGATTTCCAAAAACACTCAGGACTGATTTGTTCAGTTCAGAAAACCTGATTAAACCTGTGAAAATTTCTTGACAGCTTTATGGATAACACCGACTCTCTCCTCAAATGGATCTGGCATTGATGGATAAAGAATATTTCTGTTTGTTAATGTGAGCTAAAAGTGCATTTTCATAAAAAGTGGGAAACATCACAGTAGGGCCATGGTGTCTCTGTGGGACCATCTGGGATGTCCAGAACTTGACTAGGACAGGGGGGTAAGGTCATCAGTGGTCCTCAAGAAACTTCTGCCTGTAAATGATGCATCCAGATGAATCTCTCTTAAGTAGAAGGTGTCTGACTCTGCCTCAGCTCCCTGACTTTTCTTCAGGGCACAAACCATCTTCTCCTGCACGTGTCCTAGTGATCATGGGAAGGAAACCTGTGCACATGAGTTAGTCTTCAATCATATCGTCTCTCCTGGAAGTCTCTCGTGGCAATGACCTCAGGCGACAGCATGGCATGAGTCTGCCATGCAGTTTAGATATGGCCCTAAAACACCCATCTCTGAGTCCAGGACAGTCTGTTCTTTCTGTTCCTACTGTGTGACAAAAAGGTAATATATCCACTGCATGAAACACATTGGGTAACAGTTTCCTTAGTGGCTGGGACAACTGTCAGTTTGTCAGATCTTATTAAGCAAAGAAAATTAACAATCCTTCTTTTCTTTCTCATCCCTTCCTTTACTGTAGCCTTGATAACAAAAGCTGGCTTTGTCTTCACTGGCAGAATATGGGGTGCTAAGTAGCAGGTGAAACAGAACTAAAGCTGTAATCCCTCAGAACGAATTGTATTTTTTGCTTCATTTTCCAGATCAAGAAAATGCTATCTATGGGCTGGCCTGCTAGCTCATCTGAAAATGTGTAAACCATCTTGTCTTTCCAAGGCATTTTCTTGGTCTCAACCACCAAGTATTTTGTTTTCATTAATCTTAGCTGATGCTCTTGATTCGCAGTAAAGATCAGTGTCCATTGTCCTTCTGGCTGGAGACCACCGATGCCAGCAGGCATACAGGTGATCCTTCTCCCTGCAGACACAACCAGCTCTTTTCTCTGCACCACAGGAGGTTTGTAGAGAACCCTGGGTTAGGCCCTGGTCACCAAGAAGTGGGAAAACGTGTGCCCCCAAATAATAGAAAGCAGTTGATGTCTTGTGGGGAGCCAGCATCAGCAGTTTCCTCTTAGCTGTCTGACAAGGGAGGAAAAGGCTGCAGGAAGCCAAGAAGCCTCAAAGAGATCCCTCAGCGCAGCTCAGAAGGGATTTCCTAAGCTCACCGCAAAGCCACAGGGGAGGACAACTCTTCAGATGCTTTTGATTCAGCACACTGTGGTGCAAATCCCACTCCCTACATGTGCTTTTTCCAGAGGAGCACTGAGCTTCTCTGCAGTGTGTAGAGCCTACCCTGCCAGGACTGGCCTCTGTGGTAGCATCAAGGCTGGAGGAAGGAGGCTTTGGGGTACCTTTCTCCTCACTGAGGAGGGAGCAGGGCTCAGAAATGGGATTGAACACTTCCTTGGACGGCTTGTGGTATGGCAAGTATCTCAGGTAGGACAGGACCTGCTGACTAGCTGATAAAGGGGAGAAGAGGGAGAAAACTTGCTGTTCCTCTTTGTGCCTAGGGCCACACGATGAGCTAATATACAAAGGCACATTTTTTTCCCTCATGCCCTGATCTTTGCTGTGCAGGGAAAAGATAACTGCTGTGAACAGGCACCAGAATATGTTCGGGGTGCATGGGGGCCCTGGACCCTCATGTGGGCAGGGGCATTTCCCCATCATTCAATTTGTTACTGACTCTCTGAAAGTCTGCAAGATAGGAAAGAACTTCTCTCTTCCACCCCATGATCTTTTTGTCTTTGAAGCTTTCAGCTTTGTTGTTGTTGTTGTTTGTAAAACTGGTCTCTGAAGGATCTCCCCTCCACATTCACACACACGATCAATAAAGACTTCCAGAAGAAATTTGAGTTTGGCTGGAAATTGCATTCAAAACTTCTCCCTGCGGAGGAAGATGAAAAGATTCCTACAGAAGGTTTTCACCTCTTCTGCCAGGAACTGTAGTTCAACTTCCCGCACTCCTGGCTCAATCTGCGTCACCATTTTCCAGCAAACAGGCACCCAGTGCAATCTGTGTCACCATTTTCCAGCAAACAGGCACCCAGTGCAATCTGTATCACCATTTTCCAGCTAACAGGCACCCAGTGCTCCAAGAAAGAGTTGTCAGCTGGGTTACAGCAATGTCAGGAACTAAGGACAACCCCTTGTTGGTAAAGCATTTCGAAATCTGTGCCTCATATGTTGATAGTTAGAAGCTTCCTGATAGGCCCCCAAGGCACCTCTTCTTCCACTGCATGTGCCCACAGCTGGGGAAAGAGGTACCAGGGCATCTCCTGCCCTGCCAGCAGCAGCCAGTTTTAGCCTCAGCAATGAAATCATTAAGCAGGTGGAAGCCTTGCTTCTTCCCATTTGTAATGTCTATGCTAGAATATTTCATTAATGAAATCACTGATGTTTATTACCTACTAAATGATCTCTCTCTCCAACAATCTCTGAGGGTTATTACCACAAAGACTTGCACAACAGATGTTAAAAGCCATCACTTTAAATCAACATATACTTTTATTAAAAACAAAACCAAATGGGTTTTTTTTTCTAATCCCTGCATTCCAGTCACTAAAGCTGAGATAATCTTCTGGAGAAGCTAATGGATATTGTTAATATCTGGACTGAATTTATAAAGAGCTAGGAGAGAACAAACAGGAGAGCAGAGACAACCTTCAGGAGCAGCAGCAATGAAGAAAATCTGTTGTGCTTTGCTAGCAGAGCTTTATTTGTGGCAGCCATTTCATCCAGTCAGGATGATGCACAAGATGAAGTTGGATACTTGTAATTATGCCTTGTACTTTTTTTTTCCTGACTCAGGATCCCAGATTTAAGGAGTTAAGCAACTATAATGTCAAGAGCCTTGTATTTGTTGTCAGCCATTTTTCATTCTTTGTGGTTTGCTACAGAAATCTAGACAGGCTGTTGTTTGTGGTCAGTTTAATGCAATTTGAAACTTTTGTAAAGGTGACTAAAGGTCTAACATCTTCAGTCGAAGCTTATTTTTTCCCCCTGCTCGTGAATGGAGCCAAGTCTGAGCAAGAACAGCCTAGGTTCAAATCTTTCTAGTGTACTGGTAAACTGCTGAGGATGGATTTGCTTAAATGCAGGAGTGACACAAGGAGCAGATAAAAAGCTTTGGATCCTGATTTCATTGAATGGATGTTGTCACTAAGAGTGAGCTCTAAAAACCAGCAATACCTCACAAAATTGAAACAATTGCACTTTATAGTGCCAGTGGTGGTGTACAATCCATGCTAGTGTGAATGGTGATACAAGATAAGCAGGGCAACATGAATGATAGTCCAGGTGGGCCTTGCTTTCCAATTACCACAAAAAGAAGGTTTCCAGTTCGGACTTTTTTATGTAGTCTGAACTTATTTATGTAGGGGACTTTCTCAAAGGTTTCAAAAGATCTCCTGTGAACTGACATGTTTCCAGTTGATCTAAACTCAGAAATCAATTCTAGCATGTAGACTTCAGTGGAAAATTTTGTAATAAAATCCATCTTGTGACATTTCATCAGGTACTGGAGAAGAACTTTCTCCAAGAGACTATTTCCCTGATGCCTTCTTTTCCCTCACTTTGGGTAATTTTGTTTTAAGACCTGCCGTGAGTCATGTCCATCTTAGTGGATTAGGAATGGTGCCTTTGGCATGTTTCAAAGTACTCGGTTTGGAAATAACGTTATGGTTTCTGCAAACAGTGTAAACTGAAGATGTGCAGAGAGCTCATTCCTAGAGCTTCAGAGTGCCCCAAGGGATGGCAGGGCTGGCAAACATGCTGCCCTGATTTCAAAATGGAGGGGAGGCAATCTAAACCAAGGGTGCTCTTCCCACCACTCCATGCATCCGTAATCATCTCCCAATCTGACCGCCCACCATTTGCAATAGCCATCCAGTCTGCCTCTCAAGGACCTCCTTCATTGTCCTCACCTTTCTTAGATTAAATAATAAGTGGCAAACACTGTTTTTCTCTTTTTCTCCTCTTTTATTTTCTTTTTTCCCCCCCCCTTTCCCTTCTCCATTCCTTAGCAGCGCCTGATGTCACTCTCTCAACAGAGATGTGGGAGGTTCGCGCTGGGATTTTCCTCGCTGGGATAACGCACAGTGTTTACTGTCTGTTGGCTTTCCGGTGGTCTCCCGGCCTCCAGCAATGGGAGTCACGAGGTCCTTTCCCCCCGTCCCATGGTCTGTGGTATCTGTTGTTTTCTGAGCGCTGGAATCTTTGTCCCCGTTACGTAGCCCCAAACCTGACCTTGTCGGAGACCACACACGGGTGTCTCTGGATGAGAGGGGAATGTATGGAATGTTTTTCAATGAGCAGTTTATGAAATTCCTTTCCTATATGTTTCAGAAATTCTTTAAGTTAAAGAGCACAAACATTTCTCCAAGGAAACTAGAGTTCGCAGGAGCTCAAATGCAGGCACTTGTTTTTAAAAACATTCTTTATTAAGAAGGGGGGAAAAAAGGAGGGGGTGAAAGAGAAAAGAGAAAATGTAAACAAGAAAGCCTAATTCCCTGCTCTGTAATGCACAGGCAGGAATAACAGCACAGTGGGGCTGCACTCCTCTGGGGCCTGAGAGCAGGCTGTGTCCTCCTACCAAGTGATAGAGCTGAACTGACCCTGTGTGTGCCAGGGAGTGCAAGGGGTGAGACCCACAGAGCCTCATCCTGACCCACAAAATGTGGGGAAAGAGGAAACAGGCCTGCGCTGATTGTGGAGATGCCCAAGATAGGCAAAAGCAATGCTGAGGACAAGGGGATGCCTTAAATCCAGAAGACTCTCTTGAAGAGAAAGCATATGGCTTTTAGGCATGTTTTCCTCAGACAGCGTTTTATATATTCACACATTGAAAATAGCAAAATCAGGTATTTATACAAAACTTGACAGAAGAAACCAGGGCCAAGATCTTTTTTTTTTTTTTCGCCTGCAGCTGAAGTGCAGGGGGAAGAAGAGGGAGAGCTCTGGCCAGGGCACCCTCTGCAGTGCAGGGCTGAGTCCTCACAAGCTGAGGGAAAGCAGCTCTGCCTGGGTGTGTGCTCCAAGCACTGAGCTATTGTATGATAAGGTGGTACCACCTCTTCCTCTGTTTGTGTTTTGGAAGAAAGTGGAGTTGCCGTTGCATGTTTGAAAGGCCTGGCTTTGGTGGCCATGCTCCAGGAGATCCTGGGGAGGTATGGATGAAGGTGAAGAAGGGATATGGGCATGGAGGTGCATGTCAAAGCTGAGGTGCTTTCAGGCATTCTCCAAAGCAGAATTACTAGTTTTGAAAACTCAGTGGTTTCCAGGGACTGAGGAAGACCTTTGTCTGGGCCTCACATACCTCAGTCCCACTTTAAGTACCTAGGTCCCCTTTTGGATCTGGGCCTAATCTGCTAATTCAAATCCAGCTTGCATGCGTCAGAACTGTAAGCCAATATAGAGTTGGCAGGAAATGGCTTTCCTATCCTGTGAACATTTTCAGGATTTTTTTTTTAACCGAACCTGGGTTTAAAAATTGGGCCAACAGCCAGAATTTGAAAAATTTTTGCAAAATGAAAACCCAAGTTCTGAATCCTTTTCCTCTAACATCAGCTGAAACATTTGATTTCAATATTGACTTCTGCTTTGTGTTTTGTTCTTTTATTACCAGTGGTTTAATTTTAAAAACAAAAGTGGAATTTAAAACTGGAGGGAGTAGGTCGAACTCTCTTGCCCCAAACCCAGAAGTCTTGGGTTTGACGGATTGGCATGTTCTGATCTGAAAGGCACTTCATCAGAAACAACCGTAGGCCGATGAGCTGCAGCTGTTGGCATCCGATGGCAGTGGTCTGAAATAAATGAGTATGTCAGCGTAGTACAACAGATGAAAAACATAACAGCTGGTGTACACTGGCTATCTCAGCAGAGGCACCATCTCATAGACACAGAAGATGATTTTCCTTCTTATAATGCATAGTTTCTTATCTCCTGGTTGAGGAACTGGTGCTGTGGCTTGTGGTATCACTGTATGGATCATGGTGTGATGGGCAAGGTTTGGATCTGGGACATTTCACCACTGTATACCATGTATGCAACAGATCCTTAACAGTATCTTTTAGCAATTTGCAGTATGGCTAGGATTTCTCCTGCTGTATATACATTTGAATTTTACTTTCTGTGCCTTCTTTTATGTTACCCTCTATGCCTGGCGCCAGTACTTCCCCCTTGGTTCTGATCCAAAGACCATTGGAATCAACCTATGTCCTTGCAGCAGCTTCAGTGGGCTTTGGAGCAAATCCTTTGCACACTAAAGAACCTTTGTCTCACCTTTCAGAATCACAGAACATTCTGAGTTGGAAGGAACCCACAAGGATCATTGAGTCCAACTCTTAAGTGAATGGCCCATGTGGGGATCAAACCTACAACCTTGGCATTACTAACACCATGGTCTCACCAACCCAGCTAATCTCAGGCATTTCCTGGAAAATACACTTCTTTCACAAAGCTTTTAAGCACAGCTGATCCCATGTAACTTTTGCATTACTTTGCAATAGATATTCATCCACTAAACTGTATGTGGATCAGCTGGAAGAAAACCAGAATTCACTGATCAGGGTTGCTCTGTGTTTGCTCTGTCAGAGCACACAAACAAGAAAATAGGTTGTTTATTAGTACTGAGGATGAGTTTAAAAGTGCCATCTAGAAACATGTGTCATAACTGTTTCACTGTCATATAATATTCTTGAAGAGGTTTGCAGTTTCTTTCCCCATGAGGGATATTGAGAGGCTTTTGGAACTAGATTATGGAAATGTAATGAAAATATGTGGGTGTGGAGTGGCTCACTTCAGTGTCTTCTTGATTCCTGTGGCCAATAAATTAGAAATATATTGCAGTTTAAAAAATTCTGTGTGCAGTGAAAGCCAGAGAGGTGTCAGATCTGTAGTCTTCCATCATACCAGGTGTTGTCTTTCCTTGGAGGACAGTGAATGCTGTTGGCTTGCCATACAGCAGCTCTTATCTGTCCCTGTATGAAATTGTGCAAACAGACCCATTCAGGCTGTGCTGACAGAGTTTTCCACCATGTCTTTTTCTATTATTCTCCACCCTCGGCTGTTCTTAATCCCACAGACACTCACTTTGTCTGCCTTTTTTTCCCCCTCTTCTTCTCTCCTCTCCCTCCTGTCTCCATAACGAGTGCTAGTCCTATAATGATGTTAAATGACCCAGACCTGCCTTTTGGGTAGCACAGATGACATGCAAACAGAAAATAATTGTCCTTGCCCTGAAAAGACTAGACAGCTGGAGAAGATGCATCAGCTTCAGAAAGGTGCATGTTCAACAATGTCAGGTTGAAGAGAGAAGCCCAACCCAGTGATGTGGTCACCTTCTCTTACTGTTACCCAAGTGATGGTCCACCTAACTGTGGTCAGTAGAAATATGAATCAAAAGGATTCTTGCACCTTCATGGTGTGTTGAGCAGACATATGAAGCTGATATTCCTACCTTGAGTAGCTGGTGATCTCCTCAGGTGAACCACATACAGTGGTGTGGGGAGCAGAGCAGCCTCCAAGAGCAGAAAAGAGCAGGCAGCTGTTGGTGGTGTTATGGATGGGCAGGGTTAACTGTCCCTTCAACTGGAATTGTGGGAGGAGGAGGAGGTCAAGGGAAGGTGTGGAGAAAGATAGTTATTCAGAGTTTCCCTAAGAAATAGAGCTGTTAGGAGGCCATGAAGAGGGTAAGGAGCCTCACCAACTGTATGGAAGTAATGGAAGGGGCAGAGAACAGAGACTCACACTGTCTGGGACCCTGTTGAGTTTAAGTGCCAAGACCAAAGCAGAACATCCTGGAATTATTGAAATAAAGTATAGTAACTGATATAACTAGATTTTCTGGCTTGAAAAATGTTTAGAGATTTAGAAATTCTCTCTTCTACATGGCAGGAAGGGGGAAGGAGTGGGTAGGGGTTGGAGGGGGTGTGAAGAGAAATCAGAGATACTGGAGAAAACCCACAACCTACTGATCTCACAGAATAACATCATTTTTGAGGGTGACAGAAATCTTTGTTCTCACTGAACTCCTACCATACAAAAGTTAAGCTTGTGGACATTGCAAGAGCAGGAAAGGCAATTGAAAAAGCCCTGTCCAGACTTGCCTCTCCTCTCCATCCTAATTTGCTTTCAGATCTAGCCAGTTCTATCCTCAGTACACCCTATGTCACTGCAGTAGGTTTTTTGCTGTACAATGAAGTTGTTAACCTGAAGAACAGTGACTTCCATCCAGTTGTCTCTGCAGTTTTCCAAACCAAAAAATGAACAAACAGAATGAGACTATCAGCCTGTCTAAGAGAAGTGAACACAACTTCACTTTTAAAGCCATCTGTCAAACAGCTGGCTTCAGAAGGAAAATTTACCAAGCAGGAGTGTGGAGGATCTCATGATTATTGTTTTGCTTTTTCCCTTCCTTTCATCTGGCTAGGATTAAGTATTTTGTTTTTCTCTTTTACATGCACCAGCATGCCACCATGGGACTATATTACTTCATACACAGATGAACAAAAGTAAGAAAAAAGAGTTACCAGTGCTTATATGGAACATCAGCTGGGTTGAGGTAGAAACTGCTCAGGGCTGAAGCAGAGGTGTGAGAAGCACAGCATTGGCTCCTAGGCAGGGGAGTGAAGTCAGCAGCTTTCTCTGCATGTTGGGGGAGAATGTGAAATTTCAGGTCATTCCAGAAGCACGGGGGTGAGTTTAGAGAAGTGTTAGAGAATACGGAAGGGAAATTTCGCTAGCTGATTCAAGGTTGGCTTATTACAAAATCATGGGAATCAGGGCTAGAAAAGAAAACATGTTCTATTAAGTCATTCTATCCGGTCCCTGCAACCAACCAGTGTACACTTCCTCCCATGGGCTTTCCAGGCAAGGTTAACCCTTAGAGAATAATGAATGATCATTGCTGAAGTACAAAAGAAAATTGACTTCTGGATTTCTTCCCCCTCACTCCCCTGGAAAGGTATCCTTTCCTCTTCCTGATTCACATCTCCTCTGCCCTTCCCACCCTGCTGAGAGCCCTTGGACAGATGTCTTCTCCCAACTCAAAAATAAAGGTCAAGAAATACTGGTATCAGGAAAAACAAAGATTTAGGAGGTGACTTAAAAGATGGATGGTCAGAGAAGTTCTTAATCCCTTAAGAGAGATGTTTCTTTCTTTTCCTATTCTAAAGGAAGCTGCCTTCCTGCCCTCCTACCTGCCTTTGCAAACACTTAGCAAAGAGGATGATTTACCAGTTGTTATCTAACTTGGAGCTGTCGGTTTCCTGAGGACGAAGGCCCAGTGCACAATACAACAACAAGGTCTTACATTTAACTGCAAAGTCCCTTGACACTGCAGCATTCCAGCACAGCAGGCTGGAAAATGTGTTGCAGCTCTGTATAAATTGAAAGGCGGGGGGGGGGGGGGGGGGAAGGGAAAAAAAAAAAGAAGAAGAAACATAATGAATTAAATATGGAAATGAATAATACAGTCAAGTATAATCTCTTCTGTGTCATCTTGGTATTCAATTTCATTTATTTTATGTTGTCCCTGCATGATCAACTTGCACAGATTTATGTGTACTGAATGTGAAACTGTTTGGTTGAGATTATCCAAAATAAAGCTGGAGGCTCAGCCATGGAGGGAGAGAATAGGAAGCGTTTGTAGGGCTTGGGGGGGCCTAAGAAGCAGCCCAAGAACAGAGGGAAGCATGTAATACTGGCATTTGTTGCTGGGGTAATTGTAAGGATGCACCAACTGCAATTGAAATAAATGCCTTAAGGTTTTGCTAGACCACTGGCTCAAACAAAAGAGAGAGCTCTGTCAGAGCTGCTTTTTCAGGCTGACATTATTTTAGTGTTTATGAGGATATCTAAATCACAAAATGAAGTTTGAGGTTTTCAGAAGAATGTAGAGCTTCTGTGGTGCAGAAGACTGAGCTTAGAGTAATGGAGCTGTCCACCCTCATCCTCCATATGTGACTTTTACTGCTTTGACATAAAGATGTGCAGCTTGATTTTTCTCCTCTTCTTTATATCCCATTACTTCTAGTGTAGGCTTATTTTTCTGTGATCCCTAGGTGAGAACAGACTGTGGTGAATCTCTGTATTTTTCCTCTCGGGTATAGTTATATTGCAAAATGTTTTAATAGGAGCTGCTGTGGAGTGAATGTTTTATCAAATATATTGATCCAAGAACAGGTTAACTTTAGCTGATGAGTTACCATGCATCAGCTGCTCTGCAGTAACTGTCCAAGCACATGCTTTTAAACCTAAGCACTCCCATGTAATCATGTGTGCCAAAGTGCTAAAATGTCAGTTTGTATTTGACAAACTCCAAATGTTTTGTGATTTCATTACATGTCTAGTATTAACTACCCGCACAGTGAGGAAATCGTATCCTGCTTCACAGATGCATTTGTTTAACATTAGCCTGAATTCTCTCTCAGTCTTTTTGTGTCTATTGGTGAAAGACTTGAAAAGTCTGTAAGGTGTCTTTTCCATGCAAAAGTACCTACTTATAAAAATATCAAGCCACATTTAGACTAACTGCAGCAGATTAAAGGCTTATACTCATAGCATTGCAAGACTTGTTTTCTCTTGCAAGGTCATTTTTGTGACTTACCTTGAACACTGAGATGTCCATATCCTTCCTGAACTGGGGATGCTAAGACTAAAGGTACAATTCTTCTCATGAGTTTAAAGTGGCCAGCTCAGGGACAAAACCACTTCTCTGTTTCTACTTGGTAAAGCCTTTTGTTTTACACCTGAGTATCGTATTAGTCACCAAACACTGTACTGAGATCTCATGCTGAGGTGGTTAATTTTGATGTTCTTTATGCAGATTTGCAAGACAGATTTTTGACCCTAAACACAGGGCCTTGGCTTCAACCCTTCAAACTTCAGTCAGATTTTCCTGCTGGAGGTGCCTTCTTTTCTTCATTGACCATAGAGGAAGCCTATGGTCTTACTTAAAATGCTTTTGGGGGCAGGAGATGGGTGGAGTTGAATCTCAGCTTTTATTGCCAGGTGTGATAAGTTTCATTTGCCTCTAGTAAAATGCACATATTGCATTGTGATAATTTTAAGCAGGTACTTCTTGTACCCCTCTCCCCAGTCCAGCCTGTTCTCTTTCTTCTTTACTATCTCAGTAATTTGTATGCTACCTGCAAATCCCACTATCAGAGATTTTGTGTCATCTAGATTATTACTGAAAATGCTAAACCTAATTGGACTAATAACCAATTTTTGAAATAATCTTGCTAATAATGGTACTATTTACAATAACGCTTGCCAGTTAATAACAATATGTTGAAAGCTGTCACTGAAACACATGTTGGTAGGTCTAGTACATGCCTTACTATTTCCATATGCTGCAAAGTATTTGTGTCTTAACTAAGGTCTCATGAGATATCAAATTACACGCCTTGGAGCAAAACAAATGTTCCCTGCTATTGACATTGCGTTTACCAAGACAAACCTTTGTTCAGAGAAAGGTGACAGTCTGTGTTTCTCATGAGTACCAGCACATTTTCACAGCTCTGTAGGTCTCTTTCTAAGAGACATTGAATTTGCTGGCAAATAGGGTTTAGCAAAAGTCCCATGGCAAACCTCTGGAACTTAAATTTACTGCCTTTATTCCCTCAGGACATGTTGGCATTCATGTCCTGTTGTTGTTGGCCAACATCTCCTCAGTTGTCCATATCTTGCATTTCAAAGAATGTGACCCTTTCTTTGAGGAGGTATCATATTTCCTTGAAATCAAAGACTGTTCCTCTCTCAAGGTCTTGAAAAGTTCAGCCCACGCTTCAGATACTTGTGTGATCTACCACAATTCCCAAAGCTGAGGGATTTTCTTATTTACTTCCAGACACTCAGTGGAGGATGTGTTGGCAGAGGACAACCTGGGAGGGCAGCTTGCTCCCACTAATCGGTGCTGGATGTATTTTACCTCATGTAGAGCCATTACCGTTCTTCAAATTGATGTACAGGCAATAAGGAGTTATCTATGCGTCATTTGTCAGATGTTGTTGCTCTTGGAGCTCACCTTCCCAGGGTTTGCCTGCCTCTCTCTGTCATGTTTAATTCTTCTTGCTAAGGGCTTTGGGACAGGGACCTGTGATTATTTTTATTCTCATTGTAATTGTAAGGGCCCATAAAGTTGCAGACCTCCTCTAGTACTGAGTAAATAATAAACAATGCTAATTCTTTTCACTCAAAACTCAGTCTGCAGATTCTTAAAAGGGAGAATAGTGTCAATGCAATCGCAAAAGTGCACATCATCACCAGATGGAAATCAATACATGGCATCACTGTGAGAGTCCACATGGTAGCATTTGTCAGTAATTCTCTTCAGTCTGTCAACACAGTACTCCATCACACAGACAGGAGGAGCATGTTGTGGGTTTATGTATTTGAACCTCTCTGGGGACACCACTAATATAAAAAGCATTGCCACCAGAGGCTGCTTCTGCACTTAATGAAAGGAAATACATTTTCCTTCATTCTCTCCTTGACCTTGTGGGGGCTTGGACTCACAGGGCACAGCTATACTCTTCTTTTGTGGGCAGCAGCACTGCAAGAGTTACTGGCAACTGTCATAAGACTCTTGCAGGCTGAGCTAGGACCAGACTCTTGGTTCCTGTTGGCAACACCTATAAAAAACGTTAATACCAAGCCTGCAAGTCCAGGCACTGCAGCAATGGGATGATGTTGCCCAAGCATAGGACCTCCAGGCCTTGCATGGTGCTCCTGGGCTTCACCCCTTGGAGAAAAAATAACTGCAACATGTAGTGGCCCATTCAGTCACAGCAAGGGCACAAGTGCTCAGCCAGTCATGGGCACGCAGCGGTGGAGGGATGTTCTGGCCGCCCACAGCTCATTAGTCAGCCATCTTTCTCCACTGGTCTCCAGTGGGAGCTCTCCACAAGGTGGCAATGTAACACCACGCATCCCACCATTTCCGCTGGCACGTGACGCCTGGTTGGCGCTTCCCTCATCCCAAGAGTGGTGCCCTTGGTTCTGTGCACCCATTGCGGGCATGAAGGCAAGCCCAGCTCGGATTGAGGTGAGCACAGGTGGTCTTCCTGATGGTTCTCTGCCATGTCTTCAGGGACAGAGAGCCAAGTCCAGCTCTGTGGCTTTGACACTACTTGTTGGCCATGGGAAAAGACAAGACATGAGCCTGTGGAGTCACCAGGCTTGGAGAACTATGGTCATGCTCTTTGGGCAAAATGGCAGACTTTTAAGAGACCAAATCTGGTATCTTTGTCTTACTAAATTGTACCTTATTGAAAAAGTAATCCTGCTGCACTATGTAAGATATCTCTGAAGCACAAGACGACCTTGACATGAATGAGCAAGCTGAAAAATGTCTGTCCTAGCTTATACCTGCTTCTCATTAGTTTAAAAGCAGCCAGGAAACATGTTAGCTGAAAATGAGATGTGATCATTTTTAGGTTGCTTATATCTGCTTAAATCTAGCAGGAGTAACAAAAGAAATACAAATGATAGATACATAATACTAGCTTCCTTCTACACCACAGGCCAGGATTTTGTGAATTATCCCCAGATTTCAGTACCTCCCCTCCAGCTTCTGTTCTGTCTCTTACAATAAAGATTTGCTTGCCAATTTCTTTGAACAAGGGAAGCGAGCCAAGGCAGTCCTGGAAGGGGTTGATCTGTGTTTGTTGTGCTACGTTTTGGGAAGCCCTTTTTTGACATGTGCCAATGTACTTTGTCCCCCTTAAGTCTCTTTATCCTTGTGGGGGGTCTCTGTCCTTTAGATGATGCCTTGAGAAACCCTCTCAGAAAACCTGGGGCAGATCAGGGTGGAAGTGGGAAGGATGCTTTGTCAGCTCCTCGCAGGGAAAGGACTCTGTGTAAAGCTGAAGTGTCCTGTAGCTACTGTGCAGTCATGTTGTTCTCTGAAGCAACAGAGGACATGGATGTATTGGTCATGGATGGCAAGAGGAGAACAGATTAGATGGATCCAATGAACTCATCTGGTATGGCAGGCTTTAAGCAGTTTGAAGCCTACAAGGGCATTTCCATTTCCAAACCACAAATTATTTCCAGAAACTGGGAAACAAGAGGAGGGAAACAAGAGGAAGGAAAGCTTGACATGGCAAGCTCAACAGAGAAGAAAAATCCTTTGCAATGAAGTCATTGGACAGAAAGTAAACTGCCCACAAGTCCTTTTACCAGAAGAGTTTGGATCAAGGGTCCAGTGAATAGGAGAATTATATGTAACATGCAGTATATGAACTGTCTGGACAATAAAGAAGTATTGTCCATGGATTGGTCTCAAAACTTCCACTGGAGCCTTTAATGCATGAGTCAGTCCCAGAGAAGATTGGCATACATTACCAGAGCCAGGTTAGAGGAAAGGTGGAACTTTTCACAGAAAATAGTTAACGCTTTGCTTAATCAGGCTTGCTAAACTTTGCTTAACTTGTGCAATGATTTCTGGCTCCTCCATATGGCCTTCACCTCTGAGTACTATTGATTAACTAATACCTAGTTTACCGTATGATCTGAGTTCCTCTTAAACACCTTTCTCTTCTTTATTCAATGAAGTTTGTTATTTTAACCCTTTGACTGGGAATTTACTCACTCAGTAGGTGGCTGGTACCTCTTCTGAAAAGCTTTGTGTTAAGGAAGCAAGTGAGAGAGACTGAAGATCCTGTCAATGAAAGCCAAAGTCTTTTGAACTGTTTAGGCTCTGAACTCTTTGTGTTGTGGTAGGATCTAGTAGGAATTCTTCAGCTAGGAGAGGGGGGCCTGCTCTGAGACACAGGACCAGCACGAAACGAGGAGGCTGCTCCTGCTCTAAAGAACTGCAGCCTGAATAGAAAACACAAAGAATGGGAGGAAAACTAGAAGAACAAAGGAAAGAGATTACTTGGCTAAGATTGAACAGTAAATCAGTGGCAAAACTTCGAAGAGTTCCCTTGAGTCGTAATCTGGTGACCTTTCCAGTGGGGCAGACTGCCTCTGGCTTTTCACTGAAGTGTGCAAAGCGTTGGCTTTTGATTTGCAAATAGATTAAAGCATACAGCACCTTATGCCAAAAAACTTCAGCACAAAGTTAACATTGCCTAATGGTGTCTTGTATTGTTCCAGAATGCATAGAGGATTAATCCTCAGCACAATGTGAAAAAGTAATGCAAATTTAAACTTCTGAAAAGTAGAAAATATTGGTACACTGTCAAAATAATCTTAACTCTTCCCTCTTTGAGAATTGCTGCTATATTTACTTGTACAGACCAAATCTCAGAGAAAAATCAAGAAACAAGGCACGTGAAAGCATCCAGTACAGATTAATATTGTCCTTGTCAAATCGCATCATGAGAGATGGAACAGGCAGCAGAGGGTTCTCCTAAATTTCTTCATAGCCACTTCCTTTAAGTTCATAGACTTTAAAGTCAGGAGGACCTCCCTGGAACATCTGACCTTATCTATAACAACTTTCAGACTCCTTTTAATTCCTCAGTATTGAGCCAAATGTACTGACATTGTCCACAACATCTTCAACAAAGGCAGGTCTTGAGTGCTGGAGTAGTTTCAGACAGAGAACACATTGTCTGGGGGCCTTGGCCTGGGTCCTCCCCTGCACAGCCACCACAAGGTTGGCTGGCTAACCTTGGCATACTCAGCCAAGACGATGCAGTTTGGGGTGTTGAGGCACGCTGCTTTGGGAGTGCTTAGAATAGTCCACCTAAAACAGGAAAGTGATGCTTGGTATTATCTATAGCAGAGCTGGGATTCCTCTAATACCTGGATGAATTTAATCTAGTGCCCCTTTTCCTTTTGGGGTAAAGGGGGTCTAGCCGTGACGCAAACAGGTTACAATTTAGAAAACAGTTTGGCTCTTCAGGCCTTACGGTCCCTCCCATCATCAGCAAGGTGCTAACATCTCAGCTTCCAATATCAAGAGCAAATAAATACATTTATTTAGTCAGGATATTTTCTCACAGAGGGAAAGGGCTAGCAGGGGTCTGCAGATCCAGCAGCATCTGCAGAGATGCTGTAGGTATTTGGCTGCAGAGGACCTTGTGCTGGTAGGGTGGCCAGTACTCCCATCATGGAATGAGGGACTGGGTGTGGGACCCCCCAATCACCCTTGGACCTTGCTGAAAGCACTGAAGCTCCATGTATGCTTCAGCTCCTCACTTAGCAACACTTCTCTGCCTGTCTTACTTATTCAGCTTATAAGCAATTTGGGCAGAGCCTGTGTCTCGTTCCATATGCTCTGGGTGTTACATTTAAGTGCAAGATGCTCAAGTCTAGTATGTTGTATATACAAACCCTGGTTTTACTGAGCTGGGAGGAAGAAAAATCCTCTTTTCTCATCTGCAGCACACCACACTCTTGTTACCCTGTAAGGGAGAGCTCGGTAGAGAGAGTTCAGGTTCTTGTGCCATTTAATCACGTCTGATCTTACAGCCCAGTGAAATGTTTATGGGAAATGTTTATGGGGGGCCATTTATTAGGTGTCTTTTCCCTCTACGTGCTCAGGTGCTTTGAGGAACTTCCTGAATTTACCCCTGTGCAACACTCAGTTGAATCATTCCTCCAGACAAGTTTCAGCCCCAGATTAATAGCAACTTGAGTCCCAACATGATTCACTCTTTTGACTGGATGCTGAAAGTCTGGTATTCTCTTGCCTGCACAAGGGCAACTGTTTTTATCTTTCTTAAAAAGAAGAAATAATGAGTAAGGGAAAGGAAATAATGTACAATGAATTGCAGTCAGGAGTTATTTGTGTAATGAACAATGTCTTTGCAATGCTTCCATGACACTGGGACTAAAATCTAGACGCCAAAGGGAAAGTGGCTGAAAGGGGACACCCATACAGCCTACCCATCTGGAGTGGTCCCATCTGGTCCTCATCCCTCACACCTCAGGATTTGTCAGTCATGACATACTTTCATTTTCTCCATCCTGCAGTGATGCAACATCTCTATGTCATGGTGGGAACCAAGGCACAGGCTAGATGAAATGTCTTGCCCCGTGGTTAGTGGGAGGCAGACTCCAAGTCATTTATAATGTTTTCTTCACTTCCACTGGGCACATTTCCCCGGTGATTTTTTTTTCCCCAGAATGGAAGGAGGCTCCCTCATGTGCCCTGGTATCTCTAAGGAACACGGACACCCATTTTGTTTGGTCTCTATACTGCTGTTCCCTGGAGACTAAATATCTGTCTGTTCCCTGTTCTTTATATTCGTCCCTGAATACCTGTTACCAGTTACTCTCACATCCAAAATACTGCACTGTTTGGACATTTGGGCTTATGTAATGTGGCATTCATGTTCTTATGAGAACTGGGCACTTCCCTGTTTTTCATTGTGATCTCTACTGAGCAGGTAGCATGCAAAACAACCCCAGAAAATTTGATGTCAGTGTCTCTCAGACATTTTCTTTTCCATGCAGTCCTACCTCCAGCAGGGCTGCAGTTGACTGAGTTCTTTACCACTCCTCCAGAAGGTTTTTACTCGGTATATATTGTGTGTTCAACAAAGAACTACTTTTCCCAGTAGTGTAAATAGGAATTTTGCAAGCAAAGCATGTCAGATTCTGGAATCCTGATTATATTTAATGGCCCAAGGAGCTGCTGCCATCACAGAACCTGAACCTTAAAACCAGCCTTAGAAAGTCTTACCCTAATTGTTGCTTTGATCCCAGTCACTTTTGGTTGTGGGTGGGAAGGCACACGGATGCCTCTTGAGCAGTTGCCAGGAGATGGGATAGGTGTCTGGCACGGGAGAGGGCAGTAGAAAGGAGCAGAGCCACATTGCTGAGCCAAGGTGGTACAGTAATGGCCTTTTGACAGGGATGTGGTTTCCAGAATCTCTATTTCTGGCAGAAGATGTCAGGGCCAATGAATCCTGGAAGCTCTCAAGTGCAAGTCTGGATATGTTCTGTCTCCGTGTGCCAGTTCTGCTGAAGGAAAAATGACTGCCACACCACTGTCCCATCCCTCAGCAGCTATTTGGCAACCTCACCCCCACATAAACACAGCAGCTGGCTTGCCTGCTATCTGCTGACCCTTTTCTTTTCCTCAACCCTTATGCCCTGAATGGATCAATTTTTAGAATTTACGAAGAGTCAGATATACAGCTGAGAACTGAACTGGGATGAAAAACTACTGGAAAAACAGGTGGGGGTTGCTGGAAAGCAGCATTATTTATCCCCCATGGCCAGCATCAGGTCAAGTAGCACCTCTCCTGGCTCCCTTGCAGTCCTTTGAGCCCCTGCTGAATTTGATGCTTGTTCAAGGTCACCTGGCCACTTTTGGCTCCTGGCTCTGTGCCTCAGCCCTTGATGGGTGTGTTCTGCAGCATGATCAGCCAGGAAAGAAGGGGTAAACCACACAAACCTCACTCACTGGCACAAGTGTTTTTGTTCAGTTCAGACCCTCTCTCTTTCCTCCATCAACGATCTTGGATCCACCAGTTTCTTTGACAACGTTGTTGGCTCCAAGCAGTTACAGGGACTGGGCAAAGTCAGAATTTTATTTTGGTGCATCTCTCACCTTGAAAAGTGTTACAAAAACATGAAGTCACTGCTAGAAAGGGTTGGAAATTTTATTTCACTTTTTTTTTCTGTCACAAAAGACAAAAGTATTCAAACTGTAATTGTTTGTGGTAAATGGGATGGTTTTAACAAGTTTTCCAGCTTACAAAACTGTTACAAGTCTTCTAAACCAATTTTTTTCTTTTTTTAATGATTAGAAATTTAAAGGTTTTGCACCTTGAAATAGCATTTCATTTTAAAATTTAATTTCTAGTAGAAAAAAGACATTAAATAGCAAGGAAAAGTCCAAATCCAATATTTCAAAATTATTTTTATCTGTACCAATTTTTGTTTTGCCTTGCTTTGTTTTTTGTTGTTTGTTTCGGGGGGTTTTTTATTGTTTTTTTTTTTTTTTTTAATTTCCTCATGATTTGTGAACAGTTCCGAGATTTCCTTCCAGTTTTCTTTCTGATGTGGAGAGAACATCAACTAAAGTTTTGAAAACTTTTATAAGTAAGGGAAAGTCTTCCCTGCCAAGCTCTAGCTACAGCTTGGATATGTCTGAAAACACTGACTGTCAAAAGCTGTGATCTGATTTTACCAGGAAGGGTTTTCTTATGTTGTCACACCCCTGTGTAGCCTCTGAAGAGTGAGTAACAGGGAGCTATTCCTGACAGTTTCCACCTGCGTGAGTTCTTAAACTTTTCTAAAATAGAGTATATCATGTTTTGGAGATGGAGATGTGTTAAGATGCTTGGAGACAGCCAGAAGGATTTGTAAACAGAATTATGTGAGACAGGAGTCAATGAATAAGAATAATGACATGTAGGAAAGGATTGGGAAATAAGTTAGGGATGACTCAGTGTGAAGGTACACAGCAAACAATCACCCATCACTGACAGAAAATGCATGGGAGAGCTTTGAAGCAGAAGATTATCACCAGTAGAGACTCCAACTTGAAGAGGTTTGCAGCTCAGGGGCTCCTTGAGCAAGGAGCTTCATCCCTTTGTCTAAAGGCATGGCTAAGGTATCTGAAACACACTGTGAATACAGATAAATGCTAATAATTTTGACTTTTTCAAAGTTGAGTGGAACTGCTCACTGGAGCTGATGGAAAAGATCCTGTGGCACTTTGTTAGAGCATCTTTCTTTTCCCTACATTTCATTTATCCATGGTTTGATTTCTACAACAGTCATGCCAGTCCTGTGTTTTTGACTCTTACTTTTGCCTGGAAAACACTTTTTTTTGTATAGTAAGCCTTCACCCTTTCTTCCAATGAAGTTTCAATTAAAAGAATAAAAAGTCAAACTGCAATTTAAATCTTTTATTCCACCCCACGTTTAGCCTTATCTCTCTCCCTAGGAGAGTAGTTAATTGGAGAGATGAAGCACTGGGGTGGCTTTGACCCTGAAGAACATCATCTACTCTTTCTTCTCCTGCACATAAATCTCAGTGGTGCACCTTGCCCTTTGCAGCACGATAAGACTGAGTGACCAGCACACACTCAGCAGAGCAGATGAGGAGGGTGTAAGTACAGATAGTTTCCAAATGACCCCAGAGAAGTGCACAAATTATGTTGCTAACAACCATACTCTACATGGCAGGGATCCAGGGCCCTGCAATTAGATGTGAATATTACAGTTGGCTTCAAAACACTATAGAAATAAGAAATTGCTGTCTTTTGGGGAATTAGAGCATCTTTTTATTGGATGTGGGGAGAGCAGATTGGTGGCAGCCTCGTTGCATGTTTTTGCATTCTGGGCTGTTTGCCTGCTCGAGAGGAAGCTATTTATTGATCTCTGACTGTGAGGGTTAATAAATCTCTGTTCAAACTAGTTCAAACTCTGGCCAGGTCAGTCTGAGGCAGATGATAACTGCTTCTTAACCAGAGGCACTCTCTGAAGCTGCTCTGGTCTGGTCTGCAATAAGAAACCAGGGGTTTCTTGATCTTCCGTCAAGCCTCTAGCGCTCAGGTAGTTTGGATTTAATTCACATGGAGTTCTTTTGGTTTTGTTGCATGGCATTGAGGCCAACAGCATTTTTTCCCATCCCTTTACATATTCTGTTATACAGCCGTGCCACCTCCGGTGGGGGCTTGGCGGACAGGCTGGTTTCATTACCCCGTCTCCTCCCCTCCCCTCCCGAATGACATCTTCATTAGGAATCTCTGTGTGTGGAAATCAGCTTATGCGCCACACAATATGTGCAAGCCCCCTGGAAGGATTTTATGAGAGGTCACACGCTCGAGCCTGCCTGTCACTGCCCACCCGGGGGCGGCCACCCTGGCCCGCCGCCTCCCCGGGACTTGCCCTTTGATTCCTCACCCTGAGCGCCAGTGCCTCTGCTTCAATAGACCTAATTTCCAATTGTCTCCATGAGCTTTGGAAGTCTCTCTATCACACCCTGAACAAATATGCCGTTGTTTTTTTTTTTCCCCCTTTTTTATTTGTTCTTCTGAGCTCTCTGCTGAATAATCGGTTCTTTCCCCCACTTCCATGTTTCTGCTCTAATCAAGGACAGATTCTTGTGAAAATAGATTGGTCTTCCCACCCCCCAATGTGTGCTTGTCCTTTTTTTTTTTAATAATTTCCTAGAACTGGTAGATTTGGCTGGCCCTCGGGTCTCTTCCGCTGTAGGAGGGTTAAAGGGAGAGCTGGGTGGCCTGTTTGCTTTCAACTTTAACTCTTCCATCCTTTTCAGAGAAAACCCTTTCCCCTGCCCCCTTCCTTAAGAGAGTCAATCTCATGTGGTGTAGGAACCCCTACTGAAACCTTGTCAGCAGCTTTGGCCTCAGGTAATGCCTCCTACCAGCTGCCTTGAGCAGCCCTGAACTATGGGTTGATCCTGAGAGGTGCTGGATGTCTGTTGGATGCTTAGTGCCCTTGGCTCTCACTGGAAATGCCAGGACTCAAGACAGGGACCCTTTTCTCCAGGGCTGTAAGCACACCCTGAAGTGTGGAAGCTCTTGATGTTGAGTTTCATAATTGAGGATATTGCATTCCCTGGACTTCTCCATTTCCCTGGCCTCCCACTGGGTGTGGAAAGCACCAATTCTCACCTTCCCTCAAGGGTGCTGGCATGCCTGGCAGTGGAATAGCAGGGCCAGATGCAGTCTCACATCTAGAGGAAGGTGAACCTCACATCCAGAGGAAGGTGAACTTCTGCAAAACCTGAGGAGGGTACTAGAGGAATGCAGAAATGCCAAGACTCAGCCAGCCACTGCATGTGGCTGCCATCTGCAGAGCCCACTGCCTCTTCTGCTGAGCTTTTCCTGGGAGGGTGAGGTGAAGAGGGGGAAAAGGGTTCTCAGACAATTTTTTATGTTGTGGAGCAGCTAAGGTCTTATCAACACTTTCCTCCCCGTCTGATCTGTGACTACTGAGCCTTCATGTGTGCACACTGGCTGTGTGTGTGTGTATAAAAATATATGGCTGTATAATTAGAACCAGCCAAGAATATTAGGCTGAAATGGTGGTGAAGGAGGTGGGGGGGAATCAGGGAGTGTCCAAATATACCGATTCATTGGAGCCAGAACTCTTCATGGGAAGTGTCAGGTTTGATGAATTTCCCATTCAAAAAAAGAAAAAAAAAAGAAAAAAAAAGAACTTTTGACATATTTTAAACATTCCAATGCAGTGTTTTTAAACCATCACCTCCCAGACTCATTTTTTTTCCTACTTGCAGAGGTTTTTGGGATCTTCTGAATCAGGTAGAATAGGGATTTAAAGTGTGGCCGATGTCCTAAACACTAGATAAAGAGCATCAGTCAGTCTCTTTCTCTCCTTTTCACCAAGAAAAGCTTCCTTTTAAAACTGATTGAAGCTGAAATGGTCCACCGGGACGTGTCAACTTTAGCCAAATAGTATATCTGACTAGATGAAGTGATAGCCACCTCTAAGTAGAATGTCTCCATTGTGTAATTTAGTGACTCTTCCCCCCTACAAGGTGCACCTACCATCCTACCCTATAGCAGCTTTTTGACTGAGTCCCTTAACTGCGCTGGCTTTTCCTTACTCTCCTCATTTTCCCCTATCTCCCCATCTTCCCAGAAAGGTTCCCTGCTCCCTCACCAGTGCTGCAGAACCTCAGCCTTGCCACAGCAACAGGAGCTCAAGGGGATGGCAGTGCTGGCAAAGGCAGAGAGTACCGCACATAAAGACAGTGTGTGAAACCCATGCAGTTCAGAGACGCTCTGAGGAACTGGACCCGCCTATTGAGGATCTAAGCCATTGTTAGAACCTGAGGGCCATGTGGCCCTTTTCTGGAACTTTTGCCCAAACTATTACTCATGCTTGCCTAGGTGGAAAGTCCTTGCACTGGAGTCCAGATCCTCAAAGGTTTGGTTTGACCAGAGAATCAAATACCTAAATACCTTTGAGGATTGCAGCTTTAGTCACTACACCGAGCCACTAGTTTTGAATCCACTCTGGAGAACTTATAAATGCTTCTTTATAAGCCTTTCAGGCTGTACTCTGACCCCGACTGGCTTTGTCCTGGCGACACTGAGCACCTCAGCTCACATCCTTGCTCTCCCTTCCCCATGCAGCAATTTCTCTGGGGTCTCGGCCACAGCTCTTCCCTTCCTCCAAGCCTTTGAGCAAAGCAGTCACCTGAGCCACTGTTTCAGCAGGTCCCTGTGGGTTGGGCTAAGCAGAGGTTGGCAGCTGAACAAAAAGGTAATGTAAATTTACATGTCTGCTCACATTCAAATAATACATAGATAGACCTATGTGTTTATACATATTGAAATATCCATATTATTCTCATCTTCTCATTGGTGTTCCAATACCTTGAACTAGTTCAAAGTCAGGCTGAAGAGCTGGGGACAAAGGACCCATTCCCAGTGTTCTCTTCTGAGTGACACCACCATGGATGACAGCAGTTTGTCACTGTACCAACACCTGCATTTGGGAGCAGTGGGAGGGACACTCAACAACTCTGTTTCCTTCCTTGGGACACTGGAAAATAATTACTCCTGTGGGTCACATAGGAGCTGCCATCTGCAAGGTTTTCTGCACTTTCCTTGCCACCATCAGGTAGAAGTTCTAGAACTCCAGATTTAATTCAGCTTGAATATCTATTATTGTCCTTTTTTTTTCTTTTCTGTGCCATCCATGTCACCTTCACAGGCTATTTATCTCCTCATGTTCTTTTGCATTAGTTACAAAGGGCAATCTTGTTAGATATGGTGATAAATAGCGGCAAATGTAATGCAAGCAAGAAATTATGAACTGTTAAAAGGGAATTACACTGTAAAGTATTCAAATGTTAATGGAATTCTCATAAGTGTTGACAACACTTCACAATCCTGGGGATATTTGAGATGAAAGTTTGAATTTATCTATTTTATACTGTGGCAAACTCAAATCCAAACCCAGACAGAGGCCAGAGGATCGATCTGGTACCATCTGAACTGAGAGCAAATCAAAGTGCTGCCATACGGGGAAGCATTCCCATGGGGGAACCTGACTGAACCCAGCAGAGCAGAGCTTCCCCCACTGATGTGCAGGCAGTGCTGATGCTTCCAGGGGAGCCTGGCCACCAAACCTCTGCTGGTCCCACAGCCCAATTGCAAGCTCAGCATTGCAATGCCACCTAATTGTTCCTCCATGCAGGAGCTGTACTCAATGATCCATGTGGATCCTTTCCCACTCAGGATATTCTGTGTTTCTGTGATACATCCCCCAAAACATCATCAGTCTCTGACCTACTTTTTTCTCCAACAAAACATTTTCTATTCTTATTTTTCCTGCTCTTTGCTCTGGTTTTCAGCTTGGCTTTCCATGCCACGCCTCTGCATGTACCTTCAAGGCTTATACAGCTTTTATTGACGTTTTCTTGTAAATATGGGTTTGGGCTGCAACCCACCCATTACACATTCAAAGGGTGTTTGATTGACAAGTCTCTCCAAATCAACAGAAAAATCAGCTGCACGCTACTCTTTTATTTTCTTCTCCGGAGATCTGCTTGGACTGTCTCCTGTGCTGTGCCAGTGCTCAGGCCTGCCTGCTCCCCATGGACATTCAGGGGAGCTGTAAGGCTTCCCTGCATTGATTTTTATGTCCCATGAGCTGTGTGAAGCAGAGGGCTGGCAAAGCTCTGCACCTTACAGTGGGGATGCAGGGGCTGCCCTGGAGCTCTCCTGTGAGATCCGTAGTGGGGCCGTTTGTGCCAGGGGTGGTGCAGCCCTGCTGCTGGCACACATGCAGCCCTGCTGCTGGCATGCATGCAACCACACCGAAGCAAACACTGCAGCCAGCTCTGTCTCCAGAGCAGGAGAGCATCCCCTGAGCCAGCAGAGGCAGCAGCTCACATCTGTTCAGGCGGCCACACGAGCTGCACAGCCTTAACACTGCTGCTTCTCATTTATTCACCTGCCTTTTTTTTCTTTTTCCCCCTCCACCCTCTTGCAGACGGATTTCCCTCAGACAGGGCCTCCCCGTGGCTGTCTCTGCGTGTGTTGTTCCCTCTGCTGAGTTCTAGGCCCTGCATAGGGGTGGGCTGGGGGGCTGAGTTTGCCCGAAGGGCATTGCTTTGTACCTACCAGATGTGCTGAATTTCTCACTCCGGCTCCCTCTGAGCAGCCCCCTGCTTCCTACTGACCTTGCTGTAATTTAGATGCTCAGCCTTTTGCCAGTCCCTGCAGCTGATTTATTCTCCTGGTGTTTAATGTTGGATTTGCCTCTTTGGAGAAAGGTTATAACCACCTTGGAAATGCTTGGAGAGCCGACCTTCTCTCTTTTTTGTTATTTTTTTCCTCACTCCTTGAGAGTGAGCTCCTGTTACGGTATGTGGTAGCCTGCAGTTTCCCCGCTAGCAAATTCTCTGCTGGTCAGGTCTCTATGTGAGCATTTGCGTTCTATCATTAAGCTTTTAGAGGTCTTGCCAGCCACTGGTTTGGCATCCAGTCATTCTCAGCAGGACTGGTTGCCTGTATCCTGTCTTTAGCTAATGCTCTGTCAACCACAGGGGAAACTCAGCCAACAAGATCTCTATCAGCCTTTCAAGGACCAACCGTTCTGCCATGTGGACTGAAGTCGTATGCTCTGGCCTGATCTATTTATTAAAGAGCTCTGCCAATCAGCAGACCTTGTCAAAAATAATGTTTCCCCTTATCCTCTCCCTCCTTCCTGGAAAATGTTGATGCGAGTGACAAAATGTTTGTTTTCATTGACTTATTCCATGGAAATTTACAGGTTCTGTTGGAAAATTAAAGATACTTTTTCAGCTGCTGAAGTTCTTTCACTTTAAGGCTTTTCAGATTTCCAATAAAAGAAAAATAATTGAAAATTTTCAAGGAAAGGCACTAATCACTTGTTAACACATGGATTTCACTGAGTCTCAGCTTTCCAGCAAGACTGCTCTTTGCTTAGGCTGACTAGTGATTGCAGGGTTTTCCTATCACAGAGGTTCTCCTGAGGGACGATGCTGAGGCTCTCTGTGGCACACATTGCCACCTGCTCTTTGGGCAGTGTTGGCTACCTCTTACCACCCCCATTATTGTCCAGCATTGCTGGTGGACTTGACACATGCAAAAATGGTCTTTTTTTCTTGATGGAGTCTGCTGGCTGATTGATCATCTAGGGTTTATCATCAAGCATGGCTTTCAAGCATTGTTTCAGAAGGAGTGGTTTTTCTTTGGAAGACAGGTGTAGTTGTGTGGCTTACATTCTTCTTTGTGTGGCAAAGTTCTTGATCTTGTTACCATTTCTTTCTTCCTGTGTGGACTAGGTGTAGTCATATGAGCTATGACCAGAGTCTTCTTCATTCCTATGTGTTTGGGAGACTATGTCTGAATGGAGGGGGAACTCTCCTAGACAATTCAGACCCAAGACAGGGGGTTTCACTTCACTTATTCTTTAGATGTGTAGAAATCTGTGACAAAATCAAGCAGTTCACACAGGTATCTTGCATTTTGATGACTACATGATCCTCTCTTGCTCATCTGAACACATCTGGTCCTGCCTTCCCTCCCCTCAGATATTTACCTACTGTTAACCTTCCAGACCTAAACACACATGTGGGATCCTGTCTTTGTTTCTATCCAGGCTGTGGGCTTCCTACTTTATGGACCAGAGAGTGAGGCACTGCATCACATCCAGCACATTAGGCTCTGCTCTGCTGTACAAGCATGAGGGAAGGTGGAGAGAGTTGAGCAGATAAAGCCTGGAACTGCTGCATAGTGAGAGGTGCTCAAAAGCCACTGTGATCACTGTAATCAAGCTTTAAAGTACTCTGAGCAAATGCTATATTAGCTGAGCTCTGAGAATTGCTGTGTGTGCATGTGTGTGTGTGTGTGTGTGCATGCACATGTGTCTCTCAGCCAGATGTTCTCAAGCTCAGCCTCCCTGAGCTTGGCAGACAGCTCTTTCCAGAAACTTGGACTTGTGACTTCAATGCCCAGTGGATTCCTCTGAGCTGGCCTCCAGTTTGTCTGGCACATACTGGCTGGCCATGTAACCCCAGCTGGACTGGTAGGAGAAAGCTTTGGAAACCAGAGAGTTTTGCCCATCCTTGTTGGCCGGGGGAGATGAATCTCTCCCTCTTGCCTGCCCAGCTCTGGAGGTGCTGACACCCCTGACACCTAAGTTGTATGGCATAAAAAATCATCAAACAGCTGGTAGGGCAAACACAGGTTTTCCTTTGGAGAATGTAGCTCTGTCAAAACTCAAAATATCTTGAAATATTTTTAGTATGAAAAGTGCTATTTTTAAAATTTTGAAACAACTTTTTAGAAAGTGGTGTAATAGATTATATGAAATATAAAGTAAGTCCAACTACTCTTGTCCAGATTAAAAAAAAAAAGGTTTGTTGGTTTTTTTTTATCATAGAGAATTTAGTTGTATTCATGTTTTATCCTGGCTTTGAAGAGAAAACCCTTCTCATCTAGAATGAATCCAAATTAGAGTACCCCACTTCTTTTGTGAAACAATGGGAAGAAAAATCTTCCCATTAAGTTTCATCATGAACCAGTTTTTGTGAAACTGGTTCACAGTGAAACTTAATGGGAAGATTTTTCTTTAGGATCAAACCCTATTTATGCTGCACATCTGAATCATTCAGTTGGAGTTCTCTAACAGATGCCTCAGTCCCTCACCTGGAAAACAGGAAAATCCCCATGTAGCTAATGTGGCTGATCATAAAACATGCACATTGAGTCAAGCATGATAGCAATGAGGAAAAAGAGCGACCCTGTGGGTAGGGCAGTGGTCTCGGACATGAGATCCGGGTTCCCTGTTCCCTGCAAGTGGTCCCTGCGGCCATGGCCCCATCACCTGAGATCATCCTCGTTAGATAGCAGTTATGGCTCTGGCAGTGGCTCTCAGGGTGCCATTAGGACCGATCGAGTGCACCGTGTGCGCAAAGCCCCAGCCCGATGACGAAGGTGGCCCGAGGTGATGAAGGTGATTTGGTGCTGGGTATCAGCTCCTTGATTATAAGGAAACATGCAAGCCTTTTTCCTCAAATGCTTCTATTGCGTTGAATTTTCCTCTTGGCTCCTTGAGGGGGGCCAGAAAAATGGCAGAGTTAGAAGTCTGCTGGAAGCTCACCAGTGGAGGGGCTGGTGGCACACAAGACCTGACAGAGTTGGGAGTGAATAGGAGTAAACCCAGCAAGGGTTAGGTGAGGCCAGCGAGCTTTATTTTTGAAGCGGCACAGAGAGAGAGAGAGAGAGAGAGCGAAGAAAGGAAGGAGGAAACAGCTGTAAGGACATTTTTGTTGCTGACTGGTCCAAAGGAATGTGTATAAACAGCTTTAGATGTATTTTCCTGAGCATGCTAAGTGTATTTACTCCCTGCTCTAATTGGTCCTGCCTGAAGTTAGCCAGGACTAAGAGTTCCCATGGGAAGTACGCCTCACTGACTCAAACGCTCTGCAGACTGACTGGTGCTCACAGTGCAACCTGTGTTTGTGATGGCTCCCGGGCTGTCCTCTCTCACAGCCTCCTGCTGCAGTGCCCAGGGCCAGCGCAGCCTTGGCCCTGCCCAGGGGTGTACAGGCCAGGTGGCTTTCCTGCAGGGCAGCAGCAGGGCCGGGCTGGCACCAGTGCTGGACCTGGCAGCACAGGAATAAAGGGCTGTGTCTCCCTCCCGGGAAGGTTGGTCCACACAGCTGAGGCAGAGGATGCTTGAATTTATTTCATGAGCCAGCCACAGCTCAATTCTTCACTCAGTCCAAGCAAGTTGCAGGTGAAGGCTCCATAAGCAGAACCTTTTCCTGGTGTGTGCATTGCCATGCAGGCACCAACAACCAAAGGCATTTTTGCACGTGCAAACGCCCCTGGATGCACACAAAGTGTTTGTTCCCAGTAAAACCCAGACGGACACTTTTTCTGAAGAAAGTGCAAGCAGTCAGCAAAAAAGGGGGGGAAGCATAAACCAGTTTCTCGTTGCAAAATGTCGTTTTGATGGAACTGACATTTTTAGCAAAGCCAGTATAAATTTCAATGTTTTGTTTTGTTTGTTTTAAGAAAACAAACAGAGAAAATGTCCAAATATGTAATATTGACATTTTCAGAACCAAATGTTTTCTTATTCCATCCTAGCACAGTTCTTAAAATTTGAGTTAACTTTTTCTTAAAAATACTACAAAGAGACCAAAGGAAAAAGAAGGCTTAAGTTCTTCTGAAGTATGTGGGCTTTCCACAAATATTATCTTTTCATTCTGACTCAACACTTGAGCCCATCCATCAAAGTGAAAATAAGATGCCCTCTTTTGGGAAATGCATGTTTTACTCCACTATCTAAGCCAGTTAGTTGTGAAAATGTTTCCGAAGAGCCCTGCCCACGACTGGTGATCTTTTGGGCTGCTGGCATCCTCCAGCCAGCAGACACCTGTAAAATGCATCCTTGGCAGGGTACCAGCACAACTGCCCTTCCCATGCAGGGAGAGTCAAGGCAGAAGCAGGTTACAGCCTAGGCTATCACCTTGTCCAAAAGAAAGATAAACCAAAAATCTCATCCGGATGCTGGATTTCTAAAAATTGCTTTCCCTGAAGGTGCTTGAGGACAAGAGATGTTGAGGAAGGGAAAAGTACGATGTGGGAGCTGCCTCTGCCTTGCTGGTTGCCAAGCTGTGGAGCCAGCAGAAGTTGTTGACAGGAAGGGAAGCACTGGTGTGGTTCTGACAGTTTTAAAGCACTGTGTAAACACTGGTGATAAGGATTGATTATGACTGCAATTCTCCTTCATCCATTATATTGCTATGGATCTTCACAGAGAACCCAGAGTGAGTGAAAAACTGAGCAGTGGGTTTGGGTTTGGTGACCTTGGATGCTGAGCTGGGCTTGGGATCTCCAGCAAGGTTTGTTTCATAAACATGCTGAGCCTCTGGTTTCCCTTCTCTTTCACTTCCACCTTTCCTTTAAAGCTCTCTTTTCTTCCGTGTTTCCCAAATCCCACCAGCCTCTGATGGGCTGGACACAGCAATCAGGACCTGGCAGCAGAGCCTCCTCATGAGCCCAGGAGGTGATGCCAGTCACACCTGTCATTTAGAAGAAGATATTGCCCACAAATTTACTACATCTGCTGAAAAGAACCAGTAGCAGGGGAGAGATGGAAAAAATGAGCCCCCAGAAGAGACCAGATTGCTCCCAAGCTGACCTTCAGGGGGTGCAGCGTGTAGAGCACCAGCCACATCCAGTGTCATGCATGATACACATGCCAACTCTCCAGGAGTTTTCCAGAAGCATTTCCAGTCTCCAGGAGGTTTGCCAGTTTTTATCTCATATAAAAGTTGATGCTCTGAGCCCCAAAGACCTCCTGTTCAGTCCCTCAGGACATGGGCTTGCTGTCTATGGCCCAAAAATTCTCAGATTTTACAGCTGGCTGGAGAGGTTATGAAAACCTGGAGTAAGTCCAGTGTGCTTTTGATTTCTTTTTCCTTGAGCTGGCTTTTTCCATGGCTCTTCCTTTATCTTCCTATCCATCCCATGACATCTCTCTCCCCCTTCTCCTGTGGCCCCACACCAAAACCAACTCCACCCTTCCCTGAGTGTCCCAGCTAGGAAGCAAAGAGGTAGCTACGTGCCAGCTAGTACCTTCTTATCTGGTCACAGTATGTTCCCCTAAGGGAATTTTTGGCCTGGGACTGTGTGTATATGTGTGTGTTTTATATGCTTTATTTTTATCACAGAAAGGATAGACAGTACATTATGTCTTCAGTCCAGGAGGTTACACACTAGATAAGAGACAGATATACTACAACTGCTCTAGCCCGTGGAGTTGTGTTCCTGAGATAGCACTGGCAATGTAACAGGTAAACTGTTTCCAACCCCCCACATTTGGGCAGTGGATTTTGTGTCAACAAATCCAGATCCAAGCAGAGATTTCAATGTTGATGTTCCTGCAGACAGAGAATAAAGTCCACAGTGCTTCCTCCATTTCTGCCAGAATTGAACCTTCTCAAAGGCATCAGTCTCTCATCACCCTCATCCTATCCACTCCTCCTCTGGCTTCATTCTCACCCACTCTGTCCATCTCCAATCTGGCTGTGTTATGTGGTTCAGTGATCCCCTTGGGCTCCTCCAAGAATGCATCCAGATTAAAAGGAAATGGGGGGTGCGTGTGTTTAGGCAACAGTGGTGTCAACAACCTCATAGTAGCACCTGTTAACCAAAGTTAGGTAAGTAAACTTTTAAAAAGGTATTTTGGCATTAAAAGCTAGAATCATAGATGGTTTATCTGTGCCTACTTCTTACATCTTTTTTGAAACCATCTAATTATAATGCTGGAGAATGTATATTTGTTTTTAAAGGATTAAGAGTGAGCCACAATAGTGGGTGATTCCCCTCTACAGTGATCACCCCAAAAGAGTGATCCCTTTTTATTATGTCGTTTCAGTAACAGTGTCCTTGCCACTGAGCCACAGCTGTGGCAGGCTCCAGTGGGCATCCAGAGTCTGATTCTCAAGCACCATCACCCTCACAAAGCTCAGGGGCACACAGCCACTTCCACAAAGCCATTCATCAAGGGAGGTGTTGCAGAGACTTTGAGTCATCCCACAAAATCCTGCCCTCCTTCACCTCCCTCCAGAGCCTTTGTCTTGTGCTGTGAAGGTTAATAGCATGTTGCAGCATCATGGTGCTCCTTTGGGAATGGTGATGCTGGGTTTATTTTCTCAGGAGAAAAAGATAAAGGTGGCACCAGCTCCCACCCAACACTAAAGTTAAATTAGTAAATTTATTGTTCTTTCAAACCTGAGGGACGTGATAGGGACTGTTTTGGATTTTGATCCAAAGCTTAGCAAAGCTGTGACCTTTGAATCAGCCTGACAATGAGCAATTGTGGCCGTGCTGCCCCAGCATCCATCAAATGCAATGATTTAGTGCTTGACTGGCATTGCAGAGATAAAAGTCACTGTAACTAAACATTGTCACAAGATGGATGTCTCCCACTTAGAAAATATTGTCTTAACTTAGGCTTTAGTTTCTGGGTCTTTCTGTGAGGGTCTCATCCTGGTGTCTGCATCCTTTATAAATATTATGCAGACTTTAATGAATGTATCTTTGTGGCTTACTTGTGAGATAAGAGCAAACCATCATCCTAATTTCAGAGTGAGGGAAATAAGGCACCAAGGGACTATCAGCAAAGTGTAACCACTCCTTGTGTTACCTAGCAAGAACCATATATATTTCAGTTTTCCTGAATAGCTTTTTTTGTAGCTCTTTATGCATACTCAGCATGGCTCTGGCTGGCCCCAGGTCCAGTCCCAAAGGCTGACAACCTTCACACATCCAATCCCTCATGTCTTGCACTCGGCAACTTGAAATGAGAGACATGCAACATACATCTCAAAGCTCTAACTCCCTAACCTGTGAGGGCTTGATATTGCCTTTTTGGTGTCCTGGTGCTTCTGTTCATGCCACAGATATTCAGTATACACTTAAGTTTAAAGTAAAGCTGACATCACCCCTGTAGTGTTATTTTCAAAGACTCCTGTGGTAAGGCTAATTAGGCCATTACAGTATCTTGCAAGATTTATAATCATTGGCGATATCAAAGGAATATATCAAACAAATATCAGATTACATTGTGCCTACGTCTCCCTCCCCTTCCACAAAACTCCACACTAATTATTCAAGTGCTACTCATGCAATACAACTGTGGGGCAATGTGTTTTCTCAAGGTTTCAGATGAGGAAAACCAGAGCTGCTGGAGCCCAAGTCAGCAAAATCCATGTAGTTCTCACAGCCTTCTCCATCTGCATGTGTGCTCAGCCTCAGCCATCTGCTGGGAGTGTGCAGGTTGAGGAGATGGGGCAGGAGGATGGTCCTTGCCTCATCACACTGCTGGGTCCAGTCGATCTTCTCTGCAATAGCTACACTGCTACTTGAGCCCTTTAGCAGCTTCTCACCTCCACCTTCAGGAGAGAAGGGACAGATTTGTTTTTGATTTTTCCTTCCTACCAAAGTCCCCCTTTCTGGTTCAGCTTTTGGCACAGTTTTTCACTGACTGATGATCAGCTTGGACACCAGAACACTTTCAAGGTACAAATTAAGTTCTGAGCAATAACTTCTGCTACTCTTTATGCCTGGCAGCTATTTAGAAGCTTCTCCCAGGTCCCCCAGCCTCCCAAAGACCCTCCTCACCCACTGTGAGGTTCCCTGTTGCCAGCTCTCACTGTATGGCAGGGTTTGCTGGGGCAGTGCTGTGGGACTGGCAAGCCCACAGCCCAGGTAAGCCTTTCTCCTCCAGCACTTTACAGCTCTGAGACTGTTAAAGCTTGCACATTCCTGAGGCTGAGCATCTTACAGTGGTTTTGGAAACAGGTAATTCTGCCTGCCTCTAGCTTGCTTTTATACTTCCAGCTGCTCTGCATGGGCAGTAGTAGGGCTGGGGTTTGCTTCTTCCAGTGTGCGTGGTGGGACTGGGTCCCTGCTCTGCCATACAAGCAATAATTTATTGCTCTCCTGGGTGAAGAGGGACTGGCTGTATGCCTGTGCAGTGGGGCTGGGACCCAGTGGGTGCTCTTGCCAGCCAGAGGTAGCAGAAATGCTTTCATTCCAGCTAAGTGGTGTTGGAAAAGTGTTTTCTTTTCATCCTCTTTCTAATTTTGGGCTCTGAACTCAGTGCCCAAAACACACATACACCCGAGTCTAAGGTCCAGCAGGCCAAGATACATGTGTCATTATGGGGACTGTACAAACAGGAGCAGGATGGGAGGGAAGGAGCCAAACAATGATGTCTTCTTTCTGTCCAATATTTATTGTGATTTTCAGGTGTCTGTCCCTGGCTACCCTCAGGCATGTCCATGGCAAGTAGGGTTGAGCTGCATCTTCCGTGTTTAAGCCAGACCTCCTCTATCCACTCCATTTGACTGTTTTTCCCCTTTTTAAATTCATTTGTCAGATTTTCCATGATGGAAGACAACAGAGGGAGCATCACAGCAGCTGCAACACAGCACACTCCTGCCTGTTTCCAGGCTAAAGTCACTACAGCTCCCATCATCTGTGCAGCACCAAAACAGGACCAGAAGCACAAAAACAGGACCAGAGTCCTACATGGGGATGGGATGAGGAAACAGCCAACCCACGCACAAACACAGCCATCTCTGCCTGAAGGATGTGACCCCAGGGCAGGATGCAACCAGGCAAGTAAAAAGCCAACAATTCATGAATATTTTGCAGACAGACCTGAGGACATTTTTAAGTTCGAATGGAAAATAATATTTGATACTTTGCAAGTCAGTAAAAACTGATTTTATCTATGTACTTTTTCTGCAAGACAGGCAATGATATCACATTATTGATGGTATTCTTTGTACTCTGTCCTTATTTTCACTGTTTCCCATCTCTTATCCCAATCACTCATGAATTGCTCACTCACTCAGCCACATAGTTAAATGGACAAGAATACAGATCAGTTGGACCTTGAAAATCAAGGGGTTTGTATTTAATATATTTTCACCTGTGAAGCAAGACAGTGATATTGGCTGAAAGTGGATGCTTCCACAGTGAGTTTCCTCTCTCACACTTCCTCAGAGACCCCTAATCACCATATTTCACCACCTCGTGTGTCTGCACAGGCACTGGGTACTGAACAGAGGCTGTACTTGGAGCAGTGCACAAAATATTATATTCAGCACACTAAAAAAAATAATTAAATTATCACGTCCTGAGAAGTTCCCTAAACATTCTTAAAATAGATTTTCCCATCATTTTGGGTCTCATGCAGAACCCTGGTTGATGAGATCTGGGAATCTGCTGTTAATTTGCTCATTAGGAGGTGTTTTTACAACAGCTTTCAGCACTCATGAGTTTTGTGCTCTTTCTAAAACACTCACTAAACTTCCAATAGCAAACTGCATGAGGGCATGAATGCCCTCTTGGTTGATCCCATTGATCCCCAAAAATCAGCACTAAATCCCGACTCCCCCATGGTCTCCTTCTGTCAGTATGGTGCCAAGGCAAGAGTCAAACACGTTCGTGTGCCCAGATATGCCATGATTGCAAAGTCCTGGGTTCAGAATAGGCCTGGAGGAGCTTTTACCTGTCTGTCCCAGGAATGCCCCCGCTGCCTCTGCCAGCTGCGTGTGTGCCAGCAGCGCGTCCTGGCCCGTGACGTGCGCAGGGCAGCAATGCGCCTAGGAGTGTGCTGGGGAATGCCGAGGATGCCACAACAGGAAACACGGAGACATAACATGTCCAAGTGGGGTAACTGAGGCAGACGGAGCAGGAATGCGATTACATGACCCCCGCGGGATTTGGCTGGGACGCCGGGGCATGCTGAGCTCATTCCTCCGTCAGAGGGAGGAAGAGAGTGGAGCGGGTCTCGCTGCTTGTGTTTTATCAGATAGAACCAAACGGCATCAGCAAACATTGTGGTTTGGGGGAAGATGGATTCCAGCACATTCCCCGGCTCCCTCTCTCCGTCCCAAAGTACAGCGAGAGCAAGTGAAAGTTTCCACTGGTGTGGGAGAGGGAGCCACCTGCCAAGGCTTGCCAGGAAGCCAGTGGATGCCAGAGGGTCAGGTTAATTCAGTGTGCAGGCTACGGGGTCCTTTTATGTGCTCATTCTTCAATGTGATCAGGAGTTTTCCTTTGAAAGAGTTTCAGGTTTTTAACTTGAAAAATACCACTTTGTCCAAAATAAAACTGTCAGTGGGGGGGGGGGGGGGGGAGAAAAAAAGGTTTCAGTGTCAGTTAATGCAAATAGTCCCTTGTCAGTGGTTTCAACTCTGGGAAATCCTGCACCAAAAATATTTTATGTTCAGTAAGAGTATTATGAATATAGAGAACATGGAGTAAAAGGAACTGAACATGGAGTAAAAGGACCCTGAGACCCTATTAATAAATCATCTGTGTTCTTTTCTAGGTTTTGAAGGTATCTTAGTGTTTTATGTGAAGTTCTGAGAAAACAGAGCTACCAATCCATCTCTGTAACATGGCTTGCTCATTCTTCTTTCTCAGCCCAGTTTGCAGCCCCTTTGCATTTTATGCACAGCTTCCCAAATTCCATCACTTCATTAGGAAACAACTGTGTCCAGCAACAGTGGCAAGAGTAGGATCAGATCTGAGGTGCTCACAGAAAAGCTGAGAACAAAATTTTCAAGAGTTTGGAAAACAGTTCTCATAGCAACTGCTTTGGGTTGGTACCTGAAGCATCCCTCATGGCAGGTCAGAATCATAAAGGGACCCTCATCAAAACTACTTTGCCTCCCAGATATAGTTCCTTTGAATGATTCCTGATTTTTCCAGGTTGAACACTGCTTCTAGGTTAAATCAAGGTAGCTTTTTCCCCTCACCTGGCAATACTGCAAGTCTCACATCGGTATCTGAGCAAGAAGTGAGATAGCTTCCATTCTTCTATGCAATTCAGAAGTCAGGATGTTTATTAATTTTCTAAACTATATGGACCATGTCAGAGCTCTGAGCTCTGCTGGAATTTCTGAAATGGTTGATTATGGGTTTCAGTTCACATTGGAGAGGAGAATTTAGGTGATTCTTGGTGCATTTGGTGCATTCATATTCCTGTTCTTGTCCTTCCTGGTTTTAAACTGTCACCTGCCAAAAACATGCTGAGGTCAGGATTCAGCTGGTGGCCTGGCTGGTGGGAGAAGCAAAAACTGGCCTGAACTTCCCTCTTTTAGCTTTGCCTGAGCTTGGGAGTGCTGACTTTAGTGAAAACTTGTTTTTATCAGTCTTCAAAGCTGCTTGCTTGTTACTCAAGGGGCAGGGAGGCAGTAGAGTCCAGCTGGTTAAAGTCACTTCTCTGACCACAGACTTTGACCCCTCCCCAAATGCTAATTTCTTGTGCCAACCCAAAAAAGGTTGCTCAGCTCCTCTTCACTGTCCCTACCCCTGCTCTTTGACAAATGTAGATATTGCAACTCTTTTTCTTTTTTTTTAAATCAATTTATTCAACAGTCTCTCTTCTCTTGTTGTTATGTAACTATCAACACATATACAATCCAGAAACACCTCAGAGTACCTTATTTATTTTCCTTTTAGTAATAGGCTGCCGTTCCTAAACAGATGGCTGAAGAGCAAACCCAGGCTCCAGGCTTTAGTGCTGAGTTTTGCTGTATGGACCCTGTGATGTTTCTGAGCTGGTTTCTTTGAGAAATGAGGGAAGTCCCAGGGATGGTTCTGCTGTGAGCAGTTCTGCTGGCTGTCCTCCCTCCCCTGCAGCCACAGCCAGGCAGCCAAAGGATCAGCCGTGAGTACTCGGAGTCCTTCTCCCAGGAGGGACTGAGCCAGGTGGAAGTGAAGGATGGCAGGAGAGGCTGCAGTGTGCCTGTGTCCCCAGCAGCCCTCAGATGAGTTCAGCCATGCAGCTGGATGTGCATTACAGTAGCCTGAAATGTCTCTTTCTGCTGACAGCTGAAGCTGATGATGCACTGGGCCAGACGTTTCCTTTGCCCAAGCACCAGTGAGTTTGGCCAAGATCTAAGGCAAGGCTTGAGGCCAGGCTGAGAGAAGAGGCAGGGCTGTGCCCAGCTGTGCAGCCCTTCAGCAGAGAGCCAGCATTACCACCCTGACCACAGCCGTGCTCCTGCATACAATAGCCAAGAAAACCTGCAAGAACCATTGGCTTGAAACATGCCCATGGGGAAGATGATTCTCCTCTGGCTCATTAACTCCTGAAAAGACTTTAACCAGGGCCAGCTTGCAAAAAAACCCCAACCCAAGCTCAATAAGACAGAGACAAGAAGACAGCTGGTTAGCTATAACTAGTGTATTTAGATACTTCCCTAACCATTGTCCCTAACCTATTAACCTTATTAATGGTTAAACACTCTCTGTGTCATTGTTTGCTGTTTCTGGCCAATTCAAACTCTTTCAAGTGGGAGGAAGAGTGAAGCGTGGAGGGAAACCAACACCAAAGGCCTACTTGTATTTTACAAGACACCCAATTAAATGGCACCTCAGGTTACCTATAAGTGTCACTTGCTTTCCTGTTAAGGGACATTTATTGGAACTCAGAAATGCATGAATGAGCAGAGCTCTTAACCTTGCCTTAAGATTGGTGAATGTGTATTGTGCCTAGCTTCCATCCTTTGTACTTAGGGGCTATTTTTCCTTTATCTCCACAGTATCAGAGAGCTTCAATTTTCTGCTTATTTATCTCCATGGTGTCCTGAGGACTTCTTAAAAGAATGAGATCTGACTAACTTGTCCAAAGTCACACAAGAAACTGGTGGCAGCACAGAGGATTGATGATTTGTCAGGATGACAAGTGGGTGACCATGAAGACTTTCTAGAGCACCTCAAATGTCACAGCAGCCCTTTGGCCTTGGACTCTTGCCCTTCTTGCAGGGAGGGGTTGAAGCTGTGCTGTGATTCTGGGTGCCCTGTGGCTGCCCATGCATGGCACAGCTGGAGTCATGGGGGCTTTGCCTGGCCACAGGGCTATAGCAGGTAACTCATGCCCCTGCTCATTCACTGATGTCTTGGTCTCCCACCAAACTGAAACTGTGGAGAGGGGCAGATCTGCTAGACCACGTATTTTTCCTCTTGCAACCAGATGTTCAATAAGGATTAAGCCAAATCTACCACCTTAATTTCTTACTTCCTCACTTCCAAATCCTGCCCAGTGGCCACGACATTCTGTTTGAACCAGGGATGAACCTCCTCTGATAGATGAAGACCCATACCCAACCTTTGTCTCAGACTTGAACCAAACTTAACTTGACTCTTCAGTTGAGTTTGAAAAGTTGTTTCAACTTTTTTTTTCAACTTTCACATTCCTCTGCCCTCTTAGGGATTTGACTGGAGGTAGAGGCACCAAAATACCCCTAGGAATGTTGTTTTAGATTAATTTCTGACCCTGCTGATTAACCAGTCTTTCTGATCCTGGTTAACTGCTCATTTACAGGCCAAAAGCCCACTTGGGCAAGATTCAAACAAACATCCAGGCCAGCAGCTTCAAGTGCTCTCATTCACAAGTGCTCAGTCAGAAATCTCTCTGCTGGGTTTGGTGGCACTGACATCAAAGGGACAGCATTTTTCATTGCATGACCACACTGACGTCACTACTGCAAAGCCTGATGGAGGATGGAATGAGCAGATCCTGCCAGCTTTCTCTGTCTGGATTTGGCAGCACGCAGAGGTTTTGTGATGAGCTCTACTGGAGGTGAGGTGATGTTGGACAGCTGTGACACCCCTCTGTCAGATGTGGCACTCAATAACCTGACCTCAGGGACAACACTGAGCCTTTCTAGGAGTCCATTGCTAAACTGTCATGCTACATAAATAGCTCTGTGCTTTCTTTTTCTTTTCTTTTTCCTTCTTCTTGGTCTTTTATCTGACAGACAGCCTGGTTCACAGAACAGCATGCTGGGAAGATGGGCTGATAAGAGTGCTCTTCCATGCAAAGACATCCAATATTTTCTCTTGAACTGTCTTTCCTATTCCAGTGCTGATCTACTACCACATGCTCCTGCAGATGCTGCTGTGGTCCTTGTCTTGTCCTGAGAATTTACTGAGCCTTGGATGGGCTGAGGGAGGTATGAGGGCATCAGGACCACCCAGTGCATGGCTGCTGCATTGTCCTTACATCACTCAAGCATCTGAGCAACAAAACATTATGCAGGAGATAATGAACCTTTTGCAGACAGTTAAAAAAATCAGAGAGTGGCATTTCAGCCAATTAGGATGGCTTGAGCAGCTTCCACCTGCCTAGCCCTGCCATTGAGATAAGGCCCACCTTCCACTGCAAGAAAAGTAATTGAGGGGCAAGAGGGAAGTGGCAGTGAACATTCTGATGTTTAACATTCTGATGTTAATGAAAGATCATTTAACCAACTGCAAAAGCAAGAATGGTCACTACTTCAGCTTCCCAAACCTATGGTACTTCAGCACTTCTCAGAATTGAGCTCCCTGTAGGACGACACTGCCAGGATGAAAGGGAGTTTAGTTTCAAGCAGATTATTGCTTCATAGCACAGGGCATACAGGGACTTTGGGGCTTGAGTCTGAGCTTGACAGCCCCCCCATACACATTTCAGATGTCCTAGTCCAGCCTCCAGCCCTCCTTCCCTACCACAACAGCATAAAGACAAACCACCCAGAGTTGTTGCTTAAAGGCAGAGCTGGCTGATACCATTTTGATGGTGAAGTACATGCATCTGGATGGATGCTGTGTACAGCAGGACTCTCTGTTTCCTGAGGAGATGAAAGATCAATTATGGGGCATGCAAGTAGTGATGCCTCCAGTGGGACTGAGAGAGCACTAGATTCCACAGCTCTGCCTCAGGCAAAGAACACGTGAGTCCTTAAGGTGGCTGCTTTGCTTCCTTGTTGGATTTTTTTCCTACTTCTCAGAGGAGACAGGGAGAGGTGAGTCCCAAGATTATCATCTCCCTGCAGGCTGCAGTCACATCACCTCCACCATGATCTGAAACCAGATGAAGGTTCCAGGTCCATTGCCTGGTTGCCCTCACAGAAGTTACCTCATAGATACCTCATCTCACTCCGTAGGAAAATGATGATGGAGCTCAGCTGTTTCTTTATCTCAACTGACTTATCTTTCTCCCTTCTCCCTCCTGCCCAGGTTGTTTGTTGGCACCTCCACTGCAGTGTCAGTGCCAGTATGCAGCAGAAGGGCATCTCATCTCTGAGCCATGCTGGATTAGGAGGTGGGAGTCAGCACTTCTCTTCCAGCAGATACCATCCAACCTTGACCTCCACCATCCAGATCTGCAGGTCAGTGCCCCAGAGCAATGTTCCTCCTTGACCCTGATACTTCCACCCAGATGATCATTTTAGCTGGTAAAGAATTTTCCTAACATTTGAAGAAACAAAGACCTAGCAAACCAAAATATAACTAGTGCCCAGCTGCCTCTTTATCTGGCTGTGCTTTATTTGCACAAGCTGAAGAACTTCATGGTGCCAGGAGGGATGCAATAGAAGTTCTTTGTCTCATAAATTACTTTGGCCCAGTCTTCCCCCGGGAGATAGGACTTGAGAGCAAGAGCTGGCAGCGTGGGTTCTGCTCCCAGCTTTGGCACTGACCTGCTGCGTGACCTTGGACAACTCACTTCACCTCCCCTGAGCTTCTGTTTCCCCTCCTCTCCTTTGTCTGCCTTGTTTATTTGGACTGTCAACTCCTAGAGAAAGGAATTCAGCCTCCCTGGCAGCTTGAAGATTGCATAGCGTGACAGGAGCCCAATCGGACTCGCTTCTGGGAGGTACTACAGTAAAAAAGCTCACAATGATGACTAGAATCTAGCATTTGCTAAACAATTGTATGGGAGTTTTTGCTTATTAAGGGGCATACATGAACTAGCAGAACATCTCTGACGGTTCAGAGAGCTTGTCCAGGGACAGCAACTGTTTTTGTTCATTTTCCATGGCCACACTGAAAACCATATCTACCAGCCCCATAAATATTGACATCTTCTCCCTGTCCCAGCTGCACAGTGGGAGGAGTGGGAAGCATCTGCCAAAGAAAAGGGAATGTTTGCTGGAGGTAATGAAGAAGGCTTCTCTTGGAGTCCTCCCCCTTGCACACATCTGGACAGATAACAGTTCTTGTGAGAAAGGTTGAAAGAGCCAGGGAGGCCTCCTGGGAAGGGCAGGGAAACACTCCACTTTGGAGCTGGTTAGCACCAAGGGCAGAAAGGTGGAGAGAGGCTGTGGGGGCTAACGCAGGCCCTGTCACCCAGAAGCCAGGGATGGAACAGACAAAACCAAGGCCACCAAAAGCCTGTGGGGCAGATCATCTTTAGGTGGAACCACAAGAGCCTTGATTCCAGAATGCACCTCTTTCAGGCATGTGCTGCAGCTTTGAAATCCATTTTACCCTCTGGATGGTATCAAAAGGTGTAATGAAGGGCTTGCCATTGCATTTGTGGCTCTTGAGGAGACTCCATGGTCACCCACTGCCTTCAACTCTGCCCAGAGTTCCCCTGGCAGTTCCCCTGCTGTCCCTCGGCCAAGAGCACAGCCTTCTCTTCCCACCGAGTGACCCACAGCTGGTACACAAGGACATCATGATAGGACAGGAATCACAGCGTTTGTGCTACATGCCACTCCACAGATATAGCTAAGAGCAAATTGTTTCTCTAACATGCCAAGGATGCCTTCAAAAAACCTCTTACCCCACTACCCCTTTGGCCGTAGCCCTGCAGCTTGACAGACTCCACTGGAACACTCGTCTGCTTTTAAAATGTCTTGAACGTATTGCATGTATTGGCCTGACATTGGTTTTCTCAAGCCCCAGCGATACAGAGAGGTCTGCTGGGAGTGGTGTGGAAAGCAGCTCCTTAAGTGATGCTTTCCAGTTGACAGGACTGGAGGGCAGGCACTACCTGCTGTTAAGGGAGAAAGCCAATCCAGTTGTTAATCCATCAACCAGAGGCCAGTGCAGAATTGTTCCCCCGCCCTGTGCTGCTCTCCAGTGCTTTGTCCATTTATGCCTGTGCTGGTGAAGGTCCTTCCAATTGTTCCAGTGCTTTGTCCATTTATGCCTGTGCTGGTGAAGGTCCTTCCCCTGCCAGCCTGCCCCCTCTGAAGCATCCTTTGGGATGAGTTCTTCCTACCCTGGCAGTGCCTGGGAGTGCACAGAGGCTTTTTTCTGTCTCCAAATGTAACAGGTGGCATGAAGAAGGCACAAAAATAGGAAAGATGATCTAAAAGAATAAACTCCACCTGGCCTTAATTCCCTACTCCCCACTGCAACAGGAGCTTTGGAAACTCAAGAGACAGATGAGCACACATGGAAGAGCGATGCTCAGGTGCAGAGTGAGCAGGAGTGAGGATCTCCCTGTGCATTGCCACTGACAGTATTTACAGATCTGTGTTCTGCCACTGCATCCATCTTGCTGCACAGCCTGAGGCCATCACCACATGAAACAGGTAAAGGGCAGTGGCTGCATATTTAAAGGAAACATAATAAGAAGAAAAAAGTCTGCTTTTCACAGCTTGCAGGTTGTGGTTAAGCAGTTACTCCTTTCCATGGCAGTCGCTGGGGCTCAGAGACCACCACAGACACGCAGTTGCCAGGGTCTGAAGGGTGAAATTCCTGTGTCTCAGTCTCCAAATTCTTCAAATAGTCCCTCCAATTTTTATGTTTTCATAAAGGCATGGCCTGCTGCCGGGTGACCTGGAAGAGGCATCGCAGTGCTTTGTCAGCACACTCGCCTCACTGCAGAAGCTAAGGACCAAGTTGTCTTATTAATCATTTAAAAAATGGGGAGGAAAAAAAAAAATAAAAGGCACAGTTCTGGCTAATTGTAGGGGGGAAAAATGAGGTCAGAGTTCATTTTTTTCTCTGCTGTCACTTCACAGTTCACTGGCTGACAAGGAAAGCAAGATAAGAAGAGACTGGAGATAGTTCAGGGAACTGAACTCCCTCTCCCAAGGAGAAGTGGGGGAGTTCAGGTTTCTGATGTGGATGGAGAGGCAACTGTGCAGGGTGTTGAGCCACAGGACTTGGCAGAGGGGATGCCATAAGCTGCTCCAAGAGGGAGCAGGGGGGTTTGGCATGGTGCTCATGGAGCAAGCATGTCTCATTTTTTGCCACCCCATAAATGTACTGACATTGGTGCTGCTTGCAGGTAAGTCTGAGCTGACAGAAACTGGGAGCCTCCTGCACCAGCAGCCGTGCAGGATTTCAAGCAAATACATTTAATTAAATCTAAGCCTCAGGGTTTATCCTCTCTCTGTTGTTTTGGTTTTTTTTTTAGTTTCTTTTTAATTTAACATCTATGCAAAAGTATGGATTGGAGGGGAGAGCAGAGCCCTGGTGCTCCTTCCTGCTCTGACACTGGGCTGATGATACAGCAAAGCTTGCCAAACCACCCTTCCCTCATTCTGTCCCCCGTGGTCGCTCCCGCTATGAGCGGCAACTGCTGGAGTAACCAAGACCTCCTCAGGAGCGTGAGATCCAGAATCATTCATTTTATGGGGCCCTCCTGCGAGAGCAAGGGATTTGTTACCCTGATTCCTGCTGGGGAAGCGCTCCCACAGCCACAATGTGAAACACAATACGGCACGGACTCTGACATTCAAGCTGGGTTATTTGAGGCAAGTTTGTTACACGGGGCCTATGCAGCACAATTCCAGCAGTAATTATCCAGGCTCCTTGCACCATTCTGGCCGGTTCACTGCTAACTCTGGCCTGAAATCCCAAAGTCACTGGGAAAAGCCGATGTGCTGTGCTTGGCTTTAGGGGTATAGAGGGAGGAAAGGGGTCAGGAGGAGGAATCACAACCAGGAGAGGGCTGTTTAGTGAAGACCCCAGTGCTGGGGACATGCTCTAGGGATAGGATGTTTGCCTCTGTGAGCATGAGCACTGGACTGTGGCAGGTGGCTTGGGACTTTCTTCAGCAGTGGCACTCATGGAAATTCCAGTGTTAATGAGAGACATAAGCTTTCTGCTACAGAAATTGAAGTGATGCCTACAACTCCTAGGGTCCAGCCAGGGGATCACAGCAGCCTGTGAATCTCTGTCCCAGGGCTATTTGGCTTATCTGCAAGATGTTGCTTTAAGGTAGGATCAAAACTAAGGTTAATGTCTTTTTCCTTCCTCAATTAAGCATGTGCAGAGCAAGCGAGGATTGCAGGGGAAGTGTGAGGTGAGAAAGGTGTCCTCAAACTCTTGTGAGAGGTTAACCTGGTTCCTGAAGGTTGCACAAGCCTCCACCAGCAACACTGGTGGTGTGGCAGAGCTGAAGGCTGAGCAGGTAAAAGGCAGGTGGGCCATTTGTGCCAGTCCCCAGACAAACATGGATAAACTCCAGCACAGCCAGTTCCACCATGCTTGGAAACAGAAAGCAACTTCTGAAGAGCCTTGGAATGCTAAGACATGTAAGAAGGAATAGTGGACAGAAAGGGCTGAACAGGGGACTATAAACATCTACAAAGATATGCTCCCCTGCCCCTCCAGCCAGGATACCCATCCCTTCCCAGCCCTATTTTCCACTAATGCAGGATAACAGGATAATTCCGAATTGCTTTTGCTATGGAAGTAATAACATGTCAGGGTGTTTTCCTTTTTTCTTTTTTTTTTTTTTTCTCTTGGCAGGGACAACAATCAGGACCCTTCTGCATTTAGACATGAAGGAAAAGAAGGAAAACAGTCTTGTTTTCAATAAGACAGGGTCTCTTCCTCCGTTGCTCAACTGCCCATTTGCACAAGGCTTTCTGGCCCCATAGTAGCCTGTTTCCCTGGAGAGTACAATCAACATGGGGAGGCAAGGCAGCATTGGAAGGTAGCCTGAGGATAACAGGCGTTATAAAGAGGAATTTTTTTCCCTGCTGTTTTTGTTTGTTTTACCACAGAGGCTCAGAGGAGCTGGCCAAGAGCCTCACACAGCAGGTGCTGCCTGGGAATGCAAGGGGAGCAAAATTCCTACTAAATGGAACCATTATTTGACACCACTGCCTTTCGCAATCTTTTTCTTTTGTTTCAGACAAACTCCAAGGCCTCCTGGGCTTTGTGGTCAAAGCTGAGTTGGACTCTTCTGCAGGGGAGGAAAGGGAAGTAGTAAGGGTGTCCCCAAACATGCCAAACACTTGGGTGACAGAGACCAAGCCTTCTGGAAACAATACTGCTGGGTTCCCACAGAAATAGCAAGAGGGCCAAGAAAAAAAGGAAGAATCACCTTTGGCTCCCTCACAGCAGTGTTATACCTTTTTCCTTTTTTGCTCTTTTTTTTTTCTTTTTTTTTTTTTTTTTTTTTTAGTGAAGGAGAGGCTGAGCCTGCACACCCACACCAAAATGCTTTTGATATTCGGAGATCTACAGGAGTGTGGTCACTACTCTGGCCAGCTTGCTGTTGTCTACCATGGCTGTTGCAAGACTCAAAGAGAGAGTAAGTGTGGCAAGGAAAGCAGGATAAGTCCTGCCTTTACCAGAGGCTTCCCCTGTGGCTCAGTCCTTCAGCTCCTCTAATTTTCTTTTGGACTTCAGCTCCTTCCCAGTAAAACTGGCAAAATCCATGGGGGGGTCATATATCAGCAGCATGGGATGTGTAACTATTTCATAAATGATGGAACAGTGTGAAAACCCAGAAAGAAGGAAGTCAGAATCTTCCAGAATTGACAGGCTTTGCGACAGACTTTACATTCTTCTGGTTTTTACAAACAACCAGGGTGCCTCCATCCAAATGCTCTCCTCCTACAAGTAAAAATGTTGTTTCAGAGAAAGTCTCATTTTTCATAGTCTTTTGGATATCCTCATTGCCAAAATGACCCCACAGAAGTGATAGCTCATTTCCAGAAGCCTTCAAAAGGTGCAGTAACTGTGTGTTCAGGTACATCTGTCTCATGGTTGTCCTTGAGCAAAGGGACAGTGTTCTACTTTGCTCTCCACCTTGCATGCTGGCATTGTCCTCACTGATGGAGCCCTGGGGTGCTCCTCCAAGGCTGGTGCTATTAATATTAATGATTTTCTCCCCCTTCCACACTCTGTGGCTCCTGGGGGGCCAACAACTCCAGCCTGGATGCTTTGAAACAGTGCTGTGTGAGACACAGCCACATTCCTTAGCTGTAAGTCTCTAGAATCACCCACCAGCTCTCCAAAACAAGTTCAGAGCATGACTTGCAGCCACACAGATGACGTGGCTCTTCAGGCCCAGAGGTAAAACCTACAATATTTGCAACACAGTGGATAGGTGGTACCCACATTCCACTGGCATTTCTCTCTGCCAGTGTCCAGCTATTGCATTCCTCAGCCCAAACAGCAGCTTTCTTGAATTTCTTGTACTGCAAAAGATGGAGAAATCCATGTGAGACAAGTATCTGATGCTTCCCAGTTCTTCCACTGCTATTTATTGAGTACCCTAAAACTAATGAAAACCAAAGACACTTGAATGGAGTGCAGAAAGTCATAAAGTTCAGAAAATGAAAATTGAAATGAGCCTCTATCAGAAGGCCATTTGTATATCATTAAAATTTCTGACCTCTCAGAAGGGGGAAGGAAGCAAAACTTAAAAGCTTCTGGTGTAAATTTGCAATGGTGAGAAAAGTATGTCCTTGACAAATAGCCAGAAGGACAAGCTACTGCCATGATCAAGCTCTTCAGGATCAGGAATTCCAGTGAATGGTATAGCTGCTGAAAAATAGAAAGGATGTAGAATAAGGCTGCGCAAATAGTTTCAAAGATGGAAAATAGACCTTGATGGTGCGAAACACAGATCTATCTCCATCTCCATGTCTAAAGGGGATGGGGAGAGTGTAGTAATATACAACACATCTGTGCAGAGAGATGGGTGAAGTGCTCAGAAGTCCTTTGGCAAGGCTGGTCAGAGCCCTTGTTTCAGCAAGAAATGTCTGTCTGGTTTTTACATCAGCAAGTTCAATTTCTCTTCATTTCTCTAAATGAAAGTATTTTGAAAAATATTTTCTTAATATCCCCAGTGAATTTTTTCTGTATTAGTTAAGGACAAATGATAATGCAAACAACAGTGCAAAAAGTTTTTAAATAGCTAAAACTGCAGTAAAGTTGACTCACAAATAGATCAACTTTTTGTCCAGGTGCCAGGATTAAAAAAAACCCAACTCCAGGCTTTGAAGAATGTAGGGTGCCATGCAATGCCACTCAGTTATGAAGCAGAGAAAAGTGTAAAGCTGATGTCTACGTGTGAAGCCAAACAAAAGCAGATTAGAAACAAAGCACATTTTTAAATTAATGTGAGCTTCGAAATCAAGTAATTTGATGAGTCTCCAACTTCTGATGTGTTCATATTCCCATATATTGGTATGTCCAAAGCTGGATGTTTTTCTCGAAGATGCAGCAAAGCTACTGGGCTCGGTACTGGGCTAATTGACTGCAACTGAATGGCTCTGAAATATAGGAAGTTATACCAGATGTTCTCATGGTTCCTTCTGGCCTTAAATCCTGTGATTCTATGAATGAGTTTCTGAATCTGCGAAATCCGAAGTCCCGAGAATACAAACATATGAGTAGAGTTATACTTCTGGCCTCCACATCAGAAGAAAGATATTGAATGTGCATTGTTGTGATAAATCAAAGAAGCAGCTAAATCAGAGCTGTAATAAAAGTCAACTGCAGATCTTTGTGCAGAAATTGGTCATATGTCATGTGAGGACAAGGTTTGGAGATGAGATTTCTCAACATCTGAAATGACTTCTTCTGGAAGCAGCCCCTTCCAAGTACTGTGGTGGAGATCCTTCAGACTCTGCACAGTCTTCTGTGCCACACAGGAGCTTGTTTGACAAGTGAGGATCAGTGAGGCACTGAATGCTGCTGACCACAGTGTAATTGAGATGAGCATCCCTGCCACAAAAACCAGCAGCAAGACATTCAAGCCAAGAGAAAGGGGTTTTGTTTTGCTGGGCTTCCTTAAGGGGAAGCATATCAAAACTGGGGAAACAGAAATCCATACTCAGCAAGAAAGCTTACTCAGCCATGGTCTAAGGACAGTCACACCAACCATGTGTCCACCCACCCCGAAAAGTGTTTTGAAAAAGGAAGAAGAGCAGCAACAAAAGGAAGAAAAATGAAGAAGAGCAGCGACAACAAAACAACAACAACAATAAATCTCAGAAGAATTATGATACTTCTGTGTGATTTGAAAACACACCTAAGTAATCTGATTCATTCTGTGAGGAAATCTTCTGTATACCCCCTAACTGGATTCAGATGATATGAGTGTGAGTATCACCACTGAAATTCTTTCTTGCCAGACTTGAGCATCTCCAGTTTCCTGCCCTCACCATCTCTCTTGGCTATGCCTCTGGCTCTAGCTGGAGAAGGCAGCAGAGCAGGCAGGACCCACCTGGGAACCAACAGGTCTCATCAGCACAACATGGGGTGATTCCCAAGATGCATGGTTGATCACTGTGAGGCAAATCTCCCTCCTTCATGCATGGAGGGTTCTGGGCCCCTGCAGCATGGACCCATTGCTTTAAAGAAAACCTTCGAGAAACTGACACTTGGTTTGAATGAAACGCTCAGAAAAAGAGCATGTGCTGCCAAAATTCTCCAGTGAAGCACCCTTATTATATAATACCAGGCTACATGTGTCGTGCAAAGTGCTGTCTGTCATTTGCAGAGGGCCCGTTGATGCTCTAACGTCACCACGAATGTCACGCAACGCTGGGTGAAGCAAAGAGCGCGGCGATGTCACCAGGAAACACATAATGCCAATGACAGTGGAACTAATGCACAGGCCATTGTCCTTACATTATTCAACACTTGCAATTGCTCTCTGGTTTAAGTGGCTATATGATGTAATAATATATAAATACTGTAATGAAGGGTTTATTTATAGCCGTCCTCAGTGTTACTGGTGAAAGTATTAATGCGTTTTTCCCACGCTATGTTCATTGACCGCAGCCGTGCAACCCATTTTCAAGGGACCATGTCAAAAGAGTGTTTAAGCCATTCCTCAGTCAGAGGAACAGGTGAACAGTTAATGCAGCAAGGGAAGTAATCAGCTTTAAAAATGGGAATGAAGAAAACCAAAAACAAAGCAAAGAAGTGTGGGTGAAGAGAGGACATACCTCAAATGGAAAAAGAGGGTTAAAGTGTCTCTAAAGCTGGCAACTACTTTCCAGCCTGGGGACCAGTGGACTCCATGGAAGAAAAGACACTTGCACCCAGCTCTCATTTAAAACATGAGAACTGATGGAGGGAGCAGGGGGGAGTGATCAGACCTTGGACCAAAAGCAGCTTCAAGTCTCAGAAATATGGAGTAATGCCATTCACACTGCCAGAGTTGCTCTCGATTTCAGTGTTGGCCTTAATTGAGCTTGCATTTCTGTGTAATCCTTCATATCTTTTAGCTTTCCAAGCCACCCTGGAGCCACCAGTACCTTCCAGATGTTTTTTTTTCCTCCTCCCTGAGGATGACATGGAGAGAAAAACAGCAGGTCTTGAATGGTTGAAAGTGCAGGATTTCAGAAGGACTATGTGGCTCTTGCGGAGACATACAACTCTCCCATTCCTACGCTCCATCTGCAAAGAGACTTCCCTTTCACTGTAAACACAGTAAAAATGGGAAAAAGCAGAGAGGAAAATTTTTACTTGTGGGAGAAATGTGTGATTTCATCACTGCAAAGTGTGGGTTTCTTGGGGTGTGTAGAAGAATCCACAATTACCTGGAGAGACAAAGTGGGGGAGATGGGGCTTCTGGCTCTCTGGCCTGCTTTCCTCCTGTGCTGCACCAGGTCCTGACCCTCTCCTGAGCCCCTCCTGTTACTGCAGCTCCATTGCTGACTTAGGAAGAGATGCTTTTCAGAAATTCATCTGATACCTGCATTTCCCCTATTTAGGGAGGAGCTTTCCCTGTCTTTGCCTTGGCTCATCATTCCTTGCAGGGTGTACCACGTATTTCCTTTAAGGCCTCTTTGAGTGGTGAAAACAGGGCCAAGCTTGTAGAGAAAATGTCAAAATTTCTCCACCCAGATTAGGACTTCCCCATTCATCTTTCTTAAAATTTGCCATTCCCAGAGCATGAAAATCCTGTGTATCCATGTGGGCTTTGAGTGTGAAGCAGAGCAAGAAATGGGGCAAGAAATGGAGTGACAGCAGGAGGGGATGTATCTTCCTCCACTGCATTGGCGTGCTGCCAGCAAGTGCAAGAATCTGCTTTTTTTTTCCCTGTTTCACAACAGAGCTGCGCTGTAAACAGCATTCATCACGCAGGGAGTTCCACTTAGAAATGGGTGAATGCTAGAAAAATACTATTTACAAGTCCTCCCTCAAATAAAAACCATGAGTTTATTTTGGCACCGGCAGTGATTCTCCAAGTGATTGCTTCTGGCAAGCGCTCAGGCAGGTACAACAACACTTGCTCAAATATTCAGAGGATGGGGATATGTTGGAGATACTTGTGTAAATGTGAGCTGTGGGACAAACACTTGTGCAAATCTGTGCAGTGAGGGGTTTGCATAACTGGTTTTGATTGCTGCTTGTGGGTTCCAGACTCCTCGAATCAAAGCAGAGGACCTCTGCCACATGACGGAGATAAACAGGGACACACGCAGAAACTCATCAAGAAGAGTACAAATGAAAATTAGCAAAAAAAAAAAAAAAAAAAAAAGGCAACAACAAATAGTTGAACTGCAGTCAGGCAGCATAGTTTACAACCAGCCCAAAGACTGAGAAACGGCCAAAGAAACCATTCACGTAATAATGGCATGTCAAACACATCTGTGAAGTTCCTGTAGCCTTTGCAAACAGCGGCCTAAACTCAACAAGGTTTACTTGGAGCAGATCATGAGATTAAAATCAAGAGAGCATGCAAATATCTTACTGGAACAGGGCCAGGAGACAGGACTACAATTGCATGGTTAATTGAATTTGGCAAGCAGTCACCCAGCTATATTTCCTCTGGGATTGACATGTGGAGTAGATTGATTGATACTGGAAGAATTAAAGATGGGGATTGCAGAAAAAATGAAGATCTGACCGGGTGGGCTCACCAAGGTGGGCAGATTGGCTAATGTTCAATAGGTGGCACCTACAAGCAGAGATCCAAGGCTGGTGTCACCTCAAATTGCCCCCCATCTTCCAAACACTTGTTCTGATGCAGACAGAGACTTAACCATATGCTGGCTGTAACTGGTGTGCCCACATGTGAAAGCAATTGCAAGGCTGGAAGGGCTTGGGTTCTGTTTTGTTTGCATTGGTCATTATCTACAAATGAAATTACCAAGGGATAAACTAAATTAGGTTGTAACATTATTTTGAACATCTTTTCTGGTTTGCTTTACTTCAAATTTTCTGAGAGGCCAGTGTTTATAGTTAAAAGTACAACTTGGCAGAAGTACAATCAGGAGTGAGCAACACATACCACAAACAAAACCATTAAGACCATTTAGAAAATTTTTGCAAAAGACAATCAAGTATTACGGGCCTAATTTCCCACTTGGTCACTATGATTTTATGTCAACATTAACACCATTGACTTCAGCTGAGCCCTACAGGCACAAAGCTTGTGTGATGGGGTGGGAAACTGGCCCAGTTTAGGATTATGTATATCGTATTATTTAAAAGACAAAGAAACAAATCCCAGGAGTATGTAACTATGCTGAAGTCTCTGAATGTAGGCTTTTCCCACTGAAATCAAAAGCAGAACATCTGTGAGGAGTGGAATCAGGTGTCCTCTACCTGCTATTGGCAGGGCATGGCCATCAACAATAAACATTTTGGCTGGATGTAGAGTGTAGGACAGGATAGATACTCTGGAAAATAGAGAGATGACTAAAGAGAAAGGTGTATCTTCTTCCCTGAGAACCTCCTCCCCCAGTCCTTAATACCTTCTTATTTCTCATTACTTCATACACTAGGATCTATTTTTAATGCTTCTCAAATTAGTAATATAATTATTTTTTTCCATGCATGTACGAATATAGAGATACATAAACCTAAAGAAAGACAGGAGGTGTTTTTTCTACCTGGTTGATCATTGTTTTGGGTTTTTTCATTTTAGGTCTTTTGGAAGTGCAATTATATTAGACATGCTGGGCTGGCCACTGGGATGAGTAAAACAGTTTGGAAGAAGAAAAGGTTTGTGAATATTTCAGGATAATTACTAACAGTTAGTCCCAGACCCAGAAAAAAATATTAAAAAGAAAAAAAAAAGCAAAGAAAAAGAGAGAAAAAGAGAGAAAAAGAGTTTCGCCTGTTACTGATTTCCTTTTTGGTTTCAGGGGCCATTGTTTGTTTTAATGACAGGAAAAGAGAGCTGTCAGAAGACATTTGCATAGTGCAAATAGGGTCACAAATCAGAGGGGCTGTGGAGATCATGTAGCACTGAGCCAGCACCCATTGGTGTGCAGCTACAAGGATGAGGTTGTTTTCTGTAGTAATGGGAAAAATCTGATGGTTTTTCCAGATGCAGTTGAGGGCTCAAGCAATTTTGGGGAAGAAAAGCTTCCCACTTGCAGCAGGGACTGCTGGGCTCTCATGAAGGTGTTGCTGTTTGTTTATTTTCCTAGCTGTGTGCTTAAGATGCATTCTTTGAAAATTTAGCTGATGGGTCTGTTTGTATAGACTGCACTGCTGGTGAGTTAGACCAGGGGTTTGTGTTCATTTGGGAAAAGAGAAGGAATCCTGGCCATCAGAAATGTTTACTATATCAGGAAATGAATTCACTACTTGAGGGTTCCAGTGGATATAAAACAAAAATTAAAACAAGAGCCTTGTATAAACCCACTTTGTATTGTCTCCTCCATAAACAACCCCATACATGACAAAGCTCGGAGTGAGTGAGAGAGGTAGTTTTATTGGGGCATGTGGAAGTGAGTTAATTGCTGTTGGTTTTTGATTGTTTTTTTGCACATGCTGGTGAATTTGAAGTGAAATCTGGTCGTCTTTTCTTTCTCCCATTCCAGGGAGAGCTGAGCCTTTGCTGAGAAATAACACTAGGCAAAATGACTTCAAGCTGTCACCATTACACAACCTAAACTTTATTTCTTCATTAATGCATTACAGAGCAAAAAAACAATGAGAGCATTCCTCTGGAATGTGTGTTTACTGAGCACAAAATGATATGTTTACTGAAATAGCAGTTGCTGCCGGGTTACCCAGTGGGAGAGAGCTCTCTCTTACCACACCGGTCCGAGATCCCAGTGTCGCTCTGCTCCGCGGCCTTTGACGCCAGGGACCTCCCCCTTGCCAAGAGGGTCCTGTGGGAAAAAGCAGTGGTGGTGCTGGCCAGAGCTGAGGCTCAGCATCCTCCAGTGGCACCTTTCCGGTGGCTCCCACAAGCCCTGGAGGAAAGGGGGAAAAGGAGGGGTATTGGAATATGATCCCAATATTAGCGGGTGGAACGTGCCTGGGCTCTTCTGGCCCTTGCTGCTTGACCAGAGGTGGCAGCTGTGGTGTTTCCACCTCAGAGACACCCCTGGCTGGCTGTATGTTGCAGCTGGCATTTGGAACAAGTCCAGGCAAGCAGGAATTCAGTTTTTACCCCTAATGGAAAGGCTTTAGGCAATGGTGAAGAGGAAAAGGAGACGGATCCTGCCGGAGGGTTAATCCAGAGTTTTATTCCATGGTCACAGATCTCTGAATCTTGGTAACAGCTCCAACAGAATCCCAACCCCGTGGTCCCGTGTCTTTTTAAGCCCGGGGAAAGGGGGCGGAGAAGGGGTAGGTGTGCCACCAACCAGGTGGGAGGGGGGCAGCCTCAGGGGAAAATGACACCTAGACTGGCCAATGACCAATGACAGGGCTGGGAAGCATCTTTGGAACTTGACCAACCAGATGATGCCCTTGCTGGAATGTTAAGATTGACAGACAGCAGTTGGCAAGGGGGCAAGGGGGAGGGGAAGGGAGAGGTTGGCACACCTGGGAAACTGGGATAGCTAAAACAGGATGTTGCTTCACACTGCAACAGAGGGGGATTTCAAGGCATCCCTTTGTGGAAAGAGCATGAGTCAGAGGAGAAGGGGCTAAACCCAGGATTTCAGGGAGGGTGTCAGCGCTTCTGTGGGAGTGGGAGAAATGCTTGGGGCAGAGGACAGGTGCTGGTGCCATGTGGTTGAAGACTCCCTCCCCAAAGAATGGGCAGAGGTGGTGGCTGGGAAGTGTCAGAGCAGCTCTTGGGTACAGCAGCCCTGGGGGGATGTGCCACAGGAGGAAGGGTGATATCCTTTGTGGACACAGTAAGGAAAACCCCACTCCTGATGGTCGGGATGAGGTGGGCATGTTGCAAATGCCCCAAACAAAATCAGCCAGGGAAGGGAGGAAAGGGAGTTAGATAGACAAAGGCAAATAAATCAGGGAGAAAGGTTTCTCCTTTATCCCAAGAGTCAAAGCAAACCATGTGTGCATTAGTACATGTGCACATATGCATGTGCACACATGCTCACCCTCCTCTGCACCCAGTCTCCTAAATTCAGAGGTAGTTTGTTCATTTCTCTTTATTCCACTAGGATTCAGACAGCAAAAAACCCAATAATTAGGAAGCTTTTGCTCAGTACGACTGCCAAGCAGACATCAGGTTGGCTGCAGCACTGTTTGGTGTGGATATGGCTCTCCGGTGATTCATAACCAGCCCAATCGGAACAGGGTTCATCAGTGCCCCAACCAACAAAAACACAACTGCAATGTTTTCAGTTCTTTCCTTTTTCCTTTAAAGAGAAATACACACACATGCAGAGGAAAAACAGAGCTAGAGAATGCTTTCTAACCTGGTACAGCATATTACACTAATTTGGGGATGTTGTTACTCATGCATCATTCACGACCTTGCCAAAACCGGGAACAAACAGTCCCTAGCATCAGACTGTCTGAGATGAACTTTGTAGAGTTTTCCAATCTGAAAGAGCCCAAATAGGAAACATCCTTCCCCACTGCTAGCTCCTGTAATGGGCAGCATACCAGGCAGTGTCCTTACCCTGATCTGCTTCTCTATTGATAATATTTTTGTCCAGCAGTGACTTCAGGGCAGGTGAAGGGATCTGCAAATGTCATGTGCTGTCATCTTTCCACTGGCTTGCGTCAGAGACCTCAGAGGCTCTGTGTTGGGTCAGCCTCTCCCATGGTGGCAAAGTCCCTGGAAACGAGGAGGAAGTTGAATCCAGACATCACTTCTGCCCTGGAGGTAAAAGCATCTCCTTGTTGAGATGGCCTTTGTTCTGGTTACTGTGGTGTTATGCTTTTTGGTGTCTTGTTTGACACCACAAGGACAGGGGGGCACTGCTGCCAGGAGAGCCAGAGGCATCTCCTCCCCCCAACATCTCTTGGTGAGGAGAGGAGGGGAAGTCACAGAATCAAAGAACCATTAAGATTGGAAAGACCTTAAAGATCATTAAATCCAACCATTAGCTCCTTCAAGGTGTCTCCAGCCATGGCTGAGAGGGGCCAGGAAAGTGTGCTATTTGTATATGTGCCATGAATGCATCTCGGCACCACACTGAGAAGGATTGACAGGAGCTGTAGAAAGGCTGAGTAAAATTTTCCAAAATACCTAAGTGATGTGGAAGCCTCCTGTCCTATTTTTAAAATGTGACTGAAGCACGTGAGACCCAGAGCCTTAAAGGTATCTGCCTCTGCAGATAGATCTTTAGAGCTGGGCACCTGAAAGAGCACCTCCATCCCCCTGCCCTGATGATCCATCCTCCCCAGTCTGGGGTCCTATCCCCTCTCAGTCACATAATTTCAGACCCTGACAACCAACAAGAGGTTGCCTCTTCTGCAAGTCCTGCATGGACCTGCACAGACCTTTCAGTCCATCCCACAACAGAGATCTCCTCTCTTTCCTTCACTAGTCCCACCAGAGATGCATTGTATTTGGGTTTTACTTCCAGCGGTGCTGCCCCTGGAGGTTTTTTCTGCCTTCTTTCCTTTGCTTTTGCAGAAACCCCTGCCGGGTGGTAATTCCTCTCCAGCCCAGACAACTTCCAGCTGGGACCCAGCCCTCTCAGCTGCTGTGTGTGGGCACATTGCTCACAGCAGAACTTGTAACTCCACAATAGGAAGCAAGGTGACTTTAGCTGTGTCTTTTCCTGCTGGCTAGTGGGGTCTGTGAGCTCAAGCCCGGATGGCTTGGCCCAAAATATCTCAGGCTGCTTCCTCAGCAATGAAATGTCTCCTATTTATTGCTGCTGATTATTGCTAATGACAAAGGCAGGTGGCTGGGGACAGCAAGAGGAGAATGGCAAGGCTCAGAGAGATCGGAGAAGATAAAAAGGTCAAAAAGAAGTTATTTTAGCTGCCGGCTTTGTGCAATTTTGGAAGCAGAGCACTGTTTCCATTAGATGTAGAAAGCACAGGTTTTAGCTGCAAGAGCACACTCTTCCCACTCCATGTTTTTGCAAAACTTTCTGCCTATTTGTAGCACCTCCTGCTGTATTGCTCACACCAGCCCTCCTCGCTCAAGAAATATACTGGAGCCATACGTCGGAGCCGTATGTCTCATCGGCATAGTGAGACTTGAGCAGAATCTATTGCCAGAGGCAGAAATACTCTCATGGATGCAGCCAGTAGAATAGGTGGAAAATTTCCAAATTTCTTTTTGCAGAGGGAACATTTATCCCTGTGAAAAATGGTGAGGGACTGAAGGGAAGGCTTAATAATGACTTTTATGACATGTCCTTTCCCATTTCTAACTTTTTAAAATTGTCTTTTCTATCTTACAATGCCCTTGTGGAGCCCCTACTCTCTCACTGATGTCAAAGCAGGAACAGCGAGGAAAGAAATATTGTCACCCAAGCTGCGGTGCTGAAAGCTCCTTCTTGTCAGCACTGATACAAATAACCATATAGATACCAGGACGTGCTCCTAAAGTTTCTGCCATTGCGCAAGGGCCCTTCTGGCCTCTCAGCTGCTGCTGCAGTGCGGTGCTCCTGACATTCCCATGTTTGTCCTGAGGAAATCCTTTCCCTGTGGACCAGGAGATGGCATGGATGGTGCTGCTTCACAATGGTGTTGCTGTGGGTTAGGATGGAGGGAGAGATAGGTAGGAGAAGATGAGGGTTTGCAGAACACCAGCAAAAGGCAGGCTGGGTGCTGGGAGCCTGGATGCTTCAGCTGGCACTCAGCAGGAGTGCCCTCCAAACACCATCTCTACAGTGAGAATTCACCCAAATTTTATTTTATAAATTATATAAAATTTTATTTTATAAATATAAATTGCCAGAATGTCTATTTTGCTTTACTTTGAAGTTGCACAATGCTGGTAGAGCCATCCATGATTTGAGCTTGTTACTCTGCCACCAGTCCCGTGCTGAGCCCTGGGGACCACCACACACCCTTCAGGTACCATCAGTTACATCCCTTGTGGTGTGATGCAGCACTGGCCCTCACACCAGGGAGCTGCAGACATGTAGAAGCCACGCCTGCTCAGATGAAGGCCTCTGATGATTACCCACCCTCCCACTTCCCTGCTGCATGGACCAGATAGCTGCAAGCCAAGGCCATTACTCAGCGTATCATCAGGTGTGTGGCTGTGTCCTGAGCACTCCAAATTGGCAGGGAGATGACTATTGGAAGGAAGCTGAAGCCAAAAGGGCTGTGGAATCTGGCCAAATATGCTGTCGATTTTAAAGCTGATTCCGCTGTTCCTCCCATGGAGCAAAACAACCGTATTTTTCATTTTGCAAAGGACAAAGCTCAACAGGGCTTTAATTTTTTTTTTTCTTTTTTTTGGCTTTTTTTTGGTTGCGCTTGCTAGGAATTTATTGAACGCTCTTACATTATTCTTCTTGCTGTCAGGAAACAGGCTGACTGCCCTCCCAAAGTTTGGCTACTGAGCAACTAGGCTGCATGGGGCTTTTTGGCCACTGGTGAGGCTACTGTCTTAGATGGTGGCCTATGAATGTCCTTCAAATGCTTGGCATTGAAGAGCTTTGCCGTCAGCCTCTGGAAGTTCCCCTATCAGTGGGAGGTGAGTGGGTGGCACAGCTTCTGGGCCCAAAGAGAGCAAAAGACTACTACCATAAAATCTGTAACACAACATCTGCTTTGGCTTATACTCTGTGTGCTGCATTTCAGCCTCGGAGAGTGGCCTTGAGCTGCTCGGGATGTGTGGTGCATGGGCCAGGCCTGTTGGAGAAGGTGCCCCATTCCCTGGCATTGTCAGCTCATCCCACAGGCTGAGAAAAGCATAGCCCTTTGATGGAAAATTTGTAAAGCTGAACCCTCCTTCCCTATTCCTTCAATGGCAAGCATGGGAGGAAAAAGCCCGCAGTATTTTCTTGGGATGGGGATGAGCAGTAGAAACAGGTTGTGAGTAGGGACAGTAGCATGAACAGAGCAGCAAATTGCACTCATCTTCCACTCCTTTCTCCTAGTTATCCATCATTATTTTGCACCTGACCCATCCATCTCCATATACAACAAAAATCTGGTGCTTGGCCACCTGCCAGCCATCATCTTTCTGTGCTGGAGTGGGTCCCATTCAGGGGAAAATTCCCCTGCCCTGGAGAAACCAGAGCAAGAAGCAGTTTCCCTGGGTTTGTTCCATTATTCATTGTTATCCTCCCCTCGGGCTGCCCTGAACAATTTCCTTCCCCTCCCCTCCATGTACACCCTTCAAATGGTTTTAGAATATGGCACTGAAAAATAAAGTTTAAAAAAAACCACCAAATACCCAAGGCATTGAAAACATTCAAATATATTGCTCAGCTCTTTCCTCCCTGCACCATTGTCTTAGGAGGGCTGGCACGGGACCAGACTCCTTTCTTATTACCAATCTTAACTATTCCACTGGGCATCGAAAAATAAAGCCCTATAAAAGTCACTAATTAAATAAGTTCTCCCATCTGACCTAATACAAGCAACATGGGAGGTTGCGTGATTTTTTTTTTTTTTTCTTTTTCCCTCCTTTTTGTAGAGCCCACTTTTCTGACAGGGATTCGTTGTTTTTCTGGTTGGGGAGAGGGATTTCAAGGTCATGGAATGAATAAATGATGATAATGCGTGGCCGCGGGGAGAAGCGAGCACAGCGAGCGCTCGACGAGCACGGCAGCAGCCGAGGTTCTTCCTGCCTGCCCGGTCCCTTCCAGCGGGGACAGGCCCGCAGTTGTCCCTCCCTGTGTCTGCCGAGAGTGTGCTTGTCCTCCCTGCTTTTGTTTGCCATGGTGGCTGCTTGCTTTTTTAATTATCATTATTATTTTCTTCTCTCACGACTCAAGAGTGGATGATTATCTCATCTGAATGTCGCCCGCCCCAAGGCTCTGTGGGGCTCCTTGGCTCCAGGCCTTGTGGGATGTGGGCTCGCCCCAAAGCAAGCGAAACAGAAAATTATTGGCTGTATTTCCTGTTATTCTTGGGAATTTTAGATGGATGCATGAAGATAGATACTTGCCACACTGAGCTGTGGTGGTTCCAGTGCTGTGTGCCCATGCTCACTCTTCCTCTCTGCTCCTTGGGCGTGAGCCCATAAGGGGGTGAGTTGGGCAGCTCCAGCGCACTGCCCACGGCTGGGGCTCCATGGGGCAGTGCTCTTTCCTTTTCTCCTGACTCACTTGCTAACGAGCTCTCCTCGTGCGAGAGCATCCTGAGGTTTTCTAATAACAGGAAGCGGTGCGCTGCCTGCCCCGGGGTCCAGCCGCATGCGGGAAGAGGTGTGGCTGCCTCCAATTTCGAGGAACACCAGAGTCGTGACCTGCCCCAATCACAGCGTGCTCTCCCCCTGGCATCCGCCTTGCTGCCTCCGGCACTGTTGTTTCACTTACTACCTGAGCAGCCCAAGGGATTACAGCCAGGATTGGCCCTGCAGGAACAGATGGCTTGGGGGGCAGGGTTGCAGCTGATGAAAAGTGGCAGGTAGGGGTGGGGATGCTGAGTCCGGAAGATGTACAGATTTACATTTCTGCTGCGGCTGCCCTGGTTCAGGTTGCCAAAGATCCCGAAGTCTTCAGTGGAACAGGTGCCAAAGGGTTCAACGATCACCAGAGGATTTCCCAAATCTCTTTCCCTTTGTGAATGCAGGATCCCTGGCAGTGTGGGGTCTCGTCCTTTAATGAAGTGATGGATGGGATCTGCCCAGCCAGACAAGCTCTTCATCTGGAGAGCCAGGCAGCACAGATCCCTGGGGACGCCTCCCAACAGTCCTGATTTAGCTTATTCTAGGCCATGCAGGGAATTATTAGCTGCAGGAATCTGCCTCTCTCCTCTCCTCGTTGAGATTACTTTTCCTATTTTAGCTTGGTGCTTTGCTTTCCCCCCACATGAGCTATTTATTCTATAGCTTTTACACTATAAAATCTAGGAAAAATAAACAGCAGCTGAGAGGGGGCTGTGGCTATCAGGGAGGGCAGGGATGTGTGCGTGGAGTTTGGAGAGGGTGGTGGGAGCCTTCCCTAATGCTACCTCATGCAGTGTGATCCCTGAGCCAGGGATGCAGCATCTGCCCAGCTTTATTCCTGCGGCTGTTGTGGTTAAGCACAGCTGTTCGTTTCAAGCCCAAGGTAGCAAAACAAACCAGAGTCACCTCATGGAGCCAGCAGGCTCATTGCTTAACCCATGGAAAGACTTCACATGATTTTTCTGTGACCAGTCACTTCAAATCTTCCGTGAAATACCCCCTGGCCATTAATGTTACGTGAATATTCCTGTGTACTCATTTATTAATTAGAGGCCCGTGGAAATGACAAACCCTAAACAAATGCAGGAGGCTGTTCATAGAACAATTATATTTGCTTTTCACCAGCTTGCGGCCTGGAAAAAACATCGCTGAATTTGGATCATGTCAATCTAGTCATGAGACAAATATGTTGTGTGACTTGGCTTAAGTGATGGGGCTCTCCACTGGCTTTCCACGGGTTGGTGGTCGCTTTCGGGACTCAGCAAGTTCCAATTCAGTTGACACTTCACACAAGTTGCATTATTTTTCTGTGCACCATCTGTAATCTCAAAAGGCTTCCTGCCTCATGGGTCTTGTGCTGAATATGTGGTGGAAAAAGCATCAAAGATACCTGCCCAGGCCTCTTAGGAGATGGTTTCCAGAAAGGAAAAGCAAATAAGCTGCAGACCTAATGCCAGGATAAGGAGAGCACGAGCAAGCTCATTGCCAAGCTTCCCTAGACATCCTGGTGAAGGCATTAGCAGGATCTACTTGGCATCTTACCCTGCAACTCAAGGGAGGAACCCTTCAAATTTCCATGCTCTTCTCTATGAAGAATATGAGAGAATATGAGACACATGCACTGTTGCCAATTTATTGCCTCAGGAAAGTTGATTAGGAGAGAGGCCAAGTCTTGAACACAGAGAGAAACAGTCCTCCATTAACAGCAGTGATCACTGAGTATTTAATATGATGTCCAGCATCATAAGAGATCTCAAATGGGAAGATCTGTGGACTTGGCCCTCTCTCTGGTCACTTTCTCTGGACAGCTGAGGACTCTTGTTGCTATCTTCCATTGTGAAGTTCCCTGGTAATATCTGTGTAACTGCAGGCGGCCTAGTGGGAATTACTTCTATTTTTCCATGGGGTTAAGACTGACAGCAAGAATTGGTGTTTGGAGGCTGTTCTGGGAAAAGGTGGAGGAAAGGCACATCTCTTCTCTAACCAAGAAAGGCCAGGGATAAAAGATAACAATTTACTTTTCTGCAGGTGCTTTCTTTGGGAGGCACTGCCTGTCTCCTGCAAGTTCTTGTGCTTCATGATCAGTGCAGTGAAAGCTTTTTTGGTGGGAGAACCTGGCACTGGTGGGGTGGTATGAATTAGTGTTCTGCAGAGCAGGAGAGGGCTGCAGGGCTTTTGGTAAGTAAATAAACCATTTGCTATTGAGCAGTAAAGAAAATTTGAATTGCCACAAAGCTTTTTCTGCAGGAAAACATTGTCAGCTCATGATGGACGGCCAGGTTTAAGGCGACAGGGAAACTAAGTGGATCATAAATATATTCCAGCTTACCCTCTAACAACAAACCTCCAGAAACAGCTTTTGGGTGGTTGGCGCTTAGGGACTTTAAAAGACAAAATAACTGAGATGTCTCCGACAGAAGGCATGGAAATGAATCAAACTATATTATAGTTGTGTTTAAAGACCTCCACAGAGAGTACAGAAAATGGGGTATTGTCTGGTATTCATGCATACCTTAAATACATCAGTTCAGCTGTGTATTTGCATCCAAGTAAATCTGTAATCAAAGGCTTGGTAAAAGGGGCTTGTCTTGTCTTCTTTTTCTTTTTTTTTTCTTTTTTTTTTCCCTTTTTTTTTTTTAATGCTTCAATGAAAATACCCCCATGTTTCTAGCTTGTTAGGACGCAGTCAAGAAGGGAATAACTCATTACACACTTCATTATTTTCTAGATAGCAGAGGAAATCTCCTAGGAATATTTGAAATATGAAGGGTAGCATTATGTCTAAAATCAAATTACATGAATTTTGATAAAGTGTCAGCATTTGCAACTGATAATGCTAATGCTGATTTTTGGGGGGCCATTACTCAATCTGCATCTCAGAAGCAAATGAGACCAGGATTGCCTTATACAGCTGCTCTGTTCATTTTCTAAATAATACTACAAAACATGGTATAGATGGAGCCCTCATTTTTATCTTTCCTTATTTGCAAATCGAAGCTTCAGAATTATCCCTGATATTTTGCAACATGAGCCTCTGAGGTACAGAAATGCTGAAGCAAATCCCTACATGCAAGCTGCATTTGATAGGCTAAAATATTCTTTATTATAGTCCTAAAACCAGAATTACCCAGTCCAGTACCTGCTGAAATTTACAGCGGTGCATTAAAGCTACGACAAACAACCTCTGACAAATAATTTGGTCATAACTCTTATTTCAGTACACATTATGGTGAAGAAATGTAAGTGGAAAAGGATGCTGTTGGGTAGCAGTGGGCACCACCTTTCAGTGCCAGACTCCAGATTTCAACTTCAACAAGCAAAATTACCTTAACCTACTTTATGTTGTTTTTTTCTTTTCTGGAAAGAAAAAAAAAGAAAAAGAAAAATATCTGTTAATTTTTTTCAGAAACTCTCTATTTTATAATATGTTTGAAACTTGAGGAGACTGGATATGCTTTGTCTCCATGAGAACTACTTCATTCTGATAGATTTAGTGTAGAATGTGTCTGTGCTCCATGAATCTTCCCCTAAGAAATAGCTGAATGTATTGTTTCCAAACACTAATTCTCTCAACTTCTTAAAATCCCTTGGCACTTATTATACTCATTCCTCACAAGCAGTAGTGAAAACAAATGTTCTTTGTGTAAACAGATTTTGACAGAATGTGGGAAACTTAAATAAATATGGTTATAATATGGTATAAAAATCAACTTCAAATTTGAAGCAAACTGAAAGTGCATGAGTAAAGAGTCTTGTCACTCATCTTCAAAAAATATCCAAGCCCAAATATATCCCAAGATATATTAAAACAGGTAAATATCAGCTCTGAGGCTCCCAACTGCGTCATATGTTTGAAGACATATTTACATGAGAACTGTGTAAATATACAATGTTAAGTAAAACAGTTGCTCCAAAATGTCCTTTCACGTAGAACATGCTCTTGTATGTGTTATTCCACTCCAAGAAAAATGAGCATCCTACCAGTGGTGTTTTCCTCAGCTGGCCAGAGGTGTGGGGCGTAGCTCTTCCTTTGGGGTGGGCAATGATGTCATAGGACTGATGGAAACTAAGGATATTTTGAAGCATTTACATGGCTTATTTAAGTTAGGGGAAAAAAAAGAAAAAAGTACTTACTCCAGAAAGCACAACTGGCCACAAAGACTTTCTATGAGATTGGATACCCTGGGTGGTTTTCTGAGGCATGAGGCCAAAGGCCAAAAGAGCAAAGCCACCCAAAAAGTGTCATAATTACCCTTTGGGGCAATGGCTGCATGAAATGGAACTTATGAATAAAGACAAGGAAAACCCATTAAGTAATGTTATTGACATGTGTCTGACATCGCCGATAGCCAATCAGCACTTGCCACTTGTGCTCTGGATTTCTGAAATCATTTCTTAATGGAATAAGGGGTTTCCAATCCATCATGTCTTTCTACAGATGCTAGAGGATGCAGGTTTGCCAGCTATTCACGTTCCCAGCCTACATGCTGTTAATAAATTCAAAATATAGGTGAAGCAGGGTAGTAGTCCTCTGTTATATCAGTATTGCAAACAAGTTTCAGCTTCATGCAATAACATAAAATTGCCATATATCAGCATTTCCTAAGCACCTGTCCCTGACAGTGCCAAGCCACTCTGAGAATTACAGGGGGAAGAAATGAGAGAGACCATTTTCCATGTGAGATGTAGTGCTGCGGCAACAAATATACCTTTTGATTACATAGTGCAAACAGACTTCGGTGCCAATTTCAGAGGCAAAATGAAGGAAAATAGGGTTCAGACGATGCTACAAGCCTGAAAAATGTGTCTGGACCACATAAGAAAGGCATAAATGGAAGATTTGTGACTCCTGAGGTTTTTAAGCTTTAGGGTCCAAACAGCTGCTTTACTTCCATGCTTTATAGTAAAGTACTTTTAAGGAGAAGTGAAATCAGAGCTGAAAGAGGATCAGCTGAGTAATGCAGTTGTAGAACCAAAGCTGGATACCCATTTACTGGAAGGTGATATGGTGGTCATGAAGAGGGAGGTAGTCCTGAAACCAGGCAATATCTCCCCTCCAAAAGCCCTCCTCCTCACCTGTGTCATGACATGGACACAGGTTCTGTTGGGCTGGATGTGGAGAAAACATTTTTCTAAAGGACAGCATATAAGCAAAGTATGCTCCCACTGCCTGAGTTTAGGGAGGAAATGGACTCCTTCCTCTTTGTATGTACAATGAGGTATGAAGATGCTGATGGCTCTAGAGAGTTGAATCTTTTATTTGATTTTTTTTTCAGCAATGAGGCTCTACCCCTTTAAAAGTATTTCTTTTCAGAGCTCAGAGCAAATCTACATTTGCTTAATTTAAGGAAGTTGACTCTGCTGTTGAGAAGCAATATAGTATTAATAATTCCAAAATTCAGATATTAATCACAGCTAAAAATGACACTTCAGAAAGTGCATGACTGTTAATCTTTTGGAGGTGTTTTGGATGTGCATCTGCTGGGTGAGTTGTACTTTACAACTTGAGTTGGAATGGCCAGTGAATCACAGATGCTATTTCTGAGACTTTACTTTAGCCTTCCTTTTACATATGTTATACCAATCTTAGTACATATCATGATGGCTTAACTGTGTCCTTTTGATCACTGAATCAGGCTGCATGATCTGATGATGTGTTGTGCACCAGGAGCAGCTCAAACGCAACCTTCCTGTCTTGCCTACACAGTTGTGGTTGGTGAGATGGCTGCAGATTGAGTGGGATGATATCTGGCGTTCTTGTGGGAGTTTCTGCTCTTCCCCCTGTGCCAAGTAAGACAAGCTAAGGTATCCTTCATGTAGTCAAGAATGCAAGGACCCAAGGAGGGACACAGCCCTGCAGGACAAAGCAGATGTGGGTGTGAGACCTTCCCATTTCCTCCGCAGGGATGCCCAAGCAGACATGGACCCCAGATTTTCATGCCAAGACCCTTCTCTGCCTTGCAGGGACTACACAGTGAAGGGTGGCAGCTGCTCACCCATCAGTACTCCAAAGCCATCCTTCCACAGTGTTTCAGGGAAGGGAAGGTCCCTTGAGGGAGAAGGCTAGGGCTGCCTGGCAAGGTGAGGAAAGCCAGCCCTTGGACCACCTCATGGTGGTAGGTGGACTGGTTTGTCAGCAGATCTTGCCTGGTGCCACCCCTTTTCATTTTGGACTGAGTCAACCCCCAGACACCAATGAATGTGCTCTTGTAAACAAACACCATGGTTGTTCAGTTTTTGTTGCAGCTGTTGCTGCTGTTAAATGTTTTTCTTCCTTTTCCAGATAAAACTGCTTTGCCTTCAGAAAATGGGACAACATAACCTTTGCAGACACTTGAGCAACTTTTAAATGTTCTCAGTTGGGATGGGACCCTTTGCTTTCCTGGTGAAAAAGGCATCACCATGGGCAGTAAACAGCTCTGGGGCACTGGAGAGGACACAGTGAAAGTGCATTAAAAATATAAAGACTCAAAACTCTTCCTTGACCTCACCACCTTTAGTGACATGTGGGAAGAGGTGCAACAGGGGTGTCCAATGTAGTCCACAGTGTCTTGTCTGTCTCTTTCATGTTACTGCTCTATTTTCCTCTTTGTTAAGTGATTTTAATTTTTTTTTAATTACTATTCTACTCTTCTCATGCTTGTGTAGCCCTGGTTGTACTGATAGCTTTCCTTTGCCCATGGTTGAGCATTAGTGATTAACAGCACAATATGTCCCACCAGCTGGTGTATGGCTGGCCATGGAACTTATGGCTTTTGAGGGATGGAGTGTCCCCTTCGCTGTGACCAGAGTGGACAGTTGGATGCCTCTGGCAGCAACAGTAATGTGAAAGTCTTTGGTTTTTCCATTTTGTCCTTTACTGCTCTCTCTGTCAGAGCTGGTGGCCCAGGAAAAGTGGGAAGCTGTGTCTTGCTCAGATGGTGCTTGGTGTGGGGGAAGAATTTGGTTCTGTTTCCCAAAATGCCTGTGCATGTCTTTTGCTTGGCCACAGCAGCAAATTGGAAGTGGTGGGGCCATCTCAAAAATCAGAGGGGATTTTGCCTTTGCATATCAAAGTTTGGGGTTTGAGTATTATGAAACTGCAAATGACTAAACTGTCTCGTGGGATATTGCCTTCCCTTGGGTGACCATGCTCCCAAGGGTTTGTTTCACTCATGCATTAAATTGAGTGACTTCACTGTTGTTAACTGCAAAAATACAAATTTTTCTACAATACTTACTACAATAGCTCAGCCACACACTGGGAGTTTCAGTAAAGAAGAAATTACACTTCACTTTACAGTCAGCCAGAAAAGCTTCTTTGCCACCAGCTTTCCTCTTTTTCTTTTTCCAGTTTTTCCCCTTGAAGCCATTGAAGACCAAGAACCTCACTTCACACAATGCTTTTGGTATCAGTGAACTCCTCCTTGCCATGCACCAAGCAACCCTGCAGCAGCATGGCAGCTCTGCATCATGACACAATCAAGTGTGAAGGCAAAGGGACATCAAGAAAAGCAAGCTGCACGTTCCTTCCCCTTGGCTTGCCTCTCCTAGCACTGCAAGACACAGAAGTTGAAAGTTAAGCTTTTGAGTTACCAGCAATTTCCACTTTGGTGCATTATTGACTTTGCTGCAGCGCTTTTATAAGCCTGTTCATAAGACAATAGACAATGGGAGAAGTTGCTGAGGCTCCCAGTGGACATATGTTGACAATAAACCCCTGTAACAGAGGTCAAATGTGTGTTCCCAGAATAGCAGAGGGTAACTTGCTGCCTGAGGAGCGTCACACTGCAAACGAACCGATACAGAAGAGAAGTCTGATTGTTTGAGCCGCTGAGTCAGCTTGGCCCAAGAAGACTAATTTTCCAGAAGATCTGATCTCTCTACTTGCTGCAAGGATGTGACAACATGTCTCTCCCTTTGGTAATGCTTATGTGTATGCAAAGGTCTCTCTAGTCATAGATATAAAGCTGATTGAAACTATTTGAAGTGTAAGGAGGCAGCACCACCCTGAATGTCATGTTCTTGACCAGGTGCCCCCGTTGGTGGAAAGCCTCTATCCAAGTGAGACATGAGAGTGAATCAGACAACAGTTTCTTGTGGGTGGGATGGCTCTGCACAGTACTGGGGGAGTGAAGAAAATATAAAATGCCGTGTCCTATTTTTAAGAAGTTGTAACTTAGCTTTACTTTTCCCTCGTATGAAGTCTCCTTGGGCGGGAAAACGTTTTTAACACGTGGTTTACAAAAAGAAAAAAAAATACGGCTGACCTAGTGGAGAGTTTGTCTTTTGCTGGCCACTCCAGCTCCTTGCAGTTGCCAAAAATAATTTAGAGCTTCTTTTTTTTGCAGTGGCTACAGATACACTGATTGTGCTCTGGTAGCCAGAGAATGGTAGGGTGACTGACTGAATAGGACAACCCATAGACATTTGTGCCAAAGACCAATTTCTGTCAGGCAGGCTGCTCAGATTGGTTTTCATGTTTTGGGAGCCTGTCACACCAAGCTCTCCCTGGTGCTATGGGAGCTGTGCTGTTTGCAAGGTGCTTTGAGTAGCAGTGTGAGCACATATGTGAGCACTGGGGTGGATGGGATGGTCTGCACAGGCTGCAGAAGCATTTTGGCAAACAGAAACTCTCTCCTTGAAAAAACATTGGTGTCAATCTATAGAAAATACATCCATCTACAAAGTGATCCAAAACTGGCTGTGGGACAGTCCAAGTCTCTTCCATGGGCCATCTCCACAGCAGCAGGGGAGTGAAGTTGCTAACATGCAATGACAACAATTGTCCTATGTTTAATGCTTATTTTTACTCTTCTTACCTCAATTTTTCCTGGCACATAAATGGCTGAAAGCAAAGGCACCACACCCTGGTGTGATGAGGGATATTACAGGGGGAACACATGCCAGGATTACAACTAGATCCTAGATCTCCCTTGATTGGCACCACCACAGTTTTGTGACAAACTTTGTCTTACAAACATCCAAAGCTCTGGGGCAAGAAACAGGTGTTGGTTTCTTTTCATTCTAGAGCCCTTTAGTGAGCAGCAAGCAGTGGAGATTGGAAGCAGCTGCACTGTAAAGGTCATGCTGGTGGGCTAAATACATTTTTTTTTTCGGAATATGTTTTTCTAAAGCCAGTGGAGTCACATAAAGACCCTGAGACGTGTAAACTAGGACCACATAGCCAAGCTAACAGAGGACACTGCACCCTGGCCAATCCCTCATGCTGCTGCACAGCTATGTTCCATTCAGCTTGCAGACTGGGCCTCCAGTTCAAATGGGCATGGATCAGGATGTGAAGAGTGACAGGGTTAATGGTACCTAGCAGAAAAACTGGAGGGATAGTGTCTCCAACCAATCGTGTGACTTCAACATTTCCCAATCAAAATATTGTTTCTTCTTGGTTATTGAATTTCTGCAGCCAAGTCCCCAGCTCACCCATCCAGCCCAGTACATTGATGTCTTCACAGCAAATGGCTCATTTTGAGCAAAGTTCCTTGAGGGTTTTTTCTAAACTGTTTTCAACTGTCTGGTCTAGAATATGTAGGTAGTAAAATAATTATAGCATCCCTGGAAAGATGTATTTGTTTGTGGAAATCTTCTTCTACCTTCATGAATTACCTCTGCTAGTGGTAAGTTTTGCCTAAAAAAGGAAGCTAGTAGTGACGATCATGACCTGAACACCCTTTTGCTGGTATAGTAACACCCTGAAGGTCTTGCTGAAGGACCAATTTATTTAGTTCTTTCAAATTATCTTCATGTCTATTTGATGGGGACATTCACTTTTTTGAAGGTTTTGCTGGCCAGCCACATAAGACACTTCTCCACTCTGTGCAATCCATGGGAGAGAAAAACTTTTACAATGCCATGCAGTCTAGTTACAGCAGTTTAGTAGCTGAGGAGTCTTCACATCCCCCTTAGTTTGTATGTCAAATCTTTCACAAAAATGCCAGAATTCCAGGAGGAGTGGGAAAAGTACCTGTTAGAAGGTCAAACAAAGCAAACAAATTACCATAGAAGGCAAATACCATCTGAAGACCCAGCTAAAACACTGTCCTGAAAAGGGGTTACCCATCTTCATCTAGTCTGTCATCTTGTCTGAGTTGGAAACAGTATTGAGATGTTTCTTCTCCATTCCCTACTAAACAGGTAGCAATGAAAATGTTTTGCAGGTATTTAGACATTAATAACCTAGGGAATAATAGAATCGTGGTATGGTTTTGTTTGGAAGAGACCTTAAAAATCATCTAATTCCAAACCCCCCTGGCTGTGGACAGGGACTCCTTCCACTGGAGCAGGGTGGTCGGAATCCATACAACCTGGCCCTAAACACCTCTAGAGATGGGGCTGGAAGTGAAGTCCCATCAACAACTTCTCCACAACTTCTCTGTGCAACCTGTTCCAGTGTCTCACCATCCCCAAGTAAACAATTTTTTGCTAATATCTAATGTAAACCTACTCTCTTTAAGTTGGAAGCCATTGCCCCTTGTCCTGTCTCTACATTCTCTTCTAGAAAGTTCCTTTCCATCTTTCCTGTAGGCTCCCTTCAGGTACTGGAAGGCTAAAATTATTCAACCTGAAGCCTTCTCCTTTTCAGGTTGAACAACCCAAATTTTCTCAGCCTTTCCTCATAAGAGAGATGCTCCATCCCTCTAATAAATTTGGTGGCCTCCCTTTGGATTTGTTCCAATAAGTCCAAGTTCTTTCCTGTGCTGGGGATGCCAGAGCTGGATGCAGCACTGCAGGTGGGGTCTCACCAGAGCAGAGGGGAAAAATCACCTGCCTCACCCTTCTGGCCATGATTCTCTTGATGCATCCCAGAGCACAATCCCTTCACCTGTGTCATTAATGAAGATTTTAAATTACCCTTCTCCCCATAGAGACCCCTCAGGGACATTACTTGCCACTGAATCCATTGGGACCCTGAGCCATTGATGGGACCATAGAATCATCTCCTTATCCATCTAACAGTCCACTCATCAAATCCATCTCTCTCCAGTGTAAAGAGAAGGATGTTGAGGGGGACTGTGTCAAAGGCTTTACCAGAAACCCAGATAAATGACACCTGTATCCCTTCCCTTGTCCAGTCCCTCCATCATAGGGAAGGCCACTCTGTTGGTCAGGCAGGAGTTCCCCTTGGAGAAGCCATGCTGGCTGTCTTGATCACCTCCCTGCTCCCCATGGGCCTCAACATTTTCAGCAAGGAGTTTGGAATTTCTTTGCAACCATCTTGGAGGGGAGAGGTGAACGAAGAATAAAAAAATCAGTAAAATCAGCACTGCATCATCTACTTTAGCCACAAGCATTACACTCACAGGTCTCTCTTCTCGCACCCAAAAAGGACTCCACAGATATTTTTGTTTCTGGGACACTGCTATGGGCAGCAAGTGCCCCACCAAAGCCACTGATTCAGTTACCTCGTTGGCTGAGCTGTCCTGTAAATGAGAAAAGCAAAATCTTCCTCTACCCCACCAACGCTTTACAAAGTTGCTCAGGAAAATTTGAAATGCAAGAGGCAGCAGCAGTCTCATGTTAACTCACAGACACAGATATTATACAACCTGAAGCTTTCCTTGCTGCCCTCAATAATTCCTGCCTACACTCACACATCCAAACACTGTTGCACACATGTGCAAAATCCAGGGTGATTTAGCCTTTATTTTATCAGAATGGAATGTTTGATTTGCAATCAGCTATCAGAAAAGTAGTTGCTCCTGATGGTAGCAATTACTTCAAACCCAGATCATGGGACTCTGATATTCAACCTCTTGGAGAAGAGGCAGAGGGGCCTGGTGTTGGTGGACACTTCGCTGAAAAGCAGCTTTGTCCACCACTGGTCAAGACTCAATATAAGTATGCCACTCAGCAGTGACCAGTGACCTCACTTTCAGCTGTCTATTTGAATTTTGCTTAAGAAAACACAATTATTGGTTTGCTCAGCTTGGATACTCCATTACTTTTAATGTAAATTAAAAATTATCTGTACCCATCTATGTCATATTATCCCAAAGCCTCTGTCGCTGGTCATGATAAGGTGATCCTCTCCAGCTGATCAGACTATGCTGTTCCTCTTTTCTTTTCCTCTGTTAGTAGTGGAGAGAGTGAGGAAGACAATGGGTAAGGCTTTCTTGCACTTAGCAAGTGAATATGAAATATTATTTCTTGAGGGGTTTTGCAGTTACTTTGAACATCCTAAGTTCTTCCCTAAGCTGGTTCTGCATTGCCTGTCATGAGAGTAGCTAAACCTTGGTTAAAGCAGATTCTCCTTCCAGGAAACTGAGCTGGCAGAAAGGTTTCCACAGATGGAAACTGGAATGCTTCATGGTCCATGAGCCATGATATATTTGGGTGAACTTGTTCCTACTGGTTCTTTTGCTGCTGTCTCAAAATCATCTAGTTGCCTGCTGTGTTACTTAGCATTTGGCTGAAGGCATCAGCCCCTCTGTTCTGTCCTCACCTGCATCACACCGTTGCCTTTTGGAAGTTATTATCCTTTTTGATGTCTGAACTGCCTGGGCGGTTGCTTTCTGAGCTGCTTTCAGTTCCTTGCCAACTGATCTGAAGGGGCAGCATCCTGCAGCAGGAGAGTGGTTCAAGATAGTAAGTTGTCCAGCTGGCTCAGTTGCTTTTGGAAGATGTGTGATCATGCTGTAAATAGAACCATTTCCTGTGCTTTTCCTCCCAGACTTTATCTTGTTTATTCATGTGAAAGGTACCTGGGGAATAGCTGCGCCTGGCCTTGGCTTTAATTTGTCTGTAATTCAGCAGTGTCATGTCATTACATTGGTGCAACATCAGAGCTGGAGGAAATTCATGTGGGTGACCTATTCTTGATAGCCCTTTAAGTGTGGCCAGATGGAGCGTGACCCACTGGTGGCCACACATTGCACAGCGAGGAGCAAAAGTTACTGTGCGTGGCTGGGAATATATCACAGCTCTCATCTCAGATTGCTTCATAGAGGGTTTTGCTCCATGAAGCACAAGGCAGAGCAACCAGCTAAAAAGCTGTAGGGTGTTTCTTGGAGGTCTCTGGCACCCTGATCAAGTGAGGAGCTGCTCTCTTCCTCCTTTCTTTGGGGAGCCTTAGGTGAAGCAGAGGAGCTGCAAGCATGACCCTCTATAGCAGCATCCGCAGTGTGACTGCAGGTGCATAGGACTTCTGCTCTACTCTCTTGTTCCCAGTCATTGTGGCTTTGAAAAATGGCATTTCACTGTGCCAGTTCCCCATGTGTCACCTGCAGCACTTGGAGCAATAGTAGCCTTGCATAGCCATATCTAAGGCACCCACTTTATTAGCATCTTTCCCGCAAGGATCTCAAAACACTTCATTCAGGGAAATTTTCTCAGGTTGTGCCAAAGGGCTGCCTAGAGCCAAAGGACAAAGTGATCTTTACAGGAACACTTTCAAACCAAGCTTCCTGAATGCTTTTCCAGGACCTGTTAAGGAATACTGCTTGCATCCATCAGTCTCATCTAGTTCTGGTTCTTGTGGCCACTAAATATTTTTTGAGTGTGTGACTGAGAACCCTCCACTTTAGGACTTAGGAGAACACTTAACTCATTACTGTTTCCATGTCACCGTGTATCACCATTAAGTCAAGGCAGTGCAGGAAGAAAACGTTCTGAGCCACTCAGATGGTTAAAGTGGGAATCTTCCCCAAATATTTAACAGGGGCAATCCAAAGAGCCAAAGGATGGCCACCATCCACTTTGGGAGGCAGCAGTGGGGTGGTGAAATGCTCAGAGCTGCTGAAGGGTGCCCCAGTACTGAGGCAGTCAGGAATGCCTTCACCTTCACCCAGTATAAGAGGCTTAGGGTTAGAAGCAGGCTGGTTTATGGGGGTGGTCCTTGTGAGCATGAGGCATGAGAGAGACTTGGATCACTCTTTCCCATTTCATTACCACCTCATATAAAATGTTTTTAAAGAAAACCTAGGTTTCTCACAGCCATTTAATAAAGCTGTAGAAAGGCAGATAGAGTCCTGCAGCATGTTGGGGAGATGGGATTTGCTGATATTCAACCACTCCAGCAATGCACTTGGCTCAACACCCCTCACAGCGTTACATGATTTCCAGGGCCTGAAGATCTCCTGCAGCTGGACCTATCATAGTGGTTTGTCCCAGGTGATCATAGCAAAACACAACTTCACTTTCTAGGATTAAACTCCACGATTTCCTTGCTCTTAAACAAGTTGCAGCTCTCTGGGGTCAGCAGCAACTCGGCCAGATCCTGCTTTCAATTGCATACAGATGTAAAATGCAGGGTAACTTGGTGCTCTGCTGTTCCCCTGGGCTGAGCTGCTCTGCTGGATGCTGTGCCTTTCCCCACCCATTGGGAGGCCAGACAGATCCCCTGAAAACAGCACAGTGACCCACTCCCCAGTGTTGCACTGGGACCCTGTGCGCCTCCATGCTGTCTGGCTCTTCCACGGCTGGGAAAGGCTTTGGATGGAATTCATTCATTGCAATCAAAACCCAACAAGTACTGGAAGAAAGTTCAAATGTATGTGAAATAGCTTGTCCAAAAAGCTGGCAAAGGCAGCTTATTTTTCCTGTCTTACAAGAAGTTATGCAATCAAGTGATTAATTACCCATGGCACAGTCTGAGGGGTGAAAGATTAATATTCCTGGAGACTGCTGCTGTTGACCTTGTGTTTTACCCAGCATGGGAATAGCCTGAGCTTCCCAGCAGAATAAACCTTGCCCAATGGTGAGATTGTCTTCTCACTATAGTTGAGTGAAGAGGTTAAAGTTTTATTTTTCTTCTAAATTCTGTCCATCCAGCAGGAAATAGTACCATCAAAAGTCTCCCACCCATCTCCTGGAGAAAAAATAAAGCTCAAATCTTTTATAATTCCAGGGCTGTGCCTCAGCCAGCTGCAGCAGTGGAGTGGGGAGCCCAGCCTTGGACATGGGCACAGTTGGGAAATGCTGTAGCAGCATTGTATGTGTTAACCAGGGTCCAGACAACGCTGGGAACCATCACAAGTTGTTGCAGTTAGTCCTGGGGGGACGAATCTCAAATTCAGTCACAATTGTAAACATTGGTTCTTGCCTGCACAGAATGCTCATTAATGCACATTGTAATATTATTTCTTTCCTGGGGGAAGAAATCCTGGGATGTGACAGAAGTTAAATCTGTGTGCGGTTGCAGCACTCATTCATTCATGCTGCTCGTCATGTGCAGCCCAAGGGTGCCACGTTTCTGTGGCGTGGGAGGATGTGCCTTCTCCAGCACATTGCTCATTCCACCTTTCTTCCTCTACGCAAGCCCATGTGCAGCAATCACTTTCTGCTGGAAATCCTGCACTGGCTTGCTCTCAGCAATCCTAGCTTACACCAAAAGTTATCTGGTACTTTTCCTAAAAGGTTGCTTTTCGGTAGCTTTTAACTTTGCCAAACTAAGTGTTCACTTCAAGATGAAGTTATTTAGCCAGGGAAGGGTGCAGTAAATCGTCAGTGATTTTAGTCACTTGATGTGCAAGGAATAAAGTGTAGCTTCCCCTGTATACAAAACCTTCTCCTGTTTGCTATTAAGTGTTTTCAACACCATTCTTTGGAGTATATCTTATCATATTCTGCCTTTCATGGCTGGATTTGCAGTGTTAAATACTCCTCTAAGAAAACAAATGCTCATTATTCAATTTTAAGCTATACTCAATATAGAAAGAGGGAGTAGAAAAAAAATCTCGTGCACTTTTTCTTTCTCAAGTAGTGGTTTCCATCAAAGCAGCTTGGCATGTGAAAGCTCCTAGTGAAGGAGAGAACCAAGCGTAAGAAAGGAAACCAGAAAAAACAGGGCAGGGGGCAAGGGGTTACTTCATGTGCATTAAATAAAACCTCCCATAATCTTTGGTCTTGTGAAAAGATCTATAGTGCTGGTGCCAAATAATTCCTCCCAGCAGGAAGACTGGACAGCAGAGGGGCTTCCGGGGCCAGTGGGCGCCTCTCAGCTAAAACAAATGGAAGGGATGAGGCCAAAACAGTGAGAGGGTGAATGGGGCTGGGTGGAGGGCTTAGAACAGTGTTAACAGCCTCCACAAATGCTGCAACAGACCTGACTTGGTGCAAAGTAGAGCTCACAGCTCCCCGCGAAGTCAAGGATGGTGTTGGTGGTATGACTTGTGTCTCACTGTCAGTCTAGAAGAGCTTGTGCCCATGACCTCTTATCCTGCCACTGGGCATCACTGGGAAAAGTCTGCCTCCACTTTTCCTCCCCCATCAGATATTTATACACAGTGATAAGATCCCCCTGAGCTTTCTCTTCTCTGGGCTCAGCAGCCACAGCTCTCACAGTCCCTCCCCCACAAAAGATGTTGCAGTCCCTTAATCATCTTTAGGGCTCTTTGCTGGGCTTGTTCCAGCACATCCATGTTTTGTACTGAGACTCCCAGAGCTGGACACAGCTCTCCAGGGTTGGAGCACCTTCTGGCAATGCTCATTATAATGAAGCCTAGGATGTTTTTGGCATCTTTGCCATGAGGCCATGTTGCTGGTTGACATTCAGCTTGTTGTACACCAGGACATTAAGGTCTTTTCTGCAGAGCTCTTTTCCAGCTTGCTGATCATCTCCCAGCCCATACTTTTGTCTGAGGTTATCCTTCTCCATGTTCAGGACATCCCATTCCCCCTTTAAACATTGTGAGATTCCTGTTGATCCATATCTCCAGCCTCCTGAAGTCCCTCTGAATGGCACCACAGCCATGTGCTCTGTTTCTGTAACTCCAACCAGATTTCAAGCCACCTCACTATCCATTTATGTCATCCATATTCCATCAGTTTGCTGTAAGGATGTTAGAGGAGACAGTGTTGAAAACCTTGTTAAAATTGGCATAAATAACATTTACTGCACACCGAGCCACTCATCTCATTGTGGAAGGCTATCATGATGGCCAGGAATGATTTCAGCATATCAAATTCACCAGAGCATGAGGTTTTGAGAAACTGGAGAAAGGGAACCACACCTCATCTCCCTCCGGCCTTGGTTTTCATAATAGTTGGAGGGAAATTGGTGTTTTAGCTTTTGTTGTAACTAAGAATGTCTGTCTCCCTTCTGGGGAGTTTTGTAGGAAAGGCAGAATTTACTGTAAAAGCTTAGTTATGTGTGCTAGAATTTTAGTCTCTGCTTTGGCATGGATTTAGAAAAATAATAATCATTTAAAAATAAACCTAGCTATTGTATTTAACCTTGGCCCGTGCAGCCAGTGATATTTTGTAAGACGTTCCAGCCATCCAAAGATTCTTTTCACCGAAGCTTCCCTTCAGGAAACAAAATAAATTAATGATACAAACAGGAAGCAGCTGTCTTTTCCTAAATAATGATTAAAATGGGGTCCCCTTAGCAGAGAGAGGAATAAATGGGAGGGGAAAGACCTGAAGTATTGTCGGTTTAATTTTGACCAACCTTCCGAGGACAGACTTAGAATAATGACACAACCTGTGAGGCTGGGAGGACTTATTTTCTTATGAGCCATTTTTGGATTTGAAAAACAGATAAAGGTCTTTGCAAGGGGCAGATGAGCAAGACAAAGGAATGCTGCTCTCTCAAGGCACACAATCTGTCCTCTTTCGGTAGTATTCACATGGAAAGAAACATTAATCATTGTAATCATCGATGCTGTTCTTCAGCGGCTTTCATCTGCTATCAGCAATCACTAGGAAATTCCAGGGTGTTCCTGGATGTGCTTTTTTTTGTTGGTGGTTTTTTTTTTGTCTTTGTCCCAGACTGTTGACTTGACACAGTTCCTTAAAATTCCACTTTAAGACAGAAGGACAAGAGAGATGGAAATTCTCGTCTCCTTCCAGCTGGCTGGGAGGAGGAGGTGGAGGCAAAGAGTGTGGTGGCTCCTGCTGTGGCCCCAGAGCTTGGTCTGGTCAGGGCTTCCAGATGTGGAGGGCCCTTGCCCCTGTGGGCTCAGCAGCTGAGCCTGTGGGTGACCGCAGAAACATATTGGCCAGAGGCGAGGAAACCATGGGAGCAAACTCTGGCCAGCAAAAGCCACAAGCAGCACAAGAGCTGCCACTTCTTAGCTGTCATTACCACTGGCTGAAGCAGTACATTGATACAACATGGCAGTGTTGGGGAAGGTGCATTTCTTAACAAGGTGAAATCACACTTCATTAAAAATTGGGTTTGTGTTTGCTCCATCTCAGGAAGTACTGCTGGTGTGTAACCAGCTGACATGGCCCTGAGAGATGACTTGGGATGCTCCTGCACTTGGTGGTGTTCTGCTGTTGGCTTCAGTAGGGGGACTGGGTGACAAGTGGCTCTGGTTATAAAAGGAGTGGCCTAATGTCAGTTTTTATGGCTGCAACCAGAGAACTAATGCAGAAAAAAACACTTGTGCCATAAACCCAGTGAGCTAGCCAGTGCCACCTCCCAAAATAGAGAGTGGGTGGGATAATCAAGCTTTCTGTCCACTCCCAAACATATCATAGAGTTGCTGGATGTGGCAGGGATTTACAGGTGAAAAGAGAAGATGGCATAAAATGGGTTATGGGTTATGACATGCCTTTTGATTCGTTCTGGTATTTGAGGGTACCATCAGACTATCTTGGATCTTTAGAGGCATGGAAACTCCAGAAAGGCCTCATGCCAGAGACTTTTGTCCATGAATCAGAGGTGGCACCAATTTTGACTTAATTTTTTTTAAACTGCTTTCTTGTAAGATGGGAGAGCAATAAGGCATCTGGACCTGAAGAAGATTTTGACATGGTCTATTTACTCTGCACACAGCAACCCTAATATCTATACAACTTTTCTTCCATCCTTTTCTCACTGTATCTTGTCTGAAAAGATGGTATTCTCTGAGCAAAGTGAGCAGTAGTATATATTCATTTCTAACTGGGCACTGCAGTCTCCTGCCAGTAATATGTCTTTGACACTAAGGGGACAGAGCTAATCTTGTGGCAAAACTGCAAATGCTTATTTTAGCAGCACAGAACTTAAAAGTGTAAGAAAGTTCAGCCAGGACTGTCCGAGACACTTAACAGCCTTCGTTAGTTCACAGGGAAAACTTTTCCATGGAAAAATTTATCTTGAGTTACTTTCAGATAAAGATGGTGTACTCACAGTCACCGGGGAAATTCCCATTGATGTTCCCTCTGTGAGAAGGGAAACCTGTTATGGGCCTCTGAAGGAAAACATCACATTTCAGCATGAGGTTTTTGTGATTCTCTAATGGCAGTACAGTCCTGTCCCTGCTGTAATATCCCACAGTAGTTAAGATACAGACTCTGCATCTCTCCTGCCGTGAGGCACACTGGAAGAGTAAAACAAGCCAGGGATTCTCCTTCAGATGCTCAGAAGGAAGGCAGGTGAGCTCACGTGTTATGGGCAAGCACAGCTGTTAAGACAGAAAACTTCAAGGACAACAAGAGAAGGAGTTAATATTTCCCTATTGGTATGGAAGTGCCTCCGCAGGGCCCCAAGACACTGAGCAGCTGGCAACGTGATCATCTTTGGTTTTGCAGATGCTTGCACATGGCACTTGCACAAGTGAGATTCCTAGTAGTTGTAAGCTTCTAAAATTTGGGAGGAATTTTCAAGAAAACACATTTTATTCAATGTTTAGATTCACAGAGCACACACACCAAAAAAAGAATAGTATTAAAAGGGAGACGTATGTCATTTGAGGCCTCTTGACTCCCGACAGTACACGTGCCCTCATTTTTAGTTTAAACTAAATTAATCTATTAAGGTACAGGAAACCTAATTTCACAAGTGACTCTTCTCAGGCAGATGCTGGAATACCAAAAAAAGGCAGCTAGGTCCTTATTACAATGTACAATTCAAGGGAAGTGAGGGGTATTATTCATGTGGGTGTGACCTGATGGCCATGCTGATTCACTCTTCCACTCCAAAGCCCTCCCTGTCCTTCCTAAGCCTTGCAGTCCTTGGCGCCTGCCCTCACAAGGGTCCTTATTTGGTGAAGAGGGCTACATGTTTTGGCCTACTCTCTTTCCTCCCTGCTACAAGTCATTGTTGTGGAAATGGCTCACAAAGGGGTTGGTTTTTGTATGTTTTTTTTTTTTTTTAAACTTTAGGGTCCAAGCTGCTACGAATAGCTTCTGCCATTATTGGAGCAGCAGCAAAAAGTAATGAGAGTATCAATAATGTGACTGTCACCTGAAGCAAGAGTGCCACTACACCCATTGCAACAGTAGTCCACTTTTGGAGATCTCCAAGTAGTGCTGGGCTAATTTTGAAACTTCCTCAGTGGGGATCCACAGTTGGTGTGACAAAAAGGATGGCAAAGTTAGGACCATAACTCTGCATCAAGTAATCCCTGCAGTGCTGCAAACATGCTGATACTTGGACATCATCGACCCCAGCAAGTTTTGAACTGCAAGAGAGCTAGGGCTTTTGTTTCCACAACAGATGGCTTGCTATGAAATCCCAAAAATCTTCATGTATTCATCTCAGAAGACAGTTCTTGCTCTAGCTATGCATGCTTCTCCCTCTAACAGCCTGGGAGAGAGAAGAGGATCAGCAAGCTACAGGTATATATATTTTCTCGTGTTCTTTCTTTTTTCCAGACCATTTTTTTCCTAATTCCCCTTCAGAGCTAACTGCTGTTCTTCTTGCTTTTAGTTTACAGCCGTTTCTCAAAGCCATAGTGAGAGACCCAGGACAGGAGAGCAGCTGAGAAGAGGTGAAGGGAAGGCTAACAAGGCCACTTGGTTGTTATTCAAAGACTCATCTTTCAAATACTGTTTTTCAGTGAAGAGAGGGGTGCGAAAGGCTCTGACTGTTATTGCTACAAATAAAGCCTTTAAAACATATCCCAAGTAGGATGAATAAAGTCCCAAAGCAGTTCATCTGAGATATGTGCAGATTTACATGTCTTGGCAGCTTCAGCAGTTTTTAACACAGATGTCAATAAGGACTCTATTTCCATAGCCAAACTTGGTACCAAGTGGTGACCAGAGAAGAACTATAATTCTCTGCAAACAAACAGTTGAGTTCAGAATAGTTTTGAAACTCTTTGCTTTGAGATGGGAACAAACAGGGTATCATGGAGGTGAGAGAGGTAGCAATGACCAACAGTGATATTATTGCCAAACATTTGATATCATCAAACCCCTAGAGTGAGCACATTTCAGACATACAAACCTTAAGGTGTTCCAGAAATCTGTCTGGCAGCAGTCAGGATCTTCAGCTGCTCAGTCAAATGCAGCCTGGAAAAGGTGTGCACAGTGAACAGTGGGTGAGGGTGCTGGAGGGTGCTGAGCTTTGGGAAGGAACCATGCAAGAACCCATCTTGTCTGTATATGAAGTTACATAAGGACATAAAAACAGCTCCACTGGGTCAGACTAAAGGTCTGTCTAACCTAACATCCAGACCCCAACAAAGCCTGTGAGTGGAAGCCTAGGGAGAGTAAGAACAAGGGCAAGCATATACAATACTTCCCCTCCGTGTTGTCCCAGACTGCAACTATTTTCAGCTCAGGAACTTCCTGAGCCAGATAGAGTTTCTATGTATTTAGTAACTCTCAGAGGATTTCTCTTTTGTGAACTTTCCTTGAAACCATGCAAGCTCCTCATATCCACAACATCCTTTGGTAAGAAGATTCACAGATCTACTGCCTGTTGCATGAAGAGCCATCTCCTTCTGTTCGTTTTTCAGCCTGACTCCTACTAACTTCCTGTAATGCTGCCTGTTCTTGTATAGGAAGGGACAGCAAAGCTTGACCCATCCCTGCTCCCAGGCCACTCACAAGCTCAGAAACCTCTCTCATATACCTCCCAGTCATTCCTTTTCCAACCTGAAGATACCTGACTGAGTTGGGAAGGATGCTAAACTGTAAGGTGGAACTTTTGAAGGACTTGGGCTATTTTATTTCCCAGCCTCATTTGCCTTCAGACTCCAAAGGAGTCTTGTTGCATCTTGCAGATGTGAATGAAAGCCTCCAACTTGCCCAGGGCTTGAGTTCTAGCTCTAATGTTGCAGGCACCATGCACTGGCAGAGCTTTGAGAGTATAAATAATAGCCTGCACTCGAATTCCAGGCAGGAACTGTTCCTAACCATGCCGTACACATGCACAAGCCATTCCTGGAAGCTTTCCATGATCCCATCCTCCCTTACACCTCCTCAGTTTTGCCAACAACCCATAATCCCAGCTTCTCTTCCAGGGGTCTTGTGAGGTTATTCATGTCTACAAGCTGCACTCTGTAGACAAAATTGTGGCATTTCTGGCAGTGACCAGCAACTTATCCTTTTCTGTTATTCTGCTGGCATGTAAATCCATGGTGAGTGCCCAGGGAAACCAAGAGCCTGCCACCTGCATAAACATTACAGAATACCTACCAAAAGCATAGTGTGCTCTCCCCTCTGTGTGTATGTCACAGTGACCTCTGAGCACACCATCTAAAATAACCCCATGCATGGAACCAAAAATAGAAAGAAAGGAAGGATGCATTTTATGTAAATGTAGTCAGAAAGTCTGCAGGACAAATTGCTTGAAGTGGTTCGAAAGATGAAGAAATATGACTCACTTCCAGAAGGAACTGTTTTTGCTGGGCTGGACTGAGGGCAGCATTGTGTCTTAAGCGTGAACGTGGTTGCCATTGGGGCTTTACTGACATCCACAGGGATAGGTTGGACACCTAAGGAACTGTGTGATGGACATGCAGAGCAGGTGTGCTCCGTGAACAGGAACATGAGGGAGCTCTGCAAGCAGGGGATGCACTTGTTTATCTGCAGTGCAGATTTACACATAGTATTTCCAACCAGTGGTACTAACATAAGGATTCTTGTCATGCTCTTGACAGAAAAAATTCTGCAAAGCACCTTTGTCTAGGCAAGCAGAAACCGCCTGAATGGTTCAGAGCAGTGCTGTATTTAATTAAACACTGCAAAGGATGAGGTAAACGTGTACAGAGACTAACAAGCTGCTAGCAGAAGTCTCCTCTGCCCCCCAAGTTATCATCACTTAGCTCCCCCGAAGCATGAGGGTTTAGTGTTGTTTATCAACACTTCCCCTGTGAAACACAGCTCTGTGTACCCTTATTTGTCACACAGGCAGCATTCTCTTCCCAGTGTTTTTCTTTCACTAACTCCTTGCAGCAACGAGCGATTTCACTGAATTAATCTGTGGCTGTTGACGACATTGGGTATTTTATTTCAGACCATCTTTCCTCTCCATGCGTCACTGCCTGCTGAAACCAGGGTTGCTGTTGCATGTAGGAGAGCTGAGAGAAGTTCTTCATGTGCAGCTCCATGGCATGTCCCTGCCCCACTGTGCCAAGGGGACAGCAGGGGCAGGTCCTTCCTCCCTGGCCAGGCATGCAGTTCTGGAAGCCTCTTTTGGCCCAGGTGCGTGTCTGAGCAGGACCCAGCTATCGTTAATTGCCGGCTGCCTTGAAACAGACCAGAGTCTGAATTTTCCAAAGCCGTGCTTCCATCCGTATCCATTGAGTACAGGAATGCAAGTTCACCTGGAAACTGCCTTTCCCTTTCAAGCGAGCACATTTTTGAGCTGGTTAGGTATTTCCCATCTCTAGATGGGAAATTTTTTCCACTGACTCCCCAGGCAGCGCCAGGAGTTTCACTGAAAGCCTAAATCCATCAGCGCACCAGGAAGTGCAGGAAGCCAAACACCGAAGCTTCTCATCCCATTTTCAGCAGAGGGGTCAGAGCTGCCTCTGCCCTGTGGAGCGACGACCGATTTACCGCCACCCCTCCAGCGCCGGGACAGGATGCGCTCGCAGACGGGCTCCATCCCGGCGCCCCCATCCCTCGCAGGGATCCCCGCCCTGGCGCAGCCACCGCCTCTCCGAGCACGGGGGTTTTTCCTTTCCCTCTTCCCTGCGCCACCTCGGAAGATGCCGGGTGAGCCAGGCTCTCCCGCACATGCCGGGGCCGGTGGCAGGGTGGCACAAAGCCGGCATTGTGCACGCTCGCCGCCCTGAGAGGCGAGCTAATTGTCTTTCCCAGCTCGGAGCAACAATTTGCTGGCAGCCGGACTTGTGTCATTATATAACTGGAGATAGTCCGACTTGTAAACGGATCTCCAGAACATGCCTCTCTTCCCTTATTTTGGAAAAACAATAAACTCGGGGCTGGCTCACACCTTGTTGCTGCTTGCAGGGTCTGTCCCTTAAAGGAAGAAATTCGTCCAGAGTATCACCTCCTCTTATCCGAGGCAATGGGAAGTCAGCAGGGGAATCCCAGGAAAGGCAGGAGCTTTAAAAATAAACCTGGAGATCTTCAGGGCTCCTTCAACTGCACCTTATGCAATGCAGCAGGCTTTCCTCTGGCTGGGAAAGGAGCTGTGCAGGGAAGGCTTTCGATAATAAACCTGGAGGAGCTCAAACAGCTACAGAGGAGGAATTTGATTCCGTGCTCACTTTCCCTCCTCTCCCTGCCCAGCTCTATCCTATGCTAACCGGTTGGCCATAAGTAGGTGAGAGAAAGACAAAAGCCATCCTCACCTACTTCATTTGCATTGCTAATGCATGACTTCCAGGATGGTGAGAAATGCTCAAAGGCATCTTCTCCCAGTGACTGCCAGAGTTGAAGCTGAAGAGCATCTCGTTGTCACGGTCACTTGCGCTCCTTAGGCTCCTTTTCCCCTCCCCATTGTGGTTCTCTGCCCTGGTGCCTGTATCCTCCTTGGGGAAAGAAAAGAAACTGCTCTCCCTTTCTGAGTTTCATCTTTCCATGCTTCTGCACATGGTGATATTGGTGGACAAAATTTATAGTCTGAAAAGCTGTTTCTCACTGACTGCAGGAAGCAAATTAATCTTCAAGTTGACTTCAGTGCTGGGCTCCCCAAACAGCCGTTTTGCTGACTGAGCCTGAAACAGGCAATGAGGATGGGGCGTCATTATTTATTCGGCTAGAAACTCCAGATTTTCTGTGTAAAGACTAAAAAGGCTGAGAGAAAAGGGCTGCTAGAGCCTGGTCAGAGCCTGCCTGAAAGCAGGTGTCTGCATAAGGACTGCACCTGAGCATCCCAGCACCCCAAAGGGGCTGTATACCTTGTAATGATTCCTCCTTGTCACACCTTTCCCCTGCTCTCAATGCTAAAGCCTGTCTCTACTGTTTCTCTCTTCTGCCTCACTTTCCCTGGGCCTCCAAAGCTCTGATCATCGCATCCCTCCCCCAGAAAGAGGATAGAAAAATACTGGGAGGCTGCTGCTCTATAATAACTTGGCAGCTGCTAGCTCTGCCCGTCCATATTCCTCCACTCCTCTCTCCCCCACTGTTTGATTCCATTTCATAAATAAATACCCTGCGTATTGACGTCAGTGTGGGCCTTGAGAAATAATACTCCTGCCGCTCTCTCTGCTACGCACGGGGAACAGGGGGGACAGGGAGGAGGAACAGAAGCAACAACGTCTTGGAAGATGAAGTCTTAATATTCTCTTAATTGCCTTCCTCCCTTTTCAGCTATGCCCCAGCTGCGAAGAAAACAAAGATTACCATTATCAGTGTGCCCTTCTGGCTTGAGACAGGACAGACAATCAAGTATCCAAAATTCCTGTTCCTTGTGGTTTTTTTTTTTGTTTGTTTGTTTTTTAAGTGAGGGGGGATAATGGGAGAAATCTGTCCTAGAAGCTGCAGGGGTAAACACCATAGGTCTCTGTGCTACTCACATGGAGCTTAAGAAAAGTGTGCCCAAAATGCTGTCACCTTGGTGAAATGAAGGAGTTGGTTCCTCCATCCAGGGAGAGAAGACAGAATACAGGGCTGCCATTGGAATAGGTGTGATCATAGGTAGCTTCATCTGGTACTTAGGAAGTGGTTTCTCCCAGCCAGAAGTGATAAGCCACCATGGCCCTGCCAGTAGAGGTAATGAGACAAGAAACTTGGATGTTTTGGGGGAAGATGTCTATTAATAAATTATTTTTTTAAATAGTATTTGTTTGCAATGGCATGCTTTGTAATAAGCTCCCTGGCTCTTGACTGCCTTTGTAAATCAGTTCCTTTCAAGTTTGACACAGCTGAAGGATGTGGTTGTGTACAGAAGGAGCATGACCTTCACTTAAACAAACTGGTGAGAGGACAGGGAGGCAAGAGACCGTCCCAGTACTTCTCCTATGGAAAGGCATACAAATACATTGTTTTACATTGTAATCATTGGTATCATTTCACCTCACGGACTTAAAATTGTGCACTATGCTCCTTCTAAAGCTGACCAGCAAATAAGCACAAACATGTTCAAGAACAAGATGCAAGAGCATTGAAAAGTCAGCAGAAGCTGAATTAATTCCTAGTAATTTTGAAAAGTGAAACAGGTACTTTACTGCTGCTGACAGGGTGCAAGTTCTGCCCTTACCTTGGCTGCTCTACCTGTGAGTTAGTCAGGTATTTGAATAGTGTCTTTTTCCATTTAAAACTGTGATAGGCTTAATACTTTCTGGTCAAAGCTGTGTGTCACGTTGCCCTTTGCAGAACACACACGAAGATGAATGTCCTCTGATCACTTTTGCATGCTGTGCCTGTCCTGAAAAACCCAACCCAGAGCTGCAAGCAGCCAGATGAAGACCAGAACAGCTCATTTTACATGTCAGGTTTGACCTCCCATGATGCCCAAGTCAAAAACCACCCTAGTTCAGAAATTTCCTGCCTTCAGGCTATTGCTGGTCCCTGAGCCAGAGCCTGGCAGGTTGGAAACGTCAGCTTTCAGTCTGCTGTTGGCAGGTACAAGAAGAAAGCAGGGAAAGAGGCTCTCGCAGGGCTCTCTGCAAACTCTGACATGATTTTAATGAGCAAGTGCATTCCTTGGGTCGTGCACAGCTGGGAGTGCAGCAGCAAAGCAGGCCAAGATTCCTGTGAGGACTTGTGCCTTTCCAGCAGGTTGAAGTTATGTCTGCCACTGCACACTGCCTGCTGGCAGACAGAGCATCCTTCAGCAACCCGGGGGAGGGAGAGCCAATGCTGGCACCTTGGTGGCAATGACAGACCCCTCCCAGGACATGGGATCTATTTATCTTTGAAAATCAGACTTTGTCTGCAGTGGAATTGCTCTGCTATCCCAGCCTTGGGGTCGTTTATGACTCACCTGCTCTTCAGAAAATAAATAAAGTGGAAAGCAGGGAAAGTCGTCAGCTGCCAGGAGATTGTTAGAAGTGCTTTGCTTTACTGATGCTGTGTTAGGAAAGAAAAGCACAAAAGATGCAGAAAGCATCTGAGTCTTGCCTACTGCTGAGTGCATTAAGTGAAATAATCCATGGTACAACAGTACCTTTATCAAGTCTCCTCACAGCCACGTAAAAAATCAGTGGGCAATTATAGATGCAACAAAGAAATCAGGTGATTTTAAAAAACAACAAGCATGGGTTTTCCCCTTCACCTGATGCAGGTAAGTCCTTCATTAGTGCAGCCAGGTACATTACTGAGACATCTGAGAACAGGCAGGATTGAAGGGATGAAGCTGCTCTGAGACACAGAGGAACCAGTTTGGAGGCTCGGTCTATTGTGATGGCACTAGTACAGCTCACTGAAAGCTAGGTGACAGCTCATCTGCATTCTGGATTAAAACAAACAAACAAACAAACAAACAAACAAACAAAACAAAACAAAAACCCCTAAGAAATAATGTAAAATGGGGAAGAAAAGGGAAAAGTATGATTGGTTAATGGTGTTTCTTTCTCCCGTGTTTCCAGACAAATCCAGAGACACTGATTTATATACCTTGAAAATACTGTGGCCACTTCCACACAGCAAGTTAGACCTTTCCTCTTTCCCAGTATCCCTCTGGCTATCACCTGGGAAAATGCCCTCCAAGGAGATGTTTTATGCAAAAAAAAAAAACATTTGCCCTTTGCTGCCTGCAGAGCTACATAATAATGCTGAGACCCAGGGGCCAGGGCTGGGGCTGGGCTAAGGTGCAGGGTTAGCCCTCCCAGTTGTTCCTGGGTCTCTAAGCAGCATCTAGGACTTCTCTGCTGAAACCATCCTTTGCCTCCCCACCCTCTTGCACATCAGCAGAGCAGTGGGTGGAGGTCCCTGGACCAGCTGGGCTGGACGTGGAGGTGCATTAAAGCTCAGACATGCCAGTTGTGCCTCCCCAGGGACCACTGCCCCTCGCTGCTGCAGCCATGCTCCTGCAATCCAGCAGCTCAGCACTCAGAGCTGTGCCTGCACAGAGAGGCATCATTACAAAAACCAGCCCATCCATCTGAGAAAACATGGCAGGCTTGGGTTTGCTCTCAGGCCTGCTGTCTGAGATTCCCAGGCTAAGCCCATGACTTACCTGCCACCTGGACAAGAGCCTTTGCAGACAACAGAAGATACTTGAGACAAAGCAAAGGTCCGGTTTCATCCAGACTCCCACCCTCTGGCTAGGACAATGCTGAGGCAGTTTCTGCCTCTCCTTGCAAGTAAGGGCAGTCTTTAACAAGCCAAAAGGCAAGATGGCGCATTTTGAAATCTCTTGATAGCCAAAGAAATTAGCTGCTGTGGTCTGGCCCCATGGAGACTCCTGATAGGATAAGGCAAAACAGAGGGTTTATGAAGAGCCGTGCTTGGAAACATCATCATCACCCTTAAGGTGCTTCCAGCTTTGTTGCTTTCCTTCATGGGGAATGCAGCAAGATATTTGGCTGAAGATTTTCTTGCTTTTTAATCAGCTCTAAACACCCCCCATGACAGTGCCTTACACAACAAAGAGCAGAAAAAGACCAAAGTTCCCAAAAGCAAAATTTCTATCAGTTACAACCAGAAGCCACAATGGAATCAGTCCTCACTCTTCATAGGGACACATTTGAATGTGAACAAAACCTGCACTGGGTCTTGGAACGTGGTCAGAAAGGCAGACACATCCTTTTTCCACCTGCAATAAGGTACATGGCCAGAGGAAGGCCTACATCTGTACAAAACTCTCCCTGACCAACCACAAAAATCCCAAAAGGAAAAAATGTGTGAAATTGTTGTTGTTGTTGTTGTTTATTGCAATTTTTAAAAGAAACTGTGGGCACTGTTTTACCCACAATTGTTCTACTACCAAACTGGAACTGCAGTGTTCTACCTTCTATTTGCAGGGGTGCATGATGGTTGTACGTGATAAAAAGCAGATCTTTGGGATTCCTAAAAATGTAAAGAGAAGCTGTATCTACCTCGAGAAACCAGAGAAGCTCCATCTACCAGGAGACCTAACCTAGACACGTTTCTTCGCTCTTTTTTGCCATCTTCACTTCCCATCCAGCTTTCAGGTCCCTGGGAACAACCCAAACTGGTAAAAGCTAAGCAAAGCCCAACAGCTGCTGGGAAACAACACCAGATCTCACCAGGAATCACTGGGCATTCACCTGGGGGATTCAGGTGGCATCTGCCACAGGACTGAGGTTCCATGTTGTGTTTAAGGGCACCACATGCTCTATTGCAGTTTTGAGCTTGAAAAGAGGAGCTGCAGTGCACTCTGCTCCTCCACAGGGAGTGGCTCTTGGTGTGGCCTGCTTCCCACCCAACTCTCACCCCAGGAGCAAAAGTAAATGAAAAGTAAATGAAAAGTAAAAGAAAAAGTCAGGCTTCATATTCTGGATGGATATTTATTTGCTTAACAGGTTTTCTTTTTTTTTTTTTTTTTAATTTTTTCTTTTTTGGTACAAAGCATCCAGGAAAGCTTTTACTTCTCTTTTTAAAAAATAAAAACTAAGTTTTTTTTTAAAAAAAGACACATGAAAAGGAAAAAAAAAGTCAATTATTTGCAATTTCTCTGTTTTTATTCTGCCTTCCCACCCCACCCACTTCCCTTTCCCCCTCCCTAATTTGGACTGATTTTCATTCTTTTCCATATATATTTAATAAAATAAATAAAGGATTTTCTTTGTCGTGTATTGCAGTGCCATTTTTTTAAACAAAGGCTTCATGGCTCAACATTGCAAGGTAATAACAAACAAAAGGATTATACATTAAAATCCTCCCCCTCTCAAGACTCCCCTAGCCCTCCCCTCCAAACCACGAAATAGAATACAATTCAAGTAGTCTTTTTTTTTTTATGTTTTAAATGTATGGATATATAAGACAAAGCAAGTACAGAACTGGTTAACAGAGTGTCCCCATTTTATTAGCAAGTGAGAGTATATTAGGGAGATGTAATTGATTCCCCCCCCTTTTACGGTTTCTAGACAGATAATATATATTATTTTAAACCCAACCTATTTTACAGCCCTCTGCCCACCTCTCAAACCCATCTGCTGACCGAGTCCCGAGGCAGAGCCTGGCCTTTCCCCATCCCGTGCAGCAGCCCCAGCCCTGCAGCCACCCAGGCACAGGGGCTGCCCTTCCTCCTGCACACCCTGGAGGGCAGCGAGGGGAGGAGGGCAGGGATGCCAGGGTCCGGCCGGAAGGACACAAAGGGCAAGAGAAGGAAAAGGAGATGGCAGGGCGTGGAACTGCTCCTTCTGGAGGGGCTCGGTGTGAGGGCTGCCTGCCTGCCTGCTCGCTGGACCATCAGCACTGCAGCAAGGACAGGGAAGAGCAAGATTCCCCTCAGCTCAGGAAGCCAAGCTCCAGGGGGTCCAGGGGGTCTCCATGGCCAGGGGGTCCGTGCAGAAGCAGGGCCTTGAGTTCTAACTAGCAACACCTTCACCATTCAAAATAGTTTGTCTCCAGAACAGTTCCCTTTTAGTCTAAGTTGCGGTGGTTGTGTTGTTTTTGTTTCTTTTAAACAAAAAAAAGGATGCGTGTCGATGTATTCTGTGTGTGCGTGCATCTGTGTACATGAGTAACAGCCAACTAGCTCATATGGTCATGACCAAGCTATATTTCAGAAGAGAAAAGAAACACATTTATCACACTTTTCCTAAAACGAAAAGCTAAAATTTCAAGTTCAGTATTCGCTATCTTGTCCTTCCCTCCCCACCCTCCCTTGCTATTTCTGGGTTTTTTCCCTTCCAACTTACTTTAGCACCATAACACATTTTAAACATTACAATCCCTCTTCAGATACTACACAAAATGTCCCATAAAAATAGTGCTTTTTTGCCAAAAAAGTTATATAATATATTATATATATAAATCAACTAAATCCGTGGCAAATGTGCAATGCAGACGCCTCCTCCATTTAAAGTGAGCATCAGCTCACTTTTTTCTTTTTTTCTTCTTTCCCCTTTCCTTTTCCTTCTCTCTTTCTTGCTTTCTCTCTCCTCTTCGTCTCTTTCTCCCGACATCGGTGATTTCAAAAAAGGTGCAAGTCGATTTGGAATCTTGTAATGAAGCACACACACAAAAACGCAGATGGGGGCTCCTCGGAACTTCTTCTCAGGTACGTTTTTCTTTTAAAGGTGCAAAAGAAAGGTATAAAAATAAGAAAAACCAAAAGAAAAAAAAAAAAACCAAAAAAAGAAGAAAAAAAGTGGGGTGGGAATGAGGCAAAAAATCTTTATCCCTCAATGTTTCTCCCCGTTCTATTGTTTTTTTCACTTTATTGTCAAGAAAGACACGGAATGGACGCTTCGAGAGAAAAAAAAGATTAAAAAAAAGGATTTAACTTCACATCCTTTTTTCCTCTTGCTCTTTCTTTTGTCTTCTGGCGTTGGCACCGGGGATGTCACGCAGCACCCAGCAGCAAAAAAGTTCAAGTGCCAAACTGTCCCTTCGCAAGTACAGGTTTGGAAATACCGGGGGCGTGGGGAAACGAAACAGGTGTGGGAAACGAAAGAGCCCTCCCCCCCACCCCAAAGGGAAGATGCCGTGGGAGCGGTGCTGCTCGCCACCGCCGCCGCCATCCCCTCCTTGCTGTGACAGTTGTTTGGTTGGGGCCGGAGCGGCGTGAGGGTGCCCCGCCGTCCCGCTCCTCGGCTCAGCGGCCCTGGGGACGGAGGGGCTTGGGGGTCGGGAATCGCCAGTCCTCCCGCCCTCCCCCAGGAGATCAAAAATCGAGACGGCTGGTCAGGGTTCATTTCTGGGGGCCAGCCGTTTCCGGGGAGGCTCGTGCCGCGGGGGGCCTCTGGCTGGGCAGGGAGATGAGGGGACGGTGCAGTGCCTTGGCTTCCTCAGCCGCTTGCAGCCCCTCCACCTGCCACCGGTACCGGCGAGCCCGCAGGATGTTGGGCGCGTCCCGCTGCCGCCGCTGGGAGCTCTTCTTCTGCCACACGTCGTACTTGGAGTACTTGCCGTGCGAGGGCTTCTGGAAGCTCTCCTGCAAGGAGAGGGACAGCAATATTAGCCTCCACTCAAGCCTGCCCGCTCTCCAGATGGGGATTCCCTTCTTGGACCTCCATCCCTCCCATGGAAATATTGCCTCATCCCTGGAAACAGTCACAGAAAGGTTGGACAGGGCTCTGAGCAACCTGATCCAGTAGATGCTTATTGCAGGGCGGTTGCACTAGATGACCTTTAAAGGTCACTTCCAATCCAAACCATGCTATGACTCTGTGACCCAGCCCACCTCTGGTTCCCCACCTTACTAAGAGCTGACTTTTGGCAGGCTGTTTGGCACGACTTGCCAATGGTGGCTGTCTCTCAAAAGCTCTGCAGAAACACAAGACCTTGCAGCTGGGGTTTGTTCTCTCCACCCACGGCCTTCCTGTCTTTTCTCTCTCTGTTTATTTCAGAGGAGGGCCACCATCCCTGCGCAGCCTCCTCACCTTGCTGAGTGCTGGCAGGCCCGCCAGAGAGGTGGCAGAGAGGTCACGCTCCGACTTGACGGATTTGGCGCAGTACGTTTCCAGCAGAGCCAGGTCGCAGCTCCGAAAGCAGCACTCCTCCACGATGCCCCGGTTGATCCGCCGGTTATTTCGTCCCACTGGCCTACCTGCAACAGCAGACACCCTGGCATTAGTCACCAACCTGGGCTGGACCCCCTGTCCAATTCCTTGTAGGCATCCCTCCACCACCAGCCATCAGAGACTCCACATCCTTCAGACACAGCAGTGCTTCTCCCAGACCAGCTGACACGCACCCGCAAACCAGCCAAGTGTCATGTTAAGATTTCCCAGACAAATGCTACTGATGCCAACACGTGCCTCCAGCAGCAGTTTAAAGGCACTTTAAATGATGGGGGTTTATCTCCCTCCTCCATCTCTGGCACAGATGGCCTTCTCAGGCCCAGCTGAGAAGAGGAAGCTCAAGCCCAGCCTGACCGCCAGCGCCGTGCCGATTACTGCGACCGTCTCTGATGTTGATCCTGGCAAGCGAATTTTATTAGAAAGAAGCAGCACAGCGTTGTGGCTGCCAACCTCCCTCCGCCGGATCAACACTCAGGCAGGTGAAGCGAAGCAAGGCAGCTAAATTTTACCAGATGGGACAGCTCTGAGACAGCTGCAGAAAGAATACAGGCTCCCACACCCGCCAAGAATAGCTGTTAAACTTAAAATCTTTTAATAAGGGTTCCTCTCCCATTTCTGCCTGCAGAAGGATGCAAAAACCCATGTCTGGTGCAGCAATGACCAAGTGCATTTCATATCACTGCTTAATGATGGCCAAACTGCTCCAGAGGAAAAGCTTACATCAGTTTTGCCATGTTTCCTCCCCCTCTCAAAATAAAAGAGACGAGTAAAGTTGAATTTCTGATGCAAAGAAAATTTGCTTGGGAATTGGGGCTTCCAGAATGTAAACCAGACCTAAACAAAAGGATTTTCTCCATGCTTTTGCATGTAGCAGGTTATGCTCTTGTGCTGTTGTGGGGTTTGCAGCTAGGCTGCTGCACACTGCCGTGAGCACCTCCTCCCAGGGCAAGGTGCTCCGAGTAAAGGAAACAGAGGCCAGCAACAGTGGGGCTTGCAAACAGGATCTGGTACCACATCCCAGCCAGGAGATTTCTGGCAAAGGGAAAACTGAGAGCGAGTGGTGTATAGCACAATGCCTAGCACTGCTCACTGTGGCATGCTGAGCCCTCACCTCCCAGCTGGCCTGCAGGAGCACACAGCACTGCCCACACCGGCCCTGTGCATGACCCATGATCCACACTTCTGCACTCCTGATGAAGCAGGCACTCAAGTCTTAGGCCTTGGTGAAGACCTAAGTCGAGCTTACATGGAGCTGACCACTTTCCCTGAAGGGTATCCCACCCTGGATGCCCACGCAAAGTTCCTCGGGACAAAGGCTGTAAAGCACAGTTCTCTATGCATACAGTGCAGGCCAACATGTGAGAAGCAGTCCCAGATGTGCAATACAGCTGTGCATGTGGGATGCAGTTCTGCATGTGGGTGCATTTAATGCAGCCCCACACGTGCAATGCAGACATGCATATTCAACACAGTTCTCCCTGCACAATGGAGCCCCCTGTGCACAATGCTGGCATGCAAAACACCATGAAAATACCTCGCTGCTGCCTCTATAATAGCCTGGCAGCAGGGCACCTGCTCTCTGTTAAAATCAGTCGTGTTCCCATAGGCCAGGAGCCCTCTGGTCCATGCTGCTGTATTTCCAGCATGCTCAGAGGTTGCACAAACAAACACAGCATCAGTGTGCTGGTTGATGGGGCAGCTGACCCATACCATGAGACCTGCCTCTGGGAGTCACTTCAAATGCTTTCTTGTCCACATTCGTCCCCCTTGTGCCCCCACCTTGCTTTTCTTTTTCTCTAGAAGAACTTCAGGCATGACCTTTAACCAGCCCCACAGGGAGATGAGAAGGCTGGTTCTCCCTTGGCAAAGGTTCATTGAAGAGATCACTGTTAGGAGTTTAATTTTCTCTCTTGTGGTCAATAAACACTGGATTTGGCCCTTCCCTGAAAGGTAGGGCAGATGTGTTGGGTGCCCACAGCTCAAGTAGTGTCAGAGCAGGCAGCCTGGGTGGTGATGGCCAAAGGAGACAGGGACAGGAGCCAGCTTAGGGCCAGCTGCAAATATTCTTCTCTGTGCATGCAATGCCCAGTGAGATCCGTGGGAGAGGTGCACTCCAGCAATACCCCACACTGCACGTGGCCCCTGCTCAGGTCCTCTCAATCCCAGTGCCCAACTCAATCCATGGCAGGCTGCTGAAGCATTAAGCTGCTCCACAAAGGCATCCTGATATGGGCAGAAGGAGAGTTCAGAAGAGAAAGAGAAAAAATTAAAGTCACCCCCTCTCGCTAGCACATTCCCTAAGGGCTACATTCACACTCCCGCTGAACAGAAGGCTGCACAAGTGATGACACACATGGTTTGAGGAGAAGTTGAGGTTTTCAAAAAGGTTACATATCTCCTCTCAAAAACAGAAGTTTCCCACTTGCAGTTATGTGTTTGTTTGGAAAGAAGAGGGGAGGAGAAAAACAATGAGGAAAGCGGGACTACATTCACTGCTGTGCCTTCAAGGGCGATTTCTGGTGTTGGTACACAGGGGAAGATCACGTCAGCACGTGTTTGCAAATGCCAGGTGTGCCACCACCAGGGTGAGCTCCCAGCGGGGACCACCACACTGACACAGCTTCTTCCTCCCTGACTGCTGCCCCTGCCTGCCTCTCAGGTACATGTGTGGCCCCCAGCCCCAGTGTGCTGCTCTTTCTCTCCTGCACAAAGCTGCTGCAAGCCGTTCCCCTTGCCGGCACCACTGCCAGCTCCACCGTGACTCTCCGATGGGGCACGTTTCCATTACATAATTGTCCGTACGGACCTTGCCAAATGCCACTACAATCCTCCGGGGCAGAGTTACTTTAGGGAAAAAAAATAAGCAAACATAACAAACAGGAATTTAGTCTCAGAAAGTACCTGGAGAGAACAGGACATTGCTGGCTAACAGCAATATTGCTGCTGACCTGGATTGGGAAGAGCGTTTGTTCTGTAACACAATTTACACAGGGACTAAAGGTTGAATTTCCTGGCTTTTGCCCATGGGTGGCATCTCTCTGTACTGCCACTGCCAAACCCAGGGAGGGTTTTGCCACTCCATCCCTTGCCCACAGGGGAGAACTGCGTGGGCAGCAGGCTGCGGCATCGCCAGGGGCACACGAGCCACTTCCCATCACAGCAACGACCTCCTCCTCCTCCTGAGGAAACTTGCTTCCTCTTGGCCTTCAATGAATGGTCAGGCTCCCCTTCTCCCAAAACTGTGCTTCACCAAAACCTTCTACAGTGCTGCTGCTGAGGGGACAAGCCCTGGGATGCAAAGTCCTGTGATGCAAAGCCCGGTAGTGTGAAGCCCTCCAGCTGCCTGGGGTTATTCCTGCCTAGATACAGGCTCTCCTGACAGGGCATCCCAGAAGTGGCACAAAGCCAAACCCGTTCCTGGGAAAACCCAGAGGCCACGTACCTGCAGCTCAGCTAGGCCACTGTGACAGAGGAGGCACAGTGCCCACGGCCATGGGGGACAGGAGGGTCCCTTCCCTAGCATGAGCACCCCACTGCTCCTGGCTCCCCACCCTCACCAAACAGATGCTGTGGGGAGGGGTGCACGGTGCTGGTGCCACCCTGGCTGGGTCCCCTCTCCTCCGGTCAATCAGGCGGTCAGCCGAGTGGAAGGGGACTTTGGGTGTAAACAGTCCCCGTGCCCCTGTCGCAGGAATGTTGGGAGCAACAAGGGGGCCTTTGTGCAGCACCAGGCCCCGTCCCAGTGCCCCCGGCCTGGCCCTCCCCCACCCCGGCACCGCACTTTCCCCCCTGCTTTTTCCTAGTATTATTCGGAGGAGCGGCGGGTGCGCAAGAATGTGCCCCGTCAGCACAAGCGGCTGCAAAGAGCTAAATTCTTATCAGCTGTTGGAAAGGAGGAAACAGGAGCTGTTGTTTACAGAGAAGTCGGCCGCCTCTCCCCCTGCAGCCCCTTCTCCCTCCCTGCCAGAGCTGCATGACAGCAACTTCAGGGCTGAGGCTTCCTCTCGGCCTGCCCTGCTTTTCACTCCAGGCTGGACTCAGCATCCCTCCGTGGGCTGTGCTGCTGTCCCTGGGTGGCTCCTGGGGAGCAGGGGTACCAACCCTGCCACAGTGCCATGGCACAAAGCCACCACCTTGACAGCAGCTGCAGCCAAGCCAAAAGACTTAAAAGTCACTGAGAGGAAGCATCACCAGTGCAGAGCAAAGCGTGCTCAGATTCAGCTCTAGCTTGCCCACGCATGCCTGGGGTAGATACAGAGCTGGCATCACCATTTCCACATGTCCCAAGGCTAGGTAACCTCAGTGCTGCCGGCCCTGCCCCTGTTAGTGCAGCTCTTCTGCAGCCCCAGCTCTTGGAGGCAGCTTCAGCATTCTCAGCCCCAAGCACCTGCCAGCCGTGGTGCCTCCCAGGACACCATCTGTGCCTGCATCCCCCTTGCACTGATGCAAGATCACTGTATCTCACAGCCAGCTTCCCTAGCAAAGTGCTCTCTTGCATGAATGCAGAGCATCACAAGTTCTTAAATAATTGCTTCAGAAAAAAAAAGCAATAATGGATTTTCGTACAATTTTTGGTTTTTTCAGTATTACCAGCCTGTCCAGCAAGCTAGCCCCCAGGTATGCACAGGACGAGGCTCCCCAAGTCATTTATTTCCTGTGTGAACAGCTGCTTTAGCACAGGCTGCTCGTCAGGTCACACATCCCAAGCTGTGAGGTGCTCAATGCAAACCCAGGCTCAGTTTTAAGATGAACATGGTCAGAAATAATTGCTTAGAGAGGGAAAAATTATGTGAAATGGGGGTGTCCAAAACCTTCATCAAGTAGAGGCATTGCCCAAAAGTCTTCAGCCTTGCATGGCACAGGCTGGTCAGATCCTGAAAGGGTTAAAATATTGGACTATGTTTCACCCCCAGTACCTGGGCTTACCAGAAATATTCAAAAAGGTAAAGACAGGAGGGGACAAAAAGAAATAATGTAAGAACCCCCTTGCAAGCACCCGACTGGCCACTTGGCACCAAGAGACTTGTCTGCCTTCAAAAGTGTTTTTATTTTGGCCTGGGCAGCTGGGTTATTTGAGGTGAAAGGAGGTCAGTTTGACCTTAAAACAAAAGCCCCATTCCCTTTCATCCCCAGAGAGAGGGAGGAGGGAAGAGAAAGCAGGGAGGGAGACAGATGCTCCCCTACATATAGAGGGAGAGGAAGAGCTGTGAGAGCAGGAGAGGCACTTGCCTCCTTGCCGTGCTGGTAAGAGAAGGGGAGATGAAGAGAGGAAGGGCAGCTGCCATGCAAACCCTCACTGCTTGGCTCCATCACAGCGAGGAAGTGCACCCAGAGCACCCCAAAAGCACCACCTGCCCGCAGCACCCAGGAAGCCATGAGAAGATCCTGCTGCTCAGCTGGGATGGGGCAGGGGCATTGCCCCCAGAGAGCTGCAAAGCTACCTGCAGCCTTACCATCTGCCCAAAACTGAAGCTGAAGCCCTTTCCAACCTGAATATTGCTTTGGCTGGGTGTGGGATCCCTGCACCTCTCTCTACCCAACATCAGCAGGCAGCAGGAGACAAGTCTAGTAAAGCATCCAGGTTGGGAAGGGACATCCAGGTTAGAAAAGGACATCCAAAGTCGTTCCTAGCTTTGCAGCACCCCATTGCTCCCTGCACAATCAGATTGGAACAAGAGGGAGGCTGGTGCTCAAATCTACTCTTCCAAAAAAACACCCTGTTTACTTGAAAGTGACTTTTTAATTCATTTTCCCAAGGCAGAGACAAGACTGCCAAAAGCACCATATGCAGCTGGTATCTCCTTTCTCTTCCCCTCCATTTGGCTTTGCATCTTTCCTGTAGACAGTCACCCTGTGGCTCAGTCCTCAGTGGGGAGCAAGACAGTGTCTTCCCACTCCCAAGCAGAGCAGGACACCGAAACACCAAAACAAGGTTATTACACTCGAGGCACCTCTGCCCATAGATTACTGAGCATCCATTGTCACTGGTTTACTTCTCATCCTCCCTGTTTACCAGGTAATCCATTGAAATGCCAATGGTCCAAAGACCCAAAGCATCCTGGTGGAAAGCCCACTGCAATCAGCTGGTCTGAAGCCATCTGCACGCTGCACACAGCAGCAGTGCTGCATTTTTTTTGCATTAGCTGCCCTGCAAAGGGGTAAGACACCACTCTTCAGCAGCAACTTCACCAGTGGTAGCTGGGGGGTCACAAAGCTTTGTCACAAAGTTTTGGGACCAGCCAAGAAGGTGCTGCTATACCCAAGCAAAGCCTGCTTGGGAGGGGAGAGTGCTCAGCTTCCTGCCTGCTGTCAGGATGCAACGCTTAGGCAGCAAAGCTTCAAAATAAACCAGGGCCCAAACTCAGCAGAGCGCTGGCTGCAAACACCCTCGCTATTGTAAAGATTTTCCCTTTTTCCCTGGTGAACCAGTCACATATGGTTCCCCAGAGACATTCAACTATCCTGAGCATTATATGTGGGACCCAGCTTCCCCATGGTACCAAACAGTCCCCAAAACCAGTGCCAAGTGGATGCCTGTCACCCCGACCGTGTCTATTTTCTTGCTCCTCTCCTGGCCTGCTGCCATATACAAGGAAATCCCAAAAAGCATCAGGCTGGGAAACCCCTCCTTTCCCTCCCGGCCCAGCTCTGCTGAGCCAAGGTGTGGGCTGGGGGCAACCTGCTGTAGTGCCCAGCACTTACTGAAGTAGAAGCCCCTGTCCCCGCAGACGAACTGCAGCGTGTCCACCAGCTCCCCGCCGCACAGGGTCTCCGCCGTGCCGTAGGCGGCCGCCGAGTCCAGCGCGTAGGCCAGGAAGGCCAGGAGCAGCAGCAGCATCCGCCTGGCTGCGCACATCCTCGGCACCTGGGGACAGAGGCACAGCGTTAGCACCGCGGGACAGACCCCCCCTGCCACCTCCCCTGCCCGCAGCACACCGAGGGGATGCCCAGCCATGCCGGGATGCTGCTGCTGCTGCTGCTGCTGCTGCTGCTGCAGGGAAGGAGCGGCAGCGCTGCGACAGCCGCTGGCTGGGGTGAGGCCAGCTCCCTGCGCTCGGCCGCCGGGCAGCAGCGCCAGACAGACAAGGTTTGCATTGAGGCGGGTTTTCCATTGGAAAATCCCACTTCAGCCTACCTCTGAAAGGCTTTTATTTCCCCTGCTCTTTCAACGGCGTGATTTTTTTTTTTTTAATTTTTCCCCCCTTTTAAAAGAGAATTTATTTAAATTATTATTAGTAGGTGTTGTTTTTTCCTCTTCTGATGACAGGTTTTCATGCCCTGTCTGAAAACATGTCCATGCAAAGCGAAATCAAGTGAAGCTTCAACCTGTCCTAGAGCTGCTTTTGAGGAAAGCTGGGAAGAAGAGCTTTCATCCCAGGCATGTGAGAGAGATGAGGCTCAAGCAATCAAGAGGCTGATTGCACAAGCTGTGTTTGCTGATGAGTTGGTACTGAGAAGACATCCCTCAGGAATAGTGTGGTCCCATGGGAAACACACCTGAGGCATCACTAGGGAGGGTAAAGGCAGTGTCAGACAGTGCAGAGCACTAAAAAGGAAACTCCCTGGATATTTGCTAACCAGCCCAAAGACTCAGCTCCAGCAAACAGCTTTACCTCCGTGTCAGCCTCTGCAGGTGTAAAGCAAGGGTGCTATCGCCCCACTGAATGGGGCAAAACCCATGAATGGCTCAAGGCATTATAGTCCCTCAGTGATGAGCCTCATAGTACGCATGCAGCCAAAGAACACTGAGTTTTGACCAGACAGGTAAGCTCAAAATGAAGAGATGCACATCAAAATAGCAGACGGTGGGTGGCAACCCTAATCTCAAGCAGAGCATCCTCTCTCCTTGCTAATATTCAACCAAGACACTAGATCTCACATCCAGCTTTCATCACCATAGCATCTGAGCAGCTCGAGAATAATATCAGTTAATGAATATTACCTCACCCCCCCGGGATGCTCGGAGATGGAGCCGAAGCCCAGGATAGATTAAATGACTCGCCCAAGGTCACAGGGGAAGTCTGCAGCACAGCCAGGAAATTAGCCCAGGTCCCCTGAGGCCCCACTACGGTCCTGCCAGCAATAAAGACACCCTTGCTCCCGAATTTTTAGTAGCACGTAGCTCAAATTGTCACCGCTAGAAATGCATCATGCTTACAAGTCATGAGCTCTGCTGAGCAGCGGGAGGACAGGGATCAGCAGCAGGAAAAGCCAAAGCAGAGGTTTCAAGGTCTGGGTGGGCTGTGGGGGACGTTCCTCCTGCTTGAGTTTTGATGGCCATAGTATTGCTCAGCCTGTGCTGACAGAGATCAGCAAGACTGGCAGAAGCCCTCCAAAGCTCTGGACAAGAGAGGCAGCAGCCCTGGGAACAAACTGGTCTCAAATCAGCAAGTGATGGGACCAGGAACAGCTTTTCCAGTAGCAATGGTCCCTTCAGCACACTGCAGAGACTTTGTTCTGTATTACAGTAGGAGCAGAGGGATGACACCAGGCTCTGACACCACGCTGCCAAGCTGCAGTGTTTTACCACCAGCACCTTTTCACCTCATTTATTTTTTTATCAAGTGGCCCACAGTTGTTTATTGGGCCTTTCCAACATGAACACAACATCACTTTCACTGCTGGAGTCATGCCCCTGGTGCTGCAATGTCAGGGGCCAGATCTCCAGCTGACAACAGACCAACCACCCTGTTCCTGTCCCTTTTTCAGCCTTTTTTTTTATGTGCAGATCCCAATTGCTGGTGTCTCCAGGTCTCAGGTAGTGCCAATCATTGCTGGGGTGACAGATTTGCCACCAGCCAGTGTTGCCATCAAAGGCACTCATATGGGATTTCAGGACAGCCACATGTTCCCATATCCCCATTTGGGCTCATGCTGGCTGTGGGCACTGTGGCTAATGAGCAGGCTGCATGCTGGCCTCCTCAAGCCAGAGCCAGACCCGACATGAAGGGGTTGATTGGTGGCACAGGTGACAAACACCATTTTTCTTCCACATTCAGTGTAAAGAAAAGGGTGAGATGCTCTGAAGCAAGGGGAGACTGAGATTTTGTCAGCAGATGATATTTGATGCTGAGGAGACCTGATACCTTCTGTGGAAAAACACTTGTGCTCCTCAGAAAATACCTGCTCCTGCACAAGCTGCACTGCAAGCCCCTGGCAGCCTTCCCTGCCTCTACTGCAAGCTCCTTCCAGGTGCCCACAATACCCCATAACTCTGGCCAGGAAACACCCCTGAAGCAACAGGAACAGGGAGAGCCCCAGTGCTGTCATCCAGAGCACGGCTAACGTGGAAGTGTAATGTGGAAATCAACCAAGTCCACCTTTGCCCAGGCACCAGCCACCAGCCCTTCCCTCTGCTGTCACCTTGGCGTCTGCCTGCTCCTTCCAGTAGCTGTGTAATGAGAAACCAGGCAGCAAAGCAAAGAACATCTTTATTTACTACCCAGTGCTGCAGTTTCCCTCCACCTTGATGCAACCCAACTCAACTCTGCAAACCCTCCCCTCTCCCTTTGGCCCTACTGACTCTGCAAATAAAAGCCCCCAGACTTCACACAAAGGCTACAGAGGCTCCCAGGGTGCCATCACTCGCTCAACATCTCCCAGTAGCCTTTCAGCTGATCCTTCCCTCCCTCACAAGCAGGGATGAGCAGACCCATGCAGGATAGCTTGCACCCACCTTGCCATGGCTGCCAGAGCAGGTGCTGCTCACCCCAAAGGAGGGTGTCATGGCACAGCTGGGTACCTGCAGCCCAGACCTGGCTGGTACAAGCACCATGCCAGCTGCACCAGTGGCAGGAACTGAATGGCTGCTCAGCATGATGAGTCTAAGCCCTGTGAATAACTCCAAGGCTTCATTCTCCACTGGAAACATGAGACAGCACAGCTTTCGGTTTTGGGTCCCAAGCATTAGGACAGGCATGGTCTCCTCAGCTGTTGAACAGGAGCAAATTCACACCACTGGTTGAAGAACCTTCCTATTTTACTAGAAAGCCTCTCTTACATGAAATGGAACAGGAATAAGGCAGCAGAAGGGAAGTGGGACACTTCCCTAAAGGACAAGGTCCTGTCTCTGCTAGAAGTGAGGGTACAGCTACCACTGTCCCATTCTTGCCAAAGCAGGTTCAACCAGCCATGCTGACTGCTACTGCTCTTTGTATGCCCAGGTAGAGCTCAAAGGCTTTGGGATGAAGTGGGATGGCAGCATGAGATGTGCCAGATGCCCAACAACCTGAGCACCAAATTCCTCCCCAGGAGGGCATGGAGCCCACAGTGTGCAAGAGGGCGATGCAAGAGGAATCTCTTGGTTGCACAGGTGACCTGGACCATCCTGGGAATCATACCTGAAGCTCCTCTGAGTAACTCACATCTGAAGTAGCATGATCAGAGCAGAACAAGCTCAGACAAGGTATCAGCACACACTGCTGGCCTCTCCCTCTCTGGAGAGGGTCTGCTTTGCTCTCCATCCCTCATGTCCCTCTCATCCCCAGCACCACACACAAAGCCAGTTTGACACTGTTCAGCTGCAGGCTGCCATGTGCAGGATGTTCCTACCTTGGAACTCCTGTGTATTCCTGCCTTGTGGCACTGCACCCACAGCCAGGGACGCCCAAACACCTCTTGGCAGCCCCCTGCCAGCAGAGAGGGTTCTGTCTGAGTGGCTGTGATGTGCTGGGAGTGAGCCCGAGGGCAGGTCTGCAGTGGAGTCACCCTCCCACCCGAGACTGTTAAAGGATTTTGTCAGGATCTGCTGCTGAATCAGCTGGATCGACAGTTTCTGTCCAGCTGCTGGGGAGTTGGGGGCCAAGAGGCCACAATGTGCTAAAAGGCCCAGTTGCCAAGTCTCAGAGTACAGCTCAGGCATCCCTTGCATCCAGGCTTGTGCTGAGCAAACCAAACCATGATGCCTCTTGGGCAACAAATATCTCCCCAAAAACAGAGACAAAACCTCCTGTCTGACCTAATTCCTTCTTCAGTCTGGCCTTCATTGCAATTTAATATGAACAGAACAACGTAGGAGGGAATTGACAGATGGCCCAGTCTGTAAAATTTGGATTTGGACAGCGAAAAGAAAAAACAAAAATCTTGCTTCTTTGTGGAGCAGTGCAGCATTTAAAAGGGAGCATAGCAAAAGAAAAGTCATCAGCCCAAACCCAGTGGCACATGTCAGAGGGGAAAACCCCAGTTTGCACATCCCAGCATCCCTCACACTCCACCCCTTCAAAAAAAAATAAAAAATAAAAAGGGCAGACTGATGTTTTGCTAGTCTGATGACTGCCTGTGAGAGATGCTGAACATCTGCCTCTCTGCATTACTCCTCTCCATGGCCAGCCCCAGGAGAGTGGGGAGCTGAGCCGGTTCTGAGCATGGCAACCCCAAAGGAGCAGGATGTGGGCATGTGCCAACCTCTCAAGGGCCAAGAGAACGCCACCCCTGCTCATGGGGCAGCCCAACCTGGCACAGGGTGCTGGGCCATGATGCCCCAAGGTGCCAAGGAGCAAAGGCATAGTGCAAGCCAGTGTGAGAGGCAGGTGCCTTGGCAGCTGAAACCACCCAGGAGCCACATCTTGGGCAGAGGCACAGGGATGAGGTGCCTAGCAATACCTGAAGCCAGAGGAATCACCTCATGCTGTGCCACAGAAGAGCCTCTCTCTCTTCATCTGAAACAGAAAGGAGACTTCCAACCACCCACAGCTTGGAAGAAGCAAGCTTCAAAACACAAAACTTTTGACCACTGAGTTGTCAGGCTAATAAAAACTACTCAGGAGGACCAGGGGTTTTGCCGTTTAGCTCAGGCTTGAAAAAAATAAAATACCTTCTGATTCTTGGCACCTGGCTTGCATGACATTCATATGGCTGAGGCTGGCAATGCTGCTGCTATTTTTAGCCCTCACTTTTTTGTCTTCACTGCTCATCCCCATCAGCAGCCCACCCCAGCCCACACCAGAGGGGGGTCACCTTTCTGCCTTCCACCCTGTGAGCCTGGAGAGGCACCTGCCTCCTCTGCCTGTGGGGCAGGGAAATGCTGCCTGCACCCCATGCCTATATGTGCTGCAGGAGAGCTACTGTGCCTGTGGAAAAATCAAGCTGAAAAAGGTGAATGGGGTATTCAGTACCATTTACTCACCCCACTGGGGAGTAAGAGTGTATTGCATAAATTTTGGTTTGCAGCCCAGAAATATTTGATTTATTGTATTTAAAAAAAAAAAAAAAAAGGAAATGCAATCTTGCTTAACTCTTCTAAATACAGCTGGCAGGACCCAGTGAAGGGATTTAAGTCTGTTTTAGTAGCCTCACTTAACTCCTTTCTTTATTGTTCCTCTCTCCTTTCTGCATTCCCTTCCAAAACCTGGAGTATATCAGGGAAAGTTAACAGCAAGTTAAGCTGTTAAATCGGGAACTGTGGTGACTGGAGTCTACTGGCAAATGATATTCCCACAACACGTTGAACTTGCTTTATGTCTTGGCAGAGCAACTTTAACCCCTTCAGAGCCGGGCTGTAGCGCCAAGGCAGACTTCCTCCCCTGGTGCCCCCCACCTCTCGTGACCCCTCTCACAAGCATGCCGAGGGAGGCCGATATCGCTTTCCCTGCTAAGACACTCATCAGCTTTTAAAAGCAAAGACAATCCAAAGAAGGATCGGAGAGGTCAGCCCCAGGACACGAGCTGGGAGAGGGTGGGCCACTTACAGTGCTCGTATGCACTGCTGGAAACGCACCAACTCCTCGGTCCCTCTAAAAATAAGACCTCACCTGCTGTGTTTGCTTTATTTAAAAAAAGAAAAGTGCAGAAATGCTTTTCTCTGGTGCTCCGTGAGACAAGCTGGGCTCATGCTGAAGCCTATAGGAATCGAGGGGAAGACACACACTGACAACTCTGGGTTGACTGGTCAGAGCAGCAGCCCTCCAGCCAGGCTGAAAAAAAGATCACCTGTCAGAAAGAGCACTGGGACACACACGCAGACACATTTTGGCTCTCAAATTTCATGCAGCAGTGGGAGGGGACCTGCGGTGTCAAATCTTTTATCCCTTAATGAATTTTCACAGGAGCTGGGATAGCCCCTTTGAAAGGTTGAGTGAACTTGTGTGGGTGTCAACAACACGGAACAAGATTTACAGCTCTGACCCATTCACCCCCACCAAAATTGTCAAGTTGGGTCCAAAACAGCACAGTGGAAGTCAAATCAGAAGTGTCAGTCAGTTTTATACCTCCAGATGTCCTTAGCACAAAGTCATCCTTAACAAAACCCCACGACCCAGGCTCCTCAACTCCACTCTAAATCAAGGCAAGAGGAGGAATAAAAATCCCAGCACATTGAACCCTGCAAAGTAAAAGGGAAAAAAAAAAAAAAAAGCCTCCCACATACACACACAATCTGACAATAAACAAACCCAAAGAAAAACATGCCTCAGTCTCCCAGGCACATCCCAGCATTTGAAAGAAAACTACAAATTTTGTATAGGAAGCCTGGGTTGAAAGCAGAGGCTCTCCCGAGGTGTCTTGTTTAAAACCACCCACACAAACCTTGTTTTTACACTTGATTGCTCCACACCACCCTAGCGAGACCTGGCGTATCAGCAACCCTGCTGAAGCACCCTTGGCAGGAGGGGAGGCAGCCACATCTGCTGGTACAGTTACGCTAAATCCGAGTTCCCTCATGTGCCCCAATTCCCTACTGCTCAACAGAGTGCCAAAACCTTTCCAAGTTGCGCTCTTAAAACAATTACTGTAGGGAAAAGCAACTGGGAAGGAAGAAGAAAAAAAAATATTTAAAAAATCACAGAAAGTCGAAGGCTGCACGCCAACCATTAACTCTCACTCCATTTTGGCTTCGCTTTCTTGTTTTTCCTCGCTGTATTTTTATCCCTCCCGAGACCAAACACACCGCAGTGTTTTGCAGAACAGAGTTTAATCATCTCGCCGGTCTCCGGAGCCGGGGCCCCGCCGGTGCCCTCCCCGCGCGTCTCCCGCTGCCGCAGCCGCCCCGCGCGGAGGGAGCTCCGCGGGCAGCGGGGGCCGCGCAGCGCTCGCTGCGTGACCTCGCATAGCCCCGGCCCGGCCCCCGCACGGCCGCGCCGCCGCCCCCGCCGCTGCCTCCTCCCCACGCGGGACCGCGCCGGCACGGCCCCGCCGGCAGCATCGCGGCGGGCAGCATCGCGGCGGGCGGGCGGGAGGGACCCCGGGATACCCGCGCACCCACCGCAGCGGGGCCGCCCCGCCGCCCGCGCCTGGCCCGGCGCTCGGGGTCCCTCTAGTGACACGCGTGGGGACGGCGCGGCTCTGCCCGGCGCGGCTCTGCCCGGCGCGGTCGGGATGGCTCAGCGGTGCCCGGGCGGCGCGGCGCGGCTCTGCCCGGCACGGCGCGGGCAATCCCACCGTGCCCTGCCCGCGGAGGGCAGCGCGGAGCGGCGCTTACCTTGGCACTGCCGCTGCTGCTCTCAACTTCTTGCGGCGGCGGCGGGCCGGGGAGGAAGGCGGGCTGCCGGCAGCGCTCATCCGTGTGTGCCCCGGCGCTTGACATGCTGCTCTCCTGCCCTGGCAGCGATCGCGGCTTTGGCTTGCCTTCCCCGCGCCCTGGCACGTTCTCCTCGCCTTGCCTTTTTGGTATGTCAAGTCCCTGCTGGATTTTGTCTGAAGGATGTTATTTTGTTACGATCAGGTATTCTGTTATTCTAGAGAAAGCGCTCGCTCGCTCTTTCTTTTCCTCTCCTTTTTCTTTTTTTTTTTTTTTTTCTGGGTTGTTTTTCGCCCCCTTTTTTTTTTTTTTTTTTTTTCTTCCCTTCTCTTTCTCTCCTGCTTTGGCTGCCCCTTGGGTGGCTCTCACTTTTGCGTTTACTGAGTGCGTCCCTTTGGTCGGTGCGAAGGGGCCGGCTGCCTCGCTGCCCGCTGCTACCGGCTGCTGCCCCACGAGCGAGGAGACAAGCAGGGCGCTCCGGCTTTTATACCTTTTATACCCCCCCAATGGGCATGCTCTCCCGGCGAGCACCAGCCCGGCCACGCAGCCAATAATGTTGCAGAGCGGTCTAACCCCCTCTCTTCCCTCCCTCCCTTCCTTTCTTCCCTCCTTCTCCCTCGTAACCCTCCGGAGTCCAGCTCGGGAGGGAAGAGGGGACAGAAAGTTTTTGCCGCACGGTTTCTTTGCGTGCCGCTACCCGGGATGGGAGCTTTACCCCTTCTGCCGGCCCCGGGTGCGAGGGGTGCTCCGCGCATCCGCGGCCGCCCCGCAGGTGAAGGGAAGAGCTGTGGATCCGCACCCCGAGCCCCTGTCCAAAATACCGAGGGGCACCCCTTGAGCGCCCCTCGCTGCGAGGCGGGGAGCCCCGAGTCCCGGCGGGGTGGGAGAGAGGAGATGGCCCCGTCCGTCCTCTCTCGGGTGCCCCTCTGGGTGCACACGGGCACAGGTGTCGGCGCCGGCCGCCGAAGGGCTCGGAGGAGCTGCCGGCAATGGCACGGGCATTGCCGCCCGGCCGCCGTGCCTGCCCCGCCGCGGGCAGCGAGCCCCCGCGGCCACCCCTGCGTGTGCGTGCGGACAGCATGGGCGCTGCCCCTCGCTCCCGGACCCTGCACCTCGCAGGGCACCCTCCCTCCGCGGTCCCCGCTGGCTGGGTCGCCTGTGCTTCCCGCCGGCTGCTGCAGGCGAGCAGTGCCGGCCCTGAGCCGAAGGGACTTTTCCCAGGCTGTGCCGAGCGTGTGCAGCAGCGCGGGCAGAAGGCGCTCCCGAGGCTCCGCGCCGCTGCACGGCGGGCACACCGGGCTGCATCGGCTCCCGAAGATCTGCCTTCCGAGGCGAAGGAGCCCCAACCCCGCTGGCTTTCAAAGGCAGCCCCCAGGCAGCCTCCGCTGCCCCGGAGGGTGCCCCTCTGCAGGGACACGCGTATCAGGCTGCGCCACAGGCGGGCACCCTCTTTGGAGCGGAGAGGAGCGGGGCTACCTGAGACCTGAGCGGCAGGTTGGCCTACCTCAGGTAGCGCTTGCCATAGCTAGTGCTGCGAAAGGGCAAGGATGCAGCAGTCCTCACCCCAGCATGAAATAAAAGCCCACCCCCCCCCTTTTTTTTTTTTCAAGTTTGTACTTTATTTTTCCCTCCAAAGATCGGAGGTTTGCTTCATCTCTCAGCAGTCGGGATTGCCCTAAACGTGCCTAAGAAAACGTGAGCAGGATATTATCCTTTCTCACTAGGCTTTGGGCATCCCTTCCTTTGCTCCCGAGCATCCTTGTGTTTGCTGTGCTGTTCTCTGGGATGTGTCCCTGCGCATCCCACCCAGCAGTCCCGGTGTCAGGGCTCTAGGCTACAACCGAAACATCGGCACATCTGGGAGGTGCTGAGGAAGCAGTTCCGTGCACATCAGACTCAACCACGGGCATCAATTCTCAGCTCCTACGCTGATATTTAAAAATGTAAAGGAGTGACCTGGCCGTCAACGAGACTGAGCATCTGCCGGCGTGTGCCAGGGCTCCAGATTTCTCCTTACCTTGGGCTTTTGGAGCTTCTCCTAGATGCCCAGGACTTAGTAAATCCGAGTTGTGGGTCCTCGCAAACTGCTCAGCAGAGGTGGTCTTAACAAAGAGCAAGCCACCTTTTCCTCCCTGCAAAAGCAGAACCCATCAAAGGAAAGGACCCAACCTTGGCAGGGGGGTCAGCAGGGCTGTAAGCTACTGTTAATAGCTGAAGGAGCCCCGCTCCCTTCCCCCAGCTCACCACAAGGACCTCCTGAGAGTAGACAAAAGAAAGCTTGGAGGGTTAATCTCCCTGAGAAAAACAAGTGATTTTCCAGTAAACAACTGCAATAGCAAACAATGGGGGTGAAAAATAGCGATCATAAAAAAAGTCGATTTGGAGGAAGAGACGACCCAGTAAGAGAGGTGTCCTTTGGCTGGGGGAAAAACACGGCAGCAGTTTGATGAAGATTCAGCAGTAGCAGCCACAGCAAAATAAACCCCACAAGTTGCCACTGGATCTACTTGTGTTTGTGCCTTTTGATCTTTTAATTGCTTCTTAGTTATCCTTCAGTGCAAATAAATAGTGCATTGTGTCAAGAAAGAGGAGGGGGGCGGGGAAGGGAAGAAAGAGACACAAAAGAAAGAGCTGTCTCCCAGAAGAGAAAAGGAACAGGTTCTTTCCCCCCACCTTTAAAGGAGTGAATATATCTGTATTGGGGGGGAGGAAGGGGATAGGATTAGAAATCAAAGCGAAATTGGAGAGAAGCACATTAAGCCTCGGGCATCCTTACAGTAGGAAGGAAAGAGTGAGGTGGTAGAACCCTCGGGGAGTTTATTCGGTGAGTTATGAGAGGATCCACGAGTGTAATATTGTTAAAGGTCAGCCGAAACCTAATTTAAACTAGGGATGTGTGACCTCCGCCCTTCATTTAATACAGTCATAAGGAACATTACACTGCAGATAGCTGGAACAATAGCTGCCTCCACCCCAAACTCCAGCCCTTGGCATTGCCTGCGAGGAGGGCCGGCAAGGGGGAGCAGGAGAAGGACCAATAAAGCCAAGGACGCAGCAAACCTGGAGGCAGGCAGGCAGAAAGAGAGAGATAGGAAGGCCTCTAGAGCACAGCACTGACCACCAAAGGTCTTGCAAAATCCCAGGAAGCATTTTGGTTTGAAAGTGGATGGGGCTGCAGCAAAGCATCACCTGAAAACGTTGAAAGTACAGTAAAAATAAACCACTGCCTCTTGCATTTGTCTGACCTATGTGGTCATCGGTGCAGCTCAGGAGAGAAATTACAGTTGTGGGTTCCCATTAAATTTTCAAGGAGCGAGGACAGTGTTCACAAAGCAAAGTCAACCAAAGTGAGCTGAAACTAAGTGAAGCTAAAGACGGAGCTGAAATAAAAGCAATATCTGCAAGGTGCCCTGGAATGATGTTAGGGACTCAGAGGGGATGTCAGGGACTCAGAGGGGACAGCCCTGCTGCAGCAGCAGCTCGGCAGCGCTGGGGCAGACTGCAAAGCCTCCTGGCGGCACTGCCCATCTGAGCTGATCAAAGCGTCTCCTGGGTGGCCACCAACACGTGGCGATGGGCCGGAAAGCTTTCCGGGGAAAGGGGGAAAAACCGGAAAGCTTGGGCCAGCCTGGACCTCGCAGACAGGGATGTGTGCTTCAGCAAAGGCAGAGGAATGCAAATAACTGCTGAAATGCAGTGGTTCAGGGCCAGGATGGATGTTAGAGATGCTGCTAGGGAGGTGAGCCAAGCAGATACCTTCAGGGAAGGGAGCATTTACATGACTTTTCCCTTCCTCTCCCACCTAGAATCCAAAGAGAGAAGAGGTCACTAATCCCAGCCCAACCAAGACACCCTGTGACACTCATCTGGTTTATGTCACAACTACAGCCCCAATGACCAGGTGGGCAGAGCTGGGATTTGCAGTACCTGGTTCAGGTGCTGTTCAATGCCTGCAGCACCACAGGGGTACCCCTGTTTGCGTTCTCACATGTCCCCCTAAATGCTCCTGTGTCAAGAGTGAGGACAGCCAGGAGAAGCCAGACTGCCTTGCTGACATGCCCCACAGGTCTGGGTTGAGATGTCCAAGGTGAGCCAAAAGGAAGGTGAGGGTGGGCTGTGGGTCACTGAGGACTAGAACAAGTCGTTCATAGTGAGAGTGGAGGGGCATTAGCCAGAGTCCTATATGCAGCTGTTTAATGGCTGAGGGGTAACTGTACTTGGCCCAGGGCATCTCTCAGTGGCTTTAAGAAAGTGATACCTTTTGCTTTGTACAAGCCAGGAACCTGACAATAACACCGTGTCCTTGCATGCTGAGATATATTGATCCTGGGCCACACTAAACTGTTGGAACAGGAAAGATTCACTGGCAAAGGGGGATGTGATATATGGAAGGTCCCTGCAAAAAAATTGAAGTCTAAGAACTAAGAGTGAGAGAAATAATTCACCTGGGGCCTCTGGTCAACAAGGAACAAACAAAAGCAGAAGCTGGGCAGGTCTGTTTTAGGACTCCTGGCACCCCTGGGTAGCAAGAACATTTTGAGGCCACGCTCCCAGCCCAGAGGGTTTCTGCTGCAGGATTGTTTTATGGGCAGTAAAAAAGCCAGTTGCCCTTAGGCATCAGCAGGGCACCTTTTTTGGCATGTTCAGAGAGAAAGAGGGACTCTTATATCAACTCCTACCCAGAACTGCCAATGCCTTGGAGCACTTACTGGACTAAGGTGCTCAGGAGAGGTGTTGGCATTTGCTTCCTGAGGACCTGGAGGTTGCTGAGCAAAGCAAAAATGAAGTTATTCCACTGTAAGTTATTGCGCCGTGCCAGAGGAATTTGTGACAGTGGTAAAAGGCATTGTCAGTGAAAACAGGGTAGTGTTTTCACCCCTGTTTATATGGAGGACAAACTATGCATTTTTTTACGGGCTGGACAGACTTGATATTCCTGTAATGTCTTTTAAAATTCAATGTCTCCAGTGACTAGAGAAAAGCTGCAGTGTGAGCAGCCTCACGTGGCTCAAGAGGCTGTGGGAAGGAGCATGTGGGGTAGAGAGGTGTCCCTGTGGCCAAGTGTGAGGGAGGAATTGAAAAAGCACCAAGGATGTTCAAGGAGCGAGGCTCAGTAGGTGTTTGTTGGGATGCTGTCTGCAGCCTGGCCCAGATGGAGGAGGACAAGAGGTGCCAGGGTCAGATGATCCCAGAAAGGGAGAAAAGTGTCTCCCTTCTCCCTCCCCATCATCTGTGGAACAGCAAACATCTCTTGGTTATCCTTGGTTGCCAAGGAGGACTCCAGCTCAGCTAACAGCTTCCCAAAAGGAATTTCCAAGAAGGATAGAATAGGGTAAAACAGGAGAAATGCCTGCCCTCACCCTAGCTTCTTTGCATTGCAGAGGAAACCCAGAAGGCTCCAAGTTTTGTCTGATTATTTGTGTCAAAAATGTGCAACAACAGAGTAGCAGAGAAGTAAGATGTGTCTGTGCCTATAATAACAGCTAAGCACATCACCATTTCCTGTTTTCCTTTTTTTTTTAAGCATTGCCATCAAAATACCCATTGGAATGTCATGGGGAAGAAGTGGTCCAAGATTGTTTAATGACCAATAAAAGCTCCAGCAGGTACAATTAGTTCTTCCAAGCACCAGGGGATGAAGCTGGCTCTTTACAGCATTGTACAAATATGGCTCTGTCTACAGAGCAGGCTCAGAGTCAAAACATCCTGCGAGTGAAACACGTTACAGGAGACAGCAGGAAACCCTTTGGGCCAGGAGTTCTTTGGGGTGAAGATGGTGACCCATCACAGTGTCCCTGCAGGGATGGCCTGATGAGAATGTTCTGGGAAGGCATCCCTGTGATTCCCAGGGAGGAGCTGAGCACTGAGAAAGTGGTGTGCAGGGATGCCACCTGCCTCTGAGCAGGAGCATACCATGTTCTCTCAGGGTGCCTGTGTCTCATCTTGCAGCAAGGCACCCTCATACACTTTGCTCTGTTTGCACTTGGAAAACTCAGGGATCACCCTTAAAAATGCTTTATCCTGCTCACAGGAGTGTCAGCATGAACTGGTCAGTCTGGCTGCATATTGCTGGATCCATGAAAGAAAACAAGTGAGCTTTTAGTAAGGTCTTTCCCAAAAAATGAGACACAGCATCTGTTTCTGAGGTCCTCTCCAGCAGCTCCAGCAGAACAGCCATCCCTGGGTGGCTGGTGGCAATGCCAGTGATGGGCCATGCCAGAGGTGATTGCAGCCCTTATGTGCACCAGTATTGCCTTTGGTGCAGCTTCTTGAAGACCTTTCCCTTGGCCTCGTTGTGCAACCACCTCAGAAAAGCTGCCCAGGTGATCAGGGTGGTATTTCCAGCCCTCTGCCCCATGGATGCAGCTCATGCATCTCAGATGCACCCTTGGGAGTGCATGGTTTGAGCACGCTTTCAATACTCTCCAGAAAACCAGACATGAGAGGCATCTGCAAATCCCATCATGGAATGGGTTATTTTTCCAAGTGCCCAAGGGAGCTGGTGGCATGGAGCACGGAGGGTGATGCATTTTAGACAATATATGTGGGGCCCTTATTTGCTGCAGAGAGGTGGAGCGGTGCAGATATGTCTCTGTTGAGTAATTAATGGCTTCGAAAAAAAAAAGCCCCGAGCCTGTTGGCTAAGCCCAAATACCTCTGAGGGGTTCTGGAATCCCAGCTATGTATCTTTCAGGCGTTTCTTCCCTTTTTTTTGTTTTTTTTGTATTTTTTTTCCCCTTTCTTTTTGCAGTGCTGCTGTGTTTCAGTGCTGGTCTTTGTTTGCAGCTCTCATTGTCTTCATCCCGAGGGCTGGGTGGCAGCATCTCCTCCAGACAAGGGCTTCACACCTTATCAAGGATCACTTATTCAGGCCAGGGCTTTTTGGGCAGGCTAAATGTGCTGCCAGGCCTAGAAACTGATGCCTTCATGTCTGAGCTGAGCAGTGAAGACCCCAAAGTAGGATGTGGGGCTGGGGTCCCATGGGCAGGTGGCTGTGGGCATGGGGACAAGGGGCAGCATGGGCTCATACAGAGCCTTCCTCTGCCACTGCATCCACACAGCACCCTGGGCAAGCCCCTTAATTTCCCTCTGGTTTTCATCCCCATGCACCAGTTCATGACAGGGATAGGTCTGTCCCCTGTTGCCTCGTTGCCTTTGAGGCTGGGACTTCCAGCACCCACAGCTGGCAGGGGCTGTAGGGGAGTTTGCAATAACTTACAGCCTCACCTCAGTCCCATTCCCAATGCAGGTGACACAGGGACACCCTGTGCCCACCCATGCTGCCAGCATCCCCCCCAGATCACACTGCCCTTGCCCTGGGTGATGGATGCCCAATGGGGAGGCAGGAGGTGTGGACAATTTGTTTTCTTGCTTAAACAGAACTCTCTCTCATAATCATAGTGAAGAAGGGGAGGCAACAGCTCTTGGCAAAGCAACTCACACTAAGTGCACTTCACTGGAAATGTTTATATTCTGCTGCTGAAAAATTCACTGAGCGTGGCAATAGTGTGGCGTGGTGCTGGCAGAGCCAAGCTGAGTATTGTGCCCTGAGCCAGGCCCCAGCCAGGGTGGGCCTGAGGGGTGTCACCAGCTCATTTCACCTTCAAGGACAGGTGTATAGCTGGGGCTGGCATCTCTCATTAGTGTCACAGGGCAAGGAGGTATAACACAGTCCCATGTGCTGGGGAGGAGGGCTTTTTATGATGCCAGCTGTGTTTCAGAAAGGCTCTGGCGAGAGAAGCAAGGATTTTCCCGAGATCCCAGCACTTCTGGAGCAGGAGACCTCACACAGGGTAAGACCCTTGAGACTGCTAAGCTAATTACTCATTGCTTGGAAGGTAACCCTCCCCAAAAACCCATGCATGTCAGCTTTTCAAAACAGCAGGTGGTATGCTTGCGTAGCACGTGCAGGCGTGTGTGTGAGTATGTGTGTGTGTGTGTGTGTGTGTGTGTGTCTGTCTGTCCAAATGTATTTTGGGGCTGAGGGGGAAGTGACTGCTTGTCTGAGTAGGTAGAGCCAAATGGCAGGTGATTCAGATGCTACCTTCTCTTTCCAGAACCACTCCCGTGGTGTCACTTGAGTCCCCTTGAGTCTCTTCATCAGCCAGAGATAACGGGCTCCAGAGAGGCCCTCTGTGAAGCCAGCATGCAAAGGGTTAACTGAATTCCCAAGGCAGGTGGGAGCTCGAGTCAGACTGGGTGATATCGCAGACATGTTATTTGAAAAGCTAAGAAATTGTGGAATTCCTCACCTAATCCAACTTCCCCACAGTTTAAAGAAAACTGCAGTGAAAGATATCACCACAGCCAAGGGAGACCCCCCACGAACGCTCCTGAATCCATGTGTGATACAGGCTCCTTTCCCTGCATAATCCATGTGTGATACAGGCTCCTCTTCCCTGCATAATCCATGTGTGATACAGGCTCCTCTTCCCTGCATAATCCATGTGTGATACAGGCTCTGTCAGCCACCTCCCGTGGCGCTGGGATCCTAACCTCTGCCTGTGTTCCTGGAGGAGCTCAAGGGATGCACACCCTCAGTGCCTGACCTGTATGAGCTGGACATGACCCCCTGCCTGCCTGTGACACTGGAAATAATGCTTTTGACTTCAGCTGGTCCCAGTTTAGGGCATCCCTAACTATGAGAGGTGGCTGTAGTAAGCCCTTGTCACCATGCAAATACCTGGACATATCTAATGATCAGCAAGTGTAATGACAATGATGGAAATTGTGTCCCCCATTCCAAATCTGCCCACCTCTCCTCCCTTCATTTCTCCAGGTGGGTCTCTTGCTGAGCCGTCTCAGTCCACCAGGTAGATCTTCATGCCAAAGAAATTTTTGTTTTCCCTGAAAGTAAGTTGCAGAGATTTTTGTTTAGGGTTTTTTTTTTTTTTTTTGCATTAAAGGCAACCATTTCAAATATGTAGAGATCACACAGGTGTTTTTTAGTCAAAACAAGCACAGTAACCACAAGAGGTGCCAGACTGGAACAATCTCTTCTCCACGAACCTAATCCAAAGCAGAAAAAAAATTAAAAATATGTTTTCCAGAGATAGAATGAATTCCTTTGTCTCTACATGGGATACAAGGAGAGAGAAAAATCCTGCAATGGGTAGCAGGCATCCCCTTTCCTTTTAGAGGAAAGTTGCTCTCCCTCCAAGAAATCCCAGTGTCCGAGGTGGGGAATTATTTCAGGCCAGACCTGCTGGGTCCCACTGGGGCTCCTGTCATTGGAGGGGATGAGTACCTGCAACTGCTGATTCCTATGAGCTGCTTTGGGATCCCTTTCTGGGGGAACCTCACTGTTCCCAGTGAGTCAGCCCAGGGGCTTTGGGCTCACTTGGGCAGGCTGAGTACTACCCTCGCTCACTAATTAACTTACATGACATCATTTGTCTGAGTCACTGGGGTGTTTCAACAGCTCCCATGCCAATCCACTGAGACCCCACTCATGCAGGTCCTGCCTGCTCTGAGCCAGAGCTGTCTTGGGGAGGGTGATATCTCTGGGGGTGCCTCACTGACCCCCCTACATGCAGCAGTGCAGTTGGGGTGCAAACCCACTGTGGGCTGATGCTTTGTGGCCGCTTTCTGCCACCCACAGCCGCCCTCCATTCCCAGAGACCCACATGAGAGCAGTAATAGCACTGCTGGGGCACACAAAGCAAAAGATGACTCACTGCTAAGCCTTTGCTCCCACCTTCGGGAGGCAACCAGATAGGGACTAATCTCCTGGGGAAGGGGGGTGGAATTTAAGTCAGGCTGATTTTTTTCCTGAAAACCTTTCATTTAGTCTAAACAACCAGCTTGGGATGTTGGCACTTGGCTTTTAAATTAGGCATGCTTTTCTGGGCATGATTCTGCCAGGATAGCCATGGCCGGAGCCAGGTTCTGGTCATCAGAGTGGAAGCAGCCCCAGATCCCTGCAATAAAATGGAAAACAGCCCTTGAGCTTCAGTAACTGCTTTGAAGGTCTGCCCTGGCTGATGGGTAACCCATGGGGATGAGATCCAGGGAATGGTGATGGTTTGCAAGTGGGCCTGCGCGACCTGCACAAGGCCGCTGAGAAAGCTGGGGCTGAGGGAGCCACTTCCACCATGCTTGGAAAGTTTTGGTGGTGGTTCCCATCTTCTGGGCTGCTCTTACCCCTGCTACCACCACATGGGCCCTGGTCACCAACATGCCAGCCTCTGTGCTCTACCTCTCTCTGCTCACTGGTTTCCAGCACCAGGATTGATCCTGTGCTGCTTTTGCAAGACCATCTGATGGGGGCAAGAATCTCCTGAGGTCTTAAGCCCAGATGGTGGATGGAGCTCCCTTGCAGGCTGCAGCATCTCTGCATCCCAAATCCTGCTGCTCCAGGCACAGAGTTAGGTGTGGGGTGGGAGGTGGAGGTACAGGAGGCTGCAAGAGCCACTCAGACCAAACACAGAGGAGTGTGGGCACTTCACTTGGTTCAGCCTGGCTGTGCTCTACCTGGCTCCAATGTTCAACACCTGACTGAGGAGACGCTGCTGGCACACATTTACCCAAACAGCATCTGCTTTCCCACCTGCCTCTCCTCTGGCATGGCCACTCAGAGGCTGTGGGGAGCCAGCCTCCCAGACAGCCTTTTTTTCATAATGCAAGCTGCTTCAGGGCTCTCTGACAGACAGCCCTAGTCCCCATGGTCTGTCCCTGAGCTCTGCCACCCTGCTGCTGTCTGTGACTTTGTCAGGAAGGTAAAGCCAAATGTGCAAGCCCCAACTCCCAGAGGGAGTAGGGAAGAACAGCTCTGCTGTGGAGCTGGGAGACCTGCAGCCCTGATGAGAAGGTTCTGTCAGGAAAGCCCTGCTGTGTTGAACCTCACAGCCCCAGTGAGTGCCCAGATCTCTGCTGGGCTGCCCAGAGGATGCTCTCTTTGGCATTCAGATATAAAATCTGAATAAAATGGTTTGCAGCACAGGTTGCAGGGGCAGGGTGTGGCAGTCAAGGGGAAAGGCCCCATACCAAAGCTCCCACTGCTCTGCAGGATGGAGTTTTCTCCTGCTTCTGCACCAGCCATCAGGTGTTGTGAAAAATGGGATTTGCAGTAGCACATGTGGAGGATATTACCATCTAAGACTGATTTTAGAGGGCTGTTTGTATATAAAATGGATTTGCTGACAAAATCTTGATGATTTCAAGTTAATCATAATAAAAGTCCAAATGAATCACTGCTTGAGCCATTTTGCATTGCCTTTTTTTGCCTTATTCCTTCATTGAACCATTCACAGGACTGGCCTTTCCATCTTCATGAAGGATTCCCAGTCCCAGTTTGCTGTGAGTGAGACAGGCTCAGCGTTTGAAGGAGTCACTCACATCACAAGCAAGTGCTGTCTTTCCTCTCAGACTTATTTTGAGTAACTATAAGCTGGAAATACCAGGCTGTCTTGGGTTCAAAGCATCTCCATCTAAAAGCTGGGACCAGCTCACGGCACATGACAGAGTTTGTGGGACAGTGTCTTCTTCTGCAGAGCTGCTCGAGATTTCTCCTGACCAGGGAGGAAGGTTGAATTGGAAAGCATCTGCAGGTAGGAGGGAACATTTCCTTTCCATGGATTTATTCTCCTCATTTGATCTGGGCTGGTGGCAGGGTTCACTGCCACATCTCAGCTGGAATGGGGTATGGCTGCAAAAGGGAAAGGTTTCAAGGCAGAGACGTTCTCTGGCCTCGGCTCTGTTCCACTGAACGTGTGTCACCTCCATTGATTCAAACCCTACAAACCTTTCCAGCTGGACTATCCCTCTGAGTAGCTGCCTCTTGCCCACCAAACACCACTCCAGTCCAGATGGGCTTAACTTCACCTTCTAGGCATTAAATCTCAGAAGGCATTTGGCCACTGTGCACCATCAGGACTCTTCTCAAAACCACCATCTTGGTTGCCACAAAGTCTCCCTCAACTTTTTTTTTTTTTCCAAATATGTAGGGCAAGCTTCCTTGCTCCCCAGTAAAAAAGCAGGTTTCAGGCAGGTCAGGTCATTCCTGGTGCTCTTTTCTGCTTCTTCCCCCAGCTCCCTTTCATCCCTGATGTATTTAGTGGTGAAAATGTGTCCCATTGTCTTTTATCAGGCTTGCAATGGGGTTTGCATGCAGTGTTAATCAGCCCGCGGTGGTGCTCACCCTGCACAGCACCTTCCCAACACTCAGTGCTAGGCTTTCCCCACTTAAACCTCACCCTGCAAGTGATTTAATGGCATTTATCTCATCCACATCAGAATCCCCTCATGGGCTTGTCCTAACACAATCCAGAGACACCTGACTTCATTACATTGCTTTTAGTTATTGATCTGCTTAGAGATGAGTTGCAAAATTGCCCATTGGTGCTTGAAAGGCCTTCATTTAAAAATCTGGGGAATCCACACAGTTAGGAAAGGACCAGGCAGGAGTCTTTGATGGTGTGCATTTGGGAAACTAATTATATTTCTGATACTGTGTGTGAGTGGAGAGCCCCCACCACCACTGAGGCATTTCCTGGAGAATAATTTAAGAGGCTGTTACAGATATTGCCAGATGTTAAGTCTTTAATTCACTAAACTAATACAAATTGCTCTGTTTGGCCTAAAATCAAATGAAGATCTGCTTAAAATATTCATTTGGTGGGCAGAGTCAAGCCTAAGCTTCCCACAACTCCCAGCCCACAGACTGCCTCCTGATTCCAGCACTTATGTGAAGCATAAGGACAATTGCTTTGGAAATAAAATTCTATAGGAGTGATTACTTACTAATTGAGATGCAGCAATGACTTCATTTGGAAAGCCCAGAGCCCAAAGTTAAGAGCCCAAATGCAGAAGTGAATGAATGGGGGGATTTCACTTGGCAGTTTGGAACAGGCTCTGCAAAATTCCTCGAGTCTGAGGCTCAAGCATTGTGGTCTCTCATTGTGGATCCTCATCTCTGGCTCATCCAGTACCCGAGGTTTCCAGGAGGGCTCATTTCCAGGCAGATCCATTTCCCCATCCTCTCAGAGCTGAGCCTCACCAGGCTGGCAGCTGAGCCAGGGAGAAGCTTTGTTCCAGCACCCCATCGCTCCCGCCTTGGGCTTAGTACATTTTCTCGGCGCTTCCCAAGCTGTCCCTGTGCATCCTGAAGCTCTGAGCACTCCCTCTGCTGGCTGTAGCATCATTTCATAACCCTCATTAGGGCCTCATCCCCGTGAGGAGGTGCTGGCTGGGCTAATGGCTGTGCCCAGCAACAGAATAGCTGCTCAAAGCTGTGTCATGGCCAAGGATGGGGACCAGGATCCCATAAAACGGGAGGTGTGGGAGTGACGATTTGAGCATCAGCCCTGTGGCAAAGCTGGGTGGGGAGATGCCCCAGTTTGAAACTGTAATGTTTCATTCAGGACACATACCTATGCTCTGTGCCAGTGCCACAAGAGCCCAGGGTGTTGTTGCACAGCACAGGTTCTTTGCAGCTGGAGGTTATTGCAGACCTAAACCTTGGTCTGCTCACAAAGGTGATTTGTGGCTTGAAAACACAGGCCCATGAAACCCAAAACGGGTCGTGGGTCTCTGCTGCATCAGGGGAAATATTGGGCAGAATGCACAGAAAGGAGCTGGGCTGAAGGGTGACAGTGAACTGGTGCTGAGGGTGCCCTGGACTGTGAGAGCCAGGCTGGAGGTCCCAGCTCCAAGGAGGTTCAGAAAGGCACCCAAAATCTTCCTTGAAGGAAAGCAACCCTCAAACAAAGAGAAGAGCAAGAGCGGCATCAGCCACCCAGCCCATCCTCTCTGCGGGTCTCTGGCCACGCCAGGAGGGTCCCGTGGGTTCACAGGCAGGTTGTTTCCATTGCTCCAGCCATCTCCTGGCTGCCCCAGCTCTGCTGCTCCCATGGCCTCGGTGCAAAGACTTATTCCAGCACCACATCTCCATGGAGCTTTTCTCCAGCACGGTCTGTATGTATCAGTTTTTCTCCCCTATTTTTCCCCTGTTTTTGCGGGTCCCTGGTGCCCTTGCCCCTGGACGGCGCTGCCAGGCAGCTGCAGGCAGGGGTGCGGATCCAGTTGCGGGCCGACCTGCGCTCCATCCCCTGGCAGCAGCCGGGACTGCAGGAGAAGGGAAAGCCGTGGCAGGAATCCGGCTTTTACAGATTCCCAACATTTTTGTGTTGCCCTAGATCAGTGACAGAGCCACGGGTAATTGCTTTGCTCTGAACAGATATGTGAAACCTCGGGATCTTTTCCAGGTTGTGAGCACTGTGAAACCCAACAGGAGAGGATGAATTCCTCAGGAAAGGTTCCAGAAACTAAAACTGCACACAGGCTGAAGGGAGAACTTGGGATGTTAAAGTCTTTTTGGAGATGAAGGAGGCAGTGATGTGAGGTTAGCAAGGAACAAGGCAACTGGCTTGGAAGTTGCTCCCAGTCCTGTGTTCTTAAATGGGATGCACAGAGAAACGGGGCAGTCAAAGCAACAGCTCCACAGGGTGAGGAAGGGCAAGCATCCTGAGAATGATATGCAGGCTCTGTAGTCAAAACCATAAAGGAAAAATGGGCATGATGTCAGTGCTCAGTGCTGCTCACTGTTCCTGAGGTGAAGTCAGGGATCTTTCAGGGCAAAGGAGCTGCTGCTGGAGGAGTGCTTAACAAGAGGGACTTCAGCCTTTGGTGGTCCTCCCACAGGTTTAAGGCATAAGCCAGGCTGAGCCAGATGCCCCCTCTGCACCCTGGATGCAGGGACTGAAGGGTGACCTCATCCCCTGCCTGTCACAGCTCCCACACCTGAGAGAAGCACCCCTGGTTTGGTGAGCCAAAATGCCACAGGAGCACAGGTTTGCACATTGAACACCTGCCTCAGAACATCTGCACCAGGACTAGGACTGAAAAATAACCTCTCCACATTTCGACAGAATTTCACGGGGGCAGCTTTTTTTTCCCCCTTATTTGGGGTTGAAATTCATTATTTTGAGACAAGGTGCCAGCTTTTGGAAAAAATTGTGTCCAGATTTGGGCTGCAGATGTACTGAAAAAAACAACTTCAGAAGCAGGAGAGAAGCAGGCTATGGTGTGCAACCTGGATGTGCTTTGACTTTTTCACTTGGTGATTTCTTTTTCTTGCCACTGAAATCAGTAGAAACCCAGGGGCCAAGACAGTATTTCTTTGGGATAAGTTTTAAAAATCTCCCAAAACACATAGGAAAAGCTTGAAACTTGGGTGTGCAAGACCCACTAGCAGGAAAGTCTGCAGAGCCAGGACCCTGCTGGGTCCCAGACTCCAAAGTGGAGGAGGTTTCTGATAAGGGGAAAAAAGGGTAGATTTTTTTCCATTGAAACTTCCACAGAATGGTTTCTCGTCAGTATAGGGTGGGTGGTGTCATTTATACTTGATTTTCCGTTTTCTGATTAGAAAAGAGGAAGCTGCATTATTTTCTGACAAAAAGTTACATTTCAGAAGTTGGCAGCTATGTAAAACATCCCCACTGCCAAATTTCAGCATTACAAAGCCCAAATGACAACAAATGACAACAACCTGGAAATCAAAAGCCAAATTTATTTCTGTTTTCCATTTTCTTCCAAAATCTGAAAACATTTGTGGGAAATTTTAGTGTGAGCAACCACATGCATTCTGGAGATCCTGGCACTCCTGGCATGTACCAGGCATGAAAAACATAAATAAATAAAGTGGTATTTTGGTTGTCTTTTTTCAGCAACAGAAAGAAGGTTGGAGGAGTTCAGGAGGTTTGTCCACCTTTTCTTGACAGTCCTGAAGACGACTGGGAATGGAGGGAAAGGATTGAGGGATGGAGGGAAATGATTGAGGCTCAGATCATTTCCTTGTGTGCTCCTACAGGCTTGCTTCGCTTCCCGTTATTGTCCTGGATCTGCTCCTGCCTGCTCTGCCCAACAGGACTGGGGGGCATGTGAGAGCCAGCCTGGCATTTGGCTTGGAAAAAACCACCCTCCTTCCTCCCCACAGCATGCAGGAATAATTCAGCCAGCGACAATGCACTGGCAGTGACTTTCCAGATCAATTTATAGCCTGACCTAAAGTTTTCTTCCTGCCCAGAGTGAAAGGAGAAGGAAGAAAGACTATTTTTTGTTCAAGATAGGTGTCTTTGGTGAGGTTGGTCTAAGCCAGAGTGAAATGGAGATCTTAACACAGAATCTGCTCAGTGCATGCTTTCCAACTCAAGTCATTGCTGCAAGTCTGTTATTAGGACTCACTCTGTAGATAAGGAGAGATGCTGTAAGCAGGTTTAAAATTTCCTAAAATGTTGATAAGATGGTTAAAAAGACATAAATCCCAGAATATAGTCTGACTATTTCTTAAAGTGGATCTCTTAAATTCCCAGAGTAGCAGAGAGCTCTCTATCTCTGGTTTCCCGGAAAGGAAATAATAGAGTCGGATTAGCTCCGGGAAAGTGGCTGCCTTCCCTTCCTCTCCAGATAACCTGGAGCAGCAGAGCCCATCCAGCAACCTGGAGGACATGATCTGATCCCCAGCCTCCAGGGACCCAATGGCCAGCACCCTGCAGAGGCTCCCCTCATTCCCATTTCTGTGCACGTCACTCCCTTTTCCTGGAAACCATAGTGCTGCCCTTTTGGATGAGGGTTGGTGCACGTGGCAGACAGGGGACACTTCGGTCCTTCCTTTTCTAGGCACTGTTAACAGCTCAGCAGCCCAAGGAATTTGCCTTGCAATCCCCTCTGCGGCTCAGCTTTCTATTCTCTATTCAAGAAGCATGAATGAACCAAAGCCTTTATTTGCATTCTCTTCAAATTGCCCTCCACCACGAGCATGAGACCTTTGGAAGTTTGTTGCAAGAGTAGCAGAGCCAAGATATTTTAGTCAGGCATGATGCCCCACCGCTACCGCAAAAATCACTCCAGAGCAACTGCTGAGTCAGAATAAAGGGGACTGGATGCACTTGCTTCCCAAAGATCACAATGCAAATCCTGGCAAGAGGAGAAGCAGGGAGGGAGGTCAGTGGATGCGGCATTCCCTGTCCTTGAATCATTTCTCCTGCAGGAATTCATAAGATCTGGCATCTCCCAAGCACATCTGAGAACAGGGAATGGCCTAGGCAAGGCCACAAGGATTTGAGGGAGGCTTTATAAAGAAATCCCATCCTGGACCACCATTAAAGATGTCGGGAAGGACCTTTGGGACACGCACTCTTGGGTTTGGGTGGGGTAGGGGGCTAAAGCTGCCTGTCCTGCCACAACACAGGGTCAGCAAGCCAGCAGCAGCACATTTGCAAGCCAGGGAGCCATGTGCTCCATTGTGGAAAATGCACAGGGTTTCTTCCCTGGAGTTCCAGAAAAAGGGGGAAAAGTACCTTTGTTCTCCTTTGGCCTTCACCTTACTGCAGCTTTTAAAAAGTGAAGAGCTGGCCCTTTATGTTATTTTCAGTTCTGGAAAGCAAAAATGTGTAACTTTTTTTTTTTTACGCTTTCTACAGTTTTAAACTTGTTGCATTATTTCCTCCTGCACCTCCTGGAGAGAAGTGTAGCTCACCGTAGGCCACTCATCTCCAGGACAGCTCTTGCTTTGGGGAGGAAGGGAGCAACAGCACCTTCATGTGCTCTGCAGAGAGTCAGACACCTTGGCCATGGGGCCATCTGTCCCTCCCTGACCTGGGTGCTCACCTTCTGGAATCTTTCAGCAGAAGCAAAAGCATCCACACATGGGTAGCCCAGAGCCTGGTGATAGCTCGTGTACTTGGGCAACTGGATGCAGAGGATGAAGAGCAACCGTCTATGTCCCTTCATTCTTTCAAATCCTGCCTTGCTAAAACCAGTCCGGTCCTGCGGGGTGTGCTGATACTGATGAATCAACATTTTCCAGCAGAAAAAGTGGCATTTGCAATTTCCCAACAAGTCCTAATTGAGAGCACTCAGAAAAAGCAAACAAACAAAGGATCAGACCAAACAATGGCAGAGGGCAGGAAATGAGCTGGGCATCTCTGAAGAGCTGTCCTCACCCGAGCAGAGCATCGCTGCCAGGGCAGGAGTGCCAGCATATAAACAGGGCTGTGCCAGATGGAGGAACCACCACGGCTGGATGTCCTTCCCCTCAAGAACATCCAAGCAGACCTGAACATCTGCCTTTTGGATCAGGGTGGTATCTCCTGGATGGATGGGATTGCTGGTGCTTGGCTGCATGCCTGAATATGTTGGTGGCCTTAAAATGAGCAATAGCTCTGCTTTTTTTTCTTCTTTTTTTTTTTTTTTTTTCAGTAACACTTGTCCTTGACCTCATGGTTCACCAGGATAGGTAGGAGAATTGCTTCTAGGGAGTCCCCTCTAGAAACCACTGGAGATATACACTGTGAGGTTTGGTGGAGCCAAGTAGCTCAGGAACACAATATATCTTGCTGTGCTTTCATAACCACATAGTTTTGGCCTGAAGCTGCTTGTCACAATTGAAAGCTCTGCTGCTGGAAATATTGAGTGGGGCCCAGCAGAAGGGGTGATGGAGAGGGATGAAAAGGTGGTCAGGGAGAGCAGGACTGGCTGAGTAGCACTGCAGCACTGGTGTGGCACCTGCAGGAGGAGGCCCCTGTCTTGGGCTTTTGGCTGCATCAAGGGAATTTGTATGGAAGGTTACCACGGGGAATCATGAGTGCTTTCTGATTTCATTTTTTATGTCTGTATCTTCTTTTCAGCAGCTCATCCAGCTGCTCTTCCAGCCTTTCGGTTTGTAGTGGTTTGGCCAGTTTTGTGCTTGTGATAGGATTGGGAGTAATGCATCCTGGCAGGGATGAGATGGCAGCTTCCATCTGTGCAGCTCCACTGGAGGCAGTTGGAACTGGTTTGGGAAATGAGGCTGTTAAAACCACAGGCTCCTCTCAGACCAACTTTCAAAATCTGTCACCAGCAAAATGCAGCCCTGGCTGCTGCTGTCACCTCTGCCAGGCTGAGCCCATCCCACAGAGCCCCTCTGCATGGCTTTCAGCAGAGTGCCACGGGAGTCCCTCGGCAGAGGGAACACAGCCCTTCCCTACACTCTGGGACACTCTGGCCAGCTGGCACCGCTGGGCAGACTTTCCTCACAGAAAGGGGCCATTCTGGGACCAGATACTTGAAAGAGGTTTGCAGCACCAGGAGCCAGGATACTGCCCAGCACATGGAGAATAGATTCAAAGCTCCTTCTTGGATTAAGTTCACTTTCAGTACATGGCTTGTGATATCCTTGTGAACAACAAGCACATCCCACAGCAGGGACTCTCCCTGGGCTTCCCACGAGCACAAGTAGGAGCTAGACACACTTTCTGAATTGGCCATGGTGGTCATCCATGGTTTTTCTGAGCACAATGAATAGGTGACATAATTCTTTGCCTAATCTTTACTGTTTCCATTATGTAGCTGAGGAAGTTCAGTCTCCAGCTGCCTGGCTATATTTGGGCTGTGAACTGCAGGAAGTTGATCAGCATGACATTGTTACAGATGTAATGTTTCCCTAGCAAGAGAAGTCTTGTTTAAACCTCTCTGCCTTCTCCTTCTGGTTCTCCAAGCACTGGGTGTGCCGGATGCTCCATATACCTGCTCCAAAACTGTGTAATACCCTTCCCTCCCTCATTCCCATGGAGGTCTTTCCTGTGGCAGAGGATAATCTGAAGTGATGGCTGAAAAGTGCTTTACTCAAGCATGGACACTGACACTCTAAAGCAGACAAAAAGATGTGGACACATGAACCAGCACAGTCCTTCCAAGAGATCCACAACATTTATTCAATTGCTTTGAAGGTGCAGTAGCATAAGTGCATGTTTCTGGCCCAGGAGCTCCTCAGTACCAGGCCCTGCTGCTAATTGCAGTAGTTTTCCAGCTGGTAGAGGGAGCAGGTGTTGTGGCAGCATTGCTCAACAATCCCTCTCTTCACTTTCTCAAACTCCTCCTGCTGGAAGGGCAGCTCTCCCAGCTCGCCGTGCAAGGGACCGCTCACTGCCAGGGGAGAAGAAAGGAAGGTGTGGGACATCACACAGCACCAGCCCTGGCTCCTGAGCCCTGCAGACACCCCCTGAGCAGGCACCAGATTTCTAATCCAGAGTTGGCTGGAAAATGGGAAGGAAGTTGCACAAGTTTCCCCAGGTTGGTGCTGCTTGTAGCACCCCGTTTCCTCTCCCAAAATAATCCTGTGATGTTCAGAAGATGCCAAGCTGAGTGACTGATGGCAGTGTGAGGGATAAAAGGATACAGGGGCTTTACTAGGGAAGCTGTGTGGAGAAGAAGAGAAATCCTGAGTTCTCCCTGGGGTGAGCAACTAGTAAGTGAGATGTAAAAATGGGATTGTCTGCTCTATAGAGAAGAGTTTGGGACCACAGAGCCCTTTAGGCAGTTACCCACTCTTCTGGGAGCCTGGGCAGACAACTGGGATGTTCATGGGATTGCAGGGGCAGTCCGGGTGCATTTGCCAGCTGTTCCTGAACAGCCTGATTCAGTTGGCTGCCTGGATATAGCCCCAAGCTGACAGAAAAAGCATTTGTGTGTGTCTGTGTTCACAGCTGGGGGCAAGTTTTTAGAAGCAATGATAAATTAGGGTATTTGGACACAGATAACACTCAACAGAATGATTATTTGCTGGTGAGAACTTGAAAACTTGTGCACAGATCTGTTCAGGTTTTAGTTGCCCAATGAAAATATGGAAAATGGCAAATAAATCAGTGAGTTTTTCCTGCAGGAAGAAAAAAGCCCTTAACAGCAAAGAGAAAATGCCTGGAAAGTGAGAATGAGATGTGGTTTCTAGGGCAATACAAGTACAGTGCAAGATGCGAAATCCCCAAGCCCCTGAAGCGTGAGGCAATGAACAAGGCACAAGAGTAACACAAAATCATTATGCTAGTGTGCTAGAAGGGAAATTTGGGAAAAATTTGGTCCAATTTTAAGTAGAAGAGGAAATAGCTAGTCAAAGTTTTGTGATTTACTTGTCTTCATCCTTCAAGCCAGCTGTGAGCAGACTGTAAACATAACCAGATTGTGTGACAAAGAGGTGGTGGCTCAGGAAAAAGTCCTGGAAAAAAGGTAGAAAATCCTCAAATACTTGCATTCTTTCTGGCACTATTAAAATTCTCTGTGCAGTATTTAGGTAGTTTGGCTAATGAAACCTCCAATCCATTTGTGGTGGTCTCCAGAAATGAATAATCAGAGAATGGGCAAATGACATCCCAAACAAATCATGGGCAAACTCTCTGCTAGGGCATTATCTTGTTTCACCTTACAAAGACCCCTAAGACTATTTCGCAGGGTGGTTACATACACAGGAGAGAGAATTGGATATAAATGAAAACAGTATGTGATGGGAAGAGAAATGGGGGGAGAGATGTACTGCAGTCAGGGGATGTTACGTGAAGGTCGATCTTGAAATGAGAGGATTGAAATGGATGCAATTTGCACAGGGGTCTCTTCTTCATCTATTTACAGTCTTGATTAGAAGCTTGGAAGCCAGAATGTTCAATGTGTTTCTCCAGGCCTCACCAGCCAGCAAGGATGTGGACAAATGCAGAGTTGCATGTTTAGAGATCTAGAAAATATGACCTAGGAAGGCAGCAGGGCTGAGGAGAGGTCAAAACTAGACATGAGAACACTATTCAAATATTTTAAAAAGCAATGATAAAGATGAAAGAACAAGGCTCTTCCCCTGTCACTAATGAGAAGACAAGAAATAATTTACAGCAAGGGATGTTCAGGTTAGATATTGGGAAGAAACACTCAAGAAGAAGGTCAGTTAAGCTTGGGAATGGGCAGCTCCAGAAGGCAGAGGAAGCTTTCTCTCTGGAGGTTTTTATGAACATAGCAGACAAACATGGCTGAGAAATAGAATGGGGACAACAATGGGGATCCTGTCTTGGGGCTGAAAGAGGCTTATCGAGTTCCTCCCACCTTTATTTTCTATGAATACTCCCAGGCTGGTGCAACAACCACACAAAGAAATAGACAAGTTTGAGCTTCCAGGCACAATTCCTTTTGCCTCATAAATCCTCTCTCCCTGCCCGCCCTCTCATCTGCCTTTTTAACCTGAAGAGCTTTTCGCTGGCAACACTACGCTGTTGGTATGTCGAAGGTATTCCTGGCATTCCCCACGGAGAACATTCCTGGTGTCACTGTCAGGGATAGGCGGCTGTTCCATCGGTCAGCCCCACTTACCTAGAGGCTGCTCAGCATCCCGCCGGGCTTTGGGCTGGTAGAAGAAGCCCCTCTCCCCACAGACCAGGTACAGAGCTTCCACCAGGTGGGAGCCGCAGAGGTGCTGGTTGACAGCAGCGTGGCTGCTCCCGGGGCCCGAGAGGGCCAGCAGGGCCAGGAGGGGCAGAGATCGGATCCAGAGAGCCATGGTGGGCAGCCTGAGGCCTGGGGTTAAGAGGCAGAGGACACACAGAAAAGTCTAGGAGGTAAAAATAGGTTGTAATCAAGCATCGCGTGTCTTGCAGCTCCTCTGGCATGGAAATGAGACTAAAGTAGGAGATGGACCTTCTAGTTTGAGAAGGAAGGAGAGCTTTGTGCACCAGGATTTACAAGTGACAGTAAATGACTACTGACTATAACCATAAGTCCATCTCCATGCTCCATCAGTCTCAGGCTCCCTGCCGTCTTGCCTCAAAAGGCTGGTGGAGTCATCCCACCAAGCCCTCACATGTCCTGTAGAACTAAGATCAGCAGACTCCTTCAGAGGAAAAACCCTCTCTGCCCATTCAGAAGGGGCTGTAATGTGTGATGATGGCCCAAAACCAGCACCATCTCCTCAAAGACCTGAGGAGGCCTCATTTTCTTGGGTCAATGAGCCACAATTGTCACTGCCTGCTCCATCAACTTAAGAAGACGGGTCTGCACAACAGGTAGAAAGTAAAAGGGAGGCAATCCAACTTACCCAAGAGGTGGCAGCAAGAAGTGGAGAGAAGTTCACTCTGAGGGATGAAGATGGTTGGTAGTAATGTCCCCATTCTCTCTTTCCCATATTTATATGCTTTATGTTAGCCAGTGACACAAGAGCTACAAAGAGCCCCACCTCCTTGATGACACTCCAGCCAAAATTTTTGCTACTTGTGCAAATTAATTTCCCTCTGCGTAGCATCCGCAGGTCTTTATGCAGGTTAAGATAGAAGCAACTGTTTGCTGTTTCCATCTCATTTAGTCTGCTCTTTTCACTTCCCCAAGCTCTGTCCTAAGCCATCAGTGACCCTTTTAGCAGAAGATAATGGTGCTATTACAGCTGCAATGACTACTAATGACACTAATGCTGGCAATAGACACTGTTGGCATTGAGGTGGTTCAACAGCTGCTTCTAAAATGTAAAATTAAAAGCAAACATGTTAATCTGTTTGATTTTTATCACCTTGGAAAGTATGCAGCAATGGGACCAAGTGGTTGGTGAAATCATGCTACTGTCAGGTGTTAGGAGAAGGAAAACACATTATTGTGCTCAGGCTCACTGTCCACGCGGTGCTCAGCCAGAGACACGCGTCCACAGCTTGGGCAGGGGGAGGAATAACACCTGCATTTTGCAGGAGACCTTGGGTGGTCCTTTTGCCTCAGCACAGGGCCAGAGTTTGAACATTTGAAATTGTGTTGTGAAAAAAAATAAGCCTTTTTCCCTTCTCCCACTGACAGGCAGGTTCCCTCTTTCACCTGCCCCTTCGGATTCCTGTTTGGGATTAAGCAGAGCAAAGGCTCAGTCTCTGCCACGTGCAGCTGGGAGCTCTGAGCATCTCAGCTCTTCTCTCTGGGGCTCTGTCCAAAATGGTGTCTTCACCACCAAGAAACATTTCTGGTAAATCCCAGTGAAAACCAGGAGATATCTGATTATCTCCATTCTGGCTGCTAAATTTGCTTTTAAAAGGAGATAGATGGTGGGTCAGCAGTGGCACACTGGCTTTTATGGGTCTGATTTTAGCAACAGATCTAGCTCTTGCTCTTTTTCACAACAATATCCAATTTTCGAGTACCTTTGTGTTCAACTTTTCTGCCACCAATAGCGAGCTTGTACTTTTTCTGCTTAAAGTATACTTTCTTTTTCTTTTCTCCTTTTATTTTTTTTTTCTACCTGAAAAGGCACATTTTAAATGCTGGGGATGAGATCATCTTCAAACTTCCCATGGCTCCAACTTTTCAAGTGTTCAGGACCACTGAATAGGAGACATTTTCATCTGTTTGAACTCTCTTGCTTGTTTAACTTGGAATAAGCCTGATTCTCCATACACACGACAAATCAGAAGGAAGCTCACCGAAATCAATGCAAGGCCTTGAGATTTGAACCAGGCCTTTGATTCCTTGAATAGTCAAAGCAATTCCATCCATCAACATTTAGGAGGTAGGAAGTGCCATATGCCCCTGTCAGGGCTGTGAGTGTGAAGTATCATATGTTTGCTAAATGACTGTGATTGCAAAAAAGCTCGTGAGAAGCGCTAAATCTCTGATGAGCACACAGGGACAGGACCCATTTGCTCAAACGGATGCAAGACAAGGTTATCAGTTACATCCCCCGCCATGTAGGTCTCTCAGCCCCCTGCTAATAAATCCAAGTTGTGATGCTCAACTACAGCTAATAGCATTTCTGCACAATGTGTAACACTATCTGTGCCTCTCTTCCCCTCAAAAAAGATATTAGATGTACTTGAATGACCTAGTGGTATACCCATGGAGAGGGGCTCAGGTTTCAGCAAGACAGGAGTTCAGGGAATTCACTTACTGAGACCTTCTTACTACTGGGTAAATTAGTGGGGAATTAGCAGCTGCATAGGATAAAACCTGGCATTTTACCCCAACTGAAGTAGGTTGCCAGAGCCTAGAGCAGAAGTTTTGTCTGACTCATGCTTCCTCCAGAGCAGGGACCTTGCACCTGGAATCTCACACAGAGAGGACAATCCCCAGAATTGCCCTCCAGATCCCCTTGGCAATCATGTGCCTGCAGTCATCAGGCACTGCTGACTGCAGTTTCAACTGCTCCGGGTTCCATGGACCTCAGTCAAGTGATTGCCTTGGACAGGCTCCTGAGCAGGGTGTTCCCCAGGTTAATCACATGCTGAGATTTGCCATTCAGGGCTTTCCTGCTTGCACTTTTGAATGTCACCTGAGCTCACCTGAACTCAAGTTTTATTGACAGAGGGGCTTTGTAAGGAGACTCCTCCATCCACTATTGTCTCCCTTCCAGGCAGCTTCCCTGCTGAACTCTCCCCTTCCCTGAGCCTTACACCACTGATGTCACAAAATAAACTCTTTTCTTTTGCTTTGAAAGTGCCATGTTCTTAGCCCAATGCTTCTCTTACTCTTGGCTAACCAAATCCTGGAGGTAGCTTCAAAAAGCTGGTGGCATTCCTGCAGCATGCCGCAGCCAGGGAAGGGCTGACTGTACCCGAGCGTTCAGGAATTCCTCTTGGCTCACTCTAGTTTGGGTACAGAAATAAGCCAGAAGATTTATTGGAAGGAAAAAAGATATCATGCTGGCTCAATGTTCAGCACAGGCCAATTTTTTTTTTTCAAAAGTTTCCTACTACGATTTTTTCCCCCTTCCAAAACACGATCACTTTGATTATTTATTGGAAAACGTATTTTCTTACCATAAATGGTGCTCTGGAATATGAAAAATGCTAGCAGTCATATAAATGGATATAAAACGGATACAAACTGCGGAAAGTTTTGTCTTAGAGGGAAAACTCCCATGTCAGTAGTGAACTAAGAGGGGGCCAACAGGGGAGCCCATTTCTCAATGGAAAATTGTTTTCTACAAAAAAATCTCCACTTACTCCTTCCAGGCTGGGCTTCCCCATGATTTTTATGTCATTAGGCAGTGATGAGCCAAGCACTCATGCATTGTTTCAGCTATGCAGGCTCCTGTGATCCCCCCAGGTCCTCAGGTCCACATTGGGCTCACTTGGCTGAAGGGTGGGAGAGGCTGGGTGGGAGTGGGCTTCTCCTGCCCTTCATGCTAAAGCACCTCCAGACGTGACTCAAAACCACCTCCCTTCCTCACATCCCCCCCAATCCTGAGCAGTTGCATCAGTGGGAACAAGGCTTAGGCAATCCCCAGTGTCATGTAATCGAGTTTTACAGTCCACTGCCAGCACAATAAAATCTTTACTACTGTAGATGTCTTGCATTTTCAAACCCCGTCCTGAAAAAATACCAAGCCCACTACAGGGGAACTAGTTAACAATTACAAGTCTGTGCAAGTCTTAGTGGCAGCAAAGGTCGGGGCTGGAGCCAAGTGAGTTCTCAGCACCCAGGGACCCCCAAATGCCACCCACATCTCCCTTGCTGCTCTGATGCCCTGTGGTCACTGCCACTGTCCTTCCCATGCCTGTGTGTGCATTGTCCCAGAGGAGCAGCAGGGATCCACACAGCAGTAACCACGGACTCCTTTTCCCTGTGGGGTGAATTCAGTGCCTTTTGAAGCAAATAGCCCCAGTGCTCATCTGCCCTGTGCCAGCAGCCTGCTGGAACACAGCCCCAGTCACCCTCTGGGGTCTGCACTCCCAAGAGCAGGTTTTGGGGGTGACCAGCATCCTTGGTGATCCCTGTTTCCATGTGGTTTCCAGCTGCTTTGCTCCCAGGGACATGTCCAAGCACATGCACAGTGGCACTGGTGTGGGATGAAGGACAGGGAGGGGAGCCTGGCACTGGAAAGGGGCATTAATTCTGGGAATACTTGCAAAGATGCCTGCAAAGGTGCATTGCCTTGGGGACAGAGGGGGCTGCTGTAGCAAAGGGCGAGGTCTTGGCTTATCTGGAGTCACACAATGAGAGATGCCCTTGCCTCAGAGGGGGCATTGTGCAAGCAGAGCAGGAGGGTGTTCACTTTGATACAAGTAATCTCGGCTGCTTCCATAAACTAATGCAGGCTGGTGGGGCTGGGGCCGTGTGAGCCGCCCCCACTGCCCCTCCAGCCACCAGCCTCAAGCAAGGTGCTCCTGCTGCACTGTGGGCTTCTCAATTTCCCAGGCTCTTCCAGGCCAGGGACATTATCCTGCTGCTTAGAGCACAAAGGACGGGTTTATAAAAGAGCAGGGGATGTGCCAAAGCTCAGTGTAGCCCAGCAGGTCTGAGCCATCAGTTCCCATCAGCTCTGGGCTGGCTGCGAGCACAGGCAGCCCCCTGGAGATGCAGCTCGCTGGCAGAAGATACAATTGGCAATTCCAAAGAGCCAGTAGCTTTCCTTAGAGCACAAGGGAGGTTCCCAGGTGTGCTGGAGCTCTGAGAACAGCCTCCTGAGGCTCAAACCCTCTGGCCACCCCTCCTGAGTGCATAATGCCTCTCACAGGGACATGGTGACCTTTGGCAAGCCCAGCTCACCAGGGACCACTGAATTTGCATATTAGTTTGGTTGCACCTTGTTCAAGTCCTGCTGGCCTCTGCAGGCTCAAACCCCTCCACAAGTGCATCTACCCAAGTAAGCTCAACCAAATTTAATGATCTCCAGAGTAAAGCTCCCAAAATCTTTCCCGTCCACTTTGGAAAGAGCATATGCAAGGTTATAAATAGAGATGGAAAAAACAGCTATGCTTCTTTTAACCCTATGAAAATATTAGCAGCCACATGTTTTTTGAGAAGGTAAAGAAGAAAATAGCACCTAAGAGCTGTTATTAGTTCCTAGAAACAGCTATTAGCAAACACAGCAGAACAAATTAGCTTGTTTATCAATGAGGAGAAGATTAAATCTGTGGCTATTAATGGCCCAAAAGTAATCCTTGGTGGAGATGGAGAAACATTAGAAGAGGAGATGACACCCTGCCAGAGGACAAGTACTGAGAAACAAAAGTAACAAATAACTTCCACTGAGTGGAAGAGCACAGGAAAAGTAGCCTGATCAGCACCAATCTAAAAATACCCATTTTCAGCACTGATACCACATCTGTCCTTGTGTCGTCGAGTCCACGAGAACAAACAGAGGATCTTGACCCAGTCCTCAGGAAACAGCCATGAGAGAGGCCATTGAGTCTGCCAGGGAGTTTTCTCCAGTGTCCAAAATTTTAGGCACTAAAGTCCCATAGTGCCACCACCATGGCTTCCACAGCAGGTGACATCACAGGTACCCTTTGGACCTGGAGAAGCCTTTGGTGAAACAGAGCAGAGGATGACCTGGTCCTTGGTCACAGTGCTGGAAGGGATGGGCAGACACAGCAGAAAGTGCTGGGTGCTAAAACTGGGTGCTATAAGCAGTCAAGGCAGCAAGTGGCTAAGGAGGGAAATGCCAAAAAACAAAGGAACGGTTTTTACTGGCTCAGACTGATTCTGTCCCAACTGTAAAGTGGTCTCATAGATTGAAAATAAATCATTGTGTCACATACAGCTGTGTTTTCGGACACTGCACATTGATCTAAAGTCCCATTTTCTCCACGACTTCTGGAGGTGCTGCTGCTCCTTCACCTTCACAGGGTATACCTTGAGCTTTAGGCACTTCAGGTTCATCCAGCTGGGTTGGGACCTGAGACAGGAGCTGTGAGTTTTTCCTCCTTCCCCCTCACTCCTACAGCATCATCCATGTGGCACTTGGTGTTTTGCCAGCTGGCACAGCTCTGTGCCAAAGCACCTTTCCCAACACCGGCACTGAAAAACACGCAGCTCACCATTGCTCTTACGAGCAGTGGTTGCTCCCAGGCATCCATCTTCCTGGCACTGTCGTTCCTCACTCCCAGGGTGCTCCACTGGGGCCAGGAGGTGCTGAGGACTTGCAGAAGGGCTGCCCCTTTTCCTGCTTGTGGTCGACCAGACCCCACTGAGGAGTGCTCTGATCTCCCCTGCCAGGGAACGGGAACTCCCGGCTCTGATACCATTAATTATCGCTGGGTAAGTGGATTGTTTGGAGCACTTAAAGCTACTTTAGGGATTTGGATGCACATTGGTAACTAGCCCATAGGCTTTCCTATGGGTTCCTAGACAAGGAGGTGTAAATCCTGCTGATAAGGCTTGTTAGTGATAGGGGCTGGGCAGGGGAAGAAGGGGGGGTGTTTGGAGCCAGGCACAGGGATCTCCAGGGCCGGGAGGGTTAAGCCCACTGCTGCAGCCCCCTCCTGCTGCTGGAGAGCCCCTGGCTGGGGGGAGGCTCTGGGGTGCTGCGGGCAGTCGGGGTCAGGCTGATTTACAGCAGCAGAGGAACCGGGGCTGTTAATTCAAAGTTGCCGCTTATCGGTGTTTAGAAAGCAAGCTCCGATCTGTTGGTTAGCGATTTGGCCTTTGCTGTAAATAGAGGGGCCCCGTGCTTTGCTCTGACATTTTTGTCTTATTATCTTGTCTCAGCCTCCGAGGGAGGTGGGAGAGTTATTTAAGGCTGACCTTAGTGGAAGGAAAATGAACAACTCCCTTACCCCACCCTGTTTTTCTCTCACAGTCCTTGGTAACAACTGTTGCATTGAAATATCTGTGCAAGATACTTAATCCTCCACCATCCCTGAAAATATTTTGTAGATCAATTCACCCTGCTGTGCCCAGAGAAAACAATCACAAGATACCAAGTAGAACTAATGTCAGGAGTAAAAAAAAGGATTTTGTGTCATTATTTCTCCAGAAAAATCAATGAGGACAGGCCTTGAATCCATCAGAGAATGGAGCTCACCATTTAGCCTGTTCAGTCTTGCATTGCTGTAGTTCAGGTTTAATTCAAATCTTTGTATCACGAATTTGAAAAGCAGTTGCTTCATCACAAGTAACTAAAGATAAACCTCTGAACATAATATATAGAAACACATACAAAGTGGCTGGTTGGAGCTGGAGAGAATATTTTGGATTTGGGAAAATTTAGATTGAGATGCAAACCCTCTACAGCTCTGGAGTAGAGCACGCAGGGGATGCACAAGGAGTTTGTGTGGGTCCCATCCATCCCTGTTGGGATGTGCATGGGTTTGGGGAGGTTTGCTGTGTACAGAAGTAAACACGTGCATGCACTACAGCTGCCCCTGAGTGATTCACACCTCACACAAGATGTTCAAAGTGAATTGGTTAAGAGACACAGGAAGAAATCCTCGTCCATTTGGAGCACAGCACTTGCTAGACTGAAAAACATCTAATCTCCAAAAGCTTGTTTTATTGACCTGTCACCGCCAACACCACCAGCTGCACAAGGAGAGTACTGCAAGGCTACAGTAGCACATCTGGGGTGCAGACACGGGGGGTTTTTCAATCCCTTACCTAATCTTTGCAAACCTCTCTATCCAGTTAAACAACAACAACAAAACCAGAACAAAACAAAACAAAACAAAAACAAAACAACAAAAAAAAAACCACCACCCAAAACCCCCTCATGGTCAGTTTTCAAGGCTTTTCAGATACTTTCTGCTTTCAGCTGTGCCAGAAAAATGTCAAAAGATCATCCCTCCACCTAGGAAACCTAGCATTCTTCCAAACACTGTAATGAACAAGTGTCGGAAAACTGAAAACAAATTCCTTGCAGTGGAAAGTGCAGTACCCATTCTGGTCCCTGGGGAAAAAGCCAAGTCTGATTTGAGGTGGATTAGCAGCAGGAATGACAGCTCAGGTCAGGCGCAGCCTTCCTGAATCGGTTCCCCTCCCTGGGGAGGCGGTGCGTGTGTGCGCGCATACCTGCGGCTACGGGATTGGTAAATAATTAAGTTCTTCTGATCCCTGCCACCACAGCACAAGAAGAAAGATTTGGTCCTGAGGGAGCTGACAGAGGTTCAAGCCCCAGATCTGCCACTTAGACGCTTCTTCCCAAAGCTGTTTAGGCATGTAATTACTTTTCCGGCTCTGTGCCTGGTCTGAGTCTCTGATTCTCTGCCTCCTTTTATCTGTCAGCTTTTTACAGGGACAAGAGTACTCCTCTACCTCCCAAGCATGTAATGAAGATGAATTCATTACAGCTGTAACACTTTAACGAGCACTGTGAAGATACAGGGTATCCTTACAAGTCCTAAATTAGGAAACTCCCTCTCAGAGTGCGCTGGGGTGCCTGGACACATGGCCCAGATCTGTGCCAGCAATATATTAATCCACCTCTGTGCATGATTCTGGAAGGGATTTTAACAACAGAAAGGGTCTGGCTTTCATGTAGAAGCCAAGCTTGCAGTGGTGACTGGAATTAGTTTCCTCTAACATGAGGATAACTCCAGAGTAGGAAACACTTGAGTGATTGGGCATACCTTCTCTGGACTTGCCTCCTGACTCCTGGGCATCCTGTACCCCATCCACTTGGATGCAGCAGACACAGAAACAGTGAGAAATGCTGGGACAAAATGTATTTGGTGAAGGCAAGTCCCCTGGTGTTTTACTGTTTAAAAGAGACCTCCCAACTACTGTTTCATGCATAATTGTGCAATTGGTAATATCCTGCCAAAGAAAGGCTTAGATCATCTCGTCTGCAAAGCATTTTCCACCTCCAAATAAACATTCTGCATGAGTGCAAGTTGCAGGTCTTCCACCATAATGTGCCCCAGGCTGGATTTTGCATACTGCCTGCAAGCAAGGCAGCCGACCTGAATCTGGACAGCAGAAGGATTCAAGAGTCAAACTCAGGATGCTAGACCAGAAATATATTTTTTTATTCTTAATATCATGTGAGCAGCAGCACAATTCCAAAATGAAAAATAATTCTGTTTCATATTTCTTTACACAGAGAGACAGACAGACAGATCCACCCACATCAGCAGCAGCAGCAGCAACAACAGTGAGACCGCTCAGCGAGGCACTGAGACAGGCACACACCACAGGGGTGGCGGGGCCTGGCTCTGAGGAAGGCTTTTCCCCCTTCTTCCTCCCTTGCCAGCCCATGCTCCTTCTAGGGGAGGGGTTAACCTGGGCTGACCCATCGCTTTGGTTTTCCCCAGTCACTTTCTATAGAGCTTGCAGTCACGTTTGGTGAGGTCTGGGGGAATGGTGTGAAGGATCCCGTGACACACCCAAAGGACATGAGCTCGTGCTTAACTCTAAGCAGCCACACAATCCTACAAATCTGCTCCATGGTCAGGAAAAGGGAATTCATAATGTCTTTTGGTGAAGGGTGTGACTGGGTAGATCCTCAGAGTCTTTTTCTCTGAGTGATCTCGAGGCCAAGCTGTATGGAGCTCTGAGTAACCTGGTCTAGTGGAAGGCTCCCTGCCCATGGCAGGGGGCTGGAACCCAAACTATTCTGTTATTATGTGACCTTGCTCAAGGCAACTCTACAAACCTAACCAGCCTTGTGCACAATGCTTGAGGGATACCTTAAGACAAAACTGAAAGCATGGGAAAAATCCAAGACAACTCAGGAAAAAACCAGGAATACTGAAGGGCTGCAGGAAATCCCAACAATATCAGAGATTACAGCAGGGGCTGTGGGCGCCTCTCTAGCCCACAGGAAGCTGATGGGTGATAGAGACCAAATGTTTCCTGATATGAGAGAGTGGCTGAAAAGAGACTCAAGGATTCACTGCTTCTATTAATGGGACTGTTATGGGAAACAGCAATAATCTATACCAAGGCAACACCAGAACATCAGCTGCTTCAATGGGAAAACTGTGTTTTGAAAGGGTCTATCCAGTGACTTGAAATAAGCTTGTCTTTAGAAAAGGAATACCATCTAGTGGCCCAAAAAGGCAATAAGGATGTGCAATGGCAATTAGAGAATCAGATGAATTTAGAAAAAGAGAAGGAAAAACTACAGAATTAAGGAGGGTGATTAACATATATAGTGTAGTGGTTCGCCCTGGAGCAAGGGAGAGCTCAAAAGGGACCTGATCATAGTAAATGCAAAGCTAAAATTAGACACTTGAAAAAGCAGATTGGGATGCAAAAATTAAAAATAACTGCTGGAGTTCCAGAAAGCGGTGTAGAGAACTGAATCAGGAGCTATCACAGGAAGATGATTTCAAGGATGATATGGGCAAATGGGAAAAGAAGTTGAGAATAGCAGTCTATTCCCCAAAGACTCCAAATGCTGTCCCAGGGTAGATAGGTATGGCAGATCAAGCTGTTGTAGCTGTTAAAATGAAAAAAAAAATTACCCCAAGGCAGGTAGCTGCAGATATGAAGGCACTGAAGGAAGCACAACAGTAGAGAAACTGCTTATATTTAGAATTAAATGGGGATTAAGTGGTAAATTGATTAGAGTGTGTGCTCCACCAGCTTTTATCCATTGTACATCAGGCACCTCCTTGATAAACCTTTAATCTTGCCACCATGGGCATTTAATCAAGTTGCCCAGCAGGATGGTAAGACAAGGATCCAGTTGGCACAATCACTACCAGTCCATAAGCTTGAGGAAGATGGAGAGTCTTTAGTAAACTGACAGGGGCCTGCTTGAATGTCCTGGACTTGAGCAGCAGGACATGATACCATGTACCAACCAACCCCTCCCAGCAGAGCACAGATAGCTCCAGGGTCCCTGGCAGCCCTGAGGCTGAGTCAGGCTCCTTGGACAGAGGATGAATTAGGAGAGGTAGTGGCACAAATGCACCCCCACGATTCACACTAAGCTTCCATACGGCAAAATGCAGGGGAGGAAACAATTAACAGAGTTGCTTTCACATTAAGAGACAAACAAGATACTTTTACTTGCATCCCACAGGGCTGAGCACCTGCCCTGCTGCACATGCTCGTATGAGCAAAAGGTTTGAGTGATGTTTGTGGGGAACAAAGAAAAGAGATAGCCTTATGTGATGATATTTGGGGAACCTCAGGTACAGAAGAAGAGGTACAAGAGAGATGCAGCTGAGCTTTAAAATTAATAGACCAAACAGTGTTTAATGTCAACTTGAATATGGCACAATTAAAACAACCCCAAGTTAAATGCCTGGACTCTGAAACTGGTGAAACAAGAAGATGGATAAATGATAGAAAGGTTAAGCTTTCTGTGAAATAAATACTCCCACTAATCAATCCCAACTGTGAAGAGTGCTGGGAGAATTTAATTTCTTATGGCAGCATATCTATAGCTGTGCTAGTATCTTATGGCAGTGTATCCATCTTTGCTAATAGCAGCAGAGCGTTATGGAAATGACAGGAAAGGAATCAGGGAGGGAGCTGGAGCAAAGACCAAGACAGTGCTTTATCTGACATGAAAGAAGCTGCTTGAAAAGCTTCTGCACTCAAATTCTCAGTTAAGGGAAAGTTATTCATAACAAGAATTTCAACACGAGCTGATACTGTGGGAGCAGTGCTGTTACAGAGAAATAGAGGAGGAAAACGGATACCAGTAGCCTATGAGTCCTCTCCAGTGGCTGGACCAAAATTTCCTTGGCCATGAGAAAACTTGGTTAGAGGCAGTCTGGGCTGTGATGGAGTTTGAGGCTTTCCCCCTTGATAGTGCAGTTGTACCCCAGTCTGCTCCTACTCTGCTCTTACACACAAAGGGAAGAAATGGATATTAATGTGGATATCCTTTGAATGAAAATCAGGAATGAACCAAAGGTATTGCGCACTCATGGGAATGCTACATTTGATCAAAGAGGAAAAATAACCCAAGACACTCCTATCAGTGGAATGAGGGAACAAATAGTGGGCAAATTAGAGAAAGGATCATGCCAAGGAACTTACAGGCTGTGAGTAGACGACAAACCTTTCTACCAACATCTCTCTACAGACAGCTACTATCTGGTAGTAGAACAAAATACTGATTGCATAATGGGGAGAAGAACAATGGCAAGCACATGGTGGGACACCTATGAAGAAAACGGGAGTTCTATTTTACAAGCTTAGAGGGACAGTGGGAATAAAATATATGTAAAGGATGTTAAAGTAATGTGAAGACTACAAGCAATACTGAGAAGTAATTTAGTGAGCAAGTAGATAAATTAACTCAAACTTTGTTTACTGCAGTCCCAATCAGGTGTCAGCTAAAAGAAAGATGAGATGAATAGTGTGGCCAGTTGAATAAGAGCATTCTACACTTCTTTATGGAGCTCATTATGAACTAAGCAATTGTCTAAGGTAATTGTCATAATGAGCTACATAAAAAAGCATAGGGTAGTCTGGAAAGAGTGCAAAGAGTTTATACTCGGCCTCAAATGAAGTAAGAAACATAGGACATAAAAAAGAAAACTGCATAAGGTGTGCAAAAGTGGGTTAGTAAAAGAAAGCTGCCAACTCTACTGCATTGGCTAAACTAAAGACTGTGACAAATACTGCCAAGGGATCACCCCAATAAACTGTCACAAATCAGTATCTGTTTGCCACTATAAATACCTTTCCTGGGTAGGCTGAGGTTCTTCCACCTAAAGGGACTACAACTGCTGGAAATGTAACAATGCTGTTACAGAAACTTGTTCAGAGGTGTGGAACGGCACCTGAGACAGGAGAAGGTGAACAGAAGAGAGGGTTGGGAAGGGGGAGGTTTTAAGTGAAGAATTTGAGTCTTAATAACTAGCCTGGGGATTAAGCAAGGCCTGTATAAACCCTACCACCTGTAATCACCCAGAATGAAAATGAGTAGAAAGAAATGAGTTGCACTATTAAAAATAATCTAAAGACAATTGTAGGACTATATATATCCAAATTATAGGATATTAAAATATCCAAAAATAAGATTATTATATCCAATATCCAAAATTATGGGTTAAAAAGGTAACCTTGCTATCAGTAGCTTTAAAAGCAGTGATAGATTAGGGATTGGTTTACAAGTCCACCATATTTTGTTTAGATAACCTATCTCTTAGTGGCCCTATGTCCAAGAGCCTAAAATATTATGGCAAGATAAAGAAGAAAGCAATGCTCTGGTAGAAGAAGCAACACAAGAAAAATGTGTAAAATGAGAGAGCAAGGATCCAATTCCTGTATGTCTTATGAAATAAGGAGCCAAGTAATGTATTTGAAAACAGATAAAAAGTAACAAGACTTAGAGACAAAGTGAAAGGGGACTAATTAAGTTACTAATAAGATAAATCCTCTAAGATCTTAAATAGGTGAGGGTAATAGTAAATATAAAAAGGTTCATGTTTTCAGATGTCTCCATAAGGGGCCAAAAAATTCTGGAATTTGTCATGAATTTGTGAAGAACAGAGACACTGAAAGTGGCCCAAAGAGGCACCTCTGGCACCTGTGTAGCCCTGGTCCCTGCACTCAGAGCCTGCCCCAGCTCAGCCTCGTGTCCCAAAAGCAAGGGAGTGCAGCCCTCCTGGTGCTCACCTTCCCCCAGCTGCAGCACATCTGTTTGTGTGCTTGCATACTCATGGGGCTGGACTATGCTGCAAGTTTTGCTTATTTGCTATTTTTGCAGGACAGCAGAATTTACTACAGCTCCTCAAAAAAGCAGCAGCTGACAGAGTCAAGGAGCAGCAATGCAAACTCCAAGGCAAGGCAGAGGAGTTGAGGTCTCCTGCAGTTGCAAGGATTTCTAAATTGGCTTAGATCACTCCATATTAATGAGTTTGGTCTTTTTACAAATTGCATTAATTTTAGATATTTAAGAAGGCAGATAATGACTGTGAAGTGCTTTGGAGACCTAGAGATTATCATCTTCAGACCTTTAAGGTTCTGGAGAGCAAATGTCTCCACAGAGAGAATACCTGCCTGGTCCTGATCAGGAGCCTGGCATTGCTGCAGAGTTTGGAGCATCCTTGCTGCTTTCATGGGCAGCAAGCCAGGAACTGGACACTACCAAAGGAGAGGAGAAACAGCAACCTGAAGACCATCAAAGTGGCACTGCTCTTGTTAACAAGATCATAACCCATGCATTAACTATACAGACAAAATTGTTATAGCTTGCCTGTTTGTTTTCTCCTTTTTGTTGTTGTTGTTTGGGGTTTTTTTGGTGGGTTTTTTTTTTTTTTTAGTCTGTTTTACTGAAGTCACCAGTAAGATTTTCATGGCTAGATACTAAACTATGGCCCAGCCTGCCTTAGTCTTTAGCTTGCTCCAGCTACTTAATCTAATAGTAATATCTGAAGAACCCAAATGAAAAATTGTTACAGCTCTTAAGGGAGCCTTGAGAGTTACAGCTCATGATCTGGATCCACCCAGATTGGGAAATCATAGCTGCAGCTTTGGAAAAAGGGCTCTAAAATGACAATAACTGAATTAACTCAGTAGTTTTATCGGTTTACAGAAAAATCCAAAGAGGAGAAACAGCTTGAGGAAAAGCAGCTAGCCCTGGTGTCAAACTGCTGATTTCAGTAATGGCCTTTTAAGCAATTTAGGAGGAATTTAGGAGGAAGGGTCAAATAAGAAAAGAAACAGAAAGGAGAGATTGAAGCAGGCAGGAGACTGAGTGCCATCAGTAGCTAAGGAGTTAAAATTTGAGAGAACTGGGGTTAAAGCACATATATGTGGAGGTCTGAAATGGGATAAAGAGTAATAGATTGTAAACTATTATGACTGAGCCACAGTAGGAGTAACACTGGAGAACAATGTTAGCCGTGTTAATAGCCAAAACTTCACTGCCAAGTCTTGCAGTTCTTTAAAGAGGAAATTATAAAAATCATATATTGTGGATAAGGACGGCAAAAACCGACACAGAAACGTTATAAATGGTCATGCAAACAACTCTGTGTATTCTCCCCTTCACTGTCCCCCACAGCTGTTTAGCAGCCTCCACACATCCCAAGCCCAGCTCTGATACTGCACAGCTGCATAACCTTGGGCCAAACTTCTGAGCAAACCGCTAAGTTATGAGACAGTCTGCAAGAAGATAAGAAGGGCAAAAGCAGGGGGAGGAAAACCAAGAGCTTTGGGTCAGATCAAGCCATTAATATCTACACTGAAAACTGCATGAAACTGGGTTTGAGCATCCAAACCAGATGTTTACCTTCCTTGGAAAAGGCCAGCAATAGCATTAGTCACTCACCTGAGCTACATCAGGTGATAGTAATATTAGGATAACTAAGAACAAGACTCATAGAGTTGCTTTGGGGATAAAAAAAAAAAAAAGGGCAGATTAAATTTTTCTGTCAAATTGCAGTTAAAAAAAAATTATTGCTTCTCTTTTTTTCTTTTTGAATACAGTAGATTTTCTCCTCTTCCTTGCACCCAGGAGCCTAGCATACAGCTCTTGACTTCAACTTTTTAGCCTGGCCATGCTTTTTGTATCTGCTAAGCCTCTTCCAGCAGTCAATAGAGAAGCTACCCAAAAAGCCAGCAGGCCTTGGGTGCGTCCTGCTGCCCTCCTCCGAGCTGGCCCTACATACAAACGTGGGAAGCTGTTGGGGTCGCGTGGTGACAGGCAGCAGTGCCAATGTTTGGAGCAGACAGGTAGGAATGATCAGCTGGGAACCAGGAGAGGGCAGGGCAGGACTCTGGGGGCTGGGAGGGGACAGAAAGGGCTCAGTTCTTGTATTAACTGATAACATTGAGCGCGTTAATCAGCGAGTGAAGCTCATCCCTCACGCTCTCCAGGGAGTGGCAGATCATCTGAGGGCTGTCCAGGAGCTCGATGCTGTGGGTGTAGGGCTCGTACTTCACCGAGAAGGGCCGCTTGATGTGCGCCGCGTAGCTCCTGCAAGGGAAGGTGCACAAGGATGGCTACAGGGCAGGGGCCCTGAGTCTCCCTCCTACTCATCACCATTTACCCAGGAAGATCAGCACAGGTTAATGCCTCCTTTAGGCAGAGTTTCCACCTTTCCAGCCCCACTGCAGCAGTAGTTGAGATCCCTTCTGTTTGTCAAGGACCACCATGAGTTTGACTGTGGCTCTCTGTGGGCTGTACCAAACAGGAGGGCACATCAAACTGGTCACCTCCATGGCCATTGCCAGGCATTCCCTGCTGCAATTCCCTTTTCAAAAAAGGCCAAGGAGATTTAGAAGCTAATTGCAGGGAAAGCCTCTGGTATTATTGTAGTATATTACTAAATCCTTTCTGACATGCATTTATTGATTAATCTCTGCTTGGGGAGGGGGGAACTAGCTGTGTGCTTATTAAGGATAGACTTGACAGGCAGTGGCTCAGACCTGAGCTAGAGGATGAGAATAGTGTCACCAGAGCCTTGTGCTTCAGCAAAGCTGCACTGCTGTACCCAAAGCCAAATTCAGCCTGAATCTCGGCGATGAGCTTGACTCTACCTGATATCTCTCAAGAGCAAGATCTTGTTGCTGTTTTTCTAATGGAGAAGCATGTGGTCAAGTGAAAGCTAATCAAGGGTAGGGCTTCCCCAAAGTTGCCCACATTCACTTCCAGCACTGAGATTGGTATACTTGACAAGGCAGGGCTTTTTCATTTGGGGGTTGTATGGTTGTATGACTATGGAGCTGAAAATCTATAGTTAGGTGCTTGTGGCTGCAGTCTCACGCTGGAAAGGCTTGGGAACATGAGGGGACAAACAGCGCTAACAACAGGCACGCTCCTGTCCTCTGCCGAGGCTTCACCCTTTCGCTCCTGGATTGCTTAGCTTAGGCTACCCTCTTGTGGCTACCGCGGGGCTGCTCCGGCGCGGCGCTCGGGAAAGCGCAGCCCTTTCCCAGATGGAGACAGATGTTCCTCCAGCTGGTACTTCATGGCTAGGCCGGAACTGGAGGGATCTGGAGGAAAACACAGCACAGAGGGCCAAGGGGAAACACGGTGCAAGGCACAGGCTGGCACTGGCAGGGAGCTGCCATGCCGTTGCATGAAAACAACGAAAAAAAGCATAAACAAAGGAGGTTCGTGCATACTCACATTGTCCTCCTCCTAAAAGATGTGGTTCCTCTCAGTTCTGCCAGGCAAAGTCCTGCTCACTCTTTTGTTAATGTCAGCAGTCACAGTGATGGCTCGTAGCACAGCCTCTAATGGCTAGAAACCTGCCCTCCAAAATGGGTGTGCTCACTTGACACCTTTTGAGACAACTAGATACATCACGGCTGCTTGGAAGGGCACTGGGGGAGTGTGTCCTTTCTGAGAAAAGAGGTTTTTCCCTAGGAGTAACACTGATAGTCAGGCCTGTGGTGGCAGCTGCCAGTAATGCAAAAGGGACGATGCTTTAATGTTTTCACCTTACAGAGCAGCATCTGTGTGGTCTCTGAGCTCCTTAAAGAGGATAATTTACAGTGCTTGTCACAGTCAAGACCCTCTAGCCTAATCTTGGCTGTGTATATGGTGTATTCTCCCTTTTTAAATGCAAGGAAATGACTCATTAGGCAGCAGTTGAGTTTTTTTTAAAGCAGCCTGTGTGTGTGTGTGTGTGTGTGTGTGTGTGTGTGTGTGTGTGTGTGTGTGTGTGAGCATGGGCTCCCCCGTGCTTGCTTTTGAGCAGCTGGACTCCAGGTTGTATGAACAGTGCAAGTGAGAGTAATAAAAGCAGAAGTTGAAATATAGCAGTCCTCACCAAGTTATTTATATTAAATACCCCTCTTGTAGGAACTGTTAAGTCTTGTACGTCATGTTTGTCTCATCCTGTCTCTTTCCTAAGTGAGGATAAAAGTGGTATAGGCAAAGTCTTCCTCTGTCAATCAAAGCAGTCCAAGGACTGAGCTTTCCTCCTGTGGGCAATTCTGGGTATGACCAAGAAAATGCTCTTCTGAACAGATGTCTGTGGGTAGAGCTGACCCTTACCATCCTGTTTTCAGTCCCATGGGATTGGGAAACCCAGTTACCATGGTGGGATGGTATCTGGGGCCCAGTAACACTAACAGTAATGCTAACAAGCCTAGTGGCAGAAGCCAATTTTTTCCCCTGGATAGATTTATTCATGTCAAGCATGTTCCCTGTAGGATCTGGAGAACTGCTTTACTTTGGAAGACCTGACCAAAGTTTTCAGAGCACTTCTGAGAACTCAGACTGAAAGCAGCCAAAATGTCAAGCCCTATTTCAATATAACACCCTCATCTCCTATTGTTTGGGTCTCTCTCATTGCCCAGTCCTACCTCAATTTATTTTTGGCATCACTGAAGCTCTCAGACACAAAATAAACAGGCTGGTAGTTCTGGTCCTGGTAGGGCTGAACAGCTGCAGCATCAGGGTCAAAGTCCCTCACCTCTGGTTCATCTGACAAGGAGTGCTGTGAACATGGCAGAAAAAATCCAGCGTGAGACTAAGGGGAGTGGAGACCACACATGGGGTAGGCAAAGGTGGAGAACAGACTGGAGGAAGTCATTGTGCAGAAGCAGGAGGTGTTTTTCTCCACAGGGTCTAGAGCAGAGGCAGGTTATAGTGGGACTTACAATGAGCTCCCCATAGGAAGAAAGGAGCCCGGCTCCGTAGGCTTTGACTATTCCATTCTGTCTGCAGAGCCCAAACTCCACTGTAAACCAGTAAAGCTGTGAAAAGAAAACGAAAAATTCCTGAGGGACACAGCTCCTCGTCCTAATCTCCCTGTCACTTCTGAGCCCTTACACCATGGCCAGGCTCTGGGGTTGTTTAAAGGAACAGGCACCTGCCTCTTTGTCCCCTCTCTACACTTTGGTTTCAGAGAAAAGTGCTAAACTAAGTTGCTGCTACACCAGGACAGAGTCTGTGTTCCTAGGCTTGTTCCATCTGCTGTGAGATGCTGCTGTTTGGTGTCCTTGGAGCAGGACAGGTCACCTTGCTGAGGGAGAGCCAAAGGAAGCAGATGTCATTTAATCCCATCCCAAAGAGTCCCAGCAGTGCTGTTGCTGGAAATCCGATGCTTGGTGATACTACTGGTGCCTGAGAAAACTGGGTTAATGTGCAAGTGAGCTCTGCTGTTTAACTGATCTCTGCTCTGCACAGTCATCATGAAAAGAGCATGGGGCAGCTTGGGTGGGAGCTCTGAGCCTGCAAATCTTGGAATACCAAGCTGGACCAGTCCCCTTGATACCACAGAAGCACTGCTGGAGGTGTTGTGTCCTCATCCAGCAAAGGGGAAATCTTACCGTTGCTAGTTTCTCAATTTCTTCATCAGTTGCTCCCAGAGACGCCAGCCCAATGTCCTAGGAAGAGAAGGGAAGGAGCAAACATCGGGACTGAGGGCCTTAGACATTGATTGCTCTGTTTTATTGGCTCAAGACCATACATATTGCTGCCCTGCAGTGCCAGGCATCTGCTGGGACTTCATCGTGATCAGACTAAAACCACTTTGTTGCAGAGTCAGTATTTAGGGTCTTGGTCCATCACAGAACTCATGGCTAATAAGAGGAAGAAAGGTTTAGGTGGCAACACCAGGGTTTGGATTCCCACCTCTCAGGGGGAGAAAGCAGATACCACCTTACCTGAGAGAACTGGGCAAATGTCTTGTCAGCCAGCATCGGGACATGCCCCAGCAGCTCGTGACAGCAATCCCTGCCGAGGGGAGGGGGAAAGGAGGCAAACACAGTCAGCAGCAGCAGAGTGCGTCTGCTGGGGGAAGAGGGCGATGTCCGGCCGGCTGGGGCTCTGCGGAGGGAGGCCACGGGCGATACTCACGGCTCGGGGGAGTGCATGGGCGAGGAGGCGTGGCGGATGTACTGCGTGCACTGGAAGACGCGGAAGGCCAGGCTGGCCAGGAAGTCCCGTGCCGAGAGCAGGCCAGCCACGGGCCGCAGCTGGAAGCCAGTCCTCTCTGAAACAGCACACACCCGCTGTGCAGGGCGCTCGGCCCACAGGCTGCCCCCAGCACTGGGGGCTACACAGCCCAATCCATCTGCTCCTCCTGGGAACAGCCCCTGCTCTTCAGGTGCTCAGCGGGATCGTTTACCATGGGCTTGCCCTTCAGCCACAGCCCACTGTGTCTGGCTGCAGGCCCCACCACCTCGGCTCTACCTCTGTCCTCTGTGAGCAATGCCCAAGGCACCAGCTCTCCTCCTAAATCTCGGCTCACTCACTACTCCTTTGGGTTCAGACCCTGAACCTGGGTGCCCCGGGCTCGTACTCACCTTTCAGGAAGCGGGACACCTCCTCCAGCTGAGGGATGTTGTTCTCATTGTAGCCACAGAATTTCTCCAGTAGACTGAAAGCCTCAAGGTACTCCTTGCAGGCATGGGTGGGGTACAAGCTCTTCAGGGTGCTGTACACCTCCTTCCTTCAGGAGGAGAGGTGGCAGACATTCAGTGGTTAATGTGTCCAGTCCCCTCCTGCGCTCTGGCTATGCACCATCAGGGACTCATGTCTTTAGGCTCCGTGTCCTTTTGCCTTTCTCCACCTAAGTCTATGTCTCTGCACATTGATAGAGGTATGTAAACACACAGACACACATTCAAATGAACCTGCAAAGGCAGCACAGGTCTGTGTCTGCACAGACCTATTTCTGACTTGGAGGTCAGAAGACTGTATGAAAGGTATTAGCTGGAATTAAAATATTCCCAGTAGGTTAACTCCTGAAGCTGCACTGTGAAGACAGTCAATAGAACCTGATGACCTTGTTCAGAAGCCTGTGTACTCAGCTCATATGAGCTGGCCTTGTTTTCAGAAACACTCCTGCACAACACTCCTGGAAAAAATCACGTTCAAAGGGAGTGCTTTCCTAACTGAGGCCTGTGAGGTACCACACGGACATTCACCATGGGCCTCACACTTCTTCCTGCAGCTGTGATAACTGCTCTTTGTTTGGAGGCTGCTACTGAGTCAGGACCCTTAGAGAAGTGGGGCTCCAAATTATCCACCTTGCTCTGTGGGGAAGCTCCTTTGGAGGAAACTCCTGGAGGCTGCACCATGAAAGTGTTTTTCATAACAAGTCATTAAGTAGGATGCTCGTGCTCCTGACACATTTTTCAAGAGGTCATGCCCTAAATGTTTGGGTTCTGATTCCCAGCCTCTAGTGGTGAAGCAGTACTAGTGAAATCAGCACTAATCATGAAATCAGCACTCACCAGGTAGCTGTTTCCTCCGCCGTGTACTCCACGTGAGGGATCGGGTCCCCGCTGCAAGGCAAAGGCACCATTACTGAGCAGAGCCCCAGCCAGGCCCATCTTCCCCAGGAGAGGAAGCACTCTGGAGAAGCTCTGCATGATGTTCTTAAATCTTCTTTAAAAACCAAACAAGGGGGTGACAGGAAAAACAAAGCCTTAGTACTGGGTCATTTGTACAGGTGCAACAAATACATAGATGCAAAGAAAAGCATGAGTCTAGTCAGAGATTGTGAATGAACAAGGGATGAGCAAGAGTTTAGCAGGTGTAATATTTACCAGGGGGGAAAAAATGGTTTTCTCTGAAAAAGAAATTTTAAAACTTTGTGTGTGAAAATAAATTCATTTCTTATGTCTGAGCTTCAGGGAGCTGATGGCTCCAAGAATGAACTGGTGGCTGGGAAATAAAAGCAGCTAATAAGGAAAACTAAATGCATTTGACCTGCAGAAAAATATATTGTCAATAAGGTTAAGGATGGCAGGAAAAGAAAATTTCAACATTGATGTAAATGGGCATTGATGAAATGACAATTTTGCTTTTTCTCATCATAGTTAACAATTGTATTTCTTAAGTCTTTATTTTCTGTGTTTGGACAAATGAGATATTCATATATTGTAAAGCACAGTTCCTGAAGGGATGCCTGAAGGGATGCTACACAGTGGCTCATAAATGTTAACCTGTAGGTGAGATGTTAGAGAAGACCTCTTAAATTGGTGCCTCATCTTAGGACAGTATTTAACCCTGTGTCACTTGGGACTCTTCCTCTGGCACTGTGACTTTCTGTGTGTTTAGTATTTGAATAGGATAAAACCATCAGTGTTCATATCCTGGGCTTCAAATTGGCAAGGTACATGAGAACCAGAGCAGAAGCCCTTGCTGGGATCACACCAGTTGCAGGGGTAGCTCAAACAAGTGACCCATATAATTTCTGTAGACTGCTTTCAGCACTTAAAGTCCTGCTCAGAGACAGAATGCTAAGGTGAAAGGCAGTGTCACTGAATAGGATCTAGGGAATATTTTACAAACCTAACTGAATATCAGACTCTGTCTGATGTTGTAGTGAACATGCTGAGTGCTATCACTGTATGTATCAGAATAGAAGTATTAAGTAAGAGTACAAGGCATAGTCTTAAATCTATATAAGACAATTACTGGAACATTACTGGAATCTATTTAATTTAGCAGAGTTAGGAGGCGAATCATTTAGCCTATAAATACCCTCAAAGCAAAAAAAGAAAAAAATCTGATTGCAGTATTTTACCTAGTAGATGAAAGGCATGTGTGATCCATTGGGTAAAAGCTAAAGCTATCAAAGTCCAGCTTAGAAATAAAACCCACATTTTTTCACGACCAGGATAATGAACCTTTGGAACAAATTTTCTGGGCATGGGTATCTTTTTCAGTACTTGAAACACTGAAGTCAAAACTAGATGCCATTCTAAAGAGAATTTCCAAATGAAGTTTGAGGTCTGATGGATATATATCTGGCTTTTGTTATGCAGGAGGTTTATTCTTACTATACCCTTACCAATGTATGAATTAATGACAACAGATATTTTTTAATTTAAGAGAGACTGGAATGCAATGAGAGAAGGGAGACACAAAAGGAGCTGGAAAGGCTGAATAGGGAGACAAAACATAAAGGAAGAGAAGTGTCATACAGGTGACATACAATGACTTCCCAATAGGTTCACTGACATGTCATTATCCCCACATGAATGTTAGGAAGGAGACTTACTGCTTATAGTGAAAAGCAATCTCTGCTATTGATTTCCTTCTCTGCCGATATACTGGGTCAGAGTAGCCCTGTGGTGACAAACAGGAATAGAGACACAGAACTTTTAATCAGTCACTAAAGTTTCTCACCCAGAAAAATTCATCACTGGCTGTAGAGACATCTCTCAAGGTGGCAGTCACACCCCAGTCCCCTGATCAGCTGCACTGATGGGTGTTCTCAGCTCCCTGCTTCCGTGGGACAGCTCAGGAGTTCAGTGTGACAGGGTGCACTCAGAGTGACTCACCGGGTGATCCAGATCCAAGTCAGGGTCAAACTTGGTGACCAAATGGTGGCACTTGTCCAGTTCGCAGATTTTCCTGGGAAACCAGTGAACTATGGGGAGAGAGAAAGTGACAGTCTGTCTGTGCAAGGGAAGATCCCCTAAAGAGAAGGGCTCTGAGGCTGAATAAGATACACCTGATCTGGTGTACCAAATGCACACATACAACATGGCACAGCTACTTCCAGGCAGTAGTTTCACAATCTCAGTGCTCCTTTCCTAGAGTCATGTCTAATGCCATGATCTGCATTTCATTACTTCCTTGCCCATCTCTCAGCAGAATATTTTGTGGCAAAATTGAAGAAGAAGGTGAAAATTAGATTTTACTGAATGATTCACATTAAAAAACACCCAGAGATCCTGCTGGTCATAGTTCTCTAGGGATAGTCTCCTCCAATATTTTTCTACAATAATCATCCTATCTTCAGAACAGGATGGCACAGGAAGTGTCTTGTAGATTAGTGCTGAATCTGAACAGAGGTCACACATAGGTAGGAAACTACTTTGCATTTATAAAATAAAAGGCTGGAGTAGGGATGGAGAACTAATGAGGAGAGGTGTGAGCAAAGCATGAAATTCAACCTCCTATTTCAATTTTTTTCAATCTTTTACCAGAAGAATGAGCTATGAACAGTGGAGTCTGTTGAGAAAAGGACAAGGAGGGAAAATACTTTCAGGATTCAGGTATCCCAGAGGCAGTCCCTTCTGGTTTGCTCAAATTCAGTGCACAGCAGCCCTTTCCCTTTACTGGGAATAACAAAGCCTCCACCGTGTTTCTACAGGGAGAGCTCAGCCCCTCAGCACAAGTGAAAGTGTTTGTAAGTTCCTTACATTTGTCTTCCTTAGTGGTCCTCACATCTTCTGCTACCCTCTTGATGGAGCTAATGAAAGTATTGAGGTCAGAGCTGTGGACTTCACAGCGCACAAAGTATTCCAGCTCAGCGATCCCTTCACGGGCCTTTCGGCTAAGCCTGGTCTCCAGGTGGTGAATTTTAGCTTCAAATGTCTTTTGAGACACGGAAAGGAAGAAAAAAACCAAAACATTAAGCAACATTTGAAACACCCCCTGCTACTACCCATATGGACACAGAATTATAGAACAGTTTGGGTTGGAAGGGACCTTAAACATCATTCTCATTCCAACCTCCCTGCTATGGACAGGGACAGCTTTCACAGACCAGGTTGCTCAGAGCTCTCTCCAACCCGACTTTTAACACTCCCAGGCATCTACAGCTCTGGGCAACCTATTTCAGTGCCTCATCACTCTCACAGTAAACAATTTTTTCCTACTATCTGACCTAAACCTACTGTCTTTCAGTTTGAATCCATCCCCCCTGCCCTGACACTACGTGCTTTTATAAAAGTCCCTCTCCATCTTTCCCCTAGACCCCCTTCAGTTATTACAGGGCTGCAATTATGTCACCAATAAGCCTTCTCTTTTCCAGGATGAACAATCCCAGTCTGGGACTGATTCCTTCTTGTTTTCTTCAAGCCTCCCACCTCCCTCCCGTATAAGCACCCTTACCCATTAATTCCACATTTTCTCCTTTTGCACAAACACCGAGGCCGTTCAATAACAACCAACAGAAGACTTCCACATGGCAAAGAAGACCAATTGATGCGGCAGAGCGCCACGTTACATTTTCCCACCCCAGCCACTCCCGAGGCGTGTGTTGGTGGGGGCTGTGGCGGGTGGGGTGCTGGCCTGGCGGGGCCCCGCAGGTCCGGCGGGGTCCCAGGGGTCTGGCAGAGTCCAGCAGGTCCGGCGGGGTCCCGCGGGGTCCCGCAGGTCCGGCGCGGGCCGGCGGCGCGGCGCTGGCCGTGGTGCTGAACGCCAGGGCTGCCGCGGCTCGTCCGCACCAGCGCTGGTCTGGGTTCACACCAGCACCGATGTCATTTGGGCTCGCTGTAGGAACTGGCCTCCCCCATGGAACAAGGAGGCAAAATGATGTCTGCAGTCTCGCAGAGGGCCCTGGTAGATTTGTGGGTATTTTCTTTAGCTCAGTGAAAACTGGCAGTACAAGCCCAAGGCACTAGGCAATGACCCAACCTTCCCAAAGTTCCTGCAGGACCTTTGATAGAGGAAGGGACATGATTTCTTTTGTTAATCAGAGGCAAAAAGATGAGAAGGAACAGACGTGATGCCACAGGTAAATTAAATTTACCTGTGTTTTTTAATGTACCTACCAACTTCACTATTACATTGTCCCCTCAACAATCGATACCTTTGCATTAATCTGACAGCTGTGATTGCATTACCTATGCTTCAGCTGCATGTAACACATACAGAAGAGTGAAACCAGCTTCCCTGCAGCTTGGTTCATGATGAGGTAAATGTCATTATGCCCGTCTGCTTTCATATCTTGTACCTGCATTGCCAGAGGGATCTGGGAAATGAATCTTCCTCTGCTGGGACTTGACATGCGTGTCTTTTTATTATATTTAAAGCTCTCTCTGTGACAAGCTCAAAGAGCTTTTTTGCTCCAGGAAGAAACAAACAATATTTGAACATAAACTGCCACAGCTTCTTGCTTGATGTTTTAAAAATTGTTTAAATTACAGAGTTTAAATGCAATATAACATAAACTCTTTGAAGTAAAAGAGCTTACACAACTGTTTCATACCCACTGAGCAGCCTGTTGAATGTTACACTGGTGGATTTGTCATGCTTTATCTGGCACCTGTGTGTTCTGAGGAGACCCCAGTCATCTCAACACATGGGTTTTGTATGAAAATTTGTAATAAAGGTTCTTTCAGTCTGGAGACAAGAACCATACATTGCCCAGAAAACAGCTTTTCTCTCAACAGTTCTTGTAGAGGAATTGTAATTGCTGAAGATCTAAATGTTTTTCATAAGATTATCAGAGGTAATCTAAATGGGCAATGAATAGCTAGAATGCCCTACAATTTCAAGGAAATACTTATCCCCCAAACACACTTTTTGTATGTTTACAGTTTTTAAGTAGCAGGTTTTCTGTATAGTGTACAAAGCCTCAAACAACCTGCTGTGACTGGACATGTTCTGAGCAGGAGGTTGGACCTGAGACCTCCAGAGGCCCCTTGCAAGCCACGTGACTGATTAATGGGAACAAATTGTCCTCTCCTCTCACTGCTGAAGTCAATGAAATTAAACTACCATAAATAAAATGCATCTCAGAACCTCAGTTTGCAAAACACTTTTGAATCATTCTGGATGAAAACACACTACATGAATGCAAGCTGTCATGCTTGGATTACTGTTCAAATAGGCAGCACTTATCTCAGTCTTTCCATTCATGGCAGTGAGATCCTATATAATGCAACATTACATTGCTGGCTAGGGGGAAAAAGCTTGGTTACCAGTTTTCCTTGGAATTAAAGGCATAGACAGGATGCTTCTCTTGGGGAACCAACAGAACCTTTAACATGTGAATCAGAATAGAGCAGGTAATTTTGAAATCAATATGCCAGTTTTACACCCAGGGCAAAGTTGTTTCTGTAACTATTTGACTGAGGACCAGTGTGGTAACAACCCACAAGTGAGGTGAGTTTGGTCTGTGGACAGGCAGGGCACACAGCTTGCTTTGAATGTGGGATCAGAGCCTGTGCCTGAAGTTGAAGTGCTGAGCAGTGGGGAGGGCTGTCAGAGTACACTGCAAACCATAAGGTGTGGACTTGAGTGTGAAACAAAATAATTAAGCAAAATTTAGGACAGAGCTTAACAGCACTGCAAGACGAGATACGCCTCCTTGTTACTGATGGCAAGTGAGAACACACTGGGCCACGAGCAGAGCATGACTTCAGAGATACCAGACAATTAATGTGATAATTTCAAGTAGGCAGACCTAGTCTGAGGCTTCTTTATTACACTCAAGGTGACGCTTCTCACAGCCCAGTCGTGAAACCTGGAGTGTGTTCCTTGAGTACCAAGGTACTCACCTCAAATACCTTAAGGACACGGGACAGTGGTGAAGTCTTGGCTCCCTTGAGCATGAAGAAGAGGTTCAGCATGGCTCTCCCATCCTTCTCCTCGAATACAATGGTCTCTGTGGACTCTGCAGCATCAGTGGCTGCAGCCGCAGCCTCTCTCTCCTTCCTGGCATCCTCAATGAGGCTTTGGCGTCTTCCAATGAACCTTGGAGACTGAAGGCAGTACAGAAATAAATAACACTGCTCACAGAGTGGAGGAGATCAGAGGCTTTCCCAGTAGCTGGATGAGATGTGACTGGTATGTGTCAGCAGAGGAAGCAGGGAAAGCCTGGACTGACTTGCCTGGCTTTGTAGAAGAAGATCTGCTCATGAGGACTGAGGTTTTAGAATTGAACTTTCAGAAATGTGAATCTTTGGTAAAAAAAAACAAAACTGTGTAAAATATCTTTTTAGCATAACTGGAGAGTGGGCTTCTCCTCTCACCTCCCCTAGCAACAGTTCTCAATATCTTCTGAAAAAAACCAAAACCCACAAAAACCTTACGTGGTTTTCAGGTGTCTGATGAACTGGAGAGACATCAGATAAACCTGAGGTCATCTGAGAAAAGATACTTTGTGAGGGACAGGTGAAGCCCACAGCTGTGGCCTGGCCAGGAAACAGGAACTGTTTGCAGGTGTATTAGCAGGGCAGCTTAGCAAAACTGCTCCCAGGATCCAATGTGACATTTACTTTTGACATTAAGTGGATGCTTATCCATTGAAGTGTAATTGAAACCACAACCATATACCCCAGAAAATAAATTCCTCCCACTTATCTGTAGATTCATTTTGTCTGAACAAACTCCTGCAGATTTCTGTTACTTGGAATTGAACCTAAAATGCAACTCTGTGCCTGAGGTCATGTCAGGACACCTGTTTATACTTATAGTGAACTACAAACTATTTCAATCACTGCTGTTTCTTTTGTTGTACAAATAGCTCATATACCAACTTATTTGTTCTTGGTCTTTTTACAACCAGTTTTCTATTCAGAGGCAATGCATCTGGTTCTAGTTTTCTGTGTTCAAGACCCAAACCAGATGACAAACCTCTAGAGCTTGCTAAAAGAAACCTGGCACAGCACTGAAGAAGGACACAGAGTGGGACTGGCTGTAGTTTCCCCTGTGATTACAGTGAAAATATTTAGAACATGCTAACTAAGCAGTGCTTTCCCTACCTCATGAAAATTAAGAGTGTTTTCCTTTTAACAAGACAGCCTGACTGATTAGTAAGTTTATTTTCTCTCTGATTTTCAAAGCCCACTATCAGTAACTCATGTTTCCTGTGAGAATCCTCTTGGATGCTTTAGCGGTGTAAAGCTGACACTTTAAATACAGCCTCAAAAACTCAGCAGCACATCGAGGCAGCAGCCCACACACCTCTATCTGCTCCTGTTTCAGTAAAGATACCCCTCCAAAATGACATTTCCAGATCCCCCCCTTTATTCCTCAGGGCACAGAAAAACACCTTATAACAAATACGTGCATGCTGCTGCTTGTCTGAATTGGTGGCATTCATGCCCAAAGAGAGCAGACATCTCACAAGTGACCTCAGTAACTTTAAAAATCTTGTCAGCATGTGCTCAGCTTTAAGTGTGTTTTCCACCAGTGCAGTGTTTTAAGCTAAGCTGGTGTTTACTTTGAAGTGCCTGCAATAAGCAGGGCAAACTGTGCCCTGTGGCAGCCACAGAAAATGAGCTCCACAGCCATCCCAAGCCAGGCAGTGCTTTACCCAAGGGTGCCTTGTCACTCTGTGCCCCAAGGTGCAGCAGGATTTTACTTCTGGGTAGGAGAAGGGTAGAGAAGGGAAATTAGACCCCCATATTGAGGATCTAAACCAGACTGAAATCCAGCTGGGTGGGTTTAAAATACCAGGGTTGGGTGACCGGAAAGCTGCACCAGGAGAAGCAGACTCAACCAATCCCACACATCTGCTGGAGCTGGGTGGCCCCTGGCAGGCAGGAGTGGGGGCTTTGGTTTCTGTTCATAGCTGCATGATGGCATAGTTTAAGTGGGTAAATTGGGGAAAAAAAAATCAAATCAAAACAAAAAAAGGCTGAATTTTCCTTGGGAGAAGAGGGCTGGGAGGAATCTGCCTGCCTGCTGCCTCCTCTGCCAGCTGAGGCTGCCTGGCTGTGTGTTCCCCACCTCACTGTCCTCAAATCTGCCTCTCACATTTATGCTCATTGGGCTATTTTCTCCTTTTGCTGGAAATTAGGATTGTGGGATATATAATAACCAAACTGATCTCTTGATAAATGCCTTTCTTTCTTCCAAAGGCACCATTATATGATATTTCTGAATTGTCTTGCAGACTCCCTCCCTGAGTGCATATCTGGCTACAGTGAGAACTGTAATTTGATTTTGCAAAGCATTTATTTGCCTAACCAGGCCTGACTCATTCACCTCTTCTGAAGGTTAGTTTGCACCTCTTATGAAGGGTTTGTTCATTTTTCCTTCCTCGAATTTGCTGCAAGTCAGTGTGCCCAGCCTGCATATTGTTATTAAAAATTCTGTGTTCTGAGCTATTTTGTTCCTTCCCCCCCCCGCCCCCAGCTCATTATTTGCTGCAATCAGGAAGGATTGTAAAGCCTGGGGACATTAATGTCCCACCCCTGCTTTCCTGGGTGCTTTTTGCTGCTTTTTTGGCACCAATATCTGTCTCCTGCTTGGCTCTGTAACCAGACTGCCCCAGGTACAGTCCCAGGGTCTCTTGCAAAAACTATTAGCAGCAGAAAAACTTAATACATAACCAAATATTTTTCCATGGAATTTGATGTTTGGCTGCCCAGCTGACATGTAAAATACCTGCTGCTGTAGAGGACTTCTGGGATTGCAAAGGTCTGGATTTTCCCACCAGTTTGCAGCTTCCCTGGCAAGGGAACACCTGAGAGCTGCTGGAGGTGATGTGATGGTGGGTGATGGCTGTGGGGCAGATCACCCACGGTCACAGTGACAACACAAGGGCCAGGGACGTGCCATGTCATGTACAAATGCAGAGTCATGCCTCTTGCCTGGTAGAGGGCAGGGTTGTGGAGATCTCCTGTGTTAGGTGAGAGCAAAGAGAAAAGCTTTCCATGCATCCAGCTCTCAGAGCGATTGCCACAGGGCAAAGTTTTAATTTTATTTGTTTTCCCTTTTCTGAAAATTTTCATTCAAAAACAATCACAGGCTAAGGAGGAGCCACTCACCCCAAACAGGTTGCCTCACTCTTGTCAGCCCACTTGTTGAACATGAACTCCCCTGGCCCCTATGTTCAGTGGTCCATTTTTTCATAAAACACAGAGCAGCACCCCAGAGGGTGCAATAACCAAACACTCTTCACTTCTCCAGACACTGAGCATCTCAAATATGGATTTTGCAAGTTGCCTGGAAAATATCAGGTTTTCAAGGGCCACTCGAGTGTTCATTATTTTGTGGAATGAAAAGGACTGCATGAGAGGGAAGCCTTCCCTGATTTCCATTTATTAGAGAAAGCAAGCTTACCTCCTTGTTTTCTAAATGTTTCCCTTCTTTTCCAGCAAACTCCACTGTCCAAAACACCCTTCTGCCAATGTAGTGGTTGATTTTTAGTGAGGCAGAGCATTGCACAGGGCTAAGAGGAGAGTGGGTGAAAAAGGCAGCAGGTATAAGGGAGAGAAATGGGGAGATCTAAAAGTGACCTGCTGGAGTCACAGTGCAGACATCTGCCAAGCATATCTGCTACATCACCCATCTCTATTCCTAAGGTCCTCTCCTGGTGCACCCATTGCCACTGGCTGCTCTGGCTCCTGCATTGTCACCTACTGCCTATCTACATCTTTGCCCCACAGGAATGTCCAGTATTGGGAGTCTTCAAGCTCATCCTGCCTGGTATGGCTTCGAAGTTAAGAGCTGAAATGTCCCTGTCCCTACAGCAAGTCTGATGGGTTGGCCAGGTTTGGCTTTCTAAAGACACTTGACATTTCTCTCCTTTCCCTGACACATTCAGACCTGGTGTTTGCAGGAGCTTTCCCTGGGCTAAACACAGGGCTGAGAACACATCAAGGAGGACTGGGAACAGAAATGGGGGAAGGATGTTCTGGGACATAAACTGGATACAGCAGCCATGAACAAACAAGTTAAACTGCCTGTGCCTTGTGTGCTGTCTGAAATGACAGCCCCACTTTTTTTATTATGCTAAAACAGGTGAAATCTCTGCAGTTTAATGCCTTGAAACCTCGAAATCATTATGATCTTCTAATTGCCTTTCACAGGGGTATTCCTTGCTATCCTTACCTTAGCTCTGTGGGTTGTTCACCTTACTTTTTGTTGAGGTGGTTTCATTATTTCAAGTTTTCACCCCCTTAAATGTTTTCATTTCACATGTATCAGTATGTAGACAGAACTGTTGGAGTAATTTCCCTTTGCCAGCCTGGAGCCCAGACGTGCCCATGTCGGGGAAGTCCCACAAACAAAGTGTTGGTCCATCTATCCTTGCCTGCCTCTGCCTATAGCTATGGAAGAGTCTGTGGATTTTGGAGGGGGAGGGAAAGAAGTGAGGTAGGGTTGTCTTACCATGATGGCCTCGGCTTGCTTGGAGTCCAGCTCCGACACCGCCCTGCGGAAGCCTTTGGCTGCAGAGGTGGAGATGTTCGGGGTTGGCATCTTTGCTCTTCCACAAGCTCTGCTGTCTGCTTTCCAGCTCCTTGCCAGCTTTTTATAGGGCAGGGCTGACGTCAAAGACTCTTTCAAATCTTCTCTTCCCCTGCCACCTCCCCATCACCACCTCCCTCCTTTCTCCCCCTCGGGCTGAGAGGAGGAGGGGATATGAAGGAGAGAAACGTGTCTGTCCCATTAAATCTAATCGCTACAAAGATTGCAGACACCCTGCCTTCACAGACCAGACAATCCCCCACCTGTTTGCCTGCATCCAAAAGATTTCTTCTCTAATTTACCCCTTCTCTCCTTTCCCCCTCCCCCTCACTTCTGGATGGAGTTCATTCTCATTACATGTTTCAGTCCGGCACATTTGCTTCCCCAGCTTGGGAGTTGCATGAAAGGATTTTGATCTGTGAAAGGATGAAATGAAAGGAAGGCAGAGATTTAGCCCTCTCCAGCCTTTTTCCCCCCTTGTTTGCCTTGTCATGGAGGCAGTAAAGTAATAGGAAAATAACACTGATTCCCGCAAGGCAGCTGCGGGACTGGATGCCGTTCTCATGTGAGCACCTCCCGGCACCCGGCTCCTGACAACTCTGTGTCAGAATAGAGAACACAGCTGTGCCTTCCAGGGCTCCCCCACCACCTCAGAGCTTCATTTGGCCATGTCACTCTGAAAGCAGGAGGGCAGAATCTGACTCCTCAGAAATGAAAAAGGCTGTAGAGGAAATAACCTGGAAAAACCCTCGCAGTCCTGCCTTCCTAAGTGCTTTGCTCCTCTTGCAGTAATTCCGAAGGGACCAAATGCCTGAGTGCAGCTGGGGCTGACAGTGTGTGAGGGGTCAGACCCATGCGAGGGTCTCTGCTTTGTTGTGAGTAAAACTGGCATTTTTCTCTGATTAGATTTGCAGCAGCTGTCCCACCCAAACAAGTGCTGCAAGAATGCATGGCCGTGCTTTGTGTGAGCCACCTCCATCCTGGTGACAGGCCACTGACTGGCACAAATCCCTGTGGCGGGGAAGCTGGTGGCCTTTCACCAGCTGACTGCCCGAGAGCTCACCTGCAGCCTTGCTGACCACAGCACTGACATCTGGTAGGGTTGGTGGCTCATCCTGCACTCAGCAGGACAGCTGAGTTCATCCCAGCCTGCTGATGACTTCTGCAGTGCCAAAAGCTCTGGAGTAACCACAACGCATTGACATCCTTGAGGATGCAAAGTTGTTGATGTTTACCAAACACCAGGGAGCAGGCAGCGTGACCAACACTGCCTGCCCCACCACGGCAGCTGGGGAAGTTCATTGTTGGGAGTTGAAGCTGAAGTAAGCAGTTGGCAGAAGCTAAAGATTGGTGCAGTATGAGACAAAATGGATTTTAAGTCATGTGGAGTATCTTCTCTTATTGCAGGTGCTGAGGGCACTTGGCTGGTCAGTACAGTAAAAACCAGAGGAAGGAGTTAAGCAGCCATCGTGGCTCATCTATCCCCAGCCTCTGTGTCCTCACGTGTGGTATCACCTCACACACTGAGAACAGCCCTTGCTTTTGCTTTAATTTCATCCCTAATCCCCTCTGAGTCTCCTAAACTGTCTATTTGCTCTCTGCTAAACCCTGGATGCTCAAAACACAAGATAAGACCCCACCAAACCGGCAGAGGGTAATGCTGCCTGGTGTTGCAAGGTTTTCTCAGAAAATATTTGGGAGCAGGTTCCAAGGCACTCCACTGCCCAGAAGGCAGTCAAGGAGCAGCACTGCAGGCTCAGCCACCTCCTGTCTGCTGGGGTGGCTTTGAGGACCCTCCTGTTGGGGGATTCAAATTAACACAATGCTATGGTTGATTTATTTTTATGTCCCTGGCTGAGGTGAGCCATGGTTGTTGGATAGGCTGGGATGCCAGGAACAGGGCTCTGAAGATTGTAAGGAAGAAAAGAACCCACTTCAAAAGAGGCCTCAAAAATAATGCTCAGGTGTCTTTTGTGGGAGGCACCAGTGAAGAGGCCTCAGTGGGGATTCTGTAACAGCATTAATGCCAGTAAAGGGGGCATAGAAAGAGGGCAGAGGGCACAGCTCTTCCCCACAATATAGGATGAAGCTGCAAAGGTATTTAGGATGAAAAGCCATAGTTACACTAGGTAGTCAAGAAATATTTAGTTAAAACTATTCAGAGACTTTGCTAGAGTAATACCTGTTAAAAAGAAGCATTGTCAATGAAGGGTCTTGCCAGGACTGGGCCAGCTTCACTGGGATTTCATTTGGAAAGGAAATAGGGACTTGGGTAGGATGAGACTTACAATAATTGCATTTGAATGTTTTTACCAAATCAAAGTTTTAACTGTGGATGAATTATTCTGGCTTGCACCTTTAAAACAGCATGTAGAATATGGAATTACAACATTTTTCATTTGAGGTTTTCAGTTCAATTTAAGAACAAAGACAAAATTTAAATTAATTGATTAATTTAATCCCTTTTCCTTCATGCTGTTTTCTTACCTTAAAATCAGAAAAAGAAATCATTTTGCTAGACTTCTTATTTTTGGAAACTGACTTAGTTTAACGGTCTCTTTTGAGAAGTATTTGCCAGTGATGATAAACCTAAAATCAGCCATCACAGCAAGCTCCAGTTATCCAAATCTGTAATAAATTTGCTAAGAGGATAACCTTAAAATGTCAGTTCATGTAAAGAATTGAGAAAATTGGAAAAATAGTAAATATGGGAACAGAATAAGCCACTCAGCCTTCCTGCAGGCTGTAACCTATTCAGAGATTACATATGAAAGCTCTTCTGACAAGCAGAGGCTTTAAAATGTGCTGATAACATCAAACAAGTTCTCAAGATTATTGTATGACTAGGTGGAATTTCTCTGAATATATTTTCTCTTTTCCTTTTGTCTTGTGGCATGTTGTTACTTCCCTTGTGAAATCCACTAGTTTATTCAAGATCATCAGTCCTTCTCCTTGGCTATCTCATCCCAAAGCCCTTGATTTTTATTCCCTTGTCTTGCTACTGTTGGCAAATTAGGCATGCAGCTCTCTTCTTCTTCAAACCCTGCTAATCTGCTTGCCCCATCCCTGTCTGGTGATGAGTCCTGCATTGTATGGAAATGCTGTCCAGCATGGAGCCAAAGTTCTGCTTTCCATGCAACCAAGGGGAAAACGTGCAGATTGCCGTGAGGGGACTGCCATGGTAGGAATTTCACACTCTGATAGGAGTGAAAAATCAGGGTGGTTCTCCTGTCCTGGAGGAGCTGACAGAGAGGGAAGCTGGCAGGAAGCATGTGGCAGCAGGTTCTCCTTTTGGGCAGCAAGGTGGGTCGATGTCCTTCAGAGCAATTATCAGCACGGCTGCAAAAGGATTTTACTTTTTCCCAGAGAGTCCAGTGCAAGGCTGTTCAACACATTTCCCACCTGTGTCCTTTCAGGAAAATTCCCATCTTTTTGGAAGCCAGCCACATCTTAGAATTTTTCATCTCTCAGTGTGTCTACATCTCCCTAAACCACCTGCCTGGGTCCATGTTTAAGTTCTGCTGATATCAGACATGACTTTTAGGGGGGTGTAAGCCTATTTGGTTAAACCAAGACAGGGTTTGTCTCAGCTTTTATCACGTTTGACTAATTACCAGATTTGCTAATAGGGAAGGGGAGCCTTTAGGAAGCTTTACAAAGGAAATACAACAGATGGATGGGTCTCCATCACTGCTTTGTTTCTCATACTCCCAACCACATGACCATCCTTGAATGTGTGTGGGTGCCATGTGTATCCAGCTGTGTGTTTTTAGGGATTAATCTGACATAAAGCAGCCATGGCAAACACGGCTGGACACTGTTTCCCTGCACTAGTCCCCAGACAGAGAAGTCCATAAACTGGGATGCTCTGACTGTGCTTCTCTCAAGGGTGAAGCAGACCCAGAAACGACCCAGGAAAGGCATTAAGGTGCAAAGTACTGCTGGTTCTGTGGAGGCTGGTTTCACCTGCCACTGGATGTGGGATTGGTGGTGCAGAGATAGAAACAAGATATTAATATTTGTGGCTGCATTGGAGCAGGCAAGGCACTGCTATAAGGATAACTGTGATGACAATCAGTATATACAAGCCTATCTTTAAAATCTCTTTCCACGATGGTACAAGGCTCAATTTATCGAGTAGATCATCCAACCATGTCCCATCCACAAGCATTGTTTACAATAATCACCATTTCTGGGCACCTTGGGTACAGGAACCAAGGGGAAACACCACCTGCCAAACATCCACCCCTAATTGTGGGGAGCTGGAGTGATCTCCAACCTGTCATCTTCATGCAAGCCCCAGGGTGAACCAGTGGCAAAGGCACAGGGCAGGAGCGGGGGGTCTCTCTGGTGGGCCAGGGAGCTGCAGGGACAGGGTTTGTGCTGTGACAGTCCCCCAGCAAGGCCCAGAAAGGGATGGTGTACCCTGATGTGAGGGCGAGCTGCCCTCTCCCATCACAACCAAGGCAACCCTGGTAGCCATGAGGGGTGCCCAGGCACCCTCACTGCTCTTTCTTCCACCCACTTGCTCTCTCTCCCTCTTCCCCTCCACAGCATGAATAATTACAGTCTGCCGTAATTTTGAAGCAATTATAGGGGAGTGAGCCAGCTCCATCAAGAGATGTTTTTTCCTCTTCTCCCTTCACGGCTCCATTCAACATCCACAAGTGCCACAAAGGAGTTTAACAACCCATAATGACACCTCAGGCCTTCACATCATTGCATCCTCCCTAAGACTGGGCCAGCATCAGTAGGGAAAAAAAATAAAAGAGATAATTAAAATGCTCACCTCCCTCTTAACTTCGCAGCCTCCTATTATCTAGAAAACGTGGATTTTGTGCTCAGGCTGTCTCACGACAGATGAGCCCTGGGGAAGGGGGGCTGCAAGCAGCAGAGACGTGCTAACATCCAGGGCAGGGCAGAGAGATGCTTTGTGCCACCCTAGGAGAAAAGCTCTGCCATCCCCTCCACTGCAGAGGCAACCTCTGGGATGTGATGGGTCTCTGTGCAGGGGTTGTTCTTCCAAGGCAAAATCAAAACAGCCAACTATGTTTAAAAAAAACCCAAAAAAACAAAAAAGGAAAACATGCACTTTTTTAGAGATGATGGAGTAGGGCTGTGCAACCTCCTCCGATGACATTTTGCCTCATTGTGTGCCAGTGCATTTTCACAATGCAGTGTACAGGAGAGATCTGCTCCACAGATGCCAAGCAATGGCTTAAGGACCACGGCCAATACCCTCAGCAGCAAACATCCATGTCAGAGATTTCACACTTCAGAAGGCCAGATTAGCCTTTAGCTAAACCTGAGAATATTCCTGTAACCCACAAAAAATGTCCTTCTGCCCCCTATTTTGAAGCATGGGGCTTGTCTCATAACTCTGTTTTCATTGTCACATTCAGACACAAAATTCTGTGCCCATGCTGCTCGAACCTTGCCTCAAAACCCATGGAATCTCCCCTCATTGGAAAATAGTGAAAATAGAATTCTGGGAAGTTTTTGCAGCAATCAGCTTTTCAGAGGAAAATAACCTGACTTCCAGGAAAACAGTGAATTGTCTGGGGAAAGGGTTTTCAAAGGGACTGGAGGGTACCTGGATGGAGGGGGAAAACAAACTCTTCTCAGGAACTGAGAATTTAGCCCTGAGTTTTCAGAAGCAAACCCAGCTCTCTATTTGAGCAAATGGACCTGGAACAGGCAAGTGAAAATTCAGAAATATTGTATTGATGATTCACCTGCCACTGCAGAATCCAAAACAACCATCTTGTCTCAGATCAATGGGGAAGCACTTAGGAGCAATTTTCTCTTTGGAAATGTGGCCAGAAAGCAGAGAGTCATGAGCAGGTGGTGGAATATAATGCACACCTCTTGGAACATGCCATTTAGTGGTGGTGTAAAATTAATTGATGACACCTCTGGCCCACTGTATTTCAACTTGTGGGCAATTTCTTTAACAAGATCATCAGAGAATGTCATCTTTGTGCAGAAAGGCAATTTATGTGTATTGCAACAGATTTTCTGCACCACCAGTACTCCTGATTTTATGTAAGTCTGGGACACCAAATATTTTACTCCCAGTTTCTGGAGTTTACTTCATTAAAAAAAAAAAATTAATTCAAGCCTTTTGAGAAGTGAGGAGAGGCTGAAGAGAATTCTATGAGCTCCTAGAAAGGTGGAAAAACCTTCAAGAAGCAGTAATTATCATATGGAGAGGTCTGGCACAGGATTTTTGAACATTGAGTTCGAAAGTGAATTTGCTTTTTTTGGAAAAAAAAAATGCAGCTAAAGAGCAGCCAGAAAAGATCCAAAACATTATGACAAGAAGAATCAAATGTCCACAGCTAATTCTATTGCCAGCCATGAACACAGAAAACAGGGACTGCCTTTCTGACAGCTCAGCTCATGGCCGTGGGCAAGTCATTTGACTCACTGCTTCGTTTCCTGCCTTCTGCCACCAGGCTGGTAATTGCTGTGACCTTCAGCTGTGAAGAACCAGTTAATGGTGGGCAAGAGATGCAGAAATCAATAGAAATATTTGGCTCTCACCTCCTTTCATTCCTCTCACCTGATGCCTGGTAGTCCATCAGGTCTTTGCATTGCTGAATACATGTGCAAAAGGGACTCCTGTTACTGCTTATTTTTCTCCAGACCCTCGGAAGTCCCAGCACTCAGAGGTTTACAGTGACCTCAAATTTTCAACTCTTCCTGTAGATGAAAAAAGAAAGTTAAGGGCATGTCCCCATTTTATTGCCAAGTTCATTAAGTCCCAGTCCTGCTGTATTCATCCCTGAAAGCTTTTTGGTTTTGGGGAATTTAGTCTCTTCATTGCTGGTGATCATGGCTGCATGTTTCACCTTCTTGCTCATTCACCCATGCCATGGAGTAAGACAGAATTTATGTAACTCAAAGCACTATCAGAAAGGAGAATGACAAGCCTTGGTGAGGTACCAAAGCAAGTTCCCACTGTCCTTCCAGAAGGAAACCTTCCCTGTGTGTTGGACTGGTCTGAGCATGGCCAAAGCTGATGACATGGGACCTGAAGGGACTTCAGCCCATGGTCACTTGTGACTTAGGACCTGACTGCAAGGCTGCACAGTGTGGCTGGGATGGGTCTCAGCCCCATATCAGCTCCTGGCCCCTTCCTCTGAGTGTTGTTTTCCCCTCCGCTTGCTGGCCACCCATCCCTGCTGTTCCAGCTGTGGAGGCAAATGATGCTAGAAGAGGACAAGGGTTTTCCATCAGAGCTTTGTCAGTGTTTGTCCAACACACTCCATTTTCATGAACATATAACTTCTCTGACATAGATACATCTTCCTCCCCCTCCTCTTACCCCTTTTCTCATCTTCTGTAACAACAGCTCAGGTCACCAAGGTGGCCCAGCAAAATGCAGCTCAGTGCTACCTCCATGTGAACAGCAAATCGTCCACTTCTTATTTCAGTCAGTTCCCCCTCTCCTCAGGCGCTGGAAGATAAAAACCATCCACCTGTCAAACAAAAGGTCTGATGTGATTTTAGCGTTATGTGTCACACAAAGGGTCTCAGACCTATGAAAATGTCACCATATTGACTTCATACAAACGTTTATTCCTCGCTCTGTTTATACACAGGAAGATGTTTTGCATCAGCATAGAACAGCGAGATTTATTACAAAGACACAACCAGATCTCTACTGGAAATTATCACTGTCCTTTCACAGTGAAGCCAGTGCTTTCGTACTGATTCACATCTGCTTGGGATCTCATCTGTTATTCCTAACAGGTAGCCATCAAGTAAATAAATACATGAAAAAGAGCACAAGAAAATATTTTCCTCTCCTTTTCAGAGGATGGACGCAAATGCATCATCCATGGCAAGGTTCATTCCACCCAGCAGGCTTAAGGGGATGACTCATCAAAGCCCTGTGCTTCTCTTCTGGATCTTCAAGGTGTATCAACAATGTTTTATTGATTCACAGTCATGGAAAGTAAAGAAAGAAAAGAGTCTGGGATGTCTACTGGAACAATATGCCTGACTTCAGTACTTCTGCCATTAAGCTGCTGGGATGATGTCATGGAAAAGCATTTATGAGATTATTTTTCCTATCCTCCCAAATGGTGGGACTGTCGGTTACACATGTGGATCCCTAAGGATCTTTAGGTTCATACAGGTCTTAGTGGAGAAGAGAACAAAAAGATCAATAGCTGAAAGTTAGGCAAAGAAGAAACGTTCAAGTCAGCAGTAGGACATATGTTTCTAATAGTGATGGCAAGCTAGCCAAATGGGCATTGGGAATGCCATGTTCCCCTTTGCCTTAGCTGTCCTCACCAGAACAGGCGCCTCCCTCGAAGGGTTTGTCTGAGACAGGACGGGGTAAGACTAAGGGGATGGACAGCCTGCGGGCTGTGCAGGAGGAGACCCGCCTGTGGTGACCCACTGGGCACAAAGCTGGGACAGGTACCTATTGCCCCCAGCCAGGGAGCCCCAGCAAGGGAAGGCAGACCCCTCCCCGTGGCTGAGGTCCTTCCACCTTGCACCTGGCCAAGACTGGTTTCAGAAACCTGGCATTTTTCCTGAGAAAAGACAGGTAAGAACACATCACCCCTGCAGAGGAAATCTTTCACCTTTCCCTGTGTACCAGCTAGGAAAATTCATCTCTCTGCATCACTTAATGTGGTAGAAATTACGTAGTTTGAGTTCTCATCCCTTTCCCTTCAGTTCTGGCAGTGCCTGCATCAGAAGGTTTAATAGTACTTTCCCTTATTTAATTTACATCAGGGACGTGCTGGATAGCAACAAGGTGGGATAGTCCAGGAGGAAAAGCACTACAAAGAGGGTAAAAACTCCCCAGATCTTCACTGTTCTCTCCCTTCTTGTTCCTACTTCCAAAACATCACCAAAAGCAAATAAATACCTTTATAGGAGGAGGCAGGATGTGATTTTCTCCTCTTTCTCATATATATTGCTTCCCTGCCTCTCCTGTGGGTTTGCCCTCCCCCACCTCCCCCTACGTTCCCTTCCTCCCTACCTACGTTTGACCTGAACAGCAGCAGAAGCCTGACCATAGCCTGAAGGGATTTGCCTTGTGCCTTTAGTGGGATGGAGTTTGGATTTCCTTATCTGTCCCCAGTAGGGCCATGTGTTTTTTCTCTGCTCCCCCTCCCTGCAGATGCGTGTTGAGGGCAACAAGAGACAAGGGGTCCTTGTAAGTGCCTTATGATAATTGCAGAGCAGCGACTGCTCAGAAAATCTAAATTCCTCCCTGACATTTCCAGTCTAAAGCTCCCACTGACTCAGCTGCTGCTTGTGATATTTAAACAAGGATTATCTCCTTTTTTATTCTTTTCTTTTTTGATAATGGGATGGCAGAAGGTTAGTTTAACACTTTCCTATGGTTGGTTTGGCTGTTACTGATCCCACACTCTTCAGGACTGTAACCAAACCTCTGCTTCCCAAGTCACTCATGTGGCATAACTAGGAGGAGCTCCTGTCATAAAAAACAAGGATTTTTCCCCAGATTGTCATCTTTTCCAAATTTTTCTCCAGAGTGAGCTTTAGCATACCTGAAAATTTACAGCTTTGGATGTAAAAGGACTCATCCCATTGGCTTCAGCACAACTGCACCTACCATCCCTCCAGGTTCCCAAGCATTCCATCTTACAGACGTTTCCTGTCCACTAGAATAGATTTCATTTCATAGGGATGCTGAGAAGCATCTCCATGAAAAAACCTCAAAGAACGTGCAGGGCCCTCTTTGACCCCCAAGAGACACAAGTGCAGCATCACTGGGAGAGAACATGCACTAATGAGAGCTCACCATCAGCTCAGGAATTACCTGGCAGGAAAGGGACAGTACAGCAAGTAAGTAATACCCCATCCAGCCCCCCATTTCCATGCTTAAATACAGTGTCCAAGATGCAGTAATGTGGTCCCCTTCATGACAGCATAAAAGAGACACTCAGCCCCAACTCTTCCAAGAGTCCTCGTCATCCCAAGAAAGCTCTCCATGTCCTAAAGGATGCTCTGGGGTACACAGGCTGTAGATCCTCAGAAGGCTGTCATGGGGATCATTCTCTTGGAGTTGCAGGTGAGCTGCAGCCTCCTCTCCAGCACTCAGAAACGGGAGCAGGATCAATATGGCTGATAACCTGTTATTAAGGCATGCACTGAGTCAGAGTCCCCTGCCATTAGCCAGAGGTTTATTCCTGAAATTGGCTGAGAAACTGGTGAGGATGAGGTGAGGAGGAGCCAAGGGGAGCTCAGAGCGGGTCTAGACTGGGGTGCAATCCCAGCACCACATGCAGGACCAGCTTCCTTCCCTTGTACTGGGGTTTGCAAATAACTGAGCAAAAAACGAGCGGTCCTTTCTGCTTTTCAAAGAGATTAAGGGGTTAGAAGGTGGGCTGGGGGCTTTCCCAAACCCCACTGTGGAGGCCAGGGTGGGGTGCACTGGAGCAATTTAAGCAGAGCAGATGTGCTTGAAAGCATGGGAGAGGTGGGCACATGGTGGGCCATGGGCTGGACGCAGTGAGGCTGAGGATGGGAGTGAGGATCTGCCTTTGCAGAGGCTGAGCCTAGGCCTGGCAGTGTCTGTGGGGAGTGTCAGGGCCCTGATGCCTCACACATTCCCTATCACACTGCTGCAGTCGGGCAGAGCAAACATCCCTAATGGAGCTGCTCCCGCTGCGCCGCCGATAAGCAGCGCGGGCCAGGAGCAGGGACAACGGCCTGTGCTTCCCCATGTTCTGTGACATAGGGCTGCTTTTCAGCCCTGGCAGCTCCTGGAGAAGGCCTCTGTTAAGCCCCTGTTTGATCAGGACCAGTGCTGTTTGGAATGCCTCCCTGCTGCAGGAGGATGACAGCTTGGGGCATCTGAAATGAGCACATGGTGCAGAGCTGCTGTGGCTCCCCTGCCTGTCTTGGGTCACCATCCCACCCTTGTCACCCCCTCCCAAGGGCCAGACCTTCCTCACGTGGACTCAGGGACATCATCCAGGGCAGGAGCAGTATAGGCCATGCCACATCTCGGATGGGCAGAACACCTGGTCTCCTCTCATGGTCCCCCCAGCTTAAGCACTTGTTTCCACTCATGGGGGTCTCCATGGCAAATGGCAGCTGCCAGGCAGTGGAGGTCATGGCTGAAATAAAATGCTGCTCCCTGGTTTACTCCTTGAGGATAAAATTCCAGAGAAGGAGTTCTCTTCAGGCACAGCTTGGGGACCCAGCAGTGTGATACAGCTGGGTGATACTGGCTGTGCACAAGGCCTCCTCTCCTCCTGTCCCACCTAGAGAGCAGCAGGCAGCCACCAAAGCACAGTCAAAGAAGTGGAGCTTAGGCACAGAGAGATAATGGGGGCCTGAGTGTGAGGGTGATACCCATTATCCTTAGATTATCTTTCCTAGCTTCTTGTTTCCACAAATTAACCTCTCCATCTGGTCCAGATCTATCTGAAAGGCTTTCTGTGCAAGCAGCTCTTAGAGCATGTTTGGGGCTAGGTGACAAGGTGTTTAGAACTTCTCTGTCAGAGAAATCCATGCTCCAAGACGGAAAACACGTTGTGGCCAGCTCCCACTGGTCTCCTTTTGGTCCCCTCTACAGACCCAAAAAGGACTTGGAGGACTCCTCATTCCCGGGAAGGGCTTAAAAATTAGAATTGAAGTGAGGTTATCCCAGGTGACATGTGACACACTGGATGGCCAGATGGCCACGGTGCCCTTCCAAAGGACCTTTGCAGGCTGAAGAAGTGGTCAGCTCCAGCAAGTGACAGTGCACAGTCCTGTCCCTGCAGGGGAACAATCCCAGGCACCAGCACGTACTGGGAGCCAACTGGCTGGAAAGCAGCTCTGCACAAAAGGCCCCAGGGGTACTGGTGGGCCCAGCTGAACCCAGTCCCATGCAGCTGCTCTGCCTAAGCAGGGAACACAACAAGGCAGTCTTGAAACCCCTTCCAACTTCAACCACTCTGCCCTTCTGGGATCATCAATGCAGAGAATACAAAAGAAAAGGAATATAGCAGCGCTTGAAAAAAATCCTCTTCAAAAGCCCACCTGAAACAATCCCTCCCACAAAAATTTAAAAAACCCAAAAAGCAAGCAAGCAAAAAAAAAAACCAAAAAAACCCAAAAGCAAGTAAAATAAAATAACAAAAACAGAAAGTCTCCTTCCCTCCAGCTAGTCAACACACTTTTCAGTTTGCTGGGAAAATTTTTATGTAAGGACCACTTAGTGCCCTTGTTAATAATATGAGACCATATTACCTTGTTCTGATTGCCATGACACATTGCAGTGACTTCCAGGCAAGCCGTGGGGCTCTGTACCCAGCCCCATTGTGTCCCTGATGCCCCAGGGCAGCTGTGAGCTGTGGAGATGGACTCGTGGCAGGGCCAGGCCAGCACGGAACAGGTGACTGGCTGCTGCTGGTGACGTGCCTGCTGGCCTGTCCTCTGCTCTGGCACAGAGTGACTCAGTGCTCCAGGCTGGCCCCACGCTGAGTCACAGCAGGGACCCTTCCCCCACATCCTCCTGTTCTTAGCACAGGTGGACCAGGACAAATGGTGGCTCATGTGATTCTTCAGAAGGTGGCTGTTTGTCCATCACTGGCTTTGGATGTCCTAGAACAGCAAGGTGCTGCATTTCTGTTCAATAGTAGCCTGAAAAATCATATTTACGTCCTATCCAAGGCTCTTCTGTAATCATGGCTGCTCCCTTCGCTGTCTCCCATAATGGTTGTTCTGTCAGGCCTCCAACACAGGGTAAGAAACACAGGCTGAGTTTCCCAGTGGTGCCTCACCAGCTCTCCTGATCCCTGTGTTATTCTCCTGTCTCACTGTAGGTGGTAGGATTGACCATGGGTAGGTCAGTCCCTGGGCTTCTGCTCTTGCTAGCAAGGCCTGAGAAGCAGACCAGCTTCTCCCAGAGTCCACAGCTGTGCAGGACATAAACTTCTGCTCACACCCCCACCTGCATGGCTGAAAGAAACTCTGTTCTTGTGTTTCTTGATAACTGATGGCCTGGAGAAGTCTTCAAGATGGTCTTGAACACAGAATCTCCTTCAGAGGGCCATCTTGCCTTAAAATAGGAGGTAAAGCTGATGTAGAAACCTTCTGTGTTTATTTTGTATGCAAATCAGCTATAAAGTCCCATGGCCATCTCCACCCTGCCTTTTGCTCAGTGCTATCAGAATTCTGTTAGGTCTCAAGGAGATGTAATCAGAGACACATCCGGGAGGAAGTGAAATCCAAACCATCCTCTCAGCACCCCTGACTCACCATCAACAAAAGAATTGGTCAAAAATGTTCCTGATGTTGCAAGTTTCTCCTGACCCTTTCTCTGAGGCCCCCCTTGTGCCCCAGGTTCTGGGGGTCAGCCAGGGGTTGAACTGGGAGGCAGAAGGCTGGAGCTGCTCCCGAGGGCCCTCATGCCAGGCAAGGCAGGCAGGCTCTGCCTTGATGGGGGGACACATCAAAGGAAGATTGCAAAACTTTGGCAGCATTCAGGCGTGCTCCTGTCCTCCTTTCCACTGACAGATGCTTCTTACAAACTCAGGAGATGTCTGTAAAGAAGTGGTTTCCTGAAACAAGAGGGACTTGGAATAGCTTTCTGCCTTTCAGTAAAGATTCATTTGTTTAATGGGTGGAGATGGGCATGAGGGAGTCTGAAATCTCATTCCCCTGTTGAATTTCCAGGAAGCCAAGCATGCTGAGTCCAGCTGGATGCACAGCCCCAGCCCACAGACACGTTCTGTCCCTCGTCTTCCCACGATAGCATGTTTGCTCACCCTCTTTCACCCTCATTTTCACACTTCCAAGGGGATTCTGCTTCATTTCAGGGTGACTGACAATAATCTAGGAATGGGCATCTGCTTCTCCTTCCCCATCAGCCCCACCTGCAGCCTGGGGATGTCTCCTGACAGCAGACAGGGAACAGCTCCAAAGATGAACATTTCCCATGGCAGGGCAGGGCAGGGCAGGGCAGGGCTGGCCACTTCCCCTCTCCCTTTCTCCACACTCAAAACCCGTGGCGCCCTAAAAGGTTTCGGTTCAGACCCCTGTATTGAAGTGACTGTTCTGGGCCCGATTTTTGGAAAGCTGGACACTTAGTCACTTTTGAAAAATTATCTGTCTGCTGTGAAAAATAGGGCCACAGGCTTCATCTGAAACTGTTTAAATCCCCTGTTCCTTTTAATGCATTTTTAAAATCTGCTTTTTCCTTCTTTTCTCTGTTGTTACTGCTTTCCTTATAAGTGGAGGCATAGGTCAGTTTTGCTCCACTGCATTTCTTTTCGGCATTAAATAGTGACTTGCTGAAGTGGCACAGGGATGTGCTGGCATTTTGTAGCCTTTTATTAGGCAGCAGTCCACTCGTGAGTGCTGAAGAGGGCTTAACCACCGTGGCTGTCAGGAGGCAGGCAGAGGCGAGGGAAGGGTAATTGAGGGTTTAGACAGCATTTGGCTCCTTGGGACACCGACCATCAAACCCAGGCAGGGCTATTGATCAGCCCCTCAAGTGGTCTGCCTCTCCTATTAGCACTGTCCCCAGCAAGGCACAGCACATTGAAGAAGTATTGATTTTTGGTTGTGCTTTGTAGTGCCGCCAGAGGCAGGTGGAATTGGGAGGCACAAGCAAACAGCAGGACGTGATCTCTTTATGGGGAAAAAGACAGGGTTGTTGTCCCAGTGCAAAGGCAGGTCTTGGTGGTACCATCACCTTGGGGGTAGCAGGGCATCTGAGCTGGTCTGGGACAGATCCATGGCAAATCCTTCTCGAATAATGTAGTGTTAATTGAAAGCACCCCAAATTACAGACTGAAAGCTTTTCTGTTTAGGGACATGAGCAGTTAAAATGCAAAGAGGAGTTAGTTGTGCAGTTAAAAACAATGGAAAACCAGCCCTAAAGAAAGCACCCTTGGTAAAAGAGAGGATGGCACCCTCTCTGGCCAAGGCAGTTTGACATCTTAACCAGGGGCCTGAAAGATAATGGTGGTAAACTCTACAGATAGGAACGACCTGGTGGTGCAGTGAATGTAGAGAAATCTGTAGTTTTCTGTGTAGTGTTTTAAGGTGGAAAACAGGTGAAACAGATAACCTGTGCAAGACAGGGATGATCTGTGCATGTCTGAGGCTATCAGGACAGTGTGGGCTGTGATGAAGAAGTGATTTCCTCACAGGGTGCACCATGAGGGCTGCAAGGTGTGGGAGGAGGAGCCGGGGTTGGAAGGTGCCATCCCACCAGTGAGGAGACCCTCACTAAAACAGTCCTGCTCCTGTGAACTGCTTCCCTGGGCGGGCATCCCCAGCCCGCTGTGTGCCAGCAGTCCGTGATCCGCTCTGGGGCTCCACCTGGACCAGACACGCTTTGCCCAGGTGATGCTGACAAAATCAGGGGCACAGACAAACTCAGCGACAGACAGGGCACGGCGGGAGCTGTGTCTCAATGGCAAGGAGGGCCCTGCTGCTCCGCTGCTGTTTCAGCCCGGGGAAGGCGAAAGAGGGGCCGGAGTTTTGGGAGATGCGGTCCCGGGAGGTCTCAGTGCTCGGCGCGGCCGGGCCGTGCCGGGAGGGACGGGAGCAGCAGCGCAGTGCGGCGGCAGCGCACCGGGCGGCGCTGCGGCTCCGCCGGCAGCCCCGGCATCCTGCCCCGCACCGCTCCCTGAACCCGGCATCCTACCCCAGCAGCGCTCCCTGAGCCCCGCCATCCTGCCCCAGCATGCCTCCCTGAACCCGGCATCCTACCCTGCACCGCTCCCTGAGCCCTGCCATCCTACCCTGCACCGCTCCTTGAACCTGGCATCCTCCCTGCATCCCTTCCTGAACCCGCCATCCTGCCCTGCGCCCCTCCTGCTCCCCACCATCCTGCCCCAGCACCCTTCCCTGCTCCTCACCATCCTGCCCTGCGCCCCTCCTGCTCCCCACCATCCTGCCCCCGCACCCTTCCCTGCTCCCCGCCATCCTGCCCCAGCACCCCTCCTGCTCCCCGCCATCCTGCCCCCGCATCCTTCCCTGCTCCCCACCATCCTGCCCTGCGCCCCTCCTGCTCCCCACCATCCTGCCCTGCGCCCCTCCTGCTCCCCACCATCCTGCCCCCGCATCCTTCCCTGCTCCCCACCATCCTGCCCCAGCACCCTTCCCTGCTCCTCACCATCCTGCCCTGCGCCCCTCCTGCTCCCCACCATCCTGCCCCAGCACCCTTCCCTGCTCCTCACCATCCTGCCCCCGCACCCCTCCTGCTCCCTGCCATCCTGCCCCCGCACCCTTCCCTGCTCCTCACCATCCTGCCCCCGCACCCCTCCTGCTCCCTGCCATCCTGCCCCCGCACCCTTCCCTGCTCCTCACCATCCTGCCCCCGCACCCCTCCTGCTCCCCACCATCCTGCCCCAGCACCCTTCCCTGCTCCTTGCCATCCTGCCCAGCGTGCTCCCCAGCTTTGGGGCTGCAGGCAGCCCCGCTGCTGCCCCCCGAGTCGGGCACCATCAAACACAAGCCCCTCTGCCCAAAGAGTGGCTCAGCGCCAGGGTGTGTGCCAGCCCCAGCGAGGTCTGGCTCTCCCTGCCTTGGGCTGTCCTTGCAGCTGTCCTTGGGGCAGTGGGAGGGTACAGCTGCAAAGCCCCTCTCCAGACCCACAGCATCCCACACCTGAACCATTGAATGGCTTACTGCAAGATATAAGACCTTGCTTTTTTCCTTTGAATGCACATGCTGCAAACAGGCCATGAAGATGGTTAGAGAGCTGGAGTGCCTCTCCAGTGGAGACAGGCTGAGAGAATTGGGGTTGTTCAGCCTGGAGAAGAAGAAGCTCCAGGGAGACTCCAGAGCAGCCCCCCAGCCCCCAAAGCAGCCTACAGAAAGGCTGGAAAGGGACTTTTTACAAGGGTATGTAGTGAGAGGACAAGGAGGGAAATGGCTTTAGAATGAAAGAGAGCAGGTTTAGATTAGTTATTAGGAAAAAATTCTTTACTGTGAGGGTGATGAGGCACTGGCGCAGGTTGCCCAGAGAAGTTGTGGATTGCCCACTCCTGGAAGTGTTCAAGGCCAAGTTGGATAGGGCTTTAAGCAACCTCATCTAGTGGGAGGTGTCCTTGCCCATGGCTGAGGTCTAAAGACAGTCATTGCCCTTGCTCTGCTCATGCCGCATGGGCTTGCACATAGAGTATCTCCATCCCAGCAGCGCTTTCCTGGGATGACCAGGAAGAGATCCCAGTAAACAGGTTTGGAAACTGTCAGGCAAGCATTGACAAGGTCATTTTATCTATGACTTATTCAGGGAAGTGGGAATCAGAATCTGAAAGGAGGAACATGCTGCTGTTCAGCAATTGTAACCAAACGGGTGCCTGTAATCAATCAGAACTGCAGCACATCCCCAAGCCAGGGAAGATGCACACCACTGGCTATCAAGCCTGTAGGGTAGGGCCTCCCCAGTCCCATATATTTAGCCATCATCTCCTTTAATACAGATTCTTGGTAGCCCTTAATAATAGGAATAGCATTTATTATGAAAATGAAGAATACACCGTTCTCTTCAGAGTTGGAGGGGCAGGCAAAGTTTTCAGGCTCACAGAGAAGATGTGGGGTATAACTAAGAGAAGTGGGAAGGCAGCAGAGGCTGCAGTGATGCTCCATGGCAGGGGGCTGTGTGGCCATCAGGGGGTCCAGGCATTTACCCCAGCCCTGCTGCTGACCCTGAGCATGGATGAGATCCAGCTACATTTCACACAGCAAGATGCATGTGCATCTCACAGAGCTGGAGGCTGAGATCTGCCACGGGGCAAATTCCTGTCCCATGAAGGAGAGCATTATTAATCTATCAACCTTGCAAACTCATCCTGGATCTCACAGGAGATTTTACAGGCAATTGCTTGTAGCAGGTCTCCCTCAGCAACTGCACACAACCTTTCTTATCACCTCTTGCTGCTGTTTGTACCAGAGCAACATGCTCGTCCCCACCATCTGTCCCACTGCTCAGCCCATGTGGTGGACTGAGCCCCAAAGGTGCTGTCTTTGCAAGGCTGGGGAGCATTAAATGTCACTGCTGCCACAGCCAGTGGAGGGGACTTTGAGAGCCAGGTGCAGCAGAGCTCTCGTTTGAGAGGAGCCCCTCGGCAGAGACCACTCTGCAGAGGAGACCCACGGCTGAAAGAAGGGCAGGGTGAGAGCAGGGGAAGGCTGTGTAGATTTGGTACAAATCCCACCAAACCCCTCTGAGGCAGCACAGCAGCTCCCTTACAGTCCCTGAGAGCCCTCTTTCTGCAGCATAATAATGGTGACTGTGGGCATCACTGGTGTCCAGATGAGCTCCTCCTGCTTCCATTCAGTCAGAAGGGTCCCTGTGGATATGCAAAGCAGTGGGTTCAGAGTTTCTCTGATGCACACCAGCCACTTACTTGCACAAAAGATGAGGGAGCAGGGCCACCTCCTTACCTGCTTTCCATCTGTAAGGAGGCAATTCTTCCACCATTTAAAAATATCTCTCTGGTGGATTTTCCCTGGCACTTGCAAAGTTGCCAGGGAAGCTGAGTGCCACTTCTGTAGATTGCTCAAGCAGGTGCTGTGTGTAAAAGTGTCTTCCACATTAGAATAGCATCCTGCTTCCTTGCCTCCAGGCTCCTTGGGAAGGGCTCAGGCTTCCAGCTGATCTGGCAGAGACATCTGGGCTTCAAGAACTTCTGCTGGTAATGTACAGCTTGCACCAGAGCAAACCCAGCCAGAGGAGCCCAAGGATTCCAGGGGTTGGGTACCTCTTCTCAGGCTCCTGGTAAGTGCTGCCTACCAAACAGAAAATTGCATTACTGAACCCATAGTAGCTTTCTCTTCCACACCATCTTTTCAGCCCTACAGAGAGCTGCTGAGAATGGCAAATAAAGAATATTTAGTTTTTACTTCCCTTGGACCTAGATCTGAGCTGAACCAGGAGTCACAAAGGGGTTTCCTTGAGGACTGCCATCCTTTTCTTCTCCAAGTGCTCTCCCTCCTCCTTCGCAGGGATCTTTCTGCAAATAAACTGCAACTGTAGCAGCAGCTGCAGCAGCTGCTGAAAGGAAGGCAAAAGGGGGAATGGATTCATCCTCCAGGAAAGAGAAAAACCTCTCTGCATGTCTTTCAGGCTGTAAATGGTTAAGTGTTGGGAGAGATAGGAAGCAGCTCGGAGACTCGCCTAGAGAGCAGCAGAGGCACAAAATACGATTAAAAGAGCAAAATGACAGCTTGTCACTGGAGGGCTTCAGAAGCTAGAATAAATGATTAAAAAAAATAGTATGTGGATCCATGAGGAAGTTCCCACAATGGCTGTGAGTGAAACCTTGACCCTCTGGCAGATGGAGGGGTTCCCAAATGTTTTCATCTGCATTCCACTGCCCCCCCCCATCCCCCTTTTCCTCCCTCCTGCTGGATGCAGTGACTGCAGTGGGTGCCCTCCAGAGCACCACGGGGGACAGGGAGCTTGGCTATGCTGAGAAATGACACTCAGAGACAGAAGGAGAAGGGGAAATGCCAGGGTGTCACTCTCCCAGGCTCTGGGGACCTGTCAGCCATGGGGAGCACACGCAGTGGGGGGAGCTCTAGCAGTGTGGACCCTTCTCTCTGCTTGCCCTGTCCCCTGCAGGAGTGAGACAGCAGCTGGGATGCTCAGCCACTGCATCCCTCACACAGGATGGCTGAGCCAAGGGACACCCACATGCAGCACCTCCCTCTCTGCCACACCATCTCTGAGTTAGGGAAGAGCACAGAAGGGGATTTCATGGACTTGTGCTGGAACTGGGAGGGAGCCCAGTCCAATGGTCAACCTCTGGAGCCCCTGTTATGAGTCCCTGGGGGTTTTCCCACTCAGGTCCCCATGCCCTGAGCACCAAACAGCCCTGGGACCAGGCACACCAGTTACTTTCCCGATGCCACTCACCTTTGCACGGTAAGTGGGTGGACACATCTTGTTCTCTTGTCAAATGGTATATTAAATCTCATGGCAGGGCTCCTAGCAGGTTTAAGGAAATGAAGGACAGTATGGATGCTGCTGGAGTATAACAAACATTTCTTGACCATATTTAGTGGTTACTCCAGTCCCAAAAAGCTGCTTTTTCTCCTTCTCCCTTGCAGGGCACTCCTTCTCCCAGCAGTTCCTGAGCCCCAGAACCTGTGCTCACACCAGGAGACTGCTTGGACACCCCTATTCCTGGGGTGACCCTTAGAGACTGTTTTGGATTCCCACTACAAGAACTTTAAGGTATGTTGCCTATCTGCAGTTCAGTTAAAAGCCCACAAGCAAATTTTCTAAGTCCTCCAAGGCTTTTTTCACTTTTTTTACCAAGTGCTTGCTTCTATTGCAGATTGCTCTGGGGTTCTGGGGCAGGCACAGTGATGGACCCTGCACAGAGGTGCTTCAACTCCCAACTTCTGCTTGCTGACCCTGCCAGGGCAGCTCTGTACTGTGATGGTGAGTGATGCAGCCTAATTTTAGGGCTTCAGCACCCACAGTCAGGAGGCAAGGGCACAACACCAGGGCTCCCCAGGCCATGGGGCAGCCAAAAAGGAGTTTTTCTTCCTTTCACCCTCCATAAAGTGCTGGTTGTGCAAGGAACTCAGGGCATGGCAGGGGAGAGATCTTATGCCCAGGGACAAGAGTTTTCCTCCAGTTTCATCATGGGGCAAGTTTTCCCCTTGATCCTGTTAAAATGTCACATCTCACAGTCCTGTGGGTTGCCCACAGCATTCCCATGCCATCATGCCAGTCAGAGCAATAAACCCAAGACCCACTTGTGTCTTTTTTCTTCCAGCCTCACTTGCAGCAAGGGGGATGGCAATGGGACAGAGACCTTGCCAGCAGCATCTCCACAGGCTCTGGGTTTCAGGCCATTGGTCTTTGGGTACGGCTGGGCTGTTTCAGATTGCTGTTTAGGCAGGGCAGTGCAGCTGGTTGGCAACTGGGTGCTCAGAAGTTCTACAGCCAGTGCAGGGATCCTGGCCCTGGGCTGCTCTGATCAGGGTGAGATACAGCCTTGCCTGGGGCAATGTGTTTTCGAGCCTCTGCCTGCCAAGGTACAGGCTTCACAGAGCTGCCAGAGGAGAGACGTGGGAGGGGAGAGTGAGTTTGGTTTTCTTCTGAGCCAGCTCCAACTTTGGAAAAGTTGTGTCTACATTTCAAGCCTGAAAGCATCCCCTCCCCTTCTCCAGGGGCCTAGAGTGCCCCTGCATTAACCTCTCCCGTGTCAGGTACCCCCCATAGGTTTTGAAACTTTAATGTCATAACCTGTTTGTCCTGTTTAAAGCACAGGGTAGGGCTGGGGAGCTGACAGACCCTGAGCAAGCTGTGCCTCCAGCTACCCTGCATCCTCATGGCTCAGCAGGGAAGAAGGAGGGGGAAAATAACTCTTAGAGCCTCTACATTTTGCTGTCTCAGGGTGGGATCTTCCCCCTCAAAAATAGCATCAAAAATAGCACAATGACATTTGGATGTAGGTCTTGGCTCCGAGAGGGCTCAGTGGTGTGTTTAGCAGTGTGTTCACCTGAGGGCTTTGCCCCCAGACCTCAGCCCATATGTGAAGGCTGCTCAGAGCAATCCCTGAGATGAAAAGGCTCCTTCCTTATCTCCACAATAAGTCTGGCATCTCTCATCCTGACCCATGTCAGCAGCTCATGCACACAAATCTGTGGGGCTACGAGAGCTCTGGTGTAGCTGCAGCTCAGCTGCTCAGCACTGGCACACCTGACTGGGCACAGGCACAGCCCAGCAGCAGGGCTGGATACAGGAAGTGCCCTTCTTGCTTCATCATCTGTCTCTGCATGCCCCTGCCACTGCTCACCCTCAGACAGACCCCAAGGAAGACCTTACAGCAGACAATGGCAGCACAGCAGGAGCACACTGCATTGTTGGGGAGCACCACTGTTCATTCAAACACACCCTGGAAACACTCACTGCTTCCATAAACCCTGTGTTGACTCCTTGATGCACTTGTGGCATGGCTAATGAGAGAAGTGGGCTATGGTGCTCTTGGCATCCATAAGATAAACAATCAAAAGAGAGATAAATCACATTTTTAATGTCAGCAGTGCTTTGTCCAGCACAGGCTTTTCTGGGATTTCTGTTACTCAGGATCTCTGAGATTTTTGATGCAACTTGAAGAAAGGACGGGGCTTCAAAACTTTTTTAATAGAACAGAATTTTCATCCTGACATAGTCAAGACTTCTTTCAAACACTTGAGGTCCTATATATTTGCAATACATTTGTAGAAATAAGATTATTATGTTTTGTAGAAATAAGATTATTATTGTAGAAATAAGATTATTATGTAGAAATAAGATTATGTTTTGTTCTGTTCTTTAATGATGAAGAGGGGGGCTGTGTATTGTTTGGTACCTGAATGTGATAAAGCCTGTGCCAGGCACCAAGATTAATGCAGGTGGGAGTGGGCCAGCACTGAACCCCCGGACATTGTCTGGGCATCCAGGATTTGGTAAGGTCACAGGTGAGGTCAGGTGTAATTCTCTGCCTGTTTGCTGGTCAAGACCTGACCCGAACCTGGTATGAGTAAGATGTCTGAGCAGTTGGCCAGAAAATGCTTTCAAGCCCACTTGAAGTGGCAGTGGGCAGATACCCATTACCACACCTTGTTTTCTCCAGTGAGCCCCTATGACTCCTTCTGGAAATGTGCTTTTAGCCCAAGAACAGATATGAAAGTCCTTTGGCACAGATGCAGGCACGTAGAGATGTGAAGCCCTCGGACCTGGCACCTCCTGGGGAGGCAGCTTGTATGGCTTGGTGGCTCAGCATGTGCTCCAAATGGTGCCAAGCACCTTGGCCTTTTGGAAGTGACAAACAGAAAGCCAAGCACTGCTGCCACCTGACAGGAAACATCTGCAATCAGTGAATCATAAAGCAAGCCCATCATGTTTTTTCCCCTTTTTTTTTTTTAATGACAAAAATAAAGTGATAAGTTCACTTTGAAACTCCTTTAGTGCCTAGGAACTTAAAACAAGCTGGTTTATACCCCCCATCCCCCCCACTCTGATATCTCTGCTTGCAGGTGGCAGAGGCAGGCTCAGCCTGATAAGATTACTGATAGGGGGGCAATGCGGCACAGAGCAAATGCACTCATTAAGCAGGAATCTTGAGAAGCCGGGGATATTTGCCTAATGCCCTCCTCCTCCCCATTCTCTCGGGGCCAGGCAGTAGCTGGGCGAACAGGAGGGGGAGCAGAGGGGCTGGGGGCAGAGCCGGGCTGCCCCGGCATGGCCCGAAACTCAAGCAGGCACAGAGGGAAGCAGGACTCAGCTGACCCCTTGCCATAGGGATTGCAGCCAGGCTGGATGTGGGACCCTAAAGGGACTCAGGGCTGTCTGGTGAGCCTAAGCTGAGCAGCTACACCACAGTGCCCTTGGCACAGCGCCCCTGAAGACACCACTGCAGAGTGCCTCCAGATTTGGTGTCATCGTTGCTCATGCAGTGCAATAACTTGCCCTGGTTTAGCACGTGATAAATGTCTTAGTCATGGGACCAAAGACAGGGAACAGGCCTGCAACAAGCACAGCTCTGTTCCACCTTTATTTGAAGACCAGTTGTTAAGCAACCCATTTTTGTCGGCCTTTTTAGTGGTTTAGCGGTTACACCAGACATGTTTCGCTCTTGCCTTTTTCTTTTCAGGAGGGGATAAAACTGTCACGGTGAAAGGAAATAAGTTCCTCAAACTGATTTCTCTCTGTTTTCTGCTCTTTGGCCAAGCATTTCCATACGCCTGAATTCAGAACTTCCTTCTTCCTTATTTATTGTCAATTAAAATAAAAGCCACGGCTGTTTGCCATGATGGAAATAAGAGGGGGAGGCACAAAATGTTACCTATCATGGATGGGGCATCGTCTCCCTCCTTGCTCTGCTCCTTCCCTCCCCTGATGGAGCAGGTGAGACAGCCAGGGACACCAGGGCTCAGGGGCTGCTCCACCTTGTTCAGTTTGAAGTTTTACATATAATTGGAGAGATACAGACCTAAAGAGTATAATTCTGGAGTGCTTCAGCCAAGATAAAACAATTACAGGGAGAACAGCACTATGTCAGAAAGGGCACAGATCTAGGAAAGCCAGAGTTCTTAATGAAAGAGGATTTCCCACATTTCCATGAGTTTATTTGGTGCCCAGCAGCAGTAACAACACCAAGAAAGAAATGCCTGGAAACTCAAAGTGGGACTGCTGTAGTTGAGTATATTTATAACTTGGTTTGATTACATTTCTCACCTTGATTCTAAACTTCCTTTGGGAACTTACCAAAAAGTAAGGATAGGTCCCAGTCTCCATGGCCTCACCCCTCTCCTTGCAGTGTGTCCTCTCTCTGGCACAGCCTTCTCTCACCACATCTCATCTGTCAGCTCTATGGCAATTACTTAGGGCAAAAGATAACATGCAAACACCTAATTAGTATTCAAAGTGCCCTGCAATATCAGCTTCTGTAACTACTATATAACAAAGCACAGAGACCACAGATCACAGCCCATGGCCCAGCTCTGTGACTTGCCCAGGGAAGCAATACCAGATGTAAACACAAAAGCTGCACGATCTCTTTTGCATGTTAACCGATCAGGCTGGGCAATCATGGACACAGGAGCACTGCCTTGGTCTCACTGAGCCTCCTGATTTGCTCCTGTGGCCCATACTTGGAGATGTTTCACCTCTGTCTCCTCCAGGCATAGCCTTACAGTGGTTCAGGTACTTCTCCTTCACCTGCACAATCAAACCTACCAAGGTTTTCCCCATCACTGATCCCCCACTGGAATGCACTGCCTGGTGCTTTGCAAAACCCACCTCCAGCAGCAAGACATGGCCTGAGTGGACAGGAGGGAGATTTCACAGAGCTCTTACCAAAAAAAGAGTGGCACCTCTTTATGTGCCATGCTGAGGACTGCACAGCTGAGGTGCGGGGTGAAAAGGGAAGGTGTCATCTAACACAACAAAACCCTGCCAAGATGTGAACAGGGAGGGATGTATGGAAGCAGAGAGTGCAGGTGAAGGGTGGAAAAGGGCTGGTGTGGCCTGGAGAGATGAAGGACAGGACTGAGGTGGGCAGGGGAGCACAGGCCATAGGGAGCTAAGGGAGGGATGAATGGCACAGACCGACTCCTTCCCTTGTTAGAGCCTTGATTTCTGTGTTTGCACACCCAGGCTGCTGAGTATCTCCTGCAGCAGCACAGATGTGGCAAAGAGCCCTGCAGAGGCAGACTCTTTTTTCTTAAATGAGCAGTGTGCTGGCCATAAACAGGGTATCAGTCTGGCCCTTCTAGAAAACAAACAAAAAACCACCCCAAGTGAAACTCACTGACATTCCAGAAATAACAAATCTGCATCCCTCAGTGTCTAAATCACCCAGGAGGCGGCTCAAGCTGGAACACGCTGGCTGGTTTCTGCCCCGTGCCGCGTTTTAGCCAACTCTCCGCAGCAAGCCGAGAGCCTCGGCTCCTCCTCCCGGGCCAGCAATAGAGAAAGACACCCTAAATTACTGCAAGCAGGAGAAGTCTTGCTCAAGGCTGTGCGGTGCCTCAGCGGGGATCCGTGTAAAGCAGCCGGCGTGAGAGGACGTGACACGACCTGCCGCAGGAATTGTACTGAAACTCGGAGCGTGTCAGAGCAGGAGAGCATCGGGGCAATGACTGATGAAGATTAGCCTAGATAGCGAGGAGGAATGGTATGTCAAAGAAGGAGGGGGGAAACGATATGGCTAGAGGGAAGGGAAGGCAGGGTGGAGCCAGGATTCGGGCTGGTGCCCTGCCAAGGTACATATATGTTAATTGAGCAATCCTGCTCCTCCGCTTCCCTGGCAGGCAACAAAAGGCGTGCACACCTCTGTGGAAAGGGTGCATGGGGAACGCTCCACCGGCAGCACGGAGCTGGTCCCCGGCAGAGCCCGCACCAGACAGGTGCCCCCTGCCCTATGATGGGCCAGGGTTCACTGCCACTACTGCCAAGCCATAGGGGAGCTACCTGGAATAAAATAAAATTAAAATAAAATAAAACAAAATATAATACAATAAAATAGAGTAAAATAAAAATGAATAAAATAAAAATGAATAAAATAAAATAAAATAAAATAAAATAAAATAAAATAAAATAAAATAAAATAAAATAAAATCCCTAAAAAGGCTGGTAAGCCAATGGCAGATGTGTAGGAGAAGGATTAACCAGCCACTTATGGCAGGACAGAGGTGCAAGGGTCCACAGGGATTTTAGGGTTGTTGAGGATGAGGAAGCTGACCAAAATCTCCCACTGCAGCAAGGAGAAGCTGGCTGCTGCCTCATAAAGGGCCTCTGCTTCACCCAGACACCTTTACAGCCACGAAGACAGAGATGTGTGGCCACTGTCTCCACCACCATCACGCAGCAGAACCCTGCCATCCTCTTCCCTGCTGGCCTTCAGCCCTGGGGCTGCTGCCTCTGCTTATGAGTTTTGGCCCTCCAGGCTGATGTCTGCACCAAGCAATGGGAATAACTGGGATTTCCTGGCACAGAAGAGAAACTTGGGAACCTGCCCTCTCTGAAGAGCTGTGCTCTGCTGCACCAGCAGGCATAAGGAATATTGCCACTCCATTGCAGCTTAACTCAGCAGGCTGCAGTGCTCTTCTTGTGAACCCTTCTCTGAGGAAAGGAAAAGGAAAAGGAAAAGGAAAAGGAAAAGGAAAAGGAAAAGGAAAAGGAAAAGGAAAAGGAAAAGGAAAAGGAAAAGGAAAAGGAAAAGGAAAAGGAAAAGGAAAAGGAAAAGGAAAAGGAAGCAGGGCAAGGCAAGGAAAGATGTGAGGAAGGATTTTACTGTGCAGATGACTGCACACTGGACAAATTTCCCAGAGTATTTGTGGAGTCTCACTGGAGATTCAAAACCATTTGGACACAATCCTGTGCACGAGCTCTGGGATGGTCCTGCCTGAACAGGGGGGTTGGACCTGATGTCCCACTGTGGCCCCTTCCAACCTGACCCATTCTGGGATTCTGTGAAAGCCTAGGCAAGGACAGAGGCTCATGGTCTAAAGTTGGGTTTTTATGAAGCCCAGCAGCAGCCACTGCAATCACTGATGCTCCCTCACTGTACAAATCATCTCAACAGCCACCCAGACTCATAAGTCAGCACATAACAAAGAGTGAAGGAAGTCTTCATAACTTTTGTGTCCTTCCACATACTCAAGCCTTCCTTGGAAGATATTTTTTCCTAATTGTCATGGCTTGAGCAGGTCTTTCCCTGGCCACTGAGGGTGATGAGTGCATGGGAGGAGGGTTTCAGAGCAGCACAGCACCTCTCTGTCACAAAGCTGCAGAGCTGGTGCCCTTTGGTACCCAGGCTGTCCTCCCAGAAGGAGGACCATGGATGTCCCCAGAGATGGTTGAGGTCTAGGGCTGTCCTTGAGAGCTGTCATAACACATGAGTCGAGTCTCCTTTACACATGCACTGGCTTTTGTTGCTGTTGGTATTCTTGGTTTTGTTTTCTTATAGCAAATCCTGATGGCATGATTCGGAGGGCAGGAAACTCTCCCTCCTCTGAGCCGGTGAAGAAAAGGGTACTAATTCTCTGTGCTGCCTGCCTGCAGCCCACACATCACAGATGATCCTTTCTGATGGAAACCCAGGACTGCAGGCCATGGAGCCACCCTGGGCAAGACCTTGTGTTGAGAAGCAGTGCTGCCTACAGGAGGAGTGGGGCTGGGGGCAGCCAGTGGGTTGGTTAGCGCAGCAATAATCCCTGGGGCCACTGCTGCTCCATCAGGGAAACATGCTGCAAAGCACAAATTAATCCCAAGTAGAAGGGATTCGGGTGGCAGCTCCCTTTCCTTCCTCCCAGGGATTTCTGCTGGTGTCTGCAAGCTGTAAGCAGCTCTTAAGAGCACTTACCAAATAGGAAGCACTTGTACCTCTCCACACAAGTATATATTCCAGACAAGAGGTGTGCAGGGCTCTGGGAGTCTTGCTGCATTTCCGTGCTGCTGGGAAGCACTGGCACAGGTTTCAAGGAGAGAAGCTGCATCAGGCTCATTTCCAGCTCTGTTGTTCGCCCTTGCCTAAGGAGGGATAAAATACAAATAGGGCACCCAGAAATAAGGCACCTGTAGGTTTACCCTCCTCCATTCCTAGAAACAGTGCCAATCTTCACTGCTGCCTGGCACTGGGAGGGTGAAATGCATAACACATGAGACAAAGGTGTCCTGAGCTGGCAGCCCTCTGACTGCAGTGGGAGTGATGGGTCTTTAGCCCTGTCTCTCTAGCTGGACAATATGTGACCAGCCAGTATGTGACACTGCTGGCTGTCAGGCACAGGCTGCACAGGGCCACTGGCACCCTCTCAGCTAGCTCAGGTCCACCCAGAGCAACGTCAGCTGTGACTCACATGCAGCACTCCCGCTGTCCTTTCATCAAAGCACTGAGATCTGCGACATCCAGCAAGCCAAAAGACACCTTTTGTACATGCATTGCAATGGTTGGGGCTGTCAGCAGATCATCTGTTGGTCACAACACATGACAGGTTTCAGTGAACACTACTGCCTCCTCCTTCTCTGAAACAGGCCACCATTAGACATTGCTGACACCCAGCATTTGCATGGATTTGATTATGTGGCAAAGTAAACTGGAGCCTTTCTGTTAAGAAGCCGGGGCAGAGCATCTCATTTGCCTCTCCTCTTGTTCACTTCCTGCCTGTGTGCAAACTAAATTTGAGTGATGGTGCAGCAAAAGGCACCCTTGGCAAAGCAGAGCCCAGGAGGAGCACAAAGCAGGGGAAATCACAGGTTTGCTATTTCATCACCACAGTGTCCTGTGTTCAGGCTCCTTGGGGTGTGCAAGGCAGCAGGCAGGCCAGGTTCACAGGATCTCTGCCCAGACACCAGCATCTTTACACCCTCCTGACCCAAAAGCAAAATGGTAGTGATGACTTGCCAAGAAATAATTGCATGAATTTTCATGAGCCCTGTTTTCTTTCCACTCTCGCCTATGTCCACTGTTTGACCCTTGGGGAAAAGACATAAATGAAGATCCCTCAGACAGTTCTGTCACACTGATGGATCTATTTTGCCATTTGAATGCACAAGGGAATTGATGCTTTCACATTAATGGGGTGAAATATGCTCAGTTCCTTGAAGTCTGAGGCAAGAGCAGAGCCTCTGAGCTTTCTCCTTTCAATAGCTACAAAATGCCAAGAGAAAGTGGAACTGACCCTCAATGCAAATAATGTGATACTGGTGAAACAGGAACACTTCAACAGAAAGGCTGTAGCTCTAAGCAGCACAGAGGCTTGTTTGCTGTGAGGAAAGCATGGATACGAGAAATCAGGTGTAGTGCTTAGGGCTCTACTTAGGTCCTACACCAGCTCTGCTTTCACTGAACCTCTGATTTCACACACACACACACACACACACACACACACACACACACACACACACACACACACACAGGTCTTTTCTTGCTCTTTTGTTTTCAGCTGAGATGAACAAAAACAAATGGTCATAAACCAGCAAGACAGCAAGGGAGAAGGAGAGAGGACATGCATGCTCCTGGTGGTCAAACAGTGTTATCACGAAGGAGGGTGCAAAAGGCACTGCCACAAACCTGGTGAGAGGGAACTCACATGCTGGGACCTGTTCAGGCTTAGAGAGGTGTTTGTAGCATCTGTGTCATTATCAGCCCCATGCGTCCCATAAAGAGAGAAACAGCATGGAGCAGGATGCTAGCAGGTCACAACTGCAGGGTGAGAGGGAGCACAGCAGGACAAATGACAATCATCCTCATCCAGGGACCCAAAACACAAGTCATCCACAGAGCAAGTGTAGCAGAGACACAGATGCAGTGAGTGAGCCATTGGATTTCTCAGTAAAGTAACGTCATCAAAACTATACAAAACTGGGCTTCAAAGGATAACTTGGAGTGGCACCAGACTTTGGGCAGCTGAAACATGTACTGTTCAAGAAACATGGGTAGTGTGTGCACAGGGCCCAGTGCTTGCTGCACAGCTCTCCTTAGGGATGTGCATGTCTTGGGCCCACATCTGAGGCACTTGTTTCTGAAGACATAGCCCCAGGGCTTAAGTTTATAGCTACCTTCAGTGATAACCAGTACATCCAAGCAGGCAAAGAATGCAGTTACACACGTGGCCAGCTGCAAGCAGAGCAATAGCTCATGAAATCTTTCATACTTTGCAAACAGAGACCAACCTTATCATCTCTGTTGGCATATAAAAACCAGCCAAGGCAGGGCAAGGTGGATTGAAGTTCCACAGGCTGTGCAGAAATCAGTGGTGTGCAGTGGCACCTTGGCTGCAGCCTCTGGGTGCACCAGTGACCTGTGCACAAAAGAGGTCTCAGGAGCCACAGAGGACTGGATTTTCCCCTGGGCACCTGCTGTGGTTTAACCTCAGCTGGAATATGAGCACTACAGAGCTGCTCACTTACTCCCCCAACCAGTGGGATGGGAGGAAGAGAACTGGAAGTGTAAAGTGAGAAAACTCGTGGGCTAGAATAAGAACAGCTTAAAAATGGAACCAAAATACAACAATAATAATACTAAATTGTAATAAAATGAAAATAATAGTAATAGAGAGAAAGAAGTCAAGCATTGCTGGGTACCTAAAGATATAAACAAGCCAGTACCTAGAATTGCAGACTATAATTTAGAGTGCTTTTAAAAATCTCAGTAGATGCTTATGTGCCTCACGGGCCTGAATCATCTACAAAGCCCAGCCCTCAGTCAGTATTGCTAATACATTCTTGGCCAATATAACATGTCTGAAGAAACACTTTAATGCATGTTACATTCAGTAAAAGGTTGCAGCATCAGTATAGCTCCTTTGAAGAGATCATTTGAGGACACAGGTAGCAAGGGAAGCAGAAAACATATCTGCTATTGCAGGAAAGGTTATTGCAGAAGAAAAAAAAGACAGATTATTATAACCAGTCCTCTGCTGTGACAATGAACTGCAGCTGAGGGTGAAAATTTTCTCTTTTCCTGGGTCATATTTGGCAAGATCTCAAATCAGAGAAGCTAAACCATAGCCCATGGTGAGCTTCCTCCTGTTTCCTTGATTTGCTTCACTCACATGACCTTTCATAATCAAAACTTTGACTTCTGCTCAGCAATACTCCAAAGAGGTGGGCTGGGGAAGCTGCGTGCTCTGCTTTCAAGTGTTTCTTGTGACAAAGCTTTAACACTCTGGCAGTGGGGTGAAAATTATGCTTATTTGGGTCTCAGTATAGTTTAAACTGAATAATAATTTCACAAAGCAGCTATTAGGATAAATTTGTAAATGCAGTGAACAGTGGTGCTTTGAATGAGTAGATTATGGTATGTGTGCTGTCAACAGGGTTTTCCTCTTCCGTTTCCAAAGAAAGCTCTCAAAATAGGGAAAGGTCTGGGCATTTTGGGATTCAGCCTTTGTCTCTACTTGTAGAGGCTGGCACCAGGCTTGCTCCAAGCCACATTTGTCAGCAAATGACAATCACCTTTCCTGACAATTGGTAGGACCCTGGTGGCTCAGCATCACTCGAGCAGGACAAGGCAGAAGGAAGGAAGGCCACTGGGATGGCAGGACAGGGTTTAGCCTTCCCACTGTGAATTGGAGTCCATTATATGGCTCAGGGGTGACAAGTGGCACATCCCCAAGGGACAGCTTCCACCACCACGTGCCAACGCTGCAACCCATCCACAGGAGGAGATTCAGGGGAGCAGTGAGAGACATGGGCACACCCAAGGCCACATCCCCCTTGCCTGGGGCAGAGAGGATGAATGGTTGGGAGGGTCGGTGGTCGGGAGGGCCAGTCAAATAGGCTGAAACCACACATGCTCTCCACAGTCTGACTCTTGTTTCCTGGAAGAAGTTTTATTGCCACTGAAATGCTTCATGCTCTGTGAAGCCCTTGCCAGCTGGAATAGTCTCTTTGCACCTGTCTTTTTGTTTACACAAATCCCTTCTCTAATAGAGCTAATCACTCCGCTTTGATAAATCTGCCAGGCCCCCGATACGAGCTCCCCCCATGCTAAACAAACAGACCATTGTCTCAGCAGGGCCAGCCAGCCTGTTAATGGTTAAACTGGGAGAGGGCAGCATGGGGGGAAAGAGGCATTGGCCACGGGCAGCCTCTTTCTTTTTCCTCCCCCCAAACCTGCAGGTTTCCCCATCCGTTGTGGGGGCTTGAAACTCTGCCTGGGTCCCTGATGTCAGCTGGGGACACCAAGCATGGTCTGACTGCTTGGGGATGTGCAATTCACTGGGAAGCATCCAGGGCCAGGATCTAAGGTAGGATGGCCGTTCCCAAAAGAGGAGTGATGAGGCACAGAGAGGTTCTTTTAGGATGTACTCAGGAGGACATCAGGCAGGACAGAAAAAAGCTAAGTCAGTCTGAAGCCTGACTGACTTAACAGTGAGGTTTAAGAGTGTCACAAGTAAGAAATATTGACTGTCAAGAGAAGACAGCTGGAGACAGAAAAATGAAAGCTTGGGCATCAAATAACAAAACCTAGGTAAAAGCAAGGAACAGGAGGTATTTGACTTCACTGGTGCTTTCCTCCAGCAGATCTCCTCCAGCTTTGGAGACCTGGTCAATGCCAAAACCTTGGAGTAATGCAGCACCAACATAGTTTCCAGTGCTCTGCTGCACCCACATAACCCTGATTTAAAGTGGGTGATGCTGCGACAAACACAAGTTCTCTGCAGATTTCTCTCCCCTGAGGAAGCACTACATGAACTGCTTCCCATCACAGAGCCTTGGCTGGTCATTTCCCAGCTTGTGTTGCCGAGCTGAAGAGTCACCTCTGGTGACACTTCGATCCAGACTCTTCTGCATGCATAAGGTGAGCAAATGCAGAAGTTTTGACATGCTGTTTCATGGTAATTGAGCAATGCCTGCAAAATTCAGTCGTGCCATCTAGCTCCAAGGCAGAGCAGCAAACAAACATTAGCCTCAGCCCTTGGCTGATATTAGCTGCATCTGTAGGAAGATCTTTGAATGCAACAGCCAGGAGAGCTCTTTAGCAAGGTGTAATCAGCCTTGTGGTGTTCAGATGAAACCAGTATACCCTTTACACCACCTAACAAATCCATCAGCACCGTTGGATGATTTCTGGATTGCTTTGCTTGGGCCTGCTGTGTGCCTCAGGCAAGCATTATTTGTTTAAGCAGGGAGACAGGAGATGCCCCCGAGGCAGCTCTGGCAGCCTCAGTTACACTCCAAGCACCAAACAAGGATCCAGCCTCGTGTCCCATCTACATTTGCATGGTGTCCAGCCCACCCACATCCCCACCACCACCGAATAACCCTGTGTGCCTCGATGTCCTTCATGGCTCCAAGGGAAGAAGCAGCCGCCAGGTTATTGTTGTTTGGAGATGCTGTACATAATGGGTACCTGTCGGATCTCAGCCTAAAATGCGTGTACTTGTGTGTCCATGCTTTTTTTTGGAGCTGTGCTCATGAGAGTTCTTCAGCCGAGGCTGGCACAGGTTGCAGGCTGGAAAGGGGTAGCGGGAATTGGCACCAGAGCTGCCACAGCACCATCCTCCCCTGAGCCCCTGCAAACACTGGCGCTGCTTTGCAGGGAGCTGCCACACGCTTGAGACCGGAGATTAGCTCCCTGCTGGGAGGGGTGAGGTGGCTTACCGTGAGATTGCCAAACTGTATGATTAGGGACTTGTTCGTGCACGGTCTAATCCTTCTCCACTGCTTGTGTGGGTGCAGGAGCCTTCCAGCTCCTCTATACCCACCCCCAGAACAGGACAAAACTTGTGCCTGAGGAACTCGGCGATGCAGGGGAGCTGCGAGGTCAGGAGCCTGGCAGCGCCCGGCAGGGGATTACACACGGTACAGGGAGAGAAAACAATAGCAGGAACCAAGGCTGATATAAGACACTCAGAGGTTTAAACCACCAATACCTTTAGCAAGCATTCGGATCCTCAGGCATCGCTCGGGAATGAAGCGGTAGAGGAAGGCAGAGGGGGTCTGGGCGCAAGAGCTAGAGGGCTTTGGGTGCCTTTACTGCAGCACCCACCGCCGGGCAGCCCCAGAGCCCGCTCAGCCACCCGGGCACGGGCACACAGCGAGCACCGCGCGGCGGGAGGAGGGGGTTCTTCCCTTCTTCCCCGAACAATTAATGTCAATGCGGAGAGGCAGGTGCTCCTGGCGCCCTGCCCTCCGTTCTGTTTACAGAACACTCCTTGAAGATTATTTGTGTTGAAATCTTTCAGCTTTTCTCTCTCTCCGTCTTTTTCCCCCCCTCCCCCCAGCTTGTTAGCATTCTTCCAGCCGGTTTTCGTGCCCCTGGGCGAGCAGCCCGAGCGGCGGCGGAGCTGCGGCCGGGCCGCCCTCGCCCTGCCCGGGCCGGGGGCAGCGGAGCGGGGCTCCCCGGCAGCGACCCCCGCTCCTTTGTGCCCGCGGGGAGCGGAGCGAACGGGGCCATTGTCCAAGGGCGGCTGCTGACCCTCCATTTCCATCTGAAAAGCCGCTTTCAATGGAAAGGGGCAGCTCCCGTCCCCTCGCCTGGCCGCGAACCCCTCCTTGCACCTTCCTCCTCTCCCCGGCGCTGCGCTCAGGCTGCCTGTCCCTGCTCGCCCCTCCGCTCCTTCCTCCTCTCCTCTTCCTCCTGCTCCCCCTTGCTCCGTGCCCAGCATCCTCATTGTCTCCCCCTTCTTCAGCTCGGAGAGCGCCCGCGCAGGATGTCCCGGGTGAAAGAGAGCGGAGAGAGGTGGGAACAACTGCGGCAGCTCCAGCCAAAATCCTCGGCGGGATGCAAGATGCTCGTCTCTCCTTGGAGCATGAAAAATCCCAGCTGTGGCTCTGCAGAGCCTTTTGTTACCCATCTCAGCCATAGAAACCCTTCAGCCATGTTTATAAAGAGATAGCACGGGGTCAATGGAATAAGCACGGCCTCTTTTCTTCCAGCCCTCTTGAAAGCATGCCCTTTTAATGGCAAAATGCATGAAAAATTAGATAGCTGGCTGTATCACCTTCCTGAGGGATAGGTACAGCAAACCCAGGGATTAACAAACAAAGAATTACACAAGTTCCTGCATAAAACGTCTTTATTGCCTTTCAAATCCACTCACTTGGCTGCACATTTGTACTCATCAGCCCCACAAGGCTCCAGGCAGATGGAGGTGAGGCTCCAGGGGTACCCCACACTTCCATCCACCCCTGGCTGGTCCTCACTCTAAATCCCACTAAATCCCACTCAGGGACCCAGTCAGGGAGCACAGAGCCACCGTCATGGACCTGTGGCATTTTGGAGTGAGTCATCCCAGTGAGACAGACAGACTACAGGGAGCTTTGCTGTCATCTTCTCACCATTTCAAAACAGTAAGTGGCTGGAACAGGTTTGAGGCAGTGTTTGAAGGTTGCAGAAGATTGAGACAAAAGACAACAGTGCACTCATTTTTAATTTTTTTTTTTTAATGAAAACTGACCCTGAAGTCTGTCGTAAAAATTCCCATTGATTTAATCTCCACCAAAATTTTGCTCCACAGTGCTGGGGATGGCTCTGCTCAGCAGCAGTCTGTGATCCTCCCTGCAGGGCTGAGGAGGGCTTCCAGCAGCTCCCCACCTGAAGGAGTCCATCACTAAATGCTGAGTGAGCATCCCTAACTTTCACTCAGAGGAAGGTGGTGACCTTGAATGGCATCTGCATCCACTCAGCACCTCCTCTGGGCTCCCAGGCAGCAGTGGTCAGGCTGAACTCTTGTTCTACCCAGTCACTGAGTTTTGGTAAACAATGATGAATGCTCTGGTTAAACTGTTGCTGCAGTATAGCTCGGCCAAATATTTCTCTGCCTGTAAAATTAGCAAACAACCAAGCGTTTAAGTTGACTGGTGACAGGAAAAAAATGGCATATTGCAGAATAAACTCCTGAGGCATTAAGAAACCACGTGGAGAAATTGTCCAGCACAAAATGAGACATGCAAGCTTTTGTGCTTTGCAGTGTACAGCCAACACGTGAGTGGGACAGCTGAGTGTAGTGGCAGCAGAGAAGAGATTTAGCACAGACTGGTGTAATATTTCCAGCTGGTTCTTTAGTAAGAGAAATGTTTAAATCTTCATCGTGAAATGACAGGACAAATGACTTTCTGTCACTTCGTTATTGTCGTGTTGTTTTCTCTGCTGCTGCTGCTGCTGCTGGTCCTCACACAGCAGTCAGCATTTCTGCTGAGAAAAATAAGTCTGACTGTGTAGATTTTGATAGTTCTTTGTCCCATTTATCCTACTGAGCTGGGATCAACATCTCTGGCAGATTTGTCATGGCAGAGATATCCAAACAGCCAGGCAGCGAGGGCAAATGCCCCATGGGCCCCTGGGCAGCTGCCCAGCAGCCAATGCAGCCAGTAAAGAGCTGCCCAGGAAACTGCAAAGGGCTCCTCTGCTTGGCTGAGGCTCTCAGCTGGGCTTGCAAGCACTGAGGGAGCTCCAAAGCCACCATCAGACTCCTGGAGCTGCAGTTCTTCCCTGCCAACACCAACAGCACCTGAATGCGCAATTTCACAGATCAGATTGTTTTCTTTATTTTTAGCTTTAAGTTTCATTTCCTACCCACCCTGGAGCACCACAGGCTGTGCCTTTGTGGGGGATTGCTGCACAGCCTGCAGTGCTCCAAGTCACCCCCTCTGGAGAGCCCGGTGTCCCCAAAGGTCCCCGTGGCAGGGCCAAGTCCCCAGCAGCAGAGTGCTGCTTGTCAGGTCGCGTTGCTCACACAGAGCACCCAGAGCTTGTCCCCACTGCCACCACATTTCCTCTGGCAGGAAGAGCATCTCTCCAGCATGCTGTGCACAGGCATACCATCCATCCCTGTGCCAGAGACAGTGCTGTCACACACACACACAGAGGGAAATGAGACCTGGCCTCCTCCATACCCTGTGTGATACTACAGCAGCAGCAGGGACCCTGCCCACCACATGGACCTGCCATCCTGCAGCTTCTTCAGCATCCCCATGCCAGTGTCAGGCTGGGGCAAGAGAGGTGCCCATTACAATGCCCTCCATGATGAGGCAAGCAGCTGAGGTGTTCCAAGAGCGGCTTCCTTTTGAAACAAGAATAAAAGCCAGTGAGCAGCTCCAGCTAATCCTTTCCTCATTGTGTGTGCTGCTTGTGTACACGGCTGGTTGGCTCTCCACGTGTGCACAGGGCAATGTTAAACCCAAGGAAAAAAAGAAGAAAGCAGCTCAGAAAACCAATCCCCCAAGGAGCACTGGGAATCAGTGAATGGGGTTTAGCTGTGCATTTTGTTACCCAAGAAAGGCGGCTTTGCAAAAGGACTTTCTAACTCATCGTCTGGGCCCAAGACTTCCTTGTAAAAGGCTCTTGGGCTTGTTGCAACATATTCCAGGTGTGTAAGTGATGCCTTGCCTTGTGCCTTTCACAGTGCAGAGCCTGGGGCCTTGAAGTGAGCAGGGAGGAGAAGGGAGGGAGAGGTGTGTGTGTTCAAATTAAATGAAGCAGAAAGAGAAAGCTGGAACCCACAGTGCCTGGGGCACCACTAATTGAACAGGTTGAACCTGATAGAAGTGCAAAGGAGGCAGCAGGATGGATCCTCGAGCTCCTGGCTGGTGATAGAGAGCCAGAGCCAGCCATGGTTCATGAAGTTATGCTTGAAAGAAAGGCTCAGGTGGTGGGAGAGCGGGGACAAAGTGATGAGGCAACTTATTTGGGGCTGGAGAAGGGAGACTTCAAAAGAAAAATCTAATTCTTCAATGACAAAGGGAGACAAATGAAAGCAAGGACAGGCATAGTCCTACTCTTACTCTGCTCGTTCCTGGGGTCCCCAGCTGCAGATCTCAGTGGGTGCCCCTCTCTGGGATCAGCTCTGTCTCACACACATGGAGATGCAGAGATGTGCAGTGAATGAGCACAGAGCTGTGCCCATGGAACCTGGGGGCTCCTGCCCGGCCTCCTCCTCCAGAGATCCCAGATATAACTACATGCAGTGTCCATTCCATCCTCAGCAGTGCCCCAGTTGCAGGGATGTTGTCCAAAAGCCAGGGCACAGGCACAGCTGTATTCTCCTTCCTAATCTCAGAAGAAACAAAAAGCATCTTCCTCTGCAAGGGAGCCACATCACCACTCTCTGGCCTGTGAGGTTCTCCTTGGTGCTCTGTCCTCTGTGGGAGCCAGTGGTGATGGGGCACTGAGAGGACCATGCCCACACTGCTGGGATGCCCTCACATCCATTCTCACTTTCTGCTCCTGTCTTGGCCCTGTTTGGAAAGAGAAAAGAATCCCTTGGCTCCCAGACTATGCAGCGATTTCAGGAGCTAGAAGATCATGCCACTTTGATTTTTTCTTTTTCTTTCTTTGTTCCTTTCTCTTTTTTACCTTCCTCTTCCTGTCTGTGGCCCCTGCATCACAGAACAATGAAAAGCAGCCTGAAGGGAGAAAACATTGCACTGTGGAGACCTTTGCTATTGACTGCAACAAGAACAGGTAATGTGGCAGCCCAGTGTCCCTTCTGGACCTGAATCCCAGCCACTCTGTGAGCTCTGCAGGTTGCTCCCCACCCTGAGTCCCCAGTGGTGGCTTCATGGCAGAAGCGGTCCAGCGTGGTCCTCAGGACACCCCTCTGATCCCTGCTGCCTAAAACAGCACAATTCAGCTGCGACTCAAGGAGAAAAGGACAGTTTTGTTGGGATGAAAAGCTAGCTTGAGGTCCTGCTGTTTTGTGGGTAAGCTTTCAGGGCCTGGCCTCTGCCCACCTGGATGCTTGCTCTCTGGACAGTAGTGACTCCAGGCTGCTAATTCAGACCTGTAGGCATTACTGCAATATAAACTGCAAACAGCCATAATAATAATTAATAAGCATGCTGAAACAAAAACGTTCTCTGTTTAATTAACATCAGTCTTCAGCAGCTTTATCTTGAGGTGAGTGGCTACTTTGTTGGCACTCTGCCTTCACACTGTGCCTTTCCCTCTGTGGCTGGGCAGGCAAGTCTTCACTGTGGAAATGGGAAAGTTTCTTTTTTGCTCAAGCTCCTACCAAATGACTCTGAACCAGCATCTTGCAGACTGCTTCTCACCTGAAAGTAAGGCTACAGCCAAAGAAAGAGCAGCTAGAGAAGCCCAGTAGCTATTTTTACCTGGCTGTGATAGTCTAAGTACACCCAGAGACAAACATTACAACCAAAGGAAAACATGAAGTGGAAAGGTTTTGAGTAATCAGGCTCAGAAAATAATTCATGGCTTGAAGTGAGGAGCTGGTAGCACCCTGGGACAAGGGACAACGTGGCCTGAAGGAGCACAGCACTAGAGCTTCAGGAGCAGGGGGTTACCTGGAGGCTGCAGAGCCTCCTCAGCATAAACCAGGCACTGCCTGCCAACATCCAACAACCCTCAGGTACAGCTGGGGAGCCCCAAGCAATAGGTGCTGAGTGCCCAGCTGTGTCCCCTGAGTGACAGCCAGGTTCCAGATGGGTGCTGAGCAGTGCTCGGGTAGAGTCTCAGGAGCAGGAGCTCTGTGACTCAGCCACCTCATGCACGTGTATCCCCAGCCAGGGACATGGCAATGGCCGCACCAAAAGCCAAGCTGAGGCAGCTGGAAGCCAGCAGTGAGCTCCAGCCTTGCTCATGGCTCCCTCCCACCCCCCTTATCGTGGGGGCTGAAGGCTCAGCCCTTGACCCCTCCCAGGCAGATGGGGAGGAAAGGCATCCCCATGGGCTCCCATGGCCCTGGTGGGAGCAGGGTGGGCGTTTCCCTGTCCCATGCTCCACTCTCTGTTGCTTTGAAGAAGCACATCTGTAATCTCTATGAGGCCTTGGAGATAGGAGCATTCCATGTACATGTTAAACCACACTGGCCATCTGCTGCCCTCTTTCTCTGCTTTACCCCAAAGGATTTTGGGGAAGTGTGGACAGGAGAGGCCATCAGAGCTGGTGCCAGGATCCAGGTGAGTGTGTGACTTCAGGGCTCCTGTTGCTGCTGGTTCTGAAATGGATGTTAAACACACAGTGCACACCTGATGGAGGGCAAAACAGGGAGGAAAAGGGTTCTTGACATCGGAGCTGCCTGGCCTAACTGGGCTCTTGGTGCAAGATGGACACTGGTGGCTGCAGAGTCATGTTCCAGCAGAACTCAACCTGGGCAGCACAAACAGTCTGGGCTTGCCAAAACGGGGCCAGAAGAGGGGTGCTCTGGCAGCCTGGTGTGGGCAGGCTCCAGTGTGGGCCAGCCATGCCCTCTCCCTCCGTTGAGATGCAGGAGATAGGGCTGCTGCCGCCTATGTACACCAGGGATGAAGAGCTACATGCAGGCTCTTGCAGGATCAGGGCTTCCTGATGGGCATCTGCTGTCCTCCTGGCTTTTTAGTGAGCACTCCTTGTAATCAGCCCTGTAAAACTCAGGGTGGGGAGCTGTTACTGATTAACGTCCGTGGTCTCCAGGGAAAGAGGAGCAGGCGATCTGCTGGCAAAATCAGTGTCAGAGGAGCTGCAGCACAGCATAGCATGTACACAGCCCTGCACGTGTGTGTACCCACACACGTCCTCTGGCTGACTGGTGTCATCACCAACCCGCCCCTGCCACCACGTCCTTTGGTCTCTGTGGGTTCTCAAAGTTCTTTGCAGCCGCCTGCAAAGCGAGGATGATAGCAGAGGTGCAAAAGTCCTTTCTGGTGATTAATACATCATGTGTACAAAGAAGGTCTGTGGTAAACGGAGGCTGGAGCCGGGATTAATTGCATACCTTGAAGTGGAGAGATTTATGTAAGGAAACAGACTTGGCAGGCTGCCCTGCTCTGGGCTGGGTTTACCTGCCTGTGCCTCCCCACACCTGTTGTGCTGCAGCAGCAAAACATTATTTAATAACATTTGAAGGGAGATCTTAGTAGTCATGTGCCCTCCCTGCCTCGCCCCTCCTCCCTGAGAGCTGTGGCCAAGCTGGGCCTTGCTTTGTCAGGCTGCTGGGCAGCCAGTCTGTCCACTCCCCATCAGAGCTCTCCTGAAAGGGGCAGCCCCATGGCACCCTTCAAGTGCCCACAATCTGGGATGAGGACAGATGGGATGGCTGCAGAAGAAGATGAAACAGGCTAATGCTGGAGGCCAGCCCCTGAACTGATGGCAACCCGAGTAGCTCCCTTCCAAATCCATGAGCAAAGCAAGGTTTCTTCCTCCTGAGCTTGAAAACACTGGCTGGGCACACAAACATTTGCATGCATGCAGGACTGCATGTATATGGGTGGGTATATAAATGTATGAACAACAGAGTTCAAAATGTTCATCATGACCATTCAAACGAGAGACAAATAATGGGTAAAACCCTGTTCAGAAATGCTTGAGTATGAAGCTGTTTCTTTAAAGGGATTTGGCTATTAATTGAAGTTCGTTTGTTAATTTGCATCCTTATCTGCAAAGGAACAAGACTAAAAAGGGCCCCATGGGCCTCTAAATGGGAGCATGTGAAGCTTTATTTCTTACCAACAAAGCCTCTTGGTGATTATAAGCAAATGAGGGTGCACTAAGGACTTTTGGAGGAGCGAAAGCAGAAAGGTATCCCACCCGCTGGAGAATGACCTCACTCACCAGAGCTTTCCTCCGTGGAATTACATGCCCTAAACTGATCTCTAGTTGTCTCTACTTAAGGTGCTGGTTGTTTCACCTCCTCCCCTGCTGTCACAGCAGGTGTGTGACCCGTGGGGTGATCACACCAAGCTGACAGCATTGCATGCCTGAGAAATGCCAACCCCAGCAATGAGCCACCACCATGAGCCAACCCTCTCACCCAGAGGCCTAAACTTTGCCCTTGAACACCTCCAAATCAAAACCACCCAGCATCAACTCACACCATGGCACTGTGTTAAGTGCGGGTGCAGTTCAGACGGTGTCATTGGCTTTCCTCCTCAGTCTGCTGCAATGTGCCAAACCACAGCACAAGGTGCACCCTGCTGCTCTGGGGAGAGCCACACTGCTGTTTGCAAGGATGTCAGTCTGCTCCAGCCAAGCAATCCCAAATATAAGCACTTGGCACAAGCAGAAATGGGAACACCTTCCCTTTCCACTCTCCTCCAGTGGCAGGGATGAATAATCCGAATCCCAGCTGAAGCCATGAAGAGGTATTATAAAAAACTAAGAAATCATTGCCATCACTTTTTGAAAGCAAGGACTCTATTCCATCCTGTGTCAGTACAGCCCTAGCAAAGCCAGGGTCTGCCACACAGCCAGGAGAGAAAACAGAGGGAGGTCAAGTGAAACCCTGTCCCCTCTCAGCCGCTACCCTGTGGTTTTACACTTTCTCTTCTCCCACAAGGCAGGTGAAACAACTCTTTTGGCACCACTGTTGTCACTAACCCTGACTGTCCCAATCCAGATTCCCTCTGCATTATTGAAGGAAAACACTGGGGTTTGGGTTTCTTTTTATCCCTGCAAGCAAAGTTCAAAGCAGCGATTGAGAACTCTCCATTTCAATATGAAAAGAGCAGGGGACCTGTTTTCCAGGGCCCACCCCCCCGCCGGTACGAACTCATCCCGCCTCATTTCACCCGATAATCTCAGTGGGGGGCTCTGGAGGGGGATGGCCGGGGACAGGGGGACAAGGTTCTCCAAGGTTAATCGCAAACTGCTGCCGCATTCATCGCAGCCGTGCCTGATTGATGGGCACCATTAATCACTGCCCGGAGAGGCTGGAGGTGAGGCAGGAGCGGGGGGGAGAAGGGAGGGGGGTGGCCGAGCTCTGGGGACAGGGAAACGGTGCCAGGACAGGAGCAGTGACACCAGATCAGCACGGGCTGGGAGACAGAATGGCCGCATCTGTTCACCTACAGAAAATACACATGCTGAGGCTCCTTACAAGGAGCAGAAGTGTACCTGCCCCCTCTCTGGCCGTGTCATAGATACGCGTCCCCCTGCAAAGCAAAGGGCAGGAGCGGAGGCAGAGAGGAGAAGATTCCTCCAGCCTTTTAAAAGTGCCCCTGGCTTTCAGTGGGCAACAGGGATTGGGGATTCTGGCAAGGAGGAGGGCTCAGGGCAAGGTAGGGGTGGGCTTGTCTTGCAGCCATAAGGCAATTAATAGATTTTCCATCTTCTTTATGGACTGAAATGCCTCTGAGGTTTTTACAGAAACAATGAAGGCAGTAAAAGCCACCCAAGTGAGGTCAGATGAGGAGCTTGTGTGGGCGATCTCTCCATTTGGAGACAAGATACTGGCATATGCATTTTCTGTCGTTCCTGACAATTTAATATACTCTTTCTTTCATACTGACCCAAGCTGTTGCTCACATTTCTAGGCAGGCTGAGGGTCTGCCTGTAGTAATGAAATGTGCAGCAGTGTTACCTACCTGGCTGCAAATGACAGCTGGGACAGGCAGCAGGGCTTGACACGCTGCAATGGGACCTGTTGCATTACAGAAGCTTCTTGTGCTTTGCACTGCAGACACATGAGCCTGGCTTGAGCAGCTGTGCCAGGAGGCTTGGGATGATTTGTTTGTCCCACTGCAATTGCTTTTGACATGGAACAACTATGGAACAACTCATATTACTAAATAACGTGACATTTCTCTGTTGTCTTCCTCATCCTGCCTTCTCCTGCTTCTTGCTTTGGATCTGGAATTCAGTGCCTTGAGAACATGTACACACACCTATCCTTCTCCTAAACTTCTTGTCCAAAGCAACAAGAAGGAAAGCATGGTTCCTAATAGGAATATCCTCCAAGTATACTTTTTTAATTGTGCCCCTTTGAACAGCTGGTGTGACAATTTCAGTTTTGCTCTTGCCATGTCAAAGGCAGTGTAACATTCGAAACTCGTATGACTGCTAGGACACGATAAATATATCACCCAGATTTTGTGGGATGCATTTAGTGCCATTTCAAGATGAAGGGTTGATGCCCAGTGCACGAGGCTGTGGGCTTTTTTTCAGTCTGTCCCATGCTGATCAGGTGTGGTGACCACCAGCAGGGAGCTGGGGTCTATTTCTGGTACTGTCTCAGAGGGTACAGATGTGACACAAAGGCCACTGGAACCTACAGCAGCCTGGATTTCAGTGAACTTTGGGGTGAATAGGTGTTTGTTCAGAGATGACTTCTGGGATGGGAGAGGTGCTCCAGCCTCCACGAGCACCCAGGTGTATAGGGCAAGAGGCAACTCCTCGACCCATGACCACCTAAAGCTGGCTGCCACTGACGCATCTCCTCACCACAGACCCACCTCTGGATGTTGGGAGGGCCAGGCTTCACCCAGGGGCGGCTGATCCCATGTCCAACACTCATCCTAGAGCAAGCAGAATGAATTGCTCCCAGAAAATGCCTCTGTGTTCGTGGGCTGCTAAAGCAGATGAGTAGCCAAATGACTAACTTAAAGTAGACACTGCACTCCTAGATGGCTGAAGGGAAGTATTTGGGCTGGATTTTTATCCTCTCCCTTTATACCCTAGAGCGCCTCTTTCACCAGAGGCTGTTGACTTTCAAACAGAGTTTCTGCAATATCCAATGACAAATAAGAAGAAATAATCAGAAAATGTGGGTTTATTTGATTGTACATTATTCTTTCCATAACTAAGGCTGTCAGGCTTGTGTACAGGGTCGTTTTTTTTTAAGTATGGCCACCTCTGATCCTCCAGCAGGGCTCTGTAAATCTGGGATTACACTGAATTAATTTACTCTCTGACAGCTATCTCCTCCCAGCAGCACATCTTCCTTTCTCTGCTTCTGGCCATGACTGCATTTAGTTCTTTCACAGAGAGCATCTCTCAGCATAAGAGTTTCCCCTCAGAGAGTTAATAATCAATAACTATATTACTTTAAACATTTATTTTAATCTGAATTACAGTCCTTGTAATGTTGACCAACATTATAAGAGATGTAAATCCCAGTTAAAGTAAGAGCCAACATTTCTCAGTTGCAGTGATTCTGGGCACTTCCAGCAGGCTCCACAGCTCTTGGGGACCTATGGAAAAATTCAGCTCCATCAGGAACCTGCACTTAGGTAGCCTGGGTGAATACACATCCTTTGTCATCTCCACCCAACTTTTCCTTGGGGATCTTACTAGTGCCTAATGAAACCTGCCTGTTGATCTGCATAAACAGGGATAAGGGTGTGCCGGGCATCTCGGAGCGGGCGGCTTCTTTGTGTGAAGGGAGGCATGGTCCTTGGGTCTGGAAACATCTCTAAGTTGTTTTGCCATCCTTGGTGCATGTTCCAACGGCAACATTATTGTAAAACAGCTTGGTGTTTACTTTGTGTACAGAAAAGATAAAATCAGCATTTATATGCAAACATGAACCAACAAGGAATTTCAAAATCCTGCCATTTCACTCTCCTGAGAAGAAGAGCCAGAGTTATTGTGTAACCAGAAACATCTGAAAGCTGGGGATTTTCTGGGTCTAAATTCAATTTAGATTATAAGGGACTAATTTAGGATCTGACTGTATCACCTTGGGCAGCCAAAATAGGATCTGAAACACATGGAGACTAGGGCTTTGGGGTGGAGAGTTCTCCATTTGGGACAACCTGGGGCACTGTGTGGATCTGAGCTTTCCCTTTACGAATAAAGCTGGAGTAAAAGGTGAAGTAACACAAGCCAGATGCTCAGTCAGGGAGAGCCACCTGAGCCCACTCTGATATCCTTGTCTGCCCTGGAGAATAGGAGGTGTTCACGTGTCCATCCTAGACCTTCCTTTGCAGTGTGCACAGCTGGAGCACAACTCAGCACAGGCACATCTGCTTGAATGTCAAGGCCTGAAAGCATCAGACATGCAGAATAAATGGCTTCACTGGGATTTCATGCCTGGATTTATGTTTTTATGCATTTATGGTTGCTCAGGAACATGTGCCAGGCTGCGGGCACTGGAAAACATGGCAGAGAGCAGAGGTGAAGCCTCAAGCAGGACCAGAGCCCTGGCAGGTGACTGAGCTCTGCCAAAGAGAGCAGGGACTAATAAATATGGATAAACCAGCAGGAACTGAAGGGAAATATGCAGAGGGGAGAAAAGCCAGGAGAGAAGTGAGCAGCCCCCAGGCACAACAGGATGGGCTGTGAGTAGGCTCATGCTGCACAGAGCCCAGCAAATGTTTTTCTCCTCCCTGTGAACATCCCCAATGCAGGCTGTGGCTGGACATTTGCTCTTCAAAGGCCCATGTGTCCACATGCCCTTGGCTACCCCAACTCAAGCCTGGCTCTGTCCCTCCTATGGGGCTGACTGACATGGGCATTTAAATGAAGTGGAAGTAGGGATGCACTCGCTCTCTTTTGGGGTGAAATCTGCATCTCCACCTCACAGTGGGATGCTGGGCAGGCTGAGTGTCCCTGGTGCACAAGCCAGCTCCTGATAGCTCTGTCATGCTCATTCCCTGCTGTTACCCCTGCCTCGCTGGGGCTAGAGGGGCTGTAAAGGGAGCGCCTGCCCCAGGGCCAGCTTTCCCCGTCCCAACTTCCACCCAGCCCTCGCCTCAGGGTTTATTTACCCGGGGGCGCAGGGATAAACTGTGGATACAAGGTAGAAAAGGTCATCTGGGTGGTGGCCACAAAGGGGGACATTGTGCCTCCAGGGAGGGGGTGGAAACGCCCGAGGAGCCGGAGGCACGGGGGCACTTTGATGCAGTCTGGATGAAAGCGGGCAGGGAAGGGGAGGGAAGAGAGGAGGGGGAGCAAAACAGGGGGAGGGGACGACACCAAAACCCAAAAGGCAACAAAACCTCTCCCATCTGGGACACAAGTCAGGATAGTCCCTTTATTTAGATGGATAGAGACAAGCACAATGTGGGGCAGCCGGGGGCCACCCTGCCTCTGTCCCTCAGCAGCCCTTTCAAGCCCTTCCTCCCCGCTCCTCCCCTCCCTCCTGTCTCTCACTTTCTTCCATATTTTCCATTTTCTTTTTTCTCCTTTGCTCCCTGTGCTCCACCTCCCACTTACAGCTTTTTCCCATGGTGAAAGCGCTGAGAAAGAAAGTGGGTTGATGTCTGATGCAAAGTTAATTTTAAGTAGAGATGGGGAGGGGCATCCAAAGGCACTGGAGAAAAATGAGCTTGGAGAGGACCCTTTGGGAGAACCCCTCCCTATATATAAGCTGTGATGCCTGTGTGTCAGCAGAGTCTTCTGCTCCCCAGGCTGTGTGCTGCAAATCCTACAGCAGGGCTGAATCTTGGGCAAAGAGCACTCAGGGCTGTTAATGCCACACAGATCCTGCCCTCTGAGATGTTTTAGGAGCATATTTTGAACATCAAGGCTACCTCCATGGCTGGAGGGGTTTGGGGACAAGCTGTCACACACATCTGTACCTCTGCTTTTTCCAACCTGCTGTTTTTCAGCTGGCCACCTGACTTTTTCTCATGCTGACTTGCTATCACTTTGTTAAGGAAGAAACAGAGCCCAGAATTTTTGTGGTAGCTCAAATGTCATCACTGTACTTTGATGTATCTATAATTCAGAGGTACCTCAAAAAGAAATTTTAAACTAAGTTTGAACTAAGTTTCACCCAGAGTGAAATATTTTCTTCAGCAAACAGTCTGCTGTTTGACCATGAAGAAATTTGTCAATCTCAATAAAATGTTGAACATTTTGGAATGAGAAATCATTGCATTCAACAGCTCCCAGAACAGACCATTTTCTAATGCCAACACTTCACTTCTAAAACTCTTCTTATTCACTGCATCTGCTTTAATGGTCCCAAATCCTGTCTCCCCAAGCACAGCAGAAGAAAACATCTTGTAGGCAGCCTGTGAGGCCTCCTGCCCCAGTCTGTGTCCCACTTCCTCTGCACCCTCTCCAGCTTTCTGCTTCTCCCATGATTTCTGCAACGTGCACACTAAATGCACCCCAGAGTCCACCAAGGAACATGACACTGCCCTCGCTTTCTCCAGCAGGTTTTACTGCACAGAGTAGGTTGGTTATGATTTCTGCTAGGCCTGAAAGAGTGCCCAGAGGTCCCTTTAACAAGTTGTGTGTTTCTGTTTAACAGCGAGACTTGCCTGCCGGCAACCATTAGCGCTCTTCAGCGTCATAAACAATCAAATTCAGCTTGCACCACGTCTGAACTTGGCTTAGGCACTAGTTTTTCTGCCAGTACATCACTGTTTTCAACTCCAGTCAGCACTGTTTTGAAGTTATTACTGTCTGGTGGCTGGGGTTTTTTTGGTGGTGTATGCATCCTAAATGAGCTTTGTGGTCTCCCCACTTCAAAAGCCTCTCTGCTCTCACCTCCCTTTACTGGCTGTCGTCTAGCAAGACCAAAGACCAAAGGGTATAAACTATCTCAGCAGCACTCTGGGTCCATGCAGGGGTGCAGCCTGTGGGACACTCCTGGGGCTGCTGGAGAGAGGGTATGGGAATTAGGCAAGGAGATGGTGCAGAACTGTGCTGCTTCACCCCGACCCCATCCCCATCCTTGCCTCCATTCAAATCAGGCCCAAACACAATGTGTGCTGCAAACTTCAACCTGCTTGAAGCACATCTCACCCTCTCCAGTGCCCAGTTTCCTCTGGTGTCTCCTGGGTGAGGAGAAGAGGACAAAGGAGCACCCTGGGCACTGAATCACGTGCAGGTGTTTCACTGAGGGGACCAGTTGCTTCCACTGACACCCTCTGGCTTTCCTTTGATAAAAACCATGGTGAAAGCAGGAAAATGGGAGTCAGCAGCCTGTGCAGAGGGCTTTGCAGGTACTCTGCTGGTAAGGGGATGATGATATTTACTAAAGCTTCTAAGCTAGGCTTTTATTTACCCAGTGGGTTTCACCTGCTTTTTCTGTGGATGGTTCTGCTAAAGTGTCTGTGGCTCCTTTGTGGAGCCTTGAAGGAATTGTACATGGGAAACAGAGTGAAAGGGAAAATGTGTTATAGCATTGCAACACTTCCTACTAGTATTTAACATCCTGACAAAATTCATCTTTTCTTCCAAAAAAAAAATATTGAAGTGCTTCATTCAAGGGAAAGATATTTGCTGCGTTATAAAAGTGTCAACATTTCACTTACAAATTGGTCATTCTTTTGGCAGTGACTTTAACAGAAAATTCCCCTTGGGGCTATCATGCCTCTTTGTTGGTTTCTCTTCCCTTAAAAAAAAGGCAAAACCAAACAACTTAAAAAGCAAGCACAATTTACTGGGTCTGGTGACTGGATAACTGTTGTACTGCAGGCTGTGAGTGCTGGGGCTGAGGCCAGGAGATGAAAGGAGAGAACTGAGGCTTCTCCAGCAGCAAAGTGGATGCTCACAGGTCAAAGCCTGAAGCACTGCCCTGGTCCCTGCAGCCTTACCACAAGTTTCTCCTTTTCTGATGTTTATGCTTCTGCTGTTATTAACATCTACCCATAAACAAAAGCATTTATGGAAGGGGAGGGAAGGGTGTCACAGACCAATACCTGAATCATTTCTCTGTGCTTCTTGCTCTGATTTAATGCACTATGCTTTCCACTGCTGACCGCTTTCTTACACTTGCTTCTCCTTTCCATTTCTATGTTTCTCTACATGACTGTTTATTTCTCCTCTCTTTTACAACAACACTGATGGCTTTGGCAGATAACAAATGTGTGTCTAGTCTTGGGCTTTTCCTGCTCACCATGTGTGGATGCTGGTTTTGGAGCCTGCCATCTGGCTGGGGTTTCTCCATGAGTATCTCTCTCCTGCCTCACCTGTAGCACAGCTGTGATAGGACTTGGGGGCATCACTTCATTTACTCTTTTGCCACTTTGTTGTGCCTGGGGACAAAAGAGAGGTGACAGCAGGAGTAAGGGGGCAGGCAGTGACCTGCAGAAAACAAGAATTTAGTCATCCTGACCTGAACAATGATCTTTGTCTGACTGTAGGCTCTCAAGAACAGGAGAGACTCTCAATTTAATTTACAGCAGAAATCTCAGTCTCTGATGTTTTTGCAACACTTCCCCTAAGCTAAGGATGCTGATGCTCCCCTTCAATTTTCCCTTCTCAAAGATGGTGACAGCAGAGGTGCAAACCAGCCTCTATTACTGGGAAGGGCCTTCACCATGCACCTCTCTCTTTTTTGTATCAGCTTTACCATTATTCTGATTAGATCTTTGTTATGGGAAAATAATGGGTGGAAGAAAGTACTCAAATATAATAAAAAAGACTGAGAATCTGTAAGTCTAAAACCCCTTCATGTTCTCAGACTCAGCCACAGGAGCATCCACTCACTTCTCCAAAGAGCAAGCCCCAGGGACTGGCTTGAGAAGACCTGCAGTGAGTCTCTGAAAGCACCTGGCAGAGCTCCTCTGTTCCTGTGTGCACAAAGCTCCAAAGGAGCAGGGCGTGTATGGTGTCCCCGGAATTCTAAGCCATTTGTTAGAGTGCCCGATAGCCTCCTTAGGGTGTGACATTCACTTGTGATCACACCTGGTGCTGCTTTCCTGTTGTTGGCCCCATTATTCCCAGGTGTGCCTTTGGCTAATGCTTTGTTGGTGGCAGTTTCTGGGAAGCAAATCGAGCCCTCGTTGGCCAATGCCCAAGCTGGGCAAAGCCAGGGCAGCTCTGCTGCCGTCAGCTGTGCAAGGGGCTGCCTTTCACTCCTGGCTATGCACCCTCCCAGCCTCCTGGCCCGCATCCAATCCAGATAAGAAATGCCTGAAAATTGTAGCTGTTAGCCAGCTATTCTGTGACCTGCATGAAAAGAGTGAAATGACCTCGGGACTAGTCTCGGCACACAGCCGTGGCAGCCGAAAAGCCTCGGTACTCAGACCAAAGGCTGGCAGGACAAGTATGTTCTTGGCGGCTGCTCCTCACGGATGGGAGGGGAGGCAGCAACAAGCTGATTCGCAGGAGCTCCCTCGCTGCCTGCTGTCCGTAACAAGATCTTTATGAGGTGTTAATGTAAAGTGAGCTGTTTTACATTGAAACCAATCGTGGGCTATTTTCTGCACGATGATCTGTGGCAAAGAGGGTATTTAGTGGTGATATCTTGTGGTGGTAGGAACAGGAGAGAGCCCTTTTCCCTTAGACTCTTATCTCTAAATGTTCTCTTTTCTGTGGTGCTGGGCTCTGCTCAAGCCACTTTCCCTGCAAGGAGGACCAGCAATGCCATTCTGCCATGGGGATGCTGCAGGGCATCTCCTGCCTGCTTCCAGGTCTTCCTGTGGTGTACAAGCCTTCAAACAGACTGCACAGGCCCTTCCTTCAAAATTATTTTCAGTAGTTTGTGGAGAAATTTGGAAGGAGTGTAGCCATGGAACCGAAGCTGAGGTTGCCCGTGACAGACAACATCATCATTTAAACACCACCAAGCCGTAATGCACAGGACTATTTTTACCATGTACTGGGGTTTAAGTGCTTTGGGTAACAAGAAGAGCTTCAGTCTGAGTAACAAAAAAATGCCAAGGAGGGGACCGTGGTTGAAAATGGAAGGGTTCTTTCTGCCTGGGGATGGGGGCAGCTAATCTTGACACCATCCTGCAACTTGTTTCTGCTTTGTTAGCCATGTCTGTGGCCTGTGAAGTGCTGCTTGGGAAAATGGGAACCCATGGGTGGATGGAGATGTGAGAGGTTTACAGAAGTGTGCTTTGTAACTGCACATTGACAAGCCCTATATGCCCCCTGGATTCCCCAGCCTTTTTTTTTCTTAACTCTCAGAATTCCTCAGCATATCTTCTGCCTGAATCTGACTACAGGACTTTCCTGCAGCCCTGTACCTTAGGGCTGGGTTTTTGTCTTGCTGGGAGCTAGGGTTTCCATTTTAGGCACTGAGTTTCTAGTTGTACATCTAAAGAGAAATGATGTTCTCATCAGAGGCATTCCCCATCCCGGCCACAAGCGTTTCGTGTAGCAGTTCAGGCAGGCACCCAGGCTTTCTGGAGTCCCTCAGGGGAGCTCTTGGTTGATGGCAGCTAACCCAGACACTGAGGGTCCCATCAGCAAGTGTAGCTGGCTCCTTCAAGCAGAGGAAGTACCTGGCTGAGAGACAGGTCCGTTGTTACTCTTGCTGCTGACAGGTGACTCTCACGGTCAAAGGGCTTTCATCTCCAAGTCTTTGAACTGGCAAGTATTTTACATAAATGGAGTAGAGTTCTAGGTGTGAGTTTTTAGGGTCAGAAGACTTCTCAAGGAGGTCCCAAGCAGTCTTCAGGTGGTGCTGAAGATGAGTGAGCTGGGCTGGGTAAGGTACCTGCTGCAACTACCACAGAACCTCCCTTGCATCCTCCCTAATGCTTCCTTCAGAGGGCACAATGATTCAGTGCCCTTCTCTCTGGTGTAGCAGAGCTCTCTTCAGCAGGTTGATCTGAGAATCTGCTAGTGACTTGTCACCACAACCATGGCTGGGGAAAGGAGTCCCTCTGTCCATTCTGTGTTTCTAAAACCCACATACATCCTTTTCTCACACCTTCTTCCCCCTCAATTGTTTGGAAGACTCATGACCACTGTGGGGTTTCTAAAATAAAATTGTACCTTTCTGATTTCCCTATAGTTCTGACTGACAGCATTAAGGTAACTTGTGATGCTGACTAAGCTCTTTCCCCCCTGATATTAGTATTGCTTAAGTGAAAATTGCTTACAGCTGATACTGCTTCAAAGTTGCTGCAATGGTATCTTCGGTGATCAGATGAACATGGTAACAATGCTGGGAGTTACTTGACTGAGAGCCAAATACTGCTTTTGGAAATACTAAAATGATCAGTGCACCTAAGGAAGGAAAACAAACACTCTGCCCAGCAGTAGTAACATGCTTTAAAAAAATGCATTCTGCAATAATGGGACACTTGTGCAGACCAATGTAGCAGTCCCAATTCCTAAACTGCTTGAAAAGGTGGCATTATTTTGGTTAGGCTGAGAATAAATATGTGAGAGTCTATATGAGTTTATGTTTGGCTAATTTTTTGGAGGTTATCTGTGAGGACGAAGCCATTCAATCTCTCTGGGGAAAGGAACCGTGTTACTCCCCCATTCCACCAGCCCTCCCTGCTGCTGCTGAGCACAGCCCACATCAGCCCACAGCTCTTGCTCCTACCTGGGGTACTGTTGAAGAGCCACAAAGGGTATAAAACCTTTGCAAGACATTTATTAAGCATTTGAATTCTCTGTCACTTTCAAAGGGACAGTTTATTAGAGCAACTTTTATTAGGGAATGAACTTGAAGCACAGTAACTATTGCTCTTGATTGCAGGCTCCTAAATGCTGCTTGCTCTTAGAGCCTTCATTTTCCCGTGGCTTGTTTTGGAGGTTTTTGTTTCTTCTTCAAATGGAATCATGTATGTGGAATACTCTTACAGATCTGGATTACAGAGTATCCACTGCAATTACTGAATCTGGAATTGCTGAGTGACACTCCTGAAAAATTTTACCTTCACAGTAAAAAGGCAGCAGAGATTACACAGAGGGTCCCTGTAAAGTAGGTCAATTTTAATAATCATTTCTGCTTAGTGTTCGTTCAGCATATTCGACAGGCCAGCCCATTTTGCTCCATTCAACTCCTAACATTCACTAGAGCTCTCTAAGGGAATTAACAGTCTCTGCCATAGTTTTTCATGGCATCAGCCCTGTGTTTTATTTCACAGCATTTTTACCCACACGGTTTTTACCTCTGGCTCACCTGCCCTGAAGCAAGTCTTCAGTATGAGTCCAAAAGTAATGGACAGAGCTTATGAGTCTGCCTATAGTTTCCAAGGAGTGATTCACATTTGCCACATTATTGCCTTTAGATAAAGACTCTGTACATGCAGCTCAAGTTAGAGTAGGACAAGGTGGGACACTGTGGTTATGGGTGGTTTTTAAAGGACAACACTATTCTCAGAGGTGCTGCTTCCCTGAATAAAGGCACCCCAACCTTCCTCCTGAGAGCTGCTGCCAGGACAAACAAACTTCAGATACCCACTTCCTCTTTACCTTCCCACGAGTCTCCCAGCATCCCAGGCACGGGCAACACAGCCTCCTGCAGCTGCACTTTCTGCATGTTCAGGACAGGGGTTAGCAGCACCGAACCTGCCTTGTCTCCTACGCACATCTGCAGCTCCCCACATCTTCCCAGCAGGACCTGCTCCAAGCACTGAATTTATAAAACTTGAATGGGGGAAAGAAAAGTAAGCCTGGAGATTATGCTATGCTGCTCCTTATTCCTTTCTGCATGTGAAACCTGGTCCAGGGAGAAGTGCCTCTCTGCTGTACTGCCCCTTACTCCCCTCTCCCACCTCTTCAGGCCACAGTTAAGTCACCTTGGGCAATTCTGGCAAATACACACATACATTTTACAGCCCTGAAGCCATTTATAAATAGATTTTTATTTATAAAGTCAATTTACATAAAATATTATACTCTCTTAAAAACTGCATATGTACAACATACGAAACCCTAGCAAGTGCATACAAAAATGCCTTCAATACATTTTTTTTAAAAAAACTTCAGTTTTCAGAGAGGCGGACCTTCACACAGGCAAACTCAGACATCACGTTAAAACACAACATAAGTTTACAGTCTTTTACCAAAGTGTTTGGAGAGAATAGTAATAAAAAAAAAAAACCAAACAAATACCTTTGCATCTATAATATGTATGTTTCCAAAACATTCCAGCTGGTAGTGTTCAAGAACAAGTGGATAGGACCTGCTAAAAATAGAACCATCATATCCCTTTTCTCTAAGGTTTGCTGTACAAAAATAAGTCTTCATACACCAATGTCCCTATAGGCAGTTCAAGTTACATATAAAATAGAATCTGACATGATAAAAAATTCCCTCCCCCTCCAGAAATAAGGAAGTATCAAGTGTTTCTAATGACTTTTTTTTTTTTTTTTCCTTTTCCACCCCACCAAAGCAACACCAGACAGCAGCGGCGGGGGAAAGCAGCTTCGCTCGGGCATCCTTTCCGTGGGTCGGCAGCTCCCGGCGGGCAGGCGGAGCCGCTGTCCCCGCGCAAGGAGCGGGACCCCGCAGCCAACTACCCCATTGCACTTTCCACAGCCAGAAGACGACGGCTGAACCCGGCGAGAAGAGCAGCCAGCGGGGCCACGCCGGGGTGGAGGTCAGGACTTTCGGGGGATGCTGCCGCCGCCGAGACCGCGGGTGCCGATGCGCTGCGGGCTGAGCGGAGAGACGTGAGGAGAGCCGCGGTGGGTTCGTGCCCCGCTCCCCCGAGGGAGCGGCGCCCCCTCCCTCCGCTGCCCCTCACCTCCAGCCGTGTCAGTAGCTCCCCAGCCAGCTGGTGAAGTCCAGCAGCTCCCGCTCCTCGGGGCTCAGCGCCACGTCGTAGCCGCTCTCCTCGGAGGAGCACGGCGAGCCGGGCGCGGAGGATGCGAAGGAGGGAGAAGCGGAGGAGTAGCCGCCGCCGCCGCCGCCAACTTCCCCGACGGCCACGCGCCCGCGGCCGTCGGGGAAAGAGGCGGCGGAGTCGTGCTCGTCGAGGAGCCGCTGCAGGGCGCGGATGTACTCGACGGCGGAGCGGAGGGTCTCCACCTTGCTCATCTTCTTGCTGGCGGCGCCGTGGGGGACGTGCTGGCGGAGGGCGGCGAAGCCCAGGTTGACGAGCCGCACGCGGTTGCGCTCCCGCTCGTTCCGACGGGCCACGGCGGCCGCCGCCGCCGCCCCGGTGCCCGGCAGGGCGGCGAAAGCCAGGCGGCGCTTGCAGCGCAGCAGCTCGGGGGAGGCGGGCCGCCGGCGGCCGCGGGCTGCGGCGGGGGGCAGCGGCGGCAGAGCCCCGCCGTTCATCGCCGGGCGGCCACGGTGGCGGCGGGCGGGAAAAAAAAAAAAACAAAAAAACAAAACCAAAAAAACCAAACCAACAACCAAAACTTTAAAACTAAGAAAAAAAAAATCTCAAAACTAAATTTAAAGCGAAGCAAAGGAGGCGGGGGTGGGCAGCGCGGGGCAGTTCACCCCCATGCCCGTGCTCTCCCGCCGCCGCTCCGCGCCTCTGCGGCGAGTCCCGCTGCCGGCCGGCCCCTTATCAACGCGCCGCCGCCGCCGCCGCCGCTCGCGGGGCCCCGCCGGCCGCACGCGCCGCGCACGCCGCGCCACGCGCGCCCGCCGCCGCCGCGCCCCCGCCCGCGCCCTCCCCCGCGCGCGCACCCACCCCCGCGCGCGCCCGGCGCGTGGCGCCGCCGGCAGCCGGCAGCCCCCCCACCCCCCCTCACACACACACACACACACACACAAACCCCCACACACACACAACCCCCCACACACATACACACAACGCTGTCAGCGGCCCCGCTGCAACCCTCCCCTCAAATCACCGCCCCTGGCCGGGCAGTTTTTAACATTTTATTTGAATTTAGTTTTTATTATTACTCGGGGGTGGGGCCGCACTCTCGCCCCGCCTCCCCCGCACCTCACGGCGGGTGCTCGGGAGCAGCCGGGGCTCCCCGCTGCCCGAGGTGAGGTGGAGGCCCCGGGTCCTGTCCCTTCAGGTGTGCCAGCAGCCCGCCCCCTCCCCAGGCCGGGTACGCCGCGGTGCCGGTGTGCGGATGGCGGTGGCCCGGCAGCCCCGCTGCTCCCAGGGTTTGCTTTCCCTGCGGAGCTCAGAGTGCCCCGCACCTGGCCGCCGGTCGGTGCTTGCCTGACAGACAGACGGGACACACCGGGGCTCTGCTTTGGTACATCCACAAAAATGTATAGTAACAAAGATTTATAGTAATGGCGTGGGTCCTCTTACCAACGCCATTCTCCACAGACCGGCTTTTTGGGCTTCAGTGGGAGTTTCAAGGATAAAGGCATGGAGGCAAGAAGGAAAACAAAGCTTTCGTAGCTCGGGGGTTGCAGCCCGGCTTCCTTCCGCCATGCCGAGCAGTCCTCCTTGGCTCTCTCTCAAGCAAGCCTTTCTTCCAGCTCCGGTGGGAAGAGCAGCAGGGTAAGGTGTGTTCTGATAGCTGGGAGGACAAAGGAGCTTCCCCTTGGAGTCCTGGGAACTTGCGAGAAGAAATAACTTGCATGGTGTTTTGCTAAATAAACAAGATGGATGGAGGGAGAGCTACATGAACCCACTGCCCTGGGGCTGTGTTCACTCTCAGCTTCAGCACTGCTTCAGGATGTGCTGTCCTCAGGGCTTTGCTCCCACCCAGCCTTTAAAAAAAAAAAAAAGAAAAGAAAAAAAATTCAACCGTGTGAGGCAGTTCAGTTACAGGGCTTCACTTTTTGGGGGCGGACATAACCAATGTCAGGAAAGTGCTCCAAGCTGGTGTCTTTGGAACCGACTTGGTGGTGGGGATGTGTCATCACATGGACAGGTGCCAGCAAGGCTCTGCAGCACGATTTGGATATCAAAGGGTCTGTATTCCCCTGGCTGTCCCAAACCACATTGCTGCTGGTGCTCAGGTGTATCTAAGACAAAAACGGTAGTTCAAAGAGCTATCCATGATTCCTTGATGTGACACAGAGGGGGCTTTTTTTGTACCTGTGTGGGGTATTTGGGGAGCAGCAAGGCTCCACTATGTTGAAAGAGAAATAGTTTCCCTGGGGATTGGTTGCAATGGCATTGGCTTGAAGGAACCAGCCCCACTGCAGTGTCACAGGCAGCTGAGCTGAAATTCCTGACACTAAGGATCCTGTGGGCACTTTGATTTTCTGGTAGTCAAGCAAGCAGGAGCCTTAGCACCCACATCCAGCAGCTCCCGAGACATTCTTGGCTGTGCTGTAGACCTGGGGGCAAAGCAGTGAGCGGTCCTACAGCTTCTCTGAAGGACTTGACCCGAGAGGAGCAGCTCATGGCACGCAGCACAGGCAGGAGCATTTTTCCTGGTGGATTCCCAGCAGCGCAGGGGAGCTGCCTGGGCCTTGTTGGGAGTGCACGGGTTGCTTGCTCAGCTCAGGCCATGTCATGCACTTGTCTGCAGCATCTGCAAAACTGCCCTGGCTGGAGCAAGGGGCTTCCCTTGTGCTTGCTGTCAGATGTAGCTTTGTCAGTAGGAGCATTGTTCCAGTGGAGTAATACTGATGTTCTCTTATTACCTTGTCTCTAATTTTCTGTTGAAAACCTTTCACACAGGAAAGGGGAAGCTGCTGCCCTTGAAACTTTTCAAGAGAAAGCCTAATAGAGACACTCAAGACTAATAACTGGATTTTTATCATACAAAAATAGCTACAGGGAATTTTTTTCATTAGTAACGCGCACCAGTAAACCCAGTCTCAAGGGAGAGCAGGCAGCCTCCAGCCAAAGAGATTCTACACTCAGCTCAGGGATGAACTTAACTTGTCCAAATTGGCTTCAGAGCTGCTGATGTTTCCATCCAGATGTGGCCATCGGGTCTGGGCCTGAGCACAGCACACAGCAAGTGCTTACGCTTTCCTAGCAGTGCAGCTGGCTTCCCAACAGTCTGAAGGAAGGTAGGTGGGTAGGTACATCTTGTACTCAGACAAATGCAATCTCTTTTGAAATCTCTTTATAAAGTTAATGACTATGTAAGGATCCAGTAGAACAAGACATCATTAAACACTGTCTGTGTTCACAATCAACTTCCTGATCATAATCTGGGGAGAGAGAGCATCCAGCAATGTGCTACCCATCCCCAGAGAGTGGGGAGAAGAAATTCTCCTCTCCTGGAGCAGGTGAGGCAAAAATGGTAACTGCATGGTTGGTGTGGACACCTTTTAACTCCATGTGGCTTCAGCCAGCTGCAAGGTGGCCAAACGATGCTCAGGGAGAAGGGGAAAGGGCCTGTATACTACATGTTAGTTCTTGCACCTGCCAAAGGTGAGAGCAAAGCGCTGCCCCTGGCTTGGCACGTGCGTCAGCAGGAAGGCTGCAGGTGCGGTGCTGGGTCAGTCCTGGTGCCACCCATGCATTACAGCCAGCTGACAGAGCTTTTTAGGGTATTTTACCAAAACTTTCAGGACTGCAGTGGAAAGCAATGGAGGTCCAGTTGCAATAAAGCTTGAGAGGGTGAATGTGAGAAATAAAGGGTGATGGAGAGTTAAGCAGCCCTGTTCTTGGTGAGCCTGTTTACCAGGCTGGGCTGTGCTCACACTGGTTCTGCCAGGAGCAGGGCTACATGGGGCAGGGCTCGCATTGTGTCTTCAGGTCTATCACCTGCACAGCTGGCTCCTGGGCAGTTATGGTGTGCAATTAGATAGCATGTGAAAAAGAAAAAATAATTTAACTTGAGTAGAGCACTGTGCTTTAGAGCTATGAGTACGTTTCTTTCACTTTCAGTGGAGAAAGAAGTTCATTTGAGTTTATTCTTTGAAGGGAGCTCCCTGCCTTCAGCTTATGCTCTTTTCCAATGTAATCTTTCTCTGGCTTGACGAACTGTTTTTAATAACTCTTCTGACATTTTATTTGTTCATCTATAATAATTTTAAATTGCCTGGGAATCACTAGAGGACTTCTGAGAAACACTTTGAAAATAATAATAAGTAAAGAAGTGCTTTGGAAATATTATGATTTCTCTCTGGTTTTGTGCCTTCCACTGCAGCCTCCAGCCAGCCTTGTTTCCATTCACAGTGGAGTTGTATGGTGCATCTGAAGCTTGGCAAAGCCCAGCATCCCCCCCCTTTCCTCCTCTCTTTCCTTTCTTGAAAAGAGATGGCCCCGGGTTTAAAAGTTGATTTTTAGCTTTGATTGTGTGTATGTGCTATATGAATGCTAAGCAGCCTTTACAATGCATCCTTGTGATGTGCCGGGAAGGCAGGCACAGGCTGTGAGGTCTGCCCGGCCTCCCAGCATCCCTACGGCTGCGCTGCGGTTTGATATGGACATGGTTATTTACGAGCCAGCTTTAGGGTGAATCCAGCCGTGTTACGGGCAGTAGCTGAGGGACAGAATGGGCTGAGCCACTGACACTTGTAAATCTGACACGTTTGGAGCTGCTTTCTGCTGTGGAGGAGAGGAATTTTCCCCAATGGTGCTGTGGGCTGGAAAAGGAGGAGGCTTCTGAGAGGCAGCAGGGATCTGGCACAGGTGTGCCTGGATGATGGGTGTAGTTTTGGCTTCTGGGTGACATCCTCCTTGCTTCCAGCACATCCTTTCTCAGGAGCATGAGTAGCAGTGCCCCAAAGCCAAGGGGGAAGTTTCTCTTCCCTGCTGCATTGACAGAGTTCAAGCAGCCGAGGCTGGGGTGCTGCTGTTCCATCGCTGGTTCCATCACTCCATCACTGCTGCTGTTCCAGCACTGATGGAGTGAGAGCCGGAAAAGTGGATGTCAAGAAAGGGGGTGTCAATCAGGATGAATTCAGCCTCTTCTTCTCCATTTGTGTTTAGTGTACCAAGTTCACCCCATGCAGCATTAACACATCAAATCCCCCTTTCGGAACATCTCTCTGACAGAGTGGCATTGTTTCCCTCCAGCTCAGAAGAGGGTTGGGGGTTTATAGCTTTGCAAAAAAATATGATCTGGCTTTGTTCCCTTTTTAAAATCAACCCTTCCCTTCTGGATGAGATGGCACATCCCTCTGAGACCCATACAGCTGGGGATGAGGTTTTTCATAATAGAAATCTGCAAGCTGCCACAAGGCTAGAAAGAGAGCACCTGTGCTCCCTGGGGTATTTTCAGACTCACTACCATCTTTCCATGCTCCACCTGATAACCAGAGATAAGGTAGGAAGCCACAGGCAGGAGCTGCAATCACCTGTGGTTTTTGCACTGCTTTTGGGAGTGATAAGTTGGGCTTTTGCAAAGGGAATCAATCGATGAAAACCTGCCAGGGTGGGCAGGAGGCCGAGTCTTGCTGGAAAAGCCATGCTGCCATCCAGCCTGCATGCTGGCTGTGAGGGTGGTTCCCTGGCATGCCACCAGCCCTGCCTCTCTTCCCACTGGGATGAGGTTGAGGGGACACCCTGCTTCTCACCTCTCTGGGCAGAGAGGTCAGTGTGTGCCTGCTGAGGGAGGTGTCTGCCAACAACAGGGCACCTAGAGGTAGTTTAATTCCATAGAAAATGAAGTGTTGCACAGCTTGCCTTGTTGATGGGCACAGGTAGGATGAGCACACAGTCCCCTGTTCTCCCTTCAGCAGTGCCCTTCCATGTGCCAAATGTGCCTTCCTTAATCACAACCCAACATCTTAATACCCCAGCTCTACTGATGCTCCTGCTTTCTTTTGGGTGAGGGAGTGACTTTGCTTTTGGCTTTTGTGAATGTGAGGCAGCAACTCTTTTTGCTCGTTATTTTTGTGATGTTAGAAATCCACATATGCTGTGCCCCAAACAGGAAACTTTCAAGGCATACCTGTATGGGATAGAGGGTAAGAGAGAGAAAAAAGGAACAGCAGAAAATCCCTCCGCCCCTGAGCCCAGCAGGCAGGCACCAAGCGCTGCAGGTAGGAGAAGCATCAGAAGATATGGCCAAGCTACTCAGGAATAGTAATTTTCAACGAAAACAGAGGAAGTAGCTGTTTAAACACAGGTGTTTGAAGTTGCAGACCTGCTTTCAGAGCTCTGTGAGTCAGTCAAAGTACCCGTTTTTATAGCTGGAGACAAAAGTAGGCAGGACATCTTTTGTGGGAAAACTAGCAGCCCTTGCAAGGCGTGTAGATGACGATTTTGGGACCTCTCAGGTGGATTTGAGGTGAGGTGCGAGGCTTTGCAGGAACGGAGGAGACTCTTATGGAACTGGGGAGGGAAATGCCCTTCAGAAAGCTGACGTCGATTATCTCGCCCTTCGGGAAAGGGTTCTGCTGGCCTGTGGGGACCTCTAGTGTGAGACTTGGCTTCGCACAGGTCTCTGCGGTGGCAGGTGTTTAGGATTGGAGAAGGAAGTGGGATACAGGGGGAAGCGGAGACGGGCTCCATGGTTTTTTTCCCTGTCTGCCGCTGTGAAACAGACGCTGGGTGTGCTCAGGGCAGGTGACACGGTGACTGTCGCTCGTGGCTGGGCTGACGTGGCTTGGTGTTACACACAGAGCTGTGCTCATATTTTCTTGCAGCCCTTCCAGATTTAACCTGTAGCTCCACCGGTGGGCCAGCTCTTTTATTTTTGTACAAGGGATCCTTCCCCTTGAAAATGCAGGTGACAACACCCCCGTCTGTCCTCTAGTACCAGAAGAAGCGATGGGTGCCCACAGTTCTGATTTCTGACCCAATCCTAACTCTGACAGTGTCTTCTTATAAGGCATTTTCCCCACATGGTCTGTTCCCAGGGGTCCAGCTCCTAAACGTGGGTGGCTTGGCATCAGCTGTCTCACCAGCCTGTGTCCTCTCCCCAATGCCCTCCTGCCCTGCTGTCTATCCACTGTTTTTCCTCAGGTGGTCTCCAGCTGGTGGCCAGAGGAGGAAGGTCCCTGCACATGGGTACCTCAGTGTCTCCTCCTGAGCATCAGGGCAGGGACCCATGAGCCATGGGGATACCTGGTTTTGGCTCTGGCTGTGACAGCTCTCACTGGTGTCTGGGGAGGATGCAACCAAGATGATCTGCAGGAAAACTTGCAAGAAAGCTAGTGATGTAGTCAGAAAATCATAACATGCTTTTCCCCGTGCTCATGGCTTTGTGCAACTCTCTTTCTCTTCTCTTTGCTTTACAAAATGCATCTTCCTTCCTTTTTTCACTCCTCTCCTCCTCCTTCTTTGTCATCTTCCTGTTACTGCAGTTACTGTTGTGGGATGGTTTTACTTTTTTACTCCCTTTGTTTGCCACCTGTCGGGAATGCAATTATTCACCTGTTCTCCACCAGTCTGGTTCCAAAAGGAAGGATAATTAAGGCACTAAGTCATTCAGGCTCACTGGCCAGATCCTTCTTGAGGCTTCTTTGCAATTTACTTTTGAGAAATATGCATTCAGGAGACAGCTGGTTTTGAAGAAATCAGCTGAGTCTTCTGCAGCCATGGGTCCCTGGAGTCTTCAGTGTTAGGAGAGAGGAAAGGAAGAGTTAAAATGTCCACAGTCAGTGAGGGTATCCTGAGCAGGGGGTTATATCTCCATATAACCATTTTCCTGAATAAAATACTACCAAATGTGGTTTTTTCCCTTATCTGCAAATACAAGTTCTAATAGAGGCTCAGCCAAAGGTTATTGCCATGTGGTGCTTTTACATGGGGAGAGAAGACTCTTACATAGATCTGTTTGGGGGGGGTGTAATCTCTTCTTTAAACAATAGGTGGGAGTTTTTTTAATAGCATTTTCCTAGATGTTTTTACAAAATATTATTTATATATATTATGAAAAAATGTTATGGACAATATTCATTAAGCAAAACTGCATCCCAGTGAAAGTCAAAATTGGGATATTTTGACACTCTTGACTAATCAGTTTAATTATTTTTTAAAGGAGCTTTGCTCCAAACTCCATGAAAGGTTGTCTTTCTGTATGCCTTTCCTTCTTCCCCAGCTGGCTGTGTGGGAGCTGACAGCAGCTAACTGAGGGCCTGTGCAGAAGGTGACTGCCCTAAAGAGGATTTAATAATCAGGCAGGAGGAGGTGCATCAGCACGTGGTGGGGACTCCACTTCCTGAGAGGCCCCACTGTGGCCATGCCTCCCTTTGGTGGAAACCCAGGCTTTATCAAGAGCTGGAGGGACCAACTGCCAGCTCTCTCTGGGGACAAGCTGCCATGGAACTGAGGTGCGGGATGAGGACCACCAAGTGCCAGCTGCTGGTGACCAGCCTCTGTGTCATGGTGAGCAGGCAGGTTTGGGGGGATCTCTGCAGAACCGAGGTGAGCTGTTGCCTTTCCCATCCCCACTCTGAGAGGGGATGGTTTTCCCACGTTCTGTTTTTGGCGGGTGGAGGGCAAGCACAGCCAACTGCCTGAGTTATCATCGCACCATGGGCGGTTATCGCTGGCCACCAGCATCCCCCTCCTCCTCTGATAGACTTCTGGTTTCTCAAGGCTGTCACACCACTGCAGCTCTTTCACAACTCAGCAGCTTCCTCCAAGGAGAAAGAAAAGGTTCCTGCTGGCAGAATGGGTGGGAGCAAAAAAGATATTTGCTCCTGTCTCCTTGGAGCAAAAGAGAGAGGATGGACCTGCTGCAGTCACACTTGCTGCTGGGAGGGTGGTCGACTGCAGGTCGGATCAATGAGGATGTGAAACCACAAGGCTTTGGTGGAAGTGTGTGTGAGAAACATGTGGACTGGCACTGCAAAGCGAAAGCAATTCCAGGGAGTCTCTTATCAGCTGTTCAAGTAAATTAAAGGGGAGTTTCTGGACATCTGCTGTTAGAGCTGATGGGAAATGGTAGAAACTGGAGAATACTTCTCATGGATGCTTTGACTTGTATGTTCTTGTTGCCTTTTCATTTCATCAAAACTTGCCAGCATAAAAATAATAATAATAATAATAGTAATAATAATAATAATAATAGTAATAACAATAATCTGTATTTAGTTCAAAGAGGGTTGGTGGTTTGTTAAGGGTTATTAAAAGGTAATACCTTATTTTGGGCCACAAATGAAGTTTGTAGTTTTTCCAAATTTCAACATTCCAGGACTGCAGTAGCTGTAAGGTGGTTTTCTCTTCCAAATAACATAATATGCCACTTGGAGGAAATGAAAGGAAGATTGGTACTAAGCATGTTTAGAGGAGACATTAAGGCACAGCTGCTGTGAATGGTTAGAATCACATTCTCGCTGTTGGGAGGATTTTAGACTGGTGTTTCTCAGAAATCTGAGCTAACTTAATATTTTGCTGGGCGTGGGTCAAGATATGCAGTAATGCACAGTCTGAATGATCAGAAGGTGACACAAATTAGGCTAGACAAAATGGTACATTTTGGATGGATTTAGTCTCTGAGACTGTAAGCCTCCAGCAAAAGCTATTAGAAAATGTCACATAGTGGGGATTATGTTGAGATCACATTGTCACATTTGACACAGGTATAGCTGCCTCATGTTTCTGTATTGTAAAGGCACAAAATGATGAAGCCTTATCTTCAGAGCTAGGAGTAGCCTTACATTTTGTGTTTTCCAGGCTCATTGCACTAGATTTGGAGTTCATTTTGCTGCTGGTGCCTTTGTCCCAGCTCTGCCATCAGTCATGCTGAAAGGAGCCCAGCCCTAGAGCCAGGTGCTATCAGAAATGTTCCCTCTCCATCACCTGGAGAGGTATGGACATGCAAGTAGTTACCCCATGCCTTAGGCATACCGGTGCTCTTGGGGATGGTACAGAAACAGACAGCACCTTGCAGAGACAGAAACCACCATAGACAACTTAGAGTAGTACAGGACTCAGATCTTTGTGCTCTGCCACAGGAAACAGAGCCAACAGCAGGCAATGAGACTGGTATTGCAAAGAGCAGAGTAGAGAAGTTCACCCCTGCTCAAAACCCCTCTTGTAGCTGGCAGCCCTCACAGCCATATGTGCACAGTCTGCAGAGTGGGGTGGCACTGCACAGGTGTGCTGCAAGAGCATCAATCCTCTCACTTTTCTTCATGTCATGCAAATTTAATCCATAGGCACCGGCCAAGAGACTGTGGGCTGCACAGTGTCACATGCACTCATTATGCAAAAGAGAAAAAACAGCTTTAGTATTTTTAAGTGTCTGGGGTTTGTCATTTTATGTGCATTTTGGGGTACATGTGGTGGTATCTGGATGATGAGGCTGTCTGCACTTGCATGGGGCTCAGGAGTATCCAGATACACTCAAACCTTTGTGTGCACCCAGCAAGAGCTGTTGCCTTGTAAATCCCTTCCTGAAACCCCTCTTTTCCAGCTGCTGGGGCTCTCCATTGCCACACTGAGCACAGTTGCCCACTATGGGCTCCGTTTCACCCTCATCAGCAACGTCTCCCTGGACAGCAACGCCTACAAGGTCATCCACCACTCAGGTATGTTGTGGTCACATCCCAATGAGACCTTTGGTGATACCAGAGCTGCAAAATTCCTTAAAGCTGTAGAAAAAAATTCAGGGCTATCTCAAGAGGAGGAAGGAGTTGGGTTTGCAGGATGCGTTAGGACTAACACAGTCCCACAGGCACTTTCTTTCCCCATATGAGACTTGCATGCCAGTAACCAAAGGATGCTGTGGGTGCATGGGGTGCTCAGGTGCTTCTGTGTTTGCAGCTGTTCCTCTATTCTCTGACCCCTGTGCTGTGGTAAGAGCTCAGGAGGAGCTCCTCAGTCACTAAAAGTGCACTGGGGCTGGCAGGAGACTGGAAGAACAAGGAGAGGAACTACAGGAGTTGAAGCAGAACATAGAAAATTGAGGCTGGGAGGAGAAATGCATGGCAGCACCTTGAGCTTTTCTGAGGAAATATGTGGTATTTTTGCTTTCACAAGGGAGAAGTATAAACTGAGTCTCAGGTACAAGGCTAGAGCAAAGATAGCCCAGATACTAAAACGCCCTGCTCACCACTGCTGCATTTGCATCTGCTGCTTCTCCCGAGCTGCACTCTGGTCTTAAACACGCACATGTTCTCTCAAGATCTTGGTTCTCAATTTCAGTTTAACAAGGCAGGTGTAAAAACTGTGTTAGCCCAAGGCTAAGGTATATTCCTTCCCTGTTCCTACACATATATATTGGCACTGACTGCAGGCTTGCAGGCTCTCCCACCCCAGTCACCCATCTCCAGCAACACTTCCACTTGCCTTGTTTACAGGCACTACCTCTGTGTGGTTAGGCTAGCAAAGCCCTTTGCAGTGCTGTGGTCCCTGAGCCCTGCTCCAGGGTACTGGCTATGATCCTGCCTGAGCCAGGAGGAAACCAGAAGGGTGAGTGTTGCACCAGATTAGCAGTGCCCGGAGTCCTGATAGAGGCTGTGGGACAGCTGCTGCACACCAGCACCCCCCATTTGGGGGGGATCCTTATCAGAATGCTGAAGTAATTGGCAGCTTCTGGTCTGTTGGGTGGACCAACACCGTTTTAGGCTGCTTCACTCTGCTGGAGCTGTGAGAACCCCTCAGAGGCTTACAGCCTTGCCAGACATACACAGCAAAGCACACACAGATGGGGGATATTGAATAAATTACAGAAAAATTTCAGTTTTGCAACCTGGTCATTTGGGGCCAGCTCCCCAAAATGCACTTTTTGGTCCCTCTCTGGGTGAAGCATCAGACTAGGCCTCTGGCATCTGACCACAACTCCCATGTCTGTCTTCCAGCTTTCTACTTTGGGATCTGCCTGAGCATGACCCTGATCCTGGCAGCCCTGCTGAGCTCTGCTGCCACGGTGCGGGAATCGCAGTGCCTCACCGCCATGGTGCGTATCCATACCTGCAGGGACTGGCTGGGAGCACTTTCTGTCACCTGGGGCTGGCCCCTTAGCCTCCAGTGCTGGGGTCTGCATTGCCTTATGCCCAGCAGAATGCATGCCTGGGGAAGGAGGTCCTGTTGTTCCACTTTGTGCTGCTAGGGGACATTTTTTAAAAAGCATCACCCTGCAGAGCTCTTAGGGCCGAGTATTGCATCATTCTGTGCCTAGTTTCTTTTGCCAAGGTCCTGTGTATGCAATTTTCAGAGGGAATGTGTTTATCTGCCAAGCAACTATGGTGATGACAATACCCAGGGTATTTTTTTTTTTCTCCTCATCAAGTCAACGCATGGTTTGTGTGAGGAAAGCTTAGCAGTGTGGTTTTGAGTCTCACATGCTTCTCCTGAATTGTGACAGCAAAACTAGCCCCTCTTTTTCCCACCTCACTGCAAACATTCACACAAAGCATGGCAGGTAGGCATGAGGGATTTGTGCAGGACCCTGAATTTCAGCCTACAAGGAGAGGGTGGAGAAGCAGCATAAGAGTGGAAATCCCCCCTTTCTCCTCTCCCTCAGCCTGTTTGGGCCTGGACCATGTTGACAGTAGTAAACTGCACTGTGAGATAAGCTCCATTTCAAAACAGAGCCTGCATGTGGGGCTTAGCCTGCACAGAGCAGCTTCCAGCCTTGGAGCTGGAGGAATGAGTGGTAAAGTGCTGCTCAAGGTGTGTTTTCCCATATGAAGGGCAGGAGTTAACAGATAGGTTGTTGAGCATGAAATCTTGCTTAATATAAAATAATTGCATTGCTGTCATACACTAACTTTAAAGAGATTTATCTAATCTGTGTAATTGGGGGAAATGATACTGATGGCAGAAATGAGAGGCTGACACCTGAAAATTCAGTGCAAAGCAGCCACTGAAATTAATGTTTTCACCTTCTCAATATACCATCTTCCTTTCTCTGGGATGCCCAATTCAGTTCCCATGAATTAAGCAGAATGTGTAACTCCCCTCTCTTTTGCTGAAATGTCTTTAATGTGTGCCTGCAATTACCACATCTAAACCAACAGATAGGTATGTACAGATCAGTGGAGGATGCCTTGGCTGCCTGAAGATATAGTCAAACTTCTCTATAATGTTTATTTGTTACCTTACTCTCTGATATAGTTTGAAGCATGCCACTCCATAGAACTGGCTGTTAAAAAGAGCACCAACACACACTGAGTGAACTCCAGAGCTCTGTCCAAAGAGCATTGTCCAAGGGCCACACAGTGCTGCTCTCCCTTCCCATTTTAACCTGAGCGATCCTTTCCTCCAGCCACCCATCCTCTCCCACAGCCCGGCTGGTTTGGGGTATCACAGCCAAGCTTTGCCTGTCAAAGCAGCCTCTGGCTGGCAGAACCCTCAAACTGGCTATTTATTTTTGTGGCTCCTAGTGCACTCTGTTGCTTGTCTTTAGCTTCCACAGTTTGGGTCCTCTGGGGGATGTGGCCGTCTGCATTTTGGGCCCCTGATGGCACATTTGTAGTGCAGTCACGGTGTCGCTGCCTTGCGGGGAGCAGAGGAAAGGTGCGAGGTGCCTTCCCCTCAGCTCTGGCGGCGAGGCTTCATGCCACGCTGCTCTCAGCAGGGATAAAGGGATGCCTCTTGGCTATCATTAAGCTCGGTGTCCGCCGGCTGCATGCCGAGCCGTGGGGCAGGAGGCGAGCGGGCCCCGGCAGCAGCCGCGCGGGGCCGCTCCAGCACCGCGCTCCGCCGCTGTCCGTTCCCAGGGGTGCCGCGGAACCGGAGCAGCCTCCGTGACCCCTGCGGGATGGTGGCACGTCCCCGGCCCTAAGGAATTAGCGGGAACCCTGGGAGGCGCTCGAGAGCTGCCCACTAGCAACGGTATTCTCGGCTCCAAGCCGCTCAAGGAGCTCATTGGCGTCTTAAATCACACAGGGAGGACGGGAGGACTTCGCCTGTTATAAATTGCCCCCTCTCCTCCCAACCATGTCATCCACCAAGGGTCAGCTCTCTGCTTGTTTTGCCCCCAGTTCCCGCTCCAAAGGCACGCATTTAATCTTTGATCTGGCAGCGAGAAGCGAGAGCAGCCCTGACGGCTGCAGCGAGGTGTAATCACAGCCAGGAGTGGGGTTTGGCCCTATGGGGCTCCAAAACTGGTCAGTGTATTGTAGAGCCCTGCTGATCCCTGCTGTGCTGTAGCTCACAGGAGTGATCAGCCCTGCTGCTTGGAGGTTTTTTCCTCCTTCTGCAGGAGACAGAATCTTTCATCTTCCCCTGCTATTGATTTTAAAGGACTTTTCCTCCCTGCATAGAGTGTGTCTTATTTGGAAGACCATTTAATTCACTCTCTAATCAAAGAGGGAAGACACCAGACTGTTTGCCTGACATCTATGGCTGTCCAGGAAACCGAGCCATGCATGGGGGATGTCTGCATTGATGTGGCTGGTCCACCACAATGCCACTTGGTAAACCAGCCACCCTAGGGAAAAGCTGACAAGGATCCAGACTGGGCTTACAGGAGCTTTTTTTTTTGTCTCTTTGGATTATATATCGTCATGCTGCCTGGCTGTCTGGAGGTTTGTGTGCCTACAGAGGAGGAGGCCCTGTTGTTTGGAAGCCTCACTGGTGCTGTTCTAATAACAGTAATAGGTGCACAGTGGTTAGAAACCAGGACAGGTCAAACTGGTTTAAGCACACAGGTCTCAGGAGATTGTCTTCTACCTGCATTAGCAGCATCATGAGACCAGACAGATGCTACGGTGCATCCAATGCTGCTTGTGAGGAAGCTGGTTCCAAGAAAGTAATTGAGAACTTAAGGATAAAAAATTATGTTCTAAAATCCAGCAATATTACATATAAAGCTCCTCTTAAACAGGGAGAATAGCAACAGACATACTCACTGTCCTCCAGCCCAGGCAAACTCTGCTTTCTGGTGATCCATGGCCCATCATGCAGTCAATCTGAATGTAAATATCCTGCAACTTTATAGCCCCTGGAGGCTGTGTTGCTATTGAAGGGGAGGAAAAGGAAGGAAAACAGCAGCTTTCCTGTTTGCATAAAGGAAAGACTCTGGTATCAGTGAGGTTTAAAGCACCATGTGTTGTTACCAGGTCAGAGAGAGAAAGGGAAAGAAAAGAAAAAAACAGGGAGCAACATGCCAGCTGAAATTCTCACATCTGAACTTTACAGTCTAAAACCTGACTAGTATAGAAGAAAATTTGTGATCAGGATGGAGCAGATGTTCCAAAAAAATGCAGTGGAAAAAGCCTCAGTGAATGCCCAATATAACCTAGGTTTTCATCAAGATTGATGAGCTAGTAGGGACAGCACACAGCACAGGCTGTTTGCTTTATTATACCCAGGTGTAGGCCAGTGTGTAGAGGGTCCTTAATATCACTGCAGCATACTTCAGCATCTTCTTTCTAATTTAATCTGCTTCCTGTGCTCTCCCTCATGGTGCAACACTTCTGAGTGAGGCATCTGTGTGCCAGTGGCGGAGCTGATACCAAGGACAGATTCCTCTTTCAGACTGATGTCACTGACTCGTGTTTGCTCTGTGGAAGGGCAAAAAATTGCATGCTTTTAGATGAACTAAAAGACAGAGAGGGACACAACCTGATGGATGCCATCTGAAATTTGCCCCCCCTTTCCCTGCCCCTGGGCTCTGCAGTCTGGCAGGGAGCTGGCCTTTGCAATGGCCACAGCAGCACCAAAAAACATCTGGAGCAGAGCAGGGCAGAGATCTGCTCCTTCCCTGGAAGTGTAGGAGTTTGGCAGAACACAGCTACAGAGCACAGTATGAGCTAAAGGATCCATCCCTCATCCAAAGCAGGCCCCCTTCACCAAAGGGGAAGCATCAGAAAGGTGAATTAAAGAAACACCAGCCAACAGACAGGGTGCTGTTCCTGCGGATTCTGCTGAGTCTGTCAAAGAGAAATTGTTCCTTGCAGCAAGGATGGAAGCAAGGTCCTTCATAAAAGAGTAATTGATGTCTGCCTGGTGACAGCCCTCCACAGGGCTGATGTGGCTGTCTCTTGCAAAGGGAGCAGGCAGAAGCCTGTGGCTGGCTCTGAGGACCTCCAAGGGTCTAGGAGATGGTGAACCAGCTTCAACCCTTCCACATTTTGTATGCAAACTGCACGTTGCCTTTTTCTTTTTTTCTCCAAATGTCTTCTAATGTAATTAGAAAGTTGCTCTTCCAAAAGCCTTTTGGCTGGGAAGGGAAAAAGCAGGCTATAATTCATTTATAAGATGTTCTCGGAGCCATGTAATTGCTGTGCACCAGCTGGATGGAGGGGGAGCTTCCCAAGGGGCTGTATCTTGGTATTCCCAGAGAAACCAGACAGAAATAAAGGGAGAGCTGATGCTGAAGGACTGAGATGTGGGGTGGAGCTGACGAAGGGAAGATGAAAAGAAGGATTTTTATCTGCTGGGGGTTCTGGCCTCAGAGAGGTGTTGTAAGTGCTGGAGCTGGTAGTGAAGGAAGGGAGAGCACAGGGGAAGGAATCTGGGTTGTCACTGGCATCCTGTTGTTCACACTCTCCGGGTTCATGATGGGTCACCTGAATTATAACTTTAATGGAATGATATGCAGAAGAGTGGTCACATTGCTGTCAGTACTGGTTTTTCCATCTAATTTTCTTATTTTTAAATTTTATTGTCTTTGAACTTGATTTTGGTGAAAATGCTGTTTGTTTGGTGGGGAAGTTGTTGGAGGCAGTGTAAAATGCAGGGTCTGGTCCTATTGAGCATCCAGACATGCCTGTGTAACCTCACCTCCTCCCTCCAGTTTGTGCTGTACCTGCAGGGTTGAACCCCTCACTCCAGCTGGGTTTTGATCTGAGATATCTTGCCCTGCGAGCTCTTCCACATCTTCATGACTTGTAACCACCTTGTCATGTCAATGTTGGACCAGACTTTTCCTCTCATCTTCTTTAGGGTCTCAGGTAATCTCATTTTAGCTCCTAGCAAGGCAACGAGTGATCTCATCAGCTATATGGCCAGGCAGCTGCCAAAAAATAAATGAAAGGGAGACTGGACATACATAATTTAAGATTTTTCATAAGAGCTGTACCAGGGTTTTCCCCAGTGTCTGATGCAGAGCCTGCAACAAGGCGGCCCCAAAAAAAGCGGTGAATACCAGTGGCAGTCTTGTTCCAGGAGCAAAGTCCCCAGGCAGAGCAGAGAAACAGAGCAGATGGACAAGAGCCAGCAAAAGGATTTTACTGGCACATTCACTTTCATTTCCAGGATTTGAAGTAACACATTTTCCTTTCTTGCTGCTTATGCATGAGTTTGGAGCTTGTTTTTTTTTTAACTATATCTTTAAAGCATTTTTTTTTTGTGAAGCAGAACTGGTAGAAGCAATATTCTTCTTCCTCTCTTAAGCTTGAATTTGGTTAAATTTCATTAAAGATTTAAACATTTCCAAGTTATTTCAACTATATCATACAATGAAAACAGTAATAGAAAAAAATTAGAAATCAACATAAGATGCAGTCAGCTGGGTAAGTTTCCCACATAATGTTGTGTTGAAAGAGGCACAGTTTAATGGAAAAACTTATAAGGGCATTAATTTTCAACCGATGCTTATTCATCACCTTTTGTCATTCCAAGACTAAGCTGTGGATTCATATTGGATCAGCCCATTTAGCCTTCAAACACTTTACAGGCACTTTTCCCTTCCTTTTTTTCTTTTAAATGTGAACAAGATCATTTGGTCCAGCTATCACAGCAGGCGAGTGCTTTTTATATCAGGGCGTGGGGTTTTTGGTCCAGATTTGTTCAAATAAAAACACAAAGCATGTAACTTCCAGCTTTGCAAGCCTAAGGAAGAAGACAAAAGTCAAGCCATGTCCTACATCATTGCTGTTATTTTTTAGACACTTCAGGGTCAGTTTCTGGCCTTGATGATATTTCTGTCATCCTGTTGTCTAACTAGGATGGTGCTGATCTAAGGAAAGCAGCTCGGTTGTGCAGTTGCCACCTTGCTCACAGAAAAAGTCCAGCTCTTCTTCCAGAGCAGATTGATTTCTACCTCTATCCCAGTTATTTCCTTCTTTATGAACTATTTGTGTGGGTTTTCCCCTCTTTGAAGCCAACAGCCAAGTTTTAAATGCAGGGGATTGAATCCCATGATTATAGAGCACAGTCCTGCAGCAGAAGGGAAGCATACTGTAAATATAATGTTTTATATGTCCTTTTCTTTGTCCAAGAGGAATTTGGGCAGAATAGATTAACTGCTCTGCTGGAAGCTGCCTGGTTTTTTGGTCAAACTCTTCAATTGGCCACAGTATAATTAGAGGGCTCTTGATGGAGAACCACATTATTGTCCATCTAATTTCTTTTAAGTAACTGACGTTATGAGGGATATTAAAAGAAGGTGATATTTAAACTTTAATGAAACTTGCTCAAACAAGCATATTAAATATGTCCTGATTGTGTTTGCAAATGTGTATTTTTCTCCCCAGGCTGAATGTTGGTATTTTTCCTCTTTATCCTCAGGGATTTTTCTGTTTTGCTCTGGCCTTTTGTGGATTGATCCCAGCTGCCTGCTGGAGATACACACACAGCACGGAGGTAAGTGTTGTCTGCTAGGAAATACCACCAGCATCTCGTCAGAGATTTTTTTCATAGCAACTATTTCACCCATAAAAAGGACATCTGGTGTTAATTAAGCCATCAATATTGAGGTCTATCAGATCCATGCTCTGTTGCATCCATCCTTTGGAAGAACAGGGTCACCTTCATCAGATGCCTCTTCAATGGGATCATCTGAAGGGAGAAGCCCATGGAAAATCTCATGCAGGGCAAATGCTTTGTGCTGAAAGCAAAACAAAATGCAAGCCTCCTTAGCTTTGGGATATTTTTAAGCAGATGTTTGCTTTGTTTTGTTTTGTTTTAAATGAGATGCCTGACTTTTGAAAAGTAATTTCCAGCTGGTTCTAATTCCTGCTAACATCAATTGGGAGCCTCTATTTGAAGGCAGTGTCCAGGAGAAGCACCCAGGAGATGTGTTTATTAACATGCAGCAGTGGTACATGAAAAACACAAGAGTGAAAAATGGAATTTTGGGTCACTATGATGCTGGACCAGAAAGAGAAGATTATAGGAGGCTGAATTTGGAAGAAAGCTGGGGTTTGAAGTTTTACCCCAGAGCTTGCTGGTGCTGGGGCAGATGGGTGATGTGGGAGATGAAAGACACTGGGTAAGTTGGTCTTTATTCCCCCTTTTGCATCCCTGCACTCAAAAAAATTAAGAGACTCGGGAGTGTAAAAAAATCATTACATCTGTCTTTTGAAAGCAGAACACTGGTATTTTTGGCAAATACCTAAATAATTCAGAGAAGTGCTTGGGATTTTGATAGGTGTTTCATGCAGTGGCTCAGTCCTTGTCTCTATTTTGCTCTTCCCCAGCCCTGGGCACATGCCATAACCTGCAATGTTCTGGGCACCAATTAGGATGTAACGTGAAACATCATCCCAGTGAATTAGGGATTGATGCTGCCAGCTCATCTTTTTGGTTACATGTACTGGGGGTGATCAAAGACCAATCTGAAGTGTCAGAAGGCTGGCCTTGAGATTTCCTTCTGTGATGGAGGAGCACAATTCCATCAAAATCCCAGAAACTCAGTTCACACTAGGACTGTGGCAATTGGCTTTGCAGGCACAAGGAGCCCTGCCCTGTACTGGTTCAGTGTCCTGTGCATAAATTAAATCCCAGTCTTTCTGAAAGTAGAAGTCAAGGTTAAGGAGAGGGATAAGGTCCTGCTTCTCCAGAAAGTTTTCCCAGAGCTGGCCAGTGCCCAAAGTAGTTGAAAATCCTTTGAAATATGCAGGTGTCTACACTGGACCAGGCTAAAGTTGTTGGCCAAGGTAGGAGTTGTTGGCAAAGGAGATTTTTGGCTGACCTGCTGTTAGCCAAGGTAGCAGCATAAAAACCCAGCAAGCACAAAGCAATGCTTTTTCAGATGCCAACAGCTTGTGGCCCAGGTGTCTGCTGGTGGCAACTGCTGGTGTCTTTGCCTTTAATGTTCTCCTGGGTTTTTCCTCTGTGAATTTGTCCAACTGCTTTGGAAACATTAGAGTGAGTCCTGATGGGACAACAGCATCTTTTATCTGTACGCTTAACTGGCTGAAGTGGAATCAGTCAGAGCTGAGGCATCCATGAAAATATGTCTTTCCACAGCCTCTTTTTTTTTTTTTTCCTTATTGTTTAAAGCAAAACTATCAACATTTATTACATTCCCAATAACAGTTTAATATGGAAATAATTTGGTTTTCATGACCAACACAGAAGGGAGCACACTTTCCTTCTTCTTTTGCAGACATTAAATTGTAGATTGAAGCACAGGCCGTGTCAGTAAAGGAGAAATGGCACCAGAAACTGTCTGGTTGGCATTGTGAAATTGGGTTTTCTAAAGAGACTGATTCGTTTTGCTGTTAATCCACATACATGGTGTAGGGCATAAAATGACTGCAAGAAAAAGGTTGTATGTTGGGTTATGTAATACAGGGATGTGCCATGCCAAAAATATTTTGCTGAAAATATTTTAAGTCATATATTGCATTGTATATCTCTTAATCAGTACATCTGGTTTTACTTCAAATTATTTTCATGGGTTTTTTTGCTCTGAGTGCCCTGCCTACAAAAGCAGCCATGGTTATGGTTAGCTTTGGTAATTGGTTGGGTTTCTGTTTCCACTAGGCAAAATTAGGGGGTTTTGTAAAAGGTTGACTTTCTGGGCAAAGAAAACCAGCAGTGTTTCTGACAACAGAAAAAAATACCCTTAGATACCATCTTCTGTTTCTCTGCTTCCTAAAATCCAAGGAAAAGCAAGGAATATAAATGAGAAAGATTTAATTAGAAGTGTCACTTACAGAACGTGTGGAAATTTAGTTTCGACTGAAAAGTAACCTGTCTCACTAGAGAGAGAAATGCAGATGTGAGAGAAAAATACAGGTGACTGAAAGAAATGCAGATGTGTCTGCCCCTCCAGGACAGGACCACAGTGATACAGAAAATTGAATGAAGTAGGGATAAGACTTCTGAAGTCTCATTATAGAGCTGGTTGTTTGAATGTCTTTCTCAAAAGAAAGAACCAAATTCAAGCAGGTGTCCTCTGCTGCCTACTGCATGTCAGTACTCTCAAAAATAGTTAATTGTGGCAATCTGGGGGGAGAAGGGGGGAAGGGAATCAAACTCAGCCAAGTGGGTGGGTGTCTTGTAAGCCTGATGGGATGTACACAACTATCAAGAAAGGAATGGAACTGAGGATGTAAAACTGAATATGGATGAATATGGCCATTACACGTGCCTGAATCACTAAGAGCACCAAGAGGTACTGCTCCACGTTCATGGCTAGAGCAAAAATTTCAGTTTTTCTCATGAAAAGTTCCAGTGGAATGCCAGACAGAAAATTAGGCTGTTCATTCTGGAAATGCCAGCTGGGAGCTGGTGTCAGTAGTTCCTGTCCTCTCCCTCCCTGCTGGCAAGGTTCCAAACACAAGCAGCACTGAAAACAGAGTCCTCCCCTCCCTTTGCAAGCTAGGGATGGGAGGTCTCCTCTGCTCTGATCCACGGCAGATGCTTCAGTGGTTTACTCCTGCTGGTAAAAAAAAAAAAAAAAAAATTAAAAAAATCCCTACATTTTCTTCATAAAGCAGAACCCTCTCACAGAAAATCACCTGAAACAGTAAACCCCAATACTCAGTTGAAAAATTGTTTTCATGGTTATTATCAAGAGACAATAGGTAGAAATGTAGTTTGAATACGATGAAAACAAGGTGCCCTTTTTGCCTGTGTGGCTCTTTTAGGGCCTTTTTAACAGTATTTCCTACAGAGAAGCTGGGCAGGGAGAAAGGAAGAGTTATTTGTAAATATTTGATATTCTCAGACCTGGGCACTGTAAACAAAATTAATCTTCTCATTTCCCATTCTTTTCTGCTTTCATGACTTTCTGTAGCTTCTGGATGAATTCTTTCCGACAGATGTTGAATGTTTTAATTTTAAGTTATCTGCATTCCAGATGGACTCGATGTCACCATAGTCTGTTTTCTTGTGATGTATGCCAGACATGCAGCAGTCATGAACCTTAGATTTATCATGCTTTATCGTAAAAGGTTGCATCCCAATTGTTCCTTCTCTCAGTGGGAGATGTGGTCTTGCTAGGGAAGTGTTGCAAACCTTTCTGAGGAAGGACAGTGGTACAATCAAAGTGAACGAGAGACTGACGTGCATGGGAGGGCAGAGGGGATGACCTCTACACAAGATCTTTGCTGGAACTGCTGTGGTAACCACAGAAATCATGATGTTTTCAAATGGTTTTCAGCCACATTAGGAACTCCTGCTTCCTGAAGCCGAAGAGCTGAGTCTTGTTTTCCAAAGTTATTTTTATGGCAGTTCCTTTGCCACAAACTGCTGCCTGTTTAAGAGAGTTCCCTCTGTCATTCACAGCATGGCCAAAAAGAGCAGGGATGTGGAATGTGGAGAGGGATGTAGGAGAGACATGCCACATCTAGCACAGCTGGTGGGGAGGGCTGCTGCTTCCTTCTCCTGCTCCCCAGCTTCCTTTCTCCCCTCACCCACTAACTGCTGCTTCAGAAACCTGTCTGCAGAGACTGGAGCAAAGCTGTACTTGCAGCTGCCATAGATAAGATTTTGTACCCTTACTAACCAACACAAAACAAGAATCATTAAGGTTTGAAAAGACTTTTAGGATCACCGAGTCCAACCTTTGACTGTCAACTAGACCAGAGCACTTAGTGCCATGTCCAGTTATTTCTTGAACACTGCACTTAGTGCCATGTCCAGTTATTTCTTGAACACTTCCAGGGATGGTGACTCCACCACCACACTGGGGAGCCCATTCCAATGCCTGACCACCCCTTCAGTGAAGAAATTCTTCCTGATGTCCATCCTGGAACAGCTTGGGGCTCTTGTGCTATCACTTGTTGCCTAAGAGATGAGATGAACCCCCACCATGCTACAAGCTCCTTTTAGGTAGTTGCAGACACCAATAAGGTCTCCCCTGAGCCTCCTTTTCTCCAGGCTAAACTACCCCCAGCTCACTCTCACTGGATTTCCTGTGCAGACCCTTCACCAGCTCCATTCTCCCTCTCTGGACATGCTCCAGTACTTCAATGTCTTTCTTGTACTGAGTGGCCCAGCACTGGGCACAGCCATCCAGATGTGGCCCCAGCAGTACCCAGTACAGAGGGACAATCAGTGCCCTAGCCCTGCTGGCCACACTATTTTTGATACAGGCCAGGATGCCCTAGGCCTTCTTGGCCACCTGGACACACGCTGGCTCATTGTCAGCTTTTACCCAGCACCCCCAGGTCTTTTTCCACTGGGCCCCTTTCCAGGCACTGCTATCTAAGCCTGTAGGGCTGCATGAGGTTGTTGACCTCATTTGACCAAAGTGCAGGACCTGGCACTTGGCCTTGCTGAGCCTAGGTTTTGGGTTATGTTCTGGGCCCTGCTGTGAAAGAGGCTAGAGGAGTTTCTATTCCACATCAACTTCTGCTGTTCCCTTTCTCTGAGCAGCTTCTAGGAACCCTGTGGTCCTGGCTCCATAAGCCAGGATGGTAGGGTGGGTCAGTGACGCTAAAATTGCTGCGTCATAACAGGAGTTTTGCAACAAAATGAGCATTTTAATTACAGAGATTTATTCACAGGTAAAAGCTTAAAATGGATTAAATTACAATTTCCCAACTCAGGAATTTGAAACTGGTGCAAATAGCTGTCCATAGTTCTGTAAAGGCCTGATTCCCCATGTCCTCTGACTGAAGATGTTGTTTGAATTTGCACTAGCTGCAATGATATGGTAATCTCTTAATTATCAAGTGGTTTCTCAGGTTGCTGGGTGATTTCAAAACGAGTTTCACCTGTGGCTTTTGGCTCCACATGAGTGGAAAGGCACTAGCTCCTCTGTGCTGCACTGCTTGTACTTCAAGAATAAATGCAAGGATTTAGCTTTTTATGGGCAGGGAATTAATACAAGCGTTTGTCTACATCGTGATTTTCCTGCAGTCTTGCTCTGCTTCCTTCAGAGGAACTTGTCTGCTCTCCCCTCCTCGTGCTGGGAAGTGTAAATGGAGTCTTCCATGCTTTGCTAGCAAGCCAGGTGGTACCTTTTGAGATGGTGATTTTCTAACCTGTTAGAAAGCCTGGAGTACACAGCTGGAATTAACAGCTGCAGCTGTTGAATAACAAACATTGCCACACCTGAGTCTTCTTAAACAAAGCAGCTTCCCTCTTCCCTCCTCTGCCTATGGAACCAGCACTGGTCTTCTGCCTGTGGGTCTCCCTTCCATGCAGCACCTTTGCAAAGCCAGAGGCAGCATAGCCTGGGCCTCCAGGAGGGGAATCATCCCTTACCGTGCATAAAACCAGCATATGCATCTTTTTTCTGCAGGTATGTAAGGAGCAGCCATCACTTCCCTGTTAATTTCTTAAGTGGGACTCTTGAGGTCCTTTCTCTGTGGATTTCCTAGGGTGTGTGTATGTCTGCAACTGCTGCCTCTGGTCTGTGTGTTGGGGCAAAGTCTTGCAGGGACTTAAATGATTAACTGCGGGCTGAAATACTAGAGATATTAATGGGATTTAAATAGAAGCTGAAGGTGTGCTCAGGTGTTTTCTGAAACCAGACCTGAAGCATACAGGTAGGTTCCTTTTTTTGGGCTTTGATTCAGGAAGGCTGGATCAGGATTGTAGTTTCTCACAGGGGTCTTCCAAGAGCATTTACAAAAGTCACTGATGTTGGCTGTGAAAACTGTGAACTATCTGACATGCTCTTTGCTCTTGCTCTTAATCTAGGAGGCACAATCACTTTAAACCATTGAGCTTTTCTCAGTCTCTGAACTCCATGGGAAAAAACAAAAATGGGGGGAAACCCCTCCCTCTTCCTTAACGTTTTTAAATACTGTGCCTCTTTCCCAGTGTTTATGTTCTCACCAGCCAGTGACAGCCCACTCCCCCCAGCGAGACACTGCTCTCCTTTGTCTGAGCTCCACACAGGCATTTGCACTCACGGGTTCTATAATTTATGGCTGCCCTGGCGCTGAACCCACGCGGCCCCGTTTCTGCCGCTTTCTGTGGCAGAGCTGGAGCTGCAGCTCCAGTCTCCAGCAGCACCAGCCGTGGCACCTGAGGCCACTCAGACAGCTGCCATTGCTGCAGCACATCCAACCTTCAGGCACCTGAAGGATGCTGACCACAGCAGGACAGCCACCACCCCCTCAGAGGTGACAGGGCTGCCCTGGGACTGGCTCTATTGCTGATACCACTGGTTTATAAGCTAAAACTGTTTGTTTTCAGTGTTGTTCAGTGCTTTATGTTGGGAAGCAAGTCTTGCCTGGCACTGGTTTCAAGTGCTGCAGGTGGAGGCTCAGGGATGGCTGAGATAATTTGACCACAGTTTTGGGGAGGGGGTGTTCACAAATTGATGGGTTGTGTGTTTTGAAAGATAGGAACACTGTCATTGTGGGCCCTTGGCAGCTTGTTGGCTTTGCAGTTCTGTTATAAAATGGACTGAAAATTTAATTTTTAATTTTTTTACAAAAAAAAAAACAAAGAGCAAACATAAAAAAGCTAATCCAAAAAAAAAGCTAATCCAAAAAAATTCCAAGAGGACCTTGATGTACTTGTGACATTCACAGCTTTGCAGCCACAGATTAGGAGGATTTAGGGAAAAAAATCCTTGTTGATATTGATTGATTGCCTGCCTGTGTTTTCTGCACTTCCCTATAAGGCATCTGGTATTCTGTCACAGACACAGCAATGCTGCATCTGAGTAGCACAAAGGTGGCCTCTGGATTTTATGGCTTGGCTGAGCATGAGGCTGTGATGTCCCCCTGCCCATGGGCCAAGAGGGATGTATAGCACCCACACAGCTAGAATCTGCTCTTCTTTTGCGGATATGGAGATAGGAAGTGAGGAGGTGAGCAGTGTCACAACTCAGCACTTTCTCATGTTTTAAGTGTTTTGTGCAAGAACAGGATGGAAGTGCTGAGGCTAGAGAGAAAGAGTTTTTTTTTTTTTCTGAAATTTTTGTTCCACAACAGTTTTTGGTCTGTCTCCTTCTGTGTATATAGCAGAAAGTAGAGGGAAGCCCATATGGTTTGGTTTGGGGTTTTTTTTAATGTATGTATGTATAGATAGATACAAAATCTGATCTGGAGGCGGAAAAAGTGGCTAAAAGCCTCATGTGGCTTGTGGCATCTGTGGTCTCCAGTGACCACTGTCAGTCAGAGGGGGAGCAGCACCTTCTTTTCTTGTGCCATTTTCCACAGGAGACCCAAAAGGCTGCTCTAATTTGCAGCACTGGCTGGATTTCTGCATCTGGGAATGACTGGTTAGAGGAAGGGCTCTAAAGGAGAGAAGCTGATGGGCAGCGAAGGAAATAAGAACATACAGCAAGCTGCAATGACTGTGTTAGATGGGGCTTGGTTGAGCATGAATGGGGCAAGCTCATCTTACTGTGTGTTTGATCCATGTGGTGGGAGTTGCTCTGCAGCCTGGCTAATGCCCCCAGAGTGGCTTTCTCTCCCCTGTTTCACTGCAGTTGCGCCATTGCTTTGCCCAAACCCAAGCTGTTGCATCTGCCCCACCCCTGTTTCTGGCATGCTGTGAAAGCATGCATTTCTGCACACTGGGGAGGAAAGGGAAGACAGAGACAGCAAAATGCAGAAGTGTTTTTCTTCTTGGAACAAGGAAGAGTTTTGACTGAGTTTGCTACTTTATTACAGTTTCACTTCTTAATTGTCTAGCTTGCAGTTCATAGCTGAGCATGGGAGTCTGCAGTAGCCACCTCTAGAGGGACATTTCTGAGTGAGGCTGGTGAGTGCATCCTCTGTGGTGACGCTGAAAGAACACAAAGTGCTGAGAGTGTAGTTTCTTCTGAGCCTGCACTGCATCTGCTCAGTTTGATTCCTCAAAGGCACAAAGACCCATAGGAGCAGAGGATCTTCCTCCTGCTTCCCATGCTTGTCTTTGTCCTCTGCCATGCCAAGTGTTCCTGTTTATTGGAAAGGAGGAAGGTGGTTTTGCCTCTGAGACAATCCTGATATCTCCTTTCACTGTGTTCTCCTTGAGGTTTGCGGAGGATTTTTACCCAACAGCAGTTGCAAAGGTGGTTCACTAAGACTCAGACCATTGTTCTTGGTGCAAGTCTACATTAGTCATTAGTTTCCACCTAAGTGACACTTCCAGGTTGCCTAGACACAGGCATTCACTGGCAGCAGGATTGGGATTCATTGGCATCTTTGGCTTGCAAAGGCATCAGGAACTGAAGGCAGACCTTGTGTCATCTTTCTGTCCCAAATCCAGTTACAGGTAAAACTTATCCTGATAAATAACCAAAGTCAAAAATGTCAGTTTTCCTCTTGAAGGAGGCACGGTGGAAATTTTCTTTAGTTTTAATAGCCAAAGGCAAGAACTCCAATTGCTTAGAGTACATGTCTTCCTGCAGTCATACATTCTGCTTCTTGGGAGATAAAGGACTTAAGAGGATGATAAATAATCTCAAAATTCCTTTTTCTTTTACTTAAGGTGAAAAATGGTACTTACTGAGTCAGTTGGAGTCAGCTGCATTCATTTCAGTGGTGATTTTCCATTTGTTGTATCCAGCAACCCATCAATATCATTCCTAAATGAATATTTCATTAGGAATGCAGACAGAAGTGGGAGGCAGCAATTATTTACCTGATTTAGAGCTGGAACATTTCACCCAGCTTCTTCCAGGAAAAGAATTAGTTTAAGGTGTGACCTCCATATCACTCAAGCTGGAGATTTTTCTTAGCCAAAGCCCAGCTGATGCTTTACCTTCAGCTCATGGTGTTTCTTACTGATGGGCACTGCAGGCTCAGTCTCCCTCTAAGGGAGACCTTTGTCCAGCAGAACTCTTCCAGCAGTGGATCACAGCATGTCACTAGGAACAGGAAAATCCACTTGACTATTATGATGCTCATATGTGGGAGGAGTGAAAGACCTTTTGAAAAACAGATGGACTTTCTCTTCTCCAGCTGTATCTGCCCATTGCATGCTAAGTACTGTTTAAGTGATGGGACACAGCCCTTTATCTTAAAGGACATTATTAACAGCAGCAGTGTAAGCCCTCAAACTCAACAGTCATCCTGTTGCTTAAATGTGAGAGAAAGCACCCTGAGTATTTTTAATGTTTTTTTTCCCCCAAGTGTAAGATACAGAAAGAGAAAATTGTCTTGAGGCAATGGACTCAAAGTTGCCCAACAGGGGAGTGTGTGATGGGAATCTGTTGAGGATAGCAATTGACTACAAAGCAGTGCTGCAGGTCTAGCTCTTCACTGTGCTAGCAGCTGGATCAATGGAAAATACAGGGATGAACTTCTGCTGGATGTAGCAATGCTGCAAATAAGTCATGAAACCACCAGGTGACTGTCTCACGCTTTCAGGCTTTAATTTTTACATCATCAGGCACGCATGAGCGAGCACAATGTTTTGGGCTGGATAGATGCTGCCGTGCATGACCCATGCTTCAGAGCTTGGCTGCAGCTCTGAGTATAAACATAATCCCATCCCAGGCAGCTAAGTGTGGTGTTTTGCTCTCTTATGTCTTCTCTTATTGAACCAGACCTCTTGTATGCTCTGTGGCACAGTCTTCTGCACAGAAGGAAATAGCCAGTGATAAATACTGAGATTTTTTACCATCTACCTACCGCTGAAGTATTTAAATGAGAAAGCTGTCTGCAGTAGTCTTTGAAAACAGACCATTATGTTGTATGAAAACAGCAGTTTTTCCCTCCAAAATCAAATGATCCTAGCAAAAATCAGAAAGAGGATGTGGTGGAACTACAAGCCATTCACTCTTTAAAAAATGGATTTAGAGTTTGATATTCCCTTACTAGGATCTGAATAGCCTATTCAGATAATGTCTAGATATAAATGCTTGATATAATTGCAAGATAGAAATGCTGAGAATGACTAATCAGCAAATTGTACTCTTAGGCTTGCCCAGACACACATTCTAAAAGGAAATTATTGCTATTAAACATTTTCCATTTAATGACTTGTGTTTTCAGCTCTTGGAGGCTGCTTGATAAAATGAGAATGAAAAAATCAGTAGGTAACAGAAGTCAGCTCAGAAGCAAGCTCAGAAATGGTGCAGTTGAAGTCTTTAGTACTCATTATGTACCTGGAGATTACCATTATCATTTCCATCACTGTAGCTTAGCTGGATGTGAAATTATAACTGCTTGTGGTTTTTTCAATTATTGTTTCGGATAGCTGAAATAATTTTGAGCCACTGTTTGTTACAGGCATTTTGTTCCTTCAGATCTTTCCTATCCACTCTTATCCTTCAAACAGCTACCTCTCCCAGTATTCCTTGGCCCAGATTTCAAGAGACCTTTAGAAAGTAGTTAAACTTCTGGATTGCTTTCACCCCTTGAACCCTTCCTTGAACATAGCCACTTGCTTGAACCCTTTCATTTTTTTCTTTTAAAGTCATCCAAATTTAGGCCTTTTGGACAAAAGCTCAGCATCCTGACCCTCATGGTAAATATGAAAAGACAAATATTGTGCATGCAGCACTGGTTCCCTTACCAAAACACATGTATGTTGTCACAGCACAAAATAGTTTTTATTCCTACATCTTAGACTGGGATCAGGATATTCAAAAGGTAATAATCGCTTACATTAAGAAACCTGCTGCTCTGTTGCTCTTTTCTCCACAAGAGGAGCTCAAATATTATTCTTTTTTTCATTATTCTTAATCCAATTCTTCAGTGGAAATGGACGTTCTTTTTATTGAATCCATTTATTTAATTGCTGCTTCTGGAAAGCTATTTCATGGCCCACAAGAAGTTAGAAAAGCTTGGATATTTTCTTCATTATTGGGTTATAAGGTTTGCTGTGGGGAAGGTTGGTGCAGAAGTCGTTTAGAAATCTGGTCTTACTGTTGCACCCACCTCACTTTATGCACTCTGATATCCCAGGGGGACAAAAGGAGCATCCTTCTTCCTCACTAGTGTGGAACAGCTCAGTGTCACACATTTTGCTATGGAGTAATTTTTCTTGGCCCATAATATCTGAGCTCTGTCACTGGTCACTCTTATGCCATGTTGATAGCCGTGGAAAATCTTTTGATGTGTGCTTTCAAACTCTATTCCTGGAGGCACAGAGCCAATCTGGATACAAATAATCTTCTCAACCCCCCCACCTCCCTGGTTATCACCCTCTGTTGTTGCTTGTGATTTGGACAGCTGGGCAGGACAAAGCAACCTTGCAGTAATAGATGCAACCACCTTGAATGATCCTGGTTTCACCCCTGAGCAGAGAGTGCTGGGGTTTTATTCCTTAGAGGAATTTCCAAGTGTGAACCCTTAGGCTGAGCTGCAAAGCCTCGCTGAGAGATGGCTCTGTTCCCAGAGATTTCCCTGTGTGGCCACCCACTCTGCCTGTCTCTCCCATTGATTTTTTTCCCTCCTGAAAGACAAGCACTGACTGCAGGCCACTCAACCGGTGCTGCTGAGGAAGCAAGGGAAAATGAAAGGAAAAAATAAGATTTTGACTCTGGGCACTGAGGACAACTGTCATATATTTTTTTTCTCTGACACCCGAATGGGAGTTGGCTGGGATCTGTCAAGCTTCAAGTTCTCACACATTTGGTAAATATTTAGGGTCTGACTCACCACTGAATCACTCCCATTATTTTTTTTACTCTGTTCAGAGAGATGGCTCTGCCACTTAGATAACACCAACCCTCTGAGGTCCTCTCACTTTTTGTTTTCTAGCATCTCATGGTCATGTGTGCCTGTCCTCACAGTACCACCTTCAGGATGGGCAGATGGCATCAGCCCTGGCTGGCAGAGCGACTCAGAGGCACACTGGTTGCAGGCACCCAAGTTCTTCTCTGACACAAAATCCAAAACTGGCCAAAAGCTCCAGCCATCAGCTGGTGAGACCCCAGCTCCTTAGTGCCTGGTGGGTCACACACCTGCTCCTGCTGCTGCCTGGGGGTCATTTTAGTAGCTGCACTGCCTGTTTTGCTATACTTGCGAGAGCTTCTGTGGAAATCAAGAAGAGCACAATTCCACCCAGAGATGACTGTGGTCAGTGTTTTGTACCTACAGACCTCTGCTTTCATTGCAGGTGGAAGACAGCATGATGGATGTGTATGATTTTGTGTATGAAGAGGTGAGGAGGAACACCTCCAGCTTCAGGAGACATGAACTGACTGCCATCCATGAAGCAGTAAGTTGTCTTTTATCTGCAGGAGAAAACTTTGCCCTGGGGTATCTTCCTGAGGGTTTTGGCAGGCTGGGGCTGACACCTGTGCTCTGTCTCATGAATGCTGCAATGCCATTTTTCCTCAAGAACCGAGTCCTCCAGCCTGCTGTGGAGTCTGCTCCTCCCTTCTTATTTTTCCTTTCTCAGATCTGACCAACCAGATTACCAACAGGAACAAAAGGTCACCTCTTTGAGCATCACTGTGGTGCAAGATCTACAAAGCTTCTGCCCTGCAGCTGCCATAGTATTTTCTGTCTCAGCAGCCACTGTGACTTGCTCCCTATCTGTGGTACAAGAGTGTGGATATGCACCGGGTCAAGTAGAGAGGAAGGGGCAGGAATTCCACATAGTCCAGCAGTAGTATTTGCACATGGTTATTCCTGTTTATCCTCAAGTTTGTGTCTGAGGAGACCTGGAGGCTACACAACCTCTTACAGAACTGGAGACTGCTATCAGGCTCCCAAAAACCACTACCCAGGATGCTGTTGGTCTCTGTAGCTCAGCAGGTAGGCAAGGGTGATTACCCAGAGCACAGGGAGGTCACTTGCCCCCAAAGCCACAGGAGATGAGTGAGGATGTCCCCCACAGTGAGAAACTCCCGAGTCCCTGCTGAGTAAAGGAGATGCCATTCCCTCGCACAGCAGGGCTTGTTTGGGGAGTGAGTTCATGGCACACACAAGGCTGGATGGGGAGGTCAGCCCTGCTCAGCTGTTTTCAGACACCTCCTGCACAACTCCCTGTATCCTTCTGTGTTTTCTTAAATCATCATAACAAGTACTTTTCCAAGCTGTTTCAATCTGTGCTTCTCAAAACACAGAAGAGGTCAAATGTTCCTTTTTGCAGTGGTGGTGGTGGCCCTCAGAGCCGTGCCCAAGCATGGAAGTGCTTGCTCTCAGGGTTGTGGAGCAGCACTCCCAGGGTCCCATTTGACAAGGAGAACCAGGCACAATGCCTGGCTTCACCAGTTGCTTATTTTAGTTGCCACTTGAATTGATGGAGAAGCAGTTTTTCTACTCCTGTTGGTTTTTTTTTTTCCTTCTGTCAGAGCTCTAAACTGTCCAGTGCACCACAGCTATAGGAAACCAGCTCCCCAGTGGGTGTTGCTGGGGATCCCCTTGGCCCATAACAATCACTGGAAATGTGAGTCTGTGCATCCCTGGGCTTTCTGGAGCAGCCACTGAGCATTAATATGACCACAGAGGAAGGGCTCGGCCCCACTCCCAGGCAGGAGTCCTGGGAGAGCATGAGCAAGTTGGAGGCCATCCACAGATCTCAATCAGATCCGTCCACCTCCCCTGAATTTGGCCTGCATTGCTGCAGTTGTTGATTCCTATGGGCTGTGCTCCTTGCCACCCTGGTTGGGTAGCCCTGCCTGGGGCAGCAGGGGCCCTGTTGCCAGCACCTCCTGCTGCAGCAGCTGGTAGCAAGGGGAGAGCCCTGGCAAACTTCTCCCTCTCTTGCAGTTCCTTTGCTGTGGGAAGCACTCTCCTTTTGGGGACACAACCGATGTTGAGAACACGACATGCCCACCCAACCAAGTGCACAATGAAGGACAGGTAAGGGAAAGGATTCTCCCACACCATAGTGGGGTTGTGCCTCTACTTCCTAGCTATCAAAACCTCACTGGTGCTAAAGTGTTAATGAGAATTGTACTTTTTGATAGTTTAGGGTTGAAACAGGTTGGGATTTGTTTTGTTGGGGTTTTGTTGTTTCGATAACACTGGACACAGTATGGGAGTAATGCATTCAGCTCTGGGGTCCAGCACAGGAAGGACATTGACCTGGTGGAGCAAGTCCAGAGGAGGCCACCAATATGATCAGGGGGATGGTGCATCTCTCCTATGAGGAATGGCTGAAAAGATTGCTTTTGTTCAGCCTGGAAAAGAGATGGCATGGAGGTGACCTAATTGTGTCCTTCTAGAAAAGGAGAAAGATGCAAGAAAGATGGAGTGGGACTTTTTGCAGGGGGATGTAATGACAGGACAAGGGGGAATGTCTTGAAACTTACAGTAGTTTTAGATTAAATATTAGGAAAAATTATATACTGTGAGAGTGGTGAGGTACTGGCACAAATTGCCCAGAGAATTTAGGAATTCCCCATCCCTGACAGTGTTTAACACCAGGTGGGATGGAGCTCTGAGCAACCTGGTCTAAGGAAAGGTGTCCCTGCCCATGGCTGGGGGGGTTGGAACTGCATGGGATCTTTAAGGTCCCTTCCAACCCAAATCATTCTATGATTGTGTGAATCAGGAGGAAGAGCCCTGGTGGATCAGCAGGTCTCAGACCCACAGGTGCAGGCTCTTCGCTGCTCTAGAAAGCTTTCAAAATGCTGGTGTTTGCAGCCTGTCGCTTCCCTCGAGCTTCCTGCTCATCTTCTGTGCTTGCAGAGAGTGTGAGATATCACAAGCATGTATCAGAGCACAAAAAAAACTGTTTGACTTTTCCACATGACACTAATTTCTGACACTTAAAATGTGTTCCAGTTAACAGCAAATGTGGAATTTTATGTAATTCCATTTTCTCCAGGGCATTAAATAGGTATTAAAATGAGAAGCTCATGAAGCAGGGTGATGATGCCCAGAAGCAGCTTCCTCAAGTATGCTTCATTCTGGCTCTTTCAAGCATCTCAGTGGGGCTGCTGGAGAAGCCACCAGTATTAGACTGTTGTGCACTGAAGCTACAACCCTCTGAGCATATCTATTGCACGATGATGTTTCTTCCACCAGAGTAGCTAAAGCCACCAGCATCAATATTTGGTGTTTCTAGGAAAAACAAAACCACGCGGCTGCAGCGATACAAACACGTTGTCAGGTGAAGATGTCAAGTGCTAGCAGCACCCGTGATGCACAGGCGCACGTCAGCCCGCTGGGGCAGCGTTTCTAAGCACAGCCTCCCGGAGTGCCACATCCCAGGGCTGGGTGGAACTCGGCTCTAAGAGCAGGAAGGGAGAGCAGAACAAAGCTGTTCACCGTATGGGCGACTCATTCCTCCCACTTAGTGGTCTGTTTCCCTCGCTTGGGAGCCAGGGAAGTGAGTGGGAGGATGTGCTTTGTGTGACACAGGAAACTGCAGAGTTTGGTGGCCACACTACATTCACTCTGAATGCTCTTTCTTCCTTCTGCAAATCCCTTCATCAAGGGCATGCTCTTGCATTTCTGAAATGGCTGGCTTGGCTAACACCTCGGGGATTTCTGTGGGGCCATTGGTATGCTTAAGGCTAATGTATATTAATGCTTGCAGCACCTCACAAAATTGAGCTGTTCATCAGTAACCTTGGGGAATGCATTTGGCATCACGGTGTGCTCTGCTTTTCTGTCTTTCCATTTCCTTCTTTCCATTTTTCAGTGGGTGAAAAGAAAAAAGCTTTTGCTTGACCACACTTAGGCACACATCCTCCACAGTCCAAAATGCATCACACCAATAAAATTGTAGGCGTGCTGTAGTAACAGAAAAGATACCACAGATGTTTGTCTTCCCAAGCTGCAGCAGCAGAAGGGAGAACTGCCCAGCTGTGCAATGCTGCACCCCTTTCTTGCCTCCTTTCTTTCTGAGGCTGTGGAAGTGCTCTTGTGGGGATAAAGCCCCCCACCAAGCTGCTGTTGTGCTGCAAGGGGTATTTGTTTCTCTCTTCCCAGGACTGCCTGCGAGAGATCCAGGACTTTCTGAAGAAGCACATGGACTCTGTCTTCTCACTCCTGGGCATCGCCATTGGCTTCACGGTAACAGTGTCTGTCCTTTCACGTTTTGGCCCTGAAAGGCAGGACAGGATCCAGTGAGGAAAAAGTATCTTAAATTAGCCCCCAGAAGCTAGAATTTTGGATGCTAGCAGCAGAGAAACAAGCAGTGGTGGACTCCACTGTGGAAATTGGGAAAGGGTCAGGAATCTGGACAGGATAATAGATGGAGGGGTTTTCCTGCAGGAGGAGGCTTCCTGCACAGTTTTTGTGCCCTAACAAGGCATAGCATCTGGGAGTGGGGAGTAGGATGCAGCAGTTGCATTTCATCCACTCAGGCTTGCCTGTGTGACTTCTGTGAGAGGCCATGTCACCTCCCCGGGGGCTTGTGAATTATGTAGGAAGCCAGCAGCAATGGAGATGCAGTAAAGCCTTCATATTTTAGGAAACTTGCTGCCTCCTAGATCAACTTGGGAAGTTTCTTGTGCAGCCAGAGCTGGAAGGTCTGGAAAGCTACTGAGCACCAGCAGTGGAGCTGGAGAGCTGTGCAGAAGGCGAAGGTCTCATCCTATTAATGACCACTATATGAATCTGATGAGGAACATCTCAGGCCATGTGTGGGGAACTCCCAGGCTCATAAAAATTAGGCTGCAAAGGAAAGGGGAAGAGTGTGTTGTCTGGGCTCCAAGGTTCTGTCTTTGAAGGAGTAACATGCAGAGGAGGGGTGAAATCATCTTCAGATGATAGCTCATGTAGAAAGGCTCTGAAGCTAATTTGGGGGAGAACAAAAGAGAAAATTAAATGCTGCAAGAGAAGCATATCTTTCCATGGTGAGGGGGCTGCATGGGGGTGGTCTCTTTGGAGCTGGAGCAGGCCACTAATTAAAACCAGCCTTCTTGTTTGCCCACCCACTGCTTGGCAGAGGTGTATCACTGTAATTACCTGTACACAAGGACTCTGAACATGTGGTGATGCACACCAGAAAACAGCATGTGAAAGGAGACTCCTTTGTCCACCATGAGGGCAGGTTTGGTCTGCTATGATATCTCCATGCTGCTCCCCAGATGGGATGACCTTTCTTGATTGAAACTGTATTTGGAGATTGTTTTATGCCTGTGTCCACCTTGGCACATTTATGAATTAGAAGATTCTTCTCCATCTAAATAAAACCCAGAGGAACAAACAATTTGTATTTTATAACAGTAAATTAGGAAAATCATCAGGCATTGCTATGGACCTGTAAATGTAAAGTCATGTGTGAATATTTGGTGTCACTTTCCAATTTTTCTCCAGTATAAGGAGAATTTCACTGCAGCTATATTCAGATAAAAGCGGGAGCACTTTTATAACAGATACACTTTTTTCACAGCTTGATGCTGTAGCCAGATAAGGCAGCTGTCTTTGAAGCCTGTGCTAGAGGAAATCTCACCGTGCAGTTTGCTATTGTGGTGGCAGGATGCAAGGGAAGCACGTAAAGAGGGCTGTAGCTGCTCTGATGTCACTGTCCCTCAGCCAACAATGCACACACATCCCCAGATCAAGCTGCAAGCAAAGGCATTAGCACATTAGGGCATATTTGAAGAAAGAGCACATTGTTAAAGCCCTCATTATCCTTCCCACAGCAGCCTTACCTTGGGTATGTTGCCTGTGTTAATCCTGCCGTGTGATACACCAGGCAGAGTATCACAATAGAGAGGAAGTACACTGTCCTCTGCATTTATAACTATTTGGGGTTGGTTTAGGCATTTGTCTGTTTGTTTGTTTGTTTTGTTGGGGTTTTTTCTTCTTGTCTCAACAAGACATGGGTGTTGTGTTTTTTTTCTCTTTAAAAAAGGCTACTATTATGAGAGATATTTTTGTTTGCATAGAGGAATGTTCTGTGGCAGGAATTAAATCTGAATTTCGTGGTTTCATTTTATTTCTTGGTATTTTTAGGGCCAGGTTTGAGCTGTGCTATTCTAACTCCAATCAGATATTTTAACCATGTGTTGCTTTTTTTAAAAATTTCCATGTCAGAAATGGTGTTCAGCACTTCACTGAAAACCAGCTCTCCTCAGCAAAATGTGACAACAGGCAATATTTATGATTGCTTATTTGCACAGATGGACCGTCATAATCAGTTACACACTTAATTGTACACCTATCTCATTTATTTCCTTTTAGGTTTATGGGATGTTCCTAACTTCATTCCTCTGGTTCTCCATCCACTTCAGCAGCAACCTGTACTGGAAAGGCAAATACACCCTGCGGGAGAGGTAGAAACCTGATGCCTGGGCATCCCTACCAGGCAGAGCCAGCTCTTGGCACAGGAAGATGTCTGAAGTCACCCACAAATTGCCCCGGGAAGGTATTGTGTGGGATCAGGTGATGGGATATGTGTCACACATTTCCCTTTCCTGCACTACACCTGGGCTCAGAGATGCAGACTCCCTCAACGGGAGACATACAGGCTGTGGCTCCACAAGGACACAAGGAGTTCTTTACAACCAAATGGAGAGAAAAGCCCAGCAAAAATCACAGCATTAAACCAAACTTCTCTCTTGCTGTCGTCTGAGCAGTTCCCTGTGACCCCCAAAGATGCAATGTTTCTAGGAAGATGGCTTTGGATCGCAGCCCAGGATCAATGTTGCACTATCAGTAAATAAATGACAGGAAGTGTGTCACCACTGATGCAAAATGTGCTTTCCCAGAGTGGAACTTGCAATGATTAACTTTGGGCATTTTTCTGATCATGCTGGATGCTACATAGGTATCCAATGACTGTCAGTTAGTTTTTCTGTTTTCAAGTGTTGCCAAATGTATAGAACTTTTGGTAGAGATCAGAACAAAAAGTCAGAAAGTAGTGAATGAGTTTTGAAACAACTGACCTACAGAAGGATGTATTTCTGTTATTCCTCCTTGCTAATGCAATTCAACTTTTTTTTTTTTTAATTCTTGGATTTAGTCAGCCTCCTAAATCTTGATGCTACACTGATTCCACAGGGGCTTGTTAAGCCACACCTGTGTCTAATTCTGGGCCCCTTAATTTAGGAAGGATGTTGACATACTCAAACACATTCAGAGAAGAGCCAGAAGGCTGGTGAGGGTTCTGGAACACAAACCCTGTGAAGAGTGGCTGAGGAAGCTGGGGTTATTTAGACTGGAAAAAAGGAGTCTTGGGGTGACCTTATCACTCTCTACAACTGCCTGAAAGGAGGGTGTAGCCAGGTGGTGGTTGGTCTCTTCTCCCAGGCAACCAGTGACAGGATGAGAGGACACAGTCTTAAGCTGTGCCAGGGGAAGTTTAGGCTAGACATTAAAGAAAAATTGTTCACAGAAGAAGGGATTGGGCATTGGAATGGGCTGCCCAGGGAGGTGGTGGAGTCACCATCCCTGGAGGTGTTTAAAAAAGCCTGGACGTGGCACTCAGTGGCATAGTTTAGTTGATAAGGTGGTGTTAGGTCATAGGTTGAACTTGATCTCCAAGGTCTTTTCCAACCTGGCAAACTGTGTGATTCTGTAACTTCTGGCCCCAGCTCTGTGTTTATCAGGCTTTGCTAACCCACTGTGCTCTTGTGGTAAAAGGACTTTGATATTAGACACACAAACAGGAGTTTAAATCTATAAGAGAACGGGACTGATCTGCAGCCAGGTCAAACAATACAATGTCCAACTCCACGTCCTTTTTACAACACAAGAGTTGTGTTGTGAAGGGCTGAAGGAGGGCTGTCTTCTCATTCCACACCCTTGGAGCCAGCAGAGCTTCACTGTTGACTTCACTGGAAGCAGGATGAAGTTCAAACTGCCCCAGTGTATATTCAAGCTACCTTCTGGCAATCACCAACACACCTCAGTCTGGCAGGGAATTGGGTATGATATGCACTTCCCAGCTTATGCACTTTCTAGTGGGGAAGTATTCACTTATACATATATATGTATCATCACCTATATTGATCTCTGGAAAGAGACAATCTCCCTTGTGAGCTCCAGCTGCTACTGTCAGGCTACTGCTACTGTTATTCTTCAGGCCAGCTGGCAGCCCATGTGACTCATGGTTGCTTCAATAAAGATGAATTTCTTGCAAAAGGATACCTCCTCTTTTTTGTGCCATGCATGAAGTTGCCTGCATTGATTGGGGATTTACACCATGGGGGGACTCAGTAATTCTTTCAGTGCTGGGAAGAGAGACTCCCCAGGAAGCTTGTGCTTGCCAGTCCTAGCATTGTGCTGGAGGGAGAGGATGGCCTTGGTCCTTTGGAGGAAAAGGAGCAGCTCACCAACCTCAGCCAGCTGATGGGCCAGCAGGCTGGCACCTCTCAGGGTGTAATGCAAGCAGAGGCAGGAAAAATGCTTAAGGACATGTTTAAGCAACCAGAGTATTTATATGGAAGCAATGTCTGTGGTTTCACTTTTTAAGGATTAGGTAGTCAGGTCTTGCACACCTGCTCTGCATTGGCTAGTTAACTGCTGATATTCTACCATATCAAAAAACATCATGGACAATTGGAGGAGCCAATGTCATCAGTGTGGGTTAGCTGCTCAACCCTCATCAATGGGTACAAAGAATCTCTGTTAAAGCATCACCACCAGGACTGCTGAAGCTTTAGGTGCTCCACCTTCCCAGGTCAGCTTTAAATGTAGAGGCAGAGTTGTGGACAGGAGTACCATATATATGATGAAGGTATCTGCTTTTCTGCTCCTGAAAATTGCAGAGGGATGTCTGGAGGACATCCTGTAGGAGCCCCTGCTGCTACACACAACACAAGCTCTGGGAGAAGAGTGTGTCCAGCCACTGGCCATCTCGTGAGCTTTATTCCCATTTCACTGGCTGCTGGAGCTCCCCTGCAAGGAGCAGCACCTTCAACAAGGAGCTGACAGAGCAATGCCCAGCTGGACACACTCTTCTCCCAGAGCTTGTGTTGTGTGTAGCAGCAGGAATGTGATGGCATCCTGCTGTGATTTTTCAGAAGCAGAAAAGCAGATACCTTCAGCTCCTTGATTTTTAGAAGCCCGTTACATAAATGTGCAGTGTTAACATTTTGTTCACAGTTGTAGAAGAGGCAGCGCCGAGGGATGGCTGGATGGAACCCACAGGGTGGGTGAGTGTTAAACAGTGTTTTTACACCTCTGCCAACAAAATATCCCTGTCCTACAATGAATGTTTTTGCACTTACTAGTCCCTAATTTTCTGCTGTCTGGGGGCAAATTACAGCTCTTGTGTGACCAGGGCAAAACCCCAGGAACTTATTGATAAGTGGTGCAAAGATTTACACAGTGTTGAGAAGAGTGAGAGAGAGATTTTGCTGGGAGAAGAGCACGGAGCTGAGTATTGGGGATGCAAGCCAGCAGCCCGACAAGGAAACACCTGCAGAGCAGTGAGCCTTCCTGAGGCTTGCTCTAGAGGAAGCTGTTTGTTATAAGCATGTCAACACTCACACTCTGCTAGGAAAGAAATCCTATTTATGTAGGCATATATGGGAGAAAAAAAAAATGGAATTTTCAGACCAAAGGTGCAAAGTTAAATATTTAGTTGTGAATTGGCTCCAGCTACTTGTCAATTAAGTTGCAGCAATTATCAGTTATTTCCACTAAGATCATCTTGGCTCTTGCAGCCTGCCTCTCTCTGAGCATGCATTAGCTTCTGCTCATGAGTTACTTTTTTCCTTTTACTTTAGACAGCCCCCCAGCTCTATCTGAGGCCACAAGAAGAGGGACTAGCATAAGGTCAGATTGTTGTGGCCTGTGTGGCCACCTTTGGGGCTACCTATAAGCCTGTGGGGCCGGGGAGCACCAGCCCATAGGAGCAGCAAGCACCTTTTGTGCTGCTCTCCACCTTTCACTGCCCCTGCACTGCTCAGGCACTGCTCTGCCAACAGGGGCATTAAATTCCATAGAGATCCTACATGGGGCTCACCATATGCTCGTGGCTGGACTGAACACAGCTTGCTTATGAGCCAGAGGAGCTTTTCCAGCTTTTCCACTCGCTCTGATGGCAGTGGATGATGCTTAGAGCACTTGTGGAAAGCACTGGTTAAATGATACAGTAACTCTTTACCAAATGTGGTGAGGAGAGAACCTCACTCTCCTCACCACATTTGGTGGTGAGGAGAGTGAGAATCTTTCAACCTTGTGGTGTGCTGTCTTGATTCCAAACCGGTTTGCTATTTCTTGCCCTTTTGAGTGTGTGTTTGAGAGTTCCTACTGTCCTTGAAATACAACTTCCTCATGTAGCAGCCCCTTCACTATGCAGTTTGGATTGATGCCTGCAGCATGCTCCTAGAGAAGACACTGCTGAGCAAGTCCTTGCAAAGCCCTAGAAGCTGGCAAAGCTGGGTGGACCCTTGCAGTGCTGGAGTGTAAGCAAGCCAACTCCTGCCAAGGTAAAGCTGTGTTTATAAGCTGCAGACACACAAAATATTTTTGGAAGTAATAGTTGATAGACACATGTTTTTCTAACCAGGTGCAGAAGTAATGTGTTTGGAAAAGCAGCTGGCTATAATTCTCCTCTAGAAATGCAGCCAGAGGTGGAAGATGCCCCACAGAGATCTTGGCCAGCACAGCTGAAAGCAGTTGAGGTCAGAAGCTGCTGTGAATACACAGTTAGATCACACACATCCTGCAACTTTCACATGAAGTGTCATTGCAGCTCTCTCTGTTGCTAAAATGCAGCTGGGGAGAAATGTGATCTATTTCTTAACTCTGTAGTTCCTCTTCTGGGAGAATGAGCAACTGGCAGCAAGAATCAAACCTGTCCACTGAGAGATATACCAATGTGTGGGACAGAGGAAAGAATCTGGGGGTGAAGAGGGAGAGCTCTGGAGAAGTCTTGGAGGCTGTTTTGGAGAAACACAGGCTGTGTGTGTTTTGCAGCTTTTGGCCAGAGCTGTCAAACCCATAAATGACTGCAGGCCTGCTGGTGAACTCACTCCACTCCCCACCATGCCATCCCTCTCACCCCCAGCACAAAACTACTGCTACCTTCATCACCTGGCATTTGGGGGTCCCTCAAACAGATTTATACCTGGAGGCAACCTGCATATCTACCCCTGTCAGGAAGGTCAAGGGGAAAAACCCACGTCTGTACCTGCAAGGGATATATGTGATGGATGTTCAGCTTGCAAGGAAGTGGCACCCCTTAGGAGAAATATATTCTGATGAGCCTGGAGGTGCCCACCAACAGCTAAAGCCCTCCTGTCTTCCAGTTGCTATTCCCTTAACTCCAGCAAGCAAAGAAGAAAGGTCATTCCCAGCATTTCTTGGAGGAAGATGCAAATGCCTGCATTGCTCACCCTGGAGTCACTGGCAATCAGCTAGCTGGGTTGTTTATATTATCCCAAAACAGAATCCCCTGGCTCCCCTCAGCATCACTGAGTGCTGTTGTTTAACCCCAGTGTGCAGCAGCTTGCTCACGGGCATGCTTGGTTTCTTTTTAGCCCTGTTACATCAGCAATGAACTATTCCAAGCCTTTATTCACCTACTAATGAATTATACATTGATTATACAATAAGAGCTCTCTGCATCGAAGGGCTGGGCTCTGGCACCTCCCAAAGCACAACTCAGCCCAGCTGTGACTCAGTCTTCTCTGATGCCCTGAGAAAAATGAATGTTCACTTTCTGGGCTCATGAGCTAAGAGGAGAGAGCTTCTGCTTGGATAGGAAGCCTGCCTGGGTTTTCACTCCTTCTGCTGGAGCTCCAGCAGGAGCTGATGCTGTCCTTCCCCCACCACTTATATAACCTGACCTATCACCATAGATACATTGATATAAATATTTAAGGATGGCAGAGAGACAGGTCAGGCAGATGGGAACCATTTGTTGAGTTTATTAGAAACAGAAAGTTCAGGCTCAGCTACAGGTCTCTGTTTGCTGCATCCCTCTCCCCTGAGGCTGCAAGGCAAGCACAACCCCCTGCATTGTCACAGAGCTTCGACTCAGTTTATAGAGATGGGCATGGGGATTTTTGGATAAGCAGGCACCATCCTCTCCTGCTGGGGCACAGAAAAGGTATTCTGAAAATGTCCCCTTAGACTTGGGGATTAGATTCCTCATGTTATTTTTTTCTCTATTCAAAATGAAGGTTGGCTGGCTGGCTCCCCAGGGGTGTAGACAGGTCTCTTCTGAGGTGACGGAGCTCCATAGGCCAGTACATACACTGCAGTTTGCTTTTGCTCAAGTCTTTTCCTTAAAAAACAGCATTGTGGGGTGTTGGCTGGCAAGGAAGTGCCTGAGTGATCTGGGACTGTTAACCTCCCATGGAACAAATTTCTGAGTTTCTTATCATGAATCTCCAAAATGTCCTATTTAAAGATCTTTGATGATGTTGCTGTTGTTTGGTTTTTTGTGGTTTTTTTTGTTTGGTTTTTTTTTTTTAACCACCAGAGGTAAATTGAAAATTCAGGCTATTTCTGCAGTATTTTGCAATAAAAATAAGAAGTGGTGGTTAAAAGCTAACTAGGACCTCACTAGAAAAATGTTGTGCATTTTTTCCCATGGTTTATTTGTCAGTTTTGAGCTGGCTGAGGAGGGCAGAGGGATTGTCATGCAAGCCCAAAGCATGCAGCCAGAGTATGACATCAGCAGCCAGATCTCTCTGCTCTCCCAGATCTCCTGGGGACCCTCAGTAGGTGTTTAGAGCCTGCCTTGATGGTCATCAGTTCATGTCCTGGTTGCCAGCTCTTCAGGCCCGTGTAAGAGCAGGGGAGGATGTGTGTCTGTCCTCTCCCCTCATCCCCCTCCCTCACTTTTTATAAAACAAAAGGGGTTTTAAGGGGAAGCTGCTGGAAGGCAGGCGGGCATCTCTGTGGGATAATCAGGCTGAAAGCCCCAGGGGTTGGGTTTTCTGAGTCCCACTGGTAAGGGATCAGTTCTGCTAACTGGGACTGGAGGCAGCATCTGCTCTAACGGACCCTGGTGAGTCATACCTAGAGGTGCCAAAACCCACAGGCTATTATAAACAGGTTCACAAAAAACCCCAACAACCCAAACCAAACAGACAGAAAAAAACACTGCAAGTGCCTCCTCTCTCAGCTGCTTCACTCTGCCTGCAAGCCCAATTGCAGAAGCTCATTCAAAGAGCCTCTTGGGGATGGGCTTATTTTTTTAATTTGGGGTTTGGGGAATTTTTTATAAAAACAAAAATAGAGGTGTTTTTTTTTTTTCTTTCAGGGATGAAGGGCTTGAGGGGAGGTAGGTAGCTTCCTCACAGCCCTGCCTGCAGCTGGCTGCTCTGTGAACGACTTCACGCCCTGAGCACTTGAACCAGCTTTTCCTCCTGAAGAGGGAAGTCATCAGCCCTATTCATAGCACTCACACTCAATGCTGCCATGTGATGTGACACCCAGACACAAACTGAATTTTTGCAAATTAGCTTTACTTGTTTATAAAGAGCTGGTAAGGCCACTGAGAGCCTTGGAAATGTAGTTGTGGTACTTCAGAGGCTGTACAGTGAGCAACGCAGTGTGAGAAATGAGTACAAAACATGAGAAATGAGTGTACAACACCTGAAATCACACATAGTCCTGGGAAACAGTGTCTGTTATCTTGTCACTGCTGTGGTGATGGCATTTTTGTTCTGGTACCTAAAGGCCAAAGTTTTCAAATCTACCCAGCTGAGCTGCTTAAAATAACAACAACAAGAAAAGACAAAGCTTGAAATATTTTTCCACTTCCAACTTTTGGAGAAGACTCTTGGCATGGCCAGTTTAAACCCAGTAGGCTTTAGGCTGTAACTGGGAGCTTCTTGTTGTAGGAGATGGTGGGACTATGCCCCTGCCACAGCTGTCCCTGAGCAACATGTGCTTCAACAGAACCTTAAGGAAGCTTCCAGAAACAGAACTCTGTTGGCTCCAAACCAAATTGATGCCTAATAGAATTTTTGGAGGATACAAAAAAATTCATTTCTTGTTTCCCATTTCCCTTCACTCCCCAACATAGGAGGAAAAAAGGGCAGGAAGCAAGAAAAGAAAAGCCACAGTAGGGGGGGATAAATGCAACACACACAAAAAAAAAGCAATCCTAAGTTCCCTGGAAGCAGTTTCAATGCCACTCTTGTGGAAGTGATTGCACTGCTCTCCAGTGCACAAAAGTTGATTTGAGAGTCGTTTTCCCTCATAGGTGGTGGGGCTGCTGCTGAGCCTGCTGCTGCTGCTGAAGGCCCTACTGCTGCTGGTTCCTTCCTGTCCCACTCACAGACTCTCCAAGCAGCATCTCTGAGAGTTTTTCTGGGAACAGCCTAAGTGCATGAGAGGCTTCTTTGCTCATATAGTCTCCTGGTTTTTCTCCTTTTCTTTTCTTTTCTTTTCTTTTCTTTTCTTTTCTTTTCTTTTCTTTTCTTTTCTTTTCTTTTCTTTTCTTTTCTTTTCTTCTTCTCTTCTCTTTCTTTTCTCTTTCTTCTCCTCTTCTCTTTTTTTGTTTTTTGGGGGGGTGAGGGTGTTTTACTATTTATAGCTGTAAAAGATGGAGGTGCAGAAAAGAAGATACCACTGTGGGACATTGCTGGAGCAAGTGAGCAGCTCTGGGATGCTGCCGTTATCCTTTGGGCTGATGAGCAGGAGCCACACAGGATTACAGCTATTGCCGTGACCAGATGGGTCATGCTGATAATTCAGGACAGCAGTTACATGCATAAATAGCCTGGTGAACCTCCAGCTTTGTTGCTAAGTCTGGATGAGTGAATGTGGCTTAGAGACAAAGGGGTTATGAATCCATGGCAAGCCCACAATCAGGGACATACTCAGCATAAGTAATTAGGGAATGGAGCCAATTTCTATTCATTCCTGATCCCTGCTGCCTTGTAGGGCATGGGCTGTTACTGAGGGACACAGAAAGTTTTGATGAACATCACAAAGCCCTGTACCAACTCATCCCTGAGGGCAATAGGATGATTTTGGAAGAAGCTGACTTGATTTCTACATACATGTGCAGGAAATGTGTGATAGCTAACAGCTCATTCCCAACAATGGGATGCATGGATGGGAAGACTATCAGAATGTGCAAATACTTGGCTGAGACACTGCTCCCTGAAATCCTTCAAGGGAGGGAAGTGCCCAGGCAGGAAGAGGGCAGGTTTCCCCCCCACATGACGCTGTGGGTGGGTGCCAGGTTCATATTTAGCTCGGTGAGGTGCTGACCTTGGCTGGAGCTGCTCACTGATGCCTTTTCCAGGCATCCTCCTGTGCTCTGGCTGTGTGACTTACCACCCTGCCCCTGGAGAAGTGAATGAGCTTCCTGGAAGCATCACATGGGGTGAGAGCTATTTATATTTCTAAGGATGAGCGAGTGGGCCTAAGTGGGTTTCAGCTGAAAGAGTGGGAAACTTCATCCTGCTTCTACTGGTAGCTTTGAGGGGGGAGGGTTTTAACTAAAATTTCTGAGCCTATTGATATGTGTCACCCCGTTGGTTTTTTTTTTTGTTTACTTTTTTTTGGGAAAAAAATGAAAGGATGTGTTAGGGAAAAAGTGGGGAAGGAAAAGGAAAAAAAGAAATAAAAAAAAGAAGAAAAAAGGGGGGAAATCTTTTTGGTGGGCAGCCCTGAAGCCCCCCTGATGCTCTTGTTACCCAGTAACCAAAGGAAAACATCCCGAGTGGTTCTACTGAACTTCATGCAATTGCTTGCAGTACCGAAGCCACAAACTTAGGCAAAATTGTTCAGCAGAGCAGATTTGAGATAAAATAAGAAGAGGAAATGAGGATACGCTTCTCTGAATTTCAGACTGATGATTTTAATGCAAAAGACCTTTGATCTTTTTTTTTTTTTTTGAGTGGGAGAGGGAAATCCCCTCATGAACGCACCCTCAAACTTTCCTGTATAGAAATACAAAACCTCCTGCAACCTATTCACAGAGGTTTCTCCCTGCACCCCAGGCTGCCTGGTGATATTTAGGAGGGGGCAGCAAGTTTTAAGGGATGGTGGTCAGGTTTGGGAGGTTCCTACAGCCCCCCAACACCTGCTCCCGTGGCTCCTACCTGTGTGTAGGAAATTTTGTTGTGAGCTGCCCCTGGAGGGCGAGAAGAAGGGAAAAACAAAGAAATAAATAAGAGCACATATAAAAAGGGGGAAAAAAGAAAAATGGGGGGAAGAGATGAGAAAAAATGAGTGAAGATGAAAGAAGGGAAGGGAAGGGGAAAAATTAAATAAGGGGGGAAAGGAAGGAAGGGAAAATTCAAAAGACAAAGAAAAATAAAAAAGGCGGATAATAGAAAAATGAGGGGAAAGCAAAAAGGAAAAGAGGAATTAGGAAAAAACAGAAACTGGGGAAAGTGGGAAAGAAAAAGGAAGAAAAGAAAAATGAAAAAAGGAAGAAAAAAACGGGGAAACAGTAGACGACCCCCGGTTTTGGGAAGGCACAGGGGGTGCCTGTGCCAGCCCCGCTCCTGGGGCGTGTCCAGGGGCGTGTCCAGGGCGTGTCCCAGAGGCGTTTCCGGGGCGGGGCGCGGGGCCGGGCGCGGGGCGGGTTTTGTGCGCCCGCCGCCGCCCGCTCAGCCAGGCAGCACAGATTTGGGAGAGCCGTCGCCATGGGAGTGGAAGGCTGCACCAAGTGCATCAAATACCTCCTTTTCGTCTTCAACTTCATCTTCTGGGTGAGCACAGGGCGGCGGAGCGGGCTGAGCCCCCCTAGCCTTTAAATAAGGGGGCTGCAATATGGCCCGTCTGCCTGCGCCTGGGTTTAGCCTCCTTCTTGCCCCCCAGCACTGAGACTTGCTGTCTGGGATGTGCCTTAGGGGCTGCTTATTTTTCTTGTCTTTATTTTTTTATTTTTTGGAGGGCGGAGGGGCTGATCAACCTTTGCTTTTATTTTAATACATGCATATGTATGTAATTGTACATGTATATTTTGTGTCTATTTTAAAAATAGACATATATAGTGGGGGAGGTAGAATCGTAGGATGGTTTGAGGTTGGAAAGGACCTTTAAGATGCTCGCTGCAGATGTTTATGGGCGCCTTTCGGGGCGGCGGGCAGAGCCGGGGGGGCTCCCGCTGCCCCTCTCGCTGCGGGTCTGCGCTGGGGAAAGCGGCGCTCCCGGGAAGGAGGGAGGGAGGGATGCAGGGATGCTGCCAGGCGGAGGGAGGGAGGGGAGGTGCCGGCCGTGCCGCCCGCCGCAGAGGAGGGGGCGTTCGGCAGGCACGGGCGGTGCGGGGCCGGCCCGGGGCGTTCGGCAGGCACGGGCGGTGCGGGGCCGGCCCGGGGCGTTCGGCAGGCACGGGCGGTGCGGGGCCGGCCCGGGGCGTTCGGCAGGCACGGGCGGTGCGGGGCCGGCCCGGGGCGTTCGGCAGGCACGGGCGGTGCGGGGCCGGCCCGGGGCGTTCGGCACGCACGGGCGGTGCGGGGCTGGCCCCGCGCCCTCCGGCCCAGCCGGACCCGGTCCCCTGGCTCCGCGCCGGGCACCGCTGCCCCCGCCGCCCGAGGAGTTATTTTAGGATGCAAATTCTATCCAGGCTGGAGAGGCTGCCTTTCCTGAGAAAGTTTTTCTTGAAATAATCCATGCAGACATGCGGCTAATTTAGCAAAAGGCGGCGTATCCCGGTTTCCCTGCAAACCAGGTTTGTCCCGGTTAGAAACAGCCTCCGGCAGAGCGAGGTTGGCTGGCAGGAGTCCCTCTCCTGCTCCTGCGCTCGGGGGCAACGAGGTATGCCCGAGCCGGCTGCTGGTTTCGTGTTTTAAATACTCTGCTTTCCATTCCACGGCATGCATTTTTGTCTTGGAAGTGAGTCCAGCCCCACCCTGGCAGGCAAGGTACCGCTTGGATGCTCCTTGTCCAGTGCCCTGTGCTCCTTGTCTGACATCCCGCTCTGTTGTCGAAGATTTGGGATTTGTTTTTTTTCTCAGGGCTTGCTTATAGTAGCGAATGTGTCAGGAGGGCTGGAAGGGGAAGGGGACCGATGGCTTCCAGAGCAAACCCTGCGCTGGCACCTGGAGTGGCACTGCCTGGCTGGAGCCTCTGCTTGTGGACTCCTCCCTGGGGTGCCTGGGGAAGCTCTTTGGGGGTCCCCATCCCTGGGGGTGTAGGGCTTAACCAAGGGGGTGCTCATTTCAGGGCTGTTCGCCTTGTGTCTGGGCATAACACTGGCCAAGGGGGAGGTGACAAGCTCTCATAACAGCGGTGTTAATTGATACCTGATGTGTTGCCAGCTGCGTGAATGAGAGATAATTCCGGGTTGGTTTTTTTTAACCTTTTCCTCCACCCTTAAAATGGCCGGATGGAGGTGGGTATGGTTGTCTGTGAAGTGTTGTTCCTTCCGAGTTACTCTGCTTATCCCAGTTTTTTTTCCTTGCCTTCTGGTCTCGATTTCCTGCCATTCTTGTCGAAGAAGCTGCCGGCTGTGCTTGCGAGGAAGGGTCTCCTGGGTGGCAGGAAGGATGCTGGGGGCTCTGCACAGCCTCCACTTCTCAGCAGGATCAGTTGTTCACCTCAAAGTCTTGCAAAAGAGCTGATCTTTTATAAATGGGCATTTTGCTTCCAAGAGGAATTGCTAATCTGTATAATTGCCCCGTTATGACTTCTGGTGCCTCACCCTACCCTTTTGGAGGGTGCTGCTCCCTGTAAGTGGGGGTAGATGCTTCAGTTCCTCCCCAGGAGGGATGCCTGTGAGCTGGGACCCGCTGGCTCCCCAAAACAGCTCCCAGTGCTGGACTTGCTGGTCCCCTTGCACTGTCTCCTGTGCAGACTGGGAGCCTGGATTTCATTAGAATTAACGAGGCTTTCTGTGGGGCTAGCCAGCTGAATGGTGGTTGAATACCAGATCTTGGAGTTTTCAAGCCCTTTTGCATTGCTCTTTAAACTAGTAGGTGAGGGGAATTTTAGGTTTACCACAAAGGCAAGTTAGCTGCCAACCTGGCACCCCCAACTGGGGAGGGATTCTGTGGTCAACAGCAAAGCGTGATGATCCTTTTTGCGGGGTGACATTTAAGGACAGAACTGGTGCTGCTGAGCACCCTTGCTGCAGGCTGGCTGTGTTGGGAAACCACCTCTAACCACAGGGAAGTGTGAGACAGGGCACCTGCAGCCCTTTAGTCCCGCCAGCTGGTTATTATGCAAGGGCCGATGGGCTCCCCGTGCTTATTTGCTTATGATTTGCTTTGTGTGCAGCTGCTGCTCGGTGCTGTTGATGAAAACAAGCCAGAATCAGAGCCCAAAGTTTGGCAGGCACCATGCTGAGCTGCACAGGAGCTTATTCTAGTGCCCAAGAGGAAGAAGGAAGCAATTCTCAGCCTTAGTTACTCTGATAACTTTTTTATATAGCCCCGCTATCCTGCTGGAGTGTAAATAAACTGACACCCCTCTGGCTTCCTCCCCCTGCCTTCCCCCAGCAGCACAGGGGGAATTTCTCAAAGCTGCTGTGTTGAAAAAGGAAAAGGTGATCCTGCTGCCAGCTCGTTCATTGTACCTGAGATGTTTCAGTTTTATTTGATTTTTTGGGATTGCTTTTCCTTTGTGCATGCATTCTTGAGAAGAAGATGCCAAGATTGTGCTTGCTCCAAGGTGGCTCTTGAGGGAGCAGTGGCTGCTGCATGGATCACATGTACAAAGGAGTGCCTGTCCCAGGAGAGAGGGTCCCCATGTGTCTCACAATGCACCCACCGAGTGAAGTCGTGGAGGAGGCCATGGTCGGTATCTGCAGGCTTCACCTGGTTAGCGAAACACAGGGCTGGAGAGACAAAAGTTTTTCTGTGCTGCCAAGTTGTCCTGAAACCTTGGGGTGGCTGATGGCAGGTGGACACTGCCCTGTGAGAGGGAGCAGTAGCTGTTACTGGACAGTTTGGCTGGTGTGGTGGGCAGCCTGAGCAGGGAGCTGCTTTTCCATCCCATCCCTAGAACTGGGATGGCTGGACTTTGGCTGTTCTCCTGGATGTTCCAAGCCCGATAGCAGAGCTCAGTGTGTGGGGCTGAACTGACCACTGCTGCAAAAGGTCCCTGGGGAGGCTGAAGCTATTTTAAAATATAATTAAACATAACCAAGGAGGAATTGACTTGCTTAGAGAAGGATCGCTCAAGCTTATTAGCTAATACAGCCCATGGCAGCCTTCCAGGTTGAGAACACCGCTGGCTGCCCTAGCAGAGAGGTGTCTAATTAAAAGGAAGAGCTTGCTCCTAATGCCATTTTCCAGGCACCGTCTAATTCTTCTGTGTGTTGAGGGGATGCTGTACAGCCTGGGTGCAAAGGGAAGGAAGGGCAAGAACAGAGGGAAGGTGGAAGTGAGAGTCTGTCTCAACGGGGGTGATTGAAAGGGAAGAGGTAGAGGCGCTGCGTATTTTCTTGTGCAACAGCGGAAGATCTGTTAACTGTAGCCTGGAGTCTGCAAAGGCTGCTCAGAGACACTGAGTGTTGGTGATGAGAGGTGGCAGTGTGGGGAGGTGGCAGCTCTCTGTGGCAGTTGTCCCATGGTAACGCTTTTGCAGGGTGACACATGACCCTCCCATTGTGGTGAGGAGGGTGGCTGTGTACCCCTGCTTTAAACGAATAATGGAAGATCTCAGGGTTCCTGTAGCTCTGAAACACAGGTTTGAAATAACTGTGGACTAACAAAGCAGCTTGGATCTTGCTGTGGGTGCAGGCGTGGGCTGAGCACTGCTCCAGTGCCACTGGTGGCAATGCCTGGCTGGTTGGGCTGCTGGTCTCCCTGGGAATTGCAGAGAGCCTGGTGAGCAGCAAGGACCTCATGCTGGTTTAGCATCTCCTTCTGCAGGTTTTGTTTGGAATCCTGGGACAATGTACAGGGAAGCATATTTCCGTGTGTGTTTGATCCTGCAGCTGCTTCATACCTGTCTTTGCAGGGCAAGGGAGAGGTTTCTTTAGTAGGCACAGGACTTACACTCAAGTTTTGTTGCTGATATCTTTCTGGGATGTTTTAGGGCACTCTGTCAAGTGAGCACAGCCCTTCCATCACCTACAAAACCTCTTCTGAAGTTTCTGTGTGCACAAGGTTGCCCAAGGGGGGTACCTGATTGCACTTAATGGGCTGGGCTGCAGCTGAAAGGAGGGAGCGCTGCTGGCTGGAATGGGGATGGCTCTGTTTCCCTGACGTTATTCTGCTATCAGCCACTGTAATACTTATCTTCTGCAAGAGCATTAACAGTGAGAAACACTTTGATCCTGCGCTGTGGCAGTGCCTTTCACTGTACTATTAAGAAGGGAAAGCAGTTGTATCCCCATTGTAGTTAAATGCTTATGTACAGGGCCAAATTAATTTTAAAGCAATATCTCAAATTGTTTTCCTCTCTGCTGAGGGCAGTTAGACCCTGGGAAGTGCTGCTTCTGTCTGCAGCAGGGATCAGGCTGGGACAGGCTGGCAGCGGCCTGTGGGCACGGTGCTCCCCATCATAGGACCCTGCTCCTGGATTTTGGTGCTGGATTCCCATTCTCCTGCCATCCATCAAGCTTTATTTGGCCTCTGGCATGCTGCTCCTCTGGGAGTGTTCCTGTGGAGCTTGTTTTGAAAAGCTCTGCAGTGTTGTAGGGCTGGTAACTATAGGCACCAGTGGAGAATTTCTCTCCAGCAGGCAGCTCTATTAATAGCCGCTGCTGAAAGGTGTGCTGCTGGGAGCAGGGCTGCAGGCTGCTCTCCTCCTGCCTGCAGGGCATGGTGCTCCTCCTGCCTGCAGGGCATGGTGCTCTTCCCAAATGCCTTTCCTGCAGTTCCTGGGCAGGCCTTGCCTGCAAACTTTCAGCCTGACCTTTGGTGGCTGTGGAGCACCATGGCTGTGGAAGGCAGCAGAAAGCCCTCGCCTGTGCTGTCACGGAGCCCTATCTGCCACTGCTGCCTGTGAGTGCCTGTGCCAAGATAATCTTCTGGCTTGTGTGCCTCTCAGACTGCAACTCTGTGTCTTGCTGAAACCCCTTCCCCTGCTTACACCGTCCCAAGGGTTCCAGGACATCCCACAGTCCACCCCACCATGCAGCCCAGCAGTGATCTCTAACACATCTCACCTTAAAATTTCAACTGACTCTTCAGTGTGAAGCCTTGACATTGCGACATGGAGATGGTCTCAGCATGGAACCCAAGTTCCCAGGTTCATGGGCCACCATTCAGCTGTCAGCCCTTTGCTGCACCCCACACCCTTTCAGCAGCTCCATGAGGTGCAGCTGTTGCAGTAGAAAAGAAGTTAATCTTCTGCTTTTCAGGAAGGGATGTGCAGGCTGTGGGAAGGTGTGGTGCTGCTTGGGCACATTCCATGTGTCCCTCTCTTTCCTGACTCAGTCCTCAGGCTGGTGGTGCAGGACCTGTAATGTGCTAGCATGGGTCTTGCAAGGGCTTGTACTGCCCTTCCAAAGGTAGTTTCCATCAAGTTATGAGTCTCTATCTCCTTGCTTTTTCTCTACTCATGCTGCTTCTCCTAGAGACCCACAAATTACCTGGGAGTAAAACAGTTTGTTCCTGGCCATATGAGGGGCTTCTTGCATGTTTCAGCCTTGGCAAGCCCTTTACTTTTCTGCATCCTGGTTCCCCACACCTGCAAGGAGGGGAATTCGTTGTCACTCCATCTCAGCTGCTTTGCAGGTAGTGTTGGAGAGGAGCCATGGGGAGCCCTGGTTGGGCTTCTCGGGTGGGGTCTGGGTGCTGCCCTACAAAGGGCTCTGCTTCCAGGTGGTGTAAGGGAAATTGCAAACCTCTGCGGCATGAGAACCTGTTAAAAATCTCCAGTTGTCTGCCTTAATCATAAACCAGCTAAAATTCATTAAGCTTTCCTGGCAGCATCCTGCTTCTTGTTAGTAACTGTATTTCCCAGGCACCGTGGCGTGAGCTCTGCCAGCAGCGTTTTTCCAGCAAGGCGAGTGCCTCTCCCAGCCCTTGGGCTCTCACAGGTTGGGAAGCAGGACCTGGAGGCAGGGCCAGCCTGTGGCTGTGGGAAGTGGCACTGCTAAAATACAGCATCATCAAACTGCTGGCACCTCCACAGGATGTCTGCCTGCTTTGCTTTGGCATACCCAGCAAGCTGCCCTATAGCCAGAACTTCTTTCTTCTTCTCCTCCTCCCTTCCAGGAAGTCTGTTTCAGAGAAGGGTGGAGGGAAGGGAGCAGGAGGAAAAAGGCTGAGGGCAGCGGAAAGGAATGGGGAGGTGATGCACATCCTGGCATTTGTGAGTTTTAGGGAGCAACAGGTTAACGTGGGGGAAACTCACAAGTGGGGTACACCACATTAAAAGGGGAATGGGGTTATTCCTTGCACCCCTAATTCATAAGAATTTCTCGTGGGGAGGAGTGACTAAGCTGTGAAAAATGGGCTTGTTCCCTTGCCCCACAGCTGGATCTGGAAATTTTAGGGTGAACAGTATGTCCATTGGTGAGGCTCAGTCCAGGAAGGAGCCTCACTATGTGCACCGTGGATTGGGCAGCAAACCAGGACGGCACACGTGCTTTTATCATGGTGCTCATCTGTTGATAACCTCCTCATGGGCTGCCATTCCATCACCCACTGGGGACACAGGGCATGCCTTTTCCTGCCCCTAGGCAGCATTCCATGGGGACTCCCCCGCCCCCGTGTCAACCAGGAACAGCATTCCTGAAGAAGCAAGCCTTAGGCAGGGATGATCCAGCTGGAAAAGTCTAGCTGTCTGTGGAAGAAGCAATAAATCTCTGGAGGCTGGAAAATAGCAGTAAAGAGGAAATGTCAGAGCCTGCAGCACCACCTCTGCTGTACCGGGAAGCTGCTCTGGGTGGGAGCTCCGGGGCCAGCCCCATCCTGGGGAGCACCACTGATGTGCCTTCCATGAGTGCTGTGGTGCTGGCAGCAGAACAGCAGGCTGGGCAGGTTGGATTTTGGAAAGCAGGTCAAAGTCCGACACACTGCTGGCGTCACTGAATTTGCAGCTTTTAGATTATTGCAGTCCCCAAAAATTTAAATGGAGAGCTGTGCTGGGCACTCAGACCATATAATGATCAGTGATGCCCCAGCCTCTGCAACACTGCTGTCTGACAAGCTGGGAACAGAAAGATCAGTGGGATAACCTGTGTGAGATTACAGATATCCACAGCAGAAAAAAAACGTGATATGTATGAGGATATGCAGCCTAGAGCATGATGCTGCCATCAGTGGTTGGAGCTCTTCTCGTGCTGGCAAACAGCAGTTGTAAGATGGAAGGGGGAGAAAACATCAAGCTTTTACCTGGAACAAGTTGTTCTATTAAAAACGAGATTATCCCAAGCAAGGTACAGTGGAAGGCAGAGTTACTGTGGCAGGCTGACAATGTTTTCTCCCTGTTGTTTTCTTTGCTTTGGGAAGAAAGAGCCTTAATTCCGTTTTGGGCTTCTTGGTGGTGGGAGGATGTATGGTTCTCATGGAAAAAGTTACTCATCATAGCCCAAACGCTGTTTTCATTAGTAAGTGTATGTCATTTTCTCTTAAGAAATACAGCTGCTATTGGATTAAAGCTTCCATTCAGAGGTCTTCCATGCTCTGTTAAAAATGCAGATGGAGTCAGGCAGTGCGGGATGGATGTGTGATGTTCCTGGGGCACATTCAGGATGAAACCAGGAACATCTGGAGTTGGTTCAGCTGGCTGTCTCAGGCAGACCTCACTGCTGGGGTGGGTGTGATGCATTAGAAGAGGCTCCATCCCTCTAGCTGGTGTTCCCAAATGATTAAAAAATATCTTGAGGACCACTTGCAGCCTACTTTCAGTTCTGTCAGGCATTTTAAGGCAAATTTGGTTGGAAAGGAGCTGCTGGTGTCACCCCAACCTCGCCATGGGTGGCAGGGCAGGGTGTGCTGGGGTGGCCCTGCTGGGTGTGGAGGGCAGCATGTCAGGGCAGAGCAATGTGTCCTTGCAGGGAACAAGCCAAAACCAAAAAGGCTGCAGCCTTTTTTCTTTACCTCTTCCCAGCCAGAGAAATCCAAACTTTCCTTGGGATGTCTTCTCTCCTAGCAGCTACCAAGAGGGCTTTACTTTGAGTGGCATGGATTAATTAAGGGGCATATTCTTTCTTCTGAGAGTAAAAACACAAACTTTGTTATGCCCTCCGACAATGAACGAGGCACTCCAGGCTGGATTTGGGTAACTTTGTGCTAAGCCACAACCTGCCTTATTTGGAGCTGGACTTGAGCACAGACTGGCTTTCGTGACTTTTCTCCATAGCCAGTGTTTGGAGAACCTCAGGCTGGCCTCAGTGCAGGAGGGATGAGGGACTGTGCCAGCAGGGAAGTTGCATTGGTTGTTGTGGGAGAAGTGTTAAAAGCCTATTACTTTGGCAGACTGGGGAAAAGCAAAGATTTCCTTTCGTCTCCAGGAATGGTGGGGATTTTCTCCCTCCGATAGTGGAAAAGCCCTGAGAGCAGTTTGTCCTGTGAGTTTGGAAATGGTGTGGGTTTGCCCCAGCTTCAGTGGCATTTCTGGAAAAATCCAGTGGCTGGGATTTGTAGAAATGAGCAAGGAGGAAACCACTCAGCTGAGCTCCCAGGGGGGAAAACCAGGCTCCCATCGACAGCCTGTCTTGCAGATCCCAGTCCTCCTGTGTTCCTTGTTGTGCTTGCACAACTGGAGAATTTACACCTTTCCTGGAAAAGCCCTGCTTTTCTATTCTTTTCCTTTTCCTTTCCTTTTTTTTTTTAAATTTGACTTTCATGGTGCCTGTCATGCCTGTAACTGACCTGATTCAGACTCTTTTAGAAGTAGCATGTTTCCACTTCTATATTCTTTGGTAGTTTTCTTCCTTTTTGTAAGGTGAATGGCTTCAAGGATTTAGGACACTCAAAATTGAATTGGCATTTGAACAGGTGATTTCAGCATTTCACAGCAGTGATATTGCAATTCTTAAGGGTTTGAGCTTTTTCCCAGATGTTTGTATTTTTTCCCTTCCTAGTTATACTTTTAAATGAAAGGGAGATGTCACAGAGGACACAGTGAGTCATGCTGGGAAAGCTCTCCCTTGAGTTCCTCCCTGTGACACCTTCCCTGCTGTAGTGCCCCATATCCGCTCCCACCTCCCATGGCCATTCCCAGCCCCTCCCTGAAAGAGAAAACAGTGAGGAAGTCAGTCATAGCAACTTCCCATTGTTTGTACATAAATATCCCAGTGGCTGAGTTGATGTCCCATGTGCAGAACGTCTCCTCCCACATCTGGAGTGTGTTTTTGTCCTTGCCCTGGTCAGTCCTGCGTGTCGCTGCGCACACGTGGGTGTGGGTGCACTGCTCTTCTGCTGTTTTACTGCATGGGCAAGGCAGCAGTCTTGGCCTGGAGGCCCCCAAAGACGGTGTGGTGGGGCTTTGGCCTGACCCCATGTGGCCTTGCTCCACTTCAATTCCTGTATTAGGACATTGAGGAAAGAAAGCTCTGTGTGCCTGAGGAACACTGGGTGTGTTCAACTGGAAGCCTGACCCTGGCTGTGCAGTAGTGTGCATGCAAGACTTGGGGGCAGAGGGGAAAAATAGACCCTTCCCCAACTTTGTTTGTACCTCACAGAGAAATGAAATGGGGTGATAACATCCCAGTTATCAACTGGGGCTGATTGTAACTTCTGTTGAAAAGCTCTCCTAAAAACCTTAGTGGCACATCTCCTGCTTGCTTCCACTGAAAACAATAATAAAGCATAATAAAATACCTCTTGAGAAAGAAATCTCCTGCAGGAACTGTAAAGGGCTTTGCACATCCCCAGAATGAGGGGATCTTCTCATAGAGCAAGGAAGATCATATGGCTCATGCTCTGTAGGGCACAAAGCATGTTGCAAGGGTGATGGTTAGAAAGGATGTTCTTGTATGTTTGTGGTAAGATGAAAAGCAAAGCTCCTGGCTGAAAGCTGCCAGTCTGGGTCTGATGTGGCTGGAGCAGTGGATAACCCTTGCTTCCCTCTGTTTTCTCCCCAGCTGGCAGGAGGCATCATCCTGGGAGTGGCCCTGTGGCTCCGCCATGACTCGCAGACAACGAATATCCTGTACCTGCAGCTGGGGGAAAAGCAGGCCCCCAACACCTTCTACGTTGGTGAGTAGCTCTGGGGGTGCTGCTCTTGCTCATGGCTGTGTGCCCCAGGGTAGGCTGCAGTGTACCCAAGAGCAGGCCAGAAAGCTCCAGGTGAGCACCAAGGAGGTCACAATGAAAATACCTCCCGCTGCCCTTGTACTCTCCAAAATATCCCCTGCTGTGCCAGCCCGAGCCTTTGATAAGCGCTGGCTGTGGCCCAAGAGCAGAGTCCAAATCCACAGCAGCTAAAAATGCACGAGGACGTGTTGTGGTGTCGTGGGTGTTCTCCAGAGCACGTTTGGGAAAAGGGGGGACTTCTTGGAAATGTGTCTTGTTTCCTGTCCAAAGGGACGTAAAAGTAGCAGAGTGGCTGGCAGTGGAGGCAAAGCTCGGTGAGCTTTGTGTGACTCATGTTCTCCAGGAGGGCCAGGTGGAGCCTCTGTGCTCTACGGTTAAGCTGAGCATGATTTTTGTTAATTTGACAGCGTGCTGGAAGCTGAAACCCCCTGTTTTTCCCCTGTTCTCCAATGATCCCTCACAGACAAGGGGGAGAGGCTTGCAGGAGGGGCTGGCTGCCAGTCAGGAGCTGGCTTGGAGCACGAGCTGACGGGGCTGAGAACATCGTCTGATCCCATGTCCTGTTCTCACCTGTAGCTAAAATTACTTTCTGGAAAGGGTTTTCCTTCTCATTTCCCTGCTTGCCCATGGAACAGCATGCCTGAGCCCTGTCCCTGGCTACAGAAGATGCTCCTGCTGTAGATAGCTGTGGGTTTTTCTCTCTTGCTGTCTCTCTTCTCCTGCCTCACACCCAGAGCTCTATTTGCAGCATTTTCCCTTTGTAGATCTCATCTTTAAAAACAGAAAAGGGAGCTCACAAGAAGTTAAACTCTCCTTTCCAGGAACCAACCTCTCCTTCTTTTGGGGGGCTAACAACTGCTACCTCCCTAGTTAATAAGTTCTCTCCAAACCTGGGGGACCTGGAGCATGGGGCAGGGTCCCTCCCTCCTGCCTGTTGAGCATCTTTTACTCTTCCACCCTTATTTTGTCTTTGTCCTCAGCCTTTGCTGTTCACAAGGCATTGGAGAAGGACTGTGGGTCCCCTTTCCAACACCCGTGAGCAGCCCATGAGTTGAGGCTGGCTGTCTTTTTAAAGTTATATTCAGCAACAGATTGGCCTGGATTCCTTCTGGCAGCTGTAATTTCCATGCAGTAATAACAGCAGAGCATTTCTTTCAGTTGCTGCCTTTCCCAGCCAGACCTCTGGAGTCTGAAGACTGGGATTTCTTTTTGCTTTCCCCCCCCACCCCTGCTCCCCCCATTTTTCCTCTCTCTTACAACTGATACTCCCTCCTTTTTCTTCTCTGGCATGCAGTATACACATGCACACAATGTTCCTGCTTTTGGGAACGGGAACCTCTTTGGGCTTGGCCTCCAGAGCTCTGTTGTTTTTTTTTTTTCCTTTGCAAATACCATTTTTTGGTGTCTGGCACAGGGTGCTGGTCCCGGGATTTGTCAGGAGGCTTTTAAAGGCCAGCCAGGCTTTGCTGCAGGACAGGGGGAAGCAATAAACACTGTCAGAGGAGGAACACTTCCATCATAGGGTGTGTACTGAGTGAGAAGGGAAGTAGGAAAGCAGGGATTTGGTGTCTCCTGGTTTCTTTGTGTGTCCTTTTCCCTACCCCAAAGCTGGAGCTGTTTGTTAAAGGCTGTTTTTCCAGGGCTGTCTCTGTGTTATGGGAGAGGAAAAATAATGGATTTGAAGGAAATGGGGAAGTGGGAGAAAGAAGCTGTGGGGAACAGCAAAGCTGCAGAGTACCAGGCATGATACTTCAGGCTGCAGCAGGAGCAGGAGAGGAGCAGTCCTTGCCCTCAGCTCCCAGACCAGAAGATCAGAGCAGCCACCCCTGCAGCCCCCAGGGCGCAGGCAGCTGTTCCCTGCTGGCCTTTCCAGCCCCAGGGAAGGGGCTCCTGCGGGCTGGGGTTTCCCACAAGCGCCACCCCCTCCCCAGCAGCTTGGCACTGCCTGCACAAGTTGTCTTGTGGGCTGGCCTGGGAGGTTATTAAACAGGCCCTTGTTCATGAGCTTTTCCTCAGCACGGCGTGCAAACCATCTGATCCCCTAACCACTTGTTGCAGTCTTGGCTTTTGACACTTCCATTTTGGCTCGGGATCCAATGCTCCAGCAAATGCTTTAACTGCTTCAGCACTGTAAAGACCAAGCAGTACCAGGGATGGGATAGCAGGAGCACCTTAGTTTCATGCTTTCCTAACTATAAAGGAAAATATTTCTTCTTCATCTGAGCTTGGCTTATGGTCTGATAGACATTTATTTGCTTTATTTGAAGTTCAGAAATCGAAATCTTTCTTGCTCTTGGATAACACTGTGTCTGGAATGCTTTGTCTGTCTGGAGGCTGGGAAGATGTTGGTCCCAAGGCCAAAAACATCCTCCAGGATAGCTAGAGGCATTGATAAGTTGCTATCAACTGGCTAACCGCTTCTCAGATATTTACTGATCCTACACATAAAGTACCATGGAAAAAAACCCAAGCAAATAACAAAACTGTGATTCAGGGTGTCATGAGAGCCTGTGGAAGGCTGAGCTGGTCTCTCTGCAGATACCAGTACAAATTGGAACAGTTCTGATCTCTCCACAATAAATTAGTGCTGTGGTGTCACTGCTTTTAAGAGCACCTGGGGATCTTGAAAAAGCAAGTGACCCTGGACTTACTACTTTTACCCTTTCTTGGTGGGATGATAGTGGGATGAAAAAGCCAGGTTTCCCATCCTTCAAAGATTTGGTTATGTGGTGCCTGGAGATGGTGTTGTGAATGAAATGCTTTGGGGTGGGCAGGAACGCAAACCTCAGCTCTTGTTTGCCTTAAATCCACACCCCAGGATCTCACACCTGCCCCTTGCTGGGCTGCCTGTGTGCTGGAGCATCCCTGGGTGCTGGTCCCTGCTCTGCCCTTCCTGTGCTCTCCCCAAGCTGCCCGGCAAGGAACAGAGCACAGCAGCCGGACGGTCTCGGCTTCGCTCTCTCCTGCCAGATCCAAAATAGGAAATGCGCCTCCAGCTGCTCACAGCAAGTGACAGGGCAGCACGACCTGTGGCTCTAATTAGCTGGGCCCTGGGAGCGGGGCCAGCCAGGACGGGGAGTGCAAAACCCTCCTGAGCTGGGGTGCGGTTTTCCACGTAGCTTTTGGGGTGAGGAGGGAGTTTGCTTTGCCTGTGTCTAGGTTTTGTGTGTTTCAGTAGTAAATCCTCTGCTGGGCAGTGTCTCCTCCCTGGAGCATGGTGGCACAGGGGAGGAGTGTGAGGTTTTGGACAGGCATACAGTGGTGGGGTAAACTTTGCCACCGAGGCTGCTGCCACCGCTGCCTCTCCCTGTCATCCTGGTGGGTGTCACTGTCCCAACAGAAAGGCAAGAGGGGTTTTTTGGTGGAGGAGTTCCTTAGGTAATGTTTATCCACCTCCCAAGCCAGTCAGGCAGCAAAGCCTGGGGGAGGCAGGTGGGGGACAGCTGAGGGCAGCAATGACTTGGGGCTGAGGTGGTGAGTGTGCCTGTGAGTCCTGCTGAGGTGTGGAAGGGACATCAGCTAATGGGCACACAGACTTCCTTAAGAGGTGAATCAGACTGTCTTCACCATCCTCCTCGGAACAAATACAACCCAGGATAATGATTTCTGCCCTGGAAACAAGTTCAAGCTGCTTTTCACGCAGACTGGTCTAGAATAAATGGGCCAGTAAGCACAGGGAGGCTTTGAAGTCTTCCTTACAAATGAGCACATATCTGAGCTGAACTGCAGCTGCTCGCAAGCTTTCATGGGTGTCTTCAGCATTTTGGAAGTCCTGTCATGAGATTTTGCTGGGCTCAGGGAAATCTGCCCCTTGCAGAGAGGAGGGACTGCTAAGTGGCAGTGCATAGGGTAGGGGTAGGGACATCTGTCTGAGCTCTCCCCAGGTTTGCCCATTGTCCTTACAGCACGTGAGGATGCCTTGGCCACCCTTGCCATGGGTCCCAGATGTGACCAGCAGTGACAGCCTATCACCCAGACAGACCTGTGTTGGCTCAGTGGTTGTGGAGGAGCTATCCCTTCTATCCATAACTTAGTAAGCCTTTTTAGCTAATTTAGCTTAATTAGCCTTTTCAGGACTACCTTGGATGAGAAGCAGTGATCTCTGGGAGGTTTTCATTGCAGCGGGGGCTCAGCAGAGCTCTGGTGTGTTGCCAAGATTCTAGAGGTCAGCAGTGCTGCAATGGCTGTGGACCTGCCATGAGCAATGAGAAGGTCTTGGTTTCTGTTCCCACTCCCATCCTTGTCCCCACCCCTCTGGAAATGTTAGGCATCTTCTAGACATGGTGCCAACTTCCATACATCGTGGGGTTAGACTCAGCAGCACATCTTTTGCTAGACTTGTTGTGAAAGGCCAGAGAAGAGCCTGAGGCTCCTGCTCTGTAGGTTCTGTAAAAAACACCAGTCAAAAACCACCTTCAGTCTTGGCATGAGGTGCTGCAGGGGTCCCTGTGGATACACAGAGCTGGTTCAGGACTGGTTTCCTCTCTCACCCATTTGTGCTCTACTTTGTCAAGGCCCCCTGTGTTGGAGATTTTCCACCAGACACATGAGCTGTGGTCAGGTTTGCGTGCTTGGCAATGGAAACCAAGGTTTGCATTTGGCCTTGAACCACACTGAGCAAAATGGATTATTTAAAAAATAATATATGTGGATTTTTAAAAATAGAAGTACATGCATTTTTCTGTCTTGGAAATAAACTTACTTATAGTTAAGGACAACAATTTAATTATTTAGTCCATTAAAGGGAAAAAACCAAAAGCTGAGTTTTACTTGTTCTAGATTTTCCTCTAATCACTGTCAGATCAACTCCTTCAGTAATGCTGGAATTATTTTTAAAATAGTTTTAAGGCAAAACACTTTTGTTGTACTTTCCTTTCTGGCTTAAACAGTGTATCTGACAGAATAGGGGATTTTTTTTTGTATTCTTATCACAGAATTCAGTTTCTATTAAGAAAGCAACATGTTATTTCATTGCATTTCCATTTAATTGTAATTCATTCTACCTCGGTCATGACCAACTCCTGTGCTTCATTTGCTCTGCAGACTAAAACTGGTTATGTCTTTAAAAATACACGGATAGCATCAGGTTATTTTGGGTTCAGATCTATCCAACTACAACTAATGTAGTTGTTATTTTCCTTTGTCTCTTCCCACTGGCTTTGCTGCCCTGGAGCTGTGCCAGAGGTGGCTCTTTGCTCTTCAGAGCTGTTTAAACCTGTAGCTTGGACAGTTTTCCGTAGAAAACCTGCACTGTGTTCAAAGCATGCAAAACCCACAAGGAATCCTCCAGTGGGATTTGTGCTTTTTTCGTGGGTGAGATCCCAGGGCACATAGAAATGCCCAGAAGTGCCCTAGGCTGGGGCAGGAGTGCATGGGGCAGCATATTCCAGCCTGGCTCACCTGTGCTGTGCCACCCTTGTCCATCCCAGTCCTGGAGATGTGCCATGGACTTCCTCCCAGCTTTTGCAGGTGTGCTGAAGTTACAGAGCTTGAGTCTCCTTCCAGTGTTTCCTGGGTAGCCAAAGGAGAAGAAGCCTGACTGTGGCATCTGTGTGGAGTGGATTTGGGTACAAGTGTGTGCACGTGAGGATGTTCTTTGGGGCTTTCCCCACCACCCCTTTGTGTTTCTGACAGAGGGGTGCTCGTGCCTTCTTCTTGCCTTCTTCTTTGCACATGAGGGCAGCATGTCCAGGCTTTCATCTCCCCGTGAGAGCTCTCCAGGCTTTGTGACCCTGTTGCTCCATCTGGAAGTCATTAGCAGCTACAGAGCAGCAATGTTTTCCTTGGGAAAGGGGGTGGAGAGGAATGGAGGGGCTTCCCACTTGTCATCTTCCAGCAAACCCTCTCTTTTTCCAGCCCCCCTCTCTCTCGCCCCACTTTGAAGAAAGCACTGCCAGCTCTGCTGGGCCAATTCCACCAGGCAACTGGACAAAAATGTCTGGGAGACCCTGCTTTGCTGGCTGGCTCACACAGCCATCTTTTTCCTGCCCCAACCCTGCCCTGAAGGGACTTTCTACTGTGCCTGTAACTTGCTCCTGAGCTGCCAGGAGGAACATCGTGGTCATTTCTTTGGCTACTGGGAAGGGTGTTCTTCCCCAATGGGTGGTGTGGGGCAGGAGGGAGTCTGCCTGCCAGTGTCTAATGGTTCCACCCTTCCCTGCAGCAGCAGTGGTGATAAGCCCAGTGGAGTTCAGCATCTCCAAGCCAGGAGCAACAGGAGGGTGGCACTGAAGCCTCCCTCCTTTCCTCAGAGGCTTGCAAAACTCTTGGATGTGCAGAATCTCCCCACAGGAGCCTGTTGGGAGAATAAACATCTCTCTTTTGTCTGTTCTCAGCCCCTTTTTAAAGCCCATCCCATGGGGAGGGCAGGCACAGCTTGGAGAACTGCCTGGCCTTCCCAGGAAGCATGGTGTCGTGCTGGGGGGGGAGGGTGTTCTTATTTGATTTCTTTTTTGTCTTTTGGAAATACTGCCATGGTGACCTGGAGGCAGTGGCTGGCTTCCATTTAGCCAAATGAGTTAAGGATGCTGGGAAAGGATTTAAATGAGGGGAGAAGTAGGGTGCTGTCCAGGAATGCCCATGCCTGGAGCTGCACAGCGTTTCTGATGGCCATGGAGGGGGCATGGGAGGAGAGCTAGCCAGGGCTGGCCTGCTCCCTGCTTCTTTTAGAGGGACACTGTGGTGCTTGTTCCTTCTTTTATTTGTTTTTTCATCGTGTCCTTTTTTAAAGACTGTTTATTTCTTCCTGTTTTTTTTTTTTTTTATTTCTCAGCAGGGACAGAACATGGGTTTTACAACCCTGCAAGAACCAGCTATGCTGCTTTAATGCCAAAGCAAGTACTGACACTGAATACTGCCTTTTTTGCTCCCTTCCCTGCTCCCAGAACTGAGCATCCTGATTCCTACCTGGCCTGCAGGTAGAGCGCCCTCCACGGAGGCATCTTCTGCTTAAGCTGGGTGCTAAGCTGGCCTCTTGGCTGCTTTTTTTTCCTCTTTCCCACCTAGCATCAAACCAAGAGAAGTGCTCAATTACTATCAGTTTCCTGTCTCTGATGTTTAAGGGCTTTGCTAAAGCTTTACAAAATCCCTGCAGCCTAAAGCAGCACATGCCCTGGTTGTACTGGGGAAAGAGGGATGGTGTTTGGCCCACTGCTGTTGCTTTTTCTGATCATCATGTCCTGTCATGATGCTCTTGAGGGAGGAGATCATATCATGGCTCCTGTGATCATGCTTGGAATTCAGATGAGGAGGTGAAGCTGAGAGTGGTTGGTCTCTCTCCTAAAGCTTTCTGCTCGAAGGCTCCATCTCAGAAGGAGATAGAGGACTCCAGGCAGTATTGACTCCCCTCCTCTGACTTCTCCAACTCCCAGATACAGGTCCTGAGGCTCACAGCTTGCTTTGGTGTGGGGCTGGTTATGTGTGGCAGTTGTAGCAATCTTTCTTGCTGCTGCCTTATCAGAGAACCGTGCCATAGGGTCAGAAATCACAGTGTAGTGCTGCTCAGGGATGTGGAGGTGCCTTGGTACCGTGAACACCTGTGCATGATTTGCTCACTGTACCTGTGGCTGCAGCTCCAGCTGGTCTCTCATGCACTGCTTCTGGGTGAGGGGGCAGCATGGCTGTAGGCACTGCAGATTGCAGTTTATACCTCTCTCATTTTCCTTTTTGTTTACAGCAAACAGCGCTGCTTGTTGTAAAACCCCAGAGAAAGCTGCAGTAAAAATGAGCTGGGAAGTGGCATGTGAAAGGCAGATGGAGCCTTGCTCTTGCCAAATTGTGCCAGTTTGGGTGGAGCCCTGAAGGAGCAAATAACCATTGTAGTCATGAGTTCCTCACCCAGGAAAGGATTTAGGGGTTAACCCTAAATGCTTACACAGAGGAGGGAGAGGCTTGTGAGGAGTCTCCTGTGACTGTGAGGAGGATAATGTGTCATCCCAGGATGGGATGACAGGTGCCTTGCTCACAGAGACGGAGCCCAAAACCACAGCAGGCGTCATGGTCCCTGTGTGCCAGGAACGAAAGCTAAGATGTGTCAGGCTGCTTTCTGGGAAAAGGGCTTGGTCGTTCCAGTCTGCACTGTGATTGCTGTGAAATAGTCCCCCAGCTGCCTGGCATCCAGTCTGAAAGTGGAGACCCTCCCACCAGCCCCATTCCTGGAGGGGAAGGATGGGTGTGGGAAAACAAACACCATTCAAAGCATGTGGCTGGGCACTTGGATTGCCTTCCTTTGCTTTCTCAGCCTTCAGCATGGCATTTCTGTGGCAAAACACCGCTGGCATTCCTCATTGCACATGCTATTTTTGCAGTAAGTACTTTGTGCTTGTTTTTAAATAAGCTCCAGCTCAGAGTCCTGCTCTGCTGCCTCCCAGGAGAGGCTGTCGTGTTCTGGCCCTCGGTAACAAAAGGCAGCTCCATAACAGCCACTTGTTTGTGCCTGGGAATGAAGCTGGCTTTTATTCCAAAAACCTTCCAGGGGTTTTTTGTGGTTTGCCAAGCTCAGGCCAGTCACTGCTGCCCTCTCCCCCGCCTGGCTGCACATTCCTGCTGCTCCCAGCGCACCGGCCGCATCCGCTGGGCTCCGCTCAGGAAGCTGCACGTGGTGCACATCTTCTCCCCTCCCCTCCCCTCCTTTCCTTCTTGCTGTTTCCTCACTTGATAGCCGTGCTGGCTCTGATGAGGAGCTGGTGAAGTGAGAGCAGGGAGAGAAGTAGGAAGCCAGGATGTCACTTGACAGTCCAAGGTCTGCACAGCCTGCCTGGGGTGGGAGTTCAGCAGGTCAGGATTGGTTTTGTTTTTTTGAAGCTGCCAGAAATCCCAGCAAGAAGCAAGTACAGAGGTCACTGGAAAGCTTCTCTAAAACAGCAAATGTCTGTGTTTCCTCTTAGTCTCCTCCATCAGTTGAGGGTCTCACTGGGCTTTCATTTCCTAGTTTTCAGAGCAAAGCTTTCCTAGCCACTAGTGGGTCCTGTATTTTCCTGATGATCTCAATATCAGAAAAACATCTTTTACAATGAGAGCAATCATTCACTGGAAAAACCTCCCCAGGACATGATAGAGTCCCTATCACTGGAGGTTTTCAAGATATAATTGGGCAGAGTTCTGCATAGTCTCTCCTAAGGTTCCCAGTCTCACAAAAGGTTTGACCAGGTCATCATTTGAGGTCCCTTCAATATGGGCTGCCCTGTGACTGTGATCTGGTAATATTTGTTCAGCCCAGAAGGTGCCTTCAGTGTTTATTTAGAAAAAAATTAGAACAAAACCTTCTGTCTGTGGTGACCTTGTTGTTGGGGTCTCAGCATCATGCTGCTTGGTCTTCAAATGTGCTGCATCTGCTTGTTACCCATATACTGGGGTGGTTAGCATGAATAGTGACTTGTCAGTTGTGGAAATGACTTGCCCCTAGCACAGCTTTGTCTTCTCTCTACTGTCCTAATGGGTGAAGAAGTCAGAAACTGCTGCACTCAGGGATGAGGAAAGTTGATTTTCTGACTTGTGATGAAGACTTGTCAGTTGAACTGCCCAGCGCTTAAAATAGAAAAATCTGCCATGGTTTGGGTTGAAAACTCAAGCCAGCAGCTTTGCTGGTACAAGCTGGAGTGGTGAGGGCTGATTCTTGGGCATTAGCAGCTTCTGGTGACAGTGAGCAGACCATTTTTGGGACACCACTGCTGGTATGTTGTTCTTTGTGGGACAGAAGTTATGCAGTGTCTGACAGCCTCCATCAGTCTCTCTAGGGCTTGGCAGGTGTCCAGCAGACTGCCTTCTTTGTACAGGGCTTATTAATGCCTTCCCACCACCTCCAAGCCCTTTGGGGCCCCTCTGTCCTGCACACAGCCCAGCCCACTGTTTGCCATGCTGTCTCCCTGCCCAGCTGCTCCACCTCATCCTATCTCCAGCCACTGGGACAAAACCACTTCCTTTCCCTTCAGACAGGCCTACACAACTTCATCTGCTGGCCTGTCCTTTCCAAGGAGCTCTCCTGGGAGGTTTCTTTTGCTTGTTTTTCCTTTCTTTGCACACCTTCACCTAAGGAGGTGTCTCATCCCCACTCGGGGAGCTTTTTGCCTGTTGTTTTTCCATGGCTCCCGGGCGCTGCTGAAGCCCCTTCAGAACCCCTCAGGAGGCGCAGCTCGCGCCTCCGGCCCCGTCGCTGACAGTGCTGCCGCGAGGATGTCGGTGTCTCCGGCCACAGATCCCATCAGGTTTTGTGAAGAGGGGCTTCCTGCGGGGTCAGCATGCTCCATTGTGGCACTTCCCCTGCAGCTGGCTTCCTCCCTCCTGCAGGGCCTAAAAATAGAGTGAGCACGGTGCTGCTGGGACACGCCGGAGCGTGCTGGAGCCGCTGGGGCGGCCTCTCCGTCACCGCCACTCGCCAAGTCAGCCCTGGCATTGGTGCTTGGGCTTTTGGCGTGCTGGTGGGCTTTGTTTCAAAGAGGGAAGAAGCGGGAGCCAAAGTCCAGCCTTTCCTAAGTTTGAAGGATCTGTAAGGGAATGTTAAACAAGTGGAGACCGTTATTGTGTATCTGGTGTTTTAGAGAAGGGTTTTGACTTCACTCTGCTCTCGGTGCATGGCCTTTAGACTTTGCACTTTAATTATCAGAAAATTGTTTAAAAGCTGCAGAGATAAGAAAAACCTTAAACATCACAAGCATGTACAAACAGTTTTAATCTTGAGGTCTGTTTATATGTTAGGGCTGTTCCTAAAGGAGAGCTGACAGTCTGATTAATAACTATAAAACTTTTTCACTCATAGCAGAAGAAAACATTTCATTGAAGGGATGTGTCTCCCAACCACTAGTAAGATTCACTGTGTTGCTGTTACCTCTGGGATGTCCCATGTTCTTTCACCCTCATCATGATTCTTTTGTTTTCTTCATTGTCCATTAGAAATAGTGACTGCAGTCTTACCTGATCTGTAATTTTTGCATGTATGAAATTGCTTTTGAATGGGAAATAAGATTCACTTAGAGGGTAGTAGAACCACAATACTTGAGAACATTAGTTAACCAAAAATGCACTAAATATAAGGGATACACCAGCAAAAAGCTGTGTCAAATTTAACTGATCTGGTAGTGTTTGGCTGAGTAATCACTATGGCTTCACCAGTCTCGTGGTTGGTGAGACCATGGTGATTACTCGCGGCAGCAGACTTGAGATAAGCTCTTGTTTCCTGAATGAATAAACTTTTATTCCTCTGTTTTCTGAACCACTCCCAATGCCTCATTTCCAGCTTTGAACTAGTTACGGTGCAAGTTGCCTGTGCAAATTAAATAAGTTAAAGTAAAAAATGTTGTATTCTCTGTGGAAGAACCTATAACAAAAAAAAAAGCACCAGATTTTAAGTGAGATGCTTAAGCAGTACTTTCCCCTTGGTTATATGGTTCATCTGCCTTTAAAATGTTAGCTAGATAAATATTTGTATGATGTTTAGTATAAATAAACTATGTGCCTTACTGTTTATCTTACAAGATACGCTAACTAATAATTTCTATCTCTGCTTAAATATTTAAAACACTGTGCCAGGGTAACTCCTGCTACAGCTGTGAGGATGATGTAGAGCTCTTGTCATGCCTCCTACATCCTCTGCCTAGTGCTACTCTGTGTTTCCTCTCATTTTGGAGGTGATGGAGTTATTAAAGCTCCAGTGTTGGCAGCTTCAAACACTTTGAGACCCAACTCATGTACGTTGTGTTCTACTATGTCTCCTGCCCTCACACCTCCTGAGCCTTAATTCTGCACAACCATAATTATCCACCCCAGGAGCCAGAATGTCCAGCCAGGCATGAGGGTGCTGCTGGACAGAGCTGTGCAGTAATGTGTCTGCCTCTCACTTTGCCTTGCAGGTATCTACATCCTGATTGCAGTCGGGGCTGTCATGATGTTCGTGGGATTCCTGGGATGCTACGGTGCCATTCAGGAGTCTCAGTGTCTTCTGGGAACGGTAGGAGACACAAAGCTTTGGAGTCACTTGGCACCCTGATCCCCCTGCTGCATGGCACATGGCTGTGCTTCCCTTGCTGGGGTCTTTCCCAGCGAGTGGGGCTGGGAGGATGTGTGAGCACACAGGTGGGAGCTGGGTGACCTCTGCAAGGAGCAAGGCAGTGCTGCGTGGCTGAGGGCTTCTCTGCCCAGCCTGTGGAGCTCTGGCTGAGCTGCAGTGTCCTGCCTGTGCCTGGCTGCAGGGCAGAAGGGGTGAGATCAGCAGGATTCTTGGAGACTCTTTCTTTGTTACATGCGAACCCCCCCTCCCCGGCAGTTATCCCTTCATGGTCTGGCTGACTTACCAAGCACCCACTAACCCCTCTTTCTTACCTGGTGTCCCCTGTAGCATCCCTTCTCACTCTGTTTCAAGGCTGCCTGTAGCAATTCTAGTTCTTTTAAGGGGTCATCTACTATTTTTATCTGTTTGGACAAGGAAACTGCAAAGACTTTCCATAATTTCTTAGTGAGAACATCTAGGTATATCCTGGAAAATCCATTACTGAAGTGCTACAGGCGTCCTTGATGCAAGGCAGCAGCTCAGGATTCCTGGCACGGGATGAGCCTAATTGGATAAACTGTAGCCACACCAAAAGCCTTTACCTTGGGAGCAAGGGAGACCCATTTATTTAAAGCAAGTTCTCACATGTGGTTCAGTTTAAGCATGATGCATAAAAAGTAAAACTGGAAGGGTAAAACATAATTTTTTAATTTTTTTTTAATTCAAATGACTTTCCAGCACTTGGCTTCTTTGGGCTGGAGGGTTCTTAGTAGTGGTGTAGCAACTCATAGATGTGGGCTCAGCTGGGACATTGGGAAATGGAGCTGCTTTGCCTCACTCTTGCAGATGACTTCACCTCTGGTTGCTGCTGATTCCCAAAAATAAGGGGATGCTTTTGCCTAATGCTGATAAAACACTTCTGAATGTAGTGGATGGGAGCTCCAGTAGGAGATTGCAGGCATTATCCCAGCTGCTGGGAATACAAGGAGCCTGCACACAAATCTGACACAACTCCAAAACTGTTGGAGCACAGTTTGGCAGCTTTGGATTTTTATTTTGTTTTGTTAATGCAAGTGATGACCGACCCTGAAGTACTTCTCACTCCCTCCTGAAGTTAGAGGATTGGAAGGGCAGATGGTACAAGGTGCCCAAGGTCTGACAGGGAAACCGGCTGCTCTGGCTGAAATTAGCAGCTCTAGCTGCTGTGCACTGCCCGTGTTTGCTCACACCTTGGCTTGCCAAGACAAGTCTGGAGATGCCCCATGAGGATGCTTTCTGCTGGCCAAGGCTCCCACTGTGTTCCAAGGACATTTCCAGGCAGCATCCTTGGGGTGTTTTAGGGAAGCAGCCATGCTCCCCTTTTTTCCACCTAGCTGAGGGAGTGACTTTGGGCTTACTGCAAAAGGGAGAAGTACAGGAAGCTCCATGCTATTAAAATCCTGTGCCAAAGGTGGCATGGAAGCTGAGCAGCAAGACCTAAGGAAGAGAGGAGGGAGCCACTTGGCATGGAGCAGGCTCTGCTCCCTGGGAAGGGGCTTGGACACAGCCAGCTGCCTGGCCAGGACCACCACTATGTTCCTGTAGCATCAAGCTGCATCTCCTGGTGTTCTGGAGCTGGCTTACAGGAGAACTGAATCTGGAGGAAGTCGTACCTCCACATCTGGGATAAATGAACCATCCTTCACTGAAGGGTAACCACTGCAGGAGTGAGCCCTAGTGCTTAACCAGCCCTACAGTAGCATTGCACCCAAGGTTTAGGGTGGTGTGAGTCCTTGGGGGGGATGTGGGACCTAGTCTTTCAAAGATGTTCCTACAAAATTAGGAATAGCTAGGTGTTCACATAGGAGTCGATTGTTCAGGAACCGGACAAGGATGTTGGAAGTCCTTTCCTGCTGTCAGGTTAATAGTCTTGTTTCCATTTTGCTAAAAACCCTTTGCTTTTGCATGTGAGAGCCAGGTCATAGCTCCTGTTTCATCTGTTGTTGGAGAAAATGTGTTGGATGTGTTTTGAACAGAGTCTGCTCAGGAGCCAGGGGCTGTTTTCCCATGCTGTACTGTAATTTTGTCTGTCCTTGACTGCATTCACCTCTTTTGCTTCTTGACTTCTCCCACTTTGGGGCTTTTCCCAGGAAGAAGTCACTGAGTGATGTTGTCACAGAGATGATGTTGGCTGCCTATGGAGCATGCCTCTCTGTGCCTTCTCATGTGACCCTGGTGTATGAGTTTACAGCTTCCCATTCCCAGTCCAAGTGACCAGCCATCACAATGTGTTCCCGGGATCTGAACAAAAAGGGAGGATGGCAGAGAGGAATGCTGGAATTGCACAAACAGGGTGGGACTGTGGGAAAACGTCATTGTTAGTATTTATGCAAAAAACTGCAGTAGCCTTGCAGGGCTGTGGATGCCAGAGAGCTGGCCATAAATCACAGCCTGACATCCCCAGCTCCTCAGCAGCTGAAATGTGCTTTTAACCCTGCACTGGCAATTCCAGTCCTCAGAGCATTTGTGGCAGAGCAGAAACCTTGTCTGGATGGTCCTGCAGGTGCATGAAGCAGAGCAGTGTATCTTGTGTTACATGGGTGGCATGTGATGAGTTACAGGAAAATGTGTTTGAGCTCAGTGCATGTATGAGAGAGAAAATGGTTTCAAGTCAGATGACACCTTGCTCTGATTTGTCAGTGGAAGTGCTGCTCCACACCTCTCCTCACCTAATTGCTGCAGATATGTTAAGGATCCCTCTCTTGATTTGTCTTTGCAGTTCTTCACTTGCCTGGTGATCCTGTTTGCCTGCGAAGTTGCGGCTGGAATTTGGGGTTTTGTCAACAAAGACCAAGTAAGCCTCTAAAACCTGTGTTTGTGGGAGTGGGAGGCTGGAGCAGAACTGCAGCAGATCCTAGCATGAGCTGTTTTGCTCACAAACTGCTCCCAGACTGGGTAACAGGGGCTTGGGTTAGCAGTGTGACCTGGGCAGGCCACCTCACTGCTCTTGGCCGGGCTGATGAACTTTAAATGTGAGCACTTGACAGGAGCAGCTGCCCTTAGGGTATGTGGTGCGATGTCTCGAGTAAAAATAGCCTGTCTCGCTTGGGTCTCCTCCGAGCTGCCACGCTGTCAGTCGCAGGGGGAGTGGATTCGTGCATGGAGTTGTGAAGGAAAGCCATCTGCACCTCCTCAGTGCCAGGGAACAGCAGCGAGCCCGGGCGGGAAGTGCCAAAGGGCGGGAATGCCGTGCAGGGAGAGCCTGCATTAACGGCATTGCTGGTGCTTCCTGCTCTTCCCCAGTGCCATATAACCCGCTTCAGCCATTTGTCACAGCGTTGGGCTTGCTGTCATCCATGTGCTCTGCACACAGGAGGGGTCCAAGTCCTGTGTCTGTCCTGCTAGGCACCCTGCTAGGGACTGCTCAGATAAGGTTTCCTGTCTGGAAGAGCTCAGCTGAAGGGTAGAACTGGAAATTGCAGCTTTTCCCCTTCTATTTCTGCTCCCCTTCCCTTCATTGTGGTCACATGTGCTCACACACAGGGGTTTGGTCTCAAAATGCAGAACTGCCTGTGCATGGGATCTGTGGCTGTGCTGCAGCAAGCAGCAGCCTGGGTGCTGATCACTGGGCCTCAGGGGTTTGGAGGAGAGAAGGGGACTGCTTGTGCTCAAAGCCAAGGTTAGACTCTCTGGCAGAGTAGGAAATGTGTTTACTTTCCTAAGAGATGTTAGCCAGCTGTGTAAGTAGGTGCTGGCCTGCTCAGCTTTCTCATGCATGTGAGCAATGGCTCCCAGGCTCCGTGTGAATGGGAACATCCTTATAGTCATTTGGGAGAGAGCAGGACTTCACTGGAATAAACTCTTCTGTGGCTAAACATTATTATGCAGGCACAGTGCTGTTTCCTAGCAACTTTAGTGAACTAATTAACCTCTGTAGAGGGGCTGTGCCTCCTGCAGATGTTAGTTTGTGAATCCTGAAGAGTCCAAGATGTGCAACTGCAACCGACAGCAAAACAAAGTGAAGGCTGAGTAAGGAGGGACCCCACAGCTGTTGTGTCCCATCCTGGGGAGAAGAAGCTTGGCCACTAGCTGAGATATCTAGGATTTTCCAATACAGAAGTGATGACCTCAGCCCCCAAAATTAATTTTGCAGTTTAAAATGAAGGGTGGCAGTCTGTTGGCATCAGCTAGTTTTGCAGCCTTGATGATGAATGGGCTATTTTGAAATCCCTGCTCACAAAGCAGGCTTGCTTCTCCCTGCCTTGGTTGGGACCAGCACAGGCTGTGAGGGAAGCACTGAATCACCCCAGCCACCAAGAGATGCTTCCACAAGGGACACTTTTTCTCAAAGCTGAAGGCAGTCTCTCCCTCAGCTTGCCTTCTGGAGATGCTGTAAATTCAGAATGGGGAGGCAATACATAGGATTTTTTTTTAAGTTTTATTTTTATGTACGAGAATGAAATGGTTTGGTTGGAGAATATCATCCTCCAAAGCAAGCTTTTTTGAGTAGTGATGAAAGAGTTCTGGGATAATTGATTGAAATCGTGCATCATCTTGCTGCAGTTTCTTTTTTCGTATGCTAATCCAGCCTGTGCTGCCAAGAGCAGATGTTCCAGAAAGCATTTTCCCTTCCTTGCTTCTATGTTTTTCTTTTGCTTCTTTTGCATGGCCTTCTTTCACCTCTCTCTCTCAAATTGTTGAAAGGTGTTAGAGGAGAGTCATAAGGCCAGTTCCCTAAAAGTTAGGAGATCTCTGCACTGTGGAGCAGGCCCTCATGGGTGGCTGCAGTTCAGCAGCCAGGTGGCAGGGTTAGAGTTTGAATAAGGTGTCTCACATAACCACTTACAGGATAGCCGTGTCTGTAGGGACCCAGCCAGGGTTTTAAAATGCATCTAAATGCACCTAAGCTTCCTGACCCAAATGAGCTGTCTGACCAGGCTTTAGTGAGCAATCTCTCCCAAATTCCTGCCATCCCCTCTGAGCCACTCAGTAAGCTGAGGTGCCTATATTTACAGACAGCCTTGCCTGTGCACCCCACGTCCTCCTGACTTTTCCAGCATGTCCAGCTTCTGCAGCCTCAGTGGGAGTTGTGTTGGCTGCCTGCTTTGTCTATGTGTGGTTCAAAATGAGATGTTTCTGCCTTCCTGAGCCCAGCAGCACATCCACGTGGGCTGAAGGCTATCTCAACTTCTGGCTCACCCTCCTGGCCTTGGCTGTCTTTATCTCCTAGACAGAGCCTGTGGAGGTCTTGGATAGTGTTGTCTGAAATTTGCTGGCTGGTGGATGGGGTTCTTAATATTTGTGACAGCTGGAGCCCTATGAAAGACATGCCTTTTTTCATGTGCAAACAAATGGTGTCCAAATCTATTCAAAAACTGCTCATCTTAGTCCAAATGCTATTAGAGGGAACCTGTTCTTCAGGCACATCTGCTGGATAGGTTTTCTCTCCTCCTCCTCCTCCTCCTCCTCTGGCTGAAAAGGAGTTTTCCTGTGTCCTTCCTAGATAGCCAAAGACGTGAAGCAGTTCTACGATCAAGCACTTCAACAGACGCTCATGGGAGAACCAGATGCAAGCAACGCCAAAGCTGTAGTGAAGACCTTCCATGAAACGGTAAGGTGGTGGTGGTTGTGCTGGAGAATTCATAATGGAAGTCAGGAAAATGGGTGGGAAAAGCAGAGTCTAAAGTGCAGATACTATGTGCAGGTCTTAGCCTATCAAGTTTGTTGTTACATTTTAAGAAGCAGAACTATGCTCTCTTCAGTATTCTCTCCATCACATGGTGCTGGGAAGTATAGACCAAACTTTGATTAAGTTGCCTTTCATTGAGCTCAGCACTCCTGATTTAAGTAAAATTCAGTGGAAGAAGAATGTAGCTCTGAGGATACAGTATCAGGATATTAATCCTGATACTTGGTCCATTCAGCAGGAAACAAAATCCCTGGAGAGAGCTGGGTTCATTCTCCTCCAGAAAATCCATGCCAGATCTGTCTGGGACTATTGTAGGAAGCAACTGCATTGCATGGAAAGAAGTCAGTTTGGTGACTTATTCCCCACCCTTGTTTCCCCCTCCAAGATGCCGCCTCAATCTTGGGTGACTTAAAGAATGTGTAATGGTGGGGAGAGCATTGCAGAAGTGTTTGCTGTCTGCTGATGTTGGCTTTCCATTACTTCTTTTTTTCTCTCTCCATGTAGCTGGACTGCTGTGGTTCTGATATTATGACAGCAACTTTCACTCCTGTGTGGAGGGATGACCTCTGCCGAAAGGACTCCCTGAAAAGCTTTTTTGAGGTAGACACAGCTGCTTCAGGAAACCTTTGCTGCCAAGGAAATTTGGGGATTTATTGGAAAATAGATAAAGGGTAGAGATTTCATTTATTTGGGGATGGTGTAGAAAGATGTTAAAGGTTCCCATTTGGTTCTTCCTTTGCTGTTCCTGCTTGAGGGGACTGACAGGTGCAGAGGGGTGAAGTCTGGTTGGAAGTCCTGGGGCCAGGACCTGGGGACATAAATGGGACCAGGGGGAAGCTGACCTGCCTTTTTTGGTGCTGGGGGTGGCTGTGGGGAAAGCAGGCTGACTGATTGGTGTGCTTCTCTGCCTCAGAACACCAACTGTCACAAAAAAATCGATGAGCTCTTCTCTGGGAAGCTCTACCTGATCGGTATCGCTGCTGTCGTGGTTGCTGTGATCATGGTAAGTGTAACAGCCTGGTGGGACAGGGAAAAGCCACCTCAGGGCAACCTGGTCCTCTTCCAGCTGGGCTGGATCTGTCCCTCTCTTCTGGGTGCCCCTGGAACTCTGCATGCAGCACCAGCCTTATGCACCACAGAGCCCTGGAACATGGCGAGACCAAGGGCTTCATCATCCCTCTGGGAGTCAGGATGTTAGGGGAGGCACCTGGCAAGCTCAGTAGAGCAGGAGCACCTGCAAACCCAGCCAAAAAGGCAGAGCACCACTGAAACCTCCTCCAAAACCACTTGTTCTACAGGCTGCCATGTTTTGTTGCTGGGGTCTGCAGTGGGGAGGGATTTGCTTGCTTTGTTCCGTTGGGTTTGCTCCCTAGTGAGGGCTGGGGGCTGTGGGGGTGTAACATGGCATCTGTGCAAAGGCTGGGTTGTAGTGCTGGCGGGATTTCGAGGCATTTGCTGTGTAGCTGTTGGCCAAAAAGTTTGTCAGGTACCACCACTGCTGCCAGTGAGAGATGGGAGGACAGTGCCTTATCTCAAATTGGCCAACTCCATATGAAAACAGCAACAAAGGTGTAGCATCCCTGCCCTTACCTCTGGCATGAGAGTGTTAATGTGGAGTGGGGGACCTTGGCATGGGGAGAACTCTTGCATCGTACTGGTTGTTGCCTCAGTGGTGTCCCTGTGTCTCTCAACAGATCTTTGAGATGATCCTGAGCATGGTGCTGTGCTGTGGCATAAGGAACAGCTCCGTCTACTGAGCCGTGAGAGCCGGGCAGGGGAAGGGGGGATCAGGGCGGACGGCGCTAGAGGGGACCCCAAGTGCCACCGAGTGACCAGGAGACATTTCGACAACAGACAAAGAAAATTGTGTATATATGCTTCCAATATTACCATACAGTACTTATCATTTTTATTTTGAAGTACTTTTTTTTTTTTTTAATAAATAAAACTTTCCCGTATCTTTGTGGCTGAGTTAGTTACACATCAGTTTTGTGTGATGGGAAAGCTGCTGTAGCAGGAGATCAAGTCCTTCCTCCTCCTTCCCCACCCCCAGTAACTCAGAAGTAACACTGGTGGAAGATGTGCGGAGGAGAAGGGTGCAGCCTGGTCTCAGAAAACTTTGCCTTGGTTTTACCAACTTTTTTGATTGGATGTTGAGGCAGAATTCAGTATTTTTGTTAATTTGTACTCATCTTTTCCAGCCATCACCCCACCTCCCTGGTGTTTCCAAGCTGTCCATAGGGAAGCCTGGCTGACTGTCCAAAGCCTGGGAGAACGGAGGGGAAAGGATGCAGGCTCCATTGCCTGGGTGCAATGTATCCCAGGGGAAACACAGGCATTGTTCTCTGCAGCCTGTTTCCATTGGTAGGTCAGTCCTTAACAGAAGTCATGCTGAAACTGTTTTACTCTCTGAGTAAAAATGTTTTTTGGTTTTGTGATTTTTTTTTTTTCTTGGGGCTATAATTTTATAAATTGGCTCAGTTGCATTGATTCATTGCATTAAAAGGTCAGCGGCTGGGGGTGAATTTTAGTCCCAGTTTTTCAAATATAACAAACTGAAAATTAAATTACTTTTTTAATGTCCTTCAGTGTTTCATTATAGATATATGTTTCAAGGAGAATCTAGTCCTATACCAAGTTTCCACTGTTAAGCTAATGCTCACATAGAAATGATACTGGGAAAAGAAGAAAACATAAAAAAAAAAGTCCTTGACTTTAGAAATCCTGCTTTTATGTACTGCAGGATGATGCTTGGGTGTTCCCAACCATACGTGTACATGCTTAAAATTTCATCTTTGCATCACTCTCTTGTTCAGTGAAATTATTCTTAATTATAGCATATTGTCACACACTGTAATATTGCTGAGAAATTGTCATAATCTGATTGTGAAAAAAAGGTTATTTTTAAGACCTTCCAGTTATATTAACAGCAGATCAGCTTATAAAATCAAGGTAATTTAGCATGTTAGATCACACCAGTTGAAACACATTCTTGTGATCTGGTAACTTTGGTTATCACTTTGATGTCTGTGGCTTCTTTTATATGCCACTCTGTCACCATGTAGATAGAGGGGGAGAGTGACCCAGGAGCTATGTAATAAAATCAGAGTGTCACTAAAAAGATGATCTATATGTATAGTTCTATAGATATATATTTTTCAGCAAAGCCTTTTCCTTAGCCGTACAGGCACTTGAGCTGGAAATTATAGTATCTCAGCTCCTTTGCCACCTTGAAGCAGGTGAGGGGAGGAGTTTAAATTAGTGATCACTTTCCCCATTTCAGGAGTCTTTCTGTTTCTTAAAGTTTTTCTCCCCCTTTGTCACAACAGAGAGCTTCAGATCTGATAGGGAGGGAGGCCTGTGATAATCAATCATTTTCAAACTAGTACCTTGTCCACTGCACGTGGCTGTCATGGCTGTTGCCATTACAGGATAGAAGATTCCTGCACTGGGGCAAATTGATCCATTCAGAAGTTTTTCTTCCCTTCTACTCCCCCCTTTCCTCTTCCTGCCTTTTAGTATATAGGGCCTTTAAAAAGTATATAGGTAAATATATATAGATATATATATATATCAAGTTGTGCTGGGTAAAGAGGAGGAAGTGCTTCAACAGATCTTCATATTGAGAGGTTGGACAAGAAAAGATTCAGCCTTAGAAATAGCCTTAAAGCAACACTGCCCTGAATGTCCATGTTGTGCACATTGAGAATGAGGTGAGGTTTTGCAGTAGGTAACCCCTTCCCCTGCTCCCCAGCGTAGCTCCTTCAGGTCATCTACTCTGTTACGTGGCCATATGTATATGCATCATCCAAGCATGTGTGTTTACATCTATGTGCATCAGGATTGTCAGCATACAGAATGGATGTGTAACTTGCCACCTTTTTTGTTGACTGTTGGTAAATGTGTATAAATATGCCATTAAGCATTTCAATTCTGTTTTCTTTTCCTTATACCGTATTTTTGATATTGTTCAGTATTCAGTTGATGCTGTGTACATAGCTGGAGCTCTGTTTGAAGACAGACTGGGTCTCGATGCAGGTCAGGTGTGTCCTCAGACATTGTACTTTAAGGGTTTGAGCTGTCCCAGGCAGGAGCAATTGGGAGAAAGCGGTACTTGGAGAGGGAATCTGAGAGCTGAGAGAGGAGGAAGAGCGGGAAGTTTGCTCAGACTGTGTCCCACAGGGGGTGTACAGTTCCCCATCTGGCTCATTTCAGAGGTGGCTTGTGGAGAGTCCCAGAGGCAGCTTCCTGAGCCATCTCCTGTTTCAGTGGCTGCTGCAGGAAAGGTGCTCAAGGAGGGGAACAGCTAGAGAAGGGTGATGGGAGCAGAGACAGAAGGATGCTTGCAGAGAGGACAATGCTTTCTTTAGTTACCAGCTGAGTCCCCACACTTGATGGAATGGTCCTCAGCTGGAGGAGTCAGCCCTGGGAGAACAGGGACAGAGAGGAACCATCATGCTTAAGAACAATGAAATTGTTGAGAAACCCTCTCTGAAAAAAACTACCCACTTGGGTCTCCTGTGAAGCTGGACCTGAGTTAACACAAACTAGAAAGGGAGCTATGAAGGGCTGAGGGGACTCGTCCAGTTGCAAGCCCGCAGGATCCAAAAGCCACAGGGTTCTTCTGCCAGTTGGTCAGTCCCAAAGCTGGCTGAGGTGAAGGGGGAAAACGCACTAGGCAGGACCCCTGCTCTGCCCAGTGCCTCTCCTGCATACTGTGCCTTTGTGTATGCAACATGGCACCCTGTACTGCTCCTCTCCACAGCCCCAGGGAAGAAAAGGATGGAATTGCAGGCTGTAAATACAGACCCCTCCCTCTCCATGGAAGCATCCCTCCTGGAGCTAGTGGCAGCTGAGAAAATGGCTGTGAGCTGAGGTGGGGATGAGGAGTGTCAACTGTCCAGGTCTGAGTTCAAAGACCGCATCCAAAGGTCAAACAGAGCCGCTGACAGCTCAACTGAATGCTTGGGATTTTTTCATACTGTGGAGCATGCCACAAAGCAGTGTGTTTAACTTCTTTCTGCCTTTTTTTTTTTTAAGAAATGAAACAAAAATCAATTTAATAAACATTTCTCATAGTGTGCATAGTGTGATGAACTGCTGCAATTTTACAACCAGTTAACCTTAACACCAAGATGCTCTGTGAATCTGGCTTTGACAGCATGGGATTTTACAGCCTCTGGGAGGGGGGCCTGCAGGCAGGCTGAGTATGCATCTGGACTGGTGCTGAGGGAAGGCAGAAAGGTTGCTTGCCTGAAATAGTGCCTGCTGCAGTTGTGCACCCCCACGAGAAGGGGGGCACAGCTGTAGGGGAGCCATTGTGGATTGCAGAAAGAATGACTATGCTGAAATTCGGCCTGGGGTGGAGGGGGGTGTGGTGGTAGTCCTGTGCACACTTGAGGGGCTCCTCCTAAAGTGACCAAAATTTGCCCAAAATGTCTTGTGCTGCCATCTGGATGGGGACTGGGCTGGTAATGCCACTGCTGCTGCTCCTGCCTGCCCCTCCGCACCATCAGGGGAAAGCCTGGCTGGGAGTGAGGTGGGCAGCCAGGTGCTGTGATCCCTCCCTCAGCTGCCTGCCTTCCTGTGTCCTGTCCTGGACTTTGCTCTGTGTTTGAAGCAGCAATGTCCTGCAGCAGCTGCCAGCCATCACCCGTGCTGGTACAGAGAAGGGAGGGGGTACAAGGTGAGGGAGGGAGGGCAGGGAGGGAACACAACGTTGAGCTGCTGCAAAGAAAGGCAAGCCCTGCTCCCAGCGGCTGTGCCTGTGCTGCGAGATCATGCCCATCTGTTGTTCTTTCACTTGTTTACCTGAATGTTAATGGAGTCGGACATAATGACTTCTGGAAAGAAAAAAAAAAAAAAGTGATATTTAAAAACAATAAACAAAAAAAAGAAAGCAATTCCCCCTTGTTAGTAGATTTTTAATGATGTGTTGTCAGATCTTGTTTCCTTCCATCGCGTACTGATTTCTGCCACGTCTTCCAAGGGAACGGGCATGTCTCATTCTTGTATTCAAGCAAAATTGGGGCTGCAGGGAAGACCGTCCTCAGCTGACCCTCTAGGTGGTTTCCCATGAATGTGATGCTATTTGCTTCATGCTTTAAAATGTTTGGATTGTGACACTGCATTGTTGCTCCAGATGGGGATAAAATTATTCCAGCCTCTGGAGCTAGGATTAAGCTGATGTGAGTCACTGTCAGACCCAGGCTGGTGTTCAAGGGGGAGAAACAATAGTGGAGACTAACTGGCAAAGCACAGCATGTATTTAGCATCCAGGGTGTGTGCCTTGGGACCTTAGCCTGGAATTATAGCTGGGATCTTAAACCTTCCCCAGCCAAGTGGGGAAGGTCCCCTTTGTTTGCACTTCAGTCCCCTTTATTTGCTCTTCAGGTTTGAGTATGAGCATTGATGTGCTTGAAACAGATGAGCTGAATATGATACTGGGAGAGGACTGGGGAAAACAGGCCCCTTTAAGGTTGTGTGGAGATATGGGTTATCCTTGGAAAACAGCAGTCCTGCCATGTCAGAGCACGTGAGGCCACAGGGATAAGCGAGTGTGAAGGGAAGGGTGGATGCAGTGCTTGCAGCTTGTTTGTGCTCATATTGCACAGACAACCCTGGCTTACACTTCTCTTTAACATTTTTCTCCAGAGGTCTGAAGGACCTGGAAAGTCACTGGAGACCTTACTGTGGAATTCCACTGCCTAGGAATGTGACTGGAACATTTTTTTTTTTCCTTGTGAAACAAGATTTTTCAGGAATTAAAAATAAAAGCATGAATTTTTCTAAACTGGACCATGCCAGGATGTTTTCCCAGTGGAAATTCTTTTCCTCCTCCCTCCCAAACTATTTTTTTTTTCTTTTTAAAACCTCCTAGAGTGTTTCTAATGAGAAGTTATGGAGGTATTTTTTGCTTTGGCAATCTCTGTTTCGTAAGCTTCATCTGGGCTGTTTGTTTTCTAAGCAGCAATGAGCCTAATTGTCTCGTACTAAGACTACTGTGATTAACATGCATAAATTGCTCATGCCATTTCCTAATCAGAGGTTGTCAAAGCTGTAACCAAGAGTTGCAATATTCTCTCAGGAGGGAATAAATCCAGCCAGCTCTCTCATGCCAGAGCTGTTGATGGTGGAGGTTTCTGCAGAGGAAAGCACCCTCACTGCTGGATGTGGCTGCACCCTCCTCTGCCTGCCACTCTGCTTGCTGGGCTTAGGGATGAAGGATGTGTTGGTGGCTGTCCTCACATTCCTGCTCCAAACCACTGCTTCCTTTGCTGGGCATGACAGCACAGCCTCTCCAGTTATGGGAGGAAAAAAGGTGACTATTTCAACAACCTCTTTCACTGTCAGGGCTGTGGTAGGGCTGGGAACTGTGGCTGTACCAGGCAGTAGGCAACAGTGAAATTACAGCCCCCAGGGAGGAACCATCTGCCACCAGTGGGTGCTGAAGGGGAGAGAGAAACATATACCCACCTGACCAGCTCTTGAGCAAGTGGTAGACACAGGCTGGGAACTCCAAGTCCTGTAAGTACCATGCTGTGCACCTGAACTAGATAGAGGCTGCATATTTTTCCTGACTACGCCCCAGTTTCAGCCTGGGGAGCATCACATTTCCTTGCACAGGGCATAACCTAAGCAATGGGATGCAGAACATCACATTTCCTTGCACAGGGCATAACCTAAGCAATGGGATGCAGAACATCACATTGCCTTGCACAGGGCATAACCTAAGCAATGGGATGCAGAACATCACATTTCCTTGCACAGGGCGTAACCTAAGCAATGGGATGCAGAAGTGCTGTTCGGGGCAACCCCTTGAGCTGACCTCTGGTGGCCTGATGCTTTCACTTCAGTGCTCAGAGACCTGGAGCAAACAGAAAATACCTCCCAGGTGCTAAAACTGCTGCATAACCGAAACCCATGTTGTTTTCACACTTGCAAACACATTAGAGGGTATAAAAAGCTGTGCAACCACTGTGGTCTGCCCGGTGTTTCTCACTGGGTTTAGATGACCCAGCTCAAGTGCCAGTGGTTGCAAGTAACACTTCTAATTACAGTTTAATCACACCTTTTACTTTTTTTTTTTTTTTTTAAGTGTTTCTTGGTCCTGCTTTGCTAGGGCATTCCCTCATGCCAGAACACAGCTTTGCTGAGTACTGAGAGGTGTTGGTGTTGGGCCAGGAGAGATGGCATGCACACAACACCCTGCCTGCTGGCTGCAAGCAAACTGCTGAGATTTCCTCCAGCAAGGATTCATGCTGTTAATGCAAGGCTCAGTGCTGGTTGATGGTGCTCCCACAGGTCTTGTTGGAACAAGAGATCTGGGGAGTTCTAGAGTTCTGTGGGGTTTTTTTGTACCTTTTTCAGCCTTTCGTTATGCTTTGTTTTTTTTTTTTAGTATCAAGCACTTTGGGGCAGGGATAGGAAAAAGGGAAAAAGCAGCAAGATTGGGAAAAGGGTTTTCTTGGTGCAAATATTCTGTAGTTAAATCAAGATGAACAGACACCCCCAACTGTTTTTGTTTCTTTTAAACAACTGGAGTAATTGCGGAGAGTATTAATTTTGCTCATAAAGGACTTCCCTCCCACACATGCAATGTTGCTAACAAAAAAAAGGGGTTGTGGTGTCTCCCTGCAGGTTCTCTATAGGCTGGCAGTAACATTGTTATTGCGAAGAATGCAGTTGATAAAGACCTTCATAGTCTGCCTGCATTAAAACTCGCTCCACAGGAACTAATTTCATGTAGTTACTTTAGGGGAAAATAGCGCCAACATGGGTAAACAGCATTGGAATAAATCTAATCTGTTGCAGGACCAAATGAAAGTACAAAGTAAAGCAGGTAAACTCAATGTAGAAGAGAGGTGGTATCAAGCACTGAATTCTGAAAACCCACCCCACAAGGGATTTCAAGGCCATTTGTAGGATTTAATTCTAGCAAATGGAAGAGGACAACTCATTTATTTCCTTCAGGCTGCACCAGTCTGGCTTGGTGTGACTGCATTCTCCCAGCAGAGAAGGCTGCAGTGGTCATGACTCCGCTTTTCCTTTTTGCCTGCAGGAAAATACTCCTTTCCCACCCCACCTCCCCTCAAGAACTGCATGTGGCCACATCTGAGGAACCTCCACATCCCTTCCAGATGCAGGAGATGTTGAAAAATGCATCTTATTGCTCTGTCTGGCTTTCAGGATCTGGGTGGCTGTTGGGGAATGGCCTGCTGCTTTCCTATAGCCATGGGAAGGGGGACCAGTGGTCCCCTGCCCCAGGCACCTAGCCCAGGCTCCAAGGGCAGGAGCAGCAGCAGGAGCCTGCCAGGGAGCAGCGGAAACAGCTACTGGATGGGGCCAAAAGACAGATTTATTTGCAGGAAAGGAGTGGTGGCGCCAGAGATGGGGCTGAGGCTGCTGTGCATTTTCACATGCCACCCCCACGCACAGGGACGCGCTGCCTTCCTGCAGACACATGGAGCCATCCCCGCAAATGAGCAGCCCCTCGGAGCCTGCACGCTGGATACAGCCCGCTCATTTGGATGATGGCCTGTCCTGCAGACCAGTTCCACCTTCCAGCCCCCTCTTTGAGCCACTCAGCTCAGGCCAGCAAGGGGAAAACACTTTCCCATCTGTTGGTCTTCAGACTCTGACTCATTATTTTTATTTCAGCTGTCGCCAAGCAATAGGGAAAGTCCCAACACACCAACATTTCCACTGCTGCAAGCTGCCTTGTCCTCAGCCACCAGAGAATGAGCAGCTCAGCCTCAGTTCTCCGCTGCGTGCGATACTAAATATCACAGATTCTGTCACAGAATAGGCTGAGCTGGAAAGGATCCATCCAGATCATCAAGTCCAGCCCTAAAGTGAATGGCCTGTGTGGTGATCAAACCCACAGCCTTGGGTTTTATTAGCACCATGCTCTAACCAGTTGAGCTAATTTCATGAATAAAAAAACGGGAAGGAGGGAAAGGGTACATTCAGGTTCCTTAGTCATCAATACATGCAGCATCCAGGCAAAAAGTAAGAGCATGTAGCCTCTGGGAAGGGAGACGTGGGGCTTGTCCCTGAAGGCACCCACACCCACAGGTGACAGAGACACCGGAGGTGGTGTTGCCCTCTCCTGCTCCTTTGAGCCCCTCATCTAACTAAGAACCACGGCTCAAAACAAGACTGTGCCATTGTCTGCATCACTCTATTGTACCCTCCTTGTCTCCACTCTTACAGAATTGGGACATGACTCCACATCCTTTTTTCTGCCTGCTCATTACTAAGCTCAGAGACTCTCCTGCTGTCTCCCCAACACCCTAGACCGTGTTACACAGCACCAGCAGTCTTTACCCAGGTTTACTCTTCCTTTTGTTTGCCCATTTACTGCTCTTCTCCTTTCCATTCCTGCTCACCTACTTCATGTTTTCCTTTCCTCCCTCCATCTGGATACCAGTTTGGATGCCTGTGACCATACTACCATATGCGTACGCATAAAAAAAAATAAAAATAGGATCACTAAATGGGGAAACACCTCTAGAGCTGCTCTAAAACTACAGCATGACTCCAGCTAGACAGAAGACATTTTGCAATAACCTCATCACAGCTGCCAAGTGTGTTCCAAACACAGACCTCGTGTCATAAATTTCTGTAATTAGCAATGCTCCAGCAGGCAAAAGTATGTATTTAAAAACTGAGGATGCATATAAAGTGGCTGCAGTTTATATTACGGGTGAGTCACGGTGAGGCCCAGCTTGAAGGGAGCCAGTGAAGCCTCTGCAGCCACAGCACTGTCTGGCACAACCCACCAGGCACAGCAAACCTTTTCCTAAACATAGGGAAAACAAGCTGAATATTGAAGCCTCTTGGGAAATGTATTTGTGCTGAAAATTTGAACTTTTTGCTGAAATAAGGGAAAAAACAAAAATCGAGCCTCTTTAGCCAGCACCAATAAAACATTTTGAGACAGAGCTCCACTTCTTGACACACACGCAAAAAATGTTCTTCTGGGACGGAAAATGGAAACTTTTTTATTTGGATGGATAGCGGTTTTATGCCTCAAGCGACTTGGGGTTTTCTGGTTTGAGAATAAACACGTAAGAGAAAAAAAAAAAAAAGAAACAAAACAAACAGAAAACTTCGGATGTGTTAGTGGTGGCCAAGCCCTGCTTTTCTGATGAGAACAAAAGCTGTGACATGGGGTTTTTTTCCCAGACTGCGACTGCGGAAGGCGGCGGCGGTGCCGTGCCTGCCCCTCACGGCGCCGGGCAGCGCCGGGGCGGCACCGCGGCTCTCGGGGGTGCCCGGGGGAGCCCCGCACCGAGCCCCGCACCCGGCCGGGCACCGAGTCCCGGCCACGGCCGGCACAGGCTGCGAAATGTCGGCGCTGCAGTGCGCCCTGGGAGTTGTAGTCCCGCCGCTCAGCATCGCTTCGCCCCGCTCCCCGGCTCGCAAAATGTCCTCCGCCGAGGCAAGGCGGCCGCCTACAACTCCCAGGAGCCCCGAGAGAGGCGGAGCGGGGAGGTGCCGGGAGGCGCCGGCCTTTTCCGCGCCGCTCTCCCCGCCGGGAGTTGTGGTCCTGCCGCCGTTGTGGCCGCTCCGCGGAGCCTGGCAGGGACTCGATGTCCCGGCGCCCCGCGGGCCGTGGGCGGAGGGGCAGAGGTAGGCAAGGCGGGCGAGGCGTGCGGCTGCTGTGGAAGGTGTTGGGGCTGTGCGGTGTGGGGGTACGGGGGCTCCCCCTTCCATTTCCTCCCCTCCCTTCCCCGGCGGTTCGCACTGTGTGCCCGGGCGGGTGGCGGTGCCCGCGGTGCAGGGCCAGCGAGGGCCGCATGTGGAGCGGGCGGTTCGCATCCAGCAGCATCTCGGGGCCCACGGCAGCACGGCTGGGGCTGCATCGTGACCTTGCCCTCCGCGGAGCGAGTGCCCAGCGGCCGATGTTCTTTTCCCTGATCCTCTTCCCTGTTCCTTGGCGCGGGGCCCTGTGGATCCCTGTCCCGAGGGACTGTGTGGGCTTTGGTGCGGCGCTCTGTGCGCCGTGAGAGCAGGCCCGTGGCCGTGGTTTGCGGTGACTGAGGTGTCCGTCCTCCTCACAGGAGGCAGCAGGAAGACGCACAGAGTCTGTCTGAGCAACACCAGGATGGAGGAGCCCACTGGGAACCTTCCCTTCCGGAGAAACATCATCCTTCCCGAGTCGTGCTGTGGTCACGTCACCATAACAAACCTGTGAGTGGGTCTGGGGTGCTGTGAGGGCCAGCACGTTTGGACACTAACTTTGTTAAGGCTAAAACATTTCCTTAGAAGCAGAATTTCTCTTTTCTGTGTAAGTGCTCTCAGACAAAGATAGCCCTGATGAAGACTATTGTTGCCACCTGAAAACAGGCCTTTATTCAAGGCCTTTTCTGAGTTGTAGTTGTTACTTTTCATGTGTTGCAAAACTGAGCAGAAGGCTGTATCATTTTAAGAATATTTCCCGCTAGGGGTTACATGGAGGGCAGTGTTTTCAAAAGTAGATGTCAGATCCTTTCTGTTAAAGACAGCCAGACCTGACATGGAACATAGCACTCCTCAGAAGGTTCTCTGTGTTTTGTGCTTCGTAACAATCTGGCCCTAACTTTCAACAGGACCTTTCTTTGAAAACACAAGTCTCTGTTACCCATGGTATAATACTTAGCAGCATTTAATGTTTACAATGCATAATTATTATTGTATCTTAGCTGCATTTAATACTGTTTATTTAGTCCTTTGCACATGCAAATTACGGCTTGAATTTTTTTAAAACCTCCCTTCTGTTCTACAGGATAAAGTTGGCAGTGTGAATGTGGAGGCTGGATAAATATAGTGGTGCCTGCGTTATTAGGCTGTGTGCTGTTCTTCTGCCAAAAATTCAATAATATCTACAGACTTTTATACCACCATGAGTTTGTGTCAGAATTAGAACCCAGTTCTGCAGCTTTGGATGATTCAGGGGGACAGAATTATTTTTAAAACTACATTTCCAGTATCATGATGGAAATGTTTGTTTTCTAGGGTGGCAATGCTGAGATCTTTGGTGGCTTTAACTGACCCTCAGGAGGGGAAGCTGACTCAGTCTCAAGAGAAAGTGAGTGACTAACAGACTTTCCATGTCTGTTTACTGCATCATTTCAGAAGAGCCTATAATTAGGTAGTCAAGCTTATTCTAATAATATGTTAGAGCTGTTTCCATAAGTCACGTGAGCTGAACCAAAATGTGTGTGTGCACCAGCTCTGTTTCCAATTGCCCAGCAAGTGGTAGCTTCATCATCAACCACCTGAATTCAGCAAGGTTCCCTTCAAGCAGGTGGCACTGTCAGGTATTCCAGCTGCTCCTGGAAGTCAGGCTTCAAATCACGCTGTCATTTACTGACTGAAGGGCCAGCTCTTGCAGGCCTGTGGTTGCAATCTCTCCTCATTTCCATGTGTGAGCATGGCATGTGTGATTAGTTTTCTTAATCCGGTGGGATAGATTTCTTGAGCTGGCTGGTTTTCCAATTCCTGGAACCTAGCAGTGTCTTCAGAGCATGAAGCCAAAGGAGGGAGTGGAGCTCGTACTTTATGCCACGTTAAAGCACACTTGAAACAGTGGCCCTGATATTTTTGTGGGTTTTCTGTCACTGATAGGGATCAGTGGTAGTGTCATTTGTAATAGGCAGAATGTGATGGGTATTGGGACAGCAGGTACAGAGCTAGTGCAATAAGGGTTGTACTGGCCAAATAAAAGTGTGAGAAATTGGATGTGTTTTTGTGGATTTTTACAGTGTGAATAAACACAGGGTGTAATATGCAGAGCTCATTGCTGTCTCCTGGAAGATGTATAAGACAGCTTTGGGGGATTCAGATTAACTCAAGAGCTTTATGTTCATCTTTTAGTAATTGGACCTGATGTTACCTGTAAAGAAATTTGGTAGCATTACTTTCAATTACTTCATATTCTTGTATTCAGTCTTGTGTAAATCTTTAATTTTAATGTGCATTCATTCCTTAAATAATGTTTTCATTTGAAGCAAAATTGCTTGGGAATCCCTAAAGCACAGCTAACTGTTATATTTCAGTTATAATTACTTTGCATGACACAGAGTGATGGTCTCATTCTTGGTTCTCATTTCACAGTTAAGTGTTTATGCTCCTTTGTATTCTAGGCACTAAACTTGCTGGGTGTTTGGAAAAGTGTACTTAGAGTTGTTCCTGGGCCTACATCAAAGACCTCAGTGGAGTGACAGCTCGAAGATGGGAGACCAGGAGGCAGGTGAACCTTTTCTGGGGATAGTGGCTGATGGTGGCAGAGACTTTGAAGGAGCTCTGCCCTCAGACACGGTGTCGCTCAGTGATTCTGACTCCGATGACTTGGGGCTGGCGGGTGAAGCAGAAGTTGATACAGTATCTCCTGAGGAGCCATCTGTAGATGAAGGGGATTTCAGATCAGGGGGGACACCTGACTCTTCAAACAGCAGTCACAGATCTCCTGTCCAGCCATTCCATCTGAAGGGCATGAGTTCTACGTTCTCTCTCCGTAGCCAGAGCATTTTTGATTGCCTGGAAGAGGCAGCCAAGCTGTCTGTGCCCTCAATGCCTGAAGATAATGTTGTTGATGGGAGGTTCAAGCGCCCATTGCCTCCGACCACAGTTTCAGGTAACGCGGTCCCAGAAAACATGGGAAGGCAAGCCAGAGCAGTGCAGGCTCCCAGAACCTCTCCTGCAGTGCCTGACTACGTGGCACACCCGGAGCGCTGGACCAAATACAGCCTGGAGGGAGTTTCAGAGTCCAGTGACAAGACCAACAGGGCAGTGGCCATGGAATTTCTAGGTGCTTTGAAGAAAAGAGGGGAGCAACAGAGCTCGGCTACCCAAGACAGCTACACCCCATCCTTCAACCAGGACCCTTCCAGCTGTGGAGCTGGGAGGATTGTCTTCACCAAACCAACTAAAAGAGGTGTTGATGGACTGGAAAAGAAAACATCAACAGGGGAGGATGATAAGAAACAGATGAAGACAGATCTGAAAGGAAAATCTCTTAAGAGGACTGATGACCTGAGGGAAGAGGATAAGGTTGAGCTGGGGCACTTAGACAGTGACAGTGGAAAGGCAGCAGAGGAGGAGGAGTGCATGATGGAAGGGGACCAGAACACAGAACATAAACCTGATGCAAAGCTTAGTGGTGCAGGTGAAGAGCCATTGCTGGGAACAGTTGGATTCCACTGCAGTAAGAAGAAGAGCAGGAAAAATTTCCGACCTAAAGTAGCTGATGAAGGGGAGGAGGAAGAGTCCTGAAGGATGAAGCACATTGGAGACATCCCAGACTGTCTTGGTCATTTTTTTCCCTCTCTCTTTTTTTTTTTTTTTCCCTTTCTGGTCTGAAAACCACACGGTAGCTTGTTGTTCAACAGTTTGCATCATAGCCACCAAGAATGTTTTATATTGTTAGAAATTAAGCTGCCTAAAATAAACTCCAGCCTTTTTGTTGATGAGAATTCCGTGGGCACAGATAGTTGCATCCTGGCAGGATAGAATCAAGTGTGATACTCCAGAGCTGAAGTATCCAAAGAAACAGAAGTGTTAGCTAAACGGTTGCAGGGCTTCCTAGTAACTCCCAGTTTTGGAATTGCTCCCAAATCCTGTGGAATCCTGGAGAAAAGGTGATGAGCTCATTATGTAGAGATTTTTAAACTATGAAAATAAAACCTAGTCTTCCACTGGATGTGATTTCTTGTCGCCCTGTCCCAGGAAGGAAAGTCTTTTAAATTTTTTGTTTAAAAACATTTCTGTCATTGCCATTGAGGGTGAAAGCACAACAGTGCCCAGTTACATGATGTGAGGATCTGCACTTTGTATGTCCTTTCCAGGAGGTGCTGCTTCCATACTGATTCTATATGTGGATTGGGGCATTTGTGGGAATCAGATATTTATACCAGAACTGGAGACTTTTTTTCCTATGTGATACAATAAACTTTTGGTTGTAACTTGATTTCTTGTCTGAACCACGCTGAGTAATGCAGCTGTAGGAGTTTTACCAAACATTTTATTTGATTCCTAAACTGTCTTGAAAACCTTTTAAAGTGTTACTCTAACTTTGCCGTCTTGTTAACTTCTCCCTCAAGTCTTACAGATTCTAAACCTCACATTTTTAACATTTTCAATCATTTTACAATGTATAATCCCCTCATAGGATGAGTCATCTCATACAATGAATCACATTGTAGGGAATGTCAAATAGAGTGGGTTTTTTCCACAGTGCTAGTAAATTTAATAAATAAGGTTGAAAGATTAAAGTCTTTGAAAGGTTACATGATTTGAAACTCAAATTAGTTCAGGTCACTTTGGACTGACATTTTTTTGGTCATTATTCTAAATGAACCAATCCCAAGAGTAGTATTTACAACTGTGTAGTGAAAGATTAATTTTGAAGAGTTTGTGATATTTCTTGGTAGATTGTGCTTGCTCAAACTCTGAAGGATGTTTGAGGGGGTGACTTCATCTTAACAGTTATTAACTGGGAGGCCCAAATCACTTGGGCTTTGTGTTTGAACTGATGCATCATTTGGTAGAAGAAGCAGAAAACTGTGTAAAAGGAGCAGTTGTGCTCCATTTTTCTAAACTCACCTTTTAGTTTTCAGAGCAGAATGTATTTTCTCATGAGTATGCAGTTGGATGCACATTGCTTAGTGGGTCGTTGGTAAATACATTGGTTGTTCCAGTGCATGTGAGTGGACACACAGCAGGTCCCAATGGATAGATTTTGGGTTCCAGTGGATAATTAGTGTGCTGATCACATTAAAATAGTAGCCATTTCAAAATGGAAACTGCTGCCAAGAGCAGGGAAGGCTTGTTGTGACCTATCTGTTATTTCTTAACAAAAAAAAATACAGCTCAGTAGTACCAACTTACTGGGTTTATGAGTTCTGCTTGCCCAGGGTGAGGAACAGATAGGACTATCAAAATTCCATCGCTGCTAATGGAGTCACAGGTCTGGGGCACAGCTGAATAAACTGGACAAATGCCTGTTTCACTAAGCCATCATAACAAGATTAATATCTGTTATTAAAAGGCTCATTTTTGTCAGAGCTGAGATTTATTTTTTTTTCCACCTCTGCTAACAGAAAGCTTTTGTGCAATCTACAATTACATTGCATAGAGACAATATTATACGTGTGAGGAAATGCAGTTGAAGTTTGTATCAGAGTCAGACATAGCCCAATACTTCCCCCTTCTGATGCTGTTTATATTATTCCAAAGAAATTTCCCCTTAGAGGATGGTATTGATATTTTAATGGTATATCTTGCAAAATTCTAATAAAGACAGTGAGTTTTTATATGCTAAAAATGTACAAGCCAGTTTAAGTAATGGAAAAAGCCACAAACAGCCCAGATTCTTAGATTGCACGATAATTCTTGGTACACATTCTTGTTTTAAAGTCTCTTAGGTGATTTCTTTTTCCCCCTGACCCTTGAGAAAGAAAAGTAAAATGAAATCAGATGCTTAGATGTAAAGGAGGTATTCCATGAGGTGTGATACATGGAGGCAAACGCTCCTTTCCAGCAGGGAACTGGCAGTGGCTGTGATGAGGCATGGGACCAACAAAAACCAGGTGATTCCACTCTCTGAGGTTGAGTGAGGAGCCCTTAAGAAGGAATACCAGCAAAGGAATACCTCATAGGAGCCAGTGTGGGAAGAGAAGCTGGTGAGTGCAATTGTTTGAGAGTTGTAGGAGCTCCAGGAACTGTATGTTTTGTAATGTTTTAGTATTCAGGCTCTTTCCTTGGAAACTCTTTCTTGATTTCCTTTTTTTAAGCAGCTCAGGAGTACAAGCTTGATGTCTTGGCCAAGGAAGGAGCTTGTTTTTAAGTGCGTAAGTGACTGCCCTTCCAAAGGAGACTCCCTTGAACAGAGAAGTGTGGAATTTGGCAGTGGTGATGGTGAATTGAGGGTGTGGTATCTGGAGAACAAATGGTATTTAGAAAATAAGGTGGTAGAGTCACCCTGGAGGAGAAAGTTTTAATGCTGTTTGTGGAATGGTTTTGGAGAAAGGATCGAGTGCTATGGGAGCAGCAGGAACCAAAGCCCAGGAAATTGAAGGAGAAAGACCAAGAAATCCTTAGGAATGTCAGGCACCGATAGTGCTTAGTGTAGAGAGCTTGTTGTCCTTAGGCCTTGTACAGTAGTTCAGTAGGACAGAAGGTTTAATGTGAAGAAATAGAATAAAATTTAATTATCAATGTATCCAATGTCAGTCTCAAACTGATCTACATGCTCTTCTCTTTCCCTTCTTTGTGGCAAAGGCGCTTCTGTGTTGGCACTCTTCACACCTAATAGGGTTGGAAAAGTCACGTACTCATTTAAAAGCCTTAGGACAAGGGGCACATAGTAGTAATTGCTTAAGAAACTTTAAAATGTTGAAAAAAGACACTGTAGATTGTATTATTTTGCATTCACTTAGTAAATGATAAACAGAGGATTATTTTTCAGTTATTTAAATTTCTGGGGTTTTATGCAGTTACAGTATCAAAATGTCTGGGAAGCCTGCTATGGGATGGAATTGTTTTATTGGAATACTGATAATGAAGCAACTTACATGAGTGTTACATAAGCTTCTGACAGAATTAAATAAAGCTTGAGGTTAGCTCAAATCTGAGTGACTTGAGGTCCTGTCACGTGGCTTTGAGTTTTCCAGCTACTTTTTTCCATGTAGTGTATACATACTCAGTTTATGGGTTTTGGAGGCTGTTTTGTGTGGCAGCATTAGGTTGATATTGAAATAGGTCATTAAGAAGGATATCCAAAATCTTTATTGTGTTGGATATCCTGCAGTGGCTGAGAACTAGCTTGTTCCTGTCTCTAATGATTAAAACTCCATGCAGTAGAGCCTTGGGACACAGGATATGATTCTTAACTGACAGAAATGGGTGCAGCTCTAAAGGCAAATGAATTCTGTTAATTAAAAAAATAATAGGACACTTGCTCAGTTTTTATTTTTAATGATTATTGCTATGCATTTTAAATACTTTTGCAGTACTTCTGTAGGATTATCTCATGGACTCAAGAAACCCCCAAGGCAATCCTCTGTTGCAAATAGATACTTGTTCATGTGTTTGAACTGGGTGAGATTATTCTAACTCACCCTGAGTGACAGTCCTTGCCCCAAAGCTTTTAAATGTATTTTACAAAAGGTAATTTTTTCACTCTGAACTAAGAATATTTTGTTCCCTGTTTATATTCCCATTACCTCTAGGAAGCTCCTTATGGGGTTATTTTCTGATCTTATTTTTCCACCTTGCATTTTTAAGCTACATTGTTCAGCTGTATTAATTAGCTTTTCCATGATTGTTTTCAGTACTTACATGTGTAGTTTGGAGCTGGTTGAGTGCACAAGAGGTTGGTTTTGGTTAAAACCTCTGCCATGGAGGAGATAACAGCTGTACAGTAGCAAATCTACAAAGTAGGTAGTGATTAAATACCTGCTCTCTTTTGTGAGGATATTGCAAGACCTGAAGCTGGCACAAACATAATAAAGCATTCCTTGTGTGTTTCTGTTGGACCTGTATAGCCTGACTTTTTTCAGGAAGCCATAAAAGGGATAAGAAGGGAGCAGGAAACTGTAGCAGGAGTATTAAGATAAAGAATTTTCAGTGAGGCCAAAATTATACAGGAGAGTCGCAGAGATAAAGAAAACAATAAGAGTTGTGCTACATAGCAGGTGGTTTAACATTTTCAGGCCGTGTAAGAAATGTTGTTTGTTTATATTGTGAGGGTTTGTCATCAAAAGCTCGAGACAGAATTTCCTGCTATTATTTGGATTTCATAATTGTATGTTGGACATTTCCCTTTTGAGAGTTGGTACTTGGTATCTTAAGAAAATTAGATGTACAAGAAGATTAGGTCAGATCAGACAGAATGTGTGTATTTTCCAAGCTGACATTTAAAAAAAAAAAGAAATATTAGGAGAAGGACAAGAAGGAGGGGAGAGGGGAGAAGATGAAGCATTTCATTCCAGAAGCATCCTTATCAAAGGAAATAAACACTCTCAAGTAAACTACCAAAGAGAGCAAGAAATGTTGTATTCCCTTTTCTCCTTTCTACTGGAGTTTAGACATTTTTCTTTACATACATTTATCACCAGAAAGCAATAAGGAAAGTGAAACCATAATATAGATCTGTTTTTCTGTCCCTTTATCCCTACATAGGGTCTGCCAAACCACCATTAAATGAGAGAAAGATGGTGAAATTCTAAAGCTGATATAAATGCCTAGAAAATACTACTTACCTGGGCTTCCAGAACTTTAAATCGTTTTTCTTGTTCTTTCAATCCACTAAAATACTTAGACAAATTCTCCACCCTGTGGAAACAAAGCAAACACCTTGAGCAAAAAGGAGAAGCTTCAGAAGAAATCATAAAACACAAACCATGTCTAACTTTACTATACCCATGGCCCTTCACTGCAGCTCTGTGCTGCTTAGACATCTCACAGCCCCCTAAAAGTTTTTTCCTTTTAAGGTGTTCACAGAAGTATTTTTTTGGGCAGAACAGCATCTCTGGAACACTCTCATGCACCTGTTGCCCAGGGACTCACAACTGACAGGTCAGGGCAGCTATTCAGCTTCTGGTGAGGGCCATGTAGCCTCAGTTGCTGTGGAAATCAAGGGCAGGAGAAAGGAGCTGCTCTGTCTTTTGAGCCACTTGTCTTTCCTACCTGGAAACATCAGTACCCAATGGAAACTGGTTCTGGTGTGAGAACTGAGGCCACAACAGAGAAAAGCCACTTAAAATTTTTGCAAACTTTCATTTCTGGAAGCTGGCTTGACAGTCAAATCCTGTTTTTCCCTGCAGTCCAGAGGGATTGCTCAAGGAACTTCCACATGGTGCCTCCAAATTGCTGAATTATCCCCATGCTTTCTGCATCCTTCACCTGTTCTCCATCAGTTCCTTATTCCTAGCATCTGATTCCTCATAGGGTTAGCAAATCCCTCTCTGGTTTCTCCTAGCTACTCTTTCAAAGTTTCCCTCTCACAGGCAATGTTCCAATCCCATTTATGTGAAAGATCTGCTGCTGGGTGGGTCTCATGCATTTTGACATTGGTTCAGTGCAGCCAAAGTTCAAACGCTCAATTCCTGAGGGTTTCCTAAGATTTCAAAACCACACTGCTACCACCTAAGAGCAAAAATAAAAACCATGGGGGTAGTGGTGTTCATCTGAACCTCTTCCAGTCTTTCTCTTGCTCTGCTATACCTGAAATATTGTGAAGCCAGATGGATTCTCACTTTTCCCCTCCAATAACTTCACCTACATCGTACCATCTTTATTATATAAAGGATATAGTACCCTTTGTTTGGAAGCAATTGCATGTACATTTATTGCATTATCTCAACTTAAGCTCTCACTCCTGGGGTTTGTCAACGATCTGCTTATGAGAATCAAGTTTAAACCTATATAGCCATTCTAAATTATTATGAATTAAGGTCTATGTGAATTAGAGGGAGAGGAGTATTTTCCAAGAATGGAAGTATGCTGTTCTGGTCTCCAGCTATTCTGTGAGTTGGAGGCTTATTTTGAAAAAAAGCAGACAGCACAGGAACATTTCCATGGAACTTTCTTACTATGGTGACTTTCACACCCCTTGCACCTCTGTTTGAAGTCTGTTTTATTTTAAGAGAAAGCAGCTGGAATATGTGTTAAAAGCTTCTTTAAGGAGTGCTTTTCTGTCTTAGATGTTTCTGTTCTCCATGCATATAACCACTTTGCGTCTCACTTAAAGGTTTAAACCTCTGAATGATAATCTAGGACATATACTTTATCAGACTAAACCAATTCAAGTGATATTTCTAGTGGGGAAATATAGAGAGGTACACAAATAGAAACCCAGTCCCATGCCATAAAGGCATAAGTATTTGTTCTTCTGCATCTGTGGCTAATTCAAGGTATCTTAAACTTCCATTCAAAAGTCTGTGTTGCATTCCTACAGGGGATAAAATTACGTGTGCTGCAGTCTAGCAAACAAAATGTTTTTCCACCATTTTCTTCATGAATATGATTTTCATAGAGCTTGACCACAGATTTGGCTGGAACTTGCAGGTCTATAATTGTTCATACTTCAGGAGTGACAAACACTCTAACATTGTAGTGATGCTGGCCTCTCACATTTTTTCATGGACTGTGTGTTTCCTAACTGCATTCCAGTTGGACCCTTTATATAAGCTTTACAAGAACTTCAATGCTGAACTCAGTGAAAGCTTAAGGTTTGCAAGTTACTCTTCCTGTGGGTCAGAATAACTTACTTATTAGATGTGGCCTTCAGCCTTTCTTCATTGCTTTCTTTCTTTTCTTGCTCAAGGTTTACGAGATAATGTTCTTTTTGCACCAGCTCCCATGTTATGATTTTTTGATCGAGGCCCACTGGAAGATCTCTTTCTGTAGGAAAAATAAGATAAGAATTATATTTTACCCCTTTTTCTCTGATACTAGTAGTGAAAAGTTGCTATGCTAAAGGAGGAGGTTTTTTTAGGGTTAATAATTACTAAAAGTCAGAAGCAAGTGAAACAACTATTCCTTAAACCTTAAATTGTTAAATCTTCAGAAATCAAATCCCTATAACCCATTTTATATTGCTACCTTTGTTGTAATAACTGTGCAACAAGAAATGCACTGTGGGAAACTGTTCATAGTTTAAATTATAAACCTTAATTTTTTGTTTGTATTCTCCTGGCACTCTTTGTCTAAAATAAATTGTGACTCTCAGCTTAAGGAAATCCATCTCGCTCTGCTGTTTTGTGTATGCACCATGTCCTTGGAGAGAGTCAGGCTCTACAGTTGCTTGATTGCATTTGTTAAAAACTCACCCAGGTGTTTTTTCTTTTGTTCCATTTTGTTGAAGAGCCTTCTGAGAACCAGAGTAATGTGGTTGATAATTATAAATGGTGGTGCTAAGGCAGGCCGGCCATGGTATTCAACAATCAGGTTGTAGCGCTGCACTTTCCAGAAGATGTCTGTGTTGCCCTGGACAACTTGAAAAGTGTAACTGTAATTTGGGGGAGGGAGGAATAAAACATGTAACTCTTTTCACCACAACAAGTTAAAGATGAATATAACAAAATTTAGTCCTGTATTTGCTTTAAAAAAGGAACAGCAAGGTCAGCAAGTAGTGTTAATTTAATCTAAAGTTTGCACAAATTCTTAGATATTACAAGAATTGCAGTTGCAGTCTTCAAATGTTAAAAGATACATTTGTTTTGTTTGGCTTTTTTTTTTAAGAAAGATAATTCTACTTTTCTCAGGAAAGATCAGCAAACATGCCACATCAGTTCTTCAACCAAATGAATCATTATTAACTGTGTTGACAACAAGCATTTCCCTGATGTGCAAATCATCCACTTTAAAGCCTGTAAAGCCTGCCAAGTTTATGGCTGCTGTGCACCTGCAGATTTGTGGTTCCACACAGCCAGGGACTCGGACCCTTCTGTGCATGTTTAATTGAATTTTTAGCAGTAAAAGAGGCAGGCTTCTTTTTTCCTTGTCTCCCATGTGTCTAGAGTAAGGATGATGAAAGCTTTAGAGCTGTCTGATCACAGGATCCTGCCTACCAACCCCCAAGTAATATTCATTAGGAAAATGACAAGTGTATTTTAAAAGGAATAGCCAGCAGTGAGGTAGAAAATGTGGGCATCCACTTAAGGCTTTGCAGCCTCTGTCCTAATACATAGTGAAATCCCTCTTGCCTGAACATAGCAATCAGGAGGTTCATGAGGAGGACGTTTGTGACCAGCAGGAAGATGACCAGCAGGAGTATGACGAGCCAGTTGGCATAGCTGTTGGGGCAGGATGGTGTGTTCTCCTGCAGAATCTGCAGGGGGTTAAACGTGCAATTCCTGGGATATGTTCGTGAGGCTGCAAAGGAAGATGGAGGAAAAAATATAGTTATGGCAAATCCTAGTGTGTTTCTTTCTTTGGTTTTGTGGAAGTGTAATCGTGTTGTGTACATAAAAGGACATTGGATTGTTGTGCAAGGTATTTGCAGCCCTAGGACTCTGCAGACCTCCACAACCTGGCTGCTCATTTAGTGGCAAGATGTCTGTCACAGCTGGCTTTGTAGTAGTGCTCATCATAAAAGGGATTGTATTGAAAGGGCTGGATCCTTTCTAGACTAGTTTTGAGTTCTCAGAATCAAACCTCCTCTGAGTTTGTGTTCCCCCACATCCTTGTGTCCTCATGCCTGGCACGTAGGTTGGAAGAGAAAACTCAGTAAAAGCTGGGAAGGGGATTGGTTCCTCATTCTTAATTTAAGTGCTTTGTGTATCTGAGGTTGAGGTTAGGATGAAGGTCTGGTTCAACTGTATCAGACTAGAGGCCCAGTGCTGTATTCTGTCTCCAGCTATGAATTAAACCCACAAGTTTAGAGTAGCATAATGATATTTACTTTTTTTCCCTCCTTTTTTTCCCTGTAATCATTTTCCCTGGTGCTACAGATAACCCCCTGGTTACATTCATTAGAGCATGTGGTTATATCAGAGCTCACCAAGCTGGGGTTTCTTTCACCAAGGGCACTAGGTTATACTTATCTACACTGAGTTTCATTTGATGACTCAGCACTCATGAGGCTCCTCTGCCTCTCTTGGGTGTCAGTTTTTGTCTTTGCTACCCAGTGATGTAGTTTTGTCAGCAAATTTTGTCCTCCTCATTACCCCTCTCCCTTTCTATATATTTCATAAAGATGTTAGACAGAACAAGCCCCAGAGGGCCCTAGGACGAATTAATACCTTCTGGAAATTGCCCATGTAATTGGTTCTTTTTTCCTCTGTTACTCTTAACCAGTTATTTACCTAGGTAGAGGCACCCACTGGAGTTTCAGTGGAGAGAAATGCACCTTTCTAGGGAGTGCTTTGCCTGACTTTTTGGCAAATGAGTTGAATTATATTCCAGAAATATTTGTTTCTTTCCAATTACTTTAATGGAAATAGGGGTGACTGATTGTGCTGTACATGCTTACACCATAGGTACTCAAAATGGACATGAATCACTTTCCTCTCTCTTGTGTCATTCAGGTGTTTTGGCTTTTCAAAGACATGCTTTTTCTTACTAAGCACAGTGAGCATGATAGAATGCTTACTAGCTTGCTTCTGTCTATGGCTTTTTTGGGTTCTATTTTATATTGCTCCAAGTTTGACTCCCACTTCATTATTGCTGTGAGATTTAGCACTGGCTAAAGTTTGTGGTATTACTGCAGACTTCCCTGGGAGGTGGGTGACCTGTTCTGTATTTTACCTGCTTACCTATCAGAAATGTTGCCTTTGAACTTCTATGTCTAATTATTTCAGTGTCTTGTGATTATTTTAATGTTGTTTTGTTTGCAATGCTGCACATAAGCAATTACTAGCTTTATTTGATTTGGGCAGCTTCATCTCCAGAGTAAATAAATGCTCTGGAGTAATTTTATTTTAAAACATGTTTGCTTATGGGCAGAGCAGTACTGCTTTAACACAGTTGCATTAAACTACTGCCAAAATGTGTGGAGGTGCTGTTATTTATTATTTGAGTTTACAGAAGGTTATCTGGGTCTAGGGTAAACTGAAAGGAAATGGATTGAAATGAAAGCAGGTATTCCAGCCTTTAAAACTGCAAATCCTTGTGTATTTCTGAGAGCTTATCTAAACAGGGCCACCCCTTATGCTCTAATGTAGCTCCACAATGCCCATTATCTCTTTGCAAATACACTATTTGTGTCACAGTAGTGTCTAAGCTTTGGCCTGCAGGACAGAGATTTTAAAAAAGCAAAATTAAAAAAGGGCAATACTTGGAAAGAACTCCATGCTCTCATCAGAAGTGTACATTCAAAAATGGCCAAGTTAGGGGGAAAGAAGTTTCCTCACTGTCTATTTCATCCAGTGGAATCTGGCCAAATATCTGAAGGTAGGGACGATAAAGAACCCTTCTGAATATCCATTCCACTCGGCTGTCATCGGGATGGAGCAGAGCTTGCGTTGTCACACCATAGGCAATGAGCCACACGCTCAAGAAAAACAGAAAGAAGAAAACATCCTTCATCTACAAAACAGAGAGGGAGGGGAGAAAAGGAGGGGCAGTGACTGTGATAGCATAGTCAAGGAACAGTAGTCTTTCTGTATGAATATGGCTCAAATAATTCTGTTTCTTTACAAGCTTGTTTAGGTTAAAGGAGGGGGAATAGGATACAGTTCCATGCACAGAATTCCTCATCTGACCTTGCTGTTACCATATTGTCCTTGGCCTGTAGTAAGCATTCTATGATAGCTCATTTAGATAAAGCCACATTTTAAACTAAAATCTTGCTTTCCAATAATCAAACATTTAGAAATGAAACACATTTTATTTTTTAAGTGACTGTCAGGTTTTATCTTTTAAGTGCATATTTTCTGTGAGCTATCTCAGTACCACGGACTGCTTTCCTGTGAATTACAGAGAATCCTGGTAGCAGTCAGTACTCATTGATGTAGTACTGAGCCACTGATAGAGCAGGCAGTGAAGGCTGCAAGGATCAGGTTCCTTCTGTCTTCAGTTTTCAAGCCAAGTGATGCATCTGAAAGATTCTTTTTGGGGCTTCCTGCTTTTAAACATTGTGTTTCTCCACAGAAGCACAAGTAATTGAATCCTAAAACACTTACTTAAAAAAAAAATCTAATATGAATATCAAGTGCAATAATTTTTCCCTGGTGGAAGAGGAACACTTCATCCTCTCCCCATCTGATCTGACAGAGTTCATTAGGGACTGTAGATTCCTTTCAATTAGATTATTGGATTGTACAGTTACCCAAAAGCATAGGCATTTCAGAGCTCCAGGATGTTACTTGGAGTTCTGATAAGAAACATCATCTCTAAGCCAGGCAAGACAGAGTTGATGTCTGACTTCCATTAATCTTTTTTGTTTTCTGGATGATCTAAAATTTAGGAATGCTGCAGGGCTGTAATGGTATCATGGCGATGGGAGAGTGGTGACAAGTCTGGAACTATTTTTTTCCAATCTGCAGTCTCTCTGGAAATGAGTATTTTTCTGGAACTTTAGCAATTACCAGACCTGTTTCAGCAAATCTGTAGCAAGGGTATAAAGGGGAAAGACAGAGAGACCATCTGGGATTGCCTCTCTTAAAATAAGGGAGATGTTTTTGCTTGAACACCCTTGAACCCTTCAGGCAGGTTTCATTTACTGAGGTAACCTTCACTGTTTCTTCCTTTGATGTAAGATTCAACACTGAAATACCAAAGCTGGGGCATTGTGTTGGCTTGGGTGGGGCGAAGATGAAAGGTCCCTGGTAGGGCTTTTTCTAGGCTGCTATTTATGTTCTTGTTTGCATCTTCCCAACCCCAGTGTTATCTTGCAGGACTTCAGGTGCCAGCAGAGTGGGCACAGGTAGGACTTGTTCAAGGCCCTGGTTTAGCCTGGCAGGCAGCAAAGGAAGGGTTAGGAGCTGTAGCTCTGACTTCGTCTCTCACAATAGAAGTCTGCTAATGCCATAAGCTAGATAATGAACAAGGACAAATATTTATTTGCCATTTACCCTTTTGCTAGTCCAACCAAATGTCATCTTAGAGTTCCAGTTATTGCATTTGTAGACAAATCCAAATAGCTTGGTAGTTATGTTTATTCAATGTATAGGCTTGTTTAGACTGTAGAGCTTTTACTGAGTTCTGCTGTGAGTTACAAATCAAATATTTGTAGATTCTGTAATGGTACTTACAATTAGATGAACTCTATTAATCAGTTAGCATGAGCTAACTGACCTGGAGGATTAACATGCCTAAATAAAAAGCTATTTCAACATACTAATGCATACCCAAGCACAGTAACTGTAACCCCAATGTTGTGTTTCTTGCAAGAGAGCAGTAATAAATAACAATATTTCATCAACATCTTCCAACATCTGCTCACAAAGTAGTAATATGTTTTCATTGTAACAGGAAGCTAAAAAGTACACGTAATAATAACTCCTGTAGGGAACTTGTAGCTATCCCTTTTCATTGATTTCCACCCCCTCACCTCCCCCCCACACTTGCTGTAAAAAACATGATTTGTTTTCCCAAGTCATGTATTGGAAGCCCTGCCCTTCTGTACATGGCCTGTCATCTGCCTGAGGTCTTTGTCCTGGGTGCACAGAGCTTAGGAAGTAGAGGAACAGCAGAAAGGCAAAGACTGCTCTTTGTTAGCCAGATCTGAGGATAAATTATTAGGTAAGATACAAGGATTAGGAAATTGGGACCAGTTTACTGCACTACAGAGGTGTGTGAAAGGATCTACTTCATACATTCCGTCTATAATAGAATACAGGATTATGCAAAATGACAGGCCTTAAAAATGAAAATTAAGACAGATTATAAAGTTATTTCCTTTCTAAAGACAAGATTTCCTACTCTCCATTTCTTAGAAGGCACAAGTATTTATCTGAGACAAACTGCACACTTACCATCCTTTCCACAATTATGATCTTTGGTCCAAGTTGTTTATGAATTGCAAAAATATGGATAAGTCTAAGTGTAAACACCATAAAATCAATGGCGAGTATTGTACGGCCAGCTTGAAAAGTTGAGTTCAGCATCCTGCAGAAGACATGGAATGAAATATCAGCTCTCAGCAAGTACTGCTCATGTCTGTGGAGTGATGAGAAATAACCAAAAGATGCAGGAACACTCTTTTCTCTCTCTTGGCTTCAATGAGATTTATTAATAAATAATGAAAAATAAGATACTTTGAGTAAAAGGGATTTCAGAAAACAAACAAAGCAGAGCTTTTCAGTACATGTGTTTGAATATATCAATTTTAGAGGCTCCTGCTGCAGAAGCACATCTCAAAGCCTGTAAAAATGAATGTTAGAGCCTGTCCTCTCATGCATGTGAGACTCAGCTGTCAGTTGATATACACAGCCCTTGCTACTGAGGCAAATATATACCTGCAGATTACCCCAATTATGAAGAGGAATATGGTCACCATATCACATTTATTCCAGTTATCCTCCACGTACAGTTTAAACTTTTTCATTAAATTTGTGTCTTCATCTGTATAGAAACTCTGAAAAAGAGAAATAACCATTGGTATTGATAGCTTTCCACTTTCACTATTTCCTTCTGGGTTTTAACATAATACCTGTTGCCTTTTTCTCTTTCATTGCAAAGAGCAAAAACAAATTATGAGTGTAATAAGGGGGAAAAAAGCAGTTAAACAATACAGCTTCCAGTCAGAGTTCAGTTTCTAGGCGTTGCTATGAACAGATTTGGCATTTCTGTGCTGGAATTGTCAGTGAAGGCACATTTGATTATCTAGGCAAGGAGCTGGCTTTCTTAATTGGGTTTTAGCCTGGCAGTCTTCATGTTTTACAGGTTTATAATGAAATGTTCTTTGATCCAGATATTTCCATGTCCTTCTCTGTTAATGGTCTTGCTGCATAGTTTCAAGTAAATTGTGACAAACTTTCCTGTCTCTTTTGCTTAAATAATGAACACCTACTGGTTCTTCCTGAGTAAGTGATTGTAACTGCTTTTTTTTTGTATCTAAAGAGAAGAGCTTTGTGCAACTCACAGTTGCAACGCACTTGCACCAGTGTTATTGTTTCAGTTTTTAAACTGAGGACTTTCCAAAACCAGTAATAGGAGACTAATGGAGGAGGGCTTTTGGGGGTTGGTGGTTTTATTTGGTTGGGTGTTTTTTAAGAAAAGCAAGCCCAAAAGAGATCTGCTAATATTTTGAGTTGAAAATTATTTTAGGAAAAGCCACAAATAATCTGAATTCATTTACTTGTAATTTTTTAAACAGTCCCCAACAGGGAAGAATCTCCAAAAAGGATGTAGGGCTGTCTGCTGTGTTTCTAGGTGTAGAATATAACTTCCAACTTATATTATTTGTGGTGGGAGGACCTAGTTCTGTGGAGGGAAATCAGAGAGAGACTTTACAAAGCAGAGAATATCTGAATGCTGGCAGCCCACTTGACTTGGCTAAGGCTGCAGTAGGATGAAAAAACAGAGGTAGAGATGTAGATTTACATGGTGGAGGAAGAGCTTGCTCTGGGAGAGAGCAGGGAGATGTTCAGGATAAGGTAATTTCTGTGTTGTTCTGTGCACCTGACACTTGAAATGTCCAAGCCTGTACAGTTGTATAGATTGTAAATCTATTGCAAGTATTGCAGGAGCTTTTGCTGTGTTGGCACTGAGGTGATGCTGGTTACTCACCTGTCGGATCTCTTCCAAGACAAGGGTAAACACCCAGAAGTAGAGTACAATTTCTTTAACAGATGGACCCTGAGGTGGAGGTGGTTTAAAGTCCAGTAAAAGGACATAAGTAAATAGAAAGAGAAAAGCAAAGTACATGATAACATTCCCCATAAACACAGTTACAGGGGCACTCCAGAATTTTCTCCATCGGGTAAATATGAATGTTGCCCATGCTGTGTTTGCAGAAGGGTTCTGTTTTTCCAGTGTGTCATTTCCTCTGCAAACCAAAAAGAATACGTGCTTAGTGACAATCTCCTAAAATTATTCATGGGAATAGGCTCAACATTATTCTATATAAAGCTTCTTGTAAGATAGTAACAGGCAGATGCTGGGACTGGCCAAGGGGGAAGGCTGTAGAAGTCAGAGCAATCATATTACCATAGCAGAAATACTTCAAATCAAAAAGAAGGTTTTGAAAAAAAAAAGTCATATCAGAATTATATGAGCGTGTTTATTATTTCATTTTAGTTGTATTAATTTTATTTGTTAACTTCATTGTGTTCTGCATGGACTGCAAATGCACAAGGAGAGGAGGGAGGGTAATTGGCCTTTATAAACCTAAATAATAGGAAAGAAAAGAAAATGGCCAATGAATTTTGTGAGTCAGCTCTTAATTATTTTGGCTGTAAAATTTCTTGCAGTGTTTGTCTGTGGAAGTCCTTGTTGTTGCTGTGACTTTGAACTTCTGACCCAGTCTCTAAGTGCTGGATCGTATTAAACCTGTGTTTCTTGACTATCCTTTCTGGAATCTGATAGACCCACTGAAGAATACCTCGCCGCTTTGCATAACTGGCATCTTGCCCTTTGTGATTAAATTAGAGTAAGTTGCAAAATAGTAATATAGAAGTCTTTTAGCAAAAAGAGTTGACCTCATAAAATATGTACTAAGGTAGTCTTTGAGTGGTGTGGAATGATGCAAGTATTTTGGTAACTGAAGGGAAATTTGACCTGTACACTTACAGCTGTTTTGCTGTGTTTTGGAACATGAGGTGGTATCTATTTGCAATGGAAAATATCCTGTGCAGAAAATGCAAGTTTGATAGCAATTTGATCTTTGTGTGAGGATTTGTTTCCACATAAAATGCTCTCCTGTGTAAGCTAGGAATGTTATTGGACCTTTAATTTTGTGATTCTTACTCTGAGAAGTTTGATCTCCAACAAAGGATGTGCACACTAGGGTATGTTTTCGATTTCACCTCACAGAAAATAAACAATGACTCTTCACTGGTTTTTAATTTCCTCTGACAATCTTGCTAATTATTAAATACATTTGTTACAAGGGAGAAGTTCTCTTTGTGGCCAGTGTTTTCTATATGCCTGATTCTGTACGACCTCTCAATTTATGACATGATGAGATACATTCCCATGGTAACAGGCTAATATCATAAACAGATAATTGCAGCTTTACTGTAAGATGCTGAAATAGATCTGGGATGGAGAGAGCCTCTTTGTTAAAATAAATTGCTAGGATAATAGCAATTGGAACATGGACTATAATGACCAAACCATGCTGCACTCAGGATATGGAAGTGCTTTATGATATTGCTTACAAATAGCTCCCAAGAGGCAGATGCTTTTACACCTATTTTATAGGTTAGGGAGGGAGAGAGAAGAACTAATGATTTTCTCCAATATACTAGCAGTTAAATTCCAGAGGTAAAAATAGAACCTAATAACTCTGACTTGGTCCAGGACTTTGTACTGCAGCTGATGCTTCCTCTCTACCACTGTTCACATATTTCTGGAGTTCTCTTTAAATCATGGTAAAACTAAGAGCCTATTTGGCACTATTTAGCCATTAAGATGACTTTGTGCCAATCAAAAGTCTGCTTATTTTGACTTAAGTCCTTGTGTCTCCCAGGTTGTGGTGATAGGTGCGTAGTAGAGGTATAGCAGAGATTCTGTTTTGAATCAAAGATCTATGACTGACCACAAGCAACTGACAAAACCTTTATGCTCAGTTACCCATTTGTGTGATACTCCCTCCAACTCATAAGGTTCCTTGGGGCTCATCTGCTAAAATATACATTAAGAGCATGAGAAACTGACTCTATGTAAAATTCCCTGGTACTGATGGGTGCAAGTACACCTTTGTAAGAACATATGCAGTGATGCAAGGTTTTGCTGAGAACCTTCTTTCTGCTCAGCTCAGTAATCTGATAACTTTCTAAAATCCACTGGGTATTAACCATCATGAGCTGATGGGAATGTCAGGGAATGCTATTTGATTCCCAAGTAAATTCCTTGTTCTTTGTTCTTAATTTCTTGTGGAAATTACCTGCTCAGAAAAACGAATCTGATATCTCCTTAAAGCAGTGCTATATCCCTGTTTATTTTCCTATACTCCTTTTAGAGAGCAACAACAGTAGTAATCAAGGGCACAGCAATAATCAAAGGGCACTTCCTGAGGAGTAATGACTTTCTTGGCCCTTCAGCTGCTCCTTAGAGCATTAACTGATGATCTAAGGATGATGGTCACTAATATACAAGAAGTGTCCTGTTCTTTGACTGTTGTCATAAAAGCTACATTAGCTGATGGCTTTAAACTTACCTATCTTCTTCCTTGGAGAAAAACAGAGTCCTCTCTGAATCCAAACTGTCCAGCTCTCTGAATGGCTCTGGCTCATTCTTTGATTGTTTTTCTTCACTGCAAGGAAAAAAACTCATTAATTAAAAGATGGTGCTTAGCCATTTTTCACTACTGAATTGGCATTGATACAGAACTGCTAGCATGTACTTATCTTGGATCTGCTCTGCTGGGAGCTATTAAATTGGACATAAACTTTATCTTTACAAATTCTGTTTATTTTTAAGGAGGAGGCTGAAGTCACCCACAAGATTCAGAGAAGTCATAATTGGTGTGCTTCACAAAAATGGAGCAGGATGCTCAGTTTCCTCAAAATAGTTAGGATTTGAGCAGAAGTAAACCCCTCAGTCAGTCTTAGAAGAGAATTGCTCAATGCTCCATTCCTAGTTACTCTTAGTAGCAATTAAGAAGAGAAATGCCAGAAGTAGTAGGGGACATGTGACAGTTCTTGCATTTCCAGGGAAAGGAAGCAAAAATATGGAAATTTGGAAAGGATTGCTTTGATTATGTATAATAATTCAAACCTTTTCATGAAAACTTTGACAAAATATCACATTAAATGAATTTGTGTATCTGGCAACCTGAAGATCATCTTTAGTGATACTGGCAGAAAGCAAATCTTAAATCAGCATTGCCAAACAAGTTTTGCTCTTGCTTTTTATGTAGTTTAAGAGTTAAGAAACATGTATTTCATAATAATATGTCATTTCATATTGCTAATTCTTATGATTTGTATATGATTCTCTGAATGTTTGAGGTTTTCCTAAAGTTTCAGATCCATAGTTTTTATGACCACCTGAGCAGCTTGGCTACTCTTTTTTTCTTTTCTGTTTTTTATTTTATTTAGTTCATTGATTTTTGTAGTACAGGGTGTTTTGTTCTGTTTTCTTGATGTTTATAGTGCATGGACCCTTTTTCAAGAAAATCTAAGATTGTAAGGCACTGAATTTGAAAATCTTAATTGATTTTGATTGACTGATAATTTAATGTCAGTCCCATGGTTTTAAGCTTGACTTATGGTTATCAAGGCTTGTGGCTGATAACACTGCTTTGTGATGGCTGTTTTCCTTGGATAAGATACTGAGGTTTGAGCCAAGCATCTCCAAATCTAAAAACAAATGGTGCTACAGCTGCAGATATTCTACACATTGCTGTGTAGAATCTGGAGCTGACAGAATTCCAACAAGCTTTCCTGTGGACTGTGCAAAATAGAATGATCTCTGTGAAACCATGGCATTGATCTTTTAAGTATCTAACTGGACACACAAATCACTCAGCCTCATAGTAAAATTATTTGGTTAGGTGATATTAGGTGATGCCACTGTTTTAATCACTTCAGGGAGAAATTTTGAGTCTGAATATTTTTTATGGCTTATTTTTCATCACTTACTTATTTATTGCTTGCACCCAAATACTTTTGTTTGTACCTGAATGATATTAAATTGGTGTAGATTAGGAAAGGACACCAGAATGCACAGATTAACTTGAGGATCTGTGTGCTTGTAGACATGTCTCCCCACCATATTTTTGTCAGGAAGGCCTGAAAGTCAGAAGAGAAGAGATTGCTTTAATATCACAAAAAGATACTTGCAGATGAAGTACACCTATGTTCAGTGACTCCTAAAAGAGTGAATGCTCTGAAAACCTCACCGCTTCAGAGCAAACAGGTTCTCTGTGTGTCCTTCTGCAGATGTGGAGTATGCAAAGAGTTATTTTGAGACCAGTGGAAAGAACAGCAAGCCAAATGGAATTAAGCAACATCTGTAGTACTAAGGAAGCCCAAGTCAGGCACTGGGAGATAAAAGCAGCATCACTCTTAATTTAGCTTTGTGTATGCAGAGAGAAGGCAGGTTGTGAGAGCAAAGCTGAATAGTAATTTAATTTAACTTTTATCGGTGAGCTCTCTCTTGAATCTGAACAAAGAGTTACCTCACATCTTGGAGCAGCTTCATTATGCCCCAGGCAGATTTATAGTGCTTTTCTGATGCTTCTCTGTGAGCAAGAAAGGAATACAAAGCAAAAAAGCACACGATGGATTAAGGGCTAAACCTTCTCCTCAGCACACTGGTCTGTGTGCCAGCTGGATGAGAGGTGGGGAAAGGGGAATTGTGCTGCTTTGGCAAGGACATGGTATGATGTCCTTTTTGTCTGTTGCTAGGGGGAGAGAAGAGTCCCTTCACTGAAAAATGGTTCTCGGGAATACATTCATTGGGGTTGCTCAGTATTGCCCTCTCCTGTGCCCAGCTTAAGGGCCTGAGGGCAGGTAAAACTTACCTGGACACCATCATGTGCAAAGAAAGACTTTGCATCTGCTTCTGTGGCCAGCTGAAGGCACGTGGTTTTGCTCCAGTACTGATTTTTCCTCACCAACAGAGCAAATGCTCTCTCCTCACTGTTGTGGTAGCATTCACTAAACAGTTCTGCCATATGAAGGAAACACAGATAAAAAATGTATCTCTTGGGTGATCCTCTTACACTTTGAAGGATGAGTTGTCATGCTGCCCTCACTTTCCTGAACAGACTAAAGAAGATAAGCAGCCCAGCTTTGTCTTGTAGACAACAAATCCTTCATTTTGAGGCAGAGCTACTTGACATAAAATAATATTAGACTTGGTGGAGTGTTATGGCATAATTGTTTCCAGAGAAACTGGTCCTGGAGCTTAGAAACCAGGATAAATTTAATGAGTCAAAAAAAAAAAAAATCAAGATGTTCTCAGTAGACAAGATCTGACTTCTCATGTCTGTTCCATTCTACTGATTCACTTGATTGTCTCAGTACCTTTCCCAAGCCAGCCTACACCTTGCTACAGTGTGAGGCTGGGCAAGAAGGTCAAGTGCACTTAAAATTATGTATAGACATCTTTTCTAGTAAATGTGGTATTTATCATTCTTAAAGAAAGTTTGCTTTGCATAGTCCAGGCCAGAAATTAAAACTGAGGATCTGATATAATACTTATCAAAGCTGAGAAGCAGAAGTTCTGTGTATTGGATTAGGCCTCATAATTCCATGACTAAATTACTCAAGCCCTGTGATTATATGAGAATTTCATTTTTAATTTTTGTAAATAATAATGGCCCTGTGAGAAGAAGGGAAAATGTGATCTCTGTGTAAATAATGCAGCAATGCCCGCATGAGCCTTCAGCTGCTTGATGAACTGCCTCAAAGGACGAGGAGCCCCTGTGTTTGTTTCCATGTGGGGCACATTTTAAAGCCCTCTCCTCACAGCAGTGAAGGTGTGGATTGGACTGAAGTCAGATCAGCAGAGGAGCTTGTGTGCAGACATCTGTTCCTACAGCAAGCCGAGGGGCGAGGGCTCAGCATTCCAGCATTGCGGATGCCTGATCTGACTGCTGCAGGGAGGGGCATCTCCTCTGCTGCAAAACCAGCCTGAGCCTCACTGCAGTTTGCAGTGCACTTGGCCCTCTTCTGGGTGAGGTAATCTCAAATTATTTTTAGCTGCAATGACAAAACTTAAAACTTGTTGCTCTAGTGGCCCTTACAGAGCAAGCTTGATATTGCAGGAAGAGCAGGCTGCTGTGAGCCTGGAAGTGTTTTGGCTATTCTATCTTTCACATCACTGTAACACACCTTGTACTAGGATCAGACAATTAAAATACCAACAAGCAGCAGGAGAGTATCTGTGCATCCCAGGGGGCCTGTCTTAGAACAGAGATTTTTCCAAAATGAGTGGGTTTTTCATCTTTCCTCTGTATGTGAATGTTTGGGACTGCCTGTGCTGCAAGGCTGTTAAATTATTCATGACAGTTGACCTTTTATGACTGTATTTTTTTTCACTTGCTTGCCTTCCAATGGCAGTTCCTTCATAAATTTTCAATACCATTCAAAAAGTGCCATTACTTACCCACAGCGAGCTGCTCATACTTGGCCTCTTTCATTATACAGGCTGCTTTGGTCTCTGTCTCCAGGCGGGACATCTCTTTCAGGATCTTGCAGGCTGCCAGAGCTGAAGCTACACCCTCCTGACCCTGTGGAATTAAAAGGGGCGCTGCTGCCACCCTCCACTGGAGGGCATTTCTGAATGGGGAAGACTCCGCTATGCAACGCATCGAACTGCAAACAGTTCATGCCTTTCAAGAAAAATCTTCCCTCCAAAACAGACTTGAAAGCCAAAAATGATGATCATAATGACAGTTTTGATGATATTTGAGAATTAAAACCACATGTTGTGGATGCCCCATCCCTGGCAGTGTTCGAGGCCAGGCTGGATGGGGCATACCTGTCTACTGGGAGGTGTCCCTGCCCCTTGCTGGGGTTTGGAGCTGGATGATCTTTAAGGTCACTTCCAACCCAAACTATTCCATGATTCTTTCTTGCGCTTTGTAAGGCTGGAGCCCAGGCTCTTAGAGGGACCTGACTTGGGATAGCAATCAAGGACAGAAAGTAGAACAATATGCTTTGGAAATGGAGCACAACACATTCTCCCTGTGTCGAGATAGCTCCAGCATGGCTGTGCTGGGACAGGGATGCAGGAGAAAGGAGGGAGCCCAGCTGGCAGAGGCCCAGCCCTGGCCTGGAGCAGGGCCCCGCAAGGTGCCGATGTGTCCGCACGCACACAGCCTGGCAGCCCCGGGCCAGATGCGTGGCTCTGCAAGGTCAGGGATGGAGCTGAGAGCTCTCTCTCTTTCTTTCTCCCTGTATGGGGGCAGGGAGGCTCCCAGATGTGGGGGACAGGGCTGGCTTGTGAGACAGGAGCTGATTATGCCAGCTTGAAGCGCAGCCTTGGAGAGCGTGATGCTGCTCCCTACGCGGCCAGCACGTAAGCTGGAGATGCTTCACTGCTCCCGCTTCCCTCGGGTCACGCTCGGAGCCAAACAATCGCCGACTGTCGGAGGCACAAACCCTGCTCCTGGGAGCTGGGGCTCATTGGGAGCAGGGCTGATTTACACCTGCTCCTGCTCCCCCTGGCCCCGCGGGCAGGAGCCACGCAGAGATGAAAGGGCCCATAAATGCCACCTCTCGTGTTTTGGAAACGAACTGATCTGTCATCTGAGTGCAAGGCTGAGCAAAAAAACATCTCGTAAACTTGAAATATGGCATTACTTCACCTGAAGCAGCTACAGCTCGGAGCTTACCATAGCCCAGAAATAGTTTGCCATCTTGTGCCGGTTTTGTAGTACTGCCCATACAAACAAATCCCTCCAAGGATTTTCGCTTTTCTGGTTCATGTCCAAGGGCCCAGGTAATCGCTTTGTGTTCGTTTTGTCCTGAAATATGGTTTGAAGAATTCAAAATCTGGTTGGCAGTCTCGCTCCATGCAAATGACACGATCTAAGATGTTCTCAGCCTCACTGGCTACTTCACATTTCTTTGACTTTTCAGTAGGACCAAAAGGTAATTAGCTCATTCTGTACTGAGTTAAAGGATCCTTGTGTCCCCAGTATAACCCAATATGTGTGAGAACATTCTGGATCAAATGGTGACTCCATTGGAGCCAGTGCTAAAGTTTTCATTGGCTTTATTGAAGCTGGGATTTCACCACTGGTGTGTAATATCAGACGAGACAAACCTGCGTTTAACTAATCTGAGCTTGCCTTCAATTATATCTGACTCTGCTCAGCTGCCACAGAGGACAAGGCTTCAGAGAAAAGGGAACAAAAGGCATTTTATTTCATCAGAAATAAATCTTGCCAAGGCCTGTATAGGACAAGAATAGAGTACGTCAATGCCCCTTTTTAGTCCTTCCTTTGAGAAACCTTTCCCTCATGCAGAGAGCAGTTTAAGTAGAACACTGCTTATTCCTTTGGCACTTGATAAAAAAATAACCTAGAGGAAGTGTAGCCACTTAGGTAAAGTTCTGAGTTTTAAGTATATTTTAAAATAGCTACCTTTTTATCTATTGTGTTGGTTAGAAGCAGCCAGGGTATATTTATTTTTAATTAAACAGGTTTCTGCAAGAATATATTTTTTTAATAATTTAAATTATGGCATTCTGTTCAAATTTATTTTAATGGCACTTTTGGGGGATTTTTTGGGGGGTGTTTCTTCTGTTTGTAGTGAGCTATTGAATCAATCAAATTGCATTGAAAGCTTTGCAGGAGACAAAGATATCCTAAAAGCCTCATCTGTTTTTGTAACCACTAGTTCCTAACTTGAAAAAAGACACACAATTTGGCAGCAGAGATGCTGGTTTCCCAGTACTGTGATGCTTTTTCTGTTGCCAATGATAATGGGATTTAGCCATGGGAAGAAGCTTTAAAAGGGAAAAAGTGAGTGGGCAGCAGGAACTGATCTCTGACCTGGGCCTTATCTACAGCACTGGACTTCAGCTCACTTGCTGCCAAATGCCAGAAAGGTTAAGTGAGGTTCTGGGGGCAAATATTTATTTCTGGCAAGTTTGTAAGTCTGGAGTATGCTTGGTGACTTCAGAGGTATTGTCTCAAGTTGGTCATCCTTGTGAACAAAGAAAGGCTGAGCAGATTCAAACCTAACTTTTCATACTAGTAGTTAATTTAGCTAGGCTTTATCAGAGCAAAAGTGGTTTAATGTCTCAAGATTTTTGTTTTTAAAATTGGTTTCTAGTTTTAACAGTTTTTTAGGTGTAATTAGAACTTGGCAAATACCAAAAGGCTTAATTTGTTTAGTTTGTCTGAAACTGAACTCTAATGAAATTTCTTTATGCATCTTTGTTTTGAAACCTTGCACCCAAACTTATTTTCAATGCTTTTGCAAGCACTTTGTTACTTAGGAGTTTTAATGTTAAATACACTGTCAAAATGCAAAAATGATGATGCATCTGTTGCACCACTGTGGATTATAGACATTCCACATTGGTACTCAAATCACATATTCTCCTTGTCATATGTTGGCCAGCACACTTGCCAAGGCCACATCACATAATTGTTCCTATTTCTTGCTCTGTGTTCTGGCACTCCATAAAAAGACTAAAATTATCTAAAGGCAAATATCAAATACTGGATATTACTGAATATCAATATCTGAGTACAGTCTACTTGTACAGAGTATAAATCTGAGAATAGTTTAGTGTACAAAGACGACCATTTTCAGACCTGGGATTAAAAATCTCCATTGCCTGCTTTTTTTTCTCCTAAAAAAGGTTGCCTTTCCAGTACTACTTCTTGAATTCTGTACGAGAAAAGCAGACCATGATTTTTATGTCTGATTACTCCTTAGTAAATGTAAATATTATTTGTATTCCCCAAACGTTTAAGTAAATCTGTTCGCTGCCCCAGCCCAAAGACTAGACCTAGTTAAAATTGTACACATTCCAAATAGGAGGGGAGCAATGATGCAGAGACTCACAGATTTCTTCTTGCCTCCGTGTCTGAGGTCTTGATAGAAACCTTTGCATGCATCATGAAGAAAATCCTTGAGAACTCTAGAGACCTCACTGAGAGTGAAGAGGGGGCAGATGTCCTTCTGGTCACTTTGCTGCTGACCAGCGAGCCCTGCCAAGGTCAGTTTGCTTTCTTCATGCTTCTTCAGGAGAAGTTCATAGAGGAGACATTTCTGAGAAATGGAACAGTAGAGTCTCTGCAAACGACTGTAGGTCAGGAATTCATATATGTTAGCCCCATTGTCAATAAATAACTTCACAAATTCTGGTTTGTTGTTGACTAGAGCATCCATCATCACTTCTTCCAGGTCACAGGACTAGATTGATGAAAGTGGAAAAAAAAAAAAACAAACCAAAAAAGGAAATTTTGAGGGTTAATAATGGATGTATGATGAGAGAGGTTAGATTTAACATGTGGACAGGCACATTATGTCTTCCATCAGTCAACAGTGAGTGCAATGAGAAAAAGGTGGAACTCTCTTCATTTTTCTCTGACAAAATGTCTGTGCCAGCATTAATGTTACAACATCAACATAAATTGTGTGCTGTAGGACTTGGTGTGAGGTACCTACCACACTGGGTATTTGTACAGCAGCTGAAAACAGTGACATTCTTCATGCCACCTTCTAACAGTAATATCTGCCTGTTTCTTGTGCTCTGTAAACTTTGGTTTGTTTGCTTTAAAGGCCTGCATAGAAGGGGAGAAAGACTGTTGCTCTCAAACAGCTCAAGAAAAGGATGATGACCACTGAGTTATTCCTCTGTCTTTAGCCATTATCATACAGGGGGCCAGAAAGACAAACAGCCTCAGGAAGTATAATACCGCTGCCCAATCTCTCAGTAGAGTGTGCAGGTAGTGGTAAAAACTGAAGCCATCTTTTGGGATGCTCCAGTGTCCTGTACACATTGGAACATATGCTGGGTGTCCTCTAAGGCAAAAAGCCTGGTACCTTCCACTCCACGTCACCATTGAATATTTCACTTTTAGCAATGTCGACCCTATTCCAGGCCACTGCCAGTTTCAGTTCATCCAGATATTCCTGAGCCTCCTGACTCTGACTTTTACAGGCTGGAAAAAAATAGGAAAGGCAAATAAAGTCAGTACTTTACAGTTATGTTTCGACTTTACAGTTATGTTTTAGTTTAATATAGTATTGGTACTTTGATTAGCAATGCAAACTCTCCTTCAGCTATCACACATCTGTGGGTTGCTTAACCAGAAACCCTTCACAGCAATGTTTTCCTAAATTAAGAAACATTAATATTCAAAAATATTATTTTTTTCTATTTTTTCCTATTAACAGCATTAAGAATTAATGGCTGTTGGATATTAAGAGGGACACTGGCCTGCAGAAAGCAGGGGACAGAACTGGCTGTTGGTTTTGCCTTGTGTCAATTAGCACATCAGAAACAGAATGTATTTTTATTTTTCCTGCCATGCTAAATTTAAGCTAACACAAACCATTAAGTTAACAGAAACTGAAATAGATGGCAGCACAAGTAATGTCTTCTTTCAGAAGATATAGTGAAGATTTCTTATAGGAGAAATGGATTGTTTCTGAAACAAAGGTAGTTTTGGTCTACTTGTCGGTTTTGGTTTTGTTTTCATTGAGTTTTCTTTTATGGTTTAATTGGAATAATATACTGCTCCAGTATATTTCAGTTCTTTTACAGCCTGTGTTATTAAGAGAAGCAAGTAGTGAAATAAAGGAGTGGCTGAAATAGAACCATACAATAGCATGAAATTTAAAAGCAAACGCTAGTTTAAAGGAAACTCCCAAGAGTTACAGTAACTGCCACAGTTAATTTGTCAATAATCAAACAAAAGAACAGTGCCTCAGAAATGAAATCTGATCCAACAGTCAACTGAATTTGCACTGGAAAAAGAGGAAATATATTTATGGCATAGAAGTCAAGTAAGACTAACATTACAATGTTTGCTTATTGGATCTTACCTTTTACTAAGGCTTTCAAAATGACTGTGTCTAGTTCTTCTGAACCATCTTCCTCAAAGTTGTGCAGAGTTAGAAGATGCTGGTGTGAAATGATATTCTGAATCTATTTGGAGTCAAAACAAAAGTCATTTTACACATTGTCCTCTGGATGCACAATAGTGCCCAAATGCCCGGGAGAGATCACCCAGACAGTATTTCCCAAAAATTTATGTTCTAGTTGTAAAGCTGAGGTTTGGGAAGAAGGCAAATATTACTTGTTTCCCAAATATAAATAATTCCTAAGGCAAGGAGGGATTTTTACTGCCTTTTCGGAGTGACCTACCAGGATAGGAGGAATAGAACTTGGATATTCTGAGAACCAGAGCAGTGCTTTAATTAAAAGGTCCTTCCTTAACTTACATTCTTATTTGACTCAAAGTCACGTTATAGCCAGCATAACATTAGTTTCATTTTACCTCATCCTGCTTTGACATTTAAGTTTTGCTCTCCGAGTTGTTTATTTAAAAGCATAGTCTCTAACTCTTCTCTGAGTAGAAGTCCTCAAATATTGATATATATACAGTACTCTTATCTTTCCTTCTGCTTCTCTATTTATTGAGTTTTCTTTCTCGCAGTGCAGCTGCACTGAGACTTTGTGAGCCTCTGGCAATATTGCTTCCAGATGCTTTTCATCCCCTTTTGTTAGTGATCTGGTAAAGTTCTTCCTAATGGAATTAGTATATGGAACTTTTAAAGCTGAGGATTATGGCAGGGAATGCAAAGAACAAGTGGTGGGCCAGGTCAGGAGGACTTGGTTTATCTCAGAGGCACCCAGTGCTCTTCACTCTTCACACAAGGACAATCTCAGAGTGGGCATTTGTTCCTAAAAGCCTTGTGCAACTGTACCCCAAGACAAAGAGTAAAGAAGATCTCTGAATCTGTTTTGTCTTTCTGTTTTAAGAACAATGATACTTAAAGAACAAGTAACTGACAATAGATAGGATCATTTCTAAAAACGCTTCATTCTACTTAATTTATTCATGCTTATCCGCAGCGAGGTTTCCATTTAACAGCTGTAGTTCATGAATTAGGTCTCTTCTGTCACAGCTGCACAAGCTGCACAGCTGTGGATATAAATAATGCTTGGTGTCCCACAGAAGGACTCTTGGGTTCCTGGGTGCTGGCTGTTACTTGAGGAAGTAATTGAGGAAGGACAGAGCCCTCAGTGTTCAGCTGAATTCCTGGGGCAACAAAGCAGTTTGCACGATCAAATGACCACTTGATTTTTAATGCTAGAGAGGCATTCTATGACACCAGTGTCAAAGCACTGGAGTTCCCAAAACTTCTGAGCAGCTTCTTGCCAAACCTGTACTGAAGGGGCTACCAAAGCTGCAAGTGTTAGGAGATGGCTTTGTGAACATGATGGCTTATCAAACATTTGAACTCACCGTCACTGTCCACTGGAGAATGTCCTTCCACGAGAAGCTCTCTGCAGGGAATTTCTCCTTAAATTGCTTTTCAACAGCTTCTGGCATGATAAGCTGTGGGTCATTCATGAATGCTCCTAGGATGTCAGCTGTACCTCCAGACCCTGCTAAGATAAGCCAGGGAGCAGAATTTTCCAACCCGCTGCAAATTCTCTGTAGTTTAAAATAAGATGTTTTTAAAATTCATAAGTGGAAAGAAAATGTTTTTCAAGAGAAGGACTTCTAGCAAACCAGGAATACATGTGTACCTAAGTCAGATTCACTATGGAATCAGTCCAGACTCCTCTTAGCTATTAGGATTTTTTGAATTCTGTAGCAGGTCATCCATGTATAGGCCTCTGACTGTGCTGCTTTTCATGACACATCTGCTGAGTAGCTACACAACCTGATTTGGACAAACAATGCATAAAATTTCTTTGACCCTGACTTTTTTTTCCCCTGAAGTCTCTGTTTCAGCATAGTCAAGTGCAAGGGAGTAACCCTGTACAGAAGTTATCAGCAGGCTTTTTTCTATGAGCTTTTTTTTTCCTGTCTGCTAAACCTGGCAATATGTTCTGAAAATCAGGAATTTGCCTGTGGGATTACAACATTGAGCTACAGGAAAAAAAAAAAAAACACTGAATCACAGCAACTACAAGAGTTAAAGGCTACTAATTCTATTACTTGTGCAATTAGAATGAGTCAGGCAGGTTGTTAAGAGAGAAAGCAGAGGCTATGGCATCATAATTGCAAAAATGTCTATTTGCTGCCAGTCTGTTTCTTCCTCTGGAGTTGCACAAGACTGCATTGATTCAATTGTGGTGCAAGGTTTTTTTCTTTAGTTTAGATATTGAGGTTTTTTAAAACTGTTTGTAGTCTCTGGTGTGTATTATCCATTTTAAGAAATCCATTTAAGAAATTGGTTTTCTAAAAAAGTGTGGCCGGTCATCCATTCCCAGCACATATCAGTTTAGAGGAACTCCAGCCAGTCACTTTTTGTCTTCCAGTCACACTGTTCTGGAAAACTTTGAAAAGAGGATTTAGATGTCATAACATGGGATTTTTCTAAACCAAAGATACAGGGAACACTGCAATATTTAGCTTCTCATGAAAGAAAGGAAGCAAGCTCATGAGGTGATGTAATCTTTGTTTAAGCAGAGAGATTTCTAATGTGAGTGTGTGTTTTAGTCCAGCTGACAAAAGTTATGATAAGATACAAGAAACTGAAACTAGAAAACATCCCCAGAAAGGAGTCATTATTCTGGAAAGGGGTTACCAGCTTGCATGTCACAGTCTCAGAACTTGGAAACCTTAAATTATAGTTAAATTATGTCTGTCCAAAGGTTTTCTAGACTGACAGTATTATAAAAAAGATAAGTAAAGTAGAATAAAAATCAAAGACTATCTCCTTGTTAACAGGTTCTTTAAGTTGTAGAACCACACAGGAAAAAAAAAAATCAAAACTGATCCTTTCCTGGAGAAGATTTGGGATTATTATCAGACAACACTCCAGTCTTCAATCCTACCATGTAGTTTTGCTCAGTGGAACCAGGACACTCCCATTTTAAATGGCAGGTACAGCAAACCTGGTCTTGTGCTTCCTCTGAGCTCTGGAACAGACAGTTGTGTCATTGTGGCTGAACAGCACTAAAAGATTCCTCTTTTTTTTTTTTTTTTTGGTGTATGTTCTCCAGTTATAACAGAGTATTTCTGTTTCCCTGTATCTGGAGCTGGTTTCTGTGGGTTTGTTTTGGGTTTGGATTCTTTCATCCCACTGGACAAGCTAGCAATGGAAGTTTTAATGATCAGCTGGTGCCTATTCAAAAATAAATATTTGTCCCAAACAAATACTCTCAAATTTAATATTAACAGAATTCAGTTCTTAATAGTGTATAGATGTGAATTTTGACTTCATGTAAAGTGCCAATAGATGTGTTTGTCATACAGCCAAATTTTCCATTAATTACTTGGCACCAGTTAATTTATTTTTCTAAAGCTGAAAACAGCTTCTTACCTCAAGTGTGCCTGGTCCTCCATTTACCAGCAAGCAAAGCACAGGGATCTCGATGCTACCTGTTCCTGTGAAACAGAAGGTTTAATTTTTAAAAAGTAACAGCTTTCACAAGATTACTGCTGTTTGGCTGACCCCTTGAAAATATTTCTCCTCTTATGTGCTGTTTTGGTCTCTACGTGAACCTGCAGAAGGATGTGGCAAGGGAAGAGAATAACACTGACTTAACAGAGGGCCTAGGATTCAGCACAAAGGCACCTTTGCCTTGGAAATTTTGTGTGATCCCAGGCAAGCTGTCCAGGCTGTTCTGACCTCAGCTGCAGAATATGGAGATTGGCACTCTGTGTGTCATGCCACTGCTGGCTTTTTAAGTTATTGATTTACTGCAGTGTTGTCAGGCTGGGGAGCAATGGAGCTGCACTAGGGTACAGCACAAGGCTGGTGGGTTTCCAGAGAGGCATCTACCAGTAAGACACAGTTAGATGTGAAAAGCTCTCAGCTTGTCCTGGGTGTTATGCATGTGCCCAGTGTGTGCTGGCAGGGGGACTGGAATCCAGGACAAAAGCCTTCTGAAAGGAGGATTTAAGAATATGAAGAGGCTGACTGTGTAGACTGGGCAGGATGAGTCAGATAAAAGATGATAGGAACCGTGTATTTATTACTCTGCTTAAACAGCTTAAAGTTTCATTCAGCACAGCCTGGTGTGGTGATTAATAATAACACAGTCTGATACTTTTAAAAGAAATGCTAATGAAATATTTAACATGTCATGGTACTGGGGAAAGAAAGGAGGTCAGGGTCCCTGTCCTAAGCCATCCTCCCACAGAGGCCCACAGAGTTTTGGATGGTTTTTCATGTAAATGCTGAATTCTGCAATGCAAAGGTGACTATACATTAGCCTGAAGGAGCTCAATCAAATCAGTAATATCAAGAGATTAATGCCTCTTTCAGATGGAAGATAAAAGGCATTTGGTTCAAACAATTTTTTGATGTTTCCCTTTGTAGATCTCCCAAAACTCAGTACAGATCTCTACTTGGTATTTTTTCTATCTCTTTTGAGATGACTACAGAGATAAGGTTGGACTGAGCTGTAGCCAGGATATGGTTGGCAAGAAACTTAATTTGTTTTACTGAACGGCATGGCATTATCACACCTCTCTAACGTGATGCTCTTTGAAGAGTGACCTCTGGGACTACAGGCTCCTCAAGTATGGTTAAGGCTACAAATATTATTCATTTGCCATAGATTTAGTTATTTAGTTAAAATTTAGTCAGAGGAGAGTCAGGTGGATTCTGACTTTACGCTGTGAATCTGGAAAGTCCTCAATTGTAAAAAATATTCAGTAAAAAAAATATATATATATATATAAATTATTCTTAAAGACTTCTAGTTTGGTTGTTTTTTTGTTTTGTTTTGTTTTTTTTTAACCAGGGAAATTCCACATGACCTTATTAAAATGTTGTACATAGCTTTGCTCAGCTTGTTTATAAATTAGCTTAAAAGAATGACATTGGTTTTGTTAATAGAAGATAACACTGAATTCAGTATGTTCCAGCAAAGTATTTGTCATATGAATCAGTATTGTTTGTCAGAATTATGTTCCCCTGAGATTTGTTCAATCAGATTTGGCTGGTGAGCAGAAAGAGGCTGCTTTGTAACTCTCTGCACTGCATCCTCAGGCTACCCTTACAGCCTGCCTGTGGTTGTTCCCCTCTGAGTCACCAGGTAAGGATTCTTCAGGTGTGTTTGTGCTCTCAGGTACCTCTGTGCTACCACCCCATGGGCTGTGTAAGCTGGAGATTCCATTGATGCACACAGTTGTGAGCAAGTGAGCTTTCTCTCCTGTTTCAGCTGTGCTAGCACTGCATGTATGACACAAAGCAAAGGTAAAAATCTCTTGACCACTGAGTTTTTTTCCACAAATAGTAGGAGACCTGCCCAATACTCAGTTCTTATTACAAAAAAGATCACAGATTCAGATGGGCATTAGATGCTATGGTGTTTACCCAGGATAAGATGTTATCCCTAAACAAATATGGCTTAAAATATTTCAGAGGGCTTTGGAACAAATCTTTTCTTCCATTGTGGGAGCAATTCAAGACCCTGTGTGTGAGAGGGGATGAAAGTATACAACAGTGACTATCAATCTCTTGGAACCACTGGTAAAGGCACTTGAAGCTGGATTTATTTTCTGTATGTTGTCTTTTAAGGCAATTTGAGCTGTGCTTTTGAAGACCAGCTTTGAGCTACATTTAAGGAGATGCAATAAAAGCCCAGATTTTTGCTTCAAAGAGCAGCTTTCTCGACTTCAGAAGTTGCCGTCACTGTGCCTCTCACATGATGACAAATGTCTTGACTTGGTCTTGCCTCTGTAGGCCCTTTTGAGAGCTGGAGCCCCCTTTGGGGGTGGCTAGGGCTAGGACCATGCTGTCAGCATGGCTCAGGTTGGATGGCTCCCCAGAGGCTGCTCACCCCCGTATCCCGTGCGCTGCTCCGAGATGTGCTTCTCCAAGGCCAGGCGGAGCTTGGTGGTTCCGTCTGGCTCCTCTGGCGCCGTGTGGTCCACCAAAATGAAGTGGGAGTGGTTGTGGTCCAAGGAATACAGTGGGCCTTGGGTGCTGTCATCTGACTGGTAGCGTACAAGGCTTTCACTCTAGAGGGAGGAGGGGAGATGTCAGTGCTCTCTGCAAAGCCCAGCCCGTGTTTTAATATCCTTGCTCTCCGTTTCTGTGCTGTCTGCACCGTGACACAGCTCATCACCTGGGAGACACTTTGATAGACCTTTAAAAAAGGGTGAAGATGGAAAACCTGTTCCTTCTGGAAGCAGCCAGATTTGGCAGGACTGATAGCTGGAGTCCCTGAAGTTTCCCTCTTGGCCTCTGCAAAATATAGTGATATCAGACATCATCTCTGGAATGCAGGTTTTGGAATGGTTTATTGGACAAATGGAAAGGGGCCATGAGACTGTGATAATTGTGTATGATGTGAAGCCTCAGCTGGGGTAAAGAGGGGCAAACTATTCATTTCAGTAGCGTTTTGTCCATGTTTAGGCCAGTGAATGAGTTAGCATGCGCCATGTCCCTGTCAATTTATACACAGCTTTACTTAATTGACAGCCTTTATGAAATCTGATGGTTATTCTCAGTTTGGAAATTGCATTCTAAAAGAGAGAGTGGCAAATAGATTTTAGAAAGGGGAATCTTCTTTTATTTTGGGTGAGTGGTGTTATACCTTTTAATTATTTATTAATTTTTTTTTACACAAACTCCTCTTCTAGGTAAAACAGAACCCATGCTACAGTCTTTTGTTCTAAATATTGCACTACACGTGGGCTTCTATATGTACACTTTTTCAAACTCCCCTTTCTTCCTTAATAAATCTTTCTATCTGTTGCCCATCCACTTTGATACAGCATTCCAGGCTGTGAATGTCTGATTATTCTTTTTCATTTTCCTAATCATTGTTCTCTTGCAAGCAGGTAGATTAACACAACTGTTTAAAATCTTGGCAGTTGTCACTGTGTATTGCATTTTCCTCACACTGAAAAGCAGTAAACTTGCATGTTTCTTTCACTTTCTTCTCTCTGTCTCTCCTTCCTTGGGGAAAGCTTCTTGCCATAATTAATTTCCTTCAGATTTTGCTTTGACAGAGGGTGTGCCTCTATTCTGCTGCCATGTAACATTAATCCTCCTCACCAAAGATCTGGCCTTTGATTAGGACCCTGAGACACAACAACCAATTGAAAAAGGCCTTTGGGGATTTTCCTCTCTATTCCCTGAAAACGTGGAAGTGATCTTTCAATGATGTTTAAAGCATACCATTAGCACAGAAGAGATGGGAGGGTGTTGTATATAGGTAAAGATATTATAAAAGAAAGGTTTTATAAAATTAGGCCTTGTTCTGTTGAATTACCAACTAAGCCTATAAGTTCCCATAAGAAAGAATCAAAGGAATAAAAAGTCAGCTAACAAAACAAACTATTCTAGTAACAGAGCCGTTCACACCTACAAAACCAAGAAATCTGCCCCATGAGCATCTGTAAAAAATTATGTAAACTATCCAAAAATAGAGAAATTTGGTAAACACGTAAAATGCCATTTACTAACCAATAAATTAAGTAGCAAAAAACGACTAACCAATTAGAGTTGAACACAAGAGCTGAGAAAACTATATAAAAATTAGTTATGTAAATAGAGAATTAGGTTTTCCTACATAAGAAACTAAATCCCATCTGCTTTTCTACAACAGGAGCAATCCACTGATTTCAGGGCTTGTTTTTCTCCTTGCTAGTGGGGGTTGTTAGCCCTATTTTATACAACAAGCTGCCTGTGTTAGTGCCAAATATAAAGAGAGTTGGGTTTAGATCAACATCCCTGTCTGTAGTTCCTTTGTCTTTAAGTTACTGACTAAAAACCAAAATATCTTTGAGTGTAAGCTGTGCCAGAAGTCAGAGGGTCAGGAATGCTCTTTGCAAAATATCCCTTGACAAAAAATTTGGGCTTTAGTTGAAGGGGAGAAAATAAAAAGAGAGTGCACTTGTTTTGTAGCTGCTGATAGGGAAAGATCCAGATGCATTTTGATCACTTAGCCTAGAAGGAAGGTGAAATAGTTTGCATTTGCAAACTTCCCTGAACAAAATTCACAAACAGGATGAACCAAATTCCTTCCTTTCAGGCCCTCTTGGCCCAGTTGCCGCACAGATAGGTTAAAGTCTTCCAGCTAAAGGGTCCCACCTGGTAGAGCACACAGGTAGCTGTCATTGGCAAAAAAATTAAAAAAAGTAAAAAAGACCAATGACAATAAGTTGCTGATATGATCTGGCAGTCTCTCAGCCTCTAGTTGGTACTTTCAGGCCTGTGTGAGAAAAAAACTAAGCATGAATTTAAAGGGCTATCTTTGTCATTTGTTTCTTAGCTTCTGCAGGGTATGAAATAGTACAGAGAAACTGTCATTCGCTGTCATTAAAGACCTATGTTATTGTTATAATATTCCACTTAGGACAGCCTGTATATCCAGTGACAGGAAGGGAATGCTATTTCTTTTTTTCCTCTCCACTTCTGTGTCCATTCAGCAGCAACACTTTCAGCAACAGTTTTGTTGGGTGAGGTTTTTTTATTTGTTGGTGTGTTGTTTTTGTTTTCTTCCCAAGAACTTTGATTCCTTTGACCCAGTTTGAGGATTCCCTATAACTAGGTGAAATCCAGCATGGCTGGTATTTTTGACCTGTTGTATTGAGCAACTTTTTGTGTAGTAAATACCAATTCATCTGCTACTTAAAGAAAAATTTGTCCTGAAATATTTATGTCTGGTGTCTCATAATATAAAACGTGCTTTTTGCAGTGTTTATGTAATAGATAGGACTAAGTGCTTCTGCAGTAAATGGACAAAGGAGAAATCCATGCAAAGTCCCTTATTCTGGGATATTTTCTTGACGTTCAACCCTGTGCCGCTCGCTCTGCTGATGCCTAATGCTGCCACCCGCTGGGCACAGGGGGCACAGAATCATCCAGCAACTCTTGAGCTCTGTTTCTGCTTCCTCCCAAAACGCAGCTCAAACCCCGCTTCGGTTTGTTTATTTAAAGTTATATCAAAGTTGTTCTGCCAACGAGTTACAAATTCTGTAAGGGTGCGGCTTCCACCCAAACAACAGAATAGGAGAGCAGTACCTTTGTGTTTTCCAGGATTTCTCTGTGCTGGATTTCCCTGAGTGAAGTTATTCCTATGGCAATCACGCTCAGGGTGGATGAGGTGCTGGCCAGGGCAAGATCTCGCACTGCTTGCACCAAGTGCCTCGTCACTCCTACACGCAGAGCACTGGTGAAGATCCAGGCACCTGAAATTGTTTTGAAAAAGCAGTCAGGGAATTTCTTTGTATTGCAATGTGTTTGTGTGTCAAGTAGCATTACTTACAGTACTGTATTTAAGCGGTTTTTTCAAATAGATAAAATGAAGGCAGGTCTTGGTGGACTATAGCTTCTAGAATTAAAATACATGCAAAGTACATAAGACTTTAACAAGGAAAACAAGAAGAAATTGTGAGCTCAAGCAAACATTCTTCGTATATCATGTGATGCAACATGGCCATCTTTACTTTGATGTTAATATGTTCATCAAGACTGCTGTGTCACTCTGGAGTTACTCACTGTCTACCTATGAGCAGAAACATCCCTGTACCAGGCAGGTCTGAGGGGTTTACAAGGAAGAGGAAAGGGGCAGAATCAGGGACGTTGTTGACTTGAACTGAGGCCTAAAAAGTTCCGTGCAGTCACCTCTCTTAGCAGAAGAGCTCAGGTGCAACCTGCCTAATTTGGAGTTCTTTCTCCTGTTCTTGTGGATGTGTGGAGCGTGAATTTTTCAGGATAATAGAATTTACAGCAGTGTTGTTACAGTGACAAGGAATTTGGAGAACCCTAGGTAAAAAGGCAAGCTGACCTTTTTCAAATCTGTAGCACGAAGAAACTGGGGATCTTGATGCTGCCTGGTACAGAAGGATGGAGATAGAGAATATCTGTGTGGCACAAAAGTACCAAAAAAGAGCTCTGGTACTGGGCTGTCTCATTACAAAAAGCAAAACTGGTACAATCTTGTCTGGAGCAGTGAAGCTAAACCAAGAGCTTGCTGTGAAATGCTCACAGATATTTTCACTGTATTTTTCAGGCGAGAATGCAAAAATTCTTATTTTTGACCTAAATTCACTCTTGTTGAAGTCAAATTGCTCTGCTCTCCTCAGAATTATTTTGTTATGGCACAAAAGAGGGGCAATTTATTTTGTCCCATTTTGAAGCTATATTTCTAGTGTCACCTCTGAGGGAATAATATCAGAAATTTCACACTCCAGAAATGGTTACCTAGAGTGATTTGCTTTGAAAGAACTTATTTTTGCTACTATAATACAATAATTTTCATTTTCAAAGGTATTTACATGTAGGTTGCATTCAGCTAAGTCTTAAATTTTCAAAAATAATCATGTGAGCAGGCCCATTGTCATTACCAGATCACTGGGAGCTAGGTATGAGAATCCATCAGGAATAAAAATTTCTTCTTTAAAGTCTAAAGCATTCACCTGTGCTTTCAGCTGCCTTTATAAATCCTTTCTTTAAGGTGTCCCGTAGCCAAGGCTTCATCTGAAAATCTTCTTCTCCCCCTACTAAAGAGATAACCAAATTGGGAGTAGGTAGCTTCCACTTGTTGAGCATAACTTCAAATATGATTCCAGGGTGAATGGTACTCTGGACCTTCATAAACTTCAACAAACACAAGAAAAACCCAATGAATAACAACAGTATGGAAAGACACAGTTAAGAGTCTGTTCATGGTAAACGCAAAGGGAAATTATCATCAACTGGGATATTTAAGAAAAAATTATTTGAGCAAGATTTGACAGAGAACTGAATACTTGAATTAACTTAGCAGACTTCTGTATAATTGCCACCTCACTCATTGGGTCAGTTCTATGGGTTAGTTCTGTATTGCAGACTGACAAATCACACTCTCCCTTACAGCTTTCTCTTGAATTGCCTTCAGTTTCATGGCAGCCTAGGAAAGCCAACAAATTTTGTAGGTGTTTTTTGTTTCTGCAAAAGCTGAAATATTCGCCTGATTTCATACCTGTTTTTTGAGGACACATTACATTAATCTACTGCTTCTTCCAGTTCTGTATATATTTTGGTTTTCTGCTTAAGACTTTATGGTGAAACAAAACCTTGGGGCAGATTTCAGGAATTCCTAGGAATTCCTTCTGCTCTAGTACTAACTTGTGCATGGGACTAATGAGGAGGTGGGTTAGTTCATATACATCCCTCTTTGCATGTCAGCAGAACAGAGAGAGAACTTCAAGGAAAACCTTGAAACAGCTCAAAAGTATGTCTGAAATGTAAAAATAGTGATTGATTTTTGGTGGCTTAAACTGAGGAAAGGATACAAAATGAAGGAAGCAGGGCACATAACTGATTTTTATTTTAAAGGGAAAAGTGATCACCTGTACTTGTATCATGTAAATCAAGTGATTGATTTCAGAATATTAAAAGGCTATGTTTTAGACCACACTCATGTTCAGGAAGGCATGGTCCTCACTTGGGGCATAACGTGGTGCCCCACTCTGTGGCACACTGACCCTCACTGTTGGAGATTGTGAGTTTACTGCTAAGAGCAGCAGTACTGTAAGAGAGTTAAAACTCCTCAGTGCCCATACCTTTCCATGGTTCTTCCCAGAAGCTGTGAAGTCTATTTCTCCTGTACAGTAAGGTAATTCTCTTTTGAAGGCTTCCTCTTTGTCACTGCTGCAGAGCTTGGTTTCCATTTCCTCCATCGAATTCATAGGGTGATGGAGCACCAGTGGACCAAGATGTTCACTGGGATGACAGAAAGTTGGCAAATGAAAAGCCATGTCAACTGGAGAGGCCACAAAATTCATTAAAATATATCTAGATAAGTTTTTAGCCAAATGTTTTACTTTTTTTACTATCACACCTGTAATGGTTAGCTAAAATCGGAGGTCTTTCTACCAAATATCCGATGCTGCATGCAGAAGGCAGATTCCACACCAAGATGGTGTAACCTAAGGTCTAAAAAGGCACGAAGAAATAAGGGTTCCTGAACTCTCATTCAGCAGAGAGAAAGCTGAGCTGCAAAGTGCAAGATCCTGCAATCTCAGAGGCCAAAGGTGACCCTGATTCTACAAAAGAGGAAGAGGAGTCTCAGCCACCAACTCTTTCAAGCAAGAGTGGAGCAGTGTCAGTGAGTGTCTGAGTCATGGTTTCTTGCTGTCACTGTGCCTCAGGCTGCTCTGACCCATCTTACCTGACGTGAGAGTGCTCAATAACCCATTGGTGATGCTGTGTTTGTCTGGAGATGCTTTGGGAGATGTTTACTCTGCCTCCTGCTGGGAATAGGCTATTTATTTGTGAGCCCATGTGTTTAAGGCCAGGCTGTCCTGGAGCAAAGGTCATACAGCAAGAGCTGCTCTTCTGCATTACATGAGATACTGGAAAGGTCTGCCTGCTTTTCCTGTGTTCCAGTTTGACTGAACTGACAGAATTATGACTTGAAAAATACAGAGTTTTATTTGTATGCCTTATTTTGATTCTTTACAAAACAAAAGCAATGAAATAGCTCTCTCCCCTCTGCCTTCAGCTGCATGTTGAGCTACATAGTCTTTAAAAAAAAGTTCTTGTGACAATAAGCCAGCAATGGTAATCACCACATTTTTATTTCCTACTCTGAGAGCTTTGCTGTGGGATTGAGAGTGTGTCAAATCAGCAAGTCTCTTGTGGGTCTATTAGGATGCTCCAGTAGAGGGAGCAAGCCCTCCAGCCATTCCCTTGGGATGGAAAATCTCTTGGGAACCTGTATCCTGGCTGCTTCACCTGTTCCCTTGGGATGGGAAGCTCTTGTGAGACTGAATCCCAGCTGCTTCACCACAGCTGCCTCTGTATTTTCTTCTCTTCTGTCTGCTGTGAAAACGTTGTTTTTTCCTACGAGTTGGTTTTTTCCCCTATGAGCTGCCTCTGAAGAGAGGCTAAGGACCCTCTCATGATTTGCTTCCCCGACAGCTATGTCATACTTTTGTATCTACCCCCAAACTCCTGTCAGAGATCACTGCTTTAAAGATTCTTGTTCCCATTCTCCCTGCCTGCATGCTGCTCCCTTCTGGAGAGAACAGAGTCATTACTGTGAACACTCAGATACCAGACCAGTCTGCTTAAGAGTCTTACCTGAGAGAACTTCTCTTGGCTCTTCAATAGTGGTAGTCACTGCAGAGCCCACCTTCTTGTCTGCGTCCACTTTTCCACAGGAGAACTAACTTTATCTCCTAAGAGCATTGAAAAGAATATTATGGGAAAAAATTGTTAATATTAGAGTAATAATAATAGCACTATTTATTATTTATTATTATTTATGTAGAGATCACTTTCTGGAAGTTGATGACAGAACAAAGGATTGGATTAGAAACAAAACTACTCAGTGTTGAATTTCCAGGGTACTGCAGTCACTGTTCATCACTGTCCTAGATAGTACACATTTATTTATAGCAACACACAAGCAATGAACTTGAAATATACAGGAATTTACAAAATAGTCCAATGGTTAATTTGTCCTCAAGTGGTTCATTTTAAGTCCAGTTATCCGTGACTTCTCTTTTGGAATAACGACACTAGGCTGCTGAGGTTTATAGGGTACATTCTTGTATTTGGGTAATTAATTTTTTTTCCTCCCCCAAGAAATAGCACATTATTATTGTATTTTCAGTTTAGGGATTCTGGTTCTCAATAGTAGTGAAAAAGAGTGTAGGAGGCAAAAACAGGGAAGGTGCAGAAACAGAAGCTTTGTTCACAAGCTTTTATAAGGCTGGAAAGTGAGGAAAACCCCTGTTAAATGCCAGCTACATGAGGAAGAACTTCTTTACTGTGCAGGTGACTGAGCACTGGACAGATTGTCCAGAGAGGGTGTGGAGTCTCCCTCAGTGGAGATACTCAAAGACCATCTGGACACAATCCTGTGCCATGTGCTCTGGGATGAGCAGGGAGGGTGGACCAGATGTCCCACCGTGGTCCCTTCCAACCTGACTGTCCTGTGATTCTGCTTTATTATGAATATTGCAAAATCCTGGTGCATAAGATGTGTACATGGGGTTCTTAAACACACTGAGAATGTCTGATGTTTCCTCACCTCCCCCTATAAGCTGTATCAGCTTCTGCAGTGTAACCCCTCCCTGGCAGAGGCAGAATCATCATGGATCTGCTCAGGGGGCTGCACCTCACCTTGCCACCACTCGGCTCTGCAGTGCAGCTTCACTCCCCACCCATCAGTCAGCTCATGGATTGTGTTATGTCCCTGATGGCTGCTCAGGGCAGGATATCATCAGCCCTGTCATTTCCTCCTGGATTGTCAACACTTCTGTTCTTAAAAAGCATGTGGGTATCTCACCCAAAGTCCTCCAACAAGCAAAGTAAGCATGGATCAGCAAACTGTGTGATGTAATTATGGTTTTTCAGAATACCTGTCTCCTGGGTTTAATTCAGTCTTGTTTGGCTTGGTTTCAGCTTTCACATGAGTCTCTGGTGGTTTCAGGGGCTATTGCTCTGAGACTTGAGGCTGTACTAGATTGCAAGTGTGTCAGGTCACAGTAATTGGGTCGAATCTCTGTGCTGGAAGTCACAACATACCACTGCAGGCAGCTCAGCCCCTGATGTCACTGCAACATCACACAGGGGGTTCAGTCGTGAGGGGCTGGATAAACCTGTGCCTTGGGACACAACAGACAGACAGAAGGAGGAGGAGGAGAGTCCAAGCACTTTTTGTATGAAAATCAATGGGGGATGATATTTCATAATTTTCTCAGTTTAAGTATACTATTTTTGATTAAACTTTTTAGAGATTTCCAACATTTCTTTTATCCTGTTATTTAGAGGTTTTTCTTCTGCTTTATCTAAGTGAATGCTATTGTATTAAATTTAATTAAAGGATTGCTTAAAGGTAAGTAATCTGAAACTTCAGGTGTAAGGGAAAAAAAAACCCTCACAAAAATCTTGTCTGTCCCAACATGTGCATTCATATTTTAAATTTTGTGTATATATCAAGAAATCTTACTTTAGTTCTGGTTCAGATTTAACTACATGTATTTCTGTTTAGGCTGCTGCTACATATCTAAGATTGTAGGTCAAATTCTGTCCTAGATGTTCCATCAACTACAAATACAAACATCTATGGAAAGAATGTACCTCTAATGATTACCAGATTTGAAATATAATCTAGTAAACTATTTCTGACTAGCAAAGCAAGTTAAGACAATTATGAGGAAAAGACAATTGCCAGTTCCACCTACATCTGGAAATGTGAGTCAATGTCATTTACATTAGGGATGGCCTGGTTAAATCATTCCAAGTGACAGCCAGTCTTGTGAATCATTATTTTTTTAACCTCATAAACGGGAGTTGTAAGAGTTGTAACATTACATGAACCAGTGATGCTGGAGCTTGCAGGTCCTAATGCCCTTTATTCCTTCTTTTTGTATGGTCCTGACTTGATTTCAGCACTCGAGATTTCTGGGATGTAGGAATTGTCAGGGAGTTACCACTTCAGGGGGCAGTTGTGATGGCTCTAGGGAAGCTCCACAAGGAGAATCCCTGCAGAGATTCCTTTCTAAAGGATTTATTCAGAAAAAGTGTTGAGGTCAGGATGACAGGGAAACATTTTGACTCCTGTGATACCCCTTTCTCTACTTTTCTCCCTCCTGTCTCTGCTTCCTCTGCCCCTCCCCTGCCATGCCTTTCTCCTACAGCTTCTCTCCCAGTGTCCCCCAGCTTTCCACTGTCTCTTTCCACCTCCTGTCACTGCCAGCTGCTCCACTGTGAGTGTGCACCTCTACTTCCTTGTGTGGTAACACAGGACAAGTTGTTCACCTCCAGAGGGTGAGAGGAATGTGGGTCTGCTTCACGGTCCCTTTAGATTTTACCCTGGATTAGTCTGTGTCCATGGAAGAAGAGAGGTCAAATTTGAGGCTTGCAAACATGTCTTTTGAAAATGGGCCCAGTCAAGGGATGGTTTGACCTCAGTTGTTGTCTTCCAGGGCAATGGTTCCATTAAGAGAGTAGGTGTGTGGCAGTCATTAGCTCTCCTGACTTAGAAGCACTAAGAATTCTCCTTCATACTTGAATGTTGATCAGCAGGCTGGGACACACCCTGACTCTGAATCACAGCAGATTCCTTCACCCACTCACAGTGTACATTTGAGTATATAGGTGAAATGATTAAATATAGTAATGCAGTATGGTTGAGGTTAAACCAGTAACAAAGTCCCCCCTGCCCTAAGCTTCAGTGGCAGATGAGGCAAACCTATTGATTTATAAACTTGCAAGTATGCTTTCATGTGCAGCAAAAGAGAACTACACCAGTTCCCCTGTCCTTGCTGCTGCAGGGTGAGCTAGCAATCCCAGCAAAAAAGGAGCCTCAACTATTGGTCAGAAAAGAAGAGGGCTCACACAAATTGAAGTGAATAGTAAGGGGGAAAACTCCACGAAGACCAATACAATGAACTTCACTTGGGCAGGAACAGTCAGCTTCCAACCGAGGTAACGGGATCCCTTCTGCTGAACTGCAGCCCTGATGGGAAGGATCTGAGGGTTGCAGGCAGAGCAGATGTGAGTAATGCTGTGCTGGTCTTGCAAGAGAGAAGTGACACCTAGGAGAGCCTGAACAGCCCATGTGAAGTGACCCAGCCGCTCATCAGAACAGCTTTGGCTGCAACATTGTGTTTGGATTTGGGTGCCAGGTTTCAGGGGAATTACAGACCAGGTGGAGGAGGTTTGAGCTAGGGCAAAGAACAGCAGAGAACTTGTGCTGAAAGAGAAGGAAAGCTTGGACAAATTAGAATTGTGCTACCAAAAGCAGGGAAAAACGCAGGGAGACAAAAGAGAATTTAATAGTCTGCCAGAGGAAAAGGATGCTAGGAAAGATTTGTTGTTTATATTTGTGGTTAGGACAGCAAGGAACAGGCTCAAGGGAAGAATGGTGTCAGGGCTGTGCAGGGGTACAGCGGTAACCACACTCTGAGAAAGACTTCCTTGCAAAGAATGAAAGCCTTTCTCTGCTGGGTAGGGAACAAGGAAAGCAACCAGACAGCAGCTTTTGATTGCAATGGCATCTCTCTGTGGTGACCCAAAGAACTTGACCTTAAACCCTAAGAGCTGGATATGCAGCTCTGATCCTTGAGATACACATACACTTATGTAACTTTTCCAGTGGAAATGCTCCTGCTGATTTTATTGCAAGTACTCACTCCAGGAAAACTACATCAGTGAGTTCACTGGGCCAATGCCAGCAACAGTGTAATGGAATTATTTGCTTCCAATAGAAGCTGCATTTTCATTCCTGATTTGAATTAAAACTTACTAAATATGAAGAACAAAGCTGATGCAGAGGATCAGAATAAAGAATACCAGAGAAGTGAAGGGCACAGTAAAGACTGTAAATGTCATATTCAGCTTCAGCATGTGCTTGAAAAGTGAATTGGATGGGCTTTAACTGGTGTGCACATTTAAGTGTGAAGAAACAAAACCAGTACTTAAACCAGGGTTAAATGCAGTGGAGAAAGGGAGGTATAACAAGGTATTAACTAGAATCCAGGAAGGGAAAAATATCTATAATTGCTGTGGGAATATAAAAAAATAATGTGAAACAAAAAAAAAAGTATTTGCTGTGGAAAATAAAGCATATATATCTGTGTGAGAAACTGATGTATATACATCTGTGTGCAATTACAAATATTAGCTTACTTATGTTGCAGCTTTGGAAAATGTTTCTCAGGAATTAGCACATTCAAATTCCAGTAAGAATGCATGAAACATTTCTGTGTCACAGCCTAATGACAAAGCAATATCATCTGCCGTGATTGCCAAGGAATTGCTAAATAAAGTGTAAGACCTGGGGGTGGTGCAACACACCAGCAGAAATCATGGCCAGCTGTCCTGCACAGGGCTTTGTCATGCCTGTAGCAAATAAATCTCTGAGCATGGCACAAATAGAAAAAGAGGACAAAAGAAACACGACTGTCAAGGCAAGTCCAGCTTGAATTATGCTGTGCTACACTTCTCTCACATTTAGACAGGAGGGCTAAGGAAAGCCAGCCAGAGATGAGACCTGGAGGGATACAAAAATGACCTATGGGAAGGTTTCTCCATAGTTTGGCTAGGACAGAGACAGAGAGAGGTTAGTTCAGGTTGATAACCTTGGGAATGTGTTCAGTAACCAGAGCTTTTATGAGTTTGCAAACACAGGGCCAGACAGGAAATCAGGAACTTGAATTAAAATCGTGGGGAGAAGTGAAGCATTGAAGTGTCCTAGTAAAATAGAAGGGGGATAAGTTTCCAGGTATATTTATGTGAATTGGCCCCACTAGAAGCTTTTAAAAGCATCAGGGTTGACAGTTTCCTTTTTAGAACTGCAGTTGCTAAGGAATGTTCTATCAAGTAATTCCTCTTTTCTGTGTCTGTGCATAGTCAAAAATCAAAACAACTGAATGAAGAGGGAAAGAATGATTTAAAAATCCCCATCAACAGAAGCAATCTATAAATAGATGTGTGGGAAGAGAGTCTTGTTGCTGAAGCAGTGTAGGCTTTGTTTGAACATTTCAAGGGTATGGCTCTAGAGCAGGATCCTTCCTGCAATTGCCAGGACCCGAGGATGTGAAGTAAACCAAGCATTCAAACGAGTCTTCCCACTCTTTTCTAGGAAAGTGGTAGTGCTTTGGTTTGGGTAGGGTTAGCACCGAGTCTTTAACAAATTAATGTGCAAAATGCTAATGCAAATATAGGTACTCAGTCTTTTTTGTTTCTGTCTTCATTTGTTTAACAAAGTAAAGAGGACCAGAGGCTATTTGAATAATGTACTTTCAGCGAATCTGCAGAAATTTGCATATGGATGTCAGCCAGCGAATTTCATAGAAGTGGATTTCTTCTGGGGGGAAAACCTGAGAGGGTGGAGAGGTGATAAAAGGGAAACGTAGATCCGGGGAAGTAAACAATGTAAGGAGCAGATGGATCTGAGGAGAGACAGCACACAGCAAGGCTGTTGGATGAAAATAAAGGAATTGGCAGGGCTTGCACAGCACGTTGTGTATGGGGTGTGGGGGAAGGTTGACACGGCTTCAAATGCTCCTGGACCTTCCCTGCTCTGTTCCCACAGCATGGCACGTTACTTTGAAGCTGTGCCAGCACAACTCCTTGTGTGGCCTCACAGTGAATCAGACTGAGTTCACATAAAAAGAACTCGTTTTTGCCAGGTCATTTTTCAGCAGAATCAGTTCACTGATGTGGTGTACAGCATGCTACACAACTTTCTGGAAATAATGTGTTGAGAAACCACAGCCATAGTTCATACTGAAAGAAAATACAAGAAATTTGGGGTAGTTCCAATTCAAAACAAGTGCTTCAGGAAGGGCAGTGCATAGACAAGGCAGGCAAAACTGGAACTGAAAATTTGAGTTGAAACTGGATTGTGCATGGACATGGATAAATAAATACTGTTAAAAGCAAAGGACAAAAAAATACAACTGAAAGCCAAAACGTTAGAAAATAAAAAGGACTGCCACTTGGGAAATGGAAAGACTTGAAATAACTTAGAGTGGTTTTCCCCAGTTCAGCTTGTTAGGATCTTAATATATAATACTTGGAGAATCTGCAAAAGTTCACAAATGTTTCTCTTCATGCCAACCGCTGACTTCACAAAATTAACTCCTAGCATTCAACTCATACCAATGTTTACAAGCTATGCTAAAATAATCTCTTTACTTTTTTGCAAGTTTGTCATCTGTGCAATTTTTTTTTCAATTTCATGCCTGCAGATATGCATTCTTGTATGGAAAAGAGCAATTTTTACAGTGGAAAAAAACCCTTTGCTGTGTTTCCTTGTGTGGCTACTTTCATGGTCTCATGTTTACGAGAGCTTGCTCAGTGCTTCAGGCAAATTTTGTGAGATCGAAAGGGAAGTATATTCAAAACTAAGAAGTATATTCAAAACTAAGAAGCTCTTTTGCATAAGCTGTATACAAAATATACATTGAGAATTCAAAGCCTTAGGAAAATAACTTAGTTTGCTTTTTCTTTTAAATATAACAATACTGCGGACACAGTTCTGAAGTTAGTACATTGTGCACAAACAGTATTGGCAAAATGGTTTATCAAATATTCTAAGTTTTCCCTTTATTAGACACAAATTCTCTGTCTTTTCCATTAAAGTTGCATTTGGATGTGTCTGTGACTTGCAGGAAACCTTGGATCTAAGCACCTGAGTTCACTGGGTGTGTTGTACCTTTTGAAATCAGACCCACTGAGTACCCTATGACACATTTTTTGGGTGGGGTTTTTTTTTTGGATCATTTTTTCACCCCAGAAATTCAGGATTCCTGCATATAGCAAGCCTGCCAACCCTAGATTTTAAGTGTATGCCTATTGCCCACTACAAGGAAGCCTGCTTTTTCTTTTTTCTAGTGAATAGTACTATATATAGTGAAATGTTTAACCCACAGCTGCAGCAAATCACAATCAATTTGCTCTTTGCCTGTCTGTTAAAAAAAACAGCAAAATCCACAAGGATGAAAATGTAACCTCTAATAACAGAATGCAAGCCAAGAAAAATTAAAAAGTCACTTTCTCACTTGCTGTACCTCTCGTAAAACAACTGAAAACAACAACTATATAGAATTATGCAAACCTAATGCAAATTAATACAAGGTTTTAAAGTAGCTATAGAAATGTGTAATTTCTACTATTGCTATCACTATCCTGCTTCCTATTCCACATTGACTATGATTCTAATATTGATGAAACTAAAACATATGTAGCTGCATAATAGAAAATATAAAACTGAAATAGGTTACATATTCACCTGGGGTGGTACTAATAGCCAGGTATTGTTTACTTTTATGAAGATCTTAAAAAGCCTGTTTTGAAGACAATAGACTTTGTACTCTGAGAATGCATGTACCTCATTCTATTGGCTTGAGCAGTTCCCTTGAACTAACCCTTAGGACCAAAAAAGAAATCCAAAGTTGAAATAATTTACCAAAGACCAGGATGGTTTTGACTGTTATAATTTATTGACTTTATTTTTCAAAATTCACTGGGCTTTCCAAGATGAAGTGTTAAAGAAGAATAAATTTAGAGCCAGAGCCAAACTCTAGTTTAGCAGCATTTCTGGCTGTGTTCCCTGTGATCCTGTCTGGATAAAGAATCTTTACAGACATTGACTGCCTTTTATCAGAGACCATCAAATAAAGGAGGCTTTTTCTACCTTAATTCTCTCATCCAGCATTTAGATAATCTGCTGTTCTGAATGCAATCTTATAAAATAAAAATACATGAAAAATTTAGAAAAGCAAATATTAGAACAAACACAGAACCGCAGACGTCATCTGCACCCCAAGATACTGCTGGGAATTGTCTTCATGGGCTGAGGGTGAGAACAGCAAATACATGAAAGAGGACAGCAGAGCAGCAGAAAGAAAAGTTGTTAGTGCATATTCACATCCTAACTTCATGGGGCTGGTGGCAGAATCCCACAGTGTAGGGAAGCAGAGTGCAGAAGAGCAGAGGTCAGGTGTCCACCCCTGCACTTGGCTGTCTCAGGAGGAGCCGTATGGGAGATGGCTGCCTGACTGTAGCAGTTCTGCAGCCTGCTAACATCAGGCCAAAGCAGCATGCAAGGATCAGCTAAATACATGAGTCTGTTAAGATTATTCCTAGTGCAAACTAAAAATTGTCTGAAAGTGGAGAGTGCACTAGTGGAATGCTCTGGTGTATAATTGAAGAGCAGGACAAATACAGTAAGTAGCTACCATTTATCTGAGGTAATCAAATTAATGAACAGAAAAAACACTGCTGAAAGTGATCGTGGACAAAGGATAGCAACACCTAACTTGTGAAATTACTGACAGAAATTCTTAAAGTTTTACATATACTTCATTATTTAGGGAGAAGAGAGAGTGGCAATGATTTGTGTATGCTGCTGATGATTACTGAAAAATGATAAAGGGGGAAGAAATTGTGGATTAAGCAATGATCCCTTCTTGGGTGAATCACAAGCATCTCTTAACATATATAGAATATTCTGTGATCCTACCTGTTGGCTGTCCTCTGCAGCAGGCATGGCCATCCATCTGCAGGGCTGGAGATGCTCTGAGGTGGCTTTTATTTGCTGCTGCTCCCTTTTCCTGTTTGGGAAGATGAAGCTGTTGCCAGTTTACCTGTCACACGGTCCCTATGACAAGGAAAGTAAACGTTGCTGGTGTGGAATGGTATCCACAGCTCTTTGGGATGGAAATAAGCTCTGTGAAATGGATGGAGATGCAAATAATTAGCACTTCTCTCTAGCAGTAGAGAAGCATAGAGGTATCAGGAGCAAACAAGCAGGAGTAGACTTAACTGTGAATGTATTTTCTAAATTACCTTTTCAATTTTTTGCAATAATTGGATGTTGAGTAAATGCATCAGTAACTATTCCCTTTGAGAAGAGTCATGTGCTTTCTCAAGCTACAGAAATCTTTAACAAATTTCCCAAAGCACAGGTTTGCAGTCAAGGTGCTGTCTTAATGATTTAGGTTTCCAAAGCAACTTATCCTCACTGATAACTTCACTTAAAAGCGAATTTGTTTAAGGATTTGTTCTGTATTTAGAGTACAAAATTGCATCACAATGCTTCCTTAGGTAACTTGCCTGTGGGCCTTTCTTGATATGTAACAGACCACATTTGGTATCAATTACTGCAACTCAGTGGACTGCTGTGAATAAAAGATACTTTGAAGAAATCAAAGATATGCCCAACTCTTTCATGATTACAGTAATGTGTTTCTTCAAATATTTTTGTCCTTCACTATTAAAATGAATGGTATGATTCCTATATGTTTGTACTGGGGCTTTGGGTTTTATTGTATATATGCCATAAATATTATCTGTCCTTAAAACAGATTTTGCTGTTTTCATAGTCTTTAAATTCACCTTTCTTCTGCAAGTATGCATTCCTTTGTGCTTTTGTTTCTAAAACACTTATAAAATATACCTCTGATACATCCCTTTGATAAGACTATAAAATGACATAGAACAGTCAGATATCCAAATTCTATCTGTTCAAGAGAGCAGCAGATTTCGTTTTTCTCACAATGAGCCATGAAATAATTCTGAATTGCTTAAAAATTTCCTTTTTACCTCTATATGTCAGTATTTTTAACTATCCATGTTTCTGTAAATGCTTGTATTTATAGGAATATAATTGTGTTAAATTCCATAACATCACAGTCATAAAAAGTCTTTGATCTTTGTTACAGCAGAGAAGTGTAAAACCCTGAAATGAAGCAAGACCTTAATCAAGAATTCTCCTCTGAAAGTGTTGAAGTTAGTGGCTGTTTTTGTCCAGGCTTGAGTCCCAGGAGGTGCTGGGACTGTGGAAGTCACATCCCAAGCCGAAGTTTCCCTCCAATTTAGACATGAGTCGTTTGCTTAGTTTAATCTACAGTTAACGAGCAGTTCTGGCTCTGAGGCTAAACTGTACCAGATAAGGACCATCTCAGTCCCTCCTGGGCTAGGACTCTGCAAGTGTCTCTGTTGAAATCCTGCATGTTTGTATCTTTCTAAGTACTATTTAAACATCAGGATTCTGCCAGGTTAGCTTTTATTTGCGTGTTCTCCCTTCTGCTCAAAACATGTGTGTTTATTATTAACCCATTCCCCAGACAGTTCCATTAACTTTTCTGGAGAATCCTAGTAGGACTTGTTGACCACTCTGACCCATCATAACACCTGTACATCTGTCTCCCTTCCTGGTAGCCTTAATGCCAATCTGCTAAGAGGGAAATAATTCTTGAGTGTGAAGATTCATAATTAATTACTATCTTACAGATGCTTCAGATTAAAAATCTTGTAAGCTGCTAAATGCACCTGCAAATTCATGACACTGTTTATTCAGCTCTTTCCACTGCCTTGCTCACCCTGACAGTGTATGTGCAACGAATTATCCCTGACATTCCTTTATCTTATAGGGTGGAACTTTCATTGGCATGTTCATTGCATTAAACTGTGTCTTCTAACATAAAATTTGAGGTTCTGTATCCTCAACAGATTGCCATTTCTCCCCCTCTGATTGTTAAAACCAGCCACAGATGTGGTGATGGGCTGTATTTGGGGGAGGGGGTGGAAGAAGGGGTGTGTGTGCAATGGCTGGCCTCTAACTTAAAAGGTCAGGGTTATCAGTGACACTGAGGTGTTCTACTATGTAGCTGATAAGCCAGGTAATGTCCCTTTCCAAGTCTGTTCACATGGTGAAGTTTCACCAAGAGCAAAGGCAAGAAAGAATCTCTGTATATATAGCATAGTTACGTTTTATACATACATATATATATGTATGTATGTATGTATGTATAAAACGTAACTATGCTATATATATATTATATATATAATATATATTATAGCATATATTTTTATATATATATTCACATACTTGAATGAATGCTTTAACTGTTGGTATATATAGAGATTATATATATATTTATATATATATAAATAAATATATATATTTATATATATATATATATATAAAATATATAATCTCTATATATACCAACAGTTAAAACATTCATTCAAGTCCATGTTTACATTCAAAGCATGTCTTGATTAAGAATTCCAGTGTTCTTACTGCTATCCACACACCAGAATTTCATGCACTGTTCCAAAGCATCCCTGCCTTTATAGTGACTGCTCCTGCTTCTCTTCTTCCCCAGCAAATCCGAGTGCTTAACCTGCAATCGCATTTATCATCACAGCTGCAAAAGAGGACAGTGCCATTATCCCATTTACAAAGTGACAACCTGAGGCACAAATAAGAACAGTGTCACAACAGAGGTCACACAGGAAGTCTGTGGGAGAACTGGCTGCTGAACTCTGGTCATTCAAGTCCGAGGTCAGAGACTGAAGCTTTTCTCTTTGATGGGGGACTGAAAATACTTTCATAAATTCAATATATTTAAAGAATTTGATCCTCTCTTTGCCAGCTTTCTATTATTCATTATTCAAATATGGATAATGTATCAAGTTAATCCAATTATTCTTTCTTTTTTGTAATGTGAAAAGTAGTTTTATTCAATTTGACATTTATTTAGTAGGAGGAATTATAAGCATTAGGAAAATCTTTGTCTATTACAAGGAATAGTTACCAAAGAAAATTAGGCAAAACATTTGTGGCCTTTTAAGCCAGACCAGATGAACTTGACACTTTAGCCACTAGAGGGAACTCCAGGAATAGAGTATATCGAAACAGACCACAAAAAACATTTGAAGCATTAGGTGTCTTTAAAGAAAAACAAAAAACCTCTGCAGACCAAAATGTTTGCTTATAAGGAGGTCTGAAATAATAGCAAACATGAGTTAAGTAATTATTTTTTAAATTTGGTCAAGAAAAAAACAACTTTTCTGCTGGTAAGATATGACTTTGGTGGGTTGTTTCCTCTTCACTGACTTAGTGAGGTTAGCACATCTGCTTTGAAGATGTGAAGATGTAGATGAAGTAATTTACCAGGAAGGTTATGGATTGTTCTTTTGGGCAGTGCAAAGCAAATGCAGCTATTCTCTTTCCAGAGTTTCTAAGAATGTGATTTGGATGTGGTGCAGAGAGTCTGAAATCAGTAACCTCCTTTTCCCACTGGGTGGTACTTTAGCAGAGCCCTCAAGTGATGTCAAATTTTAACAGCAGTTTAATAGCCCAGTTTAAAAATGTTAATGCCTTGCTATGCATGCAAATGGTCTCTAAAAAGTAGTTGTGCTACAGTCTGGGTCACTGGATTTGTAATTAGCCATCAATCAGGGAGATGATGAGGGTGCTCTAATGTTCCCTTTTTCACTTCCACAAAAATACAGAGGGAGCTGTGGTGTTCTTCACACACAAAGTTTTGAGGCTCCACAAGCTCAGCAAGCTTCAGCTTTAGCATTTGCACTGTAAAACACAAAATCCTGCTGGGCAACTGGGCTTTTGAGACACTGGAGATGAGGACTCTGAGATAAGAATTGCAATTAACCCAATCAGAAAAAGGTCAGGCATGTCTCTAGAATTTGGCATTAAATCACAATTATGGAACAGGTTAAAACAATTTTTACAAGACTTTAAATTACGTTGCATTGTTTAGCTTTACCTATTAGAATGGTCCTAGCGAAATGAAAACTTATTTTGTGAGATGAAAGCAACCTGAAATTCCAGTTTGGCAGAGCTGATTGTTGCACAGGTCTCCTGTGGTCTATCCACTGCGTTTTATAGTTTCCAATTTGTTTGCCTTGAGAGGTTACTCGTCTAAGAAAAGGTTTAGTGGGAGGGGAGGAGACATTGCTAGTACTTGTTCTATTACTCTTTGCTGTGTGGTTGGGTTTTTTTAAGCATTAGAAAGCTTGTTGATGGATTATTGTTTGAAAAACCTTTGATTCTCCCAGAGTTAGCATTAAATTCCTTGCATTGCACATAACCCCCCACTGAAGTTTCCCAGTGAACTACCTGCAATTAAAAGACATTCAACTGCAGACTTAACTGTCAGACAGATGATGCTTGACATCAAAAGTGGGTTGCCAAGTGGGTCCTGCTGAAGAAGAATGATTATCTGTCCCATGCCATTCCTTACACGTGAGGTAGGATATTATATGTTACAGATTAACATGGTCACAGGCAGGAAGTGTTCCTGGACCAGGAAGAGATTTGGTGATAGCTAGTGATTTCTTTCTCAGCTGCTGAGAGTGAAACCCTTGCTGAAATACCAGGACATCCTTTCATTAAGAGCAGTCCTCTCCATAAGCAACCATGGGGCAAAAATTTGGGGAGTATTTCAGATTTTCAGTTAATTTATTTGGAGCTTACTCAGAGGTGTTATTCGGTGCTGATTTTTAGCCTAACAAAGAGAAGATTTGCGACTAATGTGAGGAGGAGAATTTGCTTTTGATGCAAGAAAGTGATGTAACAATCTCTTCATTTGGAGAATGCTCTTAGTCACTCTGCCCTCAGACGTGCTGGCCTGTGTAAGAATGCGCACTCGGGATCCTGTGTGGCATTGGTGAGCAAGCAAACACCTGCTGAGTCTCACGTGCTCCTGCGACTGAAATACACCACCTCTGCCATAATGGTGAAAATGAGTGTTGCAAGATGTTGTCAGCCTCTTTAGCATTCTCTTTTGGAATAGTACCTAAAAGAATCTTTTTCAGTTACAAAAATTGCTGGAAAATTCACTACATTAAAGAACTCAGGAGGACAGGACACCATGGGCAACTGCTGAAACAGACTGGATCCATGCATAGATCTACAAGTGTGTCTGGAGCAAGATCTCCTAAAGCTATCCTCTCTGTTTTATAAGGCTTTCCCAAGTTCTAGATTTTTATTTTTCCTACTGCTGCTTTGCTGAAGATTGCAAGTAGGTTGGTGGTAGGAAGAAAATGTTGTGAGGGACTTTTCAAGCTGTGATGCACCAACAGGGCTCAGTTACAATTCTAGCACCACTTTCTTATTTTTTTTCTTAATGCCCGTGAGCCCTTCAAGGGCTCTGCCCTGAAGTCCTGTTCCTAAACAAGTAAACATTTAGGGCCTGAATTCTTCAGACTCACACAGGGAAGATTTTGGTCAGCCAGAAAGCAAATAGGAGAGGCTAACATTGTAGAAAAAATTTTGATCTTTATTGATGGAAACCAAAATTCCAGTTGGCAGGTTCTAGCCTTTTGTATAAATTAATGTTCCTTAACAAGGGAAATTAAGAGTATACCAAGGTTTATTCCTCACTCTTTAATGGCAACCTCTCTTCTCACAGCTCTCAAGTGGATGGACAGCAGGATGGAGACTGGGGGAGCAAAGTCCCTCCCACTGTACTAAAGATCAGGTTCATGACCAGCTGAGGAACCTGAATGCACAGAAGTCCATGGGACCTGATAAGATGCATCCCAAGGAACGAGGGAATTGGCTGACACAGCTTCCAAGCCCCTCTCTGTGATACTTGGATAGTCCTGGCTGTCAGGTGAAGTGTCATGTGGCTGGAAAAAGGGAAAGATTGCACCCATCTGGGAGGACCTGTTTTCCTCACCTTTGTGCTTGGGAAGATCCTGGAACAGATCCTCATAAAAGCTCTGCTAAGGCACATGGAAAACAGGGAGGTGATTTGAGGCAGCCAGCAAGGCTTCACCCAGGGCTGTTCCTGCCTGACCAGCCTAATGGCCTTCTGTGATGGAATGCCTACGTCAGTGGACAAGGCAAGGGATACAGGGATATCATTTGACAGGAAGGAATGTCATTTATCTGGATTTCTGTAAAACCTTTGGCACGGTCCCTCCCAACATCCTTCTCTCTAAATTGGAGACTGATTCAATGGGTAGACTGTGAGGTGAATAAGGAAATGTCTGGATAGCTGCATCCAGAGGGTAGAGATCAATGGCTCAGAATTCCCAATGTGTTCGAAAACAAAACAGAAAGCGTTTGTGAGGCATAAGCCTAAATAAATATTCTCAGAGTCTTTCTTTGCTTTAGGACTTCAAACCTGAGCATTGGTGGACAGTAACATTCTTTCACAGAACAGCACCAATGTGCTTTAAATTCCCGTGAAACAACGTAAACACATAAAATAAATGTAGCCATAACCACGCACTCAGCTAGCATTGAAACAGATCACGCTAATCAGGGATGTCAGCAGGATGGCCTCAGATATCTGGTGCATGCCACTCGCTATCTCCTGCAGGGCTGCTTCTCTCTGCTGCCCAGATTCCTGAGCAGACTGTTAAAAATAACCCATCAGTAAAGAAGGGAGGGAATTAAAGGACACTTCAAACTTTCTGAGTAGAATACTATCTGCTCTTTTCTGTCTGCTCCATCTGTTTGAACGTGACTGGCAGGAAAGCAGACTGCACAAACACCTGTTGGAAGTGTGTCTTTTTGGCAGTGATTAGTCTACTAAGGAAGTGATTAATTAATGTGATCTCTGACTTATGAAAAGTTGATGGTCTGTGTTTTGGGACATACTGCAGTTTTGAATATACTCTCTGTATCTGGAGTTTCTGCTGGTGTGCTAAGATGTTTGACTAGCAATGCCTGCCAACAGGGAAAACCTGCTGGATTTACACAGAGGAAGGAAGCATGGATGTATTCAAGAGCTTGTAGCAAAGATTTTGCTTAAACTTAAAACCTGAAGTTAATTTGCATAAAAGCACACAGGTTGTATATTAATAGATCTAGATTAATTATAAGTAATGGTAAATGAGATTACCGAGGTATCCAATGGAAAATGTCTACACGTACTCAGAAAATTGTTCTTAATTGAAATTTGATGAATGAGTGAAAACCTACATCTGTCTCTCCATCTCCCTACTGAATTGGCTAAGCTGTAGTCTTCCCAGCATTTAAAAAGTGAAGCAAACCCTTGTGTCTCTTTCCCCTTGTTTTTGTTTTGAACCTTAAGGCTGAGGTTTATTTGTCTACCATGTTATTGTTGTGGTTTCAAACTGTTGTTTTTGTCTGAGGTCTAAGTACTTAGTTATTTTATAGCTGTTAATAGAAATGTTTTTAAAGTAATGACAAGTCTGTGAGCAGAATTTTTTAATTGATAGGGAATATTTCAAAAGTTTTTGTCCTACCTTGCAATATGAAAATATATAAACAATCTAGGACTTTATTCTTCGTTCAAGTGACATTTACCTTCACCATTGACTATGTTTTTATAATGATCTACTCACTCAATCCAAATGTGGATTCTCCAGGAAATGGAACACAACCAAATATTTACTCTACTCCAAGAAAAAGAGTTCAAAAATTGAGACAACACAACTCTTTCCTTTCCTTGAAAGCTGATATTTAACATGTCTCCTACTGTAGCTGGGCAGAAATGGAAGTGGCATTAAAAAAAAACCCCAAACGTAATTCAAACAAAAACCATCCCACAAAGTAATCTAACAGCAAACAAGAAGATTCCCATGCCAGAAGTGGTGAAACCTGTAATTGCAACATGTCAAAGGCTTTCAGAAGACAGAGAACATTCAGACACCAACTGTTTGAGTCTTAGCTTCCACAGGGAAGAAATCAGGCAAAAGATCAAGGTGTCTCTAACTGGCTGCAGCCATTCCTGCTTGAAAACGTTCATCAGTGATTTAGCAGTGTGATGTTGCATGGTGCTCTGGCAGGCACAAAGTGAAAATGCAGCACGTCAGGAGCATATCTGTCACTGCAGGCATAATATTGCTCATAACTTGGTACAGGATAACAGAAAAAGGCCCAGGATGGTACAAACATTTTTGATCAAAAAAGCCTTTAACTAATAATTTACTAGTCTTGCTCCAATTAAATTTCTAAAATTGGGAGCTTTGCCATCAGCTTCACTGTATTATCATCATGCTACAGTGACTTGTGATATCTCATGTTTAGAATCACAGTCCTCTTAAAGACATAGGGATTTAAAACAGTTCTTGCAAACTTGAATTAAAATATACTGGGTGTTACTCATTTCGCTGCAGTTGTGTAAATACTCAAAGTAGATTATTATTATTATTATCCTAAGAAACAATTCAGCATAGTAGTTCCACCTTAATATTTGTAACCCACATCCTCTTTATTCAACATATCTTCCTACCTTCTTCACTATCAAAACCTAGATACCAAGCTCCATAAATATATTTGAACACTCATCTCCCTCTTCTTCCCATTTTTAACTCTTTCATGTATATACCACACTCTCTTTTTTTCTCTTCTTCCACTTAACATAATTCTGTTTTTTTGTAAAATAAACATGATTAAGATCAAGACAAGGCAACTTAAGAAGGGGAAAAAAAGGGAATTTCCATTTCAGTGTTAAAATATGCATCTTGAAAATGTTGCAAAGTAATATACAATTTTAGCAACTTAATATACATGAAAGATAATTGTACCCTGGATTATCTTCACTAAGTAGTCATTTATTTGACACTTTTATTTAAGTATGCTCTTGCTTTCACCTGTGCCAGACATGTTTTACCATTTAGTTTTTACCAGTTAGTTTTTACCTTGAACAAGCTGGCAAACATCTAACAATATGATTTTTTTGCTACATAAAACAAATACTATCATTTATCAGCAACACACTTAAAATGTAGATTTTGATTAATTCCTTGACTCTGGGAAAAGGTCTTTAAATATTACCTAAATCCTAATTTTAAATACTTTAAAATTCCTTTATTTGTGACAATTCTTTGAAATATTTAGCCAGTATTGGAATTCCAACCTAAAACCTTATGAAAGTATTTCTGTCCTGAAAAACAATTCAATATATTAGGCTGTGGAATATATTTGAGATTTTTTTTTTCTTTTAAAGTAAAAAATTTATTGAAACAAATTTTGGTTCTTTGGAACAATTTCTCACTGACCACTGAAGATCAAATTTAGATCTTCCCAATTTTCCTCCCTGTTCAGCCATTTACGTATGTAATACCCCCTAACTTTTCTCTTGCAAGGACACTGCATAAGCAATACAGAAATCCCATTTTCCTAGGTTCAGATAGAGTGAAGATTCTATTCTCTGCTTTGTTAATCAGTGGATAAGTAACGACACTATGCCATAATATTTTTTAAAGATTTTGACAAGTTTTATGAAGAAAAACATCATTTTTGTATGAACACACAGCCTCTCGTTTGGCTGAACTCTGTGTGTTACATTTTGCAGCTGGCTCCAGGATAAGGCTTTGTATAACCCTGACAATGTTATGTTGGTCTATAAAACAAAGTAGAACACTTACATAAAGAAACACATTTGTTAGCTTTAATATCAAGACTTTATCAGGCTGACCCTCAAACAGTGAGCCTTCAAGGGTAGTGGTGACATTCTTTCTTCCATTAGCCATTTTTCTTGCAGGCTTGTTTCAAGAAAGAACAGTTCCTCAGAATAGAAGAATCAGGCTCTATTTTGACCTGATGCAGGAAATTTTTCCTTTGAAATGCTGTTTTTATTAAGCTGGTTTGTTCTTCATGCTCTGGTGGAGGGGGGGGGAAACCTGGTTAGGATGTTGTTGGTTTAGAAACAAGTTTTTCAAAGTCTCATTTTAACACTTCTGGTTTTGTATTCCTAAGATGGAGCCAGATCCCTCAGGGGTGTAAATAAGTACAAGAGCCCACCGGTTTTTCTTGTTTACTCTGGTGGAGGATCTTGCCCAGTTCCCCTACAATTCTCCCCTACAATTTGTGCAGCCTGACATTTGAATGGAGCTGCAATTAGCAGCGTTGTTTTCTTTTAACTTTATTTAGCACCTTATCTCCCTGTAACATTCTTGTCCGGGTACCAGTATCAACCATGAACTCAACATAGCTCTTACTAGTGCTGTTCTATTTTGAGCTGGAAGGAAAAACCCACCAGTCCAGATCAAAGAGCACCTTTCCCTTCACTCTGGGAATAGAAATTGTTAACTAATTGGTGCACCAAAGTCACGACAAATCAATCCACACCACAGTTATGGGAGGTGTAACTAACTCCACCACACAGGAAAGTTATCCAGGCCCTCAAAATGACCTGGTCTCAATGGCCAAACATGTGCAACTTTCCACAAAAGCCAGAATGATGCTGGTGAGGGACCCAGCTTGTAGAGGATGCAGTTCTGCAGGACTGTGTTTGCTGAGTTCTACTGTTTTCCCAGTTCTTCAGCTATTCACTCCCTTTGGTTACAATAACACAAAGGACTGCAAGACCTGTTGTTTGGGCTCATAGTTCTTGTTACTCATTTTAGAAAGAGCCTACTCCAGGATCCAAACTCTGGCAGAGTTCTGCTGCTCCCAGGTGCTGAAATTCTGCAAAAAAGGAGTGGAGCACCAGGTGCAGAAGGCCTTGGAGGACCTAAATCTGAAGTAAGGGGTTGTACCCCAGGAGCTCAAGCCACCCAATGCCACAGTTCTGGGGAACACCGGAGTGGCCGAGAAGGCAGGAAAAGTCTGCTGGGCTTCTGGATTGCTGGAAGGCTGCTCGCTGCTCTCTGCCCTGGCAGCTCCTCGCACAGGTGAGAGGCCACCTGCGCGCAGCCATAGCGGTGACAGGCACAGGTGCTACAGGCGAAGCTCAGCAATGAGGACAGCGACACTTCCGAGCGCAGCCCGGGGATGCTCCGGCCGGTGCCGGGCAGGGGGAGCGGCTGTCGCGGGCAGCGCCTCCCGCCGGGCCGCACCGGGACTGCGCCGGGCCCGCCCCCGCTTCCCCGCACCTTTCCCGGCCGGAGCCGCCCCGCGGGGGCCGGGCCAGCGGTGTCTGCGGCGGGACGGGGCGCCCGGCGCTGCCCGCAGCTCCCGGGGCACCGCCGCGCCGCCCCAGCCATGTCCTCCAGCTCCCCGCCGGGCGAGCCCAAGGGCCGCAGCCTGGGCCGGCTGTCGCTGCCCAGGAGAGGCAGCATGACGCCCGGCAAGAAGCTGGCGGCGCTGGAGCTGGCCGAGAGCGCCCCGAACGCCCACTACGCCCCGCTGGCGGCCGCGCAGGGCGGGCAGGCGCCCGCGGGATGCGGCCCCGCGCCGGAGCGGGAGCGGGCGCCGCGCCTGCGGAGCGAGGTGCTGGTGGTGAGCGCCGACTGCCCGCGGCCCCCCGTCAGCCTGGACCCCCGCGTCTCCATCTACAGCCTCCGCAAGCCCCTGCTGAGCCGCAGCAGCGTCCAGGGCAGGGTCTACAACTTCTTGGAGCGGCCCACGGGATGGAAGTGCTTCGTGTACCACTTCACCGTGTGAGTAGCGCCCCGCTGCCGCCGGGCACCTGCTCCGCGCTCCCGTTACCGGCGCTGCAGCGCTGCCCCGGCCGTGCCCTGAGCGGCCCTGCTGCCGAGTCCCCTCCCCGGAGGCTTCTCGGGCACGGAGCCTCCCAGACCTGCCCGGTGCTCCGGGCTTACACATCGTGCAGATACGGTCCTTTGGGCTCTGGGTGGAGTGGTTTTTTTTTTTGTTTTCTTTGCCCCGCAGGTGTGAGGTAAAACAAAAATCACCCTCCAGGGGAAAGTTTGCCTTTTTAGTTAAGAGAAATGCTGTATCTCGGTTCAGGAGCCTTTGGGTGTATTTATCAGATAGTGCAGGAACTGGTTTCAGGCAATTTTCTTCAGAAGGCTGCCCAGGGAGCCTTGTTCATACTGATCGTAGAAATGAAGTAGGTAGCACTATTACCCATTCTTTATTACTTTTTTGATGCATGGCTCCTGATTTCAAGCAGTGACACCTGTATGATGCCGATGCTCACTGCATAGCAGCAGTTTCTAATTAAACAGGTGCTATTGAACAGGTGCTATCAATTATCCGTGCTGTAGTCTTGTCAGAAGAGGATGAGAAACAGGTGATGCTCGTTTTCCTTGCCTCTTTTGTTGCCCCGGCTCTACCGCCTTGTGCTATCCTTTACGATGGGAAGGAGGTGGTGTTCGGAGGGTGCTGTTGAGCCGCAGGTAGGTTGAAAGTTGCTTCGTAGTGCTATCTGTAGAGTGCAGTGTCAAAGCCAGCCAGCAGGTCTGTGGAGCACGAGCATCCCAACAGGTGTCTCTGTGAGGTATCAGCTTTTCCATCGAGGTGTTGCTGAAGGCTTGTGTGGCCCTTGGGCAATTGGCGCGTGTTAAATGTAGGTGAGAAGGTCAGGTAGGAAGGTGGTGTGTGTTTATTGTATTCATGCACAAACATATATGTATGTGTGTATATCTATTACATGTATACATGCTTATTCCAACAGCTAGAGTGAAAGATATTGTGTGGTCAAAATCCTATGACAAAAGACACCAAAGTCAGTTTTTATTACTTTGTTACTGTATTGTGATTTTAAGTTCTATTTCTAAGTAACTGTTATGTAAAGTCAGTTCAGGATTTTGTGCTTCTGTTCCACACTTGAGCATTCTGGAGTGTTTAGGTCGACAGGTTAAGTGGTACCAACTTTATTTTAGTGGAGGGGAAACAGCTGTCATCTGAGTGTATGTAATTGGGAGATGACTGGGTACAACTGCTGAGATAATTGTGGGCTCCATTCTCTTTAGCCTCATGATAATGCCATGAGATGAGAAAATGAGTAATGACTGTAATTATGAAGTGCCTAATAGCTGTCGTTGAACAATGTAAAACACTTTTGGGAATTGGAGCGCCCCCCCCCCCCCCCCCTTTTTTTTGTTCCTCCCCCTAACCAGGAGTTTTAGGTAGCTATTGTATGGTTTCTGACCTTCCAGGTGTCTCAAATTATGTTTGGATGGTGCAGCAAACTCTTTTCAATATCTTAAGTAATCTTCTCTAAATCTTAACAGCAAGTCTAGGAAAACTCTGAAAAACAAAAACCAAGCTTATAGTCCTTTCACTACTTAAGGTTCTAGCCTGACTTTTAACTGGGGTGTTTTTTGGGGTTTTTTTTGTAAGTATTTGCAGTGTGGATTAATCCTGTTTGCACAAGAATTAAGGTTCTGTAATTTGTGTAAGTCATTACGTGTTTCCCCCCTCCACACACACCCATGGTGTAAGCATTAGCTTAGCCCCAGCATTTCCCTTCTTTCCAGAACTCTTCTGATGCAATGACGAATGACAGTGGCCGTAAATATTCTCAAGCCTCTTACCAAGCATTGTTCAAATTCCTTACGGCACTGAAGAGACAGAAGAGGGTACTGACACCCTTGTACGTTTCTCACAAGGCAATCTGCAAGTACCATTTAGGCAGCCTAACTCTGATTCCCACCAGCAGAGGGAATTGAGGCTTTACTGTTCTCAGCCCAACCTTTTTTTTTTTTTTTTTTTTTTGGTAGTACATAAGCTCGTTGTGCCCATTAAATCACGGTGTAAATTAGTGGTCTCTGGTCCATACTTGTCCAGCTCTTTCTGAGCTCCCAAAGCACAACTTTCTGCTGTGCAAAGGAATGCTCTGCTTGGAGTACAACCCCTGCCAGCCAGGTACTGAGCATTGGCAGATGAATTGTTGCAAAAATTAACTGCTGAAGCAGATTTGTCTGATTCAGAGAAGCTGCTGGGCACCAGCAGCTCCTTGGGAGGAGGCACAGGACCTGCTTTGTGCAGACAGCTGGATACAAGGGATGAGGTGCAGAGCTGGAAAGGACTTGGAGTCATCAGGCACACACAGAGGAGTGCATGTGCTCCTTTCCCACTGGAGGAAGTACTTGATTGTTCTATTGTCAGCATACAAACAGTCATTCATAGAATCCTAAGCCTGGCTTTGCCGTGGGGTGTGCAAGGACCCTGGTGTTAGTCTCTCCTGCCCAAACGAGTTTAAGAAACTGAACTCATTTTGCCTGTTGACTTCTTGACTCCCTCTGCAGTCTGCCTCCTGCTCTATTCCGGGGGCTTTCAGCTGCCTGGGAGGTCTCTGTTGCTGTCCTAAATGTTTAGAGGGGAAGGAGAGGAAACGGGAGTGGTGTTAAATCAGGGCATAAAGACTTAAGCTGAGTAGAGAGCCCTGGCCAAGATCTAGCCCAGTGATGGGAGCAACAACCACAGGAGGCTTAATTTTCTGTTTTCTGTGAGGTGTGGAGTGTGTGGCTGTATTCTTAATTATATGCTGTAATTATTACAGTTAGAAATAACTCCTAGAATGGCCCATGTATTACTTTGGACCTGTATCTCTGGCTGGTTGTTAAAACACTGTTTATCAAGCGATAAGAGCTACATCTACTGATTGCCTGTCACACCCTTTTCCTGCTCAGGAATCTTAGTCAGTGGTATGTAGAATACTAATGGCTAAGAACTGATACTCAGGATTGATATTCCTCGGTTTTGTATTATATTGTTTAGAAAAGGGAAGTTGGACACCAAGCTTTAATCCATAGATTCTAGGTTGTTTTGTTTGTTTCATATTATTTTGATTGCTGCTTGTTCTGGTGAGTAGCAAAGCCCCTTGTGTACCCTTGACTTAAAGGATGGAATCTGGCTGTCTTGTACAGGTCAGGCCATGACCTGTTTTCTTCTGAATTATTTCTTTCAAAAGGTGTCAGAAATACCTGTTTTCCACTATGCAAAATCTCTTGTTGATATTTTCTGCCTCCAGGGCAATTTGACACTCCAGTCTCTGATTAAATCAATTTAGACCTAGACAGGTCTTTTCTAAGAAATTTTCTTTTTTGCTTAAACCAAACTGAGCAGAATAGGGAATGAATTATTGTGCCTCATTATACTTGATTTTTGAAGGCTGAGGAAATAGCCTCTGTGGGGAGAAAGAATGGCTAATCAACCAGTAATTAATTAACTCAAAAAACCTGCCTAAATTTACTTGTGGAGATGATAGAACCTCTTAGTTCAACTACTTGACTTGTTTTGATTTTGTAATAAATTTCATGTAAATAGATGAAGCATATGGTGTACATATACCTGATTTTACCAGGACAAGTAAATTGTGCTTGGTGTCTGAGGATCTACATGCATGGCTTCTGCAAACACAGTTGGTGGTTGCTTGGAGACTCAGACTTTGCAAGCAAGAGCTTGGCTGTATGGATGGCAATGTCCTGCCAGGGCCACCAAATCTGCCTTGGCTGTCAGAGCAAGGGAATGACTGAGTGCCACTGTTCTCAGTGACCTTCCAGGCTAGGGCATCTTATCACACTTATCATAGCAGTGCACCTTGAGAGGGCAGCTGTGAGAGGTGACATGTTCTGCAGCCTGAACAAATCAAGTTTTCAGCCTCTCTGAGGAGAGGTGGAAAAAGAAACTGCCCTCATAGTGGCCTGCTGAAACTCTTGGGTACTGTCCCACCGTTGGAAATGACTTTACAGAGTAAGTGAAGTTGTCAGATGTTAAAAAGAATTATTTTAGGTTTAGGTGCTCAACAGAAGAGGTTCTTCTCACCCTCTTAATTTTAAAATAAACGTCTTAAAATATGCCTGAAGAAACTGAAATTATGAACTGATTTCTCTTGTTCTTGGTGTGGCAAATGAGTGCTGGCATTGTTGACTCCCTGTGTTCTTTGAAGTGTTCGCTGTAACCAGAGGGAACAATTTGGAAACTGATGGACCATTGGTTTGTTCTATTGTGGCACCTCTCCTTTGTTGCCATGCAAGATAATCAGCTTCTATCTTATCTTTGCATGCCTGTACCTGGTTCGATTTACTTTGCCTTTGTATAAGTTTGGTTTAATCAGCGATGATTGTCATTGAGTTTGTTCGAATCCCAAGCTGTTTACATAAGCTTGGACTGGCCAGTGGCTGGGGTTTGGAAAACTGGTCTGTGGAAACAGGCAGACTCTGAGCAGCATGGCTGCGTGTGTGTGCACACAGAGATAGGGAGTGAGGGTAGATAGAATATTCCAGTTGCCTGAAAGAGGACTCACAGTAGTCAGTTATTAAAGGCAATGCAGTGTTTACACCGTGCTCCTTACATACATTACATTGTGAAGGAAAAGCCTTACAATCCCATTTTTGCCATGTTTCCAGATTTGCTGCAAACGTACTTGCAAACCTACTGGTTCATACTTGTGTAAAATGCTGAAGAGGAAAAAAGATCCATAAAGCAATTAGTGTGTGCGCGTGCTCACATGTGACTTTTCTTTCAGACTGAAGAATGTTGCAAACTGAAATGCTGTGGTTTTGATATGAACATTTGTATATTTAGAGATTTTTGTGGATTGAAATCAGACTTCCAGACTTATTACTTCTGTTAAAAAAAAAAGGGGACATAAATCCTCCAAGGTAAGCACTGTTTTTCCAAGTGGAAAGAAAGAAATCTGACTTGATCAGGGTCATATTCCCTGCTGTCAATAGCAGGAGGACCCAGATTTAACTTATTTTGGCTCATCATGATCGAGGTAGTTTAGTTGAGGCCAATTTGCAGCAGAGCAGACACCTTTGCAACCTGACACTATATATATCTATCAATGTGCTTGTTAAAGTTTTACCTGAGAGGAAAAGGCATTGGAAAGCTGACTTTAAGTATTCCCTGAGAGGAGGGAAGACCATTTGCCTGCCCCACATAAGAAGGTGTGCTCATGTTTAGGAGTTGCTGCTGCAGAGGCACCCCTGTTTGCTGATCAGCCTGATGCTGAAGCTTGGGCTCTTTGGAGGCAGGCGAGGCTGAGAAGTGGCTAAAGGGTTTTGTGGTTCCCTCTGTACTCTCTGCATGCTGCAGTGCAGCCCCTTAGCCACAATATTGTGTGGGGGGGATAGAATGTAAGAAAATAGTGCAGAAAGTAGTCTCACACCTGAGGAGTTGCAGCTGTACTGATCACCAAAGATTAGGACCAGGTCTGCTCTTAATAGGCCACGGCTGTGTCCAATAAGACGAGTGCTACAAAAGAGTGGGGTAGCTGGGTGAGGAGAGAGTTGGGGTTTGTTGGCTGTGCTGTGAAGGAGTCAGTGCTGTGAGGAGCTGCACTGTGAGAAATCACTGAGAAGGTATGGAACTTTTGCAATAAGATGACAACAATCAACAATATTGCGCTACAATAGTGCTTCTTTGGGAACATGGGATTGACATCGTGTTTTCTGGATCGGCCAGTACAGAGTTGCCTCCTCTTGCCCTGTTTTCCCAGATTATAACCAGTCAGAAGTTTCATTTCTGCTGTGGGCTGTCTGGTTGTCTTGTGGCTGAGAGCAGTCCAAGTTTGTGCCATGAGGAGCTCAAGTGTCAGTCTAGTTACAGATCAGAAGGGGACCCCATTTCTCTCTCCAAGTGGGACAGTAGAAGTTCTTAGGTTAAGAAATGCAGATAAAAATAACTGTGTAATTGACTAAAAAAATAAATAAATCCATGTTTACCTAGTAATTGACAGTCATCAGAAATAAAAGCAGTATGAGAAACCAAATCCTCTCAATGCCAACACTTGTAGATAATGCCTGGAAGCCACTTTGATGAAATCACTGTCTTTGCATTATTTGTTGCATTCAGTGATTGCTGCATCATGAAAATTATTGTGGAAATGTATTGATTGTTGAAGGGGAAGGAAGGTGAAAATCTAGGTATCTTCTAGTTAAAATGCCTTTTGAAGGCACCTCTAGCAATAATTGGGCAAATCCAATTTCTGTTCTGAAATGCATAGTGGGATGAGGTTGGCTACTTGGAAAAAAATTCATTGGGTCAAGGAAGTTTTGTAGGGAGAAAAAAGACTTTGTAATTGTATTGATGTTTAGGTTTTCTAAAAACAAATTGAAGCAGAAGACTGTAAACTGGCAAAAACTAGTGCTTAGTGAAGACAGGTTTTGTGCAGTGGAGAAATAAAGAACTGTGAAATGCACACATAGGAGTTATGCATTTTTTCAGTTTGGTCATGCTTTCCTAGTATAGGCCTTTTCTCTTTTCCCATCATCCTTCCAGTATGACATTTCAGTCCTTCTCTCATGTTTGCTTTCCTCCAGGAAAAGAATTATCCTACCTTTAAAAGTTGCACATGAATGATCTTAAAAAAAAAAAAAAACAGTGAGTGCAGCATTCACATTTCTGTGTCTCTGTCAAATGGTTGGTGGGCAGTTCTGGCACACTTCCTTGCCCTGGCTCCTCAAGTGCCAGGGAAAAAACATGCAAGGCTGTGTAGATAGGCCTCTTTCAAAACTTCCATTGCAGCTGAATCAGGGCTAGAGTTGAGATTCAATTGCAGTGAACTAATTAGGCTGAGCTCCAAATGCCTGAGTGCTGGATGTGTTACAAACAATGGTGCCAACATATGCTGCAGGGAGCTATGCACAGGCACAGGGCTTAGCTGACTTCAAACTTGGCACTACCTCATTAATTTGGTCTGTTAATAGATTGTTTAATGTGCATTAGTGGCTGAGCACAAAAGCTGTGAACACTTGCTCATTCAGTTCCAGATGGAAAATAGTGTCTTGTTGGGGGCAAGGTGTTTTTCTGCCTTCCGACGAGAGGTCCAACATGTTTCAGATGTCTTGGAGAGCTGCCAGATGCAAATAAACCTGGTGGGGAGGCTGAGTTACAGCAGAATGCCTAGGCTGGTGAGTTTTTAGGTGGGGTACTCAGCCTCCTCATGCAGTCATGCTTCATCTGGCATAATGGCCTGGGAGAACCATTATAATACCAGGCACGGTAATGGGAGAGCACAGGCATTTGCCAGGCTCTGCTACAGGAGTAGTTGATGTATGGAGTTCTTACCTCCTACCAGGAAGGTATGCATGTGAGAGTGTATTTATATCTCTGTTTATAATAAGTAGGAGCATTCAATGTTCTAGTAATCAAATTTAATATTAATTTTATTGTACATTTTTAGGTAGTTGTTTTTTGGGGTTTTTTTTGGTAGGTTTTTTTTTGTTGTTGTTTTGTGGTGGTGGTGGTGGTTTTTTGTGGTGGTGGTTTTTTTTTTTTTTTTTTTTAAATAGAAAATTCTAAAGCTGCTCTCAATGAAGAGTCTTTCTGGCTTCCAGGCTGTGCATACCTGGAGGACTATAGAGGTGCTTGGTGTGAGCTTTTCCCTTGTCTGACATGACCAATTTTTGAGGCTATATCGACTTTGTTCTTCATTTTTTTCCTACTTTGTAGTACAGAATAGTAAAATAATAGCTGTTTTCTGTGTTCAAGCAGCTGTAAGAAGTTGCACACAGTGCAAAGCAGGGCCTTTGTAAGTGTAGTGTAAGTAGCTTAAAATATCAAAAAAACAACACCAAAAAAACAACACCCCCAAAAAACCAACAAAACTCCAGGAAACCCAAAATACTGTCCCACATTTCCTCAATGGTAGTCCCTTCTTTAACAGCCACATTTATAACAAAAAATGTGACATCTGAAACATTACAATAAAACATAGGCACGAGGGAAGCTAGTGTTTTAATAAAGCTTAGTACAACCACCATGACAAAAGCCAGGCTTTTTTTTCCCTAAACTGCTTTAGTGTCAGAACTTCCAGTTGTGTGAGATAATGAGCACACATTTGCTCAAAATTGACTGAATCCCTCTTGAGTTTAAGAAAAAAATGTCTGGTACTTTTTGCAAGGAATACATCAAGCACCAAGTCTGCAGCCTTGGGATTTTATCATTTTAAAAGCGATAAATTCCCCAGAATAGGAAATTATACTGTAGGTTGTTCCGTGACCTTTAGATATTCCTAGCAAAGTGCCCACTGCAGGTATTTTTATTTTATCTCTTGTTCTTCACAATCACTGTGATGATTTAATATTTTATGAAAAATGTCAGCCAAAGTCAAAATAAACCTGGGACAGGGCTTCTGGATCCTTTTAAGTTTCTTCTGCTTCTGCAAATATTGGTGTGGATCCTTGAATTTCATATTAAAGCTCTCACTAGGAACATCCATCTCACATATGTTCTGCTAATGCTAGAGGACTTATGAGACCTCATTTGACAACAGTTTTGTCCCATTTGTAATAGAGAACTGATTTTTTTACTCTCAACTATAAAATCCCTCTGCAATCTACTTTTAAAAAGTAAATGCTTTGTTACATAACTACACTAGTATTTACTTCAAATGAGAAATATACTTTTTTTTAGTGAACTAAGATCATAGAATAGTAGAAAATCTTTGTTTATGCTAACAAATTGTGCTCTTGATAATAACCTATTATTTTTACTCTTACCCCAAAAATAGAGCATACATTTTCTTTTACAATAATAGGAAATATAATGCATTTGTTGGAGTAATATTTGGTTTGGTTCTTAAGAAGTTATTATGGTGTGTTTAACTTAACTATGTGGACAGCTATTTGCTTCCTAGTGGGGGCAATTTGTAAAGGTGAAAGGTAGGGACCAGCTAGTGAAGAGGAAAAACTTGCATATACTTCTCTCAAAATTAGGGCAATATACTTCTCCTCAAAATTAGGGCAATTAAAACTACTTGCAAGGCATTGTGCACCAGATGTGTAGAAATATTTTAATATTCTTTTATTTATAGTAAGGTGTTTTTTTCTTTAACACTAAGCATCTTATGGTGCTAATTCTATATGAACTTTGTCCAAGTGACTGCTGTCTCTTGTCTGTAGTAAATATCTTAAATCACATACCATTTGTATTGAGGTTTTTTACCATCTCACCAGTAATTTTGTTGTAGATTTCTAACAGTTGGTGGTCTTCCCTCTGTCCCTCCTTATGTGTTTTAGACTGGGCAAGAACACAGGCTTATCCCCTCTGTTTAGACCCGAGTGTGGTCACCCTTGCAGTAAGCTGCTCACTGTCAGACAGCTGGGACTGATACAAGGAGACTGGGCAGGCCTGGATGTGTAGAAATTCAGTGCTCAGAAGCTGTTGGTTTCCTCTGCAAACCTACGATGAATTCCTGATACCTCAGGGATAATTTTAAATTGTTTCCATTTTTTACAATATTTTCTCATGGCAGTGCTAATATTGCACACTTTTAAATTATTTGGATAGTACAGAAAATTGGGTCATGGTTTGAGTACAGAATGTAAATCACCCACCAGGTAATTTCCTTGGGTTCTCTCCAAAGACACCAGGTGTAATAGCAGAGGCAAGGATTACAGAGCTCTTGCTCATCCCTTGTACCACAAAGGCTGAGGTCCTTGTGCTGAATGCATTTTCTTTCTTCAGAGTAAGGAATTGCTGTCAAGAGTGTGTTTGTTCCTGCAGCAGCCATCCCCTTCCCCATGTCATCTAAAAATGAGCTGGGATTGTGTAGAGTCTTCTTTTTCACAGTAAGCTGCAGGGCAGCACAGTTGAAGGTGCCTCATCTCTTGCATAGATGTTGACAAGTAGAGCAAAGGAGAATGAATGCAGGAAATGGTTTCTGCTGCTAATCTCATTCTTACACCCTTCAAATGCCTGTGCCCAATTATTTGTGCAGGGTGGTGGAGATGGGCGAAGCGACAAGAGCAAAGATCTTCCATCCTGTGGCTTCAATAAGTAGAGAATGTCCTCTGCTGACCCTGTTAAGAATCAGTGGTGTTTGTATTCTGTGCAGTGGCTTTATCTGATCTTTACGAACTTCAGCAAATTAGGTCCTATTTTTTCCCCCTAATATTCATCCTAAATAGATCTAGTAGAAGCTATTTGTTTTTCACCCCTGTCTTAGAAGACATTAAAATGTGGTCAAACCTGACAATGAGTAAATAACTAAAGGTGTATTGCTTTATTGTAGTGTGAGTAAACTTCATGTGATTGTATGCTGTTATCTTGGCTGTGACCCGGAAAGTATTGATAATTGGTTATCTCAGCACTTCACACACAATAAACCTGCTCACTTGATGTTTTCTGTGTCAGCAGGTCATCCAGCACCCTGGCACTAAGCTGTCTGAGCATCCTGTTTCAACAGCATGTAAAGTAAGCCAGGCACAGGCAGATGAGTGTTGCCCAGTCGTGTCAATTGTATGCCTTCATAGTTCTGTTCATTCATGACAGCTCTCTGTCGATTTTATTTAATTTTATGACATGGTCTTACTTGGGCAGCTACATAATTGAACCACAGAAATGAGAGAAAAACTACAAGAGAGAGGGAGAAAACAGACCTGTGAAATCCTGCAGGTTTTGCAGCATGTGGAAGGCTGTAGGTGTGCCGTGTTAATGCTGACCCTTTTTGGGTGTCTGAATTGCTTAGTGCACTCTGGTTTTCAAGTACTGAGGTTATCTCTTGGTGACCTCTGTGGCATTCTTTTGTTGTGTGGCTTTAATAGGAAACATTACACACTCATCAAGTCTCACTGTAAACTGAAATAGAGAAATTGAACTGCCTGTGAAAATGTGATGTACTATGCAAAGAGCCCGATCTCTAGAAATTTTCAGTGGATTGTATCTGTAGGAGTAAAGGGCCACCTGCTTGTACCTCTTACATGAAAGAGTGGAGATAACATTCGAGCAGGTTTTGATACTAGCTGTTAACCTTTGCTGAGACTGTCTGCTCTTTCAAGGGAAGTTTTCTGTCAGGTGCCTTTCTTTTGAAAGAAGCAGTGCTTGTTTCAGGAAACAAGCTGACCTGTATATGGTCTGTGTTTGTTGTTATTATATCATTAATTATTAACATTATAGTAATATATTAAAGATGCAATGTTATATATTGTATTATTATATTATTGAAATAATATATGCAAAATGCCATGGGATTCTTTTCTTGAGCAATTTTGCTGGAAGTGACTTGGTAAGTAATCAAACTGTTTCTCAGTACTTTGAGGAAATCAGTCTGTCTGTTTATACAATGTGTGCCAGCAGTCAGTGTGAGCTGTGGTCAAAACCCACAGCCATGTGTTTCATCTTCAGTTTCCTCCTCCTCCCTGTAACAAATGCAATCTGATGATGCTTCTGTCTGATTGCTAAAGTGAAGTGCTGTGTTTTCTTTGGAATTGCAGTCTCTCTCCATCCCCCTCAAACACCACATCTGTCGGTTTGAAGCAGACTTTGTTGTCACATTTTTTCATATGGTGCCTCTTTTTGCCTGCTCCCCACCCTCCCTTGTGTCTCAGGCATTTTGGTGTGTAGAAGAGACTTTGTGTTTTGTTGAATTTTAGTGGCTGTGAAATACCATGGGAGACTTGTGCAAGTTTTGGACAGGAACTGAGGGCAGAAATTAACTCAGTTGGAGCAAAGTGTCCCATAGGCAGCTATTGATTAACCAGAATAAAATTTGGCTTCACCACTGAGATTGGTACCGACCTTGGTAAAATAAAACTGGTATTCTAGAGCATGTATTTTAAAAGTCATTTATAAATTGAACTCAGCTTTGAATAAGTGGTTTCCTACATAGTTAGGATATGGTGTGGTAATGAAAGTAGTTTCTTCACTTTTCTGTATCATGTGATAAATTTAAGGAAGAATGAAATGGTTTTTTACCATTTCATTTTTACCAGGATATTTTTTAGGAACACTACCATTGCAATGCAATGAAGATAAATAGTCATGGGAAAGCCAGGCAATGTGTGCTTTCTTTCCCAAAGTGTAAAGTGACTGCTTTATAGTAATGAGCTGAAATAAGTTTGAATTCATGGAATGAAATGGAGGAAAAGAACCTAGACAATCAGGAGGAAGGACCACCTGTAAATTTATTTTTTCCTCACAACTCCTCCAGATCGATGCTACTGGCTGCCTTGTATCATTTTATATAGAAGAGTGGAACAGATGAGCTCCATCAACATCCCAGAGACCTGAATGAAACCATGAAATTTACTGGCTGTAACCATCTCTGCACTTCCTATCTCTACCAAATTTGATACTAATCCAGATAGTTTTTAAGGATGCATTTCTGCTGCTAGATGTGGATTACAGCTGAGCTGTGCCTGCTAGATCAGCCTGGATAAAGCTGTGCTAAGCATGGAGATAGACAGAATTCATGTGCAAACCCTGCACTTGGCCCAGCTGGTGGGGTGTGAGCTGGTTCTGGCCCAAAAGCTCAGTAGCAGCAGCAGCGCAGGGTTGTTCCTGTGCTGGCACAGGGCTCCTTAGCACAAGTGGGCACCAACAATCCTGGCTGGCATTGGGACCAAAGCCTGGCAGAGGCTGTGACTGCCCCTAACTGGGTAGAGAGAGACACTGCTGTGTGCTGTAGTGTGACCTTCTAGAGCAGGGATCCTCGTGCATCCTTACCTCATCTAGTGCTCTGGGAATGTTTCTGGCCTCTAGGATGAAGTGACAATACATGTAGGTAGCCACTCTGTGCTTCTGAGTTTGCCCCTGGCACTGCTGTGGTGCCTCAGAGCGCTTTGCTTTCAGCACCCGTGGATGTGTGTGAGTGCAGTGGCGTCAGGGACTGGCTGACAGCTCTATCATAAATAAGGTTTTTAGCCTTCTTACCCCCTGAGTCACAAGTTCAGTAGAAGTTGGAGGCTGTTTGTTCTAGATGTGGTAAATAACACAATCTGACTGCTCTCTCCTCTGGCACCCGCGTCTAAAGCTGTTATCAGCATTGCTGTGGCATGTTTGATTTAGGGGCAAATTGGCACCTCTCTGACAAGTGCTGGAATGTCCCAGTCTGTCCTTGGGGTGTTGTTGGCATCTTTCACACCAGCAAACCCCCATCAACAGTTGTGATCGTGGGCAAACGCCAGCCAAGTGCACAAAAGCGCTTATCGCCTGCTCGGCTGTGCATTCATAAAAAGCAAAGCCATAAAAACCTCCAGTGGCTGGCAATTCCAGAGCTTTCTGTTAGACTTGAAAAGGAGTCCTGAAAAACACAGGCTTCTTATCATTTTTAATTGCTGGGCAGTGGAGGGCTGCCGTTTGTTTAACGTCATTTGGTGTTAGCAACTGTGACACTGTGTTGCAGAGATGTTTCTGGCCAGCAGCATTCTGCTGAATGCAAAATTGAATTCAGCAGAAATCCTTTGATTTTGGGAGGAACTCAGGTTGAACAATTGAATCTAACACACAAAGAAATGCAAAATAGGATGTTGACAACAGATTGACTGGAGGTGCATTGGGCAATGTGAAGATATTAAATTTTAGAAAGTTGAGGTTTAAAAGTATAGATGCTGCTATATTGTTATTGCTTTTCACTGCTATTGAAGCTAAGTTCTGCATTCCCTAATCCTTTTAGATTGCCTTTTAAAATGTTGCAGTCGTGCTTATGCATTTGTACTGAAAATAAAATCTTCAGGGTTAATGTTCTCTGAATGGCCCTGTATTCCTGGCACACACTATTAGTCAAAATTCATGCCACCTTTAGGGAACTGGGCCAGACAAAAATCACTTGGAACAGTTGCATCAACATTTGTATATAGCTTTGCCTGTGAGATTTTGGTTTTGAAATCAGTTTGCTGGATTTGAGCTGTTGTCAGATTCTGTGAGGGCCTGCACCAGGATCAGTAGAAACTGGTAGATGGTTTTGGAAATACCAAGCAAGCATTTTAAACACAATTAAAAGTGCATCTGAACCACTTTTAAACAGAAGAGCAGTAAGAAAACTCCTTGACAATTACTCTGAAAGCCACAACTTAAAAACAAGAAGCTGATATGAGAAATATGAATATTCTATAGCAGCTGACAGGGAGCAGATTGACAGCAGTTAGTTAATCAGGAGTAGCTGCAATGGAAACTGCTTCTCTGACCTCAGGTCTACTCCTTAAGAACCAGCTGTGTCCCATCTGTCCCTGCTGTGGTTTTCACACATGACTGTGGAAGATGTGTTGGACTGTCCCTAGCTGACGTGGAATGAGACCTGAATTCGCTTGCTCTCTGTAGCAGCTTTGAAAGTCTTTAAATGAGACTTGACCAGAAAAAACCAAGGAGTATTACTGTGGCTGTTTGCATTTAATGCTTCATCGATTTCTTGAGATCGTCAAGGAAGCCCTTGGTTTTGATGGGTAATTTGTTGGCAGCTGTCTGTTCCCAAAGAAACTGGGCAAGGGGAGCAAAAATAATATGCAGAACAGTCCTGGTGACTGATAATAAGAACACTATTATTTTGGTGTCCCCCAAGCATAGGTAGAAAATAGATACCATTGCCTCTCCTCCAAACTTCTACACTTCTGGTTGGTGAAGTAGCAAAGAAATAACAATGTCTTAATTTTTCTTAACGTTGTGTATGTATCTGTCTTAATTTGAAATTCTTCTTTTTCCTTCAGCATTTTTCAGGGTTTTGGTGGGGTTTTTTTTTGTTTGTTTGTTTTTTGGTTTTTTTTTTTGTGTGTGTGTATTTTTCTGAACTTCTCTGGACTCTTGGGAGAGCAATTGTGTATCAGATTAGGAAAAGCAGTAATGGGAACCTAGAGCAGTTGTTTACTTTCTGTGTTGAAGTCTGTCCACACTTGAAGTGGAAGGAAACTGCTTTTCCTTATTGCCAGTTGCCAGGATTTGTGTTTGTTTTGTTTTTATCTTTTTTTTTTCTTTTTCCTCCTGCATGAGGAATTTCATTGCTGAAACTGCTTTGGCTTATGAAATACTGAGCTATTGATGTGTCTATAGTTAATTTATGGAGAGGAACACTCCTGCTGGAATAATGCATAGCCAAGCTATTACTGGCTGGCTACTTGTGTGTGATGAAGCAGGAGCTGGAATCAGTCAGTTTTCAAGTGGTCCAGTTTAAGTCTTTTAATTCAGAGTATCCTGGCAGTGTTACTATGCTGCTGCCTTTGGCTTTGATGGATGGGAGGTGTGGATTTTTTCACTTCTCACCTTTATTTATCTTGATGTTTCCTCATATTTGTTAGCTTTTTATTTTTCTCATGAAATAGGAAATGTTTACCTTTCAAGAAAAAAGTCTTTCTAAACATTCACAACTCCAGCCAGGGAATGGATTTGCAGTTTTGTGTGCAGCAAGCAGTTCCTGTTACTCATGAAACAGGAGTGGCCTTTTAAGAAAGGCGCCAGATCTCTGCTATGCAATTACCATAAAATAACCAGTGCAGCAATTCTGTATTGTGAACAGCTTGACAACCAAATGCTTTTTGAATTGCTTGTTACCTCTGGTGAGGAAATAAATCCTGAAGAGCAAACTTCAATGGTTAATGCATGCCCTGTTTCTAGATTGGAAAATCTCTCCTTAACCCAATGTGTAATACAAATGCATCTACACAAGTCTCCTTGTTAGCCAGGAGACTTGTTGGGAGTTCTGAGAAATATGAACTCTGCAGAAGGTATGGTGCACATAGCTATGATTCCCTATTTTGAATAATTGGGTGGCCATTGGCACCTATTGAAAGGCACCAGTTCTTTCAGGCATGCAATGATAGTGATGTTCTGTAATCTGCTTTGAGCACAGCTGACCTTTTAAGCAATTTTACTGTCAGATTGACTTTTTTTTGTGTGTGTGTGCAGTGCTTAAGCAAAAAAAACCACACTGCTACATGGTGGAGGTTGCTAGGTACTAGGGCAATGCAAACAATAAATAATAGGGATCGTGCTGGAGTCTTCTGATGAAGTGTAACATGAGACAGCCTCCACAGTAATTGCTCTTTTTTTGCTAGCCTCAAGCCGAACTATCTCTAAGGCTGGGACACATCCTTTTAAAATAGAGTGCAGTGCATGGAATGAAAGATGTCATAAGCAACTAAAAGACATTAGCGGTGGATGGTCATGAAGGAAATCTTGTTTGGAGCCAGCCTAGTGAGTTGCAGCCCATGTTCTGGAGAATTTGGAGCCCTGCAGCCCAGCCACCAGGATGGGGCTTCTGAGAAACTCAGTTTCTGAGCTCTTCCAGGGAGTTATGTGAGACAATCTGTCTTGCTTTCAGAGATTTTTTCTTTTCTTTCTATGTTAATTTGTATTTAGGTTTTAATTCTTTGTAGGTGGAAGTCTTGCTGATTTCAGTGCAATGCAATATTTGAAATGCTGAGTATTTAAAAAAAGAGTAATAAACTTGCTGTATAAGTGTTCATTCACAGAGTACTCAAGCATACTTAATTCTCTGAGATGCACTCTCGTTTGTTTTTCATCATCTTGACCTGTGAGTCAAGGGCCTGCCAAGTGCACGTTTGCTCTGATTGTTAGAAAAAAACAGATAGAAAGCTGAGGAGGAATACAGAGTGAAGAAGGGGCAGAGGTTTGTGTAGTACCAGCTAAAGCACTGAAGTTAAACAGATAAGTTATCAGTGTGGTGGTGAAATTAACCCAACAGGTAGGTTATTAATAAAGAGCACTCCAAGCTCTCAAAACATTGTTGGCAGGATGACTGCAGTAAAATACTGGGAAAGCACTTGTTTATGGTTCTTCTTTTACCAGCCCTGTACTGGTTTCCACAGCATAGAAAGTCTCCAGTGTGGGATTGGAGGCTGAGGCAGGGGTGTAAAAGCTTGGAAAGCCTCCTCAGTGTTTGCTGAATGGGGCTACCACACCTAAAGAGTGCTGCCTGCATTCTTTTATAATCCTCTGGCTCCTGAGCCATTTAAAAGCTGTGATTTCAGGCATGTGAAGAAGGCTTTTATGAATCTATTACTATGTGGTTTTCTGGCAGCTGGCAGGAACAATCTCTCTTGTAAGTCTAAAGTTTCAGTAAATGAGAGGCTCCAAAAATCAAACTGACTTCTCCTCCTAGAAAACTATTCTGCCAAGGTTGACCTTAAAGAAGCCCAGAACCCATAATTAATTTTTACATGTACCTTCTCTCACATCTCTTTAAAACATCCCTGCCCCTATATTAGAGTTACTGTTCATTTATTTGCTGGTGACTGGGCACTATGATTGTCCTGTGTGCTCAGGATGGCACATGACTAATTTTTTACTGGTTGTCAGAGGGTTTTCTCAGCTCAACTTGAATTCAGTGCTGTAAATTTCTATGCTAGCTGGCTGGCAGATAGATTTGCATGTGCATGAAATTGCAGTGAAGCTCTTAATTAGGTTGATCATCACCTCCCATGACACAAAGCATCCTAAGCTTAAGTTTGCTCTCTGCATCACTACTCCTTAGCTCCTCCTGTCTGCAAACAGTGTTTGAATCCCTGTGTGAACCCATTCTTTGCTTTTTTTGAGAGAAAGTGCCCAGAAACAGAGGAAAGCAATGTGTTTCCTTTTGGGTCAAACTAAAAAACTGGTTTGGAACCCAATATGTATATGAAGTACTATTAAATCAGGGATATTTTCCAAATTTTTTTACTTGAGAGTGCATCAGCTGAGGCAAAGATCAGATCCTTTGTGGTGCCTAATGCAAAGAATGGCCAGGGGTTTGCTTTTTGGTGTGTTTTTGGGTCAACAAAACTTAGGTGGTGAACTTAAAGTAGTACTTGTACTTTTCTATCTAGAAAATAAATAACACATTGTGTGTACTGGACAGATTTTCTAAATGGATGTTAAGAACTGTGGGTAACATTTTCATCACTGCTTAGACAACACAGTTCTGCTGGCAATCAGGGATATCTGTGCACTTAGGAGTCTGGGAAAAAAAACCCATCCTGAACAACTTAAAGCCAGAATACTAAAGAGTTAAAAAAAAGGCGCATGAAACAAGGTAAACCCCTAAAATCCTCACCTGAGTATTCTCTGCTCAGCATTAAAGCTAATACAGGAAAGTAACTAAATGTTTTAATTATTAATGGCTTCATAAGTGCATATACTAAATATCTAGAAGGTTCTGATTTTTTTGCCACATACTGTTTTTGCCAAGCTGCACTGAGACTGAAGTAATTAATGTGGCTGACTTAGATCCTGATAGTTAAAACATTGAAGGTTATCTGTCATTGCATAATCTCCAGGTATAATTTATTTTTTCCATTTGTTTGGGACGAGGGGAAACAATTATGTTTAAATCTAGTTGCAGAGTGTACAGTTGCTGAGGTGAAAAAGTTGGAGGGAAGAAAAAAAACCCTTATAATAAAATAACCTAGGTTGAGTGGCTATAGTTTGGTATTCTTCAGGTATTTAGAACCAGAACACCCTATTGTGGATCTTGTAAAGACAATCTTGGTGATGGCAAAAACTGTCTCAAGATGTTATGCTTTTTAAAAAACTATTTTTCTAGAATAACATAAAACCACAGCCAGAAAAACTAAATTGTGTTTTGCCTACCTTTTAAAATCTATGTTCAGCATTCATTTTTCTTTTAGGAGAGGGTACATTGGGAGAGAAAAGGAAAAGCAAATAGAAATTTGGGCAGCCTTTGTCTTGTGATGAGTCCTTCTAGAACAATTTGTTCAGTTTTAGCAGTGGGGAAGTGAAATCATCCTTGGGTAGCTCATACATACTTGTGTTCATCTCTTCAAGAGCTTTGGGTATGCATTCAAGTTCAACCCTTGTATCTTTCAGATCACAAAGAAAAATAATAAACCAGCAAAGCCCAATCCTCAAGAAAGAAAAAAAAAATAGACCTTTTCTAGTTTTTTGGCTTTAATAATATATTTGGAATGTTTTTGAGGGGAGGTCACAGATAGTAAATTCTTCTTGAGATGAGTGGGATGTTAAATGTTTTCTTCCCAAGGCTACCTTCGTGTTCAAGTCCTTTGTTATGTATTTTGCTCTGTGATGCCTAGAAGAGGACCTGATGACACATGTAAGTCTCACCAATACCTAGTAAATAGCATGTTCTTGCTTTGCAATCCCCTATCTCCTTTTATTTGCAGTTGTTTCTTTTCTTAGGCTCCTGAGCTCCTCAAAGGCGAGCATATCTTTATCATAATAATTTATAAGTGTATTTTCAAATGACAGCAACAATGAGATGGTGTTTTGGGAAAGCAGCTGCATGAGAAATGGGCGAACTGGCCAGCAAAGATGCTCTGCTTTGCTGTGCTTTTCTCTGCTTGGTTTTGCACATCTCTTGTTCAGAATAATCTGTTGGTAACACCTTTTGTTTAAGAAGTGTTAGGCAGAAATGACAGCCAAGAGTAGCCTTCATTATGCATCTGTCATTGTGTTAAACACAATATTCCAGGAATGAGTGAAGAATACTGATTGCAGTTCACACACTGAAAATAATTTCAGATGTCTTTTTCTCTGCTTTCTGCTCTGGTGGTTTCTAGGAACTCTGATTTTTTGGACTCCTGGAGCGCTTAAAAAAGCCCACCCAAAAGCAAAGCAAAACTACCAAAAAGAAACAAAAAAATAAAGAGGCAAAAGGTGTCTAAGAACACTTAGAGCTAGCTGCCATTTCTGGCAAGGCAGTCTGCATTAATAAGCTTGGCACTCATCATTTTATGGGTGTATTTTATTGTTTCTACATGTGCATTTGATTACCCAGAAGACCTCTAGCTTCCTGCCCCCTCGAGGTGGAAAACCACAACAGTTATAACCATCAGTGCAGTCGGACATGCAAACAGTGACCTTGAATGTGCTGGACTGGCTTCCTTGCTTAATTCGGGAGCCGCTGGTAAAAAGCCATTCAAATAAAACACAAGCTTGAAAGCGTTTTAGGGGAAACAATGTTACGAGCTGCACTTCACATATTTACAGCTAATGAGTTAATGCTGTGACGGAGGAACAAAGGCCATGTGCGTCAGGAGCTCCCATGTTGTGTATTTAGACCCAGTGAGGAAGAAGCCCTGTGTGTGAACAACAGCACGTGGAGGGAGATGGGACGGGCTGTTCTGGTGTGTGCTCATCGGACTGGGCTGTTATGGAGCTGTCAAAACACCTGGGAGGAAAAGACGTGTGCCATTCTGCAAATGGATATGCTCCATTTGGGTTACTCTGTGAGCTTGGAGGGGGGTTTGTACAGCCTTTGCATCTGCAAACCTCAGAGCCCAGCACAGCTGCCGCTGTGCCGTGGAGTGGTCCATGGCTGCTGTCTTGGCCCGTTTGACACCACGGTGGATCTGTTTGTACCTGAGCCCGTTCTTTGAGCCACTCTGTGCACAGTGTCTGTGCAGGTGATGAATTGTGTGAAAGGGGAACTCACTTTGAGCTGATGAGTTCTTTGACCTCCAGTCAAAACTGCAATGAAGAGTGCTTGAGAGACCGAATAAACAGCAGCGCATCAAAGAGACAAAACTAGATTAATTACTTTTCATTGCCCAAAAGTTGCATGAATTCTCCAGATATGCTGGATATTATTTCCAGAGATATCCAACAATGATAATTTGCAGACACCCCTTTGGACTTTGCATTATTTAACCTTTCTTGAAGACTACCTAACACTAAAATATGCTGTTAGAGAGTTAATTAAAATTCAAGACGGACTGAAAACCTCCAAATATCCTCCTGTGAAATATTCTCTTCTTGAAAATTTCTGCTTCTCTCCCTTTTTTTTTTTTTTATATGGGCCATGAAAAATATTTTGAATTGGACATTTTTACATGTTTGCTTGATCTTTCTGCAGAAGTAACAGATCAGGAGAAAAAAGTTCAGAGTGAGTTTAGAAGACTAGAAAATGGGTGAGGGAGAAAAGAACATCACTAACCTCTTCCCCCTAAAGTTATGGCAGAGACAGAATTTAAATTCCACAGCTTTTTGGGGAAAGCTGCAAGTCTCTTGGGTAGGATTTGATCACAGTGTGTGGTGGAATATCTCAAAACATGACAGAGTCAGTCCCTGGAAGCCTGGAAACTGGACTACTCTTTCAGACCTTTAGGGTAGCATCTGCTGCCAAAGGAGTGTGTGTTGGAACATTTGTGACCTGACAGTAACCAGGCTGATCTTCTCTGGAAGAATAACTGGTAGTTAGGAAATTCTTGATGCAGTTTTTTTTTAACCCCTGCAAGTTACCTGACAAGTCTGTCCTGTTCCCTCTCAGGCACTCTGTGAGGCCTGCTGGTTAAAGCACATTATATTCACTCTCATTTCTTTAGTCTGAAGTATGGTCTCATTTTTAAGTGTATTTTTCTTTTTTGACATTGTTTTCCCCCCTCCTCCATGTAGCAGCGATTGTGATAGGTTGCCATCAACAGATGATGTCTTCAAGAAAAATATTGAGCTACTTAAAGCATATATTTTTTATTTTCTGGTCCATATGAGGACTGACAAAGATTGTTTCTTGTGGGAAGAACAAGGGAGTGACTATCACTTCTACACTATGTTTGTGTTGGGGTTGTGGACAAAAGTAAAAGAACCAGTGACTTTATTTTCATACTAAATCTAATGGACTCATTCATGCAGGGATTTCTCTCCTGGTGGAAATAAATTTCCTTTACCAATTCCCAAAATCTGTGGGAAGAGACTGTTAGGATATTGTGGGACTTGACTGGTATCATCAGTCTTGCACCCTGAATCCTCCACATCTTTCATGCTAGAAAAATGTTAGAATCTGCAAAATGCCAGCAGGGATCTTTCAGGATGCCAGGCTTCTGGACTGCATGGTGACTGACAAGTCACTCATGGTATTCCTCTAAATGTGCTGTTTGAATGGAGTAGCTGTTGTATCTTGTCCCTGATTTTTGGATTCACAGAGTTCTGTTCTGTACCATGCCACCCCAGAGATATGAAACAAGTGGATTTCATTCTTCTAGAAATTAGAAGATTAAGCAGGAATTGTTGGAGAAGGATGAGGAAGGGGCTATCTGTCTCAGTATGGAAACTTTTTACCTCTCACGTAAATCTTCCTCTGAACTATATAGAACCAGACAAGGATATTCAAGTCTATTCTGGGTCAAAGCCCAGGAAACTTGTGAATCTTTTTTGCTTGCATTTCTTTAGGAACTATGCTGTGAACTTTATATCCTGAAGAGTCAATTTCCAGATGGTTTCAGACAGATGAATTTTGTGATGCAAGGGATTTCCTTTTTCCTGATTGCTCCATTGTTGGCTTCTTGCCCTCATGTCTGTGGCTTGGTGGATGTGGATTTTGCGGGTGAACTTCCAGTGAAGTTGAATGAGTGTAGTCTGTGGCAATCTTAGCTACTGCAGGACACTGGAAATAGGGGTGTAGGCTGTGACTTTTTCAGCTGTAGCACAGAGAAATATCTCTGCTCAATTCTTTTGTTTCGGATGTGGTGTGACTTTTATCTTTTTCAGCTGTCAGGGGGACTCCTTACCTGAGTTACCATCTCTCTCAGGGCCCTCAAACACAACATGTCTGGTCCCATGTCCTGGTATAGGATGAGTTCTCTCAAGTCATCCCCAACTCAATCTGGTGTTCTTCCTGGTAGTGTGTCTCCTCCTTGAACCTTGCATCTAAGCACAGAAGTCAGGGAGATGTTACTGGTAGAGTCTGAGGCAAAGAGGGCATTGGGTGCATTGGCTTGTGTGTCTCTATGCCATCAAATCCCCCAGTCCATTGAGCAATGAGCCTGAGTTTCATTTTTTCAGTCTTTTGCTGCTGATGTAGCAGCAGAAGCTTTGCTACATCTGCTGATGTAGCAGCAGAAGCTCTTCTGGATGCCCTTGGCATTGCATCCAAGTGCAAGCTCTAGCCAAGCTTTGGGAGCCTATGGCTCCTGGTGTTCACAAGCTGTCTCCTGTCCTGACCCTGTCTAGGTGCCAAGGCTGCTGATATCTGGGGTGTTGAGGGTGATGTTGTGATGTGGACAATGGACCACAAGAAGTAAAACTTGAATACTGTTACGTGTTTCCAGAGAATAAAATAATCCCACAGTTTCTAAAGGAAGTGTGTGCCGGTGTAGGGCTGTGCTGTGGTTTCCCATTCAGGCTCTGTACAGTTCCACAAAGCAATGTGTCTTTTACCTTCTAAGACCAGAGGTGTGTAGCTGAGAAAAGATAAATTTTGACTTGAGACGCTGATCCATAAGTAGTAGCATAAATTTAGAGGTATGCAGTAATTTCCTATAGAGCTTAATCTTTGATGGAACAAATGGCATGGATAAAGTTTTTAATCCTGCTTTTCTTTTATCCTTAAACATGTAGCAAATTTAGCTTTAAACTTCATTCTGAGTGATGAGAAGGCAGTGGCTAATTGTTCTTATTGGTGCTACATGATGTGGTAGAATGCTGCATTATCTTGCACTGAAATGACTGCAAGCCACTCTCTCTTTTCTCTTTGTATGGTGTGCAGTAATACCAGTTAATCTGTACTTGTATTGCTTTAGATTAAAGATGGTTTTATTGCTGACTTGGGAAAAATACCTGCACTAGAGTCACAGCTTCAGATTTTCTCCTTTGTTCCCCTTCCTCCAATGTAAAATTGGAAACCCAGATGTTCCTGTCCTTTAAGAGAAGTAAGACACCTTTGATCTTTCACTCTCACACTTGATTTCTTGTGTACCTGATATGGCTCTGAAGGTCTTGGCACTCTGGATGTCTTTGGGCTGGATCACTTGAATGCTCATTTCCTTATTGCCACCTTCCACACCTTGTTCAGGGTTAACAAGGCCACAAAAAATATTGAAGGTTTGCCCATCATAACATCTGAAAGTTCACACAGGTTTGTAAGAAGCCAATGAAGCCTCAGCAGAGGTTAGCTGAATCTATCTAAGTCCAGAATGCTCCCGTGAGGTCTTGTCTTGCTGCAAGGACTGAGTGGTGCAAAGGGATCTGTGTCTGTGCCCACTGCATTGGTGTGAGTCCTCATCTATGTGTAAGTAGAGATCCTGAATCAAACAATGGGCTTGTGTGCAAAATTGTGTGCATAATTAATACCTCCTTGTATTTGAGGAGTTAATGGAATAGAAACAGCTTCTTCAGAGAATGGTGCATTTTAACCCTTTGTTAGCTAAATCTCAATATATTTATAATGAAAAAAAATCTCCTGGCTACAGTGCTACAAACTTGTCTCTGATGGGAAACTGATCTTCCCTAATGCTCTAGATTGTTACATGGGGTTTTATCATCAACACTGGTTCTTATTTTTCTAGTATGAGATGCAAGGAGTGATAGAGGGTTCTGAGTCCCTTTTGGCACATGAAACTTAGATAAGTTATTATCATCTTGTATTTGAATTACTACTGTGTTTTATCTTTGATAGATGCAGCCTTGCTCTGCTTGAAAACATACATGCTACTGCTATAAAGCACTTCTTTCTTTTTTTTTTAAATGGGATGATTTGGCCTTTTTCTATTCTGTTATCATTACCAGCAGTCTCCTCCTTTCAGTTGGTCTCAGATATTAAGCTAGATGACTTCAGTTTTTAAGGCCTTCAGCTATTCACTCTGTATAATTTTCTCAATATCATAAAGCCAACTTTAAGGGACTCTTATCAACTTTTTCTTTCACTCCTTTAAGTGAAATTATCAAGAAAATACTTTTTCTTCATGCTTAGAAGTGACTCTTCTGTAAGCCTCCTCAAGAAGATGCAAATTTCCTACTATTTGAGCAGCTACATAGCTTGTCATGACAGGAAAGATAGATGTTAGAAATGAGAGTGAGACCCTTTGGCATGGCCAAAGCAGTTTCAGTGTTTGTCCCACATCTGCCCAAGGTGGGGGATGCAGGGGTTGCTCTCCCCATGTGGAGCCCTTCCTCAGAAGACAAGAGAGCACCAGGGATGCATATGGATTGGGTCAGGGTCTTTCTTGAGGGTGGTCCCTGTTTTTCAGGTCTTCCCCCTTGAGCTGGCTGACCAGCAGGGTGCTCAGCATTGGGCACCAGGGAAGGTGGCCAGCAAGCTGGTGGGTGTGCTGGATTTGTTGGGATGCAGCAGCTCTGTCCCTTCTGCTCTGACAGCATATGCAGCATCCATGCTGAGGCTTGGTGGTGGCTTTACTGGAACTGGGAATGGCTCAGAGGTGCTGACTTTGGTCTTTGCCCAGTGTGACTTATATGAGGCTGCTCTCCCCGTGCCTCCTGTTGTGTTCAGTGCAGAGAACTGGCCCAGCTGTGTCAAACTCACTCTTGGAAGCCACATCCTTTGGGATCCACCTTCAGCTCTGCATCACATGTGCTGTATGACCTTGTACAAGTCACTTACTATCCCCACTGTTCAGCTCTCTTGGCTGGCCAATGAGACAATAATTGCTCCATGGGTCACTGCAGTGGAAATTTACATGCACATAGGAGGTACTAAGGAGCTGGCATCCACTTTTCTTTTTTCTTTTTCAGTGTTAAAGCATGACCAAAGCATGTGCTCTGTGCCTGCAGACTTGCAATACATAGCATGCAGTATGCCTTCAGTAAAGGTCATTCTGGAAGAGCAAGGGAAGGAACTATGTGAGATCAGAAAGAATACTGGGGGAGAAGTTATGCAGAACTTTAATTTCTTGGTTCATAACATATTTTTGAAGTCTCAGACTTTATGCATGACAAGCTCTTAACTGGTGAATAAGAAGGTGGTGGAATTTAAAGAAAAAGCAGATTAAGAGAACTAGGATTCTGAGATTAAGAGAACTAGGAGAACTGAATTTCTTTAAAAGTTGTTCCCAGGGAAGTTATGGATGTCCCATCCCTGGCAGTGCTCAAGGCAAGGTTGGATGGGTGGGGCTCTGAGCAGCCTGGTCTAGTGGAAGGTGACCCTGCCTATGGCAGGGGGGTTGGAACTGGATGATCTTTAAGGTCCCTTTCAGCTCCAACAATTCTACGCTTCTGTGATCTGATCGTCTTTATCCTGTTGTCACACTTAAATAAGACTAACTTTTCATTTTTTATTTTTTTATTTTTATCTCTTTATTAAGTTAGACAGCAAGTTCACTATTCAGCAAGTTCAATAATCAGCCCACCTCCTTGGGTCCAAGCATGCCTCCTGCATATGAAGGAAGGCCACTTTGATTTTTCAGCTGTGATTCGTTAAACATTTTCTGAAGGGACAGATTTAGGCCAGACACTTGCATGTGAGACCTGAAAGTGCCATTTCAGAATGCAGTAGTTTTTAGCCTGAATGTGTTGCTTTTTGAGCATGTGCTTTTTAAATGTTCTTATATGGGAAACCATACCTAAGTTTCGTAACAGGGCTTTGAGACAACTAATTTTGGAAGTGTGTGAGTAATGACATGTAATGAAATATGTGCTTTACCCTCGTTCTGACCTTCTTTTAATGGGAAATGTCTTCCTAAAATACACTGGAAATGTCTGCCTAAAATACTTTCTACAATGATTGGAAATTTTTTTAATCACAATGGAAGAAGCTTTTGAAAAGCTGTTCAGCTCTGTAACCATAAAATATAGAAACATTGTCCTTGGAAAAATTTAACTTTAAATAAATAAATGTCTATTTAAGGGATCACAACTTCTGAGCAGATTTAGTTTTGTGTATTGGTTTATGTTCTTAACTAACTAACAAAATTAAATAAACCTTTTACTCACTTTAATAAAACAACCGTGCATTCTCAAATGCATCAGTACCAGCAGACCTAACTGGAGTTGGGGTTGTGGTTGCCTTTGCTGGGAAAGCTCCTGGGAATGGAACTCGCTGTGCTGAGCTGTGCTGTTGCTTTGGGGCCACCTGCTGGAGTCTTCCCTCAGGAGCCTCGATTCTCCCACACCTGTTTCTCTCCAGACATCATCCATCATTTCCTTCTCCAGTGAATCTTTTTTCTCCCCTGACTCTGATGAATGCTTGACTTGAGGCAGTTTCCATCCCCAGGTTGTTCCTGGGCTCCTGTGTCTTAACCGTGGTAGGGAGCAGCAGCAATTTGTTTGACAATTTACTTTTGAGTAAAGGAGTCATTCTCAGGGAAAAAAACCCAACAAAATCTTTCAAACAGGGAATTTTAGTTGGTTAAAAAGGAGCCTGTTTCTGGAGCTGTCTATTGTAGATGTGATAATATTATTTTACCTTATGCTTAAGTGGCTGAGGTGAATGAGAAACATGTCTGCCAACTTGAGTAAAGAACAAAAGCTCCATAGATCACTTGTAAAAGTTCAGGGATTGTTGTTTCAGATGAAGAAGCTTCTCGCTGTTCAGGATAATTGTGGGTTTTTTGTTTGGTTTCTTTTGGTTTTAATTTTTGTCTTGAAGTCTATATTATAAGGTAGTTCAGTGCTTAATCACAAATATTGTTTTTGCTGGTGTGCCCCACTTTTTATGGATCTGCAATACCAGATTTTTCAGAACTCAAATGTAGCTCTGGAGCCAGAGTCATACTAAAATTAATAATTTTTTAATTAAAAATACTGTTCTCCCAGAAGTCTGTGTCAGAGATGGATGATGGGAAGTTGCATCCTTCTTCCCAATTAAGAGTTGATTAGGATATCTCAGAGTAGCATGACTTCATTTTGGTATTTGTTGAGCAGTAAGAAACAGTATATAAAAGGAAATCTGGAAAATATTTGGCTTATAAATTAGCTGTCCTTAGATCCATTTTTAAAATTTTAGTTGAGGCCAGTAGTGCTAACTACCTCTTCAAAAAGTGATTGTTTTATGGGAAAGACACCTTGCTATTTACTTTTTTCCTTATTTTTTTTTTTTAATGGTTGTGGCCTTTTGGGCAGCAGATAGTTAAAATGTGTGTCACCATCTACTGTATTTTCTAAGAAACATTAAAAAATACAAACAATATCTAAGAAACATAATAACAAGAGGATTTCACTGTTTCTGGGTTTGACGTCCAGGGTTGTTTCAGGTGAAAATCACACACAGACTGTGTGGAGCAGGAATCTGCACAGCAATTCCTTGGAGAATGAAAAAAAGAGTACAAAGATTAAGAAAGCTCCCTTCCACACATTTTTTTTTCCCCTTTTAATTAAGCGTATCCTGTCAGCTGGTCAAGAAATTAATTTGCTCCATCAGATTATGAAACAAATGTTATGTGCTATGCGCATTAGAGATAATTTGTTATTTTCCCCATTCTGCTGCCAAAGACTTTCCAAGTAGAACAATGCTTTTGTTTGTACTGACGAAGGTGAAACTGCAGAGAAAAGCATTCTCCAATGGCACAGGTGCCATTTCAATAATGGCTCTAATCAAACTGTGTCCTTCAGCCTTGTGCTCCACTGATGACTTTGGTGTTCCTCAGTGCTTTGCATCTTTAAAAACAATATTGATCGTTGCAGATAGGGTTTTAACACTGATAAACAGACAGAATGACCCCTCTGACCCCCTCTGTCTCAAATCAGTCCTGAGGACTTTTTTTTTTTTTAATAAAAAGGTCTCAATGGTCAGGCCTGAAATTCTGAACTCCATAGGACTTAGCCTGCTCTGAAAAACAATTCTAATAAAAATGAAGTTGTGTTTTAATCTGTGCAAGCTTGTTTCTAGAATAATTTGGAAATAAGAAGTAAATATTTCTTTAAAGTTGCAGCTTCAAAAGGGAGGTAAACTACTTTTATCTTTTGTAATTTCTTTCATTTGTCTTGTGACTTGCAAGGTGACTAGTGTGTCCTCCATATCACAATTTTTGCCTGTTTTTAGTTATTGTGAAATTTTTCAGTTAGCATAGAATAGGGATCCTGAATCTTCCACTTGACTAACTTTGTAGTTAATAAATTTGCTAGGGATTGATTGGTCAGAAACAATTACTATCTGTAACTTGAACTACATGTTCAAAAGGGATCAGTGCTTTAAGTTAAAAATTATTCAAAAGAATAATGGCTGTGTTCCTGGATGAAGAACACACCTGCAAATCTGTTCCTTACATTGAAGGATTTTATGGATGATTTGATGCATGGGAAGTGTAATGGTTTAATTATGATGCACTGTCAGAAGTGCCTTCAAAATTTTAGGCTGCCTTTGTTATAACTATGGAAATCCTTGTTTTTTAAAAAGCAAAGCAGAAATCAGTATTTTTGGTGGGTGATTCTATGGTGTTTCTCTCTGCATCTTTGAGCTCTGCATTTTCTCTCTCTGTGCAGTGCTACCAGAATCTACAGGATTCTAAACAATGAATTCCCATGGCTGAAAAGTCAGCTGCTGGAGTTAGTAGACCCCAAGAAACAAATGACTACCAGAGAGTTTCTTATTGAACATCATGGTTGGCAGCCAGCTCTGTGTGTGGAATGACATACATTAGTGCAGTGCCACAGAGGTGCCTGAACTTGACCCCGTGGTTCCCTTAGGGTTTTGGATACTGCTGGAATTGTTGTCAATACTCCTTTAAAATGACTGGTGGTTCAGGGCCAAGAGTAGTATCTTGGAGCATAATTTTGCCATGAGGTCATGTGTTACTGGGATGGATATGAATATGTTGGCAGATCATATCAATGCATTTTAGGCACATTCGAAATGTACACTTGAAATGGCAGCTTAATCTCAAGGGCACTGAACTTCGACAGAAAGTCATCGTTTGATATTTCCTGGTAGTTTAGCCATGAAATGATGACTTCCAGAAGAGAACCCTTCCAGGTCTGCTTTTCATCAAGTCTTGCTTCCTTGTACTCAGCTTTATGTGTTAAAAATTTATGTTTATTATTAGTTATTGTACAGCGCCACATAGAAAACTAAATATACACATGGAAATATTGGCACTTTAGGAAGGGATATATACAGAAAATATATGTATTATGGTTTAATGCCTTAAATTTTTCTGCTATTCATAAAGCCTAAAGGAGATAGGATTCTGGAATTCTTGTGAGTCCAAAATTTGTGTAATTTAGTAGTTTTGATATCTTAATTATATACTGCATGCTTTCCTCTATGCAATTGAAACTACTTAATATTCAAGCTTTTTACATGTAATGTTGGGCCTTGCAATGTTAACAATTAACTGGAATTTCATTTATTATTCAAGTCAATGTGCAAAACAATTTTGCCTCTTTCTGACTTCTACCACTGTTTTCAGAAATGTCTTGCATGCTGTTAGCAAGGACTTGCTAGGTATAGTTTGAATGCCCCAGTAAAAGCTGTAATATAAATGATTTTACATCTGTATTAACACTGGAATAACACACTGGGTGTGCTCTCAGGCACAGGGCTTTTGCTTCCTCATGCTGCCCTGCAGTGACATATCAGAATTATGGTACTATGGTAGCTTTCCCCTCCCAAGGCTGTGGCCTTCAGGTGTGCCACAAGATGTTGCCATCTCTCAGGTCTTTTTCACCAATGAGTTTTGATACGTCTTTGTTCTGCAGGTTACCTGGCGGAATCTGAGATTTCACTACAAGATAAATAGGGTTTCTTTTTCCTGCAGCATCAAAAGACTATTCCAATAAATGTTTAGAATTCCCAGAATGCGTCCTGGCTTTTAGAGTTGGAAGTGCATATCTGGCAGCTGGGGGCTGTTACTCACAGCAGAGTTGGTTGTCCAATTAGTAGTTGATTACTTTTTTTTTTTCATGTTACATAGAGTCACTGTATTCCTGATTAAGAGCCCTTCCTGTAAGGTTTGAAGCATCTAACATCTTTTATTACTTCATCTTAACTTCTCTTCCAAAGGAACTTCTTTGCTCATTGAGTGTTCAAGTTTGAAGTCCCATTCTGAAACATAAGCGTTTTGGACTCTAAACCACCTTGAAATGCCTCTTGGATACAGGCCTCAGAACAGATTATAACTTTCTTGAGCCATTTTCTCTTAATGTTACCTTGTTTAATTCAGGGCAGGTGAGTTCAAATGATACAGCAGAATATTTTTAGCCTTGTGATAGACAATTAGAATTTCCACTAACAGCCAGCTTGACTATTGGAATAATAGAAATAATTATCCTCATAATTTTCAGCCTGAAAAACTGTCTATTGTGTGCTGAGGGCAGAAAGCTAAAGCTCTTCAAGCACAGTGTGGATTTCACTTTGAAAATTTAATCTGTATAGTCTTTTTTGAGGAAATGGAGTACTGAGCATTCCTGTATTCCATGGCACGTATTGATAGAGATTTTTGGATTTACAGAAAGGCTCTCTCACCATAAATTAAAAGCTGCCTGTGGCTTTCTAGACCTTCTTGATTCTTTTCTTCCAGGGACACTTGAACTTTCCATCATGCTTTAAAGCAAACTGAGAAGTCAAGTTGCTGTAGCTTTTAGACGTCACGTCTTCTCCTCAGCAAATACCTTCTGTCCCCTGGAAGTGGAAATAACCTCTGTTTGCTGAGTTCCTTTGCTTTCACCTTAGCAATGTTAACCTGTCATGCAGTTTCTCTTCCTTGTTTCTGGGCTGTAACACATGAAGGGTGCTGTGTTTCTGCCCCCAGTGCCCCTAGAGAAGTGCAGCTGAGAGCTGAGTGTGGAGAAGCTCAAAGGATGATGACAAGGCTGATTTCTGTGAAAGCATCTGTCAGCTATACCTTTAAATAATTAAAGCAGAGGGTCATAATGGAAACCCTGGTGAGAGCACTTATCCCAGCTTCAGATCTTTCTCACAGTCTTCATCTTACTTGCCAGCACTGATGAAAGTGCCTTTCAGGCACACTGGTTTAGCAGAAAGGAGCTTGAAAAGTCATTTGGGGGGGATCAGGTGAGGAGGTAGGCCAGTTGCTCAGGTCTGGTATCACTTTTGTGGCATTTGCAATAAAGCACATTAAGTATCTGTCCAGGTCAAGGTACGATTGCTTCTTCCCCATTTGTATATTTAGCTGTCTGTTGATTTTTAGTCCCTTTCACTGTTTCACAATTGAAGAACTAAGGATGCTGTCAAAAATATCAATATTGCTTCTGGAGAAGGTTTTTAGAGAGCTAGAAATGTGGGTACTTCTTTATGGGACGTTTAAAACCACAGCCCTTACTCACTTACCATACAATTAGCCTCCAACTTTTTGTGCACTGCTACATCAGCTGTACAGGATTGTGGCAGTAGTGCTTTTCTCCTTTGGTGTGGAGGCAATGTTTCCTTTCTTCTGCCTTGTTTTGCTTCTTTGGGGCAGGATACTTACTTGGCTACCTGCAGTGTCCAGAAGCTGCTCCCAAAGGAAGATGTCTGTGAGCTGAAAAGCTGACCAGGTCCGGTTTTCTGCAGCATTATGAGATGCATGTGCTCTAGAAGTCGTGATTCAGTGTTCTCTGATCTTTAATGGGGGAGGCAAAGTGATTTTGTAGCAGTGCTACTGGGCTGAAAATAAAAAAAAAGGGGAAAAAAACCAAACCAACAACCAAAAAACCAGGTAGTACATAGAACTCTTGAATTGCTTTGTCAGATGAAGCCAGAAAATAGTGTTCAGCCAGCCCAAACAAGAGAAACAATTGGAAGTAAATATTGTTACTTGTTTAAAGAAATACTATGTATTTAAGGAAAGCAATCATTAAAATTATTTATTTTTAAAAAGAGTATTTTATTTAGAAAGATTTATTTCATTTAGGTTTGACAACAGCAAAGCAGAGGAATAGTCTAGTCTTGCCAATTTTTCAGAAGCTGTGTTTTGTAGTCCAAGAACTTGTAGTAATTTTCTTTTAGTGTTTGGATAGTAAATAATTTAAACTCTGCTGCTTTAAATCCACTGTCACAAGAAAAGTGGGATAGTGGTGTAGTGAGTGCTCAGACCAACTGTATACAACTCCAACTACAAAGCAAGTTTTACTTGTATTGTGGCACTCAGTTTCTAGAACATTTTTCTTCTCCTCTGTTAAAAGAACATGTCTCCAGAAGAACTGGCTGATGAAAAATGACACATTTCCTCTTATTAAGCCTGATGTAAAGAAAACTGCAAAAACTCTCTTGATTTCTAGTGTTGGGTCGATGCCCTTACTGCACATGTGAACTCACCCCTTCCGTGGTTGTTGTGTTCCTATGTTGGGGTTTCATATTAATGATGAGCACATTGGAAGCTTATTGTGAACTATCTGGGGAGGGCTGATAAATGTTCTGCAGTCCAGTGGTTCACATCTCTTGGTCATGCACTTCTTTTAGATGTAGCATATTCATTTTCCACTTTCTTACTCAGTACCTATCATCTTTTTCCTGTTAATCCATGGCTGTTCTCAAAGGAACCAACACCTCCTAGCAGGATGCAATAACATGCTTTTTGTGAGTAGTTAACCTTTCCTCTTGAAGCATCTTGACGTCTGGTTTGCATTTCTACTGCAATCATACCCTTTGCCAAGCCCTTACAGGCCTTTCCTGCAATAATTCTGGTGTTGTATCCTACATGACTTTTGATTCATTGTGCTTGTGCTTTGTGCTTTGGTACACTGCCCGTAACTTAAATCATTTTTACAGACTTTAACCTCCCAGAAGAGCCAGGTAAGTGTGATAGAAGCCTTGCCTATTTAGCTGTATAGTTAACCTGTTTTTCCTAGTATCAGACAACCCTGCATTGTATGTGATCTTTCTTGTGCAATAAATCTGCTTTCCTACACGGGAGCCAGAAGACAGCATTTCTTTGACAAGGAGTCATGGAGCTGGTTAAAAATTATGCCATTGTTTCCTTCAGGAAGCACCAACTCTACTTTTCCTTAGGAGTTGGAACAAATACATATTAACAGGAAGCTCCATCTGATAGAGCTAAGCTAAGACAAACAGAGCATTCGCACTCTGTCTGTGGAGGGGTTTTTGATGGTAAGTGACAGCTGAGAACAGTGACCTGTCAACAGGCTTGACCTGTGTTGGACATAGCGGAGAGGAAGCGTGTGTTGGGCAGGAAGCTGCTGTAGGCAGCTCCTGGAGGGAGTCATGCTTCTCTGCAGGAACGTGAGTGTACGTCCCCTTCTGCTGGGCATCCTCCTGCCACAGAGAGGCTGGGGAGGGGCTGTACCCCTCCTTCCTTCCCCTGCCTCAAAAACAAAACAGAAGAAGGGATGACAAATCCTGAGAGGAAAACCATTCAAAGAGCCTGCATGGACAGAGACATAAACCCCTACTTTTTTTAATTTTTTTTTTTAAATTATTGGCACTAAAGTACTTTCTATGTATTTATTCTTTTTTAAACTTGCTTCATCTTCGGGTATGGTTTGTGTAGGTTGCAGGTCTCTTAACTCCTTGCTACAGTGATTTTTCTCTTTTTTTCATGCTAATGCATTAACAGCTACTGCAGTTAATAAAATTAATGCATAATTAGGAGTCTTAAAGTTGGCTTAAGGTATGGGCAAAGAGGAATTGAGTACAGGGCTCCTTCTTTCTAACTGTGTACCTTCGCCAGACCATTCTCTTACAATTTTTTTTTTTTTGTTAATTGAATAAGTGATGAAGGACCTCTGGTGTCCACCAGCTGGATAATTAAATGCTTATTTAGCTTTCTATCAGTAGCCTGGCACTGTGCTCTCATAGTCATGACGGAGTTAGTGTTCTTTAAGTATTCAGTTCAGACTGGCTAAAGGGTTCAGCATGAGGCCTACACGTATGGGGTGTTTACTTGAGTGAATTTCATTAAGATTAAAGTTTGCTCTGCCTTGTGAAATCCTGTTTCTTTTTTAAAAAATCATCCCTGGGTTTCTCAGCTTTAAATTACTGGTTGGTATTTGTATTTGACACTATACCTTGATGATCCCATAAAATAAATTGCCATCCTGTATTAGATTTCTAGCAATGCTGTTTATGTTCATAGACTTCTTTCTGCTCTTATTATCGGCTGTCCTTTATTTTACAAGTTCTACCTGTTCCCCTTCTTTTACCTTTTCTTAGATTTTTTTTTTCCTTCAAGCAATCCCAAAATACATTGAGTGAAAGAACAAAAACCTGGTGCCTTGCTGCAGTAAGAAATTACTTGATATGGGTTAGTTCTGAATGTTTTGTTGTTTTTACTCTGGAAATGACTATGTGGTAGTGTGAGAGGTGGTCAGGGATTTATGTTGACTTGTAATAGTAAAAAGCTGTTGAAATTTTTCATGAGGATTTTCCTGATGTAAATTAAGTAAGGAGTTACTTTGCTGGTGTGGAACACAGCAGAATGTATGAAAAAATGAAAGAGTCTTCAGTGTGTCTCTTACCTGAAGTTGCCTATCTAAATCCACATTGCAAAAACAGTCTTTGTAACCTGGAAATCTGCATGAAAATGTCCTTTTCTGGCACCATTGACCTTTTAGTGCACAGTCTGAAAAGTGTCAGCAGGTATAAGCCATGGGGATGAAAGATTAAATAATGATGCTGTCATATGTTTTAATGAACTAACATGAACTGGATATGCTGGAGCATTATAGTTTGCAAATTATGATGATGGAGATAAGAATCTGCCCAAGTTCAATCTGCACACTTCATCTGTGTTACTCATTCTCAATGTCATCCTTCCAGTTCTTGTAAGGCTTTATGCTTAGAGGAGTTCAACTTTAAATTACATTGTTTACTTAAGAAATGTGTCACACTTAGACGCTAAATGGCAAAAAAAAAAAAAATTTAGTCTGTAAAAAATCCAGAAACTAACAAAATCCCACAAAACAAAACCACACCTGAGTTACAGGGTAGATGACTGATCATGCACGTAACTGACTGTATGTGCATTCAAAGAAAATCTATTTGTGTAAGAAGAAGGGCAGACAGATTCAAGAAGAGGGCTTAGGTAGAATGCTAAGTACATAGAAGCATACTAAAGACATTTTCTTTTTTTGCAGAATTTTTTTTTTAGTTGTTTTCTCCAGTAGACAGAGAGGATGAACTGCACCTTGACTTTAGGTGAAACAGAAAAAAGCACAGATGCTGGTAACTGCTTTTTAACTAGCAGTTACCAGCTAAAATAAGCTGCATGCACCAGTAGTTGGCTATCTTCAAGACTGATAGCTGTAATGGATAAAAATGGTTAGAAAAATCAGACTTAAGGCAGCTTGTGGCATTGAACAAGGAAAAACTGTCTGTCTTTCTGGATGGTTAGAGCTCAAGGTGATATAAATTGAGCTGAACTTTGCATGTCCCTTCTCATCTATGAAATGTATTTAAGGTCTCAGCTCAGTTTATAGCCTAATGGCAACATCTTCCTGGTTTATGGAAAGACTCCCACTGTGAGTATGTAAGAAACACTGCAAGAAGGAATGGAATCTACCCACATTTTAGTGCTGGTTTTCATGATAACAGCTGCATGCACATGAGACTATTAATCTGGTGAGTAAGTACTTCCAGCATGTCTCATATACTGTGTTTTTAAATATTCCTGGTCATATCACTGGACATATTTTATAAACCCTTATCAGTTCTCCTACCTGTGACATTCACTAAATGAGCACTGTTATCTCTCAGTAAGTGGTTTATTGTTCCTTTGATCATTCTACACATTGTTTCAAGCCACAAAAAAGACATTCAAAAATCAAAGTTAAATATAGAAAAAACTCAGCAGCTCAGGGCTGAAAGCTGCACAGTACTGATAGCTACCTATAATGTGTCAGGTTCCTGCAGGCTGACTCTGAGGTCAGGGAAAAAGCCATAGGTCTGTCTGTAAGTCAAAATATATCCTAAAATAGTCATAAAGCATTAAATCTACCTTCAGCTCTTAATAGATTTCCTATCTATTGCTAAGTAAAGCACGTATGCTGGCTGGCCATGTTCCCTTGTCGGCTGAGTGATTGTTTTGTGGAAATGCTCTAGCTTTTCAAACCTGTTAGAGACAAAAAATTGCCTAAGCTGTCTGACTGACACAATGAAGCAAGACAGAACTTTTTTATTAGATGTTTACCTACATGAGCACACCTGTGCAGGCACTGCCTTGTGTAACTCTCTGTATAGCAGTGTCTGTGTTCATGCTGCTCTCTCCAGAGGCTGGTGTGGCACAGACACATCCCAAGTCCAGCTACAGGCTTGGGATGTCCCTGAGCTCCAGGTGTGACTGCAGTGCTGCGCCCTGGTGCTGTTTCTCGCACACAGAGAGCTCCACTTCTGGCTCTGGCTCTCCCAGGGATGGGAAACCAGCTGCCTGGGGAAACTGAATTGGAAAGAGAACCAGAGAAACTGGCTGAGTGAAATAGTGCTGTCTGAGAGGGCACAGGTCTCTTGTACTGGTCTGGCAAAAACTGAGTCCATGAAAGAAAACAACTGCTGCTTTGTCATGTCCACACTGCTTTAGCAGTGCTGATGTGGTTTTACATCAGGCAGTACAGAGATGATCAGCCACTTGCACAATTCTTGGTTTAAAAAAAGCCATAGCACTGTTAGATATGACTTAACCACTAAGCTGAGAGTTTTTGAATGCATCTACTGATGCAGTAGATGTGACTTATCTACATGCAAGTAGATGCTGCTTTGTAACCTGGGAGGGACAGCATGCAAAACTTCCCAGGCTATCTCCTCATCTCTGGTGCTTGCTTGGCCCCACAATCACAGAGAGAGATCAGAGCTGACGAGAGCCTGAACTCATCACTCTGCTTCCTTTCTTGAAGATGGTCACATTTGTGCATAGAGGGCAAACAAGCAAAGGGTTTCAGGAGATAAAACTCGTGGTTTGCAAGAGATGAAGCCCTGTCTGACTGTTAAGAGTGCTAGATTTTAAGAAATTCCTAATGCTGTCTGTCTCTCCTTTGGAGGGAAAATGTATATTGAAAAAATTATGCCATAGTGGAGTTAGTTGCCCATTAGTTTGTCTGATATTTACTGGTTGGATGAAGAGTTTACATGTTTAGCATCTGTATCAAGACAAGTGGTTTTTCTTTCCTTTTTTTTTTTTAATATGTAGTAATAGCAATCACAGTAAAGTGATAAGGTTATTTTATGAAAATTGTAATGTTTGCTTTTCTGAGGCTGGCCAGTTAAATTGCTGCAGGATGATTTTTGCATAAGCAAATTCAAGTTTCAGGCAGAGTCTGTCCCTGCCACTGTTGTTTGTGACTAACTCCTGTGGACTTGTCTGCTGCCTAGGCAGTAACTGGGGATCTGTGTTCCACTTCTGACTGAAGAAAGAGGACATAGCTGTCAAAAAAGAAAAAGGGAAAAAAGTGCCAAACTTCCTGTCTTCTATTTTATTGGTGCCTCTCTCCCTTCTTATACTTCAGAGGTGGAGAAGGGAGCCACTAAACAAAAACAAAGCTGAGTTTTGGAAGGCAACAAACAGTAGGCTCATGCCACAGGAGGAGAACACTATGTGTGTTTGTTTAATGTCTTAATTTTGCACCTTCTTTTCCTTATGTGCAATTGATCTAAGCCAAATAGCAATGCCAGTGTAACAGGGTGAGTAGCTCAGCTGTGCTGCTGTGCTGGCACCTTGTGTCATCTCTCCTGTGCCATAGGAGCAGACATGAAGCAGCAGTACCTGACCAAACATCTTTGTTTTGCTTGGCATAATGTGTATTTGTGGTTATGAAGGTGTTTCATGCATCAGCCTGGAAAGAGTCTGCAGTGAATTGTAAGAGCTTCTCTGGGGGTGAAAAAAAAAATAATAAGACTGAAATGGGTCCATGTGCATGAAAAGCCATAAAAGTAGGCAGGTGGTGGGGGTGAGTGGCACTTGATGCAATTCTTACTTCAGCCATCAATTTCTCTAATAGGAACGAGCAAAGAGATTTGGCAAACGATTGACCCTAAGCTTATCTTTCCGTCATTTCGGCACATGAGCTTTCAACTGTAATGCTTATTAGGGGTTTGTGTTTGTTTGGGAAAGGGACAGGAATGGGTTAGTCTTTGCTTTGGTTGCCCCCTTGTGGTTTCTTGTGCTGGCTGAGTTAAACATTCTCACGTGTCTACTGCTACTAAGGGGTATAGTAAATGTGAAGTGGTACTGCCCATCCCTTGCAGCTCATTGTTTGCTTTGAACTGCTAATTCTATGTATGCTGGACTTCAGATCCAGAGAGCCTCAGCTGTCTCTGTGCAACTGACTCCATTTATGTTCACCTTGTCATGTGTATTGCTCTTAAGCAATTGTGAGAATATTGCAGACAGAAGGGCTGGATACTTAGGGAACATTTATGTTATGTTTCGAATGACTGACTCACCTTTGATTCTCCTGCCTTGTCTGCACAGCTTACTTGTGCTTAAGAATGCCCAAAGGCAGAGATACAGGGTAAAATGAAAAGAGTCTAGAGATTAATCAAACACTCACATACTTATATTTTGCTTAGGTAAAGTATATTTTTATTTGGGTACTTGTATTGATATGTGATAATCTCTGTCCTAATAGTTTCATTATCTATTTGATTTTTGAGCCTAATCAGCTACAAACTTGATCTCCATTATTTGGTAGCGCAGTCTCAAAGGCTGGACTCAGTAATCTCAAAGGTCAGGCTTGGTCTGAGGTCTTTTCCAACCTTAATGATTCTGTGATTCTGGTATCATTTTTTGTGTGTGCTTTGGACTTGCATACACTTTATCATGAAGCAGTCATTGGGGGGGTATAGCCTATGTCAGCCTTAACACTGTTTTGTTTTCTTGAGTGCTTGGTCTTTCAAAAGATTTACCCAAAGAAGTGCTCACTTCTTTGAATAAAGGCAGAGGCTCTGGGTGACTTCAGCTGAGCTATGCCAGACTTATGTCCTGGTTTAATACTTCTCTTGAGTTCAGTTTTATTCATTATGTCGATTCTCTTTTGTTTTGGGGTGGGTTTTTTTGAGTTAAAAGATGATTAGCTGTTTTAGAGATGCCTAACAGGATGGATGATTTAGTTATTGGATTTTGCAGCATCTTTCAGTTGAGCACAAAGGATTGGTATTGCTTGTCTCAAGAGAATTGTGAGAAATAGCCCTAACAACTAACGTTGTTTTTAACAAGTGGATGTTTTCAGTCTTGCTGGTTGCTCAGGTTGTATTTTTCAAAGAAACACGCAGTCCTTTGGGAAGTGGAAGCTGCCTATGGCTAGTGTGCAGTGGATAGCATCCAGTCTGGGTGCTACATGGTTTTTTTCCCCAGGGGTGGTACATCCTTTAGGGGAAGCAGCAGTCCTGTGGGACGGGGGCAGCTGAAGCTGCTCAGGGAAGGGCTTTGAAGGCAGAGGCTGCAGGGCTGAGCAGCCTTGCTCTCCACAGGGGGAAGAGGATTTCTGGGAGGTTGCAGACAGCTGGGCTGTTTCCCTGGCTGTCCCAGATCTTATGTTGGAAACCAGGACCCCCTCCCTAAGGACAAATGTGTCAGCCTTATCCCTGGAACTGTTCAAGGCCAGCCTGTGTGGGGCTCTGATCAGCCTAGTTTAGGAAGAGGTGACTGCCCATGGCAGGGGTTTGGAATTAGGTGGAATCAGACCTAGGTTGTGTTTCAAATGCAAATGTCAGACTTTATGTATTTGGGGTCTTTTAGGGATCAATTATAAAAGACAGTATAGCACAGGCCTATTAACTTTGGCTTAGCTGTGGTTTGGTTTTTTTCCCCCAGTTTATTGGGCTTTGGATCAGCAAAAAGGCAAATATTTGAAACATGCTTGGGGGTTGTGTGGTGATTCAGCCAAAGTAGTCCTCAAAATAGGAAAGAGCAAGGAATGCTCTTTCCATGAAGGGCCAGGAAACAGCAAATCTTGGAGGTAGGCTAAAACTAGTTTTACCATATGGTTTCATTTGATAATGTCCAACCCCAAACCTCAGTGTCTGAAGAGAAATAAACTATCCCACAGGAAGCAGGATCATGCAACACTTACCAGCTGTGTTTAGGGATAATCCAATACCAATGACGTTTCACTGTAAACAGATGATTTGTGATGGCATAATTATCTATTCTCCCCATAGGTTATTACACTGCATTACATTATTTTAATTGTTTAATTTCTTTTCATTTGCAGCTTCCTTATTGTGCTGATATGCCTTATCTTCAGTGTGCTTTCTACAATTGAGCAGTATGCAGCTCTTGCTACAGGGACATTATTTTGGATGGTATGTACATGGACATTAATGGATGTGTGTTTGTTCTCAATGTACAAATTCTGATCTCCTGAGCTAACATCATATCAAACAAAATGCTCCTTGTGGTTTAATTGACAAGAGACTTTTCTGCTTTTCCCTAATGAATCTGCAAACTACAGAAATTCTAAAAGTCATGGTAACCCAAAAATGAGGTAGTGTACCCTCTGTGGCCTATACTGAGGACACCTGTGGTGTGTCCAACACATACAGTTATTCTAATTAAGCTTGATCCCTCCTTTTGCTTGGGTTAATACTTTTTTCAGCCATACTGAAGGCCAGACACCTGGCCACAGCAGGGGAAAAAAAACTAAGTGGACGTCCTTTCATTTGGTTGATGTCATATCCAGCTTTGTTTCAAAAGTGGAAAACTCACATCCATTGACTTTAAGAGAACTTGCTCTACCTGTCTTATGCTCTTTCCCTTCAGTCAGCATGGTTGTAGTACACCAGTGCTGCAGCATAGATGTATCAACAAATGCCTCAGCAGTGATTGTGTCCTGCCAGCCTAGGTTTCATTGAAGAGCCTTAGTTTTGAGGTTGGAGAGGCATGATTTTAAACATCCAAACTTTTAATGAATTTTTTGTACCTCACTAGTGGGATAGCCCCTGCTAAATCATTGATTTCTTCTTTATAAATAATAACCATTGTTTATAAATAAATGACTATTATTTAACTGCTGGAAATGCTGTCACTTCATCGAGAAAATGCTAACGAGCAATTTAAATGTTTGTTCAAAACAGGTATTGTAGCAATGCTTCAGTAATATCATTAAGTGTATTACCACTATTCACATGAAAAAGTTCACTCAAGACCCCCATAAATGCTAATAATTTTTGTCTATTTATCCATTAAATATGCCAAGGTTCTATACCTAATATGAATGCTGTAAGAATAAGAATATAGCATATTAAATTTAGTGTCAATCTGCATTAAGTGCTTTCATTCCTGCATGTTATTTTTAACTAGTAAGATATTTGAACTCCTAGGTGTAACAGAACTAGTGCTAGCTAAGAGCATCCACACCTTTATTTCTGCATTCAGTACAATTTTTTTTGTGGTTCGGCATTTTCTCTTTTGTACAGATTTAATTTGTTTTGGGTTTTTTTACTCTATAACTAGTAGGGGTTTTTATCCATAACTTCTGCCAATGTCTGTGATGAATTTAACTCCTGGTAATGTCTCAGTCACCTTTGCAATATATCATAATATTTGACATGTGTGTTGTCTCAGTGAAACAACTTGTAGTGACAACATAACTAGCAAGGTTTCATTCTCTGCCCCCACCCTGTGAAATCATGGAGCTTGTTTTGGTTTGTTCAGTGTGTGTTGTCTGTACCTGGCAGTGTGAGGTGCATGCAAAGCATTCAGGGTTACACACAGAGTGTGGCATATCCAGTATTGTGTATTTCTGCTGTTCTGTGTTATCATCCTCTCTAAGCAATAAGGGAATTGGTGAATGATGTATCAGTGTTCCTGTTCTGCATAGTGAGAAAAACTGTGTTTAATTTCTAAAATTGAAATCCTGCTGGCATGGGTTGCACGGGAAATGAGAAGTTGTCTGTTTGTTCAGTATAGGCAGAGGCTGATGCTGTTTTCTTAAAGGATTAACTGTGGTAATTTTCATGAAACCTGTGGGGATTATGGGGAGCCATCCATCCAAAGCAGTAGATGGGCTAATGTGCTCTCTGCTCTATCCAGTTTCAGTGGGACTTTCCAAGGGGTTGTGGCATCTTGAAACACAAACACAAATGTCAGAATCTCACTCCTGTTGGCATCTATCTACCCTGTGAAATTTCCTATTCTCCTGTTCCTTAAGAGATTTTAAGGTAGTCAACTGCCTTAAAGTCAAAGAAGTTGTTTCACTTTTGTTTACTTTTTACAAGTTGTCAAAAGTAGATGGAAGTGAGTTCTTAGGGGGAGATTTAATCACGGAGGGCTGGTTGAAGAGCAACTGCAAAATGGAAAGAAGGAAGTTCAGTCAAGTGTAACTGCATGTAGGGATTAAGGCACAAAACTGGAAGAGACAGAGTGCAAGCTTCCAAATGATGCTGTAAGGAGGAATGAAAGCTTAGGAGAGCACCCTTTCTACTGCTCTGCAGTAGGAATTAATTTCTTTATTGTGTCTATAGAAGGATTTTTAATTATTTGACAGTAATGATCTTTATTTGGAGCCAGACAATTCAAGTAGGTAAAATTGTCATTGTAGGTGAGCAAAGGAAGGCAAGCAGTTTGATTGACAAAATAATACTAAATGAGACAGAGCTCAAAGGAGCAGCAGAGTACCAGCAACCTACCAGGAGTATGGGAATCCTGGAGATGGCTTTTGCTTGGGCTTAACTGAGAATGAAGGAACTTTGGTCATGTAGAGTTTGTGGTTTGAGACCTCAAGCCCATGAAACTGGAGTTGCATGGCACTGAAGATCTGCATTGGGAAAAGAACAGAATCTCTTCCTCCTGACTGGAAAACTAATTAAACAAGACTATTAAAAGCATTCACAATTAATAGCTATACTGCTCTAGTTCCTCCAAATAGCCAAAGTATTTGGCTCTGACCCTGTAAAAGATCTGAAGCACCTACATAATTTCAGCAGGTAGTCCTTTTGAAAGCAGGGAGCCTGGTCACATTGAAGTTACAGATAGAAGCTGTGTGCCCTTTTTCATGAAGAAGAATTTTCATGCTTTACTATTATAGTCATACAAGATATTACAATAACATGGAAAAAAAGCTATAAAAGTTGTTGAGATTATATGTTGTGGCGGTTTCAGTTCAAAACTGGGTGGAAAAACCAGTTTTGTGTAGTATATTAAAAATACATTATTTTGCAATATATCAAAATATATGAAGTTATTTTATTCTGGAGCTGCTTGTCTTTAAATATCACCTAGTGCAGCACAAACCAAAAGTTGTTATGCTATCAATAATTTAAAAGCATTAAAAAACACTTCTATTTCTCATAAAAGCAAGAAAAGCACAAGCTTAGCATTGGAAAAATAAACAGGGACAAGTTTATATGTGTTCCAAGTGGTGTTCCAGATTTAGACAAAAAGCTTACAATTAGCCGCTGAATCTTTCTTTACTTGTCACCACACTTCACGAGGCAAAGAGCCTTGATGAAAGCTATACCTAAATGCAGTTGTAATGGGAGATTAGGGGAGAATTGGCCTTTTGTTCGTTTCCAGAATGCAGTGAAAACTGTTTAAATTTGCATGTGTTTATTTTCTCTTTTTTTTTTTTTTTTTTGTTCGCTAGATGGTGCTGTCGGAGGGGGTTTGACTCCAGTTACTCGCTGGCACTTGCCCAGCGTGAGCTGGAGTCTGAGCCAAGGCTGTGAAAGCATCATCATTTTGAAGAGCCCTGTGTACACTTGGCCCGTGTAAAACAGTGGTGCGGGAGAGCTTTTGCCATGACTCATAAAGAGAATGTGGTATATCAGGGTAAAAATTGATTCTGAGACTACAATGTCTAAACTATGGAAAAAAGTAGTGCAGAGATGTATGTTCCCAGAGAGGCCATATTTTTCTTTTATTTTCATAAGCAAGGATTTTATGGTGCCAGAACACAGCAGAATGCTGTTATCTCAGCATGATCTAAGAAAATCTAAGTGCCTGATCCAAGGGGATTAAATATTCTGCTGAACCAAGGGATATTTGGTGTGCCTGAAAAAGCTATTTTCTGGTAGGAATCTCATTTCAATATTGATTCCCGCCAAATAAAAAAAGAAGGAAAAGCTGTGTTTTTATGATGAAAGTATAAACTCTTTCCAGCTTTCTGTTTTAAGTTCCTTTTCTACTTTAGCATACTTCTTATTGAAGCGATTAAACAATATTTAAACTTTAAAAAATACGAATTAAGATTAAAAGGCAATAGTTTTGGTTTGTTAACATTTACTTCATTGGCATTGAAGTTATTCCTACACTTCTGAGAAACTGGTACAGACTCTAGGCCCATAGGAAATCTAGTTTATATTGCTTTTTTAATATAATGTTTTGTTTTGAGTGTAAAACTTGGCTTTTGTTTGCCGGAGTTTTTTGTGGGTCTTTTGAGAGAGAAAGAGGAAAACACCTACAGCTTTTGCTTCTGAAGGTGGTCTTCACAGAGAATGCACAGTTCAAAGGGGTTCCAGCAGTTTTCTTTCCTGATAATATCCCTTGCTTAAGAAGGCCAAAATGCAGACTCACCATCTGCATTGGTACATTTTCATCCTTTTGAAAAATTAAATGAATTTAATATCTGTGAAGGTGCCTGGTGACAGCTCTACAGATTAATCTAGTTTACAGACTCTGAAGAACAGCTGTAGCTGAGAAAGTGAAAAATTTGTCCGTGCAGCCTCAGCAATGTCCCCTGGTCTGACCCAAAGTGAGGCCAGCTGGTGTAGAAGATGTGTCTAGTGGATTTATGGTCTTTAATCTTTTTCCTTTGTTGGACCTGCAGAAAGACCTGTCCAGGGAGTCACTCACTGCAGCCTTTCCTTTCTGTCACTCCTCTGACAGCTGACATGGAAAATCCCAGCTTTCAGTCAAAGCTGGCTTCTTTACATTTTAGTTTATAGGAACAATGCCAGCTGTGAGTGATTTGGAGGCTCAGAAAACATGATTAGAAATTAAAATTGCCCTCCTCTCTTTTAATGAGGCAACAGTACGAGGAGTAGCTGGAATAGGGATCTTCCCCTGAATGTGCACCCAGGTGTTTCTGGCTGCAGTTCAGCCCCTGATTGTGATGTTTGTGGCTGAGCTGTGCTGGCAGATAACGTGAGGGCTTCTAATCTGCCTCCCTGCAAAATCAGCTGCCTTGCTTTGAAAGGTTGCTGGTAGTAAGATCTTAACTTGTTCCAGCTGTTCTCAAAGCAATCCCTTGTCAACTCCCCTGGCCTGCAGAAGAGAGTTATGCACTTAATGTAAATGTGATGTTAAAAGGATTTAATTCATTCGGTTCAGAAGGTTGCGTGAATGTGCTTAAATTCTGCTTTATGTCCGTTCTGAGCAGGTCAAAGGGGGCCAAATCAGATGCTCCTCAAGTGGAAGTAAGGCTGGCTGTTCAGGACAGCTGAACCAATTTCATCAAATGGGAGCTTTCTTATTAAAAAAAAAGAAAAAGAACAAGCCTCTTGCTCTGGTTTGGTGTAGATGAAATCTGAGTTAAAGAGGAATGAAGAGGTGATATGGAATGAAAGCATGCTAAGACCAGTAAGGGAGAGATGAGCTGGTTTTGTTTAGACATGTGCTAAAAATTAAACCTGGTAGAAGGCTGGAGTTTCCATTTAGAATCTGCAGAGGGCAGCATTGGCCCACGCTCTGTTCTCCTGGGGTGGCTGCTTCTGACCTTGGATGGTGTCCTCTACTAGATAAAAATATAATTTGGAAGAAGCGAACTCTTAATAAAGAAATGTTTTTCCACATGGGCTTGGGGAATTTTATACGAGTAATTAGCAATCATAATTTGTGGAGAGAGAGATGGGAGAAAAGGGCTGTGTAAACATTGGTGCCAGAGAAAACTCTGGCAACTTTGTGGTGGAGCCTCAAAATTCATGCAGTTTGTCTACTTTATTACTCATCCTGTGGATACCTTTAAAAAAAAAAAAAAGAGAACAATTAATGCTTTCAGTGAAATGAATTGGGCAAGTGTTTGCATGGAGGAGAAAGAAAAACTTCTTAAACTTGTTAAAACACAGAAAAACTTCCAATATGTTATGCCCTGCCAGGTACACTCTTGGTATTATTAGATGTTTCCTATTCAGTTGGGATAAAAGAAAAAGTTTATTTTTGTAAATTTCTCTAATGTTACCACCAGGAATGGCCTTTAGATGTTTATGATAAGAATAAGCAGCAGTTTGTACAGAAACAAACCTGCATCTCTTTTTACATATATCAGTACATTTCATCCAGAAGGTCCACATTGTGGGTTTGAATTCTTATTTTAGTCTGCTACAATGGAGTGGCTTGGATGTAGAAAATTGATTACTTCTTCCTTTTCTATGAAGTTTGAAAAGAAAAATCCCTTTCCCTGGGATTTCTGTGCCTGGAGTTGTGTGGTGGCATAACTGAACATCGCCATTTAAAATAAAGTCTGCACCTCCCTGGCTGTGGATGAAGGATTTTAGCATTTATCCCCATTGGGACGAGGTGGCTTTGAAGCACCAGGCATTTTTTGGGACTCGGGCTCTAAGGACTGAGATGGGCTCTGGGCAGAGCGACTGCCCCGAGCTCAGGGTGGGGCTGGTGACAGATCGTGGCCAGCACAGGCAGCGCTGACGGATGGGTGCTGGCTGCTTGGTGGCCCCCAGGATCTGACACGGGCATCTCCCTCCCTGGCAGCCCGGGGGGCTCTGCCAGACACCAGCATGAGCAGGGTGCCACCATGTCCTTCTGCCCAGCTCGTCAGGCACGAGCTGCAGCAGTGGGAAAGTTGTCAGGAAACACTGCTTTTAAATTGAAAGGAGGGTTTTGATAAGTAAGGGATATGTTCTCTGGAGTTGTTAGTTTTTCACCTGTTCTCAAGAGCTTGTATTTGCCTTCATAATTCACACAGTGGATTGTTTCTTTATTTTTAAGAACAGGCACATTCCAATAAATTGTGTTCAAAGGTGCAGATAAGAAAATGCCATTACTGAAAATGGCATGTTTCATTCACAGTTACATTTATTGTTCACTTCTGTCAAGCTTCCTACTTAAGGGTTAAATTTTGACTAAACTTTCCTGGGGTATAAATTCATGTCAAACTTGGAACATCAGCTTGGTAAACTCCAAAAGAAGCATAGTAAACATATTTTCTTTGAAATTATACATATTTCTCACTATTTATTATTTTAATAAACAAGCAGAGTAATACAAATTCCATCTAGTGAAAAAAAAATTAAAACTATGGAATACTGGTGCATGCTATAGCCAAGCAGTGAAAAGAAAGATTTTTAAATTTAGGGTTTATCTGGATTAGTGTGTAATGTTTGCAGTGACAGGTGTTTCCTTTATGCTTTGCCCAAATGTCTGGAAAGTAGTTTGTCATTAAGTGCTACATTCAGTGTGTATCTCAATTTCAGTATAACTGGAGGGTCCCTGGCTTTGTTAGGTCCTTGTTTTCACATCTGACCTCAGCCAGCTGGAGTGTATTGTTTTAAGCGCAATGTAACAGCTGACATAACATAACGGATATCAAGCCCAAAAACTGAAACAGGGCCCTGAACTGAGGCAAAGGGAGGGGAAAAGGAGAAGCTGGGAGGAGGGACAGGGGCAAAACTAGCTTCATGATTCAAAGTGGGAGTTGCTGGCTTGTTTTCCCAGGGGGAATTAGCTAGGAAATAATGGGATGAGTCTGTTGAAGTTCTATTTGCAATTGATTACATATGATAGACTACTGAGACAGGTTTGAATTTGCCAGCTGTCACTTGCTGGTGGCTCTTGAATGGCTTTAAGTGGCCCTTGGTAGGCAGAACTGGAATCAACTCTGCAGGTGTGGTGTAACTGTAGAGCAGAAAAGCAGCAAGTGCCAGTGCCTAAGAAGAAAGGAGCTTCCAGGAGTTAGGAGAGAGAAAATAACTTAAATTGAGTGTATTAAGAACTTTATTTTGCAATGTTGGGTTCAGTGGGTTCAATTAACTGGCTAAAAACCCAAAATCAACTGGACTTCTTGGTGGCTTTCTTTTTCTTGGCAGTTTCTGAAGTAAATGTCCATGAGTTTATTTCTAAAAAGCTTCATTATTTTGTTTCTTGACCTCTGTGTTTGACAAGAGCAGAGTGCATCTTGACACTGAGGTCTAACTGCTCTTGGAAGGTCAATGAGTAAATGAACATCCTCTTAGAAATTTTTCCAGGCCATGAAAACAGTGACAAATATCTGGCTTTGTGCACAGATAGAGAACAACGACATGGGAGAATACCCTTATTTCTTCATATGTATTCATGTATATGCTTCTTTACATATATAAATATTCTATTTGTATATAGAATGTTTCCTTTTTCATCAGTAATTTGAAGAAAAAAGTACTTCTAGCTGGATTTCATATGTATTGAGTAGAGCCTCTGGAAATTTTGCCCTTTTGAGAGTTTATTCCATGGCTTTAGATGAGGGGCTGAAGCCTTGCCTTCCAGGGGAGAAAAAAGGCAAGACTGTATGCTGGCTGGGTTTTTCTTAAATGTATATGTGCAGAGGCAACTAAATTATGTTCTACGTTTTTAAGTGAAGCTTTTATGGCACGGGACTTGCAGTTGTGCAGTGTGTTTAACTTTGTGTGTATGAGTCGTCATCATGACTTCAGTGGAGCTTCCTGTGTGCATAAATATTAACAGGATCAGGATGTAATAGGAAAGATTTCTTCAACAGAGTCTGCTTGTACTTAGGGGTAACCTAGGAAGCATGAGTTTGATTTATGTAACTGCAAACTGTATTTATCTCACATTTAATGTTTTAAATGTGTTTTTATCTAATTTACTTTTATTTTGTTGGTATAAAAAAATGTCATCGTGACTGAAGCATGAGTTGTGTTAAACTTGTCTTGCACAAAGGGTTTCTAGGATTGCTCCTGTTGTACTATGAGGCCCAATTCTACTTTATCTCAGTAATCAGAAAGGCCTCGTGAAAGTTTATTAGAGCTGTTGATTCAGTGGCTAGTAGTATTTAGCATGGGCATTTACATTTTATCTCAGCTTATAAAAGAAATGAATTTAATTGTGGAGCTCAGTGCATGGTGTTTGTACTGAGCTGCTGGAGAAGTCTGGATAGCCCAGGGAGCTGCCACGTGCTGCATTTTCCTTTCTGTGCTCATGGCGTGTCCCGTGCCTTGGGAGCAAACAAGGATGGGTCCCCAAGTGCCCTGGCAGCCACAGCAGCCAGAGGCTCTGCAGCAGAGTGAGTTCTGTGGGCTTCTGAGTTCCCTCTAGGGACTGTATATTTTTTATATATAATATGTGTGTATATATATCCCAAATATTGGGATAAATGTCTTAAGACCTCTGCACTGCTCAGCTATCCCTGCTGGTCACTGATTTCAGGGACCTGTGTCTTAGTGCATTGCTTACATCAGGTATTTCCACCTAACCCATGCACCAGGAGCATATTTTAAAGATGTTGGGGAACCAAGAGCTGTTACTGGCGCTCAGAAACAGCTGGACTTTGAAGTACTAACAAAATAACCAAAATGCCTGTTTTCACACCCAGTCTGTGAAAGCAAGCTCTGTGCTGCCTCACTTTGATGGTTTCCCTTATGCTAATCACACTGAGGCTGGCCTCTTTTTTTCCTCCAGCATGTTGTTAACATCCTTATTTAGGCACCTTTCAGAAACTCTCCTTTTTGCTGCTGTTTCTGTCAGTTTGACAGGATGTGTTCACACGTGGAATGCATGCAAAAGGAGTTGATTTGCTTGTCCTTTATCCCTCTGCAGCTGTTCCCCAGATCAAGGTGAGAAAGGGTGTCTGCTGTGGAGGTGATTTGTCTGTTCCAAGGTTCCCTGCAGCACGGCTGGGTTCAATGCATTTAGGTGCTGTTTTGGCTGCAGCACTGCAGAGCAGTTTCTAGTTGGATTGCGTGTGTGTGATGACTGACCTCCATCTGGCCCACAGGCAGGGAGCTTGACAGCTACCTTCTAGGAGCTGCTCCAAGTCATTGATTTAGTATTTGGAGCTCAGAATGAGTTATACTCAGTGGCCAAGGCTAGGGGAAAGGGAGGAGAGAAAATTAAATATTTACTAATCTTACTTCTGTAATGCCTTACAAACACGAGTGTGCTTAACCTTGCAGTGTTCTTGGGAGGTGAATATTAGCAGTTTTATGTGTAAAATCGGGTGATCCATAGCTTTTCCACTCTAAGTTGGCTTTGTGAGATAAATCCTTCAGAGAACCCAGGCTGGACTTTCAAGAGGGGGTTTCAGCCTACATAAACTGGCACTGCCACCTGAAGAAATGATCCTGCTGCTCCATTCCTTCTGCCAACACAAGCATTTATGCAGCTCTGTTGTCAATTGCCTTGGAGAGCTCAGATGGGTTCAAATTAACCTTTTTTTTGGCCAGATGAGATTGCTTCTTTTGGCAACAGTTCTGGCTTAAACTGTTTGTGGAACTGTAGAGTAAGATTTGTTAGCTTTTGATAGTTAAAAGTGTGATGGAAACTTTATCTGCAACACAATTTACAAGCAGACTCATGTGTTATTCTTCTGAGAAAGGACATTATTGTTGTTTCCATTACAGCCCTGCCTGTGAAAGATTGAGTACAACACCTAGTAGAGTGTGTGGAGCCACATGCTCTGAAAGATAGCTCCTACCCACATAGGTTTTGCAGCCCAAACAAAGTGGTTGAAAATGTAAGGGGAAGGAAGTTCTGAGTGGACTCTTGCACAGCCAGGCACTGAGGCAGAGAAAACACGACTTCCACAAGTCCCAGTTTTGGCCTGCTCCAAGCATTCTGGTTGAGTGATGGGACTCAGCAGTCACAACACTGAAAAGGAAAATATATTTAACTTCTTGTCTCATTTCTTAACTTAGAACTGTGAAGGCTTTGGTTTGGTGTTTCTTTTGTCCCCCAAAAGCTGAGATTTTGGCCCTTATTTTACACACTGGAGCTTGTGCCTCTCATGTATTGATTTGACTGAATAATGAATTAACTAGCATTTTATGTCTACTTTTCATCTGTTTTGCTGCAGGACAGCAGGGTTGCAGCCTGACAGCTGACTGAGGCCAACTTGGCTGAGATTAAGTTTATCCTGCAGGTCTAGACCTGCCTACCATAATCCAGAGCTGGTTATTGAACCCGCGTTGGCAGCTGGGCCATCTCTACAAACAAAAGCTGTTTTGTTCAAACTCAGCTAGAACAGGCAGGGTGCAGGTAGGTTTGCAGATGCATGTCTCTCTGGAAATCTTAAGAAGCAGTTGTCTGCAAGCTCTTTGCTCTAGGCCCTCCGTGGGGTTTACCACTGCCCTGAACTGGACTGGATTGTGTTCACTTTCATGGTCTGCTGCAGTGCCCAGCTGCCCCAGAAAGCCTTTTTTATTTTTGCCACCAAAGATGGTTAAGCCTACTGTGGTGGTAACAAAGAGGGCCAAGAGCACTTCCACAACAGGTTACCGTTGTTCAGCTCTGTGGGTGGTAATCTCCAAGATGAGAAGTGCAGGAATGAGCAGCAGGGTGGGGTTGTATCTTCAATCTCTTTCTGTCTTTGAAGTGATGGTAGGCACGTGGTTGCACATGGCAGTGTAGCCTAGTCCCACAGGGTATAATTGTACTATTATGTCATCATAATTATTAATACAATAACAGGCACATTTGGGGTTGAATTAGTGCAATTTTTTTGATAAAAAGGGAAAAAAATACCCACGCAACCAAGCCCCAACTCCCACATATCTCTACACAGAATACTAAATGTGTGTGTAGAATAGTCTCAAAACAGCAACTTACCTTATAGATTCCTAACATGTGTGTTTCTATATGTATTAATATATATATGTAAAATTTTTAAAATGCTCCTTGGATATGAGTGGGATTTTTCAGATGCAGTGACACGTGTTTTCATACTCACATGTTAGGATATTCAGCTCATTAGTGAAACAGTTAAATATTTAACCACTGTGAGTCATACACCTTTTTAAAGCCAACAGAGTTGAAAAGTATTTAAACAAATAATTCTTCTCTTACTCCTAATTCTGAACTGTCTTAGGAAGTTGTTATCTCATCCACAAGGAAAAAAAAATTCAAGAAAATTAGGGGCAGTGTTCTGACTGTACAAGTCAGCTTTACAATGGTATGAGCTTGCAAATACATTTGTGATACTTTAGGTAAGGTGGAGGCAATAGATCTGGGATCTTGTAGACCTTTTAAGTAGCAGAAGTTTGCAGCAGTAATTGAAATTAATAGCTTTGTAAACAGAGACCTATATTTGTATTTTGGCAACAGAACTAGGAAACCCCATGCTACAATGAAGAAAAAAATGCTTCCAAGTAGTATAGCAATAATGTGAAATTTCCTTTCCTCTTCTTAATTGATTATGTCAGGTAAATGGCCGATGAGTCAGAGGTGAGAAGCTCAGCCATGTATCAAGTCACACAAAAATGCACACTGTGCCCATTCTGTCAAACAATTCCCAAAACAAACAGGCAGTCTGTCAGTCTTTACTTTGTCAAGGTCAACAAACCATGGTACTGAAATGCTAGTGAAGACATTAAGAGAAATTCTGATTAGGAGAATCTCCTGTTTCATGAGTTGATTTGACTTTTGGAAAGCAGCTGAAGTCTGGTTTCTAAGTGTTCAGACACAAGGGACTGTTAGCTTTCTAGTCCCAGGCAGCTCCATTTATTTTGTAGCTTATGTGTAGGGGTGTTTCTGTCTTTAGAACCAAGTCATATCTTCGTGGACATGTACAGGGCACTCACAGCCCAGAAAGCAGCTGGGCTCTGGGCAGCAGGTCGAGGGAGGGATCCTGCCCCTCTGCTCTGCTCTGGTGAGAGCTCACCTGCAGTGCTGCACCCAGCTCTCACCCAGCACAGCAAGGGCATGGACCTGTGGGAACGAGTCCAAGAAGATGGTCAGAGCCCCTTCCCTAGGAGGAAAAGCTGAGAATTAGCTTTGTTTAGTCTGGAAAAGAGAAGGCTTGGGGTGACCTGATTGTGTCCTTCCAGTACCTGAAGGGAGCCTACAGGAAAGATGGAGAGGGACTTTTCACAAGAGCATAGAATGGCAGGACAAGGAAGAATGGCCTCAAACTGAAAGAGAGTAGGTTTAGATTGGATATTAGTAATAAATTCTTTACTGTGAGGGTGGTGAGGCACTGGAGCAGGTTACCCAGAGAAGCTGTGGATGCCTCATCCCTGGAAGTGTTCAAGGCCAAGCTGCATGGAGCTCTGAGCAACCTGGTCAAGTGAAAGATGTCCCTGCCCATGGCAGGCAGATTGGAAAGAGATGATCTTTAATGTCCCATCCAACCCAAACCATTCTGTGATTCTATGATCTGTGCCCTAACTGCTGATTTCTTCTGATTTTGTGTCTGTAATTAGCTTTTACTTGGAAAAAAGAGACTAGTGTTTGTAAATATAGAGGGTAAGGAGTTTTGGTCATTTTCTCCCTGTGGCATTGCTAGTGCTTTTTGTTAGGAAAAGGGAATCAGTGATTATTCAGAAAAATATTCTCTGGCACTTTAAATCTCTATTAAGTGGAGTGAGATTTTTTTTTTTTTTAATGTAACAGCTCTTCAGCTCTAGTTCCTGTAGATTTCCCACAAATATATGGATTATTGCTACTTACATCTGGTATGGTGAACATCTGGAAAGTTGTAGGTGAGAAGTGGGATATTCTGCTACTGTGCCTCTTGGAACATAGAATGGAGTAAAAGTGCAGGAGGGCATCACAAATAGTCTTGGTGTTAGTTGGAGAAACATTGATTCATTATGGAGAAAAGGAGGAGGCAAGCAGGAGTAACATTTCTGATGAGTTACCTGAGAAACCTGAGTTGTGTCTTCCTTGAAACAGCTGTTTCTCCTTGCTTCCTAATTTGGTGAGGCATTGACAAAGTTGATAACAGGTATTTAATTCTTCCTACTATTTAAGGGAGATGTTGAGTTAGAGCTCTTTCACTTTAGCAAAACTGTTTGCTTTAAAGAGTTGGTGGAAGGTGGTGGATGCTGTCAGTGCAACCTTTCATGCAAAGTTGTGAGAAGTGGAGGAAGGAATGTCAGGTGGCTTAGATGAGGGATGAAATATCACTTCTGTTTATCTCTTGGAACAGAGACTTCTTGAGTATTATAATTTCTGAATGAATTGCAGATTTTATTGTGGAACTGTATCTTCCATCATTCTTTCCCTAGCTTGAACTTAAAAATCATTACTGACTGAAGCAGTCTACGAGGCATGGAGAATCCAAATGCACAGAAAGCCAATGTCAGTTAAAATTTGTGGGGAGCTTATATTGCCTTCCTGAATGTGCATCTAGGCTACATGCACAGTACAACTTTGCTCGCCTGTCAGCTTTTTAAAATTTAAATGCTTTTTAATAATTTGTATATAAATGCTAATCCCAACCCTTATCTTAAAAGGCTCCAGGACCCAAGGTATTGTGATCATTTTAAAACAAAAATTAAAATTAAACCGGGGTGGGGAATTCTTTGGAACTGCTACTGTTTTTCTTACTTATTATTAGTCCTAGATATAAGGCTGAAAACAGTCAGTAAAAATCCTGGGAAATATTTTTGTTTTGTACCTCTTCATTTCTTTTATTTCTCTGTAAGATACTTTTCACGTGCCGTGGGAGCAGTAGGAAAAACAATGGCATCTGACTGACCATATCACTGAGCATAGCAGAAGTGATATACAGAACAAAGAAGGCTTCTTATTTGTAATCTCTTAGGTTTTTATTCATCTCACTTCATAGCAGAGGAAATCAATAATTTTCAGTTGCTTTGGTAAAGTAGTATTAGGTCAAAATCAAGCAGTTCTTTTTACAAACGAGCTTACTGTAATGTTCCTGGCTGTAAGGCTAAAGTTTCAAAGCAGCGTGCTTTTTTTACTTTGATTTATTTATTGTCAGTAGCTTATCAGGCCTTTGTTTGAATTGTTTGCCATTGTGGGCAGCCAGAAATCGAACTTTATGTAATATAATCTATCTGTCACCTAGTATCAGTTCCCCAGCAGGGATGCTAACACATTCAGACTTTAGCATCTGGACCTCGCACTTGAGTTTTCAGCCACGAGGTAGGGTCTAATGTTTCAGTGCTTCCATGTAGTCCCTTCCTGGCTATTTCCCATCTGTGTGTGGCTGTCCCACTTCCCTAGGGGTCAGTCATAGTGCTGCCAATGTCACCAGACAAACCTTTTCCCAAGAGAAATTTTGTTTAAACTGTATCACATGTTAAACTGTGCCAGACTACTGGATTCATTGTCTTCACGTCAGAAGTCAGGAAAATGATAGTACAGCAGAAAGTTGTGGGATTATGCTTGAGCATGTCTCTAAGATGAATATATAGCTTTCTATTTCATGGGCCAATTCCAAAAAAAGCAGTTCTCCAGTCTCCTTTAATGATTTAAAGAAGAAAGGCCAAAGTATGGAAAGATAAGATGTGATTGCAGGAAAGACAAAGAATAAGCATTAGAGGCTACAGCTGGTTCTCACCCTCCCTGACAAAGTCAGTTCTTGAAAGAAAAATCTGTAATAGTTAATCTACTAAGTGTTATTAGAATTTGCAATCTGCCTTCTACCTCCTGCAGAGCCTTTATGGCTCCCAGGCTTTTCTGGGAATGTGCCTGTACTTAATTCACGCTGCTCTAGGTGGAGAATACCTTGGAAGAAAGCAGGCAAGCCTGTCCTTGAGCAAGAGAAAAATTCACGCCCACCCTGGGCTTCCTGTGAGCTTTGAAGAACGTGCTTCTGTGATTGCTGCACCTATTTCATGTGCTCCTGGTGGTGCCTGGGAGCTGGCTGTAAATGAGGGCCCCTTTGTGCTTTGGGCCCAAATATAGTATGGAGAGTTAAGTATTGAAGGATAAAAGCAGTAGGAGGCTGGACTGACTGAAGGACACTTCCCCACGCCTGTGCTCATTTTGTAAATCACAAATTACCTGTTGGCACTAATGGTGGAAGTCCAAACCATCAAACAAACAGGATATCTCTTCTCATACACCCTCCCTCTGTTTTCTTCTGTGGATTGGCTTCTTAGATTAGGTATTAATTCAGAAATTGGAAAGCTCCACCAGAGCCAATGGGCAGGAAGCTTAGCCCAGAGCAATACCTCCTCTGTCTCTCAAGCAAGTAGCAGCGAGGGAATGAAACTTCCCTCAAAACATCTGGCAGAGCTGAGCTGTGCCAGTACAGCCTTCCTCCCCCAGGGAAGATGACTGACTCCTAGGGTGGGACCAGATCAAAAGGAAGGTGCAGGGAAACGGAAACTGGGGTGAAAAGGGATGCCAGAATGTTTAAAACATAGCTGCTGCATCTGTCTAGTGGTCTAGCTCCTGTTTGTGAAATAAATTTCATGAAAGATGCACTTATTTATGTTAGTCTGTGATACGTAGGTCTAGACCAACTGGCATGTTTTAAGAGTTTGGGAAAGAAAAGGAGACCAAGGTATTTTGCTTGCACTTTTTGCTTTAAGGTAATTTAGTCTAAAAATCTTTGAAGTAAAATAAACATTTCCTTTTAAGTAGCCGAAGGCATTTACTATGTTTGCAAAGACCTTTGCTCTTTGCAGTCTGGTTTGAGGAGATTTGGTTTTGTCTAGAAGAAACAAAAATATTTGTGAGCTTCCTTTTGATTCCTGGACTGCCACTTCTGTGTGTGAGGTGGAATTGTACAAAACTTCATTTTACTATTACTCCAAAGGAGAGAGACACTGCAAGTGGAGGGGTCTGGAAAAGCTGCATGAAACTCTTTCTTTCAGGATTTGCTTTGAAGAATGGTTGTATTTGTTTCGATTGCCCTCCCTGTAGTGCTGCTGCTTGGATTGGCACTAAAGAGTGGGCTTGATGTGGGTGCTCTTTAGAGAGGTGACCCTCATGAGCCTTAACAGGTGGATGCCTCTCTGGGTCAGGAGCTGTCCCTGAAAGTCTCATGTGTGATCCCACCTGACATTTGGAGCACCTTGCAGATCTTTGAAACATGCAGTGGTCCTGCACTGTGAAGTCTGTGTTTATCTGGTGTGATTAACTCTGGTGGCAGGGACAGATTTATTTTTAGCAGTGGAAACCCTGTGAAATATGACAAACCTTGAAGTCAGATGAAAAGTAGCATTTTTAGCTCATTTTGTTATAATCCTCCCTGCCTGTTGCACCATGAAGATATGTGGACCAGTCCTGAAAATGCATTTGTAAGCCCTAAATGTCAATACTTGCTGGACTGTTGTTAAGTTTAGTATATACAAAGGTTTCACTTAGTAATTTAAATGGTGAGCTGCAGATGCTTGTTCCCTCCTTGAGTGGGAAGGATTTTTAAATCCAGGTTTGGTACCTACTGTTTATATTTTTCAGAGCAATCAAAATAAAATTGTGGCCTTTTGTGGAGCTTTGTAATTCACAGAACTACTGATCTTACCCAGTTCGGTGCAGCATTGCTGCTGATTCACAGCAAAGAACTCTGGTTTTGTCTTTCTACACAATCAGTGTGTAAAAGGACAGAAACAATGTGTTATGAACTGCCCACAACCCCCATTCTTGGGGTTCCCCTGCCCCTCTGGCAGGGAGGAGGCAGAATTTGAGTGTGAAGTTCAGCCTTGGAAGAAGGGACGGGTGGCTGGAAAGTGTTTCAAGATTTGGTTTTATTTCTCATTATCTTGCTCTAATTTGATTGGTAATAAATTAAACTGATTTCCCCAAGTGCAGTCTGTTCTGCCCAAGACAGTAACTGGTGATTGATCTCTCCCTGTCCTTATCTTGACCCATGAACCTTATGTTTTCTCTCTCCTGACCAGCTGAGGAAGGGAGTGGCTTTGGTGGTATCTAGCCAGGGTGTACCCCTATAAAGGGTGTACACCCCTATGTAATAAAGTCAGAAAACACCTTGAAGTGTGAGAATGTGATTCTGGTAAACAGATAAACACACCAGATTAAAAACCAAACCAACCTCTCTTAAAAGACTTGACCTCAAGGAAACAACCCACACAGAAGCCAACAAAACCTACTCTGATGTAAAATGCTTAATTTTCTGGTAATAAAATAATAAAGTCAAAATTTTATATGCATTTAAATAGCTTTTGCCAAATAGCAACAACCACACATGAGTTTTTCTACTGTCTTCTGAATTATTTATCATGGAAAATACTTAGATCCTGGTTTTGCTACTAAATCTTTCAAAAAAGAAAAGAAGAAAACCACACAGTAAAGGTTTGTGTACATGGGAGAATTTTGCTTGCTTATGTTGTTAGAGCTTGATTTTGCTCTTTGAATGTAAGGTTATGTTTAAAAGCTGCATTCTTCTGGCATCTACTGAGGTTATGTTCTTCAGAACTCTTTATATGGGCTAAAATAAGCATTAGTAGTTAAACAAATATGGTACAGTGAAAGCAAATGCTTTGATCAAGTACTGTTGACAAATGTACTGTTCCAGAAAGCTTTAAATAACATGTTTTATTTCTGTCTTGCTGTAGTGCATGGCATTAGATGAATCAAAACAGGTGGATTTTAAAAGTTGTATGTATGTTTTAGAAACTGGTGGCTAATCAAGAATTAGAGTACTGCAATGTGTCTGTCTTCTATTAAGTGCATTTCAACACACATTTGGCAATAAATACATCATTTAGGTACATAACCAAACACTTATTTCAAGGAAAAGTTCAAGAGAAATTATGACATTGCCTAAACTTTTGCATATATCTTGAACCTAGCTATCTATTGCTGTTTGGACAGAGATTTCAGCTTTGGATGGTGTTTATGGTGTCTGGAGCACCTGTGCACTGCAACCTTCTGCATAGGAATAGTGAAGACTTAGCTACAAGAGCCTCAGACTGCAGGTTGTCTTGCTGATTTTTGTGAGATACTGTCATGCAGCTGGTCACTTCTGCTGCAGCTGTAATGTCTGCAGTGATTGTTATTCAAAACAGGGTGCATTTTGGACAGAGAAAGACATAACTGTTTATTTTAAACACATTGAGACCCTTGCCGTCATGCAAATATGTTAAGGAGATTTCCTGTGCCAAAAATGTGGAGCTGTGATCTGCTGGATACAAACTACTCGATGAATTGGCATAAAAAGCGACAAGTTAGCAGTAGCAGCTTTTAAATGTGTTGTACCACAAAACCTAGTGCCTAAAAATGAAAAATCTTTCTGAATTTTTGGGGCATTTGGGATCTGATCTGTATAGATGTGAGAAGGGATCTTAAGGTGCTGATTTTCACTGTGGTGGTGGTTTTTTTTTTTTTTTTCTGAAAAAGAAACTGTTGAACCAGAATCTATGAAATGGTTTCTGTTGGGTATCAGTGGAGCCAAAAATTCACCTGCTCATCCCCTGGGTCTGATTTGTTCCCATAAGAGGTGGGAGACAGTCATCTGCAGTGGTTCCTTGGCTTCTGCAGCTGTTCAGAGTCTGAATCGTTGGTTTGAACATTTGTTGGTCTCAGATTAACTTCATGCAGTAGAATGAGAAGTCTATGGTGTTGGCATACACTCTTTTCTTTTATCCCTGCTGTTTGACCTGGCAGCAAATCAGTGCATTTACCTCACAGTAGTATAGCAAAGCTCTTTCTTGGTGTGACTTGGTTTATTTTTTGTGTTCAAAAAACTTCATAGCTTTCAGGAACCTGAGTGCTGCTTTGGCTTGAAGCTCAAGTATGAGCTCACACCAATTAACCTGAGGCTGAGATGTCAAAAGTAGGGCCTCAGTGTGTTTTTTGCAGATGCCCCTCTCCTGCACATATTTATGGATGGAACCAGGGGGTTCCAGCTGAGAGCAGAAAACTGAGGTGGAACAAATGCAGGCCTAATTGTATTTCTGAAATGAAACACATGCTTCTATAATCTCTGAAAAGGATGGGTGACTCTTTCTGATGTATTTAAGTGTCAGTTGACATATGTCTTGTCACCACCATCTCTCTGACAGTTTATGCTTAAATAAATCCAGCTTTTTCACAGGTGTGCAAATTTTGCTCATAGTGCTTATCAGTTTGGAAGATAGGATAGGACTTCCTAAACCACTGAAATATTTCAAAAAGACTTTTTCTCAGGATACAATGCTTATTTATAGTTGTTGTGAAACTATATCAGTAAAATACTACTAAAAAAATGTTGTGCCTTGTTATGCACCCCCTGATTTCAGGGTCCTAAGCGTCTTAAGGAGAGCTGATGAACTTGCTTGTTTTTCTGATTTAAATGAAGTATTTTGCTTTCAAAGCATGATGAAGCAGACAGATTTGATACCTCATTCTTCTTTGTTGGATGCAGATGTATTTTATTAAATATACACAGTTCTGTACTGCCACTGCAGTGCAGTGTCTGTGTTGTACACTTTGAAAGAGGAGTAGACGTGGTTGTGATGTAGTGTCCAAATACCCTTTCATCATGGCGTTTTTCTAGGAAAATTACTTTGAAATAGAACAAAAAAACTGTCCTTTTACTTCTGTGGAATATAAGTTTCAGGAGTGCCGTGATCATCTCTGGAAAGACTAGCTTTTGGCGTTTAAGTGAAAACCCCTCTCAAAATGGGACGCCTCGAGGTTTAGTTGCAGCAATGGTGTACTTGGGGGTTCATTGAAAGCCTTTTTTAGTGTCATGCAGACTGACTGCTTTCCCTTCTTTATTGCTTTACGTTTTGTCAGAGCTTAAGTGATCTTTGGTCTCTGGCGTCCGTCCGTAATCCTTTGCTGTGGCAGGGCTGTGGGGGCAGCTACGTGAACGTAATGAGCAAACTCACCATGAAGTGGAAATTGCCGTGTAGCTAAGGTCTAGAAAAAATTTGGTTTAAATGGAGAAAGGAAGAAGATGTAATCTCCAAGGGGATCTGAAAGGAAATCAGATTGCACCACCTGATTGAGGGAGGAAACACTGATTTTTGCTGATGTAGTTTTTCTGCTTTTACTTATTCTACGTGTCACTGTACAGTCATTGTGTCTGTAACTGCAACACTAAGGAAAGATGGTATGTACATGTTTTTTGTTGATAAAGCCCCACATATAAGTCCCTCTGTGCCTACAAGTTCTTCATTACAGCACTGTCCCTCAGCACAAGCCACAGGGTGGCTGTTACATTCATTGGTTAAACTCCTGAAATGTTCTTCTTGGAGTGCCCAGCACTATAGGCTGTCCACAGCAAAAAGGAGAGACGTTTTCCTTGCTTGTAATTTAGGGAAAATGTCCAGCCCTGTTCTTCAGTAGAATGCAAAGGAAAATGTTGGTAGGGATCTTGTGGGCAGGCTGAGAATTTGGAGTTTTTTTCCCCCTCAGCTAACCTTGGAGGACCGGGAATGGCCTCCTCATCTGTAATTTCTTTGTTATCCTAAGCCTTCACTTAACCCTTAAGGCAGATTAATGCCTTTCAGCTTCACCCTTGTCTGATACCTGAACTGGGGACACAGAAAGCCCTCTGCAAAATGTACCTGGTGATGCTGTCTGGTAGGGCTGCTGTGACAGGAAGGCAAGGAGGAGACTGGCTGCTCTCTCTGTCCTGCTGTAGGCTGAGCATGCCCTTATTGTTATTTCTGGATGTGCTGATTCAGCGTGGCAGCGGTGTGTAATATATACAAAATATGAGTGGCTACATATGTCAGATTAGAAAGTAAACAGGTCAGAGTGCATCCTCTGATGTGTATTTATAGCACACTGACATCAGCAGGAGTTATGTACATCTGAAGGCAGATTGAGCCTGTGCAATAAGTGCAGAAAAGCGTGCCTCAAGCCAAAGCTGCGTAGCGTGTGTTTCAGTGAATATCACTTCTAACTGTTCTTATATATACCCTACTTACATTGTATATCTAACCTCAGTGATTAGAGCCTGTTAGGTATAAATGTGGTGACAAGCTGTACCTCTCTGGAGTTGCTTAAGAGTTACAAATAGGCATGACTGAGTAGTTGAAGGACATTGAATTAAACATGCTTGAATTAATAGGGTAATGATTGGTGCTGCTCAGAGCTATAAAATAAACTCTAGCTGGAGCTCTGTGCTATGTGGCAACCAGATCGAGCCATGGGGTTGATGAAGTATTCTGAAATGACTCAAACTTTGTTAAGTGAGAGAGATAATCCTAAGAAAGCTCTCTACGTAGGCTCCCTGTGCAGTTAATGTTTTAAACCCCCCTTTGGCTTGTTGTTATGACTTCAAAGATACTCTAAAGCCTTTGTTAAATTGATCATTAACTCTGCAATGTTATAATTAGACATTTGAACTTGGCTGCATTCAAAAAGAAAATGCAAGAATGAAAATCCTGACCAGCGCTGTTTCTCTGCAGCTCATCAGCATGGTCAGAGAAGGATTAAAGTTCCACAGGAGTTAAAAAGCAATGGGGATTGAAGGCATTAACCAGCCTTGCAGGATTGATCGGGAGCCATTAATCCACAAAGTTTTTCTTTGAAAGTAAGGAGCGAGAATAATGTCAGGAACCTGAAATGGGTTTCTGCTGGAGATTTAAATTTAAGCTCATAAAGCATTCTGATGGGAACGTCGGGCTGGAAGCGTGTGTTGGGGAATCCTTAAATTTGCAGCCCAGCAATTGAGCACGTTACAGCCATCGGCTGAGGGCTGCCACTGACCCCTTCCGAGGCTGCAAAGCCAGCAGAGGAAGCCCCGGAGGCGGCTCTGAACAATAGCAGTGAGCCCAGGCAGCGGCTGGGAAGATTGAGGGTGGCTGGAGGCTGCGGTTAAAGTTTATGAGGTCTGGGGCTGGGAGAAGCTCAGCCCTACGTCTCCCACTTTCTTTCCTCAGTCTCTCCTGATGGAGTACAAGTCGAGACAACAGCTGGTAGCTACTATAAGCCCGGCTGCAGAGTGGATGGGAAAACCTGTCTCCATAGTAACAGAGCAGGCATTGCATGTGCTGCTCCTGCTAGATCTGCGGAGTAGCTGGCTGAAGACATCTGGTCAGTGTAGCCAATTCTCTGGGGAAATTAGCTCATTTCATCTGATAGTAACCACAGAAACTTTTGACTTGGTTTAATAGTATGATGCTGAACACGAGATAGAACCAACTGGTTCAGCAGTTTTGAAAGTCAAAGATTATCTAACTACTCTAAGATAAATATTTTGGTAAGGAAGGCTATTGCTTGTGCTCATTACCCCACTCCTGCTCTTCTCTGTGGTGATGTTTCTGTCTAATATGAGGTGATTCTTCAGTGTGGGGTGGGTTTTATGAATTCAAAGATAGTTTTCTCTTTCTAAATATTTACTACTTCTGCTTACAAGAGCTCTTTTAATTATACAGTGAGCCATCTATGCCTTTCATCCTAGGTCAGGTCTATGTAGTGTGAGATAATGTCTGTGTTAACACACTGTGGCCTGTACTCTAAAAAAAGTTCACTCCCACCCACAAAATCTTGGGTCAATTAATGCTTACACATTTTCAAAAGGAATATTCTGAACAGTAATGCAGCTACAAATAAACATCAAAATAACTGTTGAATATGTGTCAAAGTCTTGAGCTATTTAGCATCAATTAAACCAATTACAGATCATAATCTTGCATACAATACAGGAGAATTCCCAACTGATTTTTGTGGAACAAATTCTGCATCCAGTAGGCAGAGATTATATTGAGGATATGGTGGTTGGGTATGTTGGCTGTTGTTTTCCTGTTGACCATAAAATTTATCAGCTCATACTACAGCTTTGTGTAACATTCAGAAATTTGGAGGAAATTGAAGAATGGAAACTTTTTTCCATTTGCACATTAGAACATCGTTGCATATTTTTCATATGCCAATAAATGATTGTAGTGGATGATAGCTTTTCTGGAATAATAATGCATGCAGAAAACTGTCTTTGCAGCAGCTCAAGAGGAACATCCTAATGTGTGGGGCACAAAGAAATGCTTGATTTTCCACCACCCACACCCACTATTGACACCCACTCCTGGTTACAAATATTTGAGCTCAGTGGGTTGTTGTGACCATCATGATCTAGAGAATGAAAATCTGTGGGCAGGCATGAACCGTATGTCTCTGTTTATGGAAGAGCAGCAGAGCTGTCAGTCTTTGAGAATCCCTACCCATGATTTCTGTTTGAGCACGTGGAGTTGAATGAGAGAAGTGTGTTCAGCTCTGCTGGACAACAGCAATAAATGATTTTATGGAGAATAAGAGCTGCTAGCTGCTATAGTTCTTAAGAAAGATCTAAAGGACATCTAAAGGTCTTAACAGAAGTTGAGAAATTATTATAATAAAGAAAGGGGCCTGAACTTCCCCAATCAAACAAGTGCAGCAGATGTTCAAGGGCCCCAGGTGGGCTATATAGATGTTAATAAACCAGATGAGCTGAAATCAGTTAATGAAAGAAGTTTAATCAATCTGAGTTGATTCAAGAAGTGACTGACTACCTGATGACCGCACGTACCTTATTGAATGAAGATTCTTTGGTTTTCTTTGTCTGCTGAGCTCATGCTCCGATGAATGAACCAAGAGTTAGAGCTCTCTGTGGAGTTAAACCATTGAAAGTGGGTGTCAGATCTTTTTTTTTCCCCAAATGCTTTTATTTCCTACCTGGAAACAGTCATGTAACAATGTGAAGTAGCATGTCGGGGAGTGTGTGCTGGTAAAGATGGCATGAAGGAAGGCTTTCCTTTTCCACTCTGGATTTCATACTGAGTTTCATGAGAAATGAACTGTCCTTGAAACTGAAAACATCTTGGTTTCATGGTTTTAAATTTCTGGCTACGGGAATCAATAAGAAAAAAATCTACTTAATCAGAGAAAATTGATGATATTATTATAAAAAGACTTACTGTGTGAGGGTGCTTTGTGGGTCCTGAGGTGGGTGGTTGTTTGCCTTTCTGCATTTTGTTTGCTTGTTTTTATGAAGTCAAATGGCTTTGGTTGAAACTTGTCTTCCTGAAGCTGGATGTTGATAAAAATTAGGGAGTTCTGGTCAGTGTGGTTATTAACATGAAATCTTTCCTCTCAGAGTATAGAGAGGGTATTTCTTTTCCACTGGGCTCCTTATTTTCACAACATTTTCAGGAAGCTTAAATCTCCTCTGACGTGCCTGGTCTTCTGATCTGTCCAGATCAACTCATGGATTTGGGAGTTTTGAGAGGGAAACCGGAGGTAGACAAGGTAATCACGTGGACCTCTCTGGGGAGAGCAGCCCAAAAATAGAGAACCCAAACAAATATCTCTCTCAAGTGAGAACTGATAGTAAATTTCCTCAGTAAATTTCCTCTGCTTTTTATACTGTTGCTTCAAGCTGAGTTCAAAGTAGTTCTTCTAGGCTGACTGTGTTTTTTTGCAGCTTTTAGCTATTAGTTAGGTTAGGTAGGATAAGACCGTCATATATGCTGTCCCTTCATGGAAAAGGGTGTAGGTACTCCTGAAATCATAGCTGCTTACATCTCAACGTGCCTAGGGCACTTGGCATAATTTCCCTTTGTACATACCTATTTCTCTCCCTTAACTGGAGAAAAAGGCATTTTTACCTTGTTCAAGTACTTGGAGTTTGCAGTCCCTATGAGGTCACTTTCTAGCCTGGCAGTTAATGCTAATTTAGTTAATCAGTATAAATATTAATGTTGCTTGTATAATTGTTTTGTATTTATGAACATGCTTGAAAACACATCACTTGTGGTTGCAGAGGTTTTTAAGAGTTAGCTGGTGTTTGGAATATGGTACAATTGCATTTCTGATGCCTGGCTACATGCTGGCCTTTTGTTCTGTGTTTTCCTTTCAGGAAGCATAAATTGTTGATTATGTGGCTCAGTACTCAGATATCAGTGGTGTAAGGGTGTAATCTTCCCTTTTCAATAGCTTGGTTCATCTGTGCTTTTCTGTTACGGATGGTAGCTTGGCTTCAGTGGTCATCCTGTTGATTTGGATAAAAAATAAATTGTTATAGAGTGAATTGGTGTCAGAAATCAGATCTGTGTATGTACCGTGGGCAGCTTAATGTTAAAGCCTCGTGACTGAAGTCTAATCCCAAAACAAAATGTCAGAAGTATTTTTCCTGCTAAAACTCTGAATAGCTTCTTTTATCATTGGGTGCTATGATTGTGTTGGCTCTCAGGCAGAGTTGCACAGTGTACTGAGCAGCAGTAAAGAGGGACAACCTGAGCAAAAGAAGAGCTTCTCCTCTCCTGAAGAGGAATAAATACTTCAGTGGGGTTCCTTTGAGCTTGAGTTCTGACTGAATTATCTTCTATTTATTTTAACAGTAAAACAAGTTGAAGGTTGAAAAAAACCACCCTGCTTTCCCTGCTTTAAAGAGTAGAAAGAACCACAGAACACGAAGTGAAGTTAAAAGAACTCCTTGAATGTTGTTAAGGATTCCAGAAGTGCTCTTTAATTGCTGCCAAAGCTAATGTGGCTGGAATTTCTGTGGAAAACATCAGTACAGTAGTCAGTACACAATTGCCTCCAGTTTGCAATAGATTCCCCTTCCCCAGGCTTATTCTCCCTGTTCTCCATGTTAAAAAAATTTAAAAATCCACATTCAATGTTACCCTTAACATTGAAACAGTCAAAGATGATTTCTTATAGCAGTGTGAGGAATTGCACAGTGGTAACTGCTCGGTGTTGCTCTGAGAACTGATTGCTCATTCTACCACCACCATTGTTTGCTGTAGTTTTAAAGCTAAAAAGTAATCTAAGTCAATTCCTTGAGCCTGCAATTAATTCACAAAGTGTCTAAAAGAGGGCTTTCTGAGTGTTTTTCAGAGTAAATTAGCACCCAAGATGAACATATTCTATGTCTTCATAGCATGAAATACCCATTACTATTACTCAAAGGGTGTGAAACCACATAAAGGATTGCCAGAGAGTTTCTACCACATCTAGAGCACCGTAAAGCTTGATGTTTGAATAGGCACAGCATTTCTGGCTCTATCAGTGTGGCATTTGGGACAAGTAATGTGGTACATGATAGAAGAATTCTCTGATATAACATGCTAAAGGCAGATTTCTAATGAGGAAAGCTTTATTGTTGGGCTTACTAAAAACATGCACTCATGTCATCAGCTTTGCTGTCCCAAGTGCAATGGCTTATAAATATTCAAATACCCGGTTATGGGACACAGCTGTAAAGTACTTTGCATATCTAGTAGGTTTCCTTTGGCCATCCAGTTGATGAGTAAATGCACATTGTACACAAGACAGTTCCCTTTTTAGTGCAATGTAATTGTTATGAATTAAACCTGGAACAAGTACTAGCAATTGACGAAGTTAAATGGGAATGTGTTATGTGTTGGAGAAAGGGAAAACACGAGGTTGTCATTAAAGTAATTTTTAGCAGAGCTGTTTGAGCTTTACATGCGCTATTCATGTGTCAGTGTTTGGTGGTTTGCATCAGGATACCCCCTCTTCTTCCTCTCACTTTGTCTTAGAAAATAACTTTGCCTGTAATTATTTATTTTGCATACTGACAAAATATTGCTATAAAATAATTTTTTACAGTGGAAAAAAACATTATAACCTCTCAGTAATGGTGTGATGTGAAGAATGTCATGTGTTTCAGCTACCACTTACACAGAGTGGTGGTTTGTGTCATGAGTTAGTAAATGTTGAGGTTGGGTATGTTTAAAGCAAGGACTCGCCTTTCTTTAGTATAACCTCTTGCTTCACTTCTGTAAGACAACAAGTGTGAGTTTTCACTAGTTCCGTTGTTGCTGAACACATATATTTTTGTGTGGGATGAGCATTTTTGTTTCCAGTGGGTAATCTTGGCTCTTTGATTTGTGAGTAAGGCCTTTGGTATCCAGATTAGACTTAAGGTGTTTTTGCTGATATCATATCTAACATCTAATGGGGTATTGAGAGGCTTAAGCAGGACAGATGTCCAAAAATCAGCTTTTTAAAAGAGTAAGCATCGAAAACTGAAAAGATATAAAGCGTAGGCTAAAACATTGGATGATCTTTTGACATTAAAAAGATCCTTACCACAAAACAAGGAAAGTTTTATAATTATTGACAGAATTCATCTAACTGTGGAGTAAGACTGACATTTGCTTCATCACTTGCTGGGAAAAATTCTTTGAAAATGTGGGTTTACAAAGATATCTTTATTTTAATTACTAATTTAAGCAACAATAAACCTCAGATCAGAGAGAAGGGCCTAGAAAATTCTGCTATCCCTCAAAAAAATCCTTCAATGAATTACCTGGAAGTATAGTTCACATAAAGAGCAGCTATGCCTCAAGCTTTAGAAAAATTAGAGCAAGAATATTAAGTTCTGCTCTACTGCTACCAGTTGGTAGTTCTGATGTGTTAGTGCATTTATAATGCATCACCAATGCTTTGGTTCTTCTAATAATGTATATTTTAAAGCGTACTCTAAGTCTGACCTTCATTGCCTAGTGCTCCAGCACAGAAGAGGCTCATCTGTCTCTAAACCATGCTCCTTGTGCCCATTGCTTTAAGTTACAATTGTTTTTAACTCTTCAATTACTGCTCTGCTGGCGGAATTCTTCTGCCCAGGTCACTTTTGCTTGGTATTGTGCAGAGTCTTGAGTTTATTCTTGACATGTCCAAGGCATTGCTTTTACAAGGGCCCTCCTTTTCCAAAGAGCTTTTGAGGACGGTGTGGCTGAATTCTGCCAAATGCCAGCTTAGTGGTTTGTTTGTTTTGTTTTTTGTTTTGTTTCTTTAAAAATTCATTCCATATAATGCCCATTAGCTTCCTGAGGTATTTGATGTCTTGAAGCTCAGACCAGCTGCTACTACTGAGAAGACCAAGGCTTTTTAAAGAATTTTTTTTCTTCCAGCAATGAATAGTGCACTTGTCCTTTATTTGTAAAGGGAGCAGAGGAAAGGTGATAGTGAGTGAGTGGAGTTTCACAGAGCTGCAGTTCTCCTTTAAGTAACTTTGAGTTCTGCAAAGAGCTGCCTCTGCACCATTTGTTTATGTTGGACCCAAAACTGATAGAAACATGAATTCATATAAAAATATAAGTCTTTGCACATAACGGTAGCTTGGTTAATGGGGTACGCAACTTCAGAGGGATCTGGCTTCTATCTTCATTTTGCAAATGTAAGTTTAGTTTGGTCTCTTTGGAACACTATCAAAGCTCTGGAGAGAGTTTGCACAGCGCTGGCCATGTGCTTTGGTTGGTATAAATTAAGTTCCCATTTCGGAATGCTCTAATCCTGATGCGCTGAATGATAGCCACAACTGTTCGGCACTCGCTGGCTGGAACGGGCGCGGGAAATTGGCACCAGGAGGAAGCTACTTGCCTTCAGTATGTGAAACGTATTTGCCACTTAGCTGAAAATGCTGACTTTGTTGCCTTCAGTTACCTTTATTTTGCATGTCAAATAACTCTCCTCTCCTCCTTCACAAATTTTAGAGGCAACTGTAAAATGCTGACTGAATGGGCTGTGTACATATGGCATCTGAGAGGGTTTTTATTAGCTTAAACTCGCACATGTGTTTTCCTGTGAGGAGTATTAAGTGCCTGGACTGCAGGTTTAGTGTGTGACTGTTTTTGCAGCTGTGTGGAAGAGCATGATGTGTATTCCCTGGAGCAGGCCTGGGAGAGAGCTCAAGTATGTTGAGGCGAAAGCAGGTTGTGTTTATGTGTTAGGAATGTCAAACAGAAATATGGTACTTGAACCCTTATCAGTGCTGAACCTGATGCTGGTAACTGAGTGACTGTCACCCAGGTGTGTGAAAGGATTTTGTTTCAGAACTTCATGTTTTTATACTAGAGCTTTGTCCTGTCAGACGAGACAAAAATTGTTTCTTTTTTCCTTTTTTTTTTTAATCTGGAGGAAGTTGAAACCAATGTTAGTCACTTAAGATTTATTTCTTTTTAAACTCTTATTGAAGAGCTTGTTCATTGCTCAGGCCAGAAATCCTAGTTTTGGAGGATGAATTTTGAAAACATGCTTCTTCTAGAAGAAGAGGATATCATGAGTAAGTGTGGAATTAAATGTCCTGCTTTTGGTGACCTCTCACTCTTCTTGCTTGTGGAAATTACATCACATCCCAGAAAGAAAAACCAAAAACCACATAGAGGAGAGCAGCAAGGCCAGAGCTGAGGATCCTGAAGCAAGGCTAGTACACAGGACCACTCCATAACTTACTTCTTGGAGGGAGGACTGGGCCTCAGGGAGATGTTTTGCCTGCACAAGAGAGTTAAGAAGTTAGAACTTCATCAGAAAGAACTCCTCTTCTGCGTACTCTGTATCTGCTTTTGCAGGAGCAAGCTGTTGAAATAGGCCATAAATAATTAGCTCAGTGTGGGGACCTCATGATGTCTCTGTGCATATCCAGCTGTACTTCCATCCACAGTGCTTCTTGTCTTGAAGCGTTCGTGTGGGTGGTGAGTAGTGGGTTTTCAAAACCACTGGAACAAAAATATTTTTTTATCAATGATCCTTTTAATTTCAAATGTGTTGATGCTTCCTGGATGCTATTACAATATGGCCTCAACAAAAAAAGTACATTATATCTGAAACCACTAGATTTCAGGTGTTGCTGTTATCAAATTTTATAGCAGGTGTCCATAACTTGACCATTACATCTTAAAAATGCCATCTACCCTTATATTCCCTTTTAGATGTACAAAGTGGAGCTACTGCAGGTTAAACTAGGCAGATCATGGCCAAATTCTTCCTTTTGTTTGACTCTGCTTACAGATAAGAGATGCTATGCAATATTTATTTTCTCTTAAAATGGAGTAGTGTTGTAAAGTGATAATCTAAGGGCATAAAGGAAATACGCTTTGCTGGGAGTCACAGTGGCTTTTATTGCCCTGTACTTTGTAGCTGGAAAACAGCAGGCATACAGTCTCTTCCTGAAGTCCCTCAAAAAATTCCATGTTGGCTCAGGAGCAAAGGCAAGACTTATGAGCTGCTTGGTGTAGGGCATGGTAGGTATGAAGTAGCTTTGTAAAAAAGGAGTGAGAAACGTTGTTTAATAAAAAAGCATGCAACAAGATACCTGACAGGATGAAAATGCTCAGATCAAGGAAAGTAGCCACTGTGTAAATAGTGTTATTGTGACAGTTCTCTGTAACACAGAACTACAGACTTACTTGGCTTACACTGATTTTTTTTTTTAATAGTAGCAGTTCCTTCTACTCATATTAGCATATTGTATGTACTAATGAATGAGTTTACATATTTGTGAACTGTGTTCATGTGTGCTTCGTCTGAAGTGTAGGTGAATAGTTCTTTTGAATTCAGTAAGATATAAAATTAAGCATATGCTGCACTGGGTAGAAGCCAGAGCATTTTTCAAAGAGAGGGTCCTGAATGAATTCCTTCTAGAGACTTTTATGAAACCCTGAATAAGAGGTACATGAAATAAACAGAAAGGAATAGGGATTTTTAATAATTTTTGTATCAGGGTTAGCATGTTGACACTTTCTCTCTCTTGCCAACTACTTTGGGTTTGAAGTCTACTTCTAGAGCATACTTTGTGATGGGGGAGAGCTCCACATTAAAACGAGTTCTTTAAAATAAATGTGCAAGCCCAGCTTAATGCACGTCTGCAAATTCCTGGTGGATATCATCAGCAGCCACGTTCAAAAGCTAAAGACAACTGCATTATGAAGAGACTTGTGCAGGGGTGACGGTGTGGAAAGCTGCTGTAAGGCAGCCATGCCTTCACGTGCAGAGTTACACCACTGACATCTGAGGCCTTTTGGGGCTGGTGGAAAAATTCCAACTGCCAGCATTTGGGTTTGGCTGAAACCTCTAGTGAGAAGAGAGCAAAGGAAATCAGCAAAAGGCTTTTTAAATACACCTAAAGGAGTTAGGTGCCTGACTCCTATTGAAATTCAATAGGATTTAGTTGCTTGGAGCCTTTGGAAAAAATTCAACCCAAAATTGCAGGCCTTAAGTATTGTTTAATGGTCCCAGTGCTATTGTTCTGTGCTCTCAGCACCGATTAAGGGAAAATAAAAAAGCTTCATCACAATCAACTGTTCTAGCTCTGTCTCCTAGTTAGCATCCTTTTTTTCAGAACATGAACACTAATGGAAGCATTATTTCATCTTAATTGAAAACATAATAAGGGAGCTTTAATGATGTCCAGTAACTTAGGATTAATTATGGGCCTCTGAAGGTGGAAATCTAATACTGATATCATGTTTTTGGTCTTCTGTAGCCTGTTTCATCATTTGGTGCCCAATTTGCTAGATAAAGAATTTTAGCAAATGAAACCAGTCTTTTGAAATAAAGGAACAACCAAGGGTGTTTGCTTTAAACATTTTTTAAAAACTTAGCGTTATTTGTTTTCCTCTGAAAAAATGTAATTTACAAGCTCTTTGGAAGTGAGGAGGTTAAATAGGGGGGAGAAAAATCTCCAGTCCTAAATAGGGGTTTTGAGACTTGCTGTTGCTCAGTAAGTGTTTATATATACAAGAAACCATTTGTCTTTCTATTTTTGATCTTTGTACTTCATCAGGTTGGGATTTTTACTTTATTGAGTCTTTGTGCGCTCGCCTTGGCCATCTGATTTTGCTGTTCTATGTATCTTAGAAAGCACAGTACAGCTTTCAGGAAAACAATCCTGGCTTTCTCAATAGAACAAAGAGGGGCCTCTCTATACAAAGTGGGTGAGATTAGAAGAAACAGTTGCCTTTGCTGCTGTGAATTTGCATACGCTGCTCGGGCTGTACAGGAGTGCCGTCTGAAGCATTTTGCAAGCCCCGATGTGTCAGGTGAACAGTGTGCTGAGAAGTGGGCTCCAGGTCTCTGAATTATCACACAGCCTGTAGCGTTTGGGTTTTGTGTAAATGCAACCTATTGCCACAAAGAGGATCAGAGGGCTGCAGCACCTCTCCTGTGAACACAGGACTTGGAGCTGGGATTGTTCAGCCTGGAGAAGAGAAAGCTGTGGGAAGACCTTCTGGTATCTAAAGGAGGCTACAAGAAACCTGGAGAGTGCTTTCTACGATAGGATGGGATAAGGGGGAATGGCTTCAAACTGAAAGGTGCAGGTTTAGATCAGATATTAGGAATAAATTCTTTACTGTGAAGGTGGTGAGGCACTGGAACAGTTTGCCCAGAGGAGTTGTGGATTCTCTGTCCCTGGAAGTGTTCAAGGCCAGGTTGGATGGGGCTTTGAGCAACCTGGTCTAGTGGAAAGTTCCCTGCCCATGGCAGGGGGGTTAGAGCAAGGTGATCTTTGATGTTCATTCCAACTCAAACTGTTCTAAGAGTCTGTGATTGCTCTATATGAGAGACATGCCCCTGCTTTTTTTTTTTTTTTTTTTTTTGACCTTTGAGGAGTAGAGAGATGCTGTATCCCTGATTGATAAGATGCTAACCTGTTGTCCAATCCAGCTACACAGGCCTTGATGGATGGCAAGTGTCATTTTGTCACTTTACTTCAGCAGATCTCTTGTCCCCTCTCTTGGCTCATTCAGAGACCTGCTTGTCATGACTTCTGAAAAAAGCTTGTGGCAATGTCCTTGATCCACTATTGCTGCCTGAGACTGTGAGGAGGTTCCACTTCTCTAGCAGCAATATTCCATTGCCTTGCCTAAATAATAGGTTTCAGTGCAAGTAGTGCCACAGGAATCTTACAGCTGAAGGAATGGTTGTTGGCATGCAATACCTACATAAGCTACATGAGGGATTATTTAATTGTTTAAAGAAATCTGTGGGAACTTTATCATCCTTAAGCCAGATTTGATAGAATTGTGAGAATAATGTGATTTATCTCTCCTATGAGGGTAATGTAATAGAGCTTGTGATATTGCAGATATGGGTAAAAATTGTATTCCCAGTGAAATGTTGAGATGGGAGGAAATGCTTCAGTACAAGAAATGTGTACTTATGGGTCTTAAAGTTGTCCCCCTCACCAATGCCTCTTGTCTTCCTGTGCCTGTCATCTCTCCTTCCGCTTAGGGCAGGCACTTCCATGGGAGATGCAATAAGCTGTATGTATTCTTCAGTTTTGGGTATTCTAGCCAGTCAGAATAATATAATGGTACACTTTGCCTCCTTCCTCCTAGAGAATGTGTTTTACCTCTCTTACATTTATGGAGTGCATTGAAAGAAGTCTAGAGACAGAGTAAAGAGATTGTTGTTTGTAATAGATTTCAGATGACCTCAATCAAATGGTTGCCTGAATGTCTGTGATGCTTCATGACCAATTATAGTTTTGAGGTCTACAGGCAGAGCCTCAGGCAATACATTCTCTATACAGATGCTTTCTCAGCCCCCAGAGACAATTTCTGTATCTGTTAAATAGCTATTGTTGTGGTGTCATGATTTTTTCTCTTTTTTCCTCTCATGTTATTAATCCAATAGCTTAAAAACATTTCTTTCAGTTAAGTTTTAGGGCCCTGTGATTTCTTTTGGAGTTGCTACGGTACTGTATTTCACAGTGCAGGTATTGGATGTCTCCCATCCAAGGACTGTAGCTCTTTCAGTACAGTGGGGATTGGGAAGTAAAGGAAGGGCTTTTCCAGATGCATTTATTAGCAAAATACCCTGGGAACTCTGGAGGTATGAACGGCACTAGCAGATAGCATGGGCATATTTGTCAGGCAACTGTGTTCATATTGATCCTGCCTAAGTTCCTTCATTGGATGGTGAGAGCTGTGCTGTAACCAGATGTTTAAATTATGGCATATTTTACTTGGCTGTGCTGGGATTATGTCGCTGAGAAGGCATGAATATGGCACAAGGCATACCTTGGCTGAACAGGAAGGAGGGCAGAAGTGAGGGTACCATGTAGAAATCATTAATTAAAGGAAAAAAAAAGGATTTTCTCTTGAGACAGCCCCTGTCTGCCCATAGTGTGAATGTACATGACTGTCACATCTTAGAGGGCTCCTTATACCGTGTAAGTTTTTAATCTCCGTGTTGCACTTCTGTTTTCACCTTGTAGAAAGAAGATTTCTATTAAGTTACATTGGGTTGAATGGGTTCTTGCACAGTGTAGTACTTGTGTGTATGTAATTTTAACCAAGAAAACTCCTCGACTGAGCTTTAATTCCCATGCTCACTCGTGTTTTTCAGGCAGTTATTGTCTTCTAGTGCATGTAAATTTCATGTTAAGTTGGTAATCAGAAAAATACAGGGAATGTTTTAGTAGCTTGGGGGAAAATAACTGATATACCTTTTTTTTATCGTCTACAAGTTTCTAGCCACTAATGTAAGAGCCCACAGACAGAAATTCATCTGCCTCCCCACCCCCAGGAGAGTACTTATTAGATTTATGCAACACAAGATATTAAAAACACTTTTGTCTGTCACAGAGCCACGGGCAGGGGAGGGGGAATTTGCCAGTTGCTAATGGATACCTGGCGTTTTTGTGTATGACCATGAAGAACAGCTTGTGCACTTTCACCCCCGATGTTCCCTGAATAACTTGGGTCTCATTTAGGTCAATAAGCCTTTATCAAAACGTCAGGAGTGAAAAATGTGTCTTGGTGTAAGCCGACTGGTCGTTCCCTGCAGTCAGCGGAGTCTATAGGACAATCAGTGTTCTCTGAGCTTGTCTGCATGTCACGCAAAGAGCTGGGTGACAGTAACCATTGAGTGCGTGTCTGTCCCATTGTCTTTGGGACAGCCTCCATTTGCATACTTGCCGGTGTGCCTGTTAGCCAATGAACCATGGAGGGCTTTAGGAAGCATAGGCACAGCTCCCATGCAAATTCCCTGTGTGGGGAACGCTCACTCCTTTACAGCACAATCCACGCTTTCTCTTCCTGCCTTCCTCCTGTAAAACTGAAACTGTGATCCTGACAGTCCACAGTGCTGTTTGTGGGTCCATTGTGCTAAAATGTTAACTTTTTCTCTGGGTTTTTCTTTCCTTGCCAAGGTAACCTTTTTCCCTTCTTTTGCTTTTGGCAATTGCTTTTGGGGATATCTGAATAGTATTATCTGTGCTATCACACATGATGTGAAGCCTTATATATATATCCTTATATATACCCTTATATATCCCTTCCTATCCCTTCCTCAGATGAGCTATTTTGAATGAAGGACAGCTTTTGCTTCCCGTGTGGTTGGAATTGTCTTTTGTAAAGGGAATTTCCTCCATGGTAGCAGTGATGAAGGGAAATGTACTAGTCCTCTGCAAAAGGAAGAGCACTTGGATATTAGGGTATGTGGACTAGGTCTGTGAAAGAAATACAGTCACCTGATCAGAGAAGGTGCTCTGATTTCTGTGACAATTCCCCAGGACCTCATGTCAAGCAGAGCTCATAATTCTCCCATTCAGTTTTGGTTCATAAGTGACATTAGATTGGACAAAGGGAAGGTGTCATTGCATTTGAAGCTTGTCATAAGACACAAGGTTTCCTTAAAGCATCTGGTGCAGCTGCTGTTTTTTTCAATTTATGATGTTCATTATGTCTTTAACTTATTGGAAAATATTTAACAATAATTCAATTTTAAAGTAAAAAAAAATGGTGGAGGGTTCTGGTGGATCCTTTCAGAAGGAAGCTCTAGAAGAGATTCTTGGCTGGATTGAAGGGCTTGTTTATTACAACCAATGCTCTGGATAGTTCTATTTTATCTTAAAAATCTACCTTGAATACAAGTGACTATAAACAATTGCAATGTTCTACTGCATCTGACATCTTGCATAGGTTATGGACATTGAAATTAAGGGAAAGATGCCTGGCTCATGTTCTACCAGCTTGGCTAGAAATATCACAAAGTTGAATTTCAACATTTTCTTGCCCTGAGATAAACAGGGTTTTTATGCCACCAAGATGTTTTAGATCCACAAAAATATCATAGTAAAGTCACCTGATACCTACCTTTTCCCTGTTATTTTTACTGTGTACAGCCATATTATTTTGCTCAGTATTCAGGGCAATATCCCATGCGTTTTTGAAGGTGATAATGGCTCCTATTCTTCTTGTCTAAACTAGGGCTGTGTCCTGGCTATATCAGTCAATTAAGAAAATAATCATAGGTACCACCTTGAGTCCCGTTTGCCAATTTGTTATGCAAAACAGCAGTGAGCCCTGCAGACATGTGAGAGGGCTGGATAGAATGTTCAACAGCACATTGTGTTCTCTGCAGTTGCTCTTTATGTGAAATCACACTTTGAAATAAGGGGCTCATTCTCTTAATCTGCACTAACCTGTGTAACTGTGACATGTTGAGACTGGTTTCTCAGCTGCACTCTTACTTTATGCCATGTGTTGTGTGTTTTCAGTGACAAGCCACTCTTACCATTTCAATAAGTAGATTTTGTTGTTGGCTCTGATGGAAAATGTGACCATTTATTAATTGAGTTGGCCAGTAAGGGAGGATTGTAGCTCCCCGATACACAAGGAAACTATGCTGGGTATGCCATGCTTATCTAGTCTGTGGAAAGCCCAGGGTTTATCTGCACATTGGTGATGTTCCAAATAGGACCTAGCTGTACCTCTGTCCAATCAGCAAGAATATCAGGTGTCTTTGACATCTGTCACCTTGGAGGCATTTCCAAAGTCATACCTTAGTATAGGTTAGTGTTTATAAGTAGCTTGGTACCAGCAGTGCTGCAGGACTAGATTTCTGTTTCTGCTGAAGTCCCCAAATGCTGACGAGAGAATGAGAAAAGTGTGTTAGCTCACTTTGTCTTCAGTGTCTTGGAGACTGACATATTGGTGGTGGATGCTAGAAACCTTTTTTCAATCCATGTGAGCTTAAAGGGAGACTGAAAAAGTATAAATAAGGGGGAAGTTAAGCTGATCTGGTAGATGGTACATGAAGCACACCTCTTCCAGAAATGAAATAAACTAGCAAAATGCTCATCTTCTAAATACAGACTCTGCTTATTTGCTTTGGCTCAGTCAGGAAATCTTTTGTTTGAATTAGACCAAGTGAATGGCACAGAATGGTTTTCAGTCTTAGTACTTGTAGACAAGCCCAACTGCATGCAATCAAAGCATTTTAATTTGCTCCTAATATTTTCTTTCTCAACTCTCACAGGTTTTTCTATTTTACTTCAGATAATTTTTGATATGGTTGATATATTTGTCACCTTCCTAATTTTACATTTTATTTATTGCTTTCTAATACATTCCAAAAAGAGATGACAGACACATATGGAGTGGAAAATTAACCTAGTTGCCCTTGTGTTTCTTGTAGGAAATTGTATTAGTGGTATTCTTTGGAACAGAGTATGTGGTTCGGCTATGGTCAGCAGGATGCCGCAGTAAATACGTTGGAGTGTGGGGAAGGCTTCGTTTTGCTAGGAAGCCTATTTCAATCATTGGTGAGTATGCAGGCTTGCAAAGTCACTGTGAACAATTAGTAAAACTTGCCCTAAAGGCTTTTAGAAGTTGAACTTCTGTAGCACTTGAAGCCAAGTTAGAGCGGGAGATCTTGTCCTTAGTGTGAATGCAGATCTGAATTTCCTTTCAAGAACTCATGGCACTGTCATTTGAGAACAAATGTAGCTTGGTTTGTTTTTCCAGAAGAGCAGAGTGTTTTCTTTTCAGAAATGATCTTAAGCTTTGCCAGGAATAAGTCTTGGCCCTAGTCCTGTCTCCTGTGACCTGAGGATCCCAGATACTGTACAAGAGCCCCAAATATATTTTTTCAAAGATACTGAACAGCCTTTTTTTCTCACCTTAGCAGCCATTCGATTAGTTTATTATGAGTTTATTTTGCACTCTAATTGAGCTGTGTGTCACATAGTAGAGTGTAATAGATGCACTGCAGTTGCTTTGTGTATCAGTTGCATTAAAATATGATTTTCAGTGATGCCTTTGGAACTGGACACCTCAATTCCATTGTGATTCAATTGACTTCCTAAAATGACTTAAGGGTTCTTGGAAATTGCGTCCAAATATTCCATATATGTCACTAATCATTGTTTTTTTAGATGCTTGTCATTAATTTAACAGTTTCACCAAGAGAAACATAATTCAAAATCAATCTGTATTTTCTTAGCCAGCATTGAAAAAACAGTGTAAAGACCCTTTCCCTGTACTTAAGTACTTGAAATATATATGGACTAAATAAATCAGTCAGGCCTTGGAAGAGGAGTATTGTTGTGGAAGAATAGGAATTCTTGTTCTGTGACATTTTCCACTACTCAGAAATGTTATATGTTGTTGAGTACAGGACATAGGTTTCCATAAACTGTCTACAGTTTTGCCGAATGTAAATTACAAAATTTTGTACCTGGGTATTTTTACAATTATAAAATTGATTTAGCTACTCTGTGCATCCATCCGTACATATATATGTGTGTGTGTGTATATATGTATATATGCATATGCGTGTGTATATATATATATATCTCTGTGTGTGTGTGTGTATATGTAGGTAAATAGCAACTACATCTCAGGTGTGACTGCAGCTATAAAAAGACTTTGACTGCATCTTTTCCCTCTGGCCACAATCCATTTCTCTCGAGTGCTAGAACACTAAGCATTCTGAAACATCATCCAAATTAGATCAGTTTGGAAAGCAGAATGTAGTTCTGCTGTCGCAGGTATGGATCAAGAACTATTTAATTCTCCAAAACACAGAGTTCCTTTCCAAAATTTACTAGGCCTGAGGCACACAGATTTAGAATACAGTACTGACTGACTTAAACTAAATTAGGCTCGTACCCCTAATTTCAATTTTCAATCGCTTTTAGACCTGGACAGATGAAATGATAATAAGGCAATTTTCTTACTTATGAAATTAACCTTAAAATCTCTGTCAATTAAAATCCTGTCTAAGCACAGAAGAGAAAATAAGAATTGAAGAAGAGAGAATAGATGGAAACTGCTGAAATTCCTCGTGGGTTAAAGCTAATAAGGATTCCAGGCTGCTTGACAGTAACTCCTCATTCCTCTAGACTGTGGCCAGCTTGGACCCATCTCAGTACAACCTTTCCATGATATTACATGGTGGAATTTTTTTTTATATGCCACAATTGAGATCTCTTGATATATAAACAAAAATATTAAGTAGGAGTGACTGTTCAACTTGTTAAAGTAATATGCCCCTTGGTTCTAGTAGTCTTGCAGAAGTATTGCAAGATGCCGCTAATTAATTTTCTTCTATTGACTTTTGTTTTCCAGATTTAATTGTAGTTGTTGCTTCCATGATAGTTCTTTGTGTGGGCTCTAAAGGTCAAGTCTTTGCAACCTCTGCCATCAGGTAATTATATGCCATAAAAGAAAGTGGTGCTACCTGAGCAAGGTGGCGTTTCTTCTTTTGTTTTAATTTACCTCCTGTTTCAATTCTTGCAGGAGAAAATGAGTCACTGCCCAGTGTCACGTAATACAGCAGATCACTGATCATGTATTGGTGATCCCATGAAGTGTAGGGGAGATAAAATTTTGTTGTAACACTTTTATGGTTAGTGGGGATAGAGAAGCTCATTCTCCTTCCCCCTTTCCCCAGCCAGGTGGGTTCTACCCAAAGCCTGGTTTAGTTTCTTAGCTTAGTTTTATAGCAATTCATTGATGCTTCATATCTCTGACATCTTAAAGCTGCCTCTTTATAAGATGCCTGTGGTTGTGAATTCCTGATGGACTGAATCCATCTTGTGCTCAGGAAGGTCACACCCCTTGGTTTTCTTGGATGAATGGGTGGCAGTGTGCCTTGCTATTCACACTAGCTGCAGCTATGCTCTGGGATTGCAGTGACTCCCATAAAAAGAATATTTTAAAATATTACTGGACTGTCTGGTTCAAATTGCCTATGAAATTCCTCATAGATAAGGAAATCAGATCTTCAGTTAGCTGGTTCCATATTTTGTTTTCCATTCTGTTGAGCACATCAAATATGAGTTGATGAATGATTTCCAGAGCGTTTACAGTTTGTGTCCAAAATTCCTGAATCCTTGAGTTATCCTTACTAGCCATGTGTACAAAGGTCAGTTCTTCCCTTGGACAATCTCCCCAGATTGTCTTCATAACAAGAAGAAAGATCGGTGAGTGGGGTGAAAAGACACAATCTGACATAAAATACTCTGTGTCTCTTAAAACTGGGCTTTGGAAGCCAGAGTTCCTTTTCCCACCTCTGTTTCTTCTCTTGTGTGTTCGATCTCTTAATTTGAAAATCGTGTTCCAGGGGCATCCGTTTCCTGCAGATCTTACGGATGCTGCACGTTGACCGTCAGGGCGGTACCTGGAGGCTGCTGGGGTCAGTGGTGTTCATACACAGACAGGTGAGCTTGGGAAGTCTGAGGAGTGGCACAGCTGATGCCAAAGCTTTGATATTCAGAACAGCATACATTCAGCCCTGCTGCTGGTATCACTTATATTTAGTGTAGAGGCAGATAGTAATTTATTTTAACCAAGTGTGGTTGTTCTGCCTTATGTTCACTGCCACTTTGGCAAATTTTGACTTGTAGTTGGACTCAACAACAGAAAATTGGATTTCTGAAAGCTAGTCCTAGTATTTCCTAAAATATGTATCTAAATTCCGGAGTTGCTTTGAATCTGGCACTGTTTGAAAATATTACTCAACTACTTTTTGGTGGCCAGAAGGTTAACAAGTCCTGTGTGACAAGGTTGTTTTGACTCTGTGTTGTCATGTGTTGTGGATTTTTGTTAATTTGCATAGCCAACACTCAATATTTTTTAATTGCTGTAATTGCATTTTTCTCTTCCAGTTATCCTTTATAACCCATCAGGTGTTAGGAAATTTAAGTGTCTCAATGAGATCATAATGCCATTATTTTGATTCTCTTTGCAGGAACTGATAACTACACTCTACATTGGATTTCTGGGCCTGATTTTTTCCTCTTATTTTGTGTACCTGGCTGAGAAAGATGCTGTAAATGATTCTGGAGAAACGGAGTTTGGCAGCTATGCAGATGCCCTGTGGTGGGGAGTAGTAAGTATAGCAATTTCACATGTTAACACTGTCCAATGTGGAGTAAAATTCAAGCAAGCATGGAGTAAGAACAGCACTTTGAAACAGCTTCTTACTGCTTCAATACACTTTCATGGAATTTGTAATTCCGTGACACTACAAAAATACTATAGAAGATCAGTAATACTACATGGTGTTTACAGTCTCATGTGATCTAAAGTGATCACATTGCATTAAAAAAATGTAGAAACACATGTTCTATTTATTTATCCCGTCTTCCCTACTGGTACAGTGATTATTTTTTGCTGCCTTTGTCATGGTAGTGTTCAACTGTCTAAGATGGTAAGAGTCTTGCTAGGGGCAAGAGGAATCAGGGCTAGGTTTTTTTTGAGGGGGGGGGTGGTGTTTAGGTTTTCTTTGCCCATCTTTTTGTTGGGTTGGGATTTTTTCCTTAAAACAGTTATCTGTGTTTTGCAGTTTGACCTGTGACTGTAATTCCCAGTTTATTCAGAATGGACTAATTCTGGAGCAAGAAGCATCTAAGATAGATAGGAAATCCAGGCACAGGACTCTTCCAAGGTGCTTATATTGCTTTGGGAGCCACTTAGTGTCTTTACACAGCATTTCTCTGTGCTATATTGTAACCATGTTGTTTAGAGATTCCTCAGCTTTTTCTAAGGTGCTGCCGCAATTTAGGTGTAGATGTATCTTTAGTTCTGGTAGTGAAGTTCTCCTTTATTGGTATTACTAGTGATAACGTCTCTTTGTTTATTATATGCACTTACTGGTGTGGCAGCTCTATTCTGGGATTATATTTTCATAAACATTTTAATTTTGTTGCTTCTGATAGTAACTATTCCCTCTTTCGTTCTCACAGGATATACAAATACTAGGTTGGTAGTTTTGTTCTGGGATTTCCCATCTGTAATTGTTCTCATTTCTGTTTCCTATTGCACTTCAAAGAAAGGTACTTTTGGGAAGCTATTTTTCCTTGTCATTAGCATTCAAGCAAGGGCTTTTTAAATCTCCTTTAATTCTATTATCTTAATCAAACAAACTGTCATCAGTAAGTGCTACAGATCTTTGAAATGCATAGACATCGCTGATAATGTACTTACACTTTCAAAATGTGCTGATCTTCTAGAGCTTTTCTTTGCTGCTTAAAGTCAAAAGGGATTGTTTCTCTTTTTTTTTGGTTAAAAATAATACTAATAAGTCTTCTGTATAGGAGTGAAAGGACTAACACCTCCATTTCAATAATAAAATACATATAGGTATTTAGGAATATATTAAGAAATATTTTTAATAAACATCTGCAAGTGTGTGCTTATATAGTCTTCTCTTTTCAAACTATCGCTTGGCAAATCCACTGCAGGTCTGCTGGTGCTGAAATGCATATGTAGCCCTTTTTGAATACAACAGGTTTTGTTTTGTTGTGTTGTTTTGCTGCTATGATCTGCTGTAGAATTCTTTCTTCTTGCTGTCTGCCATGGTTAAATACAGGCTTTCTTAGGACCAGAAGACTTACTGTGTAGCACAAGAAAGTGGCTTTCTGTCAAGTAGCTTTTTTCAGTGCTTTCATGTCATTATGGCATTTTTATTTTCCACTACATTGGTCAGATGACTCAGTAATTAACAGTGGCAGATGTAGCTGCATTTAAAAACACATGCTGTCATTGGCGTTGCCATTAAAAACTGAATATGTGACAGACCAGATCGGCTTTCTGAAAATACAGTAAAACCTCCCATAGAAGCAACACGATCTGTCAGGAGATTGAAATATTCTCCTTTCAGGGAATTATTGTTCAGTTAATAGGTGTGCCAGTTATTTTGTCTCCCTAATTACAATAAACTTATTTAATCAATACATTTAATTATGATAATATTTTTTCTGTTATAGCTTCTATTGTGTTGCAGCATGCCACATGAAGTGTGAGACTGCATTCAATGAACATACAATGTAATTTCTTTAATATTAAGTACAATTAGATGTCCTTGTTCTGCTCTAACACACTTGCACTAACTGCTAAGAAGATTTAGCAGAACAAAACTGAGATGTATTCTGGTCCATCCATTTCTGATTTATTGATAGTGTAATATTCTTCATTCTTTCTGCTAGGGAAAAAACCCATAAAATTTAGGAAAATAGGAATATCCATTTTCAAGAGGAAAATAGGACAGAGAAGTTAGCCCACGGAAGCTGTGGATGTCCCATCCCTGGCAGTGTTCAAGGCCAGGCTGGATGGGGCTCTGAGCAACCTGGTCTAGTGGGAGGTGTCCCTGCCCATCTCAGGGGGTTGGAACTAGGTGGTCTTTAAGGTTTCTTCCAACCCAAACCGTTCTATGATTCTGCAAATAGCTGGGAAGTCACAAGGATTCTTCTAATAGAGGTCTCAAACTCATACAAAAACCTTCTCAAGTGTTAGACCTTGAAAGCTTTGAAAGCCAGAATTTTCCAAATTGCTCAAATACCACAAATTCTGGTCAATGAAAATCTGTTTCCAGCTAACCCTGCAGAAGAGGATGATTCACAGTTCCTGTCTCAGACACCATAATAATAAATAAGTGATCTCTCTTCTCTGAAAGTGCCCTTACCTGACATAGTAGAGAGTGCTTCAAGAAGTCCTAGACAGTGTTTTTACACCCCTTGTCTCACTGTCTAGCACTGTGCTTTTTTGTTATCTCAGTCTGTGTGTGCACTGCTAAGCAAGTTCTTTGGGCAGCAGTAACAGAATATGCAATATAGCTGAGGTAAACCATATAAAATGTCTGTGTTACCACAACTAAACTTAAGTGTGTTACCAACACTTTAAACTGCATCTGGAGTTGGGTACTTTTATATTGCTGTACTTTGCTGACTATAGGCACAACCCTAGGGTGCATAACTTGAAATTAAATGTTCTTCATTGTCATTGTTGTTATTTATAAATGTATATTGCTTTTCCATTTTCATATGTAAACTGGTCTTCTGGGCTTTATTTGAATTTCCTTGAGAACTCTGGACTGTAGCTATTTGCCATGTCAGTTATGGGCTTGAAGAAACCTAAGGCTACCTTATGGCATAAAGAGTTGTCTGTATTATTGCTGCTTTTGAATGCAGTGCAAGCTGTATAGACTTTGCCACTGGCAGGGTGTCTGTACATCCTTCAAAAACAGGTTTAGTGTTTGCAAGTAAAATGTAATGTGGTGCATCTTTCAGTTCTCCAGTGCCAATATTCAAAATTAGTTTGCATATATTGTCTGTCATGTCCAGACTGACGGTTTTAAAGACCTTATATAGATTCAAGACCAATAAAACCAGGAAAACATTAAAAATAAAATTTAAAAAACAGACACTTAAAAAATTGAGATAAATGTTCTCATTGAATCTGTCAGAGATGACCACCTTTAGAAAGCATTACCTGCTCACTATCTCTGGGGGTTTGTGGGTCTTAGTGTTTGCTTGTGGGTTTTTGTGTTGTTGATTTTTTTTTCTCCCCCTCCCTCTCTCCTTCAGCATTAATTTCATTTTCATCTCAGAGCAACAGACAGGAGCTCTGCTTTTGATATCCACTGAATAAACACACAATTTCCAACCTTCACTTTGGAACAAACATGCCTCAGAAAAACTGTGCTAACAGTCTCTTTGATCATGAACACTATTTCCAAAAGCAATTATTGAACATACTCATGCATGGATATTTCTCTGTGCCGTTTGCTTTGAATTGAAGCAAGCAGTTTTCTGCAAATAACAGCTTTACCTGAGGATTTCTTGTTCCTTTAATTATTACAGTTTAGAAGATAGACTTTTTCACTAAGGACCAAATTCAACAGAATATTTACCAGTTTATTTACTCCTAAGCATACACAAAAGAATGTCATGTTTAGCAAAGCCCATCAGTATGTGCTAAATGTAGGTTGAAAATCAAAGTTGGGGGAAAGCTTTGCTGAAAAGTTAAAGGAAATTCCACTCAAAACTGCACATGCATAAAACTTTTGCTAAATTAAAAGTAATTTGACTTAATTTATAAAATAGATGGACATAAATTTTAAAAAATAGCTTCATGAAAAGTGATCTCATGGATCTTGTATTATTCAGAAGCCCTTTCCCCCCTCTTCTCAGTTAAAAAGGCTGTAGAGAACTGTACACTGACTTCAATGTTTGACAGAAAGGAACATTTCATTTTTAGTTTCTATGTGGTTTACAAGTCAAGTGTACCAACTATACACCTGTGACATCCTTTTTTAAAAAAATTCTGATTTTGGGGATTATGGGTTTGGATTTGTTGTGGGTGAGTTGTTTAATTTAGGAATTGTTGAAGCAGGGGTTGAAAGATGAATATATTTTTAATTGCTTTTTTGCAAGGCATCCCTTCCTTTTGCAGCTGCCTTCTCATCTCTGAGCTTTAACTCCATGAGTGCTTCCAACTACATTTTGTTCTCGTGCAAGGAACTCCTATGGGGTAGATGTGAAGAAACCTTTTACAATTGTTACTTGCAAAGTACAGATGTAGATACTGTTACAAGTAGAGATTCTTGTATTTTGGAGCTGTTTAACTATCCAAATTTTCCCAGGTACACAGCAAGGATTTCATAGACAGAACATCCTTACTTAACTGATTCATTTCCTGTGCTCACTTTAGCCTGCTATAGCCTAAAATAAAATCCTTTCCCTATTCAGTGCTGATGAAAATTACTATTTCTTCTTTCTGGGTGGGCTTTTTGCTTCATATTCCCCATTCAGATTTTTGATTCATATGTAATAGGAACAACATTACTCTTAATGCCTAAATCTGTGGTGATGTTCATCAGATCAAAGTTCTAAAATAGTCAATGGATGAATATGATTTTGTTCCTAATTAAAGCAATTGTTTTACAGGCTTTTCAATGAAATTCAATGTGTGAGATCTTGTATCAATTTAATTTCATTATGCCAACATGTTTAATATGGTAGAGTAGAAGTTGAGTCAGTATTTCCATTATGATGTCCTCTTTTACAACTGTAAAATTAGTATTGTGCTCTTTAGGGAGTTTTAATCCAGCTGTAAAAAATGACTTAGGGCAGAAACTTGGCATGTAGGATTTCAACAGCATGTATTTTGAGGAAAAAAAAATGCAATTTCAGAATACAATGCATTTGTAGATGGTTTAGAGCTATGAGTGCAGAGGAAAAAGTTAACTTCAGACTTTGATTTGCAACGCAATTTCCAAAACTTTTTTTTTAAAAAAAGCCTCCTAGGCAACCATCACAGGAAATACTTTTTTTGTGTTACTGATGATTCATATAAACCAATTCAGAAGGAAGGGGCAGGGATGTGGTAGGAAAGGGGAGATAAATACTTAGATGTATATGAATTCTTCTTTGGTTATACTTTGGTCAGCTCAGAAGGGCCTATTTCTTTTCACATTTCTAGTTAATCTGTGTATTTCAGCATGATTTTAGTACTCTAACACAAAGTAGTTGATAACATTTTTCACTTACAAGGATTTATAATTTTTTTCAAAAACAGAAGCATAAACAGGTTTTCTCTCATAATCTTCTCTGTAAGAAGGCATTGGAGGCTCTAAATTTTCCCATAATTATGCTTACTTTTTTTATTCCATATTTTTGAAAGTGAAATTGTAATTAGACTTTAGGATTTTTTTTTTGAGCCACCCTCCTATGTAGGTAAGGAGATAACATCATACTTCCTCCCCTCATCAGATCCTGAATTAAGGTAGAATTTTAATAACAATTTCAGGAATACAGGCAAAGGTGCTAGGGTAGTTAATTAACCCTTACAATGCTTCTGTGGGGTATGAAACAGTTTTGGAATAAGGCCACGTTTTAAAAACTTGCATTAAAAATTAAAATCTAACACGTGAATGTTTGAGTATCAGCAGCTGGTGAGAAACTTGCAGTGACCATCCCCACCTCAAGCTGCCCCTTTTGTCCTGTGTTTGACTTGCACACAGTGACTTTGCTTAAGGGTGGGCAAGTTCAGGACAAGGTGGGGATGGCCTGTGTGTGTGACTGTGGGACCAACATCTGTGTCCCTGAGCCCACAGGGTCAGAAGAAAGTCTGACCAGCCAACAGCTGAGCTGTGCCTCAGCTGCTCGAGGGCTCCATGTGGTTTCCCATGCTCTGATTTGGTTAGCCTTCCTCGAAGTCACAGATAAAAATATCTCTAACTTACAAATTCGGAAATAGCTGGTGACATAGGTGAATTTAAATTGTTCTCAGGTGCCAAATGTATCCTCCTGCTTCAAACAAATACGTTCTTTCCTTGAGCTCATGCAAATAATGACTTATTAAGCCTTGTTATGCTACATCACTGTGGTGGTAATCTTTACTTCAGTGTTCTGAAAGGCAAACTCAACAGATGTTTCCTGCATGTGCGCTTTAAATCATCTGTTCCTGCTCTTAGTGTTTTATATGAATTGGTGATTCATTGGGCTGTTTTCAGGGTCTTTACTGCATGGAAAATGTTCAGCCTCTCTTGCTATTTGTGCAAATGTTATCTCTAGAGTGCTTCATGCCTGACCTCAGTCACAGTGCCTGGTTACAGTGTGTGTGTGCTCTTTCCATGCAGCATTCTCAGCAAAAAATTCTCCTGCCCATCAACCAAATCACAGCTCAGAACTGGTGGCAGCCTTTCCCTAAGGAAAGTGTGTGATGTAGGCAGGCAACCCCTATCTCAGTAACTTCATGTGCTGTACAGTTGCCTCAGCCATGAAGACTTTAATTGAATTGATGGTTTTACTTTGCAAGATTTTAAAGGTGTATTTTGTTGTGATTCAGTTTCCTGTATATGTTTTTCCATTCAGTATTAGGTGGGGAAGCAATCCTAGAAGGAAGAGTTAACCTTCATTAGTGTCACACAGGCTGACAGTGGGAGAGTTAGGAATGCAGCTAATGCTGCTTTGAAATGAATAAAAAAAGAAGAGAGCAACAAGCCCAAAATGCCTTGTTAATACTTGCTGTAATGCCCTCTTTATTTCTCTTTGCAGGTGACTGTTACAACTATTGGCTATGGAGATAAAGTGCCACAGACCTGGATAGGAAAGACAATTGCATCTTGTTTTTCAGTGTTTGCAATCTCATTTTTTGCACTGCCTGCGGTAGGTTCTCTTGTACTTTTGCAAAAATTTGATGTTGATCCATTAGTTATCCGAGGGAACTTCTGTTATTGATTCTTTAACCTTTCATTTGACCTGGTTTTGTGTAAGCTCTGTATTAAGCTTCTATATTGTAGCTGAAATTTATGTAGCTTGTAGAACAGAAGAGCTTCTAGAAGTAGCTAAATAAATATACAGTGGTTTTTGTATGCAACACTAGATTTGAGAAGGATTTGAGGAAGAGATGTTTAATTCCATGTAATTTTCCTAGCCTATCTCAGAAGTGTAAAGGAAATTATTTCTAATTACTTCTTTGTGATGACTTAATGATGTTTAGGTTTTTTTAAGGCATTCACTTGTAGTTTACTCAGCTGAGTAGGTCCAAGGTGAACTGGAGAATTCTCATGTACATCCTTCTTCTAGAAAAGCTTCCAAAAATGTACCACTGTCAGAAAGACAGCAATCAGCAGCCAGAGACACTGATGCAGTTCTTCACAAAATAATATCTGTCCATGGCAAAAGTCCTGTTTTCAAAAGTGACCTGGAACTGACCTTTTGAAGCTGTTCTGGCACTTTATTTGCACTGAAAACAGGTTCCTGAGTGCTTTCAAACAAGAGACAAGGCACTTGAGTTCCAAGGGTAAATTCAAATTCAGCAAATCTTGGACTGTGGTTTGAAAATCCGAGTATTCAGTGCCAGGTGTAGCTAAGGGTGTGTTTTCCACAAATTTAGCCAGACTCCTGAATTGTGCTGTTAAAATGCTTGTGCCACCTGAAGCATTCTGTCTACATGTTTATTTTTTCAGTTCAGGGACACAAGCAGTCGTGTTAGCAGTTGTTTGTGTAGTTCTAATGAAGAAGTGGTGGGGATGGTACCGAATAGATAAGAATACTTTTATGCCAGTGCCATCCCAAAAGTTCTTCACAGCATGAAATAGTAGATACTAAAACTCCAGTGACCTTTTAAAATTAGTTGCCTACTTTAAAAGTGCATAACCTTTTATAGAAGAGGATAATTAAGTTCTTTAAATTCTCCAGCATCAGTTTGCCTTTAAAGCATATGCTTCCCCCCCTCCTCATTCTGATATCTTCCACTTTTATTTTGGAAGAGAAATCAGATAAGTGAAATGATTGGTATGGAAAATGCCAAAACCTACTTTTTTTGACTGAAGAGTGTTTGTGGTGGCGTGTTTTGGTTGGTTGGTTTTTTAAAATCAGTCTAAAATGCCACAAAAATGTTTTATAAATGATTGTGTAGCAGCCGTGCCTTCACAGCCATGTTTAATGTTTACCTGTCAGATTTCCCTAATCTTTTTTGAAGTAGAACACCACCAATCACCCTTTTATTAGTGGGATTTTCCTTACTGAGTGAAGTTGTTCCTGTAGGTTGGCCCAAGGGGGAATTGAGGGTTTGAAGCTGTATTTCAGACTTTGTTGTTGGTGTTTTAGGTAGGAAGATCTGGCTGAGATCATAGTCAAAAGTGATTGTAGTGGCTAAATGCAACTGGTGTGGGTTCTGGATCTGGCAATGATCCCTCATGTCCCAAATATGTGGTATGCGAGCATCATCATCTCTTTGATCTTTACTAAATCAACATAATAGGAAGGGCATTTCATGTTCCTTTCAAAATATTTAATGATTAATAAGTTCTTAGAGGTTGAGCCAAGATCCCTCCATGCTCTGATGCCTTCTACTATGTGTAGAAAAAGAATTGTGCTTTCTTGAGTAGGTGTAATCATGTAAGATGATTTATAAAAGATTTCATTTTCACCTGTTACTAGAACTTCTGTTAAAATATGCCTGTACCTGTGCAAATGACCACATAAATGGCTTTGCTCTTTACTTAAATTTGGAACTTCATATCTGTATTACATTTGGAGTCCAGTTCAGGTTTCACACCATCCAGTGCCATTAGTCCATGTCCCTTGTCCTGAGAGTGAATTAATTGGCTTTGTGTTCAGTTCAGTTGACCACTTTGAAATATGACTTTTTCTTTTCTTCTTCCTCTTTCCTCATTCCCACCAGGGATTAATATATGGACATAGAAATTACCATACCATAGTTAAAAGATCTAGTGGCTTACATCATGCCCTGCTAAAGCTTTATTTCTTATGAAAATGTAGTTAAGCCAATCCGTTAGATTTTTTTTTCCCCCTATTCTGTCATTCCCCTACACAAGACTTTGTGAGACTTTTAGAGGGTATGAAATGTCATTTCTGTTTCCTTTTTTGGGTTTGAGTCCAGCAGGCTTTGCATCAGGGAATGATAGCATTCACAGTTGGCCTCAGCAAGTAATAACTGAGGCTAAAAATTTCACTGTATTAAGTCATTTCCTCAAAATAATTAGTTAAGTTTTATGATGCTGAATAAAAGTTTATTAACACAACATAATTTGGCAATTTTATGTAGGGCTCTTTCCCTCCACTCTTACAAAAAAATAAAAAAAGAAAAAGCAAAAAAGGGTTTTTTTTGCTTTCCACAGGGAATTCTTGGTTCAGGCTTTGCCCTAAAGGTGCAACAGAAACAAAGACAGAAGCATTTCAACCGTCAGATTCCAGCTGCTGCCTCACTCATACAGGTACTGAGTTCTTGCATATTGCATTCTGTCATTTCTTTCCATTTACAGTAGGTTTTTTGTTGTGGTTTCCCCCCCCCCCCCCCCCCCCCCCAAGCTGTTGGCAATTTTTCCCTCCCTGATTCCCATTAAAAACTGTACAGAAGTTACCAGATGCAAGTTTTGGAAATCCAGTCTTTAATGTAGACTAATGAGCAGAAAAGTGCATTCCCAAATTAGTGTAAACTGTTTAGTTCAGCTGGTTAAAATCAAAACTGAAAATTATCTTGTAGTTATTAAACAATTTACCTAGGGAAGGTGTTGTGAAATGTTATGCTTATAGTAGTGAAAAAACAAAGAGGAAGTTTCATGTAGAATTGTGCTTTTAAAAAATACATTGCTGCTTGTAAAGACAAATGTCAAATATGCTTCAGTTGGTACAGATAAATTCTTAAAATATTCAAATTTAGGAGAAATATGTCAGAATCTTAAATAGGAAAATGTTTTTTGGACTTTTCAGCTCTAGAATAGGTGGCTGGAAACCACTGGGATTCTTTAAAATCAGTCTTTTCATATAGAATAACTGACAGGCAGGAAAATATTGATCCCCCTGTTATAAATGCAATTGCAGTTCAGTATCAGCATGGTAGAAGTGATTTTATCCTTTACTTTGGAGCCAGCATTGCACCCTGGAGAAGTATTAACATGGTTTCATTCTAGGTTTTTCCAGCTTTTCTTCCCTCTACTCAGTACCTGCACATAGCTTTAGAAGCACAGAGATCAAATTTGAAAGGAAACTAGATATACACCATATCATTTTTTCATTCTCATATGACTTATTTCTCTAGCTTCATGAGTGAATGTGGGTTTCCAGGTCAGGATCTTTATGGAAACAGTAGCTAACTGTAATGTTTATGCTTTTTCAAACAGTCCCAGAGTTAATGTGAAAAAGGCCCTGGTTATAGCGAGAGATTAGCTAAAAATCTTGAGACTCGTATGGTATGGTTTTGTAAAGAATGGATTTTTTTAATGTTCCCACTGATTCTTTTGGGAAATGAACACCAAATTATTGGGAAACCTGAGACTGCATGTCCAGAATTGGCTCCATTAGAATGTTAAGGAGGAGTAAAGGATAGACAATGAGTTTCAGAGTATCTGTTCTTAGTAGTTCTAATTATGATTTACTAGTAGTCTCAGACTTCTGAATGCCCAATTCAGTAAGTGCTCTAGAAATGACTTACAAAAAGATGGTTCTTAAACCAAGATGTTTACAAAACAGGTACAAGACAAGAGAACAGCCCTGATTACTAATTTTCTTTCCTTGTATTCCTTCTTGGTTTCTTCTAGAGGTCATTTGTTTCTTCCACTCTTCTGTTAATCATGGAGGGATTTATATGGTGATATAAGTGCTTTACGTTCCAACTGCTGTTTCTTTAGCTCTCTCATTCTGCCTTGCTTTGTTTCTTTCATGTAGGGTTTTCTGGCCTTCCTTCCTTTAGATTGTTTGTGTATAAGTGTGTCCTTTCTTCATGTAGTAAGTGAGGATCTGCCTTTTTAGTTTGGAGACTCATTATTAATCAATTCTGGTATTTACACAGTTAAGAGAGAATGCAGTAGTGTTTTCTTGTTGGTCTTGTTTCCCAGCCCTGCTTTTTCTCCCTTTTGCCTTAGAACATGGGACTTTAATCATTGGTGGTTGGCAAGAGGGAGGTCTGGGTTTGGGTTTTGGCTCTTGGTTAACCACTGGTACTATTCTGTTGTGCCCACAGTTGCATTTCTTCATATGAATATAGCTCTACTGACCACATCACAATTCCTTTTTTTTTTTCTGGCCATGTCTTTGTGAGGCATGAAAGAACAATTTCTGTCTTTTTTCTGAGTAGGAGCCTGTAACATAGGATACAATAGGCAAAATGCCTAAAGTCAGGTAGGAAACTGGGGCAGAACATAAAATTTAGACCCTTTTTTGAGTCCGGTCTAGAGCTCTCTCTCTCATTATTTGTTTGTTGCTACTGAGAATAAAAGTTGCACTTGAAAGGACTCATCTCTCTGTGTGGTTTCCCAGTTCTAACTATGTGGTTTCTATTTACTAAATAAGAGTTCTAAACCATGCTGGGTTTGTTTCCAGAGGGCAAATTCAAGAATATCATTAAATAAAGAATGACTGACATGCTACTTGGAAGTTACTGTGTTGTACAGTGAGCCACTGATCTGATTGATTAATTATTCTGTTGCTTAAAACATTTGTTCCAGACTGCATGGAGATGCTATGCTGCAGAAAACCCAGACTCTTCTACATGGAAAATTTACATACGAAAACCTGCCAGGAATTATCATTTGCTCTCACCCAGTCCAAAACCAAAGAAATCGGTGATGGTATCAATAACTAATGTTTCACATTATAGTAATCAGAAGATTTTAAATCAGATTGAGTTTTTTTACTCTTTAGAGATTATTTGTTCTGCTTGTTTTACAGATTATTACTTGGTTTCAAATTTTGATTTACATTTCAGTTTTGACTGAGTATACAAACATTATAAATTAGAAGCTGATTTGCTGAATTTCCCTCAACTTGATTTTTTAATGGATTTGGAAAAGAGTAATAATGACTTAACTCAGGCATGTTAGCTAGTTACTACCACTGTTGTTTGAAAAACTATAAGGAAAGGTAAAAAATAAAAAGAAAATCACTTTCATCATATTTCCAAAATTGTAACTTTTAATTGATTCAAACAAACAAAGCCCAAAAAAGCTTCTGTTTCTCTCACCTATTGATTTTGTGATTTTCTAAGCTTTTATGGTAAAGACTTCTTGTACCTTCATAGAGTAATATTGTTATAACAACAAATTCCATAAGTTAAGAATTATTTTGTTTTAAATACAGCAACGAAACCCCTTTGTCAGACTCTTTAGATTATGTAGTACACCATCCTCTGCATTGTAAGAGTATTGCACAGCAGTCTCAAGCTAAGTGGAGAGGATGTTGTGCAAAAATTTTCTCTTGTATCTCCAAGGTTCATCTGAGTTCAGCAGCAATATATCCATTGGCTTTGTGCTGAAGGTGTGATTTATTGCATCCATAAAATGATAAAGATATTCTAGAATAGTTTGATTTATATAAGCAGCTGCATAACTAGCAGATTTTCTTTTTTAACTGCAGGCAAGGGATTTGGAAATAACAATGTGCAGAAATCTAGTGATTAGCCAGTTTTGGCGGGATGAGGGGGCAACGTAATGAGAAACACAGTGTAGGATCATGAAAATGTAATTCAGGCACTCTTTTAATTAGTTATAGCTCAATGGGGACTGTGTTATTATTGAAGGCGTCACTGAAGAGACAACTCTGTGTGACTTGGTTTGAGTAATTTAATTTATGTGGGTTTTTTTTAGGTTAAAAAGAAGAAATTTAAGTTAGACAAGGACAATGGACCTTCTTCTCCAGACAGGATGTTGGCTATACCACACATCACTTATGACCATGTGGCTGAGGACAGGAAAACTGATTTCAGTTTTGAACCATTTGAAAATTCTGGTAAGAAGCTCCATTATAAAATGCCAGTAACTGTGATGAGTTCCATGATTAGATTTGCATACAGGTCCTTTTTAGTATCTGTAGTAAAGAAGGAAAGAACAAGCTCTTGTCACTCTAAAGCAAGAATACTTTGCTTTTTTGCCTTTGGTTGCTGGCTTGTTTGGGTGAGATTTAACCGTTGCTTTAATGAACGCGCTCCGCTGCAGACAAACAAAATAATTTCTCATTTCTGCCTGCTGGAAGAGCTGCTTAGGCTCTTCTAGCGGGCAGACTCTTAGGCTGGTGCATACATTTCCCAATTCTGCAACTGATTGAAATTACAGGGATTAGCTGTCAGCTTTTCCATGTGAAGTTTACCCAGGATGTGTCACTATTGTGCTTGTACCTGAACCAAAAAGGATTGGTGTGCCTTGGCTGCACCAAACATAGTCTGCTACATGAAATCATCATGTGCTCATGCCATCTGCTCTGTGCAGTAGGCTGTGAATCAAGTTTTGAAAGCAGAAGTACTTAATATAAATGTGGATACATCTGTATTAAATGTCACTGTAAATGTATAAAATGGTATGCTACGAGGAAAAAGAAGACAGGACATTGCTAATCACCTTATGATTAATAGCTTGTTTATATTTGCTTTTGCTGTACTGAACTTCCAGAGTAACTCTGAATTTACAATGTGGCATTTTTACAAATGTACTTTTATTGGACGTTTTTAATGTATTGCTCAAATTTTGGCAACAACAGCATGGTTTAATTTTTAAGGTGTGTTTTATTGATTATAGATACTTTAAGTACCTATGTTTTTTCTCCTCAAAAATTTGGCTGACATGAATAAATGTAATGGCTTTAAAATAAGACAGTAGCGTGGGCTGGCACTGGGCATATTTTAGCTCAACCAGAAATCTTGCCTTCCTTGTGCTATTTTGGTGTGCTTGTGTTGTGTTGTTCTGCATCATCCATGCTTTTCCACTCTTTCTTGGCCTCTGCTAAGGAATGGTTGCAAGTTGCATCTGGTGGTAGAAATTACATAGCTGCTAAAAGGTGGACAAGTACTGTAAGTATTGTCTCAAAATTTGAGTACAGACACCTTTCTTCAAAACAATCAAATTACAGAACCTTGCTTAGAGTTGTAAAGTCCCACCTTTTACCACTAAATTTCTGAGCTGATTAAGGACAATGCAATTTGATGGCAGCCTACTATTGCTATTTCAAAAGTCAGCTCTATAGCTTTCAGTGATAGGATTTTCTCTTATTTCTTCTGACACTTATCTTTTTTCTTTTTTATCTGTGTTCTCCTCTATAAACTGTTACAAGTATACAGGACAAACAGGAATGTTAAAATTGCCTGGTAAGTTGAGGAAAATAATTCTGTTTATGGCATGACAGTGTAATGTTTGCAGTGCTTTTCATGTGTGTCTAGTGCCATATAATTTATAAGAAATCTTTTGCAGCCAAGGAGATCTAGACAGACAGAAAATGTGCATTCTCACACTTGCAATCACAACTGCACCCAGTCTCATTACAAAGAGAAAAGTGAGCACTCATTTGTATAAGTACAGGACCTCTAATGGTTTCTTATATTTGAGAAAAATTGCTCATGTATATATTGCCAATAGAAAAATATAGTTTTCTAGTAATAAGATATAATTCATCCAGTAGTTATCTAAGTGTATGATGCAAATTAATTTTTAAAAACTGAATTAGGATGGGAGAAAACTTTCAGATTTGACCCCCCAGTGTTGTGCATTCTGAAGTACACGCATCTGTTCCTGTAAAAATATGCTGTTGATATTTGTGAACAGATGGGGACCCATAAATTAAATAATTTATTTTACTGTTTGTCTGGATTCTGTGATCACTTAAGCAGCCATGTAGTCTTGTGATGTTTCTAATGTGCTTGCTTAGGCACTTCCTTAGCAATTGAGTGCTCCCCAAAGACAGCAGGATTAGGGCTAGGTCTGGGCAAAAGACCTCTGTGATTTAGTGAGAGTGCTATGAGCCACCTGTAAGTTGTCTGCTCTGAATCCACTGCAGACAGCAGAGGCTTCCTTCCAGTGATTGAGTGTAAGGATGCTCAGGCTTGAATTAAATTGACTGAAATGGCAAAGTTCAGTTTCACCCCTGAACCCGCATGGGACACAGGTGCAATTAAGGTGTTAAAACAGCAAAACCAAACTGAATCTCCTGGATTCCCCCAATCAATCCTTGATTTTCCCAGTTTCCACCATTCTGTGAGGTGCGTCTTTGATGGGGATAGACATGGTGGAACAAGATGAGGAGGGCAGCAAGAGCCACCAAACAAATCACCTGTTTTAAGTGAACAAGAAATTCCTTCATCTTGGGGAAATATCAGAGGAGCTTTACCAGCCATCACGGTTCAGTTTCTGTGTCCCAACCAGGCAAGCAGAGCTCAGTGGAGCTGAGAGGATGTCTAACACTGTTCTCACAGCAGCTCAAAGAGGAGAGAGTGTTATTTTACTTTCTGTGAAAAAGATTATCTGCACAGAAAACTGGAGCTGCCAAGTCAAAAGTTTAGAAGGAAGAAACTAGAAAGTACAAGGATAAAGGATACTCATTCAGCTTAATTTGGCCTTCAGAAAGCCTCTAGCAACATATCCATATGCTGCTTTCTCACATTCAGTAAATTTTTGGGCTGCACACTTCTACTTTAGTCTTCACACTCCTGGATCCCTCATCTGGCTTCCCTGCCAGTATCTTTGTGCAACAATCGATTTCCAGCTTTTTCTCCTCCTTTTTTTTTTCTCTTGGCATCATCAGTACAGCAAAAACCAAAGGATCTGTGGCCCATTCCGGCTACTGCAAAAATTAACCCTGTCCTGGCTGGAACCAGGACATGTGTGTAGCACTGAGAGGACACTTGCAAAATGAGGCTTTTTTTCTGATTTTTTTTTTTACTCCAATGCATTTTTTATTTTAAGAGTTTTTCCTCATTGCATAAATGTAGGGCACCATTACTGAGAAGTATCAGCCTGTCCAAGTGTGTGAATTCACAGGCACTTCTTAATGAAATAGTTATTAATAGCATAATGCTATTCAAAAGAACTAAACACAATGTAAAGACTGTGTGTTTTACTGAGACTCTTTCTAATCACTGGCTCCTCTTCCTTGCCTGAAACATTTCCCCAAGAAATTCAGCTTGAGGCAGGCACTTGGTTTACATGGTTGAAGTGGGCAGCTTCAAAAACTTTGTATGGGATGTGCTTGGAAGCTTCAGATGTGGATGTCCAAACTGCCCCATCCACTTGGCAGCATTGAAACCTCACCAGGAGAGAGCTGCTCTGTGAACAGTGTGAACCAGAGTGAGAGGGGTCTGACCCCTGGGAGCTTCGACACTTAGGAAAGGGAAAAAAATGTGAAACCCTGAAGTCTGGAGGAAAGGGGCAAACAGAGATTGGCCTGTAGGGAGGAATATCTTGCAGCAGTTGAGACTGCCATGAAAAATGGGCTTGGAAAAGCCATGACCCCTCCACAGTGACCACTGAACATTCTGCCAATGTGTAATGCTCTCTTGTACAGTTTCATACGCTATTTGCTACAGTATTTTAAATTTTGTGTCAGGTAGAACATACTAAATTTTAGGTATGTCTGCATCTCCTCAGCTGTCTGTCTGGAGCGTCTATTTTTTTTTTCTTTTATTTTTTTTTCTTTTCACCTCTTCTATCTCTGTCTCATGTGCATCTTCACTCTGACTCAGATTGTCAGCGCTCCTGGCCATCCTTTTCCACAGACCAGCAGTCTTCCAGCGCTCCTTCCTCTCCAGGTAATGCTCATAATATTTCATTGTTCCATCATGTTTCATCACCTTTATTAATTACTAAATCTTTGCAATGCTCAGTCTGGAGCTGTCTTCTGTGGCACAAAAAATTACAGAGCTGGTTTCTAAAAAGAGATGTTTCAGTAGAATTTTAGTCTGGAGGTTGTTCGGGTTGTAAATTGAAAATGTTTAAATTCACCCATTATTATCCATTGAAAACTAGTGTCTAAAGCTTCATCTTTTTTTTTTTTCTCTTTAGCCTTCATGTGTAGAAATTGTGTCTTTTTAAAGCATATTTTTAACACTGCCTTCTAAGAAAGACTTGTCCAAAGTCTAATGACTATGAATTTATTTTTATAAGTAAAAAAGTGTGCTCCCTGGTGTTCTGCTTGAGCCCTGTTACAAGGCACTTTGAAGCAGAGAAACTGTCATTAAGGCCATGCTCTTTTTTTAGTTATGATCATCTCAGAAATTTTTAAAACAGAGGGAAGAAGATACCATGTTGGCCTCATACTAATCGGCACCTGCTTGCTATGTGCTCACACAAGAATTCTTTCAAATAGGCTGAAGCCCAGTCTTGACTTTTGTGTTGGAATTTGAAATGCAGGGAATTTTCAAAGCTTAGGATTAAACAGAGGATTTGATTTGAGACATTGGAAAAGGCTGTCAAACTTAGGTACTAGAAGCGAGAATGTGAATTAATAGTTTAAAGCAGAAACACGTTAAGTTAAGAAGAAGAAGGTTTAGAGTTTTGGAATTTAGGATATAGAAAAAATAAAAGTAGTTACAAAAATTTGTTTACAAAAGTAAACAAGGAGTTTAGAATGCAGTGCTGTAGGTCATGTATCATAACATGATTAACTAAAAAAACTTAGACTGTAACATAAGTCCATAAGATTAAATATTTAAGAATTTAGTCAAAACCACAAATATCCTTATTAGCAGTGTTTTATTAGTCAAGAAATCCTTAAAAAGTCTTATCACTAGGAATCTTGTAAGCTTCTGAACCATACAGTAAAGATGTGAGCCAAACTCACCCTTCCTACCTATGTAGAAAATAAGAAAAAGAAGCCACATCATTTAAAAACTCAGAAATCCCATCTCTAACTCATTCAAAATTCCTTCAAAAATCCCCATACTTCTGGTTCTTTTCTCATTGTGCCAGTTCTTTCCCTTCCCACGAAACTGGAAAGCAATAGCTGTGACTGACCCAAGAATTGCTGTTTCTGCAGTTCCCTTGTGTGTGGAGCGTGCTGTGTCTCTCATGAGCACAGTCTCGTGAGCAGCAAACCCTTTGCATGGCTTTAGGTTCAGCAGTTTTTATCACTTGCCATCCAGAAAACAAAAACATTTGTGAGTCCTTATGTGCTACAAATTGGGAAAGTTTCATTTATGTCATGTAGAAATGAGGACAGTGAAAATTAATTTGGTGAAAGCCCGAAGAAGTCTGTTTGAAAGACATTCATTGCACATCTCTATCTAGAATTATTTTGCTGGTTTCACAGACATGTTTTTGAATGATGGCTATAGCAAAGTGATTAAATAGTATGATACCATAATATTAGTATGATGTTAAAAGCAAAAATAGAAATTAGTGCTTTGTAAAACTTGCTACAAAATCTTAATTTTTAAGTGCCACAAGTGGCTCTTGCTTGTAATAAATGTATCTCCTAGCAGTTGTCTTATTTATTTATTTAAAACTGTGATTTCAGAGGTCATCCTTTCCTATTACAATTTCTGGAGTACAGAGGCTTTCCTTTTGTAGTTTGGACAGCCATGTGCTTAAAGATGAAATAATACTTTCTCTTCTGGTTTTTAAAATTCAAATCCATTTCTGCTATATGAAAATACCCAATTACCTGAGTAAAATGGTTGCATTAAAAGAAAAGAATTGTTTCCTGATATTCCCACTTCTATTCTCAGGAAATATCAGCTATGTTTAAGTTATCTATTTCTGTTGTATTCCTGTAGGTTTTGTGTGGCTTTTTGGCAGTGCATTATTTACTGTTATATTATAAAATATTTTATTTAATATTTCATAAACATAAGTAGGGTTTTCATAAATTACGACATGATAGTTGTTTTATTGAATATTCCAACTAGTTGGACTGATAAAGGTTTCTGTGGACTTGTCACAATTACCTATGATTTATATGGAATGTTATCAAGTTTTATTTTCTGTAAATTCATTTACAGTCATGTAAATGACACCAGTAGCTTTATTTATATGCAAATGTTGTAGCTTCTCTACCAAATTTTAGGGCCATGTTGGAAAAAGCACTTGGTGTTCTTAGTGTTGGTATCTAATAGAATTTCAGAGCCTGAGTTTAGAAATTAAAACTGTGACACTCTCCCTGATTTCTCGGATCCGTGAAAATGATGATCTGCAATTAAATTGGCCAGTAAAACTTTCAATATCTGAAGTTTTGTGAATCAACCTTCTCAGTAAGAACTTTTTCTGGAGTGAGCTGGAGATCTTGCCACCTGTCCTGATTCTGAGCCCAAAGCTGAGTTAGCCTCATGCTGTAGTGTGAGAGGGAATCAGCAAATTGTCTCTTAATAATGCATGAAGCCCTCTGTCATATAGATACTGAATATTCTAGTATATCAGGAGTATGAGCACAAAAAAAGAATAAAATACTAGTTTTAATCTTCACCAGAAGTTCAAATACTTTGGGCCGAGGAAGAGTTAAAATTTTGCTTTTTTCGGAACTCTGTGGTACGTGCAATTTTGGTAGCAACTTTTGTATTCAATATTCTTTTAAAATGTACAGTATTTCAGAGGTGCAGGTGAGCTGCAGACAAATGCTGTTGCTTGAACTGTTATCTGCATGTTTTTCCCACAGTCAAAAAGAGCCCAGCATTTCTAGATGTGAGCACAGGACCCTTCATCAGGACCAGCAGCTTTGCCGATGAGCTTGACCTGGAGGGTGAGACCCTGCTGACCCCAATAACTCACATCTCACAGTAAGTCCAGCCTGTTGAACTGGGCATTGGTTGACTTGACAAGAGAAGGCAATTCAGGTGGGGAGGGGCTGATAGGGCTCAAATATCTCAGATGTTTGCGTCAAACCCTTTTCGCCTTGACGTTGGTGTATCCTGTTCTGAGTGCCAGTAAATCTTCGTGCTGACCTAAAGACAAGTTCACTTGGCTGTGACACAAGGCTTTAGTTTGTAGCTAATGTCTCTGGGCAGCTGGTGGCTGATAGCCTCAAGATTTTTGTGTGGAGGCAATGTGTGGGAGTACTTGCCTAGTGAAGTTTATCTTACTCCCTCCAACATTTTCCAGTGGAATAGTTCTGAAGTGCAAATTTTAAATACTACTTATATGAAATACAAGTCTCTCCATTTCAGCAGCACTTTCTCCAATGGTCGAATTATGTTCTACATTTGAAGAAAAGCCCTGTTTGATCATTATTATTGCTTTGTTGTATATATAAAAAAAAAATCTGAAATAAGCCTATAAGGCTGTGTGCGTGAGGGGAGGGGGTTGGTATTTTCCCTTCTGGAAGATTTTCCACTTGTCTTTTATGGTAAAATGGTATCTCAGGTTCTCAGATTATTCTTAAAAAAAAAAAAAAAGAGAGTTGCAGCAGATTTTTCTCTAAATGCCTTTGAAACGAAATCTTCTGACATTGTGTAATTGAAAATCCTGAAAAATGTTAATTGTTTGCCATAGAAGATGTATGGCAGTATATCCTATAGCAGAGGAATGAAACAGTTTTTTCCACTCTAGAAATCTGAGGGTTTCTGCAGTGAAACCACAAATGAAAATTCTTGGCATACTTGTATTTCTGAGGTACAAAACATGCAGAAATGACTGCTGCCAACTTCCAGGCCTTCTTCCTATACACTATAGTTAGCAGAATTCTAAATATTACAAAAATACTTTTTATTTTTAGAGCCATTTTGGAAAGGCATTTATTAAAGAAAATGAAAATGTTTGGGTGGAGTCTTCCCTGTCCCTAAGCAAAGGTATTGGCATTTTCATCTGATTCACCCAAGTGTGCATCTGTTTGTAGGCAGGGGATTTAAGAGATTTGTATTCTGGAAGATTTCTTAGTACAAGCAGGAGGAGGAAGTAATAAATTTACTCAAGCATTAGACAAGAACAATGGAGCAACAAAACCAGTCCTTTTTTTTTTTTTTTAAATAAATTTGTGTGCTAGGAGTTTCCAATATCCTTTCTGAGTCTGGGAATTATATAGCTATTTCTTATTGATACATTTCACAAAGCACTCTATCATCTTTAAGTCCAATTTGGGTAGTAGCCAAATAGGTGTGTTTCAGATGAAGAACCTCACCAAATGAACACTCTCAACTTTTAGTAACTTATATAGTTCTCTTTTACTCCCTTAATTTTTGATTGTAACCTTTGTTGAAATTTCCCTGGATTGCTCTAAGGCATGAATGATGGGACAGTACAAAATCTGTCCCCCACACATTTGAATTGAGCCTCTGCTAGGGTGGAAGAAAATAGGATTCATTGGTTCATTTAAGACTTTTGGTTACGATTCAAAATGGAATGAATTGGATGAAAGGTAAAACTGGATAACATATTAATTTAAATCAATAAAAAATTAATTTAAATGTGTCTCTTTGAAACATGGGTGCCCAAACGTAGATCTTGAGACTTGTTTGCTTGAAAGTGCATGTACTTTGTGCACAGTTAATTAAAAGGCCTTAAACAGTGTCATATCAGCACCAGATAGGAGGGTTAGTCAAAAAGTTAGTGAAAATCCTATGTTTTTTAATGCAAACCCAAGTACTCAACAAAATTATGGCACTAGCCACAGTATAGACTGGTCAAATTAAGTGTGAGTATATCTAGTTTCAGGTCTTAAAAGCAGTACATACTCTATCAGAGAAACAGAAACACAAAGACATTTTCAGAATTGGGAGCATAATGTAAAATACTTGACCTGAGGATGCTTGGATTTGGGAGTCATGGAACTATTTCCTGACCAATTGCAACATGTGCATTAACTTATCCATTAATCACAGAAAGGTGACTTCAGAAAAGACATTAACTTTTGAAAGTCATGAATACATGAGTAAATTTTACATAGTTAATTTGAGACGTGTAACTAGAAAGCTTTTAGCCAACAGTATGAAAAATATTTCCTTTTGACAGGTAGCACAGATATGTCAGAAGAGTGGGGCACGTGCTGTGGTACTGAAAAGTAAACACTTGGCATCCTTGTGGTTTAGAAACCAACGAGGCCGAGTTCCTTTCCTTTGCTAGTCTGGGAAAGTAAATGCCAAATTTCAACCCTTGTGGTAAAGGGCTTAAGGCTTCCCTTTAAATTAAATTTCAGAGCCCTGCTTGTTTATGCAAAAATTGTTCTCTTTTGGTAAATGTAGGTGCCTATTCTCACTGAGTTTAATAGGACTGGTTCTGTGTCCAATAATAAAAATGCAGGTGTGGGTTTTATTTTTTGGCAAGACGTATGTCTAACTCTATTTTAAACCTGTTTTGAAGTAAATATTGTATTTAATGTAGCCCTACTTCTGTGGAAGTGCTAATGGGAAATCTTTCATTAAGAAAGACTACTCTATCAGTTAACCACTATCAGTACCCTTTTGAGGAAACAATAATTAAAGGATGTTGAGGCCTGATGTTCAAACAGGACAACCTATAAAATGACCTGTAACAATTTAAAAAATGCAGTACACAGTGTGATGTTTCTGACAGAACTTGGTCCTTCAGTTTAATCCTTGCTGTGGTCTGTTGTGTTGTAAAAGTGAAATAGAAAAGGGGACAGCAGCAATACCAGCCCTCTTCTCTGGACTTCTCACTGGTTTATTTCTCCCAGTGTGTTCCCAGATTGTCTCCTGCTCTGTTTCACTGTGTTGACTCTTTTGTTTTATTTGCATTTTAAAGCAGTGGAAAATCGATGCTACTTGTAGCTGAGCCTCCATTACCAAGAGACTCTTGCCCTGTGTTTGTGTAATTGCTTAATTTCAGCATTAGTGTGGATCCAGCTGACTGCATGTATTCCTGGGCATAAGCATTAGCTAATGTGGCATATTTGTGATCCTGTTATTGGCTGTATCAAAATGACAATAATTCTCGATGTTTTAATGACTCTTCCCCAGATGTTTCAGGTATATCATTACTAGGATGATGAAAATGCATTTAATTAGTTAAGCATTGGGCTTGTCTATTTACATATAGAATAATTTTCTTCCTGCAGAGATATACTGATGTGATCTTACATTTTATACAGTGGGCTTACACTCAAAGGAAAGCTTTACATTAAAAACAAAAAACACTTCATTTTTATTATTAAGTGTATTTCCATCCTGAAAGCGTTCTGTCATGACATTTTAAAAATAACCCCCTCCTTGTTAAACAGTGTAATAGATGTAATAATTAAGCAAACAGATTTAGGACTTTTTAATAATTTCCAGACTGAGAGGACATGATAACAGATGGAAGTTTCTGAATTATTGGAATGGATGCTTTTGATCACTTTGAAGTATTTGAGATAAAGTGTGCTGGTAAACACTGAGTGCAGTGTCCATGGTGCTGCAGTTACCACTGGTTTTTGTTGGAAATAATGTTTTCTTTCTCTTTCTTTATATTTTTATGAAGTGTTCTATGTTTTAATTACCAGTATATAGGTTGTTGGCAAGAGATACAACCACATTGCCTAGAACAAACAGTGCTGTATTTGTCTTATAACTGTCTCTTTTCTTTTGGATTATCAGTGAGTGGAATCCCTATTTGCTTTGATTTGCTAGGTCATATTGTAAAAGATTCCTGCTTTTATCTTCTTCTATTCCAAAATGACCTTCTGAAGTCTGAGCAAATATTTCAGTTTCACTCTCAAATGGGCCAGATGGAAGAGCTGACTTCTGCTGTCACAAGAATTCTCTTTGAAATGCTGTTAGCAACATTTAAACCATGACTTCCATGGGGTCCATTTTATCATTAATGACAGGGCACATTAGAAGAAGAGCAGTGATAGCAGCTTTGTAAGAACATCCTTGAGTTAAGACCAGACCTTAATGTTCAGTCATCACTGGTTACTGTCACATGCCATTTTTCCAGTCATTTGCTTGACTTGCTACAGGAAAGGCTTCAGTGCTTGATGGATGCTGGGCAGCATCCTTTTTCATTCAGCATGTTTCAGTGTGTCATCAAGCTCCCTTAGGAATTCTGCTTACAATCTGCTGATTTAATAGTAAAAGGGGAGGACTGTTTCCCTCAGTTATTCCCTTTGGTATGGAATGGCTGTGCTGAGACAAATGTGACATTAGCAGGGGCTGTTGCATCTGGATATATATATATATATATATATATATTCAGCCATCCTATGCCTCACCTGGCAGCCCTTTGAGCTGGTGCCTGTTCTGTGTTTGAATGATAGGGAGTAGGGGGGATCCCAGCAGACAAAACTGTTCCTGTGTTCTGCATCTGATGTCCATGGCAGACTTGGCTAAAGTTGACTGACTGTGTCTTCTGTAAAACAGGCAAGTTATTTACAGTATTTATTTTTATATGTGGATTAACCTGAGAAGTGCTGAAGACTTTTCATGGTGTCTTATTTCACCCTTGATACTGCGGCAACCGAGCAGCTTCTGACAGTGCAATCAGTGGTGTGGTGAACATCTGTCCGTGTGGTTACTTGCCTCTTTTATCTTCAGGGAGCTTTTCTTGTGTACTGTGGTGGGTGGTTGCTTTTTTTCATAGATTAGACAGAGTGTGCAGTATATGTCTATAGCTCTGAAGACCAGAAGGGATAATCAGATTCCCTTTGATCCTGTGAAAGGCTGTAGCACTCCATCAAGCTGCAGAATTACTGTGCTGTGTTTTTAATATGAGCATAATCACAGTAAAAGACTTATATCAAAGAATTAACAAGATTTAGAAAATCAGGCAGGAAAGTAGAGTTTGCAATTTCACATATCCTCTTTTTATTATGTTAACTTTCTATCTTTTGTTTATTGGAGAGAGGAGTGCTGGTGCTGCTATTTGCTAGAAGTCAGTACTGTACAAATATCCCCTGTGTTAGAGGTTGCAAACCTGTAGGAAATAAGACTCTTAGGGTCCTTTCTCCCTTACTGCAAATTGTCACTGATCCATTCAAGTGCAGTGCAAAATTACTGTTTGGCTATTTTATGTTACTGACATGGTATAAAAGTAATGTGTTGACTTTTTCTAGTGTACAAACCGTCTAGGCAGAAGCTAAGATAGCTTAGGTATTTCTTTTGTATTGCAGATGAACGTTGCATTCCTTGGTTTCCAAGTGCTGCTTTACATCTTGATTGATGTTGAGTAATTAAACCAGACTCCAGCTGCTTAGTGATTCAGAAGTACAGGGTTCCTCTGCTGTAAAAACAACAAGCTACTCCCCACTTACTAACTTTTATCATTGTTTACTTTGGGCATCATGCAGAATGATAAGTGCAAAACCTTTTTATTATTTTAATTTTTATTGAATGGGGGAGACAATAAAAATATCCTACTTTTATCTAATATTAAAAAGGTTAAAATTTTTATCATGGTCTTGAGTTAATTCCAGAATTAAAATTCAAGACAGGAATAAAGTTTTTCTGTTGTGAGGATGGAGAATGGCTTTACTTTTTGTTTAGATAAGTTGGATAAAAAAAAGAAGTTAAAAACTTGATTAATTAATTGATAATGTGTGCACTTTCATTGGGAGTTATTTTATCCAATAAAAAGGATATGTTTTATAACATTTAGCATTTTATTAACGATGCAAAAATTAATAGATTTTTACCAATACAATTTTTTTTTGTTTTGGTTTTTTTTTTACCGGCAACAAAGTTAGGAAGTTGCAAAATTTAATACTTGTATGTAACATTTAGATTGGAATACTCCAAAATCTATGGGCAACATTATGCCCAGAGATGCTGCATAGACTGTGCTAAATCTGTGCAGCAAACATACTGGATTCAAGGTCAGAGCTTTCCAACAGGAAAACCTGGTATCAGTATGAGGTTGTAGGAATGCCTGTCAAGGTCAGTATGTGGCAGCCAAGAGACATCATTGACTACTGAGGTTTATTCCATGTGCAGACAAAAATTAGCAAATGCATTTTTAGGAAAAAAAAATATTCTGATATTGGTCAAAATATTAGTGTTTGTTAAAAAAAAAAAAGTCTTTATTGAAATGATGGCTGTGGATGTGAGTGTAGTCACAGATATCCATGTCTGTGCTTGGGGCAGAGTTGGAAACCAACAGTATCTAACATTGAAATAGTTAATCTGATGTATTTTTGACCTAATCATCTAGTTCCAGGCTGAGCTATCAAGTGCAGGCATGAAACATTATGGTATTTAAAACCAATAGCACATGTGACCTTTGTGCTTCAATACTTGGACCGCTAATTTTAATAAGGTCTTGTTAGAGCATCTTTTGTCATAAAGTACACTTTATTGGAAAAATGGACATCAACAGCTGGTTTAAATATTGCTAAATAGTGCATCAGAACAGCAATGCTACAGGAAAATACTTTTCTGTAAAGTGTTAATGCACAGGGAAACAATTCCAAGAGGTGTAAATTCCAAGGGTTAGTTTACCTGGCCTAATACTGTAATTGTCCAGGACATTGCATGATGTACATTCTGTGGGTAAAAGTGACCTGAAAATTGCTTGAATATATTATCAATACATTTTTCTTATTAGCTTCGTCAAATGGTTGCAGTTCTTTTCCATAAGCAAATGCTGCTCCCAGTATGACCAGTACCCAATCCAGACTAAATGTAGTGTTTTCCTCTTGCTGTATTTCTGTGGAAATTCAATTACAACATTGACACATTAAACGCTTTCTTCTGCAGCTGCTCTTTCTGATCACGATTGATGATTTTTTTCCAAAGTTAAAAACACGACCAAGTGTGATTAACACCCTATTGGTGTAGTAAAGCTTACAGAAGTGGAAGGTTTTGGTTTAAACATTTGCCAAATCCATAGCAGAGCTGTAAAATCGGGAGCTCTCTGCATCATCCTGGATGCTGGGTGTGTGAAGTGCAGCATGCATGACCTTGGCACTTGCTCTGGACAGAAAGCTCATAGAAGATTGTGGAAATCTTGATTGAAAATTTTTTTCTGTGACTGCAAGGACTGAATATAGTTGTGATTTCACTGAGGGTCTCGATAACTTTGTCACCCCATATGTAGAACTGTATGTTTTGTTTTACCTCAGCAGGAAGTTCACCTGGGAAAAACTGAAGTACTTTCACTGTCTTGAAGACAAAATACTTTAAATATCTTATACTAGTTGTCAGCTTGTTAGCAGACTAAAAGCTAAGCACTGACCTATTGCCTGTGGTTGTGTTTTGGTCTGTGTTTCTCTCAGGTTCCTGTATCCCTCTCAGTTCTGTGGTTACTGAGTGCTTTTTGGGATAAAAATAAATATAGAAGCTTGTTATTGTGAACTTGGCTGGTTACTCCTTTATGTCTGTCTTTCCCAAGGAAAACTGATGTGTTTGTGTTCATTTTTTCCTTTCTTCTTCCCATGTAAAATGTGGAGTATAATGTCAAAAGGGAAATGAATCAAAAAGTGATAACTGGTGGTGGTGGTCTATCCTCATGTCCTTTTGACCAGGGCCTGCCCAACAGCCAGGCTCCATCTCCTGTGCAGCCAAGTGTCATTGGTACAGAAATGTGACTCTTCCTGAAAAGGGGACTTGTTGAGTGGTGTGGCTCCAAGGAACTTGGTCTTTCAGGAATTTTGGGCCCCTAAAAATTACAGCCTTGAAAACTGAGGCAGAGAATGTTCAGCATGACACAACGTCCTGCAAAGAGCTGGTGAAGTGAGCAGAGCACAGCAGAAATGAAACATTCATTTTGTGAGTCTTGGTTAACGAGAGGTTGTGAGGGTGAATTTTGTAGGTGTAGTGTTTTTTGAAGGGATGGCACTTCCAAGGAGGCCAGTTCCATAATCCAGACTGTGTATGATTAGAAAGCACCAGATGATGCCAGAAAAGTTTTGTAGTCATTACAGAACAAATATGAAGGGCAGTGAACAGAAAGCTGGTCCTTGCATTACTTGAAATCACTTATTTGTCTGTGTCTGACATTAAGTTCACTTTGTTGAAATCTTTAACATGTAGGCAGTGAAATGTATTTGAACTATCCTCATGACTTGATTTTTTCCATGTAGTGCAGCTTTTAATTGAAAAAGCAGTTGAGCCCTTGTATCTATTTTTTTTCATAATCAGTACCTATTTGGCACTGTCTGTAACTTGGGAACAGCTCATAGATACCAAAGTCATGCCCCCCCTGCTGAAAATTTTGACACCAGTATGTATGTAATTTGTTTTTTTTTTTTAATAAAAGCAAACAAAAAAAAATTGTGAACCAACTTCATTTTTAAAGTATGTGATTTTATTATAGAAATGTCTAATATTTAAAAAATAGCTCATAATTTTTATTTGATTATAGAACCCCAAAATATCACAACATTCCTCACTACAGTGTAAAAGAAAAAGTATTCATTTTCTCTTTCCACCCTCTGCTCTTTGCTATTTTTAAAATTGGGCAACGTTTAATGGTTCTTGTTATTACCCATCCCATAAAATAAATGGGTAATGCAGCAGGAACAGGAAGTCAGGTGCCTAATTAAACAGATGTTACAAAACTTTATCTGTGTTCAAACTGTGATAAATACACTAAAAAGTTGGCATTCCAGTCATTATTCTTGATTTTTAATTTCTTAGAACTTCAAAATTTTTAGGTTTTGTGAGAAATGTCTTTGTCCGGAAGGAAAGGTAAAGATTTGCACTGAGCTTTGTCCCAGAGGATTTGCAGTGTGGTTGGTGTATATGGAGCCTATGCCAAGGACCGGAAGGTAGTAGACCAGAAATAGGTGTGCTTGAGTCCTAAATTGGCTGCTGGGATAATAAATAATGGGGGGATGCAACCATAGTATTGATTCTTCAGTGAACTTAGAAAGTGTTCTCAGTCCATCTGCTTTTTATTTTAGAAACCTAAGCCAATTCTGCCTATGTAAAGATTTCAGATGCTAATTTTGAATTTTGTGGAGGGTTTTGTGATGGTTAGCTTTTTGGTTTGGATTTTTTTTTTTTTTAAGACCACCCACATTGGGGCACCTGCCAGGTTTTCTGGGGTACTTCTTTTACTCTGCAGGACTCTGAGGTTTTCTCTAAGTGTGTGTGCTGTGTCTCATCCATTCATCATTATTACATCTTAATGTAGGTTTCAGGTTTGCTAAATTATGTTAAATCACTTCCATATTGAAACACATGAATAATTTTAAATGACTACAAACAGCAGGATCAGATTATTAGAGCTCTTAATTGTTTCTGTCTTTTTTTCTGAAAGCTTGAAAGCTTTCAGACTTCTCCTGTGAGTTATGAACTGAAAAATAATGTATGCTATGGACTTTGCAGTATTTCCACCAATAGCACATCTGGGCCATGGTACAACTAGGAGCTCTTTTTCTCAGGGAAGCACAGTTTAAAGGTATGAACTTCTCACAAAACAGTTCAATATAGATAATACCTAATGGAGCTGTAGTCAGTATAGTTTGCAGATCAACTGAGAGAAGAATATATTCTTAAAAATATTTGAATGTCAGGAGTCTCTTGTTTGGTAATAATTTTTATTTTATGCATGCAAGGTGTCCTTGTGTCAGAAAGATCTAAACAACAACAAAAAAAAAAAAAAAAAAAGGAAGGGAGGAAAGGATAAAAGCAAGCCAAGAATCTGAAGTCTGAGAATATTCACATCTGAATTGCAAGTTTTGAGTCCAGCTCCTACCTGATTAGGCGTTTGTGTAGACTGCAGAACATAAAACCTGCAGTAGAGAAAGGAGATTGATAGCTCTAGAGAGTTACACTTTGATGGAGAAAACATTCAAAGTGCATGTGGCAGTAGTGACAGGTCTAGTACAGAAACTGAAAAAAGAGGAGGAGTGGGTTTGGGTAGTAGGAAAAGAAATGAATCAGAAAGCTGTACCTTAGTTCCTGTGTTCCCCTTGTCCCATCTGTGCTCCCTTTGGTCAGCTCACTGAAAGGCTGGAATGAATTGTGTTGGAGAGGAAGGGAAAAAGTCTTGGGGATGCTGTGGAGAAGCAGATGGGTTGTAGGAGAATGAGAGAGGAGGAAAGAGAGTAATTGAAGGATGTAAGCTTCGGTGAACAGGAATAGCTGTATCAGCAGCAGCAGCAGGAGGAAATGAGCTGAGGACATGGGAGGAAAGTTAGCTGATCTTGGTGATACCACTGGATGTGTTTATGTTTGGGATGTGATGCCTTTAATTCTGTTGGCAAATTGATGTGTTTCAGACTCAAATCATTACAGTTGGGTTGATTGCTTCATTGTTTTCTGGTATTAAATTTGTGCTGCTGCATTCTAGACACTTGGGTTCTCCTCTAGGAACTATGTGGCTGTATATTCAGAAGTAGTAACTCCCAGGAAATTAACTTTACCATTTCTTAGTTCCCAGGTTTCCATCCAAATAATTTGAAAAGTGAATCTTTCTCCTGTATGTGTCTATGAGCCCACTTGGACTGTTGAGGTGCTTTGGGAATTTTCTCTTGGTAGTACAGTTTGCTTCACGTGTTGAACCCATGCTTCTGTGTTCAGAGCTGCCAGTGGGTCACACTGGGTGTCTGACCCAGTGAGCTCAGCTCACAGTCCTGCTGTTTGACTTCATTGAATTAATTTCATAACTGAACTACAGGGCCACCAAGGTGGTTAGAGGGATGGAGCACCTCTCCTATCAGGAAAGACTGAGAAAATTTGGATTATTCACCCTGGAAAAGAAAAGGCTTCAGGGTGACCTAATTGCTCCCTTCAGCACCTGAAGGAAGCCTACAGGAAAGATGGAGAGAGACTTTTTACAAGGATATATAGTGACAGGACACAGGGGAATAGCTTCAAACTGGAAGAGGACAGGTTTAGATCAGATATAAGAAAGAATTCTTTACTGTTAGGGTGGTGAGACACTGGCACAGGTTGCCTGGGGAAGTTGTGGATGCCCCATCCCTGGGAGTGTTAAAGGCCAGGGTGGATGGGGATCTGAGCAACCCAGTTCAGTGAAAGGTGTCCCTGCCCATGGCAAGGGGTTTGGAACTAGATGACCTTTAAAATCCCTTCAGCCAAGGTCATTCTGTGAACAAAGAGATTGCATAAAGAAAGCAGCCTTTGAGATTGAAAAAGCTGTTTGCTTTAATTATTTTTTTCTTATGTTGTTTATAAATGTGACCGTGATTTAAGATCCTGTCACTTTGGTGTTGTGCAGCGCTGTTTTCCAAATTGCTTTCCCTAGCTTACATTTTGTTTTTTCATAGTTACAAGAACTGCATAGCTCTAGTTTCATACTTAAGAAACTAGCTTAATTACTTGCTTTTGTGGGTTTTTTCATATTAAGACGTGAGAAATCACACTTCTAATGGACGGGGATCTAGTTCGGCACAAGGGGGCAGTCATGTCATACATGAAATTTTCCCTACTTTGGAGTTACTCAACTATGGGTTAATAGGCACTTGGGCAACTAAATTTGCATTGCAAAGTGGCATGAGTGCAGTCTTACATTTCAACAGGCTTCACTGATGCTTCAAGTAGAGTGTTTGCTAGAATTTTAGGAAAGATTTATTTGTAATCCTTATTTTGAAGGGTAAAAAAATCGGAGTGTGCATGATAAATTGTTTCAGTCTAAAGGTTAAAAATACATATATATGTATGTGTATGGTAATATAAGTGTTAGATGAGATGACTACAGTGCTTTCCACACTTGTCACCTACAGACTCAAGTGTTAATATCACCTCAAGATTGTGAAATAAGAGGAAATCTAAACATAATATGCATTTTAAAAACTCTGGATACAAAGGATTTTAGTTGGAAGATGTACTTGGTTTTAAAGTTGTTGATCTTTGAGAAGGATTGCGCAGGATATCTCTCCAAATTTGTGTTGGACATGAGATAGGCCAGTACTCAGGAAGCCTTATTTCCATCCTTCTGAGGCCTGCTCCTTGCATTCCTAAAGACCACTTGGGTGATGTTCAATACAATCACTGCAGATTTAGTACAATTACTGCCATCAGGGCTTGTGGAGAAGTATTAAAACTTCAAGTTGGCCAGATAAGTGATAGTATTTTCCCCCAGTCATTCTGCTTTGTGTTTGAATGATCCAGCTACTCCCAATACAAATTTGAAACTGTTTGATTTGCCTTGCAGGTGAAGTTGCATGAGCACAGCGCTCCAGAACTATAGTTTTAAAGTAAGGTGATTTTATTCTTTATCTGTCGCAACATATCATGGGAAAAAGTCTTGCAGCATAGGTCTTGAGCACAGCTTTCAAACAAGTTTCAGACATAGGTCCATGATGAGAATAGGTCTCAGAAGAGAATGCAAGCTGGAAAAGAAGTTAACAACTTAACATGTTATCTAACTCTAAGTTTGGAATCTGTTTCCTCTTAAGAGAGAACACGTATTTAAAAGCTGATAGACCTTTAGTATTCTGCTGCTAAACAAGGTTACCTATAGCGTTCTGTCACTTTAGCATGTCAAAATCTCTCTGGTTTCTGGAAACTATTAAAAGAAAAAGGAAGAACCCTTGAAAGATGAGAAAAAAATGTTGTAATGGTGCTGGAACCACTGAGTGCTCAACTGGATATAAATAGGGTGTAAGTGACTCAGAGGGTGATAATCTTGAAGTTTATGTTGCCATCTCCTAGCGTGTCTCACTTGAGGTCATTATTGTAGAAAGTGGCTTTTTCCTTGAAAAATTATGATACTTGGGAAGTTGCATTTTTTTTTATTGTTTCCTTATCATGGCTGACAGCATTTTGCTGTGCATATTATTGTTGGCTGAATAATAGTTTCATCAGATATGGCATACTTTGCTGATATGAAAGAATAAAAAGATTCAGGTGATTTGTCCTTCATGAGTTCTCTTATTTTAACTTCCTTTGCCAGGTGGGTCAACAAGAAAAAGTTGGACATGTGTGCATACACTGCTACATAGGGTTATTTGATCCTGTTGTCTCCATGTCACTCATCCCCAGAGGACTTTTGAACTTCTTGTCTGGCCTTACCTTAATTTCATAGGAGTTAAGTCTAAATGATACTCCATTTCATTAACTAAGCAGTTGTGTAAGATAGGAGGAAGAGGGAAAGCTCACAGGTGGTTCCTCCACTGAAGTGAAAGTCTTAGAACCCACAAAAGGAGTTAAACAACCAGGTTTTGTAAATTCTCCTGTGCATAAAACTGTGTTTTTTATTAGAGAAAGGATGAGATGTTACCAGAGTTGAGAGCTGGAAAATGCCTGTAATTTAATGAAGAGAAGCCCTATGAAAGTAAAGATGCATGTAAACTCTGCATGAGCAATGAAATGGTGAGGGAGGTGGCTGTGACAGGCTGTTTTCTCAGCCTTGTTTGCACTTCTTGTAGTAAGCCAGTATCTTTACAGCAATTGAATGACTGACATCAGGAGCCAACCCCTGTCCTCCAGATAATTTTTCTCTTCTTCTTGACAGGTAGGTTCAGCTTGATTTCATACGACAGTTTGATGAACGTTTCAGTTCAGAGAGTGAATATTTCACTCTCACTCACGCCTAAAGGTGTGAGATTACACTAACCTTGAACTAGGCATTTCCTCTTCCAGCATCTATCTGTCTGCTTCCAATGTGAAATGTTGTGTATTCTACTCCAGGTTACAGAGGGGAAAAGTAGATATAACAGCTCAGTTCAGGACAGTTGGGGAGAAAGGTACTACAGCAGTTCTTTGACAATGTAAGGCTTAGAGTATCAGTCAAAGTAATTAATTTTTCTGACAGTCAGTATGTTTTACTTATCTCCATTAAGAGACAAAATAAGTGAGATGTACATGAGGCCTTAACAATTTTTTTTTCTTGAAATTACATATTTTAACAATTTCATAGAAATCCATCATTGACTCTTCTCCAATACTTGTTCCTCGAAGCTGTTGCATCTGAGCTCTGGTTTTGATGCATTTGGGAAAGGGAAAGTGCTGCTGCCTTATGGGCAGGGGAAGTAAGCTGCAGAGTGTGCTAATTTGTCTTGCTTTATTAAAGATAGTTGATATGTTCTTAGGAGCCTTCCTATAAGGTTGTTAAACTACATTTTCCATCAGATGGAAATAGTTAAAGGTTTTTTCATCATCTTGTCATGAGACTTGGCAAATCTGTGGATAAATTGGTAGCTGGGTTCCTTTGTCCCTTTTCTCCCTTCTTTTCACCAGAAAAAGTATATAATTTCATAATCTGTCTTGTATTTTTAAAAGTAATTTACATCTACCTTTTTCTCTTGTAAATCTTTGCTATAGGATAAAAGTTGTCAAAGTCTGAAGGATGAAATTCAAAGTGGTAGCATGTATATTTTCAGAAGTTCAGTTTTAACTTTGGGCAGAGGCTCATTTATAATCCCCATTGGACAATGCGTTTGTTCTCTTCGACAGTTGAATAAGGGGAAAAGACATCTTGAAAAATGTGTTCCTGTCCTCTTTTTCTGTGTGTTTTTCTCTACATCTGTGCTTAGCAGAATCCCTCAGGGTATCCTGGATTGTATTTACCAGGAAGAAAGAATACCTGATTAGACCTGATTATGGTGTCATCAATTAACTTATATGACTCAAAAGTGAAGCTTGCCAGTCATTTTAAAGCTCTGGATAATGAAGCTCAGGAAGTTTGTTCCTACGGCAAATTTCTTCAACCTTTGTTTAAAATAGTATAAAATAACTTCCTTTAATTGGGGAAATACACTGTTGGCAAAAGGCAAGGGCAAACTATAACTCTTTAAACATTAGAAAACACGAGTCCATCATATCTGACAAGTTAGAACTGGTTTCTCTGCATATCCAATAGTAGACAAATGGCATCAGTGTAATAATTAAAGCTTAATCCATGTAGTCATAAGCTATTATAAGTAATTGTGACTATTGCAGCCTATGAGTTTTGCCTTTCTTATCTTCCTGAGTGGGCTTTTTTTTTCCCCTCCTTAAAGCAGGGGAAATGCCTCGGTGCTTTTGAAGGGCTGGTAGGACAGCTTGACAGTTATGTAAGGAGCTGTCTGCAGAAATTCATTAAATGTCTGATTGTGCATAGCCATGTCTGACCCTCGGTGTGCTCATGCTGAGCTTCCCCCCCGCCAGCTACCTTCTCATCTCTGCCTTATATTGTGGATATTCATTTACAGGGATGCAGACTTTGCTGGTCCTCCTCACAGCAAACTATGCCATGATCCCTTTAACTTTGTGGGCAGGGGTTCACGAAGTTAAAGTGGTTCATTTTTCTATGAAATTCAACAGGAATTTGATGTCTAAATGATGTGGCTTCACAGAAGAATGAATATAGTCCCATACACATATTTGCTTCTTGCTACTTTTCTGTTTGAGGCTCTTCCATTTTCTTAGGTGATGTTCTAAGAGATCTAGAAAGTGGGGTCTTTTTAAGGTCCAACTTTACCTGCTTCTGTTTCTGAAAGTACTGGTGTTTACCTGGCAATTCTAACATAAAGGAAAGCTGCAGATTTTTAGTATTGCAAATGGTGTTCAGCAAGTCATATATTTGGAACTGGTAACTTCACATCTTGTGCTTATTCTATTCTGTGTTATATCTCTTTGTCCATTTCCTGTATTTAGATTTTTCATGCTTCAACATCATTGTTCCATTTAGTTTTCTTCTTAAAATGAAATTTCATCAAGACTTCTAAAACCGGTTTCACATCTCATGTGTTTGTTAACTCTACCTATGTGATGATGCCATTTATAGCTAAAAGGGTCTTAAGAACAATGTGGGATTCCTTCTGGCTCTGTTAAGATTTTTAATAGTTTGTTTTCATGGTTTGTTTTGGGTTTCTTTTTCAAAAAGGAAAAAAAAAATCCCAACCTTAATTTTAGTCGAGAGGCTACAGGACTAAATCATGCAAAGACTGGAGCCACCAGACTTAACAGGGTTTGTCAGTAACCTAAAGATATGCTACAACTGAGAGTTTTTGGCAAACATTTTCTGAGACAAGGTATTGGTGGAGCCAAAAAGGTTTTTCTAAAGTTTCAGAAAGCTGCCTGGCTTGCTTTCTGCTTCTTCTGCCCTTGTAGCTGCATTGATAATTGTTTTTATTGCTTCAACTGAATATTGTCTGATGCGTGTTATTGGACAGTAATTCTGGTCTTGACCATGTGCATGCTTCCCACAACACAGCAGACACTGTCAACTGAGTAGGCAATTAAGCCAAAGGAAGAATACACCACTTTTGGGAGTAGCTGTCTTCTGAACATGTAGCCCCCTAATTTAGGTAATTGGTTAAGCATGCACTTTGAGTGCCTTCTGAGTGTTAATAGCTTCAGTGGAGGTAACGTTTTGTTTAACATATAGCATGTGCCTGCATGTGTTGCTGAATCAGATCCAGCTGAATCCCTGTAAATGATCAGGGATTAGAACTGAGATTCTCCAATTCTCTTGTTTGGACTATGTCTGCCAGCTATGAGCCAGGTTGAGTAATCATAGCATTGCCAGCCTCGAAAAGGTCATAAATTGTGAGTTAGGCCCTGCTGAATCACAAGACTTAAGGAAGTATCAGCATCTCTTTTTAACCATTTGTTGTCTTAGCCCTTTGGCTACACATAGTTTTAAGCCCTTCTGCAAAGCTAGAAGTACACTTAAAATTTTGAAGGTGTTCCCATAAATCCTTGAAGCTTCAATCTTTCAAGTTTTTTCTTGAATCCTTCTCTTGATCTGTATGTGATGTTTCTCTCTCTCACACATACAGCCCATGTCTTTGTTTACTTCAGTGACTCAGAGAGAGGACACCAGATCAGTTGATGGCTTTGGAGAGGGAGGAGATTTCTGGTATCCTGGAGTGTTCTCATCTGTGCAGGAAACCTTTATTATTTTGCCAGTTAAAACAACTTTTACTATAATTTTATGTCCGCTTTGGCTGGTACATATCTAGAATTTTAAATCTATAATGTTTGTGAGCTTATCTTGTAAGAAATATGTCAAGAATCAATAGCGGTTGTTCTGTTGCCTAGGAAATTCAGGAAAAAGGCTTCCATTTCTGCTGGAGGTGTAGCAGGAAGTCTGCAGCAGAAGTCAAGGGAAAAACTATCAGCTTGGCCCTTTGAGCTGAGGTGGGCTGGAGGACATCTGAGCCCAGGGTCAATCAGACCCCTCAGCCTGTTGTCCAGTGAGGATGATTTACCCTGACATCGTGGAAGGCTGTGGCTGTGTGTATGGATAAATGTGTGTGTATGTTAATTTACAAACTCATTAATTCAAGTGAGCACTTCCCTTTTTCTACACCATTTATTCCTCTGCTTTTAAGCTGATTTGTGCTCCTTAATTGCTCTTGTACTTTTGGCAGCTGAGATGCCTTTTGTGCAGGGCAACCTGATTCTGTTTTCTATCTAATCTATGACTTGGTTTGCATTTTGTTGATATTATGTAGAAATTTTCTGCAGTGACCTATGATGACCTCCTCCTCCCAGCATTTTATAGCTTTGAAATTTTCTGCCAATATCTATTTTATTTAATCTGGCAAAAGTGTGTCTGATAGGCTTGTCCTTCCTTTCTACTTGGCTGCAACAGGAGATACATATTTTGTGCTGCTGTCATAACTTGTGGTTCATTTATTGATAAATGAGCTTGTGGTTCATTTATTGATAACTTCTCCTTATAACCTCTGTGCCTTGCATGCATGCTTACAAACATGCTCACTTATTTCTCACTGGGAAGTATAAAACGCATTTCTGAAAGGCAGCCCAGAAGTGTTTGTGGACTCAGCCCAAAGGTAGGCAGCAGGCAGCTCGTTTCCCGCCCAAACCCCGGGCTTTGCTCTGCATTCCAGTGCTGTGCCGTGTGTTTGTCGTCCGAGCGCAGACACATGTTCAGTCTAGCAGCTCCTCTTTCAGCCAATGTTTGAGCAGCGGTTAAAAGAAGATGCACTCATGTGGAAAATCCTGGCAGCAGGCACCCTGGATTGTGTTACAGCAGCTGTCCTCAATGGGAAGGCATTGATGTTTACAGTGTGTGTTTTTCCATGGAATTTTGTTTGTCTGCCGTATATATACAACACAGGCTATTCTTCTCTGTGATGTGTTTTTCAGGGCTTTATACACAGTGGTAGTATTTATATATTAAAGAGGAATGCAGATGTAAGGCAGACATGAGCTTGGAAACATTCACAATTAAAATGTCTGATATGTAGTAACTTAGATTAATCAGCATCTTTGAAACAGAAAAAGGGGGGCAGTAAAAAGCCTTACTGCTCTGAAACATGCAATCTTCAGCATAATGTTGAAAAATCTTGGTAAAAATAGTAAATGTGTTTTTAAAGAGCCTATGAATCAGCAAATTAATCAGTAAATTCTTTTTAATCTTTTTAATTCTTTTTTGCACGGAGCCTCAAGGTGGTGGTGTAATCAATTACAAATGGTTTAACTGACAGTAACAATGTTGGATGTCTTGATACAGGATGAAAAACCCTCCTTGCGTTCTTTTTCCAAAAATGTAAATGTAATGTGGTATCACTTTTTCATAGATATTTTTAGTGGATTTGTCATTTCAGCACCTAGGCCATAACTGGCACAAGTATAGGATGATGTCACTTCTGTTCTGTCATACTTCTATTTATTTTTAGGGGAGGAAATATTTTCTGGATCTTTTTCACTTATTGAGGTCATGGAATCCTTAAGGTTGGAAAAGACCTCCAAGATCATTAAGCCAACCTTAGACCAATTATCACCATGCCAACTCAGCCACAGTGCTAAGCACCATATCCAGTTGTTTCTTGAACACCTCCAGGGACAGTGACTCCACCACTTCCCTGGGCAGCCCATTCCAATGCTTAACCATGCTTTCAGTGAAGAATTTCTTCCTGATGTCCAGCCTGAACCTCCCCTGCCACAGGTGAGGCCATGTCCTCTCTCCCAGTCATCTGGTACCTGGGAGAAGAGGCCAGGCCCCAGCTAGTTATGCTCTCTTTTCAGGCAGTTGTAGAGAGTGATAAGGTCTTGCCTGCAGGACTAAATATCCCCATCTCCCTCCACCACTCCTCACAGGATGTATTCTAGACCCTTCTCCAGCTCTGTTGCCTTTCTCTGGACTCTCTCCATCCCTTCAATGTCTTTCTTGCAGCGAGGGGCCCAGAACTGGACACAGCACTCCAGGTGTGGCCTCACCAGTACAGTGAGGCCACACCTGTAGTGTCCACTGCTGGTCCTGCTGGCCGCACTATGGCTGATCGAGGCCAGGACGCCCTGGGCCTTCTTGGCCCCCTGGGCTCTGCTGGCTCATGTCCAGCTGCTGTCAGCAGCACCCCCAGGTCGTTTTCTGCCCAGCAGGGTCCCAGCCCCTGTGCCCCAGCCTGTGGCCCTGTCTGGGGCTGTTGTGCCCCAAGGACAGGCCCCGGCCCTTGGCCTGGCTGACCCTCACCCAGCCGGCCTCAGCCATGGATCCGGCCTGTCCAGATCCCTCTGCAGAGCCTTCCTGCCCTCCAGCAGATCTGCACTGCCAGCCAGCCTGGTGTGTCTGCAGCTGACTGAGGCTGCCTCCATCCCCTCATCCAGATCACTGAGAAAGCGATTAAACAGAACTGGGCCCAGCACCAAGCCCTGGGGAGCACCACTGGTGACCATACCCCAGCTGGATAGAACTCCCATTTCCCACCACTCTCTGGGCCTGGCCATCCAGCCAGTTTTTAACACAGCAAAGAGTGCACCTTTCCAAGCCATGGGGTCCCAGCTTTTCCAGGAGAGTGCCATGGGAGATATACCAAAGGCTTTACTGAAATCCAGGTAGACATCCACAGCAGGCCTTGCATTGTTTTCCAAAGCCATAGTTCAGTGAAATGCTTTGATGTGCTTGCTCAAAGTTAGGTAGCTGTTAGTTTGTGAAGGATTTAAGCACTAGCTTAATTGGGATTTAGAGTATCAAATGATTTGTAGCTTATAGATAAGAACACACTATTTTTTTCCCCTGGGCTCACGCCCATAACAAGTTGGATATGATTTAAGTCCAAAGCCATTTCCACATTTGTTTGGCACCCTTTGATCATTGCAAGACCTGTCTGTCCTAACAGCACGATTGTGCAATGCAGTGGGGTGTGTAAAAGAAAGAGCACCTCGAGACAATCAGACCCTAATATTTTTGGATACTTAATGAATAAAAAGGAGCAGCATAAAGCCTGTATGAAATTGAATAGGCATCACGAACACCATGTAGTTTGTCTGAATATGTTTCTCTAAGCTGAAGAAATATCTGCCTCTGGGTTGCATCACTTGCTGTTTTGCTCTTGTGATAGGACATAGATAGAAATCTGAAGTCAAGTATTCTAGTTGCTTTTTGGCAATAGATGCTCTGAAAAAAATTGCACAACAGTATTTTAAGTAGCATCTGGAGAGCCATGTTCAGTACTAGATGCACAATTGTGTTAGGTTTACAGATAGAAATAGTGTCTTTGTGTACAGTTCAGCCAGCCTCTAGAGTATTCCCAGAGACAAAATCACAGCCAGACGCTTGCAGTCTGGCATAATTAATGAACATCATAAAAAAAATCCCACGCAAATAAAACACAGATTTTGTGACAGAATCTGCTTTAGCTTTTTATAAGAAACTAGTATTCAGTACTGGGACTTTAGTTCGGATGCTGAGATGGTGCATCTGAACAAATTACTGTGTTCTACAGTGAGATGGTCTCTACCTGTACTTGAAGGACCTTCAGTTTCAATAATTTCCTAGCTTTCTCTGCTGGAAAAAAAAAGCCCCAGATTTTAGCTAAACAAAAACTGTATTTTCAAGGAAAAGATCACGCAAGTGTAGCCAAACCTTCACATCTATTCCAAGTGTTTATCAAAGACATGTATTGTCAGCAGGAGACTCTTACTGCACTGTGGCTGTAACAAAGCCCAGAAAAGTGGAAGGTATACAGGGCTGCAGTTCAGACAGTCTTCCTTAGGCATAAAAAATAATTTATTTTTACTAGTACCTCACACAGTCAAACAGTCATAGTTAGTTTCAGCCAAGTCTTCCTTCTCTTTGATCTCCATGCTGCCTGCTATTATAAGATACTGAATTATCACCACCTCCCTCAGGCTGTCTAAGAAGTTTACAGATGCAAACTTTCAAAACAGTTTATGTTCAGCTGGTTTCCCCTTACTCCCTAACATGGCAAACCAGCCAAAGCAGAGTTCACAAAAGAGAAAAACAGTAGTGCAAAATGCTTAATATATATTCACCCATTTATTTTTAAAATCTTTCCCAAAGGAATATTGTTTACCCTTTCAAATTGAGCTATGATGAAAGCAAAGTCACTTTGCAGCTTGTATTTATGGTAGGGCATTTATATATAGGCACTGCTAACAGTGATGGTGGTTTCTAAAGTATTCAAAGTAATTTATTTGTGTGTTTACTTTTTTTGTTTGTGTACTTGTGTAGCTGTACCTTGTGCCATCAGCTTTGGCTGAAGCACTAGCTCAGCAAGAGGAACATTGTGTGGAAAATCAGACCTGTGTGGAATTGCATGTTGACATTGTTACTAAATTGCTTCCTTTTTTTCTTTTTTCTTTCTCTCTATAGAATTATTAAAGATGTGACCACAGAGCCTCTTTTACAAAGTGCAGATCCATACTGCTGTCAGTTTTCATTGCATTTCTCATATGTGTTGTGGCCTTGAAAGCAATCGCACTATAAATAATGCAACTCAAGTTAGGGAGCTTGGTTAAAAAAAAGAGAAGTAAAAATCTGTAATTTTATTTTCAGAGAGAAAAGTTGCTGCCTTTTCCATTCCTTACTCTGGGATTTGAAACAAACTAAAGTAATAGCTCTAAATCTTTTCAGTTTCCTGAATGTGTCTTTCATTACCAAGGACACTGCTAAATTCTATTGCTAAACCATCTAATCTTTAAGGTTCTATGAGCATAGGTTCTGTGAGGGAAGCTGCATAATTCACTGGTGAAGTCATGCTTGATTCATTGACCGTTATTTATTATACAATAATTTCTGTAGTTCCTAAAGATGATAATCCTAGCAATAAGCACTGATGGAAGTCAGCAATCTTGGACCAGAAATGAGATGATCAGCATTACATACTAGAGTAAAATCTGGTAGAAGATAATTCATTGAGAAATACTGTATTTAACACAGACTGCCTTTTTAAGAAATGGGCCTAAAGACCTTTTAGAGCTTATTTTTACCAATTAATTTAAAAAAAGGTAAAAAAATTATAATTAATTTTTGTTTCTTTACTATTGGTGGATATGTTTTTTGACAGTCTTTTCTTTTTTTCTCCCTGCTCTCCTCGACTTTTCTTGTTTTGGTTCATTAGTGTAATTTAACTAAAACATGCTCAGGAAATTTCAAGTGTGTGGTGCAGATGGCTGATAGAGGCTTCCTACACTCAGCTTTTCTGTATCTCAGTAGTGTAACCTGTGTATTCCTGTCCTTCAACCCTTCTTAGCTGGCAATCTGTGGCTCCAAGTAGTGACAACCTGTATTGTGTCCTGGAGAAGATGACAAACAACAGCTGGAGACTGATTTGGGAACAACTGCATTTATTTTCATTTGAAACATAATCTGTGACTCCTCCCCCTCTCCTTTCCCCTCACCCCATGTTTTGAATAGAGCACTCAGGGAAGGGAAGGAGAAAAGAAAAGTTTGGCTGACACTTGTTTGCCTTGGGTTTAGTTCAGCAGCATCTGTGGCCTCAGCAGAGTTGGTAGCTCAGGTGCTGCAGAGCAGGGAGGTGTGTTTTGTGTGCTGCAGGGCAGGCGACATTTTAACCCACCTTCAGTGGTAGCATTCCTTTGTTCTGACAGAGGAGGTGGGTAGCTCCTGGCTTCATGGAAGTCATTGGGGGTTTTGCCAGAAATTTGAGCAGGCCTTAGATTTTATGCAGAGTTTTCAGCATTGTTTTGTTGCCAGGATTTGTCCCAAGCTGTAACCTTATGTGCCAGCACTGTCTTTAGTCGCTGCATTGCTCTGTGTGTGATGGTGTGATCAGAACCTGGTGCTTGAGTGGAAATGGTGCTAGTCTAAACAGGATCTGTGTGCTTGGGATTATGTCTTTAAACTGACCTGAAAGCAGTGCACTGTGAATTCCTTCAGTACCAAAGCTGGGATTGAAATTGAACGTGCCAGAAAACAACCCAACAGCTGTCACTAGATAATAAATGGTGCTGCAGGAAGTGGGGGTTGATTGGTGAGCTAGAAGTGCAGGTACACATGATGGATGTGGTTCTTAGAAAACCAGCCTGTAGAAAGCTGGATATAAAGACATAGACCAAAATAAAAAGTTTCATATACCCTCCTCAGGGACATGAGAAACATCTGACACATCCAATTTTCTGAGTCAGGACTTGGCATGGTGTAATTCCATGCAAGGCAGGCACATTTGGAGTGCTTAGAAGCCTCAGAACAGGGCAGTTCAAAGATATGTCTCTATTCAACAGAGCATCAATAAAGTAAGGACTTCATGCTAAATTAGGAACATATATGATCTAAGTACAGGTTTTATTCTTAGTAACTCTTCCAGTACCAGTTTGCCACAACTTCCTTAAAATTTTTAGCAATTACAGTTTCGTTTTTTTCTCATGATACCTAAGTGGTATGCTAAGCTAACAATGGTTTTAAATTAGTATGTCTTAAAAAAAATTTAAAATCTTTGTAATAGAAAGTACTTGGTAAATTATATGTGCCAGTTAAGCACAAAGTTAGATGAAAAGGTTGCAATGCAGTACTGACCATGCACAGAGTGTTCATTCCAGTTGCTAAGCAGTGTGGAACTTTCTAGCACTTGGGCATGAAGATATAAAGCTAAACTCAAATTGAAGAAATTTAATATAACCATTCATTTAAATGTGAAAAAGTAATCAAGATAATGATGGAAAGGAGCTTGTTTTTATCCTCTTGTTAAAATCTTAATTTAGCAAATATTAAGTAAGTTCTTAAACAAACTTTGATTTCAATTTTCCTTAAAAGCTGTAGACTAAAAGTCTCAGGATAAGAAATTGTGAACGATGCCCTTGTTTAATTTTAAGGAGAATACCCATTTTTACTAACCTGTTACCTTCTGCTAGTGGAAAACTATTGTAGATATTATCAAAGTATGTTAAACCCTGAGAAAGAGCTGACAGCAATGCCAAAAATTGTCCTGGACTACTTTACTGTGCATTTTGATGAACAATGATGTTCCCAATTTGTTTTGTAGTAGAATTGTATATTGTGGCCTCAGGCAGAGATCTGTACCTGTATTATTACTGCTTCTCTGTCTTTCCTCTGACTGTTAAAGAGTTATTGAGTCACCTGTGCCTGTTCCAGAGCTTGAACTTTTTCAGCACATGCAAGAGCTTTTCAAAACAGAGTCTTCAAGTCGGAATGGATTTTATTTTGAAAATCTTATTTCCATGATTTTTTTTCTCTGAGACACCTTTACATAATCTTTTGCTAGTGTTTACCTCCATCATTCTTTCTGGCTTGATTTCTGAAGTGGTATGTACATTTTGTAGGGTATATAGGTGTATACTTAAGGTTAAGCACATTAAAAATCATATCCTTACTGAGCAAACAACTTATGCATTTCCTTAAATCTAATTAAAGGTAATGGGATTGTTGACATGCTTAGAATTAAGCACATTCTTGAATATTTTTCTGAACTGACACTACTGCTTTCACCAAGTATTTTAGTAATTTCTGGAAGCTGAAAGGAATAAATAATTTGCTGCTGTGAATGTCTCATAATTGTGATTAACTCTTCTCCATGAAGGAAACAGTGTGATATACAGTATGTACCTGGTTTAGATAAAGAATGCTTTTATTGCAAACGAGAAACAAGTTTGTTGGGTTTTGTCTTTTTTGTTGTTGTTTTGAAAAGATAAAAAAATCAGGTTTAATTTAAATGCTGACTTAAAACTAACCAAAAACCATCTGTGATGTTTACAAAATAATTAACTTCTGCAAGTTATTCTGAACTGGAGCTCTGCTAGTTCACAGTCTGAGCAGTTCAGTGCACTGGTGCACTGACCGTTGAATTGAAGACAAGCAAATCAAAGGCGCTTTTCCTGTCACACATACTTGTGTTAATCCTACTACAAGAGACCAAGCAGAGACGCAGTAGGTGTCGAGAATTGCTGAAAAGTTCAAAGTGTGCGTTCCCGGTAGGATGCGGTGACTCCAGGGTGCACTGCCTTTCAAAGGGTGACGTGGCAGCCTCGCAAAAAGGCTCTGCTCCTCTCTGCTGCTTAAACTACTCTCATATTTGGTAGGAAGGGAAAGCTGAAAGGGAATGACTAATAGCTGATGTGGCTACTGTGGCTCCTGAATATTTTAACATATTCCACTGCAATCACTTTATGAGCAATTCACACTGAACAGAAACCAAAGGAAGAAAACCCTTTAGATCATCTTGGCTGGTACACTTGCCCGTGCAAGATTGTGTCCTACTGTTTTGGTTTTTTTTTTCTGGTGTCCATTTTTATCTGACTCAAGTGATAAAGCTTTCCCTAAGAGACTCTTTCACAATCTAGTACATTTTGCTGTTAGGAAATTTTCTGATGCCTTGTAAACGAAATTTAACTTTGCTTAAATCCAAACCATTACAGTGAGATAAATTTCTAGGTACTTACGCTAAGTTCCTAGAGTTAAGGAATAGGAACTTAAGCTAAGTAAGTTCCTATTGCTGTCCTTGGCAGTTGACACAATTCAGGTACCTGTAAGTCTTATAATTATGCTATTAACGAAAGAGTGTTACTGAATACATTTTTTTTCACAAAAAATCCCCAAACCACACAGAACAGACAAAAATAATCTCCCGCAAACAACAAAAAAACCCCTCCCAAAACCAATTGAATGTTCATCAACCTGGAGTTTTTCCATTGTAACTGTGTAAAAGTTTGTGGTGAAACCCAACCCCATGTTTATAACAGCTTCTGGCTCAGCTATGTAGCTTATGCTGTTTATTTTAAAGGTAACAGTGTACAGTGAAATACAGAAGACACATGAAGCTGCAGGCGGGGGCGGTTTGGTTTGTGGAGGTTTTGTTATTCAGGTTTTTTTTTAATCATACATTGGGCTGTTTAGTTTTCTTCCAGATGTTAAAAGGGATTCGCCCTTTACAGTACCCTGGTAACTCTGAAGAGCTGTAAAACTGACTGGCACATTCCCAGTTTTGAGAGATTTACATAGATTCTGCAGCATCTCTGACCTGAGGTATGGAGGAAGTGAAGGAAGAAGGGGTAAAACAAACATTTGTTGACACTGCTATTAACTCAGTGGGAATCCAGCAGATAGCCTCAAACCATCAGCCATGCCATCTCACTGTATCTAGGACACAGGGATACAGGGACCCAGGTGCAGTTACAAAACTGTCTTATGTTCAATCCCCAGCTGCAGGAGAATGCAATGTGGGAGATGATTCTGTGGAGTCTGATAGGTCTATAATACAGATCTAAAGTAACAGACACAGGATTCACAGAGCTTGCATTAGCCCCCATGAATGCCTCTTGCCTGTGCAAATTGCATGGATGTATAGCTGGCCCTGGCCTGGCAGCCCAGCCTTTGGAGGTACCCTTTTGCACCCTTTGGCAAGACTGTGAATTGATAAAGATGTGTGCAGTTGTATTTTGTAGCTGCTTTATAGGAGAATTCCTTTAAAATACTCTTGAAATCACAGGTCTGGCTTCCTTCTGCTGTGCTTGGTCTTTTTAAAATACACACCTCTGTGCCTAATACAGAGCCAGTGTTGTGTTTCCTTGATAGAGAAGGAGTTAGGAAGAGATAATTGTGGAGTCCTAAGAGAGAAGGATGGAGTTAGAAGGCTGATGTGATAGTGTGTCCCTGCTGCCTCTCCTCCAATTACTGGCTGAAATGGCTTATCTTAATTAAAAACTTCCTGGCAGCTGTGGATAACCTTCAAGGTTGTAGTACCTCATTTTTATTACCTTTTTTTCCTACAGTCTGATATTAACAATATATCTCATTACAAAATGAAAGGCTTTGTCTTCCAAAGTTAGACTTACAAAAGTGTTACACTCCATATTCTGAAATGTCTTTGGATAAACTTTTCCCTTTTTTTTTTTTTTTTTTGCTACGTGTTTATCCAGTACATCTTGTGGAACTGTTGTGCTTAATTTAGACAGTTAACTTTAGAAGAGCTTATTTATACCTGTGTATGCTTTACACACATTATCTTTTCATGGAAAAAGCTTGGTTCAGAAAGCTTCTTGCAGCTGCTGTGTAAGTAGAATATTATAGAATTGCTGGAATGTTCTCCATCTGAGATGCCAAAGCTGATAGCGATGCCCTGTTGCTTCTTTGGGAAGATAAATGTTGAATCAGTATTGCAATTAAACACGGTGAATGGACTACGGACCTTGTCATTTCAAGGTAGCATTTGTTACAGGATTCTCTGAAAGCACTGCTGGAATTAAGCATCTGTAAGTACTTTTATTATAAACCCTTATTTTTATAGCCTTAGAACTTGACCATAGAAATTTGCCTTTGACAAGAATTTGGCACACAGGCCACTCTCACCACAGGAGTCAAATTTATATATTTATTATCATCTCCTTCTTAAATCTAATTTATTTTAATTAGAGATGGGCTTGTGCTGCAGAATTTGGATCCAAATCTTAAACTCTTCTTTCCCAGATTGAGAGGATGTATAGAGTTGACACTTATTTTTGGACCTGTCTTTTGTTTTAATTTAGCTGGCAACAGTTAGGCAGTGATTTAGTCTTACTTTTACTATTTTCTTTCAATGAACAGGCTTTTTATTGTCAGTGTCCTTTCTTCCTACTTAGAATGATTTCTACAGAAATGCTCAATTTCTTTTTTAGTATTGTATTTTGCAAAAAAATCCAATGGCTTCTAGCTTTTGTATTGTTTGGAAGAGAACAAAAAGTTGGAAGGTGATGTTGCAACTTTGATTTGACTTCCTGGGTAAACACTAATCTCTACAGCTCATATTAATAGCTCTGTTACTCCTGCAGGCCTGGGTAATGACTTTTAGCTCTGGCTATCTCTGAAAGTGAGGTCAGGCCTCTCAGGGGGATTACAGAGTTGTGGTTTGTCTAGAAGAAGAAGCCACTAGGGCCAGAGCTAATATTCCATGTATTGGATAGGTCTTGCATCACTAACTACTGCATAATTGCTTAATTGCTGTATAAAAGACAGTCTTTCATAAATGTGCAGCCCTGATTTCAGGTCGTGGCAGTTGGTAACTGTGGTTATGTGACTGGGATATTGTACAATAATGTGTTTTGGTGTGGCCAAGCACTTCAGAGTAGAGAAATCTGAAGAAATTAAAAGATTACTTTCCCACCATGATTCATGTTAAAGAAGAAAAGATTACAAGTGCATACAGAGCCAAGCATCTCCTAAATATTTTGGGCTTGTGTTATCGGGGGTTTTTTTTGCTGCAGGGGGTTAGATTAATTTTGCAGAATTAAGTGATCACTTTGATATGAATGGTTACTCTCAAAGTCACATTCCAAACCTGTTTACTCATGCATAGTACAAGCAAAGCATTTCTTCTGTTAAGCATTCTCTTCAATACATACTCAGTCCAATAGGACAAAAAAATGAGCCTGACCCCTTGTGTATAGGCATAGAGCAGCAGAACCAGTAATACTGTGCTTGCAACACACACTTAAAACAATCAGTTGTGAAATGTGCTATTTTTGGGATGTAAGGTAGATGAAAATATGCAATGTAATATTATTATTATCATTGTTGTTATAGCTCCTGCTTCAAGACTACCATCAAGAGGGGTAATGACATTTTGTTTGTGCAGTGCTGTACTCATGCCCATAGTTAATATGTATTTTCATGAACAGTGCAAGCAGCTTTTCTGCTGGAGCTGTAAGTCACGTTTTTTCCTTGGTGGTTTGGATGTCAATAGCTGAGAGGCATAAAAAAACCTCCTGTTTGTTCAGTGGTTTGAGTTTTGTGCATGTCTCCACTGACCCACCAGGTATGTTTGAGTGTTGTTTAGCTGAGGTTATGGAAGGGAACAAGAATTCCCTAAACACTGATCAATGAGCAAGTGGTGTTGGCTGGCTAAAGAGCAAAAAAGGTTTGCCAAGAGTTACGTTGGCTCCTGAGTTACAGAGATGTGCTCTATCAGCTTCTCCTTTTCAAGGGTTCTGCTTGGGCTAGTAAGTGCCTGATTTCACCTGGTGTTGAAGTGAGCTTCTTACCTGCTGGCTTTTCTGGTGCACTGCTTCTGTTTTGCACACAAATCAAGTTTATCCTGATGTAACAGGAATAGTTTTCTTGCAATAAATAGGTGATTAAATTTAGGTTAAGGTCTGGATCACACTTTCCTGTCAAACCAGCATTTTCTCTTACTGTATTGTGCACTTTCAATAGGATTGTGGAATTCCCACTGTATGTCCAAATATAGAGTTTAAAAAATAAATATCCCCATCAGGTGTAGAAAAACAAGTGACTAAAAGAAAAAAAACTTAGAAAAAGTGCAAACTTGAATCAATATTTCATGTGTTACTGTTGCATGGAAAAATTCTTGGAAGAGATTAGACAAGAGTAAATAGTTTCAGTGCTCAGCAAGAAGAGCTATCCTTATGATAACTGTAATGAAGAGTTTTGCCCAGATTTAGTAACAAGTGCTAGTTTTGACATGTTCACAATATCACCATGCTGCATAAAATGTCTATATATCTGAACTTGATAGGTTTCTACAATAGTGACAGTTGAGTCAAACTGTATAAACTAAATACTGCAACCAATGTGCATGTGATCAAAGATTGAATAATGTAGCACTGGGCTAATGCTGAGTTGTTTTGTGTTACTCTTCTTGTCATTTTCTTTTTAAAAGAATGCGTGTTGCTCTTTTATATCTTTCTCGCTACCCTGACTGTAATATATAATACTTTTATCTCTAGTTTCAGAATGCAATGTCAAGTGCCCTTGGACTTGAATACCTTATACATCCATAGGTATTTCCTAGCTGAATTCAGTCTTCCTGTGCATGAAGAATCAACATTTTAGCATTTGTAGAGACAATCCAAAAGCCTTAAACTGTATGTAGAGCTAGCCAAAAAAGAAGCCCCTGGAGCTGTGGTGCACAAAGTAGTCCAAAACACAAAACCCCCCTACAGCATTTTCTTTATCTGAATAACAGAGACCAGTGTGTAGGTGGTGTTCATTGTCCTAACAGCTAATTGTGCTTAAATCTCATGGGATAGCAAAAGCTTATATTAAAATACTTCTTATTTTCCTTTTAAAAACCAATCTTTCTTCTCCTCCAAGCAGGGAAGTAACATAGTTCCTTACTGTGAATGTTGCCTTAAAACAATGTGTACTAAAACATATGTTGCCACACTAAATTTTGGTAATCATAATGGTATTAATGAATATTGCTCTAAGAACTTCGGTGTAAAGCATCATAGTTACCAAAATGTTTGTGCTTTTCTCAGAGTGAACTGTTTACCAGCTTACTCTCCCTCTTTTTCATGTTGCCTAACACTGAGTGAAAGTGGACTTTAAATACTATAAAGAAAAGCAAAAAGCCCCACTGGAGACTTGCAATTTTGTTTAGAGTGCAACTTCACTGTCAAGGGCAGCCTCTTCTTAGGCTGTACTCTTTATGTGAGACCACGAAAATGCTGACAGAGTTGTCTAGTGAGTTTTTAAAGCCATTGTGAGCCTGAGTGAGCAGTACAGGGCCTTCATTTTCTAGAAAGGAATATTAAAAAAAATCTGTACTGCAGGTTCAGTATATCTCCTCCAGATTGTAACTACATGTGGCCTGTGCTGGTGTTACTTTTCAGTCAGCTCATCTTGATGTACAGCCAAAGAGTTCAATCTATGTTCATTACCAGCTGGACAGAGAGAAGATGTTGTGCATGGAGCAATGTTTGTTTTACACACACAGAGACATTGACAGCTTTCACAGTATCTTGTTTTACTGTACTTGAATGTTGCAAAGATTCTTTTATGTGTTGTTGTATGGAGGAGGTTATTTATTACTTGGGGGCATGAGTTTACGAAGGTGGCTAGCAAAACAGAGTTGCCTAGAGGAGGGCAACTAGGTTGGTGGGGGGCTTGGAACACAAGCCCTATGAGAAACAATTGAGGGAGCTGGGGTTTAGCCTGGAGAAAAGGGGATTTAGAGGTGACCTTACCATTCTGTGCAGGTGGTTGTAGCCAGGTGGGGATTGGTCTCCTTCTTCAGGCAGCAATTGATAGAACGAGAGGTCACAATCTTAAGCTGCATCAAGGGAAATACAGGTTGGATATTAGGAAAAAGTTTCTCACAGAAAGAGTGATGAAGTACTGAATGGTCTGCCCAGAGAGATGGTGGAGTCACCATCCCTGGATGTGTTTAAAAAAAGACTGGAATATGGCACTTGGTGCCGTGGTTTAGTTGAGGTGTTAGGGCATGGGTTGTACTCGATGATCTTTAAGGTCTTTTCTGACCTAGTCATTCTGTAAATGCAGGGCATTTTGGGTTTGTTGCTAGGTTCCTCCATGCTTTGGTGTCTTTCGCATAGCCCCTGTTCCCCATTGAGAGAAAAACTGCTAAATTATATATAGAAATGAAATAGCAATGGTGAACTGTTTACCTATGTCCTATCAAGGCGATTTTCCTTCCTCTTCATGGGCACTGCATGTACATTTAAAATCCTCGAAAATAAAAAATGCAGGTCTGCTTTTCCGAAGAACAAATTAAATGACACAATTTTCTTCAGATTTTCACAGTGAAAGACCATAAAATTAATTAAAATTTATTTTTATTCTAATAGTCACGAATTTGCATTCAAATAAATGGAAATTATCCTCTGTGCTGTGCTTTTCATTTTGCATAAAGGAGATGCCAACTAGACGCTACTGGGAATATTTTTATCCCCAAGGTCTATGTTAATCCCTTCCTGCTAAAAGACAGATTTCTGAAATATTTATCATAAACCTGCCATGCTGTTGTCACATTGTTCCTTTCGTGGTGTGAGCGGTTCTGGGACTTCTGCCAGCATTGTTCCTTCCATTCAAATAGGAAATTTGCTACAAAGTGTCTGGTTCTTAGATGAACAACACGGTGCTTGTTCATCAACCTGACTTTGGTGATTCATAACCTAAATGTGTGATACCATGCAAAGTAGGAGTAGCCAGTATGTGGCCTGTCAGGTTTACTGACATTATATTTGCAAGTATAATTTTAATTGTATGTGCACATGGAGAGGGGGGAAGGGTTGATAATTTTAAACAGAAATTAGTTCTTTGAAATACTAAGTTTGTGCTGCTTAATAAGTTTTACAAATAATAAGGGAAAAACTGCATGAGACTGGCATTTTGATTTATGGCTGTTTTTTATCAGAAACTGTTACAGCATTAGCTCTTCTGCTGTCTTTGTTTTTGAGACTGAACGAGTGAGGAATATTTGTACATACTGAAAGAGAGGGTATTAAATCTCTTGAACTTGCAGTGTGTTGAAAATACATTGAAACATCCCTCTTAGAAGAGCCTGATTCTAGGACGTTTCATTTATGAAATATTTATTTCAATTGTTAAATTAAAATTAGTGTTCCTTCAAACACTTCATTTGTGTGCAGCAGTTTTCAGATTTTTAATTTATTACATGTTTTGTAACAAGAATTTTTTTTACATATAAAAATGGTTTGAATACAGTGCTCATTACTCTCGTTGCATTTAAAATGGAGTTCTGTTTTAGCTCAGAGTGTTCTGAGAATAGTAAGAATAATTTGATAATGCAATTTCCTCATGAAATCATTTAAAGTAGAAGTGTTTCCATTTCAGGATTCTGGAGTACTGTCTGGTTAAATTAGATGTTGCACTTGAATACATAATTAATGAAAGTCTTGAACCAAACTTTGACAGCTATTCTAAAATTATGACAAATTTGGGATTGTTTTTTAATATGTGCTAGAATCTACCTGCAGTATAGGTGCACTCTCCTTAAGAAATGGTTGTGTAGCATTTGTATATAAAATTAAGTTATTTCAATTCATTGAAGGAGAGAAGTCCAAATTACATAAATGAGGATATTTCTAATAGTGACTCAGTCTTATATATATCAACATGAAGTTCAGCACAAGTCATAGAGAAAATGAGAATCCTTTCAGTTTTCAGTCCATGGAGCCATTGAAGTTTTTGTGGTCAAGGTGCCGTTGTTAGTTTGCAGACCTAGGATACATCTGGATCAGACCACCATAATCCCTAATTCAAAGCAGGACACAAAATCTGTGTGTTGGGAGAGGCAGTAGCTCAAACCTACCTCAGTCTGGACCTCCTTGCACTGTAGAGCTTCTGTCCTCCTGTGTGTTGTCCTCAAGAACCTACAAGCCTCAACTCTACTCTTTCCTTTCATCTGCCTTACATCAAATTTAGTTATTCTCTCATTTCTCACCAAATCATTCTCTGGGTAGCTCTGGGCAGCCTCGAATCCTTGGACTTCTCCTGTCTCTCTCCCCATTGCTTCTGATGAAAGAATTAGTTGCTGTTAATGCCACTGCCGTGCTGTTCCCAAAATACTGATTTGTACAGGACCTCTTATAGATTTCTCTGTTTCTTGTTAGCTATTAATATGGAAACAGACAATACTCATGGGCCATTTATTTGTTGAAAGTGGCTGATATAAATAAAAATGGCATCACCACCTGTTGGATGTTTTCATTTCTAAACTGTATACTGTCAATATTGCAAGCCTATGCAGGAATCTGAAAGCCAAGTTGTTTCCTTTACTGCTGTGTCATTGCTGGTGATAAATAAGAAATTATAACCAGGATCTGATATTAATATACCAAAAATAAAGTTCCAGACAGCCGACAATTGCACGGCTCTGAGTTATGAAAAATAAAATCTATCATGGTATAATTATTACTATGAGCTTGTAACATTTGCCAAGTTATAGTGTTGGCAGAATGTCTTTAACATTGCCTTAAGGAATGTAGCAGTATGGCCCCATTGTAACTCCTCTCTGTGTGTTGATTTAGGACATAGTCTTTTGTTCTCGGTTTGGACCAGCTTTCCTCAAAATTCTTTACTTAGTGGGTATCACCTCCTGGTAATGCTACAGGAAAAGCTCAGGTCATGCTTAGGTCATTGCTAAAACTATGAGCTAGTGTTTTCCAAGAAAAACACTGTAAACTGTATTTTAAAGGGGGAATGTTATTAGATACAGTTAATTAAATTGGATTAGCTCTGCATCAGCTCTTCAGTCTGAGAGATCCACTTTCCTATATGTCTTCTGGATAGAGAGAAATCAGAGTGTTTGATTCCAGTCTTTGTTGGACTGATGTATTTTTGTATCAACAGCAGCAAGGTACAACATTGCATCTGAGCATGGTGATCCTGATTTTGGTAAGCTTGCTTGCATTTCACTTCAGAGGTTATCTGCTTTTGCCAGAAATTGTTACATTTATAATGTGGCTGGAAGTACAACTGCAGTCATAATTATCTCCTGTCATTAGTGTTACACAGCTGCTTAACTCCTGTCTATGTTCACAGAGGTTGAAAGTATCCCACTGGATATACCAGCAGCCCTAGTTCAATAAAGCTTTAAAATCTTGTTAAATAATGATAAAGGAGCTGCTGTATCACTGAAATGAAGTGCAAGCTTAAATTTTTCTGAATGAGTAAGAATCTGGGAAAAATATGTGGTAGGTTAGCTGCAGCAGGATGTTACAGGAGACTCAAGTACAAGGCATTTGTTTCAAGCATGTTCAAGATGTCCTCATAAACTTGGAGTTAGGCTATTGGCAAAACAATAAATAGTTTTCAAGAGGCTGTAGATGGCATATAAAACATTGGGTTTTTCATAAGAAACCTGCTTAAAAATGTTTAGCTATTGGAAAGAAATTTCTTGACACACAAATCACTTGCCATTCTCTTAAGTGTTTGTTTCACTTTATAACTTAGGATAAACCGATTTCCATATTAGATATTTGTTTTACTATTGACTTTTTACATTGTTCTATAATTTAAATCACTTTTAATATTCACTTAAGATAGACAGCTTGGCCTCTTCATTATGCAGCCAGCCATATTTTCAGATCAGTAGCGCATATTTTATCATTGAGTGATTGTATGAAAATACTTGGAGGGTTCCAGGGCTTAACACTCTAGTGAACTCCTGTGAAATTAACCAAAATTAAAACATATTTTTCTGACACACTGCATTATCTGCCCATTCAAAAAGAAAAAATTATCAGAGTAAATACCTAAAGCTAGAATTGTTAAGCCCCTATTTCCCAGCTTCTTGCTTTCAATAGAAAAAAAAAAAAAAAGTAGTCTTATTTCTATCTTTAATTTTGCTGGAGTCGTCATTCTATTTAGAGTCAGACAAGCCTGAGGTCTAAAGTTACATGAATTTGGTCAAAGTGACCCTGAATTCTTGACTGTAAACACCATAAATCTTCCCTGCAATAATTAGTTTCACATTGTAAAGGCCATGCTGTGAAGGGTAATCCCTCATGCAACAAGTTAAGTTTCTAATTTGTTTTCCATAGCACAATGAATTCCAAAAGCTTTCACCATGTTTCTAGTGAGTCATTTATCAGATTCATAATAAAGCTTGGAGGGGACATCACAGATCATCTGCAGAAGAAACCAAGTTGTGTATTTCACTATAGCAGAGTAGGTAAGAGTGCCCTAGGGCTACAGTGTTTAATATTATTTATTTTTTGCTTTCAGCATTCACTTTGTTTTTTTGTTTTATAAAATTTTTAACTGAAAAAGCTTTCTGAAAAGTAATCAAAATCTGTAAGCTGAATCCAGAGGTTCAGTTTCTCAAATTTGCATACAGAGAGTATATCAAACAGGCTTCATTAATGTGCCACACATATTGCTGTATTGAATTATGACTTCACACTGTTGCAAAGGCTCTCCCAACACAGGGAAATAGCAACACTATGACCCAGCTAACACACAAGTACAGAAGGTGCTGCCTTTGTTCTATCATATATTTTTCAAAAATGGTCTTTTACAGTTTTTCCTAGTGTAGAGTACAGAATTTTGCATATTGATGTTTTATAGAGTAATAAAATATTTAGCATAATTCCTCTCCAAGTAGGGTTTTATTAATTGGTTTGACAGCAAACCAAATATACCCCAATTATATATATATGGGGTATATCCCTAGAGTAGGCATTTGAAGTGCAGCTTTTAAAGTACTGCTAAACTCAGTAATATTTTCATCCCATCTTGATTCCAGTGAGAGCCTTTTACAGTTTTTCTCAGGTTCATTTGGGCTTTAGATTTTTTGGGGTGATGTTGGTTGAATGAATATTTTTTATATGTTTTGATGTTTTTGTGGACACTGGATTTGGAGAAAATGTATCAGGTACTTTTGACTCAAGTAAGTGTCCCTTCAAACATAGTTTTGTTTCTATAGTGAAGCAAAATTGATTCAGCCAAATAGCTAAAAAAAGTCATCAGAAGCTAGCAATAATTATGATGTACCTTTTTTAAGGACAACTTGGTTAGGTCAAAAAATAACTTCCTGTCATGCTGAGAGTTTAGCTTAGCATAAAACAGCGTGCCAAAAATGTTTCTAGGACAAGCCTGTTGAATGCCAGACAGGCACGTAGATCATCTCTGCAGTGAATGGTGACTTGTTCTCTTCCAAGTTTCATTCAGGCACAGAGACCACCTCTTAAATATGTCCCTCTGTTCAAGATGCTCTGCTAAAAAAATACACTATCCTGAGGTAACTTGTGTTGGGGATTATTAAACCCATAAAATAAATGGGTTATTAAGGGTCATGCTTCACCTGGTTCCTTCTTTCCCTGCATTTTTCAAAGAAAATATGCAACTAAACCTGTACCATGAAACTATTATGTTAGACGAGGCAAAGTACCCAAAGACAGTACACTTGAGAAATGCTTTGTGGGTTTTTGCAACGATTCTGTGAGCAGGCTGTTCCCTAGAGTAACAGACCTTCCTCTGATGGCATTCTAGCTCAAGAGCTTTTTTTATTGCTCAGGTGACTTGGTTGTGAAAAGAAAATATGTTCTACCTAACAGTTACCCACTGTCAGTGACCATTATTTTCTTACCAGTTGTATTTTCAAAACAGATGGAGATATGTAGAAATGGTGCTACCAGGTGAGGCAATGTTGAGGAAGGTGTTGAGCTCATGACCTGGAGCTGAACAGGCAAAGATCTTTGGGACATCCAGAGGCTGTTGTATTTTCTGTGGCTGTGTAGGGTCAGGTGGAAGGGCTGGAGTTGAATGTAAAAGCTCCTTTAAGGTTGAGCACTGATGATTAGAAGTTTGATACACAGATTTCAGTGCTTTTGAGAATCAGGGCTTCATTAGGAGGGATGGCTGCTAAATGTTGGTTATCATGAGCATTCAGTGATCATATCAGTGATTCATTCACTGAATCCAGAGCACATACCCTCATTCTGTGTTGTAGGCCTCATCACTCTCTATGCATTACTAGTTTTATCTCCATTAATATTGTCACCCCAGCATGAAGAGTTCTTTCAGAATTAACTAATTGTATCAAACAAATGCAGACTTAAAAAAATTCAAGACCTTCTAAAGTCCATTTAAGACTTCCCCTAAATTGCACTTTCTTACTGCAAGAGTTGAACACTTACAAGTTCTGCTGGCTTCCCCTTGGAGGTCTGTAGTAGATCCCAGGTGTCTCAGTTTGTGCCTCCACAATTTAGGGCTGTAACCCAAAAATTGTATTGGAATGTTGTGCTCGGTGTTGTGGAGATAGGAAATGGAGTTTTCTTGGATGAATATATAATCTTGCCTCAAAGGTATATATTCTGATGAGTGTAGTTAGACTTTTCTTCTTCTATAATTCCCTGCCTCATTCTGTAGGTAACAAGTAGTTAACAAATAATGGTCACTGAACAAGTCTGGTGAGTTCATGTGTTGCTCATCCCTGCTGCAAGGGTTTTGTTGGGTGGGCCAGGATAACTGCTACCTGTTGAGCCCTTAATCCCTAAGATAATATGAGTTAAACTATTTTTCTTAGCTCATAGTAGGCATGCTGTACAGATATTTACCTGTACAGAGACCTTCTTTTTAGTGAGATTATTTATCTTATTGTGAGTATAGACCCTGCTGAATATTGGGCTGTTGCTTTCAAGCTTCTCTAATGTCCCTACATTTTTCATAACAGCATTGGTTGGGTTTTTACCTTAGGCACAGAACAGTTGCTCTCATCCTCTTATGAGCTCTAACACTGACTCCTTATCTCCTGTTCACCCTTGTGTTCCATGAGGACTGCTCTCAACTCAGGCCTCATCCTGCACCTTCAGCTTCCTTCCTCACTGGTGTGAAAGCCTAGAGATGTTGTCCCACACACATCTGCGTGTGTGTTCTTCAGAAGCTTTCCAGTTTCGGAATGGACTGTTTGAAAAACTACCTAAGTCTTTTTTTAAATCACACATTCCATGTTGAAAAAGCCCCAGCAAAGACAATCCTGTTGACTTAGTCTGAGGTCTAGAATTCTGAGTTCAAAGGTCTCCTAAGAAACTTGGTCAGGGCTTTCCAGGAAAGAACATGTCTTTTCCTACTGGCAATGAAGGTAATTCCCTACTGCTCACAGAATGTCATTTAAATTACTCAGAGGCTTTTGGCTTGCTTGTGATTGCCTCTTGATGAAGATTAGCTTCAGCTATAGATTTGGGAAAATTTTCACAGAAAAGTTCAGTCATTAGACTAGTCAGCAATTTGTTGTGAATTTCTGAGGGGAGAGCTATCACAGAAGAAACTGGCTCTTCTTCAAAAAAGCTTTTACAACACAGTCTGTTTTGATCTATTGCTGCACTAAAAAAAAAGTGAGGAAAAAAGATCTGAGATAGTTCAAAAGTCCCTGACAAGATTTTTATTTTTTTTTTTAAATAAAGAGAACTTTCGTGTTCAGGCAACACTTTGTAATGAAGTACAAGCAAACCTATCTTGGAATTTTCAAACCAACTTTTAAAGTGCTTTGATTAACTAAAACTGGAGCATTGTTACATTTTTATTTGAAAGTCCTCTTTTGATTCTTTTTCCTCCCCTCACTCTCTCTCCTGGGATGGGAACAATTTCTTAAATCATATATGTTTTCACAGAACAGAAAGATTATCTTTCATTCAGCTCTTGAATCTGTTCACTAGCTGAGGATCTGCCCTATGCACTTCCAAGAGCCCCTTGAAGTGTGAACCTGATATTCTGTTGAAGTGTGGGTTGCTGTATCACTTTCAAAGACAGCAGAGATCTGGGGTCACTTTCTGCTGTCCATGCTCACACTCAAGTAGTGCCTTGTGCTGCCTAAAAAATTTCACAAAAACTATTCATGGAAGAAAGTCTTCTTCAGTGTAAATAGACACCAAAACTTTTTAAAATCCTTGTATACAAGTGGTACTCACCATGAGTTTGGACACAATGCAGAAGTCACTGATATTATGCTGCTTTATTTTAAGGATCAAAAGCTGCAAGAAAATGCAGTCTTTCTGTACCTGCTCAGCCATACATGCTTATTTATTTAATGTCATTAGTTTGGTAAGAGAACATTAGAAAGGTAGACTTTAGATGGAGTTTAACATCATACTGCCTTTCAAATCAAATTGCATAAAGGAGCTCACTGTCATTTCGATTCAGCAGTAAAAGTATGTATTCTGACACATTAGAGAATGTTTTTAAAAACCTTTGGAGTTGCAATGGATCTGTTTCAGGAGTGCTTTTCCCAAGGGCTGGTCCTTTAGGGAGCAGTCCTCTTCTGAGGAGAGGACAGTGGGCAAAGTGGAGCCTTAGCACTGGTACTTCTGTCTATGTTTCACTGTCTCACAAAAACTTGCTAGGCAAGTAATTTAAAGAAAGTTGGTGTGACTGAACTTGCTTGGGAAATTTTGTGATTAACTTTTTGCATATTAAGCTTTTTTATGCAATGGTATATTTTGGTTTCTTAATATCAGCTGGTCTTTGATTTGCTAAAATTGCACACAAAGCCTGTGTTTACAGTATGACTTATTTTACCCTATGCTATGAATGTAATATTTTTTTGGAAGTATGGCTGGAAAAATTGAATATACTGTTGTATGTCAGCTGTTTATAATCAAAGAAATATGTTTAAAAGAGTTCTAGGACTTTTATAAACTATGCATGCAAATTACTTTTGGAATTGCTTTATTACATTCAGTTGTGACTGCCATTGCTTTGAGTAGCTATTCAAATCCATTGTTATGAATTAATTACAACCACAATACAGCCTTTTCATACATTTAACTTCAGTTACATCAGCTAATCAAAGGTGAATGCATGTTATGCTGCCACAGAGCATGGAATAATTAATTTTAAATGTTACGTTTATTTCTCTAGTGCATATTATTTTTCTAAAAATAGAACCCAGTCTTTAAAAACTGAAAATATTTGATTGGACATTAAATACATGTGTGCTCTTTGCAGCAAGAGCATCTAGTGAAGTATTTGAAATAAACTGGCAAGGAAGTGAACTTCTGGTCCATGTACTTTAACTCCCTCAGGAGTGTGCTGTTCATTTGTTAATACACACAACACATCGTTTGTGTGGGAGATGACAATTCCTGCTGTGTTTCTCTGTTTTTCTTTCATATGCATGCAAACATGCAACACTCTAGTTCTACAAATTTAACTGCTGTGATCCATGGGAAAATTTGCTACGTTTGTGTGCATGAATATGTAGGATTGTTAACAGGAGAAAATAATAAAATATACCAATAAATAAAAATATACCTGTATGTGCACCCATATGTACTTGCTTAATGTAAATATGTACATTAAAAAGAAAAAAGCCAGTGTGAACATAACATGCATTTCTTACATACTTGATGTATTTCCCTGATGTGTGTACTCTGTGGCTAAACAGGGATAGAAAACTGGTTTGAAACATTCTCAAACAGTTGACTTTGCTGCTGCTGCTATTTTTATCCAAACTTCTACCACTTTTTTCTTTTTGGCTGTTTTTCTAACAGGGCAGTAATCAGTCCCCTGTGGTTTATACAGTGAACTGAACTGCACACACCTCTTTCCTGATTTTCAGCCAGAAATAGAAGAGGTGCTTTTAGGTGTTAGGACTTAAACCTGAAAAACTTGTCAAAAAGATCAACCAGCTACTGTGTTTTCTTGATCATGGGTAGGCAAAGCAACCAAAAGCTAAGAGGCTTGTCGAGGGAACTGCTAGCAAAAGCTCCAATGGGTGTCAGCTGGCCACAAACTAATTGAGGCTGACAAGGGGGAGGAAAATCTAACTGCAAGAAAGTGAAATTCTGGAGCTGCCTTCCAATGGAAATTTGAGCAGCAGGAACCAGACTGATACTTGCATAACTCTTGAGGCAAGTAATGGGGTGATTCTGTGATGTGGGTGCTGAAATCCCTAGAGATGAAGGTGGTGGAAGTTCTTCCTGGTGTGGGCTTTATCAGATTCAGGGACACTGTACCCTGTGTGTCATCTATGCTTCCCCAAAAGATTCAGCTGGGAGCAGAAATCAAGATGAGTTCTCCTGTTGGAACATCTCGTGGGATTAGGATTGCTTAAATCATAGTGGCAAAAATCATAACAAAAGGGTTTAAATGAATAATTTTTGCTCCTTTTAAATGTATGCATCCTCCTTATATAAGGCTTACTGTCCTCTCACAGAATTGCAGGGTTAACTCCACCCACCACAGCAGAAAGCTGCAAGTCTGCCCCCATCTCATTTTGCTCTGTCCTCACCTTCCTTACTTCACAGTTCTTTTTAAAATGGCAATCGTTGCTTTCTTTTTGAATGCAAAATATACTAAAGTCCAGAGCCATATCAGGTTCTTGCTGTTAGTCCCATCATATGGTTATTAATCCTGACATTAAGGTTGACATAAACTAACAACAAATGACTGCAGAGTGGCTCAGGTCTACCCTATCAGTATCTTTAAAAATCAAGAAAAACGTTAAGCAAATAGATAAAAATCTTAGTAGTTTTAGTGTGAGTCCCCCAACTTAAGCTTAGTAGAATATTATTTTAAGGGCATAAAAACTCATTTTTTGGAAAATAATTTCAACATTTTTCAGTGCAATTAGAATTTTTCTATTCCAGATCACTTCATGGTGAGTTTTTTTCTGGCTAACCTTTATTTGTTTACATTCTTACCCTAATTTTACTATTTTACTGTTAGGTTATGAAAATGTGACATTTCTTTGTCCTTAGCTCCTTATCCTAATTATCTACCTACTTTTTCATCTCTACAACCAGTTTGCATGATGTATGTAACAAAGTTGGTCAGTTGAAACTAAAAAAGGAAAAAGAACAATATCTGAAAGCAAAATATATTTGCCTTTGGCAGTCTCTCAGTGAATGCTGGTGTACCACCCAGGCTTCAAGAACTGCCTTGCTTATGAAAGCAGAGGCAACACAGAATTAAACAATGGTTCAATTTCATGCCTCATTTCAGACTTCATTAAACATATTTGATTTCACCTCATCTTCATGAAGGTCCCAAAAAGAGATAGGAGCCCTGATAAATATAGATTGCAGGAAAAGAGGAAGAAAGGAAACTTCATAAATCTTTTTTAAATGTGATCTCTTTGCTACTTTACCTGCTGTTGTGCAGCTTTTTATTCCTTAATTTTTTTTTTTTTGAGATTTTTCTTTCCTTGTGTTTATTTCTCTCTTTGCTGCAGAAGACATAGCACAGTTATTAAACCCCTGGCAAAAATCAGCTTGGCCTTGCAAAACTGCCTGTGGTTGTTTCTTCTACAGATTACTGTTCTCAGGAGAGTTTCTGAACTGCTTGGCCAACAGCTTGGCACTATTCCTCTTTGCTTTGTTTTACAAAAGGGTCGAAGACCCCAAATAGAGTAACTGTTTAATTTTGTTTACTTTATTCTCTGGGATAGAAGAAAATAGTAGCACCCTACTTTATGGGTTCTTTTTATTGTTCTTCCCCTGTACGTGTTTACAGCCAGTGGCCAGGGAGATGAAAACCTTCTTACACTTCTCTGGCACTGTTGAACTCATGTGGAAATGTCTGCTGACTATGATGGAGAGAGAATTTCCACTCTGTAGGTACTAAATGTGGGAAAGCCAGAATCCCATTTTTTCCCATTACCCTTTGTTAGGAAAACTCAGGTTCAGCTGGCTCCAGAATGAAGCTACTCTGTCAGCAGATCCAAAGTAGTGACCTGTAGGGTGTGGTGTCCTGTCTCAGGGGGTGGCTGTCATGATGACTTTGTCCTGATATCCAACCTAAACTTCCCCTGACACAACTCCAGGCCATTCCCTTGGGTCTGTCACTGTCACCTATGAGAGATCAGTGTCTGCCCCTCCTCTTCCCCTCTGGAGGAAGTTGTAACTGCAATGAGGTCTCCCCTCAGTCTCCTCCAGGCTGAATGGACCAAGTGACCGCAGGTGCTCCTCATACAGCTTCACCTCCAGGCCCTTTCTTTCCCCCTTTTGGTCATATCTTTTATTTCTCCATTTGTCTCTTTCCCTCTCCCCACCTGGCAACTAGGTTCCATGTGCTGGATTAGTTTGTTTTCTGCAATATTCAAGAGGTCTTGCTGTCCACTGAAATTTCATTCATGCACACTTTAAATGAAATTTTGGAAGCCTGTGGTGCTGGCACACAGAACAGTGAAATACTAATCTAGATGAAGTTTTGACCTTTCTTATTTAAAGGTGGTACAACAAATTCAGTATCATGTGTACCTACAGTTTTTTCTAATACAATGTTTTTATGTAGCGCTTTTTTGGCTGCTGAATTTTGAAACATTTGGAGAAACTTTAATTTTAAGCTAGTTACATGGCAGCAAGCTGTTGAACTGAACTTAGCTTTTGTTTATGGAAAATCCAGAGGAATGAGAGAGACGAGGACTTCTCTAAGGGACATTGTATCAAATATCAAAAACATAAGCTAACCTTGATGATTTACATAAATGCTACAATATGTGATTTAACTGAAAGTTAGGATTTCATATTTTAAGTGCAACCTTTTGCCTCTATCGTGTGGAGATTTGAAGCAAGTCTTGCAAAAATTCCTCAGCTCAGCAAGCTTGCTCTTAAGCTAACAGCTAATACAGTGCAGAGATCAAAAGGGTTGGTTCAGTTTTGTTTGGAACCTGCACATTGTGATAAGATCTACAAGAGACCAAGCTGAATATTTTTCATATTACATCTGTGGTTTACCAGAAGTGACAGTATCATATAATTAGTGATGTAACGTTTGAAACATTTAGTAAAGTTGCATGTGGATCTAATCTTTATGCCTAGTGGAGCTATTATATATTTGTGTAGACTGTAACTTCTTTTCTGTAATGTCTTTATAGCTCATAGTTGATTGGAATGATGTCTATTATAATAATTCTATGCCTAAGGGTAAAACTTATGGGACATAAATGAACGAATATCTCTTGAATTCTGGTTGATTTTACAGCAATAAAAAAGCTAAGATTTGTCACCTGCTAAATCTCATTCATATCTAATTCAAGTAGTCAATTTTTTACTCACTTAATATTTAAATAGCAATATGTGGGCTTTTATTGGTAATAATAGTTATGAGATATAACAACTAACATTAGGATAATTAACTAGCAAAATCTGGAGAGTCATGAAGAGTGGAATTTAGAACTAATTCATTACATTTGTAATTGCTTTTCCTCATTTTAGACTCATTCTGTAGATACCCTGTGGCACATTCTGAAGCGCCTGGCTTTGCATTGAGAACAAAAGTTTTGTGCACGCCTTTCTGGGCAATTCTGGGGTTTCACTCCATGGCCAAAGTGGATTATGACTCACCAGAAGGATGGATTCCTCTGTACTGTGGTACAGGAGAGACATCTTTTCCATGCTGGGGCCATCTTTCCATGCTTTAATACTCATTGAAGCACTATGGCAACAACCAGAGTGGTATTTCTGGTGTATGTTCTTTTACAAAGTACTTCCTTCCTAAATGGAAGGAATATTCGTTTCTAAATTGTCTCTGGATCTCCTGACTGTGACAGAGGGCTTATTCAGAGTGCCCTTATCTCAGACATGACAGACTGCAGGTGCACTGACTCTTAGTTCAGTGTTGGCAACAGCCTGGGGTTTTAGGTTTGATTTGTTGGTTAGCTGTTTTTTTGGGTTTTTTTCTTTTGTTTTTTGTTCAAATTTTTGCTAGATCTTTTCTTTCCAGTTCCATCTTTAGTAGCTGAATACCTTGTTTCTTTGGCAATATCCACTATTTTTGTTGGTTCCAGTTAGCATAAGATTTTGTCATTTTTAATACAAGTTTTTCACATTATTGCCAATAAGAAATACTGGTGGGCAACTTTCATCTGGACGTGACACAGTGCTCTGGTCTAGTTGACAAGATGGTGATCAGTCAGAGATTGGACTTGGTGATATTGGAGGTTTTTTCCAACCTTAATGAGTCAGTGAATTCATTTATCATTGTGTGTGTATGTGTAAAATCAAAGAAAGGGCTATAACAAATTCTTCTTTAATTCCTCATTGCAGTAAACATTTAAAATGTTAGGGAAAAGTCTCATCAGTAGAGTTGGCTATTTGAAGCTGGCTGTGACATGAAACATGCGAGCAGCTTCAAGGTTGGATTTGAGAGAAGGCCATGATTGTCTTAGTTCTGTCAACCATAGTTATGTAAATATTTGTTTGACTTTTATTGTAGGTGTTTGTTGAAAGTGCTGGCAGGTTCCTTGCCCATATTTTTGCTATTTTCCCCCTAAGCAGTGTGGTATACCATGTACAATTGATTTTTAGTAATTCTGAGAACAACTGAACAAATATAAAGATTTTTTGCCTAGTGTAAATTATCATATATATATATATATATATGCAATAACAAAAGATTGCTAATGAATTTTTGTTGCAAATTAACTTAGTCAAAATTGCTGTAATGTTCATTAATGTAGCAATTTCTTTTTAATATTATGAATTTTGACATTCAGTGGGAGAACTTGTGACAATAAACACTGTGAGTCTGTGTAATAGAAGTTTGCATGCTATAGCCCTTACAGTTTCTTGCATCAGATAATGAGAGTATTTTATATGTGCAAGTGTCAGAGAAATTTAACCATACTCTGTGACTAATAGTCAATAATAAGTCTAGATATAATCAGTAAAATATCAGCAGAGTTGCGTGCAAGCAAGTGTTGGGTTAAATAACCCTTTTATTTTTAATTTATTGTAGCTACATGGATACAGTCCAGAGCATACTTACTCCACATTTTGATCCACTGAGATGTACATGATAAAAATTAAAGAGGTTTTCTTTTGTAATCTGGGACTTCAGAGGGCTTATATAAGAGAGCACTTTGCCTATGGAATCGTCTCTCCAGAGCAGTTCTTTGAGATCACTGTGCTTAGAAGCTTTTAAAGTTCAAGGCTATAAAATGTTCAAGGGAAATAAATATTGAACATTGCCTGAGATGTTCAATATCAAAAAAGAGGGCAGGTTTAGATTATATATTAGAAAGAAGTTCTTTACTGCGAGGTTGGTGAGGCACTGGCACAGAATGCCCAGAGGAGCTGGGGATGCTCCATCCCTGGCAGTGTTCAAGGTCAGGTTGGATGGAGCTCTGCACAGTCTGGTCTAGTGGGAGTTGTCCCTGCCCATGGCAGGGGGTTGGAAAGAGGTGATCTTTAATGTCCCTTCCAACCCAAACTCTCCTGTGATTCCCTTCATTCCCCTCCCCTTATTTTTTCAGCAAGTTGCTGCCTGTCTCTGTCTGTTCCTGTTAAAGGTATCTGGACTCACTGAATCCTTCACTGCTTGCATAAAATGCTAGCAGGGGCAGCAAGTTCTAGGCTACTGTGGGACAAAGCATCCTAATTAGGTACTTTGAATCCTTCTACAGCCTGTGATTCTGGGCTGACATGCTCAGAGAGAGAGAAAAGAGGACCAGATAGAGGCTTGGGGTGACACAGCAGCATTAATGTATGGCTGTGGAGGATTGGTTTGTGCCATGATGTATAAGCCAGTCATGTTTCCATGCTCTTTAATTAAGCAGAGTAACAACGTGTTGCTTCCTACTGTGGTTTCCAGCTCTGGTTTCAGTTATCTGTGGCTTTATCATCTTCTCTCTGTGCAGTTCATCCAAACAATAAAATGTTCTATTTTGAGCAGCAGCATGGAGCTGCAAGTGGAGGCTGAGTTTGTTTGCTCTTGCACCTCTGGGACAGGGCAGCTGTGTGAGGGCTCAGTCAAGGACACTGGCAGTGACATTTTTCATTCCCCAGCAAGTGCCAGAGATTGAGTGTTACTAGGCTTGTCACATTCTCTAGCATGCTGAGTTACATGCGAAGAGCAGATATTTCTAAAGTACTGCATTCATGGTTCATTTGGATGAGCAGGCATTTCTAATTTGGCACCAGCCTAATGAAAAGATGCATTCCATTCCAGATTCCAGCAGCTGCAGACTTCATTGACTCCAAAGATAATGCCTTTAGTTTTGGCTGTGGAACTTGAGTGATACTTCAGCTAACTGCTTCTAAATCCAGTGGTTGTTACACTTAGAGGGAAAATAATGAAATAAAATAGTTACACTTTAAATTCACCCTTGTGTTAGTTTTTGTTTGAACTGTTGGTAAATCATGGATACACTCTAGTAGATTAAGTATGAATTTATAGCATGTTTTATATGCTAAAAAACCCACCCTAGCAAACTCCAAACATATCTGACAGAAGAGGTAATGCAGAGGCCTCTGATTTAATATATATTGTGCTAAGCAGTTTCGCTAGCAGTGGGGGTGAGTCATGTGATTTCATTCTGCATTTCTTTGAATTCTGAAGGGGAGCTTGAAGGGGTAGCAGCTGAGGTGGAAATTTGATTTTATTATATATTTGAAGGTAACCAGAGTGAATGGTATATATAGCCTTGTATGTCTGAAAAAAAAAAAAGGCGAATTTTGGACATTGTATTAGATTCAAATCTTTTAGAAGTACTTAATGTATACATTTCTATCTGACCTTCTTTCTCTTTCAATGTTGTTTATAAATAATATACCTTGTCCACTTCCAAACTGATGGAAGAAGCCCATTGCTGACATAAATGTTCTTCTCCTAATTTAAGTACAGAGCAGATGAGTTCCCACTTGTGCAGTCTGATAGAAGCATTTACCTGATATTCTTTTGATCTCTTTATTTTAACCTAAAATTCAGTGTTGAATTTACTTCAGTAGACTGAAGGATAATCCATATTCTGTTGATATCTTAAAATTAATCACCTAACGCCTAATTTTTAAACCTAATATTTAGTCCTTGCCACGCTAATTTCAGTGATCTGTAAGTTAATTGTTACCAGCAAGACCTGTAACACTTACAAGAAAGGTATGCCTGCTCACTAGAAAAAAAGACAGCGACTTTAAAAATGGAGGAGGAGTGACATGACACTGTTAACTTTTAAAACCAGTTTTTACAGATCTGGCTTTCCTGCACATGTAACTTCAGCTTTGAAGGTCTGGTATTTTAACAAAGTTGTGTTCTTTTCTGTGTTTTTGCATTTTTCTATGGAAAGAAGTTTTTAACCTTTGTTTTTAAGTAGTGTTTGAGAAAAATATAAAGAAATTTATGCATTATAAAGTTGAGAGCAATATGTTGATATATGGACATGTTGCACAAAGTTTCCATCCCTGAAAGCTATGGAATAAGATGTGGTGGTCCTGGAAATGGAAAGGGGAGAAGGGACATGTGTTGGTGAGGCAGATTTTTCAGAACAGAAAGTTGGTAATTTCTAACCTGAAATGGAGAGTCAGGTAATTAAACTTTTCTATTGATACTGAATAAAAATAATCTGACTGATAAAGTTTGTGTTTTCCTGACCATTTAGGTTTCATATATGGTTGGCTCTTAAATCAAGTTGCTTGGGCGTTTTAAAACCCAACTTGCCATTATGGGGATGTCACTACCAACACCTAGATTTGAGATACTTACCTGAAATACTTGATCATTAGCTTTTTTTTCTGCTTTTCCTTTTAAGATGGTTGGATTTCTCTTTTTTGGTTGGATTCCATTTGTCAAATAAACATGTTTTATTTCATGATGCGCCAGGCTTCTGTGATAGATGCCTTTCACCAGTAGAATGGGCATATCTAATACTGCAAATTCTTTTTTTTTTGTGTGTGGTTTGAGGTTCAGTCCTGACTTCATTCAAGATACCAAAGTGGGGAGACTTAAGACTCATTTTTAGTTTTTTTCATCCCCCCTTAGGTTTAGCAAAGTATCCTTTGTCTTGGGCACTTGTGTGCCACAGTGGCCCATGGAAATTTTTAAGTCAAAATTGTCCATCACTGACTTTTTTTCTGAATGCTGCCATAAGAAAATCTTGGCAGTTTATTCAAATATTATCTCTTGGAATTTACTCAAAGCTTAAGTTGAGGAGGTAGTTCTGATTTATAAGTGAGGCGGATAATGTAAATTCATTTTTGTTTTTATAGGCATCTATTCAGAGTTAGTGCTCTGGACTGGAAAAAAAGCCCTCAACAAATCATAAATGTAAAATCCAGACCCAGCTCTCCAAAGTGGAAAGCCAAATGCACTTTTTAAACACCAAAATGGTAGTTCTACTAAAGAACAGGTTAAGCACTCTTATCTGACTAGATTTCATTAAACTGTGAAAGATTGCAAAAGCATTTCATTTTAAAAGGCCATGTAAGTCACTAAAGTGGATCTTTTGGGATCAGTGGCAATAAGGACTGACTAAAAGATCTGGTTTAGAAGATGTTTTATACTAAGCACAGATCTAACAGCACATTTAAATTAGCTATGTATTAATGCCACATTGCACTGTAGAAGTATTTTTTAAATGAATACCTAGATTGAGTAAGTAAATACAGACTTGCATTTTGTGGAAATCCCCCCAGTTAGTACTTTATCTTATGTTTGCTCAGCTTTTAGAAAGTGTGTATTAAGTCACAATGCTAACTGGAAAAAAATTAGCTCTGTACTTGTTATCTGACACTTTCTTTGCATGATTCCTCCAAAAATAGTGCTTATAATGCCATCACATTTTTTCCTGATATCTTCTTGTGTAAGCTTAATTAACCTTTTGGAAACACCAGCAGTGTTATCAGATTTTGTAACAAAATATTGTACATGTGGTTTTTATAACATTTTTACACTCATTTTTTGGTGCTAGGGTAATGCTAAGGTAAAAAGTTAAACACTGATATTCCAGTTCCTCAGGGGAGCACTCACTGTTTTTTATCTTGTCTCTATTACTGAATTCTTTTGTGATCTGAACTCTTTCAAATGTAAAACACTCCCATTTTCTGGAGGGTGAATATGAGATCTAAAGATCTGAATTTGAGAAAGAGTCAAGCGCAGCTCCCATCAATTTCAACCTATCAGGTGATTCTAACTGCAATTAATTCTTCATTTTCACTACCAAAAATGCAGATGTTCTGTCAGGTGATGCTAAACCAGACACCACAAAGACATGCTGAGGGGCTCAGCAGAGATGTTTAGTAGGTCCTGGTTCCGAGTCCAGTAGAGTTATCTGAAGTGTCTGCAGTTCCCCTCAGGTCAACCAGAGCATGGAAAATGAAAGATATATTCATTTTGAAAAATCCAGCTTTTACACATGCAAAGTTAGTTACTGTTTTTGGCCACAACCACTTTCTGGTTTGATCTGCAAAGTGAGAGTGTTGTCATACCAGCCAGCTGCCAAGAGTGTTTTGAAGCTAAATGTATTGATATATTGATATTTCTAAAGTATTTATACTTTAGTATGAGTAAGCAAATCACTTGCAGAATGAATGGTCCCCTCTGTGAATTCATTTGCCAGGGCTATGGCACAAAAGCTGGACGTGAACATTTAGTTAAAGTCTAGATGATAACACTAAAGGAAGGAGGACTCATACTATGGGCTTTTCAGTTTCTGAGCATGTCTCTGCAATAAGAGATTATATGTATTAACCCTCCAGGCATGTACTTTTTTAGCACTTTTCTCACTGTGCACCTGTAGTAAACCTTCTCAGTGAAATAAACTAGTAGTTGATTTCAAGTTCAGATAAAAAGTATAAAAATGACAATGTTTGAGGGTTTTTTTCCCTTCTGTAAGGTCTTTTATCTCCTTCTGAGATTTTCTCGAACTGCAGTATATTTAGGGCAAATCACAGGCACACGATCATCCTCAGCTATAAACCCATGCTTTTACACAAAATCAGAACAAAGTTGAGGAGTTTTAGGAACATGCATTTTTTTAACTAATTCAAAGCAGTGATCCAGTTAGATGAAACTCTAATGCTATCAAACTGGGTTTATTAGAAAGAATTTTATAGGGAATATAATAGATATAATTTTGTAGTTTACCTCTTCACGTTTGACACTTCACGGAAAATGTCACTAAAACAATGGTCAGAGTCAGAGTCAAGCACAGTTTGCAGGAGTTTCAAGGATGCAAGGACATCTGCTCTACCTCTGGTATTCCAGCAAGGGTTTTTTCTTCACCACATGCTTCCAACAACACCCATTTGGGGTATGATTTTGTCATTTGGTCTACTGGGGGCTATAGGAGTATCAAAATCCGTTTTCACGTCTTGTCACTTTGGATTTGAACTTTGGAACTAGAGGCAACTAATGCCATATTCCAGCTGGGATTAACATGTTATTAAGTCTGATAATTTATTAAGTCCAATAATTAAAGGGATTTGTGAAAGTTTTTCAGTAATAATTAAACCCTTTGACAGATTTGTGCCTTGCTGAAAATATGATTTTTTTTTTTTTTAGTGTGTGCTGTGATTGATTACTCAGTAGTTAATCTCTTTAATAAGATGAACAAATTCTTGATTTTATTACCTGAAACAAAATGGAACATCAAGCCAAATGTCAATTCAGCAATTGGCCGTATTAGTTCTATCTCAGGAAAACCAAATCCCAAATGCTTTTCAACCATTCCTACTACCTCATAAAGAGGTGGCATTTTTGTGAACAATCACTTTACAAGAACAAATTCCAATATAAAAACTGGTTTGTTCAGTAAACAAAATATGCCAAGGTTTACTTAACCTCTAGAACAATCGTATTTGAGTGGCTCTATCATTGTATTTCTTTAGCTCGCGTTCAAAAATGATCATTGAATTTTAAATATTTTTTTTTTTTTTAGTTGCACAGAAATAAGAAAAGCAGCAGAATGAGCAGCTGTACATGTGCCACAGAGTGCCATGTGCTTACTGTGAGAGCAGAGATAACGTGGCTGGGGATACCAGAGCTGAACTTCAGCTCTCTCAAGCACTTGTCCACACATGGAATTATTTAGAAGCAGCAAGTCTTGAATAACTCCATGTGCTGACACTCTTGTTTCTGTTTAGCTTAACACACTTTGATGGGCTGAATTAGACCAAAATAAGGCAACTTTATTCTGGAATAAGTGTGTCTACACATGGAATTATTCGGGAATAGCTGTTCTTGAGCAGTCATTACTAAATAATTCCATGTGTAGACAGTCCTTTAATCTAGCAAGTTCTTAAGTCATTTCTGAAAACATGACTTAGTTTCCTGTGTTATTAAGGGACAATCTATATGTTTTTATCAAAAGTATTGTTGTGAAAAAAAAGCACCATTGAAGTCCCAGCTGGTCATGAAAGTTGTGTGCTAGATTAGGGGGAGGGGATACCTATTGTTTTTTTTCAGATATGATTCAAAACAAAGGTATGGCAAAATAGCAATTTTCAATACAGCTCAAAAATACTAGTTTGAACAATTCTAGAGTACCTTTACTAGGAAAGTAGCTTGAAAGAGATGATTATTGCTTTAAGGTTTTTTTACCTATCGGTTTTTCAATTGGTCGTGTTTAAAAGTGAAGGCAAGAAATTCTAAGTGACAGAATAATATTGGCTATTACACTGTTTCCCTTACAGTGAAAACTTAGGTTTTATAATGAGGTGATTTTTTCCCCCTGTGTCAAATAAGTAATTCACTGGAAATTCATTACAACCAGGAGTTTCAGGCCAGTGCAACTCATGCTTACCTTCTACTTATCTGTAAACTGTGTCTTAATGCATTTATTCAATTCACTTGTGTAAGTTACCAGTGGAAATCTATTGCTCATTGGACAGCTTAGCTATTTGAAAAGGTATGTTATTGCCTTGAAAACAAATTACATAAAGAGATTCATAATTTAAAGCATATTATTTGAGAAACCATTAGATTTTCTGTTCTTATTAGAAACAAATGAACTGCAGTAACAAAATATTCAGAATTTCTCTATAAAGAGATGTTTTGTAAAGAATGAAAGGCTCTATAGTGATTGTTAAGAATTTCAGACAATCTTAGGTTTTTTTAAAAAGCCACATTCCGAGTCAGTGTTATTTTTGTGTTCACAAATGTAAACACACAGCTCAGTGTACTATTGTTAATTCAGAGCAGTAAAACAAACGTGCAGGGTTCAGATGGTGGAGAGATGTTTGAACAAGGACTAAATGCGTGTGGCACGTGAATACTCAGATGGACCTACTGCTCTATGAATAGTGATGGTTCTGCTGGGACAAGCTGTTGCTTCCTGTAGCCAATTTCCTTACAGTGTAAGGCAGCAAAAAATGTATGCTTTATTTTTTACTTTTTTCTCTGGTGTAGAAATCTCCTATTTTTTGTGTGTGTACAAAAATGTGGATTTTGCTGCATTGTTCTCTCCCACTCACATGAATCACATTCTTAACTAAAGGGGGGCCAAAATAGCCCTCAGTGTAAGTCTTTATCTTAAACACCAACATTAAAAATTATCCTGCCGTGAGATCATAGCTGACTTAATTAAAACAAGGCTGATGTGGGGCAGCATTGTACCTCACCTGCCTATCAGTGTCCTATTCTTTTCTCTCTTTGTCATAATAGAGCAGACTAAGAAGAATTGGTCTGCAGTTTTCTTCCCATAAACACAAGTGAACTTTGGCAAGATCAAGACATACAGATAGCATTATTGCACAGTCATAAATGGGATTTCTGTGGATGCTTCAAATACCTTTCTGCAGACTACCAATAGCTTCCTTACTGGGCTGAGGTAATTCATTGTAGGAGTCTTGCTGAATAAACACTGAAGTTGTTGCTGTGCTAACATTCAGGTGCAGTTGTTCTGTGCATTACTGTGTAACTATGAGCTATTGAATCAGCAGTGGGAAAGGGACTTCCAAAAAAACACCTGGTACTTTCCATGGGTCACTCTGTGTGTACAATATTGGGCAGCAGAACTCCTGACACCCAGCTCTTGTTCAGCAGCCTTTGGATTGTTTAAAGTCATGGTAATGTTAGTTTACCACACAAGGAAGCCTGCAAATCTCATAAACCTGGAATTTTGGTTAACAAAAGCTTGCATTGGGAATCTCTCATTTGTAGCTCTCTTAAATGTGTATTGATCACAGCAGTCCTAGTACAGACTAGGTTTTGGATGTTACTAGATAAGCTTGTAAGAGTGCTGCAGACATGTGGATAGAGCTATCAATCAGGTTGCTTCCAGTCTCAGAATTGTCAGGAAAATGAACAAAAAATATTCTGTTTTTTAAGTGAAAAGGCAGTACTACCTTTCTACTTTATAGGGAAAGCTGCTTCTCTGCTTGGGGAGCTGCTTTGTATCCTTTTTTTTTTTTTTTCATGGTGCTTCATGAGAGGTAGACCTCTGAATTTTCACCCTCTCTCAAGCCGTAAGTGTTAAGATCTGCAATTTAAAGTCTGGTTAGACCTGAGCTGCATCTCTTTCTTTGTGCACAGTTCTCTCATAAAATATCCATGAAGCTCTTCCAGACCCATTGGAAGGCACCAACCAAGTGCCCTTATAATAAACAGGATTACATGTGGTGCAGTAGAGCCCATGAGGGAGAAATCTCTTTTAAGCCCCATGTCAGAGGTTTGTTTGAGGTAATCTCAGGCTTTCACATATTTGTATTAAATAAGAGATGTTCAAAGCAATTAGTCCAGATGCCAGTACTGGTTTAGGAGCATTAAACTTGAGAATTGCTGCAGCATCCCATTTCTGCCCCAGGTAAGCCAGCGAATCACAGCTCAGTGTTTACTTTGGGATTGCACTGGTCTTTGGATTTAATACTGTGCTCAAAGGTCCCCTTGAATGGGGTAGTGTTCTGGTCCACATGTACCTGCCTGTTAGAGTAACATGCTGCTCCTCTAAAACCTTAGAGAGCAAGGGACCGAGTATTAGTGAAAAGTTTCTTGTGGATTTGTGCTTCCTGCTTAGTGCTCTCTGTAAAATTAAGTGCTGTGTTTGCTAGATTTTTTTTTTCTTAATGTGAAGTGAGGAAAAAAAAACATACATTCCAGATGTTTGGGTTTTTAGTTGGAAAATTTGTTAAGAGGAAACTGCAGTGTATATATAGATATATGTATGTGCAGATAGACATGCACTTTGTTAGCATGTCAGACTGACCCAACTTTTCTGTGTAAACAGGGTTAATGAACCTTGCTCGGCACAGGATTAACAAAAGGAAAAAGGAGCTCGGCATAGTGAAAATGGCGTCAGCATTAACTGGGGAAATGGATTGCCCTTCATGTTTGTCCATTTGGCAGCACTTGTGGGCAAGCAACATGACATTTCCTCTCTCTTTTCTTCTTCATTTCATTCCTTGTCCCATTCTTTGCACTCTGCCAGCTATTCAAGAAATGGACTTTATTCATCTGTGCACAAGGCACAGTATACAAATGCCTCCTGGTCCTTTAAGGTTGTTCATTCCAGGGCAATCCAAAACTAAAATACACATTGTGAATTTAGCATCTTGTGATGTCACATCTGTGAGTGTGCATGATGACTATAATTACAATGGGTAAAATCAGGCTAAGGCTGCTACTGGCGTTAAATTATTTTTCTTGTAAAACCCTTGTGAGCACCCTGTGTGACAAGCTGTTGTATGAACTTATAAAAAGCCAGAATTAAGCCATGACTGTAGTCTTAAATAATTATTAATTGAACTACATGTTTATGAATAGTGGTTCCTTGGGTTTATGTATTATATAAAAATCAAAATGCATTGCTATTTTAAAAGAACACTATTTTTCTGTCCCTACCCCTTTTCTCTCTGCCCCCTATGTTTTACATTTTCTTTCCCCTAAAAGAAACGCTTTCTGATTAAGGATCATGTTGAAAACTCAGCAGTTTTTAATCCAGCTCTCTGCAGGCTGCAGTTCATGCTTCATTTAACTGATCAGTTCCACTACTACATTACTAGACAAAATCACCAGTTTGAAGAGAGAAGCAATTATAGTAAGTCATAAAAATGGAAGACCCCACATTTTAAGAAATTAAATGAATTTTTAAAACTCTCCGCTTCTCATACAAATGAGTTGGAGGGTGTATTTGTGCATGACCAAATGAATAGCACACTTTTCAGTGTTTTGCTACACTTAGTACAGTGAATCCAGATCCAAATGTGAAGTATGTGCTCAGCTGTTCAACAGAGACTGTTAAAAAGATTATTCTGTGTGCTTTGAAATAACAGTATGGATGCATGTGAAAAAGTATCAGCAAAGTAAAACAGAAATGCTTCTGTAAAGTATGAGTGTCAGACTTGATCAGTAATTGTTACTGTAAACCTTGAGATTAGCATAAACAGGGCCTCTAATAAGCAAAACTGATCCTTAACTTTATGTGGAGCTGCTGGAAAATAACTGTCTGAAGAGATGCTTTGATGGGACAGCAAATCAGACACTGAGAGGAGATGTTGCTGGAAAACAAATTTCATACCCTGCTGGCAAAACCCAAAAGGTGTGGGGCCAGCCATGTAGCCCTAAATACCCCCATGCACTATTGCACAGGATTTATGTGACCTGTTCATTACTTTGTGCCACAATCTCAGATAGTCCTTTCTAGTGGAGGTTCTTCACTTAAATGCTCATAGGTTCAATACAGTTGCAACTTGTGCCTTGAAAGTTCAGAAAATAGCATCTCTTTTTTATTTTTCAGTTTTTGCTTATTCAGTTTTTTCATATGAATAGTTGTGATGAAAAGTTTTTATTAGCTCTTTCTCTAGCATGGTACTTTTTCAGTGTGAAACAACATTTGCAAGTGAGTGTTTTATTTTCTCCATTCTCCCCTCACTGACATTTTTCTTTACTAATTTCTGTTCTTCGGCCTTCTTCTGAGACTGCTGACAAAACTCAGACTCTACCACTTTATTATAGTGAAAGTGCAGCAATTCAGGCCATCTCTTTTAACAGACACCTCAAATTTGGACATTTGAAATACTCCAGTATTTCAGTACTGTTGTTGAAATTTGGAATTTGTTATTAAAATATAAATTCACTGTGTATTTGCTCAGTGCTTAAACATTTATGCTCCTTTTTTGAATAAGAAAAGCTTGTCTTGAGCAAGAACTCATCTTGATACCTTAGATGTTTAGGGCATTGAGCAGTGGTTAGTTACTTGAATCCAGTAGCTGCTAGTCATGTAGCAAAAGTCCACATTGACTATTTTCATAGTTATCATTTGTACGTGTGCTGACATGCAGTAAAAGCAGGAGCCTGATGGAAGTTGGAAAGTTGATCAGATAGGTCTGAGTCTGAAGGCTTTTCAGGGTGTCAGATAATTTTTTGCTACATGTCCAATCCATGAGAATCTATTGTAACAATGGGAAAAAAATGGGTTGTTTTGAGATCTTTAGTTAGCGCCCTACAATTGAAAAATGAGTTCCAGTATCAAGGGGTTTATTGCAAATATTCCTAAAGCAATGTGGCACCTCATGTGGGGCATTACAGTTTATGGCCAGAGACACAGGATCATGAAATTTGTCTTGTGAGAGCAGTTTCAATTTCTTTATGTGATCATTATGTTGCAGCTCAGTCATGTGCATTTTCTTTGCCCTCTAAGATGCAAATTTCTTTTCCACAGAAACAGCAGTAAATGTATTTTTCCATGTGGTGTGGACCAAAGTCTGCTTGGCGCACCAAATGCTTAGACAAAGCAAATTCACTCCTGAAACACACTACTTTATAAGGTACATCCATTCCTTATGGGAGCAAAAAAAAATATATATACATTCATTATTCTTGCTCTGAACTGATGCTCAATTTATCCCACTGCTTTTCTTCAAACAATCCTACAGTAAGAAAATAATACAAGAAAACAGTTTAGCTGTGTGTTAGTCATCAGAGTAAAGGACCAAAAGATGAGATATTTGCAGGAAGACAATTTGGCAGATCTAAAGAAAACTCTTTACAGTAAGCAACACCAAACAGCTGAAATAAGGTTGCATCATTTTCCCAAGTTCTTCTTAAATTGCTTTAAAAATAATATATTTTTCTCTTGGCAAGAACACAATAATTGGAGCTGAATTGGATATACTGATGCACTGACTACTACCCACTGTATTTTACTATTGATAGTGTTTCAGGTTCAATGACTTAGAGGTCTCTGAAAACACAAGGGGGTTTTGGAATTTTTTACATTTTTGTGCTGTAGTTAGGTGACACCATGATGTCAGATTGATTATGCAGATTCTGTGTTAGCATGTAGCATTTCCATTAAAAGTAGCACTAACAGTGGAGGAGAAATTACCACAAAATCCAGGAAATATCATTTGGTCATCTAACTAATCCCCCTTTTTTTTAGGCAGAGGGAGAAAGCACTATGTGGATTGAGGGTTTGGGGTTTTTTTATTGTTATTACTTATGAAAAGATACCTTAGGTTAATCCATTTTGAATGTCAAGAGGATAAATCTGACAGGAGTCAGAAGAGCTCCAGTGGGACTAGCACTACAAGTTACAAAACAGCTAACATCATCCAAGACTAATTTCTTTCCCCTGTTTGTCCTACTGTGGAGGGAGAGTTAAAAGGCAATTCTTGGAGAGTTGAAAGGCTCCATAATAGGGCTCCTCTCTCTAAGGGAGTAAAACTGCTTTGTGGCCTTTGTCTTCAGGCTGCTAATAAACCATCCCATGCTGTGAGGCTTTGAGTTCACTCTTAATTCAACTTCAGTTCAGCTTCCATCAGCTTTGGTTTCCCTGTCTTTGTGAGTTGTTTTTTCCTTAAATACACGGTATATCTAACTCATATTTGAGTTCCCTTATTCATTGCCTGAGTTTATAAATGCGCCAGCTTCATAACATCCTGCTTGGCAATTTTTGTCAAAGGATAGAAATTGCCAGAAGCATTTCAGTAGCTGAGAGTTTTAATGGTTACTGCTGTCTTTCTGTCTGTCTCTCTCTGAGTGCATGTCTTTTTCTGTCTTAAAGGAACATGCAAATGTAAGGACACTTTTATCCATGTGGATGTCTGTCAGATCTTCTGGGCTGTTCAAGAAGGCACATTATTCTGTACAGTTGTGGTTTGGCTGATCCTACTCCTTCCCCCAGTCCCCAATTATCATACCAATTTAGTAACATTTACCTATTGTTCGTGCTCCTGCTTTTCCAGATAAGACTAAAATATAGTGTTTGGACTTGTAAATGCCAAGGAATTTGCACCTGGCAAATTACAGATTTGGCAAGAGACAGCATGTGGGGGGGATCCTCAGTTAATTTTGCAATCAATGAGGTCTGACACTGGGGGAGCAGCTGCAAAGGGCCAGTCCCAGCCCTGCCAGCCCAGCAAGGTTCTGTTTACTGCCTTTGTACCTAGGCAGAGCTTAGAAATGATGGGGGGAAGAAGGGGGATTGCCTGCCTTCTGGTGGCAAGCAGTGACATGCCTGTGATGGTGGCCAGGCAGCCCTGCCCTCTCCATGCCGGCATCTTTCAGGGCTCAGGGATGGAGCTGGTGTTCTGTGCCCTCTGATGCTTAACCCTTAAACTGCCACTCTCATAGAATGGACCGTGCTGGGTCACTGGGGAGCAGGGGACAGGCACAGCCAGTGCACCCCGGCATCAGATCAGCTGTTCTGGAAAATTTTGCTGTGGCTGTGTCCAGAGCCAGAGGGAGCTCTTAAAATTAAAGCAGACAAAGCAAAAGTACCCCAGTGTTTGTTTTGTTTTACACTGAATATTTGCTTAATGAATTAAATGTCCCTGCAAAACCCTTCACAAATGAGCTTAAAATATTTGCAGTCTCAGTTAGAAATCATTTGAAATGATGTGGTGATGCTGCTGAACATCCCACTGAGCATTGCTTGCATTTGTGCAGGCACACTTCCAGCATTAACAACACGGGAAAGAAGCAGGTGAGGGTGGTCTGGGGTAGCACATTACTCTGAGAGCAAGGGAAGAGTGTCCTGCAGGAGCAGTGCTGGGTGAAGGATGAAGTACCATCAATTTAGTACTGACCTGAGGCAGAATCCTGTACTTAAAGGGTTGGGCATTTTTTACTAAAAGGACAGAAAACTGGTAAATTTGCCTTAGAGATCTAATTTGAGACCTTTAAAGGAGTTTGCAGGGAGGGTATAGAAGCTGGATAGTCAAGGAGTTTCATTCTGTCTTCTCATCTACTTTTCAAGACGCACATTTATTTCTCTGGTTTGAGATTGATGTGTTGTATGAACCTATAAGTACTCTATGGCTCTCTGTTTTGGTAAGCTGATATGTGACTGGGTCTTGCCAAGTAAACAATTTGGGAGTCTCATGGATATCTGCCATTGTTTTCTTAAAAATTTTATTTTTTTTATATTATTAGAGAAATTATTATTGTGAGAAATCAAAACAGCACAAAAATTAAGTCTACAGTTGCAAGTTAGAAGTTCTGTGTTTCTGTAAAAGTATGCAACACAGATGATTTCTTGCTATTAATTTTAAGGCAAATAAACAAGCCTTATTCTAGGTACTGGAGAACTTAGTCACACAGATTGTATTTGGTTTCTGATTGAATACAGCATTTGAATTTATGGATACTCAGATGTGGAATTAGCACACACATTTAACTTGAAGGATGAACTCTTTGCTATGTCTTAAATATGTTAGGAGTTTAGGATTTGTTATTTCCGGAGTACTTGTGTGTACAGTTACCTGCTGAGTGGTTGGTGGCTTTCTTTTGAGGGTTTTTTGGTTTGCAACTTAATTCTTATATGAGATATAGAAAATCAAAATACTCAGTTCCATTTCAAGAGGTGAGATTCAGGTGAAATGTGTTGTGCTGTTAATGAATGGAAAAAAGCTCAGTACTCCAAATGGGAAAGGATAGTAGAGAATTTGTGGATTGGGAAAGGCAGGTAAGACAAAAAGCCAGATCAAGGAGGGAGAAAAATAGAAAGGAAAACAGGGATAGAAAACATAACAGATGGAGATTATGTTGAGAGTTTTTTATGCTTAGAGGTCATTGAGATGCAGGAAGGGAAATAATGTAAAAACAAACAGAGGAAGAGTCATTACAAGAAAGCATCACATAAGCCTGAAACTAAATTCTAATTTTTTATGTCAATTTGTGAGATATTTTTTAAATTTTAGTGTAAAAGAGTAATTCTGTGTGGTATCAGCTTTCTTTGGTTGAAGTTTTGGGGTGGTTTTTTTGTGTTTTGAAAAACCTTAGCCTGTTTATTCCTTGAGTGGTACTTCTAATTTTTTCCCCTGCAAATCCTGCAACCCCTAATTAATAAAACCCACACGTAGTTGGAGAGAAAGTGCTTTATTTTAAAATGTTACTGTCTGCCATATTCCTACTGTCATTCTTTGCTTTTAGGACTGAAAATCAAACTAACCTTCACCAGCTACTCAAATGCAGCTGAGAACACATGTTGAGAGGGCAAAGGCTTGCACACGTAAATGTGATTTTGTACCCTTGGTTCATGCCAAAAGAAAGTACAATTATTCTCTACTCAAAAGTCTCAGTGGGAACCCTGGCCATTGTCAGATGGGTGCTTTGTGCACATCTGCTGCATTGCCCAGTGCTTGACTTGACTGCTCACCCTTTCACTGAGGATAAACAAGGAAATAGAAACTCCTGCTTGTGTAACTAAAAGGATATGAAAGGGTATGTCCTCGTTCCAAGCATTTAGAGCAAAGAGTGGCCTGGCTTGGAACAGGCACAGAGGAACAAAATATATCCGTGTTTTACCAGGTCACGCCGCCACATCCAGTGTACCACAAATAATTATTCTTCAGACTTTTAAAAATATGCATAGCCAAGCTCTGAGGTATACAAGTAGGTCTCTAAACAAGCATATCAAGTGTGATTAGTGTTGTGTGCAAGTGGAATGGTGTACAGTCCTTTCTACTCCTTTCTGTCTCCTTTTTAAGTTGATGCTGTTAAATACCAGAAAAACAATTTTCCAAGTTTCAGTTTCTTCAGGCAAAATGGGGTATCGCCAACATCTGTAAAAGCGCTTCGAATTTGTTGTTATTATGAGCTCTTTTTTTTCCTCCCAGAAAGTGGCATTCCAGTGGATGCAAGTGATGTCACTTAGATGTCTATCTGTTGTGTGGCTCTATTCCTGGAGCATTATTTCCAGTGAAAATTGTTTGCTATGAAATGGTTTTGACCCAAGAGCAACAGTAAGTGTGAGATTTCTGTAATTGTTTCTGGCTTAAGAAGTGCTCACAGAAAAGGGAAAAAACCAAAACTAGCAATTAAAAAAACATCAATGACCAGGTACATTAGCAGGAAGTTCAGGTAGGGTTGACAGCTGTTGTTTTGACAGGCTTGTGCAATCATTCCAAAGGGGTTCAAAGCTGTAGGAGCCTGCAGCAGGCTTGCAAGCTGACACAGCCTCTTAAACTTCAGATTTAGACACAAATTTCTCTTCTGATGAAAGATTTTGGAAAGGCTTGTTACACCTCCAAGAGAGCTCCTGTAACAGAGGAAATTTTATATGCTGTGTGAAATGAGCCATAATCTTCAGAAAAACTCCTTGGTTTTTTAACTAGACCAAATGGAGGGCAGTGCCCAAGCAGGAAGCCAGGGCACCTCAAACAAAGCTCTGCTAGGATTTTGCAAGATGAAAGGTAAGCAGATACCCTGCCAAGTTTTGGTGTCAGGGCAGAGCTGGCCTGCATATACACACACACACTGTCAGCAGGCTCCCTTTGTGCTTCATGGTACTGCTACACTTATACACTTACACCTCCCTGCCTTCCCTCAGGATAGCTCCTACCACTCTCTGATATGGTCATTCCTTACCTGGACTGTCCATTTTCCCATTGTTTCCCAAGAGACTCTCCTTCTTTCTTGGCAGCCAGTGTCCTGTAGTGTCCTCCCCAAGAGGAGAAACTGAGAAGCTTTAGTTCCTTTGGTCACAGTGAAATGTGTAGGCTTTGACCCTTTCCTGTGGCTGTATTGATGCCAGTGTGGGATTTAGCCTCGTGCAGAAAGCATGGATGCTTTGTGAATAAAGCATGTGTGCTGCTTTCCCTTAAGAACAAATTTTGTTCCTGACTTTTCATACACTGCTACTTTAGTTTCTTCAAAATGAAGGAAGCCACCTTACTCCCACTGCTGCCAGCATCTTTCAGCCTCCTTCTGGGATAATTTCAATGTATTCTCTGCTCCAGCCCCTGTTCCCCCTTTCCCCTTCTGCTACTTAAGGAGAGGACTGTACGATTGTCCAGTGTCACACTAGTACCTTCCAATTTAGGCCAGCAGCAAGCCCAAGTGCTTTTGTAAAGTCAGCTCTTTAAGAACTATATTTAACAATATCCCTGCAGAAAATAGCAAGGTATATAGAGTTAAAGCAAGCTGTCCTTCAGCCTTCCAGGAACTGGCAAAATACTTTCAAAACTGATATCTCATTTTAGTCCATAAATAGGTTGAGCAAGCTTTCTCTGGGCAGCAGTAATCATTCTCATGGAAATCTCTTCACATTTAAAGGCAAAACTCAAATCAGGATTTACACTAAAGAGAATTTATTAGTAGTCTCAGTGAGTTTGTAGAAGCAGACTCTACTGGAACAGACTCAGTTGTCAATAAATACCTAGTGCCATTTTTGCTGACTTAACTTTTCTTGTTTGATCTACAAATGCCTCTCCAGAAGGGCATGGGTCTGATGTTATATCTGCATAACCCCATGCAGGTGTCTTGGATATTACAGAAGTGCCTAAAATAGCACTGCATGCCTCTCTGCTTGCCTCTAAATCCCATGCTGCTTAAGCCTTGGCTCTGATGCGTAGGAAAAGGCACTATGGTGCTTCAGGTCTCATTACTGGGAGGAGCATTAAGTGAAATTTTGACAGCTTGCAAGCTTTATAATGTCAGAGGTGGTTTTCAACAGAGGCAGAGCTAAGTGCTGTGTCTGGTATTTCAACATAAAAATATCACCTTAAGTCATCCCTTTGGTCAGTTTGGTTAATATTCCTTCTGTAAGGTTTTAATCCTGTTGCCCTCTTGGCTTCAGTAACAGGTACTGTGTGAATCATCAGGTGTTCTCAAATGTTTGGACTGTCTTCACATGTGTGTATAAATGCAGTTAAGGTTTATAAAATAGCTGTAATGATGATTTAGTAGCATAACAAATGGTCCTTGTTGTGAAAGGTTGCAGTCTGTACTTCTTGGTGCATCACTCCAAACATGGGTCACCTTTATCTTCCATTGCATGGCTGAAACTTGGAAACCACCTTGTGCTGTAAGTTTAGACAATGAGACAACAGTAAATAGTTGTCATTTTACCTGACTGTGGACAACTTGGTCTGCCTTAATCCCGAAACTATTGGCATTCCTTCTTTCAACTTTCTTCTGCGATAAATGGGCTCAATTGGCAATTCCAGAACTGGAAACTCATTCCATGATCTTAAGGATGTGTCCCTTGTGAGTCAATTTCTCACAATTTAGAGATGCCTGAGTTGGTTATTTCAAATCATATTCAGGTGTGTTTGGGTGCAAGGTGCATCTTGGTGGATTTGCTGCCATGCAGCTCCGAGCTTCTCCAGCAGGAATATGTGTTAGTTTCTGTCAACTTTCAGAGCAAAATACTTCTTCTTGGCTGCTGAGGAGGAATGGAAACAAACATAAAGAACTCATTGCCATCTTGGGAGCTGGGTGATATGATGTCTTTTAAATTAGGTTTTTACTTAAAATCTTGCTGGATTTAGTGACTGGCTGAGGTAAATATTTCCATACAAATATACTGGTAATAAACCAAGTTATCTTTGGTCCAGACTCTGAGGGAGCGGAACTGCTGATTTTTAATGCTCATTTTTATGTGGCTAACAGGTAGTAGATAACAAAACAAATGTTTCTGGGGATGGAAAATGACATCTCAAAAAAGAAAAAAACTTTACTAAGTCCTTAGCATAGCAATGTAGTGTATGCATAAGGATATGAAGGAGCCAGTGAGAAATTTCAGAGCTCTGAGTGCCCTTATTTACTGTCTTAACTACATGAGGCATATGGTGGGTTTGTTTTGTTATAAACACTGGTCTGACTTAGCTACAGGAGGCAACTGACACTTCTTTCTAGAGACTGGATTCATTTTCAGTTTTGTTTGACACGTTTGGACTAATCAACCCCAATGACATCATGGACATCAAATTGTGCTGGCATAAGTCCTAAAAATGATCCTGTTGGAAAGTTCCAGCTAAACTTTCGTCAGTGGAAAATGTACTTCCAGCAAAAGCAAAACTTTAGGTGACATCATGATAAGTTTAAGAGTTTTTCTGTCAGAAAACTTAAAAAATTCTGTATGGTCTCCTATCCTACCTGAGAGTTTTTAGATTGGATAGTTTGTTAGTTGTTTTGTCTGGTGTTTTGCTGCCCCACAGCACTTCCTTCCTCATCCTTCTGAAGGAGGAGAAAGCCAAGACTTGTATAATGATAGTAGACTCTTGGATCATTGTGTCAGTATTATAGCCCATCCTGTGAAGGAGAAATTTACCTCAGTTTGTTTGGTGGATTCTCTAAAGGATCCTGGCCAACTTCCAGGATCCTGGACAGCTGCTATGACCTCACAGTTTTCTGAGGCACAAATGAAAGATTAGCAAAAAACTGATGGACATGGGACTGGAAGCTTTCATGTGAATGGTGGATGGAGAAGAATTTCCCTTTTTAAATTTAGAGAGCTTTAAAAGTTTAGGGCAACTTCTAAGTAAGTACTTGTGTCCTGTTGAGCTGTTCCTTCTGTTTGCCAAAACAAAATGCAGAATCTGCCTAAACTTGGCAAGTGTGATGGTTTGTACATATAGGTACCTTTTTTTTTCTTTTTTTTTTTTCAGAATATTCCATTTCCTTATTATTCCATTTCCTTATTTTTCCTTGCCATAGCATCAAGTAGTCTCTAAGATTTGAGTATCAGAGCTTATCCTGTGTTGGTTAGAGGCCATTGCTTCATATAGTTTTTATCTGTGTTGTTTCCTGCCCTATTTGGTGCTCATTTAGGTAATTTTTTTTTTCTAAGCAACTCAACCTCATTTTCACTTTGGAACTGATCTTATCTTTTATTCATTTCTTTACATTTTAAGCAGTATACTATGTATAGCAGATCTGAAAGTGCTGCTCATTTTTCATGTGCATCGTATGTTTGGTCAGGTTGATAAAACTAAAAAAAAAAGGTGAATCTCAAAAGCAACCTTTGGAAAGAAAACTCAGGGAGGATTACAGTCCTAGTCAGCCCACCCCTCTGTGTGATCTGCTGAACCACTGCAAAATGAGGAATTGTGGCTAAAATGAGTAGTAGCAAAAGCCCCTTAGATAAGTTTGTCTTTCAGGTGCATAAAAATGTTCATTTCTAAGCACATATTACATATTGCAGAAATTAAATACTGTATGAACTGTTTTCTCCTAGAAGGCTTGCTCTTCTCTGGCTTAAACATCATTATACTTTTAGTTTCAATAATTTTTCCAAATATTTCATTTTCAGGGGAAAGTTGGGGCACAACAATTATTTTGCATTCTGTTGCTACAAGCGGAGGAAGTGAATATTTTTTGATGGGGTTTTGCAACTGTTACCTCAGGAAAAGCTATTTCTGAAACTAGGCTAAGTGATTTTTTTGTGCAATTAGCATCCAGGTAACCTTAGACACAAAAAACAAACAAAAACATAAAAAAGAGGGGAGGTTGCCTGAGGATTACTGATGTAGAGAAGCTGTTCAAGAAGAAAACTCAGCAAAATCAAGATATCTGTATTTTACTGTGATAGAATGGAAATTGTAACTATCCTAATTGCCTTGGATCACTTTGAAGTATGTCCTTGGAATGATGTTATGATGCTAGCATAATATTTATTTATATTCTCCCCTCTGCCTGCCAGATTGGAGTGCTGCAGTGTTCCTTGTGCAAAAGGCAGCTGACAGGAGGAATCTCTCCTGGTGCTGACTTGGGGTGAGCCCTGGTTATACCCAGGAGCTGAGCAGGGCTCTTTGGAAGGCAGAATTTTGTGCCCTGTCCTGCTGTGACCTGTGTGCTTCTGAGTGCCCTGGTGACCAGCCAGGGCAGCTGCTATCTTTTATATGAGGTGAGAGCCTTCTAACACGGTGCGGGGCAGAGCTGGGCTCTCTCTAACACATGGCAGCTGCCCATTGCCTCAAGGACAGTACTGAAGCCAGCATTAATGGGAAATGCCTCTTTACCTGTAGCAAAACAGATAATTTTGTTTTAAATATCCCAAGACACTAAACACTCATGCTTTAGGGAATACCAGTTTGCAGACAACTGCTTATTCTCAGAGTATTTGAGCTCTTGGTAATTGTTTTGTCAAAACTGCCTGGTTGGAGTATCTGGTTCTGCCTACCCTGGAGACTAAGTTGTTCTATAGTCCCTTTTCTCTTTTTAAAAGTAAAATAGGATTCAAACATATTTACAAATTTAGTAAAATTAAATCTCTTGGTGTATGTATAAAATAATAGTATTGCTGATGCTGTTAATCAAAGCAATTCTAAAAATCTTACCATATAGAAGCAGAATTATGATTCCAATGCCAGATGTTAAAAGAGCAGAACCAAACCAGAATTTTGCCTAAAATAGAATTTTGGTGGCTGGATTTTTTTTTTTTTTCATTTATTCACAATCTTCCTAAACCTTTTCAAGTGGCCTTATGTAACATTTAATCACTAAAATAAGATTCATTGAAATAAGGATGTAGTTGCTGATATTTAAGTCTAATCTGTTACTACACAGAAAGTTTTCTGAAGTCAAAGTTTGAGTTCTCAAGAAGTGTTTGTTTGATCTTGCAGAAGATATCCCAGTGATTAATGTTAACGATAAGGTGTTGATTGGTGCTCCGGAGAACCTATTCATAGAAACAATAGCCCATTATACTCTACTTTAACTACCATATAACAATATTGAAGTTTTATTCCCTAGAAACAATAGCCTTATTTACACATCCCTGTCTGCCCCTAAACCAGCATTGCAGTTTCTGGCTTCCTATGGGGTCCAAAATGCCCATTAACAATTTCGGGGCTTGAAGAGTTCAGTGCTACTAAGGTGCAGCAAAAGTCTGACTGTCTTCTGAAGCTTCCAGAAAAGAAGCTGAATGCTAGAGCTGCTAGCTGGGTTTTGTAGTTCATCTGAGAGGTGCACTGAGATTTGAGACAACCATGCCAAACTCTGTTTTATTTGGGTAAGACTAAACAAGCCCTCTCAAAGTGTTTCATGCTGTTGCCAAGGGTAAGGAGCACCAGGTGCCCCAGATTTCTTACCAATACCAAAATCATCCAAGATCATCAAATTTAACAGAAAAATAACTATAGCATCTGCTCTTCTCAAAGGTGGTCCCAGAGACCTAAGAGAATTTTGGTGTAATAACTTAACATTATTATTGTTAGGCTATTTTGAGTTGTTGCAGTGCACTGAAGCACTTGCAGATTATGGAATACTCAGGCACTGAATAGTTCAGTTAATATATTAACTGAACAGAGCAAAGATTTATCCTATTCATGCTTCTTTGATTTAAGAATGAAAAAGCAGTCCTGAAACCTTTCCTTCTGCTGCTAGTGTGTCAGTGGTTACAATTCAGCATAGCAGATTTTAAGAAGTGGAATCTATGCAAAAAGTTGGGGGAAAAGTCAAAATGACCCCACACCAGAAACTCTGCTACCTCAGATGTTTGTATTTAGTTCTGAAAATAGACAACTTTTCTAATTGAACTGATATTGTGCTCAATTTTTATGCATAATAAATTGCTGATAATAATATTTAAAGTCAAATACAAAACTACTACATGATACTGTTTTAGCAAACGTGGTACAGAAACACACGAAAAGTTACTGATAGTGTCATTTCATTAGTAATGAATTTTTGCACACTCAGATTCCTTGGCATGATATTAAAATTATCCATGAATAGGGAAGAATGTCTTTAAATGGCCCATTTAATCCTCTCTTGATCTTGTCTTTGCACATTGGAGGGAGGCAAGAGGATTCTTTATGCTGTGTAAAAAATGCACATATAAATTAATTGGTCTGAGTGATTTAGACTAATGACTTGCATTATGTAACCTTAATGTTTTTCAGCTGTTATTAGTCATCTTAAAATGACAATATGGTGCACCAACCACAACAGTTATTTGGCTTTTATTTCCTTACAATGTACATACCAGGCTGTACAGGGTTTATCTGGGACCAATTTCTGTACTTTGAGCTGCATCCTGCTCATTTTTATTTAAAACCTTGGTTGTAAATAGCCCTCCTCTGTTTATTAGTACAGCTCATCTTTTAAAACAGACCTTGGACAGAAGGAAGGAAATCATCCCTCTGGACTGGAGGAACCCTTCAGTTTGGAGAACAGGCACAGGAGATTCTGATAGCTGCTGAGACCTTTGATTTTGGTTGTTACTAGGGCTTGTTGAAGACATTGAGCTCAGGGAACTTGATAATGAAGGTCTAGCATAAGCAGTAACCTGTTTGAAGAATGAAGGACGGGCTTTTAGTTCTTATGAAGACTGAAACTCAGATCTAGGGTCAGAATGACAGACTGTAGCCATTTGCAGGAGCTGTAGAAGTAAAAACCATATAACCACAGACCTACTGAAGGTGGATAGGGAAACAAGGGATAGGAATTGTCATGCCAATGGGAATACAGAAGGGAAGTCCAGGCAAATTACATGTATTTTCTTCTTTGAAGCAATTGATTGGGTTTTTGAGGGGAAAAAAATACAGACAAGATTGAAAAAAGCAGACAACAGGCCTGTGTTAGCTGAAGTGTAGGTTGATTTTTGAGCAGTTTTGTATCACGGTTTGTGGGTGTAGGGTGTGAGGGAGGACTACCAATAAAGAGCATTGTTATAGTGGAATCCAACTTGAAAAAAAGATGATTGTTTTCTATAGGCCAAAAAATGGCAGCTGAACACAAAAGAAAAGAAAATGTAAATAAGGGCAGACCTTTATATATGTATATATTTGAATTTATTAGTTGCCAACATTCTCAAACAAAAATGGAATTTGATACATTATATTCTTAGTTTTATGCATTTCACTCCTACTAGAATTCCTCTGAAAGATGTTTTGTTTGAATGTTGCCTTGGTTTAATGTTTGCTTCATTTCAAAATGCATAGTATAGAGTAAAAGAGAAGACAAGATATTTCTTCAAGCTGAGAGAGCAAGCATCCTGAGAATATTCCTAACCAAAGTTACATTAACCCTTGCTACAGCCTCAGGAAGGCATCAGCCAGGACCTGTATAAACTCACTGAGGGGATGGCTTGAAGCTGTGGCAGGGAGGTTTAGGTTGGATCTGAGGGAAGGGTTTTTCACCCAGAGGGTGGCTGGGCACTAGAACAGGCTCCCCAGGGATGTGGTCACAGCACTAAGCCTGACAGAGCTCAAGAAGTGTTTGGACAATGCTCTCAGGCACAGGGTCCTGTGCAGGGATGGAAGTTGGGCTTTGATGATCCTAGTGGATTCCTTCCAACACAGAATATTCTGTGATTCTGTCATATTATTTTACAGTAAGTGTTGGAAATAACCTAGGTTTTTACATTTAGAGAACAATCAAAATTCTGTCCTACTATCACAATATTACAGGAAGCAATCAGTTGCTGCTGTTTCTTTCCATGTGCATCTGGATCATTTGGATCTGTTTAATAAGAACTCTGTTAATTCCGTACTCCTGCAATCTCAGACAGGCTTTATAAAGTCATGATATGACAATTCCCTCTCAGGACTTTCCTTTTTTCTCCTTCCCCTGGAAAACCACTTTTGGAGTTGAGGAAATTATGATGTCCTTCTCTCAGATCTCAATTCCTGCACAGACAATTCATTCCAGCCCTCATACACAGGAGCTTTCACAGAAAGGCACTGTGGAACATTTTTAGTGTCTCACTGAGCTGGATCTAATACCACCTTAAGTATTTTCTGAGTCATTTTATGCATTCTTATCTAGGAGTGCATTTTACTGTGTGGTTACTCATTCTGCTTCTTCCTCACTTCTATGTTTTCTCATGTTTAAAATGGTGATTAAATAATTGATGATTTCAGGTGCAGTAATTCTGCACTACAAGATTCTCATCTCAAAGATAATTTTTCTCTAACCAAAGAACTGCACTGCATTCAAACCAGTTATTACACATTCCAGTGTATTGAAACAATATGGAACTGTCTCCTCAAATCCACACAGGTGTACTCTATTCAGGTTTCACTGAAATCAAATTATTCCTTGTATATCTGATCTATCATTACTTGGCACCTGGAAGAGAGATCACATCCACTGCCCTGTTTAATTTTATTTTAGTTCTTTTGCTTGTATTAGAATGGGTAGATTATATAATGTCCCCTGTTTACTGGCTTTTTGGGTATTGCAAATCTTTTTCTGACTTTTAACACATGCATCCTGTTGGTCATTTTTGCTGCATATGTCCCATCACAGTCATTTTCTTAGAATCTGTTTCAAAGTTGTTGGAGTGATGTGCTCATTTCCTGTCTTTTTAAATCCAAGCCTATTCTTTTTTTATCTTGGGAACTTCATTTAGTAACCCAGGGTCTCTTAAGATCAGCAATGAAAGGCTCCACCACATTTTCTTGCTAAAGAGGTGGTGTGAGTGTGACATCATTCATCTGTGCTAGACACTGAATCATAGGCATTTGACCCGAGGGTGGAACCCAGGAACAGGGGTTAACATGAAGTCAGCTGCGGTTGCACAATGCCTTTCACAGTTGTTCTCCCTCTCCTTTTCTTAAACCATCTAAATAATTGCAGAGAGCAGAACATAACGAAGTACAGCAATCAGGGCAAACATTGTTTCTGGGGCTCTTCCAGGGCGCTTTGTAGACCACAATGAAAAAGAGCAGGCAAAAAATTTTGATAGAATACTGGGTTTTACCTTTAGATGTAGAAATAGCTTAGTCCAGTAGCCAGAAAGTGAAAAGCAAATATGTCTTAAAACTGTAATATCATACAACTTGTTGCATTAATTTTTGCTGTGAAATACTAGACCTGGTTTAGAATTTTTAGTTTAGAATTTTTAGGACAGTATCATATTTTTATAGGATACCATTGAGGCATTGTTGACATATTACTAAATAAGACATGTTTTGATTTGTTCTTTGTTTTGATTTTTTTCTCCTGAAACGTTTTGGCTATGTTTTCAGATTATCCACAGTCCCTCTTTAGAATTCTTTGCCTCATATTCTGGCACAGGGTCTGGAATCCTCCTTGTGAAATACAGCCTAAGCATGCATTTAAGGGCTGGAAGTCACTAGCAATAGAATTTGCAAGAACATCTGTAATACTAAGAGCTCTAGAAAGAGAATTACCTGGTGGCCTTTCCAGTTTCTTACAGTGTTTGAAACCTGGCAGAATTTGTCAGTCAATATTATTTTCCTCACTTATAAGTGATACAGGGAGCCCAGCTGGCCTGCCTGGAGGTGATGCCATCAAGGGGAACATTGCTCAGGAGTAAGTTTTTCCCGGATGTCCCTGTCAGCTAGAACTAGTTTGATGTAGGCCCTCTTTATCCTTTTACAACATCAGAAACAGGCTTTTCCCTGCTTCAAAAGCTGTGGAGAGCAGTAAACAGACAGTTTGTTTATTTTTGCTTACTGGTGAGTGCTGTGTAAGTATTATAATCAAAAGAGAAACAGTTGGAAAAAAACACTAACTTACAGATTCTGGAAATCTTCTGGGTCTTGTAAGCAACTTTGTATTAGAGTGTACATGGTTTAAAGTAATACTTCAAATATGTTTTTATGTGGTACATAATTACTTAGCATTTTTCATTTCAAGTCCCTGAAAATCAGTGTGTAAATGGGCAAGACAAGTAGGGATTTATATTTGGAAAGAGGAATTTCTGTAACAGAACATTTTGTATGAACAAATGATTGAAGTTAGGATCATTAGTGAGGAAGGGTGACAACCTAGGTCTAATTTTGAAAGGTACTCTTTTTTCTGAAAATAATCCAATTGCTTACAATATAGGAGGCTAGACTGCCCTTCTCCCCAGATTTTAAGGCTTGTAGATTACTCCTGTTTTGAATTAGAAAGTGCAGTAAGTATTTCACTTCATAGGTTATATGAGTAAATATATTTTAGTAAACTTCTTGAGTAAATGAGCAATGTAGGTCTTGCTCTTAGAAAAGTTCTTGCTGTGTAAATGCAGTGTCACCTGCTTGTCTCCACACAGCTGGTTCAGCAAAGGATTTAAGCACACACTTGCTTTTGTACACATGGTAGGACTTTAAGATGTTTCTTAATTGAGGGCCTTTGTCCCTGACGGCTGATTTCTCGTTGAGTAAAAGACAGAAAATCTGGTTCTTGAGAAAAGATATGAAAAGATGGAATGTGATTCTGCAGCGTAACTTCTTACCAAATGCTGACATGAAGACTTGGGGTTTGTGAGACAGTTGCTTGCTGCATGGTACATAAGCAGTTTTCCATAAAATCAACAGAAGCCTTATCTGGAGCAGGATGGTGTAAAATCTCTTTGGCTTTACTTGGAAAAAATATTTTAAATACTGGAACTTCATCATAAAATATGGAAAAAGCAGTTTCTTTTTGCCACAAGCATTGTTGAGTTCTGATGCAAATTCTATGCAAATTACTGACCTTGGAAACACTATGGGGGCAATCTTTACGTAGGCATGAACAATTTCTCTAATGTATGAGGCATAAATAGCTTTGGTTTTGACATCAGACAAGCAAGAGTGTTTTTTTCAGGTTACATGTTTCTGGAGAAAATGCGTTTATTGAAGACAATGCCCAAAAATCTCCTTTGGAGTTATTCTTCACTAACCTTTCCCAACAGATTGTCTATCATTTTCCCAAAGTGGTTGGTTGTTTTCTGAGTTAACTATAGTGTTAGCACTAGAGGATGAACCTCTGTATGTTGTGGTTAGGGTGGCTTTGAAAATAACAGGGGCAGATGGGTGTGTGATGGTCCCACAAAAAGAGAAATACCTATACCTACAGGCATGAAGACACCTATTAAACATTCCTTGTCCTTCCCCACCTTAGATTACTTAGATTAAGTACTTAGCATCCTGCTGTTGCTCATAGAAATATGCATTTAGAAATTAGTATAATTCATCAAATAGTTCAATTCAGATTCCTCAATTTTAAGTGTATGTGTACTGTGATTTTTTTTTTTTTTTTTTTTTTACACTCATACACACAACCTGTCCCCCATCAATTTAAGTATATTCCTAAACATTCTTTTTGGTTGATTGAATTGCTTATCTCACCTGATATAGTGAATTGCAGAAACATTAAGCATTTGCTTTTTGAATTATAGGGAATTACAATCACTCTTACCTATAAGGTCTCTTAACGAAGCACAGCAACAACCAGGTTTTTGTTTACGGCAGATGGCAAATTTGCTGAGTTTCACTGATGGCAGTGGGAGGAAGGAGGGGACCAAATAATTCTTTTTCTCCTCCTCAAATCCAGCAACTGGAAATCTAATGTGCAAAGAAAATGGATCTCAGAATAAGGGCAGACATTTTCTTCCTATTTCTTTTCTTCTGTATGAAGGAAACACAAATTGTAGTCTGTATCCTCCAAGTGTTTGGGGTTTGGTTTGATAGTTTTTGTCAGATTTCATCTTGGAATTCTCTATGATTAAAAAATAAGTTTATAAAGGAGAGTCTGTCAGAGTCTTAACTGCAGTGGTGCTCCTGGTGCTACTGCAATTTTCTATGTGTTCCATTATAGGTTGTACATAATTTCAGTATATGATATACACATTCCTAAACATTAAGTATATCCTATGAAATAACAGCACCTCATAAAAAGGGATCATTTTCATACTAATGTATTTAAGTTGTTCAGAAACTAACTGAACTCACAACTTATTTCCTGAGGCAGGATTTGGGGATATATTTAATTTAAATGGGGCAGCCATAGTGAGTTAGGAATTGTGAAATGACCACTATGTTTACTGCTTAAGAGGTGCAAAATTGTTAATTCATACATGGAGCCTTCCTTGCCAAGTCCTCACATGTTGCATGTGTGCATTCTCAATAGCCGGATACAAAAAGTGATCTGCACATGTTTAGAAACTGAACTTCCAGTTCATCTTATTTTATTAATAATTTCCACCTTTTTTTTCTTCCCCCCCCCTAAATTCTGAAACAGGGGTCATAGAGATATTTTAGTGGGGTTTTATTAATAAAAAAAAACTTTTCACTACAGTAAGCCTGGAGGAAGGGCAGAAAATGAGTGTGAGTTGCCAGGTTTCTCATCACATCACTAGCAAGGTTTAAAAAATCCTTCAAGTGTTGTGATGCTTATGTAAAGAATAAAAGCTAGGATTTCTTCTTCAGAGAGCTTTCTGTCAACTTGGATTTACAGAATTTGTGGTGACTGGAGGGAAAAGAGCTTGGTGTGAGAGCAAATTATTTGTTTGACCTTCTCCAGGTATTTGAAGCAATTTTTTTCACAACTGCCATGTAATTTTTGAAATTGTGAAAGACAGAGTTGTGAGATAATCTGTTTCTCTGAGACTGTGTATATTGAAGAACTTCTGTCTTCATGTGAGTGGATAATGGTCAAGAAACGATATTCACAATGTTGCACCCTTGAGATACTATAATGAAATTTGAAATAAATGAAGTAATGTTAAATCAAAGTAAATTTTCAGTGAAGGTTAAACCTTAAACCATTAGTTTAAGGTTGCTCTAGTGATTCATTTAGACATAAGATTTATGTTCATCAGAACCTGAATTTCCTGTGCTTTTTTTGATGTTTTTTTGGGGGAAATTAACACTCTTCAAGAAGATGCATTTCTTGAACTGCACTTCCATGAGACTGAGGTGCATATGTGGTTGGTAGACCTTTTATTTTAAGTGGGTGAGGGTGCTTTCTGAATATCTCTTCTGCCTCACTGTCCCTGTGTTTAAGGGTTCCAAGGCACGGGGAGAAGCGAGTTCTCTTGTGCACTGCAGGATTCCTGCCTGCCTCACATGACACCTTTAAATTAGTGCCTCTGCTTTCATTTTGCTGTGCTCCTTTCCATCCTCCATTTCATCAGTGAAACTTGCCTTGGTGTGTATTGCAGTCTAATAATGGCCTGCCTTAGGAGCTGTCTGGCCTCGTGCCACGGGCAATCAAAGTGTCATTACTCGATTGTAATATGAAAGTTGCTGTATCTCATTGCAGTGATAAGGAAACTTCAGAGGGAGAGGAAGGAGGAGGAGGAATTGGATCATACTGTGATAGAGAGGATATACCATGGAAGAGAAGTAACTGTGTAGGGTTTGGAATCTGGCATATGTTACTCATATTGGACAAAACCAGCCCATAATAGTTCAGACAGTTTAGCAATAAACATTTTTCATTTATCAAGCAGAATTGAGATAGTTAAAAAAGGAGGCTTTTGTTTTCAAAAGTGCTGCTGCCCATCACAGCCCAAATCTTTGGGCAGAGCAGGTACTGGGGGCTGGTCCAGCCCCAGATCTGCACTCCTGTACTAACAAGTTGCTGCCTTCTTTAGCCTGAGTGTTAGTCACAAAATACAAGGTAAGACCAAACTGTCATGCAGAGTCACTCTAAAGCTGATTGTATATCTGGGAAATACTAGAGGAAACTTAGGAACCTGGCTTGCTTAAGTGGTTTTGTAAATCCTCCCCAGCTGTCTAGTTCTGTGTCTATAAGCATGCAAGTGCTCTTATGTTTAATCTTGCTGTCAGAACAGCAGTTTGTTTCACAAACCATCACATAACATGTCTCTTTCACACTTCAGGAAGAAATATATGGGTAAGTAAATCTCTGTAACTAATACAAACATTGTTTTTGTGTTTTGCTTCAGCAAAAGGGCTTTGCACAGCAGTAGATGAGGATACAGGGTCAGGAGTGTACAATAAGATTTCTGAGAGACTCACAAAAACTAGCATCGTGCACATTGAGTTAATGGAGTCTTGTCATCACCTGTAAAATTTCTGTCAGCACACATCTGTGTTAGATTGAATTTCCCAATAAACTGTGTTAAAATTGACAGGGCACAAAAGGGTTTCTATGTGAAATACAAAGATGAGAGCATTAAGAATCATGGTGTTTCCAAACTGTTATCTTAGAATTGTACATCCTCAGGAGGGACATGGGCACTTTCTGTAGAACTGGACTTGATTTTGGCAATTCTGTGTGTTAAAAAAAATTCTAAATAAATCAAATCACTGAAAAATCATCACTGAAAAAAAATCACTGAAACTCTTGACTTTAACACAAAGGAAAGGAACTTTGTTTTCAATTTCCATGAGCATCTACAGCCTGCTGAATATAACATGCAGAAAGAGCTGTGTCATTGAGAATGGAGGTCTAGAATAAAAAGCAGTTTAGCTGCTTGGGCTTTTCCTGTGCTGTAAACTGCTAACATAAAAGCTGTGAGTGAATTGTTGGTTCAAGGCTCTCATTTAAGTAACATGTTGGTATTGCAGTTAAATGCTGTCAGGGCACAGACCTGACAAACTACAAGGGGTTATTTTTTTCACGTGGAACAATTGCCCTGCTCTACTATTTTTGTTCTATCTTTATGGCCATAAATATTGTCAAGAAAGACAGGAAATTTTATTGAAACATAAGAAAAAACACTTTTCCTTGGTCAAACAGAGTGGTTACCCAGGCTGGTTGTGAGGTCTTCCTCCTTAGAGCTATTCAAAACCTTGAGCAATGTCCTCCAGCTGACCCTGCTTTGAGCAGCAAGGTTGGACTAGAAAAGACTCCAAAGACTCCTTCCAGCCTCAGCTGTTCTGTGGTTCTGTGAAAAAGCATGCTTCACACTTAATTTTTTATGCTTTTTCTTTTAGCCCCTCTATAATACTATGAAGTTATTTGAGGGTCTTCATTTTTAAACCTCTGTGTTTTCTGTGTCACTGTTTTTATCATGGGGTCTTCCTAGGGATTGGAGAAGTAGCAGTGTGTCTGCCTCCCATCATTATTGACCTAGAGACTGGGTGGATTGGGATTGGGAATGGCACTGGGGTTTATGAGTCTCTGGAGAGGTCTAGAGTGTGACACTGGAATGATACTGAAATATCAAGGGGATATGAGTTGCTAATCCAGTGCCTGGGTGAAAATTGCTTGTGAAATTAAAAGATTCAAGTTCCATTGAAGTAAAATCCATTGTTTAAACATAAGTGAAGTTTTGCTCAGGAAAACACTTTTTAATCAACAAAGAGGGGATGTAGTAGAGAGTGAATGAGGTGTAAGGTGCTTCTCTGATTAAAATGGGTGCATTTGATAGCCTTTAAAATAAGCCACTGGTTATCTTTTTTTTTTTTTTTCTTTCCCCTTCTTAAGGTGATGATGTGCTCTAAATTAATTTTTGAGAAGTGTTGATATGAGATGTGATGGATGCATAGTGAAAATCTGGTTTCCATCTTTATTTCACTGAAATGAACAAGGCTGTCTTTAGGCAGGGCGGCTTCCTTTGCCTAAACCCATAAATCCATTTTTTTCCCCCAAAATTTGACTGTTGTGACAGGTGTGTTACAATGGCTGTACACAGAAAATCAAGCTCTGCTACTTTGTGTGTCTTATGTTAATTTTCAAAATTGTGATGTGTTTTAAAATCATTGATTTCCACATTCTGTGGTCTTATTCCAGCTTGCTAAGTTTCAGTTTTAACTAATTTTCCTGCCATAGTACTTCTGGTTTTCTATCTGACTCTTAAGTTTCTCCATGGGGTGTTCACTGCTCTCCTGCAGCAGTGGTTCCTGGCTCTTGTCCCACTGAGATAAGAGGAGGTGGGAATTAATTACTCACCATGGTTGTTTGGAAGTCTCTGTCCTTGCCATCCAATATTCCTCAAAATGGCTTTCTTTACATTAATCATAACAGTGAGTTAGAGAAACGCATTTCTAGTACTGTTAGAATGGTTACTTCAGTAAGAGAGAATGTGCCAGGTGACAAGGGAATATCAAGATAGATTTCTTTAAAATGCTTTCAGTCAGATGGGATGTGAGCACCTTCTGTCTCACCGTTCCTCTAAAGTAGAAATTGGCTTTCTGTGTTTTATATATCTGGAGCAGATGTCTCAAACAGGAGCAGTATTCTCACAGAGCAGTGCAATTGCTTTGGAGACCAAACCTTCAAAGCCTGCTGTGCTCCTTCTCAAAGAAAAAAACAAAACTAAAATGCAAAAAAAACAAAAAAAAAACAAAAACCCAAACCAAAACTCCAAAACACCCCAAAGACAGGCATTGTGCAAGCCTTAAAATGCTGAGAGCAAAGCAGGAAAATGCCATAGAACATCCTGTATAAGCTTTTAGACTGTCTTTTGCCACCTCTACTTTATAGTGTTTGGATGCTGTTCTCAGAGATGAGGCAGGAGCCAGGCTGTTTTCTACCTGTTCCAGCCCTTCTCTTTCATTCCTCCCCAGTATTTTCTTAGGTTCTCTCTTTAGTAAGCCAGTATTGAAAACTCACTATCTGTATTTTATTTTGCAAATACCAGCTTCGACAGGGAAGGCCACAAATGAAAGCAGCAGCAGCTGTCTGTCCTAGGACCAGGAGATACAAACACACTTGTGGATACAGCCCTGCAAGCCACTTTTGCCCTCCACCTCCCCCCACACACACAGACACACTTTTTTTCAGCTCATTGAATGTTATTTGTGCCTGTGCATGGAACAGGTGTCTCTTGTGAACTCCTTAAATAAACTGAATTTAGAAAAAAGATAGTGATGTCAGTTTACACAGGTGCAGACATCATTCAGGAGAATGCTATTTGCACACAAACACACTACTGTTTACTGTCTGCACTGCAGGCAGAGCAGTGCCAGAAGGGCACTGAAGCAAGATGGGGCATGGTTTGCTTTGCTGCTGCTGCTGTCGATTGATGTGAACTTTCAGAAAGTTCCCTCTTGGTGGGGCAAAGTCTTTTTTGCTCTGTGAAGCATTAAAAAGTGGTCTCTCAAAGAGTGACTCAGAGGAAAGCAGAAGCTGTTACTAATCACAGTATGTGAAATGGAATAGAAAATGTGCCTGCGTGACTCCTTCTGGTTTTGCTTGGGAGCTTAGCAGGAACTTTGATTTTGTTTTTTGCCCTTCAACCCATATTATCAGGGGAACATGCTAGGAACAATTTTCTTAACTTACATCTCTCACTGTGTGAAAATGCCCAGTGGTTGTCTTTGAGATAGCCCTGCCCACACCAAAAAACCCCCATCTGATTGCAGATGACCCATGATCAGAGGAGCACTGGACATCACCCAGCAATGTGCATTTGCCTCCCAGAAATCCAATGGCATCCTGGCTGCATCCACAGCACTGTGAGCAGCAGGTCTAGGGAGGAGATCCTGCCCCTCTGCTCTGGTGTGACCCCACCTGGAGCGCTGCATCCAGCTCTGGGCTCCCAGCACAGGAAGGGCAGGGTCCTGTTGGAGCAAGTCCAGAGCAGATCCAGCTGTTGATGAGAGGGATGGAGCACCTCTCCTGTGAGGAAAGGCTGAGAGAGTTCTCACTGTTCTGCTTGGAGAAGAGAAGACTTCGGGGTGGTTACCTAATTGCAGCCTGAAGGAAGTGTACAGGAAAGATGGAGAGCAGCTAGTGACAGGACAAGGGGGAATGGCTTCAAACTGAAAGAGGTTTAGTTTTAGAGTAGATAGTAGGAAAAAATTCTTTACTTATGAATGTGGTGAGGCACTGGTGCAGGTTGCCTAGGGAATTTGTGGATGCCCCATCCCTGGAAGTGTTCAAGGCCAAGTTGGATGGGGGTCTGAGTAACCCAGTTTGGTGAAAGCTGTCCTTGCCTGTAGCAGGAGGGTTGAAACAAGATGATCTTTACAATCTCTTCCAACTCAGGCCACTCCAGGATTCACAGCCCTCTTGAGCTGATCAGACCTGTCCTGTCCCCAAGGTAGTGATGGGCACATCTTGTGTGTCAAAAGAGCAAGTAGGAGCAAAGCTGCTCTATATAAACCACACTCTGGGATATCACAGCACAGGATAGTTTTATTGATGCAGCTTCAGGGAAATTAATTTTCCTCAGATTTCCCAGCATTGCTAATGTCCTATGTAGCTGCCCAAAGCCCACAGTGGTTGGAGCTGAAGGATCCCTACCTACCCTGGTATCTGAGCAGTACTGGGCCTGTCTGCCACATGCTGTCTGTGGTATGTGTGGAAGGAAAATGAGCTGGATGTGTCCAAGATATCTTGTTCATCACATACTTAAATAAGAGCAATGGTGAGATTCCCAGCAGGAGCCTTTTCCTTTTTGTGTGTGTATATATATTTCAAATTTTGAGTGAAGGATGTCCCCAAAAATAACAGATTTTTCTTTGGCAACAAAGCCCACAAGCTCTAAATATCAGCCAGTGCCCATTAATTCAGCTTTCTGACAAAAGGCATGCTTGCCACACCCTCCTACATAGTGTGTAATTTTTCCCTAAGTAGAACTTTTAGATCTATTTTTTCCATTGGAAATAGTGCATTTGAAAAAAAAAAGAGAAGAAAAACTTTTGCAAAATCAAATTAAGAACAGATGTAGCTGAGCAATACTTTTTAACCCAGGAGTAATAAATGTTTGGAATGGACTGCTGTGAAGGTTATTAAGACTGAAACACTGGGGTCATTCAAATAAGAGCTGAGAGCATCCAAGGGGATGGAATTGGAGTAGAAAAGAAGTGGATAACTGAGCATGATCCACTGTGTTCTTGATGATGCATAACACCCTGTGCACTTGTTTTATGTTGTATGAATTGAAAATCTATCTGCATTGGTTAAACATATACTAAGGATTATGCCTTGGTAAAAGCTATGGAAAGTTGATTATAATAACAAATGCCAACAAGCCCGTCTCTGGACTGCATCAGTTGGGAAAAGTTGCCTGAGGAGAAGAGCTGTTTGATTTTATTCCTCCTCCAATCTCATGGAGGACAAAGATGTGACAGCTTGAAACATTTATAAACATTTAAATTTTATACTAACTGTGGTTACTGAGGAGAGATTTAATACGCTGTAAGGAACATAAAGTTTTGTGGAAAAAATAATATTCTATGTGCAGTTTAAGTCCATATTGAATAGATCATTGCAAAGATGGGAAGTAGAGGCTTGTGATGGTCTCAGTTGATGCAAATAGGCAACAAGAAAAGCCTTACACTCTGTGCTTGTGTCTGGTATTCCAGGATTGTTATCAGATGTCTGTCTAATTAAACAGCTGGAAAAGCTACTGCATATAAACTCTGGAGCCAGCTCCCACTGTCACACCTGCATTTTTCTTGACTTTGCCAATGTGGTTTTTTTCTCTCAGTCAGTTCCGTCAAACAGGTGGTTCTTTACCATTATTTCTATAAATAGCACGTTTGTTTGCATGTGTAGAACCTGAGAGGGACTTGTCAGGCACCCATTTCAAAACACCAGTGCTTAGCAGGTTGATGTTAAGTGTTTCGTGGCATGCACTGGCTGTCCTTCCAAGAGAGAAGGCGAGGGAAGGGTAGGGAAGCTTTTCAGGATTTTTTAATTGAGCAAACTATTCTTTGATTCTAAGGACATCAAAGAAACCCAAACGAACCTTAAAATTTGAGGCAGAAATGGGAAACTTTGTGCACAAAAAATGGCAGGCTATGAATTGATATTTACAAAGCTGAAACTGGAAACAGCAGTTAGGGGTTCATACTTTCTGGGCACATGATATCTTGTAAGATGTGTTTTAATCTGGTGGATAAGTAGTAAGTCTTAATGTGCAGATACATGTCTAGAGTTATTGCCTGTAGCTTTATAAACCAAAAGAGGATAACAAATTAAGAAACACCATAGCTAAGTTAGTGAATCCTCATCTATGCCACTTTCAGGTTTTGGGGTTTTTTTTTGAGGGCTTAATTTAATACTTTAGAAGATAGAAGAAAAATGGAGCAACTTTCCTGTTGTAGAGAGCTCTCAGAAATAACAAGTGTCAGTAGTGACTCACCCAGGAGTTTCAGTTAACCACCTTATAAATAGCATTCTGAGAGTTAATTAAGCCTCACAACTCTATGAGATAGATATCTCTTTTATTCCAATTTTAAAGACTGTGTGGCACTGAGAACCCAAAGATTATGTTCTGTTCTCCTCTTACCTAATTGTCCTCCAGCCTGGGCCTACATGCAGGAGAAGAAATTAGGAAATACTTCTTTGAGCCTGAACAGTGGTAACTTGAGAAAATGACAATTGCTGTGCACTCTTCCGTGCATCCCCGTTGAGTACCTGACATGGATCTAAATGCTCACGATGCTCAGAAACCCTAAACAGCTTTTCCACTGCAAACATCATTTATCAAAGCTGTAATAAGGGCAACTTGCACAAATGACTTGAATACAATGGAAAGTCTGTAAGCTTCCACTGCCTCGGTGAAGTTGTTTCCAAAGTTGTTATAAAACAAAGGGTAGCTTTCCCTTTTATTGTCTTGCAAGGATCTCGTTGACTACTACAGACCTGAACTTTGACCTTGTAGGCTATTGTTCTTACCAAATTATAAAATATTTATGAGTGGCTAAAAGACACAGCCTTTTTTGTTTTCTTATAAGATTCTCACAGCAGTGTGATCAAATTTTTTTCCTGAATCGTGAGGGTTTATGGTGTGAGGCATTCTGCAGCTAATGGTTGCACTTGTAAACATAACAAAGGAAAAGCAGAAAAGAACAAGATCTGCAAATCACATGAAACCTTGTCAAGTAGCAAATATCTTCGGAGGTGACTTTTAGCAAGGAGAGAAGTCAGTGCCTTGACAACTTGCTGCCTTTGTTCCTGTTACAAGACAGTCCAATGCCCCTATATCAGACCTTTGTTAGCCCAGCTCTCTCTCAAACGGGTACCTTCCACATGTGCCTTAGCCCTGGTAAAAACAAAGGCTACTTGACATGACCTCTTTTCCTGTGCACATTTTAGCCTGGAGCCATTGGTCCAGCCTGTCTTAACTGATGACAGTCTTCCAGGTGCTGTTCTGATCTTAATCTTCTGGCTGAACCACAGGCCTAGCATGCTAAGCTATAAATCTCCCCAGGTCACCGAGAAGTCTGCTGGTGTCATTTCTAATTGACCTCAGGGTAAAGAGACCAGCTTAGTTCTTAATTTCCTCAGTTTACAGATTCACAGGCTGGCCTTTCCAAAGCGGTGCTCATGACTTTTAGTAATAAATTACACTGAAAAGCCTACAGCAACAATAATTTATGATTTTTCTGCTGATCTTATAACACATGTTAATTGGAGGAAAAAATTATTTATAGAAAGTTTCAATGGAGTATTGGGAGAAGAAAAAAATAGCATTGGAAAGCCAGTGTTTTCTACTGAGCACATTCTTTTGTGTAAACATATTTAGAATTTTCTCAGGCTATAGTAAGAAGGAATAGACTGGGGTATTAGAGGGAAAAGCCAGTGATTGCATAGTGGGACGCTTTGCTGTGTATTTAAGGATGATGATTGCTGAATAGCTTGGCATTTTTGTGCCAAGCAAAAAAAAAAGATGTTGAGCCCTGGGGCTGGGTCTTTGGTTGCACTCACCTACCCAGCTCTAACAGTTCTTTTAATTTGTGCTAGAGCTAATAGGTTATTCTCTAGGTGTAATATAATGAGAGGGTATGGGGAAATACTGAAACATACAATAGAAAAGAAGTTCTTGGTCAGTTTTACATGAACTGATCTTTTGATTGAATAAGAAAAGTTTTTGCTCAATCCATTACTTGAAATAAAATCAGGAGTTAGGAATTGATTCAAAGCTCATTGAGTGATTCTTGGTAACCCTACTGTCAGCAAAATCAAGAGATTTTTAATTTTTAAAGGTATTTTTAGATGCATTAATCAGAATTTTTTGCAAAAGGAGAATATAGCTAATCTCAATTAAGGCAGAGCTTGTTAGCACAGACTAGCTATTAAAATCCTTTCATAAACATTTAGATAATTAAGTCTTTAATAATTTTTGTTTTCTACCAGCCTTCTGAATATGTAGGAATTTTAAATAAGTTAAATGTTATTTTGATGTGGGATAAGCCAGTACTGAAGTCCTCTAAGTCTGAACAACATTTTCATACTTAGTCACAATTCCTGGATTCCTGGAAAATTTCAAAATTGTTAGCTCTTATTCTTATCAAACTACATTTTTAACTAATGCTGCATAACAAATATCTTGCTTTTTGCCCATTTTCCAGTGCTGTTCTGGGCTTAGTTACTGCTTCTGAACTAATCCTGAATAACATTATTTTATAATCTTTCCCAAATCCTTTGGAAACTTTTCCAGAAGGCTTTTTGGGAAAGCTGTGCTGTGTAAACATTTCAAAAGTGAAACAAAAGAATTTTCTACCCATTTGTGAAGAATGAAATACTAAGCACGAACCTGGTACTTTTACCTAGCAAGTAAGAAAAGCATTTTGGAAAGCTGCCTTTTAACTGTTCTGGTTTACGATATCAGCTTTATGATATCTCTAAAAAGTAATTTAGCACCTTTCAAAAATACGGCACTAATTTCCTGATAGACAAATGAATTTTACTATTAGATTTGTTTTGGGAAGAATGACTCATTTATTCAGTTCACTGCTACTGACTGGTTTTAATTTGTTATTGATTCCTTATGGATTGTCCAAGTCACAAGTTATTTCTTAAGAGTTGTGCCACTATTTAATTTGGCATTTCTGACCCAAGCTTAGCTCATACACGAAGCTGTGGATTTAAGACACTTAAATTAATCAGCACTCAGTCTAGTCTCATACTTGTGGATTACATTTATATTCCAACGACATTACTGGAATGGTCTAACCAAGGCAAAAAAATAAAACACACTGAGCCAGGAAAAAATAAAATTCATCTTTCAACCCTCTTTATGCTCTGTATGATCACTTTCCTTTTAATCAGTTAATTCTGTAAGAAACTTGTTTTAGAGAAATGTGCAGCAGGGTCAAGCCATGATGTCCCCTGGGGCAGGGAGCGTGGTGTGGAACCAGCACATATGTGAGAATGCAGATCCATGTCACGCTCTGAAGTAAACGTCTGGTTCCTTCCCAGTTCTTCTCAGAGGGTTTGTCATAACTTTACCATGCAACTTCAGTTTTTCCAAGTTTATTTCCTATAGTGATTCCTGAAAATACCTGCTTAGTGTTCATACAGTTACAGTATGCTTCTATCTGAGGCACACAGAAGTGTATCCAAGATATTTTATATCCCATATGAAGTCCTTGGTTGTATCTACTCAGACTGTTTTCCTATTTTGTTTTCTGACAGCTAGATGTTGAATATTAAGTATCAGGGAGGAAACAATCAGGAAGATTGCAGCCAGTCATTGCTATATACCTGTCCCTTAATTTGAAATTTAGTAAGGAGATTTTGCAAGTTAGCACAAAGAAAAGAAAATGTAGTCTGGTTACATGCTGAAGCACTAGCAGAGGCTGAGAAATAATATGGATCTTAAATAGCAAAATCAAGGTACCTTCAAATATAGAAGAAGAAAAAGGTTCTAGAAGTCAAGTAGTTTCCTTACAGCTATTTTCCAGCTAAGAAAATTCTTCCCTATTCCATGATGTTTGATGATTCTCATATATGCGTATGTAGAAATGACACAGACATCCTTACCATCACCAGCTCCAGCTCTCCCCAATAATCTATGCTTCTGCTTCTTCTGAATTTAGATCAAGTCAAAGGCATTAAGACATCAAAATAAGTGCGTATTTAGTTGGGTAATCAAAAATAGTCAGTTTAATTAGGTTTTCAGCTTGCTTAGAAGCAGGTAGGCAGCTCTGTGCACTATGCCACAAGCTGGAATCTACCTTCTGGAGGTGAATATGCTGTGAATTCTGAGAGCCTTGTCTGACTTCACAGCTTTATGTTGCTTGCTCTGTTAGAAAGAAAAAGATGTTTTCTTCTGTGAAATGTAGATCAATGTGGGTTAAATCACAGATGTTGCTTTTTAGTGCTGGCAAGGAGTACCCCAAGAAGGACCCGAGTTTCTGCATTGTTCTGATGACAAAATCATTTCCCTTCAGTTAAAAAGGAAGAGAGTTGCAAGCAACCTCCTCAAAGTGCATTTCTTTTCACTCAAACCCATTTGAGTGATGTGGGCAGTATTCAGGCAAAAACCCATGGAGCTTTGCCTCATCCCCGTCAGTGTGTGTAGCTGTGGTGAGGAAAACACCTACGTTGGCCCACAAGCACGCACACTCACAGCCTGCCAGGGGTCTGACCTCTCCTCTCGCAAGACTGAGGCTTGGAGGAGAAAATTCCCTCTAAGGAGTGAATGTAATGACATTTTGATCCCTTGAGAAATGCTGTCGTAACCCTGCCTGGATTCTCACACTGTTTGGGTTTTATTTTTAGCTTTGGCGTTCTTGAAGATTAATAAGCATAATGTTGCTGAAATTACTCTTCCAGTGTAATGTTACCTGAATAAAGTGTTAGGCAGTTGAGTAATGAAGCTGAAATGGCAACTTGGGGAGAAGCACATGCTAGAAATGGCACCAATTTGTAGAAAAAGGTCTGTTTTGGTTTTGGTTTTGTTCTGCCAGTGGGCTTTTGGCTTGTTGTTTCAGAACACTTGCTAGCTAGTGAGGCACAGAAAAGTGTGTAGCAAAAATTGATGGAGTGTTTCCTTGTAGTGGGACTCAAAAGGAAAGTACAATAAATAGGTAAATTTCAAATGAACTTTTCTGTTACCCTGGACTTATACTACTGGAGCACTGTAAAAGAAGACTTTTACCTGTAATGTCTGCTGCATAAGCCAGAGGACATCTGTTCATAAGGGATTTTTTAATATTTAATAGCACTTGAAAAAAAGTTAAAAATATCTTTCCACACACATTTTCTAATTTTGTTAAATTTTATATTTGTTCCTATCTACTGGTTTTTATGATACAAAAAAAAACTTCTCCATTTTCTGCTACCTTTATTCTTAATAAATAAGTCACGTGAGATTTTTTTTGTTACTGTATTATAGGTACACCTTAAAAAAAAGAAAGAAGAAAATCTAGCGGTGTAAAACTGAACCTGCCAATTATTTCTGAGAAACTTAACACAAGAGACTTGTTTGTAAATGTTATGAATGGTACTCAATGAAAACTTTGTTTGATTTCACTTATGTTTAGTATAATTTGTTCTGCTCTAGGGCATCCTGAGAATAGGAGATTGTACGCAAATGAATACTGAGTGAAGCAAAGATCATTAAAAGAGGAACTGGGGGGGAACCACACATGCTGGACACAATTATGTGTGTGTGTTATATTATGCTATCTTGGACACATCAGCACTGACTGCTTTGTTCCTTAGAATGACCTTTGATCAAGAGAGACTGCATGTGTCTTTGGTCATTCCCACATCCTAGGCTACTGTAGATGAAGGGAATTTCTGTGGTGTCTTAACTATAATCTCACTGGGAGCTGCCTCATTGTGTGCAAACACTCTGGTAGATGTCTGCCTTGTTGGGAGTTTACAATTGGAGGAAAGGATGGTGGCATTACCTCAAGCATACTAGGCATTGTGCCAGTGTAACTGAGCAGATGGTGACCCGTGGGTCATGGGACTATATTTCTGAGATAGATGGGAAAGGAAATTCTACAGTTTGCAGACCAGATGGAGAGTTCTCACAGCGCTGGCTATAAGGAGTGTATCTACACATGTGTGTAAGAGAATGTCAAAACAGAGTAAATTACCAAGTGGATTTTATTAAGTGTAGGAAGAAAAAAACTTATCAGTGGTTTTTATGCAAGAGGACATCAGTAATAAAGGTATTTCACGTGGCTGTTAAATGCAGCATTCACTAGTTTCCTGCTAGTTTCTGTGTTTCACTCTTTTTTACGTTATGCAGCATTTTAATTATTTCTATATAAAACATCTGTCATTAAAGAGCCGCGTTGCTCTTCTTCCAAAAAGATAAATGATTTACTTTCTCTCTAGTATTCACTTTATCCAGTTCTTTCTTTCAAAGAAAGTTCATTTCCAAATTAATTACTTTTTTTTTTTTACAAAGAGGGCACCAGGTGCAAAGTTTCTTTATCTAAAAGGATATTCTCTGTATGCCAGATTTGCCTCCTTTCCTCTATTATTATTTCTTGAAGGTTTTTAGGTGCTCTCAGTTGTGTCACTTGATGGGTGCTTGTAAAGCAAAACAGATATTCTTTAAGCAGTAAAGAGAGTTCAACTTCCAAATATCAACATCTCTATAGGTTTCATTTACACTGAAAAAATTCCTGCTTCATTGGTCTGAAAATGTAGAAAGTATTGAATCTCTGGGAGCAGAGTATGTACTTCACTAGATGGACTAATAGATGTCTGACAGGTTTTGTGTATCACAAAATAATACATGTATCACTAAAACAGGTGAGAAGTGTTTCTTTTTCTGAGAAATTTCCTTTGATTCTCTTTTAATGAGTCCATGTCTTAGCACATAATCCATAAGCCATTCCAGGAAGGAAAATTCAGTTGTAGGGTCTCTTTCTCAAGATTGAAGTTGCATAGAAATCAATTAGAAGAACCTCCTTCTGCTCTCTCTGCAATAATTGTGACCACAGGAAAGAACCATTGTGCATTGTTCAGAGTTTAAAAAGAAAGTCAAGTCTTGAGCTCTTTTTGCTTAGTGCTTTGTTTTTAACCTCGAATTAACTTTTAAAGACAACATTTCAAGAGGAGCCTAAGGAATACTTTAAAGAATGAAGAGCATAAAATTAATAAATATTCAGAAACATAAACTATAAAATAGGGCATAAAGTTCTGGTTGCTATTATGTTTCATCCTCCATCTAAAGAAGTGAGGCAAGGGGAGATAGTGGTAGCTGTGCTCTCCAGTCAGTTAAAAATATATACTATAAAGGAACTTCAAGAACAGGATTTGCCATGGAAATTTCTGAAATATATTGTCTAGAGAACTTGTTTTCCCCTTCAGTTTCCTTAAAGAGCAGTATTCACTCAGAACTGGATATGCTGACATCTTTTATTTGACAAACTTGAGAATAATTTTTCACCATTGTTTTCATTTTTCCTCTGACTTTTACTGGAGTTTAACCCTATTCCTCAAAGGTAGCTTTGTGCCTTTTAAACTCAGTAGAGTGGTAAAAGCTTTAAGGACAGTTGTAGAACTGGAATAATTTCCATGCAGTTTTGTTTGTGCTATGCAAAGTTGGGAAAAGGAAGGCGGAAATTTGGCTTTAGGTACTCAGCAAGTGGTAGGAGTCAATAGCAGAATTTCAAAGCCAAGGTCTGGACGAGGTTTCATTAAGTAGTCGTGTCCTTAACACCAGGCACCTTCGAGATATCTGTAGATGCCTACCTGTGGGACAATGTCAGGGCATGCTGGCTCATCCTTGTGACAGGTGTGTAGGTCACATTTATGGGCAGAGATTTTCACGTTTTATGCTTCTGAGATAAGAAAATATGTCACTATCTGAGGTCAGGATGCCTGAAGCGGTGGTACCTGTCTCTGTGTGTCTTGTGTCTCTAATCCCATGGCCACAGGTAGTGGAGCACATGCCTGACTTTTAAGCAGGAATGGTCTCATTAACTGAAATGGGACTACTCATGTGCTTATAAGTCAGACACATGTTAAAATGCTTGGTTGAACTGGGGCCCAGATTTCTATTTTTATGGAAAATTCACATGTGCAAACAGTAATAACATAATTAATCTCTTTTCACGAAGTGTTGGTTTTAATAATTTTACTCAGGGCTTATTGTGCATAGTACTTTTCATCTTCAAGGCCTTTTGCAAACATCAGTGTAGGGATTTAAATTGGGTGTATGATTGTGAAAATTGCTCAGTCTTATATCTGACTTTGTAATTCTGTACCTTCACGTTCTTGGCAGGAGGCTTCTGCCATACAGCTGGGTTGGCTGAACCAGGAACTTTGGCTCTGTCTCCACTTAGCACCTTGGCAAATTATCTCCCAGGTGGAATTTTGGAGGTTGTAAGTGGTTTCAAACTTCTTCCAAGTCCAGATTTTCAAGTTAATGACTTCATTCACCTCTGAGTGAAGCAGAGGTGGTGTGATGTAGGCTGTGTTTGGCATGCTTGGCTCTTATCCCTTCCTTCTCTTCACCGCAAGCAACTCAGAAATCAGAGAAGGACCAGAAAAGCACATTTAAGGTACAGGCATAATTCTTGTTGGCTTCAGAATGGCTAGAAGTACGTGCTCAGATCTCAGTGTTACCTGTATATTAACTTACCACAGCATTTATGTCAATATGTAGGACCTCAGCATCCAAGGATGGAGGGCTAATGCCAAACACATTTCCAAGGCATGAGAAGCATTTGAGATACAGTGATACTGACCATTGATTCCACTCATGATGCTGCCATGCAGAGTATTGTTTCTCACATAAGGCCTGGATTGAAGAGATCTTTGCGTTTTCTTCAGGGACTCAAGAAAGCTCAGTTATTCTCCAGCTGGGTTAGCTTACCTGCTAGAAATGAGGTTTCTCATTCCTTCAAGGTGTAGCCAACCTCACACAGCTGCTCCCTCATGCCCTCCATGGTGGAATGGGGGAGAGAATCAGAAGGGTGAAAGTGGGAAAGTTTGTTGGTTGAGGTAAAGACAGTTTATTATGTAAAGCAAAAGCCACAGGTGCAAGCAAAGCAAGGAGTTGCTTCCACCCTTCCCAAGGGCAGGCAGCTGTTCAGCTAGGCTCCCTCACATGTGACTGTGACCAGTTACATGTGATGGAGCCTAGGTGGGAGGGCAAACGCCATCGCTCCAGTTGTCCCCCCTTCCACCTTCTTGCCCAGCTTTATAACTGAGCCTGATGGCTCGTGGTGAGGAATGTCCCCCTGGGCAGCTGGGGGGGGTCAGCTGTCCTGGCTGTGTCCCTCCCAACCTCCTGTGCTCTCCCAGCCTCCCCCCTGATGGGGTTGAGAGACAGAAAAGGCCTTGGCTCTGTGCAAGCCCTGCTCAGCAACAATGAGAAATATCCCTGTATTACCAGCACTGTTTCCAGCAAAAATCTGAAACACAGCCCATATTGGCTACTATGAAGAAAATTAACTCTACACCAGCCAAGACCAGCATTGTTTTTTTCTCTGTAAATCTCAGGAGTAGCAGCTAGGTGAGAACATTTAGAATTTTTGGGTTTTTTACTCCCCCCAGGAAGAAAATGTCCTTAAAAAATGTTTGGTTTATGCAGTTGTTTTCAGCAAGAGGGCTCCTCCTACTGTTGCAATTTCCTTTTTAAAGGAAGATGCTCAAGTTATTCACTTCTGTCCCTTTCAGAGTAAAAATTCACATCAGTTCCCATTTCAGAAGAGAAATTACTGTCTTTTCTCATTTTTGTGTTCCCAAAAAAAGAAAGAGGTTAAGTTGTGCTTTACGGAGATGGCGCCTTTTTCATGTGGGTGGCTATGAAATACTCTGGTGAACTGCTGCCTGTGACATGGCTTCCTTATGGAATTGTGTATTTCCTGATGGTACCCTTGGAAGATGCAGCAGCTGAAATATGGGGAAAGCCCTCTTTTCCGTCCCTCAGTCATCCTCAGTGATGACATTGCCCAGTCTTGCTTTTTCTCTTCACCTCTGCTGGAGGTAAGGAAGATGTTTAACTTGTGCCACAGTCAAGCACCTTACAAATGCATGAAATGAGTCAAAATGTCATATGAGGGAAGGGAGTAATTAAAGTGCTGCAAACAGGCTGATGCTGTAAAAAGATGAACTCCAGGTTAGAGGAGGTCCTGGATTTAATGGTGTGCTAGCGTTCATGGCTAATGTGTGTGCTGCTGTGCTGTGCTTAAACGATATACGTGGGAACTCCTGAAAGATCCTCTTCACATAACTAATAAGCCACTAGAAATTCTTTAAAGGATCACACCCTTTAAATAAAAGTATTGCCTCATTAGGAATATCAGAAAATAGAAAGTCTGAAGAGAGATGAAAATGGAGCTTGTGACTTAACAGTGTAAATGCAAACCTAATTAGTCTGGTATTTTAAAGTATTAACAGGGAGCCATAAAATAAGATGGATTGGAATGAAGAAATTTGTTGTAAAGAAATTACTGGATAGTGACAAAAGCCCAATTTATTAACACTCCATGATGTGGAAACAATGAAAGAGGTATTAATTACTTTACTAGTACTGATTTTGCACCGTTGCCCAAAATAATTGGTTTATTGACCTCTCTTTATTCCTGAATAGTTCAAAAATTAATTTCAATGGCAAAAATTAAGTTCTGTGCAGGAATGAGTTCTGTGAAGAAGATAGTTACTCGTAAATAGTACAGAGTGAAAAAAAATCTTTTATAAATAATATTTACATATAATAGTCTAAGAGTAAAAGATTTTAACTATTTACAAAAAAGACTTATAAAACAATAAATTGCTGACAAACACAGGTGTTTTCAAAGTGATGCCTTGCAGAAGTTGGGAGAGGTGGAGGGGAGCTTTTACAGCAAATAAATAAGGAACTTCCTGTTAGGAGTATGTACTTAAAGATACTCGAATTAAACTGAAATTAGAAAAGCATAAATATATCTTCTTATAGCCAATTTTCTTTTTAAAAAAATCATCTGGCATAGATTGAAAAGTAAAGCCCACATATGCAGTTCTAGGATACAGAGAATATTACAGATATACAGCCAGGTGTGTTTGAAGCAATGTATCATTTATACTCAGGATCAGATAGAAAAGAATTGATTAGCAATTTTTGACTGAACAAGACCTTTTTTTAAACGAATTTTACCATAGAATCTTATTTGTTTCTTTGTCATGGTCATAATGAACAAGGATGAGGACTTTATTGATTCTGTCTTTGGGGTGTCAGTCTTGATATGCACCCAAAAGACTGATAGCAAACAAGTAATTCTGGCTTCTGTTTAGTTTGGCATACATTAAGAACAAAAAGTTCATGGTTAACAGCTGGAAATGGGTGAAACCTCTGTGGAAATCAATGTAATTACAGTAGACAAGTGGTCAAAACACGCCCTGTTAATATGACCAAGTAGGAAGGTGCAGCATACAATGCAGTGTGTACTGCTGGTGTTTGTAAGGTTATAATTAGATCCATAAAATTCAATCAGTATACTGTCACTTTCAGCTATACAAAAAAAACCCAGCAACTATTAAAGCAGCAATATTCCTTCTTTGAGTGTTGTTATTTCTGGAATATCTTGCATTCAAATTAGGACACTTTATTCAGGCTGTTTTAAACTTGTTTCCTCCAAGAAATGAACAATATAACCAAGCCTCTATCTCGTAAGTCCATTCATGTGCTCATATACCTTAGAATCATAGAATCAGAATTGTTGTTTTGCTTTGGCTCAAGTACCAATCAGTTGTCATTTGAATCATAAAATAGTTTAGGTTGAACGGGCCCTTTAAAGGTCACCTAGTCCAACCCCTCTGCTCTGGACGGGGACACCTTCTACTTGACCAGGTTGCTCAGAGCTCCATCCAGCCTGGCCTTGAACACTTTGAAGAATGGGGCATCCACAGCTTCTCTGGGCAACCTGGGCCAGTGCCTCACCACCCTCATAATGAAAAATTGTCTGTCTCTGCTCCTTCCTTTCTTGTCCCATTTTGACTCTTTACCTTCATTAGGTGGCTCCTGCCTTCAGGCATCAGTTTACATTTTCTGGCTTATACTATAAGTATAAAACAGTGATGTAACTTTATCATGAGAAATATGAGTGGTCCTTACTCCTGTCAAGATTTATAACATTCAGCTAGTTAGGCAATTTGCCTATATTTAATGTTTAATCTGTAAGAGTTCAAAAGAGTTTAGTTAAAAGATGATCGACTAGACTGCAAAACCTGTAATGTTCCTTGGTTTGGAGAAGCCTCTCATTTATGTTTTATTTCCTTTACCTTATGGGTCTAGAGAATATCAGAAGGTACTTAGTGCTTCGGGTCTCTTGGGGTAGATTGCTGACCAGGATCCTGTCTGCACTGCTTGGGTATATTGATGAGATATTTAATTATAAATCTGTAGTACACAAAGCATATAATATTGTAATAGGAGAAAATCAAATCTACTTACATACTTTGAAAGTTGCAAGTTGAAAAAATGTTTTTCTGCATTATTGAAAGAGATAGTAGGTGAAATTGCCTGTTTGTAATTTCTTGCAGTTTTGTTACTTAGTTGTTTAAGTATTATATTGACATTTAACATTTAATTGAAACTGTGGTCAGTCATTCTTCACTTCTTTGTGTGGGGGGGGGAAAAAGAGTTAATTAAAACTGTTCCAAAGTAGATTTTTTGGATAGCAGTGTTTTTGGATAGGTAAATTTTGGTCTTCGTGATGGTAGCTGTTATTTCCATGTGCCTTCTCTTTGGCCTCTGTGTTTAGAAAAGAAAGGTGCTTAGAAAATGAACAGTCAATTTAGTTTTCTATTCAAACAGAACACTTGGATAAACTATTTAGCTCTGATTTTCATTTATCCTTTCATAAAAGATGGAGAGGACTTCATGCAGGAATGCTGGTATTCTGTTGCAGAGTAGCTTAGTAACCTAAATTTTCCTAGTGAGTATTTCTGCAGAAACATTCACATGCTGAATTTTATTATCTAGAGGAGGTAAGCTACTCTTGAGGAGTATTAAAAATAAGAAGTGTTTTCAGGTTGGGTATTTTGGAGTGAAGCAGAGTGTGAGTAAGTGTTAGATGCTGAATTTCTACCCACTATGTGAGGGATGCAGTGAATAAATGTTTTAGTATGCTTACCTCTTCAAACTGATCCTGCAGCATCAGCACATGACTGGTGTTCCTACATTCTGATATATTCTTCATTGAGATCCCTGGTGAAAGCACTGTGTGTTACCACATAAATATTTTTGGGGTGTTTTTTTTTTTGTTTGTTTTTTGGGGGGTTTTTTGGGGTTTTTTTTGTTGCTTTTTGACATTTAGCTCAGCTGGTTGTTGGAGGCAGCCTTTTCTGTGCAGAATTTTTTAGAACATAATAAAGCTTTCATTCATAGGAAGGGAACCTGATGTTTTCTTTCTTTGGCAGAATTCAGTAGTCACTCACCAGTAAATCTAAAGTAAAAGCAGACACATGCGCATATTGAAGTGCCTCTGTACCCACTATGCCTGGGGAAACTGGCTGTGTCATGAGCAAAGGTGATTGGATTCAATTTGGACTGAATGTCCCTCCAGTGCAGTGCTGACAAGGATCTACGTGATGCTAATCCAGTTTGCAAGGTGACAGGTGTTCTTAACAAACTCTCCACGGGCACACGTGCACCCCTGCACCGACTGCTTGACAAAGAAACTAGGCCAAAATACACACAGAAACTGGCCTCGTTTTCCTTTAAAATGTGTTCCAGAGAAACAATAAGAGGACAAAGAAAGAATGAATTAAGTAAACAGTAGAATTCTTGTTCTCATTTTATGCAGAAGGAATCGGGCTTTGTGCTTTTTTTTTAGAAGTACAGTGAATCAGCACCTGTTTCCAAAAAATTTGCAGAATTTTCACAGAAAAATGGAAAAATACCCAGCCGACTTCAAATCAGACAAGGAAATTGATAGAACCAGCTTCTGGCTATAGTGTTATTTGAAATCTCAAACTTCACAGATCTCAGTATCCAAGTAAGCCTCAGAATTTGGGTTTATTGGTATAAAATTTGATCTTCTGTAGTTCACCATTTAGGATGGTTTACCATTTCAAAATTTGAGGTAAGAAATATGTAACAAACATAAATGTAAGAAAATGCAGATCTCATTGTCCCAAGAGAAATTTCTATTTCTCTCTCTCTCTCACACACACACACATATTCTTCTGCATTTTGTCTTTTCTGGTGGCTCAGGAAACCAGCATCTTCCAGGTGTGCTGATTTCTACTCCATGCCCTGTGTGGGTACTGATATCCTTCTGCTGTGCTGGCTCTGAAAACATGCCACAGTAATTCAGACCAAAATAATATAATACTTTTGTACTAATATATTAGTACATCACAGCACGTTACCACCTCAGGCTAAAGCACTGGTTCATAACATCTTTTTAAGAGATTCAAAGGCTCAAGAAAAAGCATTTTCTCTCCATTAATGAGTTTAGTGGTAGCTAAGCTTGTTACGAAGACTTTTAGATGATTTTGTAAATAGTAAGGCTTTAAAAGGAAAACATCTACAAAACTGTTCTAGATTCCTTCCAACAAAGAGACTGTATCTTTCGTTTGAAAATGTTAATGTTTTTTGTCTCTTCGACTACATTTTGGTCAAGCAATCCCATATAAGTCATCTCAGTGCAGCCATTATTTATAGCTAATAATCTCCTTTAGCTGCCAAACCGAAACTAGATCTCCTTCACTCTTGAGCTGAAAGCGCTTTTCTTTCTACAATGTGCTGGAAATGTGCCAATTTACCAGTTCCATTAACTTAATGAGGTCTGACAGCCTGCAGCAAATTTTCTCATAATCTCTCCTGGATTTAAATTTGGTGCTGCACAAACAACTGAGTATGACCAAGTAGTTGCTTTTTAACTCTGTGTATTCTAAACAAAATTCTTTACTCAGCTTAAATACAAAACAGACTTGAGTATTTTTTTTTTGATGGGCATTTTTTTATTCATGCAGCAGTTATTAAGTTTATGGATAAAACTTTTAATATTGACAATAATCTGAATGTTGTATTTGTGTTGATCTGTTAAACATCAGTATTAAAACTTCAAGTACAAGTGATTTCAAGTGTACTGCTGTTGGTGGTGAGAGAAGGATGGTATTTATTTATTTTTATAATACACCTGAATAGTTATATGAGCTGTGAGATTATGTCATGATTTTCACAGACTAATAAATAATCACTCTTATAAGGTCAACAGTAGTTTTAATGCAAGGTTAATCCTTAGCTTCTGTTTCCTAATACTTCCAATGATTACTGTTCACTGAAGGCTGTAATATGTTACTAAATTCACAAGAAACGGAATTGCTCGGCAAATTAAATGGGACAAAAGTAAGGTCTTGCTTTCTCTTGCTTGAATTCTACCTTCCTACCAGTGACAGCCATATGCTGAAGGAAGAGCTGAAAATATGGTTAATTACTCATTGGAAGAATAGTGGGATTTTATTTGTGTTTTTTAAGTACATCAGGTTTCTCTAAATCTGGTAAAAAACTTAAACAGCATGGCATTGCAATAGCAAATTGCTACATTACACTTTAAAAGTGAGCTTGCAACAAAGGTTTAATCTGAATTTAGAATGGTCAGGGCTGTTTCACTTCTCTGTATTAATGCTTGCATTTTGCCATTTTTTCTCACACTGGCATTTCGAAGAAGATGAGTATTTTGTCTTGAAGTGCTTTGGACATTACAAAACCTTAGTACTTGGGGTAGGAAGTATGTTGGAGAAATACTAAATTTGAAAAATACCTTAAGTAAAAATAGGCCATGTTGAGCTGCCTCTTTATCTGGAGGGTCTCCTTGCATGGGCTTTGTGTGTTTTGTATTTTATCGCTGATTAACTTCACTCCATAAATATTATCAGGCTGAAAGTTTGTACTTCAGCCCACACCACAGTCTTTTGGTTAACATCAAATTCTGCAAAATTAATGTGTAAGTTCTCTGTTTAGTAGCTTTTTTCCTGAAACAGTCTTTTGGTGCTCTGTTTCTAGTTTATGAGAAGGAAAAGGCCTCTGGCCTCGTCCCTGCAAATCTTTCAAGGATGTTTTACCTCTCATGAGGCATTGCCCAGTGCACTCAGTGGAAGTGTCCATATATTCATAGCAGCATGAAATTGTCACTGCAAGATTTTTTCAGCTAAATTAGAATATTTTCTGTTTCTTATTCCTGGAGAGACTCATTCTCATATAAACAACAAGTTTTAATGTGTGGCAGATTTGAATGACTGTTCATATTTAGGTAACAAATGAGTCCAAATAAATTGAAGTTAAAAATTCAACACATAGGTACAGTATTACATGAAATTATTACTAACATCTTACTCTTCATACTGGGAGCCATGGTTTAATGCTGAGAGCAGGGAAGTCACCTGGATGTGCCTTTTTTAAACGTACGTGATTCCAACATACTGATAGTATGACCATCTGCAAAAGGTTTTAATTTTATGTTCCTCACCCTTCCCAGAATTTTTTCCCCCACTCTCAGGCAAGATCTTTCTTGAGGCCTTGAGTGTACTTGGTTAACCTTAAAGTCAGAGTTTTAAACACTGTTAAATATTTTGTTGTAGTTGTAATGTCTAGTGCTTACTCAGGCAAGTGCATTGCACAGTCTGGGGAAAAGGATATTTCAGGGCGGTGGAGGGGCTTTGTGTCCTGCTGAAGCATTGAACAGTCTTGTAGCAAGGCTGGATGTGTCTTGCTGTATTTCTGAAAATATTCTCTCAAATTCCTCATATTAGCTGATTGTAAGGTGTTGGAGATAAAGTGAAATATTAAAAGAATTAAAACTTTTTTCAGGGCACGTACCCTTGAGACAGGCAGGTACTGTTAATTCTCCCCGAACCTCAGCATGGCAAGAACATTTAACCAGTGTTTAATGCCATCTGTATATCAGGCAATTGTGCTTTGGACCAATGAACTTAGACTGTACCATTATCTAACATCAGTGAGCCTGGTGAGGCTGGGTTCCTGCCAATGACCCTGCTTTTATAAAAATAGTCATTTTTAGAAAATGCATTTGTTTTTACCACATAATAGCAAATTTAAATGGAAATCTGTATAATTGGAAAGCTTAGTTAGGAATACTACATTAAATACAAAAAGTGAGAGACAGAAACGAAATGTGAACAGAGTTGTTAATACTTAGCAGCAGTAGTGAGATCTCTCTAAACACTTTTCTGTTTTAATATGGATTTTGTATTCTTGTCACTGTTCTGTAAATGGTCACATAAATGTTGTCATTCATGGGCAGACCCTTACTTGTTCCTTGTGCCTTTATAAGCAGAGATACACAAATATTTTGATGTATGCATATATGATCATAAATAGGGAAATAACCCTGGCTTAGGTTTGTGCATGTACAGTGTTTGCCTTGCACTTTAATTCATTGTGCTTCTAGGAAATGTTGAAAAATGTTAGTTCACCAGTATGAACCTCCCTCACTTTTCCCCTCATGTTCTCATTCTTGCTTGGCACTTAAAAAAAAAAAAAAAAAAAGAAAAATGTTCAAATAATTTCATGGGAATTTTTGGCTTTGCCACAGACTTCCTGTGTACCCTTGTAAAAATGGTTTACTACACCATGTTTTGATGGGGGTCAAGAAAAATGTGGTTCTGGGAAGCAAGAAAGTATTTGATTATGTTTTCTCAAGTGAGAGGGCTCCATAATAAATCTCCCAAACAAGTCAGGCACAGCAACTTGTAATGAACCCTAATTTGTAAGTACTTTTTAATGGGATGAAGTTGTCCTCACCAGCAGATCAGAGTAATTGTAAGAAACTGCACTTTGACATTTTAGAGACAACCTCAGCAGATGTTCAGGCAGCTGTCCAGGTGTCTAAAGATAATAGAAGAAATTCCAACCCAATGACATCAGTAGCAAAACTTTTATTGACTTCAGCAGACCAAGATTTTTACTGTGTCAGATCTGTGTGTACCCGTGTGAAGGGACAGCTCTCCACAAATGGATAAAGATGAGAAGCAATTTTAGGGCACATCTTGTATTATGTCATCTCTGCCTTTTGTGTTCTCTTGAAGAGCTGGTGTGAATGCCTATTTGAAAATTTACCTTTACACATGTGTGTGAGAAAAACAAAGCATAAATGGCATTTCCTTGACATTCTCTTGGTTCTTTTTCACTGACAGGTGATACTGTGGTACTTCTAGAATATTGATTTAAGTGTTGCCAATGCCAGCATCCATGTTGTCATTTTTCCTGTTTAAGGATAGATACCACTATGTTCGATATCTCCCCTCAGCTTCCACGAGCTATTGAACCTTCTCTAAGCACATCCTTTAAGTAAAAAAATCATGACTTTTGTGAATTGTTTTAAGTGTTCAGAGAACAGAGAGCATGTTCCTGTTGAATCCAGAAAAAAAAAAAAGTAATTTCAGGTCAAAAGTTCTCATGTTCAGTCTTCATTGCCAATTACCTACTTAGGTGAGGGTACATTACGAAAACTAAACAATTATATGTTATTATATAATCCGCATGTTTTTATTTAAGGCTGTCTTAGTAACCGAGTAACACACAATAGGGCAGATTTTTTTATTCCAGTGGATTCATACCAGTTATTTTAGCTCTCTAACGAAAATTCTCTGAATTGCCACTGACTTGAAGAGGGTTCCTGTACTTCAGGCCTTTGGACCTATGTATTATATGCAGATCTACATGTTTTAAAGTGGAAAACATCTTGAAGCTTATACATTGTACATCAAATCCTTGCACAATCCAAGAAACTTGAAAGGGCCTGACTTCATTTAGGGGATATAGTATTTCCTCCATTTTGTGTTCCATTTCTTTTTTCTTCCAACCAACTACTCTTAATATCCTTCTTACCTGATAAAGAAGAGAACTAACTCTGTGGTTCACTAGAAGTATTCCAATAATAAGCAAGCAAATATATATTTATTCATATATACACAGGCAGAAATTAAAGCTATTTTTTTCCTGTTAAAACAGTGAGGATTGTGTTATTGCTACTGATAAAACATTTTGTGTTGTGCTGATTAATGTGCAGTAAAGTGAGATTCCATTTTTTATCTAGAAGTTCACATATATGAAATTCAAAATAATAAAAACTTGTCTTTTGGAAACCAGATAGGGGGTTTTAGCTTTATTATATACTTACCTTGTAAGGAGTCAGGTAAAGGAATGTCCAGATATAGTTTGTACATAGCTTAATTCATTTGTGATGAAGCCGTAACTATATAAGAAATACTTTTTACTGTATTTGAAGATGAACTTTATAGTGCTTTACTTTAATAATTTTGAGTATCAGAATAAAAACCGCACTTTGTACTAGGAAATACTGTCTGTAGCCAATTAGCACTTCACTTTTATTGGAATGTGAATTTTAAGCTGCAAGAGCTGTTCAGAAATTCTGCAGTTGCTTTTCACTAAAATACATTGTAACTTCACTCACTTCCGCCCAGATTCAGGAAAATATTCTGATGTGAAAAATCACTTAGGATTTTATTTGGTCTTTATTTTAGATCTGACTGCAAACAAATAATTATCCTAATAGCTTGGTATCAAATGTCCCTTGAAAACAGCTACAGCTTTCTGTACAGGCTGTTTTCCAGGATAAAACATTTCAGGACCTTTCATATCTCTAGGGAAAAAAAGGAACTGAGTGGAAAAAAAAATATCACAAATTCAATTCAATCACCTAATTATACAAATAAAAATAACTTTTTATTTTTTCTTAGTTTATTTTGTCTGCTTTGTGCATATATATATATACACAGACAACACATGCAAATACTGTTCTAAAGAGGATAATATTTAAACTTATAAAATAGAAAGTATTCTTAGGTGTATTTAGACTTGCATTTAAATATAGGCAGAGGACACCTGGTGACAGCACAAGTAAGACAAATTTGATAATCTATTCTAGAGAGCAATTTCATCTTAGTCTTCTCAATAGTAGTAGATAAAGATTCAGAGAATTGAGCAAAAATTGCCCCATGTGGAGCCTCTCAGACTCATCCAAATCTCTTGGGTTTTCAAACTGTGTCATGAAAGTCTTGAGGGAAAAGACTTTGAGCTGAGTTTTTATTTGGTGTTTTTTTGGTTTTTCCTGCTTCCACTTCAGACTGAAAAGTCTACAAAATTGTTCTCTATCATGGCATTTTGTCATCGGTGTGTTATATCTTGACTTGCAAACAGAAATAATTAGTACGAAGAAAATATATTTAAGCCTTTTCAAATGTAAAACTCCAAGAGTTTTCCAAAGACCAAACAATTTGTTTCTGGTTTGGTCTGAGATAAAGTGAAATGATTTTTGTTTCAATTAAAGACCAGGCTTTTATCGGTATAAGGCAACTCTGAGATAGATGAGTAATTGGTAGGGTTTACCTGAATGTTTTCAGTTGTCTGCTTGTATCTTTAGGAATTTATTTAGTGTGTTTAAAGAAACCCAGTGTACCAAGAAGTGCTAGAGGCTGAAATTCTCAGTTATGTGCAAAAATTGCATTTGCCTTGTGACTTAAGCTCTGCTGTTCTTAAGCCATGTAACTTTTCATAGGTCGTAACATTTCATAGGTCTCTCACTGGCATTGTCATAGGGATAAAGTGCCCATGGGATGAGCTGCAGTCACAGCTCCACAGCTGCTGCCCAACAGACATCAGCCCTGGCTTGAAAAAAGTCAGCACTGAGTCCCTGACCCCTGAAAGGCACAGCAGAGTCTCCTTGTCCTGCACGGTCACCAGGCGTTTTCTGCCCACAAGGAGCCAGCTGTGCCTGGCTCAGCATTTTTGCATAAACCAGCAAACAAACACAGATTTTTAAGAGCTTCCCATTATGGCACTCCAGGATGGAGTCTCTCAGGCTGTATTTGCTCAAACTTGTTTGTAATTTGTCTGGGTTTGGTTGAATTTTAAGCAGTTTATCAGCTTGGTTTTCCTTGTATTCTGACCAGATTGTTATTTCATTTAAAACGTGATCAGTGAATCATTTAGGCTGGAAAAGACCATTAAATTCATAAAGTTCAACCATTTACCCAACACTGCAAGTCCACCATCAATGGTAAGAAAATATCCTATCAATGATAAGAAAATAATAACAAGCAATGAGTAATGCATTTTATACTTGCCTGTGGAAGAGTTGTAAATCTGTACAGTTCTTCCACAATGCAAAACATTTGCAATGCAAAACATTTGCAAACTGATTGCTGACATTACAATTCAAAATCAGGCTATAAATACCATCAAACTTCCAAGTTTTTTCCTGATCCAAATATCTTATACACAAAATCCTCCAAAAAAAGGCTATGTCTTTATAAGCCAAGCCATTCTAAGAACCAGCACAGAAAGAGAAAATACACAACTGTATTAATTATTTGATTATCCCATTAAGCCACACACAAGATCGGACACCTCCAGGCCAAAAAAGGACTTGTAGACCTGCAGGCCAATAAATGTCAGGTTGCCACTACTTGTAACATATTTTAATGTGGCATTTACTCTTATAACCCAGCATTTGCTGACTACAGGATATTTAATAGGAGTTTCAAGTGGAATTCAGGATACATGATTTGTTCATCAGAAAATTCCAGGAAAATCAATACTAACTCAAAAGTGGTAGGTGAAAAGGCAACCCGAATCTTCTTCTAATGAATGTTCTTTCTTCTGTATTCTAAAAGCCATGCAAAAATTGAGTAATAAAATTATGTAGGGGAGAGGAGGGGGAATATCACTTGTACTTTTATATGTGGAAAAGCCTAGATAATTACCTGTTTGCAAAAATACCAGTGATGTTGTTCAGGCTCTCATGAAGGTCTCAGTAGAGGGACCTGGTGAGAGCATGATTTCATAAACTGGAAGGAGAGGAAAATAATATTAATAAAAAGGGCATGTGAGGGGGAAGAGAAAATACAGCCTCAGAGCCAGGTTTAGCTGAAACCACACTATCCACAGATGAAATATACTTGGCTGGTTTTCTCATACTATCCTAGCCAGGGAGGAAAGCAGCATTAAACCCAAACAAAAAGCTCTTCCAGGGTATGATAAGGCTATGCTTGCTTATAACTGTTTTTCAGTCCCCAAAGTGATCAGGGCTTAATAATGAAGACTGAAATTAAAGTCCTGAACAATGTCAACTGTGAAGTCAACTCTTTGCTCTTCATATGAGGGTGGCATTGTGCATAAGTACCTTCAGTGCTGATAAACACTCCATGAAGCTCTAGACCACAAATGAACCTAGTTTTGTTTCAGTGTTCCTGCATACACTTATCCTGCTCTCCTCTCTGCTCTTGGACTGTGAATAACTCAGGGATATAAAGGCAATGTGTGAAAGTAGCTGGTAGAAAATTACTACTGATTTTCAGTGCACTTTTCCCATTTTACACTTCCCCACTTTCTCAGAAGATTTTCAGTGAGGCATCACTGAGGTGTCTATTGAAAGTTTCCTAACCTTCCTTATCACTTTAAAATACCTTCTCAATTTTGGTGTTTTCAAAATCAAATTTTCCTCCTTTTTTCTCCAGTTCTTGTTTGCAATTTGCTTTCATAGACATCTATTGTATGTTAATTACTATGAATTTTAGCTTATATAAATAGATATTTTTATGAAATAGTCAGAAATTGAATAATTATTGCTTTTTACTGCAGTGTATCTGCGAAGTGCTGACTAGGAAGGGCAAATTAGCTTTGGTAAGTCCTTTTTCTTCCAAAACAACTCTTGTCTTGCAAAAATTTCAAAGAATAAGTTTTTGCTTAGTTTCAAGACATCTGTGTCATTTGTTTAGCACAGAAAACACAGTTGCAAAACCAATAGCTACAAAGACAGCCTAATTTTACTATGTTCCTCTTCAGCATTTGTGCTCATCACAATAAGAGGATTAGATATTCTCTGAATTGTGTTCAATTGTTAAGAAAATTATGTGGAACTAAAGAGTAAGGAGAAGTAGGAAAAGATTCTGCTGGAGAATTGATTGGTAAAAGGCAACATGGAAGGAAATGTTGAAAGACGTTTGTGTGATTATTGGGTGGTGGCACACAGAGTGAAGACAGCTCTGAAATTTGATGGCTGAAGTCACAGTAAACTATGAAGGGCTGTGGGACAAATAACTTTTGATTGATACAAGAGAGAGGAGGAACCCCAGGACAGATCCAGAAAATATAAAGTAGAAAAATCTGAGTGTAGGAAAGTCAGAGGAGGAGAGAGAGGCCAAGAGCTAATGTGAAGGAAGGTGGGGTAGGGAAGAGAGCTGGCTCACAGGGATATGGAGAGAAAAGAGGAGAGGAGGGCCTGATGCAGTGCTCTTCTAAGACCTTCAGGATTGCCTAATTAAATCAGTGAAGTTCTGATTTGAACCAGCTGAGGGTTTGGCTAACTCCTCCTGATTCTACCTCTTTTGGAGGAAAGACACTTGAGAGTGAGAGCTGTGTGTACATCTATTTTACACACAAAAAAGGGAAATTCTAGTATTTCTAGAATAAATAAAGCCCATCTAAAACTTGCCAGGATCAAGGCATTTCTGTTTCCTACAATGAGTGTAACTGAGCTGAAGCTCAATCCTTACTGAGGAATTATTCCTTTGCAAAAATGTGTGTTGCAAGGCTGTAAAGTTACAAAGTAATCTGATATTTCTAACAAAGTATTCAACTGTTAATTGTTCTGTACACATCATCACATATTTACACAATGAAATAGGAATATTAAGAAAAATATTTTTCCTTATGTAACAGAAATTAAATTGAAATATACAGCTGGGCTTGTTAACAGTTTCTTAATTAAGAGGGGAAAAAGTAATTAAAACACATTCTGGTTCCCATATCAAACTTTCCAGAGGGTAATTCTAGTAAAAAAAATATATTGTTGAGTTGTGCTTGTGCTTTGAAGCCACAGAAAGAAACAGAGTTCACATACCAAAGTAGTCAGTCCCAGCCAGTTTCTGTCTCCAGCATATCAGCTCATAAAATTCCCTGCCTTTTTGCAATACTAATACCACAGTGCATTCTTTAATTTTAGATTGAACAAGAGAAATTGGATGTGTCAGGTCAGATATTTCCACACAAAAGACCTAATTAAGAAGTGTGTATCTAGAGTCCTACACAATATATAATCTACATTTGATGTCTTAAATGTCTTCTTGTATGTACAAATTTTCCAAGTTTCTACTGATCCCTTGGTGTGCCAAGCCCATGTGTAGGTTCAGGGCTGTGTTTTCCCCTTGACTTTGTGCATGTAGTCCTACATCCACTGTGGCCAGATGGGGACTTCAATACAATTGATACATTTAGGCAGGAATTTTTTCTCTGCATGTGCTTTAAAGGGTTTACCCATCTGTTTGGAATAAGTGATTCAGTAAATGAGATGCAGTCCCTATTTTAGTGGCTTTCAAGGTGCAAAGTGCCTCTTCCTTCTTCCTCACAGAATTTGTACATATGGAATAAGTTGGGTTATCACAATAATTTAGATGATCTCATGAGATTTTTCAGAAGCATGTATCCATCCCAACCTAGTTAGATGGTCTGATGCACATATTTGGAAATCTCAATGGCCTTTGTATACCAATAGCATCATGGGTTTACAAGAGATGATGTCTGGATCTGAGTGTCTGCAGGAATAATGTGAAGCATTGGGTGGTCCTACTTGAACTTGGACTGTAGCTTGAAAAAGCTTTAGTGATGAAAGAATGAAGGTGGAGCTGTTGATGGTCTAATTCTAAGTTTTCCACAAAGTATGTATTTATGAAAAATCAGTCTTTGATTTGAAATGCTTTAAAAGTAAAAGGCATGGCTCTTGTGGTTATGGAGATCTGCTAACACACCATTTGATATACCAGAATTGGGCTAGTAGAATAATTTTTTGTCTTACACTATCTTTGTAGTTTCTTTGCAACTACAATTACATATAAGAGCTTTAGCAGGATTTTTCAAAAGAGCTCAGATTTTTTTCAGGTTGCCCCTCTGATTATTGTAGCACAAAATTCTAGCCATTACTGTATTTTCTGGATGCTCCACAACATGCCAGTGGCTAAGACTGAATTCTTTTTCATGATGTATTTTTTTGCTGTTCTTAGATAGCTGATTTCTTCACTTGAAAAGGATTCAGGTGCCCATCATTGCAACTTGGGAGATTTTTTTTCCATCAATTGCAACCTTTTCAGTGAAGACCAGAGACACCCTAGCTTTTCATTAGGAGCCATGGACAAAAGTACCACTTCACTGAACTGCATCCAATAAAAGGAGAGCTTGAATTACCACAGGCAAATACTATGTCTGCAGATGAGTGATCTTGCAGTAAGCTTAAAATTATTTTTGGTCTTCTCCTGTCAGCCATCCTGGACTGGTTGTTTTAGAGTTTTCTCTAAAATGTTACACTGGGTAGAGATTTAACATGACATGCCATCATACTTTATTTCAATCTGGGCCCATTTCTGGTTTCAATCACACCATTGTGTTACATATGTGAGCGAATTTCTGGAAGTACTGGAGCTCTGACTCTGACAAGGTAGAGACTACTGCATCTTGGCAATGCTGAGATTCCAGTCCATTCTTTTACACTGTTTTTTTCATTTAAATTTTAAAAAATCAAGGAGGAAGCTATGTCAAGTTGGAGCAGGATTTGCTGGGTTTTGGATTTTTTTTTTCCAGCAAGCCATAGGAGAAGCTTAACTGATACAGAAATGATTTCGGATCTTAAGGAACAATAAATAAACAATATGTCATCTTAATGCTCTTACATATTTTTGAAGAGAAATTATTACTAATGTGTTAGTATTAGTTCTCCTATTGCCTGATTAAGGAGTTTATAACATTATGGTGAGACGACAGGCTGCTAGTTACTTCATTCCCAGTGAAATATAGCCTGATATTCAAAACCAGAGGCCTGTGTTTGCCAGGTCTTGCTCTATAGGAGAGATCCTAATCTCAGTAAGATAAACTGCTTAAATAAAAGTTGATGAAAGAACAGTCCAAAGACTGGATTATGCTCTAACAGTTTTACAGTGCTTTGCTTTAGCACAATTCCGTGCTTGTGTCCTTAGGGAAGTCTAAACTATTCAGTGTTTACAGAATTGTATTAATCTTGATTTTTGCCAAGTTAATTTCTGTTCAGTATTTGTATATTCATTTTTATTTTGTACTGGGAAGGAATTATGGGGAAAGGGTTAAGAGCATGCTTGCTCTTCATCTGTTTTAAATCCATAAATGTGAGCCCCTGTGCTGTTTCTAGGTTTCAGATTACACTCTGTGATTTATAGAGAAAGGCTGTTCTCCACAAGTTGAAATCCCATGTGTTTCCCCACTATTGTAAAATAACAAATCCTGGAGAATGCTTCCAGTTGCAAAAATTGCAGTTTTGAACTACATTTGTAACTGCCTTTTTTCCTGAAGTGATGGCTTTGACAAGGGAGGTGAAGTCCCCTTGTCCTAATGCCATCTTTCACCATTTGCCGGGCTTTTCATTGCAGCTCACAGAAACCGCAGCAGCACCCTCGCCTTTGCAGTCTACTATCAGTTTATTTTTGGAGGCTACACCCACTAAAAAGTGCAGCTGTGAGAACACACTTCTATCACTGTGCACAAGTAACATCCCGAGCCCCTACAGAGATGGCAGGCCAGGAGCCAAGGTGACCTTCTCAGTCCATCAGCTCCCAGTCCCTTCTGTTACCCTTGGTGAACACGAGAGCAGGGTTTGGCTTCGTGTTTTTCAGTGGATTTCTGTGACAATGGTGGGGGGTTTGGATACAGTTTGATCTCAGAATTCAGTGCTTAGAAAAAGCTTCACAGCAGCAAGTTCCACCTTCTCCTTTTCTGAGGAGCAGGAGAATTTGCCAATCACCTCTGTAGTAAAAAACCACATGGAAAGTGTTAAGACTTCTGAAATAGTATCATCACTTAATTTGGTAATTATTTAAATATTGGTATTCACATCAATTCCTTTCAGGTATTTTTCCTGCTGTAATTCCTGTCTCTGCAACAGGAGACCTGCTTCATTTTTTCAGTCACAACCATGCAATGACTTTCATGTGTGTTGAACAGCTGAGATACTCTCTCAACTTTGCCTTGGTAGGGTGGTTGAATTTGTTAAGTTGTGTAAGTGACTCTAACCTCTTGCCTATGATTGGTTTTACAAATAAGGGACAATGTTTTTGCATCTATTCTCTATTTTTGAAAATTCACATGTCACTGAGATGTGGGGAAAAATCTGAAGAGGGTTCTGGCTAAAGTCATTGTGTGGGGTTTAAATAAGGCAATATTGCTTTGACCTTTCATGGATCCTCTGTGAACTGCATCAGTAGCTGACCCAATGAAAGCTTATTTCTTTTGTCTCAAAACAAAAGGTTAAATGGGATGGCAGCAGTAGTACCACAAGATGAGTCCTAATTAAGATGTGAGATACAGCATGTGTTAAATTGGCATGTGTTACTAGAGTAGGAGCAAATAATTGGGAATAGAAACATATAGTTGAGAAATCTCAATGGGGTACATAATTTTGGTGCTTTTACATCTCATATTCAGCATTAGATATTTTTGTGTACAGATTGTATCTGAGGTGCATTATGAGCAATGTAATTTAAGCCAAATAGAAAAGTCAAGCTCAGTCTAGAGTTTGCAGGGGCCTTGTAGTTCCCTACAATGAGCACAGCAAAAAGCTACTGTGTAGTGTGAGCAACTTCTTGAGCATAATGAAGTAGTGTAACATCATCCAGTTAAATATTCAAAGGTTATTGTAAGTTTAATAGTCAAACAATAGAAAGGCAAATAACCAGGGGAAGCATGGTTATTTCTTCTTAGTGCCTCTGAGTGTAGCCCTGAATTTCCTTGTATAATTCAGAGCTATAAATGAAAAGCTCAGCAAAAAATATTATTTTTAATCTAAAAAGATGGCTTTTAACCAGAGGAGGCAAAATAATAATGCCTACGGCTTCCTGTGTGTGCACTGAACAAAAAGCTCTGTTGTGTTCTGAATTCAGCTTCTTTAGAAAAGGAGTTTAATGTGTCAGACTGTATCTGTAAGAGTGCTGTACATTATTATTTACTTATCTGTGATCTCATTTGTGTCTCGCTACTTTCAAATTGCTTGGCCTTGAAGCCGTGTGAAAAAGCAGCAGCCTTCTAACTCAATAAGATGCAGAGAGTGAAGAGCTGAATAAAGGTTCTCTGTGATTTGATATGGACATCAATATCAATTGGTATTTGATAATGACATCACCAAAGCTGCAAAACAATACTTGGTTCTGACAAAATGGGAACTGGCTTGTATAGTTTTCCTGCTTTCTTTATGTGGCTTTTAGGTCCTGACCAAAGATAATTTTTGTCTTCCTATTTTTTTCCCCATGTTCTTTGTGCAGCTCTTCCTGTCCTAGTAACAGGCATGAGGTAAAATGGAATTGTGAAAATATACAGCAACGGTGATTAAGGATGTACAAGAAATCTCTGGCTATTGCCTGATTTCCATACAAACTACCCTTGTAAGAATTGAGTTCTTAGCTACCACCACAGTGGAGTAGACCACAGAGGAAATATCTTGCTGCTACCTCTGTTTGCCCCAGCATGGCGCTAGTTCTGAAAACCTATACCTGGTCTTCCTTCTAGTTTCAGCAATTTGTCTTTGTTCTAGACATACAAAGTGTTGGACCATTTCCCCCAAAGAAAGTTGAACAAATTTAATTGTGACACTCCAGAATCCTATGCCATTTAGCTATTCTGGATCCTCTTGGGTCTAGTTGGAAAGCATTTTTTGTTTGTTTTTGTTTAAAACGCCAAAATCCCCCCAAAGGAGATGTTATTTCTTCAACTTGCCTTTCTTTGTATGTCTGTTAAACATTTTCAAACTAAGTCAGACTATCTGTAGAAAGAAAGAGGATCGCTATAACTACATGAAAGGATTTCTCAGTTAAACCTATTACTTTTGAGAAGGGAGACATGAAAGCTGCTGTAGAATAAAACGTAAATCCATTAAAAGATGACTGTGGTTTTAAAATTACATATTTTAAATAAAAAAGACCAACCACATATAGCTGGGAAATTACGTAGTGGGTGAAGAAGAGTACAAATGTTAATTCAACTTAAGCTAATTCCCTATGGGCCAATGTTCCCAATTAGTAAATAATCAAATTGTTTACTAGCTGAAGGGTTCACCAAAAGACTGATTTTGACATTACTCCTGCAGAGCAATTTTTTAATTTAGAATCACTGATACTTCTATGGAAGTCCGCCCCTGCATTCCCCTAGGTTGGGAACAGAAATTACATTATAAGACATGCATTTAAGTCAAAGAAACTTTTATTCTTGAAGTTAAACCCTTGAGACATACTGTTCTATAAAATTATTCATCAAATGTCTTCATAGAAATAATTAGCTATTGTTGTTGAATTATTCAGTGCTTAGATGAACAAATTCATTTGATGAAATCTTACCCATTCATAACTAATTTACAAGCATGAACAGGAGTTCAGCTGATGTAGATCTTTCATAAACAGATTGTTTGCCAGTAATTACTAAAATGCCTTTGAATGCTGAGACCAAAGAAAATTTTTAAAGCTATCTTACCTTCTATTTGTGATTCTTCTTGTTCTATGTGTATCTATTATTTCTGTAGTTCCATCACATTTAAACCTGTGAAGACACCGGCGGTGATCACCATGAGGGGATAGATGAATTCTTCATCCAAATTTGTTTTGTTTTGTCACTGGTTTCTAACTTTGCTTACACTGAAAATGTTATGGGAGCATTTAGTAAATTCCAGTACCTGAAGGGAGCCTACAGGAAAGATAAGGACTGTTTACAGGGGCAAGTAATGACAGAACAAGAGCAAATGGCTTCAGACTAAGAGAGTGGGTTCAGATGAGGTACCAGGGAGAAATTCTTTTCTGTGAGGGTGGTGAAGCACTGGAACAGGTTGTCCAGAGAAGTTGTGGATATCCCATCCCTGGAAGTGATCACAGTCAGGTTGGAAGGAGCTCTGAGGAATTTGGTCTAGAGGAAGGTGTCCCTGTCCACAGCAGGGGGTTGTAATGAGACAATCTTTAAGGTCCCTTACAACCCCAACCATTCTGTGGTCCTGTGTAAACCAAGCCCATTTAATGAAACTTCAGATGTGTAACTGTTTTGCTCTTCAAATGCCATCATGCTCTTCTAACATTTCTGGGCAGCTTTTATTGGTTTATCCTTAAGATAGTTTTTGCAAAACATTTATGGGCCAGGCTATTTGAAGAGAGCCTTCACTAAACTGATCATAATGATGGCAAAAAATAGTTGCTAAACTAGCGACAAATGAAAGGAAAAGCTGGGTAGTCTGTGATATTGGAAATAATCAGTGATTCTGATTTTATCCCTGGGTATGGTGATCAAGTATTTCCTGTTTCAGAATCCACAGCAATGCAACCTAATCTCTTCCAATTTTCAGCATCTAAAATGCAGCTCAGTGCAGAGAGATTTCCATCAACTGGGAGTAGGCAGAGAATGACAGAATAAGCTTGAGCCACAGCAAATTCTATACCTAAAATGCCTGGAGGACTAAGGATGGAAGATTTCATTAGACTTAAATGCACTAATGAAATGTATTAATGTAGTTACTCTGAATCTCTCCCACCAGATTCTGTGACAAGGAATGTTTTTCAGGGCCTGAATGGAAAAAAATACTTGAGTTCACATGCAAAACATATGATTAAAAACTGATGCATTAAAGATAAAGCTCAAATCTAAATAATGATTACTGCCAAAATCTTCAGGCCAACCAACTTCAGTCTTCTTTCTTAATACTTTACCCTGTCCCAAGTCAGAAATTTAAGATGACTGCAGAGAATTTAAATAGGTTTTAAAAACTGAGCCTGACTTCAAATCAGTATTAGGTTTACTGAGAAATGGGCATTTTGTAAAAGATGTTATAAATCTGTGGCTCTCTCCAACTGCGTTTTCATTCCTGTTGGACTCATTCTGAACAGACAGCGTTGACCTTTAGGCTCTGATAATATCAGTGTGCGTGTGTTGGGGGGTCTGTGCCAGACATCACAGTCCTCATAATGAAATGTTCTGCACATGAACAAAAAGGCAAGTGTTATAAATAGGAAATCAGCACCACCTTTCCTTTGCCCTGTTGCTTTAATATTTCTGTTAACACTAAACCGATATGTAGAACACCTTCCTGAGATGCAAAGGGGAACAAACTTCTAATGGAATTCTAAGGGTTTAATATAAACTTTAGCAGCTTTGTAAGGGCAATTAATATTTCTAATTAATAATTGCTTTTCCTTTATGATTCTTTATCAAAATAAATCTATTTCAGAAAGGGGAATAATCTTGTAAAGCTTAATTTAAAAAAAAAGGTTTTATTTGTTTTGAATCATAGAGCAACTGAACCATGCACCTGCTTAGTTCATTTTTCTTAAAGCCACACAGTTTTGGCAACTAAAAAGTTTTAGCCTTTGCCCCAGAGCATTCTTCTGGGGTGGCCCTGCGTGTCCCCTGGCAGGAAGAAGGCAGGTGGGTCCTGACTGAACAGTGGCATTCCCAGTGAGCGTGGGACTGGGGAATGAGCCACAGCTTCGGAAACCTACTGAGGCTTTGGCCGATTGTGTGGGGAAAATGAACAATATGAAGTCAAATGAACAAAAGTCTGAATTGCAACAGTTCAGAGCATTTATTCATGTATAATAACTTTCCAACCAAATGGGAATGTCAGTTCAATTACGAAAAGTATTCCATCAAGCTTGTTTTCCAATTTACGTGAAATTCCAGTTCAGATTTCTAATGGACTGATGATGAGATCAGATTTCCTCCAAGTGACTGGTTGTAGGTTAAGTATCTTAACAACTAAAGGAGGCAGGAAAAACTAAGGATTTCTGGTCATTTAATGCTGCCAGGCTTTCTTTTTTAATGTGGGTGCTCAATCCATTGTATTTTGTTTCCAGGTTTTTTCATCCTCGTTTCTTATGCTTTGAATAGTGCCTGAATCAACAACAGGTTGTTTTTCAGTGCATGTACAAAGCAGTCCTAGTTTATACCTGCAAATAATGTAGGTTCATATGAATCTGTTGGCCCTATTACAACCAGGACGGTCTTCTGTTGTTGAATTGTTACTTTCTTCTTCACCCTTCTGGATTCCTAAGGGTTATAAAAATGTTGTAGATTCCTTGGTGGCTTCAGGACCTAATTCTGTGAGTTTACATCCATGAGAAATGTCACATAGCATGTACTGTATTCAAGGTGATCTTCATATTGAGAAAGGAAATTACTGGTAGCCAGTGAAAGCTATTGGTGGTTTTTCTTCAGAAGGGTGCAGGCTGAGAAATTGTCCAGTATCAGAAATAATAACTAGCTTGATTTTAAAGGCATTCTATGTATATTACTTTTTAAGGTAACATGCTGCTGGTTATTAGAATCAGTCAAATGGTGTTTGGCAAGTTCCTTTAGATGTCCTTTAGTTATGATATTAATGTGTATGGTGACAATGAGGCTCAAAGCCTGATGAATGCTTAGGGGAGGAAAATAGCTTTGTTGCCAAAAGAGTAAAAGGCCTGCTGACCCTGTTGCTAATGCATTTATCCAACAAGCTTTCCCCCAAAGTCAGGCAAAACTAAACATCTGAAAATGAGGGACTGCAGTTGCATGAGAGCTTTGCTCACACAGCTACACTGCAGCAGAAGGGCTCTCTGGAGGTGCCCAGCAGTTCCTGAAGACCCTTTCTAGGCTGCCATCAGAGACCCACAGTGCACAGCAGTGCCTCTCCAAAGGGTGTCTCCCACCGGCTGTGGGGAGGGACACAGCAGCAAGGTGAGGTGCTGTGCTCTGGCAGCACACTCAGGTGAGGTCATTTCCAGCCACACTCCTAAAAAAAACCCCAGGTATTCATAGAGGTGGGTGCGGTAACACATTGAGCACCTTTCTGATGTCTGAGCGTGCTCCCTGTGCCCAGAGGCTGCAGACAGTCTGTAACCAAAATTCAGAGATGTCACAAGTGGCTGAACAAACAAATATCACCAGTTAATGGTTAAGCTCTCAATTTACTAAAGCGTTTGTTACCAGTTTGCCAAAGAGATCAAACAACCGTGAATCACAGCCTTGGCTACTAATTAAATCCTTTATTCCCTTCTCTCATCGCAGAAGCATTTAATCTTGGGGAATCAGGACAGCCTGTTGTGCAGAATACATTTTACAGCATAAGCAGAAACAAGCTTACTGTAAGGCTTCCTACTGGAGCTGGAAATGGGAAGGATTAAAAGGAGAATATTAATTTTCCTCCTGGCATGGTAGTTCATGTTAGCACTGAAAAATGATTGATGGTGAATGGCTGAATTGGAAAATCATTTTGGTCGTGTAGCTTTGTTATTTCACTGAATAGCAAATACCATTGTTATTATCTGCCTGCCTTGCTTATAGATGGGACTTGTCCTCTAGATAGAGAATGAGGGATTTGGTGTGTTCTACTGGTGACTGGCTGTCCCAAAGAAAAATGTTTTACTCAGAAATAATGGACTGTGAAGAACACCCCAGAGGAAATGAGGCATAAACCAAAATACTACAAGCAGTTTTATGGCAATTCAAATATATTTCTATTTGTCAAAAGATGTTTTTGTGTGCTTTTATGTATAGGATGTATAGCTGCATGATATCATACCTTTGATATTTACTAGAAAATTAAACAGTGCTTACCTTTTTGGCTCCCATCTCTGTGAAGCAGAACTTAAAAGCCCAAACACTTTATTTCCTTTGGGTTTGGGGGAAGTCATCCAAGTCCTTAGCAGCAGAATGATGCAGCACAGGCTCACAGAACAGGGGTGCCCTGAACAAGCATTAGGCTAACTCAGTCCACTGGGAACTGATCCAAACACGCAGCCATTCCAGGCAAGAGTAGCAAATTTCCATTTTTGTAACTTGAACCATGATGTTGCAGTCTGATCTGTGGGAGCAGGGGCCTGGAGACAGTGGCTCTAAGACACCTCAGGAAGGTGTTAAGAGGGAAAAAGCTTCCTATGCAGATCTAACTCCAGGTTTGGTGCATAATTATTGAGGTACAGATGATTTTACATAAATACACTTAGGGGTAGCCATCTGTAGACCTGCAGTGAAAAGCTGTATAGTATTAGCTTAAAAAATAATGCATTTTATGCTATTTCTGGAGAAAGTAATCTTTTCTGTCATTGCTGGACCTGAACAATTTCTATAACAGAGCCCACCTGAGAGGCAATAGCTAAAAGTAGAAAATGATGGCTTTGTTTTGGTTCTGCTTTTTACTTTGCAGAATGTTTTCTTCCTAAAAAGTGTGGGTTTTCAGAAGAGGAACACCCCAGCTACACCTCCTCAGAGGACAGACATCCACCATTTGCACATACAGAACTTTTATTTACTGAGGGAGATCTATCCTGAGGAAACACCTAAATACTCACAAAAATTTCAGGTTATATTTAGCTGCAGAGGCTTGGCTGATACCATGCTGTAACATGCTAGAGACCCAAACTTGCACGAACTTTTATATCACTTAAAATAATTCTTTTATAGAACTTCTATGACTTCTCCATCCCTTAGTGAGTATGAATGCTGTCATGTTCAGTATGGAGAAAAAGCACTGCAAAGTGACGTCTCAATATGCCATTCTATCTGGAATACTAATAACAAGTTTACAAAGATAAAATATCTGGAACACCTAACTGCTTTTGCAGCTGTTCCCCAAAGCCATCACTAGAAGTGTGTTTGGGATGAGAGTTAGAAACATTAGATGTTCACGCAGTTAAAAAGGAAATAAAGGTGGTGCTGTAATGTCATTCAAGTACGTCTTGGTAAGAGTAATAGAATGAGCAATCTGAATAATTGGCCTAATGTTTGATATTATATTTTAATGTTAAGAAGAAAATGCATCTTTTTGGAAGCTTTGAAAAGTTTGAAATAACTGTTGGTTTTAAGGCACTGTCTGAAAAATCATGTCAGATTCTTTGAAAGTCTGTAATTTAAAAGCATGATGAGCAAATTCTTTTCTCTTTATTCTGTTGTCAGATCATATGCATATGCACAAAGAGGGGCATATATTTTTTAAAGACCTGTCAGATTATTTTGTTATTATATTAAGCTACAGTTCCATTTCAGGATAAATATGTATGTAGATGTTACATCCAGAAACTACTAGGTTATCTCTTGACTGTTTAGCAGTCAACAAATCAAAGATCTTTCAAGTGTTTTTATTTTAATAATTCTTTGTGGAAAAAAAAATCATCTAAGTGAAGAAACACGTTGTATAGAAATTGTGGGGTGAACACCTCAAAAAACCCAAACAAACCAAAAAGTCCTAAAAACTGGAGTGATTGTATAAAAGCTGTTCATGGCTGGATATGCAGGAACTTGAGAGTTTGGGGTTTTTTTGTGGAAATGAAGCTGGGAGGGATGCATGGAGGTTTGCTTAGACACAGAAGGAGGTTATGTGGACACCTCTTTTAGCTGTGACATGGGTGCAAACCTAGCGTGGGTCAGGTAAAACCCTGGATTTTCAGAGCCTTTTTGAAAGGTGAGGAAGGTCAGCAGAACGGTGTGCTGTGCTGAATCACAGCTACTTACACTGCAGCTTGATGTTTTGGGGAAGGGTTTTCTGCAGCCTGCTGTATTTCTTGTCTGGATGGAGATGCTCTTTCCCCCCTGACCCTCCTGGTTTTTCTCACAGGCTGCGGGAACACCACCGCGCTGCCATCAAGGTGATTCGGAGGATGCAGTATTTTGTGGCAAAAAAAAAGTTCCAGGTGAGTTGTGAATAGAAAGCTCCTTTTCTAAATAAACCCTTTGTTCACCTGATTCATTGTCTCTTTTAGAAACTTAAGAGAGACTAACACAATTCATTTCAGTAATGGTGATCTACACCCACTATTCTCTCCCTCCTTCAATAGGACGGTTGTTTTGCAGCAGGTTAGTCAGCTATGGATGCACTGGAAATAGGCTAAACTCCTGAAATGCAGTCTGAATTAAAATGTTATTTTCTGCTAATGGACTTGACCCTTAGCCCTCTGTTATCGCTGTCTCTTTCTGGCAGTGCAAACATTCTCATATGTCTCCATTAATTCTGAGCTGTGTGCTGTTTTCGTGCCCAGTCAGTAGGATTAGAGATTAAAATACTACCTCAGCCTTGTTTCTGTCCCTTACTCAATGATAATGAAGTCCTGATAAGAAACCAAGGTGGAAATTTGTTAGTGTATTGGAGGGTTTCTCATTTCTTCTCCTTTCTCCCCTCTGCATAGTAGAAGACCTCCTTTCCAGTTAGTGAGATACTGATTCTCTTTCCTCCTCTGGCCCTCACTGATACATTTCCCATGTGCCACTTCACTTCCTGTGGCCTTGTGATGTCATAAGCATTTAACAGTAGCTAATTAACCTTGTTTCCTGGTCTGAATAAAAAATTCTGACTGCCAACTTTCTAAAAATCTGTTTCATTAATCCAGTAAAAACACATGTCAACAGCCTTCAGCTTGATTTAAACCAGGTGAATGTATATATAGGTAATAAATATATTACCTTGCTTAAAATCAATCAATAAGGGATAATCTCTGGAGGAGTCTTCACAACTGAAAATGCAAAGGATGAGTGTGGCTTAACTGCCTACATCTATTTTTTAGCTATTGCTGCTTCCAATAAACCAGAAAGCCATCCCACCTTTAATCTAGACCCTCCAAAAAGGGAGAGTGTCTTTTCTTTTTCAAATTTGAAGGCTACAAAATTTAAGAACAAAAAGAACATGATGATGATGACTAGCAGTCCAATATATCTATCTGTAAGGCAAAGTTTGCTGCTGTTACAATCCCACAATTCCGATTTCCTTGTAAAATTCAGAAGCATTTCCTGAGTTCTTTAGCAAATTTCTACTTTGAATATTTTAATTTTTACTAATGAGCTAATTTGTGACTAGGGTTGCCTGAGCTTGTCAGAAAATTGCTTTAGTTATGTATAATGTATTCAAATCAGTACCATTTAGGCTGAAATATCCCATGTCCAGAGTTTTCTTGAAAAGAGGGCTTTCAAAAAGTTTCTGCTAGCACATTTCACCATTTGTTATCATTATTAGACTAAAATTAAGAAAGGCACAGTCTCAACTACTTGAAGATAATATTTATAGTCATTTTGTTGAGAAGTTTTTTAGCACTTGCTGGTCAGCACTTTAAATTGGGCAAGGGATGTGGCCCAGTCCAGTGATGTGTCTGCTGCTGTGTGAATAATTGCCTAAATGTGGCCAGTTCCATTAAAATCTAATTTATTTTCATTCTAAAACTTGATTGTGATCCTTTGCTCCATGGTAATTACTGAATCATTGCTCTCATAAATTTAGATCATAAAATATTTGCCATGGTATTAACTAAACTGCGTAGTAACAAGAAATCCACACGTTGTAGATCTACCTCCCAAGTGGTATTTGTCAGAAACAGATTTTGAAAATGCCTGAGCACTGTGTGCAACATTATCCACCTGGCAAATAAACGAAACTCCCCTGCGGCAGATGATTTGATAGAAGCTGAAAAAGCATCTGACTGAATAGAATGGGACTATTCAGTTCATACTTACAACTTTGTTTGTGCTCAGTATCTCGGTTGCTAATCTGGCTTCTCAGTTGTACTCTCACTTTTGCATCTGCAAAAGGCTCAGTCCTGGCCATCTACAAAATCCCTGGACAGGGTTGTCTCCCATCTCTCCTCAGCAGTCTTCTTCCTTCCTGAAGGATCCATATTAGCTGCTACTAAAGAACTAAAAATGTTATTTGGCTGAAGTGGGGTGGATCTACTCCTGTGTACAAGTAATATGCTGCTGTTTCTTCTGAAGCAGAATCTCCAGTAGGAAAGTAGGGGAATATCTGATACTTCTCCATATTTTCTGAATATAAGGTCATGATCAAGCTTAGAAATTTGGAGAGCACGAAAGGTACAGTTTTCCAAAGCACCCAAGTAACTTGATGCACAAAGTCACCTTGAAATTCAAGCCCCAAGATGATTTTAAAAATCTCTCCTGTAATTAAGCGATAACCACTGTCATTATTCTTTCATCGGAAGTTGTAAATCTGTTCTACGCACATAAAATAATCATAAGAAATTAAATTGTTTTAGTATGTGCCAAGTAATGACTGTACTGTTCCTAATAAGCAGACTAATGTAATGTCCAAAAATAAGGTAAAGCAGAAGATGCATTTTAAAAATATCTTTTGGCATTTTAGAGGTCTGTACAGCTGGTTTTTAGTAGGTATTTTCTTTCTAAGCTTTACAGTAGTGTAAAAAATAAGTTCCAACAAAAGAAAATTCAGATATTTTCTTCCTGTAACTGTTGAAAAAACCCGAAACAAACCAACAACCCAATTTCATCTGAAGTCCATTGGGCAATTCATGCTTAAAATTAGCTGCAACACTGAGGAAGGCCAGCGCTTTAAAGGAGTATTTTTTAGAGATGCCTCTGAAACTTCTGGTAGGACAGCATAGGAAGAAGGAGAGGAAGAGGAAAATTTTGCAAAATAGGTCCCAGCATGAACCCAGCATGGTTCTTAAACTATACCAGCTGTTTGCAGGACACACCTGTAGGCCTAAATTTGACTAGATATATTTTTTAAAGGACTCAGTTAATAACAGGGGGTGATGGCATCAGAAGGACCAAAGCCAGTTAGAAAGCAAAGCTTTCCTGTTTAAAACTAAATAAATAAATAAAACAAATAAAGAAAAGCTAAAAAGGGATACAAAGATTTTCAAAGGACATGAAAAGCAAATCTTTGTGAAGTATCATTTCCTCTTAAAAAAGAAGGAGAGAAAATTAGGCTGTATTTCAAAGTCCAGGTTTAAATATAGTCCTTAGGAGGATGCCCATGTATAACCCATGAACCCAGCGTAGTATTATAAAGAATTAATACCTTTTTTATGGATGTGTTTATGTTCTCGTAAAGTCTGTAGGACTGTTTCAAATTCTATACAAATGATCACATTCAACACAAGTCCCGCGCATCAGTGAAGATTGATGACTTATGGTTAAGGAAGGATTTTATTGATTATAGGGAAAGCAGACTTAAAATGAATGCTTTTCTAGGCTTTGTTCACCCTTACCTACCAAAAATTAATTTTATATATTAGTTGTAAAGCAGATGTTTTTGACAAAATCTAATGTTACAAATGAATTTCAGAAAAAAAATCATTTCCATACTCAATTATCCCATTAGCTTGATTTATGAGTAAATAACCTTTATTTTCCAATCATGAATGTTTCTAGAAGTCTTAAAACTAATGTATATTGATGCAACCATGATATCCGTCAGATACAGAGACCAGGAACGGGTTCTGATTTCCCATTTTCATTTTGAAAACTTCTTAAATTTTCTTTCCATGTAAATTCTTCCAATTGAGTAAATTAATTTCCTTCTAAAATAGCTTTTTAACTTGTGGAATGATTTTTACCATGACAAATATTCTATACATAGCATAAATTAAAAATACAGGTTGCAGTTCTACCGATGACGTAACTGTTGCCTGATTTGTTACAATTTCCCTGGAAAATCTTACATTTATAGTCTTGTAGTTCATCATACTGTGTGATTCATATGAATTGTGTGTGTAATCTTTTCTAATCTCCATGCTGGACTGTACTAAACTGTGTATTTCAGTGTCCTGTGCTTCACAGGGTGTTTTGCCCATTTTATTTGATGTTACCTGGCTGCATTTCCCAGAAATTCCCCTTTCCTGGATTCCCCTTTCCCAGATCTGCCTTCCTGCCCATGCAGTTACTAGGGAACAACAGCCACAGCCAGTGGTGCACATTTAATATTTGGCATTGGATTTTGTGCCTTTTAAAAACTGTCATTTATGATGGAGGAAATTCTAAGGCATTTAAAAAGAGTTTTGCCATGAGTTTTGCTTAATTAGTAGAGGAGCAAATGTAAGGAAGAGAAGCAATTAAGAAGGCTGTGGGACTGGCTTCTGCTTTTGTCTATTCCATACTAATCTGCTGCCTACTGCAGTTTTTTTATATGGTCAACAACAAGAGTATTTTCTTATAGAAGATCAGCTTTCAATATGAAGCAGTTACAGAAAAATCAGTACTGACTTAAATACCCAGACTTACTCAGAAGTTTAGCCTCATTCTTAAAATATATTTACTCCAGGTTTTCAATTCTTGTTTTAAAGAGAGAGAAACAGCCCTGTAAATGAAAAACAGGTGGGGAAATACTTAGACTACTGTCAGACTGCTGTGTCAGAGTATGAGGATGGCAGGAGAAAGCTCTGCATCTTTATTCTTACTGAACACCTTTTCTGAACCTGCAGTTTTCAAACTTGCAGGTTTCTCTTTTGCTTATTTATAGTACAAAAAGAATCCAAGAATTTTTTTTTATTATATTATCATGTTCACAGTGCTAGTCCATGGAAAGATTTACAGGCTTATGCCATGGCAGAATCATATTTCTTTCTTTGTGGATGTTAGTTATGATTTATGTGTGTGTAAGCAGTTGGGATGCTTGGGAATTCTTCTGTGCTCCTTGGTTAGATTGAAGCAATTCCCAGTCCTGCTTAGCCTCCCACTAGAGAGGGTCTCACATTCACTCAAGGCTTGCAGTTGACGTGGGGAATCTATGACACTGAAATATACTTTGTTTGATAAAGTGATGTTACTAAAGGGATCATTCCTGAAATGTGGAGCTGCTTCCCAGGCAGGTGCAGGGGACTGCATGAAGGTGCCACAGTCTCCACAGCCTGGTTTTGCATGGTATCCCATTTTCCTTTGGCTTAGGAAAGAAACCTGTGTTTATGGCATGGAGTTGAGGAAATCCTGAAGTTTGGGAAATCAGATAAAGCAGAGCAGAGACATCGGCTTTTGAAGTTCAGGTGACAAAATACTTCTGAGACTTCAAAATGGAATCCAAATTCTGGTATCTTAGAAGCTACCACTGAAAACTCTTTTCCTTGCTCTCAAACAATGCAAGAGAAGAGAAGTTGTAACTCAATGTTACCAAGGTTTTTACAAAACCTTGAAAATTATCTGCAGAGTTTCTATAAACAGCATAACAAATGAGTCAGAAATCATAGAAAAGTTTGGGTTGGGAGGGACCTTCAAAGTCATCTAGTGCAAACCCCCTGCCATGAGCAAGGACATCTTCATGCAGTCAGGTTGTTCAGGGTCCCTCCCAACCTGACCTTGAATGTTTCCAGAGATAGGGCATCCAAAACTTCTCTGGGTGACCCATTTTAACTGTCTCACTACCCTCACACTTAAGAATTTGTTCCTAATAGCTAATCTAAACCTTCCCTCTTTCAGCTTGAAGCCATTTCCCCCTTGTCCTATCACTACAGGCCCTTGTAAAAATCTGTCCCCATCTTTTTTAAAAGCCCCCTTCAAATATTGAAAGGCTCCAATGAGGTGTCCCTGTAGCCTTCTCTTCTTTAGGTTGAACAACACAACTTTCTTACCCTGTCTATAGCAGAGGTGCTTCAGCCCTCTGATTATCTTTGTGGCCTCCTTTGGACTTGTTCTAACAGGTCCACGTCTTTCCTGTGCTGGGAACACCAGTTCTGGCACTGATAGGACTCTAGATTCTAGATGTAGGATTAAGATACCTTTAATTTTTTGCTACCCTTCAACATGTTCATTAACTTGCTTCCCAGTCAGTCTTGGTGTCTTGCAGGTAAATACTATTGCATTTATCTTGATACTATTGCCTCTTTACTACACAAAAGTTGTTTTATGAATGGTAGGTCAGATGAAGTCTTTCCCATGTATGAGGTGTAAGTTACAGACACGGGGCCTTTCTTGCACCAGTGTTTCCCAGCAGTTTTGAAAGTTCAACCAGTCTTTCTGGAAGAGGAAATCAGTCATGCACCTTCCTCTAGGACTGTGTTTTAACTTCCCCTGGTAAGACCTGAACTGTGAACCCCAGCTGCTGACTGAGAACAGGGGTTTGTGCATGTTCAAGACCCAATATTTTTCAGTGGCCAAGGAGTATGAACCTTGTTTCCAGAAGGAACTAGAGTGTGCACAGGCTTCTGAACCAAGTTCCAGATAAACTCTTTTTAGCTCCAAGTCCTTTTGAGCTCCAGTTTGGTGGATTATCTCTTGGAAGGCATACAGACCTGTGGTAACAAAAAGGTGGATGAAATGAGAACTGCCAGAATTATTCCACCAAAAATGTGTGATCGTGGCAATAATCAAAATAACTCACTTGTTTACACAGTGCTAAAAGAACTTACTGTTTACTCTTCAAAAACATCTACATTGCCACAGACCTTTTGTCCATTCTTGTCACTTAAGGGCATGTTTTTTGTCTCTTCTTTTACAGCAAGCCAGAAAGCCCTACGATGTCCGAGATGTTATTGAGCAGTACTCTCAGGGCCACCTCAACCTGATGGTGCGAATCAAGGAGCTGCAGAGGAGGTATGTCAATGAAGCCCCTCTTGGTACCCATGAACGGCAGCAGGAGGATGTTTGTAAATTAGGGGCCCATGTTTAAAAAAATGCCAGGGTTAAAGGTGCCATATTGGCAGGATTGTGCGCAATTAGGGAATATAAAATGGCATTTGCATACAGTTTTCTTTTCACACAGGGAGGAAAAGGCAAAAAGCTTAAAAATCTGATGATTGGGACTTAGATGTATTACCTCAGTCCCTGCTAGCTGTGACTATAGACTGCAATCCCTATATCACAGGGGCTGTTCTACACCTGGAGAGTGCAATACTGTCACCTGCTCTCATAGAATTGCCCCTAAGAGCCAACTAAGAGATGACAGATGCAAAAAGAAAGCTGAAGAAGAACAAGGAAAAGACAAATCAATGCTGAGCACATGGAAAATGGGCATGGTAAAACTTCACAGTGGTTCAAGAAGCTTTAGAGCAATCTAATTCAAATCCCATTATGCTACTAAATTTTTCATTTCAAGCTACTCTTAGCATAAAGCCACTGCTTCACTCACAGGACAAACCAAAATTATTTGAACTTCACTTCGGTTGTTTGTGAAGAGACCTCCCTGCTCCAGCTAGAGAGAGAGTGAAGATGCTGGTTCAGACTGATAAAAATCAAAAAGGTTTCTTTTTGTTTTATAGGTTGGACCAGTCCATAGGAAAGCCATCTCTTTTTATCTCCGTCTCAGGTAAGTCAATACAAAGAATGTGTCTAAAATTAATCTGATGAACATATAATTAATGGAAAATAGTTGCTCAAGTAATTTTCATTTTATTGCCAAATTTCTAAACTGTGCCAACTGGTTGTGCTCTGAAGATTAAGCATTGGCAATTATATTTAGTCATCAACACTTTTAAATTAGGGTTCTTATTTAGATTCTTAAAGCACATGCTTTCACTGAAGTCTTCAAAATATTGGCTCTAGTCTTTCTGAGACTTACCATATATTCAATAAATTGGTGTGCTAAGATTACAGAGTTCCTGTGAAATTTGTAATATTCACATAGATCTTTGAGCGCTTTGAAAAGACACTGGAAATGGAGCATAAAGGACTACATTTGTTTGTGACAAGTCTGGCTGATGAAAACTCCCTGTTTATATCATTTTCAAACTCATCCTTCTCTATAGTTCTTAGTGGGGGGTAAAAAGATAAAAGTTACCAAATGTGTTATTCAACTTGGCTGCAGAGTGCTTTGCATAGTGGCAGATTGTTTTTAAGTGGCAATTAAAACATTAACTGAATTGGTAACATTTTTGCTCTCTATGGTTAAAGCATAAAACTAAGATTAAAAATGCCTTAAACTCAGGGCTATTAAAAGCCCTGGCGTGGGCCAGTGCTATAAAAAGAAACAGAAAACAACTTTTAAGGAATGGATCTATCGGCCTGGTAAGGGTGTTCAGTTACACGGTGTTGGTGGGCTAGTTAAACACACCCTGTTGTGGTTTACTGCTATTTTGTTATACCACCATATATTAATTTGAAAGTGTTTCTTGTTCCACAGAGAAAAGCAAAGATCGAGGAAATAACACGGTTGGTGCCAGGCTGAACAGAGTGGAGGACAAGGTAAGGCTCAGTTGAACTGGCAGTGAATGAGGACATGGTTTGTGATCGAACAGTGCTTGTTTCATAGGATGTGAAGGAAAATTCAACTTAAAATAGAGTTGAATGCCTGGCTTTTCCAGGTGATGGAGTCTAATTTTTGTCACAGATTGCATTTTTGGTTCTCATCACTTTAACAGAATAAGGAAAAAAACCTGAATTTAATTGATTTCAGTCACTTTTGGGACTCGCTTGGGTATTTTATTTTTAATTGCATATATTACATACATCTCAGTGCTTTACTTCCTTCCTCCACAATAGATAAAAGGCTCTGTTCCTTTAATAACTCAGTATATTATGGTCCCCAAGATTTGCCTTTGATCTTTGCTCCGTTGTTTACATAAGTCCACCTACAATTCCTTAGAGAGGGAAATAGAAAACCTTGTTCCATCCTGGTTTTCATTCTTTATGATAAGTGGAGTTTCTCCTTCCAAGTGACATGAATCCAAAAAAATCAGACTTGTTCTATAATTGCAACAGTTAAGTGCGTTGTAAGCCTTTATTTCAATGCTGGCTGTGCTTGAGAAAATGGATGACAGGTAGAGGTTCATTGTCATGGTAGACGTTGTGTCATTGTTAGAAAATACAGGTTTTCCTGTGTTGGTATTTAGGAAAGGAAGAGTTAGGAAGAATAGTTTTAGTCTTTTACTGATCTATTAGAGTGATTTGGTGAGGTAGTGAAAGCATTTCTTTACTTTAGAGTTATTTCACTCATGTATCTGACCTTGGTATCTGTTCTTTAGTTATTAAGACTGAAACTTTTTCCCGAGGGAAAAAACTTTCAGAGTGTTTCTTCCACTACTGGAAGTATGTGGCAACCTCATGAAGGTTTTGTTCTGAAGAAATATCAGCAAATATTCTGCAAACTAAAAGAGGTGTGAGCAATACAACCCAAGGACTACAAACCAGCACCCTGTTCTGATCTGCATTGATTCTCTTGTGACATGCCTGTTCCTTACACACTTCTCCTGAATTACTTTAATAAACTTGAATGACAGTACTCAGAACTGCACTTCACTCTCCTGGAAATAATAGTGTTTTAAAGGAAACTGTTTTCTTTTGGTATAGGGGGGAGGATACAGGGGAAGAGTTGAAGTAGAAGAGAGGAAAGTAGAGTGTATTTAGCACAAAAAAGAATCACTGTGCAGTGCTCCCTCACATCTGTGGTTAATATGTGTTCTTACACATGGAAGCCCTTTCCAGAAAGTTTGGATTACATTTATTTATTTTCTCTCCATAATGTCAACTAAAAGTGTGGAACACTAAGAAATGTCTTGTGACTTGTGACAAAGAGCAATGACTTTTCAGTGTGGACAAATATTTCTCAAATGGCAGCTAAAGCAGCTTCTCAGTGCTATTTGTAAAATCTCCAGCGAGCCTGGGAAAGCCTTGGTGTTGTACTGGCTCAGAGATAAGCTGTTTGGGGGTTATTAATTACTCTTTTTTACATCCTTACAAATAAGTACACCGTGAATTTATGGTGACTGGGTTTTTATGTCTTGTAATGGGACTGTAAAACACTCCCTGTATAATTTTAGTATAGCTGGGTTAAATTTTAGCCTTGTTTTAAGTAACAGACCCTTCTTTCTTTGCAGTTGCATGAGGTCATCTGTGGTTTCAGAGTTGTATGTTATCTGCCCTATACAGCTAGTCCTATCTGCAGGAATTTTATCTGAAAGTAGCTGAAAGGCTAAAAATAGAGAATTTCAGTTGGACTCAGCAAACAGTGGTTAACATAAAAACACACTGGCAATTCTAGAATCACATTTTTGCTGCAGCTGCAGATGGTGGCCAAAGCTAATTTTTTGGTATTTTTACTCTCAGAGATTGGCCCTCTCTTTCCCATAAAGTACATGGTGCTTGGTATGCTTTCAGCATAAAGCTAAATCCTTCCTGAGCTGAACACTCAATTAAGGGTATCAGGTGGTTTTTAAGGTGACAAAATATTTTAAACAGTTTCATCCCATTTGGTTTGTGAATTATTTTTCAGTCTTGGACTTCAGGAGATATTTTCAGTGCTGCAGGCTAGTGTCAGCATCTAAATACCTCTTAGGCATTTAAAGAATCTCCTGTAAATCAGAGGTGGGCTATGTACAGCCAACAGTACATAGGGGATGGCACCTAAAAGGGACATTTTAAAATAAAAAGCTTAAACAGCAGTGTATTGACAGGAATTATGATCCTTTATGGCAAAAGCCTGAATTTTCAAGTATTGACATCAGCAAAATGTTGTGTTTTCTGCTGTAAATTTAGGAGTATGCTCATTTAAGGCATAGAGTTTCTTGTGCACTGAAACTTTGACCTTGTGATATACACAGCTTGTGATCCTGAACCTAAAGGTTGTTTTGTACAAAAGCCAAAGGGATGAATCACACTTGCAAGAACCTTCCTGCAGATTCCTTCCTGCTGAATGCTGTAATTTTGGCAAGACCCTGAAAAGGTGGTTTGGTGAATGTGACTAGAGACTGCACGGCCTGGTAGGCCTTTGTGAAAAGAAATCCAGCACATAATCATGGCATATTTTGTTTTTGCCATTGCTCTCTGTTGCTTACAAAGCTGAGGTTGGCGAGTGCTGTGCTCTCCTAAAGGTGTCCTGCTGTGCTGGGTGCAGGGGGCTGCCCAGTGGGAATGTACCAGCAGGAGTGCAGCACCCCGAGGGGCTCACACTGTGCCCTGCCAAGTGCCAGTTGTCCAAGAGCGTGCGTGCAGATACCTCAGGGAATGTGGTTGAGCAGGATTACAGCAGCAAATCAATTTATTTGCGGTGACCAGCCTTCTCTTTTCATCCTTGAAACATCTGTGAGTGACTATTCAGCCTACCCTCAAGGAACCTGGCCACAGCTGGCTTGCTACCAAGCTCAAAATCAAAAACAGTTTTTCCAGATGGGCCCAGCTGTGTGTGCACAGTGCCCTTCCTCCTCACACAGCACTCTTCATCCTCATGCCGCAAGCGCTGCCTGCCAGGGACTTAATTCTGGGTGTGCCCAGCAGCTCCAGCCAGGAGCAAGCCCACAGCACACTTGGGAAATTCTGTGTCCTGCAGCTCCTATTTTCCTTTCACTGCACTAATTTTAGCTTGGCTATAAATGACTGCAATGCTAGCTTTTAATTTTCACATTAATCTTTTCTTTTTCAGCCTTTTGCCAGCCATTAATTTAGCTATAACAGGCGCAGTTTGCACTTCTCAGGTGATCAGCCAGGCTTGCTGCCTTGGCTGCCCTAAGGAAATTCAGTCTCAAATATGGGCACTGCACAAAATCATCTAGAATATGCAGTGAAGGCTAAAAGTGGCCAATCCCTGGACCCTTCCTGTTGTCCTTGCAAACCAGACTGCCCCAGATGTCTGTAGGTCCTGCCTGTGGACCTCCCAGAGTAGAATAACACAACCCAGATTTACAAAAAAAATTTACCATTCCAAGCAGTAGAATTATCCTCTCTTTCTGTTAATTTGTTTTGAAAATAGAACTTAATCTTCTGCAATGACTTGAACCCTTTAAAGTTTGCCTTTCAAGAATGTTTCTAGCAATCCAAGGCAGTTTTCTGGGCATCCCTTCTTATATACTCAGAATTGTTCCTGTGTCTGACAGTAAGTACAGTATTAGTACCAGGATTGCCAAGGTCATAATTAAAATCTTGTAATAGTCTTTTTCAGTTGCATGAAACATTAGGAGATATGTTATCTGTTGCAAAACTTTATGTTGTAGAGATTTAAATGGAGATTTCTATTTGTACAGGATATATGTGGTAGGTGAGACATGTAACACCTTTTAATGTGACTCAAACAGTTCTGTAAGACAATATTTATTCCAAGCTTTTACACATTTTGCATGCTTCTAGCTGAGAAGGTGAACCCTTATATTCTAATCAGTACTAACCCAAAGAGCAACATAGACATCATTGCATTTTCTCAGATTTACTTGGAAAGCAGATAGCACCACTTTTAAAATCAATTAAAAACACATCTATCACATGAAAACATCGACCTTAAAATATGTGCTGCTGTGCTTGTTGAGTTGACTAGTGGAAATCTGAACTGATCTTGGAAGCCAGAGGTGGAAGGCAGTGTACTTCTCATAGGCCTTTTCAGTTCTGGTTATGTTGATTTGGTTTCCTGTCTTCCATCTACCATGTCTGTGATTGCTAAACATATAGAGGCCAGTAAAATTGTAAGGATATAATAAATATTTGATACCTTTTTTGCAGTGAGTGCTGACTATGTAACTTTTAAAGAGAAATAAGTGCAAAGGCTTGTTTGAGGTGGCTTGCAAAAAGTGATGAATACTGTATCTTACAGCATTTATGTACATGGTATGACATTTTTTTCTAGCTAAATAGTTTTCTGTAATTGTTTCAGTGGAGTATTGGTTTTATACATACATGTGTTAGAAACCAGCTTGACTGGGACCGTGTTGAAGGCAGCTCCAAGGAACTGAATGACCATTGACAAGTCTAGGTCTAGTTTTCTGACTTCATTCTTGCTCTTTTCCACTCCTGCTTTCTAATCTACTAACAGTTCCCCATTGCAAAAGGTTTCATATCTGATTTATTTATCTTGTTGATTTGCTTGAAAATGTGTGAACTTGAGTTATACATTGCAGAGGAATCTTACTGTAATGTGAATAAATCCATTTTTTTAGTGTACCATAAGGCAGATTCTAATAATGCCATTTCTAATGATGAGCTCTCAGCCCATTCAATGCAGAAAAGTTTAGGACATGCTGCAGAGACCATTTAAAGGTGATAGGTCATTCCTTTGACCTGAGCAGCCAACATTTTAGTTTTCCCTCATCATGGTTAGGCAGAAGCATTAGGCTTTATTAGAGTTGTATACCTTTGAGATTACTTCTTTTGGTTGTTGTGACATAGTTTTGCTCAGCATCATGGATATGTTACTTTTATGACAGCATTTCTGTCATAAATGAAAATATAGATCTGTACTTATTTATGTCTCATTATTTAAAGCTCCATTCTTACAACTCAATGAGCACATATTAGATAGTTTAACCTCTTACTTAGAAAGTAGTATACCATCTACATGACCCTGAGTTCAAAAATACCAAGTTTCATGTTGACAGCTTGGTCACCTAAAATAATTCTTTATGTGCAGCCAGTTTTTCAGTTTCATGTGAAACAACTGCATTATCTAACAGAGGATCAAACCTTGGTGGGTTTTTCCTGTGTTTTAATGTCATTCTGTGGCCTGGGAACAGTTACGATGCTTCCTTGAGTAGCAGAGCAATTAGTGCAAACATAAGAATAGCCTTGACTGATGTTGGCCTTGTTGCAAATTTTGGCTTTTTTTTTTCTTTTTAATTGGATAGTAATGAATTTAATTGAATTTAATTGAATAGATATTGATGGCAAAAGACTGACAAACAACCCAACTTTCTGGCCAGTGCTGGAAAGCGAGGTTAAAACCATCACTTGGAGAGATGGCTTCAGAAAGTGTCTGGCATGGAAATATTCAGCACTTTACAGGCTGAGCATGCACTAGGCATTTCAGGTATTAAATATCGTCAGCTTCTGCAATGGCTGTGTTTGCCTTCCCAATACTGAGAAATGGAACTAAAAGCTGTGGGTTTGGCTGGGAGTTTTAAAAGATACCTGAAATCAATAAAAATCAAAACGAACACCACCAGGCAGTTATTCATCTTGTATGTAGTTCTTGCAATAATGCAGAAGTAATAACCTGGGGGATGTGGAGGAATATTGAGGCATATGGAAGATTAAGTATCCCTATTAATTTAATCCTTAGTCTTTTTCCAGATGCTGAAGTACAAGCATACGGAAGCAATTTCCGTGCTGAACTTTGTGATGAGGATGCCCATTTTCTATAAATTGGACTACAACTAAGCACATCCTTCAACAGCCCGGGTCATTAGGCAGCCTTACAGTTTTAATAGATTTTCTCTTACCAATCTGATAATATTTCAGTAGGTAAACAATGGAAAACTACAGATTTCTGTGTCCAGTGTCCTGTACTTCCCATCTTGCCAGCTACAGTAAAATAAAATTATCAGGCGTGGTAAAAAAATAAAATTTTTACATGGTAAAAAATTAAACAAAAAAAATTGCTTGCTGGGTTCACTGCTGCCAGAAACTTCAGTAGCTAGAATAGAAACAAACTGAGAGAAAGATTAGGCAAAGCCATGGAGAAAGACTCACTTGAGGATTATTAAACAGGATGTCTGTATGTAAACTCCAGTTTAGCAAGTACTTTAAACAGTAGTCAGGGATGAGTTGGTAAAAAAAAAAAAAGAGGAAAACTATGATTTTATGCATATGTATTTTCTTATGCTTTTATTTTTAAGACTCCACTACAAGCTTTGCACTAGAAACAAGACTGGGGCAAAGAAGTTTGTTCAAGACACCCTTTTTATCCTAGCTTTTTATACACAGCTGTTTGCTGCTGGATTTGGTCCCCCACACAGCCTCATGGAACATTGCTGTGCTGTGTCTTGGATCTGATCTGTTTACAAAGGCTGTGTAAGCAGCACCCTGTTCCTGGGAGGGCTGGTAGAGCCATAGCGTAAGGACCTCAAGGTCTTTGGAGTGGCCTTCACTTGTTAGCACCAATTTTATCTCCTTGAAGATCATTAGATCCTATCACTGCACAAATTCAAACCAGTCAATTTTTTGCATAAATTTTGAAATGGTTTAGTATAAACTATGTTAAGTACTTTCTATAACCTGTAGGAGAGTTTCTGGGTGTAGTAGCTTAGGTATAGTTACCTGGTCTGCAGAGCAGTGTTACAAGCACTTGTGTTTTGTGATCTGTTTCTAAAGCATCAGCTCTTGGATCAGAGTAAATCTGATTATATAAAAAAGAAGAAATCTAGTATTGAGCATAAATAGCTACAGATATATATCATAGCTACAGAGAGAACTGCACCTTATCAGCTTATTTGCTGGAAATGAGAGTGTACACTTCCTCAGCACTGAAAAATGAAATTAGGTGATACAAAACATGATCTTTATTCTCAAGACTGGCTGAAGGTAGTTCAGGCTAGCACACAGAGGCTATGCTAGTACTCAAAAGCAATGACTAATTAAGCTCTGGTGACTCATTTGCATGATTCGTCTGTGATACTCCTCTACAGATTTTATGAAGAGTAAAAAAGAAAAGAAAATACTCCTAAAGAGAACAATTCCTGTTTTAGTTAGTTTTGATAGATTTTACTGCAAATTTCTAGCACTTTTGGATGCAAACAGCAGTTGGGAAGCATAATGCTGAGGACAGAGTGTAAACCTTTACAAATTCAAAGAGTTGCATATACATACATACACACACATATATATACATATACGTACATATATATATATACACACACATATATAAAAAATTCTTAATTAACACTGGCAGTAGCTGTGCACTTATGATCCCCCAGATGCCTGCTTGCTTATTAAGAGTGGAAATCCCAGAGGAATTTTGACTAACATGCAATATATCCTGTAAATCTAGGAATTTGGGGAGGGGGGAAATTGGAAGAATTAAATAATGCCTTGCCAGTTAATAATCTTTTAAACAATCTTCAGATTAGTTGCTGGTTTGGGAATCTGCTGGTAGTGTTTATATTTGAGTAGGTATGCAAGTGGATGTAAGGTCTGCAAATGGGGATGACTTGATCTTTTATCTGACCACATAAAGCCTGTTTTGTCTGGCATTCAAAGATAAACCCAAGCAAGATTTGAAACACAGCCTCCATCATTCTTGTGCAGAGAGTGTTTACATTTGATGTGGAATGGAAATGCATGGTGCATATGCCAAGGGAGAATGTGGAACAGTTGTATGGACTACCCTGTAGAGCTGATTAGAGAAAAGGCATTTAAGTGAACAACACATGTGCACAGCATGCTACACAGACAATTTTTATTTGTCTATCATATAGGTTAAAGGGTAAAAAATGACCATAAGATCATCTCTGCTTTTCCTGGTTTGGTATGTGTGTTGCAGATGAGTGACCAAAACACAGTCCACCATAAATGGCAAATTGATACAATAGGATGGACCTGTACTGAAATTAGATGCATCAAAGTTGAAATTGTTCCTTGTCAAAGATCTGGTTTTGGAGTCATCTTGCTGGAATTAAAATACTTTATTTTCATTTGCAGTTGAGTATCAGGGAGGGAAAGTGGATGGAGCTGAAAGGACTCTATTCAGGCTGCAGTCTTTTCAAGGCTGGAATCTATTCAGCTCTTGGAAAAGATTCAGAGAAAAGGGAGGTATACTCCCTTTCTTACACAATGTCCATACCTTCTGACACCCTATCTGCTCCTTCTGTTCCCCCCACCCCTCCCCACCCTCAGCTAAAAATTGCAAACCAAAACTGGTCCCGGAAGAGAAATAGGAGAAGAAGCCTTTGCTGTCTGACTCCTACTTAGGGCTAGGGGAGTCAGAGGGAAGATAAGAAAAATAGGCAGTCGTGGAAAGGAGAATATGAGCACATGGTTCCAAATATACCTACCACTCCTGGAGCTCAGGCAACCAAGAGGACAAATAGAGTTTCCTCAAATCCATCTCTGTTCTTGTGCCCTACCCACTGTTGTTGATTACAACAACAATTTACATGTTTTTTAAGTATCCCACTGTTTCAGCAGTTAGCACAGGGCTGTGAACCCATGTCAAAGGCTCTCTTTCTGTCCCAAACTAAGTGATGCTCCACTTAGTAGTTCCATCCAGCAGCCCCAGCTGGCACAGTGTGATTTACCTGATATGCCATGGGTGTAAAATTCTGATCAGCTGCCTCCCTTTGGATGGACCTCTGTGGCAGCTTTGTTATTTCCATCATGGCATGAAAGCTCCTGCTCTGACAGGTTAAGCACACAAAATAGAGAAGGGAAGGGAGAAAGAAAAATATTGTTTCCCTCCTTTACAGCTAAGGTGCAGGAAGTGACTTGCCTGAGGTATCACAGTGGCATCTGTGGCACAGCCAGGAATTCAACTTAAGCCTCGTCTGGGACTTAACCACAAATCAGCATTCCTTTTTGTTGTTGTGTTTAAACGCCCCTCTGGTTTTGAATAGTTATATTGGCCAGTGCAGGGTTCAACATAATCATATCCCATTAATACTAAAACCATCCAGTACTTGAGAACAGCATATATAAACACATAAACCACACCAACTCAGCCAATATAAATGTACTGGGACTATTTTAGACAGTGCATTTTAAATCATCTAGAAATTAATCTACCAACATCATTTTGTAGCCCAGGAACCTAGGGGTGGAGAGGACTGAACATGCTTAAATGACACAGAAACTGTCATACATATAGATAATTATGCATGTAGTTTTGAAAGCTAAACAAAATTATATTAAATGCTGTATTTTCATAGTCAAGCAGAGAACAATATTCTAGTGAATTAAAATATTCATATAAGTTTCTATTTTAAAAGCCTTGGATCCTACATTGCTCGCCATTGACCCTTCTGTGACATCTGTTAATCTTGGGTTTATTTCAATTTCTTTTTTAAACAGATGACTCCACTTAAATCAACACTTGGTTTCCATTAGACAGATAGAAGGTGATTCACTTAGTAACATGTGCATCTTTATCTAGTTAAGTCCTAATAGCCTTAATATATCAAGGAAGCTGGTGTGATTAACAGCACTAAAGGCTTTGTCAGACACTTCACTCAATAAATACTGCCCTTTGTCCAGTCATAGAAAAAGAGTGAACAAATAGATTGTGTTTCCAAACTGAAAATGTGTACAGCCTTGTTAAGTATTCTAAAATTATCCCTATAAAAATATATGTTGACAATAGGAGTTACATCTACATCTCTGTCTATGTTTGTACATGTCTGCCAGTCCCAGTGTGCTTTGGCTCTTTGCCCTGCCTGGGCTGTCCTTTTTCTGCTTTATCACTTCATGATGCAGCCACCACTCATTTATGATTTTCCTCCCGTTCACTTGCACTCTTTTTGGGGCAGTTTCTTTTGACAGTTCTTTGTCTCTGGTTGTCACAGCCTATCTGTCCCAGGGTAGAGAGATGTGTAAACATCAGTTTTGCCACTCCACTTAATGCTGGCAACAGAGACATCTGACTTGACTTGACCATGATGTAGGATAATCCTCCCAAATGAGGCAATCAAAACAAAAACGCTAAGAGTAAAAAATATTCAAAATGTCAGGTTGAATGGAAATGGGGTCCTTGCTTCATCATAGCTGAAGTTGTCTGGAAACTTTCCAGTTGTACCACCAGTGTCTGTGAGTACATGCTGTAGTTGTCAAAGTACTAAAGGAAGCCTTTATGCTTCTTCTAGAGAGCTTCAACCAGAGGAGTTTTACAGCAGAACACCTTAGAAAGGAAATGGTAAAGGGGAAGCTTTTGCTTCTTCTCCAAAAGAGGCTGCCTGAGCCATAATCACAGATCCTCTTCCTCTGTGTTTGCTCCTTGTTACAGAAAGGAATTTTGGCCAAACTTTGAGGTCAACCAGCCAGTCCCAAAATGATTTCACCATAATCTCTCAGCAGAATTTTGGTATCAGAAGTGGATGGGGAGGAGCACAGTGCCTTTTCCCTTATGCAAAAGAGCTGTAGTTTCTGCTGTAGCCCAGAGTTCACACTCTTTTGGTTAGCACAGTGCCCTGCAAGCACATTGGCCTGGGGCCCAGGGATCCATCAAGCAGTATTTGGGTGGCACTGCATGCACACGTGGCTTGCTGCTGTGGGCATGATGCTCCGCAAACATGCAGCTGTGTCTGGACTCAGCATGGGCAGTGCTGGTGCTGCTGTCCTTGCAGCACAGTTTTGACTAGAGCTGACTTGATGCTGTGCTCACAATCAATGGGTCATTCTAAACCTGCTCCAAGATAGCTGTTTACAAAGCTGGTTTTGAATCCAAGCCTTCTGAAATCTCTGTGCAGAGCAATTTATGAATCTCATGGCAGCTAGAAAAAAAGCCAGTGGAAAGTAATTTCCTTTGAATAGAGAAAGGAGAGGAGGAGGATTATCAGTTAGTGGTGCTACACTTGAGAATGAAAAGGACTGTGATTCCTACAAACAAGGTCGCCTTCATTTTGGTTTTTGTGCACTGGCTGTAAAATTTCAGTGAAAAATCAGTTAAAGAACATCACACCAGACCTGAAACAAAATGGGAACTACTTTTGTTGGTAGTTTGGAGTGGGGTTTTTTTTGGCCATGAGTAGTTGTGGTAAATAAAGGAGCCTGGACTGTTGCATAGTCTCTTGTCCAAGTCCAAACAAATAATTTTCTTTTTTCTCCAATTTTTGTCCCTAGTCAGTCCTGAGGTGGCTGCTTTAATAAAAACTGACCAAGTGCAGTGCTTCAGTCATTTTGATGGCTTCTTTTTTTCCACTGCCAGTGGAAGGGCTGTGAGATAGAAGTAGGAAAGCTACAGCCCTTAGAAGGTCAGTATTTCTTTATGGCATATCTGAAGATATAATTAAATTAGAACACAAGCAAATTCATTAGATCTATCAGTGACTGCTACATTTATATTATTTGAAGAGCTATATGTTAGAGGAGTGTAAATTATCCTGTGAAACAAAGTCCTAAGAACAACTGATGTAGATTTTAATGCAGTGAAGTTCCTCATCTGTACTCTCCACACACCCTTCCTGAGACAGGCTTGTGCTGATGAATAACTGAAGCAAATAAGGGTTAATTTCATAAGTGCAGCAGACAAACTTCAGAACTAAATGAATTGTTCTGTCTTCAGAAACACAGAGCTGCACTCAGGGAGTTGAGGTCTTTAGGATCTATGGCCTCTTTGCAGTGCAGAATCATCATAATGTAATGGAATTAATCCAGCCCTCACTTGATAATAATTCATGTTAATTTTTCTCTCCAGCTGCCCTATGTTTCCCCCCAAGCTTTGACCTGTATTGTAACCTTAAAAAGACATCTTCAAACATCTCAGCTCCAGCTCCTGTGTAAAACCTGGGATGCTCATGAAGGCTGAAAGCTCTAAGAGCTCCAGCCTTTTCATGTGTGTGGGTGGGACTATTCTGATTTCCAGTGGTGCTGGGATTTTGGGTATTATTGATGGCAAACAATGAAACAGTAGAGCAGAAGATTTGTGTGTTATAGATTCCTAGGCTTTTAAACATAAAATAAAAACAATGTAATTACAGCAGTAATGAAACAGGTATTTTCTATGCTAGATAAATTACTAGTAGATAGCTAGGAGAACTAAAAAAAAAGTAGAGAACTTCAGAAACCATTGTAGAAAAATGTGGATTCATTCATTTTTGTAGTGTGATTGGACTGAGGGCAGGGGGGACAGGAAACCGGTTACCAAGATGAGTTATTACAGGTAAATTGGGTTAAATGTAAGTCCAGAAGAATATAATCACTACATATACAGTACTATTTCAAACATTTGGTGTGATGTTTTGATCACTGTTTCTTCTGGAGGAAGCTATTGCGAACCTTGGAAAAGACAGGGATTGAGATTCCTTCTAGTAAAAAATTCTTGAAGTCTATTATTAATTCTCAATAAAAATGAGTATTTTATATAACTTAAGGGATGCCTGCAGAATAGGTACCTACTGGTCACACTCGGAAATACTTTCCTTTTAGGACATGGGTGGAAAAGTGTAGGAACAGGACCAATATTTTAGTCAGCAAAGCATCAAGGAAGCTCCTGGAAGAATATGGTATACATTAATTTAAGGGACATCTAGATATCTCTTTGAAATTATCTAAGAGAGTTAACACAAATTTAAGGTGGTATGAAGGTAAGGGCAGAGACTGGTTTAATTAGAGATGTAATTAAGGATGAAATTTTATTAGCTAAGCTGAGCTGGCAATTATCAGGCAATAACTTATGGAATGGGGGATCTTCCTTCCTTCAGCCTCACAGGAGGCTGAGTGACCTGGGGCCAGAGTGTGTCTCCTCTCTGTGCTGGTGAACACAGGGTGTATTGGACCCTGTGACATATGTGAACTTGCAGCAGCTTGAACCTTGATTCCAACCTGGATACCAGAGCAGCTGGAGGGCATTGTAAAAAAACCCAACAACTGATGCCAACAAAGAAAAAAAAATCTTTTCCAGTTTCAAAAAAATTTGTCTGGGGAAGTGTCAGAGCACATCCAAAATCTCCCTGGGCGTTGTCCCGATTCTTAGTGATGCAGAAGGGAGAAGGTAACATGGAAAGCATTTGAGAGGGCTCTCTTTGGGAGGGTGATGCATGTGCATGTACATACAGACGCTTGCCTCTAGCAAACCTTGAGCTCAGGGAATTGTAAGCTTTTGTTACCCATTTTATACCCAAAAGAAGCAGAAGTCCTTCTACAATGAGAAACGCCATTTTCCTCTCCTTTGCTGTAGAAAATCCCTTTCTGCATTGGACCCAAGAAATTTGCACTCACTAGTAAATAATAATGAGGTTTAGTGTAAAAGACTTGGTTTATTTCCTCCCCCCTCCCAAGCTTGCTTTCATTTCTTCGGAGGTTTGTTTTGTACTCAAATGAAGCTGCGAGATACACACTGAGCAGGAATCACAGTGGTGCTTTCAGGGCACTGCTGAAGCTAATCACTTGGCTTGCTGCTACAGGCATCTGCAGGCACCTTGAGCTGTGCTACAGTAGTGTGCTGGCTCTGGAGGCCCAGCTATTTTAAATCATAATAGTGACACAGTGTGCATGCCTTCTTTCAAAGAGCCTGGGCAAGCCACGCTGAGTTGATTTTCTTGGCACGCTGTGTACCTATAATTTTGTCTTATGTTTTGTAATGTTGGTATCTGGGCACAGAATCAAAAAGCTCCACTGAGTATATAAGATTTTTTTTTTCGAAAGAAAAACACAACAACAAACACATTCTTTGTTTTTAGATTGATAGTATTCCTTCCAACAGCTATAGATGTTTAAGAACAAAGAAAGTTACCGGGGAAAGAAAAAAAGGGAAAAGAAACTTATGGTTGTGGGAAATGTTTTGAGGCTTTTTTGGCAAGACTGTCCAGGTGTTTTGTTAGTGATTTTTTTCTACCATGATTTTGGTTCTCTGGTAGTATTCTAAAGTGACTGGGTTACTCAGGACAGTGAGAAATAAATTAAAACCTTCTATGAAACACCTGAAAAGCCATGCATGTGCTCTGATGAGCTGACTTAGTCCAAGAGAATTACCTAATGTTTATTCTGTTGGTTTCCATTTTTTGTGCTGTTCAAAGAAGCAAAAGTAAGAGAGGAGGATCTAGTTCTGTTACTCCCCACTTCATGTCCCAATAGCCTAGTTTTCAAAGGTGGTGTCAGACACTCTGGGGGCTCAGCATCACTGAGAAGTCAGCCCCTACCTCTGCTCTGAAAAGGAACTTGATGCCATATTCCCTGTACAGGGCTGAAGAGGCAGCAGCTTTTCACAGTGAGGACACTGAGCACCTGAAAAGCTAAACCTACCCTTGCTAATCTCTATGACAGCAGGAAGAGTAGAGTTCAACAAGGTTCTCAAACAATCTGTAATTTAGGATAATGGTGTAATTAACCTCATGATAATAGCATGAAATGGATAAGCATGGATGGGGCTCCATTCAAGTACAAACAGAAGACCCAACTTCAACTGCAAAGTAACCACAAGGGAGGGACCTTTCTGTTCCTGTTTTCTGTTCATTGTATGAAATTGGTAAATGCTATCTACCTATGCTATAAGGATCAGGCTGAGGAAGAACAACTTCTGAATACAAAGTAAAAAAAAGAGAATGAGTGAGCAGTTATTGGCAAATTTTTTGCTAGAGATCCAACACAGTAGTATTGGATTATTACAAATGAGAACTTTCTGTCTGTGGATTTTTTTGGCCATCTCTAACTATTTCCTAGGCATCAGTAACCAACTACTCTTAAATACAAAATTGAAAAATTTTTGTGATCAAAAGTGTTCCTATTTTCTCAGTGATTTTTTATTTCTCAACTCTTAGGAAAGGGCTTTTCCCTACCACAGAAATGTTACCGTGGTATGTTCCACCCATTTTTTCTCCTCTTCCTTTTTACCTTAGATTTGTGTATTTCCTCTGATTGCTGGTGCTGATGCTTTCCCTAAGCATTCAGGTGTGACTGCTTCTGTCAAAGGCATTCTGAAGTTATCCTTGGTTTCCAGAGGCAAGAAGAGGAGGACAGCTTGGTTTTGGTTCATGGTAGCCAGTAGACCCAAAGCTGTTCCAAAAGTGTGTTTTGTTTTCAGGCAAGAGGATTTGATTTCAGAAAATTAGTCTCTCTAGCTAGTTGTAAGGAGGCAGATTGGTTAAAGTTTACAACCTCTTTTTGTTTAGCCCCTGGAACAGGGCCATGGAGTCTCAAGTTTCCTGTATAAAGAGAGATCTGTACTCAGTCAGAAGGTAACCAGGCAAGGTACGTGGAGGCTGCTGGGTGAATGGCTCTTTCAACAATGAAATCAGTTTGGGGTCTTCCCAGCAGTGAGTTGTCTCAAGACAGTGTTGAGCAGGCAAAATTCATAAAACCCTCAGAGGGCCAAAGTAACCATCCTTGAGAAAACAAAACAACGCTTCAGAAAATACTAAACAGCAAAAAAATTCCTACAAATCTGATAATCCTTATGAAGTTCTCTGGCTCTCGGGAAATCAGAGGAGGTGAGAGCTACTCATGTCTTCATTTCCTTCCCAGTGAGTCCCTGTGTGCTTTGGCTGCTCACATGCATACCCATGGAGAATGGTATCTCATGCAAAATATCTTGGTGCACTGTTGTTCTGGGGGCAAATGCACCAATGCACTTTGAGTTTGAGGATTAGGGATCTTAAATAGCCATTCCTGCAAACAGGATTCACCATGTTTCCTGATACTGAAGGTGTCACTATACAATTAGTAAATCATACTCATACTTTGCTCTAGAGCTCTCAGGCAGAAAAAAAAAGACAGGAAGAAAAGAAACAGACTCTTAGAAATATTGAGTTCAAGAAACAGCAAAGTTAACAGCATTATGACAGATGCAAAAGCCTTGTGTTTTTATAAGCTTGTTTTCCTGATTCCATCAAATAAGTGAGGAAATGCATCACTAGTTTGCTTTGCTCATTTATCTGTTGGTACACTGTTGCCTTTCCAGTAGCATGCTCTTTGATTATTTTCTCTTGCAGTAATTTACAGAATAAATTCCATCAAGAAGAAAAGAAAATGTTAGGCATCTGATTTTGACCATCTTTGCACACAGTTTAGGGATGCTTGCAAATTGTCTCAATGCGTGTAAGTCCATCCTTGAATATCAGCAAGTTAACTCCCCCAGCACAGCAGTCTAAACTTTGCCACTTTCAGTATGGCAAAGTTTATTATTTATTTCACTTTAAAACATTAGAAAGCCTCGTGTCAAGAAACATTAGAAAAAAACATTAGAAAACTGTACCTGAGCAGAAACAAGGCAACAATGGTTAATTTAGAAAACTTATGAAAGCTTCAGTATTTCTGGAGTATTTGTGGCACCTTGTTTTTGGTGAAACCATAAGGCTGAGGCCTGAATTAATTTCATGTAATCTTAGGCATGTTGAACCATAGCACTAACAGCCCTTTCCAGGCAGCTGAGAAAGTCTTTATCCTCAAGGCAGCTTCTGCAGAGAAGGTGGGGTGAACCCAATCCTGCTGCAGTGTGCAGTGGGGAGCAGCAACTGCCGGGTGTCTCCATGAGGTCCTGGCAATTTTCTGCCTTTTCTCATGTTACAAGTAGCTCCATTGTGAGCTGGATCTTTGCAGGGATCTCCATAGATGGTCATTCTTGCAATGAAACTTTTCCAGAAGTAAGCATTTCTTGTGCTCTTTCCCCTCTCAGTTTCTGGTTTTCTAAAGGTACATCTGATACAAAGCTGTTCAAATATTTGTCTTTAAACAAATGGGCTGGACAAGTGCTCAGCGGTGGGAGAGAGCACTGGGTTTTCCTGATATTGACTGGTGCCTGTTTTGTTGTGATTTTTATGGAATACTAATTACTTTTTTTTTGTTCTCTGCTTAAGCTAAGCAAGAAATAGGTATAAAGTCTGGTTCGCTAAGTGTGTGAGGTGATGCCAAGCGGTGTCAAAGAGTCCTTTTCTGGCAACAATGGGCTGTTGTTCAGTATCCTCATGCAGGTTAACCACAGGGCTGCTCCTGAGAATCCTTCTGATTTATGATGACATTGTTGGCAGCAGCAGAAAGCCCTCTAGCAGTACTTTCCACAGTGCTGTGTCAGCAGTTTCTTAGATATACACACAGTTAATATACGTATTTATAGCAGGGAATTCTGGCCCAGTTCTAGAATTCATCCTGTTTTTCTTTGCACTTGAGTGATGTTTATTCAGCAGTAATGTATCTACCTACGTCTCAGGTTGCAAATTTAGTGTCTATATGAATATCAAAACTGTTCTAGTCAGAACAGCCTTGGGAAATGAATGAAATTAATTACATTGATCCTATGTTGCAAATGCCTTGTTAGGAGGAGTTCCCTGGGAGGGAAAGAGGCAAGGGATTCTGGCTCTGCAATGATACAACTTGTCTCAATAAAGCACATATAATGGTATTAGAGAAGCACTCTGAATTCCCATATACAATAACTATAATACAGATATTATTTGTCATCAGAATAGAGTTTCTGCTATGTTTGAAAGACATGACTTTTCCAAGTTGAAGGAAAAAAGGCCTTTGACCTGCATTTAGCAGAATTTGCATTAAAATGTTGAGTTCCTGTAGTATCATTCTTGATACCCTCTTTCTACCTTTCCCTCTATCCCCTAGGAATTAAAGAGGCTCTGCCCTACCTTGGCTTATATATAATTTGTCCTTCATCTGTTTCTTATTGCTGTTCTCTTCTTGGGCAAAAATCCTGATAAAAACTACACAAATGCAGAACTCATGAGATTTTTATCTTCAACATTTAGCTGAATGTTTTTGATGTTGGTTTGGTTTGGTTTTTTGGTTTTTTTTTTTAGTTTTGGGAGCCCCCCCCCCCAGTCTTTGATTTGTCTAGAACAAGCTACAGTTTTTTCTGTTCTGAGGCAGTAACATAATGAAATGTTTTATAGAGCTACACACCGTACAACACCAATTTCTCAAAGGCAGCCTGTAGACTTTGCTCAGGTCCAGTTGAGATGAGTCAGTCACACAATTCAGGCTCTTAATCTTTTCTTCTACTTTGTGAATGCATAGATAAAAAATAGTGGAAGCACATAGACAGTTTCTTTATTATTATATTGTATTTTATTGAGTCTTGTAAGCAGTCAGTGCAGAGTGTCCAGGTTAAGGATAAATGATGACCAACAGGAAGGATAAATGCACATAATCACCAGTGGGATGGAAAGTACTGGTGAGGCATTCCTGCTGCTGACAAAGATGTGTGGGAATAGCCAGGCTATATCCAGACTATGCCATGTTTAGCTCCAAGTTCTTCCTTTGGGGACAAATCCCACAGCATGTCACATGCAGGCACCACAGGCCTAACATTTTCTTCCGTTAGGTCACCTCCTGTCCAGGATTTTATTAGACTTCTGAAGGAAATAATTTAATATCATCTGTTGAAGAAACATTTCCTTCTTAATTTTGCAAAGCCTATTGCAGTTAATATCTAGACATACCTAGATTTGGGGCTCTCCGTTGGTCTAAAGAAATTCTCAGAGGATATGAGTGACTAATAATTTGTTGGACAAAGAAAGTCCTTGATTGAATATCATTCTGCCTTTCTAAGGGTTTATTTTGAATAACTTGCTTGACACTGTAGGATTTTTAAAAAATGCAGAGTTCTTTCATACTGTGGAATTATTCCTGGTCACAAAGTGCATTAAATGCAACTTAAAAGGCTTCAGTAAAGAGAATACAGCAACATTCTTACAGAGATCTGTGATGCAGTTCTCAAGCTCGCCTCAGCCATAATGTTTTTTCCCAAATGCTTCCCACTTGTCTTTTTTCTCTTGTTTTTCTCCTGTTTACATTTGAATAGGAGGTTTTTTCTGTGTTTTCTGGGCTCAAACAGGATTAATTGGCAGTGCTGGGAAAGACTCCTGCACTCACTTGTGTTGATCTCAGTCTTGGCACCACCCCCAGCAGGCCTTAATATCACACAAAGTGAAAAGTCCTGGGGTTTTGCTGTTTGGGAGCGTGGGCTAAATGACTGCTAAGGGATATTTGCTGCTGGCATCTCTGTATTGGGAAGGTAAAACCTATCATTTTCCAGACTGTTATACTGTGGATTTCACATAATTAGCAAGAAATCACATCCTTTGCCCAAAATCTTGTCTTATCAGAATTAAGTTTTCTGCTTCAGACAATGGAGGGCTAGAGATTTCCCTAAAAAGTCTTTTTTTCTTTTATTTTTTTTGGACAGAAATTCATTTTTATTGACATTGCTTTTAGAAAAGGCAATTAATTTGTCTGAGGTTTTAAAAAAACCTTGATATTCAGCATTAAGGAAATTAGGCCCAAGTGGTGTAGTTTGGCAGAAGTACTGAAGAGTTATCATTTCACAGGAAGCCTAGGATAGACTGTACAACTCCTAATGTGTTTGTTACAACTTTCCTTACTATCTGAGAGAACATCTGATCCATTGTGCAATTTTAAATATACATTTTGTTGATTATTATAAAACCTTCTACAATTAAGCACATGTCAAATGTTGAGTGAATGAGGAAATGCAATGCCCTCTTAAGGCTTTCATTTTAGAAAGCAAGTTTTCTTGCCTGTCTTTTAAGTCCTGTAATAATTTCTGTTTCCATAAATGCACGTTGGTGAGGTGATATTTATTGGGAACAAGCAGTTTGCTGCATTGGGTAAATAGGGATGTAATTCCAGGAAAGCTCAAGAATTAGGAAGTTTTAGTGAAATAAAAAAACAGTGCTCTACTAAGAGTGTGTGTGCATGTCCATGTCTAGCTAAGTGTGAATTTGGTTTGGGTAGGAGAAATAAATAAGTAAATAAATGAGAGAGTCCCTTGAATCTGTCCTGGTCCTCTTGGACTCTGTCAGACAGCAAATTCCTGTCCTAAGCAAAACAAAGTATCTGCCAGGGTCCCTGTGCCTGCTTGTAATCAGCCAGACAGCATCTGCAGAGGAGGGTGAGAAACAGCACAAATTAAAAAGTAAAGGGGAAGCCAGGACATAAAAGAGATAAAAGCAAACTTGCAATGAGCTACTGTTGTGGGTACTTTTACAACAATTCAGCTGAGTAAAGGTGCCAGGCTCTTTCCTCAATATTCACAGAATCCTAGAATGAGTCAGGTTGGAAGGGACCACAGTGGTTGGAGTGGATACCTGGTCCAACCTCTCTGCTCAAGCAGGACCATCCCAGAGCACATGGACAGGATTGTGTCCAGACAATTCTTGAATATCACCAGTGAGGGAGAATCTACAACCTCTCTGGGCAACCTGTTCCAGGGCTCACCTGTCCCTTCATCCAGGTCATTGGTGAAAAAGTCAAACAAGACTGAACCCAGTATTGAACCTTGGAGGACACCACTAGGGACACTGATTCCAACTGTCTGGAATTAAGGATGATGCAAGGCAGTGGTGCTTAAGAATCAGTCAGCTGTTTTCAAGATTGTTTTCACTCCAACTTCTCGTGTGTGAATCTCATTAATCTCAATGTGACTACAAGCAGGCTCAAGGAAAAGGCAGTAAGTTTCTGGAACTGGCTCTGGAAAACACCAAGAACTGAGCAGCAATAGCTGTATTTAACCCTTAATCGAATGGAGACATGCTCTTCTTTGCATACTTCCCTGAAACGTGAAAAAACTAAAACGCACATGAATGGCAAAATTTAACAGAGACAGAGAGTGGGCATCAGCATAATAGAGAATTGCTTGGCTTTTGCTTGCAAGTTTGGCTGAAGCACAAGTGAACAATTACACTTCTCTTTATTTAGGCTGCTTTAACTCACTGGACCCCACTGACCTTCCCTGCAGCAGGTTGCTTTCTCTAACAAGTCTAGTACATTTAAGTTTCAGGTGTAGTACATTTGAGGCACAGTACATTTCAAGGTTATTTGTTCATTTTTAAAAAAATTGTTTGAAAGAGACTGTTCCCAAATTTAATGTTGCACACTTGGCTTTAATTCATCAAGATACTTAAGTATGTGCCATGTGTAAGTATAAATGATTACTGTCCACTTCAGTTGGAAGTACTGTTGCTTTAGATTTATGTTCTGCTTGAGTAGCTTGTTGAACAAAGGTCCTCATCTGTAGTTAGGTTTCTTCTTTTTTTTTTTTTTCCTTAACTTTAAAAACAACTCTACTTTTTTTAAAAAGCTTATAGCTTTTACAAGGAGAGTGGAATCACAACTGTCGTGGCCTTTTGTCCCTGTATGTATAAACCCTGCTTAGTGTGTGAAAGCAGAGGATCCTAACCACATGCCAAAAATCCATGTATGTCTAGAAATTTTTAACTTTCTTATCTCTGGTGATAAGGACCAGACAATTTGCCAGGACAAAAACTTCAGATTCCCAAAGACCAGGTCACTGCAATGAAATAAGGGCTAAACAACTTCATTTTATGTGCCAATAAGTTACGTCTTATAGTGTTGACTGCTGAAAAGCAGCAGTCTCCTGTGTCCCATTCATTTATGCAGGACTCAAGAGATTTCCTTCCAGTCCTTTACTCACCAATCAGCACTGTTTTATAGGATTTAGGAAGTCACTGATAAATCTCACATAGCAGTACAGATTGATGAGAATGGGGTATGATTAAAGCTGGAAGGGCTTTCTGAGGTGTCTGCAAGGCACATCCATGTGAAATTTTTATTTTATGTAATGAAAAGTTTTTCTCACATTTTAGTCTGAGGACCAGATCCCTCATGGTGAAAATAATTATGAAGTTCTACTTATAAAGAAATCTGTTACAAAAGTAAGAAAGTCACTCTTTTGGGGTGTGTAAACTTTAGAGTAAGATAAGTTTTAGGCATCAGGATGGTGATGTTGGGTTTTCCTGGAGCCTTTTCTTCTCCAGGCTGAACAACCCCAGCTCTCTCAGCCTGTCTTCACAATGGAGGTGCTTCAGACCCTGATCAACTCAGTGGCTGCCCTCTGGACCTGCTCCAACAGGTCCATGTCATTTTGGTGTTGGAGGCCCCAGAGCTCCAGATGGGGTCCCAGAAGAATGAAGTAGAGGGGCAGAATCACCTCTCCCGACCTGCTGGCCACAATTCTTTGGCTACAGCCCAGGATACAGTTGGCATTCTGGGCTGGAAGCATGCACTGCTGGGTCATGTTGAGCTTTCATCCACACGCAGCCCCAAGTCTTTTTCTCTAGAGCTTGTCTTGATGCATTCTCCACCCAGCCTGTATTTGAGCTTGAGGTTATCCCAACCCAGGTGCATCAAATTCATGGAAATGTTGTAGAGTTGTTTGGTTATGTGCAATCAATGTAGGTTTACAGTGGAGGGAAAAACCCTATGAGCTAAATTATTGTGAACTTTATGTTTGAACACCGAAAGTCTTTAATTTAAAATGAAATCCCTATTTTACTGAAAATAGGAGGTTCCTTCAGCAGCTTCTTCCTAAAGATACAACCCACAAAGGCTTGAAATACTGAAAATTGAAAACAATAATAATTACAGCTACAAAATGAAAATTCTGCATTTAATGTGATTATATCAATATCTGTCACTTCTTCCTAAGCCAACCATAGTTTTGCAGTGAAAGCACTCATCTGTGTGCTTGTACGTAATCTGGCATTTCTCCCATCTGTTCTCTGGATAATGAGTTGGTTTCTTTTTTTTTTCCCTAAATGTAGTAATGCCTTGTCCATCAAAAATAGTTTTGTTAAATACATACTGAGTAGGAGCTATGATGCTCAGTATTTTTCACTGAATAGTATTACATGAACATTTTCATAGCTCAACCTCTGATCTTTTATAGCTGTCTTAGAGTGAAAAGAGAAAGATGGGAGAAAAAGTACCGCTAATTTACTAACTGCTGACAAAGTCTGCAGATATGCCGAGAATGGGAGTTGCTTCAGGAAGGGAGAATTTCCATTTTTACAGGGTGTTTCCAAGGGCACCGCTTCTGCAGTCTTCCCCTTCCCGTAGTCACTTTGATTTAAAGGAGCTTAAGTATATCCATGATTGCTTTGAGCCCTACTTCAGCTCACATCAAAGTGTGTAGAAAAACTGGCAATTAACTTTAAGGTTGTAGGATCGTGACCTTGCTTCTAAGATCAGAAATAGGATCACAAGTAGCAAGTTAGGCAATGTTACACTTCAGGACAGTAGCACCTATAAAGCCAGTAAATTTCAGGACTTGTATTCAGCTCTGAGGGGAACTGGTCACTGATTTTAAATGTCTCGGTATATTTTTCAGATTTTAAGGTATTTTTACATTTTTTTCTAAAGCTATTTGAGAATTTTGTCCCAGGAAGTTTTAGTATGCTACTTTTCCCATCAGAAAAAAACAAAAAGCAAAATCCCCTTTTGCAATGCATATTTCATATTTGTAAAAATACATATTTGTTAAAAAGCTTAAATTTCATTTGAGGGATCAGTCTAAAATTCTGTTTACCAGGCAACTCTGGCTGCTGCTTAAGTGCCATTTAGAATGTGCCTAGAGGACAGCTAAGTCTGCGCTGGCACGTGTGCAGGTGAGCTGCTGCCTTATCTAATTGCAGTTAGGAAGGTGTGTCTTAGTTCTCCCAGCCCATCATGTTGACTCTTCATGTTGAATTTCTGTGCTAAGGGATTTGTGTGCTGTAGGGCTGGTTGGTCTGCTGCTTTACAGTGAATATATTTCAGCTAAAGAGCGTGATCTGTCTAAGATGATGGGGGGAGCTGACCATCAGAACTGCTTTTGCCAAGGGCATCTCTGCTGCTCCAGGTGCACACTGTGTAATGTCTTGCCAATCCCAGAAATAGTATCCTGACAGTGTCTATTTTACTCACTCAGAAAGGAGTTTGTGTTCAGGTGTGACATTGTGGCACTTTGTGTTCGGGACTGGCGCGTATTTTGGCCGCAAGATAAATGCAGTGATCGTCTCTTTTCCCATGGGAGTTGTCATGAGTGGACTCATGACCATTTCTGTGCAAGTGTGAAAACTACAAGAGTTAGATGCTGCATTTTCAAACCTTACACTGCTGTCTTGACGAAAAGCTGCTTTTACTGGAGGAGGTGGAACACCACTTGAAAAGTATTGGTTTCTTTAGTGATGTGCAATGCTAACATCAAAAAGTCCCTCACTCGGGCTTGATGTGCTTTTCATTAAAGCTCCTTGGAGGTCAAACGGTGCCAGACAGAGTCCCAGAGGCACAGAGCAGAGAACAGAAGAGCTCTATGAAGTTTACACGACACAGAAACACTTTCTGCATATGGCTTTGCACAGAATACTCACTTTGAAATGTTTTTCCTTACATAAAAATCACCAGGTTTTTTCGGTTTTTTTTTCAAAGTGCAATCACTTCTAAGGAGCTGTGTGATTTATTGTTTGTCCCGTACATTTTCTTTGCTTTATAGAATATTTAATTAGTAAAGGTCCTTCTGTTTCTGAGCCTTTTGAAATAAGTTCAGGGATCTCTCTGACAGCTGCCATTTTTTATACCCTGATGCCATTACCTGCAGCAAATATCTGCTGCTCAAGCTTGCTTTTCTCTGATCCTGCTCAGTCACGAAAGGCAGTGGTCTCCCTGCTTACTCCTTGCCTTGTCTGCTTTTTTTTTTTTGAAGCCAGATGGTGCATGCCACATGTAATTTGTGTCAAAGCCAGTTAATTCTGAACTGCTGCAGCACTTTTTTTGTATATGGTGGATCTCATCTTGTAACAGTTGATGGCTTTCACAACTGGTTTTGTTGTAGGACAGTAAGTGCACTCTGAAAGAAGCAGGTACTCCATCACAGAGACTGAATATGATAAGACAGCTCTGTCTTATACTATCACTATAAAAATGGTGTTTCCCTCGCTACGGTAAGCATTACTTTCTTCCCATAATCCCAACACAGAATGTCTTTGGGAGAGTTGGAGGGAGGTGCTAGTTCTCAGCTCTTCTGGCACCTGAGTAGATGTTGAGAATCTGCATTGTCATCTGGTTAGCAACAGCACCAAATCTGCATAAAACAGATTTATTTCTACTGGGAAAACTCTATAAAATTAGGCTTTGTTTTCATTAAATCTGTTATTTGGGTTTGCAGCATGATGGATGGGGACTAATTCTTCCAGTGCAGCTGAAAAGATGATTTTAAAAGACAGTGAACCACAACAAAGGCAAAAGCTTGTGTGGAAGACATGGTTGGCTTTGTGGCAGGAGTTGCGTACAGGAACAGTATATTCATGCATGACAGCATCCTTTTCAGAGGGAAAAGGCAGGAAGATTAAATAGAGTGGATGTTACAACATGTGTTTAAAGTACTAAAGTAGGCTCCTTGCATCAGTAAGATATACTTTGATGAGAAGAATTTGAGATAATTTCAGACGATGGAAGGTGAAACGTTCATGGCAGAGACTACAAAGCAGCGCCATTTCTTTTGCAGGTGCTTGAGCGTCAGTGTTTATTAGTCATACATCACAGGAAAATCTATTTTGGTAATGTAAATAACTGGTTGTATGTTCACAAAAGCAGAGTAAAGTTGTAAAATCAAAATGTTGGTTGTAGCATTGCTCTGTGGTACATCCAATGTGTTTTCTGATCTGAATTGAGGTAGTGGCATATTTTTAGTTTCAGTCTTACATGTACTTAATCAGGTGAAACACGTTGCAGTTTTTTGTGCAGTTACATCATCTCAATTATATAAAAATTAAGAACCCAAGGACTTAAGTTAAATCCATTTTTCTACCAGTATGTGTGTAATAGATGAGTATGGTACATTAAATTAATTGTTCTTGCAAGGTGCTAATCATTTCTTCACTCTGATTATCAAAAAAGTGCCTTTCTTTCCTGCTTCATCTGTTTGCAGAAAAAAAAAAATTGTATCCAGTTGTATCTGTTCTGTGCAGTTTGCCACAGAAATTGTAACAGGATTAAAACACCCAACATATGTGACCCAATGCATGTCACTGGTGGAATAGGATGGAATGGCAGGCTCTGATTTCCTTCTAAAACTTATTATCCAAAAAAGTGTGCTATCGGCCTGAAAAAGAAACTCACAGTATTCATTGGTCACCAATGTTTATGAAAATAGGACCTTGAACAGTCAGTGTGTGTTTGACCTTTTGACTTCCAGAGAATTCCTGGCAGCTTTGTCCAACCAAAGGACTGTTTACACTGGGTGTACAAGGCGTTCTGAGATTGAGCTGTGATACCAAGAAATGCCAGGAGTTACTACATAGATGATTCAGATTCAGTAAAGGAACAGAATGCCAAAATAGACTTCAATGTCTACGTAAAATTTGTAGCACACTCCTTCAGGTATCTACATCTGCATCCAACTGGCAGAACTTCTGGGTACCTTTTGCAGGTAGCTACCTTTACCTGCATATCTTTTTATAAAGTAAATATATAAAAAAACCATATATATATATATATATATATATAGACACACATATATATTTATTTCAGTAATTGAATTGAGAACATTTGTGAGGGATGAAATTAGATCTTGCTTCCAAAAAAATCTGTTTTTAAATCTTACAGCTTTGTTATGGTAGTATGTTTTATGTTACATGAATTACGCTCCTTAATGTGAATATCTGGAAGATACATTCACCATCGGATTTAACTTGCATTTTGGAATGTCCACAGAAAAAGGATCAGCAGAGCAGTAATAAAAAACAGGCATTTAGTACATTTTTTTCTGACACATCTGTGAGCAGTAAAGAGACACAGGGTTTTACCAGCCCTGAACATTCAATCATAAGTGAAACTTTACAACTGCAGTAACAACAGCACTATGAAAACATTCACTGGATTGCCACAAACTCTCTACTTACTACTGAAATCCTTAGATAAATATTGAATGAAATTTCTTATTGCAAGGCATGGCAAAGGAAAACAAACACACTTTCATATCCACTTTTTTCGCCTCCAAGGTACATCAGGTGACACGGAGGCACGTTAATTGAAGTTGATTTTTAAAGGCTTGATTTCCAGACTCTGAGTTGCTACAGGTGTATCTCTCTTGTGGTTACTAGGAGTGGAGGACTGAGGTTGTCAACATAGCAAAAGAAAACATCATGAATACACAAAATCTGTGTATGTGGCCACATACAGCTTCTGTATTTTTCTCTTTAGCTTAGCATCTCACAAACGCTGACAAGTTAATTTAAAAATTGGAGTCTGTTTTGTGTTTTGATAGTATTAGAAAAGGATGTTTATAAGAGAGGCTTTAAAATACAGACATTCCCTGAGTTTGTAAAGCTTCTGCTCTGCATGTCTAGGTAAACAAGTTTTTTGCTTCATAGAACCACAGGATCATTTAGGGTTGGAAAAGACCTTTAAGATCATCAAATCCAATCATTAACCCAGCACATCCAAGTCTACCATGAGGAATGCTGTCTTATTTATCTTTCTGCGGATTTTATTTTCTGTTTAGTTTGGGGTCTTTTCTGTTTAATCACATCTTCCGAAAATATTTTCAGCATTTCAGAATTGCAGTACATTTTTGTCTGACACAGGATGAAAATAGCACTACAAAAAGAGAAACATGTACTGAAATACTGACATGAAATGGTTTCCTGTTTTATTAGTTGTGTTAATACCATCTGAACCTGCAGAACTGAATCCATGGACTCTGTCCATGAAACAGTTTCTGTGCCCATCTACTTTGTCCTTAAGAAAGCCAAAGTATAAGAAAATTGCCAGAATGCTGAGGCTGTGCCCAGAACATTTGAATTTACTTAGTGACAGGAAAATCAGATATGCCTATCAGCAATTGGTCAGATGGTAACACAGTTCACTGTTTTTACCATTGAAACACACTGCAGTGAATGTCTTTTTTGGAAAGACCTTTGAACAATGTCCACATCACAGGGAGTTCATCACAGTGTGTGAATTCCAGGGTGAACAGGATTTTAATACAGGTACTGCTAGGCTGGAAGCAAGTCATACAAAGGCAGAAAATATGGTCAGAAATAGGGAATAAATGTAATTCTGAACATCAGGGACTGGATTTCCAAGGAAGTTTAACAAGCTTGGCTTGTTAATGGCCTCTGAGAGCAGAAGTGTGTATGGAGACCGGGATCTGAGCACCACCTCACAGGCTATGATGAGATCTGTGCTTTGAATTGGAAGTCCCACTTCTAAGTTCAAAATGAAACACTGGCCTCCACACCATTCACCCTTCCCAAGCACTCAGCAGGGAGCCTCTGGCTCACATCCACTTTGGGCAAGCCAGGGCAGGTTGCAGTAGAGAGAACTCTGTTTTCTGGCCCCAGCAGTTGATAGCTGCAGTTTGAAGGGGTTGCATTTGTTCCAGGGCCAACATTGTGGAGCCCATGTGGTACATCAGGTCCATCTGCTGCTCGTTTTCTGGAGTGATGTTGCTTGTAGAACAGTTAAAACTCGAAGAGAATAGTGAGTGGGAATGCTTGAAAAAATGTCAGCCTGCTTTCCGGGGGAGGAGCACCTCCAGAAGAGGTTCTTCAGTATCTCTGGGTACTTTTCAAGCTCCAGGCTTGGGACATCAGAATTGCATACCTTGACATCAGCATTGTTTACTTCAGGAACAGACAAGTAATGTGCGTGCTAGAAACTGAATTAAGCTGACATGTCTTCTACATTTAGCAGCAAGTGCTGCAAAGTGGCCCAAAAGCTACATGGCATGTGGGCAGTGCCTTCTCAAAAACAAGTATAGGTTTTGGTGACTGCATTGCCCACAGCTGCCTGTCATTCACAAAACCATTCACAATAATGGGCTCAGGATTTATCATAACAGGAAGAGCAAAGACCAGAGGTAGGAAGGGTTGACTGACCCAGATGTCACCAATGAATGAGAAGGGCCCAGCAAATGGGTAGGGCTTGTTGCGATCTCACCTAAGGGTGTGCTTTGGTTCTTTGATTTCTTCTCTCTTTGCCTTCCACTAGTGCCAATACTAGCCACTAGTTTTCAGAGTCTTGCCTTTCCTCAGAAAATGTGATTTTTCAGGGCTCTGGAATAAGTGAATTTCAAAGCCTGTAGTTTCTTTGGCATCCTGCCTATCTGCAGCATACAGTTACCAGCCCCTAGATCAGCTTCCCAGTGTGGGATCACCTGCCTCCTGGATTGGTCCTGCTCATCCTGCACTCAAAAAATAGAGCAGTCAATTGAATAAAGTCTTGTTTTGAAAAGCAATTTTGCATTAACATTAAGGGAATATACAGACCCTGAAGTGAGGTTATGTTTCGTTTAGTTTGGATGAAGACAGCATCTCTATAATGTATTTTTGTTAACATTTCCATATTAGGGCTGTCAGAATATCAGACTAATTTTGAAGATTTGTAAGCAATTAGGTGATGATGATAAGATAAGTAAAATGTGTGACTGAACTTGTCTGGTCAATAAAAGGAAGGGATGAACTCTTGTGTTTGGTTTCCAGGTAGGTCAGAGAGAAGTAATTGCTGTGTTGCTCAAATTAGAAACCAGAACAGTTGTTTTGGTGTGTTTAACCTCAACCACACACAGCACGTCCTCACAGTAACCTCCCCATTTGCTTATGAATAATACCTCATCAAAGAGCCAACTGGCCACCATTTTATTATGAATTCTAAAATACAGCATAAAATTAGTAACATCAAAGAGACCACTCAAACTAAGGCTGGCCCTACCTACCGCATGCAGGGCTTGTGTTTCTGTTAAATCTAGCTTCAGGTGGCGATGCTGAGTTTGCTCCAGAGAGGCTGCCTCAGCTCACAGTTTCTCTGACCAGAATAATCCTTAGTTCTGGAAGATTTTTAATTTACTTGAGTGATTGTTGCATGTTATTGAAAAGAAATGCTTTTTTTTCACCGATATCCTAGCTAGACACAGTTCCATTTTGTGTTTAAAATGGAAAAAAATGGACATTATTCTGTACTTTTAGCATTGTTGTTTTATTCTCTTATAGAAGAGCCCTGCTGTGCAGTGTGCCAAGCATGTCTTGACTTTTTAGGAGGATGACCTCCCTTTTCTTCATTTTGCCTGTCCATGCAACCAAGAAAACAACACTTTGCTTGCTAAAACTAAAGTAAAGCTAAATTCTCGCTGCTGTTCATTCTTTTTAATCCAGCTTTAAAACTGCACAGCTACATTCATCAGCAGCTCAGAGTTTCTGAAGGCAAAGGCATTTTACATCATGAGAATATTGAATACTTTTGTTGTGTGTTCATGAGTTTTATTTTTAAAGTAAGAGTAAATGGGTGCTGGCATCTATTAGATGAACATAAAAATGAAAGAGACTAAATATTTTGTAGCACTGCACCTACATTTGGCAATAGCAAGACACAGAGAAACTTCCCAGCTGGTGTGTAACTTTCATGGAGTCCTGGCTGGTTTTAGACTTGCCCGTAGATTTGTCAGTCAGAGCTGTAGGAAGATTCAGAGATACTCAGTACACATTGTCCAAAAATTTTTAGAAACACAGGAAATTATTAGAAGTCAGTGGCAAAGAGAAATACAGTGACAGTACAAGGGAACTTCTTTAGGCTACATGGATCTTGAAAGGCACAAGAAACCATACTTTAAAAACTTGGACTTCAATAACATGTGACATAGCTGTGGTCAAGCCCTAGTCAGTCAGACATCACTGGCAAAACTCCTGTTTAATTCAACTACTTAAAATATAAGTAGTATATTTAGTATATAAGTATATTTATATGCTCAAAGCTGAGCATATAAAAATTCAGGCATATTTTGGAAAAGCACTATAACGTACTTTATATTAACTGCTATGTATTTACTGATCCATCAGTGTTTCAAATCTCTCACAAAACAAGTATTTTGTGTGTACCTTGGTGTCCCCAAGAACAAGAAAAGTCATAAAGCAAACTGGTATGTGTGTTAGTCACATCTTTTTTTCCCTGGTGTGGTCATTTCTAGATTCCCTTGCCAAATCAGTTTGCTGTTTGATTTTGGTATTCCTCCATGACTTAGATTTTTTGGGTTCAGCAAACACAAAAAAGGAGGAGATCTCTATCAAAGTACACCAGCTTTACCCCCTCATCTCTGGAACATTCTTCTACCCCAGCTGGTAAGTTGGAGAAAAGGCTCCAAGGAGAAGGTTCAGACCCAGTGGTCCTCCAGCCTTTGCTGTGGACCTCGGATCTAAACCCGTAGATACAAGTTTTGCTACTTTTCTGAAATTTTAAATTTGATAGGAGATTTTTATAGAAGGGAACTTTCTTGCTTTTTTAGCTGGAAATCCTTCCAGCTTGCCCTACCAAAACTTTAAGGTAGGATGAAGTGCCAGAAGATTATGCCAGACACCAAAACAGTGCTTTTAAGTCTATGAAAGAAAAAATAAAAGGCCTCTGACCTGAATGGAGAGGACTAGGGGAGGGGGAGAAAGAGAGGTGATAGATTTACAGTGTCAATGCAGCCTAAATAAGTGACCTAAATATAGACAAGCATTTCATATTTCCTTTTATAAATCCCATGAAATTTTGAAAGTACTGAAGTGGGTTTTTTTTTTTACCTTCCATGTGCTTGAGTTTAGCCCACCCTTTTTGTATGCCAAGCCTGTGTGGAGGAGAGCTGCCACCTTGAAGAGGGTGCTTGGCCAACCCAGTCCCCACCCCGTTACTGGGAGCTGTCATCTCACCCCGAGGCCATAACTGCAGGAAATAAAATCAATAGAACGCTACACTAGTGTGTGTACATACCAGTCCTCTAAGTGACTTATTTATAGTCTGAGCTGTAATGTCTCATTCATTAAAATCTCACAGAAGTCGTTGTGCCCTGGCCCTTAAGCTGTAGAATTCTATTTAATACCCTCTTGCTCAGAAATCAGCACTACCATAACAAGGACAAAAACTCACCTCAAGCTCCCGTCACTGAGCTGAGGAGTTTGGCCCTGCTGGGGAGCAGGGCTCAGCTCAGGGGCACCGTTTGTTTTCCATGGGGGAAATCCCGCGGCATTCCCTGCAGTGGGCGCAGCTGGGGCAGTGGCGGTTCTTGGCAGAGCTGGGCCATCATCAGCCAAAGCACGTCGTACATCACTGTCCTCCTTCACAGCCAGGGAACAGGAGCAGCTAAGGGGAAGGGATTTGCAAAAGTTGTGCTTGGGTTTTGGTAGCTGTGGTCTAAAGCAAGTGAAATATCAGGGTTTTGGAATGGCTGGGAAGACAGAAAGGCATAAATGGTGCTTGGCGTTGGGTTTTAAATTATTCAAGCAAGGAGCTGTCGTTCATGACTGAGAGGTATTTAAATGCTGTTGTAGTCAGTGGGAGTGGAACACTTAAATACCTTTCAGAGGTTAATGTCAGAGTTCAAGAGAAGGATTTCAGAGACATTGAACTTCACCTCTGCAGAGCAAATGAGTTGGAAGATTTTGTCTCGAGGTCAAATTGAGTGGGGTGCCTCTTCAGTCAGGCATCCAGCCCCACACCTGTACCTGGCACTTGCCAAATCTGCACCGTCAGCTGGTTGCTAATGGCCACTGGGCTGGTGCTCCCTGTTGGAATCCCAGACAGGGAGGTTCCCTCAGGAATTTGCAGATGGGACATGTGACACCATGAAATACCATCACCTGCTGCTCTGCCTTTCCTTGAAAGAGCAGCGTATACAAAATGTCGTAGGGAGAGAGATTGGTTTTGTTTTTGTGAATTTTTTGTGAAAGCAAGCCAAAAGTTTATGTGTAAGGAGAGGTTTTTCTTGACTCTCAGTTTATTAATAAAATCTTTCTTTGTTTTTTGATACCAGTGACAGGTCCTACATTTAAGTAGGACAAAAATATCTCTTATGTTATCTCTGTGGCTCCCTTTTCTTTGAGTTACAATCCACACTAGAGGATTCTTCCAAGGTTTTTCAAGCTTCTAAATGCCTACAAGAGTTGCTATTAACTTACCACAATGCTCTGCCAGCCATCTGTTGTGGTTTATATCATTAAATATCAGTAGGGGCTATGTATTACAGAACAGGGAGAAAAGCTCTGACATAATAGAACGTGTCTCCCAGAGGAAACGATGGAGAGCCAGAGGCTACATCTTTTTGGACATTAAAAGCAGCTCAGACTGAAGCATAGGAGCTTGTACTGCAGGGTATTTTTGCAATCCTATCTGTGCAACCACAGAGGTCTAAAGTCTTCCTGGTTCTTAGCAGGCAGAAATCAGGATGAAGTTTGTAGACCTTTAAGAGTAAGTTACTTCTTTCAAACTGTAGAGTACAATATTTTCCCATAATACATTTGCATTGCAAATGAAACTGCTTGAAATATGTGTCTCTGGGAGAAGTAGAAAGAATATACCTTATATGTATTTGCATTTCAATAGCACCTGAAATGTGTTGCAGGTCTTCTGTTTGCATCTGGCTGTCTTGGATAATCAGAAACCCAATACCCAGAGGAATTGTTTTTTAAGGGAACAGTTCATAGCTGGGTCATGAGATTATAGCAGATTTCACAGAGACTGACTGATGGAAGAATTGCAGCCAGTTTGGGGTCGTGGAATAGCTCTGCATGTTTATATTCTGCATGGTCTGCTTTTATCTGCTTTACCCAAAGGAAGAACATACTGAAGGTTTTCTCCTAAACAGCCTTAGCATCTGACTTTGCAAATGCCACTTTATTTCTTCCACTGCAGTACATATGCAGCTTCTCTGGTGTCTGTCCTGTCTTTCCCAGCTTCTCCAGCTGGAAAAGGTAAAAAACAATTAACAGCAAAGTAATGTACAAAACATCCTTAGCAACTTGCAATTAACCCCCAGTAATTCACCAGTCCAGACTCCTGAATTCAGCTGTGACAGTGTCCTGTGGGAACAAAGGAATAGCTGAGCACACAAGAAAGAATGATTAAGGTGATAGCCTAGAAAATTCTACTTCCCAGTTCATTGCAATGCCTAAGGATGTGTTGAGACAAGGAACCATGGATTGCCAGTGGGTATGTTCATACACAAAGATACTGAGTATTTTGTTCAGACATGCCTAAGCTCATACTGATAATGACATATTTAAATCCAATGAGTATGATCTATGTCCAATACACATAGCGTTTCATATTCAGAAATATTTTGGTTTGCTTATTGTTGGTATGGCTTTTTTGTTTGTTTGTTTATAAAAGTAACCAGAAACAAGACAGAGTCCAGACCTTCGGTTGAAACATTCTGTGTCTCATTGCAAATCATGTCATGGCTTGTTTTTTGTGAAGGGAGTGTTTCTAGAAGAAATAGCCCAAAATGTCAATTTCATTTGCTAATATTTGGCCAAAATATATAGAATTCCTTTAAAAAGAGAAAATAATTTAAAATACTAGCCATCTATTTGATTTTTAGCAACTGACATTCAATTATTTGGTGCCCAGTGTACTCAGAACTGCTTTAGAGTACCAATTTCTAAGACTTTGCTCAACATGGCAGGAAAAATTATACAGTGCACAGATAAACTCAAAAAATGCTGTGCTTCATCTGCGAGTATAATCCATTACTACTTATCTGTCTTTATTTTGTTCCTGTACTTGGTTACTTCACAGATTCCTTCACTTTGTCCTCATTAGTACCCAGGAACACATCCTTCATGAATGTCACCAGTGTTCTTTGTTATCAAACACAGATGTGAAGAAACCACTGAGATTTTCTTGATACTTTTTCAGTCATTGGAAATTTCTTTGTTGTTCTCTTTGGTCTGGCTCCAACGCTGTAGGAGTCGGTGATTGTCTTTCCACCAACTTCAATGGGATTTGGATCTTGCCTTTAATAGTTCCACTAAATTCATTTTATTCTCAACCTTCAAGTATGTCTCAAATTTATTTTATTTTTAAATTAATTATGTTTTGCTATTTGACCTTCATGGATTTTATATATTTTTGAATACTGTCTTCATTCCATCAGTTGCTTCTTGTAAAATTTAAACCCTGTTGCAGTCCGTTACCCATGCACTAATTCTCCTGCTCTCTCACACTCTTTTTCAGAATTCTGTTTTTACTCAGCTAACAATAAACTACTTACAGTCTCTTCTTATGCGGGTTTAATTTAGGTTTCACTCTCCAGAAGTATCCATGTTCCTCCAAGCCAACTCCGCTACCTCTTTCAGCTTCAACAAAATTTGTCTGCTGTGCTTCTTTGCCAGTACACATTGCAAATTTCTCTCATGAAAATAGATTTCATTTAATCAAGTCTGGCTGTATATTCACAACCATTTCTGACAGTGAACTTTTCATAGGATCACAGAATTATAGAATGGCCAGGGTTGAAAGAGACCTTAAACCCCCCTGGCATGGACAGGGACACCTTCCACTAGACCAGGTTGCTCAGAGCCCCATCCAGCCTGGTCTTGAACACTTCCCAGGGATGGGGAATCCACAGCTTCCCTGGGCAACCTGTGCCAGTGCCTCAGAGTAAACAATTTCTCCCTAATATCTGATCTAAACCTCCTCTTCAGTTTGAAGCCATTCCCCCTTGTCTTGTCACTACATGTCCTTATAAATAGTTCCTCTCTATAAAGACTTTCCTGTAAGCTCCCTTCAGGTACTGGAAGGCCACAATTGGGTCACCCCAAAGCCTTTTCTCCTCCAGGCTGAGCAATTCCAGCTCTCTCAGCCCTTTGTCACAGGAGAGGTGCTCCATCCCCCTGATCATCTTGGTGGACCTGCTGTGGACTCATTACAACAGGTCCATGTCCTTCCCCTGCTGGGGACCCCAGAGCTGGATGCAGGTGGGGTCTCACTAGGGCAGAGCAGAGGGACAGGATCACCTCCCTTGGCCTGCTGCTTTACAGATGCATCTCTCTATTGCTCAAAAGCCAGATCTCAGCAGTGCCCAAGACCAAATACAGAGCAAGGGCTGAAGGACTCTGCTGTTAACAGCAGGAAAAGGTTATTCCCCTGACTCATCTCATATAATGTCACTTGTTCGTGTTAGGAGGGGTTGGCCAATGCCTTACTTTGTTCGTTTTGGTTGGAGATTTTTTTTTTTAAAGGACTTGGAGAAAAGCTGTGATGTTACACAAGACCTGAAAGTATAGGCAGTGCCAGTAATGTGGCAGGATGTAGAAAAATGGGAGGCAAAACCAGGTGTGAGACAGCCAGTATTGAGATAGCCAACATTTCCCTAAAAACTTGCACCTAGAGGAGAAATGACTGCCAGCAGCTTGGAGATAGAGGAAAAAATAAATTGGCCTTGTTCCCAATTGTAGTGGACACAGTACAAAAAATACCAGTACTTTTGCAGGTTTTTGTACTGCCTTTCATAAGGGGAAAAGCTGTGGCAAAGGAAGTATCCACTCACTCTTCCATGCCATGGTTAGAATGAATCAGTGAAGCTCTAAGAGAGGATCTGGCTGCTGTTAACCAGGCTTTCTCTGCCCTGTGTAGAAACAGGGCAAATGATTTCATTCTCCAGTGCTTTCTGTCCTGGATCTTCCTTGAGCAGGAAATTAATACAAAAATGGAAAGTAGTTTGCCATTAACATGGCAGTGATTATCTGACGACCAGACTCGGCATCTATTGAAGTCAAAGGGAAAAAAAAAAGCATCAGCTTCCAAGGGCTTTGGCTCAAGGCCTAGGAGAACCTCTTCAAATTTCTGAGGATTGCTAGGCTACTGAAAAATAATGTACGTACAGTGCTTCAGTGTACATATGTTGCTTTGATTATTTCATGGATATCACGTGCTTTGATGTTGGAGGCTACATAAAGACCGCCAAAAAAGATCTGTTAACTAATGACTGTTTATGCTGTAGTAGGCAAGTGCTGAAACTGAATTTGGCCTTTTTCCCCTGGGATGGAATCCAAATAAATGTCATGAAGTAACTGCACAAACAGCACTCACTGGAAAAAAAAGGTCTTTGTTTCACTAATAAGCTCTTTTAAGGAACAATGGATACAGTTTCTCAGTTTTCTTTGCATCTGACAAAATAAAGCAGGCAAGAATTCTATTTTAAGGCCGTTTGAATGAAAGCAATGAAAATTGGTTTGCTTAACAAAGGTAACTTGACTAACTGTTTGTTGTCGTTAGGAAGATGTGAGAACCCCTATGAATGTTTCTTAATTCCTGAAAGAATTGCATGGCTGAGGAGGTTTGCTTGTTTGCTTGTCTGGTGAGGGCAGTTGGGTTCCAGCACATCAGGCAGATTTCACAGGCCAAAATACACCCAAGAGTTGTAGTCAGAGGATGCTGATGCTTGGGAATTTACAAGAATGTGTTTTTTGTAGGGAAGTTACACTGTCATTAATTTACTTGTGATTCTTATTGAACTGCAGCTTGGGTAGCTGTTTTCTGTAATTCCTAGTAGCTTTCTGTGATACTGCTTTTGGGACAAATGCTCTTTTGGTTGAATGTCTTGGAGCCAGATTCCTTCTGTTGTCTGGGTAACTCTCATCCATTACACACTGGAGAAACTGCTAGTTTGAGCCATGGACAGGCTTCTCCAAATCCAGCCATGTCACCAGAACACGTTCCAGTCTTTAATTACTTGCTGTACTTCCCCTGCCAAAGGCTGCTGCCCTCTCCATCCACTCACACCACTTGTGCAGGAGCTCCCTCGTTTGTTTTAAGCAAACCTCAGCTCCGTTTGTTTTGCTCATCGTTGGTCTGTACCAAGATAACAGGCTCAGCCTGAAGCTGTGCCATGTAGGAAGTGTTCATACAAACTGTTCAATGAGCACATCAGTGGGGGTGATCCTTAATGAGGAGAGCATGGAATGGTGCTGAGCAGCTGAGAGTAGTAACCCCTTCCAACTCACAGCAGGGTTCCCAAGAGGACATCTGTTCATGGCTTCTGTCTGCAGCTCCTTTGTAGGTCTGAGCAAAGTGCTTCTGGCAAAAAAAGTGATTCCTACTGGGGAGGGGGGGAAGATTAAAAAAAAATAATAATTTTTTTTGAAAAAAAATAGGGGGAAAAACCTGTTGTTTTAAATATTTTCTGTAGGGAAATATTAATTGTAGAAATTTTAAAAAAAGTGAAGTGGTGCCTCTAGTGAAGGAACTGATGTTTTATCGACTCAATTCAGTGAAGCTGGGAGTTTAGACAAAAATATCTGGCTCAAGATTTCTCACAGAAAACTCCTTTTGAATTGAGATTTCAATTTGTAGATTTACGTGTTTTTCATGACAAAAGAAAATTGGTTTTTCACTTCTAACACCTACTACTGTACTGCTACAAAAAAAAAAACAAAAACAGGAGCACACTCTATTCCCACTCATCCTATAAAGACTTCAGCTTCAGATCCTTAATATAGATTTTGGCCCTAGCTATTTAAATGCTAAATTGCATTAAAATTGATGGGTATGACTGTAGCCTGCAATCTGTAGTGGTGGAAAACCTCATTTCTACATGGCTCTTCTGCTGTACAGTGTGAAGAACAAGGTTTACTGCCTGCTTTTTGCAGCACAGGAGACTTGCCCTTGCCATCAAGTCAGACACTCAGTTTACTGCCCACTCCAGTTCCCAGTTAGTGCTTCAGAACCCAGCTCTGATGTGAATACACGTCACTGATTTGCTAAAGGATTTATATTTCTCAAAATAAACACGTTACAGTGGGGCAAAATTGAAGTTTTGCTGTTTGTGTTTAGCTCAGAGCATTGTAATTTCTAATTTCTTTGCCCTGTAATTATGAATTAAAAACCCCCAACTAGCAGAATACATACTCTTAGTTACCATATTTCAATAAATATCTCTCAGCAGATTTTCCTTGTCAAATAATTTGACAATCTGTTGTAAGACTTTATCAAGGGAGTTTCAAGCAGTATGGAGTAGATCCCCCCCAAACTGCAATTTTCCACAACTACCCCTGTGTGTTGCTTAAAAAGCATTTTCAGAACAAACTGCATAGTCTGTCTTAAAATCTCACCATCTCTTATTTCTTCAAAACATGGACCTTAATGAAGGCATAAATCCTTGCTGTTTAATCTTTCTAAAGAAATGCAGTAGTGTTTGCACAGAAAGGAAATTATGAAAAAAAATCAGTAACTACTGAAAAAGTACAGAATATCTCAATATCACTATTTATATAAACATCAGAAGCTGTTTGCTTTATAGCAAAGAATACAAGAAACTAACTTTTATCTCCTCCCACACAGATTTCAGTAAATAGTAGTCTCAGAATGAAATTATCTTCACTGTCAACTGTGAAACCATGCTATGATGCTGTAGTCACAAGGATGGTTCCAGCTACAGTATACCTCTGCAGAATAAACAAGAAAAATTTTATGAGTAGGGCCTGTTTAAAGAGGAAAGGGCATAACTTAAGGATCAGTATATAACTAAGTTGTAACTCTTTTTTTGAATCTATATTGCTTTTCCTAAATGTACTAAAACTGTAAAGTAATATCAGTGGAAAATTGCAGGAGAATTATTTGTTTTCAGAGTTCATTTATAGTTAATTTCCTGTACTAGTAGTACAGGGAAAATGATTTAGCAGCGAGTCTAGTGTGAATTCCTTACAAGAAACCAGAAGATAAATAGCTTACTCCCCACTGCCTAAAGGTTTGGGAGTGTGGATGAATTGAATTAATAAAATCTTTGGAGCCTTTGTGCGCTCCAGTATGGAAGGCATGAAAGGTATTCCTCCACTGTGCAGTTTATTTTCTGTACATGTTCTTCAAGAAGGCAGCCTAGAGATAATACAGGAAAAATTACCTTCAGCTTTGAAAATCCCAGTCTGCTTTAAAGTTCTCTTCAGGTGCAGCAGAAGGCTCTGGGCTTCCTACCCTCTGCCAGGGGAAAAACCAAAGGTGCCCCTGCACAACTAAGGCATTTGGCAATCAGAGGAGTGCAGAACGGGCTTTTGCTATGCTTTCCATTCCTACAGGGATATGTGGTGGTGTCCTCTATGTACATGAGTTCAGCTGTGCTAGCTCATCCTCCTAACTTCTCCTCTGGAAGCCAGAAGGATATTTATGGTGGGGGTCACTCCTGTGTCTGAGTGTTTGACTGCTGTCACACTGAGGGCATTTTGTACTTTCTTTGTCCCTTTCTCAGCTGTTGCTCAGCAGTAACAGGCTGGCAGTGTCCATTTGAGGGAAGGAAGAGGAGCAGGAAGGGGGAGGACTTCTCATCAGAACTTGGCAGGAACTTTATTTTGGTGTAATTTGTCCCTTTCTTAAAACACATATAAATACTGTAGGATGTATATAAATACTAAAATATATGTGGGTAAAGAGTAAGAGACCCAACGTGTCCCACTCTTTTCTCATTGGTAAACTAATCAGACTAGCAAGTGGATATTAATGGTTCATGTCTGCTCCCCACTTTTCCTGCCCTCCAGCTGTCTGCTTTTGAATAACAATTTGCATTTCCTCCCAAACCTCTCCTAATAAAAGATCTCAATCTGACTAGTCCTGAGCTACTTTGACTAGAGAGGACTGGACTGAACCTGCTGACCAGCTGCTGTTGTAGCTCTGAAAAACACATAAATTCACCTCCCACACATTTACACCCACACATTTTCTTTCATCTGTTACATATGAGATACAGTACAAGTGGGATGGTCTCAATTATGAAGATCAGAGGAGTTACATGATTAAGGCTGCTTCTCTATTTCATTGATATCCAAAAGTAAAATACACATTATGCTTTCTTACCTAATTCACAAAGCTTTTCTATACTGGAATATATAAATCTAATTTTAAATACTCAAATCAAAACATGAAATAAGCAAATACCATAATAAGCTACTGAAACTTTGTTGTTTATTTTGTAGAGAATAACTTTGGCTCTTCAATATTGTGTATTAAACCAGAAGTTTGTATTCTTGACTAACAAAATGCAGTTGCAGTTACTGATAAACCAAAATGTGGACTGATAACAGAACATTTTTCATTTGGTCTGTTCTACCTTATCCACCTGGAAAATAAGGATTGACCAATCTGGTATCAAAGAGTTGGAAAGTTTAACAATGCTGGCAGCTCATTTTAAAAGGATGCCTAATGATGAAGTGCATTAAGGGATGTTATTTGTTATCTTGCTGTGGTGGATATTGACCATCAATTTAAGACAGGAGCTCAGTGCTCACCATGTGATCACAATGTTGTTGTGGAAGGAAAAGGCTGAATGTTGAGCTAAGCTAAGCAGCAATTAAATGTACTTGCTTTTAATCTTTTCAGGTATGGCAATTTGAATTATTAGCATACAGGGTCATTGCATGACTGTTAAGATGTTGGCTTAATTCTGAAAGGTGCCGAGAGTTGTAGCTGAGCAGCTGTTTCACAGTACTACGTTTATACTTCTATAGTACTGCTCAAAATACTCCCTTGAATTGAATAGAGTAGGATCACGTCCAAGTTTGGATGTTGTCCACAGTCTTCATAGGCAGACATGTGTGAGAAAGTCAGTGAGACTTGGTGTGTGGCTGGATGGGGGCAGCAGTCAAGTGAGGAACCTGCTTGTGTACCTGCTTGGATGACCCGCTCTAAGTATCTAGTGTATTCAGCCACATATATACGGTCTTATTAAAATTATGCAAGTAATTAGACTGTGAGGATAAAGAGATTTGCAGTGAATGTACAAATAAAAAACACTGGCTGCTTCCTACAAAAACAGATGGCACTAATATTTGTAAATTAATGGAAATAAGTTGACGATGACTTCCTAGTGAAGGTCAAGGAAACGTAGGCAGGTTTGGATTATCCAGCAGCTGGAGAAGGTTATCTTATTTGCACTGTTTCTACACATAACTGTAAAATGACTACTGCTGAAATCCATAGCAGCCCTGTTTATTTACTTTAGAAGTGTAAAACTGACATTTATGTTATAGTAGAAGACAATATTTTAATGACTTCCTAGTCAGGGAAAAGTGTAATTATTGGACATAAGGAGCCACCACTCACATGGACAAGAGTGACCTATTGGAAATTCTGGGTATGGATTGCCAGAGGGGCTTGACAAGTTCCCCGCTGAAGGTCTCTTAAACCCTCTCAGAACAGTCTCATGGATCCCCCATGGATTTGAAAGATGGGAAGCAAAGTGGAGAAATGGCTAGGAAGGTAGTAGGGTGTTCCCACAGGGATCTGGTGTGGAGCTTGATCTGGTCAACATATTCATGAATGATCTGCACAACGGTAAAGTGACAGTGTTTGCTAGTGATCCAAAGTTATTTTAGCTAATGGCATTTAAAATTAATTGTGTGCATGACAGTGAATGGCAGATGAAATTCAGTGTCAGTAAATGAGAAGCAATGCTTACAGAGAGAAACCTTCTTACTCTCTACAAGGCATGCACTGAATTAGCTGTTACCACTCAGGGAGGAGATGAGGAGTCCCTGTAGATGAAAGCTTCCATTCATTCCCCAGATGCTGTATAGAGAAGAATTAGGAAGGGCACAGAGAATGAAACAAACATCTTGTACATCATAAATATTTTATTAGTATAACGCAGAACAAATTATTTCCAAAGCAGGGACATGGTGCAAGCATGGAAGCCATGCTTAATCAAGTATTTGAGAATCTGCCCTGAAGAAAGATCCTTTGAGCCATGATGCCTGTACTGACAGGCAGATGTCCCTGCAGTGGCACACTCCTCCCTTCTGCCTATTTTGCTCTAAGTCCAGCAGTGTCACCAGAGGGGGCAGTTAGGGGTAGTATCTTCTTCATCACCATAGCAAGAATTGTCAGCAGTCTCTGTCCAAAAGGTTTTTCATGAGATGTAGAATTTGCAGTTCTTGAGTCCATTTAGTTAATGGTTCCTGAGCATCTCTTGTTATTTTACATTATATATTTATATGAGTTTAACTCTCAGATACTAGTTTTATTTAAAGATATACATTATTTTACAAATACATTTTACATGCGCACCACAAACATTTCCATTATTTGTGTGTTAAACAGATGGTGGGCTGAGCAGCTCTGTCACAAGAGCGCAGGCAGCAAATCCAAGGCCCTGCATTATACTCAGTACTATTCTGTCTTCTCCTGGAACACCACTTAGTTGGAAAATGTTTTCCTCAGCAAAAATTCTCAATTACTTCTATTTAAATGCTTTTTTTTTTTGGTAGTAACCAAGTGTCCAACCTGCCTTTCTGTGTAATACCATTCTGTGGCAGCTAAACACTCCCCTTGCAGCCCCACCTAACTCAGCTTTCCCTTTCTGTCCTCGTTGGTGCTTTTCCAAGCACTGATTAGACCTCTCTGGTAACACCACGGTTGGTGAGCATTGAAATGGTTCCTTGTGCATGTGTGTGTGCACTTGTGCACACGTGTAGGTGTGCAGGGGAAAGGGGGCACAGGTTTATTCACTTAACAAGCAGCATTTGGGCTCGGTTTTGTCTTGAGCACTCAGGAGAGCAAGTAGCTGCAGGAGTTGATCACACAGCTGGTATGTTTATAGTATAGCATGGAAGGTGCTATGTAAGTGCCAATTACTCTATTAATACTAGTAATTAGTTTTTTATACCCTACATTCATTTTATGCTCTTCATAAGAAAATGTAACCAGTGCAGACTACCTTAACTTTCATGTGTCTAAATGTGGTTCATTCCAAGGGTTAACCATACTTGTAGTTTACTGTATTAGTCCCAGTTGTATTTGACATAAAAATGTTTTTATAGCACAACCAAATACCAGCATATTTGCGGTTGCAGTCAGATGTTTTTAACTATATTGGATACAACCCACAATGGTTTCAGAAGATATTTCCATTGTTTTAGCCAGATTTAGAGAGGCTGGATTAAGCTATGGCCCAGTGGTGTTTACATATCTGAGTATCAGTCTTAAAGGGCAAAGAATATGATGTTCCATAAACCTTAATACAGAAATAAATACCTCGCAGCAAAAATGTTTTTCTAAGATCAGTTACTATTTCAACTATAATGACCTGCTTGGAGAAGGTCAGGGGCCAAATTCTTCTCTCATTTACACTGGCGTAAATCCACAGTAATGTAAGTGCAGGATTTGGGCTTGGGAGTTTCAAACTTTGGAATTAATTTTCCCCTGACCCACAACATTTAATGCAATCTATTCTGTTTGAGCTGTTAATTTAGCAAACTATTCCATGGATAAGATCTTGGTAAACTACATAACATGAGAAATAAATTTATGAGAAATAAATTCAGTCAGAGCTTCAGGGCAGAATGTAGTCCTGGGAAACCCTTGTTTTAATTCTCTCTCTCTAAAAGCAAAACCCTCCCAGTTTGGATCTGCCAAAAGGCTTGTTCAGGTTGGAGATGTTACTGTTTAGACAGAATATGTATATGTATGTGTATATATTTATGTATATCAGTAATTTACTGAAGTTCTGATCCAACTTTACAAGTGTACCAGTCCACAGAAATCTTCAACTCATAACTGCCAATGCAAACACCCCTCAGTCTTTATCAGTCCTCTGGTTGAACCAAAGCTCATTTCATATATGTTCCTAATTTTTGCAGTTCAGTTTCAGTTTTAAACTTTATGGACTTCCCCCAAATCATCTCTAGCTTCCCTCTGCAATTGGTATTTCTGTTCTTTTCTGCTTGCAATGAACAGCTTGTTAATGAAAGGTAATTTAGTACCAATTTGAACATCAAAAATGGTTACTATTCTGTAAATATAAAGGATATTTTTTAAATCACATACTTGACTTCTGTGAGTGCAGTGCAAATCCAGTGTGTGTACACAAGACAGTCCACAGTGCTCTAGAAAATAGTAGCAAATTGTTTTTAGGTTAAAACAGTCAGTTGTTTAACATAGCTGAACTCAAAACCGGATTAACAGACCCTGTGTTAGAAGCATCCCTTGTAGCAACCCTTGTCCCCAACTATGTGGGACTCTGAACATGCCCCCCTCAAATTCTATTCACTCAGTCACCCCCCCACCCCAGTGGGATGGAGGAGAGTGTTGGGGAAAAAGAAGTGGCATCCATGAGCTGAGATAGAGAGGAGTGATGCTCAGTACAGTTGTTCACCACCTGCCACTGCTGTCCAGCCAGTTCCCAAGCACTGATGGGCTCCTCCCAGCCAGCTTCCCCCAGTTTATTTACTGGGTGGGGCATTCTGTGGTATGGAATATCCCTTTGGCCACTTGGGTCAGCTGTCCTAGCTGTGTCTTCTCTCAGCTTCTTATGCCTCCCAGCCCACTCACTGGTGGAGTGGTGTGGGGAGCTGAAAAGTGTTTGACTTAGTGTAAACACTGCTTAGCAACAACTAAAACATTAGTGTGTCAACAGTATTCTCCTCCTAAATCCCAAACACAGCACTATAGCAGCTACTAGGAAGAAAATTAACTCTCTCTGAACTGAAACCAGCAAAGAACCCATTCCTTCTTCTGTACCATTTATTTCATGCCCAGGACCCACACTTTCCAGTGCATCCTTTCCTGTCTTTGGATATATGCACAGAGGCATCATTCCCTTTGTTGTAGGCCATCCCTTCAAAATTTCCATTGAGTTTATTTAGTCAATGATTTTTGGGATCCATCTGTCATAGCAGTCCAAAGGGCAGGAGAAATGGTCAGTGGTGTTGGATTGTTGTGCACCGAAGCCAGTTCTGGTTCTATCATCATTGTGCTTGTCTGGTTCTGTTATTTAATTCTTCATTAATCTGGGCAGTTGTTACTGTAATGCTGTTGATACTGCATATAGCAACCATAGTAGGGATTGTATATAGTATTAGCTAGAATAAGCATCGTACAATTCTCACCCAAAACCAAATCCCCTGGAGGAACATATCAGACTTTCTCACCATCCCAAATCCCAAAACCAAATCCCCTGGAGGAACATATCAGACTTTCTCACCATCCCAAATCACCCATGATGTGCCTCTGGGTCAAAAGCAAAAAGCAATCCCATGGATGGACTTGCCTTTGCCTGACAGGAATAACCCAGCCTGTCCTCCCCAGCATATTTTTTCTGTGCACTATAGGGCCTTTATTCCTTTCTTTAGAATGTAATAAATTGGTTTGGGCATGGCCAGCCCAACTGGCAGATCCCCTAGTGCTGACTGAGCAGGTGGCTTTCCCTAAATGTGTACCCCAATGTTTGAATGTCCCACACCCTTTGCTCTCAGTGTAGTCTTTAACAGTCCATTATATCATTCCATTTTTCCAGAGGCTGGTGCATGGGAGGAGATGCAATGCACCCACCCAGTGCCATGCCCTTTGGCCCAACAAGCAGCAATTTTCAGGAAGAACCCCCTTTTGAGGTTGTTTTTCCTTGCAACTCACATATCCATGCCTCTAGGGTCAAGGTAGATTTGCCATTCCACTTCCTTATGAATGATGAAAGATAGCTTAGTACCAATTGAAACATCAAAAACTGTTGTAATAGGTATAATGTAAATAATAGATAGGTATTATAATAGGTATATTATAATAGGTATAATGTAAATATGAAGGATAAATTTTTAACACTGCATATCTGACTTCTGTGAGTGCAGTGCAAACTCTTTGTGTGTACACAAGGTAATCCACATTGGTCTTGGAAAAAATTAGCAAATCTTTTTTTAGCTTAAAACAGTAAATTGATTCACAGATTCTGTGTTAGGTGCATCTCTTGTAGCAACCAGTTACATGGTACTCTGCACATCATCCAAATTATTTAGGCCAGGCTACATATACACAGAAAACGAAGGGCCAAAGTATTTCAAGAAGCCTGAAAACTCCTCTGCATATCTTCTACTCATGGCTCTTTCACAGGTCAGGAACCTGAAACAGGATCCTCCTTCTTCTAGTGACACACATCTGTAGCTCTTGTGTAGCCCAGCAACCTCCCAATATTTCACTTCTCAGGTGCAAGGAATTTCCATTAGGAATGTAAAGAGCAAATGATTGACTGAAGCACAAAATCATCCTACCAAGAAGATTTTCACACTTTTTTTTATGAGTTCTTTTTGTTGTCCTGGGCAGTGAGGAAGTTGATAAGCCAGAAGTGCAATTTTTGCCTGTCTTTGACATTGAGCAAGACAGGTCTGGCTGAATTTCCCCACTTGACCATGCAGTGTGTTAGTAGATAGCTGCTATATTGAAACCTGATGTGGTTTTGGACGTGCATTGGATTAGTTTCTCTCAAATAACTCTTCCCATCTAATTTGAGAGTTACACAAATACAGTAACAAGTGAGAGGACTTTTATTGTCATTTTAATTCAACACAGAGCACAATATATATAACTACTGAAAACAGAACCAGATCTTGACAGACTCAGTGCTGGCGCTTCCCTAATCCTGCAGGCTCTGTGCAAACCCTAACGGAAAAATACCCAGGAAGGGATGGGATGGGATGAAATCAAACATATATGTATGAAATCAAACTCTCTACATTTCTTTGGAGATGCTGCTGTCTTTGGGGAGTCAAAAGTTTGTCCCTGAGACTTTGAAGGGAGTCAAGGCTTTTTTCTGAAGCTCCATGTTGAAAAATCTTCCTTCTTTTCACAGCTCCCCACCTCCTATTCTGGAAGCAAAACTTACTTCTGAGCCCCATTGTTGTTTCATGTTCATGTAACTGTGCAAAAGGAAGGGGACTCTGAAAGTTTATGGTGGTGTTTGCTATTCTAAGCACCAGATGGATTTTTCCCCAGATGTCCTAACAGCTGCTGAAAAGGCATGCACTAGAAAATTACTTCACAGTTACACATGCAGTTCCTACATGCAGAAAAGACATGGAAAGGCACTGGTAGAGCTAGGGGTAAAAGGAAGCACATGTTTTACCTCCCTTCTTTCCTACCTACTGAGGGAAACTTGGGACTTTTATTCTTCTTTAGGTCGCTATGGATTATATAGCTCCTTACTTCTTGTTTTCCAGTCCCATATTCTAAGGTCAGGTTTGAGCTCAGACATGTCAGGGAATGCTGCTTGTGCCACTTCTGTGTTTCACTCAAACTCATTTATGTACACTGTTCCAAAATGTGTCAGTCACACTTCCACCCTTTGATTTCTCCTACTCCCATTTTGTGACTGGGAGATCCAAATGCAAGTAAATTAACTTAAAAAAAATTCCTTTAACTTCAGTTAAACTAGAGTTTTACCCCTTTCTCAGAATAAATTATTACAAGACTGTGCAGGTGTAAGCACCTACTACAAAAGACCCACAGCTATCAGGCACTTGGCATGCATCCCAACATGAGCAGTACCAGTAGTTTTCCTCTCTAGTGGGAAAGATTGCTCACAGAATGCAGTATTTGAGGTAGAATTAAAAGCTCTGGGAAAGGCTGCTTTACTATGGTATGGGCTAAAGAAAGTTGATGCTGGAGGTGTCTTCTTTCTGGAAAGGAAAATATTTAAGGAATGTGGTATTAGCTGCTAACTAGATGCAAGCTGTATGTGAAATGGGCAGGAGAATAGGACTTGGTTCTATTTTGCAGGGTGAGTGTGTTTTTTAAGTAGATTCTTGTAATCAAATAGATTCAGATATATAGATACATAGATGATATATATAGAAAGAGATAAATATCTATATATAGATATATATAGATGGGGATTTTTTATGAGAGTAGGATGGAGGCTGTGTAGTTTCTTTTTTCTGGGATCCAGTCAGCATTAGGAACCCATTAGGAGTTACTCAAAGGTGTAGAAGGCAGTTACCCTGCCTGAAAAGCCCACAGAACACAGAAAGCTGCTGTGCTGATAACAGAAAAAGTCTGCTCTCTTAGCACAATGGCTTTTTGCTTTCAGACTAATCACTTATTTTTGGGTGTTGTCTGAACAAAAAAATCAATTGCTTTTATTAACCAAATACTCAGCTACAATGATTAATTAGGTTTAAAACTCCATTTATCTTGTATTTTTGTTTTTGTCCCATCAAAATAAGTGATTTTTCCCCTGAAAATGAGTAAGAACTAGCAGCTGTACTTAAAATGTATTCTGTTCAATGTGTGCTATAATTGCTTTTGTTCCTCATCGCAATTTTTCCTCATCAATTTTTTTTAAAAAAAACAACTATTCCAGTGAAAGTTCAGCCTCTTTAACAGTTTATACATTTCTCTCTTGCTCCATTAGGAAGCTGATCCAGCTTCAGTTCCTGAATATCCTCGTAGTGTCAGTGCACACGTCTTCTGTCAAGTTCAATTAAGAATAGCTCAGATAGCAGTTGAGTATTTTTCCATTGCAAATCATAACTTCTTGACCTTTTCAAAACTTCTTCTGCAGATGTTCCTGTGATGGAGTGTCAGACTCCACTTGGGCATCATTCCCTCATTAATGTGAAAGAGTGTGACTCTGTCTTCTCTTACACAAGCAGCTTTGTTTTGTTTTCTCTGCTGTTATTTGAGTTTCATTTTGGAGTGTGCATATGCTCAGATTTCCCCTCTAGCAGCACAGCTGGCTATACCCAAGAGTGTGCAGTCTCGAGTTTACAGCTAGCACTGCTGGGGTGGGGGCAGTGCACTGGGGAGGAAAAGGGAAAGAAGGCAGTAGCTCAGCCTTAGCAATGTGAAGGTCATGGATTTATTCTGTTCAGATGTATCTATCTTAATAGCTTGATCAGACTAATAAGGGCATGGTAATGCTGTGTTGTAGTTAAGGTTTAACTGTGCTGTTTCCAGTGGATAATTACAGCTTATTTATGAACTGCCAAACCTGACCAATTTGCTCACTAAGACCCCTTGGCAGAAGTAGCCATGTGTGTGCTATAGACCAGGTAAATTAACTCCTTCTGTACAATGGAATTATTCTGGGCCCTGTACTATTTTTTTTCTGCTTAAAGGTGTTGATAAGTATTGATGCAAAAAGACAAACCTTCACTGTAGCTGAGCTGAGCCCAGGACCAGCTCTGTGCAGGACAACATTAACAGCTGGCAAATCACAATGTGCCTCCTGAATTCTTACATCTTAGAAATGACCCTGCCTCTTGTTTGGCACGATCTGCTTCCTGGTGTGCGCTGCTCCCACATGCCTTCTGCTTCTGGGAAGGGATGCTCAAGCCCTGCTCAGAGGGGAGGCTGCTCAGGATCCCCAGGTGCCAACTCCTGGGGGCTCCTCTTGTCCCCAGCCTAATGAGTCTGATCCACGTAGCCAGGATATGGAAGCAGACAAAGCCTTTTGCAGAAAGAACAATGAAAAAAAGGATGATTTTGGGGAGCAACCAAATTGCCATGCGAGGCCTCACCTTTGTGGAAACAGTGCTTTTCTTACATACACAAAAAAATACTCTGTGACATGTAGCTTTCTCAAATTTTATAAACAAGACCAAAAAGACAAACCCCAAAATCCTGTTTGCATATTCTGGCAACAGTCCATTTACAAGGCATTTGACCATTTAGCCTCAGTTAAGACATCTTTGAAAGCACTGTATAAGTTTGCATTGCTTGGATTTTCCCTGAGTCCCCAGTCTCAGCTGTTGATGGAAGTTATGGTAAATAATGCTGGACACTTGAAAAACACAGATTAATTGTATGAAAATGTCACACAGGTCAAGGGGGATTGTGTTTCATCTTATTCACTGATACAGGGTAGCATCACCACTGGAATTTGTGCATCCTATACTCTAACATGCTCATTTATTTGGCACCCCTTAATGGAAAACATGGAGCAATTATATGCAGACAATGCTGTAATGGAAAATAATTGAAGACAGACATGGTTTGGGGTTTTGTTTTATTTTGTTTTTTTTAAACAATGCATGCCAGATCCTGCATGCAACAATCCTTTTTTTTCTCCCAGCATAAATGCAGCCAATGCTTGAACCACATATGAAACCACAGTTCTGAGGCTCTAACTTCACAGCCAGCTAGAAATGACCAAAACAACATCTGCTACAGTTAGAATTTGAAAGTGCTTTTTTGCTTTGTAGCGTTCCTTTCTCTGCTGAAGTCACCCTCAGTAGAGTTACAGTAGAGTTACTGTTTTGTAACTGTTTTATCTGAGTAAACAGAAAACTCAATGGTTTTTTTGAACTTCAGCAAAGGATTTGTGTGAAAATCATTCACACAAAAGAGGATGAAGTACATGTGTGCACAAATCTGTATGTATGTAGTATATGAAGCATTTCTTGTTATGACTTCCACAATGCTGTAACAGCTAAAGCTTCTTTTAAGTCAGTGTACACTTTGACATTCCCTTGCTTTTTATGGTTTTAAACATCAGTGTTTACCTCTGCATAAGTGAAGCTGTCAACACAGCACTTCGAATATTAATATGACATATATGCCTAATCTTGTTGCTCTTGTTGTTATTAATAGTAATCATAATATTTGAGTTATGGTAGTACCTCAAGGCCCAGCCCTCTTCTCACTAAGTTCTTACAAAATAAAGAGAGGGTCCTTTCCTAGACAGAAGATCAGTTGAAAATCAGGCATGGAGAGGGAGAACAGTGAGCTGGAACAGTCAGAAGAAGAGTTGAAGTAATGGTGATGATGCCACATGTGTCAGAGGAATCAGAAATAATCAAGTTTAATTGATTTGGATGGTCAAATATATTTCAGTGCTTCTGGCATATCTTGAAGCATTAAATTATGGTTATGGGAGTGGAGTGGAAGGCAAATAGCAGAAAACTGATGCTGAGACATAAGAGATTTTCTTGTACTCAGTCATTCATTGTCATGTTGCAAAAGTAGTCACATTGGAAAAAGTTATTGTCTTTTTCTTTTCTTTATTGATAAAATATGAATATTTCCACAGTGAGGTCAGAATCATGGAAAAGGTACAATATGAAAAGATTTGCTGCTTGGTCCCTATGCCTTACTGCTGCTGAGTCTTTTTTTAGAGATGTAAAGATAATTGTCTGGCCATGTTTTAATGATTTGACCATTAGTGATAGTGTTGTGAAACAAATTTTCCTGCTCTTCATTGTTGCAAGGTTACAGGAATTGTGGGCAAGCAGCCGTTAAGAAAGCTTTAAGCATTCTACTTGCACTGCTATGTATTGGTGGAGTGGAAGGCAGGAAATACAACCTCCTAAAATTACATATTAATAAGCTATAGCATAATTTTGAGCAGGTGAATTTATGGGTTGTTTTTTTCCCTTCAAAATCTGACTTGCTCACAACTGCTGAAGGGGAAAATGCAGCTTTGTGTGCCTAACTGGCATAGATCCAATGTGCTCATGATACGGTTTTAAATCCTGCATGAGTCAAAGATGCAAATAAGTGAAGATGGGCTATGTTAGAAGCTTTTAGAACTAGTTGTATGTGGAAATGGACCTCAGTTTGCAGATGACTCAGGAGTGCTGCCTCCATCTGTCTGCCTTGCTGGCGTGATAATGGAGGCGATTAGTGAATTGCCAACATGGCAAGCAACAGCTTCCCTGGTGGCACTGCCTTTGACTGATTTTATGCAGCAGTGAGAGGCTCCATGTTTCATTCCCAGAGACTCCACGTCCCAGATCAGAGGTTATAGGGATGGGAGGGCAGAAGCAGTATGATGTCTTCATTACCCAGAGGAAAAAAGCCAATTATGCTGAACACCAGTGCTGTTCCCCCAACTGCCATTGGCATCAGCTCCTGAGACATGGGGTTGCCAAGTGTCTTGGCCAGTATCTGCTGTTCTGGCAACTGGAGCCATTAAAAAAAATTAAAAGGGAAAAAAAAAAAAAGGAAGAAGATTAAAGGAATTATAGGAGTGATGAAGGAGGACAATTTTAGGGTCTGGTTCTCCAGCTAGTATCAACTCCCTGTGAACAGCAAAGACTTAAACACTTTAACAAGATTATTTATGGACTGGACTCTTACAGGATAGCTTGGGAATACATCAGCTTGCTATTAAACAAATGTACATGTGGATATTTGTATTTGTGTGTAACCAAATTACCTGGGAGTGCATGGGATTACCCAAACCTAGGGAAGAGGAAATCCCTCTGCAGTTATCATGAGCTTATAGCTGTACACAGCAGTGTCTCTGTAGTGTTGAGGTGTGCTTCTGTGCTCATTAGGGGAAGGACAGCATCTCACTTCAGCTTTCTCTGCCAGTTCTTTCCACAGTGCAAAGCAGTAGCTCTAGCCTACAGATGTCAGAAGCTTTTTTTTCACTCTGTCATTATTCAGCCCTTCTCAAGGTTTTTGAGGACATGTATGATGGTTGAAAACTGAAGGAAGTAGGTGTTTTCTGAGCCTGTCATATCCATATCCCTTCCTCCAAGAAATAATGTCCCTGAATCTGCCTGGTTGTCACTGAAATATCTTCCCATACCAACCACTGAAAAGAGACCATGCTCTCACTCCCTGAAAAGAAAGCATTAACACTTCTAAAGGTCTCTTTAGCAGCACAGTAAGCTTAGTACATTTCAGGCCTGGGAGTTATTTACATAATTTTTATGGGAAGCCAAATACATCAATAAAAGCACATTGAAAATACATACGAGGACAGGGGACTATAGGAGAACTGAGAGTGCCAAGCTTCAGAATTATGAAAATATTTTGAACTGTGCAAATGATGAATGTGATGCCCTATTGTGAAGTTTGAGCTAAGGCACCCATCTATATGAGCTCACTTAATGAGGTATCATATAATACAGTATGGTGAAAATAACAAAGTTTTTTTTTTTGTATAGTGAAAGTGCTCTTTTTCTTTTCACAATCATGAGACCACATTTTATGTTGTTTTTTAAAGTTTAAAAATAATATTTAAAACAAAGGGGAAAAATTTGAAGAAATTCAAGTGCTAAAGGTATCTTTCTAAATTTTCTGTCATTTTAACTTAGAAGGAAAATACTTCTTATTTTTCCTGTTCAAATTTTCCCCTTTATTAAAAAGAAATGAAAATTAGATGCCTCCTCCCCCACTTCTTCCCTTTTTCCTTCACCTTTCTTTTGATGTAAAGGAAATTGGAGTGAAAAATAAGCAGCTTTCTCAGTTTTTACCGCCCCCCCCCCCCCCCCCCAGCTCTTGCAAAAAGTCAGTCTTAGCTGACTACTCTTTCTTTCTCTGCATGCGGAAAAGTGAAAGCGTGTTCTTTCAGCACCCAGCCTTGACTGGGAAAAGGGTTCTCTAGAAGAGTTTTCTTCTTGACTCGCCTGTAGCATGATCCAGCTGCCCTCTCCAGGGAGTCTCGTGCAGGGGAACTCGGGGGACAGATTGTGTCCCCCAGGAGATGCGCCAGGCTGAGCTCAGCCTGACCCAGCTCAGCCAGGACTGGAGGCAGCCAAGAGCAGGGTTAGAGCCAGGCATCTCCTCAGGGATATCTCAGACCAGCGCAGGATGTTTCCCATCTCTGCAAGTGGGGTGATATTGTGTATTTAAAGATCTGAAGTACCGTGTGTCACAAGAGAGCAGGAGCATCCAGGCAAACCAGAGCTGCTTTCGTGGCTGGTGCTGTTTTCAAATTAGAAAAACAGTCAAGGGCTTTCGGATAAGATGTGCATGTCAAAAGGCAATAAAGAAAACAACTGGTCTTAAAAGCTAATCACCATGCACCGTTGAGATTGGGACCAAAAAATGTTAGCTAATATTTTAAATGTGAGTGAAGGGTCAACAGATGAACCGTATTGTAAACATACATGTCAGCAGCAGGGCAGGGTTGAAGATAAAATTGGAACCATGTGCTTTTCCATTTCTCATAAGGCACAGAGGTTATGACCCCAATGGCTTAAAAGTCCCTCAACAGGGAAAAATATAATAATGTCATATGTCATGCAGGGAGATGCTGTGCTTATTAATTTTGTAAGGTACATACAATTGCTAAGAATAATGTTTTGTACTGTGAAGGAGAGAGTCTCTTTTAAGAACATCTGGTTTTTATCAAATAAAACTACTCTTGAATCAGGTCTTAACACAATACATGGAAATACAGTTAGAACTTACAATGAACTGTAACTAATCCCACAAACTGACGAATCAGCACAAATCACTAAATATGATATTTAGAGCAAATGAATGCAGTCATCTGATAAACCTTGGAACTGCCTCATTACTGCCATTTATTCAGTCATTAAAGAGCTGTACCCAAGTTAGCGTCTACCCCATTTCCACCCTAATACCTGAGGAAGCTGCAAGCTTTTTCTTTCATTTTTCTTTCCCCATTAATAAATTCTACCCATTTCCTTCCGTGGTGCAGTTAGGTGATCATTGTGCTGGGTTATAAGTTAGAAGGAGAAGCAGAAAGGATTGACCGTTGCACCCAACCCAATTCCCCTCAAAAAGACAAGGATGGCAAGGTGGCGCTCTGAAGGCAGAAGGCTCTGTTGTATTTTTGGCAGCTCCATGGATGGTTTATTGATGGCAGTGACAGTATGCTGTCACAGAGAGGAAAATTCTTACAGTGCCTACCTAGAGCTTCAGCAAGTTCTCATCCCAAGAAACATAAATGTGTTCTGCAGAAATTGTTCAAGAGTGATACTGATACTTTCCTGAGATACAGATGTTTGTGTCTTGCCTCTTAAAAAAAATAGAAATGCTGGTTTTAGCATTTACTGTGCATCTGCTCTTGTTAGACAGTGTCCACTAGAGGACTAAATAAGGGATTGAGAGAAAAGGGTTCTGAGTTCTGATCTTTGCTTTGGGTAGGTTTTCATGTCTTGGTATGAAAATCTCTCTATTGCTTTCTCCTAACACTAAAATGAAATACCTGTTTCAAAGCATATCTCTGAATATAACTAGTTGCAGCTTCTCTGTTTCTTTAAAGATTCGAAAATGGTATTTTTATATTAGAGTTATGTCACAAAATGCCAGGTCCCTCCTGGCTTTTCCTTTCCTCAGGGTACTGCGGTTCCAGCCTCATTTCTTCTCTTCAACCAGACTTCTCTCTTCCTATCCTACTTCCTATCACTGTTCCACTTGCATTTCTTGCCTGCCAGAGAGCTGTCTGTTTTATCTCCCTTTATATGCATTTCAAAACTGAGGCTCTGAAATGTCTGGGATGAAAATTGCCCTCCAAGAGGCCAAAGTGAGGAAGGAACTGAATGTTCTACTTAATTCAGATGAATCCATGCTAAACCTGTTTTCGGCTGTTTTCTCAGATGCAATTACCAAATGCTACCCAAGCCAAAAAGAACTTGTCTGTTGACTTTTTTTCCAGTCCCTGTGCTCATGAGCATACAGGTCTTTTATTAGTAAATTGCATTCAGGAACATTAGGTTAGAAAGAATCACCTTCTGCCTTTGAGACTGATCTCCCACAGTTGCAAAAGATGAGACAGATGCCCAGTTCAGGAGTGCACAGATCTTTCATTCCTGCAATCACAGCCCACAAAACACTACTTATTAGCCTTCAAAAATACATATTTATAGTGAAAGGTCAAAAATCATGCTATGATGTGCCATAGGAGTATAATAGGAGAGATCAAGGGTATTGCAAAATGAGATTGTGTGTGAAATACAGCTCCCAGGTGGAAAAAAAAAGCTGACTAATAACCATTGCTTCTGAGGAAATAGGGAAACCCAGCAAAGTACCTGCCAGTATGACCTGAAGGAAAAATGTGTGCTGTTCCATTGAGTGCCAGTGGGATGTGCCAACTAGATGCTGAAGGGAATGTAATGCCTTAAAGCATGAGTGTGTCTGCATCTTATTGCAGTATCCAGTTGTTCAGCAGAGGGAGGAAAATACCAGAAACAAGGGCAGCAGGGTGATTAATTCTTTACAAGGCATGAAAGCTTGAGGTTTATTTGGTATAACTGCCCTACAAACAGAGATACAGTCCCCTTTAAACTCCCTAGCACCAAGATGCTGGTTACCTACAGATCTGCTTCAGAACCCACGTTCTGGGAATTTCTCTCTATAAATTAATCATTCCCTTCCCTAATCCCCTCAAAATCCATCTGAAAGCCATTTAGGCAACTTGTCACCATGAGCCTCATGTGTAAGCAGCTTACAGAATTTTACTCTTCAGACAGCTAAAAACCTTTTTCTGACTTAAACTACATTTATTCATGATCATTTTATTGCAATTTGATCTTATGCTCTATGGTCACAGTTACACAGAACCATGATATCTTTTCTTTGCCTTTCCTTTATGAGGCTGAACAAGTCAGCTTCTCCTATTTTCCTATAAGAGGATGCATTCTCTCTCCCTTAATAAATTCTGTGATCCTTCCTTGAAACTTTGTTTCAATGCTGTGGTTGTCCTTAAGATATTTAGAAGAAGGGCATCTGGGAAATGTGAGACCATGAACATTCAATAAGTTGTCTGTGTGCATGTGTTAAAACATATAAATGATGCACTCTCACATGTGTCTCTACACATGTATTTTGAAACCAAAAAAAAAAAAAAAATCAAAGCTCAGGTTCTTGCCAAGCTCTTCTCCTACTGCTTGAATCACAAGACCTCTTGGAGTCCTGCTCAGTTTAAGTAGCAAGATGGAAGAAGATGCAGCACAAAGAGAATCAAAGCAGATCTAAATACAATAAAAAATAGCTACCTTCTCTCTTCTTCTGAGAATTGTGTAACCTGACCTAGTTATGTTTTTAGAAAGTTGGTATGTGCCCCTACACGTATGGCTTCCAGCATAAAGAAACCCTAGAACCAGGCATGTTGTTAGCATGTCACTTTTCATACTCCAGTCATCCTAAGGGATTTCATAAATCATAAGGATCTTATTCATATTTAAAACATTGTCAAAAGCACTTAACTCTGTTATGCCCTTCTAATTTTAATTTTCATTATTTAAGCCTCCTATAAATGCATATGGCTTAAATGCTCATATAGCTGTCAGTACTCCCCCCTGATTTCATTAGCTGCAAATTCTTGATAGAAAGCTGTGCATGAAACCACTGTGTTGTGGAAGACTTAAAAGGGTGTTTTGAATGACTTCTCCTGGGTCACCTTGTTAAGGCATTCAGCATTTACTTGAGGTACCAGTCTTGTATTTTAGTAAATATCACTATATTCTGTTCTATACTTAAAGGCCATCTACATTCTGGGCTGATTCTGCAGCCACATCTGCACAGGCCTAGATGTGTACATCTGCAGAGCATCTTTGACTCTAGCAGTGCCTTGAGCAAACAGCAGTTCTATAATCTTGATTAAATTTAATAGCCAAAAGAAGAGGCTAACCACAAATCAGCGATGGTGAAACTGAAGCCTTGCCCACCTCACAGAAATAAGGGGTTCTGTGCTCTCTTACCCTACCCCAATCATACTTAGATCTGTTTGAAAGCCAAACCAAATTGTACATGAATCCAAAACCAAACCACAAATTGGCTTCTGGCACTTTAAATGCTTTTATTTAGGTGCCACCCAGCTATGGAGGCTCCACAAAACCAAACTGGTGTTATTATCATCCTTTATTCTACTTCTATAACTGGTTCTGGCACCATCTAGGGCAATTTAAAGCATAATTAAGAGAGTGAAAGGCAATGAAATTTTGACTGAAAATGGTGTATTACTGTGATCCCATAACTTTTCTTTCCTGAATACTGTGTCAAACTTTTTCATTAGAAAGCCATTTTTTCTTCTTGTAACTTTCCTTAGACTTCAGTCTTCGCACAGTTCTTACATTCAATCCCATCCACAAAAGCTTTGATAATGAATTTTGGGGAAAATAAGAATAGATATTTTGAATGGAGAAAAATTAGTCTGTAATTAGACAGGTTTTTTGGAAAGCTGTCACAAAAATGGCTGTCCTGTGAAAGTCCACATTTGTGTCTTTCACTGCTGCATTTAATCTGCTCCAGTTAAAGAGCTACCAAAAGCCAGATTCTTGGAGATATTAGAAAGTTGTGTTGGTGAATGTTCCTGGAACGGGGAAGGAAAAGGGTGAGCACTGTAAGCTTCTTCAGTGTTGGTTGAGATTTGGATTTGGATAAAGGTTTGGATTACTGTTTTTGAGAGCTGTAATGTTTTAACCTTGGCATTGACTCCCTGTTGTTGCCTCCCTTTGAGGTCCAGGTCTGTAGGAATAACCTGCCTTAGCCAAGGCAGGTTATTATTGCTAGCAGCTCATCCTTGTTCCCAACCAGGTTAGGACAACATGCTTATCTTCCCAAATGTAAAAGCACAGCCTCCAAAGGTTGTTGACTCTTGGCCTGGTGACTGTGATGTGGTATGGTGGCTGAAATGGAGGCAGAGTAATGATCAATGTGATACTGGTTTTGTGACAAAGTCAGTGGCAGAATCTCATTCACTGCAGCAGAACAATGGGCTCAAGCCAGAGTGAAGGTGACTCATTTTGACTCTTTGGGTGTTTTACTCTAAGTGTTGATCTCTGATCTTACCAGTCTAGACTCAATGTTTTTGAGAGGAGGGGTGGGAGAAAACTCATATCTAGAGCATGATGCATCTCATCCTAGAACAGACATCTAAGGTAAATCATGTGGACTACAATGCAGTTGCCCATTTCTCTCTATGCTGACTATAAGAAGCATCAGTATGACTGGCTCCAAAACACAACATCTCTGTTGACACTTACAGAAAGATCATTTGCTGGAGAGGACTGAAATGACATGGAAAAAAATCCATGTTATTTGGGTGGAAATCCACCTTCCCAGTGCTGTTACCTTATGGACAACAATTCAGTACATATAGCAATATTCTGCAATACTGCTCTGTGAGACCCAGGAGTGACTCAGAGATCAGGAGTGCTTTTCTGTGGTTCTTAACCCCTCTGTTTGCAATCTCCCCTGTGCTGGTAAAGCAGGAGGGATGAGAAGGAGAAAGGCATTGAATTGGCCTTACTGCTTCCTCCTCTGTTTCTAACTTTTTGCATTCATTTAACTCCTATCTTAGTGTTGTGTTTCCCCATTTCCAAATGTTTAGAATTTAACTTTGCAGTTTCCAATGAAGAGTGTCATTCCCTCCCTCACTTCTGAATAAAATAATGAAAACACTTTAATTAATTTAATTTATAATTGTAATGCACGGGATAGCTAAAAAGTTATAGTAGAATATCTATTTAGATATTCACTTTTAACAGTTTTTAAGCAATTGCTTTCAGGTATCATGGTTTTACAGTGGCAGACTTTTGTACAAAATGAAAATAGCTCTTTTTACATTTCTAATTCAGTTTTTCTCAAGCTTTCTGAAAAGCTGTAACTTTTTTCTGTGTGAGATAGAAAGTTGACAGTGGTTTATGATCCCCAAGGCTTTAGAAGACATCAGGATATTTCAGTGATGTGATGCCTATGGATGCAGAGGCACCATGTTATTATCTAACTGTTATTGTCACCTTCTGATACTTTCTGGTTCACAAGAAGTGCTTGCTGTAGCAGCATCAGGTGCTATCAGCAGTTTACTTTATGATGTCTCTTTATGTGAAGCATTTCCAATTAAAAAAAAAAGAAAAAAGAACTTTTATTTTTTTTATTTCTGAAATCTCTTATGGCACAAGGGAGGAGGATGTCTGTTGTTCTCTCTGCTCAGCACAGCCTAATTTGGGGGCATACTGCCAGGTTCAGCATGCTTAAGGCCTGTGCACAGCATTTAGGCTGCTAAAGTATGCTCTGAATTTGGAGGGAGAATATCTGCAAAAGCAGTCTGACATTGAAGAATTTTTGTAAGTAAACTAATGAGTGATTCAAAGTTTACCGTGCATAGGGAAGTATAGTTTGCAGCAGAATTTTTTCTTGCTCTGTGCTTTTTGAAATGCTCACAGCTACTGTATTCCTACTGCTCAACACCCAGGCTTCTTTGCTAGTAAGCACAGGGGTTATTTTCTGGGTTTCATTTTCAAACCATAATGAAACTGAAAAAGCAACAAGGGCTGGATATAACTGCAAATTATGAAGGCCATAAAATACTCCCAGCAGACAGAACTCTCTGTGGCAGAACTGACAGTTCACCTCACTTGGTAAATACTTAGCACTACTACTACAAAACAAACACTGGGATTAATCACAAGAAAGGTCTGCAGGTTGAAAACCTTGAATGAGCAACTGCAGAAGGATTTTCAGAACTGCTTCAGTCTGTTGATGTATCTCACCATAAAATCTTTCCATATTCATATTTGTTTTTTGGCTGAAGAAGTTAAACAGTGGTCTGGCTGCTAGTACAAAGTGTTCTGTCTCCCTTCCCCTCCTGCCTTCCTGTATTGCCTTAACTCCAAAGTGAGGGGAGGAGTCCAGAGACTGAGCAGAATCAAATGCAGGTGGGCATTGAGTGCTAACCAGCCAAGACAAACAGCGCTCCTGCTGTCTTCTATCTTTTTTTTTTCCTTTTATTTTCTTTTTTTTTCCCCTCCCTCTGAGCTGTCCTACATTTGAAGCTCTCAGCCTGTTTGTAGCTGCTGGTGTGTGCAGTGATACCGATTGCTGTAGTGCTGCATCTCCCTCTTGCAGGCAAACACACACTCCTGTTTCTTTTACATTCTCTCCTCCCCCTCCACAAACCTTTTTTTCCTAATGGTTTGGTTTTGAAAGAAAAAAAAATATGCAGAGAATAATAGATCTGTGCAAAAAGCCTGGTAACAAAGCCAGGAGAAACTTGGCCAGCTTTCAGCTTTGTTAAAGACTCGAAGCTCAGCCCAGGTGTGTGGAAAATTTTGTGACTGTTCTCCAGGCTGCTCAGCAAAGCTGGGCTCTCTAGCACTCAGACTGGAGTTGATTTCTGGATTCACATGGTAACATGAGGAAAATCCAGGTCCCACGTGGTTTGTGGGTCAAAATCTCAAACTTGGGACACCCAGCCCTCAGCCCACAAGCTCAACCAAAGCAGATTTACACAAAAGCTGTGTCCCTCGGTGCTGAATTTGACAGATAACTAATTTCCCTGTAAGCATCAATTTTTAATTACAACAATCTGATTATTGATTTTTTTGGTCAGAAAATTATACTGAAATTTTGCACCGGAAATGCAGTTAATGTCTTACATCATCCTTAGAAGTATGGTGAAAACATTAAACTGTAGCAGAAGAAACTAAAACGAATCTCATCTTCTGTTGGCTAATTAGTTCCTTTAGGCAGCATTTTGCCACATGATCTTTCTCTTGGTCCCAGTTCTGTTATTGAATTTGACCACACTTTGCAGAAAGAAGTTTCACTGGGTCCCAACAGCAGTGGACACAGAACCACAGTTCCTGGCATGGTCTGTGTGTGCATGTATCAAATTCAGCCCTGCAGTCACTTTTTATATGTTCTAATGTAAGTATCAGGTAATCTGCCTGGTATTCTCTAAGCCAGCACAAGGTGACTGCTCTTGGAGAGACTTGCCATGCTTTATTACAATGGATGGTTCTTCTCCATCTCTTTGTTACCTCCCTAAATTTAAAACACATGGAATAAATTCTGAAAATACTAAATCCATACTGGCATTTGCCTTGTTTCAGTGGCACAGGATGGAAGTAGAGTCATTCAGGCATGGTCTGTGAGTGGTGCCTCCCATGTGACATCCTGCCCACCCATCCTCTCCCTGCTCCCCCCCAGAGTAGCTCTGCCTAACTCCCTGCCAGCTCCTGGTATCTCAGCCACTCCCCAAACAAGATTAAGTGAAGCTGAGGATCACCTTAGAGAAACAGAAGGCATTATCAGGTTGTGTTTTTTTAACTCTGATCCTCAAAAAGCCTCACAGGCTTCCTTGTCATCAGCTAGATGAAAAAAGCCTTCTGCCATCATAATGTACTTGTTGAGAGGTGATGGAGGATTTAACATTTGCGGGTGCAGAGGAAAGCTTTTGCCAGCACTGAATCAACACTCAGCCTCCATGCCAGCAAGAAAATGCTCCCCCACAGCCAGCACCCACAATCTGCTCAATGTTTCTTGCTAGGACTCAGATGCCAGCTGCCTTTTGGGCTGCAGGCAGTTGTGGAATATGGTTGTTCCTCCCCTTTTTCTCCTGGCTGCATAGCAATTTATAGATTAAAATCTATATCTGTATTGTTTCGCTCCATGAAAAGCTGTTCAATGCACAACCAGTCATTTTCTGCATTACTAGAGGTACCTAGAGGCTTTAAAAGTGTACCCAAGGTGGAGCATGGGGTGAATGCCCTGCCTGAAAGTGCAGCAGTTGCACTACATGTGTGGCAGTGTCCTTACATGAAGAGAATGGGCTGAAGAGAATGGTCTTGCTGCCTTCTAGCAAGTGCCAAGAACAGTCCTTTTTAAAAGAATTCAGGAATGTCTACTGATAGCCTAATAGGCTGCAAGGATTGCAACACTGGCAAAATGGAGAAGAAATAAAATGCTGTTAACTGAGAGACAGAGATCTTTTGTAAACTCTTGCTGCTGCTTTTGACACACTGAGAGCAACGTTAGCATGGGCAAACCAGTGTGTAGTAACAGGGAAATATAAACTTCCTAGCAAGATGTGCTACTAGTACCCATAACTGGGTTGTTTTTTTTTCTTGTCACATCCTGGGTTAATACAGTTGTTTTAAATCTTGTTTGGGTTTTTCTGATTGCTCAGTTTAGGAGAATTTAACTTGTCAGGCTTTATTATGGTGAAGATCCTCTTTCCTGCTTCACAATTTACTGCAGTGGGATTGCAAAAGCTCTAGGGAGAAAGTCAATTAAATGAGCGATGAAAACACTCCTAAGGATATTAAGAATTTGGATTTTGTTTGCTTTCTGCTTTTAACAAAAGCCTACTGTCAATTTGAGTGCTAAATTACTTGATATTGTTTGGTTTTTAAAAATTAATGGTTCTAGTGCAGTGTAGGTCTTGCTGGTTGCCTTGGTGCTTTAGCTCAGAGCAGGAATGCACTTTTGAAACAATCATCTGACAATCCCTATTTATTAGGGTTTTGTTTTTGTTGAGAGCAGTCTTGGAACATGGCAGAGTTATGAATGAAATCAAACTGTGCATGTATGCTACAGGAGCACACTTAGCACACTCCTGCCCCTGAGTGGCATTCCCTCCTTGGGTCTGGAGTTGAGCTGGTGTGGAGCAAAGCCAGCTCCAGAGGGACATGGGGATGATGGTGGCTCTGCCTCAGCAGCAGCTCTCCTGTCCTGCAGAGATCTCCTTCACCTGCACTGCCTCATGTGCTGAGGCAGAGACAACCCCTGGTGCTCAAATTCGGGAAACTCAACTCTGAAGAGTAAGAGAGAGAGGGTGAGCATACCTGTGTCTTGTTTTGTCAGGCCATTGACCACACTGGGCATCTAAGCCAGTTCCACTTCTGGGTAGGATGAGCCCAGGCCTCGGTGCCACCATTCCTCAGATCCCTATTTGCCCTGAGACATGAGAGAGGATGGATTGATCAGAAAGGAAATCCATCCAGCTAACAGTCCTGCCTGCAGCAGGAGCAGCATGGAACAGAGCAAGCCTACAGTGAAACATTTGAACTGCACTTGAATTCATTAGAATATATGTAGTTTTCATGAGGTACTGGAAAAGCACTTGTTAAATGACCTCTACTAGAATTTTGATGTAAAAAATAATTTCTGTCAGCCTGAGTAGAGTGCATGCATTGTGGAATATAATGGACATCCTTGCAGTTTGGAATTTGTGCTTCACATCAGATTACAGCTCAGTTATTCCACATGAAAAATAATGCCTTAATTGTAAAACAGTTCTTTTAACCTTTAAAAGATGGAGGCTTTGTGCACAGGCTTCTGCATCTGCTGAGAGTTTTTATGAATGCATGATATAGAAAGGGTTAAAGTGCATTTGGCCTCTCCAGTGAACCTGGTGTAAGAGCAAAACACAAGAAGGCAAAGGTGCCTCAGCCTTTGACCAGATGAGTTTATACAGTATTTGAGGTCTGCTGGAAGCAGGCTTTTTCTCTAGTGCTCAGTGTCAAGTGTATTTTAATGTAACTTTCTATCCAAAGTTGTTCTGTTGTGGAGGGGGGGGGGGGGAAAAAAACAAAAAAAAACAAAACAAACAAACAAAAAAAACCCTTTGCACAGCATTTTGCTGCTGTCCTGGGATTGGTTATGTGCTCAGTGAGTCCAGCAGCAATGACACCCATCTGTGCTGTGCTGGTGAGCTCCTCCTGGTAGGAAACGTGCACTGGGTAGTTACAAAGCAGAGAGCTGCACCACTGAAGTTGTTGGAGGCTCAGCAAGTGATTTAATGGTCACAGCTGTTTGTTTGCAGACAGGATTTGGACAAGTGGAAATATACTGACCTGTGAAGTGAGACCTACTCCGAGCTCTGCAAGTTCTTCCTGTGTGACCTTGGGCAAATCACTTCTCTGCTTTTTCTCCCTCCTTTATCTGTCTTGTCTATTTAGTCTCTCAGGAAGCTCCCAAGAGCAGAGACTGTATCTTACTCTCTGTTTGTACAGTGCCTAACATAACAGGGCCCCAGGCTTCCTGAGGTCCCAAAGATGCTGTTGCAATGCAAGTTGTAAATGTTAAAGAGGTGTAAGAATCTGGCCCCGTGCACCACCATCACCATCTGTTTTCCTATGACAAATTAGTAGTAGCAGAGCACACAGCTGAGTGATTAGAGCTGTGACCATTCCCAGGTCCTGCTCCTGGCTTTGGCACCACTGTGCTTTGTAACAAGAGCTGTTCAAAAATTTTCCAGCAACATATTGTTGATTTTTCTTCCTTAGAGAGTGTCAAATTAGTTAAAACTGAAATAAAGGAGGGAAGAAAAAAAAAAAAAACCAAAAAAAAAACCAAAAAGCCAAGAGCATGCCAGTTTTGACAAAGCTTTACTGGGAAGATGATTCAGGGGCCCAGATTGGAATTCCTGGAAAAACAGAAAGCAAGTGACCTCCTTTACTCACCTCTTCTATAAGAGCCAGTACTGTTCTCATGCACTGGAGGAGGCTGTGGTTGAAATCTCTGCTCCAGCAAAAGTTTTGCATAAAGACAAACTTGTGCTACTGGATAATGTCACAATGACCAGGGCCATCACCTGGGATGCCAAAAGGTTGATTCTTTGTTGGGACTGCACAGAACACAGATGGAGGCCTGGCTTCCCCACGTCTTGATCATTTCCTCACCAGTAGACTCTGCTGTCCCAGGGAGAAAGGGGTTGATATTCTCTCTGGCTTTACATTCACAAATTTTCAAGGTTTTGAGGTTGTTCTCAGCAGAAAGGAAATCAGAAAGAACATTTTATGTCCTGAAACAGACAGGAAAGCCATTTTATGCCCAGCTCCTTCTGAAAGCAGCATCATTTCTTACTGTCTTTGTGTGTCCTCTAATAAGCGGATACTGTACTCTGTTGTTTTTAAATAACTCCTGTAACATCTTTTGTGATGTTTAACAAGTTATCACTTCTCTTTTGGGGCTGGCACTTCCTCTGATCTGCCTGGAAGTGTGGAAGGGCAGCTGTATGAAGGTGCTTTGTGCCCTGGAGCTGGCATCACACAGAGCAGTCATGAGGCAGCTTCCTCCAACCTTGGCTGCAGCAGCAGCTATGGAGCTGTTTGCTCCACAGATAATAATTGGATTTTGGTTGTGCTTCATCCATACAGCACTTCCCTGTAGTGATATAATCAGCTATGCCAACTTTCTGCACCTCCCAGGACTCTCCTGGAGAAAGGGAATCTTCCAGCTGGACAGGGAATGCAAGTAGCAAGCAAGTATACACGGCTGCTCCAGAATTTAATTCTGTCAGGATGGAATATTCTGAAAACTTATGAATTTGGTTATTTCTTTACACTGGAAATTTTAAAATATACCCCACTATAAGTCAAATTGTTCTTGGCTTCTCTTTAGTAATTCCCCATTATTTGTTGGAAATTATGTCATCCAAAGGACTGAAACAAATTGATCATGGGAAGTCTATATTTAGTTATAAAACTGCTCTGTTTGAGCTTTCGTCTGACATACCAGGTGGGCCAATGACTGGTGATGGTGATTGTTGTGTTAATCAAACCATTGAATTACTAAATTATTTCTGTGCTTTTACTCCACTTTTCTTGGAAGAGGTTTCTTTGACAAGCAGGTGTTGCTTTTCAAGATCACAATCAGTGCGGAAACATAGGGTGGCTTGGAGCTGCCACATTTCCACCAAAAGTATTTCATTACTCTTATGTTTATGTCTATATCCACTTAATGAGGTTTCTATAGATCATGAGACCCACTTAGTATGTCCTTAACCCCATAATGATAGGAAATGGTGCTCTTGACTGCCAGACTCATTTCCCTCACGAGGATCATAATGTGAAAATTTCCTTTCCAAAACCAAGAGCCATATGCTGCCACATGGAACTGCTGTGGGTTGCTTGAATGAGTCAGTGCCCTGAATTTTATGACAACTGGAATGGCTACTATGGTTGCAATGAAACTTTCAACCTCAGGGGCTACAGTCACAAAGGAGGTTAGTGTCTGGACTTAGGTGAAGTGTGCTGCTGCAGAACTGAGCTCATTTCCTAGCTCAGATCTGGCATTTCTTCAGGAGCTGAAGGAAGAGGCTTTCTCATCTGTTCCTTCTTGCCTGGAGGACAGCCTGCTTATTGACTGTATTTCTTCACTGAAAGGGTTGTCAAGGGTTGGAACATGCTGCCAAGGGAAGTGGTGGAGTCACCATCCCTGGAAATGTTCAAGAAATGACTGGATGTGAGTGCCATAGTTTGGTTGATATAATGGTGTTTGATCAAAAGTTACTTTTAATGATTTTGAGGGACTTGGTCAAAATTTAGATTCAATGATCCTGAGGGCCTTTTCCAACCTTTATGATTCTCTGAAAAGACTCAAAATCTTGAGCTGCAATGATGCCCAACTCACTTTGTTTACTGAATCTTGTAAGACACAGTTTAATAAAATCTGTCACTGCTGCCAATATTGGCACAGAGAGAAAAGAAAAAATGTATTCATGGGAGAGATTTGTCTCCCTTTATTTGCATTATTATCAAACTGAGATATTTCAGGATGAGGCAAAGATGGGGGAGTTGTTTGTTTTGGGGCTTGATTTTTATCTCTCCAGACAGTTTTGTGAGCCTGCAGCTGTAACTCCAGGAAGAAACAGGTGAAATGGAAAGTAAATTGTCAAGTAATGTAAAGATAACAGAGCACTGTTTTCCAGCCCCAAAACAGGAGCCTTGAGAGATAGATAAAGAGCAATTAAATCCTCCAAAATAAGTTCTAGTGCCTGTCTGTTGTGGAATAATTGACTCTTGTTATGTATTCATATGAGGTATAGGAAAGCATTTAGTATGTTTTTGCCATTAAAAGAATTAATGATGCAGATACCCATTTCCCAGTAATTAATTGCAACTGTTTCTGCTCTGGAATATTTATAAAAGTAAACTGACATTCCAAGAAAGGAGGAGAAACTTAGCAGAAAATGTGACCGAAAAAAAGTCCGTTTTACCCAAGGGTTTGCTTTGGCTTTTGGTTTGTGACACGTAATGTGACAGAGTTGGTAATGGTTTATTGCAAAAAGATGGCGCAGTACTGACACCGCCTATTTGACTTCAGAAACTCAGTTCACTTGTATTGACTGACTGACTGTCAAATCCAGGTTTTGTTTAATCCCTATAAATACATAACATTAGGACTTTTCCACCATGACTAGACACTAACTTTCAGAGCCCACTGTTAATATTGTATTTCTTCATGTATTTCAGGACATTGGAGGTTTTTTTTCTCTTCCCCTCTCCCACTCCCAGTCTCTCTCACAGTCTGGCTTTCAAAGTGTCTGCAATACCAAAAGTAAACAGGTTTTTTGTGCATGTCATAGCTCTTACTCTGAGGGCCTTGAACTCAGTAATGTCTTTCTCTTCTAACATAAAAGGATGGGAAAAGGTAAGAACTTGTATCATCTCTGAGGTGAGCTTTGTGGAGCCGTGCCAATGCTCTGCTAAACAGAGGCCTGTAATGCAAAAATGTATTCCTGCAGGTAATTTTGTGTTTAGGGGGAAGACCAGAGATTGATGGATTATAGGTCTGACTCAAAATTCATTGAAGTTGAAGGAGAGATCTTCAGTGATTTTAATAAATGCTCTTTCTTTAAGCATGAATTGGTGACAAGCCAAACTTGGGTTTGAACTCTCTCAGAATTTGGGAATCAGTTGAGATATGATGTTAAGAGCCATGAGTAACATATGACTCTAGAGCCCTAAATCCAAGAAATCTCTGTGTTGTTCAACTCTAAAGTTTGCTTTAGGGTCTCTGGTGTAAAGACCTGTGATATTTTACACTGCTAAGTCCTAATTTTACAGTAGGAATTTGAAGGATGTATCACAATCAATTTCTTTCAGATGATAAAGGGATAGAAACTCACAGTGTCAGCTGGTTGGATTTCTTGGGTAGATAATTATGTGACTTGTCTGTATGAATGGCCAAGTATTGTAAATAAGGCACATCAAATAGCCTGTTCAAACCGTGATGCTTTACCCTGTAAGTAGTCACACAGATTTTCAAATCTTCACTTACTGTTCCACTGCTGATTTTCCATGTGAACTGTAGCAGCCAATGTGGCTGGAAACACAATCTTGTAAAAGGAACAGAGATTACTTCAAGGTAATCTCCATTTTAAAACAAGTTCCACCATGCAAGAAGTTGCATAGCTTGTGCTCTAAGTCATAATATCAACCTATTTTTAGTTAAATTTGGGGTTACTGAGGGCACAGCTTTGCACTTTTGAATGCTGGATCATTCAGTAGTAGGTTATTCTCCAATTTGATCTTGGCAAATCATTCACTCTTGTTTATACAACTTTGCCAGTAACCTAGACAATCCATAGAGCACTGCCCCTAAAGGTGATGAATTCTGTCAGATTCAATTCACAGTGTCAGAATTCTGACACTGTGAATTCTGACGCTCTGAATTCTGTCAGAACAAATTCACAGTGTACCAAGTAGAACCCACCATGTCTTTATCTGATGGATGAATCTTTCAGTGTCCTCAAAAGTGTAGAAACAAAAAAACATGCACTGTGCAACATTCAGAACTGCAGGTTTGTTAATATGTGTTTGACATATGTAGTACTTATTAATGTACATAAAATTCAGACATACAGCATCTCTGGATATTTTTGTTAAGAATTTGAGTTTGTAGGAAGAGAAGTGTTTCTTAGATTTGAAACGTAAGGCTTTATGGAATGAGTCTTCATAACTTATTTGCTAGTTTATAAAGGTTGGATGGATGAAATTTGTTCTACATTTCAAAAACATCATGTTTGGGGTTTTTAATGGCTATTTCATGTGTGAAGCTTTCTTAGTTAATTTGGCTTGACTATTGGTGGTTTCTAAGTAAAGGATACATTTTGTAATTTTTTAAAGTAAAATAGATATTTCTTAAACATTAAATACTTGCATGTGGACACAAATATTTTTTTAAATATGCTTTTAAGGGCCAAGACACTGCAATGTATTAAATCTAGTCTTATGGAGTATGTTGTTCTGAGACACAAGTATAGATGATTTTAAAGACTGCACTTAACCTGTCACAAAGCACAAGTAATGAAGAAGATGGTGAAATCTTCTTCAGAGCTTCATATCTTTAACAACTGAGTTTTCAGGTTACCAGAGAGTACTTGTGCTATTTCCTACTAAAATCCAATTTATTATGAAGAATCCATGGGTGATTCTTTCATGCTTTCATCTCCCTTACTAATAGCCATCACAAACTGGATTAACTAATTACGAAAATTTTATTCTTCTTTCTATGTCTTATTGTCAGTGCTAACATAAATCAGTTTCACTGTAAGGAGAAAAATTAAAGAGGAAAAGTAAATACAGCTGTAACTGTAAACATTTGTAACTTGAGTTATAGACATGGGATGCCAGAATTTGTAATCTTTAAAAAGTATGTTTTTATTATACAGAACTTAATACTGCAGAACTGAGTAACAGCATAGATACTCTTATGACTTCTCTTCCACAATGTTAAAGGCATACTCAGCCTATCCACTTCCAAGCAAGACAGAGTAACTTCTTCAAAAGCTTGATACCTTTTCTGAAATGTTCTTATTTTGTTGAGCTGTGAGGACACAGATTATTTCTGTTACACCATTTACTCAGGAGAAATAATGTTTTGAAAATAGCATTTTGTTTCCATTTGGATAAAACCATATTAATTATTGTTCTTAATTGATATTAAGACTTGTTTAGGCTGTTGCCATCAGAATTTCTATTACTGTAACATTATTTTATCTATTGATAAATCCAGTAACTTCACCCTGTCTTAATTCACTGAGGTGTCTGCAGCTGTTTACAAGTTTCCAAGCCCTCAGCTTTGAGGTTTCACCATTCTCTTTGCATCCTTCTAACACTTTTGCCATCATACTGAGTGTATGGTTCTTAGATTAATTTTAAAGATCTTTCATGATCCTTCCTGTTTGTCACCTTGTTGGCTCATGGCTTACACCAACTTGTATAACCTAGAGAAGCCCATTTGTACTTCATCCCACATACTATAATATATATATATACACAAACATATTCATGTGTATCTGCTCAGAGAGGGTCTCCATAAATATCTTAAAGGTTTTCTGCTTTTTCAGATTCTTCTGTAAAACTCATGCCATGAAAAAGTACCCATCATGCTGCCTATTGTTTCCTTCTTGTCCCCCATTTGTTGTCACTCTATACTACTTGGACTTGAAGACACCTGAAGCAGGGTCTCTCTTTTCCCTTGTTCTCTTTCCCTTTTTGGTATGGAGTGTAGCATGCATTAAATCCTGATCAGATTAGTCTTTCCTGAAATGGTGATAATGAATACATAATCCAAGTGGTTATAATGGTTGTTGTTGCTCATGCACGTGGTATAAGCGTGTAAAGGACTCCTCCAATGTGCATTCACACTGTGTTTCCATACAGCACTTTTTCTGTGGCTTCTTCAGCTTCTCCAGGTTTACTGTTGTTGGGAACAGGCCTGCCAAAACAGAGGTCATTGTAGTCATAAGAAACTAAGTTCAAAGGAGAGCTAGGCCAGACATTGACATGTAGTCATACTTGTGAAATTAACTTCTAAGAAAGCATTTGGAATCTAAAGTATTTGTCACTGACACCATCTTGTAGTTATTCACTTATGATTAAGAAGGGGTTTTCCTCTGTGTCTTTTAACTAAGATGAAAGTAAATGTACCTTTGGTTTGAGCTATCATGTGGAACCAGAACAACTTCTGAACCTGTCTCTCTGTCCTTTGGAAATTATATACCCTGTTGTATGTGCCTGCTACGTTGCTTAATGTAAGTACTTACTGCAAAGTTTCATTCCTATATGGGGTTTTTAATTATTAATTTTAATTTCCTACTCAAAGTGTGGGGCTACAGTTTAATTTCCATTTACTTCACTGGTAGCTGGATTGGACCCTATGAAATGGTCAGTCAGGGGTGCTTTGATTAAAGGAAAAATAAATTTACTGTCAGGCAAGTTGAAGATCTAAGTGGAAGGGACAGCATGCCTGGACTTGTACGAGGTTATTGCCTTCTGTATGGTTTAAGGAAAAGATTGGCTGGAGGCTATTACTTATCTGAATAACTCCCTTCATAATGTCTAGCCATGAGCTATGTGAGCAGGGAATTTACAGTGTTATTTCCCACTCTCGTATTTAGTTAATGCAAAAATTCACAAAGTGGCTTGTTCACAACATGTAAGTTTGTCAAAGGCAGTATTTGGTGTGAAATACATGAGCTTTGTTTGGGGTGGTATACACTCTGTAAGCATCAGGACTCAGGCCCTGTATCTGTCACTTCTCTGCTCCTGGAGTATTTTCTGACTCTTTTGTCCCTGCTATGATTAAACAGGGATCTGTTTGCTGATGGATTTCTACAGCTGTAAAACAAAGCAGGACACATCTCCAGAGAAGTGAACAGCACATCATAAATAAAGAACAGTTTATTCACAATCTCTCCAGCAGCTGATGAACCTATCTTGCACAGGAGGGCTTTCAGAACAGGAAACTTCTGTGAAGGACAGAAGCTAGTTTGGGATCAGTGATTTATCATTGCATGTTGTGTAAAAACAGCAGCATGCTGACACATCTGCAGAGCCTGATATACAAAGCTGTTGAACAATTTTTCCCAGAAAACCTAAGAATAAGAAAATATTGATCTCTAGTTGAGTTCTGCTTGCCTCTGACTCATATGTAGGTAAGCAAGGGATCTGCTGCCCAAGAGATGTCACAGGAGGGAGGTCTGGTCAGAAGCCAGGGCCCTGGGCTGCGTGTGGAAACAAAAGCAATCTTCCCCGCCCTCAAGAAATGTTTGTCAGCTGCCTAGAGTCTGATCTGCTCCTTGGATCAGCATAAAGGGATAGGGACATTAATCCTCTCCCATATTCTTTACAGAAGTTGTGAACAGGAAGCTGCTATCAGCAGCAGTACAAACTGATGCATTCCTTTGGCTCCAGCTGAATGTGAGCCAGCAATGTGCACTCCCAGCCCAAAAAGCCAGTTGTATCCTGGGCTGCATCCAGAGCAGTGTGGGCAATGGGGCAAGGGAAGGGATTCTGCCCCTCTGCCCCTCTACTCTTTTCTGCTGAAATGCCCCCCGGAGCACTGCACCCAGTTCTGGGCTCCCCAGCCCAAAAAGGACATCAACGTCCTGCAGGAGGTTGATGCAGCAGCAGCAGCTGCAGAGGAGGCCACCAAGATGATTAAAGGGATGGAGCACCTCTCCTGTGAGGAAAGGCTGAAAGAGTTGGGATCTCTCAGCCTGGAAAAGAGAAGGCTCCAGGGAGACCTAATTATGGCCTTCCAGTACCTGAAGGGAGCCTACAGGATAGAGACTGTTTATAAGGGCATGTAGTGACAAGGGGAATGGCTCCAGACTGAAAGAGAGGAGATTTAGATCAGATATTAGGGAGAAATTGTTTACTGTGAGACTCTGGCACAGGTTGCCCAGAGAAGCTGTGGATGCCCCATCCCTGGCAGTTTTCAAGGCCAGGCTGGATGGGGCTTTGAGCAACCTGGGATAGTGGAAGTTTCCCTGCCCAAAGCAAGGGGTTGGAACTGGATGACCTTTAATGTGCCTTCCAACCCAAACCATTCTGAGGTCAGTGCCAAAGGTCCTTGTTCCTTTCACTGTCTCTATTTGTGGAAAAGGGTCTGTGTGCATCAGATGTCCAAAAAAAGCCCCTGAAGTTGTATGTGGCTGTACCTTAAAGCCATGAGATTTTTTCTGGATTTTGGATGGGTTTTTAAATGAGTTGGGAAAGTGAAAAAAAAAAAAGGTACATAAGAATTGTTATTAATTTTGAAGAAAGTGAAAGTAAAAGCTTTTCAAAAGGGGGGTATGTATTTCCAGATGGCCCCAGACTATTGGGACATTTTGTCTATGAGGCCCTATCTCAGCCTGCCTATTTCTCCTTAAATCACTAATCCATCAAAGTAACTGAATTATTTGATTAGGATTGGTGAGAGATGTATTTTCTAGGTGTATTTTCTTCTCTACCACATGAGGGATGCTGGAAATTACCTCATCCCTGGTTTTAACCATGTAGAAGTGCAAACCTCCGTCCTTGAGATAAAGAGCAGAGAGGATCTGAACATATTCTTCTTTCACTTCACCAGAGAGACTGAGTAATACACACACAGAGTAAATTTCAGTTTTAGACAGTGAGACAGTGTAACCTGGCAGAGCCACAGTAAAATGAAGAAGCTCATTGCATAAACAGCTTATGCTTGTTACTGGTTGCACATCTATTTAAACTGGAAAATTCCCCTTTTCCCCAAGCTAACTGTAGTTTTCCTCTGATTGTTTAGTCTTTTTCTATTTTTTTTTTCTCTCTAAAGAGAAAGAAGCCTGATGTAACAGAGTAGCCCTAGCATAGCAGAATTCAGATTTGCAGTATGGGTACCTTGGAGATTAGGTATGTATCTTTTTTCCTTGGAAAAATGTCTAAAGTACTGTAGAAACAGATTCAGGGATTGTTATTGAAAGGATTAAGTCCAGCTTGTTTCTAGAACAAACTTGAACCAAGACCAATCTATTTTGTTCATCTTTCATAAAAAGATTAAGCTGGCTGTTTTATTCTGCATTACAGTAGTCACACATTAAAAAATTCTTTCCAAAGCAAAGTCACCTTTTTTATTCTATTAAAAAAATATTCAAAAAATTGTAAGCAGGAATGGACAGGAACTGCTACGTTCCTGGGCTAATCCAGTGTGAACACGTTGCTCTGCAGTTTGAAGGCAGTTGGCAACTTTTGGCAGGAATATTATTTATTTAATTAATTAATGTGAAAAGAACAGTTTGGCTTCTTTTCCCGCTCTCCTTGCAATCAAGAGCTTTTCCCTGGTGGATGCTACATTGCTTCTTACATACCACTTTTGCAACCCACTTTAAGCTAATACATGATGTCTTTCCTTCAATTTTGTCAACCAAGTTAAATCATGAGTAAACTAACTCTCTCTGACTGTCAGATGCTCCAGCAGATCCCATGGTTTTATTGCTAAGCCATTAAGAGACTTTTTTATTTTTCACTTAAACCTTCCCTGGACTGGGTTTTGGCCAGAGGCAGTTTCCCCAGCTCATAAGTTTCATACTTTGCATGGAAGAGAGCCTCCAAATAAGCACTGGCCCTCCCCTCTGGGAGCCCCACAGTCCATCAGTTTTGAACACAAGAGCCTGATCAGCAGAGATTGTCAGCTACACTGGGACACTCCATCAATTTAATGTGGAGACAGAAGCCCCTTTGGGAGTACCTGGTGGTGGTTGAGGGGGAGAATTACAGAGACCAGATTTCTGTGGGACTCGATGATCTTAGAGGTCATCTTCCAACCCAAGTGGTTCTATGATTCTATGAAACCTAGGGAAAAAAAAAAAGAAGTGTAGAGAATGTATTTCTACAGGGAGGGTCTTTTCTTCAAGAGTTGTCTCATTCCTAATGGGCATCAGAAGCAGAGGGGAGTGCTCCAAGAGTAGGCACAGCAAGCAGAGGGAAATCATTACGTTGGGTTTTTTTTTTCTTATCAGTTCTGCAACTTAAAACTACCCTGAAGAGACATGTTTCGACAGAGCTCTTCACACTTCCAAACAAAAGAGCTTTTCTCTCTTCCTCCCCCCCTCCCTCCCTCCCCCCCCCCAGTTTGGATGTACGGCTGGAGAAAAATGATTGCAGGCATTGTCTGGCAACAACAACCGCAGAGTCTCTTCTGGAAACGTGTTGGGTCAGGTTCATGAGCACACACAGAAAGAGAGAGAGAAAGGAGGGGGGAAAAAATCTCCCTGGCCAGATAAATAACTCAGTTTTGGAAGATGCTTCACCAGTGTTCCTGCTGTTCTGTAGCAGCCTCAGCCAAGATCCAGCTATGTCAGTTGTTTAGTCATTGGTAGTGGGAGAGGTGATATGCTAACAAAAGTATGCAGTAACAAGCATTTAAAATGTGATGTTTTATTAGTTTTTCAGTAAATACAGGGAGATGCTAATGACTGATTTCTGCTCTTAACGAAATTCATGTTGTGAACATGAAAATGAGCAGAAGAATAATTTCTCAGATTCTGGATCCTTTCACTGACCCTGTGCATGTTTGCACTTAAACAAAAGAAACTAAATTTCTGCCTATGCATGGCTGAAAAAATATATCTCTAGTCTTGTCTGGGTAATGTGACAAAAGGGTTTAATGTAACCTAAGGAAATAATTTGAGTATAAAATGGGGAGCTGATTAGAGCAGTAAAATAATCAGATGTTAAAAGGAGCAAATACAGGAGAGTGTAACGGCTAAAAGCCCGGGAGTGGGAATCAGGCCAGCTGGGGTTCTGCTTCCATTCAAGCATGCTGTGCAACTCTGAGTAAGTCAATAAACCTTGCAGTGCTTCAGCTCGACCATCTGTAGAATGGAAATAATAAAAATATTATTCCCTGTCTCCCCAAACTGCAGTGAGGCTTTGAGATGAGTATTGAGTCAGAGTGCTGTGAGTTGAGAAAAGACAGATTTAAACTTTCCCAAAGTTCAGAAGTTTGCATCCCCTTCATTTCTATTTGGGAGGCTCAACTCCACTTCTGCAATTGTAAATCTGTTCTCCTCCCAGCTCTGTAGCTGCTTGGAATCTGTTTGCCTTGTGTGAAGATGTATTTATGTCCACAACAGTGTCACTGTGAATCAGAGAGGTGTGTTACACTTTGGGAGCTGTGGCAACAGCAGAAACGTGCACAGCTAGGGATGAAAAATGGAACAGAAACCATGGGACTAGTAGTTAAATTCTTTACATAGTTTAGAGCTCTCTCTCTCAAACAATCCACTCAAGACCCAAATCTCATGAGCCCATGCTGTATACTTTTAATTATGACAGCATCTTTGTTCTTTGGGTTGTTTTGCAGCTGTGAGATGGAGTGTGCTCTGGAGCCAAGGTATCACCAAGACATATCTTTGTGCTTGTCCCCCTGCTCCCTGAGAAATGGGATGAGGAATGATCTCAGTGCATGTATGTGCTCACAGCCATAAGTCTTGGTTGGGGCTTAAGCCTGTGCAGCAAAGGGACAGTTGGGACACATGAAATGCTACACAAGTGAGCCTTGCTAAATTAGCTTTGAGCTGTTTCTAGCTATAAATTGTTTTTCCTCTTAAATTTCAACTCTGATTCTGGGTCGTAGCTGGAAACAGAAGTGCTGAAATACAAATCCAGCCTTCCTGGTGTGTTTAGCTCAACATTGGAGTCTCCAGAGGTTGAGATAAGTTCCAGAGATTATTCCAATGGTTTTTTTGCTCGTTGAAAGCAATTTCCAGATTTCTGAATAGTTCAGAAGGTGAAACAATCAATTAAATACACTCATGTGCATACTCACTTGCACAGAATATCCCCAAGGTGTTTAATGGGGCAAAATGTTTAAAAGGCACCAGGAGCCCAGTTCAGGAAAGCTGCAAAAACCTCAGCAGTTTGGACATGCAGTCTCTTCAGAGGCTGCAACTGGAACGTCCCACGTCTTTTGTGTGCTACATGTAAGCCAAATAGCAAGCAAAAGAGCAGCGCAGCTATTTCGTCAGAGTAAAATGTACATTTTCTGTAATATAAATTCATTCATTTTGCACGCCAAAGTAATTGTAAAAATAAATACACACATGCAAAATATTTTCCTTTTTCCTGTGTTCGGTTGGCAGTGGGGTTTTTTTTCACATAAACCTCAGTAAAAGTCAGCCATATGGGAAGGGCTTGCAGTGTGTTGTAAACAGCAGGTTCAAATCAAGGCTAAACCAGTGCTCTTGCTCCAGCCAAAGCCACAGGGTGCTTCAAACTCCCATCTATTGCAATATTGGAAACAAACTACTGTGCAGTAAATTGTGAAGACTATTTTTTCATGTTGCTACTCTTATATGAATTCATTTTCTTTCAGCTATGAACTTGGGTGAAAAATATGAGACAAAACAAAAGGAGGAAGGAAAACTTTTTCAGTTACAGAATAATTTTTTTCATGTTCTTAAGTTTATGTTGCAAATTACTGAGAAGATAGTTTTTTTACATGCCCTAAAATTCTTTACTTCTTAATATATATTTTGTGTTTGGAAAGATGGCAGCTGAGTCCTAAAAATCAGCTTGGCTTAGATACTTCATAGTTCTGAAGTGACTTTGAAAAAAATTCTTCCTTTTTTTCTATGAGTTTTATGAGTTTTAATGAGTTTTAAATTCTATGAGTTTTAATCCTGGTCTGTACATGCAAATTCTGTAACAGCCAGTAGAATCTTTGGGAATTTTCCATGTATTAAGTTTCCCATGAAGTTCTGAAAGTAGAGTTTTGCCTTTCTTATCCTATTGTCAAATGATTAAATATATATATACATGTATTTTAGTTTTTAAGGCAGTAGGCGTTTTATGACCTAATCATCTACGTGCTACTGAAGTTGGGAAATATTAAAGCTCATGGTTTACTCAAAGACATTATCTTTTCTGCTTTTGATTGACAAGATTTAACTCTCCTCTCATTGACTGTTTTTCAGATGTCTCTGTCACTGACAGAGCTCCGTGCATCCTGTGTATTACAGTGGCAGGACTCCAAGGCAGTATTTGGCTATCAGTTTATTCACTAGATTTTTCATTCAAAATCCCCCTTGAGCTTTTCAGTATGGCTCAAATAAATTATTAGTTGGCTTAGAGTGCTGGCTGTAAATGTTTGGGCCTTTATTTGAGCATTAAAAAAGGCCTGGGAACTATTTCAGGGAAAGTATTATTAACAAATTCTGCATGATAAAAATCTACTATTTGTTTTGGTTTCCAACCAGGATTTTTTATTTTGGGGGAAAGGCAGGGAGGAGGTTGGTGGCAAGGAGAGCCATTCATATCAGAAGCAGTGTCCTAATTACCCTGAGTTACAGGGCCTGTCTAGAAAAGAGGATTTTAAACATTATACAGAAGTCTTTATAGCCAAAGAGGGAGATTCCTGTGGATGCTTGGGTCAGCGGCCTGGTACAAGAGTCCTGGAAGCAGAGGTTAAGGTTTCATTTCAGACAGTCAGCAGGCACATCCTGATTGCCAGGAAACAGGTATTATCCTTATTAACTCTTTGAATGCAAGCTGAGGTGCAAGTATTCCTGGGAAGCACCCAGAATGTGCCGGAACGTGACCAAGGTTCCCTCAAAGGGCAGTGCCCCTCTGTGTTTTCCAGAATTACCCTGTGCAAGTGGGTTTTCCATGCACTCGTCCTCAACATCTTCCTTGCCTTTGTTAAATTCCTTTCACATGGTGCTTCTGGTGATGCACTGGTCCTGTCAGGAGTGGTTGAGATTCTCCATTGGTACTGCCAGGTGTGTCGTGGAGCAGGGAGTTTCCCTGTGCAGCCTGCAGATCTCTCTGCATTCCTTCTTTAGCAGGAGTATCCTTCATAAACCCGAGTTTCTTACCATCCTCAAGAGGCAACCACGGATAAGATTTTTGATCCATGTCTCATAAAACCACATGACCAGCTCTTACTGTTTTCTTTTCCCTCTGTGTTTTCCCTGGTAATCAGATCAATGTGTACAAGAACTGGCTTAACAAATTGGGCTATAGGATCAAGATGGTTTCTTGTATCACTGAAACTGAGTAAGACCAGAGATTAATGGAAAATTTTCACCTCTAATCACTGGATGGATTTATATTTTCCATCCATTTCTACTAAAAGTCTTGGAGAGACTTTTTTTAGTCAAAATTTGAAAACGTAGACTAACACTGACACTAATTGTGCAGATTGAAGCACCTTCAGGGTCTGCCCTGACCTGAATGCTTTTGGGAGTAATCCTAAAGTGTGTTGTTGATAAAAATTAATTATTCTTGACTGAGCTTCTGCTGATTTTAAAGTCAATGGCAAATGTCTAGCTAGCTTTAGAGAACCTCCATCCCACTGTATTTTCACAGTGACCCCACTGCACAGTCTGCATGTCAGACTCCCAGGTAAAACATGCTGCCTGTTCACCCTGAGCAAAGCTGGAGATTAAAAGGTACACTTCAATCATCTAAAAACTCAAAAGGTTTTTTGGCAATCTTATTACTGTGCAGCATTAGCAGTTGCAGTTCTGTACAGGGAACACCAGTTCCTCTCCCCAGGGATTTCTGCTGGAAAGAGCTAGTTGGAGCCACTCAGAGAAACAGGCAATTCTGCAGTTTTGTAAATTATTTTCAAATTGATAGCCCTTGTGGCAGGTGGTTCTTCAGAAGCCTCTCCAAAGTGCTTCCCCAGTGTGCAGGTACTTGGGGCAACATTTTAGAAGGGCAAGCTGGTGGCAAGTAAGGACAGAGAAATGGACGGACTTTGTCATGGAGAGGAGATGTTATTCAAATAGTAAGAAGTCCTAAACACCCCATTTTAGTCAGAGGTGGCAAAAATCAGCCTTTTTGGGAAAAGAAGTTCCGTTAGAATCCTCTCTGTTGTCTTATGTGAAGAGGACTACTTGAATAACATTTTCCATTGAATCTTGGAATCATTGATTTAGACTTTTTCATTGTGGTCAGCATTTTAATCCAAGGACATTGAAAGGCTGTACTTAGTCTGCTTTGTTGTCTTTTTATTCCTTTCAGGCCCTTTGGAACAGTGATAGACTTTTTAGTCTTTTAATGAAACATTTCAGTACTGTCAGCATTCATTATTAAGCTAAAGTACTTGATGCATTTCCAAATTAAAATAGTTTGCCGGCTCCACTCCTTGAAATATCTCAATATTTTTAGAGGTTAAAAAAAACTGTGATATGCCATAATTTCCCATACAATAGAAATTCTGTTTTCTGACCAACGCATGTAATGGCAGCCCTTTTTTTCTGCAAAAGTAACCAAAAATGGGATACTGAAGCCAAGTAGTGAAGCAGTTTGTCTTCCATAACTGTATTTTAGGGTTTAATATGCAGACACACCTCTTGTTTTTGGCTATCAGGAGTGCTTCAAATATTTACCAAAACTTGGTAAGACATTACCTACTATAAGACTTTATTTTAATTGTGTGCATATTTAGCCAGCTGACCTGAAGTTTTCCATTTGGGGCATGTCAGACTAAAATTTATGGGAATGTTTCAGCTGAAAAGCTTCAGCTATTCCTAGCAAAAAGATAGGAAGAGACACATCCTTTTCTGCATATTATTGTAGTTATTTTTTAAACCTAGTAAGTGTTTTGTGATGTTCTCCTATATCCATATTTTGGAATGAAGAGTTGAAATTCATCTGGAGTACCTGGAGTTGAATCCCAGGTACATTTACTCTATTAAAAAAAAAAAAGAAATTAAAAAATGGACCAACCAACAACAAAACAAAACCTTGACTTTTATTTGACCAAAGTGAAAGCATCCAAAATCAGACATTCTTAGGGCAAGGGGGGCAGCAGATGAGGAGGTGCTGATCACCTCTCTGGCCACTGGTGTCAGAACACAAGGAAATGGAATGAAGTTGCAGCAGGGGAAGTTCAAGTGGAACATCAGGAAAAAATTCTTCACCCAGAGGGTGGTTGGACACTGGAACAGGCTCCCCATCTAAATGGTCACATCACTTAGGCTGACAAAACTCTTCTGAAGACCAAGTAATAGAATTCTTTACTGAAAGATGCATAACCACTCTTTCTTTCCCTTCTTTTTTTTTAGTAAGAATGTGTAAGCTGCAGGTCAGATGTTTAGAGAAATCCCTTAAGTGACTATTTACTTTTTCCCTGAAGCATGGCACAGTTTGTTGTTTCTGTGGCTGCTTGCATAGAGAACTCTGCAGAGAAACAGCAGAATCCAGACTTCCTTCACTAAATAAGAAATCAGAATATGGGACTTTATTTCCTAAGCTGTATTTTTCTAAAGCTTTAGGTGATAAGTTCCTGAGTAACTACTGCTAAATGAGCATATATATTCTTGCAAGAGGTCAGAGGGCTGCTGTTTCCCCTCTGTGCTTGGAGCCTCTGTCCCTAGGGACTGAACGCAGCTCTGAGATCTCAGCTTATAAACACAGGTTGGAGTAGACTTGTAGTTAGTAAGTAAAGGGTTAATGAAGCAAGATGAAGTTGGTTTGAACTGAAAAACATTGGTTCAGTTCCTAGGTTTAGCCCCAGATATTTTATGTGTGAGCACAGGAAAGACATTTAATCCCTCCATATCTCAGTTGCATATGTTTAAAACAGGAATGAAAATCTGATCTTTGCTCCACCCCTTGTTTTATCTCATCTCTTTAGATCATGCATTTTTCAAGGCAAGGGCTGCTTCTCTGTATGTGTGGACCTGAAGTGCTATTAGTGTGTAGTAGGAATAGCAATAATAATTAATAACAACAACAACATTTGGAGTTCAAATTCCGACAGACAGCTCAGAGCCATTACACATTCAGGGGAATGAAACACAGTCAAGCCCAAGACAGCAATTTTCATCTGAGACCAAATTTAACAGTTTGGCAGGGCAACCAAATTTGGTGTTATGTAAGCTGGGCTTTGCAACTTCAAACCCTGGGTTTATTTATGTTTTGGGGATTTTCCTTCCATTTCCATACAGTTCAGTCTGTAACTGGCACTGTTTTAGGGCTGGCTCACTGTGGGTTCTACCCTGCTGCAAACGACGTTTGGAAATCTGAAAAGAAGGTTTCTTTAATTAACTGAAAACCAGAGCCCATAGTCTACTTGATATGAAAAATAGACCAAATTATGGTGGTATTCATAGCCTGCTGGAATGGTTGGTTGTTTTGGAAAAAATTTGTTTTTAAAGGAGGCTTGCCAAGAAACTGTTCTGTCAGGAAATGATAAATGGCACTTGGGAGACTTGAGTGGCCTGGGCTGTATGTATGTGCCTCGGTAAGTGCTGACTCAATCCTGTGTGCTCCTGATGGCTCCCACATTCACAGCAAGGGAATTTACGGTCCTGATTCACAAACTCATTACTGTCCTGCAGTTCAGGACTTTTACACATGGCCTCAGGATTGTTTTATCTGAAAACAATGCAAACACATTTCTTTGAATTACACTTCAGATAAACTTTTGGTTTTCATTACTTTTACAGTGTATTCTAGAAACCTTGCAATTTCTTTTCCAAGACTATAGTTTGTCTGAATATTCCCTGCCAAGTTTGGTGTTTTCTGTTTAAGTTGTTGTTTTCGTTTTTTTTTTTTTAATAGTATATTTTCTATGAAGCTGTGAAGTTTTAAGAAATTTGAATAACAGAACAGTGAAGGCTTGGCTAGAATTTGCATGACAGGGTTGGGTTTTAAAAAGTAAAAGAAAAGACTGTCTCTGTGCACTGAAGAAAGGTTTGCTTTACACAATGCACCATTTAGTCACAGGAGTTCTTTGCAGTGACGTGTCATTTACTAGGTTCTGTTACTGTAGGGGATATGTTGCGTGCGAGTGGACAAACCTTTGGAGTGTGCTCTTCTGAGTGCTAGCTGTGATCCATCTTTTCAGGGCATTTATATTACCTTAATCCCATTGACATCAATAAGTTTACTCCTCATTTACTCTGGAATGAAAGAGGAGTGAACTGGGACTATTGTATATTTAGGCGACATTGTTGCAAAACATGTCCCGTTCCTGAGTCAGCCGAGGGAGAGAGAGGGGCTCATGCAGTACACAGAGCTAAAGGCATTATTGTTTTTCCAACGTTGCCTAATGAATCTGGCTGAAAAGGGTCACACAAATGGTAGAAAAAATTTGCATCTACATGTCCATGAAAATTTATGCTGTGTGCTTGTACAGATGAAGTACAGATTAAAGAGTTTGGAGATAATTTGATAGAAAATATTTTGATTCATTGCCTTTAGCTTGAATGTTATAGTTCCTAGGCACTTTAGGAAGAATTTGTGTATTTGGTCATTTGCATCCTTTTTAGCATTCACATAGGAGGCAGTTGTGAAGATGCCAAATCCTTCAAGGATCCCTTCTCTGCCCTGGCTCTCCATTATTTTTCTGCCCTGGCTCCTGTTCTTTGCTATTTCTGAACAAATCCTGCCTCTGCTTCCCTTTTATTTACCCTATATATGGCACTGGGGCACAGAGCAGCTGCAAAAAGCTGGATGGAGACCTCTGCCCATGCCCTCAGTGCTTCTTGTCTTTGGAAAATGCTGTTGTTATTTGGGTACTGGGGGCAGCATGACACCTTGGCGTGTGTTTAATTGAAGGCAGCACCTACCTAAAGTACCCTTCTGCTCTGTGATTTCCCAGTGACAAACCTGCTGACAGCTTTTACATGCAGTGATTAGGAGAAGAGTAATGTGAAATGCAGATATCTCTGCCCCCTGCAGCCACTTAGATGCTGGTTTTCACATAATGTGCCATTGATTCTGCATGTTTTGCATATTGAGCTAAGGGAAGTACCAGTGCTGATTAGCATCAGTGTGAACAGGGACTTTCTAGGAAGGACTGAACATGACTTCATGGGGAACTACATCAGTGAAAGAAATGAATGCTGACCTTGGCATTTGAGTTCCAGCATAACTGGGTGCATAAATAGCACATGTGAATCACAAAGTGAGTAAAATTAAATTATTTAGCATTTCTCCAATGCTTACAAGTTTTGCTGTGTCAGGCATTGGTATATAATGAGAGATGGGAAAAAAATGTTATTAATATGAAAGTCAGAAGAATCACAGAATCACTAAAAATAGTGCTAAACTTCAGATTTCAACAGCAGTTTCTGATTATTCTCTTCATTTCCTCTATTCATTCCAGTATTTTGTGTCCAGCAATGGGGTATCCCAGTCTTTCACCTTTAGAGACTTCAGAGTGTGAATCTGTTTCCAGGGTTGCCTAGTTTTGCAGCACTGGAATGACTGCTCCAGAAATATAATGATGTCTGTCTCCTGGGGTGGCTGATTTAAAACCTTTGCCATGAGCAGTGACCCCCAAGTGAGTGAAGTGCGTAATTAGTACAGGTGTTCACTGTACTAACAAAAGCATTTGGAGGCTCAGGGACAGTCTGCAAAGATTGAGTTAATGTCATTTTCCACACAGGGCAAGCTGCTTTGTCCAGCGGGGACATACAAGCCCTAAATTAACTGTAGAATTATAAACAGACCATAATTACAATACATAAGGAGAGAAACCTCATTTTGACCTCTTGTATTGTGCTTTCACTTGTATTGTGCAAAGTTACAGACTATGTGCTTCACTTCTATCCAAATACATGGATCTTCCTCAGTGAAAAGCTCACCAGGAGTCGAGGGCACTCAGAGAGTAAGGGAAGTGTGGAGCATTTTGCAGCAAGGCATTGCAAACAAGCTTGACAGCGTTTCCTCTGCGTGAAATATTCCTGTAGAAACGGTTCCCTGGAAAATGGCACTTATTTCTATTGCATTGGAGAGATGCTGTGATTTGAACAAGCTTAGCTTTAGCCAGAGGCTTATTTTGCTATTGTACTAGATGCTCTGTTGTGCAGCAACAGGGGAGGAAAACACAAAGAATCACGATAAAGTTATATTTGTGATGATGTGTCTGTGTGTCTGCACATCATCTGCAGGCTGTGGATTTATTAGTTTTTAAGTCAGTAGAGCTGTTGTATAAATAATGCATATCAGAGCTGGTCCCACATGGTGCACTCACTGGCACATGTGCACTGTGAGTACTCCCTGAGCCAGAGAAGAGTAAGTGCAACCAGACCTCCTGTGTCCTCTCTGAAAGTCAGCTTTTAAGAGGCAGTGTCAGACACTTGTGTCATTATGACAGTCCTTGTCCCTTCTAGAAACATGCACTGGTGTGGTTATTGTGGGGGTCTCAGGCAGTGTAGGTGCTGTTATTGGCTCAGACATTGTTTTCTGCAGAACCTGAGGCAAGCCATTTCACTTTCTGTTGTTTCCATTTCCTCAGCCATGACTACTGAGTGTGATAAACATTTTGAGGCTTGGAAGTCAAAAATGAAAACAGAAGCACTTGATCATGTTTATAATCTTTGTTATTCCCACTGCTGTTCTGGATTTATCTTAAAACTTAGATATAACTTGAAAAGTTTATTTCTTGATGGCCATGGTATTTGCAAGTCCAGGCTGGATGGGGTTCTGAGCAACCTGGTCTAGTGGAAGGTGTCCCTGCCCATGGCAGGGGTGTTGAAACCATAAGATGATATTTAGGGTCCCTTCCAGGACATTCTGTGATTCCATGAAAATATAAATCAACAGTTCAGGTATTAGGAGCAGAAGCATCTTGCACCCTAAAGGAGCTGTGATGTTTGAGACTGAAGTAAAGCTCTTTCACATTTCAGAGCAGATGTGTCAGAGCTAAAGCTGTTAGTCAAATCACATACAGTCACCCGTGAAAATGGATGAAAAAATCTTTATTAATTCTGAATTATGTTGGCATTTTAATCTGTAAAGTCCTTAGTAGGTACTATGTGACAACTTTTTTCAAAGTTTGCATGATTAGGGGTGAATGAATTTCTCCTGAGTAGCTGATTAGTCTATCTATTGGACTGGGGCAAAAATACTACTTAACAAAAGAGATTAACAGAACAAAGAAAACAAATTACTCCAGAGTAACCTTTTTCCCTCATTCGAGGAAAATATGCAGAGAAAATAGGAAATGCCTGCAGCTAAACCAGTTCGTGTGGTGATACCCAGATCTTCCAAGCAAAGCATGGTCTGGCCCCTGTGAACAGCCATGATCAATCTCCAGGAGGAGCAGGCTGCAGCTTGCCTCAGACACAGGGTGCTGACTCTCTGCTGTTCCCTTCCTGGAGTGCCACTGTCACTGAAGTCTCCCTGGTGAATGCCCAAGACAGACTTGGTCCCTCTCTGTGGAGGAGCACCCTTTATGTGACGATGTATCTCGTGACTTGCAGCTACTGAAGATCCTGTAGAGCTCTTTGGCTGTCTCAGACAGGATTCAGTACCTTCTTTATGCCCCCATGATGCTTTCCCCTGCTTTCACTGTATCACTGCTTTTTGTTCCTCTCTGTAAAGGCTGAGGAGTGTTACCCTGTGCTGTGAAACAGATGCTGCCTCCCCATCACTAAGAAGCTGCATTTTGTTATTGATTTAACAGGGATAGTGCAGCCCTCGATGGCAGGGGCTGGATGGGAGAGAGCCAGCCACGTGTTCATGCTCTGCCTCTGTGCGATTATAACAGTCCTGGTTGGAGGGGGGAAATGGAGAGGGGGAATGTCACAAAGCTTTATGGTCAAGACTGTCACCACCTCTGCCTGAAGAGTCTTCCAGCATTTCATCATGTCTAGACTATATGTGCTGTGTGATCTTGTGTAGTAGCCTCCTCTATCATAATATAATATTACAAAGCCCAAAGCTCTTTTTAGTTTTGAACAGTAAATGGCCATCATTATCTTCAGAATGAGCAATTCAGGCTACTGCCTAAGAACCAGAAGAGTAAGAAGTGGATGCACATCTAACATCTGGAGCTGGGCAGATCATTTAGTCTTCAAGCCTGTCACAATGATTAATCAGCTAGGAAAGACTGTGAGCCTTTTGCTTCCACCACAGTGCAGTTGCTTGTGCTGCCAAGAGATCCACTTTTGAGTCATGGTTTACCATCCAAACAAATGCCCAGCCTGGCTGTATTCCTAGAAGAAGTTACTGACAAAGAAATGCACTAAGGATTTTTTGTTATCTTGGTCATCCATTACATTTTTCAACCATGTTATTTTGTCAGGAACATTTGCTTACTTTTGAAGGCATTATAGCTTAAAATGTTATGGAAAAGAGCCTTGATATTTTAACTGACTCAAAACCAGAGGGAAATCTGCAATGAATTGGGAAAGTTAACCCATGCAGAACTTGCCACCAGTAGCAGTCAAATTATCTGTCTCTTAGTTTTCAAAATGTATGAAGCCTCCAAAGTCTTGGGAAACTGGCTTAACACCATAAGGTTTTATTTAAGCAGTAGGAAAAAAAGGGAACAGATATGAGTCTTTAAAATCTAGGTTTTGGTACCTTGGTGTATAGAGAAGACCTGTTTTTGAGGTTTCCTCTGCAAGAAAGTTGGTCAGAAGTTAACTCTGGAAATTGAAGCTGATATTCTTGCATAGCTGGTTGGCTTCAGAATTTGAAATGTTAAGCAAAAATGTTTAAAACTACAAAATGCGTAACAAAATAATCACTTCATTCCCCCCGAATTCAACTGGCAGAGCTGTTGAACTCCTGCAGGCATGGTAATGACTTTGTATGACCCATGAAATTTGACTGAAAACCCTTCTTCATTAGCAGTTGGTTGCCTTTGTTGTAGTTTTGCTCCTGGTATCCCGAAGATCTCCTAGTTTGCCTTTATGAATAACACCATGACAGCCAACAAGCAGTTTCTTTTCCTTGTAAACATGAGTTTCCACTGGTAAATATATTACATTCTAGTTCACTCATTGGTTATTTGCTGGCTTGTGATTGATTGTAGCTGCCTCCACTTTTTGAAGTGCTCAAATGAAACAAATGAAATGTGCCTTTGGGATGTCCGTTGATTTTAGAGGGTGCAGATCACCTGCATCTTCTCTGGATTTCAGCGGGTTTTGCTGGATGCTTAAATTTCTACAAAATGCAAGTGGTTTTATATTCAGAAGTTTCTGAAGGAGATATTTCCAGGGATATGATTTCAGCAGAATTGAATGATGTTTCGAAAGGCTGGGGGAGTAGAGTGGGCTCACAGACTTTTTATCACCACTGAATTTCACCTCTGATCTCTGTGCAGCCCCTGGGAATGAAAAGTGCCTTTGGAATTGTGTGTGGTTTTCTTTCGTTCCACTGAGCTTTCCCACTGAAATTTTCTGTCTTGCATCTGTGTCTTTGTAAAGCTTAATGCAATGGCAAAACAAGAGGCCGCCTCCTTTCTGAGGAGCAGGCTCAAGCCAACAGGAACACAGCCCTGGTTTTGTGTGTTCAAAATGGGTGCAAACTCGCCACCTTATTTATCATCAGGATTTCTAACCTACAGATGCCATGGCCCATAAATGACTTCCCCATAATAATATTTATCAAAGTATTTCTGGTCTAATTATTCATGCTGAGCTTGTTCTCTAAAAATTTCTCTTGAAAGAATCTTTTTAAAGATTTTTCTTTTGAAAACATATTCATGACCACATCAAACAGAGATTCATGTTGCCGTTAGTTTAATTACCAGCAGCCCTCAGGGAAAACTCACTCAAAACTCACTGTTGTTGTAATTGCTTCTCTCCCTTTCTCTCCCCCACTCTTTTTACCTTTCCAGTTTTGATTGCTGCAGAAGTCATCATATGGTTACTCATTTTTTAAGCTCATTTTAAGTACTAATGGGTTTATGCCCTTTTGCCCATATAGTAACTATCAAATTATAAATAATTAGTAGAATCTGGATGCTGAAAAGGACCTGGCCAAAAAAACCCACTTTTTTGAGATAACAGTTGAAGTTACCTTTGCTTTTAACTTTTTGAGTAAAAAGGCAGATAGTGATGTCCTTCGCAGTGCCATGCCATAAGATCAGATCCATAACCTGTGGATCTGTTCCAGCTATGAAAGCCACTACACCTAGTCTGGCTTTATTCCCTTTGAAAAGCAGCATGGATGCCTCATTTGGGTGAAGTGCAAAGCATAACATAAGCAGTGCTGACCTAACACGACATGATACATGGCAGATTTGCTTTAAAAAGAGCAGCAGTCTCAAATCTGTTTTGAATTAGAAAAAGTGTTTGAGGGAAAGGAAGGAAAAAGGGAACCATTTCGTAGCAGGCATCTGAAAAATAACAGTTTGGAGGAAGGAGGAAAAATTGTCAGGCAAAACCTTACAGTTAAAGCTGAAAAATGTATTTCTAACACAGGGGATTATGAGTGTATATCTTACTCTTTGTTTTTTTTTTAAATAAAATCTTGGCAACTTAAGTGCATACTGTGATGGTCCAGAATGAGAACAGCTACTCAAAGGTGAAATTATCAGCAGTACTCTGGCAAGAGGTTATTAGTCATAGTCCCAGTATCATACAAGAGCCAGAGCCAAGGATTCAAGAAGCAAAACATTCCCCTTTGGAGAGAGGTCAAGATTAGTCACTTTTGTTTTCTTTATTGGGAGGAGGGGGACAGTGGGGGTTGGGTTGGTTTGGGGTTTATTTTGTTGGGGAGAGGAGTTTTGGACATATTTTTATGCCAGTTGGGTCTTGTACTCTACACTTTTTAACCCCAAAGTGCTGTAAATATGCCACTGTTCCACACGGGGAACGGGAATCTACAGCTTGGGGAAAGCTGTTGTCTGACAGCCAAACTCCTGACAAGGAAAATATGGAGTGATATTCAGAGGCTGTACTTCTGTGGCGCAGCCAGCAGAAAGGGTCCTCCAGAGGCAAGAGCCACAGGGAGTTTTCTTCACATCTGTGGAGCTGGAGCATCTGAAATACAAGTGCCTGTTAGCCAAACAGAGAGCCTTTCTTTCCTCTGCAGATAGGTACCAGGGTGTTCAACCAGAGGGACCCTGCGGAGAAACGTTTTGCTGGACAAGAATGTGATTGAGAATGAGAAAGCAACCTGTTTTCCAACCCCTGTCTCCATAATAGAAACCAGAAAGGTGCTGTGAGGTTTTCCTTGAGACTGGAAGATGTGTCCAGGACAGGGAGAGTATTTTCAAGGTTTTGTTAGAGACACTCATCCAAGCTGATGTTAGGAATGGTTATTGTATCTGAAGGTGGGCTGCTGGCTGTGCTGCCTCAGTTTCCCCCACGCTGTGCTGGCAATAACAGGACTTATCTGCTGTGCTTAGGTGCACGCAGGTTTGCACAGTGCTGCAGATGCACTAAACATGGAATCATAGACCATCCTGAGTGGGAAGGGACCCACAAGGATCATCAAAGGCCAACTCCTGGCCCTGAATATGGCCATCATTTATTCTATTCAAACTATTACAGAGAGATAAGGGGCTTTTTTTTTCCTAGTTTCTTTGATCAATATTTCCACTATATTTCTTGTTATCTCAAGCCTGTTTCCCATCCTCCGTAAGGCTGGATTTCAATTTAAGCATAATTCGGGAAGCTGTTTATGATTATGGTGCTGGATGGATATCCAGCAATTTTTGCAGATACATTAACTTCTAATACTTCTGGTATCATTGATTCACTTGTAAAGAAAGAATCCCTCCCTTCTTGCCAACTCATGTCTTATCTTTAAACTGAGAGGGAGGAAAGTTGCATCTGGTCAGAGAGATACTGTTTCCTGAAGGTGGGGCTATAGTTAATAAAGATAAGCTAATTCTTGAAAATATCAGAGTATTCAGTTAATAGGATAGGGGGATTTGATCATCTTTGGTAGTTTCTGATGAAAGTTATATTTAGAGACAAGACCCTCACCTTCACTTTCCTGGCTTCATGCAAGGAGGGAAAAATATTCCAAACTCCCTTGTTTATCTACTGATACACTGCTAATTTAGAGGAAAGGGTTAAAAAAAAATCTGACCTTTGTAATATTTTAGAGAAAAAAAAATTGCTGTATCCTGAGGCAGTGCTGGGCCAAAGACTGTAGATTTTGGATGCTGTTCTAACTTGAAAATTTCCATGTGTTTTAAGTCTCATCTGATTTATCTAAAACAAGAGTCAACCACAAATTTTAATTGCTTGGCTATAGCTTTCTGGATGCCAGATAGATCTGCGAGCATTGCAAACATCTGGGCATGGACAGAGTGCTGGGAGGCCAGCAGGACAGGCCTGGGGAGTGGTGAGGCAGCAGATGGGCCTCGTGGCCCAAGACTACACCTAGAACTAAGAAAGACTCTCAGGAAAAGCTGATTTCCAACAGTTTGGTTGCTTTAAAGAAGCCAAATATTTTTGCAAGTTGTTAATAATGGCAAGAAAAGCGCTGAACAGAGACCCCAGTTCTCTGCTCTCTTCTTCAGTGGCAGCTGTTTCCAGTCCTGCTTCTGACCATCTCCTGCAGTCACATCCATCATGGTGCTCATTCCTATCTTGATTTACTAGCATTTTAGGTCATCCCTTCCCAACATTTTTGCCCTCAAGCCTTTCTGAATCCTCTCCACTTCTAAAAGAATCATGGAATCATCATAGAATGGCCTGGGTTGGAAGGGACCTTAAGATCATCCAGTTCCAACCCCCTGCTATGGGAACACCTTCCACAAGACTAGGCTGCTCAGAGCCCCATCCAACCTAGCATCAAACACTTCCAGGGATGGGGCATCCATAACTTCTCTGTGCAGCTTGTTCCAGTCTCACCATCCTCAGAGCAAAGAATTTCTTCCTTACACCTAGCCTAAATTGCCCCTCTTCCAGTTTGAACCCAGAAAAAAAAATTCCTAAAAGAAGCGCTGTTCCAAAATCTTTCAAGGTCTTACACTCCCTAACAGTCCATGACCAAATGCATTTCATTCTCCTGTAATTTAATTCTCCCAATTGCCAGCATCCTAGTGACCACTTCGTTAGAAGGAGTGGTTTGTATTCATCTTACCTTGCTTCTGTTAGTCAAGCAGCAAGTTATAGACAAATAATCTTATGAAGGTTACCTCTAAAAAACCAAACTAATTTGTTTGTAACCTTTGATTTCTACTTATTCCTCAAAATTTTTAAAATCTTAAAGGAATTGCTCTCTTACATAAGCACAACATCTGTTGTTGGTGCTTGTTTCTTCATAGGGAAAAGTGGCAGTATCATAGAAGAGAGTTTTGATAACCTGCTGCTAATATTCTTTATTTGGTCTGCTGTATTTCATATTGTATTATTTATTCCATCACATATTACTGAAGTGGATTTTTCATATCAGTTTTTCACCCATCAGAGCATGTCTCTTACTGCCACTGGTTTCAAATATAATTCAGGGGAGACACCTAATCTGAAAAACAACATCATAGTTGTAACCTACCCTCTCCTAAGAATCATTAAAGAAATGGAGCTGAGTGAATAGTTAACCAGAGGTGTCATATTTCCAGAAACTTTGAGGAAGCTTTTAGAAAAACATGCTTTTCTTTGAGAAAAAGAACATTTGGAAAAGAAAAATAATTCTATGCAGTTTAGTTACTTGCTAATCAAAATTGCTTTCCCAATCCTAATAGAAAGAACAGATGCATAAATCAACCATGTAATTTCTCCCATTTCCTATAGCTTGAGCATTTGCTACCCTAGATCTTGTGCTGCACAACCAGAACAAAATTCTTCAAACGAACAAAAACTACTTTATAATGCCACAAGTATTACAGTCAGTAATCAAATGGCTACATGCTGGTGTTGCTGTTTAATTCCCAAAGCAATTTTTAAAAATTGTGGTACAAAACTGAGTTTCTTTCCAGTGCATTAGGAATTTACTGTAGAAGTCAAGCCCTTTGTAATAGTTCACTGATAGCAAGATAACTTCTGGAGAATCAGAGCCAGCAACTGGTTTATAAATCCTGGTTGTTGCTGAGCTCTGATCCTGGCTCCATGGCTCAGAATTTTCTCCCCAGCATCATCCCCCCCTGTTGAATGCACAGGCAGCACACCCTGATCAATGACGAATTCTCAGCAGCTGTTCAAGGGCTCTTACTACAAAAAGTAGATGGTTTTTATGCTTTTGAGAAGTGTAAGATAAATATTTTCCTATAAAAATACACAGCAAGACGAGAGCAGCAACAATCTCAGTTTATTGAAAAAACAGAACCATTTTTAGTACGTCGAAGCAGAGATTGTCACTGATAGCTTTAGGCAAGAGAGCTGATTTTAGAACTCAGGGTGTAGCAAGTGCCTTTCTTTCCAAAGATACACTTTGTCTGAAAAATACCCATTTTATTTGTCAGTGGTTAAGACAGTGGTTACAGTGTTCATATGTTTTCATTGACTAGAAAGAGACTTCTTTTTCATGCAACCCTCAAAACCTGTCAATCTTGTTCTTCAGAACCTCAGCCTTCCTGTTTTCTGAGCAATGATCAGTCTTACAGTAGTGTTTTTTCACTAGCTCCACTTCTTCTATCCTTCCCCTGGACACCACACACATATTTTCTTCTTTGTCCAACTCTCAAAGAAAGTACAGACAGTCTGGAGAGCAAATCTCCCTTCATGCAGATTACATTCTCCTTTAAACACCTCAGGGGCAGAAATATAACCTCCAGCAAAACTGCTGCCTCATCTCAGGCAACAAAGTAAACACATCAAAGATGGAAGTTCTGATAGGGGGTTTTGCAAGAATCTGGGATCTTGGGCATTGCAAATGGAAGGGAGGCACATTCTATGATTTTTGAAGAATCATGCACCTGAAGAAAGAAATGTTCCTTAATAATACTGAAACCATTGGTCTCTCCTGCCACTATTATAGAGAAATCTTTAAAATCAATTCTCTGTGAGGATTCCCATACCTATCCCTGAGCTCCTCCAGAAAGCCCCTCCTAACATCATTCCTGTTCCTGTCCTCAGAGCATTAACTTTTATGCTCCAGCATAAAGCATTAACTTACAGAAATGCTGATACCAACATGTGAGAGCCTTAGCAAGAAGAGGAGCCAGGGAGTTTCTCTCTGAAGCTTCCTCAAGTATTCTGAAGAACTTAAATAGGAAGAATCCCACCAAAGACAACTGTGATTTATAAGCACGTTTTCTTCCAGAGCAGTCTCAGTGTTAAGTACCACTGGATACTGATACATTCCTTCATAACATTGCCATTAACAGGTATCATAAGTTATGGAATATTTTTTGCCTTTCATCTTCTCTCCAGCTGAGTCATTGGTGTGCCTGGTGATTATTCTGTTGGCAGAAATGACTTTTTTGTGTGTTTTTATGAAAGATAAAGCTACCTTATTAGTCAGTATGGTACTGAACAGCAGACACATTAGAGATTTGATACAATGTGGAGAGATGCTCAAAGAAAGCGTCATTTTTTTAATCCCCCAGAAGTTTGCTACACTGCAGAACAATAGGGTCCTCCTTAGTAAGAGGCCACTAGAAGTGCTGAATACATGAAGGTCTCCCCAATCTTTTTTGGCTGTTTTGAAAAAGTGCCTTAAATAATCAGTTCTCTTTGAGCCAAAAAGCTGCACCCACAGGAATGAATGTTAGTTAAGTCAGGGCAGCAGACTTGGGAGTTTAATGTTGTAAAAGCAGCTGAAATTTTCCTTTATCACATTTTCATTCAGCCAAGTGTTGCTTGCATCCTGGTTTCCCTCTTCTCCTTTAGCAGCTTCATGCTTGGCTCTCTTTACTGAGAACAAGGACAGCCCCCCTGAACTCACTGAGTGAGCAATGAGCTGATAAAAATTCTCTTCATTATGGACAAAAAATCTGTTTAATCAGCGAACCGTGTTAAGAACATAGGTAGTTATAAAACAGCATTCTATTCAAAGGGACTATGATTTTTACCCTTAATATTTACTTTTAAAATCTCTGAGGATGAGAATGACAAGCAGATGACACAGCTTTAATCAACAGTATTAATCAACCTTGATCTCTGCAGATTATGGAGCAATACTTGGGATAACCTATTAATAATTTGTGGTCTTTGTGGCTGAAATTATGCCAAACTCAAAATTTTGTCCTTCAGCTTCCCATGGCTGAAAATACTGTTCCACTCAGCTCTGTAATTGTGTCTGTGATTGCCTTTTCCTGGTAAATTCCTATAATTAGTTTTGGGAGTAGGTCTCCAAAGTGCTACCCTTTAGTTCTCCATTACAGGGGAGCTTAAAAGAGACCCTTCTGTCCCTGGAGCTGTCCCTGGAGCCAACCAGGCTTCTGTGTTTTGTTTTGGTTTGGTTGTTTTGTTTTTAAAATCAAGGAAATAAATTCATTGCTACACACTATGTTCCGGATCAAACCATGAACTTTTTATGAAAGCTTAAAATTAAAAAGTGTTTCAAGTTAATACAGCATGAAGATTTGCAGAATTTTAATAGATAAAAAATAATAGACAATTTTAATTGGAAATTATTTTACTCTTTCAGCAAGAACAGTCTCTGTCTTCTTCAGTAGCACCTCCTGGAATGCCTTTGATCCCTTTACAAATATTATTACCTTTGTAAGTGCATGTCACTAAGGGTATGAGAATTGGGATTGTTCAGCCTGGAAAAGAAAGGCCTTGGAGTGACCTACTTGTGGCCTTCCAGCACCTGAAGGGAGCCTACAGGAGAGATGGAGAGAGGCTATTATAACTGCATGTTTTAACTTTTCCTCATAATGTGCCATTTAAGATTTGTGTGCTAACCTTTCAGCCTTCATGAGGAACTATTTGGTTTTGGGTTGTTTTTTTTTTCTCAGTGCACTGCATGGATGGGATTTCATTCATTTCTAAGAGAGATTCAAAATTGTTTAAATCTTCTCTCCATCTGTGCTCAATCTATGATCCTTGGAGTTGTGCTTTTTTTTTAAACAAAACTCAGAGGATGGAAAGATTTTGTATTCATACAATATTTCAGTAAGACTTAGGAATAACTGTGGTGTGTAATTTCTGAAGTTTCAAACACTGCTTCCTCTTCCCAACAACTGTGAAATACAAAGGAAATTATTTTGCATATAAAGAATCTGATCATCCAAACATCATGCTTCTAATGAAACATAAATCAGCTACAAAGAGCTTACTTAGTTTTTCCTAAAGGAAACAAATCAGTCTGAGTTATTTTTCTATGTAATTAACAATGTTTGCTGTTTTAAGTAGAGAGATCAGAGTTGTTCAAAGCGGTTAAGATTAGAGCAACATCAGCAGTTTTTCTGTTTGCTTTACTTTTATTCCTTCTGGCATCAGAGCTAATTTCTAATCAAGTAAATGTGTTTGAAAGTATGATTCAGGGGGGATGATACATTTCTCCATGCTAACTGCCTAAAGCTGGCTTAATAAAAAGGATATTGCACACAATGACATTTTTCTAGTGGGTATAATTATCTCTGCAGCAAGCAAGTGAATGATGTATTTCAGGATGTGTGTTTGGATGATGACAGGCAGATTGGGCACATTAATAAGCCAGGCTGTTCACCAGCAAGCCTCTTTTTCTGGTACATCAGAGGCCTGTGATGACAGTAGAAGCTGCCTTCTGGTGGCTCTTACTTCTCCTTTCAAAATATCTCATCCTTTAGGCAGATACTCCTTTGGCAGAATTAAAAATGGGGGCCCATTGCTGCCTTGTTTGCCAATGTCATCTTTTCTGATAGAGCCCCAAGAAGCAGAAGATCCATGTACAGAAATCCAGACTGCACCTTCTCTTGTAACATCCAAAGAATATACTACTATTTGGGATTGATAATTCAGTCCAAGGTCGGTACAGAGCCCACTGAAGCCACTGGGAATCTGTGCTTGCCAAAATCTACTACTGAGTCCAGTGTGTCTTGGAGCAAGCCCTTCAGGGGCACTGAACCCCCTGGGAAATGGAAAGCAAAACTGATTAAACAACAACTAAACACAATCAGCTTTCTGGACCTCCCTCCACAAAATCTTTGTGGCTTTAGAGCCCTACCCCAAAGAGCAGGAGCATGGATGACAAAGGTCTTTACTTTAAATCTCATCTGGCTCAGCTCAATAGCAATTAGCTCCTGCCTCTGCTTCTGTGGGCCTCCTGCACTCCACAGCTGCAGCAGCCAGGCCTTGTTGCCTAGAAGAAATTAGACAATTATCTCTGGGAATTTATTTCCCAGCAAGAATATTCACTTCTCACTTCTCCCCAGTACTTCATCACCAAGATGCACAGCTGTTGAAGGACTATCCAGATCTCAGTCCAACCTACTGTCATGTTTAATAGTTCATCACTGCAAGAGTTTCATGAATGCACGTTTTCCAGATATATCTCCAGCCTGTGTTCCCTCTGGTAATCCCTGCCTGGAATCACAAATTAAGACACATATGCATATAAAAATCCCCCAGTTCATTTAGAATAGTTAGCAAAAAGACATTTCTTGTAGAAGGAAGAGTTGTCTTTTGCATTCTGAAGATAGCTGTTTGTGTGGGGGCTTTCGCTGCAGTCCTTCCAGCAGAGTTGTCTCAGAAAACAATACCTGGGCAGTGGAGGATGCAGGAATGAGGTATTTTTGTAGGTTTCACTACCACTGATTTGTGCTGTGACGCTTGGAGCATCATGAGTTTGCCATCTGTAATGGGCACCATTTGGGCAAAATGTGTCTTTTTTTAAGGGAGGGAATAAAGAGTGATGACATGAGAACCTGATGATATGCTCAGTTTTCCATCTGTGTTTCCTTCTAGAAATCTTGAACTTATCTGTTCTTCAGCTTCCTCATTTCATAGAATCTCATCTTTCAACAGCCATTTCCATCCAGAATTACTAGTGTTTCATGTACCATCTAGGGTGCTTTGCCTAATGTTTTCAAAACCAGCTGCAAAGTATAAATCTCTGGCACCTCATATTTTTAAATCACTGTATCTGCTTCCCTACCAGTTGTACAAAGTGTTTGAAAAAACCCAGCATTTTCTCTATGGTGGAAAAACATTTTAGTCTCTGCTGAAATCCTCCAGGTTTGTTGATGTTCTGCTCAGCCTTACTGTCTTTTACTATCCTGTGTGATACTTGGATGACAGCCAGGCACATATAAATTGCTCCCACTCATGCTCTCTCTGGCAGTTTTATGTGCCTTCCAGTACTTTCTAGCAGATATTTTAGGCAACAATTTATTCCTATCACGGGGTTTTTTTCTGTTTGCTTTCTTTTCCCTTTCTAAAAAGTACTACATCTCTTTGCTAGAATTTACTCAGTGTTTTGGGATCCCTGTGGATCAATGGGTCAGAGACTGCAATGACAAAATCAAGGCTTTCTTATTGTGCTTGAAGAAGCTATTAGGAGGCCATAAGGCAGAGTCTTACTGCCTAATTTCAATGCTTTTACCACACTAAGGGTCAGAGAGTGGGCAAGACTTTGAAGCTAGAAGTGCCTATCTTGCCCTTGGGATATTTTGCTCAGTGCAGAGAGGAGACTCCCAATGCCGGATAAAAGGAGTGACATTCCTAGAAACACCTAATTCTCAATTTTCCTCTGGCTACCACAGATACATGCCAATAAACATCCATAACCTAACCTCTTTTAGATATCAGCTTTTTAATTATATTTTCTCCTAAACATTAAAAGAAAGACCAGGAAAAAGGAGGTGGGGGGGAGAAGAGAAATAATTTTAGGAGCCTCTGTCTAAAGAAGAAAATGAGCATTATGGATACAGGATGAACCTGGAGTCCCCCAGTCAAGAAATTAATTTTAGGCCATCTTAGAATTCTTAGTTTCTGTCTTGCTGGGGATCATGTCATTTCAGATGGCAATCCTAGGGAATGCTGTGTCACTGGGTTTTGAGAGCATAAAACTGACTCATGTCCCGCTCCCAGCTGCTATTCACTCATGGCAGCAAAAACACCAGTGGGCATTTTGTGGCCTGAGTTGTTGTTAATTGAACCCAAATATTGCAAAGAGCATCACTCAATCCCAGTTTAAGAGTTGATTAGATCACTGCAAGTCAAGCAGTTATTTACTAGAGCATATTGGTATTATTAGGGCATAGAAACATGCTACAAGTTTATCACTTAACCAAAAAAAAAAAAAAAAAGGACACAATACTAACAAAAAAAAGCCCACAGAAATTCAGTTCTGGGACTTAGTTCTCTATTCCAGCAGATCTCTTTAAAATCCTATTTGTCATGTGTTCAGCCAGATATAAAATGAGTGTCAAAGCATACACTAGAGGTGAGTATTAGCAAGCTTGTCCCCATCCAACCCTGTATTAAATTCCTAATGATCTGTTTGATGAACTGTGAATCCGTGGTATCTTCACAGAGGTTGCTCTATTCCTAATTAATATTACACATATGCCACTCAGTTTGTTGCAATTTTCTTGCATGCTGCTCCTAAGCAACTCGGCCCTTTGCCTTTGTAGGTCACACAAATGGACCAGAAGCTGAACCTCATCACAGACATGCTGCATCATCTGGTTTCCCGTCAGCAGGGGGATCAGGGCAACAACAGGTCATCTCAGAGAGGCAACAGCAGCGTCAGTTCCGAGCTTTTCCTCCCTAACAACACCCTGCCCACTTACGAGCAGCTGACAGTACCGGCAGGGAACGAGGATGACATCTCCTGACGTGGTGCAAGGCTGGGTTGGGTTGTTCCTACTTTTCTCCTCTGAATGGGACTGAGTGTTGAGAACCAGGGAGAAATTAAGTTCATCAGCCAACCAAGAAATCGTGCAACTGCTGTATCCACACCACTAGTCTCAAACATGCTGAAGTTACCCACAGTAGCCAAAGGATTGCCGGGCTGTCTTCCACCAGGCAAAAAAACTTCTGGAAGCTCCACGATGATTTTGCTCCTGAACAAATGATCACAACTTATTTCTCAAAAAGACCAAAATGATGTAAAGACAGGCAAAATGGCAAGGATTTAGAGCTCCTGTAATAATAATAATAATAATAGTAATAATAATATTCTAATAATACTTGAACTTAGATGGAAAAAAATGCATTCTGTTTATGAATCTGCAGATAGCAATTTATTTCTATTACTAAGGTTTTTAAAACAAACTAGGATAACTTATGTTGTTTTTATTGTATAAACATACACTAACATTCTAGACAATAACAAACCACATACTGAATGATTTTCTTTCTCTGTTTTATTTTAGTGTTACTACATAAACAGTTATCAGATAATGACCAGATTTTTAAAATCTGTTTTTCTTCAGGGAGGAACTAATCCTTAATCTGGAACAATACTATTTATAGTGGAAAGTGCTATAGATTTTCTAAGATATCAGTTTTTCATGGGGAGACAATAAAGTATTATATAGCAAAAAAATCATTCTGCTTTCTAGAAAATTGTTGCCAAAGAATTTATATATAAATAGAAAACACAGTGGTCTGAATGTACTTGTCCTGAGCATTTTAAAAGGAAGGCTTTCTACTTCGTAAATCTACTGGTTTTCAGCTTACAGATGCCAAGAATAATACTAGAGGCTGAAGTGGCTGGACTTCACTGGTCAAGTGTTTGAGCTGGCCACTCACAAAACATCCATAATCCCTGCAGGATTTCAGTTCAGGAAAGCATCTCTAATCCACACAGCACATACGGCAATTTTAATGTTTTCTTGAATAACGTCTTGAGAAACTCAACCCCCTGCAAGAGTGGGTTGGTACTGACAAGTGCCAGCTCTTTATTTAGAGAATTGAGGGCCTCGGCTATGACCCATGGGGCTGAACCACACTGCCCCACAGGATGATTGCAATGAAACCAACAGTGTTGGCTCAGTGTGAGCTCTCACACACACAAGGTGAGCAGGAGTTGGGCTTTGATTACCAAGGCTGAAATTACCAAGCCCTTGCAGAGACTCAGCACCTGAATTGTATCAGTCTTTAAAGCTGACAGCCTCAGGAAAAGCTCTTTAGTCCAGCCTGGTGGTAGTGGTACTTCAAACTGCTGTGGAAATGAGATGTAGACAGATTTATCAGCTCTTGCACTTTGAGCATCCTGCACATCCAGTGCACCCTGTTCCCCTCACTGCAGAGCCTGTGCCCCACAGTGCTCTCCCTCTCCTGGGGGATGCCCTAGAGCCTCACACCTTGGCACAGCAGTTTATATGACCAGTCTTTTGACCAATATTACTAATCTGAAATACTGATGCATAATGAATTAGATCACAGGGAACCTTCTCATAGGGAACTCTCACATTCTGGGCTTTCTTTCCAACATTTCATCTCTTTGACTTGGACTGCAGAGAAAGTCCTGTATTAAATATCCTGTATTTAACTTTCCAGATTCTGTTACAGTTATCCAGCCTCTCTGTTGTACAGTAGATAAATGTTAAGGGTGTAGAAATTTACAGGCATAAAGGAGAATTGTATCAGGGCATTATGTTTTCATGGAAATCAAAATTATTCTCATGATTTTGAACATTTTTTAAATGAGATTCACTATGTAATTTCAGGTTATCAATCAGCCTGTTAATTTCCTAATAAAATACAGGACAAGAGTGCCATGTCTTTTGGTTATTCTAAAATCCAGACACTTGATATACACAAGAAAGCAGATGGCTTTTCTTCTCCTTTCTCTCTTAGCCCACTGTTCAGTGTAAGTATACCTTATTTGCAATGCATGACTGTAAGGCTTCTGCTGATTCTTCACTAGAGAAATAAAAGAAAATCTGGACTTTATCAGCTGGGATGACTGGAGAGAAAGGTGTGTCACATAGCCCTGGCTGAAAGCAGACAGGTCTGTGCATTTCTAGGGACATTGTTTCAATCAGAAAATGCTTCCATTCCTGCCTGTTTGTTCCCAAGACCATACCTCCATTCTCTGTTTGACACCTAATCTTGGTGATAGCAGCATGGCACAGCAAACATGTAATGCAAAACATGATGTCCCTTTCTTGTCAGTTGTCTATAACTATCTGAAAGTCTTCATTGGAACCAGATTCATTGGAATCACCAGATTTTACAGGTTTTTGAGGCTGGTGGCCAGTTGTGAGGTCAGTGATTCCTCACCTGAGTCCAGCTGATCCTTTCAGAAAGTACAAAGCTCTGAGATCTACTACTTCAAACCTTACAGTCCACCTCATCCTAAGGAAAAGAAGATGATCCCTTTTCCCTGTTGAAGAGGGATGTAATAAAATGAACCATGGAATTTGCCATGCAGCTGCCTGCAGCCAGCCTTCCACAAGGGCTCACCAGAGACAGATCTGACATCTCTGCTTGGAGGACTGCCTGGAATTATCTGCCCTGCTGGGGCTTCATATCTCAATGACTTCTCCTGGAAGCAGATGCCTCAGCATCTTTCTTGCCCAAAGAACAGCAGCAGTGGGAAGATGAGCTGAGCAGTCCAACACTGGAGCAGCCTGAAGTAGCCAGCATGCAGTGAGTATGTGTTTCTGCTAAAACCTTTCCTACTGGTGTCTGTTTTTAAAGTGAGTAGGAAATGTTCATAAATATCTTGAAGAGGAGCAAAGGAACTGTAAGGTAGGCCAAACCTTGACTTTATAGCTATCTGCCCCATTTTTGTGAGCTGTGTTAATGCATAAAATGCATCTGAAGCTGCAAAAGTAGCATCTTTCTTGGAGCAGCTCAGTAGCAGTTTGCATTTCCAGACTGGTGTAAGTTTAACCTAGACCCTCATCCCTGATGAAAAAAATAAAGTTAAAAAATAGTCATCTAAAAAAAATGTTAGCTGGCTTAGCTTCCCCAGCCTACTAGGGGGATGCCAGATGGATGCCAGATCTGGATGGTAGGAAGCCAAGGAATAGGGGAGGAGGCAGAACACGGGGCTGCCCAGCTAAAGGTGGTGATGAAAGCTTACCCTGCCTCAGCCTGCAGCAGAGGCAGACAATGTGCAAGTTTGCAAAAGGAAGATCCACAGGAGGTAGAGAGAATTTTTGCAGGGGAGGAGTTTCAGTTCATGAGCAAAATCTGGGCTCCTGTGAGGGGACTGTATTGGGATTCAAAAGACAGAAGCACTGCCTGGCATCAGCTTTAATCTGCAGTGTGACCTCAGGGCGAGTCATTTCACCTGCCTGGCCACATCTGCTGCCCCCTCTCCTGCACTCAGCCCACTTGTTTGTTTAGACCACAAATTCCTCGGGAAGGGAGGGCCCCTCTCTGTGTGTTTGCTCAGTGCCTACACAAAGGGACCTGTCCTCTGGGGACTGGAGGTACCACTCTCAGATAAATAATTACCCACCCTGGAGTCCTGCTACAGGCAAACCCTTAATTATTCCGAGCCCAAGGAGTTTCAGTTGGAAGTGCCTGATGCCAAACCAACAGTTAGAGGAGGCTGGGCATAGGTTTCTTTCCACATAGTACCTTACAAAAGGAGATCAGGAGCCTGGCCATCACTCATTTTCACTCTTCTGCTTTAAAGCAGGTTCATTTCAAATAACACAATGGGCCACTGCTATGCTCAAATACTAGCTAAGGCAGAAATCTTTGGATGTCAGTGGATTGAACAGACATTTTACTACAGCAAATTAAGGTTTGTTGTTGCTAGCAGATACCTCTGGGCTGATTGATGACTCAGAACCCATCAGTTCTGAGGAAGATGGAAATATTCCAGGCTGGTGAGCTTTAGCGGTCTGGGCAAAAAAACAAGCTGCTTTTTTTTAAAAATTAAAAAATAAAACACAGGAAGATCTTCTTTTCTGAGAGTTTAAAGGAGAAAAGGTTAAAATAGTTTTAAGCTAATCCTCATGTACCCTGCTGAGATGGTGTTTACTAAGCTGAGGTGGTGGTTTGGGAAGAGCAGAGGCATTGAGATGAAAAAGAAAAGACTGAAGGTACGACGCAGCTCCCATGAAAATGTTCTTGTGCACTTGATTTATGTTGGCTTGGAGTTGGGTGTTGCCTGCAGTGGGACTGCTCAGTCCATGCAGGTCAATGTAAGCCTTTGGAAGTTGAAAATGTGCACTAAAGATGCCTTTCCATGGCTTTCAGTAGAAGCTGGGTTCAGCTCTGTAGGCAGCATTCCTTTCTTCATGGTCACAGAGCCACAGAACCATGTGAATTCACAGGTTTCTGCTTCCCATTTCTGTTTTCAAATGATTGGTTTCCAATATTCCTGCATGCCACTTGTGTTTTCAAGCCAAAATGATTAGAAATATTTCCTTCCACTTCAGTGGTGTGAGTCCTACTGCACACACACAACCCAGAGCAGCCTGTAAAATGCTCTCCAATTTCAATTTAAGTAGTTTCTGTAATGTTTTGCATCTTGGGTCTCCTGAGCAGCAGCAGCAGCAGCTGTGAGGAAGGCAGCAGGTGGTTATGCCAGTAGGATGTGGAGGTGACACTGAGCTACATCCCAAGATGTAGCTGTGGAATTGCCACAAAGTGTTGAGTTCAGGTTGAAACTAGCACGGATTTCTGTGAACACTGGCTTTTTTGGTCTTGTCTGTGGGCTGACTTTGATGTCTAAGAAGTGTGAATTTCAGCTGAAGCTTTTCTTTTGTGGTTGCAGGTTTGTTTTCTGTGTGGTTCCCCTGATGCCCAACAGGACGTGCGTTCCTGTTCAGCCTTTCATCAGTGAGGATGTTGACAATACCAGGACCCTCTGTCTTCAGGGCCTATTTTCACAAAACTTAGGAGAATTTAATTTTTTTTCTAGACCTCTATCCTTCTGTCAAGTTGAATTGAACAAGGCCAACAGGTTCAAAAGTTATTAGGGGGAGGCAAAACAAACACAGCATGAGTGCATTAACCTTGTTTTCACAGGAACTGGGCTGAAAGTCCTCTCTCTCCCTGCCCAAACACAGAGGTCTGGAAGAAATGTAACCCTCACTTTGGAGTAGAAGACCACTTTTACCTCCTGAGGTGAGGAGGAGACATGCAGGAGACATGTTCTAGGGTTTTGTTTGCTGCTGCAAGGCTTGATGCACCTTGCCTTTGGATCAGCTATTGAAAGATGAAGATGCTGCAAAATAGCTTTTTCCTCACATTGCTTCCAATGACAGTGGCTTAAAACATCAAAATGCTCGGTGCCACAGCAAAGAACACCCAGGTGCTGGACAGGCACATTATGAACCATGCCCATGTGTGTTACTGTAACACAGCACGGTGCCCAAAGAGAGATTGTCTGCATCCATGCTGGCAGGGGAGCCCTGCTGGGGAAGGGCTGGCCCGAAGGAGTGGCATTGTCCAAGTTCACATCGCTCCCGCATGAGCTGGCAACTGCTGCCTCTGGTTGAGACTTCCCAGGGATCTGACATGAGGCATTGTGCTCTCTGCCTGTGGATTTGCACCTAAGAAGAGCTGATCTATAAAGCCTGTCTTGAAACCATCTTGGAGCTACGTTTGCTTCAGAGCTAGCGTTGCTCTGGCAGGCTGCCCAGGGATTTAGGCTCGGTTAATCCAAGCTTGGCTCTCCATGGCAGACACCCATGGAACAAAGGGAATAAAGCTTCCACGACCCCGTTGAGTTGCTGGTCATTCTCTCAGCCAGGTGCAGAAAGTAGGCTAGGCAGCCCTCAGTGAACTGTCTTGGATCAGAGAGGGCCAAATTCCCAGCAGGGGTGTGCAGACAAATCCATAGAGATTTTCTTGCCATAATTTCCCAAGTCTGGGATCCTCACACACCGAGCCCCCAGTGCCTGTGCATTTCAACAGTCTTTAAAGCCAGCTGTGCTGAAATTCATCACTGCTGCTTTCTGTGCAAGCAATCTTACAGAGAAATAAAAAACAAGAAGGCAAGGAGGAAAACAAATTCAGTTTTCACTTCTGCTATACGTTATAGCTTTAGAATTATATTGATTATTGATTTTTAAACATCAGTATGTTAGAGTTGATACAGGTAGTACCAATGCTGTAAGAATGATAATCATGTGTGAAGGATCAGGGTTACAAGCAGTTTAGTGAGATGTTATCATCTGTTGTTTAGGCATTGCCTAATAATTTGTCAGTCCTAAGGTCACATAATTGGATTTTTAACTGGGCTGTCTATACATGGAACCTAAATGTAAATGTGATTCAGGTTTTACTGCTTTTACATCTTTGGCTGTTATTCTTCTTGTAAATTTGCTTTGATTACATCCCTTTTCCTAGTTCCTTCTGTTCATTGAAACACTGTCTGCAGGTTTGATTGGCAGAGAGATTCATGCACTTCAGATCACTTTTGGGAACAATCAGGTAAGAGTTACCCCCATGAGGACTGGTCACAACTACACCAGGGAGTCTTCTGCAAGGCACAATGTCTTTTTAATCACAATTTGTCTTGTAAAGCTTGAATGACAGAAGGTCCTGCTGAATGCCTCCTCTGCCCGTGCTGCAGGAGCTGCAGACTCGCAGCCACCACCACGTGTGCTCACTTGCAGCCATTATGGAGCAGATTTGAAATAGTGCCTTTGCTTAAACGGTTGCAAATGTTTCACTGTTATTTCAGTTGGCAATCAAGCCAGCACTTTATTTTCCATTTATTTTCTCTCCTGTGCTGAGAAGTGGGAGAATACTCTGCAGCTGCAAGACAGAAACCAGAAGCAGGGAAGCAGATAGGTGCACCAAAAGACAGGTCTTGTCATTAACCAAAATGTACTGCCCCAAGCACACACATTTCAGTCTCTGTTTCTTGCAGCCTGAGCATCACTTTTACTACCCAGGCTTGATCTTCTTGCACCCAAACGTATTAAGTGCCTTAATACACCTTTGAAGTACCCTGAAGTGTCCTGAACCTTAATTTCCATCCTCTTCCACAACTTGAGTCAGGTCTCAGTCCAAAGCCAGCAGGAGGCAGGAAGGCTTTTGGCTGGCTCTGGTGGTGCTGGGGCTGAGCCCTGGGATGTGTGCTGGTGCCTGCCCCTCTCAGGCATGTTAGTCACTGCTCCTTGGCACGGCACAGCCCGTGATTAGCATTTCCTTCCTGCGCCAGTCCTTCATGCCGCCGCTTCAGCCCTGACTTTTTGTTTTCCTCCTTCCCCCCTTCCCAGCCAAAGGGGAGAACAATTCCTGGAAAAGAAAAATGCTCTTTCCCCTGCATTGCCGAAACCTTTGCAGGGAGCTCTGGGGAGGAGAGAGTAGACTTTGGAGAACATATGGCTAAAAGCATTTGGGGGTTTTCAGATGGTAAATGACCGATGAGGTCTCAAAGGGGTTTTATTTATAAATGATAGACTCCTGAGAGAGAAATAATTGCTGCTCTCCCAGGCGTAAAAAAGCAATTCACCTGACATAAAACCCAGGGATAAACTTAGCTAAATGAAAGCAAGATATGGCAACTGTATTAAGCTGCTTTTTTTTTACTCTCTCCCTTCCCTGCTGAATGGTGAATCATTTTAATTTTGTTTTCCCCTCCTTTCTTGGAAGGAGAAAAAAACAACAAAAAAAAAGCCAACGCCAAAGCAGTGCCTTGGGTCTGAAAGAACAGATGGTGCCCTGGGCGGCCCTCGGGAGCGCTCGGCGGCGTGCATTCCTCCACTCCAGCACTCAGATAACTGAGTTATACAGCACACGACCATCTGGTGTATGACACATCTTGTGTCCCCCGGACAATGCCCCAGCAAACCTCTTCAGGGGAGAGGTTAGTTTCTAGGGTAACAGCAGCATGTGCAGCTCCAGGCCTTATTGAGATTCAGGGCTCCTCACTTGTCCCTATTCTTCTCCTCCCTATTGTTGTCACTTGAGCTTTTGCTGCTTGGTTACACCGAGACTGACAATATCCATCAGTATTTTGTCCCCGGCCCAGAAACCATTGTCTTCAAATTTTGTTTCATTATTTATGTTTTCAATATCCAATGGTTGACTGAAGCATCTGCTGTAGAGTGATAAGGCAAGTGCCTATTGAGGAGAGCTGTGCTGCTGCCTGACAACGATGGTTTGAATTATTTAGGTTGTGGTTGGACAAGCATTTGCAAAAGGCAGGGTATCCGTGAAGCACTAAGGTGACTTTATTTATTTCTCTGTTTCAGGTTTTTTTAGGTGCTCGCATCTTTTAATCCAGACCCCAAAAAAGCTTAAAGCCTCTGTAAAGAAAGTGGCTCTGTTTATTGACTGGAGGTCTCTGGATGTTTCTTTGTGGGAAATTATTTGGGATTGAAAAAAAAACTGAGGGGTTTACCTTCCTTTTCATTTTCTGTCGGGTTTGTTTTGAAGTGACTTTGGAATTTGAGCGCTCATTTTCTCCACTTATTTAAAGAGCCAAGGTCTGCCTTATAACCATGACCAAACACTATGCACAGTACTCTAAAATTCCATTTCAGCAAGCTAAACTTAATCAGAAAAAAGAAGTAGTAGGTGCTTTCTCCACCAATAAAAGACATGTGCCCCACTGAATCATTTACTCTGTTACAGAACAGTTATACCAGTAGTGTTACCTCCCTCACGTATCTGTAATTGTCACAGACAGCCAAAATCCCCCCAAGTTCTTCTTACATCTGCATGAAGTAGACTGGTCATTCAATGGAGTGAAAATACCTGTCCAGAGATGTAAAACATCAAGCATGAGTTCTAAGCATTAAAACCACTCAACTAAGAAAGTACAATTGATGCCTAAGCAAAATTTGCTTAACTGCAGGCCTCAGTCAAGGTATGAGTAACTTAAAAAAAGTGCATTGTATGTCAGATTCAGGTCAAGTATTACAGAACTAGAAATAACAGTTAAGAGAGGTTCTGTATACATGCATGAAATAATAATAACTACATATATTGATTTTGTGATAAATGTGCCACAACATCAAGTCTGATATATTATTTTCACACGTTTATAAATGGAGGTTTTACTTTCAAAGTAACATTTGTAAAATACAGATATATGACCTTAAAGGCAATTTTGAAATCATTTGCCTAAAATGTTTCAGAGCTACTATGAGGAAAAGAGTAAAGGAATTTTGGGGTTTTCCCCTCATGAAACAACACCTTTTTTGTAGACTGGTGGCGGGAAATAACAATGAGATGCAATCCTGAGCTGGTTTTAAACATTCTAATGAAATTCAGTTTTGAGTTGCAGCATGTTCTGCCCCTGACCTGCTCGTGAGGTGTGCCATGGTAAGTGCATTTGCTTCATCACATGCTTGAGTTGGCATCTGATCATAAAACAGAGAGCACATGAGGGTGCCTGTGCAAGAGGAGGAGGAGCTGATCCTGGGCAAGCCTGGCTTAGCCGTGTTTTGCTTGGCAGATTTCAACAGTGAGGAGGAAGGGACAGAGTTCCTATTTTCCTGTTTAAGTGTTAAAAGTTGTCAGCAATTTGCTCCATCTGAGCCTCTGCATTACCTCTGTAGGTACAAAACCTTCAACTTAGGCAACCAAGCAGGGCCAGCTGGGAAGGTGCAGGAGAAGCACCTGGGCTTCAGGTGTTTGTGAGTGCTCAGGGAAGGTCCAAACACCCAGACCTGTCACATGGACTGCAACTGGGGCTCAGTTGTGCAGCCTTTCTCCACTTCTCACAGCCCTCCTACCTCCATTCTCCCAGCTTCAGGGATGGGGTCTGCAGCCCTGGGGTGCCTCAGCATCTCTCCAGCTCCAGAGCATGAGAAGAGCTGGAAGTGAACCAGAGCAGGCTGTCCCCTCTGCAGAAGGTGCTCTGCTCTCCATGCAGCACCAGGGGAGGAGTTCCTTTAAGAACTGTGGAAGCTGCACCCGGTGTTGAGGCTTCACCTAGAGCACTGTGTAGCAGTCTGGTGACTTGAGCTGGATGAGTTTTTCCTGAATGTGGCATGGAGCAGAAGAGTAACAGGGGTGGTCAGAGGAGTGAAGGGCCTGTGTAGAGAGTTTCTTTATCTAACCCAGCGAAACAAAAGGCTAAGGTTGGTTTCCTTAAACATACAGGAAAGAGAATGGCTGTTTCACCCAAAGGGCAGTGTTGGCGTGAGAACAAACATGTAAGTTGTCCACAAATAGATTTTTGAAGGTTTCTAAACATCACAGAGGGGGATTTCTGCAACAGCACTCTGGTGAAAATATGAGGAACTAAACCTCCAAGCTTTAAGGTGCCACTTGATCAATTTGTAAAAGAGGTGTGATTGCCTGCAAAGGAAGGGAACTGGTCCTTGTGACTCAAGGCATCTTTCTCTCTCCAGTATTTCATCAGTTTCAAAGCCAGAAGAGCCCATTAGATCATCTGGCCTGAATTTCTGTGTGATACAGGCCATAGATCTCACCTTTTCTGAGCCCAGCAATTTGTCTTAGGTATTATCTTACCATCACCAGAGAAAGAAACATTATATGTATCTCTGTATTTAAATAGATAAAATTTTTGATCACTACTTAAAGAAAAGTGAAGGCACACAGAGGCACAAGTGATACATGCAGTATGGAAGCAGATGAGAGAACTCACTTCACTTCTAGAAGTTTTTGCCTGCTGACTTCAACCTAGAAAGATTTGGTCCAAATGAGGTGGTTTTATTTCCCTTGGGGAAAAGAAGAGTTGCCATTTTCTTGCCTCTGATCAATGCAGAGTGAGAAAGGTGAGCCAGGCAGATACTGCACATTGCAATATCCCTGCCTTTACTGCCTTGTCACTTCAGGGGAGCTAATTAGGAGCAAACAGGGGGTGAAAGGAAAGCCCAAGGGGTCTCCATCTGTGAAAGCAAAGGCTGCTTACAGGAAAAATCTCAGCTCAACCAGGAGGGAACCTTCATCTTTCCCATTTTACACAGAGGAAGGACAGGCCACAGAGAATAAATCTTTGCTCAATTACATGAAGAAATGAGCATTTTTCTAGGACTGTAGTAAGATGTCTGTGTAGAGTTTGAGGGCCACACTTGACCATGCTGCTCTGCCTTTGTCCAAACCTCTGAGAGCCAACCAGTTTTTCATATAATCTGTTTCATTGACAGCATAGCAAATGGCCTCTTAGCAAAAAGGCTTCTCTTTGGAAAGGATCACTGAAGAGTCAGAAAAGCAAATTAAATTAAGAAGCATAAAGCAGAGTGCCATGGGCAGAGGGCAGAAGAATATACTGCTGTTTGCATGTGATCTAAGAAGTCAGAGGTACTCAGTTTTTCCAGGAATATCTGAATACTTTCATACTTAAAAAAAATCATGGCACAGACTGTTTAGAGGAAAAAGCAAAACAAAACAAGTGGGGCTGTGAGACATGATGCAATTTGCATCTAAATACCTTTTAGAGATAAGAACGTGTTCAGAGGAAAACACAGTATTGCCAGCTCACGAGACTTACTTTCTGCTATCTTTGTGGGAACCAAATGAATTGCAAAACATCTGCAAGGTCCAAAGTGTCAATTATGCCTTTATGTACGTGGAGGAAATGTCACATGATGGAGGCAGTCATTGGACATGGTCAATTGTAGGGTTTTATCCTTTGCTTAGCCTTAAAGCCTCGCTCAACAGTCAGGTTAGACAATGGCACTGTCAGAGCAGGAGATGGATCAGTTTGGCCACTCAGAGGAGGTGCTTATCAGCACAGAAAGTGTCCCCAGCCTCGGACAGCGCTGACATTTCGCTTGCAAAGCCTGGCTCAGGGCTGCTTCGAACAAGTAGGCTTCCAGATTTGCACGTCTAGAAGCAGCCAAATGAAAAACTGAGCACAAAGCACAGATAGCAGCTAGGATTTGCAAAAGTACTCATGCAAATGAAGTCATTTTGCAAAGTTTCCCTTAAATTAGATCTGTGTTTCTTGGTATGGTTTCTCCTCCACAATTTATTTTAAAAAATGCCAACTTTGCAGAAGCATCTTACAGGAACATATAAAAGGAGGTTGTGCATCATTCAAGGACCGTAGGAGCTGCCAAACGAGAAGAATGGTTTTGAAAGGCCCATATGTGTGACTCTGAATGCCAAATATCCTCATTTTAATGGCTTGTGTGTTAAAGTTTATACTGAGCACTTCAACAAGTCCCAGTAATATTCTTTCCGGATTTGCAAACTTGCACTGCTTCTCCAGGAAACTTTTAAATCCAGCAACATTTGTAAGACACAGTTTGTGTGTGTTTTACTGCAGAAAATGTCTGCACAAAACAGCATCTACAGCCTGTGAAATAGCACGGAAATGCCACTGGCACTGTTTCTAGCCAGGCTCCAATCTCTCAGACCGTGGTTGATCACTCTCTAGTCCCTGCTATCCATGTGTCAGCTGACAGGTTTAGGTCCTTCAAAGCCCACACAGATGCTGTCAGAACCTGTGTGCAACAGTCTTCTGCAAGAGGGGATCTGTAGGGGACATTTTTGTGGCAGTTAATGGAGAACATTCCTGCAGAACCACCAGAGAATCCTGCAAAATGGGGCAGTTTCTCCAAAGTCTGTGGGAAGAAAATCAACAGCCTGAACTGCATCAGCTTTGTCAACTCCACAGCTGCAACCATCATCCTCTTACTCTTTAATTACACTTTGTCACGTGCAGATTATTGGCATCAGCTCCCCTCCCATCATGGAAGCTTTGGATTGAGCTTGTAAACATTATTTTTAATTATTATATATTATTGCATCACCATGGATGCTTCTGTAAAGCCTGCGTGACTGGGCAAATGTGTCTGGCTTCAGTCTGAGTGTGTGTCCCACCAAATGGGATGCCATTTGCAAGATATGAGCCAGGCTGGATAAGAAAATGAGCAGCAGATGGGGGGGAAGAGGAGGCAGGGAGGGGAAATGTTCGGTAAGAAGTTACCAACTCTTCTGGCATGAGTGTTTCTGCTGCCTGACTGTGGTGGTGTTGGTGCTGACACTGTAACACCGCTGTGTAACCTACGCAAAGAAAACGGGAGCCTGAATTATGTAACTTGTAAAAAGTATTTTTAGGGTCAAGGAAGGAATCTGGGCCAAGGGATTCTAGATCTGTGTGATAGAAGCAAGGAGATAAATGAGCAGAAAGGGAGACATGCAGAACAAGTGTTTTCTATTGCTTCAGAAAGTGTGCAGCCGAAACTGGAAATTAAACATCAAGCATGAAATCCATTCTGAATTGGAAGAGCCTTCACACTGTTTTAACTTGGATTTTTCAATGTAGTGTAGCTGTGTTTACCAGTGCAGTGTGAGATTGAGTTTGGGAGAGATTTTACCTGCAGGAAGAGTTCAGCCCCCTGCTCCACTCCTAATCTCTGCATCCTCCTGCCTTTGGCCTACAGAAGCTGTTCAGTGCTTGTTCTGCCTAAAGTGCTGGTAGAAAGCCTGGCTTAAATTAATGTACCCAAGAGGAGAATGATGCTTTTGCTCTGGTTGTGACAAGCTGTCAGTAACTAAACAAGTTATGACAAGGTAACGCATACATCTAAAGGAGAAAAAGGGATGGAATTTGCTCTGCTGGGAAGGAATAAGTTGCCTGGTAATCGAAATGACAGCATTTATTTAAAGTTTGTTGGATAAGCCTACCACGACAGGTATTCCAGGAAAGGGTGGAGTTCATATCACAATTCCAGGAATGGAAAGGATTTTTATGGAGGGAGCAGACACAGATCATGTGGACTTTGAGATAAACCTACTGGACAGGTTTGAAGTGCATCCCTGTTTTGGATGGTTTGCAGCAGCACAAGTTTGGCTTCCATTTGTAAGGGAGCATGAGGGAAGACTGCTGTACAAGACATTTCTAGCAGCAAAATTACTGGAAGGGGTGATTCCTGGAAACTGTTCTTAGTTTGAAATGTATGGCAACAGTTTCCCTATGCTCATGAAGCTTGTGTATGTAATATCTCTGCAAAAGAAAACATTTAATACAGTATAAAATCCAGCATTTGATGGTGAATGGATCGGCCTCCAGCCTTCAAAACCTCTCTAAAGGAAAACAGTAAATGCCAGGAGGGGTCAGACTGTTGTCCATCATCTCTGTGGGAGAAAATGGCTTGTATTTAAGGGGTGGGAAATCATAGAAAACCATACAATTTCTAACTGGAGAAAGCTATCTGTTAGAATTTCTTATTTCTGTGTTGGTTAATGTACTTTCACATGTTTAGCAGAATTATCTACCAACTGAACTGAACTCAAAATATTAGTGTCCAGTCCCTCCTCTTCTATGATCTTGTCATCAAGAAAACAGCACAAATAAGTGTTTAATGGACTCACACTGCTTTGGGTTCTTGAGAAGTTGCTGAGTAACCAACTGATAGGGATAGATTCCTTCAAAGCCAGTTGTGCGTGGGGAAATGCAGGTTTATCAGAAACTTGTATTTCTTCAAAACTTTACACGGCAGTGACTGCATCATTCCTGTCCCCCACAAAGGGGGAGGTGGATGCCAGTGGCTCCTCTCAGGAGCTCCTTTTTCACCTGAAAAGACTCCAATTCACATATTTTGCAAGTCAGAGGTTTGAATATAAGAGATGAAGTTTTTGTCACACACTTACCTCAAAGATAGGCCAAAAGTTTTGGCATTTACTGAGCATGCTGAGAAAACACCAGATGGGGACTATCCAGCTGGTAGCTCCCTATGGACTTGGGAATATTGGTGGTACTTCCAGCTTTACTCTGCCTTAAAGGTTAGGATAGAAAGGTAGGAACTACCAACATGTTTGTTTTGCAAAACAAGGACTGTTTTTCCTCCAGCTGCCTCCTCTCTGGCAGATTCACTGCTCACAGGTAAAATACAAAGGCAATTTTTGCCATCATCAAAATGAGGATGCATTGAGATTGCATAAATCCTGGCTTGAATACCTCCTGTTGGAGCTGGTGAAAATACTGTTGGGGGGGGCAGTGGGAGCTGAGCCAGGCTTAGCACTCTCCTGGTTACACAGATCATAAGATGAAGGTGGATGTCTCCCAGGAAACCAGGCTGCCACAGCAATTGGCTGCTAGATACCACACTGTGGCTCCAAATGAATGGCATTTAGGCTATGAACAGGGAAGGCAGTGGCTTAAAACAGCAGCTTTGCCATTACTTCACCAAAGACGACCTGGTGATTTGTTTTGAGTTGCAGCTTCTGAATGCATAGGATTACCCAAAAGTTTTTGGGTTTCTTTGTTGCAAAAAGGAGCTTTTTAGCTCTTTATTTGAGCAGGTGGGGTGGAGGTGGGAAGTGTGATCAGATTGCAAAGCATCCAGAAAGTGGACAAAACCTGGTTTGTACGCACCTGGCACATAATTGACTTCAGCTTGCAGCCTCTGAGCACTGTTGTGCCCTTTGCCAGATCCATGATGTTCACAGGTGTGGGCCAGCCAAGCAGGAATACCCTCGTGAATAAAACTCCTCCCTGCTGGCTCTGTTACCTAATTCCTCCTGCAGAGAGCCTTGGAAAAGACCCTGTCCTGGGTGAGTAGCACTACCAGTGTGTTCCCAAGGGGGATGGAGGAGCCTCTGTCTAGGGGTGATGTTTTAATCTTTCTGTGTTTATCTGTAGAGGAGTCAATAAAATGCTTCATCATCTCCTTTCTCTGATAAACACAGGTAAGGAAAGCTTAGGGTAGTGTTTTTGTTGTGGTGTATTTTGAAGTTGTTAGCTAAGTAGGTTTGCCTCTAGTAGAGAAACCTGCTCTATGCTGTTTATCAGGAAAAGATCAAGAGCAGAAAATGTGCACTGAGCTGCCAAAAAGGGCCCATCATCTGTGATGTTACCCTGAGGTACACCACAGCTAGGGTTTAACCAGGTGTGCTCTATAGGGGAGCTGTGCAATGTCCCATTTGGCAATGTCCCATTTGTGTAAATGCTACTCATGAGAGAATAATTTCAGCTCTTGGGGTCTCAGCAGTTGCTCAGCTCAGGCCCCTCCAGGAAGGAGCCACGGCAGATCAGACTGGGGCAGGTTTTTAGCATAGCCTTCTTTGCAGTTCAATGTCTCGATCCCAAATCTGTCCATCTGTGCGCTTCTTGTCCAGGTCAGGGCTCCCCAGTTACACCGGGAATGCTCCCCCTCTCACAGACCCATTCACTGCAATTCCATTTGCTTAGTTTTCCTTCCTTTCCATACTCAGCTGCACAAAAACATGTTAAGGCAAGTTTCTCATCAGCAATGTCAGGTCCCTGTGTTTCAATGAGCCCAGCCTGAACCCTCCTGAAGATGGATTCTGGCAAGAGCCAAGCAACAGCCAGCCCAAACTATGGACCAGTTGAGATCCCCACCATAAGGAATAACATTTTCCAAGTACAGTCACAATCCTATCCTTTAGTTCTTCGTTATTTTGGTTAGCCTTTTTTTTTTCTCTTTACACACTTAGTATTGGCCTCACTAGTTGTCCTATAATTTTTTGGATCTCTAATGTGTTTATTCAATGAGCATTTGTTAATATTTGAGCTTTATCTTCTCTGTTTGAATACTAGTCCTGTCCCTTTTATTTCCACTTGTCCCTCTGAGATTCTGTATGTTTTGGTACCTCTTCTTTTTACTAAATACTCCTCTTAAAAATACTGCACTTGATTTTGCATAATGGTAGATTTTGCTCCTGGAACAACTCTGCCACCTTTCTTTGGCCAAATTACACATACGTCAGTTATTAATGAAACATTATCTAACGTGACACTTTGAGTTTTTAAAATCTATCCAAAAATCAACATTTAGGTACTTTAATTTTGCTATCACTCACCTGGCTATTGTGAAAAAGCATTACCCTAATTTTAAAATCACTTCAGGTGTTTTTGTGTAATAAAGTTAAAGCAGTACATACTTGTCTTAAAAATCATCAGGGTTACTGATTGTATTCTCTGTGTTATCACTGGAGATTTAAATGTGCCGTGTGCTCTGTGGCCAATTAAAACACTTGCTCTGTGATTTCTTTTCTAATTGCTGCAGTCAGATTGGAGTCTGGGTCTGGAGGAGTTTGGGAAGAATGGAGCAGGTGGGAAGCAGGATGGCAACAAGGTTCAAACTTCGTTAATTCACAGATGAAATACAAGAATATGGTTCTGTGAAATGGAAATTAAGCCTTAAGAAGTCAAACCCTCTAGTCCAATAACATGGGTAAACATCAAATGAGTCAGAACTTTATTATTGCTTTCATTGGTCTAAAAAGCAGACAAAACTGTCAAGGTTTTGGAAGTGCACTTGATGATCTCAACTAATAATTTTCAAGTCCACGCAATTTGCTCCCTTTATCTCAAAACCAGGGTAGTTCTGCAGTGCTGCATTAGAAAGGAGTCAGATACAAAGTGTCCTGGTGATGACCACCTTGTTTGAGAAGTCCAGCTGCTGTGAGAGCAGGAGCAGCACAAAGATCTCTATTTATTCACTCCAGCATGATTAGCTGCCCTCCACACACCTCCCCTAGCATCTTGCAGGTATTGCTAAAACCTGCTGTGTTAACCATCACATGACTTGTATCTCACTGGGGTTGAACGAGTGACTTTGGCTCCCTGTGGGTGGCTTTGGTCAGGTGTCTCTGTCCCAAAATAGACTTATTTGTTGCCCCTTTTCCACCTGTAGCTCCTCCCTTGTAACCAGAAACAGCACAGGTTATCTTCACCAGTGTGAGTCTGGAGTAGCAGCTTCATTTCTTGCTCAAGGTTAAGGTCCTCACAACAGGACCATAAGTAGAACTCCTCACACATCTCTTCACCCAGAAACACAGCAGCACGTGAGAAAATGTTGTCAGTACCTGTTTGTCCTCCCCTCCCTGCCCTTGGGTTTATCCCCCAAAACTGGGAGGTGGAATTGTAGTGAGACACGGTGCGTTCTTGTACTGGTGTGTATCTTGAATTGCAGTGAGCCACGTTTGTTCTTCTGCTCTCTTTTTCCAGGTGGGCGCTCAGCAGTTTTGGGCAGCAACGTGTCTGTGTGAGTCCATTCCAATGCAGATTTTTGGAAAATCGCCCACACAACTTTTTTCCCTAGAATGCCAGGATGCAGTGGATGCAGGCAGTGTGTCCCCACGGCTCCCATCCTCCTGCACCTTTGGCTGTCACGCTCGCTCCAGCAGCCCAGCGGGGGCTGTCCACCCTGGCGGGAGGAATTGCCGGGGCTCTGCCTGTGCTCCCGGGGCTTTGCGGGGGTCACCGGGCAGGCTCTGTCCCCTCCCGTTGTGCGGGGCGCGGCGGGGCCAGCAGAGGGAGCGCACACAACGCGCGGCTCCCGCGGCCCCGCTGCCGGCGGGGCTGGGGGTGCTCGGGCAAAGGAAAGAATTTCCCGGACCGCCCCGCCTCGCCCTTTCCCCACCCCGGCCGCGGCCCGCGCCAATGTGATTTTTCCATCGTTTTACGCTGAAAGGCGGTTTGGGCTGTTCCTGCTGCGGGGCTGAAGCCATGCCCTTAAGGGGTGTGAGGTTTGGCTTTGTCCTCCAGAGCATCTCTTCTCTAACCACACCACAAAATCCACAAATACCTTTTTAAGCAGACACCAAATCTAGGAATGTCGTCCCCAGTATGCCGTTGATGCTTTAAATGTGACTATCACCTCTGCAGCATCTCTGATTACAAGTGCTGGATCTTTCACTCTCTGATGGGATATGCAGCCCAGAGAGTGACAACTGAGCTCAGTCCCAAACTCTTGTGGCCCTTAATGCAGAATTGGTTGGAATAAGTCTTTTGCATGAAAATGATCAAAATTTAAAAAGAAAACCAGGTCTTACAAAGAAAAGAAAACTCTTAAAAAGACTTGGTCATTAAAAAAAAAAAAAAAGAAATTTATTTCTGCATCTGCCACTCAGAAAGCACCAGCTGCTTTATAGACAAAATCAACCCTGAAGAGCCTGTGATGTGAGACCCCAGACTCACAAACCAATGGGGAGCTCTTCCACCTGCACAGAAATCCATGGATTTAAGGGGAGCCTGCATGAACCATTTTGCAGGAGTAGACCTGAAGCCAGTCACACAGATGGGCAATGTGACATTGGTTTATCCATTGCCCTTCATTATATTCTTAGCCCCCCCTCCCCGTGCCCTAGCTAATCTTTATTTTCCATGTACAAAGAGGGAAAATGGCTACTCCAGATGTCTCTAAGCTCCTCTCAAAAGCCATTATCTGACAGGTCTCTCTAGAGGACTGTGCTAGCTGTGGGAGTGTTGCTTAGTGGATAATAGTACCTATCCTCTATTTTCATGCTTCTAACAGTGAAAGATCTGGAGTTGTCTAATACATTTTCAAGCAAATCACCAAGTCAAGCAATAGCAGGGATGATGGGGAAGGGGGAAAAAAAGCAAGTGTTGGAAGGACCTGGACATTTTTGTGGAGGATTAAGACTAATCAAGCTTTGATCTACAGAGCTTTTTTTTTTCTTCTTTCCTTTCCTGACAAGCCCCAAACATTGCCTGCCCTGTGAATGTTTCTGGCTCTCTACTTTTGTGTTCATACTGTCTTTCTCTGACCTCTCTAAGACTTGGCTTGCAGCTGCTAAGTTTCACCTCCATTCAGACTCTGAATCTGTGGGTTGTTTCACTCCCAAATTGACTTCAACTGCGCCTTCTGAATTTGGAGGAAGGAGACACTCAAAAGGAGGTAAAAAGAATGGTCTCTGGCTTGCAGAAATCCCCAGTGTTCAGTGAGGTGGCAATACCTTCTAACACAGTGATTTCTTCTGCCACTTCTCATTTCTGAGTGCAGTCCCATCAGAAGAAGGTAGAGGGGATCCATGTGAAGGGGAAAGGAAGAAGCTTGTGCTATTCCTCTCCTGTGCACTCTCAGAAACCTGAGGCTCTTTGGAGGCTGACAAGGCAAGCCTGAAACAGGCTCCTCCTGGAGGAATCTGTATTTGCCAGAACAATCTGTGCAATCCCAGACTGTGCCATCCTCTCTTATGTTCTCCTGGTGGGGCCAAAGGATTTTGTACCCTCAGCCAGGAGTCCTGGTGGTCCCAGCTGCACTCACTCCATGCTGTGGCTGCAGCCAGCAGCACAAGAGGAATCGCAGCAGTGATGGAAACTTGTTCCACTGAGCTGTATATGCATTTATCTCCCGTCCAAATCCACCAGAAAGGCATTAATATGTATGCTGGGATTTTATGCTAAGGCTGGAGGGTGGGAAAAAAGTTTGAGGCTAAGTCAAATCCATATTATTCTCCAGAGTTTGCCAGTAGCCTGGGCCGTGTCAGGACACAAGGTGGGCATCACTCAAAGCATGGGACTGCTGAGGCAGCACAGCAGCCTGCAGGGTGTTCACCCTGCCAGGGCAGCAGGGCTGCTGTGGTCAAGGCTGGGATGCAGCAAGAAGAGCGCTGCCCTGCAGAGGCACCGTGTGCCTCTGGAATTGTCCCTTTTCCCATCAGGGAGAAGACTGTGTCAGCGTGTTCATGCAGTGTCCCTGGAGCAGCACAAAGCTGTCTTGCCTGCACTGACCAAGATCTTCCAGCTGGCTCTGCCTGTGGACTGTGGGTTAACTCAGGTAAGACAGCAAACCACAGAAAATCAGATACTGAAATAGCGACACACACGAAGATATAAATAGATACCATCTGTGCAGCAAACAGAAAATATAGCCTCCTCTTAGACATATGTTTGAGCACTTCTGCTTTGCTTATTATCCCAACAAATATCTTTGGATGAAAACCTCTCAGCCTTTTTATCTTTTTACTAGAGAGCACATAGATTTACCTGTGCCTATGCTTCCAAATAATACATAAGTCAGATTTATCTTACCCTCTCCCAAAGAGCCTGTGACTTAATAAGATGTAGGAATTTGTCATTCTGCTTGTAATGTCTTCAAGACTCTCAGCTTATTGTAGGCTATAGTATTGCTGCCTTCCCTAAGAAATGGGTCTACAGCCACTCAGGAAGGCTTCTCTTGTTGCTGGTACAGGTCTTTTTAGTCCTACTGATATGTGACAAAAATTATGCTCATGGCTGCAGCACTCTGATCTGTGTTTGATACCAGGTTTGGAAGTGGTTGTGCATCAATCAAAGTACATCAATCCCAAGGGTAGCCAGAGGAGCCAAGCCATTGCCTTCAGTTAGGGGTCCCACTTGGCTAGGGGTGCGGCTGCTTTGTTCAATAACCTTTATGATATTTTTTCTAATTGTCACATGCTTTTACCTGTCTTTTACAAACCCAAATCTGTATTTTCTGTCTCCCTCAAAAGGAAACTCAACCTTAACCACTAATAAATTCATTTGGGGGACCACAGAACATTAACATGGGGCAAATACGAGTCAAAGATGCAAAATTAGCCTGTGTGCCACCGGTGTGATGAGGATCTATCCAGCTGTGGAGGGCTCTTATTTTACAGACAGTAGTAGCCGCTGTGCTTAAAATACACCTCGAGGGCACAGCAGGGACTGTAACATGTTAGAATCCCGTGCTGAATCGAGAGCCAGCCCCAGACCTTGCAAAAAGGGATGGTTGCTGCTCACAGCTTCAAGTGCAGTGCAGAAAGGACCTAAGAAAGAAGGGGAAAAAAGCAGGAAAGAGCTTATGCTTGGATGTCTAGGGCCATCTGCCACCACAGAAGTACAATACTGGATTCTTGAAATGTAAAAATAGATCTCAAAAGAGACATGTTTTAATGAACTGAACACAAAGAAACATGGTCGAAATAAACTGAAAACAGAAGCAAGGTTCAAGGATCTGTTTGTTAAATGAACACCCAAAGCCAGAATATGTTTTTAGTGCTGGAGAATGCTGGCTGTCTGGTTTCTGCTAAAGCCTCCAGTCTCTCTTTGGGATGCATGTGGGAGAAGGAGGGGTGAATGGCAGCCCTTGTTTGTCCTCTCTTGAGGAATCTAATTATGTATCAATTGATTTCAAAGCCTGGAATAGTAACTCTCTAGAAAACACTCACTCAGAGACATTGTTCCAATTTTCGCCTGTTCATAATTTATTCACCTCCGGTTTCAATGAGAAGGGTGCTCCCTCATACTGATTCGCTCCCCACAAGTTGCACAGAAAATCACAAGTTTGTGGGCGTTAAAAAAAAAAAGCCAAAAAAAACCCCACAAAACCCACCAAAAAAAAAAAAAAAAAAAAAACCAACACAAAACCAAACAAAACATGCACACACAGAGCAGCGCTGTGAGGCGAGGGGAAGGCGTCTGGGCGAGCGGGAGGGAACAAAACGCAGCCGCAGCAGCAGCAGCAGCTCCTGCGCGGCGGGTCTCATTCAGCGCTGCGCTGCGGTGGGCAGCCCCGCCGTGCCCAGCTGGCTCCTGCCCCTGCCCCGGCTGCAGCGCAGCCTGCAGGGACCTGGGGCGAGCTGGGAGCCCCAGGGAGCGCGGCCACGCACAGCACTGCGGTGCCCTGAGCATCAGGGGCGAGGTGCAGGCTGCTGCTTGTCTCCTGTTGCTCAGAAAAATCGAAAATGTTCTGGCAGCCCAGCCTCCCGCCCTGGTGCCACCCCACCCGCCCACGGCCGTCCTGGGGCTTCCCTCTGCACTGCGGCTCGGCGGGACCCCACGAGGCTCCTGCCAGCCCTGTACCCATGCCCGGGTCCCCAGGCGTCACCCCACGGCACACGGTATGGGGGTGACCAGGCCCTGCTAGCCACAGGCCGCGTGTGTGTGTGTGTGTGTTTGGGGTGGGGTCCCCCGAAGCCACAGCCCTCTGCTCGCAGCGGGAGGCACCCGGTGCCCAGCGCCGCTGCCTTGTGCCCACCCAGAGCAGGACCTGGGCCCCCAGCCGGGCAAGCCCTCCCCCCGGGGCTGGGCCCCCCCAAAACCCCGCAAGCGCAGCGGGCTGGGCGGCTGGAATCCATCCCTCCCCCTCCCCAAAGCAGCCGAGCCACGAGTCTCCTGTCATTCAGCCTTCTGCCCGGCTGATCACTGTGAAAAGAGCCGCCCCGGTGACAGAAACACATGAATATTGACTGCAAACAAACCCCGGGGGAGCGGCACCTGGGGGGCTGCGAGCGCCGCTCCCCCCGCGGCGAGCGCGCTCACCTGCAGCGGGGCGCGGGCACGAGCGTGCATGTGCAGCTGTGCATGGGCAGCCCTGCAGCCCTGCATGTACAGCCCTGCGTGTACAGCATGTGCAGCCCTGCATGTGCAGCCCTGCATGTGCAGGATGTACAGCCCTGCATGTACAACCTTGTATGTCCAGCCCTGCACGCTCACACACATGCATGCCCAGCCGTGCACACTCACACACATGCATGTCCAGCCCTGCACGCTCACACACATGCATGCCCAGCCCTGCATGCCCAGCCCTGCACGCTCACACACATGCATGCCCAGCCCTGCATGCCCAACCCTGTATGCTCACACACATGCATGCCCAGCCCCGCATGTCCAGCCCTGCACGCTCACACAGATGCATGCCCAGCCCCGCATGTCCAGCCCTGCACGCTCACACAGATGCATGCCCAACCCTGCATGCTCACACACATGCATGTCCAGCCCTGCACGCTCACACAGATCCATGCCCAGCCGTGCATGCTCACACACATGCATGCCCAGCCCTGCATGCCCAGCCCTGCACGCTCACACAGATGCATGCCCTGCCCGGCAGCCCCGGCCCGGCCCGGGCGGAGGGTCCGGCCGGCTGCAGCCCCCCCCGGGCCTGTTCCGCCCCCGCGTACCTGCGGCGGGCCGGGGAGGCGGCAGCTGAGTCTATATAGCTGGTGGGTTATAATGGGGCTGTCCCCCGGGGGGGAGCACCATAAAAGAAACACGTTTCATTTACAAGTTTCCCCCAGCTGGCCCCCGACTTTAGTCCTTATTCCCTTTCTGGAGAGGGGATGGGGGGAGATGGCTTCCCCCCGCCCTCCCTTTTCATGTATCTACCCCAGGCCAAAATCTTTGCTTTCACTTCCAAATCCTCAAGGTTTCCCAGTTTAAAGGCAAGAGTCATGGGGAAGGGGGGGGGTAGGAGACAAAAACTCTAACCCGCACAGTTTTCCATTTCTTTTGGCACCCCTGATTATCCCTTTTCTCTTTATCATCTCCATTAAAATATATATATATTAATAATTGCTTTAAAAATCTACTTTGGAGCAACCTTACATCCCCCTCCCCTCGAATAAAATAAACAGCATCTGGAAGCTGATATATCACCAAATGACACCCCCCCCCTTTTTTTTTTCCTTCCCTATTGTTTAGGATTAGGGCTGTAAATAACGTGTCGGGTGCGTTTTATGGACGAGCCACGTTTCTAAGGTGTCCCCCCCCGTTATACCGTCAGAGCGGGGTGTAGGGTCGGGGGTGCAGGGGTGACTCCCCCCGCCGAGCCCCTATTAACAGCCTATTACTGCGGGTGGGGGCAGGGAAGGTGCAGATTTAAATGGCCTCTCCCCCCTCCCTTCAAACGCAGACAATTTTGATGAGTGGGTTTTTGTCCGGATGGTTTGTAATGGTGCCTGTTTTGGGGTGTCCCGGGGGGTCCGGGAAGCTTTAATTCGCTCACAAAGGCTCATTTGCAGGTCAATGCCATGGCACACTCGCCTCTCCCCTTTGCCTAAATCTCCTTTTGTTCCCCATCGCCTGCTCCTCATGCCAGATGGCCGCGGAAAATGCTAATTTTCTCTCTCCCCCCCCCCCCTTTTTTTTTCTTTTTTTTTTTCTTTTTTTTTTCTTTTTTTTTTTTTTTTTTTTGCATTTAATTGCAGCCCTTTGCAGATGGGGGCTGCGGAGTGTGTGCTTCATTCAAATGAGGTTTGCTTTTTGGTTTCTAGGCACGTTTCTAAAAGTCCGATCTGAGTCAGGCAGGGATTAGCTTGACAGGGAAGTGATCAGATTAAAATCCGTGCATGAGCTCGGCCTCGTCCCTCCCTCCCTTTAAAGCTCTCCTCCTTCCCCGCCGCTTTCCTCCCAGGAAAAAGGAAAACTCTTCTCTTTCCTGAGCATCTTGCCATCGGTGGGGTTGTAAGGCTGGATTTGCCGTGAAAATAAATGTTTTCTCTCTTTTTCAAACTTTCTTTCGAAAAGCGTTGGTCTTGCTGGGAGGTGGGGAGTGGGTGCCAGCACAGGTCTGAGTCTATGAGCATGGGCACTGCAGGGTACAGGAGAGCAGCCGCCGGCACCACAGCGAGTAAAACACCCTGGGGAAGCCCAGCTACCTCCAAACGTGTGGTGGGGACGGGAGAGCCACCAAAACAGGTGGGCAAGAGATGCTGGGAGAGGTGTGCCCTCTTCTTCGGGCGTGTCACTCAGTTTTAGTAGGATGAACTTGTCCTCAGGTGGGGTCTGTGACCTTTGAAATCCCTTAAAAACGGTGGCGCTGAAATGCTTGCTCTCAACAAGGAAAAGAGTGCCAAAAGAGCAAAAGTAGGTTTTTCTCCTCACCTTAAAGACAGGTACACAGAGTTTGCAAGATGAAACCCAGAGTGCTTCTCACGCAGCCGGCTGCTGCTGCACGGGGTAAGCCCCGGGTCTGGGCCATTCCCGTTTGTGGGAGTTTTATGGGTATATGGAATGCTGCTCTTCTTCACCCGACGGCAGGGTGATTTTGCCCCTGGGGTAGGGGCGGGTTTGGCTCCTGAATTTTCAGCAAGAAGGAGCCTTTTTCACAAGGCAGGTCAGCCAGACAAGAATTTGAAGGCACTTCTGCATTTGGGTGGAACTGTGTTTGGGATTGTGTTCTGCAGCACACCCCTCAGCAGAAAGAAAGGCCCAAGGACCTGCCCCAGTTGCCGGTGGGGTTGGATGTGGTTAAAGGCAACACAAGGATTTCCAGATGGACCAAGGCTGGGGGTGTGCAGAGGCAGAGCTGTAGGGTGGCTCACAGTGAAGTCAGAGGTGGCACCTTCACAGAGCTTGGCAGGTGAGCATTGCAATCTGGGCTCACAAAGGTACGTGGAAGGAAAAGGAAATTATTGCCTGAAAAGTTTTAAAACTATTTAATGGTGCAGAGAGGCAAACTTAACAGACAGCTTATCATTTTCTGTGCAGTCACAAACCTACACTTGATTTTTCTCAAATTATTTGTTTTGTTACAGCAAGATGCTGACGTTTACTCACTGATGTTGGATCATGTTTATCAAGTTTCTTGAGTTCTCCTTAGATTTCTGGCTTAATTAAAGCCAGCCTGCAAACACTGATCCAGGTGTTATCCATCCATGGCTGGCACTGACACCTGGACCTGTGTCTGAAGGCTGGGGGAGCAGCCCTGCAGCAGCAGCTGGCTGTCAGTACAAACTTATATATACATTTATATGTATTTATATATGTATATATTTGTATACATACACACACTTTGAATATTTTTGTTTTGAATGACCCATCTATTCTGATTTTTGGAGGTAAGAAAAACACCCTTTAAAACAATCATTATCATCTCTGACTGATTGTGCCCCAAGAGAAAAACCGCAGGTTCAGCTTTAGGAGTTTTAGGTGTGAAGGAAGTAAGTAGTGCCTTTGACTACTAGGTAGGGTTCTGAAGGAAGGTGGGGAATGTGCATGCCATCTGCTTTTTGCCTCTCTCAGTGCTGGGAAATCACAATTGATTGGTTAAAGATGAATTATTGCATTATTCTAATATTTATTTCTTATATTGCATTACCCTAATGGTTCTATTATTTCTGATATTGCATTACACTAGTTACTATTAATAGCTCATTGTGAATGTATGGAAGCAGGAATTCTCTTTGGGTTAACTAGCAAAAATAAAAGCAAAATTACAGTAGAAAAAAGATTTAACCCTAGTATCTCTTAAATCTTTAGTAGCTATTTATTTCTCTCTCTCCTCTCTCTTTCTTAAATTTGTGTTGGGGAGGGGCAAATCCCATATATTCTGGATTTTTGTTTAAGTTAGGTTTGTTTCTCTAAGAATTCAAGAACATTTATTTGCTTAAAGGCTTGCCAGTAAAAAGGCCCCAGGTCTAATCCCCTTTCTGCTACACACCAATGAAACTTAGGAAACTCTTTGACTATTGACTTTTTCACGTGGAAACCGATCTGCTCAAAGTGAAAAGAAACCATTTCTTGGAGGGGGGAAGAAAAAAACTCTGTGAAACTCTGTTTTGAAGAAGTCGTCGTCCTTGGCCTGTGGAGTAGCAGCAGAAGCAAAGGCTTTTTGATCCTCAGATTTGTAAACTTGTAGACATAATAATGCCATTTCTCTAGTGTTAGCAGGTGTCCTGTCTGGAAGTTGCTGCCTCAGCCTCCAGCAGAGCTGGGAATTAGAAAATTGTCTGTCTTTCCTGAACCGTGAAGTGCTGCTCTTAAATAAAGGCCAGGTCAGATGTTAAAGGGACATTCTTGTCTCCTGAAGCCGAAATAATCTACAGTCACGTCGAGAAATGAAGGCATCCTCCTCCCAAAATGGTCAATCTCTTTATCTCCCATTATAGTCTGCCGGGTCAAGAAAAAGCCCCTTCCGTGCCGACATTTTGCAATATTTCTGCTAAGTCTGTAATTATTCCGGTTCTTCATAGCTGAATTTCAGGGAAATCTGATAATTGGGGAAGTTTTATTCTTTTTCTTTTCCTCCCCCTCCCCCCACCCTCCCCGCTGTCCTTCGTCTGATAGAATAGTTCAGCGAACTTTGATCAGGCTTCATATATAAATTCTGTATTTTCTCTCCGCTTGTTAATAGCTGTTAAACGCAACTGGGATTATTATTTTTAATCTAGTGGGGTTAAAGAGAATATTTTAAAGAGACTATTTCGAGTCCTCGAAATCCTGCAGACAGGCACAAAAGCCAAACCAACAAGCACGTCTTTTAATTTGCAGCTAACTCCTTCTGCTAAGGTGTCTTTGCCCGCTGTGTTTTATGGGTGTTTGCTAACAGCGATTGTTATGGAAATGATCCCCAAATCTCCTGTTGTATCCCCCCGCAGAGGTGGCTGCTGCTGCTCGGGGCTGTGCTGCACACCCGAGAGCAAACACGGACGGCTGCTTTTATTTTATTTACGCAGCAGACAGGCTGTGCCTGCCTTTCTCCGGGCAGCGTCCAGCCCAGCAGTTGTGCTTGCCGGGTGTCCCCCTTTTCTCCCCCTGCCCTGCCCCAGCACTCAGGGACTGGGTGCTGGAGGGGGAATGTGCAATTTGGCACATTCGGGGAGCGGATTTTGCGACAGGCCGGTGCCTTCTGCCATCTCGATTCCAATTAAATGTGCGCTCCCCTGTAAGCTGCATTCCCCGGGTTCCTCATTCGTGCTGCTGTGGACACCCCGAATGTTTTGGAGAGGAGGGGTGAGAGTCCAGGAAGGCAGAGGTGTGGGTACCACTGCATCCTCTCCTATAGCTCTCCAACCAGAAAAGTATGGTCATAGCAGCTCCTAAAAGTTTGCTCTTGGCATAAAAGTTGGGCTTCCTCCTTTGGAGGCATATGTGTCTGGAGTCCCTCGGTCAGCAGGAAAAAGAAACAGGTTTTGCTTCCTGATGTGCAGAATAAAATAGAGAACCGGGAGCCAGTATTCCCAGTCCTGCTCAGCAAAAAACAAAACTAAAAACAAACAAAAAAATCCACAGCTTTTGGGATCACCAGTCAGCAGATGGAAAGCTGTATACTGCACCGGCAAAACTGAAGTGATGTTAACTTGACTCATGTTTGAAAACATCTTGACTGAAGGTCCTAAGAAAAGCTGGTTTTGCTAAACCAATTACCAAATGTATGAAAACAACTTAATTCGTGCTCATTGTTTTCCAGAATAAATTGCTCTATACCTCAGCTCCCAGTAAGTCTAAGGCTGCTTGATGTGACCCAAACAGGGACTTTCCCTCAGAACTTTCATGTAGAAATACATGCCGTGGTGGGGATGTATTCTTGGGGAAAGGCGTTTTTGGTTTCATGTGTTGGTTTTTGAGGTGGCTGGTTTGCACATATAGTGCCACCAGCCCCTGCAGAGAATTGCATGCAAGAGGAGCTGTGTGCTCATGTTCCTCTAATCCAGTACCACTCAAAACCAACCCCAAACAAAGCATCTTCCAGCTCTGAAAAACTCTTCTCCTTCCCCCCACCTCATAGCCAGGCGCAGAGGCGATTTCCTAGGCTTGCTGTGATGTCGAGGATGGTGGAGATCACAGGCTGGGGCTGAGTGGCTGCACCTGCAGGGGTCCAGCAAGTGGTCAGCAGGGTGAGGATGGGACTGAGGGGTGACAAGCAGGGAAAAAAGATCTGGCAAGGTGAAAAGACTTCTCAAAGCTCAGGCAGTGATTTCTGTTAGTGCAGGGGCTTGGAAAAAAATACTGAATGTTTTTTAGGTTCTTATTGTAGGTTACATCCAAGAAATACTGTGGTGTGATTGATGTGGAGCAGGCAAGGATAAGGGAAGACGTGGCCTTGGCTCTGCCCCCTTGTGTCTGTGCATGAAGATAAAATCTTTTAATTAAATGATCGCATTGAGTGCACAGAGAGAACGGTGCTCGCTTTAATGAGCAGTTGCTCAATTTTGTTTTTCTCCATGTTCAATGGATGGTGCTATGTCTTATTAACTGGGCACTATTCAAACCCCGCTCAAAGACATTATTAATGTCCCTACCAGATTTATACAGTGCTGCTCACAGTAGTAACCCAGCACTTTCCAAACATTAATGGATCAAAATATAAGTGATGAGTGGTATTATCCCTGCTTAACAATGGAGAGACAAATAAAAAGAGATGGGAGCAAATAATTAATTTGGAGTGCTGGTCCAAGGTACCCCATGGCTGTTCCTTTTCAAACCATGAGCCTTGTCTGGCCAAAACCACATGCAGAGCCAGGCACTGTGACCCTGGCTGCAGCTGTGGATGCTCAGCACTCTCACAGGTCAGACCCCAGCAGCTCCTATCAGCTGCCCAACAAACCTGGGCACAATTAGTGGCTGCTTAGGAAAACTTGAAGCACCTGGCCCTGAACTGCACAAAGCCTCTGTTGCAGGAACAGGTCAGGAGGAGCCAACTGTGCTCTGAAGAATAAAATCCTACACTCAAGTGTTGGCACTGGATTACACATGAAAGCATCCTTTAGCTCCTTGCTTTGCGTTCTCTGGCAAAAGGAGTTTGTCCAGAAGTTTCACCTTTGTTGCGTGGCCCAGATTCATTCTGTAAGGTAAAGCACTTTACCTTACCTTGGGTACTGTGTGTCCTGGGGGAAGAAATGGTGTGTATGGCTGTGAAAATGCACTGGGAGCAAAAGATCTGGGCTGAAATTGTACAGACTGCTCAGGCACCTCTAAAACTTGAGGTTTTTTCCCGATCCTCCTTCTCTGTGTAATACAGGTGTAATGTGTGTAACAATGAGTATCAAGCAGGATAAAGTAAATCTGGTAGGGGAGAGTGAGTAGTCCTTGATGATGTGAATGAAGCCTACTGACTCCTCAGCAGGTCTGGGGCAATTTTAGCTCCCACACTGACCTGGGACACAGGGACAGAAAAGAGGAGATTATTGTTAGCACCAAATGATTTAGGGGAAGGATAGGACGTTACTGGATGAGTTTCATGGGTGTTTGCTGACAGCAGAGATGTGCTGGGGCCAGGCAGCTTCTGAAGAAATGTGCAGGGTATAAATGTTGGGGCCTGTTCTCTTTTCTCCCTTCCTTGGTGTACACCAGTAAAATTTTGTGTCCTCTCTCCAACTTCTTCAGTGTACCCCAGCCATGCTTCTGCTCCCCCCATGCCTTGTTATTCCCATCCTAGGTGTTTTCTGGCACTGCCTCCTCATCCTCCTGTTCCCTTTCCCTGCATCCCCATCCTATAGACTGGGGCCCACATGACATCACAGGTGTTGATGTGAGGCCACTGGTTTTCCTGGAGCAGAGGCTTGGCCACATGGATTCTGGAAAGTGGGTCCAAAATTTAGTTTATTCTGTGTTTAAAAGAGTTTGAGTTCTTTTTTGTCTCAGCAGGGCCTGTTTCAGGGCTTTTATGTCCTATACAGCTTATCTAACTGTTTTGGCATCTTTCATTCTCTCTTCTTCCCCAAAAAACTGTTCCAACCAAGATTTCTTGGAAACACATGGCTAAAAGTGCCCCTTGGCTTAACAAACAACAGAATAAACCAAAACATGAAGAACTTTCCACGGGGAATTTGGGAATTGTGTGGTCTTCAGTATTAGATACCTGTGTGTGTGGGGAGAAGATACTTGATTCTTCTCTATCCTCTGACAGTCAGATATAATCCCACCCTTTTGTCTTAAGTAAAGACTTTTGGTTCATGTTTTGGCTTACCCTGTTCCAAAAATAATTATCAAGAGTAACATTTCTGAGCAGGTACAGGAGGGGAAGACATTGGAAAAGCATTTTAATTTTATCCTCTAGCAATAGGTGACAATGTGGCTTGAGAAAACCCTGTTCCCTGACGAATTATTTTATACTCCCTGGTTAGTTACTTCTTGTGTGTGTGTATGCTACTACTCTTCATATCTGTTTCTTTGCTTTAAAATGGTCAATCCGTTTTGCATGTCTCTTTGTGGATCCTTCACATGAATCTCCCTGTGCAGCCATCCTACCAAGCAATCACAACTCATTGCAAATGAATTTTTTATTTCTGTATCAAAACATAAGAAATTATTCTTTAAAAATGATGGGTGCCCCCCCCCCCCCATCCTGTTACGTATGCCTCCTGCTCATTAGCAACAAATATTTGCTGAAGAAGTGGAAAGCAGCGTTTTGTTTATTTTAAGTGATAATAGAACAAGTTTTGGCCCAGAAAGCGAAGTTGTGGCTAGGAAGGAGAATGATTCCCAGTGTCAACCATATGTTGCATTCATCTAACTGAAGTGGCTTAATTACTGGTAGATGTTGCTGAGCTCATAAAGATACCTTTTTGCCAAGATTGTTTGCTGATAATTGCATTCCCAAAAAAAAAAAAAAAAAATCTGAGAAACTTCCTCCCCCACCAAGCTTCCCTTCCAGTCTTCCTTCAGCACCCTTTTCCTTTAGGTGCCCACCACAGATTCGCATCGAGAGATGCTTGTATGTAAAATTTCTGGAGGTCCTGTATTGTAAAGGCTCCTGTCTTGGTCTCTCTTGGGGCAGGGGAGGAACTGCAGTAGCTGTGCTCCAAATGCACGGCTCTGCTCCTCGGGAGAGGGAGCGGTGGTGATTTTGGAGTAGATTATTCCTCTAATTACGTAGCTGGTTTCAGTCTGGGATTAAGGCAGCTCAAATAATGACCTGACTTTTTGTAGCTGTAATGAGCAGCAAGCTCGGTCCTTCAAGACCCCTGATATTTTGAATCCTTTCCAAAAATATTCCTGTCGTCAAATCCAAAGTGGAATTTGGGATTTAGAGCTAAGGGGTAAGTGGGTTGGCGGTAACAACCAGCAGCCTCCCTCCGCTTCTGCCTATGCATTCTCATGATAAAGGGCACTTTAAAGCCCCTCTGACAATGAATGAGTCCTAGTTAAATATTTCAAGAACTTCTTTACATGGTTTCCCCTGATGCATGTACTGTTGAGACATCTGTCTTCCGTACTAATAAAGTAGTCTAGATTTAAAATGAACTTCATTGGATTGCTTTGAAACTATAGGCACATATGGTTCATAATTAGCTGGATATCTCTTATAGTTAAATGATTTTTTTTTTCTCTCCCTCTCTCTCTGTCGCCCATTCGCATCAATAATAGAAGCAAACAAAGTTCCAATTGTTCCCTGTTGCGGGACATTATGTGCCTGAATAAATGGATGTTGGCTGTGTCTACATGGATTTGCCATATGGCTACAAAGGCCGAAAGAATAGGGGCAGTGTGCTTTGTGCCGGGGCGCGGAGGGCCGGCCGGCTGGGTGGGGCAGGGCGCGGGGGCGGCCGCACACCTTCCCGCACCCCCGGCCCCGCGGGCTGCGGCACCGCGCCCTCCCTGCTGCGGACCGACAGCTCCGCTCGGGCAGTGCCCGTGGCCTGGGGTTATTTGCTTTAGAGCCCCGTGCCTAAACTGTCCCCGCGGTGAGAGCTTTCCTCCTGGGCCAGGCTGGGCACACCTCGTGGCTCCTCCGGCCGAGGTATTTGGGAGCTCGGAGCGGGGATCTTTCATTGCAAAAAGTCCTATTATTAGTTGCGGGCTGGGACAATGGAGGTCCCAAAGGCACCTGCTTTCATGAAAGCGAGAGAAAAGCCCATAAATCCTGGAGGATCCAGCTGCCTCACTCCGGGTATTGTTGGCTTTCATAAGGAAAGGGAAAAGCTATTTTTCTTTTCAAAGGGGGGGAAAATCGTATTGAGTCAGCGGCCACTGATGCGGGCGTGTAAAATAATCCCGTTCTGATTAAGCGATCATGGAGCTGGAGGTAATCAATGTTACTTTTACAGCCAGGAGCGTTTGGCGGCCGTGACAGCGGGGGGAGAGGTTGGGGGAAAAGAGGGGGGGCAGAGAGGAGCGCTGTGACGGGGGAAGACGATGTGGGCAAACCTTGAGCCTTATTCACCCTGAACCTCATTCTCTCAGCTCCCTCCCCCCTCCGTGGAAGTGTATCATACAGAGATCAGAAAGCCAGGGAGTGACGCCCTCTCGGTCCGCCCCAGCTGCTGGGTCCAGCGAGGGGGGGTGCAGCATTTCAGAGGTGCCAAATTGGGGTGTGGAATCGGAAAGGCATAAATCAGCCCAGTCAGTCCCCACGTCCTGGTCCTCCTCCCCATCTGCACTCTCCAGCATCCCAGTCCTGCACCACCTGCAGCCAGCAGCAGACCCGCTCTGTCCCCCTTTCCCGGGCAGCGCGGGGCTGGGATTCAGAGCAGGGCGAGCGCCCCGAGCCCTCGGGGCTGCCTGAGGATGCCGCGGCTTTAACCTGCCCTCAGGCCGTGGGGACGCCGCAAAGTGCTGCCGCTGCATGGCTGTGACAGCACTGTCACCAAAGCCCTGTCAAAATGCTGGCTGGGAGGGTTTATTTCGTGAGGTTATTTCGTTGTTTTGCTTTTTACGTCTTTTAGGGCGAGCTGAAACTGCTGCCTTTCCCAGAACTGTTGTGTGCTTGTCCTGTAAATCATTGCTGGGCAAGAGGTACCAGGAAGTGCTTCCCTGCAGTAGCCAGCGCTCTGGGCTCCGGGCTGGGGAGTGAGGGCCCGCGGCCGAAAGAGGGGGAGGGGGAAAGGCTTGCACAGCCTCGACAGGGGCGTCCCCCCGTGCTGAGCCCGCCGGGGACCCGGCCCGCACGCACCGGGCACCCCCCGAGGCTGTCCCCAACAGAGGCAGGCAGCGGCCATAGACACGATGTGGCCAGGGGGGGCGGCCCCGGGCCAGCCGGGCTCCTCCGCGGGGGCAGACACAGCCTCGGGAAGAAAGGGTGAACTGTTAGAAGTAACCATTACAGCGAGCCGAAAGGCGAAGGCAGGGTGTGATGAGGGCGTGTGCTCCCCTCATGCTTGGTTAACTCCGGCAGTCCTCAGGAGTTTGAAGCTGTTTTTAAGGGAGGAAAGCCCTCCTTTCCCCTCCGCACCGCACGCCCGCTTTTGGCGGCGGGGAGCGCCCTCCCCGCGGCGGGGTCGCGCTCCGGGGGACCCGGGCCGAGGGAGGAACCCCTGCCCCGAGAGACTCAGACGGGGCTGGGCTCCCCCGCCCCAGCCGCCGGGGCTGTCTCTGCCGCCCCCCTCCCCCCGGACTTCCCCTCCAGCACACACCAAGCAGGCTTGCGGCCGTTTCCTTTTATTTAATTTTATTATTGAAGTTGTGGCATTATTTGCAATGGCAGTGGTACAGACCGGCTCAGGATCCATTGAAACAGATTTGTCTTCAAGTAAAGTCTAAAAAATATTTTGATTCATAGCTACATCTTGTGAATGCAAAAAAAAAAAATCCACTATAAAAATAAATTTACATTTTGTGAATAACAAAAGCAAATATAGTGCCCTTTGGCTTAACCAAAAGAAAAAAAAAGACTATTGGATGTCAAAGTTATCCACGTTTCTGACATAAATAGAAAATATAAGTTAGTATAACTCTTAAAAAAAGTTTTGTACAAATATACACTTGTTTTTTTAATTTTTCCTTTTTTTGCACTGAGAGCTCAGCAGAGATTAAACATTTCTTATAAATGACTTTTAAAGCTTTACACTTCTGGCCAGTGTACTCACATTAGGCATAATACATTTCTATACAAAACGTCATACATTGCACTGTTGTACGATAACACTGCTCCGTGCGCGGCCGGCGCTGCGGCTCCGCTCCGGCTCCCGCAGCCGGGCCGGGCGGGCGCGGGGGGGTCCCGGCTCGCCGCGCCGCCCGCCCCGGCCCCCCGCGCCTCCGGGGCGTCGCGCCTCCCGTGGCGGCGCGCCTCTCCCGTGGGTGCAGTAGTGCAAAAGTCTGGAGAAGAACAAAAAAGAGGGGGGGGGGGAAAAATAAGCAGGGGAAAAAGAATTGGTCGCGGTATAGGAAGTAAGTAAGAGAGCGCGGCAGAAAGCGCCCAGACAGCCTCGCCCGCTCCCGGGGCGCGTCTTACCTGGCTCACCGGAGCCGCTTGCGGGGAGTCTGCTCAGCCGGCACGGCGGCGGGGGGCGGCGGGCAGCCGCTGGGGCGTTCCGCCGCCGCCTTGGGCTCCGCCGGCCTTTTTCGCCTCGCGAAGAAATCTGGATGGGGGACGGAGAGGAAAGAGGGGTCCGTCAGCCAGTGCGGCGGGACGCCCCCCGTCCCCCGCGCTCCCCGGCTCCCCACGCACCTGTGATGCGGGCGGTCGGGCCCCTCCGGCGGAGCCGCATGCCACGGCGGCGGGGCGCTGCGCGGTTCTCCCGGCTCAGGCGGCCCCCGGGGCCCTTGCCGGCGGCGGGCGGCGGCGGCGGGGAAGGGGGCGCCCGGACGAGGGGGACGCGGCACCGTCCCACCTGCAGAGTCTCCCGGTAGAAAGCGGGCACGGCGCCGGCCTCCACCTCCTCCCAGCGCAGGCGGCCGGGCCCCGGCAGCGGCGTGTCGGTTTGGAAGTTGTAGTCCCAGCGCCGCTGGTCGTCCTCCCCCATCTCCCGCAGGCGCTCCCGTAGCTCCCGGCCCAGCTCCTCGTGGTCCACCGGCCCGAAGAGGCTCCTGCAGACGGGGCTGCGGCCGTGCCCGACCAGGGCTCGCCGGGCCGAGAGGCGCTCCAGGGCGGCGGTGCCGGAGAGGTGCACGTTGGACATCGCCGCCGGGCCGGGAAGGCGTGGATGCCCCCCCGCCGCTCCTCTCCTGCCGTCCTGTCCCGTCCGCTCGCTCCCTCGCGCTCAGACCGGCCCTGCCTCCCGCCTTTGAACCCCTGCCCCCGGCGGCTGCCTTTTAAACCCCGCTCCCCGCGAGTGCGAGCAAAACACCATTAGCATAATAGTGTTTCCCTGCCGCCGGCCCGCCGCGATTGGCGGGGCCCCCCCCGCCGCCCCCCGGCCCCCGGCGGCAGCGCTCCTGCCCGCGCCCTCCATTGGCTGCGCCGGGCAGCGCCGCGCCGCCGCCGGCCGCATTGGCCCGCCCTGGCCCGGCCCGGCCCGGGGGGGCGGCCCCGGCGCTGGCCCGGCCCCGGAGGGCGGCTGCCGCGCTCCCCGCCCGCTGCCGGCCCCCGCTCCCTTTGTCTGCCGCCGGCCGCGGCTCCGCCGCCGCTTCCCAGCCCGCGACGTTCGGGGTTGTTTTTTTCCCCCCTCGCCCCGTGTTGCCTTTTCCGCGTGAAGAGTGCGTGTGGGAGCGTTTTTACTATTATTTTTCGCTACTATTTTGTTTGAGTTTTTAAATTTTTTTCTCCTCCAGGAGTGTCGCCAGTTTTTTCAGCATCCGTGGAGCGCGGGGGCTTGGGGCGGGGGAGGTGATGCGTGTGGAGGAAAACGGGATCGTTTCTGGCTCGGAGATTTTTATTACTCTGCTGCAAAACAAAGCGAGATGCTTGCATATTTCAAAACAAGCTGAAGGCTATTTTTAAAAATTGGGCTTCTCAGCTGCATGGAAGTAATAACTTGCAGCCTTAGTGAATAGAAGTACATTAAAACCACAGCATTTTCCTCTCCTGACTTTAAAACCCACATAATACGTGTTTGTTCACTGCAGATGAACTAATCTTGCTATTGTGTTGCCAGGGATCAGCTGGCTTGTGCTTTACATTTTCTGCAGGTCACTGCAATCGTTGCTTTTTGTTGTTTTGGGATGGAGGAGTATGAAAGGAAAAGAAGGGGGAGCATAATTGACACCGTGCTAAAATTGGTCCCAGAACATCATCACAGTGTTGATGTGCGTCTCAGAGGGTCATCGTGGCAATGATTTTTTCATCTGCAGACAAGGGGAAAAAGAACCTCTTTCATGCAGTGTGTTTGGGGACCCCCTCACTCATGTCCCTATGGCTCTTGCCTTTGGAAGTTCAAACCCTTGAGCAAAGACAACCTGGATGGTTTTATTTCCTAGAGGGAATAAAATTAATACTATTCCCAGGATGTGCTGGCTCTGCAGAGACTGCCCCAGATGCCTGCTTGCTGCAGGGCTGGAGGGGTTGCAGCTTTGGGCAATAGTGCCCACAGGTAGGTCTGCTTCAAGAAGAGAGGAATTTGTCTTTGCATCCATGCAAAGGCCTTGCCGTGCACCAAAGTCAGTCTGTGGTGTTTCCATATTTGTTCCACTTCTGTGACAGAGCAGCCCTCCAGCAGTGCTGGGGACCCCAGTCCTGCACTTGCCGTGCCAGTGAGGAGCTTGTGGCAGCTGGGACAGCCCCTGTCATCTCCCAGGTGCTGCACCTTCAGTGGTGCTTCCAAAGTCTGCCCGCGCCAGGAGGTACCAGCAGTGCCTGTGGGTTTGGATGCACGGACCTGGGGCTGGCTGCTGCTGGCAGAGAGAATGTTGGAGCCTGGCTCACTGCACAGGAAGGATCCACCCATGCTCAGGCTGCTGAGCAGTGAGATGCCATGGCAGGTTTGATCTCCTGAAGTCATTTCCTGATATTTGTGGGGACAGGTGGGGTGCTCAGTGGGGAGCATCTGTAGCTTGGTGATGGAGAGAAGAAGATGCAGCAAGTGCCTTCAGGGTGCAGATCCCCACTTGTTTCCTGGGCTGGCATGGAGTCACACCTGGCAGAAGACTTTGCTGACCTGTGGTACAGACAGAGCACTTTCATTTCACTAATGGTGATAGCACTGGTGTTTTAAGAAATGTAAAGACTGTGTTCTTTTAAAGATGCCTGTTCAGATGTTATGTTCTTAACAGCCATTCTCAGTTTCCCAGGTGAGCTGGACAACCTACCCATGTGGCTGCTTTAGGTGACTATTACCCCACTGTCCTTTCTGTCCCAAAATGGCCCTTGAAGATGGCCATGTGGAGCTCTCTTGGCCCCAAGGTTATAATTTAGGGAGCAGGTCATGAAAAGTTCCTCATCACTAAGAGTTCATCATCTTAAAAAGCAGGAGGTGCACATCATTTAGGCACAGGTTCAGCCAGGAGAGGAGGTGTGGGTCTCACAAGCTGGGATGGTTGGAGAATATGGCACAGTGTTCACCTGGGGACTTCTCTCAGCAGCCATCAAATGCATCTCTCTGGATATAGGTTGGGGTGGTTCTAGGAATAAATGTGCTGTGCAGAGAAAATAATTTGAGGTCCTCAAGAAACCTGCTGGAAAAGTGCCCTCTGTGCAAGGCTGGAGCCAAAGGCAATGGCCAGGTCCCTGCAGACAGGAGCTCTTTGTGAGGAGTCCTCGTGAGCCTGCTGCCGTCCTCCCCCCGTGCCAGTGAGGCCAGCCCTTCCTGTGTTCTGCCTCCTTGATTTTAGACATTCCTGCCATGAAAGCTGCACCAGCAAGATCCCTGCTATTTGCAAGATGTGGGCGTGCCCTCTGCAAAATCCACGTGTTGTCCTTCCAAACCCTTCCCCGAGGTTAGCCAATATTTACGCAGTGCTTGAGGGAGGCAAGGCACGACGGTTTCAACGCTCAGGAGTTGCCTTGTGTGAGGCCACTTCACCTTCCAGCTCACCTGGGAGGTAAAGCAGCTCGGGTTTGAGATTACCACCCCTGGTGTTTTTAGTTCAGCTTCCTCACTGTTAATGCTCCCTAATGCTTTTGACTCGATTGTTTTTGTCCCACTATACATTTCAGTTTTAAGGTGCTGGTGATACTCCTGGCCACTTTTTGCTCACAAGTTCTAGCATTGTCTGTTTTTCTTTTTTGTGTGGAGATAGAGAGCATCCAGCCCATTTGAGGAGGAAGTACTGTATGCACAGAGAGATGTTTTTAATTTAGTGGATCTGTGAACTCTCAGGCCAGAGGGGTAGGTTATGATCTCTAAACCAGCAGTTTGCCTAACATGAGCCACAAAATCTTACCCAAGAGCTCCTACCACCAAGCCTACTAGCTTCTTTAGAAATTCCTGCTCCAGAACACTGAGCAGAGTAATTACTGCTATGGTTAGAACAATGCCCCATGAGAATGGAACGTTTTTGCTCAAAATATCCAAGTCATATCTGCTTATGTCAGGAAAAATAATGGCTTTAACTAGTGTGTATTCCTGCTGGCTGTTCTGTTTCAAAAGGGTGAGGGGAGGGAAAAGCAAACTCCTTTATGGCCTGTGCATCATTGCAAAGGGATTGCAATTGCAGGAGGTTTATTGCATTTGACTATTTCTGTTTGGAAAGGGTCCAGGTTGAGTGTCAGAGCCAGGGCTGAGTCTGATGGCTTGGCAGATAGGGGAAGAGAGGTCCTTGCACTGTAAACTGAGCAAGGAGTAACCAAGGAGATTTGATAAGAAGTTATGGAGGTAACAAAAGAGAGATTCTCAGTGCTGTCATTCTGATGGGGCTGGCTGTTGTGCAATTCCAGGTTAACTTATTCAGAAGAGAGGGTTTAGTGAGATGCTTATGTATAGAGGCAAACAGTCCCCATGACGTGGTGCCATGGAGGAGCGCTCCTTTGTCTTTTGGCAAGTCTTGGAGTGAACTTCTCCTGCAGGGATTGTCCTCAGCATGCTGCCAGACAAGCAGACCTGTTGTTGGGCCCCTGAGGCTGCAAGGTTTGTGCTTTGCTCTCCTCTCATTTCCTTTAGTACACGGTTATTATCTACGCTCAGCAATGTTTAACTCAAGATTCTTCAACTGTTGTGCGATCTACATGTGATTGCTTCATTTCAGAACATGTTATATCCCATAATTGCTTTAGCAGAGGCATAGACCAATAGACAGTGGTACTTTATCTCCTTTGCACTTCTCTTTTACTAAGCATGTGATCATAAGCAATTTGCATTTATACCAGTGGCAATTTTACTTGGTACTTTGGAATCCTGCTTAAATAAACTGATTACAATTAAGGTTCAAGTCAGGACAGACTGCTCAATCTCTTCATCGAGGCTTTTCTACCACCAAAGTGACAATTCAAATTATTCAAACTGGTATAGACTCAGAATTTTCCATTTCTTGACAAGGTCATAAAGTCTCAAATTACTAGATTTGATAGCTGGGCAAAACCACACTATTACAGGGGTTAAAATGGGTAAAGGAAATCTGAGCAGAACCCTGGAAAAATTCTGGCAGCTTTAATTCAGTTTGAATTGCTTTTTGTTGTGTTCTCAAAAAAAAAAAAAAAAAGGCATAAGCTAATATCTCAGACAAAAAAAAAATTGCTTCATTTAATTTAATTTCCTTTAATTATTTTTTTTATTATGCCTTCTGTTCTTGGTTGTTATAAGAAGAGCCAGCCTTGCTGTCCAGCTGCTGTGCATCATTAGGGTAGCACAAAGGTAGCAGTGAATTTAGCCTAATCTATTGATGGACCTGCCAGTACACCAGGGGCCATTGCATTCTCTCCTCACACTCCTCTTTTGCTCTTGCCATCATGTTGTTTTACTAGATGAACTCCACTCGCCATCTGGCTCCTCATCCTGACTGGGAGCCTGGCTCGTTTGCAGGATGCTGTTATCTGGGGAGGCAGGCTGGCAATGGCAGGTACTGAGCAGCATTTTCAGCTCGCCGTGCGTACCTGTGGAGGGTGGCCCTTTTTTGCTTGCTGTCTGTGTAGTGATATTTTAGCAGTAGTTAAATGCTCCATTTATTTATACTCCCTGCTTTTCTGTTGGTGTAATTGCTGTCAAAGTCATGCTCCACACTCACAGGTCCTGTTCATTGCCACTCTTTGCATTGAACTAGAGGTTTGCGTTTTGCTTGTTTTGACATTCCCCTCGCCTTTCATCTTGATCCACGGTAATATTATTTTTGGAGTAGCTTTTCATAGGTTATTTCTACTTTATGTAGGGGGAGGTAGTGGTGAAGGGGCCATTACGCAGGTTTTATTTTTGGTTTCATGTTTCTTAAGTAAACAGGTTTTTTACTGCTGGTAGTCTAGTCCTGAAGGAGATCCTTCATGGCCTGGACTGTTACAGAGGGGAGGTGCCTGGTCCCCAAGCAAGCCCAAGAGCAGCGGTAAGTGCATCGGAGGCATCTTCACATGGATCCCAGCACATGCCTACAGGGAACAAAGCCTACAGAGTATGAAAAAACTCCCCAAAGCCCTAGAAACGTCATGAAATCTGACTGTGAAAGCAACACACACCCGAGAAGTGGAGGCTGTCTAAAGAATGCTGACGACAAAGACCTTAAAAACAGCGTGAAGGGAGAGTTAAACGACCCAAGTTTTACGCGGCCCAGTCCGTGCGGCGCTGTCGGAAAACCCCGAGGGAGCCGCGTTTGCTCTCGGGCCGTGCCCGCACCTCGTCCCTGCCCCGGTGCCCATCCATCCCGAGCCCCGTCCGGCGCGGCGGAGCCGGGGATGCGGCGATGCGCGGGGCAATGGTGCCCTCTAATGTCGGCCCTGCCGCCTTCCCCGCTCGCTCCGCAGCCTCCGCAGCCTCCGCACCCGCCCCGCAGCGCCAGCCCCGCTGTGCCCGCAGCACCCGGAGCATCCCGGAGCACACCTCGCCCCGCAGCCCCTGAACCTTCCCGGCAGCGCCAGCCCCGCTCTGCCCGCAGCACCCGGAGCATCCCGGAGCACACCTCGCCCCGCAGCCCCTGCACCTTCCCGGCAGCGCCAGCCCCGCTCTGCCCGCAGCACCCGGAGCATCCCGGAGCACACCTCGCCCCGCAGCGCCAGCCCCGCTGTGCCCGCAGCACCCGGAGCATCCCGGAGCACACCTCGCCCCGCAGCACCTCTCCCTTGTCGGCGCCTTCTCCTGCCGTCCAACCCCGGGGCTGGCTGCCCCCGGGGCACATGAGGTGCTGCTGTTCGCCGCCTAAGGGGCTCCGGGCTGGGCTCTACCTCGTTTCGGGCTCTCTGCTTCCCCACAGAGATCCGTCAGGGCATGGTTTGCTGGGGACACTGCTCCCCAGGCCGCCCTGGGCATCTTTGGGGGAGCAGATTATGGAAAAGGGCAGATTTTCATTCCATACGGTGTGTACAGTGCTTCTAGAGTAAGGAAATACATTGTAGCTGTAATAACCATCCTAGAGACTACTCAAATTGCTGAAAGTTTGTACAATTCTTTGGCAAAATTCATGAATAGAAGAATACACTCACTTTACTTTGTGAGAAATTAGGGTTGAGGTGTAACTTGGCTATTGTAGACCCATAGAATGGCTTGCCTTGCAAAGGACATTAAAGGTTATCTTGACACCTTCCACCAGAACAGGTTGCTCAGAGCCCCATCCAACCTGGCCTTGAACATTTCTAGGGATGGGGCATCCCCAGCTTCTCTGGGCGAAATGTACCAGTGTCTCACCACCCTCACAACAAAGAATTTCTTCTTAATATCTATCCTAAATCTTTTGGTTTAAAACCATTAGCCCTCCTTCTGTCATTGCCACTTCTCAAATAAGACAGATGTGACTTAACTCAGTGGCACTCTAACCCTGGCAATCCAAGAGAAGCAGATCCAGTTGTAGAGGATGCAGACCTTGAGACACTTGTCTGGCTTCATGGAGGCCTGGCGTGTCTCAAGGAGCCCCAGGAGTTTTGTCTCTTTTACATTTTGCTGCGGCGGGTTCCCTCTCTAGGAGCGGCTGGCAAAGCAGTGCGGTGCTGTGGGATCTGGCTGTTCCTTCTCTTGTGCTCCAGGCTGGATTCCCTCTGCTTATCTGCCTCTCCTTCAGGGCTTGCTCCCCCCATTGGAGCGATGGGCTGTTGAGATATCCCGCGGTGACGCAGCATGGTGAGATCATCTTCCCTCCCTCCTCACCCCCCGGCTTCTTGTTTGCAATCTTTGATTAATTTATCTTCTTGCCTACGGCTTTAAATCTGCTTTTAAGGTAGTAACTTTCTGAAGACACAGCATTAAAATTTTATTTTTTTCTTAATCTTGGAAAGCAATCACTTTATAATCTCTCTACTAGAATCATAGCATTAATTTTGCTGCAAGCTTTGAATGTGGACCAAACATCACCCAGCCAGTGGTGAACCTGCAGAGGGAGGGGTTCAAAGAACTCCCTGGGGGAGTCCATCATTCTACAGCAGTTTAACCATAATAGGGCTGCCATGCCCACAATCAGGTATGTATTCCTACAGAGTGAGGAGTTAATTTTACCTGGCTCCAGCAGCACATTTATACAATGCAGAACAATTACTTCTGTGCCCCATTGCTGGGAGCTCAGCCTGTGTTTTACAGTATACATGGGGTAGCATTAAGGGATTTGTATGTGCCATCCACAGCAGCACTCAGCACAAATCCCACTAGCCTTCAGCCTCCTGCAGATCCCGAGAGAAAGCAAGTGCCATGTCCCCTAACAGGGCAGAAGAGGTGGAAGGCCACAGGTAGCACTGGCCTAAAGTCTTTCTAATGGTTTGCATTACACCCACTGACACAGCCATTTCTTAATGAGGCAGTTCTTGAGCTTTGGACAGAGGCTGGAAGGACGTGTTATCTGAGATCATGGTTGGAAACGTTACTAAATACTCTGATTACATGTGATTTTAATGTCCCTTGGTAGATGGTGGAAGCCAGGAGAAAGTCAAGTTTGTTCCTGTGCTGTGACCAGGTTGAAAAATCATCAGGTTGTGCTGTAGCCTTTCAAGTTTCCCCTTAGCAGCTGCTCCGAAACTTCTTTCAGGAGTTATTGCTAAAACAAGGGTGTAGGGCAATGAGCTCCAGGTGCCCAGCTCTCCGTTTCAGCTAGGATGACTTTTGGACTTTGACAGGAGAATCTGGCACAAAGAGATTAATTTGTACCTGAGTTTCTCAATTAAACTTTAATTCCTTGAAGGTGCAATTAAAACCACACCCTGATGCTGTGCAAGATAACAGATATCTCACTGGTGCTCAGTGAGCACGCACGTGAGGGTATTTCAAAATGACATGGTACAAATTCTTCTGGTGTGAACCAGGAGACACATTCTCAAACATACTCATGACCAAATGGGTCTGAAACAAATGTTTTCCTAACAGTAAAAACAGAAGAGAAGCTGGATGAAAGACTTGAAAGTTAAATCCTGCCAGCATGGAAATCAGAGGCAAAATTCCCAGTGAATTGGGGTCATGGTTTCAGTCCAAAGCCAAGTAATCCAGATCCTGTACTTCTCAAAGTAAAAATGAGTCAGCTGGTCATCGTTGGTATTCAAAGAGAAAACAGAAACCAGGTGAAATCATTTAAGCTGACAGTGGTCAAATGGTTGTGAGTTTGCTCTGGAAGGAAATAAATACATCTGGAGGTGTTATGTTTACAGAATCTCATTGCTTTCTGGATCAAATGCACTTGCTTTGCAGATAGAAGAATGGCTATTTTTTTTCCTCCTTTTTTAACCACCAGGCTGCAACTTTAATCTAGAGTCTTTTCTTTTCATGCACCACAGCCATTAAGCAAGATTTGTCTGTGACCTGCCCTGGCAGTCCTGCAGCTTCTGAGGGTACCTCCAGTGGGATTTGTGGTGGTTGTTGTTTCACCTGTGCAGAGATGGCTGAATTTGGCAATTTGACTGATGGGGCTTAGAAGGAATATAACCCACTACTCCCCTGGCGGCACTGGGCAATAAATAAAAGGAATAAATCCTTATTGTTTTGTTTTGAAGGTAGTGAGGAGAGAGGCTGGGCAGACCTGCTGAGTAGATTGGTGTCAGTTTTAACAGGAGCCTTCAGGACCCAGTCAAGTTTGGAAGTTGGGGAATTACTTCCAGCACCCTACCCTACCTAGGGGCAGTTTTACAGAGCTAGTCTAAAAATTTGTAAAACTTGCTTGATTTCTGCATTGTGAGCCTGTAATCGTCTCAGGGACAAGCTTTAAAAAGTATTTTGAAATATATTTTTTAATAAATAGCTCTTAGGGATTTTGTCTTGGGAAAATTTGTGTGTGCCCTCATGTCCTGATGCCAGGGTTGGATCCTAACAGTGTGCAAAGTCTGTTCTGATTCTTTACAAAGAGAGATAAATTTAATTCACAGGTCCTGGTGTTCCAAAATAATTCTGAAGAACTATTACAAGAAATGTGCTTTCAAGAGAGAACAATTGAGCAGGTTTGGAGTTTTCTTGTGACAGACATACCTGCAACATGCTAGAAATGCATCCTCCTTGTTGGCTCTGAGGCAAGGCCGTGCCTGCTGTAGAGGTTGAAAGTGGAAATAAGGGAATCAAATGGTACCATGCAGGTTCTGGCTTCTTACAGCAAAATTTCAGATATATTTGAAGAGGGATTTAATTATATGATAGAGTAGGCTGAGCTTAGAGAGGTGTTTTCTAAACTTTTCCACTCTTAACTATCTGTCCATGCTAGAGTTGTATTCAGTGTTCAGCACTGGTTTTGCTTGAAAATTTTCCCCAAACCACTGTGAGGATTTCTCATATCCCACTCAAGAGCCTTAGTGGGTTTCCCCTACAATCTCAGTGCTAAGGAGTCCATGAGGAATTCCCACTTCCAGCATAGGCGATTTTAAATTTCTTTTTGTCTCAGGTAAATTCAAGCAGAGATTTTATGGGCAGGCCAGGACGAAGCAATGAAGCATCTCCAAAGCCTTCTGGTGGCTTGAACAAGAAACCCAGTGTTTGTAGAACTGTCATTGTTCTTGTATTTCTAACTAAAATCAAGATTGTAATTGTTCTCCCCGAGTAGCCATGGCTACAGCTCTTGTTGCTGATGCAGGGAGTGCAGACCTAGCTGGCAGAGAGGACACCTCCAAGGGCTTGTGTCCTCCAGATCTTTAAAAACTTTGGTTTTCCTGCTGAGTTGACTGATACTCAGGGGTACATGCTCTGCTCTGATTTGCAACAGTGTGAGCTCCAGGATTTGCTCTGACCTTACAAGACCATTCAAGCCTTCATCTGAAATGAGGTGTTTTACTTAGAGGGAGAAGAACAAGAACCTTGGATGAGGCTTTGTAAGTCATTTAGAGTCCAGATCAGTCAGGGGCTGTGAAGCCATGTTTGCACATTTCACCATTTTTGGGCTGCTGATAAATCCAGCCTGCATGACTCTGGATATCTTTGTTCTCTCCCAGCCATAGGCAGCAAATCTCTGCAACATAGGCTTATCCCCCACTCATGTAGGGAGTGGAGCCATGGGGTCAGCTGTCCTCTCCCCACTCCTGGCATGTTGGTTCTGTGCAAGACTGGGAGAGGAAATGTCTCCCCTGGCCCTGAGCTAGTAAGGATTTGTCTCAGCATGTAGCACAGACCCCCTTCTGTGCAGGGGGATGTGCAAGGTTTTACAGACACATGCTCTGCCCTTTCCTCCCTGCTCCATACAGAAATGTGCACTTGCAGGAGCACTGGATACACACCCGTGTTTTGTTTGTGCTGTGTACAGCTTTGCTGGAAGGCTGAATGACAGAGGGATTCTTGTTACATTGTGTTGCTGGTGGTCTCCTGAATGCTTGAGATTTATAAATCAGGCAATTGTTTGATTCTGACACAGGAAAATGTTTTGGTAAAGGCAGAAGGCTTGAGACTAGTTGAAAATGTCTGGGACTCCCATTGTGTGGAGAATGTTATGTGTGCAGAGGAAATCTGCAGCATTCCTACAGCAAACCACAACAAGAAGCTCCATACAGCCCCAATCAGTCACAATTCTCATATAAATTATAATGGCCTAAATGTTATTTAAATGATAAACAGCTTTTGCATTCCAGACATTGCTGCAATTCCAGAAGGTGGCTGTGTAATACCAGCTGAATGAAATATTGTACATTGCAGGCGAAGTTTGAGCCTCCATTTGTGTGTGCGTCCGGATTTATCACTTCTGGAATATTCTTTGGCTGTGAACCCCAGACTCCCAATGCACTGTGCGTACCTTGGAGCCCAGGGCTTCATCCATTATCCAGCAGTGAGTTGTCTGAAGACTGGGCATGCCAACATGCCAGGAAGCTGAAGACACGACCACAGAGGCAGCAGAAGCATCCATTGATTCTGGGCTGTCACCACGGCATATTAGAGTGTGGAGTTTTGCCTGGGCCCTGCTCAGCAGCTGATGGAACAACCAGTCCTTCAGTCACATTTTCCTCCAGAGATGGACAGGTTAGGTCTGCTGGAAACAAGTGTGGCTTGTGAAGAAACAATGTCAGGTCTAGGAGAGACCATTTGCCCAGCAGAGAGGCCATGCGGCAGATCTGGGCTTTCACTAAGGGTCATCTTTTGCTTGCTGATTCTTCAGTGTTCTGGCATAACAGACTGGAGGCATTTGCTGGTTTTTGATGTCCCTGCTTGAAGGAGAGGCAGCCCAGCAGTGTGCCTGCACTGCATGGCAACAGCTCACTGAAACTTGAGGGGTTTCTTTTTGCTTGGGAGAAATTCTGGGTAGGGAGGGCCACAGCCATGGCCACAGCTGGGAGATGATGCAGGGCGAGTCCTCAGGCTGAGCTGAAATCATCCTAATGGTTTCACTCAGTGTGAGCAGGCACAGGAGGCTCCTGCCCCAGTGAGGTCCTGCTGGAGCCCAGGAGACTGGATGGGTACAAAAACTGAGTTTTTCTTCCTATTTGGTCATGTTAGTTTTGGTGTAACTCCCCTGAATTCAGGCCACAGGATTTTTCCAAAACTCCTTTACAATTGACACAGTCTCTGTCTCATCTGCATGCTTTGTTGTCAAATTCCAGCATTCAGAAATGTTCTCTTTTATTTTAATTTTTCCAGAATATTAGAGAGAAGAAACTGCCCTGTGGTTAACAAGGGGACTGGCATCCAAAGGATGATTGAATGTGACTCCAGCCTCTTCCACAAACTTCCTCTGTTTTCAGGGAAGTCATTAAACCCCTCTGTCTGTTAGAGTCCCATCTGCAAGACAAGGAGGATTTAATCTCATCTGAATCTCAACCTCTTTTTGTGGTTACAGGGCACCAAATGAGGCTTCAGTATTAGTTGGAGCTTTGGGGGTCTACCACTAAAAAGTTAATAATAACCAGCCATATTTCATAGAATCATAGAATGCTTTGGGTTGGAAGGGACCTTTCAGATAAAATGTGATTTGCAGTTTAATATGCTAAGTAACAAAGGCTTTACCAAGAGAATGAACAATAGCCTTTTCCATTTTACAAAATAATTTGCCAGGCATAATAAGTGCACCAGCATTTTTATAAAAACAAATTAGAAATAATTGCTTTTTGCAATTTAATACACACATAGAAAAAGCCAAAAGAGCTCAGCAGCTACCAGGAATCTGATTTCATTGTCGATTTGGACTGTCTCTGCAGTTTTATGAAAATCCCTGAAGACTGTGCTATTTTGTAAACTAAACATGGCTGCTTTTTTTCCTTTTTTTGCTGGCCATGTGGAGTCTTTTTCCATTCATTAGCGAGCTGCTTTTTTCATGGATACAATTAGACAAAGGAATAAATCAGTCAACAAACTTGGGATATAATTTTGGCAATACCAGGCCATCTATGCTCTTATTTGCTTAACTGTATAAATCTTTCACCAGAATACAAATGAGGCCTGTTCCCTTAGTCATGGGGTTGGGGAAAGAGAGGGATCAGGCCAGATCCTGCAGATTTGATGGCTCCCACCGACCATGGCTGGTGTTGAGCAGTTTCCCTCATTACAGCCATTCAGCATTCCCACTATTGAGGAATCGCTTTGAGATAATTCTTCCATTTCCTTTCTCATGTTGCAGAGTTGAAGAAACGTGCCCAGGACAATGGCTCCCTGAGGACTGGGTCTCTGTGAAGGGTTGCTATGTCCCTCCATGTCTGAATGTCTGCCTGCCTCACTGTTGTTGGTTGGTGGCCTCTCAGTGCTCTCCCAGAGGGAGGAAGGGTTTCCTCTGCCGCTCCTTGGGCAGGGAGATGAGGTATGTTCATAATGCTCCAACTTGCACCTCATGTCTCTCCTGGCACCCGCAGTACCCAGCACACAGAGATGCTGTTTCTCTTTGCAAGGAGAAGTGAAAGTTTTGTTGACAGCAAGAGGCAGTGATTCCCTCCCTGGCATTCCCAGCCAGCTGTCATGCTTGCCATGGGTGTGCATGCACACCCACAAGGGCAAGGATTTGTGACTGATCTGTGTTGGAGCAGGATTTGCTTCATCCCATCTCTGATTTTTTTGTGTAGCTGAAGACACTGGCCAGTTCAAATTCATAGAGGATTGAGGCCTGAGAGATGCCTTTCATTGCAGGGCATTATATCTGCATTTTCATCCCTCTTCAAGGCTCCTTTGGGACTGAAAACTTTGTTTGACCCCCTGCAGGCTCCCACCCAGGGTACCTCATGTTCCTCCAGATCATATTAGCTTCCTCTGTGGAAGAAAAAACAAGTTCAGAGAAGGATTCAAGATTTATTTACCCCCAGTTCATTGTTTTCCAACCAACATTTTCAACTTCTGATGTGGGTGGATTTCCCTTCCCTATGCATGTACTAGCCTTGCTTCCCATTCCAGCAATTTAAGAAAAATTTCTGCCCAAGTAACATAAACAGTGAGCCTTTATGATTTTTTAAAAGATGTTCTCAGGTTTCCTGCTCTATTTTTGTCAGAGATCAGATAAATTCAGATAAATAGGCCTCAGGAAAGACACACCAGGATGGCAGCAATAAATACTCCAAAATTGCTGAGAATAAGTGTCAAGGCTTAATGCATAGCTAATGGATTAATCTGCAATTTTACCACAAGATATTTATCTCCTTGCTCATTTTCATGGTAGTCTCCCTGAAATATATGTCTATTCAAAGTTTATTTATCCTACCCAAGAAAACTCATTTCCTCTTCATAACCTGTTCCTCCCCAGTTTTAAAATTAATTTTGTTTTTCAAAGATGGCTTGTCAGTGACCGAGTGCTACCCATGGTGTAGTCTATAATTAAGCCAGAAGGAGCTTTAGATAACAGTGCAGTGCCAGCTTATGCCATCTGTCATTAGTGGTGCATTATCACTGCAGGTATAAACGAGCTGGCCCTGAGCTGCATGGCTGCAAACGTGGTGTTCAGTGGAGCATAGCTGGGAACGGGGTTAATCTCTACCATACTTAGGCTCCTGCAGACATTTTCGGTCAGGCTTCTCACTCAGGGGAGGAGGAGAATTTGTCTTGTGGCAATCACAGTGGCTGTATTCCCATCAGTGCTCCTGCTGCCACATTTAGCCCTTAGGCCGATTGATTCATGGGGCAAGACTCTAAAAATCAGGCGCTGAAAATCCAAGTGCCTGTGCTGAAAACCTCGCAAGAGGATACTGAGATGGTTTGAGGCTGCCAACATCTTGGCCAGGTTTGGAGAATACAGCTCATCCCTGCATCCCTGGCGCCAGGGCAGCGTGGGCATGACCAGGCCATTGGCTTGTAAAGATGTCTTAAAACTGCCACCTTTGTCCTGTGTGGGTCAAAGTGCTGGGATGGGAGAGAAATGATCCTGCCCAAGGACATGACTGCTAGAAGAGGATCACCAAGTTGGGCCCAGGGCATTTTCTTACTTGCAGCCTGATCTAAGGAGCAGTCTTGGGTGCTAAACCATCCAGGGGTGGGGGTGTACAGGAACTGATGATCACAGCTTATTCTCCTTAGACACCTCCACACCAGTTTAGCTTCCTGCTTTTTAGAACTGTGCCTTTAGCCCCAGAGGCTGGAAATTAAACTGTGTGGTTTTTTACTCCACTTCCCTTGTCAATGCCAGTAAAAAGAAGCCAAATCCAAGGGAGAGCATGTGTCTGGCTAGCTGTCTGCACTGCATGCCCTGGCAGGACAAGGCTCTGTCTGGTGGAGAGTGGCTGCATCTGCAAGTCTTTGCTGCCCTGGTCGCCTTGCTGGGATCTGTTTTCAGTTGCTGCTGAGACAAACCCACCAGTCAAATTATTGATGCTTTCCAAGTCCAGGGCAGCAAGGTTTCCTGTAAGCACAGTTGTACATTGCATTTGCATGAGTCGCTTTTTGGTTGTCTCAAAACCTCCATAAACAGAATTCTGTCATTAATTTGACTCTTCTATTCAATGGTAATTTGTGCATTGTGCCTATCCAGCGCAAGCCAGGGAGTGATGATGTTGGTACTGTGCTGAAGGACATTCAAAGTGCAGGCAAATCCATTGTTTTGCTCTGAGATGAACCAAATGTCGAGCACTGATCCTTTGCTGGGTTGGGATACGTGCTGGGTAATCGTCCTTCCTCAGTAACAAATCCAAATTCTGGATTCAAATTCTTGTGAGTTGGATCTGCTTGAGTGCTGTTGTTGCTGTAGGAAAGTCATTTTTAAAGGTGCTTTTTTCCACTCATGCTCTGAGTTTGTGCAGGGTTGTTTCTGTGCAATCTCCAGTGATATGGTACCCAACCCTGATGAAAGATGTAACCTTTGGACTTCCCCCTCCTTTGCCAGGACGTAGAGCCTGGCAGCCTTCAGTAAATCCCAGGGCTTGGTGGTGACATGTTGAACAAAAAGGTGTGCCCAGAGATCTCACAGGTCACTCTCCCTAGGCTTGGCTGGAATCCTAGAGCTCTGACAACCCCTCCAGATCCAAGCCAGCAGACATCTGTATATGTCTCTGTGTTGATGTGTCTGTGTCTGCCTTCGTGGTGAGTCCAGACTCTGTTTCTGCGCTGAGGTGTTACTAAGTTAGAGGGGACTGGGTGACATGGTCAAGCTGCAGTGCAAGAAATTCAGGTTGGACAGTAGGAAAAACTTCTTTCCCACATACTTAGAGAAGGAGCAAATCTCTTTTCTTTGAGATTTTCAAAGCTTGCCTAGAAAAAGCCACAGCTGAACCGAGGTGTTCCAGCAGCAGGGTGAATGAGCTCTCCAGTTCTTTTCCTTCTAAAATTCCTATAATTCTGCAAAGTCAGAGCATTGGAATCTCTGCCTTCTTTTTCTCTTCAAAAGAAAGATAATCCTCAACCAGACTTCCAGGCTTCAACGAGTAAGAAAACAAACAAATAAACCCCCAAGCAAATAAGTAAGCAGACAAACAAATAAAAACCCTAAGTAAACAAGTGAGCAAACAACAAAACCCCCAAAGGCCAGAGTCTTATTTATTTCATTTCCCAGTTGGCAGTCAGCCTCATGATTTGTGTGGACTTAATACTTTTTTAAAAATGTTTTTGACGTTGGCTGGTAATCTGTAGTTTGAATGGAATCACATGTGAACATTTGCTAGCTCAGAATTACTATAAATTTGCAGCACCTGGAAAGGAGGGAAAATGGCTTAGGAAAAGATGATGAGAGGGGCTCTGACTACATGCAAGAGCTGTCTTTGTTCCAGGATCTGTATAAACCTACTGGAATTGGAAATAGTTGTTCTGCTGTAAGCTTCACTTGCAACCTCCAAAAATAAAAGCGAAGTGCCTTTCATGAAGAATTAAAACAGTCATCTCTCCTGAGCCACCAGGGGCAGTAAAAGTGAAGGAAGTGAAGCAGTTAAAAGAGTTGAAGAGCTTATCACATGCTCTTGTTTGGGGCAATGTTCACTTTCACTTTGCTGGGACGCTCCAGCTGATTTTTGTTGTGATGGCGCTTGGGGCAGTGAGCCCACAAGGCTGAAGAACCAGATCCGTGGATTGATGCACGGTTAACTTTGATCCTGCCTGGCTAGCAAGCAAAGGGAAGAGGAAAAAAAGAAAGAAAGAAACATTAGATCTGTGGCATGCTGGCTCAGCACTAAGCTTTGAACTGTGCACACAATTTGTGCCCCTTATCTACGCTTCACATTCGCAGCTAGCAAGTGCCTCGTGTCATTTCCCAGCCCGTCCTGCAACAAGCCATTCTGTGAGCACCATGAATGCAAAAACCAGCTCTGCAGGTGAGGAAGAAGCCTCAGGAATGAGCAATGAGACCCTGGGAGAGGCCAAAAGGCGGCAAGTGATCCGTGTTGCCTACGTGATTGCAGCCCTAGACCTGACCTTTCTCTTCATGCAGATGGGACTCATGCCTGTGAGTATGGGTTCTCTTGCTCCACAGCACATTTCCTTCAATGCAGGTTTTCCAGCAAAGCCAGAAGATAGTCTTTAGCAGGAAAGAGGAAAGGTATCCTTGAAACTGAGAGGAATACTTGGTATTCTTACCAAACAGGCAGGCTGTGTCTCTGTCCAGGGTACAGCTGATAAAAGCTGATTTATTACCTGGGCTGCAGTAGCACCCAGAGCCCTTTCCTGGCCTGAGGGCCCTGGGTGAAGCTGCTGTAGTTTGTGTCTTCTGACATGGAGTGTGAGAGTGACCCATCCAGCAGCTACCAGGAAGCAGAGGTTTCAGATCAAAGGCGGGGTTTTCTGAGTGTGTCATTAACCAGTTCAGTAGGATTCATTGCTTCTCACTTACTGGACTCTTCTGTCTGATTTTATAGAATCAATGAGGACTTTTGGTTGAAAAATACCCCTAAGATCATTGAATCCAATCAGAAACCTAACACTGCCAAGTCCACCACCAAACCATGTCCCCGAGTGCCACATCTAGACATTTTTGAGATACCTTCAGCAATGGTGATTCCATCACTTCCCTGGGCACTCTGTTCCAGTGCTTGACAAGCCTCTCAGTGCAGAAATGTTTTGCAATATCCAATCTAAACCATCCCTGGTACAACTTGAGGTAATTTCCTCATGTCCTATTGCTAGTTACTTGTGAACAGAGACTGACCCCAGCTGGCTACCAATCCCTTTCAGGCAGTTGTGGAGAGAGATAAGGTCTCCCTGCACTTCCAGGCAAAACAAAAGCATGACACAACAATAACATGAATCAGAAATAACTGCCCATTGGCTCTTCAAGGTATGCATCTGTGTTTTTTGCAAGCTCAGGCTGTGGGTGTACCATCTAGTAAAGGCAATATTTGCTCATGTTGTACTTTCATTGATTCTGGCTTGTTGATTAAACAACAGCTCCAGAACTTTTCCATATTTATCTCCCAGAGGATGGCTGGGCTGTTCCAGGTGCAGGGTCTGGAGGCAGAAGGCATTTAAAACTTCCCTTATCCCCCTTAGCAGTTGCTGAATACATTCAGCTGTGTTGAACTGCAAAGGTAAATGGTGATACAAACTTGTCAGCTGGTGCAAAACTGATGGTTTTGATCACATGTCCCTGCCCTTCAGGGTGTGGGACAGAGACATTTGGTCTTTATTAAGCTGCCAGTGTCTGGCCAATGAAGATTTCCTCTGCAGGGGTGGGGAACTGAAGGAAGTGGTTGTTTGGCACTATGATCCTCTCCACACAGATACTAAGATGGTTATTCATAAATACATCCTGCTTCTTTTCCATTTATTTGGGGTTTTTTGTGTTTTTGTTTGGGGTTTTTTTGGTTTTTTTTTCATTTTCAGTACTTGGCAAAGAGCCTAGGTTTGGATTCAGTGGGGTTTGGCTATCTCCAGACCATCTTTGGTGTCCTCCAGCTCGTGGGAGGTTACATTTTTGGAAGGTAAGTGAGAATGATTCTCATGACCCTTTATATAGCTGAAAAAGGCCAGGCATTTTTTCTACTTTCATAAAAATAATTTCATTCTGGTTTTGTGGTCCTGTTGAAATGTTTGAGGATTTCATAATGAGCAAGGGAAAAATAAATGCTATTATTAGAAATACTGCAGCATAGAAGCAGCCTTTATATTAACTTAGCTACATTTTAATGACACACATTTAAGTGTAATAATATCCTGGGAATGGGCTTAAACCACCAGAGTCCTCAGAGCCCAGGTCCTAACAGCTTAATTCTGCAAATGTTTTATAGCCATGTGTAACCTTAGAAATCCTGTGACTAGGAAACAAAACAAAAAAAGGAGGGTATTTATCGATGGCAAGTAGAGCTGTCAATTACAGTAAGTGAAGGTGGTGTCATTTCATCAGCTGAATCAATCTGCATCCATGTTGAATACAAATTTAGACTTGCATGGACCTTTAAGAACTTCTGAGAATCTGTTAAGAATATCTATAGACTCAAGCTATCAAAATAAGAAAAGAGTGGAAAATATTTGGGCTTTCTGCCTCTTTACCCAATGGAACAGACTCTCCTGTTCCTCATGAAATGCAAATAGCTCTAAAAAAATTGAGTGGTGGGAGAATACGTTCCTAAAGACCAAGAGAAATAAAACCCTGAAAGATATGTCTAATTCAATGACAGAAAACTAAAATGGGACAGAAAATGTATCTTCTCTTCTTGATCCTGCTACTGAGCAGCAAATTAATAAATGGATAGGGAGCTGCTGTAGGCTGCTTCAGTTTACCTGCAGGAAATTTATTTTCTGGCTGACATAGATTGGGAGCTCTACAGGATCCTCTGGTACATGGAGTGTGGCACTTTGTGGATCTGATCTCAGCCCTTGGACACATGCCCTTGGACACATTTTCAAATAAATAACAGCAACATTTGATTCTACAGCACTGCTTGGCAGAAAATGTGTTTTTAAGAATGGAGATGGTGCAAAGGGCCCACTTTTAATTAATAGGCTTTTCCTATTAATACACAAACCTAGAGTAGTACTTCTGTCCTGGATCTGGTGCCATCTGAAATCTGGTTCTCCTCCCTGCTTGTCATTCATTAATATCCAGAGTCACTGCTGAAGGGAAGGAAAATGGCAAAATCTGACTGGGACCGAAGGTGTCCTTTGCCAGAAGCCAAAATTTACAATATAGGTTTGAGATAAAAAGGAGTTTTCTAGACATGAGACTGCTTTGATTTCAGTGTAGGAACAGATTAAATAGAAAAGAGGAAGAAAGGGGAAAAGAGAGAATGTGTTTCTTAGCTCAGTTTTTCGTGTTCTTGCTTGATGCTCCTAAACAGATATGAGAAGATAAAGCACTGTGTTTACTTTTAAGCAACAAAACAACAAAATCCCCACTCCCCACACCAACAATGTAATGATTTGTGGTCTTTAGGTTACAAACAGCAAATGTAAACTGTCCTGGCTTACATGTAAACAGCAAAGTTTTGACTTGTGCCTCTCCCTCAACATAAAACTTTTTAATTACTTAAGCTTAGCTCTGTTTATATACCAACCCTGGCATTTTTAGGGGGTTGTTCCTCTTAGTGTAAACACAACTAATTGCTATGCAAGGTAATATTCATCTGCTAACTGTAATATGCAGCTTAAATAAAGGGAAGGAAGGAGGAATTGTAACAAGAAACTCTGTCTAAGGCCTGTTTTATGGTCATCTTAGACCCTGTTGCTCAGAACCTGTTCTGGTACTCTCAGACTTTGTCCAACTTAAGCTTTTTAAGATTCTTGGAGTTGAATTACAGCAAAGAGTTGGAGCTGGGTCAAAACCTGATCTGACTGGGGTTTTGCCTGTTTGTGTTTTGGGGCCTGGGGAGTTTGTGGTTGTTTGTTAGTGTGTTTAGTTGTGGTGTTGTTTTTTCCCCTTAAATAGGAGCAAAACTGATTTACTGTTGAGAAGTCTTTTATTTTCCTTTTTTTTTTTTTAACCTAAATAGAAAACTGACAACCTTGTGCCATTTCTGTACCAGGTTTGCAGATCAATTTGGTGCCCGAGCAGCCTTAATTCTCTCCTGTGCATCTGGAAGCTTCTTCTTCCTGCTTATGTCCCTCTCCACCAACATCCCCCTCCTCTTCCTCTCCAGGCTGCCAGGAGTGTTCATGCATGGGATACCAGGTAAGGTCAGTCAGGGATGTGTAGCTTTCCAAATTGCTTTTCCTGCCTGATTCCCCCCCCCCCTTCTGGCTTGTTTTAGGGGAAGTCACCAGGTCCAACAGCATGAAGGAAGGCAGGAGGAGCATGGGATGGTCCTCAGGGGTGAAATGGTGGGAACATGAAGCAGCAGGTGGAAAGCAGTGCTGATTAGTCTGAGTTCAGGCCCACCTTCCTGTAGAATCTTGAGGGAATTGTTTGGCCTTGATCATCCAGGCCATCATGGGTGCAAGTCACTTGCTGGCAGCAGTGTTACCCCAGACTTTCCAGCTGCCATCTTGCAGCCAGGATGTTTTACACAAAACCTTTTCCCTTTCTCCTGCTAAAATGAACATACTGGTAAAAATTAAACATTATTACAAAAATACCTTCCACCAAGCTGTTCTGTTTTGGCGGATGTTTCCTATATTTTTCATGAAGACATAAACTTCAGATACTAGAAGTCCATGTAACTCATGCAAGAGGAATCAAGTTGATAATGCTTCCTGTCACTTGTGAAGGGCTTATTTGAGTGGTTTGAATGGTTCTGTTTCTCATGACTGCTGGGGCTGTTGTGTCCAAAACTGATGGACTATGGGGCTCCCAGAGGAGATTGACAGTGCTTATTTGGAGGCCCTCTTCCATGCAAAGTATGAAAATTAAAAGCTGGGGAAATTGCCTCTGGCCAGAAACCATCCCAGAAAAGTTTTAATTGGGAAAAAAAAAAAGGAAACCCCAAATAAAAACAAACAAAACCCCACCAAAACAAACAAACAAAAAAACCCCCCAAACCAAAGCAAAACCCCAAAAAGCTCTTAATGGCTTAGCAATAAAACCATGGGAAGTGCTGGGGCATCTGCTCAAACTGTGTGGTTTGATATTTTTCCCCCCTGCAGGTGCTCAGAAGGTTATTACAGATGTGACCACTCCTTCCCAACGTGCTGGTGCTTTGGGGAAGCTGGGCTTTTGCTTTGGAGTGGGCATCATTACTGGCTCTGTCGTGGGAGGTGTTCTGTCCACCAAATTCGGGTGAGTGATCCACTTGTTTGGTACTGATTTTGTTGCAATCACAGAGGGAGCTGTAAGGGATATTCTGCTGCCCTAGAGCTTTTGATGCTGTCTTACTCCTGGTGGCAGTAGAGGACCATACCAGAACTCAACATTTTGCTTTCCGTGCTGCTACAAAGAGTACTGCCACTGTTTTCAAGGAGATCTTGTTGAAAATCTCACCTTCTGCCTACTTAAGTACATTTTAAAACAAAATAGATTGAGAAGTGGATTTTGTCTTTCTGCTGATTGTCTTGTCTTTGGAGCTGAGAGTGCTGAAAGAGCTTTTAACAAATGATATTGTACAACTGAGAAATGGAAATCAGGAGCAACATGAAACTTGTGGAGAAAATGGTGTCTTTGGGACATGCTCAATATAGGGCAAGACTATGGGAAAGGGGAAGGCAAGCTTGGGACAGTGGGGGAAGAGAGTGAGGGGGTCCAACCCTGTCACAGCAAGATGAAGCAGACACCTGACAATTCCATGTTGGCTCTCCACAGCCTGGCACATCATAGCAGGCTGCCACCTTCTCTTACATTCTGCAGAAGGAAATAAATGCTCAAAAGGTTTGGTGTGTCAGAGAATTTTGCAGGCAGTGAAGTGCATGTGGCTGTAATCTCCTTGGAGGATTCCCCAGCATTGCTCTGGTGGGGGAAAAAAATCCCTGGTGGACATTCAGATTTTTGGTTTGCTCTGCTTCTCTTTACTATGGATGCTTGCCTCTGCAGACTGGTTAAAATAACTCTACAGCATAGGATAGAGGGTAAAAATCACTCCCATCCTCGTCCCAGTGCAATAAGCTCTGTGGACTGTGCATGGTCCTGCATCTCCTGGGTGTTTTGCACGGGGCACAGTGGATTATGATGTGGAGTGTCGTGTGTTGTTCTCTGAATCCCACTGTGCATTCAGGCGCTGCAGTGATGCAATTTAGTGTGTGAAATCCTTTCATAGGTTGAGGACAATGCTGTAACCTTGTAACCTTAGGCAGCAGCCCTAAAACCTGTTGGCTGCTGTACCTTGGCAGTGTTGGCCAAGTGACACAAAACTGATCAGGAGGATTCATTTTGTAGTTATTACATGGTTACATAAAATTAAAATTGGGGATATATATAATATTACCTGATCAGCATTTAAAGGTGTTTATAGATGCTGCTGGCTGAGTGCTGGTTTTAATAAGTATTGTTTTTAACCAAATACAGTGATTGTAGACCTTTATGTGTTAACTGAAAGTAAAGGTTACCTCAGTTCTCAGCTTTGGTTATATACCCATATTTAAACATTAACATGGAAGCAACGTTGCTATCTAGCAAAAATTTATGAGATTTCACTTTCCAGTGTGTGCATCGGTCACAGGTTTATAGAAAAGAGGCAGGGGAGGGAATCTCCTGTGTCATTTAATTAGTCAGGGACCTTGACTGGAAGGCAGCCGAGCTTTTGCACGTCAGGTGCTGTCAGACAACGGGAGGCTTCCACACTTGCTCACCTTGAAAGCTTCTGGACCTTAAACTTTGTGTCGGCAGCACAACGCTGAGAAAAGTGAACCTTGTCCGTAATTATGGGAGAGTGCGACAGCTGCCCGTGGAAAAGGAGCCAGCAGCTCTTGGCTTTCCCCAGCAGGGCTGGTTGGTTTCCCTCGCGTCCTGCGGAGGGCGGCTTCAGCCCGCTGCTCCTGCCCGGCATTTGGGGCTGCTCTGCGCTCCCAGGGCAGGGCTGGGGAAAGCAGCGCCTGCTCCGCTCCCTGAGCATCTCTGCATCCTCCTGGAAGGACAACAGGAATTTCTATTCACACGGGATGAGCTGTACCGTGCTGGCAGCACCCCGATGTGCACAGAGGTTGATAGGATGTGATAAACAGCAGCTGCAAGCTTAGGAAGCTGCTCTGAGGGTTTGGTACCAAGGTTTGCTGCGGCCCAACCCCACTGCGCTTAGCTCCTCTGCCAGATTTCAGTGCAAAGATTAGAGGAACAATCCACCGGGCTTTAAGTGTTTTGGCACCGGTGGAGAGCAGGAATTCAGCTGAGAGCAGCTCTGTGCCACGGACAGCCCCGAGCGTCGCCATCCCCTCCGGCTGTGCCTGCCGCAGGAAGGAGCGGGTGCTGCCCTAGGGACACGGCCCGGGCTCCCTGGCCTTGCTGCTGTGCCCCACAGCCTGGCTGCTCATCCTCCCTCCCTCTTTCCCACATTTGTACAGGAAGGCTCCAGCTGAATTTGGAGCTGCGTCATCACTTCCTTTTTTTTTTTTTTTTTCCCCAGAAGAATGACCCAATCACCTTCCATTGAAAAAGCATTTCTGCTGTGTCATGGAAGAACAAAGCTGGAGATTTCTGTCCACTCTGTGTTCTTTGCTTTCCCTTACCACAAAGCTGGCCAGCATCCCCCATGTGTTGTTGACAGCCTTATTCATATGTTAGCAGTGCTGTGTATACAAGAGAGGGAGTAGAAATCACTCTCAGTTCCTCAGCTGATGTCATTTTGGTATTATTCTTCTGTGTTGTATTTACCATTGATGTATTTGACCTAAAGAACTGGTCTGTTACTGTTTTCATTGTTGGAATAATATTTGTCAACCCTTATTTATTAAGGGAGCCCCGAGGAAGTTGAATGTCTTGTTCTGATTTGCATAGGATTTTTTGGATGTTAGATCCTGACCTCTGCTGTTAAACTGTAACTGCCAGCTCCAGCCCTTCCTCTTCTTCTCTTTGAAGTGCCACATTTCCCCCCTTGTTTTCCAAAACTTTGCTGGTCAGGCAAATTTCACCACCTGAGGATGAAGTATAAGCCAAGTTATTAACACAAGCAGTTGTAACCATTTAACAATTTGGAAAGTGTTTTTCTGTTTGCATGGTTTTTTGGTTTTTTTTCTTTAATTGGTGTTTTCTGGTAATTGATCGGTTGGGTCAGGACTGTGGATATAAAATTCCTTCAGCTTGAAAAGAACTCCTGTAGTTCAGCTGAGGGCTACACAGATTCTTGGGGAATGCAAACTCCCTAAGAGTTCGTCCACAAAAGGGGACTAAGAAAAGGAGCTCTGTTTGCACTCTGGAGAGGTTCTCCCTCCCTGTACACCTTCTGCAAAGCTGTTGTGGGGCCACTTGCTGCAGGTGAGTGCACCCCTAAAGGGAGGTGATTTGGTGCTTGCAGCAGACTTCTGTGGCAGCCCTGTGGGTGAAAGGTGGAAGTAGGCAGCTGGATTAGTTTTCAAAAGCGGAAAGATGAGTCTAGGTAGTTAATTACAGAGATTTCATCCTTTCTTCTGGGACTATGATTAATTACATTTGGCTGCTTTTTTCTTTCCTTCTAACAAGGCTGCAGAGAATCTCTGCTGCATCACCCAAGAATTGTTTGCTTTCTATGGACACAGAGAAATTTCTTCATTTTAGTGACTCAGCTGTAGGCTTAAATCTCCTGGAGCAATTATTCTTTTGATTACATCAGGCTTTGGGGATAGTTGTTGGGATTTTTTTCCCCCTGGCTCTGCTATTATCCTTCTTCCTCATGGGGAAAAGAAGGAGCTTGTTTCCCTGGAGTAGGGAATTGCTTTTTTTTTTTTTTTTTTTTTTTCAAACACCCATTTGAACAAAGTCCTCTGGCAGGATATTTCTCATGGCTTCGTGGCAGAGTGGAAAAACTGTGGGTGTTGAAAGGACTGAAGGTTGGGAGCTGGGAAGGTGGGTGGGAGCATGGCAAGGGGTGAAAGGGTTGTGCTCCATTTCGGGACAAAGCAGGGCATTCTGCTTCTGGGAGCTGCTCCTGCTCCCTTCCAGCAAAAACTCTGATGTTTCTCCGCCTGGGATGATGCTGCTCAGCCAAGCAGCAAGGACTGGTGACGCTTGTACAGGCATTGCTTTGTCCTTTGTGTCAAGGCACTTGGGAGAAAGGGAGGTGGAGTCTGCTTGCCAGCAGGCAAGTCATCCATAATCTGCAACGTGGTCTGTCACTGCTGGTTGAGCTCTGTGGTGCCATGGCAGGAATGGGGACAGAAGAGGAAATGGGCTGTTTGTCAAGGAGCTGATGGCTTGGGAGAGGTGCAGATGCCCTCAGCTGTGGCCTTCTCTGAAAAAACAAAACAGAATCTAAGGGTTTTTTCTTATTACTTACTCTGCATGGCAGCTGTCTTAATTTGGAAGACATGGCCCTGAAGTTTATCTGTAAATTCTGTGATGGGGGATCATGGATATTATCCTTCAACAACTTGTTGAAGAAGTCAGGTTTAGGGCACTTCTGTCCTCTATTCCCAGCACCAGAAGTTTCTAGTTCTGATAACTTGTTTAACCTATTCTTGAACCTAAGAAATGCCTCAGTGCACTTTGGGTGGAGTTCAACTAATCTTAGACATCTACAGGGGAGACAACTGCACCTAAACTTGCTGTTCAGACTCTGTGGTTGACAGAGACACAGGTGGTTCTACAGCATCCTTTACTTCCTCATGAAGCAGTCCTGAAGCAGCTCAGGGAACCATCTGCTTCCTAAGCTTTTTCTTGCTTGACCCCCAAGTCCCAGGACACATTTCTGGCCATCAGCACACTGTACCTGTGGCCAAGGTCCTGGAGTTTGATGCTGGATTGTGAACTTACCAAAAGCCACCAGGATGCAGGTTCTGAGTAGTTTTCTGTCTATGCTGCATTCATACAACAGTTAGGTCTGCACTGAGCTCTTCCCCAGCTCTTCCTTCCTGCAAACCTCTAACATGCCTCCCACATCTAGGCCACCAATTTTTAGTTTGGGTGCCCTGGCTTTCTGCTATGTACCCACTGGAAGATGAGGCTGTCACTGCAAAGGTGCCCTTGTTCCCACTTGGCTTATCTTCAGTAAAGATGGCTCTTCTGTGCTCTCCCTGGCCCGAGCTCCAGTGGAGGGAGGTGTGATGATGGAGCCAAGAGCTCCTCCTTGGTCCTTCACCCGTAGGTGGGGCCCTTTCCCAAGGGAGGAAGAGTGGGGTTTAGGGCAGGAGCCAGCAGCTCCTGGGAGGGAGAGCCCGTGCCTTGTGGCTGCCCTCAAGGAGGGCTAGGCTTGGGTTGAGCTAATGGGGGGATGTTGGCAGCCCCTTCCTCAGCCTTATCAGGTGTGCTCTCCATTTTCCTTCAAAACCACCATTCCCACTTAGCCTTCTGCAGGGATTATGTTGGGAGGGCTGTGAGTGAGGCTGTGGCAGCTCACAGGGGATGGCCACCTGCCCCTTTTCCCCATAGCACCCTCCTACCTCCCAGGCATCTCTACCTTTAGAGGTTTGCTGCTTCATTTTCCCAAAGTAACCATGGTGAAAATGCATTTTAGGAAAAAAAAAAAATACCCAGAGCTTTCTCCTGTGACTGGCTTGTGCTGCTTACAGAGAGCTGAGGTTTGGAGGCTGCTGGAGATTGACTTGCACCAGAGCCATGGGAAGAGGGACTCCTGGCAGGATTTGCCTGGTTTTCCTCCATGGGCTGACAGCAGTTATCTAAACAAACAGGCAGATAGAAAATAAAAGGCAGAGGGAGAAGGATATCTCCAGGGGAGCCAAGGAAATTTCCCTGCTGCCTTTTCCAGCTTTCATCATGCCTGTGCACTGGGGGAGGCTGCCCTGCCTCGCACCCCATGCCTGGAGTCAGAAAGTGAGGGGGCGGCGGGTGAGCGAAACCCTGCTCTGTGTGCGTGGTCGCCAGATCGCAATCAAAAGCGTGTGTGTGTTTGTGGAGTCAGCTCTGCCGAACAATTATGGATGTTTGAACACTGCTCCCCTCCCCTGATGCACCCTGGGTGCCTGTGCAGTGCAGAGCCCTGCCTGATCTATTGTTAACTGAGTCCCATGTAGGCTGTGAGGTGGTGGCTGATTTTTCTTGTTAAGTCTGGCTTAACAGCCCCGAGGAATAACTAAAAAGTGGGGGCAACAAACCCACAATGAAACCAAAATGGGAATTTTATGAAAAGGCACAAGGTTTTTTAGGTCTGGCCTTGCTAGCAGAAGTCAAGTTGGAGGGCTGAACATGACCCTCACAGCCCAGGTTGCACAATGAGGCAGTGTCTGCTCATGACTCACTGGAGCTTCATCTGCTCCTTCCACTCCTGGACTATTTCATGACTGGGCAGCAAATCCGGCAATATCACTGGGAATTGAAATCCAGGAAAATACTGTTTTCTTTGTTAACAGAAAATAGAAGGTACAGAATAGCTTGTGGTTAAGTCCCTGAATTGGGATTTGGGACTTGGCTCTGCTGTGATTTTCCCGTGATGAGAGTAAGTTATCCCGTCCCTCTGCACTGCTGTTTCTCATGCATAATACAGGGCAATGAGATAGTGTTTCCTTTCCTCATCCAATACATTTATAATATTGCTATTTAGATCATACAGCCTTTGGGATGCAGACTTTCTCTATCACAAGGTATGCTTATGCAAATATATCTACTACCTTGAGGGAATACATCCTGCTTTTCCTGGATGTATTCTCTTTTTCATCCCCTGGTGCCCTGGGCAGGCAGAGTCTTTGTAAGCCCAATTACCATCCCGTTCTGGGGGGCTTATTTCTCTTTTTTCTTTTTTACTTTTTTTCCCCCCTATCTTTCTTAGTTGTTTGTAAAGAGTCAGAGCCAGGTTAGGGAGTTTTTTGTCATAGAAGAGTCCCAGAGGCTGAGCCCAGCAAGACCTAGCAGAGGGACCTCCAGGGCAACCTGAGGTGGCCCTACCTTCCTCCCTTTGTGTTTGTGCATATTCAAGCGGCCAGCCCTCTCCTTTACTTCTCCTAATCCTTTTGATTCAAAGGGTCATGCTTATGTTTCATTCTGATCTGCTTCAGTGAACAAGCCCAGCTTTGTGGCGAGGCCAGGGCAGGAAGGATGTGGTGCTTGTGTGGGAAGGACTATCAGACAAGGGAGGGAGGGAAGGTCAGGATGAACGGAAATGTGCGGATGTGGCATGTGAAGGGTGGGCTGGGAGGAGTTAAGACTCCTGGAGTTAGGGAGATGAGGAGTGAAGCTCTGCAGGAGACAGACTTAGATTTTTGATGTATTGTGTCACCGGGGGCAGTAAGATTAGGGCACCAAGGGGCTTGGGCTGCAAGGAAGGAGTGTTTCCAAAATAGACCTTCATTTGCCACAAGGGAAGAAGGGACAGCACACCTGCTGCTGCTTTCCTGGTTTTCTCCTGCCTGAAATATGCCTGCTGTAAAGGATGGGTGGAAAAGTAGCCTTTTTGTAAGACTTTGTAAGGCTTTTATGCCATTCCTGATGCTTTTCTTGCTGCTGGGTGGCTGGAGAGGGACAACACCCCATTGTCACAAGGTGCCAGTTCACTTATGGGCCAGGCTGAAGGGCAGACAGCTTGAATGGGGTGTTTAGCATGAAATGGACCGGGTGTGACCTTCTCATGAACCACAGCAGCTTACGTGGCCCCATCCAGAGCTTTTGTTGGCTCTTGGTCTCCTTATGAAACCCTGCTCACAGCCACACCGGCAGAGCCAAAGGTGTGTCAAGCATCTGGGCAGTGGATGTGGCCAGAGGGCAAAGGAGTTTCTGAATGGCCATCTCCAGGCACTCACTCGTTGGGGCTTGTCTCCTTCACAAACCATGGGATGGTGCAGCCAAGCGGGAAGGTATTTCCAGCATCAGAAACTTCTTGGTGCTCCTCAGAGTCCTGTCAGTGAGCAGCTGGAGTGCGTGGAGCCACTGCATGGAGCTCTGCCTGGGGATGGATGAAGAGAGCACCAAGGATTTACGGGTCAGGACTAAGGGAGGACAAGTGACTTGATAGTCTGGGTCTGCTGTAGGCCATCCAGCTGGTGACAGAGCAAATGGCGTCCTCTATTCAGATAGGAGTGATCTCGTGTTCAGAAGCTCTGGTCCTGGAAGGGACAACAAAACTGATCATAAGCAATGCAGGAGGGGAGAGAACTTCCTGCTCCAAGGCATACAGGAGCCAGTGAGGAGAGGTGTTATGCTGGACCTTGTTCTTAGCATAGGAAAGATTGATGGGGAAGGTGAAGCTCAGGCACAGCCTTGGCTGCAGTGACCATGGAATGGTGGAGTTGAGAACCTCAGTGCAAGGAGGGTGCAGAGCAACCTGCCTGCCCTGGGCTTCAGGAGAACAGACTTTGGCCACTTCAGGAATCTGCTTGGTAAAGTGCCATGGGATAAAGCCCTGGGGGGAAGAGGGGTCCGAGCAAACTGGTTGATCTTCAAAGATCACCTCCTCTAAGCTTAGGAGAGATGTAGCCCAACAAAGTTGACAGGCAAAAATACATGGATGAACAAGCAGCTCCTGGAAAATCTCAAACAGAGGATGTCTGAGGGAAGCCTTCTGAGGGTGGAAGCAAGGACAGTTAGCCTGGGAGGAATACAGAAAGATCATCTAAGTAGCCAGGGATCAGGTTAGGAAAACAAAAGCCCAGACAGAATTAAATCTGACCAATGACATCAAGAGCAATAGGAAGAGCTTCTATAGGCATGTGGTTGATAAGAGGATGATGGTGGAAAATATAGGCCCTCTCCAGAAGGAAATAGGAGACCTGGTTCCATGGGATATGGAGAAGGCTGAGGTATGGATGATGTTTTTGCCTCAGTCTTCACTGGCAAGTGTCCCAGCCACACTGCCCAAGTCAGAGCCAAGAAGGAAAAAGCAGGAGCTGGAGGAAAGAACCTTCTGCTCTAGAAGGCAAAGCTCAGCATGGCCCAGCAATGTGTACTTGCAGCCCAAAAGGCTCACTGTGTCCTGGGCTGCATCAAGAGCAGTGTGGCAAGCGGGTTGAGGGAGAGGATTCTGCCCCTCTACTCCACTCTCAAGAGCACCTGGAGACCTGCATCCAGCTCTGGAGGCCCAAGCATAAGAAGGATGTTGAAGGCATTGGAGGGATCCAGAGGAGGGCCACAAGGGAGGTAGCACCTCTGCTATGAAGACAGCTGAGAGACTTGTTGGTTTTCAGCCTAGAGAAGAGAGGAGCCTGGGGAGACCTTAAAGCACCTTCCACTACATAAAGGGGGTCTATATGAAAGATGGAGGGGGGCTTTTTACTAGGACATGTAGTGACAGGACAAGAGGTAATGGCTTTAGGTTAGATATTAGAAATAAACTCTTTTTACTGTGAGAATGGTGAGGCACTGGCAGAGGCATTGTGGGTGCTCCATCCCTGGAGGTGTTCAAGGCCAGGTTGGATGGAGCTCTGAGCAACCTGATCTAGTAGGATGTGCCCCTGCCCATGGCAAGGGTTTGGAAATAGGTGATTTTTAAGGCCTTTTCCAGCCCAAGTCATTCTGTGATTCTATCAAATGTTGTCCTCAGCATTCATATCACAAGCTCCTGACTGCTTGTGCTGAGCCCTGTGCTGTGCCGAGCAGTGCAGGAAATTACCATAAGCACTGCTGGCAAACAAAGATGCTGATCCAAGAGGAGGGAGACACTCATGGTGGGATCTGAGGGGCCAGACACCATGGTGTAAGTCCATTAGTGCACCCTGTGTTGAGCTAGCAGTGTGTCTGTGCCATAGGACACACTGAAACACTCCCTGTTTGCCCAGTCAGCAGCTGCAGGTGGCAAAACAACCTCTTATGGGGTTGTATCCCACTTGGGGGGATATGCAGCAGCAGATTTGGAAGAGTAGCATGTCTTGTTGTTGGCTATTGCTTGGATGGCCTGAGAGAGACAAAAGCCTTATATGTTCATTGAAATTATTTGCTTTGCTTTATCATCATGTAGGGGGTTTGGCTCTGCTCTCCAGCTGCCCTCTTAGGCAGAAGCAGTTGCCAGCCTTTCCAGAAATTACTGTGATTTTCTTCATCTCCCACTTGGCACTGTCTAAAGTAGATTTTCAGCAGATAGGAATTCAGTGCTTTTGGATGTGCGATCCATTTAAGGTAGTTCAGGATCTGAAAACTGAGAGAGTTTTTGAGAATCAGAGGTTTCCTTGTTTAGCTGCTATTACAGCAACTGTTGCTTCGATTTTAATTTATTTTTCTTAGAGGAGAGGGGATTGCATATCCAATCCATTGTGGTTTATATGCAGTATTAACTTTCTCAGTCTCACTAAATGTTCCTTTATTCTATTATATTCTCAGCTAAAACTTTTGGTCTAATTACATCTTTACAAAACTTCACTGTGAATCCCTTTGAAATCTGCACCATTTTTATGGGATTTGGTTCAATTATCTTTTACCCCGGGGTATGTGATCTGAGACATACTGAAGTCATTGTGTTTCCTTTGAGTTTGGTTTTAAATCAAGCTCCGGGTAAAGAAATTTGTAGAGGAAGGAAGGAAAGCCCCAGAAACCTAAAAGATTCCTGCAGGATATGCCTTTAAAAGACCCTGAATAATTAGAAATCCCCTTGGAAAAGCCATCTGGGGAGCATCTGAGCAATGCTTACAGGAGGCCTGAGTCTTAAATGCTGTTCTGAGACTTTTAAAAAAGGGGAGATGAAAGACAGTAATGGTTATTAAAGCTGAGGATGTTCATGCATCAGATGTTTAAACTTACTTCCTACAGAAGCTTGGAGAGGTTTTTTTCTGATATAAAGCTGTATAACAGATTCTGTCTTGTGTGATGGGTTTTTCCCCTCTTCCCTTTCCAACTGTCTGGACACAGTTGGATATGAGACAGATGATAGATCAATTCTTCCAGCTAATGTTTTCCAGTGCAGTCCTGGTGGTTTCCCAGTCTTTCAGGAATTCCCTTTCATGACAGAAAGAGGCCTTCTTCTGAATCTAGTGATGTTTAGAAAAGAAATTTTTAAAGCATTTGTTGAATGACTCCTTTTGGTAACCGGAGGAGGCTGTGGTTGGTGACACCAGGCTCACACCTCACCCTACACCCACGTGTGTTCTCATTGCATGTGATTACACGGTCTGGGATGTGTAATTGCCTGATTGTAATCTGTACACCCTAACAAAAGTTGCATCATTTTGATTTTGCTCAGGTGCTGTGTGGCAAGCACTTTGCAGGCAGAGACTCTTAGCCCTTGAAGGATTATATAATTTTTTCCCTGTACTTTTGTAGACAGTCAGATTAGTATTTTTTTTAGGGTTTTTTTAATTTCTTGGAGATGAAGATTGCAATAGCTACAAGAGTACATTCAAGGTGCAAAGCTGCTCTGAATAGCAGTGGAGCTGAATTGTGTAAAGGTTTTTCAGAACACAAACTCTTCCTTGAGTATTGCAGCATCCAGTGTGAGCAAATGCTATTTGTTCTTCTCCAGCTATGCTGGTGAGGGGCTGGGTGCCCACTGGGAAAAGCAATCCAGAGCCCTGTGCATTAGTCACTTACCTCAGCATAACAGGACCCAAGGTCAGATGATGGAAAAAGGAGTGACAAAGACCTACCAGGAATAATCCAGCTGGGAGATAAGGCCTCACCTCTCCCTGGAGGATGTGCAGGGAGCTCAGTGGTGGCACCCGTGAGGGGGAAAGCGCAGGAATGCAAGTGGCACGCTCTGGCAGGGCAGTGAAGCCATCTGATGGCACACTCAGGCACTCTTTTACTGGGAACTGGGATCTATTTCTGGACTTTGGAAGAGAGCCATCCAAAAGTAAATGTTTAGTCAGCCTTGCAAGCTGTCTGAAATGCGTGACGTGCCTGTGACAGGGTGATTTTATGGGGATCAGGCTGACCTTTCTTTGTCAAATGTGATTCTGCTAGAAAGAAAATCTAAAGACAAAAGAGTTGATAAGGTGTGGGAGAAGTTTAGTTGTCTGATCTTGAAAACTGAGCTGCAGGAGAGAAAAGGGAGTCTGCTTCTTCTGCAAGCATTCATAAAGGGCATGGGGGGGCTTTCCCTGTCATGGTGGTTGTACCCTTCAAAACAAGCCCTAAATCTGGGGATTTGGCACAAAAATGGGGGTTGCTGCCAATGTTTGTCTCACAGGCATTGAGAGTGGAGCTACTGGGCTTTGAGTTAGGGCAGGCTTCTTGCTTTGACAGGAGCTGTTCCTGTGAGGGCAGGGAGAAGGGAGTGCAGAGACAAGCTGGGCTTGGTCACAGTGTTGAGGATGCTGTGGCTGCTGGAGCAGATGGGGATGCCAGAGGACAAGAGCCAGCTCTTGAGTGGAGCATGGTGGGCCCACAGCAGGGCACTGGGTGCTGTGGGGTGAGAGCAACACAGGGCACCAGCAGCTGAGCACAATGACTTGGCCAAAACCAGGCTGAAAGTAGAAAGCCAAATCTCCAGACTTTGGCTTTTGGAAACCTGTAGCTCCAACTGTGGGTTGGGTTTGAGGCTGAGTTTTACTTCATCTGGGAGAGGAGAGAATTACAAAATGTGGATCTGGGTTCAGGTTACCATTCTGCTCCCCTGGGCTATTCCAGGTGTTCAAATATGAACTTTTGGCCCAGGCCCATCTCTAATTAGGCATATTCTTTAAAAGTATTTTCCTTCTTTGGCTCCTGTGCTCTTGGCTTGTCTCCACTAGCCCTCTTTGCTGTGCTAGAGCACGGTTTGCTGGGTATATTAATTGAACTGTTTACACACCTGGTTTCCTGCAAGAATAGACACCTAGCTCCTTCTTTTGAAAAGACAAGCCCAGAGGCTGTAAACAGGGATTGTGCTATGTCTGGAAAAGCTGAACTGCTGCTTATCTGCACTCCCCGGGGCTGTGGGAACAGCAGCAGCAGCAGCAGCTGCTGCAGACGTGGGTCAGTTGAGCACAGAAACCAGCCTGTACACTCTTCCCACCAGTCCTGTCCTGCCGCCCAGCTCAGGTCCTCTAGCAGCTGAGGAGTCACCTTCTTTGCAGGGTTATTCCCTTTTATTGTGGCAGTGACAGGAAAGGCCCCAGCTGCCATTTGGGTCTGCTTAGATGCAAATTTTGTCTTGTGTGTGAAAGCTGAGGTGTCATCCTGCAGTCATGTCCTGTGCAGGATAGCTGAGGAGACCCTTCCTCTCTTTTGATGGCTTTACCTTCCAAGGTTAGTTTCTGTTGAAGCTCCCCAAAAGCACACCACTGTGTGTTCATCACCCATTTTACTTTTCTAGTCATGGCCAGGGGACATCTTTCATAAAACATTGTGTGGCTCAAAGAATGGCTCTGGAAAACAAGGTTGGTAAGACTAGTGTGGTGCAGGGCAGGTGGAATCATTCCTCATGATCTCTTTGGGTTTAAAAGGTATAAGCATAAACATGTGCCATTGCACAATTTTGCTTTCAAAGTATAAGAGGATTACCTTAAAATACGCTGATTTTTGTGGTTGTGCTCTCCACCCCTGAAGCCTGCAGCTGCTGTTTTAATGAGTGAGTTGAGTTTTAGTTTGCTGCTTCATCTCTGTGCTGAACATGACTTGCACTTCAGCTAGAAGGTACCAGCTGACCCCTGTGTAAGACCATGAGCTGGGAAGGTTGGCGTGCTGTGCTGCTGGTGTGGCACAGGCCATGGAATGTGGTGCTGATGAGCTGGCCCTTGGAATCTTTAACTCTCTGCTCTACTCAAGGTTTCCAAATCTGATGAAGGCCTCTGGAGGAGTCCCCCCAAGGCAGGCCCTGAGGAAGGGGCATGCAGATCAATGGGCTGGGAATAGGGAACAGGAAACCAGATGCACCTTAGGGCAAAATTTGATATCCAAATTCCAGTCCAGCTAGGAATGGCAAGTGCTGCTGTTCCCAAAGCACTGGCCTGGACTGGTATTATTCCAGCAACTTCCAAAGCAGACACAAAGTCATCCACTGGGGAATGCAGGAAGGCAAGATAGCAGCTTTTTGCTGCTTGTGCTGTGGGAGAACACCAGCAACTCTGCCCAGGAGCAGCACAGCTGCCCTAATCACCCAGCGAGCAGCGACTTTGTCGTTGAACTTTATATTGGCGTTGATCCCTGCTTGGCTGCTGAGTGTTGGTTACAGGCCATGAGTGATACAAGCTGTAGGGGCTGGGAAATGTCAGCTCTGGAAAAGGGGCCTGAAAGGACAAAGGTGACAGGTACTTTTGTCCAGGCTTGTGTCAAAGCCCCTCAGAGAGGAAGAGAAGGCTTATGCTATCGCCCTGCTCACCTTCCCTCCTGCACAATCAGGTCCCTCTGCCAAAATCAGGAATTGGGGCTTTTGCAGGAGCCCAGTGGCTACCTGCAGCCAGTGTGCCGCAGCACAACCGCTCACACTGCGCTCCCTGCTCCTGCTAATGCTATCAAATCAAGCAGGAAATTATTTTTGGAGCAGTGAAGCATGTTGAAACCCAGCAGAAGGCAGCTGTTTGCGTAACCAGAGTTGTGGGAGAGCTGCCTCCCTTGTTGCCAAGCACTCGACTTCCTATCCTGGTGAGAAACGGCTTCCCCGCTCCCGGCAGCGTGAGCGAATCCCCTTAGGCTTGGGAGGCTGGGCTTGGTCCAGCATCCATCCTTCCTGCAGCGCCTGCTTCATCGCTCTGAAAACCCCCAGATGCTTTTTTGGGGTGGGGGGTGTCTGAACTAGCTGATTCTTACTCCTTAGATCATTGCTCAGCCCTCTCCTTAAAAACAAGCAACCCCCAAAACAAAGGGTTTTCTCCAGAATTTCAAATGTGTTTCGGTTATCTCTCAGCAGAGGTCCATGTCTGGCAAACAGCCCATGCTGGAAGGGAAACAATAGCTCTGCCTCAGTCTGACCATCTGCACCATGTGTTTACGCCCTGGCTGCGTTTCCAGCACCAGTTTGGTGCCCTGGCGGCACACACAGTCCTTCACAAGGCTGTGCCCTGGCATGCAGCTCCTCTGGCTGCACTTCAGCACCTCCTTTTCAGTGTAGCTCTTTCAGGAGCTCCCAAGTGTTTAACGGGGCTAGGGTTGTTTTCTTTTTTCTTTTTTTTTTTTTTTTTTGGAGAGGGGGTTGAGGGCATGGTCTTGGCATGCTGCTTCTTTTTCACTCTCTAGCAATACTGTTTCTGCCTTTTCTTGTTGCTCCATCACTGCAAGCTGGTGTCCAGGCACTGGCCTCAAATCCACCTGTAAATTGATGTTTCTCTTACCCAAAGAGGTCTCTCACCCTGGGCTCTTTCTGCTCTTATTCCTTCTTACCAGAGCAGAAATAAATCCTTCAGCACTTTAGTGAAATGCTATGCCCCGTAAAATGGCATTGCTTATGTGAGCTGTGGGATTGCGTTAGCCAGAAAGAATGACATAAAGCCATGGCTGCAGAGATGGGGCTTAAATTCCTGCCCCCAAAATGTGATGCTGGTGTACAGAAGGGAAGGACTAAGTCAGTGCAGGGAAGTTTCGAAAGCCACCATGTGGGTATAAAGCCTTTTTTGTTTGTGGAATTATTATGTCACCCCTCAGTCATGCAAATGTCGCCCCAGAAGAAAGACTTCTTCACATTGGTGCCCTGTTCTGGAGAAGTCCCTCCCTGATTATTCATGACCGCTGACTCCTTCAGCCATGTGCCCCTTTCCTGAGGGCTGCAGGGTGGAAAGAAATTCCCTGACGTTGTGAAAGGCAGGAAAAAATCCAGTGTACCCGAAATGACTCAGTCTGAAATATTTATGGCTTTTCAATAGGGTAATTAAAATCTCATGCAGCCCAATTATGGTAAAAAAAGGTGTCTGTCCTGTGCCAGGCTGTAGCTTGTAACAGTGACATGAATGTATGTCAGCAATGAGAGCTGGGATGATGGACAGGGTGATTTCCATACTCTATCAAAGTCTTGGTGTTAAGCAGATTAAAAAATAATTTTTAAAGCCACTGTTATTTCACTTAATCATAACCTTTCAGCACAAGTGCTGGACAGCTTCTGTGTGGTTTGGTACTAGATGATGGAGCCTTTTGTTTCTGTCTGTTCCATCCATGTCTACATTTGCAGCTATCCAATGTTTTGCTGTCTAGGGCTGTTTAGCACATGATTTTAGTTGAAGATCAAATTATTTTCCCTTTGCCACTTTATTGGTCCCTGTGGCATCATTATTCTTGTGCCTTTGGTTTTGCTTTGTTTGGTTTGTGAGGGACACAGCACGGAGTGGGAACACCCTTGGACACCTCCCAGCTCCATCTTGAGTGTTCTTTCTGCCTTGTCTTTCAGCTCTCTCTCTTTTCTTTGTCCCCTCCATTGGCCTGAAGGGATGAAAGAAAAAGCTTTGAAAAATCTCCTGTTTGGTGGCTGCTTTAACTGGTCACTCAGGCTTTGCCTGCTCCAAAGCCATCCTTGGTCTACAGTGCTTTAGCCCAAATTTCTTGGGACCTAAACTGAAGCATTTATTAAGATGTACCCCAAAAGGGAATTACATTTCCTGACAATAAAATCCAGCCCATGAAATGAAATTAGCATGAGCCTTAGAGGTAACACAAAGAAAGGAACAGCTGCAGAGTGTGAGGAGCAGTACATTAAATTGATCAGTTTGAAACCTCTACGGTCAGTCCCGTTTCCTCAGATGAATGCCATAGTTGTGTCTGAATGGTACTTCTATTTCTCTGCTGATATTTTACCAAAGTGTTGCTGTAGGGAAGGGTTTAATTTTACTTTGTCACCTTATCTCTGGGAACCACTTCAGTTCCGTTTCCATGACGTTCCTGAGAAGCGTAAGACTAGAAAGGGATTTATTGTGTCTTTGAACTGCCTTTTGCTCTGAGGAATGAGGATATAATTGTAACGTAGGAAGGACAAACTGAACATGTTCAGGCTTGTCCTGCCTGATCTTTCCCTGTTGCTTTTTTTTCCTTTGCCCCTTGCAGCTAGCACTCATGACTGGGACTTTCCAGCCGATAAAGTCTTGGCTAGCCTCGGAGCGAATTGCTCCTGGCAAAACCAGCTCTCTGCCCAGCTGGATGTGCAGTTTCTTTCATGCCAACAGGACCAGGGTTTGCCACTCTTTTTCTGCCACCAGAGCACACATCTCTCACTGTTCACATCTGTGGGATGAGTACAGAGGGAGTCTCAGGCAGATGGCTTTCATGTTCCCTCTGGGACAAATTTTTCCACGTGTTTGTTGATCTTTGAGTACTCTCTTCTTTCTTGGTTATGTTTGGATTTTACAAAAAGTAAGTCTGGGGAAGAAATTAAAGGTATATATTAACCAGACTTAAAGCAACTCACAAAGAACGTCCCCAGAGCCTTCAAATTTCATGGTGCTTTGCTTTAGGACATCATCATATTAGTGTAGTTGAAGTGCAGAGTTTGTTGGCTGTGTCTGTAAATACAATAAGTTGTGCTTAGTTTGTGTAATTTAATTTTAAAAAATAGCCTTTGTCAGAGACCATTACTAGACTTGATCTGAAGCAGGGATTAAAGGTAAATATGTAGGTACCAAACTCACCACCTCTTTTACTCAACTGCTGCTATCTGATAATTTACTGAAGAGCAGTGAATTTCAGTCCTTCCCTACTGCTAATCCCTATCCCTGTGCTCTGGCTGGGCTCTTTGTATTGGATTTTGATGCCATTTTGATGGGGATTGGCAGCCATCATATCTATGCTGCTGATGTTGGGCCTCATCTTAAACTATTTTCAGTTTTACTGACTTTCATCTTTTCCATGATGCCCACAGTTGATCTTTTCCAGCCCCTTTTCCATGAAGCCTCTGCTGCAGCCAGGATTGCAGCTTTTTTTACTAATTCCTCTGGATCTTCATTGCTTGTTTTACTCTCACCCTGTGGTTTTTACTCAGTCCTTCCTCAGACAAGTTTCCACTGACTCAAATTCATGCTTAAATTGAGTCAGGGCTCTAAGATGTGTCCCCGGGGCGAAGCCTGTTCCTGGGGCACCTGGTTCTTGTGGAGCTGGGCCAGCTGACACCAGTGTGCAACATCAAGGCTCCTGGGGAGGAATTCTTGGAACAGTAATAGGGATGTCACACATTTTGAAAATCTACATGTGTGTGTGTCTCTCATAAGTGGTGTTGTAATGTGTAGGTGCTGCTGTTGTGTTGTCAGGGTGCTGTGAGACACAGCAAGCTGTGGGCTCCCATTGCATCACTGTTGTGGCTGGGGCAGAAAAAGGCTCTTGGGGGATCCAGGGAAAAGAAAGAGGAGAGGAAAACTGTGGTGTTCTGGTCTGAGCACTAAACTTGCATATGAGACACCTGATTTTTAAGGCTTTTTATTTCCACCATGGTCTTTATGGGATCGTACTAGGGCATTCAGATTTTCTGTGAGTACATCCAGGCTGTTTGCACCACCACTACCCACAGGGATATTATGAAGATAAGTTGTTAGATTTAAAGTGTGGAGTTTTTCAGCTGCCATTGCATTGGGTCTGCTTCTGTAGGTAAGAAAGGAAAACTTTATAACAAATCTCTTACAAGGGCTAATGCAGACTGATGCAGTCTGGGGATTTGTGTGCTTTGGATGCTCCAGTATTTCCCTGGTGCTGTAGAGATGTATGTCCAACAGGCTTGGCAGCACTCTGAAGTCCTTGTTTCCATGGTTTTGCCCTGCTGAAAGTAAAATTGATGTGAATTGAAAATGTAATTTTTCCCATGTGCACTGAAAAGAAAAAAGCCGACAATCACAAGGTAAACAATTTCCTAATCAATAAGTTTATCTGTTTACGTGAACCTCTTTGGTGCATTGAAAGCAGCCAGCTTCTGCAAGGCTCCAGGATACCACAGTCTAAAATCATCAGCACTGCTGGCCACTAAATAACATGGCCCCTTGCTGCCTTCATAGCACCTGAAATACAGGTGTTCCCTAGGATGTCCTGCCAAAGAAGTGTGTGGCCTCTGGCTCTTGCACCACCAGATGGCTTGAAATGTAAATATTCCAGCCACAGCAAGCCCCAAGCGTGCAGGCGCTTCACCCCACACAGCTACAGCCATGGAGCACCAGAGGTTCCCAAACTCCTCTGCAGACAGCTGGCAGCTCACACCTCCCTCACCCCTCCTGATTTCCAACTGCTAATTTGCAATTAAATGCAACTAAAAATATGGTAAACACTCTGCTCCCAGTTTTCCACACGAGTCTGCCAGGTAACTTGCTGCTGCTGCTGCCATTGGGCGGTGAGCGGAGCGGGCCTGTGCCATAAGCGGGTGGCTGGGTGGAGAGCTGCCCATGAGGCTGCCTAAGATGTGGTTCCCACTGAGTGCTCCCACAAATACCCGTTCAGCATAATGCAGCTGATGATAACTGGCATCCCTGTAGGTGGTCTCTGTAGTGGGGCCAAGATGAAACGTGGTGTGAAGAAAGAAGTGAGCGCTTTCTCTCCCTAAGGGGAGTTCCTCCAACCGAGAGTGAAGGTGTGGGAGGCAGAGCTCGAGATGCAACTGCTGCAGCAGCTCTGCAGTTAAAGGATGTTCTTGTTCAGGGCTTTGGCAATGCTGGAATCCACCAAAATACCCAGGATGAATAGAAGACCTGGCAATTACATTTGACTGGTATGAAATGCATTCAGTTTGCTTTCATTCATTGCTCCAGAATGTGCAAGCAACTTTAGTTAATGCTGAATGTGCTTTTTAGCCCAAATAATTTCCTACTATGCTAAACAAAGTAGTTGAGAATATCTCCCTCAGTGAGAAGTTTCTTAGCCATTCCTTGGCTAGGGTTTCTCCTACCAACTGTGTAGAGGAGAAAGCTACTCCAATTTGCAAATGCGAAACCCAGAGCAACCTCCTTTCTGAATATATTTAACATGCAGAAACCATTGTCATTATGGATGAAGGAAACAAAGTACTTAATTGAAGGAGTTCAGTAAACAGAGCAGCAGTGAGACCACTCCTGGTTAGAGCATGGGAAGCCTGCCCAAACAAGCAAACTGTGTGCCTTCAGTTAATGGTTTCACCCATTATTGAAATGGAGTGACTCACTCATCTCATGCAGACGCCTCCTTTTGGGGTCAAACTCTTCATGAAATCAATTCAGCTGCCCCACAGCCCTCAGGCTCTGTCTTTGCTGGAGAAAGGATTGGTTTCAAGGGCCTGTTGTGCAACCAGAGAGGTTGCAGTGGGATGCTGGAAAGTCTCCCACCTGACCTTTGAAATGCCTTATTTGTGACTTTTGGGTGTTAGTGTTTCAACACTGCTTCCCATACAAAATTAGTCCTAATGTGTCCTATTTCATTAAAAGGTCTTACTAGACAAAAGGTGCTGGATCCCTTGATGAAGCATGGCAAGGTTTTTCACACCTTGGGGAAGGGGGTGTTGGCTGCCACTCCTTGTTCCAAGGCGAGATCAGTCTGTGCCATACCTCTGGTAGGATGCTGCACTTACAGTTACTTACCTCAAGGTAAAGAATTAACTTGTTTTGCCAGGGATTACGTAGCTTTAAAATGTCATTCACGTGAGCACAGTCCTGTTAAGAGATGAATTTTAAGTGTCAGACTTGGCTAGCCAACGACTTCTCTATTTATTTACCTCAAAGCCTGTGGGTGTGGGGTGTGGAGAGAGTCCTTGCTTTTGTGTGACACAGGGGTTGCTCTCACGGATCACTGCAGCAGCATTGCTTGCAAAAGGGACTGGCAGAGGGAGAAGCTAGAGTGCCTTAGTGGACTGATGCTGGGATGCCTCCAAGATTGGCAAAATATGTTGTTACCTGCAGCATCAGCCTATCTGCCCACAGTCCTGTTGTCTGCTTGCCAGAGTGTCGAGAAAGCACAGCCTTTGCAGAAAGCCAGAGCATCTGGTCTCTGTGTCTGCTTTTGGAAGGTGGGAGAGGTCCTCTTGGAAGTAGCAGTCACTGTCTCACTCCTCAGTGCTAGTAAAAAAGGCAGTGGCTTGCCAGATCTCTTCATCCTTTCTTTGCCAAATCCTACCCCTTCCCCTCGCAGGAACTACCCGGACCCCACCCCTCATCCTTGGGCAGCAAAATTCAGCTCTGCCCACACACTGCTCTGAGCCAGCTGTGAGTGAGTGAGTGAGTGAGTGCATCATGATGGGTGAGAGGTAACAGCTCCAGCCAGTGCCAAGCTTGCAGATCTTCCAAAGCCACTGATGTGAGTCGAGACTTGATGTGCTGGAGTGCAGCTCAGGTTACTACAGCAAATCCTCAACAGTTTCCTGCCTAGCTGAGTCTTTTGGAGTGTGGAGCACTGTAACCTCATAAAAGCTGGAAAAAGCTTGAACTCATTCAAAGATTATTTCACACCACCTACAGCACTCTATGAAGTCAGACATGCTGTAACATATAATTAATGATGTGTTTGGTGGTGAGTCACTGAGTAGTCTAGCAAGCTCACCTTCAACCAGTCTGTGTGTGGGAGTCCTTACCCAGCAACACACCCAAACTGAGCATTTTAATAATTTACCACGTTCTGAGCTTGGAAGAGTAGTTTTTGTTGCTTAATTAGGTAATTAAAAAAAATACTTAAAGGCTTTACTACCTGTTAGGGAACAAAACAACATGAAGGAGAAGGTGGGGGAGAACCCCAAAATCTGTTTGTAATACTACTTTCTTTGAAGTGTCCAAGAAAAAGGTTAAGAGATAGGTGACTGCATCTTTGTGTTATATTCAACAGTCACTTGATAAGGTACATGAACATTTCTTGGACTGAAATGTGGCATTACCCTTTCCCATCTGCATGTCCTCCCAAACGCAAAGTGAGAGTTGTGCTTTTTCTTATTTATTTTCTGGAATGTTTTAGGGTTGCAGGAAAAAAAGCAGCATTTTCCAGGGATTGAATGAGCAAGTATCTGCCTGTCTGGCTTGTGACATGGTGGTGGGAGACACAGGTTTGATTCCCAGTGTAGAGAAGGAAATTGTACTTGCCTCTCAATGTGCTCTAGTGTCCTTATCCTTTCTCTGACAAAAATCATAGTCCTAGTGAAGAGCAAGAGTCAGACAAACTTGCATAATACTTCTCTGATTACTTTTCCAGCCTCCAACTATTTTCAGCTCAGGGAATTTCCTGACATGAATGAGTGAATATGATTCGTGATGCTGTAGTAATCTTCAGTGTATCATTCTTCTAAATGCTTATCTAATCTCTCCTTGAACCTGTCCAAACCTTTTGCTTCCACAACAACAGTAGCAACAAACTCCATAGACCATCATGTTGCAAGAAGAATTAGGCCTCTCTCTTTCTTTTGAATTAGTCTCTGACAGTTTCACTTGGTGCTTCCCAGTTTTTGTGGTGGAAATGACCATGTCAGTCACTCCCTAACTGCCTGCTCCAGAAATAAGCAATTCAGAAAGCATAATTTCGTGTGTGAATTTAGGACTTGTTTAGCCTGCAAGCATCTAATCAAACTTTAAATCTAGTCTGCATTATTGCTCAATCCCTCAGCCCTGTGAGGGCCATATGCAATTCCCCACTGGCTGTTCTTTTCCTCAATACTCTTTTAGTTGTGTATTCTCAGGAAATTTTCTTACTTCGCTGCTGTGCCAGATTGATCACAGAGAGGTTGCAGAGCACATGTCCCAGCCTCACCAGTGGGGTTCCTCTGATGTGAGCACTGACCACCAACACCTACTTTCTGATGCCTATCTCAGCCTGTCCCAGCTCATCCAATATTAGTTAGCACTGCTGGGATCACAGCCAAGTGTTGCAAGCCCCCCCCATTCAGGGAGCACAGCTCATACCTGGTCCTTGGCTAGACTTCTCCATTTCTCTTTCCACTCTCCATTTAGGCATGCAGGGTGATGCTGTATAGAAGTGTGAAGAAAGCAATGCCTAAAATAACTAAAATCTTTTGGGGAATGCAGTTTATTCCCCCATTTGTTATAAATTCATGTAGGTGTGCAGGTGTTCAATGAACCGAGGTGCCAGTGGGACTGTTGATGCCGTGCAATACGGAAAAGCAATAATCACACAAACAAGTGAAGCTTTGAATGAGGAAGGTGCAGTATTTGGAAATATAGGGTGTTTTATCAGAGAAAAGAGCTCATGAGGCTAAATGATGCTTGAAATTAGCAGCAGACTATGGGCAAAGCCAGCAGGTCCACCCACATCTTATTGAAGGGTGACTGAGATCCCTCTTCCGGCAATCAGCCCGGTGCCGCTGCGCTGGATGGGGCAGCACAAGCCTGGCATGGCCAGGCTGCTCCAGCTGCCTGGGAATTAGCATCCTGCCACAGGGATCTCCAGCTGCCTGGGAATTAGCATCCTGCCACAGGGATCTCCTTCCCGCTCCGGCGGCAGGATCTGCTGGGGCTGGCTCCTTCCAGCTGCTTCTCATTGCTGGGATTTTCTCTGCAGCACGTGCTCAGTGGGGATAGATCATGTTCATGCTGCAGAGCCCCTGATGGACAGCCAGCCTTATCCATCCATGCAAACCACTTTTTACCTGGAGAGCTCTGCCAAAGGAGGATTTTCCCCATGGAAGAACCCCAACACTTTTTATTCATTGGCCTAGTGCTTTTTCTTCAAGGCTGAGTATCAAGACCCACCTGCAACCCTCCTTGTGCTGGGTCAGTGACACACACAGGAGTGGATGTCCCTTAAGGGAAATGAATCCACAGGTGGCTCCAATGGCTGGTGATGGCTGTGAAGTCCTGTTCCTGATGTCCCAGCACATGGCAGCTCTGATGTACCCCTGTGGTTTCACTCCTGGCTCTTTACCCTGCTAATGCACCAGTGCCAATCTTCAGCACCCCTCCCTCACCCAGCTCTGATGGAAACAGCTCATGGAGACTGCCCATTCCCCTCTTCGTATTTTTTTCCTTCCGCACCACACGAATTTTCCAGATGTGGCTGCCACTAGAAATAAGCAGTTGAATGAGCACTTGTCTGTGGGTGACTCATTCTCACCCTGTGAGGGGCTCTCTGGAGGGTGTGGATGTGGAGTCTCACTCCCTCCTTGGACAGCCTGCAGTGATGTCAAGCTCACCATAGTGAAAAAAAGCCTCCTGCTCTGCTCAAAGCAGTAGCAGCCGACTTCTGCTGCTCCTCATCTAAAGCATATGTGGCAAAAGGACAACCTGGTAATGGTTTCCAGTTGCATCAGGAGGGTGAACTCCCCCCTTTTCCTGCTGATGTATGGGAGGGGGTGGCTATCCACTCAAGTTTTGTGTTCTGTGTCAAGAGATGGGGACCACGCTTCTCCCTGTCTCTGTGTAATATTTTTTCCACGCGGACAGGAGTAGGAGCTGCAGAAAGGAAGACTTGGGGGTGCTTTGTTTTCCTCTCAAAGACATGGATAATATGATGGGTGGTCCTGCTCTGGTAGTGCTGCCTTGAAGTCTGCTGAGCATTGGGGTGTCTGGGTTTATGTGTGTTATTGTGCTGTTTCTTGCCCTGGGCTGTGGAAGCTGGACTTGCTCTGTACATGAACATCCTAGGAAATGTGGGAAAATTCTGTCAGCTCAATAAGTCTTTTTTTGGTTGAGGCTTTTGTGGGTTTGTTTTTTTAAGAAGGCTTGGTGGAATTTTGTGCTTGGGTTTTTGGGGTTTTTTTAGTTGGTTTTTGGTTTGTTTTTTTTAATATTTAGGCAGAATCTCAACAATATAGACCAGATCACAATGGGTCAGAGAAGAAATACATTCAGCAAGGCAGTAAAACAGTTTATTGAACAAAACCATCGCTAATTTACAATAAGTTATGCAGTAACTTATGCATCACTAAGTTATCAGGACCACAGTGGTCACTGCTCCCTTTCTTACAGACCTAAAGCTGGTTACCAGAGCCCATGGTTTGGTGTCGTGATTTCACCTGAACTTTCTTATTTCCACCTCGGTTTTTCGCTTTGCTTTTCTTTTAAACTCACCAGCTTTTTTTCACCTATATCTGCCCCTCTAAGGGTATGAGGGGATAGTGTGGCCAAACTGCAATCAAAGAAAAATTTTGAGAGTCCTCTCGGAGCTGTTTAAGGAATCTGGGCCAGCCATGAATGCCGGCTTTATGCAGCACAGTTTTGAAGTAGGAGTGAGTCACTGAAAAAACAATCTGTGCTGTCTCCATGTTCAACTTTGACTTTATTAAGAAAAAGAGAAAGAAAACAAACACAATCCCATTCACTGTGAAATACACATTGATCCATTAATCCTTGGGGAATCATTGGGAGCTGCTTCCTCCTCAAAAGAATCGCTGCAGCGTTGACGCAAGGTATAATTGTGCAATCACAGGCGTGTGTTCTGCTCCTGGGCTTTGCAGAGCAGGGCTCTGTGGCTGGAATGCCAATGGGAGAGCCACTGATACCATCTTGTGGCACAGGCAGCCTCCCCCTAGGTACCTACCTCCACAGTCTGTCCCAGGCTTCTCAGGCAGGAAATCAAAGATGGGAATTGCAGCTGAGCGAGGACTGGAATTTGGGCTGGGGCCCAAAGCTGTGGCCCCTGTTGGTTTGTTGTAGCTGCCCTTGGTGGAGGCAGGAGGTTCTGGTGCCCAGTCCCTGCTTGGCACTGCTGGGGGTTGTGGCTGGCAGGTACCAGCTGGGATTCTGCTCAGGCTCCCTGTCTGTGTGCTGAAAATATGCCTGGAAATATGCCTGCAAATACTGGCCAGGGGCCTCTCCTGCTTCTGGTCCACTGCCTGATGCCTGCATGCTGCACATGCCTTTGTGGGATTGAGTTTTCATGGAAGTTTTGCTGAAAGCATTGCTTCAAAGCTACTGTGAAATGCTCTGCACATGTATTTGTACCTATGTATGCACCTATACACACCCACATGTTCTTTTTTGGCCAGGCCCTGCTTTCCAAGAGCTGCATTTGCTCTATAACTTGCCATGTTTTTCAGATGCTGCATGTGTGCCACCTCTGACTTCAGGGGCAGGTGACAGGAGTTGGAGAGCCTCTGTGTTACTGCCTTGCTGTGTTACTGCCGTGTCTTGATTCAAAAACTGAACTCTGATTGCATTCACTTGGCTCACACTAATTGACCCTGATGGCAGCAGGTTGTGAAGGATCATGGATTAGCTCCTCACTTTGCTGCCCTTGGGAGGTGAAGGCTGGGATTTACCTGCCAGTAAATAGAGGGGCTGGTTAAGCGTTAGATGGGAAGAAATGCAACCGTCCTCCAGCTGGCTTTGGATCCTAAGATTTTTTTGAGGGCCAATCTGTTTTCCAGTACGTTACTATTAATGGCTTTATCATCAATTCTGCTTTCCCACCAGCATTTAGGATGGAGTTTTCCAGATGGGTAATCTTAGCTGCCAGCCACTCATCCCTTCTCCATGGCCACAGGCTACCAAAAGGCCTTTTGACCCACACCATGGGTCCTGTGGCAAGTGGCCATCCCACTTTTTGAAACCCTTTAAAACTCTTTAAAAGAATGCTTTAAATACAACCACATTTTACCTATTGGCTTCAGGAAAGTGAAAAGGAGAGGCTATTGTTAGGTTATTAAGCAGTTCTTGGCTGATGTTACAGGCTCCTGGCCTCCAGGTCCCTCTGCTCATGTTCTCTTCCTGCTTCTCTGAAAGTTTTATGTCGGGACAAGCTGCAGCCAGTCATGTTGGCAAAAACTAGCCCTCCTTGACCCTAGTTCCTCCTAGTCCTAGATTCAAGTGTTTGCTCCCTGCAGCCAAAATGTTTGCATCCTCCTGGAAGCAGGAGGTTGGGATACATCAGTCCCATGCAGGACAGGAAAATGCACTTTATTCCTCTGCTTCATGGCAGGGCTGGAAAAACAAAAAGAATAGTGGGCAGCTGTGGTTTTAGCTGACAGCTGAAAGGGGCTTTTCTAGCAGAAGTCCCCAGGGAAGACTAGGAGGCTGCTGACAAAAGTCAGGAAGGGGCTCTCTCTACAGATTAAAAAGCAGAGGAATTATAAATAACATGCTGAAGTACACAGATAAAGTTACCCAAGTTATTTTGGCCATAAAGCCCAGGACAGTAAAGGCCCTTAATCTCTCATTAATCAACAAGAAGCTGGAAGAGGCCATACAATGAACTCAGCTGTCGAAGCTGCTGTGCCCTTTTGCTCCATTTAATTTAATTGTATTAGTCCTGCCCGCAGCCTTTGTTCTTCTGCCCTGGTCAGGAAATCTGCTGCTGGGTTTGGCAGGGCTCACTCTGGTTCCACATGGCTGGTTTGTGGACAGCCAGGAGGGAGGAGAGGGAGAGCAGGAAGGGGAAGAGGATGGGAAAAGGTGCTACGGGAGCAACCTGCTTGATGTCCTTCATTTATCTTAATAGTGCCACTGCATCCCTTCCTGGGGAGGCTTCCTCCTGGTAAGCCAAACACAAAACTGAACTCTGGCAAAAGGACTCTGGCTGATATCAGCAGAGAAGGGATGTTTAAATTTTAAAATAAAAAAAAAACCAGATGAGAGACCACGAGCCAGCTCTTGTTCAGCAGGTGCTACCAACCCAGCAAAGCATTCCTACCACCACCTCCCTTGGTTCCAGTTGATCTCTCTTAAATGAGCCAACAAACAAATGCAAGAGGTGGTTTCCAGGACACAGTTGAGTTTTATCAGATTTCAGCATTTGTCCCTGCTGAAGGATGAGATAGCAGGGCACCTGACTGGAGGGTGTACCTTCCTCGCCATCCCATCAAGGAATGGCAGTGCTTAATGTGTGGAAAAAGATGGAGCACTAACAGAAAGATGTGCTTAGGAAAAGGGATTTTCAGATGACTTTGCTTCAGGCTTGTGTGGGAAGCACAGTTTTGAGCTCCATATTTTACTGGTTTTCTCTGATTTCAGCAACCAGCCATGTAAAATTCCAGAAATTTGCTATACCAAACCCAAGTTTTCCCAAACATGTCAATTGTCAAGGCTCTCCTCTCCCTTTCACAGCAGTGAATTAACAGTCCTGTGTTTGCAGTGAAGTAAGCACAGGGCATTGTTTGCTTATAGTTTTACAGAGTGATCCTTCTGTCATTGCTTACTGTAATTCTTCTTGGATGTGAAGAGTAAAACATATTTACATTGGTATGTGGGATTCTGGACAACCTCAGGAAAAAGTAGAGCTGGAAAGGAAGTTCTTCTGGCTGATGAAAAATTTTGATATGTGTTTTTTCCATATCAGCATGAAAGCCTGAAATAGAAAAACTCCCAGAAAAAAAAAACACAGCCAACCAAAAAAAATAAACCATCACAACCCCCCCCCCCACACACACATTTAGCCAGCTGCAGCTGCTTATTTCAGTTATTTTATCCTTTTTATTTTCTTAGTAAATTTACTTTATATTGCAATGCAAAGTAGAAATTCTGGATGTCTTGGATAAAATTTTTTGTCCACAAATTTGATTTCAGTAGTTTGGGAACTGCTCGGCATATAATTTTAATTTAGAAAGTGGCAATCAGCTGCACTAAAAATGAAAAGTAATGATCCAGTAAATGACTAATTTTGTGGTCTGAGTTAATTAGTGAAGCAGCTTGGTGGATAGAAGGCAGCAGGTCTAAATTACTGTGCTAAGTCCTTTTGTAGAAAGATATTATCTGGCTTTGTTGTTTTAATAATAATTAATGAGAATTAAAATATTCAGCTGGGATTTTGCTATTACTATTAGCGGGAATATGTGTGTGTGTGTGTATATGTATATTTATATTTGTTCTCAGATGATCTTGCTTGTTTGCATCTCAGTCCTTGACTGTCTTGCTCTGTGGCTTAAATAATACTCCAGAAATTATTCAGACTGCACCTTTGTCTAGCATGGAGGAAACTTGAGGCTTTTACAATTGGTGCTGCTGGTTATTTAATGAAAAGCACGCACCATAGCCTGGCAAGGAAATCAGCAGTAAAAAACCAGGCAATAAGCAGTGTCTCATCAGCAGGATCACAGGGAGAATCAGCTGGGGGCTTGCAGCTCACTTGTACATCCTATTTGTGGCAGCACAGGTTGCTGGCAATGCAGGGATGGCACACTCACCTCCAAGTCTGCATGGATCTGCAAAACTTCAAAGCTTTCTCTGCTGAAATCCAGGAATTAGTTTGCTGAAGTCCAAAATGGTTAAATTTGGATGCCTCCAAGGCAGCATGGTGGTCACTTCATGTTGTGCCCTACATGACACCAGCCTTTGGTGTTTCTGCTGGGCATTTCCACCCCAAACCTGCTTCCTGTGGCTGGTTTCAAGCACATGTTTTAGGAAACCTTACAACTAACTGGGTTCTCGTGATGGGGGAGACTTTTAATGATCTGGTTTAGTGGATAATTGCTCTCACTGTTAAAACAAACTTCTCTCTTTGTTTTCAGCTTGACTTCTCTCAGTTTCAGTCTTCCAGGCCTGGACTTTGCTCTACTGCATTTGTTAAAATTAAAGTCCCTTAGAGTGTGGAATCTTCCCACATACCCTCAAACACTTGGAAGAGTCATTTCCTAATCTTGCCTTTAAGAGGACAGTGATAACTGGGGACAATTTACTGGCTCTATTGACTTTTTCATGTTTGTGTTTTTTAGATAAGTTGTAATTGTTCCTTTTTATCATTGTACAACTATAGTTAATAATTGCTGTTCACTGTGTCTACATCCAAGGATGTGGCCCCACTTCTGTTAAAAATTCAATGTTTGGGGCTCTGAGAGATAGCTGAACTTGGTTTGGTAGTTGATATTGGTTTGGTTTGGGGCACCTTTGGAGAAAAGTAAGTGCGTCAGTCAAAATGCTGTTTACCTTCTCAGAAGGTTTTGTAGTCATGCTTTTATTTTTAATGCTTCCTTTTCAAATGGTATCATCTCTCTGGTAGCTTTAGTTCTGATTGTAGGCCATATTCTACCATCCTTAATCATCCTGAGTACTTTTCTTAAGTTCATTTTATTTCACTGAGAAATTTCAAGGAGTGAGATGATACTTAGACTAATGAAACTGGGGATTAGACAAGGATTAGGTGGATTCTAACAAGCAGATGCTGTGCTTTCTGTGGGAAGATTTATAACCTTCATTAAACCAAGAAAAGCTCCTTTCCCCTGACACTTGGAGATTTAAAAGCATTGTATTATACCCTGTTATGAATAAAATGATAAACCACCTTGATAAAAATAGCCATCTTATGGTGAAATTTCAAATGGTGGTCATATCCAAACCCTCCATTAAAGAATGTGAGTTCTTTTAATGCCTTATGTACTGTGACTTGAAGGGGAACTGTTCCTCATCCAAATGCCCAAGCCTTTGCAGGATGGAGGTATAAATCTCTTGTTTATGGTATTTATCCAGTTATCTCTATTTTTTCCGTTTGCAGTGTTTATGTTCCTACATATGTTGGGCTGGTGGGAAGTCTCATCAACACCCTGATAGCAGTGGTTTGGATCCCTTCTCAGACTAAACCAAAGTCAGACCATCACAGGACAGAGCACAGTGAGTATTTTGTGCTTCTGAAAAATAGTACATGAAAAGGGGGAGGGGATTGGCATGCTGCAAGAACTGCTGAAGGAACTCGGAGTTGATTTAAGGGCAAAAAGGTCCCAGCCTTGAGATGCTGACGCTTCAATGTCTAAGCTGAGCTTATGGAAGAGGATTATTCCAAATACATCGATCACTCTCCCATGCAGAATTGCAGTCTTCCAGTCTCAGAAAAGGTGATTGTGGAGCCCTTGCTGGGGGTTAGTTTGGTCTGACAGGGGACGAAACCCCACTGTGTCAGAGGATTCCTCTACACGCAGACCTGGCACCAGCTCCCAGCCTCCTGCCATCGGCACCAAGCTGGTGCAGCAGAGATGTGGTTTTTGGGTGGGTTTTGAACCTGAGCAGAGTCTCAGAGTTTCCTGTTTTCTACCCTTAGCCTGGATAATCAGAATATTAACCCATATGTCATCCTCTGCAGGCACATCACCGTCTGGGAGCTTGTTTAGCATCAGAGAAATCCTGCGCCTGATGAAGTTTCCGGGAGTGATGGAAGTTTTCATAGTCAAGGTCTTTGCTGGATTTCCCATAGGTAAATCTCACCCATTACCCATCATTGCTGATGCATTTAGAATAGGATGATGTACACTGTAGGCCAGGCTTGTCTCAAGTTTCTGAAAGCACATTGCTTTTGATCACAGAGCAGTGAGGATTCACCTCCTAACTTGAGGCTGGGTGCTTTCAGGTAGTCTCAGCTACACAGGGTCAAAAGCCTGGGACTTAATGTCCAACACATTACTTGTCACAAGCTGCATCTGGGAGTTTTGGCAAATCACTTCATCTCTCCATCCCCTCACTGCAAATGTTTTTTCCTCTTGTCTATCATTTCTCTTTGGGCTGTAAGCTCTTCAGAGCAGAAGAAAATTGTTTTTCCTCTGCCAGAAAATCTGAGGTCCTTCCTGATTGTACTTAGTGATTTTAAGGGGTATGTGTATCCTAACCTTTTTCCCAGCAATTAAAAATTGTTGATGGATGAGACGGCCAAGCTGCACACAGGGGACCCACAGCATGAGGACCTTCCCTAGCGCATTGATGGGGATGCTTGTTCTTCTCTTCCTTATATATTCTGCTGGGGGGGGGGGTTGTGTCATGGTAGGAACTCACTGATCCTTCAATCCCTTCCCAAACCCATCTCTTTCCCTGCTTCCTCCGAGTCAGTTGCTGTCCTGGCAGGGTTCATATCTCCCTAGTTGCCTGACTATGTATCCCTGGCCATAATTTAATAATATTCAGTTCTGCCTACCCTCTAACTTCTTTCCCCACACACTTGACTAGAGACAAGCTGCAAGTCATCCTCGTCAGTGATGTGGAAGGACAGGGTGATGTTCTCTGCCCTTGCATATACAAAGCCTCACAGCTCTTTTCCCATTCAACCCAAAAAGTCCAGTTTCTCTTGAGGATGATTTCAAGAACTGAGTTTTGTGCACATCATAACACGTGTGTATCATGCATCTGAACAAACTAAGGCACTTCCCTTCCAAACAGGGATCCTAAGAGGGGACTTAAGGCACCCTAGCTTTTAGACTTTGTATCTTTTTCCAATTCATTTTTGTCTGGAGAAGTCCTTGAAGTTTAAAGAATGTGAAACATGATTTACAAATTAAATGCTAATTTGTAAACTGTAAATTCAGTATACAAATGAAAGTAAATTTGGTTGTGGAGTGTGGCTGAATCGGAAGGAAATGGCACTCCTGGGCTTGGTCAGGCTCATCTGTTATTTTTTGCTATATCTCTGGGGGAACAAGTCCAACTGGACCTGGAAGGGAAGGATTTCTGGGTTTTTTTCACTTGCTGTGTGCAGCTGGCACTGGCTGAGATCAGTAATGCCAGTTGGTCCTACCCCTGCCACTGGAGATAGGATACAGTCTCAAACCACTGCTGGCTTGACCTAACAGTGCAACTTTTTTGCTTCTTAGTACAATAAGCTTCTAAAACTGCACTCTAAAAAGTGTGCTGTATAAGATGACAGCATTTCACAGAATGAGAAAGATGTTTTACAAGGGTTTTCTTAGCTGATTCTGACTCATTTCTCATCTTAAAGTAGCATTCATTTCTCTGTTAAAAATGCCTGAGACTGCATCCATGTGAGCTTCCCACAGTTATTTCCTGTGTGCTCTCTCTTTTCCAAAGGCCAGGCAAAATGCACTTTGCTTTAGACATTCCTGCCAAAATGCAAATTCCTGCCTGTTACAGAATCCATTCTTCTTTCCCCGTGCAAAGCAAAAATGCTCACTGAACCAAAATAAACATCTCCTGCCCAAAACTGCAAGGCAGTTTCTAGGCAAAGAGGATGGAGACAGTGAAGCTGGGATTTAAGGCAGGCACTGGGATTTCAGTCTGTCAGTATTTCTGTAAGGGTAGGAGAAGGTTCACTTGAGGCTATAGCACTCCCACTACAGTGAGGAGTGATTAAAATCCTAGTGACTTCTCTTCTCTCTTCACTTCAGGTCACTGACCAAACTGCTGGCAGCTGAAAGGGGATCTGGCCATCCCTAATTCTCTGCAGCTCACAGCTGGAGGCTGAGCTCCTCATGAGCTCATTTACCTTTCATCCCCAGGCTGCAACTGTATAATTAATTAGATTGCCCAAATTACAGACCGTTTTCTATTTACTTTGTAAACAGATTTGTGATATACAGCAAAGAAAATCTTTTGTTCCTTATGGATCTCATTGTTGTCTAAAATTAGCTGGTTTGAGACCGAAAGAACCTCCCTGGGAGGGCTGCAGGGCTGGGAACCTCCTCCCTGTGTTGCATAAAAGCAGAGACATGGGCTCTGTGCCTCTTGCAGGAAAGGAGCTGCCAGGGATTGGAAGGCAGCAGACAGCTCCAGCACAGCCCAGTTACCTTCTCAGCCTGACCTGGGAAAAGAGAGCCTCACTGCATTGTGCTAGATAGAGGCAGAAAGAAAAACCAGAGGATAAAAATATCAAATGTAGCTCTCATTGACAAGAAATCACCAGGGCCTTGAAAATATTGATAAATAACTGCTTGTATGAATCTTTGGCTGCCTAATCCCTTTGGAAAATCTGGTTTCAGCATGATTGCTTTAGCACCTGCAGTCCCGTTTTTTAAAGGATTTTCTTTCACGTGTGGAACAGCGTTTTGCAGTGAGCCTTGGGGCTCTGCATCCCATCACATTTCCAGTCCAGCATAGGAGAGCTGTGATGAGCTCCCAGAGGCTGTGCTTGCCTTCTCACACCATCTTGCAGTAGGGATTGCTAAACTGGCCCTCCAAAACTACAGGCTGCTTTCAAACATGTCACTTTTTTTTTAAAAATAGGGTTTGCACTCCTGATTTTCCTTGGTGCTTTTTGTCGCCGTTACTGCATCTCACAAACCATTTCCCTGCTTTCTGCTGCATGACCTTTGTTATTCATCCCACTGATGCCAGGTTTTCTAAGGAAAAAAGTTGTTTTCACCCTTTTCATAGAACTCAAGGCAAGGTTTCTGAGGGTATTTTATGCCATTTTCCTTTTTTTTTTTTTTCACGTTGAGCCTGTCAGCATGGATGAGGTTTATCATTATTTATGTCCTGCACTCAGCTGGCCTGCAGCCTACCCAGCTGGGAACCTGCTGAGATCCTTGTGAGAAATGCTTGCTCCAATGAGCATAACATATTTTTTTAGTTCAACCTGAGGCTTGCCTTGTGGGTTTCATCAAGAAATGTGCTACCAGTGGGAGAGACCTACCTTAGTTTCTGAGAGAAGAGGGGCAAGGGGGTCTCCCTCCTCCAGGTGGCTTTAAGGGACCCTGCAGGCACAGGGGGTGACACCCATCTGAAAATGAGACCTTTGCACCTCCAGGGGAGCTGTGCAATGTGTAATTCTAATTAAAGAGCACAGCCTATTCCCCTACTCAGAAAGAAAGCAGCTTGTTTGGAGGAGAAAGATCCAAATCTGTCTTAACTGGATGAGGGACTTGGGAGAGGAGCTGTAGAAGCTGGAGCACAGTACCAAGACGAGGCACCAGGTATGTAGGGAGGCCAAGCCCCTCCTAGGTGGTCCCTGCAGAGGGGTGCAGGATGAAGGGCGAGCTCCTGCTTCCATCTGATCTTCCTACAAGTGAAACCAAGTGTGGTTTTTCTTTCATTTCGTCACGTGTGCCTTTTATAAATATGTGCAGCCCTGTTGCCTGATTTGGCTGTCGTGAGTAAATACTGGTATTTGCATGTTACCTTAAGCTGGCTTGAACTGAGAGCAATTTCAAAGTAACTGGATAAGAGCTGTGTGCTCTCCGTGGAGGGGTGTGGTGAAGCCATAGGTCTTCATGAGCCCCAGCTCCCAGGCACCTTCTCCACACAGTTGGAGAGCAGAAGAGCAGGGGGCCCTTCCTGCCCCCCATCCCTCTCTCCCAGCCCCATGGAGCCAGCTGGGGTGCAGCTGCTCCTGTTAAGGGGGAGGACGTGTCTCCGGTGGGGTTCAGGAAGGCTTTGTGGCAGGTCCTGGGATGGGAGGGTGGTGCTCCCTCCAGGCAAAGGCTTGGGGAGCCTGGAGGCAGGTCCTTGTTGCTGCAGGTGCTGCACTGGTGGTGCTGGGGTTGGGCTGCTGGATGCAGTGGAGTTGTTCTTGTTCCTTAGGAAGTGAATCCTTCCAGCAATCTGGAATCACCCTCTTCATCCTTCCAGGGGAAGCTGGCAAATCCTCCCCATGCATGTCACTTTGCCAGGCCACCAGCTGTCTTCTCAGTGCTCACACATTGCCTCCTGCATTCTGGTTTTTGCAGGAAGGAGAGGAACAAGGCTCCCTTTTAACCCAGTCTTTATAACTCAGAGGATCTTACCAGGAAATGCAGGACTGCTAAAAGTCATCTGGCCTCTCCTTTCCTGGAAGGATCAGTGATCTCTGACAGGCACATCGTGGGGTTCTTCACACACCGAGAGCCCCAATTTCCTACTGTCTTGGTCCATCTCAGGTGCACAAGACAGTAGGGGAAGCAGCAAACTCTTACCCCACACCACACTTGAAGTGCAGTGTTTTGACATCATATTTTTAATTTGATGGCTCTCTCTGTAAGACTGGGAGCATGTGCAAGCCTGCCTGTATTTGTGTATGTTTGGCAGTGGGGAAAACACACACTATTGTATTTCCATTTGAGATTGAGTGGATGTTCTCTGTTACACTTTCCAGAAATTGCCTCAATTGCAAAGCAGACCTGGTCTGTGCTCTTTCTGCCCATACTTTCCTGACTGCTAGTGTTGACATTGCTATCATTGTCCTCACAAGAGATGTTTCACGTGCCCCAGACATTGTTGCTGAGGTGTGCAGTGAAACCACTGCATTTTGGCTGATGTCACTGGGCTGCTCCCCACAGTGAATATCTGAAGTCAGGCAAAAGGGGTGAGGAATCCAATCAGATTATTTTTATGGTTACAGTCTTGTCTGAACAAATGTTTTCTTGCTGTCTTAATGGTTAGCCTGGCATCAGTGATACAAATATTTACCAGTTTATAATTAACAGCTGAAACTACAGCCTACATAGTCACATTACTTAAAGATGAAAGTAAGGGGATAAAAAAGTTAACATTTAAAGATTAAATTACTACAATGACTTTGAATAGGATTGTGCTCATGTTTATACCCAGTGCTGGCAAACCCAGGGAGAGCTACTAACTTGGACTGGCGGGGATTGGGAGCAGGGTTTGGGCTGTTACATGCACTGCAAGTGTATTGATGTACTCTTTGCATTAACCCTCCCAGGTTTGTTCATGATTATGTTTTCCATCATCTCTATGGATTTCTTTGGCTTGGAAGCAGTGGAGTCTGGATATCTGATGTCATATTTTGGTGTCCTTCAAATGGTAAGTGAAGTGCAAGTCCCCCTCTTGGACAGATTAGCTTGCCACACTGCTACCTAATTCACTACCTTCTGGGACACATGCTCTTCCAAATCCAGGTGCATTATTGGCAGGCAAATCCTAGCTCTGCCATATGGCATTTAGCTTCAAAAAGAGAAGCGACTCCAAATTTATTCTGTTCCTTGAAATGGGAAGAAATTGGAGCAAGGAGTATCCTGAAAGCTTTCTTCCCCTTATCCCTCTCTGTGGATCTTTAAGCTGTGGAGCTAAAATTTCCTTGGACTGATATGTCCTGGGTTTTGTAACAAAACTTACATTGAAGCTAAAGTGCCTTGGCTGAGGTTTTTCCTGGTGCAGGTTAGTTGATTTGCATTTGTATAGTAGCACCCTGTATACTCAGGAAAGCAGACAACCTTACTGGTGTTTTCACTGAAGATCCCTTCAGCGTAGAAGAACTTGTTTCTGCTGCATGGAAACAAGCACAGCAAGCTTGTGATTCCCAAAAAAGAAAAAAAAAAACAAAACCAAAGCACAGAAAGGCGGGTGACAGAACATGGTTAGGAGGCTACCAAAATGGGTAAAAGGGAAAAAAGTCAGCTGAATTAGGCAGTAATAAGGTCAAAAATGTGCAGTGTTGTATTATACCAGAATGTTCCTTTTGGAGGAAGAGGCTTAATAATTTTGCAGAAAGAGCAGCAGATGGTTATAACCAAGCCCCAAGGTAGGAATGCAAGTTAAGCAATATCCTGAAGGAGAGTGGTCTTGTTATTAAATCCTCTTCATTTCCTGGGTATTGCCAAAGAGTTCCTGTGGGAGCTTCTCATTTGGGGAATGGCAGGTCAAGCTGCTTCCTTTGTGATTTGGATTTGACATGGTGTTGCCAGTCACTTGGGCTCTGGCCTGCTCTCACCAAACCTTGGTAGAGCAGCAGACAGGCATGGCTGTACATCAGCAGCTGGATTCTGCAGGGTAAACTGCCTGGAGCTGAGCAGATGGTGCCTTTGCCATGTCCCTCCTGTGAGGGTGGCTTTGGAATAGCTGTCTCTTGCTCCTGTGAACATCTCCAACCTGCTGAATGCAGTCCCATTCAGCCTCTTTGGGAAGAAGACCAGTTTGCCAGTGCACAAGCAAGCTTCTGACCCACACTCCACTGCTTTCAGAGGCTTTCCCTATGTTAGCCTTGTATGCTGCCTCCTAGACCAGGACCTGCAGGAATCACTCAGGTTTAGAGGGGCCAAGTCAGTGTCCCATATCTTCTTCCCCATTTGAATGCAGAAGGACTCCCTGAAGCTGGGCTTTTAACTTTAGACATACCACTTAAACCCCTGTTACCTAGGCAGAAATTCGATCTGGAGTTGCAGCATGGCTGTGGTGTGCTTGTTTAGAGTGGGTAAGGTGGGCAGCAATTGCTCTTGTGGCTAGATGGAGCCTGGACTCCACTGCTAGGTCCAGGATTTCTGTCTTGAGGACACTGCTGTTATGTCTGGAATATCTGTCTGCCTTCAGTGCCATTGTTCCCCAGGTTAGTTTGGTTGAAACTGCTGTAGATAAGGTCAGCTCCTCTGCCCTGCTGGGGCACCCCACACAGAGACAGCCCTGGAAGATATGGGAATTACAGCATCCACTCTGCTTCCTCATGGATGGTCAGATGCCAGGGCTAACCAGGGACCTGACCCTTCCCAGAGTCACAAAGTTTCGTCCCACAGAGGCCAATCATTCCTATTGCCACAATCCAAGCCAGCAGGGCCCTGCAGGCTCAGGTGCAGCATCTGCTTTGCTGGGGAGTCTTTGCCTTGGGACTTTTGGCACAGAAACTGGTTTTTATCAGCCGGGCAGTTTTCTTTCATACATCCATGCAGTTTCTATCCATACAGCTAAGCCTGTCCTACAGTGGCAGTCCAAACTCTACTCTGGTTTATGCAGGACAAGATCCTCAACTGGACCAAACTGAACTCTCACTCTCTAGCTTTTAAATTATTGTAAAACGTTAGAATTCATGTCTTTACTTTCAGGTATCTGTCTAGAACCACCCAAAGATATCTCTTGTGGATGGTTCTGGGTTAATGTTTCATGGCTGTTTTCTGTTTGGGTTGCAGGGAATAGAGGTGTGCTGGCTCTGTCCTGCTGAGCCCCAGAGTTGCCCAAGCTGGCATTTCAGATGCATTTGTTTCTGCTTTACAGTGAATTGATACTGCTGAGATACAAATGCAGATTAGGGTGCAAGTGAATTCCACCAGTCTGGATAGGTGAATGATGATTAATATCTGCTGACTGGCTTCCCCACTTCACTGAGTAAATGACAGCTTTATTCATGAGGAATACAATGTAATTTTCAGTCAATTTCATCAGCCAGATACTCAGCTTTGATTTTTTTTTTTTTTTACTCTTTAGTTTGCCCTTCTGTAAATCATTTCCCATCCTCTTGGACTTGCCCTGAGCCCTTCTGTTAGAGGAAACCTGTCCCCATGTTTGCATCTCTTCCTGGACTTGAAAAAGATGGTGTTTAAGGACTTTTATAGCTGGAAGGGGACATTAAAGAAATTAAGGGGGAAATTATTTCTTTTGTGTTATTGTAGTTTATTAAATTAAATATTCTCAAAACTTACATATTCCTCTTACAGAAGGCAATGTTGCAGCTCCCTTTCCCAGCCTGATCAGCAATCCCAGGATGACTCAAATAGTGATGGTGTCTTCCTGCCTTCCTCTCCCACCCCAAGGATATTATGCTCCAATTGCTTAATCTAGTTTTTCAGCTTCCCAACCTCATTTGACCTGCTGTGGTGAGAAGTGGCCAATGCACTGTAAGAATCTGTTTCTCCTCATCCCTCTCATTCAAGCCAGCTAAGAGTACCTAGAGAGGAGATTTTGAGAGGCTTTGAGTCAGTCCACCTAATTTTAAGTAGGCAACTCAAGTTCTTTGCCATTGCTATCCCAAACAGCTCTTTGCATGGGGACTCAGCACAGAAACACAGACCCTTGAGATGGAGGATGTTAGTTTAGACACCATCAATTCCTCCACCCTTTGCAGATGGAGGATGTTAGTTTAGTCACCACCAATTCAGGCATCACTGAGGGATCCCATACAGAGCTCCTCAGCCTCACCTCATCCTGTGGTGAGCATCATCCAACAGCAGGGGATATGGGAAAGTGTGGGCAGGGTGAAGTGCAGTGCGGGTGGGAAGGGGGCTCATGTCTGGGTCAGGACACAGCCAGGCAAGGTCAGAAAAGGGGGGGGTGGGAAGGCAGTGAGACAGCATTGAGACAAGAACTGTCTGATGAGGAAACAGAGCTGTGGCTTGGAAAATGGAATATGACTGAGGCTGGAATGGACTGCTGAGGAAATGAAAGTAGCACATGGGGGTAATTCAAGCAATCCAGGTCTCTGCAGTGATTCTTGAAGCACCCTGAAAGTGTGGGGCTGTCTGATGAGCTGGGACTGTGCCAGGTGAAGAGAAGTCATGTGGGAGATAACGAAATGAGGAGAGGAGGGCAGACAGCAGGAGAGCTGCCTCTGCACCAGCTGCCTCTGCACCACTGCAGAGATTCCCTTGCTCATGATGTGCTTGAAGCATCTTTATCTGATCACTGGTAGGTCTCCAGGCAAGAGTTATGAGAGCCCGTCAGGGACACAATCCCTCTGTCCTCCAGGGCTGGGCTTCCAGAGCCCTCTCATCTGAGAAGCCAATGCAAATGAGATTTCCCTCATAGTGAATGCCTGGCAGTGTGAAATGCCATTCAATCTCCCTCCAGATAATAATTAATTTCATAATGGTTTAAAATAATATCATTTTGAGTAATGGGCAGAAATGAACCTAGACTCTTTTTTTTTTTTTTTTGAGTTTGCAAGTGTGATAGCATGGACACCTTCCAGGTGTAGTATGTGGCTTGGAAAATGCTGCTGGAGGATTAGGCAAGTGAAATACCTGGAGTCCCCAATTGATATCTGAAGTCACATCTGATGCTTAGATTTCAAACCATGGGAGGGGGTGGGGAAACTTTCCTTTAAGAACTTTTTCTCAAAAAAAAACCAACCCAAAGCAAAATGCACCAAACAAAACTCTGGGTGGGACAAAGGGGTAGATATTTATAACCCTGAGGATCAAGAAATCATAAGACATCTGTTCTATTTACTGCATTTAAATTTGTATTGTTATACAAACTCCACCTCTAGCTGTGCAGCTTCTGGAGGGACAAGTTGGTACGGAGTGATCCTGAAAAGATGAGAGAGATTCCTGGAGGAGAGATTTACATTGCGTATCATCTTATCACCAGTCTGTCCCTCTCGCTTTTTTTTTTTTCTCCCTACACAGCAAAAGAGATGATTAAAGAGCCGGGGATTTAATTACAGCCAGGTATGCCTAGGGGGAAAACCCACTTAGTGAAAGGACCTTGCAACAACAAACAGAAAGTTCTCCAGTTTCCTCGCTTTGAAGGATTTATATCTGTGCAGGGGGGTGGGTTGGAGGGGGAAAGAAAGCGATTAGGCTGGAGTTTGCAAAACACACCATCCTCTTCCCCCTGCTTGGCAAAGTGCTGCCTTCAGCAGTTTGGTCCTCACCATCATCCCTCCTTCCAGTCCCACCGCCCTCCTGCTCCTCCACAGCACCTGAACGACTCAAGCAATTATGGCTGTGTCAGTAAAGCGAAGCCCCTTTCCCCCAGCATGGGCTTTGCAGCACGTTCAGCCCCTGGACTGTGCTGACCCTCGAGCCCTGCCCCAGCAGGTCCCTCCCCCGCCAGGCTGGCCTGGGAACTGCCAGCCGGCACAATTTCAAAGGCGAGATACGGGTCCAGGGCGTGGGAGGCAGCTTCTGATGTGAATCATGCTATCTGTGCAGGGATGGGGCCCTGCATCTCCTCTGTGAGGCTGTACCAGCTTATCTGGCCTGCTGTGTCTGCCTCTCCGACCTTCTCACAGCTTTCCATTTCCAAGCTGGCAGGTGAAAGGGAAATCATTTTGTTGCTGGGCTCTGTCAAGCTTTGAATTGGTGCTGATGGAGGAATCTTTATCAACAGTCCCACGTCCTCTGAGATCAGAGGAGCAGCTGAGCATCTGCACAACTCCTCTGACCTCCACAGGTGAGGTCAGCTTCTTGCAGGTGCCAGTCAGCTCAGCAGCAGCCCTGTGCAGCAAGGCTGGGGCTTCAAAAGTCTTCCAAAGACTAGCACCTTGGACTTTCAAATACAATCTTTTCCATCCTGCAAGAAGGGGTTCCTGAAATTTGTTAGAGGTTAACAGTCAAATGGGTAATTGGCCTTTCTGTGCAAATGGGAGCAGCTGTTTTCTCAGAAACCAAAAGCAGTGATAGAGGCAAGAGAGTATTTTTCCATGTGATTTGCTGGACTAGTGTAACAAATCCCCAGCTTGCTGAATGCAGAAAATGATGAACAGAGATTTGGCTGTTCTTATGCATCTATTGGGAGACTTATTTGCCTTTAAAGAAGGAGAGGGGGGCGGAAAAAAAGATGAGTTGATTTTTCCTGTGACATATGTACACAGCCACAGGCAGTGCCTGTTATTTCACTTGCAAACAATTTCCTCTCTCTTTTGTTTATTGATGGCAGAAGGCATTCCAGCCAGGTACACTGGCTCTTCCCCGACTTCAAAGGAGGTCAGGTTACAAAGGCAAGCACCATCCAGGCAAAATGAAATGCAGGAGGGTAAGGCCCATTGCAGTCGATCTCAAGGGGAGTTTATGTGCAAGGAAAAAGCCCAGAACACACCAGTAAGAAAAAAAAAAAAAAGAATAAATTCCATTGATCAGCTACCAGAGCTTGTCCATGGGAGTGGTGATGGCCAAGTCACCTGGGATGTCCCTGCTACCTTCTGGTAAACCAGCAGCACATGTCCAAAATCTTACATGGGAGAGTGCACATGAGCCTCCTTTCACCTCCCTAGATGTGCAGCTCATGCCAGCCCAGGAGCTCTGCACTCAGGGAAAATTTCAGGCTGGAAGTAATGGGTTTTCAGGTCTAAATTCAGACAGGAAAGTGAGGTCAGACTTACTGGTGACTGGAAATATTATCTAGTGCCTAAATCAAGGCTCTGTGTCCAAAATCAGGATGATGTGCCTTGCCTGCCTGGGCTTCATGGCTGGATCAGCAGTGCCCTTGCTGGGGAGGAAGGCAGGCAGCCCAGACAGCCTGCGGGGGGGGGACTGCCAACCTAAGAATTGCTGCCCAGCCCCAAGGGGAAAGCAGGTGACTTGGGCTCATTCTTGCCCTTGGAAATAGTCCCCTTGCCAAGCTGGTTGATTCAGCAGTGATGTTTTACCTTGAGCTTTTTATTGCCACAGTCCAAGTGGTGGGAAAGCCCATGGGGGATGGCAGCATTGGCACGAGGACTATCCCTCTGCTCTGCTGACTCTTGAGGACAGCTCATTCTGCACATCTCCAGCTCCTGCCAGCTCAGAGCCTGTCTCTGCTGCAGTGCTGCTTGTTGCCTTCACACAGGGGCTCGTGTGCAGTGATGGCAGTGGTTTTGGGAATGCCGCTCCCATGGCCATCAGAGCAGGGACGTTGCTGATGCTATACCCTAATGACTCAAGGAAGGGCAGGGACTGGGCTGTGCCTGCACGGTGTATCCCAATAAAATATGCCATTCAAGTCTGGGCAAATTGGGAAATGTTTCCTTTCCTCCAATGGCTCAGCAGAGCTGAACTGGGGCTCGGTGATGCCACCCTTGAGTCAATCTGTGCCCTGTAACAAGGCTCAGCCCCCATTCCATGTGACTCAGCACAGCCCCAGATGTAGGAGGGACTGGGAAGTTGCAAAAAGTTAATGATGATTCTCCCTTTTTGGAGCACTCAGCTTAATGGAGCGTCACTCAGTGGTTTCCCCACCCAAGCCCGGAGTAGGAGCTGCTGGGGCTGGTATCAGCCTCCTCTCATGGCAGGGCTTTTGGTCAGGATGATTCAGGTCACCCTAGGCATTGTCCAAGCCTCGTGCCACAGCAGGTCCTCCTGTCCCAGAGGCAGCTTGACAGGTGACATGACCCAGGAAGGACACACAGAGCCCATGCCAGTGGCACGTGGCAGCTGGGCACACGTGAGCCAAGCTCTCAAGCCCTGGCCAAAGGCAGGGACAATGACAAAAAAGGAGCCTTCTTGGTGTGATGTGCCCTCGTGTCAAAAATCCTTTGTGATCTGAAGCAAAGTGAAGGGTTGAATTTTGATGGTTTTCCATTCAGTTGTATGTTGTTGGAAATATATTAATTTTGTAGCTATTGTTCTTTATGTCAACTTCATTTTCACTCTATTGCTATTTGCCCTTTTTTTTTTTGACTGGTTATTATAGATTAACATATCTTTTCTGTTTAATAACTTACTTTCTCATTTATTTTGCACTCATTTCCTTTCAGCTGACTTTGGATTTCTGCCTAAGGACTAACAAAATAAGGCTGAGTGTAGTGTAGTGTCATTCCTGGTCCAAACGGACCACTGAAGTTTTCTCCAGGTTGGACTGCCACAGAAGTAAAGTGAAACAAAGCATTTTGAACTAGAGCTCTTCTTTCAAGTCAGAGGGGTTTTCATTTGGATCAAACAAACCCTTTCAAGGCAGGGGAAACTCAGTAGATCCCTATCAGTCCCTTCCCTGTATTGTAGTCAGTCAGACTGTTTAACCATGATCTCTTCCAGCCTCTCTCATGTCTACTTGGGCCAGGATCACCTGAAGTATGGGAGATGCTGAACAGATAAATAAAAGAGGGAATCTGTGCTCTGCAAAGTGCTGGAAAAGTAAAATAATATCTGGGACTTTAATATTTTGCTCTTCCTTCCCTCCCCCTCCCCCCCAGTTTTTGTTTAAAATCTGTAGAACCAGTTCCCCATCCTTTACATCTGCGTGTACTGCTGGGACTGGATATTAGCATCTCCGTCATACTTGTTTCCTGCCTAAAAATGATGAACCACCCAATTTGTATATTTATAGTTTAAAATAATGGCAAGAGAAGGTACAGACTTACTGGTGATTTTCCTCCTTTGCTTACAAACGTGCAGTTTTTCTTTGAGAGGTCCTGCCAAGAATGAAGACCGTAACATTGACTGTATTTCACAAACACATCACAAGTTGTATCTGCAAGCCTTTTTAGAAAGTTTCAGTCACTGCTGCTGAGTAGGCAGTGATGGTAAATTCAGGCATGCACTCTGAGTAAAACTTCCAGCTGATGGGATGGATCTCTCTCTAGAAAGCAAAACACTTGAAATAATGGATCACACCTTCCAGTCATTTACTGTGGCAGTGAGGTCCTTCTTTGTCAGAGAAACCCTGATGGAAGAACCTGTTTGCTTGAAGAAAGTAGCAATTCTCTTTTGAGTTTGTTTAAATTATTATATTATATCAGGCTTAATGGTGCTTATGTGTTTCTTTGCCAGGTTGTCCAGGGTTTGGTGGTTGGGAATCTTGCTAGTCGCTGCTCAGAGATGACCCTGCTCAGACTCAGCGTCTTCGTCTTTGCTTGTGTGGGCCTGGGCATGGTAAGTGGGGTGGGAAATCACCCACAATGCCTTTAATGCCTTTAATATCATCACAAGCAGTGACACAAGGTCTGTGAGACCTGGCTGCGAGCTCTGCCGCTGGAAATGCCACCTCTGGCTCTCTTGGGTGGTCTTCAGGGCAGGGAGAACCAGCTCTGCTGGGCCTCTGCACAAACAGAGCCGCGCTCGACGTCAGCATTGCGCCAAGCCGTGATAAAGAGCCGTGTGAGTAATAGTGATGGGGATTAAAAACTGTATTAATCTTGCACAGAAACTCACTACGTCCCTCCTGAGTCACCGGATTTGCACAGAAATCCTGGCCTGGTCTTGTCAGCAACTGCATTTCCTGGACTACCCAGAAAGTAAATGAAGATTATGGTGGGGAAAAATCATTGCAGTTGTATATTGCAGTGAGACAGCAGAGGTTGTGCACTCACCTTCTGGGGCTTTATTTTTGTCTAATCCCCCAATATGAGAGCATTTGGGGAAGGAGGTAGTGAGGCAGTAATTTTGTTCCTCCACTTTGGGGTAAGTGATGTTAGCTGTTGTTGGTTGTGTCCTCTTGGGCGACGGTTGGTGCCAATCTCAAATAGTAATTGGAAAACTGAGTGGATGTAGGTAGCTGTGCTGGGAACTGTGTTTGCTCAGATAAGCCATGTTCAGGGCATTAATAGCTCTGCCCAGCCCATGGGGATGGAGGAAAGGTGCTTACAGTCCCTGTCAGTGCATTGGACCCAAAAGAAAATTGAGCTACATCAGCCTTTCGACATTCCCTGCAGGATTTGGCCTTGAGCCTTGCTGCCAGGATGCTGGTGGTGCTCCCACTGCTGCAGGTAGGATGAGTGCCATTCCCACAACCATACCACTGCTGTGGGGAGGTCAGGGCCAAGTCCTGGAGGGTGTTGAGGTTTGTGGCTCCCAGCTACATGGATGAGATGAGGCACCTACACACCTTAGCTAATCTGAGGCTAAATCATGTCTGAGATGAGGCTGTGAAGGAAGGATGGGTGCAGACCAAGGCTTGGCTCTGCAGGTGAAGCATGGTCCCTCTCCCTGAAGTTTTTGAGGCTCTGGGGGATTCTTTCAGGTGTAGAATGCTTGGTAAGGGTCTCTCCCAATTGGTGTCATGCTCTTTGGGCTGAAATCAATATGCCCTTAACATGGGACATCTGCACAGAGCTTTGATGCTCTTGAACACAGCCTGGGAAGGACTTTGAAGGGCTCCCCATTGTGTTTTGGTCATGGGTGGGAGCAATTGGGTGGGAGCAATTAGGTGGGACCAAGGTGGGCCTGGCCCGTCTGGAGAGATGAGCTCCCCCAGCCAGGTGCAGGGCAGGTGTTGCTGGGACTGAATCCCTGTGCTGAAGCCCGGTCCCATGGGAATCAGGCAGAACAGCAACATGAATTATATGGCTTTTGTGCACTGAGGTGCCACTGACCTCCAGGGAAGGCTGGAGTCAGGTGGAGATAAGAGAGAAAGCCTTGGTGGCAGTGGAGAGGCACATGGGGCAGCACAGATGTCCCAGTGCAGGAAGGCTCATGTTGGCTGCACAGGGAGGAGAACCAGGAGCCAGGAAGGGAAATCATCTTAGAGCTGCTAATTATGCCAAGCCCAGAGGGCTGTGGACATCCTAACAGCACGGGCCTGGGGACAAGGGTCAGCAGTGACTTCCCATGAGAGCTATTCATAGGCAAATGCAGCTGGGACGCCCCATTAAAAAGCGCCCTGTCCAAGTGGCTGCCAAGAACACATCCGCTCTGGGGTGGCTTTCTGTCTCGGTGGGGATGAGGGCTGTCACAGCAGCAGCCCCAAATGCAGAAGTTATTGAGTGAAGCTTTTAATCCTTCACAGCTGCTGGTGGAGGAGCGTCCCACCTGCTGTGCCCTTGCAGCATGTGGCCTCCACACGCAGCAGTTCCCCGCCCCGAAGGATGGAAGTGAGGAGAAAGGCGAGCTGTTAATAAAAGACACTCCAGAGCCCATCCTGATATCACAGGCAAGGGAGGTGGGCTGGGGTGTTTTTGGAAGGCTGGCACAAGCAGCAGCAGACAGACAGACAGTGCAGCAGCTGGGAAGAGGCTGCAGGATGTTCCCAGCAACAGGCAGCTGGAGAAGGGAAGGGGTGGGCTGAGAGTTCGGCAGTAACACCTGGATAAGGAGAGGAGGGAAGAACCAGTGTCTGATCTGCAGATGTGAGCTGGGAGAGCGTGGGCAGGGCTGTAGGAGGACTTGGCAGTTGAGATGGGGAAGTTTTTCCCCTTGTCTGAAGGCACGGCTGTACCTCATCCTGCCTGCATTTCCCAGGCATTTGTTTTTTGAGTTGTCTGCTGAGACTCCTGATTCTGCCTCACCTAAAAAATGCTTTCAGATCTGCTCACCTCAAAAAACTACTCACCACCCAGCAGCTGAGGAGTAGCAAGGACTGGGCTCTGCCTGGCTCAGTTCTCCCTCAGCCCCTGGGAAGTGAGGAGCCATTTCCCTTTGTTTAACAAGAGACACAAGATATGCCTCTGCTCTTTTCTGCTCACTTGCTCCAGCCCATGAGGGAGTCTGTACAAGGCACAAGGGATTAAAACTGATTTTTTCTATGAGCTCTGCAATGTTGTCCTGCAATGACATTTGCCCTAGCAAGGAATTAGTCTCCTTCCTTTTGTTTATGTACCAAATACCTGTTCCTCTGTCTTTCTTCTCTGGTTCCTTAATCAGAAGTGCCTAGATCTTAAACAAAATGTAAGCAAAGAGCCCCTTTGAGGAGAAAAACCTGGCTGTGTGTAACTCTAGAGGGGAACTAGGAATAAACCTCAGCATTTCCAAGTCATTAGTGAGCAATGTCTCTGGGCTCCTCCATCTTCTGTAGCCGAGAGGCAGGGACCAGATTTTAGGACAGAGAACTCCAGAGAATGAAACTTCTGGCTAAACCAGTGACAGAAGTTTCCAGCCACAATAACACACCTTGAGACATGGATTAGGGCAGAAGACTTGCAATAAAGGGGGAATTTCCTTTCCATGCCCCAGAGAAATCCATTCATTTGACCAGCAGGGCTTGTGAATGAGCTGGGAGCCGCTCCAGCCCTACAGCTTAGGGAGCCTCACCGCTTTTGTTTCAGCATTAAACAGCTGGAGGGATGTCTCCGCTAAGAATATGTGCAATAACAAAATCATTACTCTCCCTAATTATGCTCGCTAATGTGCACTCATGGCCAGAAGACCTATTCCAGATTACTGAATTTGGTGAATTTATTAGCAGGGAAGCAGCAGAACAGGATTAGAAATCCCAAAGGTACGGTGTTACATAATGCACCGTGCTCATTTATGTTGACAGGCTCAGTTTAGTTTTAATTATTTATGATAATGAACCAAAAAGCCTTCTCTAGGCTGTTTTGTATAAGTAATGGAAGCTTCCTGAAGTACACCACATACATCTGCTGTTCAACATTTCCTCGGGAGCTGGACAGAAGACAGGGGGAAGGGACATCACTAATTCCCAGATGCTAAAAATACCCACAGTAGTGCCGGGGAAACGTGCTGCCAGATTGTAGGGTATCGTTTGCTCTGCATGCTTGGAATAATTCACTGCAGACAAATGGCAGGCTGTGAAAGACCCCACAATGGCCAAAGCCGCACCACCACATATCATTTGTGGCTCCCACCATTTCCCTAAGTCATGGGTTTTACTCGTGAATTTCCTCCAGGTTGTTTCTTGCCGCAAAGTCACCGCGTGTGCTCTTTGATGATCTGTGGTCTGTTGTGTGCTGTCCCTTAGGCCCTGATGAGGACGGTGTGGCATTACTGCATCATTGCGGCGCCGCTGGTGTTTGCCTTCAGCATGCTGGCCACCATCACCGACAGCATCCTCACCAAGGCCGTGCCCTCCTCCGACACTGGTAAGACTCATCAGAAAAGGTCAGACTGGTGTTTCCTCAGCTTTGAGTCCATGGGGCACTTCCCAGCTCCCACCACAGCTGTGGAGCACTGGGGTACCCGTGGGTAAGCACCCAGATCCGGGTGGGCACACCATGGGTGTTGGCAGAGCCAATGAACGGGGCTGGTGGGGCTGACATCCTGTGCTGCCTGCTGACATCCATAGTGGTGGGCACAGAAAGGGAAGGCTTTCTCAAGCTCTTTTTTCCATGGAAAGCCAAGGTATGTTAAAAAAATCCAAGAAACACTGCTCTTCCACTGTAACAGTGTCAGAGAGGGCTGCTTGTTCACACCTTTAACTTAGGGTATCTCAGCAGGGGATTCTGGATTACTCTTTGCAAACATGCTTTGTCTGATGCAATAATTGCCCCCCTCTCTCTGTTTTGGCCTTGTTTCAGGAGAGTTCCTGTATTTCTCTGTGCAAGACAGCAGTGGTAGACACTTAAATCTTTATACCTGGGGCTTTAGTTCTGTTGATGAAGGAAATATGCCTACATTATTGTCATGGGAGCTTGGCTGAGTTTGTGCAGGGATGGAGCTGGCTTAACCTGGTTTGTGTCTTTTGCTCAAGCCCTTTCAGGGTTTGCTCCCAGAGCAGGTACCCAAGAGTGTCTCTGCTTTAGCTGAGGCTTTCTGGGATGCCAATCTGCACCCTTCATCTTCCCTAGCAGCTGTCTGAGTAGATACCTCTGCACAGACCCTACCAAAAATTGGAGCTGTAGTTTGCACAGCCCATAAGTGAAGTTTATAAAGCACTTTTGAGATATTTCTGCGTGAAGAGCTTTTCTGAAAATCACTGCAGTAGTTTATTTGTAGAGTTGACCCACTACATCTCCTACAATTGCTGGGAGCCTGTGATTTTCAAGTGGGACATTTCCACCTGCAAGGACCATTTATCCCCAGTCTTCTCCTCCCTGGGAAGAGTCTCAGCCCCTCTGCCCAGCCAGGAAGAAATTTTGCTGCTTCATGACTTGGAGCAATGTTCATGTGAGGGAGAGCCAGCGGGGAAGGGCACCAAGCGGCTTTGGGACACACAACCAAGCTGGAATTCATCCAGGCTCTTCTCAAAGGGGTTTTGTGAGGAAAACCAGAGCAGTGTTTAGCTTTTGGAGCCCAGAGGCAAGCTTTGGTCAGGGAGGAAAATGGGTTTAGTTGCCTCACCCTGCTCCCTGCTTGCATATGTTGTTAGGCCAGCCTGTGCCTTGGTGGGATGGATGGTCACCCCTTAGCAGGGTGGGATTGCAGGGCAGGATGGAGGCAGTCTGCAGAGCAGTGCAGATGCTCAGGAGCAGGTTTCAGGTCATCAGGGGATGCCATGGGCTACTGAGGGCTTTTCCCTGCCTGTCCATCCTGGGCTGATGCCATGCCAAGTGCTGCTACAAATGTAGAGTTACAGCTGGCTCAAAACTGGGCATACCACAGAGGGAAGCTCTGGCAGGGAGCATTGTGGCACTGGGGGAAAACCTTGTCTCTGCCACTCCTTCCTGGCCCACACCTTTCAAACTGTGCTTTTTTCCTTACAATATTTATGGGGAAAGAGGTACTAATGGTCCTGTGCTTGTTTTGGATGTACCCAGGCTGGGGCTGGGGCGAAGGCAGGAATGCCTGACACAGCAGACCCAGCAGGCTGCCCTTCCATAGCAGCTGCAGCAGTGCTGGCGTGGGTGTCTCACAGAGAAATGCAGCCATTAAAATGCCTGCCATCCATCCCTGGCCGTGGGTGGCACCCCACAAGGGCTACTCCACCCATACAGCAGCCTAAAGGCTGCTCCTTCCTCTGTGAGCCCGAGACTGGCTCTGCAAAGAGAGGTTTTTGGTGGCACGTTAGAAACCCTTACCATGAGTGTGGAAATCTGGTTTTATGTAAAAGCTTTCCTGTCACTGTGTTGAAAACCTCAGCACTCACTTGCAACAACTTTTAGCTAATGCAAGGAAATCACACTTTGAGAATTTGCCTTTGGAAGCATCACTTTCGAGCCTTGCTGCTGTCTTTTCCTGATGTTTTTGGTCAGCTTCCAGCCTGTAGAAGCAATGGAGGTTTTTCTTTGGGTCAGGAAAAGGCTTTCTGAAGGAGCTGGAGTTTGGGCTGAGCTCAGGTGTCCATCTCAGCATGGGGCTGGGATGGATGAGGCATTGCAGGAGTGTAGCCTGTCCGCCCTCGCTAGACACTGAGTCACCCATCCTTGCATTTTAAATAGGCGTCTCAGAAAGGGAGCAGTGGGAGGTGGCAGGGCACCATCCCCTGCACCCATCAGCCTGCTTTAGATCTGATCCAAGGTCACTTCCTTCCGAGGCTGATGCTTTTGGCACTTGCTCTTTGCTTGCTCTCAAAGCTCAGGCTTTGCGCAGAAGCAAAGGTAGCAGTAATGATTTAATTGGTTTCCCTTTGATTTTTTTTTTTTTTCATTCTCTACATCTTCAAAAGCAGGAAGAGAAAATCCAGCCCCACACGCACGTGCTGCTCAGCTGGACGCATGAGCTGGTGGCAGGGCAGCCCGGAGCCCAGGGGGACTTGCATTCACACAAGCACTCCTTGTCAGCCCCGGTCCTTTCCCAAGAATGGAGGTCTTGTTCCTGCACAGATCCTCCCCGTTCCCGAGGGAGGGAGGCAGGAAGCCCAGCAGAGCCTCCGTGCGTAACGGGCCCATGTGCTCTGATTTTATTTGTGCATCAGAGCCTGAGGAGAGGAGAGTTTGCAGCCAGGCAGGGCTCGGGGCGCTGAACCCCCCCAGCTCTGCTGGAGCTCTGCAGGTTCAAAGGCGGCCGCTGGCGACAGTGACCTAATGGTTAAACCCGATTGCCCCATGGGCGTGTGGCTGATCTGGGCCAGCACCATCATCTGAGAGGCAACAGGATGTGAGCTGGAAAGGAGTCGCCCGTCTTGGAGAGCCGCCAGCACCCAGCCCTGAAACCTGCGGGAGCAGAGGAGATCTGGGATGGGAGGGGAGGATAGGCTCCCAGCCGGCACAGGTCATGCCAGGTATGGGAAAAAGGAACGGAAAAAAGCTGGAGAGGGAGAAAAAATAGCAGGAAAGGTGCAGAAGGTACAGCAGGTGAGCATGTGCGTTGGCAGAGCTGCGCGAAGCAATGCAGGAAATTTTCTGCTGAGGCGGTGACTCTTCCCAGTCAAAGGTCTTGCCTTCAATGAGATCTTTCACATGTGCAGCTTTGCCACAGAGCTGCGGCCGTGCTGCAGAGCTGAGATTTACAATGTCCCAAAGCCCCAGGGCGTCTGACGAGGGATCTAATTTAAGCCCATTAAACAGAAATTATCTTTCTCAGCAGCATGTTGGAGAAGTGCAGAGGGAGAGCCCGGGCTTTTAAGAGGATGGATTTCTGCTCCAGAAAGAAAAAAAAAAAAAAGGAAAGGGAAAAAAGTGCCTCCTCAATCATAAGAGCCAGTTTGGCAATTGCACGTAGTAATTAGTTTAATTCAAATACCTAGAGGGGAAAAAATAATTGCAAAACCTGCCCAGAGAGTTTGGTGGTTGTGGGATGGTTCCCATTGGCAAAGGGTCAAGGCAAGGTCCCACCCATCGCCTTTGTGTTCCCATGCGTGGGAGGAGCGCTCGGCAGCGCTTCCCGGGAGAGTTCCCTCTCCACATGGCTACACCCTTGGCTTGGGCTCATTGCACAAGTATTTTAAGCACGCTGATAAAAGCCCAGCAGTCGCAGCCCGGCATTACACGAACACCTGGCTGCCTGTTCTCTCCGGGAGCTGGGGATCATTTCCCCGTGGCTGCCCACGTTAAACATCACGCTCCTGCTCCACTTCTTCTTGCAAACAGGACAGCATCCTCCTCATCCTTCCCAGCCGTGTGGTGGCAACACCTCAGCGTGTGTCTTAGTGGAAAACTGATGGCAGCAGCCCAAATTATCATACTGATAGTAAAAAAATAATTGCAAACATCATTTCAGAGCTGGGCACAATTTTATTGAATACACTGCCAGCTTGCTGTTCCTCCCAGTGTTGGGGGCTGATGATTTGCTGGCTGGCCGGGTATTTTCTGCTCCTCTGAACATGACAGCTGTCCTGAACAAAGACTGCAGGACAAAAGAGCGTACTGGGTGTGTGTGGGACAGCCTTGTCTCCCAGGGGATGTCCTGGCCATCTGTCTGCACGTGGAAAAAAACCTCACCTTTGCCAAACTGGAGGTGCTTCCCCATCCGCTGGGTTCCTGTTAAGGATGCAAATGTGAGAGCTGCTGGAGGGGGAACCGGCCCAGCCAGGCAAGGGCTCCCATATCCATCCAAATGGAAATACACGCTCTTTCTGCAGAGGGGGGTGGGGGAATATCTCAAGGGAGTTCTGTCTTTATCTGTGGTTTTATTTATTTATTCTTAAAGACCTAGTTAGGCCTAACCCTCTCACTCCTGCCAGAGAGCTGTTTCTCTGTTTCAGACTAGAGAATACATGGCAGTAGTAGCTTGGGTGGAGCAAGGCCCACTCAGGTTATTGGGAGATTGGAAGAATCTGTGTGATTTGCTAGGAAGGCTCAAACATGACCCTAGAAATTACCTCTCCATCCCTAATCCCATGCAGTGGTTACCAGCCCTGCCAGGTGAGATATTCAGCAGCACCTTGTGGTGCCAAAGGCATCCCTGGACCCTCATGAGCACCCACTTTGCCTTTTGGGCAGTGCTGCAATTGCCCAGACCGCTCAGGGAAGAGCTGAGCTGGCTCGTGGTGGAAACTGGTCCCTGTGCCTGCAGGAGTCCCTAACCAGAACAAACCCTAATTGGACTGCTATAAATTAATGCAAGAAATTATTTGAAGTGATTTGCTGCTACTGGAGGGGAGCAGCATTAGGGATGAAGGGGATCTTGTGTGCTCTTCCCTGCTTTCCATGCCAGGACTTGCTCTCACCCTGTGTGTCTCTGCCATCTCTCCTAGGTGCCATGCTTGGGATCTGCGCCTCAGTGCAGCCCCTGACCCGGACAGTGGGTCCAACCATTGGTGGAGTTTTATATAAACAATTTGGAGTCTCTTCCTTTGGCTATTTACAGTTAATGGTCAATTTAGGTTTGTTTGTTTACCTCCTGAAGAGTAAAATCCCACTGGAGGAGATGAAAAGCCAATAATACAGTTGCAACAAAGTAACCTCCTTATTTTTCCCATAGAAATAAATTCTTGAGGGTGTTTTTTTGTTCTGTAAACCTAGAATAAAACAATTTGAACAATCCTTCAATTTTATCCATATTTGCCTCTAGAGTAAGAGACAGATCAGTTTGCAGAGGTCTTGGAGCCGTGCTGGAGCAAATGGGGGCCATGGGACCCCTGGAGCTATCGGGTTCCTCCCATTAACCCCCCTCAGCAGTGGCTGTCAGGGCAGGAAACAGCCCCCAACCCTCAGCTGTTGTCAGGCAGCATTCCTGCTTGGATTCACTGAAACTGAAGGGATTAAGAGCCAGTGCCTTTGCTCTGGTTTGGCCTTTTATTTCAGTGCTCTGAAATGGTACAAAGAAAAAAACAAGGGGTGAAACACATCTGCTTTTGAGCATTGTTTTGCTGCATTTAATGCATCTCCAGCATTCTCAGGATAGAGGAGACACTGAGGCCAAAGGCTTTCCAATGCTGTGGCCAGAGGTTTGCTACATCCACAGCTCAGTCATGTGCAACCCTGCCTGTGCATGAGCTGCCAGCAACGAGGGACGAGGATGCAAAGCCCCGACGTACCAGGCTGCAGTGCCAGAGCCTCCCTGCCACTTCCAGAAACTGGGCCAACCCTCCTTCCAGGTTTTTTCCCCTCCCTGTACTATCCCTTGCTCTTACTACAGGCTTACGTAATTACATACTTTGCAACTTCTTCTAGTACAAAGTCTCCTGCAAGCATTGCGCTGATATTGGGAAGGGGAAATTACCTGCTGGAAATGACCAAGTTTGGAGCAGGTACTTTGTGTGCTACACTCACAGTCCTGACTGCCAGAATGGAGTTGTGTGCTGCAGCATTGCTCTCGAGGAAGCCCAGGTTAGTTACTGAGAATTGAGCCTCACAAAAAAAAAACTTCAGCAATTTTATCCAAAAAATCAACTAATTTTTCTCCAAGTTTCTTGGTCCGGCTGCTATGGGAAATGATCCTGCCTCCATTCTTCAGTTATCCTGGAGAAATTTAACTCTGTCTAGAGACTGCAGAGGTGAAGGAAGAGAGGAGAGCGAGTTCAGCTTGCTTTGCTACAAAGCTGAGGAATCCATGGAGCGTTGGCGCTCTCATTCCGAAACCAGGAATCCAGTTTTGTGCCTTAGCACAGCACTAAGCTATGGGGGCTGGGGAGGACGCAGGGCGTTCGCAGAGAGCAGCATTTTCCCATGGCAGGGAGCTCCTGTGCCTTCTGCAGCTGCCATTACTGGATTCTGTGGGAAAGAGCTTCCAGAGGCGACCTTCTGCAAGCTGTGGTAGGCTTTTCTATCTCTACCACTGACCAGAACTGAACCTCAACACATTCTCCCTCCCTGGCTGGGAGACAAGGTCAAACACAAACAGGTTGTCTGGGCTTTCTCCACCTCCCACTGCCCAGTCCAAGGCACCAAAAAGCCAAGCCTTACCCACTCTTTTTAAGCCACTTCACCGCTGCCTGTATCCACAAATATGCCTCAACAAAAGTTACTGCAGCCCAGAGTACAGTAATAAAAAGTGAACATTTCAAGTAATTTATTTGGAATGGACACATTAATGCAAAAGCAATATTAAGACCAGTAACTGCTGAAAGACATTCAACAAAATAAATACAAATATAGATACTACAAATAATTTAAATTGTGTTTAACACCACCAGTCAGTGTTGAATCTTCCTTGCATCTCATAAATAGAAGATAATAGTTCACAAAGCTGTGCCACTCAAAACACGTGGACGCTTTGCTAGAAGTCCTGTATGAAAGTCTTTGGTTTTTCTTTATGCATCTCAGGCAAAGCTCAGGGCTCTTTGCTCAGCAGCCACAACGGGCTTGGAGAAAACCAAGCTGCTTCCAGCTCTCTTCTTTGCTTTCCTTCATTGGTACCCTGTCCCATTTCAGTCCAAGACACTCGATCTGGTTTATCATCCAGTGGTATGCTCTAAAGGTAGCAAGAGAAGTGGGTTAGTTAAACAAGCAGCACAGCAAGCAACAGGAGAAAAAAGAATGGGGGGCTTTAAAGGGAGAGTAAGCATTGAGCATTTATTTTCACAGATTTCTTTTTTTTAGCAGATTCTGTGAGGAAAGCACTGCCAAGTGCCATTTCTTATTGCCCACCACCCCCACATCGTTCTTTCGCCACACTGCAGAAGCGCAGCTCCCACCAGAAATTCCCCGCCATGCATCGGAGAAGGGGCCAGACCCCCGCGATGGCTCGGGACAGGGCCAGACCCCCGCGATGGCTCGGGACAGGGCCGTGTCCCCGCGATGGCTCGGGACAGGGCCAGACCCCCGCGATGGCTCGGGACAGGGCCGTGTCCCCGCGATGGCTCGGGACAGGGCCGTGTCCCCGCGATGGCTCGGGACAGGGCCGTGTCCCGCAAGCCCCGGGCTGCCAGCACGGCGCGGCTCGGGGCGCGCCCGGCCAGGAGGGAGCGCGGAGCCCCGCGCCCGTCGGGCTGCGCGAAGCGGGCGCCGGGGAGGGAATAATTGTAAAGGATCGAGCGGAAAGCCCACGGAGAGCGGCGGCAGCAGCGCCGAGGGGCCGGGAGGGCTCACCTGGGGCCGGGCCGGCCGGGCGGGCGGGCGGCTCAGGGCGCCCGGGCCAGCCGCCGCTCCTGGGTGCCCGCCGCCTGCTCCATCTCCTGGCGGCTCTTGAAGTCCTGGATGGCCCGCTTGTTCTGGAAGTCGATGAGGGCCATGGTGATGGAGGCGTTCCAGCAGCTCTGGTCCGGACACCGAAAGTCAATCTCCTTGCGGTCTTTGGTGACGATGGTGAAGTAGATGTACTTGCCCGTGCGCTCCACGCAGTCCACCTTGAGGATGGAGCCGAAGCCCAGCTCCTTGCCCTTGGCCCGCTTGTGCCCGTCGGGGAAGAGACTGAGGCTGTCCTTGGTCAGCACCACCAGCTTCTTCTTCCACAGCTGGAAAAGGCTGTCGCTCCGCTTCTCCAGCTCGCCCTCGCGGATCACCTCGGCTTGCATCTTCATCCTCGCTCCCCGGCGGTGGCTCCGGCTGCTGCTCCCACTGCTGCTCGGGCGGCGATGACCGAGCCCCGCCGCGATGGGAACAATTTATTGCAATGAATCAGCGCCGGGCGCCTTCCGGTGCCTCCCCCGGGGAGCCCGGCCCGCCGCCCCCTCCCGCCCCGCCTCCCGCCCGCCCCCCGGGCCGCGCTCCCCGCCCGGCCGCCCCTGCCCGGGGGCTGCGCCACGGGAGCGGCCCCGGGACACAACCGGGGGTCCTGGAGGCTGCCCCGGGTGGGTGGGCAGGCTGCGGGGGGGGTGCCTCCCCCACGGGCTGCCTCGCCGGGGGCTTCCACTGTGCCGCTGCTGCTGCCGTATGAGGGGACCCCGATCCTGCCTGCCCAGTGCCCTCCCCACCCGTGTTTCCTCTGCCCGCCGTGAGGAGGGGGCCACTGTGATCTGAGACAGCAACCATCTTACCCCTCTGAGCACTCCCTGCCACTTCCCAGATCCCTAATGGGGTATAGGATGCTCCCAACACTGTTCCTAAGGGCCTGGGTTTGGGCATCTTCACAGCATTGGGCCTGCCCTGGCATCCTCTCTCTCTGGGGCAGGGTGGGTTTCTGCCATGTCCCATGGACATCTGCTCTGAGTCCAGCCCCTGGTCACCCCAAGAGACTCAGCCAGGGCCTGACCAAGCCCACCAGCTTCATTTGAAGCCCTGCATCCCACCAGCTCTGCACCATCACCATCAGCCCTTCCTTCGTCCTTTCCCGAGGGCAGCCCACCTCTCCAGTTTTGCATTAATACTGCTTCCCCCTTTTTTTATCCACTGCAATCACTGGGCTTATCCCATTTTCCCCCCTAGCCCATTCCCTCCTCCAGGGAAGGCACCACAGTTACAACCTGGGCAGTGCCCAGCGCCAGGGGGAAGTCAGGAAAGGCTGTGGCAGCTGGAGGTGATATTTAAGAGGCACGTGTGAGGCTGCGGTCCCTTCCTCTTGGACACCTTTCATTTTGTCACTCCTTCACGATAGTTGACACAGGGCTGGTCCAGCTTCCAGCCAAGGGCAGGGCTGTGCTTAATGAGCTTGTTCTCGCTGTTTCTCCAGCAGCACTGGCTCAGGTATGTACCTTGTGCAGCATCACCCTTCGGACTTTGAGCGCTGCTCTCCTCCACCGCCTTCCCCGGCTGGCCGGCACCCCTAGAGGTGTTGGCAAGCCGAGCCCCAGCGGTGAGCTTGCAGGGCAGGGCCCGGCCCCTTTGAAGGGCTGGCAGCGCTCCCAGAGAGCCGGCAGGGTCAGAGGCCCATTTCCCGGGAACAAATCGGAGCCGGAGCCAAACCCATTTCCGCTGCAAATCACTCGTCTGCCAGAATCTAAGGCCGCGCTTTGATAATGCGCTGCAGCCTGCACATCTGTGGGGAGGGTCCGAAAAGAGCTGGGGGCTGTGTGATGCTCCTGGGCTTGATGAATGAGCCAGGAAGGGCTTGGCTGAGCTTTTCAGGGAGGGATGGGCTGGGAAGTGCTCTGGGAAGACCGCGGTGGCCATCCCTGCTTGTGGGGTAGGGCAGAGCTGCAGAACATGTGTGGGGCTGTCACCTGGCATGTGAAGAGCTGCGGGCTTTTCCCTGAGAACCAGCACTTTATCCTTCTTTTCAGTGTGATTTATTTTGTTTCAGTGAGGGGAACAGCCCAGACTGATTTACAATTAGGTTGTACAACTACACTTTCAGGGCAGATGCTGGTCTGCTCTGTAAAACCACTTTCTGACCAAAAGGCCCCATAAAAATAAAGGAGCTGGAGCCAACCAGGAGCAGAGCTGGATATTAAGCAGAAATCAATAGGATATTTTCAATTTGCCCCAAAATGAAACAGGGAATGGTCTTTGTGCACAGGAAATGGGACACCATTTCAAAAAGAGAAAAAAAAAAAAAAAAAAACAACAAAAAACAGGCAGCAAGTCAGGAACATACAAGGAACATCTGGAGGAAGGCTCCTGGTGTGGAAAGGCTGCAGGACTTGGGCATGTTTGTGCACACCTTGCTTCAGAAGTTCCATTAAAGAACCTGAATTTCCTTTTACATGAAACTTGTAGATGCAGGGTCAGAAGACCACTTTGGTCTCTGCCTTTCTGCTTTTGCTTTCATCTGGGTGATTTTTCTTTTGCATTTATCCATCATTTTGAAATATTCAAAGCCTCCCCCAGCTGTCACCTCAGTAAACTTGCCTTAATACTGGCCAAATTAGAAAACTGCTAGGGAAAAAAAAAAAAAAAGGAAAAAAAGTGAAAAAAATTGCTCACAGTAGAAGAAGGTAGGTTCTTGCTGAATGGGGACCCTAGTTTTGAACATATGTCCGTTGTATGCAGGCTCAAAGTTTTTACCTAAGATGGGTTAGTTAAGTGGATAAAAGAATAAAAGGAAAGTCTAGTAAAGTACCTACAGTACTTAAAGTACCTGCAGTAGGGTCTCTGCTATTGTGACCAAGCAGAAATTCCCTAAAGCAGGTTTTAAAATTTAATTACATTTACTGATGTAAAAGAAAGCAAAGGTGACTGCAGCTGAATCCACAATGGGCAGCAGAGCCAAACCACGAGCAATTTCTACAGAAACATTTCTCAGGAAAGAATGGAGAGCTGCAAGGAGCTCAGAACCATCTGGTCCAGGAAACGTGGCAATTCCTTACAAGCAAGTAGCACAGCCCTAATCCTAGTGTATCCCATGGTAGCTGGTCACTGCTGATACAAGAATATAGCGTTAATTTTTCCTGAGGAAAGAAAAAATATTTATATTGCCCTATTTTTTAAATAAGGTTAATAACTTAGGTGAAGTGCTGACAGAGGGCACTGGTTTCACCTCAGCACCTGGGGAGAGGGGTAAGAGATGTGAGGCAGCCCTGCATCCTACCCTGGCACCGAAGCTTGGGACAAGTGTCAGAGCGTGCTGTGAGTACGTGTGGGCAGTGGATGGCTTTGATAATTAAGGGCCATGACCAAGCTGCAGCTAATGGGAGCTTTGGGTGATTGCAGCTCAGGTGCTGCTGCTGTCTCTGTCCAAGCTGGGCTGGCAGCTGGGAGGAACCTGTCACTCCCTTTAGTTTGGGTTTAGTTGTTTGCTGTGTTACCAGTGAGAGAAAGAGAAGGGATGTTTTTCTTGCAGCCCAGCACGTTACCGTGGCCGTTCCTTGACAGTGTGTGAGCTCCCAAACACAACCACCTTTAATATAAAGCTGCCTTTAATATAAAATCATCAGGCACTGGCCCTTCCTTGCCCCCCAAATACAGGACATCTCCAGGAAACTCAAAATTTAGGAATTTGTCTCTGTTCTTAGGAAGAGGGGGAAAATAACCCAGTGGGGAGTGTGAAGCAGAGGAAGGTGATGGGAAGCAGACTGACACTCAGTCACAGGAGCCTTGTCCCACACGGCCGTCTCCCTCTTCCCACACTTGCCAGGGGTGCTGGCACCACCCTCTGCTTTGCCCCAAAGCAATCTCCAATTTACCAGGGGCATTTTAGAAGCCTAAATGGCAATTTGGCATGGAAGTGTGGCTTCATCCTCCTCCCAGGAGAAGGGACCAGCATTCAGCCACTGAGGGGTGGGTGCTTGTACGTGTGTTGTGTACAGGGCTGATTGTATGGGTGTGGGATGGGATGGCCACACTCAGCCTCGATGGATGGGCTGGTGGTGCCAGCTGCTGCAGGCTGCCTCGATGGCTCTGCCGTGCCACATGGCTCTGCAGTGAGTGCCCGCTCCAGAGGAGGGCTTGGTTTGATCATTGTTTCCGAGGGAGGCGTCAGTGCCCTGCTGCCGGCAGCATCGGGTTGCCGTAGCTACCTCTGTGAGTCACGGTAACAAAGCACGGCAGCCAGGCAGGCACCGCCGGGAGCAGCCCGGGCTTTGAGGTCAGGGATGAGGATGGATAGGGATCACACCGAGGAAAAATGCCAAAAAATTGGGGGTTTTCTCAATTTAACTCCACAGACCCATCAATAGGACCTGCTGCCCTTTTTGTGGGATTTAGCCATGCATTTATCCCACCAAGGTTTCCAGCTGGCCCAAACTTTGCATCTCCCTCCCAAAAGATGCAGGAGCTGCAGCTATTAGCCATTGCAGGGTACTGGCATTCCTGCAGCTGCCTTGGGTTTGTTCCCCCTGTCCCTCTGTAATCCTGGAGCTGTGCATCTCCTCTCCCAGGGCTCTGTCCCAGGAGAAGGACCCCTAATTTTTCTGGCATTAATGCAGGCTTCTCAGCAGCAGAGGGAAGTGCAGACTGAAGGCTGTAAAATTGCTTTTATTATAATGATTTCAACATGACATCTGTAGGGGAAAAAGCTGGTTTACAGGACTGACATTGTAATCCTGGCAGCTGAAGTCGATTAGTAACAGAGGAACATATGGTCCTGCATTGTAAATTGCTGCCCTCCATGTTTATATTAGGGCGTAGCTGTACCCACAGGCACTTTTAGCTGGAGCTCAGTACAGTGACCACTGGGTCTCCAAGGAAACCTGGACTCAAAAAACCCTAAATAGCTGTAAACTAAAAGGGTGGGTTGTTACTGGGGAAAGTCTGTGATGAGCAGAGCTTTTTCATGTTTTTCCCATTTTATTCCATTTTTTTTTCACATCTTTGTACTCCTTAAAATATTTGGTTGGGTTTTTTTAGGTTTTTTTTTTTGTTTTGTGTTTGGTGGTTTTTGTTGTTGTTGTTGTTGTTTTTAGGGGCTTTTTTTATTTGTTTGTTTGGGTTTTGTTTTTATTTTTTAGACTGTTCTAGAGTATCTCTGGGAAGTTTTTGGCTATAGTTCCTTAATATTCTCTTCCTTCAGAAATGCCCTGGGACAAATTGGTGCCATTGGGTCCCTCCAAACTCCACTGGTGAGCTGGTGGGTGCCAGTCCCTCTGTGGGCAAGACCTCCTGGAGCAGCATGGAGCACATCAGGGCCAGCTACCCGTATTGGAGATGCCCTGGGAGGGGGCTCAGTCTCCCTTGGGCATGTTCAGACCTTTCCATAATCACAGAGAGCTTGGGTACATCGCTCCAAGATGGCCAAGCTCAGGTGAAGAAGCTCTTCTCTTAGGGGCAGATCACTGGGAAAGGTCTCAGCCAGGGGGATGAAGGCCACCCAGGCTGTTTGTTAGGTGATTACAGTAAATGATAGGTAGCAAGGCTGGAGCTTTTGTGTTAATTTAAACAAGGGCATCAGAGGAAGCATCTTTGCTCAATCTGGGAGATCCTTTTTTTGTACCCTACGCAAGCCATGGATTAATCAGCAATAGCACGTCGCCCAGCTTGCTCAATTTACTAATATTTATCTGACTAAGACTCTTTTTTCCTGAGAAGCTTGAAATGTCTCATCCCACTGAGTCAGTGTGTTACCATTACATGTTGTAAACTGCTGCAGTCAGTCATGGAGCAGTTGTGAGGAGCTGGGAAGAAAAGATGTCATTTCCCGTCAGCCGGTCCTTGGCTGTGCTCTGCAGCAGACAGCCAAATAAGGGTGGGAATGTGCCAAATCAAACCTGCTTAGGACAACTCCAGGCACCTAAATTCCATACTGGGATTAAAAACTGGGGGAAGAGGGGCTGTTTTGCTCTGTCTCTTCTCAGCAGCCTGGGCATGACTCTGTGTGTAGTGTGTTCCCCACTTTGGATGCTGTACAGGTGTTTAGTTTGGTTATTAAAATAAAAATGGAAAAAGAAGTCTTGTGTTATCTGGTCTTTTGAGCTGTTGGTGCCCCTCCTAATACCCATATCTCTGAGCCTTTTGGCCCGATTTCAAGACCATTTGGCAGAAATACAACAGGTGAAAACATCCCTGTGTAGCTTGGCCTGGCTTGGAGGAGCCTGGGTGCATCTTCATGCAGGTGAGGAAGGTGTTGACCCCACAGTTTGGGTTTGGTCCAGGACTGCTCTTTAGATGCTGGTGGACCTCAGTGTAGCCTGTTCTCACAATTCTCTTCACAAAGCAGCTTGCTGAGCATCATGGGGGGATCCATGAACACGCTGAGCTGTCAGTGGGGAGCACAGAACCCCATGGCAGGGCCCTGTGGGACCCATGGGGACTCAGTACTTCCCCTTCTGCCAAGGGAATGGAAAGCCCACCCAGTGGCTTGCCAAGCCTTGTCCTGAACTGTGGGGTTATTTACTGACCCCTCTGAATGCTGACAATATTTTCCCATGTCCTGTGAGCTCAGAAGATGGTTTAGGCTACAGCTCACAGTTTTAAAATGATGGGACATTCTCCTGCTGAAGGATTCAACTTCTCATACTAAATCTCTTGGGACACATATTTGGGATATTTTTATTTTCAGCAGCAACAATAAATGTCTGACACCTCAGCCTGGGCTGACACTGATGAGCTCTTTGCATAGGAGGTCCCTGGTGGTTTCAGCTCATGCCATTCAGCCTGGCATTGCCTGCCTGCTGCCAGGCAGCCTTTTATTACCCTGCTGTGCTTTTACTGGAGATTGTGAGGGGCCAGGCTTTGCAGAAATACGCTGACATTGCATACTGAAGGTCACTGCTCCACATTACCTGTCCTTTCGAAATCTGCCAAGATCCAGGAAGTGGCTTTTAACCATCTTTGTCCTGTCGTAATCTGTGTGTGGAGACTGTGGAAGGTTCAGATGTCTTGTGTCACACAGGTCAGCATGGCCCGTGTCCCCACCTGGCTGTCCTGACAGCACAGCACTGAGCTCCCTGTTGGCACATCCTCCTGCCCCCACATTCTGAATTTTCCCTGTTTTTTGGGGTTTTTTACAGTATATAAACTTTTAGAGTAAACACTGAAAAGGATCGCAGGACTGCCTAACCACAACATCAGCAAACTTTAGGGAGTTGGGGGGAATATAAGGTCATGGTACTGTCCAGCTTTGGGATGTTTCCTGTCTCCAGGAGGGCTGGAAAGACATCAAAAAGAAACTCCTCCAGTGCATCATTCCCAGAAGTGGCCAGGGCCAGGCTGTGGGAAGTAGCTGGAGGGGAAAGAGCGTCCTTTCCCTCCTGGACAGCTGGGGTGTGTGTGGCAGACCGGGTGGTAGAGCTGATACTGTGTTTCTCATTGTGCTTTGGCTGCCAAATTTTCTTTTTGAAGCCAGGACACTGCACTGTGGTAGGTGTGAAGGGAAGGAGTTTAGATGAGGGTTTAAGATTTATTTTCTATTTTCTCCTGAGGCTTTTACCTCCTTGCCAGTGTTTCCACTGCTGAGATCTTTACCTGCTACCATTACCCTGCTGCTCCCCCACTAAACCTGTGCCATGACCAGGCTTCTGCTGGAGCAGGCAGTGGGAGCTGAGGATGCTCTGTTGCCTGGCTGCCAGTGCTCAGGAAGGCTGGAGGGAAACAGGGTTCTCATATGGTGGATTAAAATGCAATAAATACTCTCTAGGCACCAACTTCAGGTCATTCAGTGACATCTGAAAGCCATGGGGGAGAAAAAAATCCTAAAAACATTGAATAAAATGAAAAAATGGAAATCAGCAATGTGTATTTTTCCAGTTCTGATTGGTTTTCCCAGTTCTTACCTAAGCTGATTTGTCTCCCCACTCCTACCACCAAATAAATGAAATGGTTTGGAGTGAGCCCAGTAGTCCTGAGCTGTGGATGTTGGGGTTTATAAGCTCTATGTGCCTCCCAGTTTGTACCTGTCCTTTGCCTCGTGGCTCGTGTGGCAGGGGATAGCAGGAGTCCGCTTGCTCCTCAAGTTAATATTTGCCAATGGGGCTAAAATGTAAAAGTCAAACTCTCTTCTTTCCTGCTGGTTACTCAGCCCACCTCATACTCAAACACCTGGCCCCACCTGGGCAAATATTTGCAGTGAGTAGCTCAGGGCATGTCCCACCAGGCTGAGAGCTGGGGCTGGGCAAGCATCAGTGATGCTGTCATTCTCCTCCTGGTGGTCCCTGTGCTGCTTGGCTGAGCCAGGAGGTGTGAAAGGGAAATCCTAAGCCATAAAAAGCTGAGGATTTTTTTTTTCCTGCTCTGTTAGAAAAACTACAATTCGGTGGCAGGGAGAAATGGGTTTGAGGAAACCTCTGTGAGTTTTGTGGAGGGAGCAAAAAGCCAGGGTTCTAGAAGATGGGTTTGAGCCTGGTGGCCCAGTGGCCCTGGGCAGTGTGGGACCCCAGTGACTGCAGCATTTACGAGTGGAAAAAAAGATGTAGGGAGAAAGTTTGTGATAAAGCAGGGAGGCAGTTAAGAGGAGGAAATGAGGGTGCTTAGCATGTAACCTTGGCCAGGCTCTGCTCCCCCAGGACGAGCCAAAAATAGATTTCCCTGGAGGCAGGGCAGCCCAGGTTACAGCGGAATGATGAATGGGGGATAAAGCCATGGCACAGAGGATCGGGGGGAGCAGGACAGAGATGTTATGCTCAGCCAAGAGCATCCTGCTGCTTTGTTTGGGGCAGTTTTGTTCCCCCTTCCCAGCGGATTCCTCTGGAACCTGGGTCCCATACTTTCCCCTTTGCATGTCCTCTGTCAGCTCAGTGGGGCTCCATCCCAGCCTCTGGTACAGCTGCAGGGGTGGGGAGGAAGTTATTTGCATTGATCTGAAAACTCAGGACATCTCTAACACTGTGTGACAGCTTAAAACACATAAACCCCTTTTCTGTGGGATAATCACTGAGAGCTGGCTGGGACAAATATCACAAAATCTTAGCTATCAGTCCCAAATTACTAGTGTCCTTTAGAAGAGGGGTCTTTTCTTCAGCCAAGGACAGGTGGCACTGACTGGCATTTACCACCCAGGATGGGTTTATCTGAGCTTCTCTGGAGGTGTTGCAAGCAGGGTTGCTACAGCAGGGATAAAGTGCTTTAAATTCCTTGTTTCCTCAATCCATTTATCGGCTGTCAGACATTTGTAGTGTGGAGCCCTGCTGGCCTTTGGAGCCCGGAAATAACCTCCAAACGGAGCAAAACGAGTTAAAAGGCTTGGCAGGCAGCCAGGATGACTAAGTCATTCTTCCAGCCTTACTGGAGCAGGAGTCAGGCATGGAACCGGACACATTTCCCATAATTGGAAACCCCTGGTCAGAGCCGCGGGATCCGGGGCTGCAGCAAAAGCCCTCGTGCGCTGTGAGCAGGCCGGGGAGGCCACGGGCAGGGCACTCCAGAGGGGACATGCATGTCCATGACTGTGCCTGTTTGCAAGAGCAGTAACCCAGGGACACAAACAGCAAATCACACATTTGGCCAAAATACTGGAAAACGAGGCTGGAGTTTCCGACGCAGACGCTGCCAGGCCCCTCTCATTGCCAAGGCTTTTCTGAAAGCCTTTTTGGACTCCCATAGGCACAGGGGAGTGTGCACATGGCACATCTCCAGCCTTAATTCTCCTCATGAGACCTTGAAGTGAGAAGCTGTGCGAGAGCAGGAGGAAAAATGTTTGATTTCAGTGAGAACACCTCTTTTCTTCCTGCCACGGAGGACAGGACTCATCTGTGGGCACTCCAGGAACACGTGACAAGAGCCAAGCACTCTGTGGGAGCTGTGTGGGTGCTCCAGCACCCACAGCTCATTGAAGCACCCATCAGCCACCCTGCCGGCGCCACCTGGCCCACAGCACACTGAAACCCATCATCACCACCGGATGCTGCTGGGAAATGGGCAGTGGAAGAAGAAAACCAGCACCCCTGGGCTGGTCCCCTGGGCAGAGGTGTCCATGGCACTGGGATTTTTGGCCCTGGCTGGCCTCTGAGCACATTTCTTTGCAGCACACCCAGCCACAGCCTCTCCCACGGCTGATAACGAGCTTGACCTTTATCTTTGGTGACTCATGGCTGCTCCTGTTTCACTTGCCTGTCAAGGGCCGGTTGTCTCCTCCATGGGAAAACTCTTTGAGTGTTGACCAGGCGCAGGAGAAGCACAACCACACCTGCAGCCAGAAATCCCCTTTAGCCACAGCCATTCCACCACTTATTGTCCTTTGGTGCCTCACTCACTGCTTCTGCTTCTGGTGTGAAGCCAGGCTCTAACAGTGAAGGATGCTCACAGATGGATGAGGATGAGGGTGAGGATGAGGATGAGGTTGCCCCAAGGGAAGGGTACCCTGTTCCCCAGCCTGAACTGCAGGAAGGCAGTTTTCATTCTCTGCAAGCAGTTGCTGCATGTCACCTTGGATCAAGTGATTTCTCATCCAGCAGTAATGAGGGAAAAAAGGGGGGAAAGGCCTTCATCTCGTGAGAAAGCTGGGTACTGGGATGGAGAAGCAGCTGTCTCTGTGGGAGCAGATGCATTTCTCTGGGAGATAACAGGTTGTGGGTCACTGTAAAGCAGTCCCCTCCACAAACCATGCTGTGATCGATGATTGCTGCGGGTAGCGAGGGCGATGAGCTTTTGTGGAGCATCTGGGACCCCAGGGCAAAGGAAGTGGGAAGGCAGGGAGGAGGTTTGTGCTCGCAGGGGGCTGGCACGGAGCCTGCAGCAGAATCTCAGCCCCAGCCTTCAAAGGGAGGAGGCTGCTGGCTCAGTGCTGACGGTCCCAGCTCCCACCCAGCTGTTTCAAAAGGCAGGTTTCCCTTCTCCCTGGCTAAAGGCGACCTTGTTCTCCCACCTGGCCGGCAGCAGGGGTGACTCAGTGTGCCCACACAGCAGCGCCAGCCAGCTCCAGCTATATTTGACAAGCAGGTGAACTGATCATTGCTCACAAGGACCTTGGACCTTGCCTTCTTCCCCTTTTCTTCCCTTTTATCTTGCCCTTGCCCTCCCTGTGGCTCTGTGGAGTGGCACTGGCCATAGTGCAGGCCTGGCCACCTTCCTGCCTGTGCCAGCTGCTCTGTGGGCACCTTGGGCATCCCAGCCATGCCTGGCCAGCAGCTCAGCGCTCCCTGCAAGCCAAGGGCAAGGCTGGCAGTGGCAGCTGGGGCGGAGGGAACGCCGAGGGCGCAGCGCAGCCGCAGCGCCGCCAGCTTCTCCTCTGAATGACTTTTTATCTCTGTCGAGAGGAAGTCGTAAAGTGATTGTGTTTTATTGAAACACGATGAGGGAGGACATCCCAGCACATGGAACCAAGTCAAGGCCAAAGCTCCTGCTGCCTGGCTGCCAGAGAGAGCAATAAAGCACAGACACTCAGCCAGCAGCTCGGGCCCTGCAATTATCACTGCTTCCCAAGGGACATTTTTACCACGTGCCTCCATTTTTCCCTCTCCAGTCATGCTTTAGCACAGACAGACAAGGTGGTTTCTACAGGAAAAATGAACAAGTGAGCTGGGTGGGTCAGTCCCTCCTCGGTGCTCACTGTGTGGGGTCATAGGGAAGGTGTTTCTATCACAGGGCAGCTGCCTGATGCTTGGCATAAGAAATAAAATAAAATAAAATAAAATAAAATAAAATAAATAAAATAAAATAAATAAAATAATAAAATAAAATAAAACTAGCTCCCAGTTGCAGGGTCTGCTTTAACTTTCAGACACTCATCCCACCCCACCAGCTCCTCCTGCCAACATGCATCAAGCACTTTATCCAGGAGGTGTTTCTCGCTGGTGCAGTGTGTGGGGAAGGCTTGGTTTGGCTTGGGAGGGCTTTTTGGGGTTTTGTTGATTGGGGTTTTTTTGGGTTTTGTTTTGTTTTTGGGGTTTTTTTTAAGCTATTTGCTGCCCCTTTGATCTGCTGGCTCTAGCACAAAAAGAAAAAAAAATAAAGATAGAAGAAAAAGAGAAAAAAAGCTGATTGCAGCTCGCCTGGGGGTGCTGGGGCAAGATCTACAATTGCCAGCGGCGTGGCTGGGAGGCATCTAGCTTCCATCTGCTCCTGCCAGACAGCCCAGAGCCCCCATGAAGCCCTCCCTGCCCAGGGGGATGAGGGAGGAGCCCCCCAAAAACCCTCCTGCACCATACCCAGATATCTCCCTTTGTGCCACTGACATGCTCGAAGGGGGTCGGCCCCCCCTCCCCTGCACCAACACCCCCTTTAATTAAAAATTGAAATCATGTAATTGCCTCTTCATTAAAGCCAATTAAAGCCCGGCTGACAAGGGAGGAGGCGGCACATTTTGCAACTCGCCGCGGAGATGAGAAAGCGCGCACCGCAATTACGGTGTCTGTTTGCTCTGCCTTCCCCCAACGTCTTCATCAGGGCTGCCTTTGAAATCGGACTCGCAGTGAGATGCTGCTGCTGGCGGGCTCCTCGCAGCCGGCAAACCCGCGTACTGGTCGGGCTGGGTGCTGGGAGAGGCTGCCGCACACCGCGGAGGAGAAGGGAGGCCGGGCTGCCTCCTCTCCTTCCTCTCTCTCCTCTTCTTCCTCTGTCTCCTCTCCTTCCTCTCTCTGCTCTCCTTCCTCTGCCTCTCCTGTCCTGCGCCCGAAGATGAGGCCAGGTGTGGAGGAAGGATGCTCAGGGGGATGAGGGGCAGAGAACAAGACTGGGGGCAGCATTCCTTGTGCCAGGCTCTGCCAGGGGCTTGCTGGAGCTGGATGCCCACTGCAGCTCTGCATTTTGGTCTCCATCTCCTAGGGATGCTGCAAGGTCACGGATGGCTCTTTTCCAGGGCCAGAAGCACCCACAGGGGTGATCCCCACCCCTGCTTGGATTCAGGAATGGTGCTGATCTCACACTGTGAGGTGGGGTGAACATTCAGAGCGCTGCTGGTCTGCTGTCCCCAGCCATAACAGAATCAGTTCCCAGGGGTTCAGTCCCAGAGTGTTTATTTGCAGCCTCATTAGGTGAAAGGGACTGAAACACCTGCTCCCCAGAGGGCACAAGATGAAGCTGCGGGTGGAGGGAAAGAGGGCTCCATCCCCTCTGCTCCTTGGCCAGGAGATCCCCAAACCAGCCAGGCCATCCCTGTGACCGCAGGAGTTTCCAGCAGAAGCAGCTCCAGCGAGTCTGAGTCGGCACTCCGGGTGCAGAATGGGGCTCATGTGGAATGCTGCACTGCTGCTGCTGCTGCTCCAGATGCCGGCTCCGCGATTTTCCCTCCTGCTGCCCGGCTTTGAAACGCCTGAGCAAGCAGCCCTTGCAAACACTTTATTGCACACACGCACTTGCCTACGTTTTGACCTGAACTGTGCTTATTAAACTCTTTTTTTTTTTTTTTAATGTAATAACAGTCCAGTGTTCTTTGTAGGCAATCTGTCTTCAAAGATCTCCTTTTTGATCTTTTCATACGCTAAGCAACAATTCAGCCTATATAAATCTCAGATTGAAAGTGCATAATTTGTTTTTCCCTGATTTTTTGAAGCGGTAAGAGATGAAACAGCTCAGGGGAATGTCAGCAGCAGTTATATCTATGTTTTTTCTCTGCATCAAAACACCTTGAACTATTTACTCGTGTGCAGGAGCTCTGCATGACCTCTACAGCAAGTGCTGTAACTCCCCTAACAAGTTATATCCCATCGCCGACTCCAGCAGTTGGCTTTAGTAGGAGCTCCAATACACATTTTTCACCCAGCCTTCATTCTCTCATGCTCTTTCTGTTCAGGCAAATCAAAGAGTTTGGAATGTGCCTTAAGTCAGGAGCATGAAAAGGAAGAAGGAAGACCAGACAATTGGGTTAAGTAAAAGAACAATATTAAAAAAAAAATAAATTCCCAACCTCCTTCTAAGTGGGATCTAACAGAGTTTATCAAACAGACATTAATTAACTAAGCAAGTCCTCATTTATCCCTAAAAGGTGGACTCAAAAACCAGACGTTGCTTTGTAAAAAAAAATAAAATTTAACAGCTCACAAGGAATATTTGCACAATGCAAAAACTTGCATTAGTAATAGATCAGACCATCCTATGCTGTTTGGTTTCTGCCCCAAACAGGGGCAAATTATTATTTTTTTGTTCCACCCTTTAGGCTGTGATGAATGTCCTTTCCCTAGTGTTTCCCTTCTCTTCAGCCCTTTTTCTCAAGCTGGGATGGGTCTAGTACGGGTTATATCCACCTTGCAGATGCTGGGGGCAAGCAGGGAGGTGGGGGCAAGCCAGCAAGAGGCCACAGCATCGCTGGTGATGCTTTTTGGGGAAAGGAAACTTTGCTGGGAGGGATCTTTTTTGCAGTGGGGCACTGTTACCAAGGTGGCTCACAGAAGCCAGGAGGCTTCTATGTGGAGCAGAGCTGGCAGCTGCAGCACAGGCTCACTGGGTTGTATTAACCGGCTCTGGCATCCCCACACGGTGTCCAAATTCCCACGGTAAAATCTGGAGGGTAAGGCAGCTTGTGCAAGAGGCCAGCGCTGCTGGGTGGAGCGAGCGTTTTCGCTTGTGTAATGGAGAGGTGAACCAGCAGAGAGGAAAGGCAGCCTGGAAACAAAAGCTGGCACTTGACAAACTGCTCAGTCTTCATTCACATGATGCCTCATTAACAGCGCACAGGCTTGGATTTTTTAAAATTTTTTTCCCCTTTTCTTTTTCTTGGATGCTTGTCAAACCAGTGACTTAGGGCATCTATTGTTTAGGATTCATGGCCCTGGCCCGTGAGAGGCTGGTGGTATTTAGGACATCAATATGAGCAAATGGAAAAAAAAAAATTTCTTCCTGCTATTAGTGTGATAAGCCATTTGGGAAAGGGAGGATGCAAGTTTTTCCATGCACAGGTCACAGCTACTGCAACAGAGTTGTTTTGCACACTGATTTGGTGTGAAAAACATGGACAGCAAAGGTAAAAACTGTGAGGACTTCACCTTCAGGGGAGGAGTCCTGAACAGATATTGACATAAAATCAATTCCCTGTGGATTTTAGTTGGGGAATAATACAGGTATTTATCCTTGGGAAAAGGCAATAGAATAAAGAAGCATGAATGCAGAACTCTTATTTTTTTTATACATTGCCATTTGTCATAGACTCAGAATTGTTTGGATGGGAAGGGACCTTACAGAACATCTCGTTCCAACCCCCCTGCTATGAGCAGGAACACCTTTCACTAGACCAGGTTATTCAGAGCCCCATCCAACCTGGTCAACACGGCCAGGGATGGGACATCCACAATTTCTCTGGGCAACCTGTGGCAGTGCCACACCACCCTCAATAAAGAATTTCTTCCTAATATCTAATCTAAACCTTCTGTTGTTCAGTTTGAAGCCTCCTTGTCCTGTGAGCATATGTCCTCTAAATAGTCCCCCTCTGCATCTTTCCTGTCAGCTTAGCTGGGATGTTTCCTGAGCTAGAGCTGTTTCCAACAGTGCTAGTGCAAAGATGCTTCAGAAGAAGGTGCATATTTCGAGCACAAATTCATAAGGTGGTGCGACCTCAATGCAATGCCAGGCAGTGGGGCCATGGGGCCATGTCTCACATCTTGAACGCACCTCTGCATCGCTGAGCTCGCAGAGAGAGCGATTTCCTCGTGCTGAACTAGTCTGACCTCTTACGTGTCCCTCTGCAGCGTGGGGCTCCTCGGCCTGTGCTGTGCTGAGCTGGCTTCTCAGCCAGACCTCATTTGCTTGAGGAACTGCCAGCAAGGCAGCATTTAACTGAGCGTGAATCCATTACCAGCCTCCTTTATTCTAAAACAGGAAAAGCTCGTTTAATGAGGAGAGTGGAAACACACAGAGACCATCTTAATTTTTCCAGGTACCACAGATCCTAACCAAATAGTGAACCCCAAATAACTGAACATACTGGAATTGAACCGAAAGCTCTGTTATCCCAAACACCAAATCTCCAGAAAGGTACCCTGGTGCTGTGCTGGACTCCTGAGAAACCACAGGCTGTCCCTGAGTTTCAGCTGGCAGCAGAGCATTTGCCATTTGTTCCTGTATCAGATAGGGCAGCAGGGCAGTACCTCCAAGGCTCTCTTCCTAGACAACCCAGGCACTGAGACTGTTAATCATGTGTATCCCGAGCAGGTGACACACCAGATGAATTCCTCTTGGAGTGCTTCCAGCTGCTTCAGCTTTCAGGCCCAGAACTGGAGTTTTTCCTCCCTCAAATGAGAAGCCACCAACATGAAGGCTGCATCACCAAAGCATGTTCCCACAGACTAAACTTCAGGGTTTTTATCAGGGTGCTGAGATGACAATCAGGCATGGATGCACATAGACTTTTTGCTTTTCACCTCACCATTTTTAAAAAATTGCCACTAGCTTTACATAAGGCATTCATTTATTTGTCTCATGGCCCAGTCTACAAAACACACCAATATAAAGAAAGAAATGAATTCATTCAAACAGTAACTTGTGGGTTTTTGCACACCCACACTCCATCAAGCCTGGATTTACCATTCAGCCTGGATTTATCTGGCCGTGACATTCTGCCTACCACCTCAGCAGTTCTTCATACTCTGTTAAGAGGAATGAGCTGCACAGGTACCAGTTCATTTTCTGTAGACAAAGTCTGTAAGTGAAAACAGTGAAGTCTAAGAATTGCTCATCTCTGCCATAATTGGTAAGATCTGCAATGGGAAGAGCACAGCTGGGTTTTGACAAGATCTGTTTTTCTATTAGGTTGTGTCAACCAGCATTAACTCTACTTGAATGAATCCCAGGTCAGCTTTCCCATCGCTTTCCCTAGGATGAACATCTTGCTAGGCAGCTTCATTACCCACCCATCTCATTTGGCTCCCTAGATGCTGGCACATTTGCTCCACATGTTCTGGAATTTCCCGTTTTCTCAAAATTAAAGTCAGCCTTTCAGTATTCATGCACATAAATTACTTTGGTGTGCTAATTTGCAGATGTTTATCTCCAGGTAGCAGCACTCCCGTTTAACCATGTAGTGGAAAGTACTGCTTGAGGATGGGGAACTATTATTCAATTTCCTCCAATAGAGAAACAAACCAGGTCAAATCCATTTGATGTACCTTGCACTGTGCTGAGCCAGTCTGCACACCGGCAAGCTCCATTCATTATTCCTGTCCTTGTCAGAACCACCTTCACACTGCTCTCCATGCTGGCCAGAGTGCACTGCAGACTAGGCTACAAAATCTTATTTTTTAAAATACAGGCCAGAACCTATCCCTGTTCCTGCCTTCTTTCCTCATTCCTGCCTTAACACTGTGGCACCTGAGCAGTAGTGTTACATTTTCAGGACTGCGAGGTCAGCTGTGGGAGTACCTTAACATTCAGAAACCAGTTTGGCCCCCAGCACCTCATTCAGTCCGTGACCTAAGTGCATGGATCATGTGGAATCCTGTAATGATGCTGCCTCCCTAAAAACCCCAACTCTTACAAAAGATTCCAGACTGTTTGCTTGCAAATTGAGCAAGTTTGTTCTGATTTACATCAAAGAACTGCCAGCAAGTTATATTTACAAGGGCTCCTGTTTTGGCTTTTGGCAAAGAGAGATGTTGAGCCAGGAGCTGTATGGGCAAACAGCTGGAAAGGTGCTGTGTTTAACACTCCACCATTCAGAACAGGATGCTCATTTCTCCTAGGAAGCATTAGGGACAAGACAGGCACCACCAATCATGTTTCACAACTTTAATAGAATATTCTATCTATTCTGTACAAATTGAAAACACCGTATTAAGTTACAAATGTGTAAGGTAAGGCTGGAGCACTCTACATGCCTGGTCACAGTGTTGATACAGCTGCTATTCAACTGCTGCCAGAGGTTGGTAATGGATGCTGAAACTAGAAACGTGTACTTTAAGTGCCACACAACAACAAAATGTAGTTTTGCAGACTTCAGAATGTGAAATAAAACAAATTGTGGAATGGAATAATTTCAGTGTTGCAAGTAAGACACCCAAACTTCAGATTTATTGAACTGACTCACTTTGATAGATTTCCGTGTTCATAGTGAAAGGTCCTTTCATGCTGGACACTAAGCAATAAGACTACTGGAAATTGTCTGGTTCTTTGGCTGCAACCCACTTCCACCAACAGCAAGTTTGGCCTTTACATTTTGATCTTCATCCAGAGGAGTTGTCATTTTGATTCAAGTTTGTTTCTTCTGTCTAGACTACTACATTGAGACCACTTTGAATTACCTGTTTTACAAGTACCCATATTATATGCAAAAGAGGAAGAAGATTTTTCAAGTATATTAAAAACTATTAAAAAGCACTAATTCTGTCAAAGTACTTACAAACATGAATAAATAAATAGTAAGATGAACAACTAAATCTCAAATATGACACCCTCTTCAATGAAGTAAAATTACTTCAACTCAACTGGTTGTACTGAGATAATAAATATGACATTTAAAGCTGCTCAAGCACTAGTTCAATCTGTAGGTTGCAAGAAACATTAAAAAACAGGGGAGGGAACTAGCAAAAAAGTCATATTGCTCTATCTGTTTCAGCTACCATACATGTAATCCATTTACTTTAGCTTCTCAGCACATTGCTATTCCACGATTTTCAATGTCGAGCAAGAAAATGGATAATCCTCACATGGTAGTCTGGACTATTCCCTTATGCATAGGGCAAAAGGCTCTAAAGGCCTATTGACATACTTAGCTACAGTGTACCAACGGCTGTAGAGTGTGCTTTATTTAAACCTCATATTTCCCAAATGCATTGAAGTTGCCACTGTACATGTTAAGCAATAAAGTTAGTGAAAATCATGCATTTTAAAACAAATTAATTTTAAGCATTGTTAATAAGATTGTGCTGCAGCGATAGAATATCCTGAACTGCAGGCCAGGTATCCAACTATTTGTTACAAGTTGTTCAAATATCACTTCCAAGTGGTATTTCCTTATTACTGTTGTTTGCATTCAGCAGGTTGGCTGGACTCTTTCTGCATAAAGGGAAAAAGAGAAAATAAACAGTTAAAAATCAAATTAGCATAAAAGAAAACACTTCAACAAATACAGAGAAACTGGCTATGTAGTTCTGAATTAACTAGGTAACACTAGCATTTACAGGAGGAATGCTACATGAAAACTCAAGCTACATCATAAAGGTCCAGAGTCACCACATTTACTGAGTTTCCCCTTGCCCCCAGCTGCTTGGTGCCCCATAATTTTTTATCTATTTTTGTGCTGTTAACACTGCATCCTGTAGGCCAAGGTTCACACAAACAAGAAAGCAAACCACCACCTACTCCCCTCAACCACAGGCTCTATTTGACTTCCAGAGCCCTATTAAACCATTTTAACAATAAACTGCTACCTCCTCCAGCTCTGAGGAGGGAGGGAAGGCAGGCTGCTTATTCTGCAGCACGTCTGAGTTTTTCCTTAGGAGCCTTTCCCTTTCTGCTAAGGTGATAAAAATGTAATTAATGTGTTGATTTCTTCTAGGTTCTGCATCACAAGCAGGTAACTATTCAACAATTTAACACTGGGCAAGAAGTCCATATGTTAATCTGAGTATGTAAAAGCAGAAACATCTTCATTAGGTAGTTAAACAACTTCCCCTTTGGCAAAAGGAAGTGTATTTGGGAATGAGAACAAATACTCAAACAACTAAGAACTTCAGGTTTACACTGCACTTCTTGCTTTTTTTCCATTGTAAAATAGCATTCTTAGAAAGCAGGAGAATTTATTCAGCGAATTTCCACTTTGCTTCTCCCCTTACCATTCTTAATATAGTTTATTATACACCAACAGCAGTCACAGAAACCTGCTGCAGTCTAGTAAAGAAAAATACAGGTATAAAACACAACACCCTGAACCTCACTGATGCAAAGTAAAATGTTTCTTAGTTACTATCCTAAAGAAGAGGTTTATGTGTTATAAAATATGTACCCATGCCCAGCTCAGTATACATCAAGTAACCAAGAGCTAAGACAACTGAAGCATTCTGCCTCTAGAAAGGAAGAATAGGTGCAACTAATTTAAACTTCCTTATCATGAAGTTTTGCCTCAATAACCTGCACTAAATCCAGGCTGTTTCTCTGTTCCTCACCAAAACTGCTTTACAGTCACAGTGGTCACCATCACTCGCACTGCAATTCAGCATTAGAGCCAAATGCACAGATGTGTCAGAAACCTTTCAGACTTCTTCCTTGTGGTATTCCTCACTCAGCACATCTGGCTAACCTTGTTTTCTCTCATCTGCCTGAAGTTCCAAGTAACACCAATGTGAATTACATTGCACTGACTGGGGACTAAATACAGGAAAAGGGGTATGTTTACACAAAACAAAATTGGCATTCTTGCTCTTAAGTGAAAATTTAACTGCCCCTGGTAGTTCATTGCATGCCTATTCCTTTTTACTGAGGGGCAAGCAAAACAGCAGCATTTTTATCTAAAGTTTTCTAAAGGTTTGTATTCTCCTTTAAACTGCTTGGTATTTCAACATGGACAGAGTAGTGTGCAGGCAACATCACTTCCTCTCCTCTTTGCCTTCTGGCTAAGAGCCATGATAAAACAACAAATCTCCTATTTAAAATGTACTTAAAAAAAATCTTTCCATCTCTCTCCTTCCTTCCTTCCTAGTCACCTGCTATATTTAGATCAAGAAACACCTAGGTTGACCACCACAACCATTTCCGCCAAATTTTAATGATCAACCAAAACACTTGTTGTATTTTCTAATAAACTCCATTATCCTTTCCTTATTTCTGTAAACACTTAGATCGTATTTACTACATATAACTGTTTATCCTGTAAAAACTGAGTCACAGAGATCACAAAGTTCTTTTTCAAGAACCTTTCAGTGTTGATTACTGCTCTCAGACAAAAAAAAAAATAAATACAGTTTGAGGGGTTCCTGGATCTGAGTCAGTTGTTGAAGGATTTTGAGACAAATACTGCTATTTTTAGGTTACACTTGAGGATGTATCTCTGTTGGCCTTATATACAGAATGTTTAAGCAGGCCCTAAGTATGAAGGCAGTATTTCAGATCCAGACTCCAACATAATCCATCTTCTCCCACCACTTCAACACACAGCACTGCCGTTGCTGAGGAAGCCAGCATGTGAGCTCCACGCTGCCTTCAGCTACCCTCAGCCTCATGCAAAGCATCTCACAGCCTAATCCCAGAGCACACCAGCACAAAGAGACCACAATTCCCTTCCAGTTACAGCTGCTCCAGCAGGCACAGGCACACTGAAGCTCATCTCTGGCCTTTGCTGGCTCCTGTAAGATCAGGGCCCAGACTCTGAGCTGTGAGTGGGATGCAGAGCTGACATCCACACTCCCCTCTAAAGCCTGAGCCTGCTCCTCCTGCAGAGCCCAGACTTGGTGACACCGGGTCAGCCAACCACTACACTGATCTGCCTTAGCCCCTGTGCTGTTTATCAGCCCATCCTGGCAAGGTTTCCATGCTCTATTTCCCTAAATTAACTTCCCATGATATCTTAGAAAGACAGCGAAGTGCATTGGCCAGACCAGAGAGACTTGAACTGGCAAAGATAAGGAGGAATTGCATCTTATTTTTAAATAAATTTAGCAGTAAACACACATATTCAAGATCACTACCAGGGCTACAGAGACAAGAATTCTTCTGGTTGTAAACAGATTCTTTACAGTAACCATAAGCAGACTTAAGTTCATCTTAAAATTGGTAGGATTTAAAATTTTTTTGTATCTTTAAAATATTTCAATTCATATTCACTTATTCTGTGCAAGGAGTTTAAACTGCTCTGGGCCTTGAATTTCAGTCTGAGATACCATTCCAATGGATATGAACAAGTTGAGTGAGACACCCACCTATTTTTTCTTTTTTGCTAACAAAGATCAATATATAGCTTTTTGTTACTGCCACTCCTGCTGCATCGCGTTCTCAGAATTAAAAATTGCACCTAAAATTCGCAGGAACATAGAGTTAACACACAGAAGAAAGCAGGTCTGAGTTAATACTGCTTTCTTGACTTTCCTACACAAACCCCACTGTGTCTGCCCATCCAGGTAAACTGGTGTCCTAGAGGCTGGGGACATAAGCCCAAAATTTCCATGCCTTTTATTTTAGCAGTTGTTTTTTTTCAAAAGACATCCTAAAGGAAACACTGGATTTCTGTTAGTCTTCAGTGTTTAAACACACTAGGCAAGATACATTCCTAGGTGATTCAAAGAGCAATAAAGTCTTTATCTCCTTACTTTTCCAATTCACTTTTTGGGAAGCTTCCCATCTGCTAAGGTGGCCATGCAGGAACAGGCAGATCAACAGGATCTCATCTGAACAGGCAGATCAACAGGATCTCATCTGACTCCCCATGAACTCTGCTGCCAACAGCAGTATCAAGGCAGGCACCAGGCACTAAATCTGATGTCCTTTCCAGTGGAGAAGGTAGAAAGCCTTTCTGAAATATCTTCAATGGAAAAGTCCAATTATGGGACCTAAAACTGAATCTTATCTTTATTTCCTATTCTCTGTTACTGAAGGAGAAAAAGCAAGGATATTAGAATGCAAACCCAGAGCTAGCTGGAGTTAAGTGAGCAACCCTAACCCAAACTGCCTGCCTCCACATCAGGGCCTGGAAATGAATTTGCTGCTGCCATGTCCTGCCACTGCAACCCAAAGACAAAAGATCTTGAAGCCCAAGCAGTCTCTCACACACAGAGCAGCTCTTCTGCTCGTGATTCAAACCAGCCCTGCCAGCTACTTCTCAATTCAAGCACAGCCTCAGCAAGGTGAAATACAGGCAGCTAAAGGAATGGGACATGCAAGCACATAGAAAAATGCACTAGACAAAACCAGCTACATTATCCAGTTTTGTAGCATCTTCTGAAGCTACTTTTAATCATCTGACTGCTCAGTCTTCCAAAGCCACAACTTAGACATGGCACAAGTGCTTTGTGTAAGAGATGATAATGATCTGGCTGTATCTGAACAACTCCAACGTACTTAAAAAACTCACAGGAAGGAAGGAGGAAAAGTTTACAAAGCAGAAAGTGTTGACATGCAGCAAACGTACTACAACAATACAACAAATACACTACAACAATAAAGGAGGAGGTAGTATGGAAATGACTGAAAAGGAGAAACTGATTTGAAAGGAAAACAGACCAATTTTTTTTTGTGTACATGGAAAAGAAAACTATTCTAGAAAACAAAAGAAAGGAGTGGGAACTGGAAGGCAAAGAAAGGCAAGGAACAGGGAACAAAAGGATCAGAAAATGACACGAGCAGGAAAAAGAATGGAAAACAGGACAGAACTGGGGTATCAGTGTCAAAAAATGAAATAAAATAATTCCAAGTTGACTTGAAAAATTGGAGCCAGTGGCTAACAATTTTAACTGTAGGGAGGGAATACAGCTGTGTAACAGACTGCAGCCACTGTGACAAACAGATGTTCTACTGCTGCAGGTGAACCACCAGTGCACTAAAACAATTCAGAAGCACAGCTCCATTTTGAGTTTAACAAAGGCAAGGAAGGGCATTATCTATGCAGAGGGAGTGAGCTGGACTATACCTTCTTCTAAATAATTAAAATAAAAAGACACAAGCCTAAAATACAGGGGGGGAAGAAGTATGGAGGCTGTTGCAGGCCATTGTTCTCTGTGAGGAATGGGATGAAAGGTGAAAGATGACAGTATACAACAGAAGGAAATTTTTCTTTCTTCTTTTAAATAAAGAGACAGATGAACAGAAGAACAATACCTGTTCAGAATCATGAGAGATCAAGAAAAGGCTTCTAAGAGTGACTGCCTGCCTTTGTCAGGCAGCATAAATAAGATGCTGGAAAAGGCATACTAAGTAAGCTGATGACTTAGAAGAGTTTAGGAAGAGCAGAGAAGATATTTAAGAAATAATTTGCAAGTGCATTAGAAACAGTAAAGAGATGCAACATCAAACCAGAAACAAGGAAAAATAGTCTGACAAGTCTCAGTATCTTTTATCATGTGTATATGAAATACAGTTTGATTGCTACAAAGGCAAAGCAGGAAGTGTGCCAGGAAGGCAGAGTCATTCTGAAAAATCTACTTTAATTATATGATTTAAAGGCACTCATCCCTACCCATTTCTTTCTATTGTTTACTAATAAAACTTAAACTCTGAAGTCACCATTCCCCCATTTCTTTTCCCCATACAAGGAAAAAAACCAAACCAAAAACAAAACAGAAAACCCTAGAAAACAAACCACATTGCATGACTACAAATGGGACTCTTGGAAGTTAGGTATGAATGGAATTCCACCTTACCTAGAAATGTATGAATGAATAACAGACTTATATTACACCTAAATGGGAAAAAATTGAAAGCAACTGTCAGCATGGATGAAAAGTGAAATGTACAAAATAATACAGGAGGCAACAACCATAACCTTCCAAGATAACTTCAGATTTTTTCCCCTACAGAATACCAAATCCTCTAGAAGGATACTTCACACAAACATATGTTGATGTAGAACTAACATTGTTTCTCAGCTGTCCAACTTTTACCCTTTACAGGTACACCACTGCATCTGAATCCTACAGAGCAGAGTCAGAATACTGATTTTTCCAATCTAACCCTGTTTGATTGATCTTTGTACAAGATAGACTTTCTTTAGTATACAGTATTTCTCATTAAAGAAAAACAAACTTGACTCTTGATAGTGACAAAAAGCATTTACTAATGATAGGATGATGTATAAAACTGTACCAGAAGACTGACATGTCAAGTTGCTAAGACTTTTATCCAAAGATCAAGCAGTTTTGCATGCCTTTCACTTTTTCACCTGTCTTTATAAAAAATTGAAAGCTTTTATGATGTTTTAAGAACTACATGAACACAAGTCTGTCATCACTGTCCCAGCTTCACTAAATATAAGCATTTACCATGACTGAAGATCTGAAAAATACCTATCAGAAGGAACACTAACCCTCAAGGCTGAATTTTAAGCCAGGTATATAATAAAGTTTAAAATTCAAAGTTGAGGACTGACTTTTTTTGATTTCTAACCAAGTACAGACATGTAGAGTCTAACCTGCAGCCATCAGGACAACGATAAAGAACAATTCTAAGGAAAATAACAAACAAACAAGCTAGTTGAGATTTGTGAGACTAATTCTAGCTTGAAGTCCAGCCAAAGAACATCCAAATATGACCTTTCTGAAGGAAAACTGTATCAGCATTACACAGAGATGCCATTAAGAAGCAAAGGCACACAGATTGGAAATTATCTTGGTGCATGTTGGAAGCAAAAGCTTGCATTTTCTCAACTGATGGAAACATTAACTTCTCTTTGAAGAGCATTTTGAGTGTTGGAGATAATAAAAACACTGCAGTCAGAAGCTAGGGTGTTTTTTTGATTGATCTTTTCACAAACTATCATACCCTTAACTACACTGCTCATGATTATAGTCTGTGCTATGACTAAGCACACAGAAGTCCTTACCTTAGGATCAGTCTCTGCATCTTCCTCCTCTTCTCCCTCCTCTTCCCCCTCCAACTCCTATGACAAAATAGAGATAAACTAACAGAAATTAAAATAGGTTAAAAATGCAACTTTTTGTAATGGACAAAAAGCAAACTAGCAAATTAAATTATCACTGTATTCCAGAATGTTTCAGATGTCAGCATTGGGCTGATTTAAAAGAATTCAGCATCTTACAAGTTTTAAATTCAAAATCTTTAAAACTTGGCATAAAGGTCGCAGTATGGCTTAAGGCAACCTTCCTAGGTACACTGCTAATGCAGTCCTGCAGCAATTTTTAAACTTCTATCTAACAAATTATTTGGAATTTTAGTTCTGGTAATAGGTATACATGCCTGATTTTGTTCTTTAGTTCAGTCTCCCTCCAAAGAGCCACTTTATTTAGATTACTCTAGACAGGCTATGCATTTCCTCTGCAGGATTTTTGCACTCAGTTTTACACACGACTACATCCAAGTGATAACATCTGGCACTGAAAACCAATTAAAAATACATATACACACTTCTATCAATAGCCAGCTTAAAAAAATAAAAATATGAAAATGTTTAGTCACTCAACAGCCTAAACAGAGAAAAAAAAAGACTGCATGCTGAAGGCTGCCAGCTCACATCAGATCAGCTTGATAACCTCTGATGTACTCTGCTATGCTGAAGCTGACAACAATCAGGGATGTACCTTTGACAAATTAACAAGACAGCACAGTAAAAGCAGTAAAGCAAAAAATGTAAAGGATATTAGTTCATTTAAGTGTAGTAACATTTAGTGATTTTGTGCAAAGCCTTTCATAGTGTGTTTGTGTTCATACAACATTATTGCAAATAGACCAGAGCCAGCCTAAATTACTTATGCTGAGCAGTTGCACACTTCCCCTTTTTCACTTTGCATTTGGTAAGACCCAGTCTTCAAGCTTATGACAGCTAAAAGCTGACAGCTGAAATTCCACTACCACCTAAGGAACAAATATTTACCATGCAGCACTCTAGAAAACAAAGCTTGTCTTTAATTTTTGACTCATGTCAGAAAACAGCTTTCAAAGTACTGGATAAAAAAATGGATATAGGCTCTTGCAGGAAGTACTTCTATGAAAAGGAAAAAACAGGCACAGTTTTTCAAGTCATGAATGCTGAACTCTTTTGGAAAGAAGTACCATGAACAAGAGCATTTATGAACAACTGTTTTCTGCTCCAAATAGAATTATTCCTGGCACTGGAATGGAAAGGGTAATCAGTATTCTATAAAAAATAGTGTGCATCTTACCTCCTCTTCACCTTCTTCATCTTCTTCAAACTGAAATGCAAACCCAAGGTTTAATTAGCTCTGCTAGTATTTGCATAAAAACTTCTGCAGTAATAGGTGTAACATATTCAAACACTGTAACTGAAACTAAGCTCCTTCCAGAAGCAGATTAACAACTTATAGCAAGCTGAATGAGCCCTTTCCTATCCCCAAGTAGCAGGATCTCTTCAGGGCTTTTTTTTTGTTATTCTCATGTAATTAATACTTCACCCTAGTCTAATCAGAAAAGGAGCAGTATGTTTCTATGTGCTGACTAATAAACAAAATGCTAATTGCACACATACATTATCATCATCCTCTATCGCTTCCCCGGTGAAGTACAGCACAGCACGAGGGACTATCCTTTCACGGAAGAAATGTCCAATTTCAAAATCTGCTGCTAATGTGAATTCTGAGTCTTCATCCTGTAAGACAAATCAGTTTGAGTTTTCTACTGCAAATGTGATGTGACACACAGAAGCAGATGAAAATATTTCAGAGTAACATGTTTGGGAAAACATCACACTATCATCACCAACCTTCAGGTCACAGGTACTTTCAGTACATTTTGTGATAAAAGCTAAATCTTGATTTGCAGAATTGAGATTTTCTGTACAAGCTTCCTACTTTACACACACAGGTTAGTGTCCTGCCAAGACACCTTTTATTAAAAAGCTCAGACTTGGCTGGCTCTGGCATCTGATGCTGCAGAACTGTTCAGAATGCTCCAGGCTGATTTTTCAGGTCAGGTACCAGCCACACAGTACTGCTAAGTGGGCAGGGAAAATAATGACCTTCCCAACAGTGACACTCGAAAGGTCTTGGATCAGCAAATTGTGGAACAGTGAACAGTCAATGGATTACTTGGAGAAGTTGACAGTATCTTTCACTTTATCAAAGGTGAAGCCCAGCTTTGTTAAAGGCAAAAGTAACAATAAAAATACACAGTACTTAATAAAAGACCCCTATAGTCACTATACAGTGACTTGGCAAAGAGCAACTGTGCTGTTTCAAAAACTTACCAGTGACTCTCCATCACCAGATACTGCAAAAAGAAAAGACAACAAATTTAAGAAATGCCTGTATACTCTCACCTACCTCAATGTTCAAGATGACAAAACACAGTAAAAAGACCTTCTCATACCTGGAAACACTAAGGTTATAAAGGCTTCACAAGGTAGCTATTAAAACTATGACAATCCAGATTAGTATTAAGTTAAACCTACAGAAATCATACGAATTTCACATGTTGTAGCTAAAGCATTCATGCTGCCATTTGGATGTCAGAGATTTTTGCAAAGGAAATGCTCTTTCTACAAGGATGGGTTCAGAGGATATGCAGATCAACATACTTGGTTTCTCTATTAATGCTGTAATTACAGTAACTTCATTTGGCTGGAGCACTACAAATCACTTCCTCTTCCCCAAAACAACTGAACTAAATAGGTGAACATTTTGACATGAATCTGCAAAGCACTGTTGAGAAGAGGCCCAGTGCTGTAACCAGCATAGAAGAGGGTGGGTGTTTTGTTTGTTTAAAGAAAAAAATAACCAACTAAGCAATGACCAAAAAAGAAAAAAAAAAATCAAATCAATGCAAAAAACTCCAACACAAATCAAAACGTATTTCCCTTCCCTACATTACCATGTGATCTACTGTGAAAGTGATAATTTGGCTCAGTTCTCAAGTTGAAAATGTAAATATCCACTGCCAGCAGATGTTAGTGTCTTGTCTTATACTGCTAATTCCAAAATGTACCCTTTGAGTACTTAAAAGAACAACATAACACCAACAGGAGACAAATCGCCATGTTTTCCTCAAAGCAGCAACAAAAATTAAAGGACATTTCTGTACCAAACCCAACTTTAGAAATACATATCCCATGTTTCTTAACCCACATACATAGGCATTTGCAGTATTAATTAGGAGGGACAGGTAGTTCATAATAGCCCACAACAGAATCAAGAACCATTCTGTTCAGAACACCTCTGGAATCACAGAACAGTTTGGGATGGAAGGAACCTCGAAGATCACTAAGTTTCAACCCCTCCACCCTGGGCAGGGACACCTTTCACAAGACCAGACTGCTGAAAACCCCATCCGGTCTGGCTTTGAACATTTCCAAGAATGCCCAGAGAAGTTATGGATGCTCCAAACTGTTCCAGTGTTTCACCACTTCCACAGTTAGGAATTTCTTCCTAATATCTAACCTAAACCTGCCCTCTTTTGGCCTAAAGCCATTCCACTTGTCCTGTCATTACATGCCCTTCCAAAAAGTCCCTCACCATCTTTCTTGTAGGACCCCTTTAGTACACAAAATAAACTACTTCCCTCATCTATGTTTGCAGAAGAGGACAATGAAAGATGGACCAAGAAAAAAAATAAAGGTGTTGGAATCCATCTGAATTGTCTAAAATGCGAGTACACATCTAACACTAGACTAGGAAAATTATGTATGGAGTATCAGGGATCACTAATTACTCCCAGAAGAAAGTAATAAAGCCTCTGTTCCGGCCTTATCCTAAGGCAGAGCAATAGGGCTCAGGAGCTCAGTCCCCGAGTGGGACTGGGTGCCTGAAGCTCGCTCATGCCAACGCCGTGGCTCAAACCCCCAGCAAGCTCAGTGATTCTCAGCTCTATAGTGAAGGCAAGCTCTCAGGATTTCAGCCCTGCTTGCTAGGTAAGTTTGCCCTTGGCTTGAGGCTGCAGCAGACGGAGAGAGAGGAGAGGAGAAGGCACGGGCTGTTCCATGGAGATAGCTTTATTCCGGGAGGTCCGTGAAGGGTCTCTGCTCTTCTTCTTCTAACTAATGGGGTACAGTATGCTTCTTTTATAGGGTTGGAAAGGATCCAAGCTTGACCAATGGCAAGGGGTTAACATGACATTGCCTTATAGGGTTACAGAGATAGGTTAAGGGCAGAGGACAGGAATTTCCTTTGCTGTTTCAGCATGCCTATTATTCAGATTCTCCATGGTGCTTTTCCTAAATCTATGGGGTTTACTACAAGAAAGGACAGAAAGTTCTGTCACTTGATACAGAGGTTTCAATGAAACTGCTGTGCTGTAACTTGACCAACAATGGAACACAGCTCTTTTGCATGTTAGAAACAAATTGATGCATGGAGCCATCCTGTGGTAAAACATGTCAACTTCTTTAAGAGAGTCTAGGAGAGACTCTCCCTACTAGGATTCCTGTTTACGCTGCACACCTATTGGTCAAATTCTACAGAATAACAGAACAAAATCATCTGTTTGGATGGGCAAGAGTTTGCCATCTTCCTCTAGTAAGCACTTTACAATGCAGCAGCATAAACAGTTTGAATGTTTAAGTCACATAAATACAAATATATAACAACATATTTTAAGGATCCTAAATTTTTAAATTTCCACACTTACCCTTAATTGGGCTGAAGAAGTTAAAAAATGAATCGTTAGGTACTTGTTTAGTAATTGTCCGAACTGTGCCTCGGCCCTTGTGTTTCTGTTTCTTCTTGATTGTTTTAACTGTAACATTTTTTCCTTTCTTCCAGTCAATGGTACACCTAGAGACAGCAGGTGAGAAACAGCATTTTAACACAAGGCACTAGGGAAAAGAAGGAACTGAGCAGCAGAGCAGCAACATCAAGGCCAAGATGGCTTATCACTTTCTAGATAAAGCTGCTTGACAAGTTATGAAGTGGATCATAGTTCTAGAGATTATGTGTATGTTGGACAGGTCAAATATTTTCCTAAATGAAAATGCTATACAAGTTTGTCTTGGCAGAGTAATCACTGCCCTCACTCCACCTGTAATTCAATTCCTCTGGCCCAGCAACTGGATTTCTATAACCAAGGACAGGATTAAAAACTATTCCAGAGAAAATCTCACCAGTCAGACCGTTAGAAAACAATACATGATATCCTTTAACTACAGGTCAAGGTACTGTCCATTTACCCTAAAAATGCATGTCCTAAGAGTGGCCAGGGAGAGGGATGTTAGAGCTGTCCAAAGAGCAGTGCTCAGACTGACCTGGCAGCCAACCACATCAAGCTGAAAAGAGACTAATTTTCATTTCCATTCTGCTGCTGTACAAACTGACACTCAATGAAGAGGCTCTTTCCATTCAAACAAGTTTTACCCAAAGCTGTACATGGCAAATAGTGAGGGGCAAACACAGCTAATACTCCTACAATGGAAATAATGGTGTCACAGTAACCCTGAAATGCCTCCAAAATACCTTGTCCTATAGACAGATGGCCAAAGTCACCTGTTTTATACTTAACCTGTATAACAAGGCACAGACATGTTTTCCTGCTCTACTTGTACCTTATTTAACACCTTCCTCAGGAAACACCAACTGAAATCAAAGTTCTGACAAATCAGCAATCCAAGAAAGCATTCTTCTATAATACTTAAACAGAAAATATTTTGCTGTAATGAACTAAAGTTTTCTTCAAGAAGGAGTAGTCTGTTACTTAGGCACAACTTTAACTAAACATCCAAGAAGAACTTTTGCCTCACTGCAGGTGAATGCTGGATTCAACAACATGTAAAACTAGAAGTCAAGAGGTTTTGAGGTTGTCAGCATGCATTCACAAAACCAAGTATTTGGCATACCTTAAATGTGAGTTAAAAAACCCCAAAAACCAAACCACCAAAACACATCCTTGAAGGGGTAGAAAAAACCTAAAAACCAAATAATCGCCAACAGAAAAGAATACTTAGATGCTAAGAAAAATAGGGTACAAAAGCCATTTTTCATTTGTGTCAGCTCTGTTCTGGCACTGGAATTTGGTTATAGAGCAGTAATCCTAGATAGGAATAGAAATGGTTTGCTTAGATGGAACAGTTCTTTTACCCCCAAGAAACTATAATGTGGTGTTCAAGTCAATAGGCTTCCAGAACAGACATGAGAATTCACCATCCACAGCTGCCAGGATCGAACTGCATAACCTTTATGTTCCAGCTCAAAGCAGGCTGAAAGAACACATGATAAATATGACCTATTCCTGCCTGATAGTAATAAACCAATTACTGCTGGAATAAAAATTGCGAAGGATACGAAAAGAATCCAAGAGAGTCCAAGGCTACTCATTAGACTGAGGATGGGGGTAGTCTGTGAGAGGTAAGAACTAAAAATAATTTACCCAGATATCTGGAAATAAAAGGTTTGTTACCTTAATTAGAGAATTATTAAATTTGAACAGTGTTCAGTTTAAAATGTACAATGTTAAAATATATCTCCATCTATGCATCTGTTACTTCTGCATGCTGAGACTAACATCAACATCATACCTAAAAACGTTCCCAGTTCTGAAGTCAGTAACAATTTTATCTTTACTAATCATTATCATAATAAGCAAAAAAAAATTATGCATTTGTACTTCAGAAGCTTTTTTGAATTTCAGTTTTCCTTACCCCTCACAATCAACTATTTCAGGTCCTTCAAATGAAAAGGGATCTGTCTTGTCTGGCTCCGACTTCATCTTGTATGTTTTTGTCAGGACTGAATTAGAAAAGTAGTCATTGGGCCCAAAGTGGAACTCTAATGAGAAAGACTGGAAGAAATTTTATGTTACTACTAACTTTCATCTATGAAATAGTTGATCAGCATAATTATCATTAATCAAACTCTGAAAATAGGAAAAAAAAATTGATGGCAAACATATTTGAAACTACAGCAGAAGCAGGAAATTATGAATGTCAATGAATTTCGAATGTGCAAGAAGCTACAACAACCTTGGCTTAGATTCAAATTATAAACAGGTAATTAGTAGATTTCATTCACCTTCACATATAGAACTGCTGTCTTGAAAGCAAGCTTAGAGGTATTTTCAGAAAAGTCTTGATCTCATTTTCTATGGAAGCCTCTCATCATCCTTGCACTAGGGATGAAGTTGTTATTATGAAGTAATTTTAGCATTGTAACAACACCATATGGTTCTACTGCTCCCCCAAGTCTGATCAATATCATGATCTTAAGAGAGTGAATCAGACTTTATTTCCAGTTAAAGCACAATTTAGATTGCAAAAGTCTATTTAAACAGTCCCCCTGGAACCAGAGGGTTTTTTTCCATTTGATGATAGAAACTCCTGCAAAGGAACACTGATTTCATAAACTGAGTCCTACAACCAACATGTCTCAACAGCTTACAGCCTGAAGCAGATGTTTCTGGCTATGTTTGAACCTCCTCTGGCACCCAGAAATTATTTGCAAAGATTCAGTTTCTTAACATGGACAACAAAAAGCTCCAGTTTCAGAAAACCACAGCATCCATGATGCATCAGTTTTCAGTAAAGGTTTCTAAACTCCCTGCACAATGCTCACTTTGCACTCAGGATCAACTATGAACATTTTAAAGTACACTAAAACTCAAGCTGTCTTGGAAAGGGAAAGCACTAAAGAATAAAGTTTTTTGGCAGTATTGAATTAGTGACTTGAAGGGGGGAAAAGTCTGCAGGTCAGTTCAGCACAACAGAAGGACTGAAAGCCAAAGCTTCCAACACCACTGCCCAGCCACAGCATGTGTAACAGTTACTTTAAGTATCTGATTTACTCTCCCAGTAATATGCATTACGAATTAGCCCTAATCTGCATAAAAAACAGATTACATAACTGCCAAAAGACTGGCCCTGAATATACTTCCCCAGGCATTCTTCAGACTCAGGCCAGAAAACTGCCTGTTATCACCAAGTCTGCCTTGCCATCCTTTTTCTCAAGGCTATTCATGCATGGACAAGATAAATAACTCAGGACAGTTATTTAAGAACAGCCTGCTCATCACAGATATTTATCCCTCCCTCATCTCCCAAAGGCCCCTAATCTTTCTAAGACCCCATGAATCTCCTCACATGACTCATGCCTGCTAAGAGAGCGGTCAAGGAGTGATGGAGACCAATGGCAACAGCAGCCTCCCCAACCCCCATGCTCCCTGATTAAGCATAGGGACCCAGCAGTACACTAGAATATCTGTGTTGATTTCACAGTGGCTATTTCAGCTTCACTTCCCTTTAAAGCAATTCGAGACAGCTGCATGGTTTGGAGGCTGCCTTCAGCTAAGGCTAATCTCTCTTGGGCAAACATGCTCAGGGGAAGAGTTATAAACTTAGCTGATCCACTACCAGTGACGAACACTCATACCCAAATAATCCCATAAACCATCACTGGGACTATAAATAACCAACCAGTGGCACTATTTAGCATGCAGGATCCCAAGGGCTAGCAAGACAAAAATATCTTCACACACACACTGCATTTCAGCATCTCACTGTATACCTGCTAATTAGGAGACAAGAAGCTCCAAGCTCCACATAATATTTCAAGTGTTGTAATAAACTTTCCAATACTCTTTATGTGGACACCTCTGGGGGATTTTTAATCAAATATATGCTCATGAAGTTAAAAAAAAAACCTGCCTTTTTCTAAGCTATTTAAGTTATACCTAGATACATCATCCAGGTCTCAATATGCTAGCTAAGGATCCTGATGTCCTAATAAATATGTAAATAGAAATTATAATTATAAAATACATATGAGTTTACCCATGTGGTTATAAATAAAGTAAACAGTAATGGAGTCATTTATGCTTCATGCAGATGAAAGTTTCTATGTGCAAGCCATAACAAAGACGACTTTGAAGCACTTTAATTGCAGTCAAGTAAATCCACTTTTGGAGTGCCATAACTACAATTAATTGTTTTGGGTCAACATTAAATCAGAAAATTCCTAATTATCACACATTTCTCGAGCAGCAAAACCTAATCCCCAGCAGAATATGTGTGTCTATGACTCACTGGTTATGTGAAGTTCATACAGTACAAAGCTACCACTGCTGCACCAATTTTCAACAAAGAACTGCAGATATTGTTGAAAGACAGTCACACACAGCTGCAGAACAGGTTTCACTCAAGCAGTTAGGAACACATCCTTTGTTTCCAAATACAGAAGGGACATGGAGTTTGTCAGCCTTCCATTTTTGGATTTAATGTAGCACTGGAATGGAACCTATTTGCAGAAAAATGCTGTCAAAAGGTTACGAACAGTGCAAGATCAGATAAATCCAGTGTTTAAAGAGTTCTCCAGCTTAAAGTACTATAAAACAAAGCTGAATTAGAACACAAAAATCATGTAGGCAAAAAAAAAACCCTATTCCCATCTCATCCAAATGCCACTGAATAGATATGCTTCAAGACACAACAGGCAATTTCTTAGAATACTTAATTTTGTGCTTAGACAACTCATTTTCTTCCTAAAACTCATATCCTTTCCCTAAGCCCTGCAATCTTTAAAAACTTAATTCTCAGTTTTTCTCTGCCATTCTAATTTCTTGCCAATTATCAGCCTGAGTGTTTCAGTACTAGCAGAATAAAGACCATAAGAAATAAAAAGCAGAACCCAGATGAACCCTGAAACAATTTGCTATTAACCTTTAAAAGTTATTCTGAGAAAGTCCTCCCATCTTTTTTATGTGAATCTTCAATGATGGCTGTTTTTCCTTTATTTCAAGCATTATCAGAAGACCATTGCTCCATAAGGCAAAACAAAAAATACCAAATATAAGAAAAAAGCCAGAATGACAAAATTTAAAGAAAGTATGTGTAGGCTCAAATTCCATCCTTCTCCCTGCCTCCCCTTCAATGGGAGTTCAAGAAATAAGTATAGTCTGTATAAACTGAATAAGCAGCAGAGCAACTTCTTTTCCACAGAGTATCTGTTTCTGTACATCAAACTTAAACAAGAACAAATTTCCAAAATTTAAAAAACATGAAGTAGTACTTTAAAAAATACTAATGAGGTATGCTTTTAAAATACTATCTAATATATTTTCTATTCTTTTCAACAGGCATATTATCTTTAATCATTGTCTTTGATTAGTATTACCAAGTCATATTGCTTTTCATAGAATATTTGATACACAGAATCTTTCCCACAATACATTTTCAAATCAAAAGCAGCCATGTAATTGTATTACTAAGAGCAGCTACACTTGAATTTGAGAGAGAAAAAGAAAGCAAAAACTAGACAGATCTCAGCCAAAATTTTAATCTAGAAACTACAGTCATGTCAGAGCTGTCCAGGCTAACAATGAAAGAGCAAAGAGTCAGGAAAGCTGGAGATGAATCTTTCAAAGGCAATGCATGAAAATAATAACTCAGAAAGAAACCTCCCCCACACACAACAACAGCCAAAGAGAGCTGAATGAATATTTTGGAATGCTGCTCACTTCAATACTACAATCTTCATGAGAAAAAAGCAGAGAAAACCTACCATAGGCTGTCCTGGTTCAGAAAACTTAACTTTAATATCCTGCAGATGTTTCAAGATAGGTTCATCATATTCCTAAGCAGAAAAAAGTAAAATCCAATTCAGCAGGCAATATTTAGAAAAACAGACTCTCATTAAGAATCAAACCTTGTAACTAATTCAACTATTTCAGCTAAAGATCTGGATCTAAATTTCTTAATCATAGTTGCAAATTCTATGTGCCAAACTCTCTTTTAGGTCTCATCTTCAGTAAACAAAGCTGCTAGGATGTATTACTGAAGATACAGTAACTTCATTCAGGGTATTTATTACCAGTGAGATTGAGAGGCAGACACACTCCAGGGAATTCTTCTTTAACAGCATTAAAAGCCACTAATACAAGTGCAGGCATAACTACCTAAGCTATTTAACATAAATTCAACCAATCCAAGGTGTTCTTATAACCTTGCTTTACGGATTAAACGAAAAATGCTTGTACATCATTTCAAGCATCTTCAGGAATTCCAAAGACTCAAAAGATTTCGTGTCTTACACCAAAGGATTGACTCACACTCCACAAGGACTGACTATTAACAGGAAAAGCAGCAATTCATTTGACACAGCAGAAGTTGTTCATTTCAGAGTAAAAACTTACTTGTACTAATTCACTTAGCATATCTACATTCCTAAAGATAGTAAACCAGAAGTCTGGAATTCCTTTGACATTTGTCTCTTCTGCTTTTTCATCTATTACCACTGCATTTTTCAGGTCTCCCTGGAAAAGAAATACAGAAACAGCTGAGAAATTAAATTGTGACTTCTCAGTATATTTAATAAACAGAACTAGAAGTACAAAACAATTGTCATCTCTGAAGCTGTGTAAAAGGAACATTTAAAATTTTTAATCCTCTGCAAATGAAGTTAAGAGATACAAGGTTTATTCACACTACTGAGCATATACACAATTCAGATTTACTTTCAACTCATTTGAAATTCTTCTATATGAAGACTAAATAGACCAAGTGTCTGCTTCACTGATTTGACACAACAGAATTAAAACACTTTCTATCTTTCTAGAACGAGAAAAAATACAAATGCATATCTATTTTTCTATTAATCTAATTTCTGTAGCTCCATAAGCCACCTACAATATTCCATCTAAAAATTTAAAATTTAACTTTGTCCTCTGAAATGCTTTTTTAGCTTGCCCATTTTGCAGAACACTTGTAAAGTTGTTTTTACAGGTGTCTTTCATTATTATGCTGTGTCTAATTATTACTATTTTGGGAAACAGGATGTCCTCCACATAACTGATGTCAAATGTTATAAAAAAGAAGAATGAGGAAGTAATTTCTCAATCCTAAACAACCCTGGGAATTCAGTCTGGAAGCTGCACCTTTTCTTTTACACCACTAGATAGCAGCAGATATTCAAGATGTTTCTGGCAGTTGCTTGGGTTATGATGTGCCAAGAATACAAAGCTGCAATTTATTTCCCATCTAGACACGTTTCTGATTTTATTGTGTGGAATATGGCCTGTCAAAGCTGTATTTACACAGAGCCTAAGGAATGTTTTTTGCTCATGCATACAGAGCACTGTGTCATGCTAAATCTCAGGAGATAAGGAAAAACAAAGAACAATTCACTTTGAATAGAGGAAAAAAAAAACAAGAAGGAATCAGGCTAAGGAAAAAATGCAAAGAAAACATGACAGAATGACAAACAGAGTTTTCTAAGTAGGTCACTTTTCTGAGACAAAGCCTGAGCACACATCTCTAGAAATGATGCTGGGAAAGTAACAGGCAGCCCACAGACTATATCATGCCTCCTAAATCTAGACAGCTCCTACTCAATGGACAAGTAGGAATCCACCAGCCAAGCAGACACTTTATTAGCTTGATTCTGTTTTATGACTGTGTGACAAGTGTCCCACCTGTATTTATGAAAATGAAAGCTAATGATGTCCCCCAAAATAATGGAGACAGGCAGAGAACCAACCAGTCCTGTATTATCTTAGGGTTTCATGTAGCACTGGAATGGAACCCATTAGCAGGAAGGTGCTGTTAACAGGTTACGAACAGTGCCAACAAAGGCAACTCCTCAATTCCTCCAAGTCACAAATTTGAACAAAGGCTAAACTAATGGGTGCAGAAGCTTTCACTGGCCATAACAATGTATTCATCACAAGAACACATCACTGACAGCTAAAGTCCTTTCAATGGCAAGAACAAGAATTTAACTCTGACAATCTGATATATCCATAGTAGATGACCCAGCTTATACTCACAGCCAGTTTTTCTTCATCCTCATTTTCACTGTGCCATTCTGCCTCTGCATCTGTGGGTTCAGCTTCCCCATTAATAAACTCTCTTCTCTGTGATAAAAAAACCCAAAAATGTAATTGAAGATGTAAAATTATATATACATAACCAGAACTGACAGGAACAAACAAATAAGAATTATATACATAATTTTCCTACCTTATCAAAAAGAGGTTGATAGAGTGCTGCGTATTTTCTCTCTAAGTCATGCACTTCTTCATAGAATTTAGCTTCTATATGGGCACATTTCACCTGGAGCTTTTTCAAGGCATCAATTCTTCTTATCACTGCTTTTGGAAAGCTAAAAATCAAAATTATTTAAGGTTAGAAGTTAGTTGCCTCAGCATTATTTCACATATTACCGAGAATTAGGTTGCTTATAACTACATGCAATTTTTAAATAAAAGGCTTATGTCAAACATCCATGTTTCTCCAAAACCTATTTCAAAAAGTTGAAAGAATCCTCTCCTACCCAAGTTGTTCTCAAAGGTGTTATCTTCTGTTCCATTCCCTGGGGCCACTACCCTCCCCGTGTAGTTCAGAGATCTGAAATTAATACCTTTGTTTACACCTAAACTTTGAGACTAGATTTGTGTTGATCCACCTATGAAAAATAAGAACTGTGCATTCTACAGGAGAAAGCTTTGTTTCACGGGGCATACTCATAAAGCACACACTGCCCATCTGCACTTTCAATTATTAAACATTTAGACATAGTCATGTAAAAAGATCTTGTTATAGAACTTAGGTTTTTTCTAAAAAGAGGTGTAAACCAGCTATTCTCAGTCGAGAAATAAAAGCATAAGTATTTAGTAAAGGCAGCATTTAAATCTACTTTACAGTCAATATAAAACTAAGTTTCAAACTAGGGATATACAGGTACTGAACTTTCCCTTACATCAGAAGAGCAATCTTATAGAAATCATCAGTCATCCTGTCAGAATAAGGGTCACAGAAGGAAACAAAGGAGTGGAGGGAGTTATTTCTATCCAAAACAAGAAACGGCCATGGTATATATTGAATGGGACAAAATTTTCTTTGCAAGTCTGCATAAGGTAAAACTTCACTCTTCTTCCAGAAGTAAGACACTATGAATCACAGGTTAAGTAAACCATTTTTCTTAGTGAATAATTTATTCTGATTTTCTACCTTAATTACACAGTAATAATATTCTATTATGCCTTCGGTCTTTCAGTATTTTATCATGCCCACTACTTACGTTTCAATGTAACTGGAAGGAGTAACTGATGTATTGTCAAGACGCTCCTGAAGAGCTGCCAGGACCTGTGGATTTTGCATCACTTGGTCTGCCAGCTTTTCTATGAAGACAGAAAACCCCCTTTAAACAAATTTGCATAGATTTATAATGCTTTTGTCATATTTTGTCTTACAGCAGTAAAAATACTATTTTCACACCTGAAATAACATCACTTTAAGGTGTGAAAATAGTGAGTGTTTACTACTAACACAAACAATTACTTCAGGACCAGTTTTCAGGAACAAAAAGTTGGATAATTATAGAAAAAGCACTCTTCTCTTTGCAAATCTATCAGTTGCTTTTACAAGCAAGTACTACATTGACAACATAGGCAAATTTCCTGTTTTCCCCTTATGTAAGAAAGTACAAAGCAGAAGTCTCTCTATCCTTCTGTATAAACTGTACCTTTAAAGCCACATATAAATTTTCAGGAGGAGAACCACTGAATTATACTTCCAAGACCTATGTTTTCCAGTTAGTGTGACTCCTGAAAAAGCCCTTCCAACTCTGTGTACAGTACAATAAGCAGCACAGCACTGTGACCCTGACAACCCCTTATATTTACCTCAAGAAGATTTTATAATCTGTAAGACTCCTCAACCATCACAACACTTCCCAGAAGACAACTTTTACAGGAGTTCAGATCTAAAATGCCTCTGGTTAGGTGTTAAAAACCCTTATTAAGAACCATGCACCGTGTCCGGGTGTGAAGACTTTTGCTTTTCACATCTTTCCATTCTTTCTCAGTGCTCTTTTCCCCAGACATTAAAAACCCAATAATTTGCACGGCACACACTAACATGGTGAAGCTTTTATACGCTTGCATTTGTGTGTTGCTTTGTTCTTCTTACTTATTTGGAATTTTTTTGTTGTTTTTTTCTCAAGCAACTTGACTTTAAAAATTATTCAATGGTGTCTACCAGTTTTCATGCAATTTTCAATTGCCAGTCACAAAGGATTTATTGAAAAAAAAAAAAGGTAATGAGGGAGACCTAAAGAACATTCAGTGACTACATATATTTCACATTTCACTAAAACTTACAAATTTGAGTATCTGGAGAAATAACGGAACTGTAGCTTTTCTGCACTCAGAAACATTAATTTGAAAAATACTACTCAGCAGTTATCTGTAGACCTTGCTAATGGAGAGTAAAAACTTCCAAGACACATTCTGAAGATGCACTTCTGAGAAACAAGAGAGTAAAGAACTAGCATACAAACAGAACTGCCCATTTTGGTAATTATGCTGACAAAGAATACATGTTGTTACAAGCCAGTCTTTGCAGGCCTTATTGCAAGGGTCTAGAGGGTAATTTCAGGCAATGGTAAAGCACCACAGTCACAACACACACAAAAATACAGCCTGCACTCTGGTTTTGGCTGCAATAAACATGGAAAACATCAGAAAGTGAACAGTTAGCTTAAAAACCATTGTTTTCATAGTTTTGCTTTCAGCTGTGAACACATCTTCAGTTTTGACTGAAAAGGCTTGTTACACTTCTGTAATGTCACCAACTACTACGTATTTCATACCTTTTTTGTTGCTTGCATTTTTAGCAGCCTCCAGAGACTCTGAAGCAGTATCTTCTGTTTTACTAAAAGAATTCAAAGGGTAACATATTAAAATAGCATCACATTACACAAATGTCAGCATTTAAGTACTCTGGTTTACTACAGACATGCTTTATAGACAAGTATCCTAATAAAAGGCACATTTATGTCTTCAAGCTTGTGAAAACTAAAAAGAAACAAACCAACCTAAAAAAAACATAACAAGCCCAAAACAAAAACCTCTGACAGATAAATTCATCTCATTAAGTGAACGGCTGGCCAATCATGTGTATGATTCAGTCTGTGAATCATGTGGCCATTCACTCTGCACAGGAAAGTGTTTTTACTCAGAGATGAAAATATGAGACTCTTTTAGTCTAAGTGATGGAGAAAAACATGAGAAAGGATGCAGCTATGAAAGGAAGATGAACAAGAAATAAAAGCTCTGTTTCCAACTTCTCTGACAAACTGTTTTGATAGAAACATTCACTCCTATTCCAAAAGACATGTCCCTGGCCTCCCCAGCTCCCTGCTGCAAGGTCTTCCATCTCACTTCCTAGGCTGGAGAAGGAGAGGGCCCAGCATGAGTCAACAGCCAGCCAGTATTCCATGCACTCCCTGCCACCTTAGAGGTCACAAAATGCACACTGGAAAGTGCTGAAATTAACCCTAACACACAAAACCAGAAGAGATAGCACATATGCAAATGGGTATTATCAGGTACAGGACAGACTAGCTTATCCAGCACTGCAAGCCTCAGAAGAGCAGCAGCACATATAGATTTGCACCAGTTCCATAAAAATAATGTATGGTCAAAACATACTACATAAACTAGAAAAAAAAGGTGCCTTTTTGCAGGCTTAAATTACACAGATTAGAGAAACACTAAGGCTCTTCAGTTCTTTAGAGCATTTAGAAAAATACTACCATTTTAATCTTATCCAAGTCTGGTAATCCACTCGTCACAGGTTAAAAAAAACACCAACAAAACTTCTCCAGCAGAACACCAGATATACACTTGGCTCCTAACTACCTTGATTTAATTTCAGGAAAACAGCCCAACATACCTGTTATCTGCCATCTGTGTGCCTGTATCCACCTGCAAATTGAAAAGTAGTGCTTAAAAATACTTGAACAGTAATTTGTTTACCTCAACAGAAGATGAAAATAGAACAGGTCATTGTTTAAAACATCAATGCAAATTAACAGCTACTGTTTTTTTCTATAAAATTCATCATGCATAATCCCTCCCAGGAAACTGAATAGCTACCACAGTACCCAACTCAAAATGAAACTTGCTCAGTTTTTGAAGTCTGTCAGGTGGTTTTACCCTCCTAGAACTTATTTTTTCTGTTAAGTACTCCAGATACTAGTGAATTTCTACCCAATCATGGGTTTTCAGTCTGAAGCTAAGTGCCACAGTTTCCTAGATTAGCTCAGCATTCTATCAAAAAAAAAGCCAAAGAGGAAGACACAAATGTATTATTTTCTAATTCCTTGACAACATCATAGTAAATAATGAATTTTTAATCTCTGCCTATATAGCACACTTGAGCAAAAGTTCAAACGAATTAATTACAATAACTTCCAAATCACTTTTTTCTTTTATCACCCAGGCAGAGACACATGTTTCACATGTCTGTCTAATCAGGGTTATTTTTGTGAGTAGCTGCTTCTGCTGCTCTACAATTGCCTAAAACTGTTGCTAGATTAAAAAAACACCAACTAGAAGACAATTATTTAGCAAGAGAAGAGGTTTTGACAGTAGCTAGGAAGAGAGAATCCCCTGTATTAAGATTTGCTCCTTATTTATCAGGAGTCAGAAAATGAAGAGGCAAGAGAGAAGTTAAAATCTCATTATTAACAATTGTTGGAACCAAGTTTAGCACAGCTACCCCAGCCCCCAATATCTAAATTAGCTCTCCTGAGAAACCAGAGGAAGCCAGATTGTCTAACTTATTCTGCTGTTCTTTCTTTTCTGGGGTGAAATAGCCCAGCCTGCACATGTATTTCAGTAACAGAGATTGGGGTTTTTACCCCCACTTTAAAAAGCTGCTCACAAATCACAGTAATCAGTACCTGCCATAGAAGCACAGGTGGCCTTTTCCACCACCAAACTTTCACGAAAGCAGACCTTGGCCTGCAAGTCAAATTCAGAACAAAAAGCAGCTTCAATCATTCAGAGCTGACAGGTCTGATTTCCCCAGCTCTCTGAAGGCCAAAGAGGCTGATCTCAGGCCCAGCTTCCAACAGAGGGCTACCAAAGAAGAACCTGAGTGCTAATGCCAACTTGAGCGGCAGCCCAGAGATTGCACGCACTCTTCCATCTGGAAAATGCTGAATGCTGCTCTCAGCCGCAAAAGCAACACTTGCACAACCGTTGCAAACTGAGTTGAAAAGCTTTGTTGGTTTTCAGCAGTACTAACAGTGCACTTCAGATGAGTCCACAGCAAGCTGTTCACATCTCCCATAGAAGCCTGGAAGCCCACCCTACAGGCTCAGCCCAGGAACAAAACAAAGGGGCTTCTGGCAGAGGAGGTGCTCCACCAGCTCAGGCTGATTTGCTTCCAAACACTTCCTCTTGCCTTACACATAACAGGAGAAAGTGGCAATGCCAGCAACCACCTGCTAGAGCAAACCAGATTTTTACAATCTCACAGCTGAAGAAAAGGAGCATAAATGAGCATTTCCTTCCACAGCAACAGAAGGCAGGGGGAAAAAGAGACAATAAAAAGGTAAAACAGAGCAAACTGACCTAATATCAGAGTTCAGCCAACAAGTTATATGATGCCAGTCACTATGAGAGGAGGCAACACCAGGCAACTAAAAATGCAGACTGGCAGTACTTAAGAGTTAGCCTCCAAGACTTGCGACTTCCAGCCTTGGCCCAGCAACCCAGCTAATGGAACAGACTCTACTCCACATGAAAATTCTTCTGCTCAGCTGTTTGTGCTGTATTTCCTGCAGGGAACTACTTCTCAAGGGAAGACAAGATCCTCATGTGTGTTTGGAAAACATGGAATAATGCTTGAATAGCAGCTGAATTAATCTCCACTGGAACAGGCATGAACTGGGCATGTTCTGACAAAAGCCACTCACCAAGGAACAAGCAAAAATGAAAAAAGAAAAAAAGCACCATTTCCTGGTGCAAATACATACTTCAAGTCTTGTTTAACCCCTAGAGTTGTGCCTGTGGCAACTGGAAAGTAAAAAGAAGTATACAAATAAATAATTAGATGCAACTTTCTTAGAAGACAGCTTGTGATTCCCAGTTTCATTCCACTTGCCTTGCACTGACTTCACTGCCACTGAGGCACCAACAAAACTGTTTGGGACGAGCTGGTAAAGGCCACTACCAGGGGGGAAAGGTAATTTTAGAGCTAGAGTTCAGCACACACCAGTTGAAAAAAACCAGTACCAAAGCACGAAGCCCTCATGGCCATTGTCTCCATTGCTTTCCAAGCAACTTTACAGGCAATGAAGACAGGAAAAAGCAACCAGAACCCAAGGAAGTAACAACAATTATTATTGCTGTCACCACCATTAAAGGCCAAATTAGTGCCTCATTTCTCCTGGGCAGTTCCCTGTTTCCCAATGACTCACGAAGATGAAGCTTTGGGGATGGAGGAGATCAGATCAAGCCCCTGTCCTACAAGGCAGGCTACTACTGCAACTTGTCTGGCACAAATGTCACACACCATCAATCCCTTAAAGCTGCAGGAAACTGTAAACTGGATGTACACCACGATAGGAAGAGTTCATTACAAGGACAATATCCTGAAGGACACAAATTCAAGAACAAAATCTACACCCTGGCAAGATGTTCTCATGAATAGAAGTGTATACGGAATAAATCTTCTCTGCCTTGCACAAACCTGCTAAACACAACTGAAGGACAAAACAGGAAACTGAAGGGCTCCTGAACTCACAGGAAGACTCCTGCCCACAGCTGTTAAGTGTTTTCCGTAACTAAAACAAATCAGAAGAGAAAGTTACAGCTTCCGTTTCAGAGGCACTGAGCTGTAACCCTGCGGGAAGCCACAAACAAACAGTCGGATACTTTCTGTAAGAATAAGAAGAAGGAATCATGAAAAAATTATTTGAGGAAGAAACTCATTCACCCGTTCCACAAGCCCCGGAGATGAGGAATACTTAGCTCACCTTCGAAGTTTTGTAAAAGGAACATTATTTTGTTTAGAGATGACCTCACAAAAATGTTCCTAGTAATTCCGGCTTCATCCGTAATTCCCACACTCGCTCTACCTTTCTATTTGAAAGCCTCGTGAGCAGATGCTACAGGAAGGGAATCTAACAAATCCTACGGCCACCGGTACTATGTGCAGTAAACAATCGCAGCATCAAAGAAAATTTCAAACAGGCCCTCAAATGGGAGGCAAGGAACCCGAAATGCAAAACCCAGCCCCCGAACCGCCCGCCGCGCTGGGGGAACAACACCGTGCCTGAGATCAGGCGAAAGCTTCGCACCCCAGCCAAGCAGCGAAGGCCTTGCCTCAACCCGAGCACGGCGGCGTGAGAGCGCCGGGGGCAGCGCTCAGCACCAGCAGCCCTCCCTCCCGGCCGCCCTCCTCCTCCTCCTCCTCCCCCGCTCCCCTGGGAGGGCGGGGACAGGGCGGGCGCGCTGCCAGGCAGCGCGGCCATACATGCGGCCGGAACCCCCGCGTTCCCCGGCCCCAGGCACGGAGCAACGCGGGACCCGTTCCGTGGGCCCCAACTTCTGGATCCGCCCTTAAAATGGAACCGCGGCAGGCCGGGCGCGAACCCCTCCGCGCCGCGCGGCTGCGGTGGCCGCCGTGCTCCGCCCCTGAGCGGGCCCTGAGAGAATCCCCAGTGCCGCGCCGCGGTGGCGGCGCCCGGCTCGGCCCGTCCGCTGTGCCCGCCGGGTGCCCGGGGCGCAGGGCCCGGAGCCCGGGGCCGCCCGCCCTCACCTGCCCGCGCCCCTCACGCCGCAGAGGCCGCAGCGCCGCCGGGCTCCTCGCAGCCTCCTCGCTCGGGCAGCGCCGCCGCTAACAAAGACGCGTCCCATTGGCCGCGGCGCGGGCCCCTCCCTCAGCAAGGACGCCGCCGATTGGCCCCGGCGGCGCCGCGGCCGCCACGCCGCACGCGGGCCATGTTGACTGTTCGGCGGGCGGCGCTCGGCCAATCAGAGCGTGCGGGCGGGAGGCGCGCGAGGCCGCGGGCGCGCGCGAGGCGAGCGCGTGATGCGGGGCAGGGCGGGGCCGCAGGGGACGGCGCGTGCCCGCGCCCTTAAAGTGACAGCAGCACCCCTTTCCTGCCCGGCCCCTGCAGAGAAAAGTTAACACCAGGAACCTCCTGGGGGGCGTGTGCCGGCCCTGCTGGTCCTCCAGCAATGTCAGCCCCGCGGGAGAACCAGGGCCTGTGACCCTGAGGCTGTGGGCCTGTCCCAAGCACCCACAGCGGTGTCACCCTATCGGCCCTTCATTGTCACCAGAAACCCTCAGCTCATTCTTCTGCCTCTGGGTAGAATCAGAGCATCTCCACCACTTCACCTCTCTGACCTGTCCTCAGAAGGACACAGCCATGACAACATTCCAGCTGGGTGGGCTATCCACCATGTCAGCAATGAGATCCCTGCATGTCTCAGGAACTGCCATTTGTCATTAAGATGATCCGTGCTGGGAGAGGATCCAGGTGGTTTCTGAGGCACCGTGCCTGGCCTGAGAAATGAGAAATGTGCTGCTGCTGCTGCTGCTGCTGCCTTACAGCTCCTCCACAGCAAAGGCGGTCAGGGCAGTGCCATCTTCAGCTTGGACACAATTCCCTGGTAGAGCAGCCAGGAAAAGCCCACTGTCAGCCCACATTCTCTGTGCATGGCACTCTGAAAGCATTGGGCAATTTCAGCACCAGGAGCCACTTCCAGATTTTCAGTCATCTTTCACTCAATTGGAGAAAAACCTCTAATCATTTTCTCCTGTCTCCTTGTTCTAAGAAGTTTTCTCCAGGGCTGCAGCTTGGATTTCTGTAACATAGTGTTTGAAAGCAATGACACCAATATTTTATAACAACTAGTCAATATATTAATGTTGGATTAAATAATTTACAGTAGGAATTTAAGTTACAGGCATAACCAAGGAATCTTTAATTAGATACCAATAGTGTAATTAAAAAATGAGATCATTTTGAAAGAACTGCAGGAATGTTAAAGCCAGTTGCACAAACAAGCAGATTTAGTGGTCCAGAGGACATGTTCAGTGGAATGTTCTTTATATTGCTTCCAGCTCCCTTTCCCTGTTTCTCCAAACAAGTCCTTTTTCTAACATCAGCAGGTTAACAGCTTCCTTGTATTTCCAGTAATCCATAATTTTGAGGCCTTACTCATGGTAGTGACTTTTTAAGGTCGGGTATGCATTCATGGTAGTGACTATGCTTGATTCTCAGTGTTCCAAAGAAGACCATAATGAACTCTGAGAGAAGGGCTTATCTCAAGGTATTCCTATTCCACACCTCTGTGCTTGCTGCTGGCTCATAGCTATCAAGTATTCTTTTAAGATTTTTCTGTCAATCTCTATTTTGTTAAAAGCTGCTCAGATGCTGAGTACAACCTCCAAACTTTGTCTCCTACAAAGAGGCCAGACAGGTGTGAGATCTAGCTGCACCTTTCTGTGCTTGTCTATCAAGGTGGACACACATTTCACTTATACCTCTGGATTTTCAGTGCCTGTCTCCGAGGGCATTAACTCTCCCATGGTCAGTGAGGGATTTTTGCTGACTGCTGTCTCACCTCTCGTAGCACAGTGCTAGACTCCATGACAGTGGATAAAGCACAATCTGTGGAGTCATGTTGCTGTCAGGTGCTGCTCCCCTGCAGGGAGCTGCACTGGGATATCTGCTGAATCACCCTGGCTCGATTTAAGCACCCAGCCTCACATGCAAGAGCTTGGAGAACCAAGGAGGGAAGGGATTGTGCCAGAGCTGCCAAGCAGATGCACTTGACACTGCAGAGCAAGCTTAGGCTGAGGTCTGTAAGTGGCATTAAAACTGTCTGTGTCTTCTGCCCTTTAGTGGGTATTAATGGAAACTGCTCTCACTGGGTGAGATGCCAGACATTCACAGCCTCATATGAGATATAAGATTTCCTCTGTCAATGACTTTTCCTGCAGGGGAGGAAGAAGTTTGATCATTGCTAAGCAGAGCCTTGGCACTAAATAGCTGATGTGCTTCTTAATTAATGTGTTCTATCTCAAGGCATGTTAAGTACTATGCATGTGGTACATATAGAAATTGCCTTGTGAAATCAGAGTGGAGTGAAATTCCTTCCCATATTGAAGTTGTGTAATAAAGAGGCAGCTGAAGTTGGTCCAACAACTACCACCAGATGAGAATGCTTCAACTTACCTTCAATTTATTTTTCTCCATTTTAAGCTATGCACTGTATGTGACAGTGAATTGCTTATTTGCACACTTAAAATGTACTAGAGCCTCTGTGCAACAGGAGACAGCAAATAAAAATGTTGTTATAAACAGGTCAAAGAGACTGCCATAAAGGTAATCAGCACTCACCAGTTGAAAGTCTTTGAAAAGATTGGTGGCATCAAACTCACACTGAACAATTCACAGATTTTTTTCTACCAGTATCTGAGTAAACTGAGTGATGGGAGGAATTTGTTCTCCTGAGTGGAGCAGTATTCACATTTGACGTTAATGGGAATTTTCACATCAGAAAGGCTGAAAGGCACACTCTGAGCAAGAGACAAACAAATTTTGCTGCTGCCAAGTTTGGGCTTCAGCCAAGGGTGCAATTTAAAACAGAAACACCACTCTTTTATCTTCCCTTGCCATCTCTGAATAAATTCTTTGATAGGTGGGAAATGAAAAGCTCCATGTTGTCTGAGCAAGATGAGGTCTCTGTTCCAGAAAATTAAAATATTTTAAAATTCTAAGATTTTGCTATGAGGATTTTCATAATTTTTCATAATGTTTAGAAAATCATATTTCAGACTGGCTTCCCTGAGAGTGTATATGCATACACAACCTTAAAAAAAGCACACACAAAAAACCCACCCCCCCAGAAAACAAACCACCAAAAATGTTAAATACTGTGTAGTCTGTCCTCTCCCTTTTTCTGGCTGAGGGAAACAGATGACTAAGACACTGCAGCCCATTGCTGTTGCACTCCCTTCTCCTGCTTGCCAGGTCTCTCTCACAAAGTGGAATTCATTTAAGTGCCACCTTGAGGGATTGCCAGGGAATAGGTATTGTCTGTGCAATTCAGTAATCCCACAGATCAGTTGGCATGCCCACACTGAAAAAGTCATCTAAAGCAGGGTGCATCCAAGCCTGGCTGCAGCATTCTTTGTTTGCCACCAAGTTTTCCTTCAGCAGGATTTTATGCATACCGAATTTCAAAAAACATACCAAGGGAGGGAGGGAGGAAGCAGTGTGTGCATGTGGGAAGCATACAGAAAACCGGAAAATAACCTTTGGAAAATGTGAGTCTGAAATGCTCCCAAGATCCCTGCAAGGAGAGTTGTCCCAGAAACAAAATGAAGCATTTAGGAAAGAAAAAGGGCATTAAAAAAAACCCCATTCTTTTATATTGATATAATAATGGAATTGGATTAGGTTCTACTAAAAACATAGGAGGAAGAGAAAAAACAAAATCTGGGGGCACAAGCCAGGATTTTATCATGGAGATGTCATAAACTACAGCCCAGGACAGCCAAGGATCCAACAGCATTTTCTCCACAGTTAAATACTAACTCACTTTAAGTAAGTGCTAACTAAGATCACTGAAAACAATTTCTGTATTTAAATTCCTGGCACTATTTGACATTAAGCTGCAACTTCAGAAGTGGCATAGGCATGTCCCATCCTTTCAAAAATGTCCTGAGTGCACAGCATCTTCAGGGAGCCTGCTGGGAAGAAAAGGATGAGCTGATAAGGCCAAAGGGAGTTGGGATCTAAAATGCTGCAAAAAATGTAATTGAACCTTTCCTCTTCCCATACCACAGGATGGAGAAATTGCCCTAATGGCCATGGCTGGCTGCTTAAAGTATCATTATGCAGTTTAAACATGCATTTATACAATTGATTAAAAATTAGCAGAATAATAAAATATTGAATGCAAAATTAATTAAATTAGCAAGCTAAAGGAAAAGCTCTGTAAATCACATTTCAAAAAGATGGTTGTGGAATAGGGAGAAGCTCAATAGTTTCCCCACTACACAAAGTTCACATACAATTATTTCACAACAGATTTTATTTTCTGCACACAAGATGCATCTGCTTTACTGACCTTAACATTATGTATGTTTTTAAAGGCAAATACACACAAATTAGAAAAAAAACCCTACTAGATCTTTCTGTTACTCCAAATAATGAGTTCATTTCTCAGAAGGAGGAATATAAATATAAAAATATCAAGGAAAAGCAAAGATGTTTTAAGTCTTAATTATGAAAAGGAACATAGCCTCATCACTGTAGCATGAACTTAGGAGTTGAGAAAACAGAGGTGTCACAGCATGACTTTCTGCAAGTCACCTTGAGAATACTGAATGAATATAGTTCTGCAAATCAGACACTTAGCTGTTCCATGCAGCTGTGAAGTAGGTGAGATATTTTTTAGGATTTCACGAACTTTAGTTCATTTAGTAGCTTCTGCCAGTGAAATGCATTGTTAGGCAATGAAGAACTCTCCCTGCAGTATAGCGTGACCATACTACATCAGAAAGGCTTTTATCTCAGGGTTAAATCATCATGTTAAAAATATTGGTCTTGACTACAGGGCAATGTCTAGCTGTATTCCCCAATTGCAAATCAATCCACAAACTGTCTATCAGTAGGAAACCCTCTGTTAATTCCCCATGGCTCTGAACTGGTAATTAGGTGCTGAGTACTTAGGGTAATCAGGTACTTTGGCAGGGCTCCTGTTTCCTTGAAGGGATAGCTCCAAGAACACACCACCCCTGCCATCAGCCCTTCATGTCTCTCCCACCTGTTTGTTCAATGCAGGTGCATTGCCTTGTACTTACCCACTTGACTGAAATTGCAGGTTGATGATCTGTTCCCTTTTTCAACAAAGGGACTGTTAGCTTCTACTATGCAAAGTGTTCTGGGTATACTTGTGAGTGTTTTTAATAACAGCAGCTAGAATAAGTATCATAGTGGAACTACCCACTTTTCCTGCTTATGTAAAGATACTAAAGTCATCTGGAAAATACTGTTCTTACTGCAGGGCAAATTACTCAGCTCCCTTTTAGCAATACATTTTTCTGACTGTAACATGGGGTATTAGATAGAGATCAGTATGGAGGACAAATTAACCAAAGTCTGAACAGCTAGAATGAACAAGAATCCTTATGTGGATTTGCTGACTGAGCAGCACCTTCACAAACTGAACTGGCAACCACATTTGCTATCATTGAGAAGAAACGTCTTACATGTTGGCTTTTTTGTTAATGATGGATTTTTATTACATTTCCAGATGACATTATTAACCCACGTAAACAGGAATTTGTCTTTGCACATAATAGAAAGTGTAAACAGAAATTTAAGCAGCAGTATATGCTCACTTCTTCAATGGGAACCCAGCACTCGCCTTCTACATAAAAAGTCCTGTTGTTTTCAATTTGCACTTCCATTCTGAACCATTTGTAGATACTCCTTGTGTAGCTTTTCTTGGGTTTCATAAAGTTTCTTTAGCTTCTTAATTTGTCCTTTGCTAAGTTCTTTGCCTTCTGTATCATGGGTAGGAAATCCCTGAAATATATTTAAAAAAAAAAGAGTATTTAAGATAAGTTCTTGGACTGCTTTTGTTCTCTATGGAATCATGTTTTAATAAGATATGGAGATAATGTCATAATGACAGGCTGTCAGGAAGGGGTGTATCTTGGCTAATTTTAGTCACCTAGAAGTTTGACAGCTAACTTTGACTATTTCTGAATGTTCCTTTCCTAGCAAAACAAGAGGCATAAGGGTGTATTTATCTTCTATCCTGAACCATGTAAGGGAAGCTTAGACCACTAACTTCTAGATGGTTTTAGTTAAGAGAATAATGACTAATTCCTGAACAGATGGTTAAAATAATCTTTTAATCATACTAGCAGATTGAATTCAAGGCTTAAAGCAAAAGCAGTAAGATATTTATATTCTTGATGGAGAAAGATTGATCAGCATTTTTATGGACATTCTCCTTAGCTTGCAGGGGTATTTTCCAGTATTTATCCTCTCCATTCTGATTTGTCCCCAGGACTTGAATTTGTGTAGGTGAAGGGGAGAGGCAGAAGCAGGATCAATGACCCAAAGGAGAAGTGAAGAAACAGTACTTTATGTTTTCCAAGTAACCCTTTTATCTCCAAGGGGAGCAATCAAGAGCAAAGTTATGCATACAGCCCCTTCAGAGACCCTTTGCCAGGAGAGAGCAAAACAGTGGGCACAAGGGAATAGGGAACACAGGACCTCTCAAAAAACATCAGTTCTGGAAGAGTTGGGGAGCTTGTACTTGCAAATGAATACCCTGCCTTGCACCAGAATAATAAGTCTGTGAATGAACATCATGCACATTCCTACCCACAATATGTATTTTGCTTTGCAGTAAGGGGAGCCAAAGGAAATGTACAATGAATGTACAAAGGAACGTAGAAGGAAAATACCCGTGAAATGATGGCTAACAGAGACCTTGCTCCTCAGTGCACAATTAAATTCATATATCACCTTTTCCTTCTCTCCTTCCCTCCTCTTGCTGCATTAATAGCACTGCCCTGGAGGTTTGGAACAAGATTGCTATAAACATATACAAATAAGCAAGCACAACTGGGGGAGGAAAATCCCTCCCTATATGAAGAGAAGTCTCTTACATTTTCATCAAACATGGAATATTTGTCAAGTTCCAATTTAAACATTTCATGTGGTGGAATCTTCATTTTTTCCAGTTTTGCTGCCTGTAATATAAAACATGCATTAACATCACAGTTAATTACTGACAACCTGTCACATATGTAAAAGGAAAAGTACATTATAATTTTAAAATCAAGGAGCATTCAATTCATAATTGTTTATTATGTGAAAAGAAACTTGGAGTGAGGAATAACTCAGTAGGTCTTAGCTGTGCTTGTCTAAGGGAAAAAACTGTTTTAAACCTGTAAAGAACCACTTTATAAAACAGATACATTGCAGAAACTCAAAATAATTTGCTTATAAACTCCAAAAACTACATCTGAGTCTTGCTAACTTGGTTCTTCAGTCAACACAAAGTGAATAGCTACTATCATAAAACATATTCAGCAATTAACTCATTGCAAAGGGGAACCACCTTTATCAAGTTTCTTGCTGACAAGCTAAGGTTTTAATGCAGGTCACAGAAGAATCAGATGCAGTAACTGCACTGAAAACAAACTGAACTCTCCCTTGTCTGTAAACAAGCACATCTCAGAATCTTTTCCATGTAATTTTTGCCCTATGCAAGGGAATCACCTTTTTTAAAAAATGAAAAAAGGTACTTGGAATTTGCGGCTGATAAATGCTGTTTATCTTATTTTATTTTTGTATGTGGTGCTGTCTAAAAGTTTTCTTCCTCTTATAACACAGGAATGTATTTCCTGTACTGTTAAAGTCATCAGCATGGCAAACAATATTTGTTCTTATGAGTTCATCTCCTCTGTCTACTCCCCATCCAAAGCCCAAAATCTTTGAGCTATGTGAATTTCAAGCACAGAGATAAAACATTTCTCTGCTCAATCATAAGGAATAGGGGATTTGTTACAGAGAAAAAGAAAAAAAAAGGAGAAAACTAAATCCTTTCACATATACCTATGGTATTAGAATCAAATAATAAATGACACAAGCAAAATCTTCTCTAACACGAACAAGCACGTAAGATACTACTTTGTCAATTAGGTAATACTGTTTATAGACTGAAATTAAGTGCTACAAGTTCTTCTGTAATAAGTTTTTTCAGGTTTGGTTGTGTTTTCAAAAATGGCTTCTCTATCAGAATTGAAATTCCAAGCCTGAACTGCAAGCCAAAGGCATTCTGAGCAGGAAATTGTAAACAAAAAAAAGAAATGGAGACCTGGTTAAGGCTGGGCAGAGAGCCTGTGTTCTAATGGTCTTTCCTGCACGTGACTACTGCTGCCTACACTTTCCTTCAAAATGAGGTTACTTACTTCCTGCTGTTGTTTTTTCCTGGCTGCTTCTTCTTTCTTCCTTTTTTTCTCTTCTTCTATCTGTGAGAGGCAGAGTTGGTGAGTAAAAGGTAATGCACTATTCCATTTGGTTGTTTTCTACAAACCTGAGCCAGCTCCCCTGGATATCTAATTACAGACAGAACTGGCAGCATGACCTGCAGCAAACCCAGCATGCCTTATAATTAGGATTGTCTGATACTTCCCACTGTATGACTTTGATTTTATTTGCTTTTATTCACAGTTAAACCAGTTCTAACTGTTAAGAATGCATTTTGCATGCAAAATGGATACCTGTAATAGAATACCTAAAATAAATTGTCCTATCATTTGAGGGGGAAAACTGTTTTGCAAATGACTTTTTAAAAAGACTGTATTTCAATGATATTTTAAGCTCTTGCCTCAAACTGTGAAGATATCACAGTTCCTCAAGCAGCAGTTGTATCACTTGATGTTCCTAGGGAAACAACTATCCAAATTTAGCCAACTTGCTAAAAATCCCATCTTGCACTTGCCTGGGAGAGACCTGTCAGTTCTCTAAGTGTTCTGCCAGAAGTGAACATAATGCTGTTGCCAAGGAAAAGGGACTCTGGCTGCAGCTCCTACCCAGCAGCATTAAACAAACTACATTCAAATGTCACTCTAATGAAAACATCTGGAATTGACTAAAATTACTTCTCCCTTTTCTAAAAAACATCAACGTGGAAGGAGAAATGTTAGAAAGTCTTTCAAAGATTTCTAGTCATGATAGAATTTTATTATTTGGTAAAATTGAAGATGGACATATGAAGTGTTACTTTTAAATATTACGAAGTCAAATATTAATACTAGGAAGTGCCAAAAGCAGGGGATCTGTACAAACTTTGTGCATGTGAATTCAAATTCACAAGCTTTACAGAGTAACATGAATTCTTGCCCCCACATCCTGAATATCTCACTAATCCATACTATATTAATTAAGATTTAGCCAGTACATTTTTCCCTCACATATCAGATGAATACAGACTAGTTCTATGAAAAATGTTGACTTCATTTGTACAAACAAAAGAAGTCTGAATTAGCTTCTCATTGGAATTGTTCTTCCAGAGAGATAAGATGGTTTGAATGCAATACTGAACACCCCTTAGTTATATGAAGACCTTAAAAAGCAATAAAATAAAAAATCTTTGAGATATTCACTAGGTCCCATACAAAGTTTTCAAGAAGCTGTTTCAAAAAAAGAAGCTGTTTCTTTTTTCAACACACTTAATTTTTTTGTATCAATTCTCTTATGTCATCTTCCTTGTTGCTAGTTTGCTATGATGTTTCTTATGAATTATCAAAGAAATGTAAAAATATCCATAGTTCACACATTAGTTTAAATATTAAAAACATGGGATGCTTAAAATAATTACCTTTTTCTTTTCTTCTCTTTCTTTCAATAATGTGTCCTTATCCACTAATTTAACCACGGTTGGAAGTCCTAAAGAAGCAAAAGAGATGGATTAATTTCTTGATTAATCAAAGATAAATGTATTCATCCTGTGATAACTGTTTTATTTTTGCATGCTAAATGCAAATACAACTCAGTGGCTACTCAAAAGTGACTAAGAAATTAGATGTTATACAAAAAGGTGAAAAATATTACAATTTTTTTTTATTCTGTACATGTATTACAATATACAGTTCCATAATATATATTCATATATATACATGCACCATTATCTATGATACATATTATGTGCCATTATATATAGTACATATGAAATATATATATATATGATGCACATATGATACACTCTAGCTCTGCGATACTTGAGTTCACTGATTTAGTCTGAATTTTTTTCTCACTTCTTAGGAAAACATCAGGATTATAAAAACAGCTCCTACAAAGTTTCAAGAGATAACTGGGTACCTTCATGATCTTCAAATCGAACTCCAAGTTCAGGCAGGATGTCATCCCGAAGAGCATCACTCAACTGCAGCACTTCAGTTACTACAGAGCATGAAAAATACTTTTAGTGAAGTAAGATTTGGCCAAAGTATAGTTTTGTACAGCTAAATAGTTACTTCAGTGCAATTAAGAAATTGCCACTCTCACAAAGAGAGAGAAATGTCTTTTCTTTTAAAGTGATAACTAAGTCCTGCCTTATTTTAGCCACATAAAGAAGCAGCATGTTTCTTTGCAGGAACTTGAAAATCATAATTGTCTTCCAAGATACCCTCACTGTTCCTGAAGGGGAACAGAAAGAAAATCCAAGGCAAATCAGAAATGATGCAACAATTCTGCCAGGGTATGGTGGAAGGGTGTATGACTCAGGAAGATCCTAATGGTTACTATAGGATGTGCAATAAGAAAGGTTAAAAACCTAATTTTAGAAAATCACAAATTAACATATTCTGTGCTAAATCTAACACTGCCCTTTGAAGGACTATGATTTTGTTGATTTGTCAGAGGAACTGTAATCCCAACACCCTCTTTTTATTTCAAGCAATCTTTTTACATCAGAACAAATAATTTTGGTTTGGCTTTCTGCATGGTGACCAGGACATCATGGCTAATATTTTTTTTTCCCCTTGCAAACTTACCAAAGAGCCTTTGATGACAGCAAAGAGTTAAGATCTTAAGATTTAGCCGAAATATATGCTATCTTAAGGGGAAAACCAATCTTCATTCAAGACAATTTTTTGGATAAGAAATTGTATCAGTTGAGAGGCAGCAGAATAGTTGAGAGGGCCTAAATTCATCAGAGACTCAGTATGCTGCTCTTGTGAATTCAGCATTTTTCATAGGCAGTCTGGTATTTGGGAGGAACACTCAGCAAGTATAACATGACAGATACTTTGGTTAGATGTGCTTATAATGAACAGGCATTCTCCCTTTCAGCAATTCTTAGCTGGTTAAACCCAAGAAGTACTCAGGGTCTCAAAGTTATTATTTTAGGCAGTGGAAGCTTCCATCCAGGCAGCTTCCTTAACAGTGCACATTCTGGTAGATACAAGTACCATCCCTGAGCCTTCATCTCTTCCACAGCTCTCAGAGAGCTGCAAGTGAACAGCACTGACTATCCTGAAACCATGAGAAGGAACACCCTGTTTCAGTGCATGGCTGTGTTCTGTGGCTCTCTTTGCAAGGAAACCACTGCAGTGGACAGAACCTCTTCTGTCTCCTGTAAACGGAGTCGTTGTTTCTCCTGATCCACAGCAGTGACACACAGTGAACCACAGTCATGTTTGATGCAAGTCTAAATCAGCCATTAGGATAAACCAGGGATCAGATTCCCTCACTGGCTGTTGATACTAAAAGGTGTTGGCTCTATCAAGACTGTATCAGAAACACTGCTTATTCACCACAGCAGCATCTGCACAGTTACAGATGAGCACTTATCTAAAATCATGAACAACTGAAAGCTGAAGAAGAAGAAATCCATCAAGGAGAAATGTATAATGAAACATATTATTTTTGAGAGGACACATGCTCTGATCAATCCTGTCGTGCAGAGGAGTCAGCACCACACTTCTTAAGGCTGAGATGTGCCTATTCTTTGCATGTGGCACCTCCAGAGCAAATATGTTTAGGGTTGGGTAGGGGGTTGTTTGTGGGCTGTCTCAGGACATAAGGAGGCTCTCACTGAGGACAGTGACCAGGAAACCAGTGGGACAATGCCTTATCACCAGCGCCCACCAACACCCCAGCAGGTGGACATTCCTTGGGCCTGTGACTATTCCCCAGACCTCTTCACATTTTCTGTGAATTTCAAGCCAAAGAGCATCAGATGTGAAACAGATGCTGAGATGTTGTGAATCAGAACACTGTGATGGGAAGGAAAAAGAGGAGCTGGAAAAACATCTAGAGAATGCTGTATATAAAGACTGGCAGCAAAAGACAAGAGCAGGCAATGCTACAATGAGACAGTTTGTCCCAGTTCTGGTCAACTCCTGACATATTTGGAAGAGGGCAGAAGGTGCAGAGGGCACTATGAGAATTTTTAAGTCCATATTAGAATGCTACCCATTCTGGATGATGGTAACATTTTTGCAGAGTACATGTAATTTGATTATTACTAAAAACCATAGCTTTAAAAATGGCTGTTCTGTGAAATGTTTTGTAGATACATTTTGAAAGTGCATGTGTGTGGATGGGAAAATTTGTAATAGAGATTTACAGAGCCACATACTCTTTATTTAACATCTGAGAATACCTAAAGCAATACTGATTGTTTAAAATAATATCTAACACAACCCTGCCAGCAACAGGCTATGATGAGGAAACTCCCTATGCCTACAGCCATGCAGAGGCAATATCCCCAGCCACTAATCAGAACAACTCTTACAGTAATTTAATGCTTCCTGCAAGCAAGAATTTAATGGGTAAAGGGAAAGAAATCTGTAGTATGTCAGTGGAGGTCCTGCCAACCACCATTCAGCTTCCATATATCAAGTAGTTTAAAAGAAAGGTGCCTCCCTGGTCAAATTGCAGAGTGCTCCATACCCCAACCAAGCAGCCACTAGATCCAGTTTGATTCTCACTGTCCAGTGTATTTCAGGCAAAAAATCACTGCCTTTCAAGCAGGAAATTCAAGTGCCAGTTAGCACTTGAGCCAAGTGAGTTCTAAAAATGATCCCTGTGATATTTAAACCTTACCACTGCTAAAAGCAATGATCAATTTAGCTCAACCATAATAAAGCAAGGGGAAAAAAAAAGCTTCATATAAAGAAGTATGTTAAATACCAAAAGACTAAAGCTCACATTTTTGGCTGAGGATATACACACAAACCTCTTGAATTAATTCAAGTTACAGAAAATATTACTTCTCAAGTTACAGAAAATATTGGAACTTATTACTAAGCCTGTTTCTCACCATCAATTAGGCCTATAAGAGTTTGACAATAATAACAGAGTAGTTACATTAGCAATTACAGTTTTGTGCTTTTAATGTAAACTTATCAGCTTTGGAAGAACTCCAAACAGTAGCAGAATGCGAGTCCAGAGTCTTTTCCAGCTGAATAGGTTACCAGACACCATAAGTAATTTTATATTTCTGTGTAATATATGGGTTACTTGTATGTTTTATGTATAAAAAACATGCCCTGTTTTGCCTTCAAGTACAAATCCCAGTGTCAAAGTTTTAAGAAAACAAGAACCAAACACATGTTGAAGACATGCAAAATTCCACAGGGAACAGCAGAAAATAGTAAGAGCTCCTCCATTAGGAGATATCAGTAAAATCAAAGAATGCTTAATGGAACAACCTTTTTAACACTCTATAGTTCTGCTGCCAACACACACAGCATGATCAAAGCTTTTCAGAGGGATTAAAAAAGGCACCTGAAACTTCTAGCAAACTCCCAGATGAATTCTCCAGAGAGAACACTCAATTACCATCAGGGGAGCTACAATTCCAACTATTCTAACAAATAGTGAACATCTTGGGCAATTTAAATGCAGACACTATTATTGTGTAGCAATCTACATTTTTAAGAAAATGCAAGCTCCCCAGGGAAGAGATCATGGGTACTTTCATACCTAGAAAGAAGGGAGCACCCTAACCTAGAAAAACAGCAGCTACACCTCATCATTCCAGAACTTTTAGATTCTTCAGGATATGAAAATTAGTTTAGCAGCCTAAAAAGATGCCCAAATTAAAGAGACAGGCAGCAGAGATGCAGAAATTCAAAGCAGCTCTGATTTAAAGATGTCTTACTTTTATTCTCTAAGCAAGGAGAGACTATCAGTTGCCTCACACCCACACCTCCAGCCTCTCCCCCAGTTTGGTTCCTATGCCCTCCAAGTCTCATGTGCAGGAAAAACTACAGGAAAGTACAAAAAAGTCTCATGTACAGGAAAAAGTGAACTCTCACCTTTCTTCTCTCTGGCGATTTGTCGCACTCCTTCTCTGAACTCAGAAAGAACTTGGAGGTATGGCATCACTGTAGACTCAATCTGCAGGATCATTATTTCCATAGTTAGCTAATCATCATTTAGATATAAAACATGTCCCTACTCACTTCATATTTATGTGCTGTTGGATGGAATCTCACCCTCAGGACAGATCTGTATCAATAAAAATTGTCATTGCTCTATTGATGTCAAAGGATAGATGAAAATTTGCAATAGCTGTCAATTTTACTTTTGTGCAGATAAAATCAGCTTGTCAAGTTCAGCCTCTCCATTCCTTTTTCAACTCCTTTCAGTTAGATCCATCACTTCCCCAGGGTTATGCCACAATCCAGCTAACTATAATGCAGTGCAGGGATAAAAACAGCCCTCAGATGAATTTGCTCCTACATGTACTATGTTGTCTTAGGCCCAGCTGTTTATCAGATAATAATACCATGTCAAACAGATATTAGGACTAATTTTCATTAGAACCCATATCTGTTCCTGAGATTTTAGCTTAGACAGTGCAATTCTCTATATTCCTCATACAACTCCCTCTCCCACAAAAAGTGGGGAAAGATTACTGTTGAATTATTTCAGGTGTAAGTAAACACTAGGCACAAAATCTCAGAGAAAAGGTCCTGTGAGTCTGGTTTCAATGGCAATGAATAGCAGCAGCAAGCAGTTAGCAAACAGCAACAAAAACAACTACAGATCAGCTACAAAAACAACTACAGATCAGCATCTGTCAACACTTCTTTGGAATCCCAGGAGGGAGGGAAAAGTCAGGCCCTTGGGGGAAAGCCTAAATTAAAAGTTAAATTACTTTGGAGGGTGGGGGAAAGAAAAAAAATGGCAAACTTTTGTCTCCTCTACAATTTCCACATGTCTTTCCTGTCTGTTTAATCTCCATGACAAATTTCTGTGCAATTAAGGGGCAAGATAGTCTGTCATGATGTAAAAGTGCCCCTATGAAAAGAACCAAGGAGTTCTGTTACAACCTTTCTTAAATGTGAACACTGCAATTAGCTTCATAATCAGATCCAGTGGTGACAAGTCTGGCCCAAGGAACAGACTGGAAAGTGAGGAACAGTCACATCTTCACTCCCCCACTGCACTGGAAATACCTCTTCATGGAAAGAAAGTGGTATGGGGAAAGCAGACACTGTCATTATTTTATCAGTCATTTCAAGATGAAAGATTTTTATTTCCACAATAATTAACCTGAGAGAAATGCTGAATTCACTTGGAAAATGATATTATGGAACTGAGGTTTTCTGACTTCAAATCTCTTTTATACCCTTTTCAAGTAAATTACTGACCCATGGAAATTAAGCTAGTTTTTCTTTCAGCACTTTTGAATTGGATTATGCCTTTTTTGGAGATATTGACTCAATTGGTTCTTTCATCTCTAATTTAAACAAGGGAATAACTGGCCTGACCCACAGCCTTCTGTAATTAATGAGAAGTTTTTGAACTTTGGAAGTTTACCTCCTTTAATTTTTGCTAAGATAAATAAGAATTTGCATTGAAGATTGAAAGACAGTATAGTATTTGATGAAACAGCCAAAATACTTGTGATATTATGCATTTTTATATTGTAATACTTAACACTAGTAATGATCTGGGTGATAAAAACAAAAGCTTCTTCAGTGTAAGAATTGTTAGCACAAGATTCTTCTGACAACTCTGCTAACAAATGTGGAATGTGTAAAACTTTCTGAAGAAAGGATGTTCTTTAATGCTTGTTTTTTGTATCCTTTCAAGCCTAATCAACAAGAAGGGATCTCTGAAACAGACAGAAGCTAACAAGCAAGCTCCAAGTGATGCTCAGGCATCAGAAAAACAAACTACTTGTTGGCAGAATTGCCTTGTTAAGGTTTAGGGCTGGACACGCTAAAATGATCTCAGACCTTAGGGGAGGTTAACAAAACTTGGGCAGAAGGATGGACCACTGATAGTGGACACAAAGAATGCCACAAAGAATTTACAGGCCACAAGGACACTTGGCAGAACTCCCAAGATAAGGAAGAAACTCATAAAGCCAAGTCAGCAACTGTGCTGAATCAGCCCCCACTGGGTAAAAGGTAATTTCAAACATCAACTCAGGGACCAACAACTCAAAAGAACAGAAAGACTGAGCATTCAGACTAATTAGCATGGGAAGCAAGAAAATTATTAACCAAGAGAGGATAGAATACAAATTAATAGGAGAATTACATAACTTGTAGCCACTGAACACAAGTTGCTTTGTTTGCTAAAATGCTTAAATAGTAAAAAGTTTTAATAGTTGGTGTGCTTGATTTGTGGAATACCACTGAGCACCCAGGCTTGCACAACTCTGAAACAAATAATCAATGCTGCTCTTGAGGGTGTAATTACTGGCTTGTTGCACATGGGTAACAAATCCAATTTTTGTGGACAACATGTGTTAGCACAGGATTTTTTTTTCCGCACAAGATTCTTCTCATTCTACCACCCTTGGCAGTGCTATTTTAAGAGTGAAAGGACTTAGCCTCAAGCTATCAGCAATCCTTCCATGAAGCATATCTATTGGAAACACTGCCTGAAGTGTTAAATACAAATTTAATTTTCATTTTCCCTAAAAAGGTAAGTGTTTAAGTTCTACCTTTCTTCTGGAATTCAAAAAAATTCTGAGCTAAATTTAAAAATCATTATTGATGGGCTTTGTAGGCAATTCAGAACATCTTCCTTATTATATTATTAATGGAAATTTCCACAGCACACAAATATAAGCATTTACATTGGCAATTATGGGATGAGTGTTCATTCCCATTCTTCCAACCACAAACAAGCTTGCCAATTCCTTTGATGAATAAGAAGTTAAGCCTTTTTTTTACACCAGAAATGTTTCATTTACTCCTCCTAAGGAGGAACAGAAAGGTGCATGGTCACATCTTTAATGCAGAAAAATACATGAAAAACAGCACGGACGTGTCCACAAGAGATTTTTGGCACGAACCAAGTGTGGATAGCTTTCACATGGAGTTATTTCTCCTGCCTGCACCAGAAACATTCCAGGTATTCCAAAGCCCACCAGTACTTTCATCAGGTACCCCTCAGGTATTTCCAGAAAAATTCTGCACCCAGAACTGCTGGGTGACTAAAGCAAAACAGTCTTTGAAAGCCACATAAAAACTGTGGCTGCAAATGAGATCAGAAGAAAAGATTGAAATGTGGATAAAACTCCAGCTGCCTCCAGGCTGGTTTCTGGTGTACCACAAAGAAGTTTAATCAGTATAATTACATTTTTGAAACTACTTAGCATACAAATACTTGTAATGAATCTTTAGACTGTAGCATGTGCTGCCTGTAGTTCATATGTGGTTTAGGAAACAGACTCATCATTCAGGAGACAAGATAATTCTTCTTCTGGTTGCTATACAATTTGTCTGTCATTAAATCAAACAAACCTATAAAAACCCCAGCTCTTGTAAAAGAAAAATCCTGCTTCCTAAGCCAATTAATTACATCAGATTCAAAAGCTAAAAGCAAAAAGAATGCAATTCAGCTACATATCAGTAATGTCATCACTTTAACCTAAGCTCTCGAAGGATACAGAGTAATTTTGTTTAGTGTATTTTGTCCTTCACTTACATTTATGTTTTGACTAGTCCCTCCAACAGGAAAACCAATTGCATCATCACTTTCTATGGCACCAAAAATCTGGTAAAGGAAAAAGAAGATTGTACACATCAATTCACAGGTATGTGAAAACTAAGCAAAATCACATATACTAGGCATTCAAATAGATCTCATTTAACCCAGAATTCACAACTCTGTTAAGATGATGTTCTGATTTGCAATTGATACATACAAATTGATGCTCTGATGATGATCTGTAATTGATACATACATACACCATACAAAGCATTGGCTTTCAGATTTAGCTTTAAAGATGTCAGATTTGTCATTCTGACTTCATATTTTTTCTACTATCTAATTTCTCTTGAACGTATTAGGGGCTCCCCCCTATTCAAAAAAACATTAGCTGAAAACATAATACAATATGGAGAACTCAGAATTGTTCCTGCTGCAGCATACACTGCAGCTTGGGTTCTTTTGGCCAGGGGATGTGTGGAAGATCTCTAGTTTCCTGTAAGATTTAAACAAAGACTGTACAGATCCCTCCATACTTGAAAGTACAAGTTATAACTGCACAGTGCAATAGCATCATGACTCCTTGCTGTTACATACCTTTAGCATTTGAGTGAGATAGGAGCTGATGTTTTCTAAAAGAAGCCTGTTTGGCATCTGCCTGGAGGATTTCTTTGCAGCAATATAGGAGTTACTCTGGCTGACTAAGGAGCGCATTTCTTCTAAAACCAAGCGGGTGTCAACATTGTCACACAGTGCTTCATGAATTGCTGCTTTCTTCTCGTAAAAACTGAGGCAAAAAAGATTCTTTGTAACTACTCATGCCAAAAACCCTGCAATGTACTCTGAAAAGTCTCTGTTAGAAGAGCAAGGGGACTGAAAAGTAAGAAAACTTTTTGCTGGTTGTAGTTTATATTTGAAAGAAAAACAGATGAGCAAGAAAAATGGCATTATCATGATGCTGCTGTTTTACTGCTATAGACAAAGGCAGGCAGCAGAATCTAATTGGCAACAACTATCCAAACAAACTATCAAACAATTTTTCAGCAACTGGCCTTTTCATGGAAATTTTTTAAAGTAGTATAAAATGCTTATTTAGTATCTTCTTTTTATTACTTTTTTTTTCACAGTATTGCTCTCCTATCCCTGTGTACCAGCCAGGTTCTCCGTTTAGTATCTTTGCAGGAAGGAGCATCAATTTGGAAGTTAACTTAACACAAAGTAAATTGTTATGAAAATATTATAAGTAGATAAAAGGAATAAATTCATGCAAACCTTTGTCATGTTAGTAGGTATAATAAATAATACAACGTATTAAGTACCATTTCATGACAAAGGTTTTATAGTTTCAAACAATGTACTTTTTCCAAAAAAAGAAGTGGTAGAAGAAAGGAGACAAAACCAAATATCTATGAAGCATATCTTCTATTACTCTCACTTCTTTATCATTTCCTTTTGACTTCTCCATTACTTATTATCTCCCACCTTTTTAAATAAAGGGGTTATGTCCACCAACCTCAAGCTGAAGATTGAATTTTCAGAGTATATCACTACACAGAAACATCTGCACTTAATCCTTCAATAGTAACATTAGTGACCACAACAGTGAACTGAACTAGGAAACAATTTTAGCACTGCCATGTAAGATGCCTCTATTTTAAATTTCAGACAAAAAGGAATTCATTTAGGAAGCTATCTGCATTACAAATAGTAATGGTAGTTTTGTTATAAAAGTCAAAAGACTGCAAAATTGGTATCACTGCCTCAACAACATATTTTCAAACACTGGCACTGATCTTTGATGGTTTAGTCAGGTCTTTCTGTTTGTTGCAGATAGCTTACTATACTTTGAAATATGTAAAATACTGTTTTTCCAGTATAATATTTCCAGTTTTTAGACACTGTGAATTACTGGTCACTTCTCAGAGAGAAGACAAGATTTCACATAGTGAAGAAAATGACAGCTATCTAACAAATAAGTTCTTTCCCTTCACAAACATGGCAATGAGGCATGCCAGTGTACTCAACATAAACAAAAGGGAAATTAACAATTTAATCTATCCTTCATAAAGGTGTCCCAAGATTAAAATGATTGCTTGTGAAGAATTGGGATGTTAATTGGGAATGCTACAGACATAAATATCACTATACACATTGTAAGTGATACTGTAAAGAAAAAAAGAATCAAAGATGAAGCAACACAATTCAGAGAAAAGTAGGAATGCTCCACTCACTTCTTGTTCAGCTCTACTTCTTGATTTTCCCATTTCTGAAACTGGCCTGTCACATCAGTGGGAGCTCGAAGAATATCCTTCACATTCAAAAAAAATTCCTGTAAAAGAAGGATATAGCTACACATAACCAATTACACATAACCAATACTTACTATGAAAGGGGTCATTATTTCTTAATGAGACTCCTAAACTTCATGGGTTCAACCCTGTTCCAGCCAGGATCTAATGATGTTTCTCAAGACAATAAAACCCAATAAAATCATTTTGCATAACTCTGCCATTCACAGTTGGACTGCAATTCATTTTTATCTCTTGCCCTGTTACTACATGATACCCTATGATATTCTAACACCAAGCTGCTCACACAAAAAATCTTTCAAAAATGGCTAGGCAACAGTTCTTATAGCAGATTTTAAAATGTGTTGCTAGCAATGGAAGCTGAAGTATAAAATAGCTTTATAGCAAGGATCTGTTTTAAATGGGCATCCAGTTCAGTAAAAAGTCATTTTAACCTAACCTGTGGCCCAAACCAAACATTTGACATAAAAAGCAGAACAGCTTTAGCTGGAGAGACCCAGATCAACAATCTCAAACTGCTGTACAGTGTCCTTGTGGGAAATGTGAGTTTAAATTATGGCTCCAAACTAACCAGGGGCAGGAACTGTGCCTAACCTCTCACACACCTGCAAGGCATAGAGGCAAAGGCTCAATGTTTGTGGTGAGGAGGCAAAGTGGGAACAATATTCCTTCTTCCCCTTTGGCTACATTTGTGTAGAGTCTGACCCGGTAGAAATGTTAGAGAGTGTCTGTTGGACTGAGCTCTATAAGCAACTGAGAAATTGATCTTGTGTGTAAGTGTCAAGCTCCTCAGAGATGTCAAAACTTGGAGAGAGCACACAGCTGCAGAGAAATGTAGCAGTCTATGGGATTTACAGGACTTGAGAGTTTGATGGTATCTAAATAAGCACTGTGCCATTCCACCTGATGAATTCAGAAAGCAAACCCAGTCTGGGCACATGGCCGACATATCCGTGGAGTTCTGTTCCTTGAAACACAGATGGCAACACAAAGATTAGAGAGCTGGAGAAGAAATTGAAAACTTACTTACATTCATAAACTTCTCATACTGAATAGCTGACTCCATGGTATTACTTGAATAATCCAGTGTATCCTTCCAAGAGTGCATGAGGAAAGCCAGCCGTAACTGTCGTGCTAGTAGGAGGTTTAAAAATAAACAAGGGAAGTTTTTATAAGCTGAAACACTTTCATGGACTCCAATACTGTAGTGGCTAAGAACATAATCTTTAAATTTTTTACTATCATTACATCTACGAAAAAAGCAAAACCACTATGATCCATGCTGATAAATACCAACAAGGATCAGAAGAACAAGGAAGCTGTTCCAAAGTTAGCAAAGAAGACACCTGAAGTTACCCTGAATAAAAAGTTAATCACAGTCACCACTCAAAGTACATCAAAAACATTCCCATTCCAAAATAATTTTTACCTGTGTGTTTCTTCAGTGCATCTTTTATGGTAATGAAATTCTTCAAAGATTTGGACATTTTACAGCCAGCAATTGTTAAGTGACCAGTATGCAGAAAATACCGAACCCAGTGATCGTTTTCGAAATATGCCTGCAGGAAAAAAACAAAACCCTAAGAAATGTTTAAAACACTGTTTACATATATATGAAGTAGAAAAACTTAGAGAATAAAATCCTGAAGAACCAAAACTCATGTTTATACAAAACACACATCAAGTTGAAAAAGCTGAATTAGGGATTTGTGTACGTTGCAGTCAAAGCAAAGCATGGTGCTCTATCACTGCAGGAAGGTCAGTTCATTCACCTCAGACTGGGCCAGTTCATTGTCATGGTGAGGAAACCGGAGATCAAAGCCTCCTCCATGAATGTCCATCGACTCTCCTAGAACGGATCCACCCATGGCAGAACATTCAATGTGCCAACCTGGACGACCCTGTTAACAAAATGGCATTACTTGGTTACTAGTGACTGTCTTCCTCTCCTGCCCTGTCTCATTTCCTCAGGCTGTTACTAAGAGTAAAAAAGATTCTCAATCTTAGCTTCACAAAAGGAAACTGATTTAAAGATCCAGCCTGGCAATCCAGCCTGTAATGTTCTGATTACCTTGCTTACTGTTCTTTTAAAAGCTACACTAATATCTTTGATCACAAGGAAAAAAAAGGAAACAGAATTTACTGCAGATAAACCTTGTCCATTAACAGAGGACAAACATCAAGTAAGAGCCATGCTGAGCCTGCATGCAAACTTCTGCTTAAAATGTCATCAGACTTGATATATTTTAGATTTATTAAATGAACATTAACCACAGAATCTTAGGACTGAATACATAATCTCCACAATTTATACAGTGTTAATAATGAGGTGAGGCAAAAAAACTTGTGTAACTGTGCTACTTAAATAAGTGAAGAAAATCCAAATCCTGATTATAATGTCCTTCCTTACCTTTCCCCATGGAGAGTCCCATGAGGGCTCTCCTGGCTTGGAGGACTTCCATAAAGCAAAATCGTTTGGAGAACGCTTCTCGCTTAAGCGATCAGCTGAGATGCTCAGGTCACCTTTCAAAGAGAAAATGTAAATGTATACATTTTACACCAGCATTACTGATTTTTGGCATTGCTGTATCTTATATAAAGATAACCTTAAAAAAAAACCCAAAAACAAAACAACAAAACCCCAAAACATAAACCCTCAAATCACTGAACCCTCACAAATCCTCATTATCAACCTTGATAATCCTTTGGGGTTTTGGTCAATGTTTGGTCAATCAGCTGCACTGGTTTCTAAGTTTTGATGTGAGATTCATCTACATTCTCTTACCAGGCACAATTCCAATATTGCAGTTATAGAAAAAGAAATACAGAAGAAAAAAACCCAGAGACAAGTAAGACTGCAGATTCAATTCATTCCAAAGTTAGATAGATCTAAATTGAGACTATGATTGTCTTAATCTGCACATACAATGCGATCATAGAATATTTCTTCCCTAATCTCAGCTGCTGCACAGAATTGTTGGTATTTGTTCAATAGCTACATTTACTCCTCTGTTACCTACTGCTCTATGAGTGTACTAATTTCACCTGATAAGAGTGTTGTATTAAAACCTTTTGATATTCTTTTTATAGACTTTCTGCATGATTTGCTAAAACTATACAACTTTAGGATCAGATAACTAATGAGTCCCATTTACTGAGCATTTTAAGTTAATCCTCTGCTATAGCTCTATTCAAAAAATCTATATTTGGATTTGGTTCAACACAACAAAGTTAAAGTAAGCTCTCAGTAGGAAAGAGGAACCCAAATATTTGTCATGAAATGACCCCAGCCTGATATGGAAAACTTGTGCCTGGCATGTGGAAGATCCAGGTTCAAGTCTTTGCTCCTACTCTGAGCCAGACGAATGGGCAAATAACTGGGCTATGGCCAAATGACTGAGTTATTCCCAATTCTGACCAAAAAACCCCTCACAAACAAATAAAAAGCAACCCCAAACCATCCTAGGATTAATAACATTTCTTGGTATTTTCCAATTAAAAACTTTCAAGAAAGTACTGGCGGAAGCTACAAAACTTTAGCAAAGAAATTTTTAAAGGGAGTGCAGCAGGTAAATCATTAAGCTCTGACTGTGACTGATCCAAATGTCATTGAAACCAATTGAAGAAACCAACACATCATCAGTTTCTTCAGCAACTGAGCAAATCTTTACCTTCACCCTCTTGAAGAGCTTTCTGATCACCTACGGCTTCAGGCACCAACTTAGCATAGGAGTGTTTTTCACTGGCATCAAACTTCATAGTATCAAAGTATACAGATCCATTAGACACATACCTGAAAAGTTAAAGATCATTATTTAGTGAACTTTCTATCACAACTTAACTGAATTTTATCCCTAAAACCACTCATGAGTTTTCTAGTAACCCCACTCACATTATGGTACTGCTTAGTATTGTAAATATGACTTAGGTGAGCCGATGTTTTAAGGCCTTACCATATGAAGGCTTTGGACAAATTTTTGGAAGTTTTAATAAAATTAATTGAAGAGAAAACAGCAGCTATTGTTAAGCTTTTGAGAGTATAAAGAAACAGTCACAAGAACTACAACTTTTTAAAATTTATGTTATTTGCAACTGATTTCTAACTGTCACAAGTCAATTTTTGACAATTTTTAATGAAGACCAGCAATCAAACACAGTTCAAGTGAATGGGACTTTGAATTTATTTTAATGAACAAGGATTTCACCCTATAGTACATCATAAGAAGCACATCAGGTAAAAATAATAGCTCTTTGCAAAGAAACCTGAAATTTCTTTATTTGATGAAGAACTGCTTCTGGCAAAGACTACTGTTGCAAATGAAAACAGAGAAAACAGCTCACAGCTGAAAGCAATCATTTGGGCATCCAGTAGCAAACTTACCCATAACCATTATCCACAATCTTCTTCACAAAATCCACAATTTCTGGCACATATTCACTAACCCGTGTTAAAACATCTGGAGGTAAAACCTACAGATAAAAAGTAGAATTATATATATATATATATGGAAATATGTACTAAACATATATGTTATGTATTGGTTACAATTTTGCTCAAAAGCAAGTGATGATAAAATCTAACACTCCTATTTCAAGCTTTATGCTCTGAACCAATGTGCTGTGGCCACTTTTTCCTCATCCTTTAAGGGGATTCCAGCTCTTCTGACAGAAGAGGCAGCAAGTCCCTCTGATTTGCAGGTAAATAAATCAACCTTCACTGAACTACTGCCTGTGACACAGCATTTCATCTGTAACAGACAAATCTCTGCTTGATGGTTGCCATCACAATTTCTTAATGGCTGAAGACTCTTAAGTAGACAGTCTAAATGCTGAGGTTGGCAGGGATCTCTTGTGCAGCCAACAGATTCCAGCTCAAACTTTTTTGGACCAGTTTATGCTTATTTCCCCGTGTTACAGCAGGAAAATGTCAAGGAGAGCACACATCAAACCTGGTCACCAATTAAGTGATGGGCAACAACCACAACAGATTTAAGATTGTTGGGATGGAAACAGAGCAAGTGCTAATTTAACACCTATCTATTAATATTAAAGGAATTTATCAATAAGGTTGAAATATGAGATTCTTGAAAGCTAATAAGGAGCTAAATTTTCTTCTGGGTACTCTAAGGCATGGCACATAAATCTTTAGAAGAGAAAACGGTTCATTTACTTACGTTGAGTGCTTCCATATCTTTATGAAATTCCCCTTCCCAGAATTTGGGGAGCTTTGAGAATATGGAATTGTCAGTCACCTGACTGCCAAATTTTGAGTCCAACCAGTCAGACAGCAAATCTTTGGCTTCTTCCAACAGTGTCTAGAAAACAATAATCATAAGAGCAACTGATCCAAGACTTGCCCTGCTTAAATTGTGCAGAAAGATCTCATTCTGAACCGAGACAGAGAAATAAGGAATAAGACGTTTGCAATGAGACACTTAGTTGTGAATACAGAGTAATCCAGGTTTCTACCCTATTTTTATCATATTGCTCTTCATAGATATAGATGAAACAACCAGAGCAAGGAGATAAACTGTTAAGTGGTATCTGTTTTGCTACTGATCACTTGAATAGGTATCTGGAACTTATGCTGTAAACAGCAGATGGGACCTGCAGTTGTATTACATTTTCTGTTCCTCCACTGCTACTGGAAAATCTAACAGAAGCCTTACTGTGCAGACTGCTAAAAAGTGCCTGAAAGACTAATTTGGACATCAGCAAGGATATATTTTAGTGTTACATTAAAGGATTTCTATTTCTGACACTAGGATATAACATAGAAGGTATGATTGCTTAGATTTTAGGGTTTTAAAAATTCCATTAGATCAGTATAGACTTTTATAAAAGCACTTGATATTAGAATAGCTGGGCTTTTTAAAAAAAACCCCATAATTTAGAGGCAGGGTCTTCTTAAGAAGGGAGCACTTAACCATGGGTACCCCACAGTATTTATCACAAATAATCTGAAAGCAAGAGAAGATGAAAATGGAAATAATTTACAAAAAGACAACAACTACTAAAAATAGTTGTACTGACTGACTTGATTACTAGACATAACCAATAAAGTCAACATGAATATTTGTCATTAAATGTAATTGTTTTTAATAAAAATAATCCTGAGCACAACTTTGGGGGAGGTATTTTCCTCTCTGATCAGAGACAGAAACACTTGTGTGGAAAACTGCCACCACTATTGGAACATCAGAAATGTGTGCTCAGTAACCTATAAGGAAATTAATTAATCAAGAAAAAAAGTCAAAGAGAAAGTCTAAGTACATACAAGAGCAAAGATTAAAAAGAAAGTTATTGATAAAAACAACATCCAAAAACTCTGTAGTTGAACTGAAGAACCAAATTTCTTTATTGAATGCAGAGTACTAAAAAGTTCTCAGACCCAAAATTTCTCTTTTTATGAATTAAAGGTTCCATACTGTCTCAGGGAATTACTACAAGCTACATATTATTTTTAAACCTCTTAACAATTATAAACCAAATATAAAATATAAAAAGGAGCTCAAACTTACCTCATGACATCTGTTGATCTCTTCAGCAGGGAGCTTTGCTTGGAGAGCTTCTTGTAGAGGGTCAAAAGCAGACTTCACTGCATTTTGAATTCTTTCCAACATTTGCTTCTTATCCGGGTCTGTTGTTTCATTTAGTTTAACTGAAAAGAGCTACAATTAAAAAAAATAAATTAGAAAGCCAGCTGCAGTACAGCAGCACCATGTTCCATACACAGAATATTATCTTAGCCACATTGTACCTTGCTAGTGATGAATAAGACATTATGCCATAGAAAAAGCTTTGACATCAACTACTGAAATATGAAATACGCTCCTCATCAGAAATAATGGTGCAATCACAAGACTTTAGTTTGCATCCAAGTTCATTTTTTCAGAAAGACTTCATAAATCACTACATCATCATAATTACTGCTGTTTTCATTTTCTATGCAGCTGATCACCTTAATTGCACAGCTGATTACCACGAATTTGAAAAGGACAAGCTTTAATGTGGAACAGGGAGAGATTAAATGCAATGTTTAGGCAGTATGTCAGGCAAAGATAGTTGGGCAAAATTTCCAAGCTTCCTATTTCCAGCCCTGTATTCAATTCATTAGAATGATAATCTCTTTCTGATCTGTAGTTCTAAAAATTACCAGAGAATCACCTTCCCTCACCTTCAGTCCTGAATACACAATTTATTAAATCCTTAAATCTTCCCAGCCTTTTCCTTCCAAGGTCATCAATGGTACAAAGGAGAAACCTCCCAAGCTTTAAAAGATTATGGACAGACCACTGTTCAAAAGCTCTTTTAAAGGATTATTTTAAAAGTTTGAATGCGAACACGCAAACATCCAAATGCTGTTTGAGCAATACATGCACTCACAAATAAGTGCTAAGATCACAGAAATCAAGAATGCCTTTTAAAGAATTTGTCAATTCTAAAACAATGTAAAAAGCAAAGTGATGTGCGGTTCAAGTAACAATTCTAACATGTGCAGTACCAGAACTAAAAGAAGCAGAAAGTTTAAGGAGGCAGCAAAGTCTGAAGCATTCTCTAGATGCTTTCCTACATTATTGAGTGATTATCTAAAACACAAGCAGGGATTACCACACCCACCTCTGAGGCAGTCCTAACATCTTCAAGCAGCTGATCTGGTGTTGATTTGCTCTCTCTATATCGTTCAAAAAGGTGATTTTGTCTTGCTCTCTTGATGATCTACAAATCAGAAACATGAAAATATTTCTGTGAAGTGACACATAGTTATACAAAGTGCAGATAAAATCTATTATGTACAAAAGGCATTTCCCTATAAATTTAACAATCTACAAGAATAATGTGCAGTAACACAAATCAAACACACCATACACACTTAATGGACTACCAAACAGAGTCAATTAATTACCTCATCAGGCAAAGAAAATAAATTATCTCTTTAAAATACTGAGTTTTCATTATTTGTGACAGCATTCATTATTACACAACACTCAAGAGTTTGCTACCACAGGAGTGCTACAAAACTGAGAAAATCAATGCTTTTGTGCACAAAATGTATGTCTCAGTTAATGACTGTAAGATTTATCTTGGCTTATCAAGTGGCAGTTACATGTGACTGGCTTCCATTCTAAAAGTTGAGCATTTTAGATTGCAATTAAAAAAAAAACCTTACCTTGTCATCAATATCTGTAATATTCATACAATAGAAAACATCATATTTAAAATAATCCCTCAAGATTCTTCTCAGGATATCAAATGAGATGTAGGACCTAAAACCAAAAAAGTACAGGGGTGTTTTCAGTAAACATCTGTATCTATTCTATGCACAAACCATTCTAACCTCAATCAATAGCTGTGCAGCAGTTTTACTTTACCCCCATCTATTAGAAAATTTATAATCCCACAATGATAAAATATTATAAGGTGCTTTTAATCTTAAATTGGAAGCATTGATAGTAATACACTCATCTGAATAATACCTTCTTCTAATAATCTTTTGCTTCCACTAGGCACTATAGGTTACCACCTCTATCAAAGTAAGGAATGCAGTACCTGGCATGTCCCATGTGAGAAGCATCATAAACTGTTGGACCACAGCAATACCACAAGACCTTTTTTCCATTCTGAGGCTGAAATACTTCCTTAATTGAAAGGGAAGGTACAATGGTCAGAAGAAATTGAAGACATGACCTCAGGCCAGTAACACCCCATTTGGAGATGAGAACATGAAAATATGGATTATAATTACAAAAATCAAATAGTTATTCCATTCCCAACTTTACCATAACTAAAGATCAGCACTAGCTTAATCCTGTGAGAGAGATAATGGGGTGTGGCTGCTTATGTTCTATGCATTCTAATCAATCAAGATATCAGGTTACAACAATTTGGACTGAGCAGAGCACTATTCAAACTGTTTGTAAAAGTTTTCTTTTGCAGTGAAAAAGGTTATACCCTATAATCAGTTCACAGATACTTGAATACTACATCCCATGTAAAATTAATATTCTTAATATTTCCTCTTTCCCAAAGGACTTTCAAACAAGACCACAAGAAGTTTTACACTTTTTATATTGCAACCATATAATTGGTGAGACTTTTCTTAGACAGACAACACCTGAATAAAGAAACTGTGATTTTATTCTGCTCACACTGCCCACACTTATGTTTATTACATCTGAATGCCTGGCTACTTTGTACGATAACTTGAAACTGGGAGCTGAATATTATGCAATATGCACAAAGAGACAGACACTTGTAGTGTATATATATTAATGTAAATAGCATTACACTTGCCCAGCTAATGCAATTGATTGGCACAGAGTTCCTGGCCTGTGCTTGTTAACATTCTACAAAATACAACCCAGAGACCGGCTATTGACCGGGCAAACACTTCAGAAACAGGATTTGATGACTGCTCTGTTTGTGTTTCTAGGGAAATCCCCACTTCCCTTTCATTTACTCACCTTACTTCGAGTCAGGCTGTTGTAGAGGCAGAGCCTGGAATGTTTTGTCCCTTCAGGGGGAGACCAGGGAGGCTGCACACGTTTGCCTTTACCTGGGAGAAAAGGTAGTTTAAAGAAAGTTTAAAAGACACTTTCCACAAACAGGGTTGCAATATAAAATTTTCTCCTTATCACATCATTATTTCAGAAGGAAAAAACCCCACATCTAAATGGAGAAAAGAGCTTCAATCCTAGTAATGCAGCTACTTCTATAAGAGCCCCCTACAAAGCCACCAAAACCAAAGACAATTATTGGAATCTAGTTTATTTTCTACTCTCTAAAAAAATTGCCATTCCTATTAGTTTTTGATCCAAGTAGCAGTGAGGAAGAGGGTACAAAAGCAAGAGCATGCAATTCAGGTAAAGTATTACTATGAGTTTTGAAATTTAATGAATCATTAATGAAGTGTTATGGCAGTCCTGGGCTATTTGCAACACCACTGATTTTACTGTGATGGAACATCACAGATCTTACACAGAATTTTCAAAATATCTCCAGAGTCCAGAGGTGGTCTCTAGAGCCAATATTGACAGAGTATGTGCACTCAGGGTGAGAGGGAGAGCCGACAGAAAGGCTTAGAAAGAACCCCAGCCTTTTATCATGCATTGTTGCTAAGTACACAAGGCATTTCTGAACACACTCATTTACCACAAATATGCTCCAGTTCAGCAAGAGGCTACACTTTGCCATTAAAGAGAGTAGGTAAAACCCAGGGTAATATTAGTGACAATATTCTTGAATTTGTTTTCTCCTAAATTTGTAAGAAGCAACATAGCTGTTAAACTCATGGGGTTTTTTCAAAGAGAAGTATGGGCATGTGATTTGTCAGAGTTGCAGTTTGCTGTGTACTGGGTGCTTACAGCTGTAATGATGTTAAACCAATTATCATATTAACTAGGCATGAAAGCAAACCAAGAAATTCAAAAATACAGCAAGTTTGCCAGCTTAATACACACAGCACTATGTTTAGGAATTCTTATGGTATGCATTTTAGCTGCAAGTAAAATATTATACAAACTATTTGTTTTGATAACAAAATTGCCTTTCTTATCCTGTGTCTCAGGGTGCTCTTCATTAACTCTGTTTCTCTCAAAGCTTCATATGCATATTTTGGCTGAAAACCTTCAAGTAATGGAAACATTCATGGTATAAAAAATGTAATCTCTTCATCTTGCTTTTTTGAGTAACTGCCCAAATAAGAAAAAAATATGTTAAGTGTAGTACCCTGTCTCACTTCATGGGACTTCATTTAACTTCCATGCTATGAATCCATGGAATTATGTGTCCATTCTAAACATTTCATTGCAGGAGGTACTCCTGAAGAGAACACCCCGAGTTCAAGAGCAGTCTCTCCATAACACAGGTCATACACCAAGGTATGGATTTGTTTACTCTTTGATTTACAAAGATTACTCTGGCATGCTTAATTGTGGCCAACGCTTCCCTCAGGGAAAGAAGCCTGTGTGGGTAAGCCTAATAAAAGATAAATCTGTAAAGCTTTCTTCAGTTACAGCCACATGAACATAAGGAAAAACCCAGATACTGCACCCCATATTTCTCAGCTTGTGAGTTAGGTGTCAAATTTTACTCACTATACAGATGCCAAGGGCAAAGTAAAAGGTTGGTAAAATATTGGTTAGTTTGGTCAAATGCACCTCTGCCAGCCTAAAGCCTTTCCTCTGGTGGAACTAAAGTTCATTTGCTCTAATCCACCATGGGGTTTTCAGCCACACCAAAAAAACAACAATGAAGTATTCATGGTCTAAGAAGCATGGCAGATTTGTGTGTTATTTTCATGGTGAACACTGCAGAACACCATTCTAGGATTCCTGAAACACATAATGAAGACATAACCCTTCAGAAAGAGAGATTAAACAGTAAAGATTTCATGGTCAGGAAAATGGAAACCTTTTCTGTTTCTGCTCCACCCTGATCCATGGAAGTCTACAGACAATCTGCAGTTAGTGGACAAATCTGCTATCAGAGCCAGGGGTGCAGCTGAGATCCCTTCTCTGCTGCAAGGAAATAATAACCAGCACAAACACTTGCAGGCACACACAACACACTGAATTTACTCACAGCAGTCTGATTTTAACTGCTGGTCTTTTAGGAATTGAGAATACAAATGGGGAGACGTTGTGAGAAGATGGCATTGGAGCAATACTAGTTAACAACCATCAGCAAGAATGACAGACATGCATTCATTTGTAGGTATTGCAAGAACTATACAACAGCTCTGCGTTGTTATTTTTCATTATTTCATGACTCCCTGAGCAAGGATCTCACTATAAGGCAATTAAATTAGACTAGCTCATTGGGAAACAACTCAGGAGAGTGATGCAGCTCCCAAAAATGCCTGCCCATGCTTACACAATGACCTAGATTAACCAGTTAATACTTCCTCAAATCATCAGCATGCCTAAATTACCAAGGTTAAAAAAGAACCCCAGACATTCTTTGTGAAGCTCTGTGTTAATAGCAATTAGAAGAGGAAGCATTCAGTTTATTTTATTGTGGATTTGTATATTATACAACAACTATTTGGTTAATCTTGCAAGGAAAAAAGTAGACTGGGCAAATCTTGGTATTTCCAGGAAAAAGCCCAAACCCACACATTCTTTTACAAACCAGAAGATAGCCAGCTTTTTAAAGAAAATACACATAATCAAATTCTGTACACTGAGGAACTTTAAAAAAAAAAGGTAACAGCTTCTACATCCAAATAGGTCAGGCTCTATCAATTGCACAGTAACTGTATGCAAGAACAATGTTATGACTTTGAATACAAATTGAAACTGTAACTCTTAAGACGTGCAAGAGAGTATGAAAGGGAACTTCTCGCAATAGCAACCAATACAATGTCAGCTAGTCTACAACCTGCCCACCAGTTCCATATTACTCACTTGTTTGAAGTTTACAAGGCTCATTTTTGTCACTGCTGCCATCATAGATTGCTTCTATGTGTCTGTACCACCGGACAACATGGATATACTGGTCCACAGGTGGCCCCGAAAACTTTCTGAACACCTCCACATCTGCATGTGAAAATGTGAACCCCTGGATATAACTACGAGTGCTCAGGTACTCGTTCAGAGCCTTCACCCTGGCTTCCTCTTCACTAATGCTCAGAATAAAACTGTAGCTGGAAGCTGTAAAGAGAGGCACAGGACATTTGGTCAGCATTAAAAGAAGGAGATCCCATGACCAAAATATATCCTTATAACACATATCTCCCCCTGTAAATTAGCTCTGGCAACTGCTAAGAAATTTGAGAAAATTAGATTTAATACAAGCTACCAAATATCTATGTATTTCCTGTTAACAGGATTACGTTCATGCTGCCATAAGTTTGTGAGGACATCTTTCAAAGAGTGATAAGGACAAGAACACAGGTCTTTTTCATAAAGAATATAATCTACCATAATTGGAGAAAATCCTTCACAGTGAGCAAACCTAATCAGTCACTCTTTTCCATGCTGCTAAAACACTCATCCTGTCAATATTTAAATATGATTCATTTTATGCACTGTGGAAAGGCTGTGAATATGTCCACTGAACTTGAGCATGCAGTTACATCTTTGCAGGGGTGTTGCCTGCACACAGGCTCCCAGCACAATGCTCAGTTCCTCCTACTTGCTCTAGAAACTCAGAACTCAGCTGCTGCTGTATATTCCCATACTTCTCCCATGAGCCCTTCTCTCCTCAGGTACATGAATAATATTTAAAATGAGTAAAACCTACACAAACGAGCAGAAAGGATACCAGATCATGGCTCTCTCTCTCACAATTTTTTAATTCTGTGATTTCTTTGGTATATAGGCAAAGCAGGTTCAGTTATGTCTCATTTGGACAAATGCAGGGACACAGAGGAAAGCTCTGTGTGCTGGTGGGGATGCTCACTGGAAAAGCAAGCCCTGTGCAAGCCAGGGGGCACAAAGCACTCTGAGGTTATGCTAGCACTGCCATTAGGCAAACCCAGCATTCACATTTTCCAACAGTGATTCAATGTTTGTAGCTCTGTTTGTGTTCAAAGCACTGTACAAACATGAAGGCAATATCCTGTCCAGGTAGTCAACCAGCAAGGTAATTCAAGCCAAGGTCACGTGCAGGAAAGCGAGAGAGGCAGCAGGAGAGCACCTGTCCCTGCTCCCAAAGCCCAACACAGACCACAGCCACAAGTGTCACCTCTCACACTGGCAGGAATATCTCCTGCACAAGGAGTTCCCAAAGCATGGAGGTGCTCACAGAACACAGCTCCTGGAAAGGCAGGAATGAAAGGAGATGGGAAAGTGATGGCTAGGAGAGGATGGGAGGGATGGCACAAAGTTTTTCATCAGTTAAAACTTTATGAACCATTTTCTCTACAGAAATCAATTATTAAAATATCCAACAGCAACTCAGGATGACAGGGAAGTGGCAGCTAGATATCAAGCATGATTTTATTCAATTCTTTGGGGTATAAATGAGATATAGGGACACCTTGGGAGAACTAATAAAAAAGGCCAATGACTTTAAAAAATTTAAAATAATAAAAATTCACAAAAGATATTAAATATCTATGAACAAAAGAAGACAGATCCATGTAAAGTATAAATCCTTCTCAAGGCCTAGCCATGTAATTGCTCAGTACAAATAAGGAATACTAAGGAAATAATGGCTCATAACTCCATCTTATAGGCTTGCCTTACCCAGCTGAATAGGATTCAGCTTTGGCTCACACAGTTTATTTACTATAATCTTTTCATGCTCCTAAATATTTACTGATGTTTATCAACACAAAAACTTCACATGTTTGTACACATTAAATAGTTTGTAACAGTTCTGTTCATTAACAGTGGAAACCTAAGACTTGAACATGAATTTTGTATACATGAAAGATATGAGGGAGAAGGCAAAAAGAAGGCATTACAAGAATGATCTAGGTAGAAATGAAACTATATCTCAAAGAAAAGATCTTTTGCAAGGAAAAGCAACACTCAATTTGCAAAGTATTATTATGGTTATTATGACCATTATTCACACATCAGGCTGCTAATGGGAAGCAAGTCAGTGTATCTGAAACAATATAAGTGCTTTCCAACCACATCTGTAAACCAATCTAAAAGGGAACTTGCCCAAACTTACACACAAATACAACAAATATGACAGCACTCATACAAGCTAATTAAGGCAAGTAGAGGTGGCAAACACTGCCTGTGAATGTCAGGACCAGCTCAGCCCTGATAAGCTTAACAACTGATTTTTTTTTTATCAATCTTGGCACAGACATTAATACTTCAACTTAAAATGTTTGGCAGGCTCAGTGTCCCATTCCCAGGGTCCCCCATCAGTTTCACAGGCTGTGCTGAGCAGATGACTGTGATAACAGTGCCTTGGAAGGCAGTGTAGCAGTGGATCACTTGTTTCAAGCAAAAGGAATCAGTGACAGCTGTCTATGTAAAAGTCTGTTGTGGTTTAATTGATATCATGGCTAAAAGAAGAAGAGTATATCTACAGAACCTGATTTTCTGTGATTTCCATTCTGCATCCTCAGTTCCCCCCTATCTTGCAATTCCTTCAATTCATTAAACACTCCCACTGAAATATTTCCTGGTACCTCCTAAGTGCTGTATCCTATTTTCCCATCCTCCTGCACAACTCCAGCCCATCACTGCTAAGTCTGCCAATGCTATGCAAGAGGCAGCTGCCCACTGTCAAATTGATTGATTAATTAATACCAATCAATGGATTCAAAAAGTACTGAGGGAGAAGGCCCAATGGATATATGTACATCTGACCTGTTTTCCTTGCTGCTTTAGGAAAACAGGCTAAGGAATTGCCCTTCTCTCTCACTGCAATTTTTTTCCATCCCCAAAACAGAACAGATGCAGTTGTTACTACTCAATTGCACCAGGAAGTGTCTCCTTGACAGCAGAAACACGAGAGTACTACAGAGCTGTTGCATAACACTGAATTTTAACTCATGTGAACAGAATGATCCATAGATATCGTATCACACAAGAGGAAACAAGCACTGAGCACGAGTATTGGAGAGGTAACAAAATAACCTTGAAAAATCAGAAGAATTAATGTCATCCAGTAGACAGTTCTTTCAAAAAAAAATCCACTGCAGACATCAATTAATACAGTTCTCACACCATACCACTGATGTTCAATCCCTTTGGGTGATATAATTGTCACACATTCCTCTTTCCATGCATGGAGTGCTTCAGAGACTTTTAAAGGACACTGGGAATTTGTCTGAGAGACTGCAGCAACACACAGACTCAAAGGCACAGGACAGCTTCCACATTTTATCTGCACATAAAATAACTTTTGAGGTTTAAACAAGACACATAATCCCCACAATATCAAATTTCATTGAAAATTTTCACTTCTATTAACTTGAGAATGAAAACCTCTGTCTGCTCCTTGAAGGTGTTGCGTGGCAAAGTAAATACAGGAAAATCATAAAGAAGGCAGTAAGCTAACTGACACAAAACCAGGGAGTTACTTCAGGGAAAACTCACATTTCCTGGGCTTCCCTGAACCTGCTAACCTCGTCAGTCATAATTAGATGACAATGTAAATGTTCTGGGAATTCTGCAGAGGCATTCTCCAAAAAGAAATCTTACCCATTTCTGAACATTTTGAAATGTAACTTCCCATCCAACTTGCCTTTCACAAATTTAAGACAACCCACAAAAGACAAATGTAACATTATTAACACAGCTCCAAACTGGCCATTTGTCATCCTTGTCGGCCACTCTGCTACCTTTGAAAAGAATTCCAACCATCTGCTCTGACAAGATGAACTCTCCTTTCCCATTAGCATCTCACAAGAACCAAACCAATGCAGTGATTCCAGCTAATGCCAGACACAGCATGCACAGAGACAGAAAAACAAAGGACTTATCAAGTCTCACACATAAGGAGCAAGAGGCTTTTAGATGAGCAGGGATTTTTAAGACTGGAGTATCCCACACCAAGGAAGAGCTTGTCAATCCTAGTCTTTTGAGCCATGAAAGTTTCACTTCCACTTTTCCTGAACTGAAACTAAATATAACAATTGCAGATTCAGTTTAAAAAAAACCCCCACCCTAATAGTAACTAAAGAGTTTCTCAAAGCACACCTGAACTGAGCCTTTCTTGGGTTTTTCCCCCTAAGACACTGAAAAGACTTCTGAAAAAGCTGATCCCTTGATGACAAGAAATGTTGCACTTTAGTGGGAATATTACATGAGTTGAATAAAGATCAAAGTAACTTTCGGTTACTTTGTTGCTTTATTAAAGAAAAAGGGGCAAAAAATATCCGTATTTACAGATCCTCAACTGGAATGACAGAAATTTCCAACCCTTTACATACCATAATGGTATTTCATACTTGCATGACTGGTATGCCAAGTTTCCATTTGCTACAGTAGTGCCAAAAATTATAGTACTACCCCAGCCCTCCTTCCATATGGAAGCGAAGAGTCCAACCCATCATTACAACACGACCACAAACAATGTCCGTAAAAGTCCAAAAGTTCAGGCGTGAGTTCAGGGGAGAACCCCTATGGCTTGGGAAGGCAGTGCGGGAGGCACGGAGACAGGTGAGAGCGCTGACGGCGCTCTGAGGGCGCACGGACCGAGCGCACCGAGCCGGGCACAGCTGCTCCCGGACGGCGGTGACGAGGAGCTCCGAAGTGTCCCCACAAATCGCGAACGCCAGCACCAACCCTACACCCGCGGCGGGCACAGGCGAGCCGCATCCCGCGGGACGCGCCCCCAGCGCGGGGCTCGGGGCAGCGCGGCCCCCCCGGGGGACGCGACCCCGCCGTGACAGCAGCGGCGCCGCGACCCCGGGCCCCGCCGAGCCGTGACAACGCCGGCCGCCCCTCGGCCCGGCCCCGCCGGGGGCCCGCGGCGCCGCTCGCCAACCTACCGTGCTCGGCGCTGGCGGCTGCTGCCATCCCGGAGCTGCTGCTGCTGCCTCCGCCTGCCCTCGCTCCCGAGCTGATGCAACAGCGCGTCCGGAAGCCTCGCCCCGCCCGCACTACGCTACTTCCGACGGGCAGCCCTGCGTCACCCGGGCAACGGGCAGCGCCGCGCGGCCCCACACGGCACGGCACGGCACGGCCCCACACGGCACGGCATTGCACGGCCCGGCCCCACACGGCACGGCATGGCACGGCCCGGCCCCACACGGCACGGCATAGCCCTGCACGGCCCGCACCCACACGGCACGGCACGGCACGGCCCGGCCCGGACTCACACGGCACGGCATAGCCCTGCACGGCCCGCACCCACACGGCACGGCATGGCACGGCCCGGCCCCACACGGCACGGCATGGCACTGCCCCGCGCGGCACGGCCCGGCCGGGAAATGACCGCCCAGGGCACCGTGCCAACCGAGCCCCCGCTCCGAGCGCCGCCGCCCGCCTTTCCTTAAATAGCCCCAAGGATGGAGGCGCCGCCGCCAGAACAAAGTCCCAGAGCCAGCTTGTGTCTGAGCCAGGGTTTTATTGATGTGCTTCAAACATAGCGGTGCTGAACACTCCGAAACAACACAAAATGGTTTCGGAAACTAAAGCATCACAGTACTCAAAAACAGCAGCGGACTCCTGGTCTGCGCCCCCCAGCTTGGGACCGCATTGCCACAAACCAAGGGATGTCCCAACTTCTGGCTCCGAAGTGGGCATCCAGCACCTGTGTTCAATATTTTATGACTCAGAGGTAGGAAGGTCATGTAAACATGAAAATAACAAAGGCATTACATCCCTTCCGGCTGTGTCCATGAGCTGAGGAGGCTAACTCCATTTCTACCAGCAGTTCCTGACACCCTCATTTAAGCAAGTCTGAAGACACACATATGTACACAGGAACATTTTTGCAGTTCCTCATAAACATTCATCTTCAGCTTCTACTTTACTTATAATGTTATTACTTTTTAAAGTGTTTAATACGCTGTAATAAGCCTTGGTATCTATGTGCTTCAATGCATCCAGTAAATTATTAATACATTGTTCCTTTCCCAGTGTCTTTTTCCAGATGAGAAGCATCTGATACGATTGTTCATCTCTATTATTAGGAAATTTAGAAATAATTTTATCAATATCATTTTCCTGTAGAAGAGTTCTCATAAGCTGCTTCCACTGCTGTGGTGGTACTTCCTTTGTAAAGACATCAAAGGTCTCTCTCAGTTCTGCAAGAAGAAACACACAACACACATCTACTTGGACTTTAAAACACAGGGCTTTTTCCCATAGCTCACACACATTCTTTCCCCTTAATTTTCAGCCAATACCTGCACAGACCAAATAGCAGCAGCAAGGCAGAGTTTGGCACCTAAGAAGCAGCAGGACAAATAAATTTTCTACTAAGTGGTCTTGAAAGTAGCTAAAGGTATTGGTGCATTCTCAGTAGTGGTCTCCTAAGGCAGGACACCATCCACTGTCTGGTTTTGAGGAAGGCTTCATTGGCTGGTGTGTTCCCTTGGCAGGGCTACTGAAGAGGAAGTTTTAACTACTCCACCATGCTGCTGGCACAGGTTTGCCACACCAAGACCACCAGGAGCAAAACCCACCGCTTGGACATCCAGCACAACAATTTTCTGCCTACAGGAGGGTGTATGGAGGTTTGATGCGCTCTTCCACGTGACAGGACATTTGACTGAGAGACCTCTCACTCTGACCTACACCTCACTCAGTAAAGCAGAGTACACTGCTGCAATGCAGACTTATTTTAAAACATTTTTCAAAAGTTGGTACCATTCTTAAAATCATGACTGCGCTATACTCCCATGCAGAAAAGTCATGCTCCAAAGTAGAGCAGTTCACCACAGGGATTACAAATGCAGCAATAAACCTGTTTCAGCATATTTTACAATAAACTGGAAGCTTTATAGCTCTAAGCAATATTCATTAGCCTCTTTATACTACTCCGTAAATAGACTAAAGTCAACAGGAAATAAAACCAAATTCCAAGTACAGCCAATTTATGGAATACTTACCACGTTGAGAGAGATCTTTAACAATGATCTGACTTGGTTCTCGTACCTGTAATACAAAGTTGGATCATTACTCCAACAAATCAGGGTGCTTCACTCACTATTATTTTTTACCTCTTTGACAGCTTGCTTTTACATCACACACAGCAAAGAGGGGAAGGGAAGCAGATTTCAGAGCAGACCTGAAAGTACTGGAGTAAAGAAAATTGCATGGTGAAACAAACATGCTACTGGCTCCAAGGCAACATTTGCTGCTATCACAAAACAGTAGCTTCTGTCAGGGAGGTGAAAGAGGCAGAGTAAATTAAATTAGGGATTGAAGGTTTTTTTCCCCAAGCTATCACTTTCCATACTTCCTATTACATCTTTAAGGAAAAGTTTCCTCTGTTTTGCTGAAAGCTCTGGGAATAGTTACAAGCTCAACTAAAGGGATACCTATATTAGAGAAAATACAGTGATCATTTCACACACATGCACTTATCTTACAATTTGCTGGAGTTCCACTTGGAACATTAGATAGGCCAGTCTGCTGAAAAGCAGAATTCTGCACAGGTTTTGCTGCCAGTGAGGACATAGCAATCCTCCTCAACCATGCTGTCATATGGCACTTCCAGCTCCTGCACAGCAGTGTCCTGCTCAGAAACCACACTATTTTCCACTATTTTCTTCTGGGGGAAAAAAAGGAAATACTTGAAGCCACCAGATGTCAGAGACACAAAAGGAGAGCTGATAATTTGACAAAGTAACAGTCTTTACAGAATTAGACTTCAAATGTGTAAGAGACAGTCTGAAGTTTCCCTCATTTGCCTCACAACCGTCACAAGGACAGGACCAAGATGCTGAAGACCCTGACTGGAGTTCTGGCCTGGCTGAGGTGGGTGCTTGCCACGTGATTGTTGGCAAGTCTGCTTGCTGTGTCACCATGGTACACTGCTTTGGGCAGGGCCTGACAAGGAGCAGCTCACTCTCTACACTTATGCCTGCTGCACTGTACCCACTCATCACAATGGCCCCTGGATTTCCCCACCTCATGGCCAGATGCACCCACTTTACAGTAAGACTGACTTTCTGGGGTAACTTCGGTGATCCCCCACAGAAGATGCCTCATATGCCACATGCCCACCGTCAAGGATGGAGACTGAAGCCCCCCCCAAGGACTGAGACCCTTAAAATTCTGACACGGGGCACTGGCCTGACTGAAACAGGATGTCTGCCAAGTGTTGCCTGTAGGTGGGCTTGCTGGACCAAGACTGGTTTCTCATGGGACCCAGTCCTGAAACAATGGGACCTGCTCACTGCTGGGACTGAATTGTCCCATTCAGAACTGGACTGTCTGTACTTGTTCTCAACAGGCTTATTCTCCACTGTCCTGTACCTGTTCCCTTGACATAAGACTATAAAAGACCCCTGAGTTAACCAAAGACTTTGAGATTCTCCCCAACGTGACAAGACAGATCTATTGGCTGGACCATGAGGATTTTGTCTCTGTTGGTAGTTAGTCCCCCCCCCCCTTCTTTTTCCCTCTGTCTCTCTATCCTTTATATAACCTTTCTAATCCTTCTACACATTTGCTGAGGGCACTCAATAAAAGGTGCATTTGTTTTGATTACAACTGAGAGTCCCCTGCTGTGTGTCTTTTGCACTCTGAGATTAGTAAAACAAACCATCACAACCCCCACTTGTACTAGCAGATTGTAACAAAATGGTTTCAGAGCCTGACTCTCCACCTCCCTGGCTGTTCTGCACCCACCAGACTGCAGCGTAAGGCACAGAAGTTGCCTCCACAACGACCACAGGAAATGTTTCCTGATGTTCTTACTGATGCGGATTGCTGCTTGCTCCTCTCTAGGTACGGTAGGTAGATACCCCACCTAAGAGAGGAGGGAATTAAACGGCCTTGCTGCACCCGAGATGACCCAACAGCACCAGGGACCCCAAGTTGTGCCCCCATAGCTGTGTCAAGGCTGATGCTCAGAATTGTTGCCAAGTAGCCTGTCAGCTCCATGGCAGTGCACTACCTTGGGCTGTCTGTGGCTGGATTAGCTTTCCTGCTGGGTTCACAAACTATAATCAGTTGAAAGAAGCCAGTGAGCACCCATGTACATTGCATAGTTTTTGTGAGGAGAGGAGGGAAGCCAGCAGGAAAGGCTCCCTTCATCTCTGGCCTTATCAATTCATTAGACAAGCATAGCCAGGGAGTATAGCACCAGGTCAGCATGAACAGTACAAGCACAAAGCAGAGTAGCATGTCTCACAGGACACATAGTGCTAAAGCTGGTAAACTTTAGGAATATTTATTTATATGTGGAAAATGAGGATGAGGAGTCACCATTCTGCCCCTGAGACTTGTGTTTATTAAGGTACAAGCCCTTTGTAAGCATAAGCCAGCATGCTTTCTGTTTGCACAGCAACAGTGACCCACAGGTGACACCACCCCAAGACCAACATGCATAAGTGGGGATGTGAGGAGGAAGCCCCCTCTACATATGCCACAGGTAGCTGTGCATCAGTCTCACTGAAACACTTTCTGTTTAAGGGTATAAGCACATTAAGAAGTTGATCTAATTTATACAGGATGATTCTTAAACGGGAAAAAAAATGACTGAAAGAGCACTGTCATGGCTGACACTTTTGTTTCAAAACCCAGCATCAGCTATTCAAGTATCAGCAGTTGTTGGGGGCATTAGAGCAATATGAAGGGAAGGTGTGTAGGTGCCAAAATACTCAGTCTCAGGACTGCATCAGTGGAACTCTCCTTAGGAAATAAACTCTTACAGCAGCACCAGCACTCCAAGTGCAGACTTTGCATCTGCCTGTGACAGCTCTTAGATGAGAGACAAGTGGCACCATGCACCAATTTGTAACCGCATCATTCTGCAACTATTTTATTGAAATTAAAGACATGTTATATTTGCTATTCCTATGCTACAGCATTTTTTGACCAGGTTTTTTGTCATGTTTCTTCATCAGCTTCTATAAATAGATGAAGTGTTGCAAATCTGGCCAGGGCATGAGGGGAGATACAACCCAACAAAAAACCTGGGGTGTTTCACATATTTGAGCCACTTATGGACCTTAAAAAAGAAAAAGAGCAGAGTTTAGGGTGAGCCTTTGAACATCTCTTTCAATTCTGTTTCTTCGGTCTTCAAATATTTTTGGCATAATTAAAATGCATTTAATTACTCAAAATGTCTAATTAGTAACATTAGACAAGAGTGATACACTGGGTGGGTAACGCATTGGTGCCCTCACAAGAGAAGCTCCAGGGAGAAAAAAAGTGCTGTACACACACTGAGAACAGTCTGGATATTTTTCCTAGTTGCTCATCAAGACTAACATTTGTTGTGTAAAACTAAGACTGAGCTCATTTTTGCCTTGTGGTGCTGGTAGTGATGTAGCTTCTAACTAGAGAAGGTAAAGCCAGCTTGTATTTACTTCATCCAGCCTTGTATTTGTCTTGCAGTTTTTTAGACTCAAACAGTAAGGTTCTGAAATGGCATTTGGCTACAGGATGCCAGGGTATACCCAGCTTCAAGCTGGAACATATGCCAGCAGCCAGCCTCAGCTGGATAAACCCTTTTTAGGGATGCACTTTGAGACTGGCATGCTCTGAGCCCCGAACTCCACCTCTTTTGGGACTGCATAGGACCAAGAATTCAGACTGTCAGGTCCTGGTCTGTAGCTTGTGACATGAGCCCAGAGGCAGGAAGACTCAATCACTTTACTGGATCAGGATGGGTTAAGTCTTATGAACTGATAATTTGTAGTCACAATGCAATGAGAGTTGGAACATCACCATACTGCAACACCAAACAATAGCTGCCATCAGCTGGGAAATATAAATGGGAAGCAGCAAAAATAAATTAATTGGGTCAAGGTATCGCTTGGAGACAGTCTGAAGTGAAAACTTGCAGCTAGTCCAAGTTTTTTCCCCACTTCCAAAGCATCCTGGTCACAGGCTCTGAAGCATTTTCCAGTATTGACAAGGAGACACCAGCAGCTATTAAATGCATCAGACACTTGCTAATTAATTTCTGACCTTGCATGAATCACAACTTGTTGCATCACAGGAGCACATCCTAGCAGAGATCTACAGTGAGACAAACATTAAGGACTGTGTGTCAGGTACAATTAGGCTGTGAGCAATTAGATATTAAACACTTGGTCCATCACATACTTACCAGATGTCCCTCTACATCTTTAACAGCTGAGGCAGCTGAAAAAAAAAAAAAAGTGCCTGAGCAACTTATAAGAATTGCAGCAACTTAAACATGGCTGAAATCACACAAGACTTATACACAATAGAAACTTTTGTAACACAGCCAAAGCTTTTAAAAGCCATTTAGTTCCTTGGACCTGTCATACATTTCACCCCAGTACAACCCTTAGCAACAGCACACTGTGCCTTAATCCTGCTTAGCAAAATGCAGACTACAAGATGCTGTTTGACTTTTAAGCCACTCTTGCAACCTCCTCTACTCCAGCTTTTGTTTCTCAGAATTTTCGTAGGCTATCACAATACAGAAGGCAGAAATTGTCTTTACTGCAATACAATCAGTAAGACATGATTTCAAACAACTTAGCACTTAAGATTCATAATAGCTTTCAGTATTATTTTAACCACACTAGTAGCAAAAATACTTTAACACACAATAGTGGAAATAGAAGTTTCCAAGGAAAACAGCTCAGTTTCCACTAAAAAATAAACTCGCAGAGGACTTAATCAACCTAACATGCACATTAAGAGATTCAAATGACTAAAGGGAACCAATTTGTACCAAAAAAATCTCCAGAACCAAACAGTGAAAGTAATTGGTGATCTAATTAGTTGCTACTTTTGCCCAATGCATCTGAACCCCCACACAGGTTTTTCCTCTTTGCCAATGCGAGGCAAGTTGATTGGAGAAGTCCTTTTTAAGGACCTTATGATAATCTTGCTTTGAAGCAGAGGCATCTATCAGCAAGATAAGAAAGCCCATAGTTAAGGACTATGCATTTTATCTACCAAGCAAAACTACTCTTCACTTTACTCATTTGCTAATTTCAATCACATGCAAAATGAATTAGAGCTTAAACAGATCCCCTGTAAGGCAACACAAGAACCAGGGACAGCCCTAGTGCATGCTTTGCCTAACTCTGGACAGCAAATTTTATGGATAATAATCAAGCAGTTACCTTTATCACACTTCAGCTTTCTAACAAGAACAACAACAACTATGAGCAAACCCAAACCAGCCATCAGCAGCACTGGAATAACCCAAACACGAGCTTCCTTCCCTGCAAAGAGAAAAAAAAAAAAATCACTGAAACTGTTCCCCAAAAAGATATTCCTTGCTGTCCTAGGGAAAAACCTAAGCCCAGAGCTAATACAATAACCCAGATAGTTTGTCGTGGGACTCTCATGGACACATTGCCCTGAACATGTGAGCACTTGTTCGCACTGCACATCGTGCTCCCAAAGGCATCAGGGAACTCTGCAGAGAGCTGCAATACAACTTCCACAAGGTTTTATGGAGAGACACTTAAGGGGAAACAAGTATGCAAAAGATGATAGCTAGCTTTGGGTGCTGTAGCATGGACAGTGTGCACTCCTGGCAGAAGAGGAAGCTACTCCAGGCACAGTAAACATCTTCACACTCTCCAGAACTTTCAACTGGGTCACCCTTACAACTTGAAGGACCCTGGCAACACATGCAGCTTTCCACCAAGTGAAACTCAAGGTGGTTTGTCCCATCAACCCCTTTGATAACTTGCCTTTAGCAAATAACTCCCAGACTAAAATGCAACTGCTCTTAAGTACATTACAGTAGTTGAAACCACTGTTTTACAGACTACTCTGGTGTTATTAGCCTGAAGCCACAGACCCAACAAACCAAGCTGAGTGGGATTTGTGTAACAGACCTTGATTAGTTAAGCCTAGTTCTGTGGTATCAGTGGAATTCAGCAGGATTTCTTTCCCATCCGGATGCCTGAAGTGGAGGGTAACAGAACATTGTATCAACATTTCCAGATCAGTACATAGCTCTGTCCAGGCCCGATTCTTTTCCAGACAGAGCTCAGAACCATGAATGGAACATGCATAAACTTAGATAGAGGTGTACCTTTAAACAATCCAAGACAAGACTACAAGATAAAAGCAAAGCAGATAAAATTCATGTATGTTAGCATCTAAGTGGAAGGGGAAAAGAAAAAAAAACCACAAACCACAGAGTATAGGCATTATTCGTGCATGGTTAGCTATGGTTAGCTTCCTTCAACAGGTAGTTCTACATACTAAAATTTTAAGCTGGGTGCTAGAAAGTTCATTCAAGTATGTTTCTGTGGAAATATCAGCCTGAAGACATGAAAAATGAAAAATGCAAGTCCACATATACCCAAGTCCACATCTTTCTAGGTCTCAACATCACAGGTTTGTTTTGACACCTAAAATTTAAATGCATGAATAATGTCATTTGGCTTCAGGGCAATTATTTACAGCCTGATAACACGTGTTAACTATTGCCACAGATTGGGCCACAGCTCTAACATCCCCTAGAAGGAAAATAGCAACTTTTTCTCAAACTTACTCTTGACTGATTCTCCGACACATTTCACAGTCCTCATAATCACAGAAATACCCTTGTTTGCACTGGCATTCAGCATTCTGTGTCAGAGTACAGGGTCTCAGAGTTATCTGATCTAAAAATAAAATATAAGTTAGCAAGTGCAAAGATTATACTCAGGCCATAAAGGCGATTTACTTTTAAGTTCAATATGCTAAGGTTCCATAAGGTTTGGTACCCTCTTTGCACTGTCTGCAAGGCAAGCATTCCTCCAAGCCGTTGGCATGGGCAGTAAAGCCTTTTCCTTGCTTGCAAGGGTCACATTTTCCTTTCAAATGCGAAGCATTGCAGTGGTCAGCAACAAAGGTACCTGTAGAAGAGAACAGGCAGCAGCAATCTTGGGATCTTTTGACAGACAAAGGGCTAAATCTAGATATTACAACACAAATTTCTGAGAAAAGTTCAACTCTTCCTTGCAAATCAATCAAATGCCACACAAACCAATAGACACAGGAGAGTCAGGAGGCACATTTGCAATTTGCCACTCAGAGGGAGAGGTGCAAAACGAGGTGTCCAGCAAGGCATCTGCTGGAAGGATGAGTCACCGCAGCAGGCAGGGAGCCTGTGGATGGTACCATTGCTGAAGAAAGGGGCAAGCCCAGGGAGAATTGCTTTCAATAAACATTTTTTTCTCCTTTGTCTGAATCCCATGTAAACGCACCAGTAAGCTTCTGATAATAATGAGAGATTTCTTCTTGGTGCAAAACTTGTTAGCTCTGCACACATTGAGCAAGGAGAGGAGAGCAAAACCATACTGAAGCTTTGCCCACAGACACAGAAATATCAGAATTCCCCTAGGCCTGCTCTTTGTGTTAACTAAGTCACTTAACTTCAAAAACTTTATCCTCAACCACAAGCAAAGCCTTCCTGGCTTGATGCCAAAGCACCTCGCCCAGTCACCACCTGATGCAATAAGGGGCTCTCACTTCAAAATGGAGCCCAGCCTTTACAGCACCAAAAAGTCCTCACGGCTCCACCCAGGCTTACACTTTCCCAGCATGCAATGTAGGAAGCAATTGCTATCAGCTGTAACTACTCAAAGCCTTACCTGCTTCACAAAACACACAGCAGAGACCTTGATGGAAGTACTCTCTCTCCCCACAGTTTGCTCGGGCTCTAGGCATCGTCAGTAGCACAACCTACAGCAGAGGCAAACAGGAGACTCCTGAGTGAGTCATCCTCCCTGGACACGATAACTATCTCGGGGAGATTAACTTGTAAAGACGTGGAAACACATTCAGAAATTTATGGGAAGCCACAGAGGAAACCCAAACTAATTTCTGCTAAGTGCTGCTCACAGCAGTAATTGCCATCACAAAGCTGGGGTTAAGGCAGCACCGTGCAGCAGCTGATGGGGCTTTAGGCAACTGTTGCCACACATTCCTGCCTCCATATAAACTTTTGTTTTCTTTCCACTACCTCACTGCAGTTGAGCTGCAGACGCCAAAGTTTTTGCGGTGTGCAAGGGATTAGTTTCTCCCTTGCCTCATCCTTTTAATTCATCAGAATCAGTGGTAGCCTCGCTCCCGCAAAATTCAGGAAACGCCCCACAGACTCCTCCAACACCTCTCACTGGCTCGAATCTTAGGCAGAAGACAAGCCGAGTCATTAGCAATACTACAGGAGCATCGGGGTTTTTTTTTTTTTTTTTAAGAGAAAGAAGCGTGCAGACCGCGCACTACTGGGCAGGGCTCCCCGCAGCCTCTCAGTCCCGGTGTGTCCAAGCGCTTCCAGGGAAGCGAGCGCAGGCTCGGTCCCGTGGCAGCTGAGTCACATCCTCAGCAGCCTCACACAAGGCGAGAAATCCTCTAGAGCAAAAGCAGGAGAAGAGGAGGCCGGCACTCCGAGCCCCCCAGTACTCATTGCCATCAGCGGGCAACGTCTAAGCCAAAACCAAGAGGGTCTCGCTCTTTAAACTCTCTCCTCGGTAGACTGAAAATCTCCCCCTAACTGTGGGGAGGTGAGAAAACTTCCAGTTTCACACTTAAATAACCCGAGGAGTACTAAAGAACTCACTCCTGACTTGTAACTTTTTTTTTTCTTCGAGGAGAGAAGGAAGGGCGGCAGCGAGTGCGGTAGTAACAGATTAGGGACGCGCTACATTCCCTGAGGGCGCTGGGTTCACGGCAGCGGCGCTGCCGCAGCTTTCCCTAGACATCAAACACGATCAAAAAGTTCGAGAAAGTTACCAAAGTCTCTTGAAGAAGAAAAGGACGGAAAAACCCACAAGGCTCCTTCACACTAGACCTGGAGGAAGACTTTTTCCGCCTCAAAAGCCAGGATTTGGGTTCTGGCTGCGGACGACTGGCAGCCGCCACTCGCGGCGGGTGCGGGGGAGAGAAGCGCAGCCGGGACTCACCAGCAGCAGCAGTAGGACAAAGCCCCAGCTCCCACGGCACTTACCAGCAGTAGGACAGAGCCCCAGCTCCCACGGCACTTACCAACAGCAGCAGCCCCGCCGCTCGCCCGGCTCCCATGACGGCGCCCATCGCTCTGGGCCCTTCCTGTGCCACCGCCGCTCTTATTCCCGGTGTGGGGGGACGGGGAGGGAGCGCCGAGAGCGCCCCGCCTGTGCCCCGCCTCTACTTGGGCGGCAGAAAGCGCAGTTAATTGCCGCAGGTGCTGAAGGGCTGACCACCCTGATCACAAAAAGCAGCGGGAAAGGCTGTGAGGAGAAATTTCCCAACACTGCGCAAACGAAGTGCATATAATTGTTTCCTAAAGTTCTTAAAGGGCTCTTACGTTTCTAGTCAGTAGTTGTTCCAGAGAAATAACGTTTCTGGCCGTGCTTTTCCTCAAGAATACTTTTCATTTCCCATGTGCATGTAGGAACACTCACCTCCAGATTGTAGAAACTGGATTAAAATTAATGGCACAAGGATTCATAGGCTGTTCCTTTTTGGATTATTTTCTAATCCTCTGTGGCAGCAGCCGTAAATGTTGGAAACTCTGCTGATGCTGAAATAACTTGTTGATAGTTTCTTTCACTGAACTGCTACTCTTCTGGTAACAATGTTTATTTTACTCAACTGCAGTTACAAGTCCTAGTGCAATCCTTGCGGGTGCATAGTTTGGTAAAATGGAAATAATTCTAACAATTTCCTGCATTCACATTTACACCCACTGAAGGCTTCCTGCTCAGCACTGCTTCTCTTTGGTTCAGGGGAGCTTGGGCTGTTTGGGTTTTTTCTGTTGTTGTTTGGTAACCATTTCCCAAAGCTGGGATACAGTTGTACCCAAGGGATGCAAACAGCCCTACTGATGTGGAGAGGCTCCTATCCATAACTCAAAACACATGCTCCAAAACCAGGATGAGAGTGATGAGGAAGGCTGTGCTGATAGGCTAGAGATGTGCTGACTTGCTGAAGCATTCAAAGGAGATTAGTGCATGTGTTTGCACAGCTTTACATCCAAACACTTGGATACAAACAGGAGCAAACACTTTGAAGCTGCATAGGGAACTTTGCACAGCCTGGAAAGCAGAGGCAACACCCTCTCACTGAGTTTTACACCACAGGTGGCATGGGTCAGACTTCCTCAGAAAGAGTGACTAGGATGACATCCTTCAAAAAGGCACCCAATCTGTGTCAATGATGTAGGTATTCTCCAAGGTTGTTTCCTCAAGGATGAAGAATGCTTCGGTTTTCTGGAGACTTTTGCTAATAACAAAGCCACTCTCACCCTTTAACATTTGTGATCAGTTTCCTGAATGTCAGCTTCCAGATGCTGGCTCTTACCCTGCCTGTTCATATCAGAGAGCTGCAGCTCTCTCTATGGAACAATCTATTCGCTATCCTCAAGTTCCTTGATATAAACGTTTCCTAAGTCCAAGACAAGTTTGTGCATTTGCATGTACAAAAGTGAAGATCAAGGGAACCGCTTCTCTTTCTGTGGAAGTTGCCACAATAAGAAGACAATTTCTGACAATTTCTGACAATTTCAGCCAGAGTGGTATTAAACTGCTATTGCTGTTCTAACTTATGGCCCAGGTCGGACATTCTTGGAGACAATTTCCTGTAGATTTTCCTCTAGGACGTGATTTACTTTTAAAATACTATCAAACACAAACCCAAAAATAATTTGTCAGATAGACTGTCACTGAAAGTTGTGTGTGGTTTTATTTCAACATATCAAGCACAAACAGGTTTCCCCTAACTGGGGAATATGACGAGGAATGTACTTAAAAATTTGGAAACATTTACATTGAAAGATAGCCCAGACTGGCACCACCACTAAGTATTTTAAGGCTGTATATATAGCAGTACTTACCACTTGGAACTACTTCAGGCCAGAAAAGAAAGGCTTAGTATTGTCTGCAGTCTACAGAAAATATTGCAAATCTTTAAAAAATGGTGTAAAATAGGAAGACTATTAACAGGGTTGAACAATGCAGTGGCAAAACCCTCCCTCTTTCCTGACCTTTGACAATAAATGTGCCTAAGACCAACACACGTACACCTACATCGCTCCCATCCTCCTCACCTATGCTGGGGCAGTGGATTTCTCTCTACAATGCTAGTGTGTGATATTATAAAACAGCCATATAGCAAATAACAATAATAGTAAGTGACCAGGTTTTACAAACAGGCGTGCGTGTCTGACATCACCCTCGAAGGGCCAGACCCAGGACACCAGTCAGCTCCGTAACCAGACAAGGAGCTTTCACTGGATACTTCCCATTTCCTAAAGCAGAATGGCTCTAGGAAATTGTGTGTATTTACAGTTTCTGTGGAATGGAAAATAAAACACATCCTGAGGTTCCATTCTGCATGGGCTGACTAAACAGATTATGACTTAATACCCCAGGTATCCTGGATTTTTTGGACCAACATCAACTCCCTCCTGTAATTAAAGGCAGCCGGACAGGCACCGTGGACAACAGTTCTTTACAGCTCCCCAACTGCTCTTCCTCACTCCTGGAGCTATGACCCAGGCCACCATGACTTTTCCAAAATGTTGAGGTGATTACCATTTTGGGGTTACCAATACTGCTGGGTAATTATTAATTGCATCAGAAAATGACAAAACATAGAAAACAAATTGCACAATTAAAGCTACATTTGGCTTCAGCATTAAGGCCCATACAGGTTAAGAGGTCCTTGAAGATGTACATGTAAAAGGCAAAAAATGACATAATCTGCAGGAACAAAGTTTTGCAGGTTCCTAGGTCCCTTTTTAACCTCTGTTTTTCCACTTCCTTCCACCTCTGCCGTGTTGGTTCTAAAGTGCTTTGGTGCCTCGCTGGGCTCCTTGCGCGAGTGGCCCCCTCCTGCAGCCAGTGATCATTATTGCTGCCAAATGTAGTGATTTTATTTGAAGACATAATTAATGAAGAGTTGACATGTAAGAAAGATGCAGAGGAGAAACCAACAGCGAGAGTCCAGGAGGAAGCTTTCAGAAGAGGCCTTCCTGTGGAAGGACTTTTTGTTCAGAGCGCTGAGATTTCTGCAAAAGAAAGCAACATGATTATTTGTGTGTTGGAGAGAAGTGTGCCTTCACACGTGTGCATACCCAGAGCTCCCACACCACGAGGGAACCCTGCACTTTGATGACACCCTCAGAGGCAGAGCAGTGTGCCCCCCCAGACTTTGCCTCCCTTTTTAACAGGAAGATTAGTGCTTCTGGCTGCAGCTGTTTGGCATGGGAAGGGCACAAAACCCAAAAAATCTCTTCATCCAGCACTCACTCATAGCCCTGTGAGTTTAACCTGTGCCCTAGCCTTCCCAAACCTGCCCTGGACACCCCCAGGAGCTGCAGTGAAGCTAAAACCATATCACCAATGACTCTGGCATCCAGAAATGGTAGGCGTCATGTGTGATCCCACCCCACAGAAGGCCTTGGCAGGGCTGGATAATACTCCTCATACAGAGGGGAATCAGCAGGGCTCCCTGGAGCTGAACTAGCAGTTAATTCCTCCCCGCAGGAGTCTGCAGGGCAAAGCCCTCTTTCAGCAGCAGATGTGGTTACTGTATCCCTCAGATGGCAACCAGCAATTTGTACAAAAAACTGGAGATTAGTGCTTTTCTCCATGGAGCCCAGTTTTTCAGAACAAACACCCTGCAAACTGAGGAAGCTCCTAACATGCTGGATCAGAAGGCCACATATTCTTGCCTGGGAGAGATTTATTTTTAGCCAGGGCCTGGCCCAGCCCTTCTCAGTCAGGAGTACCTTGAGTTGAAAACCATCCTGAGGTGATGCTTTTTGCTCAGAAAGGAACTGTTAAGAGGAAGTTAACTGTTTCAAGCAGAGTCTGCGTTTGTCTTTCTGGTATGATAAGTGGTTACATTATCTATAACAACTTGAACTGCACTCCTGCAGCTCACAGAGACACTCCAAAGACCACAGTAAGGAGTTAAATGCCACACAGTTATTTTTAGCCCATTAAAATCATTGTTTGATGACAGAAAATGGTTACCTGTGTATGTCCTGTTGGGCTTTCTGTAGAGATAAGACAGCTGAGTGAATTTCCTTCAGGTGGTTCATCTCTTTCCCACACTGAGCGCACAGGCTTTCAAACCCTGTGGCAAAGTATTGAAGGACAATTATGTTTTGCATCACCATTCTGGTGGCAGTGAAACACAACACAGCAAGTGGGTAGCTGTGAACTAATTGTCACTGCTAGGGGGGACACTTTCAGGAGGAAACATGGGGAGGAGACAGGGAACAGAATCTTCCAGCCAGAAGATCCAGGCCACTGTAAGATCCAGGTCACTCCTGTGACTCTGGGGTCAGGGTGCTTCTCAGTCAGCTTTAAGGAAGCTCCTCAGCTGAGGGGAGGAGAAAGGAGCGCTCACACCTGCTCACTCTCTCAAACATTCAAGGTCACCTCTAATAAAGGCAGAGAAAAGAGAGAGAAACACAGCCAGTTTCCTATGTGTTGATTGGAATGTCACTGTATTTTTCCAATTTTGCCAGGAGCTGGGAAGTCCTCATTGTAAGGCAGAAACAGCACATACAGAGAACAGAAAAGCAGAACATTCCTTGTGCTGCCTGTGGGCTGTTGGCCCATGGTATTAACTGGGCTGGGAAATGTCCCAGGGCTGGCTCAAGAATTAAAGTACCAAGGCAAGAACATTAAAGCCTGACCCAGTGACATCCAGATACTTGCCATCATCATCTGAGAGCTCCTGCACTGACTCTGGCGTTGAACAGCTGCTCTCTGTGTTCTGGCTGTGGTTGGAAGGCTGATCACTGGTTTTGCGGCGCCTGCAGTCTTTGGCAGACCTCTGGATAAAACAGGGATTAGATGTGACTCAGTCTCTATCACATTGAAGAGGTGTGTGATTGCTTTGAACAAAACAATTTGGGGTGCTGGGAAATTAATGTGAGATTGTGAAGTTTGATTGCTTTCTCAGCAACTCATAGTAGTGGACTCTGGCAGCTACTTAAGGGTATTATACATGTGCCTCATTCAGAAGCATTTCCCCAAGTGACAACATTCTTAGACCAAATTAAGATAATTAAGGTTCTTAAGACAAATCTATCCAAATTATTCTTCTTGTAGCTTTAACTGACACATACTATGGATTAACCTTATCGTTCCTTTACTGAGTTGTGTACCTAACTCAGCCAGGTACGTAAGAGAATACTGGAAAAGAAGAAAAAATTAGAATCAACTTCCCCGGCAATGATTTTTGAGAAGGTGCTTGGAGGATCTAAGCATCATGGAATTTTTATGCCTAGTTTCTTGATGCACTTTGGAAAGTTTTGCCCTCTCTCTCAGATGAGTAAACGAAACACATTAATTCAAACTTCTCACTACAGGGTCTGAAAAGCAGTTATCAACCCCAACTTCCCCACTGAATCAGAGACATTCCAGTGTGGGGCATTACAAAAGAAAAGTCTCTGTAGATAATAAGATACAAGTTTTTCAGTGTAATATGGGTTATACTTAGCGAGTTTAGAAGCTCTACATTTGCAAAGTGTGTTATGAATGACAGGTATTGCTCCAAAGATGGAAGCACTGAAATAGTAGAGTATTATTTCTGTATTAGGGAAAGGATGGAAGGATGTTTCTTGTCTTGTCTGAGAGAGTGAATGATAAAGGCTCATGGCAAAGACTGAAGCTGAAATCAGGGGGTCTCAGTTATGTACTCCAAAACCTACAGGAAGTTTTCTGCTTTGGAAACACTGAACAGTAAAGTTCAGCTCAGTCATATGCAAAATTCAGTGTAAGAGTCACTGTCACTAGCATTGGGTGGAAGAAAAATGCCAAAATTGACAGAATGAGTCAATCAGTAATTACAATTCTTGGGAACTAATAATGGTATAATACTGCAGGTCTATAGTCACAAGCTATATTTACCCAAAACAAAACTTTCAGCTTATGCTGTGCTTACATGAAAATGCTGTAGAAAAAGAGCTGTGTATCTAAACAATCATAAAGAAGATGATAATCCCCAGGACAGGCTTTTTACCTTGTGCCGTGTAATTTGATTGTTTATGCATGTTGCTTTGTGGTTTGACATCCTTGTGGATAAGTGTCTTTCCATTGTCTGAAGTATTCCATCCTTCTCAAATTGGGCAATGTCGTTCAAAGGATCCCAAGGTCTTAGACTTTTGAGACCAAATGAGAAAAATTCATCAGAAAAGCAAGAATCCCACATTAGCCCAATACACTAATTCCACATGCATCAGGGCAGGCAATCATTCTTGACAGTAGCCAGACTTTCCAGGACTAACAGAAAGTTCCCTGCACATTCACAGCTCCTTGCAATAAGTGAGGGGCTTCAGTCTCCAGAGGCTTTGCCCTTGTTGCCCAAGGGAGGAGAGCACAGTTGTTAACTCTACTCTGAACAATGCAGAAAATCTCTGCTAAATGACTTTGCACTTCATTGCAGCAATAGGAATTTTCATCAATGACACAGTGGATTTTCCACTGCCATCCCTTCATTTCCAGCTATTCCCAATTAGTATCATGAACATGTATTCTAATGATGACATGCAGCTCACAAAGGGCAAGCTCTGGACATAGTTTTGGGGAATGGCAGGGCTCCAATGACAGGTCTGTAGCCCTGCTTGCATCCCTGGGAACTCAGGCAGCGAGATGTGTTGGGAACCCCAAGCCCAGCACTCACTCCTCGTATTTGTAGCGCCACTCGTTGGTCCCAGCATCGTGCCGGAACAGCAGCGGTTTCCATTCCGTGCCGCTTTCCCTCCGCTCCCGGGCAGCGTTCCTCTGCTCCTCTTCCAGCACAAACTTCTCCTGCGTCGCCTTGTGCTGATCACCTTTGTTTATTGCACTGGTAACATGCTGCCAAAGCCTAGGAATAATCAGGGAAGGAAGTTAAACCACCTTAGAACCAGCAATGTATTTTGCCAGCTGGAACTTTAGAGCAGAAACTTGTCGGGTGTATTGACACACCAGCAGAACTGTACCAGGATTGCTCAGTCTCTGTTTTTAGCTTGTAAGTTAAAGAAACTGAGAAAGGCAACACTGAATGCTGTATGGGTGACCTGCTGAAGGAACTTTCTCTTAAATAACATCACCTACAACAATTATTGAATTCTTCAGTGCTGTCTGTTTATTGAATTCTTGTGCTGCTGTCATAAGGAACTTGTGTTCAACTCACTAGGATCTGTGGCCTCTTTAGAGGTGATTGATGGAGAATCTGTTCTATTCCTCATCCTTTCAGGCATTTCTGTTTAGAAGCCTTTGCGTCAATGTCAATCCCCAAAACAAGTCTTTCTATTTAATGTTTAGAAGCACTGGAAAACAAACTTATGTGCACATCTTGTAGCTGTACATGCACCTCCTATACAGGATTTACAACCAGATCTGTAGGAAGCTGATGCAATCCACAAGCAACAAGCATGTCCTCGTGCTCACAAGCTGTAAGCATGAACACAGGTTTTCACTCACACTTGTTTGCAGCTGCCAAAGAATAAGGGATCTGTCATATGAGCTGTTCTCACTGAGCATCTGCCCTGGGGAGAGGATCTGCCTTCTACCAGAGAAAAATTACCTTTTTTTTTTTTACTATAGCCAAGCTGTGATCAGCCTCTCCATAGTTCCTCTAATCAGAGCACTTTAATCTTCATTTCAGATTGGAAATACTTCTGAGACTAGCAGCTAGCCCTCCCAAAATATTACTGTATGCTTTAGTGTTTAGAATGTGCCCAGAGATCCAAGTTGTTCCATTATTCCCAGCTCCACAAAACATCCATCCACCATTTAGAAGATGAATTCATTACTGCATTTAATTTGGAGCTTGCTGTGAAGCTCTTAATTTAAAAGTGAGCCTGAAGCTTTCATCATATTTCTAGCACCATACATTAACAAAGCACTTCCAAAAATGCAGCCTCTTAGATAAGTAACTGGATGTAAAGCAATGCCTTCCTTTCATTTTTAACAAGTCACTCCCCTATTTCTGTGTATGAATAATTTCTCCCAGAAACAAAGGAAAGAAACTCAGTGATGGGGATGGGGCAGGGAGGAGTGAAATAACAGCCTGAGAATATATTTTGGTGGTGTAAAGCCTGTCTTAAAGAATGTAGTGGTGTAAAGAGTGAGTCCCCTAATTCTACAAACCTTAGAGGGACAGCACAAGATTGTTTGACAAGGGAAAATTACTCCATCAAGAGTTGCATATGTCAGACAATGAGACCCTCCATGGTGAGCTGCATGACAGTATGAGCTTCAGAGATTCCCCAACAATTGTGAAAATAGGTGATTTGCAGCACTGCAGGGAAGACTAAGCAATTTAGGCAGAATATAACCTGGACTAGAGGGAAATTTATTCATGCAACTGTCAGCATAATAAGGAGTTGGGTGGAATGTCTGTTAGGGAACTCTGTAACTTTTCCTTATTCCTCCTTCCCTTGGATGCACGTAACATTATTAATCTCTCATGCAGCAAAGGGAGCCAGCTCTGGCCATAAACTCTGGTAAACAGAGAACTGGAGATTCTTTGTCCACAAGACCAAGATTCTCCTTTAAAGAATCTTCTTCTGAAGATTAAGAGAAAAATGTACTGCAATCTGCCCTGCTTTGCAGAGCTAACACATCTGTTCTGTAAGTTACAAATACAGACTTTATTGCTCATAATGCCCACTGCTGTTGATGTCCTGTGAAGGCTGACCTAGAACAGAGACCTAGATGGAATTAAAGAATAAAGTAGGGATTTATTAGAAGGCCTCAATGGATACACCTTGGGCAGCACAAGAGCTCAGCCAGGGCTACACACAAGATGAACCAAAATGGTCACAAAATGGACGACCGCTCATGGGCTCTCTCACTTTTATAAGTTCTGGTCCATTTGCATATTGGAGTTAATTGTCCAATTATAACTAACTTATGAAGTCCCATCTCTCTTGTTTTCCCCTCTTCAGTTCATGTTGTTTATGCTCTGGGGCCTGAAATTTGGATCATTTGTCCTTGGTCCCAGATAGAGAAGGAGAAGGTTTTCTACCTACTCTGTGAAGAGAGTTCACCATCCCCTAATGTGAAGCTCAGAAGTACTACACTAAAGCAGTACAGATCTAAAAAATATAAAAGCTAAAACCTGAGACATCACTTTCCAAACTAAATTTTTGTGTGTTTTTATTTTCATGCAATCCCTTTCTTTACCTATAAAAAGGGGAATCTTTTTAGGGTGATGTGATGCAACACCAAAATCAGATGTCCACAGAGAAGTGCACAATGTGATGCAGAACCAGGCAGCAACTGCATGTGCTGGCTTGGGATTTTGGCTAGTGCTGGCTGACTGTAGTGGAGAGGAAGCACAACTAATTTGATTAAAGCCAGCCAGCCCCACATAACTCTGCCCAACTCTTGCTCAACAACTGTACAGTGTGCATTATTCACTTCTTCCATTTTCTAAGTGTATTGGGTTTGCATGGCCTGGTTTTTGGCAACAGGGGCGCTACAGAGGAGGCTTCTGTGAAAAGCTCCAGAAGCTTCCACAACATCTGGCAGAATCCTGATGGCTCCAAATATGGACATGCTGCTGGAGTGGGGGTAATGCCTCTATCATGAGGAAGAAATCAAAAGAAAGGTTGTGGCACAGTTTTAATTGTGACTGGAGAAGAGTAGGTTGAGAACATGTGAGAGGAACAGTCCTGCAGACACCAAGGTCAGTGCAGAAGGAGGGGAAGGAGGTGCTTCAGGTGCCAGGGCCCAGATTCCTCTGCAGCCTGTGGAGCAGCCTGTCCATGAAGGACCCTGTGGAAGAGTGATCCATGCTGCAGCAGGATGGACTCACAGGAGCAGCAGGAGAAGCCATGCAAACTGCTACCTGCAAACTGGTCGCAGTTTGCATGGCTTCTCCTGCTGCTCCTGAGATGGAGCCATGTTGGAGAAGTTGATGGAGAACTGTATCCTGTGGAAGGGACTCCACAGTGCAGCAGTGAAGGACTCCTCTCCCTGAGCAGCAGGAAAAGCCATGGGTGATGAACCGACTGGAACCCCCACCCTCCTGTCTCCTTGTGCTACTAGGGGAGGAGGTAGAGCTGTGAAGGAGGGAGGGGTGGGGGGAAGGTGGTTTTAAGGGCTTATTTTTACTACTCATTATCCTGGTCTGATTTTTTTAGCAATGAATTTATTTTATTCTTGAGCCTGTTTTGCCCTCAATGGTAACTGACAATTATCTTCTCACAGTCCTTAACTCATTAACCCTTAATTAAATTTTCTCTCCTCTGTCCAGCTGCAGAAAAGAGTGAGTGAGTGACTTTCTTGGGTACTGGCATCCAACCAGGGTCAAACTCGACACTAAGTTACGTGCCTGTTTTATGTAACCTAGATCACCCTACAAAGCCTGGTGCAGACTGCATTGGAGATCTCAGCTGAGATTATGAGGCAGAGTTAAACATCTGTTTAATTACATTCATTCATAAAATCCTGTTATGTGGTTCAAAGTACTGCTCTGCGGATGCCAGGACTTCCCACAATTCCTACATGTACTTTAAGAGCTTGTGGTTGAAATAACCCTTCTTAACAAGGTATCCAACCTTAGGATGACATCCTGCCCTTTTATAAAATGCTCCAGCAGTTACAGAGATCTCTGGAGTCCAGGCAGAATTGTTATTTTAAGCAGATAAAATGTAGCCTCCGCTATTTCTCAGCGCAGTTTGATTTTAGAGCTGTACTTCATGGAAATACTCCAGAGTTAATAGTCTGGAAAGAAACAGGTAAATGGCTGGGTAATATGTGCCAACAAAGCAGGTCACTGCCTTTCCAGGACTGTGCTGAGGAATTGGAGGAGCCCTGCTGATGAGAGAAGCAGCAGTGAGACGTCCCCCGAGCTCCCCACCTCTCTGACTCAAAGTCCGTCTGCTCCTCAAACAGCACAATGTGGCGCTTCAGCCTCTGCCTGCGCACTTCGCTCGTCGGGTTCCAGAACATTTCTGTGCTCCCATTTTTCAGCTCGCTTATATGCACTTCTCCATCCTGAGAAGGAAAAGTAAATTAATCCATGACAATCAGAAAACAAAGGCAGAAATTAATCCTGAGAAATTGAAGCTGCTCCTGGATGATGATAAGGGATACCTGTTGGTTAGGAGGCTTCTTCCCTCCTCTATCCCATAAAATCTCATCGAACACTTCCTGAAAGTTTCTGAAATGAATGAGGCAAGGCATTGCCAGAAACAGTGGCTGCATTTACTATTAATCAGAGTAGAAAGGGACCTGGTTCCTTCTATTAAGTCTTGTCCCCAGACCTGAGTGCCCACAGAAACCCTAAGATACTATTCTTTCACACTGTTCTTCCCACCTCCCACCCAGCACATATAAAAAAGATCCCCAGCTCCCTTTTCCAAAGTCTCCCTCAGTACTTCCTCTCCCATGTTCCCATATGCTAGTGCCAGGACTGATCCCAGGTCCCCAAGAGACCCCCACTGTGGAAAGGATGAGGTAGGCAGGCATTATCAAGCACCACTATGTGCATCTCTAACAAGCATATATACATGCACTCAGTGGCTGCTGTGACCCTAGCACTGAGGAGCATTGGGATTTACTTCCCTTCTTTGTTCAGGTGGGTCTGCAGGTCCGAAGGCAAGGACAATTCAGGTGCAAGGATTTCTGTCAGAAAAGCCAGGAGAGCAGGCCAGTACTCCCAGTGGGGAAGGAGGAGAACCAACACCATCCCTACCCCACTGCACAGCAGCTCTGTTCACAGCACACTGCTGCAAGCAGCAGCTTACAGAGCCACCATTCCAAAGCCATTTAACTTCTCGTATACATCACTGCAGTTTGTGCACCACTAACAACCAGGACAAAGATCAAGGGAGGAGGGTAAAAGCAGAAGGCTGAGAGCTGAGCAGCACTCAACCTTGAGGCTCAGGAGAGCCCCTGGATGATGGGCTCTCACAGGTGGTGTTGGCAGGACCCACTGCAGACAAGGTACTCCACAGTCCAGCACAACTCACCACTGACAGGGCCTCCTCCTCATCCTGCAGGACAGGGAGCTCAGAAGGGTGCAAATCCCTTGTACATGTTCAGAAAGGGAAAATCTTCCAATTTCAAAATGGTCATTAGCTTTTTATGTAAAAAGACAGATTGCCTGACAGGACAAGCCCAGTACCAAAGGCTACACTGTGGTTAGGACCTCACTATAGTAAGGGCTTTATCCAGGCACTTTTCACCTGGCTTTCTTTAAATACCTCCTTCAGATGAGACAGATCTTGTCTCAGAAGTGGCAATTTCTATGGACTGGCAAGGGAGCACAGACCAACTGCAATCATGATGTAGATGTCCAAATGTTGCTCAGAGAAATACCCAGATGTCCAGCCCAAAGCCAAGGGTCACTGCTTTTGTTTCAGGTACCAGGAGTTCCAATCAAAATTGGACTACATCATTCACTATGAAACTTTATTCTTTCTGGATTTTGGCTTGAGGCTGTTTCTGAGTGAACCACTTGTGTATACTGGGTGTACTACATCATTCACTATGCAACTTTATTGTTGTTGGATTTTGGCTTGAGGTTGTCTCTGAGTGAATTACTTGTGCATACTGGGTGCACAAAGGTGCCCGGTGCCCTGCTGGCTGTTCTGAGCTAGCCATAGAGAGAACAGCCTCACCGAATCCATGTCTCTGTCCCTCAGCTGATGAACAGGGGAGTAACTGTCTTCTACCATAAAGGTTTGCTTGCTGTGAAAACAATGATTTCAAAACCCTCTAAGTTCTTCCCTGAATCCCAGCCTAACTGGGGAAGTACTGAACACACCAGACAAAAGGCAGCTTCAAGATCTTTGCAATCACACCTCGTACACATTACCTCCTGCCATCAGTGCTTGCCCTAAGCCTCAGACCCTAAATACAGACCCATTGACTTTGATGGAGAACCCCTTTACTGTTGCCATCTTCCCCAGGCTCTGGGAGTGCAGTGCTCCTTTCACTGCAGATGGATGGGACTACTGAAGTGTAAATGAGCTCCAGAGGTACATTAAGAGGGGTGGCCCTGGCTGTGCTCACCAGCATGCCCTGGGGCTGGGGGGAACAGGCAGGACAGGGCCCTCCCAGTGCCCATTCCAGTGCAGCGAGCCAGCCAAGGGCTGCCAGCCCTCCCTCGAACCCTGCAGCCACAGGCTCCTAACCTGCCAGCAACTTCGAATATCAAATGTTACCCAGTGTCCAGTGAGACTCGCTAGCACTTCTTCTCCACATTTAATCTTCCCAGAGATCTGATTAATGCTTGTGCTGCCACCGAAGAAGGGCTGTCAGGGGACAAGAGAAACAGCAAACATGGTCAGTCTAGTGAGGACTGGAAGGGAGCCAAACAGAGATGCAATAGGAGGGAAGGAAAGTACAACTGGCTGACTCACAGTATTTCTGGAGAAAGGCAGAATGAATTCTAACATGGATTTTGACTGTCTCACATTGTGCCCCCTTCCTTTTGTTTGTAATACCATAAACACTGCAGTTGCAGGTAGGGAGATAAACCTTGAGGTGCATTAACACTCAGGAGTGCAAGATCTCATCTTTATTGGAAATACACTTATTTATTGTCAGCCAGACATCAGGATAAGTGTATGTGGACAACTCTTTCCCACTGTACAGAATCACAGCCTTTGCACCATTGTCCAAAGAAAAGGAGCAGCACTAGTGGGGACTCTTCCTGCTTATGGGATAGCAACAGCACTGTGGCACTGCTGGTGACATCATGTGTGTCAAGTCTCCAGTGTGAAGAAGCTCTGAACAGCAGAAAAAACCCACAAACCAAAGAAGAAGGGTATTTCCAGAGTCAAGGAAAATAAATAAATAAATCATAGAACAATGGAAAATTCCACCCATCTCCTGGCTGCCAAACACAGGAAATGCCAGTGAGAGTGTGAGCAGCTCTTCTGTTCACAGAACACACCTCTTCAGACATTTTAGCAGGCACTTTCTGAAAACATTTGTGCAAACTTTTGTGTGTGTGTGTGTGTGTGTTAAATAACAATATAAACCCAAATTTCACACAACACCCATGGATATAATAATCACATGTATCTTAAACATCAATCTCTGGTACATATCCAAATTAAAAACAAAATTAAGGGATTTACCTGCAACTTTCCACAGTTCTACTAAAATAGACAGCTAGGAAATGCTCAAAGCAGAGCATGAAATTATGTCATCAGGACCTTTCAGAAACATGTTTGGATGAATCACACTGTTTTCAAGCCAGAAAAGAAGCATTTTAGGCTCTAAAGTGTTTTTATGTTTGTGATGACACCCAAGTCAGGGAAATATGGCCTCAACCCAGTACACCAGGCCTATTGGAAAAATAGGCTTTAAAGACAAGTAGGTGCAAATGACAGGGAGCAAGAGTTCCCTTTGTAGGGGAAATAAAGACACAAAAATATTATTGCCCTCAAACAACTCACAGTTAACAAAAGATTCCCCTAACTCCAGTGATCTCTCACATTTATCTTGGCTAAGGCTGCAACTCTGAAGTCCTGCAGTATCTCAGTTTTCCTTTCATTTTATGCTCAGGCAAGAAATTGTTTGGAGCAGAAGAGAAAAGGATGCTTCTAAAAGTCAAGTTAACTTCCCAAAGAAAGTTACGTGTTGCCACTTTCCCTCCTAAATTTTAACCCATGTAATAACAGGAATGCTCAAAGATTTCACCATTTTGTCTGCATACCATGAATTTCTATCACCAGGCTTTTCAGGGGAGGAACTAGCTACATGAACAATTCAGTGCAGGACTTGCCAGTGTGCCAGCCACTCAGAATTATCTTCCTGACAATGGGCTCTCACTTTGCCATCAGGGCAAGGTCCTGCAGCCCTCAGAAACACAAGGTGCAGCTCACCACAATGCCTGCAAGGTACGAGTACAGATGTGATGGCTGCTGGAGAGCTACCCCAAAGATCCACATCCTAACTTGCCTCCAACTTCTTTGTACACTCACTAGATTTTGCAAGCAAAACTAATTATCCCTCTTCAAGCAGAAGCCAGATTGTCATTGCCAAACTTTCAGAACAAAATTTAGCCAGTAGCCAGAAAAAGTCATGTAAAACTAAGGCTTCCTGGGGTTGGTTTGAGCTGAAGGACACAAAACCAGCAGCAGGGTGACACCTTCTCTCCAGGCAGGCCTCACTCTGGTGCTGACATTATCAATTATCAAACCCTGCCTGGGCACAGGGGCAAGCCTGAGACCCACTCAAAATGGGCCATTTTTATTGTATCTTACCTTTAGCTTGAATTCCAGTTCTGCCCTGTGGTTGGTTTTCTCACAGTCAATGGTAACTTTCCCTCCAAGCTCCATTGTCATGGTACCATATAAAAGTCCTGAAAGGAAAAAAAAGAAGCTTAAGAGAGGCCTCAGTGGAAGCAATCTGCTTTCTCAAGTAAACCTGGCACTTGCTGACACACTGTGAAATTCATCACTTGGCTTAAAGTTTTGAAAAGACAGAACTGGAGGTCTCTAGGAAATGGCTGTTTACTATAAGCATGAAGAATCTCCCCTGAGTCCATATTCCCCATTTCTAACACCAGCTAGGAAATAGCTTGACTCACAGGTGCACCTGTGACAAGCTGAAAGTGAGACAGGAAAAATAAAGTTGTGCAACCGCACTGTGTTTAAACAGACTCAGTCAGTTCTCTCAGGGTGATTGAAGAGAGAAGCTGTAATGGGATTCACCAGAATCTGGGTGACTAGAGGTCACAAGGGAACATTTTACACATGTTTGCCATTTGCTGAAGGTCTTTTGCAGAAAAATTGGTAAGAAGAAGATTTATGGAAAGGAATACTTCACAGAGATCATGATATTATGAGGTTACTGTTTTCAGGTACCCAGGCCCTTCTAAATATAAACTTAGAAGTCAGTCCCAAATTAAAAAATACTCAACTCCCAAAATTGGATTTGACTGCTGATTTTAACTCTGCAGTGAAAATGATGCAGACAGAGCTTCCTGAGGAGCAGTGAATGAGCAGCCATGCTCCAGGCTCAGCACACACTGGCTCCACAGAGCAAAGCCTCACCAGCAGCAGCAGACAGCCTCACTGAGGCAGCTCATACTCTGAGAAGTACACTGATTAGAGTAACAAACAAATAGCAAGAGAAGTCAGGAATTTCCTTTATTCTCAAAAAGCCAGAAAATATATCAAGCAATTTCAGTGTTAACATAATAAAAACTTTTAAGAAGCTCAGAAATGTAGTCTTGTTCTTTTCATCTTATCTGCAGTGCATATATGCAGTATTTTTCTGTTTCTGCATAGTGTGAAAACTAACACTGATGGGCCTGATTCCCTCCTGGGCTGTGCACAGGTAAACCAGAAGACTTCAGTGAGGATTACTGAAGGTCTGCTGAGTGCTGGGACTCATGGGGGGCTCTCTGGAGTTACCAGGCCCTGTGCTGTCAGCTGCTTGAGAGGGGAGAGCCAGTGCAAAGCTGGCCAGCAAGACACCATTTTGTTACTCTGTTTGCTTCCTATTTGAAGAGTCATACCTTACCTTTACAGTGGGCATATGGCATAGTGATGATATACTCTTCCCCTCTGCTTAGAAACATAAGCTTTGCTTTCCCATCCAACAATGCAGAAAGTGAGTTGCCTAGAATTTAAAAAAACATACACATTAAAAAGTCATGCTACACTTTGCCCCTCCTCCTACTTTAGAAAAAGCATTTCCATTCAAATGTAGGTCACTCATGAAAGGAGATGAAATGCTCAAAATTTAGGACTCTGCAAATCATGCACAGCTAGAGGCAGACAGTTCTAACAAACTCTGCAGCTCTTATTTGCTGTGGCATTTAGCCCCTCTCGGAGAAAGAGAAGCAGATTTAACAGGTCATTAGTGGGAGCTTACAAGTTTCTTAGGTCCTCCACTTCTCACAACTTTTCTGATTGTGGATTGGAGGTGTAGAAGAAGGGATTACAAGTAACCTTGCCCCTGATAAATTGTACTAATGCTGTACAAATTACCAAAGTTTAACTAATTACCAAAGCAGAACAAAGGTTGTACTAATTACCAAAGAAGAACAGCCTTGCCCTTAATGGGTCGCAGCTGTGACTAACAAAGATAAGTGTGATAAAAGAGTTGAGTTGGGCCGTCAGGGGGATCCTTGAGGAAGAAGGCCTAGAGGAAGAAGACCTTGAGCAGATAGAGGAGCCCTGAGGAAGAAGAACAAAACAAGGAAGAGAGCTGCTGCGACAGAAGATCTGCTGTGAGGTCGGTCTGGGTCTGACAGAGTTAGACCCTGCTGTTGGAGCCTGCAGTCACAGTCGAGCTCGGTAAAAACCTGCGGTCAGAGGCAGCAGGAAATACTTGCAGCCATGTTCTCTGACAGTCAGAGTCTGTCAGAGAAGCCAGCAGCAGGAACTTGCTGCAGTCAGTCAGGATGGCTAAGTTATAAAGAAGAATAAACCAGGACCCTTTTCACATTTTTAAATGAGAGTCTGTGTCTTGGCTCATTTCTACCCCTAACGAGAGGTCTGCTGCAACAGGGGATTATCCCAAATAAAAAATGAAATTGCCACAAGGACAGAAAAGACTATCTTAACGTGTTTTGGCAAACACACTCAGCAGAGGACAGTAATTATGAAATGTTTGTCTAAACAAAACACTGATTTCAAACAGCAATAGTGTTTCAGAGACTGGAGTTGTGCTGTTTCCATTGATATTAAATGACTGGAGAACATTTTGAAGGTCTGGGCTTCAACCCCACAGGACTCTGGGAGCCAGATAAAGGTTCAAATCTATTCAGAGACTTTTGGGTTTGTTGGCTGAGTGCCAGAGAGCTGAAACGTAACTCATCCATAAGCACATACCAAGTGCATACTGACAATCCATACATTATTGTGAGCCTTTGCCTTCTGAAAACCAGATTTTTAAAGCTCTCAATCTTTCTCTCTGATTTTTTATTTCTTTTAACATCAGAGGGGTGTCACACTGAAATGGTGGCAATGGGGAAGACCCAGGAGAGCCAAGACAAGGACTTTGGCTATCCTGGTGATAGAATTGTCAACCATTTCTTAGCTCTTGACTCTCAACACACGCAGGGATGATCGAAAAACAAACCAAAACTGATGTCACAACATTACCTGGAGGAGGCCTAGACTTAATGCCTTACCATAAAACTTGGACCTAGCTAGAATACTGCCAGAAATGCAGAATCCATCCTTCCTATTGCTGATGTGAAAAGCTGACACTGGTGGGTGATGGGAGACCTAGGATAAAAACAGGCAGGGGTCATTTAGAGCAGTGTGCACAGGCCAAGCAGAGGGGGGGTGCAGAACAAAGGGGGAACACAATACATGACACCATTATTATGTATAAGAGCATTATACATCTAATCTTTCTCCCTCACCCTTTATTTTCTTGAGCTTGTGCACGTGAGATCACTTTCAGGCCAACAGGTTGAGTGTAAGGTTTTCAAGACAATAAATGAACAGTGCAGAACTTTAGTGCAGCATTTGAATGACCTCCGTGAAATGCATGCAGTGGTTGAAATAAAATTTTAACAAAGCTAAAATTATCTAATCAAATAGGGGAACAATGTATATGAAACTGGGAGTCCCTTTACCAAAGACCACACAGTTCTCAGATTCCTTTATTAACATGATAAATTTCAAACTACACTTTGTTAGGCCAGTTAACTTATGAGCTCTGCCTTTTTAATCACAAAAACATAGAGATAAGCCCTCAATTTACTCCTATTAAAATCATCATAGAAAGTTTAGAAATAAAAAGATGGAAGGATTTGGTAGTGTGTTTTATGCTCTTTTTGACAGAGGCAATACAACTCCCATTTTATTAACAATAAGAAAGCAGTAGGGCAGAACCCCATTGAAGAAGCTGATGTTATATATGGAAGACCTGCTGTTATAGTCTTGAGTGCCCACCAAGTCTCACATAATTTCTGTAAATCTGCAAAGAAAAAAGATCAGCAGCCAGTTTACCCCAGGTTCTGCTCTGCCTGTTTACACAGAGCTCCTAGGGTGAGAGGAGTAGTGTGTTTCTGTGCATGGAGGTGCAAGCAGGTTGGTGGTGGCAACAGTTGAGCATCCAAGCAGCAACTCACCTGTTCTGCAATGTAAAATGTGTGACTGTTCGTCTGGGGGTGAAACCAACAGCAGCGAAATGTCTCTCCCAGAATAGGGTTGTATGGCTTTTTTATTCCCTGAAAAACCAAGTAATCAAAATCTGCTACAAATGAAGATCTGCAATCCAATGCTACAAATGGCCACAAAACAATACAGTAATTTTTTTCTTGGATGCTTTACACAAAGTCAATCACAAGAATAAAAACTAAAGAACTAGTTACATATCCATCTAATCTAATCTTTTCATCCCAGCCATGGATTAATCTGCTATTCTCACCATTTTAATATTTAATACTGCCCAATCAAAGATGATCAAACTTTATTATTGTTGCTACTATACAGAGCAAGGGCACACTGATGTGGGGACATGGCACAGTGGTACTAATTGGCCTGAAAAGAGAAAGAAGACCTGCTTTCAGCAAAGAGAAAAACCTTGCATCCCAGGGCATGTTACTTGTTGATTACTAGTTTTACTTTCTAACTGTGCAGTGCAAAGGCTCTGGGGCTGATTGTCACTATTTTGCATTCACCGTCTACTCTGAAACCAAATGCAACCCCAGTTTTAAAAGTAATGGTCAAAGTCTTCTGAGCAGTAAAAGAAGTAAGGTCTCAGAGGAGAAGCAACAGAGAAATTAAACAAAACCACAGCAGAAGATTTCAATGCCCATTACGACCCCAATTTCATGTCTCATTTTACCTTTGGCTTCTTATAGAAGCCGGACAGATACCACCTCAGAACTTGCTTCATTCGGGTGTATGGATCATCTTCAAGGGCAGCCCTGCAGAACAGAACATAAGATGTTCTTTATACTGGTCACACTTCACATTAGTTTCTTAGCAGTATAATAACATCAATTTAAATCTATTTCCCCACAACTAAAGGGAAGTAACTTCTGTTCTGCTGCCAGTGAAAAAGGTGTCTCCCAGCAGAAATATATATAGTTTATTAACGTACATCGCACAACACAAATTGTTAAAAAGTGGCACCTCTTGCCCCACATTTCTTTGAAAAGACCAATAAAATTTCTGGAGTGTATCAGGTTTGATTGGATATTGGAGTAGGTTAATGTGGGACTGTCTCTCACACTGAGTCACAAGCTAGTAGAACAGTGTGAGTCATAAAAATAAACCTATGTCATCAAGATCAAAGACTTTTTTTGGTCTCTTTTTCTTTGTTTTCCTCTTTCATAAAAGATCTTTAAAGCTGATGTCCTCCATGAGCTCTATCAGTACTTTGAGATTTCATGCAACACTTCAGGTTGGAAGGGACTTAGAAAAGTCATCTCAGCCGGCACCACCAAACAATGCTCAAAGATGAAAAAGGAAGTAAGCCAAACCAAAGGCATTCCTGGTATTTCCAACCATTTAGTCAGATTTAAAAATCAGCTTGGGTAAATTATTGCAAAATTCATTTAGAAGGATCACCTGAACCACAAATTAAACAATTTTTTATCAAAACCTCCAAACCTCTTGAAGTCTTCTTACATATCAGCACTGAGAAGAACTATTTCTTTAACTTCAGATGGTACAAATACCACAAACAAGGCTTGAAAATACCATGATTCTGTAATTACCCAGAGAAAGTGGAATAGAAATGAGTAACTAGTGCTGCTATTAAAATATTGGACATGATAGTTTTATAATCCACTAGGCATATCTCATTCAGAAGGCAGGTCCCTATCTGGAAGCAGAACATTTCCTATTTTCTACTCTGTTGCTCCCAGTAGGCCTCTATCATCAACGGTTTTAAAAGATGTTTCTTATTTATTTTTTAACCATGATAATTATATTGCTTTGGGGAACAGAAGTGCTTGACAATTTTGGTTGCTCCTTCCTATTCCCCTATTCGTGTATGTACACGAGCACACCAGGAGGTGGCACAGCTCTGTTGTACAAAACTCCAAGGCATCGGCTTAATTCCCATCAGCTCCAGTCAACAGTGCCAAACACATCCATAAGCAAAGGTGGGTTTGTCTGGAGTTTAACTTTTCCCTCCTTGGCCCTCACTGGCAGCATTTTTTTATCTACAAAAAGCCACTGAGCTGGTGCCTGGTTTGATCTCTGTTGGAGCCAATGACCTCAGTAGTATCTGGGAGCCTTCTGGCACACACACAGAGATATTTTCCCAAGTACAGAGAAGTGCCCAGGTCAGGCCTAGCCTGTGTGCTGCTTACTGGGAGAGCAGGTCGGCATGGTAGTAGTAGTCGGAGAGCTTGTTAAGGAAGGAGCGCGGCTCCAGGATGAAGGTGGGCAGCACCACCCGGGACAGGTCCATGCCAGGCCGCAGCTGCTTCAGCAGGATCCACATTAGGCTCTTGTTCTCCTCAGAGACCGTTTCTGTCTGAGACGACTCCCCTGTCTACAGAGGCAAAGGGAACTTCAGGGCAGGAACAGTAAAACCATTCCCTGTGGGTGCATTTCTTCAGGGTCCAAGCTGAGCCGTGACCGCCAGGCCCTGGCACAAGGGTGACCACTCACCTACACCACTGCAGAGACACATCAGCCATGTCTCAGTAGAAATGAACCCCCAAAGCAATCAAGTGAGTGGAGCAGAAAGCCCTGGGTATCTGAGAAGGCTGGCACGAGGCAGTGAGCACTGCTCTGCTGCACTCCTTCCTGAGGCACTGCCTCCACACCCCAGGGCTGTCAGGGGCCAGCATGGACCACCATTAGCCAAGGGCACTCTGCACTGCAGGCCCTCAGGAGGGGTGGGCATGCCCAGAGGTGTCACAGCATCCCTGTGGCCTGGGGGATGCAAAGAGGCAGCTCCTCTCAGCCCCATTCTCCAAAAACAAGAGATTATAAGGTTGACTAGGATAGATGTAGAAAAATGTAGGCAGTAAACAAGTAATCAAGAGGGAACAGAAGCAGTCCTGCAACTTCTAGACAAGACAAACTGATGTGTCAATATGGCAAGGGCCCCACTGCCAGGTGAGAGGCACAAAACCCCCAGCACCTGCCAGTGCTGCTCAGAGCCCTTTGCAGCAGAAGTGAAGGTAAAAAAAGCCAGGGGTTATGCTGTGGTTTCAGGCCTGTGTAGTTCCTATGCATTCAATGGGTTTACAAGATGTGCAACATGCCTTTCACACCACTAGAGAAGGTAAATTAAATTTTCAAACTAAATTACATTTTAATGGACCTGAGGCATCATAACTTAACAGTGAAAGAGAATACTTGAGCTTTCTACTGATTTTAGGCAAGAGATTTCTATGAGAAAAAGGACACAGATTTACTTTTGGAATGGACTTTGGTTTGGGAGAGGGCATAGCACAGCACAACAGAATTTTCAGGTGGTATAAATCACTAAACATTTTTTTCACCACCTGAGCATTGCCTCCATGTTGCCTCCCAATCAGCTCTACGGTCACACCAAGTTTACCAGTCCTAGAGGGCTTGAAGGCTGAGGGAATTTCAAACTGAGGAACAACAAAGCTCTGCTACTTTGCTGCTTTTCAGCTTTTGTACAATTCTTCTTTTGAAAGTCTGATGCAATGCACACCTTGCACCTCCAAGGAGAAATGGAATACCACAGCATCACCTAGGGCTCACAATGCAGAGGTCTGTCAGAACACTCATTATTTATCCAGGTTCTCAAGTGCTCATCTACTGCCAATATAAATTAATGCCATGTTGAAATTGCTGGACAAAGTGTTACTCACAATGAATCACTGCACACAGGATGGACATAAATAGAAAGAGAAAAAGATGCAGGAAGATGTGAACAACCTCAAATAATAACCCTTTTTAGAACTTGTTTAAACTACAAGCCTGGAAAAAATGTGGGGTTATTTTTTGATTTCTCTTTTTTTCTATTATCAATCTACCTACCAAAGTTCCTATTATGTGTTCTAGACCAACTTTTGCAATCTCAAAGTTCTTCTGACACCTGTCTCTGCCTTCACATTCCATTTGCAAACAAGGCAAAACTGGAATGCCAAATGCACAAACACCTTCCAAGAGCCCAGTGAGGCACCTACCCATGTGCACACCTTTAAAATGAGCCCTCACAGCCAAGCTGAAAATGCAACAGTGCCAGTCTGTGACCTTTGTGCTGCCACACCCAAATTGCACACACAGGCTGAGGGCAGTTTCAGTTTAAGATGAAGACTGACGTTACTCCTGGCATGTGTTTACCTTGCTACATCTCCACCCAGGGGAGTTACATCATTGCACAAAACCCATTTTTCTCTACGTTCCTTTCATCAGTGAGTTCAGACTCAACAACCAGTCCTACCTGCACAGCCCAGGTGATGACAGCCCCAGGCCCACCTCCTGAAGAAATCTACAAAACACCCACGGGCCAAGGCCACACGGCAATTCTTTTTGGAAGCCCACTGGATGCTGCCTGTGCCTGAGCAGACACACTACAGAGAGACTTATTTAATGCCATACTAAGTGTCACTCTCCAACAGAAATGCAATCTTTTTCACTTGGTTTGTAGCGCATTTTTTTCTTATTTTAATGTAAAACTGCAGAGATCTCTCTCTTTCTCTCACACACCCACATACACACATCAGTGTAGCCTGTAATGTTTGTTCAAACACCAAAATACCAGCCTGCCCTACCACCACTTCTAGGGCAAGTTTGTCATGTGAAGAAAGGTCATTTCAGAATAAGCAGCTGACAGAAATTGTTTGCTTTCATTTTGCTGCTGCGTAGTTACTCATCTATATTCAAAATCTCCTGTTTGAACACAGTTGCCATTTGTCTGCAAGAGGATTTGAGGGAAAAAAGTGCACTGAAGAGAAGCTAGGTGTAATTAGGATATATTTGACTATATATTTTTTGTCAATATTAGTACTACACTTTCAGGAGAACATTGAAAGAAAAGTGTTAGAGGCTGGTGAAGGGTCTGGAGCACGAGTCCTGTAAGGAGCAGCTGAGGGAACTTGGGTGGTTTAGCCTGAAGAAAACAAGGTTGAGGGAAGATTCTATCACTCTCTAGAACTACCTGAAAGGAGGTTGCAGAGAGGTGAGTGTTGGTGTCTTCTCCAGGTAACAAGTGATAGGAGAAGAGGAAGTGGCCTCAAGCTATGTCAGGGCAAGTTTAGATTGGATATTAGCAAAACTTTTTCACTAAAAGGATTGTCTGGCATTGGAACAGGCCTGGAACAGATGGCGATGGAGTCACCATCCCTGGAGGCACTTAAAAGCCATGTTGATGTGGTGCTGAGGGACATGGTTTAGCAGTGGACTTGGCAGTGCTGAGTTAATAACTGGACTTGGTCTTAAGGATCTTTTCTAATGTAAATTGTTCTACAATTCTGTGACTCTAAGAAAAAAAACAGCTTCCCAGCAGTGTCTTTCTTTGATGCACCAACAAGACCTCAGCTTCCTTGTTCAAAGCAGCAGGCAAGCAAGTGCTCAGAGCAGAGCTCCTCTGCTGCCTGCTCAGACTGATTCTCACACAGCACACTTGGCTGTCCCAGCTCTCTACCACTGCCTTCCTCAGAGGTGTCACAGTGACATCAGCTAGCAAGGCTCTTATGTGGAAAAGAAATGCATCCTCCTGCTGTTAAATGTCATGAGAAATGGCTTTCAGATAAGCAACTGGCATTTAGCAATCAAGTGGCTCAAATGCTCCATTCAGACACAAAAAATAGGATGTTCCATGCATAATAAAAAAAGGGAAGTGTCATATTTTGTATCACACAAGGACTGAGTGCCCTAATTGGCCAGGACACATGCCCAGGATAATAATCCCCCCTCCTGCTGGCTCCATGAATGTGCCAATGCCATGCAGATCTTTAATGCAATAACTGGTTAAAGCAATCACTCATGCTGGAAACATGCTACCAAAGCACAGTAGCAGAGCTGCTGTTCATAATGCAGAATTATTAAAGAACATAACACCATGTAATTTAGCAGAAAACTGTGCTTTGCTTTGTCTGTAAAACACCAGAACTCATTAAGTTGGCTGTTACCTGCCACACAGCTAAAAGGCTGAAGGACAAATACTATGAACAGACACTTTAACAGGAACAGGCAGCAATCAAGATTTTTCTTTTCTTACCTCTCCAAATTCTTCATAGACTTGTTCAATATAAGTGGTCCCCTTCCTCCCTGGAGAGAGCTCTCCCTGTATTTCTGACTGATCACTCTCACTTTCATTTGTCTTGCGGCTGTTCTCCTGTGCTTCATTCTCTGACTCCTCTATGTTGTCTCTCTCGGACTTGTCCGAAAAAGCATCGTTTTCCAAGTGGTGGTTGTTCTCCAGGGTTGATTCATTCAACCTGCAACACACAGTCATTACTTGCTTCAGTTTGAATTACAAAGCCACATTCCTTAAGGCTTTTAAAACACAGTAAAAACACTCCCAGGACTCAGAATAGGGTGTGCAGACCAGGACAGTCTCAGACATTGATTTCCTGAATAACAAAGGTTTTATCCCAGAAAGAATCCAAACTGCACTTTTCAAAAGGTGTCAGTTCCATTTACCCATCCTTACACAGCTCTGCTGCTGGCTCTGGATGGGAGCCCACAGACCAGAGGGATACAGAGCAAGTGCACTCCAACAACTCTACACTGCTGATAAGAGAACTGAAGTATCCACCAGGAGAGATTTTTCCCTTTACAGAAATCAGTGGATTGCAGCACATACAAGAAATATGACATTACGAGATACATTTTCTTTTCAGTGCTATTGCTATTTTATTTCAACAGAGGGTGGTCCTAAGTCAGCCCTACACTAGAAAAGACAAATTTAAAAACTAATAGAAGCAAGTATTTTCTCACACACATACCCCTCCCTCATCCATTCCTTCCTCTGGGGGAATGTGCTTCCCCCCCACATGATGCTGTGTGGAAGAACAGAGTTGAAAGCATGGAGTGGACAACTGCATGTGAGAAGAACTCCCAAGTTATAACATCATCTAAGGGAAAGCATGGAAGGTGTAACAAGTATCATGCTCAGTGATCCAGACTTCAGAGAATGCAAAAATTCTCTCTCAAGTAACCTATAGTGTCTCCACTTGAAAAAGCAGATGCAGTTCATATGACAGATGGCGAACCTGATTGCACAGGCCAGAGGCCAGGTGCTGAAAAGTATTCACTAAATGCACTTTTTTCAAGTGGTATTTATCATGGGAAACAGTTTTCCTTATTCATACATGTCTGCAGACACTTTACCTCTTCCATGGCCTGGCCTACTCCCACTAGCTGAGCTTCTCAGCTGGTCCTTCCTCTGAAAATTTCTTAACTGAGACCTCATGAAAATTGCTCTTCGATAGAGCAATTAAAAAAAAAAAAGATTTCCAGTTATACAAGGGGTTTCAGAGGATCTAAACAGGCCCTGGATCTTAAAGAGTTTTGTAACTTCCTGTAGACTGTCTTCCTCTCCAAGATTTCTCTGTACATGGGAATGTTCTGTCAAGCATCAAGCTTCTCTATGACGGGCATTTTCTCAGGCCATTCTGGCCATGTTCTAATTTTTACTAAGGATGAATGCTGAAAGTTCCCACCCTTGCTCTTTTCCCCACTTTTGTTATTTTCTATTTTAAAAAGATAATTAGTCATTGCTAGGTAGAGCCCTGTTAAATTAAAAAAAAAAAAAAAGGCAACAGAAGAATCAAAACTCAGAACTGGCATCAGCTTTTCAGAAGATCTCAACTTCCAACTATGCATTGAAATAAGCTCATGATTTTTAACTTGCCAAGCAAGCCACATTGTGACAGCCACAGCTCAATTTCTGGCAGAGCCCAGTTTCTAGAGTTCTTTTGGAAGTGTCATCTTACAGCTTTCTGTGCCTTTAGAAAATCTTTCTTTTAATTCCCTTTGTAAATATATGTATGTCTGCATACATATACATATATACAGTGTTTATATACACAAACCACAAGGTTTTTTAACTGACAGTTGCACTGTATAATAAAACTGAGATCATTAATCAGAGTCAATGACCAGCACTAATAATTTGCTATCAGACATTATGTGTCTTCATTGTTCTAGTGCCAGGATGTTAGTTCTCTTTTTTAGCCAGCAGGCAGCAAATGTAATGACTGATAACCAAACACACTAGAGACACAGATTACACACACATGAATTTAAAAGAGTAAAGCAGAAAAAAGATGAGGAGAGAGCTGTCTGGAGATATTATCCCATGATTCCTCACCATAGCTGTTTCCTGGATGGTATATCCAGGAAATTATTTGGTTTTGATCATTTAAATACCTAATTTTGTTCTTAATTTTTCAATGATCAGGTAAACATGTGAGTGTTTTCTGTGGCTGCTTTGCTCCCTAGACCTAATGAAAATCTTCTCCATGGGGGAAAAATACTTGAAAGAACAGTTCATTATAAGGCTTTTAGTTGCTGAGATGCAGCACTTGTTTCTATTTCACATTTGTAAGAAGAGCAAGTTTTCCAGTGTCACCTGCCTCACATTTGGGAAGTATTTGATGTTTAATGGAGTAAATTACTATTTTCTTAGTTTTCTCTCACCACCACCACCACCCACCCCAGTATTTTTTAAAGATTTCAGATTTAGTCCAAGAGGGAAATCAGATTCATATCAAATTCCACTGAACTGTGCACTGATTACCCACCACCACAAACCAGGCAAGACTTAATACATCCAGAGCCACAGAGCCACTCTGGGGAACCAAAGGGAAAACAGATGTTTCTCATTCTGAAGATCAAACATGAGATGCTGAAGTGCACCCAGGTTCTTTCTCCAAAGAGAATCACCACTGAATATATGTGATGTGCTACAAACAAATGCCATGCCATGAGCTTGGCCAATTAATCAATGTAAAGACTTCCCAGGGGCTTCCAATGAGATTTGGACCAGAATCCAAAAGCTGGGGGGGAAAAATGACTATGCTAAAAGTCAGCACTGATTTGTGGTTTCCACCATGAACATGGGTAACCTGGCACTTTTCATGGCTAATTTACTGTTCTCTTACAGTGCTTTATTCTCTAAGTGGCATTCCTGGAAATATCAGTTGGTGACCTGTACTTCTTTGGGTTTGATACTGCTCTTCTACACAAAGCAAATAAAAAACCATCGGCTTTTGCAAAGAAGTAACCAGCCAGACTCCTGGGGCTGCTGGAGATGAGATATGGAAGCCACAAGAAATACAACTTCATATTAGAAGAAGAGTGCCTGGTGCCCTAAAAGTCTCTTGTCTAAAATGACTGATTTACACAGTACTTAAGGCTTTGATTCGCTCACACAGTTCTCTCTCTCTCATTTTTATATGTTACTAAAGACATGGATTTTAAAATCACTGTATAATCTTGATTTGTTTCCCAGCAGGAAAGGAGCAAAGCAGCCAGCAGACAAATGCAACTTTGGCTCAGAAGAAAATCTGCTTTTGCCAGCTCCCAAGGGGGTTTTGTTCTCCCCATAATATCCATCATCTTCCCTTTCTTTTTCTGTTCTTGACAGAGTAGTTTGGCTAATTTGAACATAGAGTTAAATGTAATTAACTGGCCCCCTAACAACTGCATGCCAATTTAATTGGTAAGATTCCCTGTAGGGAAAGCATTTAATTAGAATGATTGAATCCCTGTGAGGAAGCCACTGTCACTGGCAAACCAAAACGACTTTGCTCAGCACTTGCACAGTTTGGGTTTTGCATTCTCCCTTATTTAAATGTTCTTCATTCCTTCAGGGATGACAGCAAGTCATCCTCCTGTCCTGCAACCCTCAAACTCCCCTGGGCTTTAAGCACTGGGGAGTTTGGGTACACTTTCCCAACAGAGGTAGGACTCAGAAAGGAGAGGGTACTGTCCAGATGATCACATGCTGAATGCCCAGCTTGAACCAGACTCAGCTAAAATTTGAGCCTGTAAGAAATATCTGACTGCAACTGTGGGTACCCTGTCCTGCTGAAAACTCTGCCATGTGTGTTGCTACTACTGAGTCCCATGTTTCAAAGGGGCTTTTAATGTTGGACAACTAAGAGGTGAAATAGAGGCATCACTTAAGCATCATTCACACATCACATTCTGAAGAAATACTTTACTACAGTTTTAACCCTATCTTCTGTATCAGTTTATAGTAGCCATGGGTTTGCCCAAATATTCTCAGTGCCACAGGCTCCATTTTAATATTATGTATATTTCTGTACACATATCCATCAGCGAAAAAACAAGTCTACTGCATTCTTGAATTCATTATCCCAGTGAGCACAGAGACTTCCAGACATAATGAAAGTATTATGAAAGAAGCCCATGAGCATAAGTACTAGGGCACATGATGTGGTAAGATATTAGATTTGCCTTTTCTTCTCCCACTGCTTTTCAGTAAAGCTCTCTTCAAACTCTAGGTAAAAACCTGAACAGCAGCAGGACTGGAGAACACATGCTGCAATTACCAGAACCTATCAGGGCAAAGGGCAGACTGAAATGATGCCACCCCTTAGGTCCCATGGGGCCAGAGGTACCTAAACACTCTGAAGAGGACTCAGACTCCTGCTGTTGTTATAACAGAGACCAAGAAAACGGCTTAAGGGTGAGGTCCTGCTCTGCAAGGCATCATCTTTGCAGACTGCAAGAATTGCTACCCTAGAAACTGCATAACTGATGGTGCATCGCTGTGAGCTCTGAAAGTCAAATTCCAATCAGCAGAACTAGAAATAGACACTACCTCTCCCAGTTCTCACTCCAAAGGCCAAATGTCTATACCAGGAGGATTCTTGAAGTTGCTTACTCAGCTATAAGCAACAGAAAGGCCTGGGGCTTTTTAATGTGTACAGAGCTCTGATGTTCCAAAATGCAGCAGTAATACCAGGAATATGAATAGAATGGAGGCTGTGGGGACTTCTTTCCCCTTACGTAAAAATTTGTCTGATTCATCGAGGAAGGAACTGGACACCCCTCAAAACCCCTGCAGAGAGAGAAAGTAATTATAAAACTAAGGATGCAGTGTGTGCACTCTGCTGACTATAACACAGTATTACTAGGGAAGAGTACACATTATTAAAATATAGATCAGACTCAGAGCCATATGTGCTAGCAACACACAGACATTGTTAGTGACTGTGTCTGTGTAACTACAGCAGCTAGATTCGGCAATCTTTACTCAGGCAAGCCATTTTTCATGCTGGCATCCCCAGATACCATTTTGGCCCAAGCAGGGGACAGAAGAAAGTTGTTTATGTACAAACAAACACAGCTGAGATTTCCCCCAGCCCTTGTGTTCAAACATTAGGTAGCAACACCCAGCCCGTATATTAGTGAGGGATGCAGCAGCAGAACACATAGGCTGGTTTTTGAACAGATTTCCTCAGTGGACTCTGGCTAGATTACACTCAAGTTTGAGCCATGTGCCACCTCTCTGTGCATTAAGGAGTAACAGCCCCATCTTACTGGAAGAACTCCTGGTCTGACATAGCACTGGTGTGCAAGAGGTGGTTGAGCCCTGCATGTGCAGAATCACTCGAGCAGTTCACGTCTCCATCCTTTCCCTGCTTGGAGGCACCGAGCCTGAAGAGGCTGGAGCAACGCAGGGCAAGCTCCAGAGCATCCAGCCAGCATCGGCCTGTGAAAACAAAAGGAGTTACTGAAGCACAGCAGAGTGAATAACACAATTCATGCACTGCTTCTCAAAAGCTTCTTGCCTGGGAGTAAAGCTCATTATCATTATAATTCAGGAAGTCACTGGGTACAATATATTTTTCATACATATGATCCCTAGGTTATCTTGCCAGGAATGGTGTGTTTTAGCAGCTGCATGAGTAACACATCTGCATGGGTGATACAGTGGGAAGCTCACCCCAACTCCCTCTTCCCTAGTAACATCCCCTTCTGATCTCCCACAACTTGTTCACATCCCATTGCCCCTTTTTGATTTAGTCTGAGATGCAGGAAATCTGTGTGGGTACAGTGTTTACACACCACCCAGCATCTCCTGTTTGCACGTAATACACCCCCCAAAACACATTCACCCCTTGGCATCCCCACCTCATGCACTTCCCAATGGCAGGGAGATGCCAGGGCACTGAGCTCTGTGGGAGAGATCCCTGCTTACCCTGGGATCACTGAACCACAGCCTGCTCAGGGGTCCCGTGCTGGCTGTAGTGCTGCACCACCATTCCAATCAAGATCCAGGATGGTCAATATGTGACAGAGTAATTGAGACTAGAGGAAGTTGTCAGACTGTTTATTTTCCCTCTTCTTCTGCATTTTAAATTTATTTTTCCATTCCTTCTCTCTGCCTGGTCCATCAGATAATCTCTGTGGGGCATCATTTTTTCTTGCTGCAAAAAAATCCTTACCTGAAGGGTCCATTTTGGAGAAACTGTAAGCATGGCACAGAGCCAAGACAATCTGCAGCTCCTGTGCACAGCCACACTGGATTTCCTTATGGCCTGCACAGGTCCCACAGACAGACAGCAAATGAAAAGCACAGGAATCCAAGCTGCCCCTCGGCTCTTTTTGCAATGATCCATACAAGGCTACAAAGCTGTGTGTTAAAGCCCAACTACCACAGTGCTGGAGCTGCTGTACTCCTGGAAGCACCTGAAAATAGCCTGGTTCTGCAGTGCAGTCATTAATGAGGCCAGGACACCTGCAAATTAGCTGAACATTCGAGAATTGAAGCAGCAAGGGAGTTATCCTCTAATTTCAAGCTTGTAAAATAGAACTCTTCATTACACTTCTCAGAATACATTTCACAATAATTAGAAGCTGATTGAGAGGCAGTGAAGGAAACAAAGGATTTTTCTCTAGCAATGGCAAGTGCTGCAAACAGGGTTTCCCTGGACTGTATTCATTCCTGGTCCCATTTGGCAAAATTTTCATTAAATTCTTTTCTATCACACAGTATCAAGCACATGCATAAATCTCACTGGGATCCTGCTGCTCTCCTGGGCAGAATTCCCATCAACTTCAACATTACCAAAATTTGGCTCTATAAGACAAATGACAGCTCAAAAAAAAAATCTAGAACATGCATATAAAGAAATATTTACAAATTTGAGTGGCTTTCAATGCTTGCTTTCATACAAAGCTGCAACCACTAAAACAAAAACATCTCAAATTTTTGAAGAATTGCACTTGAACATTTAGCCATGAACACTGCAGAGCCCCAGTCATTTATTCTAATTTTATCCAATAAATTCCTTCAGCATCAGCTTATGATTTAATAAAAACATCACAAATAATGGTTAATAAAAGATTAGAAAGTTTGAATGCTGTTGGAATTGATTTCACACTATTTTGTATTTAACAAATATTCATGCATTAAGGCTTCACAGGCAGAGATTTATGCCCTTCTTACTATGTGGAGGATTTGCATGGATAACCCATTAGAGTTAATGGCTGCACTGAGCACAAATCCACCTCCTCCCACATATTCCTTGTCCCCCAAACCCACCACTATGCAAATCTGTTTCAGGCTGTGCCTCACAAGGGAGTACACTCCTGCTCAGGCTCCCCGCCTTGACTCTCCTCTGCTTTTAAAATTGCTTTGCTTTTCCAGTTCCGCAGAGTGAGAACTCTGTGATTTGACATTTGGAAATGCTGCATATGTCAAGATATTTTTGTATTAAATAGGCTGTTAAAATCAGGTGCTTTGACAGGTAGGTTGATTTGTAGCAGCATGAGCCCTGTGAGGCAGCACCGAGGTCATCTCAGCGCTCTGCAGCTCTCAGGTACACTCATTATCCTGTGATAGCTGAGGCAAGAGTGGCCCCAAGTCTCCCTCAGAAATCCCCCAGCCTGGGGATGTAGACAGAGCAGCTCATGCTGGCCATGACCCATGGGCAGCTCTTTTACCCTCACCCCACTGCCAAAGGTGTTCACCGGTGCTGCCATGACCTTACAGGCTTGGTCAAAAATTTGGGGGTTCACTACACCACCAGAAGAAATTTCTACACAATACATCCACGGTTTCCAACTCTTCAGATAACTCCCTGGAAGGTGTTATGAGAAACCTGAATCTTTTCTGAAGCCTTATTCAAGGAGCTTAAATAAAAAAAAAAAAACAAAACCAAAACATTAAATATTCATTTTAATAGTCCCAGGCAGATACACAAAGCTTTAGAGAAACTTGCTGTGCATCAGCAGTCAGCATTCTTTGTGCCCTGCAGCACACAGAAATGGCATCAGTGTACACCCTTGTTTTCATTTCTAACAGAAACTGAACTGAAGGGATGCAGAGCATCCCCAAGCCCAGAAATGGGCCTTCAGCCATCAGGTGGTGCTGTGAATTCAAACAAACACATACCACTAACCCAGATGGAAAACACAGGCTTACCTCTGCAAATAAAAAGGTTACATTCTCCGCAAGTCAATGGTGTGTTAATTGCAGCATAAAATCATAAAATTATACTCTCTCAATTACAGGGATTGCACACAAGATAAACCTGTTTCCTTGCTAAAGGCCTATATGAAATGTTTTTACATCTGAGTGACCCTTCTATTGAGCTCTATTCTTCTGGATTGTGGAGATGATACAAAAATGCTAGCATTTGGATTACTTAATTGCTTACCTGACAACTCTACTCACTCCCTCAGGGACTGCAGAAGGGGAGAAATGAATGTGGTCACATAATTAAAGGCTGTCATCTACAGTGATGGTACTGCATGAAGGCTTCATGGCTACCTTAATTCTCACATCTTCTAATTTTGAGTGGGTGACTCAAATAGGGCTTTTTTGTATACAGGGTAATTAGATCAGAAAATAATGTAAGATGTGGGTTCCTTCAGAGAGGAATGGTAGCCCAAAAGGGTGCATATGAAGGAAGCAAAAAAAAAAGTTACAATAATATTCTTTTAGGAGGTATGAGACTGCAATGTAAAAACTGCAATCAATTATCAGTTATAAGTTTTTACAAACTGTGGCCTAAACTCAGCATATGTTTAAATTCTGAAGAAAAACCCAGAAGTATATTGTCAGCTTGCGGCAGAATCTCCCCACAAGCTTTTAAGCTCTTCTCAAATCAAATTATATAGAAACAGAGAGTTGTTTACATTGGAAAATACCTCTAAGATCATCAAGTGCAACTGCTAACCCAGGACTGCCAAGTCCACCATTACCCGTGTCCCAAAGTGCTACATCTGCATGTCCTCTAAATACCTGCAGGGATGTTGACTCAGCCACTTCCCTGGGCAGCCTGTTCCAGGGCTCATCCACTAAGCAGGTCACCTTGCCATAGAAGGAGATCAGGTTGGTCAAGCAGGACCAGGCTGGCTGGTCCTGATCCTTTGGTTTCCTGTACATGCTTTGAGGTGCAAACAGGAATCACTATGGTTCCTTGCAGGACACCTCCTGGGTCAGCAGGGCACCTCTGGCACCACAAAGAAACCTGGAGGCTGCAAGGCTGAATAGCAGCAGGCATATGCTTGCACCAATTCTTTTTTTTCACAGACAAAAGGAACTACTAAAAGCAAGAGACAAAAATAATTTCTTCTCCCTCTTGGGAAAAAAAAAAAGTCAAAACAACAGAAGGTGCTTATGCTGCTAACCTAGACTCAGTTAAAAGAAAAACTTGACTCTGTCCTAGTCTTTGAAGAGGTCTAAAAGTACAAAAATATCTCACAGGACAAAAACAGGCAGCACTGAAAACACTATTCAGTTTTGAAATCCTTTGCACTCACCTAGAAGAACTCATAATCTGATGTGCCAAGTCTATCTGCCACGTTTTGTAGCAGCTGGTCATGGAGGATGCAGCCAATGTTCTCTCAGCACTCACCAGAAAGAAGAATCTGCTCTAGATGGAATCACACCCTTACACACAGAAATATCAGTCTGGGACTATACTTCTTCTCCACTGCATTCCTGTAGCTACAGAACACCTGGGATGAATCTCTTGCCAATTAAGACTTCAAAAGGCTCACACTGAGCAACCACACATTCCTCCAGAGAGGCATCACTAAGGCAATATTATTCTTCTTGAATTATTAAAGTCCTCCAGCTTTGGCCTCATGCCTCACACTTAGAAGATAGATGCTTTTAAAAATCAACCTGAAGTAGACTGTCACCTGGAAACGATGAATTCTTGCTCAAGTGCACACAAATCATGAATGGTGAGAAGAGGTTGATTTGCTTCAGTCAGTGAACATTAAGGTCATCATGTTCAGCTGACTGCTTATTTTGCTGTACCACTTGGGTGCCTCCGTGCATGATTTCTCCCACTTTGGCTGTCAAGATGCAAGGATGTGAGCTCTCAATTAGCTGCAGGTGCAATTTATGCAGTGAACTTAATGAAATATTGTTGCAGAAGCCTGGATTTTAAACTACTGTGAAAGGGCCAAGGAATATGAAACACAGACATAAAGCTAAAAAGATATTCCATTTTCTCCAGAGCTGCCAAGACACAGAGATGTATTTCATTGTTAAATTGGTTTCAAATTGCAATCTTCCCCGTGGTTCTTTGCTTTTGTGCGTGACCCTTATTTCAATAACCTAATTTCCTCTCCAGATGAGAGCATCAGTTTGGGGGGAAGGGCCTGATGCCTAGAAAAGAAACAACACTGTAATCCATCAGGATTTCCACACAACTGCATCCACATTGGGCACTGGAGGCTACCCAAAGCATACCTGAAGGAGAGGGCAGACAGAAGGAATAAAATGTAAATGTGATTTACAATTCCACTGTTAAGATTTTAATGTTGGTAATCTGCTACTTTGAATTCCATTAGTAGGAATACGTCCTGTGGCAGCAGTGCCCATGGCACAGTGGAGATCCTCACTGTGAGACCTAAGCAGGTGACTTAAAATGCTTAGGACACATCAGTGTCTAAGATCTCAGGGGCAGCTCCAGAATGGTCTGGGCAGGAAGCTTGGGAAAGATTTAAACTACTAATTCTAAGTCACTCCTCAACACAAATCTGAAATGTAGACACAGTCACTGGTTCAGAAAAAGCAGTCTTCTTTTTTGAAACTGGTAAGAAAGAAAGACCATGCACTTGTACAGGTTGAGCCCTGTAGGCTGACATGACCTTTCCAGAGGTTGATGTTTAAAACACATCAAAAAGCAGACTGCAGCTCTGGTCTGTGAATGTGAAATCTGCTGTAGCTGGGCAGTGGGTTCTGCAGATTGTCCAGAAGTCATGATCTTAAATCCTACCAACAGTCTGTCACAGATGGTACAGCAGAGGGGAAAATGGGGATTCTGAAATGCTGAGAGAAAAAGTAGGCCATGCTGATCATGATAGAGTTGCCAGGATGGCTGAACTGTACATCTAACATATGCAGCAACTCAGTATTTCCCAGCAAGTCAGAGGCCTCCACAAGTTAGTTATATTTGCCAAATGCTTTGTTGTTCATTTTCCACTACTAACATGGGAGACTGTGTTAAGAAGAACACAATAAGGATACCTCCTCAGAGATGCTGTAGATTCATACAGTATTGCCCTACAGGGAAAATGTAAACAGTTCAAATATACACAAGGGCCAAGATCCCACCTGCCCCATTTGTCTCAGCTGGCTTAGCTCATTTTACCTCAATCTCCTGTCTCTCCTGCATCCTCTAGGTTTGTCCAGTGTGTTAAAGAAATGAAACAAACTCAGGGACACCCTTTTGGACATGCCTCTTTACAACAGGTGAAGCAATGTAACAGTCTAAAACCATTTCAGTCCTGTCTTCTGAGCTTAAAATCAAACCATATAAACTGCAAAGTACAAGCCTTAATCTCCTGCAGTTTATACAGAATTCTTTACATGTAGCAGTTTCTGCTCCTTGTGTCTTTGTCTGCACATGTTTTACATGACCTACTGACATTAATACTGTCCCCAAGTCACTCATCTCCATGTATGACACTCATGTTTGGCCCTTTGTCAGGACATGTGTTTGGGAAGAAGCTGTTCTTCCCTCTTGTCTGGAGATTCACATCCTCCCCTTCCTACACAAAGTATGCCCACTTTCCACAGCTTACTGACCTAAGCTGGGAAGTCAAATACTCTCATTAAGCTAAAAATTACACCACTCTTCATGCTAATATTTCTGGTGCAATTGAGTATCAATTTTTTTGGTGAAGTCCACTGCTAAATGGACAGATCCCAAAGTTTTGGCTTCATGATCACCGCATCAGGCTCAGAATCTACCAGGCAAAATGTGGGTGCTCCTAGAGCAGGTGGCTCTAGGGCACTGTTGGTGCTGTTCAAGAGCTTGTATTTTGTCTTGAACCAAAGGCCCTAGTTACTTTATACACACTCATTTAGAATATTTGATTGAGAGGCACCTCAGTTCCTCCTCCTTCCCTTGATCACATTAGCTTTCTATCTAACATTAGGATCCTACTGGAGAAAAGCAGCAAAGTAAAGGAAAATCACACTAAACCGAAAGTAACTCTATTTTGATCTGCTTTGCCTCTGCGTGCTTCCCAAGAATCTTGGCCAACATCTTAGCTCTCAAAATGTGTTCCAGTAACTCACCATTTTAACATGACACCGGAGAGACATAATAATTCACTGGGCAGAAAACTTCTCACAGGCATTTCAACACTGAAAATTCTCACATGCCAGGTACGGTCCCTTTTGTGCTTTTCCACCACGTGTTATACGACCCAGACAGAGAGATCACAGCTAGAAAAATCTTACCTCTGATGATCTCTTGGGAGCTATTGCTACCTTAGGAGCAATAACTAACTTAAGGTTAGTTAGAACAAATCTAAAGCTCTTCTACTCCATGTAACTGGCCTATGGCAGACAAAATAAAAAGAGAGAGTAGAAGCTCAGCCACAGGTCTCTTGGCCAGGCCGCCTCTATGGTTTAATCATTAATAATTAAACTAGTAGAAAGACAAGTGCATGGGTCTCTAAGGAAATAATATTTTATAAAATCTCGATTGACAGACAGTTGTTGAAGTTATTTCGTTGTGTAAGAACTCTGTGGGATTGTTCTGTGTATCTGTTCTGTGGGCTGTGTGTATAACCAGGGTTTGAAATGCCTCTAATTTAGCAGCTCTACCCTACAGCACTATTTTTCCCCACAAGGGATGATTGCATCAATCTATCTCTTTCTAGGCAGGTGATATTTGGAGCCAGGTTAGAATCCTGTATTCCTTTACACAAATAAGCTACAAAAGCAGACTTTTAGACTATTTTAGGAAATAGATGTGTTTCTATGGGCCTATATAAGTTCTGCTTATTTTCATATAATTTCACTGCACTAACATCTGCGAGCAGTTTTCAATGTCATGATGGTGTCCCTCACCATGAACTGTCCTCCTTTCACTGCAGGAGGAAAATAGCACAGAAGTCTGCAATGAAGGAAGGTTTCCTCCTATTCTGTGTTATGCCAAAGGTGCATTTGCATTGTTTCATTTCCATCTCTTAGGAAAATGTAAAACCTAATCACTGGAATAGAAGGACATTACTTTCAAAGCCCATTTCACTCCACAAGAAGCCCTTATGTCCCTAAAGCTACTCTAGATGAGACCCAAAGGAACATATGAGATAGATGAGCCCCCTTAGTGGGGTAGGTGAAATATATCTGTAAAACGAACAGCCTAGGTTAATTTGCTATGAAAAAAATTAGAGTAGTCTGAAGGTCAAATGGAATGAAAACATGGTTTTAATCTTCTTATCTACTTATAAATCACTGATATTTTACATCCTCTGAAGTAATTTATAGAGATTTTCACATAGCAAGCCGGCATGTCTGTTATATACTGACCTAAATTTACCTTCCATAATTTTGAAAATTCCCAGAATAGTATTTTACATGTGGAGTCACCAGCATCTGGGCCTGCTATACTGCAAACCACAGCACAAATAGTTTACAGCAAAACTCAGGTGGCTGAAAGGCACCTAGTGACAGCTCTTCAATATTACCATGCCATTTTCCTCCAACAGAGTAAGATGTAGGCAGATAAGACAATGAAGTCTCTGCTCAACTGAGGACACAGAGCCCTTTTCATATCAGTTTTGGGACTTCCACCCTTAATTTACACTGACTTAGTGGTTTTCCCCAATGAGAAGCCTAAGTTCTTCTTCCATACACAATGCCAGAGAAGTGGCTGTTCAGTGAGGGCAATGAAATGTGCCAGAAGTCTGCTTGACTTACTCTGACCATTGCTAAGAGCAGTCTTTCAAGCTGGGTGAGCCACCATTTTTTCCTTTATACACTTTTTTTTTTTTTTTTAATATCAACCTATTTTCTTTCTTCCTTCTTTCTCAGGAAGTCTGCTATCTGGAGAAAGCAAACAACCCCCAAACTTACCATCTGATTCAGAGGCTGCTCTGAAAATCAAGTAGCTGCTGGGAAGAGGCTGAGTGATCGAACCAACGTTTTCTCCCTTTGGTCCCTGGAAATGCACACAGACAGAAAGACGTAAGATCTTTGGAAGCTGCAATGGACTGTTCATTGTCTTTCCACCCTTCCCAGGCAGAGTGTGCATGTTTGTGATAGGAAAGAAGGCAGAAGCAGATGGAAAAATTTGGAGAGACTCATTAGTAATCACGATATTGCCGCTGCAGCTCCAAGGCAGTAATGAGCTCCTATGATAATGGGGCTTGGTCTAACCTATGCTCAGCCCAAAACCTGCTATGTTTATTCTGATATGCAGGAGTGGAAAGATCTTATTGCTGTCACTTGGGACAAAATCAGTCAAACCTTTGTGCAACACCAGAAGGAACTGCTCCATGAGGTGCACGTGGAGTCTGCTGGCAGCCAGACACACTCACATGAAACACCCTTCACTCACCACCACAAAAGCAACAGAGCCACACCTTGTGCTCTGAGTGCCTCCAGCAGAGAGGCAACAGCAGCTCTCCTGGAAGTAAACAAAGGGGAAACTCCATCCTGAGTCTGTGGGAAAGGTGAAGATGGGAAAACCACAGACTGAGGACCAAAGGTTTCCCAGCAAGGGCACATTCTACTGGGTTGCAATCCTTCACCTTTAAATCCAGAGAACCCTTAGGCTGTGGTGCCTGTGGTGACAGTCACTTCAGGCTTGCTCATTTTATGCTGCCTTTCATTTAGAAGCTGTGGCAAAAAAAAAAAGTGTCTCGTAAACATCCTGCCACCATGCTTTCAGCATGACCCTCCAGAAATGATGCCCAGGGAAGCAAATTTCATCCTGGATGAGACACTTTTTTGAGCAGAACCACAGGCTCCCTCCTTGATCTCCTCCCTGCTTCCTTCTCTTCTGAACTCCAGAAGATGCTAAGAAAAAGCAGTTCCTGTATGTAGTGAACTCAGCTTCATACTCTTCATGGTATGGGCTTTGTGCCATAACCTAACAGAAATAAATAGAAATCTCTCCTTCATTGCATTTTCAAAGTGACCCAGCTCATCCTCTTCCTCACTTTGTTACAAATAACATAAAAGCAGATCTTTTTTCAAATATGCAGACACTATGTCAGAAATAAAAACATCACCAATACTCGGTGACCACTATGTCACCTGCAGGGGGGAGCAAGAGGATGCTCCAGGATGCTCCAATACAGATTTCCTTGACCTTCTAGAGAATACCACACAATGCTGAAAAACTCTAGGCAGATTTTTGCAGTTTGAGTATTACTTTCCTCCCTTAGATGGACCTTTATAGTATCCAATCATATTCCTTGAAAGAAGGATTCCTCCCTCCTAGCTGGTAAGCATGGAACTGTGACTTCTATTAAAAACTGCTCCTGTACACAAGTGCTTCACAGTTAAATAGCCATTTTATCTGGATTTTTGTTTTTAAGTTATACTCAGAAAACCAAAATTTGGACAGAATTTTAAGTAGGAAAAGTAAAAAAGATTAAAGTAGTAAAAGGAAATTGTATCTGAGTGTATGAAGACGAAGTGTTAAGAAGACAACAAGCTCTAGTTAAGCTTCTTGGCTTCACATCCGTGAGGCTCCTCTGCTGCCAAGAGAAACTGGATTCCCTGTTACTTACTTTTTCTCCTCCCCTCTCCCACAGGAGGTTCACAAAATTAAGACTGTTTAAAGGCCTAATAGTCAGGACTGGCAAAGTTGAGATTTGATTTGTAAACCAGAGCAGAGCAGCTTAAGACATTACTAGTGACATTAATGCAATCAGGCATCATTCCCCATGGCAGTTTTCCTTTCAGCTGCTTGCAGCTGAGCAGGGCATTGGACAACTATTGATAACATCATTACTTGTGTTTTTTAGTGCAAAAGTGGATATTTGCTCTGTTTGAGGAAAAACCCCACAACCTAACAGTACAGATACAGAGAAACAATATTAAAAAAGGGGAAATGGGAAGGAAGTGATAACACAAGATTCTAACAGGCATTTAGGCACATGGATGAACTCAAGAAGCAGCCAGGTCACTCTGTTAAGGAAACATATTCAACAGTAAGGCACGTTCTGGGTGGAGGGGGCCATTTCCAACAGAAAAAGAAAAGAGAGGAGGCCATGAAAATAAAGCCAACATCTGCACAGATTAAATGATGTTCTGTATCTGCACAGCAGAGATAATGATGCTTTCTGCCTCCCAGCCCTTGAGCACCATGCCAACGACCATCCCTCACTCAAAGCATTACCCCAGCTGCACCAGCACCCAGAGTCCAGCTGCAGCCCCTGTGCAGTATAACTAAGAAAGGACCACCATTCCCATCTTTACATCTGATTTGAGACTCAAAAGGCATTATGAAACGGGGTGACTGGGCTTTGAAAAATGGAGAGGACTGACAGTTTTGGATAGTATGACAAGACATCTCAGAGAGCCATAAAACAAAGCTTAAAAAAAGGGGGAAAAAAAATCTCCTTAACAGTACTGTGGATAACCACAAGGATGAAGATTAAACTATTGTATTCTGGAATAGAATAACAACTAGAAAAGCAGCAGTGCAAGACCATTTCTAGAACTTTTCCTTTAAAGGAATGACTCAAATTCTTACAAATCAACAAAATTCAATTAAACATCTTCCCAGATGCAGTGGGTCTGACCCCAACTTACTTATTGTTATAAATAAATGTCAGAATAGGCTGCAGATAATGAAAGCCTTCCCCCACCATGCTGTTCAGCCAGCTTCTGTGCAAGCTTGAAGGGAAATACAACCTATTCCAGGACATCTTTTGGGACAGGCAGGCAAACCCTGCCAGCTGATAGCTCTACACTCCCTCTGTGCAGCAAGAGGACAGACACCCACACTCTCACACGAATTACTAAATTGGCATCCCCCAGTCTCCTGCAGCAACCTCAGCAAATGTCTCTTCCCAGGAGCAGTGTGGGATCACACTGCCCTCAAACACTGGACAAAGAGACTCTGCAGCAGCATTTGGAATGCAGGGGAAGCTTTTCTTACTGCTGCTTGCACTGCTGGCTGATTTTGGGACCTTGACAGTTTTGGCCTTGCATTCACAAAGGCCTGGATGGAACCAATAGATAAAAGGTCTAATCCGTGTGCACTGCAAAGGAGTTTCAGGCTGAAACTCTCAAAAAGCCAGGGAAGCACTACAGAATAAAGAACTCTTTCCCTCAGCAATATGCTTCTAAGACAGCTCTAGACCCCAGGGAGCTTTATCGGAAAAACAGTACCCCGGTGCATGTATTTAGCTTTCAACTATAAGCCATGGCCTTTACATCTTATCTTGAAAGGTGCCCCAAAATCTTGTCCTGCTCTGACTGAAGTTAGATGCCTGCACATCAAATTTATTTGGCCAGTACTACCTATCAAAGGCCTATGGCAGTGCCTGAACTAGACATTTGTTCCAGGGCTGAACCCCAGAGTTAGCTCCAAACACCTGCTGGGCAGCCAGGCCAATATGTACAAAGATATTCAGTAATTCCCCTGAGTAAACTGCAAATCCAATGATGAGAGTGAAAGCTGGACCATCAACTCTAATCTGGATAACCCCTGAAAATTTCATAAGCCATTTTGGGCAAGAATGAAAGGTGTTCATCCACCTCTTCCTTCTAGTGTGATGGACAGTAACTTGGGCTTTTTGCTTAAGCTCAAGTGAATCTATATTCCATGAGAAACAGACTTTCTTTGCATAGTTTTACACAACCAATGTAGATCAGTCAATTTGGCTCCAGTTGCTTTGAAAAGAGGCTGTGAAATGACATAAAATAAAACAGTATTTTTAGCAGTTTCAGCCTTAAACTGTTGACAGAGTGCAGACAGCCTCTTTGACATCAAGCAGCTCACTGGTGGATTTCTTCCTGATGTGTATTTTGGTGTTTACCTTCTGGCTGAAGGCATCTATCACACACAACAATCCAGGCTGAACTCAGGTTTCAGGGAGTATCCTACTATGCAGCTCAAATATGGCTTTCTAAGTATATCTCAAGAGATGCAGAATATTACTTTGACTTAAAATTCAAACCTCTTTGGACTTCCTCTAGTCCACAAACATTTTCAGATATATACTCCCTTCACATTTAATATACTAATTCTTATTTCCATCTTATGTTTTCTCAAGAGACACAAGAGTTAGATATACATATTTAAATGCATACACACACTGATAAAACCTCCTCTTTCTTTGGGATGCTTCATATCAAAGGAAAGGCATCCTAGTGCAACATTTCAGATCTGTCAGCAACTCTGCCTCTCAGTATTTGACTGCACTTTTGATTCTATTTTTCGCTACCTCCTCTGACTGTGCTTCTCAGAAGAATTCAGTTGACCTGTCAAATCACAAAGAAGGCTTTTGTTGACAGACAGTAAATCATCAACAACCTTCTTGGATGCATGTTCTGAATTTAAAAAGCATCAAAACTCTCAAAACTGAATAAGAAGCAAGATAGCAACGAAACCTTTGAAACTTTAAGGAAAAGCAATGCATTTAGGCACAAATCAGAGCTGCTGGCAGAAATCAGCAGCTCTCACCCCTGGCTGATGAGGTTAATTTTAATTCTCTCCTCCTACCTTATTAAAAATGGAAAGGCTTTTTATAGCGATTGTATAGCTGTGTTTAAAACTGTTCAATTAACTGCACGGATGAGCAGAAGTGTGTCTGCTTGATCTGCTCCCACAGGGCTGCTCCCTTTTGTCAGAACTCCTGATGCCATGACAAGTGCTTTCACTGCACTCTCGTGAGTCTCTCCATTTCCATTCCCTTTGCTGACTACCTTGCAGCAAGGCATCAACTCATAATGCCTTATTTACACTTGTGATGTCTCCTAGAGAATTTATATCTGCATATCTGCAGAAACTCTGGTTTTGTCACTGGTTTTGACAGGGAAACAAATACAAGAACATTTAAGTTTTGTCTTCAGGGTATCCAAAAGATGTGGCTCTCAGGAGGTGCTGGGATCTTCCTCTTTGCTCATATGCATTACATAATTTTATTTCTTTTTTTTTTTTTTTTTTTTTTTTTTTGCCAATTCTTAAAAGAAAGAAGAAAAAGGAATACAGCTCTTAAAGATTTGCAGGGAGTTATTTCAAAAAGTGTAAAAAACTATTAATAATTTTTGTTACAGGGAGATCCAGAGGTCACTGCAGGAGCCACTGTGTGTACAGGAAGGGATTGTCTCAGCCTGAAGAATAAGTCAAAATGAAGTGGAGAAAATCCCGCTATTTCTATTTCAAAGACGAGACAATAAGGGCTATCTGAAGTCATGCTTTTGTGCAACAGTCAAGGCTTGAGCTGAACACTGAGTTCCAAGTCCATTGCAAACAAATCCAAACCTCAGGGGTGTTAGAAAAAAAAGAAGTCAAATTATAAACCTGTTTTTTGTCACTCTGCCAGCCATCTCCCTGTCTTGTGTGAAGCACTTGGTGCTTTCTGTGTCCTTGTTTTGGGGACTTTAGTTAACTGTGTCTATGCCCAACTCCTTTCAAAGATGTAGGTCATGGCTTGATATAGCTTCTAGGTATTTAACTTTTTTCCTGCACTAACACATTTCCTTTCTCCTCAATCTATGCAGGCTTCTGTACACTGAGAATGATACGGAACTAATCACAAGGACTATGTATCTTTGATGTCATTCAATGATCAAGCTTTGGTATCCTTAATCTTTTTATGCAGTCAATTCACCACCGCTAACAGCAACTGAATGACTAAATAATATCAGTGCTAGGCAATACCAGTACTCAGAAACTTTGGCAACCATGAAGAGGTTGTTTGACTCATCAGGATTGTTACCTTTACAGCCCAGATGGATTGATCCAAAGGATGGAAGAGTTTAAAGCAGAAGCCATCCTTTTTGGAGGGTCTCTCGATCAGCTCACAAGAATGGAGCAGAATTGTCCCAACCCACTGTCCGATCTTTGGCGTCTTATAAATAAGCAGCACTCCTGGTTTCAGGACACACCATAGTTTGGTCCAGCTCTTCAGAGTCCCCCGAATCTGGAGGGAAAAAAAAGTTGCATCTACATTGTTGCTTAGAAGAAATCCATCATTTATTCAGTATTGATACAGTATTTCCAGTATGGTTATTCCAAGGCTGTACCATGATACACTTCCTAAGGAAAATACATGGTGTTCCTTAAACAGTCCTAGGGACCTAACAGCAAAATCCCAAAACCTGGAAATCTGGATAGCAGAATCTTGTCTTCGTATTTTTATTACTGGCTTAGTATTCTTCCTATTTTTATTACTAGCTCAGGGTTAGCAGCTTGGTTAATTTTTTAGGCAATGAGCACTGCTGGCCCTATGTGAGAGTGATCTGTTAATAATCACAGAGGACATGCCAATTAGAACATTGCATATAAAGATGTTATAGCTAGTCTAACTTGACTTATAAGTCATTTTAATAGTGTTCTGCAAAACACTGCTATTAATGGGTTTTGTCAAATACCCCATTTTTAAAAGTACTGTCTCCAGCTGCTTTACTTCTTTGTCGAGCTCAATGCAGCTCTCTCTTGTATAGAAAACATTAAATCTGATAAGGGTACATTAAAGATAACAGCTTTAAGAATGAAGAAGTTTCTCAGTAAGGTTAGATTTTGCCTAAGGTCTTCCTGCCTTCAGTATGCAGAAGCCAAACCTCAAGTCTTCTCTGTGTTCTGTTTTTGTGGCCCAGCGTTATTTGCAGCTCACCAGAAATTTCCAGTCACAGCAAACATGCAACAGGTATTTTGTGTTTTTTATTTTTCATTAACAGTAAACAGTACAGGAAGACCACGCTGCCAATCTAACTTCTCAAATAAACCATAAGCATGTCACTTTTCTGACCTCTAACAGTAATTGCAGAACAATGTTGGAGGTTTTTACCACTAACCAAATGCAACTGTATTGTTTCATGAGATCCTTAAGTTACTTTGTTTTTCTTAAGAGCTATGTGTTAGGCAATGTTTGAAAATTAGGTTTTGCTAATATAAAAGGTTCAACCATTCACTATTATTTGAGAAGACTAAATGGCCCCAAAGGAGGAGAAAACCAGTGCTCATCTCTCAATGTCAATCCAGATTTACTTTGCCACACAGAAGTTTCAGGATTTCAATGAGAAGCTGTCACTACCCGAGTCTGTGCACAAGGAGAAATTGCAGTTGTCATCAGGTACAATATGTTTCATTCTGTGCTGTGACAACAGAAAATCCAATTGTCAATAGAACAAGCTGTATCTGCCCATTTTCAGGCTGTTACTCAGTCTATTCCCAGTTAAGTACAAAACCACATTTATGGGAAGAGGCCAAAAGAGTCTTTCAGAGAGGAACAAAGAGAGAAACATCACTTCCCATTGTACCATGCCCTTTTTGAGCCCTTTTGGCTGCTTAAGGACATGGCATAGACCGACTGAGTTAAGGTGGAAAGTAAATACCCACAGTTCTATTTTTATAGCAGTTATTTAAGTAAAGCTTGAGTTAAAGCTTAAAAACTATTTGGTCTTCTTTCACTTACAAAAGTGCTAGTGCATACATCTCAGACACATCAATTACTTCACATCTCACTTATTTTTTCCCACATCCTCAGAAGAAATGGTCTGTATCAAATACCTTCAGCCAGTCTGCTGTGATCACCACACTGGGATCCTTCAGAGCACTGAAGAGTTGTTTGGTAGCTCTTTTCTTCTCCTGTCTGTAATTTTTTTTTTGTACCTGGTTGAGAACAGAGAAAATATAGTAGCTGTAATCATGGCCTCTTTTGGGGAGGAAAGAACATAATGCATTAAGGACAGTTATGTAAAGCACAGCAAGAAATTGACCCAGCACAGGTTCCCCAGAAATGAGCACAAGGAGGAATAAAAACATAATGAGAAAACAAGCAATTTCTTTGCTCCTGAAGTTTCATTAAACACAACCTAGTTTGTCTTTTATTTGAGGAAAAGGAAAGAGGATGGATATCCAGCCTTCCTCAAATTCAAGAAACTGTATCTAATTTCATTTATTTATACTTTTGGTTTGGTAGACAAGCAAGCGTTCAAGCTACAATTTGCTCAGATTGCTGAGGCAAGTCTGTCCTAACAAGAGCAGTGAAGGATTACAATCCTCTTGAGGTGCCTAATGGCTCCAGAACATACAAACACAGTGAAATAATTACACTGATCTGTTCTGCTTGCAGTATATAATCTAATCCTGTATATAAAGCCTGTCAATGTCCTTGGCCTCTAATGACTCCTAGAAGATTCAGAGGCTTCTCTGGGTCTTGGGAAATGACTCTGACTTGTTTCCAACGGTTTGTTTGGAAGGTACCATTTGTTTTTAAAAGAAAGTCAGCCGATCATGACCTGGCTGCTTTGAACATACCTTCAGTGTTTCCTTCTTCATGAATTTGGCTGTTGGAGACACACACTCTTTGTCAGACCCATTGCAAAGCTTATACTCGATCTAAAAAAAATGGGGAGTGAAGAAAATAGGAATGTGTTAACATGAAGATGTTCAAGTTTTGCTCTGATAAAGTGTTGTTTACAACTTTCAGGAATCCATGAAAGAGCTGATTGCAGACTTCAGCAGTGGAACACTGAACAGGTGTAGAAAGTGCATATCTACAGTGCAGTCCAAACTTCCTTTTTATACCCATGGCTGGTTGGAAAATTCCCCTCCAAATTTTCTTTGTATTTCTCCTATGCAGACATTAATCTTGGTTAAAAAATAAAGAAAAAAACCCAAAAAAACAATAAAACAAAACAGAGAACTAAACAATTATTTCTAATTTTGAAAACTGTCCAACTCCATTCAGATCTGAAAACATTTCAGTTCTAGACAGACTTATGGGGAATTTGTTAAAGATTTTTCAGAACTAGACTTGATACTGGCAATGACTGTTGCACTGACTGAAATGTCCAAAAACATGGGTGGGCAAGAAATAATCTAATCATGTAACAGATAACACAGGAAATCACCTTCATCTTGGCCTTGCAAAGTGAAGCACTAAATACACACAGTCACTTCAAATGGTGTTTGATAGTGTCAGTGCTGTTTAAACTCACTTTCAGATACTACAGACTGATCTCATGGCTGTGCTGATGGGCTGCAGAAATGCTTTACTTTCATTAGGCATAATGACAGCATTACTGTTACCAAAATAAAGGTTGCTTAGAAAGTGCAGCTCTCCAGAGCCCAGCTCACAGCGAGGACCCCCACGTGGAAAGGTTCTGTCAGAAAATTGTACAAAACCTGGACAAGGTTAGTGGTGAAAGAATTATTGTACAGTCTGGACTCTGCTGCTTTTTATGTGACCTTGAGGAAGTTACTTTCTCTCTCTGTACCTCTCTTCCTTCCAACCTTTCATGTGTCTGATGCATTCAGACAGTGATCTTTTGGGGTCAGGCACTGTCTCTCCCACTCACACATGACAGTTTTGTAAGAAAAGCTCAGCCCTCAGCCACCTTGATTTAATGAGTGTGACACAAAAATGAGGTGTACTAAGGAATAAATGTATCAAATATATTTCCCATTTATAAATTCACTGCTATGATGTGAAACAAACCCACTGGGCTCTCAGAATTTCTCTCCTTGATGTCACAAATGGATGTAATAATTTTACAGCACCTTCAGTTTGAAGAGACCCACTTCCTCTTTCCCTCTCAGTGACACAGAAACCTCTTGGGCTACTACAGCCATGAACTATACTGTACATTAGTGTGAGCAGGAAAATGTTTAATGACAGCCAGATCAGTCCTTTTCACATGACTCAGAGAAAAACACAGAAATGCATGACCAGATCACAGCAAACAAGCCACCAACTATAGCTTGGAGACAGGGGCAGGAGCAAAAATGGGAGATAAGGGTGCTTGCTCAGCTGAGCAAAACTCCTTGTAGATTATGCAGAATTAGAAATCAGGGCAGAAATTGCAATTTGCAACAGAGCCACAGTCACTGTAGAAGCTATTACTTGTTCTCACATCCCCTTGTAGTACTCTTTCACTAAAACCAAAACTACACGATACTTTAAAAATAGAGAAATGAAAACTCAATGATGACACACAAAGGCCAAGGAAAGTCCTGATCTGACTGTTTAGCTCACAAGTCAACTTGGATCCACTCAAAGAAAAGGCCATCTCCCGGACTCCTGAAAACTATTCAGTGTTTGCTGGTTTTGTTTTCACAGAAAGCTAAGCTGGCCTCCTCTGCCTGCAATGCAGTCTCTGATTTGTATTTTGTGCTTTGGACTTTACTGTAAAACCACAAGATTTATGGTGGGGACCACTGCACAGATGTGACAAATGATCAGAGAGCTGTGCCCACAGGGTCTTTGTCACATTTCAAAGGGCAGTAGTAGACATTTGGGAGATCAGCTATAAGCCTTTCTCTATAAAGAAACCTTTCCAAGTGCCTAAATATCTCTGAGCAAAAATCCTTCAGAATTATTAGGAGATTATGCTTTCATGATTCGAGATGTATGTCCTCTGAAATCGGTCAAAATAATTCTCCCCCTTTCTCCCAATTAGCAGGAAGAATGTCCTGTCCTTGAGACACAACTATGAGCCAATTGTTTATTAGTAATTTCACTCCCTCTGGCCTGAGAGATCAGACACAGAGAGAAACACTGTGTACCAGTCCTCATTAGCCAGTGTGAGAGGCAGCAAAAGCACAGATGTTCCCAAGATTCTAGGAAATGCTGCTCAGGTGCCTGCAAAGCATCAGGATACAAAGAATGCTTTTTTCTAAACTAATTAAAACAAGTTACAGTTGCTGGTTATATAGAAAATTACACCTTAGTACTTATACAAAGAATGAAATTTTGGCCTCTAAGCTCACTTAGCTTGGGGAGTTTGCTGGCAGGTGAATTCAGAAAGGCTTCCAACCACAGCAAACCTGAGCCTAGACCTGCAGCTCGTGGGGAACTGGCACTGACACAGACAGAGGCACTTCCACTGCTCCACCAGCCCCACCCGGCCTTCTCCTTGGAGTCTCTCTGGGTCACGCTAAAAATAGAGTTGAACAAGCACAAGGCTTTAAACCTGGGATGCTCACACAGGCAGACACTGATTCTGACTCTTTGGGAGAGCTGACTCTATGACCAAGGACACTGGTGCCCAATTCCAGCCAATACTGCTGTGCACACCATCAAACTACAGCACACAGCAGCTGATGAAGGGGTAATCTCCCCTGACACCAGCACAGCCTTCAGGAGCTCAATAAATACAGTGGAACTTGTCTGAAACCATTCATACTGGTGCTCCACTTAATCAAAGCAGCTGGATGAAGAGCTTTGGAGGATGCTCTGGTGGCTCCTTAACCACTGCACTGCTTCCTTCAGGCACTCCCTTCCCCAGGTCTGGGCTACACCTGGACATGCTGAATCTGTGAACCTGGCCTGTAAGGGGAAACAGGGACACAGGGATGGTGGTCACCCAGACAGGCTTGAGAGTGGATCAGAAAGAACCAGTGACATTGCTACTCACTGCCCATATAAGAATTTCTAGGCATGGGAAAATAAGTTTCTGTGCTTCTATGTCCCAAAAACTGTAATGTACCTACCAGCTGTGTGACCAATAACAGAGCTCCCCAAGATGGTTGCAAAATGTTTTATGAAGAGAGAGAAGATGTTACTGCAACTAAGCCATGGTTTTAACTAGGAGCCATGGGATGAGCTTTCAGATGTGCCTGACCCGGGACTTTTGACAGTTCCCCAGTTAGTTTTTAACTAGGCAGACTGATTGTGTCTCCTTCCCGACTTTGCCTCTTGTTATGCATATGAGGATGCACCGTCACCATCACCGATCCTAAAGAGCAGCTTGCTGGCAAGGAAACTGGTGATCTCCAGCTCTACAGAGCAAAAAGCATTGTGTTTCTGGGTTTAAAAAGTTCCTGCTTTCTCACAGGACAGATGGGATCTAACTTTCCAGGACAGCACACCACAGGTTTCCATGCTGCTGATAGTAATGATAGTTCCCCCAGGATTAAATAATATGATTTCATATTTTTACATTAATCTGTCCTAATGGTTTTGATTGTACCTTGTGGCATACATAAGATCAGTAAATTTGGGCCCATCAGCTCTAAAGATTCCTAAGACACAGCAGGGTCTTGCATTGCTAAGACACACCAAGAGCATTTAATAATGTCTTTCTACTGCCCTGCCTTTCTCAGCCTGGCAGAAAACTAAGAGAAGCCATTTGTCATCACAGCAAGTCTTCCAAGGACACTGGGATAATGCTTGTTCAGGGTACCAGGATCTGGCCCCCGCTCTTTGCAACAATATGTGAACAATATTGGCCACAGATGAGACTTTGTACAATGGGAGAGTAAGGAATTTGTGTCCTTTTTAAAGAAAGAAGAAGCACACTGGATATTCTAATAGGAAAGTAGTAAGAAGGTTTTCCAGATACTGGTTCTCATAAAGAGGGAAGTCTGTTATTCTGCCAAAAACTTTCACCAGAGCATGCTGCAGCACTCATAGAGAGAAGAAATTGTTGTCCCTTTTCAGTTCTCTAATCAAACCTGTCCTTTTCAGGACTGAGTGATGACCTTGCCGCTGACAATGGGCTGTACTGTACTCAAAAATATACTTTTTATCCCAGTTAAGTTTCTGTTCCCTTTCATCTCAGTCTTGGAGCTCTGGAGATTCACTGCTGATTGTTAGCAGTCACCACAATACCCTAACACTTCTGCCAGGCTTTTTAAGAGAGCATGCAGAGTTCTCACAATAGTGCTATTCTGATCCAGAGTCTTTTTGGTGACTTCATTTCCAAGAGGAATCAAATAATTTCACAGAAAAGCAGCCTGTGATCAACTCTGGTGTAGGGGATGCCAGCCCATCAGCATGCCAGCCCTGCCTAGGACAACAGCAAGAGGAATATCCTGTTACTTAGCTCAAGCAATCCTTGCTGCACAACAGCCAGAATTATTCCAAATCAGAAATATTTTAAATAAAGTCATTCTCAAGCTGTGCTCTGCATGGTAACAGCAGTGACAGCTTACAAGTTGCCCTTTCGTCTTCTTTGTATCCAAGAGAGAGAAAGAAAAGATCAGATGGGAATTTGAAGGCAGAACAAAAGGAGCTGGGGTCATAAGTTATGCTTCACAAAATCAGTGATATGTCCTTGGTCAGATGTAATTTCTCCAGCATTTTTTCCACATATAATTGCTACAAATCATGATCACACAGAAATAAAAAAAATGAAAGAAAAGTTGTTTAAGTAGTATAAAAACTATGGAAAAGCTGAGTTTGACATTGCAACTGAGAAACTCCTTATTACTTATGTGAATATTCACAGATATCTCAGCCAAATGTAAACAATTTTGGTTTCATTATAAGCATCTCTTTTCGAAAACTTTTTTACTTTTGTTGTGAATTAACAGCTCATCCAAAGCATAGTGGAGTCAGTGAGACAATTCTTACTGACAAAGAACCTTTGCAGTAGGGAAGATTACCCTTCAACTGCTATGCTTCTTTACAGCAAGCTGAATAATCTTCAACTGAAACTTTCCAGTTGGGAAAAAAACCCAACATAATAATCCCTCTTATTTCAACCCTGTTACAGATACAGTGACTGTGTTTACAACTCTGAAACAGCACAACGATTAGCACAAACTGAAAAGCAAACTGCACAAATAAACAGTTGACATGACAGCAGCATCTGGGGAAAATAACTGGCGAAATTCAGCCATCCAAGCAACTTCAAATATCAAGTTATACCAGTATTTAGTGGAATCCTTGGCCCTGCTGCATCAAATTATGGAAAATAAAGAAAAACTCACAGACCTCACAGGATTTCCATTTGATCATTTAAGTGTGCCTTGTATGGGAAGTTTGTTCTGCAAGGTCAGAATATTTGAAGAGAACATTTGAGGCAAGATGGGAAGTTGGACACTGAGAAAGATGCTGTTTCACATGACTGTCCTAGACTTAGTGCCAGAGAAAGCTGAAGCAGTTTTGATTTCCCCTCCAGCTATAGGCACAGCTTTTGTCCCTAGGCTGAGATTAAACAAAGTGAGCAGTAAAATACAATTGGATCTGCAGTTTTGCTAATTTTTTTAATAAGTACTTTCAATTTCAGCACCTCCATTTGCCTTCACCTTCCTTGTCAGAAACTTAATCTAGTGACTAAGGAATTACAATCACCAGTGACCTATGCTGACATGACTGCACTGCTGTGGCTTACCCAAAGTTACCAGCTTTGAGTTACTACTGTCCACATTCACCTCTGTGAGGCACCTGGGTGTTTTCAGGGCTTGTATGTACCTACAGAAGTTAGGGCTGCTCCATGTTTTCCCCTTCACATGCAAAATCCCACCCCTCTTCAACCTGATTTTCCCAGGATACCCCAGGCTACATCTTTGCTCAGCTGAAATCAGCTGGAAAGCCCTCTGTGGACAACTGTGACTACCCTAAAGTGCTGCCCTTGGAATTGAGGAAGCCAAATGTGCTGAGCCAGGGCATAGGAACTGAGTGTAAGTGTTCATAGAAACAACTGGCTCCAAAAGAATTCCATCCACAACATGGAGGCCATGAAGTATGGTAAAGAAAAGACAGCAAGGGTTCAGTTGAGCATAGCCACCACCTGGAAGGGCTAGAATCTCCCATTAAGCTGAGCTTAACACACATAGGGGATGTTTCACTCCTGAGTCTCTCCAAGGTGATTCCTGCAATTTCTGGGTCTGTCTACCAAACAATTCCTTGGTTTGCTGGCTAAGGGAGACCAGAGGAAAAGCTACCCTTGTAACTGCCACATTTGTGAATGATCTTCTATGTTAGTCCTGAGCGTAACCATGACTGGAATAAACTCAGAAGTCAGAATCATGATTAACAGATCAAGGAGGGTGAGCTTGAGAGAGTATGGGAACTGTAGCTTAAATCTCAAGTGATGAGTATGTGCAGTTTCAAACCACTGTGCAGATAACATAAATTCCTAGCAGTCAGTTATGTTCATAATTCAGATTACTGAACAATTTGAGCATGTGGAAAAACTAATTCACAATGCTTTGCCTTCCAACACATCACATAACTGTGCATGCAATAGCCCCACTCCTACAATTTCATAGACTTCATTGCAGCATTAGCAAGGGACTGGAAACAGTGAAGTACCACTGAACTCCAGCTTCAGCATTTTTCTGACTATGCCTGAAAATATACCTCCATTCTTTGTGGCCCTGCATGCATATCAAGAGACTCCAGCTGCCCTTTAGCCAGTAGAATTAACAGGTAAGCACAGGAAAGAAAGAGAACATGTAGCACTGCATACTGCAATAAAAGGTGCCTCAGAGGACTCTAACAGCATCAAATGAGGCACAAAGCAAAACAAAGGCACCTACTGTCACTATCAGGTAAGTGCTAACTGTACTACCTGCTTGCAGAGACAGTTTGGTGATACTATGAGCTCTCATCCCAGAAAACAAAGATAAAGGACTCTAAAACAGAGAGAAACTAATAGGAGAAACAATCTGAAATAAGTATGCTAGTATTTTTTTTCCCTTTGAAAAAGGAGATGAAAGAGACTCCACTTTAGAAATTAAATAGGAGAAAACGTGCTGCAGAAAGTTACCCATGTAATATGTACCCAAAGTGTGCCTTAAATATGCTCCAATAAAATGTGGGTCAAGAAGCCACAGCTGAAATGGCAAATATATATATAGTGCCAAGAACCACACAAACACATTGAAAGCAAATGTTCCAGTATCAAAAATATATCAAATATTTGACTGTCTGTTCAGACAGGACAACTGGGATGTGTCCACACCTCAGAGAGAGCAGCCCACCCTGAGCACAGGGCAGTGTGGTTGCAGATAAGTCTTCACAGCTCACAAGTTCCCAGACATTTATAGGGGTTTTATGCCACATTCTCTCTGCTCACTTGGGCAACCTGCAGCCTTCTCCATCACGCAATGTGGATATGGCCTGGGTGAAGAAAATGCAGAACTGTTTCCACCTCACTGATGAAGATGTGAAACAGAAATGCAATTAATGTGCCTTGGCAATGCAGGGAATCCAAGGCAGAGTTGAGGTTCCCCAAGCCCCAGTCCAGGGACAGAATCACTTGACTGGCTTTCCTTTCCTTCTTATTACTGAGTGAAAGTAGTTAATGAGCTGTGGTACCTCAAAGTAGTGCTGCTGAAAGAACTCTGATTTCCAACACAGTTTTTCATATCCACCATACCAAAACATGGGCAAATATCCATGGCATGGATCTGTAACCTATAACATTTACTTTTTAATCCATTAATTAAACTAGCACACTCTAAAGTCCAGTCTCTAGCAATTATTCCTCCCCTCTGCTATCAGGAATCTAAATATGACCCCATTAGGGCACACTTCTCCCTTTGGTTCAAGCAGGTGGAATCACTATTTATTTTTAAACTGAAATAGTATGACAGATCCCTACTTACAGTTGTGAAAGCTGACAGTAAGGCTTTATTTTATGGCATTAGAGCTGAGTGGATGTGAAAAATTACTTATTAAACAAACTGACCACCAGTTTGCCTGAATTTTTAAGTAACAAGACATTTCACAATAAGGACTCCCCACTGTCATTGCAAAGCATGACAGAAGGCAAGGAACAAGGCTGGAGGAGAGGAAGGTAGTGTGCTACACAGCAAGATTGAGAAGAGTGAAGTGAATTTCACCTAGAAGTGAAATCTAGGTGGGCACCCAAATCTTCCATGGGTGCTTCTCCTTTCAAAAATATACCTGTAGGGGACTGAATGGCAAGGAAGGCCTGGAGGCTAGGAAAACACAGCTGAGCCATGCTCTCACCCAGAAACCTCTTATAAATACATTCCTATTCCTATGTTCATCCTGCATCTCAGAAATCAAACTCCCTCTTGGACAGCATTTCAGGACTCTGAGCTGTCCTGTCCATTCAAAGTCCTTCTTCTTTACATTCCTAAGTCATTGGAAATTCAACACCACTCCATGTGCAAAACATCTAGCTTTAAAACACAGCCCTGGATGCAGTTACCTGGTCCTTGGGTTTCTCCACTGCCAGGATAAGTGGGAGGCTGATTTTCCTTGAGGAACCTGCCTGAAAAAGCAAAACCAAGATTGGTTTGCAGCTTGCCAGGTTCCAGCAATAGCAGAGGACATGTATACAAGTCCTTGTTGCATACTCCCAAAGCTCCTCTCATCATCATCTCCCCGTGCTGACCTCTGCCAGTACAGTACAGAACAACCTGCGAGCTCCAGGCAAGCACAGAGAAATGTACTGGAAGATGAAGAGATTATTTTCATGTCTCACAAGAAATCACTTGTCTGCAGCTGCTTCTTTTGTGCTATATTTTCATTTCAGCTGGTGCCACTTGCATTTTATAGCTTCATAGTTTAAAATAAATTTAGTTAAAATTTTATTAACTGGTCTCGCTTCTGTATCTAGTTACCCTCCAGAAACATGTTAGGGAGCTGCAGCCAAAAAAGCTGTGCATGAATCTCAAAGCCAGATCTCATTACAAGGTTGATTCCATCTCTACAGAAAATCAAACCCTGGCACTCTGTAACTCAGATCTAGAGGCAGGTTTTCAGCAGTGAGATCCAGGGACTTTAGACTCAGTTTTAGCTCTCCATAACAGGCTGGATGGAAAAGCTGTGTTCAGGAAATGTTGATTAGTTTGTCTTCCTCTCTTGTTACACCAATTCCCAGAGCTCTCTCCCAGGCTCTCCACTCACTGTTTCAGATGCTGTGCACTACACTAAATATTACAGTTTTCTTTTGCAAAACAATTAAGATGTATGATTGCCTTGCTGATCAGGAACAGCAGGAGACACCTCTGCTGACAAAATCAACCTTCCAACCATAATTATTCATATCTAATTACTCTGCCAAATGAAGTCCAAATAAACCAGGTTCTTCTGTGGGAGGTGAAATCAAGCCAGAGGAAAGTGCAAGTTTCCTTGTCATCCCAACCATGCAAAAATACTCATTTTCTTTCCCTCAAAATACACACACACAGTTCCTGCAGAAACAGAGGGAGAGGCTTTCTTAATGACCTTAAAAAAAGTGCAAGAATAAGATCCTGAGAAGAAATGAAAACAAGACTGGGAATGGTTCCCTATCTCAAAGTACCTTGCTAATGGAGTTTGGAGTCTGTGGTGTCTCATCCTTCAGCGATGATGGGCTGTTTCCTTCCACATCTTTTCCTGCAAAAAAAAAAAAAAAAAAAAAAAGTGATTCAAAACCAGCAAAATTCTGGGCAAAACCATGGCTCCTCATGGCCTGAGAAGGGCTACTGCTATCAGCACACAAGGGAAGTTATCGTGAGCAAGAGCAAGCACACCATGATCCCAGAGAAGGATCGTGTCAAATTTGAAATAGCTTTGATCCTCATGCTTGGGTAACAAGACTGCTCAAAAGTAAAGTCTCAAAACACCATGGAAAACCAGCATGATGGTTGCAAAGTCCAGCATTTGAAAGCTGGAAAAAAACAGAAATAAGGTTGCTTATGCATCCTTAATCAGCTCCCTTCTGTGTCCGCATTATGATGCAGTCTTTAATTACATTACCACAGTCTGTTCTTTCCTTACATACCCCATGCCTTGTTCAGTGCAAATAATAAATGCAATTCAGTTAATAAGCAGCTATTCAATCCCCCTTGGTCAGTATCTGGCAACTATACACTAATGCACTTGATAGCATGCTTTGTTGGACAAATAATAACTATGATCACAAAATGTTACAGAAGACAGAAGAGTATCTAGGCATAATTAGTAAAACAAAATTTAAAAACCGCCAACACACTTGCAGAAGATCAATGTCTTCTGACCAAGTTATTTGCTAAAATAAGAAATATTTTAAATTTACGAGCAGTAAATGAGTACTATGACATTTTCCAATCATTGTAGAAATACATAGTCACTACTCAAATATCCTAAACTTGCATATATTATATCCTGGCATGAGTGTGTGTAGTCCTAGTCCAAGCAATAAAATGTAATGGTAAATACTGTTCTCTTGGCCAAATGTAATCATGGCCTTGGAGTAAAAGAAAGTATAGAGCTTCATTAAATAAAATGCCAAAAAAATAGAATCTGATGAGACAAGATTTTTAGTGCCAAGACAGGCATTGTTAACCAATTACAATGTCATTTTCTTCTCAGAATCACTGGCAATCAGAGCTTCAGAATACAGGATGCAGTAAAGAACTACCAAGACAGTGAAACACAGTCCATTTGTAGCACACTGCAAACATGGGAACTGTTGAAAATGTTTCTAGCACCGTGTGGGCCAGCCTTGGAAACACCACCAAACCCAAAATCAGCAAGGGAAAACACTGATTTTTTTTTTTTCAGCCAGCAGAAACTGTCATAGATGTGTCAGAACCATAATTTCTCCTGGAATTATCAGAGCAGCCTTTTAAGAGGTCAGGCAGCCTTTTAGGAAGCCAAGCACTGTTAGGAAAGTCAGCCACAGGAGCCCATGCTGACAGAGGAGGCTTGGGAGAAGAGGGACAGCATGTGTCACAAGACCCATATCTCAACCTACTTTCTTAGCTGTCACTCCTCCCCTGGAAACACTGAGCCCTAAATAGTGCACTCAGAATCCTGATTTTTGTGGGCAGGAGAAAATTAAAAAAAAAAAAAATCACCTGTGGCCAGAGATTTGACAGTGACTTTGTGCTACCATGACAAGTGGGATGGCCATAAGCACTGCTGTGCATGGATTAGGACCTGAATCTTCATTTTCCTTTCTCTCATAGCATTTTCATCTCTATAACCCCCCCTTCTCCCCAAAAGAGGCAGAGGAAGATGGAAAAAAACTCATAAAGCCATGTAGCTGCTGCACTTTTTTCCCCATGAAGAGTTTTTTCTGCACATGTATGGGAAAGTAACACATGGTCTAAAAGTTCAAGTAAAGTTAATGGGAATCAGCTGCTGCCTGCTCCTAGGGAATGGTGTCCAGTTAGCACAACAGAATTCACATCCATTCTTTATCATGTCTCATTTCTCAAAGAAAGCTTGACTCCCAAGCTCGTAGCTGTACAAAAAGCCTGGATGTGAGACATTTCTGCCTTCTCCCAGTAATGCATTTAAAAGGATTGGCACCTAAACAATGAGATTTTCCCTGTTCCTGAGGTTCTGGACAATCCTGCTCACAGAGCATTATGGGGAAAAAAGGAACATGCAACATTCCAACATGGAACATGTCCATTCTTACTGTATCATTTACAAAGGCTTCATTAGGTATGTTCATGAAGCAACACCTACTAGTTTCTTATGCCAAATGCATTAAGTCTACTGGAAATTGTGAGGGAAAGGCTGTTTCTCAGAGGAGAGAATCCCTCTGAATCCCTCATCTTTCCTGTCTGTCTCAAGGAACCCTGCTGCCACCATGCAGAAGGAGAGGGCCAGCCCTTGTTTGGAAAGCAAACTTCACAGGAACAATGTAGAAGTTTCTCAAAACCCCACACAGTTGAGTGCACAGAAAACTCAAAAGTGAGAGTCTCACCTACAGTGGAACAGACACAGCCACGTCGAGAAAATAAATAAGAAACCACAGAAAAACATAAGAGGAGCTAAACATGAACTGGCCATAGAAGGTGAAACACTTCTCTCCCTGATCAAGAAAACACAATGCACACAATAGAAAGAGAGATGAACCTCACAATTTAAAGTGCTGGTTGCCACCAGGGCACACAAAGAAGGCTCCTCCACAAAGTAGCCCAGAAATTCTGCACCAAATAACAAAAAACATTTTGGGAAGTGAATCAGTAGTGCTTATGGAAACAGCCTTCATCACACAGTGAAGAAAACTGCCAACACTCCAGTCTTGTGGCTAGAGAGTAGAATTACTGATACTTTCTTTTTATCCATTATTGTCATGCACAGGGGAACTAAATATTTAGTTCCTTTTCAGAACAGCAACCATTCCTTCTCTTTGGCTTTCTACTGGGCATCAGTCCTGTAGGTGCATTTGTCTTTCCACTTTATAAAGAATGATACAGCAAGCATGACTGATAAACTTCAAGAGGAAATACAAGCTCTGATGTGTGACAAAGCTATTGCAAATAAAATCAATTTATGCTGTAAATATCAGCCATGTGACCCAATGTGAACACCTGAAATGTAGTTCTGTGTATCCTTCACAGGAAAATTCCCATATTCATGAAAGTACATCTCTTACGATGCAGATAAGCCAATCTAAATTTTTATTTAAGGACTCTGTGATCTTGCAGCTTAATCTAAAAGAGAGATCCTTTAAAAATTCTTATACCAATAAATTTCCTATCCTCTGAAACAGAAAACAGAGAAAGGTTCTCTCTCCTCATGGCCAAGTGAAAGACAGACATGAACAAGGAACAAGAATTCTTGTCCTTCTGATTTGTGAGCTCCCTATGAAAAGAAAGTATCTTACTCAAATTTCTCTCAGTTACAAGAATCATTAGCACTTTTGTATGCAAGCAAAAGGCAAGAAATCCAAAGTGCTATTTCAGATAGTGCCCTCTGCATTTCCCATATGTTTCCTTTAAAAAAAATTGATTCTCTTGCTGAACTGCATCCCCAGAGTGTAGCTCTCCTGAGGTGTAAAGTCTGTCACTCCCTTCACTCTGAAATATTTATTTGCACATCTTCATTGTTGTAGGGAGAATCCTAGGTGATGGTGCAGTGAGAGGTGCAGCTCCAACACATCACATGCCACTGAATTCCAGCCAGGAAATCACTGGGCTTTGCTGCCCACTGCACCCACCCAACACAACCAGCCCAGTGCTCATGTAAGGGAAACCTGCTGGGTTCAGGCAGCAAAACACAGACCACTGGAAAAGCCTCAAGAACTGAAAGCTCATGTAAAACAACAGAGAAAAATAGAGAACAGAGAAATATGGGATGCAGCTTATGGACACAGAGCTGTGGCTTATCTATGGTGATAGTAGCATTGTTCAGAGGAACAGGAGAAGGTAGGGAGAAGCACACAAGGCTCAGAGGAAAACAAGGTAGAAGCAGCAGCAAAGGAGTGAAAGCAGAGCCTGCCAGGAAATGGCAGCTGAACATGAAGAATAACAGGCCATTCTTGCAGGAAATATGAGGAAAACAAAGAGACAAGGCAGCTCCACAGGGACAGGAAAAGAAATGAGAGGAGTAAGGACAGACAAAACCCCAGACTGCCTGCAAGAAATCCCCTGACTGAAGGAGCAAATTCTGTTTGTTTAAAAGGGATATTCTCTCCTTTATAAATCCTTTAGCCTGTGCTCTTCCTTTGCAATACTGAGGGCTACAGCCCTCACTGACACTGGTGCTGGAGGTTTCCTGGGAGAACTGTGCAGCAGAACAGGAGATCCATCATGGCTCAAGGCACTTGTTCTGCTGAGCCCAGCAAAGGCTGCCAGCAGGGATCAAGGAGCAACAAGGTGATGGGGGAAGCTGAGGAAGAGAATATTTCTTCCAGCCACCTCCTCCACACTGAAACCCTCAACTTTCCCTGGTTTCTAAATATTACAGCACTGAAATATAACTGTGAGGGAGTCACTGACTTTTTTAGCATTGAAAATGCTGGTAAGGACTGAAGAAAGAACCGGGCAAACTCTAAGATATGGCTCTTCATCACCTCAAACAAGGGGAAGCAAATACAAGCTGGAAAATCAGCCCTTCAGCTCCCAAGGATAGCAGAAGTGAGCTATTTATTTGCTACATGTTTGTACAGACTGTACTTATGGGCAATCAGCTGTTCAGAAGTTCCTCCAGGTTTGAAATGTATGAGATTTTAGGTGTCCCATTTTAAATTGTTTTCAATTTGATTACTGAAAGGTTGTTGAAGCTTCCAGCTGCCTCAGTGACAGCCAGGATTAGTCAGCACTGCTGAAAATAGGCTCCCTACTGCCTTACAGCAGACACTCACAAACAAAATACCTGCAAAATCAGAGGCCCTTGAAACCTTTGCATTTAAAGACAATTAGCTCAGGAAACCCAGACCTGGTTCTGGGCTACACCTGCAAAGCCCAGAGAGTCTGTTCAGTGCTACATCTATATGAGCACTGAAACCTTTTGACAGAGGCTGTGTTCTTTCTTCAGATATCAGTGTTTTGAAACCTCACAGGTGCTGTGAGATTTGACTGTTTACAACTGACATGGCAGCTGCAGATGACAGCTCTACAACTTGTGACTGCCCCCTGAAGCACTTGTTTACAGACTGGAACAGAAGCATTGTCTGCAGACTGCAATCAAGGGAAGACTTCAATGTTTACTGTGAGCAACAAATTCTGAAACAATAAAATGAGCTCTTTTTCCTTCAAGAAAGGTGCTAGGAAATTCAAAGCTACAAAAAAAAAATGTAAAGAGAATGCTTAAAGCTAGTTTGCCATTCATTGCAACCTGTCAAGCTTCTTGGTACTTGTAGTGCTTGTAGATATTTACAGAACATTAACCACAGAAATTTTGCTCCTGTGATATTTATCCTGGGCTCTAAATCTGAACAGGGAAACCTGCCATTAAACATCTGCAAATGGGGACAGTAAATTTTAAGCAAGCACAACGCTTAGGGCAAAACACATAAGTGACTTGAAGTGGATGTGCCTGAAAACATTGTAGCAATTTTTAAAATGTAAGGCCATGCAGCATTCAATCAGTTACAAACCCCAATTCTCATGCCCTCCATTCCCACTTAATGCCATGGCAATGAAAAATAGCAGCACTGTCTGGGGTCCAGTACTGCTGTGTTGCAGCAGCTTCTCTCACTTTCTCTTTCCCATTCTCGTTCCTGTGGCAGCATGCTGAGATATCCACCTGCAGCCAAGCACCTGAGGCACGCTGTGTTCTGCACTGCCACCCAGACACCCACCTGGGCTGAGCGGGTAGATGTCGTTGTCGGCCCCGAAGAACAGATTGCGCGTCAGCTTGCGAGGATCCACCTTCTGAGGGGTGGACGAGGCCGGACAGAGGGAGAACCTGCGACGAAGGAAGTTCTCCTCCTTCATGGCATGAGCTGTGGGGGTTTTCTGAAAAAGAAAGATTGATTACAGTTAATTTCAAGACACAGGAAATCAAAGTTTTCACACCTAGATGGCTCCGCTGCTTCAGAGCCACCTAATCCCATGCGGTGTGACAGATCTTTTTATAGAGTGCCAAAAGGCCATGCAGGGGAAAAAAAACTATAATAGTTTGAAGCTACAATTACTCATTTGCTGACTGTCAGTATTTCTAAGCTGTAGGGAAGCAGGACACTGCTCCTGAGTGAATCCAGGCAGTGTAACATCTTCCTGCCCACAAGGATCTATCAGGATAACAGCTACTCACTAGGTCCATTCAGTGGCCAACATTCAGTACACAGTGCCTGAAACTTTTTTTTTCTTTTTTTTTAAAGGCTTTTGAGTCTCATAAATGGAACTCCATTGGTGTCCGCAGAGTTACACCATCTCCACACAAATCAACATTAATCTGAGCTGTGTGGAGGAAGACCAGCTGCACTGGCTGCAGGGAACAGCAGCAAGAGATCACACCAGTCACTCCCACCCTTATTTCCTACTACAGCACATATCAATGATCTTGGTTTTTTAAAATGGCATTAAAATCAGCCTTGCAGTTTGGTCAGTAAGATACCCATTGCTGCTCTGTGGCATTTGTGTCCCCAGAAGCCTCCCTGCATCCCTGTACTGGTGGTACTTTGCTCTTTACCAGCACTTGGCTAATGCATTAGACCATCCTGACTGGAATTAAAGGGTTTTTTATACCCATCCAACAAGCAGTTCTTTCTTACCCTTAACAAACAGATACTATGACTGTCTCCTACCCGAGTTACAGGCTTTATTCTCTCCCCATGTGCAGCCAGAGGCAAGGCTCTGGATAGCAGTAAGAAGTGTTAACCCAACCTTTGGGTGGGCATCCCTCACCACAAGGTCTGCTGCTTCTCTGGTGAACAGTTACTGAGGTAAGGAAAACCCCTTAAGGATAGTACACATTTCCTGAAAAGCATCTCCACATTTTTCCATCTCTTTTAGGTTACTAGGAAAACAAAGAATAAAAGGTTGCCCAGAGTCACAGTGCAGTTTGGAGGGGCAGAACCTACATGCTCCTAAGGTGACCCTCATGGCACAGGGGGGATATGGGCTAATAACAGGCTAGAAGACCCTGCCCTACCCTTCCTGCTCCCAGGACAGCCCCTATGCTTCTGCTGTGCAAATGCCCCAATTTCATGGGGAACCCCCAACAGCATCTTGGAGCTCAGCCTTCACAGCCAAGACACCACACGAGGGGGTGTCATGAATGTGTCCCAGTGTGAGGAACTCCCCTCCTGTGTTTTATCTGGGCTCTCTACCTCCACCTTCCCTGCCAATCTCTGTAGACCACAGGTCTACAGGTTTTGCAACTTTTTAACATTTATTTGTCCAGCAAGCTACATCAGCTTTATAAACTAACTGTTGTGCAGAAGGCAAGAGAGAATCTGCTCCTTCTTTCCAGCAAGAGAAGGCCTCAGTGCCCAAGAGCTTAATTTGATCTAAACCAGGCTGGACTCCAGCAATGCATATGGGTTACCAAAACCACCTTGAGCAGCAGGTCTTTCTGAACCCAGGTCACCATGGGGTGTGTGAGACATCAGGCTCTGTAATATCCAACAACAGGCTGATGGGCAGCAGGTGGGGCTGCCCAAAAATGGGACTCCCCTGGGCAATGCAGCTGCCATTTGAAGGGGATGTGTGTCCCCTGTTGGGCCTGCATCACCCGCAGAGGACGGGACAAGGTCTGTGCAGTGATTGCCAAGAACTCCAGAGCCCTGTGCGCCAGCATGGCCCCCAGCATGAAGTGGTGTAAGACAGCACACACTCAGCAGCAGAACTTCACTGCAGCCTCCTCACACAGCTCTGGGTGAAAGGCTTTCTGTTTGAGCTCCAGGACACTCACACTGCCCGGGGCTGCCACGGGCCAAGCCTTGCCTGGCACCCCATGCAGGGCCATGTTGTGTGACGGCAGCCAGGTGAAAAGGGGTGGCTGCAGCTTTCCACTGGCTGCTGCCCTGCCTCCTGTCAATTCAATGGGCCAGGAAACTGCTCTGCAAACACATCCAGGCTGCCACTGTGGCCAACAGCATCTCTAAGGCAGCAGGTAACAAGCTAACTTAGCAATGTAAATAAACCTCTGTTTGCTTAGAAACTCCTGACTGCAAACAGCTGGGCGGGGAGAGATGCAAAACTTGACAGCTAACTTTAAAAAAAGAAAGGAGAGAGGGGAGGAAAACACAGCCAGCTACGTGTCTGAAAGCAAAGTATTTAAAAATAATCCAGGTCTAAATAGCTGGGTTTGGAATGCTAACAGTGAGCTATTTTTTGTCCTTGTTCCCAGAAAGGCAGTCTCAACTCTCTACCTCTAGAACTGCTCGTAAGTGGCTCAGAACAGAAGCAGATGAGTGGGATATTTTCCCCAAAAAGCAGGGATCTGGCGAGGCTGTGCCAATCATGCAGAAAGGTGTTCAGAAATCCCAGGCCCACCCAGTGGAAGCAGGCTGGAGAACAGGTTACAAACCTAAAACATCCATCCATCAGCTCTTACACCCTGACAGGGCAACAGAAAGGCTGTGCCCATCACAATTTTTCAGCAATACCACAAGCTGTGTCTGTGAAGAACTGCCAGCCAGCTCACACTGATGTCAGCAGCAAAACCCCAAAACACAATTTTGTTTTCAACTGTTGGTCTATTTATGCAGAGAGACCAACACACTGATGTTTTGCTCACTTACTATTTCACACTATTTAACCACAGGATAATTGTCAGAGTTGCTGTGCTGATGCTCTCTCATTTCCACTGCTCTTTAATCCACCAGCTTGATGGCAGAAAAAAATCTGGATGCCTTGTTCAACTGGGAACAGCTAGTAACAAAGGAAAAATACTTTTCTCAGTTCTGGCTCTTCTCTTACATGTCTTGATACAAACTTGTATCAAGGCAGCAGCTCATCTCTTTTTGACCACACAGCTCAATTTGAGTAAGTTTCTCTTAACTGGTGCTTTTTGGCAGAAGACCCCCAGTGACTGAAGCTCCCTGAGAAGCAGCAGCAGAAGAAACATGTCTGTCTGCCAGTGACACACACACAACCATGCAACACACCATGCCACCACCATGGTGTTTTCTGGCTTGTTTTTCAAAGATATCTACATAAGATATATTTGACCCTCATCCAGACAGGCTCTTATGTAGCACAAAATCACAAAACCAGCCTTTTTTTCTGTTGTATTTTGGGTTTTCTTAACACATCAGACACTTTTCACCTTGTCTGGAGAAAATGTAGCTTGCATTATTAAGATTCTACAATAAACATAAAATATTTGGTTTGGTTTCCAAAAGACATCACTGTGTGTGTGTCTGCATCTGTATCTACCCTGTTTCATCCTTCCTCCCATCCCCTTCAGTACCATTTGAAAATGTCATGGAACTCCAGCAGGTATTAGAAAATTTGATAATATTAGTTTCTTAAAAGTTGTATCTTCTTAAAAGATCATGGCTAAAGAAAGGAGGGAAACTGTAAAGCTGTCCTCTGAACCCAGCTATTACCAAATATCAGTGAATCCAACATAAGCCACAAATGCATAAGAAACTGAGGCCTCATTAACTCACTTACTCAGAGAGCTACTTCTTTTATCTGTCCATAAAGGTCTGACTGCTCAAGCTGGCTTCGAATAACATAAGGCTCATGAGAGCTATAGGGGAAGATGAACAATGGATGCCAGGGACAATCTTCCAAAGGGGTGTAACAGGAAAGTGGGAGATGTGTTCATGGCTGTTCACAAGAGGATTCTTTAGACATGCAAATAATCCAGAAAGCATACAAAAATTCAGTGCTGATGAAGTATCTGGTAAGAAATAAGCAACAATAGAAGATGGGCTTCTAGCGATGAGTGATTTAGAGCCTCAGATCTTTAATGGTTGATTTGAAGACAACACTGTTGCTCTGAAACCCAAATCTACTTCTAAATCAGTATTTTGGAGACTGCTACAGGATATGGCAGATGCTTCAGGGAAACCAGTTCTGTGTGGGCTCATGGAATAGAGAGAAAGTAAAGATCAAAATTAAGCCAAAAGGCCAAAAATTGTCATTGTCACGAAACCACTTATGTAACTCAAGGCAAGAAATGTCACCCACTGCTACAGCATTCCCTCCCAATCCAGCAGATGAGATGAAGAATTGTCCTAGAAAGACAACATGTCTTAATTTGAAGATGCCAACTAGTGCACTCACATCCATACACTCCATACACTCACTTAGGAAAATAATCCCATAATGAAAAACCTTCATTCTAGTTCCTGCATTAATTTACCTGGTTGTTAGTCTTGGTAGATTAAAGTGTCCTGAAGTGTGCAGCTCAGGTCATTTCTGTCCTTCCATTCTGTGCTCTTGATCATAAAAATGAAGGAAAGGTGGTACAGAGAGTATTGACAGAGCCACTAAATACAGTCCTTTTCAGGATTGCTCCTTTTGTGTTGACAGCTCTCTAAGAAGTAATGGGCTATTAAATATGAGCTATTCACCACAGCTTAAAAAGGAATAAATAATTCAGCAGGAAGAAATAAATTTCTTACTAACCCTGTCTTTGAGACCTCTTTATCTTCTAAAAATGCAAAATACTGCAGAAGAAAAGTCTATGGCAAACCCCCACGAAGCACAGGACAAATGAAAGTCATGAACTTAACGGGGTGCAACAGCACAATGGGACTTTCCCTCCCAGGTGGCTTCAGGAACAGCCAACGAAGAGCAATGGGGCAAGAATAAAAGTTACTTTACCAGCAAACCTGGTGGCTGCTATTAAAGCAAATGCGAAATGCCAGCACTCTCCTCTTCTGGGATTGGACCCATTTTGGATGAAGGCAGTGACTACAACACCTAAAGATGATCACTGCCAGTGCAGAGATGCCTTTCACACACACCTGTTCTGCATCCTGGGCCTTTTGTGCTTGCTGGGAAGATAGTGGAAGCTTTTAGCATCAGCCCTGAAGCTTCTGGGAAAGGAATTTTCCTGGGTCCTTCTTTAAATTTTCAAAGTTCCTGATATATAATTACCACACAGCTACACACTGTGCAGATATTGCGTTGTCTGTGCCCTCTGCAAACTTGTGGGTAGGTTGGTTTGCTTACTCTCATTTCCAGAATTTTAAAATAGATTGGAAATATGTACTTCTCTATAAATAGTTAATTAGGGGGTTTGTGTAGTCAAGAAGGCTGTGCCAGTTAGAGGGGGCTCTTAATTTATTCAAAGCTTGTTTCCAACAACCTCTTTTTCTGGTCACTAAGTATTTCCCAGAAATTAAATTAAATCGTATTTTGTATTCAAAGCAGTCATTCACTCCAAAACCTGCATCAATAGGGAAAATTAGATCTAAAGATACTGACATTTCCTGATCCAATTAACCCCGAGGAGGTAAAAATTTCATGAATGAAATGAGAAGGAAAATTGTTAGCAGATACATATCTAGTGATTACAGTTCTAAGTATTAATAAGGAAAAAACAGCAGCACAGATCCTCAATAAGGGTAAATTATTAGTTCAGTGGTGTGCTGGTGATTTACAACAGCTCTGAAGAACCACAATCAATTCAGGAAGTCTGTGAAATCTGTTTTTGAAAGCTATTCCCAAAAATGCCTATTAATAAGATAGATAATTGGACCACCACCCCCCAAGTAACAGTTAAACAAAACCTGATACAGTGCGAAGTGACTGTGCAGGCAATGTTTTTCTCTACCTAATTCAGGTTTGTTGATTAGAGAAATGGCAAAACACACATTTTGCAGCTGACACTGAATGTTTTAGGCTCTTGGGCTCTTAGCTGGAAGCTGAAGCAATGGAGCTTTAGAGCAGGTGTCAGCTATTCTCTATTCCCTTAATTATTTAGGGTCAGCTATTTCTCTGTGGTGCAGGCAAGAGCACCCTTCCTCATCAGTGGTACTGCAGGAGTGCTCTGATTTTATGCATTGCCATATCCTCTGCTGCATGCCACACTAGTCAGCTTGACAATCAGCCCAGGCTGGAAAATCAAGTAAGGTGGGGTTGCTGAAGACACCCATCTGCAACCAAGGGATGGGCTTTGTTAAGATTATATGCAACAGATTTCTCTCAGCTGCTTTGGCAAACTCAGGAGCATGGCTAGTTTGTCCCTACAACCTAACTCAAAGCTCACATGTTCTGCAGAGTCCTTAGAGCTGCCACCCTTGTGCTCTTTTTGTGGAAGTTGCCTGCCACAGCCACCCCAGCAATCTGCCCTTGCTTTCTCTGTGAACAGAAGAACAACCTCTTTCTATCACTCCCTGCCTTTTGCAACACTGGGCAGTGAAATTCACATAGCAATCAGGAGACAGAACTATTTCCTCCCTTAATTCTCTGTAAGATGTCTTGATTAATGTTTCCTTTGTATACACCAGAACACTTCCAGCTTCAGGCACACCAGCAGCACTCAGAGGCATAATCTTCTTACAACTAATCCCTCTCTACGGTGAGCATTATGTACAAAGGCTACAAACAGAACAACTGCAGGCAAAATCAGGCCCTGAATGCCTACACTGAATAAAAACACCCCAGGTCGTTCCTCTGGGGATCCCTATCTAGCACAGGACTTGGAAACTTCAAGGTAGGGTCACACAGGGCAGAACATTTTTATTTAGCACGTAGGAAAACTTCAGAATCATCTCTGGTTTGGATAAACATCTGTGAGCAAACACCAGGCCATCACTAAAGCCATGTTGTGTTGGGGAAAGGGATCACTGCAACCTTGTGGCTTAGAAAAGGGCACTGCTATAAGCATTACCTACACAATCCTTGTGTGGTTTGCTTTTTTCTTAAAACAGCTGCAACTGACTCAGTAAATATTGTATTAGTGATTTCTTCTAGCTAAGAAAATCGAGTGGGTTGCTGAAATGAATGCTTAATGATTTTTACATCTACCTCCTCTGCCCTTTAAACTGTAAATTGATTGTTATGCAAAGGCTATTAATTTAACAAAGCATATTAAATTTCCCACTAGCACTGAGGAGCTTCTCCTGACATAGCATTTCACTAGTCTTTCCCCTTGTTAACTGCATAGATCATACCTCACTTGCTGTAATTACAACTACTACATCAACATTAATTATTTCCTTGGTAATGGCAGGTGCCTGCAGAATTGAAGGTCTAACCCACGCTACCAGAAAGATGAGAGTCTCCAGCACTCGGTGAAAAACAGAGAGAGAACCTTTCCTGCAGATCTCTTTATCTCAGTCCCTCACTTTATTTTCAGTAAATCATACTTTGCATAATCTCCTTTAGCCCCCAGTTCCTGAATGCATCTCAATTCAATATAGCTCATGCAAAGGCATTTTCTTGAAGCACCAATCTATGCAGGAAGGTGAGGTGCTTGCTTGGAATCCTCTTCAGCCCTTTAATCCCACGTTCTAATATTTTCAACTGAAGAGATAAATCACACCTGTTAAGTATATACCAAGCACCTTATCCATCTTACTGAACTTTTATTTAAAGATTACCATTATTTGTTACTGATATCTCTCATCAGCATTCTTCTAAGCAGGAAAAGAAAGTCAAAACTCAGATTAGCAAAGACTCCTCACCAAAATATAATGTAAAGCCAAGCATGTGTGCAGCATATAGGAAGAAATATGCAATCACAGGTCACAACTCATCTCCTGATGCAGTTTTCATAACAAACTAGCCAAGAAATTCCAGTAAGGATCCACTTTGAGACAAACTCAGGAAACCAGATATCTGCCTCTAAATTTCTGTTCATCTAGAAATACTTCCATACATCTTTAATTGAAAGTTTGACAGAGGTGACACAAGCATTCCCACCTGCTTTTCAGCAGTGAACTCAGGAAGCTCTTAGAGATGCAGTTAACACAAAATCAAGGTATAAGCACAACTTGGGCACATACACACAAACTACTCTTGAGCAAGACAGCTGGAGTAGGGCTAACAGTGTGGGGTACAAGGAAGGCATGCAAGGCAGGCTAGTTATGATATCTGAGAAATCAAACAAGCACCACATGGCCAATTCATTCTGAATTCTATGCTGGTGCCTGCTGCTCGTTCAAGCTTGTTCAGGTAAGCAGATATAAGGCACCACCACACCTCACTTGCAGTACAGATGACCCTTGAATCCCTGCTGCTTGTGCTGGAGGTGTGGGCACATCTCCTTGGCAGCACACAGTGGTTTGGCACTGCCAAACCACAATGTCCAAGTCAAAAGGCAAGATTCCCTTTGACTTCCATGGGCACGAGGCTCAGGCACAGAGACATGGTATAAGGTTAGGCACTAAAAACAGTTCTGAAAGCTTTGTATTAGTTAAGGAAATAAACACTCACTTACTAATTTCAATTTTAAATAATATTAGGCCTAAAGATGAAGATACTGGACATATAACTCAAAAGCAGATTTGAAGCGCTCTGCTTACTTTTTGTTGTGGTTATTGATCTCCACAGCTCATCTACCAGTGACAGTTTTCATTTGAGGCCTGCTGTGAACACATCTCCAAGCCTAGGCACTTCAGGGAGCAAGTCTCTGAGTCCCATGAACAGAATTAATGAATTACATAATGGTGAACCACTTCCACCTCTGACACATTGAGCTTTCCAGTAATTATCCATAACTCACACAGCACATGTTGCTTGAGGAATGGCTGTCCCACATTCTGCCACGCCCTGAAGTTTTCACTTGCGCTGTTAGTGATACCCTCCAACAACCTCCTACACAATCCTTTTAAACTGTAGCTGTTCTAAGAGAACAGCTTTCTAATAACCCTTTTTTTTCTAGAGCTACCTCAGGGGTAAGAGACCTCAGGCTGTGGTAAGGGCCACCCTGATGGATTCACCACAACAGGCTTTGGGAAGAGGGAGCTTGAGTCCCCACATGGGACTATACCATCCCCACTCCTGCAGGGGCTGACAGGATTTGGGATCAACTCAGGGCAGTGAGATATGGTACACAGAAACACAAATAAGACAGTAACTTAGTTGCTTTAGCTAAAGCTATTGGAAATTTAAAGCCATGACAAAACCACTTTGGTTTGGACAGGGGCACAGATACATCATTTGTAAGCAGGCCACATCTTCAAGGTCAGTTCTTGCCTTGATATTTTTCTTTGAAAAGAACATATTAAAGAGCATCATTACTGCCTCATCCTGCTAAATCACATAATGAGAACATATTCCCTTTTAATGGAAGGATCCTACTTTTAATGACATTTCTAAAAACCCAGGTGACTGCAAGCCTCACTGATGGCTTTCTATGATATCCACCTCAGCCTTTATACAATTAAGTCTAGAAAAGATTGTGCCTTGGGGCTACATTCCCACCACACAACTGCTAGAAAATACCAAGTTAATTTGAAGACCTGCTTCCATGCTTGAGAGGATCCTTCTGACATTATTCCCTTGTTTGTGAAATATTGCCCCCATGTAACAAAGTAAACCAGAATCAATTTCTACCTCAAGTCTGTTCAGCCATTCCCAGACTTGGGCTCCAAGCAGTAAGGCAAGGGTGATGGCAGGAAAGGATGTTTACTGACCATTTTACAAGGCAGAAAACAAGTGCTGTTCAAAACCACAAAGATTCAGTTCCAGATCATGCCATGAGCATGCATTGTCCCAAAGAATTTTAGATTAGAAGTGTATTTCTACCTTGACAACTTGTATGAGCACAAATTATATTTCCACCCAATGGCTCTAACCCCAAGCCTACTAGATTATAGCTGACCTGGCTTGCCTATTTCTGCAGCACAGGTAAATGATGGGGAAATGACCACATCCTGTGGGGCTCTAATCATGCTGAATTTTCCACTCCTCTATTTTCTTGTTTCTTCTATCAGATTCAGACAGGATCTGTAAATCTCAGGGGCCTTCCTAAGGAGGGCTGAATAAACATGACCAAATAAATTTTAAGGAAGTGCATCTATTTTTTAAGAGATCTTATATGCCCCTGTTCAACCTCTCAGACTTTTGGGCATTGTAATAACCAAGATCTGTTGTACAGTGCTTTAAATTTAGATTCCACCTATACTTCCTCTGATATAGCCACTCTCCCTGAAATTCTTCAGGAAATTAATATACTGAGTATCTTTGCATAAACCTCACTATTTCTCCGAAACGAGAGCATCCAGCTCTTCCTTCAACAATAGTTAAAAGTCAGTACTGCAGTTATTTTGGTCCTAGATTTTTAATTAAAAATCTCTGCAGGAGGAGGGGAACTAGACAACTCACAAAGAGTGTGCAGGGTGGGATTTATGCTGTGTTAAATGAGCCCAAAGGACTCAAGCCGTGCAAAGGCTGATTGAGCATGCACGATGAAAACCACTCTCAGCCTCAGCTCTCAGGATGAAAACCCTTCTGTGCCTGCCCCAGTCTCTCCTTCTCTCCCAGTTTACCTTACACAGTGAAAACAAGCAGACAGGATAACTCTTTGCATTGTGGCTTTCCTTCAATTCAGCCAGAGGGAGTTTTAGGCACACAGGTGGATGAGCACACCCATGTCATACATATTTAACTGTGTATTTGCCTTTGCCCATCTCCTTCTACCCGTTCAACTAAAACTATCCCAGTATTTTTGCCAGTGACTACTCTGCTACTCATACAATTGTCCCACTACCAGGTGCAGCATGCTGGACATAAGCAAGACTGAAACTGAGTTATCAGCCATAAGCTAAAGCCCTGAAGAATCAGGACTCCCAGGCTGGTGGGCAGCAAACCTAACAATAAAACTCTTGATACAAGACAACAAATCTGAAAGCTGTGGAATTCAGGAATAGGCCTCTTCTCATCACTTTAAAGCTAACCTATACTGACACCAGCTTTTTTTGTCACTGAATGGAAAGATACAGGCAAAAAAATCCGAACTGAAACAACAGTATAGCTTGGCCACAAAGCCTCCTGGCTATAAGCACTGGCAACTGGAAATACAAGGGAGGTCAAAATCAGCCCTGCCTGGAGAGCTGGGAGCTCCCAGGGTAAGGAAAGCCCTCACCACACAACACAACACCAACACATGGATGTCCATGCCACAGGGGAGGGAGGAGAGCTCAAGGAGGATATGGAGAACAAGGGGCACCTGCAGACCCCCTTTCTATAGATTCATGGATCACACTGACCTTCAATGGCTCCATGCCAAAAGCACAAATGTGGCTTTAAGCAAACATAAATCCCTGCCTCCCACACAAATGTGAGCTGAGGTCTGACCCAAAAGGAAGATCAGGTCCTCAGTGTCCAGACTGGCCTTGTCTGAAAGGAAGCCAAACAATGCAGCCAGTTCACAGCATTTTCTTTATCACAGTGCTAAGAGCAGCTATACAATGCTTTCCAATAAAGGACACAGCAATTTATCACAGAGACAGGAGTTAGCAGGAAACACTTCCATTATCTCTGCTATGGAAAGGAAGTGACAAAGAGAATGGCTAAAAGGTGACAGACAGTTTTTATGAGGCCAGACTTCAGGCCCTCTCAGGGCTGACCAGCTCTTCTTTTCCATACCAGGAAAAAAGGGATAGGCTTCAGCTATGCGGGTCTCATACAACAGGAGGGAGCTGCCACCCTGATTTCTCAACACAAACAAACCAAAAAATGAATGAAAATATCTGTGCTCTGTCAGATCCTCAGGCTCTGTAAATCAGGGAAGTTTTGTGGCCTCCTTAGCAGGGAGATGCTGACTGACAGTAGGTAGTGCATGGCTGGGCATCCAACTGGTAGAACAGAGGCAATCTCAGAGACCTGCAGTGCTGTAAAGAGAGGACAGAGGAGAGCAAGAGCCCATGATGCTTCCTGGCAGCTATTTGGTTTGTATTAGAATAGCAGGCTTCAAAGTGGTTGCTGCCTACAAGCTCCAAACACAGAAGAATTTATAAACAAAAGAGCCCAGATGGGAAAGATTTGAAAAGTTTGGGACGGCAACAGGGGAAAGAATAAACAAATATCTCTTAAATGAAGTAAGGAAGCACTTAAAATGGCAGAAGGCTAGATGGTCTGTGCAGACTTTGTGGTGCCTCTAAAAGGTACAAAATCTTTAACATCCCATGGCTGTGCACGTGTATCAAATTCCCCTACAGGGCACAAACCCAGGCTGCTATTACCAACTGCCAGTAACAAACACTATTGCTCAGCCACTAGCAATCAGGAGGCACAGCAACCCACAGTGTTAGGAGCTGTACTAACACATAACAAATAATTGCATCTGCCTCAAAAAGCATATTGGGTTTCTATCATCTCAAGCAGCACTTGGACCCAAATGTATTTGCTAAACAGCATCAGACCACAGCAGCTAATGTCTGAGTGAAGCAGAGAAAACTGAAGAGCGTAACATTTTAATGTCTTCTCCTTGATCAGGTCAGCTCATTCAGTGCCTTTGGCAGCAAAACTAATCTTCCACTGCACTCATCTCTTCATCTTTAGAGAAATGTGTAAACACAGATATTAACAGCTTCACTCCTCAGACAGCAGTGATGAAACTGCTGTAAGGACAACTGGGCCTTTTATAATGAACAATTTCCTATCTGGTTAAAAGTGGAGGTGAGCAGATTAATAAAAGGGACCTTCCCAAAACTGCTCAGCAGTTGATTCTGCAGACTCATGTGGGAGTGGGGCCAAGCTGAGACTGCCTCTGTCTGTCAATCTCACATAAACTGCCCTGACTGCAAACCATGCTGCCAAGAGATGCAGGCAAGGACCTGTCTGATGTCTCTGCCTCTCCTTCCAGGACTGCCAATGTTGCTGGACTCTTTAAGGTGAAAGATCAGCTGTTGACAGCTTGCAGTTCCCACCTGATGCAAACAGAACAGACACAACCCATGAGTCAGCTCAGGGAGAGAAGTAATGTAACCCAGCAGAAGGACTCCCACAGATCACCTTCCTCCTAGAAAGAGGCAGCAAAGACCAGGGTAAGCTGGACACTCAGCTGGGTTACAACCCAGCTGCAGATTTGCTCAAGGTCAGCTGCTTGCTCCTGATGACCATACAGCAGTTCTACTGCCTGCTGCCTGCCTGTGCCGCCCCAGCAGCCCCAGCTGCAGCCCCAGCCTGCAGGCAGAGACCCAGCCTGCTCGTGGGAGTCACCTCTGCCACCATCACTGCAGTCATGGGGAGTCAGTGAGCTCAGGGAAAAAACAGCAAAGGACATTTGCACCTTGCTCTGCAAAACAAGCCCCTTGCAGTTTGGAAAGCTGCTCCCGAAGTAGTGCTCAGTCTGCAGGTAATGAAGTTGAGAAATGCAGCATGGAAATGGCACTCACAGCAAGCAAAGGTGGGAATTAAATGAGACAGAGGTGACACTAACTCATAGGAGGAAACTATTAGGTTCTGTGAAAATTTACTTCCCTCAACAACCTGTCAAGATAACTGTGCCAACAAGCAGCACAACAAAGCATGTTCCTTCTAACAAACCTCTGCAGTCCCCTAATAGCACCAGCTTCTCCCCCCTCCATCAATTCCTTTACATCACTATCACCTTGAAATAACTTAAAATATCTTAAAATAACCTCTTACCTTGCAGAAGAAAAGGAGCCTCCCCTGCTTATTTTCTCTGGTAGAAGAGAACCTAAAAGCTTTAGTTAGGTCCCATGTTTCCAGACAGCTGTCATCAGTCATGTACAATTAAGACAGTTCTTGCCCAAAAAACCACTTCTGCTGGTGGCACTGCCTTCCCAAAAAGCTCTGAATAGAAAGTGATTTCTGTACCAAATGTATTTCTGCTTTAGCTGCAAACACCAAAAGTCTTCCCTACACATTCCTTGCTACAAGACACATACTGATCATCTAGATTAACCCCACTGATAAACCATGATGTTTAGGATTATGGTGTCTGATTGGAATTTTTCAAAGTTTCACTATGTACTGTGAATACTGTGTATTCACTCTAGACTACCCTGTCCTACTGATGACTGAGGTAGATGACCACAGATAAGTGTTTCACACCCACCAGTCACTCCCATTTCCCTGGTGCAAGTGGATTTTCAGGAACCATTTTTGTGACATTGCTAAAATATCTCCCTATTTCCCTGACATCTCAAAGGCACTTCTAAGCAAGCATTACTGGAATTTACATCTCTGCCATTACATTGCCAATTGGCTGCACATAAAAGCAATGGTCAGTAATCAGTCTGAAAGTGAATAAAATCTTTGGTACTTTATTTATAAATAAACAACAACCATGACTCACATGACTCACAGTCATGACTTTATAGCCGACACACTGGCCAGTTCTTAGTTTCTTAACTGCGAATACATAATGGCAATAACACTAAGTCTTTCCACTGTACCTCTGGTCACAAAGACAAGATTATGAATACACAGCATATTCAAGACTTCTTGTCAAAGAGTTATTGAGGCAGTCTGCAGACCAAGACTTGTTCTATACATGATTTTGTACCAGTTCATCCTCGTTAAATTACAAGTATTATTTGCTGCTATATTACTGATGATACAACAAAAGTGTGGATGTAATCAGAGCCAAAAAAAGGTGCTTTATACTGGAGGAGCTGGTTCTTCATTCCCACAGGGGAACAAGCCACACTGGTATAAGCATGTTCATACTGGCATAGCTGAATTCACACTAGGAGAGGGTTGTATCAATATTACAGAACAGCAGTTAAAAAGTAGTTTACATAGGCAAGTTGTTTACATAGGCAAGACCTAATTTTGAGAGGATTTGCTCCTGATCTTGAAAACACTGCAAAAACTCTTAATTCTACAAGCAATCTAGACACAGAGAAGGATTGGGCTGATCATGGGTTTAGCTGAATAAAATAGACCACAAATCAATACAGACCACTGGATAGTAATAATAACAGCAACAAAAACTTACAGAGAGGGCACACTTTCATGTGGGCTCTCTTTAATAAAGCCAGTTATATCTACCCTTTATGCAGGTGAGAAGGTACTCAAGCTGTTTAGCAGCAAAGGGCAGTAAGATGGCCAACCTTGTTATATCAATCCAAATTTCCTGAAATGTCAACTGATGAAGCAAATCACAGGATGCCACTGCCACAGCTGCTGCTATCAGAATTCAAGCCTCAAGGGAGCTGAGTGGCCGTGTGGTTTTGAGCAGACAGGCAGAAATGCAAATAGGGTGTTCAGATACTTTCAAATCCATCAGATACAATTCCTGCCAGTCAAAGGTTCCCAAAGCATAAGGCTATAAATGTTCAAAAGAACACACTGCAAATGCTTAAGACTGTCCAGCCTCTGAGGCATGGGATGGAAACAAAGAAGAGGAGACTGAAAGGAGGGGAATAAGAGATGAGGGGAGAAGAGGAGGTCAGGTAAAAAAAAGGAGAGGCTGAAAGGCATAAAGAAAGAGCCTACACAAAGGGAGGATTTCAGAGTGGTAAGAAAGTAGGAAGGTTGGGATCAGTCTTGGGGAAGGGGAAAAGGACACTCACCGCAGTGCTCGCAGCCTCAGAGGGCAATCACTCTTCTCTCCCACACGACACCTGCAGTCAGAGCCACCATCCCTTCCCCAGTTCCTCACCGCCTGCTACATGCTCAGAGGGCTTTCTGACCCCTCCTGGATGCTGCACAGCTCCAGGCTGCAGATCAGCACAGGAGCCAGAGAAGACACCGGCACGCACAGCCTCTGCTCCAGGGGCACATGGCTCTCAAACACACCTCCCACACGCTGCCAGCACCCTGCCTGCGAGCCCAGCGCTCGCTCCGAAAACCAGGGCGACTCTCTAACCACGGTGGCTGTGGACGAAAATCCCGAGAACAAGCACAACGTGATTCAGCCCAGCGATATGTCCAAAGAAAGCCTTAAACAATGGCCCAGAGCGGGTGTGATCTGCCACTGTTTGTCAGGGGAAGTTCAAGCTGCAATGCCCATCGACAATAATTAATTGTCAGCACTGTTAACAGTTTCGCTGCTGATCAAAGCAGCTGGGCAGCACCGAGAGAATTACAGCCAGTTGCTGTCACTTATCAAAGCACGGCAGCAAAAAACAATCTGCAACTCTGTGAAAGACTCTATTCCTGTCGTGCATAATCTCTCACTTTCATTCTGCTCCTTTTTAGTGGCTTCTTAGCCCACAGAATCCCTGCGCAATCAAAAGCAAAAAAAACCCAAACCGGAACAAGCAACCCTCCCCAATTCACTCTTTTCTGAAATGAAACTGAAAGGAATAAAGTAAATCCTTGCAACTGTGGAATCACTCAGTGCACTCTGCACAGGACTCAGATACAAATGAGTTTGACAAAGATTTCTCAGTTGATGCAGCTGAGCAGTAAAAGCATTATTTCTTAAGCTATACAGAACCTAAACCTGCCATGCAGAAGCAGGTTTGCCAAGCACTGGTGCAGACTTCAGGTACACTAGCACAGTATTACTGCTTTAGATTTAAAAACAATCCAATGGATGTTGCTAGTTACAGTATCCCGTGGCAATTGTACAAATATTTCAGTAGGCGAGCATTTGTAATTACAGCCCTGAATCACTCTGCATCTGGAAAATATCCACATTTTTTCCTTTGTGGGTTTTCCCGATGCTGCTAAGTTAAGAGACAAACACAGAACACACACCTCAGCCAAAGCTCGCCCCCAAGGCTATCTGTGTTGCTGTTGTTCTCTCCAGGATGTGCTCTTCCCTGGTCCTTATCATGAAGAAAGAGTTTTGCAAAAATATCTTTATCTGCTGCTGTCACCCACTGCAGTGTATCAGTCAGTATCTTTTTGTACAGTTTTACACTGACTTCAGAGAATCAGAATCATGCAATGGCTTGGGTTGGAAGGGCCCTAAAAGATTATCTTCTTCTGAAACCTGCAGATACACCTTCCTCTGGATCAGGCTGCCTAGAGCCCCATCCAGCCTGGCCATGAACACTTCCAGGGATGGAACATCCACAGCTTCTCTGGGCAACCAGTTCCTCTGCTTTATCATCCTCACAGCAAAGAATTTCTTTCTAATGTCTGATCTAAATCTGCCCTCTTTCAGTTTAAAACCATTCTCACTTGTCCCATCACTATGCCCATGCTCTCCCTCTTTTTTATAACCCCATTTAAGTACTGCAAGGCCACAACGAAGTCTCCCTGGACCCTCTCTTCTCCAAGCTAAACAACTCCAGCTCTTTCAGCCTGTCCTCATAGGAAAGGTGGTCAATGCCTCTGACCATGCTCATGGCTCTCCTTTGGACTCATTCCAACAGATGGTGGATCCGATCCACCATCTGTTGGAATTAGTCCATCCATATTTCTTGTCTTGAGGGCCCCAGAGCTGGATGCAGCACTCCAGGTGGGGTCTCATGAGAGAAGAAGGACAGGATCCCCTCCCTTGACACCAGCTCTCCTTCTCCTTTATTACAGGGGGTGGGGGGATGGTACACTCTCTTTGGCCTTTCTTTTCTGATCACTGTACTTGCAGAATCCCTCCTAGTTATTCTTCACATCCCTTGCCAAGTCCCATTTTATCTGTGCCTTACCCTTCCTGATCCCATCCCAACCCATCCAAACAGTATCCCTGTACATTTCCCAGTCATCTGACCCTGGTTCCACCAGCTCTGCATTTTCTTCTTGCTCATCAGCTTGAGAGGAAGGTCTCTGCTCAGCCATGCTGGTTTCTGGCCTGCCTTACTTGATTTCTTACACATTGGGAGGGAGAGGTCATGTGCTCTAAGAAAAGTGGCCTTAAAGAGTTGCCAGCTCTGGTCAGCTAAGGACAGGATTTGGGATAAACTCAGGGCAGTGAGTTTCCCAGGGAATCTCATCCACTAATTCTTTAAACAGCTGGAAGTTTACTGTTTTAAAGTTCAGGGTCCTGACTTTGCTCTTTGCCACACCCATGTTTCTTGAGATCACAAACCCAGCCAGGGCATGCTCACTACAGCCCAGGCTGCCTCCAATATTAACCCCTGTGACCATGAACCCCTGTTCATTTGCGCTGGTGAGCACCAGGTCCACTAATGCATCTTCCCTCACTGGTTTGTGTAACACTTGGATCTGAAATTTACCCTTGATGCACTCCAGGAGTCTCCTAGATTGCCTACAGCCAGCTGCATTGCTTTTCCAGCAGATATCTGGATGGCTGAAATCCCCCATCAGGATGAGAGCTTGTGAGCACGATGCTTCCTGCAGCTGAGCCAAAAGGCCTCAGCAACAGGTTCCCCCTGGCCAGACACCTCTAGTAGATCCCACCCACGAGGTGTCCTTTGTTGGTGTGGTCCTTGACTTCTACCCACAAGCTCAAACTGTTTGTAGCTGTTTGTCTCAGAGACAGCCTTTCACAATCCACCCATTCCTTATCAGAGAGCGCAACACTCCTGCTCCTTCCCAGTCTATCTCTTCTGTAAAGTTTGTAGTCCTCCATTGCAGTGTTCCAGTTGTGTAACTCATTCCAACATGTTTCCATGATAAAAATTCTAAGTGAAACATGGTTTCCAACTCCTCTTGCTGCATGCACTGGGGTCTTGGGGCACACTTGTGTCAGACCAGACTCCTCCAAGACATCTGGAATGGTGTGACTAAAGAATTTCAGAAGAACTCCCACTGGTTGCACTAATTTCTCATGAATAAATGAAGATTCAGTGGTAATAGTAACAATGAGAAGCCAGCATTTTAGAGGTATTTTACACCTTATAAGTACTGAGCAAACAAGGATTAAATGTATGCATAAACACCACCTTCCACACTTGACAGACCTTTGTTTGCTGAAACCACAGCACCTGCTGAGACATGATCTTTTATTGGATCAGATACTTCAACTATCAGAGACACTGCAGGAGGAAACGACTGAAATCCTCGTGGGAGGCAATGCTCATGTGTCAGCCAGCACAAACACTGCCAGGATTCTAAAGCTGCCACCTTGGAGGAAATGATAAATCCCAGTGGGGTGTCAGGCAAGGAGTGATACCAAGGCCAGGGTCCACAGACCCTCTCCCATGAGGGGCTGGGAAAATCAGGGCACCCACAGAAACTGGGGTTACCAGCAGGGGAGGAACCATGCAGGGTGCACAGTACCCCAGAAATATCCAGCCTCACTTAAGAAGGCAGAGGAACCCTGCAGTAAATTCTGGAAGTAATTAACAGAAAGAATGGAAAGTAAAATTTTTTTACTGCATGTCCCAGAGTCTCAGGGAATCTTCGGGCAAAAGTGTTTCTCTCGCTTTCAGACAGTTTTTAAAGGAGCCCTCTGTGGCTGGGTATTATGAGCCAAAAATAAAAACTGGGATGAATTTAAAGAGAAGGGTTCACAAGCAACTAGCACTGTGAAGGGCCTGAGATCCCCACTGCGATGGGATAGATGCAGGGCTTCTGTCTGAGAAGGACAACCTAGCTGTGAAAACAGAAGGGATTTTTCAGGGCACATGAGACAAGCAGGTGCTAGGAACAGTTTTGTCCAGGAAAAAGATTTTATGGTCTCTGCAGCCCTGTGTTTCCCTTGGTTCACCATTTTCTATTGCCTCTTAAAGAGCAGAGAATTTTGGAATGGGTGCATGCAGAGGCAGCAACCCCTGCTCTGCTATGAATCACTAAATATCACAGCAACCTGGTGGCTCCTCACAAACAATTTTAGACTGTGGTCTGCCCTTGGCAGCCTTGAGACTCACTGGCTCCAGGCAAGGCATGACAATCCAGAGCAGGGAACTGTCACAGCATCATTTGTGAACAATGGCACATCTACCTCTACAATCCATCTCAGCCACAGAAAAACAATGGCAAATCATCAAATTTCTTCCCAGAAGGAAGCTATTATAATTGCTTCCAAGATGTCCTACCTCTTCCTTACACTAGTTCAGGATGAATGCCATAACAAAACTGATTTCTGCAAACTGGTATGTGTTTGTCCTCTTGCCAGCTCATACCCTCAGCTGGGCTTGGGTCAGTGGTGACCTGCCTGGGGTCAGTGTGGACAGGATCTGTCTTAACACTTCTTGATCTCAAAGAGACTTGCTTGAAAGTAATTTTCCATGTGCCTGGTAATTGTGTTCTCACTGTTTCTTTCTTTATGCTCCATTTCTGCCAAGTAACTGTGTCTTTCATGTAAATGGAAAAGCATGTCTGGGTCCCCAAGCTCATATGACCAGGTGTTTTTTTCCTGTAAGTTTGGCTGAATTGATTGCTTTCTTAAAAAGCAGACAAAACACTTTGATCTTCAAAAAAGAGGACAACATTCAGAAAGACCTTTATTAAATGCTGTTAGAGAAAGGCCAAGCAGCACATACAGCTTTGTATTACTAAATTAACAATGCAAAACCAGACCATAGAACAGACAGTCCCACTTAAAATACTTCCAAATTCTGATGCTTGCAACAAATCAATGACCTGATCAATTCACAACTAGAAACCAACTGAGCTGACACATGGACTATGCAAGTAGGTTCAACTCCCACACAGGTCCAGTAGCAAAGCTACTTCCAAAGACACAATAACTTTGGAAAAGTTTGTTAACCTGTCTAGGGAAATCTCAGCATGCTTCCGCCTCAAAGTCTACACTGGCCCTTTTCCTCTGGGCATTTCTTACTCAGTCAAAGACAATGCCCAAGTAACACAAGACACAGCTTCTTCCTACAGCTGAAGTAGCAAAGGCATCTCCCTTTGTTTCTTCTGATTTCCTGCAAGAAAAGGCACATTTTCTCCCTTGGAATCTCTGAATCATGAAGCAGGCAGGCAGCCCTTAACCCCCATCTGGCCAGGTAGCAGGACACAGGCATTGCTGAGGAAGACTCCGTACAACCCTGCTCAGCCCTCCAGCCCCAGGAGCCTTTGGCCATCCCAGTGTGGAGATGAGGATCTCAGTGGTTCTGGCAAGGAGGGCTTAGCACAGCTGAGCTTCCCAGGCCCTTCCCTGATTGTACAATCTTCACAGTGCATTTCTAGCTTCAAAAGAAAACAACAAAACAAAGCAAGTAAATAAGAAACAACTTGTTTTTCTTTCTCCTTTTAGACCAGGAATTCTCTTGAAATGTCATTGACATGAGAGAGATCTGTGCTTTGCATTTTTTGTGATTGCAGAGTGACAGAAAAGAAATAGACCAGGCTTACAGTGCTGCTTTTCCATCAAACAAAATGAGGAGGAGATAGAGGAAGAATTGCTTTCTGATGTATGCCTGGCCATGATTTCTCACCACTTCCAGACTCTCCATTAACTACTCATTTCCACAACTGCACATTTTGGAATGACACAGGCAAGCCCTTCATTTCTAGTAAGCAGCAGATTAAACCATTTTATATTCAGAATTTTGATAAAGAAAAACCTTTTGGTTCTAAATTGCTGTAAGACTGTTCTCAAACAATCCTACAACATCCTTCTTGCTACACCTTCTCGTGCTATTTACAAACTAAACCAATTTTTTAAGCAAATAGAATTAATTCATCTTAAACTGCTTCCAAGATGCTTTGTGAAAAGGGCCAAGTCTTTACCAGCTCCCCAAATTGCCATATTAAAAAAAAGAAAAGAAAATATATAGAAAAAGAAAAAGAAAACTAACAGAAACTAACATCACAAGTTTTCAGAAAAGACGTGCTTTATTTCCATGGTTTAACCAATTCTATAGGTTGTGCCAGTGGCTTTACCAATACAGGAGTTAAAACAATTTCCTGCCTTTTCCTTAATTCCACTCATCTCAAGCCTCTGCTATATTTAAAATGACTGCTACAGTTTTTATTTGACATTCATATATGTCAAGGCAACATTTAAGTATAAAACAGAGGCCATTGGAAACAAATAAAGTTCTGTCAGTCCTACCTGCTTAAAAGCATCTTTTGCCTAAATCAGTCTTTTCTGTCTGCAAACTAACAGTGCCATTGGAAGAGGGCACCCGATCATACTGAGGCATTCTTGCTGCTTTATGCAAAGTACAGCTTTGACAGGATGCAGCTTTACCCCAGCAATGCTGCCACTGACAGCAACCCAGCTCATTGCTCATGCTAAAGAAAGTAACTTTGCTAAATCACAGCACTTTAATTCCTGAAGAATAATAGATTCAGCACTGATCCCATAGCCTGGTCTGCAGGCTTTTCTGTGCTGGCAGTCCCCTGAAAGAACACAAATTCAGAACATGGTCAATTTATAATTTATAGCATTAACATCTACTAACCAACACAGATCTTCCCTGCTGCTACCACCATCAATGAATGTGATGCTGTGTTGCTACAGGGCTGATTTTCAAAAAGCTGTATCTTTCTGCCTTCACAGGGGCTCCACTGTACCTAACCAGTAAAATACTGTAGTAAAAAGGTAGAAGAATGAAAAAAATGCAAGGCATTACAGGATCAGATTAAAGAGGTATTATTTTGGACATTTACACAGAGACACTTGAATGAATTACAGCCAGTTTGCCTTGCCAGTTCAAAGAACCCACGATCCCAGGTATCAAAGAGATGTGTAAAAAAAGCCCGGCAGAAAAGCATAAAAATTAAAAGCTGTTAGAAACTAATAAAGAAGCCTCAAATGGCAGGAAGGGGGAGCCACCAACAGCAGCAAGAGTATGCTCAGCATCCATCCCTCTAGGCAGATCTCTCTACTCAGGATGTTTCTGGCAAACAGGCTAATCTTGGGAATACTTTTGTTACATTCTCTGTGCCTGTTTCTGGGAACACAGCTATGAGAAATAATTATGGGTAGGTCTGGGCTTTGAGCCCTAGTTAAGAGAAAATGTAAACCTTTCTCCCAGTCTATGATTAGGTCCTATGATTCAGGAAGAAGCAAGAAGATAGCTAATATGTGTTTACAAATTTTGCTACACCTGCTTCCAAACTTTCCATTAACAACTTGGTGAGTATCCAGTAACAGGAGGTTTTCCAGGGCCAGGACACTGAGGAAATACTGCTGTGTGAAATGTGCACTATTGTAATGATATTCCAAATGACACAGTAAGGTGGTGACAGGATTTGTGCTTGCCTGAGTCACTGCCATGCTGCCAATGAATGTCAGGGCTTTGGGTTAAGGGCGTTGTTCTTTTTCTCAGTTTAATAAACAAAAGCTGCAGAGAGAAATCCTTTTCTTGAAGGCAGACTGCAAATGTGCAGAGGAGAAGAACAGCAGAGAGTTTGTCTTGCTGCTGCCAGAAGGACAGAGACAAGGAGGACTGGCAGCCTCAAGAGCTGCCCAGTTGAGAAGTGGAGGAAAAAGACTGAGTGAGTTCAGCAAGCCACGGGCAAACGGGTCAGTGCACCAGGCAAACTGGATGCTCTGACTGTTGGAAATCAGGACAAAGGCTGCTGGGACCAGTCTTGGAGCCCACATGTCCCAGTACACAGTGAAGGCAGGACAAGGGTGCTCCTCACCCACCCAAGTGTCCTCTGCTTCCAGCAGCTACAGAGCACAAGGGACTGAAAAATTCCATATGGAAAAAACATGTGCTGGCTGCTACATGGCAAAGTAAACTTTCTAAACAGACTGAGCCATCGTGATTATGTGCAATCCTGAATTGGATGTTGTGACTTTAGTTACTAAAACTGGTAGGAAAAAAATCACCCCTTAGTTTCATACATAGAGTGAGAAAAAGCCAGCATAAGGGATGACGAGGAAGTTGTTCTTCCTCGTGGCCCAACATGCAGAAGATGAACTGTGACTGATTTCTGCAATTAAAAAGGGAAAATGAAAAAGTGTTGTTTGTTAAATCATGAACTTGACTTCTCAGCAAATGGCAGCTTGCTTCCATGAACCAGCATGTCACCTCACCTTTGGAAGGACTCTTTTCCAAATCAAATCACTCATCTGCAAAAATTGTAACTGCAACCACAGCTCTGGTCCATTTTCAGAGTCATACATTTTTATACCCCCCTTAGTGCTTGTTGCCAACATGTTTTCTCCTAAGTACTTCTTTATATTAGCACATGGCAGACAACCTCTGATAAGAAGCACAGCCACTGAGGATGAAGTGGTACAAAAAAGGCTTTTCTTGGTAAGTTATTCAGATTTTAAAAATTCCAGCAAAATGCAAATGTATTCAAACCTTCAGAAACCCCATTTCAAGATGTTCAAAAGCTTGTGCTTTTGTGTCAGAAAATTAGGCAATCTGAAGAAATTTTGATGCCTCCTAACATGACTTTGATATTACTTTATACAGTAAGACCCACATACTTCAGACTATGCCAGGAACTTGTTCAGTGGTCATTTTTTTCTGCAGTCTGTGCCGGTAAGTTGAATGTATGGGGCACTTACATTAAACTGCTCATTAGGCTTAATTTACATTAACTGCAACTACTTATTGTCTGGAGCTACATAAACCAGGAAGGAAGGAACACCCATAAAAAGTAAATTACCTTATTTCTTCCAACACTCTTGTTTTCATTATGGCCTTTTACACAGACAAACATTGTGTACTCTAGCTTAAAATTAAGGTAGAACCATGGGACTGGATATGAGGTGACTGGTGTGCCAGTTTCCTTTGAATCCAGCTATGAGCCACCAGAGTCAGAATCAGCCTGTTCTGCCCCCTGTTCATGAACCCTTTGGCTTTAATGCTTTCAGCTGTACAAGATTCTGCTTTTACAACAGCTCCCAAAAAGAAAAAGATGTTATGGGAATGGTAAGAAAGCCAGTAATGGAGCCAGATGCAGTAAAAAACACCAGAGTCAAAAACCTCAGTAAAAATCATTTTAAATACCATTATCTCTGCTGGTAAAGAACACACCAGACACGTGGAGCCAGATCCACAGCTGGTGACCTGACTTTGATGCAAGTGAGGCTATTTACACAATGTCCTTTTATGTTTAGCAGAGAGCAGGGTCTGTTTGAGAGGACAACCACGAGGCTCTGGGCTGCCTTTGAAGTGGTAACACACCATTTCATGCCACAGATAGCTGGGTATCATGTGTTGCATTGGCTTCTGGTTTAAACTGTGCTGCACAGCAGCTGCACAGCAAGGAGGGAACGACTCACAGTCCAGCAGAACAGCCAGTGCCTGCGCTCCACCCAGGAGGTGCTGTACGTGCTGGAGGCACAGGAGGACATGCAGCAGCCAATTCTGATAAATACAGTCAGACTTGAGTGCTGTGATCTAGAAAATTGCCTTTGCCTTGAAGGGGTGGACACCCAAAGGAAGGACTTCTGGCCCCAAGTCTTCTTTCCCTATCAAAGAGTGTGTTTCTAAATCCAAAGCAAGCAAGAAGGGTTGGAAGAGACTTTCTGACAGAACATGCCATTTTGAAAATGGCAACGTAAAGTGGCTGCCAGGGGATTTTTTTTCCTCTGAAACCACGCCTGTTTTAGTCTCTTCTGCCAAGAAAATCCATTTCTGCAGCTGTGTCATCAGTGAGTCAGAGATTCCCTGATGCTGAGTCTCCAGACTTGTCCCACTGGTCGTTCAGTGGCAGCACGGGCAAGAAGAGATCAGCACAGGAGGACAGCGAACCAAGACTAACATGTCAGAGCCAGGCTGGCTTCTGGAATATTTTTGCTTGCATTGAACAGAGTGAATACACCAGTAATGGAAAAATAGATAAAAACAGACTTTAGCTGTGATCCCATACCTGGAACACGGCAGTAGAGGAATGGCCACACAAATGTCCTTTCTCTGCAGCTCCCTGCACTGAACAGCAGGTGACCACAACATGCAGAATACAAGACCTCAAGCCTGCTACTTCTGTTCTGGCATTTTACAACATTTCCAGCAAGACTGAGGTGACAGATTGCCACTACTCAGTTTAGGAGAGACAACCAAAGTGCTTCCCTGTGGGGACAGGCAAGAAGGTGGGTAACTGAGGACCTGCTGGTGAAAAAAATAAATCAAACGAGCCAAGTGTACATTTAATCCCTTGAAATCTAGCTTCAAATACTGAGTTCAAAGCTGGTCAATTCCAGGATTTCCAGGGATGTTAGAGGGGCCTGGGATAGCTAAACATGACCTAGGAGGGTCACATCTCTCTCCTGAGCACTGTGGGTAACAGCTGACACAGACAGTACAGAGTATTACAGTGTGGGTGAAGTTGGATAAAAAATGAGGCAGAGATTGTTTTTTGCTTAGATCTCTACATGGTAGCATCCATCACACCTGAGTGGTTCAGGGGCAGAAGGATCCAACAGCATTAAATATCCACAGCTGCACACACAGTACACACATGTACATACACACACACATGTATGGGTTCAATACAACACTCACCCTCACAGAAAGGCAGCAAAACCTATCTGCAATGTAACACTGCAGTGATGATATCTTTACTGATTGCTATTTCAAGGCACTGTCACTGGAAGAGATTTATATCTCTATCACTGTGCCCGCCCATGCAATTAGTCTATCTTTGTGCCAAATTATATTAATGGACAATGAGTGGAAAATTTCTATTTAAAAAAACATTCACAGGGGAAAAAGAAATATCTATTTAGATATATTACCTTTAACAAAAGAGAAAGTTCAAGACTGAGAAAGCTTAGTGCTACAGTTCCCTGCTGAAAAAGCTCTGGAAAATTCCAATTACTGCCTCTGAACTATTACATATCACTTTTTTTTTTTTTTTTTTTTTTTTTTTTTTTTGCTTATAAACAAAACAGATCACTGCAATTTAATCAGCAAGATAATAGTGCAGATGACCTCATAGTGTATGGACAGGCATAATTAAGCTTGTGAACCCTAACTGTAAACCTAACCCTAACTAAGCCTAAACCAACCCTTAATCCTAACCCCTAGCCCTAACTATTAACCTTAAACTACACTTAAGCCTTGGCAATGAACAATGCCACTCAGAGCAGCCAGGACTGAGGAAACAACACCCACACGGGAGAAAAAAATTCCTCAGCTGAGTTTTTTTTTAATTGTAAGCTGAAAAAAGATAATTAACAATTCTACATCAAAGGCAACCTTCAAGACTAAATGCACATGTACATGGTTTGACACATTCAGTCCCTAACACTCATTCAACATCCACTCAATTCCCTCACTTGGAACACTCAGTTGAAGAATACCACTTCCTTCATCTGTCCTGGTCTTAAATTCTTTCCAAGGATTTCCATCATGAGAAAAGGGCTCCTCTCTTCTTCCTTGAACTCAGCTCACAGTCCTTACATGACATCCACAAAGAGCAGAGCTTAGGCCTCAGAAAAACATGTCTCTTTGGCATCTCACCAACTCTGTGTACCAAACTGACTTTTACCAAAGCAGAAGAAAATTTCACAGCAACTTTCCTTGATCAGACCGCTCAGCTCAGTCAAACACTGCAGGACTAAACAAGCCCAGCCATCTCCATCAAAGCAAATAAAACAGTAATTATAAACGGAGCTTTTTCCAAAGAGAGACTGATTGGCAAGTAGCATTTATCTCTTTACCAAATGCAAGGTAGGTACAGCATTTTAACAGAAGCAGAAAAACATTTCACAATGAATATAGCAAGGTCTTCACAAAGCAGCAGGGTTTAGATCCTGCCTTGGTGAAAGCTGGAATCACACTGCACTGTCAAATCTACTCAGTTTCCTGTCCCAGGGCACCCTGAGTCCGTGCACATGAGTTTAGAGTAGAACTGCTCCTAAATTGCCACAACTGCTCCACTGAAATCACAATTCATTTCAGCAGGGAATAATTTTTATTAAAAACAATTTACAAATTTTCACTGAGAAAATGAGGTGATCCCATTGGAAACATTCCAATGCAAGAATTAAATGAGGTGATCCCATTAGAAACATCCCAGTGCAAGAGAAAACTGGTTGTTTTTTTTAATAGGGACCAGCCTCTGATAATCTCCCACACAGTGAATGACACTGCACTGCAAATAGCCTGACTGATCCTCATGGGTGGTTATCATGAGTAAGGCACTACTCACAGTGACCAAAGGTGATAAAAACATCTGTTCCTTCCTGGGTAGCACAAAGAGGTGGCCTTCTACTATGGCATGTATGAGACTAATAGCATGTAGGGAACTGACTCATGTATTAGGTGTGTCCTATCTTTAGAAATAATGTTAGACCAAAGAAAAGGAAAAAGTGGATTTCTATCTTGTGTACAGCATGGATTCAGTGTCTTTAGGTAAGCAAGGAATAGAGTTCCTGTGTCCTCTCCTTTGCACAATTTAAATGACACAAAGACACACAAGCAGGTTGAACAATGTCAGACTGTTGCGTTTGTGGTGAACATACCAAGTCAGTTTCAAACATGTGAGATGGGCACTAGGCATGGTAATAACCCATCCTGGAGCTGATACTTCTGCTGTCCTCACATGAAACAACAACCTGGGTCCTGCCCTAAGCAGCCCCTTAACCCATTCCCCAAAACAATTCCCTATAATGTCTGAGCGAAGAACAAGCACACAAAAGCTTTTGGAGGACACTGAGGTGTGGAACACCATCACTTTGCAGAAAAGCAACATTTTTGCACATATTGTCCTAAATATATCTATTATGAACCAATTACTATGCAATAGAAAAGTAAGTATTTGAATTACATGAACTCCTGCAACACTCCCCAGATTTCTCACCAGCACTGATCATACTGATGCTTCCAGAAACTGCATGGCGTAGCAAAATGAAACCAAACATTTTGCTTTAACTTTCTAATACAAGGAAAAAATCTCCCTTGTCACCCTAGTTTTTTAAGATTTTCTAAGCCTTCTGATGTTGACATTCTTGTAGTAAACTTTCTCACACACTTTCTGTAAATAACTCATTGTTTTACATTCCTTTATGGAAGAAGAGAGAGTTGATAGACTGTTAGTTCAACCAGTGGCATTGGAGAGGTGCCACTGTCACCCTCCAATCCACTGTCACTTTTAGAATAAAGTCAGAAAATAAACAGCCCTTTTTTCTCCTTCCCCTTGAGAACAGTGTGAGCGTGTGTTCTTTTGTGTCCTATAGCGACACTCCCTCACTTCTGCTTCTCTCACATGTCCATTCTGAGCACTTCATCTTTGCTTGCTCCTGAACAGTTTAAAGTGTAATGACACTTGAGACAGGTCAGCTCTCAACCAGTCACCACTGATGCTGAGTACTCCCACGACCATGAAGCACCTTGTCACAAAAATCTGGTGCTCTTGTGGATATAACATGGGATTGGAAAATAAAAATAAAACCCCAAACCATCTGCATTTCTGTTTTCTACTCCATGTTTAACTGCACAAACATGTAGGGTGCAGACTTTCACTCTTCCTGCTGGGCAATGAATGAACACACTGGGTTTCTGATCTCACCCAGGAAAAACCCTTAAAGTGGAAAAAGAGTGGAAACTATTTGCAGGTGGAATAGAGAGAATCAGGATGCGCTATATTGTTATACATATATTATTATATTTGGAGGAATAGCATTACAACTGATGGAAAACAACCAGCAGCCCAAATCCTGTCCCACTTTTCTTCTCTGGCTCTCTACTCTATAAATCCCTGACATTCAGCTCCAGCAGCAGGGGAGCTGGGGAGTAAAAAAGACTATTGTTCAGGCCTGCAGAGAGACCACAATATCAACCAAAATGACACCCAGGCTTTCCAAGCAGACATCTGCTAGAGGGACCTTGGAAGATAAGAAGTACTAATAAACAGAAACTAATAGTAACAGCTATACAAAATATAGATAATAAGTTACACACCAGAACACAGGAGTCTATTTTTGATAATAGGTAACAGCAAATTCAACTCCAGAGTCTCTACAGCAGCTTTCTGCTTGCCACAAGTCATGCCCCACCTACAGCAGATTCCAGGGAACTGTACATCCAGCAGGTAGGTATTCCAGCAGAGCTCTCCTCTTTCAGGAGGATCCTTGTTGCTGGTATTTACATTGCCCAACTTCTCATAACAAATTGTGTCTCCTAAATCAGGAAATTAGTCTCTGTTTTCAGTTGAAGGGGAGAGGCTCCTGCCAAGAGTGACTCAAAGCAGCAGCCTCTCTCAGCAGGAGCCTGGTATTCCTATGCTCTTAGGGCAGACATTGAAGTCAGACAGCTCCAAGCAGCAAGTCAAAATACCCACTGAAGCTCCTTTCCATTGCACTCACATACATCTTTTTTCAGAAAGTAAGCAGTCACGATTTTGGTCCCTAAACAACTTTCAAACTACCTTTATAACTTTTTACTACCACTGAAGTACCTTATAGGATGCACCTGGGCCAAGGCTGCATTATTCTCCTCCCCTAGTCTGGCTGCAGCTGCACGTTGAAGCCTCAAGTACAAATTACAATATTGGGAGGAAAGGAGAGAATTCCAACTTTGAGGTTTTCAAGATTTGCAATTCATTACCTGGAGCAGAATTTGGAGCAGCAGGCAACATTTTAGCACTTATGAAATGGCACTGCATTGACTCTTGCAGCAGAATTAACTACAGCTATGGCATCTTTTTGATAAGGGGCTGCAAAAGGAGCAAATTACCACTGAAGACCACATTCAGCACAGAGAAGAGAGAGACACATACCAAAATAATGTGAAATGGTTAACTCATGAATGTGTTATCCTTCCACCCCAGGCTGAAAGAGATCTCAAACAGCCCTGTACTGCATTTCTTCCCCATACCTCTGCCTGCAGTAAGTCTGAGTGCGTTCAGGTCAGGCACTAGCAGGTATTTCTCCACTATGCTCTCAATAACTTACAGCGAGGAAAACTCCACACCTTTTCCTCTGCAGCCTCTTCCAACAACCCCTCATTTTACAGTACATGGGTTTTCCTAATGCTTGATCTGACTAATTTATTTACACCAAGAATGAGAGTACCATAGGCACTGGTAGACACACTTATTATCATCACTGCAGTGGCTTGTAATTAAACTTACTCAACACTTCCCAGTAGAGGACTTATACTCAATTGAATTTAGACTATTTGTGTTGAAATTCAGCATCTCAGTCAACTGCCTCAGGGCTGGTTTGAAGAACATTTCAACCAGAGATAATCAGTGATTTCTATGAATGAATGGGGATACAATGTAAATTGCATGCTAGCCAGAGACCTTCCCTTGGAAAAACTCGGTATTGAAACCCTCCCCTGAGACACACACACACATACATACACCCTTGGAACTTGCAAATACATCCTAGTAGCACTTCTATAGAAAAGTACTGCAATTTGGCCAAGCTGTGTGTTTTCATTCCAGCCTTTCATACCACCACTACTGCTGCAGCTGCTTCACACGTGAAGGAAGGTAAAATCCATGGCAGCTGAACCCAGCTCCCATGGCAGCAGATCCTCACAAGGCACAACCAGCTCAGAAACACACACAGGTTGGAGCAGGGACGTATGGTCCAACACTGAGCCTTTCCCGGCCAGCCGTGTCTTGGAACACTGAGAACTGACAGTGGAGTGAGATACAGGGGAAGATGCAACCAGAACAAAGTCTCCAAGATCACAGTCTAGTACCTGATACTTTTCACTCTGAGCAAACCCCCCAGTATTTCAGTGGAACACAGCTGGTTCCTAGTGCCTGACTCACAATCCGCTCTTCCACCTCTTCCTGTGATGCCTCCAGTTCAAGGACCAGGTGCAGTGGCAGGGCAAGGCAGTGAAAAATCCTATGTCCCTGCTTTGAGTATGGGAGTCTACCTGCAAATAAATGGGGGACTGAGTCCAGAGTTCTGTCTCTTCATGGGTATAATTTTTTTAAATTAATAGATAATCAACCTGAAGGCACAGCACTCCAATCTGATCAGTCTCACAGATGCCTGATATACCATCTTAAACTCTAACTTCCATCTCAATGTATAGAATGGACTCACTGGCACGGTGCCTATAGGGGCACTGGTGCCTATAGGGTCCATTCCACAAGCAGCAGTGAGCTCTTCACAGCTGGAGCATGGGAAGGGGCATGAATCACATCAGCATTTTTCAAAGGGACCACTTAGGAAGACGTTCTCAATTTGCAGTCACCCAGTGAAAGGGAAACAAACAAAACCTTAAATGGGCTATCAGCAGCCTTGGGGACAGATAAAACGATTTAGGAAAAAAGCCACCTTTGATCTTTTATGGTGTAATTAACTATAATATAACAATATACAAGAGATGGAGATAAGCAAGGGCAGAACCCCTACAGAAACCCAGTATCTGGAGATACCATCATCTGTCTTGTCTATGAAATGATATATGACAGTTTGCACCTTAGGGGGGTTCTAGCAAGGATACAGCATTTCAAGAGAGCATAAAGCAATGATTTGATTAAACCTGGATTAATCTCCAAATATTTTCTTCATTCCTGGTTTTACACTGATGAGTAATTTCATTTTTATGATCATACATCTTAGTTCCATCTAGATCTATATCTGAATCTAACACATTATTTATGTATACAGGTCTCTGCATGTATTAAACTCTCCTTTTTCACTTCACTTTTGCCAGAATAGTATTAAATAACAGCAAAAGATCTTATTCAGTATCCAAGACAAAGGAGGGACTCTCCTCAGCCTGTCTTTCAAACCAACACTATCCCAAGTTAAAAAAAATTAAAAGCCTCTCGTGCTTTCCTGCCTAACAAGCCTCTTTACACCAGTGAAATTATTCAGTTGTGCAAATGTTTGCAAAAGAGGGGCCTATGACTGTAAGCTTCTCACATGCATCTGATTGCACAGTGTGAGCCAGTGAGTGTGTCTAACAGCTCTCACATGCACACAACAGCACATCCAGGGGCATTTGAGTGTGTGAGGGCTGAAATAAGCACAGCTGTGTTTGGACTTTGGCATTTTCCTGGAGAAACTCGCTGCTCATGGCTTGCACAGGTGAACTCTTCACTGTGTAAAAAAACTGGCTGGCTGTCTGGGCTCAAAGAGTGTTGGCGAATAGAGTGAGATCCAACTGGCAGCCAGTCCAAAATGGTGCTCTGCAGGGCTCAGTACTGAGGCCAGTCCTGTTTAGTATCTTTACTGACAGTCTGGATGAGAAGATCAAGGGCTCTCTCAGTCAGGCAAGTGTAGGAGGTTCAACAAGGCTCAGTGCTGGGTCCTGCCCTTGGGTCACAACAGCCCCAGACAGTGCTACAGGCTGGGGCAGAGGGGCTGGGGAGCTGCCCACTGGGAAAGGACCTGGGGGTGCTGCTGACATGAGCCAGCAGTGCCCAGGGGGCCAAGAAGGCCCAGGGCATCCTGGTCTGGATCAGCCATAGTGTGGCCAGCAGGACCAGGCAGGGATCGTCCCCCTGTGCTGGTGAGGCCCCACCTGGAGTGCTGTGTCCTGTTCTGGGCCCCTCAGGACAAGCAGAACATTGAGATGCTGGAGCATGTCCAGAGAAGGGCAGCAGAGATGAGGAAGGGTCTGGGGCACAAGTCCTGTGAAGAGCAGCTGGCAGAGCTGGAGTTGTTTGGCCTGGAGAAAAGGAGGCTCAGGGGGTCCTTATCACTCTACAAGTACAGAAAGGAGGCTGCAGCCAGGTGGGAGTTGGTCTCCTCTTTCAAGTAACAAGGGATAGAATAAGGCAGGAACTGCCTCAAGTTGTACCAGGGGAGACTTAGATTGGATATTAGGGAAAAAATTCTTCTCCAAAAGGGTTGTTAAGCACTGGAACAGGCTGTCCAGGGTAGTGGTTGAATCACCACCCCTGGAGGTATTTAAAAGACATGTAGATGTCACACTTTAGGACATGGTTGAGTGATGGACTTGGCAGTGCTGGGTTAATGGTTGCATTTGATGTTTTTAAAAGTCTTTTCTGACCTAAAGGATTCAAACCTCTGCTATCTGCAACAGTCTTGTCAATGTGCAGAGAGCAAGAACATACTGCACTCCTGAGGATGTAGTGCTCTTAAAAGTCACACCACTTGAACAGCTTTCTACCAAACAGTTCCAGAAACCTTATCCTTGCTAAAGGCCATGTAAACTTTTACAGGCAGGTGTTCTGTGTTACTCTCTTTCTTACTTAATTATTCTAAACACAAGCAGGGGAAAAGCATCTTTTGGCCACTTCAAAGATCCCCAAATGGTCAGCCACTTCACTTATTTATAATGTTTTCTTCAATACCAAATTTATGATGTTTTCTTCAATATGATGTTCTTCAATATCAAAATTATTTGTCTGAGCAAGCATGTGAAAAGCTGGAAGAGAAGCTTTTTGGTTCTATTCACTGCAATGTCACTTTGATGGTGGGGAACAACCTTTATTGAAATCTGCCACATCTCTGTCAGGAAATTGACTTAATCATGCAAAAGTTCTTACATTTTTCAACTCTTTCAGCATATGCTCCCTATTATAGCACTGGCATTTTGAGAACAGCCAGATATTCAAGCTTCCAGTTTCACAAACAAGCATCTTGTCAGCTTGGAACTACACAGAGAGGAAGCTGCAAAACCAAAACCGCACTCTGTACTACGCTATTTTAAGACTCAAAAATCAGAAACCAACATTTCTTCATGAGAGGAATTTCTCTGTGTTCAGAAGACACCAGGACTGACCACAGAAACACCTCTTACAGTGAAGCACAGAGCTATTTTCTACAATTTTAACATACTTAGGCAAACATGAATTGTACCTTTCATGTAGATAATGAAAGCTAGTCTTTAATAAGTGAGACAAAAAATATACAAAAATTATGCAAAGTAGCAATTTTTTGTAAACAGCTGTTAGGTAGGTATTTATGCAAAAATAATCCAAGCTAGGAGGCATCCCTCAGATGCATCAGCAGCTCTGAACGTACAGCAAAGGGAGAGCTCTTGGCTGAAAAGGCTGGCATTTCAGAAAACAAGCTGACATTCCCTCAGCCTTGCCTCCCATAGAATGAGTAAGCTAAACAAACAGTATCTGTGTGCTGTCAATGTGAAAAATCACTGCTGGTTTATGCACCATGGCTCACCCACAAGGGTAACATGAAATCAAAAGCCTAAACTTTTCCAATGTACCTGCCTCAGACAGAAGTTCCTGGCAGTGATGGAAGACATTGAGAAGAAAAGAGCAGCTGAAACAAAAGTTAATCTACTTCATATTGTGCTTGTTGGCTTTTTTTTTCCCAGTGACTGCTGTGTAGCAGAAATAGCCCAAAAATCAAATGGTGATATATATCTGAAGGCTGTAACTTACACACAACAATGCCAGTTTGGGCAGGACCAGCCAAGCAAAACTTTCTTGGACTTCTCTGGCTTTCAAACCACTTTTCTCAGGAAGCAGCACAAAGAACAACTAACCAAGAACCAAGAAAGTCAGTGCAGAACACAAAGTGGCTGATCACATGAACCAAGTTCATAAATAGGTACCACATAGGTAAGATGCACATGACCCTGTGCCTTGTACCTTTTAGTACCTTGAGTCAGGCCTAAGAGGCTGTTACCAAGCAGAGGAAAATATTAGATCTCCTTTGTGTTTCAAATGACCAAAAAACCTCTGCTGGGACTGGTGCAAACAATGTCATTTGCTAACAAAAACCCACTACCAAGTGACCTGGAGCCTAGGAGTGGTTTTGCTGCCACACAGCTGGGAAAATTAGTCTGTGAGCTGACAAATGAGAAATGTGAACACCGTACATCCACAGCAGTATGTGGCACATATTACATTCTAAAATATTAATTGGATGTTCAAAACTCCCACTATACTTCAAATGTAAGTTCCAGTCCAGGATTTCCACATTTCCATCACAGACACCATTATGAGGACAGTCTTTGGCTATGGAGCTCTCCAGGTGACTAACTGATTTTATGAACCAGTTATCTTCAGCAGTCTGACACGCTCTTCAGATATATCTGGCTGCAAGATGTGATTGTTCCCTCCCTACTGTCACCCCCAAGTCTCCAGACTGTATTTTCTGCTTTCTGTCCTTTTAACCTTCTGCTGCCTATGTTATATTAAGTCCAGACTATGACATGAAATTCCCTGTGGCAAGAGCTCTCACTACATCTCTCAGGCCCAGACTGCAATTTCTCTGCAGGACAGTCACCAGGAAAAGTTATGACACCAATTACTGGGCAGTAATACTCACACAGCATTAAAAACCTCTTAAGTCTTAAAAGTGCCTGCTACAGCAAATTACTTGCTTTATGTATTTTCCCATTAGCAACACATGAAATTATTAAACAGACCCCTTTTGGTGCCCTGCTTGCTTTGTGGCTGCAAGCATTTTCTTTCCAGTGGATGATGTGGCTTTTTGATTTTGTTTGGATGAAGTGCCAAAGGAAGGCATCATTCATTCAGCATAACAGAATATTTGTTTCACATGTCTCATGCCAAATGGAAAGCAGCTTCATTTTGGTCCTGCATCAGGACCAACTTTCCACTTGCCAACAGCAATGAACTGACAGTACTCTGGAATTGCTTTTCTCTACACGTTCATCTGCAAGAAAAAAGTGTAAAACTAGTAAGAACACTCACCTCCATCTCATGGAGCCTGTTGTCAAGGCATACAATAAGAAGACAGTCAAACCCAGTGATTTTCCCAGAAGTATTAAAATTACGTTTGACAATTTTAAACAGCTTGAAATTGTTTGCATCTAATAAACAACTGTGCATCTCCTAGCTCCAAGTGCTACCAGCTCTAACCTGTCTTCCTGTTCCTTCTAACATGCAACTCTTTCAAAAGCATTCAAATATGAACTATCCTAATTCATATATACTGCATCCCTTCCCTTTTTTCATACATAAACACACAGATACATGTCCACATATGTATTTGGCTACACGCACACCTAAATGGAAGAAGACATGGAGATAGGTACCAGCACTTCCTCAAGTTCAGGAGGGTGCATTGTCCCACAACAGCTGTTTGTTTCCAAGGTAGCCATGAGTTAATGCCCTCAGGACTTGTGACTATCAGCTTTAGTGAGCCAGACCTCCAGCTTACATCATTTGGCATGGCTCACAATGCCTGGCTCCTGCAGAACTGTCCTCCATCAACACCAGCTGAGTAGTTTTAAGCACCTTACAGAAGTTACAGAGATAAATTTCAAATGTTCTTCAACTGCGGTTTGGTCTGTGCCTTATGTCTCCCACTCAATTTCTCATTCCACAGGAATTAAGCTGAATTCAAGTATCCATGGAGCTGAGCTATCTACAGACATTCCAAGAGGTGGCTTACATTCCAGATGAGCAGAACTGACAAAGAAAAACCTGATTTGCTGAGTACTTGCACTTATTTTATGACAGGTTTTGTCCATTAAACCAGGAACAGTGAGCAAAGTAAATGTATTTGAAGAGCTGCTTTTGCAACAGCCCCATTATTAAACTGATGTAAATTATTTATGTCCTCATCCTGCAAAGATTGATGGATAGTCCCAATGCAGGACACCTGCTCCTCAAAAGGGGCACAAATATACGTGTGCACTGCTCAACAAATGCAAGGATGCTCAAAGTAGCAGGACTCTCAAATTTGCAACAAAATGTCAAGCACATCATCTTCACTCATTCGTCAGAAGCCAAAGCAACGCTGCAAGCACCAAGAGACAGCTGCCTATTAGGCTGCACCCAGAAATACCTTCTGCTAAAGCTCAAAATGTACTGTTTATATTTATCTTTGGCTGAAATTCATCTTCTCTCCCACAGCTTACACTGTATTTCAATGTACACAGAAGATGTTTGTCTCAGCTAAGATCACATCCACATAAATTTTGAGACAAGCTATTTACATAAAAAGATGGCCTTTAGTATTCTCCTGGTTACAACTATTTGGAAAGATCAAAAAGACTTTGGTAGTCACATTAAAACTAATATTTCCTAAAAGTGGCTCAATGTCAGAGAGCTGCACATCTTTGGAGGTCTCCTCCTCTTTGTGAACGTGATTAAAGATTTAATATCTCTGCCTCTGCCAGTTGTAGCTCATCTAATGCAGACCACTGGGACTGGTTTAAACATATTTGGGTTTGTTTTTTTTTTAATTTAATGTGTTATTTATAAAACTGTACTTTGCATTGCATCAGCATTTCAATGCTAAGGACTCATTTTCTGGATTCTGCAATGTGTTTTTATCTAGTGCAAATAATATTCTTCCCTGCCTGAAACTTAGCAAAGAAATTTCCAGTAACAAAAATACAGTTTGTGTCCTGCTTGCTTTGGCTCAGAAGAGAAACTAATTTTTTGCTTCCGATTTGCTCAGTTCATTTTCACATATTTATTTTTGTTACCACAATAAGGACATGTTTTGACAGGAGAACTTTGTCTTCTCTTTTCCTTGTGTACCACAGTAGGGATCATATTCAACAAGCTATTTACATTCCTTATTTACCATTGGTTTCATTAGAATAGGTCTGTGTTTTATTGGTTTTCCCATTTATTCCACCAAAAATTAAGAACCAAAATAGTCCCTTGTATCTGGCCTCAACTATCTGCTCCATTACCCCTTCTTAAAACACAGCCAGAAAATTCTTCTCCTAGCTCTTAATTGCTCTCCTCTACTATTCCCAGTTAGCAAATTTAACTCTGGATTCAACATGGTTGTCTCTGTGAAGAGAAGGAGAGATCAATTTACATTAACCATGTTTTACAAGCACATTTGGAGATTCTTCTCCTGGGATCTGCCAGTGTAAGACAAAGAGTTAATTTGAAACACATTATCTCATTATTCATGGCAGAGGAATGGGAGCTACAGGCAAGATGCCAAGTCATTACCTATTTCGTGTCTGGATTGACAAACAGGCAGCTGTTTTAAACCTTAAGCTGGTCTTTCCATGGAGGGTTTTAGGTTTGGTTTTTTGGTTTTTGTTTTTTAAATAGGTATTCTGAGGGTGAAACCCCCTGGCTGGTATGTGAAAGGGCTTCCAGCAAGCAAAATAATACAAACAATACAAAAAAATGTGACTGGCAGATAATCAGCATAATAGAGGGGTAGCACAGGTGTCAGACAAAAGCCATGTCCGTGACACGGAGAATGCTGCTGATAGAAGCAGTAAGGGAATAATTTAGCTACAATTACTGTCCTCGAGGTCATGATTTGTGCTGCTGTCATGGTCTGCACAGGCCACAGAGAGTCCAGCTCATCTGCCAGCACTGCCCTGAAAAGACAGCAGTGAGACAATTTGTCCTGATTTAAGGGGAAAGATGATGCCTGGTTTATTACACTACAAATTCTTAGCATGGAACCCTGAAACCACTCTTCACCACCAGAACCTACAGGCAGCAAATGATAAACAGCAAATTATTGGTGTTGCTACTGACCTCCCCCTCAAAGAGACACTGTCTGGGTATGACCCCCTGAAGAGAGAATGCTTGTCAAGACCAAGCCAAGGAAGGAAGCTGAGGTACAGGACATGAGGGAAGTCTGCAGGAGAGCTGCTCTGTGTAAGGAAACTCCAGATCACTTCACAGCAAGCCCAGGCTTAACATTTCTTTGTTGAGATCCTTGGCCACAACTCTGCTTTCTGAAGTAACAAGAACTTGTCGGGATCAAGCTAAGCATCCTATTCCAGATGAGCAAAATTATTCTGAGCTCTGTGCTAAAAATACAGCTCCTGTTTCCTCTACAAGTTCTTCCTCAAGAGAAGTTTTTCCTACCTTGAAACACCACCAGCATGCTGAGGACAAAGGACACAGGACACATGTGTCAGCAGTGCTTTTGAAACAGATACCATCGTACCACAGCACTAAGCAAGAGCAACCTGCCCAGAATATGTAGCTGGCTGACCAACATAGTTTGCTGTGTTCCTGCTGAAGAAGTCACAAGGCAAGAGGGGGAGCACCCCAGAAGCTTAGAAACAATGCTGTGTCAGACACTAAGGCATTTTCCTTGTTCAGAATAACTATAAGGATGCATTTCTCCTTCATCATGACTCCCCGTGATTGCCAAGACTCCTGCATGTTCACAGAACTGCTGCATACTCAGGAGTCAAACCCTGAAACTCATGAGGCCAACTTGAAAAACATGACCAAGCAAAAACCAACAAAACACCATATCATGAGATTTTAAAATACAATTTTTCTGTTCTTTTATTTCCTTCCTGGTTCTAAAATAGAAGATGGAAGATCTGCAATGTTTCAGCAATTTCAAGTCACATTTCTGGGCAATCCCCTGGTTCCCAGAACTGGGGCCTAAAAGAAAGCATCATCTAAGGTCTAATATGACAGAGAAAGGAAACAAAAACTCAGCGAGACAACTACCAACCAAGAGCATGAGGTTGGTTCTGGGTCTGTTTAAATCAGCTGGAATTGTACTGAGGATTACAAGAGAAGCCTCCAGGTCCTGTGCTCCCAAAAACCCAAGGGAGGGAAAGCCTGAGCAGATACCACTTTGGCTTTTCTCGAGTCCTTGTCAAAACAAAAAAAAAAAACATCTTAAGAAAAATCCATCAGCTTTACAGTGTTATATTTGAGAATGTCACACTAACAGAGGAACTGTGCAGCCTGACCGTGCCCTGGCTTTGAAGAACTTCCTTGGAGCAGCTTAAGTATTATTAGGCTGAAATACTGGATTTTTTACTGCAGCTACCAATGCATGTTACCTTTTGCTGTTTCTGTTATGGGTCCATTACCCCCAGGAAAATACAGGGCAGGGAGTAGCAACTTTTACAACTGCAGCAGCAAGACAGTCCAGAGCTCATCCATCAATGCTCAGAATATACAGCTCAGTAAAACACTCAGGAAGATGACTGGACTGTGTAAGAGAAGACAACAATCACTATTTTAAACATCCCAGGGGAGTTCAAAGGGTCAAAGGGGTTTCATTCTTGCACACATCCTCATTTAATAGTATTTTCAAGGGCTCATTTCGGAATGACCAACACTGCAATTCCAAACTATAGGCAGAATGATTTGCAGCAATGACCAAACTTCCGTGAAAGAGAAGCTGGGGTGGATTTTTTACCTCTAAATATTGAATGCCAAAACAGCTAGGATGGTCTGAAAGGCTGGTGAGTAAATGCTTGTAGTTCAGACAGCAAGATTTAGCAGCACACTTATGAAAATTGGCTTTATACACTCTTTATATGGTAATATACTCACCTTGGTCCCTTCTTTCTGAATCAACAATCACCTCCTGCAAACAATGGCTCAGAAGCACCTGCCAGTCACTGATCTGAACTACCTTCTACCCAACTGACTGCAGAGATTGTTAGAGCGCACATGATGCACCCTCCCCAGCTTTCAGCCATCCGTGGAGCCCCTATCCAAAGCACCCCAAGGTGGGAATGCAAGCCCAGGACACAGGCTTTGGCACTGGGATGCAAGCATCCTCGCCCAAAGCAGAGCTTCAACAATCACCTGCTCCCAAGAGGGGAAATGTTTGCTTATCCCTGGGAGGGAAGACAGCTCTGACCTCTTGTGTCATCATTGACAGGCACAGTGTGCTAATCCAGGAAGTTCAACCTCCCCAAAATAAATAAATGGTTTTGTAGGACCTGTTTTAATGTGCATGGGCACCAGATCAGAAAAGTTCAACAGAGGTGCATCTGGGCCTCACATCGGTGAGAGTGGTATGAACCCACACCCCAAGCATTGATGTTATTTGGCATCTCCCCACAACAGATGGCAAGGATGGAAGTACAATAGACAGTTTTATTCCTTTGCCTTATGAGTACCATCTCTGCTACACATCCACCAGTGCAATACACCACTGTCTCCTTCTTTTAGATATGGGTAAGATAGATCCCACAGATCCCAAGGCTGCGTTTACTGCCTAGGGTCAGGGTTAGGGTTACACCCAGGGTTAGGGGTTGGAAAACCACGAAGCCCAGAGCTCCAGGCACACTGCAGCTCCAAAAGGCATCCCAAGGGGAACACAAAACTGCCACAACATGGCTTCCTCCACAGCTTTTTCCTTGGAACCAGCCTTAGCCCAAGGCTGCCTTTACTGCCTAGGGTTAGGGTTGAGCTTACAGACATACAGAAGTGCTTAGGGGTTTCAATAATTAGTTTTAAATAAACAAAAGTTTGAAAGAGAAAAAGACTTCATACTACTCAGAATACAGCTAACAGTTTTTCCTAGTATTTAAGAGTCAGTTACACTCCTCAGTTTGAGGGGAAAAAAGAAGGGGTCATTTTTGTTGGAAGAATGATGAAAAACACCTAGCAACTTGGATGTCCCAGTTAAGAGAATGCAAGAGATTCCACTTTCAAAGAGCTCAGCAGCCACATTTTGCAAGCCAGGATCTTCTCCAGCACTTTCAAGTGGCATATCAAAGATATAACCTGAAATCAGGACTGACATTTGAAAAACTTTGACCACTCCACATTTGTGAAATCTTTTCAGCTTATACCTGAAATCAATTTACTTGTTGGATTTCCTAGGAGAATATACTCAGTGAAAGAAAGCCATATATCTGAAGCTGGATTACAAGGCAGTATTCCTGATATAGCTGTAATCAAACTGAAACCAAGGGGAAGGAACACTGAAAGCTTGGGACTGAGATGAACAATCATGACTGCATTTAAACCTGATGAAATGGGGAAAGTAAATCTTGAGACCAGTAGTTCAAAACAAAATGTCCTCAGCTGAAAATAAAGATGTCATTGTCAGAAATGTCTAAGGATAGTTTTGTTTCATTTAACAGAAGAATGCAGTATCCAAAAATGTCTCTGAATTAAAAACTAAAATAATTAAGGATATCTTAATATTCAATAACTATATATTCAATAAACATTTTTGAATATTCAATATATGATGAATTTTCTTATATTAAGAATGTAAGAATACCAAACATCTTGCTTGGAAGCATTCACTGCAGTGTTTTAGAATTACATGGACTCAATATATACTGCCTTTCTAGGACAGCAGTTCAGTGATGCCAATGCAGCCTACAGAGACTAAACTGTACACCAGGGGTTTGTAGAGCAGGGCTGCTTGCTTGAATCAGGATGTAAAACTGACAGCAGCCATAGCCTTTGGCATGTGAAGAGTTCTGGGATATCATTATTGCTACACACATAGTTTAGGGCTCTTGCATTCAGTGTATTCTGTCATGAGGTATAAAACACTGCATCAACCAGGAAACTTGGGAGAATTTAAATTAGCTTTGATTTTCTTTCTGTTCATATGCTCAAGTCAGAACACCTATGTTTCTTCCTAGTACCCCCTGCCAAATTTTAAAAACAAGCATGTAACAAAAAAAAGCACTTTAGTAACCTCTGCTTCACTAATCAACATCAAAGCTAATAACTCTCAGCTAATACCACACTTATGTTGGTGTTGGCCTGATTACTATAATGGGATGATATTTAAAAGCAAAGGGGACTTCAGGAAAGTTATCAGGAATTGCCTTTTCATATGATTTTCCCCAGATGATAAGAGAGAATCATGCACAGATCTGGCACAGCTCAATCGCACAATATGGAAAAATTAAAGGAAGTTTTGTCAGTGGCTTCAGCAGCTGTGAGACCAAGGTGCAGGTGAACTCAAATAATGTGGAAAGGCAGTCTGGGCAGTAAAGATCACACTGTACCTAAATCCAGAATGTGATGGTCAGATATCCATATCCAACTCCACAGCTGCAAACCTGAACAAAACCAGCCTGGCTTTCCAGGGTCTGGGCAGCCACAGGTTTCACCAGCTCCAGCTGCAATTGCAACAGTCCTCACTTCTGAAAGCCAACAGCTTTCACACAAGTATCTAAAGGACATATCAGCTCAGGCACTGAGCATCATGAATTTCCTTTTTCCTATTGAAAAGTTCAGAGACTGGAGCTATATAATAATAAATACATTCATAGAATAATAAGGTGTCTCTATTGTACTATTTACTTTGCTGTGAAAACTTGCCTTTTCATTTTCCATTTAAAGGGTTTCAGTGTATTTTCCCATGTGAAACATGAACAGGAGTCACATCAGCTTTCATTTAAGTAAATACAGGCTTCTAGCTCTCATAATAACAAAAACATGAGAAGTGAACATTTATCAAAAAGCTCAACAACAAACTAGGAGAGCTGATTGACAAAGCAGCTCAGGTGATGAGGAAGCCTTGAGCATGTTCTTCTGACTAGTGGTGGCAATTCAATAGGTATTCTGCTGGAACCTGTAAAAATACCAACCAAAATGTTGCAACTAGAAATAAGAACAGAGGCAAAAAAATTGCCCTGTGTGCTGAAATGCCATTTACTTGCCTGCTAACTGCCCAATTTGGGTACCATTTCAAAGACTTCACGTTACAACAGTTGAGATGAAAAAATATTTAGTTCCTAACAGCATTCACTGGTTTCAGATACTTCTAGAAATCAAGAGAACTAGGTTAGCATTTGCATTTCTGCATACTTCCAAGGGATGAAAACAAGCTGATAAATGGTAACAGCACAGAGAAATCAATGTGAAAAGCCATAAACTGTCCTCACAGTGCCAATGTGAGTTCTGCACACAGTCCAAGCCCACCGTGACCAAAAGATAGATGGTCTTATCAGATGGAACTGGGTAAACACAGGAAAGAAATAACTCCTAGAGGAACTGACTCGATTGAGCAAACTGCAGCACTGAATTTTTCTTTAAATGTGACCACTCAGATTTAGAGCAATGAAGAGACTTTTATCAACAATTTAAGTTCTATATAAAGTATTTTTGTCTTGCTAGAAGAAAACTACGGGGTGTAATTCTTGTTTACAGCAGCAACTGCTTTCCACTGATCTGTGTAAAGAGACCGAAACGTAATTTGCTAAATAAGAAGATCCTTTTGTCTTTCCAGAACAACAAAAAATATTACAAGTGTGAGATGTTTGTCTGAGTGTTTTTTTCTCTTTTTAAAGAGAATTATGTTAAAATAAAATGTGTAAATAGGGGAAAGACACATAGCTAGTCTCCTGATATTCTTTATAGCAGGAATTAATCTGAAAACTGTTTCAAGTAACTAACAAAACCCATACCCATTAAAACCTACACAGATCTCATTGCAAGAGAAACAGAAACTGGGGAGCTTCTCACAGCAAAGCCTTTTCAGAGTGTATCTGAAATTTCAATAACTGTAGGAGTACTTCTGGTACAAATAGGAAAAAAGACCGATAACAAATCAGGATTAGATGGTGTTCATTTCCAAATTTAAGGACACAGACTTGAGATAGCCTGGGCACTGAAAAATTAAAAACATGCAGACTTTAGAAAATATTTTGCAAGGATATGGGGAGCCACAGGTCTCTATGAGTAATGCTTGTTTCTGGCAACTTTGTGAAGCCTTTAATAAAGGTCAACAGATACCCAAATAAGTACAAGCTCCTTACAGAGTCAATACAGCTGCTGTAAGGGGAGCCCTGCCTTTCCAGCCTCTTGGAGTTCACACAAAATGTCAGCAGCCAGGTGAATAAAAGGGATTTATCTCACATAATCTGGATTTCAAGAAGAGTTGTGATAAAGATCTTCATCTTAAATTCTCAAAAGCTAAAAGCTTCAGGATAAGAAGGGATGTTTCTGAATGGAAAAAGAATCATTTAAAAGTTAGGAAACATAGGATAGAAATAAGGACTCTGCTCCCAGCGAAAGGTTATCTGTGAAGTTCATTAGGAACCCACACTGGAGTAGAGAAGACAGCATTATAAATCCACAGCTAATTCACACATTGAATTCTGCATGAAGCCCTGGCCCTCTCACCTCTGACAAGATAAATTAGAGCTGGAATATGGAAAGGCAGCAAGAATGTATAAAAGTCAGTCTAAGGAATGACTGAATAGTCTGGGTCCCATTAGTCTGGAAAACACCTGACTTAGGGGCAGAAAGTTCTATAAAAGGATGACTGGCATCAGTGTGGATAGTGACTGATAGCTTGGTGTCTTCTCCAAAGCAGGATCTTGAACCTACTAAATGTCTTAACGGCACTTCTGGTCTTCACTCAGGCAGGGTCACCCTGTGAAAGGACACTGAGTTCAAGGAGTTTACATAAGCTCGGAAAACTGAGTTCTCTCGTTAAGCAGAAGACAGAATACAAAACCTGGTCCCTGGGTTTCAGTCAAACGCTTTGAATTTTATCATCTTGCAGCTGGGCAGGTGAAGATATTCAGGGGTTACTGCAATATACAGACATGTCAATAATGTCTCCTGCAGTGAAGCAAAAAGACCCCTACACTGAAGCTTCTGCATTCATTTTTACCTTCAATTTAAATCTCTTCCTTGCACCTATGAATACAGAATCAGAATGTACACAGAATCCAATCAGAAATCTTTCCACAACATTGCATTAGGGAACCACCTAATGTTCATTCTGCAGTCAGTACCTGCAAGATGAGCAAACAGCTCAACAGAACAGCAGATGTTGCAGAATTATCGCTCATCTCCTGGTTTACCATATTTCCACAATGAGGAAATCACAGCTTTGCCCAGTGTCATTTGAAAGCTGAAGTAGGCGCTTGCCATAAATGCTGGTCACATTTCTCCAGCTTCATTACAGGCTCCTTGCTGGGCTGGAAGCATTGAAAGCTCATTAAACATGACTTGTAGGTCTGATAGTTAACTTACAGACCAATGAGAGAAGTCTACATTAGCTCAGTCCAGAAGGTGTTTGCATTTAATTGCTTCTTTCAAAGACCTGTTCCTTTGTGAAGAATGGTGGAGAATTGCTGATCATTATTACCAATTTGCTGGGATACTTAAAACATCAATCTCCTTACACAGAAAGCATTTGCTGAAATTATCACCATTTACACTGCCTGATGAGCTTTTGCTCCTCTTTGCAATTTGGAAGTAGGCCACCCCATTAATAGATTCTCAGACAGGTTTAAGCAGGAAGGCATTAGTATGTCCCTGCTAGTAATAACAGTGCCATGGCAGAAGTATCAGTGAGCCTGCTGAAAGGCAATCACAGAAGTATCTATAATCTTTGTGCAAAATTAAATTGCAGCCATGGAAATTAAAATTAGCACTGGTTTGTTGGTTAATGAATGGCTGAGGTGTTACAGAGTAGTTCTAATTTTAATGAATTGAGAATAGAAATGCCAGTCAAGTAGATATTTAACCCTAAAATAGAAAAAAATATGGTTCTCTGGTTGCTGCTGAATTAGGCTGGGGAGGGACCTAATGGCACAAAGATGACATATTTTGGTCCAGATCTATGCAATCTTATGCCAGGTACCTCTGCAAAGAACTACCCTTAAGAGATGCTTGGAGACCAACAACAGCCCCCTCCCCACCCTTCACACCTCACTAAAAGGCCTGAGGTTTAGGGGAAGAACTCATCCTCTGTTCCTTTACCTGATCTACTCCAAATCCTCCCTCACCACGGCAGTTGCTGATAACCTCAAAGCAGCCACACTCCCAGCTCCTCCTCAAGAGCAATCACTGTAGCACAGAGCCACTGGTGTCAAACAAAAGGGAGAGATCCTTCATGAAGGGCAGTTCAGAAATCACTTCTGCCATTTATCACTGCACTGAAATGCCTCAGAGTCCTAAAGGCAACCTCAGCTCCTTCCCATGTCCCAATTACTGATGTTAAGGCTGTAAGCAGGAATATCATGATACAGAAACAAGGAATGAAGACACAGGACATAATGGTTTGGGTGGCTATTCTCCCAAATCCTGACTAAGCATTCTTTGGCACCCTGATATCATTAGTACCTTGTTCCCATGGCAGCAGCTCATTTTAGAGCAGTTTAATTCCACCCAAGACTAACATGCAATGTTGGAAATTATTCAAGTACCTACTACCAACTTCCTCCCACAGATCCACAGCACGTGAGGCAAGATTCAAAGCTTATTTCACTGGGGTTTTTTAGCTAAACTTTTGCATTCAAAAAGCAACATAAAACCCCATCACAAGACCTGTACCAGGTCAAAATGAAGACAATTCCATTAAAATGAAGACTATTTTGGAAGGTAAGGAAGGTGCAGCATGCAGTTGGCAGCTGTAGCACGGGGTGCTGCTCACCTGACACAGCTCTTGCACAACACAGCAGATTGTGAGGGCTCAAAACCTTTTAATGAGAGAGTGAAGGAGGCTTGAGTAATCAATAAAGCAACCAATGATAACGCAATACCTTTGATCTGCTTTTGCTTACTCAAATATCAGCTCCTTAAAAATCTAGGAGTAAAAAAATACAGTAAGCAGACACACCTACAAGTAGACTCCTGGAGTTATACATTTACTACTGCTCTACTACTAAACAACATAGGGCAAATTAAGTAACTGCTAAGTTGCAGGCACCTTTTAAAATGTGCTTCTAGCCAGCTGTAGAGAGCTGTGAATTCCCTTATAGTTTAGATGTTAAACCTGAAGACATAAAGGATTTCAAATACTAAGCAGTTAACTGCCAGCGAATTTTAAAGCAAAATAATTAACATACATACAAGACAATATTTGTTTTGCAATTAGTTATATGCCACATTGTTTCTCACCAGCCAGTTTGTTTCCAACCCCCTCTTACCCAAACAAGCCAGAAATAGCTCTCTGATTCCTAAAATGTCCCAGCTCCAACCATTCAGTAACTAAAAGCAGTCCAAGAGCTAAGACAGCCCTGCTAGGTACAGTCCTTACAAAGGTATACACTAATCAAGCTTGCATCAGGGAAATTATCTCTGCTCCACCTTTTTTTGCCATCTTCTGCTCAGGAATTATGTCTCCCTGCCAGGCAGCACCCATATGTTACTAGAAATACAAAGAACAGAGAAAATGAATCAGGAAACCAGCAAGTTAAGCAAGGCTTGGGTGGGATGAAGTGACACAGGCTTGAGAAGTAAAATTAAGTCTAGTCCCACATCAAGCCTGGCTGCACGCTTCTGTTCCCAACTTTTCCCTGGGACTTCTGTCATCTAGGGCCATCACCATGGCAAGTAATGAAGGCATAAAAGAAGAAAAGTCAAGTGCCCAGCACAGCCGGGTCCAAGGATGCTGTGCAGTCTCATGCAGAGCCAACAAGCCAATTAGCTATTCTGAACAGTCACACTAAAAAAATGACTTCTGTAGACCCTCTGTTCTGTTTGAAGGCAGAGAGACCTAAATTTGGATCTGCATGCTAAGCCTGGCACATCTCTGAAATAGTCTCACCAGCAGCAGCAGCAGCAACAGAAAGCCAAGCGTAGGAGCCAGCAAAAAAACCAGAAGCGCAAGCTGTACAGTTCCAAGGTAGAAGAAACATCTTGCTGGCAGGAGAAATACACTGTTGTTCCAAAAAAAGGGAAAAAAAGGGAAAAAATACATCCCAAAGCAAGACAACAAACAAAACAAACCTGACCTTGCAAGCTTTAGGCACCCTCCTATTGAGACTGATTATGCAAAAGCTGGTTTTCTTCCAAGGACACCACCAGACGTAGGTGGACAAATCCCACTGGTACAGGCAGGGTTGCTGAGAAGGCATTTAAGATCAAGAAGATAACATTTAAACCCTCCATTCCCACAGGAGGGGAAATTCCCATACTTTGTGCTTGCTGGGACACATTCAGCTTTCCCTCTGCTGTACTCTGAAAGTGTCTCTCAAACTCACTGCTAGCAGTGTTTTCCTCACACACTGTATGTGCTCGGCACCTTTGGGCCCCACCAGCTACTCCACAGCCTCCTTGAACTGAGAGGGCACTAAAGGGTAGAAGAAAATATCAATCTGCTGTCAAAGCTCCTCAAAGTGCATTCCTGCAGACAGTTTGCTGCGCTCACAATGGCAGCTCACCTTTAACATTTTTTCCACAGTACCTCTACCGTCCTTCCCAGTAGGGCTGCACAAAAACCAGGCTGTCCCCAGCCTGGCTAATGCTACCATCCAGTTCAGGCTATGACAAATACTCAGATTTACCCATTTAATTTCTTTAAGGTTCGTAATGCTGCCTCCTGTAACACAATTGTAGCAGACTTAAGGCAAGTGGAGTAACAAGAGCTGTACCAACTGTTGCAGACGTGCTGGAAGATGCAGAAGATTGCAGGGTCTAAAGCAAGCCAAGGACTTACAAGAGTCTCAGGCCAGGTCTTAATTCAAAGGAGTGTATATTTGACTAATATTTGTCATGCAAACTTCTTACCCAAGATTTCCCAATTTCTATTTAAAGAAACCTCTTATGCCCAGTGATCGGTGAAATTGGCTGTAGTCCTGCAAACAGTAGCAAAAAACCCATTCTATGCTGCAAAAGTACTGCAAATACTTCTCAGAGGCAACAAAAATGAAAACACTTTGATAATTTCTGTTTCTGGGGAAAACATTTTCTAGCCATTACAATTTTTTCCCCACAGTCTCAAACCTTTGCCATTTCAAAACAAGCTGGTGCGATTGTCACGTGATATAGTGCATGTGAATGCTTTCCTGCTACCTTGTTCTGTCCCTTCTTGCTATCATAAAGTAAGCCCATACATTCCTAAGACAACAAATACCCATCTTTAATAAACTAATGGTCTGTGTAACATCCATCACAATGAAGCTTTGATGCTAGATTAGAAGCTCTGGGTATTATCATATGAGTAAATAACAATATTTTAGCCAGGATAATAACAAGAAGCCTAGATAAGCAAGTCCTAGCAAACAGATGCAGCACGCAATTGCTTGGCAGAAAAAGAAGCACACAAAAATGAAAAGTAAACCCAAAAGAACTAGACTGAAATAGAGAACTTCCTCTTGAATATTCTATTAGAACTGACAAAAGACTCAAAACTCTGTTCAGAGTCTCTTTGTAAATTACATTTCCTAATATCATCTTCTAATAGCTGATTAAGCCCTGCAGCCCAGCAAGCCAAGGCAGCCCCTGCTATCTGATCTCTGTTCTCACAGATACTCAGACTGTTCTCTCGGGTACGTAGGCTGCCTTGCCGGATAAACCAGAGCATAAATCACAGAAAAGACCTGAGCACCACATTCCCTGTCGCTTGGCTTTTCACTTATATTTGTATAAAACCACACAGGACAGCAACATATTTTCATAGGTAGGAGGCATTTATCCATTGTAGAACAAGTGAAGTCAAAGGCCAGAAAACCACCCACCACCCAGCCATCCTTGCTGCAGAGTGCTTCTTGGGGCAAAATCATCTGACCCTGTCTCCTTCATCTGTAGTAGGAGTTCTGCCATTAATTTCCAAGGGAGGCATCTCAGTGTCTCATTTAACCAGAAGTTCACATTAAATATCTAAATCTACAGCAGATTACCTGAAATCAGGATTGCTGCTGGTGGGTTTTGCTGAGGTAGCAGGAGTCCATGAGGAGAAAGGGTCACTGAATCACAGAATCAACTCAGTTGGAAGAGATCTTTGAGATAATCTATGACCAAACACCACCTTGTCTACCAGACCATGGCACTAAGTTCCATAGTCAGTCTTTTCTTGACCACCTCCAAGGACGGCGACTCCACCACCTCCCTGGGCAGCCCATTCCAATGCCCAACCACTCTTTCTTTGAAGAACTTCTTCCTAATGTGCAACCTAAACTTTCCTTGGAGCAGCTTAAGACTGTGTCTTCTCATCCTGTTGCTCGTTGCCTGGGAGAAGAGACTGACCCTCACCTGGTTACAACTTCCTTTCAGGCAGTAATTCTGCCAGCTGCCCCTCCAGTGAGAAAAGGAAATACCAAACTTGAACAGATTTCTTGGAGCAGCACAGTAAGACACAGTAGTCTGTGAACTAGCAGGCTAAGTGTTCAACAAAATGAAGAGTAGCAAGAGAGAGGTATTTTGGTCTGGAAGCATATGGACTGCTTGGAATTAAGATGCTGGCTGGCACTCACCAACTATGATCAAAGGTGTATCTTAAAGCTCACCATAGCAACCCCATGATCCAACCACTCACTGCCTATTTCTGAGAACAGAGGAGGAAAAGAAATAAAGAAGAAACTACATCATTACTAAATGCATTTCTATATTTCTGCTCCTCATTTAATAGAGCTGGTGCAGATATGAGAGAGGGATGCAGGGAAGAACATTGCGCAGTCAGAAATTTTCCAACTAGTATTTGCATTTTGGATCCATCTTGAGATTGGATTGAGCTGCAAAGGAGCAGGGAGATGACAGAGAGGCCAAAACAGCAATGCTATCTCACACTTTCTTCTAGCTTGCAATTGTAGAAACGACAGAGCTTTCAGCTCATACACCTGACAGACTCAGTGATGCAGCTCTAGATTTCCAAGGTCCCCATTATTCATTTCCCCTTGAGCTCCATGGTAGACAGCTTCATATTGTGCGACCTTAAGGGAGAGGGAATTTGTTTTTATTGTGTAACTTCCTGGGGGACTTTTCCCACTGACACACCAGTAGGTGCCTTGGTGGCTGACCACAAACCCTGTCCCTGCAGCAGATGTGTCTCAGCTGGAGAAGCAGGTTGGGTCAGCTCAGAGATGCACCTTTGGGCTCCTGGGAGAGTGTCTACACTCAGGACTTCACTGTTACTGGGGAAAGGGCTGACAGCTTCACTTTATTTTGTTTAAACCCATACATCTGCTAAAATAGCCCTTTGTTTCCCAAACTCTTCCATCTCCAAGGCTTAGGAGAGGCAGTCTTTATTGCCAGTACCTGGTCCTGACACCAGGTTGGGGTTGCCCCGTCCCACACCTCTCTTGGAGCTGTTTGCTAGGTAGATATCCTAGCAAAGTTCAGACTCAGATTTTCTACATTGTAATTCTGGAAAGTCAACCAAGATCTCCAAGAATCCTGCTGCCAATAGGAAGACAGCTGAATAATACGTAGAACTATTTATTACCAAGCAAGTCTGCCTGGGACAAGAGGGCATGTTCATATTCCACATTTGGCACTGACAATGGGAAAAATCAATACCATTTTCAACATTTAGCTACAAAAATACTGCTTTCTAGCACCTATTTGTACTTAACATGGAATTGACTTTGGGATCCATGTTTAAAATGGATTCTTAACAGTGTCTGACTGAGTAGCAACAGCCAGACTGTAGAAAACAGCTTTGTTTCTTAATTCAATTTGTGCCTCACAGAGGATGGGGCATATAGCCAGATGGAGCAAAGCTTGCAGTACATTTTCCTGGGAGTTGTGCAAGGATAAGTCAACAAGCAACAACTTAGACTACACCAGCCTGCTCTAGCTCAACAGCAACAACGTTCTACTTGCTAGCTGCCAAAATTAAAAAAAATTAAAACTACTTACAAGAAAAAAAACCAGATGAGCATATTAAAGAAAAAAGGATCAGAGAGTGTCCTCACAGCACCCTATTACTTGCAGTATTACTTGCATAATACATAGAGTGCTGAAGAGGAGCTCCATCTTTACCCCTTAGGAGGGCAGTGACAAGACTTTCTGTGTAAATTTGCTCGTGTAGATTCAGTTATAGGATGCTCTGAGGTTATCAGTCAGTGTCCCTGGTTTCCCCAGTGAAATTTAAAACAGCTTCACTCAACAATTTGAAAACAAAGAAACTCAAGCTGCTGGTAAAACATAACCTTTTCAGATGACAGCTGTGAGCTGCCTCAGGTCCATGTGACATTTTACAATAAGGACTCTATCAGCAGACAGCTGCAGCACAAAAAGATTTTGGAATTGAGGTCAGCTTGAGCTGTTCCACTAACACCTACACAACTCTCTGTCACAAAAAAAAAAAAAACACAACCCCTTATCCCACAGGTCCCATGAAATGTGGGACAGTAACACCCTTCCCCATGTCCTGGGGGTCTGACTGTGCAGTTTCTGTGTAACCAGAAAGGGTAAAAGCCTAAGAGCAGAGGGAGAGAAGCACTTGCAGAGGATGTCCCTGCGAGGAGGGATGGAACAGTGAGCCACTGAGCTCTTGCCCTCCTTCAGAGCCCATTAAAGGTTTCAGGAGTGTTGTTCAGAGCCAACTCAAACAATGGGATTTTTTTATATTTAAAACTTCCTGGTATTAGAAAGGTATAAACAAATGGTTCACATGGCAAACAATTCCCTGTCCTAGACCAATCAGAAAACACAAGATAAATGCTGATGGTACTGACAATTAAGCAGTAATTGTACACTTGCTGCTGGTCCTCTTCCCCCTAAACAGAAGTCAAACACTCTGGTTATAATCTTTTCTTTTGGGCTGGTAGGAGAATTTTGCTCCCACCTTTGAACATTGTGACTTCATCCTACAAACCAATCCATGGAAACAGACTTTCCAACCCTGATTTACACGTGAAGAGCTTTGAAAAGGCACCAGTGATGTGATAGTGTTGGGACAGGGGGAGAAATATCATAAGTGGGCCCCCAGATGTGAATTCTTATGGATATTGCTCTGGGTTTTTGTATGTCTCAGAAAATAAGGCCCTAATTTCACTGGCATGCCCTCTGACACAATTTTAGGATGCATGAGCAAATAGTATGGGATGATTAAGCTGGTCAAATTCAACTCTGATCATCCCAACAAGACACTAAGTAAACTTTTCAAGCTTTACACATGATAGAGCCAATCAATTACAACCTACATTAATGAGGCTGGGGGACAATATCCTCTTTTCTTCCACTAAAGTTACACTTGATGTGGGGATTTTATTTAATACATTCCCAGAAATACACTAGTTCCTTCACATGTCTCAGGCTGGAAATGGGAGCTGGGTTTTGTCAATTTACTTGAAAGGTAGGGTGGCATATGAAAAAGGGACTTACATGGCAGTGCTAAGAAAGGCATTGCAAACTTGCTCAGGAAAAGTTACACTTGTGTGCTCTTCAGTGCTGGATAGAGACATATCCTGCTACAAATACACATCCACTTTCCTCTGCTACTCACTCAGAGTTACACAGTGTTCATGCCCTGCCTCCTGGTAAAAGTGGAAGAAGCATTTATGTTCGTACCTTAAAAAAAACATGTGGAGCATGGAGGTGATTGGGTTTGTACACCTCCTTCCACAGAATCAACTTGTGCATGTGAAGCTAACCCAGGAAGAGTAGAAGAGTGGTGAGGTAAGAATAAAACCAAAAACTAAACCTTTTTCAACCCACCTCTTCTTACCTGAAATTGAATTATATAGGAAAGACACCAAATCTAAAAGGGGAAAAGCATATTTAGACATCAAATTTAAAAACTGAAGTGCACTCTTCATGTATTTAGCTGCCAAGATAATTCTCAGAATGCTGGGCTTCCTCTGCAATACTTGTAAGTAATAATTACAGTGAAAGATCTCAAGAGTACCATCTTCTAGAAGATTAAGTGTAGCACAAGAAAAAGCACAGTGAACTTCAGTTTTGAGAAGGCCAAAAGCCCCCAGTTTGCCCTGGAGCATAGAAGACCCATGAGAATGAAACTGAGCTCTGACAGTTGTTGGTCAAATGTCAACAGCATCAGAAACCACATGAAAACATACATTCCACTCTGCTGGGGCTAACCTTGGTAGCAATGTGATACACAATACTTCAGCCTTCTTAATCTTCCCCCACACTTGTGAAAGGTCCTGAGACAACGTGTCTCCTCCAGGCTCCCACACAGCACATGGGCCTGATTTCTCCAAGGCTGCTGATAGGCTGATGCCTTTCCCAAACATGAAGATCCAAACTCATGAACTGTAATTACCAACATTACAGATGCATCCAGATTAAGGAATCAAGCCACAGGACAGGTTTCACTTTGGACTATCTCTTCTGGTTATCATAAACACAATTTGGTTTCATCGGAAGGCAATGTAGTTTGCATACTCCAAAACTGTTCCACAACATGAAACAGAACACAGGAAGTGGAAGTTACTCCGCAAGTGGAGAATGTATCTGCAAACACAATCCTTATCTCAAAACAAAAATGCTACTGGGAACACCCTGAATCCCCTCCCACTGCTCACAGCACAGTCCTCAGCCTCAAAACCAGATGAGATTTAAGTGTGTACTACACTTCAGCAGGTGCTATAATTCTGATGGTACAAGCAAGTGTGTAAAAATAGAAACTTGCTTTTTCTTTCCCTTCTGAAACTTGAATTCACATATGGACCACACCTCATTTAATCAAGACTCAGAAAATCACCACAACTGAGGAACTGAGGGGGATCACAGCTCCCTCTTGCTAACACTACATACTGTGTTTTCACAGAGGATACACACACACCTGATTCATGCAGGTAGGCAGGAGGGAGAGAGACCACTCTCACAACCCTGTCATTCAAAGTGCCAATCTGACAGGCTGGACCATGACTGCCACTCCAGCCACTGAAAAGCTGAAGTTTGGTTTGTCTCCTCCAACCTACAGACACAGCACTGCAGGGCAGAGCATCACAACACTCCACCAGGAGTCCCAAGAGCTGCCTGTTGGTTTCCTGCCTTGACCACAGCTCAACTGTGCCTGCATCTCTTTGGTCAACAAGCAGTCAGGAAAGAGCCTTTCTTCCTAGCTGAGCTTCTCAGTGTGAACCGCACAGGCTCTTTTCCAACTACACTGTAAGACACAGAGCAAAAGAGAAAAAATTCCATGTATCATGCATGGGAAAAGAAGACAAAAGACTATTTTGGGTGACAAAGGCCTGACATTTCAAAGTGATGGATCTGTGGTCTGTGTAAGGAGTCAGCCTCACAATTTGCAGCCCACATTACAGCGCTCCAAAGTTATTCACGCGGATTTGCCAATGACGGTATTGTGTCTGAATGCCTGGCACTCCTGGACTATTCCAGAATTTCCCCCATTGCTGACTAGACACATTCTTCACCATGCTAAGGAGAGCATGACCCAGTGCTTCAGGCTGGGGGGAAATGCAGATAATTGCTTTTGAGAAGCAAAACCTCAATATTTCTCCATCTTCCAGGCTCACGGAGGAACAGCTCGACTCTGCTCTCCACCCATCAGAGCAGAACAGAGATGCCAGGTCAGTGCAGCTGTGCACTGCCTGGTATTTATAAGGAATTTGACATTTTTGTTCTGATTTAGAAAAGCATAGAGCTCAATCTGTTCAAGAACTGGCTTTATCTGATTTGAATTGCCCTTCTGCCCAGTTGGCTTTGGTGCATGCTCACAGCACTGGTGCTTGTCTTGGTGTGGCTGTTCAGCAGCAGGAAACGGAGCCCCAAGCTCCATTCCCAAAACTGCCTTGGCTTATCCCCTCTCAGGAATATGCACAGGGACTTCTCAGAGTAATGGCAGCTTTTCTGTCCACAAACAGCTCAGAAAGCCACCAAACCTCAAAACATTAACAGTAATCCTGCCTTCCAAAATATAATTTCAATAGACTTTGTCCCCCTTAGATTCATCCTGATTTATGCAATTACAGGGTGTGTCTGTACTCACAGCTCTCCAGTGTGCAAGTGAGATGCTCTGGAAAAGCCTAGTTTCAATAACATGTGAGCAGTGGGGTATTCCCTCTGGAAAAAATCCTACTCCTAACCAAATACAGCCCTCCAGGCTTTCCAGTGCCTTTGGGACATACTAATTAAACTTACAGTGTGCCTCAGTGATAAAAGGGAGTATCACCACAAACATGCAAGGAAAAACAACCCAAGACGAAGAGAAAATGGTAAATTACTTATGGGTAAGTTAGAAAAGAGTCAAATGGTAACAACTTTCCCCAGATGGATCAGCAATAAGGAAAGAAGTTACTGGGAGCCATTTCCAAAGGAATTAATGTCCTCAGTGTTTATTTTCACACTGCACTAGAGGTACTGATGGTGCAAGGACCAATACCCATCCAACTTGGTTCTTTCAATGAACTTAATGCTCACAGGTACCGTTAAGGCCCAACAACTGCCTTCCATACAAACACTTCCTAGGAGAGGCATGTGTAAATTACATTATGCCTTTTTTTTTTACTGGAGACTTGTTTGCTCAAGCACACCAATATAAGTGGATAATGAAGTCAATGAAATTCCAAATCCAAGGCCTTACATGTTTGTTTGCACAGGCAGATAGCAATCTCTGCAGGAAAACAGTGCCATTTACACAACATTACTACATTAAAGAAAAAAGCTATATACAGAAAGTACTGTATTTATATTCTGCTATGGATACACGGCACTAGTACATACTACAGTGGGTGTGATTATGTGTCAGCAAGGTCAATATAATGAGATGAAGGGGTGTCTCCTTGCTCAGCATCACTGATCACATGTCCTACAAACTGCAGTCTATCATGGAACCAATAGCATCGTTTTTCAGAGACTAAAATGAAATGTCAATCTCTGGATAGCCTACAGAACATATCCACTAACAATGAGGGGGTGGAGAGGTGGGCAGGGGGACACGGATAAATACATATAACCCACATATGAAGTGAACCGAAAATGATGCCACAGATATCGAACAAAATGTTTACAAGATAGTGTCTGGTTAAATAAACAGAAAGCAGACAGAAAGGAAAATGACCTTGTTCTGCACAATAGAGGGATTCATATGGGTGAACCAGATACCCCAAACTACCAGCTACTAGAACTGTATTGCAAATGTAGCTAAACCTCCAACATTGAGTCCTGACTCAATCCTGTTTGCAACATGAGAAAACACAAACAAAATCACATCAGTCACCTTTCTGAATCTGACCATTTTCCACCTGCTAAAAATGTAGCAGCATACTGAACAGAAGCTCCAGGTGGTATAAATCAGATCAGCTATGTTGACACCAGGGATGGCAAAGTATAATGTATCTTTGCAGTAGTTGTCCTCCTGCAAAATCAAGTGTACACACTGGATGATGTCCCCTGGCAGACTGCACCTAAAGGCATGAACATGGACATACTCTGAGGCAAGTTTCACAAACCCACTGTGTCACACCCCTGAGTTGTGGAATAACTCATCTAAGGGGGTCTTAACACTCCTCTGCCATTGTCCTTTTCTGGTCATGAAAAAGAGAGAAGACTACATGGATGACACAGTGGGAAAAGCACTGCTTCAATTTTTCAAGAGATGTTTTCTTCTAAGGAACTCTAATCCAGCAAGATTGTAACTTTCACTCTTCAAACAGAGCTCAAATTCCTGACCTTGGCACTCCATCACAGAGGACTTGTTTTCACTCACATGGATTAACTGTCACTGAACAACTCATCCAGGATAATTGGCACAACCACTCCTCTTCTTCAAAGCTACCACTTCCTCACCTATTTTCCCTTCCTCCTCCAAAGAGTACACAACACACAGTATTATAACATATAACAGTGACTTTAATTACCACCACACCAACTGGCCAGAGTGTTTTCCTGAATAAAGCCTGCCAATTACAGCCAGCAAAGGAAGGCACAGCACAGAGCTGGATAAAAAGCACCTTTGGGTGTCCTACTCCAAGCACCAGGGGCAGTTTAAGCACATAGCTACAAACTCTGCCTGCCCCTGGGAACAGAGCAATGTGGAGGAGCACCTGGACAAACCTATATCCAATGCTCTTATCTGCACATATCCACACAGCTCACACACCAGTGGGAGGCCTATGACCCATCCATGGCATTATCTTGGAGCTAAGTCCAATTTGTCCTGCACACGAACAAACACCTTCCTCTGGCAATTATTGGGAGTGCAAAAGAGGATACTAAAGAGATATTGTCTCTGTTGTGTGTTTCAACTAGGGCTGCCATGATTTGACATTCTGTAATCAATTTCACAATTTTTTTTTGGTGTTAAACCTCAGGGGACTGCTTCGAAAAAGTGTTTGTTTGTCAGTAAAACCTGAAAAAAGTCCAACCTTTTCCTTGGAGAAAGAAAAGCTTGGACGTGTGTGTGGAACAGGAGCTGGAACTTTAAAAATTTAGTAGTAAAGAAGGATTCTTAACCCCCCTCCCTGAAGTTCCTATTTTTAAACTGAGCTTCACAATTTCTAACATCCTTGAGATCTCCAAGACCGATGAAATTTTCCTGAATCTTTAATATTATCGCTAACAAATGGATGAGCAAGGTATTTTTCGAGAAGCATCGTCACAGCTATTTTGACTATACCCACACACCAGAGCTTGAATTTTGAACACGTAGTGAATGTGCAACCTATCTCTCCAGCCTTGAATTGGTCTTTGTCTCATTTAAATTTAGAAAAAGAAAGCTGGAAGAAGAGCTAGCAGCCCCAAAATAGGGCACTATTTTGCCCGCTCTCCCTTCAGCAATCTTTAAAGGGCTGCAGTTCAATGCCCCACTGAACTGCACATCCCTCCAGCTGTGCACTCGCTCCTCTTCCCTTACATCCAGCAATCACAGAGCATCTCAGGATGTTCCTCAGTTTATGAAACACAGAGGAGATGGACCAGCTTCCTCTTGCATCAGCTCAACTAGTCCCTGGATTTTATATGTAGGACACAGTGGTCTTGCACAAACAGATGTGCAGAAGAGCCCAACTATCCTGGCTTAGAGGGAACATCAAGTCACCTCCAGAGAGCTAAGAACCCAGTGCCCACACACTTTCAAGGGATTTACAGAGCACAGGAAACCTCCCTTGAGAAATCCCAGCCCAGATCAACTAAAATGAAAGCAGATGACAGAAAGAAGTTAAATGCCACTATTGTAAAGCACCTTCTTAATTTACAGCACACCTCTGAAGCAGGAAGCAGCAATTAAACACCAGCCTTTGTAATTATAGCACAGGAGCCTGCCTCCACCCTCACAGCCAGCTGGAACTGCTCCCACTTCTGGAGAGCTCTTCAGCAGCCATGCTCACCCACAGTGATGCTGCAGCTCTCCATCCAGCTTAATGCTGCCCCACACCACCAGCTCTGGGACCTGTCTGAGCAGCTCCTTGCCATGACTGGACAGGATAAGGACTTGGGAACACTGCTGCAATGCCAAATCTAACAGCAGCAAAACAGGACAAGCATCTTGTTTCTCTTGAACTGAGGCAGCTGTAAGAGGAAGGCAAGAAGCTGGGGGGAACAAATGTCAGTCATCACACGGTGAAATCTTTCCTGACTTCATCCACCAGAGGAAAAAAAACTAACAGGGCCTGTCCAGGGCCCACAATCAATTAGATGCCAACCTGATTTATCTGCAGTGATTTCTGCTCCTACACCAGCTGTCCAACTCTCTCCTGGGCAACTTGACTGGGAATTTTATATGCCCTGAATGGGCCATTTCAACCACAGTATATTACTAGTTTCTCACAAACGTTCCTCTCTGCTTGAGGGAGGAACACTCATCCATCAAATACCTTGGTGCCTTCTCTGCTTGCCACTTGCTGCAACTATTTGCTTTGGCACAGCATCTCTCTGGACAGCAAGCAGGCACACTGTTATTTTCCCCAGTGACAGCACTGAAAAAGGAAAGCATATAAATTATAGCAGTCTTGGGGCTGCCTTCATTTATCAGCAAGGAATGGGATTTTTTTTTGTGCGTGCCTCTAGTGCTACTTTTTTTTTAAGATGCTGTGGAACTGCTCCCAGTTTGCTTGCTCCAGAACAGACAGTGCTGAATATATACCATTCTGGAGGGCTTAGCAAATAGAACTGCAGGGAAGAAAACTTTTTCAGCACAAGGCACCTGTACTCTGCATGCCCTGGGAGACTCAGGGCCTGTTTTTACACACCTTTTGCATCATTTTACTCTTCTAGAGCAGCTTTTCTGTAGAATACCAGAAAACTCATGAAGACCTAGTAAAGGGCATGTCCTGCTTGCACCTAGAAACATGGCAAGTCCCCAGCATTGCATCACACTGTCAGTCCATGAAATCTTCAAGGCCCAGAGAAACTGGACTACAAAGACAGCCCAAATGTATATGAAGATTATGCCTTTATATATTCAAGCCATGAGTACCACCATGAGCCTTGATTTTCTCCTTGTTCCCATCATCCACCTTTGCCCATTCCCCAGTGTCCCCCCACTACCAACATAACTTCAGTGGGATTTAACTGGATATATAGATAGAATATAGATATATAGAACTTAACTGGATATATAGAATCAAAAAGACAAAAATCCATTTCAAGCCAAGGAGAGATTGGAAACAATCAATCAGTGTCTTTGAAAGTATGTAGATCACTTCTCCCAGGAAGGACTGCAGGAAACAAAGCAAAGGAGCGTGTCTACCTGAGAGGGGTGCCTGAAGCTGCAGAAAGATAGCTGTGGAAATAAAGCAAAGGCTCTGGGCTGCTGTAAGACTAATTAAAACCTGATTTAACTGGGGCTGCAATTTTTAATCTAGATTTTGGAGAGTTGCTGAAGCATTTCTTAACATAATTTTATCCAGCAGCCCCTGAAATGTATTCAGTGTCAATTGGTATCTTTTTCCTGGGACAAACATCTACGCTGGCAGCTTCTACCACTGACACAACACATCAACTCACATAAAGAAAAAAAAATCACCATTAGCTAAAAATATCTGAATGAAAACAAAACAGTATTTCAAATGCCATTGTATTACCCTGCCTTTCTTTCCTTGGCTCCCTCTTTGTTTTCTATGGCCATTGACATACCCTCTGATAGCTGCAAAGAACTGCCTGATTTCATACTAGTTTTTAAATAGCAGTGGGAGACATTTCCTTGAATTACATTTATGAGAAAATGCAACCTGATAAATTTCTCTTGTAAACAACCCTTCTGAAGTCTATGAAGAACTACTGAATATATCAAGAAAAGGCCCAGTAAATGAGCTGTGAAAGGAAACAGTGGCAGGCATGACGTATTTTTCTCCCTCACTTTCCAGAAGCTGCTCATTAAGTCCAGTTTTAAGTGGGGTGGAGACAAGCCACAGAAATTCCCAGGATAACACTGGTGTCTGATTAATGAGAAATGTCACATCAATCCAACAGACTTGTAAGGAAGATGTGACTGTTGCATGCACACAGGCACCGACATTTCACTGTGTGTTTGCCCCAGAGCATCCTGCCCACCTGCTCCCTTCCTGTTCCACTCAAACCTTCCTAAAATTAGGACCATTTCTTCAGTCCTGTTCCAAGTTTCCACCTTTATCTCCCAGCCTGCCAGTGCTGGTTAAACAAAGAATCTTGAGCAGAAATGACTGTATTCTGTGAGAGACACACTCCAGAGAGCAGGAGGATGAGCACACAAACCCAAACACAGCAGCGCCGGATGCTTTCACAAAGGAAACCTGCATCCTTTCTTACAGTAGAAATGAGCATAGAGAGGAAAGAATGACCTCCAGATGTAAGTCATCCTAGAAAAGTTACTTTAAAGGCAAAGCTGAAGATTTTGTACTTTTTGTGCTAAATGCAAACCTTTAGGGGCTTTCTCTGAAGTCTGCTTAGGTACCCGGCACACATCTGCTGGGTGAAAAGGAGCAGCATGTCTGTTTGATACAAAGCAAGTACAGAAACACACTACATTATCCTGCACAACCTTTTAAAACATTTAAATATAGAAGAGGAGGCATGAAGGTGATTCCCCATATTCCTTGGGATGGCTGGAAGCTGGGAATGCTCCTTTAGCCCCCTCACAGCCAATGGGTTGCTCCAGCTCCAGCACATTTCAGCATTTTACAAGGCATCAGCCATGGCCAGGATCAACATGCATAATGCTCTGTAAAAAAGTAAAACCCACCAAGTTGCCCAGGAGTGCTTTGGCTGAAGTAATTCAAATGGCAAAACAGCATTTTTTTGAAATAAATCTATTTCAAGTGGATTTGGCTTGTTTCCAACACCAATTAATAGGAGTATTGAATTCCTGGGTAGATAAATATGCAGTTTCTGCCTGCTGGACTTTCATGTAATGACACTGTTAAAACCTAAAAAAACCTGATTCTATCTGCCAGAGACTACAAAAGCTGTATTTCCCCCAATACAGACCTTTCTAGACTCCCTTTTTTGAAAGGATTGACATTCAAATTAATTTTGAATTTGGCAGTAAGAACTGCAGTACACAATTCCTCTGTCCACCATAGCCATATAATTGTTATAATTCAGCTTTTTTAGCTGTGCATTCTTAGGTATCCACAGAGATGCTCTGGGAAGGGGTAGCAGCAAATATCCTGCTGCAAGAGAAACAAGCCAACACTCTGCAAGACACTTTTGTTAATTTTCTGTAACAAAAATACACCAACTCTGCTGCTTCTTGTGCAAACCAATAAACTACCCTAATTGACAGCACTACCATTCATCAGCCTGCCCCCACAAACACTAACCTTTTCCCTCTGAGCTCCCTCATATCCACCCAAGCTCCCCACCATGGATGGTGTCCATGCATCTCCTACTTGACTCCTGATGCTTATCCACTGCCCAGCCACTGCTGTTATATTTAAGCCAGAGCCTTGCCTCACACAGAGTGATCTCTGTATCACAAAGCACCACTTGGGGTAACAAGAAAAACAGCCCTTCAGCTGCAAGTTCAGGCATCTCAGAGACAAAAATCAATGGGGAAGTTTGTAGAAAAAAAAAGAAAAAAGAAAAAAAAAGAGGATACAATGTTTTGTTTAACTGCATTATTGTGCTTTGGACCTAACACAGCATTCTTAGCAGGTGACACAGAAAGCCATTCCTAAAAATTAGGAATATGTAACATTTTGTGAATCCTAGACTACAGAGATTTTGGCCCTTGAAATCAACTAAATGTTACATTTTACAAGTGTCAACTTTGCATAATTTCTTTTTGTTAGTGTATTTAACATCCAAGGGACACTTCCTTCTTGCATCTTCCCCACACCCTGCTTTAGGAAAGGACAAATCACCCCCCTGAACAGGGACCAGCAAGATCAAAAGGAAGCTGCTTTTTCATTTTTATGCATTTGTACCAGCGGGCAATTTATCATTTACGAAGCTGGGGATGGCTGAAATTTTGTTCCAGGGAAACCATGCTCTGTTTAATAATGAGAACAATCAAATGCCATGATTTGTAGGAAGCAACTTTTTTCCTTGACCTTTTTATTACTGGCAAAATGTCAGCAGATTATTGAAGTGCAGAGAGCACAATCTATGATAAATAACTTTGAGTTGCCACATACCAGACCAAAACACCCCCTCCTCCCTGTCCAGACACAAACCTTGGCTTTCCAAAACAGCTCTGATTTATAAAGAACTATAGATAACTAACAGAGTCTGAATGCCAAGTGCAATATCGTGGGTGAACAGGGTTTGCTCAGTTCCTGGAAGCATATACAAGGGGGAAGGAACAAAAAGAGCAAGAGCCAGAATGCAACCTTACTTCTGTCTTTGACAGCTGCAAGATCACTGCTGACATAGCACATGCAATCTTCATCCTTACCTGAAATGCAGCAGCATGAAAAATTGGAAAGGATCCAGTAGAAAACCATAAGGCTGTCTCCAGTCTTAAATCAACTGCAATAAGATTTAAGATGTTCAACCTATTTAACTAATCAAAGACATGTAAGGGATCACCTGATCATAGTCTGCAATCACTTAGAGGGAAAAGATGTGAGAAAGCTGGAAGAAAGAAGGTAGAAAAATGCCAGATTAGAGAGAAATCTTTTACTGTAAAGAAAACTACCATTTCCACACATTTCTGAAGAGCACAAAAGAATCACCACCAAAAATTAAAATACCCTACCTGCCTAAGGAAAATGCTGTAATTGAAGCAGAAATTACTAGAGGTAAGAATCCCGGGCTAAAATCCTTGCAGATGCAAAGCCAAATGAGATCAACAGGACTGATACAGCTGGCTTTAACATCCAAGATGCAAAGAAAAGCTACATTGTCCAGAAAGCAGACTCCAGCCTTCCTACTTGAGCCCACTTTCTCACCAGATAAGCACCTTAGGAGATCACCCTGCCAACTGTTGAAGAGCCTTTCTCAGCTGCCTGAGCCCTGCACCTCGCTGTGCTGCAATCAAGCAGCAGAGCAGCCAGCAATGGGCAGCTCATGCTGCTTGTTAAACGCTTCTGGTCCCAAAACACTGCATTTCTTCTCCACTTAACTTTTCTAAGGTCCACTTCCAAATCAGGCTGAAGAAAATATTGTTTTACTGGCTTCAGTAAAATAAACCTTTTTCTTATTTCCCACGCTGTTTCATTTCCTGGTACTCAAAGCTAAATGGCACAGATATTTACAGTACTGGGAGTCTCATCTGTAGCTCATCTAAGACAGCCTCACTGAGCCAACAGCTCACAGTGCAGTAGGACTGCCCATTAAAAACACTATGGGATACTTCCAGGCTTCCTACGGGCACCATCTATGTGTACAGCTCAGCTCATTTTCTACACATTATTAAAAGCTGCTCTGCTTAACCAACCATTTAATTTTGATGTTAAATGAAAGCAAAAAGCATGGCAAAAGAATTGAGTGAATAAAAAAAGAAAGAAAAAAGATGCACCTGAAGACTTCCTAGTAGCTTTATCCAGAGAGCAAACAGGCATACTCTGGCTGGAACTGGGCCAGCAGACAATGCCAAATAACCCCAAGAACAGATCAGACCCTCTCCCTGCCCTCATAACAGAGCCCTGTAGGCCAACACAGGAAAATAAATAAAACCCAACCCCAAAACTTACTGTGTTATTTTTCCGGTGCAGACAGAGGCACAGAGGTGCAAGCAATCTCCCCACAGCTACAGGAGGCCTGTGATGGAAGCAGGAACTAACAGTGATCTCCTGATTTCAAAGCCAAATGCCCTAACCACAAAATTATCCTACTTGCATTGCCTCAACCTGTCTCATCCAGGAGAGCCAAATGACTGGAGAAGAGAAGGAGGGAGAGAAGGGAAGAAAACAGAAGGTTTATCAGGAATATTTCTGGTCCACCTGAGAGCAAACACTGCTTACACTGGTCCTCTGTAATTGCACTCCAATCAATTTAGAGCAATGGTATGAACTTTAGTGCTCAAAATACTCAACTTTCTGAGAGTTCAAGCAAGGCTAACACAGACCTTCTCTTAAAGTAAGGGAAAGCCCCATATTTCTTAATGCTTTTTATACAGGGGCCTGGAATGCTCAAGAGATTAAATAATTCACACGCTGCCTTTCCCTAGGGGTTCACATCTAGCCCAGATCACAAGTGTCAAGTACAGTCACACGCACTCTTGATAGACTTTGAGAGGTAAGAGCATGGCATGAGTGCAGCTCCCAGGAGATAAACACTTGTATGGGACAAGTCCTTGTAGATCAGCTTGGCAGCAGTCCTAGCAGGACAGCAAGAGAAGCCAGTGCAGGAAACACTGCAGAAAAGTCTTGGACCCCAGGGTACAGAGGTGAATAAACGAGGGAACACGCTTTGGTTTTCCCCTTAACAGCTTCAGCTTCCAAGGACACAATGAAATCCTGCCCCAGACAGAACACTTCTATCCACATGGAGAGGCAGGGTGTGCTTACAGCAGTTCCATGTTAAAAGTGGCATAAAAGATGCCATTCTCACTCGCATCAAATATGCCAAGACAGTGAGTTGGTGTGTTTTTACATGGGGTACACAACTCTGCACACCTTGTGATTTGCCCAGGCTCTCAAACAAGGCCAATGGAGGGAAGCAACAGCACAAGGTGCCGCAGCTCTGGCGCGGGAAGAGCAGCAGGGGCGGGTGCTGGTGGATGGCAGAGAGCTGGGTGCGCCCACTCAACCTGCCCGGGGACTTGAGATGTTGCAACTTGCTCCAAGCAGAAAAGAGCAGCAAACCACAGCTTTCTCTGCAGTGTGGGCAAAGCACAGAGGGAGCAGAGCCTCGGGGGAGCCATGCTACACTGCAGTGCCTTCAGAGCTGCAATGGCATTTGCTGTGTGTGCCCCTGCCTGCGTAGCTCCAGGCTTGGCTGGAGGGTGCAATCTGGTTCTTCACTCTATTTCCACAGCCATTTTCACTTGGAGTGCCTGCTGATTCCTTTAATAAACTGCTGCATCCCAAGGGCAGAAAACTCTTCTAGCAAAACCTGGGAGTCAGCAATAGAGAGGGGAAAATTAATTATTAAGGACCACATTGGGGCAGGTTTTCTTTTTTTCTGTCTCGAGCAAAACTTAAATCACTTCTTCCTTCCCCCATTGTGGCTATGGTAATAACACACAACTATTCATTACCCTCATCTTCACTAGAAAAGCCTCTTTCAATTTAGCACTTAATATAATTACACTAAATTAAACAGTGTCTAGAAAAAGTCCTACCTTTTCACAGCTATTACCTTACCTCTATGAAACTCTATCAGTTAAAAGTGAAGATAGCTATTAAACAATAAGGGTTTGTAGCTATTCAATGAGGAGAAAAGTGAGATGTTCAGTGGAAAATTGTTCAAAATCTATTTCTAAATTCAATACCACATCTCCAAGGAAAAATGGGAGAATCTCATTAATGGTATTGCAATGTCCCTCTCACATTGCAGAGATAGTACTTGAGTACCAATTCTCTGTTCAGTTTCCTTCACTTCAACAGCTTCCTTTTTTAATATGAGGGAAAAAAAGTCTGCCTTTTATAAAATCACAAGGTAAATTATTGCCTTTGTGTGCTTTCAGCAAAAGCTCTCTCTGGCTAGTGATACATCATTAATGTGATTTCTCCAAGAGACATACAGGATAAAAAGCACTTGGCTGCCATGAAGTCAATGGGAAAACACACAGACTTTGAGAGGGTCACGATAAACAAAAAATAAAAGCCATAAATTTCCACACTGGTACTCTAAAAAAATTATTAAAAAAAAAAAGACAAAGCATCTCTACAACAGGTACTCAAGAGAGGCATTTGGTAAATGGTCCTTTTCTCCTAAATAAATCAAATTTTGGTAATACTTGGAGTGATATTAGAAGCCTTATTTTTAACACAACATAAGCCTACCAGCCATCAGGAATAAAATATTAAGTAGGAAATATCTTGAATATATTGTTTTTCAACAATTGGGAGAACATTAGTAATAATTAGCAGCCAGCACAGCAGCCAGCACTGGAAGTGCTCTCTGCTAACTGTGCATCTTGTGGATAACAGCAAGTCTTATGTTAACACAATGATGTCAGCTGACAACAGCTTTATAGCAGAGAAAAGCATATTGTGCATTTCTGGGAAAAAGAACCTTTAGTGTTGTGGGGATTATTATGGTTAAATTGCTTCTGAGTCACAGTCTGTTATTGCTCAATGTTTCTCACTTGGTCCCTACCTACCTACCTCTTATTTCCTCATGGGCATGCACCTGTTCAAAGAGAATAAAACTGCCACTGTTGCACCCACTGTCTTAGCTCTTTTACACAAGTTATTCAGTATCTTGCTTACATAATGAGACTGGTTTTATTTATATTACAGAACAGCCCAGCAAAATCCAAGACAATACTGCTCTAAATATTGTGTGAATTTCCAATAAGAGACCTTGACACCAAAGAACACAATCCAGGCAGAGAGAGGATGAAAAAAACATGGAAAGCTGATATTGACACACCCTAGCCATGTACCTTCTCAGGGAACTCAGAAATGAGAGACCCTGCACTGCACTTCTCAGATATACTCATGGCTAGGAGATCCTCCCAGCTTCTCAGTACACCTCACCCTCTTGGAAAAGAAAGCCTTCAGCACCTACGCTGAGGGATTCCACAAGCCAGAACTTGAACACCAGCTTGGGAAAAACTAGGTTAGAAGCCTGACAGTCTAGGCTTGGTTTAAGCAGCCTCCAGCCTTGTCCACAAGTGGAGCTCCCCAAGTCTACTGCAATGCATAGGTGTAGGAATAAATGAGTGCAGGTATTAATAAATGACTGCAGCTGTGCCAAGGTGCCTCCCATGACCTGGAGTCCAGAGAGAAATTCAGGCAGTAACAGCAGTTTGATTACAGGCAACAAAGCTTGGGTGGTTCATCAGTCAAAAAAAAACCAACAAAAAACAACCAAACCCAAAACAACAACAACAAAAAACTAAACAACAAAAAAAAAAAAAACCCACAACACTGAAAAATATGTTTAACAGCCAAGAAATAGGGTCTTGTTTGCATCCACTGAACCTGAATTAAAACAAAACAAAAAAAAAATTTACACATGGTTATATACATTCTATCTCCTCTTGAATGAGAAAGGTTACAAAGGCAGAGTAGGACAAGGAGGCTGGGGCAAATGACAGATGTCAAAAAGGAAAGAAGAAAAGCTACTATAAACAAAACTGAAAAATACAAACAGTGTGTATTTCATATTTAACACACTTGTGTCCTGCTCTAGATTACAATAACAGAGCTCTATGGAAGGCAGTTTAAATTACTGCCTTGCCCACTAATGCTGTATTTGTACTGTGCATTCAGTGCCCACTGAAAGCCTTCATAGTCCAAATAAGGATTTACAGATTTACCAAAAAAAAAAAAATACTGTTTAGACCCGAACTGTCTGACCCACACACGAAAGAAAATGAAATTATCTGCAAATCCAGATTACTTTCCTTAGTAAGGTAAGGTAAAAAAAATAACTCACTGCATCAGCAACTGTCAGGCTTGCAGCAGTGCACAAGGCTTTTTTCAAGGCAAGACAGAAAGAAAAGACAAACATTCATCTTATAAAATGGAAATCTCATTTATTTGCATCCATGCCAGGAGCTTGCCAGAATAACCACTCTGACAGAGAGCATTAATTCCAGTGGCAATTTCACATTCACATTTCAGGGATTTTACAGATGAGCCAGCAAGAGCTGCCCGAATGAACTGTGCAATGTTTGATAAGGTGTATAAAAGCCTTGGCCACCTCCTACTTCTACATAAAAGTGATTCTCTCCAGATGCTGAAGTGATAGCAAAAAGAGAACATGCAAAAATATCCAAACAATAACACAAAAGAAATTTAAGTTGTTCTTTTCATTCTGCAAAGATTATTCACAATGATCAACAGTTACCCATACCACGCAATGGAGCAGAATTCCCTTCCTCTCCTCATTGGGACATGGCAATTTATTGCTGTGAGGAGAGAACCCCCATCATTTTAACCTAAGAGCAAATCAATTCAAAAATGCAGTGCTAGCACAGACTTTCCACTCTCAATTGACATCAAACAATACAGGTAAGAAAAGGCAAGCTGCCTCTGCAGCACTGAAGGTGGGATGGAACAATGACACTACGACAGTTGCCTGCAACAAAATGCATTGGCATGAAAATTAAAGTACCTTTCAGAGCAATCTCATGATTTTGCTGAGAGAAAACTGAAGGAGAGCTATCATGTACACTGCTTTTGTGCCTGAAGTGCTGGGACACAGAAGGACCAAGCTCACATTTAAGCTTTGCACTCGACACAGAACGAGACATTTCATCCCTCGATGCCTCTCTGCCACATCTGATAGATCAGCAGCAAGTCTGCTTTTATCTTGGTTTCTGCTGATCGATTTAGACAGCACACCCTTCAGGACTCTACTACAGCAGCATTCCAGTTTGGGAATACACACAAAATAGCTATTACATTATTCCTTGGGGGTACAATTTCACATTGATTGATTCACTGACAGATTAGATAGGATGAAGCAGGCAAGCCCCTTGTTGAGTTTCCCCCCTCCTCCCCACAAGGAGAGTTGCACACGTCCCAGTTTATTAAGGATTTCTCTTTTGCCTTTAAGTATTTCTCTTTTGCCTTTAGCTGGTTAATTTTTCACTGATGCTATAATCATGCGAATGGTAACCGGGTTGCCAAAACACTCCAACTCATACAGCCCTGCAGTCAATTCCCAGTAAGTTGAAGCTTGGCATGGAGTTTAACAAAACACATAGAAAAACTACTATCAAGAAAACCGCCAGCACAGTAAAGTTATTGATATTGGAACAGAGCACAGGCCTCAGTGGCACACTGCAAAGGAAAGCCCAGGTATACAGCTGGCTGTTTATTAAACAAAGAGGGGAATTGAGCCTTTTCAATTCAGACTTTGATTTATATACCTATAAATCCTTCAATGTGAAAGGAGCATAAAGGAAAAAATGGCACCATTTCAACTAAAGACACTACAGAAAACTGAGACTAAAGAACAAGGGATATGCCCATGTTTTTTATGCAGCTTGAAAGAAATTAAAAAATACCACCACACAAGCAGCTGGACTATTCTAACCTTCTAACCCTAATCCCTCTTTCACATCACTCTCCTTCTGTGATGGGCAGAAACCATTTACAGGTAACTCTTACTAGCCTGGTGTTAGCTGCTTTCAATTTTGCAGAATATTCCCCTTTAGTCCCTTGATCTTTTTGTGTTACACAGATGCATATGCAGTACCTAGAGCCCGATGCAAGGACAACACTCCCATGCCTTGAGCAGAGAAAGAGTATTCCAATAATTGAGAAATGTGGAAACCTGGGCAGGTTGTACACTGCTCCTTAGTCCTCCCCACAGAGGCTCAGCAGCTACTTATCAAAAGGGTGTTTTTCAGGATGGTTGTCTCCTTCCCCCTTCATTGCATGACCAGAAAGAGCCACAGTGGCGGGGAGGAGCTGGGATGAAGGCAGAACCTGTGATTTAGACACAGCCCTGTACAATTAAATATACCACAACCACACAGCTCCAAAATGAGGGCTGAGGAGCACCTGGGAGGAGTTTGCTCAGTCTCAAGATGCTTGATGCTCCATAGCACATCATAAACACCAGCAGTGACAGTCAGCAGCCTGCATGAGGAGTGAGCAAGCCCAGACCCACACTGAGACATGCTGGCAGAGCAGGTCACTGTCATTCCTGCCAAAAACCCATGTGTATTTGGCATTTGGATTGTTCCCATTCCCTGAGCTACTTCTTGTGTTTCCTTTACCTTAGTAACCACAGCAGGCATGCACAAACACCTACAAAGTGCTGCCAGAGACATCTCATGTTGAGGACTGGAGGCGTGAGGAGCAGCATTTCTGGCTGAGAAAACACTGTGCTGTTAATGCTCCAAAGGCAGGGAGGTCAGGAGACAAAACACTAAATGCAGCTTTCCCCCAAATAAAACAGGAGATCAAATAGCAGAAATCTCTGCAGTTGCAGAGGGAGGTCTGTGCTCTGCAGCTCAGAGGCAGCAGGGCCCTGCTGACACACTTCAGGGCAGTTTCATTTTTACCTCTTCAGCCCCAGATCCAGCACTAAAAGACCTCAGCAGTGGCAACGCTAACAACCTCCCAATTGCCTCCAGCAGATAACAGCTCCCTTGGACATGGAGCGAGTCCAACCCAATTCAGATTAGCTTAACTGAAATTTTTATGATCTATGAACATAATAAGAATTAGTCGAGTCTCAGTTTTGCTCTGAGCACGGCACACTGATTTCAAACACTGCATACTACAGATTATAGGAATGGCCTTTCCCTAGAGATATCCTGATTCCAAACCACAACACTGTATCAGACACAGAGCCATTTTTCTCCTGCTGTAGCCAAGAAAGCACCTTGAGCAATATCTAATCCAGTAATGGAAACTGAACCACCTGTACTCTGCAAGCCTCCCTCCCACTCACCTGATGAATCAGTGTTGCAATAAAGCACATGAAAATTAAATTAAGCACCATGAAAAGATTAGAGCAGTAAATCCGCCTTTCAGTTACTTTCATGCATCACCATGATTAAATCATTCCTTAGGTTCACACTGTCCTCTTCAAACCAGAATAGGCAGTGGGCAGGACTATGGCCTGTATTTTCTCCTTGAGTCAGAGAGCTGCTGTCTGTACCTCCATCAACAATACCACAAAGTAACCCCTGGAGCTGAATCTGACTCCCTAGCTGCCCCAGGTCCTTTTGGCCCAGCTCTGTCCCCCTCCTTGCCCTGCTGGGGTGGGGATACTCCCAGGGTCACTACCATCCTGCTGGGAACTGCCCAGCTGAGAAGACCCATTCTCCTCTTTGGGGAAGAGAACTTACCACACACAGAGCCTGGCTTGAGGCTTCTGTCTCTCCCTCCCCACTCACACCTTTTTGAAAACTTGCTGCCAAGGAGGAAAGGTGGCAGCTGGGGACACATCCAGTGCAATGGCTGTTCTCTGCTGTACAGACATTGCTGAATGCTGTTGCTATCTCCTACATCAGTGCAAAGAGGGGGAAGGAATATTTTGACAACAAAGATACAGCTGCACCTGGATGAAGTGAGGAGGTTGCTACGCAGTTTAAAGAACTTTCCCCCTCACTTATGTTAAACAATTGTTTCACACTACAATGCTCTAGGTTTGCATAGCACTTGAAATATACGGTTTCTGATCCAAGAGTCAGTCACATGTGCTTATGTGTTTATTTCTCTAGAATGCTGCCTTGCTTCGCTTAGTGCAAGCTACAAGCATTTCTAAACTCAGGTTTCCAAAATCTGGCTTTTAGATAGCAATGCCTATGGTCTCCACCATGGTATCTGTACAAGCACCTATAGGAAAGGTAATTACTATTGTCAATTAAATGTAGCCAATTAGTAACAGCGCAGTCTCCTTACTAGTTCCTCACCACGCTGGAAGAAGTACATTAAAAATGCGTTCCACCTACCAGATATGCCCACATGTCTAAAGAAATCAGGTCTCCTTGACAGCACGCCATCCCACACGCCACACCGGCCGCTTGCTGGCTCCCCAGCCCTGCCATGCCGAGAAGTCGGGGGGCAAGGGGAACCACCCCACAGCTCCCGTCGCCAAACCCCAAAAAAGGCACACGTAGAAGCGGCGACGCACAGCCTGGGCACAAAGCACGGGCACAGGCGGCAGGGTACCCTCCCAGAGCTGCCAGCGCTCAGACCCTCGCTGAAATCACGCCGCCCGCAAGCCGACTCCGGGGTACCACGTTATACTTAAAAATAGGCAGCCTGGCAGCGCGGGGGACAGGAAGAACAGCTAGCATGGGAGGCGGAGGATTTATTGGAATAATTTAGGGCAGGGAGGGGGGGGCGGTATTTGCTTTTATAGGATATTTTGGGGAGGATGGCTTCGGGGATTCGGGGGAGGACGTGGATTTTAGGGGGAGGTGGGGATGTCCGGTGCCTCTTACCTGGCCGGGGCGGCCGAGCCCCCGCGCGGTGCCGCGCTCAGCACGCCGCGCCCCGCCGCCGCCGCATCGCCGGGACACGCGTGGGACGGGAGCGGGGACACGCGTGGGCCCCGCCGAGCCGCTCCCCCGGCGGCACAGAAAGCGCGCAGCGCCGGGCCGCGGCCGGACAGCTGCTCGGGGGAGGCGGCGGCAGGAAATACCAAAAGACTGATCCAACCACGCTAGGGAGAGAGGGAGGGAAGAGAGGGGGGGAATGGAGAAGAAAAATAGAGGGCGAAAAAATAAAAACGGAGGAGAGGGGAGGAAAAAAAGAAAGGGAGAAGGAAACGTGCAAAATCCGGGCGGGATCGGCGCGGAGCGGGCGCGGTGCTCGGCTCCCCGCGGGAGCGCCCCGGGGAGCGCCTCGGCCTCTCCCGGCCGGAGCTCGGCTCCCTTCGGTTTGTTATTCCCCCCCGCACTCCCCGCAGTTCGTGTCTTTCTTCTCCTCGGCACAGGGAGAGCCCGAAGCCGAGGCAGAGTAAATAAAGCAAAACCGCCAACCCCTTAAACAAGAATCAGGCGGACCCCCCGGCCAGCAAGCAGCAAGCCCTCCCTGGGGTTCACTGACGCCACGCGCAAGATAATGGAGAAAAGCCAACCTGGAGGAATCACCACGCTGAAGCCCTGCAGCTGCAGGAGCACTTTGTCTCAGCATCCAGCCACACGCCTCCGCCGACGCCGTGGCTCAAAGGCGCCCATGCAATATGCAGCCCTGACACGCAGCTGGGCGCGCTCCCAGCTTCGCCTGTGCATCCAGAGCGAAAAATCAATCCCATGGCAAGCGCGGACCCCTAAGCTCCTCCAGACGAGGAGGACAGTCCAATCATCGCATGCCTGGTCTCAGCCTGCCTGCCCTTCGGGGGAGGCATGATTTTACAGGCAGCAGAGTATCTGGTAAAGCATCACGGCAGAAAACGACCCAGCCACACGCATTTAACTGATGCTTCCTCTCTCCTCCACTCTGCAGGTCCCACGGTTCAGCACTGGACCGAGAATAGGAAGCCAAACAGGACTTCACACCTCCTTCAACTCCATGGGAAGAGATGTAGCGAACTTAAAAGGCACCCAAACTTTCTGAAACCAAAAATCACATGAGGGGATAATGTGACCAACATGAGTCTGACTTACATCACTAAAGTCTGAATCACCCATGTAGAGCTGAAGCTTTGGTGCAAAATACAGCATGAAGCTCAGACTCATGCTTCTGAAACCAGAAGCATTAAATCATGTGCCTGAAATGCTTTACTACCCCACCCTTCACATAAAAAGCCAGATCCTTTTTCTCTTTACCGTTTGCAAGACAAAGATCTCTAGCTCTGATGTTCCTCACACTACACGGGAAGCCAGCTTCCAGCACTAAAGAAAAAGCAACTCATTACTTGAAAAGGTTTCCCAGATCTTAATGAAAAATCCTGAATTCATCCCAAGATGCAAGGTCAGCTTGGACCAGGGCATAATCTCTCTCACTTACTGCCTCCAGCCAACTCCAGCCCAGGCTTCCCTGGATCACTGATAGGGATCCAGGGAAGGCTTCACCCTGCATCACTGATATCCACATACCTAATGCCAGTAGAGGTAGCTGATTTTCTCCTGGTCAGCTCAATGGGACATAGAGCAGAATGCACTGTACCTAGCTAGGAGTAGAGCATGATGTGGGAAGGAGAAGTCACATCCATTTTTGCTCTTCCCTGGAAAGAAGTACTATAAACACAACAGAAACAATGAACAGCTCACACAGCCTAAGCTGCCCCTGCTCTTCACACAGCACTTCTCTACCCATTAAATAAGCCCCTGAATCACTTGCATAGAGCAGGTGATTCTAAATTCACCTGTATTTGTTGTGATTTCTGCCATCATCTGCAAGGTGTGGAGAGTTGTCATGATTCCAGCTGCCTTCAAGTTGGTCCGGATTTTCACTTAATCCTCACCAAAATTTAACCCTGAGGGCAAGCCTGTACTGTGCAATGGGGCAGGGCACTGCATGGAGATGCCAAGGCCTCTCATCACCCTGGCTCAGGGCACTGCCAGCTTGAGCCATCCTCTCAGAGCATGAAGCAGCTCACCCTGCCTCATGCTGCCTTCTCACTCTCCCTGCTGCCTCCTGTCCTGTCTGCTCCAGGCCACACTGGAGTCCTTTCTGTGTTCTCCACTCCCTTCTGCTTTTAGAGCTGGAACACTCAAATGCAGCCAGGTAGTTTGCCAGCACCTTGTCTGGTACAAATGGCTTTTTAACAAAAGCATGGACTTGACATTGGTCCACCTGTCTGCATCCAGGCTGGCTTTGTCCCATCATGGCTTCTCAGCTACTTTGCTACAGAGATCTACAGTTTTTAGCACCCTACATGAATCTTGGTGGGACTTAAAGTTCACTTCCCAGGGATTTCCATTTTGGACGTTTTTTAAAACCCTTCTAAAAGTGTTTTGGCTAAGATTTCTACTAAATTATTTTCTTATCAGGCAATCATTCCATGATTACTAGGGTTTCATCTGCCACATTGCTGCACAACACTCATTTGATAAAAAACTGAGCATCCAAAATTCTTTATGTCAAAAAAGTTAGAGACCCTGATAAAAAAGATAATACATTAGGTTTTCCTATATGCTCTAGGACAGTGCATGAGGCATTAGTGATACACAGAATTGTCAGTTAAATTGTCAAAATTTTGTCCATAAACTGGAGAAAATGAGAGAAAATTTACCTCAGACTGATGCTTTGCATCGTGCAGCCATGGCATTTCTTATGGTCCAGGGAGCCCTGAACTTGAATTTGCTGTGTCTTCAGACCTTGCACCAGATGGGTCCCCTGACTCTGGGTTAGAGCAATCCATCACTTCCCTGTCTGTCTGTCAAAGCTGGGACCTAGATCTGTTCTCCTCCTTATAAGTCCCCCACAGAAAGGTGGGGAGTAAGCAATGCAAACAGTAATATTTTTGAAGACCATTTTCCACAGCCCTCTAGTGTCTATTCTGTTAACAGCCCTTCAGAAACACATCTGCTGGTTATGTGCTGTCAGCAGTCCATGCAGATACACCTGAGGTGTGTATCATAAAACCCCCAGGGGTTAGATGTGTAGTACAGAGCTCATAACCCAGCTGTGCATTTGGGGTGAGCTTTGCTGTGTCCTAATGCCACCTGAGCTCCCTAGCTTAAAGCTAATTCATCAGTGTCCCCCAGATATCACATATCCCTTTGACAGAAGCTCTTTGATGGATGTACCTTGCAGTTAGGGCTGAGGACCCTTCTGGCTTCAGCTCTCCTTTGCAAGAAATCAGCATTCCTTTCAGGGGGTTGGCAGCTGTGGTATTTCCTTTGGGCATTTGCCAGTGTTTGTAACACTAAACTTTCCTACCACAGAAACAAAATTCTGTCCTAAAACGCCTTGTAAACTGGTGTGAACTCTATCATAAACAGGGTAATGAAAGCAGCAAAGCACAATAAGCTTTAATTCTAGTGCTGGGAGAGTCTAATCAGGCTGTTTCAGCTGTCATTACTTCAGTCTAGCAATCCAATAATGCAACTTGAAGACCTTGATAGTCAGAACACTGAAAAGCAGTATCTCACATATTTTTATGGCAACCCTTGGAGATGTGCAACAACACAATATCAGTGTTGTCTAGAAATTGTGGTAGATGCAGACAGGCAGGTGAGCAGCAGCAACAAAGAGAGCACTGAGTTCTCTCAGGTCAGCAGCCTGCCTAGGAAATCATTGCAGTGCTTTCCCCTGCATCTTCCTTTTCAATCCTCCACCTTTCACAGCTGCTGAACGAGCTCCTCTTCCCCCAGCAGAGATCAGACCCCCATCTATGTGAACTGTAAATGCATGCTCATTTGGCAGAGTCCAGCAGACTTGCTGTTTTATGCTTTCCTATATCTCACAACATAGTTACAATAGTTCTACAAGCTCCCCTTCATGACTAGATAGCTAAATGCCATAAAAGCCATAAGATATATTTATTGGCCTCTATTAAAATGAAAATGGACAGGATCATATTTCTATCATTATAATTACTACAATGGCTCTAGAGCCATAACCACATTAATCAGACATCATATGAATGGTTGTTAGCATTGTAGGATACTTGCCCTTAAGCTCATGGCACATAGTGAGACAAGAAGCAGGAAGCTTAAAACAAATGAGTGAAAAAAATGTTATTAAACACGGGTCTTTATCATTAGTCATAAGCTTCAACACAGCTGTATGCAATTAATGATAAGAAAAAGATCACTTTTACCCACAAGGGTTTTCCAGTGCAATGTTCCTTAGCAAAAATATTCAATGTCATAGCTGGATAGAGCAGGAGTTTCTTGTTAACAAATAGTAGTCTGTCTGTTTAGAGCTCTGAAAAAAGCATGTTTGTTCATTTTACATTTTGAAAAACAGAGCTGCTGCTAAACCAGGATCCTAATTGCTAGTTTGCTGGAAAACGTCTCTGGAAAAGTTAGGTAGAAAAACCACAACCATCTCCCTGGGAGCCACTGGAGACTGGAGTCCTCTTGTGGCAAAAGGTAGAAGAAAATTTCCAGTGACTGATACTGCTGAAAGCTGGGACCCAGTAAGAGGTGCAGGGAGTATCTACGCCACAGTGTTTTGATCCTGCAGACTTGTTTGCTGTGGTAGCTCCTTTCTGTTAGTGTGTTCCCTGAGATGATGTTTCTGACTGGGGTTGTTTTTGTTTGTTTTCTTGTCTGTCTCTGTTAGCAGAGGTAACTTTTCCTGAGTGGATTGCTAGCAAAAGTTTTTCTCCTGGCTAGTATATTCACTGTACAGTATCAGAGGTCAGCTGCCATCCTTCTTTTCAGTCTGGCTGAGGTGGGCAGATAACACAATTCTGAGACCTTGTTTAGATCTTGCTGCTCTGTATTTCTTCTCCTTTTCTGCTGCATTGTCTCCTATCTGCAGACCCTATGGTCTGCCTTGAGCTCATCTTAGGAGACATTTCTATGAATGATGGATATTGGCCATGTTAGTGCCATGATCCCTGCCTGGAACAGCACTGCAGAAGATGGAGTAGGTAAATAAACTGAAAATCTTTCTTTACTCACACACTGTGGTCAGAAAGCTTTCCATGTCCACACTTGGCCTTGAGTTACAGCAAAGAGGTTATCTGGCTAGCAATTTCACCCCATGGGCCAAGCCTCCAAAGGGCTCATGAGCCTCTCACAGCTCTGGTGGTCCTGCCAACAAGATTTTGAGCTTTCAGGAAAGTCTTCAGCAGGAGCTTGTAGCACAGGCTTCATAGGCAGCTTTAAAGACCTGCCAGTAACAAGATAAAAGATCCCAGCTGCTCTTACCTGATTTATTTTCTCTATCCAACCCATCAGTTGCTTGGATGGTGCCCTGCTTTCTATAACCTTAGCCTCCAGGATATTTTTCAGGAATCTAAATACAATGCCATTTCAACTACTTCACCCCAGACCTCATTCCAGAGAAATTGTTTGTGATCTTAGGTATCTTATATTAAACAAGATTTTTAGGGCAGACCTTACTTTCCCTACCCTGCACCCTCACCAATGTAAACTTCAGTCTCAAGGCACTCATTCAGGAATCCTGAACTACAGTCTGTGTTGGGAAGCAAAACTGTTCCACATACATGGGTCTTGCTACAGCTAGAGTTAAATGATGTTTAGTTGTGACTACCCAAGTTTCTAATTTCTTGCTGTTCAGCTGAAGCCAGTTCATATCAAGCACCATGGACCTATTTTATTTTCCTCCAAATGTTTAAGCCAGCAAATTAAGCTGAATGCTGCCATTATGGCTTTGGTGTGAAAAATACATCAAAGAGTTTGGCTGTCATTGATTTGTTCCCACAGGCCTGGCCAGTTAACTAACTGCAAGTATCATCTCAGAGAATAGCCCAATATACTGAGCTGATCTAGTGAGCAAGGTTCCTTCTGCAGCAGGCTGGAAAGCAGCCGAGATATCCAGGATCTGACAAATTGTCCAGTGAAATCTGGGCTAGATTTCAAAAACTTTGATAAGACATGACACAAAACCAATTTGGTATTCAAAACCATTCCAATAGCCCTTGTTGTTGGTCAGGTTTCAAGCTAATTACAAAGCAAGCTAGCTGTTACAAAGTCTCAAAGGATGAAACAAAAACATTCATGTATATGTAAACATACCCATAAGGAGAGTCATAGCAGAGTTTGGGTTGGGAGGGATCTTTAAAGGTCAGCCAATCCAACCTCCCTGCAGTGAGTTGAGACATCTTCAGCTACATCAGGTTGATCAGAGTCCCATCCAATCTGACCATATAAATATGTGTATAAATGAAGTTCTAGCATGGCTGCAATGTGAGTCCATCCCCTGGGCAACAGTCCTCTCCAAACTCCTGCAGCATGGGTCACTCTTCCATGGGGCTTCTTCACTATGGAGAGGCTGCACAAGTGTGGGCTCCTCTCTGTGTGAGCCTCCCACAGGTCACAGCCTCCTCTCAGGCATCCACCTGCTCTGGTGTGCAGGGGGATCTCTGCATCCCTGTGGATCTCCATGGGTTGCAGGGGCACTGCTGCTTCACCATGGGCTGCACCACGGGCTGCAGAGGAATCTCAGCAGAGATTCCCTCCTCCCCCTCCTTCTGCACTTCAGACCCTGGTGCCTGCAGGGCTGTTCCTCTCCCATGTTCTCATTCCCCTCTTCTCTGGCCACAATTACAACTGTGCAATCATTTTTTTTCTCTTTTTCTAAAATATGTTATCACAGAGGGGTTACCACCACTTCTAGTTGGCCCAGCCTTGGCCAGTGACACTTCCATCTCTGGATTGTCAGGGAGTGTCTCTGCTGGACACGGAGGAAGCTTCCAGCAGCTTTTCCCAGAAGCCACCTCTGTAGTCCTCATGCTACCAAATCTTGGCCATGCAAACCTAATCCAACACATGTATTTCTATAAAAGATTCTCCTATCAGACTCATAAACATAGACACATAGATCTTCATATGGGCCAGTACCAATCTCTGCACACATACTTAGTTATGTATTGACTGATCAATACTCTGTCCATAGGTAGATCTGGATCTAGACAGACAGAAATCACAGCTTAATTCCTATTTTTTTACTACTTTGTTCTCTCCAGAGAGGGGCATTTTGAATTAAAGATGATTGAATTTAGCTCCTGACGCTCAATGTATAGTATTGATCTGGAGGTCAGGCCAGAGAGTCACAAATCAGCTCTATTAGTAGCTTTGTAATAACATTGTATCATATTCCCAAGCTTACAGCTGCTTCCCAGGTTGTGTTTGTTCTCATTCTTGACCCTTTTTATTTTGTTTGACTCTTGACTCACTCTTGTAGCCAGCTCATCTCTAATAAATTATGGAACTTCTCACAGCTTCTTCCCTGCTCTTCTCTCCAAAATTCATCTTCTGGCTCCATTTGTGATCAAGCAAAAAAGTCGCCTTGGCTGTTACAATTCATTTTAAGGACTCTTTGTTATTGCTGATGCCTCCGGTGAACTCCCACAGGGGCTTGAAGGAGATCAGGAAGAAAAAGTACAATAATATTTTTTGCTGCTTCTGAAGGATGTCTGGTTTGTCTGCACAGAGGGATGCCAGTATTTTTGTCATCCTTTTGCTTCAAACAGGGAGACCTGTCCAGTGTAACAGTCACAGGTTACAATTATAGAAATGAAACACAAAACACTGAAGCCTGAATGAAAAATATTTCCTGAGAACAGATCTAACACTATCAAAGACCATGCTCTGACTTACAGCCCAAAAGGACGGCACGTAAAGGTTTGTTCCAGAGCAAATTGTCTGTCCCTTTTATGCCACAAAGGACCTGGTTTGATCCCAGAGTCACTGATTAGATCTGTGCTGTTGCAGTCAAAACACAAAGGTGCTCTTACAGAGGATGGCTTGATTTAGCTACTACTGGAGTCCTGAAATAGTGGGATAATACCTTGGGAACTAGGTCCTCCACATGGGTGACCTGATGGTGGCCACAGAGAACTGTAGGTAATTGCTCCATCATTTTGCAAATTAAATTATGTTTTCAGCCATGATGAACTGTATTGTTACCCTGTCAGTGACTGTGTCTCCTAATCCCTTCACACAGTGAAGCCAGACTTGGTGTGGTGTGTGACTTTCTTGTGCTGTTGCTGCATTAGCAAGCAGGAGCACATCTGTAAGGCAAAGAAATTGCTAGTGAGGATGCAACATGCACACTATTTGCATTTCAGAGAACTGGCTTTGGAGTAGCTTTAGTCTGGTTCCATCAAGTCAGCATCCATCAACAACTGCAGCAAATTAGGCATGCTCCTAGAGTGCATCTTCCCCTGCTGATTCACTGAAAGGGATTCCAGGTGCATGTACTCTGAGGCTGCTCTGGATATGAATCAAAGAGCAGTAAATAAAAATGATCTGGATATTTGCCTCAAAATCACATTGCTGATCTGTCTGAAAAAGAGAGAGAGTGACATCTGAGAAACTAAGAGGCTGCTGACTGAAAAAATCTAAAGAAGATACTGATAGAAAAAAATACCCTGAATGCAAAGACACAGATTTTAGGATAACATGCCATCTTATCTAATGCCTGGTAACAGCTCCTTAGGTTTGCACAAGCCTTAGAGCGTGTTACTTAGCCCTTCTGTGTAATGCTCCCTCAATTATACCTGGCTGTGAAGGTCAGGATATTTGTCCCTGTTGACAGCCAGGGGAAAACAGCTGTGTGGAGCAGCTAACTCATGTAGGACATTGCTGAAAGCAGATCCCACAGCTGGGACACCATAGCCCCACATTCCACCAGGCCTCCACTGGGTGCAAGCCTTGCCATGAGGCCAAAGGCTGCTTTTTTCAATCACATATTGTCACATGGCAGTTTTGTGCCACTGTTTTGAAGATGAACTGTTAAATGTAGCAGCCTTTCACTTTGAACTCTCGTAGTAAAGATACAGACATTAAAAGTAAGACCAACTTGTAAGAACAGATGTCCTTTGAAAGGCAATCAGCGAGAAACATACCATAGGTTTGAACAACTAATGCTACCTGTGCTTACATTGACTGAGAAATTGCAAAAAAACCACAAATATATGGAATGCGTTAGTTAAGTGTTATTACTTATATGTGTACAATTAAAGGTGTAATGTTCATCAAGTATATAGGGATGAAACCAGAGTTCAAGACCATCAATGATCTCTTGCTGCCCAGAACAGGAGATTCTCTGATATGCAACTAATCCTTGTCCTGCTTCCCAGTGGCTACAAAGAAGATAAAAGCATAATGGGTAGAATAAAATATTCTCAGAGTGAAAAAAATAACTACATTTGAACATGGTGAGCTAATTTGGTAGTGCTTTTCAGAAGTACCTCAAGTAACTCTTAGGAAAAGAGTTTTTTTAAGCAGAACAAAATCCAAATCAACCTTCATGGGTGTGGAGTCATATTAAAACCTTCAAATTTATCCTATTTTCATCAGAGCTGTGCCAAGCATCTCAGCCAGCTTGTGCTTCTGCAGCAAAACTTCATGTTCCTCACAGCTCTGTCAAACTGTCCAGTGAATGCAGACAAACCTCAGCAGTTCTGGACACAGTCAGACAACTCACAGGATGCCTGTATCAGCAATGACAGTGATGCAAGGCTCTGCTGCCTAAAGCCAGAGGGAAGTCCAAGATACAGATTGGTTTTGAAAAATTGCACTTGCCACTGACAGGAAATTCTTTTTATCAGGCAGCAAAACCATAATGGAGTAGATCTGTAAAGGAGCAATATCACTCGGTGTCAGGTGGGGGTCTGGACATCATCACTTACTCTTTTTCTTTCCCCAGGAAGATTGCTCTGGGTCACTGGATTATGTTAAATAGGCTGGTAATTTTTAGGGATATTTGAGCAAAATTGTTTCCTCTTCTCTGAAATACTTGTCTTGGAAACCTGCTTACACATGTACACACAGTTTCTCCCTGAACAGATGTTACTTTTCACAAAATTACAAGGCTGATCTCTGTGGTGAATACTAAATAGCTTCAAGAAGTCTGTTCTCTGAGCTGGTACAGAACATAGAACTCAATGGAAGGAAAGGAGGATCTGGTAAGGAAAAGAACTTCTCCAGACTAGGTCCTGGTTCTGGCCTCAGATGCTGAATTTCTCTTTGCAAACCTTTTATGCCTTCAATTCTTCATGTGCAGAATGAAATATTTCTCACAGACTTTGCTTACATACATTTTATACTCTTGATGTCTTATCTACCATGTCTAGAACTGCAGTTACTCCTATTTTGATATAAATAACAATATTTTAGCTCAGTTCAGTATTGCACTTCAGTACTTGCACAGAAAAACAGTCGCTGACTCCTCTATTGCTTTCCTGTGAGTTTGTTAGATTTTCCCTTTAAAATTCACAAGAGGTTTCTAAAAGCACCAGTTTTCAGAATGGAAGAAATTTTCAAATCTAAAAAGACCTGCAAAGAAGAAAAGTTATGTTTATAGAAGAAACCAATCAGTCAGAGATGGTATTCTGGGTTTAGGCTTTTATCTCTGCAGAAGTAAAACCAAGTAATAAATGTCTTTATTTGTCTTTTCTATAAGAAGGGCAGTAAGATATACCTTAAACAACATAACCCAAAAAGCGTAAGGCAAATAATTTCTCTCTTCCTCTCCTCTCTACTTTTTTTTCTAACAGAAAGAAAAACTTGCTTGGTAGTGGGAAGTTGGGGGTGGAAAGGTAGGAAAGGACTATCTGGGGAGGTGACAGACTCTTCACTCTTACTCAAAGCACAGGTAAATGTCATCAGCTTGAGAAAACACAAAGGATTCAATGTGTGGCAGTTGCTTGACATATTCTCACCTCACTTGTAAAAGCAAATTCTTATCTGTTAGAATGGGAAAGGATTTTTCTAAACACAAAGTGAATGTAAATAGATACCTGTGAGCTTGTCTGTGCAGTTGTTTTTTCCTGGTTATACTGGTCTAATGAGATGACTCATGTTAGACCAGGGTGGACACACTGATTTTAGGTGAAGACTGGATCTTGTCAGAATAGCTTAAAGCATATGCAGCAATATACAGAAAAAAAGACAGGCTTTGATTTTTAGACACAGTGTGTCCTCCTGGGAACTACTGCTGGTTTAATTAGAGAGGTTCAAAGTCTCTCTCTTTCCCTTTCTATTGTGACTCTCCCATGTTGATCAGCCGAGTTTGAGGAGAGACTGAGCTGGTCTCTGCTGCATGACATTCCCTTCCCTTGAAAAGATGCCAACTCAGCTGACAAGTATTGTGACTGTAATGAGTAAACATTAACTATTTCACTTCTTAGCAAAGCACACAAGGAAATCAAAGGACCAGAGGGCCTGCAGAAACACTTCCCAGAATACAGAGCAAGCTTGGCTGCTGCTATGCATAAAATGAATGTATTTAAGCCTACCTACAGTTAAACTGCAAGAAAGTCAGAGGGAGGGCACCAAATGAAGTAATTTTTATGAAAAGGTTAAGGTTGGGCTCAGCTTTGAAATGCTAGAGAAATAATACTCTCATTAACAGGTTTTTCTCTTGTCCCCAGAGAGACATCCTTCTCAGGATCTGGAAACAGGATGCTTCCAGAGCTATAGCACTGACCTGATGGATGGGCAAGGGCTGTTGGGATGTTTTTAATGAGCTATAATGGCTTTCTTCAGGGACTTTGAGAGATCAAGATGCTGAGAACAGTTTGTCTCAAAGTATGACGAGGGAAAAGAATGATAAAGGATACAGAGGCAGGTAATCTGCTGAATTCATTGCACTGCAGAGAAATTATGCATTGACAAATGATCTGTTGATGAAAAAGAGGTTTTAAAATGACAGAAGTAGGTAGTATTGACTGCTGTGGATCAACTATTTTCTGTGGTTTTGGAAGAACTCTGAAGAAGCCTTCTCTAATAGGTTCAGAAGATAATTACTGCCTGCTTTTTGAGCATACAGTGATGTAAGAAGCAAAGCTGGAAACATCCTCTGCAAAAGGGGATAGATATTAAACATGTATCCTCAGCTAGGTCTGAATCTAGCCATCTTCCATCTTCAGCTTTCCAGAGCCACCACCCAACATGATCTCCAATGCAGACAGGATACCTGCCACACATAAATCCTCCAAAAATGGAGCAAATCCAGCCCATTGTGCTGTAAACATTTCCCATCCAGCTGTCAGAGAAGTACACATGCTCAGAAACAACCCAAATTAACTCTGGTCACAGTATCTTGTGCTTTATTGCTCCCATCAAGGCAGGGCTGATCATTTGTCTTAGAGTTAAAAATTAAGAGTCTAGCTCCTATGACACATGCCAGACCAGTAGAAAATCAACATATTTCCTTACAGCATCTCTGAAAATCTATAAACTCAGCTTGGAAAAGGCTTATTGAGTCAGCTTAGTGTGTCTTGGTCCCAGATTGTTCCTAGTCCTTGTTATATATTCCTCAGCACTCCCAGAAAGCATGGCCACAGCTACCCATTTGCAGCATGAGGCTGCAACAGCTCAGGGCTCCAGGTGTGAGCTGGGGCAAGAAAGCATGGGAAGAGAAGCTTTATTGATGACCACAACCAAATTAAGCTGAACAGATGCCCTGTTTTGGGATTAGCTGTTTTAAACATTTCTTTTAAATTAGATAGGACAAGGTTTGTGCCTTTAAAATAAACTGAAATGAGCAGAACTTCTGTCAGATAATGACCAGCTTTTCATGTAAAATGCACTGGCAAACCCAGTTATAGTGCAGTGAAGTTCTCCCTCTGGTCAGGTCCTGAAAGACATTTTCTCCAAGAGCATTCAGAATTAAATGTGCATTTAACTTTTCTTTCCATTTCACACTCCATTTCTAGTGATTAATGCTTGTGTTCTAGATGGATGAAAGCCGAAACAGATGTTATCCACTCACAATGCCATCCTGATAACCCTGAGCTAAAGGCTGAAATCCTTAGCAGATTAGCAGCTGAAATAAAAAAATGGATCAGTAAAGTGGGGAGTATGGCTGAACAAATTCTTATAGGTTTTATTTCTGTGGATAACAATGCACAGAGGCTATGTAATCTCCATGCTGATCTGCCAGAGGAAAGATTAAATGGCAAAATTCCAGCACTGAAACCAGCAAGTCTCCTCTGCTCTACTCCCTCAGTGTGAACATCAAACTTTTTTAGCAGAATGTCACTGTGTACACTCTATTATGTTGTTAAAAATGTGGGGGCTTCAGCACATTTTCCTCTCATTGAAACAAAATAAGTTATACATTCCTAAACATTCCTATACATCTATCCTTATACCTTCCTATGAGCTTATGGTATTTCTGCCATTGGAAGTACTTGCAGCCTCTTTGTGGTTCATCTGATGCTGAGCAGGTTAGGAAAAATATTTGTATTTTCACTACAGTGAAACTGGAGTGGCTTTTATCAAACAAGAAGAAACCCTTTTTAGTGACTTTGGAACATTTTTTCATATTTCTTCATTCAAACCTTGGAAGTAGGTTGGAGAAATTAACCTGACATAGCTTTGTCAGGGAAAAATGTATTCTCCCTCCTTTGTTCTTTTACTTCAGAGAGCTACAATATGTCAAAGAGCTGTGCTGTATTAATCTATAGACAAGACAAACCAATTCAGCTGAGAACATGCTATTGGAAACTAGAGGAAAGGAGGAGATCTGCAATATCAATACTCTGAAGAGCAGAGAACTGGCCAGAAATCTACCAGCTATAGAGCCCAACATCACCTAACCCACCCCCTCTTTTTTTTTTTTTTAAGACCCTCCAATTACTTTCTTTTAAGCCCAGGAATGGGAAAATGGATGCAATAATCCAGTCCATTACCCTGCCTCAGACAGCAGCAGATGTTTCTGGGGAAGGAACCAACAGCCAGCAGTAGACTGGTGTAGGATAATCTTACCCCTCACATCTGATCAGATCACAGCCTAGTCTTCAGTAGTTAAGAGACTGGCTAAAAGCAGAGCATTTAATATCCTTTTGAGAGGGTTTTCTACTCTGGCCACATCAGTGGTGAATTTCTTTCCAATATCCATCATGGAGGCGAATAGCCTTTGTAAATCTGCTTTCAGTATCAGATCAATTCTAAATTCTAAAATGCTTAACATTGGAGAAAATACTTAAAACTGGAACTCAAACTACCTTTTCCAAATAGAGAGAAGGATACCCAGCTTGCTGTGTATAACTCATTCTTTGTGGAATTCACAGTACAAGCTGCTTGAGGCCTCTTACATCACTGCCAAATCTGTGCTTCTTCCATGATTATTCACAATGCATAATAATAATAATAATAAATCATAGCAAAGCAATTGGAAATCCCAGCTCTTCCTCCTATTCTTAAGAAAAGGCCTAAAGACCTAGACAATAAAATTATCTTAAATGATATTATTTAAAATTATGCATTATTTATAATGTTGACACAACAGATATAGCATGAAGAGCAAGAAGATGAACACAATCCTTTAAAGGTAAGTTATAAAAAACAAACTCCCCCCACCAAACTCCCAAGAATGGCTTGGTTTTGTTACAGAGTGTGGGATGACTTAGCTGAGAAATAACACAGCATTGCAAGTTTCAGGGTATTTATTCTGTGATGCAAAATTCTCCAGATCCACAGCAGGCAGAGGAATCTGTAACTCCAAATTGCTTCCAACCTCCAGGCTCCACCTCCTGAGACTGCAGTTAAGAGCCCAGTTAAAACTATTACTAAACCTGCACCTTTCCTGGCTCTTCAGTGACACCTTCTGGGGCAAAAATAGACCAAACCAATCTTAGGTGTTCTGCAGCTCTTTTTACCTGGAAGTAGGAGTCAAGTGAGACTTTTCGAAGCTAGTTGCTGAGAAATGGTGAGCCCACAAAAACCACTATACAAATACAGCTGCCTGGCCCTGAAAAGCACATCTCTTTGGAGGCTGGGCAGGAGATGAGTCCCAGTTGGCCACAAATCTGTAAGTTTTCACTTCTCCCAACATCTATTTTGATTTCCTGAAATTGCTAACTGAGGAGCTGTTCACACTCGAACAGCTGGATCCTCCCTGTAAGAGCAGTAAGGATGAAGGTGGAAAATTATATTAAAATAACTTACTATTAGTGACAGTGATGTTATCTTTGCTTGAGGGCAGGTTTTAGATTCATCTGTGGTGGGACTCCAGGGCACAACTCTTGTATTTCACTCTGGCAGCACTATAAAGGGCTGGACTGCAATTCCCACTCCCATGCAACCCCAGTCATAAAGGACAGGGGCACATATGGAGGTTCCTTCAGCTGCAGAGGAAAAGTCACCTTTTTATCCACTCTCAGGGGAACATGCTGGGAAGACAGGTAGGCTTTGCTAGGTGGGGTATTATGAGTAAACTGAAGCTTAGCTGAGAAAATGAGCACATTTATGAACACATTTACAAACAAGTCCGATCTTGAGCACTCACGCACATAGAACCCCAGAATTCAGTGTTACTGTACTAATTTACTGCCACTCAGACAAGTAGAAACATCTTATTTTCCTCTGTGCATAGTCTATTGCAAATAAATGTACCTTTGATCACACTGTGCTCCACTGATGATCCATCTGCTACTTTTTGGTACCTGTCTGCCCCAGCCTATTTATTTATCTTTAGCTTTTTACTATCCAATCAGACATCTTGGACAACAGTTGTTAATGTGTTTTACAGCTACTGTTTCACAAAGAGAACACACAGTGAGTGAAAAAAATTACTTAAAATCTGAGATAGTCTTCAAGTTCAACACAAAACATCCTTTTGTCTGACCTGAACTAAACGGAAGCCAGAAGGGCATCCTCTCCACCCTGTACTGCACGGGGTGGCATGGATGCTGTGCTCTGTGCCCAAAGGCAGAGGGTCAGCAATTACATTAGTGTGACCTGCTGCAGTGTGTAAGTTAAGCTGCTCTGTGTAACTCTTCCTGGGCACTGACTGCTTTCATCAGTGCACATTTTCCTGAGGTGGTAGGGTTTCTTTGTACAGAGGTGGTTTCCTTGTACAGGAGGTGCATCTAACATGACACGTTGGAGCACAGAGAATTTACTTGTAAATGGGGGGTGCTGAGAGCCACAGGTAAAGTTGGCTGTGTGCAAGGTAGACAATGTGATTTGTAACAAAACCAGAAAGAAGTCACATATCCTATGGACTTGTGCATTAATGATCCATGGCCTTCTGCTGGAGGGATTCTAGTGTAACCCATGAATCATGCATAGCTTAAAAAGAAAAGAAGACTAAAGAATTGCTGTGCTATTGGATCCTTTCATTTCTTCTCTGCAGGAGCCAAAGGCTGACCTCTTTGCCTCAGGGTTAAGTGCTCCTATGAACACTGCCAGAAAGCTGAAAATAAAGGAGAGAGTTCTCTCCATTTCTGTGCTTGCCCTGTGGCTCAGGAGGAGTCCACATCTCCATGTGCTTCTTTCCTGGCCTGGAGATCCAAGCATCTAATTCCAAAGGGTAAGGTTGTGTATCTGTTTTCACCAGTGGAAAAGTAAATTGCTACAATCAACATCAATTAATGCTTGCTCCTAAGCAGATGAGGTCTTGCTAAATTGTTGAGACTGGTTCTGGGAATTGTCCTCTTGCTCTGGCTCTTTGTTTGGACAGTGGAGAAAACATTCCCTTCAAAACTCCCCCACTTCCCGTTCAAACTAGAGTATTATCCCCCTCTTATAAATTCCCAAATACATATTATTGCATAAGTCTGGATTTTTTTCTTAGGCAAATCTATATACTGGAGCCCACAGAGAGCTTTTTCTGAGTATTGACTTCTTTCCATATATTAGAGCTTATCTGAACATCTGAACACAATTTGCTGTCACCTCTTTTTTCCGGGTTAAAAGACAAATACCACATAAATTGTAAACCTCTGTGATAGCAAGAAGGCTCAGGAAGATGATTTTCTGGCTTTTCTAATTTAAAGAGACAGGATCTTATGATTACTGTTCACTCATGATATTGAGGCACCCGACCCAAACTGAGGCCCCAACACGCTGCGTTGTTTCTCTAAATACGCAAATGAAAGCAGCTTGTGAGAGTTCAATGTTTCCAAGGCTAAACATTATGATCTACATTTGACCTCTTTTAAATGCTCTTGGTTGGCCTCAAGAACTCTGCACATTTTCTTTTTACAACTCTTTTACTTGCAATCTTTGCCATAAGCTGCATCCTGCTTCATACTCCTGGAAGCACTGATTCACTGGGAGCTGTGGGTCAGTGCTCCAGAGAGAGGTCTGGGGAGCACCTCCCCAACCCACCACATTCCAGCTTCAGAGCTTCGTGTCCTGCACTTTGGTATCTCCACCCTCAAAACCAGGGTATGCCTTCTTTTTGTATATGGCTCAGAAGGGATTCCCTGTTTGCTGCCTGGCCAGACATGCAGGAAGGAAACACTTCAGTCCCCAGGTGTGACTGTACTAAAGGGGAACATCCTCTCTCCTGTGTACCTGGAACCTTGGCTGCCCAGGATGCCATGTGCCTCTCTGACTCGCTTGCAGGGGTGCATCAGCCCTGGGAAGGCAAAATGCTGGTCCAGGCAAAACCAAACTGAGCTACCTGCACTCACTCAGGCCTCAGTGAAGTGTGTGCCACCCGTGCCCATAATTTGGCTATCAACACACGTTCTGGTGTGCTCACATTTTAGGTATGCCCATGTTTTAGGCACTCTTTGGACAAATATTAATGAGTAGCTCAAGGCCATGGCAGCAAAGCACCTGGGTAGAATTATAACCACACTTGGCACAATGTATAGAGCAGTGTGCCAGAGGGCGTATTATGGATTTTGGGTTAATATTTGTCATTGACTATGACCACTTATCAGGAAAAGCAGTGTGTTTTAATAAACTTCGAAATAAGGAATAGATTAATTGTCCTGACTGCAGCAATCCAGTCACTAAACTTCTTGGACACAGGTTATCTTTTTTTTCTCCATAGCTGCAGATTGTGAGGGACTGTAAGTTAACCTGCCACATGGAAAGACTTCCCACCTTATACATCAACACGAAGGTGTTATTTCCTAGCTTGGAGTAACCACAAAGTCAGATAAACCCTCCACAAAGCACCCTGCCTGGAAATGAAGAGAAAAATTGTTCCCTGGGCTTTCTTTTGCTTCCTGGGCTTAGTTCAAAAAATTGCTCCCTGGGCTTAGATCAGGTGCTCTACTGCAAGTGCCAGCGAGAGGGCCTCTTCCCTCCAACAGCAACTGTGGCTGCAGGGCTGGGATCCCAGGAACAAGAGTGTTAGGCAGGAACAGGCTGGAAGCACCATCTAATGGTAAATGGTGCCATTTAGCCACGCCTAAACAGATGCCCCCTGGGGGACTAACAGTCTGCCCACACTGGGCTTTGGAAAACGCTGGACCGGTAGGAAACAGGTAAAGTGCTCCAGTATCAGAGTGTGCTGTGAAAGCCCAGAAGGTTTGGCCTTCACTTGTTAGTCCACAGCTTTGAAAGAGAGAATGAGGCTGCACTCCTAAAGGGGTGAGCAGAGTTCCCTGGTTCTGGCAGGGAGATTTGGTATATCCTGCACAGGTTCTGCGACTGCAGAGAGTGTCCCATCATCACTAAGTTGAAGGAAACCAAAGATTTAAAACTTAATAGTCTCTGTCAACATCAATCTTTTCAGAAGATAGAAGAACAACAACAAAAAGCTAAATAGAAGTTCTAAAACTTCTAAAACTTCTGTTCTTTAACAGTATCTGTCAAAACAGCAAAACAGCTTTAACAGATACTGTAGGCTTAGTGAGACTGCTAAGGAATGATAGAAAGCATATGGAGATTCAACTTACTGGCATAAATTTAGGGACATCAGCATAGTTGCAGAAAACACCCTTATTGAGTCTTTAAAAATCAAAAAAGATAGTTTTTTAATATGATATATGGAAAAAAGAGGAGGAGAGAGGATATGGTATCTCAAAAGAAATAGATACCTGCCTTATTTCCTAGGTATTTTTGGACTCAATTTTCCCCTTGCATAAATCAGCAGGAAAGTCATCTTCAGCAGCATATATAAGTACATAATTATCTTTAAGTAGATGCTTCATCCTGCTTTAATCACATTGCTGCATTTGTGCCGAAATCAAAATGCTTTTAAGAATCTTAACATTACAGTGGTATAAAAGACATGTAAGAGGTCAAAATCAGATACTCTAAGGTAGAAGGTAAATTGCTACTGCCAATGAGCTGTTAGAACAAATGGTGTTATCTTTTACCGACATTACACTGTGCTATAGTAGGACAAAGAGAATTTGTCTTTTCACCCATTTCCTACTCTGTTTCCCATCAGCTAAAAATGACTCTGCAAGAGTCAGAGCAGTAAAATACAGTAAAAATTCTTAGGAAAAAAACTAAAATGCAGCAAACTTCTTGTGTTACATTTAAAGATAATGAATTGCACAAATTGCTTCCACAAATAAATGAAGCAGCTAGTAATTGCCAGGCTGACCTGATATTCTTAGACTGTTACTACTATAACAGAGTGGATGTTGCATGCCTAAATAATAAATACTGCAATTCAGCAAAGTAGTTGCTTCACTCTCATTTGAATGAAGCTGAGATAAGACAACAACCCATTATGGGGTGGGTTATGCCTTAACATTGCTCATTTCAGTAACACACCAAATTCTTTTACATTCTTTTTCAAGTTACAAGAACTGGAGCAACATCTAAGAAATCCCCATTAAAAAATAAAAGAGGAATATGATCTCACTAGTTTTATCTACTGCACAAAATAGCACACTTATTCATTCCAACATAATGGATATCAGAATTGATAATCAAGCAGTGTTTAAATTGCCCTATAAGACAAGATTATAAAAAGATGCACAGCTTGTTTAGAGCTAGTGTCTAATGGGATACTTACAGAATCAGCAAGCCAGAAAGTTTCTTGGCAGCCCAGTGTTGCATATCTTCACCTTGTTTTCCCAGTGCCATTCTTCAGTCAACTTGTGATTTTCCAACACAGAAAATCCTCTTGGAATTTTCTGCAGGGGAAAAAAAACCCCTCAAACCCCAAAACTTTGCCCGTATTTAGGATCTACCTCTTTTTGAAAAGCTAAATAAAAGTCTCCTTACCCTTGCCATCATTCAGGGAAGAAGGAAGGAAGGCTAATGTGAGCACCTCAGGCCTCTATTATATTACAAGCAATGGCAGCTTCCCACATCTGGCTGATGCCACACTGGCTGACGACTCACATTGGCCACAGTCTCTTCAAATTCCCTTGCATTCCCTTGCACTTTCTCAACTCCTGAGTCAAACTGGGCTCTGGGGACCACCTTCTTTTTATTCTCTCTCTGTGCCACTGAACACCATGGAGCAGCTTGGTGTTAATCAGCCCAGCACAAACACACCTCCCAGAGCAGCAAGCAACTCTTCCCAGAGAAGCAGGCCCCCATTTCCCACTGCTGCCTGCACCCTCCACAGGCACCCATAGCAGGGCCTAGGACCGAGGTGCAGGATTAGGGAGCTGGAAGAAAAACAGCCTTGGGAGATAAAAAGACGTGAGGAGATGCTGTGGGTGGGGGGAGCCACCTTGTGTGGGCAAGGAGGATGCACCCACCTTTGTGAGTTTGGGTGATGTGCATGAGTGGGTAGTACTGGAAACATAATTGTTAACAATTTACAGAAAGAAGATGGTGCTTAGTCCATGGCATTTGTCATTAGACCTCGATGAAACTCAGTGTGTGCAACCATTTGGTTAATTGGCTACCATTAATAATTCCTCACTAAACCACTCCAAAACACCACTGAAATGGGAAAATTTCCCTTAGTTTTGTCCCACCCCTCATTTTAGGGAAGAAAAATTATGATAGGTATGGTATTGCACTGGGACTTTAAAAGTACAGATGGAAAGCCTGCCTCTTCCCAGGAGCTGTAATCCTTCACATTGTAAAGTCTTCAAAATAATCTCTGAGTACTTAGATATTCAGGGCCTTGGACAGGCTTGTTCTGCCCTGCTACATGAAGTCTGCTTTAGCAGTACTTGAACTCCAGCTAGCTGGAAAAAATCTACCTCAGGAGCATCCGTGCTTTGCACTGATTTATTCCACCTCACTTTCTTTCATAGGGCACAGGCCTATAGCCTGAGCTAATATGTTACAGTGCCAGTTGAAATAAATGAGGCACATGTGCAAACACTCAGGCACCTCATTTATCACCTGTAAAAAATTAGTTTGGCACTTATTGTTCAGTACTGGCACACATGGAGCTGTTGAAGCTGAAAGGTTTCAATAAATGTTAGGGAAAACTGCCTGCTGCTAGCCTGTTTTCTCATCCCAAAAGGGGGGTAAAAAGAAGCAAAACCTTTTCTGGATCCTGTCTAGTCCAGTACAAAGAAAAATAAAATAAAAAACAGCAGACAAGCCATCAGAGACACTCCAGAAATGCCTAGCACAAAGCCTGGCAAAGCTTTGCTCTCTGAAGCCTGCTGTGCACCAGAGGATGCACTAGGAAGCCACTCTGGGGCCTAATGCTCACTGCTGAGCTCAGTGCTCACTTAGCACAGAGAGAGTCCATCCCCCCTCGGGTACCAGCTGAGGGCTGGGCCCAATATCCAGCAGGCAAGTGCTGGATATAAAAGAGAACAATGCTTTGTGTTTAAGATGCTGCCTTCTACCTGCAAATTGTGTGCCTTTCTCATCTTTGCTACACATTTCTCTTGGGCATCAGCTCAGCATGGTCACCATGCTAGCTTATGTTAAGCCAGCTTCTTTACAGAGATTTTGGCTGCCTCCTGTTTGGGGATTCTCCACCTGGCTTCCAGAAGATTTTGGGGGTGAGATTAAAAACCACAAGCAAACAAACAGGGAAGGTGCTAGTTTTGTTCATTAATTCTTCTGGCTTTTCTTCCAGGCACATCTTCTAGAGATGCCTTGTGCAGTGAACCACAGCCCTGCATAAGGAACCCACACCTGAAAGCATTCAGAGCCAGGACCCTTCTGGGAAGGCTTAAAGGGAGGATTTAGGGGATTTGTAAGATTTGTGCCAGCGTTAGAACTGAGATAAATGTCTCTCCAGAACACAGAGCTCTCTCATTTTTCCTATAGCCCTTTTCAACCTGAAAGAACCTTTTAGAGAAGGAACATTTCTCCAGCCTGAATGAGGTTGGCTGGTACAAATAGAAACAAATGCAACTAAACCTTGGAATTGCAAAAAGAGAAGATAAATGAGACCCCAGTGCTACCAATGATACAATTAGATGGTTTTCACATGGGACTGTTAACAATGGATGCTTTTCCAGAATAAATCCTTATGCTTTCAAGACATATGTCTTTTCAATCACCAGCTCTTTTAAGAGGTTCACAATAAATGAGTGCAAAACAAATTAATGGAGAACATAACATCATCACTTAACATGCCTGATATTGATTCCATTTCATTAACTGGTGAGCACTTTGTACTCTCACAGAGAGATTTTTGTTCCTCCTCAGGCATCTAATTACAAGAATAAAAATAAATTTAAAGATTCTTCCCCTTGGAGCCTACCTCTAGATATATTTCCAGAACTATACCTTTTTTTTTTCAGTCAGGATGATGTGGAAATTACAGTAGTGAGAAGGGGATGTGACTTTTCCTGCAGGCTTGAAGGATTTGATTTGCTTGTTAGAAACAGCATCCATAAAACCTGCAGTCCTTATCCTCCAGAAAGAGTGGCAGAGAAAGCCAACAGATGAGTCAGGATGATATTTACTGTGCCCAAATTAGCATTGGGTGTGTGCACATCAGTGTGGTTCTTTGAGGGTTGGCTTCCTGTTTGTGGAAGCCATTCCAGGACAAAGCTTGAGCCTTTCTGAGTCATTTCAGCAGGGTTACACCAGTACTGAGCTGTGTTTTAGCCAGAAAATGGTTGTTTTGCAGTACAACATATACCATCAAGACAGTATTTTTGCCAGCCCAGCTGGAAAGCAGGACACACTGGAATCATTCTCCATGGCTCTATGACTTCTCTGGCACTCAGGGTACCCTCTGCAGAACAATCTTGCTAACTCTACATAGCCTTAGATTTCAGCAAAGCATAAGGGGTTGCCCATGCAGAGCAGATGAATAAAAAAGAAAGACTAAAAAATGTGTCCCTGCTAGATAAAATTACTCAGGTCTACAGGTAACTTAATAATGTCTGATAACAAAGGATATACTGGTCAAGAGGATTGAGGTATATTGTGATGACACTTTTTTTCCCCTCTTCCCTGAATTATTTGCAAAAGCAAAATAAATTTTCAAAGTGTTTGCTGATTTTCAATTGGGTTTTTTTGCTGAACGAGATTCATTCACTTATAGTCCTGACAAAATAACTACAGGAAATTGCTTCTTTCTGCTGCTCTCCTCAGCAAGTGTTTATATGCACAGAAATTAGCACATTTTTCAGGAAGGGAAATCATCCAAGAAATTAAGGAAGTACAATATGTCTTAAAAGACTAAATCTGCTACAGTATTTTCAAAACAATGTGCAAGACCTGAGGTGTGTGACTCCTACTGGCACTAGGGAGAGTCACAACATTGCAGTAGAGGTGAACATGTCTGAGACCTGATTTCACTGAGCTTTAAACCAGCACTGCCCTGCAAGAGCTTACAGCTTCTTGGGAGTACAGAGGAGAAAGCAAACAAACAAAACCAGTGAAGAGAAAAACCTCTGAATGTGTAGAGGGAAGGTTAAGCAGAAAGGCAATGTGTAAGGGAAAGTTAAGCAGAAATGAAAGTATTATTTGATTCATTGCCTAGAAAATCTGGCAGTGATCAAGACGAGGCTTTTAAATAATGGCTAATCTGAGTTGTTTTAAATTAAATTCACCTCTGGTATGAACTGCAACTATATCTACACACATTTTGACAGACAGACAAAGTTGAACCCTTTTTATAAGCACCTAAGCATATGTGGTAAGAATAAACACCTGGAGTGAACCACAAGTATCTATAGTTTTATAGTCAGTAGAGTAAAAACCCAATTAATGCACTGCAACCCAAACCTTCACAGAGTAGTTAATCCTGTTTTAAAAAAGGCATCACTGGTGGCTACAATGATTTGCCCTCTGGAAATGCTCACTCTCACTGACTATTGGAAGATTCCTACCAACCAGAAGTCAAACTAAAGTTAAATAAAACAGTGTCTCAGATAGTCTGGCAAAGTAAAATAACTTCTGTAAAGTTAAAAATTTGTCTGGAAGGCTTTTCTCAGATGGCATTTTAGAATTATTTTCATTAAAATGAAGATTATTTAATGACTGACTTCAATGGGAGTACATTCCCATTAATGCCAAACATTTTGAGAATGTTGTGGTTTTTATATTCAAGTGTAAAATCACTGATCCTTAAGGGAGTGCTATCAGAAAGAGAGCTGAACTTCCTCCAGTGATTTAATTTGGTCTGCAACAAATCTCACTAAAAGAGACAGTTATATCCTGGACATTAAGGCTTTCATGCAGAGCTTCACCAGATTTCACATCCCTACAAGAAGACCTTGTTTAACTGAAGGGATTTAAAGCAACTCCTCAAAAAGGGAGCATGCAGAAACTGGTTTGAGTGCCTTTTTTTACCAGCAAGGTGCTAGACAACACTGCCTGGCATGTTGTTGTACAGACTGACAGCCAGCTAAGAAGGAGCTGGGTGTATGACCTGACTTTGTATTTCATTGGAAAATCATCCTTCTTATGCCAAATGCTTCTTCAACATCCTAAAAGCAATCACATAAGGGAGGTAAAGTTGGCTTTTCCTGTAACACTCTGAAAAAAAAAAAGATAAATTAATTCTTGCCCCACTGTTGACTTAAAAATGCAGCAAAATTCAGTCTCTAAACAGTATTCTCAGAAGACACGAGGACTTCCCATGGTAGAGTTTTTCCCTCTTCCCCATCTACCTGCTCCAGAGCCAGCCCTTCAATCCTGAGCAAGTACTGAGAGCAAACAGTGATAAAACCTCCTTGGCAGTATCCTCTCTTCTGTGAGTGGCCAATATCTCAGCTGCAATCTCAGAATTGCTGTGAATTGGGGCCAGCTATCCTTGCTTCCTACCACTGACCCTGCACAGGACCATGTAGCACACACTGTCAGACCAGGGTTGAGATTATATTCTACCACAATGAGTTTTCACTTTGTCAAGTAAACTATGACACTGACAAATATTATCTAATAAAAACATTTCTAGTGTGAGGCCAAAGAAAAGGGTTGCATGTTTAAATATCATGGCTAGGGGTATACATTGTTCTTCAAGGCAGAGGGAATATGAGGTGAAAAGAAACTAAAAATCAAGCTGCAAAAATATTAGTGCTTCTAGGCATGTCCAGAAACAACTAAAGAAAGGACTTTGTTTTGTTTGATAGAAGAGAAGGGCTCAGCTGCCCAAATTAAAAATAACTGAACTCCATTTCCCTGAATTTACTTCACTATATTGCTGGCTTTATCTATGCCTGGCTTAAATCCTGAAGTAACTGGAAATCATTTAAGTAGAATAATTCATGTTTCTAGAACTTGAGAATTCAGTTTGGTGAATTTATAAGAGTTTTTGCAAAAAGCTTACAGTAGGCCTAAATTTGCATATTTGGACCTTTATTGGGACCAGTGTCTGAGCACAGAGTGGTGTGTTCCCTCTGTGGACACCCCAGGAAACCACAAGGCATAAAATGAGTGTGTGAGAACTGATGTTTGACATTCCTAGGCCAGGGGCCAACCTGGCAAGCACAGCACTTGCAAGGCCCAAGCAGAAAAGGTTTAAACTCTACCTTAGCAGCTACAAGGGCTTTTGAAATCCTATCCTCCAGAAATCATAACCTATTTCTTCTCAGCTTCTGGCAGAGCACACACTCCTCTTGTTAATAAAGCAAAGCACCTCTAAGGAATTCACAGCCACTGGAAAAAAAGTCTAATGTAAAGTAGCAATTTAATTTGCAGAGCTCTTGATATGGGATATGACTTTGGGATATGACATAAGACTGTCACTAACAAGACAACACACTTAACCATGAATAAGGTGTTTATAAAATTCCTTGACTACAAATACAGCAGAGGCAAGGCCATGAATAATTGTGCTCCTGACTGGGCATCTTGCCCAGCCCCAAAATTTGATGCCTTTGGCCCTCCTGCTCCTTTTGCAGGGTGTACTGGCACTGCAGGCAGCCTTCCTTCCTGTGTCAGTCCCCTCCAAAGTGGAGCCTGGTTCCAATCCCACATTTGCTGAAGCATGTGGAAAACAGCAGCTGCACACATCAAAAAGCCAAAAAACCCAGATCCAGCTACTCCAGGCAGTCCTGGTGAGCTGCCTCCTGGAAATCACTAGTAACCTACACAAAGATACATCCTAGCAAAATACAGCCCATCATGCTTAAAAACAGCTCTGGCCACTGACTGCCACACCTGGGAGCAATGAGCAGGTGTATGGAAAAGAAGCAGGAGACCCAAACGGGCCTGAAGCATGGTGAAATGCTTCCTCAGGAAGATAGTCCAGATTGTTCAGTGGATTTGGGATTCATATTCAAAATCTGCTAATTTACATAATTCCTGCTCTTTCTGCAGTTCATGCTCAACTCTGTTAATATTAGGATACTATTTTTTTTCACATTGAGTCCTCAATTATTTAGCAGTTCTGGACTCCAAAACATCCCTTCAGCTTTCCATTCTTAATTTTGTAAGATTGTGGAAGACTTGGAAAAATACTAGTTGTTTTATGCCAGAATAAATGAAAGTCACTAGCTATGAGGAATTAACTTGTTATTAAATCTATTTGTGTATCAAAAGAAGGATCCAGACATAAGAGTACACATATTTCAAGAGAAAATTAATAGTATACTTCAAATATTTATTAGAACTCTATAAATTATGTATAGAGTTGTTTGTGTGAGGCCACAGAACATCATTGGTCATAGTCTGGCTTTTTGTTTGGAACAAGGCAGAAAATGTCACTGAAATCATGTATATGTATTTTATATTTTAAAAAAACCCATACATCATCTTTATTTAGCTGTTGTAAGAGGTGAAGGGTCCCCCACAAGCACTGGTAAGTTGTTTCAGTGATTGATTAGCCTCTTTCATGTAAAGATTATTTTGTCTGCTTATCCTCCACCCCCAGTGCTGACTCTCAGGCAGCAGAGCCTCTGATGTGCTGTTGTCTCTGATAAGAGAACCCTCAGCAGGATGCACAGCTGGGCAGGGATGGGTGAGGTAAACCAAGCACTACCAGCAGCACAGCCTCCAGATACTGCTCCCCTCCTGACCATGTTGTTCTTGTAAGGCAAGTTAACTGGCCCACATTTGGGGATGATCTAAGGCAGTTATACTGCTCCTGGTACCCAGAAACAGCCAAGGGAAGCAATTTGAGTGCTCCTACACAGCATCCTCTCACAGCAACATACACTGCCAATATCCACAGCTGCAGTCAGGTGGCATGGGAAAGAAAGTCCTCCCAGTACATTGGCAGGAGGCAAGACAGATAGCTCCCAGACTGCAGTTTTTGGTAAGAATAATCCAGAAACCAGGTGCACCTGACTTCTTTCTCCAGGTACAGCTCAGCTGGTTCAAATGCCTGAGGAGAACTCCCCCCTCTTCTCAGACCATAGCACAGAGAAGTGGCCATGTAGAAACACCTCATTTTCTTCCTGCACCCACCTCCCACTGAGCCAGGCAGCCCTGGCTCAGCAAGCACCTTCTGCTCCGAGCTGCCTCTGACCCACATCTCATCTGCTGCCAGTGCTTTGGCTGCTTCCTTCCAGGTCACTGCCCTGCCTCTAAAAGCACATTCCCTCCACCTTCAGAACCTTGACAGAGTCTGACTTAAAACAGCCACTGTCAGCATTGACTGCTGGCAGCCTGACCCTCAACTGACAACAAAGCAGGCAGTTCTAAAGCTTTCCTTTCTACTCCCAGCTCCTGCTCTATGTATGTATTTGCAGTAATCAGAAAAGCTCAGGCACCTTCTCCATCACCATTCAAGAAATTACAGCAGTCACAGGAAAAAGCCTTTTCCTCTCTGAGGAAACTGCTCCCTGAACATCTGCTCCCTGCTCGTCCTCACTGCTGCCCAAATAGATTTCTGTAACAAAAGCCAATCAACCTCAGGTAGCTCCTAGAGGAGTCAAGGAAGACATGATTTGGTTAGGTCACAGTCTGATTGCAGCTCTGTATCTGCCTAGATCCATCAGAACTCCTGATGAAATCTTGTTTGCATCTATCTAGTAGATTATAAAAGCAAATGTGTTTCCAGCCAAGCATTTTTAGAGCACTATTTCTCTGCAGACCCTTACAAGGGAAGAACCCTCTGACAGACATCTTTTTGCTCAGGAGGGTGTGGATATACACTGAATCCTTTTGTGTTGCACCTGACTGATCCTTGGGCATGCAAAACCAGACATCCTCTCTTCAGAGGGGTGCCATTTTATTCTCTTTCCCAGAGATTCTGGGGATGTGGTCCAGCTGATACACACAGTCAGTATATGGGACTCTCCCTGGAAATACAATAACATATCTCCAGACATTTCAGCTCTGGCAGCTCAGATAAATCTTACTCTGCATCCAGCCATGGCCAGGACAGAAATGCTTTTTTCAGAGGAAGCTGATGAGCTTGGCAAAACACATCCTCCTGCATCATGAGGGACAGGGGATGAACAAATCTCACACTGGCAGAACAAGGAGCATCAAAGTAGAAAGCTGCACGTAATCCTGCCAGTGATTTTTTGATGGGTGAACTTGGGGCCAAGCTGGACAGGTTTACCTCTGCCTTGCACTGCAGTCTGGGCAGCTTGTCACACATCCAGACTTGTGACATATTCTCAGCACTGACCCTTGATCAAACTTTTCAGTCATTTCCCTGGGCCAGTACTCTTAACATCTGACCAGAAATTCCTCCTTTACCACATGGAAATGACTGCTAACATACATAGAGTTAGCCTTGCATATTTGTTAGTTATGGTTAAGGAAATGAGGCAAAAAATTAGGGTTTTTATATCTACTGTCAAATCAAAAATGTCTTTGGTTTCTTTTGGGGAGGTAAGGGACAATCCGTATTTAATGCTACGTTTTTTTCCTTTATTAAACCCTATTTTATTCTTATGTAATTTGGCGAAAGAAAAGGGGTTCCAACTGGCCCAATTCTCTGCTGCAGAAAAATGGTAACTAACTTCTGTGTGAGCACCATGTATTTACTTACAGTTGAATGAAGCTGAAATGGCATTTGTCCTTGCCGGTGACCAAGAGATGTCACTGATACTTTGACAGGGCTGGGTGCCCACCAGGTGGTGAATTCAACTGGCTTTGGCAGCACCCACCAAATGTGGGTGCAAATGATGCCATGTCAAAGTCCTGCACCTATGTCTGAGGTACTTTTTTTTTCAAAGCTTTAGATACTTCTCTTATTTTGAGGACACAGACAGCTTGCCTCAGCAGAGCTAACCTTAGGTCAGGATGACCTAAAGGATGCCCTTAAAGGTTTATTTTCTTTTAAGTGAAGTGGCCCTGCAAATGGCTTATTAAAGTGGCATCAATTTAGCAGTGGTTTTTTGAAGTAGAATTTTGTATTTCAGTTTCCCATGTGGGGTTATGCATTTCTGGTTTGTGCTCAAGGAGGAGGAGGCAGTTAACAAAAAAAAAGAGTGAACTGAATATTCATGAGCAGGATAAAGTAATATACTTCTCTTGAAGCAACAAAACCAAAAAAATTTAATGGGATTTGACTTAATCTCATATAGTCTCAATAATCTACTATAGAATGATATTTTCTTTAAAAAATGCAAGATATTTCATTTTTAAAAACCCCTCTTCTTAGTTTTTCCTGAATTTGTTTTACTCTTTCTGGTAGCCAAATAAATTAATTTCAATAAAGCAGTAATATATTAAGTCTCAATAATAAAGATATTGGTGGAAAATTAGTTTAATTTTTTTAGGTTTGAGTTTTTTAAAAAGGCTTTTCTTCCCTGAGAAATTTGGCAACCTAACTTTGAGCAGAGGGACTACAATATTACAAACAGATTATGTTTGTTTTGCTGGCCCCACTGATGATGTCTCCACAAATTTGCATCTTTGAAAGCAAATGTAACATCCACAAAAGGCACCACACTCCTTTCCTAGTTAACTACCACAGCCACATGTGCATCCCCTTCTCTCTAAGCACTGCAGACAAGGTGTCTTGCCAGGAGAGGTGATAAGTCTAGAAAGACCCTGTGCATTGATGCAGCACCTCCTTATCTCCCTACAGACCACCTAATAGATCTTGTGTTTCCACACAAACCTCTTCCAGTGTATCCTCTTACTCCTTTCTATATTCACCAACCACCAGAGGCTCTGGAGGATCATGAACTTGGTGATTCCAAGCACAGTCATGCCAACAACCTCATGCATGCCACAGCCTTCCTCTCAAACTTGTCATAACCTGTTTGCCTTTGAGAGCTGTCCCCCTCTGCTGAATTTTCCTGAAATGTTAGTGCTTCCTGGACAACAGAATCACAGAATGGCTGGGGACAGAAGGGACCTCTGGAGGTCATCCAAGCCCCAGTCATACCCTGCCATGGTTCTACAGGCAGCTGGAGGGTCCCTGCAGCCATGGACAAAGGAAGCTCTGCACCAGCCACCTTCTTTTGTGTGCAACTTAACATAAGTTTTCTGATTCATGAAGCCATTGGCTGGTTTGTGCTGTCTTTTTGGGAAACCTTTCAGGGCTATTCCTTTTGCATAAGGATTGCATAAGCTTCAACTTCCTAGGGAACTGAGCTAAAAAAAAAATAAAGCATAATGAGTGTCACAGCCAAGATTAGAGCCTGCAGGCAGGAATGTGTAAACCACATGTGTGCTGTGAAGGAAGCAACAGTGCAACTGAACTAAACTGGCTCCTTGTGAGCTCCTGAGACTCTTTCCCAGATTTTAGACTTCTGACGGACTCTCTAGGATTCAGGAAGGAGCAAATCTTAGGTTTAGTATCAGAATAAACAAAGCCTGGGCACAGAAGAACTGAAGGACTTGCTTTGATTTACAGACACTGTCACATCCTATGATAATTAATTTCATTAACAGGCCTGATATCAATCTCTCATTACTAAAGCAAAGTGTCAGAAACAGCAGAAATTGCTCCCATTGCATATCTGCTCCACCTAGACCAATACATACTCTGCTCTCATGCTGGCAGGACTGCCAGTGTCAGGAGAGCAGCTGCACCCCTTGCCATGCTGGCAAAAGGAGCTTCCTTACAGACCAGCAAAGGCAATGTACTGTGAAGCTGTGTGTGAGGAGCTGTGCTTTTAAGGAGCACTCTGCCCAGCAGCCAGCTGACCTACATTTACAGCTGAAGATGTAAAGCTGACCCACAGGGACTTCTGTCTGACCTACAAACACAGAAGGAGGGCTACTCAAGCAGACCGTGCCTTTTAAAACTATAAACTGAGCAGGAGCAGCAGCTTGGGGACAGGCTTTTCCTGCTCCCACGTGTAAGAAGCAGCCCAGTTCAGTATACCATGGTAAGGCACTGCCAGCAGGGGAGCACATCCCAGCATAACTCCTACCACCTCAATATGCCTTGCTGCAGGGAGAAAAGCACAGTTTTGCTATGTGGAGGTAAACAGAGTGAGCAGGGAGATGGCAGCCTGGGCTAAGCTGGGCAAACCAGGCCCTGGGGTCTCAGTGTAGGCAATAAAGCTGCAGCAAAGCCAGTGCTGCTGTGCTGTCCCTGCTGCCAAGCTCATGGCATCAAAGCTCACACAAGGAGCAACACTGAGCCACAGCTCGCCACGTGAGCAAGGGCAACCTTCAAAATACAAAGGGGACAAACAGTGCATTGTAAGGTTGCTAGGCCATAAAGAGAGAAGAGGAAGAGAGAGAGGCACCTTCCCCAGGCACAGTGGTGATAGTTGCATCAGCAGAAGAGAATCACACACACTTGGGATTTTTAACCCCCATCAAACAAAGTAGCTCTGTTGAGATCAGCACAGTGCTGCTCCACAGTGTATGAGGATCTTCACATTGGTATGAATCAGCCTTTAGAAAAAACGGGCTCCCACTTAATTTGCTGAATCCTTCCCCCAAAACACTGATTTTTCTTGAACAGAGCATTCCCTGTCCCACTGTGGAGCTGCAAGGTTACATGACAAGTAAGAGTATTTCAGGTCTTTTTCCATTGCTACAGTGGTAAAGGAAAGACATAAATGAAAAACTGACTGTTAACACAAGGCAAAATTGCATATCCTAAGCTCACCTTAAGACAGGCTGTAAGTGTTAATTAAGCTACCTTACCTATAGTTAAATTACATCACACTGTGTCATCCCTGAATCACAGTTCTCTACATTGGAATTTCATGAGATAAAACCAGAGGAAGGAATAGCTCTGCTGAGCTCTGTAAATGTAAGTAAATAACCACAGAAGGAAACTATTAATAAAGCCTGGGTAGAAAGACATCTCCCAGATTACTTAGCATTAATTTCCTTTCAGTTTCATTTTGCAGAAATCTAACCATCTTTTATCAAAACTTCACACAGACAAGACCTTTTCTGGGACCATGCAAATGCCTGGTGCAGATGCAATAACCTGGGAGCCAGTGCAGCTGAACTGCAGCCTGGAGCAGGGACTGACTGCTGAGACACAGCCACGTGTCTTGCTTGCGACTCAGAGCTTGTGTTGGTGCAAGTTGCTGCAGTGGGTGCCTATATTTATCACACACTTGACTGGGTCATGTTTGTTACCTTGGTTCTCAGGTAGAAGTCACCTGCATATAGGAGATTCATGGCATTTCTGTGACACCCTGATAGAAAGTGTGATGCCCATATGTTGGAGCCAACATGAGACATCAGCTTGAACACAAACCATTCATGTTTTCATGCATCATACCTTTGTCCTTCCACCCAGCCACAGCCTTGTAATGTAAAAGGGGGTTAAGAAGTTAAATAAATAATACTTCTCTTTTTTTATATTAAACTTTGGTGTCCACCATATTAAATAAGGTCAAGAGGAATGAGGTTCAGTTTGCAGACCAAACAGGAACATTTAATATAAAAATCTAATCTGCTGTGATAAAACTCCCATTTCCTGTAACATGGATTCTGGAAAATAATTCAAGTCACAGAATCATGGTATCATAGAATATCCTGAGTAGGAAGATATCCATAAAGACTACTGAGTCCAACTCCTGGCCCTGCACAGGGCAAGCGTTCACTATTCCTTTGCTGAGACAGGTGCATTTTTCTACCATGCGTTTTTCCAAGCACAATCTTTTCTATTAAAAAGGTTGAGGCAATTACCCATGACTATCCCTGACAAATCTTATCAGTTCAGCAAGTCAATTCCATATTTTCTCCTCACAGATTTCAGCAAGTTCATGATCAGCAATGTTTTTTGGCCAAAGTTAGGCCCTTTTTACTTGTAGGAAATAGACATTTCTGTTCATTCAAGGAAGATGGACTAGAAAAACATTTCAAAAGTGATTACAGGATTCAACATCATAAGCCCCTAAACTATTTCTAAAAGCTAGAAGGTCAGAGGCTTTTAAGCTGCTTTTGACAACTTTTAAATATTTTATCCTAATCTTGAGCCGCAGCAATTTACAAGAACCTGAGGAGATGACAGACAGATCATTCCACAGTAAGGAACAGCCTGTCAGACATCATTTTTGTTAGTGACCATCTCCTCTAAGAACAGAGGCATTGACCGGCATATATCCCATATGGCAAATTGCATATTCACTAAGACCTATACAGTCATCTGGATTTATGAAACATTGTAGAACTCTCTCAAGGGAAACCAAAATAACAAGTATATAATCCTTCTGTAGTCTAGCCTGAAAATTACATGCCTGTAACACCACACAGAGCATTTTCCTCAAAAAATTCTTCCTAAGAAGCCAGCTGAAAAGAGAAGCCAAGTATGCTGGGGGAACATTTTCTATATTAGCACTAAATCAGCAAATTAAATTATCATATAAACTTTAAAGTCATCCCATCCTCCCCCCACCCCCTTCAGTTACCTATGTGGGGACCAATTTGTTCAACTTTGTGCCTTGTACTAGCTCTCCATTGTGAGAACCTATTTTAGCCTAGATTCCACAAATTGCCACATTTTAATGGTTTCTTGACCAAAGGAGCAATGCCCATCTGGACACACTCAGCCAGCCACATTTCATCAAACACATGACATGATGGTACAGAAATGCACCATCTACTTTAGGATTTAAGCTTTCATACTGTGCCCATCTTTTGCAGAAGATTAAGGGGACACAAATCTTTGTGTCCCCTTATACTCTTATATGGGGTCATGGGTGAGTGAGTCTGTGCAGTTTTGCCATTTGCTGCTGCAAAAGCAGAAGCTGAAACTACTCTGGGGGTGCTGACAGTGTTGCAGTGTTGCAGTTACAAGTGGCCACACGTTGCTGTCTTACTGATGAAACTTTTCCAAGGAGAGTCCAGCAGGCTTGTCCTTCCCCTGCTTCCATCCTGCATCTCCTTATCCCTGGGAGGTTCACATGAACACTGTGAGGGAGGAAACCTCTTGTGTTTGGGGAAGTAGAAGTGTACATCCACACATGCTCTTTAAACACTTCAGTTTACGTTAAAGGCATGAGCTGTATATAATCATTATCATTTCATGGTAGGAACACCCAGAAAGGTCCCAGCCACTGTCTGCCCACTAAGATCAAAGTGGCTGCAAGAACTACACCATGAAGGGAGAACATGAGGTGCTCTGGAGAGGTCCTGTCACCCATGTATCTGTTGCAACTGTGGGTGTAGAAAACAGGGTGTTGCCTAGCTCCTGTTTTCTCCCAGACTGCAGTGCTCTTCAGAAAATAATGAGCAAACTTCAGCAAGCTTTGCTTTCCAAGATAGTATTTCCATGGAGATATTCCTGAATGTCTCCAGCTGGTGTCCTGGCTATGGATTTAGAAGTTTTGCTTCTAAAAGGTATGATAAACAAGGTGATTAAAAGCAAATAGGTTGTCTTTATTCCAAGGGATGTGTGTATCAGGCTGGTGGGTTTGTTGGTGATACATATTTCTCACACACAAAGAAATTCTAACTTTGCTTTGCGTTGCTTTCCAAATTTCTTCTCTGGTTAGTTTTTCTCTATCCCTGCATGCCAGGCATCCTGGAAGCTGGATTGTGCACCATGGAAAAGCCATCCTCACGTAGTCTGTGAAAGAATGGAATTTGTGAGTGGAGAAAGAGCTTTTCCAGTTATATCCGGTGTGATTTGGAACATGAGGAGGTTGCTGGCTCTGCTGCTGGGTGCAGCATGCTTCAAGCCTTCAGACTGGAAAACTCTGAGCTACCTAGGGTACTTTCTCCTGGTAGGGTCCATTCCCTTACTGAAGACAATGTTTTGCTCAGATAGCTGAGATCAATTGTTAGGTTCTGTATTCCTTGAAAATAAATGCCTTACTGTTGCAGAAGCTGCAGAGCATGTGATCAAAGGATGCCATATGGGCCATTTATTAACAATGAAAAATGAATGCACCATTTGTCAGGCTGTAATTGAAACGGAAGAACAATTCCAGTTTTCACTCCCACTGTTGATCTGGCTATCTGTATCACAGAGCATAAAGTTTCTTGCCTTGTTACTTCTAGCATGAATCCACAGCACATTAACTTTACACATGGATACTGAGAGTAAATATTTCATGTTATGACTCAATAACATGCTGGTATATATGTAAGCATATTGCCTACCAGCTTCCTACTTACATACATGTTTATATACATATACAGAAATACAAATTCACATCCAAGCTAACCAACCAACCCAACAAAGATAAAAATAAAATCACTGCAGACAGTTAACATGTCATTCTGAATTTCAAGTGTTTTAAAATACTATTGCAATTTGCAAGTCCACATTCTAAATTAACATGCTGTAAGAGCATTGCATAGAAGCCATTTTAAACTGTCAAAATACAAATCAATGTATTTCCACTGCCTTAACTCGGGTCTTAAGCTAAAACCAAAACATTTCCATATAAATGCTTTCTTAAGTCAAAGAATCATAGTTTTCTCTTGGTTTCATTTCTGCAGAATTGCCAAGTACAATCATTAACATAGATCACAAGCTTTATATTTTTAGTCACCTCCTCGTTCTACTTTTCTCCATTTTCTCCCCTCAAAATAAAATGTCTAGAACTGCCCTTATCTTTTATCTACTCCAACAAAGCTGAGAAACTTGCAATATTTACAAGGCTGAGGGAGGCAATTGGGGTGCAAAGCACCACACTAGACTGAGAGCAGAACAGGAAAAAAAATCTGGTTTTTTGTTTTGAGGGTGGCTGCAGTCATGGCCTTCCCACTGCTACAAGCTAAGGGCCAGGCCAGGAAAGGGCAATTCATCCCATGTGATTGATCCTCATCCCCTGCCCTGCCACAGGGCCCTGGGCCACCCTTGCTTCCCTGGGACTGCTCAGAGACCACCAACACAGCTCAGGCACAAGGCACATTCCTTGGGCATCCATTCCATGGTGCCCAAAGTGAGGCCACCTCTACTTTTGGCTTGACAGTGACAGAAATCACCAACATTTTGCCTGTTGTGCATGTAGAGTGATGGCAAAGGCTCAAAAATAACTAAGCAGCCTGTATTCAGCTCTTTCAGGATTACTATTATGCTGGAACATACCAGCAGCACATCTGTAGCAGGGTTTCAAAAAGCCCTTTGAATAATCAAGAGAATCACTCATTCCCCTCCAAATAAATGGCATCATACTTAGTGGCAAAGCTCCATTTCTACCAAGGGTTACCTTCAATGTGTCTCAATTAAATCTTAAACCAGCAAAATTCACATCTTCACTCACTTTTCCTCCCCCCTTTTCAGTATTACAGCTATAACAGCCACAGATTGCAACTTCACAGATGCATGTTTGACATTAATACAAAAAACTTCTCCAGGAGGATAAACAGGTACTGAGCTGGTATGCCAATACTATGCTTTTCACATTTGTTAAACTTAAATCTTAACCTCAGATAAGCTCTAATTCAGATTCCACAAGAAAATCCCAGGAAATCACAAACACATCTATAAAACTAGGTGTAAAACAGCCTCATCTTCCCTATAATGACAGAGCCTGTGATTTCTGGAAGGGATGTTTGGAATCCAATGAGTATGAATGTCAGCTTCCCATGGCTGCCTTGGAAGTCTCAGCCAGCAAGAACAGGAACAGGAATGGTGCAGACACAGAGGAACAAGCAAAAACATAGTTTAGACTATTTGAAGGGTCAAATAGTTGTTTACAAGACATTTAGAACCAAAGTTTGTCAATGTTACATGGCACAATTGCACAAAAGTCATACTAAACCATATTTGCTGCATCATTTCTCATTAATAAAAGGTCCTAATTCACTCATAACCACAGGTGGTAACAGGGCCTCATGACTTCATGGACTGCCATCCCACTTGTCATGGGAGCCAGAAGTTATTTACTTCTGAGCTGAAACAGATGGAATTCCACCAAATGAGTCCTCCCCTCTACCCCACTTGGACATAATGGGGAGATGACTCCCTACAACTACAGCTGCAAATCAATGTTCATGTCTTTCCTGCACATCCAAATTTGGCCTTCCCACTCTGTCCTCTTCCCAGAGTACTCAAAACATAACTTCAACACAATTTGGAAAGGCAACTGTGGTGCAGGTGATTCCAAGAGGCTACAGCCCCATGCCATCCGTTTCTGATTCCCTAAGGAATCCATTGCACCCCAGTATGGTACTGCAAAGCTATTCCAGCCGAGGCAAATCATGAAGCTGCTCAGGTTCCTCCTTGGTCCTCAGGAAGGAGAATGAAGAAAAGCATCATTGCCATCAACAGTTGTGCTACTCACAGCCCATGAGTATGGGAAGTTCTATCTTGGGAAGTCTTTGGGGACTTTAGCTTTACTCAGCTTTAATTTAATACTTTGACTTAGCTCTGAGGAAGCTACATTGTTCCTGCACTATGTTCAGCAGGGATCTGTTTGCAGGAAACACTGACACCCCACTTCCTGCACTACCTCTCCTAAAAACCCCTACGAATTATTAGGGAGAGGTATTTTGAACAAGTACAGTGATAAAATGTTGTTTCCCAAAGCTATCAAAAATACACATTTTCAAACTCCGCTCCAAGTATCAGGGGCACTGCAGGCTGCTAGAGTGAAACAGGTTATTTAGTATCATTTTTGAAGCAGCAGGTATGATACACTCTCAGGATTAACTGCATCTTTGTATATGTTAGGACTGCTGCAGTTTAAAAAGCTGCATTCCTTCATTCTGTTCCAGTGCTGCTGGTCAACCATCAGTTCCTTAGGCAGCAATATTTTTGGGGGCTCTTCAGAAATATTTATCTGTAGAGCTATTTGCAACTGATGTAGGTGCAATGCAGTATCCTGCCACTTTGAGACCACACACTTTGGGGGCTACATTAAAAACATTCCCTTCCTTTGCTCTGCCCTATTTTTGTTTTGTGGCAGAGCACAACTTGCAAAACGATCCATAGCATCAAACTTAACAGAAGTTACCCTTAAAAAAGAAAGGGCAAGATTAATCAGCAATTTTTAGAAGACTTGAGCAAATATTAGCAAACGGCTCTGGTATTTTGAGTTTCCACTAGCAAAATTACAAAACCAAAGAAAACATTTTAATATCAACATCTTGCAGCTGCGTTTTGCTCTCTCATGGCTAAAAGCTTAAATCAATGTGTTGCAGCACAGGAAACAACCAGAGTAGGACACAAACACAGTATTTTAACTCAGATCATTGCAACAGTTAATCGAGCCTTTTGTGACAGCAAGCCATTTACCAAGTACATTTCCACATAATTAAGCAGCAAACGAGACACAGTCCAGAGCAGCCTCACATTTAATTGTGTCAGCAATCAGATCATGAAGCACCCTACGCATATAGACGTGGCTATACGGACCTGTCTTTCTATACTCACCGTGCAGCAAGGCATGGGTGTTACGTTGGTCTCCAAACAATTGCTTCAGAGCCCCAGGCAGAGCAACCTTCCTCTCACTCTCATCTCGGGCAAGTCAGTGTTTCTGGAAGGTGGCCAGGCAAGATCAGATTCATCAGCCAATAAAATTGTCTAAAGCTGCCGTTCCACAGGAGACCGTTCCTCCGGCTGCAGCCTCAGGAGCAGCCAATAAAGGAGAAAATCAGCATCAGAGTGCAGGCGAGCATTTTGCCCCACACTAAGGATCTGCTTGCCAAAACTCCAGCTTTCCCCTGCCTGTGCTGCTGCACACAGTCATCCTGCATGAAAAACAACTTGCACTTGGCTTGCCTGGGTAAAATAGGTGCACAGCTATTCTGAACACGGACAAGGGTAAAGGAATCAGTCAGGCAGGTGCCTCATGAGCTGGGAAGCAATACAGTGACATTTGGAGCCATAGATTCGTGCTGCTAGAGGGGTACCAGAGCAGACCCAGATTTTGTGGGCATTGGGAATTACTGTTCACACAATGTTGCTTCCCTTGAAAGCAGACAGTTCATGGGGGGCAATGTGGAGACTGTGAAAACCTTACCCCTATTTCATCTTCCAGAGCTGGACCTGCTGCAGTGGCTGCGGGAAGCCATCCTGTCCTCGGCCCCACGTGTTTGTCCTGGACTTCATTGCCATTCAGAGGAGCCCTTGATTTCACCCTGCCAGTCCTACAGCAGCAGCAAAATATCCCAGTGTGCAACAACACTTCACACAGCAGCCGTCTGACATCCCAGGATCCTTAGGGCTTGCCTTTCCTTTCAAAAACCAAAAAAGCCAGTAAAAAAAAAATCAGTCTTACTATGTGTTATCCAATCAACAGTAAATCCTAAAGGTGACAAGGCATTTGTGACAGTTATGCATGAAAACAAGTCAAGAAAGACCTTTGGAGGTCTTCACTTGTAAATTAACAATCTGAATAAGACCGAGCCTCTGTGTTATCAGTCTGAACACACAGAGTTTGACAGCAGATAACACATTTTTGCCACAAAATCTTAGTAGAGAAAAAGCACAGGTGGTCTCTGCACACTGTTTTGCTGCCTGATGGAATTTACCTCCTCTAACCTCTCTGAAGATAAAACTATTTGGATTTGTTTCCTCAGAAATCTTGCACCAAAAGGTGGTTTATCCACAAAGCTGAGTTGCCACCCAATCTGACAGCAGCCCTGGTGAAATCCCATTCTCAGCAACATGTTTTTCAGTTTCCCAACACAAATGAAAAGCAAATACCTTCCAGACTTCACCAGTAATATTACATACCCTCACCTACATGTATTGGAGAGCAAAATTGTCTGTAGTGCAGACAGCCCATTGGAAGGCTAAGACTTTGCAAAAAGCCACACTGCACCTTGAAATGGGAAGGGATTCTTAATGAAAAAGCAAATTATAAAGGAAAACAAGATTAGAATATGAAGATTAGAAATTAGAATAAATTAGATATTAGAATAGGGTCAGCAAGACTGTCATTAACAATAACTGGTTTTCATTTTCACATGCCATTGCTTCTAATCTCCTGGTTTATATGGATGTATTTTTACATATTTATGTGAGACCTCTGCTCTCTTTCTACATATTTATGTGAAACCTCTCCTTTCATGCTGGTACTACAGCTCTTTGAAGGACAAGCCAAAGATGTGTCCCCCAGAGCTCTGATGGCTGTATTATACTTGGAGGAGCTGGAAAAGAGGCTCCTCAGAAGCCACACTATGATAAAATCAGGCAGCACAGAGGCACAGCCTGACTGAATTCAGCAGTCTGGACTTTGTACTCTGATCTTGAAAAGTGAAGAGGGTCCCAGGGAGAGTTGGCTGAGTAACTCCATTGCACCAATATGGCTACATTTTGCTACTACATTGCTACTTTATTTGGCAATCTTGTCATATTTATGCTTCTGTACACTTGTCTCACACCACTACTGCCTAATGCTCATTGGTTTAGTGGCTGTAATGACATGTCCATGTTAGTTGCTGATTGGCTGTCACGCTATAAGCGTTTTTAGCTAAGGTGTGCTAAATTAGCAGTTCTCATACCATGTTTGGCATCTGGCTCTGTCCTTGCACAATGCTTATTCTTCTTTGTTGTATCCATTCGAGGACAGTACATAGTCCATCTTGTTCTGAGGACAGTACATGGTCTTCAAAGTAACTCTGTAATCTGCAGGCCAGGGTTGCCCAATTCTTGTAAGAGTTCAGCATGCCCTTGTTTTGCCAAGAATTCTTCTACAGAAAAGCTGCATGTGCAAGCATTTATGATCTGGATTTTCCTTTGATGTAAATTGGAATAGACCCATGTCAATTCACAGAGGCTTTTCTTCCAGCTGGGGTTTCTTCTGCTATCTCTGTAAAACACAGGGCTCCATTTGGAGCCATGGTGTGCTGCCATATTGTCTATTCAAGGGCAGCACTGGGCAGGGAGCACACACCAACCTGAAGGCAAGTACATGCTGAGGGCTCCCTTGAACAGGGCCTTGGGTCTTGGAAAGAGGCTTGTCAAGCAGTAACTTCAGAAAACAGTGCCTTGGCTGCAGAGAGGCAGCCAAGCTGGACGTACACTTTCTCAGAGCAGCTGGCTTAAAGAAACCATGGGACACTTGACAGCAGGTGAGGAGCCTCCTTACCTCTGGGAGCAGGAGAGCACAAAGCCAGCAGGCCAGGACCCACACCAGTGACACACAAAAGAGGGGGATGCCAAGCAGGTTCCCAGCCCAGTCTGCCTCCAGGAACTTCTTCATTTTCACACAGCTGAAAAGAAAAAAACCATTCAGCCAGGCAGCTGTGCTGGTGTCCCATCCCACTGGCAAGCATTGGGTTGATTTAGGCTGGAAATTGTGCACATTGTGCTAAAAACCTGGTGAACACATACATTTTCTGCTCCTCTGTGTTTGGAATGAGGTCAAACTGCACAGAGAAGTGCTGCTGCAGGGTTTGGTTATCACTCATCATAAAGTTTAGTTCCAGGACTTAAATTCAGTAATGGAGAACATTTTCTAAGCTGCTTTCTGCACATATTTGAGGTGATTTGGGCTCTAATTAATTTGGAACAGGGCAGGGAGTTCAGAAATTTTCCTTTTCTCTCTCTGACATCCCTGTGTCCCACTTTAGTTTTAAAGTGGTAAGGCACATCTAGATTAAGGCACTAGGAGGGAGAAAGAAGAGAAAGAAAAGAAATCTAGCTGAATTAGAGATGGCTGACAGGGCATTTCATCAACCCAATTGTGTACTCAAAGCTTTTCAGAATCCATAACAAGAGTGGCCCTGCAAATCAGTGAATCATTGCAACAGCTGAAGGGGAAAAACCCTATACACACACAAAAAAAGGAAAAAAGTAAAAAAAAAGCAGAACTCTCCTTATCTGCTGAACCTGTTCAGTGAGGAGTTTCCATAGCATGCTTGTGCTTTGCCTAGCCATAGCCCATTTTTATTCTCTTTAGCACATTTATCCTTTGTGAACTAGGGTGTTCCTTCTGGGAAAGCTACAGCACTTTCTTACACTAGGATAACCCAGCAGCATGCAGGAAGCCTATAACACTTCAAGGAACTGAAGTGTATATTTGTAGTTAGAGCTAAGGCTGTTAAATCTGCATTGGGCTTCTCTGTAACACAAGATCAAAAGCTGCTTCCCTCTTCCCCATCTCTTCCAGCACCTGGATGTGCAGCTGGCATGCATGTGTCCCCAGCAAGGGGGTTGGGCAGTCTTAACCCTTTAACAGCAGTACTCTGCTTTTCTATGTTTTATGGGCTCAGTGTTTGTACAGTTTCTTAATAGTTATTTATTTTTTAAAAATATATAGGTGACCTCAGTGTTAAAAGAGAAAGTATTGATATTTGGGAGAAACTTTTGCACTAAATCCTTCACACTTACTGAAATCACAAAGGACAGCAGGATGCTGTGACTTTCTGTAGTTTCACCTTTTCTAGCAAGGAGTGATGAAAGGCCATATATATAAAAAACAGTAAAATAATCAGAAGAACTCAGATTGTTTTTGCACCCACCTCAAGTCTAAACGATCCCTGTTTGTCAGGGCTCCAGAAACATGGAGAAATCCAAGCACAATATGCACCAGAAAACAGGCATTGGTCCTAGAGTACAGAAAAGTAGCCTGCAAGAGAGTAAGAGAAAACTATTTCCCTGTGAATTGTCTACCCCTGTGAGAAGTGAGATACCCTCACTTAGAGCAGGCAGGTCAGCAGGCACAGTATCCAGTGGTCCTGCTTTGAGGGGGAAGGCTGCTTTGGCGTGAATGTGGAAGTAGAGACAAGAACAAAGAATTGGTGCCGCAGTGCTCAGCTCTAGGTTGCTTCACACAGTCCTACTTCATGAGCAGCCTGTGATGAGCAAAAGGGGTGAGACCAGCTCTGTCACAGCTGGGGGGTTTGTGTGGCAGGCATGTGTAAAAAACAGCTTCAGTGTATGGTTCCTGTGATCTCTCATGACAGATACCTAACTTATTCATTAACACAGGAAAGGAGACCTTAAGGGATTCACAGCTGAGGAAAGAAAAAAGAAGGCATGTTGCTCCGAGCTCTGATTCAGATGAAGCAACTCTGCAAGTCTAATAATCCAGCTTTTGGCCTTTAGTGTTATTTATGGGAAAAGTGAATTTGAACAGATCTGCTGGGTTAGGTCAATAAAAGGAAGGGACTGAGTTTTCATTTACACACACACACCCCTCCTTAAATTAGTTTGACACTGCAGTAGAGTTGATGCCCTCTGCTTGGCAGCCTCATTACCATCTGTAACAAATGTAACATCTTATAAATAATTTATGTTGTAAGAGCAAATACAGCAAAGAAGAAAGAAAACATTTAGGAAATCTGGGATCAGAAAAGGCTAGAGTGAGTCAACACAGGCCTCTCTGTTTCCATGGAATTAAGAGCATTACCCTACCCGCTTAGCTGCAGTCAAACAGCAGCCCAAGTGACCAGGCAGGAAATATTGCATCAGATTACCAGAAAGGGAAGAAGAGCGCTAAGCAGGGAGGGAGATCTCCCAGGGAGGGAGTGTGCTGGACTGGGACCCAACAGGAGCCAAACTTGTTTTCCATCTCCATTGCTGATTTCTGACCCACTCTAGGCTGACCCCTAACTGTGAGGGGGAGGAAATCTATATAAATAAATGAAAAATTTTTGCAAACAGCTGTTCTGGTGTCAATACCTTGTCACATCCCATTTTCTGCTTGTTGAAATGAACTTTACCCATGCTTTCTCTGCTGTACTTGGACTAATTTATCATGCATTATGTATGTTCCTCTGTCTCAGAGTTTAATTATTCATGAATCCCTCCACCCTCACCTTCTTCCCCTTCCACATTCACAAGGACCAATGGGCACGATTCATCAACTCAAGCTCTCCATCACCACCAGCTCTCCAAGGTGTGAGCCTGCAGCCTGGCCCAGCTGTGGACATTGCTGGCTCCTGCCAGAGATGCCCACATCCATGTCCTGCCTCAGAGCTCGGGGAGCACTGCCTGAGGCCTGGCTGCTGATGCGCAGAAATGTCATCTCCCCTGGGGCTCTTAACAGCCCTCCTGCCCCTCAAGCAGGTGCTGTAGGCTGGGGACAGCCCAGTGTAACCCCTAAAAGTGTGGGGTGGCTACCAAGGCATGTACCAAAAGCCCCAAAGTGAGGTTGGAAACAAATTCTCCTCATCCCTCACAGTGGCGGGAAGCCCGAGGAGGCCCCTCAGGGCCCTGAGGGCCCTCTCGCCTGGGACAGGGACTCATTGTTTCTCCCAGCACCATTTTCCCTCCATTTCTGTCTGGAGGGAAATGTCTGAAGAAGGCAAACCTACCTGCTGAGTGCCAGCTTGCACAGGGGCCATGCCAGTCCTGTTCCCAGCAATGGTGGGAGTGGGGTAGAGTGGATGTGGCCACATCGGACGAGGCCTGATGGCGGCGGGGTGGGCAGGAACAGATCCATGCCTGGTGTGGTGCCCAGGTGAGGCAGCAGAGGAGCAGCCACTGTGAGGAGAGGGGCCAGGGGCTGCCCTGTGGCTCCCCTGCCACACCACCGAGCTCTGCCTCTCCCTGAAACTGGAGCTTTCTCTGGGGAAAGGCTCTCCAGTGAGAGCACAGCTCTCACCAGCAGCGAGGGACAGCGTGAGGAATAGCCCTGGCAGCAGCCTGGGGTGGAGGAGAGGCAAAGCAGAGTGAGGAACATTTATAAACCCATAGAATGAGGAATTACTTACGGCACAGAAGCTTTTTCTGAGAACCAGAATCTAAAAGATGTTCTCAGCTGCCAGTGCCATGGGAATCTTGGTTTGACTCAGGTGTGCTCTCAGCAGGATCATGCATGGGAGCCATGAAGCATAAGCAAACACCTGATGCCAGCCAGGCCTTCCAAGTCAGCTCCCAGCACACAAATCCAGCCAAACTGAGAAAAAGTACAAAATTATTATTCGTTTCTGTACCTTAAGTGCTAGATACCATTGCTTGCATTTTATTCCAGCCCCCATTTCTAAAAAGCCACAAATAGATTTTTTTTTAAAAAAACAGAGAACTTTTCTCCTATTTTTAGTAGCAGTGATATCCCACAATGTAGAAGAGGCATAATCTGCTGTCACCACGGCTGTCCTGGGCCAGTGCTCTCACCTGTGCTGTGTTACTACTTCATTTAGCACAGAATGCCTCAGTCAACACCACTGCCTAATGCACCAAGTATAATGTGCTTTTTTTAACTTTTAAGGCTTCCCCTCCAGCTTGTATAACATTGCTCAGCTGATCTCTTAATTTCCTACATGCAAAAATCAAGCTCTTTGTTCTGAAACCACACAGCTTTCATCTGCTGCCAAAGGGGAATCCATCTGGGTGCCATAACTTCCACCCTTTGAAATGAGTCCTCCCCACACCCACTAGCAGACAGGAGGCCTGTGGCCACAATTCAGGATGCCTGCCTGATTTTGATTTACCAGGGAAGCAGGGAGGATTGGAGAGAGCAGGCATTCTCATCCTAGTCACAAATCCTTCCTCACAGATAAACCTCACAGGACAGGGGGATTTCCCCAGGTGTAGCACAACCCTAACTATCACTGTCCTTTCCATTGGCTTTCTGCCCGTGCTGTGTATTTAGTTAGGCAAAAAGATGGCATTTCATTTAACTTTAGGAGTTATTCTGGGCTTTTCCATCCCTCAGAGCACTATGGAATTCTGGTTTCCTGTGCTGTGGACTCCTGCTGCTGGAGACTGGCCCATGATGGAGATAAAGCCTTTGCAAGGCACAACTGTGAAACACTGCTTTGTCCACTGCAGCTTCTTGGGCTGGCCCCTCTGCTGCTTTTGCATAGCAAGAACCAGATCATAAAGCCAGACACATCCCATGGCAACTGATCAACCCCAAATGTCTCATCCCCCACCCACAGCCCTTAGCCCTGGCACGTCCCGCTTGTCTGGCCACCCTCACACCTGCTGCCTGCGCCTCAGACCTCCACCTTCTCTTTCAGTTTCATTGTTGAGGCTATTTCTTGCTGTAATTAGTCAATTGATTCCCCCATATGTGAACACTGAGGCATCCTGAGACTGTCACTCCAAAGGGCTTTTGTCACCAATAATTGCAGCATCTCCACCCAAGCAGACTGTGCTTTTGATCAAGGATAAGCAGTTTGCTCCTGACTGTGGGCCAAGGAAAGCTATAATTTGATCACAGTGCTGGCAGATGTCCTAGTGAGCAGGGGAAACTCACTTTGTTATGCTTAGTAGCTCCTGCCTTTCAATCATGGGAAATCATAATTTGACTATTAGCATGTAAGAATTTTCCTTACACACCAGCAAAGTTAAAAGGCCACTGTCAGCTTGGAACATGATGCCTTTCCTAGAGAGGCTGATGAATGGCTTCACACTAATCTCTCCCTGCTGTTTGCCTATCAGTTTCTGGTACAGTCACAGGTTATTGAAATGTTAGATTTTTTGCAATGGAAGTATTTATCTGCACAGAAATTATTCATTTTTTCCTCTTCTGTTGTGTGAAACAAGAAGAAGCACCACAGCTTCACTTCTGCAAATATGTGCAGTTTACACCTGCAATGAAAAACACAGGTTTTCCCCACCACATCCTCTCAGCACAGCAAGAGTGCTTTCTGCTTCCCCCAGGCTTGGGAAAGCAATTCATCCCCACAGCCTAGCTGCTAGCAAAGACATAAATTCATTTTGCAAAATCTTTTTGGGGTATTTCAAAGATGATTGTGTGTCTTTGTTAACGATGCCAACATTGAAGAACCTACAAAGCCCTCTGATTTTATTCCTACTCCACCCATTTTGCTGAAAGGAACTACTTCTGAGCCTTTTGCAAAACTGCCTTCAAATGTCTCCTAAAAATTTTGTATCTAAGAAGTCTGAAAAATGGTAGACAATTGCAAATGCTGCTTATTAAAGTGACCATGGGCACCACACTGCTGTCTCATGCCTCAGCTGCTGGTTGTGTTTATCTCCTGCCTCTGGCCATATTATTGATTGCAAACTCTAATCAGGAAATGGTCTTTCCCTCCTTGGCAGCTGTGTCCTCAGCCCAGAGGAAGCAGCCACCTGAGTCCTCCAGAGCCGTCCTGCCTTTTCCAAAATAAACTAAACAGCAAAGTCCTTGGAAGTTGAAATGTCTGCTGAGTGACAGCTTAATCCCAAGAAAAACTGCAGTGTTGTGTTTTTCTGGGTGCAGAGAGTAGTCTCTGCAGACTGTGATGCTGTTGGTTATGTTTTCCCAGAGATTCTGGCTCTACCTTCTAAAAGCATTTACAAAATATTGATCACTTCATGTAGTAAATTGCAACTACAACAATGTTTCATCTGGAACCAATTGACCGTGGCTCATAGAATAATACATCCATGTACTTCTAATATCATTTAAAGCCAATGACTTGGAGAGAGCTTTAAGGTAAAAACATTGTGCCTTCATCAGGCTGACTTATAAAATCTCATTGCAAAAGAATAATTTAACCAGAGGGAAAAATAATTAAAAATAAGAAGTAAAAAGATAACTAATTTCTGTCTGTGAAATGAAAAGTGGATAACCTAAATATATGTGATGGATGGCTCAGTGCAATGCTCCTCAGAAAAGAGCATATACTTTCTATAGCTCTTTAGAATAAGGTCCTAAGTCAAGTCTGTAAATCAGATAAAAGAATACTGAGTAAAAAATACATCTTGAAATAGTTCAACAAATAGAATATTAAAATCTACATATAGGAGAAATGTTGGGGTTAGGGGAATTTGCCTTAAGTTCTATGTGGCTCACAAGACCATCTGCAGAAAGTTTAAAAGGATATTACTGATTGACATCCATACACATTCAGATTCCCTATTCTCTGTTCCATCCTTTTCAGTGTGCTTAATATTGCTAAAAGAAAAAAAAAAGAAAGAAAGAAAGAAAAAAGGAAAAAAAGGAAAAAAAAAGAAGAAAAAGTAAGCTTGGTTTACCAAGGCCCTGTGCAAACTGCCTGCTCTGTCTATGCCAACATTCCCTCTCTAGTCTGACTTGCAAGAATAGGGGAAGAGGGAGAAGGTCATGATTCACATGTGACAGGAACCAGAGCTTTCTTTGGATTTCTCAGTATTTCAGTCCCTTTCACTAAAAAAACACATTTTAAGAAACAAACATGGAATATTTTCCTAAATCCTGATTGAAACAGCCATGTTCATCTTTACCTTCACTTGCTTTAAAAACATATCCAAATGGTGAATAAATAAAACAAAGAAATTCTCAAGAAAGATTTTTTCAGGTGGAACTGTTCAAATCTTTTTTAGTGGCATTTTAAAAAGGTAACACTTTCTAAAATGAAAAAAAAAGCTCATTTTCAAAACACCAAGTGGCAACATCAAGTGTCTTAACAGAAATAACATGAATGGTACTAATGTGATGCCAGTGATTGGACACAAGAAAATATCTACTGCATCAAACATTATGAAATGTATTTTCTGGCATCTCAGTCGCACTGTAGGAGATCTTCATGCAGGAGAAAACCAATTCAGTAGCTTTAGACCTGGCTTATAATTAAATTACAATGAGTTGAAAGGTTTGACTGATGCACATTGGTCACATATTTTTCTCTGTATTTTGGTGAGTGGCCTCCAGAGCTCAGCTTTCATTCAGCACATGACAACCAGGCCTGTCACCATCAGCACTGGGAGCATCACTCAGGCCAGGAGGCAGCACCTGAGAGCTGTTCAGCTCAGCCAAATCCTACTCAAAGCAGATCTTCCACAGGACTGGTGCTGATACACAAACATGGGAAGTTCTGATGTGAAATGTTATTTCCAGGTTTGATTTATTCCTTGCTCAAAGGCTAAAGGATTTGTAAGCAGCTAGGCAGTTGCAGATAGATCTTCCAGAAGATTTAGAGCTCTCTCACACACCTATCTCCATTATTGCCTTGTTTGTAAAACATGGATCTATCACTAGAGCTTTGTATTGAAATCTCACCATGTTTCAAATGGGAAACAGAGGAAGCCAAGGTAACTCAGCAGATGTTGCCAGGTGCTTTAAAAGCTATATTTAAAATCTCCCCAAGGACCTGTGTAAAAAAAAAAGGCAGGAAAAAGTCATGTTCAGTGTTACACACACACACAAACAGATCCATTAAATGAAACAGCCTTTTAACTGTTATTTGTATTGAGTAGTACGAGCAAGCACGTCATTGTTTGCTGCCTTTATTGATGTATCTGCACTGTGTTCAGCAATCCCATCAATCTGTTATTGCTGGGAACAGCTGTGGAGCAGACTGATAAGCTGGGAAATGAGCACACAGCTGGTAATGCTGAGTAACCAGCTCCAGGCTGGTCCCAACCACACCCCTTACACCTGGGAATACACACACCATCAGAAAATACCTAGGTACCAGCAACACTGAAGTGCAAGAGAACTTCCTGAGGTAGCAAAGGATTATTTGACATTATTAGGCTATTGCTGAGCTTAGGAGTTTCTGAAAAAAGGTCACTAATCAGGTGTACAAAACTCATACATATCTCTGTGGAGCATACATGGGCACAGTGGCCTGGGCTTAACGAGTGACCTGTGCCAGGGCAAGGAAGGGGAAACAGCACAAGGAGTAGAGGGAGGTTATCAGAATCTGGGAAGGAAGTGAAAAAGGAGCAGCCTGGCAGGGAAAGCTTTCCTTGGAAAGACCAGTGGTGTCATGTGCCATCTGGAGGCTTAAACCAGAAATGAATAGGATATATTTCCTCTCTGGAGTAACAAAAATCACCTTCTAGGTAGATACATACCTTAATCAGAGATGACACTAGACCATTATCAAAAAGCCTGTTTTCCTTCTGACAGCATATTCCTGACTCTGGAAGAACCACATCAAAAATCTGCTGGACAAAAAAATAAAGCAAGTCTAGAAATCTCTTAGAGAGGATCCTTGATTTCCTGTCCATTCTGCCCTGAGGTGAAACAAGGGCAACAGCCTGGCACTGTGTGTGAAGAGCACTCTGTCCCTCGCACACTGAGCACACAGCTCTTGTGTGTCCCTAGAAATCCTGTCAGCATTATGAATATATCAGGAATGTCCATGAGACATCAGCACTACACTTGGAACATTTCTTCAAACAATCTGGCTTTTCTCTGATTACTTGGAAAGTTGGAGATAAAATGTGAATTCTAGTAACTCACTAGAGATCAAACTAGACACTTTTCTCAGCAAAAGGGGATAATTTGCTTGCTTTGCTTCTGGTTGTCAGAAAATGATGTATATTAATTTAAAATGTAATAAACCCAGGGAAAGCAACTTGAACGAATAAATGGGATTCTGTTAACGGGGATTAAGAAGAACAGGCCTGGATTCATAACATTTTTCTTCAGATTTAAGAAATAGCTTGAGAAGGGCTCCCAGCTTCTCCCCTACATGAGATGTACTAACAGCTCCTTCCCTTCAGCCAACAATGCTGGCAGGAAGCAGCTCCTCCTGGTGCTTCCAACTCAGGTTTTCTGCTTCATTTGCCTCCTCCTCCCTCACAGGCAGGAGGTTGGCACAGGCAAGGGGTTTACCGAGTCCAAGGGTAACAAACATGGAATGAAACACAAGATTGGAGAGCAGCACTGTTTGGTGCCAACATCAAAAACAGTTCAGCAAAGTGCTGAGAATGGAACAGTTTGCAGACAGAGTTTTTTCAACACCACAAGGTGTTACATGAGGAGCTGAAAGGGACTCCCTGAAGCAGTGCCACAGCAAAAGAAAAAAGGAAGTACAATAACTTTTCTGATGAGTACAGGAAGTGGAGAACACTGTACCTGCCCACCTCAGAAGCAAGTAAACTGTTAATCTTTGCTTGCCCCTCATTCCAGCCCTTGACCATAGTGATTGCATCTGCATTTTTAAATTAGTTTTTACCTAGAAGACCCAGGAGCTGTTAAGATCTTGGCTTTTTCTTTTTGCTTCAGCACAGCACACTGTGCAAAGATTTCAGGTGGTTTTCCTTCCCAAGCCCCCATTTCTGACCCGCTTCTACAAAACCAGCCACATGTTCATCTCATATCTGCTGCCGGATAACACCCAGGCAGGAAGGGCATGCAAGGGCAGCATCAATACATCCCATTTATCAAGCCAAGAACAGGACAGAAACATTACATCCTCTCCTCTCTGACCTCTATCTCTTAGATCTCCAAAGCAGTAAAACTAATACATGACAAGACCACATACAAAATGTGATTTCCAGATATTCAGGTTCAGCTCTAGCCCACACAAACAGACTAAGGCTCCAAATGGCAGCCAGAACAGCTGGCTTTCCTCAAGTTCTAATAGCACAATGGTAAGACCAGGATGACATGGCTGGCACATGATCCCCCTGAACAATGACAAGACAATCACACTTGTCTCTGCCCATCTCACCATGCAGTTGTTTCAGAAAACACAGCAGGTGCCACAGAGTATTGTAAAAGCAAGGCAATCCTGATGAAGGGGAGGAATGATGCATTTGACTCCACTGATCTTAGAAGGCTAATTAATTATTTTATTTTACTATATTATTCCATACTACATTACACTACATCTAAACTGAATCTGCACAAACACTCAACTCTACTGACTGAACAGAATCTCAGCCGACAGTCCCGACACACACACGTGGATTCAATTGGTCAATCAAAACACTCACACCAGAATCCAATTACCAATTCCCTTCAGGTAAACCATCTTCCACAATGCATTCCACTTGTGCACAACAAAAGGAGCAGCAATTGAGATAAGAATTGTTTTTTCTTTCTCTGAGGTTCGTCGCTGCGGTTCCCAGAAAACATCCTTGGGACGTCGTGCCTTGCTTTTCTCTGTGAAGAGAAATGCTGCCACAATAGAGGATCACAAAATTTTAGTTTAGGGTAAACACCCTGTGATGAACAGGAGAGCTGCTCAGTGCCAGTATCACCCTCCAGGCATGTGACCCTCCTCAGGAGTGATTCAGATGGCAGCCAGGAACAGCAACTAAGAATTTTGGGAGAAATGCACTTAAGTGAGATAATTTTCTATGCATCTACAGACAGGTGATCTTTAATCCAGCAGCCAGCTATAGCACCACAAAGATATTTCTGCATCCCCTTCTATCACCATCTCCAGACAATGCAATATCTTCAACAGATGAAACAGTCCTCACTGTTGTTTCTCTGGAAGCAATCAAGTCTTTGAAACACTGCTCCTCCCCAAGCTATTTCAGCAAATGGAAATCTCTGATGGACCTTGGATGATGGTCCTGTTTCCTTACCTGGTATCAAGCTCTTCCTTTAGAGAAGCTACCAACTGCCAGGACACAAGAACATCAGACCCAGGGCCTTCCAGGGAAGTCTGAATGACAGATTGTCACTGTCCCAGGGAGCTCCAGTGACTGCAGTACACAAGTGACTCAAGTGCCACCCCAGAGGATGGGAGCCCACTTTCCATTTATAAAGCCCTTCTAAATGAAATGGGTATTTTAGCAAATTAATTTGATTCAAAACAGAATACCAACAAAGGAAAAATAAGACCAAAAGTGCTCTAGGATGATACTTTTTAATTGTTATTTTTATATTTTTAAGAACAAATCAAACCATTAAAAATATTACAGACATGTACTGAAATTTCCTGTACAACAAATACGAAAACAATAAAATCTGTACATCATTTCAAGATACTCAACAGTCACTTATTTGAAACACATCAACTTTTCCCTTCTTAAGCAGGCCCCAAATGGGAAGAAAGAGTTAAACAGAAATGCAAGAGATGCAATTGTCACACAGTGGAGCTTTCAGTGGACAGCTTTAAATAAGCAACAATGAAAGAAAACACTGACCAAAGAGATAGATCTCAGCAACTGTAACACAGAGAACATCAGAGGGCAGGGAGAAAACATTTGCAGGAATTCAAGTCGTCTTGAGCAAGACACATCCACAAGATAGTGGAGCATTACCTCTAGTCCTTTTCCTGCAGAGACATCCTATAAGGAATGTCCTATTTATTCACACTGACACTACACCCAACTTTATGTTTGCAACAGCTTAAGCCTTACCAACTTTTTCCACCCATACACAAAATCAAGAGGTCAATTATTTCAACTTTCAGTCTCTTCTCACAATGTGTCAGTTTTGGAAAACACCTGCATACAGTTCTTTAAAAATGGATACTCTTTAGATGATGGTACACGTGAGAATTTGATGCCTGCTTCCAACACCAAAATAATGGGTCAGATCCATCTGTTTTCTGTAAGAGGATCTGGGCAGTGGTTAGGCACAAACACATACTGTCCTAGCTCATTTTCTGATGTTCTGCTGCAACAGAATAGAAACAACATGATCTAGCATGGAAGACTCATCTCCCTCTCCTCTAAGCTACACAAAACAAGGGCCTCCTGAAGCGAAAGAGCACTTGCCACCCTAAGGCAGCAAGTTCTTGGGAACCTAGAATAACAAATACTGGCTCTGTGCTCTGCACAGATGTGCAGTAATTAAAAGACTAAGAGAGTTAAAGAAAATAACATGACTGGAAAGGGCAGACCTTCCTCCCTCCCAGTTCTTTTGGAATGGTTTTGTTTGGTGCAAGTGGTTTATCTTTGTCATCTGACAGCAGCTCAGGAAGAATGCAAATGAGAGAACCACTTTGTGGGCTGCCAGTTTGGATGGAGCCGGGCAGGATCAGGAACCTCAAGATGAGGGTTTTTTAAAGTATTTCCAGAAAAAGAGGAACAAAATTATATTCAAGAACCCACAAGTGGCTGCTACCAAAAAAAAAAAAAAACCCAAAAAAAAAAACAAAAAAAACAAAACCCAACAAAACAGACAACAAAACCAAACCCCAAAACCTAACAACCAAAAGTGCACTGTGGTTTGTCCTCCAGTTTTGCTCACACAGCACACCACAGTTTCACACCAGGTTGTTAAAAATTCCTCAGGATATTTGTAAAGTTACAGTTGTGCACCAGGAATTCCTATGTTCTCCTTCAGCTGACATTGGATCCTGTGAGGTTGCCAGGTTCCACTGTAAAGCCACATATACTCCTAGCATCTGTAGCTTTTTCTGACAACTCTACAAAAACAAAGAAAAACCCCCAAAACAACGACAACAAAAAAGCAGCAGAATTCCAGGGACTCTGGTTATTAAACCTTCATAAGATTTTTTCCCTGCTTTACAGCTATTCTATAGCATTATTCATAAACTTCATATTCATCTACAATGCAACCAGTGCAATGATCCAAAGACCAAAAAACACACCTTCTCCCCACCCCACGCTACCTAAGTCCTTCATTGGTAATGCCTTCCTAAGTCTAACAGTTATGTACCAGCAAAATAAATCCAATCTGATCCTTGACTTGTGAAATCAGCAAATGGGGGATTTCTGCTTGTTCCTTCAGTTTCTAAAAGGACCAGTCAAAACAAAAGCAGCAGTATATTGCAAATAATTACAAAATAATTACACTGGATCAGTGAGATGCAGGCAGGTAAGATTTGTCTCAGTTTTGAATGGCTAAAACAACTGAGAAATTTGTCTTTACAGCAGAATTTTGTGCAATGTCTTTTGGTAGAAACAGTAAAGCCAGTTGATCCATTTGGGAGTGCTTGAACACTTGGAACCTTAGTTTCAGCATTTTCACAGATTTATATATTTGAGGAAAAACAACAACAATGATAAAAAGACACCAACCTGAGAAAAACTCTATTAGAGTGAGCATTATTCAGTAAATCATATATTGCACCTTTAAATAAATCATTATAAATTGTATAAAAAAGGAATATCAGGCAGGAACAGGGAGGAGCTATTCTGTCCTTCATCCACACGCCCACACACCCCCCGCACACACATTCACAGATTCACTTGCTCTGTTTTTATCTACAGTTAAAGCTCGGAGTGACAGACCACACTCCTTTTCCTCTGGCAGAGGCACCAAAATGTTAAGGCAGGGGATATTTGTGGTGAAATGCAAAAACAAAGCTCACCTCCAAACTTCTGGAGAGTCCTGCCAACAGTGCAACTACAGTTAAGTTTGACATAAGCCTTATTTAAAAATCTGTGTTCTCATTAAGAGTTTCAGTACAAAAATAGAATCTCTGCTGTTTTTTTTTCTAGAGTAGCAACTAGAAAAGGCACAATTTCCAAGTATGAATGTCCATTTGAAGGAGCCATTTGTACTCCTTTTTTAAATAAAAAGGAACACAGAAAAAAAAAATAGATCACAGAGGCACATATCTATTAACTAAGTAACCAGATACAGTAGATAAAATATGTTCCTGAAACTTATAATTAAATATATTAAAACAACCCACCAGCCTGGTGTCTGTAAATGAAATCATATAAAATTGTAATAAAAAGCTTGTGTTATTATTTTAATATTTAAACTCTAGTTCACTGTTCATACTGCAAATGCTATTTCACCTATCAGTACTGTTAAATTCCCAAGAAAAAAACAAGATTCCTCTGTTAACTTTAAAAAGTTTTGCTTGGGTTTTGTTGTTTGGGTTTTTTTAACATGAGTCTGCAGTTCCTGCCAGCATTGTGTTTTTCCTCCTGTAGATCACACCTTTGAATGCAGACAGAACTGGAGAAGCCAGACATGAGACACTGCACACAATCCCAGAAAACACGAGTCAGACACCTCCCTCTCCTATGGGCAGGTAACATCTCCTGGATGGAGGCACTGGGTTCCTTCTGGACTATGCATGGTAGCCATTGGCCTTCCCAAAGGCTGGCCCAGGTGTGAAGTTTTCATAGATTGCCATTGCTGTCACGTTTTGGTAGATAAGGTCCGTTTTCCTTTCTCGCTGGGATTTAATGATATCCATGACACACTGGTTTAGGAAGACGTACTGGTCCTGGGAGAAAGAGAGACAGAAATATGTTTCTAAAAAATACCTGATTTTGGAAGTAATTCTGCTTCTGAATATAGGTTTGGTCACTGCACAGAGTGTTATCACAGTGCTTGTTTTAGAACATATATATAGTGTAGATACACAGTTTGTGGTAATTGGAATTGGAGCTGCAGCAGAGCCTCATCCCCAATGGGCTACAGCTGTGAAAAGCAGGTGAACAGCATCGAAAACAATGAGACCTGAGTGCCCAGGTGCACTGACCAACCACCAAAGGGAACAGAGGGCACACAGGTGCAGTGCATGAACATGAGGGGTACAAAAGGTTGGGCTAAAGAATAAGAAGGGCAGATGCTTGCAGCCTTCTGAAGTGGCATAATGTTACTCTGTATGGGTTGAAGCTTTCTGAAATTGTATGGTGACACTGTGTCATGGCCATCTTGACTGTGACAGATGCTGTGACATATAGTTTACAGAAAATAGAGCTGGAAAGGACCTCATGATGTAATCTGATCAAATCCCCCCAATAAAAAAACTAGGATCGAGTTTTGCTGTCTAGAGCTAGGATCTGTCATGCCTAATGCTATCCTAAAAGACTTTCATGATGGAGACCTTACAGCCTTTTCCAAATGACCTTGAGTTAGCCCATACACCTTCCTGGATCCAAGTGGTAATTTCTGTAGGAATACTTGTATTCCTGCACAGCACAAAAGCAAAGATGCACACTGAGACCACTTGACTCAGATAATTCTGGCTCACAACTAAAGGATAAACACCCCCATGGGTAAAACTAGCCTGCAAAAAGTCTGCTTCAGGATTTGATTCCTTCCAGCTGCAAATGCCAGTCCTACAAAGTACTCTGTAAAGACATTTCTTGGATGTACTACGGCCCCTGGCTGCAACTACTTTTGTGGAGAAGAGATGAGGCAGAAAGGAGGGAAGTTAAATGAAGAGCAGTTTTAAGTCCTTAATATCTTATTGTCCTGTAACTCAGAGCTACATCTGGATGATTATGCCCATCTGAGAAAGATGCTGCTGGATGGGAGAGAGCCTCACCTCAGTCTGCACCATGAGGGGCCGGTGCATGCGGAGGTCATACACCACTCCGTACACATCCACGGTGTTCTCCATCTCCATCTGCTGGATCAGGCGGTCGATGGCGATGAACGTCCCCGTCCTCCCGACACCAGCGCTGCAACGACACGGACAGGCTGTTTGTGCTTCCTCCCAACCACCTGCTCACTGCTGGCATGACAAAAAGCCAGGCAAGCCAAGATGATGCCTCCTACTATTTCAGCAGCATGGGTAATAAAAGTCTCAGCAGCACAGGGGGGTGGCTCTCACCACCACCAAGAGGGGCTTCTCAGCCTTGCTCATGCACAGGATTTATATACAAGCTCTTGAAAGGACATCTTTTCCAGCTCAGTCTTCCAGGCTAGGAGAGATGCTCTGTTCTTATGACATTTTGTATCACTTCCTTTGCTACCTACACAGCACTGTTAGTTTCTAAAGCCCTGGGCAAAGGTTTTAGTTTGGCAAGGTAAATAGCCCATGTCCTTACACAGAGAGACTTTGGTTTGAATCCCACTGAAGTGGAATTAACTGTAAAAAAACCACAAGACAAATGTGTGCCTGACAGAAACACCTTCTTCCTACCTGCAGTGCACCAGAGTAGGAGAGTCCACTGGATTCTGGCTGTTGTACTCATGGACAAGGTGCCTGAAGTTGATGAGAAGGTCTGTTGTCTCTGGCACGCCATGATCCGGCCAGGAGGTGAAATGGAACTGGCGCACCATGTGGCTCTCGGCGGTGTTGGACTGCAGGAAGAGTAGACATTATAAAACTAACAAAAAAGACAATGAAAATTGGTTTCAGAGGAGAAACAGGTGGGCTTCCTGACACATGTACTAGGCCAAGCTCAGCTTCATCAGAGATGCCTGTTACAACTGCAGTGATTTGAACAATGATATTCCACTTTCCCTCTTCCTTCTGCTGTGGTAGAGAATACTTTGAAATAATTTCCTTGTACTTTACTCCAAGCTCATATCTACTGCATTGTATTTACTGATGGGGCTAATTGTCTGGTCCAGAACATATTACAGGTATCTGCATAAGCACAAGGTTATTTACACACTAACAAGCAACAATCAAGGCAGTCCTCACCTTTTCTACAGTGAAGTCCCTCATTGTCCATTCTGGAAGGACAACTTCTGAGACCATTGTCACAATAATGTCACCATAACTCTTAGGTTGTTTGTCTGGCCAGTACTGCTCACATTTTGTCTAAGAAGAGAGTTAAAGTTAGACGCATCGCATGCAACAATGAAACAACTCACTTTTAAATAACCCACCACCTGAAGCAGGGCTAGAAAGTATGGCACTCTTCTCAAGGGCTATTCCAGGGCAAGAGAACATCTACCAAAATCATTCTTAAGAGAGAAGAACCCAGCCTTAATGACAGTGATTCCACAACCCTTCTGAGACAATCTCTTCTGGCAGTCAGCAGATATAAAAATAGGAAAAAGCTTAAAAAAAACCCCAAAAAACAAACAAACAAAAACCCAAACCTAAAATAATTGTGCTTTTTTTAATTTAGAAAACAGTCTTCCACCAAGAGGATGGTTGTTAAAAGACAATGGCCAGTCTCCAAACCACTAAGGTAACAACAAAATTAGAGATGCAGCTGCCTTCAAGAGACAATTCAGTATTGATAACAACATACCCGGGCTTGTTCCACACATTTTGTCAACATAACAATAGAGTAGATATTCTTTTCCCAAATCATTTGCCAGAAGTCTTCTATAGTATTGGGTAATGGACCCTGTGCAGCAATAAATGCCTTCTTTGAGTTATAGCCCTAAGAAGAAAAAACAAAAAGAATGCGTGTGTATATATATATATATGCACACAACATCAGCGAGAAATAAAAGCTTATTTTAAACGTCATTATGAGCCCTTATGCCTACATCAGAAAAATACACATTATATTTCATTTCAGCTAATGAAGCAACTTACAGGCATATAGTTTGCATTAATATAGTCAGTTCCAGAGCTTTGATTTGAAAGTTTAACACGAGAAATATCATCTGCAGAAAGAAAACAGGAAAAGACAACTATGAATTTTTGAACTGGAACCTTTCAGAACAATATTGTTTATCTAATACATGGTTTCTAAATAAAAGGTGTTCAATGTGCATTTTAAGAATAAGAATATAACCTTAGGAATCATAAATAGCAGTAGGCTTCAGAAAAAGGAGTGGCAAGGATAATCACTCAAGAAACATAGATTATTTTGGTTTTAAATGTGGTTTGGTATTATCAATTTATATATTTTTAATCCAACACAAAATTTTCTACAGTTTTAATTATTGGATTAAAAAAAGTGATTTGGCTCCTGCTGCCATGGCCGCCAATGTTTTTCCTCCAAAGCATCCTTAAGTACCTGTCACTGTTCACTTTTCAATTACTTCTGACTCTCTGCTACATTGGGATGCCCATGGACAGCTTGACAGGGCTTAAACTCTTACTTGAGCTGCAAAGCTGGCCAGGGTCTGAATATTTCTCATAGCCTGAAACTTTATTTGTGTGTGGTCAACTGTTATCCTCTTGTGTTTTCACCTGGACTGCACATTTCTCACAAATGGAAAATTAAAGTTATTTAGTTAAGGGAAGGTTCTTTAAAGAAGCTTTTTGAAGAAATATCCTTGAGGAAAGGCTTGTTCAGGTGTGTTTATACAATGACTTTGGGAAAGTAGCAGCCCAAATTCATCCATTTGGAAAATTATATTTGAAATCTCTGCGTACTATTAAAGCTGGATTAGCCAAACCCAACAGGTTTCACTTAAAAACTCAACCAGTAGAAGATGCAAACTCAAAGAGAACAACTCACATGGTAAGACATTGTTGTATCTATTTTTCCCCCTGTTCTCAGGAAGTTCAGCAGCAAATTTGGGCTGATGAACACCAGCAGACTTGAGTTCCTACAATAAAGGAGGACTCATGAGCACCTGGTCCTGGTTTAGCAATCATACAAAAATGTGACAAACAGAAAAGTAGTCCAAACCCTTGTGTCCTATGCTGTAAAAGTAGGCATGTTAAAGTGGGATAAATGTCAATAAAAATCATCTTGTTACAGAGTGGGAGGGTGACAGCGGCAAATCTTTTAGAGAAGGGATTAATACAAAATGTAGGAATAGCAGCATGTTTAAAACACACAGATGGACTTTAAAATCCTGGAAACAGTTTTGTGGAAACAGACACTGATATCAATGGCAGCTCCTTCTGGCCCCAAGGCAGGGAACTACTGCATAAGCTCTGCACACATTACAGGGAGAGAGGAGCAAATCATGAACCGACATCATGAACCAACTGAAGGAAGCAAAATCTGGGAGGAAGGCAAGGTGGAGCACCAGCCTGTGAAGTACAAAGAGACAGAATTTGAAGAAGAAAGTCAATTAATAGCTTTGAGGGGATGAGAAACAGAATGAGATTCTTTAACAGCAGACATGACAACATAGAATCCTCCCTGACACTTCCTTCCTGTCCTCTGTTCCTTACAGCAAGTGAGCTTTAGTACATTTCATAGAAAAAGTCCTACGGTCAGCAAGCAAATCATAATTGCTGTTTCTCTGACTGAACTATTCACAGGTGTGGTTTGCAAATCACACCCACACACTGAAGAAGTCAGTGAGATTAGCAACAGACCTGTCTTGATATGTATAAAAAACCCCAAAACAACCCAAGATGAGAAAACTGAAGTGCAGAGAAATTATACAGTGTCCCCTAGGCTAAGTCTGCATATGACTAGGGCAAAAATTTCTCTGGTGAGAGCTCTGACAAGCAGGCCATGCCACAAGCCCACGGTAAGAGATAATAATTCAGGACAGGAAGTATTTATCATGCATTTCAACTAAATTCAGAACTGCATAAGGGAAGGGAAGGCTATACACACAGCTTAGTCATCTCTATAAAAAAGGACCCTTCTTTTCTCCTTCAGTAAGCCTTGTGCATGCTCCATAGGAAAGATGATTTGTCTTTCCAAAAATATTTGTCATGAAGCTCTCTCCCCACTAAGGGCACATACCTCATACTCTTCAGCAAAACCACAGTTGGAGTCAGCTTGCTGCTTCTTAAAGTACGACTCAAAGTTCTCTACTTTAATCATTTTTGATCTAAAATGAGAAAAGCCACATGTCAGCAACTGGTGTTAGGTAAATAAGCCATGAATTAATTCAGTTAATGTGTTAGAAAGTATGCTTTACTTACTTCTTGATTCTTCAGCAGAGGGTGAGGGGAAGAAAAAAAAGCTGATTAGACACATGCAGTTGTATTTTTCATTATGTGAATCTAAGACTGAAAGCATGACTGTTAGTTGCAGCCACAAAACAGTGCACTTACAGGGGACAGGGTATCAAGCATAGCATTTAACTGCTCTGTTAAATCAAGGAGAGAACAGATCCGTCAGGAGAGGAACATAACACAAGGTGTCAGCCAGCTGCTTACTCCCATTGGATTGACCCCATTCCCTGGTGTATTTTATGCCAACCATCAAGTCTACAGAGGTGGGATTCCATGGGATGTTCTGGCCATGGCTTTCCACCAGCACAAAAACTGGCGCCAATAACATGATTCAATTACTGTGCCTGTGACTTCCAACATATTGTGGTTACTCCCTCCATGGCCAGCTTTGACAGTCACAACATTATCTGGATGAATGGCTCAGCACAAAGTAGTCATTAAAAAAAGATAATTCAGATCACAGAACATATTTTGCTTTTCTGCATTTTATCAACAATTCTGATTGTTCCCTCAATGTGCATGAAGTCTGTGGTTCATTCAAACCCTGTTTTTCAAAACCATGTGGAGCACTTGTGTGTCTAATAGTGATTCATGAAGTAAACACTCAAATCCCTGTGGTGGCTCTAGAAGTCTCAATCAACATAATTATTTTTAGTCTGCATGCTGGCATCTTTCAGTTCCCCGAGGAACTAATACTTCAAAATTCTCTATAAAACTGCACAGAAAACAAGTATCTGTACTCTGAATAATTTTTGCAAATAATACTTGAGCTCAGAAAATAGCAGGAGAAAAGATATGGACTTACTTAATTGGAGAAAAAGACACTTCAGTATTTCTTTTATCTTTCCTATAAGGTGAAAGAAAATAACACAGGTTTACAGTAGAATTCAATGGAATTTATACAAAATTTCTTATCTGTTTCCTTGTGCCTGTTGAGAACAATTTCTTTTAAAGCATCTTATTGTGTGAAAAAAAAACAACCCCAAACTCCTGAGGCAAACTTTTACACCTAGAATAAAAAAAAACAAAACAAAACAAAACCAAAACCAACAAAAACCGAAAAAACCTTCACCCTTCTTTTGGTGATGTTGTCCAATGGGACTGCTTCCTTCTGTTGGAACCAGAGTATAAAGCCTGGACACAAAGCACGTATTTAGGTGGAAGATGTACAACTGAGGGATCCACACCACTAACTGATATCTCAGGAGAACTGCTGCTAATCCCAGAATTGCTACAGGAAGTGCTCAACAGTGATGCATCAGTCATTCAGTGGTAGCTGAATGAAAATAAATGTTGCTAGCTTTAAAGGAAGCTCTTCCCAAGGTTGTACACAGCTATTAGACACAATTGTAAAAATAACAACAGTTACTTAAAGCAACTAAGAAAACTGGACTAAGGGCCCTATGGCTAACTCCACATAAAGGATGGTCAGCAGCAGGAAAAAGCCTTTGTGCACCCTTACATCCCAGATGATTTGAACAAGGTTGGAAACGGAGACCAGCTCAAACTAATCAGCTTCTCGAAATTCCAGAACAGAAGTTTCATGTGACGAGCTATCAAGCAATTAAAAAGAATGACTGATGGATCATTTAAAATCAAACCATCTAAGGTACAATTATACCAAATTACTTTTAGCACAATAATTTGAGATGTTTGCTCACTTGTGACTGAATAACTTCATCACTATTCATGAATGGTGAGGCAGTGGCACAGGTTGCCCAGAGAAGCTGTGGATGCCCCATCTCTGGCAGTGTTCAAGGCCAGACTGAAAAGAAGCTCTGAGCAACCTGGGATAGTGGGAGGTGTCCCTGCCCATCGAAGGGGGGTAGGAACTGGAGGATCTTGAAGGTCCCTTCTAACCCAAGCAATTCTATGATTCTATAATTCTGTTCTATGAATTAAAATTTATTTTGTTTAGCTCTTCTCAACTCATAGTTTGTAACTATGGGCTTAAACAAAGTTATGAAATGAGTGGTTTGATACTTCAACTCTAATCTGTAACATATAAACAACATTTTAATACAACATATTTTAAAACATCTTGACAGCCATGTATCAGGACAGAGAGAGCCCTTTTATGAGAAAAATACTGAAGTGAAACACTGGTGCTCCTCAACACAACCAAAACAGCAACAAACACACATTACCTTCTCCTTCTCCAGAATATGAAGCCCCCTACAGCGACTACAGCCAAGATAGCCAAGAGGCATCCAATAACCACTCCAGCAATAACACCTGATAAAAGAGAAAAGGTATTACTCATTGTCCTCTTCAGTAACTCCTAACTGAATCAACACGCTACAGCAGAACCTTGCAAGTGACTAACCAAGCATGCCTCACTCTACTAAAATATCTTGTCTTTACTGTCCTTTGGCAGTACCAGAATTGAAATCTCCTTAAGAATAATAACCAGAGAATGTTAAATTAATATAAAATTGGGATCAAAGGACCAGTATCTGCATTTCAATACACCTGCTTCTAGTTTAACAGAACTGTGAGACCATCAGTTGCTATTTGTTGCTACACCAAAGTCTCACTGTGTCATCCAATCCCTTTTAGCATGCCATGGCTTTTGGCTACTCCTGAGGTGAAACCCTACAAGGAAAAAAGGGGTCACCTGCAGAACTAGCAAGGTATGAGTTTACAAAGCAAAGCTAGAAAGAAACAGTTCATACAGAGAAACCAACAGGTGTTTTGATATTATGAAACTTGCCATAATTAAGGAATTTCCACATGCTGTGTATGTGCCAAGCTGCCTGTCCTACATTTGACATTAACGATACCTGGATCCTGGGGCAGTAAGACTGGTTCAGAGCAGGGTGAAAATGATACGTAACTATCTTCCCCCTCAATCACGTCATCCGTAAAGGTTATATTAGTGAAACCTGCAACACATGCCCTGTTGAAAAGGAAGGAATAAGAAAAAAACAAAACCAGGTACATTACAGGGTTTCAATAGCCTTTAGCAAGATCTGTAATCTTTTCATTAGATGATCTTCTAGATTTCAACAGCAGAAAACTTATCAAAAGGGTGGTTTGAAATAAATACCTGTATGAACGAAGAGGGATCAATGGTCCGTTTTCGTAGCCATACATTGTGTTTCCCTTGCCTACATTAATGATGTTTTTATCACTCTGAGAACGGGAAGAATGTGAATCTGCCTGCTCTGTTTTTATGACATATGTAACATAGGCAGTTGTTGTCTTCTTCTTGAAATCTTTGTATGTGTTGTTCAATTTTAACTTCAAAGACTCAGAACCTTCAGGAAACAACAAGAACATGGATATAATTCATCCCCTGGTTTTGTATCAATTGGCACAGTGGCAGAGATGGTCACATCAACTACAGCTGTCATTCCTCTACAAGTACTGCTTGAAATGAAAGGGTGAGGACAACAGATAATCTCAGAAACCTCTTCTACTGCAGTGAAATCTACGGCACCACCTCTCCCCAGTGTTATCTGTTTTAATTTTCTATTGGTTTTACTTCTAGCCTGTATAGGAGCTTCTGAATAAAGGTGCATGAGTGCTGGAACAAGGCACACTCATGGACAGATTTCACCAGCCAAGCCAGCTTTATCCATATGTGTTGTATCATTTTTCATATGTAGAGAGTAAAATGCAAATGGTGTAGAAAAAAATCCATCAGTATTTGTGCTACCCAAAAAGCATAAGGCCTCATTCAGGGTGACACTAAACTTGTCCTGACCTTGTTCTATCTACAAGAAGTCTCACACCTGAACTGTAGGAGACAAAAGAGGTTATTTCTGCCTTTCTTTGACATAGACAAGCACTAGACAAAACAATGATAAGAACAATTTCCCCTTCAGAAGATTAAGAACAGGCTACCACAGTGAGCAGTGACCAACAGGACACCATTTGCACAACAGCACCACTTTACAGTGTCTGTTCTTACAGCAGACAAACCCTAGAATCTTGAGGCAATTATACAGTTGAGGCACATGTAACCTAAGAGGTAATAATAAACTCAATTTACCAGTTGTCCCAACAACTCAAGAGCAAACCAACTGACAAATCTCCCTACTGCTGAGGCAGGACAAAAAATCTCACTCATTTGCCAGAAGTTTGCTCTCTACTGAGTGTCTTTACAAAGCTAAAAGGTCCTTCTAAAAGTGGGTATAATACTGAATTCACCTTTAAAAAGGAGAAGCCTTGCAGGAGGTTCTGAAAGGTGGAAAAGCTCTGGTAAGTCTTCAGAGCTGTGCAGACAAGGGGTGATCCACCACCAGCAGCAAAGCTCTCCTCAACTGTAACTCTGCAGCAACATGGTGCAACACAACTCTTCTAGAGCACTAACTTGGTCTCATTAAAAGCAGATGAGGTTGCAAATAACTCAGCTGCCTAGAAATGGGTGTTCAATACCACCTGATGTATGTTATTCTTGTCGTGTCCCTAGTTTCCATTCCAACAAAAGGTACATCCCTGGTTATACCTGCAGCTCCTTGTAGATGCCTTGAATACCACCCTACGACATTTCAAACAGCCTTAGACAACAGAATAAAGCATTGTGTATTTCTTACACAACAGAATAAAGTCCTCTCTGTCTATCCTAGAGGCAACCATGACTGGTTTAGAACAGAGAAACACATCTCAAGAATATTTGTGCTATTTCAACAAAAAGGCTGAAGAGATGCTTGGCTGTGAGGCTGTCTTCTGCTCCCACCAAAGCACTCACTGTAAATTACAGACGTGGGCGACCTTCCTCCCTTATTTCTCTCAGTCTCATCCTACAAATTCCTCCTTGAATACCTTCCAATCCAAACCACACAGAAGAATACACCAGATCTCCTTGTGACTAACCAGGATTGGCTGAAGTTACAAGCAGAACTGCAGGCAAGAGACTGGCATTCAAATCAGCAGTTCTGGGGCAGCTCAGTAGGCATGTGAAAAATAGGAATTTTCTGCACTGATGTGATGTTATCTATCTATCTATCTATCTATCTATCTATCTATCTATCTATCTATCTATATATCTATATCCCACACAAACATGCATTTCTTGGATGTATATTGCATGGAAAACTACTGAAGGAAGATCTATGATCAAAATTGTGCAAAATGAATTTCCAGTGTTGTAACAAAGGATAAGCATGAATGTCAACTCCCGCTTTGCAGAAACTGTCTCCATCAGGTGCCTTACTCCTCCAGTGCACAGGCAAAAATGAACAGTTGTTCAAGTGGAACCTATGCTGCAAAACTAAGTTCCTTAATTTAGTGTTTTACCACCAGACATTCACCTATCAGAGACATTTCTCAGTTCTCTAGTTTTCCACGGAATTTAACTTCCATTAATGCTGTCAATGATATTTAAGCCTTCTGCCCACATCGCTTAGTTAAAGTGTTTTGGGTAAAATCAGGAAAAAAAGCTCTTTTCCTTTTAAGACCTAACTGCAGGCATCTTCAGCTGAAGAAGAAAGGGGGGAAGAATATTTCATATTCCAAGGCTGCTTCTATTAGCTGGTCTGAAAATTATTCTGTGGGGAAAGAAAGGACACTACACGATCTTGGGGAAAGGAATCACTGGCAAATCAAGGTGGCAACAGCACAGGGGCAATACATAAGAGTTTTATGTACAAAGCTAAGTCAGGCAGGAAAAGACTGAGTGAAAATAGGCACCTTCTGAAAACAAGGAGTGACCTGACTTCAAGCAAGGTATCTGCCTCATGATTTCTGAAAAGTGATTAAAAATACTGAGCCTGCCTTTTCTTTATCTGTTTAACACCTATTTAGAGTGTAAAACATAATGCTGCCTGGTAAATTGTTTCAGCTACATGATAATATCATAAACACCTTACTTTGATCTTCTGTTGTAATCATTATTGCATAGGCTTTCAATGGACCATTCAGTGAATCAAAATCAGAGAATTCAACAGACAAAGAGCTGTGACTGACGGCCTTGACTGAAGGAACTTCAGTTGGAGGAGGTGGGTCTGCCAACAAAAACATTTTTTAGGTACATTAAGCACTGATAAAAGTTTTCCAAACAAGAAAAGGCTGTGATATCAACACTGTTCACATAATACATATTTATTGCGCATCACATTAGACTATGAATTAATATAGTGTTCTAATCATACTCTGCAGGCTGATAATGTAGTGCATACCAAGTCTGGTATTCTGCAATCATGAAGTTAATATTTCTGTCCTACAAGTATCTTTCATGCTCAGATCTTAATGCTTACCAGTAATGCTGGTGTGACACAACTTGTCCACTGGAGAGCTTTCAGAGCCATTTTGAAGAGTCATAATAGTAACATTATAGGTGCTGAAAAAATTTAAATGTGCTATTTGGAAGGTTTGCTCGAAGCCTTCTACCGTGCAGCGTGGAGCCAAGTCTTCTCTCACTACCTCAGAAGTACTTATATTATATATTTTGATTCTGAAGCCAGAGTTGTTACCAAGAGGACATTTCCACTTCAGCATTAGGAAAGGCTGCTTGGCCACTGGCTCACACTGAAGTGAATCCACTGAGACAGTAACTGCCAAAAAAGAGAATAACAATAAAAAAGGAGGAGTAAGAAATCAAGCCTTGCCATTAGAAAAAGCTGTGTATTTGTATGTTATGTGTATAAATGCTTGTAAAACTTCAGTGTTCCTTCCCCTTTTAAAAAGATGCCTACACGGCACCTACTGCCTACACAAGGACTTGTTACCCTATGAGGAAGACAACTATTTAACACAATACACAGACCTATTCTGTGCTCTTTACCTCCTCTACAGACAGGGTTACTGGGAAAATTTAGGCTGATTATCTAGCAAGATCCGCAACATTTTCAAAATACTGCTCAACTCTTTAACATATTACTCTAAGAACATTTTAGAGTAGTATGTAGACTGCCACTAAATCCCTCTATAATTATGTAAAACTCTTAATGGTGAACACATAACAAAATTAAATTAATCTCTGTCCATTAAGAGCACAGCAGTAGCCATCCTTAAAAGCAGCAACTATAACAAGCCAGTTTGGGTGAGAGTCTTCTAGGACATAGTATAAAAACTCAAGCTTATGACCTGATACAGAAAGATACTTAAAGAGTGAAGTATCAGGAAGACTGATAAGAAAGGTTCCCCTAACTAAACATCTTGTAAAACTTGGGCTTCAGGACCAAAGCACTTATAAATCTACAATTACAATACACACCAAATTTATTGCCTCTCTTGGTAAGGAAGTATTTGGTACTTTCAAATACAGGGGTTATAGACTCATCTACTAAATTATTTTGTTGTTAGAAGCAGTATTATTTTAAGAAACTAAGGAGAAGCATAATTGCGTACCAGAAGAAACAGATTTAGTAAAAATAGATGTGACTGGGGCTTACTTCTACTGCAATTTATAAATATTTATTTTTCTTCAGTAACACTGTCGGCTACTCCTACAAAAACAGTGAAATTATAGGAGATTACAGACAAGCCCCGGAACACCTCTGACACTTGGTGACAATGGATGCCTGTCACCAGGAGGACATGACTCTAGAGGAGTCATGACTTTTGACCCCTATCCTATAGGAACAGTTAGATTAAGTATCATCAGTGCTCCATGGGAAATGTCAGAAGCCAGCATACTCTACCCTGCTAAGGAAAAAAATGCTGGGCTCTGTGAAAGTCATGAGAAGACTCCAGAAACTCAGCCAAGCAGCACTTTGAGAGTACCAGCAACTCTCCAAGTTCATCCCAGAACCCCTTTGGAAAACCCAGTCAGGAGCTCTGAGCCAAATTCATTTCACCTCAGTCAAAATGGGGTAAAACAAAGGAAAGGAGAAGGCAGCACATGATAACGACAAGGACGAAAAGTCACAATGCCTAACATGAGGAATGCAGAAGTAACTCAGGCTTCTCCTGTCTGCTGATGGGCTGAGCAAAGCAGCAGGGCTGACAGCCACACCATTCTGTGCTGCCTAAGATCAGCTGCATCCACGGGCCCTCCAAAGGGGGAGGTTCCCCAGGCACGATGCACACTCTCTGGGAGGCCTTCCAAATGAGAACCTGAGGGCTTCACCCAGAGGAAACAGAGGGCAACAAAACCCCCTGCAACGATCCCCCTCCCGCACATTGCCATTGCTGACTCCAGGTAGGTTGTGTGCAGCACTACTGCCTAACATTAACATTGTATGTAAAACCCCCGGCAGGTGGGCAGAGCCCTGTGCCCCACGGGAACAGGGATGTGAGAAACCATGACTTACACGTGTACAGGTCTATGGACACTCCTTCTCCTTCTGTCTCATGATCAGCTGCTACAGCAAATACTGATAGGTTGTACAGTGTCCCAGGGATTAACCCAGTAACTTCTGCTTTGGTTTCCTTGGATGTCACGTTCTTCACAAATGTACCGTTGACAACCTCTATCCTGTACGTGTAGGTGTCAGCAGCGCTGTCATTCACCGCCCATTTTAAGGTGACAGAAGTCACACCAATGGATTCTGCCTCGAGATCGAGAACCTGGCTGGGCCCTGCAGAAGGCAAAGCAACAACTTGTTAACCTGCAAGAACAGCTGCTCACAGACATGGAAACAAGGAACACAGCCACACCAGGGCTTCACTTCCCTCACACCACTCATGCTCCAGAGTGTAGGAGCACCCCAACATCACCAGGCATTCCTGGAGGCTGTTGCACCAGTGGACAGCTAAGACAGAATTGACGGAATGTAAACCTCGAGTGGCATTCATCTCCCTTTGACACTCTAAAGCAGAATACATCATTACAATGCCACAGCTCCAGGATTTTGCTCAGAAATTCAGAGATGTTGGTCAGGAGAGATACAAGGGGGGAGTGGTCTGGAGAAAGGAGATGGTAGTCTATCTGTGTACAGCAAAAGGTAAGGAACTCCAAATATCACTGAAAGAGGAACAGAGGTGATGAATGGTGGCAAAGGAGCAGCTTGCCTAGGTCGTGCCATGAATGTACTCCTGAGCCAGTGTTATCTACAGTTCATTCTGCTCCAGCCACAGGGCCCCAGATCACAGTATCTCTATATGGGAGCCCTTAAAAGAATGTTCTGAGGTCCCAATCCTCCAAGAAGTGAAGGCAACAAATGCACCCACAAAAATCCCAGGCCAGAGAGAATGTTCTTGGGAAGAGTCCACTGTGACACAGTTCTTGGTAACCAAATTTAACAATCATTGTTTTAGAGGTGTTTGTTTTACTTTGCCTTTTTAAAGAAGGCTATGTCTCTTTCACACAAACATCTCTGACTGCAGGCAGGCAAAGCACAGCAACTCTGCCAGCAGCCTTTAAATTTCAGGCCATGTACAGGTGGGCAGAGCCCTATCCAGCACAGCAAAACACAGACAGCAACAGCAATGCAGGAAAATGTGACTTACTTGTATACAGGTCTATGGGACTTCTCTCTCCTTCTGTCTCATGATCAGCTGCTACAGCAAATACTGTGAAGTTGTATGGTGTCCCAGGGATTAACCCAGTAATTTCTGCTTTGGTTTCATTGGATGTCACGTTCTTCACAGGTGTATCACTTGTACCGTTGACAACCTCTATCCTGTACGTGTAGGTGTCAGCAGCGCTGTCATTCACCGCCCATTTTAAGGTGACAGAATTCACACCAATGGATTCTGCCTTGGGATCAAGAACCGGGCTGGGCCCTGCGGAAGGCAAAGCAACAACTTGTTAACCTGCAAGAACAGCTGCTCACAGACATGGAAACAAGGAACACAGCCACACCAGGGCTTCACTTCCCTCACACCACTCATGCTCCAGAGAGCAGGAGCACCCCAACATCACCAGGCCTTCCTGGAGGCTTTGGCATTAATAGCTGGGTAGCAGGAAATTGAGAATGAGCCATCTCAAGCATGACTCATTTTCCTTTGACAGGCAAAGACAAGATGGCCACAGTCATGCCCAGTGCTACCACTTGCAGGGTTTCACCTGGCAAAAAGGTAGTCATTAAGGAGAGAACAGTGGAGGGGAAAGATGCCAGTGGGGCAACTCTGTTCAGCAAAATACAAGGAAGATGAAATATCACTAGAGGAGGATTAGCAGTGATGAACCAGACACTCTACTCCAATCCTCATGCCCTGCACTTCACTCCCATAGAAGAGAAACCACCTCCCGACCCTCTGGAGACTGTGTCTCCAGCCACCTATTTTTTCTGCATCTGTCTCCTATTCTTTCTGCATCTTTAAAAGAGGGCAATTAGCCATTACAGACAGACAGCACAGGGGAGACTTTTGGGCATTGACTGGTCATCTAGGATCATACATGCAGGCACATTTTAGGAAAAGACTAATGACAAGAACATTAATCCATTTTCCTTCAAATGCACTGCGTGGAAATATCAGGCTGGGCCACTGCCTTGGAAGCCAGCTCCAAAATGGTCCATCCAACACCACATGTCAAGACTTTTAATACTCAACATGGCAAGGAACTGGATGGCCAAAGGAGTTCTCCTGATCTAGCGCTGCCTGAATCTCTCTCCTGGCTGCACCACGATGGCAGCTATAGGCCCCCAAATCACACAAGCTAACTCAGCATTAAATGCTCTTTGTGGGAGCCCCTTAAAATGAGAACCTCAGGCCCCCATACTCTAGGTAACAAATGCAAATGCCCCTTTCACAAATTTGCAAGAGACCAGTGCTCAGGCAAAAGTCTCTCCTCCTTGCTGAAAGTAAGCTTTACCAATAGCTTTCTACCAGGGCAATTCTTCTTTTATACTAACATCCATCTCTAACTTGGAGATTGGCCATCTCCAGCTCCAGGATGGAATCATCACCTCTGACTGCAACAATCTTAAATTATGACCCTTGGGTGGGTGGGCAGAGCCTCATGCTGCACAGCAAATCACAGACCAGCAGCAACAGCAATGCAGGAAAATGTGACTTACTTGTATACAGGAATATGGACACTCCTTCTCCTTCTGTCTCATGATCAGCTGCTACAGCAAATACTGTGAAGTTGTACAGGTGTCCCGGGGACTAACCCAGTAATTTCTGCTTTGGTTTCATTGGATGTCACGTTCTTCACAGGTGTATCACTTGTACCATTGACAACCTCTATCCTGTACGTGTAGGTGTCAGCAGCGCTGTCATTCACCGCCCATTTTAAGGTGACAGAAGTCACGCCAATGGATTCTGCCTTGGGATCAAGAACCGGGCTGGGCCCTGTGAAAGGCAAAGCAACAACCCATCAAAAAAAAAGAAATAAAGTGCCACAGCCACATTTCCCTATTCCACACAGAATGAGCATCACTTGGTGCCAAGCTTAACTTCCCAATTTGAGGCATTCATACTGAGGCATCTCTGGAAAGGTCATAGGAACTTTGAGGGATATTCTATTTCATTTCATCAACAACAATCACTTGTTTCCACAGTGCTTTTCCAGACAGAGAAACAGAAGGAAATCAGGGAAGGAAACAGTCCAAGCTAATCTTAATCTGGTAACTCAAAATTGTGCCCATGAGTCTCAATTTGAGACCTTCAGCCTAAACTCTCCTCAATACCAGGAAAAAGAAATGGGCTGCTTGAACAGGCCCAACAGCTGACATACCTTAGGGAGCTGCGTCTGCAAGCCTGACTCAGCACCAATTCTAGACAGATAAAACTCACTTCAGGCCGCTTAGACAAGTTTACAGACTCAGTAGCAGCTCCAGGACACACTCCTCTAAATTGCTTTGTAGGGACATTGCCTGTGCTCTTTGCATTTCTGAGCTGCACACAACAGTAGTGTCTACTCCTATCCCATCTATCTAGTCTGGGAAAAAGGTGCCCTGGCAAAAAAGTCAACAAGATTGGCACCACACTTGATAATGCAACCCAAGGAAGTGAGTCAGTCACATCCCACAGGAAACTCAGGCCCCAGACTCTGCAAAGAGCTCAAAACAATTTTTAAGGAAAAAAAGCCTCAGTGACCATGGCACCACATGCCTGCACACCACATCTTTTGGTACGAGCTGTGGCAACCCACTCCCAGAGGTGTTGTGAGGGGTCTCTTCAGCCCTCAAGTGTCTAGGAAAAGTCATGCTGTGGTAGCAGCTGGATCTCTACACAGTCTTGAGCAGACATGCTGATGAAGTAACCGATTTACAGGTGGCACATGCAAACACAGAGACAATTTCAGTCCTTTTGCAAAGATCGCTGCATTCAAGTGCGCACACAGCTGGAGCAGAAAAGCAATGTCACAACAAGAAACAGGACAAAGCTGGAAACCCAAAATAAGAAAGCAGAGCAATTTGCTACAAACAGCACAGTTACTTGCAATTGGAGGCACCATTTCCTTACTTGCATACAGATTTCTGGACACTCCTTCTCCTTCTGTCTCATTATCAGCTGCTACAGCAAATACTGTGAAGTTGTACAGTGTCCCAGGGATTAACCCAGTAACTTCTGCTTTGGTTCTATTGGATGTCATGTTCTTCACAGGTGTATCACTTGTACCATTGACAACCTCTATCCTGTACGTGTAGGTGTCAGCAGCGCTGTCGTTCACCACCCATTTTAAGGTGACAGAATTCACACCAATGGATTCTGCCTTGAGATCGAGAACCCGGCTGGGCCCTGCGGAAGGCAAGCAACAACTTGTTAACCTGCAAGAACAGCTGCTCACAGACATGGAAACAAGGAACACAGCCACACCAGGGCTTCACTTCCCTCACATCACTCATGCTCCAGAGAGCAGGAGCACCCCAACATCACCAGGCCTTCCTGGAGGCTGTTGCACCACTGGGCAGCTGAAGACAGAACTGAAGACAAGCCATGCTGAGTGGCATTTACCTCCCTTTGACACTCCAAAGGAGAAGCTTTGGTCATCATTGAAGCAGTGCTCCCAGGGAATCCAGAGAGGTGGACAGGAAAGGGATGGGTATGGTTGGCAATGCAGGCAATTTCAGTTTGGTTTATTGGTTGGTTTTTGGTTTAGTTGTTGTTGTGGAGGATTCTTTGGTTTATGGTGCGGGGGTTAGAGGGAGTTTGCTGTTTAATAAGTAAATAAATAAATCAAGGCTATGTTTCTTCTATACGTGAACCACTCATTCTTAGCATCTGGCCCAGGTAAGGCTGCTATTATGTTACAACCTCAGGCAGGTGGGCAGAGCCCTGTCCTGTACAGCAAAGCACAGACCATCAGCAACAGGGATGCAAAACCTTGTGACTTACTTGTGTACAGGTCTATGGGACTTCCCTCTCCTGTCTCATTATTCGCTCCTACAGCAAATACTGTGAAGTTGTACAGGTGTCCCAGGGATTAACCCAGTAATTTCTGCTCTGGTTTCATTGGATGTCACGTTCTTCACAAATGCTCCATTGACAACCTCTATCCTGTACATGTAGGTGTCAGCAGTGCTGTCATTCACCGCCCAATTTAAGGTGACAGAATTCACACCAATGGATTCTGCCTTGAGATCGAGAACCCGGCTGGGCCCTGCGGAAGGCAAGCAACAACCTGTCAATCTGCAAGAACAGCTGCTCACAGACACAAGAAACATAGCCACACCAGGGCTTCACTGGGCAGCTAAAAGAGAACTGAAGACAAATCATTCTGAGAGGCATTAATCACCCTTTGACACCCCAAAACATAAGCACAGGCCATTTCAGTGATTGAACTCCTAAGGCTTCCCTTGGGAATCCAGAGGTGGGCAGGAAAGTGATAGAGTGGAATGGAATATTTACTTAGAAGAGACCTATAACTACTCTCATCCAACTCATCCAACTACCTGACCACCCCATGCCTCACCAAAAGTTAAAAGGTATTACTGACCGTATTGTCCAAATGTCTCAAACACAGAAGGGCTTGGGGCACTGACCACCTCTCTAGGAAGCCTATTGCAGTGTCAGTAAAGCAATACCCTCTGTCAGTAAAGCAATGCTTCCTAATGTCAAGCCTAAACCTTCCCTGAGGCAGCTTTGAACTATTCCCACTCATCATACCCCTGGACACCAGAGAATAGAGATCAGCTTCTCCCTTTGCATTTCCCCTCCTCAGGAAGCTGAGGAGAACAATGAAGTCACCCCCTCAGCCTCCTTTTGTCCAAACTAGATAAGCTCAAAGCCCTCAGCTGCTCCTTACAAGACAGGCACTCCAGCCCTTGTACCAGCTTTCTTGCCCTCCTCTACAGGCATTCAAGGACCTTCACATCCTTCTTCAATTGAAGGGCCTAGAACCACACCCAGTATGCATTCAACTCCTGCATCCACACCTTTGATAAATATGTTGAGCAGCCCTAGGACTGAGCCCTGAGGATAGCACTGGTGGCTGTCCAGTGCTGTCCTCAGCCAGACACAGCCGCACTCACTGGAACCCTGCCCTGCAGTCAGCTCCACACCCAGCACACCATGAACCCCCTCATCCCACAGCTGTACAACTTGTCCAGAAGGATGCTGTGAGGGACAGAAGCAAAAAACTCAGTAAAATGCAGGAAAAACTACATTCACCACCTTCACCACCTTCCCTTCCCCTCTAGGTGGGTGACTTTACCACACAGGTAAGGTCAAAAGATGAAATTAATTAAATGGGACTTTCCTTTTGTGACCCATGTCGATGGCACCTGATGACTGCATGCCTGTAGGTTCCTGTGTCTTTCCTCCCACCCTCCTGATAAATAGGAGTAGCAGTGGCTGGCAGAGACCTCCCCGGGCTCCCAAGGCCTTTGGTAGCTGATGGAGAGGGTTCCTGCTGTAACACCAGTGAGATCTTTCTGCACTCAGGGATGAATCCCAACAGGCCCCATGGACTTGTGAACATTCAGCTGATACAGGTGGTCCCTCACAGTTCCAGTGTCCACAAGGGGAAAGCCACTGTCCCAGCTCTCATGGCCTCCAGCTCTGGGGATTGGGCACACCAAGGTCTATCAGTATCACCAAAAACTGAGGCAAAACACACATTGAATGCCTCTGCTTCTCCTTCATCCCTATTAGGCAGGTGACCATCTTCAACAAGGATCAGTCCAATACTTTCTTTAGACCTCCCCCTTGCTATTAATGTACTTCAAAAAGCCTTTCTTGTTATCTGAAAGAGCACTGGCCAGTGTCAACTGTAACTGAGCTCTGGCCCTGGTGTCTTCTTCATGCATAGACAAACCACAGCTCTGTAATCTCCTGAGGCCTGACTTCACTTTCAGAGCTCATCCAATTTCTTCACCCTCTGGAGCTCCACCAGGAGTTCCTTGCTCACCAAAGCTGGTTTTCTGCCCCTATTACTTGACTTTTGACATAGTCAAATTGCCTGTTCCTGTGCTTCTAAAAAGTGGTTTTTAAAAACTGAACAGCACACGTGGATTCCTAAGCCCTCAAAAGCAGATTGCCAGGGTAGGCTGCTAAGTAGTACCCAGAACAGCTTAAACTTTCCTGGACTCCAGGAGAGCAACTCTACTGTTTCTTTTTATTCATTACACTGTAAATTTGAAACTTAGTCATTTAATGATCACCATAGCCAAGTCAGCAACCTACCATGTCCCATGAATCTAACTCTATTAAAAAACACCAACTCTAGGAGGGCATCCTTCCCAGCTGGCTCACTATTTGTGACAAGAAATTATCTCCCACATGAAGAGACATGAGGACAAAGATAGAGAGGAAGCAGGGTGGATTATGTTTGCCTGGATTTTCTTTTTAAAACCAAGGATGTATTTCTTCAACACCTAAAGAAGCACACTGCTTACTAGGCATTCCAAACAAGGCTACAGTAATAAGACATCAGATCTATACACAAAACAACTTTACACTTTAGCCCTCAAGCAGTTAGGAAGAGCTCTGAGCTGTCCACCATTTCCTTACTTGTATACAGGTCTGTGGACCTTCCTTCTCCTTCTGTCTCATTATCAGATGCTACAGCAGATGCTGTGAATCAAGGTTATGCTTCTTCTATACATGAACCACCCATTTTAAGCAGGTAAGGCTCCTATTAAAGGCTCCTATTATTACCAGGCCCAGGTAAGGCGCCTATTAAATTACAACATCAGGCAGGTGGGTAGAGCCCTGTCCTGTACAGCAAAGCACAGACCACTAGCAGTAGGGATGCAAAACCTTGTGACTTACTTGTATACAGGTCTATGGGACTTCCCTCTCCTTCTGTCTCGTTATCAGCTGCTACAGCAAATACTGTGAAGTTGTACAGTGTCCCAGGGATTAACCCAGTAACTTCTGCTTTGGTTTCATTGGATGTCACGTTCTTCACAGGTGTATCACTTGTACCATTGACAACCTCTATCCTGTACGTGTAGGTGTCAGCAGCGCTGTCGTTCACCGCCCATTTTAAGGTGACAGAATTCACACCAATGGATTCTGCCTTGAGATCGAGAACCCGGCTGGGCCCTGCGGAAGGCAAGCAACAACTTGTTAACCTGCAAGAACAGCTGCTCACAGACATGGAAACAAGGAACACAGCCACACCAGGGCTTCACTTCCCTCACACCACTCATGCTCCAGAGAGCAGGAGCACCCCAACATCACCGGGCCTTCCTGGAGGCTGTTGCACCACTGGGCAGCTGAACAGAGAACTGAAGACAAGCCATGCTGAGTGGCATTTACCTCCCTTTGACACTCCAAAGGAGAAGCTTTGGTCATCATTGAAGCAGTGCTCCCAGGGAATCCAGAGAGGTGGACAGGAAAGGGATGGGTATGGTTGGCAATGCAGGCAATTTCAGTTTGGTTTATTGGTTGGTTTTTGGTTTAGTTGTTGTTGTGGAGGATTCTTTGGTTTATGGTGCGGGGGTTTAGAGGGAGTTTGCTGTTTAATAAGTAAATAAATAAATCAAGGCTATGTTTCTTCTACACGTGAACCACTCATTCTTAGTGTCTGGCCCAGGTAAGGCTGCTATTAAGTTACAACCTCAGGCAGGTGGGCAGAGCCCTGTCCTGTACAGCAAAGCACAGACCATCAGCAACAGGGATGCAAAAAACTGTGACTTACTTGTGTACAGGTCTATGGGACTTCCCTCTCCTCTGTCTCATCATTCGCTCCTACAGCAAATACTGTGAAGTTGTACAGTGTCCCAGGGATTAACCCAGTAATTTCTGCTCTGGTTTCATTGGATGTCATGTTCTTCACAAGTGTATCATTTCTACAATTTACAACCTCTATCCTGTATGTGTATTGTTCGGAACCACTGTTTTCCACCGCCCATTTTAAGGTGACAGAATTCACACCAATGTATTCTGCTGTGAGGTTATAAATCAGGCTGGATCCTATGAAAAGAGAAAAAAACTTTAAACTTACAAGAATATTTGCTGACAAAAAAACACATACAGTGCTCTCCTCCCTGCCATATCCAGTCTCTGTAAAACAGAAATCAGCCAGGAAAACAATCAAGCCACCTGTCTCTACTGCAAGACACACTTGCAAGCTCTGCTGTCTACTGCAACTCCTCAAGCTTCACTTTACCTCTAGCAGTAAAGCTGTCTAGGTGCAGCAGTGATTTTTGTGCTGCCTCAGCTGTGAGCTTTATGCAGTGTGCTGACAAAGACTGGGACACACAACACAGTGTCATTTCTTTCCTTAACTGGATATTGCAGAGAGGAGCCTTTCCAGCTGAAAGATTCCCACACCTGTCCTGTACATATGTGATAGGACAGAATGTTCTCTACTAGGCAGAGGACTTCAGCTGTACCCCATCACTTATGCATTTCAAACCTCTGTGTCACAGTGAGTTGAACTATTAACCTGTAACCTAAAAAGCCATAACAAGCAGGGAAGGGAGCCTGAGTCTAACATGGATAAAACTATTCCAAGGCCATGCTGCAATCACAGCATGAAACTGCACTCCCAGTCAGGTGTGCAGATGCATTTCTTGGCCTCATTCTCTACTGCAGTAAAGCAGTTGGATTCATGCCCCTGCAATGCTGAACTAGTGTAATCATGATATAGAAGTGCAAAACACCCCAAAGTCACATTCCAAACCACAAACGTGTTACAGTGCTTAGATCACCTCTCATCTCATCAGATAGTGATGCAGCCCCAACCACTCTTTCACCTGCAGAGGTTCTGTTCCCACTTGCAGAGTTCACTGATAAATCATCATTACTACTGGTTGCTGGTTCTGCAGTTGCATTTTTTGAGCTGCAATCCTCAGTGCCTGAAAGAATAAAAAACTGTCTTTACAATACTTCTGAACTTCCCATTTGCAGAAATACAGTCAGTTACAGATATCATGCACAGACCCACAGTCACTTCTGTTTTCCCAGTTCTACAGAAATCTCACTGCACATTTCCTGGTTTTACCTCTTAATTTCTGCAAGATTAATTGAACTAGATTCAAGTGACTGCCACATTATTTCAACCATCCACTGACTCTACACATGGTTTGGATGAAAGCTACTATGACCTCTCTTTTCAGTACAGTTTTGTTTGAAAGCAGTTAAAACAACTTGCAGCCACACTCCACGTTTGTGTTTTCTTCATGTATTATCAGAAATTTTGTTTAACCTGGCATAGCAATTTTGTCTCTCCCCCGTAAGCATATTCCCCTTTTCCCCTCTCATATTCCTACAATGTGTTCCCACCAGTAAGGAACAGACATGGCTCTATATTAGAGGCAGAAATTTTACACCAATTTTACAGGCCAAAGCATAGAAAGTGTTGATTCAGACCCTAAAATTTAAAGGCTAACTCATTTAAATCTGATGTTCCGTATCAAGGTAGAATTTATTTGCACACATTTTCAGAAATTTCTGCCACATGAAAACATGTTATCTTGGCCAGAACAGCATTTCTAAACTGAATTTCACTTCAGAAATTCTTTAAAAGGCATCACTTTTTGTGTCTTTTGTTTTTGGGGTTTGTTAGGTTTTTATTGCCTTTAAGCGTACTTTCCCACCTTTCTAAGCACATTACACCTGCACTTGATTTTACCAGAACTCTCTACAAACTTAAGAGCAAAGGGATTTTAATACAGATTTATATCTTTAAATGCATTGTAGGTATTACAGTCACTAAAATAACTGAGTATATATTTTTAATTGCTATTTCTAAAAATTCTGTCTAGGAAGCTTTCTTTTTAAATACTTTGCTCACACTGCTTGATCTTTCTTAAAGCCAACTACGATAAGGAGAGTTATATTTAAGAAAAAAAGAGCAAGGAAGAGAATTATACTTACAAGCAACTGTACATCTGACCTGGAAAGCAAAAACAAATAACAGAAATTAAAACCACTGGAAGCTCAAATAAAAAAAGGAGTGGTTTAATTAACATGAGGGAGGAAGAAATCTGTTTTAAAAACTCCAGATTTTTCAATTTGCAAAACACATACACAAACTTCTACTGACATAAAAATAACACCAAAAAAATACATCAAACTGATAGAAAAAAAATCTAAGCATCCTGGTAAAATGTTAGTTTCCACATTCTAAAAATAAATAGTTTATTTTGTCATCAAAAAAAAAAGGTTTGAATAACACAAGTTGGTTATTTTGCACATATGCATTTATAAACCAAACCTATAAGATCTTAGTTAAAACACGCTTTAGTTAGTATCCTTAACACTGTCCCACAAAAAAATGGCAGATGCCAATTAGGTCTTTCTTATTAATAAGAATATTCCTTTCATTCTTTTGCTGTATAAACCTTCTTGTTAATTCTCACAAAAGAGTGTTTTCCATTTTCTGAAGGAAACATAGGGTAGTCAAAGTTCAAAACACTTGATACGTGCTCTGAAATCCAGTTTACACGTGTGCACACATCCCTAACACCCCTATCAGCAGTTGCCATTTAACTGCAGCCCGAAACTCCTCTGCTGGTAATACTGACAAACACAGCAGAATTTTGCTTTGAGAATGATTTTTAGCCTTCAGACTTTGTACTTTACTTCCAAACAGCCATTTTCCTTGCTGTTGGAGTGAGAATTGGCCCATAAATTGTCATATTAATGTCCCTCCAGGTGGCACCACAAAATGCTGCTTAAAGGAGTGAAGTAAAAGTCCCAGACTGAGGTCTGCAAGAAGCAGTCTTACCTAAAGCACTTAGAAATTTTGTTTTCTCCACCCCCATCCAATTTCTTGGCCATTTGTGCAATTCCATGAGTTAACTCAAATAAGCAGCTATCTCACAACACCCTAATGCAATGCTGGAATCCCAAATCACTCACTCCCCCAGCTGTCATGTTGCTGGTGCCACAAGGAGCTCCAGCTCATTGCACCAGCCACTGGTCCAAGCAGACACATCCTTAAAAAGCAGTCAGAAAATACCATTAAATTTTATTCCTGTGATGGTCTCAATGCCAGCAAGAAGAGTTGGGGTGACCTTCCTAGGCAAAAAAACCATTTGTAGGCATCAAAGACCTAATGCCTGGTCTTGTCTAGCACAGCCCTATGGACAACATGGCACACAACAGACATGACATGGGATGCAGATGTCCTGCATCCAAGTGTGAGGCTCCTCCTCAACCTGAGCTTTTGAGAGCTCAAACTGCAAGGCTATTCAGGAAGTGAGGAAATATTTGCCTGCACCCAGGTCAAGAATACTCCTGCATTCCTTCATGAAGTGTCTGAGGAAGAAAAGCTCAAGAAGGAAACAGCCACTCTGAAGGCAGGAAGACACTACCGTGCAGTGTCCAGAGCAGAAGAGCTAAGCTGTGTGGAAACAGCTGCTGAATAGTAAGAGGTGAGATCCCCTGAAATGCAGGGCAATCTACAAGCAAAGCCAAAAGGATGTTATGTTTATTAAGAAAGGGAACTCACAAGCAGAACAGAATCAACAAGAAATGCCACAGGACTAAGCTACAGCAATTTCTAGAGCCCTACAGACAAAGAATCAAGAGTCTGACATCATTCACAACCCATCATCTCTCAGTTACTTTCCCTTCTATAGAACTGCCTGAAAATGAACTTTCTCATCTCCTTCTTCACAAATTATGAGTTTAGGGGCACACATCCTTTCTGAGCAACAGGAACAACAGGTATTATTGTATGGCTGCAAAACAGGTATGCCACTAGCAAATACCCTGAACTCCTCCTTTTTACCATCCCATTTCTTCCCTGCCAGCTCAAACAAGGAACATCATTCCTGTTTTATGGACATCTGATCTAATGGTAAATAATGACCAAGCTGCTTTAAATTTGGTTGTACTGTCACATGTGGACAGAGGGCATCCTTTTATTAAGGATGCTCAAACAACTTCAAAAAGGAAAGTTACACTAAAATTCCTGTCACATGATTTAAAAACTGCACCCTGTCATTCTATTTGCTTATCACACCCTTGCAATATTCCCTCGAAATACCCTCTGACTTTCTAGAACCCTATGTGCAAAATCAAATTTAAAAAAATCATATCCCACTGGCAGCAGGCAGGCCTCCTTCTGAAATCAAAAACTACACAAAACAAATGATCCCATTCCCAAGCATCAGCCTGTCTGACTCAGTCATTCCATGTTGTATTTTTCAATATCAGCGACGAACCAAACTGTTCTCCAACCTGATGTTATTACTTAGAATTTACACAAAGCATTTGTTTATGATTTCAGAGTATATTTGCACTAAACACCTGATTCTCCTTGTGTTTGCATTAAATACATCATGAGCCCTGCCATCCCTGCTTTTCTTTTCCAATGACACAAATCCCTATTATTCATATATACAGTTGGGTAATTTTTTTTAATTTTTGTGGTGCTTTGGGTAGGGGTGGAACATCCTTAACCAAGAAAAGACAGCAAAATGCCAAATACTGACCCATTTCAACTGAAAAACAGGAGGGAAATGTATACACAAACCCATCATTGTCATCAGCTATGGCAAAAGAATTCTTTTGTGTGTCACACAGTCATGTTTATGGCCCAGTCAAAGGCTGTAGGTTCCAGAGGAGCTGAGGAATTCATTTAAACTTGCACAAGGTCTGTTCTGTGCTCTCTATGTGAGCAGTTTACAACTCACCAGAAGCTGGTGGTGTGTGATACAACCCGAATTCAGCTCCATCCTCCTCAGGCGTACACTGGGTTGCCTAACTGAGGAATCAGTATTAGTCTCACAAGTAATCTTATCCAGGAAGAATTAAGACATGGTACAGGAAAACTTCTTAAAAAATAGTGGGTGACTGAGAAGACCAAATCCCATTGATATTTGATAACTCAGAGTAAGATCTTTTCAGGAGGCGGATTTAAAACACACCAGCTCTACACATGCACTGGGAGATCCACAGTGAAGACAGCAGTGCAGAACTTCAGCTCAGCTTGGCTCTGCTGCCAAACTGTGCCCTCTAATGAAGTTGGGGTTCCTGCTCTGGGGAAAACCCTTGTCAACAGCAGCCAACCTACCTGCTCCAGTTTTCAAAACAAACAGCATGGTTTGGTTCATGTAAGTATTAGGTCAAAGGATGGCTAAAGAGTCAAAGTGAGCAAACCAAAATATCTTAGCCAAAAAACCCCTTAACCACAAATCCTTTCCAAGAACACCACTTGAGGTTGCTGCTTACTGTTTCTGGTGTGCTCAGCACTGTGTGCCTCGTGACTCAGATGCAAAAAGCCAGAGAGTTAATCACACCCCTCTCAAAGCTGATCTTCCAAGTGCGTACCTTTGGATCTCATAGTCTCCACCCACCCATCCTCCCAGGTTTGGAGTTCCATGAAAATACCCCCAAGCTATCACAGTGGTCTCCAAACTGCTTCTCAACAGCCTTTCACCAAAGCAGCAGCATAATTAAGATCACTGCCCCGCTGGGCAGTATCCCTGATCTCATACCATTTTTCCCCCTCTATGTCCAGCAGTGGTTAGTTGTCCCACATGAATAACTGTGAGCTTTGGGACAAGCATCATCACACAGCCATCATGATGGCTTTATGGCTCCAGGCTTGGCTTTGCTGATGCTGTCAGCCACCACCACTCAGCCAACAAACATAAACCAGCAAAGATGCACTAAATGGGCCACTTACAGACCCCTCTCTCACCTCTGAGATCTCCTACTTAGCATGGACTTATTCAGGAAGTATTCCCACAGAAAGCTTTTACTCAAGGTCACACAAAGTAAGTGAAAATCAACTCAGGAATCCCCACAGTGATGAAAATGGATTGCCCAAGTATTGTGTCCACAGACTGGTACAGCTTTCCAATACTTGCTGATTTGCTCGGATTTTTAAGGCATGGCCTGCTATTCCACCTGGGGACATCTTTCCACTCGCCTGGAAGTGCAAAGTCTAAATCAGCAGGGAGTGACACCTTTCTCCTGGCGAGTGTTGTCCTGCAGGAAGACAAGGTGGGTTTTGGAAAGATGAAACGTTTCTGTCTCGTGAAACCCATCACAGGGCTGCTCCATCTTGTTCATTTCCATATTATTTCCAAATCAATGAAATTTTTAAGCATCCAGCACTGGGCAAGAAGAATGAGTTCACCTGAATTGGGTCACAGAACTATGTGCTTAAGCCTGTATGAACCTAGTTGATATAACATGCCTTATCTGAACAATGTGTGGGTTTTGGGGTGGAAAAAATATCATACTGGAAAATGAGTTAAAATATACTTGGGTAACATAATAGCCCTGTTTTCCAATTTTTTAATAAAATGACATAAATCTTCAACTGCAAAACTTTTCCCTACAATTAAGCAGAAACTTCAAGTGCACATCATGGCGCTATTACAAAACACAGCATCATCAAGGCTGGAAGAGACCTTCAAGGTCATCCAGTACAATGTCAACGCAGCACCAGCACAATCACCCCCTGAACCATGCACCCAAATGCCACATCCAAACACCTCTTTCACGCTTCCAGACAGCCTTTAATTTACACAAAGGATATGCCAAGCCAAGAAAAGCAGGTGTTTCCCCCTGTGCTCACTGTCCAATAAGGAAAAAGACAATGTGAATAAAGCCTGTGTGCTGAAGGAGCGCAAACATAACAGCTCAGTTACCAATTCCAGTGGCATTTGTGGATACTTAGCCCTCCTGTATCAGGTCCTTACTACTTGAAGGAGGAAATAATCAACAGGAGACTAAGTCAGAAGAGAACATTTAATTATGTGACATAGTTTCATTGAGGAGTGATTGCTTTCTGAATTCAGTGCTGGAGTTTGAGGTTGCTTATCATTTTCCCCCCTTTCTAGTGTATATTTACTCTGCTAAACTCACTTTAACTGCATTCCACAACAGTTCTGTGTTTTTGTTGTTGTTTTTTTTTTTAATTCAAATTATCTCCAGATTTTCTCAATAATATAATGCAGTCACTTCCAATGAAAAATGGAAAATATGCTGTGGCAAGGGTCAATTCCATCTGTTTTCCCTCTGGTATTTTATGCAGGTACTCACAGCCCATACACAATACACCACTTCATAGAATGTTTGCTGTAAGTGGGTTTATGCTCAAGTAAAAAAGTTCTACTTTCAGAAACACCACTAAGTTTTTACAAGATGTTTTTTGGAGTCTTCTTTTAACCCTAAATGGGCAGCTCTGCTAATGAGCCTGCACAGGACCAGATGGAGATGCAGAACTCGGAAGAAAGAAATGTGAGCTGGTGTTATGAACTGGGTGGGGCCAGACCCTCCTAGGCCACCCTGTTGTATCTGGGAGCTGTGCAGAGCCTTGGAACAGCCACACACAACTGTGCACAGGCTATTTTCAGCTGTTATGCAGTTATGTGAAAGAGGAAAGACTATTTCCACTTTGCATGTATTTATATTTTGCCCCTGACATTTCTAAATTCTGACTTCCCTGAAGCAAGATTTTCTGCAAGGAGAGGCCAAATATAATTTTTTTTCCACTGGTTTTTATGAAAACATATGAGGACATTCTAGTTTGTGCAGCACCTCCAATGAACTGAAAATGCTGTGGAAGACAAAGCCTTGTAAGAACCAAGATGAGACACCAAAAAGGTATTTATGATGACACATACTAGAGCAACCTCTTTTTTCCTTGATTTTTCTTTTTAAGTTTTACTTGTGTCTGCTTTTCAGATGGCTAGCCTAGGAGCAAGGAGTTTTCTGGGCAACATATCCAATATAAAGAGAAAAATACAGACACCAAAACCCAAACATGACTGCATTGCAACTGATAGCTCTTTCACCACTGATCCCAGAGAACACCATTAGATTTAATTCCAGTGACTTCCAGTCTAAAATGTTTAGTTTAAAATATTTCCATGCAGCCCAGTAGCAGTTATTTCACCCAGACCTCCAGGTCCTGATTAATTGCAGGCATTAAGTGCTGCAGACCACCTCATAGTTTAGTAGGATCATTCCTCCAACTGAGGAAACCACAAAACTTCAGGCAAAAAAAAGGCTGAAAAGTTTCAACAAGCTCAAATAATTCACATAACCCAGTAAGTTGTGCATGTAATTCAGAGACCATCCTGCTGAAGGAGGTTATAAAGAGAACAGTGTGCTTATTTGACAATGGCAAGGAGTAATACTTGAAACAACTACTAAACATAACAACAACTAAAAAACAACTAAACCCCCAACTGTTATCCTACTCAAGTTCCATGTTATACCATGCTGGATTCACCAGGGGCAGAGTAAACTTCCCCCACAGCTGGTGTGGGGCTATTTTGGATGTGGTACTTCGGTGCTAGCTGGGGTTAAACCATGACACTAAACTGACATGGGTGGAACTGGAGATGGAAGTGCAAGAGCAGTGCTTGAATTGCAAAAAAACACTTCTCTTCTAAAGAGGAACTTCCAGTTAACACTGCCAGTCATTTCATTTTTTAAACTGAGGAAGCATCAACCTTTATTTTATGTGAACAAGCCACATTCCTGCATACTGCTCAAGACCACTATTTTTTCACTCTGAGTCATTACTTAGGCACACCCTGGAAGAAGCAGGATACAATGAAAAAATGGAGAAAGAAAAAAAAAACAACGGTGTGGCAATGACACAACGCTCAGTGTCGCCAAGTCAGCAGGGCTGGCCACCCAGGCACCATGGAAAACGCTCACCAGAGCCAGAGCTGCCTGGCCTTTGCAGCACAGTCACAAAAAGGAGCAGCATTTCCTCCTGACAGAGCCCTAGTTCAGACCTGCTGAGCTGAGTGCAACCAGGACTCCCAAGTTTCTCTTATCACAACAATATTTCACTATGCTGTGCCAGACACTTTGGACTCTGCACAATCTTTCCTCAGGGAAGTGTTAAAAAATACTTAAAAGGAGAATAACATTGATCTGGATTTGGTTTGAGAGGTTTTCCAAGTAAAACTAATTGCAAAGGGATTTTAAAACTTACACTACAGCTCAAAGACAACATCAAGAAAGATTACTTATACTGACAAAAAGGACCAAATTTTTCATCCATGACACCCTGTCTGGTGGCAGGAGAAACATGGCCTGTGAAAGCCTTCAAGCTCACTCACACAGAGCTCAAAACTCTTTTTCTTTACACAGAAAATCCTTTTTTTGAGGGGCAGCATTGATGCTGGTACATGAATGTTTCACTCTTTCCTGCCTTAATTCTATACTTTTATTAATACAGTCTATCTTTCTGTCCTTATCAGGGTCCTGAAAACTTCCTAATCTAAAAATCTGTGAGTGGTGCAGCTGGGAGAAACCAGCCTGTGACCACTGCCCAACACAGACTCCTCAGGCTAACCTTCATCTCCTCCTTCACGCTCTGTTGCTGTTTATTTCCACTCATTTATGCTCCTTCAGTACATTCAGTTCTAACTCCGTGTGAAATGCTCCACTAGAACCCGAATAAATTTTCTGTATGGCACTGCCCTTGCCCTGTAGCTGGGTAAATCTATCCATAGGGAGGGAGGAAAGCAATCCTCCCTCCCCATTCCCAAACAGCAGCTTCGGAGCAGTCATGCAGTGTGAGACCACTAGAGGCCCCAGTAAAACCATCTAACTTCAGCCCAAGTGACTAACAACAGGGAAATACGCTGAAATCCCATAAATTGTCATTCTGGAAAGCACAAGGCTAAGGATGACCACGTTAAGAGTGTAAAACGTGGATGCAGATGTCAGCACCGCCTTGTGCTGATAGTGGGAGATAATGACACCAGGCCAAGATGGCTTGGGCAGGCTCAGTGCATCTTCAAACATCATAAACCTGTCACAAGGAAAGTAATTTCATGCAATAAATTAGCTGGACCTTAGACTCTCTTCACAGTGCTTATTTACAACATATCACATCCTCACCTGCACTGGTTTACAGTGAATCTACATTTTTGATGAGACCTAAAAGCAAAGTAGTTTGACTTCCTCAAAACAAATGCAAATTGCCTTACAGCAAAAAATGTGATGTGAAACCTTTTCCAGCTCCAAAATAAGCCACAGATCTGGCTCATCTACAGGGATTAGATTATCACTAACACAAACAATTTGATTAAACAATGTTTTCCCATATGTTGTTTTCACACACAGCACTATGGGGCTGCAGGGATACTCTTGAGGTTTGCTATCTTCAGCCCATTTAATCCTTTAATGAATTTAAACTGTAGCAAAAGACAAATGGACTGCAAGCGTTCAAAACATGTAGTAGTACTCCTGGGAGGGAACAAAAGATCTCATTGTACAGCTCTACTAAGTTCATCTGGGGCTCTGGTAGAGTCTCTCTTTTCCTCCTCTTTGAACAGAAGCTGAATAGAAGCAGGAATGAGAATTGGCTCTGCCATTACCCCATTGCCAGACTTGTCTCTGTGAATACATTGAGGCTGCATGAGAAGTTATTCACTGACAACAACATGGGCTCTCTCTCATTTACCAGTCAATAGACACGTCTCTCAAAGGTCAACTTCATGGCCATCTGGGAGCACTGGCTGTGGTGGAAAAAGGCTGGATGGTGCAGGGTCAGAACCAGGGATCAGACCGACACTGCAGCCTGAACAGCTGCAAACTCTTTATTCCAGAAAAATAATACCCATGGCTTCTCTGTCTTTCCAAGACACATGAAGGAGTTCCTGCTGATCTGTGTATTTGGCATAGCTCTGGTACAGATCGAACAGCCAGTAGCTCATTTCAAACTCTTATTTTAAGGGCAAGATGTTTATGTTATTTATTACCGGTCTGGAAACATGCTTATTTCAAATACATAGCACATTATATCGCTGTGCAGTGTGTTTGCTTAGCCTTGTGTATCACTTGGAAAAAGAAACCAAACCAAACCTAGACAGCTTTCAAAGCTAAGAGTCAATTTTCCCAACATGTTGCTCATCCTTTGCTCAGAGCAACAGTACCTGATGTGGCTTCCCATAGCTTCTGCTATCTCCATCCAATTACGGATTTTGTTCTACCTGTACTACAACCCAGAATATAAAAGCATGTCTCTTTCTATTGCCTGGCCTTGGCAGATAAATCCAAAGTTTTTGTAAAATATTATTGAAAAAAAAAACTTTTTAAATTGCAATTAAGTGCAAGACAAACAAGACAAAATTCATTAAATTTACCCCAACTTGTTTTACCACTAAATGAAGACCCACTACTAGTGAGTTTAATGATGAAGCAAATTGTTTCAATTAGGAATTCCCCCTCCACTTGAGGATGGTTCTTGCAAATTTTAAACACACAAGATTTTTTTTTAAGGAAAAAAATCTCTATACAAGTTCTGTTTCTGATGACACACCAATGTATATTTTATACAGGCAGCCTCCTGTTTCACAGACTGCCTTGAGAAAACACATTAAATGCACTTTGAAGTTTTAATAAAAGTATGAGTGCACCATTAAGAATAATTGCGTCACACAATAATATCTGATAGTGTTGCCCTAATAGAAAAGCAGAAAGGGGGAGCAACAAGTGCAGTACCATCCTCCAAGCATTTTGGCAGATTCTCCCTTTGGCTAAGTCTGTAGTAGCAACTATTGCTTCAACTACAGCCAGGAATATAAAGGTAGATATTAAAAAGTACTAATACTGGTCAGGCACTGACTCTGCAGAAGACACTGGGGGTAGGGGAGGGCTTCCTCAGTACTTCTCTTTTTCCTACCTATGCTATTAACCCCTTTAGTCTAATTATGTTTTCAAGCATGTTAGGGACAGTTAGAAATTCAAATGGAGGGATGTCCCTCAAGGTACTTTAATCTCTCTTAATGTGTCTATATGAAATGGCAGAGTGAAAGATGAGCAGCAGGTACTATAACCAATCACAACACCTTCCTCTTCAGTTTTGCTGCTCTTCAACAACACATTAACACTGCCTCCAATTCATTAGTCTTTGACTCAAACTGAAAGTCTCAGGAGTAGATTTGATTTGTTTTCACCCAGATTATATGTTCAGTGTCTTTGAAACAGTAGATGTGTTCTCTTTAGCTCCTCTGCCCTCAACAGACCACAAACAGGGAAAGGGAAAAAAAAACCACTGCTTTTCTAAGAGGTTTCTAACCTTGAGCTAAACTACAGAAAAGGTTTCCTTGCACCACTGCAAAATGCCCGGGAAGCCCTGAAGGATAAGAACTTATGATTTACAGACAGACACATTTATTTCTGGCCTGGTGTTTGGTGTTTAATTTTTTATACTTCGCAATAGCTAAAGCATAACAGCTCTGTCATATTCAGGGAGGAAAAAAGGACATATCCAAAGCCAGTGAGCTAGAGCACATTCACTGCTATTATTTATTTGGAAAAAAACCCCAAACAGAAAATTAAAAAAAAAAATTAAAAAAAAAAGAAAGAAAAAGAAACCAGCACCAAACCAATGGCTTCTACTCAAAACAAAAACAAAGCCAAATCAAACAAACGAAAAATCGACAAACCAGTAAGGCTATGCAAATGCTCAAGTATTGTATTAAAACACACCTAGTTCACAAACAGAACTTGGAATTATCTGCTAAAAATATGCTTCTCAAGTTTCTCATCTGTGTGTTTAAGGCTGACAATTCCATGCTCTGAAGAGAAAAGCCACACAAATATGTCTGTGCTTGGAGCAAGAGCTTTGGGGAAGGTTACATGGGAAACCCTTCAGTTCACTGTGATGCATTTTCATGATGAACACATGGGGCAAAGCTTCCTCTTCACACTCAAATATTAAAGCCACATTAAACCAGCTCTAAGACAAAGATGAAGCTAGGTCCTCCATGCCTTGCATCCTGTTTTATGTGCATGCCACAGAAGGCTAAGTCATTTACTGTCTTTGCTCATCTAACAGCCAGAGTTCCCTCAGATTAGGGGGATAACATTTGTAAATATCTATAAACTGCTGCTTGCCAACAGCAAGAATTGTAAAGCAGCAATACAAAACACAAACCTTAATTGCTCTGCACCACATTGGTGGGATTCTGGTATATCTGTAATCTTAGCACAATAAAAAAATTACACATGAACTCAGGGTACTGAGTTCCAAAGCCTTGTATCAGATAACACAAATGACCTTTGTTACCCGTGTGCAGGTAGGGGAGAAAGATAAGAATGAAGAGGAAGTTAATTGCATTCCAGCTGCTAAAACCTTGTTATCTTGGTATCTTTTAATTGATGTGGTTTTGCTTCCACATCACCTTCCCTGAACTGCTCTTCTAATGGCCTCAGGCTCTTTCCTCCCCTCCTTCCAACAAGGGTTAAACAGAGAGTGATTCACAAGGTGATTCCTCTGCACCTCTCCTGTCTCTAACAGAGATATTCAAAATGTCCCAGAGTTATATAATGCTGCCAGAAACGTGACTACCTGAAGAACAGGTTTGAATATAGAACATAAAACATTTATAAGACCTATTACATACCAGAACAAAGCAGTGCATCCTTCACAGGCCACAGCAGCCTCTCCCGTGTCTAGGAGATACTGCTTGCTTTTTTATTCCTCCTTACACTTCAACTGCACAAAACAAACTAACAAGAAGAGCACTTTGGAACAATTGGTCTTATTGGTGAGAGCTGACAGTGGAGTTTGATCCACACCCCCGCAGGGTTTAATCCCTGGCCTGCCTGGCAGCACCTCCACCCTGTGTTTCAGCAGCAGTGAGGAGGAATCCTGCAGACACCACCAGGAAGAGTTTCATCAAGAGGGAGGACTCGGCTAAGATGACACATACAAATGAGAGCGAGGGCACGCCAAGCCAAGTCAGACTAAAGACCACTGTTCCTGCACCCAGCCTGCCCCTGCAAAGCTGAAACACTTTTCAAAGGACTGAGGAACACATTAGCTTCAATACACTAGCACACACAAAGCCCCAGTTTGGAAAGATGCCTGATCCACCACCTGACTCAAGCTATGAAAATGAAAATATACCCACAGACTTTTTTTCTGTCATGCATTGGGACACATGAGCCTCCAGATGCCAAAAGGCAAGAAGGCAGATGTCTAGACAACCCCTAAGGGCTGAACATCTCTATTAAGACATTTTCTCCTTTTCTTTCCTAGTGATATATCCAGTCTGCATGACCCAGAACCTTTTAAAATCCACTGTTACAGCCCTTTTTGCCCTGCCATACAGTGATTTTTACATCTGTGCTGCCTCTAACAGCAACTGCACATTGTGAAATTGGTGTTCAGAGCCCACTTTAAATGCAGACTAAGTTTTAGAACCCAGTCCCTGTTCTGCCTCCCAAAGACACTTACCAAAGCACATTCCTTACAAGTAAGCCAAACAAACAGAAAAGTGTTTAGATAACTAAGGGGTTTCCTTCTTGTTTGAAAATAGAGGCGTGACCAGCAAGTGTGAGCTCCTGCAGTGTCACCCAGGGGGTTCAGATGCAGGCAGCCAAAAAGATGAGCTCTGATCACATAGGACATTGTTGCATGTAAGAGGGAAGACATAGAATCACTCATGCCTCAAGGTCATGGGTTAAAAAACAAAACAAAACAACACTGTGAACAAAACCACAAAAAAAAAATCCTCAACCAACTAGAATGACTTATCAGGGACAGCTCTAAAATCAGGGATATGTTTCTAGAAACATTTCAAGATTAAAGCCTTTTACAAGAAGCAAAAAGGTAGAGTTTGTAGCTGCCAAAGGAAAAAAAATAAATAATTTTCCACTGAATTGTACTTCAAACAAGGATGTTTCATTATTGACTCCAAGAACATGAAGTTACCTACATTCACTCATTCAAACACTACTACTCTGGTGCCAGGAATGCAGCATCAGCAGACACAACCCAAACATTTAAGAAACCAAAAGAATTACCTTTTTACTGACAGAGGTCAGTCCAGGGGTAATCCTGCACTGAAAGGAGCAAGCGCCACAATAAGAGACAATAATTAAACAGGAAATTCTCTGGTAACATCTGTGAATTTTTTGATCCAACAGCTATCACTGGATATTTCCTAGCCAACTTCCCAAAAACTTATGTTACTTGGTATGACTTATCAGAAATTAACCTTCATATTAAAATGAAAGAAAACAAATTGCAGTTATGGTATTTTTAACTCAAAGTGTTCATATTGCAGGTTAACCAAAACAGTCTCATCTGAATTACATCCTTTATCCCTGACATTTGAACAGACTGGAGAATGAGAAAACTGAAGAAGGGGATAAAACATTATTCTTTCTACTCTTTATCCTGATTTAACTAGAATTGCATCCTGAAAGATACTTCCAGTTTTTCTAATGACCCTCTTATCCCATTTCTACATATACTGTATGAAGATCCCCCATTCCCAAATATTATCACAGTAACATTTTAAGCTCTTACACTGTTCTTTCACATACCCTTCCAGTATCACAGGAACAGTTCATGTATCTATCAATTCTTATCCCCTATAATATGCAACCCCTGAAATTTTTAATTAATTTCATTAGTATAAATTTTATTGCAATTCCATCAACAGAGCACAGAGTGTATTTATAGCAGCTATCAGAAAAGCTGGGTGTAAATGGTGGCTCAGTCACCCCAGAAACAGTATCTGCATAGCTACACAACCCAAAATAGACCCAAAACATCATCTTCCAACAGAGATGATCTTCTGCAGAAAAAAAACCCCTTTCCAGTAAAGCACCAGAGCTTCCTCCTTTATTTTAAACACTAATCAGACACCCAAGACACAGAACAGCTTGGAATAAGAGTTTAAAATGTGTAATAGTTTCCTCTCTGATTATAGAGAGTTTATGTTGCCATGTAGATACCTTGCCTGTGTTACCATACGAGCCAGTTCCTTCTACTGCAGTACCAGAGCTTTTGCTGCAAAGCTCTCTTTTTAAATGTATAGGTTTATAAAAAACCCTAAAAGAAACCCAAGTAAAATAAAAGCCTTTTTCCCCTGACTGCAGGAGTCAGGTTTGCTTATCAGCCGAACTGGATCCACACTGCTCACAGCAGCCCAAAGACCATATAACAATAGAGAAACAGGCCTAGCAAATTTTAATATTGCTGCTTCTGGATGGAAAGGGTTGTTTTTTTTCCCTTGCTCAATCATTTATTCATTAAGAAACAGAGTTTCAGGGAAGACTAAACTATTCATGAATATGGGCTGAATTTACAGAAGGGTTCACTCGAGGACAAGCCCCTGCAACTCACACTGAAACCGAGGCGGGAGATGGAGAGGAACTGTTTCCATTCTGACAAAAACCTTCAGATGCTGAGCACGGGCAACAAAAGCTGAGGCAACTGAGGGCCCCAAGCAGCCACAATATGGTGACCAAGGTTCCCAAGAGCCCCAGGGTCACAGTGCTGAGCTGGCACACAGCAGATCCACGCTGCAATCTCCTCGCTGCCTGGGAAGGGCAAATGGGAGCGGGCAGCAGCTCCAGGAGCCCCAGCCCAGCTCAGAGCTGCCCTCACCCTGTGCCCAGCTGTCCTTAATTACCGCCAAGCTTGGAACACATTCCTGCTGGGACAGACCCCAGGTCAGGCCCTAATGAAGAAAAAAAGCTTCAATGAAACACATAAAGGGATGTGCCACTGGGAAAAACATGGGCTGCCCCTTTTCTCCTGCTGTCTTTCCATCAACTCCTTCCCCTGGGGCTCTTGGGTTTAAACACAAACCACACAGGCAAAAAAGAAGCCCAAGGTAAACCACTCTAACATGAGGTCACACCAAACAGTCAAATTATCCTAAACTACCCAAATTGTGGGTTTGTGTTGCTGTAAGACTGCCCCCTGTTCCCAGCCTCCACCCCCATCCCCACGATATAGTGGAATTACCACAATTTTTCCCATTGAAATTTGTTTTAGGGGAGAGAAAGTTATTTCACCATATCTATGCCACCAAATGCAAAAACAAAGATGTAGATTTTTTTTGTTTTCTTTTTGTGTTGTGCTAAAAAAAAAATAATCTGGCCACTGCAGAACTATGTGCGCTTCAGTGAGGGTGAGTCTGGGACACATTCACATTTTATTAGCACCTAGAAGCCAACAGCTCTGGGAGCAGAAAATCCTGTAAAAACAATAAATAAACATTCAAAAGAAGCGAAGGGGAAAGGCATTTGTTTGCACACCAGGGTGGGGCAGCAGCAGAGTACTAAAGACATAAATCATTCTTTTTCCTTTCTGTTTAGCTTTCTGCATAATCCCTCTAAATAGCAGTAATTTGGGGAACAGCATCAAATTCCTCTCTCAGAGGCCACTCTGTACATACCCCTTATTCAAATGCAGTTAGAGCACAATGGGAAGAATGATATTCATTACTTTCTGCTGCTCAGGGTGAGACTAAATCTACTCAACAAGCCCATATGGAGACACCTAAAACACATCTACCAAAATTAAAAGCCTGGGGAAGGAGGGATCTGAAACACTTAATCCCAGCTTTGTTGATAGGCAAAAATAGTAGGAAGTTAGACCCAAAAGTCATTTAATTATAAGCAGGACAACGGTATGAAGTGGCAGCAGTGAAACCATAATGCAACGCTCTGACTCACCTCATGTATGCAGAGCAAGGCAAGATTCTCCTGCCTGGGGTATTTTTGGAATCTGTGTTCTCATGTATGCTGTAATTGCAGCATTGCAGCCTTCTGAATTAGGCCCAAATAGCTCCTTTTATTATGGTACCTTTACTGAAGAAAAAATACTGTACCGCAGGCACAGTTTCTTACCTAGAAAGTGGCCACTCACACACAAAACTGCTCTTTCAGTACCCACACAGCTTTCATGAGGCATTATACCCAATTAAGCCCCAGCAGGGCTGCCCCTTAGTGATTTCCCAAGAGACTGGATGCTTCCAGCTCTATGGCTTTGGACACAATTTGCTATCAGCTTGAAATGCTGCCCCATTTACCCATCTTGCATCTTTGTGATCCATCTGCAAATTTAGCTCCACCCCACCTGATGATGATAAATAAATAAATAAAAGGTAAAAAATATAAAAGAGAGGCTAGCTGCTGAGGTCAAACTGAGTTTTGCATTTCCCTCATAGAGCAGTTTCTGTGAACTGCTTTTCCCACCTGCTGCTCTGACACCTGGCCAAGCTGGCAGGACCCTCTTCCCAGTCCTGAGTGGGAGCAGCAGCAGCCACTTGGCACAGGAGATCAGGCAGAGGAAAGCCTCCACCCTGCAGCACAGCTTTTTCAATCACCACTCAGCCTCAAGAGTTCTAAAAACAAGATCAAGACAATGAAAGATCTCAGTGATATGATGGCAGCCAAAATTGCTTTTTTTTTTTTTTTTTTATGTGCACACAAATGAATCAAAAGTTCCTGTCCGATAATGTCTTCCAGCACACAACTCCCAGCCAGTGGCACATGCCAGGCTGGGGTGGAGAGCTCCAGGCATTCATGGCTCTAACTGGAAGAACACCCAGTGCCAGGCAGTATCAAGAGTTTTATTTCCTAATTTCCACTCAAAACAGTTGGTGCAGAAAGAAGTGTGTGTGTAAAAATATTTTATATCTATATATTTGTTATTTATGTGTAAAAAATATTTGTATGGTTTAATAAAAAGAAAAATCAGTATTTGAGATATCTTTTCTGTTATTGATTCTGGACTAAAGTTCTGACAAGCAGCAAACCTCTTTTTTTTGCAGGATCTCTTGCTTCTCCTTATGCCAGAGAGTTGCTTTAACATAATAGGGGAAGAAAAAAATTAACTTTTAGCATTTTCCCACAGTTCTAACCCCCACCAGCAAGAGCAAGGCTTTAAATATAAAAATAGCCTGGCAAGTGCATAGTATAAACCACATACCATCTCAGGGCCACTGTCTTAGAGAAAACTATTAATATTCAAAATGGGATCTGGAGAAGGTGATAAGGGTTGCACTCGACATATTTCTGTATCTGCTTTTGAAGAACACCGAGTACCTCACACAAAAATGTACCAGGTGCTCTCCACCCACCCCCATTTCATTTTCCACGGGCAGCTCTCCCAGCCACATTGGTATTTGGCTTCTCCTGAAACCATGACAGCTTTTAATCGAGAACAGTGGCTAAGAGAACACATGCTCTGGGGTTTGGAGGGGAGAGGAGTCCCCCCAAAAGCCAATACACAGAGTTTCAGGATGTTAAGGCAGGAAGATGCAGAGGGGTTCACCCCAGCACAAGAGGGACGTGGCTGCCTCAGCTGCCACCTTGCTTGAGGTTTCCAGAGCAATTGCACCAGCAGGAGCTGCAGTGTTCCCTCATGTAATTGGACATTTCACACCCAGAAGGTCCCACATTGCCAAATACAAAAGAATACAAATTTCCAGGCAGTGCATACTGGTTCTGTGGAGCACATTTTCATTGTGGTTATAGGAAGTTGCCGAGAAGTAAGATCTCAGGAAGCTGAGAAGAGGAACCAGATCTTTGAGGGACTAACCAGAACCAGAAGAGTTGCAATAGGATTGCTAAAACAGAAGAAGTGGATCCCTTACGGGCAGGAGTAAACCTTGCACTTGGGTTATAAAGCCAATCCTGCGTTCAGGGGAGGTGGAGAGCTAACATGGAATCTCTCTCCATAGCTGAATTTGAAGTTCCTTTTTCTGCCAGAGCTGGAGGTACCTACCTTCCCCAGGCACTTTCCCCTCTTAAAGCACATTTAAGTGAGGGGTGAAAGCAGCCTCCATGCCCCCCATGAAAGCAGCTCATGTTTGGCTCCAGTGAATAACAGGAGAGGAGAAGAGGGCTCCCCAAGAAGCCGAGGCTTTACTCACTCTGCTGAAGCTGGAAACTCCAACCTCAGCCTGGCTGTTCTGTGCCTGCCAAAAAGCTTTGAAGTGAATTCTTTGAAGTTGGCCAGAAGCAGCTCTGAACTGAGGAGAGCGACGAGGAGGGTGGATGGGGGCCGGCCAGGGGCTTTGATTCCCACACAGTGGAATCCAAGTCAAGCCTGGATTCAGCAGATAAAAAGGGATTTTTTAAAAAAAAAGTCACCATTCATTTTACAGGTAAAAGGAGATGTAAATCCTAACTCATGTTCACAAGATGACCCGTGGGCCAAACTGCAAGTCTCAACAAGTGCTACAAGATAAGGAAGTGTGCACTTATTTCAGCCTCACACTGCTGCAAACATCAGCCCTTAAAAAATACCTCTATGATAGGACTGGATGAGGTACCAAAGCCCTTCACTGTGTGTGCTCCTGCAGAAATGACTGACAATTCCCTTAAAGCTCTCTGCAGCATTTCTGCTACAAGGACAAAAGGGGCTTTTAAAACAAGTTTGAGTTTCTCAGGGGCAAATAAGAGTGGGAACCATGTAAAACTGGCATTTTCTGGAATCCTTCTGCAAAGGGCATCTGTGATCCCTATTTTCAGTACTTAACATAGTATCACACAGACTGTAATTCTAAGGGTTACATCTTTGGAGAGTTGCAATAAGAAGTCTGGCTTAAAGTAACAGCCTGCCTTAAAGCAATCCTGATCCACTGGGACCAGGCAATATATTAATCCCTCTGAGCAAGGAGCATGATAATAAAATAAAAAAACAGCTGAAAGTATTACACACTAGAAACATTTCATTCCCCTTATGGTGCCTGAGGACCAAAGGAACAGAGGCAGTAACTGCAGTGCTGAACACATGCAGGCAGTTTTTCAGCAAACTGATGAATGGGAATTTGTGAAGTTTCTGTTGCACAGAGTAAGGAATGAGGCAGAGCAGGCAGCCAGTATTTGGCCCACAGAACTATGAAAATGTTAGACATGATTTGATCCTGCAAAAAAAGTGCAGAAGTTCAAATGGAACCAGTTGCATATAGAAGACTGCACCAAGAATGAAGTGCCTGAAATTCTGTGACCCTGGGTTTAGTCATACTCAAGTATTGCTTCTGTTTTCCCTTGCCCAAAACCCGTATATTCTTCAATACAATTACTTTCCCTTATAATTTAGAACTTATTGTAGAAGTGTTTTCCATTCACTCCCTGACCAGCTGCATGTAACAACCAAGAGGAGAGCTAATTTTTGTTTCACAAGATCTCTTGCTGCATTTTATAACGATTTCTCACAGGCCTTTTTACAAGCCAGTATTTTAAATTATCTTGGTAAGGAAAAGGAACTTGTCAACGCTATTTCCTTTTTATTTGCTCTGCTAATTTAGTGGCTTTTTGCAACAGACTAAATCAAATGACTTTCAATTTTGAAATCTAAAACGCTTTGCAGCCTGCATTTAACATATGAAGATTTAGAGTACACATATTAATTGAAACACAACACAGCAATGTCTCATAGTGAAAGGATAACATTTCCCTATAACAAAAAAGATGCAGGATTTATTGTACAGCCCTGAGTATAAAGGTTTTTAAGGCTGCTAAAAATGGTGCAACAGTTTCTACATTATTGTATCTCAGCAACTTGTACATCAAATTTGCAGAGCTCACAGACAAGTTGCCATTGTTACTCTATCCACTCTCACTGGGTTGTGGTTTTCTGTTTTGCTTTGCTTTTAATTAATTACTTCAGATCTGCAATTTGAAATCATTTAACAGTTCCACTGGGCTGCTTTTAGGAACACTTCTCATCTCCTTGCCTACAGAAGCATAACTTGTTAGAAATTACATGAAGAAATATTACAGTTCTAGTGCAGGAAGGAGAGCTTACTCAAAATAAGCACAGCAGCAAGTGTGTTAAGCAGAAATATATTTAACTGGCCTGCTGGCCACAGTCACTTACTGAAGCCAGGAACAGCCTTATGCAAAGTAACTTCAGTTAACATGATGTTAAAAAACACCCAGTACTATTTTAAAAACTTTCAGTTTCAACAGTGTTTAACCAGATAAAGTATAGTTCTTAGTACTAAGACGGTTTCCAGACATAAGAATTCTTTCTCCTTTCACCACAACACACAAATGAAAAGATTTTTGAACTAGACCCTGAGCTAAGCCCTCTCAAGTTGTGTATTTAGCATGTCATCAACACAATGAGCCAATAAATTGCTGCCCCTTCCTTCCATGCTTTGTTTTTAAAGGCCTCATTGTATTTTATTTCAGTTTATTTAAGCAAGATTTCTATCGCTGTTGGTACAGAAACAGGCAAAACTTGTTATCTTTGCAAATATGAAAAAAGCCTCTGAAAAATACATCTATATATATTAATTGCTCTGACCTTACAACTTAACAACTTAAAACTTGTTTGCTCACTCTAATCAGAAACCACAAATCCATATTCCTTCATACCTTGACAAGTTATGGAAATGAACATCAGGAGAAGCACTTTTAACATTGTCCTTTTTTTTCCCCTGACAAGCTCCAAGATCAGCAAGAAAGCCAGGCAAGACAACTACAGCTGTACAACTATTACTGAGCTTGCAGCACTTTCCTGAACATACAGCCTTTAGGAAGACTTCCACACTGAAGAAGAAACCTTCACACTAATGAAAAAGCTGAAGGTAAATTACTTCACATTAGGAGGATTTCCTGTGACCCCACAGACACTGAAGAACAGATCTGAGAGCAGCTTCTAAAGATTTTCTCAGATCAGCTGCTCAGGTTCTGATGCACACACGGGTGTCAGCAAGTACTGTCTTGACAGACCTTCTCCTATTGCCTGCTTTCTGAAACATCCAGACATTCAAAATAAAGACATGTGACTCGTTTTCCCAACCAACTGCTTACAAGGATTATTGATTTCATGGGTCATTAGACACATGCCTGCTTTTTTCATTGTCTCTGCTGCAGAGTGGGGATGGGAGCTCAGCACTTTCAAAATAATTATGAATTTCAGAACAGCAATGACAGGGGAGAGAGGGGAAGAAAAAAAAAAAAAGAGGGTGGGTGACAGAGATGACATGGAACAGAACACCAGTAGTTTCAGCACAAGAATTCCCAAAATACACCAAGGAATGCTGAGCCCTCTCTTACTTCTCAAAGCACCATAAGGCAACAGCAAACAAGAGGAAGAGTTAGATAAGGAAAGAGCTGCAGCAGAGCTGGGAACTGTGTTTGCTGTTCGCTTCCCTGGTTGTGGGTAAACATCCAAACATTTGTATGACTAACTGATCTTCATCATTAAATTTCTGTGTAAACTCGCCTATATCAGAAGATTTAATCTTCATATACTTAGAAGGGAGGGTTTTGCTGCTTTTTAAAAATTCTCTTATTTCAGAAGCCTAAAAACATGGGGCACAGACTATTTTATTCTCTGATTACTTTTTGCATGGGGAAACTCAAATGAAATATGGTCAACACCTCAAAAAGCTGAAAACAGGTAACCTACATACCTATATGCAATCCATGCAACAGACACCATATGCAATCCATACAACTCAATAAAAAAGGCCTGGTTATATTATCAAGAACTGTACACAGCCTTTCTCTGCAGCAGCTCAGTACTAATGCTTTGGCTGAGCACTTAGAGCAGGAAGAGGTGCCAAGTGACAATGGGAGAAAAGAACTTTTGTTCAGCTTTGTTCTTCCCACCCCAACCCACAATTATTATTTTGATCCCCTCTAAAAGAACCAAGTTTGCATTCTGAGCTCTGCTCTGTGTGAATGAAGCAAGCCCCTATCTCTCTGTAGGAGACTACAGACAAGGGGGAAGCTTTCCTCCCATTCCTGATTGCACAGAACACTCCTACAATCACTGTCATCAAACAGCCAGGTCCCAATTCCTGCCCATGGACACCTTTGCAAACCTCTGCTCTGCTCCTTTGCTGCTCTTCTTCAGGTGCAGGATGGAGGCAAGCTGACAAGTAACAAGTTCCACTGTGGAAATTTCAAACATCACTGAGCCATGCTGCCAGCCCAGTCCCTGCCAGGCAAAGCAGGTAATAAATTACCAGGGCAAATTTTGTCCAAGGATCTTCTGAATCCTTAGAGAATCCCATCTGCCTGACTCCTCCAACCAATGCAGCCCAAACACGAGTCCCAGCTCAGGAGCCACCTGCAACAACCTGAGAGGGGAAACTGCCACAAAAAGAGCCCCAGGTTCACCTCACCTAACACCTCTCTTTAAACATGTTCCACAAAAGCAAGACCCAAAATCCACGGTGGGTTTTCCCTATCACTTTTGTTCAAAGAGTTATTAAGTGTCATGTTCCAAATGGAGGCAAAAAGAATAATTCAAAGGCACAAAAATCAGCTTGAATAAAGTTTGCAGTATTTCTGTCTATTTTCACATCACTATTTTCACTGAGACCTTGTTCATAGGTACAGATAAACACAAAACAAAAGTGAGTGCACACATACAGTCATAACATTTACAAGTGAAAGCATCTGGCAACAGTAGCTTGAAACTGCCAGAGCTGTAGAAAGGTCTTCAGCCTGCTTTGGAGCTTTTCCTGGTAAAAACTAATAGGCTTTAGACTCAATCTTCTAACCAAAAGTAATTCCTTACCAACATGACTACAAGAAAAGTCTAAAAATCACCTTTCTTGTTAAAAAGTGTAATAAATATCTTAGACAATATGAATATTAAGCCTCAAATGAAACAAAATGTGTTTGGGGACACAGATAAGAGCCTTTGGCTAAAATAAACAACTAAGAAACAAAAATTATTTCCCTAATGTAAACTGGAGGAGGAAGAAAAAATACTTGCCAGTAGATTCCCATGTTCTGACCTCTGCATGAACTCTAAGTAACCAGTCTGCAATTTCTAACAGCAACAAGAAAGGAAAGTGCATAGAAAGATACTGAAGGATCCCAGTCCTCCCAACTTTTGCTAGGCAGACAGGACACAAGTGAACTGAAGAAAAAACCCAAAAAACCAAAAAACTAGATCTTACACTGCACAAACTGCAGCTCTTTGTAGCAAATCACCAAAATAGTTCACTGTAAGTCACAGATCTGTACATGCCTTGGGAACCAAGGCCTGACTCCAACTGCAAGTTTCTTCCCAAAACCTATGTATGCCTTGGGGTTTAGCTACATTATCAGTTCAAGGTAAAACCAGCTTGATTTAGAAATGCCAGATACTGCATAATCTATCACAACCCAATGTTAATGATTGCCCAGCTTAATTAGTGTTAGCATAATCATGCATCTCTACTCCAAAAGGTAATATTCAAACTATTTTAGGGTACCTTAACATCAGGATTTTCTAGGCTGAAATTAAAAAACAAACCCCAACTGCACCCACTGAATGTGTCAGAAAAGTTACAGGAGATCTTCAGCAAAGCAGGTGTTTTGCCTTCACATAGTGTTAACAAGCAGTAACTACTCAAATTAGTCTGAATAAACTGGTCTTAAAAGTGGCAGAAATATAAGAATAAGGCAATATTACAGTGTCTATAAAATATTGCATGTTTTTATTAAAAGAGGGTTATTCCTAATAATTAAGAAATTAACCATTGTCACCAACCTCAGGTTCAGCAAGGCACAGACATACACTAATACTTTCTTCTCATATCCCATGGTTTGTAGCAGACAGGTCCCTAGAAAAAGCTGGTAAGTTTGGTATGTTTTGGCTGATAGGAAATAATGTGCTTTTGCTACACAGGTGTGTAACATTCTCAGCATGTTATTTTCAGTTTTCTTGAAAATAACAAATGCAGAAATTATTTTAAAAAGAAAAATTGATTTTTATGTTTAGAGGAGCTTCTTGTCTTTGCAACTGTAGGAGAAACTGAATGCTGAAACAACCTCATCAACCATCAGCACATTGCTATTGCCACCATGCTGGACTTCGATTTGCTCTATTAAAATGGTGTTCAGAGCATTTAGCTCTGAAATTGGCATTTGATTTGAGGCTTACAGGGATGGATGATGACACTGCATAAGAAACTGAAATAGAGTTAATGTAACTTTTACTACTGCTGCTGCCGACTCTGGTTGACCCTACCCCATTCCTCCTCTCCTCAAACTGCCCTCACCAAGGCACAGTCACCCACTTGACTGCACAGTGAATTTGTTTAGGCAGCTCACTTGGCAGAGAACTTCTCTTCCAGAATAATGGGAATAGCTTTCTGCTAGTTTAGCTATCTCACCCAGCCCAACACGAGGTCAGACACGGGCCAGCAGAGTGAAAGGGAGCAGCTCACGTCACTGGGTGACACAGGGAAGAAGATGGCCATGAGATTGGCTTGGCTGTTTCGTAAGGCCTCACCCTCTTTCAAACATAAAGGAAAAGATCTAACACTCGCCCATTTCAATGGCATTTGAGGCAGGAAAACATTCACCTTCCGCCAACGACAGTCATTTCACAGAGGTGGCATATTTCAGTTATGTAAAACAAGTAAACAGAATCATTTGCTTATCATTCTTCCTGGTGAAAGCTCTACTGACAGCCTACAAAATGATGGCATGTTCTTTTCTGACCAGGAATCTCAAAAGCATCTTTTCTACAATCCACTCATTCCCTGCCTGCTTGCCTCACTTTCCTGTCTTTTGCCTATGTGAACCAGTTGAAAGACACGAGACGGGCAAGTGACTCCTTTAGAAAAACCAGACAAATTCAGGTCCTTCTGCCTTAGCACTGTACATGGCTGGACATGAGAACATCCTTTTAGAAAGTGCTGTTTTCAAAAGCACTCTCTATTCCAGGCACGCTACTTTATCACTGCCACGACTGAGATGCACAAGGCACTTGCAGAGGGATTATTCTGACACAGCAGGAACAAATCATCTTTCAGCCAGGACCAACAATGAAATGAATGAACCAGTTGGGAACCCCGATGCAATTCATTAGCCAACCTGCACTACTCCTTAGCAGAGGTTAGTACAGTATTTATTCACAACAGAAAAGGTACCATGTGTTCTGCAAGTAATTACTATAAACACTGCACAAATTAACTGCCATGAAATGCTTGTTTTAAAATAAAATGTTCTCCTTCCCCTGTGCAATAATATTAGGAGAACACAAATACAGCAGAACACAAATAATTAGGAGAACACAAAAACAGCAGCTTGAAATAGCAGAACTTGAAGAAAGAAGGAGGAAATTCAGCACCCTTTATTTTGCCTGTTTGTGCAAATTACATATATTTGTACTTCAGTAACACTCAGAAACCAGGGCACCACTCTATTGAGAACTCTGTTCTCATCTGGCAAAACCAGCTCCTGCCCACTGCCCTTCCAACCCAGCCACAGCAATACAGGGTCTTTAAGGGAGTTGGAATTCGATTTATCCCTTTCCCCAGTGCAAAACATTAATTCTATTTGCTACAACATGTGTTTTGAAAGACAAATCTACAGCATTCACCTAATGTAAATACTTCATGGTCCAGAAAAGGTTCAGCCAGATAATCACCTTTTGTGCTGCATGTGGAGGGTACAAACTCCACATGTCATTCCTGTAGGAATGACAAAGTGAGGTAATCTACCCCTCCCTGTTTCAGAAGTTATTTCCAAACTTCTGCTTCTTTGGCAAGGAGACTCAAAGTTACTAAAATCCAGTGGACCAAAGTTAAGAATTAAAAAGCTCCAACCTTGCAAAAAGAGAAAATTTAAGTCATATGCAGAAATACAAAGCCAGCAGCACACACACAAAAAAACCCAAACAAAAAACATTTCCTTTGGCATGGAATGGGAACAGGCAAGGGAGATGTCAGAAGAGTTAAGTGGTCACAGGCTGCAGCTCCACTTCCCATCATCAACAACCAAAAGGCACAAGGGTTCACTTCAACAGATAGCCAGACCTTCCATCTTCCTTTAGAAGGGGAGGAATTTTCCCCTCAGGCAGGGGTGATGCTGAAAATAAGATATAAACTCCTAGAGGCAGCTAAAGCCCTTCTGAGATGTACAAGGGAGTCAGAAAAACAGGGTGGGAGAAATAACACCCCAGGAGCTCTTCACAGCTTTGAGTGCCATTTTATGAAATGCTAATTGAACTCTACACAGCCAGTCATAAATGTGTAATATACTTTCCTTACTGAGATAATGAGAATATTTTTCTTATCATTTCAATACAGTGAGTTAAAAAAATATAAAGAAGTCACACAAGAAGAAGGGAAGCTGCATAAAAGCCAGGATGTTCAAAACAATTGCAAGAACCACTATTAAGGTGTGCTTTTTGCATATAATAAAACCTATTATGTCTAATCACAGAATGTATTCAAGCAACACAAAATCCCACATATTCTTTGAAAGACTAGACAGATAGCTCAGTGCAAAACAATGCACTACCTGTGCACTGAGCTTTTCTGATGAGGAGCAGGAGAAAAGCAGAATTTCTGTTGCTGTACATGCCAAACAAATTGTGCTACTGCAAGCTGTCTTCCAACATTCCCTTAAATTATCTCTATGGATAATGGCAAAACACAAGTTAGCTTGATTCACTGAGCTCAGCATTACCAGAATTTTAACTAAAAAGCTGCATTGTTAATTAGATTTTTTCCCCTGGTTTTAATCAGTTGAAGATATTTATTAGGGATAAGCACAGTTCCTGAAATCTACAAAGGCTTCTGGGTTTTCTGACATATCTTGCTGTTTCCTACAGCACCTTTTCGTTCCCTGTTTTGCGTCTGCCACGTGCAACATGACCAAAAACACAGAGCAAACAGAACATTGACTTGGTGAAAGTGTTGCCAAAAGCTCCAGGAGGAAAGGGTGCACATTTTGGGGTTGGTTTTGTTTTTTAAAAAACTTTCAGTAATCATCATATTCAGAGTCACAGCAGTAGAAAAGTGTCATCAAAAAAACAAAAGCACAAGAGCTGCTGCTTTACAACTTGACTAAATCTGCTGGATTAGGTGCTAGAGGAATTAAGGGTAATCTACTGCTTAAACCTTCCCCAAAAGAATGCCCAGCAGACCACACTACGTGGCCATTTTTAACCTGAGAAGATGTAATTCTTCTGAGATTAATCCAATCCTTCCACAAAAACATAAAGGGTTACAATAGCCACCAGTGTCTTCATTTCTTCTTCCTATATACACACTTGTATTAAACTAACCCCTCAAGACCAGTGTGGAAAACTGAAGTGGAGAGTGAAATGGAGAAGAACAGAGTACAAATTCATATATCCAAAAGGAAGTAAAGTTTACCAAATACTAATAAGCAACACTGAAATACAGAAATCTAGAGCAGATACCCCAAAGTGAACGACACAGTAAAAGTAGAGCATGCCTTATTCTGCAATTTAGGTTTTATTGCATAAAGATTTGTCAGGAAATGTGCCTCACACAGTGTGTATGCATTGCAATCCCTGGTTATTATAATACCTATTACAGAGTACTGCATGACAGGTGCTACTTTCAAGGACTAACAGGAGGCAATTGGGTATTTGGGGGAAAATGCTCCAGGTTGTAAAGAACTGTTTTTGTTTAATGAGTAATAGGCCTTCCTCATCCCCTCCAAAACTGAAAAGTCAAGGAAGGAAAGCAAACACTGAGTGAGGTTACTGTGTTACAACACAATTCCCCCGTGCTGCTTTTAGCTACTCATTAACTTCCACACATATTAACCAGATAACAAAAGAGAGACAAACTCAGTTGCTTCTCCCTCCACACCAAGAAAAAAATGAAGCAAATGATCGGTTTAGAACCACCAAAATTCCTCAAGAGATACATCATACCATGGATAACTGCAGTATGGCTCCACACTCAACGATGGATCCCTACTATTGCCATAGGGCCACAGAGACACCAAACACACTTCTGGAGCCAAAGTTTCGTCTGGAAATTCCCATACTGTAATGTAGCCAGATCCAGCACACCAAGTGATGCCCAGAAAAAAATACACATCACAAAATACTAGTTAGTTGTCATTTCAAGCACCTGACCTAAGAAAACATTCTTATCAAAGCAAGGCCTCAAAAGTAGGCTTAGGGGCGACTAACAACGCACAGGCTTGGACAGCAGCCGGATTTTGGCTTCAGCAGTTTTTGGGATTTATATTTTGGCTTAGGCAGTGTGTGAGGCTCTAGAGACAGCTCAGGGGAGGCTCAGTGAGCAGTCACACAGGTAAGAAGCCAGCTAAGGACAAGAGCAATGCTGCAATGAGCTCCTGACATCAGGGAACAAAGGAGTTGATGATGCTCCGCCTCCACGAGGACACCAGGGTGGTACAGGGCAGCCCCCACCTGAGAAAGCACCACCACCACCCAGCAACACCAGCATTCCCACAACTGCAACCAAGCAAAACCACAGCAGGTGCTGGAGGATTCCTCCCCATAAAAGGGCTTTTTTAAAATTAGCAATGAAAGATGAACAAAACCAACACCATGAAGCACAAACCCCCCTGTTGTGACCCCTAAAACGATGCACAGTCTACAAAAGACAAACTAAAATGGACAGAGCAATGGACCTTTCACTCCCCTTAATTCAATTCTCTCCTTTAAGTCAGTGCACTATTATTGCCCTCGTAATGAGACTGTAACACTGAAGTTTTTCAGCTTGATGGTAAAATCACGTAGTGTCCATCCATCTCCAATAATAGCAATATTGAGACAATGAACTCTATTGAGGCATCTAATAAGGCAGATAGTCATTTGCATAGTACATTTTCTGTGACTCTCTGTAATACAACATCTCAAAGACTCAATTCAGACTATTCTCCTTTCCCACAGACATTTTAAAAAAGGATTCTTTTACTAGAAAAAGAAACAATGACCCCTCCCATAATAGGAGAAAGCAAAAGATAGAATTTTCCTGCCTACGATGAGTGCACACTTTTGCCTGTGTATTTTTATTTCGTTGGGCTAGTTTTTCCTCTTTTTAAAATTAACTGTATGTGCTTTCCATCTCTGTTGTGGCTTGAATGCTCAGAAATTTATTTCTGATTTTGTTCCTACAGGCTTCTGAGCAGGAAGTACCTTGGGATCCCCATCCACCACCACAGAAAAATTTCATCTTTAACTCCTGTGCTACACTCTTTTTCTTCATGTCTTCATATACTTCTCTCCTGTGTGACTCCCTAAATTGTGATTTGCTGGACAGACAATTATGGGCCCTGAATTTTAGGATGGGCTCTGCAATGCAGTACTTGGGTAAGTTTGACAAATCACTTCCCTCCAACAGACTGTAAGAGCCTCAAAGAAATGTACACGCATATAATGTATACTGTGCCTCAGAGTTCAGCTCAAATAACACCTCCAACTTAGAGAAGAGCCTTAGAGAAGCATCAATGATTATGTCCTTGCTCTTCACAATCCTTCTACTTTGCCCTCTTTCCAGTAACAAATCCTGGACTTTGTCAGTGTTCCATTTGGCATAAGGAAGCACACATCTTATTCCTGAAGGTAGTTATGCTATTTCTACCTGTATAATAAAGGCACACACTCAAAACACCACCTCAGTGTGGTCCCACAGCTCTTGTCTGCTCTGCCCTCTGTCCCCCAGCACAGTCCTAGGCAAGCTCCAGATTTTCTTAAGCGCTCCATTTTCTCTGCCAGAGCCCACAAACGGAGCAGTGTGAGAGAGCACATATCCATAACTCATCTCCTCAACTCCCAGCCCATGATACAATCATTGATCCACCTTTGGCCATGAGCACAAGCTCTCTGCAGCCAGGCCAGGGTGCAGAGGACACAACCACTGAGCTACCAAAGTCCTTGGACACTCCCCTGCCACGTCCCAGAAAACCAGCGGTGACACACACTCCTCACATGGGTCAGGCAGGAGGCTGAGCCAGAGCACGGCTCTCAGGTTAACCTTCAGCAGCTCAGTGCTGGGCTCCCAGGAAAACAAAACTAGAGGGCATTTCTGGCAAGTCAGAGAAGGTCAGCGGAAAGGGAGAAAAAGCTGCCACACAACAGCCCTAGTGAGGAACAGCATTGCACTCTTTGTCCAAGTTTCTGATTTTATCAGATTATGCCACAGTGTTAACATTGTTTATGGCCCTATTTTGTCTGTGAATCACCCACTCCCAGAGACTCTTCCTCCACCCCAGATTATAAATAGCACCATATACAGAACGGAGCCTGTGAAGTAAAGGAGACTTGCTGAAACAAAATAATGTATATTGAACTGACAAAAATCTTTCAAAAGCCTTTCTTATTTATTTATAGTGCTGGCTAGACAGGCAGATTCCCACATTTTATAAACCCTGTAGGTCACTATCTCCATTGCTCATTCACAAACAATTCTGCTAATAAAAAAAAAGCCTTCTGGTTATAACTGAACTTATTCTCCAGCATACTGCTTTTTGGCACATGCCTTTTGAAAAGAAAATTTTAAACAAACAGTATTATGTTTTTTTCCTGTTTGAAGGCAACATATGCCTAGACCATGATATGATAATATGACATTATTTATGTATCTGGAGACATTCAAACATTGCAACAAATCTCTTAGAGCTCTATCAGTACATATAAGTAATTTTCTGCCATGTCATAGGAGACTGTGACTTAAATTTCCATTGATTCTATTTTCATAGGAAAATACATTCTCGATAGTAAGTACGAAATCCATCACATGTTTTTTAATTCTCTCTTTTCTCCAGAAACAACTTCTTGCAGTGGGAAGTTCGCAGTGCTGTCATCCAGGTTACAAAACAGACACAGATATGTGGCCAAAAGCTGTAGAGAACAGGCTCCTGTAGTTCAAATGCACACAACACCTTGTTAAACCAAGACATAATGAGCTGCAGGCATAAGGAGACAAATAAGCATATGCCTGGGCATTAAAGAAATCCAAATTCCCCTCAAGATGGGATGGGTAGAAAGCAAGCATGCATGTTTTGCTTTGGCAAGGCAAACCTTCAGTGCTCCTTCTGAACCCCAGGGAACTCATCCCATCTTTCCATCCCCTGCTCAGATGTATTTGCTGCAGCTTCACACCAGAAGAGGATCTGGAGTGGATACATGTCAGCCCAGCAAGGGCCTGCCAAGCTCAGGCACACACATCAAACACACACCACTACAATGCCCCCACCAGCTGCCTGACCCTTCTTACCAGGCACACACACCAACACCAGCGACGCTGGGGCTGGGAGAGACCCTTGATTTTTCCTCCAATTACAGAGACACGGTTACACAAAATGCCTGTGTAAAAGACATCCTGCCCAGAATCGATCGAACAGAAACAGAAGAGCCACTGAAACAATGCTGGCATGTTCTACTGATGAAATTCTTTTTAAGTGCCTAAGGTGAACCCATTCAAGTACTTCACTATTTGATTCACCATTTTCCCCCCTGCCATTCATCACACGATTATTTGTCAAGTTAATGGTTCCTTAATCAGTTATAGAAGTTAAAACCTGATGTAGAAAGGTTCCTCTTTAAAGCACAAAGGAGGAGTAAAACAAAGCACTCCAATGCACATTTCAGGAACAGTTAAATATATTAATACTCTTGCTCTTCTTTATTTTGTAGACTCAACAAAAATCAACTGTTTATAATCTTAGGAAAAAAGGAAAATACTAGTGCCTGGAAAATATCACAGTAAGTCTGGACATCATTTAAGCCAAGTACATGTCTTTTTTTTTATTATTCTCCCACTGCTTATCTCAACACAGTTCCTTTTCCTTTAGCCTGTTTCAAACAATACTTGATAATAAACAAACAAAACTAGATAGCAAAATAAATTATTTCTCACTAAAGGCTCATTTCTTCTCTTCTGTTCCACACTTACAAATAGATACTGTGGACATACACAGTTACATACACATATATATAGAGATATATATGACACACAAATATATTGTGTGTCTATATTACTTAGAGTATCCTATTATCTTATAGTTACTCAAAAACTGACTCGTATTAAAAATGACTTTTTGGTAGAAAGCTAAAACAAGAGTAGGGTCCCCTTCCAATGACTTAGCAGCACTGAAATTCAGAAAGTCCAAGTCTGTGTGTCTTCACTTCACTGTTACTTTAGACCTTCGTGCCTTTTTCTCCACATTTAAGAACAGTTTTCCCAGGGGCTCAACACATTGATTTTCATCATCACTCTGAAATACTGACCAAAGGACCTACAGTAGCAATATTTAAACTTCCATTAGCTCTTTCCACACAAAAAACGTGTTTGTAATAACAATCTTTGTTATTACAAAATCCGATCAACACAGAAGGAACTACAAGATCATAAAACAGGACTGTGACACAATAACAGTGATGAGGATCTCCCACGTAAGTTCTCATTCATGCACACAAAGGGGAAACAGGGAGGAAAAAGAAATTTAATTAGAGCTGACTGAAAAGTGAGGCATATGGTTCACAGGAATTTTTGCTTTCAATTAAAACACCACCCTCCTTCTCCTCAGCAAGCTAAACAAATACAAATGAAACCAAACTATTCTGTGATGTCTATATGCAAAAACTGGATACAAGCATGAAAGAAAATTGGGGTGGAAGCTGCACCATAGACCATGTGCAACTACAGTCTGAGTCCTGCAAAAAACACTTTGTCACAACACTAATAGAGGCACTTATTCCTCTCCATCATCACTACTTGTAACTATCTGTTTCCCCCTCATTAGTAAAACCTATTCCACCTACATACCTAAAATTTGACTTGAGGTGTGGGCAGAAAAGGAAAGGAGGAGAAAAAAAGTTGTAAAGAACAGGGCTGAATTTTAGCAGTAGACTTTTTAATAGAGAAATCATGTTCTGAAGTTTCATATTGATAAAAATGCTAAATTATGAAAATAGCTATGTTTCTAAAATAATATGTTATAGGGAAACATGTAAAAGACAGGGCCATTAGGGATGGATTTTCAATCAAAATGACAAATTGCAATTATGTATATACAGAGAAGACTTCAGAAAATGGGATACACTTGATTTAGAAACAAGTATGAGAAATGCTGTGAGAAAGACCATCCATACTTGCACGAAGAAAACTGAGAATGGGTGGAGCTTTCACCCATTAAATTACACCAGGATTATCTGGCCCAGAGAAGAGAGAGTTTAGGAAAGGCTGTGACACTGGGCTGTGCCACAGCCCTGTCAAGGCTGCCCATCTCAGGTGTGCTTGGAGATTTCACCTGAGCATCACCACCCCAGTGTCTCTAACTGGGGCTGCTCTCACACACTGTGCATCCCACACCACAGAGCCTGGCTGGGGGTGAACACCTGCAGCAGGACAGGAGCAGGAGGAAGAGCTCTTCTGTATGACAGGGAGGCAGGCACTGGTGCTCTGAAAATCAAGGCCAACTAGTTAAATGAGAAATCTGAATGGTAATTCACAGGGTGTAATGTGACATTACTCAGGGTCTCCTGTCAGAAGATCCCTCTTCATAACTTACCCCAAGTGCTTTGGAGGCAAAGTTTTAGGACTATGTGCCAGCATCTGCCTGTATATATTTAGTTAATTATGAAATGTTGCAACCAAAATGCTTCAAAACACTGAGAAAGGGGGAAAACAGATTGCTGTGCCAATGCTAAATACCCTAAAGACCGTTTTTTTTTTTATGGTCTGGCAAGAAATGGACTTTCCTGACCCTTTTAGTGCTCCCTTCACTAAAATTGCCCTTGCTGTAGCTAGGAAAAACTTACATATTTCAGAAATACTTAGGATATCAAAATAAAAAGTCTTAATTGACTTCTGCCTAATGGAGGCTTTGCAGAACTGGAGCACTGGGGGGGGGGGGGGGAAATGCTCTCACCTCAGCTTAAAAGCTAATCAAAAAATCATGGGGGCAAACACACCTCTTAGTAAGGCTCTGTATGGGGAGCTGCACTGGGACACCCTCTACCTGCATCCCAAAATATACCCAGGCAAGCTGAAGCTTCTCCAGCAGCACCTTCTCATGAGGGGGCAGGCACTGAGCAAAGACAGCCAAGAATGGGAGCAGAAGAGTGTGGCTCTGCCTCCATCCTTTGCAGAGGGGCAGAGTCAAATTGGCAGCTTTAACTCCAACATTTCCTAGGCTTTCAGAGATGGATTATGAAGTCACAGAAATGACCCCTAAATTCAGACTGTGTGTTTACACACATACATGCTTAAAGTAACACACGTTTGGGCACTTCAGACAGAGACTGCCTTCCCGTGCATTTTCAAAAGCAAGGTAGCCCCACTCCCAACTAGGGAGTTTTGAGTTCTGAAGTATAATATTATATATATATATATATATATATATATACACACACACATGCAAACAGTAACACCAGTCACATCTTCCCCTCAATAATGGCCATCACAGACTGGAGACTTTGCTACTGTGTAGTGAAGCAGATGAACCAGACAGGCTCACTCCTCTTAAGCTCTCAGATCATCACGGGTTGACCATCAGCAAACACTGATCATCATTACCTCTTTGCAAGCAGCACACAGATGATGATCTCATGTAGAGAGAGTCTGCAGGTTCAACATGAGCTGTCCAGAAATGTCTTCCATCACTTTTAACCAGAATCCAAATTAGAGGGGACAGTGCCATGTTATCACAGCTGTCAAGTGCAGAGGTCTGGGGGTGGCGGGTGCGTGTGAATTTGGCCTCCCTCTCATTTCAGGAAGGGATGTCTCATCCCAAGAGGATCTAATTAAGAAGGAGGAGGTGGACTGGTCGGTCTCATGTCAGAGGGAATACGGTCCAGCTCTGTGTAATGAAACAGCACATACTTGGGCACAGCTTCAACAGCTGAGGCACGCTGCTAGCTTACGTAGGCTGCAGCAGTCTTGCTGCTCATGTACACTCTGTTTACTCATCACCCCCCCCCAACAGCCTACTTCCTTTTCTTCAGAAACTTTGCTTCTCCTTCCACAGAGATGGACATGATGGAGGAGTGCCTACACCCCAGGCTCAAGGAGCCTCTTGTACACTTGTCCTCCTCAGCTACACCCACCCCCAGTTCTTGTTTAGCTCTCTTTGCTGCATTAAAGCAGGGACAGGAACGTCTCAAAGTCCTCCAAACACCACCCAACACATCCAAACCACAGACTGCTCACAAGGCCAGTCACAGCCCTACAGGACATCCAGAAACAAACTGTGGGTTTTGTTGGTCAGAAAAAAAAAAGCAGTACTTGCTGTGCAAAAGCAACAAAAGGGTTTGTTTCAGTTATGTACAATACACGCTGCCTGGGGCTAGAACAGCCTGATGGAAGCCATTCACAACACAGATATTTCACCAGCATACTGATTTTTGCACCTTTTCCATAGAATGGCTGTTACCTTTCGCAGGATCTGCACATCCATGTGCCATCCCTTCAGAAGTTCCCTAGCATCCCAATGCCTCTCACTGCACCACTTGCTACGAGTAGAGGCTTCAGAACTGGGACTTGCTCCATGACACGTATCCAGGGTGATATTCACTGTCCCACTAAATGCCTGCCAAGGTTTTGTGCAGCCTCACTCACACTCCTACTCCCTTTTCCCAAGCACTCGAGTGGTTTACCACAGGCTGCCCTGTGTCTAGAGGTAAATGTCTATCTCACCACACAAGAACCCTTTCCCCATCTGTGCGTGATGTAAGGAATGCCTTTCCTATCTACAAACCCACCAAGAATTAGCCAATTCACTTAGAGAAGAAAGAGACGAGACCCCACAACCCCACTTTTGTCTGATTTATAACCCATTCATGACCAAAAAGGAACCCTGTATTCACAAAATACAGGAAGTTATATAAAAGAAGCTTTTTTTTCCCCCTTGCAGCTCTCATTTTTGATGCAGTTTGTGAACAGAAGTGAATCCTGGTGGAGACAGGTGAGGTGGGTCGCTATGCTGATTTCCTATATGCACCTGCTGACTGAGGAAGATTCCTTTTTTGAAGTCACTGCCAGAGTTCCCAACCCCACAAGATTCCTTAGTACTAGCCATGTACAACTGCAATGCCCCATGGCATTAACAACCTCCAGGTCACAAAACAAAACCACTGAAAGAAAGGGGAGGAAAGTGCAAAAAAGATTTGAGGCATGGCAGGTGAGCAGCTCCCAAGTCCTCGAACAAATCTTGACAAAACAACCTACTGCAAGTCCTAGAACTTCTCAATCATTAGCTTTATCTTCAAAACTCCAGCAGGATTTCATCAGCGCTATGTTCCATGGTGGAGCATGAAACAGCAAATGTCTGAGATCAGGAAAGCAAAAGTAAGAGGTCTTTGTTCAGAACGGAAACTGAAGTTTGGCACTATCTTATCTCCCATCTTTTCCACAATTTCTACCGGAGGAGACAGAACGTTCAGCTGACCAGTTCTCACTGCAAAACTCAGATTAACACCCATGGAATTAATTTTGATGAAATCTGGAGACAACAGTGACAAATACCACACGTAGCAATGACTGAATAAATGCCCATATATGAGATACCTGTTTGCTCTTTCATCTTGCCTTTTTCCAATTAAAAAAAACAATCATTTACAAGAGAGAAGAAGCAACTAAAGTGGGCAATTTGCAGAAACAAGACTGCAGGAGACTCGATCTGCAGCAACAGGCTTTTTTTTCAGAGCTGAGCATTTCAACTTACTGTTTTTCTCAGCAGCTGTGCCAGGTGTTGTGAATAGCCCTAAACTTAGGGATAGGAGGAATCACTCACACACTGCTTACAAACCATAAGTGCACTGCACAGAATTCTGCATGCAGCATCAGAAATGACCTTCTGTCCAGCAGGAGCACTGCAAGCAGGCAGTGGCTCTGCTAGATGAAGCAGGGGCTGCCCTGTGTGAATCACCCACTCATTAACTTAATGAGTTAACAACTCATTGCAGTACAGCAGTCCCTTCCTGCAAGTCGAAAACAGTGCAAGTGAGTGAAAAGGACATTTTTTTTTTTGTAGGCTGCTCAAACTTTCAGAATTTAGAAGAGAACTATTTGCACCAATTAGATGAAGTCCTAACCAATTCCACCAAGAAGAGAACTAGGCTCCATTATCAGTGAAGGGGGAAAAGCATGCTCTGCAGCAACTCAATAGCAGCTCTGACCTTCTGCTCACTCCTCCTGCAGTGCTGTGCTTCACACACTGAACCAGGAAATACTTGAACAGATACATGTAAAATTATGAAGACTGAGTCAGAAGACAATAGTTAAATAAATACCAGTTAATCCACATACCGTAGATCTGTCTTGTAGGACTGGGAAATGAGTATCGCCTAAGGCTGCTCCAGATATTGCACCCACCTGCAAATATTTGCTGCTGGCTAAAGCTCAGCACATGCACTCTCAGCAGCAGCAGCAGGACTCCCCAAAATATTGCAGACAAGAAAGAAGGAGAATGTTAGCGGAATTCAGAGTACAATAAACTAATTACATCTTTTCATCATCAAAAGCATATAATAGGTTGTTGGAAGACTTTTTTTAGTTTGGGTGTTTGGTGGTTTTTAAAAGCACATTATAAAGTTAATTAAGGATGCACCTCTTTTTTTCCAAGAATTTTAGGCCTTCAAATTCATGAATATAGAGAGCTGATTGTCAGCTTCTTTAATGTGGCTATTTTACTTCAAGTGTACAGCAGACATCAGAAACAAGAATGTCACAGAGGAATTGAGCACACACAATAAAAGCTCAGAAGCAATTACAGTTTCATTATGTAGCCTTAAATCCACATATAAATACGTTAAGACATTTATATTTTAGATAAACTACCCTTCAGCAATTGTGAAAAATCATTGAAGAGAAAGACAAGAAGATAAAAATTCACTAACATGGTGCTGGAGGACTTGGCCATTAAAGTCACACCTTCTGAAGAAACATCTAAACACTTTGTAACAACATTTCATCTGTAACTGTTAAAATGGAAAAAAGGCTGAAAAAAAACTGTTAAACTGGAAAAAACGTCTCCAAATGGATTCAACACATAACAGAAGCAAAAAAAAAAAAAAAAAGGCTAGGCTAGGATTTTTTCCCCTCTGGATCTCACTGAAATTTTAACATGTCCAAATGCAAGTCCTTAATAAGTTACAGACAAAGGCAAGTTTTCTCTTTTAATAGGGAGAAAGGAGTGTATTGTTGAGATTTGTCATATACATACAATTTCCTGCATTGTTATGGAGATTACAGAACAAAGGTCCAACAGATCCACTTCTAGATCTTACAGCCTTGTCCTTTCCCATAATTATTGTCTTAAAATTGGATTTCATTTAAGACATTCATAATACCAATATCTACCAGTGCTTAGCATGTGCTAAGCTTAGGGGTAGTTCCAATTATTTTTAAATGGATGTGGCAATGCATTTAATTTATCACTCAAATGAGCAATTTAATAGTACTAATAAGGCAATAGGTTTTTTAGTTGGTTGTAAGAAGTCTTAAAACTAGTACAAAGTTAATTAGAATAACTGGCTAGTCTATCACTCACTTGAAAATAAATGCAAAAGAAACTTTCACAAAAATTTCTTATTTTTTCCTTTCATCTCAGAAATAGGACTTTGAACAGCAGAGATATTGAATTTTTTAAAAATACCAACAAACAACTTTTATCCTGCAAATATTAATGCCACTCCTTTACCAGATGTAAGAGTACGTTGGTCTCCTTTCCTCAGCAGTCTGGTACAAAATCTATCAGAAACTCTGAGTTTAGAACACCAGGCCTGTGTCTGCAACATGCTCAGGGTGCCAGATAAAAATGCCTGATCCTGACCTCAAAGTTGGGCTGTTCATTTCTCCCTGGTGCCCAGCTGCACAGAATTAGAGGTGAATTACTCTGGAAGTTATGCAAAGATAACGAACTTCCCCTGAGAAAGAACTTCTTTTTTTTTGTTGAAGATACACACTTACAACGACTGTGGGAAGGAAACTGTGGTTACAATTCCTGCATTTCCCCTCTATAAAATAGAAAAGTATAAATCCATAGAAGGTGAAACCATCAAAGACCTCAGTTAACCAGGCACAGCCTACTTAACAAAAATATCACATCAGAGCTGACCACAAAAAGGATATTTTCATTGGTACTGAACTTCAGGCCAAGTATTAGAAGAAGCAGCTGACCCTGCAAGCAGATGGAAAGAATACTAGAATTTAAAAAATATAATTCATGTAGCAGGAAAGTCATGGACTCAATTCTAAACTTGATTATAAATGGGCAATTATAAAACGTGCAGTGTCAAGAAGACATTAGAATTCCCATCTCTGCCTTCACTAGAGAAAAGCAAATAAAGAAAACAGAATTTGATGATCCAAAAGGCTCCTACCGATTTGTTGTTGTTCATTTTATTTCCCCCTTGATTTATAAGTACTTATAAGTATGTAAAATTCCTGCAGAATCAAAGACCATGATCACAAAAGGAAGAAAGCCCTAAACTCCCTTATTAACACAATACAATTTTACATATGTAAATTTGATGCCAGCCACAGGCACCCATTCTTTTCCTCACATTGTGTTTCATAAAAAGTCACATTTACTGTTTAAAAAGTACAGTGAAACCGTGGCACATCTCACATTGTACTAAAACCACCAGCAAGGGTGAGTCCATCTCTTTTGATGGTTCACACTGTTACTTTCTGCTAATGTGCATTTCTTTCACCTGCAACCCAGAGGGAAACAGTGGAAGCCCTTCTCTTTGTCAGCCAAAAGCACATCTTGGTCTCAGAGAGCTCACTTGTCCCAAATCCCTGCTAGCACACAAAACTGGTTGCCTTTCCAATCCAGATGTCCCTGGTGGTGGAAGCCTCGTCCATTTCCACACCAGCATCCACCCTGCTCTTTCCACTTCAAAGCACAGAGGCCACCTTGCACAAAGTCAATCAGCAGAGCAGGTTTTGACAAATAAAGACAAAGATGGGACCTCTCTTACTATGAATTCAGATGAAACTAACAATTCACCTGTCCTTAAGCTGATGCAGACAGATGAAGGCAACTAAAATGAAGTCTCACCATTTTCCCCTTCTGAATCATGAAACCTTCAGGAAAAATAAGTTGAAAGTTTCAAGGGGACAGTCTGGGAATCAGTTGTCTGAGCTACTTTGGGCATGAGGAAATGCTGGGAAGGAAAGGCAGCAGAAAGAAGCAATTTCCACTTATCTACAGGGACTGTTGATCCTGCAGGCACAACAACTGCTACAGGGAGGCAGCAGGAAGCTTTCCCAGCCTGTAATACCATGGATGGTCACAAGCTTTGCTGCTTATATAGGCTGGCCTGTCCCAAAGCTAAGCTCTGCTGCCCCATCCTTTGCAGCACCATCCTGTCTCATGAGTCAATGTGGCACTCACAAACTCACAGTCTTTTGGATGGCACCCTCTGCATGGCTCTCTCCTTTGAGAAACTGAGCTGGTAGAAAATAGAATTTGGAAGCGAGGACTCAAAATCAGGTATGTAGAAACAGTCTTGCCAGCAGTGACCTGCTCATGTGTGTATATAAGAAAATAAACAAGGATGCTTATTCAAAGTGCTCTAATTTACTAGAATCCAAGGGCACAAGAGGAAATAATGACAGAAAGCTCTGCCTAAGCTCCACCACGACGGGAAATGCAGAAACAAAAGCCACAAGCATTCCACACCCTCCAGAGCCATCTACCATTGCAGAGACAAACCATCAGCAAGCAGAGCAAGATGTGTAACATCATGAACTGGACCAGGAGTTCCTCTTACAGGCATGCAGAGCTCCCTGTCTTAACACCCACCTGCGAAGACATCCATGAATGATTCATTTTAACACACTCCATTAAAAAAAAAAGTCCTGCTGAACTAGCAGAAGCTTTTAAATATGCATTTAAAGCTATGCCAATCTACATCCCTCAATGACCAAGGACAGGCTACCTTTTCCACAAAGCTGGTCTGCACAAATAACCCTCTCTGGGGAGCACTCCTATGCAGGCTAGGTACAGCCCAACTGCTTGCAAGCTGGCAGACACCAAAAAAAAAACCCTTACCAAAATACTGGCAAAAGGAAGTAAGGAATTACTCTGAGAATGCAGCTGATCACAGAGCCAGCTGTGTTGTAGATACAAATAACAGCCTAACAAGGGCAAGCTCCCAGCCACTCACCTGGACTATGATGGGAGAGAGGGCTCCAGCACTTTGGGGCTCAGAAGTGCTAAGAGACTGCATCTGCTTACCAGGCCACAAGAGACAGGCTGTAATTTGCAATAACGCTCTGCACCTGATGTTCAAGTCTTTACTTGGCGATTTTACAGTCTCAGAAGCAAAAATTTTTACCTTCAATGAGGAAAATGGGGCTGAAGTTCACACAAATTATTCCTTATATTCAAGCCCTGGCTCATTTGGTGCACAGACCACAAAACCAGTACTACAGTATGTGGACATCATTCTCCTGCACACCACAAAGCCAAACCAATCAACCAAAAAACCATTAGGCCCTTCCAATAAACAAAACACCCAACCCAACATTTAAAGAAAACACCCACATTCTCAACCCTAAAGCAGAAGCCCACATGCAGAACATAACAAAACCTTTGCATGCAATAGGAGAGTCCCATTGACACACTAGGTATTTCTTTTCCTTGTTCAGTTTGGCTGAAACTGTACAGAAGAATGAGAAAAATCAGAAATGCACCAAACAAATGGGAAGTACAAGAAGAACAGGAAACAAGCAGAAGGGCAGCACTGAAGAGAAAAAGACTTCCAGGCACTGGCTAGGAGAGCCTGAAGGTGATCCTAGCAGGGTTCCCTTCTCCTCCCCAGAGCAGTACTTGTGTCAAACACAGCCTTAGCCCTCTTCCCCCTCATACCAGCTGGGTTTGAAGCACCATGTAAAGCCAAGGTCAGGTCTGGCACCACAGCAAACACCAACATCCTCCTTCCTCCTTTAGAGCTGCCATTTCTTTTTCTTTATAGGTGCATTTTCTTCAATTCTGAGACACAGTTAAAAGCACAGCTACCTTTTCTCCTATTGCATTTCTCCATGTGGAGAAAGAAGCTTTCCTACATTGCCTTTGGTATCTTCACAAAGACCAGAGAAGGAAAAGAGTGATGGGTGGACTGCTTGGTTTCAAATATCAAGGGGTTCTTCCAATTTCCTGATGATGATAGGAAAAGAAGTACTTTCAGTGACATGCCAAATACCAACAACATTTATGGAAAGATATGGACATAGCTTTTCCTGCCTTTTCTACTGAAAGCCCATGAAGGCCATAGAAGATAACTAAATGAGGCCATGCATTTATCGATTCAACTCTGGTTGGACCACATTTACATGTCCATTCTTTGTTGGATTACAGAAATACTTTTCCCACTTAATCTTGGATTTTCTCCTGGAATTTTGGATTAATAGCCCCAGGAGGCCTGTTTATGTGCAGATACATTTGGGAACAGCTGGAAAGCACTTAGAGAAGAGCCTTGGTGCAGCCTTCCAGAGCAGTGCATCTGTTTTGTTCTTCTCTTTCTGTGATGCCTGATCACTCTTTCCCCCACACTCTTTGCTTTCTAACACTTCATATTAGCACATGTTTACCTACACTTCATTTTCTTCCCCCCTCTCCCAGTTGAAGTCTTCCCCTACACAGTCATCTCCTGCTGAAAAATTAATTTCCTACTGATAGCTCCATTTAAGGCAAAGTTCTTTCACTCACCCATCCCTACATAGCAGTAGGCCCTCTCTGCTGGAGAAAACTCAGCTAGCTCCTCCTACACTTCCAGCAACCTTTCACGATGTTCAAGGTACAATTTGCATTCAAATTCGGGAGTCAAACTAAAAGCATCAGGCTAACAACCAGATGTGCAGCCACCAACTGGTTTATTTAGTGTCTCTTGCCTTTACTCATCCTGAGAATCTTTCAAGCAGGCAAGTAAATGTCATAGGCAGGCTTTGCACCTACAAACATCCAAGTACCCAACCACTCTCCAGCACTGTCAAAATGCTCCCTCTATGATACACTGTAACTCTAGGAAGGAAATGCATAAATTAAAATTATATAGATTATGCCCTGCACAATGAACAACCAAAGATTTTAAAGCAGCAGCAATTTTGCTCATATTTAGAAACTCCAACCATAAAAAAATTACATGCCATGAAAATTCTCAACAAAGACTTGCATGTAGCTCCCATAATTGAGGAAGTACTAATAATAGCGTGGCTGTTTGCACAGACAACATTTCCACTGTGAGCCTCAATTCTCATCTCAAATATGCAGAAGAAGATATTTTGTTGTGTGTTGCTGGCTGGAGACTCAAAGTATTGGAAACCATGTGAGAGTGCTGCAATGTGCAGCCAGCCTATGCCTCTAAGGAAGCACATCCATGCCACACTGAAGACAAAGCCTCCATTGAGCCCTGCAGAAGGTGCTTGTCTTGTGGGGCTTTGTAAGGAACATAAAGAAGCTCAGGAAATTAACCTGTGTTGCTGTTGTAAGCAAAAATTAAAGCAATCATCATACAAAAATAACCTGGCCTGGCAGATGAAAAGTTTATTTCTATGCTCCTCAGCCACAAGCAAACTCTGTTCACAGCTCCAGCTTCCCCTTCTGGTCTGTGCTGCCTAAGGTCAGGCCTGCTCAGATCTCCAGATCAGCAATGCTCATACTGTGTTTTTAATAGTGGCCATTAAAGGGTTTACCCCAGAAGTACATGCACAGAAGCAGCAAGGGAGCCTCGCATTTCTCTAGCTTTATTATTTTGTAAGCCTCTAAATGAGCTGTATGTAGACCAGTCACAAAGTTAAATGGAAATGACTATTAACTTCTTCTTGCATCTGCTGAAGATTACCCAGAATAATTTCACAAACTAAAATTTAAATTTAGTGTACTACACAGAGGAAGACTCAACAAGGATGATTAATAAGGACAAATATATAGCAGACATTATCTCACATGCAACATACACACATGGCAAGCTCACATTTGAGATAAGATGGTTCTTCATTTAAACTTCTCACTTGAAAATTCAGACCAGTAAATAAGTGATAATCCTATATAATCAACTCACACAGTATCAGTAGTTCTGTGCATGGAATAAGATGTAACAACAAGCTATTAGGTCCACATAAAAGGCATTTGTAATTCTCAACACCAAAACAAGCCCAAAACCACTGTCTGTTGCTCTTTTAGTACTAGATGTTATTTATCATATCACTGATGTGATCACTCTCAACAAGAAACAGAGAGCAAGGTTTGTTTTTTAACAACTCCAACCTTGCCCACTATGTTGTAATTCCTGAAAAATAAGCAAGATGCTTATCCTTGAGTAAAAGGCACCACAGAAAGATCATGTGCCCATCACACCACTGAGGAGCTGCCATGACACAGCTATTCCACAGCTCCGGCTGCTTCCCGGTCCCTGCGTGTGGCTGGGCCCACAATGGTGCCAGTGTGCAGTGCTGTCCCCTCTCCGACCCCACAGCCATCTGAGAGGCAACACAGAGGCCAGAGCCAGCCAAGAGCCACTTCCACCCCAGCCTTCCCACTCAGGGGCTGGCTGGAGACTGCAAGGAAGAGGCAATAGTTCCTACTGGCAGCACATGAAGGCCCAGCTCATGCCACATGCCTGCCAGCTGCTGTCACCTTCCTCCAGCAGCTCCATGCCTCCCCAGGCAGTGCCAGGCCATGTCCCTGCACCTGAGCACACGCCACACCTCAAACAACACCAGCCAACTCTAACACCTGCCTGAGCCTATACAAAGAGCCCTACACAAAGAGCAAGACTTGGCCCTGTTAGAGAACACCCTCATTTTTAGAGGGCAAGACCTCATCTGCCCTGTTAGAGAACATCCTCATTTTTACAGGGCAAGATCATGTGAACAGCACTGGAACAGCCAACAAGATTATTGCACTTGAAGCATTGCCTCTAAGCAAGGCTTTACATAGGCATCCTTACAGCCTATAGAAACATAACGACTTTTCAAATATGAGTTATCCAGCCCTACGTGGCTACAGTGAAATTTAGTGAGAGGGTGATTTGCAGAATCACACCATCAGTGAGCACCTGGTTTACACCCTAGTCCTCTAAGGAAAAAAATCCTTAAGGACCTTTCTCCCCGCCTGTCTGCAGTCCAAGCACATACTCTTCATGTTCAAAACTCCACCAGGTGCTGATCAGCACTAGGTAAGAAGCCTGAGAGTCTCAGTAAACTGAGACTTCCTCGCCTCAGCTTTCACATTCACAAGTACAATCAAGTCAAAATTGAGAATGTTGTCTGATGAACTCTCAGTAGTGACACTATGAGCTGCAGGGTCCCCACCTGAAGTTATGAGCCACACCAAAATCTGCAGATCTGACCTATATCCTGTAGCATGTTGATAGGACCTCTGATAACATCAGGGTTAACGAGACCTAGCTGAGGGTCCACAGCTGGGTCCCAAGATGATGAATGCATAAAATTAACTACATGTAATTGAAGAGCGGCTCCACTGTTTTTAGTATTATTATTAATCATACTAGACACCAATTAAGAGCCTGACTTAAGAGAACATTAGAGATCACTAAGTCACAAGATATCATACACAGCTTGAGAAGAAAAACTGCAAACAACAGAGGTCATGGCAGGCAGATCCTGCAAGACTGTACCCAAAGAGAATCCAGGCCTCCTCTGAGGTCTTCCAAAATGCTGGTATACTTTAATATCCAATTCTGTTTCAGCTCTTACTCAGAAGAGATTTTAAACCTAGGCTTGGTACAACAACAAACAGAGATCAAATGACAAAACACTGCAAGGAACCCCAAACTAAAACAGATGAGACGAGATAGCAAAGGTTTACAACAGTCAATTGCAGCCAATGGCCGCAATCACAAGCTGGCATCAATGCAAGGTAAGGAAAAAGTAGTCAAAAACGTAAAGCAGCAGTACAGTTCTGCTCTACAGCTCTCAGGCAAATCCGTCACCACAGATTACTGAGCACCTTGGTTCCTATCAACACACATTCACACTTCTGTAGCAGAAACCATTGAGGCAGAGAGGACAAGCGGCTACATCTGGAAGCAAAAGTTCAGCGAGCCCCAGAACACTGGAGTTCACAGCGGCCATGAAGCACTCCTACGGGAACACTGAGAACACATCAGCTGAGGGAAGCAAGGCTGAGAGTCTGTGCCAGCATGCTGAGTGGGTCACCTGGCACGCCATTCTGATTTACATCAATGAAAGGTGTTCTTGGAAGGACACTCTGCAACACACGTGGGAACAGAGCGGGGCCTCAAAGCCAAGCGTGCTGGCCAAGGCCTCCTGCTGATCAGCTGCCCGGCACCGCTAGGGCTGCTCGCTCCGCACCACGGCAGCGTTTTCCCGGGGAAACTCCGCGCTGATCCCGAAAGCCGTAACCCAGCGGGTGATGTGCACCAGCGGCACGGGCGATGCGCAAAGACCCCCTTACCACATATACCCTATTAATATAATCAACCAGCAGCGACACGAGGAGGGCAGGCTACAACACGGGGAGACGGGAGCCGTGCCTGTTGTACCCAGGGCAGCTTTCACCCAGGAAAACAACCGGGACAGCCTCACGCCCCGAAAGGAGCCACGCGGCTGCCCCGCCGGGTTAAACCCCAGCACAGCCGGGCGGGGGGCAGGGGGAGGCCGCGGGGATCCCGCCCCAGGTGAGCAATGCCCCGGCCGGGCCACACCGCGGCCCCAGCCTCCCCTGCCCTCCCCTCTGCGGGCGGCACCGGCGGAGCCGCTGCGGGACAAAGCCCGAGCCCGGCCGCACACCTGCCCTGCCGAGCCGCGCCGGGGGCAGGTGCGGCAGCCCCCCGCCTCCCGCAGCTCGCTCTCACCTCGGCCGGCAGCAGCAGCAGCGGCGGCAGCAGCAGCAGCAGGAGGCAGGGCAGGGGCAGCCGGCTCATGGTGGCGGAGAGCGCTCCCCGCTGCGCGCACGGCCGCTCAGCCCGACGCCGCCGCCCCCGGAGACATGGCCGGGCTGAGCCCCGCACCGCCCGGCGTCCCGGCCCTCCCCCGCGCCCCGCCCTGCGAGAGGCGGGGGGACGGGGCCGCGGGGAAGCCCTGCGCGGGGCGGAGTGAGGGGGCGAGCGGGGCAGCGCTCGCCGAGAGCCGGGACGGTGCCCTCCGTGCGCCGCCGCTCCTCGCCGCCTCCCGCCCGCGGCTTCAATGGCCGTCTGGCAGCGGGCGGAGGGGCTGCGGCTTCCCCGCCTTCCCCCTCCCTCTCTCCCTGCCGGCATCTGACATCTCCCCCCGCCGGGCCGGGCCGGGCCGGGTGAGGAAGTGGCTTTCTCCGAAAGTTTCCCGGTCTCCGTCGGCACCGCGGAGGGAGCGGCGCCGCGGGCGCGCCCGGGCGGCCCTGGCACGGTGCTCGGGGGCGGGCAATCCGCGGAAGGGTCAGGGGTAAGGCGAGGTTAACCCGGCCCCGGGGGCTCCGCTGCCCGCCCCGCCGCCGGCCGGAGGCGAGCGCTGCGCCGTCCGCTCCACACGCGGCCCCGGCGGGGTAAGGGGCGCCCCTTACCCCGCCGGGGGTTTGCCGCAGTGAGGGGCTCTGCTTGGTGCACCATTTTTCATCCCCAAAGAGTCCCCCAAGAAAGTCTCATCCCGCTCCAGGCACGGGTTTGGACATGTTTTATCTATGTCATCAAAAGGGACGTGACATCATCAAACGCAATCACTTCTATAACCTTAACTTACTTCCCAGGCTCAGTGAAGTGTTCCGCATTTCATTCATCTTGGATAAGGGAAAGGGGAGGCAGGGGCAGTTTACAGAGCATATCTTTAATTACAGAAACACTGGCAGTCCTCATTTTCTCAGAAGTTTTGAGCTCATATGTTTATCATTTCCCTGTCTTTTCTGAGCCCTCAAAACATATGCATAGCATTACGGAAGCAACTATTTCCATGGGAGTTCATGGGAAAATTCACAAGAATAAGGACATTGGGGTTGTTCTCTGGAAAAGAGAAGGCTCCTGGGAAACAGTATTAGAGCCTCTCAGTACTGAAAGGGAGCTTTTAAGAAAGATGGGGACAGACTTTTTAGCATGGCCCCTTTTTATAGGACAAGAGGGAGTTGTTCTAAACTAAAAGACAGTCACAATTCAGACTAGATATAAGGAAGAAAAGTTTTACAGTGAGGGTGGTGAATCACTGGAACAGGTTGCAGAGGACAGTTGTAGACGAACAATCCCTGGAGATGTCAAAGGGCATATTGGGTGGGGCTCTGAGCAACCTGATGGAGTGGGAGATGTTCCTGCTTATCATAGGGCAGCTGGACTAGATCACCTTTAAACATCCCTACAAAACCAAATTGTTCTATCATTCTGTAAGGGCACACACAAACCTTTTTTGGGAGGCTTAGACCTACAGCTGGAGGTAGACATTATAAAAGCATCACTTCATGTCAGTAATATTTGTAGGAAATAGAGAATTACTTCAGAAAAGGGTTGTTTTGGGTATTTTTTTTTAAGGCTAGGAAGTACTGAAATGAAGTAATAAACACTATACAAAAAACATGAATAAAACTTTTTACACTTTCCATTCAGTGCAAAGCACTTGAGAATTGTTTTCCAGCTGAAGACTCTTCCTGGTAAGCCACACACCTGACAGAAGTCTCACTGGCTGCTGTGAAGTTGTTATGCTGACATCACTGCTGCAGATCAAACCCTGCCATTTGAGAATTACAGCTCTGACTCATAAAATAAATTCCCTGTTGCTGCTCCCCGTGCCTGGGCAGACCCCCAATGGGTCTAAGCTGCCAAACTGCAGCTTCTGGCCAGACTGGGTTCCATTGTCTGGGCTGCCCCTAAAGTGCCACAGCTGCACTTGAGCAAGCACACTTGGTCATCCCTGGCTCCAGCCCAGTAGGAAGTGTGGCTTTTTTTAATTACATACCTTTCCAGGACAAAAGCCTAGGTAACTAATCCAGTTGCCATTGAAATTCAGTGGCAATCTCTTCACTGATGTCAGCAGTAATGGCAGCCTGGTCTGAAAGAGAAAATTAAATTAAAGAAAAAAAAATTAAAATGCACTGAGAAAGCAAGAAGTAGGATTCACACCTGTTAAAGTTTTGAGTATCTCCAAGCTGATGTTTCCAGCTCCAGACATCTTTGGACTTTTAAGTTCACTCATTCTTCTTCACTGAAGAGGCCAGAGAACCCAATTTAGAAGCAAAAGACATTATATTTCTTAGGCTACATAAATTCTTTGCTCCAGAGAGCCACCTGAGCAGCTACATCACTATTACAGGAAGCTGAACTCCTTTCACCACACCACGTCTGTCTGGACCTGGTATGACTGGTGGAGCTTTTCAAATACAAACTACACGGACTTTGTAATTAATTACTTTCTCATTAACACTTGTGGCTGAGTGTATGTTGTATGACTACTTGTATGTCCAGTACCTGAACCAGGAGGCCTATGAAGTTCTGGGACACAGTCTCATTTCTGGAGCATCCAAAATAGTAGAGAAGTTCATTAAATTTGCTTGTAGAGACTCTAAGCAGAATATTTCTAGGATTGTAGTAAATAATTACCTTTATGGCATATCTTTAATTGCCAACCATAACTAATGTCATCTGCAGGATTTCTGCACAGTGGCTTCAAGTGGCACACAGAGAGCCTGGGTTTGTTACTGTTTCAGGGTGTCTCTCTGACTGACTCTTACCAGACCTCAAGGAAAAAACTAACTCCTTTCCAGAGACATTTCTGGGGTGTTGGGAAGTACCTACCCTCCAACTATCAGGGACTCTGTAGGACTGAGGAGTGAACTATGAAGATTCATAAACATTTGAAAATACTCAGATGTGCTGAAGGTGGCCACAAGAAAAGGGGAAAAAAGAGTCAAGAAACATCAGGCACTAAAAAGTGTAATTATTTTGTAGCCTAAAACAGAAATGCAATTTCTGTTTAATTCATTGGGGAAAAAAAATCCCCACAGGTAGCAATCAAACTTTTTTTTTTCTTATGTACAGATTCTAAAGAAATATTTGTGTCCTCTAGACTGCTTAGAATTCAGGGAGGAGGGTTCTAAAAAAGCTTTTCTGATTAGATTTTGAGAGCTCCATGGAGAAAGAATCACATGTACACCTGATTGCTTCCTTCGATCAATGCTCCTGCCCCTTATAGCACGCTCTGCTTCACTGCTACCCATGCACACCTCAGGGAAGAGATGGATCTCAGAGAGCTGTGATTCATGCCAGAGCTGGGGCCTTCACGTGCTGAAAACGGAAAAGAGAAATTAAAACCCAAATTTTTTAAAGCTCTTCCAGGTGCTAATTGTTCAGCAGCAATAACCATCATAACACAAAATTTCCTAGGAATAAGAGGCTCAAGGTTGCATTTCAGGCCACAGGCTCTTCACAGCTTGTTACTAACCTGCTGGAAATTTCCTGAATTACTACTGCTACTGCCTAATTGTTTCTATAGGTGAGTTTTGTTTATTTGACAGGCTCTTATTAAAGCTATATGTGTGACAGGCTTATGAAACTGGGTAGGTGTTGCTTCTGGGCTAAAGCTTCTACTTTTTAATTCACTGAAAGTTAATTTGTGCATCTGAGTCATAAAACCTCTTCAAATGGAAGTGTCAGAAAGAAGTTATTCCTCATCCTTATGATCAAGTTTTCAAAAGAGACCTTAGTTTAAGTCATGTTGGGCCCCTGCACACAAGTCAGGAAGAATGTGCATATTACCAATGGGTGCTCCAGTTTACACCATAAGAAATACTACTAATTCTCTGGGCAGAATTGGAAGACTGCAAAAATGTAGGGATCCAAAGTTGTCCAATTTGGAGCAGTTATCCTGGCTGGTTATACTTGTCTTTCACTGGGACTGCTAATAGAATGTGGTTTAAAAAAGAAAAAAAAAATCAGGATGGTCATATTTAACTGCATATCACAGCCAGCCTTGATCACAATAGTGTATTCTCATTAATTATTCCCAGTTTCATTCATCAGCTCAATGTGCAGTGTCAGCCAGAAGAAGTATCCAATTGTTGAACACGGTCAGGAAGGGCAGTTGAGAACAATGCAGAGAGCATGGTTTTGCCAGTGTGCAAAACCCAGGTGCACCCACGTCCTGGCTGAGGCTTGTCACTGCTCTCAGCATTGCAAGAGGGACAGAATGGACTGAGGGAAGGTACCAAGAAGGGCAGGTAAGGAAATGTGAGTGATGGTGCAGCTGTCTTATCAAGGGACCCTTAAAAAGATGACAGTTTTCAGTTAGGAGAGAAGAAAGCTCCCTGAAATAAGATGAAAGAAAAACATGTTCACTAAATCCAATTTAACAGTCGTAATTAAGTGCTTTTGTACATGGCAGGCAATGAGCTTGTGAAATATGTAGTCACAGCAGGTTTTAATGGCAAACAGTATGAGCAGTTCCAAAACTTCATGGACACATTCATGGACAATATGTCCATAACCAGGGAGAAGGCAGAGATGAGTCTGTAATGTTTGGATGCTGGGAATGGTCCTCAGAGAGCAGTCAGGTTTGTTTGCTCTTCCTGAAGAGAATCTCCTAACGCCACTGCTGGGGACAGGACACTGGGTTGGGTGGATTCCTTGGCTACTGTTTACAGCCAAAGCAGTGCAAAGCATAAGCATATAGCAATATAAGAAACAGATGTATTAGCATGTAGCCTGCTGCCTCAGCAAGACAGTAACATGTAACAGGGTGTGTTACTATTGTCATTCACAAAGGAGGAAGGCTCTCTGCTGTGATTTCAGACCAAGGTCTGAGATCTGCTCTGGCTTTGCTTTCCCTTGCAAGTCCTCAGATTCAGACAGTATAGGACATCTGTCACCCACACAGAACTCCAAATTAACTTCTGTCCTGTCCATCGTTGCTCAGTGCCCTGAGCTACGGTGCTCTTTTTGGCTGACATTGCTCTGGCTCTTACTCACACCTCCTCAGACCTTCACAGGGTGCTCCAGGCTTCCATGTACAACCAAACCCAGAGCTGAGTCTTTTGGGAACAACTCTCAAGCAGAACTACAAGTGCAACAGAGGAATGCTACACTAACCTCAGTTTTGGTGAATGCAGCAGTTTTGGTGAAAAAACAGTGAGTGGCCAAATGCCTCACCTGGTATCAATTTTTAAACCTCTTTTCTGCCTCTGTCAAGGTCAGGATTGAAGTGCTCAAGACAGTATTTCATGTTCAGACTCAGATGGTCCTACCATTGTGCAGGAATGTTTCCAATGCTGGATGTGGCTCTAGCCTGGTTTCTGCTGGTACAAGCCCTCCACAGCCTGTAGCTGCAGGGAGTAGTGGCTGGGGACTGCTGGGAAGTATTTTAACTCCTAAACAGTAACTTTTTATTTTTTCATCACAAGAAATTAAAGGTGCATTGAGCTGCTAGCAGAGACATCTTTCAGATTGAGGGTAAAACAGGATATTCAAAGAAAACCTGTCACTTCTTACAACAAGAGGAAAGTTAAACTGATTTCTGGGATGGTTTTATTTTGACTGAGGGGGAGAAGATTTTTTGTTGGGGGGCCAGCAAAGAGAAATGGAAAAAAATTTTTTTTTGTTCCCTTTTTTTCTTACACAACTTTCAAAAGGACTATAAAGTGCCATAGCTGAAAATTACTTTTTGGAAATGGGTAAGGCCTTCAATCTCTTAAGTTCACTCAGTGGCCAACTTCCTTTGTGTGGGAAGGCAGGTGAGTGGGAGGATATATTTCACATAGTAATTGAAGGGAAAATATGCATTAAAACCACACAGACTAGCACACTCCAAAGCATTGAGTCAGCTGCCCTGGCAGCCACGAGGGCCAGCCGTGTCCTGGGATGCCTCAGGCTCAGCATCAGCAGCCTGTCAGGGAGGTGAGGTCAAGTGAGGTGATTGTCCTGCTCTGCTCTGCACTGGTGTGGCCTCACCTCGAGCCCTGTGTGCAGTTTTGGCTGCTACAATATAAGAAAGGTAGAGGGGTATTAGAAAGCATCTAAAGAAGGGCTTTGAAGGTGGCAGAGGGCCTGGAGGTGAAGCTGGATGAGGAGCAGCTGAGGTCACTTGGTCCATTCAGCCTGAGGAAGAGGAGGCTGAGGGGAGACGTCATTGGAGTTACAACTTCCTCCTGAGGGGAAGAGGAGGGGCAGACACTGATCTCTTCTCTGTGACAGGACCCAAGGGAATGGCCTGGAGCTGAGTCAGGATGGGTTTAGGTTCAGGAAAAGGTTCTTCACCCAGAGGGTGGTTGGGCACTGGAACAGGCTCCCCATGGAGGTGGTCACAGCAGCAAGCCTGACAGAGTTTAGACAATGCACATGGTGTGATTTCGGGACTTCTGCTCAGGGCCAGGAGTTGGATTTCTTGGGATCCGTGTTTGGGATCCCTTCCAACAGCAGATGCACAATTCTACAGCACTTGAGCTACTTCTAGCACACAATCTTTTTGTAAGTGATTTGAGTTCAAACAGACACCAGCCTTTTAAACAGGTCATCTTCTACACAGGAATGAATGGACTCTGTTCCAGTAGGAAAGAAGTTGTGGTCCTGCAGCCTGTCTCACCAGTGCAAGGTCCCATGCAATCACTTGGTCTCAGCCAGGAGTAATGTCATGGGTTGTAAAGGGCTCTAGCACAATAAATATACATCAGAGTTTTACTCAGACTTGCAGAACGGGCAAGAGGAAAGCCCTGCTCAGTATGGACAGTCCCTGCCATAATACCAGAGGCCACAGCCATAGCTCAGCTGCCCTACATAGGAGCTAGAGCTCTGAGGTAGCATGGAGAGCAAGGAAGCAGTGACTGTCAGGATTCTGGGAAATACCAGAATCTGGCAGAAACATTTCTCCTTCTCCATCTGCCAGGGTTTTTTTTGTCCTTGTCTCCAAGCTCACAAAAGGAAGGCATAAATTTTTCTCAGCATATAAAGTTCCAGCAGAATCACTTTCAATTACTATTTAAGTCCCATAAATGACACCATATAATCCAAATGAAATAACACCAAGCTAAACTTGGTGCTACAAAACATTACAACAGCTGAGTCTGCCCTTGATAATGAGTGAAATCACCTGCCTCCCTGAAGCCAGCAGGTGTGTGCACGACAGGCAACCTCTGTCAAGGGCATTAGAAAAAGGGAGTGGCTGGATACACTATGTTGTCCAGAGGCCCCATCTGCCACAATCTCCCACAACACACCCTGCCATGTTTAAGCACTGAAACCTTAAGAAATTTGTCAGAAATACCATGGTTGTGACACCACTTGCAAAAATACCAATGCTTAAACAGCACCAAGATTTCCACATCAGAGGATTGCCATTCCAGAGTCCTAGATGACTGCTGAAATCCCAATGTGACAGATATCCATTAAAGAAGGAAAAAAAATAAAAGATTAAAAATTAAATCTACCAAAATTCTTTGACAAAATGGGTCAGCCTCCTTTTCCCTTTCTTCTGACATTACAAATTTTGGTGGGAGGGTGGAGCAGTTTGAATGCTGAGCATTTATAATGTTTTGCTTATTAGCAAAACCCTACCCCTAACCCTGCCCTTCTCCCCATAAGTAATAATGTGGAGAAATGATGCAGAAGTCTTCCAAGTGTGATGCATGTCAACTATATCAGGAACTGGCTGCTTCTGGACATCCTAGGAGAGCAATTAGCATCTTCAGGGTCATTTAACTTTTGGTCCATTGCAGAGAGTGCTCCTAAAATAGAGGCACATCATCTTGTGCTTGTTCAACAGATGGTACTGAAGCATGAACTATTTTCATGGCAATGTACATTTGGCAATACCATAAAAGTGGGAGAAGCAGTTTTCTGAGCAATAAAACCACTGGCTGGAATGCAAGTGGCCTGTTCTACACATAACCAGTATTTTCTGTGCAAATGCCTGCTTTAAGGTAAACATCTCCTTTCTACAAAGGTGTGCAAAAAATGACAGGAAGCAAAGAGGCAAAAAGGAAGAGGTGAGACTGAATCCCTGAAGCGCTTGTATCCATCACTGTACATCAGAAAGATATCTTAAGGCTTCTCTTGGTGGATATCAGGTCCTACTTACTGTGCTCAAATCACTGTAGTTGAATTGGGATGGTTTCAAGCAGCTTGGCAACAACCCTTAGCTTAAACAGCAAGATGGCAAGAAGGTTAGGAAGACATTTGCCTGGGAAGAAAACAAAAGCTGACATCAAAAATTATCAGTTCATATCCCAGCTAGCATGGCTGAACTCCTTGGCTCTGAATTTGCATCCCTGCACTTGGAACTCTAATGCCTGGTGATGTGCTCTGATCTTTATTGGTTTACTTGTCCTGTCTGACTGGAAACGGTGTTTTGGCAACAGCCTGCTATTTACTGTGGCACCACAGCCCTGAACATCCTTTAAGACATGCTGAGGCTTAGCTGGCCAAATTCTTGTGCTGGCCTTTCAACTCTCATTGAGAGCCAATTGCCTAGCTTGATACACCCTTTTCAAAAATCCCAGGTTCTGGGTTTTGGTAACATTTTTTTAAATATCTATTTTTCAAACTAACTCCTTTCCATCTAGCACTTCAACCCAGTCAGCGCCATACAGCCTTCTGATGCTACTGGGAAAATCTTTTAAACAAATGTTCACTAAACTCTAGTAAGTGAAATAATAAACTACACATCAAACAATGAATTAAATAATTCCATTTCCCTGTGTTCTTCTGGCATGATAATGATGCACCAGCACACTACTTTTAGAATTATTAGTTTGTGTGTGCAAAGCTTCCACCTGTCATTCCTCAGTTTAACAGGCTGTTCTGAACAGCACTTCTGCTCTCCAGGAAAACAAGAGTCCAAAGGGCAAGCAAGTCACATCCACAACTAACAAGCTCCATGGAAGGTACAGATCCTTTTAAAAGCTGGTGGATTAGATTCAATCTGCTTCACTAGGCATTCACGAGCAGCAATCCAAATTAATTTTACAGCTGACAGCTTAAAGGTTGGGTGAATAATCCAACCCTTTCTCTTGAAAGGGAAAACTTCCTTTCTAGACAAGATCCTGAACTTTCCAGAGTTAGAGGGTATGAAAACAAGGAATCATTTGTCACTTTCTACACTTTACTCATTGCTGCAGAGCAGAATAACTCCAAAGCACACCTTGCAGAGGGGCAGTGGCTCCATGGACTATGTTCTCTGCCAGAGGTGATGTGGCTTTGCAGTCTTTTAGTCCCCATAAGTCCCTAGCCAAGGAGCTGTACCTGTCATCTCTGTTGCTAGTTGAGAGATTAAGCACGTAACTCCTTTCAGGTAAATATTACATGTGCTTCTACAGCAGTACACTTGCTCAAATTAACTGTGTCACTGAAAAACTGCTCATTTTTGGTGAGAAATAACAGTACCCAGGGAGAATAGAAATAGGAGAAGAACAGGGTGAGGGGGAAGCACATATCAAGGGCATGGCAGAAAATTACTGCCTTATTTCTCCGTAGAACTCATACCTCCATTTGATACCAAAGCAATGAAATAGAGACTTAAAGCAGCTGATCAGGAATCAAACAAACTGTCCAGAACATGAAATCAGGAGGTCAAAAGCAAGGAAACATCGAAACGAGGTTTTTTTTCTTGTTGAAGGAGCATTGCTGCTACTGCACTAAGCAGAGGTAGGACTCAGTGTGTGGCTGCAGGCACTGCAGGAGAGGCCATAAGCACATTGCATGGGCTTTCTGTCAGACTATGCTGTCATCTTTGACAGAGCAGACGCTGCTGAGGCTTTCTGCCAGGACTAAGCTCTTCACTCTCAGTTACTGGCTTCTTTGTGCTAATGCACTCTAAGAGTGACACTCAATGACATAGAGGGAAAAAAACCATTGTCATGGGAATACTCACCCAGCCCATCTACTAGAGCGATGTGACCAGCCTCGCCTGGGTCCCAGGCAGGTGGGTGTCTTGTAGTTTCAAAGCCCTGTGTCCTTTTGAATGATTTGTAATTCCTGTAGCTGAGGAAAGCAGAAGCAGGAGATAATGGAAGATGTGCTTTTGCTTCTTAGTGGTTATCAGAGGGAATTATAATGGAGCATTTTCAAAATTAATTCATTTCCTATATCCAGCATACTTAATTAATCTGGGGAATAAAACTGATTAAGTTTCTCTTCTAGAAAGCATATTTTTTCTTCACCAGAACTTGATCTTGCTTTTACTATTAATATATGGTTTGTTGAGATAACGACAACCAATTTAAATGATTTGTTACAGCATCAATCTTACCTAGTCTATAAGCCAGTTCTGATTCTACAAGGGGTATGTATCTCCATGATGCGGCAAGTCTTTGTCTGAAGGTAGATGATTCAAAATTAAAGTTAAAAAAACAAATATGTTGACCTGAGTAGCCAAGAGATTCTGATTAACTATCAACATTTTATTTGCTGTTCTCCTGCTCCAGAGGTCCTCAGGTTTTAACTTGCCCAGGTCTTAAGATACAGGAAGAGTAATCTTGATTGCTGTCTGCATGCTCATTAGAAGTTTTGATTTTCTAAACAAGCCTTATAGATAAATCATTTAGATTTTTCTTTAGAGGATTAAAGATTCAATGGAGTAACTCCTTCCCTTTTGTGTATGAACTGACCTTTCTGATGTGTGTCAGTGGAGCTTGGTGCTGTATAAAAGCAGGGACTGAGGAAGAAGTTAAGACAGGCACAAGCAAAAGAAAAACAAGAGCTTTAGCAGAGAAACAGAAGATGTGAGGAATTTATTTAGCAGTCAGTGGTGGTGCTATTCCTTTCAAGAAGATTCCCCAGTTTGCCTCCCCTTGTTCCTCAGCCCTCCTTCTCTGGGCACAGCAGCCTGCCATCCATGTCCTGTTACTTCTATAACTCATTTATCCATGTGGATATGTGGGCCACGTTCCCTCTTGCTATCCCACCAGCTACAGCACTTGCTTTGGCCTTGTGAGCTTTACTGCCTCACCTGGGCTCTGCCATAAGAAGCTGGAACACAGCTGTTAGCCAACAGATAATCTTGCTCTCAGGGGGTCCTGCCAGTCCCCCTGCCCTCCCCAGACATCTGTAGGCAGCCACGATGCATTCTCTAAGAGACACCCACTGACTAGTAAAGAAATAGCAGCAGCCAAAATGCAGTGCAGAGCCTGATCTTGCTGCCAGACAACTATAAATAATCTCAATTTCTTTGATTTAATTTCACTTTGACTAGAGCAGCACCACTTTTAATGGTGTGACTGCCAACTTCATGGCAGTGGTTTTTTTCTTTGCGGAAGCTCTTGCATTTGCGTCACAAGCGGGAAAGACTCCAAGCTTTTATTTTAAATGAAATATGGTTGGATCCTGAATAATGATCCAAAAGCTCCCTAAAGGATCATAACCCAGAAGGTGGGAGGAGTGAAGCAAAAAAAAAAACCACACGATAAGCTCTTCTCATGATCTTTGAACACCTGGCAGAGCCAAAAGGAAAGTCTGGGGTTTGAGGAGCTTCTGACACTTTAGAGGCCACAGACTTTCACTCAGTCCTTTGTCATCTGTAACTTGGGTTGCAAATCAACATCCAAGATGCATGAGGTGAAGAAGAAACACCTAGAATCAATTCCTGGGAAGGGAAACTGAATCCTGCAGAACAGAAAAGAAAGGCTTACAAACACCCTGGAAAGGAGATAAGATCAAATGAAATGCAACTGAAAAAAAAACCAAAACCAAAAATCAGAAAATTGGCACATTTGGTGACAACAAGAAAAGGGTCTGGGGGGAAGTGAAGTGCAGTGCAAAGGGCCAAAATATGCCAAAACTAACCTCACAGACGCTACAAAAGCAGAGGGGAAAAAATCAAGGAGGAAGACACAACTTTGATGGGGAAGATATGAGAGACATAGCATGGATACTGAAAAACAAAAGCAAAAAAACCCCAAAAAAATCTTCACCAAAGTGAAAGCCATCAAAAGGCATGGAATGCCATGAAGTGCAGGGGCATGGACCAAAGCTTGCCAAAGTTGATCCCCATTGAAATGCTGCAGACAGAAAAGAAAACTTACAACCACTCTGGAATGGAGATACGACCAAAGGAAATGCAACTGAAGGAAAAAATACCCAGAAAATTGGGAAATTTTGTGACTAAAAGAAAATGGACCAGGATTACATGCAGTGCAAAGGGCCAAAACATGCCAAAACTAACCTCACAGATGTAGCAAAATCAGGAGAAAAAATCAAGGAGGAAGACAGAACTTTGATGGGGAAGATATGAGAAATATGGCATGGATACTGAAAAACAAAAGCAAAAAATCTTTGAGAAAGTGAAAGCCATCAAAAGGCATGGGATGCCATGAAGTGCAGGGACATGGACCAAAGCTTGCCAAAATTGATTCCCATTGAAATGCTCAATGGGGATCAATTCTTGAGTTCCTGCCACTGTTAAAGCTGTTCCAGGTCTGAAACGCTGACCCTAAAAGCTTGGCCTGGCCAGACAGTGCTGTTTGGACAAGGAAAGTCTGCCCAGGTGCTTTTAATTACCAGGAAAATAGTTTTCCAAAAATAGCTTGCTGGCTGTTTGCCAGAACTATTTCTTCTGACAGGAAAAGCAAAATGTAAACATCCAGCACTTCATAACAGAGCACAGAAACCCTCTCCAACTGGAGCAGGACTCTGGAAAGCCTGTGCTATCGCCTTGTCTCCTTACCCCAGGCTGCCTCCTAAGCAGAGTTATCCCACCACTCACCTTAGCAGCTTGCCATGGGACATCGTGGGAGCTCCCAGGCTGCAGGAGACATCGCAGTGCTGAGGAATCCACTGGCTCTTGCTACAGAGATGCTGCCTGGGAGAGCATCTGCTTGGGAGAGCAGATCAAACAGGGAGCTACTGCCACACAAATGCTTATATAGCCCTTGGGTACTCCAAAAGAGACCAGTCCTACCCAGCTGCCTCTGAGTGGGAAAACTGGGCCCACCTGAAAATGATTGAGAATGAGAGGTTCTCTCATTTAGTCCTGCCTTTGGCATTTATTTATTTTTTAAACCTACTACTATGGCTGCTGTCAGCTTTTCCTGAACTTCAGAACTACTTTTTGGTGATGTGGCACTCTGCCTACAGGTGATATAGATGTAGAGGAACCTCATGGTAACTCATATGTTGCAACATCTCCAAAGGCTGCTCTTTAGAGAGCATTTCACTTTCCCTTTCCTTGATCTGAGCCTGGGAATGTCTTACAGGAGGCAGACCCCTGAGAAAAGTATCTCCTGATAACTCTAAGCATATGGGGAGGCAACAAAGAGTATTTTTCTGGGTTCTGTCACCTATGCACAACATTCTGGCAGGAAGAAGATGAGACAGAGAATGTTAGAGTGAATAAATAGAGCTTCACTCTTTGCAGTAGCTGCAAGGCAGCTCATGGCTCCAATTCTCCCTTTGCGTGCTTGTTCCCTGCCTGGCACAGCATCTGTGCTGAGTCTTTCAGCATTGAAAGTTCCCTATTTCTGGAGCCCTTAGCCAAAATACATGACAGGAGATACATTGTTATTAATGCTCTAGTTTCTAGTTTGGCAATTTTTGGAAGGCATCCAGAGGACATGTTCAAGGATGAGGAAATGGCGTGGTTGATTACTCAGACATTACTGTTAATCCCAGTGATGCCTTGGGATTATCAGGAGCAAAGTTTCTTTGCTGGTGAGTGCTACACAAATACATAGGATAACATTTGCAATACAGAGGTGATGGATAGGAGACACAGATAAGGGAAATTGTTTAGGGATGGCAGAGTAAGTGATTAAGGAGCTTGCCCAAGGTTGTAGAAAGAGATCATGTGAGAGCCAGAAACTGAGATGATGTCTGCTGAGTCATAAAACACGAGTTTACTCATCTGAATTTTTTCCCATTGCATAAATGCCAAGGAACTCATCTGCGATATAACACACACACAAGTTGATTAAATGCAACTGAACTCAGTAAACAGAGGGTGGTTTCATGAGCTTAAAGAAAGGAAGACCGTCATCTTACAGAGAGTGAAAAATAAATCACGTCTTTGCAGGGAAGGCATTGGCTGGGCAGTGTCACTATTGTGCTTGGTTCCAACAGGGAGATGACTCAGTAGTGCTGACACTGATGCTGCTGTTGGTCTCCCTTGCACATCTGACTTCCTTGCTTTGGGCAGTTTTTCCGACTGCACCCATCCTCCACAGGTCTCCAGCCCATTTAAAGTCTCCCCAACCATTCCCATTCAACCATTCAAAGTCTCCAGAGCCACAGTCAGGTCAGGAAGGAGCTGTGTGAAATTACTGCTGTCTGCTGCCTGTACAATGCCAGGGGAGGCTTCCAGCTCAATGAAGTCCTTGCAACTTACAGGAAAGAGAGGCTGGAAGAGGGTGTCAGGAGGGAGCAGAGCACTGCAGATTGAATTGGGAATTTCTCCTCTGGAGACCAGTTGTGAAAAAAACAACAAAACATCATCTTGCTTCCTCTTCACAAGAGGTCAGGCAAGGCAGAGAGTTGGTGTCAGCCCCAGCCAGATGAAATTAGCAAGAATTAGCAAAAAATGCAGTGTCCGTAAGTAACCTTGATAAAAATTAAGACCTTTACATGGCACCAAATAATGCAAAGGAGGGCTTCCTAAGAGGACTTTGGAAACATCAGCACTGTGCCATGGGCAAACAAACAGCTAATTCAGTCACTAAAGAGATCTGATGCTTTCTGGGGAGGCTCTGGGAACTGAAGAGGTGGTGTGACACCACAGGGTGGTAAAGAATGAATCAAAGCTGGAGCAGAGGTTTCCAATGTGTAGGAAAAAAGCTCCAGTTGGCCGGAGTCTGACTGTTTGCCCTGTGAGCCTCTGACCTGGCAGAATTCTCTCAGCTCTTTCTTTAACTTGCATCATTTAACCAATTCATTGAAGACAATGTGGCTGCATCTGGGCTTGAGTTTAATACACAAAAGAAATGCTCTACTGCACTGCTGTCTTGAAGTGCTTCCCAAAAAAACAGGAATGAACCTCTCTGGCATTGCCTACACTAGAGTTTTGCTCAACATTTCCCACCAGTACACATCAGCTGTCATAGAGAGGCAGCAACATGAGCAAAGCAGAATTGAATTTGCTCATGAGCAAAGCAGAATTTGAATTTGCATACTTAAATTCCGAGTCTATGAGAAAAGATTTTTAGAAGTCTTAAATGTATTAGGAGCTTAGCTAGCATTGCTTTGTCCATTCTAGAAAGAAAATCTGTACCTCAGAATCCATATATAAGTTTCTAGAAAAGTAATTTGGCTTTCAAAGTAGCACCTGTTCTCATCTCCAGTGGGACTTGCACACATCCAGAACTTATGAAAAAGCAGTGTATTCTTCTATAGGAGGCCAAACCTGAACATTTATTAGCACAACTTTAATACATCCACATTTACAAGGTGTCGACTTTCCTTTAAAATATTATTTTGCTAACTGATTTTTCTTATTATCTAGAAGTTGTTCATGTAGTGCAGTTTAATAGGTTGGGTGTGAAAGAGGTCATGCCCAAATTATGAAATTGGGTGAATTCACACTCAGTAGGCTGAGTGTAAAAATGAAGCCTATGTCAAAACAAACCTCAAACAAAGAAAATTATTGAAAATTTTGGTCTGTTTGGGTGGTTCCTGCAATTTGTCTTTTTGTAAAAGGGCTTCTTGCCTGAGGAAAAATTTAAATGTTCTTAGTTTTTGAATATTGTCCAATGAAAATTTCTGAAGGTTATTTTTTTCCATTTGAGAACAGAAACATGTCCGCTCCATGGTCCCCTGCCCACAGCTGTTAAAAGATATGTAAAAGCACAGAAAGGAGCCCAACCCAAAACAGTAGTTATTAAACTTCCCCCTTCCTCTTATTTTGCAATAACAGTTCAGAAACATGCACAGTTAACTTTTCATCATGAAAATTATTCTCATCTAAGTTGCTAATACACCCATAGAACTGATAAGCTAAGAATATTTCCTGATTTTTTTATTATTTCCACTATTTATTTCCATGCCAAGAAGATGCATGTTCTCTACCCACTTTGAAATTCATACTCAAAGATACATTACCTGTGGAAAGGCAGACTTTAGGAGTTTCTTTTTCTTCTCTATTTTTGTTCTATCTAATGCTTTTATAGAAAGATGTTCAGGAATCTGATCACTCAGAGTGCTCTGGAAAGACTTTTATTAATAACAGATAGGACTCTTAGGCCAAGGCAGTACATAAACAAGAAATTTCTTCTTTTAACATCAGGTTCCCTGAACATCAGGTTCCCTGAACAAAGGCATCTATTGATCTTCTGAACTATAATGCAGAGCACTCAGCTTTCTGTACATTGCCTACAAAAGCTGCTCTCACTTCCAACAGGAAAATGATGCCAGACTGACTTCCTAAGACACCCTAAAAATGGTTTGATCTCTTGTTAAAACTAGAAATTACATGGCTATTCTTAATACTCCTATAAATATTACTAATATTCCCTTTTAATAGTTTGCTAAGAAAATTCTGTATTTTCTTCCTGGGGTGGCTTTTACTGAAGCAGCATTCTGCAGGTCCTTACTACATAAGCACACTTTGGTAGTGGCAGGAAGAGGATTTTGAGCACAGACACCCACAGCACTCATCATAGGACCCCAAGAGGACCTCTGTGAGTGGGAGCTCTCTTTCTGCTCAACTCTGCTGCTCTTGAGTCTCAGGAGCCTTGCTGGTGTCAGCCTCGCTCGAGTGAACTGTCCCCCAGCTGAGTCCCTGCATTTGAGCACAAATCGTCCCAGCCTTGCCATCCCAGGGACTGTGGTGTGCCACTTCAGGGCTGGGTTACTTGGATTTGACAAGTTTGGTAGGACTGGCCACACTGGGTCTCAACCAGGTGACAGCTCTGCTGCCATGGCAGGTGCTGGTGTTCTGCGGGAAGTGAGGCTGAGAGATGACATCAGACCTCCTGTTAGCCTGATATCCTCTAAATTACAATTTAGGCCAGCAGCAGGACCCTTGGGAAGAAAAGGAAAAGAGAATAACACCATGCTAAAGATGTAGTAATGGTTTCCCAGAGTCTTGCCAGCAGGTTTTCTGCAGCATCCAATCTGCAGCTCAGAGTGTGAAAATATAGGAGTTTGTAGTGCATCTACATGGTTAGACCCTGCCATTGACACTTTGCTGTGTGAAAGAACACAATTCAACCAGAAGCAAAATACAGATGTTTCTTTCTTCAAAAGTTAAATCAGACTTTTAAATACCAGAATCATTTGATGTAAGCCTGGGGAATTTTTTAGAAAAGAAACTAAAGAGCAAGAAAGAGGGATCACACCAGCCTGCCCTAATCTCATATTCCCTAGTCTACACCTCATCCATTTGGCTCTGTTGGGCTGAATTGGTACTGATAATATGGTAAACTGCAAATTGGGTGAGGTTATGCCAGTAGTACAGGCAATCATCCTGCCTTAGCAAAACCATTTTCAGAGGAAAAGAGGAAGGACTAGGAAGACCTTTGTAAAGTGCACAACTATATCAGTGCTTTTATGGCTTGGTTACTGGAAGCCCTACACATGTTTCAGTTGATAAGGCAATCACAAGGTTTTCATTCTCATCTGAATAAGAATATTTAATCTTTGCAGGATAAAGTCCCATGTGCTAAATTAAATTTCCTGCCAGCTCAGCAAACAGTTTTGCTACTTTGAACTGCATTGTGCATGATTTCCTTTCATCACAGGATGCATTCTGTCTTGAGCATCAACAGCCAAGAGGGAAAAGCCCAGTTTGCTCCTGCACAAGCATGAACATGCTGTGGTATTCAGAGCCACCATGCACCAGCATGCAGCTGGGGTGGGATGCAGGGGACAAAGCAGAGGGACCTGTAATGGGGACGAGTCTGTCTGAACAAGTCACTTTAACTGTCCATGAAGAAAAAAGGCAACTTGGTGGCACAGTGCAGCCCATCTGATGGAAGTGCCTGGCTATCCTAAAAGGGCCTGTTTCTCTGCACTGGTTTTCCAGGATGTGTGGAAAATCAGTTCTGGTGTTGACAGCCACATTGCAGATCTCTGTGATCAGGAGGGAAGGATCTAACTTCCCGTTTCCCCCCAGTTCTAGCTAATAGAAGCCTTTGCCAAGTAGGTTTGAGGAGGCTTCTCTAGGTTCCTTCCTCACTCATCCATGAGTATGTTTCAAAATATTTCATGCTTATAGGCTGAATTTGGCCATGTCATTCCAGAGTTGCCTAAAAACCTAAAGCAGAGAAAGCTGGTCATATTTTTCTTTCAAGGGAAGAGAAGGAAGAGGGGGAGGAACTAATAGGCATTATTGCAAAAGCAGAGGTTTTCTTTTCACATCATGTACCCTCAATGAATTTAAAACATTGCATCTTGGTAAAGTGTACCAAATACTTGTGCTGATTTTGTATCGAAGTTTTATCTCTTAATTCTTTGTTAAACTTTCTTATTTCCATTTTTACTACATGAGGGTGGGTGACACTTGGGATTTCAAAGATTTTCAACAAACAGAATGGATGCTGCAGTACAAAGCAAAAGGGAGACTGGGTCCCTCGTTGTTAGGGAACAGAAAATCATTTGCCTTTAGGTTAACTCCATTCACAGTTCAGCCTCATCTCAGCTTTTCTTGCATCATTTGGAGTTCGTAGCATTCTAGAGATTTGCTGACACAGGTTCAAAAGTACAGGAATTTTGGCTATTAAAATCAAACTCAAATATATATATAAATGTTCTTTGTCTGACCAGTGAAATGTGACAGGAAGATGAGTTGGACCAGATGAGTTTGACCTACAAATCTCAGTTCCTCAGTACCTCAAACTCTAGCCTTACTTGACCAGACTAACGGAACATATCTGAAGAAGAAAAGCTTCATTTGCTATAAGAAGGAATTAAACTTGTATAAACAGACATTAGGTTCTGGCAGGCTATTCTCTTTCCTAATCCTCAGTATTTCCCCAATTACTATACAGCCCAATCATTCTACATAAGTTGTTTTTATTAACACTATAAGAGGCCATCTGTCTGCAAATACCCAGTCAAATAATAGAAACCAACAGAAGAATAATCAAATTCAGCTACTGACAGATCGAAAAGATTTGTGTGCAAAATAAATATTTACTTTTTTAGGCACTTCAATATCATTCTGGGTGTTTTCCAAGCAGTTATCATTTCAGGGTGGCAGGGAATGGTAACAATTCTTTCTCCACCCACTTCAAGAATTTTTACTTTCAATCACCAAAGATGATGTAACATGAGGACTTTCCAATCTGCATCAAAAATAACGAGCATGCTGTGATTGTTACAAGATCATAGAAAAAAAAAAACAGCACATTTTGAACCCCAAAATTTTGACTCTTTTAGAGGTGTCACATCCAAAAATCAGAGTTGCTCTACAAAGCTATGGCTGCAAAAATGGGCAGGTCCTTTGAATGAGTCCCCTGAATCAATGCAGATGGATTTGGTTTAGTAATCAAAATGAAACTGCTTAGATTAATTGAACAGTTTCTGTTGAGAACTCTCCCACCAGGCAGCTTTTTCCAACCACTCTGCCCCCAGCCTGCGGGGGGTTGTGACCCATATGACACAAGTTGCTTTGTTTTCTACAAATGGCCAGCAGGTTGTTCTATGCAGCATCCCCATGCATCTTTCTCTTTTTCTTGGTTGTCAATGGAAATATTGAATAGGACAAGCAAGGCTGATTTAAAACTGAAGATCTTAAAGGAAGCTTCTATGCAAATTAGTGTGTTTAAAAAACATAAATCAAAATAGTTTCTTCTCCCATCTAACAAGGCAGGACAAGAGGAAATAGACTCATTTTTTTCCAGGGGAGATTTAGATTGGATATTAGGAAAAATTTATTCACCAAAAAGGTTATCAAGCAATGGAACAGGCTGCCCAGGGAAGTGGTTGAGTCACCATCCCTGAAAATGTTCAAAAAAAGGTGTGGATGTGGCAGTTGGGGACATGGTTTAGTGGTGAACCACAGATGAGTTAATGGCTGGGTTTATGATCTTAGAGGTCTTTTCCAGCCTTGCCAACTCTGATATCGTGTTATTTCACTGACTTACCTCAGAACTGAATTTGCCTCAGTGGCCATAATGATTCTAACCTGTAATTGTGGGTTTTAAATAAACTTTCAAAATGTATCAAAAGCAGCTCAGTGCAATGAAAGCAAATTAAATGTGATGATGAAAGATCTAAAGAGTTTTATGAAAATAGAGTAAATTGCCTCTTGAATGATTATCTCTGCTTGCATACAGAGATGCTTTAAATAAAACTTGTCTTTCTTAGAAAATGTTGCCTTCAAAATAAATTTCTGGTTCTTAAGAAAATGAAATTTCAGGAGGGATATCTTTTCATAACTACCTTACACTGTAGAGTTATGATATACTGAGAATAGTACCACAGTAACCAAAAAGGTACACATGTATCAGGTTTGTGTAAAATAATTACATAAATGTTTGCAATATGGTCTGAAGTACTATCATTACTGTTTAGGGAACAAAAACTTTTCACCAGGGAAAACTACAGCTGCCAAAAATTGGCTATTATGTAATAGCTGGGGGAAAAAAAGAGTGAAAGAGTGAGAGGGGAAAAAAAACAAAACGCTCTGCATCTCCTCATGGTCCCTGGAGTATCTATCCAGACCAGATGTTAGGGGGGAAGGATGTGCTTGTGCTGCCTGCTGCACAGCAAATGATTGTGCTTTTTGCAGTAGGGTAAGTAGAGGGTGTCAGAAATGCTGGGGTACTCATTTTCATGGAAAGGAATGGGCAGGACAAACCTCCTGTTCTCAGTTGCAGTTCCCATGTTCAGAGGACGAGGGGCCAATTCCTGGCTGGGATGTCTGGTAAATTGACTCCTCTCTTTTTGTGTGTTGGCCACCTCTATGATGGCTTAAGCCAAATCACAATTTTGCATTATTTGGAGTCATGCTAAAAAATGACTCATTAATTTTAAAATCACAACAGTCGTGTTAATAGATATTAGTTATTATACATTGCTGCACAATTAAATAGTTGTTATAAACTACATTTGTATTTGCTTTGCAGATTAAAAAAACACCAAAACAGTGCATTTGGAAAACAGTTCTCCAATGACAAAAACTCCACTAATAAAATATTTTCCACTTCCTGCTTAAGCTATACTGTTCTAAGGGACTTACCACCCACATAGCTCAGTAGAGGGAAGGCACTGAACTTCAGAGCTCAGAGAGGGACCAGCAATAAAAAAATGCTCTTCAGCTGTTAAAGCCACACACCATTTTGCTGGGCCTGAGAAAAGGATGGACAAGTAGCAGGAGAGTTAATGTCAGGAAATAATAATAACACTAATACTCCACTAATTACTCTTTTCCTCCACACTCGATCAAAAGTGAGATTAGGACTGCAGCTAACCAAAAAATAAACCCCCAAAATTTATGTTAAGAATAAGAGGATGCATCTGTTTCCTGCCTTAGCCAGATCTGCTCACCCCTGCCATCAGAATAGCTGCACTGAGACGCAAAGTTCCACAGATTAAAGCTGAGGGCCACTATTTTTACTCAGAAGAGCTCCAGAATATGCGTAAGAGTAGTTCATTATGTCATCTCTGCCTGTGACAATGCAGAAGTGCTGCCAAACAGGGAAACTCTGAATTGTGAAAAGCTCATTTGGGTGAATGCAAGTAAGAGATTAAGGAAATATCTGTCCCAAAAGAGTTCTTTGTGCCATTTCTGGAAGTCAAAAAAGATGAGCTTACCATGGATTTAAGTAAGCACAGCACTGACATGTGGCTTTAGCAGGACTTTGCCAGTTTGTCCAGCGTGTCTCAGCTCCTACGGTGGAAAGCCTTTTCAGTATTTTAGATCTAAAAAGAGACATTTTCAAAATGGACTCCTTCACTTAATTTTTCTTTTACATACTTCCAGTTTTGGCCTGTTGGCAAGATTTCTTAAAATATGAAAATTGCAAGCAAAAGCTATTGGAGTGGGAATACCTAGTCACACTGACAACTTATAACCATCTGTTACTGGTTACTCATGAGTGGTTGGAGTCTCCTTTGTGCTAAGCACTTCATGTATGCCTAGCAAATGAGAAAGTGCCTGCCCCAAATAGCTCAGAACAGACAGAGCTAAGATTTGCCCAAGACTGCAAGATGTACATGGCAGAACTGGGAAATGAGCCCAGGTTCTCTCATCTCAAATCCAATTCCAATTCATCTTTCTAGCTGAAATGGATTGGAAACTGTCCTATGTCTGTAAGGAAAAAAAGTTCTGCACCACTGACAAATACACACAGGGTTTTGGTAGTCTGTGGCTAAATATAGGAGGATGTCTCAGTGCTGCAAAGAAAAATCTAAATTATTGTTTAGGCTGAATAAAGGTGGAGGCTACTGCCCATAGTGTTCAGAGTGACAGCAGCAGAAGTAATCCTTTTGTTTCACACAGGCTTCTCTCCCTGTGAAGCCTCTTGTCCTAAAGGAAGTAATAGTGTAGGTTTTTTCATCTTTTTATTCCCTTCTCTAATATAAGACCCATGACTTTCTGTCATTCTAGCAACTTTCAATCTTCAAAATACCTGAACCAGGTTTCTAAAAATCAGAAAAACCTTTGGAAACCTTTTTAGTTGTCTTGTTTGTGTTTTGGTGGGTTTTCTGTCAAATATCTGAGAATCTGATTGGGCAGAGATCTGAGTAGGGAGGAAGAAAGGGAGAAAATATCCCTCCTCAAATAAGCAGCTTGTTCCTGCTCCTCCTTGCCCAAAAGATCCGCTAATATGAGAGTATCTTTGCTGTACAAGATCTCCCTAACATCTTGAACCATTAATATGCAGTGCTATACTGCACTCCTAAGTCACGCATTCAGTCAGATGGAACAAATCCCAGCCAGCCCAGGGATATTCCTGGATTACTGGTATATAATTGGTTATATCCCTGACAAGGCTAGGTTGGATAGAGCTCTGAGAAGCCTGGTCTAGTGGGAGGTATCCCTGCCCATGGCAGGAGGGTTGGAACAAGATGCTCTTGAAGGTCCCTTCCTGCCCAAAGTATTCCATGCTTCCACTGGAGGCTCAGAGCTTGGGAGATGTGGGAGGTCCAGAGAAGCCACATGCAGGAATTGCAAGTGTTGCTGCAGCAATTCCCTCTGTAGCAGGCAAACAGCAGGAGCTGTCGTGAGCCCAAGGAGACAGGTCTGTGTTTGTCCTACTGACCTGCAACCAGGTCTGTTTCTCACAGTCCTTCCATACAGGAACAGAGGAGGTCACAGCTACAAACTGCTGGCCAGGAGCTGAGGCAGTGTCCATGCAGCCGCTCTGTGCTATGTCTGCCTTAACGTTGTATTACCACCAATTCCGGAGCCCAGGCAGTCCTCACACAGAGCTCCTTTGCCCCAGCTTTGCAAGGAATTAGTTTTTGGAACCAAAAGGCACTTAATTGTAATGTAAATGTAGGACCATGGAAGGTAGTGCCTGGGTTTTTGACAGCATGATTCACAGTGGTTACTTTTGTCTTTTCAATGGAAGCGATGTCATTAGGAAAAGCACAGTCAGATCGAGTTGGCCTTGCAGGAGGAGACAGAACTACAGTGATGAGGCACATAACAGAGCAGTGGAAAATCAGCCCTCCTCCACAGTTCATGCAGCTCTCACAGTACCAGCTTTGAACTGTTCTGCAGTGTAGTTTGAATAACACATTACATATACAGCTGGAATAAAATATAGGGACTCTAACACTACATTGATTGGATTTTGTAAGTGGTTAACTCATAAATCCTCTTAATGAAACAAATGCATCCAGGCTGAAGACTGAGGTTGGTTTTAGGAATTTTTTTTTTTTTTTTTTAAGTCACTACTGCCAAATTTTAGCTGCAAGGGAGGGTGTTACATGTGCAGTTTCTAATGTTACTGCTCAGCCTGCAGTGAGATTATGGTATTGTTAAAATGAAGGAATTCCTGTTCCGTGGTGTTGGTTTTGGCTGATCTTGTATTGTGAGTTAACTTTGTGTGATGTATTTTCTTTAGAACAAATTTCCTTCAATTCATCAGCAGAGGTTCAAGCTGCTCTAGTAAGAGTTTGTGACATTTTTTGGAAGTAGTTTTGAACTCACCAATGCAAAGTTAACAGATTGTTGAGAACACTCCCTTGAGAATGACGTGTCTAATTTTTCTTTATCCTTCATCTTTTGTCTATACTCTTTTCCCTTTCAAGACTATATCTTTTCAGGCCAGAAAAGCTGTTGTGTAGATCTTTTGACACAATCCTAGAGAGCTGCAGAAGAACCCAGAGCAGAGAAGAGCATTCTAATTATCTGCTAGAATGGAGGCCTTGAGCACCAGAAGTTCAAGAGTAAACCTTCAGTCTGTTCCTGGCTTTCTCTCAGACTCACTGGATAATCTGTTCATTACAGTGGGATGTTTCAGACCCAGCCATAAAGACAACCAACAAATTATCAGTGGGGCAACTGCTGCAGAACCAGCAGGTCACCTGGGGAATTACCTCTCAACAAAAATAGGTTTGTGCTATGATATGTGCATATAGGTATGCACTATGCTTCACAAAGGGCAGAAGCAATGAACACACAGAGCAAAACTGGAATGAGCTCTTTGACAGAGTATTCTGGATCATGACAAGAGCATGCCATTAAGTATTTAGTCAGGGGAAAGAGGTATGTTATCGTAGGTAACATAGCTAAGTCATCAGTCTTGGTAAATTACAGGTAAACCAGTATGCTCAGGCAAGCAGTGGAGAAAGATGGATTAAAATAATATGGTGTCATTAAGAAAAAGAAGTGACAAATTATTTTGCTTTCAAGATAAAGACTGCTTGCTCTTTATTTTGCTTTGAAGATCTTTATATTTAACAAAAATGGACCATTTTGAAAAATTCTAATTGGCTCACTTCATACAAATGCTGTCCAAGTCTCTTCAAATCCTTTGAGAAATGCAGAGAGGACTAGCAAAATGAAAAAACAATGGAAACAGTCAATGAATGACCTTGTCATATAGTCCTGTTTAAACATACACTTTCCTTAACAAGTGCAGTAAACTGCAGCTTTGAATCAGATACGGAAAGAAATATCCCCCCTGAAAAGTAAGATTTTGCTCAGCCGTGAACGCTGCTCTCTTTAATGTGGCAACAACAGGAATACAAGAGCTTCACATTCCCCTTTTATATGTTTAACCTTTGACAAAAAGGTTAAACACTTTCCTCACAACTGACTCACATCAGGAAATGCAAGGACTCCACTCTCCAGATGAAGGCTGGCTAGCTGGAAATGCAATGTCAGCATCCAAGTGCATTAAGACAAGGATTCCTTGTGCAGTTCCTAGTGCTGCTGCAGGGGCAGGAAGTGGGTCAGCAAGAGGGTCTTTTACAGGCAAGAGGGAGATGAAATAGTGCCGAGAACAATAAGGAAGTTCAGGGTGGAGGGAGAATGAGCTCCCATTACAAACATCTCGCTGAGATCTATTTTAAACACGTTGATGTATTAAAATCCCCCTAGTAACATAGCAGGAAAGTTTACAAAACATTAAATGGAATATCTATGAAAACTTTCCGTGCTTTTTATTCTTTGTCTTACGGATATTTTAGGGCCAGATTCTCATCTGGTGTCAATATGCCTAATTCCCTTCACTTGGCTAATGAATGTAAGTTCTAGTTTGGCTGGATGTGTTGGTTTGTTCATTGGAAGACTGGTGGCAAAACTCCTGAACCATAGCAGCTCCAAAGTCAATCAATTCTGCAAGTACTTAATACATCAAAAATTGCTTCTTAGTGCTCTATCTGGCTAGATATGTCCAAGAGAATAAATACAGGCCCTGTCAGGTGGGACAGAGTTGCCTATGGAGTGCTGAAGAATGAATGCTGGAGGAAATGCAGAAGTGCTGAGCCGGGACATCTCCCCAGGATAAAGCACAAAGAAATGATTAGAGGTGAGTCCAAGGGTGACTCCTCACCTTATCTTAATATTTAGAGGGGTCACCTACACAGGTAAGAGTGTATTTGCACACCCAGGAGTGCAGTTCCTCTACATGGAATATGCTGGGGAATGGGAAGAGAAGATTAATTGTTGGGAACCTGGCAGTCAGCATCTGGAAGTAAGGTCTGCCTGCATCCATGGACAGACTATGGCTGGTATGATATCCAGGCAGCAGAGAGTCTGGAAAGGTCTTGGTAGGGGCAGATTGTGCTCCTCCTCTTCCCCATTCTCTGTGACAGCAAGGGGAATAGAGGATGTGAAGAGCCAAGCACTGTTTTCAGGAGCAGATCGTCTCTGAGGTGACCCCTAAGCTTGCCATCTGCCCCAACTTAATCTCTCTCCTCTAGCCCCCACTGCTCTATTCAACCTTCTTCCTCCTGTATCTTCATTTGACCCATTCTTCGCTGGCAGAGGAAAACCCACTTGAAAAAGTCTCAGCACTCCAGGACTTTTTGCTCTTCCAGGCTTCCTGGCTCCTGCACCTTTCCCTGCTGCTCACAGCTGGCCCACCCCACTGCCCTGCTCACCCTTCTCATGACATCTCATGGCCTCATGCAACAGCACACAGGGGAATATTTCTCCTGCCTGAAGCCTGCATTTTAGGGTGGAAGGGTGAGCTGGCACCTCTGCTTGGCCTAGGACACAAAAGCTCTTGCAAACCACAGCACAATATAAGGAGCTTAGGAAATGGTCGTGGCCAAGTTCCCAGTTCCCTTCTGCACAGTGAGGCAATTGTGAAACTCTGTAGCTCAGCACAGCATGGGATGGTGTCCCAGTGCTGTCCAAAAGTACTCCCTCCAAGACAATGTGCAGAGAGGATGTGAGGAAGAGGACATTCCAGGACTCACTTGACTCAGAAGGAACAGAATTGCTTGTCACAGCAGCACAGACCCCTTCAGCCAAATTGGTGTGGATGAAGGATTCGCAGCATATTAGGGCAAAGAAATGGAATCTTCTCTGGAGTGAACCTACAAGGAGGTGATCCTAAACCATGAACTAAAATTATAGAATAAAATCAGATCTCTAGGTGTCACCTGCCTGGTCTATCTGCTGCAGCCCTCATTATGTGTGCAATACAGCAAAGGGTAAATCCTAGCTCTGGAACCTTGTGAGACTTCTCACTTTAAGTGAAGCAAAAACGGGCTCTTGATAAGTGATTCAATGTCCCTCCAACACCAAAGCCATAGAAATGAAAAGGAGCTCTTCTGCATTTGAAGAGTAGTCAAAAAAAAGAGGAGTTTTCTTGGACACTAAGAGGAAGAAGTGAAAAGGTGTTGCCAGAGCACTGACCTGCAGCACCTGTTGTATTTCACGGTGCTAACAGGGGACACAGCCACCACCTCGGTGTCCCCCAGCAGACACACCCTGCAGTAAACTGCAGGGTTACACTGGCTTCACAAACGGCGCTATGGTGGCAACCACCACGTTCCAAAATCACCACACACCCAGGCTCCAGCATTTTGGTATCAGCTGTGCCCACCCTGCCCACCTGACGAGAAGCGTTTTGAGCCAAATATTTTTCATGGAGCCCACAGCATGTGCCACCGAAATTGTCATAGTAACGCTGCTTTTCCTGCAGCTTGGTATACGATGCAGCAGGCACCAGGTGGCGATATCATTACGAGATTAGCTGCGGCGTTACAAAATCATGTTGAAGCAGAAGTGTTAAAATTGTTACCTAGACACTGTCATAGACCGTTATTGATCCAAAACCGGAAATTTTATCACTCTTTAGCAACTGCCTGATTTTTCAGGCACTGACTTTCTGATCCTCTGCAACAGGGTAGGTTTGACCTTTAAAAGACCAAAAGAGAGCTCACATTGGTGTGGGATAACTGACAGCTTTCAGCAGGAATTTCTGAGACAGACTCTGAGTGGGTTTGCTCGTGGTTTTGTGTGCACATGCACATGTGTGTTTCAAAGAGTCAGAATAACTCGTGCATGGGCAGAATGAACTTCTGCCCTGCTTGTGGAAATGGCAGGCACTGTGCACCACTGCACTTTGCAACAATTCCCCACTGGGGAAGAAAGGAGGAAAAGGAATGGGTAGAACAGTCATGTAAGGGCTCACTCAGTGAACAAATGCTCACTTAGTGGAACAAGCAGAAGAAAGTAATAAGCCAGTAAGGAACTTTCCCAGCTTGCTGGCTGGAATAGCCGGCACCAAGCACTCAGACCTGCAGCACTGATGGGCTCTGCAAGTCAGGATCGGGAGCAAACAGACCTCAAGCCTGTTTCTCCTCTCATCAGGAGTAGTAGATTAAAGTCAGCAGAGCTTTTCTAACATACATTCCCATATCTGGATGCCAGATGGGAAATAAGTAACACATTTTTAGGAGTGAGAGTGACTAACCATTGGAACAGACCAGCAGGGGAAGCAGCAAATTCTCAGCCCAAACTGGATTTCTGTTTCTGAGCCCAAACTGGTTGCCTGCTTTGTGCAGGCTGTGTTTTAGGGAGACACACAAAGCTCATTGTGAGGACAGCAGTCTAAGATCTTTGATTAGAGAACACACTATTCAATCTGAATTGTATTAATCTGCAGCAGCCCAGAGTATATAAGAGGAGAACTGGGCCCTGCATTGTTTCCCAAGCGGGTGCATGGACCGAGCTTCTGGTGTACTCACAATGCATGATTCAAAGTTCATTTCTTCATAACTCATCTACTGGTATAATCATTTAATTTGATATACACATAACTCATCTAAACTACTCATAATAGAAGTGAACTATCCTCCTGTTTTTTGGATGAGAACCTTTGCTGTGTGTTGTGATTTTGGATAAGCAGGAGAAAGCTTAATTTAAAGGCAAAATCGGCGACCCCAACTCTTCTATTTTACTACTGCATTTCTGCTGGTTAATCCCACTTAAGACTCCAGAAAAATTTCAGGTGATGGACAAAAGTTGTTGAGGTAGAATTTGCCTCTCTCTGCAATAAGGTACAATTTTGAAAGTTCAAAATATATAACAGCAATATCAAAGATCCATTTGATATTTGATATTTGAGCACATCAGCTCTTCCAGAAGGCAAAGCCTTTGAGGTAGTTAAAAACCATTTCATATCAAAAAGACATATAATTCTCTCCAAACAACTAATACACTTTGAAAATGTTTGTCTATGTGTCCTCACATGTATTTCTCTTTAATGAATTGTGGTACAAAAATAACCAACAAAGATGGACCATGCTTCTTTAATTGGCTGGAAGAACTGATTCAGGAAACTTCATCAGCTGAGTTTTGTAAAAAGTTCTGCTTTTGATAAATGAGCTAAATTGTACCTACACTTTCATTTCCTTTTAGCAACAATGAACATGCCACCAGCCATAACATTTTGCACTGGTTCAATTAATCCTGACGGTCTGGTGCATGGAAGAGGTAAGATATAATATCTCTAGACTGTGACATTTTATTCTGTGTGTTTCTTCATTATTCATTCAGTATTCATTGCAAGGCATCTCATCTTGATTAATGTAGTGGATATTCCTGTGGATTTCCCTTTTCTTCAATTAAAACTGCATTATAATTCACAACTGGCTTAACAAATGGAAATAATGCTTCCTTTTTCATCCACATAATCTATTCATTACAAAAGTATGTAACAGTCTTATTGTCTGCTCATTAGGAAGTTGCATGAAAAGAATAGACCAGAACTCTGTTTCTTGAATAAAAGAGATTAAAAGCTTATTTTCTTCTGTCATTTAAATAGATAGACGGATGTGAATATTTGTGAATTTCCCATTCATACGTGCCCATCTCCATCTCCAAGCACCACTGCACATAGAAAAAGAAGTTCAGAAAGGAATGATCCAGAGCAGTCCCAAGACACCTTCCTGAGCTGCATGCAGGAGAGCACAGCACTTTGTGTCTGTCCACCCACAAGCTCCATTTCCTGTCACCATGACACTCTTCCCCTCATGTGAAACAACTGAAGCCATTTGGGAGCTCAGTTGCCTTCCACCTTCAGAGTTCAGCATAAAAGACAACTTCTTTACTGCTCCCAGGCAGAGAAGCCCGAATCCCCAGAGGTCTGACTGCACTAGAGCAGGCCAAAATGTTTCTCTCTGCCCCCACAGGACCCAGCCTGTCAGTAGTGATATTCAGAAAAAGCTGACTCTTTCCAAAACCACAGCTTTGAGTCCCAAGTGCTTTTTTTTTTTTTTCAGATTTTGGGATCAGACAAAGATCCACATAATTGATGTCATTCAAGGATTAAATCATGTGCCATGTTCAATGAGTGAATGAGCTTTCTTTTGGTCCCTATTTTACATAGTGCTGCAGAAAGTGCACTCTTCTGTTCTCAGAACTTCTACTCCTGTCTGCGCATTTGCAGTCTCTTGGGTCATTGCCCCTTTTCTTCAACAGAGTGGTTTTTCCTGCTTCAAACAATAAACTAAACTAAGTACTTCCTCAAAGTACTCTTCTAGTTTTACCATCTCCTTTCTTTACATCGAACAGGATTTAATAAAATTTGTTCCACACCCATTTTTGACACACTGGTGCACTGTACCAAAGTTAAAAGGTACATTTTCTGGGGTAGGCAGATACTCATTCTCTTTTCAGTTATTGGTGTGCTTTGTAAAGCACAACAACAGACAGCTATTTCAGCAGAGCCCAGATTAAGCTGTGTTTTCCTGGAAAAATATATTACCAAGCAGTAACAAACACAGCTGCTTGGTTTTTGTTTTGGGTCAGGTGGTAGGAGATCTGAAATTAATTCAATCTCTGAGATTCAAATCCTGAATGAACATAAATAATATGAAAATCTACCACTTGGGAAATTATAGTATATGTTCATTTTTCACAGCCTCTCTTTTAGGAACAAATTCTACTTGCTGTTAAAACAATGTAAATTCACAGCAATAGCACTGGTGGTGATTTTGCACTGAAGTATAGCCTTGTATATCAAATTAGGGGATGGGCCTCCATCCAAAGGTGAAAGGCATTATATGAAAAATGCTGACTACTTATTAACAGTGGAGTGTTGCAGGATCACTACCAGCTGAGCTAATATGTATTTTCAAATTCTTGAGGATCACTTGCTAACAAAGCTTTTAAATATATTTTAAGATACAAGTTTAAAAATGGAAATTCTGAAGAAAGCATGTGTTAGTTTTCAGTGTTTCTCCCCACTACCCTGAGAAATTTCTTCAAAATCCAAAAGAAAAGCATTGTCCTGCTCTGCATCGCCCCTAGGAGCCATGGCCAAGCTCTGGCTATGCTGGCAGAGCCCCTTGCAGATATCTGTCATACCAGGCTGCTGTCACACCTTCAGCTCCTTATCTGAAATTGACACCTAAGTTATTCTCTGTGAGGATGTAAGGGGGTCTTTTTCCTTCTGTACTATTTTTTTTTTCCTTTTTGGAACTGTCCTTACCATTTTGTAGACAAGTTCCCAGCCCCAAAAGAACAGTGCATGACTGCTGTGGGTGTTATGTGAACGGAAATTACGTGGTTTGGATTTTTATGAGAGAATTCCAGAAGGAGGCAAAATGCTCAAATAACCTTCATAAATCGTTTTAAACAAAGCTCAGGAAATTCCATCATTATTTAGCTCTCAATATCTAAAAAATAAGTTCACACTGTTCTAAGACTCCTGTTAAGTAAGTATATTTGCTTAGAGATGTAATTGAGTAAGTACTGTGTGGCTGTTTACATTTTCCATTTTGTATCTCCTGTCCAGGCACAGCTCACTGCTGGCAGCTTTTAATTTGCATTCTGCAGTATTTCATCATCCGAAAACCAGTCCCTCTGGGGCTACAGAATAAATGGCTGGAGGGAGATAGGTACGAACCAAAACGTCTGGGGAAGGCTGGAGCGAAAAGCTGGTGACATCTATGGAGCTCTGGAGTTACTGCAGTTTCCTTTGCCCCCTCCTTTCCTCAGTCATTCAGGATAGGAAACAACCCTTTACTCAGCGTGGGATTCCACACTTATAACACCAGCCTGCTCATCTGTTGTTCTGTACTGCCTCACACCTTTATTTAAGTCGCTGCAAAATCCTGCATAAGCAGATTACTGTTTTTTAAGGAATGCTCTTTACAGATGGACAGCCGGACAGCAAAGGACCTGGTTTGTTCAGTCCAAGTCAGTGATGAGTACTGGGTAGGAAGGAGATACATTCTCTACTGTAAAATACTAGTTTTAGTGACCAACTTTAAGGAAAGAAAATTAATTTTAGCAACCAGAGATGTAGTTTCAGGACAGCAGCAGATGCCTTGTTACATCAACCTTTGACATCCAAAGACAGGCTGAAATGAGATTTGAAAACAAAACCAACAACATTTAGAGCACAAGAGTAAGGTTTAGGCATTTCTGTCAATTTCCCTTAGTGATGTGCCACTAGGCTTAGAGGTAGGATAGTGGATGAGCTGGTTTTGCGATGTTTTGTGAACTTATGCAGTTATAAAATTCTCTCTTGTGTCATTGGTTTTATTTGAGGAAAATAGTTGACTGCAGTCAAGACTTTTTACTTGCATTTCTCCCAAGTAAGTTTTATACTGTTCAATAAAAGCTCACCTGTCTTCATAAAATGATAGATTTTACTTATTTGGTGTACAAAAGCAAAACCAGCACACCCCACATTCATTTCAAGGAATTAGAAATAATATACTTATTATTAGAAATAATTACCTACTTACACCTATTTTTACTTCTGTATTTCTTGTTAAGCTGCCCCAAGAGGGCTTGGGCTCCAGTGCATCTATTTAGTGAGAAGTGGCCTCAGTCTGGATCTGATACAAGAGAAAAAATATTATCATCCTGTTTTCTTACCAGAAGGAACTGAGGGACATGGTAATTTGCTCATACACTCCAAAGGTCTGTGTCAGAGATGGAATTTTAATTTGGATCTCTTGAGTTTCTTGCAGTGTCATTTCTGGTGTCTCAGTGAAAACAGACTTGAATTTCTGTCACATTTCTGAAGGCAGAGGGCCTCACACAGGCTTCCTTCAGCTTCCATACATGACTGCAATGCCTCTGAGAGTTGCTCTGAGTGACAGGAGACTCCTTCCTTCCCTGCTGGCAAGATAAGTGTGTTTATTATTTTTTTCAACCTGCATTTTGGAAGGTTACTTATGCAGGCTTAGAAGTTTGCATGTGACTCTTCTGTGTCAGTACTCAAGAGTCATGGTCCCTGCTGCTGAATATTTGCACTGCTCTTTTGATCCACAGCTTTGAAGAGAGATCTATCAGAGAAGAGGGGGAACTGCCACAGCTGTCTCTTCTATAAGTATTTATTTATGCTTATAAAACCATATGGGAAAGGTGCCCATCCTGTGCTCTAAGCACTCCTGATGATTATTTAAAAGCACAGTATAACAGAAACAAAACCAGTAGACCTACCCTTGCTTAGAGGTTACATCAAAACCAAGAGAGTAATATGAAAGAGAAAATATCCAGGCCTCTGGGTGAAAAAAAACCCAGGCATTAAGAAGCAGCCATGTTTCTAAACAGCCTAGAATTTTCCAACTCCTCCAATCACAACAGATTGGGGAATTCTGAAAAAATACATGGTGGTCAAGCAGTCTGACCATAACAGAGCATGTCCCAAGAACATCCAGGTTTATCTATGCAAACAAAAAAAAAAAAAAAAACACTAATTTTTCTTAATGACTGAAGAGCTTCTCAAAATTTCTGATCTGGATGTAATTTGCTCATCATTGGCCACACATATCAACAACTATATAGAAAAATCCCCCACTGGCTCTCTCTTGCTCATGCTCCTGAAAGTACCAGGGATAAAACATAGCAACTTCACAGTCTCTGCTCTGATCCAGTACAGCAGCATTCAAACACAGGAATCAACCATACACTTTAATGTCACTGGGGAAAAAACCAACAACAACAAAACCAAATAAGAAAACCAACAAAAAATTATTGACAAATGCCTTTCTTCCCCTCCCTCTCCTTCTGAATCTTTTCTAATCATTCAGTGCCATTCACTGAAGGCTGTTTTTTTCTCCCAGGAGGTGGCAGCTGCCTTGAGAGAGCATTCCTGAAGTACCCTAAGTGGCTTTCAGAGCCAGAGGTGACATTTAGATGCAGGCAGAACAAACCAGGAGGTTTAGAACACCCCACTGGAGGGGCAGCTGAGAGCTCAGAGTGCCTCAGAACACAGAATTGCAGCCCACTCAGACAGGAGGTAGGAACTGAGAACCAATTTTTAAATATCCCATGCAGCCATTCCTGCTGCAATTTTTTCTTTCCTGTAAAGAAGTTGAAGTGGCAGCCAAAAACTAATCTTGTATTGCAATAAAATATACTTTTTTTTTTTTTAATCATGTCCTTGTTCATATTTTCCTTAGATGTTAGTTTTCTAGAAGGTCCAGGCTGGTTTCTGTAGTTCTGGTATCTCTAAGCAAGCTGTCTGAAAAGTCTCTGCATTTGGCATGTTGGAAAATATTTGGACAGCATGAAGTTTCACTGAATTTACTCTTATTAGACCTATTTAAACATCTCTAAACTGATGACCAAATGCCACTTGGGATGGGGGCAGTTAGCTAAAGTCATTCACTTTGCTTTTGAAAGGCATTTTCTAGATTTTCTATCTTCAATCATCATGAGCCACTTGGCCCATGACAGAATCACAGGATTCTGAAATTCTGTGTAAACTACTTTTTTCTTCATAAGGCACCACCATTTCACCCCACCCAGGTTTTCAAACTCATATTAGCAGTGTTCTTGTATATCTTGCATTCTCCTATTGGTCCTGTTGGATTTCTCCCTGACACCATTATCATGAATGTGGTAGATGAAGGGATTGCTTGTCTCCTGATGCCCACAGCCCTGGCCTTTGCTCCTTCTCACCAATAAACTTCATGTTTTTGAGCCAAACTGGAATGTTTCTGAGCCACATCAATGTTAATTTGTCCCTGTGAACTTCAGTACCACTGCCTTGTGCTTCTTCAGCTCAATCCCAGCTGAATTCTCCTGTTAATTCGGAATGGGCACAAGGCAGGGCAACCAACAGTGTGCCCGGGGACTCACCTGGCCTTAGGCAATTTAGGGAGACCCAGTGGGTTGGCATGACAATCACTAATTACTCAGGTGACACAGAGACAAGTCAAAACCAGACTTTTTGACAGAGACAAGTCAAACTGAATTCAAACAAAAAATTAAAATTTCAGGAAACATAATACAGCCAACTCACTTTAGGACTACAGAAATATCTTAGGCCTCCAATTCCTAATCAGTACTTATGGTAACTTTTCAACCCACAGAGAGGAAAGCATATCAATATTACCATGTGTTCTGCTTTTGCATTAATTGATTTGTGGCCAAGATGGAAAAATGGCCCAATTCCTGATAAATACAAATTTTCAAATACCAGATTTTCACATGGGACAAAATGTTAATATTTGTTTTCTTTAACTGCAGAGTGGGAAAGAATTATAGGCATAAGCACATGAACTTCCAGATTACTTCTGCTTTTCAATGGAGGGATGGAGGCACAAAGTGACTGAGCTCTGACTGATCCAAGGACACAAAAAACGAGTAAATCACCCAAATTACTCTCAGGAGCCAGGAATTCTGACTCTTTGTCCACTGCTGCAATGACTAAATAATGATGCCAGCCATGATAAAACCATATAAGAGAGAAGGTGGGCGTTAGAACACCAGCAATTAGCAACAGCTAGGCTAATCATATGTAGTCTGTGTAATCCAAACACTTAGAAAAATACTTTCTCCAGCCCACAGAGGAAAATTGTATCACTCCATACTCCTACAATGCATTGTACTACATTTCTTGTTAAAACAGCATCAACACTTTGTGTAACACTCTTTACCAACACATTCTTAAGCTGGAAATAGGAAGTGAGTAACAACACAAGCAACAGCATCTCCTGTGTTACTTTTGTGTGTGTTTGCAATATATTAGTGAGGTGTGTCACTGCTCTGAATCAACAGGAGAGACACCTGGTCACTTCAGTCCTGGTGACATTAAATTGAAACCAAAGGTCACCCTTTTGTATATCTCCTGCTCTCAGGGGCATTGCATCAATAAATACAGACAGGAGTTCCATGCTGTGAAAGAGTTAATATCCACATAATTGACATTCAAATGAAGGGATTAAAATATTGTAAATTTAACAAGCAAAATTGATCTCAGATAGAATTGACTTTGGAATGAGGGTCTAGTCATGCCTCAATGCTGTTTTAGGCAAGTCTCTCACCATCACATTGCAATGGAAACTGGAAGGGATCTTTCAGTTGGTACTTTGGCAAATGAACAGGAACTTAGTCTTAACTTTTTGTTTCCTAATTGTTGAACTGTTCCAATAGCTATTTGCATTCAAACAGCTCTAGGCATTCACATGAAGAACACAAAAATAGAAAAATCAAAAATCAAACTTGAGGCCTTGGAAGACTTAGTCAATTCTGGATATGCATAGACATAACTTGCATCAGTTTCAAAAGGAATTGCCCTGGCTAATGCTATGGACAATTTCCATTGTTAAGAGGTACAGGGCTGGCATGAATCCCTCCCTTTTCTCCTACAGTTCTAGGCCATCAGGTGTGCATTAACAAGCCAGGTAAAATCAAAACCATTCTCAACAGCCCACCTTGAATTAAGCAAGCTCCATTTCCCTGGCGAAGCAGCACTTTGCAATAGGCAATAATGACCAGGGCTCATTGTTCCAAGCTTTATTCTGGTGATGTTATTTTATATAGGAAATAGATGAAAAGATGAACTGTAACTCCCTCACTCCCTCCTCAGTGGGATGGGAGAGAGAATCAGAATGATAAGAGTGGGAAAACTCATGGGTTGAGATAAAGACAGTTTTATAGGAAAAGCAAAATAGATTCTCCCCTTCCCAAGGGCAGGCAGGTGTTCAGCCATGCCCAGCACAGCCAGGCTCCACCACATGGAGGACTAGGGAAGGCAAACACTATCACTCCAAACATCTCTCCCATTCCTTCTTCTTGCCCAGCCTGATGGCTCGTGGTGAGGAATGTCCCCCCGGGCAGCTGGGGGGGTCAGCTGTCCTGGCTGTGTCCCTCCCAACCTCCTGTGCTCTCCCAGCCTCCCTGCTGATGGGGTTGAGAGACAGAAAAGGCCTTGGCTCTGTGCAAGCCCTGCTCAGCAGCAGTGAGAACATCCCTATATTACCAGCACTGTTTCCAGCACAAATCTGAAACACAGCCCCACATCAATTACTGTGAAGAAAATTAACTCTAGCCCAGCCAGAACCAGCACAACCAGTAATTCTCAGAGCTTGGAGCTTGGAGCAGGGGCACTTGCTTTCTTTAATAATACTTCTTGCCTCCTCCTACTCAGGCCTGTGACAGCCCGTCCTGCTTCATTTTAAGATAAAGCTGCAGAGTATGGATAAAGATGCAGGGTAAGGATATAGATGTTATATCACTATATGTAGTGATACAACAGTTGGCCACAGGTAAATAATTTCTTTTTTATCTTAAGATGAAGCTCTCTCCAGCTGAAGTTTGGATGACCTTTCAGTTTCTCTTACTGAATTCCACGCTCAAGTGCCATATGGATGCCATGTCAGCTACTCCTACTGTGAGTGTCACATGCACCAACTGGTGTGCTTTCCCAAGCACTGGATAATGAGAATGGCTTGTTTCCTTCTCATGTGGTTAGCACAAAAAGTTAAAATTCTATTTTTTTTTTGCAGTATATAAACTTTAACACTGTTCGTATGTTGCATGTCGAGAGGAAATAAGTTGCATGGCAGACAGTGCCAATAGCAATAAGGCTCTTCTTACTTTGTTTTTTTCATTGTCATTGTTCATTATTGATACTTTTCCAATTGGGAAAACCTGATTCATAAGCTCCCATATGTCACAGCCTGGAGTGACTTCTGAGCAGTGCCTAGTGAACTGGCTTTGTCACAACAGGCAGAAAGAAAGGGCGCTGCTGCTGGCAGTTCAGTAGAGCTAAGTGACAACGAGACTGGGAACAAATACCAACTAGAAGAATTCAAAGAAAACGCTTGACAACAACTTCAGGTGCCAGACAAAGCAGTCTTGCAGACCATATGCCAACTTCTGATGACTACATACAATATGTAGGTCTTTGGTTTCTTAAACAAGTTATTTTCAGCAAAGGAATATAGATCTTGTCTTTATGTTACCTGCCAGGATCTATAAATTAAAAATTTCAGCTGCTTATATGCCCTGAAACCTAATTAAACCACAGACAAATGTTGTCTTTTACCAACATACTAAAGGCATTTTTTAAAGACATCAATATACTATTAAAACACAAAGTGTTATTTTCTATGGTGGTGATCTCATAGAAATACAGTCCTGAAATTATCTCTACTCAGGGTATTGATCATAAGGCCCTAATCAATTTGATTTCCCTGGTTCAGTATTTCAGCCTGTCACCCCTCAAGGTCCCCATTATTCATATACATCCTTTACATCTCTATGTACAACCATAATTGCTGCTTTACACTGGCAATAAATGAACTTGAGTAGCAAAGGACATTTATCACAGACACATGAACAACTTAGGAAGCATCCCAGAAATTATCACTTCATGAATGAATTAGCTGAATTCCCATATTTTTAAATATTTCTGACCTTGGTAGGACTATTTCAAGTCAGAAAATACTTTCTATGTAACATTTTTCTATGGACCAAATGTATTTGTTGGTGGTCTTGGATGATTTTGGACATAAATTTTCTCAAGAGGATTATTAAACCAGAGAGATGAACAGGTAAAAATCTTTAGCCATATCCAGCTATAGACACTCCAGCTATCTCAAGTGTCTGTCAGTGCTGCTTAGCAGCAAGGCATGCTGTGAAAGGCTTGTTTACTAATATTTGCAAGACTACAACAGATGTACAAAATGAGCTAGGCTACAGTGAACATTAAGAAAGGGCAGCTGATTGTTTAATCTAGAGAGAGGGAATTTGCTAGAAACACCACTAGCTGTTTGCTGGCATGGAAATTTTTATAGTCAAGAGGAATATTCTCTATAGCATCACCCCTTCCTTTCAGATTTTTGGTTTTTTCCCCCAAAATCACTGAAGCTGGAGTACAGATTTTTGTGTATAGGAAGGTCTGGCTGGTGATTGCTGTTGGTTTTACCAAAACTTTTGTCATTTGACTATTTGTATGTAAAGTATGCAACAGCAAGAAGGAAAAATTTATGCAGAGACAATGTTTTGAATGCTAGATATGCACAGGAGGGATCCTGCAGAGAGATGAAATCAGTCTAGGGATAAGTGGGGTACTTTAATGCTTCAGGAAGTTCAACGTGTATCAAAGGGAAACATTTTAGAATTGACTGTGTATATCTCTCTGGTTTCTTCATGGTTAGGTTTACACGGCAGCCATTAGTTCTTCTTCTTGTTGGCTAATACAACAAATTTTCATGGCTGTGAGTGCATACATATATAAAAATATGTATGTGAGATACTATACTTAATTCAGATTGCAGCTAAAATCCAGCTCCTGTAGTTTCATGCTCCTACAAGAGTCTCACTTGCTTTGTTAGGACCCCGTTCAATTGGTATAGAAAACTACAACCCTGGCCTCAAAAATTTACTTTCCAATTTAGAAAAAGATATTTTAATCAGTGATAACAAGTATCAGGGAAAGAGGAAAAACAATACAGGTGATAAGAGCAGGCAATACTAAGTTAACAGAATGATTTTGATTTTAGAATTTCCTCATCAAATCTTAATACCTAATATTTTGTTAATAATTTTAATAACCATTTCAAAATCAGCCTTGGCCAAATGAGCAGTCCTGAACTCTCAGGAGTGCCAAAAAGTGATTTTGAAATTTTAAATGCACTGCATTTGTGGATTCTGTTTCAAACTACCTCCCAGGACTCAACACCAACAGTGCATAGAACACCCAGTGATTTCTGTGAACAGAAAGTTGAGCAGCAACTTAATACCAAAGGTCCCACAAACACCAGCTGCTTTTGGAACTATGTGCACTGAGTACTTTAGTTCCTCCATTTAGATTCATGCATACAATGATCTAAAGCTCTTTCAATTCTCATTATCAGGCCGTTTTCAAAATCATACATTCTCAGTGTCAGAGCTCTTGTTCTCTCCTGCAGCTGTAGCTATAGAGGTCTGCAGGCCTGGTCCCCTGAAAACATCCTGCCATCAGTATACTTTTTGTCCTCAAACAAGGAATAGCAAGCTGCCATTCTGATTTCCTCTGAGCCATATGCTTCAGCATCTTGAAAGCATCCAAGCCAAGACTTCCTTTGCTTAGCTTGAACCTCTGAAATTAAACAACCTCACAGTCCCAATCTTATACTTCTGGATTTTTTTATTTATGACTTTTGTGCAAATTGATGTTTATAACTCAAGCACAAATTATGCTCCCAAAATTTTAATCTGATGTTGTTAACCTTCTGCAGTGTGCATTTATCAAAATAGCTGCTGGTGACAAAGCTGAGAGGGGAAACCCCAGGACATGCACCATATGGTGACAGGGACAGCAACAGAGACAGTAAGAAATAGTAATTGCTAAATAAAACAATCCTTCACAGTTTCAAAATGGCTTTTCCAGGAAGTATTAATAACTCCTGGTTGATTCTTCCTTGTGACCACTTGGTTCTGAATAAACACATATCTTTCTCAACTTTGGGAAAAGTTTTTTTTCCTCCTTCTGCCTTTTTTAACATTTGAAATATAAGTAGTATTATAGTAACCATGGTATCCTGATGACATAATGGTTACCATGAGAACAAAGCTGAAATAGTGTCATCAGAGCCCCTTCTCTCTGCTGTGTGTTGAGTTTTATATTTAATAGAGATGGCCAAACTGCTGCCACCCAGCCTGGCCAATTTTTTCTGGCTTCATGGTTTCAAAGCTCATAAAAGCAGAGCTGCCCTGTGCTTCTGCCTTGGTACAGTTAGTTTTGCTTCAGGGCAGCTGTGCCACCAACTTATAAGATGGGTCTGCATAGCAGCAGGTAAGAGGATAACACTTGTAACAGATTCCCTCAGGACAGTGGCATTTGTCATGTGCCTTGGGCATCCTCCAGTGCCCTTGGCCATGAGTAAAATTATGGTTCTTGGTCTCCACTTGCCAGACAAACCAGATTTTAAATGTTTTTTACTTAACTCTGCTGGAAGATTTCTCTGCTAGCCTGTGCAGGGTCTTTCAGTGCATGATTGCCTGTGATCCAGTCCTGCAATTACCTCTGCCCAGACAGTAGTGTGGCTCTGCACACACAAAGGAATCCACTGGCCACTGCCAAAACACTGTGCCCAGAACATAGCTACAGCTTCAGACAAACAAAAGTTATTCCCAGGTAGTTTCCTCAGAGAAGATCCTCTCTTTTACTGCAAGAACCGCTGGACATGACTCACTGCATATTGTTTGTTCATTTTGCTATATATATATTTCCCAAATGCTATTTTAAGTTGCGTTTCTCCCATATGCTCCTACCAAGTTTACTGCATGAAAACAACCCTCCAGTTTTAATTTCATATTTAACCAAAACAAATGTGGCGTGGCTGTGTTCACTTCAGTAAAGCTATCTGGATTTGTATTCTGCATACAGATATAAGGAAGCTGGTCAGAGGGAAAGACATGGAAGGTGCTACAAAACAAAGAGGCCAATGAAGCAGGCAGCATTTCATACAAAGCTCCCTGCATTCTGCCTGTGCTTCTACACCAATCTAATTCACTGCCTGCAGATGGTTCACATGCATTTTCTTCCTCTTCTAACCAGAATCCACCACACAGACTCTTCCTGAAGATTCTGGCCATAACCTGTTCTGGCTGAACAGGCCCAGCTCCCTCATCCATTCCTCATAGGAGAGATGCTCCAGACCCTTACCATCTTTGCACTCCTCCACTGGACCCACTCCAGGAGCTCCATGTCTCTCTTGTACTGGGGAGCCCAGAGTTCATCACAGTATCCTAGGGGAGCCTTCACCAGGGCTGAGCAGAGGGACAGGATCCCCTTCCTGACCTGCTGGCAATGCTTTTCCTAATTCCCCCCAGGATACCATTGCCCTTCTTGGCCACAGGGACACACTGATGGCCCATGGACAGCTTGTTGTCCAAGCAGGACTCCCAGGCACTTCTGCAGAGCTGCTTCCCAGCTGATCAGCCAAGGTCAGATGGGTCTCATGTCCAGCGGGTCGAACAGGGAATATAACCCAAAGTCATTTAGCAACCAAATGGATTAGATTTTTCAATTACTTTCTCGACCATGAAACCAAATGGACATAGACTATTAACAAGGACACGAATACAGGAGCGCATCAACTTCAAATGTTATAAATTCCCAGTTATTCCCACCTTAACCCTTACCAGGATCTTTAACAGCCGCCTCAGACACAGTATAGTGCAAATACTTCACTCTAAGAAAGGTCAAACCTTTATACAAAATTCAGCAATGGCCTCTGTTCTACAGCTGTATCAGTGAGTGCTCTGAAAAGATTTACATCTTCTGAGCACTACCTCAAACCTGCCTCATCAGTTGTGCTTCACCCAAAGTTCAACCCTGATCCCAGCTGTAATCCTGAGTCAGCAACCTCTGCCTGCCCAGCAGGGAGCTCCTGCCAGAGTTAACACTCAATTCCCTGGTATGGCTGGCAATACACCCAGCTTGCTGGTCACTGAGTCTCCACTCTCTGCCCCGTGTTTGATGTTGGCCTCACCACAATCTCACATTCAAATACTTTCTAATTGTGTTAGGGTGACAAAACACCAGAGCAAACCCAGGTTGCCACCAGCCTAACTCAAGTTCATCATGTCCTCATAGCTCATCCATGTATCCAATCCCAAATTATGGCCCCTTTTTTTCTGACACAATTTTAACAGCAAGTTGGTGGTTGACTGATTCCACCATGTCCTCTGCAGAGTACAGAGTACCCAAACTTTGCTATTCAAAATCAGTTCAGACACATTTGGGATGTTTTTCAGAAAAAAAATTGCAGAGAACCACATGTGGTTTTAGTGTCGGACCTCCTGCACTTTGGTACGCTCAAGAAGCAAAATGATTTCTCAGAATAAAGCAGAGAAACCCTGCTGCTTCTCAGGTCTTTGCTTCTGCCAGCCCCAAAATCCTGCAAAGGTACTGCGCACCCCATGGTATGAGCTGGTACAGTAGCTTGAAGCATTTGGGAATAAGGAGAACTGATTCCATGGTCCACTGCAGTCTTTCTGAGCTCTCAGAGGAGGTTCCATCACAAGATGATCCCAAGTTTTCATAACACTGACTTTTGGAAGAGGATACTGACCTAGTGCAGTAGTTTAGTTTTCCCTTACATCAAACTGACTCACTCTGCTCTGATACCAGCTCACAATTCTCTCTTAATTGGGAAAATCACTAGGATAGTACTCACTGCCAGAATTCTGGGTCATAAAGTCATTCTCTGACTCACAAGAAGGTTTACAACAGCTGTGGCGGTGATATGTACTGCAGGTGAGTCATGTTGAACTGTCATACACAGGTAGAAGAATTATAAAAGAAAGGCCTTATGAAATCAGGCCTCACTCTGCTAAAATTGCCAAAGCTGGTCTGTCATTTCTTAAGTGCAGCTAACAAGCAATTTGCAAGTTCCTATATGAAGCTATTTTGAGAATGAGAAGTTCATTTAATACAACAATCTATTCTGAGGGTGAAAACCAAATGCACATGTGTAAACAATACTCTTTGTCCCATGAGAACCCACAAAGGAAAAATGTAAACATATCTAGAAAGAGAAAATTTGATAGGCATATACAATAGCCCTCACTGACCAATGAACTGAGTTTCACTGTATTGCTGAGCAATTAGGTATAGCACAGTGCCTGCTGATATTTCCTACAAATATGAGCTTTGTGAATAAAGAATTGGCTTTCTGCATGAAGAAAATGGATTCTCGGCTGATTTATTCCAACATGTGGTGACCCCGAAGACTCAATCTATGCGAGTTTAACACGAAGAAAAGAAACTACAGAAATACACTTTTACCATCTCACACAACTCCAGCTAGAGGTGTCTACAGACACAGCATCTCCAAAGTGTCTGGTTTGTAGTTTTTAACACATGCTGCACTAGGACGAGTCAGGATTAAGTCACTGAAAGTCTTGCTGGATATTCTCCTTGTTTGCTTCCCCATGCTGCTGCTTGATTTGTGAAATTTCATTTTCCAGCTGCACAATAGTTCGTTCAATCTCATGATTTTTACTGACAAGAGAGACCCATGAGGATTCCATTTCTTGCAGCTTAGCCCCAGCTGTGAGCTGCATGTTCTTCCTCTGCCAGCTCAGGTCCTGAATGTTTTTCCTCAATTTCTGAAGCTCTTCCTGGGCGTGTTCTATCACATGAACTAGGTGCTCCTTGTACAATGTTCAGGCATTGCAGCCATGCTGGGACACGAGCTTCAGGTTCTCGATGCGCACGGCCTGGTGCTCCAGCTGTGCCATGGAATTGTTCACATACTCCTGCCACGCTGTGGTGTCCTTCTGCCCGGAGGACAGGGCGGGCAGCTCGTACTTCTTCATACTGAGTAGTTCCAGGGGCTGCTGGGCCACCAGGCACTCAAACTCGCTGCGCATGAGCTCAGTCTTGAAGGCACTGTAGTCGTGCACAGGCAGGTAGCTGAGGTAGTTCTTGGTCAGCTGGTACCGCCCCATCTCCTCTTCCACCAGGGCCACAGTCACCTCCTGCACACCCTGTGCCTTGTAGCCCTGGCTGAAGCGGGGCAGCACATCCACCACCAAGTCCCTGGCCCGACACCTTGGCCGCAGCTGTGCGCGCTCATGTCTCGCCCAGCGGGACCGCACATGGCTCCACTCCCCTGTGCGCTTGCGGCTCTCCTCTTCTCCCAAGATTACTTGCAGCAATTAATTTTAAGTACTTAACTAAGTCCTATAGCATTGAATTTTATCTGCAGCAGTTCTTTAAAGTTTAGAAATAATTTGCTCATGAAAAGAAATTCTGCTGCTGAAACAGACAAACATTGTCAGAATACAGCCTGACACCCTGTGGGTCAGGGTGTTGGTAGCAGTCCGAATAAATGGTGGCTGCAGTTTTCCTGGAGTGGCAAATGTGGTTCTGTTGAAGCAATGATCCTGTAGAAGGGTGTACTTTTTCTCTGAAGGTCCAGTGGTGGCATAGAAGAGTCTGGTTTTCCTCTGGGAATCCAGTGAAAAAAAGCTCCCTGGTGTTCCAGATCTCAGATTATATCCAGGTAGGAATGCTTGGCTCCTGCCCCTGGGCAGAGCAATGGGATGATGTATTTTTATCCACCATGCAGTGAGACTCAATGGCCCATTAACAGTAGATACCTCCTGGAGGGAGGATGGGTCTTAGAGGAGATAAAGAACACTGCCCCACCTGCTTTTAACAGATGGTGATAGAATACATCCTTCTGGTTACATCTTGCATTGCAAGCTAAGACAGTTAAATATTACTTTTCTACATTGTAAGATAGTTGTTTTCTTTTAAGAGATGACTCTGACTAAAACAGCTGTGATGAAACACTGATAAACACCTGTTTGTAGGTAAAGAAGATACAGCGTGTTCACCCTTGATTTTGTCGAAAATTTTATTGCTCCTTACAATCTCTGCTGTTTTATCTTCCATAGATAACACAGAAGAGTCAGTTATGATTCAAGATTATGCCTGTTACTGATTGTAAGCTGGTTTAGAGTTTTCCTTTGTTTCATTTTGCTGTCATAGGTACATGGCTGTTTAGAAACGAGCTATCTCAATTTCCTAAGACGGTAACCACTGATACATTGATTATATGATGTGAATTTACTGATTTTATAATAGGCATTATTCATAAGATGTTATTACTGTATTTATAGCTGGCTTCTTACATGCTTTAACATCTCTTTTTGTGTAATTACCTAAAAGACGTGCACTTTCATCAGGATCCTTCTTTTTTGTTCTCTAGCTGCTTATGCATCTCTTAGACCAAATACGTAAAGGATTGCACTGCCTTATAATGATACATTCATTCATTGCTCTATAACAAAAGATTTGACAATGCTTTATTGTCCTCTCAGTTTTCAGGAACACAAAATTTAAAAAATTAAGTTCCTTAGACGCTTCTCTCCACAGAAATCAAAAGCAGATTTTTTTAAAATTCAGAGGCTAAAATTTTAGCTGATATAAGTTTTCTGGCAGGCATTAAATTTGTGGAGGCATACTGGTTTAAAACAGCTCAGAATGTGATTCTAGATTAATGGGACAAGCCCCCATGTTTATTGATTATGTAACTGCAAATGCACATATGTCTCAAGTGCAGCATGCAATGTATGTACCCGCATATAATGAAATTTTCCATGCATATTCAGAAGTAGAAAATGTTCTTTTCAATTTAAATTGTATGATATTTAAAGAAAGAAATACTTTTGCATGTTCAAATAAAGAATTCCAGTGAATAAAGTCAAGAAAATACATAAAATATTAGTTAAAGGAATTACTGATTTTTAGTGAATGGATAGAGAGGTAACCACTTAATTTGTAGGCCACCATCTGAACATTTAATCCTTTGTGCAGTAAGGCTACTAAAACTGACACCATAAACCAAACTTTAAAACAGTCATGCCAAAGCACTGGGACAACCTCTGGTCTCCAGACAGAGGTTGTGAAGTGTGCACTTAACAAGTCACAAGCATTTTTTGGACAACTGATCTGATGGAAAAAAAGGATTACAAGGGCTGCACCTGCCCTGCACCAACTAATCACTAGGAAGACTGAGTGGGCTTTAAAAGAATTGTCAGATTGTTTCCTCCTTCCTATTACTTCTGGACAACAGTACTAGTTCAGGTATTGGGTGCTGGGTTTTTATGAGTTCAAAATGAATTGCCTTTGGTGGAGCAAAGTAGGTTTATAGATGAGGAACTAACCAGCTGCTGAGGCATCTCTAAGGCTACAGTCGTGTCTCTGGCTCGAGAAGGCATCAACCTTCCACCTTCTGCCCTGTGGGAACAAGCTCAGGCAGAGGTATCGCAGTGTCTTCAAGCGGCCTTTGAGCCCCCTTTGAGCAGGGATGCCGGGGGTGCCGCTGGCAGTCAGCGGCCGCCGGCTCCCCTCAGGAGCCCACAGGGGGCCGGGGGGGCTGCCCACACACAGCGGGGCCGGCCGGCCGAGCCCGCCGCCCCCGGGCCTCACTGCGGCAGCGGCCCCGGCGCTCCGGGCGCCGGGCCGGCTGCTCCCGCTCGCTGCCTGGCTGTTTCATTCATGCTTTCTCCTTCGCCATCTCCCTCTCCGACTGAGGGGAAACGGGAGCGCGCGTGGGCGGCCGCTGGAAGGCTCCCTGTCAGTCAAGCGGCCGAGCTGAAAAGAAGGCGAGCGAGGGAGAAGGAGGCAGAACAGCTTTCCCGGGGGAGGGGGCGGCTGTTGTCGGCTGCCAGCCTCGCAGCCCTTCCCGGGGGCATCTGCAGAGACGGGCTAGGGGGAAGGTGGTAGCGGTGTTGCACCACAGACCTGCCCGCCGCGGGGGAAGCGGCTCTTTCCTGCCGCTCGTCACCTGTCCCCCTCTCCCCACACACGCACCCAGCGGCGACGGGGCGGGAGGCGGCGGCCGCCCGATCTGGCGAGCACCGGGCCCAGGGTCCGTACCCCCGGCGCTGAGGGGGCTACCCGTACGTGTCTGCCGGGGCAGCGGAGGGGGCGAGCCCGGGGGTGTCAGCGGTGTGGGGTACGTGGGGCAGCGTGTCTCCTCAGCTCTCCGCAGGACCGGGGAACTTCCTCAGGCTGAGGGGCGCTCCGTAATGCCGGCACCAGCCGCAGCACGAGGAGGCTTTCGAGGGGAGGCTCGGGGCAAGTCGCACGCTTTCGGGCGGGGGGGCGGCCCCGCAGCGGCTGAGGTGGGCTGGCGCTCGGTACCGGCAGGGGAGGGGAGCGAGCGGCTGCCGACGGCGGGAGCGGGGCTCTGGTGCAGCGGGGCTCGGCGGGGGAGAGCCCGCTGCCCCCACCGTGCCGCAGCGCTGCCTTTGTGCTCCCTCCGCACCTGAGCGCCGGGCTGGGAGGGACGGCGCAGGTGGAGGCGGGCACGGCAGCAGCTGCGGCGCATCCCCGGAGCCGGGGCGGGGAGGTAAGGCGAGGCTGTGCCGTGCTGCGGCGGCGGCTCCCGGGGCTGCGGGGGGCGGCTGCACGCCGGGGGCTGTGCCTCGGGCCGGCGGGCAGGGCACGTCCCTTGCCTGGCTTTTCCTGCAGCCGTTTCCCGCTTCGTCCTGCTGCACGCAGAGAGATGCAACAGCGGCAGCCCGGTCCCCTGGGGAAGGACGGGGCTTGGAGGTGGGCGAGTGGCATCAGCGCTGCCGGTGCGCGGTGAGGCTGCCGGGCGCGGGGCTGGGGCCGGGGGCAGCAGCCGGCGGTGCCTCGCCGCTCCCGCGGTGCCCGCGCAGCCCCGCGGAGCGCTGAGGCGGCCCGGCCCGGCTCCTCCGGGGCCGCTCGCAGCCCCGGGCCGTCCGCTCCGCTCCGCGCCCGCAGGGCCTGGGCACAAGGCTGGGCTTTTCCCCCGCCACACAGCGCCGAGATACGCGGAGCAGGTGCCGGTGTATGCGCCTAGCGGACCTCGCTTGGGAAGGGCTGGGGGGTTTGGGGGAGGCTGCTTTCGAACCGGCACAGCCGGTAGCTAACTACCGGCTGCAGTTGAAATTTTAGCAGCAGCAGCAACAGCTTTGCGATGCTTTCCGGGAATGCTGCTGCCTGGGAGCTGATGTTCCAGGCGGCCCGCGGTACGGGCCATCTCTCTCCTAGATGGCAGTGCTGAGAGCAGGATAGCTGCCGGTGCAGGCAATAAAGTGCTGGGAGCCCGGAGTCCTGTGCAGCTGGATTTTGGCAGAGTTATGGGTGGAACGGAATAGCATTCACGTGTGCCCTGTGAGCTAATTTGCAATTACGACAATTTTTTCCTTCAAACTTTGCATACGGCTATCTTGTTATGCAATTACGTTTTGGTGAGGCTGGGATTGTTACATTATGTGAGAAAGGAAAAACAGATCTAGTAGGTTAAGCTTTTTGTATTGCAGTGTTATTTACAAAGTTGTCGAGGTTTGGATCCAGCTCCGCTGGCTGCCCCCTGATTCGCAACAATTTACAGCTGATGGTCAGGTTCTGTGTTTGTGTTAGAGCAACAAATCACAGATTCAGAAGAAATGTGGCTGCATTACCCTCTCTTTTTTTTTTTTTTACTTCCAACATGTTGCATATACTGAGGAAGCGATTTTTTAATTTGATCACAATGCTTTGTTAGTCAGTTTGAGATGATAGCTTCCTTGTTGTATAAATTGTGCAGTTAATCAGGTTCAAATCTCAGACAGACCCAGAGCTCACATTGATTTCAGCACAAGTTGTGTGGTGCATGACAAGGGTGCTGAATTTTACTGTGTGGGAGAGCTGAAGCAAATTTTCTGACTGCTTGCTCTAGTTCTAGTTTGTTCCTTTGGAGTAGCAGAATGTAGTGATTTTTTCAATGTTCTCATTGATATATTTGAGTTAATGTTGTACATCTGAAGCCAAGGATAGTTCAGGAGCTCAATATGTGCCCATTGAGAGAGAAAATTAAGCCAGTTGACTTGAATGTGGATGAAATGGACATGAGAACTCTTACTCTATATTTGCATATAATGAGTCCAAACGTTCTAGTAGGCGTGTGCAGAAAGGTAAGCACATCACGTCTGATTGTTTTATTCTTTTTGTTATAATTGAACAGGCATTATTCTCTGTAGGAGTGTGTTGTTGGTTTGTTAGGTTTTTTACTTCTTATTTAGCACTATTATGGTTTAAAGGCTTTAAAATGTTTGTCACTCCACTGCAGGAAGAGTTGCCAACTGGATGTCATGCATGTAAAACTAGAACAAGAGCCTTTAAATAGCAAAACCATCAATTTAGTAACAATTTAGTGTGATAAATGGCAGAATGCACAAAAAGAATGCAAATCTGAACAATTATAGCATACATCTTTTGGTATTAATATTGATTAAGTACAAAGCACAAAAGGGAAATAAACACATACAGCTTTTAAGTGCCTAAACTGGTTTGAAATGGAAGAGCTGTTTTCTGTTATATATTTTTTCTATTACATGGTTTATGCTTTAAAAACAAGTGTGGGGTGGGGGAAAGATCAGAGAAGTTTTCACAGGCACTTCTTTTGTTTTCTGGATCTCAGAATTCCTTTATGTAGCAGGATGCTTTCTAGTATCTGGTTTCTCAGTATCTGGAAAGGCAGATGTTGCTGCAGCAGGAGGAATTATACTGATTTGCAGCACAGTTAAAAAAAACCAAAACTGTTTTATCTGCCTCTGTGTAAAAAGATCAGCCATGGTTTGGGCTTGGCAACACAAGAGATGAGGCAGGGAAGTTAAGTTTGTTCAACAAAAGGAGTGAAGTAATGTACAATTAGGCAATTTCTATTTCAGGAATAAGATGAGTAAATTTCCCTAACCAACTGCACTGAAGAATTTCATTTGCTTGGTTTTCCCTCACAATTGCCCATAAGCCAACCCTTTGTGAAAGGCAGGGAGTTTGGTTGGGTTTGGTTGATCACTCTCTCCTGTGGAATGTTGAGGCCAAAGGCAGAAGAGGCAGTGGAGACTCGAGGCATGTAGGCTTTTGTAGAAGAGCTTTTCTGATTTACAGCTTTTCAAAAGGTGCATGACAGAATCCCATAACTGAGAATTTTGCTCTCACAGTTAATTTTTGTTCCCTGCTTACCCTGTGTAGGCCACAGGAGCATGTGACTGATGTGACCCAAGATTGAACCTATGATAGAGCCAGCTTCTTGCTTTAAACTGATGCTTAGAGACTTTATCTCAAGATTTCAGAGATAATGTGCTTCTACTTTAGAGAATATTTGGGATTTTCTTGCAAAGAGAACATGCAAATGAAATTTAGGAACTGAAGGACTGATCTGCACTAAAGCATCTTTAGCAGAATCAGGCCAGCAGAGTATGTGTGTGCTGTATGTATCCATGCTACCACAGAGAGAGCAAGATGTGATAGTCAAGAAAGACAGGGGTTTTGAACATCTCTGGAACGTCACAGTATTTTTTATTTCATGGTGGAATTCATGTTCTTTTCAGACTCCTCTCTTAATTCTACCCTACCCTAACCTCTTTGGGGCAGGAGCAGCCTTTCCCAAGAATAGGGAACCTCCCAAAGAGTAGAAACTTCCCTAAGTTTCAGTAGGGCTCAGATCCTTGTTTGCAGCTCTAGGAGATGGATGTAATAGAAAGTATCAGTCTGGTAACTGTGGTTTAAGGTCATGAGTAGCTGCCAAAAATATTTACTATTTTTAGGAGTTGGATCTCTAGCATAAAATTTTTATTTCTTGTTTGTTTTGCAATTCAGTGTCATATTTAGTTTCATTCTGTGTTTTACTTCTGTGAGTATGGGTATAACAGCAAGACAGTGCAACTTTCTGTGTTTTTATATCAGTTCTGTCCTGTGGACACAACTGCATGTGCTAACAGGAGCTCATTTTTGACACAAACTCACCCTTCAGGTATAAGCAACTTGCTTAAGTTACAGGGAGATTGTGACCTGCCTTATCTACCATCAGATAAATAACTCTTGTTATTACAGTATATAATAAAGGCACTTAGACAATCTTTTCTAAAAGAATTAAATATGCAAGGCCAGGCTCAAACAGCAGTGAGTGCCAGCAAGAGTGAAAACTCACATAATATGTTTTATGTACATGCATTTGTTTGGGATGGTGACTGTCTTTGTAATCCTGTGTGTGCAAACTTGTTACCTCCAGATGGGCCAGAGTTTCAGGCAGGTTTTGAAAGCTTCAGTGAGAAGTTACCAATCACTGCAGTGTGCGGAGTCTGCTCCTTGCTAGTTTTGCCCACTGCCACACCCACAGCTAACATCACCATCTAAACTGATGTCTGTGTGGAAGCACTGCTTCATCCAACTGCATAAGCTATGACACAGCTAGTCTTGATTACACTGCTTTTTAAAAATCATTCCAATGTTGTAGTCTGTGTACAGCTAGAATTGTTCTGCCCCTTGATTATCTACAGATCAGGTTTCATTAGAAGTGCTGATGAGCACCCAGGACTGTGAAGGCAGCAGTTTTGTGCAAGATAAGAATGTTCCTTAAAGAAGCTGATGGGGGATAAAGTTCCTAGCAGACACTGACAGCATAAGATGTCACTGTAGTCTAGTCTGAAATTGTATGTCAGAAGGATAATTGGATATCCTTGGCTTTACAAGAAGTTTCTGTACTGAAGAAACTTAATAGTGGGTTAGAAACTGCTTTCAGGAGCTGTGTAGATATGTTTGTTTCTGTTCAGTTGCATTATTACAACTATGGAGCAATTAGCATTTTTTTCCTACAAGTGAGTGTGAATTTGAAGCACTCTACGTTAGAGGAAGACATTTAATTTATCCTGATCAACCTGTGATCTGCACCTTTCAGTTCTGAATGACTTTGTTTCCAGAGCTGCTTGGAAGTCAAGGAAATGGATGGTGTAAGCTGTATAACATAACTGGCTCCAAAGGAGTCTCTGTTTGGAAGATGTGTGTTCCAAAGCTGTTGGTTCACTTGCAGAAGGCTCTTTGAAAGCTGTAGTTGAGCACGGTCATGAAGTCCTTGATGTAATTAAATATGCAAAATATCTCATATGAATAATTTCCATACCCTTGCAGAACTTTTTTTATTCCCTGAGCCCTTTTGCATTACAGGCTCCTGTCAATAGGGGACGGATTGGATGTTGGGAAACCAAGACACTAACACTGCATGTGATGCCCTGGAATTCATTCTGCAGTTGTAACCACAATATTAAATACAAACCCAACACAATTCTTGGCAGATAAATGATTGAACACTGCTCTGGGGAAAAAAAGTCCCCTATCACTAGGTATTTTAGTGGGCAAGTCCAGTGGACTTAGATTTTTACATTTCAAAAAGAGGAAGAATTTTATCTCTGCCTAATATTTCCTTTCATCTTCATTATACAGTCCTTGTAAAAAAAACAATAAATGCAAAATATGGTTCTATTTGTATTTGTAAGTAGGCAGTTATCAAATGCTGTCTCTCATTCCTATGTGACCCCAAGAGATGTGGGAGATGGATTTATTTAATTGGGAAATTGAGGGCTAATCTGCATATGGAAATTCACAAAGATTAGCATACCAAGCCTATTTTCCACACACATGTGGCCCTTATGCAATCAGACTGTGAACTAGAAATGAATATGCCTGAATATTTGGAATGGATATTCTGGTGCATACCCCTTTGTAGCTGGACTCTTAGATTTTAAATAGTACTGCAGCAATTGGTGAAATCAAATCTAAACCTAAAGGAGAATAAAACAATGAAAGGAGCCCTTTAACAATGCAACCAGAGATGTAGCAAGAGCACAAAGATCTTTGAGGTACGTGTGCTTTGGCAAAGAAACATATTTTCATCTGTAAACCCAATTTGAGAAGTTAAGGTTAAAAATCCTCTTAGATATCCATTCCTTTGTTTGTTTTGTATATGTTGAGTGAACAGAATATTGTCAATTTGTGGGAATACTTTGTATTTACAGCTGCAGATGTTTCTTTGGGTGATGATGTATCTTGTGTTACTAGTGCAGCAAAGTGACTCTGGCGTTGGACTCAATCCTTGTGGGTCCCTTCCAACTCAGAATATTCTGTGATAAACATTTGTTACTTCTTGAAATGCATGATTACTGAAATCACAATTTTACCTATAAATTCCTGTGTCCCTAGATCAAATGAGTTCTGTGTGTCTGGAGATGTCTTTATTCAAGTGTGAGGAGTACAGACAAAGATAACTCATATTAAGTACTATTAAGAATTAGATGTGGAGAATTGGCATATGAGTAGTTCTAGTCTGTAAAATTAAGTCTGTTAAATATAAAATTGTTTTAAATAAATGGCAAAGGAAGAGTAGACACCTGACAGTGGGGCTATTGATGCAAAGAAACAAAAAAGATGCTTGAAGGAAATTGATCTTTCAAAAACAAAAAGTGAATTATTTGTTAAAAACCATTAAGCAGTTTAGATTTTCTTTATAGTGCACAAGGTTTAAGTTATGTTTCTCATGTCACACTCTGAAGTAATTGACAGTGGAGCATTTGCACTGTGGGGCCACATTAGCCGTTGAACTCATTGCAGAAGATAGTCAAAAGACATTACAACAAATTGAGTCTGGCTTGTGAGAAAATACAGTCTAAAATTGTGAATGAATTAAAATTGAAAAACTTTTCTAAAAGAGTGTTTTATTGATGAAATATAATTTAGATGTTTTGTTTACCTTCAGTTATTTAATTTTTAATTTTTTTAACAACTTACCTGTATTGCTTCTGACTTTGATAGAAACAGAGACTTGAAACTTTCACATTCCTAAAGACTGTACAGGACCGTTCATATTTACTAATATAATGTTTGTGCACAGCTCCCTTCATTATTGAAACTATAGCAAACTACTCAGGTTACTGTTTCATAAATAGTTTAGTTCCCTTCTGATTTCCCCTCTTAGCTTAATTCCCTTCTGATTTCACCTCTTAGTGAGGGTGGCTTAGATAAATTTAGGTGATGACTTCATTTGGACCAGTGTACACATCACTTTCTAGATGAGGTTGTATTTTTTTTCTCCCCTAATTCCACACTCCAGAAAATAGCAATCCTTGTGGTTTCTAGCCTGAGACAAACATTTCCTTTTTCCCCTCTAGATAGTTGCTACTTCCCTTCACTGGGAAACCATATTCTGTTCATAACACCAGTGATATAACCTCTAATGGTATCTTAGATTGTGTTAGAAAATACAAGTGGCACTTGGTAAAGACCTCTTCTGGATATTGTTGAATACCCAAAACCATTGGGGGGAAAAAAGCTCAGAATTTTGCACAGTGAGGGTATTTGCTCTGAATTTTACCTCTCAGTTGCTATAAATAATAACCATTTTCATAATAGATGACTTGCAGTCTGTAAAAGCAGGTCATTCCAATTACTACCTTATTTCTCTTCCTGTTTCAATGGCAGGCAATTTTTAGCAGCCAACAGCATTGCAGGCCTTTTTAGGTGGATGTGACCAATTCATGGATGCAAGATAGGGGGAAGGTTCCACTGGGCTACAGGGAGCTTTGTGTCCTTTGGCAAGACAGGATTTAAAAGGCCACACCAACAATTACCCTGGGTCTTGTAGCCCCATTCCTGCCTCCCTCCAGCTTGCCTGGAGCACAGCTTTACTTCACTGGTGTGTAATGAGAGCTGTCCAGTGAACATTAAAGGGCTGGGGAGAACAGCACTTGAGAAGTTTCTTCTTTGGTTCAGAGAAGTCCAGGGGAGCAGAACAGCCTGTTGGACCTGCTCCCTGACCCCAGCTAGTGTCTGAAATTTGGGTTGTCACAAGCAGTCCACGGGTTGTAGGTTGGCAGTTGTCACATGCAGCTGTGGTGACAACACAAACAGCAGAAGCTTTTCCACATGGGCACTCTGGAGACCTGATCTTATGATCACCTCTTGATTAGCTGCTTACCCAAAAAGAAGGCTGATGGATCCCCCTAGATGCATTCCATGTTTTTCATTTTGCAGCTCATACTGGTGTCTGGAATTGACCAAAATTTTGGGATAATTTAAATACAGGTGTATACTCCCATAAAATGGTAAGGAAAGCAGACCACTGAGGGCCTGCTAATGGCAGTGAGAATCCATATGGGCTTGAGGTTTCATTTTTCTCTACTCTTGCAAGATTTAGGTCATAATGTTTAGGTCAGGACACTTAAAAGCAAGCTAGGCTTCTTGACTCAGCCTCCCTAAGAGAGTATTTGTTTTACCAGAGATGTTATTTGAAGCATTCTTGGATATGTGATACCACTTTTGAATTTACAGTCAGATCACTGAATTGCACTTGCTTATTTGGGTTTTTTTGGTGGTTTTTTTTTTTTTTTTTTTGGTGTTGTGGGGGTTTTTTTGTTTTGGTTTGTGGTTTTTTGTTGTTGTTGTTTGATTTTGTGTTTTAATGCAGGTAACATGTGCTTAAATATGGTTTTTTTTCCTCATCTAGAGATTCTGGGGAAGAGAATTCATTTTATTCATCAGGCAGGGCATTTTTTCCTGGTGGTTCTGCAGAGTCCTTTTTACTTTTAGGAACAGACACTTGCTGCTTCCTTCCTGTACCTTGACTGGTTGAGTATGGCTAGGTTTGTTTATTTTCTTTTGCAGAATGCCTTCCATTTGGTACTCCAACAGCATCTGTTCCCTTGTTTTCAGTGTCAGTAACAGTGTACATTACCAGACTGGGGCTTGGCTGAAGCTGTCTCCTTCAGGAGCAGAGCCTCCCTTGCCAGTGGAGATCACTGCCACCATTCCATTACCCTGACTGAAGCCTCTGCTCCTTAAGTCTCAGAATAGCAAGCCAGAGAGGTGGAATAATTTAAGTAGTTGCCTTGTTTCATTCCTCTTCTAAACATGGAAATCGGAGCCTGCAAACATTCGTAAGATGAAATGTTGGCACAGACGTGGTAATTTCTGTGAAACTGCAGATGTGACTACTTTGTTATGAAACTGCTGGGAGCTTCGAGAATTATTGTAACAAAACCTGTGACTAAAAAGCATGTAATGGCTATTTTATTGTGCTGGTGATTGCTTTTGCACTTCAGAGTCTGTTTGGAATGGTCACATAATTAAAATAGTTATTATTTTCTCTTAAATTAGAAGAGGACTTCTCTCATACTTGCATGACGTCTGTCTTGCACAACAGAAACAAGGAGCTGAGTGCCCAAACACTGTCTGTATTTCAGCCTCTTAGTTATTGTTTTAAACCATATTTTCAGATGGTGCTCTGTTCTTTTTGGTAAATTACTGCAAGCACCTGTTCTCTATGCTATGTACATTTTCTAACATCCCAAATTTTTAAATTATGGATATTGTCCCCAAAGCAGACTCTGACATTTGCTCTTTTATCCCTTTTGAGCTTTTTTGTATCTTGTGCAACAGTGTCTGAATTTGTTAGGAAAAAACATTATCCCTTTAAATTTCCTATGACCTCTCTAGCGCTGTAACCCCTCAGACTCCTGATTGGAAATGCTGTCGATCTTGAACATAGTTTTGGCCATTGTCACAGGTCTGTGTGCTGCCAGTGGGCAGTAGATCACAAATGGAGATTCAGTGCTCCAAAATTATGTAGTGATGCTAAGTAATGAACCAGCAATTAAGCAACAGTGTTTTATCTGCAGTGTAGTCTGTGCAACTCAGAACATCAATTTTCAGTCTGTTATCCATGAGTAGATTAGATTACATTATATTAGTTTAAATTGAGAACTGTTGCTTTCTGTTAGCCCTAGGCATGGCTTTAATGTTAAACTTACTAACTTTAATAAAGGCAGTTTTTAAACCCAAAAAAATGGTGCCAGAGCTGAGATCCTCATGATGCTGATTCCAGAGTTTAGACAGGAGAGCTTATTGTCTATGTATCCAGGATTTAGAATAAGATTTTCTTCTGCTTGGCAAGCTTGCTTCAAAGTCCTGCTAATGCTAACTCTGGCTTCACTGTGTTCTATCACAGTCTAGTGGCCTGGGATTTGTAAAGCTGTGCCTATGAGATTGCTGAATACACTGGGAAGAGAAGGCAGTCCAAAGCTAGCTGGAATAGTGTCTGCTGCCATTTGGGAATTTGCTTTATTAAGGCATCTGGCTTAATCCCTTGGTTGTTGATGCTGAACAGAAATTGAGAGTAGATCTCTCAGCTAATTTATTGTCTGTCCTTGAAACCTGGATGTTTTTTCCAGTTTGGAATAGACAGTTTCCTATCTGTGTCTACAAGCTTTTCTCCCTTCTTTTTTTCCCAGTTGATACCAACCTCTGCTGCTCTGTGCATGCTTTCCACCCTGTCCATCTGTGTCCTTGACCTCTCCAGCCCAAGCGTCAGCTCCTGTAGGTCTGTATTTCTCTTCCTCTTGGAGAGAGCTGAGTAACCTTCTGCCACAAAGGTTTCAGACCAGGGAAGTACAAACTGCTCTCTTTGTCCACTACATCCTCTCAGATTAGCAGCTTCTGATTGATAGCTATATTGCCAAGTATGAAAGAAGCAGCTCTTCCCCAGGAGCTGTAAAATCCCATGGTTGTAAGGCACTTCATCATGGGCTGAAATGAGCTGATGGCCACCACCACAGCATACATGACAGTAATTTGCTTCTAGTTTTTCCATTCCTCTTCTGCAACTGGTTGCTATAGACATCATTCTGATTCTGAGAACACAGCAGGCCTTCAGAAACATCATCCTGATGTCCTGGAAAATGCCTCATTAATCCAGCCAGCCATTTTTAGACCTTTTCCTGCAATACTGAACTCAAGCATTGTGCTTACCTGGTTGTAATTGCTAATTGTCTTCCTTGATAGCTGCACAGTTTTAGCAGCTGATGCTTCATAAATTACCAGAGGTAGAGATGAGCAGAAATCTGATATTCTGCTAACGTGTCAGGCTAGACAAAGCCTTGCTTGCTTGTCATAGTGATTCTCGTGGTATTGGTCTTTTGCCCTAGAGGAGCATTTCTTTTCCTGTTGTTTGAGAACAGGTCTCAGACCTTAGATCAGTGTAAATTTTAGAGCTCTTCTGCTGAGCTAATCCCTCATTGCATTGTTTTGGAGCTGTTAATTGATGATAATTCTGGGTGCTTAATGCATTTTGTTTGAGGATTTCTAAACCTTTTCCTGGCAGACTCAGAGACACTGGTTGATGGGGGGAGTGGTTTTAGGGAAGCAAAGGGATTGGAAGGCAGAAGAAGCTGTTTCTCTTTCGTGTGCAGTGGTGCCATGAAAAGCAAGAGCTGGAAAGGGTGAGAGAGTGATTGTTCCTATCCCCCTCTGCACCTGCCAGGCTTTCACATTTGAAAAGTGTGATGCAGAAGCAGAGCTCCATCTGCTGATGTTCCCTTTTATGTGAGATTGCTCCCCAAAAAAGAGGGTCTTACATAAATGCCTTTGCTGACCTGTGTTTCTGTGTCTATGTGATATCATATCTGTGGACATGTTGTTAACTCCTGCGCAGGAAAGGAAAAGTGAGAAATCAAATCAGTTCCAGGGCTGGAGGAAGTCAGCATCCCTTTTAGTTGTATGCAGCTCATCATTTCTAAGCAAGGTTTAGCATCTTCACAAAACTTGGATCTAGATCACTTCAGCCATTACCCCAAAATGAAGCTTGGTTTTTCTTCACGTTGAACTTGGATGGCAGAGGGAGCAAGGTCAGACTATGTGGTGTTGGCTGGTAAGAAGGAAAATTTCAAGGTCTGTCCACACAGGCATAGGCATTTTTTTCTGTCTGAAAGAATTCTGATAGTCAGCTGAGGGGAAAAAAGTTGCTCTTCTGTTTTGGTTTGAAGTGGTGTCTAGGGAAGAGGAAAACAGTGTTGGCAGAAGCTTCATTTGCTTTGAGCACTATGCCTGTCTATTCCCTGGAGAACTCATTAATTTTTAAGGCTGTGGCAGCAATAGGCTAAATGGATACAGCAGTGATACCCTGATGGTTTGAGATAGTGCATTCATCCTTTTGGGATAAGCAGTTTTGCTTCCTGCAGAGATTGTGTGGCACCCCAAGATCACTGGGTCAGTCTAACCTGAGAAGGCAGCTGTTTAGCAAACAGGAAGATGCCATTTGGTGTAATAATGGAAACAAGAAAACTGTTCTTTTTAGAGCATTCTCTGCTCTCTGAATCCTCTTAAGATTCATTTACCCTGCTACTAAACTACACCTGTTTGTAGAAAAGGGTTTATGTAAGAAGGTCAGGCTCTTGCCTGATGGTTTATGCTGGGGAGACAATAGTGTGTGAAAGACAAGATTCTGAGTTACATTGATTTCTGCTCAGTAATTGCTAGTCAGGATGAGTGTTGATTGTTGACTTACAGAGTCTTAATGTTGTGAATGGATAAGCTTTTCGTACTTGGATATGTTAAAGGTGGTCACGTTTCAGGTACATGTATGTATGGCTCAATGTCCAAATACTTAACAAAATCAAATAAAATTAAGACAATACTGGCCTACTGTGGGAAATCTTATATCAGATAGGGTGGGGAGCTCCTGAGTCCTTGAGTTGTTGTACTCAGCTTCCTTTCTTAGAAAGACACAGCAGACTGTCACTGCCTTCCGAGGCACAGCCTGGACTCTATGAGAAACTTGTGACTTTTTAGAATGGGTAGGTGTAGGGGGATAGAATATAAGAAAATAAAGATAGTGTAGAAAGTAATCTTAGCCCTAAGGAGTTGCAGCTGGGCCAACTATCAAAGCTTAGGAACAGGCCTGACTTTAACAGGCCACAGCTGTAACCACGGAGAAGAAGAGTGCTATATGAGAGTGGGGTGGCTGGGTGAGAGGGGAACTGGAGTCAGTGGCTGCTTTGTGAAGAAGAAAGAGTCACTGCTCTGAGGAGCTGCCCAGAGAAACACCAAGAAGGTATGAAACCTTTGTGATAAGGAGACAACAGTATGGAATCCCTGTGATAAGATGACAACAGGTAGGTGCTTTAAAGGGGCAGTAATCAGTGCTGGGCTGCAATAAACAAACAAGGGAGGCTGTGGCATAGCCCTGGAGACTCCATACCTGTTTGTTGTCACCTGTTACACAGCCACAATGCATGGGGCAGGATAGAATGGGGATCCTTGCATGTCCCACTGTTGGGGCTGGGGTTCATGAGTGGGACAGCCCTGGCTGCAGCTGAGGCCTGAGGCACTCTGTGGGCAGTTCTTGGGTACACGTGCACAGCTGTGAAGGTACCAGAAGTATTGAAGGATACAGGAGGCACTTAGGACAGTGAAGGATGGAGGCAGTCAACTGATGGATTTCCATTTGGTACTGAAAGCACTTAGTGGCTTTACTTTGAGCTTACCATCCTTACTTTTAACCCTCCTGGCCTTACTTGAGTACTGAGATGATTTAATGCAGTTGTGGGTGGTCATGAAGTGCCTCTGCCTGCCCTGTCCATTCTCTTAACAATGTCTAATGCTGCTTCCTCTCTGCACTATTGCAATCCATTTCCAAGAACTGGAAGTCAGAAGCAGTCTGTTCCAGCTGATGGGGCTGGAAACTGTGGGAGCTCCAAATTAGATGCTAGATAGCTTCTAGTTAAAAAAAACAATGCCAAGATACCGTGAAATACTCCTCATATAAACATCAAGGGGAGAGTAATGCTCCATGTAATGCAAATTATATTCAGTGTGTAAAGCTCTTATATGTACTGTATATTTCATCATGTTTGCAAGTTTATAGTGCTTATCTTCTAGGCCCTGCACTGTAAACATCATTGGCCCTGTGATGGAAGAATGATCAAGCTCTTTAATGCAAGAATAACAGAGGAAGTATAGATGGACAGTGATCCAGACCACAGAAACAGCTTCATGCTTTGAGACCCATGGATATAAATGTGAACTCAGACACTGGGGATCCCTCATTATTTGGGGGGATGCTTGCAACTTGTGTCCCACTGAGATTAGACTCAGGGGCACTTACTACCTGCCTTAAATGCCTGCTAAAGTGTTTTCTGCCTTTGAAACTTGTAATGGTTCAAAGCTGCTCCTTTTTTTATTTTTTTTTTCAAATTTTAATTTATTTTTTATTTTTAGATTTAAAACACAAAATTAAATCTACTGTGGCACTAGCACTCCCCCCCCCCCCCCCACCTCCCTCCCAGAGTCTCTCTTCTTGGACTGGATCCCTGTACATAATTTTTCAGTAAGTTCCTGGTTGCTTTTGCTAACATATGAGGGATTTAAAACCTAAATGCTGGCAAAACCTTAACTAGCCTATTGCAAATGTGTCACTATTCATTAAGGACTCTCTAGGGTGCAGTATGTTCCTTGGTGGATTGGCTTCCTGGAAATTTAATGGCAGTTTGTGAATTGGCATCCAATTTTGTTTTTAGTCTATCTCCTGCTACTATAGAAAGCAATTTTGGTTCTGATAATTTGAGATGTTCTGTTTTTCTTTGCTTTACTTTCATGTTGTACTTTAGGCAGGAGGATGAGTCAGCTTGTGTGATCTTTGAGAAATAGTACAAAGAAAGATTTCTTTGAGTCCACTTACTCTTCTAGAATTTAAGCAAGATATTTATGCCCAGCCATCAGTAACCAGTTGCGTTCCTATCTCACCTGTTGGTGAAGCTCAATTAAGTTTAGAAAAGGCACCTGAGACTTGTGTGTAATTCTAGCTTTATTTCTTTCCAGTAATTTTATGGGGGTTGAGATAAGAACTATAGGGTGCTGTGGGATTTACTTAGTTCCTGGTATATCTGAAGGGGGGATTATTTTGCTTCATCGCATTAAAGTGTTGAATTGTTTTTATTGTGGAATGTTACAACGTTCTGCAGTACTGACACAATGTCCATACAGTATTTTTGTGCAATAACTTTTTAAACAACTTCATGTTTGGGCATAGTCATTCTGGAATAGTTATTGTTTAAACACTCATCCTTTTATACTGTGACATAAGCTGTATCTGCAGACAAAGTCATAAATGTTGCATAGTTTTGGGGACCTCCAGCTGTATGACCCAAAGTAGCCTGTGTAGAAGAAATTATTGTGTTGAACTGCTTAGAGAACATATCATCTTTCATAAGATCAACCCTCCTTAAAAATTACCATTACCATTTTGTTTTTAGCTTGTTTCTTGTAAAATACTTTCCAGTCACTCTGCTCTTTGTTACTTTTGTGACCTGTACTCTGGCTCACCAGGAAGCATGAGGCAGGCATACACCTTCTCTGAATCAGCTCAGAATTTCATGACCAGGGCTGCACCACTCGGATTGAGATTCATGTGGGTGGGAAGTGGCATTGTACCAGTGGTGAACTTATGGATAAAGAAAGGGGAAAGCTGCAGCTGTGCAAAGAAAGGGATGCAGAACTGAGTAAAACTGGTAAAAGGGTGACAGGCCACATGGCTGGACAATATCTCCTGTTTTCATATCAAATTTCTCTGATGCAGCTGCATTCTGCATCACAAGTGTCAGTGCTAATGGCCAGAAGGTGTTTGCTCTCTCTGTAGCCTCTTAGAAAGATGACCTTGAACGATTGTGGGGATTTTGCTGGGGTTGTAAGACTGGACTCAAAACTGACTCTGTAGATCTGGTATTCTTAATACTCTCAGGAGTCCTAGGCAGAGGGATGTAGTAATTTCAATGCTTACTGTTGTGCTTTGTGAAACCTGGTGTGGGAATTGTCCTTCCTGCATGAAGACTGAGAACTAAGGGAACTATTGTGACCACTTGTAGTGGCAGGCTCTGTAGCAGAGTTTTTGTTTGTTATGTGGGAGGCTTGGATTTCATCAGTGCAGAATTTAATTTCCCCTTTTCACCGAGGTTGGGTTTTTACAGAACTGTAACTCTGTGTATCTTGCAGAATCTTCATGAGAGCGGAGCTGATTTGTGTTGAGACAGATCTCCCACACGGCTGTGAAAACAAGTGCACAAATTCAGAGTAGCTGGGTGTAAATCTGAAGTAACTGTCATGGAGATTGATGTTCTCTCTAGGAGTTAATCTAGATTTACATCAGGGAAACTGTGACCAGAATCTCCCAGGATTCATCTTCACTAGACTTTAGTAGCTCACTAAATTGCTAATTAACTTGAGATGGTTGATTATTGTGGATGCTTCCCACATATTTCTTTTTACTGTCATCAAATCTAAAGAGTGAGCTCCACTAGATCAGACCAGATCTTACCTGTTCTGAACTCCTGTCAAAAGCTGTTCCCTGCAGCAAGATATGAACGCTGAGAAGAGTCAGCAGATATTACACAAGGAAGCAACTGCACTGCACTGCAGTCCTGGGGAATATAAACTTGTGCACATTTGGGTCAAAACCAGTGGGGACACAGCAGCCCATATTGCTGAAGGCAGCTAGAATAAGCAAGGGGTTTAGAGAGATCCTGCAAGGTAGTCCCAGATTACCCTTAAGGCTGGCCTTGCCAGTTTCTACAGTAGAGTACAGCAGTGTGAGACTTGTCCTTGATGTAAGTGCAGTAGTCAGTGTGAAGTGGTTTCAGCACTGAGGTATCCAAGCACTGGTGTGAGCTACCTCCACTCAAAACACTTCTTCCCTTGCATGTCAGAAAGCAGGTGCTTTGTTAACTCTATACAAAGGAGGTTGTAATGTGAAGTATCTCATGGTAAAATACCAGCTCACAGTAGTCAATACATTGGGAAAAAAATGGCCAGAGCTATTCCTTCAAAGTCTGACAACACTGAGGCACCCTTACTCTTCAAATTTCACTATCAACGTGACACTAAAAAAGCACACCTTTCTTGTACATCTTCTGTATGGCTCAAATGAAATTGGGATCCCAAAAGGATGGGGTGTCTGATCCTGCTGTAGTCTGGGCAATCAAGTTTTATGACAGCCTTACTCAAAAACTAAATTTAGGTTCTGTTCCAGGGCCCTCCAGAACTGAGGCAGAGCAGGACAGTTAAAGCAAACCAGCTTGAGAACCTCTCATGCCCTTGAAAAATTGTGAAAGGATCTGTGCCAGGGCTGAAAGCGAAAATAAATTAGGTCTCTATTTAATAAAAAGTCCTTATTCTTAAATAAACATGTTGTTAGGTCCCAACAGGGAATGTGTCTAAACAGCATAAATTTAAAAGTTGCCCTTTCCTTTAAAAATATGTTTAAGAACCTCCCAGTCCTTGGGCTTTACTTTGAACAGGTCTGCCAGCCTGCAGCTTGAGCTGGGAGGGCCTGGTCACGCTGCCTGATGAACCTGCAGTGGAGATGTCAGGATACAACAAATGGGTGATCTTCTTCCCTGCCTGCGTGCCAAAGGGAAGGCATGGTGCCAAGCAGATCTGCGCATTAGATGACTAACAGCTCCCACACTGCCAGTGTAGGCAGGGAATATGCAATGCAGCCACATATGTGTCTCAGAACCACACTGGGTGCTTTTTATTCTTAATGTTTGGTTTTGTTTTTAAATAGGAGTTCAGATCTTTGAGCAGGATGTTTATCTCTATGCACAGAAAACAATATTGGTCATAGCTTTTAATATATGATCAAGTTTTTAGAACGACCAGCTGATGTGTCTGTTGAGAGTGACATCAGAATTTCAAGTAACTGCTATAAATGCTCTCTAGGATGGCTGTGCATATCATGTGTAATTTTCTGAGTTTACCTTTATTTAGTGGCTAGAAAATAGCTTTTTAAAGAAAGAGATTTTTTTTTTCCGTTCCAGTGGGAATATTGTTTTAAAGCTTTGTATTTAATGTTTGGGTTCCTATTTAATTTTTTATTAATACTTTTGCCCTGATTGCATTTTGATCACTCTTTTTTGGGTAAAATTGGTGGGAGGTGTTCACAAAAATCATTATGCTGTAACAAAGGAGTTGAATTTCATTTGATACTTGCTTAGCCTTAGTTTTACAATGTACATGTGCATGTACAATGAGCTGAACCCCCAGGGAAGTCCTGTAAGCAGAGTGCAGTTCACCTCAGCATTTAATCTAGCAGTGAGCTTTCTCTGAAGAGGGTCCCCTTTTCTTTCCCCCAGTGATGGCTAATCCACACCTCACTCAATTAATTCATTTTCTGTCAGTTCTGCAAGCTGAAGCAGCCTTGCTGCTGCATGGATAGCTAACACAGGGGGATAGGATGCAGTAGAGGAAACCGAACAGGGTGAAACAAACCCCTCTGTTTCTGCAGCAGTGAAAGGTTAGGTCATGCTAAATGCAACACAAAGTGAACTTCAAGTGTTGATGGTTTGGATGGTGGACTCATACAAATTTGTCAAGAAATATTAAGGACCCTCTGAGCTAAGCCACAGAATGGTGGGCAATCTCTTGAACTGAATCTGAAAAAAATGGAGAAGCAGGAAACCAAAGACAGACTCTCAAATCACTGAGATACAGAGCTGTGGCCTCACAACCAGTGATGATCCAGTGTTCAATGAAAAAACCTCTCTCATGCCCAGAGTTAGAATTTCTTCAAGTTTATCATGCTTTTTACTGGCATCTCGTAAGGATATAGTATTGAGGAAAGCAGACTTACAGAGTACAGGTAGAGAAGAGCTGAAGTCCCCAGAGGTTTTCCAGGACATGCTTTCATTGACAGTGGCAGAATCTGTCAGTATCTATTTAGCACTGAGTAACTATCTGATGACAAACTAATTTTTGAGTTTAAGAAGGAACAAAGCCCTGTTTCCCTTACAGAGCTATTCAGTAGCCTGTGTAATATGGATTGGTCTCTATTTACTCTATTTTAGATGCGTGCTTCTTCTTTCTTGATTTCTAAGTTGACATCCAGATCCCTTGTCCCTCTTTTGTTGGTTTTGCCAGTAAAAATTGCTCTTATGTGGAATGACTGGGATGGCAGCCTGTAGTGGGATAGAATATAAGAAAATAAAGATAGTGTAGAAAGTAATCTTAGCCCTAAGGAGTTGCAGCTGGGCCAACTATCAAAGATTAGGAGCAGGCCTGACTTAACAGGCCACAGCTGTAACCACGGAGAAGAAGAGTGCTATAAGAGAGTGGGGTGGCTGGGTGAGAGGGGAACTGGAGTCAGTGGCTGCTTTGTGAAGAAGAAAGAGTCAGTGCTCTGAGGAGCTGCCCAGAGAAACACCAAGAAGGTATGGAACTTTTGTGATAAGGAGACAACAGTATGGAACCTCTGTGATAAGATGGCAACAGCAGTCCTCAGATAGTCAGCATTATATAAGCTGTGCTTTCCACCCAGGTGGTTAATTAAACTTGGCCTTCAGATCCCAAGACAGAAACCACTTATGTGCACACTTCATTTTAATAACATTTTTTGTTCCTCTGCCCCAAGAGTCTTATCCCTGTCTTCTAGTTTGTCCATTCTCAAGAGGGAGAGAAGGGAATGTAAGGACAAAAGGAGAGTGTGTGGCTCCATGTAGTCTCATTTTGGGCAAATAGTCTTGTTTGGGGTTGTGGATTAAGTGAGGAAACATCTTACAACATTGCTATGGATTGTCTGAATGATGTGTCCTTTAGAATAGGTGCTATATCCTTCCCAAAGAGGGAAAAAATGAAACTAGCAATAAACCATTTTATCATTCTGTATTCCATCCTCTGCAACCTCATTACTGTTCTGTGATGATGCTCCTGCAATTTAACCTGCTTTGTTACCCTGTCAGTGCCAGGGTATGTATACATATAATTGTGTGTACAACTTTTACTTGCATCTGGGCAGACCATATCATTGTTTTCAGCAAGAATTAACTTGGTAACTTGAAAACTTGGGATTTTCCTCATACATAGCACAAGCTAAAGTCATTCTTGGTTCTCTGTAGTCTGAGTGTGCTTCTGGGTATTTGCTACCAGGAATTTGGCAATTGCTTCTCAGTCCTCCATGACACATCCTCTAGGGGTTTCACACAGCTCAAAATCAGGTGTGAAATCTTCTCTTAACTTGGAGCCTGGTTTTGCTGGCACTTATACACATGAGTGAGTGCTCCTGTGGCTGGCTGTAGCTGCTTGTGTCAGAATAACAAAGGACACACCAGAGTTTCAAAAGGAAGGTCGTGCAGTTGTGTTGCCTTTATTGTCTAATGTGAGTTGCTTTTTGTAAAGCTATTTGGCCTTGAAGGTTTTCCTTGTAGTCAAAGGCAGATGGAATGATGTCTTCTACATCAGTGTATAGTAGGTGTAAAATGCTGCCAGATCTCAGCATTATTTTTGCATCAGTTTTGCACTGATAACAACTGCAAGGTGTAAGTTAATTGAAAATAAGCCTTTATCTATTTCAGAGGCAGGAGTGATTCCTGCCTTGCTGTAGTGATATTTTCCTTTGATCATTCACATGCTGTTGGAGAGGCAGAAATGCAGGGCATATTAGGCAATAGATGGGTATTTCTTTCACCAGTGTAAAACTACACCTGTCCCTAAATTAAACAATGGGAAGAGAGGAAGCAGAGGAGGAATGCTTGAGTTTGGAGGCAGTATAAATTATTATTAATAATTTATTATATTAATAAGAATTAAGTCTGAAGTCTGGCAAGGCACCTGCACTGAATGCAGAATACAACAGTAGAATATAGTTTAGGAAGAAGCAACTCTCGCTTTCTAGAAGAGTACAGATCTTCAACATTAATTCTTATTTGTTTGGCCTCTCTGGAAATGTTGTGACACCGAGTTCTTTGTACACAGTGTGTAAAGAAAACAGTTATATACCAGTACTTGAATATTGTGGTGAACTGCAGGCACCAAGGGAGGTCAAAGAAAGCATTTGGGGCTACTGTCATTGTAACACTCTATGCTAAAAACTGTGTGTGGTTGGGTTACCTTGTGTAACCACAGTAACTAAATACAAACATTTTTTCTCTGCTTTTTCAAAAGTACAAACCACTTCTGGCTTGAATCTTGTCTTGTCTTGAATCTTAGCTCTTGTCTTCTGCTTGCAGTGGACTGAGGGCATGCAGAGTTAATTACATTTCCATTTAGCAGAAGCGATAACCTTTGCTTGCTGGGGCAACCTGTTCAGATACCAGAGCCCTTTGTGTCAAGACAAGAAGTGCTGTGTAGAAAGGTATAACATCCTTTATTAGATCACTAATAAGGTGCAGTTTAGGGATGCAATTTGGCCTTCAGTAGCAAGCCAAAAGACACAAAGTCCATGAAATCCAGTTACTTCTTGGTTCTGCGCCTCACAGCAGTTTTGCTGGAGGGACATGAGAGCATTACAAAACTTGTTTCTCAGGAGTTGTTGCACACAACTAGCAATTATGTCCTTGACAAGTTTGAGGGGCAGTGGAGGTGCTGATGGTAGACTCAGAACTGTCCACACCATCTTTTCATGGGGCTTTTAAGTTGTTTTTAGTAGCACTTGCTCTGTAAAAGAAGGTTGACTTTGGGACTCGCCTGCAACGCATCTTTTCTGGTTTGAGCTTGGACAGGAGAGATCACATCAGAAAACTAACTTAACAAAAACATCTAGCTGAAAATAATCAGTGGTAATATTTTCCTGGGAAGGAAGGAGAGGTGTTTCTAAGTGACTATAAAAGTATAAATACCATCTGTATGATGTATTCTTATTATTTTCTGGTTTTAGGAATAACTTTGGGATTATGTTTGGAGACACACTGTGTACACAGACAGTAATTCTTATTCTTGGACTTAGAATGTTTGTATTACTACAAGTGAAAGAGACAGCATGTATGCAGGCCTTTACAGCCAGTTTCATCCCTTAGTAATCCTGTCCTGGGTAGCAGAGGATAGCTTAGTGCTCTAAGATGTGCTATATTGCATCAGGAGATGTTTTGCGGAGTGCCTCACACATTACTCTGCTGTTTTGCTTTTACCTAGATGGTGTCTTCTTGTATGCTGGTGTCTTCTAAGGATGTGACTTAGTTTTAAATGTTCTTTAACATACAACTGTGCTGCTCTATATGCAGGGAGCACCTTGTGTCCCAGTGGCAGAGATATGGTCTGCATATCTAAGTAATCTTGGATTTATTAGCCTGTTCAGAACCAGAAAGATCATTTCTAAATCATTTCATCATCTTTCTAAGGGATTTTAACAGTACCTCTGTAGGAGAGAACACTTTCAGAATTTAGCTCTTTAAACTCATGTTCTTAGGAGATTTCTTGATTGGGTTTGTGAGGCACAGAGTACTGGTATCAATATAAAGAGTTTTGTTTGTCTCTGTGGACTTGGGAAGAGGTTGAATGAACTGGCCTGATGTTCACAGTGCAAGGTCCTTTAGAAGTAGATGACAAATCACATAAGCTTCGAAGGCAGAGCACTTTATCATATGGACAAAAAAAGGCATCTCTGGCCTCTCCTTTAGCTGAATGTGTGAAGGAGGAAAAAGTCCTTGCAGTTTGTTAGGGGTGAATTTCTTTCCACCTGCCTGCATGATCCTCTGCCCATGTTTTTGCCATGCTTTTACTGGTATGTTGGGCACATGGCCTCTGAGGTTGTGATGGACTGTTCCCAAATTATGTGTTCAGTTAGTCCCACTGTGTGATAAGTATGACATATTCAACAGTCCTTCACAAAAAAAGGGCTTTTGTCTTGTATTCAGACCTTTAAGCCCTCTTGGAGATTTTAGTGAAATGGGAAGTCATGATTTCAGCTGAAGGCTTTTCCCATATGGTGCAGATGGCTCTTAAGAGAGCTTAGTTTATGGATTGCCTCCTTTTCTTAAATATTAAAACATTTTATGGTACGTACCCTTTGGTTCTGGTAGATTGCAGTTCCTTTATGTAGGCAATAAGCAAAAGCACGTTCATCAATGATAATATGGCAATATATTTGATCTCCTTTCCATGTTTCACCTCACCCCACACATTAGTGGGTTGACTCTTTCTTTATGGATGAGCAGCTCGTCACGGTCTTTTAGAATTTATTGTCAAGAAGAATTGTGTGTAAAAGCCCTGAATGGTTCTTAGACATCTGATAGCGTTAAAGCTTAGATTTTTCCTTTATTTTTCAGGATTCTAGTGCATGAAGGACGTAAATGATAATCCCAGAGGACCATCTGTCCTGGAGCAGGCATTGGAACCAAGTTACTATGTGACTGAAAGGACTGAGTGCAAGTCAGATGGTAAGTAAGACAAGGAAGATGAGAATTATCATGCTGTCACTTCAGTACAGATGAAAAACACTGCCATACAGTCCTTAAGAACTTATCCTAATTTTCAGGTTTTAAGTATTTTGCAAAGCCTAGTTAGCATGGAAGGTAGTTTTTGGTAAGTCTTTTCATGGTGGAGTATATATTTTAGCCTAGCTGTGGTTCTCACATCATTCAGAGTCCATTTTACCTCCACTGTCTACTTGATGCCTATGCAATTCTTTCTAGATTGGAATTCTAAGGTGACCTAGAGGATTAAGCCTTTGTCTCTTAAAAGCTCTTTGGGAAGTCCTTTCAAATCCAGTCCATAGCTGTTTCAAGCATTTTTTCTTCTTTCTTTATAATTGATTCATGGTAAACTGTAAATAAATTAGTTTTGTTTAATCATCAAGGAAGTAGGTGTTTTCAAGCCATTCTGGACTTGTTTCTAAATATATTCTGTCTCTTACAGGAAAGTGTTTCCTGTCTGCATAGTGAGGGCTCTTAGAGCAACTAGGGCTTTGAATCCTGCATCCAGTGTAGATAAACCTTTTTTGGTTTTATTGGTTGGTTACCTGATTTATTTACTGGTTGCAGTTAATGCTGCCCCTGGACTGGCCTTTGGTACCTCCTTGCAGACTGTTGCAGTTTCTGGTTGTTTTTATGCTGGAGGAGCCAGTGCATCTGACGTGGGTGGGCCCTTGGTATCAACTCCCCTCTGCAATGAAGACCCAGCTTGTGGAAAGAGGATGCTGAAAACCTTCATTAGGGGATGTTTGGAGGGCAAAAGCATGTGCTCTATGCAAATAAGCTGTGGGGGAATGAGTTCTTTATGTATAATTTACTGCTAAAAAAAACTTTGAGGTGTAATCTTATTTATGCAAGAATCCTGAAAAACTTCAGGTAACTTAGAGGTATTATTCCTGGGTATTCCCATCTTCTTTACAAATTAGATATAAGTGGTCAGATTTGGACAATTGAAAATCAATGTCTGCCACTCATTTGATTTGACTGAAAGGCAGAAAGGAGGTGCTGTTGTTTCTGTAAGCTCAGAGAGTCATGTTAGTGTTACACATTTTGGTGTTTTTTACAAACTTGTCCAGATCATTTGAGGTCAGGGTTAAACCAAGGCCATGAAACATCAATGAGATGGTGAGGTTTTTATTGACGTGGTGGGTAATTATGCAAAATAATTGCAAGTCTCATTGTGTTAGGACACGTGCAAACATACAATAAATGACAAATACACATTTTGCCTCAAAGCACTTATTCTTGATAGTTTGGCATAAGTAAAAGCATGATTATTTGTTACATGACACTTATAGACTATATTAATTTCAAAGCAAGACATGAGCACCATTCTGCTGCTATACGAAACAAGGAATTCAGAAGTCACTTCACTGTGCTTATCCAATTTATCCCCTTACTGAAATTTGTAGTAAAATGTAGTTAAAAGCATAGAGTTAAGGTAAATTTGTTCCATCCACCAACACAGAAACCACACCCCCTCTGTTTTTAGCTGGATAGCTAAAAAAAAATTTATGTGCTATAAATCCAGTATATGATTCTTAGGGCTACTGAGTATGTTCAGAGCTCTTCCATGTTTCACTTTCTATTTCCCATCCGCCAATATGACTGCTTTTGGGGGAAAATGTGTGAATGGTTCTGGCAGAATAACACTATTTATTTATTAATTATTACTTTTTCTCCTTCTGGTTTATGAGGGTCTTCACTTCTTCCCCTTGTGTCTTTGCTTAGTCTTTGACCCTGCCCTTCTCTCATCTCGAGGCCAAAATACCCAGTGTTCATGCACTGAGCCTGCAGGTTGTTCATAGAAAAGATCTTTAATCCAGCAGTGAATACTGGCTTACACTTTATATGTGGGCAACACAAAGGGAAGTTTTTCAAGCAGTTTTGTTTTTATTGCAGAGTAAGGCGTGGGTAGTTCTGCCTTGCAGAAAAGCTTAGCCTGGAACAACCTGGTGTGGGAGGGGAGAAAGAAAAGATCGACAATCATTTAACATGTGACATCAAAGTGGAATAGTTCCAGCAAAGAAACTGTGCTGAAACTTCCCAACTGAATGTGAGTTGAAGGTCATGCACTTTCCTGTTAACTTGGTAGAGCCAGCATGGAAGCATTGCTAAAGCACGATGGGAGGAATTCTGTGTCTGGAGGCTACCCCTGGCAAGTGTGCTTGATGAAAATTACCCTGGAAAGGCCTCAGTCTGAGGTGGTTGAGCAGACTGCACAAGAGGCAAAGGCACTTAAAAAGTATCAGTGATGCTAATTTCAGCAAAGGCTCAGGTGTAAAAAATTTAAATCCATCTCTTTAATCTGATGGAAGATGCTCCAATGAATGCTTGAAGTAGAAATCATTCTCCAGGCATTGTCATAGGACTGTAGACTGGCCCTTGTTTCAAATTTGGCAAAGAAAAGGCTAAAAAAGTTCAGCTGTCAGAAACACAATAATAAACTTCAGTATTGCATAAAATACAATGCAGAGTGTGGCCAAAGGTCACTTCAATGTTGTAGTGCTTAGGTTGAGCAATCAATTACATTCATACAAAGAAAATATTGCTTGCATTGCAGGGCATAGGAGCTGATGAGAAACTTCTAAGGCATGGCTTGATTAGGGTAGGTTGGAGGGCAAATTAAAATTCTGGAAGATTTCTTTGGAAACTCTTAGAATGTGTTTATGCCAGCCAGTTAATACAGATGGTGAAGCCATAAAATTATGGACTAGATTGAAAAATGGTCATTTTAAATAATCATAAGTCCACTTATTTCACTGAACTGCTTCATGTTTGCATGCTCACATCCAGCACAGCGCATGAAGCAAAAAACAGAGTGAGTGAAATGAAGCTGGATGGTGTTTCTGGAGGCTTGAAAAGTTTTCCTGTAGCTGCACGACAGAGCCACGAGCTGCTCTTGTGCGGGTGGGAAAGAGGATACAGATGAAAGAGGTCACATGAGTCTGTGGGGATGAGCAAAATTAACATGCTATTTCTGAAGGAGTGTGCACTTGGGTTGACAGTTTGAATTTGAAGCCTTTCAGTCAAATCTTTCTTAAAACAAGTTTATTCTGCAGAGTGTACACAAAACACCGTAGAAAATTAAACAAATTAAAATCTCAGTTAATCTCTTAATAGCATTTAAGAATCAGAGAGATAATGAGGATGAGGCAGTTTGCAGTGCCAAGGAACGCTCTCTACAAGTCAGGGACCCCGATTTCAGTCAAGAGTTAAATTGAAAATCAGTCCATTCTTTTTGACAAGCATCTGTCTGGTAAATTATCATGTGCCAGTTTTAGTTCTATGGTCCTATTGATTTAAATAGTTCTATTGATTTAGAACAGTTTTAATACAGATTCTTTCAGTATTATCATATCTTTATTAAGGGCTGAATAAGTTCTTGGGTTTTGGGGGATTTTTTCCTGTTAATCCTTTTTACACTTGATCCTTTCTCAAGCTAGACAGGCGGTGAGTTGACTTGATGATCTTCATTCTCCTTCTGCACTCTGTGTAAAATTATCTTGCTTCACACTAAGTAAAGGTAATTGGTAAACTGGCATTTGTAATTTAAAGGCTTGACCATGTTGGTGTTCCCTGATGTATGTTTACTCCTCTGCCAGCCCCATTAGCTCAGCACAGCAGTCACAACATCAAGGCTATCTTATTGTTGAATACCCAGGGTATTACTTTGCTATTCACACTGGGATTTCATATGGCATTTAAGGGAACTCATTATTTGCTTTCTGAAGAAGTTCCAGTGAAAGCTGGAATTTTTCTATACCTTTCAGGCATACTGCATGAAAACACAACAGAATCATTTGCTGATGTGTTCCTGGGTTTCACTCTTCAAACCTTAATACAAGAATATAATTTGAAAAGTTTAATGATGTACAGAGAATGATGAGCATATACTGAAAAAACATTGGGACATAATTAATATGATAAGATCCAGGACCTCTAACAGGCAGGCAGCTGTATTTCAAAGGTAGATCACAGAGTCTGGGGTTCTTAAAACATTTTCTATACATCCCTATGGAGATTGGTATCCTAAATCCAAGGTGAAAATACATTCCACTGTGTCTCCACTGCTACACAGGCAGCAAAATATATCTCTGGGCTGTCATTGCCCTCCAGGGATTATTCAGGGCTGTTCTGCCAATCCTCCTTTCATCATTCATATTAGGACAGTTGTCCCCTCATTGCTCATGCCTCTGTGTGTAGGCCCTACCTTTTAAGCATGTTCTTTGGCAATAGAGACTGTCACAGAATATAAATTTGGCCAGGTGAGTTTTGTTAGAGTGAGGTCTGGTGGCACCAACTTTTTGTTTTTGCCTTCCTGTGTTCTGGTAAAGGAAATATGGGCATATGGACCTGAGGAGAGCAACAGCAAACTCCAGTTACAGCCCTGCTCCAGATGGTCACAGGGTGAAGGACTGTGGTTGTAGTTTGTTCCTGCTGTGCAGTCAGATGTAGATGTGGCAGCCTGTGCATCATGACACAAAAGAGGTGGGACATGGGGGGATATACCCTGAAGTTGCATTGCTCACCTGGGCATGTCTACCTGTAAGGCCATGTTCCACCCCTGTGAGAGCTGACAGAACTGGAGTTCTGTTAGCCCCTGGCCAGCACAGTAACTCTTCCCCACGTGGGACTTGCTATGCTTTTGTGCAGGTGCAAATAGCATAAACATCACTTGCAGGGTGAGATTTGGAATGCTGGGCTGTCCTCACACCGCCCAGTTTGTAGTATTTGATGTTCTCACAACTGTACCTGTATTTTCTTAATTGTGAGTGACAGCAGACACATTTCTGTACTGTATTCACAAGCACAATTAAAAGAAAGCAAAAGCACGTGGTAGGCAGCAGTTTGAAAACCATGTCAGTCTCAGTTTCAAAAACGACCCTGTGGTGTTCTCTCACTGTCAGTGTAATCCATATTTTTAAGCTGCTTTTGAAAATGAAACTTGGGCCTATCTTTTGAGGAACAATTATTGTTTCAGCAGAACTAGGGCTCTATCTAGGGGCATTGGAGCTTTTGAAAATTTTCCTAGGACTTTCAAAAATCTGGCCTCTTGATGCCCTAAGTCTGTTAGGCATGAGAAACCCACTATCATGTTTCCCACTAGAAAAATGAATCAAAATTGTGCCTGACTTCTGCGGCTTCATGCCTGAAAATTTTAAGTAAGAGCTCACAGTTGTAATTGGGAAATAGCAATCACCAAAAAGTCTAACCATATTTTTTTTCCTGTTTCAGAGTTTAGAGCAAGATATTTCAGAGGAGAGGGAGGGAAGACTCTCTCTTTCTTAATTCTGAGGTTATTTAATCCCCAAGAGGAAGGAAGTTTTCAGTATGCTGTACTTCTTGCATATGCTACCTTGTTTGAGTTGAGCTACTGCCAGATGCTGTTTTTAGTCTCCACTCAGTCCTTCTGTCAGGCTTTTCACACTCCTCCTCCTCCTCCTGTGGGCTTCTCTTCTATGGCCTTGTATTTATTTTCCTTCTTTCCTCTCTTATCAGATATTCTCTTTTCCATTAATCCCAAACATACACCTTCTTTTGCCATCTGTGTTTTATCTTCTCCTTTCTCTGCTTATTGTTGCAAATCAATTGTCTAGTGGTTTTGTAGGACCGAGTTTAATGCCGTAGAACACACATTTTTAAGTAAAAAATACTGTAGAGTATCCCTGCTTCAGGGATGTGACATCCAAAACAGTGAAGTATTTTGCACATGTTGTTACATACTAAATTATATGCATGCCTCATGGGCACTGGTTTGGTTTGGTGGACTAACTGATTAATTAATGGACAAACTAATCATAGCTGAAATAAGCTGAAAATCAGCCTGGTAAAACAAGTAGTCATTTTTGAGAACAGAACTCTGCTGACACGTCACATGGTCCATATGCAACAGCTTTATTAACTTATTTTTCTAAGCATGTTCTTCAGCAACAGGGGCTGTCACAGAAGATAAGTTTGACACCCTTTGGAAATCTATTGTTGCCACCCTATCTCAAACCTCTACTCTTTCTGGAAATCATGGTTTCTTGACCTCTGCCTTACTAGCTTGCTGACTGAGGTTTCATGCTTCCTTATGCCTGCTGGTGATATCACCATGGGGAAGTGCAAGAAGTCTCAATAGACAAAGTACTTCAGTAAGGACAGCATTAAGAGGTGAGCAGTTGTGGAGTGCTGACCTCAAGAATTAGGGGTTTTAATGGTGAAATGTTTTCTTCATTGTATCATTGTATCATGTTATCTTCATTGGAAAAGAAATCTTGGGAACCTAAGACTTGCTGTGTTTGTTATCTTATCTCTTTCCACCTACACATGGTCTCTGATCTGTGTTAAGATCTGGGCCTTCTCTGTATCTTCACAAGGAAAACTCTAAAAGGAGAGAGGAGGGACTGCAAGGATTGACAAGTTAGAAACACTGATGGAGAGCAGGCATTGGCTTGTGCTTGGCTGAAGCAGTCTCCCAACCCTGCTAGAAGAGTTGTCAAAGAAGAGAAGATCATGGTATGGTCTCACCCATTAGATTTGTTAGATTTCCAACTGCAGTATGTTGCACCAGGAGATTTGGTTGAATGCAGCTTGAGAGTTCCCTGTGGCTCTTTCACCACAAAATGAACTTTCCAACTGAGATCTGGCTGTGTTGCAAAAAGGGAGTCGTAGTCAAGCATGTTATTGAAAAATAGAACAGGAAGGGGAGTGAAGCTTCCTTTGGAGCATTCAGAGTGGAACTGAGGAGCTTAAACTATCAGTTTAAGTGGAGAAAGGAGAGATTCAGGCACTCCATGAGAGGAACATGGAGCTCTTCAAAAGAAGAGTAAATACTGACAGGTTTGACTCTTTTGCAGTACATTTTCACAACATCTGTCAAGCTTCCTTTAAAAATACCCAGCCAGCTCTAGCTTGACTGTGGATGTTTTTCACACTTCCCAGTGTATGGAATTGGCATTTGAATTTCACAAACAAATCTACGGGCTTATTAAATTCATCCACCTGCTCATGCAAATGGCAACACAGTAGGTTGAGTTTGTTCTCATGTGTTTTTCATCCCAGTTTTTTGGTTGTCATTTAAGCTTACAGAGTCTATTCTGCTCAGGTCCCATGATTTGCTGTATCCTATATAATTTCATCCTTGGGATTGCACCCACCACTGCAGTATGTGGTAGCACTGGGTCGTTTGGCTGTTCTCCCCATGGGGTCTGAATGCCTCTTCCCTGTGAGCTGTAGGCTTTCTGTGTGCTGCACCCCATGCTGTGGCAGCAAGCTGCCTGGATATTACTATGTTGTGGTTCTTTGCACCTACCAAAGAGTTTAAAAGGTGTCCTTAATGACATGGATCTGCTATTGCTTTATTTTCAACTCAGCTGTTTAGCTAAAAGAATGTGTTATTCAAAAGAGCAATTTCACCTGAAAGTAAAAGGCCAAATGAAATTTTTTTTTAGTCCCAACAATAGATGCCATTTGCTGTTGATGATTGCCACTATGGCACACTTTAAGTGAGAACAAACATACTACCTCCCTCCAATACACACAAGGCTTTTTCCAAACAGATTTATTCATTAAGCATATGTTCAAAGACTACAGCTATTACCACTTTTAAATAGAACCATTTTTTCATTGCTTTTCATAGAAAAAATACTACAGTGTTGTGAAAAACCTGTTAATGTTCCAGATTCAATTAACTAACATATTCTAGCAAAAGTCCTTTCTACTCAGGTTGTTTAACAATAGAAAAATAAATACTGTGTGTTGGAGGCTGACCTTAAACGACAGTCCAAAGCTGCTGCTTTGCAGAGTCTTTAGCAGTTTGAATGCCTTTACCTCTGTGTATGCCAAAAAGGTCTCTTACAGAAATTGAAGAGAACCTGATTAGACTGTAAGACTTGGTCCCAACTTCCTTGCACAGGCAACATATCAGCTGAAACAGGTCAAAGTTTTATCTGACCAATTTTGCAGCCTTTTGATAAGAGGGATGGCACTCCTGAAAGACACTAAATGCCTTCCATTTTGTATGCCTTCTGTGGGAGACAAAGACAAATACAGTCCTGTTTTTCAGAATAGGTTATTTTTCTTTCTGTCAGGTTTGTGCAGGCATTCTCAAAATGACCTCTTTTAGCTTCCTGTGTGCTCACTGGTACTGATAGGTTCTGAATGTTCTTTGCCAGCATACTGAAGAGCCTGTGTTATTTTTCTGTACAGAAAAATGCTTTTGTAACAGCTCTAAGGTGAAGCTTCCTTTATTCTTGAGGCTTTTTTACACACTACTAAAGTGCTACTCCTATTGGATGCGCATATGGATTTAGGGATGCTGTTGTCTGTTCAGCTGATAAGATCATTTCAAGATCTGTGGAGATGAAAGGATGAACTATGATGTTACAGTTATCCCTCAAAAATAGGACCTGATACTGCCCTGCTTACTCTTTTGTCTTCTGTGCCTCTGCTCAGCATATCTGAAATAGATCACAGGGCTTCTACCTGGGCCATGGATAAAATGTTGCTCTTTCCCATTCTTTTTATGATCTTTCCAGCATAAATAATGCTATTGTGGTGATTTGACCTTTGCTAGACGCCAGGCACCCACCAAAGCCACTCTCCCCGCTACTCTGAACTGCATAAGGGAGGGAAAATATAACAAGTGGCTGATGAGTTGAGATAAGGACTGGGAGATCACTCCCCAGTTACTGTCACAGGCAAAACTCAGGGAAATTAGTTGAATTTATTGCCAATCAAAATCAGAGCAGATAATGAGAAGTAAAACAAGTCTCAAAAACACCTTCCTCCTACCCCTCCCTCCTTGGTCTTAACTTCATTCCTGCTTCCCTATCTCCTCTCTCTTATTGGTTCAGGGAGATGGAGAATGGGGGTTATCATTCAGTTCATCTCATGTTGTTTCTGCCTCTGCTTCCTCCTCAGGAAAAAAGAGTTCTTCCCCTTCCTCCAGCATGTGGTCCCTCCCTCCCAAGGGGGGCACTCTTCCAATAACTCCTCCGGTGTGAGCCCTCCCCATGGGCTGCAGTCCCTCATGAACTGCTCCAGTGTGGGTTCCTGCCAGCAGCTGTGGTCCCTTGGGAACAGGCTGCTCCAGTATGGGCTCCTCTCTCCTTGGCTCTGCAGGCCCCCCTGCTCCAGCATGGGCTGACCATGGAGTCACAACCTTCTTTTGGGCATGTGCCTGCTCTGCCATGGGCTCCTCCAGAGGCTGCAGGCAGATCTCTGCTCCTCCATGGGCTGCAGGGGAATCCCAGCTCCGGCACCTCCTGCCCCTCCTGCACTGACCCAGATATCTGCAGGGCTGCTCCTCTCAGATAATCTCACTCCATTCTTCCATAGCCATTCAGCATTTGCTTCTGTGCCCTAACTTTATTCTCCTTAAACAGATTATCCCAGCAGCATTCCTACCATCTGATGTGCTTGGCCTTGGCCAGCTGGCTGGCACTAGAACTGTCAGACATGGGGAAGCTTCTCAAAGGAAGCCATCCTTGTACCCTTGCCCCCCCACACCCTGCCACCAAAACCTTCTACACAAACCCTCAGGAAAGGACCAAGCAGTTTTGTTGTATGTAATTGGCATTGGGAGATGAGAGGTGCAAACAAAATAAATTCTTTTAGTAGAATCTTAAGCTAATGTGGAGGAAGACAGAGGTGGGGTGGTTTGGAAGTGCTGCTCTGGTCTTTAGAAGCTAAGAATGAGATTTACAAGATTACTCAGTACTTTATTCTTCATATTGAAGTCAAGTGTGGGAGGAGACTTGGTATGAGGCGTTTGGCATCTCCTGTTAATGCAGATGAAGTGTTCTGGATAGCATAGCAGAAATACAGCTCTGTGGATGAAATCTTTCTTCCCATTGACATATACCGTCACCCACACTTCAGAAAGAGCATCCTAAGGGAAGCAATTGACTACTCAAATTCCAAAATATGCAATATACACAGCGTATTTCAACATGGAGACAAAACTGTGGGACAACTAGGAGTCTGTAAGAATAAGTTTGGTGCCTTTGTGGTGACCTGAATTTTAAATGTTATGAAATCAGGAGCTTCTGAAAAGAAAGAAATGCTCCAATCAAGACCTGACAAAACGATGTTTTTTAATAGTCCAAATTTGTGTTGCATAGTTGAGGAGCTAAATTCCTGTCTTTTCATCCTCAGAATAGGACACACGATGATGGCTTTTATACCTGAAGCATGGGGAGGTTTTAAGTGTGCCTCCCACATGCAGCATACCTGCACCTGCTTCCATGCAAGCTCAGATCATTGTCATTTCTGCAACATTTGCTGGAGTACAGAATGAAAATCCCTAGGCTGTCTGTGATCCCAGTCTGGAGCCAGAAGTAGAAATGCTCTGCTGATGCATGACCCAAAATGGTGTTTGCTTGCCAGCTTGGTGACCTGTTGATTAATGTCAGCTCTTGCTACAGTGACTCAACATGAGGCTGTGTGATGTGAGGTGGAGTGGAGCCTTGGGATGCATGAGTCCATGAGAGGTTTGTTTCTCTGGGTTGTTTTGTAGAGTGAAGCTCAGGATTGCAGACAAGTGGTGCAAAATCCTCCCGGAAGAATTGTAAAGCTCATCACCAGCATGTGCTTTTTTTGCGTCACCTTCTCCAACAGAGAGCTGTAACAACTTGTGCATGTCTGCTTATCTATCTAGACAAAACATTGCTCAGTGCATGTTTCCTCCCTGGGAAGAGGATGAGAAGACAAGCTGTTGCATCTTTTTAGTTTACTATTTAAGGCTGTGTATCTGTGTTGATGAGCACATACAGGAACCCAGATAGACTAGACCCAGGACTATTACCACTTTCTACTCGAATTGTTCACTTTTTGTGTTCCTGTGTGATAGCTAGGGAGAAGGACAGCTTAAAACTGTTGTTCCTGTGACATTTTAGTAACCTAAGCATGCCTGTAACATGAAGGGACTGCAGTTACGGAGGTAGCAGAGTACTGAACTGCAAACAATGTTATTTAATTGTGCTGTGTTTCCATTAGGGCCCATAACAGTGTAGCCCTGAGCTGAAATAAGGCTCTGATACAGAGACAAAATTGGTCCTGTTTGTGGATGTCCACACTCTTATCTCTACAAGTATTTATTTCAAAGATTAATTCGAGGGTCTGAGTGATAGTGTTGCATTCTGAGGCAGCCAAACTGTGCAAGCATAGCCTTTTTAAATGCGTGAAAGAAAACAAAATGCTTATACTTGGCATAATACCCTTGGGGCTTGTATCAGGTTTGTGGCTGAAGATGATTGTTGGGACTGGTCTTGATATAATTTACTTTGCTCAGGAAAGAGAATGTCTTTGAAATGAATGTGATAGTGGCTTTCCTAAACGATTTTTTTGTGAAGGCTCCAGGCATAAGATTTGAGTCACTTAGTAAAGCAGGCTATCCCCAAATGAATGACATCAAAACATTCCCATCTGAACCTGACAGGAAGCCAGCAAATCACCCCTCTGCTTCAAGGTGCAAACCTTCTCATTCACCAGATAGAAAGCAGATCTAATACCTAAAGAATACCAGGCCAGTCACTGAGGAGACATTAGAAACACACAGTGGTATTAGCATAATGACTGTAGAAGTACTCTAAAATTTATTAAGAAAATAAATATCCTTCTTTTTTTTTTCAACAATAGCAGTGTGGCAACACCAATTCAGATTGTAGTGGCATGAATAGCAAATACTTTCAAAAGTGTGTGACACCAGAATATGCTTGTTTCTTTTCATTGTCAGAATCACTCTTTTATTGAAGAGGATGTTTGTCTGGTTCTTAAATTATTGCTATTCTTTGATTATGCATTCAGGCACATTTAAGTATATCCTGTACTTAAAGTGTAAAGGCACAAAAGGTATAATTAGGGTTTGAAAGGGGACAGTTGGTTATCCTGTTTCAGAGAGTTTAAGCCTGTACGTTTTGCTCTGCATTGCTGCACCACTGCCAGTTCTCGCTGCCTGTGCAAGGCTGATTCATGAGCAGTCTAAGCCTTTATCTCTTTAACTGTGGAATTACAGAGCTGCTTTGTGGGTTTCCATTTTCAGTGTTAAAGGGAGCTTGCAGCCTGGGATTAATTTGGGACAACCAACTCCACTGAAAGTCAACTTGTGGTCTGTTTACAAAAGCTCAAGGCAGCTCCAAAATTATCACCAGGCACTCGAAATTGTTCAGTGAAGAAACCAGCATAAGAAATCTATTCTTTATTTTTAAAAATATTAAATTGTATCCAATATTCAGCGCTAATCAGATGGACCTTCTGTAAGAGGGTTAAGAGGAAAGGAGAAAAGACAAAATCAAACAAAAGAAGCTTTGAATTGAGCCCTGATTGAAAGATGGCAATTGCTAATTATGTGTGGGTGAATTACAAGTTAATATTCAGTGTCTCTGCCCTCTGAGGGTCTGCATTCACTCAAGAGCTGTAATTTTGCACCATATTTAACATTTTGTTTTGAAGCAAACACTGCTCTAAGGGCCCTGGCCACCTTGAGAAATGGACAAAAGGAAAGAGGACATTGCCTAACAACACATCTTGTGGTTAAGACCTGTGAGCATTAGGAGAGCCATTGTGTATTTGACTTAGTAGTGGGAGTATGATTTAGATGTGGACAAAGGCATAACTAGTCTTGTTCTGGGAATTAAGAGCAACTTCTCCATTATTAGTAGAGACATAGCAGTTTGCAATGAGTGTAGGACCCTGGCAGTGAGACCCTACAGATGGTACAGGAGCTCCCATGTACTTCCCATATGGTTGCTTTATCTGACAGTCCCTTACTGCTTCTTGTGGCTCCTAGTGATTCCTCTTTGCTGTCTTTCCAGAGCAGAGAGCCCAAGGATTTTTTTTCTTGCTCCCATCTAAGTGAGGCTCACACCCAATTCAGAGTTGTGGCAGCTGAGGTATCCTGAGCTGCCTTTTCCTAGGAGCTCTGTTTCATATGAGCTGTTATGGACTACAGACTTGGTGAGAGAATCAGGTAAATTACCTTTTCTCTTACTAAGTGGGTTAGATATATTATAAAGCAGTCAGTATCAGTGTATAGAGCCCCAGGTATGAGAGGAGTGCTGTCTGGAACATCTGGTTTCTTCCAGAAAGGAAGGGTTTGGTGACAGATCAAATTAAGTCCCCCAGACTCACCCTTCAGTAAAACAAAATCTCTGGTGTCAGGCTGTATCCTTTCCCCTCCAGGGATGACTTCATAGGCTAGCATCCTGCCTTTTAAAATTGTGTTTTGCAAATTCTTTTTATTATTTGGAAAAAAAAAGACTCTATGAAAGCAGGGGACTTTGAGAAGATTGAGTTTTACTTTTTCCCATATTTCTTTTCCTCTGCAGTTATCATTTTTTCATGAACTATTTCTAGAGCAACACTGCAGTGAGCTTCTCTGTGGAGTGGACAGTGGAAGTAGATATTGAAAGACATTTTAATGCTATTACACTTCACCCTCTGAGAGTGGATTTTGTCTTTGTATTTCAGGTCTGTAGAGCACGAGCACATTTGCAGAGATTTGCACTAGAATCACTAAAAAGTAAGACTGAACATTAGTTAATGTTAACTAATCTCCCTGTGAGATTCTTTCTCACAGGGAAGAACAGGCTTACTTTTTTCAGAGTCATTAATTGTGTTTAATAAAACAAAATCTTTATTTAGCTCTTTAAAAGCCCTCAGTTTGTCTGCTAACAGTAGCAGTGGCTTAAACATTAGTCTGAAAATTGTTCTTGTAGTCTGAAAGTTAGTTTCAGAAGTGGTTTCTCAGAAATCAATTTAATAAATTAGGAAACTTCTGGGCATTTTCTTTTTTCAAGACTTACAAAGTGTACTGTCCAGAATTCAGATCACAGAAAAAATACTACCTTGCTAATTTAGTTAAATGTTTATTTCCATATGTACAACTCAACCTAAGGGTAATCTGGACCCTCTGTAATCATGATAAGCATGTTTCCCACCATTGCTAGTAGAAGCCCTTTTCTGCACAAGAATTTAACAGGTAGTAGGAGATGTTGGTTCTTGTTAGGCTTGAGTTTTATGAAAGCTGCAATAAAATGCCTAGGATTTTCTCTTCATCTTATTTTGTGATAAAAGTTGGAGCTGGTGGACATTTCCACTGCAGCAACTCAGCTGAAGATGCCCTTAGGAGCTGGAATCTATCCAGATGATATTTTCACTCATCATTGTGGCACTTCCCTGTGGCAGCCAGACAATTATGACACAGTAGCTGTTGGACTGTGGAAAAAATCACAGCAACTTGAAAGCTCTTCTAAATCACAGCAAAGAGCCTTGTGCACACCCTGAAATTCACAGAACATATCGGCAGGCACGTAACATGGGTGACTGATTGGGAATCAAATGAGGTTTGCAGCTTGTTTGATGGCCAGTCTCCTGTTGAAGAAGAGGGGGAGGCAGTTTTTCTTGCAGTCTGATATTTCTCTTCTCCATCCCTCTCTAGCAGCTTGCAGGCTTGCTTTTATATGTGACCCCACAGTACCATAATAATGGTCCTAGGTGAACATGAACATTTTTTCTGCCTTCACGTCTCTTTCTCTCCTCCCACCCATCCCAGATGAAGTGGCAGGTGGACTGAGTGGGAGCAGTGTGAACTCAGAGCAGAGAAAACGTGTGACTCAGCAGTTCAGCAGGGAGCTGCTGAGTGGAAAGGCAGCTATTCTCCTTGCACACTCTGGCATCAGGTTGCTGTTCCCTCAGGGATGAGAAGAGGTTCTTTATGGATAGAGATGCGCAGTTCCCCCCCACCCAGCAGGGCAAAGTGTCTGTGTATTCTTTTCAGCAGAACTTACTTCAGGTAGAGAGGAAAGTTTCTTCTTCAAGTTTGTAAGAAATGTTGCCAGTGAATGGGGAGAAGCATCGGGCTGGAAGTACGTAGACCTCGGTTATCTGCCTGACTTGCTCACAGATTTTCTGCACGACTTTCCCTCTTCCTTTCTTTCTCTCTTGATGTGTCTTTCCCTTTTGGTAATTGGAGTTTGGCATAAGCAGCAGCCAGACTCCACCAGCTGAGCTTGGAAAGTGCAAGTGTACAGTACTTTTCCTGGCAAGTGGGTGATACTCCTTTTCCTCTGCACTGTCAAAGAACTCCTCAGTGAACACTTGCCTTCCTCAGAAGGAGGCTTCTGGGTTTCCCCATGCCACCTGCCTCCCTTGGACAAATAAGCCCAAAGGCAAGTTGATAATTGTGGGTTATCCTCTGTCACACAAGGTTAAATTAACCATCTCACTGTTAGGGAGGGGCCATTGTAGTGCCTATCTAAGCAGTTTAGTAATGATGAAAAAGTTGTGGTATTTTATTACCAATTCTGTGTTTGTCTTTCAGAAGAGAGGACTGAAGTAGATTTTTCTGCGTAGAGTAATCAATAATAAATAGGTATTTTATATCAGTGGTTGTACTTACTAAAAGCTCAACTTTAAAGCTGTAGTGTTCATCATTGTCACTGAATTTCCCCAACCAAACACACGAAAAAGGCAAGCTGTGGGGTGGTGTTCTCTTGAATCTTCAGAGAGCCTGAAACACTGTCACTGGAGAACTGTTGAGCAGCTGAGTTCCCTTGATGGGCATATCAACCCATGAATCGGTGTGAAGGAAATACAAATATTTCCAGTGTGATCTTTCTAGCAAAAATACTCAACTTTCTGAAGTAGAATCCTTGAATGTTAGAAATTTCAGTTGTTCCCCACACAGCTATGAATACCTGCATCCTGGCTCAGCTTGTTCTTACAGTCCAGGGTGGATACACTTAAGGCAAACTAAAAGCATTAGAAATTGTAAGCTGAAATTCATCTCAAGTTAAGTAACTCACCTGTGTTGCTGCTGTGTAGGCTCAGTCTTGGTGAAGAGTCTTCCAATGTGTCAGAGAGGATAGTTCCAGTTTCTTGGACCTCTTACTTAACTTGATGGTATGTCAGGCTTATTTCTTCATGAGTTCTGTTACAGAGAAGAGTTTGAAGCTTGCAGTCCTACAAAGGACCGTGGGAGGGATCTAACTGGCTTCCAGTTAGATACCAAAGGGATTTCAGTGTCGCTTTGCTGCCTTGGTGCCATTATTTAGGGGTAAAGGTAGTGGGATCCATGGGTCTGCCTGGCTTGCTCCTTGTGTTTGAATTAAGCTGTCTTATACTTTCTGAAGTAGCTCTCAATGTGGTTTTGCATTACAAATGCAAGATCTACCAACCACAAGCTCTTGGCAGCTAAAACTTGGACTTTATCCAAAATGGAATTGGAGGTACTGAGGAGATTGAATTGTTGTAAATCCCCTCTATCTCCAGTCAGTCAGTAGTAGGTAGCTGTGGGGTGCACCTGGGGAGGTTTTTCTTTGCAGTTTTTAATCTGGATACTTTTGGGGCCTTGATGTTCTCCTCCTGAGCTGCATTTTACTCAGCCATTTGGAAAACATAAATGTATTGAGCTCTTGTAAACAAAGCAGGTCAGGAATCAAGCAGAGGAGCAATTGTCATGATCAGAAAGGCCAAAAAAAAAGTACAATGGCGGAGCTAGTATCCCCAGTTTTCAACACAGATTATTATATCTTTAGTGTAAATTTTCAACATAACTTATCAGATGAGTCAGGAATGCAGACAGAATCAAGAAGCAGACTTCCTTTGGCGGTGATGTTTATCTGTCTGTAAACAGTACCGATGTCATGTTTACTGCTTAATAAATTAGGTTGCTGTTCATAAAGAAATTCAGTAGAAGTTTCAGAGTTAAAAAATAGTGACCCACTAGTTGATTTCCTGCAGAGTGAAGAATGTAAGTACACAAGTTGTGTTTGCCATACAAATATGAGAGGTCCCCTTCCTCTTACCCACTTCTTCCCATACCACCACAGTGCAAAAGAAAGCTAATTATTCAGTTTCTATCTTTATCATGCTGCAGTGGCAACCAAAAAAGAGATTAGGTATTGGATAAGAAAACATTCTCCTAAAGCTCTGTTCTTTGGATAGATGGGCTTTTTACCCTCCAGCACAAGCTGCCTCTTGTTCCTGTGCACTCTGAGGTAGCTTGTTCAGGTTTGATGTATCTTTGTCTTCCCAGCACCTGGACTGGCCTGCAATCAGGATGCCTTATGATGGATGTATTTAACAAGGTCTTGACCAGATCTGTGAACTACAATGCCAAGGGCTGTGTCCTGTGTGTGCAGTTGAGGTGCATGTTAAAACTCTTTTTAGCAGTGGACTGAGACCCATCTCACTAGAGTACTTTCACCTACTGTTCTTTCATCAATAGCAGTTCTCCTTAGCAGTTAGATGGAAATTAGAGGCAGGGATTTCATTAGGCAGTTGCATTTGGACATCTGAAGATGCAGAAGCCATAAACAGACTTATGACTCTGGTCTGACATGCTGGTAATCCTGATGGATGTGAGGTGTTGCTGGCATACCTCATACTTTGTTGTGCTACCACTCTGTGGTCCATTCCTACAAATTCTTATCACATGTGGCCATCATGAAGATGTAGGCAGGTTCAGAGGTATATGTACCTCACTACACCTGAAACAATTAGGGGCAATGCAGCCCAGCTGCTGTGTTGTGTTGGCTGCTGCAGCTTGAGACTTGGCAGAACAGGTGGGGCCCCTTTTGCCCTGCTGTCTTGTGTGTCCTGGAAGGTAAAACCCACAATCCACCATTAACAAAATTTGTATTTCCCATTGAAGAGGCAGTACTATCCAATCCAGAAGTATCATTCTCACAGGGACAGTGTGATGGATGTACATAAATGTCTAATAACTGTATGAGTATTTTCTTTTCACTGCTGGGGTGCATTTTCTTTCTGCTATAAAAACAGTTTTGTTGAGGAACAAGTCTTTCTCTCAAAAATACTTTGTTAAATTAAGTCTGCCAATGGAGCGGTGCCAATTCCTTGAACATTAGCACCCGTGTACAAGTTGCTTTTGAAATGTTAACTTCATTAGGAAATACAGCCAGGATGTGAGGTTCTGAGGGGTTGTTTTCTGTTTTGTTTTTCTCTGAAGGCTTTAAGTATGATTCAGTCGAGTTACAGAGCTGCTAATGCTTCACCCACAGCAGGATTTGATGGGATCGTGGCATGTTTGTTACTGTAAGGCTTTGTTGACTTGCTTGTTATTGCTACAGTGCCTTTTAGTATTTCAGCTAAGACTAGTACTCTAAGCACTTGTTTTTCTGAGAGTTATATAGGTGTTTTTCATTCTTCTGCCTGTTATGTACCCACGTATGAAGTCAGGAAAAAAAAAAGAGAGGGGGGTTAAAATGGGCACTGCCAGAGTTACAGAAGCCAGCTTTTACCTCCTGAGTGAAGAAAGGTGTTTCCCTATATAAATTATTCCATAATATGATAATATGTAGTGCTGTGCCTTGTATTTTTGGCAGCTTGTTTTGGTGGCACTGTTTAAGGAAAGGATGTAGGATGAATGGATCCCTGGCATGATCCAGAAAGTGCTTTTCCCTGAACAGCAAGGATGAGTTTATGGTGCTGTTTTGAAATTTTAACTTGTTTTCACAAGCCATATGGCTGCTACAGATGTCAGAGACCTTTTAATTCCTCTGCCTAAGGCTTTTTTTTTCCTAGCAAGTGTAGTCTTGTGCCAAAGCAGAAGTACTCATGGAACTTGCATCCCCATCTCTGTGATGTAGGAAATGAGGAAGCTATCACATGGATGCTACATTTCACTGCCAGTCAAATCACGAGCAGGGGAGAGGCTCTGTTCATTCCTGCAGGCAGTGATCCTTGCCAGCTCTCTCAAGACCTTCACATTCACCTTGACACAAGAAAGCTTCACTGGTGTTTCACTCATTACCTCATCTGCAACTGAAAGAATCCTGAGCCCAGTAGGGCAAACCATACAGGAGTATGGGATTGCAAGATGATGTGTGAGTGCTAATTGAAGTATTGTTTAAAGCTGGCATAGCTAAATAAATACAGAACCTGAGGTGGGCATCATTCTCTTTGTTAGAATCTAATCTTTGGGATTTATAGCAGAAAATTTTTGATTGGACTTAAGTTAACATTGGACCTTCTCTTTGTATATCCGAGGCATGTGTCTCTTTATTTATATGTATGGATTCAACCAGTTCTCCCTTATTTTAGTTCTTACAACTTTTGCCTTCTGTTGTGCTAGTGAAAATACCTCTTGATAAAAATGTCAGTTCTGCAGAGCTGGAGTCCTGGACTGCCAGGTCTCTCTCTACCTTATGCAGTGAAAATAATTGAAAGTAAGAGTGGTCTATTGTCCTTCATAAAGGGCAGTTGTAAGAAGGAGAATGTGACCCCTACAGTTGTATGGGTATTACTAGACAAGACTGGAATTCCAGGAGTTGGATTTCTAGGCTGTGGAGAGGCACAGATCCCCATGGTTACAGAGTGCCCTAACTTTGACATCTTTTTTGTAAAAGATGCAGTTAAGTGGCCTTCATGTCGTTGTATTATAGTGAGGCGTTTGTTTCCAACCAGAAATGACCTTGTAAAATCTCAAGCTGTTACAACCATGCAACAAAGAAATGCTGTTTACCTGCTACATAAGGCAGCACCTTTAGTCAGTTAAAAAAAAAGTTCTGAAATATGAAATATTATGACTTATAAAAACCAGCTGAAAGCTGAGCATGAAATCTGCATTCCTTGGCTCCTTGCATTCCTTGGTCTGGTTGTCTTCTCAATCTTATTTTAGTTTTGCACTGTGTATAGTTTATCTTGAGATTTGGGAAGGAGTATGCAAAATAGGAAATCATTGGAACTTGAAAAACAGTAAATATGTTCATTAATCATTCTTAGGGACAGAGGTGCATTATTTAATGCAGATAAAGGAAAAGGAGAACTTAACCTATGTTTAGTGAAAATGGAAGGTTAGAGACTTTAGGAGCAAACAAGAATAAACTGTAAGAAAGTAGATATTTTTGAAGCTTTAGATCCCAGCCACAGATGCACATCTCTCTGCAAAGGTAACAAAAATAGTTTCTGACACAAAGATTCTGTCCCTGTTAAATTTCAAATTCTGGTTCCAAAACACAGAACATAAACATCCCACAAAAATAGCAGGAAAATTGGCAATCATTAACAAGTATTTTCCTCCCTATTCTTGTTCGAATCTAGTGAGACATGAAGCAATTTAGAAGCTTGAAGCTTTTCAGCTTTAAGGACTGAGAGGCAGACTTCTTGTGATGTCTAGCATCAAAAAAAAAACCAAAAAAAACCAAAAAAAAACAACCTAGCATTAAAAGATGAATTCTTACTATGGACAGACCCTCAGCTGATACAAAGATATATTTCATTTTATGATTAGAGCTGTGGCTAGTTAATGGGTGCTTATCTGACTTAGAGTTACAAGTGTGAGACATTTAGAGAAATGTTTGCTGAGAGGAGGGTTTTGTCGAAACCTGACCTCAACAAACCAGGTAAGGGCCAATGGTGTGGCCTTTCCCTGGGACACAGGAGGCTGGTTTAGGCTTAAGTCTACAGAGTTGTACACAGGGCAGCCTTGGGGCATTCCTCACGTCCAAAGATGTAAGTTAGTAATATTTACACCCAATGATTCTGATCTTTCACTCCTCACTTGTACATGAATTTATATATACGCAGACTCTATTCAAAATACTGTTACTGAGGGAATAGCCACACCAGTGGGTATTTCCACTGAACAGAACAGCACTGCAACATTATTAAATAGCTCTTGAGTATGAATTCATCCAAGAAGTAGGTTATTGGAATAAAGTCTATTTTATTAGTGCCTTAGGACATTCAGCCAAAACCCAGAGTCTCCGAGCACTATTCAGACACATCAGATGAAACAGTCTCTACCTCAGAAATCTATAATCGGATTAGACAAAGCAGACAAATAAAAGAAATAGAGAAATTGAGACAGGAAGGGGCAAAATGGGTTCTCTGCCATCACGTAGCTGGGAAGTGTGTAGCTAGGCAATAGCACAGGTAGCTTTTTTTAAAAAGTAAAAATGAAAAAGTGCAGCAATGTAAATGAGAATTTGTTAACAACAAAGCCCAGAATCTGCACCTCCGGAAAGAAAGGGAAAATAATTTATCCACCCACACTCACTTTTCTCTGATGAAGGCAGGTGAATAAAGCTGCACTAATAGAGTGTGACGCTCACAATCCTGAGCTGTGCTTGCTGAGGCAGAACGGAAAGGTAACCATCGTCTCCAGGAAAACAATAGCCCTGCAGCCCCCGCTGTGCCTACAGGGTCACATCCCATTCATCCCCTGCACATGTCCTTTTCACGTGGAGGTTGTTCCCGTCCAGCTGGGATGGAGTCAGTGGATGAAGCTGAAGGACGGCAAGGAGAGCGGAGCAGGAAGGAGCAGTCTCTGAGAGCCTCCCAGAAAACAACAGTGCTCGGTTGGCCTCCCCCGTGGAATGGATTGATACCCGGAGACAGCATGTATCTGTTTGTCCTCTCACAGATACTGGTAAGGCAGCTTGCATAGCTTTGGAATGCTGGGACCTTTATTTTAGGCCATGCTGGCTGGGGAGGTTTCCTCACTCACTGTAGATGTAGCAGTGGGAATGGGTGTAGTCCTCATTTCTGCAGCCACCTCTCATGGCTTTGCCTTGAGAGCAGCCCTTGCCGTTTCATGTCCCACACTCCTGTCACATTTCCTGCCATACTGCAAATGCCTCCTTTGCCAAATGACCAATATCCCACCAAATCCTTTTTCTATAGTTCATATGTATGGGGGTAAAGACCCATGTTGGTTACAAGTGGAGCGGGAGGTGTGCTGTTTAAAGTTGTGATGTGGGATGAGCTTATACCTCTCTGTGAGTGTGCTAAATATAAAGTCATTGCTTTTGTAGTTTATGTTAACTGTGGCATGTGCAGCACCCTTGAGTGTTTTAAATGAAAAGTTTCCACGTGTGTATGTTTGTGTGTGTGTATTTATAGTGATACCTTTGTGAAACATGGCTGTTTGTGAGAGCTTTGAGAGAGGCCTTAAGAGCCTTTCAATAACATCCTAAGTTCATGGAATTACTAGTTTTGATCTAAAAGTAATAAACTTTTAAAAATACTACTTTTAAAAGTAGTAAACTGAAAGTTCAGAAGCCAGAGGAACCTGTTGCACTTGCAGTGTTGCTCCACTTGCTGTTTTTGGGCAGCTCTTTTGCTAGTGAGGGTTGGAGGCAGCCTGTGTAACTCAGTGATGCACATCTAGTTAATAGTGGCTGAGCTTGGAGCCTTCAGCCTTTTTATTCTGTGAAGCTACAGCCTAGAAAATACCTGACTTCTTAAAGCCAAAGCAATAATCAACGTTAAATCAATGCTAACTAAATTAGCTAATTATGCGGTCTTGAAATGAAAATGAATGTGTGCATAATGAGAGATGCTAATTACGTCTTTTCTGATTGATTGCACAGCTTCTCGGCATGATGCTGTGGTACAGCACTTACGGGACCATCCCAGCAGCTCAGAATGCCTTCGACCTGCTCTCCTACTTGCTTACCCCATTTAAACAGGCTTTTTCAGATCAAGGGGAGGTAAGTCCCTGTGCTCCTCTCTGGTTATAGAGTTGATGGCAGTAGCCTTGAGTGGTCTTTCTAATATCTCTTCTGATAAGTATAATATGTGTGTATTTCACATGTACGTCCTGAAATGACAGAAGAGTTTCCTGAAAGCACATGAATATTTTATCTTTGAGATATTGGGCTGAATTTTAATAACGACTATGACATTAGTTCAGCACAGCAGATTTTTCATTATGTGCAAATTATTGCAAATGAAACAAAGCAATAAGAAGTCATCTCATTAAGGTTTAGCCCCCAGTAAAGGGAGAGCTGAAATTTAATTTCTTAGGATGACTAGAAGCTTAATTTCTGGAAGAATGGGTCAACCCATATAAAAGGTGCAAATTGCAACATAGTCTCAAAAATACTTTTTTGTTGAGTGTTTAGAACATATCTGTGTGCAGGAAATGTATTTCAAGTGTACTAGGTGCACAGATTCAATTATATCTACAGAGCTACCCCAGTAAAATTGCCTAGCTTCTCACCATGACACGATGACATGTATACCAGAATGATTCATCTGATAAATTACTGGTAATGATACCCAGAGCAGATTTTTCTAGTGTGGACAGAACCTTAATTAAGTGGTGAACAGCTACTTTCAAAAATCTGATGAAATATATTTGCTATCAGAATGCTTAGATCCATTGTACATAATCTTTGAGGCAGAGGCTTTGCAGTGCTAATAGAAAATCTGATTCAGTGCCTCTTGTGATTGAAGTACAGTGGAGACTGTTTTCTGTTTTCTCAGTGTTTATAAGCTGCATGTCACCTGCTCTTTTGGAGTTTTTTGAAAGAAGCACTTTTTCTTTTGCAGTTGGCTTTATTATGCACAGAGCTCTTCACAGACTGTTGCCTGTGTCTTATTTGCAGTGGCTCAATCATTAACAAATTGTTGTTCCTTACAGAAAAACACTGATTTGTATAATTTTGACTTGCAATAATTGTCCTTCACAGAGGAAAGTGATTCCTAGAATGCACCACAAGAACACCCCAAGTATGACTCTGTACAGATGTTCATGCATATGTTTGAGGACTGTTTATCATAGCACTATTTATTGTGCAGATTTACACTTGAAAACAGTATAGTCAAAGAAATCTTCTCATGGTAAAATAAGCAAATGGAAGCTCTTAACTCCAAATTTCTCATTATGTTGTACTAGTAGGAGAAAAACAGAGTGAAATTCCTTGCTCACTGAAGCCTATTAGAACTGAATTTTGCACCTACTACAGAGAGCAGGCTGAACTATAGACTACTATAAAATGACTAAGACATCAGAATTATTTCCACTGCCAGTGGTGTGAATTAACCTGATGGTGTTTCACTGAATATGTAGAAAGCACAGAAAACTCCTCTGTGGCTGGATTCTATTTAAGGATCCCCAAACCCAGGAACAGTACTAAACTTTGTTAAAGCCCTTTACCACAGTTTAAAAATCACACTGACTGTAGCAATGAAGTGTTGGTCCAGTCTTCAAAACTGAGTTGTGGATTCAGATCTCAGCTTTGGCAAAGGGGAAGTGTAGGAAGCAGAACTCCTGTTTGCCTTTACATTGAAATCTGGGGTTTAGACCTTCTGAGATGCTGGGGCTTAGAGATGGTTTCAGTTTCAGTCTGCTCCAAAGCCTGGCATTTGTTTTTGCTGCTGATGGCAGCTTTTCCACAGATGAGTATGATATCAGTAAATCTTCATGGGAAAGCACACACTTGGCCAAGAACATGCATGCAGATACTGTACTGTGCCCCTAAATACTTCATGAATCATTGTCTATTCTGTTATTCCACAGAGCCTGACCACAGTTGGAAGTGTTGTGGTATCATACATCCTGCTGTCTTTGGCTTCTCTAGGACTGCTCTTTGTAGGATCTCTGGTAAGTTATGATAGAGCACAAACTGTATGCATGCCCTTTTTCAGGGAGTTTTTTATAAGATGTCCTTTTTAACAAAAGTTGTTAGTGTTGTGCCCAAGTTGATTGTAAAGCAGTCAGTTTTTGGGCTGTTTCTGTATAATTATCTGCTTGCTGTATGTGGAGGAATTAGCCTTACTCAATTTCTTGGTGTATTGGGGATTGCACTGAAGTAGAATTGTATACAAAAATAGTTTTTAGTTTTTCCATCCGCAGATGGGAAAACTATTTCCTCTGAAGTAGAAAGGATGTGTCCATTAACAGGACCATCATCCATTGATTTCAATGGCAGAAGGAGCTGCTCCAGAGTGCCTCTGTTCTTAAGTGGCATGACTACAATTAATCTAGTTAGCTCTCAGCTGTTGGGGAGCAGCAGCGTGTTGTGTTTCTCCGTGGATTGTGTAACTGGCACAAAGTTGTGTGCTAGATGGGAGAGCTATGGAGAGCTCGGGCTTGTCAGGGAGCTGTAACTGAATGTGGCTTTTGAAAGCCCTCTGTTCTGTCTTTTAGAGTGGGAGTGCAGCTACTGAACATGCAGGCAGAGCATCACCTCCTGTCCTTCCAGAGGTGCACCTCAGGTAGCTCAGGAAGTTGAAGCTGTGCTGTACACATGCTGTTTGAGTGATGAACAGCATAATGAAATACATCCCAGAATCATGGGACTGTAGGTGGGCAAGATTGCTAGTCTAACATCCTGCTTGGAGCTGGGCTGTTGCCAACACTTGGTAAAGTCAGCCATGAAATTTTCCACTCAGGTTTTGAAAACCTTCAGGGAAGGAAGGTTTATCATCTCTCTGTGTGCCTGTGACACAAACATGTAGCACTTTTGGGGAAGAGATGTTTCCTCGTGTCTCATCTGAATTTCACAAATGTAAATGTCTGGGCTGAATTTCTGCAGGTTTGTGGCCGTCGTTCCTTGTGATATCAGCTGATACTACCAAGAAATGTCTGGCTGCATCTCTGGAGCTGCCCTTCAAGTAGTTGCAGGTCACTGTTAGATCACCCCAGCCTCCTCTTTGCCAGGCTGAACAAGCCCAGTTCCCTCCACCTTTTTCCTACACCCTTGACCTCCTTTGAAACCTCTGTTGGGACCACTCCAGTTTTTCCATATCTGTCTTAAACTGGGGGAACTAAATCTGTAGACAATACTCAAGGTGTAGCTCCCTCAGTGCCAAGGAGAGGGGAGTGCTTCCTTTGATTTGCTGGCCACACTCCCTGCTAGAAAGTAATGTCACATTATGTGCCACAGTTAAATTCACTCAGAGGCAGCACAGTGGCAAAATCTTCTGTTTAGTGTGTCAGGAAAATGGACTTTCCAAAAACCCTTCACAAGGCAAAGCAATTATAGTTAACGCCTCCATTCTTGTGATCATTGATGTAGGCAAGGAACTTAGTCAGGTTTATGCAATTTTCTGGGGTTTTGATGCTGCTGTACCTTATCCAGATTAATTTTGTCCTCAAAAATAAACTTTTGGTAATTCTGTAATTGCAAATATTAAAAAACAAAAGACATATAAGAATTGTCAAGAACTGTATGTTCCAGATAAATTTGCAGCAAAACATTCTGGGCTGAAAATCTGAATATCAGGGGTGTGATTTTTTGCATATTCAGCTATTTCTTCGTGGATGAAAACATTTATTGCTGACCCATCCTTAGCACAGAAGATAAAGTTAAGTGAAAGCTCTTCATGGCCAAAAATTCTGATCTCTCTTTGGTCAGTTTTGTATGTGAGTTCCTTGCAAGTTAACATGAATACCACTATAGATTAAAGTAGACTTGGCCCATTTTTGTGTTGATTAAAATTTACGTAAAGAAAAACATTTTCTAACGTTTTCCATGTTGGTGAGTTTGCGCTGGTTTGTATTCCTGTGGTCTGTGCTAAGAATTTCCTAACTAGAGTAGAGGCACAAATATCACTCTGTGTCACCCTGCTCTCTGGATAAATTGCTGAGCCACAGAGTATAAGAAGTGTCCTGTGAGTTCTGATCTACGGTCCATCTTGCCCAGTATGTTCTCTCTAACATGGACATTAGGAAGGAGAGACTGTTTAGAGAGAGCAAATGAGCCTTGTCCCTTCCTGCCTACCTGTCACCTTCCTCTCAGATGTCTGAGGTCATGCTGCTTTGCAATTTGCAAATTTGAAAACATCTGCTTTTATCAGTATTTGCAGAATAGGGAATAACATAGTAATTGGCAGAACATTGAAAATGGTGCTTGGACCAGGCAGGGTTTCTACAATCCCAGCCTGGTGGACAAGAGATTGTTGCATGATGACTGTTTTCTTTATTTTCCCCTTTGTCTCAGCTGAGTGATCTCTCTCTCCTCTCTACTTAAAATTGATTTTAAGCCATGTACTGCCTAGAAGAGACCTTGAAGGAATCTTCCTTTGAGAGTGCCTTTATAACCAAGCCCTTCTTTCCCAATATTGAAATTGATACTGTCCTGTATGACATCCTAATGTGCTTTACTAGCCTAGGAAGATAAATGTGACCTTTTTAGTGGCACTTTTAAAAATTTAACTGGTCATTTAAAAGCCATGTAAGAAAAGGACAGAAGAGGCTTTTACTTGTGAGAGTAAGACTTGTTCTTAGTCTCAAAAGGATGCATGACAATTCAGTATAGTTTGTATGGGCATTAGCCTGAGTGTTACTACTCCAAGTTCTATGCTAGATGGATGAAGTTGGCCTAAGGTTCCAGATCCTAGAATTCAGAGGTGGGCTTGAAATTTTTTACTGAAATCTGTGTGGGGGATTTGAAGTCTACTGATGTGATTTCAAAATCATCTAGTCTTATCCCAGCATCTGTGCAAACTGATACGATGAGGAAATTTTTTAGATTGGTGCAATTTCAACCCTTTTGTTAATTTGTAATATAAACTTTCATATTGCAGTTGTGTCTTAAAACTTCACAGGATTCATTATTTAATGTTCATACCATATTCAAATCAGATAATTAAATTATAACACAGTCTGTGCCTGGGCCAAAAACTGATATGGGCATTTTGAGCCCGAGGATCAGGTACAGCAAAATTGAGACCTCTTCAAAAAATGATGGGTTTATGCATTAAATTTGGGGTACAGTGCCTGGTTATTAAAGATGTTCAGCTCAGCTATATTAACTTAAGACAGCTATATGTAAATTTCATATGGAAAGCCATTAAATCAGGAGAGGTATAATTAGTAGACTACTATGGCGGATTTTTGTTTTGTAAACAAGCCTGGGAAGGATAAGAAACTGAACAAAAAGACAGTGGTATCAGATTGGCTTGCATATGATGGTCACAAGCACATTCCACTTCCACTGTATCCCTGAGTTAAGCCTGGCTAGCTCTGTGGAAACCTCTGTGGCTGAAAGCAGGTTTGAATGGGTAGTTGTGAATCCTTGCAACACACACCACAAAGCCACTCCTGCATGGAACATTCCTGTTCTCTTCAGTACTCTCCAATTCTAATACAGACAGCTGGAATGCTGCCCCAAAGACCCATGCCCTAGGCTATGTGGAAGGGCTGGCTACAAGCAGAACCTTGTTTAAACGTTTGTTTCCTCCAGGTTTGGCACCTCCTCAGAGCCCCACCGGACCCCCCCTTTCCGCTGCAAGAGGACAGACGGCAGTCTGTGAGCCGGCAGCCCTCCTTCACGTACTCAGAGTGGACAGAGGATAAAAATGAAGATGACTTCCTAGATCTGGACCCCGTGCCAGAGACTCCAGTCTTTGACTGCGTCATGGACATTAAAGCGGAGACAGACCCAGCTACTCTGACAGTTAAATCCGTGGGCTTGCAAGAAAGGTAGGGTACCTGTGACTAACAGGGAAAAGTCTGCTCCCAGATTTTGGGGGTTTAGGCGTTCTGTGCCTGGTAGGAAGCTTTATTGCCTTTGTGAACATCACTTTCATATGTGGTTGTGAAGTCAAGCACCTGCTTCATTTCCTGTCCTGTTTTCATTCCAGTCATAAATACAAGCATGTTAGTTAAACAGCACACAGTTTCTGGACAGCTGTCAACAAGTGCTGTTCTAAAGCATCATTTCTTCCCATTGAATATATCTATTTGTGTTTGATCAGTCTCTCACCATTCATCAAGATAGCAACTGCATTGCATGAAATCTCCTATGGAGAAGTAAAAGCTTTTACCTTTGAAAGAGGTGGGTCTCATTGATTTTTTTTTTTCCCCCTCGTCACTTGTACTGGAGGGCTAGTCTTTTTTTGCAAAAGCAAAACACAGAAAAAGTGATAGTCTTTAGTATTTCTCAGATTAATAGAGTTAATCCAGAAGTAAATGAATTATTCAAATGAACCCAGTAATGAAACTTTGGGGTGAGTTGGTGTCCACTGCTTGAACCATAAGGGCAGCTTGAAAAAAGGAGTTTCTCAGGCAAGTCAGGAGGTTCTCAGAGAGGTTCACAGCTGGGAAAGGGCAGTTTCAAGATTAAAGGAAAATCTTTTTCTGTTTTGTGTCCTTTCAGTTGTCTTAGTGAAATAGAATAAAAATTCTATCTTGATGATAGAATTCCTGCAAAGAAATTCTGCAAAAGTGAGGATGTTATGAATAAAAATGAAGTTACTGAGAGGCCCAGCATAGCAAAGTATCACCTTTCTTTATTTCTCAGTTTTCAAACTTAATTGGAATGCTAACCATAGTTAATTCTCATCTGTAAAGCTTAAAACAAAGGACAGAACATAGATTTTAAGAATACAGTGCTGATTTTCTGAAGCTCCTCAGGATGCAGTAAAAAGGAGTTACAGAAGAGACTTTCAATTTGCACTCTTGTGGGTTTGGAATTTTTTTTATTGCTTTATGGTTTGTTATAACATTGTCCTAAAATTTTATATATTTTTATTGTTTATTCTACCTTTATATGAGATCACAGTAACCTCTGGGGCTTGTCCCTGAAGCTGCTGCTTTGTTGCTTTTTCATTATAGGCAAGATTGGGCTTGAAATACGTGAGTCATTTGTGTTCTTCACTATCCCTGATTTCATTCCATTTCTGTCACTTTAAAGATGTGACATTTCTCCTCAGGTGACTGCTAGCCTGCATGAAAGACACTCACTCTATCAAGAGAATTGGGGAGTATTGCTTGGAGAATAATCAGTTGGTTAAAGTAATGAATTGCAATCAAAAACCTGTCAAGTAACTAGAAGTGGGACAATGAAAGCAATTGCTTGAAGTTCTCAAACTAGGTACAGTGCAAACACTCAAGATATAAACTTGTTTTCAACATACACATGTCCTTGGGAAGACAGACATCATTTGAGGTTTGAGCTGTGTCCTGACAAACTTCATTTACATTATACATTGGTCACTTTTCCTTTATTTGGTGTTGTGTTACCTACCTGTGCCTCTTTGGCATCCATTCTGCTTTTCTCTTACTTCCCTCTCATTCTTTAACCACCAATGCACTTAAAAGGGTGATCAGCAGCTAAATTCAAACACCACTGAATGTTGCTGAAGAAGAAATAATCTCATTTCTTCATGCTGAAGAACTATTAATGTAGGTAGCCTCCTCTACCTTGAAAGAACCAAAAGCAATCTTTGTCAAATGCATCTCTTTTGGGGGAGAAATGTGGTAGCTGTTCAGTAGCACACAGGAGGGTGAGGTGAAATCCTTTGAAAGGTGTCACTAAAGATTCCATGTCGGCCACTGGTGGCATTTCCCCATGGCTGTGAATCATAGTAGGAGGCTGGCTGCAAACTCTTTTGGACAAAATCCTGAGTCCAGGAAAGGGTTGTGATCCAAGTGATGACTTCTATCCTCTTTGTGAGTTGGTCATGCCTGTGTGCCTACATGGTTTTTAATAGCTCCTGCACATACCCTCTAACTAAATTTTTTGAGTGGAGATTCATCAAAAATAGGTTTAGTGTGTAAATGCATAGAACTTCTACCTAGTAATCATCATATTGTGTGGCTTTATTATTATGTTAAAGATATTTAAATATAGATTCACTGACAGCTTTTGAATCTCACATTTGTCTATCATATGTGAGACTAACAGAAGTGCTTTAAAACTTTATTCATAATAAGCATTTTTACTTATTTGGTTTGTTGTGTGGCTAACTTACACAAAAAAAATTCTACACTTAAGAGTATTTGTTTAAAATGTGACTGTCAAAGTATTGGCACCTTCATTTTACCCTTCTTATGATGTGCAGTTGTGGAAAGAACATTTTTCAGATGGAAAAATTATTCACTGCAATTGCTTGGCTTTTTGTGTCTCTGTTGAAGTTGAACTGGCAGTTTATCCCAAGACCTTACCCCAGCGATGTTTCAGTGTACAAAATCATCTTCTGGTTTTGTCCACACAAGAAGCATCACCCATTTTCTTACAGGTAGTGACCGAAATGTCCCCATCAGAACCAGCTGGTGATTTCCTGAAGTTGTTCATCTTTCATTGCTGGCAGTGATGGGTCTGTTGTAAGCAAACTTTGACTGCTCTGTTTTGCAGGAGAGGTTCAAATGTTTCACTCACACTGGATATGTGCACCCCAGGCTGCTCTGAGCAAGGCTTTGGCTATGTCATGTCCCCACGGGAACAGTCAGCCCGGGAATACCTCCAGACTGCCTCGAACATCCTGACTGAAGAGGAGCTGCACAAGAAGGCACTGGATCCTTTCATACTCCAGGCAGAGTTCTTTGTGAGTGTCTGACCTCTCTCTTCTAGGAGCATCAATAAATATGGGATGTTGTCTCTCCAGAGAAGATCTTGGTATTATTTTCTGCCAGTCTAAAAGTAGTGCACACAAACTCTGCTTCTGTCAGTGAAGCATTTCATGCAATTCCCAAATTTTTCATTCCTTTAAATTACAATGTCTGAAAGCTTTCAGTAATGTTGTCACGTAAAAACTAGAGAATTGATTCTGGCAAAACCAACAACAAGTCTTTGTTTCACAGGATTTTGATTTTTTTCTTTTTCTGATGTATATTACCTTTTTAACAACAGCAACAAAAACAAAAAAATCTTTAGAGTTCAGAAGAAAAGCCACATTTCCTATAAGCATAACTTCTGGAAAGAGGTCTGGAGTTGCCCTAGGAATGAAATTAGTCCTAAACCACCCTTTTTGCTGTTGAATACTTAATGTGGAGCTACTTTCCAAATCTAAATGTTCTCTGGTTACCTCAAACACAGTGTGGCTCTGTCATTTAGCAGCAGCTATAGAAATTATTATTTCTGGGGTTTTTCTCTGCACAAAAATAATTCACTAGCTGTAAACTACTGAAGTTAATACTGCCATGTCAAATATTCTCTTAAGCATGAAATCTCAGCAGAGCAGAGGAAGATTGTTTTGCAACATTACAGCCCTTTCAGCCTGTCCTCTTCATGACCTCTAAGTGTCTGCAAGGGAAAGACCACTCTGATTGTCACTTGCTGTCCTCCCTCCTTGTGCTGTTTTGGGGGGGGGGGGGGGGGTCCCTTTATGAGAACAGGGGGATACTCTGGGCTTCTGTTTTAAAGTAGAACACAAGGGATCTGTGGTCCTTAATTCCTTTAGTGTTGTACAAGATGAAGGAAAGCAGCTTCTGTGTAGGCAAAGCCCTGATTCTTTTAAAGTATCTATTGCTCCTTTAGGGAAGGAATGTTCACTTGGTGTCTGAACTGACTGCTGGATTAGTCCACATACAGATTCACCAGTCTTTGAGCTATTCTGTAGCTTTCAAGCAAAGAAAATAATGTTAGATGTAGACTTCGTTTGTCTGAGAGATTTTGAATTAGGTTTCCTGGTGCTCCTAGAATCATCCAGCAGCCAAGCCATCCCCAAGCTATTTTCATTCTTTAATGAAAACTGAAAGAACACAAAATGCTGTGCAATCAAAATGTTATTTCTATAATTAAAAATTGTAAACCAGTTCTTTTTTTATGAACAGTTAGCACCAGCTAGCTCTTAGTGTGTTTTCACTCTAACCTACTTGGTTTTCAAACTCCAGATCCCAGATGAAGTAAGCAGTTGTTTCATTTTGCAAGAAAAGTCAAGGAGCACGTTAACAGGGCTAAATCCTGAAATTCATACAAGATTTAGAGTTTCTACTCAGACAGCAGTCCTGTTGATTTCACCAAGAATTGGCTTGTGTAGTGAATGACTTAAGACCCAAAAACAGCCCATGGAGCTTGGCTCAGGGAGAGTTTGGGTTGACTAAATACCAAGGAACAATTGAGAAAAATATGAAGATTTTGTTCCTATGCAGTTCTCAAAATTGATAGAAAATTACTTCAACAAAACATTTTTGTCCTTATTTGCCTCTGGTTAAAGCCAGCAGTGTGCTCAGTGCTTTGTAAGAGGTGGAGTTCAGATAGACTTCTAAGGTTCCAGGACTGACCTCAAGTTGTTCCAGGGCAGATTTAGATTGGATATTAGGTAAAAATGATTCACTGAAAGGATGAAGTACTGGAACAGGCTGCCTGGTGAAGTGGTAGAATCACCATCCATGAAAGTGTTTGTAAACATGTGGATGTGGCACTTAGGGACAAGGCTTAGCAGTAAACATGGAGGTGCTAGGTAAAAGGTTGGACTCAATGATCTTAGAGGTCATTTTCAGCCTTAATAATTCTCTGTTTCTCTAGTCCATAGTTCTGCTCATCTTAAGTTTTTTCCCTCACTTGCCTCACTCAACCCTGATTCCTGTTCCCAGTCTGTGCTGTAGTGGTCTCTCAAATTGATGGTGCAGCAGCTGTGATGACCAGCTCTGCCTCCTGGTTCCTGTGAACCATCTCTCTGCTGTGAGCCTGGTTAACACATCCCTTCTCTTCACCTGCCTTCCACTCCAGCTGCTGGAAGGTTCCTGTTCGTTCCCACCTGGCATTAGCCCCTGATTGCAGGGGATGAGCAGTGGGGAACAGGAACACTGAGGAAGCCCCTCCATCTTTGTGTGTTCTTTGCATCAGGAATGGGGAGTGCAGGCAATCCCTGAACACCCCTTTGCTGTCCTTTTCCATGGAGCTTGGCAGCACGATGAGCAAAGCAGTGACGCTCCCGCAGCTCCATGGAGTCGGGTCAGCACACCAGCCTGTCATCATGTGTGTCATACTTTGTTGCTGGTGCAAGTCCCCAGCAGATTATTACCTTCCACCCTCAGAGAGGAAGCGATGTGAGTCAGAAAGGATGGTCCATCCTCTTGGAGCAGCAGTCTTGCGTTCCACCTCTTGCATCGCTCTGTGCCTACACTTGCAATTCAGTTCTAATAATATTAGGAGTGAATATGTCATGCGTGTTACTCAATGAATTAGTCACTAGGAGCGTTTTTACATGAAGGATTTCAGAAAAGAAAGTGACAGAAAAAGGAAACATCAATCACACTTTGGTGGTAAGTTGCTAGAGGTACTGTACAATATGTCCCAGCTGACTTCATCGCTTTGCCTCCCTCGCAGGTAGGACATAATGGGCTTGGGGTTTTTATACCTCCTGTGAATCTAATAATACTACTGACTGTCTCTTATTTTTCGTGGGTTTTTTGTTTTTCTTTTCTTTTAACAGGAAATTCCAATGAACTTTGTTGATCCAAAGGAATATGATATTCCAGGCTTAGTGCGTAAGAATCGCTACAAAACAATTCTCCCAAGTAAGTTTCTGCTTTTTAAGTCACTGAGGCAGGGTGGTTTATTCCACATGCTGGAGGGCTTTGCATTTTCCTTTCCAGAGTGCATGAAGTGTACTGTCACCACAATATATTGTCCAAAAGCCATGTTTATGGAGCAGCAGCATGGCTTCAAAGCATAAATTAAATTTCCCAAGAGGTACAGAGCATGAAGAACCGAAATGCTGCTGATCCTCAGGGAAATGTAGGATATTAGTTATTAGAATTGCATCGTTTGGTGCTGCTTAAAAGTTGTACCCAAGAACTTGGTTTATTAAGATATTAGTTACTGATTTCTTTGATTAAATTTATTTTGAAAGACCAAATTCTAGCAGCATTATTTTCCTGACTGATGTTTTTTCAAATGCAGACTGAGAATATTGGGAACTGGCCTGATGGCATTAAGATGACACAGAAAAGTATTTTTCTTTTCTATTATGCTAGTTTTATTTGTAGGCAGGAGTAGGAGTTTAGAGAAAACAGTTTGGTACAAATTTTTACTAGTGTCATCATTTTCCCCCTCTCTCATACTTTGAAAAGTGATACAATTGGATGTCATGCCTTTTTTCTTTCCTCTAAGCTGTTGTTGGAATTTGGTACCATCACTACAGTAGTCTTTCGAAAAATCCAAAAGGTTCAATGTCAGGTTAACAAATACAAGTGCAGTAAAGTCAAAAATGTCCTCAGCTATACCTAACAGTCAATGAATCCAGATTGAAAATGGTTTCAAAAAGATTATTTTTATGTCTACAAACTCCAGCAACTGCAGCCTGATGTGTGAAACTATTTTGATGACTTTGTACTCTACCTCAGACCAGAAGTGTAAAAGAATTTAACAGCCTTTCACTATTGCTGTGCTAATGGTTGGGGTGATTCATTCAAGTATTAATTTGCTGGTTTCGCTGCAATGGGAAGATTGAAAAAGTGGATATTGATTTCAGATGCCCAAGGTGCCAGATCTCTAAGTGATCTGTATATTCTGAATTTGGTATCTCTTCATCTCAGCCATATGGGTATTTGCCAGCAGCCACTGTTGTCACTTTGACCTCTTCATCTCAGATAACTCTTTCACTCAGCCATCTCTCTAAATGTTAACAACTTTATTCTGGCCTTGTTATGACCTGAGCTTTTTTTTCTGAAAGAACTTTTGGCAACTTTGTTCCTGACTGTGGCCACAGGATAGCTTGATACTGCTGAGGAAAGGAGAGGGCTGGGTCTCTTATCCCACTGCCTCCACTTCACAGGGCTTGGTGCTGGCAGCAAAGAGGGGTAGAAAGGAGACCTAAACATTCTCTTTACACTTCAAATCCAAAGATCCCAGAAAACATCAATCTGGTCTGTTTGAGGACAGCATTTCATGCTGCCTCTGTGTTTGTAGTACTGTAAAAATTACTGTGTACTCTGCCCTTAATATGATATTGAGTAAACCACAATTTTTGCATAAATCTTATTCTGCTTTCTAAGTCAGCTGAAGTTTTTATGAAAAAGGCACCTGTGGTTTGTTTTTAATATTATCTTGGTCATATACACTGTTGCTGTTTGCTGAGGCCTCTGTCAGGAGGATGTTTTTTGTCAATGGTAACAAACTGGGTAGCACTGGTAAAAGTGGATGAATGTGGGCCTGTGTCAGGTCCCATTAAAATCAGTGAAACAGTCATTGACTTCGGTAGGAATTGGACTGAACTTCTGAAGTGGAATAATGTTTTCTTTTGTCATCTTATTAGAACAAGAATAATGCTTCATAAACAGCCTCAATGAAGGAGACTCAAGTACTGAAGAGACTTAAAATGCAAGAGACTGTTAATATTCTTTAATTTCTCTATAACCATTATATTTGTTAATAGCACATCTTGGAGTGTGGTTCATTGCAAGATGAAACTGGGAAGGAGTTATTGTCATCTGGCTTGCCTGGGTGCAAGAAATGCATGTTTATGTTTTGGTAGAAAAGCTCTTTCCTATCATTTCACAAACAATATTCTAATGTCTTTGAAGCCAGAATGAGTCTGTTGACCTAACAGATTGAGAAATAATTTCCTGTAGCAGAAAACTGCTTTTCCAGAGTCATGCTGAGACACTGACTCAGGACCAATTAAGGCAGGCTTCAGAGAGTGGGTGAAATTGTCAGAAGGCTGCAAATTACCCCAACCATTCTTTCCCTTTTTTAATGGTCTTAACATGGGGGTTTTCTAAGGCCACTCACATCTGCTGTGATGGCCATGAATGCATGTAAATGTCTTGCTCTACTAAATAATCTTTTGTGTCTCCTTCCTCTGATAAATTATTCCTTATCTCCTTACACCTTTCAGATCCTCACAGCAGAGTGTGCCTTACCTCAGCTGATCAGGACGACCCCCTCAGCTCTTACATCAATGCTAACTACATCAGGGTAAGAGCTCCATAGCCCAGTGTGTCTGCCCAGCCTCTATCAGCCACCGTTAACGTAAACAGAATTGCAACACACACTGGCTTTTAAAAGCATCCTAGCTGATCTGATTGCTCTTCTCTCCTGTTTATCTTAGCTGAAACCCCAATTTCAAGGTGCACCTGTACAGATTCAGACCAGGCAGAAACATACTGCTACAGTTCCTGATGCAAAATTCCTTGTCAGCTGGCCTAACCAAGGCACTGGATAATCAGCCTGAATAAGGCTCATGACCTAGCCAGAGTCACCTCAAGGCTGTAGGACACTCTTTGCTGGAATTTCTTGAGTCTGTACTGTGTCTTTGCTCCATGTACACGTGTGCAGGAAAGAGATGGAAAGGAGAGCTGGTGCCACACAGTCAGCATTTCATCCAGGATAGCGCTCTGGTTTTTTAACCTTCAAGGTTATGGTGGACATCCCTGTTAAAACTGATCTCTTGTTCTTTTGTTGGCAGGGCTATGGAGGAGAGGAAAAGGTATATATTGCTACTCAGGGACCGATAGTTAATACTGTCACTGACTTCTGGAGAATGGTGTGGCAGGAGCGTTCTCCCATCATTGTCATGATTACCAATATAGAAGAGATGAATGAGGTAATGCTGTTACATCCAGTCTATATTTTTATCTGTACTCCAGGAGTTATTTTCAGCATAGACACTAAGCCAGCAAACAAAAGTTAGCTCAGTGGCCTGTGCAATCAGAGCCAGCATTAAATTCTTCAGGCTCAGAGAAGATGTGGGCTTCTCTTTCGCTTCAGTTTACTGTGAGTCCTGTTTTGCTGTCTGATTTCTCCTACTGTTGGTTTTGCCATTTTCCTTTCCCAACTGAGTGAAACCCCTCCTAACCCAGCTCTATTTGCAGGCAGCCTTTGAAGTTCTTTCTGAAGGAATCAAAAGCAATAGTACGCCATAACTGCTAAGGCTGAATATCTTTAATCAGTAGAGTTGCTGCTGCTTTATCTTCCATTTATTATGATTTGATGTCTACATGCACATCTCATTGAGGAAGTACCTGATTTCTGTATGATAATCAACAACTAGGGCTGACTTGGATATTGAGGACCTTCCCCTGAAAGAGTCTAGGGAATGCTTATGAAATACTGAAATAAAGATGCTGAAATTTTCTATTTGCCACCTACCATAAATTAAACTGTAGTGATGTTTGTGCTAATCCACCTAAAGTGAATTCTTCTTTTTTTTGCAGTTTATAATACTGCAGCCCTCCAACTGTTCATTACTTACCTGCTGAAATCTTTCCCCCATAGCAGAGTTGCAAGAACTTTGTGCCTGGGCTTCAGCTCACAGACAGGTAGCTGAGCTCACATCTGCCTTTACTGGCAGTGTAAGATGTGAGAAAGTGGTCTGGGCATGTGTTGGGCTCTGCATCCTCCCCCACCACTAAGCAGCAAGGCTAGGTGGAGATATCCAAATGTTGTTTCTTAAGCTGCAGCACCATTGTACAGTCAGGCTTGTCCTTGAGAACAGATTAGTAATTTAGGTTAGAGATTTTTGTTTGGAGAAGAAGCTTTAGATGCTAAGAAGACAAAGAATATGGGCAAACATCCAGCATACAGACAGAGTTGTATCTTATCTGCTAGCTGGAAGCTTAGTGCCCATAATCATGCATGTGCACAAACCTTTAGCTTTTCATAGATATAAAATAAATATGTTCATGTATTTTTTTTCAACTTCATTGAAAAAAAGATATGAACAAGACTGACACAGAATTATGATGCTTTGCAAGTTAAAAATGGTCATTTATTACAGCTGGCTCATTGGAAATGTCCTGTCAAGGATTGCTGAAAACAATGCAAAACATGCAGAGTATGTTGCTGATCTGAATGCTTTGTTTTCACTCAGGTTTTGAATACAGGCACCTGCCTGTATCTGAGCAGCAGCACTGAAGCAATAATGTGCTTATTAATCAAAGTTGTCTTTTTCTGGCACATACAACATTAAAATGTTGTAACATAGTTTGTGCACCAGAATCCTTTGCAGACTTTGAGGTTTAAAGAAGATGCAGAGGAAATGCTGGTCCTGAATGACATATCTGAAATGCTCTTCAACTATAGTTTTCATAAGATTGTATAACAGGAAGGCAAAATAACCTTTATGTCTGGATTGCCTCCTGCCTGCACTGACCAAGTGTTTCAACCCTCCTATCAGTCATGGGAAGCAGTGCACTGCAGTGCTGATGCACTATAGAGTTGGAGCTTGCTACAGCCTGTATATCACAGCAGAGCTGCTGAGTCTTTCCTGATACATTTTTTGTCAAAAATGTATTGATGTCAGCAATATCAGCCATAAATACAAGGTCCTTTCATGCAAACGTCTTCTATACTCACTCCATTTATCTGCAACACTTCTATTAATAGACGAATAGCAGGACTCAAATTACATAGATTCAAACCCAAAAGTTTTGTTCAGCAATGATGCTAGTGAGAGAGACTTTGTGTTCTTTCTCAGTGCAATGGCTTCACTAATGTGAGGATTAAAAGCTCTGCACCTCAGCCCTCTGTCACTTCTAATCTGAATTGACAGACAGCCCCCAGAAATGAGTGGGCAATCTTACTCCACTCCTTTAAGCAGAGCAGTGTCTGTGCTATTGATAGCTGGTAGCACTCCCGACAATTTTTGCAGTGGATTCTGCAGTTTATGAGTAGACGAAGAAAAAACACAATCTGCATAAATAACTTTACAGAGACACAGTGGGCCACACTCCCAGTGGGTTATTAACTGATGTACTGTGCAGATGGAACAACTCTGATTCTCCCACACAAAAATTTTGACTCAGTAACTTAGCAAGGTACTTTTCTGTTGTTAGTCTTTCTCCTCAAGTGGAATTACGTTTGGTGGGGGAGAGAAAAATGATTCAACTTGTTTCCTCCAAGATTGTGTACAGCTGTGTAAAAGAGGAATCTTACAAGCATCATCTTTACTGAGGTTTGTTGAATAGCAGATACCTGCTCCCCTGTGATAATGAAATAGCTTCTTGCATTATCACAAGGGAGCCTTTTTCTCAGCCTCTGCCTGATTCGTGTCATTCCTTTTCCATGAACTAATTTGTGCACCATATTGAAATGCCTGCCTCTGCCTTTGCATATTGATTAATTTAGAGAAACTAATTACAAACCAGTCTTTTTTAGCCCTCCTTCCAGGATCAGAGGGACCTACAAATTTGCACTGGCTCATCTGATACTGTCTATCCATACCACACAGCAGATCTGCAAACGGACTATAGTTTCTGTGTTTCCAAGTGTCAGGTTGTGATACTTGGAAACACAGAAACTGTTCTTCTGGTTTGGCAAAATCAAATGTAGTAGTCCAATCTCTCTCACAGCTACTGCTGCCTTTTACTTCCTTGTATTTGAAAGATTCTCACTGACAATTTTAAGTGGATTTTGGTACATAATCTATTTCCCAAGCATCCCCAGTCATGTTATTTTGTGCAAAAACATATGCAAATTATCATTTTATATTCAGACAGCATTGAGCCATTATAAAAAATAGAAAAGCTGTATTTTGTGTTTCTACATCAGTATATATGAAGCACAGATATATTGGTAACTAGCGTATATTATACTAATCATTATTATCTCGAGAAAAAGATTAATTTAAAACACAAGCACATTGCCACCAGCCTCTCTAATGAACCTTCAAAATGCACATCAGTTGCATAAAGATAAATAAGGATGTGTGTATTTAAAAGCATTGGTTAGTAATTACTTGATTTTTAATCAAGCAATCAGGCTATTATGGATGCAGCAAAAATCAACTGAAATGTGGTCCCTGTTTAGTAAGTGAAAGCTTGTACTTATTATAGAAACAAAATTTATTCACATTCATCTATGCATGTGCTATATTCAGTTTCAGAGGAGAAAGAAACCAAGCCTCCCTTGATACCTGCTTAACTGGATTTGTTTTATATTGCACACAGAAATGCACAGAATATTGGCCAGAGGAACAGGTCACCTATGAAGGAATAGAAATCACAGTTAACAGAGTCATACAAGCAGACGATTACCGTTTAAGGCTCATCACCCTAAAGGTAAATCATTACAATGTACTTACAGTAGCTTAGCTGTCTAAACCTGTAAATGCAGATGTTCAACGGGAGTTGTGTAGAAAGCTTCTGCACAGTGTAGTGCTGGACAAATACCACTTGTCATTACTGAAGTCATTGTAGCTTTGCCCAGTTCACCAGCATGAAAGTTACAGGAAAATCAGCAGTCAGAGGTTTAGGCTGCATGTGTACAGTCTGAAAGCCACCAGGCCAGTTGTAGTAGTATCGGGTTCACTGGGTAAGAAACCAGTGACTCATTCTGTGCCTTTGTCCTCCGGGTTCATTGATCATTGAGAATGAAATGTCAGCTCACAGAGAGCTTCTTACTTTGCAAGTGTAGTTTTATATACCAGTAACCGATTCTATCATCTTGTGGATAGAAAGTTTCAGTACTGGTTTAATTTTTTAAGAACTTAGATACTACTTAATCTAAAGTACCAGAGTCCTATTTTACAGCTCTTTCCATTGCTAAGTTCTGGAATATCAAGCTACATGTTGTAGTAACAGTCTGTTTACATAAACTTCATACATCTTTCATCTGCCACATCTACCCCGACCTCAGTATAACACAACAATTTCTTTCCAAGCTGGGAAAACTCTCCTTTTATCCAACCAGTTTCAAGTCTCTTCAGCCATATGCTAATGGGCAGAAAGCCAGCATATGACATCCCATGTCTGGATTCAGAGTGTAGAAAGTCTGTCACTCATGCTTTTGGCAAAGGCAGCAAGAAGAAAATTGCACTCCATGACAAGTGGGAAGTGAAGAATATCTGCATGTTGCAGGCTTGCAGCTGATCTGGTTTTTCTTTTCAGTTAGACAATGGTTTTGTTTTCAGTACTAGTGGGTCAATGTCTCTTCCCTCCACCCTCAAATGTCAGGATGTGAATTGCTGAGTTCTAGAGCTGAAATAAAGATTCCATTTAAGTTACCTTTTCCTAGAGCTGTACACTTGCCATTTAGTGGCAATAGTTGAGCAGCAGCTCTGAACCATGCATATATTAAGTGACTTGGTAGTGAAAACTGGGAAAGCCATGAATTGACTTAACTTTGCCCTTAAACACGAGTGCTCAGAAATACATGATTACTGCATGCTTTACGGAGTGGGCTGTCATTTTTTCATAGGGGACAAGATTTGTCAGGTTTTAGGAATTTAGAAAAAGCTCAGGCTATAGGCAAGGCTTGTCTTCTGTTCTCAGAGAAAGCTGCTAGTGTCTAGCCACTGAGTCATGATTTCAGCTACAGAATACGTGCTGTAGACTTCAAACTGTCTATTAAATCTTGCTTCCTCCTAGCTGTTCCCAAGTCTTCTCAGTCCCAAGGAACCATCAATAGAGAATATTTTGTTCAAGTCAAAGCAGAAGTGTACAGAACCACAGAAGTCAGGGTGCTCCAAGCAGAAGCATAAAACTTTTAACACAGCAGACAAAACTAAAGGCATCCAGAGTTCATCACTAGAACTTTGTGTGTTTTCTGTTGCTGTCAACTAAATGATTTATGTAGTGATTCATGTTTTTCTTCAGATGACTTTTACTTTTCTCTCAGTGTTATTGACAGCATTTTTATTATAATTTTTCACAACTGAGTTTGGAATTGGGTGTTTATAACTTCTGTGACTCACACATAGTCACACATTCAAAAGCAACTGTGTTTCAGAGCAGTGTTGATCTGATTAACTGTAGTGAGTTTGAGTGTTATTCATGATAACTAGTTATGCTCTTTTAAACAAAGTATTTTCTCCCTAGGATAAATAACCTAAGGGCAGACTCTGTGCTATGATTGTAAGTCTCTGTTCTTGAAGTGAGCTAGACACAGCCTTAAGGATCCTGTGGCTATGCTTCAGTGAGTACTTTAAACGCAGTGTAAGATGGAACAACATCTCAATGAAGCTGAGCCTCCCTTTGTCCAGCTCTCTTGTTCTGATCCTTGAGCCATCTCCCATGTGCCCTCACAAGTGTTTGTGACTGTGTGCCAAGCCAAAGGGAGAAACTGATTGATTCTTCTGAAAATTAATCCATCCAAGAAAGGAAAACGATTTAATGTGATTGTTTTCCCAATCTAGTTCACTGTGAAGCTGTGCAAAAGCTCTGTCATCCAAAGAGAAGAGTGGAAAATGCACAACCACAGAGCATCCAGTGACTGACAAGCATAGGGAGGGACTTGGGAGTATACGTGACAAACTGTTTTTAGATTTTTGTGCCTTGTTCTTCAGAAAGAGTTATATTTGTCTTTTTTTTCTCTCTTCAACTCATCCAGCCGTGGTTTGAAGGGAGGGTTGTGGAAGCTAACACTCTTGTTCTTGGACCTTTTGCAAACATTTACTTTGCCCTGTGCCAGCTGGCTTGTGCAATGGCTGCAAGGGTAAGGCCAGTTCCCTGGGCACCATGTTACTATTTTGCACCTTTAGAAATCAGACAGAAGGATATCACTTTGAACACACAAAATCAGAAGCTCACAGCGCTACTTGGCACTCCAAAAAGGAAACAGCACATTTGCTATATTCATAACCATGCTGAGACAGAGAATCAGAATTTGTGTCTCTCAAAAAGACCTGGACTGCAGCTAGATACAATTCCCACCTTCCATACTGCCTCTGAATTTCTCACCATGTCTAAGAGAAGAGTAGAATTGACAGGAGACCGATATAAGTCTGTCTGTCAGAAAAGATAGAAAAATAAGCTCCCATCTCTCTCCCTCATCTATTTATCTAGCTATCAGAGACAGAGATATGGCTCCTGGCTCTCTGTCTGTCAAATACATTATGAAAGCAATTATGTCACAAGCACAGCTCTGGCTTTGCTGAATGAATCTGTCAAGAGGGAACAGACCGCCTGGAGTGTTTTGCACACAGCTCTTGGCACTAAAAGAGCAGAATACTTTGTGGGGGGAGGAATTTTTTGGTGGTTTTTTTTTTTTTTTGTAGTTTACTGAAGTGCAGTCATGATATTTGAAGTCCAGACTTCTGTGTTGTGTGGCTTCCTATTTGGATTTCTGTTCCATTTAGCATTCACATAATGTTTGGGGTTGGAAGGGACCACTGGAGATCATCTGGTCCAACCTGCCTGCTACAGCAAGTTCCCCTAAAGCAGGTTATATGTGCTTGTGTCCAGGTGAGTCATGAATATCCCAGAGAAAAAAGACTCCACAAACTTTCTGGGCAACCTGTTTCAGGGCTCTGTCACCCTCAAAAAAATTTTCCTCATATTCAGATGGAACTTTCTGTGCTTCAGTTTGTGCCCCTTGCCCTTGTCCTGTAGCTAAGCCCTACTGATAAAGAGCCTTGACCCATCCTCTTGACACCCTCCCTTCAGATACTTACAGATTTTGCTAAGGTCCCCTCTCAGTTGTGTCTCCTCCAAGCTAAACAGGCCCAGCTCCCTCTAAGTGAGGTCCTCCAGTGTCCTAATCATCTTCATGGCTCTCCACTGGACCCTCTCCAGTAGCGCCTTGTCTCTCCTGAGCTGGGGAGCCCACAACTGAACCCAGCACTCCAGGCGAGTGGAGTGCCCCCTCTCTAGGGCTGAGTAGAGAGGCAGGATCACCACTCACAATGTGAAAACTCTGCTTTTCTTAATGCACCACGGGATACCTTTGGCCTCCTTGGCCACAAGGGCACTGCTGGCTCGTGGACAGCTTGCTGCCCCCCAGGTCCTTCTCCACAAGGCTGCTTTCCAGCTGGTCAGCCCACACACTACTGGTGCCTGGGGTTATTCTTCTCCACATGCAGGACCTGCACTTGCTGTGTTGAACTTCATCAACACAGATTTCCTCTCTGTCCAACTCTCCAGCCTGCCCAGGTCTCATGGAATGGCAGCACAGCTTTCTGGTGTGTCAGCCACTCCTCCTACTTTTGTGTCATCATCAAGAAAAGTACTGAGGGTAGTCTCTGCCTCTTCATCTAGGTCATTGATGAGTAAACTGAACAGCGCTGAACCCAGTACTGATCTCAGGGGAAGGCCACTGGCTACGGGCCTTCAACTGGGCTTGGCTGCAGATCACAGTTTTTGAACCCATTCAGCCAGTTCTCAATACATCTCACTGTCCACTCATCTAATCTATGCTTCCTGAGCTTACCTCATGAGGAGGTTATGGGAGACAGGGTCAAAAGCCTTGCTGAAGTCAAGATAGACAATATTCCTGTTCTCCCATCATCTACCCAGCAAGCCATACTGTCATAGGAACCTTTCAAACTGGTCAGGCATGATTTCCCCCTGGAAAATCCATGCTGAATAATTCAGATAATCTTCTTTTCCTCCACATATTTAGAGGTGATATGCAGGGGTGAGCTATTGAATTGCGTTTTAGGGATGGAACTGAGGCTGACTGGTGTGTAGGCCTCCCTCTTGCTATCTTTTTGAAGGCTGGAGTGGCATTGGCTTTCCTTCAGTCTTCAGGCATCTCTCCTGTCCTCCATGATCTTTCCAAGATAATGGAGAGTGACTTAGCAGTAACATCTGCCTGCTCCCTCAGCACTCATGGGTAGATCCCATTGGGGCCCATGGATTTGTGCATTTCAGGTTTACCTAAATGCTTTCTAACCCAGTGCTCATCAACCAAAAGAAAGTTGGCTTTTTCTCCAGAATTTCTTGCCTTCAAGGTCTGGGATTCCTGAGGGCCAGCATTGGCAATGAAGACTGAAACAAAGAAGGCATTCAGTAATTCTGCCTTCTCTGTATTCTCTACCACCGGGGCTCCTACCTCATTCAGCAGCGGGCCTACATTTCCCCTGCTCTTCCTTTTGCTACTGATGCAACTGAAAAAACCTTTCTTGTTGTCCTTGACATCCCTTGCCATATTTAGTTCCAAATGGGCCTTAACCTTTCTTGTTACATCTCTGCATACTTTGGTAACATTCCTATATTCCTCCCAAGTGCCATGTCCATTTTCCATATTCCATAGATTTCCTTCTTGTGGTTTGGTTGTTTTTTTTTTGCCACAAGCTTCTTGTTCATCCATGCATGGCTCCTGCCCTCTTTGCATGATTTCTTACCCAAAGGGATGCACCGAAATTGAGCTTGGAGGAAGTGATGCTTGAATATTAATAAGTTGTCTTGGATTCCCTGTCTTGTAGGGCTTTAACTCAAGGGATTCCTGCAATTTAGTCCTTGAAGGAATCAAAGTTATGTCTTCCAAAGTTCAGGCTTGTAATCCTACTTATTGCCCTTGCTCCTTCCATGTAGGATCTTCCACCATCTCTTGGTCACTGCAGTCAAGGCTGCTCCCAATCTTCACGTGCCCAAACATGTACTTAACGCAAGGTCACCTCTCCTTGTTGGCTCCTCCACCACCTGTGTCAAAAAGATCTCATCAGTGCTCTGCAGCAATCTCCTGGACTGTGTGTGCTCAGCCATCTTCTGTTTCCAGCAGATTGATTTAATCTTAGTCTTAAAGGGAAGGCCACGTTTCAGCATCAATTTTACTATGAGAAGTTCTTGTAAAACTTTTGTGGTGTTTGTCTTAACTGGATTGCAGAAAGGAGAAGAGGTCAGAAACCTGAAACATTACTGGTACACCTCTTGGCCAGACCAGAAGACACCAGACCAGGCCCCTCCTCTGCTGCAGCTAGTACTGGAAGTGGAAGAGGCCATGCAGAGCGCAGAGGAGAAGAATGCCCCAGTGATTGTTCACTGCAGGTAAATACATGTTGTGTCTGAATTCCAAGGGTTTCTTCACATACAGTGACACAGTGCAATGACTGCCACACAGGCATCAGTCACATGTGTGAAATCTTGCCCAACTGCTGCTGAAATGTACTTGGAACTTCAAAGCTTAATGGCAATGATTTTCTATTACCAAGTGTTACGTTAAGATACAGGCTGAGTTGAACATAGAAGCTGGCAGTGGCTCAGTTACTTGTAAGAATAATTTCATTTCATTTGCCTTACCAGTAATGTATGCCTTTAATTACCTTTGAAGGGCTAGGTTAGGAAAGATTGGCATGCATTAGGTGAAATCAAGTAGTAAAGCACATGCAAGCAGACAAATAATAGCATTAAATTTTAAGCATCAAAACCCCTGTTTTGTAGAATCCTTCTTTGCTTTTTTTTTTAAATAAATCATTATTAGGCCAGAGATAATAATTTAAATATAACACAGAAATGAAAGAGTGACAAAGCTGGTTACAGCAAATACTAATCAATAGTCAGGAAATGTATGCAATTGATAGTAAAACTGAAGTGTCAGTAAGAATCCCTGGCAAAGATGAAAACTTCTTATATGGAAGGAGCAAAATCTTTACAATGGTTTATTCCTGATGAAAAAATTGTAATTATCAATCAGAGCAGAATAAAAATAGATGAGGATGTGTACTTCTGTCCTGAGAAAGAAGTGGGATGATGTACTTATCATTTGTAGATGTGATGAACTATGTTCTTTTGCACTGCTATCTAGGGAGCATGTTAAGCATCAGCAACCACTATTAAATCAGATATGCTAGTTGATTTCCACCCCAGAGCGGTTTAAAAAAGTTGGTTCATACACTCTAAACCATTAAAGTTTAATATAGATGAATTACAGGTCTTGGAAAGTTGGAGAAGTTCCACGGGTCAAAAAGGAAGCCCTGTTTTGCCAGTGTTTAGGAAGGTTAAATGTGATTACTTGAAAACTACAGTCTGTTCTCAAAACAGTTGTTCCAGGTAAATAGCAGAAAGCCTGATAAGAAATGCAGTTTATCTTGCCAGGGTAATCTTCCATCATTTCAATAACATACATTTTGCCAAATTTATTTTTGTACAGAATATTGCTTAATTTTGCATAATGTTTTCTAGGAAACAGCAGATGGTTGCTCTCCAAAAGCCATAGTAAATGGGTATTATACAATGAGAGTGTTTTTAAAGAGCCTCTTGGCAGAAATTGTTGGTAGCCTGGTGTCATCACAGATCCGACTGTAAGCTAATATGGAGTAATCACTATTAAAATGCTTGTGTGATAGCACGTGTCCAGTTTTTCAGCCAGTCTTTTAAAACAGATGTGGAAAAATTTGAGTGAGTTCAGATGAAAATAAGAAGTGGTTTGTAAGGAGGTCTTCTTTGTCCATGGAAATTTGTGACTCTAGGAGCTTCTAGGAGCTCTTTGAAGAACTATGGTATCTGCTGCTGGTTACCATGTCACTCTTGCTTTGCATATTTGTTCTGTCCTCTTGCATGGTGTCATCCCCATGACACTGTAATAATCTGGGGAGAAATGGGGCATTTTTATTTAAAAAAAAAAAGTACTAAGAGACATGGTGATAGGATTATGAAGTGTTCTATGTGGATAATGCGCCACCCAATGCTGTCTCAGCCACTGAGAGACCTGCAGCTTGTCCTGGGACAAGCACTGTTTCTTTTATCTAAAAATGGGTGTTGTTCCCTCCTTTTGTAAAACACTGAGATGACTGGACAGTGAACAGTGTCAGGAGTTGTGTGCTGTGATCTGTTTGGTTATGGTCAAGTGGAAGATGAAGGACTTTTGGGCAGCTGTGAGCTCCAATGTTGCTTGAACATTTCTTGCCAGTGGTTTTGCATTACAATTTTCTCACAATGTAAATGAAAGCAGGATTTCCTGTAGTTGTGTCAAGTAATTATTCCTGAGTATGCTCACTTAATTATTTCATGCATAAGAAGGGCTTCCAGCATTTAGGTGATGAGAAGAATTCACAGCTTCTATTGTACTGTGAAAATAAACTCAGTTCTGGTCAGATACAGAAGAATTCAGGAAAATTTTAAGAATTTTTTTTGATAGTGAATTTGTTGTATTGTGCTTTAATTCAAATTACTAGATTGCAGATATGATCAGAAAATGCCATCACACTTACTACACTTCTGTTAGCTCTAATTATTTAAGCAGGAGTTGGGGGTTTTTTATTCTACCTGTGAATGAAAATAGCTTCAAAGATGCTGTTAAAATTGAGAATTTCAAAGCAAAGTTTGCCTTCAAAGCAAGGCTTGCTGTCCAACTAAATCTTACTAAGAAAGGCAGAAGCTTTTTTTCAATGGTTCAGTGAGAGGTTCAACAACCTATTGGGTCAATGAGTCTCCAGTAGTCCACTTTTAGCCCTGTATCTGCAATGTTCACCCTTCTGTGAGTGGTTCATACTTAATCATGTCATCCAACAAAGTTGGTATCTTTTCCTAGTTATGGCTTTCCATCTGGAAGCACCCAGCTGGCAAAGGTCAGAGGGACAAAAGGGATGATGGGGTCTGTGCTGCTTTAGTGGCAGTCGTTTGACAAGAAAGTTCCAAAATCCTTCTGACATCTCCACTGCCTCTCTCTGCTCTTCCCTTCCCCAGTGCAGGCATCGGGAGGACTGGCTGCTTTATTGCCACAAGTGTCTGCTGTAAACAGCTGAAGAACGAGGGCATAGTTGACATTTTGCGAACAACCTGCCAGTTACGGTTAGACAGGTAAGAAAGCCTCCTTCCTTTCCAGAAAAATAAAAAGCAAAAATGGTAATAGTTCCCCTTTATTTAAGAAGAAGCAAATAAGGAGAGGGGAAGAAAAAACCTAAGTGGAGGCCAAGAGAGAACATTCCTCTGACTTGTAATCTTTGCCTGAGCAGTAAACCTTACTGAACAGCCCTAGAGCTGATTTAGGTTCACGGCTGGCATCAAAGTCTGCAAAGCTGTCCATCTCAATGAAGCAAGGGGTGACCTTCTACCAGCTGAGGAGTTGGCCCCATTTGTTCATACAGAAGCAAAGGCTCAAAGATCTGCTCTTCTTAAGTTCAGAGCTACAGATCATCGCTTTTCTCCCAGAAGGAGTAATGAAAATTTATCTCATATAGCTGTGAGCCATGGTAGGAGAGACATTTTCTGGGGAAGGAGGGTGCACAACCTGGAGTGTTTGCAGACATATGAAAGGAGCTGTGAAAATCTCCACAAATTCAATGGTTTCCAGTTAAGCATTTCTTAACACACCACCTTGAGTTTGATTATTAAGTAAACAGACTTGAATTTTGTACCAGAGATGTTATTTTTCCTCTCCCACTGGTTTCAAGTGCCATCAAAACATGTCTCAGTGCTCTCTCTAATGATCATGATAAATGTAGTCGGGGGAAGAGATGTCACGAAAAACATACCAAAGATTTTTCTGAGGGGAAAAAAAAAGAACCTCAACCCCACGCTGAACTTTATTTCAGAGAAGAAATTATGCTCAGTGGGAGGCAAAAAATGAAATGCTTGCTGCCCTGCTGAGGCTCTGATAGACAGGGACCTGCAGGGGCTTAGAGATTTGGCTGTTTCAGTGGATTTTAGCCCAGACAAGGGAAGGCTTCTTGAGAAAAAGAAAACCAGATTATGAATAGCGAGTGCTGATTATCCATGGTCCAGTTAAATATCTGTCTGGATGTGAAATATCTTGTCTCTGTGACTAATGTTACACAGGAAAATTGCCACACAAATGAAGGCTGAAGGCGCCTGCTTACAAATGTGTGTGATACAGCAGGCCAGTTGCAAATACTAGCTTTGAAGGGAGAGGGGAACTGGCAGTCACTTTAAGACTCTGAGAAGGAAAATCATACTTAAAGGACACCATAGGGGAAAAGGAAGACTGCAGGAGCCTCTGTAGCTGCCATGTAGCTCTCAGGAGTGGGATGGAATAGATAAAAGCCATTTAAATGTCATGGGGTAAAATACTGAAGATGGAAAGCAGATCACCATCCTTCCTACAGAAAAGCATGATTTCTTCAAGGACTGAAAAATAGGGCTTGTAGTCTCTTGGAAGTCATGCTGCCACCCACTCTCATTTTTATTAACTCCCCCCAGAATCTCCATGGGACTTCAGAAGTAGCATGAGAGGTTGAGACAGTGTCCAAGCAGCTATAAGAGGGAAGACTGTGTCTCCTCCTCTTGCTTGATCATTACTGTCTAGGATGGTAAGGAGTCACCAGGGACTTGGGGAAAGAGGGCTGAATGCAGGCCAGAGTAGATGTCTGAAGACCTCCCTGCTTTACACAGAAATAGAAAGGTTGGCATTAGCCTGAGAACCACCTTTGAGGTTGCCATGTACCCATGAGAGAGAACAAGGGTTTCCCTATTCCCTCACAAATCCCTTGGAGAAGTTCTGTTCACTGGGCCTTGCATCAGTGGCCAACAGATGGTCCTAAAATAACCTACTATGACTAAGGAGAGGAAGTAATCATTCCTGCATCCTTCCCACAGTGCTGAGAGACGTTTGCTATCATTACCCACAATGCAACTTAGATTTCAAAGGTTTCTGTGGCAAAGAGGGGTGAAAACATCATTCTGTGCCAAAGCCTGGACAGTAAGCACATGTCATGGTGTGCATATGTGTGGCAAGGGAGGAAGCCACCACATAGCAGGAAACTGGATAAAAAGGAAAATAATTTCCTGTGGTCTGAATCTCAGTGGACACCCTGGTGCTTCTGCTGCTACAACTTCAGGGTACAACCCCACTGTTAATGGAACTTCTTGAGGAGAAATTGTCAGATATGACTAATGTTCCTTGTGTGTCGCAGTCTGACATAGATATATTTCAGTGCTGTGTGGAGCACAGAGGGACTCAGAAACAAATCAACTGTAAGCTTGTATTAAGGAGAGCAGATGGGGAGGAGATGCTCAGCTCAGAATTAATTTTTCTTTTAGAAACACAGTGTGTGTTTCTCACCTTTGCTAGATGATGAGAGGTTAGAGAATAGGTCCCTGCCCTTCCCTGTTCATTGTTAAGTGTTATTTCAAGCAGCTGCTTAACAAAATAAGTGCAAGGGGCTGAAGGACAAGGTTGTCTTTCCCGCTCATCTCCCCCTTACTGGTATGGCTGCTGTGTGACCCATAATGGTTAAGATGGACCCCATGGAAAAGGGCTGTCCCCAAGGAGAGTGCTAGCAGTCTGCTACCCATTTGGCTTAGAGGAAGCAGCTTTTCATTCATGTTCCTTGGTGAGGTTTCTAAGGGAATGCACCACATATGCTCTTCCTCAGACTGACACAATCTGGTTGGCTCCAGTCACTCGTGGGTTCCCATGTTCCTCAGCTCCACTTGTCATTTCAGCCTCCTTTTGGCACCAGACTGCTGGGATCTGTGCATCAGCACCAGTGCTGGCACAATTCTCTGTACACTTTCTGCGAGCTTCAGATATAATTTTAATTGCCTTCATAATGGATTGTCAAGAGATCATATCACTTTCAATGATACTCTTAGCAAAATGTTAGTAGAATCTTCTTAAAATCAACAGCTTCATCCTGATTGGTTTTGTTCATTTCTGTCTCCCCCTGTAGTGCTTATGTGTTAGTTAATGCTACTTGCAGAAATACATAGGATAATGACACATGGAAAATCAAACTACTTTTGCTCCTGCTTGCATTTCCTTTCAGGTTTTCAGTTTTAAAGAGAACATTAAAAGCTGAAAAATAAGCTGAACCAAAACAGGTTACTGTGCTGAGGGATATTTTGCTATCAGAGTGTGCATAGCAGTCAACTCTGTTACAAATCTGAGCTGTCCTTTCTGAAGTAACATTGTATGCTCCAAAATCCCGATAGCCATCCCTAGTTCTCTGGCTAACTTGCCAAAAGCTTGATGTGGAGTCGCCCAGAGGAAAGAATCCTCATAGCAGAATGGGAAAACTGCATCAGTTGTCTGGGCTGGTGTGGCTTGGCCTGTCCTGGCCCTCTTTGGTCCCAAATTCAGTCCCTAGTGCAGCTGTGAAGTCTTGGATAAACTGCTTCCCCTCTTTATTCCCCTGCTCCCATCTATCTCTCTAGGGCTTTGAGGTGGGAATTACTTTTCAGAGAAGGGTTTTTGGAGTATAGGTGCTCAGGTACGATTAGAGTAAATGATGATGGTGATGCTTTCCTGGAGGAGAGCCTCTGCCAAGGAAAATGAATGTAAAGCCCATTCCTGTTCTCACTACCTTCTGTTCCTTGCTCAGCAGACACTTTCAAAATGGAGCTGGAGGTCAGGCTTGAAGCTGGTTACAGTCAAAGGGCACTTCTCACTCATTTCAGAAAGCTTTGGAATGGACCTTTGGTGTGGAGCACAAGCTTCATGTTAGCTGTGCTTTTTCCTCACGTGTTTGCAAGTAATAAGACTGCTGTTTCCCTCCCCTTTTCTTCTTGCCTTTCAGGGGAGGAATGATCCAGACTTGTGAACAGTATCAATTTGTGCATCATGTCATGAGCTTGTACGGAAAGCAGCTTTCTAGAGCAGCAGAAGAATAAGTGTTCATGATATTCCTAAAGGCTAAAGCCAGGAGAACTTTTGACTGCGCTCAGATATATTTCAGATCTGATAAGAGACACATGGTAACCTGGCTGTCTTAGCTGGAAAGATATTATTTTACTTTGATATTGCTTTTATGCTCTTGTTTGCATTGACATTAAAGAGCTGAGGTACATCTTGTCTTAAACATATGTGACAGGACGTAATCTTCACCAAAAAAGGCTTATTTATACTGTAAATAATTATAGTAGCTTCATTTGTTACAAAAGCAAGGAAAAAAAACCAGAAAAAAATCCACTGTCTTCAGTTTGTTCTTTTTTAAAAGGTCATTGCTAATATATACAAATACAGTGTGAAACTTTTTGAATTGTCATGCTGAAATGTGCCGTATGTTGACTAAGCTTGAAAGTAAATTTTTGCCTCTTTCTGATTGTTTTTACATATAAAATTACCGAATACTGTGTGTATCGTAAACCTTCTGAGCCTCTGCATTGAAAGACTCAAGTAGATTTGCATTGAAATGATGTTTCACACATCATGTTTGCTTGTTTATTTTTTTCTAAAGCAGTCCACTACCAGTGTTATCAGAACTAAGGGGGAAACAAGATTTCAATGACGTGAGTCAAATTCTTGCCTCGAATTCTTACCAGCAGTGTACCCCAGTATCATCACAGTGGGGTGAATCTAAGTAGACATTAATCTGAACATAAATGCTTCGTGCTTTACCTTTTCTTTGTCAATATTTGGGCATCTTAGTCTGGCAAACATATTGTATTTCTGCAAATAGTTTCTATTTTTACATAGAGTAGAATTTCTCCTGAAATCTGAGATTCAAAATCAGGTGAGAAAATTTTTTTAGTTCATCTTTATTAAAAATATAATAATACAATCACTTTTATTCTATGAATTTATACTTGTTTCAAAGCTTTGAGGGTAACCATGTGTCCAGTGCCTACTAAAATTAATGCAAATCCTAAAGGCAGCTTAAAAAATATCAGTGTGAACTTGTTGGCTGCTTTGTGAGAAATTTGCCCTCAAACCAAATTTAGACAATAATTGGCCCGTTCTAACCACTGGTCCAGGCAACAGTATTCCTTTTCCAATAATACAGACTGCTGCCTGTCCTTTTTGGTTTAGACTTCAATCAGGCTGGGAAGATTGTAGCTTGTGTTTAATGCTTAGAGGTGAGCACACGTTTTAGTGCTTCACTGAGCAGAGAAAAATGGAGGTACACAGGATCCTTAACATGAAAGATGAGTGTTTTGTGAATAGAAGCTCTGATGACCTACTAAAAATATATATTTGCTTCTCTCTATTTGCAACAATAACCAAAACCTACTGCTTCTATTAGTACAGAAGATTCAGAGAATTTACTGCACTTCTAATCAGGAGAAGGTAAAGCAGCTCTCAGAACAATAAGGGCTGATCCTGCTCCCACTGATGTTTTGCCATTGACGTCAGCAGGTGCAGGGTAAGGCCTGAAATGTTACGCCTACAACTTCATCACTGTGGGGAAAAAGTTTCCCAATATTTCAGTACACATCTTTGTGTTTATTCTGTATCCATGAACCTGTAAAAATCCTGTCTGCAGGGTTTGCATGAATGTGTGGCAAAATGTGTTCTCTTTAAACCACTTGATTTTATTGCTGTATTTAAAATATTTCCTTCAGTGAGAAGCTAGCAGAAAGAACTGGCATTCTTTTTTAAAATACTGGTGATAGTCATTAAAGAGAGCAATAAACTTAAGCTTTTGAGCATAACATGACTGTTAGTTTTATGTAAATCTTGATAGTTATATTCTCTGTGCTACCAACTTCTTTGAAGGAGTAACACTATTCCATCTAAGCACTCCTTTAAAATAACAAAATAACCATTGATATTCTGGTTAATATTGAAAGTGGAACTCCCTGTAAATATTTTTCAGCTTTTCAGTGCCCTTCCAAGTCAAAACTGACTCAGTGAATAAAACTACTTGCTCTGTCATCAGCTTCCCATGCATCTGCTAAAGAATGCTTGTTGCTTGGAGGGCAGTGTGCATATAGGAGGTAAGTTCAATGTATAAATTGCCTGCTGCACAAGATTTTCTAGAAGAGAATAACTTTATGGCAAGCAAGGTAAAAAGGGCTCTAAGATACTGACCTTGAGGTCCTTGCACAGATCCTCAGCAGGTGTTAGTTGGCAGTGCTTCACTGACTTGAGTAGAAATGAATGATTTACAACAATGAAGGAAATCTGGCCTGCTGTCCACTCCCATTCTACATGTGTGGAATGTCCTGAGAGTGTGGTTTTTGATATAATCAGGTTGTTTGGCATCAATTCACTGCTACAAAGCACATGTCAGCCTTGTTGTATGCTCTGGTGATGAGGGCTGCACTGCTGACACCTCATACCAGGCAAGAATAATACCACTTGGTCTGGATCAAAATATTCAAATGCCTCTAAAAGTGTTATTTTGTCTAACAGATTTGGAGCTAATCCTCCTATTTACTCTCTGGCCTTATCGTAATTAACACATTTCTGTCTCTTTTTTTCTTTACCTTTTTTTTAATAGAATTTGAGATCTGAAGGACATTTTATCAGCTGTTCTGATCTCTTCTGGCAGCAGAGGTAGTCTTAAGAAGTGCTTAAGATTAGCAGGAAAGAGCTCTGGCCGTGTGCAAGCACTTGAGATGAGTGGGGCTGCTGCTTCTGTAATCAGTGTGTTTGAAACTGAGCTGACAATAGGAGCTAAGCTAAGCTATGTCTCTGGCTAGTCTTTTTACTCCTTCTCTATTAAATGAAAATTCCAAGCATACTTCATCCACTCTCTCCTGCTCAGAGCCCGGGACTCTTGTACCAGAGACCAGAGCATTAGTACCTACAACACAGTTGTTTCCCAGAGGACTGAATTCCTCTCTCCAGGTGGGTAAAAATATAACAAACATGAGATTATTTTATTTAGAACCAACTGTGATGTCTTCTGTTTGATAACCTTTTTCACACTTGGAACAGGGCAGAGCCTAGCTCAGTGCCTTGGCTGTTTGCTGGTCATTTGGTCAATTTGGTCACCACACATAAGCAGCTTTATCCTGCTCCTCTTTCTGTCATGGTAACAGACTAATGGCACATTCTGTCCTCATGCAGGTAGTCTGAGATCAGCAGATGCCAAAGTTATGTAAAAACAAAAATTAAGATTGCACTTGAGTGTAAGGGCTGTCCCTAGATAAAGCACGACTCACTCTCTAAGGATCAAGATAAAGATGACTTAGTCAAATTATTCTTAAATGTCAACTACCTAGTAGTCATGTAGGGAAGAGAACTACATTTCTTCCAAGACTTTCAAAAGTATCTATTTATTCTAGACTTTTCTTCTATAATTAGTCTACAATGGAAAAATCTTAACATGTGAATTTGCAGTTGCAAAATGGACTTGAGAATGAAGACAGGGCAAAATAGGACCTTGGTTCCTGTCACTTCCCTGCTGTCTCTTCAGAAGAGGAATCGTGCAGCTTGCACATAGGTGGTCATGTCTTATAGATTTGCTATGGATAAAAAACAAAACACTTTTTCTGAAGTCCCTGGAGATAACCTTTTTTCTTCTGCCAAGTCTGTAGATGAGTATTTCCTGGTGTCTGGAAGAGTGACTGTTACCTTAGGATAAAGTAGGGCAGCTCAAGGAAGATTTTTCCCTGCAAGTCAAAAAAAAGTTCTCCATTCAAAAGCACGGAAGAAATAGGTGAATGAAAGCAGCATTTGCAGCTTTGTGCATATGGTACAGGCAGTCAAAGATCTGCATGCTCTAGGCAACGCAAGCATTGATTTCTAGTGCCTCAACGTGAATTTCACATATTCCAAAGAAATTAACTTTTCTTCCTTTACGTGCAAGGAAAGAGAAGAATCCAATCTCCTTTGAGCACTGATAGAGATGAGGCTCCAGCACCTGAACACAACAGATGCTACATTCTTGTGGCATGGTGTGAAAGTCACAGAAGGGGTTATGATTAGACCTGCCCAAGCTTTTGGGCCATGTAATACCCAGCAGGGCAGCAGTGTCAGGTTTACTCAGATGGTAACAAAGCTGAATGAAGAGAGAGACTGAATTACTTACTCAGAATTAAAAGCCATATTGGCACCAGAGCTGACAATATGGCTCTGAACATTTGAGAACATAAAGCTTAAACAGTCTGGCAAAGGACTTGGGTATTGCAATTCCTGGCCCTTTCTCTCTGCAGGACCATGCTACTCAACTTGTGTTCCATCTTGGTTCTTCTCTTATCTGCCTGTTGCTGCTTATGCTTTGAGTTAAATAAATCACTTTCCTGCACTACTGTTAACCCAATATGTTCATAGCCAGTGTTTTCCAAAAATCATCTCTTTCCTTGGACAGAGCCTGTCTTACTAGACACCCTTCAGAGGCCTCAGTCTCTTCTGCATAGATCTTCATCCAGAATTTTAGGAGTATAAATCTGCAGTTATGTGCATCTTAATAAGGCATTTCTCCATTGAGAAAAAGTTGTGTCTGCCTGAATTAAAGCTTTTTATTAGTCTAACCTTAACTCCCCTATTTCCAGTACCAGGTGCAACTTTCCTCTGAAAAGCCAAAGGCAATATTTCCATGGATCATAGGGGCAAAACCCTTCATAGATCTCCTTTGCATGTTTAGCTTGTTTGCCTCTGAAGTGGACACAGGAAAACATGTCAGGAAGTAAATCAAAACTGATAATGCACAATGGAAACCTCCTCTTGTAAATGAGCTTTGACTCCTTCTATCTCAAAAGAAGGAAAGCCATGTGTCATTGGTTTTACCACATCCACTGTTGTCTTTTTGGTATTTAGGATGTTGTGAGGAGTACAGAAAGCAAACACAGGCAGCACAAAGGTCAGGGTGTCAGTTTGGATAGGTGGGAGGAATTGGATTGTGTTGGCAGTGTTTTGGTTTTTGCTGGGGAAAACACAACTTTCAGTCCAGAAAGCAGGTTGCTCTGCAGCTAAGTTGGGCTCTTGTTCCTGAAGTGTAGAATACTGAAGACATAAGTGAAGGTTGGTTTCTTCGTGCATTTATTAAACAAGCAATAAGTAACACCTTATCTACTTCACAGCGTGACCAGTCCCATTTCCACACACTTCTGATTTGATCTGTGTTAACAGAACACAAGTTCCAGACAAGCAAGCACAGAGTGTCTGCCTTGCTGGATTCCTTCTTTAGCCTGTGAAACAGCATATGTTTGTTTTGGCTGTCTCAATGTGGTATTTTTTGCTCACTGGAAAAGCTGACAATGTTTCAGCCTCTGCACTGTTTTTCTCTTGTTTTTTGTTAAACTTTTCACCTTCCCCTTTCTTTCCTAGACTAGCAGAAATCACCTAAAAATCATCAGGAAAAGGTGGTATATTCCTGCAGGGGGATGGGAGGCTGGGGTGTCCTTTGCTTTTTCCAGAGTTTACCCATAAATTTATTCCCATCAGCCTGTGGAAGTTGGCTAGATTTTTATGCTCTTTGGTTTTCTCAGTTCCTGTGCTTTGCAGAGCATAACCCAGGTGCCTCCTGCACTAGAGTCCATTTTAAACTGAATTTAACATAAATATGGAGTAAACCACAACATTCTGTTCCAAAGAGAAATCAAGTGATGTCAGTTAAGCAGTTTGTTGCCACTATACCTTGTTAAGCCTTTGTTGCAAGCAAGATAGGTAGTTTGTGTCCTGCAGAATGGATTGGTTTTATCCACCTAAAAAAATCTCCTGCACTATATCAGCAATGCTGTGGTCAACACAAGTGAAGTTAAAAAAAGCTAAATACACTTAGCTGTGTAAATAAAGTTCCCTTCCCATTGGGAATGAAGTCATCCATATGCAGAAGTGTGGCAGAATCTTAGACTTATTAAGGACTATAAGAAAGCTGATTAAAGAATGGTCTCCAACCTAAAGTTGTGAACTGATTTTCTAAAGCGCAGAGTCCCTGCTTGAGTAACTGAATGAACTGGCTGGACTTGGAAATGAGAGAAAGTGCTGCATATCTAATTTTAAAATAAACAAAGCCAAAGCCTGGAGGTGTGAAAGCAGCACTGGGGAATGACTTAAACATCAAAGCAGGATTTTTTGAATGTTTAACTATTTGAAACCTGAACCCACGTATTTTCATTTTAGCATGAAAAAAAAAAGTTAAATCATTTCATAGACTACCTTTGATCAAAGTTTTGAAATGGTGTCAAAATCAATCATAAGAAAACCTGGGATTGAGGAGGTAATGTTTATTTTTAAATAAAAAGGTATCTTTTTGACCTACAGAAGGTTTATTCCTTTTAGCATCATACTTGAAGTTTTATCACCCTGTTATTCCAAGAATGAGAAAGTGCCGAAGCCAGTGTAAAGGATGTAACAACACAGCCCACAAGAGGCCAGTATGTATTTAAATTTTGAACTATTCAAAGCTGCATTTGTCCAGTGTAAAAGGACCCAGGCATCTTCTTAGGAATGCAACAAGCTACACAACTTTATGTGAGCTGAGGGACACAGAAATGGTTGTGAAAGTTCCTGTGGTAGGAATAACCAGGACCTTATCAGCTGGGATAAAAAGGTAACATTAACATATATTCTCAAGAATGTCATAATACTTTGTGTTCTGTGGCTGTGGTCAGGCAGGGTAGAAATTGGCTGTGTGAGTCCAGTACCTTTAGACTCACACCTGCTTTGCTTTTCCTTTCCTTCCCTTACAAAGAAAGCAACTTTGTAAAGTATCACTCCAAAGTGTAAGTTTCACCTTCAAAACAAAATCTGTGGCCTAGGATGAAAATTTCAATCAGACAATAGAAATCTAAGTAGAGGGAATTGCATTTTTGAGGTGAAAGGGGGAAATGTAAAGGTGATGGGATGACTTTTAAGCCATGTCACTGTAGCTTTTGTAGGATTTGAAAATCCAAATCTGAAGGCACGCAGAGCAGTGAGCCAAGCAGCATCCTATATCCCTTCCCATTTTAGCACTGGGTGCTGCTGCTGTGGATTTGTCCCTCAGTAGCTGAGGGGCAATTCCACAGCATTCTTTTCAAGTCCTTCTGGGTGTAGGGTAATTTCTCTTCCAAACCAGCCCAAATCAGTGCTGTCACCAACACCCATGACCACTGGTACACAGGAGCGAAGGGGTGAGAACAGGACAGTGAGAGAAGGTGGCAAAGGGGATGGGAACACTCTTGGGCAGACCAGGCATATGGAGACAGAGTATTTGTGTATCATACAGGCAGCCTGGAGACAATAGCCAGCTCAGCATGGATATCAGGGTATATATATCCTGTTGAGGAAAAGGATCCCTTTGGGGGGATGGCCCAAAACAGAGCACTTTTGGCATGTCTGTAATTCCTGCTGGCAACAAAGCAAACTCTCAAGGCCATATGGTCTTAACATTGTCTTTCCTGTTGGCTGTATCTTCTAGGTTGCCATGTATAATCCTAATTATCTTATTTGTGCCCCCCCAAATCTTGGGAAGGCTTTTGGGTTGATTTTCTTCTGCCCCAAGATCTTTCAGCAGCAGAAACAACTGTGTCAGAGGCTTTAATTCCTTACTGCATCTGTCTTGTCACAGAATAATTTTTAAAACTAGAGAGCTGCAATTTCTAGATGACTAATATTCACTCCTCAAGGACAACAATCAAATAACCCAGTTTCCCCAAACGGCCCTTCACACATGGACCAATCTTGGATTATCTTGGCTTAAAGCAGCCTTCTTACTGTCTTGTTACTGCAGTGAGGACAATGACCCAGTTCCCAGCCACATCCACTGGGAGCAGGTAGGGCACAGGTTCTTGTGGAATTCACAAATCCCTCTGTATGTGATACACTTAGGAGAGCTGGGGAGGTCCTCGGTTAGAAAGAAGTGCAGTGAAATAGTCTAAATGAATAAGATGGATTAACTCAAGCTGGTTGTCAAGCTTCTTTTGATATTCCTGGTGTAAAATGGAGACATTTTGCTGCTAACCACAGAAAAATAACTCTGCTTCAGAGTGGTGTTCTCAGGGAGCTTTAGAAATTAGTATTCAGGGACAGCTCCTTACTGGTCAGTTTTTGGGGAAAAATCCAAACCAGTTTTACTTGAACTTAACAACTATTTAATACTAAAATAAACTCAGTGGCTTCATTCTGATAGAAAAGTGTAGTAGCTCTTTGAAGCTTTCTGCAATTAAGCAGTTTAAAGCAGAAGAATTTGTCCTAAGTTATGGACATTTACCCAGGCATAGGGCATGAGCAGCACTGAAGAGTTTAATGCAGCTTGTGCTGAAGAGAGTCAGTTCTAATGGGCTTTTTGATCCTTCCAGCTGTGAAGCCTTCTTGAATGACAACTGACATTGAGCACCTTGCAGCACTCCTGCACAGCAAGGCAGCTCCATTTTCTCATTGTCTAGGTGACAAGATATATACAGAGAGAGCAAATTACTTGCCCAGAATCCTGCAGGAAATCAGGAAAGAAGTGAGATGATCAGCAGCCTCCTACAGACAGCTAGAATTCTTCCTGCTGCACAAACCTTTCTCTCTCAGGAGGTTTAGGTGATGAGCAGTTCTCTGTGTAGCTTTATGTTTTGGGGCTTCTTGTTGTATCCACTCTTTCTCATTCCTGGTAAATAAATCTTGCAAACAGTACCTTGCTGTTCACTTAATTAACATACCTTTTCCTCAACCAAAGAAGTGTTTTCCAGGAAGTCTTCTGCCTTTTTGGAACACTGTAGCATGCTGATGTGCTCCTTTGAGATGCTTGCTGGAAAAAGGCTTCCCGAATTTGTGGGAAAACCTTGTCCACTGAAAAAACCCGAGGGTGAGTAAAAAATATTTTTTCTGTAAGACCTTTAGCTAGTACATGCCAATAACTGCCTATATTTCCAGGTGCTCTCAGGTATATTCACAAACCCCATGCAAGGAAATACAGTCTGTCATCTTCCATAACCAGAAGAAGGGTAAACAAAAAGAGGTGCAAACTGCAGTTACCTAGATCCATCCTCACTGTTTTTAGAGATTTTTCATAGATCAGTCAGATCAGTGGGAAGGCTGCTGTTCATTTAAGCTGCTGGAAACTTGTCCTTATTGATTTAAATGCAGCAGTTCTTGTTATGCAGAACTCATGATTGAGTGATTTGGCTAGGGCTGGAAGAATGTGACCTTTAATGCATAAGTAAATAAGCCTTTCCATCATGTATAATCTCTCCCATATGACAGATCTGTGACTGTCTAAAGTGACAGAAAGACTGTATGAGTCTTTATTTTTTTAGATCTATTATCACAAAAAGCCACAAATCATTCCTGTCAGTGTGCAGAGAGCTGCTAATGAAAGAATTTCATTCCAGAGAGGTATCAGTGATGGATGTAAAGTTGTAAGAAGTACAGTAAGTAAAATAAAGCAGATTAATCTAATGTCTTCCATAAAGCAGACAGGAAAAAACCTGTGATTTAAAATAAACTCAAACAGAGAAAGCAAGTAATAGGCCACTGTTCCATTTCACTCATTCATTCATTAATGCCATTGTTTCTTCTTGAAGCTTAGGAGACAAAGCAATTTTCTGAGCTAAACTTAAAAGCAAACCAAGCCCTAATGAAACACAAGGAAGAGATAGTGGGTTATTTTTGTTACTTAGTTTTGTGTTTAGAAGAGTGAGGCCCTAATTCCTCTTGTGTGTCATAGAATCACAGAATGGCCTGGGTTGGAAGGGACATTAAAGATCACCCAGTTCAACCCCCGGCCATGGGCAGGGACACCTTCCACTATCCCAGGTTGCTCAGAACTCCATCCAGCCTGGCCTTGGACACTGCCAGGGATGCCAGGGATGGGGCATGCACAGCTTCTCTGGGCAACTTGTGCCAGTGCCTCACCAACCTTACAATACAGATATTTTCCCAAATACCTGATCTAAACCTACTCTCTTTCAGTGTGAAGCCAATCTCCTGTCACTATATTACTGCCCTTGGAAATAATCTTGCCTCATCTTTCTTGTAGGCTCCCTTCAGGCACTGGAAGGCTGCATTTAGGTCACTCCAAAGCCTTCTCTGGGCTGAACAATCCCAATTCTCTCAGCTTTTCCTCACAGGAGAGGTGCTCCATCCTTCTAATTAACTTGGTGGCCTTCTCTGAGCTTGCTCCAACAAGTCAATGTCCTTCCTTCAAGTGTCATTCAGGTAAAACCAATGTTAAATCTTAGTAATTCAGAGTATTATTCAGGACACATATCCTAGTTCATTCCTGTTTAATTTGTGATATCCCATGGCTGCAGAAGTACTGCCCTTCCTGTTCTTTTCCTTCCCTTGCTCTGTCCCTCTCTCTCCTCTTTCCTTAATTCTTAGTTTATCCTAATTCACCTGTTCCCTCAGGCAGTCCTTTGCTTGCAAACCTGCCAGACAGGCCAAGTCAAACTCTTCCTAAAGTACTTGAGATTCTTCAGTCCAACAGCTTCCATTCCCCCTTCTCTGGTGTCTGTATTCCTCATGCAGTGTAGGGGGAATACTCACTGCCACTGCAGAGCATCAGAACAAAAGGATGTCTCTGAGAAGAAAGGTGGCTTCAATTTTTCTGCCTTAGGCCAAGAATGCACCTGATCCAAAATACATCACTAGCAGTGGAAAGACTTCTGTCTGTTTCTGGGGTTTTAGGAAGGCTGTGAGGAACCTTTAGGGCTGAGGGGGAATTGGATTTGGCCTCAAAATTTCTGCCCTCAGAGATTCTGGATTTTCAACAGGTCAGTTTCTTTAGTAATAAAAAAAAAAGAACATTGATATAAACACAAATAAAAAGAGGAGTTCACTTGTCATTTGTCATATCCCCAGCCTACCGGGAGGTTCTGCTTGCTTCTTCTCTATGTTTTTTTTTCTCTTTCTAATCTGAATGCTGCTCCTGAGATGACACAGATAACTACAAGTCTGCAGTGCTCTCTACCTAAACTTTTGCCATCTGCACAACATCCTTGATCATGACTAAAGCAAAGCTCTAGAGGTCTGGCTTCACTATTGCTAGGCCAGTTACTAACAGCCAAACTTGTAAGAGTTCTGGAGTTAGGCAAAGGGGCAGATTTGCTGCAAGTAGAGAGAAGTGAAGTAGGATGGAAGAATCTACCCCCTGCTGGCTTTGAGCTCTATGGCTGCACAAAAAGAAGGATGTGTTTTCACGGGTGCAAGAATTGTGCTTATTATGGAGGAGGACCTTTGTGTTCCCTGAAAAAAAATAACACAAAGCATATAGGTTTGAAATACACACTGTGCATCTACAGTGGGAATGGGGCAGACCTAAGCACCTACAGCCTTCTGTGGCTGACAGGAAACCCTGTTGTGCAGAGAGTGATAGGTAATGTTTGCTCTCAGACCTGAGAGGTTCTTTGTACACTGTCAACATCAACTGCAGACAAACATTTGAGGGTCAGAATTTGTGGACCAAACTGTAACTATCTTTTCTTACATGTCTCTACAACATTCATGATTCACTAGTCTTTTTTGGCTTGAACAGAAATCTAACTTGTACAAGTCATAAACCAACCTGCAATTACCAGAGCACCCATATGAAAACACCTTTCAAGAGAGAGCAGATTTCAGTTTGAAGCCTGGTTATTACACATAATAAGCCAAATTCTTCACTGACGTTAGTGTGGAAGGGGTGTGAGTCACCACTGAATTTGGACCAGTTTTAGTCGAGAAGATGGGACTGATAAAATGCACCTTGGCACTGTCCTTTTAGTGCAAGTAATATTTGCCCAAACACTCTTGCACTCACTGGAGTAAGTGGATGGGCCTGGGCATAATAATGATCTTTTTTTCATCTGCATGTGCTTCCTGTCACCAAACAAATGTGTGCTTGCTTTTTGAAAGAAAACCCACCATATTTTATGCAGCAAAGTAGCTTTTAGTTAGTGCTGAGTAACAGTGATGCTGCCTGCCTGGCTTACCTTTTATTACAGCAGGACCATCTCTTCAAGGTGAGCTTTGCCATTAGCATCATCTTTTAAGTATAGTACCTATCTTTTTGTTAAAGTCCTAGGCAGGGCTTGGGCACAAGCTGTTTGGTAGTGTGGTAGATTGCCTTACTTAAACAAATAGTGATCCTGTGCCAGGCACTGCAGTATTCTTGGCAGGTAAAGCAGTAATATGGCAGTCATCCTTCAACTTGTCAAATGGTTCCAGGTATGCTTGCAGATGTCTTCTGCAGTTGCCTGAAACCATTTACTTTACAATGACAAGGAGAGAAAAAAGAGCAGAGCTGGGACAGAAGAACAGAATAGAAAAGCTCTGTGTCTGTTGGTAAACAGCTTTATAGGATTATGTGCAACTTTTAGTGAGCATTATGAGCATATAGTTAGCTTAATTTCTACTGAAGTTGAAGGAGTGAATTTATCTTTCTGCTACCAATTGAGAAATCAAAAGTATTTCACTGACATTTTGCTGTGTAGTGTAAGAATTTGGATATAAAGAATGAAAAATAACAGACTGTTTGTCTTTTGTCTTTTTTGAATGTTTGTCTTTTTGGTATTTTAACAGGTGTGTTCCTTAACTCCTGACAGAACCGAGACTATTAAAAGTGAACCAGAGACAGCAGTGCTTGGAATCTTCCTGGTAAAGAAAGTGCAAAGCTTCATTTAGAAGTTCAATGAGAAAGAGTCAAAGTGGGATGATAAGTATGAATGATGATGCAATTGATGATGGATTGGCCCACACTGTGAAAATGAAGGGTGTTCAGCCCAGTTACTTTAAAGGCTTGGGTGTTAAGACTGAAGGTCTAGTAGAGAACAATCTGCTCTTCATTGATCATAAGTGATGGAAAGTAAACATCATTGCACAGTGGGTGGATCACATGAGAGACAGCAAGATTTGAGCTGCATAATTCATAAAGCAAAACACAAAACCCCAGAGCTTGGGCTGACAAAATTGGAATCCACAGTCTTGTAAAGCTAATGTGACAGGCAAGCAGAGGAGCATCAAGACCTCTTTTTCACACTGCAAGTAAAGTCCCAGGCCTGGATTCTCTCTTGCACAGGAGCCCATGTTATATCCTGCAAGGACAAAGACACCTGTTTTGATATCTAATGTACTTGCTGGTATTTTTCTTGCCCATCCCTTCCGATTTCCCAGGGATTCCAATTCAGTTTGTCAGCAATCTCAAAACACCCAAGTGAAGAGGAAGGGAAAAGCCTGCCTGGAGTGTGTGCTAGCTCCTGAAGGTGTCACCCTGAAGGGGATGAAAAATGGATGAGTGATAGAGAGGTCTCCTGAGTAGACCAGAAGGCAGGAAGGGGAGAGAGCAGAGCTTACCATTTCATGCAGCTGGGCTGAGAGACTGGGGAGGTTGCACAGTGACCGCAGGGTCCACGAGACAGTGACCCTAAGGAGCAGTACAGCAGTGCCAGTGCAGCTGTGGGAGGTAAGTGGGGATGACTCAAGAGAGGAATAGGAATATTTAGTCTTTACACTGTTTTTCTGTGTGAAACTCTCCAGTGGAGCAGTGCTGCTTTGCTGGAACACCTAGGAAACTTGTAAAATAACACTGATCTGCAATCTTTTTATTGTTCATCATGGAATAAGCTGTTAGTCTGTACCTTCTGTTGGTAGTATGAGGGTAATAATGAAGGACTTTTTTGCAGTATGAAGTGGTAGAAGCATAAAGCAGTAAATCTTTCATTTAAGTCCTTACACCTGTCACCTAAACCAGGCTAATAAAATGTATTGCATGTTTTATTTTAGTCAGGATTGCCCTAATGAATTCTTATCTTGATTCTTTAAAGTGACCCATGGGACTTGGACTTGACTGCAGTCTGCTGAGGACCAGCAGCACAACAGGAGGCTGGTAAATGTTTAATATCACATTTGTTTTGTGAATTAATTTTGCAGTAGCATTATTGATGCTGTAAACTTTAGTCTATTATCTTTACAGAAATACACACAGCTGTTAAGAAAACCAGGAAGAAGAGTAGGAAAATTTAGCTTCATGCTCTCAGCATAGGCTGGAGGAGAATTTCAAAGTTAGGTTGTAGATTTTATTGGCTGTTAATCTTTGAGATGACTTCTGCTAGATGTGGACCAGCTTTGAACTATGCCCAGGTGCTTTCTATTAAAAGCATTTTAAGACCATTTTGAAATTGCCTACACAGGAGGAGGATAAAATGATAGCAGTGCATTCTTCACAAGCTCAGTAACTGCTGACCATTCTCTTGGTGGTATGGTAGAAAGGAAACTTCAGGGGCCAAAAGAAGCTCAGCTCTGAGGGCAGGCAGATTTTCTCACATGGAGGATGGATCTGCCCTAGTGCCCACCCCTGACATGTGAGGCTGGTCCTGCATTTTCTGTGTCAGGCTGCTGCAGGATGGGTACCAGGCCTGGTGTCTGAGTGCCTTCTGTGGGCCATGGCCAGGGTGTCTGATGGGACAGTGCAGGGCAGGGGCCATCCCTGGTCATTCCTGTGTGACAGAAACCACTTGTGTGGCACAGCTAATCTGGAAGCTGTGTCTGAGCTGCCTCTGACTCCTGTGCACGCTGGAATTGTAGTCTGGTGTCTTAGTTACTGATTCATCTTTGCCCATCAGAGTTCAGATACAAATATTGTGTAGGCAGTAGAGGGAGTGTTTGGCTGGTGTGTCAGCTCCTCTGTACCAGCTATGAGAATGGAGCAGTGCCAAGGGGCACTCTTCTGCTTCTGCTTTTGGATTCCTATAGCTGCATTCCCTTCAGTGAACACATAGAAAGGAGAGGGAAAACTACTTAGGAACAACCATTTTCCATCCCCCTTTCTTCACAGGATTTCTTCCAATTTACTAAACCACTTTCATCCTGTGATCTGCCCATTTTGTTAGGAGATCTCCCTGCTGTTCAACACCTTCTTGGTGTTTGAAGTACTCAGTTGACAATTCTGAACAGTTTTTTGTTCATATGCTTCCACTGTGAATTTTTCCAGAGACACAGTACCAAACCTGTCAGAGTTTAAGGAGTTGTTTAGTCATATGGTTTAGTTTTGGGCAGTCCTGCAAGGAGCAGATAATTGAAATCGATGATCCTTGTAGGTCCCTTTCAACTTGAGCTAGAGCTGTTCTATGATTCTATGACATTTGCAGCCATAAAGCATGTGATGTTCATATTTTCAATTGGGGATCCTGACAATCTGTGTTGTCCTAAATGACCCAAAGGTAGGAGAAATATGGCTCAAGAAGGAAAAAGGTAAAATGCCCATGGAATGATCAGTATAAGGAAAGGCTGCAAAACCCTAATGGGACTTGGCATGGCGTTGATAAAGGGCTTCTAATTGAGGACAAACAGATGGACAGATCAGATGAGAACAGATCATGTCCTTCCCACACTACTACTGTCTCAGTCTTACTAAGTTTTGGCTTTGGATCTTGGCTTTGTCAAAATTTTCCTTTGCAGTCTCCTGTGAAGATGCTTTCACATTTGCTAACCCATTTATCAGCCTGCAGGCTCACACCCTTTCCCACAAGGTTGGCTTCTCACCACCCACCCTTCTCCTGGTCTCTGATTTCCAGAGTAATCAGTAAATGTATCCTCTGCATGCAAATGCACACCCTTCAGCACATACCATGTGGCTCCTCTAGGCAGATGCACAGATCCATGAAATACTGGTTCATTTTGTCTGTGGATCACTTTACCTGAGCAGGAGCCAGAAATCCTGACAGCTTGGACATCTTAGGGCAGGAAACTCTGATCATAGGATTCAGAGACACGGCTGGAAATTCTGTTCATTGCAGTCTGTGTTGTTTCCTGCCTCAGTCTTTTTGCTGGGTGACAGGCTTGGAAAGGATTAGGATAGTGAAGCAGGGAACCACCCACAAACTCATCACTGACCAACGGGGAGAGGAGCAGGGGGCAGACTTGCCAGTGGATGTAGCCACCCTGTGTCCTTCCTGCTCTTTACCAGGTGTACACAAACACCTGCAGAACCAGTGCTTCACCAGGGCCCCTCACCTGGGCCAGTAGCATTTTACAGGCTTGTCTGTGTGCACAAGCAAAACCTCTTCCTGCTGCTTCTTTGTTCCCCGAGGGGAGACAACGGTACAGCCCTACTGTTGCTTTTAAGTCGATAAATCAAGAATTTGAGCCTGAGCCTTTGCTTCAAACGCTGATGTCGTGAGGAACAAGCAAAGCACGTTTTCTGAAATGATGACTGGAAGGAAGCTGTGTGTATGGCTCGGCTCTTGGCAGGCAGATGGCGCCAGATGGGCGTTCGGCGTGGCAAAAAGCCTCGGCTGGATCAGGGCAGCAGGATAAAACCACAGGCGGGACACACGGGAGTACGGGTGCTGTGCGTGCCCCACTGAATGGTTATCACACTCTGCTGCAGTGAAAACACATCCACAGCAAAGCCTTTGGTATGGGGAGAGCTGATTTTCCTGAGTATCAGCAGAGAATTGTGGTTTCTAAAACAACACGTGTGATAAAAACAATTAAAAACAACAAATATGTTAAGAATCATAGAATAGCTCAGGTTAGAAGGGACCTTAAAAATCATCTAGTTCAAATCTTTCACTAGACAGGTTGCTCAGAGCCCACATCCATCCTGTGGTCTTGAACACTGTCAAGGGTGGGACATCCACAGCTTCTCTGGGCAACCTGTTCCAGTGCCTTACAACCCTCACAGTAAAGAATTTCTCCAAAATATCAAATCTAAACCTACTCTCTTTCAGTTTGAAGCCTTTATCCCTTGTCCTGACACTACATGCCCTAGTAAATAATTTCTCCCATCTCTCTTGTTGGCTCCCTTCAGGTACTGGGAATCTGTAGTGGGATAGAATATAAGAAAGTATAGTTTAGAAAGTAATCTTACCCCTAAGGAGTTGCAGCTGGGCCAACTATCAATGATTAGGAGCAGGCCTGACTTTACCAGGCCACCGCTGTAACCACTGAGAAGAAGATGCTATAAGAGAGTGGGGTGGCTGGGTGAGAGGGGAACTGGAGTCAGTGGCTGCTTTGTGAAGGAGAAAGAGTCAGAGCTCTGAGGAGATGCCCACAAGAAAACATCAAGAAGGTATGAAACCTTTGTGATAAGGAGACAACAGTATGGAACCCCTGCGATAAGATAGCAACATGAACCTGTTGGTTTTGTTTTGGGTTTTGTTACCATGTGGAAGACATCCTTATCATGCCCCCATATTACTCTGCTACAAATGAGGGAGTATTTTCTTTACCAGCTTTGATTCTACTATCTTTATTGTGATCTTAGGTATATATCCCCATGGGACTTTAGGGAAGAACAGCAGAAAGATGCTTTACAAAACCAAGAAACTGCCTAGAATCAAATCTCCAGGTCCTGGGAAAGTGAGGAGCTTTGGGAGTTGCTACTTCCCAGAGCTCCCTCTTTTTCTGCTGAGGTGAACAACTAGAGGAGGGCAGGTGACTCACTGTATAAGAAACAGAACTAAATCAGCTGAATCAAAACACGATCAATCAAAGTATAAGAGAAAATTTTGGGTGTCTCTGAAGACTTTCACAAAACACCAAATTCTAATAGTAAAAACATGAAGGAGTGTATGAGGAGCCCAGTTTTGCACCACTTTTTCTGGGAACTCACAGATACGGGATAGGTGTCAAGTTATATTTGCAGCTGCAGCCTTCAAATGTCTTATGTTCTTTCCAGATTTTCCAATCACTGAAGAATCTGTCCTCAAGCTTTTTGCTACACACAGTGTCACTGTGAAGAACCAAGCACACTGCAAGCATCAAGGTTCCCTTGGCAAAGCCAAGGCCCAAAGTCACATCAAGGACAGTATGGAGGAGACAGAGGAAGAAAACGTGTTGTTGGAGAAAGCCAGTGGCTGCATTACAGCCAAAACCTTAGTAAGAAAAGACAGTGGAGCCTTTGTGCTGAATCTGAAAAATCACTGTCTGCAGAGGAATGTAGTGATAGAAAAAGGGGCAATGGCTTCAAAGGTATGTTTGGATTAACATTAGGAAGAATTCCGTACTGTGAGGGTGGTGAGGCACTGGAACAGGTTGTCCAGAGAAGCTGTGGTTGCTCCATCCCTGGAAGTGTTCCAGAACAGGTTGGATGGGGCTCTGAGCAACCTGGTCCGGTGGGAGATGTCCCTGCTCATGGCAGAGGATTGGAAGGAGATGATCTTTAAGGTTTCTTCCAACCAAAACCATTCTGCGTAAAACTAATTTAGTTGGAAAACACTGCTGAACTATCTTCTGGGAGTTACAGTTCAGGTACCTGATCTAGTTGAAGCTGTCCCTCTTTATTGCAGGGGGATTGGACTAGATGGGCTTTACAAGTCCAGCTCAAACTATCCTGTGAGACCTCTTGTTCCTATATTTGATCCCCAGTGACAGCAATTTTCTAGTCCCCATTCCCAAGGTCAGAGTGCATCACAGGATATACAAGGCAAACAGCAAGTCTGGGTTATTGAAACATTTAAGAAAGAAAATCTTCAACTTCAAGCAATATATCTAACTTTTCATCTAAAACTTTGCATTTTTTGTCCAAACTTCCTATGAATTAGGGAAGGCATTTCTGAGCTACTCTGTAATGCACTGCAGAAAGAGCTCATTTTCAAAATAAGTGCAATAATTGAAATGTTTAAACATATGAAGTGACCAAGATGGCAAAGAAATAGTCTTTAGAAAAACATTATGAACATGAATAAATCGAAATGAACAAGTTACCCTCCTTGACTTCCTGCTATGCATACATATATTTCTTTATACATACAAATATAACACGTGCACACAATTTGGAGTCAATAGATTGTGATTGTTCTGTGCTAGTTTGAGTTCCCTCTGTGTAGAGCCTCCGAGAGAAGTGTCTCACAAAAGTTGCTTGTGGCTTGTTATCCACAAGCAGCCACGAGAGGCCAGAACATACAGCACCTCTGAAAGTCACACCTATGGGTTTGGGTGTCTAATTTTGACTGCTTTTTCCTGAATTAGACCAGAACTGACTTGAGCAAGTGGCTGATTTTGTTGTATCCATCAGATAGCAACCGTATGATCCATGCTTATCACAGCTTGTGCAACACATGGGAGTGTTCCTATCAGCAGCAGGAGCATCTGACTAATCAGACTGTTGCTCTTCTTTTTCTGTTAATATTTTGGTTCTTTCTTGGATTCTTTCCTCTGTCTCATTGAAAATGTTGGGATTTCTCATTAATTAAATTGCAACCACTCATGGTATTGTCCTGGTTTCTGCTGAGATAAAGTTAATTTTATTCTTAGTAGCTAGTACAACACTCTTTTGGATTTGGTAGCTAAGTAGTGTTTTCTCTTTTTAAAGGACTATTCAGTTTCCCATGCTCTGCCAGTGAGCAGGTGCACAACAAGCTGGGAGGGAGCATGGCCAGGACAGCAGGCCCAGAGTGGCCAGAGGGATATTCTTATATCAGAGACTATCATGATCAGTGTATAAACTGGGGAAAATTGGCTGGGGGCTGCCAGTCACTGCTCAGGAACAGGCTGGGCCTCAGTCAGAGGGTGATAAGCAACTGTAGCCATCTCTTGGGTTTTGTTTCTCTATCTCTCTCTCCTTTTCATCTTCTTGGTTTATCTCAGTCCAAAAGCAATAAAAAATTAAATTAGTGATCCCTTTGTAACTATTGAAAAAGGACACAGAGATTCCCAGCTGGGAGGAATTAAATATCTGCAAACAGCAGAGATCAGCATGGTGAAGGTGTTCTGAGGTGTAGGTAGCTTTGGTACTTAAGGTTCAAACTGAGGTTGCCAAAGGCACTAATGTATGACAAATAATATAATTTTTCATATGTTATTATGCTCATCAACCCTTTTAAAAGAAAACTCCCATGAGATTAATGAAAGTTGCTTACATTTTTAATACTGGATTTTTAATAGTAAAGAACCTGTGCCTTGTTCTGAACTGATCAATATCACAAACTCCAAAGGATTACAGTAGCCTCAAAAATGCTCAAATGGGCAGATTTTATTTTGTGTCTGTTACAGAGACTTCTTTCTCTATACGACTAAAGCATTTTACAAAAAAAAAGACTGTTAGATGCCATAAGTAAATAGCCTAAACTATTGATGGAATCCTGTAATAGATACTGAAGTGGGTCTTAGTAGCTGCACATAATTCAGAAAAAAAAAAATGGCCAAGTGTGGAAGCCAGTATAGCTAAAAAACCAGAGAATTCTATGTTGTAGCTGAAAGCCTTGAGGTCAAATAGTTACTCAGATGGGAAAGCGTTCAGGCTCCTTTACATCAGAAGACAACACAAAACCAATTTAAAGCCTGGAGCTATGATTCTTTTCCTATTTGAAGACCTGCATTATCTCACATTAGGCTTAGGAGAGGAGAATATTCTCTGTGCATATGCACTGTATTCCTTATGACCCCCTGTGCTCAAATGAGAGCCTTGTATAAAAGCCATTAGCATCAAGTTTGTTATGGCATGCTGCACTGGATGACTTTTTGGTGCCGGGGGAAGGTTGTTACATTTTAGCTGAGAATTTCAGAGCAGAACTTGTATTTGGAAACACAACTCTCTATTCTCTTGATTGAAAACATACAGATTTTTTTAACAGTCCATCTTTTGCTCTTCTCATATATAATGGAGGCTGCTGCAAAGTGGGCTAAAGAGCAAAAAGCAAGATACAAAAATCTGTATTTTTTTAAATGACTAATAATCGGGGTACTGTAATCTTTGGCAAATAAACTTGAATAACATTAATAGGATCTTGCAAGTTAGTAAGCACATTCCCTAATCCCAGTCCACATATCACCTGACTACTTCCCACAGGACTGTAGGAGGGATTTATTAAACAAGAAGAGACACAAGGGACTCAGAGTCATAGAAAACAGGTTGGAGGAAATGTACTGCAGAGCTCACCAGCCAGCTAGGAAGAGACAGAAGCAAACCTCTAATGCTGAACACCTCTTCTAAGCACATGTGGAAAATGAGTGGTGGACAGCGCTCACAGCAGACTCCAGATGATTCTGTGCCAGAATGTTTGAGGGTTTTTTTTAAATGGCCAACCTTGAAACGGTGTCTCCATTGTGTGCCATGTTAGGAACCACATTGCTTTGCTGGACAGAATTTGCTCTGTGTTTCTTAAGGCTCATTTTATACCCCAAAACCCTGCAGGTTTGGCATTCTGAGATGGGACCAGCTCTGCATTCACATCTGCAACCTGTGGACTCTCCTGCTGTCACAGAGCCTTCAGAACTGATGAAGGTGGTGGAATTTTCAACTCCAGCCTTGGCTTAGCCTAGCAGGGAACGAGACCATGGAGATGTTCTGCCAGGATACACATTAGAGACATGAGTTGAAGACACCAAAAAGCAGAAAAAATGCACCAAGATCCCTATCTCTATTACCACTTACAGACAAATACTGCTTCTGAACCCAAGCCATGAGTGAAGCTGGTATGGGAGAAACAGGCCTGTAAGAGGAAGGAATTCTAGCAATATCACCTTCAGGTAAGACCTGTGGTATCCATCTAGCTGTAACTCCTATCTGTCAGCTGTTACTTTCTTTTGTTTTTAACATATACCACATTTTGTAAAGCTTTATCGGATTAATCTTGCACCACAAAAAAAGCATTTATCATCACAGCTTGGCTGGGTTTTCTTCATTTTTCAGAGGTTCTGAGAGGAGATGGAGAGCAGCACCAAGTTGTGCAATCCTTGAGCCAAATTTATTCATTCTGCCATCCTTCTTGCTAAGCTGTCCCCTGAATGACTGTGTCAGGTATAATGGAGTAATAGTTGTTTTTTTCCACCACATGACTTCTTACATCACACCTCACATGTGGTTACAGAGGTCACTGTTGGAAGATTCTCTGATTCCTGACACGGATTCAGTATTCTGAATTAGGACAGTTGATGCTACAGTACACAAACCATCATGTTTGAAACAGCCATTTGCTGTAAATATGTGGTGTTACTGAGACAGGATTATAATCCTTTCAGGCCCTCAGTGAGCACTCAGCCTTCTGGCACCAGAGGCTGAAGTAATATTAGCAGAGGTCATGCTTCAAGTACACTAATTATGTCTTGAGAATGAAGATATGAATGAGAATGACCTGCCATGAAATCCCCAGCTACCTTACTAATTAAGGTAGCAAAGCATCTAAGTCTTTATTGCTTAAAACTTGTTTGCTTAATTATTAATTAGAAAATTCAGGCTTTTTGTCTAAGATACTACCAGGTGACAAAGCATGGTGCTGGCTGTCCTCAGCAGCAGTAAGGCCAGCAGGAACAGGTGATTCATGAGTAGAGCAGAAGGACTTCCAGATTTCACTGAGGAAGTCTCAGAAGGTAATATCCAGGTGGTCAATATGAAAAATGGTCATTTCTCTTCTCAGTCTCCACTTTGGAATTGCACAACTCATCTGTGGGGCATGGCTTTGTTACTGTATCATCAAATAAACAGCAAAAAATCCCAGAGAGACTGTAGGCTCCAGACAAACTTGTCTGGTATGGCATGGCAACATGAAGTACTGTGCTGAGGAGTATGAGGAGCCCTGTAAAAACACACATTATACAAAGCTGTTTGTGGCAGAATTTGGACAGTAAAATCATCAAATGAGGCATTAAAGCTGCCTTTTCCTTTCCTTTGTTCTCATTCATGTATTACATGTAAACTACACTTTTTTGGCACATTTTTTACAATATTTTAAAATATTCCTGTTCCACCCACCTCACCTGAAATGGTCCTGAGTAGGTGCTCATCAGAAAGCAGTAGATTGCATTGGTGTTTTTCTTGTGGTTGCACAACTGTTGAGAGCAGAGCTGACAGCATTTTAACCCTTTCATGTAGTACCTTCTGCTGAAATAGTCTGAAGGGTTCTTCTTACAGTCTCTAATGTGACTCAACAGGCTGAAGAATGGCTTTAGCTTTCTGTGCACTCTCTCACTCTCTAATTTTTTTTCTCTCTCTTTGTTTTCTTTTATTCCTGCCTGCTCAGGTTTGATCTGACTGTGAGGCTGAAGAGCCACATGGTGGTTTGTGCTGGGACAGCACCATGACTTTGCACATCTTTTCTGTGAGCATCTCTGTTGTGTCCTGTCAGAGTAGGAATCTTGCAATTCATGTTTTCTTGGTGAAATACAGCTGCAGGGTTTGGGGCCTGGAGCAGTCCTTTAGCCTTTATCACAAGCTGTCATTGCAGTTTCAAAGTTGACTATTGGAGAAAAGTCATTCAGAGCTCCAGGTTCACAAAGTCCTGCATAACTGCTCAGTGCTTTTATGCCAAGCCTTTTTATAGGCCTTCCTGTGGTGATAGAGGGACTCAGTGCACACAAAAGGTTTGTCAGCTGCACAACCCAGCCCCTCACAGGTGGAGCAGCAGTGCTCAACAAACCATAAAACATTGGGGAGGCTCTGTGATTCACCATGAAAAGCAGAATTTTTCAAGCATGCAACTACATTTCATGTTAGGTGAAGAGAAATCATTCTTGATTAAACCTTGAGTGACCTACGTTTGTAAAGACAGTGCTTGAGGTCCCAACACTGTCCTGGGTACAATTTATATGATGTGGATGTTGAGTTCATTTCTGTAGATGCTAACAACAATTTATATGCTTTCCTTTTTTTTGTTTTTTTTTTAATCCTAGACCACTACATGAGCTCAGGCTCCACAGGACCTTGCAAAATGAGCCCCACTTAAGAAGGCACCTCTCAGTTTAAATTGTATGAGTTGATCTGTACCACACCAGATGTCTTCCCTCAGCTTCCAAGATGATTAAACTAACGAACTGTAGCATGAGGTTATGTGGAATCTCCCAGGCCATGCCAGCTGTGTGCACTTTGCTGGGGACAAAGCCTGCCACTGCCTTTGCAGATTGAAGAAATCTCTAGCACTGGTGTCCTTGAAACATTTTTCTATCGGGCTGATTCCATGCAAGTAGCTCCTGTAGCCACAGACATCCCTGTTGTGCTCAAAGATGAGGATTTTTTCTGTTGCTGCCCAAGCCAGGACACAGAACTTCACATTTGCAGTTGTCTTGGCCAGTGCTCCCCGCCACCACCACCAGTGGTGTGGAAAAAGAGGGAGGACAAGAACCATTCCCAGTCCTCATCCACAGCACCAAGAGATTTGTTTATGACCTGTTTTCACATTATCCTCAAGAGGAGTCGCAGAGATGTCCTTTACAACATTAGCATGCAAGCTGCAGGTACAGTGTAGAGAAAACTCCATCACCTTGGGGTGCTGACAGGAGGTACTCTTGTGCTGATGGAAATTACACACAATTTCTGCATCAGTACTAGGGTTAGGAAGGTTGGGGTTTTTCCCTTTAAAAAAAACCCAAAACAGATGCTTCCAATTATACAACCCTTTATCCAAAAAAGGCCACGGGAGCAATCCAAAATGTTTCCACTCAAGTGAAGAAACACTCTCTGGTCAGAAAAGACTTTCCCACTCCTTCGTTGTGTTTCCCAACTCCCTCCTTCAAGTTAGCTGAGCTAAGCCTGGAGCAGCATGGCTCAGATTCAAGGAATAAGGATGGTACTGCTGAGGCTTTGTTTACTCTGTTCAATGTGGAGGGAAAGGGTGAAGCAGTTATTGCTCCAGACACTCCCAATGCTACCTTGTTTTTCATGTCATTATTTCAACAGGCATATCCCCATAACAGCACTGACTCAACACTGTCTGTCCCCTCAGCAATCTGGTGACATCATTTTCACTGCCAGTGGGTCAGTGCCAGCCAAGTGGAGGGAGGCTGGCTTGGGTCCTTAGAGAGACTCCTGTTACTGTAATGATCTGCTGGGGTTACTGACCTATGCACTTATCATCCTTTCAGAGAATGCTTTTCGAAAGTAACAGCCTTATTTTTTCATCAGAAGGTAATTACACAGTACAAATTGGCCCTCAGGTTGCTCAGGGTAGAAAGGATCAAGGAAGGAAGTACCGTCCTAGATACACAGTGACTTTGGAAGAGAAATATTTTTGCCCCAGAAAAGGACGGAGGGAGGGAACCAAACAGAATAAAGTAGTGCTTAAATAGCTCATTAACTCTTAGCTTTCCCTGACCACCCAGTAATCTGCAGCTGGCTGAAGGAGTCCCAGAACCATGGCCCTAAACCACAGCTCAGATGCAGAAGACAACTAGGAGATGTGTTATGGTGTCCTGCAATGTGATGTCAGTTCTGGCATGTGGTTCACAGGCACAGAGAAGGTCTACAGCAATAAATATCCTGTCACAGGCCTGCTCCAGGGAGGAAATACTTCTTCTGAGGCACTGTCTGCAATGACAGTGGGGACACTGACCCTCTGGATTCTCAGGAGCAATGGAACATCTCCAGACACAGAGGTAAGCACAAGACTTGGGGTTAAGCTCAGGCTCCCTGTGTGGCCATGGGTATGTCACAGACCTGCTTTGCACCTCAGGTGCTCACCTGGGGATTAGATACAAGAACACCTCCTCTTCTATCCCTTCCATTTGTTGGCAATCTCTTCAAGACCAGACTTCCTTTTACTAGATGTGTATGTAGCCATAGCACTTTATACAGGTGCTGATTAAATTAAAATTCAGGACACGTGTGTGCTCAGAGGGTGATATTATCATGTCTTGACATAACAGAAAATTGGTGGTACAAGTCATTTTTCTTGTAGCACATTTCAATCTGACTGGGATCTGTTCCCTAAATGAGAAGCAAAGAAATCTGTGACACGCAGGAGTCTGTGTGACAGTCTTTCTGGACCAGAGGTCCCTGAAAGCACATTAAATTAGAGGTCATCTTGTCAGGTAAATGCCACCTTCTTTGTTCAGTTGCTCCCTACATGTGCCTAATCATAACATGGATGTCTAATCAGCAGTGCTCCCAAACATAACTGAGCATGGCCCAGCTAATCAAGGCAAAATGGTAAGTGATCCTTCTGCCCAGTCTGGAAATTGCAGAATGCAGGGACTCTAAACAGTGAGATAAAAGACAATTTTTTGGATTGGCCTGTGCCTGGTGTAATAAACAATGTAGTAATATAAAAAAATATTTATTAATACATATTACTAGATTAGGCATTTATTCCTTCAGAAGTCTATCCACATGCTGCTATGAGTCTTCTGATCCCATGAAGAGTAATGGGCAACACATTAAGTTGACAGATGAGTGGCACACTAAAAGGAGTAATGAGGTGTCAAATTGTGTATTTGTATTTCCCAATCAGCCTTTCCTGATGGATTAGACCATAGGTGTGTTACTTTGGCTACATGTGCAGCTGAGAAAAAGCACTTCCAGTTACGTGGCTGTAGTTGTGTTCTTGTGTGGAAGTGCTCCAGGCCTGGATTCTACAGAGCCTGAAATTACTTCAGTAACTTCTGTGCATTTACAACTCTGTAAGAGTTGTAAATGGGAGAAAGTAGGGTTGGCTCTGCCTTGCACTGCATTCCTTTGATAATAGCCTACCTGTCTTCAGGCAGGACCAGCAGGACATAGATGTGAACTGATTTCCTAGTCTTCATTACAAATGGCAAATCACAAGGTTTATTTGCATAAACCTGAGAGATGATAGAAAAACTCTGAAGGAGAATGAGGAGATAAACTCTTTTCTGAGAATGAGGTCTCATGAAAGAATTTTGCCATACAGTGCTACATTTACAATCCGGGGGATTTACCTGATGAGATCCCATGTCAATGCGACAAGCAGTATTAAGTACTTCAAGAAATGTGTTTAAATACAGGCTGAAAATGGAAGATTTGCAGTGGACAGTGGAAATTAAATTGTCCATGCTGTTCCCCTTGATTTCCCCTGAGCGTTCTGTAGACTATTAATGCCTCAGAGCAACACCAGCAGAGCAATATCGCTTCCTCTACAAGATCACCTGCTTTGGTTTATAATTGGGTGTAATTTAATCATGCGTTTCTAAAGTGCTTTGGGAGCCAAATATCCGAAAACACTTTACAATTTAATGGCATTAGTGAGAGAATGCATCAATATATCCTTGTGGAGCAAAAGTCTGACACCTCAGTTACAGCTGAAGAAACAAAGAAATTAATTGCTTGCTTAGAGTTACATAGCAGATTAATGGGAGAATGAGATTTCCAATTCCTTTCCCTCTTGTTTTTTAGTATGTATTTGTTTGCATGTTGAGACAGGTATGCTGGTCAGATGCCAAGAGAAATGTGGTGTATTATTCATTCTTCCTACTCCCTGGGTTTTCCCTTATGGGAAGATCTAGATCATGAAAAGTCATACCAAGGTCTTTAAGATTTGTACTCATGCACAAGAGGACTCTGTGTGCTGATGGTGCTGGCTCTGGTTGCATGTTTGTGTGTGCAGTGGGAAGCAGCCTGCAGTGACTGTCCCCCGCAGCATTTTGACTTCAAGATGGAATATCCTGGGAAGGAGAGTGCTTCCTGCATCGTGGCCCCACTGAGGAGCCACAGCATGTGACAACAGCTGTGCCCTGAGCTGGGCTGTCATCAGTGACCCCAGTACAGGGAAACCCTTAGCAACACTTCCAAGCCTAGGAAGTGTGGCTCAGCTCAACAAGAAGCACCTGCCTGCTTATGAGCCCTACAACCTGCAGCTGCAAGCTGATCATCTGTGCTAGGTCAGGTGTGCAGCCACTGGGACTTGTTGGGGGTGATTCCCTGCAGGCTGAGGAACCATGAGATTTCATGTCTGAATGCAGTTCACACCCTGCCGTTTCCCAGGACAAACACACTTGCTGGGACTGGCACTGTGGATCTCACTCCTCTGGGGTCTCTCCCTTGTCCAGAAGAAGGGGTTGCTCAAGCTGTAGGTGCTGGAGCTGCAAGGGCCACACTGTAGAAACTTACCTTCATATCCAAAAAAACCAGACTAACTCTGTCTTCCTTTGAAGTCACTGTGATTTATCTTCAGTTGTTTTAAGGCCGTCTTGTATCCCTTAAAATGGCTTATTTTGGCCAGCAGGCCTCATGAATTCCCTAAATGGCTCAGAAGCAAACATGGCCAGTTCTCAGTCCCTAACTAGGCTTGCTCTGCATCCATGGCATACTTAGCACTTCCAAGCAGTCCATGGATGCACTCTGCCACTAGCCTTGTGCATGTTTTGCACAGCCACTGCACTGGGTACATCTGTTCTCTTCCTTTGTAAAATTGAAGGATTTTGCAAGGATGTTCAGCTAGTCATACAATGTTCCTTGCATGACTAGCTGTCATACAAGGAACGTTGTATGACAGCTAGTAAGGTTTCCAAGACAAAAAGAGGAAGAAAATCAAACATTACATATCCCACTCTCCCTTCCCTCTTTTGTTGAAAGCAGTGAAGCTTTAAATCAGGTTGTAACACAGAGCTTGGTTCAAATTGGTGGTGTGAGCGTGGATTCTTCCAGGTGCATAGGTTGAGGTTTTACAGACATGTTTTAGAGAAAGGCCCTGGTGCCTCAGGCCTGTTAGTGTCCTCTTAAAGGGGACAAGAGAGGCTGCCAGGCACAGCCTGGAATGAAACTGATACAGCACCAATAATGAGGGACTATATTTGGAAAGATCTTTCAGGGCTATTTTTGACTGAGATCATTACTTCTGGACAGCCTGCTGACAACTGCTGGGCACACAAACACACCCCACCCAGGGTTTGGTTCTCTCTGCTAATGTGGAAGTAGCTCACAGGGGGTCAGCAGAGGGAAAGGATGCTCACACTGGGTTTCCTGCTCTGATTTTCAAACTGATCTGTGTTTGTGTGTACAATACAATGCAACACTTCTTCACTGAAGCCAGCAACTGCCCACCCAAAAGACTGGAAGCAATTCTTTACCATTGTTCTAATAATTCCTGTTGTCACCATGTGTCCCACTTCCCATGCACCCTGGTACACTCCTCCCTGAAGGCAGAGCTGGAGCACACCTTCCCTGTACCTAAAATCAGTGGGAGCTTTCTCTGCTGCCAGCCAGGCTGATGCAAGGAATCCTGACAGTGCTTCACCCTGCTCAGGGAAGGCAGGCAGGCCTGGGGGGCACGAGAACAGCTCCCTATCCCCTCAGAGATCTGCTTGCTGGGTGGCACTTTGCCCTCCCACACTGAGCTTGTTGAGGTGAGCACTGGTACAACAGGAACACACCTCTTCAAAGTTACTCAAAGCAGCAGAGCTGGCTGGGGAGTGAGGCTTGCAAAAGCACTGTATGGGTGAGGTGCTGATTTATACCCAGGTTCCTCAATGGGAGCCTATGCCTGAGGGTTCCTGAGGCTCCTCCTTGTCTTGACCTGGGCAGTTTCTGGGTAGGGTCTCTCTGCTGCCAGATATTTGCAGCTGAGGTGGGAAATCAGGAGTCAGAATAAGAGACTGTAAAACTGACTTTAGCAGATAAGGCATTCCTGTCAAATCCAGCTTAACTGCAGATTTGTTTTTTATTCTTTAGGAACTACATTCTTGATAATTTTAGTTCTGGAAGAAAGGTAGTTACTGCCTGGAATTGGGCACTGTAGACTGGAGGGCACTCTTCATTAGGAAATGAGCCCATTCAGACCAGACTTAAAAAATTCTTTTAGGGACATTTTTCAGAGACTTTCAGTGGTCTATACCTGCTGACAGGCTGTCCTATGGAAAAGGAGTAAGGACTGACCTAAGGGCTGAGCAAATGTGCTGACTTGAACAACTCTGAGGAGTAGCTGATTTCTGTGTTGATTCCACAGGGACTAAACCTCTATCTCAATTCCTCTTAATATATTGTGGTGTGTTTACCCCAGCTGGACACCTGGTGCAGACCAAAGCTATTATATCACTACCCTCCCACAGCTGGACAGGAGAGAGAAAATTTAACAAAAGGCTTATGAAGCAAGCTAAGGATAGGGAGATCACTCACCAATTACTGTCACAGGCAAAACACACTCAGCTTGGGGAATTTAATTTATTACCAATCAAATCAGAATAGTGTAAGGAAAGTAAACTGCTAAATTTTAAAACATCTTTCCCTACTCCTCCCTTCTTCCTGGGCTTAGCTTTATTTCAGAATTCTTTACTTCCTTTACCCACCGGTGCAGGTGGATGGGGAATGGGGTCTGTGGCCAGTTCATCATGCCTCATCTTTCTCCCTCTCTGCTCTGCTCTCACATATTCTCACTCCCCTCTTTAGCTGCAGTTGCTGTTGCAGTTATCTTCCCCTTCTCAAAAGTGTTGACACAGAGGCACTTGGACCCATTGCTTCTACTAGACACGGGGGAAGCTTCCAGCAGCTTCTCACAGAAGCCACCCCTGCAGTCCCCTCCTGCCACCAAAGCCTTCCCACACAAACCCAATACTTATGTACTCTTCTATTTCTCTTCTTTAATTGCACTCTTCTGCTTAGCCATGTTTTTCAGTTTTAGCCCTTTCATAATATTTACAAAAACAAATAGGGCATTGCACCACCTCAGTGAAACACAGCAGCAGCTCTGCTGCTCTTGTAGCTCAGAAGGGGTGAATACAATGAATTTTCCTCAGGCTGGGAGGGGGCAGGTTGCAAAGAACACAAAGATTGTTAGACCCAAAGTAAATTATTCAGAACAGTGCTGAAGTGAACAAGGGGAAATGGGAGTGAAAATGAGAACTCCCTAAATATGAACTGTCTCTTCCTACAAAAACTGTCACCAGACTTTTTCCTTTATACAGTGGAAAGCCTTATAGAGCTTTAAAACCTTTAAAAATTTTATAAAGCTTTTTATCCATAACTTTGTGAGACTTGCACTCAAAACATAGGGTTGACTGCACTAATTATGGCACTTAGTCCTTTTCTTTTCTTTAAAAAAAGATGGACACAGGGACAGGAAATTTGCAGAAGTTGAAACATAAGATATAATTAGTGGAACTAGCTGTGCCTGGTCTGGCATGCAGAACGGCATTGTTGTGGCTGTGTAGTTTGTCTTCATGTGGCTCAAAATGCAGCTGCCCTTGGCTTCTCTGAGGGTCAGTTAGACCAGGTGGTAGAGTGGGAATTCTGCTCAGCAGGGGCACTTCCAGTGTTTCCATCTTCCTTCCCTCTAAATGATTTTGTACAGTAGGATGTCAAAGGTGATATTTCTAATACCCTCTGCTATTGTATCTTAATGGTAATAAAAGGTCCCAAAGATTGGAGAGAATCCTGCTTCCAAGTTCAAGAATAGACTTGGATTCTGCCTCCTTTTCTCCAGATAGCCCAGCAGGACCTCCATGATATTTTAGGCTTCTTTATGTGAGATTGCATATAAACACAGAGTAAGCCATAAATCTGAAATACTTAAATCCTTGCAATACTAAGTAAATACATCTTTGCACATGAGGGAGTCACATTGTAAAAGAGCTGGCTACAGAAAGTGCAGGAACTTCGCTGCTCTGGCCATGCCTAAATAAGGGATTACAGAAAATCTGAACCACTGGACAGGCTGACAGGTAGGTCAATACAAATATACATGCACTGGTGCTGGTTCTTTTAATGTAGACTGAAATCTTTCAGGAGCCAGATCTGGAATAAAAACACAGCAGTGGCCAGTGACCCAGACACACTCAGTCTGAGAATATTGTATCACTTTTGTTCCATCTGGAGCTAGGAAGGAGGTATGAGGAAACAGGATGCTCCTCCCAGCAGGCCTCTAAGATTTTGAAAGGAATTGTAAAAGACAAAATAAAAGGAAGAGGAGAGAATCACTCCCTTCTGCCTCCTGTTAACCCCTTTAGGCTGCCTTGAAAATAATTTGGTTGTATTTCTGTCTGGTACTGATTAGTTCTCACATCAGGAAGGGGAGTATGAAGGAGTCTCCATTAAACCTGCAAGCAAATCCATTTAACTGACTGGGAGCACTTACACCCACTGGGTTTCTATGCTATAAATCCTTGGAACCTTGTTCCACTGGTGACAGATGGCCTGGTTCAGGATTAATGAAACAAAATATCTGTGCCACTGCATCAAACAGCTGAAGAAGCTGGCATCAGATTCCCAACCAGAAAAATGTGTACAGACTACTCTACTCCTTCCCTCCTGGAAATGTTTCCTGGGGCGAGGGGCGAGAGAGATTTGGCCATAAGTCTGGGAATTGCTGGCAGTGAGAAGTCTTCCTGGAGCAGCCCTGGGCTGCAAGCTCCCTTCTCCCTGGAAGTGTGGAGGACAAATGGCCACTGTCTGTGGGAATGGCTGGAGCAGCAAGGGCCAAGCTTGCTCCTGAGACTGGCATCCCAGGGCAGCCAGGATGTGGTGTAACGCCAGCCCAGTGCCTGGCTGGTTTGTGTTGGATGTGCTCTGTATGGTGCACGTGGGTGTTTTCCAAGGTTCCCCAGGTAGGAATGCTGTGGCTGACTGTGGCAGTCAGCTTTAGTGGGGTGCTGAGCTGCTCCAGCACAAACTATGCTGGAGGCTGTAACAGTGGCACAAAGCTGCCCACCACAGAGGGGCCTCATATTCCCTGCTGAATCAGTGACAGAAACAGAAAATGAGCAAGGAGGCTTCTATCTGCACAGTAAAAATACTGAGTAAATTAATATTTTAATTGCTGTTACACACAGAAGAAATGAGAAAAAAAAAATTACATTCCAAACAAAGAATAGTAAAATCAGCATAAAAATGTGTTAAGAAAAGATCCCAGATCAAGTGGCTGTACTGCATGTGGTGACCTTTACAATCACAGTAAAGAAAGTAAGTGCCAGAGACTTTCAGACATGGCAAAGTGCTTGACTGCCCAGAGGAGAGCAGCTGCTTCAGTCACATTTTCAGTGCACTTTGCCTGGAATGTGTGGGAGAGGGGCTGGAGTCAAGAGACTCACACAGGTCCAAGACATAGAGATTAGTGTTCAGGGCAGACCAGCCACTCGGCATTCTCAGGCACACAGAACTGCCACTTACCCGGTGGCATTTGCTTTCTCCTTCCTTGTTAGTTTTTTTGTTGTTGTTGCTGTTGTTTGTTTTTTTGGGGTTTTGGGTTTTTTTTGTGGTTTTGGGGTTTTATTCTTGTCTTTGTTGTTGCTTTCTGGTTTTTGAGTTTTATTTAAAAAAGCTTCAGGTTCTGCTGGCCTGACCCTGCCAGCACCATAGGCTTGGAGCAAGCCTCCCCAGCTGAATTAGGAGCAAGGCTTGGTCCAGCAGGAACCTGCATCAGCAGGGTCTACATTAAAATGTTGGTAGTGATTCAGCACCATCGCCCAATGGGCTGGTTTTGGTTTCTTGCTTCTCTTCTGTCAGGAAAAGGTGTCTTTTATTTCCTTATGCTCTGTCTTTTGACTGATCCAAATTGGCCCAGTCATGCTCCCACTGAAGTCTTGGTGGCTCAACACCTGCATCTTGTGCTTCAGCCTCACTTTTGAGCCATCACACCACTCCAGTAGCTCACCTGACAGCAGCATAGTGTCACCACAGAAACAATACAGACCACAGAAGTTTTGGCATTCCTGCCAACTGGCCACTTTTTTTCCATTTGTAGTCTGTCTAGAGTTGTGTATTTTTATTCTTTACAGTAAGAGCAAAAATAAAAATAACATTAAGAAAATTTTCTCCAAACGAAGAAAATGAAAACCCATCAAATATTTTAAAGAAACCATAAAAATTTGCATTGTGTTTGCTTCTGAGTTCATATTAAGATTTTACTGCAGCTGCTTCAAAATAATGGTCCATTTCACAAGTACACAGCTCACATTCCTTGGTGTGTAATTCCTTGCCTTCATTTGTGTTTGTACAGCAGCTAGTGCTACAAAAACTAGGTAGTTTCTAGCTGTGGTCCAGATTTAGATCAGTGAACAGTGGCATTTTTATCCTAGTTGAGAACATGGTGATGGTTGAGAGCTGTATTTCTAGATCAGCTTTTGTTCTGGGCCAAGGAACTGGTGGTACAAGCACTTCCTTTGCTACAAAACCCACTGCTTCCTTCATTTGGATTAAAAAAATGAATCCAAGAAGGATGTGCCAACCTTATTGATTCCATCAAGGCTTTCTCTCTCTGCTGATTTTAAAGCCAGTGAAACTTAATCGGAGAAATTAAACATCCCTTTGAAAGCTGTCTCATGAAACCCAGCTGACCTTCTGCAGACTGAAGGTTGAACAGAATTACTTCATTTTCTGTTCCAGCTTTTTCAAAAGCCACAGCAGACTGTGAGGCACTCTGTTTTGGCTGGATTATATTTACTCTAGCTAACAGTGAGGGACAAGACCAGACTGCAAAAGTTGGATGCAAGGTTCACAGCTAAGAATTTGGTCAAGGCTTTTAGAAGAACTAAAACTCATCTGCAAGATTGAAATTAGAGAGTTCAGATTTTTAAGCTAAACCTCCCTCAGAGTTCAAGTGTAACTGAGCCCATTCTATTAACCAGCATGAATAAATACTTTGCAATGTTTTCCTATCTGATGCAATTTGAAAAGGCAGTCACACATTCCATGTTTTAAGAGAAGTCCTGCAGATCCCTAAAAGCAATTTTAACATTAAAGCTGGATAATACTTGTGACTTACATAGCACTTGACATCTTCAAAGTGCTGTATGAGCATCAATCCTCACGATATCCTTGTGAGGTAGGTAAGGGGCAATATCTCCATTTTAGAACGGGGTGAGGGCCTGGTTCCCTGCTGGGATAGCTTTGCATTGCACTGGTCCTCATACACCACATATGCTCCTGGCCCCAGAAAATTTAAGTGACTCACCCAAGGCCACGAAAGGAGCGAACGTGGATAAAAGGCAGGAGGATTTCTGTCATGAGGAGTCAGCAACTTCCCATCCTCTTCCTAGAACACAGTTATGATGCCTCTGCTTAAAAGACACCCTATCTGTATTCAGAAACCAAGCAAAGAGAAAGAGGCACCTGCTACTGAGATCTACAATTGCTGTTTGCTTTGATCTGCTTCTTCCAGAACAGCTCCCAAAAATACCACGATAGCAAGATGAAAATGCAGGTGCTAGTGTCAAACTACAGGTCTGGAAAACTTTGAAGAGCCACCAAAAACTGCCAAGCTCCTCCTGGGAATTTTATAAGCTTCTGTAAAAATATATAAATTGCCCCCACTGATGACAACATGAAACCTTCAAGCAAACTACTCAAAAGCCATGTTAGAGTAATCCTGAAACCAATCAGTCTCACAGATGCCTCAATATGGAGGAGTAAGAAGCCAGGTATCCAGCACAGAGTAAGAGTAAAGCTTAAAGTTAAAATCCTCTGGCTTTGTTCTTCTTAACCTGCCATTTCTACATGACCATCACCCTCTGACACAGAATTACCAGCACTTAAAAACAAGTTGCAATTAGCACTGCTTCTCTGACTGACCCTGGGAGTTCTGTGCAAGGAGGATCTGCCTACAGAAAGAGGCTGAAGTAAAGATGCTGCATCTGTTATATGTCCAATTAAAGAGCCAAAGGACTTCCAAGAGGCTGATAACTACAGAAAGTGACCAAACCACGTGTGTAAGCTCAAGTGACCACAGACAGGGTTTGCAGAAGGATGTTTGGATACAGCAGTGTGAAAAGAAAGCCTCTGTGCTTAGCAACAAAAGGAGCTGCTGCTGGGGCCAGGAACACTAGACCACCTGGAAGGCTTCACTCCCTCTGTAACGTTCCTGGGCCAAAGACTGGGTGCTTCTCAAGGACTGTACTCCTGAAAAGGAGAGGAATGGATTGAACCTCAGTTTTACAGTGCAAAGAGGGTCCACAAAGGCAGTCCCACAGACAGTAACACCATTTGTCACATATGAACACCACTCCTTTTTTTGCTCTATTTCAAAGTGAAGGTTGCCCTCAATGAGGTTGAGGGAACAGTTTTAATCCCAGAAAAAGTTATTTAACAGACTGCCAGCAACTGCTTAGTGCTTCTCAGGATTTAGGCATCTCAAAATTGTGTCAGATCACAGTCCACAGCAGCTGGTCTCTTCCCAGCAGGAAAGAGTCTCCAGGGAAATGGTCTCATTCAAGTAATATGGATTAGAAAGAGGAATGCAGAGCCAGAGAGAGATTTTGAAGATTAAGAGCCTTTGCCAGCAAACCTCCAAGCCAACCAGGACTCTCCTTTGTATGCTGAGGGCTCTGCCTCATGTTCCTGGGAAGACTGAGGCTGTCGCAGCAGCGGGATGGAGCCAGTGTGACTGGCCAATGTGTCCCAGCCAGGTCACTCCAGATGACCTGTTCCAGAGCAGCCAGGGAACAACAGCCCACTTGGGCTGCACAAGTTTCTGCTGTCCCACCCAGAGACCTCTGCCACCAGAAACTACACCTCTGATGGCCAGTGGAGAGGCCTCCTAATAACACATCAAGACTCTTTTCTGCAGGTATCCAGTGGCTGATGGTACAGCAGGACAGCAAAGCCAGCCAAGAAGAAAAAGCACACAGAAAAGCAACTCAGCTATTTTCAGGAAGTTCAAGACTACTCGTTTCTAGAGAGGGAGAAAAGAGAATCAAAACTCAAGACTTTTAAATAAAGCTTACTATATCACACAAGCATTTCCCTCAAAGCGAAGGGAAGCTCAGGATGTGGGGGAGCTCCTCTGAAGAACTGCCAGCTAAGGACTGAGTGTGCTGACCCATGCCAAGGAGCTGGGATTCAAAGACTGCAGTGTGCTGTTAGCTCACATGCTGGGAGGATGGTGGGGTTCACCCCAAATGCTTAGACTTCCTCTCAGCTGGGTCACTTTTTTGCTGGAGGAGATTTGCAAACAGCCAAGCTGAGCAGCAGCAGGTGACATCTGCAGAGAGCTCCACTGCAGGGTTCAATCTGTGGCCAGGAGATAAGCAATGCTGATGAATGAAAATGGTGTATGGCTCTGAATTCCCTTAGCTGTTTACTCCAGGCAGGCCCCCATGTGCCAGTGAATGAATACTGACAGTATTACATAACAGCATTAAAGGGAAGGGATTACACAGGCTCTGCTACCTACAGGAAGGCTTTCCCTGTCCATAATGCAGCTGACCTTTCTGATCCCTGTCTGAAAAGCAGCAGATGCCCCAAGGAGTCAGGATGTTAGCCCAGATTTCTGTAATACTGGCTGCATTTGCTCTGATGGAGAAGTCATGGGGAGGCAATGCCTATTCCCTGCCAGGCACACCAGGTGAAGCTGGAGAAGAGCAGGAGACCCGCGCAGCATCTCTTAACACAAGAGAAAAGCTAGCAGGGTTCTATGTGAGTTCATGTGAGTTTGAGAAGGAAGTGGCAGGCATGTTGAACACAAAGGACAGTGCTTTTCAGGAAGCTCTGCTGAAAAGGGGCTTTCTGACAAAAAAAGAAGTGGTGCAAAGAGGATCATTTTCCACCAGCTGGCAAAACGTGGCAATCTACATCCAAAATCAGGGCCTTGATCACAGGAAATGCTCACACAAAGATTTAAGATACTGCAGGCAGCAGTACTAAAAGTACTACTGGAGGTGCTACTAAAACTTAATGGGTACATGGAATACTCTTTGTTAGGACATTGGAGAAAAAAAGACATAAAGATGAGATGCCTGTCTGCCATACTAAGGATAATTAGGACATACACTAAGACAATGAGTATGTTCTGCTTTAAAAATCAAAGTTCCTCATGTGCCCATTACATCTCACTGGTGGCTGCAGGCACTGTGTAACTATGTGCACGAGGAGAGGGAGAGCACTGAGATGTCCCTGAAATCCCACCAAACTCCTGCTCTCTACAGCTCTGCCACAAGCAGCAATGCTGACCTGCCCTGGAGCAGTGAGCACTGCAATCAAAGCACACAGCACTGCCAGCACACCTCTCACTCTGTGCCCTTAGCTTGGGGTTCTCTTTCATGCTGGCTCTGCTGGGTACACGCTGCCATTGACTCCAGAGCTCAGCTCACAGCTGGATATGCTCTTTTTATTCTCCCTCCAAGCTTCCTTTCAGTAGAGGAATAGCTCCAGTTTGCATACTGTAATGCACATAAAGAGACAAACATTGGTTAAATTAATTTTTACCTAGGACTTTAGCAGAGATCTGTGCCTGTCTGCCTACAGTTGAGAGCAAGCCTTTTAGCACAGTGCATGGCCAAACCTCCTTTCCACCAGCCCTCCTCTTCCCAGACATTCAGCATCAATTTCAAGACTAACAAGTAAAATGCAGTAGTACAGCACTTCCAAGGAGGAAAAGTTGAATGAGTAACTACTGCAGGGACAGTCTAAGCTTTCTGATGTGGACTCCACACTGAAGTAAGCTGTATTCAGAGAAAGCCAACAAAAAAAATGTAATTCCCAAAGGTAATGCTTCAAAGAAGCAAAATCAACATCACCAGTGTGCCTAGAGAAATGGAGATCTCTCTCAGGGGTGAATGCAGCTACAGCACCTGAGATATAACCCATGTGTTCAGAGACCATTGGCACTCCACCTAGCTCCTCTTCCTGAAGTCCTCCTCATCCCTGGTCTCCACGGCCGAGAGCGCGATCAGCATCTGGGCCGCGTAGTAGGTGGCCATGATGATGAAGCGCGAGTAGGGCACGGGGAAGCAGAACTCGTTGAGCGCGATGGTCAGGTCCGACACCATGAAGAGCATGGCGCCCACGCAGGCCGACAGCTTGGTCCACGTCCACAGGTCGTTGCAGAGCTGCACGCCCGCCACCGCCCGCCAGCCCATGAAGCCGATGAGGGCGATGTAGACGGCCACCAGGTAGGTGAAGGGGCCCGAGAGGTAGGAGTACAGGAAGGCGTAGCAGGAACTGGAAACGACGCCCATCAGCAAGCCGGCTTTGAGGTCCAAAGGCTTCATGCCAAAGGCTGAAGAGTACAGGATGTGTGTGATGCCGAACATCAGCAGACCTGGAAAGAGGCATTGACACAGAAAGTGGGACCTCTCATCAGTGACTGGTAGGCAGTAGCAGAAGAAAATATTCCTTGCAGTGTTACCTACCAGTAACACTAGCAGTGACAACCATACTGACCACCTGGGACCATTTTATTATAAAATCTGTACATGGGAGATAGCACCAAGCCTCCAACCTAAAAAAAAGCCCCAGCACAATTACAGCTGCAGCCAAGTACAGCTCTGCTGTGACAAAAGCCTTTCTGCTGAGAAGCTGGGTGGAACTAAGCTGCTGGAGAATTAATTGATCTTGTTTTTCAGGTAGTTCCTCTTCCCCTGCTTTGGGTGAAAGGTTAGGAACAAGGTAGACCAAAGACCACCCCCTCTAACTATCCACAGTGTTTTGCTCATAGGTCACATGTAGAACAAGAAGACTGGAAGCACAGCAGTGTAGGAACAAAACGTGACAAAAGACACTAATCCCTCTGAACCCTGACACAAAGCTTGCCCGTATTTAGCCACAAACCCAAAGGCACTTGAGGACTAAATCTGGCTGCTTCTCCATCTCTGCCCATAGCTGGGAGAAACCTAAGCTGGAAAGAAGCAGCTGGCATATTTCAGGGACTGCACCAATGTGATCTGCCAACAATTTTATGGCTATTTGCAAGATTCAGATGAACCTTACCAGGAATCAGTCAGGGAAAATAAAATGCTGGCTTTCCTTTGAAGTGCAACACCACTGAGAAATGCCAGATGTGGGTGTTGGAAGGTGCTGCCCATATGTTATTAACTTGCCACTAATCCATTTGACAAAAATATGTCCCAATGTGTTGGCACAGCTGCTGCCTCCAAGCTGTCATGACAACTGTAGATAATGGGCCACAAACAGAGCCCAGCTCCTTGGGTCTTCTGGTTCCCAGACCCACACATGGTGCAGCTGCAGGCTCTCCTGGCAGGGATATTAGAGGAGTTAAGTTATTGGAGGAGCTGGAAGTTTTCATGCAACTCTAAAGCATGAAATGGAGAAAAGGATCTGGGAAGCTGAATCCTCCAGCAGGACACTTGTTCACATTTAACATGTGATGCTCTCGTGTAAGAGGCAGTCACAAAAACCTGCAGCTGGCAGATGTTGATTCATCCTACTTCTCTTGTGTTGAGGCAGTCAAGGAAGAAGTGGAAGCATCTCCCTGCCTTTGGGGAAGACCAGATCAGACACCCACTGAGAGCTCAGCCATGGTGGGATGAGAAGGAAATCCACAGGAGGGAGGGGGCTGGTGGGATCTGTTTCGCAGGGTGAGGCTAGAAAAAATAGACATGAATTTCCCCTTCAGCATGAAGGGGAAAGAAGAGAAGCACAAAAGAGTATAATGAGAAGCTGATGTTTCACAGAGCTATTGCACCTCATGGACAAAACACTGAAGGAACTGAGAAGAGATTTAGGACAAGAGATTTTCATAGGGTTATAGTGCAGGAGGTGGTAAGGAGAGAGCCAGGAGGTGGTAAGGAGAAGAAGGATATGTCATCCTAGCAGTGAGCAATATTTTTTCCTTCAGTGGCATTATATGGAGCATTCTGCAACAGGGAACTGTGTTGTCCTTCATGCAGGCATCTGGCAGCGAGGAGGAGGAGGAGGAAGAGGAGAGGACAGGATGCAGCAGGCAAAGAGCCTGGAAAGGCAGGAGGAGTTTTGTGATAGGTGGTGAGGCTGGTCACAAACAAGGGAGTCAGCTCCCAGGTTTACTCATTCAACACCCACAAATCAAGCCAGGAACTAGAGAAACCTGTGATGGCTGCACAGGGAAGGGGGTGCACTTCTCTTATATTTCTCAGCCTTTAGCTTGGTCCTCTCAACCACATCAGGGAGATCAGCCCTTTTCTCCCACTTCTCCACTGTTTGGGTTTCCTCTGTCTTGTTCACCAAATGCATAAATTGTTTCTAAGTGCCTGCAAAGGAGGCAGTGTCAAAGGAGGTGGATATTAACACTGTAAAGTACCTTCTACATGCAGTAAGAGTAGTTAGAAAACAGTGTGTTATTAGTGGACTGAAGCAGCAAAAATGAAAAAAAAGTCAAGTGTGCCAGAAGTAGGTTCCCAGGTTCTCACTTCCCTATAAAGTAATGAACAAATGTCCTTTTATAAACTCATTGTCTGAAAAGCTTTTCAAATGAGCCCAGTTTCCAACCCTTTTCAGTCCAAAAACTGCAGAAATTGCAGAGCATGTACATTTTTATCCAGTATTTCCTCTTCTCTCCTCAAACTTCAAAGTCCCACAACTGATGACATCAAAAATATTGTCAGTTTTCAGCAACAACAACCTGATGAATTTTAAATAGGAGAAAACACATTTTGCAGGCAAAGTGAGGGATGAAATGGAGCAGTGCACTTTATGTGCTTATATCTGAAATGCAAATATTAACACTTCCCTACAGAAGGTAGCAGCTCAGTGGGCTGAGATTTTCAAAATGCTCCAACAGAGCTTTTCTTCTCCTTAAGAAGAAAAAATGTGCCTAAACCCACAAAGCAAAACCTCTCAGTTGTGAGACTAGGGCTGAAAACCTAACTCATTTGCAGATTAAAGCACATCAACCAGATGCTGAATTGCTGTGACTGGCTAACCTTCCTCTAGCAGTAACTTGGAGAGGAAACTTAAGAGATATACCAGTTACATGGGAATGGACAAGGGCAGAAGAGTCTGAACACAAAAATCATGGGGGACATGGGCCTTGAATGTTTTCCAGGCCATAGCTCAAGGAGCAACTCCAGGAGGCAAAACCAGTTGGGCTGAGGCAACTGAGCCAGCTACTCCTGTTGGGAGGAGGCCCACAGTGGGAATGTCAGCACTCAGCACAGAAGGGATGGCACCTAAAGAAAGCTGGAGCTCCTCAGCAACGTGCCCAACGTTCAGCCAGATAGATCCAATCCTCAGGGCCTAATCCAAACCCCAACAAAATCAGTAAACATTTTTACATTAACTTTTAATGGGATGGGGATGAGCCCTTGGGAAGCAGGATTAAAACCAGATTGAGAGCATTTGGCCTTTCATATCTGGCACTGCACACACTTCTTTCTCGTAAAGAAAGAGCTTGTGGGAATCCCAGAATAAAACTAGATATTAACCTCATGAGACAGGGCAAAAAATAAGCCTTTGACTTTCAGATCTGAAGGCAGCACAAGTCAGGAAAGTTCTCTCCTCTCATCGCACTTTCCAGTGGGACAGTTACAGCAGCCACTTAATGGTGGGTGTTATGTGCAATCCCTGTGCTGCTTAAATTAACTTCAGAAACCCCACCAGTCAGTTCAGTGAAGAACTCAACTGCTGCTGATTTCTTTTGACAGTCCAAGGCCAGGGAGAGTTGCTGCAGGCAGGCTCAACGTGGCTTTAAATGATTAATCTGAATCATTATGTTCCAGTCTGCAAACTAGCAAAATAAACCAAGCTCATTTTGCTCTGAGAGATGTGGATCTTTCTGTAGAGAAGAATAACCACTGCAATAAGGTTTGTCCTTGATTGACCATCATTTAAATGTTTTGCTAAACAGACATGTCTTGTACAACAGGCTGCATGATTCACACTGATGAACCTGCAAGTAGGACAAGATTGCTGCTGCTTTGGTTTCTATCATCCACTTAATGCCTCCCCCAGGCTATGGGCTTGTCTATCAAAACATAAATGTTCTCTCCACCTGTTCTCCACCAAGGAGCTGTGCACAACATGTTCCATCCCCAGTCCTCACAGCAAAGGGCTGACAGATCTCCCTGCAGAGAGATGGGAGATAAATACTTCCTGTAGCTTTACGGGAACTGACGAGTGCCACACGTGTTTCCTTCTATTCCCCAGGGAATCCTGGCATGCCACCTTCTCAACTCCAGCCAGCCCAGATGCTGTGACACATGCCAGGAAACCTAACCTGACCCAATTACCTCTCTAACCTCAAGAGAAAGACTCATCCATGATGTGCTTCCCCAAACCATGATGGATTTTAGTCAAGGGATGAGTGCTCCCCAGCGCCCGGGGCTTAAGCTGTACATGAATAAACAAAACATGTGGCCCAGCAACTCATTACTAAATAAAGAGGGTAACAGCTGGGCACTGTGGCATCCCTTCAGGACTGACATTGTACTCACCATGAATGAAGTAGCCTTGCTCCTGCCAGATGAGAAAGGCATCTCCCACTGCCGAGAATATGAGTCCTGCTAGGATGCGGCTGGCACTCCGGTGTGACACTAAGAAGTTAATCCCATGAGCCAGAAGGAAAACCCACAGGCAAAAGATGGGCAGACATTTAATGAGGGCACTGAACCAAGAGGGGCTGGAAGTTGGCAGCCAGAGGACAAAATAGACACAAGTGGCTTTAAAGAAGGGGACCAGTTTAGGGCCTTCACTCTTCACCTAAAGAAAACAAACATTAAAAAACGGGAAATTAATAGGATCATCAGAAGCATCAGTGAAATAAACTTCTTAACAGAACTGGCTCATTCCCTTTGCAAGTTGCTCTTCCATATACTGTCAGCTGGCAGTGTTCCTACCCCAAGAAATGCTGGTTGAACTTGACCATGATCCTCTGCCTAGATCTTTGTGACCCTCTCTGCTGAAAACACTTCTCAGTTGGCAGGATGGGCTGTGGGTGGTGGATTTGGAGGAAGTTTTAGAACCTTTTCTCTTTACTTGTTCCACTGAAAATATTTAGGCCATTAGTCAAACTCCTCTGGTGCTCCTTGTCACCTATCTCAATGTTTAGGCTAATCCCTTTAATATACCTTTCCAGGAGCTGTGAAAATACTGCATACCCAGATATATCCCAGCAGCAAACAAGCCAGTAAAGGCACAAATCTTCTCTCCCATCTACACAGATCCTCCTGCTTAGGCAGTTGCAGATCACCCTGAGGATACAGCCTCTCACCTAACCCATTCTTTCCCTGCCCTGTAGCCTCATGCTTGGAGCTGGCTGTTGGAATCACAAGTGTCAAAACCCAAGACATCAACCTCCCAGGTGAGGATGTCACTTCCTCGGCTGACTAATACCAACATCAACCTCGTGTGGCTTTGTTCTAGCAATATTCTAATAATACAGTAATTGCAGGAAGTGTTTTGACTCAGGACTCTACTGTATAAATACAGAATAAAAATGCAGCATGAGCACTTGGCTACTCATAAAAAAACCACAGCAGGGGCAGGGCACAGAGCTACAGGCTCCACAAGCTGGGTCTGCTCTTGACGAACACTTACCTGAGACCTCTCTGCACAGTGATATGCATTGTGTTCACCTGCCCTCCTGCCACATTTCTGCATTTCAGTGCAGGTGGGAAAAAGTCTATGTGAGAAACAAAGCTATGATTTTATTTCCTCCTGGAGATGAGATGAGGGCCAAGACAAGGAGCAAAAGAAAGGACTGTAACTGCTTCCATGCCTGCCTGAGCTATGTCCCAGAGTCTTATGGGAGGCCTGTTTCCTCTTGCACCTAAGGCAGTGCAACCCCCTGAGCTCCCCTGCATGCAGGGGTTCACCCTCAGTCTTCTCATTTCTTTGGTCAAGCAAGATTTATTTCCCACATATCACAATGACTTCCCACTACTCATGGCCAAAGCATACAGAGGCTTCCTGCACTGGAGGAGGACATGGGGGGAAATTTACAGCCATCCAAACCGATTTCACACTGTCAAGTCCAGCTTTGGTTTGGTTTTTTTTTTTTCCAAATAACTTGACCCTTTTTTTGCTTCCTGCATCATGGGACATTGTCATGACCAGTGTCCATCTTCCTTTGATGCAGGATGCCTTGGTGCAGATACCTAGAACAGGTGAAGATTGCACAGGAAATAATCCATGCTTACAGTGCTCAGGTGATAAAGCCTAATCTCATAAAAACTCAGGATCATTTACGGGCACAAGCAAATGGAGTCAGGTGGAGTCGGAAGACAGAGGCAGAGGCAGTGGAGGGCATCTTCACATGCAGTATCTAAAAAGGGAATGCAATCTCTGAAGCAGTGAGGCTATAAATAAAGGGCATCCCAAGAACACAGTGACTTCAAAATTTTTCTCACATCTGATGGAAATTTCCCCAGCATATCAGCAGTTTCTTGGCAGTAAGGTATTTCATCATACATTATTCATAGGCTATTGCCAACACAATTTTTAAACACTCCATTAAACAACCAGGCTACACAATTCCCTAACAAAAGGACATCAGCAAGCTGTTAACTTTCTTGTATTACATGGGGAGCCGCCGTGAGTCCACTACTTAGGCTGTCTAAATTAATCACCATTTACCACTCCTTGTCTGCATTCCCTGGGAAAATTCTGGCAGCAAATAGCAAATGAACTTGAAGTACAAGTCATAAAAACCCATATAGTCTCCTCACAGTACTGGGGTTGCCTGGGAACTATCAAATATTGTAGGGGAAAGAATGCATAGAAGCATACAGGAGAGTATTTGGGTTAGTAAACATGGTAGGTTTTAATACCTCATATTAAAAGAAAAACACCTGCTAGGAGCAGTTACAATTACCATCACAGCTTGCCCTCCCCTGTGTGCACACATTATGAGACAGGTTTTAATTACACTTGTCATTTCCCCAGGAACCTTGCCTTACTGAAGCTAAGAGAAGAACTTGTGCAGAGCAATTATGTTTACTTCGTAAGCTTAAAATTACTTTTTCTCACTATCTGAACGTAAATTTTGCAGGCCCAGACAGCTTTATTTTAGAATAATGGTTTGTATTATTTCCATCCTAATAATAATTGAGGAATTTTTCATGCATAAGAGTTACAGCACTCTCATGTAAGAATGATCTCATACTTCTAGAAGGGCTGCAGACTTCTCATCATTGACACTTTATTTCTTAACACTTTTTCTCCAAGTAGACTTCAGATGAGTTAGTTTCAACCATGTCCTTGCCCATCATGGAATGCTGCAGCTCACTGGAGCCCCTTTTATGGCTCTGACCAAGATGAGGGCCCCATGAGTTGCACTTTGGAATGTGGGAATACTTTGGAAAGGTCCTCCAAGAAAAACTGAGGCAACCAGAGGGTGAGGCTGGGGATTATCCTCTGTTTGGCCACATGGCTGAGGCTCAGAAAGGGGTGATGGGGCAATTTGCCACCTGAAGGACAAGTCAAGACAGGTACTGGAAAACCATGTACCAACATGACTGGAAGCTGTGGTTTGAGGAAATCCAAGCATATAATAATCCATGATGGGACTTGCTGTACCACAGGGAAGGGGAACATTATTTCTTGTCTGCATGGATAAATTGGATTAAACCACCCATCTCCTTTGTCCCTGTGTCTCAGAGACAGAATGTGAGATGGGGCTGGACCATGGGGCTGGAAAAGGAAGCACTTGATAGAGGTGACAAGATCTTTTTTGCTAATGTATGTGATTGTCATGGCTTTAAGCTGGGTTTTGCCATTTTGTTACAAATTCTATTGAATTTTTCTTCCCAAATCTTTTCTCCTGCCACTGCTAATTTTCTTTGTGCTGAAATGCAGTACAGAAAATACCTTGAATGCAAAAACAAGGCAGTATTTCCAACATTTTAATTTCTAAACTGAGCATAATTTGGGGCTTTTTCTCAACTGCTATGGCTACTAAGTTACTCAGAGTCTTTTAAAACTAGTTTAAACTTCTATAAAGCCACTATCTATGTATTTGTAGAAGTACAGTAGAAATATTATTTATTAAATTATCTGTGTTTCACTGGATTTCCAATCCAGTGAAACTCTCCAAGACTTGGGCAGACTAGGAGGAAGTTGTGTCTTGGCTCTCACTAAGAGACTTCGTGCTAGATAATCTCCAGAGGTGCCTTCTAATCCCAACCATTTCTGTGATTCTGTTCAATCAGAACATGGTACTGGCACTTGCAGCTTTCTGGAGGCTTGGGGCTTGGATATCCACCTCTCTGGGTGCTCCCAGGTTTACAGGATCCCTTCTTGTTTTGCCTGTACTCATTCTGCTCCAGTTTGAAATATTGCTGTGTATGGCCTGTCTGACTGCTGCAGGCACATAACCAAGCCAAAAAATTTACACCTGGCTCCTCTTCTCCAGAATGAGCCCCATCCACAGAGGAACAGCTACACTCACAAGACAGTGCCTCGATTTTCTTTAACATTTTGGAGTCAGTTGTCTGTATCTATATCACAAGGGGGAAAGCAAATCCAGCTGCCACAGGGAGGGAGACATCTTCCTCCTGAGGTACAGAAGAACATCAGAAGCTTGTTGCATTGAAATGCTAAAGTTGGACAGAGTTCACTGTTCCTAAGCCTTGCACTGATCCCAGGAAACAATGTGGAGTATCAACTAATGCTGTTCTCTTTGCAAAGCCCCCTAACTCAGCCTGCAATGAAAATGAGTATACAGACACCAGCTGAGTGCCAGCCTGCTGTGGGGATATGGCTCACACCACTTTGCACTGGGCTGAAAAGTGCAGCTTTCCAGGAAAAGTGCTATAAAAATAATACCCCAGCCATTCCACTGAGCAACGCTTGAACACAACTGTGTGCACTGGCCAAAGAAAGCTGGGCTGCTGTCCTCCTCCCATCGGCCTTGTACCATTTTGTGTCTGAGCTGCTCCTCCTGCTTTTGGCATCCAGCATTGTGGATCCTGCCTTGGTTCTCCCCTACTGTGACAATAGCTCTCACCCCCAGTTGTGTGCCAATAAATATTTATTTGGCTTTGTTGCCATGTTTGCTGCCACTGCAAGCCCATAGTCCTTGTTTCTCGCTGCCCAGAACATGTGGTTCTCTGCAAGGCTCTCCAGCTCTGCTCTCCTGCAGGAACAAACATGTTCCTGGGGAACAACTGATTGCCTATTGCCATTTGTCAAGGAAGGTACTGGCTTGCACGTGTCCCAAGATGCTCCTGAAAAACATTCTGAAAATAAGTGCTCATTATGGAAGGTGGTGAAGAGCTACTGAAGCAGCCAGTCAACCTGCCTGCAATACTGTGTTGATGCAACATATTTTAGCAATTAATAGGAGGGTTTTTGTTTGTGTTGGATATGCCAAGGGCCAAGTATCCAAAGCAGATGGCTCCTGAACAGGCTCCACATGCTGCAGGAAATTCAGGGTGATAGATAAACCCTCCTCCCCCCTCAAGTGGAGATAAGACTGTAGAGGCTGCATCTAAAACAGATTTGTGAAATAGCAAATAAATCACCCAGAAGATGGTACGTGCTTTGCATGTGGGAGAATCTGCATGCTGATAATCCCTTGTCCATCATGCTTATGCCATGCAATGAGTTTTGCCAGGTCTTTATTGCAGCTTCTGGCACTCCCCAGCATAACTCAGGACCTCTGTTTCTCCCACAAGGGTAATGCAGTGAAACAGCTCATGCTCAGCTGTTCAGTCAGACCTGTTTGCAAGGGATCAAAAAATCATGGATCTGTCTGACAGGAGCCTCTGTTGTTCAGCACAAGCCAAAAGTAACAGGACTCTGCCTGAACACTTCCAGCCTGCAAAAGGACCATCCTCCCAGCTCAGACACATGAATGTCCAAGGCAGCTCTTCCACCCCCAGGGTCTCTTAAACACCTGCAAAATTGGGCTGATTTGTTGGCTTCCATCATTCCTCCCTCTACTCCAGCAGTCTGAGTATTCTCTCCCCTACCTCAGTTAAGCAAACTAAAGTCCAGCTGTACTTCCAAGCTTTGCTTCACAACAGACCAAAACAGGGTTGAGAGCTAGAAATACTTGACTTCTTTTTCTTAAGATCAAGCTATGGCTATTTGCCAGAAAAATACAATTAAAAAATTGGCACAGGCCCTCACTGTTCTTGGGTGGTGAGCTCAGCTATATTGCTTCACAAATTCTTGGCACCAGAAAAGTCGCCCTTTGGTGGAGGCACAGAGGAGCAGGCAGCGGGTGAGGATCAATCAAACTGGCATCTAACAAAGGCCCCCGTGCACAGCTGGGCTGCTCCAGACACAGCTGAATGCAGGAAAAGGAACCACACCAAAACTTATTTTCACCACCAAGTCAAAGTGCTACTCAACTTGCAGTCACATTAACACTCAACCAAATCTCCAGATTAACCATAGAGGGGATGAAAACCTGTCAGCACCAAGGGGCTTCCAGATGGGTGCAGAGAGAAGGGAGGAATTTGCAGCACGAGGTTCCCTGCAGATGCCTGGCAGCAGGGCAATGTTTGCCTGTGCCAGCCTCTCCAGGTGGAATGGCAGCTCAAGCTCCCACAGCGAGGCAGCAGGCACCGCGGGGCACAGCACTGCCACCCAGCTGAGCCCAAAAATGGGCTGGTTTGTGCCAGGAGAGCTGGGCAGCACTCCTTCAGAGGCTCCTCAAGCTGTGGCAGTGGCTGTGGCAGTGGCTGTGGCAGTGACAGGAGGCTGCAGACACCACTTCTGCAGTGTAAGTAAAACAGCAGCTCTGTCTTGTCATCAGGTGCTTAAGGAAGAATGTAAAACACGCCGGGTGCTGAGCAGTCACACTGACCAGGCTCACAGGGCTGCTGACGAGGCCAGGCTGGCTCAGCAGCCAGTGTGACCTCTTGGACATGGTAGCTCTCTGCTGCTACACCCATGAGATAAAAAACATGCATCTGCAGACATCCAGTATGTAAAAACGTCACAAATGGGAAACTGCAGTCTTGCCCTCAAAAGACTCCTTGTAGGAGGCTCTAGAAATGTGAGGGAACAGTCCCTAAGGAGCCTAAGGTAGATGGAGGAGGTTCTGGAGCCAAGGAAATCACCCCACAGCTCAGGGCACTGCTTGTGCCACAGATTGCAAGAGGAGCCCACTCCTATTTCTTGCCTTTTGAACCATGGCATTGCCCAGAGCTATCCTGAGACACTGGACCACGGTGTTCCCTCCAGCAGTTAAGGAAGTTACAGTGTCCATAAAAGTTATCTCCTCTACTGAAGAGAAGACGAAATCCTGTTAGCTTGCTAATGAGCTACACAACAGTGTCTCTGGGACCTTCCTGCACTGCCCAGGACCCAGTGCTACCAGGCCAGGCAAAGTCAGGCACTGCTACACACCCACCAACACCTTACAAACTCACTGGGGTACCTGCCCTTGGCTTTCTGGCACTGCAGGGAAGCCTTCCGGGTGGTGAAGCCTTTCTTTAGCAGATGTTAACTCATAAAATATTACAGACAGATACATTTCACCCTGAAGATTCAGCCTGCAAGTATATATTTTTGCTAGGGTTTGTTTTTGGGGGTGATTTTGCTTTTTTTTTCCATTACCCATCATCTGTCCTGTCTCCCAGACTGGCACAGGACCACAAGCAGGGCTATTTTAAAAACCTCTTCTTAACCTGCAGTAGTAATGATTGACTCCATATCTGTAGCAATGCTATAGCTGTCAGCAGTTTTGGAGAGTATGGTCAATAATGTGCACTGCCAAGCACTAACAATACTAAACTAGTCAAGAATTCAAAAGCCTCTTCAGGCCTGCAGGGGCTGTCATAGAGTAGTGCTTTCAGGATAGTTCAATGGCTCTCAGAAATGAAAGCAAAAATACAGTATTTGCCTGAAAGCATCTTATCTCAGAGCAGAGATTGCTTTTCCCCCCTGGGATTCCAGATCTTCCTCTTTGTGTAGCAGAAAGCAAGCCTCTCCAAACATTTCCTTTGCTGTAACACTCACAAAAGAACGCCTTGCAGGTGCTTGAAAACCTGAACCACAATGGGTCTGTCTTTTCATTTTGCTCATCAGAAATGCAGTGCTGCCACAGCAAGGGCACACACCCTTCCTCTTGAGTGAGGTCAGGTGGGGCCACATCCCTACTGCTACTCTGGGCATCAGGAGGAGGCTGCGAAGGCGCAGGGAATTTCAGGAGCCAGGTAGCCAGCACCCTGAAATGCACAGCTGGTAACTGTCCCAGGCAATTCCTCCCAGGATGGGAAGGGGCAATTATTTGGCCAGTCACACTAGAATCCAAATAAAAAATTTCTACTGCTTACAAGAAAGTGTCCCCAGCTTATCCTGGGGAGGGCTTCCAGACTACAAGCACTTGTTCTCAGCAGACTCATGGTTATTTATATCACACTTCTCTGTGACAGGCAGTTCAGACTTCTGTTACCCAGCAAGAAGCAGTTTTAGGCAAGCCCAACGTGCGAGCTGCAAGGCACAGAGCCACAGCAAAAAGCAGCATCCCCTTGCAAGGCCCATTGCTACAGACAAGTGCCACCCACTGACATCTGCCCCAGAGCTGTGTGGCAAAACTGGAGCCTCTCTCCAGCCTCTGGTGCAGACCCAAAACAAAATACCCCAGGGAGTGCTGTCAGTTCTTTCCTTGTCAGCACCAAGGGCAGGCTGAATCTCCAGGTAATAGCAGAGAGGAATCTGCAGAGAGTGTGCTTTGATCCCAGGGCTGAAACCTATCTTCAGCCTGCACTCTCCCATCCCCAGCATTATTTGCACCCCACAACCCACTGCAACATTTATGTGCTTGTTGGAGGGCCCCAGCCACTCTGTCATTTTTCTGCAGCAGTGGGGATGCACAGGAGAATGTGTACTCAGGGAAAATGGGCATTTGGCAAAGCTCTACCCTGCCCCATGCTGCTTTGCCACCAGGGATTGGTATTTGTGAGGGAAGGGAGGCCCTTCCATCCAGAAGCAGCCTCTTCATCAGAGAAATGTCATTTTACCTGCAATCTGTGGGGAATAACATGGGTCTAAAGGAAGGGCATTGCAGGCACTGGTGCTGTCACAGCCCTTTTCAGGAGCAGCCAAAGAGCCACTAGTGCAGCCCAGAAGGCAGGTGGCACCCAACAGGCTGTACCAGCCCCACCAGCCATTGCCAAAGACATGCCAAGGGTGAAACTGCCTCAGGCATTCAAAAGGCACTTCTGGCTCACACAACAGACTGCGCACACTTGGCAGAGGTGAGGCTTTTGCAAAAGGAACAGGAAGGAAGAACTGAAACAGGAGGGGAAGGTGGCTGCCAGTGTCTGGGAAAGCTGGCAGCTCTGCACAAGAGTTTTTGCTGTTTGAATTCTCACAAGGGGCTGCAATAATACCAAATAGGGCTGTGCTTGGAAACCCAGGAGGGACTGCTCAGCTTGTCTGATGCCTATTAGGAAGCTGAATGAAAAGCTTTACTCTACCTGTGTATCATGTCCTGCAGGTTGAAAGCTTGTGAAATACTGATATTAAAGGAAATCAGAAGGGGAAAATAGCAATAAATCCCAATAAAAATGTGTATTTAGAGAGATGCTGCTGTGATACCTTAAAAAAAGCAGCAGCCCTCCTCAATGTTATCATGGGATCAGTATGCTTAAGAGACAGGAGGGTGTTAAGGTTAAAGGATGATAGCAGAGCCACAGATTTTACTTCCAATATCCATTCTTGTGTCAAGATGCTGTGACCCAGATAAGTCAGTATCAGACACAACTTACCTGAAGACAAATTGGATCTTCCCAGCCAGTCTCAACAGATGTAGAGTCGGGAGGTGCAAACACTGACCCACACACTCCCAGGACTCACACTGATACACCAAGGCTTTTACTTACAAAACCCCTGCTGTAATCCAGCTGCATAAACAAATGCAGACTACACTCACAAATGAATGTGCAGCTGCTTACCAAGATTATTCCCTTTATATTGAGGGTGCAAATCCAGAGATGCAACCAAGCAAAGTGGAAACTTCAATTAAAACATCAATTAAGCGATAACCTTGTCATCACACTCCTTTTATATCAGGGTTGCAGGGAAAAGCCACAAAGCTTACTTAGTTCCTCCTGCAATGGAGAGCACTGCTATCCATACCCTAACAAAATCAAAGACTCAGGCAAATAGGGATACAGTAGCCAACCCATGGCCTCAGCCCAGCTCTGCTGAAGCCATGTAAATGTGAATGTAAATGTGAAGATCTGTCTGGTGTGCCTAGAGTGTGCTAAAAAATGAGAAGCTGGCTTAAGGTCAAACTTCCTTCAGTCTCAAGCAATGATTCAATCAGAGACTACTTGCGACCAGCAGAAAGGCACTCATTTTGATATATAACAGGAAATTTAATGCCTGATGCCAACTGATGCCATATCTGCCTCCAAAGCTGGTGTCTGGTGAGAAGCAAAACATTAAACTTTACCATTCATTCAAACTTGACCAAAGTCTCAAGGCCAATTCGGTAACAAGGGTTGTCTCATCTTTTCCCAGTTTTGGCAAGAACACGTCTTGCAGTAATCTACAGGAATTAGCTTTTGGGAGAAGACTAGCCTGCTGGTAGAAACAAGGCATTTTCACAGGATTGCAGCAAGGTGAATCAAAAGAGCCACTATCCTCGCTAACAGGCAGGTTTCCAATACAAGAGTCAGCCTTGCAAAACTGACTTAACACAAGAGACATGGGTTGCATTTATTGAGAAATAAGAGAGAGAGAATCTGCATCTGTGCAACTCTTGAGTCAGAGGCTGCAGTGTGAGCCCCTGGCCCTGATGGTGTCTGAAATCCTTCCCAGCCCAGCACACCTGAAATCTTCAGGAAAGCTCTTGCCCAGCCCATCTACTGCTTTTCAGCTCTGGTGGTGTGTATACACCCAGACACAGTTTGTGCTGTGTCACCTGGATACTTGCTCACATCCAGCATTATATGGAGGGATGCTCCAGACTGACACATTTGTCACACAGAAACCTGTCATTAGCTGAAATGCTATTTAGATCAGGGCAGTGTAAGAAATGGGTATAGGAAGGGCACAAGCAGGCTAGAAGAAGGAATAACCATCACCCTCATTTTGTGTATGTTGCAGTAAGCAAAATATGCATCTCTACTGTAATGACAAGTCTACTGGGCTTTGTGTGACATGAAGGACAGTAGAAAAATTAAGTGGTGATATAATAACCACTTGGGCCTCCAGGAGGGAAGGGAGTTATGTAACTAATAGTCTTCTTGCTATTCAAGAGTTTCCACATGCTAGCAGAAGATGGGTTCCTGATGCCATCTTTTTCTCAGAGTCTAATTTCACTGGAGTTATTATTTCCTCAGCACTCTGAAGTTACCCACAGGGAAGATAACTTTGGCTCTTCTGCCACACGCGGCATATTTTGGATAGACATACTTGGGCAGGAGGAGAGAACGGAACAAATGCATCTCTGTCCTTCCAGAGGAATTATGTGGAAGTACAGACTTCTGAGCTGCACCCACTATCTGAACGCTCGGAGCACACTTTGAACAACAGAAGCGCGTGCCTTGAGTGATACACTTGGGTTAATGAAGCCTTTAATCCACAGCACTGCCTGCAGCAGTGATCATCAGCACTGCCTGCTTAATGCTCCCTCCCTGGCACTGGGGAGAGCGTGAGAGAAGCCTGCACTTTGCAGGCTCCACTAGCCCACCCTCCCCTAGCAACAGCTCCAGCAAAGAATGTCAATGTCACAGCAAGAATGCACAAGTTCAGTCTGAAAAAATAAATCGTGGCATGTAACACTATGCCTGGGCTTTAGCTGGCATAAATCAGCACAGCTTTTCTGCTCAAACCAAAGTTTTTAGGCTTCTCCCAAAAGGTGGGACTGACATAAATGTTACTAAGATCCAGCTAAGTTTTCCCAAGGTGATTATTCCCTCTTTTCAGTGAGCTCAGATGCTTAGAAATATTTTCTATCTTTCACTTACATTGACTTGGTTTTTACAGTAGTGCCATAGTTGTCTATGCAGTATATAAATGTGCATGTCTACAAGCTCCTGCATAATAAAATCCCAATTTATGATGCATTTAAGTAATGGGGGAAATTACAATGAAAGCATCAATGTTGCATAGAAATAGAGAACAAGCAAAATTAACCATAATAGTTACTTCTAACTTAGATGGTTCCTAACATTTCATTCATTAATGCAGAAACAATACACCCTCTCTGTAAGAGGCAAAAGCTGAAACGGTTCCAGAGTGATCTGGCTTTCTTGTTTTCAGCAGAAGTTTGAGGATTACGGAGCACCCTTCCTAATAATAAATCTTAAAAGCTATACTTCGACCTACTGCTGCTACAATTGCCCACAGTGCAGAGTATCTAAGCAACATGAGTTACATCAGGTTTCCATACCCATTTAGATCTGTTCAGAAACACAAATGATACCCACCCAGTCCTCCAGCCCAATTCCATATTTCTTGCTGGTGAATATCTTTCCAGACTGTACCTTTCAGGTACTTTGCCCAGTTTTTGCAAGTCACTTTTATACTCTGTCCCAGTGGCATCCTGCATCTTTCCTGAGGGCTGACAAGGGCTGCTCTCAGGAGGGTGCTGCTGCTTCCCACCCAGAAGGGATGGGGCTGAGGGCTCCATTGCCTTCATGCAGTCAAAACAACATATCCTTTCCCAACCCAGCTATCTCTGTTTAAAGATGCAAACAGACCAGAGGACGAAAGGGAAGGGATGGGGATTGTTAACATATGGACTCTGGGCAATAATCTGTCCCAAAGAGTGTTTCACCTGTCTCCCAAACAGAGGGCTGTGCTAGGTCAAGTACAAGTCGGGCGTGGAGGGAATGTTGTAGGGATGAGAGCCCTTGTTTATCTTGTTCTAAAAGACACACCCAATATCATCTATAACTTCCCCCAAAGAGATCTACCCTCAGTCAACTAATATCTGTACTTCCCATGCCCTGTTTTCCTCAAAGTGCTGTGAAGCTCTACACTAAGTTTAGTCCTAACTTGAGGGACAAAATAGGGTCCCTTTGAGCAAGGAGCATTATGTAAATGTCAGAATGACTGCATGTCTCCAGGCTCATCTCCTGCACACTTGTGGCTGCTGCAGTCATGGTGCCTGCTGGGCAGAAAGGTCCTTAGGGCAAGAGCTATCTCCCACAAGCTCACACTAAAAACTACTTAGGCAACAGTGTTGGGTGTGGGGGGAGCTGGACAAAAATCACTAACGAGTGCTCTTTTATTAAGGTGGGACCAGTGATGACCGAACAAAAATGGAATTAAACCTCACATATCCACGAAGCAAACATGCTGTTTATCAATACGGTGCTCCAACTGCAGGCTCTCAGCCCACATGTCTTTATGCAGAAAAAAAAGCTCTTAATCAGAGCAGTATCAAGAATAACAATTTTGAAGCAGGACACTCCTGCTTGCCTAGCAGAGTAAGCAGTGAAAGCTTCCCTTCAAGGTGACTTCCAACCAGAGTGAGCATCGCTCACCAGATGGAACAGGACGGCAGACAAATGCATCTTCCCTGCCACAGCCCAACGCCATGCAAGTCTAGACTAACATCAGCAGGACTCCAGAGCTTTATCCCAACTGAGGACCTGGCACAGTATGTTAAAAGGTACTTTGGCACCAGACTTGTTTATTTGTGGGCATGCTCCCCACTCAGCACATAGGAATTGTGCAGCATCAGAGACCACAGCTTGATGAGCTCTGCACAATGCTGTGGTCTCTCTGTGTGCACTGGGTGAACATTCCAAGCCCTCTAGGCAATGATGCACATCTGGCAAGCAGCATAAACAAGCAGTCCTGGCCTGGTCCTCTCCATGGACCATGCCTCCTTGCGTGGTTCCTTCCCGCTATTGGTTGCACAGCAGACAGAGCTCACGGGTTTTGACTCTTGTTAAAAGTGTCCTAAGGAAGAAAAGAAGGGGAGATGCAGGAGAGTAGGTTGTGTGTAAGCAACCAGCTGCAGTATTGTACAAAGGCCATCACTTTGAGAGCAGCAAGAAAAATCCTGTCACTCTCAGAAGTGCTCTTCTAGTGTTCTCCCCATTGAAGCTGATGCTGCAGTGTGCTGGTAGAGGATATACACTACAGACAAATCAATTCCTCTGGCTAGTTTGATTATGCCTCAGGTGCTGCCCCTCCAGAGAATCTTCCCATCATGTCATCGCAGCGATATCCATGCTGGCTCCAAAGATCCAAAGCAAAGGCAGTGCAGTACAGAGATAAGGGCTGGGCCCCCGGGCGAGCACCCAGCTGTGGCCAGACTGATGGCCACTGCCCTTCCCTTCAGCAAGAGACTTGCTGGAGGGAGCCCACCAGCTGTGGAGCCATCCTGCTCCTGACCCCCAGCTGTACAAGGGCCACACCACACTCCTGGGCAGCCCAGATTGCTGTGTGACACCGATTCCAGCCGCCCTTCTCGGCCGTGGCACAGCCGGCATGGAGCAGCACCAGTGCCCTCCTTCAGAGGAACAGCAACGTGACAAGCACCAACAGAGAGGTGCAGAAAATTGCTCCTCAGAACACTGAAGGCTTGCAGCTCTTTTTTTGTGAACTGTGTGGAGGATCAGTCGCCCTCCCCTCTCACCTCCACAGCAATGGCAAATAGCTGCAGCTCTGGTCACAGCTCCCGGTCTTATCATCCCTCCAGTTCCCCATAGTTTCACACCTGCATTAGCTGCCTTTGGAGAAGGAAATTGTTCACATGTCAGGGATACAGCCAGAGCAGAAATGTGCTTTGTTACATGTCAGAAGGGCACGTGAGAAAATAAGGCTTTTTTCATTTTCCTCCCCAGTTTACCTTCCTAAAGCCTTCCGGTCTGAACTCCATACACCCTTCCCAACACGTACTCGTGCTTTAGTCATTTGCCTCAAAACTCGGTTGAAATAACATTCTGCAAGACCACCCTGGATGCACTATCACAACAACCAAGTACTGCCTTCTACAAACTGTGAAACAAATCCTGTCAGTTTCTGGGCCATTCCAGTACTGTCCCAACATGAGATTTTACTTCCAAGATACACATAAAAAATTCACTATAACCAAAAGTATTACTGAAGGACAAATTTAGTTTATGGCACAGAAGCACAAAGATACCAAGCCTTTTAAACTGTTTTGGAAAAACACACAAAAAAAAAAAGTTTGGCAGTACAATGTTATAATTTCCAAGCTACTTCCCTCTGTCTGTAGAGATAAAAGTCATCCCAGGCTGCTGATGAACTTACCAGGTACATGTTGATAACTGGGGGAAAATTCATCCAAACTAACAGAAAATACAGCCTGCAGTGCCGAACAGGCAAAGCAATTTAAAAGTTTTGAACGCCAGCTTTCTGAGTTAAGATCAGGACAAGATTTCTACCTGCCAGAGAGTTTGCAATAGCCTGGCCCTTAACCAAAGTATTTCAAAACAAGATGAGAATGGATCCACAGGGAACAAGGACACCAGCAGTAGGTGTTCAGCGCTGCAGCAAAGCACCAGGAAACTTTCCCACCAACAGTTATCCTTACAGCATGTGTTAAGTCTGCTGGGGTATTCCAGCAAATTCCTCACTTTCTAGAAAGGCAAACATGCAAAGCAGCGTGTCTAACAGTGCAGCTTCTCTGCTGTTGGGCAGTTTTTTCAGCAATGAAACAGCCCCGTTCACCTGCAGGGGCAGTTCCTCCTATTGCTGGCACAAGCCACAGCTCCTTCAGTTACCAGCTTGGTTCCATCAATCCAAGAATTATGCTGCACACATCACCAGCTGACAGGACAACAGCGAGTTGCTATCTTATTGCTGCTTATGTTAACTAAGCATCGTGACACCCCATGAGACAGGCAGGTGACACCGGTCCCAGTCTCATATCGTGAGGCGGTGGAAGTGCCAGACTGACTTGCAGACGAGACGCGGTCTCGGCGAGAGGTCACCCAACCTATGGAAAGGTCTGTCCCACACGGGGGTCACCACACACGCCTCAGCCCAAACCAGCACCTGGACAGCAAAGCACCTCGGATGGCGAGGCAGAGGTGCCTGCGAGGGCAAGGGAGGCCGCGGGGACAGGAGGATGCTGCCGAGCACTGCCGCGACGCGAGCCCAGGGGCAGCGCCGCTCTGAGCAGATGCAGCGCACGTAGAGCAGATGTGCCGTGGATGTGTTTAAAAACAGACGGGACAAGAGGAGGACGCGGCGGAGACCCGCCGGGACAGGCGCACCGCTGGAGCAACAGCTGCCGCGGGAGGCCGGGGTGAGCATCGCGGAGGGGGGGGGGGGCGGTTGCCGCCGGTGCCGGGGCTCCCGGCGGCTCGGGGACAGCGCCCGGGGAGCGGGTGGGAGAGCACCGGCCCGGGAGCGGGGACAGCGGCCGGGAGCTGGTGGGAGGGGGCGCGGGCCCCGCCGCCCGCCCCCCCGCCGCGCGGCCCGCACTCACCACGGTGACGGGGGACACCATGTCGGCGGCGGGGCGCGCTGCTGCTGCTGCTGCTGCTGCTGCTGCTGCTGCTGGTGCTGGTGCTGCTGGTGGCGCGGCCGCTGTCGCCGCTGCGGCCGCTGCCCAGCCGTGCCCTGCCTGCCTGCCGGGGCGCTTTTTTAGGCGGCGCTGACGTCACAGGAGAGGGGCCCCGCGGCGAATGCGCTGCGGGCAGACGGAGGGGGCGGCCCCGGGCCCGCCCGGGCGGGCGGCGCCGATCCGAGCGGGCGGCCCCGGCCCCCGGCCCGCTGCCGGGAGGGCGAGCGCCTCGCCCGGCCCCGGCCACGGCGGCGTCAGCGGCGCCTCCGCCTCCCGGCCGGGCGCCCTTCGCAGCCGGCGGAGGCCGGGCCGAGCCGCTGCCCCTCCCCGGAGGCGGCCGCAGCGGGCGGGTTCCACGGCGGCCGAGGGGCGTCAGGGCCGGCCCGGCGCCCCCTCCCCCGGGCCTCCCGCCCGGCGGCGCCTCGCGGGTGCGGGGCCCCGGGCCGGGCACTCGGGGCGGGACCGCGTCCTTCGCTCCCGGCACCGGCCGTACCAGGCGCTGGGCGGGAGCAGCGCCCTCTTCAGCCCTCGCTCTCTGCCAGGCCCGTCCCGTCTCGGCTCCCCGCTCCACACACCTGGTCCCTGCCTGTGCCCGCACACCCCAGCCCCGGCGGCTCTCCTCCCTTCCCTTCCTGTGGCTTCCTGCCTGCCGCTCCTGCCCCTGCCCTCCCGTTTCCCATCCCTGTTTCTTGCACAGTCCCCTGCGGAGTCCCACTCTTTCTCCTCTACCTTGAGTCTCCACTACCCCATGTTTCCATGCTTTTTCCTTTTCAGGGCTTCTCCCGTTTCTCAATTGCCCCTTTAACATTTCCTATCATCTCCATCCTATGATCACAGGTCCTTATCAAACCCCTCTCCCTGGCAGGGCTCGCCGTACCTTCCAGCCCTGTTCCTGCTGCCAGTGGCTCTGTGCCCTCCCAGAGTGGGTCCCTGCCAGCTTACATCCCCATCCCCATCCCATCCCATCCCCATCCCCATCCCCATCCCCATTCTTCTGCCAAGTCACTCAGAGGCTGCAAAAATGTTGGTGTTGGCACAAAGACAAGGCAAAGAACATTTAATGTGGGATACGAGAGAGTGGGATGCATCAACTCAGACTTACTAAAGTGACCCTGGGACTATCTTTAATTTGTTTTACTTGAGGATTAGTATTTAGGATGCAAGAAGCCACATTACATGTAATACAATCTTGCTCGCAAGTTTCACTTCATGACAAAACAAACAGGTACTTAAATAGTTGATGATTCAGTAATTTGCTATTTGCAGCCTGAGCAAAAGTCATGTTCAGTATCTATCACACCGAGGGAACACTTTCTTCTATAAAGCAAAAAGCAAAAAAAAACAGTGCAATTCTTTTGCAGTCTTTGTGCAATAGATTGGTATCACATTTCTGAGGACAAAATGTGTATGAACAGCAGTCCCAAGGTCTCACCTGGTCAGCACAATTCCTGTCAGTAGAGATGTGTAAATAGAGGGGGCAGTGTTTGGCCCACCATCATCTGAAGGCACCAGGATGGACACTGCAACCTTTGCATCACTTACCATTCCAAGAGGGATTTCTGCCCAAAAAAAAAGACCCTGCAACTCTGCACTATCAGATCAGAGAGGCATTGCAGTGAAATCTGTGCTAGGTAAACCTCAATCAAATGAAAGCAAATTGTTCTCTGTAAAGCAAAGATCTGTGTGGCCACAGCCAGGGGATGTGAGTGCTGATCTTACAATTTCAGTTAAAATAGTTCATAGGGGAGTAACAATTTTATTAAGCAAGAAGAGGATAAGCTTTCCCATTTTGGGGGAAGGTAGGTGAACTAAAGAAGGGGAAGAAATTTCTAACCTTTTCAAGATAAAGGCTTTGCTCTTCTGAAATCAAGGTCCCTAGCAGAAGCAGCACAACCACAGAGGTATTTTGATGTTCAGTGATGCAGTTCATTTGCTACTATACAGGATTTTCAGAAGCACCAATGGACTCACAGAACTTGGGCCCCTTATCTCTTCTGGAAATCCTTCTGGGACCTTGATTGTGTCTTGGCTTTTGAATATCTAAAAAAAGAGGAAAATCTGCTCCTTGGTCCTTAGCCAAATGTTCATCTGCTTATCCCAGGCTCTCTGTGATGATCCAGGCCTGAGCAGTGGGGAGGAGCATGTTTGCATTTGGTATTGTCTCTGCTGCTGTAAAAGTGCGAGAGAATATTGACAAGAATGCAGCTTTAGATGAGTTCTTTTTTCTAATGCAGTTTCTGTCTCCAGTGGCTGACAGCTGAAGCTTTGCCTCGTCTCACATATAAGCTATTTCTCTGTGTTATTGATGCAAAATTCAAAATACGTTAATAGCTTGGGGTGGGTTTTTGTGCAATGTTATTTTCTCAGAGAAGCCTATCAGAAGTGAAGGGGAAACTGAGTGCATGTCCTGACTTTCCCACCTCAAACAGGCCCTGGAAAACTCAGTCTAACTAGTTTTGCTTGGGAAGGGGTTGACCTTATGGGATTTCCAGACAATTCCTTCCACAAAGCTTTTAAAAATAGAGACTCAGAAGCTTAAATGGCAAATATGGTACTTGTATGTGATAAAGAAATGAGTCATATGACAAAGATTTTACAAAGTGAATATAAGTTGGAAAATTGTTGTTGTTTTTTTAATGTTAGATTAATTTTATGTTCTTTCAAAGACTTCAAAAATAAGTGTTTCATCAATGGTAAATAGTTCCATGTAAGTGAGAGACACCTCAGAGTATGAATTAGGAATTTGGGTAGAACAGAAATGACTTGCATATAATTTTACATTTTATTTAAATAAGAGAAATATTTTATGTTTAGTCTAAGTTAGGAGTACCTTGGACTATAAACTAGGAATCTGGTTATTGCAGAAAGATTTTACACTGCATTTAAATGCAGGCTCTGATAGAAAAGATCCCAGCTCAAATCCATTCCCACTGCAGAAACACCAAGCATCAGATGAAGAAAGGAAAAGGGATACAGGACTGATGCCATCATAACAGTCAAATTTGTATAGATCTGTGCATGCCATGCTTTTGGTGGGGTTTTTTTGTTGGTAGTGTTGCAGTCTCGTGTCCTGACTAGTGCAGGCAAGAGGGATCTCATGTGGCTCATCACAACATTTTCTTCTATATCAACTGCAGGAATTTAACAAAAATAGAAACCAGTTCTAATTTGGGGTGTGTGTGGTATTTTTAACTCACTATCAGTAGGCAAACAGAGAGCAGTAATTACATGAGCATAAATTCATGGGGGTTGGGTATAACAACACAAACCATTAAGTCCTTCTGTGCATGTTTGTGCTTGAAAATACTTCTGCTGGGCCATGTTTGTGGTGTGCAGGGTGGGGGAAAGACAGCAAGAGAAATCTGTTTATCACACAGGGAGGAGGTTGTCCTACCTCCATCAATGGCTGGAAAAGCTGCAAAAAGTTTCTCACATGCAGGTGCCTCTGGAATGAGGGATCCAATGGAATGGGCTCTGCCCGTGGGTCATGGAGCCACTTTTTGTTTTGCACTTTCAGATTTACTATCAATACAAAAGTGACTGAGAATTACACTACTCGAGAACCAGAAACAAGTGTACCATTGAGGGCTGGAAAAGTTTTATTTGAATTCATCTCTGTGAGATACTCCTGAGCCATTTTCTCGCTGGCTGCTCCAAGCAGTGTCCAGTTCTAGGGGCAGCAGTGTCTGCAGGATACATCCAGTGTGATTTTCTATTTTGTCATATCCAACCTGTCTAGGCTTGTTGGTGGTTTGTGTACTGGCCATTGCACAAGTTCCCAGTGCTTTTCATGTCAAGTAACCTGCTGCTTCCTTCTGCATGTGAGGAGAAATGGGGTTGTTTTCTTTCTGTGCAGATTGATTTCCCGATCCCTAAAGAAATGCAGAAAGTGCAATTGCTTCCCTCGTGATGGCAATTTCCGTACTGACAATAAAGTATTACATTTAGACAGCAGAATTAACCTCTCAGTGAAATAAAGGGGGGACACTGCAAATTCATGTCTCCTGAGAGCACTTTTTCAGGCTATTTACTGAACCAGAAAGGCAGCATATCATCTATTTATAGGCTATGTATTTGAAAGTTTTCATCTCAAGCATAAAACCACTTTGCTGTTTGGGCGTAATAAATGCTCTGTGTGTGTGTGTGTGTGTGTGTGTGTGTCCATGTTTATGGAAAAGTTAGTATTTCTGGGGATGAGCATGTGTATAGCTAAGGAGGATCCAGAGTGCAGATCCATTATGAGATTTTCCTTGTTTTTATTGGTTTATACCTTAACCACCATCAAAACAAGTATAATCTTATAATCAAACATTATAATCTTATAAAAAATATTATTAGGGAAGGAAAAATAGTCCCCATTAAAAAAAAATCCATTCATCATGGAAGTAAATCACAAAATCTAAAATGTTTACAGTTTATCATAGAAATAGAATGAATTGGGTTGGGAGGGACCTTTAAAGATGATCCAGTCCAAAGCCCCTGCTGTGGGAAGGAACTTTCCACCACATGAGGTTACTCAAAGCCCCATCTTTCCTGACTTCAAACACTTCCGTCATGGGGCATCCACAACTTCTCTGGACCTGTTCATAACCATTTTAATCATTAAAAAAATCCTCTGTACATTTAATTTAAGTTCACTTAAATTAAGTTTAAAACCGCTGCCCTTTCTCTTATCACTCCATGCCTCAGTAAAAAGTCTTTCTCGGTATTTCTTATAAACTAAAGGACAGCAATAAGGTCTCCCTGAAGCCTTCTCTTCTCCAGACTGAAGAACCCCAACTCTCTCAGTCTTTCCTCACTGGAGAGGTGTTCAGCACTGATTTCCACCAGGGCAGGATGGCTGCAGTCAGAGCTATCACCAGTTTTGTCATCCCTAATAGTTCATCCCTGTTGATACTTCTCCTCTGATCAAGCTGTTTGTCACCTGGATTAAGAAATCACCCTCAACACTCTTCAAGAGTCTCCTGGATTGCTTACAGCTTACTGTGCTGCTTTTCCAAGAGATATTAAGGAGTGCTGCAGCAGGATCAGAGCATGGAAGCACAATGTTTCCTGTAGTCAAAGTAAGAAAAGTTCATCAACAGCTTCCCTTGCTCTGGTGCTCTGCAGGAAGACCAAACTTGAGTTTTCCTTTGTTGGCTTGCCCCTAGATTTTACTTATAACCCCTCAGCCTCTTGATCACTGGTTTTCAAAGACAGTTCTGTGCATTCAATATATCTTTTCACATGTAGGGCAAACACCCCGCCCTCTGTCCTTGCCTGTCCCTTTTGGGCAGTCAGTAGGCATGGACTGCAGAGTTCTGATGTGGTTACAGTTTCTGTTTCTCACTCAGGCATCCTATTTCCCAGGTTAGAAAACCATCAAAAAGAGTGCTGATTTATCTAATGACCAATCCCCTCGTGATTTATTGATATCTACAAGCAGGATGTGGTAATAGCTGAAGTATTAAAACATGCAGGAAAAGAGGTAAAGGCTTGTCCTGGGAATCATCATCAGATGATTTGTAGGGAAAAGCATGATGCAATTAAATGGTTAGGTTACAAAACAGAATGTAGGTAGGGCAAATGCTTTCATGTCTATCTTCATTAAAGCAATCTAGCTGAACCTCTGAGGAAAAACTACTCATGGTGGGAGAGAGGCTTTAAAGAAAAAGAGGGAGAGGATCCCAACTCAGCCCAAAGCTGTTTGCTGGTGGATGAGACCAGCTTGTGGTGGCACTTTAGGTTTTGGTGGACTTGTTTCTGTCATGAATGCGTGGTGTCATGTGGGATGAAGGCCAGCCAGAAGCTGGGAGGGGAACAAGGAGTTGGCCTGGAAAGGGTGGGTGGTGGTCATTAGAGCCATAGTAACCTAATGCTGTTCATGTCATGTTTTCAAAAGTGACTAGTGGCTTTCAGACCATGGTCTAGACACCCTAAATATCTAATTTTCAGAGGGTGTTTTCAGTCCTCTGTTCCAGGATGCTTTCCAATGTCCCACTGTAAATGGCAGTATCGAAAGTCACTGATCACTTCCAAGTCTTGTCTGTGGGCAACAGGCATTTTCTGGGTTACTCTAAAATGAGTCTGGGTCACTAATCAGTTCAGATACAGTTTTTTACCACTGTGTTTGTTTAAAGCAAATCACTGTTACATTTCCCAGAGGAAAACACTGCCAGCACTGTCAGCAAGCAATACATTGATTTTAAATCAGTAAGACTGCTATTGATCTTAGCAGCTATTTATTGCACATGTTCCCAGCAGCCACTTTCTAATGGAACTTTAGCAATTTAGTGGGGTCACTTGAAGGTCTCAAGGAAGCAAGGCAAAATTTGTATCCTGCAGGAAGTACCTCCCTAAAACAGTGCCTTCACTTGCAATCACAAGACACTGTCAGAGTGATACACTTCTCAAGTTTTGGTTGATTATTCTCAATAATCCAGATTATTAATTTTCAAGACACACATAATTCTTATTTTATTCAGCTTGTCCTGGCAATATAGACATGGTTTCACCTCTGTCTGATGAATTCCCTGAGCTGCTGGTTGCTGGAAGCTGGAAAATACAAAGCAAATATGTCTGGCCTCTTGGCCTCTTCTGGGGCTCCACTAGCAGCTTTAGGATAGATAAACCCTTAGCTTGGTGCATCTATCCTCAGATTGAAAATACTGGCATAAAAACTGGTCCAAATATGCCTCTCTTTCTCTTTTCTCTCCTGCAGAACTTGGCCTTTTTCATCTGAATTAAGGTCTTGCACCAGAAGGACAATTTCTTGTTTGGGTATGCCATTTCCAATGGTTTAACAGGAAGCAACATGCAAAACATTCTTCTCTCACAAAAGCTACGTTAGTTGCCATTTTCACTCTGTTTTCTTGCGTGTGATCTCAGCTCCAAAAGTGTCTCATGGATACGCGGGCAAAAATAGGAGGAGTAGGCAGGGGATAATGATTGTTAAATGTTTGAGAAAAACGATAATTTATCATAAAACTGAAAGGGATAAAGGGAGGAGGTGTCTGGTGCATGCTTTGAGTCAGGCTGGTGCCCTGTCTTCAGTGCCCGGGTTCTGTTTTGGAATTGCCGCATGCACAGAGGTTCCTGCCGGGGCTGTTACATCCCTGTGGCCCTTGGGCAGGCATCTTCACCCTGCCTGCCAGGCTGGCTCTGCACTTGGGTGGGACACAGGCCACAGACACCATCACAGAAACCCACAGTCCCAGCTATTCCTGAGGAAAGGTGTTAAGTCAGGACCTACTGAAAGACTTCCTGAGATTTGTACAAACAGCAGAACCACACTTTTCTCTGCCTCCTACACACACACAACAGACATCACCCAAAAGCCACAGGTAACACAAGCACAAGTTACAGGTGCCTGTAATTTTATCTGACACTTCACTTGTAAGAGTGCTGTGGTTGTGTTTCCTTGCATACTACAGACTGCAACATAATCCAGCAGATAACGAAGGATGAGGGCAAAGGAGCTTGGTGAGGAAGTGGTGGTGTCCATCACCTCCACCACGCAGCACTGAGCCCAGCAGGGAGGATGTTCTCTCTGGCATGCTTCTTGTGTGTTGTGGTGGGGACCAGGACAGCAATGGGACTGTGTGAGAGCTCCTAGGCCCTTTTGCAGGTCTGGATTGTAACATAGATATAAGTAGCCCCACAGACAGATAGCAAAAGGGAAGGTGAGAGGCAGCACATTCTAATAAATAAGAAGTAAATAGGACCTGGGCTTCCAGCTGGGCTCCTCTACTGACTCAATGGATGATCGTGAGCACATTTCATGGTTTCTGCACCGTTCTGCAAAAGGAAACAATGGGTAAAATCTGTCTTCAAATCTAGCTTTTCCCTTTATATGAAAGGACTAAATGCAGCCAAAGTATTCCTTTTTTGGACAAACATCATTTTACCTGTGATTAAGCCCTAATGCTCAGGAGTAGCACAGCCCACAGGCAGCTAAAAGTGTGGCTGGTGGGCAGGAAGGTGTTTGAAGCAGAGCCCTGCTGTGAGCACAGCAGGGGCTGGGGAAAGCTGCTCAGGAGCTGGTCACACTGCTGAATTTCTGGCTAATACTCAGCCAGGGCTTTTTGGACCTTCACAATGGTGCTGCAGTTCCCTGTCACTATGGAAACTGGTTTTTGAAAAGGCACTAGTTTTAAAAAGTGAATTGAAACCAAAACTTGTGCTTTGTTTTCATTGCTGGCTCTGGGGTTCCCCTGGGAACAGGCGAAGGCTCCTGGATGCTGGCCTGCCTCCTCAAAACCCAAACTCAGGTTCCCCTTCCTGAGACAGCCACAGCTGAATCAGCGGCTGGGATTTCCACAGATACAGGCAGGAATCACAAGAGCTGTTAAGTCATCAGGAAGTAACTTGAGAGGAACAAAAACCAGTGTCAAAGTAACACAGAGTGGTCTGACCCCCACCCCTCCATTACATGGCCCACTGGGGACAGCCACAGGGTGTGCAATAAAATTGTGTATGGCTCAGACAGGTTCTTCTGAGAGCATTAAACACTTAAGAGACATTCTCTAAATTGCTTTGTTCTCTACAGTCTGGCCAAAGCTTAGATACAGGAGAGCCCAGGAGACATCACTGGAACCTGAAAGTCCTTTGCAGAGACTCAGTGAGGGCAGACACTCATCTCCTTGCTGTTCCTGCTTCTTTCCTTGATTTCATGATTGTGCCCATGTAAGTCTCTGTGGAACTCTGCTGTACTAAAAAGAAAAGCTTGGGGGGTGGAGAAGTCCAAGAGCAGGGCAATGAGTAGCCTGAGGTATAGAAAATGAGGAGGGAGGGTTTTGAGTGAACTTTGGCACTAAAGGAAATTCTCACTTAACTACATTTCTGGGATAAGTTCTGGAAGCCTTACATAGGATATACCCACTTGCAGCCCTTATGGACACCTAATTAGCAGGTGCCAGGGTCCAGGATATGAATCAGAATAAATCATTTCTGTATACAATTGGCAGAAGGAAGTGAAGAGTCCCCCAGGGAAGACCCAGAACGCCAGGTAATTGCAAAGAACTGGAAAGACAAGGCACAGTGTTTCCTTCTTTCTGAAATTTCAGCACCCAGACAGACCCCATTCCCTTTTCATGTCCTGAAACAAAATATTCATGTTTAAGACAAGGAAATGGAGGAGCAGAATGTTACAACCACATCCAGATCTGACCCAGTAAAACCAGTAGAAGCAAGCAGCTGGACCTGATTTTTCCAACAAATTTACTGCTAGTCTGTTATCATGTGTCCATGCTGGGTTCCTTGCACCTCTCAAGCCTTTCCACCATCCCTTCCCACTTGCTGTGTCAGCATCTTGCCGTGGATCTCCCAGCTCTGCTGGGAGCCTACAAGAAGCCCAGGGAGAACCGTAAGTCCACATGGGAAGGTGCCATTGCAATGAGGAGATGCCTGCTCATGTGCAGAATTATGGTGCAGACCCTGCTCTGGAGCACAGGCACAACCCTCAGCCCAAATGTTAGAAGCTGTCCCTTGTCCAAGACCAACACACTGTCTCCATGGCAGGCAGGAACCTGTATGACATAGCCAGGGGCTGCTGGAGAGGACAAAATCACCTTTAGAAAGGATCTGGTGAGCCCCAGGTGCATTGGATGAAGGCATGAGCCAGCAGCTGCCAGCCCATGTAAGGGAGCCTTTACACCCCCCTTCCATTGCAGTTATTTTTGGTCTGTTTTGCTTTCTTTGCCCTGGGGTTTGCTCTGCTCCTGGGCTGTCAGGCCCTGTGCACTTTGCCAGCAGTGCAGTTCAGCACTGCTGGTCACACCGTGCCCAGCCTGGGAGCTCCTGCTCCCAGCGTGGTCACTGCCATCTCCTCCAGCCAGAACTGCATGGTGGCAGCTTTCAGCAGGTGAGGGCAGACAGACATGCGCCCATCCAGCCACCTGGGCTGACACTGATTGCTCATTCTGATCAGAAGGACGTTCAGAAAAGAGCAGTGAGGCAGGGTCCATGCTTGATTCCTTTCAGACACTGCCAGCATGCCAACACACCAGGAAAGGAGAGACTTAGGAGGTGCTTAGGATATTTATTAGCATTTCCCCCTTACCTGGAATAGCATTTTTTTCTGTCTGTGGATGTCCTGGGTGCTGCAGTAGACAAGCTTGGGAGGAGCTCCTTGGTCAGCCACGCTGCCCCTGTGCTTTACCTGTTTTAAGCTGCCAATTTGGAAGGCATAGCCTTGAATTTGGGCCAGCGTTTCTTTACCATAAATACCTGTGATAGCAGCCTCAAAGACAAGGATTTTCCCCTGACAGACTTAGTGGTCTGTTTAACATTTCACTGTGCTACCAAGCCATTAGACTTCAAAGCACTTTCTGGTTTGTGGCTCCCACATCTGCACAGGAAGGAGGAGTGCGGCAAACAGAGGGCATGAATGGGAAGGGCAGATGCTGGTTCTGGCACCTGTCCTTTCCACCTCCACCAGGGCTTTAGCACAGGTGCCAAGGGTGGAGAGAGAAGGCAAGAAGGGGTTTTAGGCTGAGCAGCAGTGTGGTAGCACCAGGCTGGCACCAGGCTGTTGGGCTGCATCCCAACCCACCTCACGCTCCCACAGCAGCAGGCAGAGGAAGGACAGCAAGGTCACGTTTGCCCTGTAAAGACTCTGTTCTAGGAACTTGGGGCTGTGAGGTAATTAAATTATTATTTTTTGTTCTTTCAAGTATGGAAATATTTTAAAGTCGTTTGGGATTTTTTCCAGCTATCCCTTAATAATGTCCAAGCTTCAAACATTTGTCTGTGGGCGAAATACGGAGGAACATTAGAAACAAGATGAGAAATAGGCAAAGCTGACATTAACTGATATCTTTGGAAAACAATTTCAGGCTCTGAGAAACATAAAAATCTGGTTACTGGTGGCTCCCTTCTTGGGGTGACTGACTGACTTACTAGAGGACTGCTCTTTAGCAAGCAGTTTTAATTTTGGGAAAAAATACAACAGTTGTACCTTGCACAATCTGCGTGATCTCCATCATCCTTCTGCTCATCCTGTGCCTCACCTTCTTCAAGACAGAGGTGATTATATTGGGATTTTTTTTGAGACTATTGAAGATTTTTAGCCAAAGAAGGAAAAATAGTTTAAAAAGGAAGATCTGGATGGTGCCTACAAATTTCTGTCCCTATTACTAACCAGCTGTAGGAGGCAAGTAGTTTAAAAATCCCTATTTTGGCAGTTGGGATTTAGGCAGCATTTGGGAACTGAAGTCTAATACAATTACTCAGAAAGCAAGTTAGACTGCATTCCAAAGTCCCTCTTATTGATCAAGTAAATAATGTGTCCTTGCAGTTATCATCTCCTATACTCTTGCTAAACACGGAGCTAAACTGGCTGACTCCTAATCTCTCTTCCATGGAGCAAAAACAAATGCAAACAGAAGATAATGAAGATCATCCTACTCTTTAGGAGAAGTCCAAAGTGCTTCTCTGCACTATTATCAATACTTTCATATCAGATAAACAGTTTCAAATTTTCCTGTTTGGCACAGAGGAAGTTCTCTCTGTCACCAGAGTTCATGCAGCCTCTGAGAGAGAGTCAGCAAGTGGCCAGAGCATAATGCACAGGAAATCCAGCATAAATAACTGAATCTACATTTAGGTCAAAGGGTGAATTACAAATGTTTGAGAAGCTTAAAGAAGAGATTCAAGACATCTTAATTTCTAAAAATAGGATTTAATGTTTTTAAAAAAGCTTTTAGTTTTTAAAGCTTCTGGGGGGTTAACATTCACTTGTTTTCAGGAGATGGAAACAGTCAGAAGATGACAATGTGGTTTTGCTGAGATCAGCTCAGATGTCTGTTCAGAACTGCTGACTTCAGGGTCTGTTGCTGAGTGTCTGTTTTTCACTTCATGATAACTCATGTGTGCTCATGATGCTGCCATGAAAAAAAAATACAACTCTTTCAGCAGTTAAACTAACTTTGTAGTTAACTCCCATAACATGAGAGCATGATATGTGTTCCAGCAGGCAGTGCACTAATGCTCCTGCTTTGTTTTGAGTAATTAGTGGGAACAAGGATTCACTTCCAGTTGAGCTGGAATTTTCATGTTTTTACTCCCTTGGTCACAGATGGCTGCTCTCAAGCAGGATTGGGTAGACTGGGCAGCAAACATCCCTTCAGCTCAAGCCTCTCCTCCAAGGCTGGGTATTGCAGTGCAGCTGATAATGCTGAAAAGTGGAATGGCAAAAGGATTAGGAAACTTTGAGCTCTGTGAGACATGTGCACATGATCTCTTATCAGGGAGACACTGGAAAGACTCATTCATGCTGTCTGTGGCAGAGTCCATCATTACTGCTGTGCAAGCAAACAGCACCAGGGTTGATAGAAACACCCCAGAGTCAGCCCTTCCTTTTGGATAAGTATTCTGCCTCCTGTGTCTTTATCAGGCAGACAGGATTAGAGAATATTGCACAGGTACCTGTGCTGTTGTGCCTCAGCAAAACAAGAGGCATAACTGGGAGCAGGGAGAACAGACACCAAACTTGCAGTTCATGTTACCTGGTTTTAAGCCTCAGTTCTGCCACAAACTGCGTGTTTGCCTCTCTCCATCTGTCTCTTGCTGGGTGCTTGAGTGAGGTGCAGGACAACCTGTGCTGTGGTTGGCATTTCTAAGAACTGCTGTAATAAATGTAGTGTAGACCTCTCTTTCCCAGTGTTTTGCCTAGGAGAGTTTGCATTTCTGCATAAGTGCCTGATGGAGCAAGCTGAAATAGCAAGAGGAACACAGAGTAAAACAGGTGTTCTGCCTTTAAAGTCCTTGACCTGTGCCTATTAAAGCATTTGCAGCAGGTCTGATCAGCAGCCTGTTCAAGTTAATGATAGACTGTGCATTCACCTCCATGGGCTTCAGATCAAGCCAGATGAGATTAACTACAGAAACAACTGGCAGGAAAGAAACAATGAAAAGAAAATCATAGTACTGGAGGATGCAAAAGAGTGTAGTGGCAACAATGCTTAATCACAAAGAGCTGCTTAAAGGCTCTCTAGGTAAATGATTATGAGTATTTTGTAATTATTGTGAATATGCAGGATGACAGGAAAATTAGATTTCATATATAAAATAGATTACATTGGACCACTACACACTGACTTCTTATTAACTGCATATAATTGACTTTACAGCAAGAAAATGACCAACCTGTTGATTAGAATAAGCTAAGCTGTAAAGACAGGCCAGCCTTGCAAAGTACAGGCTACAGGCACCAATACAAGTGCTCTGGTCTAAGGCAGTGACTCCAGAAGATACAACATTTGGCAGCAATAGCAGTCAGAGATATTTTCCTCCCCAGCTCCTGGGCTTGCTCCATTTTCCCCTTGCTCCTGCCTGCCCTCCTGCCAGCACAGACCTTGGTACAGCCTTTCCATGAATCACATGGGGAAATGGAGCCTTTTAAACAGTCACACAGACAAGCAAACAAACATACTTTGCTGGGTTACTTTTTAACCCAAATCGCCCCCAGATCTGGCTCAGAGCATTGGCTTTGGAGGGCAGGTGTTGACACCAGCACCAGGATAGCACGAGGTGAGGGAGGAGTGACAGGATCAATGGGGCAAGAACAGAGCAGAGGCTGGTGGGCAGCCCTGAGGCATCAGCCAACAGCATTTCAAGTCTGTTTCTCCTTTGCCAGGGGATCCACAAAGCTCTCATATGATCTGAAGTTCATCAGGAGTACCCATATTTGGGTTTCCGTTTGTTTGTTTTAATGCAGTCAAAGGGTGTTTTACAGTAACCATTTGCTTTAAAAAACATTGTTTAACCTTGTAGGAAGTCATGGAGTCTTGATTACTCATTCACTAAAATTCAGGAGCCTGAATATAAATCCTCCTCTCACTCCCATTCCTCGCACGTCATTATTCCAATTAGGAGAGTATTTAAGATATTTAAATAATCTCCCATTCAGCTACATGTACGTGAAAATGCATTCACTCAGTACAATAATGCAGTTGTGCCTTTTCTCTGAAATGGCAAAAGAGAGGGATTGGAGCCATTTTTGAAAAGCGTAACTGAAAAGCAAAGGCTATCAGACAGACTGGGCATGAGAAAACACAGAATCAAATAGCGAACGTGGGAAAAAGCCTCTCTGCATGCACAGACAGCAAAGAACAAAAGGAACGAATACATGAGATACTGAATTGCTTCACCAGCTAGAGAAGTGTGTTGGTTTGGGTTGACTCTCTTTCAAACTGGCCAAGAAACAGAGCATGAGTGGACTGATGCTCTTCTGGCTTCCACTGATGCAAATCAGGAGCAACTACGCTCAAGCAACTGATTTCAGCACAGGTACGCTACCATAACAATTATTTAAGTGAAAAAAGGGTTCAAGCATAAAAGAAGAGGTGAAAAGCCTGGCAGTCAGCCCTAGCACTTTGTAACAGCTGTAACATTTTTGTGGGGCAGACCTAAAAAACCTCAAAGTCCCAGCATCAACTACTCACAGCACAGATGCTGGGACATTTTACTGTACAGCCAAAGGATCAGCAGCACAGGAGGCCTGTGTTTAGCCACAGAGAACAAAATGACATTTTTACAGTTGTTTATGTTTATTTGGTCCATAAATATTGAGAGAGGATTCCTTTCTGGCCAGTCTGTGGATCCAATTAATTTGTTTTTCAGTTTCATATTTGTGACTCTGAGTTCAGAGGTGACTTAGGGTTGTGATACACAGCAACCGCAGCTGCTAAAAATAGACCACAGAAATGTAAAACACAGAGCAGCCTTTAACCACCACACTCCCCTGTACCTCAGCTCTTTGAAGCCCCTGTACTTCATCACATTCCTGTGTTTGGAGGCATGGAAGCCTGCTGTGGTTGTGAATTACCATGTCCAGAGCAATATGGGGAAGGAGACAAGATGAAGCATCTCAAAGAATCATCCTGAACTGCTGGACACATGGCTGAACTCTGATCTCTCCCATAGGGATGGGTGGGGAAATATTTTCCCTTAGGAAAGCTAGGATTTCAGCCTTTTCAGTGTGGCATGGCATTGATTTCAACTGCAAACAGTTATTAAAATAGCAGCCTGGAAAGTCAAGAAGGAAGAGAACAAAAAGGATGTGACAGGAATCAGAACGATGCGATTTTGATCGATTTTTTTTTCTTGCAAAGTCACAAGCCTAGAAATAAATCCTACAAAGCAAAGTAAAGATTCTCTCCTTTCCAAGAGTGGGGAAGTAACCATTTTTGTCCTGAAAATTTTCTGATGATCAAGTATAAAACAGCACTGGAGAAAATCTATTAACTCAGTGATGGTGGAAGTAAGCTCACCTAAGCCCTTGTACCCAGGGCTCTGTAGCACAAGTTTGTCCCACCTTGCTGGGTCAGGGCAGCTCCAGGTGGGGTCTGCAATGGGCAGCCTGAGCAGAGGGCACTGCCCTGGGAGCAGCTCAGGGAGTGGCCAGGGACCTTTCCAGTTGGGCTGGCAGGGGCACGGACAATGTTTTCCTGACTTCCTCCTTGCTCTCCTCTGGATAACTGAGCTGAAGAGGAGGCCTGGAAGAGGCAGGAGAGCAAGGGCCAAGAGGGACAAGACAGCTTCAGGAGGTGGGGATAAGGCTGGAGAAGTAAGGGAAGGGCTAACAGAGTGGCAGTGGAGGTGTTGAATCTTGGGCATGTGTCAAAGTAGACACAAGAGAGGCCAAAGCAAGGTCAGTTAATGACCTGCTGCTTCAGGAGCTGCTTTCCAATACTGTACCTAGGAGCAGTTTCCTGACTGGCAGGTCTGGGAGACATTATCCCATGTAGTGATGCAATTTATACTCTTCTGCTTGGCACATTCTTTTTCTCAGACCAGGGAAAGGAGAAGCTTTCATACAAAAAGCATAAAGGGTTTGGATTTGGCAAGGGAAGACAACATTTACTGGCTGGAAGGATGCCATGCAGTAGGAAGGGGATGCAGCAGAGATCTCTGCCATTAATGATCTTCTCTGAGTATTTTCAAGTGATGTTGGGCTAAAGTTACTTGTCCAAGTAGCTTCATCAGTAAAACCAACAGCAGTGCAGAGGGTAGCCTGTGTTTCCTTGCTCTCTGACAGCCCCCATCTTCCTCATCACTGGGGGGAGGCCAACCAGGCAGAACTCTCTGATGGCTCGACAGTAGAACAGGGAAGAGCCAGGCTCTGCAACTCCATTGTGAGCAAGTATCTGTCATGATCCACCACATCAGGGCTTTAGGTTTTTTAGCTGCCTGTACCTAATTTTGTATTTAGGGCCTCGAATTTTGTGCTTATGGCACAAATTTGGCATTTATGCAATACTCCAGGTGATCAGCCAAAGTCCTGTCTTCAGCACCTCTTTTCTGGCATTTTTCCCTTCTCTCTGTTCATCCAGCTCTGACTTGGGTCTGCCAGTACCCAGTGATACCACAGGATCTCAGAGCAGCTGCTGAAAGGCAGGTGGAGATCCCTTACACTTGAGGAAATGTAGCTACACCTAGAAATGATCTATGTCCCATAATGTCCCAGTCCTCCTAGCCAGTCCTTTGTTCCCATCTGTGTCTCCAGTGAGTGTCACCCAATCCATTCAGGCTGTATCACTTCCTGCATGCAGGGCTATTTGTAGGAGCTGTGTTTGCAAGACCACATTGGGCGATGTGTTTGTGCTCTGGATTAGTTTAATGGAACTGCAGTATATCCTGCAAGACAGTTTCCCAGCTGGTAAATCATGTTTAAACAGTGAAAAACAAATATGCTTTCTTGTTGCTCCAGTTTTTTTACATCTGGTTGCTTAGCATTGTTCCTATCTTGTGTCCACTTTGCAGTGCTTCAGCATGATTGCCAAACAAACTGGCTAAAAATCAATTGACAGAGATCAGAAAGAAAAAAAAACCAACAAACGCCAATGAGATACAACAGCCACTATTGGGATACACAGACATATCTATTTGGCAGCCAGTCAAACTTCTTAGAGCCATCAGCTGTGCTCATTAATTGTCAGGGTTGTGAATTTTCCCCAGGCATTTTCAGCAAATGCTTGAACATAGCCCAGCTGAATTGTAAGTGATTTTCTTCCCCAAATTTCAGGTAAAAAGATGAATGTGATGCCTTGGGTTTTAGCTTTTATATTTTTCAGATTCTTTGCTGCCTGGTATGTAACTCTGAAACTTCATATTAGGTGTTAGTAGGTTCTCTTCACAGGGTAGTTAAACAAAACAACCCCTTCCCAGCTAGACAATCAAGGACAACCATCACCCAAAAAGCAAAAACTACAGTGAAAAGAAGGGGGCAGGCCAGGGGGGTGAGACTTCATGGCCTGGAGCTGTAATTGGAGCATTGAACCCCATATGCAGATGAACCAAAACTTATAAGAGTGCAAAAACTCCGCACCAGGATGCATCTTGGATTCAACCTGGGTGTAGCCTGGCAAGGCTCCTATGCTGCCCAAGGTGTATCCTTTTAAGGCCTTTCAATAAATACCTATTTTGGCCATATATCTCCATCTAGTCTCTGTTCCAGATCAGCCTCTCAAGGCATCAAATGAGAAGAGATGACAATAGCAAGTCCATACCACAGGTTTAGTTCTAGAAACAAATTTCTCTGTCACATAGCCAGGTGGTAAAATTTTCCTTTTATTCCAAATAAAAATAAATATTTTCCCTGAGTACTTACAGGTACTTCTCAAGCCATGTTTCCCAAGTGATACAGACTTGAATTTCAATGCCAGTAGAACTAGGACCAAGTTTGTATTCTATAATGTTCATTTACACAGCTATGTAAGACCTCAAATCTTTTTCTCTACAAGCAAAAGTGATAAGGCTTCTAAGCATATTTTGGTGGGAGGTTTTTGACATGGAAGATTCAAGAAGCAGGAATCCTTCTTTAACACTCAAGCTTGGAAAGGAAGTTGAAGCTGTTACTGGAATGTGTTTTCTTTAATATCACAACAGCTCACAACTGCCAGGAGGTGACATAAAATTGAAGACAACTAGGGTGGGGTAAAGAAAACTGCAAAGAAAACCAGCAAAGAAAGAGCAACAGCTCCCTTCCCCTGAGCAGTGCAGGAGAAGGCATGGCCAGGCCCAAGAGCTCCCCAGCCCTGAGAGGATCTTCTGCTCTGCACATCAGGAGCTTCTCACTGGTTTAGATTCAAAAAGCATAAATTAGAAGATCCAATGGCTTGCTCTTTTGTGTGGGCTTTGGGAAAACTTTGTGACAAGAGTTTATACTGAGCAGGCATCAAGAAGGTCATCTTTTTGCACCTGGCAGGATTTCAGTCAGGTATTGTCCAGGTAACTCTGCAGAAACTGGGGAGGTCTCCCACTACAAACTGGTTACCCAGTGTGGTCTAGGTTGTGAAACACACACTTGGCCAGGAGCTTTGCCTCACTTAGGACCTTGGGGTGTGACCTTTAATTCTGAGCATCTTGTGAACCCATTCAAGAAAGGACCTGGGGGTGAGGAGCGGGCAGGGGCCATTGTGGCAACATCCAGGCCTGGTGATTTCTCAAGGTGAGACCTTCTTATCATACCACACAGCTGGATTGGGAGATGCCCAGCTTTGTGGCCAGGGCCCCAAGCACTTTGCAGACCTCTCCATAGGACAGCCATTGCCTGGAATCTTCATCTGTGTGAGCATTTGGAAAAATGCCCTAGAGTCACTCATTCTCCTGAGTAAGAAGGAGGTACTGCTGCTTCTGGCATGACACATTACTATTGCAATATGTAAGAACCACCATCAGTGTTTGGATTAATGTTGTTGCCTGTATCATATTTCAAAACAGCAGCTCTGTTGGCAAATGCCAGCAGCTCTGTGGCCTTTGCTCCCAAGCTCAGGTTGTGTGGATCCAAACAGAGGTGGGGAGAGAGGGTATCTACAGCCTGGCTGAGTCTGAGTTACTGAACAACCACATTGGGAGCTGCTTTGAGAGTGAAAAGTCTGTGTCAGACACTGCATTTCTCAGGCACCCGACCCAAAAGGCTTCCTTTGCTCCACTGCTCAGCAGCTTCAGGAGCACTTTGGTAGAAAGCTGCATTTATTTATTTGAGTGCTGAGCAGTATTTGCAATGAATAGGAGAGACAGTTTCCTTGGCTGTTCCTTACCAGGAAGGAGGGTATGCATCCCCACCCTTAGCGTGCTAGTTCTCAGGAAAGAGTTAAAATTGTAGCTACAGCTTCAAAATCTGCAGCTCTTTGCACCTTGTTGTTGGGTCAGCAGTTTGCCTGATAAAGGAGCCCTGACCTCCTCACCTCTAGAGGAAAGTCCAAAGATCTTCAGAAGGTTTTGGAGTTGTTTACCAAAAAGCAGAAGTCCAAAAACCCATATAGGGAGGCAGCCTCGGAACACAGGCCAAAATAGATGATGTAACATGGTGGAGGCTTCCAACTTCCAAGAAGGAGTACAAATCTTGACTCATAACTTTGCAATGTCCCTCAGCCATTTGAAATGCCCCCTTCATCCCAAAGGATGTCTCCTCTGAGTGACGTGAACTGGATCTTGCTGGATCTACAATTCAGTGCCATAGTTACACTGCTTCCTGTAATCCCTTTGATGCTGAAGAGAAAGACTTCTCTATTATCTTTACTTTTAAAACTTGGATTTCCTGTGCAGGGGAAGTCCTCGTGTTAATAGCAAGCAGACAAAATGCTTTAAAGAAGGAGGTGAATGTGCTCAGATTGTGAAGCAGCTGATCTAAAGGCAGCAAGACCCTTAGGGAACCCTGGGCCACAATAGTTGACATTTCAGGCAGGAAACTATGGTTTATTTAACTAAGTGAACTGAAAACACCAGGGAATTTATACGAGTGGAACAGAATTAGTAAGAGCATTTAGCTAAGACACACGTGAAGACTAAAACTCTTATGGTTGTGGGAAAGAGAGATTTTACATCTGGAAGTGGAAGTGGCATCTGCCCTTTGATTCATCTGAAAGAACAGGTGGGCAAGGGCTGCTATGAGGGAGTTCCTACTTGCTTATCAGCACAGCTGGTTGCAGTGGTTGCTGCTTCTCCACACAGTTTCCCTTCAAGCCACAGACCTGCCTTGAAGTTTCTGAGATAAAATAGCACAATCTCGCAACCAGGCTATTCTGATCCTAAATATGCATGTTCTTTCAAATGCACTTTTGAAGCACTTTTCTGAGTTAAAAATTACCTTTTTGATCAATAATGGTGTTTCTTTTCAGAGGTTTTCTTCACTTTTAGCAACCTGCAGTAAACACTCTGGTTTTTCGCTTCCTATGGCAGTGAATGATATCCAAGAGTTTGACTTTCCTAGAGGATCTGGCTACAGACACCAAGGTGACAGAACAAAACCTGTCTAAGTCAGACAACTTTAGTAACAACAACAGAAACTGAAAGAATGGCACAGCATAAAAGCATTCATTATTCATCAGTTGATACCCCGGGGAAAAAATCTGTGAGCCGATTTTGGGTTTCGCAAACCAAGTCTGACTTTGCCGGGGCCTGGCAGAGGTCCCAAAGGTGAAGTGCTCAATGATCTCCTCTATCTTTGATCAGCAGAGACATTCCCTATGGTCCAGGTTTCTCTCTTGTGTGTCCCTCTCCCTCCTCCCTCACACCCTACGGCGGGCCAAGAAAGTGGTGCCAGGCCTGGAATGCACTGTCCCAGCTGCACTTAAGCCTGTCTGACAGTGAAAATGGCAGGTAGGTGTTTTCACTGCAAAGCAGTGACCTTAACCTCCTTCTGCAGCCCATTGGGAGAGCAGAGTTCAATGAACAAGGCTGCACTGCTGAAAGCCGTGGCCTCGGGGGAACAAACTTGTTAGGTTTGTTTCCAGCTGGACGGTTCCTGGTCAGCTTTATTGTGCAATTCTACAAATCCTGATGCCAGTAAAAATAAGCCAGAGATACAGGCTGAGCAGAGGTTTCTTCTCCCAGCAGCTGTGCTGGCTTAGGCCATCCAGAAATGCTTGTGGGATGCCCGCTCCAAGAAAAGCTTGGCACATCTGTGTTGAATGTAAAACTCTCTGAGATGATTTTTCAGTCTCCTGCAATTCTGCACAAATCCTGACATAGGCTTGCTCCTCCCTGTACTCCTCCTCTGCTCAATTCTTGTGTGCTGCAGCTCTTTAAACATTCACCGAGCACTACCTGGAGCAAAGTGCTCCAAATCATCTCCTGCTGGGCATCACCAAATCATCGCAACCTTGGGCAGTCAATCAACTGGGTTTTGTGTTATTTGAGTTGTCCTAAAGGCTACATTTCAAAATCTGAAATGTATGGATTGAAAAAGCTGGCAATAATTCATTGTGCTCAAGCTGTTTAGAAGCACTGCACAGACCTTGCTTGAAAAGATGGCTTTCAAGAGAGGGAATTCGACCAAATTCCACACTAGCTTGCTCCTCAGCTACGGTGAACAAAAAGTCTTCAGAATATTTAGAATCTGATTTAAGCTAACAAGTCAAGGAAATAGGTGTTAAGATTCAAACTCCTGCTTGATGCTCTATTTGTAATTCATCCAGGCATTAATGAGCCAGATTCTTGACTGGTATATGGGGGCACAAATCCGCTTAAGCCATGCAAGAATGTTGATTTATATTTGCTACAAACCTGATCTTCAGTGCTTCCTGGTAAGTTCCAATCCTCTTTGCACTGTTCATTTAGTGGAATGGAATTAGATTTACAAAGGTATGCTCTGACAAAATGGATTGCTTTTCCCTATATTTTTGGGCCAGGGATAAAATGGTCGTCTATTTCAATGTAGCACTGTTAATAAAATAGGTTTTTTGAAGGAAAGACAGAAATTATAATATCGTTCATTACAATGCCACATGTTTTTATTTCTCAAATTTATACCAAATTATACAATATGCTCCACAAATTACAACATCCTTCTAGGAAATCTGAGATATATCTGCAGAATAGAGGTTAAATAACTTTAGCTAACAAGAAAATGCATAAAAGCTTAAATATATGAAACCAAATTATTTGCTGAGAGTGTGTTGGAATGAAAATACCCTTGTATTTGCTTAACTGAACCTATTTTGCTCCAAATGACCTTATGTTCTTTATTTCCAAGCTCACAATCCCTGCACTGAGACTGCACAAAGCCAGACTTACCAGGAGATGATAATCAGGAATCTCTTTTATTGGTTCAAATATAAAGCTCTCAATGTTTGACTATGCTAGCTGCATGGTAAATACAGCTCAGGCCTGAAGAGAACCTTGCTGAGAAAATTGTGTGTGAGATTATGCTGCTGTGAAGTGCTCAATATGGGGGCTATGCTCAAAACACAGAGCTTACGTAGGAGGCAGCAGCCTGTTTGCTAAAATCTGCTTCCCACAGGTAGCATCTTACACTGCTGCTTTCAGTCTGCACCAGCTCTTGGTGACCTTCCTGACGACAACTGAAGCAGTTTGCAGTGAATTGTTTACAACCTGGCCAGGCAAAGAGTCCTCCTCTGGAGTGGCGCTACAGCCACGGGGATTTGACATGCAAACATTAGCTCGGTATGAATGGGGTGTGAATGGCGGTGCAAAAGTGTGAAATCTTTAGGGAACGACATGAAGGGGCAAAGGAATGGCACGTGGAGCTTCTGAAGGCACCAGGGGGTGGAAAACCAAGAGCTGCCTCCTGGATAGATTGTAGACCCATGCTGGCGGCAGTTTTTTCCCAGTCCTGACTCCTACATCCATACTGGAGCTAGCACGTGTCTAACCGTGGCTCCCAGGTGAGCCCCTGACTTGTGCCACAGCTTTGCCCTCAGCCCCATCTCCTGAGTGGACCATGGAGCTTTGTGTCAAGCCTTGCCACTGGTGCCGATGTTCTCCTGCTGCTCCTGGATGCCTCCTGGATGCCTCCATTTCATTAACTTGGCCTGGTTTGGAACAGTTGGTGGACCCTGTTATCAGTAGCCAGTTCTGTGTGCCATGTTCAGGAGCTGGACACAGTGACTGAGGGCACTGCCTGTGCTGGGACTCCCTTGGCAAACTGAGGAAATAAAAAGGAAATTTCTTTTCCTTTCGGGAAGGGAAACAAAATATTGCGATTTCAATGGGGATCAATTTTGGCAAGCTTTGGTCCATGTCCTGCACTTCATGGCATCCCATGCCTTTGGATGGCTTTCACTTTGGCAAAGATTTTTTTTTCTTTCAGTATCGATGCCATGTCTCTCATATCTTCCCCTCAAAGTTGTGTCTTCCTCCTTGATTATCCCCCTGCTTTTGCAGCATCTGTGAGGTGAGTTTTGGCATGTTTTGGTCCTTGGCACTGCACCTCATGTAATCCTGGTCCATTTTCTTGTAGTCACTAAATGTCCCAACTTTTTTTTCCAATTGCATTTTATTTGATAATATCTCCTTTCCAGAGTGTTTGTAAGTCTATTTTTTCTATTTCTGACTTGCAGCATGGAGGCTGCATGGCCACAACCATCTCTAGTCTCATACATGTGAAAGGAGTGAAAACAGTTTGTGAGAGAAAGTTAGGTGTGAAATCACATTAAAATAAAATAAACTTCCCATTCTATCTAGTGTTGACAAACATGAGCAAAGAAAACACTCAGGTTAACACTGATTTCCAAGGGAGGTTTTGTGCCCTTGATTCTGCAGCACATTCCATTATAATACATGAAGGAGATCAGATTTGTCAGTCTTGGAGGGTGGGGGTATTTGGTGATGAGGGCATGAGTTTCTTCAAGGCACGGAGAGGATGAGATGAAGAGGTGCAATAAGTAGTGGAACACAATTTCAAGAAACACCTCATTTTAGGTTGCTTTCATTTGGTAGCTTTCTATATTTTTATTTACATGTGTAATATAGTAGAGATCTGTAAAAAACATCTAGGAGCGTAACTTCTAGAAATTACATAGCCCTTCTCCAAAAATGAAGTAGATCCTTAAGTCAGGCTCTCATTTGGGAAATAAATCCAAATAATTCTCTGTGCATTTGAAAAGAAGATATTTTGGCTTCCGAGCAGTATGAGAAAACGTACCATCCATTTGATCTGCTTCAGATGCCACAACCATCTGCAACTGCATGTGGCAAACACATTTCTCAGCTTTGCAGGCATGTATGATTATGAAGAGCTTCGAATAAAATAGATAAACCTTTGAGATGCTCTTTTTGTTGTTGACTTATCTCTCATCAGCGTTCTGTGGGAAGCTCTCTCCTGGAAGGCTGCGGGGGAGGGCTCTGCGGAGCCTTTCAGCGCCGTTCGGAAGTGGCTGAGAAGCAGCCAGCGTGAACAGCCACGGCTGGCAGCAGCAGAGGTCCCAGATGCTGCTCTGAACGCGCCTTTGTGCAGCATCCCCGCGGAGCTGGGGCTCCCGCTGCCGCCGTACCCAGGCCGCGACCGCCACCTGCTGTCCCCAGCCCGGCCAGGAGCGCCAGGGACGGGCAGCAGCCCCGGCCCGTCGGCGGCTCCCGCGGGACCGAGCCTTCGTCTGCCCGCTGCAACTGCGTCACTTCCAGCCTTACCTTCATTCTAATCTCTGATCTATTCCTCTGCCGGTTCCGTGAGCCCGCAGTGACACCGCACGGCATCCTTACGGCAGGGCTGGCTGCCCTGTGAGATGGGGACAGAGGGGGACACCTTGCCGGAGCAGCTGCACAGCCAGCCCATGCGCACGGCTCGGTCCGGACTGTGACACTCGCTGCTCCTGCGATGCCCATTTCTCAGAGATTACGTTCAGCTGGTCCGAGCTGGGAGCTCGGGTGAAATGCAGTCAGGGGATGGATGGGTTCAGTGCAGTTCCAGGGCAGACCGCACTGAAGGATGGACCTGTTGGAAACGCTCTCTCAGTTCCTGTTTGCGCCTGGGATGCTCTTCCCGATGTCTCATGTTTCTCCCGTGATCTAAAATCAGCCTAATCCTGTCACAGAGGAAAGCCCTTGCTGCTCTGCAGTCTCTTACATGAGTTGTTTGCTTTCTTATTAACTCTATAATATCTGGACACATGCCTGCTGTTCAGTGTTTAAATACTGTGATTTCCACATTACTGCTATGGTGATTTTTTTCCATTGCCTTCTTTTTAGCATCTTTGAAAAGGAGTTAATTCCCATAAAACAATATGAATACATATTACAGAGGGGTTATTTTTGTCTATTTCCCATACACTCATCTTTTGGGATTTTTGACAACAGGCACTTTAAAGATACTTTTAACTTAAATATTGAATAAGTTAAACAACTAATTGGTTTGGGGTTTTGGCTTTTTTGTTATTGTGGGGGTTATTGTGGGGTGGTTTTGGGGTTTTTTGTTTGTTTGTTTGTTTTGTTCTGTTCTGTTGTTTTGGGGGTTTTTGCTGTTGTTGTTGGTTTTGGTTTGGTTTTTTACCCATCCTTAATCTTCTTTCTTCTCTGATTGGGAGAATACTTTGCAAATACAGCTATTTCACCAGCTGGTGTTATTCAGTATCATAATCCTCACTTTCTGCCAGATCTACATTTTTTTGTTCATGTGGGGATTTTTTCATGAAGAAGTCAGTATTTTCATCAGTGGAGTCCTGATTTGATGGGTGGTCCACAGAGCCTGTTTCTTCACTCTCATGACACAGTTTATCCTTGGGGTGTGCTGAGTGCTCACAGGCAGTCACAGAGTGACACAGGTAACTGCTTGATGGGGTGCAACCGTGTTTGTTCACACTTATCCCTGGACTAAAAGGTTTCATTGCCTTTGTTTAAAGCATGAAGCTGAAAATTGTCCTAGGAGAACCCAAGACAGCTACTTGAAATCACTTTTAATGACTAGGGAAGTTTGTTGACAGTTTGTTTCTGTCCCCAGTGCACAGCAATGTAAAAGTGATATTTTGTGATTGTTCTGGATTTGAAATACATATATTTTAGATGAAAACAATTTTCAATCACATGCAGAGGAATTCAAGTTCTCTCTTGAAGAGAGAGAGAATTTGAATTGCTTGCATTCCTGTGTTAAGAAGCTGTACCTGTTTTGTGACCTGCTGAGTCATTAAATAATGAGGTGCTGGAGTTAAACCTCTGCCTCCACTGACACATTTAAGTACCTAGAAAAGAAATTTCTAGGTTTACTTTGCCTAGAATAAATTATGTCAAGCAGGCTCATTTCCAGCTTTTGGTTTTAGAAGGACTCCTAACACTCTCTCACATGGCCATCCATCTCACAAGCAAGTCCAGAAAAACTCAAATGGATGAGTACAGAACTGGCTGTAAACTGGACTGAAATATTTTAAATGACCATGTTGCTAACTTGGCTGGACACAGCAAGCAGAATTCTGCAGGAGTACCATAAATCTGATATTTTTATTAAATAATTTAAATGGCAGAGCAAACAACGTTCTCGCCAACCCCAATGGCTGGGAGGGGCAGGAGGTGTTAGAGGACAGGACTAGGATCTCAACACACTTGGCAAATTACAGTAGGGGGAAAGGAAGTAATTCAAAGGATGTGCTTTCACCCTCTGCAGAGCTACCAACATCAGAAATGCAGGGTTTGGACTTACTGCTCTGATAGCATCACTGTATAACCTGTTGTGGTGGTTAGCATGGATCACAAACCCAACAGGAACCAGCCATGCCACCACAAAAAGGGCAAATAGCACTGGGAGCTACATAAAAAGGAATATTGTTTGCCAGGCAAATGGAGCCATTCTATTGTCATGCCTGGGGCTAGAAAACCTTCAGTCAGGTATTGTATTCTGCTTGGGAGATAGAGTTAGAGGTTTTATGGTGAAGCATTGGAGGAGTTGGAGTGGTTTATCCCAAAGAAAGGGGAGACACAGTAGGAGGGCCCTAAATATGTCTGCTTATGTCTAAGGGAGAGGATAATAAAGTCTTCTCATCAGCTGAAAAGGCTCAGTGGGCAACAGAGATCTGGGTTAGATGTAAGAAACAGCTTTCTCAAGGTGTAGATGAAAAAAGAATGAGAGAATAATATAGGGAATGCCAGCCTTGGTTTCTGGGTTTCAAATGCAAATTGAACAAGTGTCTCTCAGAAATTACCTAATGCAATTGATCCTGCTTTTTGGGTGGGAGGAAGAAGGTAATTTCTGTCCCTGTTTTTCTGATATTCTTGTTTGGAGCCAAAGACCATAATTTATACATCTTAAGTTAGATGTCTAAGTTATACACTGTCAACACCAGCTAATTGTCATCCCAAGGCTCTTCCTTTCCATTTCTGTTTAATATATCATAAAGAAAAAAAATCTTAGTGATTACTAATTCAAATCGGAAGCAGCCATAAAGTAGGCTGGCACTATCCTATGCAAACTTGATTTGTTCAAATCCATGTTTTCTAAGTCCTAAACTTCTTTAGAGCATATATGGCAGCCCTGATAACCTCTAACAAACTGATAATCTGGAGACCTGACAGTTGGACATCAGGATGACTCAGCCTAGTTAATAAATGCCGTATTGGAACACCCATTTAACTCTACAGCAGAAAGGATGCTGTGTGAAAAGGGAAAAGGAGACCTCACACAAATATTACTCATTCACTCATTCAGAAAATGCTAAAACTCAGGCTCTGAACAGCCTTTGATATTTGACCTCTGTAGATGGCCTGTAATTAAGATTCTAATCCTTTAAACACTTTAATACACTCCAAGTTAATAGGATTAGTCACATGCCTGAAGTGTGCATGGCTGGGGCTGAGCTATTGTTGAGCACAGCTGATTAAAAACTTGCAGACACTTTCTGGTGGAATATTGTTTTATATTGTCTAAGTCTTTTCTAAACAGTTCTAGTCACAAGTAATATCCAAAAGTGAAGGTATTTAAGAAAAATAAAACTTATCCAAGTTCTCGCTTTAAAAATGTACACACAGAAAGAACAAATCTGTCTGAACTTTTTCAGTGGCACAAATCAGAGGTTTGAGAGGAGAGAAGGGAGATCTGAGAGGCGTTGTATTGGTTTTCTGGAAGATGTAGGTTTAAATTCTCAGACTTTAGCAATTCTTTGAAAGCTAGAGTGATGTCAAACATGCACAGAATCAGACAGATCAGAGAGTTACAAAAAGGGGAAGAAGCATTTTCTATCCTGATTTGTATTTTATAGAAACATCCATTTGGCTTAAAGGAACAAAGTTGTTTCTTCCCTTGCTGCTAACAAACTAGCTGGGCTTGAGAGTCCTGCCAAGCCTAGTGTGGATCAGTTCATCACATTGTAAATGTGTGCAGAGGTTGTGAGGAGTGAAGATAATTTGGGAAGCAAGTGAAGGCGCAGGGAGCACAGAGGTGCAGGCACACACAGCACGGAGGTTCCCATTTGTTGCAGGATGTCTGCCAGAAGAAGAGGCTGGGCCACATCAAGGCACAGTGTGACGTGTAACTTATGCTAGAGCTGGGTTCAAATGCCATGGGGCAGTCTGGGAATCCCAGCACAGCTCAGCATGGCTTGCTACTGCCCCATAAAATGCCCACATTTACACAGTGCTGTTGTTTCTCCCACTGGAGAAACACGGAGGTAAATCCCCTCTGCCGAGGGATGTGATGTCACAGTATTGTCATTTCCAGGAAAAGGCAACAGCTGTGGTTTGGGGTTTCCAAAGAGTGACATGCCACACACTGCAGCTGCAATGCCATTCCCTGGCCTGCCTGTAGCTCCTCTTGTAGAGGAGAGATTTTCCTGCACTCATCTCGAGGATCGCAGTCAGCAGAATGAAGCCTGCATTTAGCCAGTGTTCCTGCCAGCTCTAACTTGGACCAAAGAGAGCACGCACAAAAGTCAAAGAGCAATCATTGCTCTGTCAGTACTGCTGTCATACAGGAACCTGAGTCATACTAAAAGCCTCTCAAGGAAGGGCACAGTGGAGATACCAGAAATTCAAGCTGGAGCAGGGAAATTCTGATGAAAGCACCACAGCAGCGATGAGGTAGCAGATAAGACTGCCAGAAAATAGCATCACAACCTTGTAGACAGTAGCACAGAGGGAAACACAATGCCAAAAGTGGGATGAAAATTGATTAGCCACTAACTGCCTGTGAAGAGAGCCACACTAGGAAGTCGTAAAATAAGAAAATCAGTATACAAGAGGGCAGGAACCAGAAGAGGTGACAAGGTCTGAGTCAGAAGTAAAAAGTCAGTAAATGGAGATGAGAATAAAAAGGGGAAAAGAGAGAGGGATTAAGTTCTTGCAGGATAAGGGGTTAAATCAGGACTGTCCCAAGAAAAAGCAGTGGTAGGTCAGGAGGACTGTCCACCCTGCATGGACTGATGCCATGCAGAGACATCAGAGCAAGCATTAAAGGAACAACTTGGATCTCCTGTGCTCAAGAACTACAAAGGCCCTGCAAATTAACTGGTGCAGTGCCTGGCTCAGATGAATTGTCCTGTCCCTTCCATCAGCCAAGGCCTCACTGGGCATCTTTACACCAGGCTGCAATGTGACTTATAGCTATGCTCAGAAGATAATATCAGATACAACAAAAAAGTGAGGGCACTGGACAGGCAAAGGGAAACTGGAAAAGGCAGGAAGGAACTGGAGGAACTGAGAGTGAAGAGTTGTCAAGTACTAGCAGTATTAAAGAATTTATGCTAAAGAAGGTTTAAATGAAGGAAAAAAGCTTTCTTTCAGTGCCCACGTTTCTAGGAGAAGCAGTGCGAAGTACAGGAATTTTTGTCAGATGGATCTCAGATAACAGATCCAGGAAATGACCTGGTAACCAATGCAAGGGTCAGCTGGTGTTCTTGCACAATTTTCTGGTTCGTCAGACTTAGAAAAATATTTAAACATACACACACAGAGAGCATTTTGTTTGGCCACTCTGCTGGTCAGCATTGCTCCTGGGAGCCCTGTTTATCCAGCAGTATTCCTGCAGCTGGACGTGCACTGCTGAAGCAACTGTGACAGCCCTACAAGCCAAGCACCAACTCTGAAGCCTTGACAAGCCAAGAAAGATTGCTGAGGAAACTTAATCCATGTTCCTCCTTCGTTACAGGATTTCTGCCTAGCTGATGTCCACTCAGGGACGAGCTGGCAGCTGGGAACGCAGGAGGGACGGGGGCAGGTGTCAGGGTGTGCTCGGAGCTACTGGCCATTGCCCCCAAAGGCTTTTTCCTTTCAAACCACCACAATTCTCACTGTCACTGAAAAATGAAGAGCTGCTATTGGAAAAAAGAAGAAAGTACAAGTTTTTGGTGTTTTATTGACACATCCCCATGCCGAGGTTGGGGGTGGTAATCACAGAATCATAGAATGGATTGGGTTGGAAGGGACCTTAATTATCATCTAGTTCTGACCCCGCTGTTGTGGGCAGGGACACCTTTCACTCGACCAGGCTGTCTCAAGCCCCATCCAACCACTCCTTGACCACTTCCCGGGACGGGAAATCCACAACTTCTCTGGGCAAGCGGTCCCGGTGCCTCAGCACCCTCACAGTAAAGAATTTCTTCGCGACACCTAATCTAAGGCTGCTCCCTGTCAGTTTGGAGCCATCGCTCCTTGTCCCGTCACTCCGCGCCCCCTCTCTCTGAGGCGTTTCAGGCCGAAGCCGAGGCGGGCGGAGGGACAATCCCGGCACCGGCGCCAGCTGTGAGCGGGGGGCGGCGAGAGGCGGCGGGCGGGGCCGGGCCGGGGCTGCCCCGGGGTCTCATAAGGCCGCGCCCGCCGCCACTCCGGGCCCTGCCGTCCGGCGGGGCTCCCGAGACGCCTCTCGCGGTTCCCTCCCCTCGCCCAGCCCCGTTTCCCGTGGCGAGGCTCCGCCACAGGGGAAGTGACGCCAGGCGCCAGGCGAGCTTATATAAAGGGTAGGCGGCAGCGGGCGGAAGCGAGCGGGGCCGAGCGGGCGGGGGGCGGCGGGCAGTGGGAGCGGGGCGGCTGCCGCAGCCCCCCGTGTTCCGGCCTGGTCATGGATTTTCACAACATTCTCGTGATGGCCTCGGAGCAGCAGGGGCTGAACGCGGTGCCGGTGAGCTCGGGGGCGGCTGGGGCTGCCGGGGGGCGCGGGGCCGGGGCGCGGTGGCGGTCGGGCCCGGGGAGGGCCCCGCGGCCGCGGGAGCTCCTCCCGCCTCGGCCCCTGCCGGGCAGCGCCCGCCGCTGTCCCTGCCGGGCCTTTCGCCTCGCCGGCCGGGGCTGCTCGCTCCTGAGGGCTGGAAAAGCGTCTGTGTGAGGGGAGTGGGCGAGAGGGGCCCCTTCTGTCAACAGGTGCCGGCACCCCGGGCTGGGAGTGGGCAGCCGCGGCTCGCCCTCCTGCTCTGGCAGTGCCTACATCCCTCCGGGAGCGGAGCCGGGCTGCGGGGGAAGACAGTGCCCGAAAGCCGGCTCGGTCCTTTTGTTCGCTCTGGAAATGCGAGTCTGCCACGTCTCTAGTGCGAGCCGGAGACAAAGTGACAAGTTTCGGGTGAATGGGCTGCGTTGTCTGAGGTCTCTGTGTGCGCCGCGAAGGAAGAAGGTGTAACAGCGCTGCGGGGAGGGCTGGCCGGAGGCTTTTGGTGTATTGCTAACATTGTTCTGGGGTCTGTACTTCAGCAGTTTGTGATTTAGTTCAAGCTATCAGTAACGTATGGATTCCGTGTGCAGTAACCCGCTGACTTGCCTGGATGAAATCCGGCAGGAGGAAGGGCACGTGGCCTTTTCATACATTCATATCCTGGGTTTCATTCCTCTGGGTTTCATTTGGGAGGACCCAAATTATAAGTCTTGAGTGCTTATTTGGATAAGAAATGTTTTCTCCTTGGTAGCCACCAGCTAGGGATACACTTTATGTTTGCTTTTCAACAGAGTGCCAGAGTTGTTTCTGTGATTAGTTTGCTTAAACCCAGTGTAAATGAGAGGTAGTTGTTTTTAGCAAAAACTGTGGGAAAACCAGAAAAAAACCTCCACACTCTCAATTGTACAGTGTCTTCATTTAGGTGGTGTCAGAACTAGTGAATATCTCAGTGTCTCTATCATTAATAAAACTATGGTAATGTTCACTAGTAGCATGACCAGTTGATAATATGTACCGACCATATGGTAGTTGTGAAATCAATCAGATTCCATTGTGGGTTTAAAATCTTATAAAATCAACTTTTTTTTTATCTTTAGCCTCATTTAATTTGTCTCTGACCCTACATAGGAATCTGGTTCATAACATAAATTATAAAGTAACAAATACAAAAATATTTTAGGATATTTAAATTTAAATGCCCATTTGATTGGTCTTAAGCTGTTTCACTAAGTTGTCACTGGGTTATTATAATTATTGTTGATAATAAATAACAAATACAGAAATACTTTACAGTATTTAAATGCCCATTTGATTGGTCTTAAACTGTTTCACTAAGTTGTCACTGGGTTATTATAATTATTGTTTTAGATGTTTAAAGCTTCTCTTTACATTCTCAGTTTCCCCAACCAGCTTTACTGTGTGAGCCAGTACTTTTTTGTCACAGTTTTAATCCATGATGATGAATTGATGAAATATCTGCCATAATCTTCATTGTGGATGTGATGATGGAGGGAGGGGATCCTACTTCTTGTGCAATGAATGAGGGTTTAGCTACTCTTTTTAGTAAAGTCAGCATTATGATTTGCTAATTCCTGATTAACTCATGGAGTGAGAGTGCAGTTGAATCCATAGTTGAAACAATTTGGTTTAGCATATTAGTGGTGCAGCTTTTAACTCTGAAGTTGGCCCCAGTCTCTGAGCAAAAGCAGAGCTGCACTTGGCACTGCTTGAAGCTATTTGCAGCTGCTGGGCTTTAAAAGAGAGCCCATGGAGATTTTACAATTACTGGACATCTAAACAACTCCAGTGTGTTAAAGCTAGTATATTAAATGTGTTTATATAAGAAAAATATAATTATTTTAAATACTTTTATTAAAAATACCATATAGACTAATTACACATTTACTGGTATATAAAGTTACCAGGTTTCTAGAAATGTTAGTTCCTGCATTAACAAGCATATCCTCTGCATTTCTCTCTGAGAAGTTTGTTTTAAACTTTACAGTGCACCTAACTAAATGTTCCATGCCCTTTGTAATGAAAAACAGTGACATGAATGAGTAGTGTATATTTGAAGTATATATAAATATATATACACACTATAACAGGTCGTGTTTAGTTCAAAGTGGAAACTGCATAAAAACTCTAAGGAATAATGTGGCCTTGTATTGTAAAAGAGGGGCCTGGATAAAGCAGATATTACATCATGTCCCTGTAAAAACGAATCTGCTTGTTCATCTCCCTATGGAAATCCAGATTCAAAAGGAACATTGCTGATATCAGCCTTTTGGTGCCCTGTTAGTTGCATCAGGTTTTGTTTCTAAACGAAACAGTTCATATATGAAGTACTGTCTAAGCTATTAATGATGTGCTGCTAATCATCTCCACAGCAGTTGCTGAATAGAGCCCCAGGTTTTATCATCTAATATTCCATAGGGGTTTCACTGTTGTATTTTGTTACCTGTGTTCATATTAGCAGTTCAGCAGCTTTTCAGTATGGTCTTGCTTTGACTAGACATGATAAGTTATGAGATTTAATGTTGACTTTAGGGAGGTTTAAATAGATTGTCCTCTTTTTGGTGAAATTGGTATACTGGGTTATGCCACGTGTTCCACATGACATGACAAAGCACTTTCAGATATTTTTATTGTAGCTATTCTTTAAAATATGAAATTTTATTGCAGCTTAAAAAAAAAGAAAACCCTGAGAACAGTTGGAACCAAGTCATTCTTTTATTTCACCTTAGTTTCTAATAAGCTGCTAATGACAGTATAAGCATCTCATATTGCTCCCGATTCCTTTTAACTGAGGGTGAAACTTTGGTGTACAGAATTTACAGAAACCCGATACAATTTAACCACAAAGTGGTGACGCAGAACTGAAAGAGCTCTTCATCCACGTCAGCACTTGTGAGGTCTCACTGTAAGTTGGACTGATACAAAGCAGCCTCCAGTGAAGCTGACAGATACAAGTAGCCAGGAGGAATTCAGTATTTGTGAAGTGAAACACTAACAGAATCCCTGAGTTTGTTCAGAGGACCTTGAGTTACAGAGCCTGCCCATCGAATTCAATCTACAAATTATCGAGCGTTTGCCTGCAGGCAAGAGAAGCCCAGCATGAGAAATAATGGGAATGGCTGTGAAGTGCAGATTGCTGCTGTAGGACCAGACTCCCATCGATTGATGTGTGTGCATTTATTGTGTGCTTAAAACTAGCCTCAAAACGAGGCTGAAATTATTTGGATTGCATCAGCCTCCACAGAAGGGAACTGCAAGATACTCAACGTGAAATGTTGGCAGGGGTGAGGAGGGCTTTTGCTCTCAGCTTGACTGACCTGATAGTAAAGTTCCAGACTGTCGAGGTTTAAATGCTGACTAGTAAAATTTCCAGCTTTTCCTATTCCCGTTTTTTTTGTTGTTGTTGTTTTTGGGGGATTTTTTTGTTTGTTTGTTTTCCTGTGTGAAGCAACTTTTCATAGAAGAAATCTGCAATTTTTTTCCAGCTAAGGGTTCTGCTTGGGTGTTGTGGCAGCAGTTGTAAAATTGGAAGAAAATAATTTTTGTTTTCTTAGGAATAAAGTGTATGAACTTGTTGAATTGGTTTGGGAGAGGAGAACAGTGAGCTGGTAAGCTGAGTGTTTTATCTTGGTAGGAGTTGTTAGAACCTGAAATGAAGCAAATTTAAACATGCTTGTTACCCAGTATTTGTCACAAGCAGAAATTGAAAGCAGCAGTTGCGAAATCACCGTGTGTGTATTCTAAGACAGTCTCACTGCAGAGTCAGCTGCTGGGAACCCCGTGGCCAATCTGTAGCAGAAGCTTTGGAAATAGCAGTTCAGGATGAAGGGCAGAGAGGCCCCTGGGCAGTGAACACAAATGGCCACTTACAATGTGGGACGCTGCCTTTTGGGGGACTGGCATTGCCAGAGGAGTGACACAAACAAGGATGAACCATTCCTGATGTTCTCAGAAAATTATACCCTTGCCTTTGAAAAGACAGGTGTCTGCCAAGGAAGGCAGGAGCCTTTCTTGAAATGGAAAATGTAAATCCCCTCCCTCTGAATCATTATAATTTGGAAATTAAGGGGCTCTTAGGCAAAGATATGGGAAGAGGAATAAAAATTATTTACCAGGAAAATTAAAATAAAAATGCGATAATACAAAAAACACAGACAGAGTGAGAATATGACCTGGCACCCTGTGGGTGTGTCAGGGTGTTGGTAGCAGTCTGATTAAATGGTGGCTGCAGCCCTCCTGCAGTGACAGATGTGGTTCTGTTGAAGCAATGATCCTACAGAAGGGTGTAGTTTTTCTTTGAAGGTCCAGTGGTGGTGTAGATGGGCCTGGTCTGGCTTTGGGAATTTAGTGGAAAAGGCTCCCCTGGTGTTCCAATTCTCAGATTTTCATCTAGGTAGGAATGGTTCCTCCCCCCGGGCAGAACATCTCGCCATGAGGTGATGTATTTGTATCAGTCATGCAGTGAGTCTCAGTGGCCCATTTACAGCAGATATCTCCCTGGATGGAGGATGGGTCATGGAAGAGATAAAGAACACTGCCCCACAGATGGTGATAGAGTACATAGTTCTGGTTACATCTTGCATTGCAACTTAAGACAACCCTGAGGAATATTTGGGGGGAAACGGGGACTTCCCATTGGAGAAGGTTACATGTCTTGGCAAATGATAAGGAAGAAATGATCTGTGAAGAGCAGGCAAAGTGTTGTAACATGCTAGTGAAAAACAAGCAAATAAAAGAATCTCCCCAGCCTGTGAGAGCCCCTGCAAGTTGCCTGCAGTGGATAACACAAGTGGAATTGTCTTTGCACTGCGTGTGCAAGCCCATGGCAGTAACTGAGCTGCTCAGGTGCTCTACTTGAGAATTGGGTTTGGCAGAATTGATCACTTGCATTGATCTTGCATTGCCACCTGTGTAAATACTGACCATTGTTAAAGGCAATACTACTACTGCTACTTCTGGCTGTCTGTGTTTGGTCTATGCCCCTTGGGACTTGATTTGGGTGCCAAAAAGTCTGCAATTATTTTATAAATTCTGTTTTATAGTCCCAGATTTGGTACTTGAATGCTGACATCAAAGTAGCTACAACTTCATCAGGATCATGCGCCACGTTTTGCAGGAAGTCAGTGACTTCAAAGCAAATAGTCACTGTTTACAGCTTGAAGAGTGCAGTGTTCTGGGAACAGCATGACCTGCTCTTTCCTAAAGGCTAAACATTTCTATTCCTCTGTTGATTTAACCAACTTAGCAATAGTTATTAAAAGCCAGAATAGTGCAGCTGCTGTTTGGATGGTATAGTGACGTGTGCCGGCTTATTTGGCCTGCTTTACCTGCAGTCTGATGTACATTCATTTCCACTGCATATAAAACACTTTATTGGTGTTTGCAGAACAAGTGTATGGTTCAGTGCTTTTAGAAAGGCCACAGTTCAGCAGGTTATTTTATGCTGTTACTGAATAGAAGTGAGCAAGATTTGTATCAGCAATAGTACAGAAAATGGATATTCATTTATTATTTTTTCTTTATTTTCAGTTGTTAGTCAATATTAAGAAATGCTACTGATTGGAAATTTTAATTTAAATTTTGCACGATCTGTCATGTTAACAGCAGTCAGAAACGAGCTTGTCTGTCCAGCTACTTTTTCAAACCTGCTCCTGGATAGGGCTGTTAGTCACAGTGCAGCAAAACAAAGCCTGAAAACTGCTTCTCCATCACTTTAATTCTTTATAAGGTTTCCCAACAGAATAGACCAATCTACATTTGTCTCTGCTGTTTAGCAGTTTCCAAAGATGCTCCTTAGGCACAAAATCATTTAGGCTGGAAAAGATGCTTGAGTACTACACAGTTTTTAAAACCGAGTTTTCAAAACTGAGGGCACAGTTGAAATGGAATAATTAAATGAAGCTTTGCCCAATTAGGTTACCAATGGCAAAACATGATGTGTTTAACTTTGTAAGAAAGTTTACAGAGACATCATTATACTAAGATGAGTATACTGCAGAGTACTGCAAATAATTTCTAAGGTACTAATTTGCTTCAACCTGTTTCTGACAGGATTTTGACTGATAATGTGTGGATTGCTTTGCCTCCCTGTCTGTTCCAGTTCAAATGGAGTAAACCAGGTTTCTTTGGGACACAGGGCCATGGGCCACATTTGAGCAAAAGCTGAGAGGCAGTGCTGCATGGCAGTTCAGGTTTCCTGAGCAGTCAAGTCCTGGATGCTTTTGGTGCAAACAGGAAAATCGGTTCTCAGGTTGTGGAGAGAAACTTCCTTGCAGAGAGGTGCAGCTCAGTAAATGAGCTTGGCTGTAGTAGGTCTTTAATGTGATGAGGTGACATGGCAGGTTTTAATATGCAATGTATGTGGATAGTGCACCTTAGTAATTGTGCTCTGGTCATTTCAGAAACTGCTTGAGCAGACTACAAGGGGCTGGTATTGTAGGTGCCCTTCTTGGAGCCAGTTTTGGATGCAACTTAGAAATGAGCCTCCAAACCTTGCTGCTTAGTGCATGTATATTCAAGCTAACTTATGAGTTTGCATGTTAATTATTAAAGTAATCCAAGATCCATTCATGTGCTGCTGATCAGTGAATCAGAAATGAGAATGGAGTCTTCCATTGTGTGATATTGATGTTTATAGGGAGTTAGGCTGTCAGCCTGTCTAATTATTGCTTCTAAAGCATTTGGATGTAGGTTTCCTTACCAGATATTTTGTTTTGATTATTTTAGTTAAGTTTCACAAGGCTTTATGAGGACAGAAAGATACTTATAGAAATGCTGACTTGTGTGGCTCTTTAGTGATACTTTTTTTATTTGGGTCTTTTTTCACATCTCTTTCATTTGGTGAGAGTCTTAATGTCTCATGTGGGAGATCTTGGTTTAGATTTTAATCTGTTGGCTTACTTTTGAAATAAAAAACCCCACCTTCTCAAACCTCAGTTTTGGATTGGGGTTTCTTTTATTCCTTACTGTATTCTACTTTCCTTCTGCTTCTGGGTTTAACTGCCTTCTATTGCATTTATCTTTACAACTGTCTCTCTCATTGCTTTGTTTTTTCTTCTGTATTTTGTTTGTGGGAAGAAGTTAAAAAAAAGTCTCAATTTTTCCTGTTTCAGGCACAACCAGGTACATTTGTGAAAGGAAGTGTCAGAACAGGTGCAGCACACTAGTGCAAATGGTTGTTATAGAACCCAGTAAGAGGCACTTGGGCACTTAACATTGATTTAAGTAACCTTTATTGGATATAAGAGAAGCAAAAAAGGGGTAGCATAGATAACTTGACACCTGTTCACTTGCTGGAACCCCACGTTGACCAGCACTGGACAGACTTTTAAGCATGGCAAGCTGTGCAAATCCTGTCTGTGGTGCATGTAATCAGTGTTGTAGTCTTTAGAGCTTTTGCAGGAGGTCCTGGGAAGTTCATAGTGCAATTTATCATTTCCTCTGCCAAGGAAAAGGATGTTATATGAAAACATGCAGCTTCACCTCAGGATATAATGAGATACAGAATCACAGACTAGGATTCATTAATGGTGATCCAGTCCAACTCCCCTGCAACGGGCAGGGACATCTTTAAACAGATCAGGTCAACCAGAGCCCTGTCCAACCTGACCTTGAATGTTTCCAGGGATGGGCGGGTCTACAGCCTCTCCTGGCAATCTAAGCCAGTGTTTACTGTTCCCCTCAAACAACTTCTCGTCAGAATCTGCCCTCTTTTAGTTTAAAACCAATACCCTCTGTCCTATTGTTACTGTCTCTGCTAAAAACTGTCCCCATCTTTCTTATAAGCTCCCTTTCAGTACTGAAGGGCTGCAGCAAGATCTCCCTGGAGCCTTCTCTTCTCCTGGCAAGTTACACCATGTACAAGTGCTGTAATTGCCAGGTGCCAGGTGGGGGCTGTGTATTCTCTCACAGTTAGTGCTGAGGTCACACTGAGCTCAGGTGATAAGTAGTTTCAGGTCAGCTGGTGTGTGGGTCACTAACTCCTTGATGTATAGCAGTATTGTGTTTAAGGTCACTGCCAGCAGGAACTAAAATCAGCGTTGTTGGTTTTACGTCAGCCTATTTATAATGCTGGTAAAGTCCATTCCAGCTTTTGGAGTAATTCAAATTTTTGAGTTGATTTAGCTATTTTTGCTGAATTAGGTAACCTGAAACTGAAATGAGTGTCTACAAGCAAGCTAAAAATGGAGCTGTAAACCTGCAGTCTGGAATTGAATTGACTCTGGCAGCTTGGGCTGTAGTTTGCTTTTGGTTCCTCTTGGTCAAAGACTAAGGCTGAACTGAAATACTTTTATTCTGTTACTAATGCAGCCATTGCATTCCTTATTAGTTCAGTTCATTTCACTCATTTTGTTTCCCTACCTGTCTTCTGGTTTCCAGCTCATTCCTTCCAAAAGCTGAGTGAGCCCTGTTGTGAATGTATCCACATATTCTGGATGTATCCATGTGACTGTATCTCACTCAAAAGATAGGCAGCAATGAGATAAAGAGGTGTTCTGAGATAAAATAATGATTTGACAATTCACTGGAATTCAACAAAGTTCAACAGGGGTTTGACAAGGTTTAATGCAAGGTTCGTTTTATTATTTTATTAATGGAAGAAACATACAAAAAAGAAGGTTGAATTCAAAGTCAGTCATTTATGAACTCATTTAGGATAATTCTTACGGACTGGCAATGCAAAGACCAAGAAGTACAGTCCTGTTGAAACACAAGGTTCTCAGTGAACTCCTTGCTTTCTAAACTCAGTTTGGAGTGGCTGGATCCATTCTTAGTCTCAGGCTTGGTCAATAGTATATATCTAATGGAATTATCCATACAGTGTTTGTAATAATATGGGGTGGATGGATTAGTAATGTTTCATAATACTAATGCAACATCCTCTGTCACCTGCTGAGGATCTGTCATGAGTAAGGAATCTTTCCACCTTGGGTAAGGAAGGATCTCTTAGTTTCAGGTAAGGAATTTCTAACCCTGAGAGGCATCCCTGCTCAAGGGGTCACCTGGCATCGAGGTAAGCTGCAGTTCAGGCAGAGCTCAAATCAGGCTCATCCTGATGGCAATATTTATAGGGTGAAGTAGTTGGCTGCGGGCCAGTGGTATAGACAAGACAAATGTCCTTATCTTAGTGCTGATATCTTGTTCTGGACTTTGGTTATCTTGCTCTTCTGATGGTTATGAAGAAAAAAAAATTTCAAGACACATCTACTCCCTTGGACCAGGCACTTTCTAGCTTGCAAGTTTCTCCTGAGGATTTGGGGCTGGTTGCTCAGCCTGAAAGTACAACTGTAAGTCAAATGTATCCAGCACAGCCCTCAGTTTCAGTGGGAATTCATTGTTTACTCTGTACCAACTCTGTGCTTAACTCAAGTACAGGACTGTTATGCAACTCCTCAGTTATAAAGACAGATTTTTTACATTTCTTAACTCTTCTGACATATTTTTTTGTTCTTTGCAGAAAAGGTACAGTTTGGCTGTTGGTCCTCCCAAAAAAGTTCCCAAAGTCAAAGGTGTAGAGTCTGCAGCAGTGCAAGCATTTCTCAGACGGCAAGAAGAAGAAAAGAGAAAAAAAGGTAAAAGTACAAAATATCTCCTATGAGAGACTTTAATTTATTATTTGCTATTTGTCACCTTATTCAAATTTCTTCCAAATACAGCTGCACATCTGTTTCTGGAATTTATGCATAGACCTGATGCTCAGTGAAAGCTAGAACTAAGTAAGGGCTGGGGACGTTTGCTTGCTTTCCTAAGGGGTTAAACACATCACTCAGCTACATTAGAATTTATGGCTGGAGGTTGAGATAGTTTTTTGCTCTTCACCTTAACTGCTATCTCAACTTTTGTTAGCTTAACTTTGAAAAGTTCATCTGTGTGGAAAAATGGAAGGAGTTGCCATTGTTCTGTCTTAAAATTCACTGTATTGATACACCAGATTAAAGAACCTCTATTCCGTAGACTATTTAAAGGAAGTATAAAAGTGGCGAAATCATGTTTTAAACTAGTACTGCATTGCTTTTGATGTTAATGTTTTGTTAAAGGTAACCAAATCTGGTGAACTGGATGGCCCAGGCTATTCTTCCTCTCCTGGACCAGTCATGAGTCTATTCCTTAATCCTGTTGCCAGGTCCAGAAGCAAGACTAAGCACAAATTCCACAGGGGGCATGCTGGTACACTCTGTGCTGTCACAGCCCTTGACAATAGAATAACACAGACAAGGAATGGTATCTTTATAGGCACCCAAAGTATGAGTAGCCTGATCCATTTCCTAGGAATTTTTACGTTTTCTGAATCATCTTGGTAGTTAGCCCCTACTCCTTGGTCTGTCCAGTATTTGGTATTTAGATGTCCCATTCACCAGCTAATTCATCCAGACTCTTGTCAGCAGGTCACAGACACAAGATAGAGAGCATACTCATGCAGACAACAGCTAAGCCAGAACAGTAAGGATATAGGACAGACTGTGGAGATAGGGCACAGGGCTCTATCAGACTTGTGTAATGACCAGCTGCTTGTTTATCTATGTTCAGCTGCATCTGTGTCTCCCTTATATCCCTCTACACACACACACACTTAGGCTATTTTCCAGTTATTATCCCCCCAATACTCTTATTCTCTCCCCTTCCTCAACTTCCTTTAAACATTTGATTGTAAGTTCTGTATAGTCTCAAGATTCTCTTGCTCAGTCTCAGAACTCCCTCCATTACACAGAGATCCCATAACTTTTGTACCTCCTTATACAAAGGCTCTCCACAATTTTCATAGCATCCTGGAAAGCTGCTTCCCTCAGAAAGCCTTAGTGGCTTTTGTTAGAGCAGCATTTCTCTCAATTGCTTGCCTTTGTTGGAGCAGCTGACACAGGAGGGTCAGCTTGTCCTGTTGGCAGACCTGGGCTCACTTTCTCATCTATTTTGGATAGCTATTAGCTAGATATCCTTAAGTTACTGTCCTAAGTGGTTTGTTTGGAAAATACTGACATAAAAAGTAGTGCTTTTTGTGTAACTTTCTCCTGGTTTTCTTGCAGCACTGGAAGAAAGAAGGAAGAAAGAGCAGCTCTTGGCAAGGCGTATTGAACTGAAACATGACAGAAAGGCAAGAGCTATGGCCTCACGAACAAAGGATAACTTTTATGGTTATAATGGTGTTCCTGTTGAAGAGAAGTCTAAAAAGAGGAGGGCTTGTGAGAATGTTGCTCAGGCCCCAGAGGCTGAGTATGCAACAGAAGATGAAACTGAGCAACTTGAATATAGTCAGACAGAATCTGAGCATGAGCAAGAAGAATATGAAGAGAAACCATCCAAAGCTGCAGTGAAACCAAAGGCACCTCCCAAAAGTGCACCTGCACCTCTGAACTTTGCAGAGCTCTTGAGGCTTGCTGAAAAGAAACAATATGAACCAGTGGAAATAAAACCAGTGAAAAAGGTAGAAGAGAGGCCCAGAACAGCAGAAGAATTGAGAGAGAGGGAGTTGTTGGGACGCAAAAACAAAAAAGTAGAAATGCATAAGAAAAGTGAGACGGAGATTAAGCCTACAGGGATATCCAGTTCTTCAAAAAAACTGTCTTCTCAAAAAGCATCTGTAAACACAAAACTTAATAAAAGCTCTGTAGATAAACATTCCACATCTAAAAGCAGTCTGTCTCTTTCTATGGGTAGTATTGATAAGAAATCCAAAGCACCAGCATTGACTGAAAAACACCCACGGTCATCATCTTCTTCCAGACTTGATCAAATGGAAAAAACCTCACAAAATGGTTCCTTAAAAAGCTCTACTGGTAGCAGTCATAATAAATTACCTGTCAATGGTATTAGAAAGTCTGGCTCAAGCTCTCAGGTGCCACCCTCAAAACCCACGGCCAATGGGGCTCAGAGAATGCCATCTGTGAAAGAATCCAGCCTGAAAAAGCCTGCCCATGCAAAACCAGGAAAACCTGCAGCTCTTCAACACGGAATCAACTCCAATGCAAAGCGATCCGGCAGCAGCTTAGGTAAAGGAGGACCTGGACATCCTGGTGGCGGTTCAAGTGCAGGACCGGGACGATCAAGCAGCAATTCTGGCGTGGGACCGGGAAGGCCAGGAAGTGGTTTAAGCTCAGGACCTGGGCGCCTGGGCAGCAGCTCAGCCACAGGACCTGGGAGGCCTGGCAGCAGCTCAAGCACAGGACCTGGGCGACCAGGAGGTGGCTCAGGTGTGGGACCGGGAAGGCCGACGGGCAGCTCGAGCACGGGACCTGGGCGACCGGGCAGCAGCTCAGGCGTGGGACTTAAGCGACCGGGCGGCAGCTTGGCCACTGGACCGGGAAGGCCGGGCAGCAGCACAAATGTAGGACCAGGGCGACCGGGCAGCAGCCTGGGAACAGGACCAGGAAGGCCAGGAATCAGTCCAAGCACAGGGGCCAGGCAGCCAGGCAGCAGCTTGGGCACTGGCCCAGGGAGGCCGGGCATCAGCACAAGCGCAGGAGCTGCGCGACCAGGCGGCGGCCCGGGCGCAGCTGGGAAACCCAAGTGTACTGTCGTGTCAGAAACCATTTCTTCTAAAAACCTCATCACAAGACCTAGCAATGGACAGATGAATGGAATGAGACCTTTTCCAGGGCATAGACCTGTGCTTCATCCACAAGGTATGCATTTATAGAACAAAGCATTTTTTCATTGTTGTGGTTTAACTCCAACTAAATACTGTGCAGCTGCTTGCATGCCCTGTCCCCCAGTGGAGAGAAGAGATGGAAAAAACCCAAGTGAAACTCAGATAAGAACAGTTCAATAGTTGAAATAAAATTAAATATAGCAGCTTTTCATTTATTTTACTTATTTTTACCTATGCTTGTAATTTTTGAAATACAGGTGGTGTAAAGTATCACAAGAAAGAAAACTAAGCAGCCTGTGATGGATACTGGTATATGAATGCTGTTAGAAAGAAAAGAATTGAAGGATTTGCTGCCAGCATTGCTTAATAGTTGGTCTATAAAACTTTGTTGTGTCTTAAATAACAGATGCTTGAAGGGCTAGATGAAAAATCACTCACAGGTTTTACATTTCAGTGTTTTGGCAGATTTATCTTATCAGTGACAAGCTGTTCTAAAAATTTATTTCTGATCAGGTGCAAGCAGTGTGGAGTGTAGTGAATAAGTGCCTGCAAAGCCCTGAGCAAAGAACAGATATCTGCTTTCCTCAGGATGCCATTGCTGATCCTGATAGGTAATCTCCTCTAGCACAACTCAGGAAGTGTTTTCTCTTGCTGAATTTCTAAGAAATGCTGGTTAACTTGAGGCAGAAGTTTTCCACTGTGCAGCTCAGAAAATGGCTATGCCGAAGGTATAGCAAGGAGAAGTACTGTTAAATTAAAATTATGTTCATATTATTAGTTAATGATTTTATTGTCTCCTGTCACTTAGGTCTTGGAAGACCACCTATTAGTTACAAGAGACAAATAGAAGATGATGATGATGATGATGAATATGACTCTGAAATGGATGATTTCATCGAAGATGAAGGGGAATCTCAAGAAGAAATATCAAAACATATTCGGGAAATATTTGGCTATGACCGGAAAAGGTAAGAGAAATAACAATTTTAAGATATTGCAGAACAAGCAATAGAACAAGTAATTATTCTTCCTAAGAAAGGATATTAATTCATTACCTATTTTTTAATGTGCTACAAACTGATATTCAATTTTCAGGTACAAAGATGAAAGTGATTATGCCTTACGTTATATGGAGAGCAGCTGGAGAGAGCAACAGAAAGAAGAAGCTAGGAGGTATGCATGGATTTGAACTTGGATACAAATTACAAAGTTTGTTGCTGAAGTCATAGGGCTAAGCTAGCAAGTATCCACTCTGCTTTTAAAGGAAGCCTTATCAGTTTTTTATAAGAAAGCTTAAGTAAAAGATGGAATTCATACAGCCAGTGGTGGATACACTAAATAAGTTGTGTATGTCCTTATCTTTCACAAATCTTGCTTGTTAAGAACTAATAAAAACCAAAACCAATTAATTTCAAAAAATATTTTTAAAATTATACATTTAATTTGAAATTCCAAATTCTTTAATTGGTCCCAAGCATTACAATATTCTGCTAGTTTGAGGACTGGAAATTTTATTTGTTCTTATCTATACATATGTGTATGTCTATTTCTATAGAAGTAGGGAAAGTATGCTGACAAGCTTGTATAGTCACTGATATAAATTGAAGGTGATTTTCACGTTGGTTTTGGCCTTTGGGCTTGCAGAATTCTTATGAGATAAACTGATTCTTTGTTTTTAAATAAGTGATGGGACAAGCTTTTTGAAAGCTATAAGGGTTTCCCATAGAAAATGCAAATATTGGAATGCATTGAGTCACCAAATTCTTTGGTTCTATATGGTTATTCAGAAGGTGCCTTGAACATTAGAAATTTGTATCTTTGAAGTTACAGTCAATGTCCTTATTCCTCCTGGGATATCTGCAGCCCATGGAACACTATAGTCTGTTAAGTGGAGTTAGGAGAAATGAAGGTAATTTTTAAGTGATATTGCTGTTAACCACACTGTTGACATCCTAGAGTAAGGTTTTGCAGAGTTGAATTCCTGACTCACTTTTAACTACCCATGTTGCATAAAGGAAGTGGAGATAAGAAACTTGAGTTAAATTCAATTTTACTTTTTTAATGGATGTTTCAGTAGCTGCTTTTTGGGAGAAAAAAAAGACCTTATATATTAAATGTATTAATTTTTTTAATACAATCTTTATTTTTTGACAGAAGTTTTAAATATCTTTTTCCCTTGAAATACTTGATTCTGATCTTATGATTTAAAAAAACCCCTTGATTTCTTAAAGCTGCATTAATTCTATAATTAAAGAAGAGCTGATTTGAAATTATTCTTCAAATCAGCTGTAGTACTTTTAGCATTGCTTTTTGGGCATGTAGAAGTAAAACGTCAAGTGCCCTGAGTAGCAGTGTAAAGCATTTCATCTTGTTTGGCAGCTTGAGACTCGGTGTTCAGGAAGACTTGGAAGAGCTGAGACGGGAAGAAGAAGAGCTGAAACGCAAGAGACAGTCTAAGAAGCTGAGGACGCGTTAACTGACTTACGGTGTTGACTTTGTTCATGTTTCTGCTCCCCTCTGCCTCCATACATCTCTTATTCTACTTCAGTTTCCATTTGCTTGTTAGCGGGCAAAAGAATATTCAAAGGGATTAAAGTACTGAAAAGCAAGGCTTTAGCTTGACTTAAATAAGATATTTATTTTTAATACTTGCCAGGGTTGTTTTTTAATGAAGAAATTAATGCACTAATGCATATTAAATGGAATAAAATTAATAGATTTTTCCATTGATTAAACCAGTTCAAGATGCCAGCAGAAATATTGACTAGCTATGCACTGACTTGGAACTGTGTGGGCCATGTACCAGTAAACCAATTTTGCATTCACTTGAAAGAAAGGAATAGCATTCTTGTTCCCTGATATTTCTTGAGACTTGGAGAGATTGCTCTGTATCCTGCCCCATCTCCCAACCTGAGCCTCAAAGTGTTAAAATGTCATCTTCTGCACAGCAGTAGCTTGGGTGTAAATCCAACCACAGCCCACAGGTGTTTAAGGCAATAAAGTGCTGCAAATCTTTAGATTTGAGGACCCATAAAAATAATTTGAACTTCTTTATTTCTAAACAGGAAAGTGCATGTCATTTGCAAACCATGCAGTGATGGATATAGCCAAAAGATTATGTTGGCTTTTGCTGTGTCTGGAATTCCAGTGCCAGTCTAATTCAGTATGAGAAACACACACCCTGAAAACAGAAATTTCTAGTGTTTGTATGTAACCTGTGCTTTTGAGCTCAAGCATATGCTTGGGAATTCTTTTCCTGCCCTGTAAATTTTCAGATTTGTTTAACAGCTTCTGCTGCTTTACAGACTGTGTTTTTTCTTGCATTAAACATCTGATGGTTAAATTATTTAAAATGTGAAGCAGTCATTTATCTGATTAGTTTTACTGTTCAGAAAGAATTAAGTTCTGTTAGAATGCATTTGCAGCTTTTCAGTATTAACATCATGTTAACTAGTTAATACTTGTGATTGATTTCAGCAAGCCAAAAACCTAAAATAATATGTATAGCAGGAGCCTTAGTTCAGTTACTTACCTTAATGCCCATATTTGCACATTATTTTTAACTATGCATTTTAAAGACTGTTTCAGTAACTGAATTTGTTTACAATCAGCACAGGGTTCATGTAAGTCGACAGAAGTTGCACTGAGACCTGAAGGTCAAATCTGGTGTTGCATCTACTTGGGTTTCCTCAAGTTGCCCTTCAAAGCTCACCAGTGTCACTACTCAGCTTTGCCTCAAGCTCCAGGACTCCATTGGTAGCATCTGCCTTCAGCTGCTTCAGGCCATTATGTTTTAACGCTAGAAGTAGGTTAAGTAGAAAAAGCGCTTTAGGCATTGGTTGGGGGTGGGGAAAAAAGAAAAATTACCTTGTGGAGAAACAACAAAGGAACCTTTCCTCTTGGGGCTATTCTTAACAGTGCTGCTTCTAGGAAGCAGTTCAGATAGCAACCTGTAAGGAACAGTCTTGGAAGCTGCTGAATTTTAAACATCTGATTCTTAATGTAAGAAAAAACAGCTTTGCCTTTTTTAGATGTTTTCTGTCAATGGTGTACCATTTCACTGCCTCAGCAAAATACTGATGTAAGTTACTGGTATAGATTCTCTAGACTATCTCAGTATTGGCTAATATGGAGCCCAGGTGTGGATACCACTGTTGCTCTAACTTTCTCTATTAACTAACAAAACCTGTTTCTCAGAGTATGCGCTTGAGACCATGCAAGATAGTGTAGCCTCACTGTCTAGAAGTGTGTTGTATTCTCTGCTGCATTGGGACCATCTCAAATTTCCTGTTGGAGATTTCCTGGCTTCTAGAATTACTCATTCAGGACAATAGGCTTTGGGACCATGATCAAGTTCTGGGTTTGTACTTTTTTTATTGTTTTTAGCTGGAGAAAGACTCGAGGTCCATCAACCCAGACAGCTATATCATCTGTGAGCAACTTCCTACCTGGCTGGGGAGAAAAAAGTCTCTTATGAAGCAAAAGAAATATATTAAGTTGAAATTGGTTCAGTTGGGAAAGAAATCCGTATTTTAGACAAATGCAGGTTTTTTAAGTAAAACCTGATTATTTCACCACTTTCTGATTATTTAACCATGCAAGATCAGTTAAACTTGTTAATCTGTAAAGCACTTTGTCATGTAGATGGTGACTGGAATGTACTCTGCTAGCCTCCCTAAGACACTGCATAACTTTCTTCACACAGTGATCATTGCTTAAGTTTTGTCTATTCCATCTGAAAAATTATTCAAGGACACATTTGTAATTTTACAGTCAAGAAGTACTTTCTCATGATTGGCATGGGATGCTGATGGGTTTCCTATTTTGTACAAATGTTTGGCTTTTAATGTGCTTGCATATTTGTTGCATATTTGTATGTCAGCTAGGAAGGAACTAAACTAGTTTTTTAATTCCTGACCTTGTATCCAAAAACCTGTTTACTGTTTGCCAGATTAATAGTATTTATCTAATGACAGTATTTTAGTACTTCCAAAGTGCATCTGAATTTGAGATGAAGAAAAACTGGAAGAATGCTTACATTGGTTTATCAGGATTGGATGTTCAGCTAATGATTTAATTGTATTTAAGGAAATTCTGGTTTGGTTTTAGATTTTTAATTCACCGTTTGACAATGTGCCTTTTTACTAAATTGTGTCAAAAAATAATGAATGTAGGAGGATAAAAAGGTTGGTTTCTGCTATCTCAGATTCTATATCCTTAAACTTGAGAGTGTGAAATGACGTACTTTTCATAAAACCCTTCCAGGTCTGGCTTTGATTGCACAATTAAGGTAGCTACTTCTTTACTGCTAATGCTAAATCAAATGAAGGGCACTTTCTATTGATGACTACTTTTTGAAAATGTCTTGTATTTACACTTGAGCTGTACTTCACTTTACAGCGATGTCTTTTGGAGGCCAGGGTTTTGCATATCACAGGAAGCCTTAGTGTGCAACTCTGTGCTGTGCTTTAAAATAAAAATCTTTCAAGAAGTATATGAGATCTCTATGGAAATCTGGATTTATTTTTGTGTAAAGCCCAAAATATTGTCCAGGAAAACTAATTTTCTATTTTTTTTTTTTGCATTTTGTAACATAATCTAGTAGCTGATACATATTTCTAGATATAGCATATTTCTGGAGACCAAAACATGTCAGAAAATAAATATATGGAGAGACTGGTGTTTAAATTGTGATGAATGTACTTCTATTTATTTTGGTGAGTGGGTGTGACGCAATATTAAAGTGTTAGTGTGTAAATATGGGTGCTTCTAGTTTTAGCCAATGATTTTTTTTCCTTTGGGGATATCATGTGTGCACAGTGTCTTTTTACACAATGTGACAAATCAGGTTAAAAACTCGTACATAGCTTACCTGCTCTCGGGTGCTGTCAAGGAAGTGTATACTTTAGCACACACCAAATGCATATACATTTTGCCGAGTATGTGTACAATAAATTACAGGCATTAAACATTTTACTGCTATTTCTCATTGGTTTACTTTTATGGAAGATTTATCAGAATTACTTTCTGCTGTTTCCTCTGAGCTCTCACATACAGCAGTGTCAGTCTGAATGTTCTCTGAGAATGGTTCTCATGCAGTCAGTAAGAAGGTATGAAAAATATAATGGAGTCACTTAACCCTTCAGAAAAGATTTGAAAGTTCCTGATGTCTCCTGCAGTTTAGGCTGTGACATGGTATGTACTTGGAGGAACATGTATTTAGAATGATAATATGCCCAAGTGTGCCCATTGCCTCTAATCTTTTGCATTTGAAGTGATCACAAGCAGCATCCTTTTGGGTTTCCATATTCCTGTGTAAGGAGTCTGAACTCCCTTGATGGCTGTCTCCTCTGGAAGGGTTTTCTGCTTTGATGGTGGAAGTAAATGACTGTTCTGATCAGCTGGTGCTGTGACCCACTTCCAAATGGATGAATGGATACACATCAGTGAGCCTACCTGCCTTTATGAGAAACAGCAAGGCTTGAATATTCTTGTGCTTAAAAAAACAGTCTTTAAAAATATGGCAAATCTGCATTTAATGTGTCTTATGACTACCTTGTTTTGAAGGCATGTAATCACATCTTCTTTGGAACTACCTGTTATGGACTTGCCTTGAGATTCTTAATGTATCTTAACAGCTGTGATCAGTCAATCTCAGCTATTATTTCAAGGCAGAGGTGTTCTGTTCATGAGGAGGGTAGTTCTACGTTGAGTCATTATCTTAACCCAGCCAGTAAAGCTACTTCTGAAAGCAAAATTATTTTATTCAGATTGGGGAAAAACAAGTAATTACAGGTTTCCCTTGTTTGAGGACAGCTTTTAGTTGTAGTTTATTTAGAGTAAGATTTCAGTTCCACAAGACAGAACTGCAATTTATTTATCCCACAGATAGCCTCTTCTTACCCTTGGAACTGCATATGGAAACATTTATTTTTCCATTAATCTGGGAAGCTAAAAAGCCTAGGCATACTATGCTTACCATACTCTGTGGAATGAAATTAAGGACATATATGAGTACTTCAGGAATGATCTATGTCAAGAGTTTAGTTCTGACTTCTCTGTCCACGACTAATAGTTCTGGTCTTCCACACCACCTGGTGCTTTTTTGCTTTGAGGGTTCCTGCCTTTGGTTCTTCATGGCAGTCTTCAGTTTTGCCTACATCCTTCTCCCTCCATCAAGTTCATGATTTTTTTGTATCCTGGATGTAACTTTCTCAACATTCCTTGCTTGAGAACAGGCAAATATTCTGAACTGATGCCATCTCATACTCTGTGTCTGAAAGTTGATGGCAATCAACAATTTAAAGAATGAAGAGCTTCAGTAGGTTTTTTTGGTTGAAGGAGTTGGCTTGATTCTGATTTGAAAAACACTTGAGTGTAGATTTGCAGGTTTTGCAGTGCATGGGAATAACACTGAACATGTAGCAGTGAACACATGGAGTACAAAAGGCTGTGTGAGTGCCTTACCTGCACTTCTCCATGTATGAAACCTCTCTTGTGGATTTCTTCAGGAGAGGTAAGTAGCTTCCTTGAGTGATGCAACTAAGGGTTTATGATGTTTGTTGTGGGTCTGTCCTCAGCTCCCTATCATGATAAGGCAATAATTCTCCCTGACACCTTCTTAGAGCTCTTGTGTTGTATGGATGCCTTGTGGTCCTTGCATATGTTCAGTACATCAAGATTTGGCCAAACAAATGTGTATGGTAGAGCAGAGCCCCCGTGGATTGACCTGCTGCTCTGTAGCTGATGAGTAACACTGATTACAGTTATTTTTGGACAGGAGGGGCACTCTATCTCGTTCTTGATTTGTGCAGAATGTGCAGGAAGGTTTGAGACCTCCACAGTAGTGTCAAATGTGACTGTAAATTATATGTAGACAGGCACCTGGTCCCACCTGGTCCTGGTGAATGTAGAGAGCTCAGGCAGAGGGATGTGCTGCTGTTACCACCCTCTTCCCCAGCCAAAAGGAGGGAGCCAGCAACCCCTTTATTAGCCTGGCTTCTGTTTGCCAGCTGTGTACTATGGGAATGTGGCAGTGCATGGTGCAAGACATGGCCCAGGCTATGGGGAGCCCTGTTTACAAGCAGTGTGAGGTGCTGAAGCTGGCAGGAAAATATAACACTTTTGTGGAAAGTCTCTTCACTGTTTTTACAGTTGGCAATGAGGGCTGATGTACCTCATAGCTGCTGGCTTAAATCCAGCCTTGCTTGGTTGGTGCTTTTAAGTGATTGTTATGACATACAAAATGGTCCTAGTGTAGATCACACACATGGGTGACTTGCTGGTTGTTCAGAACAACCAGCGAGCCTTGAGACAAATAATGCTCTTAGTCATGATATTCCCTGAGCTGGAGGTGGTTTGGGTTTTGTTAGGAAGCTCATTCCTGCCACTTGTCTTGTGGTTGGTCTGCAGTTATTACCCAGTCTTTGGTATCTGGGATGATCACTTGAGTATATTTTAGAAGTGCAAATTTTGCCCTGAGCATGTAATATTTACAAGTTGAACTTGTAATTTCCATTCCATTACTCTGAAGTTAATTTAGACAACTCATAGCATGATTTTCTCCACTGGAGAAAATCCTTTAAATGCTTCCTGGATAGTAGTTTCCTGTTGTTGAGAATCATTTCCCCTGGTTATCTCTAAGCTAGCAAGTGTATGGATGCAGGATGTTCACAGGCAAGCAGAATAATAAGACTTGTATTTAGAGTATTAAAGTCTGAGGCTTTAGAAATGTCATTTTCCTCTTGGGTAGAGCTGAATAAAATTCCAAAGTCATATGCTGCAAGACAAGATCCATGTCACCCAAGATTGTCATTTTGCTTTGCCCTCTCCCTTAGCATTTGAGAAATTGCAGTCTATTTTCTGTTTGATTAAACCATCTTAACTTTTCTACCAAGTCTCAAAGAAAACATCTCAGTCACAACAAATGTCTGTACTGCTGGCAAAATGCTGGATTTTAATACATAGAGTAACCTTTTATGCAATGAGGAGTTGTGATAATATAAGAGCTGGATGTATTGCTTGATAAATCCCGGTTTGGGAGAATTTCTACAGCTTGTTTGGTAAGAATGTATGCAAAATTCTATAGCTTCATATGAAAGAGTGTTCCCAGTGATGGGGGCAGGGGAACTGCTAGAGGATACATGGAGTAGCAAGTCTGTGTGTCAGCCTGCTAGCAAGATGTGTCATTACCCAGAGATTAGTTGGCAATACTCTGTTGATGTAATACAGAGTTATTCATTACAAGTGATGTTTAGAGATTTTGAGTCATAGTAAGTACTAAGAAATTTGCATCTGTAGTTTGGGTACAAGCTTAGTCAAGAGTGACTTCTAAGCCTTAAATAGAAACACTACTACCAGCAGCAGTGTGTCACTGCCATGGGGATGTGGTCACTGTCCTGGTTGCTATGGTTGTTTTGGTTAGGTATGAACATAGTTTGATGTTTGGAAACATCTTAAAAATCTCTTACTAATAACTGTAAATATCTATCAGACTTCCCTTTTAAATCAGAAAAATTTAGATGTTTGAAATTAGAAATTTAAAAGGAATGTTTTATTCTCAAACATTAGTCTATGCTAAGGCCTTTATGAAACAAAATTATTTTCAAATTATCACTTTAAAAGTTTAGATAAGTGTTCATGCTGATCATTCTGTAAAAGTTTAACTGAAGATGTACTATGCTTGCTGGGCAAATGATGTGTAGCACTTGCTGGAATCTGCAATGCCTGAGGACTGAAGGACTGATCTGGTGCTACTTTCCAGACTGAACACTGAAGCTGTAACATTCTTCATTACATCACACACAACTTTAGCATAGAAGCAGAATCAGCATCATTAAGCATTATCTATGATGGAGAAGTTTAATGAAGGTTTTTCTAAACCTAATCATTTTCTGCTATGGCTGTATCTACAACTCTTAGTTACTATCTGCTTCTGGCCTTGTATCAGTGGCCTGAAGTGAGGGAGAAAAAAATTGTATGAGCTTGCTCAAGATCTTGCTTCTTGTAAAAATGTGCCACTATCATGCTTGGTCTGTCCTGTTCTATCAGTTTTCTGGTCAGTTAGGGGGATAGAACTGGCATTTGTCACTGTTAACCTTGCTGAACCTACTGTGTTTTCCACTGAATTGGCCATCAGACTTGCACAGCCCACTTTCCCAAAGGCAGTTTTCCAGTCTTTCTGCTGTGTTGTAGGGAGGCTTAAAAAATAAGAGACTAATGTAGGAAATAAATTCATGTCAGGTTTGTATTTACAGACTTTTAATTCCATAAAGTTGCAAGTCAGTTTTGATACTGTCAACACAGAGGGAAGAAATCCCTGCATCCCTAAATATCTGTGTATGGTCGCAAGGATGGGGAAGACTCTGGAGGAGAAGCTGTAGAAGTGGGTGAGGTCATTTGGCTTGTTCAGCCTGAAGTGAAGCGATATGCAGAATAAATAATCTTTACAACTAGATATAGGTATGAAGTGGGTATGCATGTCAGTGCCCCCCACAAGCAAGAGAGCTCTCGTGAAAACTTGTGCCCCGAGCCTCAGTCTGAGCCACATCTTTATTCACAAAGGTATTCCATATGCAATACACTGTACAACTTTGCCATGCATATTCAACCCCTGGCCCCGCCTGTTCTCACCTCGCATGGTAATCAGATCCATGCCCTTCTGGGCATGTGTTGTTTGCTGTGGTGGTCTCTGAGGCTGAAGATTGTGGTCTTCCTCATGACTGAACTTTTGAACTTTTCTCTTTTGCGCATGCGCTTTTGGTCCCTTGGTGCTTATCTGAGTATGTCTGTCGGCCTTGATTAGCTTGGAGACGGAGGAATCCCTTTATCTGGGCTCTTTGCATCCTTTGGTCTTCTCTGGTATTGTTCTTCATGCAAGAAGCTTCAGAAATTTGCATTTTCCTATGCCCTTTGTACTGTGGCAGAGGTTTCTTAAGTAAAAAGGTTAAAATTCAACACATAGTTCTACAGGCTAAACTTTAAATGCTTAATTCATATTGCTAATTCAAGTGAACTCTAAAAATCTCTATTTCAGAAGGGGACTGAGAGAAGAAGCCATTGCAGCCTACAACCTCCTCATGAAGGCAAGCAGGGGGGCAGTCACTGATGTCTTTCTGTGGTGACCACTGACAGGACTCGAGGAAATGGCATGATGTGGTCAGGGGAGGTTCAGGTTGGATATTAGGAAAAGGCTCTTCACCTTGAGGGTGTCTGGGCACTGGAACAGCTCCCCAGGGCAGTGCTCACAGCACCAACCCTGCAGAGTTCAAGAAGCATTCAGACAATGCTCTCAGGCACACGGAGTGACTCCTGGGGTGTCCTGTGCAGGGCCAGGAGCTGGACTCCATGATCCTGGTGGGTCTCTTCCAACTCACCATAGTTTGTGATTCTATGAACAACATCTTGATTTACTGCATCCTTAAAGCTTGCTCGTTCACGAGTGTCCTTAACTGGACGCTGGCTGCTGCCTCTTCATCTAATTAGGCTTGAAAGTATACAATGATCTTACATCAAAGAAGATCCTGGCTTAAGACAATCTCGACACATTCCACATTTTGCAACACCACGGCGGGTGCAAACAACACCTAGCCCAGATGCTCACCACGCGTTTATGAGCTCCCCGACGCCTTCGAAGGGCACTGAACAGCCCGAGGCCGCCCGTTCTCCCGGCCGAGCGCCGCCCGCCCCCCTGAGGGCGGTGCTGCCCCGCGCGGGGCCCGCCGGGAAGCGGCGCGCGCCGCCATGGCGCTGGCGGAGGAGGCGCTGCGCCGGCAGCTGGGCAAGGTGCGCGCGCCCGCGGCGAGCCGAGCCGAGGGAGGGAGGGGGCGCGGGCGGCGCTGAGGGAGGGAAGGGCGGAGGGAGCCGGCGGCAGGGGCAGCGCGGGGCCGGGATCCCTGGCCGTGTCCTGGGGGCGGCTGCCGACGGGTTCCCGTCCCCTCCTGTCCTGTCCTGTCCTGTCCCGTCCCGTCCCGTCCTGCCCCGTCCCTTTGCACCTTCGCATCCCGGTGTCTGCGCTGTCCTAATACAGCTGAGCTTTAAGTTGCGCCACGCATCAGTTTACCCCCCCTGGTTCACGACTCAAACCTTACTTTTCACTCATCGGAAATCCATAACTTTTTTTTTTTTCTTTTTTCTTTCTTTTTTTCTTTTCTTTTTTGTGGCATTCCCCGCGTTAGCGCCTCCACGCCTTAGGAGCACACAGGCGCGTTGTTGTAGCGTCGCTCTGAGCGTTTTAATTGCCACGTGAGAAACTGAGGGGGGTGTATTTAGGCTTCGGGCATGCCGAATAATTTTGGGTGCGAATTGAGGAAGGTCTGTATGTGAGTCACCCCGTAAATCTTGTGATCTTTGGAAGAGGACAAACTGCTTGATAGGAATGTTTTGTATTATGAATAGAAGGAGGCCACCTGGGGAAAGATGACTTTGGTTTCACAGCCAGATATATCAACGCCTCTAAAAAATGCCCTAAGTGTAGGTTGTGTAGACATTCATAATTAGGGAACATTGGATTCTTTTTTATTTTTTCTCTGCATGACTTTGCAGAATCCAGTGATGGGGAGAAGCTGGCTGAAAGGTGGTTTTTGTCAGTAGGTCTGTTTTCCTGTAGGCAGTAGAAAATAACTGTGCCATGCCCACAGCTGTCGCATTGCTGCTGGGGCAGCAGACCGAAGAGAAATTCGATTTTAACTACTGTTTTGTGACAATTATTCCAGGGCAGTGAGCAGCTCTTTAGCCACTGTCAGACAGCAGTTTTGTTTGCTTAGGCAAGGGTTCCAAAAAAACAGCACCAGGTTTCCTAAATGAGAACCAGAGGCACTAATCTAGGAAATGGAAAATACTCTTTGTAACTTTGGGATGTGGGATGAGGCAAATCTCATGGAAGTTCAGGTATTGGACTGGTTGGGGACAGTCTGAAGCAGCAGTAATTAATTTTCTCAGCTCTCAAGGAAGCTTAAAAATGAAAAAAAAAAATCCTAGAGGCTAATTACTTACACATTTGACACATTTGTGGAAAGTGACATGTTGGTAAACTCTTCTAAAATGTGTGCAGGTGGACCTGTCTTTAACTCTGTCAGTAAGAAAATAACCTCCTATTTATAATACTAAAAGTAATTATTACCTTCCCCTTCTTGTGTTTCTGCCTTCTATAGTGTCCTTTTCCCTAACTCTCATACAGAAGCCTTTGAAGTGAAACTTTTTTCCTTATTTTTTCCTCCCCCTTCGCAGTACAAGTTCAGAGACCTGACCATAGAAGAGCTGAAGGATGTTAGCAAGACCTACCCCAACTTCACCTTCTCCATGAACACATACAGTAAGTGATACACTTACTCTGAACTATTTGTGGGGGTTCTTTCTTGCCATAAATGCAGGCTGTATGTAATAGAATGTGAACATATTTCTGTTGTGTTCCTGTCTTTATGTTGACTTGCAGTAAAATTTCTCATGCCATGTTACTGTTCCTGAATGCTCTTCCAAGGATGCATACATAGAAATACCTTGGCAACTCGTTTACATCATCTTACTTCAACTTATCAGTAATTATAGAAGATTGATACTTTAAATTCTTTGTATGTAACACCATTTCCCCATATTTCATTTTTGTATTGAAAGTATTTTGATGGTTTTAGCTTATAGAGTTAGTTTTCCAGAATCCGTCAGTCTGACTGGAAATTCCAACATCAGCATTACGCAGGACAAAGGGTTTTCAGACTAATGATGTGCTTAGTTGTACCAATGGAATTTCTGTTAAAATTTCATTAAGAAAGTATTTTAAAAGGTAGGGGGGATCTTAGTAATATTCTAGCCTTAGTTCTTTCAGGAGCAGTGTATTTGATTTCTAAAGAAAAGTCACTGTTAGATATTTGTAGTTGTGGATGGGATTGTTATGCCAGGTTTGAAAGGAGTTGTTTTTTGGGTTTTTTTTTTGACTACATTTTTAATTTCAGCCTTCAAGGATGGATCCCAGAAGGACCTCCTGAATTTTAGTGGCACTGTTCCAGTGAAATATGGTAAGATAAATCAAATGTAATTTTCTTGGCAGTTATCAATCTAAATGTAGAATGTGTTGGGTACTGCCTCTTAACAGTTCACTGTGCAGTGTCTTCAAAGGGGACTAGAAAATATTTAGTTTGAAGTGGCAGAAGTCACTTCTACTGCAGAAAGAAGTGCACAGATGCTGAAATAATGTGTTATTAATTAAACAAATAAATTAACTATTTAAAAAATAGTGTTGTTTGAGACCGTGTTGGCAAACTCTTTGATGCTAATGGAGCCTGTGTGAGCTCTCTGAGACCTACACTTGTATAGACAGTGTCCAAAAATAACTTGTAGGCAATTTTTTATTTTCAACTTAAGCCTTTGAAGTCTGATGCAAAGCTCTTTATAGATGCTTTTTTGCACTAGGTGTTAAGTCATAAAATAAGAATGAAATACATGTAGGAAACCTTTATTTGCTGGATGAAGGGGACATGTTGGCTGAGAGAGGACCTTGGGAAGCAAAAGACCAACAGAGCTTTATATTAAGAAAGACATAATATGTAGCATTTCAAGTTGATCTGGTTTTATTAATTAGCCTGAGTAATATAAATATTTTCCAGTGTGAATCTGGAAGTGCTCTGTCAGGCTTTTTTCCTTTGTTACTACAAAGTGTGAATTACATCACACACAAACTGGTCTTAAGTGCCTCTTCTCAGTGCAGAAGTTAGTAATGGCTTTTATTTCAGCAGGCAATTCCTATAACATCCCTGTCCGGCTGTGGATCCTGGATTCTCATCCCTTTGCTCCCCCCATTTGCTTCCTGAAGCCGACTGCAAACATGGGCATTGCAGTGGGGAAACACGTGGATGCACGGGGCAGGATTTATTTGCCCTACCTGCAGAACTGGAGCCATGTAAGAGGTGGGGTGGCTGACAGGGAGGGAAGCATTTGGGAATACTGCAGGGTATCATCTGGAGCTTTCAGGCAGTCTGAGGCTGGTAAAAGCAGTTGGAAGTAATTGTAGTGAAAAAAGGGACTGATTCTTTACAAAGCAATGTAAGCCTCGTGATACTTTCTTGCTATCCCAGTTCAGTATCCCTCAGGAAAGTTCAGTGGTACTTTCTGCCTTTTGGGTATATCTTTTCTTTGGCAGAAATCTGAAACAGCACAGAGATTCAAAAGTCAGTGCTGTTGCTAAATGATTTTATTCACTGTATTAAATTACTCACTTAAATATGACTGCCTGGCCAGTAAAAATTATTTAATGAATGCCAACTTTTTGAAATGAATGGGCTGTATTTTACATTATTGATACAGAAATTCCTAAGGGAACTTCTGTTAACTTCACAGTGTGTTTTGCCTGGAGGAGGACTGAGGTGCCAGAACTCTGGACAGTTGAGCTCATCTAAGAAGACTGAACTAATTTCTCTTTAGCTAGGATTTGTCTCTTTTATAATACTGGATGTGGCTATATCAAAGGCTTCCATATATTCAGTGGATGCCTTCAAAAACTACTAGCACTGGTAATTTCAATTTTAGAATTCATTTTGTTAAATTCCTCATACTCCTGTCTGGAAAGTATCTTCTCAATGTGATGCTTTTCTCTCCCTTGGGTGTTTGTGTAAATGTTAAGAGCATCAGTATTTATAATTTGATTAAATTTTGTGTGGCTCTGGCAGTTCATAGCTGATACCACTACATGAAATAGCTGTTCAGCTGTTTTGTCTTCTGTTTGTCTGCTGTATTTCAGCCTAAATCAACTCTCACTGGATTAATCAAGGAAATGATTGCAAAGTTTGAGGAAGAACTCCCTTTATACTCTCTGTCATCTTCTGATGCAGCCAGGCAATCAGAACTTCTCTCCTATATTGCAAAGATTACTGAAGGTGGGGATGTTTTCATGGACTCGTTTCTAATGTTCTTATAAAATACATTCACTTACTGTCATTACCTGATGTCACAAAGAAACCTACATGGTTTATATTTTACAAATTTTATGGCCATGGTCTGTATGCACACCTGTAACAGCAGCAAAGGGAGTGCTGGTTTTGTGGTATCAGTGTTTAGCTTCTTGCTATTGTCATGCTTGTGTATTTCTACTTAGTGAAAAAAACATTCCTGTCTAGACAGGAATATTTGTTTTACACCTTGCAAGTTGTGAGGGGTTTCTGTGCTCAGTCTTGACTGCTGTTTTGAAAAAGTCCATGTAACTTGATTTAACTCTGGCACAACCATGATCCTTTATGAAGCAGCAATACTTGTATTGATACAGTGTGGACCAGCACCCAAGTGTGGTTTTCTTTTAATTGCAGGAGAGACTGACATGAAATCAAGGAGTAAAACTGGAAGCGAAATGAAGGATGTTTTAACAAAATTACTGTTGTTGGAGCTGGAGATCTTGGCATTGCATGTGTACTAGCAGTTGCAGCAAAGGTACAGAATTACTAAAAATAGCAAGAGACCTGATGAAGAGAGAGGATTTCAATCTAGTTCTAAGGAATACCTCATGACTTTTAACACTGTCACTGCATAGGTCATTTGTCTCTTCAGTTAACTTAGCAGCACACAGAGGAGTTCGTTTTCTGCCCTGGTTTCTCAGTCAGCTTTTTTTATTCAAAGGGTTGAGTATTGAATTCACTTACTTTGAAAATCCCTAAAGGTTTCTTGTCTCAGCAGTAGCCTCTTACAACTGGCATCTCCTAGTTCCCTGGAAAAGGATAATCTGTAGATTGGCTGTACTTCATCACAGCTGTATGTTAGGTACAACAGTAACAGTATATTTTAACAGTATTTTTTAGCAACAGTAATTTTTGACTTCCCAAAGATAGTTTAGGAAGTCTAGCTGGAAAAAAACACATTACAAAACAAACAAAAAACTCACAAAACCAAGTCCATTTCCTTGTGATTTGGCAGTAATTTTGACCAGTAATTTTGTTTGATTTGTGCACAATACAGCAAACAATGAAATGGGAGGAAATTTGGTTTTTGTTCCTCCATCCCACACAAACGAGTTTTGTTTTGGTTTATCTGTATTCTGATCTGTATTATTTTTATTCATACAGGATGTTGCAGACAAGGTGGTTCTTTTGGATCTTTCTGAAGGTGCAGCAAAAGGAGGGACCATGGATTTGGAGATTTTTGCTGTGCCAAATGTGGAGATCAGCAAAGGTACAAGATGTTGTGTCTGGAACAGGAGTGGGTGCTGTACTGTGTGTACTTGTGCTCATTTTAACAAGATCAGGACATCTGGGGAGATACAGTGGCACATGGGCTGTCTTTTGTTAAAAGTCTGTACTTGCAGGTGAGAGGCTAATGCTGAAATTGGACTCATGCAGAAATACAGAGAGAAGCCAAGCTAGAACTTCTTTGTCATGGGCAGAGAGAGGGAGGGAAGGGGGAAAAAATATTTGCATAGAAGTTAGTGAAGGCTGTGAAAGCAGTGTTCAAAAGGCTGATAAATAAAGGTGTGTTTCAAAGTGCTGCTTTTCTAGCTTGATGTTCATTAAACATGCACATGGCCAATGGTGAGTCCTTGATCTCTATCATTGCTACTCAAACAATGAGTTCTTAATAACCTTGTCTTCAGTCAGCTGTGAGCATACAAATCAACAGAGTCAGTGTCATGTCTCTCTAATTAGTGATTAGTTGTAGCCTTTGATGGTTGCAGAGGTTGAGACCGTGCAGCTCAGAAGTTTTCCCACAGGGAAAGCTGGAGCTGAATTGAGTAACAGTTCTTCCTTCCTGATATGTCATATTTCCATCTTCCTTGCACCCTTTGCGAGATGAAATGAGGGGTTTTCTTGTGCTTCTCTTTTAATTTATCTTATTTTGGGGACAGGGACTAGTTCTGGTTCCACCAGGCATCTTTGTGGCTTATTCTACAGAAACCTGGCATTGCCTGCTGTACTTGGATCCTTTGATCTTATCTTGCAGGTTTTACTGCTAGCACACCTTTTTGCCTGAACCCTGGTTGTGCAACTGTTCCACAAATCTGTTTGTGCCTCTCTGGTTGCCTCTTGTATGTTTGCATTTAGCTGTGGTATAAGAAGCTTGGTAGTGTTACAATACTACAAAATGCTTGTATACTGTCACCTGCTATTTTAGTGTGTTTATATCTAGTTTTGGAGCAAGCTGGTATTAATTATATCTTGCTTAAAATGGTTTTAATTTTTCAGTGCATTAGACCTCTGCTTTGGCTTCAGCTGGTTACAAAAGTGGTGCAACAGGCAAATCACCTTATTTCTGTGTCCAGGCTGATCACCTGTGTGGCACTCAGATACTCAGAGATACCTGCTCAAGGCAGCTTTGACTTATAAATTCCTGCAGCAAGTGTGGTTGTGTGTTTCTTTGAGCTAATAAATATAATTTGTCTTTTATTTGAGTTAATAAATAGACTTTTGGAGTGCTTTTCATGTGTCTACATGCCTTTGATTAAGGTAGAAGATCAAAAAATAAAGAAGAAGCCTCAGATAAAGAATAAAAGTCTTTCCCCTTCTTTAACAGATGGAATAAAAATTAAGGAGACTTATAATGGATTTTTTTTTCTTTCTTGCCAAGAAAACTTGGAAAAGCTTATCTGTCAAAGCTGTCTAGATGTTTTCTGGTCTCTGCTCTGTAACCTTGGACAAATTGTAGTCTATCTTTTGTGTTTGACACCTATAAAACAGGAAAGTAGCTCTGTGGGAGAGCTGTGTTTTATAGGTGCTGTGGAAGTGCCCTAAATTCCACACTGGGGGATATGAGGGGGACAGGAGTCAAAGAATCCCTACTTAAGCTGGATGCTGTAGTTCAGCCTTTAGAACAGCTCTTAGATTTGCATCCAAAATTCAGTAGAATTGCATAAATGTCAAAATTTATTTTCTTTATATTTTCAGATTTTTCTGCTTCAGCTGATTCCAAAGTTGTGGTGCTTACAGCGAATTCTCTGGGTAATGCTCAGACTTACCTCGATGTCATACAGAGCAATGTGGATTTGTTCAGAGGAATTATTCCAGCAGTATCCCACTACAGTCAGAATGCTGTTCTCCTTGTTGCTTCTCATCCAGGTATGCTGGTACTTTGCATAATGTTCTGCCCCTCACCTGGCTTTTTCTCTGGCCTGTTTTAAAAATATGTTACTGCTGAATGCACCCAGTTAGTCACAAATTCTTGCTACTCTGAAAGATGTTTTCCTTTTCAGCTTTGAGCAGGACACTGTCTTTGAGGGTTTTTTCTTTACTGTTACCAAGATAAAAGAAAATAATGTACTTTGTTTTGTGTAACAGGTATGTATTTCTGTGTGTTTCTGTGCATAGTTTCAACCTGTGTCTACATCATTGGCATCCATTGGCTGTTGTCTTGTCACTTGTGAGTTTTATATGCACATTTCTCCTTGCAGGAAGGATAGATCCATGTGGGTTATGTGCCATATGATCACACAGGCCACTCAGATACAAAGTATAGCATTAATAGTGAATATTGCAGCTAGATTTTGGTGGAATGTTTAAATTTCCAAACAAAGACAAAGCAAAATCACTACTTAGAAAAGGGAAAGAAGTGTGAGCCTCTATCCTGTAATGCATTGAAGACAGCTCTTCTTACTCTCTTACCATTATTGTTCTTATTTTTTCACTTCTTCCCCACCTGACTTTGTGTTTTAGGTTGAAATAAACCACCAATATGTTCCCACATGTTTATGCCTTTTCTAAAGTAAAGAAGTCCAGAGTTTTTCATAATGCTGATTCAAAAGTTGCAGTTGAGTTGAATTTTGAGTGGTCCTTCATTGACAACATAATTCTTTTCTTTGACATTTAGTTGAAGTAATGACATTTGTGTCATGGAAGCTGAGCTCCTTTCCCAAAAGCAGAGTAATTGGAGTTGGTGCCAACCTCGATTCAGAGAGATTTCGGTACATTCTGACCAACCTTTTGAAAGCAGAGGTACTGGCAAAAGATGCCTGGGTTATTGGTGAACAAGGGGAAGACAAAGGTAAAGTGATGCTTTTTTATGACCATGAGCATGTAACGTCCTGGCAGGGCCTAAGTAACTGAATAATGAAAGTATAATTGAGAAAAGTAATGAAGATAATGAGAAACTAATAAGAAGAGTGGCTAATTCTCATTTTAATGGCTTTAAATAATACAGTTTTGGGGTACCAAAGTCTGTAGACCTGGAGTAGTAGCCAAAAGTATTTGCCATTTGTCACAGAAAAAAAGCAAACCTACTTAAAACAAACCACAACCTCACATGCTTTTTTGTTGTTGTTGTTGTTTCTATTCAGTACCATCATGGACCAGCTGTAATGTAGCTGCAAATCAAACAGAAGCAATGGCTGCTCGTAACTCAAGGGAAAAGGTGGCTAACAGGTAGCACCATTATAACCATTATTTTCCTTCATGTTTAGGCACTTGATTTGGCACTTGTTTACATGTTCTTCAGCTCTTTATGAAGTGGGGCAAGCTTGCTCTAAAATGTTCATACATTGAGTTTTTTGGAAATTGTAGATCAAGTTGTCATTCACTTTTATGGATCTGTATTTGGCCACTGTTTTTCTGAAATTCTTACTGACATTGTGCCTGTGGCAATGTAAGGAGACACCACAATATACAGCAGAATATCAGAGCTGTTTGATTGTGTATTTAAAACAAATCCTAGATGAGCCTTCTGGCCCACTTTGCTCAGACATTGTTTTGGAAGCATTTGCTTCAAAGTCAAGCACCAGTTTGGATGAATTTACCTGATTTAATTATCAGTTACACACCTCTTGACAGAAAAGAGAATTGTTACAATATAGAGAAAAAGTATTGTAAAGAAATTCTTTTCAGCAATTCTATTCTATTGTGTTGTTTTCCAAAATAGAAAATTATATTTTTACCTGGTACACTCAAACCTGTATTTTGGGTTTTACATAAAGACCAAAATAAAAATAATTACAATCTCAACATCACGTTTTTCTGCTTTTCCTGGTTTATGTGTAGAGCTATGGAAGTCCTAAAGGGAAAAGGTCAGAGATCTTGGTCTGTTGGGCTCTCAGTTGCTGATTTGGTTGACAGCATTCTGAAAGATAAAAGAAAGGTTCATTCTGTATCCACTCTAGCAAAGGTAAATGTATTACTAATACCTTTTGGTTGGCACTGTAATTATATTATTTATACCAGATATGACCAGATATTAATTTTAGCAGCACAGACATCTCATTGTTCTGAAGTAGTGCTACTGCCATTACTTTCTTCCAACAACAGCTCTCAACCCTAGTCTGAAAATGAGCAAAAATCACTTGCTGTTTTAACTTGAAACCAATAGTAAAAGTGGATTATTCTCCTAAAAATACCAGTCCAAGGAGAAAATACATTTAAGGTTGCTGCCCAGCACCCCTGGACTAGCTGGATTTGGCAAATGAAAAGTGAGTTGTAGTTCCAGAGTGCTTAGTATTAAATGTAGGCTTTTTTAGGAGCCAGAAGAATTTTGTATCTTTTCTGAAAGTATAAAATGCGTTTTCTGCCAGCATTTTATTTGATTGAGTTTGAAACAGCTGCTTTTTTACTCTTTAGTACTTTCCTTAAGAGGAGAAGATTATGAAGCAATAGTTAACTTAAAACTGTAAACTGGATTTAGTTTGAAGTTTTTCCTGAGAGGCTTCACTAAAGCATTAGGTCATTCCATATGATTGGAAAACCCATGTAGAAACATTTATTTATTACTTCAGTTTAGAGCCTTCAGAAGGACAATTTGCATGTTCTTGTGCAGGGAAATTGAGCTGGCTGCTTATTTTATTGAGTACAAGCACATACCTAATTAAATCATTATGTTTGAAGTGAAGTTTTTAATCATTCCTGAACTAAATATGGATACAGAGGAGTCACAGATCTCTTAAAGTATCTATAGAATGTAAAATGTCCCAGATTACAAAAATAAACACAATCTACAGTGTAAACTTGAATTATAGGGATAAAAGTTTGATAAAGTCTTTTGCAGAATCTGTATGGGATCAATATTTGAGAAAATTTCCCCAGTTCTTTGGCTGCATTATTTAATTTATTTTGTTCAGTCCTAAAAGAACTGATACTGTACTAGGAAGTGTCCCTGCTTGTTCTAGCTAAGAAATGGTGTTTAGTGGTATAAACTTTGTCTGCATTATAGACATCTATCTATCTATCTTGGAAAATTCCCCAGTTGTGGCATGGTTCACAAATTTTTATCTGCACAGTAATATTTTACAGTTTCTATACAGTAACCCACTGCACAGTATCTAAAATTAATAGAATTTGACCTACCCAGATATGCCATATGCTTGAATATCCTTGCTTAATTAAAATAATCAAGTCATTTTGTGTAATTGTACGCTTTTGTATAGTTGCAGCATAAATAAGTAACTCTGTGTGTGACAGTGTTCTTTGTGTGTTGTTTCAGGGCTGTTGCAATATAAACAGTGAAGTATTCTTAAGTCTCCCATGTGTTCTTGGAACCAGTGGAGTGATTGAAATGGTCAGACTGGAGGAAGACCCACTGGTGCAGGAGAAACTGCAAAGCAGTGCAGGCTCAATTCATGACCTTCAGCAGCAGCTGAAACTGTAAGGAAGCACAAGGGAAGCCTCTGTGTCTGCTCACTCAAGTTGGAGATCTGCAAGGCAGAAGAGGTTGATTCATATATAAGGATTTCTGTAGAAAACAGGAAGCTTTGTTACTTTACTTTCCAAAAGTGCTTTCTCAGTTTAGGTTTAAATAATTTAATACCGCACTTTATGGCAATTTTTTCTTTGTAAAGTGCACTTTTGGTAGCCAAAATGAGGCAGGTAACACACAAGAATATTTTACCTAAATTCAGGTGGCACTTGCCTGTGGGTTTTGGCTGCCAGTTATAGCCTGATTCTTGGGTTATTCTCAGCTTTTTGCACCTCTTTACGGGGCAAAAGAGAGGGGCTTACCCAGCTCTGCAGAAACTCCAGCATGCACAGTTCACTTGAACCCTCCCTCGTGGCTTTTAAATGCTGTGTCTGAGGCTTGTTTAGGGTGCAGTCACACTCCAGCTCCACAGGCACTGGGGATGCAATTCCATAGCTCCATCTTCTGTGGCTGAAGATGTTCTTATGTCAATGGACTCCTGGTATTTTGCTATTTACTAAGGGAACATGGTGTTCACAGTATCCTTCAAACCTGAACTATTGGCTATGGACTTCTGTTCACACTTTATCATGTTTGAAATACTCCAATCACGACTTGCTTGCTTTTATTTTGTGAGGACATTGAAAGCACTAAAGCACCTGCAGTTCTCACTACACACATGCAGCAGTGGAAGGGGGGCTCTTCCTGAATGGGAGGAGCAGGAGCTGGGCTTCAAATAAAAATAAAAGATGAAATCCAGCAGTTGAACAGCACAGGAGTATCTGCACATTCAGATGTCAAACCAAAGCTGGCTGGGAGCTTTACATCAGCCTCAGGAGAAGGCAACAGAACCTGTAACCCTCTTCCCTGGAGACCAAGGATGTGATGAAAAGCAGGATGTGGATTTGTCGGTAAAAACCAGATGATTTTGAGATCAAGGGGTTTTTGGGGTTCTAACCTCTTGATTTACTGCTGGTAAAAGACTGTGTTACTCCTGATTATACCTCAGCATCACATGGCAGGCACAGGGGACTTGGGCTCCACTCCTGCTGTGTGCAGCTTAGGAATGTCATTCCACATTTACACTTTGAGGGGTGGCTGGTTGGAAATTTTCCAAATATTGTTGGAAAATTTTCAGATATTGCTGGAAATTTGTTCTGAGCAAAAGTAGGGTCTGTGGCAGAGCAAAAGATCTGATCCTTTGTGCCTTCCAGTTCCATCTCACAAAGAGCCACACATGCAGGGAGTTCTGAGTGTATACTGATCTCAGAACTGGATTAAACATGGAAAGAAAACACCTTCAGTAATTCAGACCTTTCTTTTTTTTAAATACCCAAATGTCTTTCACTGTAGTGGTTAATAATGGGGCAAAATTAGTGATGGCTGCAGGTAACCAACTTTGCTGCTATATTTTTGAAAGCTGCACTTTGGGGTTTGGTTTTTTCACTTACTTAAAAAAAAAAACCTATGAATTTAAGGTTTTACATTCTTTTTCATGGTGCTGTTTCTCATCTGTCGAGCATTTATTTTCATGCGAATACTCAAGCTGTTGCTTATTTACTTTGGTGTTTATGTAATAATTTTAATCTTAAAGCGCTGCCAGCTCTTACAGGCGCGTTTCGTGCATTAATCCGCTGTCGCGTTTGTGTCGTGTTCCTCGGCGCCGCCCCGGCCCCGCTCGGTGCCCGCCCCGTGACGCGCGGCAGCGGCGCCGCCGCCGGAAGCGGGCGCGCGGCCGCTTCCTGTGTTTATGTAGGGCCGGGCCGGCGGCACCGGGAGCAGCGGCACCGACACCGGCAGCGAGGGGCGGCCGCCATGGCCGTGTCCGAGAGCCAGCTCAAGAAGATGCTCACCAAGGTACGGGCGCGGCCCGGCCGGGCTCGGCCCGCGGGCGGGCGGGCGGCAGCGGGGCCCAGCGCCCGCAGGCTCCGGGGAGTTGGGTCGGGAAGGGAGGAACGGCGCAGAGAGCCTAAAATGGTCGTGCCCAGCTGCGGGGCTGGGCTGGGACAGTGCCGGGCACCCGCGGGGCCGTGCGGGGCACACACGGCGCTTGAGCTCCCCGGTCACAGGAGAGGCAAGGCGAGCTCTGCATCACTGAGCGGGGTGGGGTGGGTTTGATTATCGCCCCTGTGCAAGGAAACGGGAAAATCTCACGGAAGGCAAATCATTAACCCCTGAATCATGCCGAGCCACGCGTGCCACTCCTCGCTGAAAACTGGCCTTTGTCCAGCCGCTGGGAATGAAAACCCCTAAGGATGGCACTTAGCGGGAGTTACGGCTTTGTTGGGGGGGATTTTGGAAATTTTTTTTGGCACTATTTAATCATACGTGTAGCGTTTTGAAATGAAGTGCAATAGTTGAGAATCTGATCAAAACCAAAGGCCCGTTCACCTGCATGGAGTCGTAAGCAGATGTTTTTTTATCAGCTTGAAAATGAGTGCTGAATACCTAGTCAGTGTCAGCAAATGAGATCATGTGTGTATTTGTATGCACCTGTCTTTGCTAAATTAATTACTGCCATGCCATAGAAGAAATAGAATTTAAGGTAGTCCAATGTCCTTGTTCCCCCACACTTGTTAAATTTATACTCCTGTCTGGCTTCATGTAGGTGATGAAAAATGAAGATGTTATTTCATTATATTTATTTTTAAAAAATAGTTGCACTTTCTGTTCTAGAGAGGGAAGTTTAGTGATATTTCACACATTGGATAGTTCAGTGAATGAGCTAACAAAAGCTTGATCCTAATTTGGGGGAACCTAAGCACTTAATTTAACTTCAGGTATTAACCTGCTGTCAGATCTTGAAAAGCTTCATCTTTCTCTGATCTGTTTCCTGGTATGTAAAATGCGGGGAATGCATTTGCAATCTGAGAATGGAGGAGGAAAAAGGAGTCTAGAAATTAAGAATTCAAATTAATCAGTTTTAGTTACCTTTGTAGAAATCACTAGGATCTTAAATTTTCCAAAGAGATTTTGACATTTATTAGAAATCAATCTAAGTACAGAAATTAACAGCTGAAATTAACATTTGATTTTGCTTGTGGCAGTAGCTGGAATCATACAACTGTAATTGTATGATTAAGTAATTATCACTCAGTGTAAAAACAGTTTGTAAAAATGTTATCTTTCTTTGTTTTAATAGGGATATGAAAATGCTTGCTTAATGTTCAGGTGTTGTTACTAATTTTTGAAGGCACCCCCAATAACCAAAGTTGTGGTTCATCAGTCCCATGGTGTACCAGATTCACAGAGTGCCTGCTGAACAGGCAGGCATTGTTTTATCAGTTCTTGACTCAACTAACTTGAGATTCTTGTGCCAAAAGTGGAAGTAGAGCCTGACTGTGCTTACCTCTCTACTGTCAGGGTGGCAAGGCGAAGCTGTGCATGCCCCGTCCCTGGCAGTGTCCAAGGCCAGGCTGGAAGGGGCTCTGAGCAGCCTGGGATAGTGGAAGGTTCCCTGCCTTGGGCTGGGACCAAGATCATCTTTGAGGTTACTTCCAACCCAAACCATTCTATGACACTTGTGCTTTTTTGGAGCTTCTGTTAGCAGAATCCTGCTCTCAGGATTTTTTAATAGTAATTATGCCAATCTTGTTGAGGCTCTATCCTGGACCATAAGGTTTGTTCCTATGAGAAGGCCCTGCCTTTTAAACGTAGCTGGTGACCAGCTGTCATTTGTCTTGTAGTGACACCTGCAGTGGTGTGGGTATGTGCTGCCAGTCTCTGGCTGGTGTGCATGAAAATTCCTCCATGCCTGTTCCTGCTTCTGCCAGGTTCTGGGGAGGGAGGGAGGAATGTATCCAAGTATTAACAAAGTTGTCTCTCTGTCAAGCCCTGCTGCACACCCCAATCCTGCACCAGTTTTACAAGGGTGGCTGAAATGCTTTGCTGCAGCCCTCTCACCAAAACAGCATCCAGGGGCTGATTGACCTCTGTGCTGGGGCTTCCCTGTGCACACGGGAATCCCTGCTGGAGGAATTGCTTTCTGTCCCACAGACCAGCACTTGGCAGACAGACCATGTGGCTGTTTTGTCCTTGGTCGTTTGAGGGAGAGCAGTCCCAGCATCACCCGAGGTGCTGGTTCTTCCTGTGGGCTGAGGTGGCATGGTGGGTTCATCTCTGCTCAGTAAATCCAAGTTGTCATGCCCCAGAGGAGCATCCTTGTCAGTCTCTGGAGGTGACAGGAAGAAGAGTTACTGTCTAAGCTTCACAACTCATGAGTGTTTGTCAGAGCCAAGGTGACCTTTAGCTGTGGCACCACAGTTTGCTCTTGGGTGATGTCTGAATGAATTTGTTCAGATGTTGTTTAACATTTGCGTGCTTTGGATGTCAGACATTTCATTGTGCTGGGCCCTTTGTCTTCCTACCATGGTTCAATGAAAGGTTGCTGCCCGTGTTCTTTAAGGCATCTGAAGATTGCAGTTTTTTAAAATTGTATTAGAATAAAAAAATGTCAAGGGACCACATTGCTGGCTTTTCTTTTTAATCATAATTATCAGGAGAAATGACAACAAAGCCAAAGGGCTGCACTGTGGTGAACCAACTCTGTTGCTCAGGAGCCTCTTTGCTGTCTGTGGGTTATGGCTCTGAGACTGGTGAATTCTGTAGTGGGGCATCTGTGCTGTTACTCCCTGCTCCTGATAAAAGGACAGAGGTAAAACCAGTATTATTGCTGGTTATATTGTGCCTTGATATGTCTGCTTTCTAGCTGACAAAATACATGTAAATGCTAGTCAATGATTGATAAATATGGTGTTACTTTGAAAAGTGCTATGAAATAGATCTGTGTGGTTCATATCCTAAATAGCTGTTTGTCAGGAATGTTCAAAACATCACTGTATTCGTTTGGATATTACTTTTTTTTTTTTTGTTTTTTTAAGATTCATTCATATTCCTCAGATACACTTGGTTGTGGTAGAACATGAAAGAAAATGCAACAGCTCTTTCCCAAATCAGTTGATGCTTACATCCTTGTTAAGACTTAACATATTGTTAAAGTTCAATGAGATATATAGGCAGTGGTCATTTAGGTAATATGGACAAATACATTATTATTCCAAACTAAGAGTGGAGAAGAATGTCCATGTGGAGATGTAAACTCTCATAAATGCTGTCTGTTGGGTAAAATAAAAAGTCAAATTAAATTATACTAAAAATTTAGCTTCTGAAGTAATTTCTTTCTCTTTTGTTTTCCAGTACAAGTATAGAGACCTAACCATACAGGAGACAACCAGTGTTATTAGTCAGTACAAGGACCTCAAACCTGTCATGGATTCCTATGGTTAGTCTGTGCATGAGAAAATTTTTGTTGGTGAATTGTTGATGTGTTAGAGGTCTTTGGTAGTTTTGGTGGGGGGGGGAAGAAGATTAACAAGAAACATAACTTGAGTTTCTCTTTTTTGTCTCTGACATCAACACTTCTTTAGAAGCACAGACTCAGTAATATAGTAAGGTTACTTTAGAAAATAACTGTCTAATGTGCCAAGAAGTGTCACGTTTTTCACAGCTTAACTTTTAGTTAATCACTCACTGATGTCATCAGTTGGTGTCCTGAGATTGCTGGTATCTTACAAATTCAGCTTTGCTGCCATATAAAGACATTTTTAAAATTCTGTGTAGGAAGAACTTCAAATCAGTGAAGAAATGCTTCATTTAAAATCATTGTGGTAGTCCTTAAGAGTATGAAGAAAACAGACAATTGGCATGAGAGTTTTGTAATGTAAATTATTGATGATAATCACTGTTAGTTAGCTGTTTCAAAGTATCTAGGTTAATTTAAGTGTGTTAAAGGAAGATGATATCTAGGGTTTCACAGCATACAGTGAGCCAGTGTAGATGCTCAGCCTTCTTATGGTCACCTTTTTTTAACTGTTACCTGTGGGATTCCTCTGTGATCTAATTTATATTACTAATACATCATCAAAAATTTTAGTCTTCTGCTTTTTAAGTTGTGTATCTGGATTGAGAAATATTAAGAAGGGACACATGGACAGGTAAAAGATGAATTAGTTTTAACTTGAGTAGCTGCAATCCAGCAGCTGTCACAGAAATAAAAATTCATGCAGTGACTGAAGAAACAAAGCAGGAGTGAAAGGACTGTGGCTGGACTAGCTGCACAAGTTTGCATAAGATGGTGATCACAATTCCAGATATCCTTGAGCTGTAGCCATTTGTGTTCCCTAATGCTCTTTAAGCTGCCTGGAAGAGGCTAAGCACAGAATCACTTACAGATAATCAATATTATTTGTAGCAGTGACATCAGCTGCAAGAAAGTGATTACATGTGGGAAAGGGATTTGTAGAGAATTCTTGGGTACTTCACTGTACATGACAAACAATGAACAAAGCCATCAAAAAAGTTTATTCCATTCAAGAGAGAGGGAGAAATGTGGGAAATGGATTTGTAGACAATTCTCAAAGCCTGACAGAAGGCTCACATAGTATGCACTTGTATGCAAACCTTGAGATAAGAACTGCTGACTTAAAAATGCATGGAACTAGAAACAAATTTCAAAGGATGGCCTTGCAAATATGACTAGATACTTTGGAGAAATAGAACTATGAAAGATACTTTGTAGTAGGACCCAAGAGGGGTAATTGTAGATGATTGGCTTTAAGACATTTACAGCATGGCGTAGCAAAAGCTGACAGGCCAAGAAACACTTATAGTGTATTGTAATTGGGAAATAGTTAGCTTCTAATTGTGATGGTGTAAATTATAACATCTGTATTGTCTCACCCTTCTCATGAGACTAAAAATGGAATAAAAGATTTTAAAATGCCTCTCAGTTGCCTCATCTCTAAGTCAGAGAAGAGCATAATCTGACAATTACATTGCTGATGAGACAGTTTTCAAGTTCATATTAATAATTAAATACATACCCCCATTGACATCCCAACATGTTCTACTTGCCTTTGCAGAGCATCAGCACCACAATAACTGTGCACAGTAACCTACATTTGAATTATGGCTAGAAACTTTCAGTTGGAATTAAGAAGATAAAAGCTTCCTCAACAGAAGCTGATTCATTCAGCCAAGAATAATGTATTGGATTAAAAGTATGAGAAAACTAAATACAGCAACTCAGTAAATTTAGGTCAGAGTCTTGTGCAGTTTGTGACTAATATTTGTCAGAGTCAAGCACTTTTTTCTTCCTCTTCAGTGTATTACTGTTTGGTTAAATTACCTTTACTGATTTGGTAATAAATGCCTGTGGCTCAGGAATTTTCAGTATTCTTGCTGACCTGTTTTTTTGAAGAAGGCATAGGGAATTCTTTTATAAACCTCAGAGGACAGTTGTTTTTTTAAATCAAGTTTGAGTTCAGATTATCTTTGCAGCAGTTTGTATTACTTGCAGTTTGCAAGATTCCATCATTTTGTTTGATCACTGAATGAGGAAACAGTTTTATTTGTAGAGAAGGTAGTTTGACAATGGTTAATCACTCATTTCTCAGAAGTATGTTATTCATAAGGAGTTACCTGACTGTGGACAGTCATCTGCTAGTCCAAAAATGTGCAAGAGCTGAACCTTTCAGGCTGAGTTTATATGTGTACTTGTGAAAACTTATGCCAATAATAGATGGGGAATAACCTGAACTGAGATTAACATAACCAATATGTTTGTTTTAAAAATATTTTTTGTTCTCTTTCAGTTTTTAATGATGGTTCATCCAGAGAGTTGATGAGCCTCAGTGGAACCATTCCAGTGCCTTACAGAGGTATGCATGTATTATAATTATCATCATCCCCATTATTTTCCCAAATTGCATGAAAAACTTGGATTTGTCCTTTCAACTTCACTACTTCAGTGATCACTCTTTTCTTGAAATCCTTTGCTTGTCCAAAGTAAAATATTTTAAAGAAATTGTTCTCCATTTTTGCTGTAGGATGAAATTTGAATGCTGAGCATTGCTTCTTCAGTCATTTACAGCTTTGTAGCATCTTTCTTCTTTCAGCATTGCACGTTTCTTCAGGCTTTTCAGTTGAATTGAGGGTTGCAAACCATTTATTGCTGCAGCTAATGATAATTCAAATTAGAGTCTTATAATGTAGCATTATAGAACAAATGAGATTGTGCATTAGTGGTGAGTGATGATTGTAAATCAAAGTTAAATTGTTCTGAAAGATGTTGGGTTTGTGGCCATAGTGTTACCTATTCATTAAATGTTATTAAGAAATTTTGGCTCTGGCTTCTAACTTCTAACAAAGTTGAGTTTACTGGGTCTAGGAGTTTTTTATGAATCTGAATACAGGAGGACAATTGAAGAATTGAAACAACTTCTAAAATCTTTCAAAATATCTTTTCTAGGTAACACATACAATATCCCAATTTGCTTGTGGCTGCTGGACACCTACCCTTTCAACCCTCCAATTTGTTTTGTTAAACCCACTAGCTCAATGACAATAAAAACTGGGAAGCATGTTGATGCAAATGGAAAGATATACCTTCCCTACCTGCACGAGTGGAAATATGTAAGTATAGGGAACTTGAAGTTCTCAAACTGCTCATTCTGCATTCCTCAAGAAAGTTGTATCATTTTTAATAAAAAACATAGTCTTTATTAGAGATCTTAAACCATTTTTAAAATAAAATCAACTGTGTGTTTTTTGGAATGTCTTAAAGTTCAGGATGTTGCATTCTGTGTTCTGGCTATTTAATGAAATTAATTGTATTTTCTGTTACTACTTGTCTGACTAAACAGTGCAGCACAAGGTGTCCTCTCCCCTGGGTTAGGGTTAGGGTTAGAGTGGTGTGAAGATTTGTGAGACAAGAATATTTACAGAAGGGAAATTATAAATTTACTTAAAACATCTCTGTGACTAAAATGGACTTTTACAAGCTCTTGGGTTCTTTATGCAGACATTCCTGGAGTCTCACGTATATGGATATATTTGCTTTACCAGTAAATGGAGGCACTGAGCAGTGCAGGCCTCATAGAAGTTTTGGCCAAAACATGGACTTGTAAAGAAGCTGAACTGTGTTGACAAGATTAGAAAATGATACAAGATGCATGGTTCTGTAAAAAGTGATTAACAGGAATGCATTTACTAAGGCTGGGTGTGTGGTAGTTCAGTGCTTGCATGGTAATAGTGGAAAAAGACTGCCCAGGTCAGGTGTTGCACAGAGCAAGAGGATCATCTAAGGTACAGCTGATACAGAATTCTTTCAGTTTGAGAGGTTGGTAAAAATAAGTAAGCGGATTATAGAGCTAAGTAAACTCTGAATTGGGGTGTTTAATCTGGTGCTGCATTCATGATGCTTGTTCTTATTTTGGCAAAATGAAATCATGCCTATATTAAGTAGTTAAACCAGGCCTCTCTGTTTATAACCGTATTTCAAGGAGGTTTGTGCCACTCCTTAGTGGGTTAGGATATTTTTTCTGTTGAGACATTCTGAATCAGAGCACAAGCTGTGATGTATGACATTGAAATGTCTAAAAAACTTGGGGATCTGTATATGTTTCATGTTGGGGGTGGATTTAATTTTTAAAAATATTATTATAATTCATCAGTGGACATTTATACCCAGTCATTTATTGTCCTGCAGTTGATATGGAGCCATGTATTACCCATTTTTTTCTGGATGTGTTTTGCTGTATGGTTTTGAGTGCAAGCTGACTGGGTTTGGTATGTGTAATAGAACACAGAAAGGAAGTTAATTATGCACATGTGTATACACATGAGAGATACACATTTTAAGAACATTTAAACCCACAAATAAAAGGAATGCCTTGAGAGCTGATGGAATGGCATTCTATTGTTGCTACAGTCAGTTAAACTGTCTGTTAGAAAAATGACCAACTTGTGATTTGCTTTCCCTCCCAGCCCCAGTCAGACTTGTTGGAGCTGATCCAGGTCATGATTGTTGTGTTTGGAGAGGAACCTCCTGTGTTTTCTCGTCCTACTGCTTCCTCCAGCTACCCCCCTTACCAGGCAACAGGCCCACCAACCAGTAAGTGCTCATCACTGCTGATTTCTGCAAATAATCATCTTAACATTTCAAAGGGATTGCTGCCCTGCACTGTTTGCCCAAATATTATGCATTTTACTTTTTATATTGCTGACGAATGAATTCACCTGGGTTGTGAATTTACTTGGTTTTACCTTGTCGGACTCATTGATCTTAAAGGTCTTTTTCAACTAAAAATGTTCTGTGAGTCTAAGAATTCATGTGAGCCTTTGGGTTTTGGAGGGAAAAAATCAAGTTTGTATTATAACACACAGCAAAACCCAGACAAAACCAGAACACTCTCAAACACCCTCAAAACAGCCAGTGTCCTGTCAACATTCCAAGATAGACTTACAAAGTGATTATTCAAATAGCTTTGTATCTCATTTTTTTTCATTCTAATAATACAAGCCCATCTTTTAAGTATCCTGCAACCATTGATTTCATCAGCACAAGCATGCCTACAGCTTGTGTATGCCCACGCTCCTGTTTGTGTGGTTTGTTTTTCTTTTTTTTTTTTTTCAAATTGCTGGCTGACTATTAAAAAAAACTGCCTTGTGATTTTTTTTGTTCTTTGTTCTCTGTTAAGTTGATGTTCTGACTTGGTACCCATTCTTATTTTCTTGCAAAAATCCTCAAGCCTTTTTAAATCATTTATTTATTTAAACCTCTGGAGGCATCTTATTTTAAAGACTGGGGATAGGCAGGTGGGGGGAAAATAAGAAATGGGAAACAGAAAATCCTAGAAATTCTTCCAGGGGGAGACTCCGTATTAGGTGGGAAAAAGCCAAAAAAATACTTGCATAGACCTAAAGTCAAAGACTGGGACAGTAGGGAAGGGGGAGCAGTTTAGCTGGAGATTGTTTATTTAATAAGATTATAACAGTTCCACATGAATTTAATGGTCCAGTAGCTATACTTGGGGTTATGTATTTTTGCCAGATTTTTAAGGCTGTGTCCATTTTCTGTTGAAATATGGCTTTTACTTGATCACAGTGTTACATTTGAAAAGCTGAAGTGCTATTCATTGCCATTTCCAGCAGAACCCATTTTTAGCAAGGTTTTAGGCTCTGAACCTGGGAGAAAATGGGTAGCAAGCATAAATGGGACCATTAGGAATAATTGACTAAAGGCAGGTGTTTGGGACTTTTCAGCTTGTCTGTGGCTACCCTGCTTGTGAGAGCACCAGAGGGGTTGGATTGTCCTGATTTTCCAGGAACAGTGGGGGTCAGTATAAGTGAAGTTTTAGCAGGGACTGTGCCTTAAGGACAAACCTGCAATGAGCCACATTTGATTGCTCTTGTAGTCACTCAAAGCTGAAGTGCTTTGAATTCCTATTTTCAATTGAATTGAGATGAAGTACTATGAATTAGTTCTTAGCTGAAGTAATTCTAGTGAAAATGTTTCAGGGTTTTGAAATTATTAATAGCTACTTAGTTTTACTAGTGTAGTCAGACTTTCCTTATTTTACAGACATTTAAGGTTTGGCTTTCTTCATGTTATAGATACATTGTTTAAGAAGAAATAAAGTCCTTTGACAAAAATTTTAATCATTTGAAAGCATTGAAGAGTGGAAATAGCTCCACTCTTAATAGCTCTTTAAAAAAAAAAAGTTATTTGATGAAATATTCCTAAAATTGCTAGAAATGTGGGATAAGTATGTCCAAAACATAATTTTGTCAGCTTTTCAAGAAAAATCTTAAACTTGCTAAGACTATTTAGACATTTATATTTTTAAATATTTTAATTATTTTAAAAAAAATTAAATACAACTTCTAAATAGCAGAAATTACCCACTAAGGACATGGTTGGATCATGAAACAGCTAATCAACTACTCTGAAGGTACTTAAATTATGCACTTGTTATTTAGTGCGAAGACATCATTGGCTAGAAAGCTTAAATTCTTTTTTCAGCAATTACTTAAAAAATGGAGACAGCTCTTCAGGTGGGTCATCTTTAATACCATTTTGGTATTTTGGGGTTTTTTTCTGAGTACCCCAGCTGCAGATTCTTTTTTTTTTCTTCTTAGTACACCCATTTGTTGTGCATTTTTAAATCAATACCTACTTTTTTCCGTGTAGTAATTAGTTTAAAGTAATGATTAAGAAAAAAAAATCCATATAAAAATAGGATTATTTTTATATTTGAGGAAGAACTTCTTTGTATGGAGGGTTTTAACTTCTGAAATGTAAAAATGCACAAAATTCTTGTTTTATTTAGCTTCCTATGTGCCAGGAATTCCAGGTGGAATATCTCCCTATCCAGCATCAAGCACTCCAAACCCAAGGTAAGAGCCCTTTTAAACTGTCATCATTTTTCTGATAGAGAATTTCACTGAATAGTGTCTAATCATAATTGTATTTTCTTATGGTGTTTCTGTTGTGTTCATGTTAGCAGGGCTTGTTAAGAGTGAGGGCTGAATTCTTGCCAGTAGCCAAAACTGGAGAAAGGTCTAGCTTTCTTAGTTGCTTCAAATAAAATAGTTATGGGTGTGATAAATAGATTTTGAAATTACCTAACTCCCAGCTGTCTTTCCTCACTCATATATTTTTATATATTTATATTTGACATGACATAGAAGAAATGTACCCCTAAAAGTCAGGATTTTATTAGCATCTCAAAAATTGAGCAAAATTTTGCTGAGTTAATACAAACCTTGACTCCAGCATAAATGTGGACTTAGAGTATCTAAGGGAATATTAAAAACATCAAGTCACTTCAAAAGCTTTTTATTAATATTAACCAGGATTTCTTTCTGTATAATAGTTAGGAATAAAGCATTTCTGGAAGACTTGCAGGTCTGTGTTAGTAAATAGTGAGATGTTGACTACTGCCTCCTAGTGGTTACCTGTATTTTTTACATCATAATTAATTGTTTTTATTATTAATATCCTTATGTCCTGATTTTGTGGTAGGAGCATATAAGATTTTTAAAAAAGCATATAAGATTTTAAAAAAAGACATTTAAAATCTAAAAGCCCCTGAGGATTGGGAGGGGGGGGAGTGTTATGTGGGATTTTTTTAAGTTCTTACTGCATGGTTTTTCCTCCCAAATATGTTTGTTTAAAGCACTCCTAATGTTTGTACAAAAGTAATAGAAGAACTGTTTTTAAAATATATAATTTATTAATTAATAGGAAGGTTTTAAGAACTATTAAATTTGCAGTTGCCTGAATAGAAAGAGAACATGCTTATTTTATATTTTGCAGGGGTTTTTGGACCACTTTGTTTAATTATTACTATAGTTGATACTCTGCTGCATGCAGGTGTTTGTCAGACTAGTACTGACTAATTTGTGTCCTTGTTTTAGGTGACAGCAAATGTATTTTAGAAATGTCACATGTCCCCTTATAATTGTTTCAGTGAGCAAATGAATACTTTTGCTTTCTTTATCCCTCAGAGCAGGACTGGGGATTTCTGGGGGAGTAGGTTTCACCTTGCAACCATATTTTGCACAGCATTTTTAGGTTTACATAAGGCAGTTCATCAGTCATCTTCTTAACTGTTCTCATATTAAAAATTATTAATTTGAAATTGTTGTGTGGGATTTTGTAGCTGGAATAATTTGTTTTGGATATTGTGGCATTTGATATAGCACAGCAAGGAGATTCAGGAGAATTTGGTATCCAAATGTTGACCATGCAATAATTAGACAGGGTTTCAGATAGAATGGTAACTTAATACCAGAAATACCAGTTGTGAAAGATGTAAATGTGAACAGGAAAAAGCCCTGCAATTTTAACATTTTATTATGCAAATGAATGTTTAACATGGTGGCAATAAAGATAATCTAGGTGGATGATATTTTACTAATAGTTGCATAACATTAGCATATCTTTCTTTGTCAAAGCAGCTTCCCAAACTATCCTTACCCAGGTGGTGTTCCCTTCCCAGCAACCACTAGTGTGCAGTACTACCCTTCTCAGCCTCCTGTCACCACTGTTGGTGAGTACCTTGGAAAGGATTTCTCTGAAGTAAAGCTTCTCTCTGTAACTCATATGTAAAGAAATAAAATAGAAAAAAGAACATGTTGTTCTTACTCTGAAGTTCCAAAGCATTGATCTTTAATTAAAATTTATTCAAAGGAAGAAAAAAGTACATTTTATTCACAGTCAGGAATTTCATAGATTTCTGAGTTTCTGCAATACATTGTGTGTGCTTTGTGAATATTTTGAAGAGCACTGCATGTAACTACATGAGATTTTCCTTACCCTTTAACTGTAGGTGACTTTTGATTCTCTGCATTGCTCTGTTCATGGTTTATACCTTTATCATCATTTAAACATCTAATGGATTCTATTTATACTTTCTTTCCTCCCAAAGTAGTAACTTTCTAAAGTAGCAGTTTGGAATGAGCTTCATTTTTAGTGAGTTTGTTCTCCAGCCTCTTCCCTGTTGCTTCTTACTGATCTCTACTTGTCACTTGCTCCTTTGTTCCCTTCAGCATCAGCATTTAGGCTGTTGACCTGTGTCTTTTCCCAGTCTGCTGCTCTTGCCTTTCCACCCTGCCCCTCACTGTCCGTGTATGTGTAGAAGGCTGGGAACCAGTGATAGATGTCACCCAGTTCAGTGGGAAGCTGGTGCAGTAACTTTCCAGCTGGCTGATATTCCCTTTGGCACAGTTACATGGTGAGGGTGTAGATTTTCTTGTGATGCCGTTCATTAGCAATCCATTGTAGACTCTTGAGCCCTGTAATTTTGAAATGCATCCATAGATTCTTCATCTAATATGTGAACTCAGTTATTTATGGAATGGCTTGGGTTAGAGTCATAGAATGTCTTTTCTTTCCAGAACTGTGTGTATTTTGTGATTTTTCTTCACATACATGGGGACAAGGCAAGGGAAGAGAGATGCTCCTACTTTACTCTTACTAAAATATCTGAGGAGTTCTGTTACTACTGAATTTGAAGGCAGCAGTAAGTTGTATGTTGTATTTTTCTTGTGCCTGATCCTGTCCTTTGTGTCCAAGTTCTTTCAGCCTTTTCAATAAGAAAGTATTTTCTGAAAGTTCTTGGCTACTTCAGTGGTCCCCTGCACTCTGAGGTGATGTGAGTCTGCCATGCACAGTGCAAGGAAGCTGCTGTCCCACTCAAGTCCCTCAGACAGTGCTTGGTGTTGTGGGGCTGCTCTTGTGTCCTGGAGAATTCATGGTCTCCACTGGCTCTGATTAGGGAGCTGATAAACTTTCTAGGCAAACTTGGCTTTCTGCAGCGTCTTTCTCAAACAAATCCAGTTTTGCCTTTATGTAGCAGGGTGTCAATTTAAAATAGAAATATATTCTATTTAATTTTTCCCCTCCTTTTCAACCCCACTGGAGATGAATAGAGGTGCAGTACCTGCAAAGATAGAAGACTCTTCCAGTCCTGAGTTAGATCATGTGTGATACCAAGTTGTAATGGCAGGTTTCATAGTGACAATTTAACATTACCCTGACTCATTTGCTGCAGCTAGGTAAAAGCCCTACACCTGGTTTACATGGCTTATCTCTTGTGCCAGATGAAATGCAAACACATCACTTTGATCATCCACTACACTTAAAATACTGTGAGGTGGTTTTGTTGTGTTTGTTTTGTTGGGTGTTTTTTACAGTCCAGTATTGTTTTTTCTTTTGAACTGAAAATGTTTCTTTCCTGTACAGTTTGTTTGGCTGTGGTTTATTGTGATAGTTTATTTAGGAGCATATCAGTTGTTACAACTTCAGAGCTCTGTGTGGGTGGTGGTGTTTTCTGTAGTGAACCTAGTTCAAACCTAGTTTGAATTGAATGAAAATGTTCATGCAAAGTAGCTCAAGTTTTTCGCCATCACTGTTTTTTCAAATAGTCCTTTAGGCTTTTTCTTTCTGTTCAGTCATCTGCCATTAATTACTTTTCTGCTGCAGTTACTGGTTTGATGATTCTGTAAGGTCACTTCTGAAACCAGACTCTGCCTAGTAAAGGTTAAAGGTTTCAGAGTTCTGTTGATTTAAAGACCATGTGCCATGAAATCTTCTCCAAGCTGGGCTAATTATGGAAGTGACAGAAGATGCTATGGGTTCATGCTCTGTAAGAAGATACATGGATTGAGCTGTATTAAAATGATAATTTTATGTTCAAAGACCTCTACCCTACCTGGTGGCATTTCTGTGTGAATTTTCATTGTGTTAGGTGTATTGTGATTTTATATTTCTTTTCCTCTGTCCTACTTTACTGTTAAAGTGGGCCTTGCATAAAAACTCCCAGAGAGAGGGATGTCGGGGAAAAGAAAGTAAGCCTAAGTTTTACTGATACTGGTTCTGGCTGATTCTGACTTTGTGTTAGAGTATAATTCATTATGTAAAGGAAACAGTAACTAAAATCATGCTAATGCTGTTTTTGAAGGGAAATCAGGTCTTACCTTAATCAGGAAGTCCTGTACAGTGAATAAAGTCTGTCCTAGATTGTTTGACTGACTTGGTTTAAGTTTTACTTCTCAGTGTAGAAAGTGCTCTTGTTCTTTTCTCCTTTTCATAAGAGGCAGCAATGATGGATTCCTGGGTTTGTGTATAGGGTGCTATTTGGCAACTTCTGTTGCTGGCTCTAATTAACCAAATTTTGCAGATTGTCTTGGTGACTGACAACAGGGTGATTTTTTTTAGGCCACAACCGTAAATCAGATTAAGTGATGGGACATTTATATTTTCTTAAGGCTTTCTTTGCACCAGTTGTGTAATAATTCAATCTCTTTATTTTTTCAGTGGTAATTTGCTTATCTTTTTTAAAAAGTACACATATTCTGGTGCAACTTACATGTATCCAAAGTGCTCACATTAGTAATTATCAAAATTTATGTTTTCTGTATTTTAGAAGGCTTTGGTGGATTAGTAAGCATGATGTGCTTCTTCCTGTAGTTCCTGTCATTCATTTGCACAGCTTTATTTTCCCATCCATGTGGCTTGGTGTAGGTTTTGTGGACAGGAACAGAGTAAAAATCATAGGGAAGAGATACAATCTTATGCAGTATTATTTTGATAGCAGAAGTTAAAGTATTCAATTATACAAGAATCACGTGAACAGTGATGAGTGGTTTTTCATTTTGATGTTTTTTGAAATGTAGGGCACTGGAAAATGTGATGAGCATAATGTAACAGCTTCAGGGTTTTGATAGCTGTGTCTCTGGATAAAAAGATACTCTGGCAAAAATTCTTCTTGCTTATTTTCTTTGCAATTACAGAGCTTCAAATCTCTCTGTGTTTCATTCATAGCAGTTGTGAAGTTTAGGCACAAAAGCTGCTGTAATTCTTGCTGTGTTGTTAAAATGCAGTTGAAATTTCACTGATCTAGAAGGTGTGAGGCACAAGCCTGGGGAAACTGTGACCCTTCACTTATTCCCACAGAATAATTGAAGTGGTTTATGATAAATATCACCAGTAGCCACTTCACATTTGCTAGAGCACTCCAAGTTTCCTGGTCTGGAGATATATTGCACTTCTTGTGACAGACACAAAGTACTTGCCTTTCTATTTAAAAGTGTGTTAGTGACAGACTCTTGAAATCATCCTTGAAAGGCTGATTTTCAAAAGCTTATTCAGGTCTCCTGCCCCTTCTGCTCACTTGCCCATAGGGATGTACTGTTCTTGAGCCTGGAGGAAGTGATCCTTGGATATTCACCTGCTCTCTTGGACCCCTCTTCCCTCTATGGTAAATTCCCATGGAATTCTTCCAAGAAGGTCTGTGAAGAGGCCAAGGTTAGCTCTTATGAAGTCCAGGGTTGCAATCTTATTCCTTGCCCTGCTTTCTACTTGTGGGCTGCAGAACTCCATGATCTCATGGTCACTGCAGCCAAGGCTGCCCCAACCCTCACATCTCCAACCAGATGTTCCTTGTTTGTTCTGCAAGGTCCAGCAGCACATCTTTCCTCACTGGCTGCACCTGTATGAGAAGTTATTGTCAGTGCTTTCCAGGAATCTCCTGGATTGTGTGTTCCTGCCAGTGTTGTCCCTCCAGCAGGTGTCAGGGTAGTTCCCCACGAGAACCTGGGCTGCATGCCCTTCCTGGGAGTATCCCCACTTGAGTTGAATGAGTGGTGTCTATAACTCTCCATTTGTCTTTCCTTGTTTAAAACTTTCCTTACCAGGCTAGGCAATTAAAAAAAATAAATAAAAAAAACAACAAACCCCAAACTAATACCTGTAGTAGGTAAATTCATTGTCTCAAGCCAGCTGTTATGTTAATTGTGGTTGAATACATCCTGCCCCTAACTCTTGTTCTTCATTAAAAAGTCTTGGACTAGTAACATTTTTGGACTTCAGAGGAAATGACCACCTCATTTTTAAAATTAAAAAAAGAGTGTGGATGTGGGAATAGTGAAGTGAATGAATGGATGCATACTCTTAAATTTACTTGTGTCTATCCTAGTGTGTATTATCTCACTGTGATCTCTTTGCTGCTTCTGGAAATTATTATGGAGAGCAGCTTATTTGAATGTCTCAGTGACACTAAAGAGTGACGTGAGAAGTACACAGAGCAGCTTGGCCACGTGCTATTGCAGCTGGCTTTATAGAGCAGCCCAGCATGAATGTTGAGCTTGTGCAACATCATCATGCAGGGCCCAGCAGAGATGGCACCATCAGCGAGGACACCATCCGCGCCTCCCTCATCTCGGCCGTCAGCGACAAGCTCAGGTGGCGCATGAAGGAGGAGATGGATCGCGCACAGGCCGAGCTCAACGCCCTGAAACGCACAGAGGAGGACCTGAAGAAGGGCCACCAGAAACTGGAAGAGATGGTGACTCGCCTGGATCAGGAAGTGGTAAGCTGAGAGGAGCCTCTGCTCCCCACCTGAGTATTCTTAGTAGTGAACAGAAGCTTGAAATTAATTAATCATTAATCATTATAGAAAAAACAAAGCTTCTAGCACATTGTGCTTTCTCTCTTTTGCAGCTGGGGGCTTGTGCTCAGACTGAAGCAAGTCAGAAATAGCAGTGACCATGAGATGCAGTGTCCTGCATGTGTCTTACAAATGCCATTGCTCAGTAGTAGAGGAACAGTGTTATTTTCCCCCATTCTTCCCGTGCAAGATGTTAGTGGTGTGAGATTATTTCATATTTGCATCTCAGTTTCTTGATAATAACGTGTAACAGCAGTGCTGGAGAACATTTCAGTGTCTTAGTGTAGAGAACATTGATTTTGTTCACAGCCTCCTTGTATAACTTCTCCTTTCCCAGTAGTCTCTCCTACTCACAGTATGCTCAGAAATTCCTGCATTTTTTCATTAAGGCATCTTCTGCTTAGTCCATCTGCTCCTTGCGCTGCTGCTCAGGAGTAAGATTTTGGGATTGATGAACGGTTTCTGAAAACAGCTCAGTGTTCAGATGTGGTTTAAAAAATTATTAGAAGTTATGAATTGGACTAGAGAACTGGGGAATCCTGCATTCTAAAGAAAATAATTACATTGGTTTTGCTGTTACTACCTTTAGCTAGTTTAAATGGTTATTTTTCCTAATGTGGCAACTGAAATACTTGGAGTGTTGGCATGCCTTCTCTACAGTTATAAACAGGTAATGGATTGACATTATCTGAAACAGATGCTACTTCTTTAAAAGAATCTGAAAACTACAGGTTGATAGCTCTTTCTTCTGTAAAAATCATAGTAAAGATAAGCAAAGAAGTACAGAATGAACCGGTGTGTCTAAAAATCTTTCATCTAGACAATTGTATCACAATAAGATAAGTAAACATCTTAATTGTTTTTAGGCTGAAGTTGACAAGAACATTGAACTTCTCAAAAAGAAGGATGAGGAGCTCAGTTCTGCCTTAGAGAAAATGGAAAGTCAGTCAGAAAATAATGACATAGATGAAGTTATAATTCCTACAGCACCACTTTACAAGCAGATCCTGAACTTATATGCAGAGGAAAATGCAATTGAAGACACCATTTTCTACCTTGGGGAAGCACTGAGGCGTGGAGTGATAGATTTAGATGTCTTTTTAAAGGTAAGTTTCTTGAGATATTTTTAAGATGTACATTTTAAATGTGTTTACTTTGGACTCTTGGTTTGGCTTACTAATGTTCACGATCTCTTCACAGTAGAGGATCCTGTAGGAACAGGACTATTTATACATTCAAGCATAAGTTTTAGAAAGTGATTTCAGAATTTAAAGACCAATTTTGAAAGCATTATAGGTACAAAGTCATGTTGTTTCCTTCTTGTGTAGACCTTGCTAATTCTGTTTATCTGCTGTTAGAAGAACCATTCTCTGCCCCATGGGAAGTGCATTAGTCTGATTGCACCTTATGGCGTGTGTATTATTACTTTGATAAGAATATGCGTGGAGTTAATAATTGTTGTTATAATTTAATGAATTAGTTAATAATTAAAAATCATAACAAATAGACTATAGCAATTGCATTTGGTAGCCATCTGCCAGTCATTTTAAGTCAAGAAAATGCTATTTAGTAGAATAATGAATTTAGTGTTTCCAAAAAACTGACATCCCGTTTGGGTCACAGAGTACATTTGTGTGGCAGTATTGAGTTTTTGTCAGAACTTTACGATAGCCAGCTGTTGTTTTTCTGTCTGCAGCATGTACGTCTCCTGTCTCGCAAGCAGTTCCAGCTGAGGGCACTGATGCAGAAAGCAAGGAAGACTGCTGGACTCAGTGATCTCTACTGAATTCCCAGACTAGCTGGGAAGTTGGGTTTCCTTGTGAAGCAGCCATTCTCTTGATCTTTCTCTTAATCAGTAGGTGCCCAGAGTAAGTTATTACATCATCCAAGTGTAAGATATTTTGAATCAATAATATATTTTCTTTTTGGTAAAGACTAGCTTTTATTAATGCACTTTCTATCTCCTGTAATCTTTGTGCTGGTGGACTTAACGCTGAATAAAACTTGTTGCATATTTTCTTCCTCTACAGAGCTGTGTATGACGTGCTTTCTTTTCAAATATGCAGTGTCAGCTTAACCATGCTTTCACTTGTGAGATTTGGAATATGTTGTGCCAAACTGGAGAAAATCACATTTATTATGACCAGTGAAAACTGAAAACTCAAAAGGTCTTGGTCTCAGCACCATAACCAGTGTGGCTTAAGACTGAGCCTTTGCCTTAAGGCTTTTCATGTTCCTGCTGGCTCTGAAGAGGTTGGAGTTTATTTTAAAAACCTGGATGAGACTTCCATAAATATGTAACTGCCTGAAGCCTCCAGCGCAGCTGAACATATAACATGATTACACAGGTGCTGTTTGAGTTAGTGTGACTTGAAAAATAGAATTGATTTAGGTGGGTGTAAATAGAATTGCATGTGGAGACCAAGCCCTATTAAGAAAAACAAGGAGACAGAAATAACAGTTTGTGGTTTATTTGGTGTTGTAGTTGGTACTACAGTTGGACAGTCACTGTCTTGTTGCACATAGAAACCTTAACATTTTTTAAACATGCTCTGGAGACAGAAATTACAACTAGACTGATATAGTACACAAAAATAAGGTTCTCTAAGAAAAAAATACCCACAAAAATTCCAAAGCAGTGTTAGGAAAATACACTTGGACCTATCAACAGTGAAATATTTAAGCGATTCAGCTGGCAGAAAAGGTTGGTCAATTGGCTTGACAATCCTTTAACTTCAAGAAATGTCTTTGGTTTCACATTGTGTAGCGATTACTCCTTATTCCTTTGAACCAACATGAAACAAGAGGAAAAGGCAAAGGTTTTTTAGGCAGTGCTGCTTTGAATGCTGGATTTGTCATACCACTTCACTGAACAAGACTGACTAGGTAATCTAGCTCTGGCTAAGAACATGGGTGTCTGTGAACAGGGAAAACCCTAGATTAGTTTCCTAATGCTATCTTCAGGAAACTCCATTGTTCAGATTTGAGCTTTTTGTGTGTTCTAGTTGAGATAATACATTGAAAGATTTGACTTACTTGGAAGTGCAACGTAAGACAAACCACTAAACCCGTTAAATTGCTAAGACCCAAAAACTGCTTGGGCAGGTTTAAAACTGTAGTTCCTTCTGGATTGCCCACAGTGTGTCTGCACTCTTCCTTAATTTGTCCTCTTCCTCAGGTTTTAGGATCATCTTTACTACATCAGTGATGCCATTATTGCCCAGTACACAAGGAACACTTAGGAAGACGTCTTCTTTTATTCCATGCAAGCCCTGAAAGGTACATAAGGATTGTTAGGCTGGAATTTATATATATCTCTGTATATTTTATAGAATATCTTACCAGGAAACCAAATTTAACTGAAACTAGAAAACGATTGCTGTTTTTTCAGAATTCCAGACATACTTAATTCTCAGTAAGACAAAAATTAGGAAAAAGAAGCTGCTCACCTTAACAATGGTAGAGATGGGGTGCACTCTTCTCAAATTCTTCATAATACTTTCAGCTAGGTCTCCCACAGAAAGGCCAATAGCCCAGGACGTGTATCCCTTCAGTTTGATCACCTCATAGGCACTGCAGAGACACAACACTCATTATAAAGAACAAGCACCAGAAAGGCTTTCAGAGGTCTCTGGATCAATTTGGAGGCATCAGAAGCTTGACTGATTTTCTGACAGGACCAAAATGAACTTAGCAGTGAGTAATTCTATTTGCATTTTACACTAGTCCCCACAATTATACTGGAAGCCTAGAAGTTTAAGCTCTTCCCTAATTTAAAGTTTATTAATAATGAAAATTTAACTACATTACTCCTTAAAATGTTATTTCGTGTTCCATTATGTGTGCATCCTGACATTTGGGGCTACTGAGCTATTCTAGATCTGGGTACTGCAGAACAGAGATTTTTCAATCCTTCATGATTTGTTCTTGTGTTGAAATTTATAAAAAAGCCAAGCCAGTATTTACCTGTCCACGACCTGCTTATGGACGTCCTTCCAGTGTTCCTTGTCTCCATCAGTTCCCAAGTCTGGATGAAGAGCCTTCAGAGAGACGCCAGCAACGTTCACTCCACTCCAGACAGGCACTGAGAGTTGCACATAGATAAATTAATCTCACAATACTCAGTCCTTTTCCAACTAACATGAGATCTAGCTGGATTAATCTGCAACACATCATTATGATTTACCTATAATCTTAAATATAGTATGTCCTATAAGGCCAGCCTAAATTGCAGCCTGAGAACCTAGGAGCACATCAACATTTATACACAGTGTCACAAAGTTTGAATACACCTTTGTTAATGTGAAATAACTGGGCAATATTAACTGAAATGACAGTAATTTTGCAAAGTTGTCCCAAACTAAGAATTGATTCCAAGTGCATTCTGGTGAGTGTCAGGAAGCAGACAGCACTGCTCTGGTGCTGCTTGGAAAAGTACAGCTTAAATAAGGAAAAAGTGCTTTCTCCTGTCCTCCAGACTTGCCCCTGCAATTCCTATATACAGTGATTAGGAGATGCCAGGAATGGCAGCTGAGTGACTGCCAGTAATTCCAGTACAGATCTTTGAGAGGCCCTTGCAGAGAACTTTATCCTCCTGCTGCTTCAGTTTGGGTTTTTTTGGGAGTTACGTGAACAATCTAGCCTAGAAATGTTTAGCCAGCTCAGGTTACAGTAATGACCTTTTCCAAGCACAGTCATTCAGGTCAAATATAGATCATCTAGGGTTACTCTGTGCAGCAAATGACTTAAATCAGAACTTGCATTTTTAAGGTGCTGCAGTGCAAAGGTTTTACAGTAATGTTTTGCTGTAGCCTTTCAAGGTGTTCCTGGCAGACAGCATCAGGGAGTTCTGTGTAACAGCCAGCCTGATTTCACCCTTACCACTGGAATCTCCGTGCTCTCCAACGATCCATCCGTGGCAGCTCAGCGGGTGGATGCCCAGCCTTTCTCCCATCAGGTGGCGGAAACGGGCAGAGTCCAGATTGCAGCCGCTCCCAATAACACGATTTTTGGGGAAGCCACTGATCTTCCAGGCCACATAGGTCAAAATATCCACTGTGAGGAGAACAGGGGCATAACAAGTGCCACTCGTGAGCAGACTGATAATGAGGATGGTACCTTGCATTCATCTGTAAGCATTTCATGCTAGTTTCAGGAGCAGAGTACAAAGCAGTGCCCATGGCCAGGTGCTGCAGTGGGCTTACATAATGACTGTTTAATATAACATTATTACTATTTTGAACAGTCTCTCAGGTCTGCCTTTATGCTATGCATGCAATCATCAGTGATCCTAGTGTGTTCAAGATCACTTGGTCTGAAAACCCAAGTTTATTTCTCAGAAGACCAAACTGCTGAGTTTGGAAAAGGAAGATGACGTTTTTTTGCTATAGCGATACCATAGAATGGCTTTGGTTGAAAGGAACCTTAAAGATCATTTCATTCCAACCCGCTGACATGGGCATGGACACCTTCCACAAGACCAGGTTGCTCAAAGCTCCATCCAACATGGCCATGACCATTTCCAGGAATGGGGCATCCAGAACTTCCCTGGGCCACCTGCTCCAGTGTCTCACCACCTTCATAATAAAAGAATTTCTTCCTTATAGCTAACCTAGATCTACCTCTTCCAGTTAAAGCAGTTGCCCCGTATCCTATCACTACATGCCCTTGTGCAAAGTCCACCTCTCTTTTAGGCCCCTTTAGGTACTGAAAGGTTCTCCAAGGTCTCCCCAGAGCCTTCTCTTCCCCAGCACAAGTGTTTTCTAAAAGCCTGTGCACTAATGCCACCTTAGTGAAGAACGACTATTCTCTAAGCCAAATCCTCTTATGGCAGCACAAGACAAACCTGGGTTTGAGACAATAAGCAGCTTGCAGTCAGGACTGTATTTAACGACGTTGGGAATGATGAATTTGAAGATATTCACGTTGCGCTGGACCAGGTTAAGGCGGCTCTCTCCTTCTTGCTGCCGGGCACCAGCAGTGACAATGACCAGCTTGGAGTGTGCAGTCACACTGTAATCTGCAAACAAAAGGCTGTGTCAAACATGACCTCTACTACACATGGTTCAGAATAGGAGTTCTCACTTCCTTTCTGTACTGGGATCTCAAATTCTCAAGTCTGAGTGTGCAGCAATTCCCTAGTAATTGTTACCCTAGACTTTGCCCCTATAGAAAATGAAATTTAATTTTAAGACAGTGGTTCTTGCCACAACATTCAGGCACGTTGCTATTTTAACACACAGCTGCAGGCAGCCTTGCTCCTTGCTTCTCAGCCACCAACGGGACTGGGGATAGCTGCTGGGATAGCATTCAGGGTAAGTGCTGTGTAGATAGAAGAGGAAGAAGGCTCTGCCCTCATAACCTACTACCTGTAGGAGATGTAATTAAGGTATGAGCTGGTTAAGCCTTTGCCCTACTCAAGGCTGCCACTAAAAGTTATCAGAATTAAGCAGTAATGAGTTCAGGGGTTAACTGGTCATGAAATAAAGTTCTCTAAGGTGCACAAGTACTTAAGAAATCCATCTTTTTGTACTGAGTGAACCCTGGAAGAAAATTCTTAGCTGGCCTGGCCATAAGAAGGTATATTTTAAAATGTCAGCTGAATACTCTATCCATGAGCTTTCCCACCAACAATTAGGGTGACAGGCTGTCCTTGTGAGACCTGAAGTGTGTACCTCCATTTAGAAACAATGGGCACATGAGAGCCAACTACTTGCCTTTGCCAGAGACGATCTTTGGAGTTTTAAGGAAGAGGCTGCCATGCTGGAGATCCAGCATCTCTCCTCTGAGCTTGTCCTCCACGACATCAACAAGGGCGAGTTCATCAGCCAAGTCCTACAGGAGACCAAGAGCAGTGGTGAGTTTGCTGCCTCTTTCAGCAAACCATGAAGTTACAATTATTTTAAAAGCTACTTAAACAATTTTGGTCATCTCTAACACTTCACTTCTTCCCAGAGTCCTTCAATTAGTCCCCTGGGATATCCACTTCCTTGAGTTCACTTTATACTTTTCATAACCACATTCTGCATGAAATAGGAGTACAATTAAGCAGTACAATAACAAAGAATAATTTAATAGTGATTCATATGCAACCTATTTGACCGTCAAGAAAAGCAAGCCTCATGTTAACCACGGCATTTTCAGTATGATAACTGAAGGCAGAAGACAAGTCATTCAGAGTGTCAAGGACCAATTTTTCCAGACTACACTGCAAAGAATCATTCCGTTGCTTTGCTCAAGACAAAATAATCCTCAGTTCTCAATCTTTTTGTATATTTAGAGTGTTAAGAGAATTCCTACTTAGAAGGAAGTCTGCAAGTCCCACAAAGGTAAAATGCAGCTCTTAAAATGATACATAAAGGACATTCTGCCTGATCCTGAGGCAAACTTTATCTACAAGAACTGCAGCTATTTGTTCTCTGTCAATAGCTTGAAGACTTGCTTCATTTCAGGCCCAAAAAAGGATTGTATAACCAGAAGTTCATCTAATAAGGGTGACTACTTTTTTTGCCCCTCTTTTAGGTCTCAGGCTCTTCTGCTGCTTCCTCCCAAGCTTGACACTTACCTTCATGAGGATGCTGATGGCACAGGCCATTCCCACTGCACCCACGCCAACCACACTGATCTTATTTTCAGCATGGCTCTCCTGTTTGGCGAGAGTGTGGATGAGCTGATCCTTGAGAGACATGGTGCACTGCTGAAAGGAAAGAAACATCATTTCTCTAAGCTTTGGAGCTTTTACTGATACCAAAATAGTTACATCCAGCAAGATAGGAGTTTATTCCAGGATGATAAGAAAACGGATACAAAACACATGAATAAAATGTCTGGCAATACTGTCTGTATGCCACAAAATGATTGCAAAACTAATAATTACTGGTGACAATCCTCTGTTCAAGCTCACCCTAGCTTTGCCTCAAGTACAGCCTGACAGCCATTGATTATATTACATAGCTGGTGGCACTCCAGCAGCAGCAGAATGTTCTACATGGCCATCCATATTACATTTAGGTGCAGGAAGCCATTTTAGTACTTCTAAGCATAGCACAGTCTGGCACTCTCTGTTCTCTCACCCTGAAAAACTGGTATTCTGTGCCCCGAAGCCTTTCCAGAGCTCAAGTTGTGCAACACTTAGGCAAGCCCTTTTTTAGGGCAGCATGAGCCACCACATCAACTTCATAAATTTGTTTTGAAGTGAAACTGCTGAGTTTTGAATTAAGATGGCTGGAGTCTGGTGTTACCATCTCTCCCACCCTCACATTTTAGCTGCAGCTGCCCGGCATCCTGGTTAGTTGGGTTCTGAGAGCCAAGGGGGTGCAGAAATGGCACAACGATGACAAAGGATTGTGCATTCATCCCCGTCTCTGCGTGGAAGCCACCACTACGCTTTCCCAGGAAATGGTGCTGCACTGGGAGCTGCACTGGGAGCAGCCTGAGGAGCCCAGGGCAGGAGCAGCTGCACAGACGGATGCAAGTACAGACACCACACGACTGTCTGGTGCTGAACAGGCAGCGACTCGTTCAGAGCATGAGAAGCCGAGCAGAGCAGCCGGTAAGGACTGCAAATTTTGGGGCCGAGGGGAGGGCCAGGAAGCCAGCAGGGCCCATATTTAGGAAAAATCAAGCAAGCTACGTCAGTCTTCCTGTGCAGGAGCCTCCTGAAGCGTGGCCATGCAGTGCACTCTCCATGTGCCAAGTCCTGCCTAAGCACTATAAGCACTTCAAGGCTGATCAGAGCCACCCACTCAAGCACGTCTCTTAATTTTTTTTTTTCCTTTTAAGAGTGCCATACCCCTCAAAGAAAAAGAGAATGGTAGGTGGTCCACTAATCTGTATTTGAAACGCAGCCCTAAGCCCATCCTCAAGTCTCTTTGCAGGATCACTCCCTGGGGCCGCACGCACCGATTACGGGAAGCAAGCTAATCCACGGAGGCTCAAGGGCATGGAGGGAGGGTCGATGGGGGGCTGCGAGTGGAAATCACGCAGGCTGGACTCCGGTGCAGATTCCACCACGGCCGGGGGGTCTCAGCGGAGCAGGCGGCGTGGAGCGGACTTTGTCCATTTATCGCCCCTGCTCCACCGCGTCCCCCCGGAGGTTTGTGGGACCAGCACCGCCTGCGGGACCAGCATCCCCTGTGGGATCAGCACCGCCTGCGGGACCCCTTCTCGCTCTCCCCCTGCTCCTGCACCCCCGGCGCCCGCACCCATCTCACGCCACGGCGATCGCACCTACCGAGCGTCCTCACCCAAGCGCGGCTGTGACGGCGGGGCGGGGGAGGTGGCGGCCGCCGCCTTAAATACGGCTCGGGCGGCTGACGCGCGGCGGGCGGGCTGTGGCGGTGGGGACGTGCCCGCCGACACGTCGGGGTGGAGAGACGGAGAGGGAGGAGGGGGAAGGAGCAGCGGGAAGGAGATGGAGCGGAGGGTGGAGGGAGGCGAGCGCAGGGGAGCTGGGGCGGGGCCGAGGCGCTGAGCTATGCGTGCCTTCAGGACTCGTCTGAGGGCCGTCGGCCGGGGAGATTTCACTCGCTCTGCTGCTTGTCGGGATAAGTGAAAGCAAACGCTCCGGCTCTGCAGAGTTTGTGGGAATTCAAGGCATTCCTGCCTTTGTTTCCCGCCCGGGCAGTCCCAGCCCTGTGCTCCTCCTCAGGACTTTATGGCGATAGTTCCGAATGGGGCCTCTTCTCGGGTGGCTGAAAACCAGCTTCTAATTTCCATCTAAATCAATAGATGTTTGTGGTTTTTTGTTTACTTCCCCTTTCCGTGTAGTTACGTATCCGATTCCCTCTCATTTGTTGTGTTAGGTTATATAAGCCAAACCTTTTGAGCCCTGCACGGTCGCACAAGCGGTTCCCTGGTCATTGGGATGTATGTTCTGTGGGACTTCCTCAATTTAAATACTTTTAAAATCCTTTTTCTCCTGAGAGGGGCTGCTGCATGGAGGACGGCGATGCCTCAAACACAGCACTAATGTTTTCCTGAAGCTGGTGGAAATTCCATGACTGGGCTCACACCGGTCGGTTTCAGTCACACCATGCTGCCAGTTTCCTCTCACCCTGCTGTTGGTTAGTAAAGCCAAATCCTTCTCCCATTCACTTATTTCTTGCTCGGACTCCCAGCAAAAAGCAAAACCAATTTTAAAAAGTTTCTTTCCTGAATGCCTGAAGTTTCAATTTTATACTGTACTATTTTGTGAGTCATCCTACAAAACTGGATTTTAGTAAATCCATGCTGCCTTTTATCTCTTTGTTATTCATTGAATAAGATGTTTTTAGTTAGATTTCCTTTGCAAGTTTTTCTGAAGAACTGCACGGACGTCAAAATCACAGGCCCAAACTGCTTCCATCATGGCTTACTTCTTAGAACTTGCTGTTCTCTGGTCCTGTGGTAATGCCTTCAAGTAGGCAAATTTACTAAAAATCTTTTGGATTTGTGCACATGAGGGTTCTGGAATTGAAAATGCCTGGCTTCTCCAGCTGGAAAATGGCAAACTCGGTGAGTTTTGCTCACCATCTGTGAGTTGTTTTCATGTATTATCTTTTACCCACTTCTGCTTTCTCTTTCTTCTCTTAGACATCCTGTCCTTACCCCATGGATTATCATGTTCATCCTTACTGAAAATCAGGTAAGTATTAATTTAATCTTGTGTGAGTAGCTGTGTTGCCTTTATTTTCTCATTCTTGTTTTTACAGTAATCTTTTTGCTTCCTTTTTTTTTTTTCATTTATTGTAGTTGTGGTACCTTTACAATCTTTGACTTTAGTTTCCTTTTGGGATTCTGACTCTAACTGATTTTTGGCCATATCTATCCTCAGCTCCTAGGATGTGCTTGAGTTCCTTTAGAGGTGCTTATCTTGCTGTGGCATGCCTGGTCATACACCATCCCAGTGATAATTCCCTTCTGCTGGGGTGATCTGACAGCAATGGTAACCCAAAACCTCACCATTTATTTGACAGTTCATTGGCAAAATAACAGAAACAAAAAATAGTGGGGAGAAAACATCTTTAAACATAGGATTTACGTAGATTTGCATGAAACAAGACAGAAAAATACAAAATTCTGCTTATTTTAAAGACCAGCACTTCCAGCAAGGGAGATTAAATATACATACTGGTCGTTAAATATACATATTTATACATAAATATATATATTGGTTGCACTAGATGTGCTCTGTTCCTTGCTGCTGCTAGAGAAAGGAGCAATGCCTGTGGGATGTGCCGTTTCAGAGAAGACTGGTCACTAAGGAAGGGAAGTGTGGGTAGATGCTGAGCTTGCCCAAAGCCACATGAATGCAGGGTGAAAAGGAAACATAGTTCTGTCATTCTGCATTATTCTGGGTTCACTGAGCATCTTGTTCTGTCAGAAGCCTCAAGGATGGATTAGGAAGTTTAGTTTTTCATCCCAGGAGTCTGTATTTATAGTGGCTCTATATGCATGGGACTCCAGGTTGGAGTTACAGACATCTGGCAGGACAGAAAATAAACATTTGACAGGAATTAAGACCAATAAGAAATATTTTTGCCTGTAAAAACTTTTACTTCTAAAGAGTTTAAATGCAAGATAGGAAGCTTCTATGACAATACTGGCTGAATAGAATAATAAGCATTTTAAAATGGGTAACTAATGTAAAGCAAGTAGTATTTCACTACTCACAGTGAGACCAAAGCTCCTAAGAGAAGACTATTGGTATTGTAAGAATCTTCTTAGGCTGTGGCTCAGACAAAATGAACTTGGACATGGTTTTCAGGGTGCAAGTTCCAGTAACATCTTCACTTGCCTTCACTTGTGTTCGTGTTGCTTGTTACTGAGAACAGAACCAAGAATGAATTGCTGTTATCTATAAGGCATCAGGTTGTCCTTATCTCTCTGGTGTCTATTCAGGGATCCTACTTTTAGTAGAGCAGGCCAAAGAAAACCAGCTGGGATGTTTCAAGACCATCCTGGTCCCAGTGTGTCCTCAGTGATGATGCTAAGCAGATTAGAACCCTTTTTTTAAATTAAAAAATAGAGTCAGCTTTTAATATGCCAGTGCTCATTCACCTTTTAACTTATCTCGGTTACAGAACTGAGAAGGGAGCTGTGATGGCCAAATTTTTCCTTTTATGTGGCCTTTGTGATCTTATTATCAGCAGTAGATGCTCAGGAGGAAAGCAGACATCTGGCATGACTGACACTGATTTTCTGCCTCAGAGAGCTTCAATGAGAGAAGGCTCAGAACTGCACAAACAGGACGGGGTGAGCAAATTACAGGCATTTTTCTTGCACTTGGAAGATGGAGGCCAGGTCTGTTTTGATTTCCTGTAAGTGATTGATTGTAGGGATGGGTTGACTTATCTCACATGTGTACATAAGAAATTTTATTCTTCCTGTTCTTTCTCCACTGCTGCCTTTTATCGTAGTGGCAGGAGGTGGTGTTGATAGAGTGATGGGAATGCCAGAAATGTGACAGTGTCTCTCCAGGGAAGCTTGACCCTTCCTCAGCCTGCTTGCCCTCCTTTTCATAATAGTTTTCACAGATTGAACATGAAAAATAAAGCAACAGAAGTTGCTGAATGTAGAAATGTTTATATTTTTATTCTAGGATTTAGAAACAGAGCCTTTCCACTGGCCTGAGGTGGCATTTGATCAGGATCTGAGTGATAGCAGATGGAAACAAATGCCACATTCTTATTAAACAACGTGTTTGCCTTCAAACTATGAGGTACCATTAGCCCATTGTCACAGAAATAAAATCCAGAGACAGTTAAACAAGGTGAGTTCAATGTGTACATTTTGCTATTTTCAGTAAAACACAAAATGTTTCTAAATTTACCTCCATTTTGCTAGTATACAGGAGGTTTTACGCGGTGACATTTAATTTCTGCTCTCTCCATTTGCTCAGGTCCTGGCTCATGACAGACTGAGTAAAATCTCATGGTGGTGCAGGGGTGAACAGAGACACCAACCAGGACCTGCAGGTTTGCTGAGTGACCTATAGCTCAGCTGGGAGGTTATCAGTAACCCAAAGCTACTGGGGATGCTGACCAGCCCTGGAAAGGTCAGTGGCATTTCTACCTGAGACAAGAGGCTTAATTTGCCCTTAAAAATCCTGGGGGCTATTCCATTTATGATTAGTCCTGCCTTTGCTCTGACATCATCAAGAGCTCTGCTTTCACATGCTGTCAATGTGTGAGGGAACCTGGCACTACACATAGCTACAGCATGTTCCTGTCCTGTCTTTCCCCTTGATTTATTCTGAGACCTGAACAATTTCCTCCAGCTTTAATGGCTTCATTTCTCCTTTGTAAAATGTGAAGGTGTTTTTGCCTACCAACTTGATGGTGGTACTGCAGAAATTTGTTAATTATGAATCATTTCAGCTTTATAAAGCAGCATGAAATTGATAGATGTCATTTTCCTGAACTAGACAGGCCCAGACTCCAGAGTGGAACTTGACACCAAAAGTTTATAGAGCCAGATTTCTTGCATTATTCTTTTGAAATACTTACCAGGGTAAGATACAGGAGTTAGTTCATACTCCATAAAAATCCATATTTTGTGTGGCTCCAGTTTGGTCAGTATAGCCACATCAAACCATTTGAACTGATCTCCTAAGAAAACTAAAAGCTGAAAGATGAGTTTCATCCTGGCTTGCACTAACAAGTATCTCTCCACAAAGCTGATTAGCCAGGATCCATACAGCTCTGGGTCCCTCTCCTTGGCTGCTCCCATGCACACGTGAGGATGCTGGTGTTACAGGCATCCAGGGCTTTTCTGCTTCATGCCCATTTTCTCTGCACTGTCATTGTGGGGAAGGGGAGGGGCTAGCTGATGCAATTCTCATTTCCTGATGTTTACAGCTCTGTGTCTCTGCAACCCATTTTTAAATGTGCAGGAGGGGAATAAATATGGAGAGCTGTATAAGTAAGAGTCAATTTCTGGAACACCCAGACTTCCACAATGTTTTTTTGGTCAGTTGTATGGTTTGATAGCAAACTGCTTTCTAGCTGACATCTTTCAATACCCAGAACTTCCAAGTCACACCAGTTTTTCTTTTCCCCATAAGAGGTTGGTTTTTTTTGCAAGTACAACTGCTGTGGATTATTAATTCAATATAAAGCTAGATCAAACTGTATTTTTTACAATGGTTTCCTAAATCAACACTCTAGGTAGCTGGACTAAGTAGAACACATGATTTTTGTCTTGTTTCTCTAAGGAAATGAATTTATTCATGAAAGCATGAGTCACCATGCAAGATTCCAAGCCAAACCCATTCCCTTGATGCAACTCTGGAATCTTACTCATTTACTTAGGAACTGCAGGAAATGGGATGCTCTGATAAGTGACATGCACTTAACTGCACAATATTGCCTCCCTTTTGGACAGAGACTCTTTTCCAGCATTTCAGACCTTATATATCCGGTTGATGCTCTGTGTGACAGCAGATTATGCATTCTCTCCCAACCAAAAATCAAAAAGTTTGTGTCCAAACTTTCATTTCTGTTAATCAGAACTCCAAGTTACATTGCTGGAAAGTCAGCCTCCTATGGGGAAGAAACTGCTGGGCCATACCAACCACTGCAGGAAGCTGAGAGCACTTCTCAGCATTACAGACACACAGACTTGGTACAGGAACCTGTATAATAAATGATTATCCCTTACTTGGAGGAGGAAGATGAAGTTTAACTTGCAGTTCAACAGAAGCAGCAATAGAATGGAGACAGGCAGCCAGGTGCTTTCATTTTGGTTCCCACACTTGGGCCACCCCTTAAAGAGCTGCAGCTGGGCTGGCTGAGCCCAAGGGTAGCAGTCCTGAGGGGTGATGTTGGCTTGTGTTGCAGACCTCAACACCTCTGCTCTTCTCAGAGGGGAAAAATAACTTCACTGTTTCTGCACAAGGTATTCTTTTAAATATTTGGATTTGTGGTGGTGGTGGTGGTGGTTGTTGGCAGCTCTGTAGGTGGATTCAGAGCCCTTGGCAAAAGACATGACTGTGGTACATGGGTACTGTCCTGAGAGGTTACCAGGCAGAGTTTTAAATGCATTTTACATCCTGTGTGCTAACAGTAGAGCCCTGTTGTCATATATATGTTCAAAGTGTGGCTTGTGAGGAAGGGAAAAGTGATTTCTTCTCCTTTGCAGGAAAGAGTTGCTTTGTAGTCCAAATTTTCTTCCACACCCTTTCAATTTTAAATGCCCATGTTTCTTAATTGAAGCATGATATGTTGCACCATGACTCGGTACCAAAGGTCTGAACTATGGCAGTGATTCCAAGGAAAAATAAAGATGGGGAGAGAGAGGTGCAGCCTCAATTGCTATAGGGCAATGGTCCTTGGACTCAGCTTCATTATCTAGCTGCAGTGAGATCATGAATACACTTCAGGCAGGCACCAGGCTGCACATCTCTGTTGGGAGCAGAGGTTTGCAGCACAGGCACTGTAAAGGCACACAGCAGAAAGGGCTCATCAGCTAAAGAGGCAGAATGAACCAGGGGGGGTGAATGTGGTAAAGCAGAACAATTATTAAATATGGTTCTTGACTTGGCATGCTCTGTTTTCCAAGAATATTACACAAATACTAACCCTTATCTCCATTGATTAATTCAGGGTTTTTATTTATACTGGAGTTTTAAATAGAAAATGAAAGGTTGCTGCTTGCCTATGGACTGCCAATGAATCGTTTTCACAGTGCTGTGCTAAATGTGGCATTTCTGACTTGTGTTCCCTCTGAGCCTGTATTTGGATGAAATTGCACAAGTGTTTAGCAAACATTTGCAGGGCATGACCTCATTGTTTTGCAAACTGTGGTGAGTCTTGTTTAAGGGGGAGAATATTACCAAAGGGAGGAAGAGAGGAAGCATGACTTTTAGCTCCTGTGGAGAAATCCTGGTACTTACAGAGCCTCATGGTTCTCTAAGTTGGGCCCTGTAGTAAGTGGGGCAGCACACCTGTGTCCTAAGTGCAAGGTACAAGCATTTCTCTCTGGCCACCTCAACCCTGTGTTGTTTTTCTCATGGCTCTGTGCAAAATCAGTTTTATCCCTAAACCTTATGCAGTTCTGGCCTTAAGAGGCAGTATCTCAGTTCAGGAGCACTTTAAAAGATGCCATGTGATACAAATGTGAGATGCTGGAAGACAGTATCATGTGTTCTCTTGTGTGTGTGTGTGTGTGTGTGTGCACAGAGCTGGATATCTGGAGGCTGGGTCTCCTGAACAGTTCACTCCCCATATATTCTCCACATCTTTTCTGCTAGTAGTACAGCATTTCTGCTTTATGCATCCTATAGGCTGTGTGTTTGTGTGATATTTAATGCTGTGATGTCAGAAGGGAAAGGATAGCTGCATGCTTTAGATTTTGCTCACTGTGTGAGGGCAAAAAGGGGCTGGAGTGGCAATAGGGCTGTGCAGTCCCCTGGGTCAGCATTAACTCCCTGCCTCATGAGGAGTTTTTGGGCAGCTGCTGGGCAGTGGGGCTCACCCAGCCTTTGCTCTCAGCCTCTCGACTGAAATGTTTGCAGTCTGGGCAGTGCCAGTTTGCAAAAATGTCAGCATTAGACTCTGAGAGACACAGGACAGAGCAGAGGCCGGGTTTCTGGCTGCTGGGATGTGATGTGGTGTATTCATGTGCTCTGACAGATGGAGCTAGGACTGGTGCTTTCTTTATTCTGTGCATGTGTTTGGCTGCTAACCCAGCCTCATTTTTGAATCTCATAAACTCTGTGGGGGTGCATATTTTGAAAAGAAATCTGTTTCAATCTGAAACTTTTGGAGCTGCTTCTTCTCCAGGTTTGGACTTGAAAAGTGAAGTCAGTTAAAGGCTGTGGTACTCAATAAATTTTGGAAAATTCTGGATTAAGTATATGTCTTTAGTGTTCTGTTTGTATGTTTAGGTGTAATGTTGAGCATGCATTATTTGGGTAATAATCTTAGGCTTGCAGTCCCTTTAAAAATGTGCTCCTTTGCAAACAACATCTGGAGTTTTAGGAGTCAGTAGTGTGTTAGGTTATGGAGAGAATTAAAATGTTTAAAAAAAATAATCTCTGCAATGTTTCATCTCTCCTAGGCAGAAGTTACTGAGGGGCAGTTAGTTTGGTGCATGATGCCTCTAAGAGTTCTTCTTAGGCATATAAGAGCAGCCAAAAATAGCTCCGTGGAAGGTCGGGAAAGGCATCTTTTCTGCATGTGGGTAGCTTTACTTTTCCATCCTGAACATCTATATGCCTTAAGGAAAGCAAGAAAGAAGGGATGGAAAGAAAGTAGATCAGAATAGGCTTGGAGGGCAGCCAGAGCCTGTGTCTTATGTTCCTCTGTTCATGGGGCACTGCCAGCCTTGGAGGTTGGTTTGTACATGAAGTGGAGAAAGCCTGCATTAACTTCTAAACCATGTTTCAGAGGCAGAGTGGCCAAATAAAGGCTGGATGCCATCTCTTCCATGGGTGAACAGCAGCAAGAGGGATCCTTATGTTTTAAAATGCAGCCATAGGCTCACATCCAAGTGGTTTTCAGCTTCTGACTGAGCCTGGAAGAAATTTCAGCTTGTCAGACTGAGTGTTCTCTTTGGTCTGATGTCTGCATGCTGAGACAGAGTTTACGAGAAGCTTTTATAGCAAATCCCAAAGTCGGAGTCACCGCGGAGCACATTAATTATTGAATAGGCGAGGGCTAATGGGAGAGGGAAAGGCTCTGTCCTGCTCTGGGTTTTAATCTCCTCCCCCGCCCCTTCCTGCCCAAATCCTCCTGGTTAATCAGGTTATGTTTGCCCTATTTCTCTTGGGGAGCATGCAGAATGCAGTGTTGCTACAAATGGAGGAAGGGAAAGAGGAGAAGGGCATGCAGGAAGCAAGTGGGGGTAGAGAATGCTTCAGAAATGGAAGCCTCACTCTGACAGGGTTCCCAAGCTCCCAGCAGGATGCCTTCAGGTGTGGCATGTCTCTGTGCCCTGTCACACTTGCTGACATGCATGGTCTCACATCCCAGGCCGTGTGCCAAAGGACAGCAAAGGGGAACCTGTCTGCTGTGCTCATCCTGGAGGCGCTGGTGGTCTCTATGGCCAACAGCTCCCTTCCCCAGCACCCACCCACAGCCTGTTTCAGCTGAGAGCCCCTGGGAGGGGGAGTAGCTGATGTTCCTGCAGAGCTCAGGCTGCCTGCCATTAGCCTGAAGTGCAGGTGGTTAATCCTGGGGAGGCAGAGTGTGCTGCATGCTTCTGGGCTGTCACACAGCCTTTCATTCTGGCTGCACTCATCCCCTTGAGCATGTGGCTGCAAGCCACAAGAAAATAGCACAGATGGACCCACCAAAGTAAAATGCAGCTGTGTTAAGCAGGGAGCCAGCACAGATACAGAGGGTACTGCTGACCGCTCTCCTGGTGAATCTAAGTTTTCCCTTAGTCTGGAAGTCCTGGAGTTTAGCTGTGAGTATGCTATGATTAGGGTGGTTCTCTATATGGGTCTGTGCCTCAGAAATGCTCTTATCTGCTCTCCTGACTAGGAGACACTGGTCCAAAGCTCTTCTGTGCCCAGTGTCAAAATCTAAAGCTTGCAGGTGAAACTGCTCCAAGAATGTGCAAAATTGCTTATTCTGAAGCCTGGGTGTGATTAGTCTTAGGAGAACCAGGTAAATTGTGATGGAAGAATTACATTCAGTGACTTGAGTGGTTCAAGAGGGAGTATGTGATAGACAGCTCGGGAAGGCCATACCTCCCTAGTGCCTCAGCCAGCGGGGAAAGGAAGAGAGCAACATGCAGCTGGGAGTTTCAGATAAAAGGAGGCTGTGTCCTCCAAAACCTTGTGAGAGAAACCCCACAAGAATATGCCCCTCTGGACACTCTATCCCTTCATTGGGATGAAGTCACAGGACTCCTCTGTCTCCTTTATGGACGCTGACTTTTCATAGTGTGATTTTTCCACAGTTTTGTGTGCTGGCTTCTTGGCTTGGATCATGGTGCACTGTTTCTTTGAGAGACATGGACTATTAGAGGAGGGTTTTAGCACCTCTCCTGGTTCACAGCATGTATCAGTAACATTTCTGTAGCTCTAAACCAGGTGAGTGCTCTATGGCATTCTTCCCAAAGCATAAACATTGGCAGATGCAAACCTGAGCCAGTAAATGCTGCAGCTGTACCATGTTCTTATGATTCCACATGTTCCCCAGCACAGAGCAGCACCAACTGGGTGGCCACAGACCCTGCAAGAATGCAGGCAGGCAGGAAATGAACCTCCAGACACCATTCCTTGGCAGCAGAGGGCTGTGCTGAAAGCAAGGTACAGCAGCCCTGGGCTGTGGCAGGGACACAGGTGCCTCCAAGCCGTGCAGGGATCCCAGCAGCCGTGTTGCCGTGGCACAGTGCCGCTGGAAGCGTGTGCTGGCCTCTCGTTGCTGCCTCAATGGCCATGGGCTGGTTGCACACTGCTGCAGGACCAGCCACCAGCTCTGGTGGCTTTGCTGTGCTTGGTATCCTCTGTGCATCTCTTTTCCCCCTCTGTGGAGAAGCTGGGGCGTGGTGCTGCGGGCTGGTTTCAGTGCAGCGGGCATCCCCGGCCCGCGGGAGCCGCACGGAGCGAGGGGAAAGTGCTGATCCACCCTGAGCGCCTTTGGATGCATCGGCAGCGGGCAGGAGCCTGCCCCGGCAGCCTGTGCAGGGGAGAGCTGCTGGAGCAGATGTTTGGCGTTCCCAGAGTGCCGGGCTGGCCGGCTCCGGGGGGATGCTGGCTGGAGGATGGAGGATGGGCACAGCATGGCAGCCGGCAGGCTCACCCAAACTCACAGGAGGCTGTGCTGGAACTGGCTGAACTACAGCATGACCCAAAAAGACATCATGAATTTTCTAGGCTTTTTCTATTCCTCTTTGATACTGACAGGTAAAAGGCTGTCAGTTGAACAACCATATACCTGAATCTCCTTTTCTCCCCTACCTCCCCCACTAGGCTCCCAGAATTACATTACTTCCTTAAAAAAATCAGAATTTACCATCTGGTGTGCTTCTAATTGCCTTTCTATCTTCTAAAACCTGAATTTCTGTTTCCAAGAATCTTTTTTATAAGTGAGGAACTCTTTGTTTGTTCACCAAGTCCCAGGACTCCAGAAAGTGGAGCTGTAAGGAAAGCTGCAGCAGTGGCTCAGCCCTGGTAGCACTGAAGGGAAGCAGAGAGGAAAAAAACCTGCCCTGAGAGGGTGAGCCAGGAGGCAGGGCTGGAACAGTGGCCCCATTGTTTGACTTCTGCTGGAGCCCATGGATGTGGCTGCATGTCCCAGGGAGCAGTGTGTTACAAATACATAGTTTGTGGTGTGCACACCAATCAAATCACCAGGTAATTGCTTAATAGAGCTGTGCAAGTAGTGGAGGTTGTGAAATAGGATTAACAAAAAGAAATATCGACTCTCTAAATTTCAAAGCTTTGCTCATATGATCTGGTTTTAGGAGAGAAAGAAATAGGAAGTTTAGAGATGAAGAAATAATTATCTTGCTGATAGTGAATTTTGATAGGGGCTGTGGCTATGCTCATTTCTGTTTTCAAACAGTGAAGTTTTCAACCACTTAAAACTCTAGGTATCTAATGCATTGAAGGTCTGATTTTGCAGAAAATACTGGTGCAAAACATCTATTAAAGTCTGGGCACTAAAAAAATATATAAATCTTTAAGACTATTGATACAATAGCAGGGGATAAATTTGATCCGCAGAGTTATTCACAAGATCCATAGAGCTGGAGGTCCTTAGCTAATAAAAATATAATTATTCTAAAATTTCTCATCATTGCCATGCTGTTCTGCTGAACGCATGACATGGAATTTGGAGAGTGTGGAATAAAATGTTAGGATTTTAAAATGTAACTTATATTAATATGTCAGTTCTTACGTGCAGTTTCATGTATCCTGCAGAGATCAGATTCTTGGAAATTGGATAATTCATGTCTGGACAGTACTTCGTTTGAATACAGCCTTTCTAAGCTGTGGCACAGTTTCTCTGAAGTTTATTGTCCCCGGATTGACCTAATCTGTCTGGAAACCTCAAGCAGAGTGATAAGCTCTTTATTTCATATAAAATCTTGAATGTGGGTGTGTGATCAAGTTGGTAGATGCTTAATATTGGCCAATGTATTAAATAGTTTGTTGCATTTCTAGTACTTGTAATTGTACTTATAAAGCTTGCCTGTGATAAAGCAGATTTGAGAAACTTTTTGTGTCAAGTGGAAACAAGTTTCTTTTCCTATGGTTTCTGTCCTTTTGAGGGAGGATATAACATCTAGCTTCTCTGAAATGAGTATAATCACTGCCATCTCCTTCTGACAAAGAAATACAAAAAACAAAACATGTTTCCCAGCAAGTATTGATAGCCTGCCCAAGTTACCTGAAAATGCCTGTAATCTCAACCTTGTAACTGGACTAAAGATGTCATTAAAGGCCTGCTGTAAAAATAATTGTGCAAGGCCTTTAATATGAAAATTAGTTTGACCTTTGTGCTGGTCCCATTTCCTCACTTTATGTAATTTGCCATTATTACATGCAAATAATGGGGAGGAAAAAACCAACATACCCAAAAGTAAGGTCAACCACTGGACTCTGGACTGCTTGAAATAGTATTTCCACAGATGGAAAAAATACTTCAGGGTTAAAGATTTGCCTTTGCAATCGTTCTGTAAACTGTCTGCACCTAAAAAGAGCCTGAGGGCTGGCCTGGGTGATGCTTTTTGCTCACATAGCTGTGCCACTTCCACGAGGGCTCCTTCCTTCCATAGTCAACCAAGAGAATTCATTCCATGGATTCTTCCTTGGGAAAAGCTGAAATTGGTTTCTCTTCTCCTTGGATGGGTTTTCAACCACTGTCATTTGGGGACCCTTGGAGATGTGTGTGTGGATCCCTTGCACACAGAAGACAAGCTTGTTTGGCCTGAGAATGTTTGCACATCTCTTGCAATTAACCTGTGGACCCTCAGCAGCCTCAGACACGACTCTGATGCAATCCATGGTTTTATCTTCCCTTAGAGTGAGGAGAGCCAAGCTTTGAGCTGAAGTTAGCCCTTGCCAGTATCCTTTCTACTTCTCATCCATTCAGTCTGCTTCTAGGGGTCCTAATATATGGTCAGTCAGGAAAAATTCAAACAAAATAGCCAATTCCTCTGGGGCATCTTGCTGAAAAACAAACCTCTGTCTGTGGCCTAGATCCAGTGAAGTTTTGAATTATTTAGATCACGTCTTGCAGATGATGCAGGAAACTTGGGTTTGGGAGAATGGTCTTTATTTAGGTTGAATTAGGTAATGGTCTTTTCTTTAGAACATTTGATGCTGACTAGGTTAGCTGAAGGGCTTTCACCACTGCTGCTGACTTTTTGATTACGTAAACATTCTTAACAGCTGATGGTAACCTTGGGAAACAACAGATCCTAAATGTTGTCCCTGATCAGTTTTTTCCCTCATGCAGTTGTTTGGCAGATGCAGTTTCCAAAGCAGCTTTACAGGCTGTGTGTGCAGCTGCCAAGGTTTGGGCCCTGTGCTGCCCAGCTGCCCTCCTGCCAAGCAGTGTCAGCAGGGATGGCCCAGGGTTGGATTTTTAAAGTTCCAGTAAGAATTTTAATCCTGCTGCATCTGATGGGAGTTAGATACACAAATACTTGCTTATAAATTGTACCAGGTAGGTGGGGAAGCTGCAGACGGAGCCTGGGGCTCTGGCTCACAGCGCTGCTGTCTGGAGATGCCATATGGCTCATGCTGCACCAGGATCTGTGGTGCTCCTGCAAGGCGCACGCTGCTACAGCAGGGCAGTTCACCCAGCCCCTTAAAAGTGACAGAGCTATCACCGTGTCAGTCAGCTGCAAGTGAGTAACATGAGCTACTTATCTGATTTATTAGTGTGAGTTAGTGCAGCTAGACCAGTGCTTCCTGGTGCAGTTGTAGGAAGAGGTTTGGGCAGGAACTTGCCCTGCTGCTGCAGGGAACAGAAAACAGAAATGTGATAGAGCTGTGAAGCCTTGGAGTTTGGAGCCTGGCTTTTGAGATTAATCTTTACGTGAATCAAAGCCATTTCTTGGTCTAACAGTAGTGCCTTGGCAGTGAGATTTGCATAGAACTGTGAGCAGCTGTGTCTGCATTAACAACCTGTGTGCCTTAAAGGGGGCTGGATATTGAGCAAACAGTTGATAGTAAGGACCTGACATCCTCTTTGTATGTGTGCTGGAGGTTTTACTTCTGGCAAACTCTGGTCTTGTCTTGTGGACTGACACCCACTGCTGACTGGAGTTCACCTCTGGTGTAGTTTTAGACCAGGGAAACCTGCAGTGCTTGCAGACTGCCTCGTCATCTGAACCAAAGCTCAGTGACCACGGCCACTCGGGAGATTTTGCTTTAAGAGTTTGTCTGTGATGTGACTAAAATGCAAATGTAGCCGGTGCCCAGGAGCTCTGAGCTGTGTTGTGTAACACCGCAATGTGTGCTCTAGGGCTGTCTAATTATAGCATCAGATTCTGATGGTGGAGAGCTCGATATTCATCACCCAAAAGAGGGTGTGGGTGATGTTTGGGGGGCAGTAACACTGGAATAGTGCAATGAGCCGAGGCAGCAGCGCAGGTGCCCGAGCAGGAGGGGTGCCTCCCTCCCTCCCTCTCTCCCTCCCTCGCAGGCTGTCTGCAGCCTGGCAGCCGTGGCTCCGGCTGGCACCGGGCATCGCCGGCTGCGCAGGAAGCAGGGCTGTGTTGCATAAAGGGAAGCCACGGCTGTGAGTCAGGGCTGCAAGGGAGAGGCGTTCTTGCAGGGAAGGAAATGTCAGAGTTCCAATGGAGGGGTTCTGGGCAGGGCTGTGCTGTGCCCTGTAGGATTAAATTGGAGTCTGACTAGGGCAGAAGCAAAACTGCTTTCTGCTTGTCTTTCTGAGCTTTTTCTCACTCGTGTCTGTGGGTTTTCCTATGGTGGAAAAAGCATTGGGTAGTTCTAGACATGAATTGTGATACTCCTCCTTTCCCAGAAGATGCAGATTAGCCATGGACTGAACCAAGCTGGCAGAAAATCAGCCACTGGATTGAAAAGTGCAGCTTCTCCATCTGATACTTCTTCCAGCACAGGGTCTCCTGGGCACAGTCGGGTTTATGGCTGTTGACACTGACACATTGAACCCTTCTGTGGACAAAGATATCTTGGAGCAAAAGGACGAGGTAAAGCCGTCATGCCTGATGCCAGGGATGTGGTTCTGGCTGCCTGATGCCAGCTGTGTCTGGAGGAGAGCACTGAGCCAAGTCCAAAGTGATAAGAGGCTGCAGAAGGTGCTTTTCTGTGTCCCAGTGCACACATGCCCCAGGAGTGGGGGCTGTGTTTGTGAGTGTCTGTGACAGCTCCAGCTGCCCCCAGGCAGTGTTGCTCACCCTTTCCTGCTGTCTCCTGAGGAATCCACTATTTCTGAATGCAGGCCAGAGCTCCAGAGGCCTGTGGCATTCTCTGTGTGGGTACAGGGCACAGCTGCAGGGTACAGGGACCTGATTCGAACTAGGATGCTGGGGTGTGGTGTAACTTCCCCAGAAGCAGCTCTCCACACTGAGAGATTTCTTCTGGCTGAGATTTCTTCTCCAAGGGTACTGAGAGTCACCTGACCCCATGGAGACTGGGCTGTGCCTTTAGGGCACCTCTGCTTCCATCTCAGGTGGCAGGAAAACTTGCTCTTTCTTCTGTGTCTCCAGATTTGGAGTCTGGGATTGGCAGTACTTTGTCCCAGCTCTCATCCAACTTGGGCATGACAGGCAGCTCTCAGGGAGGGGTTCAGAGCATGTCTGTGGCCTCAGAAACCAGGCTGCCCACACTAAACAGGGCTGGGGGGTTAGGGATCAAGGCAAGACTCTGCCAGCCATGCTGCCCTGGGTAAGGAGGGGAGCAGAGGGCATACAAAGCAGACATTTCCCTGAGTGAGATATCCCTACCTAGCTGTCTGTCATGATACTTATCTGAGCAGGGGCTGGCAATGGCTAGCACCACTGAATTTGGGGCTGGTAAGGGAATGAACACTGCTGTTTTGGGGGTTGTTTTTTTTTTCTGCCCCCTCATGTGTTTTGATATGAAGGTGTGTGGCACAGAGTCAGCTTGTCAGTGGTATGGCTGGGGAATGAGGTTCAAAGCTGCTCTCATCAATCTCCTCTCACGAGAGAGTGATCAGCACCAGTGAAACTGCTGGCAGTCTGTCCCATTCCAGATGGGAATGCCTGGGCCTGGCTGAGATTTGGGATCATCCCCTTTTCTAGAACTAAAAGGGTTGCCAGTCTTGTGATGTGAAGTCTAGAAATTGTGGCATACTTCTGGGAGGGAGTATGATGAGGAGGGATTTCCTGCCTCCCTGGGGAAAAATTAATCTTAAATCCCTGTTGGAGATCCTGAATACTTTAGCTGAATAGGACCTCACTTAAGGACTGGATCACAGCTCTGACACTGATTCTGGTTTACCACAGTGGAGTGGTCGTGCTTGCTCAGTGTAAAGTAGTGGTTATCACCTGAGAATGGCAATCACAAACTCGAATGGTAACCCCTGTGTTTGTCTTTGAGCTGTTGTGTGTGTTTACTTTTGTTAAGGCAAGGTGAGGAGCTGTGCCCAGGGGAGTGGCAAGCCATGGAGAAAGGCAGTTCCATTGCTGCAGCACCCAGGATCCTCATCCAAGACTGAGGTCCCTAAAGAAACATTCCACTGCCTGCTGTAAAACAGCACAAACCAGTTTGGGAACTCTGCCTGAGGGGTGAGGGAGGCAGAAGGACTGTGAGGGTGCAATTTCCTGAGCTCTGCAGGGCCGCAGGGCAAAAGGAAACATTGTGGTTTTGGTGACATAATGTCTCCATACAGAGACATCTCCCTCCTGTCCCATGCCACGCTGAGGCATTTTGCACAGTGATGTGCTTCATGAGGCCTGGTTTTGCAGCACGGGGTGGCTGGTGCTTAGCAGCACAGATGCCTGCTGCCTGCTTCTGGCCCAGCAGCCTTTGTCCTGCTGAGTCACACCTGGCAGGGCAGGGCCTTGATGCCAGCCTTGCTCCGTGTCCCTCGCTGCTGCTGGTTCCCTTCGTGATCAGCTCATGACCGGAGCGGAGGGAGCCGTGCCCAGGCTCAGGGATTGTCACCTAGGGACCACGTGGCTTTACAACTCTGCATTTATTTCCTTAACATGCTATCTGCAGCTGGGCAAAGGTAGAAATGGGGGAGTGCTTACAGGGAAGTGGCTGTCGTGGGGCTGTTGAACTGGCGTTGTCACTTGCGATCATGGAACATGCTGTATGTCCAAGTTCCTGTCAGTGCTGATTTATCTGGATCAGCCCATCAGCTGCAGGTGGAGAGGCTGTAGGTGAGGTCAGGGAGGATGCCAACATGCTGCTGTGGTTCATGTAACAGGCTGGAACACCCACCTGAGGCAAACACTCCCTGTGCAGCACCTGGAGAGAGGCGGCCTCTGCCCCAGAAAGTCTGGTCGCCTCTGGCCAATTCCCAAAGTTTTTGAGTCTTGTCTTTTTAGCAGAAGCTTTAGCTGTGGTATGCTCCAATGCTTCCCTCTTTTCTCTGCAACTTGCAGTTGGGGTCCTGTTGAGATGCTGCAGACAAGGCTTAGGGTTTAGGGGATGAAGTGCAGAGCTGTGGGTGCACATAGATGGTGTTGGCTGCCAGGTCCTGGGGAGGTTACACAGAAGGGATCTGGGATTCCCAGGCTCTGAGGTGCTTGGACATGGTGTCCAAGTGTGGTGGAGACAGCATTGTGCCAAAGAGGTGATGGGCTGTGGGCAAGCACACAGGGCAGGAGCTTGCTTGAGGACGGTGGTGCAGGGAAGTGGGGATGTCAGCACTGCTTGAGGCTACTTCTGCTGGGTGCAGGAATTCTAATAAAATGATGATTTGTCAGCATGTGCCTGTGGAAGGGGATGGAGCAGGGCTGTGTGGAAGGTGATGCTCTAAGAACAAAACTATGTCCAGGTTTATGGGTTTATTTGGGGGGAAGCTGCCTTTAGCAGATTCAGATTTAACTTTTGGCTTGTGAGGGCTGTTAAGTGAGATAATAAAGCAACAGGATCTTAGCATGCATGGAGGGCATGGCCTAAGTCCAGGACACTTTTTCCTTGGGGATATGCTGACACCTGAACTACTGCAGTAGTTTGGCATTTTCACAATGGAGAGGAAGACCAGAGGGCTGTCAGGTTTTCGAGGGGATGGAAACGTTTGTGGAGGGACACACAGCAGCTGAGAGCATGTGTAAGTGCCAGCAAGGAGCCCCAGCCTCGGGTGCATTCCTGAAGGCACTTTTCCCATCACTGTGGTGGCACTCTGCCACCCGGCTGTGAGCCCAAAGCTGCCTGGAGAGCAGCACAAAGGAGAACTGGCACGGTGTGGGCTGGGGAGAGCAGAGTGCAAGGGTACAGAGCCCCCTTACTGAGGGTACCAGGGGTCTGTGGGGTGCTCACTGCCAAGGCTGGGCACGGAGTGGCTCTGGTCTGTGACCTCTGGTTCCTTCAGCCAGGTCAGCTGTGTTGGCTGCATCTTGCACCTCTGGGTCTGGTCCCTTCCACCCCAAAAGAGCCCCCACAGAGCACCTTCCATCTAGGATGTTAACAAACTCCCTTGCTGTCAGCAGACAGACAAGGGCTTTGCTATCTTTTGGGGAGATGATATGCTAAGAGGAAATGCAGTAGCCTGAAAAACATGTGGGAGATTGGGTTAGGTACCTTTGTGGTTCCCCAGGATTTTGAGCTGTGCCATAGGAACACGTGTCACTGGGTTTATTGAGAATCAGTGTTAGACCACCAGTGATGTCTGATTGCTAGTCAAGAACTTGCTGTGTCCCATTTGGATTGAGCTCCAGTGCTTGCTGCAGGGCAGGGCAGAGCACAGAAACAAGTTGAGAATATCATGGCTCACACTGAAACTCTCCATACAAAGGCTCCTAAGCCACAGGGGTGCTTGGGTAGGCTCTTCCCTTAAGAAAGGGAAACAGGATGGATAATGGAAAACTGGGTCTTAAGTTTTATCACTGCTACCTTCCCTGTTTATTAAAGTGACTTTCTGGATAAAGCAGCTGTTCCATAGCAGTTTGGGGAAGGATAAGGAAAGCTTTCTAGCTGATACCACCAGAAGTTGTAAGGATGTAGTTACAGCTTAAGTAAGGGAAAATAGTTGTGGCTTTAAAAAAAAAGCATCTTAAGCAGAGAGTGGTGGAGAAACTCATCCATCTGGGAAGGCACAACAGGGCCTTGGTGAGCTCTTTGCCACATTAGGAAGCTGCAGATGATAGCCTTGAGAGCTACCCTGTGAGCATGTAAGAAGCTACTTGTAGGGAGGCTGTCACCTCCTGTCCCTGACTGGGGAGAGCTTTTGGGAGAGAATTAGCCCTTTTTCGTGGTGCATCTAAATATCCTCATCTGCTGAAATGCATGGGCTGGTATCTGCATTATTCTTTCTCCATTACTGGCAAACCCTGGATTAGAGTGACTGACAAAGCTCCTGTGCAGCTCTCCTGAACCAACAGCTGCTGCATCAATATATGGATCAAGCAGAGTATTAATCCTTGGAGACTTAAAGTGGCTTTTATATGATAGGGAACAGAGGGACAGTAGCATTAGTAATGGTGTAGAGTCCTGAAAATGGAACAATTTGACAGTAATTATATTGTAACCCTTTTGCTGCTGACCTATCAGCACCAAGGGACAGCTAAGCCAGTTACACACAGTTCTCTCAATTTAGACATCAACAGAGCCTGTTAGGGATTTAATTCAATCAGAAAACGCAGCCTAAGCATTAGAAAAGACTTCACTTCAGAATTCAGTAGGGTTTATTCTACAAATCTTAGATCAATGCCAATGATACAAGTTTTATGAATTCTCATTAAAAATACAAGTCAGTATAAAGATTCCAATAGTAATATAATGCATGATGATTCAGTTTCAAAATTTAAGGAATGAATCTGTGTTTTGGACCATGCTACTGAAAAGGGGAACACAATGTAGAAAGAATATTTAGTCTACCTCCCTTTACTTGAGGAGGGGCCTGTGCCTTATTGCCACAATACCTGAAAAAGCAATATGAAGTGCATAGCAGCCTTGCCTATACAGTCTCTAGGCAAAACTGGTGAATTTAGTATCATAGTCCTCCTCCCCCTAGTTCTGGTCATTAAGGTACATTTTGATAGCCTGATATCATTATTATAACTTAAAGCTACTGCAATATCATCCCCAAAATGGTTATAAACATCAGTCCTTGGAGCTGTAAAATGTTCTTGTGATGCACTGACACTTTTTCACAATGTTAACCATTTTGCCCAGTCTTTCCAGGAACACTAAATACATTCCAATCAAAGGTGAATTAGTTCCATATTCAAATCTCTCCTAGGATTTAAATGAAGTCTCAGTGCAGTCTAATATTTAAATGTGTTGTTTATAGCTTCAGGCACAATTAGAATGTAAATCAGACCTGTTTTCTTGACCCTAGCCCTCTGATGTGATGGAAGGTGTGCTAGCTTTCAAGGAACAGCTGGAATTTGGCCCCAGAATTGCTAGACCAAATGCTTTGGATCGGGGGAGAACAAAACTACCCTTTTTTTGCTAGGAGCTGCCTGCACTTGCAAGGGGATTCAGCTTCATAAAGCCACACCCTAAGCCTAAATTTTAGAGAAAGTTTAGTTCTCACGAGAGGTAACTCTTGACAAGATGTGCACCTCATCCCCCAAATGCTGTAGTACATCTCTTTATTCCCAGTGACATTTTGACCCTGTCAAGCCAGTGGGCATCTGGGGCTGAGCCCAGTCATTTCTTGTAGCAGAACCACGCGGACGGCGCGGAGCAAGGATCATGCATGGATCTGCAGCAGCACACAGGGAATGAGGCTGAACAATATGCACACAGCTCTGAACAGGACTTTGGTGCAGACAATGATGCTTAACTGAAACTCAGCTTTTACCAAAAGATTATAGCATAATACAGAAATCTGAAAGAAAAGGGTCAAAAGAAGCCACTGACTTCCATGCACCAGTTAAAGAAAAAACCCCTCTTGCATAAACTGAGCAGCTGCACAGAACAAGCACCCAACTTGGCTACACCAATACATCTTTTCTGCTGTAGGAATTTTCAAAAATTATCCACCCAACATCATACTACCATGTTTTAGCATCATACCAAAATATAGTATTAAGCCATCATGCAGGTTTGGGGAATTTCTTCTGCTGTACTAAACACTGCTGTGCTTGCTTTGAATACATATTGTCAGTCTGATTTGTCTTTGTAGTAGATGCATCTTTAACAGTCACATTTAATCTGAAGTAAAAAAATGTTCAGTAGCCCATACTGAGCTGTTGTCCAGTCAAAGTGACAAAAAAATACAAGGTTGTCATTAAACTGCATATATTCTAGAAAAGGGAGTTACTTTGCACTTAAGTCACATTTAATAGAAGACAAGTTGGTCTGAAACTGAACTGATTCTATTTAGAACAAAGTATGGCACAGATTCCCAATATCTATGGACACTGTGTAAATAAGACATTTTTCTCTTTGCAATGATTATCAATTCGCCAAAAACAGTATAATAGTCAAAAGGGAAGGGTGAAGGAAAACAGATTTAGGAGAAGAAATAAAAAATGCCTAAGAATTGAAAATAAATGACTTCTTTTGTAAGAAACTTTATTTAACTTCATTTTTAAAAATGCATTCTCTCCTCAGAACAAATGCCACCATAAAAAAAAAAAAGATTGCAGTAGCACACACTTGCACTCAAAAGGAAACATGCAAAACTGATGGCTGAAAAATTTTTGCATAAAAATCGTAGACTTCAGGCAAAAGCTTGCCCCTGTGTACCTTTAGGGACCCCAGACCATGAACAGCTTTCAGTGCAATGTCTCTTGCTTCCAATTGGTGGGGAAACATATGGCAGGAGCTTGTCTTCTGACAGCTACACTCTCCCAGATGTTTGAAGCAAAAACAGTCTCAGCTATGTTTTAAAACATCATTGCTAAACTGTTGCAGGAAGTACAAACAGAATTCAAGAAAATGTCAGAATCCAGTGAAGAAAAACTTTTGAGATCTACCCTGTGCCATACACTTCTTAAAAAAAAATTAGACAGAAAAACAAATTTTATTAATACACCCTCTTTAAATTTTTTATTTCTGAAAGCAGCTTTTTATGCAAATCAAAAGCAGTTCCTGAGTAACTGCAGTAAACAGTGTCTTTTAAATATATTTGCGCCTCAGCTCTTCCGTTTTGGTTCTTTCTTGTTTTTCTCCCCAGTTTTCAAGTTTAATCTCAGTTCTTTTTCAAAAATGTGCAAGTTCAGTTAGCATCGTTTCCAGAAGTCCACAGCTTGCAGGTCTTCCTGCAAGAACTCTAAGATCTGCACATACCTAGGCTGTAGTCCTACCCTATTGCAGGCTTTGCTCTCAGACCTGTACAGGATGTGCCCTCACGTCTTCTTCAGCATGCGCCGGGACTGCCACGTGTGGAACTTATTGTAGGCTGTCTGCAGCATCTCTTCTATATGACTCACCAACTGAAACAGGAAAAGGGAGAAAACATTGTCCCAGCTGCTGGAAAACAGATCCCCTCCCCTTCCTTTCAGGAGCATTCTTGCTTTTATTCACTACGAGTAATCTGAGGCTCTGTTGTAAAATATCCATAGAGGGAGCAGTGCAGAGAGCTGCTGAGCTGAAAGGGAAGGGGGAAGTGACCCCACCATTGTTCTGTCTGTTCTGGTATTATTTAGTCTGTGACCACTTCAGAACTCTCCCCCCATGTCAGATTTGAAGTTGCTCAAGTTCTACTACATAGTGGAAGTGAAAAATGAAACGTGACTTCCCCTTTTCTTTCTATCACTCCTGTAATTTCAGGTTACAGTTCTTGTCAGTTGCTGGCATCAGTCAGCAAACTGGACAGGGAGAGGCAACTGCTTAAGTGTGTACCCAATTTCCCTCTGTCCATTTCCTAGTCAACAAAAAAATTAAAATGCCCTAGGATAAGAAGTAACAAACCTATCATCCTCTCATAGTTAAGAATGAAATTATTAATATGCACCCACATAATTAAACAGTACTTTCGCCTTACATTTGTGCTTAAATATTGTCTCCGAATCTTTTCTTGGAATGGGCAGAGCTTTGTAACCTGAAATCTTTCCAAGTTGCTCCTCATTTTCACAACCTGAGAGAGAGACAGAAACCAGTATTACAATACTGAAGAATTACAGTAAGACAAAGTTTCATTTCCTTTAACAAAACCTTATAACTAATTCTGGGGGCTACTTCAAGTTTGTGTAGTTTGAGGAAGGAAAGTTATTAAAATATCTGGTCTCTAACACTTCCCTGTATTTATTTTTGAGTTAAGTGCAGTATGACTGAAAGTGCAGTGTGCCACTCTGATTATTACCTCTAATAAACACTATCAATAGATACAAGATATTCACAAAATGTTTTTCTTTTGCAAGCAAAGACTGGATTTTCAGGCCTGATTTTGCAGCAGATATGCAAATGTATCTGAATGCAAATTTTAATCTTTGTTATCCATGTGAGTTCAAAAGTAACAGAAAAATAGTTACAGTCATAGACCTGGCTGTAGACAAACATCTGTCCTTGAAGGCAACTTAGTTCTCAAGAGGTGTATTCTGAAGGTATGACAGTGATTTTGCAATGGATAGAAGAATAAGGGATAGTTGCTTGGACTGTCAATGTGGAGGTTATTTCTTGGAGCTGGGGAAGGGAGGCTTTAGTTTTTTTGTTTTGAACTGGAATGAGAACCCTGCAGCTGCAACTGAGCTGCCCATTCTGTTTGAAACTGGCTAACAGCTAGTGCTCCTGAAAGGAGCTAACAGGCAGGCAGGGACAAGGATGATTTTAACTAATAGTACGAGCAGAACTACCGAGAAAAATAAGGTTTCATGTTATTTTGTGATTTTCATTTCTAGGGATGAGTAGGTGCTGTACTGATTTGATGCATGTGTATTAGTTCCATACTTCAGTAATGACAGCCATTGTAAACCACATCATAACCAGGGCCATAAGAGGGAGCTCTGCCTTACCTTTTCTTCTAGGAATGGCGTGTTAACAGGGAAGCAGGACCAGAAGTGTCGTAGCAGTTCCCCTACTGCCACATACAAGTGTTTTAGTTCAGACTGAATGTCATTTGGCACCATCTCTGCAACAGGAAAAAGGGGTTTTTCACATCACTCAAAGGATCCCATGAAAAATGAGAACTAAGGCTAACAAAGGAGCTCAGTGATGTACACTTCCACTACACAGAATGACTGGCTGGGAGGGGACACTGAGATGTCTCACAGCAATTAGATCAAGACTATCAGCAGCTGTTAGATCAGGTCAGCTGCTATTTACGGCTCTAAACTTGGAAGCTCTCGTATTATTTAGGAAGATCCATGCCAGGCAAAGAATGGACACCAAACCTAATCCAGGATTAGAAGCAGTATATTTGTATTGTTCTAACTGTGTAGCATAGAAGTAGTATATTTGTATTGTTCTAACTGTGTGGCATAGAAGTAGTATATTTGTATTGTTCTAACAACATGGCAGTGCTGCTGCTGGCTTGTCCCAACAGCACAGTGCTAAGAACTCTATGGTGGGTACTTCAAGTTCTTCCTTCTATCTTATGTTGGTAATATGGTTACAGCATGTGAAAAATGAAAAATCCAGACAGGAAAAAAGAACTGTGTTCCAGACACTCTTAGAGAAGACAGGGTGACAGGGTTCAAGAACAAGGAAAGAGCCACAGCTGTAAAAACCCCAACAAAAAGTACAAGTAGTCACTGAGGATGAGCACAGTGAACTAAACAGTGAATATCAAATTTTAGGATGAGGTTGTTAAAACAAAGTGGTGGTCAAGCTCAAAGAAGTGAAGTGTAGCACCCTATATGTGAATCAGGATGGCTAAGAAATCCTCACCACTGCTTGCTGATTCCTTTTATTTCAGTACCATAAAGAACTCATACTTGTTTTTCAGCTGCCTGAATTAATTTCTGCTGCTTTTCAGACTAAGTAACACAAGATAAACTGGAAAACTGTAATAAATCCCAAGAATAGGGATTCATCTGCTGTGAGACTGAAGAGACAGGAACTCAAACTGGCAGCAATGTGGCAATAGGGAAAGGAGTGGTTGAATGGAGGTGTGAGGAGGAGAGGCTGTCTGATTTGCCCTTGCAGTCTACAAAGAAAGTTGCCTTTTTTCACAGCAAGCTGTGAATCTTAAATGCAGGCTGCAAAAAACTTAGTTTCAGATTATTATCTAGGCTTTGCTTCCTTAAGAGTTTTCAGAGTATGTTATATTCTACAATCCAGGGGAAAAAAAAAAGCTGAACAAGTAAAACCCCACATCTGTAAGATAATTTGGTATCTATCAGGTGTTTCCTTCATTACTTGCTGTGTAAAATGTTCTCTTGTTCACTTGCCTCAGTACTGGTGTAGCCATTACCACCCCCATGGTGTAGCTGGTGGTGGCATGGTGCTTTTCTTTTGTTGCTGTAACCCAGTACTACTCCAGCTACACATTTCCATACTTTCCTTTATCACTGGAACATGTTTAAGGGAGAGATGAACCAGCAAGCCAGCTAGTTTTGTGCAATGCACCAGGATACAATTAAAGCATTAGACACCCCAAATCCTTACGGTTTATGGCTTGCTGTGTTCCACCCTGCATAAGTGCTCCTCCAGGTGACAGGACTGCAATAGTGCTGGCAGCATCACCACTTGAAAGAACCTGGAGAGAAAGGGAACAAATATTTCACGTCATTTTTTCTAATAAATTCTTTTAAAAATAAGATTAGAGAAACACCTACATGGAAGTTCAGGTTCTGCTCTTTTCCAGAATTATGTGCTATAGCTTGTTTGCAGTGAAAACTCTCTAATTAATTGTAACCTTTTCTTTGCCTAGACCTTGAACAGGCTGTGCACTTACTCTGAAATAAGACAGAAGTGTACTGTTACTATGCAGAAGTGTAGCAGAATTGTGGCTGCTTTACTCAGGGCCAAACTAGGTTTACAAACAGCCAAGTTCAGATGCTGGCTGGGGAGACTGGCCACAGGGCTCTGCTGCCCTCCAGGTGCCAGCACAGAGCTTCTGTGCAGCCCACAGCACACTGACAGCCTAAGTGCATTTAAGAGCAAAAGGCCAGTTCAATTGAAAACCTGCTCACTGTAACCTCCTAAACTTCTCAGGGTGGATGAATACACTGGCCTGTGCATGACTGTCCTCCTTTACTACCTTATACCTTTACTGTTTCCTCAAAAGAAAGAAGGAACAGAAGAATATAACTGAGCATCAGCAATGACTCAGTTTCCTCTAGTGTAGATTTTAAACTTAACAGCTCAAAAGGTATCATCTAAACCTTTAAAATAAATCAGTTAACAGAAATCGGAGATTACTGAAGTTTTAATTTTTCATGGTAAACTTCAATTGACACAAGACACAAAATTGTATAGAAAGTAAGAGGCTAAGCTAAGATCAAGAGGGGCATTTTAAAATATATTTCCATACCTGAGTTAGTTTGGGTACATATGCTTCCATTTCTTGTCTAATACTCTGAAATGAATTAATTATATCCTGACTAGTTGCATATTGCTGTGATTGAATTGGAGTTGGACCATGGTAATACCTGTGAGGTGAGAAAAGAGAAGGGAAAAGTGTTACTAGTAAGAGTAAAGCAAGAGAAAATTCCTGGACAGTTCTTCTACTGTTTCTAATTTTAGATGCTTTGCAACTGTTACCAGTACTTTATTTATTGACAAAGTACAATATATTGCCACATGGGAAGAGGCTGAGTTAGGGATGGCATGGCAGCAAATAACAGCTTCAGTTGTTGAATCTGTGATTGTCATTTTGCCAATGAGAAGGTACCTTTGCCACCAAATTCTGGAAATACCATTAGAATGGAGCAATTCACTTTCAGCTGAAATTAATGTAAATGAAGTTAGGTGCACATGTGGAACTGTTCTCTTTCTGGTGGTACTGCTCCTTTTCTGATGTTACATCTATGGTTCTCAAACTCAAAGGTCTAGAAAACAGGAGGACTACCACTAGAAAAATCTTAGACCAGTGAGCAGTCCAAACTATCCCAACTGCACTTTTTTGCCTGGGAGAGGATTTTTCTTGGAATTCCAAATATTTTCATATGTAACACATTTTTCCACTGAAAGCTGCAATGATGTGCTGAACTGTGAACAGAGCTCTGTTAGGCTTTCACAGAAATTACATGTCAAGGTCATTCAGGTTGGCTTAGAGACTTAACCCTCTGAAAAGTAAGATGGAATATGGCAGGGGTGTTGGACTAGATGATCTCCAGATGTTCCTCTGAGAAATAAAACTACAAATTTAAGGGGAAACTGGTTTATGCAAAAGCTCATATTAGGTTCCTAAACTCAGTTGTAACACACCTGAGTGTAGCACAGCAGGGACTAAACTAGCTGGTCCTGTGTGGGCTGTGATGAAACCCCTGCTAAACTGGCTCTGCTGAAATAGCTGTGCATTATTTTAACTTACCTATCAGACTTCTTTAAGTTTAGTGCAATAGTTTTAACGCTATTATTCTTTGATAAATCTTCGTATTCAATGGCCTCCTGCAGTTTTACCTAAAATTAGCCAAATAACGATACATGTTACTAATGAAGGCACAAGTCCATACATCCAGTGCTTTCTTCTGCTGCATCAAGTTTGAGCTGAAGGGTTACTAAAACCTAAAAAGAAAACCCAGGTATGGAATGACTCATGCCTACCCTGCAGAGGGAGTGATGCCCAGTGTTGTTCAGGATGGGCCATTTGGAAGTCTTGGCACCATTGCTTTTTCTCCAGATTCTGCTAAAATTAGGCAGTCCCTGACACTTCCAAAACATGTTCCAAAAGGTATACATAGATTATAATTTGTGCTTTCTATTTATGTCTATCTAACTCCAGTTTAGCAGAAATACTCATGATTTAATAGCTGGTGCATAGGAGTCCAAGACTAAAACCACAGTAATTATCCCAAGCTATCTGGTGACAGCAGAGCTGTGGAGTATTAGCAGTGAGAGGTAACAGCACAGTGACATCAGACTTTGTACAACTGGAAAACTATTTCTGAAGTCTCCTATTCTCCTGCTAGTCTTTCAGTCTCCTTTTCATCACATTTCTTCTAGTCTTGCTATATAATTTTCTGCTCAGTAAAACTTTACAGCTTTTGAGGAAAGTCAAAGACTACCTCAACACTTACCAACACATATATTCTACAAGGTTTTCTCACAATGTAACCAAGTTTTGAGTCTCTGATGTTTTCTGTTTAGGCTGTCAGCTCCAGGAAGAGTATTCAATTCAGTTTTATAGCAATTACAGTACTCTCTTTCACTTTGTGAGCTGCTCTGGTTAGTCTAGACCAGGCTGTTGCCCTGTATTTCACTGCACCAGGTGTCACTACACTCAGTTCAACCTCACTTCAGTTTCTGACTAAGATGAAGGCTGTCATGTGCCAGTTTCATGATCCCCTCCACAAACAACACACTTGAGCAGGTTACTATTGGTGCTTGAACACCAATATCCTTTTCTGATGGATGTTCTCTAGAAGTTTTCAGGCATTTGAAAGAAAAACAAAAGGAAGGAGGCTGAAACTAGAACTGCAGCAAATGGAAAGAACCAGATTTCTGAGTCTAATCTGAAGTATCTTAGAATTTTTTACTTTCATTGGGCAGTACTGAGGAGAAAAACAGCACAATACTTCAATGTGTAACTTATTTGTGTTTACTAACAGAGGAAACAGGGCTTCTTACAGGCTGTCAGATTGTTATTCTATATACTTCTAAACAAGGCTAAAAAAGTTTTACTTCAGATGTGTCATAAACCAAGTAAGGAACTTCCAGCAATTTTTTTGAGAGACATAGCTTCCAGTTCCATTCAGTTAGAATCACATCAGCTAACTTTATACCTTTTTCAGTGGTGGCTGAAAGAAATCTGAATCCCTGGAGTTTCCATCCGTACTGCTGGTCTCACTGTAATGGTCATTTTGTGCTTCTCTTAAAATAGAGAAACAGCATTAAGAAGAATTCACCTCACAGGAAACTTAAGATACAAGCTAGAGACAAAGTAAATACATCTGTTTCAAAAACTTCATATGCACAGTCACATACTTTTTTCCCCTTATGTCTTAATTTCTAGCAGTTGGTGTAGACAGAAGGAACCAACTCCTCACATGAACCCTGTTTGTCACAGGGGAAATTCCACAGCAGGGGAAGGTGCTGGTCCCTCTCTTCAGAAATAGCAGCATGTCAACAGTGCATGTGGGACACAGCAAAATCATGGCTAAATTAGAAACACTTTGTATACACAGTTATGCAACCAGGTATTAGCAGAGCTCTGGGAGCCCTGCAGTACAACTGTTCCAGGAGCCCTATCCTGTTGTGCCTCTCTGAGAAACAAACACACTTTGCCCAAAAGAGATTGCTTAAGGTGCAGGGTACACTTTGTGCAAAACAGAACAATGTGAGGGAGCCCAGCCAAACAGAAGGAAGTATTAACTAAGATCTCTCACAGTTAAGGTCTGCAGGATTTGGGTAGAGTAGTAATCCTTGCTGGTTGTCCATAAAGCAGTTGTAGAGCAGGTGACCTGACAGGGTGTTTTTGGTCAGGGGCAGAGTACTGCACCTGAGCAGTCTTTCATCTGATCCACCTATGCCACCCTGCAGGAAGCCCCAGCAGACCTGCTCCTGGAAGGCAGGAAATAGGAAATCTCTGCACCAGACCTCATCTCCACTACTTCTGCTGCCTTCACCAGGGCTAGACATCTAAGGCAGACCCATTCTTTTCTTTTTAATCTGCTTTATATCATAACTCAGTTAAAAATAGTCATCATTTCAAACAGCTCTGAAAAACTTCTATAAAGAAAAATGAAACCTAAAGGTATTTTCATTTTTAGAGGAAAATAATTAATAAAAAATTAAAAGGTTGTATGAATAACTGAAGATATGCTTCTGTTTTGGAAATTTCTTAAAATTTACTCCAAAAATCTATTACACAACACTGAAACTTACTGTTTCCTGAGGCCAGCTGCAAGGACCATGGCACTGTGATGATTAAAGCGTTTTATGATGGCAGCATTGCTGCTTTCTCTAGCAGACTTGGAGGCATTTGATGTGGAGGCCACAGAAGCAACACCATAGCCCTGCAAAGAAAACAACATTGATTCCCTCTTGGCTCCCAGAGCAGCAGGACAATTCTGTTTTCCCTTGAGTCAGGAAGCCACCTCCTCTGGATCATCATCATCCAGAACTGTTTTCCTACTTTTGCCCTCCCATCTCCCTATGTACTTTGAAAAATCTCCAGTGACTATTGTATTCTGCTAACACTTGGCAATTTAGAGGTGTCAGAGAGAAGGTAACAAGTCTTATACAGGTAATTTTATGAGACCATGATATAAGTAAAAACTGAACTAGCTTAAAAAAATTAAGGATAACCTGTGCAAAACAGGCATTGATGGCAAGGAAAAGACAGCAATTGTTTCACTGATTGATTTTTAACATCTAGTAGGACACCAGCAGCCCTACAGGCTAAAATATACCTGTCAGGAGGATGTGATACCACTAGAAAATTCAAAAAAAACTTCAAGCCTTAGAATGCTGGCAGAGTTCCCCATTTGCCAGGTGGCACTTTACCCCATGGGCAGTTTCATGCTTGCTGTTAGTCAGCCTCAAAAGCAAATCAGGGCAGTTTGTAGAGCACTTCAAACACACCTATCCTAAACTCATGGTCCAGTTTCAGGCTGCTAACTTTGGACAACTCCCACAAAAAGAAAATGAAAAAAGAAAATACAAAAAAACACTACTAAAAAACTTTAAAATGCAGCTTCATTATTAACTACAACTGAACAGTTTCAGTTACATCAAGTGCAGAAAAGCACATCTGTAAGTTACTTCACATTATGGTACACCATTGATATGAATTGTTTTAACTTGTTCTTGGAGGCAGGTAATAGTTCAAGTTAGTTGTAATTTTAGCAAAAAAAGGTATTTGAAGCTAAACAAAGAACACTGCATTACGTGTCCTTCAGTTAGGCCGAATCAAGTAGCAGTGTTCAAAGTAAGAACAAATCAAAGACTTTATCCTGGTTTGTGCTACTCTTCTGTACATTGTCACAGACTGTAAAAGGTAAGACAAAAACAGAGTTCACTTTAGACTAAAAAGCCCAATGGAAGAGCAATTCTTTAAAGAAGGGAAGTCCTGTATTTACACCCTGCACACCAAGGCAGATGTGACCAGACAGGTCCATGGGCACGGTCTCCATTTCCCTTCACATACACAACAGCAGCAATGTTGAGTACCCAACCACTGCACCTGCCTAGTAAGGGATTTGTTTTAGAATTAGCATCTGTAGTGGTTTTAAAAGAAATATCCACTTAAATGTAAGTAACAAAGGGGTATGGTTTTCTTTTGGATTTTTTTATTTGTTTTCTGTTTAGTTTCACCAAGTACTTACTTCATCTAATGTTTTATCTTCCAAAGCTGTTAAATCTATCAGAGGGTTTTTCACTCCTTGAGACACCATTGCTTTTAATCCTGTGTGAAACAAATTTTAAAAAATCATGAAAAACTGTATCTAAACAAACAGCATAACTACAGGATCATTAGCTTATATTTCATCTTTAAAAGAAGACAGGGGTTCTGCACAGGCCCAAATAACACTGGGACTAAAACTTTAAACCCTTTATAAAGTTCCATTTAAAATGAGCAATAAATGTGGGTGGGAAGTTACTCCAAAACATCTTCCTACTAATTAGCCCAGTTTTCACCAACTTCTACACATCACTGAACACTGATTAAAAAAATAAATTGAGATGCAGTTATAGTAGTGGGATCTGGGAAGCCAAAATTGCATTTCTTCTAATTTTGGCACTGTTCTGCTGCCCTGCCTGGGCACTATGACAGTTTATATCTGGTGATAGCTTTGACTTGTGAAGGGTTTTGCATTCCTAATAGAAGGCTTTCAATACATATTATGGAATGGTGGTAAGTGGTCCCAACTCTCCACATTTCTGTATCATCACAAACCTATCTCAAAAGTTCATAAAAAACTTGAGTCAGATAATATGTTAGAATTTCAGATTAAAAAGACTGACAGAGAAGAAGGATGACAACTCGTCTGGAAAATCTGGGCAAATAGGAATCTCATTTACTAAAACCCCATCTATTACAAAAGCTGTACCTGCTGTAAATTGTGCACATACTACAAACAAAACCTATTGTGTACACAGAATTATTCCATAGTAACTGATGGCACATAATCAATCTACCAGGATGGCACGCTATGGAATTTGTAGTAAAGCTTACATCTAGTGCTGCCACTTTCCAAAGGTAATTTGTTCCAAGAAATGCTCTCACTATGAAACATGCTCAAAATGGCAAAGCTGTAGCTAACTTTCCATGACCATCTGTAGTTTTCAGAGACAACCAGCTTACCTTTCTCATCCAGTTTGGCACATTCTGCAAAGAGGTCTTTTGAGCCTGTATTGAGCCTGTCCCGATGAAAATAATGAGACTGAAAAAATCGTGTCCAGAATTCCCTCTCAGTCATGTTATGTGGAACATTCTCTGCATATTTCATTTTTACTGTGAACAAAACCCAGAACAATTACAAACTGTTTCACAAATCTTAACATGATATTTTAGATCACCATTTCCTTGATGGCTTCCTTGCTTTCTGGCTGCCTCCATTCACTCCCATTAAATGGAAGGGATTGCAGTAGTTAAGCATGAGTGAACAGGTACTCATTTATGCCTGTAAAGTTTTGAAAAGTACAGGTAACAGTAGCCTGAACACTCTTGAATTGCCCCCACACTAGGGGCCAAAATGAATCAGTGTCAGTGTTCATTACAGTGGATGGGAAATGATGGAAAACAGGTTATTTTTCCTCCCAAAGGTGATTTCATGAAAAATAACAATTAATTGGAACACTGAGTAGGAGAGTGTCATGGAAATCAAACATTTACTTAAAATTTAAAAAACAAGAAGTCAACACAAGTGCAAATGTTTTCATTTAATAAAATCTCAGATGAACATTTTAGTCTTTCTACAGTAAGACAGTAAAAAGACCAATCTTAAATGGATGTGTTTGGTATGTAAAACACTGCTCTTACCTGCAGGGTATGTCCGAAATATGGATTCAATAATATCCGAAGTCAAGTTGTACCTCAGCCCATTGCAGCCGTCTGTCTGAGGCCGTACATCAGCCTGAGAAAAAGCACACAGGGAAAAAACAGTCGTGTCTGGATGCTTTCTCTAACTGGAGAAGGAAAAGAACTGGAATCTTACAAGCAAGGTCTGCTGCAGGTACAAAAATCTTCTTCCTCCAGTAATCCATAGCGTATTTGATCGTACATAGGTATTTTAGAATCAGGAATGAACGAATAAACATGAATTACTTTATTATACCTGCCATTTAAGGGATGGTTTAACAAGCAGACTGCAGGCTTTAGAAAGCAAAGAGCACTCCATTGGTCAAAACAAGGTATGATTAATTAATTTATGCTTATCCTTGTGTCAAAGTTAAAATAAGTAAGCATACTGTATATGCCTCATGTTTTATTGTTCACTCAACAGTTCAGCTAGTTCAGCTAGTGGCTATAATGAAGTGACAAAAAAGGATTTATGGCTCTTACACCTTATTCCCTTATACTATAAGTATACATAGTTGTATACTAAAAACATTTTAGTGTAACTGATAAGTAACACTGAATTTAAAGCGTGAGGATTAGCCTTGGTCAGAACTTTGAACTTAGATCTCAGTGATCTCTTTAGGAAGCTCTGGAGGAGGAGTGCTCTGTCCAGTTCTCAGAAACAGGAAAAGTACATGATTGCACAGGCTGCTGCCTTTTCCTCCTTTTCCTGTGTACCTCAAGCCTAGCTTTTGTACCATCTTCTTCATAGGCTAACGCATATTCTGAGCAGAGCCAGTCAGATTTAACTTTAATTGGGACACACAAGATATCTGAAAATTTCTTCTTCACAAATGCAGAGAACACAAAGATAACCAAGTGGTTTAAGAATGTTTCAGTTTTCAAGGTTTGGTGGGTTTACTATTCATTGTGTTTTGTTTTTTTAACATTAAGGTGTAAGAATAATGGGAGACAGGAAATCAGAGCAATCAAATTTGTCTGGCAGCTGATTTTGGTATTTCCATGGGGGGGGGGGGGGGGGGGAAGAAAACCAAATGGTTGTACAGCAGCTAAATTAAAACAATTCCAACCTCCTCTTTCCCTCCCAAATCCACTGTGGGCACAGTCATTACAAAGGTGGAAGTGGGATTCCATCTAAAGAGTCCCATCTGTGAGTTTTGTTGCAGAAGCAGAAACACATCTCTGTGTGAGCAACCTGATGTTGTACCTAGATTACTTTTAGACTGCACTGAATTTACTGAAGCACAGGTTCTACAAATGGGTAAAATAACTGAAAGTTAGAGAAAGAGAGAGAGAAAATGAGCTTCCAGATACACAAGTTGTTCTTCAAGTAGCTGAAAGCATGTACTGGTTTAAAAAACTGGGGAGGGAATAAAATCCTTATGTGGAAAGGTTCATTTATGCATGTCAATGCTGCCACGGATACACTCTTTAATTTATTGAGCTCATACATTTTAATCTAGCAACCATATATTCACATCACTCCTGTTTTACAGAAGGCAGAGCAGCAGCACAAACATCATCTGCCTATTGGCAATTTAAAGTTCAAATTGGGCATCTTAAACTGACAAAATTTTGAGGGTGAAGATTAGCGAGAACCCTTTTCTTTCTCCGTTACACTTGGAATAGCGGAGACATGTTGAGGAACGAGGAAAGTTCCCGTATATGGGAATAAAGTGCATTAGCAGAACTCTCACTTTCCCCAATATGTCTGCTCTAAAATCCTATAAGTAAAGGTTCAACATACCAGGAATGCTGCAGAGATGCCCACATCCTGCTTATTAGGTGCTGCAGAATTATCCCCTGCATTCAGGCTTAAACGGTTGGCCCAGAATTCTTCAGCACTGATTACTTGGCTCACAACAAGGTCTTTATAGAGCTGAAACAAAACAGGATCTTCTTGCAGCATTCTGGTAAAAGAATGTATTGAATAGAATTGAAACACTGTAGAATAAATCACTAGTATTTCCACAACTAACACAAGTTCACAAAAGGAACAGAAACCAACTTTTCTTTCAAAATGCTGTGCATTTCTTAAGACTGTGTAAACAACCAATGTCAATAGCACTGCTTGTCTGAAAAGACTTAAGAAATGGATGTTAACACTGAAAGTTAGAAAACAGTAATGCCTAAGAAAAAGTTAGTGTGGGATTCATGTCTTGTCCTGAAATGTTCTGTGGTGCTTTTGTGTCTTTGCACACCAGGACTGGAATCTTCTGAACTGTAAAAGCACAATGAATATTCTTGCTGTTCCATAACAGAAATATGATGAGGGAGAAAAAAAGGAGATCTGAGTGCTGTCCAATTCTTGGTTTAAGATCTTAAAATTCAGTAGCTACAGAGCTCTATTCTAGTGCAAGAGTATAGATCACAAAATATGTATGGGATAAGATCTCTTAAAACACATTACCCCAATGGTTGATCATTTATGTTTCTGTGGTAGCAGTAGGATCTTCATCCTTTAATCAGATAATCAGACATAGCACAAGTGTGAGACACGTTCCATGTCACTACTTCCACCAGGGAGCAACGTTTACAAAAGTTATCATCCACATATCAGGTATCACTACCCAAAATGCAGACTATGCATCTGAATCTTCACTCATGCTTAAGCAGCTGGTTTTACAGCTGTGTACCTTATCAGAAACACACTGGGCTATTTTCAGGGAAGTGTGCACGTGTGTTCACAATCTGCCAATAACCCACCAGTCTTTAGCATGTACTCAGGGTCTTGATCAATTGCAAACAATGAAAAAAACCAGGAGTCTTATGGATACATGGTCTAGGGATGAACAAGGGTAAACTGCAGTCTGGACAGAATGAAAGCCTTTAGCTGCTCTAAGGACAAAGTAGGATGAGGTGGAAGTGAAAGCTTTGTGACAGGATTATTATGTTTTAACCAGCAGGGTCTCTCCAGTTTTTCTTATTGTCACAAGTATGGATTAGTGGCAATTCTTACAAATTAGTGCAGCTGAAAGCAGTCTGTTATTCTTGTTATTTCATTAAAGCTTGGAATTTTGGTACATACTCAACTCCCACATATCAACAAATGAAGGAAGTGCCATGGGGACTCTGGATGTTGTACCCTCCCACAACAGGCTGGATCTTTTCTGCCTGATCTGTTGCAATTAAGCTAATGAAGTCCCATCACCAGACTTGGGCTTCTAATCAAGAGAACAAACTACGGCTGAGTAGGTGCAGGGATTCTGGCTTTTCTGTAACTAGAAAAGCTCCTGACACTTCATGGTGTGATGCTGTAAAACTCCATTTAAGGAGGCAAAGATTCAGAGCTAAGACTGCTCATGTTCTCAGCACCAATACTGTCAGGAAAAAAGGCACATAGCATAAAGAAACGAGTATGGGAACAGTGCCAATGCAGGCTGCACTGCTGCAGACCCTAGTGGTTGCTGCAGTACTGGAACCAGTTAATCCTGGTTGTGTCACAGCTCCAGCACAAGGGCTCTTGCCCTTCCACTGGGAAATCTCCTTAAGATCCAGTTTGTCCCATGAGGCAATGCTCTCATGTTTTGAAAAATCTACGTTCAGAGCTAGAAGAGTCTTTGGAAATGGAAGCCATAGACACAGGATTCACAGCAGACACTAAAATGAAGTGAAATTTGTCAGGGGAGATGCAGAGAAGAGAGCTCTGTGGCCACAGGGATTGGATTAACAAACATGTTACGGGAACGGAAATGTATCTCAAGAGCCCATGTGGGAAAAGGACTTAGGTCCTCAACATCTTCTCAAACAATTTCTTAGAATAAACATCCTGTATGCCAAATAACAAACTGCAGCCTCTCAAGTGAGATGCATGAAAATACCTAACAATTTAGTAGTCTATAAAATATCAGGGAAGATTTGAGGAGCAAATGGGGCTTCATGGGGAGGAAAAAAAAAATCACCAGGCTCCACAAAATTTCTGGAAAAGGAAAAAAAAAAATTCAAGCAGCTTTTCTAACTGATAGATATATATTTAAGAAGACTAAAGAGACAGGCTGCCAGTTGGGTGCTCTCCTCTCATAGCTATGGGTAAGAAAGACCGGGTGGCAGCCAGACTGGCTGCCTTGACACCTCAAGAACGTGTCACTAAGCACACAAGTGTAGTCTCAACATGTGACAGTTATGCAAGTCTCAAGGAACTGCCTCGAAATTGAAAGCAGGGAGATTTTTACTAGGGAAACAAATGCTGCATCATTCATGATGTTGAAATAACAACAACTGTTAACAGAAATACACAATAGTTAGCTAACAGTTAGAAGAAAAAACCCAACAGACTTTTAGGCTGCTATCCCTTTACCTGTTCTTCTCCTCAAGTTCTTTATTAGCTTTCCTTTTGAACTTGGGCAAGAGCTGTTGAAGAAGATCCTTGACCGCATCTCGCTCCTTCACTGCTGTGCTTTCATTGGAGAAGTGGAAGTTGGTTGTGTCCCCTGCATGCAACACCAGCTGCAGCTGAATTTTAGCTTTACCTTCTGGACTGATTTTCTGGCCTAGATTGCAGAGAGACAGACAGTAAGCTTATACAAGAAACTGTTTTCCCTAGAGTATTTGCTTATAAGCAGTTATTCTCATCATCCAATTAAATACCATTACCCTGCATGTGAATTGCAGTTGTGAAAATGGAACAGTCAGTCTTCCCCTTGAATTAGATTGAATCCTGCACCTTGTTCACTCTAAAATACAAGACACAGACAGTAGCAGCCTGTTGCTTAATATCCTTCAGTTCCTGCTAGGAGTCCTGATTCATCTTTGAATTCCCCACAGCATCCATTAGAAAACTGCTGCAAATGAGGCTGTCATCACCTGGACACTTTAACCTGGAAGCAATCCAGGCTGCTGCTGAAAGGTGACCTCATTCCCCCTTTCCACTTCTTCCTGCTGCATTTCTTGTATGATTGCTAGTGTTTGTGCAGCAAGCTGAACCAAGGAACTGATCCACTGAAAAGCACCCCTTTTTGTTTTTGCAGCTGGCCCAGCTCCTGCAGAAGGACAGTGGTAGGAAAGCAGAGGTAGGGTGGGTAGGAGCACATCTGGATCCCAGTTTCCAGTGGTGAGCTAAGTGCAGTTAGCCACTAGTGCTCCCCAAGTTAATCACCAATGCCTCCAAGGTACCACTACACCCTCATGAGTCATAAGAATCTAATTTCTGCACCTATCCTCATAACCAGAGGGAGCAGAGGCTGGGACACCTATGCTTATGGACTGTTGTGCTATAGTGACTTTAGTGAAGCACTGCAAATGGCACTAACCTAACTTTTAATAGCAGCCTTTTCTCAAAAGCAAGTGGGAGACAGGAACCAGATGTCAACACTAAATCACCTTCTCTATTACAAATTTACAAAAACATCTCACCCTTTTTTTATTTCAGGTGACAAAAAGCACATCTTTCATCTAAGTTAAAAATACTTCAATGCCTATACATGTACATATTTAAAATACAAGGTGCTTAAGTGTAAGTTAATAGCTAAATAAAACCTTCACAAAGTTGATTATTATAGGTGAATGGGGCTTTTAAACTTCTTATCACTTTCCTATTTAAGAAAATATCATCTTAGTTCTGATTCATCACATACTTTCAATCATGCTGCAGTGCCTGTATGTGACTTTAAACAGCAATAATCACTAAACCATTACAAAGTGACACACACAACTTATTTTTTACTCCTTCTTTGGCATTAAAGCACATGATATATGAGCACTAATTGGAGCCAGAAAGGCAGCATGCTATAGACATCTACTGTTTAGTTTTGACTTGCAAGTACTCTGCTGTTGCAACAGCAAATGCTTATTCAGAATGTTACCAGCTAGGCCAAACTACAGAAGGTGACACTTCTGAAGCTATGGTCTGTTGGATGAAAATAAAACTGAGTTCATTTTATATGAAAATCCAAACAGCTTTAGATACTGAGTTAAACAGATGACATGCCAGATAGTTTCTGTGTTAGACTGAAAATCCTGTATGCTTCCTTGATCCTCCTCCCACCCTTCCCTCTACAAGCATATGGCATAGATTATTTTTCTGTTCAATTTATTGCAGAAGTTTATCAAAGTTAATAGTAAATGCAGGCAGATGTAAGTTAAACATCTGAAGACTGCAGAAGTTCTGTGGTAGCATCCTTAAGCTGGTGATACTTTACCACAGTCCTGATCTCTGCTGCTACAGAGTAGCCTGGCCAGAGCTCCAGACTCTTGCAACCTTCCTGAGGTAGCAACACCTAGCACTGCATGGCAGGCGAGCTTTGTGTGACATTTAGGTCTCTGTGGCACTCACGCTGAGTGCAGCAGGCAGTGCTCACTCACATTTGATGTCTGCATACATGTGGCTGACGGTGAAGCGGTCCTTGCCCTCGGGTGCCCAGGCAATGCGTTCGGCCATGAGGTACAGGGCCCCATCCTGCTTCTTTTGACGCACCTTCTTCACTATCAGCAGCACTTCTTCAGATGATGTTGCCATTGTGGCTACAACGAGCTGTTAAAAACATACAGTTGAGCTGATTAGCTGTGCTGTAACTCTTTCACTACTCCTATCTATATTAAAGTATTATTTGTTCATGCCTATATCATTTTGGGAGTATTTCAGATAAATGTGCTCCCCTCTTTCAGTAGAATCAGCAAATTTATTTAAACAAAATACTCCCACCTACGTAAAGAATTCATCTAATTATATTGCTGATACTGCTTTTGATCCACTAAAAACCCCACAAATCTTACATTTAAACTGATAACTAAATTTTCTGGTTTTACTCTCCTTTTACTGTTTTTTCTAGTTCAGAAGAATACTGAAGCTAAGCAATGACGAATTCCAAATCTCTGGTACTGGCAGCAATTCCCTTCTTCAGCGGGAATGGCAGATGCTAAGTCATTTCAGAAAAGGGAAGGATACAAGGTATGTGAAAAATGATGGATTTTCCGTTCACTGTGCTAAAGATAAGGTAGCCCAGCAAGACTCAGGTGTTCTTATTGTGGTGGTGTTCTTATTCTTTTGCCCGTGGCTTGAACAATGTTTTGTACACTTGACAGCAACTGGCCAGTCCCTCTCCTCCAAAGTCTGAGGAACTAATGTTACATGTGCTACAGCACAATGATAATTCTGTCAGCAGTCTCAAACCAACAAGACTTTGGATCCTTGCTGCATTGTTCTCCCCAGCAGTCACTGTTATTCCTCTCCCCAGGTTCACCCTACAGCATTAAAATTTTTCAAGAGATAAAAGATATGGTGAGTATTACTATACTCTGTCAAAGTTTGGCACACTTCTCAAAAGTGTACATCTTTTTTTGATAAGTGTTGGTACACTTATCAAAAATGTACATCTTTGCTGAAAATGTTTAATATGTCCAGTTGCTGTATTTTGTGTATCATAAATTTTGTGTATCATAAACTTTACCACTGACATGCAAAATAGTTTTCCAATGCTAATGTGGATGTTGCATGTGCTTCAGAACACCTATAATATTGATGGGATGCACACTGAAGTTCAGATTGTAACCTGCATCAGCTATCACACTACTAGTGGGTATCACAAAATGGTAGTTCTAAGCATTTAAATTCACATACCTTGTTTTTTCTTAAAAACCCCAAAAAACAACAAAACACCAACCAGTAGCAAGACAAGACATTTTATTTCGACAATCTGGACAGTAGCACAGCATTCTCTTCAACAGAAGTCCTACAAGTTCCTGTGCAAATGAGTTAACACACTAGATGGAAAGACATAATGGCAAAAGGGCTCTGCACTTATACTTCACTCCTTCACCATTCCAGCCATCCAAGGCTTTGCTAAAGAGTTCAGTCATGCTGAGCTGAATGTGGGGTTTCACATCAGCACCACTGCAGCAGTCACCAGAACACACTGTGCCACATTCAGAGCATCCTTGGTGATACTTCTTTCTCAAAGAAAACTGCATGGCGTGATTTCAGGACTGTTCCCTAGCATAATCCATTACAGTCTGTCTCCCAGCAGCACTATTCCCTTTCAGTGCTATTCACACAACCATTTTATGGAGTTTCCTGTTGCGGGTCTGCAGTCTCATCAGCACCTTATCCTTACTGGAAAAAGGCAGCTGGCCACGGACTCTCAGAGACTGGAAACCTCACCAACCTCTGTGCAAGACTAGGGATTTGGTGTTTTTCTCCCTTTGTTACTTTATAGTCCTTTAAGGTCGTTATTATCCAATGCAATGGAGGCAAAGCCACAGAACACAAAGGAATTCAACCTGTACAGAACAGCAAGAAAAAGGAAAGCATTTCCACAGTCAGGCTCATTCTGATGCCAGCTGCTCTGCTTTTCTACCGTGCCATTTCACCTACCTACACCCAGTCTTTCAACTACAGAAGCAAAGAATCAGCAGCTACCAACTTCTCCTTCAGAGCCCTTCTAGTACCCTGCAGTGTGCAATCTGTGAGAGCACAATTATCCCGCAAGTGGCTCATTCCACCTTCTGGGAGGGTGAGCACATGGCTCATGCTGTTCTTCTTTCTGTCACTGCTGTACTTCCTTTTTCCTGCAGTAATTTACAGTGGCAGTGGGATGATACAACTCACAAGCACAGTAAGCATTACCCAAAATGGAGAAAACCCTGAGCTGTCTTTTGAACAGTACATCAGAAAGAATAAAAAAAATGTTAATAATAGGGATTTAGGAAGGTTACCGTCTGTCACTAATGGAAACAAAATGGCTTTGTGTTACAAGAAGTACAGGAAAAATTCTAAAATAGGAATCTTGCTTCAAGATTTCATTCCCTGTCTCCTACAGGGAAGGCTACATCCTTGCTAAGCAAAGCACACACGTACACAGCTCAGCTTCTGGGGTTTTTTTGGGCATTTAAGGGTTACTATGCAGCAGAGAGCCATCAATGATGTACTTGTTCCTGTCCAAATCTCATAACCTCAACATTTAACATCTGAAGCTTCCAGGAATCAGTACTATGGATGATGACACTGCTGCTGTGCAGGGCAAGAACTGTCACATGCACACAGAGAATTGCTGTTATTTTGTTGCTTTAAGTGATAATTTTAACCTGCTACAGCATTAGTGTTCTTCCGCGGCTGGTTCAAGTATGAATAGGCAGGTCAGACAATTTATTTTAAATTCTCCAGCAACAGAGCTTGGTCAACAGTTCTAAAAGCACTTGGATCAACCAGAAGCTCTAACAATGACGTACAACTTGTCATCAGACCTGTCTCAGGGATGTTAATTTCAGCTGCAGTTTACAATAGAAAAGGTCCATCAGGAAGCGTCAGTGTTGGCATAGACCAAAAGAAATGTTCTGTGTGCTTATCCACTTCCAAGCACTCCCCTCCCAGCTCTGTGGGAGCAAAGAGCTTCTGGAAATACCATCAAATTCAAACAGCTATCTTTCCTCCATTGTAGGGAATCTTCCTAACCACTCCTATCTTAAGATACAGTACCTCTCATCTGTGTTTTACAACACTTGTTCTGAACACTCTCCGTTACCAGCACTTTACTCCTGTCTCTTTCCATATGGTTTTGTCGAGTTCTGAGCAGAAATAAAGTAAACGTTTGCACGTTTTAAAATAATCCTGACTTGGCCAGGGTGGGCACGGGCGGGCCCAGGGTGGGCACTGGCTGACAGATCAATGCAAGCCTTTCTGCTGCTGGGCTTCCGCTCCCCGCAGGCAACAGCAGAATCACGGAATATCTGTGCCAATGGCCCAGTCTGACCCGCAGCGGCACAGGGACGCTGCCAGCTCCGGGCGGGGGCAGAGCAGCGCCCCGCGGGTGGCAGGGATCTGTCAGCGGGATGGAGGAGTGGCAGCAGTGCCCCGGGCACACCGTGGGGGGATGCACGGTGCTGAGGGGCCAGCCCGGCCTCCCCCGATCCGCATCACCCACGCTCCGGGAGGGATGTCACCCTGCCACCAGACCAGCCCGAGGACACGCGCACGGTGCCGGCGGGGAAGGCGCTGCCACGGCACCTCTTTGTCTGCCGCCCGCACCGGGCCGAGCGCGGGGCGAAGCCCGGTGCCCCGGCAGCAGTGCCGCCGGCGCAGCGCTGCCGTCTCCCCGCCACCGCCCGCGGCCCCGGGGAGCGCAGATCGGCGGTGCCGCCGCCCCTTTCGTCCCTTCCCTCACCGCAGCTCCGGCTCGGCCACCGTCACACGTCCGCCGGGCAGGAAGGAAGCGCGGGAGGCCAAAGGCCGCCGCGGCACCATCGCGACGCGGTCCCGCCGCCCCCGGGGACGGATCGCCGGGGCAACGCGGCCGTGAGGCGGATCGGGTCCCGCGGCCTGCCCGGCGCCGCCGTTCCCCCGCGCCCCGCGCCGGCGGCTCTTACCGTGCGGGCTGCGCCGGGAGCTGCTCCGAGTGCGAGCGGCGCTACGGGGGTCGGGCCGCAGCCGCCGCCGGGGCCATGGGGCGGGCGGGGCGGGCACGTGACCGGAACGGGCCGCGGGGCGCCGGGGGTGGGGCCCGCAACACGTGACAAGGGCAGCGGCTCCGAAGCCGCGCGTCCCCGGCGGGTCACGTGGCAGCAGCGCCCCTCCCGGCCCCCGCCCCGGTCACGTGATGGCCGCTCCCCCGTCGCCATGACGGCGGCGGGCGGAGGGGGCAGTTACGCGGCAGTAAAACGGTACCGCCACCGCCCCCCCGCCCCCATCCCCGCCGCGCCCGGCCCGGCCCGTTTCCCGCCGTCACCCGTCCGCGCGGGGCCCGCTCGTCGCCCGCCATCGGCCCCGGCGGCCCGTCCTGCTCCGCTCCCGGGTCGGCGGCGCCGCCTCGCTGCGGGGGAGGGGCCTCCCCTCGGCCCCGGCCCGCGCGCCGGGAGGGAGGGGGCGCGGCGCGCGTCACGGCGTCACGTGGCCGGCGGGGGGGGTGCGCGCGCGTGACGCCGCTTCCTCCTCCTCTTCCTCCTCCTCCTCCTCCTCCTGCACCCGCGCAGGCGGCGCGTGATGCGGCGCGGAGCGGGCGCGCGCTCCCGCCCCGCCCTCCCGCGGGTCACGTGGGCGCGCTGTTTGGAGGCGGCACCGGGAGAGCGCGGAGGGGCACCGGGAGCGGCTCCGGGAGAGCGGTGAGGGAGCGGCCCCGGGAGCGGCAGGGAGAAGGAGCGAGCCGTGGTTCCCGTGCCCCGCCGGGGCTCGGCTCCCGTCTCCTCCCCGCGGTTTCTGAAGGGGTTTGGGGGGTGCCTCTGTCCTTTGCGATCCTTCGCCTTGCTCCGGGTGCGGCAGGCAGAGTCCCGCGGTGTCGCGGCTCAGCCCCGGCCGGCAGCTCAGGCCACACCGGCGGGATGAGCAGGGCAGAAGTGGCCATTAAGGTTTTTAAGACGCTTTGAGAATTTGCAAGCAATAACTTTTAGTTTCGTTGGATAAATGTGCCTCTTCCCTTTTACTAGGTTCTGGTGAGAGTGACCGCTCGCTTTCCTTTAGAGGAAATGTAAATTCCCCCCATGACGGCTTTTCTGGGACGGAGTTCCTTAATTTATGGGACTGCTTCCTAAAGGGTACTTAGAAATTCACGGACTTGCCTGTGCAGTGTAACAGGTTTAGCGTTTTGTTAAGCAACTTACAGGTTTAAACTTTAAACTCAAGAAGAAGTTATTTTAAAGTATGTGCTGCTTAGGAAAAATATGAGATTGCAATTTCAGTAGTTACTTAATTGTTGGTTTTCACTCTGTGTTATCTCTTGAATGCGGGAAACGACATTCAGTGGAGAGGGTAGCTTATAATTGCATCAAAATGCACAAATACAGCTAATTCTAAATTTAGTATAACTTGAAAATAATGCTCCTTAAATTTACTTTTGGGAGAGGATATGATGTAGTTATAAAATGCCAATGCTAAATATTTTCCTTGGGAGAGCTAGTTTCAAATCAAGATCGCATGCTGTGGGGAAAAGTGCATTTTTCCAGAAAACAAGGTGTATGTTAACTTTTTTTCCGCAGGTAGATCTAAATATAGCTACAGTTTAAATATTTCCAGGTGGATTATCTGATAGATTAAGTTTTCAGAAATGAACTTGAACAAAAACTTCTCATAAATGAGTCACAAGCCTTTGTTTTCCAGCCCTTGGGCCTCTTTTTGGTGAACTGAAACCTGATGGTTTTTGAGTAGGAAAACACTTGGTGTTTCATTAAGCACTGAACACCAGCTCAAATGAAAAAAAAGAGCTAATGAAGAACTTTCTTTTTGGCAGGTACAGCTAAAAGCTGAAGCTATAATGCACCCATGAGTGAGCAGCACTAGTTGTGTGCATCCATGGCCTCTGTGCCAGTAATTCCAGACTCTTACAACCATGTCTTGGCAGAGTTGGAGTGTTTGGATCCGTTGCTTTCTGCACTCAGGTTGGATTCCAGTCGTCTTAAGGTGAGTTTGTGGCGTATGGGGTTTTTTATTTTTTAAATTTTTTAAAAATTGAAATAATGACCCCATTTGGCTAATTATTTGATTAAGCCATAGGATTAATCTAACTCTTTTTGGGGTGTGTGTATGCTATCTTAGTGGGGGGAGTACTTTGGGAAGAAAGAGTGCAGATAATGGACCATGTTACTCTGTGTGTGTTTCCTTCATGCAGCTGTGTGGGTAACACAGCCTGAAGCAGCTTACACTGTTTGCTCCAATGGCAAAGTGCTGTTTCATGATCTTCACTGCCAGTGGTTCAGGAGTGGCACACACAGCTGGCAAACAATGAAGCCTTTAAAAAACCCACCATAATAATGCAAAAAAAGATGCTGTGATCAGAACTTACCAGGTTATGCATTATGATTTTTATTCCCTCAGTGCACATGTATAGATGTGTCAAAGAGGTGGCTGGCTCTAGGCAGCTCAGGAGGAGGACTGAACCTTATCCAGAAGGATGGTTGGAAGCAAAGACTCTTTCTCACTCACAAGGTAAGGATAAAAATTTTAAATTAAAATTTCCAAAAATGGGGCTGGGAAAGAAACATGATTTCAAGTTTATGAATTGTAAGAGTCAATAGGTGCCTTTAGCTTACTGGGTTGTCCAAAGAAGGTGAAGTTTTGGACTGCTGTGTTTAAAATAGGCAGCGGTTCTGGAGGGTATCCCCAGAATATGTGGTATATTAGATTTCATGAGATGTGAAAAATATGACTTCAGCATGTCAGACCTTTGTTTTTCAAATTCTTACTTTTTAACAGCAACAACAAAGTCACCTAATTATTTAAGGATTAGAAGAAAATTTTGAATATGAAACCAGAGCAACTCAAAAGTGATAACTCCCAGTGTTTGAGTGTCCAAACTGTGACATAGCTGGATAAGTGAAGAAAAGATAGGCTGACTTACTGTTGCTGGAAGAGATCATGAAACAGGGATTGTTATTTGTACAGCCAGGTGCTATTTCCTAGGAGCCACTGCTGCTTCCAGTATAGCATGAATGCAGCCAGTTTTTTAAGGCTGGGAGCACCAAATGTAATTCTGTCAAAACAGCTTCCAAAGGTGTGAGGACAGAAGAGTGATTTCTGTGTTTCCCAAATCAGAGAACGCACTGCAATCCTTGCTCTTGATGTTGTTGTGCTGTTGTCAGCTGCATCTTGGAGCAGACTCAGTGTTTGCAAACAAAACCCAAGCAAACAGTAAAAACCAGCCACATCACAGCAGAGTGGTAGCATCTGTTGGCATGAATTTGGTTTATATTTTAAAGATGAAAGCTGCACAGTGGTAGTGGCAGTACAGGAGCAAGTTTCACCTGCTCATACTCCCATGCTTGCTTTCAGGAAGGTGCCATTTCCCAGGTGGCCTGTTGTTTGCATGATGAAGACTATGTTGCTGTTGCCACCAGGTGAGTGGTCTACTCACAAACCTGAGCACTGGATTAATATTTTTAAGAAGCTTCAAGTTTCAGATGTGGACAGCTACTGAGAACTCAGAGTTAATTTACCAGGTTAACTGGTAGAGGCCACTACAGGATAATTCTCTGTACAGACAGTTTGCTTAATTTTTTTTTCCTGGAGTAGTCATTCTAGGGTTAAGTATTATTTCTCTAACTGAACATGTATGGCAGAGCTCTTGCATGTGAAATTACGATGATAAATGTCTTTCTGAGACCTTTCAGCATAAAAAGAAGCATTTTCATTAACATGATAGAGTGAGATTGATGGTTAATTCCATTTGCGTTTATTAAAATCCATTTAAATGTTTTTCCACATCCTCACTTGCAAGTGTAATAACTGTAAGAATAGCCTTATAAAGCTGCTTATACATTGCAGTGCAAAGAAGGACACTTATTCTGCAGAAATAAGTGTGACACTTGTTGAAACCATGCAGCCTCAAACAGAGCCAGCTCTGAGACATGCTGCTTTGCTTGGGTCCCCTCTTTCTTTGGGAAAATGTGACTTTATTAACTGATAAAACATCAGAAGACTTATTTTCAACCTGTGTTCTCCTTTTAACTTCTTGTAGCCAAGGCCTTGTAGTGGTCTGGGAGCTGAATCAGGAACGTCGTGGGAAGCCAGAACGGATTTATGTTTCCTCTGAGCATAAGGGCAGAAAAGTCACAGCTCTGTGCTGGGATACAGCTGCCCTTCGAGTTTTTGTAGGAGATCATGTGGGGAAAGTATCAGCCATCAAGATTAACACATCAAAACAAGGGAAGGTAAATGTTGCATACTTTGATTCAGCTTAATTCACAGGGGGTGATGTCTGGAACCTCTTTGTTTATTTTGGCAAAGTGGAGCAGAGCAGGACTTGCCAGCTAATGAAGTTCTGGTAGCTTTAACTATTGGGATGAAGAACCAGTCTCTTGAGACAACCGTAGAAATCCTGACCCATGAACTCACCCCATCCTTATTCTATCTATTTCAGTAATGCAACTTGAAAATGCTTTCAAATGCTCAGAATTAAAAACTAGTCAGTCTGCTTCTTGGAATTTACAAGTATCAAAGTTAAGGGTCTTGGTGTTTCTGAGCTTATTGGATTCCTTAGACTCCAGTTGCAGGTTCAGCTGTTTGCTTTAGTCCTCAATTCAGCTGTTGGTCAGAGAAAGAGCAGTCCCAGACTCTGATTTTGCTTGGTCTTGTCTGGATGCTCTCATTTTAAAACATCTGGGTCAGATAAAATAAATGGTAGGTGGTCATCGAACCTACATGCTTTATATTTTGTGCAGAGGAGACGCCTGTTAGTGATAGCAGCCTGATTTCTAGCCCTTGAGTGTTCTTTAGCTTTTAATTCTACTGGGTTCTTTCTTTTTAATCAGTAAAAAGGAGCAGAACCTGGGAATAGTTGTGTTCATCTAGGTGTTTTCTGGCCCTCATGGAAGATTTTGATGGAAAATTGACTTATAAGTAACAAGACCATTATTACATTTAAATAAACGGGGGGGGGGGAAGTCAGCTGTGGGAGGAGGAGGAGAAAAGGGCAAGGCCCATGGAATCTGTGTCTGTTCACGCCTATTAAAGGAACAGGATTGTTGGATTTCTCAGATAATGTACTTAGTCACATTCCTAAGAAAATGACAGCAAATTCAAATGCAGTTCCCAGTAGTTTCCTTATCCATGAGTCTGTCTGAGACTGTTCATCCACCCATGCAAACTGAGACACTGGTAGGATAAATAGTATGTAGATAATTTGTGGCAGGGTAACAGAGAAGGTGAGTTTGTGAACAATCTAATTCCAATAGAAGTTGTTTTTTGTATTAATTAATCCCTCTGGTCTGTTTCCATAAAATTGCTAGCTCAACATACCTATGGGGAGAATTGGAAAAAAATTGCAAAGCTTACAATAGCAGGAATAAAACACTCTCTTAATGTTACAGGAAAAAAAACCTTTATAAAGAAATATCAGGATGCTACAAGGATATGACTCTTTTTCTTTAATCTTCAGTATTGGTTTTGGGAAAAGGAGGATTTAGATTTCTGTGCTTCTGAGCATTGCAGCCTTGCTTTGTAAAGACAGAGAAGGAAGGCACTGCTCTGTCTTATGCTGTGTATTCATAGCATATGTGAGTCTTTTCTGAGTTTTGCTGTTTTAACATAATGAAACAGTTAACTTCAAACTGAAGACCACCAGCATGTTTTCTCATTTTTTTCCTTTTTTAACTGTAGGCTGCAGCTACTTTTGTGATGTTTCCTGTCCAGATTATAACCACTGTAGATTCTCGGGTGGTTCAGCTTGATTATTTGGATGGAAGGCTGCTGATATCTTCACTTACCCGCACTTATTTATGTGATACTGAGAGGCAAGTTCTATTTTATTTCTGAAATACTTCAGAGTCACACACAGTTTGTGAAATGACATCAGTGTCTCTTTACCTAGCTCATGCTCCCTCAGTCTGTTTCTGAAGATGTTGGGAGGGGTAGTGTCAAAGGTTTTACTGAAATCAAGATAAACAACATCTGCTGTTCTCCCCAGCATTTCATGTTGGAAATGATTTCTGGGAATGTTCCCACCTTCCCATCACTAGGTTGAACAACTGGTTATGCTGAAAAAAAACCCTTTGATCTGAGCATCCATTTCAGCTAATGAATATTTCTGTACCCTCTCTTGTATAAACTTTGGGCAGGCTTTGTAGTTTTCATTACAGATCTTTTTAAGCACCAAAACCAATTCAGCAGCTGGGATTAAGAAAAACATAAAATTAATTAGAGCTTTTAGTAATGCTGCCTTACTTAACAAGTAAATTATTTTTCCTCTCTAGAGAGAAGTTCTGGAAAATTGGTAATAAAGAGAGAGATGGAGAATTTGGAGCATGTTTCTTCCCTGTTGGAAAAAACAGTGGAAATCAGCAGCCATTAATATACTGTGCTCGACCTGGCTCGAGGATGTGGGAGGTGAACTTTGACGGGGAAGTGCAAAGCACACATCAGTTCAAGCAGCTGCTCTCATCTCCACCTCTTCCTGTTGTTACTCTCAGGTAGAAACATGAGTTTTATCAGTGTTAAACTTGTTTGGGATGTCCTTAAGACTGGAAAGGCTAAATCAATTCCTGCTTCAGTCAAACATTAATCCTAGTTGTCATCTTAATACAGTCTCCTCTAAGAGGTGTAGCCAGTAATTATCAAAAATGCCAAAACCTTGGTTCTGTAGCTATGTCTGTGAGCACAATGAATGCTGCTATTATGAGACTATATTTATTTAAGCCAGCCATGTATTCACAGGATTAAGAATTTTAGAAAGTAATGGTATTGTAGTTATGCTTGTAGTTGATGATAATTTTGTTTTGCAGGCAGGATCCTGATTATACTGGCTCCAGCTGCTCTCCACAATCTTTATCTTTCTCCAAGCTGCTGTATTTGACGTGAGTATTGACAGCATAGCTTCCTGTTGATAAAGTAGGCTTAAAAAATTATATATTCTCCTAATTTATATTACCAACTTCAGGGTTTTGCATAAGAATTTCCCAAGTATCCTCCTAAACCTGTCCCACATCTTGCTTGCTGTGCTTAAGCCAATGCAATGCCTGCATATTTTACAATTTTTTAAAATTTTACCTATTTTAGCACAATTGACTGTCACTTCATTAATATATACTTTAATTGCAGTGAGCACTGTGTGGTGACCTGGACAGAAAGAGGCATTTATATTTTTCTTCCCCAAAGCCTTCAAGTCTTACTCTGGAGTGAAGTTAAAGGTAAACTGAAGTTTCTTAAATGTTGCTTTGTAACACTGTCTGTTACATTGGTCATTCCAGAAGTCCTTGCCTAACATGGAAACTATTCAAGCTCAATATCTGCAGCTGGGTGGCAGAATATTTGTAAAAAACTTGTCATCTGTCTGGTATATCCTTGAATAGTAACCATCTCTGTACCTCCTCCAGCCAACCCCTCCTTCCATAGATCTGAAAACATGCTTCTGGAGAAACAAAACATGGTGTAGAGTGACTCATAAAATACAGTAGTTAAAATACAGGTGATTAACCTGCAGTATCTTTTCCTCTTTACTCAGGCTCCTTGTCAGTGTCCTGTGAGGGATAATCTGGCTGCTGAAAGTTTAAAGGTTGTTTTTATTTTCCTAAAACCTGCCTAAATTGCACAGAGGGAATATATTTATTTGGCAAACGAGTGAAGCCTCATAAACAGTGGTGTGTTTGGTTATAAGCAGAGTCCTCCAGTAGGTACTATCAGTCAGTCTTTCCCCTTCTCCCCATTTTGGTGTTAAGTTTGCAATACCTTTGTTGGGGAGTGTTTGCATACAGCATAAGTATTGTATTTGAAAACTTCTGGAAGGCCAAAGTTGTTTTTTACCAGTGAATATTTTCCTTCTGTTTTAAAGCTAGCAGTTATGTATTTATCATCTTTATTAGGCTTTAATTTTTCATCTCAGGGCAAAAGGAAACTTTCTGGTAATTTAGTGTATTTTTTGAATGTTTTCTAGAAATGCAACTCTGGAAAGTTTTGACAGTGTGTTCTATAGTGATTAGGTGCTAGGTCAGCACTCCTCAGTGTTTGTTTTCCCCATGCATCTCATGTTTTGCACTCATTTGCAGTCAGGTGGGAATATGCTTTCACCTTCTTTCAGAGACAGTAAAGAGTGTTGATTAATGCCTTCAGTCCTTCAGGTATTGCTCTGTGTGTGGTTTTGCAGATATTCAGGATATTGCAGTTCACAAGAGTGAGTTGTTCTGTCTGCATACAAATGGGAAGGTTGTGCACCTCTCCCTCCTGCTGGTTGATCGCTGCATAGAGCGTCTGATGAGAAGAGGTTTCTGGACTCTTGCTGCCAGGGTCTCTTGTCTCTTCCAAAATTCAATTGTTTCTTGCAGAGTAAGTAAATACCTCCTTGTAAATGTGCAATGCAACTTCACTGTCTTTCCTGCCCCCCCCCCCCCACAAAGTTTCATGGTCATTGAGATTCACTTTGTTGGAGTTTTTAAAGTTATTTAAACGTTATACTTTAAGGATGAAAATCATCCTGCACATATGGTATCTTTTGTTTTCACATGTCCATTAGAAATAATAATACTTCTGTTTCACTGGGCGCTTTTAGGCAAGAAAAAATTTGCCTCTAGACAAGCTGGAGCACTTGAAGTCTCAGCTGGATGCTTCAACCCAGCAAGATCTCACTGCACAACTGGAAGAACTGATTGCAAAGTTGGAACCTCTGGATTCTGCATGCAGCAGTAGAAGGAGCAGTATTTCATCCCATGTATGTGTATTGGTAATGCCAAAAATGTGATCTGCAGGTTTTATCTGTATGGCTTGAAGTCACCCCATTGCTCCCTTGGAAGATGAAGCTTTCATTTCTACCCTGTCTACTCCATCTCATAATGCTGCATTCTAAAACTAGGTGTAGTGAAGAGGTATGAAACACCACTACTTGCATTCTGTAAGCTCAGACCTCTGCCTCTTTCCCATCTTATTTTAGGGCTAATGGCTGAGATGTGGACCAGGATTGGTACAAAGATGGCTTTTTCCACAGCTCTGTTTAATGTTTTAATGTGCTTCAATAAAGATAGTCTTGGTTATAACTGTAGTTTTATATGGTGAAAATGAATGTCTGAGTGCCCAGAGCTATCTTAGCCCTATGTAAAAAAATTGTTGCACTCTAAGAAGCTTAAGGAGAAAGCTCTAAAAAAAATCAGCATATTTCTAATAAATATACAGCTGCTCTTCAAGAAAGGGGAAATGTTTCATAGTTTATACAATATCAGCTCCTGCTTTTGCTTCAACAGTGTTTAAAAGGAAAGTTTAAAAATCCAAGTAATGTAAATACCATCTTGATGGGGTAGACAAGTTTTTCTTCATTAGCCACTGTGAAAGTAAACCATGTAGACTGACGATGAGAAAAAAATTGTGTGTTGGTCCTGAAACTAAATAGTTTTGTGGGGGCTGTAATTGTGCTAGCTGGGTATGGCTGACCAGCAGAAAGACAGATTCTTGGGTATGCAGCTACAGAGGGGTGTAGTGGCAGTCTTGACTGCAGGACTAAGGCTGAGGTGGGTTTTGCCTTGCACCGGGTACACCAGTTGTTCCACAGGCTGCTTTCCTAAAAGCAATTGCAGCACACGCATCTTTTTAAAGGCACTGAACTGCACATTTGCTGGCATCTGTGTCCTTTTCCATTCTGGATATGGTAGAAGTACTCTGTTAAATAGGAGTTTTCCAGGCAGTGAATTATGAAATGCTCTGAGGTTATTTGTGTGGGTACAGTTGGTTCATGGCAGAAAGCTGAACAAGGAAGTGCAATTCACATGATGTCTCACTCCCCTCCTTGGTCTGACAGGAAAGCTTCAGTGTCTTAGACTCTGGAATCTACCGTGTTATCAGTCGAAGGGGCAGTCAGTCAGATGAAGACTCCTGTTCCCTCCACAGTCAAACATTCTCAGAAGATGAGAGACTTAAAGAATTTCCTGCACACCATGAAGATGAACAACTAGAACTTGGTAATGCTTCTTAATGAAAATGTTTGTTGAATATGTTTGTTCGTTCTACAAGAATTTGTGTTGGCTCTGTGCTCTTACTTTCCACTTTCAAGTTATTAATTAATTAATACATGTAATTTGATGAGTTGAAAGAGTCACCCCACCGTCCATCCAAAATCTTTCCTGAAACATTGGGTTGAAAAACTGGCTCCACAGAATCCAGGCTTAAAAGCAAACAAAACTCAATGAAACAAAAGGTCCAGAGGGCTTTACCAAGCATGGGCTTCACTCCAACTTCACCCTCTCCATGTGTAATTGAGCATTAGTGCTAAGATTCTTTCAGCTGTCCATGCCAGTATCAATTGAGCTTCAAACAAGATTTGTTTGCTGCCAGTATCCTTATGCCAGTAAGATACACTTAGGTGTACATGTGCCTCTTTACCTACATCACTGCAAAAACAAGCGAGGAAACTCTAAAGTGCATCATTCCCAACATTAAATGTCAAAATTCAGGTGACTTAATTTTTGAATGTCAGAAGATAGTAGAAAGGTTCTGTGTGTTCCACAAGAGATGACAAATTCACTGATTATTTCCAAGTAGAGAAGTTCTAGATGCTTCTTGAAGCACGAGTATTTGATTTGGTATTTGGAAGAAATGGACTTAGTGTTTCCAGGCTCACAGTGACATAAGATGTAATGAGTTTTTAGGTTTCTAGTCTGCATGATGAACAAAAGCAACCTTATTTACAGCTAATTGTAAAGTCAGTTGTGACCTTTAGGCACTGTTGAGGAATTCTGATGGTAGATTGTCTGTAACAGGGCAGCATCTTTTCCTCTCAACGCTGTGGTTACTGCTGTTACTGTTGCAAAATGCAGTGTTATCCTGGCTGTAAATGATCCCTTTTTTCTTGTTGACATCACTTAAAGATACAGTGTGTGCTTGTAACAGGAAATTACTGAGCAAAACACACTGTAAATACTGTTAGGGATATGGGAAAGAAAAGGAAGTAGTTAGTGATTCTATATTTCTTCTGATTCTTACCAAAAGCCAGAGAGCTGTGGGCTCAGATTTTTAAGTTCTTTCCAATAACAGGGTGAGTTATACCTTAATAATGGTTTATGTGTCTCTCTGTTCACATGTCATTTAGATTTTGGAAATCACAGTCAGGACTGATTTTACCATCAGTTGTGAATTGATATATGCCACAATACTTAATTTTCCTTGATATATAAATAACTCAGTGGATTAAATCAAGGTTTTGTCCTCTAAATGATCTGTAAGTCTAATTTTAGGAGATAGCTTTCATACTGTTTTTGATAATTATTTTTCTTGCTGCAAAGCCAAAGCACTATTAATAAAGCAGACTTAACTAGGTTCAAAGTCAGTAGTAAAACGATCCTTGAAACCTGGCTCCATGAGTTCTTGAGTATTAAAAAGGAAAGTACAGTGGGCAGGTTATCCATTAATCAATTAGTGACTTGTAGGTCGTTTCACTGTTCCATTTTTTTTTGCCAGATCACTGTTTCATGACTTTTTATTTCAATTCCATTTGTCAGAGAACGTATCTCATGCATCTGTGGTGGTTGAGGCTGACCGGAATGAGACATTTCTCCCATTCAGTATTCCTTTGTCATTCCGTTCCCCATCTCCTCTCGTCTCTCTCCAAGCTGTCAAAGAAAGGTAAAATATGCAGCAGGTTCACTCATCCATTACATCTTGCCCTCTCCTGTCCCCTGGATTTGTAGCATTGCGTGGTTTAGGTCATACTCCGTTCTGCAAACGTGTAACACCTGAACTGGAGCACCAGAGATGCAATCAGGTTCGCCAGGCAGTTTAAATCTTCATCTTGGCTCTAGTGAAGACACAGAGAGCTGCTGGTAACTTCAGTGGAGCCAAGACTTCAGCCTGGGTTTTAAACAGTTAATAATTGTTACATGTCTAGGATTATTTACTGTTACCCTGGTTGTAAACTCTGGTTGTGGTTTGTATTCAAAGGAGAACTTACTGAATATTGGTTTGGGATTTTGCCTTCCTGTATCTTAGGGGGAAGGCTTCTTACGTTGCATAGGGATAAACATTAAAATATTCTAAGCAGATAGATATTGCTAAAACATACTTGCAAAGTGGTCTGTCCTATGCCCACATAAACTTTTCAGTGCATCTAATTGGTTTCCCAAACACTTATGGAATAATGGTAGCTCATGCCTGCTGCAATTAGATCTGTATCCATTTTTTTTTATAAATCACATTGGTGTTTTAAAACTCTTTTTAAGAAAAATGGAGGATAAGGGGGTGGGTATACAAATACAAAGGTGATGGTGTTATATATTTCACTTAAAATTTCTATGAAAGTGCTGTATGTTAATTACTTAGCTAAAATGTCTCTGGCCTGGCAATGGTCTGAAAAATTGTACAGCCTTCCCTTGATCACTTCAGTATGTAATTTGTATCCTGCAACAGAGAATTGCTGCTGCTATCAGCAGTGTGAGGGGCTCAGAATAAACATCAGAAGTACATGCAATGTTTTGAATTCTTTCTAAACCATAAGCAGCCTTGAGGACTTTACTAGTAATAAGTGTTTCTGCTAACAGTGAAAGCTACATTTTCAAGTATTCACTGCATGCAATTAATCATTAAATAAAATACTATCATATTTACAGTTAATTATGTTTAGTTGGGATTTTTTTTTCCCTAGAGCAGGAAGCTTATTTTTCTGTCCAAATCTGGTTGACATAGTTCTCTTTGTGGCAGTGGTAGAAATAATTGAGTTTGAGTTCTGGTATGTTCATTGAGCTTTGTCTTCAATAAAATACCTAAAGGAATAGGGACTACTGAGTGAAAAGGACGTTGTTGGTGAGCTTTGTAATCTGAAGAATTAATTTGAAGCATTGTAAAGTGGTTTTTTACCACCAAGAGTGACATAATTTCCTAAAGATGCTTTATGTTTAAAAGCTTTAAAATGCAAAAGCTAAAATGTAACCATTCTGCATTTATTTGCATACAAATCACAAATACATGTCAAAAATCTATGGCTAATGTTGGTATGTGATCCTGCTTCTCCAGCAGGAGTGTTAAACATTTCAGGTTTCTGTGATGAAAACATGAGCATGACTGGGGTACAAATTTTGAGCAGGTCCTTAGTAGGTTTTGTTCCTGTTGGTCATCACTGCTCTCATCCTTTTCTCAAGAGTTCTTCAGATTATAAAGTCTCTGAAATGATGGTTTGAATGAAAAGAGTGCTTGGTTTGTTTGCTCCTGAACTTCTGATGTTAAATGTTTGAACTTGTGATTCCTAGTGTTTCCAGCTTTGTACGCAAAACCACGGAAAAGATTGGCACGCTTCATATAAGTCCTGAATCTAGAGGGAAGCATGAAGCAAAGGATGATGAGCAGCTGCCAGAACTAACTCTTAATCCAGTAGCATCTCCCCAGGAAGAAAAAGAGTGAGTGCAAAAACACATTTTCTTAGCAGTTGTCCAGCATTTGCTGGATGTCCTGAGGATAGAAAAAATTCTTTCAAGCAGAATGAGGAACTTGGCATTAGGTTTTTCCAGCCGCCTTCATTCCTGTGGTGGGTTTCAGTGGTTCTCCCAACTCCTTTTTTAGAGCTGATGAAGCAATGAGCACAGAGCTAAGTAATTTCATATTCCAGTGCTTATTTACCACTTTGGACTAACTTTCATACAGTGGCGTGGTACTGTTTTTTGTTCAGTACCTGCAGGAATCTACTGTAGCTGGAGTAGAAGCAGTAATAGAAAGCCACCAAAATAGTAGTATCTGTTGCTCTTCATGCCCAGTTTATCCATAATTTCTGTTGAGCTGTTCCTTCTTACAAGTGATAGCTTTGTATTAAATAAAGGAATTAGTGTTGAGGAAATTTTTCAGGAAATCCTCACTTAAATTATTGAAGTTAGTACTTCAGATAAGACTGAAATGAATGTGCTTTTCTAGGTCAGAACCCCAGAACTGCCAGCTTCCTGAGGAGGACCATATGAGAGATCTCAAGGCTGCAACAGCAGAAGCTATGTAAGCAGAGAAACTTTTTACTGTATAGATATGTAGGCCTTTGGCAGAAAAAAATTATTGGTTTTTCAAAATATTTATTTTAATTTGTTTTACATGCATGTAAGAGTGATGCTCTAAATGTCTGTTAACATAACCTGAAGGGATCTCAAGGTGAATAATTTGATTCCTCTTTTTAAAACCAAGCAAAACTCACTAAAAGTTCTTCTAGCATTATTTAAGTACATGCATAGTTTAAAAAAATCAAAATCACAAATAAAAATTCATTCTGAAAGAAATCCTAGGGAGCTCAAATGTAGACAGTGTGAAGTAGCCTAAATTCTGTTTGATGCACTCAAAATCACAAAAAAAACTGAGTCCAAGTCAAGTGTAGGAGTATAGTTACACAAAGCATATTTGAAACTTCACTTGGGGCATCTTATAATTGTTAAACTTAGCAAACTTGTTTTTTATGCTGCAGAGCCAAGCTCCAGGATCCCCTGGTTTTGTTAGAACCTCAGTCTATGAGGAGGGTCTTACAGGAATGGCTTGTCCGTCTAGAAGAAAAATTCAGCCAGGAGCATTCTGCTTTGTCTCTTAAGAAAAACAAGACTGTGTGTGCTGAAAATCAGAGGGCAGTTGTGGAGGAAAACCTGCAAATGGCTCCAGCTGACAGAGACCCAGTAGACAAGGAGCAGAGCGGTATTTTGGAAGACTGCATTGCAAAGGAAAACACCGAAACCTGTGCGAGCAAATCCATGTGTGAAAATGGTACTGATGTGACTGGGCCTCTGGGCTGTGGCTTTCAGGTGTCTCCTCCATGTACCATTGAACCTGATGTTCTGAAAGATCTCATGGAGCTGACAACTCTGTGCTTTGAGCTGCGTGTCTTTTCTGCTGGGAGTGCTGAGGCTGAGGAGAGCTCTGAGGGAAATCTGCCACCAGCAGCTTCAGGGACCTTGGCTTGTAGGTTTATGCAAAGCTACTTCTTCCTTTTGGATTTAAAGAGAGTAAAGCAGTGTATTATAACCACCTGTGCCACCAGCCCTAATATATGGGAAACATACATTGCAGGATTGAAAGGTAAATGATGAACGTTGTATTGCTTCTTAAACTGAAAATAAGACTGTTTAGGAGGAAAAAAACCCACCAAACTTTGAAGACTCTCATAATTGTGTCTGCAGATTTTCCTTCTGCCAGTGTAGTGTGGCAGGGGAAGGATGCTTGGTCTGTGGGAGTTTTTGTTCTGGTTTTGGGTTGTTTGGTTGATTTTTTTTTTTTTTTTTTTCTCCCAAATACTTCCCTTAGGAAGAACTTAGCTCAGCTGGTTAGAACATAGTGCTAATAATCCCAGCATTGTGGGTTCAAGCCCTGCATGCAATTAATCATTCAATAAAGCCATTCACTTAAGAGCTGGACTTGATGATCATTGTGGATCCCTTTCAACTCAGAATAACCTGTGATTTCTTAAAAAGAATTGTTGGCTCCTTGGAGAGAGATTGTTCTCCTCCCACTCTGCAACTTTAAACCTGTTGTGTGGACCTTGTTAATGGAACACTGTAGTGATCCCAGCCTGTTTACAAACATATGAGCTTCTAAGAGCAAAAGCATCAAATTAGAATCAAAAGTCTGTAGAAACAAGGCAGAAGGGAGAGGAGGGGCTTCAGCATTTGCACTGGAAGATTTGGCCTGTAAAGGAATGTGATTAATATGAAACAAAACTGAATGGAGTAGATGAGTGGCTTGTGATCACTTCACACTTCCCTGTTCCACAGAAATACTTTCTGATCTTTTTGATGCCCCTTCAGTTTAATTGAACCAAAGCTTCATGATGATATTGCAAAACAGAACTTTTCTGTTCTCTGCACTCAGCTTCTGCCTTATGTATTTCTTTTAAGAGTGAATTAAAGTCTTAGTATTGATTCTGCTCCAGCTGAGAGCAGTTAAACCACAGAATCTTTCTTTGAGTGTTGGTGCTTGGTGTTTGTGTTTCTGGGAATCTCTTCACTGTTTGGATTCTGAGAGCCCTAGAAGTGAAAGTAGTGTATGCATTCCCAGTTTGTCCTTAGTTGGACTGCACTTGTGCCTGGACATTAATACCTGCATTTCATTGGGATTGAGGTGGGTGTTGAACTTCCCATGAAAGCAGTGATAAGCTGTTGTTCAGCAGAAGGATGAAAGGAGGGCCAGGACAGGTTAAGGAAAAAAAAATGCCCAAATCTTGTAACTTGTGTGCTGATTTATTTCAGAAATAACTTGTCACAGTCCAGTTGCTTTAGCAATGGAAAGTGAAGATATGTTGAAAATACTGAAGCTGCTGCATGACCTGGGGCCATGGGCTGACAGCCCACTGTTGCTGGCACATGCTCAAAGGTTTGTACCCAAATCTTCTGAACTTCCTGGTGGGAATTGCTTCATTTACCATGTCATGAAGATTCCTGGACTCTCCTAGAGAGATCACCTTTCAGTACTATTTTGAACTTAGAGGAGATGTTGCAAAATTTATTTTGCTGTTTGGTACTGAGAATAGGTTTTATTCTCTTTTTTTCTCCAGGCTTTATGAAAAATTTGGGGAAACAGCTCTTCGTACCTTGATCAAGTTCCACCCCTCTATTTTACCTTCTGATATTAAACAGCTTTGCAGGAATGATCCAGCTCACTTTTTAGCATATTTAGATAGTCTGGTGAAATCCAAGCCAGAGGACAAAAGGTGAGGGGAATGTATAATCCTTTTCATCTGTCTGCTCTCTTCATGTAGCTGTGTTGGGTTATTTTTTGTTTTAGCTTTTGGGGACATTCTTTTTGCGTTTCTGTATCTGTCTGCTTGATGTTCTTAAGCATTAGGTTCCAAATAATTCTGGCAGTTGTAACTGGCCTTAGACTGAAGTTTTTGTTAGGTTAGTATCTAGTTTTAAAAGGGATTTACTAAATAACACTTTTAATGGAATTGGTTGTTTTTTTTTTTTTTTGTTCCTATGTCTGTAGTTCAGTGTACCAGGATTAGGTCACTTTTAAAAAGCTCCAAGCAAACCAAACAAAAAAACCCCCACAAACCTGAAAAAAACTCCAAACCAAACATGTGGGAAGTCAACCTGCAAACTTGATTTTCTGTGGTTGCCTCATTTTATAGAGACAAATTATTTTAGGCTTTTCCACACTTAAGTTTATACCACTCCCCCCCAACCCTTTTTTTTTTTTTTTAATGTTTATTTGTCCACACACAATCTCTGCTTCTCCATATCTGGTACATTTAAAACTGGTAGGATTTTTTTTTTAGTGTCTGCTTTGTTTTCCAGGCCGTTTCTCCTTAGGTCTCTTCTGCAGCCAGAATCTGTACGGTTGGATTGGTTGTGCTTGGCAGTTTCTCATGATGCTCCACAAAGGGCAAACACTGTGGATGAGGAAGGAAATCCCAGGTAAAGTGGGTTTCATTCAAGTTCCTGAGTGCAACAGAAAGGCTTAACAGGTCTGGGTTTGGGTAAGATTTTGTGTGAAAGTTTTGGATCATTGACTCCTTTGACCATTTTGCAGTGTTCAGCAGAAACAACCAAAGGATTGAATAACTTAAATTTGCAATGCCTTCCAGAGTGACTGCTCTACTGAGACTGCACATGGTGTTTCATTCATTTATCCTCCTCTCTTTTCATAAATCTGCCAGAATGTTCTGAAGAAAATCAATGATGCTTTAAAACTGGGTTTCTTATCTTCTAGGCCAAGATCACATTTGTTTACTTGGGGCTACAGCCAGCTCATTCTGCTCTTGATTAAACTCCCAGCTGATTTTGTTATGAAAGAGAAGATGGCTGACATCTGTAAATCACATGGGTAAGGAGAAAACTTGGTAATTCTAGATACTTGGTTATTAGGTATTCTGACCCTGAGAAGATACAAATGTAAATGACCTATCTGCTTCATGTTTGGACAGGGTTTTTTTAAAAACCTTTCCTTTTTTGAGGGTGAATATTCAATGTCCAATTTAGTGTATCAAATGGGAGGTATTCCTCTCTGTTTCTGACATTCATTAAATTTAGTTGCTTTTGTCTTTACTGATGGGATTATTCTTGACTTTGGTTTGAACTGAGTATTTGATTCCTAGAAATCTTTACTCTCTTATTCTAGATTTTGGCCTGGATATCTTTTTCTCTGTCTGGAGCTGGATAGAAGAATAGAAGCCTTTGCTAATATTGTTTATTTGGATGATTTGAGCCTGTTGAATGGAGAAGATGGTTAGTAGTTCTTAAACTGTACAAACATACTTCTGTAATGTAGGAACTGCCCTTACATAACGGTTTGCCCAAAGCTGAATTCAACTTTTATCTTTTGAAGTGTTTTTGTAGCCCTGTGTGTAGTACAGCATATTTGAAACACATAAATGGCATTATACTCTTGTAACTTCATGCTGTGCTTTGTGAAATCAGTTGTGCTAGAAAATGCTTACAAGTTAAAGAATCTTGATTTATTTATCAGTTGGGAGTAAAAGTTAACCTTGGTGTTGTAGACAGAGGAGTAGGAAGCCTTCCTGCACAGCACAAAACTCCCCCACTACATGTGCAGACACCCAGAGTTAGGGTGAGTGAAGCATTGTACCACAAGACAGAACTTGTAAGAAAATTTTCTCTGGCCCTAAGATGGACAAAACTTTGTCTCTTGACTTAATCCAAAGCCTTGAATACTGAACTATTGTGAAGCCATGTATGTTCACCACTAAATCTTTACACTGAGTTAGGGCAGTACATTTCTATGTACAATTTGCTTGGTTTCCTAAAATTTCAGAGTAAAACAGAATAGCTAGCTTCCCTTTTAAGTACAGATTTAGTTTAAATAGTAGTCTTAGAATAATCCCTGCTTTACAAATAATGTAACAAACTCATTTTACATCTAGGTTCCATTCCAGAGACCATAGAAGAATGGAAGTTTGTTCTGCATCTTGCACAGAATCACAGCACAGCTTCCCACCAGCACAGCCCACAGAACGGGAACGCTGTCAGCAATGGAGGCCCGAGCTGCCCAGACTGCATCACTGTGGAAAACGTCGCTCTGCTGCTGGCCAAGGCCATCGGCCCAAATCGAGCCTTGCCTCTCTTGCAGGAGTGTGGCTTGACACTAGAATTGTCTGAGAGGTTTACTGGTGTCTGTGAGATACTGAGAATTGCTGAGAAGAGGCAGAGGTAAGAGATGTGTCAGCAGAAGATCCACACTATTCTTTTTGGATCTCCTCTGTGCTTTAAACTTCCTTTGTGGCTAACAAGAAGATACAATGCTTCACATTTTTACCTTCAGTTTAGACTCATCTGAAAGCTTTCCTATTATTTAAGTGATTTGCAATGTAGGCATTTTAAATTTGAAAATGAGGAAACAAAATCATACATTCAAGGTGTATATGAAGGAGATTGTCTGTCTGAAAGAGATCTGTCCTGCTGAGACCTCTACAGACTGTGATCTCTCCTTCTCCTTTCAAAGGTGAATGGTGATGTCAGGATGTTACTTCTGAAATGCAATCATATTTTTTACAAACTTCTCTTTAAAAAGCAAGTTGTTCTTTCTTTTAGTTAGTTTGTTTGTTAGTTAGTTCTCTGTTCTTTCTGTTAGTTTTTTTACTGTTTGACCTTTTTTGTTCCCTTTGCTTTGTTTGCAGAGCGCTGATTCAGTCCATGTTGGAAAGGTGTGACCGGTTTTTGTGGTCTCAGCAAGCATAGAAAATAACTTGGGAGAACTCTGGGACCATTTTATACTGTAATGACTGTATATTCAAGTGCCTCTTAAATTTCACGGGCCCTTAAAAATAACAAACTCCAGTCTAAAAGTTCAGTTATACTGAGCCAGTCTCCATCTGGCAGGTATCTGACCTGGAAGTGATGACAGTTCTTCCTTATTCCTTTGGAGAAGACTTTTGAACTGCAGACTATAGATCAAAACAAGCCAGTATTTATCTTGAAATTAAGCTTACAGATTTCCAAGATGAAAATTGCTGAATTTATTTTCTGAGTCTATAACTTAAGTGTTCAGGGATATGAGCCCCTAAGTATTAAATTATGATGTATAAAATTTTTTTGCTTTTTTTGTTTGTAAACATGAGAAATTCCTGGGAAGTATCTAAGCCTATACTTGTTTAACTTTCCTGTAAATTACATTTATCTTTACTCTTGCTGTAGAAGTGTCTGTTATGGTACCCATTGGTTTTTTCCCCTTCTTGAATTATACAGACAGGCCTTGCCTATTTGAAATATGTTAATCAAACCAACTCTTAAAATGGGAGAGTAATATTTTTAAGTAGTGGATTTATGGTTACAAAATGCTGATTAACAGACAAACTTGTTAAATAACTTGCTGTTAAACTACAAAAACAATATTTCTAAATTGCCCATACCTGTTTGTGCACTGTGACCATAGACATCAGTTGTGATACTCTAACAACCCTTGGGACAGTGCATTAGAATCAGAGTTGTTTAAGTTGCAAAAGTCCCTGAAGATCCAACCCTCCAACCATTAGCCTCCAACCACTGCCAAATCCACCACTGAGCCATGTCCCAAAGTGCCACATCTACATGGCTTCTAAATGCCTCCAGGGATGGTGACTCCACCACTTCCCTGGACAGCCTCTTCCAGTACTGGACAATGCTTTTGGTGAAAAAATGTTTTCTGATATCCAATCAAAAGTTCTCCTGGAGCAACTTGAGGCCATTTCTTCTTGTCCTATCCTTGTTACTTGGGCAAAAGAAACCCAGCCCCACCTGGCTCCAGCCTCCTTCCAGGCAGTTGCAGAGAGGGGTGAGGTCTCCCCTGAACCTCCTTTTTTCCAGGCCAAACACCCCCAGCTCCTTCAGCCTCTCCTCACAGGATTTGTGCCCCAGACCCTCCACCAGCCCCATTTCCCTTCTCTGGACTCACTCCAGCCCCTCAATGTCTTTCTTGCAGTGAGGGGCCCAGAGCTGGACACAGGATTCAAGGTGTGGCCTCACCAGCACAGGGGGACAATCCCTGCCTGGTCCTGCTGGCCGCACTATGGCTGATCCAGGCCAGGATGCCCTGGGCCTTCTTGGCCCCCTGGGCCCTGCTGGCTCATGTCCAGCTGCTGTCAGCAGCACCCCCAGGTCGTTTTCTGCCCAGCAGGGTCCCAGCCCCTGTGCCCCAGCCTGTGGCCCTGTCTGGGGCTGTTGTGCCCCAAGGACAGGCCCCGGCCCTTGGCCTGGCTGACCCTCACCCAGCCGGCCTCAGCCATGGATGCGGCCTGTCCAGATCCCTCTGCAGAGCCTTCCTGCCCTCCAGCAGATCTGCACTGCCAGCCAGCCTGGTGTGTCTGCAGCTGACTGAGGCTGCCTCCATCCCCTCATCCAGATCACTGAGAAAGCGATTAAACAGAACTGGGCCCAGCACCAAGCCCTGGGGAGCACCACTTGGGGCTGGCCACCAGCTGGATTTGACTCCATTTTCCACCACTCTCTGGGCCTGGCCATCCAGCCAGTTTTTTGGTTGGTGAACAGTCCACGTGTCCAAGCCATGTGCAGCCCATTTCTCCAGGAGAATGTTGTGGGAAACAGTGTCAAAAGGTTTTCTTGAAGTCAGGTCAACTTTGGTAATTCCACAATTAATTCTGACATTTTGGAAAGTGAGATGACTTATTTTAATAATATTTTTAAAAGCTGAAGGTTTACATAAGTATTTTTAGATGAATGCTGTCAAGAAAGAAGTTTTTTTATATACCTGGTTGAATATGAAGATTCACAGAATCACTTGGATTTTATATCTCATTTACATAACTATGCTTTGTACTAGCACTCTTTCTGCTTTTAATACATCTTTGAACAAGTTTCTTTTTAGGCTTCTAGTTTTGATCCACTTCACTGTATGACTCATTTTAAGCAGAAAGCCACAGCATCTGGTCAATATTCAATTTTCACAAATATCATTTAAATAAAAAAGTAATGCATTAATTGGAATTAAATCAAAATTTGATCATTTTGTTGTAAAAATATGTGAAAAAACTGCTTTATGAGGAATCTTTTTATGTAGACTTGCAGCACTTGTAATGCTGCGAAAAATGCTTTTAATTAAAATAGGACTGAGTACAATGTTTGGCCTTTTGAGAGATGCAGTCTGCAGACTATTTCACCTTGTCAGCAAGAAAAACTTGGGTGTGGTGGGTTTGTTACTTAACATGGGGAAGGGAAATTCCAGGGTCACAACACATGTCAGGCTTCCTGCCAGAGTGTTGCTTGTGGAAAAGCCAATACAAAACTATTTCTAAAAAAGCAAACTTTAAAGCTTCTGGGGTTTACATACTGCCATTGGAAATAGAAGGCTCTGTGCCATCAGGAATACCCCATGCTCTCACAGTAAGGCTTGGAATGGGAGCCAGGCACCTACCAGATGGTGTTGGTGCCTGCTCTGTTCCCTGCCAGATGAGCTGCTGCTGCCTCAGGGGCTGCCACAGTTACCTACCTCGGGTTCATGCAGTGGGTGGTGTAGCTGAGTGCTCCCCTTGCCTTCCTCAGAGGAATTCCTGGATTTCTGAGAATGTGCCTGGCTTACCTCTCTATGGTTCCACTCTATTTGCTTGGTGTATTTTGTGCGCACATCAGTCTCTTTCTTACTTCTGTGGGGGTTTTGTACACTTGGTTAACTGAAGGTTGGAGCCTTTTTTTTTTTTTACAGTAAATCATAATTCCAGTTAGAGCTTTTTTAAAAAAAAATCATGTCAGAAGGGTCATACAGGTAACATAATGGGAAGTGTGTGTTCAGATTTTGTGTCTGATGTGAGCTTGTGTTTATAATTTCAACCAACTTGGCTGTCAATAAAGAGTGAGAATGTACTCTCTGAAGAAGAGTTGGAAAATTAATGTTTCCTATTCTGGATGAGTTTGTTTTCATCTCACATGGGTAGGGTGAAGGGACTGAAATGAGGGGGTCTTCTGTTCAGAAATTACTGAAACAGAAACTGCCTGAGCAAGGCTCCTGTCAGCCAGCTGAGCACATCACTGACAGCTCAGCCAGCCTCATGGGGAAGATGAGCTGCAGCTCAGCTTTGGCTTTTGTGGGTGACTGGTGGTGGGAGAAACCCATGAGAAGCAGAGATAAGTAAAGGGGACTTAGCCTGGAGCAGCTTTAAATAGAAACTGCTGGTGGTATTTTCTTTTTATCAAATAAAAAAATATCATATGTTATTTCACTATTAGAAATCTATGGGTAAATCAGTTTTACTTCAGATAAATACCTACATTTTCAATCTGCTTCTTGAAAGGAGACAAGTTTCCAGTCATTCTCCATGTCTGTAAGTCCAAAGTCACTGATGGTGTATATTCAATACTTGGCAAAATTCCTGAAATTAATTATTGCACACATAAGCATAAAAAAGGTACAGTTCTTTCCCAGATTAAGAAATATCTGCAGATATTATTGTGGCTGAGGTGGAAATTCACCTCATCTGCTTTCTCAGATTGCAAAATTGTGGAATGTTTGAGGAACATAGTTTGCATTCATAAATATTTACAGTTACAGGGCAACCAGCATGGAGTTGCTTTTTATCTTAACTGCATCAGAATGCACAAACCAAGACATGGTCTCCAGGCCCCCTCAATGTGTTCCCCAGTGGGCATGTGCTGCCAGTGTTTCTTGCTTGGCCAGGAGGAAATGCTCTGTTCAAACCCTCCTCCGTGCTTTGCCTCTCTGTATTGTGAAAGCAGCAGTGTTGGCTGCAGCTCATTTCTGTGAGCCAAGGGTCATGACCTGGAGTGCAGGCCAAGAAGATATGGTGTCACATTCACATTTTCTGAAAAATCCCTTTGCCCAGGAGTTTCTCCTGGGAAGCTGAGAAGCCTCAGAGAAAAAGGAAAATTAATTCTTACCTTATTTGTTTCTCCTGTGTTGTGGTCACATGTGGAATGTGTTTGGAGATTGCTTATCCAGCTGGTGATTGTTTCATTGGTTTTATGTGGACTGTTTTGACTTATTGGCAAATTATGATCAAGCTGTGTCAAGACTTTGGAAAAAGTCATGAGTTTTCATTATTATCTTTTCAGCCTTCTGTAAGTATCCTTTCTGTATTCTTTAGTATAGTTTAGTTTAGTATTCTTTAATATAATATAGGAACATAAAATAGTAAATTAGCCTTCTGAGAACATGGAGTCAGATTCATCACTCCTTCCTGCCCCACAAATACAATAATTCAGGAAAGCAGGGCTCAGGCTGTTCCCTGCTGGAGCCTCAAGCTGCAGCTTTATCTCAGCTCCAGCATTGTTGTCACTGCTGCTGTCCTCCTTGCTGGACACCAGGGGCTGCACTCTGAGATGTTCTAAAGAATCCCTCCACCACCTGCCTTCTTGCAACTGTCCTCATGTTTTGCAGAAATGCATTTTTTGTCCTCATTGTCCTTCATGTTTTGCAGAAATGTTGGTTTGGAGAGAATGTGAAACAGTGTAAGACTCAAAATATCCTCTACAGTCCAGAGTGTGTGAGCTCTTGGAGGGAAAGGTTCCTTAGGTCACTTTTGAAGGCAATGCTTTGTTCCAAGTCCCTGGGCAAAGTGCCAGGTGCCTGTGCCCCAACTTACAGGAGTCATTTTCCTTGTTTTGTAAAAACCAAAAAGGTGATGGCCGGGGCTACTTGCCGCCAGCAGAGAAGGCACTTGAGCTGCCCTGTACTGCAAGGATGTGGGTCTTCAGGCTGTGAACTGGGTTGTAGCAAAGCACAGCACTCCCGTCCCTGCAGTGGCTAAGCTGTTACACTGTGAAGTATCAGGTTCAGGAGTGCCAGGTGATAAACATCTACGTCCTTGTCCATTGGGTTAGGGTTTAGATTCTTGTTGTAAATTGTTCCATTCTGAGATACATTACACTACAGAGTATCTGTCCTGCTCCAGGTTATGGGAAATGTCTCTGCTCCCCTTAAGCTATTTTTTTGACTGAAATCCAGTGACGCCCAAGAAAAGTTACTGTTGACACTTTATTACCTCTATTGCACCTCTTTCAACTCATGCCTCTGCCCTGCAGCTCCAGGAGCAAATTGTTCCCAGTAGCAGAGTGGTGAGTGGGGCAGCTACCCTACACTGTTCAGAGGGGTACCTGAACTGCTCTCCTAGACTTACCAAATCATGTACAAGCCCACAGAATGGGGACAGGGACACCTCCTGCACACTCACTCTCGAGTACAACTGCACTCAACCCCGGAGTTTTCTGCAGAGCAAAGGGTTGTGTCAAGTTGTTAACCAAGGGGAGCGAGCAGGCTTTAAGCAGGAAGAGCACAGTGGGTACTTAAACAGTGAACCATGCCAATAGGGCCAGACAGTTGATTTAAAGTCTAGCAGAATTGTGGCTGTATGAATCTGAATTAAGTAAAATGTTTTCTGCTATGTCCAAAACTTTCCGCCTGAGCCGCATGGAGCTGCTGTTGCAGCAAGGTAGCTGGAGACCCTTGAGAGGGGCCTGTAAGAGCAAGCCAAGGCAAAATGAACCATTCAGAGCCTCTTGATGGTCTGTGTGTCTGTGCTATCTTAGATCAGCAGGGATATGGGTGTATGTGCTTTGCTTTGCAATGGAGTTAAGAGCAACACTTCACATTTTCCATTTCATTCACTCTGCAATTCATCTGGCAACCCCAGCACACATGGAAATTTCACTTAGCAGTTCATGCAGCCCTTCTGGTAACATTCCTTGTGCACAGACACAGACCTGGCCTTGTGCTACAATGTGCAGACAGTCAGGCACCCTCCCCTCCCAGCTCTGTTCAGGCCAAGATCCAAACAAAAGCATCACCCTTAAGATACCAGTAACACTTGAAGCACATGGAACTCTTCAGCCTTTAAGGCAGTTGGTCAGCCTGGTTGTTATGGCAAATATGGCAAACAGCCCCAATGACAGCTGAAGAAGTGCCATAAAAGAAGTGCCTCTAAAAGATTGCATAACAGGAGCTGTGGACTTTCAGTAAGGACAAGGACAGGTTTCCAGTAATGATTTCTGTGTTGGAAGTGCTGGTGGGGATTTCCCAGCCATGGGTACCCTTTCCAGTTTCCTCTTTTGAGGGGTTTGAATTGCTTATAAATACCCTCTTTGAGTCTGAGAGCACACGAGACGATCTCCAGCTCCTTTGGCTTTGCTGTTCTGCAGTGGTGAGTGACATTCTGAATTTGTGAGCTGTGTGCAGTGCTTTGAGCTGGTATTTTGGGAGCAGAACATTGGTTCTGTGGGGCTTCTTTGTACTCATGACAGGAGCAGCAGGGAGTACTAAAATGCAGCTTTCTCATGTGCACCTGCTTTTGTTGTGGAGCTTGTGGTTGCACAGAGGGCACCACTCCTTGTAGGGGGAGAAGGGGGTCCTGGGTGAACCCTCAGCACTGAGGCAGCAGCTCAGGCAGAGCTGGGGGTGTGGTGGGTTCTCAGTGGTGCTCCAGAACAGCTCATCTCTCTCACTGTCTCCCAGCTCCCTGTCAGGCTTGGCCAGGAACCATGAGGCTCTGGGTCTGCATTGCGTTGCTCTCCATTGTTCTGTGTGTGAGTGCTGACAGACCAAGGATATTCGAAAAAATAGCCGAAGCTGGAAAATTTGTCCGGGATGCAGCAGGAGGTAAGCTGCTGTACCAGGGGCCCTTCCCTCAGAACCCTCCCCAAGCACAGGCTACCAGCAGTCAGTGGTGCAGCCCTCAGAGCTGGGAAATCCTCACCTCCATGTTAGAGACCCCCTGGTTTCTGCTGCTGGACAAGAACCTTCATCAGCCCCCACAGGTGCTTTCTGTGCAAAGGCTGATGGGGGGCAGTGCATCACTCTGTTACTGCTCCTTGGGCCTTTCAACTCCTGACTGAGGTGGTAGTGAACAATTTCTGGTGTGACTCTTTCAAGTCAACATCATCTCCATTTCTCGGCCTTTTCAGGGGCACGGGATATGTTCAGAGCATACACGGACATGCGTGAGGCGAATTACAAAGGTGCTGACAAGTATTTCCATGCCCGTGGGAATTATGATGCTGCCCGGAGAGGACCTGGTGGTGCTTGGGCAGCGAAAGTGATCAGGTAATGGAGTGTGCTTGGCTTGTTAACAGTGAGTTATTGGGGATACAGGCATTCCAGCTGCAGTGAGGTCCTTTTTGACTTGTACTCAGCTTAGTACCTAGAAGGACAGCAGAGGGGAAGGGAAGAAGTTCCCATCTGGACAGCCGGTCTCTATAGGAATGGTGCCACATGAGCATGAGCCTTTCTTCTTGTCAGCCTAATAAGGCAGATTCCTCTCTCTGCATGTCTGATAAGGAACTTTCCTTCATTGTCGGTTCATTTCCCAACATAGCAGATATAGATTCCACCACAGGCTCTCAGACAAAGGCCGAGCACGTGCTTGCATCTCACCTTGAGAAGCCTTACAGAAACCACGAGTGAGGGAACCAACACAAGGCTGAGTTAGATGCAGTGTGTTCAGGTGGCCTTTTCTCCTTCCCCACAGCGACGCCCGGGAGGGCTGGCAGAGCCGCGTGAGCGGCAGAGGCGCCGAGGACACCCGGCTGGACCAGGAGGCGAACGAGTGGGGCCGGAGGGGCGGGGACCCGAACCGCTACCGGCCCAAGGGGCTGCCCAGGCGGTACTAGCGCTGTACTCCGCTCCTGCCACACCTCGCTTTGTAAAGCACAATAAACGAATCCTCCTGAGAACTGTTCCCTTCGCTGCGAGCATCCATCCTCACGGGGCGCGGGACTGCGGGACTGCGGGGGCGGCGGTGTCGGTGTCGGGACATCACGGGGGCTGCCAAAGGGTCCCCCTTGGGACCTCCGGTGTTCCGGGGGCGCGGGTGCCGCTCCCCGCCGAGGGAAGGCCCTGGGCGGGTGGGTCCCGGTGCGATCCCAGCACGGGCCCGTCACGGTCCCGGTGCGATCCGACGCAGGCCCGGGGGCGGGAGGCGGCAGTGTCCGCCGGTGGGCAGGGGGCGCTGTGGGGCCGCGGGCGCCGCTCCGGCCGCGCCGCCGCCTCGCTGCCCCTGCACGGCTGTGGGGCCACCATGGACCGCAATCCGTCGCCGCCGTGCAGCGATGCGGAGGAGGAGGAGGGGGACGCGGTGGGCAACACGGTGTACAGCAAGCACTGGCTCTTCAGCGTCCTCACCCGCCTCATCGAGGTGCGCGGCCGCCGGGAGGGAGCGGGCTGCGGGCCCAGCGTCGGTCAGCGCCGGGCGGGCGCGACGCGGTCGCTGCCAGGGCCGGAGGGGACACCTGGGGACCAGAGGGGACAAACCCGGGGACACAGCTGGGATTCACAGGGCACAAATCCGGGAGCCGGGCGGGGACACAGCGGCAAAATACCGGGCGGGAACCCAGCAGGGACCCAGCGGCTCCCGGGCGGCGCCGTGGGTTCAGCCGGGTCGTTCGCCCCGCCTTGCTTGTCCCAGGTCATCGCCCCCGCGGAGCCGGATCCCGCCGCCAGCCCTGAGGGAGGCCGGACGGAGCTGGACGAGGAGATGGAGAATGACATTTGCAAGGTGTGGGACATGTCGATGGACGAGGTAGGAGCCTCGTGCGGCACCTCGGGGCGCGTCTGCCCCGAGTGTCCCGTCAGAACGGTGCTGGCAGCGGGAGAAGGCAGGGAATCAGCCAGCTCGCTCGTTCTGGAGGTGCTGCCCACGCCCGCGTGTGAGGCAGGACAGCTGGGCTGGGGCGGCACCGAGCAGCCTTACCACGGAGCCTGCCCTGGAAAGAGGGGCAGGGGCAGGACAGCAGCTGGAATTAACGCGGGTGCACAGCCTGTGCCTTCAGCGCTTGGATCATGGGGATAGTATTGGTGCCATCTCTAGACAGGCATATTTTCCTCTAGTAATTGTCAAACGTCCTGATGGTAAGCATAGCTTTCTCTGATAGATAAACAGCCTTTCAAAGTTTAGCTGCAGACTTGCAGTGGCATTGTAAGACAGTATATTTCTCAGCACTCTCAAATGCTGGAACAGATTCTTGAGATATATATATATATATATATGTTAGTTTAAGTATTATTTTATTCCCTATCTTGTTGCTCAGATTTTTTAAGTAAACATGGAACATGGGTCTTTTACTCCCAAACATAAAAATAATCTTGTGTTTTAATGTGGTAAAATGAGGAAGAGATTTCTTCTTGTGTGCTCTGATCAAGTGCTGATGGCAGTCCCTTCACTTTCTTCTTTTTTATATGTCATGGGGATGTCATGCCTTAAAACATGATATTTACTGAATTCTGGTTGAGTGCAGATAGGGAGCAATTTGCATTTTCTTGCAAATGTGACTTTTTGGCTCATTCTACAGCAAATCACTGGCATACTGAACTACCAGAGGGGCTTGCTGGCCTTCTCTCATTGAAAAATAAGGATTATTGGTATTAACTGTTGGCAAATAACAAATTCCTTCTAGTGAGTTTGTCATCTCTTTGATCCAATCCTTGTGCTGTGGGAACATGTTTGATTTTGCATTTGGGAATTGCAGAGGTCCATTTACTTCTCCATTCACTTTCTCCACAGGATGTTGCTTTATTCCTTCAGGAGTTCAATGCCCCTGATATATTCATGGGAGTTTTTGCCAAGTCCAAATGCCCTCGGCTAACTGTAAGTATGGGCTGCCAAAAAGCTCTCCTGTGTTATTAGCAATAGCAGATAGCTCTGTACATGCATTTACATTTATCTCCCTTCTCCCATTGCATGTGTAATGTATAAGGAGAGCCAGGAGAAAACATAAAATCAAATTGTAAAATGTTTTTTCACTCTGTTTTTAACATGCTCTAATCAGTAAGAATTTTGGTGGTGCTGAAGCTGGTACCTGTCTGCTCACACATCCTCATCTAGATACACTGATGAAGGACTGAGGTTATCAAACAGTTATAAGACCTTTTATAAAACCAGCAGTCTGGCCTTTTTTTCCCTTTTGACTTGTTTCATGATTACTGAACAGAGATGGCCATGAATTTGTTTAGAAGTGTAAATAAATTGTTTACACTTCTGTAAACAACTGTAGAAGTGTGGCTGGAGGCCAGGTGCCCACCAAAGCTGCTCTGCCATTCCCCTCCTCAGCTGGACAGGGGAGAGAAAATACAACAAAAGGGAGAGGTCACTCACCAGTTGCTGTGATTTGTCATGGGCAAAACAGACTCCATTTAGGGAAATTAATTTATTACTGATCAAATCAGAACAAGATAATGAGAAATAAACAAACAAACAAAAAAAGATTACAGAAGGTAATCTTTGGAATTGTTAAGACAACAATATTTTTTTTTTAATTTTCACTTGTTTTGATGTCACTGATTTCCAGCTTGTCCTACACAGTGCACTGCAGGCCTCAAAATAGGATTTTCAAAGGTATTCAGTGTTGATGTAAGTCCTCTTTCTCAGAAGTTACCAGATGCTTTACTCCAGGAGATCAGTAGAGACAAATGGAGCTTTGAAAGTTTAGTACTTTGTACTAAAATGCTTTGTACTCCTTTAGTACTTTGTCTTTGGAAAGTACAACCCCAATTTGCAAGTGAGTGCAAGTTGGCTGTCACAGCTACTATCATGAAACAGTGTTTGCTGGAGTGCCTGCTGTAATTTAGCAGAGGTAATAGCATGTTCATAATTAAGAAGACAACCTTAGTGGAGAGAGTTGATTTCTGACTTTAAATTGCTGCAAACTGATTCACTTTGTTTAGCACCAGTTGCCTGCAGGTGTTTCAGAGCTCTCATGGTCCCCTTTACACAAGTGTACATCCTCTTAATGATTATCTTGGCATGAGTATCCTAATGGGATGCTTTGGGGTTTGTTTTTTATTTTATTTTACTTAGATCTCTCTAACCAGAAAATAGGCTCTGCTGGAAGCTTGTATTAAGATCCCTTTATTTTGTGAGCAAGTAAATATCATGAGGGTCACGTTTTAGTGATATTTTTGTTTTAGGACTCCTTTTTGCTTTAATAACAGGGCTGTCAAATTAGCTTCAAAACAGTATACAAAGAATATGCAAGCAGAGCTGATTTCAAGATACATTTGCTTTTATGGAGCACCTAAATATCTGCATGGTACCTGAGCGTATTTTAGACTAGTCTGATAGAACAGAAAAATCTATGGAAAAATTTGTATCTTTGTCATGAAATCAGTGGGACGCTTGGAAGTCAAACCAGAAAACATCTTTGAACCTCTCTTACTTTTGTGTTATGGCTCTGGAAGTGAAATTGTGGACTGGCAGTTGTCTCATTATACTGTGTTTTGACTTTCCAGGAAATCTGTGTGGGAATATTAGGGAATATGGCCTGTTTCCAGGACATCTGCATGTCCATTAGCAAAGATGAGAATCTTGGGTAAGTGTCTGTGTGCTTTGTTCATGAACAGCTACTGCTTGTCTGGACTCACAATCAGGAAATTCATGCTAGAGAAGGATCTAAGCTTGCCTGCCCAGCCTCATCTTCATTCATACCTTTTGGCTGCCCATGTTTGTGTGGGAAGTGCTCAGGAAAGGAAGAAAGGACACAGACCACTATTTTGGGGGATTTTGAAGCACTAGTCAATTTAGTTTTCAAGTTTGGTGGTCTTGAGACACTGGAAGTGCATGCACAGTTAGGAGAAGCTGGCATTAATCTCAGAACATGGCTGCAGTTACGAACTTAATATTTTTATACCTTTTTTAGAAATAAAGATGGATTTTATTGACTTTTTTCCCCCACATTTTCTCTTAAAGCCAAGTGTTACTGCAACGTTTGTGTGATTCAGACTCCCCCACCCTTCTGGAAACAAGCAGGTAGGACATCTCAGGAATTAATGCATCATTAGTGTAGTTCTGCTATGCTCTGAGGCCTGGGGAGAAAACTGACAAGTGGGCTCACTATTTTATTATCCTCTCATCCTTTCCTTTTATGGTGTCTGCACTGTAGTGGAATCACTTTGCTGTGAGTTAGATTCCTGTTTCTGTTTCCACTGTCATTATTTTGATTGACACTGGTACAGCTAGAAGGAGTGGACTGGCTTCTGATGTGTTAACTGGGGAATTCTTGCCTAGGCTGTTGTTGACTTGCCTCTCCCAGCCTGAGGTGGCCAATGTCTGGGTGGAGAGGATCCGAGAAAACCCCTCTGTGTACGACTGTGTTTGCTTCATCATGTCCAGCTCTACAAATGGTAAGGTGCCAAAACAAGCTGGCAGTTGTGGGTGGGTGTCTGCAGAAGATTTTAAATACAAGTTTCAAATACAAATATTTTCAGTTGGGTTAATTGCTTTAAAGTAAAGGAAATCTCGTGAGCTTAAAGGACACCAAAGCAAACGTGCCCTGCCTTTGCAGTTTTACACATATATATAAAACCAAACACAAAAGCACTCATAGGGGAAGAAGAAAGCTCTGAGGAGAATAAAAATATGTTTAAATTGAAGAAATTGTTATTTTCCACAATAAAAAAAAAGAAATAGTTCTCATTCAGGGATATACATATATCATTTTTGAACCTTGAAACAAGACCTCATTTAATTTGTTTTTTTCAAGTCAGATATGGATTTTCTGTTTTTAAAGCTACTGTATCTGTGGAATGTGAACTGGAGGAACTGTTCAGTTACCCTGGCAGCTGAATACTGTGCAGGCTTTGGGTATGCAGAGAGTGCTACACAAATCTCTCTTAGCACTAATTTAGCAAAAAACACACCAACCACCTAAAAATGGAAATATTGATAGCATAATGTTTAGCATCCAACTCAGCTGTAACAGCAATTGTCATTTGCCAAGAATCCTAATAATACAGCTTTTTCAATTTTTAATGAATTTTTTAATGCCAACTCTCAGTAATCCTGCTCCATCCAATTGAAATAATAGACCTGTGTAAGTAAAATGCAGATTGGCAGGTGGATGATTAGCATAAAACTGCATATCTAGGAACAAAACTTGAAAAGTTTTACTTCAGAAGCAGAAGTTAGGACTTTTCAGGAGCATAGCATCTCTCTGCAAAATAAAGTTACTGCTTCACATGTAGCATGACAAGGTAGAATCTGTCAGTGGGCTTTCCAACAATCCCTATGTAGCAAACTCTTTACCTGGTATATGCCACATAAAGGAATTAAACACAGCGACCAGCAGCAGGTCCCAAAGGAAGTGAATTTATTTCAGTCCTGAATTTACTCCAAATACTTGTATATACTACCATTTTGTGAGCTAAGTTTTGCTCTTCAAACTTGTTGAAATAAAAATAAAAAAGTTTTGCTCTTTTATTCTTGTTGAAATAAAAAATAACATTCTCTCTTGTGCAGTTGAATTGCTGGTGAAAGTGGGTGAAGTGGTGGACAAGCTCTTTGACCTGGATGAAGAGCTGATGTTAAACTGGATCAAGAGTGGCACTTGTCACTCTGTGGGACCATCTGTAGATGATTCTCCTGAAGAACTTCCAGACTTTAAGATTGTGCCTTGTATACTTGAAGCAGCCAAGCAAGTCAGGTATGGGAGATTTCTTTTTGGTTTCATGGCTGGGGAGATTCCTTATAACCTTGTAAGGCCTGTGCCCAAACATCTTGCTTTTAGTGGCACAGTTTGACAAATCACTGGGATATGTTTTCCTGGACTTAAAGTTTGTTATGAGTCAGCTTGTTTGTTTGCAAAGGGAATGGCAGTGGCTGCTGATGGGCTTCCCCTGTGACCAAAACACAGAACATAAGCTCAGCAAGCAGCACTTGAATTTGTCTTTTTGATGTTTGTTCTGTGTAGATCAGATAACCCAGAAGGATTGGATGTTTATATGCATATCCTGCAGCTCCTGACCACGGTGGATGAGGGAATCCAGGCTATTGGTAAGAACCTGGAATTGCTGGGTGTGAGGGGACCCAGAGGGGCTGTAACTCCTGGATCACTGTGTATTTATTGGGGAGAACAGGAATTCAGTACCTGGAATAAATTTGTTGGGTTGGTGGGTTCTCTTTCTTTCTTTCTCAAGTGCAGGCTCCTGATGGAGGAAAAGAGACATGGAGTTTGCTTTATGAGCTCGTTTGCCAGGAGCTTTGCCAGCCAGATGATCCACCCATCATTGTGCAGGAGCAGAAGACTGTGCTGGCCTCTATTTTGTCTGTGCTGTCTGCTATGTTTGCTTCACAGACAGAGCAGGAGTACACCAGGATGAGGAAAAGCAAGTCATACTTTTTTCTGTTTTTTTTTTTTTTTTTAAAGTTAATATTCACAGTTGGCTTTATGTGGGTGTGGAAGGTGGTTCAATTCAGTGACATTGCATACAGTAAGACTTTTCCCTGGTTACTCAGAATCACAGCTAGCCCAAAGTTCACTTACCAGGTGGGCTGTAAATTCTGAGGAGTTACAGTACCAGAATCTACAGATTCTGCTCGATCTCACTGCAAACTGGTGAAAATTTCAGAATTTATTTTTGCTAAAATATAGTAATACATTATTACATTGTTATTTTATACATAGTATGTACAACATATATTTTTATGTAGTAATTTTTTTAAACAGGGGGAGATTCTGCACTTACTTAAATCCCTCTATCATTTCTTACTTTTCAATCCATGGACAAATCTTTAGAATTAAAAGCCTGTCTTGAGAATGTGATTCAGGGTCACCTGCAGCAGAAAGATGCTGTGCAGTTTGGTTTGTCAGATAGGATTATCTGGATGCAAATTTACATACTGCCCTCACTGAATACTACTAAAGACAGTTTCCTTCTCATGTTCCTTACACTGGTATATATATTTTATAGATACAGGTCAGCTTGCAGGAAAAATTATTTGGGGTTTCTACTACATTTCCATTTGCTTCTTTAAAACAGTCTTTGAGCAACAAAACACAGCACTGTCAGAATATACATCCCTATAGCTTTTGTGTAAACATTTGATGGTGTGTTTCAAAATTCTAATGCCTTGAAAGGATGGACAAGAATTTTCAGTGTTAAAGTTCACTGTTCTTGTTACTTTGTGTTAAGATATGCCACTGATTGGGAGCTTGATTCGTATTTTACAATACATGGAGGGCTGTGGGAAGAGAGCTGTTGAAAACTCCAAGGAATCTGAGCAAGAGGAGACTGGAAGGACTGATGTAAATGAGGAAGATTTCCATTTAAAAATTTTGAAGGATATTTGCTGTGAATTGCTTTCCAATATGCTTCAAGAACTAACCAAGGTAAGAATAAACAAAATTATAGTAGGAATTTCTGCAGGATAGGTAAGAAAAAAATATTTAATATTAATGTGGACATTTTTCTGTGCAAGTGCAGTTGCTTACTGGGAATTCATTAGAGAATCAACCAGAAGCAGCAACAGGTGTGTGAGATGGGAGTGACACAGGTTTTCTGAGGTGTGTGCCAAGATTCTGTATGATAAATTCTGTAGATATACGTTGCCCTTTCTTTTGAATGAAAGTCAGTTTAGTTAAGAAAAGGAAATACTGTCAATATATAATCTCACCTTCTCAGCTGGACTCTTTTAATTGTGGAAGCATTCAGGTTAAGAGACTTGTGATGTGTGAGCTTTCACACCTTTTGGCATCAGCTGTGTCTGGCTTTCTCTGAGAACTGTAAATTCTGGTTGTTTTACCTATTTATAAGAACAAAGCACATTCTGTAGATGCTGTGCACAGTTTTGAGTTTGTTCTTTCAACAACTGTTCATGACATGCTGGTTGTATTTCTGATTTTCCAGGAGAATACCTTAGAAGGACTGCACCAGGGACACCTGAATGAACAGACATGTTCCTGTGCTTTTCAGAACCTCTTACCTCTGTATTCTGCTTCGGTGAGTATGGGGCAAGGTCTGTGACACAGCTGAAAAAGTGCTCCTTGGGTGGCAGGGCCTCTCCAAATCTGATACACAAACAGGACAGAATTGCTCAGGCACAGGTAAAACACCATCCAGTGCCAGACAGTCTTACCCCCTCTGTCTGTTCTGCCTCACTTCAGCCAGAGCTTTGCTGAGATCTTCAGCTGATGCCAGGGCCAAACTGTGCTGATGTGAATGATGTCTGAAAATTTATCCTAGCTGAAAAGTTGTCCTGTATATTTTTATAAAGGAATTATTCTAAGTATTTTTCATAGGGAGCTTTTCTCTGGGTGATAAAAGTTTCTGTGTTTCTTTTAAACAAGAAAACAAGGGTTAGAGGAAAGTGGTACCATTTCAAAATTTAGGACCAATTGGAATTGTGAGGTTTAGGAGGGAGGCAGCTACTGTGAGGCATTTTCCATCATTCATTGCAGTGGCTGCTGCTGGCTGCTCTTATTGGGAAGGTACAGAAAGAGCCCCTGTGCCAGTATAAGAATTCTGTGTTCCATGTTCCATGCAAGTTAGTTTTGGTTTTTATTTTTTCTCCTTATGTGTGTGTTTTATTTCCAGGTGGAGAGTTTCCTTGAAGTCCTGCGTGAGGCTGATCAGACCCTTGCTGACAATCTAGAAAAACGTTTCCCAAGCCTGAAGGTTCACACCTAAGAATGTACATGAAATACTTTCCTTCTTTGGAATGAAGATTTTTGACTGTTTCATTACAGCATTTCAGGAATCACGTTTTCAGTAAATGCAGGAGAATGAGTCAACCTCTTTACCAGCAGGTGGCTTTTAAGAAATGTTCTGGGTAGCCTTGATTAACCTAGGGTTAACCTGGTCTGCAAGGGGAAAGAAAAGACTGTGAATCACTTCTGCATCTTCCATCCTGTTTACTCTGGTAATGAGAGACTGTTGATTTCTAATTGCTCTCCTGCAGAGTAGTTTTCTTTGAATAACTCTCAATTCTGTGCTTTTCAACTGAGGTTGAAACAGCAAAATGAATGAAATGCACTGAGTAGTTCTTTAACACGGTGCTGGTTACTTTCAAGTTGCTGTTGGCAAAAGGAGGTTTGCTCAATAGAAATCCCCCTCAAACATCTGATAAAAACAGTTACATTATTTGGGGATTTTTTTAGTTCATATCAATACCTTGAGCAGGTACTGTAACAGAAAGGTTTCATTCTGCTCCTTTCAAATCTTCACACTTCTGCTGAAGCTCTGAGCTGTGGTGTCTCAGTCCTGTGCAGTTAAAGGATTTGAGGATATTGTTACCAATGGTGTGTGCTGCAGCTTCCAGCCATTGCAGGTAACAGTTGCAGGGCAGCTTTGGATTCAATCCCTGGTATACTTGCAGACCTGTGGGGTTTTTTTCAGCAGTCTGTGCTTCAGTGTAGGAGTGTAACGTATCAGTTCTTTCCTTCTTGATTTGTTATATGAATTATCTCAGAATGGCATGAGAAATGCCATGTTTTCCATGGGGGAGGTTAGGGTGTTAGGTCACTTGCAGGAAATTCAGTGTACAACCTCCTAAAACTCCCACTTTGATTATATGATGTTTTAACTGCATTGCATTTTTAGATCCTGTGTCTGCAGGCAATGGACCTGGCATGTCCTGAGTCTGAAGAGAAAGTACAGTGGCACATGAACTTCACTGTTTCTGTAAATGAGAGTGGAAAGCAATTGGCCTTTATTAGGTTTGAGATGTAAAAGCAAATGGGAACCAGAGCATAGAGAATAACTGACTATCACATACACACATTCCCTGGCTCTCCACGTTTTACAGACTTTAGTGTTGTGCTGGGCCATGTTGTGTTACCAGAGTTACCTGGACTCTTATGTGGTAAAATATAGTATGTGTATATGTATATATAACCTTTCCATCCCAACCTCCAGTTTTCAAAACCAGTGCAATTCAGTCATCCCCCTGCCAGAACCATCCCCCTGCCAGCAGCATCCTTGTTGTCAACAGGGAATTTGGAATTGCAAATACCTGACTTGTGTTGCCAAAAAGGATTGCCATGGTTTATATCAATTTTTGTATGCTATGTTTGTTGGAGAAAACTGGTGACTGTGAATCAGATGACATCATTTTTCATACTACTTTGACAGTTTTGGGATATTTTCTTAAACGTACAGATTTGTAATAAAGCTTCTTTTTTTAAAAAAAAACTGTATGCTTTCCTTCATTCTAGTGTCAATTAAATTTGTTTTCTGAGCCACTGGAAATGTCTGTTACTCTTAAGTGTGTCAGTTGTAAGAGGGAAATCCAACCTCATCATAATGTCTGTGTGCTGTAAAAAGTTTTCCTTCATTGAATATTTATTCTAACTCTTGCTTTTTTTGCATAGTCATTTTTATGGTCTGGAAGCTAATGTGTGTCTCATCCCATAAACATTTTTTGAGCTTAGTTTGTCCCCAGCTGTATCATAAGTGTCTTCCACCATAGTGAAGAATTATTATTGGTGTGCATCTCTTGAAATTTGTGGTAGTTGAAATTCTGCAGTAGCCATGTAATGTAATGTAGAAAAAAAAGCTGAGACAAGATCTGTTGTTTTATTTTGTTCCTTCTCCTTTTCAATACACCAATATCCAGTGTTGGCTGATGAACTGTTAAGTGATACTGATATCTGGTGCCTGTCATGAGACAGAAAAAATTACTGATGTCATGTGGGAACCCAGGTGGGTCCCATCCTCCTGCTCACCTGCAACAGAAGGAGCTGCAGGCATGGTCAGCCAGCCTTGCTTCAGCAGAATGGTAATTCAGGTATGCTGGGAATTTTTTTATTTTTATTTTTATTTTATCCTTGATGGCCAGGGTGGATTGGGGAGTGGGGCTGGTGCCAGGGTGGATGCAAGGGAACTGTGCTGTGTTTGTGGGGTTCAGAGAGGGAAGAAATTATTTGTGGGGGTAGTAGGTGGAGGATGTGTTTGGAACTGGTGCACGTGTGTTTCATCATCCTGCCAGCAGGGACCTCTCTTGGCCTGTGCTTCATCAGCAGCATGAGTTTGAGGTTTTGATGGGGTTGGGCTTTTCCTGGGGAGAGGCAGGGAGGTATTTGGGTTTTGAATTTGGTATTTTTTTTAATTCTCTCTCCTAGACCTGTTTTGACACCCACTGGCAAGACTGAGCTCTCTAGGCCAGTTGATTCAGAATGGTTATCTGTCTGTCTACAAGCAGGTGAGCAGCTTTCTTCCAGACCAAAGATCTGATCAACTCCAGAACATCTTCCTTTGGGGAGAAATGAGAAGTACTTGTCACTGCTCTGTGCAGAGCTCTGAACAAAAGTGGGCATCTGAAGCATTGAACTAAAGCAGCAGGAATTCAATCCTGCTTGGACAGAGCTGGATGTGACTTGTGGCATGAGAGCAGTCATAGAAAATTGAGGCAGAAAGCAGACTGGAAGGCCTTATTTTATATTAGTCTTAACAGATCTATATAATAATTTCATTCAAAGATAGGATTCTAACATTCTGTTGACTCAACTTTTATGGACATGTGGCATCTTTATCACACATTGTAGCATTTTCCTAGTGGGACAAAGCACCACAAAACCAAAGAAATTTGGGATGTGGAAAAAACCCAGTGGCATTGGAATGCTTTATCTGCTCCTTTGGCAGCGCAAGGAGGTGGTTGCTGGTATCCTAATGCTTGCCTAATATTCATGATGCAAATTTGTTCTTTCTCCATGAAACCTAAAAAGCTCTTGTCTTTGCTTTTAATATCCATATCCATGTCACTCTGCTTGCTTAATGTTCTGTCACTACTATTTTAGTTCATATTTTTTCTAAATGCTGTGGTGAGTCCTTTGTAAGATGAAACTGCCCTGTTATAAACACCTGTCACTGAAACTAAGCTGCATCCAAAGGAGATAATAAGATAAAATCTTTATTTCTAAGTGAAGTATCTTCATAGTTTATTATATTGGCATTAAAAGGTATGGAGGTGTTACTGTGGTTTTGTTTGCCAGGAAAATCTGTCTTCTTTCTCACTACTCTTATTTTGGCTGCTACTGGGAATTACAAAACCAGCAGTCTTTATTTTATTTTTCACCGAAAAAATTGCAATTTTCTTTTCTAGAGCAGAATCTTTTGGTCACAGCAGCTCCCTTACGTATCCTTTTTATTTCCTCCTCAAAATTAAATGTTTTTCAGTGCTTGCCATTTACTTTTCATTTTGTTGGCAATGATGATGAAATTCATGTGCTCTGCCAAAGTCAGTGAGAAAGGAAGAACCTGCTACACCTGGGGCAAGGACCAGTCTGCTGTGCTGTTATACAACTCCCCAGAAGCCCTTCATGTGAAGGCAAGCCCAGGCAGCCTCGTGCCTCGGCCCTGCAGTGAGTGAAGCCCCTCAGTCAGAGCCAACGGGGCGTGAGCTGAGCGAACCTGACAGCACCAGCATGGCTAAACAAACCAGGTTATTGCCAGCAGCTACCCACTGAGGTTTGCAATGGGAAATACTGCTCCTACACCTCCTTTTGTTTCCCTTCCTGATTCACTTCTGCAAAAAAAAAGCAAGTTTTATAATGCAAGGAGCTGGCATCTAAGGTGGGTAAGAGAACGGGTTTGCTTCTGAGTTGTTACTGTGGAGAAAATGAATGAACGCAGGGAAAACCCAGTGGGGCTCAATTTCTCTCTCCCAGGTCATTGCATGTGAGCTGCAGGTCTTAGTGATGGTTCAGTAAAGTCTGAGAGCTGAATTTCATACAAAAGCTACTGTGAAAGAGCTCACAAAGAAAAGGTAACAGTGGTAGGAGGCTGTGAAAAGACAGTAGTAGTAGAGGAAGAAAAATTATGAGAGGAGAAAGAAGGCAAATAGGGAAAAGCCTGGAAGAATCCTGACAAAGAGGATAAATAATAAGTGAAGGAGAAAGGTATTACATATCAGTAATTATGTTAGCATTCTAGATCTGTCCAGCTGGAATAGCTGGTGTGCAGTCACCTATTGAAAGTCTAACACTGATTACATTTTCTGTTTTCAAACCTGAATTTCCTTTGCAGTTTCTCCTGATCTTATTGAAATGAGACAAGCTTAAGGTGAACATGAGGTCTTAAAAACCACAGCAGGTGGGCTAATGAGTATTGCTGGATTTTTTTTAAATTTGTTTTTTTAATTCACCCACTCTCCCCCCTTGTTTTTTGCTGGCTGGGTGTGGCATCAGGGAGGCAAATCATGATGGAGGTGAGGCAGTCAGATGTCGCAAGCCCTTACTTGGCATAGATCTTGAGCATGACAGAGTCAATTTGTGAAAGCAGAGTCCTGCAGGGTTGGTGCTTGTGTTGCCCACTGCCTGCAGCCTGCTCCTGGCACAGGCACAGCGACTGCCTGCATCTTTGTGCCCATGGTAACTTAAGTCCCATGTTGAAACTTCCCTTTAAGTCCCTTCATCCAGTTTCCAAGGAAATCTTAGAAAAGCAAATGCACCTTGGTATTCTGTGTTGCAATAGTGGCAGTTATTTATTCTGTGCTTCAGGTTATGCAAACTTCATTTTAATTTTGCAGTGAGTTTGTATCAATATTATTTTTGTTGTCATGTATATAATTTTTGGTGACAGCTCTGTTTAAAGAAGATGTAACTTTAACAAGCCATCTGTTAACCTTACATTGAAAGGAAATGCTTTTGTCAATTATTCCAATGAAATCAGAAAAATAATTTCCTGGCCTCCAGTAGCAGACCAGTCTCCCTATCTTCTGTCAATAGGAGGATATTGAAACATGCAGGAAATACATGCACACTTTTATCCTGCCCTGCAATACAGCCACAGTGCTGCATTATAATTAGCCAGTGATGTCAGAAGGTTTCATTTTCCATTAAAACTTCTTTGTAGTGCACAAACTCTTTTATTCAACATCAGAGAGTTTCCTCATTAGTCAGGTGGGAAGACTGGACCCAGGAACCATGAGAAGACATTTTGAGTTTATGCCAGCCCGATTAGTAAAGATTTTGATTTAATAAGTTAAGAAAGTAGAAAAGAGTGAGAAACACTTCAGGTGGGAATGAAAAAATCTGCAAAATGACTCCGTTTTGTCATTTGGGATGAAGCCATAACAACGACTGAATGGAAGGAAGAGCAGTAGTGGACAGAAAAGACTGGAATAATAGGGAAGAGAAAAATGAATGGAGAAAACATGGAAGAGCAAGGGGGGAGCCTGGTTTCGTGAGGTCAGTAGATAGAAGACATTTATGAATAGACAAAAAGAAACACAGGAAATTGCCTATGAGCTGACAAATGGTGTAGGTTCAAGGAAAGTTTGAGAGACATGAATGTTTTGGGCACTATGTAGTGTGAGCTGCTCTTGTGGGAGAGTCCCAAGCCCAAATGAAGGGAAGATTTGTCCTTTTCCTTCTTCCCTTATTGGAGAGGTTCTCACAAGTCTTAAAAGAAGATGGGAGGTAGATGCAAAATATACTGGCATTGAGCTGCTCTGGAGAGGGGTTGGTCCGGGACAATTCCTGCACAGTCCATGTGCTTATGGACACAAGCAAGAGCAGTCAGGGGTAATCCTGAGAGGCAAACTTCTTGCAGCTTTTCTGCTTCTCCAGCCTTTCTGGACAGCAGAGCAGGTGGGTGAGGACAGCATCCAGCAGTGTGTCTGTGCACATGTGCTTTTGAGCCCATGCTGCTCGCTTCCCTCTTGTCCAGCACTCAGTGATGAACTTAAAGATCAGAACCAGATCCTTTATTGCAGCTTTATCAGTAACTTTAACCAACAGATCTGGAGTCAACCTCCACAGTGGAAGTATTGAAAATAACCACAGTGCTACTCCACAACTGTCAGCTTTTGCATTAGAAGAGCTCTTGATGCTGCAGTGTCACCTGGGAGGCAGGCATTTCTTGTCTGAAGTGTGGAGGTTGAGGGTGCTTTGTTGGAAGAACCTGATGAATGTGACACTGCATGATGTGATTGCCCACACAGGGTAAAGGAAACGCTGTCGTGATTTAATTAATCAGTTCTGATCTGCTGATCCCCGAGTTTACTTAGACTTGAAAGAAGTAAATATAATTAAATTAAACAAAGGTCTTTCCTTCCCGCACATGCTCTGGGCCCTTTTGCGTCTTCCGTGAGATAACAAAAAGCTTATGAATAACAGGCACAGTGGTCTTTGTTGTTGTTGTTGTTGTTGACTTAATGCAGAAGGCCGGCAGGAGGAATATTATGCACAGGTGCAGTATGCATGACATCAGAAGATGACACATGGGTGCTTGAAATGAGTTTTTTAAAATTTGATTTCCAGTGTTAGGTTGCAAAAGGATAGAAACGTCAAGGTTTCAGTGTTGCCTGTTGCAGGTCAAGGTAATTTTGACAAAATGTGGTAATGTTTGATTGAAACCTTATCAAAACAGAGGAAAGGGGTAAAGAGGTTAGAAGTCAGCTCTGGCTTATCCAAAGGCTTTTTGTGTGTAACTGCCTAAAGCTGTGCAAGCCCTGGGTGCCCTGGTGTGATTCTCTGCTGGTCTGGATGGTTTTCCACCAGCCAGAGGTGGTGCCTGTGCAGTTGTACGGGGTGCCTTTGAGAGCACGCTCACAACTTTACAGTGGTTTCTTTGGCCACAGACATTGTGTAAAACATATCCTTGTCCAGTTGTGGGCTTCCTGCCTCCTCTCACACGGAGCTGTTTCTGCCAGCAGCTGGGACCTGCACTCTCCAAGCACCACATCTTCATTCCTAGTCTTGTGTCTGTGCTGGAGAGGTTTGTTGAGGGAGATGTGGCTTGGGGAAGGCAGTTCCCTTATATTCTACTGCATGTACTCATGTCATGTGTTTGTCATTCACAAGTGACCCAGCATGAGGCTGTGCAGATGTCATTTATGGTGTGCTATGCTAATTTACCAGAAAATCCCAGATAACTCCATTTACCATGTGGTTTTTTTAGGTGAATTTGCCCCTGTCTTTTGGGAAGTTAATTCTAGATTGTATCTTTTTAACTGTTTGTACTAATAGGGTAAGAGAAAGTAGATGGGATGAAGCCTAATAAAAATGAGAACTACCCAATCTATTTAACCCTCTTTGCTCTCTGGAGTAGTTCTCACACCAATCAAAGCCAACATTGATTAGCACAACTTATTCTTGACTAAAATCAGATTTAAAAATAAGCAAATTTTTATTTGTCCATGTATTACAGATTAATTTGACTCATCCAAAATGAACATTTTCCCCATCTTTTCTTTCTAAAAATTCGTACTGTCATTTCCAATCCGTATCTCTTTTCCATTTAGTTCTTACAAGCATGTGAATAGGTGAAAAGAATTGTGACTAAATGGGAGGCACAGTGTCAGGTCACTAAATATATTGTTGTAAATTGCACTGAGCTCTGCTTGCACCTCTTGACAAATCCTCATTAGCCTGTTTTGGTCTACACTTGCATCCTCTTGTCAGCTGTAAGTCTGCTCACAGTTTGCCACCCTAATCTTTTATCCATGATCCTGGTTACTATTTAGCTAATGCTTTCAACCTTAAATAATCTTATAATGTTTATTTCTCTAAAATAAAATTTTGTACCTGATGTCCCTAAAAGCAAAGCTCTCTAATCAGGCAGATGAGACTCATTAGTGTTACATTTCAAGGAGCCCTTACTTTGATCCAAATTAATTAATTTTGCCCCAATACAAAATTGTCCTAACTATAATGGGAACTAAAATCTAATAAGATAAAATAAATTCAGAGGGGAAAAAATATCTGTCATGAGAACACAGTAAGATGAACAGCTTTTGCCAGTCTTGGAAATGATGATGTGTTTCACAGCTCTGAGGCTGGACATTTTACAATTGCCATGTGTTTAAAGTTGCTGCTGTGAATTGATGGGTTTACATTGCTGGTTTCCATCCCTGGAGCAAAAAGTGGCTGTGATTTAATTTATGTTGTTCATACTGGTCAATGGCCAGTGTCTAGACCAGAGGCTGCCCTCTGTCATCTGTTTCCTGTGTGGTTTCAGGACTTCAGTGGATGGGGGGTGTCTGAAAGCTGTGAACAGAGAATGGTCGATCCTCTGAGCTCACTTTGGTGTGAAGCCCTGAGTGGCTGGGAATGAACAGCCTGACCACGGCCTCTCTTTCAGAATGGCTGATCATCTTCAGCACAGGGGTGAAACACACCAAAAACCTGCTGTAACAGGCAAACCCAGTGTCTTCTGGGATTGTTTGGGCCTGGAGTCATCTCTTGATTTCCCTTGGCCTGGCTTGTTTAGGGTGTGTGAAACTCATGGCATACAGTCTGCCTGCTTCTTACATTCAGCAAATCTAACATTGGACATGCTTCCTAAACAATGTGAGTATGGAAGAGGCTGGTTCCTGGCCCAAGCCCATGGTGAGGCTGTGTCAGAAGTACCTGGAGAGCTCTTGTTCTCTTTCCTGAGTGGATCAAAGTCTGCTGAATCGCTTTCTGAGCTCTGCTTACTCATATCATTAATGAGTACAAAGCTTTCCCCTTCTGTACTTCACCTCACTCTGAATACACAATATGCTGCTGTTCTACTAATTAGGCCAACAGGCTGAGGTTAACAAACACTCTGTGACTGCTCTTATCAGCAGCCTTATTTATGCATTTGACTATTTTGCTTTGTGTTCGTCTGTGATGTGAAAGCACTGGATAATTCTTGAGGTTTTGTAGTGATAATGTAGTAGAAATAATGGTACCAGAGCGGTTTCTCAATGAATGGAGTCCACTTCTACTATAACTTGTGCTTAAGGGATAGAGAAGTATCAGGACCTGGTCAGAAGCAGTCCCTGAATGCCATGAGGGGCTGTTTTCAGTGGTGATGGCTGAGGTTGCCTTAGGTTCTGGCACACTCTCCTCTTTTTGGATGCTTTGTCTTTCATTTTCAGGTTGGGCATTTTGCACTTGTACCTGGTGCCAGGGCCATCAGCACTGAGCAGCTTCTCAGCCTCCCTACCCTTGCCAGGGCTCTGGAGCTGAGGCCAGGGCTGGTGCAGTGCAGAGCTGTGACCTGGCTCAGCCTGTGAGAAACCAGCTGGGAGCCTCCCCTTCGGCCCTGCCTGAGCAGAGCAGTATCTGCAAGGCTCCACGGAATGTTTCCTTGTCCTCTCCAGGCTGCACTGCATTCCCAGGCAGCAGGTAGATCAGCTTGTTGAGATTTTCCACTTGGTTTTCCCCATGCCTGGTTGATGGTTCTGGCTGGACTGAATCCTGTTTGCTCTAGTAACACAGGGAATCTCTGCTGGCTGGTGGGGGACCATGTTTAACTTGAGGTGACTTGACCCTGAACAGATAAGGAAACAAAAGGAAGTTGTAATTGGCACTTCTGTACCCAGTAACTCCAGAGTAATTGGAGCAAAGAGCTCTTTCAAGACTTTTGTTCCCAGCCAGACTACACTTTGGTTTGAAATGTAGCTGATTGATATTAATTTTGTGATATTATTTTCCCTAGAGAAAACAAATCAGAGCCTGGTTTGTCCATTGTCCCAGCACCATCTAAACTAACCTTTTGTAAAGAGTTTACAAAGGTGCTGTCAGGAAAAACTACACCTTATTTGCTCAGAGCAGCAAGTAACTCATGTCACTTGTGATTTCATTTAGCTTTTATGAAATGAAAAATATTTCCTGCCTCAGTTGAAAAGGCTAATATTGCTTCTTTAAACAGTCCAAAGCAAATATACAAACAGTGCATGGTCTGTTGGCTGGCTGTGCTTCAGTAGGTTTACACAGCAGCTCTGGCTTTTCAAAATAAGTGTGCTTGAAGGCTGTTGATACTACAGCTGGCTGAGACACGATGAGAGGGTAATTTACCTCATTGGTTCTTGCACTTTTCATTGGAAAAAAGATATTTGTAAATGTTTTAAATACTTGCATAATTGAAATCCCCCTTTTCCTTTTGTCGCATATTAACTGGTTATGAATGAAATGCTTTATTAATCAACAACTATTCAGTGGCATGAATTGTTAACTGCCTGCTAAGCCATCCTCATGGGGATGTGGTTCTCTTCTCAGGGACTGAGCCATCCAGGCATTTCTCAGAGGCTGCTCTGAGTTCAGGGTGTGACACTGTCACAGCCTCATGCTGGTGAAAGGCTGGGTGAATTGCTCTGGAAAGTGTTTGTTGGCAGAACTGTGGTTTGTAGAAGAAGGGAGAAAATGGAAGAATTTTCTGTAGAAAGACTTCAAGATTTCAGATCCATACATTTCTTTGAAAATTTGAAAAGCTTTGGATTAGGAGCTTTTTGACTCCCTGCATTGAGGTAATGCCACAATGACAGGTTACCTCATTTAGGCGGGAGAAGTCAGAGGTTGAGACAATGAAGGTTAGAAAGTGATTGGAAGTGAATGCTGTTGCTTGGATGTTGTGACGATAAATGCTTTATAAATATTAAAAATCAGTAGAAAAAAACAAGGCAGACTTTCAGACCGCAGTTTTTTGGGCATCAGAATAAAAGGGCATTGAAAAAACTAAATCAGAATATGAGGAAGATCTGTAAAACTTATACTAGAAAACAAACTGTGCATAGGCCTGAATGATGCTCATCTTCACTCTTCCCTGTAACTTCCACAGTGCTTGTCTAAGTGCCATGAGATTCTTAAGGCATAACTTGTCTGTAGCACTTAATTAACAGAAAGGCAGAGGGCTGTGATTAGAATTTTAAGTTGTGTGCTCTGGAGAAAGTAATTATGATTAGAGCAGACCTGGTACTAAATCGTATTAAACCTGTTTTGTTCAGGGAGTTACCACTTCATACCTTTTTCTGGAAAAGTTTCAAGTGGCCCCTTTGCCTCAGACAAATGGTCCTTCTTGGAAAGGCAGATGCCTGGGCCAAATAAAGTCCAGGGGGGTTTATACTCAGAAGTGATGTTGTGAAATTGCTTTGTTGGAGATTAGAGCACTTTCTCCTATCACATGGGGAGATCAGGTAATTCCCACTGATAACCTTGATGGGATTGAGAAGACTTTAGGGCTGACTGATTCTCTCCATCACTCTTGCTGCATTCAGGTAGATAATCTTATATTTCAGCAGTAGGTTAATATCCTTAAAGAATGTTCTCAACCTGCCTTTCCATGTTCTTGCCTGACCAGTTCAACAAAATCATCCTCTGACTCTGTCTCTCCCCCAGACTGGAACACCTGTACTACACTGATTTTTCTTTTTTTCCACCTTTATTTTCCCCTCCCAGACCAGCTTCCTCAGAGTGCTGGTAAACACAAGATTTGTGTCATGTCTAGAAAGATGTGCCGGCTTAGTTGAGTCCCTACATATTTGACCCGCAGAGAACAAACTTTCTCAGAGTGGGAGGAAGAGGAGAGGCAGGGCAGAAGGTTTAGGTTGCTGTGTTTCAGAGAGCAAAAAGGGTCCCTTTACTGTGTGGCTTCCCAGGGAGGGGGAGATCTGGAGGTGTGACAGCTTGGTTTTAATACTTCTCAGCCTCAAAATCTCCAGAGCAATCTACAAATGTGTACCCCCAAGTGTGAGAACACTGCTTGATTGCAAACTCTGAAAACTCTGCAAACTCTGCTGTCAAGTTTCTGCTTGGAAGAACAAAACAGAAGCTCTCTGAAAACTAGAGCTGAGTTACCTCTGAGCTAGCAGATGGGAAGGAGGAATAGATTCATGGTCTCTTCTGGAGATGCTTGATGTTCCTGGAGCTACTCCAGCAAAGGACTGAGAAAAGTGCAATGACTTCAGCCTGACACCACCCTGTCACTTGGATCTGAGTGAGGAGAGTTCATTTAATGAGAAATTAGGAGGGAAAATGTAACTGAAAGCCACTCTGGTAGCCTTCACAGTGCCATGGCTGCTCTGTGCCAGTGAGAGAGGTTTTGTGGCAGCTGCACATGGCAAAGCCCCATCCTGGAAAATCAGCTTGACCCCCTTTTGAGCAGGGTCAGATCTGTGCTCCATCCTCAGGTGCTGATTATCTGTCTGGAGGGCTTTGTGTGCATGAGAGGCTGAATGTGACAAATCTCCTGCAGGTTTTAGAGAAAAATCAGTCACTATATTGCCTTATCTCCTGTGCCATAAGGGTAGGCCTCTCTCCCTATGGTTTTGATGCCCCAGTTGTCCTTCAGAGTTCCTTCCCACCTCAGGGTCTGTGTAGATTTCTGACATCCCACTGAAAACGTTTGGCCTCTCTTTGCCTTGGTGCCCCTGCAGACCAACGAGGTCACATTTCAGACCTTTTCTGGGTCAGTGTTTGCTCGTTCCACCTCCTGCCAGCATGAGCAGGGTGGTTCCTGTGCATTTTGCTGCCCTGTTTGTGTTGTCTCCATACCTGACTGCTGTGCCATACTGCTCTTTTCTGTGGAGAGGGGCCCAATCCACCATTCTTAAATGGTAGAATATGCTACCAGTTTTTGAGAAAAGGTAGAATTTTTTTTCCTCTGTGTGAAAACACAAAGCAGCAGCTGTGTTAGTGACAGAGTGAGGGTTTTCCAAAACCCTGCAACTACAGAACTGTGAAGATTTAGCTTTTGGATAAAACCTTTTAAGTAGTTCTCCTATTTAGCCATCCACAGATTCCTAGGAGCTGGAAGCCCTGTGTGGAGAGGAGCAGAGCAGGCTCCAGTGAGCACCCAGTGGAAACAGGCTGCAATTGAGTCTGTTCATGCTTTGTGCTTCTGCCCTTTCAGACCAGGGGGCATTGGCTGTGGTGAACAAGCACTTCTTACCAAACCAGTGAATCAGCTTTAATCTGCTCCCCAAAATCCTGGGCACCCCAGTTATCTCGTTATGCAACCAATACATTTCATATTAGGTTAAACTTCCTTGGCCATTCCTGACCTCATTCCCATTCTTTCAGCAGTTATAGGTCAGGCTGCCCGTGGGTTCCCTACTATTATTGCTTCATTTGAGCTAGGGAAAATTGACAGATTAGTCATATTCTACCATAAGTGTCTTACTGTGCCCATGTTTACAGATTTGTCATTAACACCAGGCTCTCACACACTTAGGGGTCTGGGTAAAGATCCTACAAATTGTTTGCTCTCTGAGTCAGCTCATTTGATGGGGAGATTTGTTCTTTAGGAAGGAAGTGAAATGCCTGTTGTAGAAATAAGTCATATATTGACAAATACTGCACTTTCTTTATGCAGGGAAAATTGAAGCATCTGGTGACGAAATATGTCCCGTTAGCAAACTGGAAAAAAAAGGGTTTTTCCAGCTATGTCACCCTTCACAGCCCGTGCTGTGTCTGAAGGGCTGAGCTAGTCACTGTTTCCAGCTAGAAACAGGATTGTTTGAAGTTCAATCCTTCTAGGTAGAAGGAAGACTCTGATATCATCATCACAGACATTGGTGCAAGTGTGACTGTGCCTGCCTGGGTTAGGTATCACCCTTTATACTTGCTTCATCAATATGATTTACCAGGTGTGTTACACCAGTGTCTAAGGGATCTAGCTGAAAAAAATCCTCAAAACTTTTTTAGGCACTGAAGAGAGAGATACTGGGGATTTTTCCAGACACTTGATTATATTCAAGTGAAACTAGTTGCTGCTGATTTTGAGCATTTCTGTGAAAGGTTTGTTAAAAAAAAAAAAACCAAACATATAAAAAGGATCAGAGTCTTTGGTTTTGGACAGCTCAAATAGAAAATAATCAATCTCTCCTCCCCAAGAGACCTCTAACACCTCCAAGAGATTATGTTCCCAGGGAACGTTTGGCTTCTCCTGCTGTGGACCAAAATCGCCTTATCTTAATGTTGCTAAGTTGAGATGAGACAGTGAGGACTGGAGTCAAAAAATCATGAGTTTTTATACTATAAACACATCTAGATGCAGAAAATAAATGAATGAAAACATAAATGATATGAAAAGATGTAGTTTTCTGCTAATAGACATGTAGTTACTCTTCCTGCATGCACAGGAGGTTTTGAGAAAAGACAGAATACGCTGCAATTTATTTTCACAGCAGAGATGCACTGCTGTTTTCAGTGAAGATCTTAATATATCTGCCCACCGTGTTTGGGACTTTGGGACTACAGCCTGCACTATGTGCTGCAGAGAATTTAGGACACTGCTGAGTCCCCTGTAGCCTTGGAGGCCCCTTTGCTCAGAGCCCCTCAGCTACAGGCCCAGCCCTCACCACCTCTCACTTCTGATGCCGTTTGCCTTCCCTTCCCCACAGGCAGCACACAGGGCATTTTACAGGGAGTGCACAAGTGTTGGGAAGTGCCTGTGTGGACACGATGGAGGAGGACTCCACCCAAATGCTCGCTGCCCTCAGCCCCGTGGTGTGTGACTTTATGTTACCTGCAGAACCCCTAGAGTCACCTGCAAAAAGTCAGTGTCCCGCGACCCCTCTTGGGTGACCCTGTCCAGGTAACTCAGGAGGCGAAGGGCTTCTTCTCCCGCGGGTTTTTCCGGCTGCAGTGACGGGGAGCGGGTGCTGGCTGTGCCCGAGCATCGCTGCTCTGCAAACCGGGTGAACATCGTGGAGGGGCCCAAGGCGCCCCTTTCCCAGCTGGGCCGGGCAGCGCCTCCCCCGCCTCCCCGCATCCCTCCCCTCGCCCGGGGGCGGCTCTCGGCCCTGCATAAAGCCGGCGGGGCCGGGCGCTGCCCTGAGCCTGCCCGGCCATGCACCCCGCGCCGCGCCGCGCAGGATCCCTGGAGGCGGCGCCGAGCCCGCGGGACCCCGGCAGGCAGGTGAGGAGCGGGGTGGGCTCGGGAGTGCGGGATGGGCACGGGTGAGGGGAGCGGCATGGGCACGGGGAGTGCGGGATGGGCACGGGTGAGGGGAGCGGCATGGGCACGGGGAGTGCGGAGGGCCGGGTGAGGGGAGCAGCATGGGCACGGGGAGTGCGGGTGAGGGGAGCAGCATGGGCACGGGGAGTGCGGGATGGGCACGGGTGAGGGGAGCGGCATTGGGCACGGGAGTGCGGATGGGCCGGGTGAGGGGAGCAGCATGGGCACGGGGAGTGCGGGATAGGCACGGGTGAGGGGAGCGGCATGGGCACGGGGAGGGCGGGATGGACACAGATGAGGCGAACAGGATGGGCTCGGGAGGAGCGGGATGCGCACAGGTGAGGGGAGCAGGATGGAACGGGGAGTGCGGGATGACATAGATGAGGCGAACAGGATGGGCACGGGGGGAGCAGGATGGGCGCGGGAAGTGCGGAATGGGCACAGGTGAGGAGAGCAGGATGGCACGGGGAGTGCGGGATGGGATCCTCGCTGCCCGGCCCCGGGATCAGTCCCGGCTTGCGGAGTAAACGCCGCTTTTGTGGAGTCACAGCTGTTGCAGTTCTCGGAACGGGGATTTGGGAAAATCGGGAGCTTTCTGGCCCCGGTTACTTGGAGAGCAGTAATTGGAGAGACCTGGGGTGCGGCTCCTCTGGCGTCGGTGGCAGCGTTCGGTGCCTCTGGGATTGGGATGGAGCCGCTGTTTCGGTATAAAAGAGGGGAAAACATCTCAAAGTGTAAATGTGAGCATATGAAATTAAGGTAGAACAAAAGCAACTTTTGGTGTACCATTGCTTAGGAGACAGAGGGTGTGACATAGCTCACTCCTTTTATTTATAATATTCTCCATTATAGTGGGAATTTGCTTAGTACATCAGAGATCAGATAAAAGCAGCACTGGCTGCAGTTACTGATACTGTGCAGTTGACAAAGTCTGTAAGATTCCTTGTGAAGACAAGAACGCTGACAGTAAAGTTTCACAAAAACATTACTTTGCTGTATCCCTCAGATACTTGGAAGCCAAATAAGCTGCTCTGCACAGCTTTTGCTTTGGTGTCTGAGAGCTAAATCTTAGGAAGAACTTTGGTGTAGCTGGAAAATGTAATGTGATATCTAGTTGTGGTCACTCCTGATATGGTGTATTCACCCTTCCCTAGAAGTGTGTCAAAAGGACAGCAACAAAGTAAGCAGCTACTTAAAGGGAAGAGAATATGAATTGCCTATTGGCATTTTTTATTAATCATTATTAATGTCAATCAGTATAAGATATTTTGAAAAGAATTTTTCATCTTCAATTTATGAATTGAAATGTGATATTCTTTTAGGCAAACATGTTTGGATAATTTAAAATCCTGATTATCCATTAATATAAAGAATTAAAGCACAAAATATGCTCCCTCATATATCTTTCTCTCTGTGAACATCCTTTGGGGAGAGGGAGAAAGGAAAGATAATTGCTATGGGTCCTAAAAAGTGAAATCTTTAACTGGACAGCACCTAGTTAATTATCTACGTAAAGGGCTTAGAATATCCCTGTGTTTGTCTATTTCCATCAAGACTGAGTCAGGCTGGTGGAAAATCCCTTAAAGATTTGCATCACTAATAAAAAATATCAGTGCAATATTAACTCCCCCTTCACCCTCCAAAACAAATGTGTTACCATGCAAAGGAAAAGTTTCAGATTTTATTAGAGCTGGGTTGCTGAGTTACTGATAGATGTTAAAATATAAGTGAAGTGCGGCCACAGGAGGAGAGGAATTGTTTCTGCATTACCTTTTCTCCTGTTGCCTTGCACCCAAATGATTGCTGCATTACTGTCTTCAGTTCATTTTTTAATTTAAGCAAAAGGTGAGCTTTGGTGTAGAGTTAAATATGTATAGGGTGTGCATTTGGCATTGTAAGCATCGCAATTTCTCTTTTCCAACTTGTAATTCCTAAGTTAAAGGTCATTTCTAGAGCTTGATATAAGAACACTTTATGTTTTGTTGATTTTCTTAATTGATCTCTTAAACATATAACTTCATAGATGCTGTCACCTGATCCTAGACACAGTGTAAGCTGCAGCAGCAGAACACAAAAGAAGAGCATTAGTTTTTGGTGCAGGTAGTCTGTCCCAGCTGTGCACCTCATAACATTGGATGCAACTGTGCCAAATCTCATAAAGGCTGACCCAGGCTGAAGCCAATGATCCTAGACATGAAGTCAAGCCAAAAAGCTGCATATTAGCTTCTTCTATAAACCAGCTCTGCATTTATCACCTTCAAAGACCACTACCTAACTCTACTTGTAGTGGAGACTTCTTTGCCTCTCTACAGCAGCCCTATCTGAACAGGATTTGGCTCACACAAATGGCTCTCTGCACTTGAGAAAACAGCCCATGACCTGTATGTAATTGTGGTGTTTGTAGCTTTTTATTTTTTATTTATTTTTTTTATTGAAGTGCCTGTGCTCAGTGCCTGTTCCTGGCTCTTGTAATGGTGATCTGACACTGGAGTGAGCTGAGAAACCTGCAGGCTGCTCAGCTGAACCTGAGCTGGCTTGCCACACACTTCCAGCAGAAAATTTGGTGTCTGGACTCAAGCTGATGGAGCTCATTGACTTTGGTGGATCAGAAACAGTGTGATGGTCTGACTCTGCTGTCCAGGCTCATCATATTGTGGCAATTCATTAGAAGTGGGAACCCAGACAGAAATCCAAATATTTTCATTACATCGTTAAAGTTGGAGAGATTGTACAAGGGAATCAAAGGAACTGGTGCATTTTGTTTGCATTTTTGTTTTGCTCTTTTCATTTCTGAAAATGTCTCAAGATAGTGATATCTTTAAAGTTGTATCAGATCAAAAAATAATTCCTAATAGCAATAATGTGCCTTCATTGTTCCTCTCCTCTTTCTCGCTGACTCAATCAGAAACCTCTCCTTTTATTCTTTCTTTTTTGCAAGGTTTGAAGACATATGAGGGACAGCCTCTGCTCATAAGCCTTGTGTTTTTCCTTTACTTTGCATTTTCCCTATTCTTTACTGTTTCAGTATTATCTCTCTTTATGGCCTGGCTACATGTAGCTAAGAATATGATCTGTGATAGCTGCTGATTTCCACACAGCCAGGAGTGTGTGCACTAGTGAGGTATAAAACCACACAGTCTGACAGTGTGGGGTGTCTGAATTTTCAGTGTGTGATTTGGGTGATTGTGCCAAGGGTTTGACACACAAATTAGGGGACATGGTAGATGGAGCAGCTTGGCTGTGGTTGATCAGAGAGGGAGTGTCTCTATAGCCAACAGATTCTGGTCAGCAAAACATTTTACCTCCTTAGGTTTGTCTCCTTGTCCTGTGAAAACAGTGTTTTACAGTTATGTAACAAGAGAGTGATTTTCTGTTCTGATCTACTGAATCCTGATTCATCTTTTCTTACCTATGTCCTGTGGGATTTGGATTATTCTCTTTGCCAGTGTTCACTGAACTTGCTAACAAGTGTTTTTGTTCAATGTACTATCTCTGCTGACATCTTATTGCTCCTCTTCCTCCCAGTAGCAATGCTAATTATAAACTGTACATTGAAAATATTTTCTGCATCCTAGGGAATGAATAAAGATGTCCATAAAATCATTCAACTAAAAAAAAAAGATATCTTGGTATTTCAGTCTCTCACAAATTCTGTCTGTGACTAACTTTATTCCTATTATTTTGTAATATTTGAATTCATAATTTTCCTTTTGTGGTTGATCCAAGCACAGCATTACCCAAGACACCCTGAAATGTAAAAACTTACACTTTTTGCACTTCTACCCATTCAAACAAATTTTTTTTCTTTGTTTGCATCTAGTTAAATAAGTCAGCTTACATGATGATTGAAGATAACAAAGAGAATGAAGACCATGCATCTGAAAGAGGAAGGACAGCCATCATTTTTTCCTTGAAGAATGAAGTTGGAGGACTTGTGAAAGCATTAAAACTCTTTCAGGTATGTATGTTATAATCTTATGATCATCACAGCAGCTCTGCATTTTTAAGTTGTAAGGGTCGTTTTGGAGCACATAAGAATTGATTACATCTGTTTATTAAGGATGTGATTCTTAACCTGCTCCCACCTGGCACCCAAAATTGCCCACAAAGGCAAATGTGTGCCTCAGAAATTAGATGATGGCTGGCTAAAACTCTTATCTGCGCTGACTAAACACTGGGAGAGGTCTGCCTTTTCCCCTCATGACAAAGAGGATTAGCACTCAATGGTTTTGCTGGGAATAAGAGGTGGTTTGAAGCTCCTGCTGATGGCAGGTAGACACTTGGGGTGTTGATCTTGCCCTTGCCACACTGTGTAGGCAGACTGAAGGTGACAGAGGAGCTGCAATTGTACAGCTGGTGGGCAGGTGCTGGGTGAGGAATATGTGCAGTGCCACTGTGCTCTGGTGTGTGGCTCTGTGTGCTTTAGCCTGGGGTTTTCTCAATGTTCCTAATATAAAACACATGATTAAATAATTCTTCAGATTAAAGAAAAGTGAAACTAATGCCCTGAAAATACTGCTTTTAAATCCCTTGCTTGCTTGTGAGATAATTATATGGTGACTTGATTGGCATTTTGGTGAATTTTGCTAATCAGCTTCCTATGGGAAGGATAAAAGAAAAAGGTCTATGAATTTAAACCTCTGACTGTGTCTTTATGTGCTTCCTGAATGTAGATAAAACTGAAAGAACACAGGATTGCTTTCATTTTCTTCTGAATAGAAAATCAAACCTCCCCCCCCCTCTTCAATAAGCAAATTGCTATCAAGAGATCCTATTAATTAAAATAGCTTCATAGAGGTGGTGAATAGTTCATGGCAGTAGAATATTAATTTGAAAAACTATTTTAACTTTTAGTCAATTGTTTTTAGCCTATCTCTTTGAGAACATTGCTTCTTACTAAACAGGAGAAGCATGTAAATCTGGTACACATTGAGTCACGGAAGTCCAAGAGACGAAATTCAGAGTTTGAGATCTTCGTGGACTGTGACAGTAACAGGGAACAGCTGAACGAGATTTTCCAGCTCCTGAAATCCCACGTCAACATCGTCTCTGTGAGCCCCACAGAGCATTTCAGTGTCCAGGAAGATGGTAGGTACAAAAGGCAGTTCTGATGAAAATGCACTTCCAAATGTGCTGGTTTGAAATCTTTTTATAGCTATCCACACCTGCACTTGTGTTGTGTCTTCAGGTGCCTGCTGCCAGGTACCTGTTTCTGTGTTATGTGTGAGTGTAGTCTGGCCTGAACCTGAGAGTTCAGGCTTTGTCAGGCTGTTACAAATTGTGTGTCTGCTGTCTGTGCTCCTGTCCCTTCCCAGCACAGCCCAGCTGGCACCAGTGGGAGCCCTGCAGGTCAAAGCAGGCTGGCCTGTGGGCAAAGTCTGCAGGTCTCGAGTACTCTACGATGGCAGAGGTGTGATACTGACAGGTCCCAGTTCAGTTCAGACACTGGGGAGAGTGCAGGATGGATTCTGCAATTTCCTCATTTAGTTCTTGATTTTGCTGTCTTTTTTACCCACTTTTAATCATAACTGGCCTCCTTATATTAGTACAACAGAGGTGCCCTTTACTTTTAGATACTACATGTTATGTTTACACCTTTACTTTTAATTAAAGAGATGCCCAAAGTTCAGGGCAGCAGGAAGCTGGTCCCATGTATTTTTCAGTCATTGTGCTTGGGAAGGAGAGATCTGGAGTTCTTGGATAAAATGGCTTACTTTAGCCCTAAGTAAGGGGAAATTCAATCTAAACAGGCTCCTGATCTCTTTTAAGTAAACTGAAGAGCATTGAGGCAGAAAAACAGTGTATTAACTGCTCTGCCAAGGGCTTGGCAAAAAACTCTTTTAGGCTAAAAATAACACCTATGTAGTTGGTAGCAAAACTGTAATGATGCTCCTCTCTCAGGCAGCAGGGCCTCCTGTTCCTCCTCCCCACCATACCCCTCAAGGCAAAGCTGGATGATCCCCATGTACATAACCATGGGGGAACATCCATTTCCCATGGTCAGTAAAACATGATGAGAGGACTCTAACCTGCTCCCACTCTGCCCAAGGACTACAGACAAATCCCTTCTGTTCTCCTGTGCACCCTCTGTGCCCTCCAAGATTCCCGGCAGCTGTACTCAGGGATACCTTGTCTCCATGGAATCCTCTGGATGCTACTCTAACTACAGCAGAGAAACCCATGCTGGCTTTCCTTCCCAGAGGCTCTGGGGCTGGCTGTGCTCTGCAGGCAGCCTGTGGCAGTGACCGGGGAGGAAGTGTGAGCTGGAGGCTGTGCCAGATAGGCAGAGGCCTGCCTTGTCTTATTCATCCCCTTTAATTTATGGGGTGAGCTGTAACCGCTGTAGCCATCCTTGGAAGCAGCGCTTCCTCCCTCGGTGTGCTGGGTGTTATTAATAACCTTGTGGATCCCATGCCTTCCCCAGGCATGGAGAACATTCCCTGGTTTCCGAAGAAGATCTCAGATTTGGATAAGTGTGCAAACCGGGTGCTGATGTACGGCTCTGACTTGGATGCTGACCATCCTGTAAGTACTTCTCCCTCCCTACATCCAGTCCATAGCTGGAAACAATTCATGGAGCTGACCTAAAAAATTGCAGCTTTTCCTCCTCCCTTTCCTCTCCCTCAATGGCGTCTCTGGAGGTCTGAGCACCTTCTCTTGGGGATTTCATGTCTCTTTCTTTGCTCAGGGAAGACTGACTGAATTCAGTTCCTGTGCTTTTCTGCAGAGTTTACTCATGCAAGAACTCCAGGTCTGGGCCTTGAGTGGTCACATACGCATTAAAGAAGCTAAAAGAAAGTTATTTTGAGGCTGGCTTTCTTCCCCCTCTATCTTTCTTCCTTACTGGAGAAACCAAACTGGTATTTGGGCAGTGAAAACGGGCAATTTGTTCTGTAATTTTGAATAATCGTGCAAGTAACAAACTTTGTATGAATACTGATACAACTAAAATGAATCCTTCTCTATGGAATATATTGTAGCATAAATCAGCTGATTCCTACTTTGGAGTATTTGCTCAGTTCACATCTATTAAACATTTCAGACTTCAGCTATGAGTTTCCTGCCCTCTCCTTTCATTCTTACACATGATACTTTTTTATTCCCCAACTGCAGAAATGTCAAGTGTTCTGTTTTAAATTGATTGATTTATTTATTATGGCTTGGAAACTCATTGAACTGTGTTTTCCTTTCTCCCCATCAGGGTTTCAAAGACAATGTTTATCGCAAGAGGCGAAAGTATTTTGCAGACCTGGCTATGAACTACAAACAGTAAGCTTGAATTCTTCCAGAAGAAGCCTTCTGGGTGCTTTGAAATAACAGCAGAGTGGGCTGTGAGGAGCTCAGCTTCCTGGGCTCAGATCAGGCTGAGACACACAGGTTCAGCTCAGGGATCAGAGCCAAGGAGGCGAAGGGAAGGGAGATGTGAGGCAAGATGAAAAGGGAGATCAAGGCAGCCCTGGTCAGTCAAGGCTGTGTGGCTTGGCCAGATGCTCTGCAAAGGACAGGGAGGGGAGGCAAATCCCAATGTACAGCCCAGTGACCACTGAGAGTAAACTTTCTGAGCAAATGTTAATACTTGAATTTTCTTTCCTGGTTCAAACTAGCATGTGTGATGTGTAGATAAGAAGTTTTCTATGAAAAGAAATTCTAAGAGCTTCTGCCTTTAGAGACGCTTCTTGGCAGGGGGTGGAGCTCTTAAAGCAGTAAGAGATTCATAACCCAGGGCCGTAAATTCTTTCTAAATGTGATTTTCATGTGGCCTGATTGAATTTAGGTGTTAAGTCCCTCAACTGAAAGTGACCTAGAAAAGGTCTTTATTTAGAGTTCTATTGCACTGTGTGTTTAGTGCAACTGGTTACCACAGTCCTGAGCTGATTACTGTTAACCTGTTGTTGACAGAGATTCCCTTGGGAAAGCATTTTCCATGCCAGTTCCCTGGCCGGCAGTGGAAACACAGTGTAACACTGGCCTTGCCATAATCCATTTTATCCAAGGTCCTGAGGACTAAATAGGAAAGAGAGACTAAAATTAATATGCTCAGACAGGCACTGGTCTCTCCTGCACAGAAGCATAATTTTTACCTGATGTGTATATTTAGCTGCTGTCACACAATGTGTTGTTAATTTAGGAAATTTTCTTTTCCTAAAACAAATTAAAAGGGTAATGGAAAATAATTGCAGACTTAGAAATCCAACATGGAAAAGGATGTGTTATCAGCTCCTGAAGCTGTGAAGAGATTGTGTAGGTATTTTAAACCTTACTCTTGCATTAAACAATTAAGAAACTGTTTACAGAACCAAGGCTTTAAGTGAGATCAATGCCAAGATTCCTGACAACTGGTTGAAATGAAAAAAAGGCAAGTCCTTAGACTAAAAGCTTTCCAGGACATAGACCAGATCTCACTGTATTTGATAGAGTCTAAAGGCAGGTGTCACAGTCATACAGGTGTTAAATACCAGTAGTAGATAAATTAGTCACCTCTTATTAGCCATTTTCTAAGAGTATCCTTTCTTCCTCTTCTCCTTGCAGTGGTGACCCAATTCCCAAGATTGAATTCACTGAGGAGGAGATCAAGACTTGGGGGACTGTGTATCGAGAGCTTAACAATCTTTACCCAACTTATGCCTGCAGAGAGTACCTGAAAAACCTGCCCCTGCTCACCAAACACTGTGGGTACAGGGAAGACAATATCCCCCAGCTGGAAGATGTGTCTCGCTTCCTGAAAGGTAAGCTGCTGCTTTTCTACAATTTTCTGGTTTTCAAAATAAACTGAGGTCCACTGCAAATCCCACCATTTTGTGGGCACAAGGAAACATTCTTGATGACTTGTATTCATTCTGGTCCTTTAAGAGGCCTTTTGGCCATCTGTGTTTTAATGTATTTGTCTTCAGTGCATGCAGTAATATTTGAAGGGCGGTGTCTGAAAAGATTGTTAGGATTGGCTAAGGAGATACCTGACTGTATTTTTGACCCTAGACATAGAATCCTAGGAAATCCATTGGCACAGCGATAGGGCCATTTTAAAAAATGTTTCTCAGACTCAAGCCTACATCTAATTTTTCTAATTGTGCCTCATTTTCCCACATGCTTTTGAGCCAAGGTAGTGCTGTGGCTGTCACCTCAGCTCCAGCAGGAAAGCTGACAATGCTGTGCATCCTGTGCTAAACTAACATACAGCTTCTCTGGTCCCTTTCAGAGCGCACAGGCTTCACCATTCGCCCTGTGGCTGGATATCTGTCACCCAGAGACTTCTTGGCAGGACTGGCATTCCGAGTTTTTCACTGCACTCAATATGTCAGACACAGCTCGGACCCTCTCTACACACCAGAGCCGTGAGTCATTTAATCTTGGGGTAGAATTTGTGAGAGAGTTTTGAATCTTGCTTGCCCAGAGCCAAGTTACTTAAAAGCTGTTCAAGAACACCAGCAAAAAACTTATTTTTAAGGTGCTGAAGACTCAGCCTTCACACTGAATGTAATGAATTTACAGCATGCTGAAGTGCCACCTTCGTAAGTGCAGGATTTTCAAAAGTGCAGCTTGCTATTGGAGATGTCTTAGTGATATCACTGTGTGCAGTTAGTTTAAATCCAGCTGCCCTACAAATGGGGAGCTCAGACCTTAATTTTAGGCACCTTCAGTTGAAAATCTGATTTTATGCACTTTATATAGAGTTGGTATGGTCTGCTCAGCTCATTTCAGAGAAATGGGTGTTGCTTTTAGCATTTAAATTTACAGTTTAATGCAAGACATTGTATCTGTTCAGTGGTGCTGCTTTTTCACTTTGCCACAAAGACAAATCAGGAGATTTCTTGCTTTGTTTCTTTTTCCAGCGATACCTGCCATGAGCTCCTAGGCCATGTCCCTCTTTTGGCTGAACCCAGTTTTGCTCAGTTCTCCCAGGAAATTGGTCTTGCATCACTTGGGGCATCAGATGAGGCTGTCCAAAAACTGGCAACAGTGAGTGTTTGAGTGCCTGGGGATTCCATCAAAACCTTTGTGCTTCACTAAGCTGATCCCATGCCATTGAATAAATTTGGAGCTTCATGTCAACTTTAGCCACACCAGCTGCTAGATCTTTGTGTTTCACTGGTCCCTGGATTTTAAAGCATGAAAAAATTTTCCATGCTAGGAAAAAAAAAACACTTTTAAGTTGATATGATTGATATTTTTCTTCACTCTACTGTCAAGTAATAGTTCAGCTTCTAGTGGTAGATTACTTCTTGCAGACTGAAATTTTGTGGTCTATTTCTTTCAGACAAAGTCTTCTTTCTTCTGGGAACATGATTCAATGATTTGAAAGTGTTCTATTTCTTTAATGTGTAGAATGAATTGAAATTATATGGTATTGAATGTGGTGAGTGCTAGCATTAGATACTTTTCAGTCAAGAAATTAAAATAATATAAACTAATTTTCTGGATATCAGTCTGTGGACGTCTTGGCAGGGGTATTTTAAGATTAAAAGTAAATTTTGATGAAAAATAATCTGTGCCAGTTATGCAAGAACTAGCTTGCTGGTTTAAAAAATTTCTTTTCCAATGTCATGTAGCTAGTGGTAAAACTCGTACTACCTTCAGTGGGAGCAGAAATAAGCCATCTATGAAAACAGTGTTCCTTCCTGTCTAGCTGCAGAAATCCCGAAATTCAGCAAACAGAATGTCTTTAATTTTACAGCACACTAAGCAAATGAGAAACAAACTGCAGTGGGCTGTTCTCACTCACTCAGAGATCTGCTCTATCCAATGAGTTTCAAGCTGAGGCTGTGATTTCATGTCAGTATTTCTCAAAACAGATTTACACCTCAATGTTTGCAATGACATTAGCATCTTCCAGCCCAGCTGGGTGATCTGTAACATCCACCTTTCTTATGAAAAACATGCAATCCTGTGGTTCTTCATCCTTTCATTCTTGCTTTCCTCCTCTTTATATGTCTCAGGATAACTGAGAGATAACTTTCTGATATTTGCAACTATTTGATGCTGCCTACAAATAGAAATGCTTCCATCTAGCTCACCACAGGATCTTTGATGAAGGCTGAATTGTTTTACTTCCTTCTGTGTTTCAGTGCTACTTCTTCACGGTAGAGTTTGGCTTGTGCAAGCAAGAGGGGCAGCTACGAGTTTATGGGGCTGGCTTGCTCTCTTCCATTAGCGAGCTCAAGGTAAGAATGGCTACTGCTTGTTTGCCTCTTTTCTTTGTGCCTCATTATTATTGCCACTGTTTCCCCCTGCTTTTTATGAAGTATAATTTCTTGATGTTACAGTCCAGGTAACTATTTTCAGATCAAAGCTTTGCTGGTTTAACCAGATTCTGAAAATATTGCTCTTGTTTATACAGAAGCCTTGTGTCTGTGGAGTCCCTTTTCTCACCCAAACTGGCAGAATATGACTGTTCAGAATTATTCAGTTTGTTAGGCTTTAATCACTGTTCATCTGCAGATAAAAATTTTCAGATGAGATGCATTAAAATCCTCTCACATAATCCTTTTTATTCACTTTATCACATGTCATCTTCCTCCTGGATTCTTTGGATGGTAATGTTCCTCTGACCCATGGTAACACGTCACCAGCACTCACTCTCCGACAGCGCCAAAGTCAAACCTTTTGATCCAAAGGTCACCTGCAAGCAAGAATGTATCATTACAACTTTCCAGGAGGTTTACTTTGTTTCTGAAAGTTTTGAAGAAGCAAAGGAAAAGATGAGGTACAGATTCTGACCCCTCTCCCCACCGCCCTTCTTTTTATAAAAGCAGATTTGGGTTTATATCTCTCTCTGTAGCAGCACAAAACACTTTTAGTCTTATCACAGTTTTGTAACTATTTTTCACAGTAAAGGAATTTTGGTTAGTATTTTCTTGGTCTTTCAGGGACTGGGTGGGAGATATATAACAATTATATTTTTAAATATTTTAAATATTTATTTTTAAATACTATAGAAAAATATTTTAAAATACTTTACAAAAGTGGGTATTGATACTGGCTGCATACAGAGGATGCATTTGCGGTTTATGTCTTGTTTATAACACCCTCTTTTGGATATAACACACTTTTTTTCTTTTTTCTTTTTTTTTTTTTTTTTTTACCTCAATAGAGAGTTTGCCAAAACCATCAAGCGTCCCTTTGGGGTGAAGTACAACCCCTACACTCAGAGTGTGCAGGTCCTGAAGGACACGAAGAGCATTGCCAGCGTGGTGAACGAGCTGCGCCACGAGCTGGACGTTGTCAGCGATGCCCTCAGCAAGATGGGCAAGCAGCTGGAAGTTTAACACCCTGCCAGCACTGGCCTGCAAGCCAGTTCTTCCCTTTCCCCCACTGATTTCTTTCTAGGCATATAATGTGTTGCATGCAGAACTCACTCCTTTGCACATGGAAGAGTGAATGGCCCATAAGAACATAACAGTTTTATCTTGTTACTCTCTGTAAATTTCCTCACATAAATGCATTCCTCCAACCCCCTTAGGTAAAAAAGGTCCAGAGTTGCCTTTTAGAAGCTTGTTGGGGAATGGAGAAATTGTTAGACTGGAGAAAAAGTGTGGTCTGTGGATCAGGGCTGGGATCAGATGCTGCAGGAAGTGGCTTATGAGGCAAAAATGGAGTAATTCACCCCAGGGAGAATTAAATTCCTGCCTTCAGCAGTCTATGCTACTGATTGTATGGTGCTGAAGACTTGACAGTGTAGAAGCTGTGGTAATTCAGTGTTTCAAAGACTGTGCTACTAAGTTTGAGACTTGAATGATTACAATGCAGGCATCAGGACACAAATAGCTGGAGGTTCAACATGATAAAAGGCAGGGGTCAAATATTGCTTTCAAGGATTATTCTTGCCACAAAGAGTTGCAAATGTGATGTTTGGCATGCTTCTAGTATAAGGCAGAGATACAGCTGTTGCATGAAATCCTAATTATGTTTATTTTAAGCGATTTGGTATTGGCTAAGAGTCAGGATTTTTGTTGCTGTCCTTGATATTGCGCCTGAGGGAAGACCTTTCCTTACAGAGATACCATTTGCCTTTTTCCTGACTGAATTAATTTAGCAAAAAATACAGCAAGCCACAAAGCACTGATTTAGCATAAAGCCCAAAACCATTTCCAAACTGCAATTTCATATTCAAAATAGCTTAATTGGCTCTAAAATAAAATCAAAGTTTAAAATAACACCCAAAGCTGATGGATCAGTGTGCTTTATGTAAAAATAAATATCCTATTGATTGCTCAGTCACTTGTTTGACCTGCACAAGCTACACAAATATACATTTAGTTTCTTCTTTACCTGACCTGAACACCATCATTCCCCTACCTATCAAATTATAACTGAAAGGCCCAAGCATTTCATAGGAATTCTGTGGTTTTGAAGGCAAGAATCTACCTTGTTGTGTAAAGCATACCTGATCCCAAAGAGCACTTTAGAAGTGTAGGGAAGCAGTGTCCTGCTGAATTGTCTGCATTGCACAGTAGCAAACTTGCCTGTGTCGAGGGTCCCACAGTTCCCAGCACCTTGCAGAGCTGTGCAAAGCTTCTGCCACCCCCATTCTGGCATGGACATGTGTGCAGGATGTGAGACATTTGAGTGGGGGATCTGTGAGGTGCAGGGTGTATTTAATAGGGGGGGATCTGTGAGGTGCAGGGTGTATTTAATAGGGGGGATCTGTGAGGTGCAGGGTGTATTTAACAGCATCCTAGGCACTGTTTTTTGTCATATGTAGATCTTATCAGGAAATCCAGAAAGCGTGCTGGAAGAATAATCTGAAATCTTGAATACACTGGAGATGCTAGTCCAGGATTTTGAGAACTTGAAAGGACTTTAATGAAAGCTCTGTGCTTGAAAATTACCTTGAGTTTTGTATGCTTTCTAGTTGGACACCTCTGCTCCATAAGCAATTGCCAGGCCAACTTTCCAAGAATACTCACTGTTTAAATCAAGACTAGATAGATTTTTCTGTGGCTATTAACCCACTATAACTTTGTTTTAAAGAGCATTTAAGATGTAGAATTATGGTCTACAACATTTATGGCTTACATTGCACTTAATTTAAAAATAGGCTTAGGAACTTTGTCTTTCTAAAGAAGAAACCTTCCTCTGAGTAGTAAGGGAGGATCTGTTTTGTCTGCTTCTGTGATAACAGTTAATATTCAGCTACAGTTTTAACAACACTGGATTTATGATGTTGTTGAAATATACACAGGTCTGTGTTACTTCAAGCCTTGTCTGAGCTATGTGTACGTTTCAAGTAGGAGTTCTTAAACTTGTTAAAGTAGCACCTACTTTCAAGTACTTCGTAAAAACAGCAGTTGTATCTTTATTTGCATTTGCGTAGCAAAAGAAAAAGTAAACTGCTAGACATAATACCCAGACGATGCACTTCCACGCCACTAACAACGTGTATGTTTGGCTTCGCCCACCCAAACCTTCGGTAAAACGATGATAATTTAACTATTTTAAAACCATTGTGGAGGCTTAAATGTCAACGAAATAAAGGAGTTGCTGATAAGTATCAGAACCACCAAGGCCCTTTACTTCGGCACCGTAGCAATAAACATGGGAGGAAGGCTCGTGTCTTGACTAACAATTTGATGGGTGAAGATGTGGGTGTTAACGTCATTGGAATGGGCACCAATGTCTCTACTGACTTTGGGCAGCGGGTTTGTTTTGGAGCCCAGGCAGCTCGGCTCCTAACAGGGACACGGGTCTACACAAGCCTCAACTTCTGAATTTTGGGGTAAAACAGGAGGCTCGAGGCGGGATATGTGGTAGGCGGTTCGGGAAGGCTGTGCCTTCCTAGCGCCGCAACCAATGGGGTAAGGAACAAGGCAACATGTGGCCGGGAGGTTGGGATAAAAGGAGGGTGCGTGCTCTGAAACCTCTGAGAGAGGAAAATTCCACAGGTGCAGTCCTCAGTGGACTCTCTCCTTCTATTCGCATAAAGTTGCGGGACTCCTCTGTCTCCTTTTTGGACACAAACCTCTGGCATTTGTGGATTTTCCTGGCAAACACGAAGCGCTCGCTCGGGGTTGGCGATTCCCGGCGCGGTTCGGGCACTGCCCGCCCGTGATCCCGCCCCGTGCCCGCCCCTTCCTGCCCGGCCCGCGGGCGGCGGGAAGCGCCGGCAGCCGCCGGCCCCGTCCCATGGAGCCCCGGCTGCTCGCCTGGGTGAGTGGGCCCCCGGCACGGCCCGGCCCGGCCCGGCCCGGGGGGCGGGAGGGTGGCGGGGCCGCTGCTCGCCCTGCCGGGATGCTGCGGCGCTCGGCCCGGGTCAGCGGGGCCGCGGTGTGCCCGCTCCGCAGGGACACAACGCCGCGGTATCACCGTGTAGGGAGCCGTGCCGCGGCTTCCCTCACGCTGCCCAGCCCCATTTGCCCCGCGGGGCCGGGGCCGGGGCCGGCTGGAGTGAGGCTGGCGTTGGGATGCCCGCCTGTGGCTCCCAGCCCCTCGGGTCCTTCTGCGGCTTGCCTGGCTTTGAAAGCTTGAAAATTCATGGCGAGTTAGGGGCTGAAACGGGAGGTTGTGAGACATCTTTTGCAATGAATCGTGCCTGTTAAGTACTATCACGCTCTAAAGTGTGTATCGCCGGCAGTGGCTGTGAGACAACACTTGGTGTGCCTTGGCAGCTCCGCTCCCGACGTCTCCCCCGCCTGCCGGCTCTGGGCTGGCCGAGCAGCCCGGCGCTTCTGTGCGAAGTGTCGGTGTTTCTGTAGGTACAAAATAGTTACTGTATAGTTTCTGTAGGTACAAAGTGGTTATTGCTGAATGCGGCATTTTAACATTCGCCAGGTGCTGCATCTGTCGGGGGAGGTGGAGGATCAATTGAGAGCAGGTGGGGGCACAGGTGAGGTAGGGATAGGATTTGCTGGAGATTACCAGCTGTGGGCACTGTGGGTTTGGAGTGTTGCCGCAGTGTGTTGGGTGGGGAAGGTGATGTTATCCCCTGTGTTTGTGAATGAAGGTTGAACTGTTGGACACAGAGCTGAAATTGTCTAAGAAATTCCCTGACTTGTTACCATGTTGACAATTGCTGCTTTCCACGGTTGGTTTTGTAGCTATAGTTTTGTAGTTCTCTATTTATATAATACTTATATACTTATGTAATTAGTATCTGTAATTAGTATATTTTCATTTTGATTTCTTTCATTTAAAATATTTAGTTAATGAGTTTAGTTAACGTTTAGTTTAGTTAATGTTTCTGATTTACTCGTTTAGGTTCCAAAAAAAGGTCTTTCTGCTCTCCTTTCGGAGGTAGCCTGCCAGAAAGCAGTGGCATGAATAAGACCTTAGATGAATAGGAATCATTGGTATTAAATTAAATGTGTGGTAATCATCCTGATAGGTTTTCCTCCTTATTAACTGTGAGTCTGCAGTTGAAGTTTTAACAGGTTATATTCCAGTATACTTTTTGAAATACTGGGGTTGCACAGACACCCTTAATGACAGCGAAGTTAGGACAGTCCTGGTCTGTAATCCTGGGAATCCTGTGTCATATCAAGGGATTTTTAGGAGCAGGTTAACCCGTGGCACATCCCAAATATGCTTGTTTGTCCCTGGGAGCATATGTGTGCTTCTTTTGTTAACTTTTTAAAAAAATGTGTTATTTTTCTGTGTGCATTTGAAGGGTGCAAACAGCTATGGACAACTTGGTCTTGGTCATAAAGAGGATGTGCTGGTTCCTCAGGCCCTGGAAGATGTTTCCTGCAAGTGTCAAGACATTGCAAGCATTGTTGGAGGAGGGGGACATTCCGCAGTTATCACTGGTAAAAACACTGCTCTTGCACGGGGTGTTTGGCTTTTAATTACTTTTTTTTTTGGTGTGTTTCCCTCTTGGTTCAGTGCTGCCACCTCTCTGTGGCTGCTGTTTCTGAACAAGTACAATCCTTAGCTGTAAAACAGCTTCCTCTCCTCCCAGTTAACTCAAATTTGGGGAAATGGGGGAAATTCCTGTTGCTCATATATTGTGTGGTTACTTTGTGGCTGTGTGAGGACTGTTTCTTCAGCTGTTTCTTTCATACAAAGACGTCAGATTTTCTGTATTGAGGATCGGGGGCTGGCAAGGAGGAGTCAGAGGTTATTCAATCTTAAGAAGTGGTAAGGTAAGGACCAGGACATCACATCTGGCCCTTGAAAGGTTGTGCTGTATGCCACAGATAATTATGTTAAGAAGCAATACAAACAGATGTGAACATGATTAAAAAAAGCATCTTGGTGTGAGAGGTGCCTGTCTCACCATATGGATTGTGTCCCTTGACAGACCCAGCTCTCCACAGCTGTAGTTATTCAGAGATATTTCTAATGCATCAGAAAACAACTGTTTCTTTTAATTTTTACTCGACTGCAGTGCCTGAAGTCACACATAATAACTGTCCTTGTTTGTCACAGGATCTCACAGATGTAGGTTTCTCTTTTTAGTCTGTGAAGTGGAACACAATTTGTTTTTTTTTTTTTTTTTTTTTCTTCCAGGTGCAGGACAGCTCTTTGTCTGTGGCCACAACAAAGATGGGCAGCTGGGACTGAATCACACAGAAGATGTGCTGTATTTTACTTTGTGCACTGCCCTGTCTGGCTTTTGTGTAAAACAAGTTGCATGTGGCTGGGATTTTACAATCATATTAGTAGGTAAATCTTTCTAAGAACTGAGGAAATACCTTGATGTAGAGAACACGCTGGAAGTTCCACAATGCTATTGCTTGGGTGATGTGAGGGGCCTGGATGAGTTTGAGAAGAGGCCTATGGGAACCTCAGGAAATTCAACAAAGCCAAGTGCTGGGGCTGCACCTGGGTCAGGACAGCCCCTGGTACCAGCACAGGCTGGGGATGAGCAGATGCAGAGCACCCCAACCCCAGAAGGACTTGGGGTGCTGTGGGTGAGAGGCTGGACGTGCCCCAGCCATGGCACTCCCAGCCCAGAGAGCCAAACGTGTCCTGGGCTGCATCCAGAGCCCCGTGGGCAGCAGGGCAGGGAGGGGATCCTGCCCCTCTGCTCTGCTCAGACCCCACCTGCAGCTGCATCAGCTCTGGGTCCCAGCACAGGAAGGACAGGGACCTGCTGGGGTGAGCCCAGAGGAGGCCACAAAGATGATGAGAGGGATGAGGCACCTCTCCTGTGAGGAAAGGTTGAGAGAGTTGGGGCTGCTCAGCTTGGAGAAGGTCCTAACCCTGGACAAATTCTCTTAACCTTAGATGGAATTTGGTTTAGCAGTGATTCAGGATTTAGCCATTCTCTGAAACCTGACATATTTGAAAGATGGCTTTCACTTTATAGCAAATGCTGCTGCTGATGACATTCAAAAATTCTTTAAGAGTAATGGTTTCAGAACTTGTTTGCAGCTCATTATCAAGTACCCAGTCGTGACATCCATAATCAATCTTAGTAGTACCTTCACTAGTCCCATCCACATGATAAATCTCTCTGACATCAGTGGAGCAGATTGAATAGTAAGGTACTACCTACTTTGATTAAAATGGCATAACTGAGGCCATGGTGTTCTGTATTTTGCACATCAGACATAGATTTAGCAAAGGAGCTACCACCCCTGTAATTATACTGCCTTGTATTGGATGGTGCATTGTGGTCACAAAGCAGCACAGCCCCATCATAAACTAAAGGCTGCCCCTGCCCTGAGACATCTGTGATAGGAGTGACCTTTCAGAACCTTAAAGGAGCCACAGGAAAGCTGCAGAGGAACTTTTTACAGGAGTTTGTAGTGATAGGACAAAGGCTGAAGGCTTTAAACTGAAAAAGGACAGGTTTAGATTAGTTATTAGGCAGAATCCCTTTCCTGGGAGGGTGGTGGGGCACTGGCACAGGTTCCCAGAGAAGCTGTGCATGCCCCGTCCCTGGCAGTGTTCAAGGCCAGGCTGGATGGGGCTCTCAGCAGCCTGGGATAGTGGAAGATGTTCCTGCCCATGGCAGGGGGATTGGAGCTGGATGATCTTTAGGTTCCTCCCAACCCAAACTGTTCTATGATTCTGCGTGCTGGCACTCACAGGTTCTAAGCTCTGCAAGCTAAATCACCCTCTGTTCCTTGTGTCCCAGTGAACTTGAGACCTTTTCTGGACATGGTGTGTAAGACCAGAAGCCTTTGGCCTCAGGGGCTTTGTAAGGGGACATGTAAAGTCATTTCTTGAGCTGCTTGGCTGTGTTATTGTGCTTGTTATAATGTTACAGTGCTGTTGCTCACAGCTTTATTGATTCTTCTCTAACACTTCATTTTTTGCAGAATCTGGCCTTGTGCTGTCCTGTGGGTCAAACTCTTTTGGACAGCTGGGACTTCCTCAAATTTCGGGCCCATGCTTGATTCCACAAAAGATTGAGGTAAAGATTTAGGAGGTGTTGTGCTTTATATTGCTTCCAGCAGCTTACAGAGGTCATCTGACCTCAATGGGCTTTAAGCCAGACTCTTCAACTAATTTTTATAGTGCCTATCTGCTACAGATGAGCTTACAAAGTAAAGGCCCAAGGTGAATCGAAGTGCTGAGGCTGCTTTTCTTGCTGTATGAAGAAGTTTCCCACTTCTAACAGAATGTTGATTTTTTCACTTCTCAGACAAGAAATTATTTTGCATCATGGCTCATGTCAGATACTCCTATGTTGCTTTTTTAAAGTAGGAGAAAGAGGGTAGCAGATCCCTTAGGTGACCTCTAGTGAGTAGCAGTTAGTTCACTTGATGTTTCTGTGCCCTTGATGTTTCCTGAGAGCATCCATTGCAGAATAGTGCCTTAAAATTGGGTGGTATTGACAGGGCTGATGTGACTCTCTCATCCCTCACCATACAAACTATTCATGCTGAATATTTGCTCTTTTGGTTGGTATCCCTTAAATTCTTAGGCTTGATGCCACCTATTTTAAATCCACCTGCTGCTTTTCCACCAAGGATAGATATCCAGAGGGTTTGCAAAACTCTCTAAGATCAAGACAGGATGGGATGGGAGGTAACAGAAGAGGGAAACTTCTGTGTGATTCCTGAGATCTGTTACAGTGGAGGGAAACTTTCAGGTTTTTCTCCAGTTGAAAATAAAAGTTCTATCAAGACTGAACAGCTTAATGCACCATAGCACTGCCTATCACCAGTATTTACTGTGGAGGTTTTGGTGTAATTCTTGAGGAACACTGAGTTAAAATTAAAAAAGAAATGTTTTTGTATGGCCAACATTTCTTCTTTCATGTGAATATTTTGACTGTGTTTTTTTATTTATTGCCATAATGCTGTGCATCCAGTTGCTTTGCAGATTTATTTTTTTATCTCTTGAAGATGATCCCATTAACTTTTACTGGTCAAAATGTACTTTGTAATACAAAATGTTGATCTGCATTGAGACACACAGGCTGGAATTGAGAGCACTATTTTATTAGTGTTCAATTTCTGTTTGGCCTATTTTGTTTTTAGAGGCATTAAATTCAAAAAGCAACTAAATTATAATTTTCTTTAATTTGCCTAGTCTCTCAAAGAGAAGGTGGTGGGTGTTGCTGCAGGACTGAGACATGCCCTTGCTGCTACAGGTAAGTATGTCATAATTTTAAAATAATCTGAAAACTTATCTGAAAGGATAAATAATATTTATAAATAATATAACAAATGAAATGGAATTTTAATGGCTTAGAGGAGGAGAGGGAGGAAAAGAGGATGAAATTTAACTAAGCTATTTATTTTAACTATCACAGGGAAAAATACACCTTAAAGTCATGGACTGTAAGATTTGGGGACAAATTAACATGAATAATAAACATTCTAGAACCATCTTCCTGGAAAATCATGGGGAAGAACTTTTACCAAGAGTTCAGAGTGATGGTTTATTAGCAAGTTAATTTTTTGATGGATGGAAAACATACTGATTTCTTTTTGTTTATTCTGAAACAAAACATAAAAGGAGGTTTTTCAGGAAAGAGGATTTCTGCTCAATCAAAGTATCTTAGGGTTTGAACTCATGATAGTATGCAAAGTAACTTCAGTTTGTATAAGATGCTTCAAAATGGAACTGCACATAAATTCTGGCTTTTTAAATGATGTAATTGAAATTGACACCTGGAAAATTACAACAATGAAAATAAATATTTCTCCTGCTGTTATTAGAGACTCTGAGTTTGTTCATGGTGTAATAGTAGGAATCAGACCCTTCCTTTTGGCATGGTTGTGTTAAAACTGAGGAAAAACAAACTGTACCAACTCTTGTGTTTGGTTTAGTTTTGTGTGAATTTCAGTATGGATTCCAGGTAGTGGAGCTGAAGATGCACAGGAGATGCTTGGAAGAACAGTGGGATCTCTGGTGCTTGTATAAACATGGGAATTGAGGTTCCCTGTGCTGCACAAATTGGCATCAAAAGGGGGAAAGGGAAGAGAAAGTACAAGAACTTTGTATCCCTTCCTCAGGTACTGCAACCTCAGGATTTCTGTGGCTGAGTCTCCAATAGCTTCCTACCTTCTTAGTTTTCTTACCTGTGTACTGAGACTACAGCTGTTTGTTTTTTGTTGGCTTCACCAGGGTTATCTGGATGTTTTTTGGCATAAACATCTTCTAAAGTGTCATTTGAATCAGTGAAAATGATTTGAATGACTGCTCATTAATGTGTGAGGTGATTTTTGTTGGTGACTGATGTGTTTTAATCTCTTCTATTTGTATTTGCTCTGAAAAGACAGCGGTTTGGTGCTGCAGTGGGGAACTGGGATGGCATCTCAGGCAAAGCGTGCAAGCCAAGGAAAAGCCCTCCCTGTGTTCCTGACAGCCAAGGAGCCCTGTGAAGTGGCAGGTAACCCACGAGTCTGCTTCCTTTGTGTGGGTGGGTGCAGCAGAAATATAATTTGGAGTGGTACATATCTTCCTTTTTACAAAGCCACATAGTACTGTAAACGTGGAGTGGAGTACCTGAGGGATAGAATGGTCACAGAAAATCGTGATCTGTGGGGAAAATGAGAATCCTGCCATGTGTGTGGCCCAAAGGGAGAGCCTTATGTTATAAAAGTCATCTCCATCCTGTTAACTTGTATGCATGTTTGTGTATGAATTGATGCCTGCTGTAGAAATTTTATCCTACCATGTTTTTTCCAGGCCTGGCAGATGTAAAGGTGAAGGCAGTTGCTGCAGGCTCCTATCATTCCGTGTCCCTCACAGGTAGGCCTCAGGTACACAGGTGAAAGTTCTCATCTCACCCTTCAAAGGGTTCTCTGCTTCTGAAATGCTGTCAGTTCTGGTAAAACTGCTGAAAATTGATCTGGCCTGGTTAGTGCTGGTAATTGTTCTGTAACAGTTTTGCACTCTGAGAACTTTCCTTTTGTTTTAAGACCTGGGTTCGTGTTTCGGGTTCTCTGAACTTTGTGCATTTTTCTTGGGGTCAGGTCTTAGCCCTGATGTCATTCAGGGTCTGGGCTCTTCTGGCTGGAAACTCTGAAAGGATTTGTAATTCTCTGGAGCTGCAGCAGGATGCCCTCCTGGGTAGCTGTTACTGCTGGAAGCAGTGCAGCCTTTGCCCAGGGAGAAGAGCTGTGCTGGGTGCTTGTGCCAGGAAAGGCAGCAGCAGCAGGGTAGCCCCAGCAGTGTGAGCTGATGCCTCTGCATGGGGCAGTGCAGGGCTGTGAGCAGGCCTGGAGCTCCCTGAGGTGTCTTGGGCTCCACTGTGACAGTGTGCAGATCTCTGGTGTGAGAGCACAAAGCTTATTTGAAGAGTAGGAAGCTGCTTTAATTGCTTAGGCACTTCCATAATGTCTGCCATTTGTTCTTTGATCCTTGGGCTGTGCTCCCATGCTGGAGTACTGAGTATCCAGTAATGAAAGTCTAATAAAGATTTCTTTTTATATTGACAGATTGGGAGAAGGGGAAACAGAATAGCTTTCATTCTGTAATCTTACAGTTTTGAAGTGTGTAAAATATATTGGACCTTATGAAGACAAGTCTTTGCCAAACTTCACAGGAACAAGTTCTTAGCAAATCTGCAGCCATCTGGTACCTCTGTCATCATTAAAGGAGCACTGGAGTATTTGCTTCTGCAGATCTGTAGAGATTTAGTTGTATGGGGAGATGTTCCAAGATGTAAATTGTATTGAATTCAGAGATGCAAAGTGTATGCAAGATTAGTGAAGACAAACTGTAAGAACAAATAAAATCTGCTTTAGATAATTGGCAGTCTCTATTTAGACAGTGAGCAGATTATCCTTTCATGCTCTTGCTTTTTATTTAAGAGAGCGGTCTATTTGGCAGCAGTGGGACCAAGATTGAAAAAATAATGCCAAATACTTTTATAATGTGATACTGTTGCTGCCCTTCATCCTGCAAGATAGTTATTATTTAAATATTTTGTATTTTAAGGATGCTTGATATAATAAAGATACTGCTGCAGGGAGTTTTATTTAAATGGGCCCTTCTTTCTAGTAATACCTTGCACTATGGTGCAGTTTTCTTTGCCTCTGTTCCATGAGTCACCTGCTGGTGGGATATCAAATACCTGCAGGCAGGTTTGGGACATAACTGTTGATGTGGGTTACAGACATGGGTGGGGGTTCCTTGGAAAAAAGGATGGTAGAGTCTACTGATATCCCAACTGGCCTGAACCCTCCAGGGGTGAGAATATGGTGCTAAGTCTAAGTCTAGTGTCTAAGTCTTTCCTCAGACTTACTCAAGAGATGAGATAAGGGTTGAACATGTGACTTTTCTCAGGATAAAGCAAATACACCTTCTGTAAAAGGAGGTGACAGAGGCAATGCATGTTAATATGGAATATGAATGGCCACAGTGTTTTTCTTTGTGTTTCTGTCACCCCTTTTTTTTTTTTTTTCTTTTCCTCCCCAGGTATGTGTACTTCATGTTGGGAAGGAATTTATAATTTTAGTGGAGAATTCAAATATTTGAATGAAACAGTTGCTTGACTTGTTTTTCCTTTTTATTTCAGTTGTGTTGTTTTAAAGAGGAACATGGGGAGTCCTGCAGATGACTGTCAGTACTGGCTTCTCCCCCCACTCCTTGCCAATTTTTCACCAGTAGTAGTAGAGTGGAATTCTCCTGGCTTACTCTTTCTGTTGCTGTTACCAAACTGAGACTATTAAATATACTGTAGCCCATGTTTTACTTTTTTTTTTTCCTTCTTTTCCCTCTGAAAAATTTACTTCTGTCATGGTCCTTGTAATGAATTCAGTGCAGGCCTGAGACATCCTGATGCCTTGAGTGTTGTGGAGGTGTGCTCCAAACAATTCCATGTTGGAACTTACATGGCTACCAGTCTTTCTGGGCCCACAATAATGTGCAAGATCAGGTGTGCAAGATTTATTTCTTACACTTCCAGCTTGTGCAGGCTGGCAAAGGCTTCAGGGAGGCCTGACAGCTTGTGTTCTCAAGTGGTTTTTGTGGATTTTTTTTTTCTCCTGTGGAGGCCTAGGAGCTGGGAGGAATGGTTTTGTCCTGAAAAGATGGAGCTAATGATATCATGTCATGTCTGCAGAAGGACTCCTCTGAGCTGTCACTGTGTCAGTGTCCATTGGTTGTTAGGCTGTGAGCAACTCCAGCTTGCATTGATGTAAAGGACTTGTGGGTATTTCTGTGAAAGGATTTATTCCTGTTTGCAAACCTGGAGTGTGCATTTGAACAAATACCTGTTTTAGAAAAGAGATGTGGAAGGCAGGTGACCACTTACAGAAGTCTCTCAGGTGTTGTCTGGTGTGATTTTGAGGCACAATAATATTTTAATTTTGCCTTGTGATGGGTGGTGCCTGCTTCAGTGGTATGTTCAGAGCTGCATGTCCAATTCCTTTAGGAAGTGACTGTGCAAGGTGAGCCATGGAGCACTGGACTGTCCTTGCTTTGGGGGATTTACTGATTTGCTCAAGCTGAAGGAGGCAGAATTGGTATGAGCAGAGCTGTGAGTCTGGCTCTTGCAGAGAGGCTGGGAGACTGTAAAGCAGAGCAAGAGCAGCCAGCCAGGCTTTGAATTATTTGCTGCAGTCCAGAAAGTTATTTACTGGATGTAATCAATGCTTTGGAGTGGAAATAATAGCTGGTCTGCAAGGACAGGCTGGACAGAGAGGGACTGCTCAGTGAATGTCTCCAAGACGCTTTGATTTTCTTTTACTCAGAGAAGTTGACTACTGTGGTTAGTTTTGTAATAAAAATTAGTCTTTGTTATAAACATCTAGGCTGTTTGACCTGAAAGGGCTCTCACTGCTTCAGGGAGTCTGTGTAGCCCCCAGAAAATAGGCTGTGCTGTTAAGGCCCTTGCAAATATTTCTGATAACCCAGTTACAATGGTAAAGAGTGGTCGGAAAAAGCATACAGTGAGAACATAAATTGAATTAAATGTTCTTTCCTCAGCATCATTGAACTGAGACTGTATCTGATGGTATTAAATCTGTACACCTTTAAACAGATTTTATCTCTTTGTCTGTTGTAGATGAAGGACATCTGTATGTCTGGGGCAGCAACAAACACGGGCAGCTGGTGAGCAGGAACATCTTTCTTGCTGAGCCCAAGAAGATTGACACTCAGTGTTTCTCACATGAAAGGATTGGAGCAGTCTGGAGTGGCTGGACCCACCTGGTGGCACGGACAGGTAGGATATTTAAAAAGCACTAACATATGGCACCCAAACAGCAGATTGTAAGCTGTCTTTGTTTCAGGCATGCAGTGTTCTTTCTCACTGATAGTGGCTGGACACAGAGTGTTGCAGTATCACCCAAGTTCAGTAGTCTTTTGAAAAATGATGAGGACAGAAATCCTTTGGCTGCTCTTTTAGTAGGGCATAAGGGCAAAGAAAAGAATATATTGATAAGAAAATCAGTAAACTAAAATAAGCTGGCTTATGTGTGTGTTTGTGGTCAAACCCAGAAAATATTTGGAAAAGACAGGTAAAAAGAAGCTTGATCTACACTTGAAGAGCATTCCCTGAAGATGAAAACGAAGGCAGATTTCATGTTGAAGCTGCACTTTCCTGGAAATCTTTGTGATGAGGACAGTGTGAAAGCTGCCACATGTGCAGGGGTGTAGGGTTAGATTCTTACCTAGGAGGAGAGGAGAGGAGGGTTATGTAACAGTGACATTCATGTGTGAAGGGATGGTTGAGCTGATGAAGCTCATCCAAGTGTGAAGCACAAAGGCAGGAGGGAAAGGTAGATGAGATGGAAGGGCAGGACAGGCATCTGAAGCTGTTTTGTGGTTGTGTTCTTTGCTTCTCCTGTTGCACAGTGTCTGGTGCCATAGTTAAGGCTAACAAGAGGGTGGAAGTCTTTCACAGAGGAAAAGGAGCAGCCAGAGCTGTGATGTGTGACTGGAAAAACAAATTGGTTGTTTTCTGTTTCATAGCACTCATTGTTTGATATCAAAGTATGTCAGAGTGTAAAAAATCTATATCAGCTGTTCTTTTAGCTATTTATAAGAAATGTCTGAACTCTGATTTTTAGAGGATGCTATAGTGAAAATTTGAAAGCTGCAATCAGTGCTGTGAGCTGCTTGGAAATGTTTCAGGTGGAGTGAAAGAATTTATCTCAAAATCTGTAGTTCTTGAATTAAGTGCTTGATGTCATCCTCACTGGAACAGAAATGGTAGAAAGAAGCCATTAGTCAGGATAACTTGATTTTTAAAGAGTGACTCTTGACAACTTGGTTTGCTTTCCTTCACTATTTCTTAATAGAGCATACCCACTAAATAAAATTTCCCCAGAGTTTTAGTAACTTCAGTGTTTCAGTTACTTGATACATATCTGTGGGTATTACAGACATGGAATATTTCAGCAGGTGTTTTATACAACAAGAAGAAGTGTGTCAAGGGACTAGCAGGGCTGTTTTGCTGGTGAATGTTTAAAAAGAATTTATATAAAAATAGGCTGACTTTCTACATCTGCATTAGAAAACTGGCCAAGTGATGCAGTGGCACAAGTTATTGCTGAAGCTGTGTTTTATGTGTTTAGAATTTTAAATGTCTTTGAAGAGCAATGGACCTGAACCTAAATCATCTGGAATAAGATTTTGAATGGCTTTTGGCAGCCTCCAGACACCAATCAGGATCTCATGGGAATTTCAAGGGTTGTTCAGCTACTAGGTATAGTGTGAGCTGGAGCATTTAACTCTTTCTGGAAAATCATTTGCTGCATTAAACTTGCATCTGAATAACTGAGAAATGCAGCCCATGTGAGAACTGTCCTCTGCATGCAGTTCTTCCCACCAGTATTTTTACCTCCTCCTAGCAAAGGAGGAAATGTTGCTTCAGTTTCCTGAAGTCATAAACCAATGATCCCCAAACATTATGCAGCAGTAAATTATTTTTTGAGCATGCAGCCTCCAATATAGTTACACTTATTTATTTATAAATTATACAATGCTGTAATATGCAAACTATAACATATGTACAATAGAAATTTTACAAAGGACGAGATAAAGATAAACACTACTTAAAGTATTACTTTATCGACTTAAATAATTAAAACCGTTCATAATTTATTAATAAGTTAAAATATTTATATGTCATTTTCATCCTGCCCTCCATTGGATTGTGTTGTAAATACCTAGGGCTGCATGCACTTCACTTTAGAGATACTGATACAAACATTTCTTGCTTGCTTTACTCTGGGGAGTTCCCCAGTTAGTGGAAAGGAGGCAAAATAGAGTGATTTTTGGACACAGGAAAATGGAAAGAAAGGGAAATTGTAGTATGATGCTTCTCTCCTCATTGTGGAAGATAAAAACATACTTTGGAAAGACATTGCAGTGTACAAGGATTTTGCTGCATGAAAGGATGAGTAAGATTTTTCTAGTTAATAATCCCACCACCATGCAAAATTTGGTAGTTTAAAGTTTGTTACAGTATCTGAATTCTCATCTAGTGTTTGCCACAGAAGGTAGTTGAATTTTAAGAGGCTCTTACAAATACTCAGAGTTCTGTTTGAATTTTTTCTCAGAACATTAATCCTGGTCAGAGTTGTAATAATGAAAAACTTGTTATTGCAGCTGTCTTGACAGTAACTAAAAACTCTTCTCCTTGGAAAGACACAGGAAGGAACTGGGTGGATAAACATTGGACACACAATGCATAAATTCACAAATTCTGCCATTTCAAAATGACATTTTAATCTTTATCTGCCAGGTGAGCAGTCCTTGGCTGCAGAACTAATGGAAGAGTGAAAAGTAAATGAGAGTGAGGTTGTTAAAAGCAACCATCTGGAGGAATAGTTGCCAGTTCCATGGCTGCAGTGGTTTGACAATTTTAAAGTGAGTCCAAGCAAGTTATCAAGTTTGTTATCAGAAAAAAGGAACACAGCATAAATATTTTTGTCTTCTGTCTTTCCCTCTTATGTAAGCTGGCCTGTTTTAAGACTTGCTTTGTTTTTCCTTCATGCTGCTGGCAAAATTTTGTACTGTAACATAAAGCAAAACGCAGAACTCATTTTAATTTCTTCCCCATTCTCTCTTTACAAGGGATTTTAATTGCACCTGAAATCACTTTAATACCTGCATCTCTTTCATATACTATGTTCTACCTCATTCAGCAGAGGTTTCCTGTAATTTCTTTTTAGAGTTTGATCAACTCTTTTTTCATTTGCTGTTGTTTATGTCATAAAGCAGTTTGGATTCAAGACATTAATTCTTGAGAAATTAATTCCTTGACTTAAAGGTGTTAAGGAGTATTTTCACAAGATGTTGTGTTTTTAATCCTTACTTTTAACTGATCCTCATCAGCTTCAATTCCTTATTCTTTTTCAGTTTCAGCAATAACTTATGCCACTGCATCACTTGGCCAGTTTTCTAATGCAGGTGTAGAAAGTCAGCCTATTTTTATTTTTATTGTAGAGGTATCTTTTGGGGCTATTTCCACTGTATGCACTCCTACTATAAAATAACTCACAGAACCCTTCAAGACAGATGAGTGCTTTCTTTTCCTGCCTTGATTACTGTTTCCTACAGAGGAGGGAAGCATAGTTACACTTCATGGCATCGCCTGTACTCTTTCAAAGTAAGTTATATTATTCTGATAGTAGTGGTGGCTCCTAGTTGATGATGGTTGGTCCAAAAAGATGAAAGTTGAGAAGTCCTGGTTGCTCTTTGATCAGGTGTCTGATGATGAACTTGCTGGTGCCTTTGGCTTATTTTCTATTTTCTCTGTGAATGCTTGGTTCAAGTGACTCTCAGGAATGCTTTTCATTGATGGCAGGGCAGTGCTGTTGCTGCTCCATGTGCAAGACAGAACCAGGGTGCATTCTTGTGGCCTTGGACTCCAAGTACCAGTGCTCTTCTCTGTACAAGGCTGGCTTCCTGTCTAGCACTCTGCTTAATGGCACAAGGAGCACCACTGCAGTGTAGGTGATACTGGTTTTGAATAATGAGCAGCTGTCTTGCATTGCTCTCCTTAACAATGGCAGCTTTAATCTGTGGTCCCTCTCCAGTTAATGCAAACACTTTGAGGGTAGCTGCTGAAAGAGAGGTTATTGCTTAGGTTATTTAAAAGGGAGCTAAACTGTGGCCTGTAATGTGGAAGATGTAAATTAGTCTACTTTGGGGAATGATAGAACCAGTCTGACTTGAAGGCAAACCTAAATATAGCAAAAGAGGTATTTTAAAGACTTTGAGGTGAATCATCAACTTCCATTCAAAACAAGATATTTTATTTTTAACTGGAAAGCCTAATAAATAACCTTCCTTAATCTGGCCTGGTTTATTATCTATATATTCTCCTGAATACATTCCCTAATCTATTTGTCGCATAGTGTCACATGAAGTTATGCTTTGTGTGAGCTCAGATAAAGAATTCCAAGCTCTTTCACTCAGAAAGTTACTTCAAAAATGCAGTTAAAATAGTGTTTCTGCTGCCTGTGCAAAACTGCCTCCAGCTAAAAAATCTTGGAAGAACAAAATGCTGTGACATAGTCTGAATAATATTCTAAATCCTCATTCCAAATGTGCATCTGAATTTGTGCATCTTTGAATGTCCCTTGATGTCCTGTCATTTAGGCCACACAAAACCACTCTGAAGGGGTCTGACATGTTAGTGACCTACACAGTAAAATAGAAACCATCTCCTGTTTTTTTCTGAAGCAAATGACAGCACGTCCCTCGAGCACCGAGAGCAGAGTGAGAGAACATTCCTAATGATCTTGTTTGAGTCATTAACCTTTAGCATTTGAGTCTTTCACAGAGGCTGTAGTTGCACCTCTAGGTGCCTTTTCTGATGGCAGTCACAAGGTAAAGCTGCTGGGCTTTGCTGGCAAGTTGTGCAGCTGCAGGGAGGTGAAGGGGAAGGACGTGTCTGGCACCCGAGCAGCACAGCCTTAGCCCACTAGAGGTCCTTTCCAGTTTGCTCTTGAATCCAGGCTCTGCAGCCTTCCTCTGGAAAGCAAACTTTCTCTGCCTCGAATTTTTCAGCAGCTCCCTAGGACAGCAAGTACTGATTTGTGTTTGTATATGTATATATATCATATATATTTTTTTGTTTTAATGCTTGTCTCTCTTTAGACACAGCAGCTACGAGTTTGAAACTGGAGCCCTACATGAGGGAGCTGCATTTCATTGGAAGGATGCTGGGTTTTGGGAGTAAGGTGAAATACAAAAAAATAGCTTAATCAAAACCTCCTGATCGATAGGTACATCTGAGCTTCTTTGAAGCAGAACTTGAGTTCAAGAAATGAGTGTTCAAAGAAGAAAAGTCTTTGTCCACCTGCTTGGGGGTAAATTTTGAAGCTTCAGGGCCTATCTTGAAGTTCCTGCATTTCATTATAAAGTGTAGAGCATGGCAATAGGAGAGAAAGAAATGCACGACCTTGGGGACCAAAATTCAGGCATGAACACTGGGAACTATGGGAAATTTAATGTGCGATAACAGGACAAAAGATTCTAGATGCCTATGAAAATTTCCTGCTTTCTGTATTGTCTTCAGAGCAGTCTCCTCGTTCTGTCACATGGTCATCTCATTGGTGTTCAACTTCCACAGTGATTATTTTAAAATTTTGTTCTAGATAGCTGTAAATACCTAGAAGATTTTGGCATTTTCTTTGGCTTTATGGGCTGGCATCATTCCTTGGCTTTATTTTTAAACTTAAAAAGTTAAGAGTGTGTGTGTGTGTCTGTGTGTTTGCTTTGTGATTCTACACTCCTATTCTTGCTTTCCCTCCTGGGAGTTACTTCTACAAGGTTTTGATAAAAGTCTTGAAGAAATTCATTCAGTGGTTTAGTCACTGAAAGGGAAGTTGGGTAAAATGGGAGCTGAAGGTATGTTCTGAAAAGTTATTATCAAGTGTTGAGAGTTGTTCACGTGCAAAGATTTGTCCTAGAATCTTCCTAACATCATCTTTTGAGTAATTGAGTTGTTTCTTCAGTCACCAGCCCTCTTTTACTCTCCTTGTTACTAGGAGCTTCCAGTTGTACAGCAAATAGCTGTGCATGCTATCTTACATCATTTCTGTGTGAAAAGAGAGGCTGTCAGGAAGATGCTAAACTGTCACTAAATGTGATTGAAGGTACTCATTGTAAAATGGAAACATCAGTGATTGGCATTAAGGACACAGAAACTTACCTCAGTATTTGAAATTCCCTTTGTGAGCTGTGATGTTGCATCGGCACAGGGAGATTCAGATGGCCTGGGAAGAGTAGGATTTAAATGGATTTTTGTTAAATTTAACTCATGAGTAGAAATGAGCTCAACAGAAGGAAAACAACTATCCAAATTTTCCAATCTGTTCTGCTTCTCTTACGTGTGGGGCAGCCCACAGAGTGCCCTTCCCAGAGCAGAAGGGAAAGATAAGGTAGGTAAGGCTGGTCTGTCTTGGATCTTCTGCTGGATCTGCCTTGGGTCTTCTGGCTATGGCTTCCTCTCATGGAAGGGTCTGTTCCTTCCTTGGAACAGGCTGCTCAGGGAAGCGATGGAGTCAGCATCCCTGGAAGTATTCAAAAACCTGTGGATATGGCATGTGAAGACATGTTTTAGGGAACATGGCTTTGGTGCTGGGTTGATAGTTGGACCTGATGATCTTAGAGTTCTTTTCCAACTTTAATGATTCTGTGGTTCTGTGATTCACACTTGCTTAGTCCTGTCCAGATGTATTTTACTAAGTACTCCATGATTGCAGGAGTTTGGAAAATGACTCAGTCATCATTCAGCATTATGTTATGGGGCTTTAGGCCACATGTGTGGAAAGAGGAACTATTACATTGAATTTCTCCTCCCCCTTTTTTTTTTTGTGTGTGTCATATCTTCTCTTTTACTAGTGGGAACAGTGATTATTGTGGACTTAAATAATGTGACTGTCCCAATTTGACAGAATTTTCATCTTTAAAAAGCATTCAGAAAAAAAATTACAGTTTTAACATGTGGATCTGGTATAGATTTTGTTCAAGGCATAAGTGGATGAGATTAGGAATTAATTACTTTCCTTGATTTTCCTTTTTTTTTCCCTTTGGTTTCTGTGGTTGGACTGCTGCAGTTTATGGGTAGCCATCTATTTAGCAAATGTAAGAAACAAGGTCAGATACATTAATAACTATGTGCTTGTGTGCAGGAAATCTGTAAATGTGGTGTTCGTTCTGTTTGCAGTATCCTCCAGCACCAGAGCAGCTGTGCAAGGGGAGCTGTAGTTTTATGGGCTGAGAAGGGCACCTTGTTGGCTCTGAGCTATTCCTTGGGGGTTTGTTTTTTCTTACTCTTTTTCTCTTAAAGCAAATTAAACTCTTGCAAAGGTAATGATGATAATTGCATTGAAGACACCACCCCTCTCACAATTATTGTGAAACCAGGACACAAAGCTGATACAAATTTCCTTAAATGAAGAATAGTTTGGCCCTAAGTGTCCCTGTCTTTCTAGTTCTTCTGACTACTTGCAGCTGGAACTGCTGGCACTATCTAAGCCACTTGCTCTTCTGATTGGCTGTTTCTGCTTTGTTATATGTCAAACCTTTTCTCCTGAACCATACTGAAATCTTTCACATTGTGCTTGGGTCTCTGTTAATTCACCTATTTGAAGCCGAAAAGAAGCAAAGGTAAAGGGAAGAGAAAAGTCACCATTTCTTAACTTCTGTCATAAGCTGCCTCCAAGTTCCATACTCATAGGTATTAATAGAGTGAGATCCAAATGCAGAACTCACAAGACCACTGTTGTGTTCTGCTATGACAGACTGGGCCAGACTCACCTCCTTCTTTGCTTCTCAGCCTTAAATTCAGCTTCAAGGCTCCCATATGCTGTGGGTCCCAGCAGCTAACCACAATGATGCTTCTGTATTAGGCCTGTTATCCAGCAAAAAGAGCATGGACTGGAAGACTGGGTTGAGGGGTTCTTCCCTAGACCCTCTTCCAGCTGGGAGATCTGAGTGGGGGACAAAAAAATTTACAATTTCATTTTGGGTGTTATCAGATCATATGACACAGTTTGCATGTAGTAAAAGGGTGATGGGATTGATTGAAATTTTGGCAATTCAAAGCTCTTAGTGTAGAGAATTGATGTGAAGCACAAAACAAACAGTGAGAATTTGCACTTCAGAATTTCTGCAGTTATGCAAAGTGGGTATAACATTGTCTCAGACAAAGTTGGAATCCTTTTTAGAAAGGTAGAAGTGCTTTGCATTCACTTGGTATGGAATAGGAAGCTGGAACCGATCGTTACCTGATAGTTGAAGTAATGTGCATGGTAACTGATTGCCAAGAACAAGGTATATGTACTCTGCCCTCTTAGTTTTATTGGTCTTTGAGAAGACAAGGCTACTGTATGTTCAAATAACTTCATTTAAAGTTATGCATTTCCTAAGCTAAGCATTTCTAAGCTCAGCTTCTGAAAGCAGCTGTCTATGTCAGCACCATCTATGCATGTAAGTGCATCGATCTTATTTAACCTTAGTAATATTTTAAGGCCATTAAATACTTGTTTTCATAATTTTTAAGTGACATTTCTTGTTTAGTAAATAATTATTCAGGTTTAATGAGTCTTACTATTCAAACATAGGTAGTGGGCTTTTTAAGAGCTGAGTGGCAGTTGAGTACTTCTGAAAAACAGAAGTACTTTTCAGGAAATTTTTCTTAAAAACCTAGACACAAACAGGAAAAATATTCATAAAGCCTACATATATTGTTCCTTTCATGATTACCTTGAAGTAATTTTGAAATAAATAATTCGATGTAAGGTACTGTAGGAAACAGGAGATATATCAACAGCTGTAAATTTTCAAGAATGTGGTCTTGTAGAATGGCTTTGATACTTGGGTAGTATGATGAGATCTGCCAAGAGTGTGTTGCTTTTATTCTTTAAAGTATTCCAGTTGTGAGGAATCACAGCTCATGGTGTGGTGGTTGAAACTGAGGGTGAACTCCCTCTTTTTTTGTAGCTCCTATTTGGACTTCATTGTCTCTCAGGGTAGCTACATATATTCTGTATGGATCCCAAACAGCTGAGATTGAACTCTGCAGATGAAGGGGAGTTACATTTTCTATGTTGCTTCGGATACACTTTAGGTTTTTGGGATGTTCTGCTTGATTTAAGAGCCTGTGTGGTTCAGGTTTGCTTTCTTCTCTATCCAGTATTATGGGGCCCACAGTAGGTAATAATAAAATAATCACAATGGTTTATTTCTGGGGGACAAAGACCTGGAGGAATAGAAGGTATTAGCATCTGATTCATGCAGGAGAAAAACCCTAGGAGGGGTGGGATTTCCTTAGGTGACTCATTCTCTGTTTTACTCTGTAGCTAACTAAAAGAAAAAAAATCTTAAAAAACACTGTGTAGTCAACGATCTATTCAGGGACAGTGCTGTATATCACTTTTGCTAAGATCTTTTTATTGTGAGTATAGGAAATTTTACTTTCCTAGAATTTTCAAAAATTTACCTTTACAGAGCTGACCAAAATATACATGCAGAAAGTCCTTAAGGAGAATGTTTTCCTGCTTGTCCTTTCCACCCCAAGATAGAAAGCAAACTGAAAATCAGTTTGGCATTTCTCATCTTGAATTTTGGATCTTGTAGCTGATGGATATTTTGTAGGAATTTGCCTGTACACACATTTCAGGCTTTTGCCTGCTGATGACACATCTGCCTGGAGCTGAAGCTGTTCATTGAGGACAAATGGACACTAAAACATCCGGAAGTGAAGGTCAGGCTGTGGGGACAATAAAAGGGTGGCAGTGTGGATTACTAGATATTCATGTGGGTTGCATAATCATCCTGACAAGTCACGCAGCACAAAGGAGGGTGTTAAATCCTGTTTTGTCTCCTCTTGCTTGTTCACTTTGCCAGAGAGAAAGAAACAGAGCACACAATGCCAAAAAAAACCCCAAAATGCTCTGGCCATGCACACAGGTAGAAGCTGATAGTTGAAATACAACAAACTTTTGCTGTCTGTGATTTAAAAATCTGGGTAGTTATTTAAAATTCCTCTAGTTCACCAGAGCAGTGTTAAAACAAAGTTCATGAAAAGCTATTTTAGCACAGGAGAAAACTCATGGTTTCTTGAGAAACTGCCCTATCTCACTGAATTGTGTGAAGCATGAAGAGAAGGGTAGAGCTTCTTTTGATCAATATCCATTGTAACATCAGAGAAAAGAAGGTACTGAAAAAACAGGATCTTTTTGTTCTTCATTGGTGTCCCCTCCTTACTCCTAAGGAGAAGTTCTTTTATTTCTCCCTTCTCAATTTAAAACCTAAGCCCCTCTTAGTAACAGGCTGCCTAGCACATCAATACTTACATTACAACCCTGTTCATATGCACACTTAGGTAAACCTTAAACATAGATGTGCTGGCACACAAGCAGATACAGATGTTGTAGCTCTGTGGATGTAATTGTGGACAGCTTTGCTTCACTGGGTAAGCATCAGAAGTAAATCTCACTGGCATCATCCCCTCTTGGCTGGGAATTTCAGATCCTTTACAGGACAGACTTACATTGCATTCATTAGTAACATGTCTTTAATGATTCTAAAGTTTTAGACTTGCTCTGTGCCTGTGGCTCTGTAACGCTGAAAACACCCCACAATGGTAAGAGATAGAGACACAAGAATTCAGGAGTCAAAAGGAACTCTGCTAGCTGGAGAGTGTCCCCTTGTGAAAGATGGAATTTTTTTCAGGGCATAAGTGGCATTTGGATGCTTTGACCATTATGCAGCCATTTACATCTTTGTCCACTCTCTCCCTGCAATCTCCTTGATGTTAAGAATCTTGCCATACCCAGGTGGAATCTTGTGTTGTGCTTTTATTTCTTCCTCCACCCCCTTACCCAACTCTTAAACTTTCTTGTGGGTGGAGGGAGAAATTGGGATGATATTCCAGAGAGAATACATCACCTTATTGCTCATTATTCATCTCTTGACTTCAAAGGGTATGAATTTTCCTTCCCATCCCCTTTTAGACTGTTTTGTTCCTGCTGTCAGCGGGAGCGCTGCTCATTATTTGAGGTGCACAGCCCACTCTGTCTTAGTCAATTGTAGCTGCTCTTGTAAAGATTCTGACTCTGAACAAGGCGGGTGATCTCCTGGGAGGCTCTGGAGGTGCCATTGTTGGGTTTGTGGTACTGTTCTTTTCTTTGTACTTTATTTCTTAAGAGCAGCACATAGTTAGGGTTGAACTCCATGGGATGTAGAACTCGGCTGCTTCTGGAGTGACTGAGGAAGTTCAAGCCACTTAGCAAATCCAAGGACTGCTGTTCTAACACTTTATTTCTGTATTTATGTCTGAGGCTTGTTATCTAGTGAAATCTCTTGTGCAACTGGTCTCTGATTATTGGGAGTGCATCTTGTGGCCAACAGTGAAAAAGCCCAGCTCTCCCTCAGGCTGCCATTCCAGAGCATTTCTTTTGCTTTTTCTGTCTGCCTTTCCACAGCATGCCCTTGAGCCTTTTGACAAGGTAAATATTAGCACTGGGAACCTAATTACCTTCCCTTTGTTTATCTCTTGTATGCACATGGCTGTTCCTTCTGAGGCTCAGATGGTGATGGGATATTGAGAGTAGCAGGATCTTGAGTTCTCCAAATTAGGCAGATTCACAAATGTTTGCAATATTGCAGCTAGAGGGAATGCTTTTCATAAAATGGTCTAGAAAACATGCCTATACTGTAATTTGTAATCTCTGAATATAATTTTCTGTAGCACTGTACTGTGTTAAGTCTAATGAAACAGGACCTGGGCCTTGCCTCAAAGGGGATAAACATCTAAGCAGTCCTTTTACAGACAAAAAATTAGGAAATTGGACATAAGAAAATAATTGGAAACAAATAAAAGCACATGCAGCATATTATGATAGTTCAAGGGTGTTGTTTTCCCAAAATGGTGTCCAGAAAGAACTGGATGTCTTTTCAGTTTTCTGGGGAATGTTAGAAGAAGAGATGCTCAGCTGCAGAAGGAAGGAAATTCCAGGTTAGAGAGGCCTGTATGGAAGAAAGCATATAACAGTGCAGAAGGACATGGAGATAAAAATATAGAATGTCAGTAAAAGTGTATGACTCATACTGCTGTAGTAGCATAGTGCAGAATTTATTTGCAGAAGTACTGAACAAAAACCCTATGGTATACTATGCTGCTTTTGCAGATAGTTTTCCATAGCTGCTTACTGTTTTATGCATCTCCAGCTTTTTTGGAGACATCACCAAATTGTGCTTCAAGTTCATTTTTTTCCTGCTTTTTGTTAGGACTTTTGTTAGTTGAAGAGTTAAGTCCTCTATTGAACCTTGAATGCAGCAGTTCTGTTTGCTGGGTAGAGATGAGTTAGATTTGTTTTTAATCATGCAACTAAATTTAGCCAGCAATCTGCATTTTAAGGCATTGCTATTAAAAGTCTAAAAGTGAGATATGTATCATAGTTTGAATTTAAAATAAGCCAGAGGCACAGCTGGTGAAGCAGTCATGACTCTCTAATCATGAGTGGAGGGAAATAAGGAGGGAATTTTCTCACCTTGCAGGATGAATGCAAAGTCTGATAGGTCCTGTAAAATCCCAGCTTTGCCCCCAGCCCCCTTCTCCAGCTTGGTTTAATGATTGCATGGATTTCATGACATTCCCCCACTTTCTTTTTTCATCCAGGATGATATATCTGTATGATATCAGAAGTATGAACACAACTGCACATGCATTTAAGTTTTTCCTCTGGTTTATTCAGAGCTTTGTGTGGTACTTTATATTTCCAGTCTCTCCTCTAAAAGGAAAATAGCTAGTGTCCCATGGAAAACCTGAACCAGAGACAAGACTTCCAAGGCATCTGGAAAGTCCTGGAATTTGCCACATTGAAGGTTATTATTCAATCTTTCAAAGCAGTGGAGCATGCTGTTAAGTGTGTGAATAATCCCATTAACAGAGCGTTGCCCATCTCGAGACATAAGTTGTTGTAACTATGGAAGCAAAAAAGGAGGAGTATGCCTGGTTTTTAGTGAATGAAAGTCAAAGCTGTTTAGATGTTTAAAGATGTCCAGAGTGCTGGTAAAGATGGATCTGTTTTTTTGAAATGTGCATGACAAATTTAGCATGTCATGGAAATGGCAAGTTATGCCTAGCCTATCATATGGAGTATTAAACTGACTTAACACAGCACTGCCTTCAGCAGTGTTTCTTGGTGTAAACTGTTGCCAAAGGGAGCTCCCATTCTGCACTTTGAGGATTTGAGTCTGTGTTAGGCTGTTACAGCCCTGGTGACAGTCCTGGTGTCTTCTCTTGGTGAGTCTCACACATCCTCAAAGCTTCACCTGCTTAACGAGTATTTTCCATTATATCCTGTGTTCATATAGGTCCTTGGGTGTTCAATATTTTGATATCACCAGGAGGCTCTGAAAGGAGACAGGATGATTTTTTTTATTTTTTATTTTTTAAATTTCACAGCAGTGGGAATGGGTCACAGTGAGAAGCCATTTGTTTGCTGGATCACAGATGATGTGAATCTGATTGTAGTGATGTGAAATCTTGTCAGTTTGTCTTGCCCACATGCCTGTGGTTAAATTTGATCACCAGGTTTAGGGACATCAGATGTAGCTTGGGCTGGCAGGAATCTTTGGCCCTCTTGATGAGTGTAGGAGTTCTAACTGGCAAATCCATAGCTGTTACAGGAGGACTGGTGATGCCCTTATGGTTCTCTTCCTGTGGCACTTGTGGCCTTTTTGTTGCAGGTTTAAATCTCTTCACAGAGTGCTTGGAAACCCTTGTAGACCATTCTGAACCAGCTGTGTATTGAAGCCTGTGACTGCAGAAAGCTGTAGAAATATCTCTAGTTTTCTATTGCTGTCAGCCCTGAAATGCTTTTGCTGCTTTGTTTGAACTTCCCTGATGAGGCATGACCTCAATACTGTGCATAGATTTGTGTTTTACTGATACATTCTTAATAGCTGTTATGAATGAATATGGAAAAAAATTCAGGAGTGCCCTGTTATATGAAGCTGCAGCAGTTTGTAAGGAGGTCATGGGAAGAAGATGTGTGAAGAGATGTGGACAGCTCTGGTATGCTGAGCTCCTGTGTTGAAAGGATCAGGGGGCCATTTAAACCTTTGTCAGGGCAGATTATCCTGTGTTGTACTGAAACCATGCACTGGTGCAGGTGCTAGGCTGCAGGTGTGGGGATGCCTGGTTTCCAGCTGCTGAATCAAAGCTGTCTTCAGCCAAGAAGGAATTTAGGGATGGATGGATGGGTGGATGTTTTTCTGTTAGGTTGCCCTGCACAAGTGCTATTTCTAGGCAGATGAGGAAGTATCTCAGAATGGGTCAAGGACATCAGAGGTTTTCTGAAGGATTGCAGAGATCTGTAGATTTGGGAGAAGTGTTACACTGTGTAGGGCAGAGAGGAGGCAAGAGGCAGCCTCTAAATGTCAATTTTTAATGCCTGCTCCTGTGAATTTTCATGTGAAAGGAAGCATTAAGAATTTTTTATATAGAACTTCATATTTCAGGCCTGAGATTAAGCATTCAGTGTGAATATCCAGAGTTCATTTGAAAAGTAATCATTAATGCAGCCATGAACTGAGATAGCCTAGATGAACTCTTTCATCTAGTATTTATGAAGGAGAGTTCAAAGCTTGCCTTGGTACCAAATAGAGACTTCAAGGAGATAACACTAGTGCATGTTACTATGTTAAAACAGGAAAATTGATATAAAGATAAATCTGAGTTAGTGAAAATAAGTAAATTTTAATGTACCTATTTGTCTGTTGTGTTTTACTGAGAAACAGCCAACCTGTTTTTAGAACTAATATACTTATTTTTTTTATTGCTAATTCTTTCCACTTGTGGCTGAGCAGATTGATTAAAAAAGTGCTAAAAGGGAAAAATGACATGCTCTGCAGTCTCAGTGGCAGTAGAAAACAGCACAGGAAAAGCTACACTGTCAGGCAGGAAGCAACTAGAAGTGCTTTATGCAATGATGCTGGATTTGCAGTACTCTGAAGGCTATGAACTTGTAATTTTGAGGACATTCTCAACTGTCTGTGCTTTGTAATACATGAGGACAGAAGGATGATGTGAGGAAAATGCAGAGGAACCTTTCAGAGAGTGGTTTGTATTCAAGCCCTTGAATATGTATGTACCTTCATCTGTATTCTGTGAGGGACCTGAGCATGTGTTTTGGGTGATTTGCTGCTGTGTGTACACTGATGCAGACTGCTGTGTCTACAGTTCAAAGAGCACGAGCAAACCAGATCTGCATCATCGTGTAGAATCCCAAACAATGTAGTGTACTGTTGTTTGTCTTGTTTACTTAAGGAGCTGTCAGAAAGTTTTTTTTCTTAAAAATCTTCTCTCTTGTGTCTTTTTTCCAGCTTTCTGAGCTCCTGCACTGTGCAGTTCATTCAGGTTGTAACCTGGAATAACACAGGATTCATGATTTTATATCTCTTACTCCTTAATTCCAAATGGTATTGAACTCTCTGGACTTTATTTGATGTAGCATTGCCTGGTGAAAAAATGAACAGTTGCTGTAAAGTCATCTGGGACAATGTGGATGTTCACAGTAGAGGAATTGAAATGCCTTTTGGAGGCACCATGCTCAGAGCATGGCAAGATCAGGTCTTCGGAAGCGTTGTTAGTATCTTAGAAGAACTGGAAAGGCTTTCCAATATTGTACCATTCTTTCTACAAAAGCTGTAGAAATAACTCATGCCTTTTGTGTGCCCTCTTCCTGCACTGAGTCTGGTATGAAATACCACATTTTCTGATGCCTCAGCCGCTTCCATGGCTGATGTACTCTGTCCAGTTGACTCATCACTGTGTATGTTTTCCTGACTTCTAATTAAAATCTGTCCTAGTCTAATATTAGACCAACCCTCCTCATTATATCACCCTTCATTCTTAAGTAATTCATCCTGCAACCTCCTTACTCTGTATGACTAATGTCTTTTTCTCAAATATTCTTAGAACATTTTAAAATACCATCTATTTTATAAGCAGCACAGTAGCAATACCTCCCATTACAATTGCTCAATGCTTTCTGTCATAGCTCAGTGCTTTCCTTTCCTTAGGATTTTGACGAGACTTTAACCTTTGGCGGAATTTTCCATGCATTGGTGTTTGCCTCAGCCTGAAATTTCCACTTGAGACTGGGTTTTTTTTGTTTGTTTGCTGAAAGTATAATCAGGATTTCATAGAAAAAGGCACATCTAAATCAGCTTCTGTTAGTTTCTCTCACAGAAAAGACAGATTTATGTACTTTGAGGTTTTTTTTTTTTTTTAAAGGATCCCTGGGCAATTGTTTTTTCGCTGAAAAATAGAAATTATTGACTACTAGCAGGAATCTGAGCATGGGATACGGAATATTCAGCAAACAGGAACAAGTGTGGGGAAGGAGTATGTCTCAAAAGAACTGAGAACTGCATTGATGAGCAGTGAGAAGGAACTGGTTGCTTAACTTTGGGCATTCAAGAAATTTGTCTTAAAAGCAAAAATTAATGTATCTGGCTTTAATATTTATAAATTAATGTTCTCCATGCTTGAGTACTAATAACCACCTGAAACCTGTTTCCCTTATTGTGGCAGAAAAGAAAAAGTTAATTGCAGTGGTCTGTGTTTGTAATCTGAAACATTTTACATTTATGTTTTACAGAAATAGTTTACATTCTGCTAAGGCTTCCGTTTGGTTTTGCATATGTAAGTGATTCTTTGCTAGCTTGTTCAGTGAAAGAAAATAGAATCTGTGGGTGGCAGGTGTTTTGTTGCAGCTAAGCATTGTTGCTGTTTTAATCCTTCATATATGCTTGCAGTCTTGAGTTGCACTGGAGCAGTACCCTGGTGGGGTGGTGCAAAGGTTCATTTTTGTTTTGTGTGTGGCTGGTGTTTCTTGTTCATGTCTGGGTCCAGACAGAACACCAGATTCATTTGAGGAAGGAGTTTTTTCCCCAAAAGGTTGAGTTGAGAGAAACCTTTGTTGCCCCTGTGTATGTTTAGTGCTGCAGACTCTGTGAGGATCTGGGTCTGCATTACCAATTCAAAGCTTGCCTTTTCAGAGGCCTTGCAGCTTGCTGATGTTTTTGCCTGTGGCACTTGATACTTTTGGCTTCTGAGAGCTGAAATGCTTTAATTCAACTACAGTTGTTGGGATCAATACAGCAATGTCTGGGTAGGGCTTGAGAGCCTGTGGTAAATTAATGCTCTAACTACATGTTACAAAAATTCTTTCTGGCTTTAGATTTCATAAAACACAGTTTCAGTTCCTGTAGTTAATATAAAATAGAGCAGCCTGCTTATCCTTTCTCAGTCCACTAATAGGGTTCTGTACAAAGTGACCTGGTCTGATGTAAAAGCATGAAGCTTAGTGTTTATTCAAATTTGTTATGTACATTTTTGCAGCTGCAGATTTTTTTAGCAGAGATCTATATAAATTACAAAGTAAATATACTAACTTCAGAGCAAGCATGTTTTTTAAACCTCAAACTGTCTTCCTAATCTAAGATACACTGGTAGTTCTCTTAATGAAATTTATTTTTATCCTTTAACCTAACAAAATGTAGCTACTATGTTAAAAGGCCTCACTTGTATTAAATGTAGTATGTGGCTGTTTTCAGCTTTTCCCTGCACTGAGAGGAAGCTGCAAAGGAAAAAAGCTTTGTGCCCTTGAGAGAGAAGGACAACTAATTTTATCACTTAATTATTTTAGGGGAAGCATTATCAGTGAACTGAGGGAATGCATCTGAAAAACTTGCAGTGATTGGAGTGAAAGATACCACTGCCAGCAGATTTCCAAGGAAAATGCCTTTACTTCTGTATATGAACTGAGGTTTCCAGTTCATTTACAAAATGCATTATCACCTTAAACTCCACAAACCCGCAGTGCCCACCTGTGTCCCTATCAAGACAGTTTAACAGCACCCTAAGGAAAAGGGAGGTGTTCAGATTTCCAAGGGTTTGTGTTTTGGCATCTGTTTAGAAACCTCTCAGTTGTCACCTTTGGTGGTGTGACCACACCCCCTGCACCTGACCCCTCTGTGGGGCAGGGAGAGGTGTATGTGGGGTGTGTGTGTGTGTGCAGCTGACTTGCTGGACTGGATGATATTTTCCCCAAATCCACATCTTTTGGCCTATAAATTGATGACTTGAGTTCAGCTCTGGAGAGCAGTTTGAGGCTTGGCTGAAGCCTGTACATAACTCAAGGTCATTGCAGGTTTCTTTCTGGGCTGGAATGTGGGCTGATGCTTCCAGTTAAAACCGAGTTGAGGACTTTACCTTCTGCTGTGTGTATATAACTTGTTAAGTTGGAAGCCCAGAAGGGACAGGCTTATCTGCAGGGACCTAGTCACTTCATTAAGACAATAAAGCTGACACTTTGTATGATTTTTTTTTTTTTTTTTTTTTTTATTCAAGGAAAGCAAAGGTAAGAAGGATATTTATGGATGCTATCCATACAGGAGAATGGTGTTTTGGATGTCAGTCCTGCAGCAGTGCACTTGGAATAATAACCCTTGGAGAGAAGGATGAGCCATATAGTGCTGATTTCATTTAAAGTTACCTTTCCTTGGCCAGTGTGTGATTCCTGTGGAAACAAACCATTTCCAATGCATTTCCAATGCTTAATGGCAGTTGGGCTGGTGCTCCTGACTAACCAGCTGTCTCCTGAGGACTATAGCTCTGCTAACAGTAGTGACTGAATGTAACTTCTATCAGGAAAACATAAAACTCTGCTAAATGCAGGTCATGCAATGAATTGTCTATGGCAAAGAATGGAAATAGAAGATAATTCTCTTTTGTGTACAAGAATAAGCTGTTTTGTTTGTGCTTCCATTAACCTAAAATATGTCCTTTGTTTAACCAAAGTGTATTTATTGTATGCAGAATATCCGGGTTATGCAGCTTTACTGACACGGTTTTATTTACAGCCCAGGCCACCATTCAGATGTTATTCTGCTAGAAAACAAGTAAATGAAGAATGAGTTCATAGAAGTACACTTCATAGAAGTATACCACAATATCTTGAGCTAGTTTTTAATGTTTTTCTTTTGTTCTGTTCCAAGAAATAAGTTTTCACCAGGCTTTTGAAGCTGTAGATAAGATGCATTTACAAGTTCTGGTTTTGAATTGGCATCCACGAGTTTCAGGAACTTGGTGAATAAGTAATCTTGAAATGTGTTTTGTGCTTAGAAGCTGGCAAGGTGTTCACCTGGGGCAGAGTGGACTACGGGCAGCTTGGAAGGCACGTTCCTGGTGGGCAGCAGAGCACAGCATCTGAACAGTGCTCGGAGCTGTGGAACACCCCAGTTTCAGTTCCTTGCCTAAATGGAGCATCTCAGGTAAATAAGAAAATTATCATTTCTACCCCTTCTCTTTTCTTTTTTTCTTTTCTTTTATTTTTTTTTTGTGCATTAAAATAATCAGAACAGTTTCCTAATAGAGCCCTTCCAAATGCTGCAGCACAAGCCTTGCTTTCTCGTCCTGTAAATTTAGAAATTAGTAAGATTCAATTATTTCTTTCAAAAGGCTTTTGCATTCAGGAACTGATTTTTTTTCCTTGGTGGAATCAGCCTTAGTAAAAGATTCCAAGTTCTCTCAGGTATCAATGTGTGCAGGTGTAAGCTGTGCCTGCAGTGCAGCTGAGCAGAGGAGGTGGGACTTTGCCCAGGTGTAGCACTACTTTTGTCTGAAACTCCAGACCAGCACCCCACAAATCACAGCTGGTGGTCTCTCTGATCCATGGGGAAGGCTTGCACAGCCATACAGTTCTCCTGGCTTGTACTGCAGCTGAGAAGAGTGGAAATTCCCAGTACTGTGGGGGCAGGAACAAAAACTTGATGTGTTTGAGACATGTGGTTGATGGCTGATCCAGAACTTCTGCCACTAAGCTTACTTTTGATTTCTTGTGCTCCTTGAGAAGTCTCCAGTTTGAGTTGTAGGGTGAGTGAAGGAGGGGACGTGTTTGGGAAAGCAGAGATGGGGGAACAGGCAGAAGGTGAGCTTTGTTTGAGGTGTAGCTTTGTTGGCTTAAAATCAGATTAATGGTCTGTCCAGTTGCCACTCAGAATGTAGTCATCCAGGGCATTAAACTTTAGTGAGATATTAAAGAGAACCTGTGAAACTTCTGAAGAGTTGCCTTGTTCTAAAAAAGGCTGAAGAGTTTCAATCAACCAACCCAAAACTTCTCCAGCCACACGGCCCAAGTTGCAGAGGGCAAAGGCTGGGACAAGGAGAAGGAAGCACTGCTTACTTCTGGAGGAGACCAGGTTTGAGACCATTTAAGGAACCTGAAGGTGCACAAGTCCGTGGGACCTGATGTGATAAATCCATGGGTCCTGAGGGAACTGACAGAGCAACTGGCTAGGCCACCATCCATCATATTTGAGAAGCTGTGGTAGTTTAGTGAAGTTCCCACTGGAAAAAGGAAAACATAACCCCAATGTTAAAAAAGGGAGATAGGAAGACCTGGGGCACTACAGATTGGTCAGTCTCACCTGTGTTCCTGGCAAGATCATGGAACAGATCCTCCTGGAAACGATGCTAAGGTATATGGAAAATAAGGACAGCCAACATGCTTCACCACAGCAAATCTGGCCACCAGCCTGCAAATATGGTGGCCTTCTATGATGGGGTTATACAAATTGTGGATGAGGGACGAGCAATTGACATAATCTACCTGGACCTGTGCAAAGCATTTGACACTTTCCCACATGACATCCTGTCTTTAAATGGAGAGACAAGGGTTTCATGTATGGCTGACTCAGGATAAATACTGGCTCCATCTCTGCAGTCATGGGCTTGAGGTCAGTGTGGAGTGGTGTTCCTGAGGCACTGGTACTGGGACCAGTGCTGTTTGTCAGTGACAAGGACAGTGGGATTGAGGACACCCTCAGCAAGTTTGTCACACACACAAGCTGTTTGTGCGGGTGACATGCTGGAGGGAAGGGGTGCCATCCTGAGGGACCCTGTGTGGGGCCCCAGAGCCCATGATGCTGCACTAATGTTTAGTCACTTTTAACTCCTCTGAGACTGAGCTTCCAAGACAGTTTTCTTACCTATTTTGATAGAGGTGTTCCTACTTTTTGTCATTAGTTATGCATAGACAGCTGTATTTGTGAAGCTGCTTCACAAATGTTGTGAAAAAATGCTGTTTTTCATGTGTGCTGTGTCTCAAGTACATTGTTCTGTTGTTTCTCAGACAATACAAAGCCAAGGCAGCTGCAGCTTTTGCACAGTGGAACTTACCCTTGGCAGGACAAGTGATCCATGAAAGTGAAGGGATGTATTCAGATAGATTCCTTGAAAAGAAAGAAAAACAACAATCTCATCTTTATTCTGCTGCCCTCAGCGCTGTTCCTCCTTATAGACCTGTGAGAGACCTGATTTGAGTGATTAGCAATGGCAGTGTTCTGGAGCAGACATCATTCTTTGCAGAGATAACAGCACAAAGATGACTTAAGAGGATCATCTGCATCCTAGGAGGAACTGTGTTGACGAAAAAAGGAAAAACAGATAATAAGGACCTAAATTGTTTCACTTCAAGATTACAAAATAATGCTAAAGCTAGAATTTATACTTGAAAATGCATTAAATTGCAGTATGTAGGCTATGTAGAGTGAGCTGTTCTTTGTTAAGACACAAGCTACTCCTTTTTCCATTTGTTGTCATGTGGAGATAGGATTTGATTTGAGAGCTGAATTGAAGGGAATATAGAGATGAGTTCTTTTCCATGTTTACCTTGAATTAACAATTCCAATTTTTGTGTTTAATGCAGAGAGACAGTTTAACAGTTGAGGATTATGACTGATGATTTTTATTCATGGTCTATTTTTATAAATCACTTTTAATGATTCAACTGAATTTTTGGCAAAGCTGTGGTCTGCTGATTGCCTCTGCACTTCAGTTAATATTGTTAAAGTCAAAGTGGAGAAACGAATCTAAGGATTAGAGGACAGTATAAAAGACACACGGGTTTAGCTCAAGGACAGAGGAGTAGATTTAACCTCCTGTGTTGCTCCGTGTCTCCATGCCCATGGCTTGCCTACTTTCTCCACCAAAGACCAGGGATTCTCATTTCTTTGAACTGACACTGTTATAATGTCTGTGTCTGCCACTTCAAAACCTGATTTTTGAAGTGTTGTGAGTGACCTCTTCCATTGTGAGTTTGACTTCAACTGAAAACATTGACCTTGAGAAATATGAGTACTTTTTTCCTTTAAACTGAAGCAAAGGAGGAACAAAAGCCTGAGTTTTAGATAATTATCCACTAATCTGAGTGTGTCTTCCTGGGAGGTTGAAAGGCATGGAGGTTCCTTGTGGTATTCACATTCTCTCTACAGAGAGAGACATAATTCTCTCTCCTAGGATTTTTCCTGGGGAAGGCAGTGAGAGGCTTAGAGAAGAGAAAACAATTCTTATTTTCACTCGCTGCTCCTGTTGTTTGGCACATGTGAAATGAGTTATGGAGATAGTTAAGCTAGAGAGATTTGTTAATTGGACTCTGCTGGATTGATCGGCCAATTGGGTCAAAGCTGTGTTGTGACTGTCACGGGTTTTTCTTTAGTATCCTTTTAGTATATACAGTATCTCTTTAGTATAGTTTTAGTATAGTACTAGTATAATATAACATAGCTTAATAAAGCAATTGTTCAGCCTTCTGAAATCATGGAGTCAGAGCACATTTTTCCCCATGTTGGGGTCACCCTGCATCGATAGTTCCAGCTGTTGAATGTGTTTAAAGTTCTTGCATTTTGCCACTGCAGGTCTGTTTGCTGTTTCCTTCTCAGTGCTTCAGTGCCTAACCAACATGGAATAGGCCAAGGCACTGAGAAGTTGTTGTGTGAGGCATTTTTCAGGCAGTGCTCTTGTGTTGTGGGGCGTCCTTGATGGGACCTCTTCAGAACATCTGACTCATCTGATGTGCATTCATCCACTGCTCTTCAGATGAAAGGACAATTAAATACAAATGGCCCGAAATATGATGAGTCTCTCTATTTAGCAAATGCTACAAAGATCTGGTTTAATGTTTCCTCCTTGTCAAAATGCTTTTCCAGTCTGTTTGATATTTTTGGCTTTAATAGCTATCGTTCCACTGTTTGTGGTATGTTCAGCATGTCATTCACATTGCAGCAAACATTTGCTGCAGCAATAGACAAGTGAGAAGTGTCTGTGCAGTGCTGAATGCTTCTTGCTGAGCTGGATGGAAGGATTTTGGATATGCATGGCTTCCCATGGAGCCATGTTTTCATCATGTCCTTTTCTACTCAAAGCAAACTGTGCTAGATCACAGTTTTCTGGGGAGGGATCTCTGAAATTTCAGTGGGGAAATTAAAAAATAATCATCGCTCAACTTGAATCTTGATGATGGATGTAGGGGACCAGTTTTGTCAGGGAATGAACATAACTGATAGACTGGTGACAACATGTGCCTACTGTGTTTATCCTGATCCTGCTGTGGTCCATGGTTCCAATGTGCATGTTCATCCTGTGCAATTTGGTTTGCTTTGGATCCTCTGTAGGTTCCTTTCTTTCAGGGAATGACACCATAAATACCCACGTTCTCATAGTGCTTTGCAGTCCAAGTTTATTGCTATTCTTTTCAGTGCAGTTGCAGTAAAATGTCATTTTTGTTTAAGTGTTTGAAAGATAGCTTTGATATTAGCATATTCTTGTTTTCCTTCCTTTTCCCCATTCACGTTGCAAACTATTTAGCAACTGCCTACAAAACAAATCTAGGGTATCTGTATGATGACAATTAATTGCTTATATAACTGGTAGATTAATGTATACACATTATTACCATAACACATAGTCACAATAATATTGAAAATGGAGCCTTTTGATTTTTAAAAAAATGACAACTGTTTGTGACTCAGGGGAATTTAAAGACCTCTTTGTAAATAAACCTATAGTTGAGGCTTTAAGGGGTATCAAAAGAAATAACCTCGTATTATTATATGTCATCTCTATGCTCTGTGTGTGGCTTTAAATACTTATTTGTTTGCCTGGCTACTGTAAGTGCTTTTATTTTGAATGTTCAGAATGCGAAGTTTGTGTTTTTGTGGGAGAGAAACAAGTTGAACTTTCCTAAACCAGATTTTACTGCTCAAAGTTTGAGAATATGTGTGAAGTAACTGATCCAATAAGCTGCTTAAAAAAACCCACTTTGGGTGTTAGGGAAGGAGGTAAATGCAAAAAAAAAGTTGAAGCGATGTCTAGTTTCTCACTTGCTAAGCAAGTAATACTTTGGTGTGTGTTGTGAGGTTTTTGATTTGGTGGTTTTTTTCCAGTTATGATCTGGTGTCTTTTATGGGTTGGTCTTGATCCATGTCTTTTGAGAAATGGCATTGTTGAATTTTCCCTGATTGATTCTGTTATTCTCTTTTAGAGATGCAATGATGAAAATTTTAATATAGAGATGGTCCCTTTGATATTCTTGCATCAAGTTCTTAGCTTATCAATTAATTTTAAGAGACAATAAAGGAAAATAAAGGCCACAGAGAAGTGGGTTCCGAGTACAGCTCACTGTGTGAGTGACAAATTGCAATTAAGGATGAAACTAAGAGACCAAATGGTTGAAATTATTATTAAGGGGGAAAAACCCAAACAGGATGTAACAGAAGATGGAAACTACAGTCTGCATACAAAATGCAGCAAGTCTGTGTTTGATTAGGTGTGTTTGTGTGCTCTGCATGCCCTGTGTAGGAGAGTAACACTAATCTTGGCAGCACTGCAAGAACATTGGGAGTTCACAGTCATGTCACAGGCAATGAGGGAACAGGATTTATTTCTTAGCTTAGTCAGTTCTCTCTGCTGCTCTCCTAAGCAGAAAATTGAGAGCAGTACCAAACTGCTGCAACCCAAATGCCACTTTTTTCCTAGGTAGCCATCCCACTTACTCTGTGGTTTTCTTATCCCATTAAGACATGACCGTGGTTTGTGAAGAGTATCTCATGGCCTGGGTAGGGAGACATTTAACATGCACAGCAGAGTCATTTCTGCAAGTTAAGAATAGCAGTGTGTTAGGAGCAGAGCCTGGCTCACCAGCTCTGGGTCTGTAATTTTTGGAAAGCAAAGAGGAGGTGATACTGGTTCCCAGTACTGTCCTTCCTGCCACCCCTACCAGTTTCCCTGCAGCTGGCATGGCATGGAGGGAGCTGGGAAAGCAGTCACACCCAGGGAATGGCAAAGGAGAACTCCCGCGCTGCCTCTGCGTGCCAGGGAGCACATGCTGTGTGGGTACACACTAGAGGCTTTCCAAGTAGCACTTCTGCACATAAGGATTGGTTTAAAATGACCAAAATTGCTCTGCTGGGGCTGTACTGCAGCAGTGAGCCGGGGCCAGGCTGCTCTGCAATCTGTATGGGAGACCAGAAAAGGTCAATTTCCTGACAGATGGGGTGGTGTAGGAGAGGAATGACATGGGATAAAGTCAGGAGGTGGAGACCCACCCAGCATGTGATGACTGAGGTGTTACAAATGTGACTCTGGGCAAGCCTTAGTCTTCATAAGTCATAAATTAATTTTCAATCTGGTGGTGTGTTGCAGTTAGAATTCCAAATGAGTATCTCACTTGGAGATCTCTGAAAGTATCAGGAAAAGAAAAGAGACTAAAAGTACTTGCAGCAGTGGCCATGGTGGTGCAGACAGGCATCAGCTGTGGGTATAAGCCCCAACAATGACACGAAATTGGCAGCTCTATTTAATGAGTTTATTGGTAGTAGAATTGCTAATCTAAGTTGCCTTGTAACTCTCTGGTCTCTTCATGCTCCTACTGTATTCGTTAAATTAAAAATACTGGCTGAGTCCTATCCTTCTGCATGGATTGTTCTAGTAACTGTTCTAGACTGCAGCTCTGAGCATAGAGACAGCTTGTGATCCTGCTCCTTGGAAGGATTTCTTTGCACCAACCAGTGCCATAAATGCTCAGTAATGCCCTTCAGATGCATGCTGCAGTTAGTGCTAATCAACCATGGGCAGTGCTGCAAAATTACCTAAGAAGGTACTTGGTTTTGAGACAGTCTCTGTGAGCAGCAACCTTGGAAGTGACAGAACTCCAGTTCTGCCTCACTGGTGTGGTTTTGGCTGCCTTGTTCATCCATGAGAAGCCTGAACAGAAAGGTTTCAGTGTAAAATGCACCCAACCTAGTTTGAGGTGAATCAGATCTAACCTAGGGTAAGTGCATGGACATGTTCCAAGTTCAAGTGAAAATACGGTTTGAAGCTAGAGGCTGGTGGAAAAGGCCCTAAAGCATGCAGTTTTTCATTCTCAATTTGTCATTAGGACTGTTACAGAGAAGGGATTAACAAATCAATGCAGGCTAAAACGAGAGAAAATCAATAAGAAACTGTAGTGAACTGGAACAAAGCTATCAATTTGCAGTGTTCTCTGCAAAGAAATCTCATCCATAGCTCCTTTTATGGATGGGAAAATAATGCCAAAATGATGATGATTTGAGGTTAGAGTAATTGTTTTTTACCTGGCTGACCCCAGAACTTTAGGTCAAGAAACTTCTGGTGTAAATGCTGCTTATCTTTCCTATTTCAATTGTGTTGATGAATTTTATTGGCAGGTTCTGTAAGACTGGAATCTTATAGAAAAATAGTCAAGGAGAAATACATAATTAAAGTTACCCTCACAGGAATTTGATCATTCTTTTTAATGGTTTACTTTTTTGTACTGGTGGAAGTGACTTTGTAAGCTGTTCATTGTTTTTCTGTCTCCTAAAGAAGAATGTTGCTGCTGCAAAGTTATTCTTTAATAGGTAGTATGCATTCTGTAGGTAGAGCAATGCAAGTATGCATTACTGGGTATGTTACTGCAGGTGAATGAGATGGGAGAGAGCTTAGTGGTGCCAACACTACCTGTTTATTGTGTTGTAACATTAGTCCTTTCAAACCCATTTGTCACTGTGGGGCCATAAATTCACCAAGGCAGTGCCAGCAAACAGACTGCTTCTCTCTGCTTTTAATTTAGGGGTTTTGGATTTGGGTTGTGCCTGTACTTTTATGCCTGTGATGGCATTTGTTTGTGTTTTCCTGATGTTTCCAGCTTTCCAACAACTCAAGCTCTGGGCCCTGCCAGTCCCTCTGGCCTTTGTGCTTAGGCTATAAGTTACTGTAAAGCTACTGTTTAATGAAAGATTCAGCAAAGGGAGATTTGTGTTTCTGCTGTGAGGCCATGGCACAGAGCAGCTTTCCAGGACTGCTGTACTGCAGTGACAGGGACCAGTTTGTCCTCCCACCTGGTGGCTCTTCTCCCTTGCCTGTTGCTTGCCTTTCTCTAATTTAAACTGAAGTTGTCAATGGCAGCAGCTACTTTTGGACTCTGTTTTTTGGATGGTCTAATGCAGTCCGTGGCCTTTGCCCCAGCATTCAACCAACAGAACCTTTTTGTGGAGGGAGGAGGGGGAAGGGGAAGAAAAAGTAAATGTGATTCATCTAGTCCTGTGAGGACAAAAATGCTAAACTGTCTCCTGTTTTAAAACCTGCCTAAGGGGTTTTTTCTTGGTCTCCTGGCAGTTGATTGCTGAGGTCTCCATAAATTCAGTGGATTTTGCATGTAATCAGATGCCAGCAAAGACTGGAAAAAAACTATGCCTGGCAGTATGGCTTTTTTGGTCATATCAAAAGTAAATAAAAACCTTTAAAAATATTTTTTTTAAAAATTCATTCTCAGAGAGAAAAAATTTGATAGTTCTTACCCTAGAAGTATGATTTTAAAAATGCCTCCTTCTACAGATTGCCGTTTCAACTCCCATTTTTACAATTCCTCCTTCCCCTCCCAGGTGTAAAACTAATGTGATCAATTCCTTCCTTGGTAACAAGTGCATCAGGATGCAGTAAGGAGTTTTTAGGATGTGTTTGTTTTGCCAGAACATTGTTTGGCATAATGTTGTTCTCTTAAGTGTTAAATTAACAAGTATTAAATAGTCAGATTTCTTACTGGTGATTGCTTCAGTGGAAATCCCTTTTGTCCAGCTTTTTTATTTTTTTGAAGTTGTCAAGGTTTTCTGCAGCCTCCACTGTTGGCTGATTTCAGAAGTATGAACCCATTTGAAGCCTTGGAAGTCTCAGACCATGGTCCATTCCTATAGAAAGAAAAATCAAAGTTAGATAATAAAAAGCTAGGTGCTGCTGGACCTCACAAGAGAATACTGAGGGGAAGGGATGAAAGCCATTTAACAATGGCTAACAGATCAGACAATGATAATACAGTGTCTGACATTTGATTAAGTGTTTGACAAGATACATTGCTGGTGTTTATAGCTATGCAATTCCTTTATTGCTTTTCTGTATGCCAAGGTGTTGTACTTTGTGTTGTTTTGTGTTCTGATGCAAGTACAGGATATGATTTTTGCTTCTTGGATTTATTCCCTGCTTGTAGCTCCTCTGTTTGGCTCTCTGTTTTGATTTCTCATGGTTTTGTGGTGTGGTTTTTTCTTTTTAATGTGTTGATGAAGGAAAATCCTTTTTCTTCGGTACTTTTGGGAAAGGGTTTATGACTTAAACACACAAAAGTCAATTCCAGAAGTAGAAAATAGTGAATGGATTTTTTGTCTTTGATTTCTTCATCTGCTACTGCTTCTTTTTAGGATTTAACCACTACAAAGAAAAGATAAAGGCATCCTGATTTTTTAAAAGATGTATTACTCACTGTGGTAATGAAGTTGAAATGAAAAAGGAGCACCCACTTCTAGGGTAAGCAGCTCTGTATCCATAACATTTAGACAAAATTGGTTTATGATTATAAAAAGAATCCAACTTTGTGACTTTTGGGAGCACAGTTACAAGATTTTTTTCAAAATGTTGCCAGAAAATAAGGACAGGAAGTGAGATAGAAGGCATTACAAGGTAATTGCAAGCATTACAGAGGCAAATCTGTCTCAACAATCTTACATTAGAGCAGCTGGCAAAAGGCAATCTTTTCACTTGTACTGGTCTGGCCTGAGTACATGTATGAAGAAAAGATTCAAGTCTGAAGCCTCTATTTGATCCTACCCTTTGTTTCATCTTCTTGAGTGGATTGTTGGGCAAGGAGAGCATTTATTAAAACAGTTCTTATCAGTGCTGGAAATATGGGTATTATGGAGCCTAAGTTTTATTACCAGTGATCTTATCTTCAGCTAGTAGGTGTCAGCTTGTCTTTTGAGCATTTGAATTTTCCATGTCTGAAAGGATTACTTTGAAAGTGCATGCCAAGTTCTTTAGAGCACACAGATTGATTTTTTTCACTTCACAGTGAATCTAATGTTTTCACTGGGAAGGCAAGTCACAGGTTGTGGTGGGAGGGGATGTTGTCAGTCTTCAGAAACCAAAAATTCACAATCTTCTTTTTGCTGTTTCATGGCACCTGTTGTGCTTGGATTCCTAATTCTGTTTTAAAAGAATACAAAATATTATTTCATGGTTACTCTACCAAGTAACCTTAAACAAATGAGGTAATGGAGATCTGTGATGACAGTCACTTTTAAAGTTTTACTGCACATTCCTACAACTTTCTCCTCTCTGATACTGCTGATTTGACTCAGTATTTTTATCTGGGACCTCTGTCACAGAATTGGGGCTAAGAAAAATGTAGAGACTTGTAGAAATGCATTTACATGGTCAGTTGTATAACTTTCTCAGGATTTTTTTTGTTCAGTTTACATGTTAGACATAAATCTCCTAAACAAAACATAATGTTGAGATTTGCAACTTCTGAAAATGAGAAAGTACTTGGAACAGAGTAATAGAAGGGCTCTCTCTTGGTTCATCTGTTTGTATTACGTCCACAGGATTAATTTGCTGTCTCTGTTTTCCTTGCCACAGCAAGTCTGAAATGCAGACTGGTTGGAGGAGCATGAAAAGGAAAATACTTGTGTCTTTTCACTTAGATTAAGATAGTATTTGTGAATTGCAGTGAAGGTCTTAAGACACACATGTTTTAACTTAGCTGACAAGCTGCTCAGAAATAGGAAATGGGATTTGATGTGGTGTTAATGTCTTTCATGTTTGAGAGATAAGAACCCCCATCTCTTTAACAAAAGAGAACAGAGTAGTGTCCTGTGTTGCTTTCCTGCATGGTACATGGAGACATCTAAAATGTCTTGTGGCCAAATGAGTCAGGACTCCAATGCTGGTGTTCAGGGTCTTCAAGGATAGCTGGTTTTGTGTGTGAGGCCTCAGTTTTGCAGTCAGATTGGCAGAAAGCCAGTGAGAAAGGACTATTTATTCACTTATGTTGCATTAATGCTCAGCATGCCATGCCAGAGAGAATTCAAATCAAGTCATTTTATCAGAGGACTTCAAATTTAGTAATGCTAAGTATGTGAGGGATTACTGATGTACCTCTACTGAAATTAAACATACATTCCAGATTTTCCTTTCAGCCCTTTCCCCCCCCCCGTACTCTTCCTCTCTTGCTTTGCTTACTGACAACTTCTATTAGATAACTTGTTCTCCTACAGGGATTTCAAATTATACTCCTGTTTATTTTCTTTTGGCAAGAGGTAACATGCTTCAAAACCATCTCTTCCATTCAGTGAGTCTGCATGTGCAGTCCTGTGTTTGCAAGAGAACATACTCTTCTTTGGTAATTATGGAGCTAAGCACTCTATTTTGATAATTCAAAGAGTCAGGAGCAAAGTCTAAAAAATTTTATTCATGTTAGATCAATAAGATTGTGATGCACTTGTGTCGTATGCTTATGCATTTATTAAGAGAAATTTTTAATTTTCCAAACAATACTCCTCTTTGGATTCCATCTAACTCTCTTGTTCAGTGCTGTATGTTGACTGATACTCAGTGGGAAGAGGAATCAAAACCATTAAAACACTTGGAACTTTGAGACTAAATTAGTTTTATATTTGAGCTAGCAAAAAGTGAATCTCTGAATTCTAGCTTAGTTCCTCAATGAAGCCATTTTAATGTCATTCATTTAGGGATTTTTTCTTACATTGTCTTACCATGAATTGCATTAGTGTTTGTGTTGTTACATGTAAATTTACATACATCTAAATATAATTGAAGAGGATTACTTCAATTTTGGAGAACTAGTATTAGAAAAACTATGGTTTTTACATTTGTCCAAGCTGCACCTCCCAACACTTCAGGTAATTTGCTTTCACTCATAATTTGTTTGACAAAGATCTCTCATGCAGGACCATAATCATTGCACAGGCCTTAGCTGGAGCTTCCTTGTGAGGTGTTTTGCTGCTGTGCTTTTTCCTCTGTTTTTTTTCCCTTGCTCTCTTGCCCAGGAGAGTTGGTGTTGTGTAGACCTACTGAGAGCCATCTGGTGTGCCTGCTGGGAAGCCAGAGCTGCACACCTAAACAAGCCTGTCACGCTGTTCACATTTGTCACAGGGCTGGACCTGCACCTGGGAGGGATGGTCTGCAGAGACAGCTTTGTTACCTCTTTTGAAAATGTCTCTTTAGCCACAAACTTTTGGATACTTCAGTACATTATTTGTTAGAGAAAAGACTTTCTCCAAGATTCATGTGGCTGTAAGCAGGTGTCCTTAGCATTTGAAAGTTCTTCAAGGTCTGCAGTGAGTTTGGACCTTCAGGGGATAGCATTCAGGCCTGCCAGTCACTGTCTCCAGGACACTGTATGCTATACATCTCCTACTTTTGCAAAGACACGTCTGTACTGTAGAAGCCTGAAGATATGGCTTCTTACTCATCCTTTTTTTTAGCTAACAGCAGTACCTTGGGGTGAGATGTGGTAGCACTTTTATTTCCCCTGGATCAGTGTCAAACTTTTCAGCTGAGTTTTAGAGCTGAGCTGCCTGATCCTTAAATACTCTTTTTTCTTGCTCTGGCTATGTAGCAGCACATTTGCCCCATCCTTCCCTGGCAGATGGTGCTACCAAAGTTGCTGAAATTAAGAAGACTTGATGATCAATAGTTACATTCTCCACCTCTTGCTCAAAGCATAAGCACTGCTACATGTAGAAAAACCCCCAGATGTTTCCCTCCTATCTGTTTGTGTTTGTAAGACACTTCAAACCTGCCATTACTGGGTGGAGATATGTGAAGACTTGAAGAACAGCACCTTGCCAGTCATAACAAGGTAAACTTCCTGATCTTGAGGGAGCAGGAGGAATGCACCATTCATTTACATGACTGCAAAATTATTTTGTCAGCTGAGTGTGCGTAAGCCCAGCTGCATCTTCCCATCTAGAAGGTTCAAAGTACTGTTTGTACTGCTGCTCTTGTCTCACTGCCATGCTAAAATCAGAAAGCATTGTGTACCTGTCTTCTGCTCTGAGTCATGTCCCAGTGGGCAGGGTTCTCAAACAGTCTTTGCAGGTGAGCTGGCTCAGAACAGCAACATAGTTCAGAGCTTATCTTAGGAAAACAGCTGCAAAAGGGAGAGGGGTGAAGCCCACATGGTTAAATAGAGCACTTGGGTTTCTGATGGATGTAGGAGAATGAAAGGCATGAGGTAAAAGCTAGCATGCATTCCTATGTGCAGTGTAACTCTCCATAGTAAATCTCCTGTATAGAACCCATTGACACTATCTTGCAGACAACACTCAGCTCTGTAGTACCCTTGACAGGAGACCCAAAATGCAGCAGGAGTTCCTGGGTCAAGTCCAGTGTTGATACAGAGAGGTGCACTCAAGTCAGTGGTGCTCTGCAGTATCCAGAGGAGTTGCCCACCAGGTTGTAAAGCCGTAAGATTGCTCGATTTCTGGTGGCTGTCACAAAAACTGATGGTATAAAAGTGTGTACTACATTTAAGGTAGTGATGACAGTGATCGTCTGTGAGAAGCTGTGTATGGTGTTAAGGCAACTTTTCTTTGAATGGCTTGTGGGAATTGTCATGGGTTTAAAAAAAGCTGTATGGAAAGCTTGTTTTCCAAAATTCCTCAAAACATGAAATTTCAGGTTCTAATGCCAAAGTGAAAGATCAAGATTGCAGCCTCACGTTGCCTTTTTAAAGGAAATGTCATGTTTGTAATTTAGCTTTACAGGACTGTTGTACCTTAACTGAGTTTCTAAAACGTTTTTGGATAAAATATTCTAGTTGTCATTTGATAAATATTCAGTTTTAGATTCAGCTATGAAAAAAATGCTTAATTAGGCCTACTGATTTGAGAAGTAAGGTAAAGCTGGAGATGTTAAGTGTAACAGATTTTAGTGCCATGCAAATGTTTTTAAGAAATTAAACACTTATGAGCAAGAATAAGCATACCAACTTTGATGGGGGACAAGTGAATGAATTGGCTAATAACACAGTCAGAAGACGTTAATGTTTGTTGTCAAGTCTCTTTTTTTCTTTAAAGTAATTGAAGGGCACTGAAAAATGAAGGCAGTTTTAAATGTGTTGCTGTATTGCTGTGTGTGTCTTGTGGCAGCTTACTGTCCATGTGGCATGGTATAGGCTGCTCAGGCTGACTTTTTATATTGGATTTGAGAAATCTTCTGGAATTGGGCCAGAGGGTTATGAGTTCCAGTAAATGACTAAAAGTGAAATTGTGTCTAAATGACTCTTTCACTGATATCTAAGCCATTGGAATATGTGTTATCACAGTGGCTGAAAAATCACTTAATTATTTCAGAGAGCTTTATTTTAGTTAATGTAACCATCTTCTTTTTTCTAATACTGATTTGGTTTATGATCTATTGGATTCAGTAAGTATTTGAAGTTTGAATGTCCATGCCCTATGTCATGTTAATGTGTTTTTAATGCTTGGAAAGCATAATTTATTCCTGTGAAGGTTTGCAGAGTAATAGCACATAGATCCTTAGAGAAGAGAGAACTTTAACAGCAATATTATGAACCTAACCCAGTATATTTTAATGCTGCTATGTGTGAAGGCAGCATAGCATTTTCTGTTCTAGCTTTCTGTTTGGTTGCCCAAATTTATTGCAGTAATCTTCTACTCAGGAGAGAAATTTCAGTGTTCACCCTCTGTTCTGAGTTTGCTTTATTTTGAAACAGTGACTAAAACCAATCCATTCATCCTTAAATTGTAGGAGACTTTGTTCAGCCCTAGAGTAGTATTGATGATGCTGAAAACATAAGATGTGTTGTTCTGAGTAAATACTTGCTCAGAAAGAGGAACTTTCCTTAGAAAAATCAGAGTTCAAAAGCCCACTCCTGTGAGATGATTACAGTTTCTTTGAAGATCATGTATTTATTTTAAGACCTGAAAGTCTGGGAGGTTGTTTTGAGGAGGTAACTGTCTCAGTACCTTGTTTACTCATAACTGAAACTGATGGATGAAATCTCATGATGAAAACCTTACCAGGTTTGTTCAGCAGGGAAAAGAGAAAGTTTCAAGGGTACAGAGTAGCAGCCTGGCAGTACCTACAAGGAGGTTCATCGAGAAGATGAACTTGGAGAAACAAAAGACACAAATAGAAACACGAGGTTCGGACTTAACGTAAGGAAAACCTTTTCCACCACGAGGACAATCAAGCAGAGGAACAGGCTGCCTGGGGAGGTTGTACCATGTGAGCCTTATGGGATGGAAAAGATCTCATGGCTGATTTGCTTGGGAACAGGAGGTTGGACTGAACCTCTGGAGGTCACTTCTGGAGGTCAGAATAATAATAATTATTCTGGATAATCCTGTGATCCTAAGGTCTTGGTTTTGTCCTCAAAACTGTTTCCACACATGCTCGAGGCTCGGAATTATGAAGCTTCAGCCCAATGCTGTAATAATAAGCTGTCAGAGGGATGAGTTTTCAGGGTAGTTGTTAAAATGTAATAGGCAAGACTCAAGTTCAGTTTGCAGGAGCAATGCTTCTTACTAGGGGCAACCAGTGAGAGAGAAGGAAATTGAAGAAATCATGCTGCTTTTTTCCTGTCAGCTATAATACACATTTTGGGTGCAGCAAAATGTATAGATGCATTATGCAAGCAGTTCAGAGCTCTCAATGTGCCCCTCTGCATAAAATAAGGTGCTTGTATTACTCTGATAGGGTAGAAGCTGGCATCTTCTTTCCAGCACTGACTAGGGAAAAGAAAGCCTGTAACTGAAATAGCAGCTTGGAAAAACTGCTTCATGGTTCAGTAGTTCTTTGTTGTTATTTTGTTTCAGCCCAGAAACACTAAAATTAGCTGTCCTCTCCTCTTTGTTCTTATTTTCCTTGTACTCCAAAGTTTGCAAAGTAGAAAATTAGTTGAGAAGCCACTCTGCAGTTTAACTATCCATGCACTGAAAACCAAAGTCCTTGATCTGGAGGCTTAAAATGATCATTTTGATTTTCAGGGCTTGTTCTGCAGTTTCTCTAGGTATGTGCCATCTTCTAGCATAAATTCCTCTTTGGTCATATAAAATTAAGTTGAATTTGTTTATGCTGACAGTTTATAAGACCAAGTCTAATTCTGTGCCCTTCTCCCTGTCCTCTGTTTTCTTTTGAGTAGCAATAGATGCACAGGCTGTGTGACAGATAGGCTGTTGAAATTAGTTCACTAAAAACAGGCTCTGCTCTTCGGAAAATTAAAAAACCTGATGTCTGCAATGTTGTGTTCTTCTGCAAGGGTAAACAGAAAATGAGACAGAGGAGCTTAGAGGTGACACAGATGTGACTTTGTCATCATTAAAATGCTTCTTGAAAAAGACTGTCCTGATTCATGAGAATCTTTTTTATTTGAGTTTTTCTTCGGAGTTGCAGTATTAGTCATCTAGAATCATGTATGCTGTCTGCAGTTCTTTTTAAGGATCTTTGCTTGTCTGAAGAAGTTCCTTTTATTTTTCTTCTTTCTCACAGCGGTTTGTGAACCTTTAAGCACAAAGCTAACTTTTTCACCTCAATTACTCTTGACATGTTAAGTCAGCTTTATCCACAAATAACTGTGCTAGAAACAAGGCTTTTGTATTTGATTTGTTAATTTTCTACATATGCCTGGACTTTCTCCTTTGGGTTTGAATTCAAGGCCTCACCATCAATTTTGTGGAAAAACAGCACATAGTCTAAGGTTTCATTTTTCTTTGAGATCTGCAAGACAGCTACAGGGAACCTTTTCAGTTCTTTGCAAGAGCAGCACAGCAGCTGTTCTTACAGACCATGTTGCTTGTGGGTCTGATGGAATCAGACCTAATGAAATCACTGGGGTTTGAGGAGCTGTATATTTGCAAATCACCTAAAGCACCAGCCTTGCTTTTCAAGGATTAATGCATGGTGAATATGCATTAATCCCTGATATTTACTTCCTAGTAGATGCCCTATGCAGAGGAGAATAAGGAATGGGAGAGCACCTGATAGTTTTTCATGGCAGGTAAAGCACTTCTGTGGGGTTGCTTCTACAAATCTGTTTTGCATTAAACATGGCTGGGGAGAACAAGGGTCTGCTCTGTGTGCAGAGCAAGTGGGAAAGTGTTGTGGTTGGTGGCTCACTGCTAGTGAAGATGCCACCCCATGGGTCTGACTGGGAAACTGCTTTATTGGAGGCTTTCCTGGAATGTCACAGCAGGGTCAGCACCACTTCCACATGTGGACAGTCCAAGTTGTTGGTTCCTTCAGTGCTGTTGGCAGAGATGGTGGCTGCTGGCCTTGCATGCTCTGAAGTCAGAAATATGAACAGCACTGAGTGATGCATCCCATACATGAAGCTGGAAAGGTGCCTTATCAGTTTAGTTGAAGGCATTGAAAGGACACCACAGGGGACTGAGATTGTTTAAAGTGCTTGAAAAAGTTTGAGATGGTTAAAAGGGAAAGACTGTAGAAAGGCTGTTCTGAATGCAGCTTGCCATTGAACCTGTAATCCCCTGTGATACCTATTAATTTGAATTTCTATATAACAGCAACGTTTGGGGCAAGTGATAAAGTGGGAGATTTCTGTCTTTTCATGCATAAAACTTAGCACTATAGAGGGTGTTTCTTGCAGGCTTGCAGATTTTTCAAAATTCTCTGTAGTTGTGAAGCTCCAAAGAGTTACTGCAGTTAGTGGTATCATTGTGTGTGTGTCAGAATTGTGGAATGGGCAAAAGAGAAACATAAAAAGTAAGTTACCTTTTTCTTTTTTTCACATGTTAAAGTACATTAGAAATCACACTAGTTACTTAAAAGTGCTAAATCCAGTAATTGTTGAGGTAGAGAGGGGAAGTCATAGTGGTTCCCAACAGGATCTGATTTCACATGGAGTTCAAAATATGTACATCTGTAATGCCAAATGAATTTTTCAGAGAGTTGTGGCTATCTCTGTGCTGTATGTAGAATACCATTGAAATACATAATATTGATACATTTGGCAGGATTTATAAGCTTTTCTGGTACTGACAAAACAGACATTCTTTGCTGTTTCAAGGTGAAGTCCAAAAATAAGCCCCTCAATTTATGATAAATAGCCTGTGCATTAGATGTTGTCAAGGGCTCTTGAGTTAAACATGCTTGAAATTTTTAGATCAGGCTGGTTTTGAGAGATGATGTGCCAAAATAGAGCTGGAAAATTTTGACAGTGGTACTGCATTTTTCCATTCTTTCAATCACAGAAGGAAACAAACAGACCTGAAGGAAACAGACTTGTATTTTCTTACCCCCCCCCCCAGCCCTGCTTTGAAACTACTGCCTGATAAGTGTAGGCATTGAAGGGGAAGAAGGAATTATTTTGTATTCTGTCCCCCTAAATGGTTGCATGTCAGAGTTTATTTTGCTCATAAGAGCGGTACTGCAGCTCTGTAGGAGCATTCTGTGGCTGTGAGCCTCTCTGGCAGCTTGATTTCACGCCTGCAACTTGGCTTGTTTAATTCTACTCAAGAAATTCTGCTGAAAATGATCTGGACACAAGGGTGTAGGCATTTTTGTTGCTGCTGTTGCAGAAAAGGAGGCATAAGCTGGGAAAAGGAAGAGATTTCCAGTGGTAGATTTATGAGGCTGTAAAAAAAATCCCCAAACTTATCCAGAGGGTTAGACACCTGAAGAACTTTTTGCTGAGTTACAGGTTAAGTTTTAGTCTGTTTTAATCAGGGAGTAATGGATAGCAGACTTCACTCTCCTGGTTTGATTATCAGTGAGCCCTGCTCTCCTTTGTATATGACTGACAGGATAATAAAATTAGGTAGCGTTTCAACACACTTTTCTCAGTCAGAAACTCAGAACCGAAGCTGAAATGGATCTCTCAGAATGAGACATGTTGACTTCTTGGTAATTTTACCACCAAAATCAGCTTTCAGAGTTCTGACACCTCTGATCAGAGACAGCTCTGTTGGTGTTGCACGAGTGTGCCCTGAGTCTGTTCTTGGAGGGCAGCAAATTTGTTCTCTTGGAAGAAGGTGGATTTATGGCACTGCAGGTCTGAAATCAAAAGTATGATCAAAGTCTGGGAGTCAACTTGAAGGCAGAGCATCAAGTTCTTCCTGAAAACTTTTAAACTCATATACTGAGTGAGGTAAAAAGCTGTATTTGAAGAGGCAGCTTTCGCTTTGGAAAACGAACATGGATATCAAGTAGCTTTGTGGTTTGTGATAGCATCACTTGTCAAGTGGCACTGGTTATGCAAGTCATGTTTGAGTGCTCTGCTCTCCCTAGAGGAGGGAAAACTGGGATTTAAGGTGTGTTTCAGGTTTCCGGTCTCACTGCCAGTCCTCCTGACTCCCTAAAAGAGAGAATGACTTGGCAACCTACCAAAGCCCCTTATTTTAGTGAGCTATGTTCTTCTAAAGATACCATCAGCTGTCCTCTGAAGTCTGAAAGTAGTGCACACTGCTCAGATCAGTAGCTGAACTGTCTGGGTGGTGTCCTCAGCTGTGCTGCAGTCCCCTTGGAATTGCTTGGGAGAGCTGGAGCAGTTTAGAGCAGCCCAACGGCCCAGGGTGTGACTGCAGGCTGGAGGGGACTCGTGGTGCCACCACAGCTTCTGGGAGGCTCCTGGCAGCCCCTGGCAGGGTCTGGGATGCAGGGCTGCCCTCGGGAAAGCCTCTGGCATGCAGAGCTCAGGGGCTGTAGGGCTGCTCAAGGCTGCATCTGCAGGCACTGTGGCCCCAGGGAGAGCCTGGGGACAGATGGCACCAGAGGGGTTGGGCTGTGGTCCCAACTGCTGGAGACAGGGATGTGCTGATGTTTGAGCTGGCTGGAGTGAGCCTGGGCTCTGCAGGGCTCTGGGAGCTCCTGAGCTCCAGCACAGAGCTGCACCAGCCCAGTGTGAGATTCCAGGCTGGGTTTGCTTGGTGCAGCTTCAGTGAGTGCCTGGGTCAGCCTGCACCTCTCGGTGCAGCTGCTCCAGGGCTGGTTTAAGGACAGCCTCAACTAGCTGGTTTAAGGACAGCCTAGCTCTTGTGCACTGTGCAGTCACCCTTGTACTGCACTGCAGATATTTGCAGGGTTATGTTCTGGGGTTTGGCCTCTGCATCTGGGATTTGAGGGGTGCAGGAGTTGGAGCCTTGCTCTGGCTGCAGTTTTTGCTCTGTACCTCTGAGAGAGATAAAATAAAATCTTTTTTCCTCATATTCACAAAAAAAAACCCAAAAAAACGAAACAAAAAAACAAAACAGAGAACCAGAATTGGATGAGAAATAGAACAACCTAATGCATTCTGAGAAAGCAGATATTAAGGCAACTGTTAGAAATAGTGGTTTATGTCTCTAAACTATTTATAGTGTAGTCATGATGTCTCCAAAGAGAGCAATACTATATCACCAACATTTGATAGTGGTGCTCTGAATAGAGAACAGAATGCAAGACAGTACAGATGGCTGACAGACTGCAGCAAATTCCAGCTAATGAAGAAATGCAGTATGTTTGTTTACATGCAAGTTGAAACAGTTGGCTGTTAAAATTGGTTTTAAATCCAGTTCTGAGCTGTGTAAACATAGATCACCCTTATGCAGCTAATAATAAAAGATGTGTTTGCATTTAAGGAAAGAAAAAAAAGCCTTCCTTTTGACAGCATTGCTGCAGTTTGATAACTTGGCTGTGCTGTATTCGATGATCTTCAGTGCACGTGTGAATTAATGCTGCAAGAAACAAACCCAGTTTACTGAGTGAATTTATGCTTAGCTTCAGATTGTGAATTTATATCCCTGAAGTGTAGGTTTTATGATTAGACTCTGGAAAAAAAATGAGTAATTTGGGTAAATTTTGCAATGCCCTGGACATACAATTCAAGCAGAGGGAACAGTGAAGACCCAGACATTCTGCTGAACTGCTTCATCCACTGGATCAGGTTATAGTTTTTTCTAGGAGTTTACACAGTGAACTGGGGGGGGTGGGAGTGTCTGATTCCTGAATTTTAAGAGTGCTTTTCTGATTATAGTAGTTTTTTCCCCTGCCTCCTTCAAAAAATGGCATTTTTGAGCAGCCAGCAAATCTGTTGTTATTTAATATTAGCACAGCGATGCCATACAATAGGAATACTGCAATCTCTTGTGTATCAGGAAGAGACAGACACAGGGAGAATAAAATGAGGACTTATTAGTACATCCTTTTCTGTAATACATCTCCAAAATTCATGATTTGCTTGTCAGAGTATTTCTGAGAATAAGTTCACTTTACTGGGGCAGCATTCATCTCGTTTGCTATAATTTTTTAGAAGCATCATCTGTATTACAGAGAGCTGTTAAAATTCTGGAGCACGTTTCAGGAAGATGTTTCAAATGTAACTTATTTGCTTTTGTTTTCCTTGCTGATGGGTGTTTAGAATGCATTTACTGGTAAGCATTATGTGACAATGAAAATGTTCTTTACTCTCCAGCAGCAGGCACAGGCAACTGTTCTGCAGCCGACCACAGTGGGCTCTGCTCTGGAGTTGCCCATTGATAGGAGAAGGCAGTAAATAGAATGGGTTGTAGTTTGTGTACTTTACCATAACATTTAAAGGCTTTCCATGCAGATGATGTGTTATCAAAGCATTACAGGCGTGCAGAAGGTGAGATAAATCACTGTTTCTTGTGGTTGGCTTTCAGAGGCATGTATGTGCTCGTGCAAATGACAGTCCTCGCATGTGGGCTGTAGAGAGAGAGACCAGAAACTCCTCTGTGATGTATACACACATACATGCATTTAGTTTATGCTGATGAGGTGGGTTTTTCACTTCACAGATTGTAGGGTGATGGACAGTTGCTGATTCATGGAGAAAAACAACCCTCCTGCCAAGAACTGGAAATCTGCCATGATGCTAAACGATCTGAGATCCCACTCCCAGGGGCATATGTGGATTTGCAAATCAACCAGGAGTCAGCCTACAAAGCACAGTAACATTGAAAGTAACCATCAAAACCAAGGTTTATTTTTGTGGTTTTTCTCTCACTCTGACTCCATAGTCCAGGACTAAGAAGCAACTTAATGATTGCATCTTAGATTATATCCCAAAGAGTGCTTTCTTGATTTGCCAGATATTTATTACTTACGTAGTTTTCCATGTAAACCAGAATCTGTTCTACTTTTGCAGCCAGAATTTTTTAACAGATGTTCAAGCAGTAACAATTCAGATTAGAGCCTTCGATTCCTAGACAGCTTTTGTTTGATTAAAAACAATAGCAAATGCTTTGGAGAAGGAAATATATCATAGCAGGGCTCAGTGCATGTTTGGATGCCAATATTGAGCATTTCCAAATTCACATTAAAAAAAGCAAACAAAGATCTGTATAGTCTCTTGAAAGGATATAAACTTTTATGGACGCTAAAAATAGGCTTTGTAGGTTATTGTGTAACTGTCTGGCGAGGGTTTCTGTTGTGTGCTTGTGAAACACTTGTCACTGGAGTGGGCTGATCCAGTATAGTAATTCATTTGCTCTTCCTAAACTCCAAGGCCTCACTATGTATTCTCTACTTGAATTGAGTAGATGTGAGGTTAGAGAAGCAACTTCTGAAGGTCTAGTTTAGTTTTGTGGTGCATGGCTCAGGAAGCTAAAATCAAATGAGCTGTAAAATTGAGTCCTGAGGAAAAACTGTCAAGAACTCTGCTTTGCAAGGCTCTTTGCCCTGGGACAGCCCTGAGGGTGATCTTATCTTCAATAAATAACAAGGCAGCAAAATAATCTCTTAGTGGTGTTGTTGATCCTATCATAGGTAGGAACAAAGAAGCTCTGTACTTTTAAATACCCTCTTTGCTTGACAGGTGCATGTGAGTATGGCAGATCTGTCACTAACAAGTGTCCCAGCTGTGTCCTTCCTGCAGAGCCCTGTTGGAGTCTGTCTGCTTGTCTTGGGTTTAAATGTGAAATACTTGGTGTGAGGGCACTGGTGGGTAAAAGAAGCAGTCTACAGCAGTTTTTTGAGGTTGAGTTTCTTCTGCATCTGCACAGCTGCTAGTCTAAGGGTGCTGCTTTATGTAAGCTGTGCTTCTCGCAGGGTTCCTTAATCATAAAAATGCAAGTCTGGATTGCATCTTCCATCTGAGGATAAGAGGTCCTCCTTGGGTCAAGGTAATGAGTGATGAAATATAATTACCTTGTACATTATAATAATGACTCATATATTTATAGGTGCCTGTGGTATGAAATTTGGATGAATTGCACATTCTGATGGATGTTTAATTTTGTTTTCTCTTGCTGTTGGCTGGTATCATCCCACTTAATGGATAATCAGACTTCTTGTTGGAGAGATTTTACATAAGCATTTTGGGGTCCATTTTTGGGAATCATTGGTTTATTTAGTAAATTAGTGTGATTATGGTAGTGCATATGCAAAAAAAAAAAAAAAAAGCCAAAAACCACCACAGTGCCATCAATTTGTGGCATTTGCCAAGCCACAAGAATTGTTTTTTAGTAATATTTCTTGCTAACCAGCAAAACTGGTCATATTGCACATGAATAAACTCCTGCAAAGGATTGAACTTGAGCTTGTTCACAGCGCACAGTGGGACTGCTTTGTGAATAATTGCTCCTCATGCTCCCTCCTGTACACAATACCTGCTATAAATGATGCACACCTGTAAGGCACTCATGGCCCCACCGGGTATGTTCAGTACTTTCTGTTGCTGCTTTTATTTATCACCAGTCAATAAGTTTGTACTAGTTTGAGTGTTTTAAATTCAGTGTATCTAATCTTAAGACACTTAAAATGTTTTGGTATAACAATTCTGAGTAACTCTCAAAACTTTTCTTGATAAGGATCTGAGTTTTTTAAGGACAAAAATATTCCACTGAACAGAAGAAGGGTCTTGCCAAGGAGTTGGTAAGACCCTTGAATGTTTCATATTTCGGTGCCTTCTATGTGCAAAATATTAGCAATGTATGGTATCCCCTGCAGAACTCTCCAGTTAACTTCAGTGCCCAGGAAGGAAGTGGAGATTCGTAGTATAGTGAATTACTACCATATAACGTAGGGGCTTGGCAATTGGTTTTC